>NW_024466502.1:10560000-20560000 GCF_017591425.1 Ochotona curzoniae
TATTGTTTGTGCTGTGTGTATATTGTGTATGTTATATGTACATCAAATGTGTTTAGATTTTAGATTATGTATATATAGTGTGTCTTGTACATATGTGCTGTCTATATACATCTGTTTTATGCAAGTTGCAACCTGCATGTGTACTGTATGATTATATGTATGTGTGTGGTGTGTATTTGCCAGGGGTGATAAACATTCGGAGATTACCCATCTGGAGACCTGAAAACAGTTTCTTAAGATACGAGTATAGAAGGATGTGAGGCAGGGGCCAGATCACGAAACTTCGATGACCCTTTTAAACAGAATGAACTTCATAGCTGCTGGCAGTTTTCATGCAGGAGAATAACAAGACCGGATTTATACTTCCACATGTAAATGTTTCTCTGGTTATTAGGTCTTACTATTTCTAAATCATTGTGATTTTTACTTTGGAGATCACTTGTTTAAAAACAATGACAGGATTCTGAAGGCATTTCCAATGGCTTTGTGCAATTTATTCTACATCCTAAAATAATGTCTACTTGAGGAATATTTAGATAATGGAAGACAGTTAGAATCTAGTTAGAATTTCAAGATGAGTTAAATTTGTTAAAATAAGTAACCATGGAAGATTATAATACAGAATACTCATGTTGATTCCCAATAGGATGAAGATGCTGACCAAGTATAATATGAACTTGGTAGAACACAGATAAACACAGATTACACAGAAAATAAACTACATGGCACAGCTTTGACTAGAATCCAAAATCAGGCTTGTAAGAAAAAGAAAAAAAAAAACATCTTTAGAAAATGAGACTTCCTAATTGCTTATTTTAAAGACAAGTATATTTTAGACTCTTTTCCTACTATGTTAATTGAGAAAGTCTACTGAAATACGGGAACACAAAGAATACAGATTAATTGGGGAGCTTGCTAGGGAATTTTCCAGTAACAACAGGAACTTTGGCTCACAGGAGTAGCTAACAGGCAG
This sequence comes from Ochotona curzoniae, assembly GCF_017591425.1. NCBI lineage: Eukaryota > Metazoa > Chordata > Mammalia > Lagomorpha > Ochotonidae > Ochotona > Ochotona curzoniae. Next base: position 10,560,974 of record NW_024466502.1, read on the forward strand.
CTCTGTCCCATTAGTTTTCCTTGGGGAATACCATGTAGTTCATATGATCTGAAACTCCGTGAATAGGCCCCTGCTGTATGTACGTTAGATATCATTTGAGCTGTGTTTGCACAAGCAGAGTCACTGGCCATCTGCCCCTGAAGAGGCTGTTTTAGGGGAAAACTATTGCAGTTAACAGCCAGGCTCAGGAACAGATCCTGTGACTCCTGCCTTCTCCAGCTTGGCCCAGGCAAGAAGGCAGCCCAGGCTGTGGGACGGCTAAGGGCTCCCTCCAGCCATGGCAGGCAAATGGTCCATGCCCCAAGGTTGGCCTCCAGGGACACTCTGAGCCCTAGAGCCTGCACTGGACCCCACAGTTGGCTATGGGAGAGCCACAGAAGATCCTCTCCGAATCCTTCCATTGCACCTGCCTGAGACCAGCTGAGTGACACTCCAGTGTTATAACTGATGCTCTTGCTGCAGGATATGTTCTGGAAGCCTGCCCCATCTCGGAGCCTCTTAAAGAGGCAGTTTCTACTAGAACTGAAGAAAACCATATTGGAACTGGACTGCAAGGACACAAACTCCAGCTCTGTTGCTATAGCCAAAGCACTGTGGGCAAGCAGGGCCTAATGGTTCCGGCTGCTGTCTCCATAAAGCAGGATACAGATTCTGTAATTGTTGTCTCATAGGCTGTGATCAGGGCCCGGGTTCATGCATATAAAATAGTTGAACAGTTCCTAGCATATAGTGAGCATGCTCTGAGCTTCGCTGTTACCATCATCATCATCATCATCACTGTTAACACCCCTGTGTGTTCACACCATCATTGGAGCAGATTGTGTTATTAACCCCTTCTGGAAAAAATGTCTTATAGGAAATTCCATGCATTTTATTTTTGTTTAAAAGATTTAGTTGCTCTTACTGGAAAGTCAGACATACAGAGAGGAGGAGAGACAGAAAAGATCTTTCATCCAATGATTCACTTCCCAAGCAGCCACAACAGCCAGAGTTTAGTCAATCTAAAGCCAGGAGCCCAGAGCCTCTTCCGGGTCTCCCAAGCAGGTGCAGGGCTTCAAGGCTTTGGGCTGTCCTTAACCGCTTTCCCAGAACACAAGCAAGAAGCTGGACGGGAAGCAAGGCCCCTGGGATTAGAACCGGGGCCCATATAGGATCCTGGCAAGTACAAGGAAAGGACTTTAGCTGCTAGGCTATCGCATTGGGTCCATGAATTTTAAATTTTTTTGCACCAAAATAAACTTGTTTTCAATTCTATTTTCCATGGAAGTTTTCGCAATCTCCCACATACACTAACACAGTCACCCTATTTATTCAATTTTTCTGTCTCCAGGCTGGCCTCTGTCTTTCTCCCAAGCTGTTTAACCCTTTTTACTCTTGTTCTCACGATCAGTGCCAACTTTGGTCACTTAGCTCTTCAAAAGAGGCTTGGATCTGTTTCTGTTTGATATCTCCCTGCTGAAACTTGCCAGGGCTGGTCCATATGATCTGACTGATCTACAGTTTATGAGGCAGCTGAGTCTCATCGTTGGAAAATCCTGGAACTCTTGTTGTGACTCCATCCTAAAATGGTTATATGAATTATTACACATAATTTATCACAGTCTGTACTTTTGCGTGCTTCTCTGCCAATTGGGGGTGATCATATTTCCATATCTCATTTTCTTTTCATGACAGAGCCCAAGAGATAGCAGAGTTGCTTTAAGAAAACAAAGGAAAACAGCAACAGCCAGAATAAATCAGCACATACATGTATCCACATCTATGTTCTCCTTGAATGTTCCTATTCTTGTAGAAAGGGAAGCAGCATGAACCTTCGGTGACAGAACACAGTGACACGGGGGATCTAGGTTGGTGGACGTCCAGACACCTTCTGAAAACGAGGGGACATCTATGTGAGCAGGAATGAGGAGAGCTGGCAGACGCAGCACACGCAGTCCAGTGCAGTTAAGCCTGGGAGGATATAAGTCTGCACAACGTACACAGCTCGGAAGTGGAAGACTCCATCAAACAGACCACCGGTTTGGTCCTCAGGCCATGCAGTTGTTTAATGGGTATTTTTTGAGTGACTGGATGATTGAATGTATCAGATGCTTATGTCCTCAGTTTCCCTACATTGTCAAAAGTTTTGGAAAGTGGGGCAAAAAAAATGAAGGTGTGACTTCAATAGGGGGAGTTGAATTCTACTAATTCAATATTACATAAGTCTCAGGTAGGTCAAGGCATGGTTTAATGCACACCGGGGCTGGAGCTCTCCTTTTCCCAGTCCGTTTCCTAAAGGACATGTGCCAGGGACAGTGCAGGAGAAGAAAATGGTTATTTACAGCCTGGCTTAATTTCTAACATTAACTGTGGGACTGAAATAACTCTATTCCACGGCAAGTGACAGATTATACTCTCAAGACTTCTTTTGAATTTAAATAAACCAGTTGAGCAGCAAGAGCTCCTCCTATTATCAGTTCTAACTAGATTAAGGAGCAATTAAATAAAGTGATACAAGTGCATCAGTATTACAAGAAAGCTCAAGATTTGGGGAATTGTTAAAAGCAAATGATAAAACTTCTACCAAAATGAATAATGGCCCATTATCATTAATATTATGGATGGATTCACAACAGGCCATTCTGTTTATTTGGTTCAATTTATATTATAATTCATCTTTTAAAAATTATTTATTTTTCATTTTATTTGAAAGACAGAGAGACAGATATTTTCCACTTGCGAATTCACTCTCCAAACATGTACAACAGCCAGAACTGGGCTGGTTCAAAGCCAGGATCTTGGAACTCTATCCAGGTCTCTCATGGGGGTGTTGGGAACCCAAATATTTGAGCCATGATCTGCTGCCTCCCAAAATGTGCATTAGCAAACGGCTGGGTGAAAATGGAAGACCTTGGACTGGAACCAGGCACTCCCACAGGTGATGTGGACATCCCAAGTGGCGACATGACATCATGGCTGCACTGTACGTTCCTCCTACAATTCCTTCTTCATGGTCTATTTATGCAATACATAGTATAAAGTGGCTGTTAAGAGACAAAGACACAAGATTTCTGATCTTTTCTAGGCTATGTTCTTTTTCTCTCTCACTTCCATGTGATGAAGGGAATGTGTAGGAAGACTTGACAGGGAGGCTCGATGGGGAAATCAAGGGAAATTACAAATACGGACAGGCAGCTACCACCACTTGCAATCTGATCCCCAACCAGTGACAGCACAGCTGCTACTTTAGAAGGGATGAGAAAAGTGGGAATCAGGAAGGGAGGTAGATGACTAAGCCAATTTGCATTTACTGCCCAAAAAACCACCCACTGCCTCAACTGGAGGGACACTATCCTTGGGGTCCTGCTATATCACCCTCTCCTGGAGGGAGTTACAGAAGCTACGGGATGCTGTTCTCTGTGGATCTGCACTGAGGATGGGTTGCTAGGAAAACATGGGGAATAGATGTAGGACTCATTGTTCTAGTACTTCAAGTATTATTGGCTTTGATACATGTCATTAATTCTGTGCCCATTTTAAACAAACATAAAAACTAATACATGAGGGAGGACAGAGAAGGTCAAAATTGTTTCTAGTTTCCCAAGCCTGTTTTGGTCTTATTTATTGTTTTTTTTTTTTAAATGAGTTTTGGCTGCCAGGGAAGTTGCAGTTTCTTCTTGTGTCTCATAGCTGTGCAGAGGTGTTCATCTGCTGATGGGCAGCCAAGTCCTGTGCTTACTAGTAAGGATTGATCATCCTCGTAATTTTACCTGTTAACTGATTTGGGTCAGAAAAGAGAAGTTGGCGACAACAAAAATCATCTCTTGATTCTCTAGAAATTCAAGGAAACACACTTTCAAGCACCAGATACTTCATTTTAAATGGTTTTACCAATTTAGAAAGAAATGGCTTCGTAGTCGCAGAGGTCCAGTGGTGAGTGTGGATGATGATAGTCTATGTTCTTACCACAGAACTATCCTGGTGGTATATGACTTCAGGGTGGCTGAATTTTCTGACATCACGTTTCCAACTGTGTGCAGCCCTGGGGATGAACTAGATGCCGCATCAAATATTAGTAACTCAGACTTAGGACTTTCCTGGGGGGAGGGAAACCTTCCCTGTCTAATTCTGGCACTTCCGTTGAAAGCCCACAGTGCAAGGACCATCACACCGTAAGACTTGGTGCCCATGAACAAATGAGTTTCCTCCCTTCTTTCAATACTTGTCAAACCCATTGTACGTGTCAAGAGCTAAGGAATCAAAGGGTAATAACTATAGAGTAATAGATGCCATCACAGGGCAACTACTGGTTACTGGGTGAGCATCCTGCAGGCTAGTCTTCTGAGTTTAGGAGATACGGTGAGGGAGGAAAGGACATTTGCTACTTAAGCTGAATATCTATCCAATCATTTACTTCTATGCAGGAGTGGGAGGTGAGGAAATGAAAACAAGCCTGGGTCATTCACAACCAATCCATGAAAGTTCAGTTCCTAAAACCTTGTAAAGGCCTTCCTGTTGCTTTTAGAACAAGTAAATGCTTGAAGATACTGGCTGGTAGTCCTATCACCACCAATCATCTGCAATTCTAGAAGGTTTGGGGTCTAGCCAAAGACACAAAAGTGCCATTACACATCTTCTGCTATTGTGTAGTCTTTCAAAATCTGATTTGAAATGTGATGTTGAGAATCGCACTCCTCCCTCCCAGAAGGCTTCCTGGAATTCAGCTGCAGACCTGGCCTAAAGGGCCCACAGTAAGTGGATGTGCTCCTGTGAGTTCTCCCACCCCAGGTGGAACACAGGTGCCTTTCCCACTGCTCTCATCACTTAATGCCAGCATCTGTCCATCTTGAATTTCAGAGGTCAAAGAGTGAAGCCTAGAGAGGTAAAGGACCCCCAAGACCCAGCTCTGACACATTGTGACTGGTAGTCACCCACCAGGGCATAAACTACTTTGAATGGCACACTTGATGGGAAGCATAACTTTGAGCAAGCCAGCATGCCCTAGAATCAAGAGGGCTTCCAGAAAGAACTACGAGAAGGACTGAATGCCATGTAGATGGAGGGAGGGAGAAGGAGAGGACAGGGAAGGGAGGGAGGCTGAGAAAAATAAGGAAAAAGGAAGGCAACTGAGTTAAGCACTAGTTGAATATGAGCAACTGGGGCATCCCTTCAAGTTGTTTTACTTGGAGTGACACAGGAAAAGGATGCTCCTCTCAAGCTGGTTTGGATTTCTTGGTGGCTTTGGCGTGAACTGCAGACCAAGCTGAAGCACAGGAGCTTCTTCCAGAAAAGCCAGTGTGGGAGTGTTAACTGCCAGCACGTCGCTCCGCTGCACAAGTATGGGTGCGGTAGTTGTAGGGCAGAGATGGGCCAGGGCATATAGGAAAGGCGGTGGTGTCTCCTGAGGTAAAATGTGGCGTTCTTCTGCTCTCACGTTTTTTTTAAATTTGTTTTTTATTTTTTTTTTTTGAAAAAGTTAACAGAAAGAGGAGTAGAAACAGAGAATCTTCCACCTGCTGGTCATAGCTGGCTAGTCGGAAACCTGGAGCCTGGAGTTTCCTCCAGGCTTCAAACATGAATGCAAGGACCGTCTTCCACTGCTTTTCCAGGCACAATAGCAGGAGCGGGAGAGGGAACGGGGCAGCTGGCACCTGTATGGGATGCTGATGCCACAGACAGAGACTTTACATGTTATGCCACAAGGCCAGTTCCCTGACAGATGGTTTTGTAGCAGAAATGCAGCAAATTGCACACAGGGCTCTGAGCCTTCAATGAACACTGCAAAAACTTATGTAATTACTGTAAAATTCATGTACCAGGTAGTTTCTCCGTGCTTCTCAATGATCATGCCCTGTTTAATCTTCACTACAGGAACTTAAAAGAGATACTATTTACAGCCCCATTTTACAGGGTGAAATAGAGGCATAGAGAGGGGGAATAAGCCCCCAAGGTCATGCAGTTAATAAGCAGCAAAGCTGGGCATCCATCCAGGCAGACTGGCCTCAGGGTCCAGGCTATCACCTCCACATAGAGAAGAGCTGTTCTAACAAAACTCACAATGGAACATTCACATCACACCTCCAAAAGCAATCTTCACACACAGTATCTTATTGCAGTTTCACAATATTCTTGTAATATGTTACCCCAATTTAAAGGTAAGGAAAAGGAGGCTTACAGAGATTTAAAGACACACTCCAAGGTCATGTTGTTAAAGCCAACTAGAGCCAGCTAAACTCTGATTCTGCTAATGTACCCCCTAACTACTGTCCCCGTCAGTGGGAGAAACTATGGGGTAACAGCTTTTTCCCCTCTCAATAAATAACAGTTCTGTTTAATAGAATGAGTGATCTTGTATGATTATGAGCTTTCAGATGTTGACAGTGGATCACCAGGGTTCTGGGTTTCATTGTGTTTATCCACAAAGACAGGTTGAAATTCTATTCACCAACCCCTCTATCTATGGCCTTAGTTTGGAGGTAGGCCTTATGAGTGCAATTGAATAAGAGGTGGTTAATCTCGGCCCTAATCCAGGATGACCGGTGTCACAAGCTCAGAAGGAAAGAGAATGGAAAGGAACATGAAGGACAATGACCATCCGTAACTAAAGAATGTATGAGGCAATCAGAGACAGGACACTCTCTTCTCGGCTCCTCGGAGGGAGTCCAGCGTGGCTGAGCTCTTGATTTTGTACCACTGTCCTACAAGAGGTAAGAGAAAGAATGTCGGCTGTCCTAAGACTCCTAGTTTATGGCACTTGCAGTGACAGTCCCTTGTGAGCAATGCCAGACAGCATTTGCTTTCCCCTTCATGAAATTGGAGATTATATCAGCAAAACATTCAGTATCTTCTGGCCCTAATATTTGATTCTGTGAAAAGGTATTCTGGGGCCCAGTGCAGTAGCTTAGTGGCTAAAGTTCTTTCCTTGCACATACCAGAATCCCATATGAGCACTAGTTCTAATCCCGGTGGCCCTGGTTCCCATCAAGCTCCCTGCTGTGGCCCTGGGAAAGCAGCTGAGGAAAGCCCAAAGCCTTGGGACCCTGAACCCACATCCAAGACCTGGAAGGAGCTCCTGGCTCTGGGTTCCTGGTTTTGGATCGGATTAGCTCCGGCTGTTGCACTTACTTGGGGAGTGAACTGATAGACAGAAGATCTTCCTCTCTGTCTCTCCTCCTCTCTGTATATCACACTATCCAATAAAAAATAAATAAATTAAAAAAAAAGGTATTCTGACTCTTTGATTCATAAACCCAGGTAATAAGATCTAATTTTCTCAAAAATAAATGGTACCAACTCCCCAAATCCTGAGCAAGTGCAATGATTTTCCAGTGAGGAAGCCAGTCAGCTTAAATGCTGTCAAAATTTTCATATGGAAGATTTAATAGGAGAGATTTATTTTAGTAAAAGACAAAATGTTTCACTAAGGAACTCATTAGTAATGCATAAAGGCCTACTGAGTCTCTGAAGATCCATTTTCAAAGAGAAATGTTGGGATAATTTTTATATTCTGATTACAGAGAATGGCTTGATAAAAATTGTCCTTGATATTAAAATTTCATGGCAGTCAAGCAAGAAGGAAGCCAAAGAAGATGGGTAAATTTGGCCAGCATTTTGCTGTTGCTTCGACAAAGGTTGAGATGCGTTTCTGTAGCTTCGTTCCCGAAGAGAGGCCACGCTCATGGGCACGTGGGTACGGGGAGACACTGTGATGAGATGAGAGCAGAGTTCTGCTCTGTTCAGCCCAGGGTCTCCCATCACCACCCTCCCATACCTTACCCAGCCTTTCTCTTGAGGCCAAGCATTTAATCCCTCCTGCTCCCTATAGCTAGAGCCTGGCAGAGCCTCCACAACTGCACACTGCCGCAGAGCTATGCTCCCGGGATAAATGCTGAGCCAGAATCTTTGCATTGGCTGTCTGCACCACAGTGCCCCACGGAGGCTGCTCTGTTGTAGATCTTCCACTTGATTTAGTTCACCAACGGAGTGTCCCAGGTCTTGCGTCTTGCGGGTCATACAGGCTTTTCTTTTCCCCTGAGTTTCAGACCTGAGGGTCATAGCCTCGGCTGATAGCTGCTCATTTTTCTTGGGTCCTCTGCTACCAAATGTCTCTCCAACATCCCTTTGGAAGGTTGAGAATCTGAGAAAGCATACCCAGGTTTCACCTCATCATGGGAAACTACATCTTTGGGCCTTGAGGACAGAACTAACTCCAGAATCCAGGGTGTCTCTCAACGAACCCAACAAAGCAGTAAGAAATGGCATTACCTCTTCTCCCTTCTAGAAGCTCTCTGACTATAAGAAGGATTCTCCCTTAGTAAACTTCATGTTTCCTATTTATTGCCACTGGTTGGAGGCTGAAGCTCCAAATAATATAGCGACTGTTGGTCAAATTTATTGGTAAATTGAATTGATCCGTTTTTCTTTCTTTCTTTTTTAACAAGGTCTAATCTGGAAAAAAAAACCCATATATTTACTAAGGCCAACACTGTGGCACAGCAGGTTAAATTGTCTGTAATGCTACCTTTCCATGTCAAAATATTGGTTCAAGTCCTGGCTGGCAAGCTTCCGGTTCACCTTTTTGCTACTCTACCTGGGAAAGCAACCGATTACATCCTGATACTTGGGCCCCTGCAACCCAAGTGAGAGATGATGGCATTCGTGGCTCCTAGACTTGGCTGGATCTGCTGTTATTGTCATTTGGTGAACGAACCAATAGATGGAAAATTTCACTTTCTTTCTTGACTACTCTGCCTTTAAAGTAAGTTAATACAAGTTTTTAAAAGTGAGTAACGGTGAAAGACTCACTAACGCAATTGCACAACAGTATTGTCGCACTGGAATGTTTAATGTGTGGTAGGCATGGTGGCACGTGCTTCATATGCATAATCACAGGCAGGCCAATATGAGAGCAAGGCACCAGTAGATCTGCATTTGGCATTTGACAGGAGGGGAGTGGGGAGACTAACGGTATTCTTGTAGGGCCTGCAGGCATCAGGAGCGGGCGTTAGGATCTGATCCAGGACTGTAACCCCTGAGCCACTGCTCTTCATCACTGCCCTTCTTTCACAGGCTTGTGTAATTATAAAAGATTGCATTTGTTGAATTCTCATGATGGGCCAGGCATGGTGCTAAGTGCTCTACAGGAATGATCTGAGAATTAACAAGAGGCCTCTTGCATAGCTCTTATTTTGATCTCTGCTTTTGCAAACAAGGAATCTGGGGCATAGAGAGGTTAAATACTTGTCCATAGCCATGCAGATAAAAGGGAAAAATTCAAGATTCACAGCATCTCAACCCAACTCCAGACCCACCACAGGCTCCAGATATGCGTTAGGGTTCCCACAGCCTCCGGCTGCTGTACTGGCCCCATATGTACACAAAGATGGAAGGAAAATTATTCCCACTTCAACAAACCCTAGGATATGGATCTGGAGTGCATTTGCACAGCAATAGAATACAGCAGAGTAATAACTCATAGTTAAGTCTGACATTAGCCAGAAGAACCCTTGTAATGTTTCATAAATCATAAAATTGTACAAACCCAATTAAAATGACTGAATACATTTTATACATATGGTTGAATTTTAATACATCAAAGTTATAATTGAAGCAAATATACAGCATCAGCCACTCTTAGCCCCTTCTCATCTATGAGGACAGAAGCAGAAACTCCTAACAGCAAACTTCCAGAACCTGCAAAGATGCAGGCAGTCACATGCTTATCCATACAGAAAACTGCAATTTCAGAGCCATGCACACTTGTGGTAGGCATCTAGCAACACTTTACATACTGCAAAGGCCTAAAGTCCCAGTGGGGACCCTTCTTCCCAGAACAGCAGGCTAAAGCACAGGGGGCTGTACCCCTTTTGAGATGACTCCAACATGAAACACCTGCCCGTCCTATGCACGCAGCCTGTCATTCTGCACATCCATCGAGAGGACATGCAGTTATAGACTCTTTTTATGATCCATATTTTGTTCATTTCTTTATTTAACCTTGCCATTTAAATCACACTGTGCTTTCTTTTGCAGTGATGTGATATTAATACAAAAAGAAAAGACTCCATGCAGTTCGTAGATACAATTCTAAGGTTATAAGCTAATCCCGTCCTCCACCCTTCCTTCACTGTCTCTCTTTCCCCTCTTCCATTCTTGTTCTCTCTCCCTCTTCTATCCTTGTTTCCCCTCTCTCTTCTTCCTTTCTTTTTCAGTTTTTAATATAATATATTTTAATTTACATCATCACCAAAGGCTTAATGCTCCACTGACTTCGCGGCTCCCTGCATCCAGCAGAAGTGCACCTCAGATGGAAAGCTATAGACACTGCCTGGCCCCTGGGAAGCATCGTGTCCAGCATGTCTCAAGTTGAAGTTCCCAGGGAAGAGAGGAAAGGATGGCTGAAAAGTACCCAACGCTTGATCAGGACCTCAGAGGCATGTGCTTCCTTGGAAAGGCATGGGCATTTTGAGCAAAAAAGTAATATGACCTCAGGTCTGGCTCAGTGGCCTAGTGGCTAAAGTCCTTGCCCTGCCTTGCACATGCCAGGATCCCATATGGGCACCAATTTTAATCCCAGCAGCCCCACCTCCCATCCAGTTCCCTGCTTGTGGCCTGGGAAGGCAATCAAAGACGGCCTAAGGCCTTGGGACCCTGCACCCACTTGGCAATACCCGGAAGAAGCTGCTGGCTCCTGGCTTCAGATCAGCTAAGCTCAAGCCATTTGCGGCCACTTGGGGAGTGAATCCTCGGATGGAAGATCTTTCTGTCTTTCCTCCTCTCTGTATATCTGACTTTCCAGTAAAAATGAATATAATCTTTTTTTTTTTTTAAAAGGAAGTGATATGACCTTGGCATCTAGAAGGATGGCTTTGGCCACTGTAAGCATCAGCACTGACACAGGGAGAACAGTGAGTGAGGGTGTAGCAATCATCCAGGGTAGGGATGGCCCCGGCCAAGGCCAGCCTGATGACAGTGGAGGTGGCGAGGAGTTGGGCAGAATGGATATATTTGGAGAATACAGCCAACAAGACTGGATGTGAAGGAGACCTGTCCAGGACAATTCTAGGTTTTGGGCCAGAGCCCCAGAATGAAGGACTTGTCAGCAGCCGAGATCAGGAAGGCATGGTTGGAGCAGGGTTACAGGAAAGCAGAGGACTTGAATTTTGGCTCTATGAAGTTTGATACGCTTGCAAGATAATGAAGGAAAAGCAGTCAGCAGGCAGTTGGCTATAGGCAATTCAGACTGGGGAGAATAGCGTGGAGGAACACGCTAGGAAGGCGTAGGAACTCAGAAGGACTTAATGGCCACAAACACACTTTTCCACTTGCAATTCTGGGTGTAGAGCTGAGCTCAAAACTCTCAGAAAACCCTCATCCCTCTCATTCAGAAGTCTGAACCATCATCAGGCAAATATTTCCCATGGTCAAGCAGCAAAGTTCTTTTCTGGTGTCACATTTGCTGCTTTGCTTGCAAGCCCGTCTGACACAAGTCCAGCTGAAGTGGGGACAACTTAAGGCTTAATGCCTTTCTGCCTCCACTATTAGTTTTTGCTAGATATTTCTACTCCTATGCCTTTGTCTGCATACGGGGGTTGTGCAAATTCCACATCCCTTCCAAGACCCAGCTTCACTGCCCTCCCCACCATCAATGACGTTCCGAGGACGCCTCAACTTTCCTTGAAAAACTGGTGTTCTCTCTCTATTCTTCTAACATTCTGCACCTCTGATGCCTGCCTTTGCCATAATCACTGTCCACACCAATGTCAGGCCTTAATTGTTGAGGTGCTCATGGGCAGAAGTTTGCTTCCGCCTCTCAGAACAGCAGCCAATGTACAGCACAGCGCACGGGGGAGCACAAGTGCTCAGCAGATGTTTGTTCGACCAACGACTTTGTGATGACCTAGGATGAACAAATGTATTTTGAAGATGGTTTTAACTGCATTAGAGGCTATTTCTGGTTTTGGATCTTTAAATAGTACAAATCCATACTAGCTTTTGATAAAAGTATATATAGGAGGCTTCTCTTGTCTCACAAGGCAAAATATACTATTTCAAGGAATTTTAAAAAATATTCTGTTTCCTAATGTGGTAGTACCAACATGTACATGAATTCCTATCTCTGCCAATTAATACAGATTGTTTATGTATATGAAAAAAAGCTTCACTTTACTGAAGGCATGACACATGCCCAATGTTTGACCCTGATTCTTAGTACAGCCTTGGGACTTTATCTCATTATCTCTTTTACATATTGAGTGAACTGAGTTGCAGAGGACTAACCAACCTATGTTAAATAGCTTAGATTACAAGAGTTGGTGGTCACAGAGCAAGTAGTTGACAAACTTAGGATTCTGATTTAGATCTCTTACATGGCAAAAGTTCCTCAAAGTCTGTCATTTGCTCTCCTCCCTTCTACTTGGAGGCCCTAAAACTCCAGAATTGTTGACATTTTGTTTCCAAGCTGTAAATTATCTCAGCAGAAAACATAAAAGCAAGACAAGTCCAATGAACATGTCCTTGGAAAGAATGTACTAGCATTTCCATCATTAATCCATCCCATCCATTGCATGTTTAATGGATTCATTTCTTTACAGAGAAAAATGTATCTGAGAGAAGGTAGGAAAAATGAATGAATGAAGAGCTCAGTAACTTGAGGGTGAATGAAGAAAGTAGAACTAAGAAGATATCATTTGAAATATGAAGCAGGCAGGCAAAAAGGCCAGTGGGCTCTGGGAAAAACAAGCAGGGAATGCAGTGGTCCTGTGGCAGGAGAATGCCTAGAGTGTCTGGTTTCATCACTAGCACAGTGAGGATGCAGGAGAGTGAGCGAGGGTAGGAGATGAGGATGATGGGACCACATGGCAAAGCTTACTGATCACAAGGACTTTGGCTCTTACTCTGATTGAAAGGGAAAATCAATGGAGGGTTAATGCACTGAAGCATATTACTGAGAGGTTTCCATGTTCTTCACATAGTTTTTAAATGTATTAGCAACTTTAATAAATTATGAGAAAGTGCATTATGTCAAACTCCCAATCATTAAATGTTGCTGATCTCATGCGCATCTCCATTTAGCACTGCCCTTGTGTTCAGGGAGCAGGTCAGAGTCTCAGAGAGCACAAAGGGCATAAATACCAAGTCCACTGTGTCAGCCCTCACCCCCCTCCTGGTCCCCACTTAGAGGACCTTGCCTTGTTTTAGCAGCCTCTGCCTCAGCCTAAAACTCCAGGCAGCAGGGCCTGGATGTGGTTGTCTCTGTAGCTAAGCCATAGGGAGAAGCCATACACCAACAGCTGTTGGATCAGCAGGCTGCAGAAGCTCCTCTCAGAAGAGCAGCAAGAGACATCTCTATGACCAAACAGGCAAAAGTCCTAGCTAATCCAATCAACAGTTTGAACGGAGTAAGCTTCAAATTTCATTTACCTCGATTTCATCTTTACATTCATGCTAATATGATGGGGTGTCCCACAAAGATACTGATGACTAGTAGAGAGGCCTAATGTGCTGTGAGAAGCAAAACTGCAGTGAGATATATGAAAAATTAGAAATGCAGGGACAAATTTCAGAACTTTCCTTGGAATAATCAAGTTGCCTATTTTATTGGTCTGTTGTGTCTTCCCCTCCCATCCTACTAACGTGTGTAGAGCAGAGATTGATATTTGTGTGTTTTGAGGAACTATAGCACTGGGCAATTCTTTATATGTGCACCTGTACATGTTTTCTATGAGCATCTCTCTTCAAGCTATTGCCTAGCTGGTAAACTTTTCGGAATATTCCACCTGCCACGGAAATTTGAGAAGTTGAAACTGCTCTGTTTCACTTCAACATCAAGCACTAGTTCTCAATCAGACTACTTTTTATTCAAATTAATACCAGGAATGGAAATACTTTTTCAAAGAAATAATCAGATCAGGAATGGCACAGAGGAGGATTATTTGGAAAGAAGAACAGAGTAAGTCATGCCAGAAGAACACTGGTGCTTAGGTGTTCACGTGAAGCTATTTAACCTAAGCATGTAGGCCAACAGACATACGGAGGACAGAAGACTACTGAGCCCTAATTTATTGCTATTCCCTTACCAGTGTTACATAAGTGTGTACTTTGGCCAGCCGGAGTGACCTGAAGGCCTCCTTATGACCACAATGCAGCCACATATACTTGGCTAGGTTTTAAAATCGTTCTAACGAACTGAAGTTATTGCATTGAAACTGATCAGCAGTTCTTTCCAAGTAATACAATTTCAGTTTGCTGTTTTTGCATTGCTTAAAACTTTCTCTGATTTTAATTTTCAAATGCAATCCCATAAAGTGTAGCTAAGATGTAGAGCTTAAGAATATGAGCCGGCTCATTCTCTTATATAGGATCACAAACTTTCTGCAGAACTGGAGCAGTGGGGCTTCAGCCTGGAGAGCCCTATCCCACACAATCACAGCTTGGCTGCGAGGACGCAGGTTTGAGATGTTTAATACTTTTATATATTACAGTCCGCTGTACAAATATTTTTCACTCAAGATTATTCTCACTGAGCCTATCATAAACCTGTTTAAGTCTACTGGCAAAGAGTCTTACTGTTTACAACGCCTGTGTTATATCCACTTGAATGAACGTGCTGCAATGAACTGTTCCTCTAATTTTGGCTCTTTATAGTTCTGCAGTTTCATGAACAACTTTGTGACAAGTATTTTCACACGCATTGTCCACCTTCCCTCTCCTTTTCACTCTCAGTCTAAGTGGAATCACTGGGTTAAAGAGTATGGATTTTTGCATGGTTCTTAATGTATCCTGAATGGGTCTAGTCTTGAATGTAATCTTATCTGAGCACTCAGCGTATCGCATGTTTTTCTCAAGAACTAATCATATTACACTGATTTTTCTCAGACAATGAGCACATGTTTTTCTTTTTACCTTAACTGCCAGGAAACTCAGAGCTAAAGTTCAAATCCAATAATGAGTTCATCTCAGGTGACCTGTACTATGTTTCTCTTTTCTGTTGCGTCAATTTTCTACTTTCTTGCTCCTTTAAATAAATAATTAAGTTGCTTAATTTTAATAATAATCTAGTTGCTGAATGGTAAAAGGTCCGTCACATTCCTTTTACAGATAGGTAGGCTATATAAGTCTCACTCATTTACAAACATGTATTTATTGTACCGAACATAAAACTTCATGTAATTAACATGGTAAAACCCAAACATTCTTAGGTCTGGAATATTATAGATTGTGTGGTGTGATACAATTCTCTCCTTTCATGGCATGGACACCAAAACTCAAGTGAGAACATGACTTATCTGGGACCATTGAGGCTAGATCCAGAACTAACCAGCGTCTAGGCCTTCCATGTCCAATCGGAACCCTGAACAGAGCCCGAGGAGGCAGGTACGTGCTGTGCCTTTTCACACTGACATTGTCACCAGCATGCAGTCAGAAAACATCTCCCTCCAGGGCACTTTCCATCTGTTCATCAACCTTTGCCTGCCCGTGGCTACTGCCCCCAGCACGGATTCCTACAGCAGATTCTGCTGGCCAGCAAGCCCCAGTCCAAGCTTCTATCATTGGTTTAGAAAAGTCCATCTTCTCCCTGCATCTTTGCACATCTTCCTGCCTCCTCTCTTCCCAAATCTCCCCCTTTCTTAATGATATAACTTATATTGGATTACAGCTCATCCTTTGGCTTCACTTTTGATTGTCTTACTAAGGTAAGATAATAAATCATATGCTAAGAACAGGGTTTGAACTTTAAAATTGGGGAAGTATAATTCCACCTCTAATGTAACTTTTCTAATTTCCAACACCCCTATTGAAAAATTTTCAGTGTCTTGACTTACTAGAAGTTCAAATTTCCCATGTTGACATTCAAAGTATCATTGATTTCTCCCAACATGCTCCGTTATCTTTCAGCCCCGCTGTGTGGCTCCAAGATTCCAAGCACATGCCACACGTTTCTGCCTCCTCAGCTACACTGCTGTGGCTGTTTCTGCCCAGAGTGTCCTACTCCATGTTGTGGTCCCATCTCGACACCCTTTCCTTTGAGAAGCCTTCCTAGTCCCCTCTGCGGTGTCTCCTATTTGCTTTGCTTACATTTATTGCAGTTAAAGGATTATGACTATTGTTATTAGCATCACATGTGTGCTTCTTTCTTCTAGACAGTACCCTGCAAGAGTAGAGACTTACTATTTTCTATCAGTCTCCATGTCTTTTCTCTGTCAGTTTCCCATAAAGTGATTACTTATATCGTCTATGACCACATTAGCTGGTTAAGGAAACTTCTGCTATGGAGATCCATAGCATAACTTTTAGATCACGTATGACAGCTCTTGTCATAATCATATACAGATTAAATGGGATCCCTGTTAATGGATAGTAGAATAAACAAAATGAGCTGTATGTAAGATTTGAGACGTTGGTATGTGAGCATGAGCAATGTCAAGTGACACATAATAATCATTTTCACTAGGAAATTCCCTTTGCCCTACTCATTTTCACCTCCCAACAGAAAAATTCCATCAAGTGCATTTCTAAAGAAAAGTAAATATCCAGATGGCCAAAGGGATGACCTTTCTCCAACAGAGGGGATGGATTTGTTAGCCAGCCAAATGTTTGAAATTCTTCCACCAGCATGCATAATTGAGAGAGATGTGTTAATTGCCCTTATGTGACAGCTGGTAGAACTTCCTAGACAAACTTGGAAAGATGTATTGATCTTGAATCACTGTAAGCCACACTGGTGGGTCACAGGAAGGTAAGGCAAGCCCTTGCAGCCATTTTTGAGTGGACAGGTCAACACCCAGGGTCTCTGTGAACTGGGCCTGCAGGCATATGGCAACCAGCAGGGCTTGTTGGGCAACAAAGGCACCAGTGCAGCTCTTAGCATGGCATTTTAACAGGTGACACAGGGAAAACCCCAACGATGTAATCCCTATTATTACAGTAGCCCTATGGTTCAAAATGGGTTGCATCAAAGAGAAACAGACTTTGAGCAAGGGAGGATGTGATTTGCTTCTCATCCACTATAGCTGGATGCCATGTTACACATTCTAGACTGTTAAGGGAGCTGAGAGCACAGCTTTGACTCAGCACTGCAGACATGTTGAAGACGGAGCAGGAAATATGATCCTTGCCCTAGAGGGGTCATTGTCTTGGCACTGGTTTGAACATAATTTAATTCTCTAAAGTCTTTTCCAGGCCCAAGATTTTTGGATTCTGTAATAAAGAGAACTATTTTGTCTCTATGCAGCAAAAGCAGTTATGAATATTCCTTTGTCTAAGAGGCAATTCGTATTCACTAATACAATTTGCTGCATTGCTTCTACATTAAATTGTTCAGTTTTATAACACAAATATACACAGGGGAGCTTTTGAATTTGTTTTTCTTTTTTCTGTTGCTGACTAAATATTTTTTATTTCACCTGGAACACGTACAATATTGGATGACATGTTGACTTTTACAAAATCAAATATAATGGTATTTCCAAAGTACTACTTTGTTGTGCATCCATACATTTCTGGAAAAACTATATGGTTTTGGTTTAGTCTAGGAAAAAATACATTCATGGATTCTTCCCCTTTAATATGTATAGAAGAAAAATATATATCTCTTTTAACCAACTGGAATCAATTTAAAGCTTTGGCACACTCAGTGGAAAAATCAATGCAAGTAAATGTTGAAAGCAAAGTTTGTTTCTGCAAGTGTCATTGAACTTTTATCCACCAAGAAAAGTAAAAGGAGGGTCTCTGACAACCAAATAGGATCATGTGCCAAACAAAAAATATCAGCCAGTTATTTTTAAAGATACACTATATGCTAGATTCTGGAAGATGACATCTCTAAGATTTGGCATTGCCTGTCTACTATCCAAAACATGTTTTCAAGTAACTAGTTAGATAAATGGAATGTGCACAAAACAATAATGAAGCTAAGTATTGTATTGATAAGAACTAAGATGCTCAAGTCTGGGCATGCTGGAAGACCTTGTGGACACTGAAAAGTCTAACCAAGGCCAAATCTCTGCAAATTCCTGAAATTCTATTAAAAATTCACTCAAATTTATATCCCGGGCCCGGTGTGATGGCGCAGTGGTTAAGGTCCTCGCCTTTCACACCCCGGGATCCCATATGGGCACCAGTTCTAATCCCGGCAGCCCTGCTTCCCATCCAGCTCCCTGCCTGTGGCCAGGGAAAGCAGTCGAGGACGGCCCAAGGCTTTGGGACCCTGCACCCGCGTGGGAGACCTGGAAGTGGCTCCTGGCTTCGGATCGGCATAGCATCGGCTGTTGTGCTGACTTGCTTGGGGAGTGAATCATTGGACGGAAGATCTTCCTCTCTCTGTCTCTCCTCTCTGTATATCTGCCTTTCCAATACAAATAAAATAAATCTTAAAAAAAAAAGTTTACATCCCAACTAGACAAGAACTTCAGGTCCCTAAGCCTGGTTCTTGTTGCTTGGCAGCCAACATCAGCCCCTACTGAACCTCAGGGGGCCAATGCCCAAAGGTTCTGTACTTCCCAGGCTTGTTTTTTTTTCCTATGGAAAATAAGCTCATAATTAGGACAACTATTTGCATCAATTCCCCCTAAGTTCCAGGTGCTGGAAATCCCTTAAGGTTTTTCTGGAAGTATTTTTTTCTCCTTTGTTCTTATTCAAGTGAGGCGAGTTAGATGAGGATCACATGGTGCCTTTTGCATTTGTTTCCCAGTATTCAAACTGGTGACCTACCCACCTTTTAATAGTCTCATCAAATCCTCTGCAATGTAATGTAGTATGTGTCATGTAAGCTAGAGTGGCAGTAAGAAGATAACACCATCCTTTGACCTCCAACAGTCATAAAAGGCTTCAGGAGGAAAAAAAGAAGAAAGTAAGAAAGTGAGAATGCTTGACACAGTCAAATACTGCCGAGAGATTCAATGAAATCAAGAGTTGCAAAAATGACCACAATACATGGCAAAGAAATAGCTATTAGTGATTTCATCAAAGGCAGCATTGATGGTGTGTTGGGAACAAAAACCAGACTGTTAGCAGTTGAGCGAGGCTTGGAAAAGGCTGGACTGTTCTTTCATACAAAATGTCATATTGGATTAGGTCTTTCAGGTTGGGAGTATTTGGAAACAAGATGATTTTTAATGTGAGAAATTTTGCCACTTTTTTTTAAAACCCTTTCTCTGTGTGAGTAGTAAAAATGGAATATATATTATATATATATATTATATGTAATATATAATATATATATGGCAATAGAAGCAGCTCAGCTAGGACAATGGTCTTGGCATGTGCCTCCATTTTTGGAACAGGAAAAGCCCCATTGGAATCTGTTTAGTTTCATTTTTCCTTTAATCAGTGTGTATTTGGCTGCTCCACTTCCAATCCAGTTCCCTGTCTGTGGCCTGCAAAAGCAGTGGAGGACGGCCCAAAGCCTTGGGGCTGCACCTGCATGGGAGATCTGGAGGAAGCTCCTGACTCCTGGCTTTGGATTGGCTCAGTTATGGCTATTATGACTTTCAGACAGAAGATCTTCCTCTATCCTTCTGTCTGTATTCTGACCTTCTCATAAATAAGTTAAGAAATAAATAAAAAGAATCTGATAAAAATATAGAAGTCCTGCTTAGATATGATTTGGGATTTTGAAGTAATGGTTTAGATTTTCATGCAGGTATCCTAAAATTTGGTGAATCTAATGCTAACTAAGCTTTAGAGTCTGGTGTGTCTCCTGATTTGCTCATACATGCCTGGTAAATGCATACATGGTAAGTTTCATTTTTCCCCGAGTAGTAGATTATACTTAAGAAATAAGGACTCTTCCTATCACTGTAATGCCTTTATTATGTATAAGGGATAACAGAATGAAACTTTGAAATAACAGCAATTCATCTGCAGATACTCTTTAATAAACGATTTTTAAGCCCCACCAAATAATTTACCCAACATTCAAGATAAGAAGTCAAGGCAGGAAGCTAACAAGAATTTTGCCTTTTTAAAATTTATGCACAAGTAATAATGAGCACTTCTGTACTAAATAGTGGGCTGCTATTAAAGGAAGGGAGATTAGAAGCAGAAAGCCAAAGGACACAAAAAAGCAAATTTCAACTTTTGTATTAAGCAGCAGATTTTCAATGAACTCTTATGTAGAAGATCAATATATTAATCAGATATAGGACACAAAAATGAAATGAAACTTCTCTACATAAAGCCAAACTGGTGTCTTCCCTTGGAAACATACAAGCCATCATTATTTTAGTTCTATAGAGTAAATGCTTACAAGTACTTAATATCATTCTAATTCTTAATATAATTACTTTTATTTAGTAAACAGTTGCAAGGATTTAACTGGTTGAAAACTATTATCACTTAAGTCATTTTATAACTATTACATCAGCTAAGCGGACCAGATATTGCCATAATTATTGCATTTGCAAATGATTTGCATAAGGTCATCTGGCCTCTAAATGCTATACAGAACCACAAACCAGACCTTCTGAGGTTCTGTGTATGTCGCGTATCTTTATTTGAAATGCCTTGGAGTTTGGATTTGGGGGTGTGTTATGATGGAATATCCTTATGTTTACAGCCTAAAGGTAATTTCATATAATATTTAAGCAGTATTTATGCCATATTTTAAAGCTTCATGATAGGGAGTTTTTATTTAGTGTCATTCAGAAAGTTTCAAATTGTGGAGCATTTTGGATTTCAGAATTTCAGGATAGAAATGCTCAGACTTTCCTGTTGCATCTTCATCAAACCATCACAGCTGTGCTCGGGTTCAATTTCTAACCAAGAATCTGGGCACAAGACAAACGATAACGGCAAATAACACTAGATTAAAAATTAAAATCAAAAAATAGTAAAATTTGTTTATATTCCTAATCCACATAAAATATAAATAAATCCTTTAAATATAAATTTTAACTTATGCAAACAATGTAGGCAACAATCAAGTAAACACCCTCCCCCATTTAGTCATAGGAAAGTTAAAAACAGATAAAATTCACAACAAGGGTGTCCTCCCTGAATCACATCAATACAAAATTTCCTTAAGATACTTTTCAACTGAATTAATCAGAGGACTTTTTAGAAATGCATATTCCTATCTCCCTTATTGAAAATATAAAGCAATAGGTCTGGAGTGGAGCTGTTCTTCAGATGTAGGTTTAGTTTGGAAAATATTGTTACAAAGTCATGCAATGGACTCAACCTCCCTAGTTACTTTCTGAGAGTGGATTAGAACTTTTTAGAGAGCTTTTCAGGCCACAACAGTATGATTTATTCAATTATTGCATTACATTTTATCCCAGTGACCTGAAAGAATCAGTGCATACCCAATTATACCTAATTTATACACTGGGACGTGTTGGTTCTGGCTCAATATAAAATTCTAGTAGAATCGCAATTTAACAAGCTTGACAGGACATCAAAATTGCTATGTTGTCTCCAAACCTCATTAAATGGAAGCCTACACTTTCCTATAATATTCAGAGGGAGTAAACACTGTCATTATTTTTCTCTTTGTTTGTGTAAGGCAAATGTTCAGTAACTACTTTGTTGGGAAACAACAACCAGTCAGGGAGCGGCTGAGAAAAGGGGGCATTCCATCACCCAAAGCAGTGACACTTCAGAGAGGAACTACTTCATTGCCCTTCATGATTACAGAGTTTCATGGGATGTAATATATTATTTATAAACTATATGTGATTCAAAATGCCTTGGAGGCAGCCTGGGCAGCTGGGAGTGGGTACATAGCCTACTGGGTGAGGGACAGGTCTTCATACACGCCCCCCAGGCTGTGACTCCGATCCTGGCTGCTTCTTGCATGCAGTACTGCTATCCGGCCCTTCTCCAGGTCCTTCATGAATGCTGATCATTCTCCTTATGTTGTCTCTATTTGCGGGCATCTCCCCCATCATCCTCCTGTTCACTCCTGGTGCTCTCCTGGCGACATGTTTTCCACTGTTGGCGGTAGTGTTGATGGTAGAGTGTGTAGAGAGAGGTGTAGACGCACTGGCTTCTGTCTCCTGCCTCTGCTGCTCAAATCTTGATTTCCAGATTCTGCCTCCAGATACTGAAGAAATTTCTACCCAGATTCCTGCCACCTTACTCCCAAAAAATTTACCCCATGCCCACCCATGTCCCCATAACAGTTTCCCAATTTGGGGGAGTGGGAATTGTGACTGTAACTCATGCTCAAGGCTTAAAGTTGGAAATGGAACCATGTTAACTGATTAGGAGCCAGATGGGGCCAAGTTCAAGGCTCTAAATGTTGAACTTGGTCTCCTCAACCAGAAGGGAGCAACCTGTGGCCCGTTCCACAGTGGTTGTAGTTATTGGTGGCATGACTGCCTGCAGACACCTACAAGCTGTCCTTACCCCCCTTCTTGGTTGTCCTCTGGCGCGCCTCCTCCCACCTTTCCTGCTAATGCCTCTTGCCTTCCTTTCAGTCCTATTCCTGCAACAAGAAGTCTGAGCCATGATAAGGCACGTACTCCACAACAGCCTCCAGGAAATGCCTGTCCTTACACTGGTGCCGTGTCTGTGCTCCCTGCACTTGGAGTGAAATCCCCCTGCCCCTGTGCCAGCTGCTTTAAGCTTTAGTTACTACATCCACAAAATGACATAAGTTCGTTCATGACTGTGAAGATTAGGTGACCATCACAAATGCTTTAAAGATTTGCAGTAGTACTAGACATATGCTAACAAACCGAGGCAAAGCAGTCGCTACTCGGACTTAGTCCTGCATGCTGTGACCAGGTTTATATGATAGGTAACTGCCTCCCTGTAGTCTTTCCGCTCAGAAAGCTTCAGGGTTTTCCCCATCACCCACAACCCAAACACCACTGGGAACAAGTGCAGCCCACTTCTCTCGGCTTTCAGGTTCTCCATCTTAAAGAATACTCCAGTGTATCCTGTTCACTAGGATTCTGCTTTTGATTCTTTGATCCGTATGATGAGTCACTTCTGGAAGAAAAAGACTTTAAAAAGACATTCTGGTAATGAACTTAAGACCTGAGCTAGAGACTAAAAGAAGGGAAAAGAAACCCAGAAAGAGAACTTTTGTTGTCCCTTTCCAGAGGAGAGGGCCTTCCTGAGGATGTGAGAAGGGCAGGTGGCTGCAGCGCCAAGCGAAAACAGCACCCGGCTAGTGAGGACTGCTGGAGCATCGCTGCAGATGTCCGTAAAGGGCATGGTCCTCGCGAACACGCTGGGCAGGGCGACCTCGGGAACAGCTGAGAAGGAATCCAACCAGAGCGCATCTGAGAGGAGGAGCCCTGGGAACACAAAACCCTTCCTGCCCTCATTTCTAGCAAGCACAAGTAACCCAGAGCAACGGCAGCTCACGAGACAGGAAGACGGCAGGATGCTGCCGGCACTGGTGAATTAATAGAGGCTTTTGGTGGTTTTTGTTAACTAAACATCCCATTTAAGCTTGTTTGTGAAACTGGGTCAGTGGCACTAGCCTGACTTGTGTAGTTTCTCTCCTCGGGACTGCGGGAGAGCTCAATGCCAAGTGAAGCATGACACAGCACTTTCTACAAGTAATCAAGGCCTCTCTGACCAAGCATCTCAGACATCAGTGTGACCTCAGCCTAAAAACACACAGAAGGACACCCAGCACTCAACCTGCTCTCCTTCCAGTCCCATGCACAGCCGGCATTCAGCTCCATCCAGTCCCATTGTTTCGCTCTCCCTCCTGCCCGAGATGCTCTAAGTGAAGTCATTACAAACCATCTAGATCTAGATCCATCTAGAAAATAGCTATGGATACAGTGCCCACCTCTTCCACTTACCAGCCGGGAGATCCTTCATCGCTATCAGTCTGTCTGCTGCTTTTTTCCTTATTTATAAAATTAAGGCACCCAGTTTAATGATACAGTGTAAGGATAAATGGAATAATGCACACAAAATGTCTGGCACAGTGTAGAGCATATAGCAGATAACCAAGAAATGTGCTCTCCACCCCCTAACACCTGCTGATGTCTTTAGGTCTCAGCAAATATCACATATGCCTAAGGGCCCAATTCCAGACTCATCTTATTAAGGAACTTACACTTAAGTTTCCTAATTCTGGTCATCACATCCCATTCTGACCTCTACTCAGCCTAACAGCTCTACTGCTAATTTGAGACATCAACTGCCACTGTCACCCATCTCTTCAGATGCAGATGTATTACTGGATCAATTAGGAAGATGTTTCTGAAGAAGAAGGCCAGTGTCAATGAATGATAATTCTGTCTCCTACTTCAACTTCCTACTTTAACAGTCACTGTTAAAAATCTGTGTAAGGACAAGGAGTGAATGAGCAAATGTCAGAGAGACTAAGGCCAGAGGCAAGCTGACTTTTTAATAAAATGATAATCATGTAGGTGTTTGAGCATTCAATTCCCGAGCATTTCAATCATGTTTAGTGCAAAAGGGCTAATAGAAATTGTTGTAGCTGAAGAGGAGGATGAAGGGCAAGACGGTGTTGTAAGAGTTATGAGAGGTGAGATGTGGGTCAAGTGGGCTGCGTATAGCTATTACCACTCTTGAAGTAGACAGATTAGGTCATTGAAGGCATGTGACCTCCGTCAGAATCTCTCCTAGTCACATTAAACGACTTCAAGAACTCCAATAAGGTAGCCCCATCCTCACGTTAAAACAAAACTTGATGTCCCCCTTGTCTTCTGTTTGTGTTCATATTCTCTGTGTGATGGAGGAGACAGGTCCATCCAAATCCACCCTCTTTTACTTTCAGGGTAATACAGCGATGACTGGGTTCACGGCCATTTCGCCAGGGCCTGCATTTCCACTTGCCTCCCACATGCTGAAAGGATGACTGATCAAATTTCTACCAGCAGCAGCTTTTGAGCAGAACTAAACTGTGCAATCTGTAAGTGGGGCCCGTGGGGTAGTGAGTGAGCCACCCCCCTATTTTCTCCTTTACTAAAAGGATTATTCTGATTGGATTCTAGTAGCGGCCTAACCTGACCACACAAGCCTTAGGCCTTCAAGAACAGCAGGTCAGCACAGGGAAGGAACAAGGGCCTGGATGACTGTGGAACACCCACCATAGCCTGTGAGAGAGAAGAAACAAGCCTATTTTTCATTGGTCATGCCCTATGATTAAAAGTCACATTATTGTTGGATTTCCTATTTCAGCTTAGCTATTGATTTCCAATTAACACATTTTACATGCACCTGTAGATTTCTCTGCATTTTAAATATAACCAGATAACAACGTATAAAATAGTGCATTTTTAAAATTCCCACTAAATAATATGTTTAGATTTTTTTAGACACTTGTTTGTTGTAAATGATAAGAGAATGATAGAGAATAATTCTGTCTTGTTTAAGAATTACACACTGTGTTTCAGATGCCAGTGAATCATAGTCTGTCTGACCAATTCTCACCTTAGATGATTTTATGAGTTAGTTTTGTGATTGGTTTTACTTTCCAATATTGTAAGTACTTCTGACATAAATGTCTGCGTATGTTCCCTTTTATGCACATGCACTTTCTTCAAAGTAAACATCAAGGGATTGAATGGCTGAGCTGTTGAGTGTAAACATTTAAGACTGTTGAATATAGTCATGAATTTTCCTGCAAAAAAAATCTAAGCTAGTTTATATTTCCATAGTAGATGAGAGTGCACAATTCCCTATACCACTAACAACATTCGCAGCCTTTAAAGTTTAGCCAGGTAATGGGAAAGACAGAGAAAGGAAATGACTGCAGGAATATCAGGCAAAGTCAGAAAAATGAAAGTATCTGAACTTCTCCATGAACTAAGTCCATCTATGCCCACGCTTTGTAAAATTCTGAGTCACTTGGATTACTCAGTCACAATCATTTTCAACCTGAGTCCTGGAATTCCTAACATCCGTTGGCTTTCCTTCTGCCTTCCTCCCCTTCTGTCTTCCTCCCAGGCCAGCTAGGCACACTGTAAGTCATTCACCCCACTATGCTCATTACTGCAGTTTCACAGTCTGCCTGCACATAGCAGGTTACCATAATGACCTTAGATGATCATGGGATGAGCTGTAGCGCATCAGTTTGTCTTGACATTATTAAGATGAAGCTTGCATTGTCTCCAGAGATGAAGCTGCAAGGCCGCTGCAATCTACTCTGCCTGCACATTCCTCTGGAGGCCCCTAAGTACAAACAAGAGTCCTAAGGCTTATTCATCCCTCCCAGCTCTAATAGGTATAATAGATACAAGCTGTATATTCACCAATGCATGCTATCATGCTGAGTCCTTTCCACAGAGTATTACTGGTGATTTACAGACATGAGAGTGTATGTGGAACAGGGGCAGGCCAGAGATAATTAGAGCATGAAGTGGAGAGGAAGAAGGAAAACGCCAGGCCGGTGTTGTACAGAGGGCAGAAGAGTATGGGTTGACTTGAGGTGCAGTTGCAAATCTTTCCTGTTTATGTGTCACTTTACTGAAAATACTGAGTCTTATTGACTCTCAGTTTATTTGTCTCATGGAGAAGGCAGGGTCATCAAACACCTGTCTTGCAGCAGCACCCGTATTCCAGGGACTTGGAATACAGTGGAGGTCAACACAAGATCCCTGCACTTCAGCAACAGATGCTACGCGAGTGAAGGGAGTTTGGACTCCAAGAAAAAAAGATGCATTGGCTCACTTATTCCAGAAGTGGATGCTAAGTTTCAATTTTGTTCCAAGGATTATTCAAGAATTTGGGTTATCGTTTGATTGATTTTTACAAATCTTCCTTCTAGGATTGTCTTAACAATGATATGCAATGCACTGAAAAGATAGGGTCAGTCCATGGTGTGAATGCTCTCAGTAAATGGCAGCTGCTGTTACAATTATTGTTTTCTTTCATTTCTCTCCTCTCAGGAAACATTTTGTTTGTTTATCTATTAACGTTTCTGTTTACTTAGTTATGTCTTGTTTGCTACTCCACCTGTGGTTCAGCACTCCATCTTCTCTGCCAGCATTGGCTGATTGAGGACGGCATGCAGTGCCACCACTGTAACTTGGTCTGCAGCCTTCTTCACCCATCAACAGGCTTTCTATCACCAGGTTTCATCCTTCACTGTGACACAATGATTTGACAGATGATCCTCACAGAGGCTAATCTTTAGGAAAATAGTAACCCAGTAAGACGTGGGAGGCAGAGAGACAAAAGGATTGAGATGAGAGACTGAGAAGACAGGCGGCCTCATGGAGAAGGCAGTGAGAGATGGCTATATGGCCTCCTCGGAACTATTCTCGCCTTCGTTCTTCCATCTGCACCCCCAGAAGCAAGCGGGCTGACACCCATTCTAGAGCACACAGCACCGACCTCACCGTGCTCTCCGGCACAGGGTCCCATTCCTCGTGCTCTTCACACTGCATGCAAGCTGCCTGACGCTGGCCTGCATTCCCATCAGATAATCAACAACTCAAAGGCACTGCTGTCACACCCTGTCCCAGTAAGAACCTGATACCCAAAGTCAGTTCCCCCTACAGGAGTGAATAAAGACAGAAGTTACCAGGACACAGGCCCAGAGTTAAGGCCCTGGCAGCTGCAATCAATCGATGGTAAGAAAGTACTTTGACCTTCAGACAGTAACTCTTATTCAACAGCACTCCACAGAGAAACCAGTCAGCAGCTTGGCAAGGAAGACAGGGCCACAGAAGAAACTCCCAAGTAGGATGCCCTTCCCCCGAGAAGATGCAATTGGGCTCTTGTCTTCCAAACTCCACTTATCCGGCTCCTCTTTAATTTAGGTTCAGCCATTTACACGGCCATCTAAGGGTCAGATAGTCAAGTTGACATCATACCTTACATTCAGAACCTTTTTAGTCCTTGATCTAGAAATATTTTAGTCTAACCTTCTTTATTTTCCAATGCATACATGGAAATATTCAAAATCCCACTCAGTTATTAGTAGTGGCTTTTTCTTTGCAGCACGTTTTGCAACTAGTTATAAATTTAAATGATGAAGAAAATTGGTAGCATCATCTCTACTATCTTATTAAACTATGCTTCTATTAATGACAGTTCACTGTCAAGCACCAGGAATAGGTTCACGGAAAACGTCTCTATTAATGGGTAAGCATCATACCACGCTCAGCTCCTGATATAACTTTAAGTTGCCTTTGAGAGAAAAAAATAGCTTCTCTGGGTTCTTTTTATAAAAAGCACCTTGAAAAAGCTTGCAGATACTCAGTCATGGATCTTCTGTTCCCTTGTGTATATCTGATTTAAAGGTTAATAAGTAATTAGGAAGAATGCACTTTCAAATATTACCAATTAAAGTGCTATCATTTTCATTAAAATGCTATTAATTATATTGCAGCACAAGTGTCTTAGAGTGGCTAATAAAAAAAAAAGTTGCCTAAAACAGTTCTAAGCCTTTTGGGGGAAAAAAGCAAAATTAATCCAAATCAATCACTTTTTAAAAAAAAATTATGATTTTTCATTTTATGGATCAAATAAAGAAGAGGAAATGAGAGTTTCAGAGTTTTAGTGCGGATCGACTCTGCAAGGGTTCTGTGGCTCATTTTACGCCCTGAGTCATTATTACTAAGAAAACCTAATAAGATATCTTGGCAGATGTTTAATGTAGAAGTTTGACAAATACCAGTTCTTTGTTTTTTAGAATGTAAAGCAGCCCTTTATAAATAAGATCAAACCTTTAAACTATCCAGATGTGTTTTATCGGTTTCCTAGGAAACCGTGAAGAAAGAATTATTATTTGAGTACGTTATGTATTTAAACTTTGTTCTATACCTTAAGTTCTGGTATTAGTCAACTATCAAAAATTCACAGAATTCCAAAGTTGAAGAGTTCATGATTAAACGTGTAATAGAACCTGCAAAGACTCTCCAGAATTTAACGATACAGAACAGTTTTACAGATACCCAAACTCGTTCTTTTCTCACCACCTCATGCTGTCATGAAACGCCTGTTTCCAATGGGTGTGTTACGGCTAAGCTGGGCAGCAGGGTAGTGTTTGATAACCATGAGAACTGTGCAGCTTGTATGCGGCTCAACACACCGTGGTAGCTAACAAATTCTACTGGCAGTACTTGTTTTGAGTGAAATGAACCACGTGTGGTGTTAGGAGTTCTACAATCAACTTAGACACAAACTAATTATTTTATGACACACTATTGATATTTACTGGTTGTTAGGCAACCAACTACAACAATGACACAGGGGAAACTATTACTGCTAGGCCTGGACGATCCGCTGCTAAGTCTGGTGTTATAGAAAGAACGTTAAACTTTAAAGAACGAATCTAAAAACCAATCTTGGGCCTGCGTCTACCTGAGCAGTTCCTGAGATGGGCACTTCGATCTCTTAAGGAATGTTTGTGACCTTTATCCTCGTGTTCAGCAAAGATGGAGCTTGCACACATGGACCTGCTCATCATGTCTTCTCTGAATCTCCTTCTCCAGAATAAACATATCCAGTCCATGCATTCATCGTCTTTTTGTTGTTGTTAATTTCAACCCCCACCACCCAAGAACAACATCGTAATACTTCAAAGTGGCAATAGCTGCAGTTGATCACTTTTTAGTTTACATCTCATCACTTAGATGTCATTTCATTGTTGGACACTGACGTCAAAATTGGCACAGAAATAAGAAGTGTTAATGGCACCATCTTTTTTTATCCCGGCTTAGTAAATGTACTCCAGAATTATCAGAGCTTTTGTGCCTTATTTGAATCTTGTAAGACAAATGGAAACTTTCAGTAAGACCATCAGGGATGTTTAATAGACTTATGCAGCACAAGAACAATTACAGATTAGGTGATGAGATCATTCAGTGTAATGTTTTCTAAATTTGGCCATGCAACTGAATCACTGGAGAACGTTTAAAATGACAGATTCCTGAGGTCTGTACCCAAACTTGGTGGTCAGGTACTTGCAGAAGTCCTCAGAAGAACAGCATTTGGGAACTAATGCTTTGATGCCTACAACATGAACAGCAGGCCTTCCTTTCACTTACATGCTAGCTACCCTTTCATCTCCCCACCATAATGGTTTTGGTTACCTGTTACAGCTAACATGTCTCTCTTTTCTAAAGAAAAAAAAATCTGCTAATAATTAGTAACAAAAAAATAGTGTGGTATTTGCTACTTCTGCACATGACTCTGTTCCCCAGTTGGTTTTTAAAAATCCCTAAAAACAAGAACTTAGCATTCACTTCCATGTTTTTCCCAGGAGTATGGCACAACAATGAACAGTCACTGGTTATTCTATCACCTGACATCATTTGATAATGATTGAGACTGCCAGCCCATAGGATCACTTTCAAAACAAGGATGTACCAATTTGCAGCTCCACCAGCAGTGGAGTAGGGTTCCCTTTTCCCCGCATCCTCGCCAGCAAGCGTCGTTGGTGTTCTTGTTTATGTGGGCCAATCTTACTGGTGTTAGGTGGTACCTCATCGATGTTTTAATTTGGATTTCCCTTATTGCTAGGGAGCTGGAACATTTTTTCATATGTTTGTTTGCCATTTGGACTTGTTCCTTTGTGAAATGTTTGCCCATTTCCCGTGCCCATTTCTTGAGTGGCTTGTTCGTTTTGGTTTTTTGGTTGTTTTGAAGTTCTTTGTATATCCTGGAAATTAGCCCCCTATCGCCTATATCGTGTGCAAAGATCTTCTCCCACTCTGTGGGTTGCTTTTTTACTTTGTTGATTGTTTCCCTTGCTGTACAGAAGCTTCTTAGTTTGATGAGGTCCCATTTGTTTATTCTGTTCTCAACTGCTATTGCTTTTGGTGTCCTTCTTAGAAAGTCGGTACCTACTCCTAGGTCTTGCAGGGTATTTCCTACATTTTCTTGCAAGAGTTTGAAGGTTTCTGGATGTAGGTTTAGGTCTTTTATCCATGTAGATTGGATCTTAGTGTATGGTGATAGATGTGGGTCTATCTTTTTGTTTCTACAGGCTATCAGCCAGTTGTCCCAACAACATTTACTAAAGAGTCCTTCCCACTTGCTTGAGTTGTCATTAGTCTTTTTGTCAAAGATTAATTGGCTGTATCTGTGTGGATTCCCTTTTGGTGCTTCTATTCTATTCCATTGATCTTCCTTTCTGTCTTTGTGCAGTACCAGGCTCTTACCAGCTGGTGGAGCTGCAAATTGGTACAGCCTTTATGGAAATCAGTCTGGAGAACACTCAAACAACTCAAAATCAGCATACCATATGACCCAGCAATAGCACTCCTAGGAATATATCCAAAACACCTGTTTTACGACAAACCAACATGCATCCCTATGTTCATTGCAGCACAATCAGTAATTGCGAAAACATGGAAGCAACCGAAATGCCCATCAGCAGAAGATTGGATAAGAAAGCTTTGGTTCATCTACTCCATGGAATACTACTCAGCTATTAAAAAAAACAAAATGCAGTTCTTTGTGGCTAAATGGGCACAACTGGAAACTATAATGCTAAGGGAAATGAGTGAATCCCAAAAGATTAGATACCACATGTTTGCCTTGATTTAACCTGTAATTTTTTGTTTGGTGGTTTGTTATTTTTTGAACCTGTCATTGATACTGTCTCAACCCAGATGTTTCGAAGAATGGAACTTGCATTATTTTTAACATATTGTTTACCCAATACTATGTCAATTAATTCCATAATGTTGTATATTGATATTGAGGCCTTGTTGGGGCTTTTAACTGACCGGATCTTTACTCTGTTAGACCTATCTTCAGACCATAGAAGGTCTCCCCAAGAGGCCACTGAACTTATCTGGACAATAAGACGCTGAACTTTATGCTAGGCAGGTGTTTGCAAGCAATGAATCTCAACTGAACTTGAACTAGGGTTATGCAACAAGGTGGAGGAATCCACCATGGGGGGAGGGGTATGGGAGGGGTGGGGGGGATCCCCAGCGCCTATAAAACTGTACTACATAATATAATGTAAGCAACAATAAAAAAAAAAAAAAAAAAAAAACAAGGATGGAAGGGACCTCCAGATGTGATGTGAAATATAGCTATCTCTATATCTTCTATAAAAGCAATATATAATATTTCAAGGTTAATTCAAACTAAAAAAGAAATCCAAATAAATGATATTTACCTGAGATAAAAATGATATCATAAAGTCAAAAAGAAGGACGAAAATATTGGAAAAGCATAAAGACAAAAAGGAGGAGAGCTACACTCATGTAAAAATCTGAACTGTGAGTTGATGCACATAGAACTATAATAAAGCCTCGTAAGTTAGGAAATGTTAGGTATGAAATAATAGTATCAGTTTATGAAAAGCTCAAGCGTGAGACTCAAACATGTGAGTAGTGCTAAACTGTCTTGCATTACTGGAACTCCCTAACAGGCCAAGAAGACAAAAATAAAGACATGAAGCACCCGAATTTTACAATTTTTAAATAAAAGTTTGTATAAGAACATAATCTTATTCCACAAGACCAGCAAATGTATCTTCTCAAATATGAACATGCATGATAACCTGAACCCAAGAACTATTTCATGTCATTTCAGAAGTAATAATGATATGATTCTGACACCTTAATTAGAAAATATTACCAGAAACAAATAGTAGAAATTCCCAAATTACTTGGAAATTTAGATGCGTCAAAATCACAAGAGTTTATGCAAAGTAGAAAGTAACAGACACGAGAATATGATTTAAGAAAATCCATGAAACAGCTAACACTGTATGTTCGGTGCATTTGCAAACCTAAATGCTTCAAAGAAACAACAGTGATGACAATAGAGCTAACTGCTCTACTTACAGCTCAGGGTAAACAAAGAGAAAGCAAATTAATGGAAACTGAAGAAAGAAAATAGTAAGCCTGGGGCCAGCACCATAGTATGGTAGGTTATGCCTCTACCTGTGCTACCAGCATCTGATACGGGCGCTGGTTCAAGTCCTGGCTGCTCTACTTCCCATCCAACTCCCTGCAACGTGCCTTGGAAAGCAGCAGAGAACAGCCCAAAGATTGGTCCCCTTGCACCCCTGTGGAAGACCAAGAAGAAGCACCAGGCTTCTGGCTTAGGATCAACTGGCCAGTTCTCATAGTCGTGATTATTTGGGAATGACTTAGCGGATGCAAAATTTCTTTCTGTCTTCCTTCTCTGTGTAAATCTGCTTTCTAAGTAGAAATAAACAAATCTTTAAGAATGAAATAGACCTAAAAGTAAACACAATAAATCAAACAGTACTGAGAGAAAATTAGCTTTTTTTCTTTGTTGAATTGATAGCTAAGACCAAGCATAAGCTCTTCAAATAAAACAGATTCATCTCTGGTAAATTTACTTTTAAAATAAAAGGAAAACAAAAAATCATACCTCTTCAATAATATTTATAGAGAAGAGTGACTCATTATGAGGTAAAATGAATTATATTATGTGAAAATTGAAAACTTTGATGAAACACATTAATTCTCAGAGAAAATTAAAAATCAAAATGAAATTGAGAAGATAATGTATGGGGAAAAAAGCAGAAATTTAAAAAAAAAACCCACAGAAACAGATGACCAAATAGAAGCTTCTGCTTAAAATGACAAAGGAAACATTAAGGAGATTGAAGCCAAGAGAAAGTCAAGAGGAACAGGTGCTTCAGTCATAGCAGGTACATTCGGAAGGCTTTTCTATCTAAGCAGTCTAACTGCATCTACTCAGGGAGCTTGGAGCTTGGCTTCACACCCAGCTACTGTGTGATGATGGAGAGAACCCATCTCCAAGAACACAATTAGAGCAAATATGGCCAGCACTGAGGCCCCTTAAGAGGAAAAGAGAGCGCTCTCTTCAATGGGTCTAGCACACAGAGGAACACAAATGGAGAGAGGGTACACCGTAGTTGACCTTTTTATTATCCTGTCGTGGTACATCTTTCTGAAAAGTCTACCCCCAGAACTGTCATCACCCCAGCCAGGCAACAGTAGTCTGGATTTGCCAAACTCAAGGGCTCTCAAGCCTTGTCTGCTGCCCCTATCGCCTCCTGCAACACCTCCTCCAGGAAGGGTGACCACTCCATCAGACAAATCCGGGCACGTCAAATCTTAGCTCAACTTGGAGTGCTAAGGGCCACACTCCAACTCCTTCCTAGATTCTCTCTTACTCATTATCTCAGGCAATGTTGTGGGGAATTGACAAAGCGCTTTCCATGCCTAGAGCTTTCTTTGCCCATTTTTGCTTTACTTGGCTGCCTCCTTCTCCCTCAGGTCTCGGCTCACAAAGCAGCTCCTTGGAAAAGCCCCCCACATCGCCCTTTCTGTATAAGGTCCTCCCCAGTCTCACCGTTTCCTGTTGAAATACATAGTAATTGTACACACAGAGTGCAGTGTGACATTTCAATATGCATATACTGTGTCTAATAATCAGGTAAGGTAATTACATATCCATCTGGCGTATCTCACTTTGGATAAATAACTCACTTTGGGCAGAGGAGTAAGGGGAAGACTATTTCTCACAAGTTTTTTTTTTTTTTGGTCACTTTCATTAGAGGAAAAGCCCTAATGTCAAAGAAATCTTGTTCCCCTTTAAAAAAAACCCACATTTTATTTCTAGTGCCTGACCCAATGACCACCATACTGTGGACATTCGATATACTTCATGAATAACACTTTTGATAAACTGTGATTCTTTTATTATATAATAAAGTTTTAAAGAGATTATTTGGGCAGTGATTCATGCATTGGGGAGCCCCACAGGGTATGTGGGTCGGGAGCTCTGCTGAGAACAAGCAAAAGGGAGGTTTTTATAGGACAGACAGAGAAGCAAAGCAACTAGGAGATTGGTTACAGTTATAAAACTGCTTTACTTGGTCTACCCTGTTGGGGATTCCCTAGTTATACAGTGATTATTTTATTTACTTCTTCTGCTTGGTTGAACTTGAAGTCCATTTTTCTTTAAAATAGGCATTTGCAAAAACTAGATCAAGGTGCATTTTACTTCGATTTATAAGCCAAGCAAGGGTGAGCTCATCAACGAGGCTTAATCAGATTTGTTCTCCCAGGGATTCTTCAAGACTTAGTCTGCATTTTAATTCACTTTAACCATTTGTTTATGAGACGTTTCAGGAAAACAAGGTCCCTGTCTAGTGCTCGGGCATCAAACGTAGCACTCGGTACTTGATAGTTGCTCAGAGACTACTCAATAAACAAACAGTATTTAGGACTTCTTAGGAAGGGAAATTGCTCCTTTTAGTTTTGTAAATCACTCAGAACAAACTGTACCTATTCAAATTTTTCCTTAAGAATTCTGCAATCCCAGTCTTTCCCAGATATCACGGCTCCCCTTAACAGCAGAGTGCCCAGTGAGAATGGAGAAGGCAGTGAAAGGAATGTCCCGAAGGAGGGCTTCTGCTGCTGAATTCTAGATCCAAGCATCTGGGTCAAGACTTAGTTTCATGGCAGGTGTGGAAACCATCTCTTTAGTGTCATTAAGGATTTTTACAAAGGACTGCCAGCACTTGAAGTATTCCTTCAAATGAAATTTGAGAAATGGATCAGGTGGATACTTAAAGCTGTGTGTACTGAATTCCACTTTCAACAAATACTTTTTATGTTAAGATCTATTACAAATGTATCTTAAAAGCCACATCCATGTGTTCCAAAATTTGGTGTGGTAGGTGCCTTTTTTTTTTTTAATAATAAGAGCCACTTCAACAAGATGAGAATATTAATAAACTATAATCATGCCTAAAGCTGAGTCAGGTCTTAATGCCAAGAAGGCCTCAACATCACTGGCTTTTACTGTGCCTCTGGCAGTATCTCATCCTCCACAAGGGCTTGATCCAGGCATACAGCCTCAGTCATCAAAAATGACCTCGTGCGTCATATCTCCGAGGCACTGGCTGGGCAGACATGTTTGTTAGGCGTGTCTGATCACAGATGCACCTGGCAGCATCTACTTACTCCCTGAATCCCATAGCTCAGGTGCTCATGGAGGGGCTCTCTTCAGGGCATCAGTTTCATTCTGGAACCACACCAGTGCTGTTGAAGAACAACTGATGCTGGGTTGTAACCTTGGAGCTGAAGATCATGGAATCAAACCAAGTAGGAAGCACACGCTACCTTTTAGGATCAGCTTACAGTGAAACAAGTGAAAGTGAACATCGGTGTGGCGCCTGCAGATAAAGTCTGACCTCCATGCCCCCACGTGGCCCCGGCCATGATTCAGAACTTGACTTTGTCTGCCAGCTGCCCTCAGCTGCTGTGAAACCTGCTCCTGTACACTGACATACATGCATTCTAGCTCTCCGGGTCTTAGCTGGGCTCCACCCTTCCCAACCAACACGTGGAAATGAACAATCTGATGGATCAAGTTCTCATTTGAAGAACGTTAGCAATGACCTTCTGTGCCCAAACTCTGTCAGTGTGCAGAACTCACAGCAGCAAATCCGGCAGTGTGGTACATCAAGGCGTATAGGCAGGTGGAGCACTGCCTTTGGGATTCACAACGCAGTAAGATCTTACAAGGAAAAGTGGCAGACTGGCATAGAATTTCTCTGTTTCTCTTTTGTCAAGTAAGGGATTAAGGGAAAAGAGCAGCAAATGTCACCTAGTAAGATAATCATTGTCAGAGAAACAAGGAAACAAGCTCAAAATTTAAAAAAAAAAACCTCCAAAATCGAATGAATGTATTTTCATAATGTATTTTTAAAAAAAGAAAGAAAAATGTGCTTGGCGTCTCTTCTTTGCCACAGACTGCCAAAAAGCTCCAGAGGCAGCAGCATCTGGATGAACTCAGGCCTTTGAGGACTTAGTTGCCCACGGTACCCGACAAGCCACTCGGAGGATTTTAAGACCTCTCAGCTGACACTTGCGGGCAATGTGTTATATGACGTGTCTGCCAGGACAACCATCAACACCAACATGGCTCATAAACATCTTTTGAGTTGTAAACTGACGAGCTTTATTTTTACAAAACCTTTAACATAAATGTGGTTATTTTTGTGCATAAATTAACAAGGAAAATTGAGTAATAGACATTCCAGTAAGCTATTGATTTTATCAGAACACTCACATCTGAAGGTTTTGGATTAAAGGATACCTTATTCATTTACAAATACGAGCATGAATGGAATTGCTGCCAGGTCCAGAGATACAGAAATAATATTCCTGTCTCATAGCTTTGTATTTTAGTGGAGGAAACAGGTAATGAAGAGATACATAGACAGAGACTATCACTCAATGAGAAGCTGCAGGGGGGCATGTAAATGTGACATTTAAGCACTTAAGCAAAGACCAGTTTAAAGTCAAGAGCTGAGGCTTGCCATTGCCTGGTGGAAGAACACTCCATGCAGAAGGAACAGCCATTGCAAAGATTCTACAGAACAAACAGGCCACTATGGCTGGAACAGAGCTAGTGAGAGAACAGTGGATATAGGGACATAAATGCAGCAGAGGCCAGATCAGACAGGACTGTAGGGTCCTTTGGATTCTATAAACAAAATGGAGAGCTATTAGAAGGTTTTGAGCTAACATAGTAGCATGCTGTGACTTATGTTTTAATTGTTTTTCTGGGCAGCACTATGAGTTAACAAGCTAATCTGCCTTGCAGGGCTGGCATCCCATATTGATGCTGAATTATGTCCCAGCTATTCTGTTTCCAATTTAGCTCCATGCTTTTGGCCTGGGAAGACAGTGAAGGATGGCCCAATGTTTAGGGACCCTGTATTAATGTGGGAGACACACACAAAAAAGCCCCCTACTCCGGCTTCAGATCAGCTCAGCTCTGACCATTGCAGTATTTGGGGAGTGAACCAGCAGATGGAAGATCCTCTTTCTTTGTCTCTCCTTTTCTCTGTGAATCTGCCTTTCAAGTAAAATAATTTTGTAAAAGATTTTTAAAAATAATAAATACATAAATGTCTATTCATTGTTTTATTTTATTTATTTTATTTATTTATTTCTGTCGAGAGAGGTAATAGAAAATGTGAGAGCTTCTCTGTAGGTTATAATAACCCATACAGGATATAAATGGAGCTAGATAGGAGTGATGCAAAATGGAGGGTATAAATGAAGGAAACAATAGGATTTTGGGCAGATTAGACTTGAGGGTAATGACAACAGAAGAATGAAACTAAGTTTCAGGGAGCTTGGTTTGATCAACTGACTGAGTGGGATCCTCTAACAGTGTGTATGCTGAGAACCATAGAGTTATTGGGGAATTAAGTTGTTATTGGATATATTAAACTCGACATGTCACTTAAATCTCCAAATGGAGATGTCAGGTACGCCACACACGAGTTGTGAGTTTAGGGGAGACAAAAGGCTTTGTGAGAGGCGTGAAGAAGTATTCAGCATGTAGAAGACGCACAGCTGTTGGACTGAGTGAGGTCTCCTAGAGTCAAGTTTTGTGCAAGATGGACCAAAAACTCAAAGCCTTGGAGACAATAAAGTGCTCGGAGAGTTTAAGAAGAGCAGGCTGTCCACTGTGGAAGTAGGGAAAGGGAAAGAAGATGCCAGGGACTGTGCCAGCAGAGACTGGCCTGCAGGTGTCAGCAGGAGGGGAGTCGAGGCAGGGAGCAGGAGGAACAGTCAGGGAGGCCAAGGAGATCTGGGTGAGAGAGAACCACAAAGCAGCAGATGGGCAAAGACTGGGAAAGATGACAAAGAGCAGTGTGCAGGTCCACTGTGCCCTCAGTGGTCTCCACTGATGGAACAAACCAGGCAACTGTCACGCTCCACAGTGTTACCAGTGCCCGTGGCAAGACCAATATTCATTTAGATGTTTATTTCAGAAGTTCAATGTGACAGTCTATTGAGTGAGTCCTGTAGGTATGCTTTGTTTGGACTGTAAAGCATTAAAAAATATCCCCATTGATTGCCAATATTCAAAACTCAAGAAATTTCACATGGAGATTTGGATCCTTGAGTTCTTGAAAAATCACCTAAGTTGTCACCAGGCAAGTCGTCCCCATCTGTTGCCGAGTGTCAGTTGTCATCCTTATAGAGTGGCTGTGTTCTCTAGAGCTAATTTTCTGCCACTTCTCAGAAGACAATACTCATATACTGGTTCTTTCTCAGTCTGTGCCTCTTGCTAAAAGAATCAATGAATGAATGAATGAGTTAATAAGCTAGTGACTATTTGCTTGTGAGGCACCTGGAATGCAGGGAAGGGAAGGTTGCAGGCAGCCAAGACGGAGTTTCAATGCAGGTTCCCAGGTGAGGGCTTTTAGTTAAGATCTCTTCTTCCTATTTTATCACTGTATTTATTTATAAAACTTTAAAATTAAAAAAACAGAGGTTTAAGCAAAAGAAGGATACTGACAAAAACGCTATTTCCATTTTTAGAAATAACAGAATGTGAAGCAAATCTTTGAAGATGACAAATGCCTTCTTTCTAAGCTTTAATGAGAAACAGTTCTATAACAATCGACACACAGACTAACAAAAGTTAGTCACAAGGATAATTACTGAAGATTGAGTTAAAATTAAAATTGATATTTCATTCCATTAGTTCTTAGGTGAAAATACGTTTTGTCATATTTATCCAGGAATTATTTTTATCTGTCCTGTATGTTTTAGCCACAGAAACTTACAAGCATAGTGGTTATCATCATTCCTTCTAATCGGTATTTAAGACACTACAAAGTTTCCATAAGCTTTCTTTCTCTTGTCAGTTTCAATAACTAGACTTACATTTAGACCACAGGATTTCTAGTATTTTCTGAAAGGGAGAGCAGTGTGGGGATAGATACAGGGGACCACAGACATGTGAAGTGGGAGGCAGGCACTGGAGTGAAGGGGCCACCAGCCGAGGAACACCCGGGGCCCCTGCAGGCTGGAGGAAGCAAGGAAAGCTACCCACTTGGGGCTGCAGAGGGAGCATGGCCCTACAGCACTGCGACTCTAGGTGTGTAACGCTCAGAACCAGGAGGGGGAACATGCCTTGTTTTCAGCTACATGGTTGCGTTTCCTTGTTACAACAGCTGCAGGTAATGACCGCAGAGGCTGTCACTCTTAATTTTAAATGTGTAGAATGTAGGCAACTTGCTGGTGGAAGCTGAGTCCTTGTGTCATACATGTATTTACCCATGGCGTGTACATGCTGTTCCTAAGTGAGACATTTAGGCAGGTGCCTAGCGGCCCCCAGCAGCCTCATCCTGCTGCTCACTGAAGGCACTGATACTTCTCCGGCCATCCAGTATCAGTGGTTGTTCTCCACCTAACCTGAAACCTCTCCTTCTTTATCATACATTAGGTATTAGGGAGAATTGGATTCTAATTTTGGCTCAAGGAAAATTCGTGAAAAAAAATGTGTTTTTAAGGACTGTCCAGTTAGGGAGCAAGGGATAATTACTGCTCTGTTTCCAATCCACTTCCTGCTAAAATCACTCTGGGAGGCCACAAGGACTCATGTCCCTGCCATCCACATGGAGACCCTGATTGAGTTCCAGGCCAATGACTCGTTTGGCCACAAACCAATTCAGATGTTGGGAGAATGACACTGTCTAAACTAGTTTTTATTATGAAAGATTATATCTAACTTTCTATAAAACTGTCAATTTTGCTGAATACTCTGAATGTTTTAAACCAACATTAGCAATATTTTTTTTAACATCAGTCCATTTTTTTAAGCTGGATTTGAATTCAAATGTCTAAGCAAATCAATATTTAATGCAAGTAGCAAGCATGCACTGAAACCTTTCATTTCATGAAGCATGAAGGTTAATTCATGAATGCCTTTCTGGATGTTTCAATGTACAAAATCATCCATACTTAGTCCTGTCAGTCACAGAAAACAGAATCTGAAAAGAAAAATGGCAAACATCTTAACTGCAAGGGAAAGTGCTTCGTGGATCACAGACACGGAGTTAACCTGGCCAAAGCCTTTGCTACAACATTTGACTGAGTTAACATGACTCGTGGGATACCATGTTCTGTTCTAGAATGCAACCTGGTGTTCCAGAGACTAAGTGTTGTCAGTGGCTCATAATAATAGTGGAACTTAAGGGGGCAAAAATAAGCTACCACAGCTGCAGGCATGTGCTTCCCATCAAGTGAAATGAGGTCACACTGGTGAAACCATGCAAACGTCAGTGCAAGGATGCTGCTGCGATTTCTAAAACATCTTTTATAAAAGCATTTATATGGGTGCCACTTTCCAGAACACCCAGCAAACCTCTTTACGGACATGCACACGTGTGTTTCCATGTGTATATATGAAAAGTTTATCTCTGTATACAAAAAACTTGTAACAAACAATTCACAAATGAATTTTCTCTTTGCTGAGGTCAACAGAGTCCCTTTAGAGTAATGAACATCAGTAAATACCCCATAGTGTTTGCAGAAAATACATCATTATGAATCACAGCCAAAATCACTCCTGCCTCAAGTCTTCACTACTTTAACACCATGCTGATTCGTGGGGCTCTTGTATTACCAGTCACACGAGTTGGAAACATCTTGCTCTGAAATCCAGACATCCAAATGAATGACCACAATGGGACACCGCGCTATGAAGGGGAAGGAGCTAGTGTTCCCAGTCTGTGACGTGGCTGGGCCCTGGGCTTGCTGTGCGGTGTCGCAGTCCACAGTAACCTCACCAAGTAGGAGTTATATCCATTTTATATAAAAGGCAGCTTCAGTCACAGAGATAAAATAACTTGCCTCATTTAAGGCCTTTGGCCATTTTTTTTTTTTTCATCTAATTCCAATGAGCAATACCAACTTTAAGAACACACAGCTTGGCTATCCTTTATCCTAAATGCCCGGGCCAAAAGAAATTTGAATTTCAGATCTTATTTTTTCTTTTTTGGCTTTGTCTTTTTTTTAAAATTATTTACTTTTATTTGAAAGGCGGATATACAGAGAGGAGGAGACACAGAGAAGAAGATCTTCTGTCCGATGGTTCACTCCCCAAGCAGCCGCAATGGCTGGAGCTGAGCCAATCCGAAGATGGGAGCTAGGAGCTCTTCCACATCTCCCACGTGGGTGCAGAGTCCTAAGGCTTTGAGCTGTCCTGCTTTCCCAGGCCACAAGCAGGGAGCTGGATGGGAACGGGCTGCCAGGATTAGAACCAGCACCCATATGGGATCCCAGTGCATGCAAGGTGAGGACTTTAACCACTATGCTATCGCGCCAGACCCTGGCTTTGGAATATTTGCATAAACAGATATCTTGGGAGTGGGAGTCTGGCCTACAAACAAAATTTACTTAAGTTGC
Organism: Ochotona curzoniae; assembly: GCF_017591425.1. Classification (NCBI taxonomy): domain Eukaryota; kingdom Metazoa; phylum Chordata; class Mammalia; order Lagomorpha; family Ochotonidae; genus Ochotona; species Ochotona curzoniae. Next base: position 10,603,033 of record NW_024466502.1, read on the forward strand.
ATATATACCTTATGCACATTACTTGAAGGCAATTTTAAACAATTGTCACATGAGAGAGAGCAGGTACGGAATTTTCGACTGTGACAGCATGTGGGCAGTCAGAAAGTTTCAGAATTTAAAGCATATCAGATTTTTGGATTAGGATTGCTCAACCTCTGAAATCATGAAATGAAATGAAATCATGGCAAACAACCTTGTCGCCACCATCGTCATCATCATCATTTTTTTAGCTGTCCCTTTTTAGCGTTCTTTGCATTTGTCAATCCTTACTTAAGGGTTTATAAGTCTCACGACTTTGCCTTTGCAGTGTTAGGAACTTCACGTACTTAAGCAGCTCCACTTGTGAATGTCCTGATTTTAATGGAGAGGTGAATGGAGTCCAGAAGTCATAAACCATCCGTGAAGGCCGAGTAGGAATCTGAATTCATGCCTGTCTTACTCTCATGCCTGACACTCTTTCCATATATATATATATAATAACATAATATATATATATAGTTTTATGTTTCTATATATGCACATCCATATGTTTATATAGCATAATTGTCAAATAACCTGAAACTTTACAGTACTGAAAGTGAACTAATAACTTAGAACAATAGATGCATGACTGTTGACCATGGCTTCTCTAGACTCTTCTGGAAAGAACTTTAAAGCTCTTGTGCCCTGGTCAGTATTCACCACCTCGTGGTGGGTTCATGATTCTACTCTGAACATCATCTTGGCCATCATCCTCTTTCCATACACTGGAGAACTCAGACAGTTGTGCTCCTGGGGATGCAACAAATTCTAAGGATTCAGGAGTTACTGCCCTGTGCGCAGTCGCAGAAGGGCATCTATGGACTATGTCGAATCTGTTCTTTCTGTATTCAGAGCACATGAACATGAGACTTGATGACAGTTGTGTTAGTGTAATAATCAGGCATTGGCTGTGACCTTGAGAATCTAGTGTATTAATAAATTCATTTTAAAAACAAATACTTGCTTTTAACTTAGGAATATTTTCTCCAAATTTGTGAGTAGCTTAAAGAATAATAGCATTTTAAGAGACTTATGAAAATGATGAATATTAAATATCTAACTATAGAAGACTTGGTTTACTAAAATACAGGGATTTGGAATGACCTGGAAAATTAATTTCTCATTTCTGACCTCTTTCTACACCTTGAAACTGCTATGATCTAGTTTTGAGTTTATACATGGGCTGTTCCCATCAGTGATACTCATAAAGACAGGATCAGATTTGCTTTATTTACTTTTTCTAGGTGGAAGTAACAAATATGCTTGTAGTGTTTTCTATGAACTGCTTATCAATCCATCCATTTCCATTTTAAGAGAAATAATTCATAGTTTTAAAGGTACGATAGAGTCTAAGAAACCGTTTCTTGTAAAAATAGAAAATCAGGATAACTCTTGATGCAGATAATATATCTAATCTATTTTGACTTTTGCCAGGTTATTCTTTTGCTTTTAGTGTATACACATGTTTTCCCTTTAAATACATTATACATGGAAATACGTGGTTTGAAGTTAAATGGGTAAGAGTCAAACATTTTTTTGACTGGAGCTGGTATTGTGCCACAGTTAACACTGCCACCTATGATGCAAAATTCCATTTTGGTGCCAGTTTGTGGCCTGGCTGCTTCAGTTCCAATGCAATTCTCCGCTAATGGCCTGGGAAAAGCAGTGGACGATGGTTATATACTTGGGCTTGAACCCATGTGGGAGATCTGGATGGAGCTTTGGTTTGGCTTGGGCCGGTGCTGACTGCTGTGGCCATCTGGCAGGTAGGCCAATGGACGGAAGATCTCTCTCTGTCTCTCCCCCTCTGTCTTTTACCCCTTCAAATAAATAAGCAAATCTTTTTGTTTTTTTAGTTGTAGTTCATGTAAGACAGTTTTTTACTTAAAATAAAGTTTTCCTGAAGGACAGACTTAGTCCTTTCAATACCCAAGAATAGGTTAAGTCCATTGTGTTGTAAACTCTAAGATTTCCCAAATGATTTTTGGTATGTCTATTGAAGTTTTGCAGAATTGTAATCCTTGAGGTCTTTTTAAGCTATGTGTTTTTCTGCTATTTGTAGAAAACAACAGTATTATGCTTTCAGACTTTCCTAGGGAATCTGGGTTCAGTGCACCATGATATTAGGGTTAAGTACCTCAAAGTGCATGGGCTAAATCATCCCAATTCCTTCACCTGAATGTTTCAGAAAATGCCCCAATTCTTCAAGTCCAAACTCCATCCAACTCAGCATGAAACTCAGATGCCATTTCCTGAAACATCTAGAGACATATCCTGGAACAGTGGGCTGGAACTCAGCACCCCCCGATGGACTCTCAGAGCAGTGTCCTTTCCTTGCTTTCCTGGGGCACATGTCCCCTCCCTCTTATATTGTAATTCTTTGCCAATGTGCTCTATGACAAACAGTGAGGGTGTCGTCCAAATGCCAGTCTCTCCTTTTGTTCAACAAGCTAGACATGGTATGTTCTCAGTATAGAGTATGGAGTGGGTACTTCATCATTTCTGTTAGGCATGACAAGTAAGTGAACAGCTGATGAGAAATAAGCTAAGGAAGCGACTGGTCCAAAAAGAAAGCTCCAACTACAGCAGTCTTCAAAAGATGATGTCTGAGTCACTGGCATGAAAGTGACACATGCCAGCCTTCACCTTTATATAACCTCCTGAAAACCAAACATTAATAAAATATTTATCTTCAGTTGTCACAAGCCAGACCTTGATTGAAAACTCCTGGGTACACGAATGCCATGCCAGACCAGAAATATACCATTATGTATTTTTAATTTAAACATAGATGTATAAAAAATGTATGCATACCTGAAATGAAAAAACTTGAATAGAAAAAAAAAAAGGTTCTAAAACAATCACCAGAATCCAGAAAGCAAATTCTGAAAGTGAGAGTGAAACTTCTGTAAAAGCTCAAGGGAAAGCAGTTAGCTGGAGGCTTCATGTGACCCTGGAATGACCCCGGGGACACAATCTCTTACCTTGAGAGAATCGAAGCAGGCAATGACTCGCCCGTTTTCAACCTGGCAGCTTTTGGGGGGATGAGCAAATTTGCATTCTTCGTCGGAGCGTGAGCACGTCCCTCTTTGGAACTGTCTGCAGACTTCCAATGTCAGCCACTTTGTGTCTCTGACCGGGGCAACGTTCAAAGCCATGATGCCAGAGGAATTTGGACTCTGTTAGTTTCCGTTAAACGATGCTATCAGTCCACTTCCAATGACTCCAAGACTACTGTCGCAAAAGCTCCCACATGGAAGTTGGACGGTAAGTGGTAATTTGCTTAAAGAAGTCCAATCCAGAAAACAGAGTGAGGAGAGAATTTACCGGAAGGCAGTCACTCATCAATCAGTACGCGCCGCTTGATGATGGCGGACCGTGACGAAAACATGCTCAGTGTCATCTCTCATTCCGAAAGTCTGCAGGTGCAACTGTTTTTAATAAAGTGATTTCACTATCATGGCACTCCTTGGTAGAACATACAATTCTGATGTCCACAGCTTCTGATAATGCTGGAAAATCAACCACTCAGATGTTTATATTTCTGCCAATTTTTTTATTCCTGCCTCCTTTTTAAACTCTAAAATGAAACAATTGGCAATGTCAGACAATGAGGTATCTTCATCCACTTTATGAGGTTGAGTAAACGTGTACTTGACGGAACAGCAAGACCTGAATCCGGAGCTGCTGGGCTGCAGTTTCCAGCAAAAGTGACTTCACACAGGCACTTTTAAATCATGAACCTGGAACATACAAGTAAGATACATCTTACCTCCCTGCACAGTAAAATCAGCAGTTTAGCAAACTATTTAGCTCTCATCTACAATTTGCAAAAGGGTGAGGCAGACGTTCGCACTTTTGAGTACAGTGAAGAAAGTTACATCTTTTTTTTAAGGAATACACAATTGAAACTATATTGCCGAATAGTCTAGGCAGCAGTCCAAAAGTTAGGAATGACTCAAACAGATGAGTATGGCAGACACAACAATTAGGCCTCTGAAACAATTCAATCTAATGTGCTTAATCACCAAACCGTGTATTAGAACTGTGGCTTCCAATTAATTTCACATTTAGGCTATTGATTTTATTGTGGGGAGTGATACAAACAATTATTTGGGAGGTGTCCTTCCTATGTAATAGCGACACTGACACGTTGGATGAGCCGTGCCGCTCTTGTTCTTTCCAGCCTTTCTGGTTTTCAGAGATCTGAACTTGGAGGGCAGGTAGGAGACTTTCGACATTTACTCTGATCTCGGCACTTCCTCTCTCCTTTGCGCTTGTTTAATATTTGTTTCCCCTTTTGCCCTATGAAGACACTTCAAATTCTCAAGGCAGGGTTATTCTTTAGTGTCCATTTCTTTCTGTCGTGCCTTAGTTTATGGTACCGAGGAGGCTCTCAAGCAACATTAATTGGATGTTTGAACCAATGACTGAAAAAAACAAATCAATGAAAATTTATTTCAGTTTAGCTCAGTTCAGTTTTTAACTGAGTCAAAATCTGAAAAAAAAATATTCTCTTTTGTATGAAATGCTGACACACGTCTAAACCAAAATATTATTAAGTACAGATTTTAAAAATCATCCCACTGTATTATTTTGTATTTTGTATTTGTATTTTTGAATAATTATTAAAATATTAAAATGTAATATTCCCGGGAAAGGCCTGAATCAAGTCCTAAGGTCTCAAAGTCGGTCATGTTCATGTCCCAAACATGCCTGGGTGGCATTCTGAAGAAATTAATGTGTAAAAAGGACAGAAAGAGGGGAAGCAGATTACAGGCAAGCTCCACACAACGACACCGCGGGGAGAGGACACGCGTGTCCCGTAAGCTGTGATGGTGAGAGCAATAGCCCCGGCCTGGTGACCTCAGCCCAGTGCCTGTGATGACGCTCGTGTAAACGCACGGACCGCACTGCCTGCCAGCGGCACAGTCCTCGACAGAGCGCGTAACCCTCGACATCAGCGACTCCTGCGTTCCTGGTTTACGTGCAACTCTGCTGTGCTTTTTACCATGACGTTAGGGAGCATTCCTTCTACTTACACAAAAACAAAGAAACTGGGGAAAAAGGCTTCCTGGTTTCCTGTAAAGCAGCCTTACGTATCTTGTGTTGAGTGTGTTGAGCGTGTTGAGCGTATCTCATGAGGAGGCCGTGTGGCTGATGTGTGCCCCTCAGGTTGGTGTGAGTGTGCTCTATGGTGTTAGCACAGGATAAACTTGTCTAGCAACACTTTTCTTAAAATGTGTCCCATTAGGCAATGCCCAACTGTGTTTAAAAGGGGCAGGTACCGTGTCCATCCAGACAGCACTCTTCCCGAAGCCGTTCAGGAAGTGGGTCCCTGCGTCAATGAAATTGCCTTCGCTCTGGAGGTACCAAAAAGCTCACTTGTGGCAAGGCTAGAGCTTGCTGCTCCACCAGATGCCAGAAGGAGGAGCTGCGCTGGCGTCTCTTGCTCATCCGGTCAGACAATCTTCAATGAGGAACGCATCTCTTGGGACTGGTGCGAAATACCTCTTCAACCCAATAGTCCTGTTCCTTGTTAGCAAAAGTGTTTCTGTGAATTAAAACTGTATGTGCCTTTAAGGAAACTGGCAGCCTTGCAAGCTACAATACATACCTCACCCCAATTATAAAATATCTGAAGGAGCCAGGCAGGCTCCTGCCTGTCTCTTTGGAAGCCTTGCGTGCTCAGTAGCCAACATCAGCGAGCTGAAGTTAGGGCACTTAAAGAATATGAGTTTCATAGCCAAATTTACTCTGGATCAGGTTTCACAGACCAGCCTGGGCCTCCGTCCTCATTAGCCCTACCCCCTACCTCCAACCCCTTGGAGAAAGACAGGCTGCAGCAAACAGGGCAGGAAGGCACAGACGTTAATGCAATGGGCTGAACACATTGAACTCGTATGTACAAAATATTATCTAGTGTCTCTGGAGTTCTGTGTCCCAGGCCCTGAGGAAGCAGAGGATCACAGGAGGGATTGGATGCCCGTGTTCAGAGGCAGCACAGTCTCCCCCTCGGCTTCACGCAGGAAGAAAAAGGGCAGCAGGTACATTTCTGTATCCATGGCAGGAACAGCTACTCAGAGAGTCCTAAAAACATCCAGGAGCAGGGCTCTCCACTGCTGTCCTGCAAATGGGCACACACTTTGCTTATGCTTTTGGGGAGGAAGACATCATTTTCCCCTTGGAGAAAGAGATTCCCATTTCTAGTTACTATAAACATCCTATCGGGTGTATATTCAGCCTAGCAGTTGCACCAGTGTTTGGGACACTCACATGCTCACTTCACAGTGCCTGGGTTTAACCCCTATTCCATTCCCACTTCCCGTGTTCACTGATGGCGCAAATGGTTGAGTTCCTGCCACAATGTGAGAGATCCCTGCTAATGTGCCTGGGAAGGCAGCAGAAGATGGCCCATGTACTGAGTTCCTGGCTCCTGGCTCCTGGCTTCAGCCTGGCCATGTACTGAGTTCCTGGCTCCTGGCTTCAGCCTGGCCCAGCCTTAGCTGATGTGCTCCTATGGCCGTTTGGGAAGAACCATCACACAAAAGATTTTCTTTCTACTTTCTCTCCTCTTTGTTTCTGATACTCTGTTTTTCAAACAATTAAATACATGATCTTATGTAAAAAAGAACCTGAAATGAAAGGTTATGTCACACATAGCTATATTGTCATCACCTCCTCCCTCAGCTTCCTCTTAATTTAAATTTCACTTAAAATTTGACACCCTATTCACTTATTAGAAAACTTTTAAGTATGACTGGACCAACTTGAGTATATCATTCCACTTAATAAATTTTTATTGGAAAGTCAGGTTTTACAGAAAGAAGAAGATACAGAGAAGATCTTCCATCAGCTGGTTCATTCCCCAAGTAGCAGCAAAGGCTGGATTTAAGCTGATCTGAAGCCAGGAGCCAGGAGCCCAGAGCCTCTTCTGGGTCTCCCATGAGGATGCAGAATCCCAAGGCTTTGGGCTGTCCTTGACTGCTTTCCCAGGCCACAAATAGGGAGCTGAATAGGAAGTGGAGCAGCCGGGATGTGAACCTGCGCCCATACAGGGTTCTGGTACATGCAAGGTGATGACTTTAGCCACTAGACTACTGTGCCAGCCCTCATGCCACTTTTTGAATGTAATAATTAAGGGCTTTAAGTGAGCACCCAAACCGAGTTGTACTGTATAATATTAACTTAATTTGAAGACATAGATGGAGAAAAAGAATGTGAAAATCATGTGTACACACACACAGAGAGAGAGAGAGAGAGAGAGAGAGAGAGAGAGAGAGAGAGAGAGAGCATTTTAATTTATAGGGCTAAACATTGTTAAAATGCTTTCTATCTGCTTCTTTTTACCACTGCGAAACTCAGAATCTTGTAGGTGTCTCAGGGACTTTTGCATTTCTTTTTTCAGCTGACACAAAAGTTTCTGGTAAGGTACCTTGTCCTACGCACCAGTTTACTATCCTCACTTTGCCAATTCTCTTCCCCATTTAACCTTAGGTAATTCCATTTCTGAGATCCATCTTCTTTATCTGCAAAATTCTGATCACCATTCTTGCCTACCTTTTCATGCTGGTTTCCATGAAAGACATATTATAGAAGAAACACAAAATTACTTTGTTAGCAGTAGAATGTTGCAATGAAAGGTTGTACAGAGTTGCTCAATACTAATCAAGAAAACCACTTTCAGCCTTCCTCTTGCTCCATCCTAGTTCTTTGTTATAAACATCGATTTATTTATTGAAAGGCAGAGTTAAATAGTAAGAGACTGAAACAGAAAAACAGGTATTTTCCTACCACTGGTGTATTCCACACAAGACTGTCTGGAGCCATGGGTCTTTTGTTGCTTTCCCAGGTACATGAACAGGGAGCTGGATTAGAAGTGGAGCAGTCAGGAACCCAGCGCAATAGCCTGGTAGCTAAAGTCTTCTCCTTGCATGTGCCTGGATCCCATATGGGCACTGGTTGATGTCCTGGCAGTCCTGCTTCCCATGCAGCTCCCTGTTTGTGGCCTTGGAAAGCAGTCGAGGACGGCCCAAAGCCTTGGGACCCTGCACCTGCATGGGAGACCTGGAAGAGGCTCTGGGCTCCTGGTTTTGAATAGGCACAGCTCTGGCCATTGTGGCCCCTATTACCATGGAAGCCTATTTGCTATGAGAACACAACAGAAGTGCAGTGTCTGTTTCCTTCCCTTGAGCTCTGGTTGAGTGGGAAGAAGGGGTGGGGTTTTCAAGTTCACCTGCTCAGACGCTCGGGTACAAGTCTGGAGAGGGTACTTTCTTCTGATGCTCACAGAGGTCTCAGTAATTGTCCACTTTGGCCCTGGCAACATACAAGGCACTATTTTGCTTTCTGTGAAGTTCCTGGGCTGTGCTGGGCAGCCGGGTCTCCACTTTCATCCGTCCCCTGTCTTTCGTCTCAGACTCTGTCACTGGTCTGCTGGTGCTTCCATTTTCCTTTCTCCTTCCTCTTGTTCTCTTTTAAACGGGGTTTTATTGTGTACTTCTGAGATCTGCAACATGATGTCATGGGATCCACTAGGATAGGAAAATGGTTGCCATAGTGAGGCAGATTGGCATATCTGTCAGCTCACATAACTGTGTGTGTGTGTGTGTGTGCATGTGTGTGCACGCGCACGCACGCACCAAGAGCAGCTGAAACCAACTTAGGTAACAAAAATCCTACAATATCATTTGCCCAACGCTGGTCCTCATGTTGCATGTTCTATCTCTGAATGTGTTCACCGCATCTGGCATCCTTCAGCCTACCTCCTGTCTTTCCTTTTCATGGGCATTTCATTTTCCTTCCCAAATATGAACAATCCCATTGTAATCAAATCCTTCTGCGCCAGGATTTAGAAACAGCTTTACTCAAGTGTCTTTCTGGCCTTCAGTTGCTCCTTTTGTATCATCTTTCCTCTTTTTTAGCCATTCAGTAACTTCTCCTTTTCCTAAGTCCTGAAGAGGAGCTCGCCCTTGGCAGAGAGGCACCGAGTCATGCCTAGCAAGCCTTCCCATCCGCACCCTGACACATCACTCGCTCCTCCTTTTCCTTCAGCTCCCAGATGCCTTCTGCTAGACCCCATCTTTTAACTCTGTCTGGTAATTAGTTTTAAATAGATGTCATTATGCCTTAATTCACAAGAACTGTAAATATTGATTTATGCAACTGCCTATCTCCCAGTATAAACTCCTGCAGGGCTTGCCTTGTGTGGATAATAGACTCTGCTATTATTTTTGAATCTCCAGGGTTCTTTTAGTGCCTGGTGTGTAAAATGTGCTCCACAAATGTTTGTGGAATGAAGTCCAGATCCTCCTCCAAAGATCGCTTGCATCTGAATATGGACCAAAGTCTAAACTAAAAGAATCACAACCTAAATAAGGAATCCCAGTGTTATATGTAAGGAAAATTCCAGCAGGTACCACTGACTTGTCTTGCTGCTGCCGGTTAGGCTGAGGGTGGCCAGCTGCCCTAGGGATGAACTGTTCAGACTCAACACCAAGGTACCTTAGCCCAGTGATTTTCCTAAGTGCAGGATCTCAGCCACCAGCAACAGCAGTTCCTAGGAGCATGTTAAAAATGCAGATGACCAGGCCTGTGTCAGAAACCCTGAGGGGCAAGATCCAGCGCTCTGGAATCTCACAGGCGCTCCCAGGGCTCCAGGGCAGTACTCCAGTCTGAGACTCACTATCTGAAGCTTCCCTCTTGCTCCTCTGTGTGTGAGCATCCTGCTGGTGGCTCACAGAGGTCAAGGTGACCTCTGGGTAGATGCCGGTTCTTCATTTCCTGGATTCCCACCGAATCAGTGGCAGGAGGCACAGCCAAGAGCTGTGTTTCTGATCATAGAAACAAGACAGAACAAAACAAAACTAGACGAGCAGAAAACACTGAGGGATTTTTTTCCCCCAGCTAAGACTCCATTCTGGACAGCCTACTTAGCATGAAGCCAGCCTTTGGGGATGCAATTTGTTTTGGTGAACATGTATCTGAGAGAGGGCCACTCAAAAGGGAACCCCTTAAAAGTGGCTCAGTGGTGCCCATCCTCTCCAAATAATGCATGACAGAACTAATATCCAAGTTCACTGTGTAATTCATCTAAAAGGCAAGACAAGGTCAAAGTTCCAGGGCAAAAAAGGAAATATGAAAAAGTATTTCCTGGAACACAGAAAGACTTGTGACTCGACTATACAAAATACTCACACAATACTTTTTGGGTCTTTACTTAACATGACACTTCATTCCTTAAAGTATATTCGAAATTCTTCTAACTGTTAGATTTCCAGGAAGCTGTGACTTCTGATTGTACAAAAGCCTTCGCAGCTGAGGTTCCTATACCGTCAGTCCGCGGTAGCCAAAGTATGCGGTGGAGCCAGTTTAGCAGGCTGGGTTTGCCCTCCTCAGAGGCAGCCTCTCTCCATCCCACCCCTTCAGACAAGCCTGGGCTGAGGACCTCACATGTCTGCACCAAGCCAATACTTTGCGGATAGTTTGTATATTTTTGAAGCCAAAATCATCACTCATGTCCCATCTTGAAACCGAGATTGGTCAGCTTAGAAGCCTGCCTCGGGGGAACCAGCTCTGCAGTGCACAGCTCCACCAGCTCAGTCTTCCATGGTCTTTCAGCTGCAGGCCAGCCATTGGCCTCCCAGGGAGCTGATTAAAGGATTCTTGCTAAACAAACCCATCTCTGAGTCAGACAGGCAAGGACTCATTATCCATTAAGTAATTTGTAAGATGCCTTTAATTTCATCTTGCACAAATCAAATTATAACAGAGAAACCTCTGTCTCGTTGACTTTTTTAATTTTTTAAATCTTTGGACTTCCTACTTTTAATTTTTAAATTCTTAAAATACATTATTTCAGCAAATAATTTTAGTTTCCTGGGAAGCAACTTGATGTTTGCACATGTCCACCTCTATTTATGGAGCTTACTTTGAAATAGCTCTCAATGTATTCTCTCCATTGATCAATGACTTGGCCACATCCGGAGCCTATCAGATGTGGGCACCCAGAGAGGACTCTGAAGTGCTGGGGCTGAGAGCCACTTAACGTCCAGGCATGCGGCCAAGGACTGCCCTGTGATCACGGGCAGGAGAGGTCCCTTACTGGAGCCCTCCCACAGGAAGCTCAGGGCGCCCAGAGGAACAAGGAAGCATGAGCGATTCCAAAGCAAATAAAGAACTTGCCAAAGGAAAAAGGGAGGAGGGTAGCAAAAGTGATAGTGGTAGTTTAACAATTTTTCTTTCTAGATACCTCTCCGCTTTTTTTAATTCAAAATATAAACAAGAACAATATGCTACTGTGAATCCTCTGCTTGGATGAGGCATAGGAACTAATGTCTCTAGCCTGGATTCCAGCTCCTGCTTAACCTCTCATCTGAGTTTCAGATTCCTTGTTTGAAACAAAGGGAATCCTAACACCTAAAGCCATGCAGCTGTGTACTGCCAAAAACACTTTAGTATGTTACTTTATGTGATGTGTGGCATGTATCAACAATAGTTCTTATAAGAGTTCAACACACACACACACACACAACTTTTACTCAATAGAAGCTCTAATTTTCTCTAAATCCAATTATAGTGTACGTGAAAGAAAGTTAGAAAAGCTCTGTTTATGAGTGTGGGCCAAAATATGAAGTCCTTCCTAGGAGGTGACTTAGACAAACTTTGAAAAGTAGAGCTAATTACAAACAGTCATTACTTCTAAGCAGGGAAAGATCCAAGATTGGCAATAACATCTCTTGTTGTTTTGAATGTATTTTCAAATCTATTTCTACAAGGGAAATAAGCTCAGGGACAGACACAATCACATAATGAGTCAGCTAAATCCACGCTTTATGAAAATTTCAAAACAAGCTACATTCTCATGCGTCTTTCATCTTAAAGTGAAGAATTCATACAATTTAGGGCTCATTTTCACAGGTACAAATGTGCAGCCTCGTTTTGCAGCGATTTCCAGGAATGTTAAGAGACAGATGCCCTATCCTCCATTAGAAAAGGGGAAATGTGTACATACACTTTCGAAACCGCAGCCGGGTACAATCTACTCAGTATATATCTGTATTCAAATTATGTTTTCTCACTGTGTCTGTTTTTCTATCCAAATACCTTTAATCCAATTAGGAGACACTCTTATTAGAATAAGAGCAATCGTATTAGGTAGCATTTAAGACAGACACAGCACTTACCGGCTTCCTGGACGTCCAAGAACCAATGGCCGCAGCCAGACAGGCGATTATTGAGCTGCAAGCTGAAATGTAGCCCTGAATTCCCAGAGAAGTCTTTACACAGCTTCCAGTTCCTTCCCCAGCACAGCCTCCGGACTGATGAACCCGCCTGTTAGCTGACCTTCGGCCTTTATTCCCTCCCCCACAGACACCAGCCTAGCGGTCATATGATCAGTCTGACCACTTTTTTTGTGCAACCTTTTCTTAAAAATAACTTTTGGTGCCACCAAATGAAGATAACAGTGTAGTCAAAAACTATACTTAAAAAAATACATGTCATAACTGTAAGTAACTAACATAACAGAAGGCAAAAACTAAGAAACTCAATAAATGTAGTCCTGGAACTCAACATGTAGCTACACACATCTGAGAAGGAAGAAGGAGGCGATCAGAAGGTGATGCCTCTGTGCATGCAGCAGCATTTCCAGTGTGACAGGCACACATACAGACCAACAGGCAGGCCCAGCAATTCCTGAGAAAATTCATAATCCGAGGAGAAACTAAGACTGTCAAGGAGTTGAACATTTTTAAAGTGAATCTTGGTGTAAATCTGTAGAATACAGTTAAGATCTTAACTCTTGGCCCCATGAATAGGCTTTTAAGGTATGCCAATGCCAGCAGAACAGTGTAAAGTCACATAAGCCACAGGCTAATTCTTCATTCTCGGGGGGCCGTGCCCCTTGAAAGACACCAAAATCCACTGAACTCCAGAGTCCTTTAAATTTCTACAGTGCTTCCTTGAAGTGGCAGAGTTTCCTCTGCAAATGTTGGATTTCCTTAATCTAAGCAGCTGTGGGAGGAACACATCAGCAAAAGGAGTGTGGAGGGCACTCGGGAGCACTGGAAAGCTCTAGACAAGACCCCAACTGGAGGGAGTTCTCTTTGGAAGCAGATCACCTAGGACACAATAGAATCGCAAGAAGCCACATAGTTAAGGATTTACCCATGGTCCCAGAGAAAAGTTATAAACCCAGGTGAGAATTTATAATCCAGCAGGGAAAAGACAGAGGAAAAGATGCTTCCACTTCATGACAATGGTCAGGGCATTCAGAAGGGAATGGAGCATAAGAAGTACAGGAAAGAGATTAGTCAAAGAAAACTGAAGTGGGAGCCTTGTTTGGTCAGGACGTGGCTGCCCCACCCTTGAGGAATGTGGTTGAAAAGGGAAGGCAGTTGGAAGTATACAGGTCTGAGCGTACACAGATGGCTACTCATCTATGTGGGAATGACAGCTTGGTTAAGGGAAGACAGAGGCGCAGAGGGAGGGTAATTTTTGTATGTATCTAGGAAAGAGAGAAAGATTTCAACAGAGTCAAGGACAATTAGTTTAGTCACAATGAGGGGGCAGAAGCAAGAGGAGCAGGTTAAACTCCAGAGCAAAGAACAAGAGGCAGAGGATGCTGTGAGCAGTAAGTATCAAGGGAAAACAGTTTAGAGCTTCAGGCAGAGGAGGAGCAGCCAGGAAAGCCCACTGCCCCAAGGAGACTGGGGTGTCTGGACAATAGTGATGGCTCAGATGTGCTGCTGAGGCTGTACTGCTGGCTTTCCGGCAGTTGGTTCCCATAGGTCTGTGCTGTGGGGTAAGAGGAGGGACAACTGAGGAGCGAGACACTGAGGGACTCCACAAAGCTGCAAAGCAAGTTTGTCTTGGCTCTGAAGTCTGACTGGCTGTGATTCCTGTAGCACCCTGAGGAAGTTGTCCTTTTCAAAGCTCAGGTTTGCTCAGAGAATCATCAGTGTGTACTCTGTGCAGCACGTGGAAGGATCGTGATCACCTGCTTCTCTGTCACCCTTCCCATGTGCCTTCTTTTGTCTCAGTGAAAGAAGAGAAGCAAGACTAACGTGTGAGACGAACAGCCACCACTGTCCTATCGAAGGCAAGAAATAGCTCCCTTGGAAGCAATACTCAAAATGCTTACCTCTCACAGGATGGAAAGAGCCAGGAGGTGAGGGTATCTAGAAAGCATTCCAAATCCCACCTCCCCCCGCCCCGCCTCTCATTTTCCCTTCTCACCACCTGCACTGCTGACAGCACCATGTAAGCCACCCATGTCTCTAAGCTGTATTAGTGCCATATCCCCTAACCATTGTGATAATGGTTGACAACCAGTTGTCTGGTTGACATGCCCTGTCTACTTCATCTGTGTTCTCTACACAGAGCAAAGGTGGAGAGCCTTTCGGAGAGTTCACGAAGTTAAAACATCCACCATGGACAGTAACAGAGGGTGTTAGAAACTAATAAAGGCACATAGTGGTCACAGAGGCATAACTTCAGCAGAAGAGCATGTGCTTGTTGGGAAGTGATGAGTATAGCTTAGCCATTTCCTCCAACTATCCCTTGGATGGCCAAGAGGAGGGAACAACAAAGGTCCATGTCAAAGGTCAGGCCTTGGAGAGGCACAATTTCAGGTGTCAGAAAAGCTTGAGTTCTGGCAAAAGTGCACACGAGGCAACTGTGGCTCAAGAGATGGAGAAAAAGGTTGTTTCCTCCTGGGTGAAAAGTGTATGTGTTAGTACGTCATGATTTCTGAGTCAACCATTGAAGTGTGAGCACACGCGAGTGTGACAGTGTGCATTTGCCAAGTAGTAGCAGTAGGCCATGTCAGAGTTGAGCATGGCTGCCCCCCCTGATCAACAGGGGCTGGACTGATGGAGGGTCCGGCATGTCATATTCACATGTGTTCTGCCAATGGATGAAAAGCCAGCAGCTTCCGTCCTATTGGAATAAATAACTGCATAGCAGGTGCACACCACTGTCAATAAGAAAATGTCAGGTGCTGGACAGTGTTGGAGAAAACAGTGTGTAGAGCCCACTGAAAGATTACCAGGATGATGGCTCACGCTGTGGAGCTAGCGTCTTTCATAGGGAGAGAAGATCCTGGTAGAGCTTAGAACTAACGTTCCACGGGAAGCTATTTGAAATGATGATAAAGATGAGAGCCTGGCTGCCGGTGTTCATGGAGACGGAGGAGTTCCTTACCTGGCTGGGAATTGTGAAGAGGAGGAGGGCCTGGCTACACAGGCCATTTGGCTGCAAAACTCAGAGGCCTATGTGTTACACTCTTTTGTTTAGTTCTGTGATTTTACACAGATGTGCATCGAACTCCTCTCTTTCTCTCTCGTTTTCTCTCTCTGTCTCTCTCTCCCTTTAACCCCACCTTCTCCTCTCTGTTTCATTTTCCCTGGAGAATTTGGATGCTTCTCACCACTTGCGCTGCTGACCCGTGAGGTAAGCCACCCATGTCTCCCAGATGGATTAGTATCATGCTTCCTAAGCAATACGCCGATGCTTTTGCCTTTGACCTCCCTGAAGTCACGTCTCAGAAAATTCTCGCAGCATTCTTGGAAGATGTCATCAGATCATGTCTTTTATCTTCCCCAGAACCTCCAAAGGTGTGCCACCTTCCCACTTATGAAAATCAAAGACCTTATAAAAGCCAAGAGCGAACTCCTTGAGCAACTCTCTACCTCCTCTGGCCACCTCTGTCCCTGCTCACTGCCCAGCACCAGCCTGACCTTGGCAGGGGTTCGGGCAGCTGTGCATGTCCTGCCTCACTCAGAGCTTTGAGACCACTCTTCTTGCCGCTGGGAGCACTCCTCTTTCAGAGTCACACAGCTTGGATGTCAGCCTATGGAGAGATGATTTCTGGTGTAATATTGCAACAGTCTTACCTCCTTACTCTGGCTTTCCCGGCTTTATTTCCCTCCAAAGTCATTAGCATTATATGGCACTTACATTCTTACTTGCTTCTCTGTTTGCTTCCTCCCCCCGTCAGACTGTAATGTCTGTGACAGCAGGGTCTGTCTGTAAGCCTAGACAACTAGAGCAGTACCTTACTTAGGATAGAGCAAACTCTCAGTAAGTCTTTGCTAACAACTGGGTAGATGAATGGAAATGTGAATGAATGAATGAGCTCCATAGCTCATAGCCTATGCTGCCTTCAGGGTTTGCTTTGTTCCATCTTCATAATATGACCTGAAATATTTCCCAATTGTTGCTGGGACTCTGGCTTCTGAGCTGTAAAATGGAGGGAGGGGCCTTAGCAGCTTCCAAAGGCCCTCAGACCTTAAAGGTCTGTGGCCATCCAGTGATTGGCTTCAGGAGAAATGTATTCTTCAAAACTCTTGTGGAAATCTTATAGCTTGACTGAGTTTGGCCTAGATTCACGAATGGCCATTGGAACTGTGGTATCAAACAGAAGCCACTGTATTGGGGAGCAAGGTGAGCATTTGTGGGGCATACTCTGCTGTTGATCCAGAGTTCAGACCTAAGCAATCGACACTAAAGGGGATTCCCGAATGGGAGGGAGGCGGCAGGTGGAGTGCTCAGCACATGGGACGCCACAGGATTAAAGGAGGCAGAAGATGGTAGTGCAGGAGAAGGTGAGAGTTCCAGGATGACAGCACTGCTGGACACCAAGGCCTCAGCAGCACCTTAGAGGAGGGTCTGGAACTTTCTGAATGGGAGAAGGGCAGGCTTCAGGGGTGGGTTGCAGTATTGTCTGCTGAGACAGGGACTAACTGGGAAGATATTCCATAGTGATACTGGCTTCCAAGGGGCCCCATCCTTGGAACTCAGGGATTCTCTAGGAAGTCATGTCCCAAGTTTTGAGCCATAAGTACCCTCCTCACATCATTCGTTATTTTCAGCATCTCTGTAGTGGTTGCAGAGAACTGGCAGTCTTCCACAGGGTCCCCTGTGGGCCATGGTCTCAGGTCTCCCCCATCTTGGGGTTTATGGCATAGTGCAAGAGGTCATCCCAAGGTGCTCTAAACTTCAAGCCCCAACCTCATCCACTACCATTTCATCACCTTTGCAGGACACAGAATAAGGCCTGGAGATCCCAAGGATCCAAGGGGACCCACAGAGCTCCTGGCTTATAAACACTCAGCAGGGTCAGCCACACTGATGACCTCATCGACATCAAACCAACTGAAAACTTCCCTCCCCACCAACTGAATTCACCAGAAAAGCAGATCCCAGGAATTCAGCATCAGGGAGAGGTCAATTTAATAACAGAAGAGTTTGTTTTGTTGTCATTTCACTCACCCTCAAAGAAAAAGAAAATCAATTTCCTGTCACTTTTTTTGTTAATCACCATTGACAAGGAATGACTCAAGCCACAAGCATGGAGTAGGCTACAGAAATGAGCCTGCACCGATGATTTCTCTTATCTTCCCGGAAATTGAGCTAACTGCCAGATATCAACATCAACAACAAATGTTTACAGTGTCTCAAGCCTCCAGCTCTGGGCAATAAAAATCTCCTGGCAACAAAGAATACATTCTGTGAAGGTGGAAGCCCAGTGACATCCAGATGTCACTTTTATTAATGACAGGCAGTTATGGGGGAGGCATCCTTGCAAATTGCTAGCTGTAGGTAACCTTGTGCACACGCATTTCTCCCTGTCTGTTGCCAGCAGCTTCTTGTGTTACCTGCATCCCTGCCCTGCCCAGGCACTCCTGAGAGCCTGATCACCACCCCACTCAGCTTCCCTGCTGCCCCAGTTGTCATCATTTCCAAGCAACGGCACCCTGTGCTGTGTCACCATGGTAACAACGGCCACCACTTTGAGGAGCACAACAGAAAAAGGGGGAGGAAGGGAGAGCCATCATCACACACTGTCTTGCCTATAGCAAGACATGGGCAACAGTGAGCTAGCAAAAAAAAAAAGGCTTCCTCCCATTATACGGAAGGAGAGACCAAGGAACAACCCAGTGCTTCCCTAAACACTCTTTCTAGAGGAACAAAACGCTAAAGATGACAGCTCACAGTGCACACGGGGCTCTGCTCATTGCTCACATGGTTTCCTGGCCTCTGGCATGAGCATCCAGAGAGACTTATATAAGTAGAGGAAGACCAGACAATGAGGATCCGTGTGTGCGAGGACTCTATCTCTTGCAGGGTATTCCCCACAGCTGTCCCGACCACTTGTTTCACACATTCTCTCCAACACACAGTTCTTATTTAAAACCTAAGTAGCATTGCTTTTCCAGGTCTATGGACGCATGGACTTCAGCCTTGTAATTCCTTTCAATCAGTTGCATTTTTTTTCAAAATTATATCCATTTCCCTTTAAGTGTTTTTTTTTTTTTTTGAGAGGCACACCACTGACTTGGAAAATTAATAACCTGGCATAACCTGCAATACCACCCTCAAGACAAGCTCTCCAGTTACTTCTTCATTATTTTCCAAAACGATTTTATCATCTGAGTTCCCACGTGTATACTTCAATTGCTCTGTTAACGCTCCTCAAACTGGTCCGACCTCCTTCTTAAGGGATCAACAGTTTTGAATCAAACCAAATCAGACATGATATAAGAGCAATAGAGAGAACGAAAATATCTGAGTAATACGTGTTTCTAATATGAGGATTAGCACCTAGCTACCTATTCAACACGCTCTTTGCACATCCTAGTGACTCAAAGCTTGTTGTCTTCGGTGCCATGTATGAAAAAGACACTTGACCGTGCAGGAATACTTCCGTGCTTAAGGTATTATTTTGCTAACACAGTCTCTTCTCAACTAAGTATGAAACACAACCCATTTGGGAGACTCTAAAGAAGCTCCTCTTGACTGCAAGATTTGGATCAGCCCAACTCTGGCCTTTGATGCCATTTGGGGAGTGAACCAGCGGATGAAAGATCTTATCTCTATATCTCTCCTTCCCTCTCTGTATAATCTGCCTTTCAAATAAAAACAAACAACTCTTTAAAAGCAAAAAAAAAGCAAAATAATTGTTCAGATTACAATAAAGCTCTCAATATGTGCCGAAGCAAATGATGCTTTGCTTACTGAAATGTGTCCACTTGGCAGCCATCAAAATGGCTCACTTCAGACTGAAGAAAGTGTGCCTCTCAAGGAGAAACAGATTGTTAAGAGGCAGCTTACAAAACCATACACTCCTGGACCAGCCACTGGGCCAGAAATTCCAGTTGCTTCTCTTTTACCAGCTGTCCCTGGGGTCCTGGTGATATGCTACCTGTGGAAGAACTTGAACACTAAACACAGAAGAGAACTTGCAGAAAGCAGTGTCGTTCCTGGCACTCAGGGTGGGAGGATGACAACACTGACGGTGGGAATTTTGGTGAGGCCTCGGTCATCTCTGCAGTGCTTGGAGGGCACGTTCTGTCTGCCTCACTTTTTCCAGTAAGCATGACTCACCAACAGCAAATATTTATGAAGTCTGTCCATGAGGCCTTCCTGATGTCAACTGCCAGGACCAGCTCCTGCTAACCAGACCAGCAGGAATCTCAAAGTTTCATCCAGCTTTACAAATGGTATTTTCAATATTTTCAGAGAAAACCAATCACAACAACGTATGTGCACAAGCTGACCATTTTAGTAGTTCACTCTCATATTGATGTCATGGGCTTCTCCAACAGTTTCCTTCAAACAGAGAAGCACATCACTTACCAGGAGTGCAGGAATATGTGAGTTCATGGATAGATTAATGGGCGTTTGGTTCAAAACTGACTTGGTTCTCCTTTTCCCTCACCAAGAACTCAGCTCAGTGAGTCCCAAGCAGTTTCTGGAACAAAGGAACAGCCAGCATTTCTTTTTCTAAAATGGAAAAGCGGTAAAAGTAAGAGCCTTCTGAAATACACTAGGCTGCACTTCGGGAGACGCCTCACTGATCAACTGAGTGTGAGAAAATGGTCAGGCTTGAGAGCTAGGGATAGAAAAGCTGTGCACTAGCTCCTCCTGCACAGTCACACGCTAGGTGGGACTTCCAGGTTGGGCATCCCTTCTCTCTCATGAGTAAATACAGTCCAATATAAAACATGGTTCCACTTAAAAAGTTGTAGAGGCAGAAACACAAATATTTGATGTGACAAGTAATGTAATTTTTAAAAAGTATTAGAGCAAGCCTATGGAATGGAGCAGAAAGCAAGATGTAGATTTTTTTTTAAGAGAGAAAAGGAGACTTTGTCTGTTGGTCCTTCTGACCTCTCAGAGCCCAACTCCTCTCTCCTCTGCTTTTAAGGATGCTTCAGTGGAGAAACCTAAGAAATACTGAACTACAGAGTCTCCAGGGGTCAGGTTACCTCCTGGCAGAGGCAGAGCTCTGGGTGGATGCTTGGTCCACAGTGATTCCATTCGAATCCCTAACCCTCCAGGGGGAAGGAAATCATGCTTTTTCAGATACAAATGTGGAGGCAGTCATGGCACACATCTGTTTCTAGTGTCATCCTTGAGGCTGGGAATTGCATTAATTTACTGGCCAGAAAAAAAAAAAATCAACTGGTCATACTACCGAAAAGTAGCAGCCATGGAGTTTCAATCCTGTTTGCTCAAACTTGACAAGTCAATCTTACTCTTAAAAATATTCTCTTAAGAATTTATACCGTGACTAACTAAGGATATTGTAGCAATTGAGTAAATTTAGAATCACAGAGGATTTTATATTTCTACGAGTATAAGAGTCACATATAAAGGATGGGAGGAAGAGCTAGGTTTAGGATCAAGTCAAAAGCTAATTTCAAATCAGATATCTACATCGAAAAAGAAATATTCAGAATAGAGGCAAATGCTTTTCAGAGGTTATTCTAGAGAAAGAGGAATTTAACAATTTTTATGAGCAGAAGTTCATTTTCTTCAAGTTTGAACCAACTGTCTTAATTAAAGAAAAGGACAGTAGCAATACGTTGCATCTCACAGCTACTTGCAAAAATACCTTGAACTGGAGAAAAATTTCAATAAAATAATGACTAACCCAGTCTGCTGCTGTTGATCCCCTAACTGTGGAAGGTGTATCCAAGATTATATAATTCTTTGTTTTTACTTAAATTTTTAGTTACTCTGATTATAAGACAGTATTTTCATGAAATAATTAACACATGATATTTGCACATTTTATGGTATACAACACAATACTCCAACCATTGTAACCCATGTAAACAGATCAAACCAGGCCATTGGCATTCTCATTTTCTTTTCTCTGTGACTGAAGCTTGCTAGTCCCTCTCTCCGAGCACTTTAGCATACATTATTGTGAACTATAGTAACTCCTTGTGCTGTGCAACTCAAGATTTTTTTACTCTGTGTTTATATAAGAAGGTCAGGTTTTAACCCCAAAGCATATAATTAGAATATAGTAAGGACATAATAAATATGCTTTCACTTGATACCATTTATTAAAATCATGAACAGTTTTAGGCTCATTTATGAGAGTATTTCAAAAGCCTCATAGCAAAACTGTGATTGAGAGATAAGTCTGTTGCAAAATGTTTTTGAAATTCCTGCATAGCTTCTGCATAATGCATATTTCCCATGAACTTTTCGAAGACCCTCCTATTCCTGGGTGTGTGGACAGAACTGTGTATCCTTAGCTAGGCCAGATGGAGAAACTATAGGTGGAATCAGATGCTTTCAATCACTGGTCTCAAACAGTATTCAGTAAACACAAAGATCTTCAGGAATTTCATAAAAAAATGTGTGTTATGCAAAAAGTGAGTGTGGATTCCAAAACCATTTTGCACCAAGTTAAATGCATCTTTTGGTTTCAGTTTTCCAACGACCTTTCTGGAATACTTTCATATTTTTGAAGTAGACGAATGGATGAATTGATAAGTGGACAAATGAAACGATGCCAAAAAAGTTACTTGTCTTCATTTTATATACTATCTAAGTTGTTGCTCTTACACAGCAACGGATTAGTGTGAAATTAATCTTAAATATACTACTCGGAAGTTTGTTTATAATATCATAAAACTAATATTTATGAGATGTTTAAGTGACTCAGACTTCAGTTAGCAGGATGAAAAGTATGTTGGTGGTTGCTATAATTTGTTTAAAATTCTCTAGAGAAAACCTACATTCACAAGGCGATATAAAATAAAAGAGATTCATCCATCACTAACCATTTATTTTTGAGAATTTTCAGAAAGTTAGCTATTCAAAATTTTCCACAGGTTGGTAAGTCAATCCACTCCTAACATCAGAAATATTAATGGAGTTATTGGAAAAAAGGAGAAAGTATTATCACCATCTTTAGTAGATCTGACTAGATTGCAAGAAAATTCAAGCGACTTAAATTTAATTTTCACGAGGAAGGAGTTCAGTTAAGCTGTCAGAAATGAGATAGTTATATAAAGTTGAAAGGGCACAATAGTTTTGTTTTCTAACATTAATCCAGACTACATAACATAAAAATAGAAAAACATTAACATAAAGTGTAATGGACAAGCATAAGCATTAACAAACTTAACACAGAAATGTAAGGGGTGTTGGCACTTTGGCATAGCAGGTAAAGCAGCTGCCTACAATGTTGGCATCCATGTGGGCACCGGTTTGCATTTCAGCTGCTCCACTTCGGATCCAGCTCCCTGTTAATGACCTGGGAAAGCACACAACATGACCCAAGTGTTGGGGTCCCAACCATTCATAGGGGAGACCCAATGAGGATCCAGGCTCCTGGCGCTGGGCTGGCTCGTTGACCGTTGTGGGGAACAAACCAGAAGGTGGAAGAAATGCTTTCTTTCTCACTCTAAATCTGACCTCCAAAATAAATAAATCATAACATATATGTTTTATTTAAATTGTATCAGATCATTGCATTTTATTAAATTATAATGATAAATTTTATTAAATTTATTAAGTCTCTTATTTATTTAAATAAGAGATATTTGTAAACAAGCATTCTTGCATTTCAAAAGTTCTAGATGCTATCATAAATCATCTGTGAATTCAATACAACATTAACATAGCAGCAAAGGGAATTTTTACTTGTTGGTTGGCTGCTAGGAATATAAAGGACTTAGCAATTTGGGCATTTTTCTTGAAAAGGAAATTGGCGTGGACAGAACATAAGTTTCTGAAAAGGAGTCATGAAAATCATGATCAGCTTCAGCACATGTAGCTCATACACTAGGAATCTGAAACAAAACAGCAATTGGTCACACTGGAGGAACACACAAATCCGTGGAATCGATACAACAAATCATCCTAAGATATTTCAAAATACACAAAAACTTAGAATGCAGGATAATACACATTATACAAGGGTAAAGGAAAATGAGAGAAAGAATAAATTTGCTAACTCAACTTGCACTGTTCATCAACTTATTTGGTTAAGAAAGATAATCTACCAATGAGAAACAAACAAGTGAATCTCCGACTGCCGCATCCAGGCATGGCAGTCCGCCAAGGAATTAGAAGCAACGCAAATGAAGGACAAAAAGAGAGTCATCTCTCAGGGCTGCAGTACATGTTAATTACAAACTTCTGATTTTTGTACTTGTCAACTCGAGCACAAGTAGCTGTCTGCCTTTTCCCAAAAAGCTCTAGTGAAAAGAAAAATTTAAACAGAGTTAGAAATAAATTTAAAAAAGCATATATATTTATCACATTTCTCAAAGTCTCCGTGCTTCCAATGGCCCTGACAACTCCTAACTGACTCCCATGTAGGAGAGCAGAATGGAGCTCCTGGCTCCTGGCTCCAGTATGACCCAGACTTGGCCCGTGTGGGCACCTGGGGACTAAATCTGTGATTGGAGGATCTCTTTCTCACACACTGTCTTTCAAACTGAATCAAATAAACAAATAAGCAAGCAAATTAATTCATTTTAAAAAATCCAAAAGATTTCCATAACCTGGGAGAAGTCAATGAAAACCCCTGTGAATCTAAAAGCATCATGACTGCTCAATCATGAAGACAGAGCGTGACTTCTAGAATCACTGAAGGCCTCTGTCCCCTCACCCCCAAAATCTGATTGGTGTTCAATCTTTGTTTTGCAGCACACAGCTCTAGAAGACAATAGAAAGATGCCTAATAATTTCAAGGGAGAAACTTGATACTCCACAAAGTGCATTCACTCAGCATTACCTTCAGCAACAAGAAAAATGCTATCAGATATGCAAATAAAAACATAGGAGTCCAAAGCATCTCACTTTGAGGGCTATCCTAAAGGAAAAAGGCAGGAAGGAAATTAAATATTCATGTGTCGGGCTGCTAATCATAGCACAATTATCAAAATAAACCATTAGAGCCAATGTAAATATTAAGCAACGGGAACCACTAGAATAAATTTTAGTATTTCCATATCATTGGGCATGAAGCAGCACATTTAAAACATGTTTTCGGACCCAGCCCAAGGCTTTGGGACCCTGCACCCGCATGGGAGACCCGGAAGAGCTCCTGGTTTTGGATTGGCTCAGACTCAGCTGCTGCAGTTGCTTGGGGAAGTGAATCACTGCACAGAAGATCTTCCTCTGTCTCTCCTCCCCTCTCTGTATCTGACTGTCCAACAAAAATAAATGTGTTTTTTTTTTAAAAAGCATATTTTCTAGCAATGTCGTGTGATCCAACTGTTCACCATATGATATTAAATATTCTATATTTTTCATTAGGAAGTGAATATTTTATCCTCAGAAAGTAAATTCCAACAAATGAACCAGAAAAATAAAATCCATCAAGACAAAAATTCTACAAATACCCTGTGGACTTTCAGGCTGGGAAGCACAGAATTTCCTCATTTGAAATGGAACAATAGGTCAAATGTGACTACAGTTTAGGGACAACAATCTGTTCCATATCAACATGCTTTTCAGACTGAACATCCTCAGATTCAAGCAAGTAGAAAAATAGAGAAATTACAGTATGTCCTTCAGTCTACATACATTTGTGTTGGGAGCCAGGCCCATTTAGATGATTCAACGGGTGTATTATATATCACAGGTTGTTTTTCAAGCTGTATAGCAGAAATTATAAGTATTAGTAAAAAAAACAAGTCACAAGGTAAAGTACAATTTAATATTTAAATGACTCAATGTTAATTTGAGCCATTCCATCTCACAGTGAGAAGGCTGTGGTGGGGGTGGAGCTAGTCAACTCTTGAGAAAAGGGATTAAATAAAAGAACAAATAGAAAGACAATGGCTTGCAAATTGTAGCTTTCTAATAATAGTTAAATTTGCATAACACTTTTCATAGACTTGGCATAAAATGTTAAATTATAACTGCTTATTATTGCTACTAATAATACATAACTAATATAAAATTAACCACTGTGGTACCATATATGACAGTTCGAAGACTGTATTTAGTATTTTTTTTTTCTTCACAGGTTTGCCTCCTTTGGCTTTCCAGGACTTTAGAAAAAAGGGGAGTTCTTAGGAAAAACACAGAAAATGAAGCCCAGCTTTGGTACTGTGAGCAGCACTAACAAACACTGAGTTTCTACCTTACCTTACTTTTAATGATTGGAGATATTGTGCTGCGGGTTGGTCGCTTTGGGAACCCACTGCAAGCATGTGTTAGTTAGCCAGAGTTTGGAGTTGAAGTCTGAGTTTGTGGCAACATGCACCTATGGCCATTGTCTTACACCTTAACCAACTGAGCCATTCAGCCAGGTATAAGAGCCTCCACTACGACTGTGAAATGCTTGACAATTAAATTGGTGTACAAAGAATAATTACATGTTAAATCCAGGAGTAATGAATGTGGGAAGGAATATTTGTCTTGAAACACCATTTCCAGTGTAGTGTTAAGAAAAAATACAAAACAAACAAAAAACCCTAGACTTGAATGAGGCTGTCTGCTGGTCATTTCCATTTAGGATGTGATAGCAGATTTGCCATTTGTGCTTTGACTCAGATTACATGTATTCTACATTTGGGTAAACTTGTATTCTGGAGATAGCATTCATGGTAAAGCAACTAACTGGCCTGCACATTTAGGCAGCTGTTTGAAATACAAATGGGTTGAGTTGGACTTGTTTCTTCCAAACTCACACCCTGTATTGAAACTCTCACGTGTTAACGATTGGTGGCGGAAGGATGGAGGCGTGCTATGGCATCTGTGGGTTTGTTTAGTGGGAGGTGTGTGGGTTACTGGGGGGCATGCCCCTGAAAGTGATGAGTTCAAGTTCTTCCTAGTTCTCTCTGCCTCCTAGCTCACTGTGTTATCCTTGCTCCATACCTGCCACAGCCTCCACAGATCCCAACCACAGGACCAGTCAAGAGGCTGCCTGGTCCTGAATGGTGACCTCCAAATGCAGGCTGAAACGGTGCTCTTCTTTCCCAAGAAGCTCTTGGGTGTTTGAGACAAAGTAATGAAAAGCAAGCAATACTTCATTTACTCAAGGTGTGATTTAAAATACGGAATAAGCAAAACTGTTCAACACTCAATTCCTTTTTAGCTGCTTACTGGGTGAAATGAAGCAGTGGATGGAAGATTTCTGTCTTTAGTTTGCTTTTTGTCTCCATCTCTCTGCCATCCAAAATGTAATTGATTAATTTTAAAATGATACATGAATTAATTTTTTAAGAACCTATTTTTTTTTTTAATTGGAAAGTCAGATACACAGAGAGGAAGAGAGACAAAGAGGAAGATCTTCCATTCAACGATTCACTCCCTCAAAAAACCGTAACGTCCAGAGCTAAGCCAATCCAAAGCCAGGGGCCCAGAGACTCTTCCAAGTCTCCCGCATGGGTTCAGGGTCCCAAGGATTTGGGTTATCCTCAACTGCTTTCTCAGGCCACAAGCAGAGAGTTGGATGGGAAGCAGGGGTGCTGGCATTAGAACCAGGGCCCATATGGGATCCCAGCACCTGCAAGTGGAGGACTTTAACCACTAGGTTACTGTACTGGATTTGATCCATGATTTTCAAGCATCTTTTATTTCTCTTTTCCATGAGCTTTTTAACCCATATCTAATGATATTGTAGTTGATGTAG
Organism: Ochotona curzoniae; assembly: GCF_017591425.1. Classification (NCBI taxonomy): domain Eukaryota; kingdom Metazoa; phylum Chordata; class Mammalia; order Lagomorpha; family Ochotonidae; genus Ochotona; species Ochotona curzoniae. The sequence goes on from NW_024466502.1 coordinate 10,629,956, forward strand.
TCTTCAGTGCCATATTTTTGTACATCTCTACTATTCTGTTTGGATTTTAAAAGTAATCAAAGGGCCTGGCGCAGTTGCCTAGTGGCTAAAGTCCTTGCCTTGCATCCACTGGGATCCCATATGGGGACTGGTTCATGTCCACGCTGCTCCACTTACCATCCAACTCCCTGATTGTGGCCTAGGAAAGCAGCAGAGGACAGCCTGAAGTCTTGGGACCCTGCACCCACATGGGAGGCCCAGAAGAAGCTCCTGGCTTCAGATCAGCTTAGCTGCAGCCACCTGGGGAGTGAACCAGCAGATGGAAGATCCTTCTCTATCTCTCCTTCTCTCTGAAACTGACTTTCCAATAAAAAATAAATAAATCTGTTTTAAAAAGTAATCAAAGGACAATTCAGAATTTTGAAAATGAGAGGTGCAGACCATTTTTAAAGGGGGGAAAAGTCTATTCTGTGCAGGCTTTTCTGAAATTAACATTAAGCCAGGATTTAGTGTTTGTTCTTGTAAATATTCTTAAAATTAAACAAAGTATATTGTGATTTTTAATGAAGCATCTCTTAAAGAGACATGCTGGTTAATCTTGAAGCTCTCATGTGTCTTAATTAAATTTTTTTATACAATTGCCATTAATATTTTCAGCTGGCATTTACATGGAATTTTTTTTTACAGTGAATGAAGTACTTCTAGAATACAATATTTCATTAACTTTCAAGAGTTGACAATGAATACCGAACAAATTGGTCTCCAGACTTTCAGTCTGTAAAGCAAGAAAAAAAATCTAATTATTCATTGGATTATTTAGGCAACTTAACACTTTCTCCCTCAGATTATCAATATCTGCCTCGTTGTTGACCTCAGAAGTGACTGAGTTCATGATCGCCTGTGCTATTTACAGAACAGCAATAAGTAAATGAAGAAGATCCGCAGGCTTTGTGATAAAGCCAACGGTAGCCGCGCACAGAGCCCGTATCTGTGTCCTTCAGCAGGAAGGAAAGAGCCGTTTGGCAGAATCTGTCTCGTACTGTGGCTCACTACAATAGTTCTATTTTTCTGCACAGGGTCAAAAATTCAGCAAGACAAATTAATAAAAACTGAGACGCAGAGAGGAGCCCTTCTCCGCTGTCAACCTCACTGCTCTCTCCCACCAGAACACAGAAACTGAGGATTTGGGAAACAGGAACCTGCACTCGGTGGGTAGAAGTAGACCATCTCACGATGACATTCTACTTTCTTGCATACGTTACTGACGGAATTGTACACTTCCCAGGCTGTGTCCCGCTTTAAAATTCTCCCCTCTAGATTGCAAATATTTTCTACTTTTAAAAATAAGCGACCACGTTTTTTAAAGTAGAAAGCAAAAATAATTTGCAATAAGCATTTGCAGTTCAGTAGATATTCACGCCCATATAAATATACATGTGAGCGAATTTCAAAACGTTCATGGGAGATGGAATAAAAAAGTTAAGTTCATTTTGGGGCAAAAAATGTTGGAATATTTTTATAGTATGTATTTTCCCTGAACTTTTTAAGGATACCCTGAATGCATGGTTTTCAGATTTTTTGTCGCTTAAAATAAACTTATCACTTAGTTCCATTTTCTATAACATTTAAAAAGATTTATTTATTTATTTTTGTTGGAAAAACAGAACTAGAGAGAGAGAAGGAGAAAGATCTTCCATCTCCTGATTTACTTCCCAATTGGCTGCAACAGCCAAGGCTGAGCTGATCCAAAGCCAGGACAAGAGCGGTTTCTTCTGGGTTGCCCACATCGGTGCAGGGTAAGGCGTCGGGCCATTCATCACTGCTTTCCCAGGTCACGAGCAGGGGGCAGATTCCTACTAGTCAAGGCATACATTGTAACTGCCAGTGTCCTGTGTAAAGGTTGGATGGGACAGGTGTTGGGCACAGTGACTGGTAGGAATGCCCACATCCCACACCCAGTTGCCTGGGTTTAGGTCTCACCGTTGTGTGCAGTTTTCTGCTCGGGTGCAGCTTGGGAGGCTCTCCCACTTGGGTCCCCGACACCCACGTGGGAGACCCACAACAACTGCTTCTTGCCTTTGGCCTGGCCCAGCCTTAACTGTTGGAACTATTTATAGAGAGAACGAGTAGGATTTGAGATTCTCTTTCTCTCCCTTTCTCATAATTCTACAAAGAAATAAACAAAAGAAGAAAATTTAAGCGCTGATGGCATCTGTTTACCTTCTGAACTCCAGACAGAACTTTCTGATGTTTTTAAAGGCTGGTTGCAATTTAAGCTCCAGACCTTACAGTCAACCTTTCTAAGTCTTTTCTTTTTAGCTAACATGGCACAATACTATATATCTCTCAGAGGGTATTAATTTAGAAAAAAAAAAGTTTTTTTAAAGTGACCATCAAGATGCCCAGAACACAGTGGGTACACTGCGGCTGCATTTCCCTCCCTCTGTCCTACTCATTTCCTGTGGTTTAGCTTTGCAGTGAAAGAGAGAGTGGACATGTGAACACAGACCCTGAGTCTGAGATTCATTTTAATGAAAGAAAATAAGCATTTAGTCACTTTCTTTCAAAAACTACAATTAACGCACAAAATTAAAATAAAATAGTAAAGTTCCATTTCAAAGGGTCCGTTTCAGCTTCACAGAGCTTCCCACTGCCTTAATAACACATGCAGCAGAAAGAAAGCTAAAAAATAAAAGTGTCCCACACTTGCATTTGGTAAATGCCAGTGATTTATTTGTTTGTTTATTTATTTAATTTACGGGCCAGACGCAGAATGCATCCTCAAGCGCTGGAGATGGAGAAGCCCAGGAATGTTGCCACAGCATTGCAGAACTTGCTGCTGTTTTCTGGAAGCTGAGAACGACCTTGGTGAGAATTCCAGCCACTTGGAAGGGCCTGTGTTCAGGGCAGCAAATGTCTACCATCCAGCTCTCCCTCCATTTCCCGTCCACACCAGGCATCACTAATTGATCCCAGCCTGTTTTCTCTGTGTGTCTAGATCTGGCGCGTAAAAACTCCTCCTAAGCAAGTTTCCAGGCCAACAGCCATCGACCACAGGCTCAGAATCCTCTTCTGTGACTCTCCCCGGCAAAGTTTACCTTGGAACTGTTTATGAAATAAATGGCTGGAGGGGGCCTGCTTGCTGAAGAAATTAACAGTCCTCACATAACTCTGATGGGAGTATTTACCCTACTTATGAGACCAGATTTCTCAGGACTTTCATTACCATTCATTAGCTATAAATACCTGTAATACCACTTATAAATCATTCTTATCTCTTCATTAATAAGAGCTTCTTAGGGGTCATTATTAGATAAAATACCCTTGGCCAGTTCAAATTACTGTATGTCATTATAATTAATAAAACTGTGTATCTTTATGAATAGTCTATAATTCAGGCTTCTCAGTAATTAGATAGAAATGAAGTTTTATTATCTTTCAATTTCATTTTCTGGAGTTGTGGGGAAATGCAAGCCTACCCCAGTGCAGAGCTGGTGTGAGACCTCAGACAAGCCTGTGTTTTGCTGCTCAGTGTAAAGATGTGCCCAGAACTGATTTCTTCAAAACAAGCCCTGGGAAACAAATGTCTGATTCTTTGGCCCGTGTGTGCCAGCAGCAAAACAAACAGGCCATTATATGTGTGGCAAAGAATGAGATTACAAAGTCAGTGAGGAACAAGGCATGTTATCAGTTGATCTACATTGTAAAACAAAGGCACAAAAGCTCTGTTAATTCAGGAAAAAGTCAAGGTTGTATGGTTCTCAGTCAACTTGCCTGTTTTGGGGAATCATCCTGGATAAAGTTGACCTGTCTCTATTTGCCCCGTGCTTTCCTTAGTGAGTGGCACATCTTCCTTAACGTTCCTGATCTATTCGCTGGTATTATTAGACACTGGCTTACTTTGCTTTCTGTGTCTTTCAATTTGTTGCTTTCAAAATTACAGATTGAGTTGATTAAGGACAGCTACACAAGTTTAAATACAAGTTAGTGTTTATAATGCAAGAAAAAATTAAATTGATTGCAAGTATTTCACAAGTGGGTCTCTATATAGAGTATATTGTAAATTTCAAACAAGCAAGAAAGAATCAAAGAATCACTCTGGAATTTTGTAAGCATTTGTATAAGCTAATCCCATAAATTAGTCTTTGGACCACAAGGAATCCTGAGACCCCACAATTCAATATAAGTGCAGCCGGAGGACAAAGTGCAGTCCTGTCTCCCTGAGCCTGGGAACAGGGTGTGTCTGCTTCCCTGACCTCTGGTGCCGCCATGGAAGACAACAGTGTAAGTGGAATAGCCTATATCCAGGAAGAAGTTTCTTTCCCCTGCCCCCTCTTCTCTTTTCCTTTCTTATCCTGCCACTTTTGATGAGTGAAGACAAAACAAGACAGGTGCCAGAAGTCAGAAGTCTCAGTTGCGCAGCCTGGCCTGTGCTGAATAAAACAGCCTGGTTTCCGTGCAGCTACATGAAGCTACTGGCTCGCAAATCTGACTCTTAATTCCTGGGCTATTCCCTTGAAGGGGAGACAGGAGAGAGCATGAAGGAAAGACCACCGAAGGAAGCGGACTCAATGTTCAATTGCCCATTCGTTTTTCTTTATGAATGAGACTTGATATGCTTCAGAAGCAGCTAATTAGACGAAACATGTTAATGAGGAGAGACGCTGACACACTTTCTCCGTTCTTGGCTTGCTGTTCAGCGCATCCTCCAAAGAAAGCGCTGGAATAGCACTTCTTTGAAAACCATTTCCAACACTCACCTCTCTCTCCAACTGCTGCCCTCCTTGGCCACTGTGCCCCTTCTAACTTCTGTCCCTCTCTCCTGGAAATGGATTATGAACTTCACTGCTGCATCTGCCTAGAGCTAGAACCCGAGCCAGCTGATTCCAGCAGTCAGCCTCACTTGTCCTTGTAACCTAGCACCCAGCATCTAGCAGATGCTGGCTCCTCACTGTGCCTTTGGTGACTGACAAACAAGTAAACAATCTAAGAGCAGCCTGTGAGAAAATTTAAGATCTTGAGTAGTTATCCTCCAGAGTCAACAAAACTGCCACGAAACTGACATATCCACAGAGCAGGGTTTTGTGATCTGCCTTCATTCCTGCATCTACTGTCCATGCCTGCCACTAGCCACTGCAGCGGGGGGTCCCCAGGGACAGAAGATGGGAGGGACTGATGGGGCTGGTGACACTTGGAGCTCACACCCAGGCTCTAAGAGTGGAAGCGGAGTCAGAGGGCAAGTCAGTGACACCTGTGCCTGTGCGGAGGCGATGGGGAAAGGCCACCTGCTCAGAGCCCTGCTTAAGCTGCTTGCATTGTACCTTCCATTAGCACCAGAGAATGTCATCACTGCAAAATGGCTCCATAACACCTGCCAATTCAGGAGCATGCCCACAGATTCCAGCTTCACTGTACTCAAACTGTCAATCAATCAACATAAAGAAAAAAAATAACAAGCCTTTCATATTGCAAGATGGTTTAATGACTGTGTGGTGCCTCGTTCTCAGGGCTTCCACAAACCCAGAGACTTTCCATGCCTAAATCCATCCACTGAAATGTATGGTCTCCTTCTAGAAGGGTCTGAGAATATCTCTGGGTTTCCTACGGCGTGCAGGACAAGTACCAGGCCCCAGACTATCCTCTGCAAAATCAAGAGTCATGGTCAGGACATGAGAAAGTGGCAGATAATGACTGCTGAGACTACTAGAACTGCTGCTGTCTAGCTATGGGGTCTGGGTGCAATCGGACCCCGTGGGCCTGACCCTCACCAAGGAGCCAAGAAAGGCCCTAAAAAGAGTAAAACTCCAGGCATCAGCTGTGTGATGGTGGACCCTGAGGAAGGGGTGACTCTTGGCTATAGAGAGATCAGGACACTTGAGCCAAGTGCCTGCTCCTCACCTTGTCCTCACCCTACGTCCAAACACCTGAGGCATAAGGAAGAGCTTTAACAAAAGCACACATTTTGTAAGTGAAGGTTCTGGAAGGTTTGGAATGTGGGCAGGTTTGCTAAAATCTTACCCATCTCTTCCACCAAAACGGGGGTGGGAGGTGGGGAGGAAACCTTCCTGGGTCTTGGAACACAGGCCCCCATCGTCCCATGTTGCTTTAGGGAAACATCGGAAATTTCTTCTAATCAAGTAATTTCCTTTCTGAGGAACACCATTTGTGCACACAATGAGAGCCCATTTCCTCCTATTTGCTTTTGTTTGAGCAGTTTCCTTTGCTGTGGAATGTATTCCACTCTTCTTCACAGTTATCTAAATCCTCACATCCTTCTAGATTCAATGCAAGACCCATTCAGCTGGAGTCAGGTCCAGCTGGCCTTCATCCGATGGCATACCCCACCTTCCTCTCTTAGGTTAAGCCTTAATTATTAGGGATGAATCCAAACAGGATTAGTCCCAGGGTTCTCCATTGGCTTTTGCCATCCATTCCTGTGACCATATATGGATATGTGCATGAATGACTGACAAGTGTCTTCATGTCACAAGACCATGAAATGAGCTCAACACTTGTCTCGCGCTGAAGAATTTCCACAAACAGCGACAGTGAGCAAAGAGATTTCCTGAAACCAAGAAACCTCTTGCCACAGGAGTCTGGAAGGAGACTCCAAGGGAGGAGTTGCCAAAGCAGCTTGCCAGGGCTGATGTTTTATATACAAAGTGGCTGTTTCTGATTGGCCCCTTTCTGCAACCTAGATGATACTGATCTAATCAATCAGGAGATGAATAGAATGACATGTAATAAGAGGTAGGGATGGTAGTGAGCAACCAGGAGGCCAGAATAACCAGAGAGGGCAGGGATAACCACCTATCAGAATGCAGGGATAACAGCCAATCAGAGGACTGAAGGTGTGTGTCAGCCAGGCATGCTGCAGTCCAGGGATCTGATATTGGAGTAGCCTGTTTTGCATGGAAGTGTGAAAAGTTCTCAATCAGGTTCTTCCGGCTGATTCAGCAACGTCACAGTCTCCCCTCTCCTCAGGGCTCATGGAGAGTTAGGGCATGAGTTTTTTCTTTGCTGTGCTTCTCCTAACCAGAGGCCCCTAGACTCCATATCATTAACTCCTTACTTTGATGACTGGCTCCCAAACACCACTGTTTTACTTTCTCTACATAGCACTGGTGTGTCAGGGACATGGTTGGACTTTGACCAGTACCCTCTGGAGGCAGAGATGGAGGCAACCTTTTGAAAATGATTCATAATCAATTTGGAGATTTACAGACTCTGATTTGGAAAAATCTGAAAATCGTTCTCAAATGTAAGCTATACCTGAGTCTTGTATATCTCAGGGTATCATACATTTCTCTTTGCACTCCCTCTTCTATTTTTTGAGTTTCCTTTTTCAGTTTTCTGTCCTTATTTCTCCCTGTGTGCTGATCAAATGGACTCTGTACAACACTTCTTCCCTGTTTGTGTGTGACCCAGATCTCATGACCTGGAGCTCAGGCAAACACCTAAACTTGTGAAAGCATTTCAGCTGTTGATGGTTCCCAGTGGGGGCTGGGGAGAAGTCAAGGAACATGTGATACTGAGTCTTTGCACAGTCAACTGGGTCACCACGGCCAGGAAGGAAGGGCAGTCTGGCTCCAGGAAACACCTTGAAGCAATCCCTGTGTATTCATTCTCCAAGCAGCGATGACCTCCTTTGGAGACCAGAGCGCCAGAACAAACTGGCAGCTGTCATAGGAATATTTTTTTTTTTTTGCCCCAGAGAAAATTCATTCACTCATTCATTGATTCATTTAATCCTCCAAGTTTAAGTTCAGGAGTTTGGTCCCACTGCGAACCAGTTACCATCTGTCAGAACAATCTAAATACAGCCTGGATGAGGACAGACTCACTTTCAGCTGTGCCAAAACAGCTCAAGGCATGGTCTAAGGTGGAGCTCATTCGGGTGCTCCATTTTCAAACATGCACTGCACAAAACTTTCCAAATGTAGCACAACCTTCCTGTCCTCCAACCACCACTGTTGCAATCATCCTAGAAATACCATGATGCTCCAGTGTCTCACCATCCCACCAACTGCAAACCTTTCCAAAAGCCTGGAATAAAAATCTTTTGTAGCACAGAAAGGCTTCTTGCATTTTGCTAACACAATGAGGCCTCTGTGAGTGACAACATGATATTCTGAATTTGCAGAAATCATCATCATGTTGACATTTCAGTTCTTTCTGGAATTGCTTGTAGGGTCTGTAGCATTCATTGGTGGGTTAATGTCTAATAGCTTCATGTTCCCTCTAGAGACACATTCTCTTGATTATTAGGTACTAGTTGTTTATTCTGCATACTATATGATGTTTTCTTTATCCTTTTTTAAAAATGTGAGTCTTTGAAAAGTGGGTCTAAAAGACGTTGAGGGCAGCATGGTGGCTATCAGAGGCTAGGGGGAGAGGGAGAGAAGCATAGGAAAAGGATGGGTCTGGATGCTAAGTCAGAGTGAGACAAAGAGGCAAGTCCCCGTGTTCTGCTGCACATCGGGGTTACTGTAGGCAGGACGATGCGCTGGACACTCACATTCCAGCAGAAGAAAGAGCTGTCAGTGCTTCTGCCACAAAGCAATAATAAAAGGCTCAGAAATTGAGAGAACGTTTATCTGCATTTGAATGCCGCACCAAGTGTGCATGTACGGAGACATCAGGTAGCACTCCACGCCTACACGCAGTTTACACGTGTCACTCACGGGGAAGAAAGCTCTTTGAATAGGTGACTTCATTTGATGCCAATCATGATGCAGAGAACTGGGGTTGTCACTGCCATTTTAAAGGGGGAAACTGAGACTGAAGTCTGTGCAGAACCAGAAGTTGAAGGGTCTCCAATCGCTGTGCCAGGAGATCTGGGAACAGTTTGTTTCTCCCCAACTGAGTGTTCTTACAACAATTTAGATTCTAGGATCCCACCCTTGACAGCCTAAGAATTTAATGCCTTGGAGTCTTAAAAAAAAAAAAAAAAACAAGTTTCCCAAGAGTTTGTGCAACCAAGGAATCAGCTATTGGAGTAGCGAGTTTTACAGTGGGAATAGAAGCAAAGTATATATAACTCGTTCTCCTCCTGGGGATGCAGAAGGGCAGAGAAATGAATATAATACTTTCTGTGACCTTGTCCCAGGAGTTACAAATCTCCTGGCTTTGGCTGTGGGTATGATTGTCTCTTATCGAGTTTTCAAGTGGGCCTCAGGGGTGAAGAAATAGGTCAATCCATTTTGTGAGATGCACTGTATATTTCATGCAGATGAACATAACCAGAATCTATTTTATAAAAATTAGCAACTGAAGCCTCTTGCAAGTCAGGGTTTTCCAGACAACACCGAGTTCAGGCATTTCATACTTTAGTCTCTCTCTACTCATTTCCTTCATCAATCAAACTTCCCTTATGAAGTTTAAATAAATAAAAAACAAAATCCCTGGTTGAAGAGGCTGGAGGTTAGATGGCCTCCCTTTAGCACCAAAGTATGACATTGCAGAAATATGTTTGCTCCCAGGGAAAAATTGCATTGTGTTTTTATCATAACAGAAAATTCTAGGCTTATTTGGGTGGATGCTGGACTACGGATTTCTGTAAGACTCATGACTGCCAGTTATCAACAGCAAAAGAACACTCCAATCATTCAATCATGCTGCACAAATATTTATTGAGGATCTACTACTTGCCAGACACCGAGTCAAGTTTAAAATGCATGGGGGCTATTACAACAAAGAGACATTTAAAATATTCCATATGTGACATTTCTATTGGCAGTTTCTCCTGTTTAAAAGGAGGGTGCTAGGCTGATGAATAACCCTTTGCTGAAGCTCAGTGGGAGGAAAGCAAGAAGCTAAGGGAAAGAATGAAATAACGAAAGTTTTGCACGGCACTTCGGAAAGCAGCAGCACTTTCTGTCTTTTAGTTAAGCCTATCATGGTGCAAAGCTCAGCTTCCATTAGTAATGGAGATCGATGAAGCACACTGGTCTCTCCTCACGGCCATTATTTTGACTGCAGCAGAATTCATGCCAAGGCCAAGGCCTCTGGGAGCCTCCCTAGAGAAGCATTTCAATGTGAACTCACCAACTTCCTTTCAATTGGTCTCATGTCTTTCACCTTTCCTGTTGCAACAGAATAAGTCCTATTCTTACAAATTTTCCAAAACCGTTCCTTCTTAGTGGCCCCAGTCCATCCATCTCCAGCAGCCTCCAGGGGCTTCAAGGAGCACCAGGTACAATCTGCCAGCCCAGCACCCCTTCCCTTCAAACCTCAACAACCTTATGTTGATCCTGCTTCATTTCTGCTTCCAGAAGCAGAGGAGAAGCCATCCCTCCTTATATAGCCTTAAACAGTCGTCATTTCCCTTCTGAATGGTTTCACTTTCCACTCCTCTTGTGTCTAGCAGTTTGGCTTCCAGCTTAGTACTCTTCCAAAAAGCCTTCTCCCAATGACCAAGGATGCCATGTTAATGTTGGTGCATCCTGTTGCCGGGCCATGTCCTCAAATTTACTGAACTTTCTTTGGGATCTGGTATTAGTTCCCCTGAGCACCTCATTTTGGGGAAACTCTAATCTAGGATCTTGTAAAGAATACCACTCCTTTTCAGAGATCGTAAGTCCGAGTGGTCATGAGGCTGACAATTTCTGCAAAGTGAATTCTAAAATCCCTTGGTTTTCTCTGTGCTGTCAGCACATGTTCCCTTAGAAAATGCCTTTGAATATAAGTAACTCTCCCCCCCGCCCAAGCCTGCGTCATCAGTCATTCTTCTAGGTCATTCTTGCTTCCTTAGCTATTTCAACTCCTTTTACTATTTCAATATCAGTCCTCCACAAAGGAAATCCCAAATAGATGCCAGCTCAGCTCAGCATACTACAGAGGCCCAAACCTGCACATGGGTGAGGACAGTCCAACTTCACATCTGTCTCCTAATGACCAGAACCAAACTTAAACACTTCCCACCTCCTGTGCCTTACTTTGGGTACTCTCCCCTAGGCGGATATCTCCGGGTCAGTTCTGACGCCCTCCCTTTCCCCTTTCCCCTTTCCCGTGGCCTGGATAAACCCAGCCCCCATGTTCAGGCAAGTCACTCCTTGCATCTACAACCCCCAAGGCCTAGTCTCATGGCCAGCACTGCAGCTCACGCCTTCGTCAGGCACTCGACATGTGTAGTTTTTAGGATGAACTCTTCATAGAGTGCAAGCAGCGTCTACCCTCGAGCCTCACATGCTCACAAACATGCCATCGCTCCCTGCTGCATTCTGAATGGAGTTGGAAGTCCACCGTGTGGCCTTCAAGTCCATGCACAACTGCGTTAAGGCCGAGTTCCCCTAGACCACACTCATTCTTCTCCATGGAAACCCACGAAGAAACCTGGCTGTGCTGCCTAAGTGCACACATTACAATCAGGCTCATCTCAGTTTGCCTTCTTCAGGAAGCCTTCTCAACAGCTGTTATCACTTCCCGCAGACACCTCGTGGCATTGTGATCACATGGCACCCCTCACATAAGGCATTGTTTCCACAAGGATGAACGGAACAGAGAAGGTTTGAAAAATACTTTTCTGCTGTAATTTTTTTTCCAATAGCCAAAAATATCTTTATTAAGCAGAACCTCTTCCCTGGTGGATAAAGTCAGGATTAAATGGACAATATTGTGGGACTCTTCCTGTCAAACATCGCCCCTCATAGCACTTTCACACTTCCTGCGCTCTGTCTCACTAAAGCTTCACAAAGCAAGACCACCTGGACTAATGCACACGTGGGAAGCACAGCCCTGAGCCACTGGGTAGCTTTGCCACCCATGGGAGCCCAAGATAGAAGTGGCTTGATGACCTGTGAGCTTTGATTCTCACCATACCTATCCCCCTAGCTCTCCCACTCACCCTCCATCACTTTATTTTTTTTTCAGGTCTGTACTCCCATGAGTTAAAAGGACTAATGGATACTTAGGGTCTACCTGGCAAGAAAGGCAAAGGAAGATATCATCTGAGACCCAGGAACCTGCTTCCTTCCACTCACCTCCACTGTCAAAGAGCCACCATAAATCCTTTAAGCAAAACTGCCCTGCCATAAAATGAAACAAAAACAAGAAGAAAGATGTTTTGCACACGTTGACAAAGCAACCATTATCATTCACCATCATCATCGCTGTTATTAAAGATGGATGATTTCCTCTCCTTTCAAGTTTCAAGCATGACACATTAATGTCCCATGGGCAGGATGCCCAGCTGGCTGTTGGGATGTTGAGCGGTGCTGGGCATGGGTGGAAACAAAGACCGCTGGGGGAAATCCAAGGGCAAGGAGAGAAGCATGCTCTGTTCCCACTAGCTTTCCCTTTAGGTTGTGCTGTGCACGGTACTCAACTAGGTTTTTAATGATCTTTATTAATATTGTTATTAAAGATAGAAAAGGCCACAAAGTTTCAGTGCCCAGCTCACTGGAGTTTGTCCCCACCCCCAGATGAATGAAACCCGAGCGGGGCCGGGGGCTCCCCCAAGGGCTTTCTCCAGCCCAGCTCCAGGCCCAGGCTGCTCCCCTCCCTCAACGGCCACATTTTCCATCAGCTGCTTCCGTTGCTCTGGCCCAGCAGCCCAACAGAAACCTCTCCGGCTGCAAATGCCATTTCAAAGCAGAGGGGGTGGAGGGAACACGTATGTGCGGGGGAGTCATTTTGGGTGTAGGAGGAGCGTCTCTAATTTCCAGTCTTACACATGTGAGGGGAAGGAGGAGGGGAGTTAAGTCCGTCAGCGGCCGTTCCCTTGCTGCTTGTGCGGCTGGGAGCTGGATGGATTCCAGCCACAGCCACTCCGAGGGTGGAGGAGGACGCCATGGCCCTGCTTGGGCCTCCTCACGCCTCGGCCAGGACTGTGCCGCCCCGGTTCCCGCATGCGAGGCCTCTGCCGTGTGAAGAGTGCCACGGTTATTCTTTAATAGCCACATGCCTGCTAGACGCTTGACACTGTATTGAACATATGGTTTTGATTTTCCATGGCTTTTTTTCCCCCCTTTTCTTCTGTTTTTAACCAGTGAGTAAGATGGAGGGTTTCACAATTCCAAGATGTGCTGGCTTCTGCCAAGCTGTGAGGGAAACGCACACCGCCCTGGGTGTGGCCTTCCTGTGCCACGTCCCCTGGGCCCCTAGGATAGCTGGACTGTAGCCGCCCTGACCCCTCTCGACAGAGGGACTCTGTCGAGTTGGCCGGATCAAGTGCACCAGGCCCCGTCGGCACTGTTCCTCCTCCTTTCTTTGCGAATCTATCAAACTGGAAGGAAGACATCCACCGGAACATCAAACAACAATCCACAGCCACAGAGCAATTAAGACCCGACGTGGATCCAGCTAAGAGGGCTCATCTGGATTCCAGTAACTACATGGTTTTCAAGGGTCGGGTGATATCCAACTTAAAAGATTTCCAAAAACTCAACACTACCACCACCCCCAACTACTTTATCTGATCCATTATTTAGTGGTTCTGGGTTACGCGACATATATTTCACCCCGAGGTGAGGGTAGAAAAATTATGCTCCTTAGTTATCATCTGAAAAATCAGCAGTTTTGATGAAAAAGGTACATTTTCAGCATGACCCAGAGTGTGGCTGGGTTCACAGACCATTAATAAAACTAACAGTAGAAAGAGTGAGCAAGAAGGACAGAGTCTGATAGAACAGGGACCTGCAAATCCGTTGGTTAAATATCAACCTGAGAGCTCTCCCAACAAGGGCAGGCCAGCTAGCAGGGGTATGGCTCACCGCCCTCCGCACCCTCCCTTTGTTTGCTCAAGATGTCCCTGAGCAGGCCACAAGGAACGGAGGGAGAAAGGCCGTCCTGGACTCTGGGCTCCGAAGGAGGAGGGCAGGGCAGTGCAGCCCGCTGGGGCAGAGCTGGCACTCATTAGCTCCTTCAGCAACCTTGGCATCTGCTGGTGGCTTTCTGCCTGGAGAGCCCCGAGAGAAACCACCGGCCCAGCAGTGCAGCTAAAATGATCCCCATCTCTGCTGAAGCCAAAAAAGATACAAAAGGAATCACCAAGCAGGTCGTTTGTCTCTGAGAGCTGCCTGGGTGTGTTACCCAAATTGCACAAGTATGCCCATATATTTTCATCTATCCATCTCTACAGGTGCATACACACACATGCCTAAATCTTGATCTGTTTGTCAGACTATGGTCCTTGTGAATAATTTTGCAAGCCAGTGTTCAACATTTGATCATATATTTTTCCATCTACACCCCATGTGGTTGTAGAAGCTGGTTGCCACTCTCCCTCAACTTGAACTTCATCCATCACCTTCCCCTACTATGCCCAGACCCGGCCAAAGCTGAAGTAGACAGTCTCACTTCTGTTTTCATCCTAGCTGGATCTAAGTTCAACCTGAGTCCACCATGGGTTAACAACATGGCAAAACTATCAGGAAACTCAAGGGTGCCTTTGGTGACATAAGCAAAAGTATTGCTTTCTGAATAAGGAAGTGCTAGGCTGGTCTTGTCAGAAGAAGCTTGACACCATTAAATATACTAAGGGTCTTGCCTGCTGCAGAAAACTTCTACCTGCTCAGAGATATTCCAAGGATAAAGAGTAAAGGTCATGAGAGTCACACTGCACTTTGGCATGAGGCAGAATTAATTTTCTATCAACTTGCTATGGTTTGTGTTTGTCACATGCTCACGGTTGTTGGGTCAACGGGAAAAGACATACACCAGCTCAAAACTGCCTATCAGGTTGCGGGTAGAGGGGTAGACAGGAACCAGGGCAGACAATCCCTTGGAGGCCTGCATGTTTGTGACATTTGTGGATTGGATGGATCCCAAACAAGAGGCACCGTCAGAATCGTGTGTAGTGGAAGAAGTCCTTCCACCAACTCCAGAGTGTCTTCCCATGCAATCCATTCAGCAAGTGCTTGCTTGAGTTCCTAGGGCAACTGAGAAGCCACTGAAGGAGCAAGTCCATGGGAAGCAAACAGTTAAGACTCAGGCTCTCTGCTGGTCCCAGCAGCCCCAGAGGCAGCTTCTTTCTTTGATCCTGGCTCTTAATTGCAGCCTGGTTGCACCAGGCAACTTAAAAGAAACAGGGAAACTAGAGCTAGGGTTTGTTTTGTTTCTGAGGGGATGGGGCTTGTGGTGGCTGCCAGGAACTTGAAAGTTTAGGGTTCTAGGATGGCTTAGGAAGGAGGAAAGAAGAGTTCCTCTCCCCCACCACCCCAGCCCGCTCTGAGATCTGCAGAGAACTCCAGAAACAGCAGCCTCCAATGTGTGCTATTACATCTGGATGGCAGGTACAGCCTCAGAAGACAGAACAGAATGTGGGAAAAGAAATCAGGCAGAGAAAGAACTAAAGAGAACTGCAGTGAGAGATGATTGGGGGGGCGGCGCTGACAGCAAAATTCTTGAGCAGCTAAAGAGAAGAATCACTGGACACTCTGAAGCGAGCGTGGAAGTGCCAGTGAAAAGAAAGCAATACTGCTAGGACTTTGTTGTGCAGTGGCTAAGCACCTCTTCGTGGCACTGGCACGCCATACCAGTGTGCTTGGTTCAGGTCCCAGCTGCTCTGCTTCCTATCCAGCTCCCTGCTAACACACTAAGGAAAGAGCACATGATGGCCCTGCTACTTGTGGGAGACCAGATGGGGTTTTTTGGCCCACCTATGACTGTCTTATGGTCATTCTGGTAGTGAACCAGCAGATGGAAGATCCTTTTCTCTGTCTCATCTCTCTCTGTCCTTCTGCCCTTCAAAAAATAATAATAATAATAAAAATCCTATAAAAGAAATTAGCGTAACCCAGGGAAGAAAACTGGAAGAAAAGGGATTTCTGAATATTCTAACCAGGTAGCAAAGTCACAGAGCACATTAACAATAAACTCTGACCTATGATACCTATTTGAAGTACCCAGCAGCTTAGATCCACCCAGCTTAGTCAGTTACATCCAACACACATATTGGTATACACTCAGGCATACACACACATGCAAGATTTAAGAATAAGGGAGAGGCCAAGCAATCATGACAAATGATGGATACAATGCCTGCAGCATCCCTTCTCAACTTACAGAGTCTACTTTGAAAGGAGGGACTTTCAGCTACAGTTGGACTCATGCCTGCACAAGATGCCAGTGATTGGATCTTCCTGTTCTGTGTAATGATGTAGCAAGTCCTGCTACTAACACTTACAACTGGGGGAGGCGGGGCAGGGGCGGGGAAGTTCATCTAAAGCAAATGTCCTTGGGTTGCAATGGGAGCCCAGCTGGACAAGGTCTGGGGGACTGCCTGCTATAACCACATGAGCCTCACTCCCTGTGCTCTCACTGAGTGGCATGTGACTTTGGCAGGGAACTCGATCCCTCTGAGCTTCATCTTCTTCCGGAAAAGCTTTCACTCCATTGATGGGCATAAAGCTCTCAGCAGAGGGCTTGCCATATAGTAGGCGCTCAATCAACTCCATAAACATTTGTTCCTTTTCATTCCTAAAAGGTTATTGGTGAATTAAAAATGCATAAAAATACTGACCATCTGTGCAGAGACTAAATGGACATCTGAGGAGGGACAACTTCCTCTAAATCAGTTTAGCTCTGCTCCTGCCTCTAGGAAACAGGTTACGTGTGGTACACACTGACGAACGCAGCACCCAAGGGGAGGACAGATGGGGGAACACCAGATGTGAGACTTGCAGCAGGGTCTGGGTTGCCTACCATCAGGCCAAGCATCACCCTGGAACAAACTTTCAATAATGCCTCCATTTAGATGATGTGCCTTTAAAGACAGCATTTTAAAACAATTGCAATACTTCCTCTGGCCTCTTCCTGTTCTCTGAAGAGAAGAAGAACAGCAAATCTGCATGTAAGGGGAATGAGTGGATGGGTGAAAGTTCCCAGAACTGATACTTGGAAGATGTGAGGATTGAGGTGACTCCGTCAAACGCCTACACTCCAGAGAGAATCACTATCTACTAAGGGGAGGGGGTGAGAAGAAAAGGAATACAGGGTTGGTTTAGATCACACATATTTCCTAGAAAAAAAATGTTGCTCTGCAACAGATGCGTAAACAAGCATACCTGCTACTCCTAGGGACTACAAGCAAGCCTCATGGGGACTGTGTAAGGGCCTGTGTGCACACAGAAGTTAAAGACCCGCGGAGGGCTGTGGGTGGCCACCTAACTGCAGGACACTGCTGCTGTCTCTGTGCCTCCCACCCAAGCAGCGTTGGTGTGAGACAGGCCTGCTGTGTTCAGAGGTGGGTCCAGGCCACGTCCTCACAAGAACCTGCACCCACATTCACACCAAGCACCTGCTGGATTTTAGAGCGTTCTGGATGAACCCCCAGCATCTTCACTCTCACGGGAGCCTAGTGATAATGTTTCAAGTTACTGTTCTAGTCTATGTACTTTGAGACAGATGTTGAAGTCTTGATGATCATTGGTTTTAAGTGCTCTGCTTCTCTGCTTGGTTATTAGTGAAAATGTATTTTTAAAAATCAGCTGCATATAAGATATTACTATGAAGGTTATTTTATCTCCCTTATATTTTGTGGCTCTCAGCATGACCCTGAATCAATATCTGCCTCTGAAAGCATCATTGCCAGAGACTTCTACCAGGGAGGACAGACAATAGCCAGCAGAATAGTCCAACGGAGGAGGCTGTACTATCTTCCCATGGAAATCATGAAGGTTTGGGCCACGATGCATGCAAGATTAGTTACTCATTGTAAAAGTACTTAGTAATTAATTACTCATTTGGACCCTTTGTATTTACTTTCCTGTTTCACTGATACTTTTTATTCTCTTCCAGGCCCCTATGTGGTCATTTTCCATTTGTATTTGGACTTCTTTCTCCCATGAGGTCATGCACGCCCATGGTTTTAACTGCAACGCACATAGTTGTGTTTCAAGCTTACGTTTGCTGCCCAGGGCCTATACTCCACGTTGTCAGATGTCCAGGGGATATTTCCATCTAGACGTCCCATCACTGGTAGGAACATGAATTTCAGAACTAAAAGCTCATCACCTCTCTCATTTCCCCAACTCTCTTCTCTTTAGTAGATCCCTTTTGAGTTTACTCCCAGGTCTGTCTGAATATTCCGGACCTCTCTCTTGCTAGATGCTCTCATGTCATTTGACATTGGTATTTGACATTGTCACCTGCTTCAAGATGCCTTTGAGATTCTCTCTGTGACCTCCATCCTCACACAGCCATGCTGATCCGACACCTTTCTGTACCATAACTGGAATACTGCAGATGTTTTCCAATGGCTCCCTCATCTCCAATGTCAAGTTTTTCACTGTCTCCTATACCACACTTGACATCCAGACTTCCTGGACACACATTCCTATCAGAAAAAAATACATATTTTTTAAGCAGAAACAACCATTGTAAGGATGGTTATTTATTTATTAATGTTAAACTAGCATAACATATGGTTTATACTTTACCAAACATACATCAAAATCGACATTTTAAAAGGATATGCTAAATAATATATAAGCTTAAAGATTCCTTTTCCTTGCTTTGTAAATAAGCTTGCCCTTGGCCTGGGGTGTAGACATCCCACATTAGATATGCTGACCCAGAGTTTATCCACTGAGAACCACAGGAAGTATCTGTCCCCTCACAAAGCCTTAGCCCATTACATTAACCCTAATGCAGCTCTACTTGCCTGAACTCTCTGAACATGTAAGATGACAGGTAGTAACTCATCTGCATATTATATGCCTCACCAATACTTTTAGGAGTAGCTTGCATTTAGGACACCAGAAATTCATAAATGTAAAAATAAAACAATCCAATATCTTCATTAGCATAAACTATCTTCCCCAAATTGTTAGGGTTGGGCTCTATTTGACTGTGCAGCATCCATTATGAGAAAACTCCAAGTGGGGCTGCAGTGTGACCTCCTTTATTTCCTTAACCATCACAGGCAGGAGTCCTGTGGGCATGAGGCCTAACTTTCTGTTTAGCTAATGACATCACTTCACATCCTTCTGACTCAGTTGTGACTTATGTGTAACATGGGGGCCAATGGACATTAGGAAATATTTAAAAAGATGATACAAAAGCGGAAATGACATGTGCAGGTAAGAAGTTACCATGAGCATCCAATTCCGCGTAAACTAAACTGTATGAGTGGGACTTGCAGAATAATCGATCTGCTGCCCCCTTGAGCTGTTGTTTATTTCTTCAGACGCATAGCTTTCATTTTCTCCATTTTATATGTTCATTTGCAAACACGACATCCTCTGTGCACAGCATCTGGAGCACCATGGACCTGAGTGTGGGCACTGGTTCTGCCGAGTACAGTTGGGGGGTTGTTCGTGGGTGCTGTGCAGCCTTGCAGAACGTCCCTTTTTTTCTTCAGACCAGCTGGGGACTTTCCTGCTCTTCCTAGATTCAAACTGATCTGTGTAAAGCACCAGGTACATAACACACAGTCCCCAAAATGTTAATTTCTTCACCCCCATTTTACCAACCTTAAGCAAACTCAATGAGATGATGGGAAAATGGAATCCTTGGAACCATAGTTCATTATTGACCTAGATTTATCCCCAGGCCTTCAGATCATTTACAATGATTAATGAAATTTACATTCTAGACGTTCCTCTCCGCTATGTGATAGTCTGGGGTGTGGAGTCAGGACAGAGCTGTGTCGCCCAATTCCTTCTAGGCCATCGAACCTCAGAGAAGGATGTCGACCAAGCCCTCTTCTTACTCTGCCTTAACATCTTGGTTACCCATCAGCCCAAAGGTCCTATCTAAATGTACATGGGGTCCTGTTTGAGAAAGCTTTTGGGGACAGGAGACATGCATCCGGACCATGCCCCCAGATTTAAGTCAACTAAAAGCTGAGCAAAATAAGTGTGCGGGACTTTGTACAGCATAGTTTTTAACACATCCCCTAGTACACCCTTGCCAGAGTACCCTAATTTTAGCATCCCACTCTGGGTTTGAACTCTTCAGTGAGACAAAGCCAGAGAAAGGCCTCTGTAAAGCCAGGAGCAGGAACCATGCATATGTTAATGAAGTCGCTCTAGGCATTAAAGTACTTACTTCTTTTCTTGTTGATAAGTATCTTGTTATCTAACAAACTGTTAGGGATAGGGACCAAACAAGCATCCCCAACATCACTTCTCTCCTCCCCCTTTCCACCGCCCAAGGACAGCAAGTAACTCGGCCCAGATGCTCCTGGACCTTGGACTTGTCCATCTGCTTACCAAGACCCAGCCCCGAAAAGAATTCCTTAAGCCACACGCTCACTCTCTTTTTTCTGCTAAATGGGCCCAGAAGAGCCATGCTAATTGTGATGCATGAAACAAAATCACAATTTTACATTTTATAAAAAAGGGACTTTTTAAAAAGTAACTGCTTTCAGGAAGAACAAGAAGGGAATGTGATCCTGCTGGGTCAGGAATCAGGTTTGTATGTGGGGCTGGGGACTGCAAGAGGATCTCACTGTGGCTCCCAAGTGTGGGAGAGGACTCACAACTTGCTTTTGTTAACAAGCGGGCACGTAAGGCCTTCCCAGCAGCCGCCCGTGTTCCCCAGCCACTCCAGAGCTGCAGCTCGACTCGCTGAGACTCGCTAATTGCTCTCAGTCGTCTTCAACCTTTTTAGATTTTGTTTTCAGTGTTTTCCTGCTGTCTCTTCTTGCATCTTTATATCATCCAAAAAAAAAAAACACCTCATAATGATAAACAGAACAGACATGAAGAAAGTATGTACGTGTGTAAATATCTGAAGCTCAAAATTTATTTTCTTGTTTTCTCTCCCACCATAAAAGCCAAAACTGTGGCAAGCCTCGCCTGACTTTGGTGGTTAACAGTGCTAAACACCTGTTCACCAATAGCATTGCCATTAAAGTCTGGAAAGACAGAATTTTGCACTGTTCGATTTTGCACACATGCACACTCACATAGGCAGGTGTTAGCCAACAGACTCAATGTTCTAACAATATAGCAAGAATTAGAAAACCCAAGAGATGCCGAATAAACACTTGTTGACTGACTGATGGAATATACCAACCCAGCACGCCTTACACAATGTGATGTGTTCCAAAGCACTGAGGTGAAGCATCAATCCACTCTCATTTCCATGTTTTCCTGCCATTTTGACCGGAATAGTCCCGTTGAAAAACTGCCCATCAACCTTGGAGTCCAGGTTCACCACAGCAACCCTGGGGCCTTTACCTTGCACACCTGTTTTCACGCTGAGTGATGGAGGCAGGGACTGTTCTGCATAAACAGAACTGTGCATTGTGCAGTTGGGGTCCAAGCTCTGCAGCAGGCCCAGCTGTATGTCACCTTTGCCTCCTCACTGTGAATATTATCACAGCTGTGGAGAACAGTGTGTGAGCGATTTCAAAAAGAAAAACAAAACTCAGCTAAGTAGAAACTGGAGGAGGGGGAAAAAAATGGAGTATTGTAGCAGCTTTACAAAGCCTGGCTGTCTTCCTGCCTCATTCTTAGTGGAGGAACCAAAGCAGGAAACATGGAGCCCCTTGCCCCATGCAGCAGGGCCATCCCTGCCCACCAGCTGAATCCACTATTCCAGAAAAATGAGCTGGACTCAGGACCCCTGTGCCTCTCTTCCCATCTGCTTCCTGTCTTTCCTGGCTACATTGGGGGTTGGGCCTCAGACAGATTGTGTGCTGGGGGCGGGGGTGTCCTCTCCTATCATGCCCTTGGGGTTCTATGCTCACCTGGCCAGACTTCTAATCTACCACTGTCTCTTGACTTGGAGCTCTGACCCCTCTACCTTTCCCTAACAGCCCTCCCCTCCACTGCCCACCTGCCGCCCAGGGTTTCCAGCATTTTAAGCCTGACTCGATAGTGACAACTGTTTCTGTCCTCACCAGTTCTGATATGCACCTGTACTTGGAGATGTCAAAGACCCTTAAATCATATTTTCAGCAACCAACATGTCTTGCAGTTGCAACAGCTTTTCATTAATCAAAATCCTTTACTCCTTGCCACATCCTCCTACCTACTTGTATACTGACAATGTGCTTCAGCGTCCTGGCCAATGTAAACAAATCCTAAGTCCTCCTTCCCGTGGCTTTTTTTTTTTTTTTCTTTCCTTGTTCTCAGTACAAACATGCAGGCTAACAGGAAGAGAAAAAATGCATGCTGGGTTGAATCTACTCATTCTAGTATAAGGAATTCTCTGAAGCTCATGTTGAAATCCTCGTCTCCACAATTCTTGCCTGGAATCTTGAATACCTGATCTTGAATTTCTATGGCGCTCCCTAAGCGCGGGACTGGCTGGTAGCCATGTGATATTGATTTGTTTTCACCATAGCAACGGCAAATTGAAACAACTAGCCAAGAGAAGGCAGGCTGGTAACCAGGAAAGCACACAACCACTGTTATTTCACAGGCACGTTTTTCTCCCCTGTTCTTATCTTCTCTTATCCATTCCGCTTTCACAAATACATTTAGGAAAGTCATAGCAAAAAATAGCATAAATGTTTCGGTCACGGCAAGGCCCGTCACTGCAGTGGTCTGGCTTGCACAGTCTCTAACGTCTTACAGTAGATTTATGGAAAGAAAATGGAAATAATAATGCTGCGATTTCCTTGAACGTGATATTTGTTGATCTTAGGATAGATATCTGTAGCAAATTTACATGAGCACAAAATAGGGCGCAGGGCTTTAGCTCCCAGACTATGTGCCTATGTCAACACCTGAAGGTATTTGTAACAGTTTCTTAATACCAAGCTTTGAGCTCTTTGTACTTTAAACAGCTCATTGTGCCAAGAGACAAACAACTTGTGTTTTTCAGCACAAGGTCAAGGTCTTTCCAAATGCTAGAGTGCTAAAGGTGAGTGGAGCAAACATTTTTCAGTTCTGGGAAGAGGTAGAAAAATGGAGAAAAGCACTTGTTCAAAGCTACGTAGGAGGCAGAGGGAGACACACATCAGCTTTGGGAACTCCCAAGAACTCCGTTGTTTCCTAACCAAAACGCTTTTCTCCAGGCCCCCAAGCCAACAGCAACCTTCTCCTCATCTTTCCACCCTCTGTTGCCACCTGTGACACTGAATGTACAACCTATAGTGCTGTAATTTCTTTTCCAGAGACCATCTGTCCTAGGATGTGGGGCTTTTAAAAATATACATATAAAAGCAGCCATTCCTACCATCCACCATCACTAGCCATGAACTTGGCAGCAGAACCTGGACCTCTAGGAGAATCAGGACTGCGACCACAGGGATTGTTCACCCGGTAGCAATGCTGGCCTGAACCAAGGGGAAGTTAGGCCAGAAAAAAAAAATAAAAACCCATGCTCTTCCCCTCTGTGCTTTGGGGCAACCCTGCCAGTAACCTTGCAGGATCCCAGTGCTGACCCAGTCGGCCAAAACGCAACAGCTATAAGATGTTCTATTTAGGGGCGGTGGGGGGTGGGTGAGGGCTGGAGAGGACTTGTGTAGGATTCACAAAGGACCAGCTGAAATATGAAGACATAACTCCCGTCCTGCCAAGCAGGAGTGAGACTGTTCCTGGCCTGCACGTAAAGAAATATTCCTCTCCACCAGCTTGAATAAAAGAACACACAGCAGAAATAGTTGGGGGATGACGTCAGAAGTTCTGGGCTAGTGTCCTGCGCTTCTCCTTGAAAGTAGAAACAGTGAGTCTAGAAGGATCGACGTGGCACGGCCCTTGTAGAAACCAGTGCTTCTGCTGCGCCTCTCGGAACGAGCAGGAGATCCCCCAGAAACTTCCTCTGTTTGAAAGATTACAAGACTCTCCCCCGCCCCCCGCCTTTTCTTTCCTTCTCTCTCTTTCTCTGTATCTCTCTGCTTTACTGTGCCCCAAATACATACATCCCCCAAGCAACAAACATCTTTTCTCTCAACCTTTGTCTCGGCAAGGGACATCGGGGTCCCTCCACGCATACTCCAGTGGTGGTGGCGGCGGTGGTGGTTAGGCAAGTCAGAGCTTTTTCTTCGCTTCAGTGCTCGCTAACTATTCTAAAAATGTTACACATTTATTGTAAACACATGCTTCCGAGGCCTAACAAAAAGCACAGTTTCCTCACGCCTGGCAGAAATTTACAACGGAAAGGGGGGCAGAGAGAAGTCTTTCACAAATGTATCTTTTTTCCTTCTCCCCGGGGCCAAATGTGTTAAAAATAAATCCCCTCCATCATTTCTCGGCAAGAAAGTTGATCCGGCTGGGCAGAGGGAAAACTCGGGCTTTCCAAGCGAGCCTGCTCGCTCCTGAAATCACTGTGCTGGCCGTGTGTTCTCATTAAAAATGCATGGAGATCACATCATTGCAGTAAGCATTCTTCACCCAGCTTTACTCCGGGCCGGAACAGGTCCACTTTGAAGCTGCAGACAAAGGCTCGGACATGCCACAAGAGGAAATGTAAACATCGAACCCTGGGCTGGAAAACTTGCCAGAGAGCCCCCCCTCCCCAGGTCGGCACTGCAGAGCTAGGGGGCTCCTTCAGTTCCAAGAAGTAGACATATTTTCAGCCAAACCTCCAAACCGTGAATATGAAAGCTTTTGTTTTTGCTTCGCTTCCCACCCCCCCCCCTTCAGTCTTAATCGAAAAGTCTGTTTTCACATAATCGGATCAAGGTAAACTTTTTCTCTTCTGGAGCTAATGATAGATAGCAAAGTGAAAAAGATTTTTTTTTCTAGAATAAGAACGCTTCAAATATTTCAAATGTGTATGTTTCAAGATAATACATGAATCTATTCTTCGAATAAAAACTCCCATGTCGCGCCTCACCCGGAACAACCGGCATAGATTCTAGCTTTGCCATTGCTTTTTTTTTTCCCCCTGAAATCCAAATGTTACGTAAAACTCTAGGGTCCCCAGCAAGTCTCACATTTGAATTAGTGGAATCCAGTTTTCCTGACTTCCCCTAAGCAACACACAAGGAATGCAGCACACTGCAGCAAACTCTTTAAACATTCAAAAAAAAAAAAAAAAAAGACGGGGGGGGGGTGTTGGTTCTCCTACCTTGTTTAGCTCTGCCTGTCTTTTCCACGTACAGTAACCCCAGGAGCATCTGGCAGAACCGAGCGGCCGAGGCTTCTCCGCCGCATCGCGAGGAAGAAGGGTCCGCGTAAATAGTTCCCGTCCCCTGTTTATTGTACTCTGCGCGCCGTTTGCCGTATCTGGAAAATTTTACCTTCAGATGATGAAGCAAAGACAGTCTAAACTCTGTTGCTGTAAGCGGCAGCCCTTCCTTCAGACAAATCCCACCCCGCCGCGGACGGCCAATCGGAAGCCAGGTCGTCAGCCCTCCTCGTCCGAGCCCGGCCCTCATAGGATGACTGACACAGCAACACGGCGGCTGGCAGTGCCCGAAAACAGTGCATCCATACTGATGAAAGAGGAATTTCCCTCTCACAAGAAAGCAATCATAGCACCAAGACAAAGTGGCACGTAATTGGCAGAGCAGAGACTAGAGTGGCTCCACAAACACCCCCTGGAGCCAGCCCGCCCCAAGCTGGTGGCTGCGCTGCAAATACTTCGGGAAACACAAAACTCCAAGGGTGCCCAGGAAATCCAGTCTGAGCCTGAACCTGGAGTGCTCAGCCTGTCTGATGACGTGTGTGTGTGTGTGTGTGTGTGTGGTGTGAGCGCATGTGTGTTCGTGTATGTGATGTGCTTATTTTGTTTTTGAAGAACAAACAATTCAACATCGGCCTTGGAAACTACTACCTTACAAAAAAACCATTTACATATGATTTCCATGATCGAGGGCGAATGTGCTAGCCTGAGTGCGGGTTCAAAACGCAAACACGTTTACACTCGGAGCAGGCACAGTTGGCCTGTATAACATCTGTTATTGCAGTGGTGAATTGCTGGAGCCCATGTATTTTGCGTCTAAGTTTTCAGACCACCAGGGACTCGGTGAGGGAACAGGCACAAAGCAGTCGGTGTCTATACATTACCCTTTTTGAGCTCTTGGCAAACACCCACAAGAGGATTAGGTGTGCCTTCCCAGCCCTAGATGCCGTTTGATAAATGCCATGCAATGGCCACATTGTCACTAATGAAGCAGTAATCATAGGAGCTGTTTACTGCTGAATACACATGGCACGTGATCCGAGGGGCACCAGGAGGTACTCCTCCAACTGAAGATCTTCTGGGAGGTGCTGGGGTTCCGGGAGACCACGCAGGGAAAAGAGAACTCGAGGGGATAGTGAAGGGCGAGGCATTTCCACCCAGCCCCCCAGTCAGTGTTTTTGCATGCTTTGAAAACAAAAACGAAAACATATGGCACTTAGAAAACACAATAAGCACATATTTTCCTTCCACTGAAAACAAGATTTTAAATTAAAAAAAAAAGCAATGAAATATGATGGTTACATGACTAGACCAAAGCAGGAACAAAGCTCCTATTCATCAGGAAGGTCGAAGCCAACACACTAACTGCTCAATGGCTCAGCAGTGAAGCCACAGGGTGAAACGTAATGGTTTTATTTTGGCAATAGCATCATAAAGATTCAATAGTTCATCTGTTTCTTTGGACATATTCTCCACCAAACAGCATACTTTATTCCCTTCCCTGTTTATACTTGGCAATATTTTTGTTTTTCATTTCCATGTAAATGTTTCAAACATCATAACTTTCAGGCGTTCACACATTGTAGGTTTTCTGGAAATTTCAATTAGCTTGGTTGTCAAACAGGTAGCAAATTATTTTGAAATACCAACATGCTTCGTGTGAATACGTGATCCCAGGTTTGTGATCTCTTCTGCATCTCCCTGTGGTTTTGACTTTGAAACTACCATTCCCTTGAATCTCATTCCTGAAACATCACTCAAATTCATTTTCATCCAATAAAACTAAGTTACGTTTTATTTCCCAGCCTGTCCCGCATACCAATCTATTACCTAGATAATACAAATGCTAGTAAGATGGTCCCTGGAACTCAGCCCTTCTCTATTTCACCTTCCTGTCTTGCCAGACCGGCTTTCCCAAATCGTGTAAAGTCATGTAAATCACGTGGCTTTCCCATTCCAGTGCTTCTCTATAAAATCCAAATTACAGACTTGGAAGACCAGAAGGCCTTTCCCTTTGTACTTATCCTTTTCTCCATTGTCCTGAAGAACTTTCTGGTGGAGTCATGCTTATTCCTTCTTACTCAATCTTCAGACAGCTCCGACAGAGAGAGAGAGAGAGAGAGAGAGAAGGACAGAGAGATAGAGAGAAGAGATTTTTCCATGTGCTTGTTCACTCCCCAAAATATCTCAACACTCAAGGCTGGGCCAGGCCAAAACCAGGAGCCCAGACCTCAATCTGATTTTCCTGTGTGTGTTTCCCATGTGTGGCAGGGAACCAAGTACTGGAGCCATCACCTGGACTTCCCAGGGCCGGATTCAACCCAGACACTCTGACATGTACCACAGCTGCTACATCAAATACCCAGCCCTCATGTCCCTTTCTGCTGTCATGCCTTCTCTGTCTGTGTTACCATCTCTGATGTTCTCTTTCGCAAGTATACTATCCTGCTCACCCTTAGGTTGTCTGAGTTGGTCTTTCCATCTCAAAAGTCAAGGTTTATGTCAACATTATGTGACAAAATGGCAGAGTGCCTTATTTGGCATATGATAAGTGTGCATTGGATATCACATATTGTTATTTCCATATTGATCTTTGCATTTAGCAAGATGTCATGGATAAACTTGTGATTTCATGACTCCTACATCAAAAACTGGTAGAGTACTTGTCCAATTGCACAAACCAAAAAGTTTGGCATTCTGTCTCGACCCTTCTTCCCAACCACTCTTTGAAATCTGTTATCAACTCTGTCAAGTTGAACATCTGAATATTTAGAAATATTTCACATGGTTGCATCTCTATTAAATCAGGCTTGTCCAAACCATTTCTAGTTGGTGTCTATGACTATTGAAATAGCCTCTTGGTTGGTCTTCTGAAAATATTCCTGGCCCCCTGCTAGCTTTTTTGCATACTGCAGCCATAAAAGGAACTAAAACCAGAAATCTGATTTTTCCTGAGCTTCACATCTTTGCTGTTGACTGAGTTGTGTCTCCCTGAAATTTGTCTGTTGAAGTTCAAACCCTCTCCACAAGTGATGGTGCTTAGAAATGGAGCCTTTGGGAGGATATAGGGTTAGATGAAGGAGGAAGCCCGTTGGTGAGATCAGCATGTTATAAGAGGACACCTTAACTCTAGATCTCTTTGCTGCTTCAGCCTGTAAGGACATGGGAAAGGTGTCTGGAACCAGCAGGAGAGCCCTCCAAGTCTGACCATGCTGGCAGCCTGGTCACAGATGTCTAGCCTCAAGAACTGAGAAATGTGCTTTTGTTTCTAAGTGACACAGTCTACGGTATTTGCTATGCCATTCTTATCTGACTAATGCAACCATCAATCTCTTTGGGTTTCTTTTAAGAAAAAAGCTGGAAGTTTTAACATGGCCTCCAAGCTCTGTACCTGCTAGCTTCAATTGCTTCTTCCGCCTGATTAGAGGTCCTCCTTTACTTTCTTGGGGAACCCTTCCCTGACTCACAAGATGAGTTCATAGCCACCTGTTGTTTTCGCTTCCAATCCCATGAACTCCAGAGCCTTGCTTTTCCAATTTTAACGTGCATGCAAATCCTCCAGGGATCTTGTTAAAATGCAGATCCCATCTCACTGGCTCCTAAGTGGATACTGAGAGTCTGCTTGTCTAACAAGCTCCCAGGTGAGGTCCACGTTGCTTGTCCATGCACTACTCTTTAAGCAGTGAAATTTTACAGATGCTGTTCATTTTGTAGTACACCTATTCCAGTATATGGTTATACATTACGTGGGTTAATTATTTACTAAATCTCTACCTTCCCAACCAACTTGTTACTGCCAGAAGTCCTTGCTGCACTGGCATCTATTCCAGTGTGTGCCCGCCACAGGAAAGAAGATGGTCAGTGATATGAATTTCACAAGTTTCTGCACTATAATAAACTTGTCTCTGAGCTCCATTCTGCAATGAACTTTGTGGACCACCCTCCTATGTTAACTGATGCCATGCGCTGCTTGTCTGAACTGAACTCTGCCTTCTGCACTTCCTCATTTTCCTGGTTTTTTTTTTTTTTAAACTTGCTTTTGCAACTCAGTGCAGATTCCTTGAACCTGCACTCTTAAAAAAAGATTAATCTTTATTGAGGTGACATTGTGTTTTTTTCTAAAAAAAAAGAATGAAACCATACAGAGAATTAGTAACAATAGTGTGACCAATTAAGTTCAGGGTAAAAATGATGGCCTGAAGAATAGTGGGGAAAAAAGACACACTTGGGTTTATCCAGTGAAAGTTATCAGTTATCTACAGGTTGATAATTAGAGTTACAAAATATTTTTTTGGAAAAATCTTCATTTCTAGGCTCAATTCCTTACTTAAATATACCAGAAATAGCTAATTTTAGTGTTGAACTAAAGTAAGTTTTTATTGTTGGGTTATATTTGTGTTATGATTGTCATTTCAGTGAATGAAGCCTGCATTGTTAATGTCTCTTTCTCTCTCACACCCGTAATCAGTACCCCATATCCTGCCACTTTCTGTCTGTTGAATATATCGCTTCTCTCCATCCCCACTGTTTTATCACTAGTTTAAGTCCATATTGCCTTGGCCTGTTCCTCATCTCTCTGATTCCAGTCTTGCCCTTCACTTTTCACTTAATTTGCCACGTCTCAATCAAACCAATCATTAAAAAAAATCTCATAATGCCACACCCGGCATAGAATCACTCCATTTTTCCCTGTTGTCTTCTAGATAAATCCCCTGTGTGGTCCACACCTTGGTGTCGCAACTCTCCTTGAACTTGCCCCCTGCCTTATTGGCAGTATCAATAAACGAATTTTAGTCTCTTGGATGTGTCATTCTTTCTTCTTTAGATTCTGGATTCTAGGAGATATTTTCATTTGTTTCACATCTATTTAGCATCTTTCCGCCCAACACTACTCGGTGTGCAGATCACCTGCTTCAGGAAGCCTTCTCTGACCTTGTGACTTCCGTGATATGCCTCTTGCCATCTAGCTCACGGAAACAATGATCACGGTATAATGAACCTACATCTAGCTTATTTATTCACCTCACTCACCCTTACAAGAAAGGTGATTATGTCTTTCTTCACCAGTTTATTCTGAGAACATGCATTAGTGAACGGTTAAACGGAAAACATTTCTAATAATAATGTGATAAGACAGAAGCAGGGTTCGAGCGACAAAACGAATAGTCAATCTTTAGGGACACGGGCCCAGTCTGTCCATCCCTGTGTCTCTCTCATTTCGCTGAACTAGAGAAGAAAAAAATTAAATAATTTGAATGTTGAAAGGTACTTTGGAGTTATAAGACCATCCCCTTTGTTGCATATACCAAGGTTAATAAACTCAGCAGCAAGGAAGATGTAATCTTTTATCATGTTTAAAGTGGTGGTGATTCCGGAGAAACAAAGCGTTCTTTTGAGTGGAAATGAGAGTTGTCTTGGGATAGACAGAAGTGTCTGAACTATTAGAAGGAATGGCTAGAGAAGAATAGCTGTCTGTTTGTGAAAAGTGAGAAATAAGGTAGAAAGGGAAGCCGGACATGAGCCTGGCCAGTGACTGTTCAGTTTCAGGGCTCTTTTACCTCTCAATAGTTTAGTGGACTTAGTGAATCAATATATTCTTACGAAAGACCAATATTTATTTTTAGTCCATTAGCATAAACTATTGCCTCATATATTCATTTAGTATATAATATTTTCATTCTTCCTGTAGCTGTTTCACATATAAATCAGATAGAAAGCCCTCAAAGAAAGAGATCAGTAGTTTTTCTCTTTTTTAAGATTTTATTTTATTTCTATTAGAAAGGCAGATTTACAGAGAGAAGGAGAAACGGAGAGAAAGATCTTCCATCCACTGGTTCACGCCCCAAGTGCCTGCAACAGCCAGAGCTGAGCTAATCTGAAGCCAGCAGCCAGGAGTTTCTTTGGGGTCTCCCACGTAGGTGCAGGGTTCCAAGGCTTTGGGCAGTGCTCCAATGCTTTCTCAGGCCACAAGAAGGGAGCTAGATGGGAAGTGGAGCAGCCGGGATTAGAACCAGCATTCATATAGGATCCCGGCAGATGCAAAGTAAGGATTTAGCCAAAAGGCTATCATTCTGTGCCCAGCAAAGTGCTTTTTTTTTTTTTAAATCAATTTTGATAGATTGGTTTCTGCTTATGATTCTAGAGCAAATGTATGTACCTTAGAAGAGACTGACATTATTTTGATGTTTGGGTTGAAACTAGAGCAGGAAATATAAAGCTGGCTTTATAATTGTCAAAAAAAGTTCTAGTATTTTCTATTGAATATATCACAAGCAATGCGAACTGCTTCCTAAATGTTCTCTGATGAAAATTAGGACAACCGTTTTTAAGGATTTAAAAAACTAGGATGATATAAATTATATAAGCCATGTAAATCAAATACTGTCTGAGAACCGCGTAGTATTGGACATGGTGTGTAACAGTGCTCAATGCATCTGGCTGTGATTAGTACTAACAGTGCTGTTAGCAAACTTAACATCAACTTCCTTGGCTCCGGGATCTCGCTAAGAGAGTGCTGTGTTCATTATCCCAGAGTTACAAGTCAGAAAAGTCAAAATCAGTGCAATTTGGCAGAAAATGTATTCATAAACTAAGGCAGAGATTTCCACACTTTCTTGGGTCTTGGCAATATTGGTGTTCAATAACTACTTTTTCACTGTATTCCTCGCCAAAGAAAGAACTTGATTGTTCACTTATTAAATAGGTGTATGAAAATAACTTAGTTTTTTAAAAAAATATTGATTTATTTTTGCATGTAGCTGGAATAGCTCAGTTGGGAGAGAATTAGCCTGAAGACTTATTTATTTTTATTGCAAAGTCAGATATACAGAGCAGAGGAGAGACGGAGAGGAAGATCTTCTGTCCGATGATTCACTTCCCAAGTGACTGCAACAGCCGGTGTTGCACCGATCCGAAGCCAGGAACTAGGAACCTCCTCCAGGTCTCACATGCAGGTGCTGGGTCTCAAGGCTTTGGGCTGTCCTCAACTGCTTTCCCAGGCTACAAACAGGGAGTTGGATGGGAAGCAGGGCCTCCAGGACAAGAACTGGCACTCATATGGGATCCTGGCTCGTTCAAGGCGATGACCGCTAGGCCACCACGCTGGGCTCAACAGCTTAGTTTTTATGTTTTAACAATCTTTTAGCTGTAGGAACAGTTTACGTGAAATATTAATTTTTTTTTCACTTTCTTCTTAACTATTAATGGATTGTGAATGCTTGTTAGGCATTGCACAGAATTCCCAAAGTCTCAATTCAGATTGGAACCACTATTTTCATTCCTGTTTCACAACTGTTGCCTGATACTTTCTTTCCATCTTATCATCTGTTGAAAAATCCATCTTTAAAGGATGCAGAATGCCACAAAGTAGTACCAGTTGGTTCTGACAGTGACAATTTGGATTTCCTTTGAGCTGGTAGAGCAGGCAGGGTCTGATAGATATTGCAGCTGCAGACTGTCCCATGGAACCCCTGTGGGTTCATCACGGCTTCCAAGGGTACATGACAGCATAGCTGGCAACCATGGCACTAAGGCAAGGGTTCCAACAGATTTGTCAACAGCAACTTTCTTATTGGTTTTTCTGTTGTGAGAGATGCATGAGCTCTCCACACGCAGGCCCAGGGACACTTGGCGTCGCAAAGATGAGGCTTAAATCACAGATTCCTTGGCATGTCCATTCTGGAAGCTGAGGTCCTTTGAAAACTTTAAAAAGTAGGTGAACCCGAAAGCTCTTCAGAATGTAGTGACCTGTGGGCCACAGACAAGAGTGTGAGGCAACAAGAAGTAATAGGCTGGTTCTGCTGGCTGCTGAAGACTTGAAAATGACCTTTAAGAATGGTGACTTGTACAAATGAGTGCAAAGACACAGCTGCAGTGAGCATTTTTTTTTCTCCTCATTGTTCTTCAACAGGACCAAGCATAGCATTTTCTGCCCATCCCTGTGGAACTCAGGTGGGTTCAATGAATCACACAACATCCCTTGCGGTTACTGCTAACATCCCCACTCACAGCTCAGCTCTCTGGGTACTCTCAGACCATTTCTCAATGCTTATGTTAATGTGGAGTTTGTGATGCAGAGGAGACTCTGCTAGCCTGAGACTCTTCAGCACACCATCTGCCCTTGAAAAATGTCTCCACCATTGCCTTTTAGCCAACTTCCGCCTGAGGATCCAGCAAACAAGGATCCTTTAGCCATGAGACGGAGGATAGGCATTCTCCTCGCATTTCCGAAGCATTTGCAACCTTCTGTCTTTCTTCAATGAGGATGTAAGCACCCCAAATGCAAAGGTCTCCCTGGTTGGTTGGTTGGTATATTAGAATACCTGGCACATGGGAATGACAGTAAATACTTGTTAGTTCAGTGAATAGTTTGGGGGAAGGGATAAAACTACAGCACAAGATGAGAAGGAGGTTGTATTTGACACCCAGGGCCAACATCAAAGCTGGAATAGCACTTGCTAAGGACCTTCCAAAGGTTGCTAGAGCCAAACATTTCAAAACCAGGAAAGAGTCACAAGGTCAACAGTATGGTTTGACAGTGTGTATTGCTTATTTGATATTAGAGAAAAGGCTCAGGCCTGGTGCAGGCGCCTAGTGGCTGGAGTCTTCGCCTTGCACGTGCCAGGGATCCCATATGGGTACCAGTTCATGTCCTGGCTGCTCCACTTCCCATTCAGCTCCCTGCTTGCGGTTTGGAAAAGCAGTAGAGGATGTCCCAGAGCCTTGAGACCCCTCAGTCACGCAGGAGACCCAGTAGAAGCTCCTGGCTCCTAGATTTGGATAGGCTTAGCTCAAGCTGTTACAGCCACTTCGGGGAGTGAATCAGTGGATGGACGATCGTCCTCTGTCTCTTCTTCTCTGTGCATCTGATTTTCCAATAAAAATAAATAAATCTTTCCAAAAAATACAAAGAGAAACAGCTCAACTCCCCAGAAAGTTCTTTAATGGAATAGGAATAACTTTTCAGCAATGCATTTAAAGTGGATGGATGTTCAGAGAAAGATATTGGTGAGACTATTGGGCATGCCTATTAACAGCAGAAGATGCAAATTCCCAAGTGAGAATATGGACAGGTGGAGGAAATAGACAAGGGTGACATGTGTGAAGTCACAGTTGTGATGTCCAGCTTGCTTTTACACAATAAATGACTTCGGTTTAATACACACACTCATGGAACACACCAGACTTCCACTGCCATCTCCATCACTTTCTGTTCCCTCCAGGGTTACCACCCTATCTCAACCTACTTGTTTACTCAACTGCTTAGAAGCAATCCCAGTTGAAATCTTCATGATATAATGGTAGTTGCAACCTGACCTCACCGAGCTTCCAGGATTTTCCTAGTGATCCGCAAATTTAAATCTATGCACACTCATCTCAAAATGTTCCTGAAGAAGAGGAGTGACAGCTGGAAAGCTGTTAAATACGTGTTTGTACTGAAGGACGTCTCAGAGTTCTGATTGTGTGGGAGGATGCTCTGTGAATCTCCAAGAGACTGTGGGTATATAGCTCTCTGTGTTTGAGAATGTATTCTATTCCAGGCATTTTTATTCAAAATGAATTAGCTGGTACTGTGGCATGGCAGGAGGGTGCGCTCTGGACAACACTGATCCAAATCCATCTGTATTTTTCTTTGCTGCTCCTTGTGCCATGTTCGTTTTCGCTTTCTCCATTCAAGTCAGCATCTTGTGTTTGATGCTGTAATTTTCTTACTTTAACATTGAACTTTGCCATTAGCCTATGAAGTGTCTGCCAATGACAATGTTCATCTCAAGGTCATGTTCTTTTCATTCTCACAAGAGTTACCCCGGAAGTTCCCGTGGCTCTGACAGATCCAGTCTTCTTGGCTCTTCTCACCAAACCTTGCAGATGATGTACCCAGGATTTTTTGACCAGTAGAGGGCTCCTGGTAGCAATTCAGTCACTTCTCAGCAGAACCATCCCTCCCATGTTGACCTTGTCTAAATTCCATATTCCACCAAGAACACCAATTGCTGAAAAATGTGTTATTCATCTCTTCCCTCCAACAAATGCTACTCATTACTTCTGGTAAACTTCCATAGTTACTAGGGACACAAAGAGATAGTTCATTAGTTCAAAGTATATGCTGTTGTCGTTATTCTAGAGATACAAATGAGAAAAGTCAAGCAGCCCACAGGTGGTGGAGACCATTTGTCCCCCAAAGCAGGCAGGCATTATATTCCATATTATTGACGATGATACCTTTCCAGTACGTAAATATAAAAGAACAACTGCATGGCGAATTAGAAGGTGTTCATGTTAAAACAAATGAAAAAACAAACAAAAAAACAGAAAAAGAAAAGGGAGGCCTGGGAGGGGAAGCTGGCCGTCAGGTGGGCTTGGGAGGGCATATCCAGGACATCCCTGGTGGTAAACATGTTCTCCTTCAAAGAGTTGCCTGAAGATGAGCAAGCCGGTGTGTAGTTCCCAGCAGGAGACACGGCCCCAGAGCAATCGAGTGCCACTCCCGGACCAAGGACATTGCCACGTTCTGCTGCTCTGTTGTTAGGCATACCTTCTTCCCAGTGTTCCAGCGTGCCTGAGTGGTGCCCCTGTAATCACCGCAGGGTTCTGCCATGATAGCTACTGGCTCTGCTTCTGTACACCCAATACTACCTTACTGAATCCTCTCTGTCAATAGCCACCAGGTCACGATCTTTCTGCTTCACCTCTCCATCTTTCCCTATATATATATATATGTATATTTGCCATTTCAACTTCCTGCTTTACAGGCTGATTCAGCAAACCATCTCATTTAGGTCTCAGGGTGGATTCTTGATAAACGTTAACTTCAAACTTAGGAACAATGCTTGGAGTATCCTCTCCAGGGGTATGTGTGTGTGTGTGTGTGTGTGTGTGTTATGTCTTATGATAGCATTTTGTGTCTTTTTTTTAAAAAAAGATCTGTGCAAAGAGGAAGCATCTGGTCTTGTGTTATCTGATACAGAAAAGTGATCATGCCATGACTATAGTCTTTACCAGAAATGGACAACCATTTTGCCTTCTGCCTGGATTTGAAAGACCAGGTTCACCTTAGCAACAGCATCCTGGTACCGATGTCATCACCTTACATCATTAGGCTCCATGTCACTGCGTTCTTTCTCTCAAATCTCAGAGGGTAGCTTTATAGATCTCCGTGTTTAAAAGGTTTAATGAGAAAGAAAGAAATAGACACATTTAAATATTCCCTGAGTCATTCTCATCTGGAGCTCTGCATGCAGCTTTCTTTTTTACAGTGAAATAAAATAGGAATTGTTCTCTCTCCACTTACTCCAATTTTCTCTACAGTGTTGCCTGCACTCTGATCTCTCCCTAGCTGGTGCCCACACACTCCTCCCCTGCACCTCCAGCCCACGGGGCCACCAGCTGCTCTGGGCAAGCCTGATTATTTACAAATGTGATGATTTTATTTTTGCAAAGCATTCCTCCAATCCTGAGACCATTGTGGTGAGATTGCAAGGGTGGTTTGTAGATCTAAAGAAAATTTTCCTCTTGATCCATGTCCTAGCCCCTTGACAGTAGGCAAGATACCAGAGGGCTACACAACATCTGACTTTTAGGAAGGACAGAAGAGATTGTCCTTCAGAAGTTTGTAGCTCCTGTAAAACTCAGTGTCTCCCTCCCAGGCCTCCCTCAGTCTCTTTTATACTTGAAAATTCCAGACACTCAAGTGCTTGAGCCATAGTCACCAGAGATCCTTCCTGAAACAGGAATTGCACTGAACTGGTTTACTTACAAGTTTAAACGTTGGCTTTGGTCTTATGATGAGCAATATTTCAAAATCCATAGTTGTGTAGAATCAGTTCAGTTATGTTTATTTGTAGTTGTAAACATCTGTATATACTGACATAAGAAAACTCACTTAGAATGAATAGAAATCTCCATGCATATTACATTTTGGCAAGACGAGGCTCTCAGTTTTGAAAACCACAGGTCCTGCAGGAAACAAAGGCTTCTTTTATGAACTTTCATCATGCATGAAGTTTCAGTTCCAAAAGTACTTTTGAAAGTTCTAAGTTTGCTGGATCCCTAAGAAGCCACAGATGATAGTTTTAATCTATTTTAATCTTCCCATTATTTTTAACACAATCGAGCATTTATAACCTTGCTTTACAGACGCACACTTGAGTTACATAACATCATTGAGCTAATAGTGTGGAGTACTCCTTAAAACATCTTCTCTTCTCAGATTCTACATTTAAATGTAGTGAGTATTTTTCTTTTTGGTTAGAAATGCATGGATTTTTTTAAAGGATTATTTTTAATATTAACATTATCCAAGCAGTACAATTGCCAAAATTGTAGAAATGTTATCAGATGGTCTATTAGTACATGTTTTCACACTGGATCAACTGATAAGGATAGTTTCTTTCGTTAGACTTATGCCTGCTGTTGTTCTCACTGGAGACAAAAGGGTTGTCTAATTCATTTCTAGGTCTTTATTATTGGAAAGATTATTATTCAGCTTTCATTTAGCACTCCCTCTTAAAAAGCACTTTACAAGAACTTCTCACTTTCTACTTGCTAGGCCAGGGAGGTTACTGTCTTTACCTTTGTCTTAAAAACAGAGAAACTGAGGCATGACAGGTTGAGGACTGACCCCGGGGTGCTACAAGGAACACGGTGGCTTAGGCAGGTTCCCATCAGGGGTGTCTCTGACCAGTTGTCTGATCTGAAACCCCAGCAAAGTCTTGTGTTCAACTGATTTGCTGTGGACAGGAGTTGGCAGTTTCCAGTGGGTTCTCTTGTTGACATAGAGGCAAATCATGAGTGAGTTTGTCTTGGAAACACAAAAATATAGAGAACTTTCTGAAATACTTTGAACAAAACATTGAGATTTAACTTGAAAATATTATTATTATTTTACCTATATCATATCTTAATGGGATTTTGAATTTATTTCTTGTATCCTCTTAGTAAATTGAATGCTCATTTTGTATTTTTTTTTTTGTCTCTAGCTTTAAGAACTCTACTTAATGGAAAAACCAGTTACAGTTTGACCAAACAAGCAAACAAAATCCAAACAAACAGAACATATCCAGTCTCAATCAACTTAATTGCTAAAGTTAATGTCCAGGGTCACTTTGTATGACCATAGAGGCTGTGTGGGGGCAAATCTCTTGGACCTTATTCAGGTAATAATTGTCATGCTACACTCAAACTCTGTTATACCCTCTAAGTGTTGCAGTACACAGCCCACTCAACATTACATGCCTACACAGTTAACGCCTTCAGCCTGAAGCTGGGGCGGGCAGACACTGTTAGAGGCTTGCCTCGGGTTGAACGTGTGCATAACCTTTATGTTCTCCTGGTTGTGATCCATGTTTGCCTTAACTCACGCAAGTCTTTCTCAAGTCCCTGACCCAAATGCACCGAGGTCTTCCTGTGCTTCTTCTAACAGTGTGAGGGCTCATCGTCAGCCAGAAGATGGAGGAGATATACTCATGAATCAGCTTTTATTCTAGAGTTCTAGGAACAATCCATTTCTATTGTGCAATCTGGGCCACACTGCAGGTGCTTTAAAAGGCCCAGCTTCCAGCTCTGCAAAGGGAGGTGATGCATGTTGTCCCAGTCCCTAATTCACAGAAATCACGTCTCGCAGTGACTACTTGCTACCAACCAAGTCTGAGACTTTCTCAGAGTTGTTTGCTTGTTTACTGTTAAAATACTGGTCTCACAAAACAACTTAAGAAGATAAAAGAGGATTCTCCTCACTGCCTGTGCCAAAGGGTCATGACCCATGTAAAGAAAAGAAAGACCATTTTACCACAAAATACAGGGGGAGAATAGAATATATATATATATATACATACATATATATATATATACACACACACACACTCTCTCTCTATATATATACATTTATAATGTTTACATAGATGATTAGGGTGGGAAGGGCCGAAGATTAGGGGAAAATGGGTGAGACCGTTGTTTCCAAGTTTTTTTCTTCCTCCTGTATCTGGGGGAAGGGGAGGAGATAAGGGGAGAAGTCACACCTAGCCTCCCAACCACCTCAGTACCCAGGGTTGGGGAACAGCCACCTGGTGCCATCACAGGGTCTCTGATGTGGAGCATGCTTTGAGGGTTCAGTTTAAGTGGTTTCAATAGTTCTGAAATGCTTTTGATTTTGCAGATGGAAGGATAAGTAAATCCTTCCAAGGTTCATTGGCTGACATAGTCCAGCTTAGAGTCTCCATTCGTCCAGATATTTGCTACAAACACTTAGCTAGGATTGTTACCTTATTTTTTCTGTCTTTGTTCCTCTGCTATGGTCTTAGATGTCCTCTGCAGGCCTCAATGGACTGCCAACTCCTCCATGCACGTCTGGGCATGCCATCTACTACTCCATCTTAGCCACTTGGGAAGGCCAGTTCTGACACATTCACTCCACGGTTATTCCAAAGATCCTATGATTCTCTCCATGGTTGGAGTTCTGAGCCCACTTTATCCAAGGCGATCATAGACCTGACAGTGTACTTGACAGTACAGGGTCAGGTTCAGTCTGTTACCCACATTTGCCAAGGCACACACGTAGTTGCAATTGCTGGGTCATTTCTGTCTTTATCCTCATCTCTTATGTAAAACAATGGATGCTGCAGCCCAACCCAACCCAGGCCACCACATACTCGGCCCTCAGGTATACCGCAGGAGCTATAGCCTAGTTGGGGTGACAATTCTCAATAGTCACCAATATTCCTACCCCTCATCCTTGGTTCCTGTGCTTGCCAGTATTTGCAGCAGACTGATTCAGTCTATCCCACATCCCATTCAGCTCTCATATACATTAATGGCATTGGAATCCATTATCTAGTTGACTCCACTATCCGGTTCACACTCATGCCAACGGATGCTACCACCTATCTAACCATGTCCACACCCAGCCCTGGTTCTAATGGTTACCTGGGAGTTGAAGCCCATCAAAGGTGTCCGGGGTTTCCCTATGGGGCCCACTCCTAGTTTTGGATCTTGTACTCTTCAGGTGGTTCTGCAATCTAGCTTGACAGGATTTGCCCCTAGTTCCAGCACTTGCCAGCCAATGCCACAGCAAAGCCCGACCAGCCTGCACCTACACTGGCCATGCATGCACGAGTAGGAATAGCTGGTTAGCCCAGTTTGGCTTTCCTCCCAACCCAGCCAACATGCAGGCCAACAGGCATTGCAGCCCTGTCTGGCCTGATCTCTCCCAGTCTCAGATCTCACACTTGCCAGTGGGAGCAGTGGCCCAGCAGGGGAGCCCATGCTGCTCCAAGTTCCTGGGCTCCTACTCCCTCTCCTCAATCTCACGTGTGCTGGTGGGTTCTGTGGCCCAGTCTGGCATGGTCCACCTGACCTTAGCATTGCTGGCAGGTGCTGTTTCCTGGTCTGATCTGCATCTGGTTCCAGCCCATGCTGGTGGGTGCTGCAGCCCAGCCTAGCCAGTCCCTGGTCCCAGCTGTAATGTGAACTGGTTGGCATTGTGGCCAGAATTGGCCTGTCCTGAACCTTGTCCTGGTTCTCAGATCTGCAAATAGGTGTTATGAACTGGCCCAGCCTGGCCTGGGTCATACCCAGTCCGGACCCACAGGTATGCTGGCAGGTACTGTAACCTAGCCTGGTGTGGGCAGCTCTCAGCCTTGGTTCTTATGCTCACCTGCAGGGGCTACATCCTGACAGAGGAGTTCCCCAAGCTCCTCTGTAAGGTCTCGGGAGAGAAGATATTATAAAGGTCCTTTTCCCTACATTTCATGGGTTCTAATATTTTTGTGTTTATATTCATTTTTTCTTATTAATTTTTTCAGTGACACATAGGTCACACAGTAGCCTTGCTTTCTTCAAGAAGGTTTTTGATTTTCTTCATTTCTTCAGTTACATATTGGTCATTCAGCAGCATGTTATTTAACCTCATGTTGTCATAAATTTTCTATTTCTTTTCCTGTGGTTGATTTCGTCTTATGGATTTTCATTTAAGGGGAGGTAGATTACCTGTGTAATAGAAACTATCATAACCAAATGTGAAGATGCCATGAAATAGCATCTCTACTTCCAAGTCAAAGATGAACTCCCAAAGAAACTGTGAAATATACATTGACAATAGGATGCTGAACTCATTGCCATCGTCTACACCTACAATGTAAGGATATACTTAAATGGCAAAATGATGGACCTGTGACTGCTTATGAAGGGCTATAATACTGTAATTATATGGGGGAAATCAGTGGGGGAAGAGGGAATTTAGAGAAAGGGGAGTGAATCCCAGAGCCTGTACAATTTATTATTGTAAAATAATAGTAATGATTTAAAAAAGAGGTTCTTCTGTGTTTGGAAAACCTTGCCCACTTGGAGACCAACGTCTGTGTAATAATTAAAGGCTCTGAGAAGTCCTGCAAGAAATAATTGTTAGTTTTTTTTCTCCTCAAACTTTTTCTTTTTGTTTGATACCTCTTGTTAATATAAAAATTCACTTTTGGAAATACAGACATACAGGGAAAAACAAGGTTAATCAACAATAATTGTCTATGTGATTTAAGACTATTTCCTGCTTTGGCTGTCTTGATTAGCGTGTTCATAACATCCATCACAATTTGCACGCTGCAACTGACCACTCGCAGGGGTTAATGTGCCCTCTATCTGTACGATGAATTGGGTTTCACAACAACCTGCAAGCCAGTACGGAGAAAAGTGTGATCCTAGGCTCAGGGGAGGAAGTGCTGAACAGAGGGGCTGGATGAAGAACACTCTTACTTAAGGGACAAGCCTGTAGCCAGAGCTTGTTTGATTCAATTTATT
Source organism: Ochotona curzoniae (assembly GCF_017591425.1). Lineage (NCBI taxonomy): Eukaryota > Metazoa > Chordata > Mammalia > Lagomorpha > Ochotonidae > Ochotona > Ochotona curzoniae. Next base: position 10,671,689 of record NW_024466502.1, read on the forward strand.
TTTACATGTGGAAAAGTGAGACATAGGTAAACAGTTTCTTCAAGGTCACACTGGTGGCACAGCTTTAACTCTGACCCCATATTGTAGACTCCAAGAGTCACGTGTTCACTGGCCCTTCTGCCTGCACTTGGGATAATGTCAGAACTCAGAACTCCCCTCAGAACTCAGGTTCAAATCCCATGGCTCCCGTACGAGCTGGTTACTCTGCTCCGGTCCTAGGATTCTTTATTTCTCCCATGGAGAAACATTCATCCCCACTGGATATTTGCACGGTGTTAAAGGAGTAGGTGCTCAGAAAATAATAAATGTTTAAACGATGTTGCCAGTTGTTTTTATTATAATTCACAGCTTAATTCTCACATTTTGTAAGTTTCACAGCTCAGGCCTGATTATTAACTGTCAGGAGCTACTGGAATGAAATAAAATGTACAACCTAATTCACTGCTGCTCTTTCACTCCTATAAAGCTGAAGGAGGGCCAAGAGATCTTAATAGATGAAAATGAATCACAAACTCATCATCTAAATTGTGTGATAATCTCAGCAGCTTGTGATGAAAGACGAGTGACAGACATGGAAGTTGAAAATAGAAAACATCCAAGTGGCCTGAATTGTGTAAAGTACCATTCAGACACAGGGAAAGTTCTGCTGGGTCAAATTCTTTCTTATGATTCATTATCAGGACACAACCGAGAGAGACAAAAGGATGTTTGCTGGAAGCATCATCCGTTATTATTCACTGATTGACTTAATAGCTTTGATCTCTAATCTCAAAGGTAACTCCAGGTTGTTGTTTTTGTTTATTCATAACAGCAAGGCTATTAATCGTTTCCTGTTAAAGTGGGCTGAACATTGCATTTAGATTAGAAAGTAAGGGGAAATGAACCCAAATTGTTTTTCAATATTTCCAAGGTTTTTTTCTTTACCTTTTTTTTTGCTTTAACAAATTTTATTAAATCTGCAATGAAAATTTAACATGGGCAGTGCCTTTAATATGTCAATCCATTTTGATGGCGCATTTCTGTTGAGTAGGGTTGGACTGCACATTCTATCTGGGTCAGCTATTAAAATCAACAACATTAATGAGCTTTATTAAATCATCTTAGTAAAAGCTCCACTGTCTTAACTGTTTACTTAATTCCATATCCAAGAAAAACATCTGTCGCCTTTTGACAGATTTTATTTCAATGAGAGCTTTCTTTTTCCAAGGGGGGTAAATGGATGCGAATTGGAACTCAGCAGAAATGACCTGTTTCGCAGGCTGTGCAATGCAGCACTTACAGACCCCAACTTCTTGTTAAGCAGGTACATCAGTGTCAGGAAGAAATGGCAGAGGAACTTGGTGCTGTCACTTACACAGAATGGGCACTCTGTGGGCTCCACTGCGTCCCTTCGTAGGCACCTGCATTGGCTTGGAGCACCAGCACCCAAAGCTGGTGAGTCAGGCTGGAAGAGGTTGGCGGGGGGAAGGGATCCACTTTCTACTCTTGAAGAGGAAAAAATTACAAGCTGCTCTATCATTTAACTGATACATAATTAACGTAGTTTTTAATCATTCCTAAGAAAGTAGAGTCTGTTTTCTTTCTTAAATTGCAAATTTAAACAATACATGCAAATAGACCTACACACACACACACACACACACACACACACACACACACAAACACACACACACCATTTGTATGTTTAAGAAAATAAAGCTATGCGTTTCTCATCTTGGTAATACTTTGCCAGCACTTTGGATTGCTTATACACATCTAGGTTTTGTTAAACGTGTTTTTTGAATGTATTTGAATCTCTGTATTAGAAAAGCAAAGGGACAGAGACAGAAAGAAAGAGAAATTCCATTCACTGGTTCATTCTGCAGGTGCCATCAACAGCCAGGTCGGATCTCCCATGGGGTAGCAAAGACCTGGTTTCTTTAGCTAGCACTTGCTGCCTCCCAGAGCATATCTTAGCAAGATACTGGACTCAGTAACAGCTGCGACTCAGACCCAAACACTCCAATATGGGATGTTGGTACCCAAGGGGCTTCTTAATCACTATGCCGTCCTCCCCACATCACTTTAAGTGAACTTTCTAAGACTTGTAATAACTGATTGGAGTTCTTTATCCAAGTCCAGACCTTCAGCTCTCTTGCAGACAAACCCCAGGATCCTAGAACACATTTCACTGCTCATCTCACCTGTGCATCCTTCACATGAAAGTGGCACTTAGTGTGTTGAGACATAATCTGCAGAAGTTCACACGTGGCAGTTGTCTCCCAGAAAGTGTCACTGCTATCAGTGGCTGGATAAATCAGATCCTCGAAACCACAGTTGGAATTCAGAAGGCAGACATAGGTGGGCGAGGAGCATAGTCTTGCCAGTTAAAATGCATGAACTTTTCAACTCTCATAGCTTTGTAGTCTAATATTGTGGTGTATAGAGCTTTGTTCATTGTGCTCATGATGGTTGTGTCTTTTGGGGTCTTTGGCAGTTCCATGAGTGTTACGGAGTATTAAGGATGTCATTGGTCTATGGAGGAGATCATATGGAATCTGTGGATCACTTGGGGTGGGATGGGCATTTTTAACAATGTTCATTTTTCCACTCCAAGCACACTAATATCTTTCCATGTCTGTGTGTCCTCTTCAATTTCTCTCATCAATGCCTTAGAATTTACATCGCAGGTATCTCTCTCCTCGGTTAAATCTACTTGTAGGTACGTTCGTAGCAATTATAAGTGGGAGCACTTGATTTTTTTTTTTCCAGCTAGTTTGTGGGAATGTCACTGTTTTTGTATATTGATTTTGTAACCTGCAACTTTACTAAATTTCTTATCAATTCTAACAGGGGTTTTTTTGGTGGAGCTTTTAGTTTTTTAGTTTTTTACTATTTAACATCACGTTGTCTGCAAAGAGGGATAATTTGGCTTCCTTGTTATCAGTTTGAATGTCCATTCTTTCTTCCTCTGGACTAATTGCTCTGGCTGGAACTTCCTGTCCTGTGTTGAATAGACATTCAAACTGATACAAGGAAGCCAGGAGCTCCATCCAGGTCTCACAGATGGATGATAAGAATTCAAACACTTGTTACATCTTTTGCTACTTCTCCCAGGACACTACTAGGGGTTTGGATCAAAAACGGAGCATCCGGGACATGAACTGGTACCTGTACAGGACAGCTATGCCACAGGTGCTAGGTTTCCTTGCTACAGTACAACACCAACTCCTGGCACCATTTTTAAAACTTAACCATCCCGCGGAAAAATCTGTATGGTAACATTAATAATGAGAATGCCAATATAAGCCCTCATAAGTGCCTCATCCAGCTTTATTAATTATCACCTAAGACTAGTTCCATTTTATCAGTTTTTACCCTGCATAATGTTATTTTGAAGTAAAGACAAAATATCACGTCACTGTGTTAATAGACATTTCAGGCTTATTGGTAAAAGAGAAGCTTAAAATACAACCATAATGTCTTGCTATCACATATAGATATAGTGGGAATCATGAATTCAAAGCCCCGATGTAAAATGCACAGCCTCAAACTGTGGTTTAACTACAAGGCTGTAGTTTTGCAGGTGTAATGTGATTTGATACACGGAAGAATAACTCTACCAACTCACTAATCACATCATTTGTATTCCACCTTTAACACTTAAGTAATATTTGATTAGATGAGAGTGTTTTGCTTAAAAGTTGTTTAGGTTTGTATATTTCCCATTGGCACAATAGAAATGGAAGGTTTAAGCTTTGGCCCTGGGCTTCAATAGATAACCTATGCAATTATATGCGATAAAGGCTTCAAATTATCAGGGATTTATAATTCAGAATTTCCTAATTTTAGCACTTTTTGAATTTTATAGCTCAGAAATGATTTTATATACTTAGTAAAATTTCCTTAGTGGACAAATATTTCTATATTTCAGAAAAAATAAACATTGATATTAGAAGGAATGATAGATTAAAATGATTTTTTAAAAAGCCTGCATTCCTCTCTGATGCTCAATGTGTGATCTGCCCATCCACCGTCCGGCAATCAATTTATCCACCCTTACAGTCATGTGCCTACCTTTGTGTCTGGCAAGATGTGTGTCTGAAGTGGTTTCTAAATAATACATGAAGAGAAACTATTACTTTTTACAGAACGCAAAGCATAGTTGAGTGAGTGAAGTGGAAGTGCCTAAGTGTGATTGATTTGCTGTGTAATACAAGGAAAGAAGAACTAATCCGATGGGAGGCCTTACGCATTTCTGAAGCAAAAGTGGTCTTTTGAAGTCCCACTTTTTTACTGTAGGAAGGTGACTCTAACTCTCACTTGTTTCACCAAGAAGAAAGCAACAGATCATTAAAAGCTCATCACTCAGGGACTCAAGGAAGGGGTAGCTTTCCAAGAAAGTCTCTCTCTCTCTCTCCAGTCCATTAGCTTAATGAGTGAGAGAGGGGAAATGACTGTAGACAGAGAAGAGAGTCTGAGGTCGTAAGTAGGAGAAAAACCGAAGGATGGATGATGACTTTCATAAACAAAAGCAGGGCTGCAGGGAGTGGCAGCACTGCATATTGCAGGACCTTGGGGGAATGTCAGGCAGCGCTGGTTTTCCTACGGGAGATTTAATTCACCTCCTAAAGCAACTAGAATTTATTTACATGAATGTGGAGTACAGCAAGGTGCTTCCTATGCACATAACAGTGCAACAGTTCTGCTCACTTCTAAACGCTCCACAGTTGCTTTATTCATTATTTGGTGGTATCAGTAGGTGCTAGGATATAAAATACGATACTCAAATATTAGTAACAGTAAAGAATTTCAATTCAAATTTCTTTAAAATTATTTGCAGTCAAATCATGAAAACAGTAATCTAAGAGGCTTCTTTGTTTTTCAATATCTATTAACATTTGATACAGGGTGATGATGTATAAAATGTAAATATTATGAGTATAAATTCTTACCAGCATGGTGTGTCAATTTAGCCAAGTGGAAACTGTGCTTCCCCAGATTCCTTTCCTTGTATGGTTCTGACTTGGTGCTGGCAGCAACATTTGATGTGCGATGTGCAGTGGACCAGCCACCATCTCTCCTACACTCTGATGTCACAGCAGAACTGCAGGCACTGTGACAGACTATGCATATCTGCCAACCCTGCTGATTGGGGTGCTTACCTAAGCAACTCAACCAATTGCTTCTCCAGCTCGCAACAGATTTGCACCATCAACTGCTCTAAGGCTAAGTGCAGGGGCCCCAAATGGCGCCAGCTTACAAGCAGATCCCCTAGCACCAAGATTCCAGCTGTGGAGAGATCAGTTTGGGTTCCAGTTGATCTCACAGGTTCCAGGTGACACCCTGGGGCTCCAGGTCACCAGTCTTGGCTCCCGTTTGCCTCTATTCTCCACCACACCCAGCTTTCTCCTCCATTCTGGGCAAAGCCCACATCTCCACACTTCAGGTTCAGTTGTTTATTCAGAGTCAACAACACTTACAGTTGCTTAAGGAACTTTTAGTTTTTATTTTTTTTTCAGATTTCTTTTTCTTGGGGAAGCAGATTTATAGAGAGGAGAGACAGAGATTTTCCACTCACTGGTACACTCCTCAAAGAGCCACAATGCCCAGAGCTGAGCTGATGTGAAACCAGAAGTTCTCCAGGTCTCCCACATGGATGCAGGGGCCCAAGGACCTGCGTCATCCTCCACTGTTTTCCTGGGTGATGAGCACAGAGCTGAATTGAAAGTGAAGCAGCTGGGACCTGCATGGCTGCTGACATTTGCAGGTGGACAACTAGCCTATTGAGCCGTGCTGCTCGCCCCTTAAGAAACTCAGTTTTATCAAATAACAGCAGTTCTGATTTTAGTCAAACCTTGACTGACATAATAGTGCCATGAAGCAGAAAAACTTTTCTAAAACTGCACTTCATTTAATTCTTGAAGGAAAAGGAAACTCTAAATTTAATAGTCTCAGAATTGGCCAATGATTTGATTACCAAGTATGAAATTGTATCTGATCTTTCCTGATGTGCCACCATAGTAACAAAGCACTGTTCTGCTCATTAAGACTGAAGGGTCAAACATTAAACAGTTCTGGAGGTTTTCATTTTATTTGATCATTACAAGGTTAACAGAAGATGAATTTGACACTTAATGAAATCCAGCATCATTGATTTTGAGCTTTGTGGTATATTTTTACTTTACCAACAATAAACAAATTCTCACAATTATAGAAATAAAAATCAAAGGGAAATTTTAAAAATTGGCTATTTCACGCACCACCAATATGCATATTAGAATGCTTTACCCATAGTTCCATTGCTGAACTTCCAAGTCCAGATTTTCTTTAAAAAGCATTTTTTTTTTAAATTTGAAAGGCAGTTTTGTAGTGAGGAGAGACAGAGATAGAGAGAGACCTTCAATCCACTGCCCAGCAGTTGGAAACGTAAGACAGGAGGAGGAGACTGAGGTTTTAGATTAAATAACTTTCTAGAAAGTGCAGACCTGAGGCATATACTACTGGGTTGCACATGGTTATCTTAATCCTCTCTTTTTTCTGATTAGAGTCAGTTGATTCCCATCATGTCATTACAGCCACACTTCCTACTCAATACTTCCTGTGATTTGTTGACACCACTTGTGGCTGCCACTCAAGTTCTTCAACAGCCAGGCTGCAACCCACTTTGCTTTCATCATCCTGTCATTTTTTCCTCTGTGTGACCCAACGTTTAGAAAGGACAGAAGTTTTTGCGCTCTATAGGTCTCATTCTGTGCTTTCCCACCTCTTAGGAAGTTGCCTTCTCTGATTTCTGTACCAAAAATGCCACTCCCAGATTTTTCCTGCTTAAAGAGAGATTCCATGTATTAAGGCACTTCATGTGAGAGGTCCCTGCTAAGCATGATGCATAGTATTCCTTTTGGTACACACAACAACCCAAGCAACAGACATTATTACTCATTCAGTCGGTGCTACATAACATACCAAGCAGTGATGGGCCACGGGTACAGCAGTGGCCCCATAAAATTATAATGGAGCTGAGAACGTCCCCATTCTGGTGGCACTGGAGACATTTAAACATTAATACTCACATTACATTATTTCCTAGTATTTGATGATGCTGGTATAAACACACTTATTGCGCTACCAATCCTAGAGAATCACAGTAGTAAAACTATGTGTAAAGTACATAACACTTGATACTGATAATAAATGACAAAGTAATTGCTTATGTATTCACCATAGCATATTTTTCTTAAAGTTAAACATTTATTATTTACTGCAGATGCACAAAGACAGGGAAAGGCAGACAGAGAGATGCAGCTTCTGTTTGTAGAATCACTGTCCACATGGCCAGAACAGCTGGGGCTGGCAAGGACCATATGCAGGAGTCAGCAACTCAGTTCAGGTCTCCCAAATGGGTGGAGGGAATCCAGCTACCTGCACCATCACCACATCCTCCCAGTGTCTTTAATGCTGGGGTGGCAGAATCAGGAGCCAGAACCCAGGCTCCCAATGTAAGACATGGCTTCCTAATCAGCATCTTAACTGCTGGGACAAATGCTTGCCTATATACCATCATTTCTATCACCACTTTAGAATGAGTCCCTCCTAGCCTTAACACAGTTCCCTGCTTAGTCCCATGCTGTGATATGCATCTCATGTTTACTGCATTAATTATACCAAGAGGTGATGTGACTGACCTGAAGCATCTAGGATTGTGTAATTGCACTCTGTGATGATCACATAATTCCCAGAACCATCTAAAACTGCATGGTTGCATTTCCAGTTATGAAGAAGAGGTCAAAGAAAGGTGAGGTGACTTGCCAAGGATCACCAGACTTGTAAATGGAAGGGCTAGGATTTATATCCAAGGAACACGAGCTTTGAGGATGGCGGCCATTTTCAGAAGGATGATTAGGAAAGGGTTTGAATAGATTCATGAAAGAAACAGAGGATCTGGTTATCTGATCTCTGGAGGATGAACAACCAGGAAGAGAGACAACAGGACACTCAAAAGCCTGAAACAGGAGGGATGACACAGAGACCAGCATGACTAGCGCATGTGGGCATAGGGATTGTGGAAGTGGCTGAGGTCAGAAAAGCAGTGGGAAAATCATAGTTGACTTCTACAAGCAACTTGTAAGACTTTTTGTTTGCACTGATTTACAATGCAAGGAGACAACAGAGAGCTCTGGTGGGAGTAGAAGCCGCTGGGGAGGCTGTGGATCCTTGAAGAAGGTGAGTTGAGTCAGGGAAGTAGCAGGAAAGACGGCAATCAGTGGAGAGAGGCTGTTTATATTTTGCGCACAGACTCAATGAGTCTTCCTGAAGTGTTGTAGAATGTGATAGAAAGAAAGCGAAGGATGGCTCTAAGGAGGATGGAACTGTCCTTAGTGAGATGTGGAATAAGTGGGAGATTTGTGGAGATTCAAAAATTTGATTGAAGACTTGCTGTGTCTAAGGTGCTATATTATAGTCCTCCACAGAAACAAAGCAAATAGTGTGTGTGTGTGTGTGTGTGTGTGTGTGTGTGTGTGTTTACACACACATACAAAAAGATGCACTATGGGACTGGTGTGATGGCTCATCAGGCTAATCCTTTACCTGCATCTGCTGGCATTCCATAATGGCACTGGTTTGTGTCCCATCTGCTCCAATTCCGTTCCAGCTTCTGATGATGGTCTGGGAGAGCAGTGAAGTCCTTGGGGAACCCGCACCCATGCAGGACACTATGTAGACATTCCTGACTCCCAGCTTTAGATCGGCTTATCTTTGGCCATGCAGCCACTGGGGGAGTGAGCCAGTGGATGAAAGATCTTTCTCTGTCTGTCTCTCCTTATCTCTGTAAATCTCCCTTTCAAATAAAAATCAATACATTTTTTAAAAAGCTGCACTTTAAAGAATTGCCTTACATGGTCATGAAATCACGTTTCAAGGTCTGCAGGGTAAATCACGCATGGGACATCCGGGAGAGCCCAGGGTTTGCACTCAGTGTTCATCTCTGAAGGCCTGATGCCCGAGAGAGCCAGTGCTGGCAGTTCCAGTCTTCAAGCCAGCAACTTGAGGCCCAGGAAGCACCCTTGTTAGAGTCTGAGGCCAAGGCAGGGAGAAAACCAACGCTCTCAGGCACAGAGCATCAATGGGAGCTTTCGCTCTTCCTTGAGCAAGGCCAGTCTCCTTCTGTTTAGGTTTTTAACTGATTAGATAAAATTCACCTCCATTGCAGCAGACCACCTGCTTTACTCAGCCCACCAACGTGAAGATAAATCTCATCCAAAGTCACTCTCATGTAAACACCAGTAGTTGGACACATGGTGGTCCAGTCAAGATGATCCATACGTCAAAGATGATCCAATAACAAAGACGCCTCCTTGATGCCCACAGAAAGGAAGCTTAAGACAAGTCTGAGTTTCAGCAAAGAAGTCTGGGCAGGAGACATTGTGTGCATTATTTATTCTAAAATTTTTCTGACTACAGGGTCTGAATTTGCTAAACATTTGTAGCAAGCATAGAAGTGGGGAATTAATACATGAATGAGAAGAAAAAAGAAAAACTCAAGCTGAATATAAGACAAATACTTTAGTTAATAACCTTAACTAGCTTAATTGGGTCCTGATAGAATCTAAATAACCAATAGTGTCATTCTCCAGTGAAACACTACATCACTAAAGCAAAAATTAGAAAACTCATAAATACTTCAAACAAAGCAGCAGTAAATTTGTACATTAAAGAACACATATTGTGTGTGATTTTTCTAAAGGGAGTTAAGTTTTAGAAGAAAGCAGAGAAAATAAACACAATTCACTGGAAAAAACAGTTAACCAAAAATTGCTTGAATGAATGAAAAATGATCTCTGTGACAAATGAAAAGAAAACCAATTGCAGCAGAAAACTGTCTAGAGATTCTCAATATCATTCCAGGAAAACGAATAAATACGAAGCTGAGTTTGAAACACTAACGGAGTAAAGCATGCAAACTCAATACCTGGGAACTAGAGACGATCTTTTAGCCCAGGATGTGTAATGCAGAGTTTCACTTACAAAATCCAACTATTACGGAGATTATAAAATCATTCTTCAGATTGTTCTGTTTTAGTAAAAGGGTAGGGGAGAAAATAGAATAACTGCGCATATAGAGGACAAAATTAAAAAAAAAATAAAACTAGAAGCATAATATCAACACAGTTATCTATCTAAAAAATAAAGTGCATGTTACCCAAGCTAGAGAAAACAAAACAAAACAAAAAAGCACTTACCTGAATTTGCAGGTTGTCAAGTTAGCACACGAGGCAGCTGACTGCCCTCATCAAGTAGCAGCCTGGATAATCAATGTCTTTTGAGGTTCTGTGACTCTGCTTTTTAATTTGCAGTATCACTGAAAGCAATTTCCTGGCATTCCACATTCTAGCTTTAAGGAGCAAAGTAATTGGTGACCCTTGGTCTATGTAAGCAATTTGGGTAACAAAGATCACAAGAGGGGTATTAGAGGGACATTCAATTGAAATTGCATCTCTCCAGGACTGTTCAGAACCTTGTGGGGGCCAGGGCCATTCTGGAGGTGGAGATGGTTCTGGACATGCTATACAGGGGTTTATTACGGCTTGGAGATGGGTCTGAATGTTTTGCAAATGTCCAATGGCTCAAGGCTTGGTCTCTCACATCTTCTGTGGATACTGTAAGTAGTTGTGCAGTATCTGGAAGTGGGGACTCAGGGAAGTTATGAGATTGGATTATGATATTGGGGAGGAGCCCCCAGAATTAAATTATGGTGGACTTGTCATCAGAGAGGTAAGCGGGCACACATGCTCTCTCCAGAGTGGGATGCTAGCAAGAACTCTGTCATCAGAAGCCGAACTCATGGGGTCTGCCTGATCCGAGGATGTGGACTGCCTGAACCAGGATCCAAATTAGACCTGTCCCTTCTTCATAAGGACCCTGGTTCAAGTGTTTTGATAAAGTGACACATTGCTGGCTGTTAACAGCAATATCATAGTTAGAATTGTGAGATTTTGTTTCATTTTCCTTTTCTTTTTCCTCTCTCTGTACCCAGAGGTTGACACTTGGTGGACTGTACCACTTTGGACACACAGGAAGAAGTCTGAGGTTGGGGGAGGGAGGCTTCAAAAAGTTCATGGAAAATCACTATTGTGAAAAGAGGGTGTATAGCTTTCAGATGCATCTTGTATGGAAAATAAGTTAATCTTTTAATTCATGAAATTTTTGAAGTACTTTTGGATTTCCCATCGTCTTTGGATTCTTATTTGTCGAAGTTGCTGAGACCCTCCTCGTAGCTCTAGCTGCTGCCATGGATCTTCCTCCATAGCTCCAGCAACTTTGCTACGTCTCCCACTCCCACCCTTCAGACCTAAAGGTAACGATGGCCTCTCTGTCTTGCTCATCTCTGTGCCCCAATATTTTGAACAGATTGCCTTTATCTTGCCTACACCTCTGTAAACAGTAATCCCTTCATTAACATTTTCTAAACCACTGAAATGAAATTTTGCTTGCCTAAATGACACAGGAGTGCTAAGTAATTTTTAAGTGGCAATGAAACATTGAAGGATAGGGATTGTATAATTTTATTACCTCCAGAATATCTTCCTAAGGTACTAGGTTACAACCTTCATATCTCTGCATAGAAACGGTGAGTCATAAGCTCACTGGAGAGATGTTTGTGACCGACTTGCACTGCATATGCCTCCTATCAGTCCCACACCCCAATCATAATACATATTTTTCCCTGTTTTGGAGGTTTTCTGTCTACAGAGAAATGTAGAGGAGCAGTGTTTCAACCTTGCAGGGCACAAAAGATGGTTTACATTTGTTTATGTTTTATTGAATTGATATAAGACACAACAAGGGATACATTAATGTTGAAATTATTTGAAAATAAATGTTCTCTAGGCGGAAATGAGTACAGCCACTTGTACACATTTGTCTTTCTAGAACTAGGGATGTCCTTGGAGATTATCCTCCAGTTACCTTTGACTGATGGTGTCCCACGTAATGAACGCAGAAAGCAATGCTTGCTGGGCCATTAGCGAGAAAGCAACATGCTGCTGAAAAGGAGGCTCTCATAGCTGAAATGAATCTTCACGAGTCACATGCAGATTGGCAACATTAAAAATGTCCAAGATTACCAAGCATCAACTATTAGTGAAAATGTACCCTAAACCTTTTCAAGTCACTTATCACATCTAATCATCTGATACCCAGTATAATTATGCCATTATTTATAATTTTAGTACTATGGCTTAGATCACACTAATTCACCCTGTACGCCATATTGAGTTTCTAGCATAAAATTATCAACATATTGATTGCAATGAGTTATCTTAGGCAGTTATTCTAAGAGGTTTATAGAGAGGCCCATTTATTCATTTGTCTGCTTATTTGACAAATTATTCTGAACACTAATTATGTGCTATGTAAGTTGCTAGATTCTGGTGATACAGTGACAATATGTCTTTGAGGCACACACAGTGGATAAAGCTGAAAAGGGAGAAACAGAATTTCAAGTAGAAAGCTATGATATATTGGAATAGATAGGAGGGTGTGTGAGTATGTGAGCTGGTACCCTTGGGTGGACTGGGGACAGTTGACATCACAGACAAAATAAGTCCTAATTTATTCAGAAACACAGCCATATGCAGAATATTCCAGATAGAGGTCATATCCTGAGAGAAGCTGTCTTATTACAAGTTATCTAGGAATTGATAACAGTAGCAGTACCAAGATTATAGTGGTAGATATTGGAAGAAGGTGCAGGATGGATGAAAGAGGCCTGAATGCCAAAGGGCTTGACCTGTGCCAAGTAAGTTGAGGAGCTCATTAAAGTTTTTCGTTAAGTTTAATTCTTGTGATCATGCAGCAAGGAGTCTACCAATGTGCAAGGTATCATGATAAGCTTTTGAGATATAAAGGTAATAGATAGGACCAGTACTTTGGCTGCGGTTTGGGCTACTGGCTGAGATGTTGGAATCCAATATTAACACAAGTTTGAGTCCCGGGTGTTTTGCTCATAATCTAGCTCACTGCTCATATGCCTGGGAAAGCAGCAGAGGATGACTCAAATGTTTGAGCCCCAGCCACCCACATGGGAGAACCAGATGGAGTTTTAGCTTTCTGGCTTTAGCCGTGGCCAACCCTAACCATTGTGTCATACTCGGAGTAAATCAGTAGATCAAGGATATTTCTCTCTCTCTCTCTGTAACTCTGTCTTCCAAATAATTAAAATCAATCTCTAAAAAAGAAGGTAAGTCATATTAAAGTATTCTTTGTTTTCCTGGAACTTACACTCCAAAAGTCAGAGTGGACTTTGAAAGTATGGCAATATTAAAGAATTAGACAAGTTGCCGTTAGTACTATGGAGATAATAAAGTGCTGGCAGGATCCAGGAATGGATTTTGGATGGGATAGTTACAAATATATCTCCAAGAAGTATTGTTGGAAGAAAAAGCTGAAGGTTGATAAAGATCTACTCATACAAAAACATGGCCTGGCAGAACAATGTTCCAGAAAGCTGTTCTATGAAGCTTTCCCACTAAGATATGAACCTAGACAAGGATGTCCACTTCTGCCACTACTATTCAACATAGTATTCGGAATTCTCACTTGGACTATTAGACAAGAAATAGAAATTAAAAGAATTCACATTGGAAATGAGAAATTAAAACTGCTCCCCATTTGAAGATGACACGATTCTATATATTGTAGAATCAAAGACTCAACCAAGAGACTATTGGAATTCATAAGCGCGTTTGGCAGGGTAGCAGGGTGGAAAACCAGAGAACACAAATCAAGGGCTGCAATACACACAACTCCATGAGAGTTGAGAAAGAACCTGTAAGAACAGTCCCTTTTAAAATAGCAGAGAAGAACCTTAAATACCTTGGAATAAGCCAAACAAAAGATGTGGAAGACCTCTATAATAACACAAGAAATATGATATTTCTTAAAAAAAAAAAGAAAGAAAGAAATGGAGGGCTTGACGCGATGGCTCAGTGGCTAAATCCTTGCCTTAGAGGTGCTGGGATCCTATCTAGGTGCTGGTTCATGTCCTGGTTGTTCCACTTTCCAGTTCCCTGCTTGTGGCCTGGGAAAGGATCTAGGTTGGCCCAAAGTCTTGGGACCCTGCACATGCATCAGAGACCTGAAAGAATCTCCTGGTTCCTGGCTTCAGATTGGCTCAGCTCCAGCCACTGCAGCCATTGGGGATGTAAACCAGTGGATCAAATATCTTTCTCTCTGTCTCTCCTTCACTCTGTAAATCTGCCTTCCAAATAAAAATGAACAAATCTTAAAAAAGTTGTTAAAGTAGAAGTTTACCTTGTTTCTGGATTAGTAGAATAAACATAATCAAAATGTCCATACTATCAGAAGTAATATATAGATTCAATGTTATCCCAGTGAAAATCCCAACAACATTCTTCTCAGACCTGGAAAAACTGATGCAGAAATTCTTCTGGAAACACGAGACCACTAATAGCCAAAGCCATCATGAAAAATTTCTACTCCCCATGAAATAAATAATTTAATGTTAGATTTTCGGCTTTGTCTGTACCTACAATTCCATGGTGTATGTGGGTAGCAGAATGTTGAACTTGTAACTGTTTCTGGAGAAGGAAAGGTGGAAAGGAAAAAGGTGGATCCCTTTATCTATAAAACTTATCATGGAAAATAATAAAAATAATGAAAAGAAAACAAAGTTAGCTTTTCCAGGATGCAGACACAAAGACATAGTAAGAAGCCTGATGCATTTATTGGAGGATGATTCCTGTAAAAATAAAATATATGTGTCAGAGTAGCCATGAGACCCTGCTGTTATTTTCCTGCTTATGATCTCTGCTGACCTAGCTCAGGAGTTAAGGATAGCCTGTTAGTGTAGTCACACTTTGGATAGAAATGGTATGCCCACTGCCTTGCTAGGTCATTGGCTGGAGCACATGAAAGCAGCCCAGAGTCTTGGCTTGAGTGCTGAATAGGTAGAAGCTATCTGGTAGATGTGTTTGGTAGAAGAATAAATATGTAGGGATTACTAGGCAACCCGGATGCTTTACTTTTCAGCATTTCTTGGTCATAAATTTAAAACAAGATCACCAGAAAAGGATCACAAAGAGGAACAATTACTGAAATAATTGGAAAAAAAAAGTTACAGAAACTTGAATCACTGAATCATAGGTCCAATGCCAAGAAAAGTGGAGGCTAATGGCTAGAAATGATAGAAAGAGAAAAAAGTTAATCTAAGTATTTAAAAAAATACTAACAATCAGTCAATGAAAGTACATTTCATGTAAAGGAACAAGAATCATGCTGGAATAATATTTTTCCAAAGAAGCAAATGTTAAATATCAGGAGATTTTTAGCTCCATGAAATAGGAATTGCAATACAATGAGGAAAAAATACATAGGCTTATTATATCAATAATACTTGCTAGGTTATTTCTGGAATTAGTTATTATAGTGGAATTCCTTATTATATAGTGCAGGTTCTTTCATTTTTTAAAATAGTTTATTTTATTTTTATTGGAAAGTCAGATATACACAGAGGAGGAGAGACAGAGAGGAAGAGCTTCTGTCTCTTGATTCACCCCACAAGTGGCTGCAATGGCCAGAGCGGTGCCAATCCGAAGCCAGGAGCCTCTTTCAGGTCTCCCACGTGGGTGCAGGATACCAAGGCTTAAGGCTGTCCTCGACTGCTTTCCCAGGCCACAAGCAGGAAGCTGGATGGGAAGTGGAGCTGCTGGGATTAGAATCAGCACCCATATGGGATCCTGACACATGCAAGACGAGGACTTTAACCGCTAGGCTACTGTGCTGGACCTGATTCTTTCTCCTTTTTTAAAAAAAATGTCGCTAAGTTCAGAGGAAGAGTCAAGTCTCCAGTTAATCATCCACCTTGTCTATGAAGTAGTCTGACAGCTGCACGCAGTTCAAATGCACATGATGATATCAAGCAGAAGGAAGATCTCTCTGTTTAAAATTGTGTCATATACCTTAATCCTAAACCAGTCATGTTCAAGGGGAATACAATTGGTTGGCTAAGTGTATTGTTGAGTAGAGATGAATTGACTGACAAATAAAATAAGAGTTATCTTAATAAGAAAGAAGGAAAATGGTTGTTGAATAGTACCTCTTTCATGAGAGGGTCAAAAGCCAAAAAAATTGGCTAAACTATCATTCTTCATGATGGCCCATCTCAAGCATAAACATACAAACAACACCACTTATATGTTCTTTCTGAACATTTTCCTGGAAATATTACAGATAACAGAGCATTGAATTAAAATAGTTGAAAACTGAAAAATTATTATGAAAGAATTGGTAGTGATCAATGAATCCAATAAGCCAGTTAAATACATTAAAGAAACAAGTCAATCTTCTGAGATGTTGGCCAGTGCAGGGTGACAGGGTGTAGCTGAGTCTCTCACGCTGCTACAGTTTTGCAGGAACATTGGGCTGGAGTGTGAAAATGGAGCCTGTCTCAGCCTGTGTGTGTGTGTGTGTGTGTGTGTGTGTGTGTGTGTGGAGAGGAGTGAGTCAGCAGCTGAAGAGCACTTACAAGGGAGGACGTGTTCCCTGGGAAAGGGCTAGAAGGACAGAGAACGAACTCCTTAATGTAGCAGTGGCTTTCTTGGGTAAGTTCTGCCTTGTTATTGCCAGTTCCTTTATTGTGATGGTCACAGCTAATACCTACAGAAACTCAATCATTAGAAACTGCAGTCATCCCTGTCTTACTATGAAAACACTATGCCCGTGAATATGCCAGCCAAGAAGTACTAAGGCGAAGCAAGCTCTGTTTAGCTACAGGACCTGTTCTCTTAGGTATTGCCTAGTACTTTGTTCCAATGTGTCACCTTTAATCCCAGGGGATGCCAACCAGTCCACATGACCCCGTTAGTTTAGACTCCACCAAGCATATGCTTCAGTGTCCTGCCTTTCTACTCTAGCTGTACTTTGCTGTTCACAACTGGAGGGGTTTTGAGCTCCAACAGCCTGGAAGACACAGAACCTACTGGCTGGGATACCTCTGTACCACAATACAGCATGTTGGAAGGAGAGCATCTAGGGGCTGCCATTAATGTCTTGTTGGGATTTTCATTCTCTCCTTTTCTATCTCCTCCTAGAAGTCTACATTCATGCCGACCCACCACACTGTATCCCTATTCACTTGTCTTGTCTTCTGCATAAAGGACAGCCATGATGGCACAGTGGGTTAAACCACTGCCTGCAATGGCAGATCTCTCATGAACACTACTGATCTAGTTTGCTGTAGATTCACCGGAGAATGTCCCTGCCACCAATGAGGGAGACTCGGACGAAGCTCCTGGCTCCTGGCTTTGATCTAGCCCACAACCTGCCACTGGTGTCATTCGGGGAGTGGTTGAACATATCTCTCTCTGCTTTATTCTCTCTATCTCTGGCATTCAAGTAAATCTTTAACAACAACAAAAACCATGTCATAACTCTTCAGATCTAGCTGGGGGATGGACAATGACTTGGAGAGTTATCACATCAAAATAGCCACCAAGTCCTTCTGTGTGACTAAAGCCAGGAACTGTAAAATCATTTCTACTCTTCATCGGTTAGCATGATTGACTCACTGCTTCTAGTTAAAATGTTGATTGGCATCTGACATCAACACACACATTAACTTCCTCTTTATTTAAACTGCTTTACTCAGAACCCTAACCAAGAAAAGGGAGAAGATAGAACAGGTCAATCAACCATCTCAGCTATATGTTGGCAGCAAAATACAAGGCAAATGGAGACTCTATGATGGACTATGTCAATCAGTGGATTATTCAAAGACCTCATAATGCTTGGAGTGGCAAGATTGGCAGCAATTTATAACTGGTTAACTATCAAAACCACCTGAGCAAGAACCTCAGAGCATACCCTACATGCAGGACCTGGGGAGGGTGGGAAATTGGATGGGCCTTCTCCCTTAATATCTCCCTTTAAACATGAAGGAAACAATATGGAAATAATAGTCTTACCCACTTTCCTATAGCCCTTGAACCTTTTTACCCCAACTAACTATTTAAAGATTGTCAAAAATATAATAAAAACAAAAAACATTTATTTTGTTTACTTGAAAGGCAGAGAGAGAGATAAAGTGACAACAAGAATAAGAGCAAGAGGGATTCTATCTGCTAATTCATTCCCCAAATGGCTGTAACTTCGAGTGCTTAGCCAATCTAAAGCCAGGAACCAGAAATTCCCCATGGGTCTCACACATGGGGTACAGGGATTCAAGCACTTATGCCATCTTCTGCTGGTTTCCAAGGTATTTTTGTGGGGAATTGGACCAGAAGTGAAGCACTTGGGACTTGAGCTGGTGCCCATATGGGATGCCATCATTACAGGTGGCAGCTCAACTTACTTTCCACAACACTGGCCCCTGAATTGACATCTTTGCAGTGCAATAGACTATCTGCTTGTCTGAGAGTGAAAACTATCTGTATTGCTTAACACAGTTTTCCAAAATATGGGCCACAGAAACTGAATTAGCATCTCTGTAGTGGAGACCCTGGGCAGTTCTAAGCTCTGATATCAAAAGGCTCCAAAGGTTCTTCCTAGCTGCTTCTCAGGATCCCAGTTCCCTGATTGCCAAGCTGTGAACAGTGAGCAGGCAGCCAAGTGGCACTCACTAATCTTTCGACTCAACATTTGTTGGACACGCTCTCCATAGTGCGATGGCTCAGTAGCCCTTGCTTTGCAAATGGCCACATCCTTGGGGTATTATTTCCTTAAGATCTGGTGTGAGTCCAGCCCTAACCAGTTTATGAAATCTCACTTCTACCTCTGATTGTTTTGTTTTGACACCTTCCAGGTAGTTCAGGACTGATCTTACCTCCTGCAGTGATGACTGGAGCTCATATCCATCCTATTAGCAGTGAGAACATGGGACAAGATGGTGAGTGGTATGTATTTTGTGAAAGCGTGACTACTGAAATTTCCTTTGTTTTGATGATGCCCCCCTCCAAGTAAATATCCTTGAATATATTTCTGCTCCAGTTTCTGCAGATGGTATTTTCTTGCCTCATTTTCTTCTGTTAGTGGATTTCATGTGAACCAAAAAAGGGCATTCATGCTGCCATAGTAACACGGTGGTCTTCCTGGGGCCAAGAGAGACCTTATCTGTGGTTTAGATCCAATTGTTACGACCATTTGTCTTACATGTCTATCGTGGAAAAGGAAGACTAGGATATGCATCCTTGTCATTCCCTAGTTCATAAACACCTCAGGTACGAATGCCCTCAGAGTAGGGATGCTCTGTTCTGAGCCCCAATTAAGGGAGAAATGTGTTCTTTTGTGGAGGCTATAGCAAGTACAGGGTAGATAATCCCTTTGGTCGGGCTCCAAATGCCCAGCACAGCTGAGGAGGATTTTGTGCTGGCCTTGGCATCTTCTTGGCACGGTGGCATCTTCCCTAGCTGCTCTAAAAATGGGAATGTTGACTTCCAGCACCTTGAGTTACCATTCATGAACACATTCAGTTGTAGGAACAGTTAATAAATATCCACACAACTCCATAAAAGTGCCTTAATTCCAAAGCATAGTAGAAATATCATTCTTACGTTTTGCCTACAATATAGGTAAAGAGAGACTGGTATAGTTTGTGGCAATTGTCAACAACCAACTTATAAATGAACTTTTAAAACAAATCCTCATGTAGACTGAAACACACTCAGACACAGGCTGCTGTTGACAAGAACTGCTGACACAGTCTGCACACAGTGACATGACCAATGCACATGTAATTTTCAAGCAAATGCTTTTTAAAAAATTTCATTTGACTTTTAATGGAAGTATCCATTTTTTCATTAAAATTTTGAGTGTTATATCTTTCGTCAAAACAATAGCAGCTATTTCATCTAACAGATGACAAGTCACAATTCAAGATTAGATCAGTTCCCAGTTTACAGATGGGTAACCTGCTCCTTGGGTGGGTGGGAGCTGGTGCATTCCCGTGATGTAGCAGATCTAGCTTTGGGTTTCAGCCCTGTCCCAGTGGCCTACGAAGAAAAAGAGAAGATAGTCACTCGCGACTAACAGGAGACTTCCCTGGCAGGAGCCAGCACTTCCTAGCTCCCAGTGATCTTTCATGCCCACCGTAGTCTTTGGCATGCAAAGGGCAGTGTTTCCATTTTTATTGATGAGAGCATCAGGTTGAGAGTAAGTAACCTCGGGTTACTCTAACTCTATGTCCGTGTGTGTCCCTACTGTCCTGCCCTACTAGTCTGGAAAAAATATCTGATCCGTAACAAGCAAGGCTTTTCAAAGCTTACCAGGGCTAATCCTGGGAGATTAACTTCACGTCTCCAGTCTCATTGTCTTCATTTGTTAAAAAAAAAAAAAGGAGAGAGACACCCCACCACCACCAAACATATACATACTCTGTCTGCCTCTGTTGTGCTAGGGGGCAATAAAAACACCATCCAAAGGCAAGGGAGCATAATTGTGCCAGTCGTCATAAAGTTAATGGGTATCACTGCTGAGGACTGCTTCTTTTAAAACATCTATTTACTTGGAACAAGAGAGCTAGAAAATGTACCAAGAGCATGGTCAGCATGAGGGAGGGCATGGGCTACTTACAGGAAGGACTGAGCTTCAGCCCCTGTCGCCTACTGTGACCAGTTGGAATTTGTTCTGTTCCGTGCTAACGGAGCACATGGACACAATGCCAGGGCCCCGCTGCGGCAGGTGGCCAGAGCCCCAGGCCATCGTAGACGCTGCGGACACCCATGGTTTGGACTCCTTTACTCACATACACACTGAATAATAAAATACGTATCAGGTGGAGCTGTCTGGTGTTTTCTCCCTTGTCTTTGTAATCAAGCATGATTGAAAAAGCACCAGGTAGCAGGTGGCCCACACAGTTTCACCAGCTGCACATGCTGTGTGTGTGGTTCTAAAAGTAAACATCAGTAACCATTTGCTGAAAACCAAAAGTCCTTATCTGTCCCTTTACGTTGGGATCACATTCATTTCTTCTGTGAGTACTGTTAAGGTGTAGAGATGGGCTGATAGATGTGACAGGAGGAATAGGATACATATGCGTGTTTTTAGACACTGTGTGACACACATATAATTGTAGATACACACTGCATTTACATAAATAAAGGGACTTCAGAAACATTCTTGGGTAGATGGAATTAAGGTAAAAGTTTATTTTGGTGCAAAAAATTTAAATCCATAGTTTTTTTTCCCCATGAATATAGACACACATTCATAGATATGTATATGCAGACACACATATATGTAGATAACAGCATGCTTGATCCATCCATGCATACACACATACGTCGAAGACCAGTTTCCTTCTCCACAGAGACAAGTGATTATTTTAGTTTTTCTCCTGTCAAAACAGTCAATTGAATTTTAATGAAGTCCAATTTGTGTAAGGGTAAAGGTGTGGGTGTCTGGGAAGGAAGAATTCTTTCAAAATCTAAGATGTTTGTGTGTATACAAATATATGAGTGCATATGTATATTTGTGTTACCTTTTAAAAAAGATTAATGTGTATCTTCAAAGACACATAAAAATAAGTAACATTTACAAATATGTACTTACATTTTTTTTCCTAAACTTTAATATATATATATATATTTATATCTTCAGACACACACGTACACATTTCCCTTGCCCTTTTATTTTCTGCTTGGTTGTCACGTGGATCAGTGTTCTAAAGAAATTATCTGTGTATCAGTCACATGCGCATGCTTGGGTCATTCAACTGGTTGATCCAGAAAGCTCCACAAAGCAGGTGGTTATGGCTAAGGTGAGCCACTGCGTATTTCAACACAGGTGTGATCCCTGGGGGTTGTGTAATCTGAATAAAAGTGCCATGGGAGCAGTGAGAGTGTGTCCCCCAGGGACTTTCAACACCAAGTGGATGGGTATAACGGTAGTCCAGGAAGAACAAGAATTCCTGGTGTTTGTGAGCAGCTGGACTTGTTGAAGAGTGCCTTAGTCTCCACTCATGCGGTGTTACCAGGGAAGCACCTGTTAGGTGTCTTGAATGCAGCCCTTTCGCCACCCCACACAGGAGCCAGAGCCCAGGAATGGAGATGGGTTAGACCTTTCCTGTCTCCTGGATGATGGCAGCAGCTGTTCCGTTTGTCAGCTCAAATGCCTCCTCAGGATTCCCTCATCTTTTCTGGCTCCATTTTAATGACAATTAGTCTGTTGGTAAATTTAGGGAGAGTATTCTCCCTAAAATCTCAAAGAGCCTTGCTCTAAGTGTGAACATGTCTGTGGTGGTACTAAGACACTAGAATGTTCCCCGGCTCATTTGCTCTAGTGACTAAAGGGCAGCATCGTTTCTCCATGGTCTGAGGTCTACTGGCCCAGTCCTCAGTGCATTTCAGGAATGATGTTTCTTCTTTTTTTAGCTGCATACTTTGAGAGTTCCCAATGGCAGAAGGAGACAGACAGTTTTGGCTTCCTAATGACATTAGGGAGTGCTCTGTATGGCTCTGGACTCTGATTCCTTATATTTTTCTATCATAGCAAAAACAGAAGCTGGCTTTTCCTATTTTTGAGACTTAACTTCTCTGTTTAATTTATTCCCCTCTGGCACAAACCAAACCTCTGAGTTCCTTGCTCCTTAGACAAAATTCTAGAAGAACGTAAACTAAATGTAAACAATGACTAAGTGTGAATGTTGGATTTAAGATGGAATTTGTATAATATCTCTTTGTTTCTGCTTATATTTATTTTTTCCTGATGAGTATATATAAGGACGCTTCAAATGTTAATGGAAAATGAAATTAAAAGATACATTTATTTCAATATAAAAATTTTGACATTCAGATATAGTTTTTTTTTATCATAGACATTCTTTATGGATCTTTTGAAGATCCCCTAGGCTTCATGGATTTCATTCTTTTTGCATCAGAATAAATGTATGATTTTAATTCCATCTTCCACGATGGTTTTGAAGTATCTTTGGATTTATTTTATAAACAGAAAAACCATACTTGCAGAAATAAAAATTACATGTTCTCTAGGCTATGCTCCAGAAGGAACATGGTTTATACATTTTCATATTGCTATACTTTCTAAGCATTCATTTACTGGTAAAATTCAGGTAGGATATTTTTTAAGAGTTATTCATTTATTTGAAAGTAATAATTACTGAGAGGAAGATGCAGAGGTGGAGGGAGAGAGAGAGAGAGAGAAAGGTAGAGAGAGAGAGAGAAAAATGGGGCAGGAAAAAAAAGTCTGTAAATAGGCCAGTGCAGTTTTTTAGTTATTATGGATGAGTGTTGTATGTCTTGGAACTTGGGCATTTCTTATCATTGAACAGTCACTCTGGCCTTCACAGGCTGGTAATCCGTGCTTAATATAAGTGTTGATATGTAATATATGTGCTGTGGTTTGGGTACTAATCTGACTGTCCCCCAAAGGGTATTGGAAAGCAGTGAAACCTTTAGAAGACAGGGCTTCAGTTGAGATCCTTGGTCACTGGGTTGGTGGCGGGGTCCCCTCTGGAGGTAGCAATGTGGCAGGTTGGTTCTAAAGCCCATTCTGCTTTGTCATTGCCATCTCCTACCCTTGATGGGGCAACAGAGTGGGGCCACCTGATTTTGGACTTGAACCTCCAAAACAGGGAGCTAGATAATCCATTTTTCTTTATAAAGTTATAAAGATACCTTTATAAAGGTATCTTGTTACAGTAAGAAAAATTGACTACAATTATATATAGCTGTGTGTGTGTGTACAAATTAAAATCTAATAATAGGGGATGGCACCGTGGTATGTCATGATAATCACCCACCTGTAAAGCTGGCATCCCATATGGCACTGATTAAAGTTCTGGCTGCTTCGCTTCCCATCCAGCTCCTTGCTAATGTCCTGGAAAAGTAGTGGATGATAGCCAAGGCCTTGGGCCCCAACACACATGGAAGACTGGGAAAAAGCTCCTGGCTTCTAGCTTCAAAACAACCCAGCTCTGACTGGCAGTTGCAGTAATTTAGAGAGTAAACCACTGGATGGAACCTCTCTCTCTCTCTCTCTCTCTCTCTCTCTCTCTCTCTCTCTCTCCCCCCTCTCTCCCTGCCTCCCTGCCTCCCTCTCACTGTAACTCTTCCAAGCAAAATAAATGAATCTTTAAAAAATTTAATGATACTTTGGTTAAATTCTGCTTTGATCAAGGTCTTTGAAGGATAGTTGAACTGTAAATATCCTAAAATAAATGACTGAGAAATTTTCCGTATTGTAGCATGGGAATAGAGGACACTTCACAAGAATATACCCACAACTGAGATTACAGGAGAAAGAGCAGGATTTCAGGACGTTAGCAGTTCAGTAGACATATTGAGTTTAAGCATCTATAGAAACATTCAAGTAGAATATGGCCAATAAATTACTAGATATGTAAGCCTAGGTCTCAGGAGAGTTTTGAGAATATGGCAAATTGTCCATATGTTGTAGACAAGGTAAATCCTACTCCTCTTGGACAAATTATGCAAATTATGCACTCAGAGTGTTATTGATGACCTGGATTCTAAGTCCTAAAGACAGACATGGAAAAGACTAAAGCTGAGTTTTCAGGGGGAGATCATCTGTGTCAGAATCAGCCTGGTTCCCTGATCCCAATATAAAAAGGCACAGAGCAGAAACTCGGGAATGAGGCACAAATCACAAACACGGAGGGAGCTGGAGCAACAGGTGGGAGGTAGTGTTCCAACAGAGACTCTGCATCAACAGGCAAAGCCAGCCAGGAACGTTAGCCTTCAGTCTAGTGTGGCTATGCAGGAAGTTTCTCATCACTGCTCAGCAAACTGCCACAAAGTTAGTGGCTCAAAGCACCTGAAACGTCAACGCTAAAATGAATACGTTGGCACCCCTGCCCTCCTTCTGCAGGCTCTGGAGAACAGCTACCCTTTACTTTCTCAGTTGCTACAGGCCATCCAGACCTCTGACTCATTGCCTTTCCACTTTTAACATCCTGGTCTCCAACCTCAGACTCTATAGTCTTTTCTCTTACTTCCCTTTTGCAAGGATCCTTGTGATGTAAACTAAATGTAGCATGGACAATCTAAAACAATCTCCTGGTCTTGAGACCATCAACTGAACTTATACAACTTTTTTCGCCATGCAGGACAAAGTAGCTGCAGATTCCAGGGTTCAGAACATAGGAATCTCGAGGGAGATGCCTCTTTTCAACCCAGGTAGTCTGGAACACTTGATTCTCACTTGCAAAATACAGATTTAACAAGTACAGATTTCCTTCGATTTCTGATAGGCCTTGTCTCAGTTTGCCCATTATAAGTTGGAAATTTTAAGTCAACAGAAAATATTCTAGCTTAACAACACAACACATTCTACAGTGCATCTGTGTTTCCCCCTGGCAACCAGGGTGCTGACTGGAAGCTTCAGCCCACCGTTGGCAGAGACCATTGGACTACTTATCTTATCTCAGAAAAATATCCAAATTCTAAATGCTCAATTTGACATCTATTGATTACTTACTCTTTGTGAATCAACATAAAAGTTTAAAATCTGAAGTTTAGATATAGTAAACTGTAGGCTATATTTCTTCTGCAAAATTATTATTTAATAAGTAAACAATTATTTTTAAGGTCACCTTCAGGCCACTGTAAATTTATTAATTCCCATTTTGGTCCTCTTAGAGTAGTTCAGGGTAGCATGTAGGAATTTGATTCCTCATTTTGGGTATCAGTTATTATTGTTAAGATGTAAACCTCTGTTGAACATTATGTAACCATTGAAAGTGTGTGAAGTGAGAAAATCCAAAAGACAATTGATATAACATATGAAAAATGTGAAAATGGGCCAAAAGGAAACATAAGAAATGAATAATTGCTGCTTCATTAACAACCGTGGAAATATACATCACCCTGGTTCTATTTTCTGATTGTCAAGTATTCTCCAATGTTTAAAGATTTATTTATTTGTATTTGAAGGGTAGATTTACACACACACACACACACACACACACACACATCTTCTCTACACTCGTTCACTTTCCAAATGACTGTAACAGCCAGAGCAGAGCTGATCTGAAGCCAGGAGCCAAGACCTTCCTCCTGGCCTCCCACATGGGTGAAGGGTCCCAAGGCTTTGGGCCATCCTCTGTTGCTTTCCCAGGCCACAAGCAGGGAGCTGGGAAGGGAAGAGAGCAACCAAGACATGAACTGGCACCCATATGGTATGCAGGTGCTTGCAGGTGGAAGACTAGCCAATTGAAATCATTGTGCTGGCCCCAGGTATTTGTAGTTTTTTTTAAACATTTGAAAAATAAAGCTGTTTAAAAAATGATGCATGAAAGAACTTTTATATGTCTACTTCAAGGAAAAGTTTGAGGAATGTACCATTACCATAAAAATGCAGAAAAGTAGCCCCCAAATCCACAAAAGCCATCAAAGTGGAGTGAGATGAGGATACAATGTCACTGGTGATCGCTGATATAGGAGCTGTGGTTTTTGAGGAGTGAGAATCCAGCCCAGATGATGAGGAGCTCTGCTGGAGAGCACAAGGACTGAATTGGGCATCATTTCCTAGCGAGAAGATGACGGCAAAATGTTAGAGAAGCCAGGGAGCCGTAAGAGTACGTTTGTATTTTAGTTTTGCTTTGCTTCTAATTATTACTATTTTTAAGAAAAGAGAATCCTTCCCAAACCTTACCAGAAACAGTAGTCTGATCTGTTACGAGCTGGACTGTATTGAAGACACACCCACTTTCCTTAAAGGATGTTCTCCGCATCATGTAAGGAAGAGAAGTCATGCCCGATAGGGGAATGTATGTAAGAATTATCGTTTCTCTGCCTGATGAGCTCTGTGAAAGATACTTTCATGTAATGAGCCTTGGTTGCCTCATTTTAAACATGTCTGGGTTGAGTCAGATCGCTTGCAGCATTCACCTAGGCAGTACTAGTTTACATCCATCTCTGGGACCTCTAACTCCATTTCTAAAGTCTTAGTTCCACTGTCCTCAAAAAATGAAAGCAGAGCACAGTGAGAATGGAAAGAAACTGAAGCGTTGCTTCAATATTCCTAAACAGGCTCAACAGTCAGCTCGCTTACCTGGAAGCATATTTTGTTTCAAGCAACTCAGCAACTGAGAAAAAAACAAAAACAAAAATAGAAACAAACAAAAAAACTGGTAATGTCAGAGGAGGGAGGACAGCAACTTCTCCCTCTCTCTGATATCAGAAGACAAGGATCCAAATGCTATCCATCTAAGCAAATGATGGAAAACCACCAGTAAGAGAAAAATTTAAAGGAGGAAGCGAACGGTGTACCACTTGGTCAGAACTGGTCAGTGCTTACAATGGTGAACCCACTGTAGCATGAAATTTTCAAACAGCGAAACATCAGGTGTTTGCCAGTATCTGCTAGATAGAGTCAGGGTCTCATTGGGTATTTGGCAGAGGTGATGGTCCACTAGAGGGGCTCAGAGCAAGATGGAGGGAGACATCAGAAGGATGGTGAGCAGGCAGTTAATGAGCTGCTTATGCCAAGGACGGAGCCCTGAGTTAAGAGTCGAGTTCTCTGGATGCACTGGAAACAAAGGGAATCTTCAGAATCTGCATAATTTAAAAACAGAAGCACCTAGAATTTGAGCAACGTAGGAGCTGAATTTTGAGTATCTGTCATGAGGGGATTTACTGCCATCTTTGCCAAGCATAAAAATGTAGTGGGTAGTTGAAAGGACACACAGAGACCAATGATATTAAACAATAAAAGCAGAAAAGGAAGCCAGATTTGGGATGCTCAAGTAGCTGTAAGTAGATTAAGATTTCCTTAATTCCTTGTTGAAAACCTACTAAGGTTGGTCACAGAGTCCTCCTCTGTAGTGTTGGATTTTGATATACATGTATTCATACTTAATTTTATAATAACTGTACAGTAAACTCTAGATATGTTCACTCTATGTTAGTAAAGTTGCACATTTTAATGGCACAGTAACAACCCCGAGTTTGTTTTCCGAGCATAACAACCGTCTGAGTTTTTCTGAGCAAGAGGCCATCTATATTTAGACTTCACATTTGTCCTTTTTGGAGTGGTGCCAGCATTCATTCTACTCCCAAAGCCAGAGTATTGTCTGAAACCGGATACACAATGGAGAGGATGAGGAATAATTCTCCAAAAGAACTCAAGATGCTCTTGGAAATCTGGTGGACAATATGCCAAAAGATTCCACGTATGCGTCCCAACAGTTCTAAATTCTACCACCTAAGTGTTGCCTTCTCAATGGTTCAAAAAATGCTACAAACCAACTAATGTAAGTTAATTTCCTTAATGCCTCAAAAAGAAAAATAATTTCTCAAAATGGAAAAAAATTCAGTCTTACTGCTTGGCCCGCTTATTTCTACATCCAGTTGATTAGAACAAGGCTCACTTCGCATTCCATTGGGATCTCTCACCTGTAGACTCTGACCTTTGAGCTAAATGACGTGAGACAACCAATGTGCACTTCCTTACATGAGAGTGGGGGCAAATCAGTTAAAACACGACAATATGCAGAGCCAAGTGGAAAGTGTGCAATAGCTGCAATTAGTTTTTCAGTACTTTGCCCAAGTTCTAAGCGAGCATTTATGATTTCTCTTCCATTCCTTAGTGTGGCTGCCTTCAGGATTTTACTGTGCATTTATTTTTGAGCCCTAGGTGAATCTGTTTTTGTGGCATGAATCAGCCAGTGGGCATGATATTCCACTGCAGTGTCTTTGGGATTTCTTGAGTCCCATCCATGCATCCTCATTACACCTCTGTGTGGCAGCATGCTGTTATCCCTTGCTCATCTGGGTCAAGTGAAAACAGCCTGGTTCCAAGGAAGCCCTGCTCTGGGAACATTCCAAATCTCCCGACGGGAGTAGAACTCCCTGGGTAGAGAAACTTCTCAGAGTTACAAGGGCAGAAAACAAAGCTTCCAAGAACACCTCATTGAATATAGCTGAAAGCTGACTCCCACACAGTGACTTCGAACTGTGACACTGAAGCTATGACAATGACTGTAATATTAGTATAAGTACACTTCAAAATTTTGTTGGAAAGTAGAATCAAAAGATCGGTTTATTTTGTGTAAATTATAGTTGAAATCCTTTTTTCATAATGTAAGTTTTTCATGGACTTTTTTCTAGACCCCTTGTTAAAATAAGTTTAGCGATTTTTTTGTGTGTGTGCTAAAGGAGGTGGAACACCGTGCTGCTGACTGTCCAGGTGCAGCGAGGAGCCACGAACCGTGGAATGCAGGGGTCTCTGTCCCTTGAAGGCCTCTCCCCCTTGGGGGTCTCTGTGGAGGCTGGGAAAGGCCAGTGAGCAGAATCTTCCTTAGTGTTTCCAGAAGGAAGGCAGCTTGCCAGCATCTTGATTTTATGAGAATCGTATGAAACCATTTTGGGCATCTAACCTCCAGAAGTGTGCGAGAATACAGCCGTATTGTTTAAGTCACTCACGGATGGACTGTGACAATTTTTTCTGATAGTAGTAGGACCCTGACACACTATGGGAGATTAAATTTTTACTCTTACTATTCTGCACGTTTAGTGCTGCTCCTGCTTGGAATTTGTACATTCAACATCTTCTTTTCTAGAAGACTTGTTGATTCACCTGAAGGGCAGGGTGGCAGTGGTAACAGGAGAGGCAGAGATAGTGTCCATCTGCAGCTTTGTTTTTTAAATGCCTGTGTCGGGAAGGATTGGGTTGGGCAAGTCCAAAGGCAGGAGCCAGAAACTGCATCTCGGTTGTCCTGGTGGGTCCCAACTAGGTAAACAATCACCTGCTCTTTCCCAGATGTGATAGTAGGAGGCTGGGGCAGAAGAGGAGGCAAAACCTCATTTCAGATTCTTTAATGAAAATGTGGACAAGCAGATATCAGGTTGTTCAACAGGTGCTCCAAACAGTGGTTTAACTTTCTGGGCAATAACACACCTCCAGATCTTCTTAAAAATCACTCAGGGGCCCAATGCCATGGCTTAGCAGGCAAAACCTCTGCTGGTTTGTGCTCAGCTTCTCCATTTCTGATGTAGCTGCTTTCCCAGGAGCTGAAGATGGCCCAAGTCCTTGGGACTCTGCACCCACATGGGGGTACCCAGAAGAAACTCCTGGCTCCTGCTTTTGGATTGGCCCAGCTTCAGCTATTATGGCCATTTGGGAAGTGAACCAGCAGATGCAACATCTCTCTCATTGTCTCTCCTATCTCAGTAAAGCTGCCTTTCAAATAAAAATAAATAAACCTTAAAAAAAAGAAAGCACTCAGCTATCTTAGATACATAATGCTTAAAAGCACGTGACTTCTTCCCCAATTTTGGTCTTCCTCCAGGATTCACTTTATCTGTGAAAGGTTCCATTAACTTCTCAGTTATTCAGGCCAGGAGCCTAGAATTGGGAGCTTCTTTACCACTTCCCTTAATTGTCCCTGACCAAGTTATAGCTAAATCACGTTGATTTTTTCTAAGCATCCTTACTTCAAATGCATTTCTCCATCTCCACATTACCAACTTAATCCAAGTACTATTATCTTTCATCTGTACCATTCATACCTGGTTCTCTTTCATTCCCATTTTATGCTTTATCCAAATTCATTTTTGTGAAAATCCAATCACAATTAGTGCATCCTCCCAACAGCTGAATGCTTCCCTATTGGTCTTTAAGATAGAAATGTGTGAAAAGCCTGATTCATCTGGCTTCTGTGCATTTTCCTCAGGATCATCTCTACTCAGTCCCCTTCTAGCTCTCTAATCTGCACTTACTCAGGATTCGACTGTCCCTTTAACGTGTCTTGTTCCTTCTCTTCCTTGGACCGTCTAGAACAAGCAGGAATCAGGTTCTATCGGGGGTCCTCCCGTCCCGCGGAAGAAATCACCCGACACTTGAGAGAGTCTCCAAGGCGCTTTTATTCTGATCTTCCGTTCCGTCCGTTAACTCCGTTGTGCCCGTTATGACCGTTATGCCCGTTATGCTCCAGCCCCTCCCCCGCCAAGCCCCCTGCTTAACTGTCAAACTTGACCAATCAACTTAAAGATAACCAAGGCACACCAATCAGGGCAAAGGGCCAATCACAGGGCAGGAAATGGTCAGTGCCCCCAACAAGGTTCTGCAGCCCAGGAGACTGTTAGAAATTGAGGGTGGGCAGAAAAATGCTGAGGAGGCCTGGAGATTCCTGTACGTTCAAAGAAATAGGGTGCCCTCGCCTTAGATGACAGCAGCTGAGAAAGCAAGTCTGGCTTTTAAGCCCCAGAAAGCAGAGAGGGAAGATTTTGCCGAAGGACCAGAGGGGAACATGTTTAGGGAAATACAGTGAGAGGACATCACTTGTCACCCTAGAAACAATACAAGTTTGCTGGAACCTAAGTTTGATTTACTGAGCGTATATACATGTCCGGTAGAGGTAGGGTGTGAGAAGTTGAAAGCAAGTAGCCAAAAGGGAACACAGAACAGAATCGTGGTAGTCAAGTTAACAGAAAAGACGTTTTGCATCGTCAAATAAGGGGAGAGAACTCATGAGATTGAACAAAATTTCAGAAACAGCAGTGGATAAAAGTAAGGGTTGGTAAGATGAAATGGTGGGTACTCAACACTAAATGAACAGTCCTGTCAGTTCTGTGTAGAGAAGAGAACGGAAGATGTGCTTTGTTGAACTGCTAGAGCCACTGCTTATTCTTCCTGTGGTAGTGTAAGGGTCTTTTTTTTTTCTTAAGCTTTATTTATCTATTTGAAAGACACAGTTGCAAAGAGAGAGACAGAAAGAGATCTGTCATTTGCTGATTCATTTTCCAAGTGCCCACAATGGCCTTTGGCCAAATCAAGGAACTCCATTGGAATCTCCTGTGTAGATCTCAGGCACGTATCAGGGAGCCGGATCCAAGAGCAGCAGTATGGACTTCACAGGTGCCCACGTGGGATGCTTATGATGCAATAAGCTTAACCTGATGCTCCAGCACTGGCCCCCGTATTTAGGCCTTGAATGATTTATTTTTTATCAAAGCAAACCATGTACTAATCATTGAAAATTCAAGCATCTCAAAGGCCTGTAAAAATGCGTATAATTCTTTCATTTTTCAACTGTCCGTTTCCAAGATCAACCTCCCACAGTATATAATATCATTTTAGAACTGCAATACTCACTATCATATTCCTAAGTAATTTTCATTTGAAATTTTTCTACTGACTTCACACTATGAAAGATGAGGTTGAAGCACCATCGGAGAAATCCTGTGCATTTATGCACGTTTCTCTTTTACTTTCTTCCAAATTGTTGCATAGCATACTTTTGTTAAATAACCAATGTTTACTAAATAATTATTATTCATGTTGAGCCACAAAGTACAGTATTATTGCTTTTTTCCTTTCTTGTATAGCTTACTTGTTTCTTCATTAAATTTCTCTGCACTGATCATGAGTTAGTCCACCAACTCTCCAACAGAATTGTATGTTCCTGTCAGTGTAGTCAAACTCATTATGAGTCAGGTGCATGCTCATGGTTATTGGTCACTATTATCCTCCAACATGCGATAGTTGCTGACAGCCACAGCACTGTCCTCCTGGCATTTCTATTGCGAGAATTCTGGGGAATTCTTCCCCATTTCCTTTTTCTGTGTGCAATTCTCCATTTTTCAGATTCTGTGTCTTTCTTTCTTGCTTTGATCTGTCATTTTAGTAGTACAACTTTTTCCAGGAGCTTTCTAAGAATACCTATGTAGGAGGTCGATTTTGGTGATTTCTAATGTTTGGTGATGTTGGCATTCTGTGCTAATATTAAACTTCATTATTTGCCTTAAAGAGTTAGTTCTAGGTGAAAAGTAATTTTCTATCATAATTTTCTCCCACTTCTCAGTATTTCAATTGGGAATTCTGCTGTCATTCTTTCTTTTAAAAATTAAGATTTATTTATTTTTATTGGAAAAGCAAATTTACAGAGATAACGAGAGACAGAGAAATCTTTTGTCCAATGATTCACTCCCCAAAAGGCTGCAATGGCTAGAGCTGAGCCAATCCGAAACCAGGAGCCCGGAGCTTCTTCTGGGTTTCCCACATGGGTGCAGGATCTGAAAGCTTTGGATCATTCTCTACTGCTTTGCAGGCCACAAGCAGGAAGCTGGATGGGAAGATGAGCAGCCACGACAGGAACCGGTGCCCATATGCGATTCCAGCACATGCAAGATGAGGATTTAGCCACAAGGCTACCGCATCAGGCTCTCTGATGCAGTCATTCTAATTCTATGGAACATATATCGGCTTTCTTGACATTTTTGAGAGTAAATGTTTACACTTACCATTCTACAAGTTTAGTGCTACTGTGTCTTGTTTATATTTGCAATCACTGTATCTGTCAGAATTTTCTGAAAACACATTTCTTATCATTTATAAAAAAAACCATTTTGTTGTTTCCTTAATAATTACTCCCCTTCCCTGGTTTTTCTTATTTTTATGAAACATCAGACCAAATAATATGATATTTTTCTTAATGTTTCTTTTCTGCTTACTCTTTTTATAAGGATGTTTTTATTCTACTTTATCTTGTAATTGATCATCTAAAACTTCTATAGACATTATTTATTTATTATAATTTCTTCCTTTAAGGTATTTTAAAACATATTTATTTATTTTTTATGTTCTCTTCTCTGAGGAAGACAAGAGGGAGAGTCAGACAAAGAAAATTCTGATTTGCTGGCTCAGTTCCTCAGTTGCTTGGCTTTGGCTGGAACCGAAGCCCAGGTTTTGGAACTCAATCCAGGTTGAGCCATCACCATTGATGTAGACATCCCAGGGTCCAGAGCAGCAGGAAGTTGGTTTCAGAGATAGTTACGGAGCTTAAGCACCCGAATGGGGGACGTGAGCATCTTGATTACTAACCTAAGCTGCTCCTTATTTTAAATAACTTTCAGTTTCCCCCAGGGTCCTAATTTTAGTCATTGTAGAAAACAGGGAACAAGTTCAGATGTTCATTGGAGCCCCTTGCTTTAGACCAGTGTGGACTTGGTTTAAAGTGTGGACCATTTATAGATGCTGTGTGCCTTTCCTAGCCGCAACTCCCCGTGTAATCTGTGCCTTTCCGCCTCACTTTCCTTTACGTTCATCTCTGTCCCCTTGATTGTTACCTCTATTTTGTGTACTAAGAATTTCAAGAAATTTTTATGCCGTCCAGAAAGAGGTAGAAATGCATTAGACTTCTCAAAAACACATGTATTCCTTCAAAATACACTGTGTGTGTGTGTGTGTGTGTGTGTGTGTGTGTGTGTGTGCCAAACACTCTTTTGGGGGAAAATGGAAAGCATCTATGTTTGCTTTGTTTTGTTCTTAGAAAATTTTGGATACTTTATACATAAGCATAAAGAAAAAAACCTTTTCATTCAGTAGTCTAATGGCTGAAAAGTCCAAATCTAATTGCTCCCTGACTATGTCACTCAGGACAGAGGAGTAAAAAGGGGAATGGCTACTTGCAGAAGGAATCAAGTGGAAAGGCTGACTTCACTTTGTACCAACCTGTTTTCGTGGGTGCTAATGCATCCAGATAGACCAGCATTAATTCCTTCCAAGGCAGTGAGTGGCTCCATGACCTAACCACATCTTAAAGGTTTTACCACTCGGTGCATCACTGTGAAAAATAAACTCTCAGCACATGGATCTTTGGAAGAAAAAGGACATTCAAATCCTAGCAGCATCAAAAAGAAACGTTCCCTGTCCTCATGGAGTTTCAGAAAGGATGTTTGGGAGCTCCTCGTCGATGTTAATGAGGTAAAGCACAGGTGTGAAGGATGTCTCCTTGTTCTGTCAAAGGACCCATGTTGTCATTTAATTTTTCATTCTTAAAATTCTACTCTAGGACTGGTTGACAACAAATTCTCGTTTAACCATGATGCAATAATATGGGCAGATTTCCTAAGAGTATGTATTCCTGAATCAAAAATGAACCAAAAATGTATTATCTTCCTTAGGATTCGATGCAGATATAAGAATCTGTCTTCCTACAGTGGGACAAGACTTGTCACAAATAACCTGGATTTATGGATATTACCCTGCAGCAGAAACCGCTTCACCTTTTGAGGTGACCTTTCCAGAATCATAAAATCGATCAGTTTTATTTGACATCCAAATCAGAGTCTGCCCTAAATAGATTGCTAGTACTTCACCTGGAGAATAAAACGGAAGAGATAGAAATGTGCCCAGAGCTAGAAGGAAAAGAAGCTGAGAAGCATTGCACTATTAAGAGTCCCTACACCTGATTCAGCATGAGGCATTTCTTAGAGATCCCGCTGGGACTGAGATCTCCCGGTTTCATTCCACCCTCCACTCTGAATCCAGGTGGATGCCACAAAAACTGTCCTTGAACTTGTGTCTTGCAATGGGCTGATGAAAACAAATTGGCAGATTACATGAGTCATATATAAGTACATTCTGTTTTCTCTCCTGTTTGCTTAGGTGAACACAGCCATTTGCGTAGATTGGTTGGATGGGAAAAAAGAAACAATTGTAGATGTATTTTTAGCAGACAAATGGGATACACTTGGCTCAGTAAGTTTCAAAATCTTAAGTGGTTAACAAGGAGAAGAGATAAGAAAATTGCACAAGATATACAAGTGTATATAGTGTGGTGTATTGGATATATGCATGACATTTTTTTATGTGGAATTAAAGAAAAATGTACAGCTCAGATGGTTTTGAGAAGATAGTATATTGTAGGAGCTATATGCAAGGCCTTTGGCACTAGGCTATCCGATTTTTTTTTAAAGATTTATTTTAATTATTTTTTTTATTGGAAAGGCGGATATACAGAGAGGAGAGACAGAGAGGAAGATCTTCCGTCCGATGATTCACTCCCCAAGTGAGCGCAATGGGCCGATACTATGCCAGTCCGAAGCCAGGAGCCTCTTCTGGGTCTCCCACGCGGGTGCAGGTTCCCAAAGCTTTGGGCTGTCCTCCACTGCTTTCCCAGGCCACAGGCAGGGAGCTGGAAGGGAAGCGGGGCTGCTGGGATAGAACCGGCGCCCATATGGGATCCCGGGCGTGCAAGGCGAGGACCTTAACCACTTGCGCCACCGCGCCGGGCCCTAGGCTATCCGATTTTAAGTTCCAACTGTACAACTCACAAACTCTATGTGTGGGCCAAATCCTGTACCACTTCGTTTCTTCACCTGCAGTAATAGCACTTCCATTATTTATGGCTTACTAAATGAGCTAATACAAGACAGTAATAATGCCTGGCTCACAATGACTGCTATGAATTAATTATTATTCTTGTTAAATGAGCATAGTTGAGCTCTGGAGAAAATCCTAGGGTTAGAGTGGAGAGATAGCCCTGAAAGGTTGGGGACTAGATGAGCTTGCTCCTGAAATTCCAGCACTATTACCAGCACTTTCATAAAGGTATTTAGCCTTGGGGTACTTATGCTTTATAATTACTGTTATCAGGTGTTTGAGAAGTTCATCTGAAGCTTCTAGGGTGATTACTGGTTCATGCTGATTGTCAGTAAATGGAAGCAATCATTGTTAGTATCACTCACACACATACACATGCTGTAAGTATCATCATAAACCTGTTTGTGTGTGAGACAGAGCACATATATACACATAACTCTAAGGTGTCTCCTAGTGTTTGGACTTAGGATGAACTACAGTGAACATGGAAATGAGTCCAAATGAAGGAAACCAGGAAAACCCTATACGATGCAGTGTCAGAACGACAGGCAACTGTAAGAACTTCAGTCTTGGCATTCCAGTCATTAAAATATGGTTGTTGTTAACATGCGGTTGCAGCATAAGTAAAGAATGACCACCTGTTTGTTTATATTAGTTTTCCAAAGTGCGTTAAATTGAAGCCACCTCATTGAGATTTAATTTGTGAAATCAAATTCACCATTGTCACTTGCATGCTGCTGTTATCTGAATGCCTGCTGCCAAATTTATACTGAAACTTACTCCACATTGTGATGGCATTAAGGGTGGCACTCATGAGGGAAAGATTAAGTTATGAGGGTGCCATCCTTGTGTTCAGATGAGTGCTTTAGAAAATGGCTAGATGGAATTAGCTTAGGCCACTAGGTGAGGATGCCACTTAGAGATGATGACCTGGGTAGAACAGGTCTTCATCAGGCACTTCAACTTATTGCACCTTCATCTTGACTTGCCAGCCTCCAGAATGAATTTCTGCTCTTTATACATTACCTAGCTTTGGATATTTCATCACATCAGCATAGCTGGACACATGCTAAATAAAGGTCCACATCAAGTAATGTAGCAGGTTAGAACTCAAAAAAAAAAAAAATCTCCCATAAGACCACTGCCATCAGCAGTCCAGTAAAATAGGGGAACTCTTTTTTTAAGCATAGACATGAGAGAAGGTTTGGGAAGGGTGGCTCCAGTCGTGGGGTGCAGCAGTAGTGTGCAACTCTTACTTGACTTTCGCACACACACAATCAAATTTTGGCAAAGATGCAATTCTTTAAAGGCAAAAGCACAGTTACATATTCATTTGGAATTTGTAAGGTTATTTAGGGACACCAACAACTTTCATAATACACTAAAACATTTGGCTTTGATCTGCTTGAATCTTCTCATAAAACCATGAGAATAGACATATCTGATGTGTTTTGCAGAGTTTCCAATCTCATTTGCCTCTGGTGGAAGACATTTGGAAAAATGCCCAAATATTACTAGGTGGAAAAGAAGCCCTCATTTTTTTTTCAAGCCCTTCTCTATCATCAGTGTATGTCCAGTGTCTTTCAGGGTTTCCGACACATTACTGAATCATTTTGCTCTCAGCCAGCTGTTAGTGGATGTGAATACAGTCGATGAAATCACCTGAGGTAACTGGCACCTGCTTCGCTGGGGGCATGGTGGGAATTCAGAGCAATGAGAACACGGCATTCAGGTGAGAGCTGCCGTCGATGATGGTGCCTTCATCAGACTCCTGAACACACTCACAGGACAGGTTATGGGCTCCTGAAATGACTGCACACAAGGCAACTCTGGGCACAGCCTGTACAAGCTTGAATGAGAATTCGAGATGCATAGTCACTGACTGATGAGAGAAGACACAGACTCTGCTGTTCAAGGACACAGCTTTGTGTCTGGCCCCTAGAGATTTGGGATAAATCCTTTAACTTTTCTGAGCTTAAGTGCTCTCCTTTATGACATTCTAAGAACCAGAAAATAAAGCTTCTGGAGAGATTCCTGGTAGACCCAATGAGACAGTGCAAAAGAAAACACTTTGTAAGTGGCTAAAGCGCCACGGAAATGTCATTTAGTTTGCTGTATCTATAAATCTTGACTTGGTGGTCATGGAAGGAACTTGACGGCTAGAAGGTGCTCAACTGTTTTAAATAAAGCTTGCTGGAACTGGGAACTCTGCTTTGTGGTCATTTGTTTGCTTTACATTTGTAGTTCTTTATTATGCTTATTTGATTCAATAAATACTAATGCAATGCCTGCTATGTGTCAGGCACTGTATAAACACTGGGTATGCATTACAAAATAAAACATGGCAAAAATTCATGTTCTCATGAAGTTCACCTTCTGCAGGGATATGCAAAAAATTTCATATAGAATGTTACAAGACAGTGAGTTCTGAGGGGGGATGGCATAGGGAATAGCAGGTAAAAGCTGACACTAGTGGCGCCTGCACTTCAAACGGGCACTGGTTTGAGTCCCAGCTGCTCCACTCTTGGTCCACCTCCCCACCGACGACTCAGAAAAAGCATTAGAAGATGGCCCAAGCGTTTGGACTCTTGCCATCCACTTGTGAAGCTTCTGTATCCTGGCTTTGGGCTGGCTCAGCTGCAGCCATGGCGTCATCTAGGAAGCAAACCAGCACGCGGAAGATCTGCCTCACTCTTTTTTTCTCTGTCTTCTCCTTTCTCTATATAACGCTTTCAAGTAAATAAATAAATCTTTGTAGGAAAAAAAAATCTTTATCCACTATTTCTAATATCTCTTGCTTATGGAGTATCTATTCTTCATTATTTGTCATTTTTTTTATTGGTTTGGAGAAACCACAAGGTAATCAAAATTTAATTTGGGGATTAATTGGCTTGGCAAATTTTGAAACTAATATGTTTAAGCTTCTAGACCACTTAAAAATTAAAGTGTGTACAAGCAAAAAAAAAAAATTTAAAGTTTCTCTTTTTTTCCTGCCACACACAACGTGTGTGAAAGTGGCAAAACATTTGTCAGTTTCTAGTTTGATAAATACATTGATTAGACAAATACACAGATTATATGTTCAGTTACAGTTTTTCTGAGGTGCAATGCATTCATTCCTTTGACTTCATTCTTTATTTTCAGGTCGGTCTCTGCTTACAGAGGCCACAAGAAACTGTGGAAGAAGGAAAGACGTGACTTCGAAGGCCTCTCAGACTGAAAACCATCTGGATGCTTAGCTTCATGGTTAAATACAAAGATTCAGCCATAATCTGAACATGTTAAAAGAGTCGATTTATAAAACAAAATACAATACGTGAGTAACATTTGAGATCAATTAAAAAAACCTGAACCTACTCTTATATTCATTTTCTTTATTCTGTTGTTTTGACTCTTGAGTCCCATTCCTGAGATGTCAAGTGAAATAGATCCTTGTTATTTTACTGCAACGATTAGTATTCTGAATACTTGTATGGGAAGAAAACCTTCTGGCTTTCTAATATTCATGTATGCACTATTACAACTATTTCAACTGTTAATTTATGCTCATTTTATTTGAAAAGCAGAAACAGAGAGAGAGTTGCAGATAGAAGAGAAATTTTTCATCTACAACATTCACAGCTACTCCACAAATGCTGGCAATACCGAGGGATACACACACATATATATTTATTTTATATATACATGTTATATATATATATACTTATATATATAGTTCAAGTCCCAGAATCTGACAAGCACCATCCTTCCCGGGGAGTGTGCTAGTCACCAAAGAGTTGTGATACTCAAAATTATCTTCGGTGTATCCTTCTTAATGATGTGCTACACTGTACTTTGCATTATTTGTTTTTTGAGAGTTTTTTTTTTGGCTAACAATGAATCTACATTATAATTTTCATGTTATTTTCCAAACACACACCTAACACCTTCCAACTGAAACTCTGGTTTCTTTTCCCTTCCTCTAAAAAATAATTACTTCCGAACCAGAGGACTCACGAAAGACACTGGGAAAATGATGTCAGGAAGTTTTTTTTTTTTTAGAAAAAGTAGCTCATTTGGGGTCAGAGCTTTAGATAATAGAGTTTAATTGTGTCACCAATAGAGAAGAAATGTAATATCATAGCTCCAATTAGATTAAGGTGACATTTCCCCTTTTAAGAGATTATTATAAAAAACTTTCATTTCTCCTCAGCTCCCTCAGGGGATATTTTTGTATAGTTTCTTACAGTTTGTTTTGGAAATAGAGCTTGTTGCCCTTTTCCAAGAGAGGGAACATCACGAGAGCTGCTGGTTTCCCCCAAGAGGTTCACACCAAATCTTTCTTTCTTTCTTTCTTTTTTTTAAAGAGAGAGAGAGAGAGAGAGAAAAGATTTGCAGGCAGTTGATCAAGGACAATTCCTGACTGGATTTTCCTAAAACTATGAGGAATTCTTTTCCTTCATCTTTATTGGGAAGACAGAAAATTGATCACCTGGATTTTATTTTTTTAATAAAAGCTGTCTAAATTTGCTTTTTCTATAAGAGAGAATGTTAATGCAATGCAGTGTTTTTAAGTATTTCTAAATGTTGCTCTTCTTAAAAGAATCTAATGTAACTTGGATTCTCACATCCACCTGTTTGTACAGTTTCAGTTTTCACATTTCAATGCCCTCTGCTTCGACCTTGTCCTAGCCTGCGGGTGTGTCAGCCTGGGCAGGAAGCGACAGCAGAGGGGGGACACATCATGGAAGCTCCTACCACTCAAGCCATGGACCCCGCCTACTGAGTATGCTGCAGTCTTTCTGTTCATCACATTGTTTTCTCCCTAGACTTTAAGACCACATCATGTTCTTTGCTGGTGCAGGTGGCCTATAAATTTGATAACTGCAGCTGAAGTTAAGTGCCTACTTAGATTGGCAAAGAAAATGATATTTTCTAATACCTCAGTGTTGGGCCCTTCCTCTTTCTCTGCTCTCCAGAATCCGATACCTAGGAAGCCAAAGATTTTTAACAGCTTTGTTTCTTCCTATCATGACTCTAAAGGCCCTAGCTCTCCTGTCTCCCTCACCCAATCTCAGTGAGAAATTAAAAATAAACTTGTTTTGGGGCCCAGTGGCGTGGCCTAGTGCCTAAAGTCTTTGCCTTGAACGTGCCGGGATCCCATATGGGTGCCGGTTCTAATCCCGACAGCTCCACTTCCCATCTAGCTCCCTGCTTATGGCCTGGGAAAGCAGTGTAGAACGGCCCAAAGCCTTGGGACCCTGCACCCATGTGGGAGACCCAGAAGTTCCTGGTTCCTGGCTTTGGATTGGTGTATCACCAGCCGTTGCGGCTCACTTGGGGCATGACTCATCGGATGGAAGATCTTCCTCTCTGTCTCTCCTCCTCTCTGTATATCTGACTTTGTAATAAAAAAAAAAAAATCTTTAAAAAAAACTTGTTTTATGTTAGATGTCAAAACGAATTATTAAAAAGGTTACTTTACATATGTTTCCACTCTTGTGAACAAGATGCAAAGATGAGTGTGTTAAACTACAACCCACCTGCAGGGCCGGGAGAGGCGGAACTGGATACTGTCCTCTTCATTTCTAGTGCTAGTCTGAATTCTCTCGAAGACAGCGAAGGGACAGTGAATGGTGAGCATTGAAGCTCCAAAACCTGGTCTCTCTCTCTCTTTCTCCCTCTCTCTATACACACACACACACACACACACACACACATATGTGTATATATATATAATTTCCTTTAGCTGTGAGCAGCAGGAACTATGTTCAGAAATCAAAAAAAAATCCACATAAATGGGTGTATATTTTAAAAGTAACAGATGTGGGGGCAGCATCCCATATGGGCTCTGGTTCACATCCCAGCTATCATTTCTGATCCAGCTCCCTGCAAATGTGCCTGGGAAAACAGTGAAAGATGGCCCGTTGGGCTCCTGGGCTCACATGTGGGTCCTGGAGGAAGCTCCCAGTTCCTGGCTTTGGAATGACCCACGTCCAGCCATCACAGCCATTTCAA
The DNA here is from genome assembly GCF_017591425.1 of Ochotona curzoniae. NCBI lineage: Eukaryota > Metazoa > Chordata > Mammalia > Lagomorpha > Ochotonidae > Ochotona > Ochotona curzoniae. The sequence goes on from NW_024466502.1 coordinate 10,713,764, forward strand.
AAGTAAACCAGACAATGGAAGATATCTGTTTCTGCTTCCCTCTCTTTCAAAAAAAAAAAATTAACAGATGTGAAATAGAAAATGTACTCAACTCCCCACCCTGAAGTGTTGTTTTTGCAAAAATCCAAGTCAACAAGCACTGGTTCTATTCCCAGTGCTTCCACTGATGGATGGAAATCCGACAATCAGACAGTTTCCTGTTCTCCCATCATGCTCAGAGTTTATTTGGAGTAGATGCCAGTAGGATGGACTCCTCAGATCTTGCGTTAAAACATAGAGCTTTGATCTTTTAAAAATAAATAGTTTTTCTGTATTCAAACACGGGTCCCAACATCATCCTGATGTGTCCGCCAGTTGCAGGTAATATACACAGCTTGGGTCAATTGAAGAAATGGCAAGTACTTTTTTTGTCATCTGCCACTAAATTCTTAGTAGCCTGAGGAGTGTTTATTTTCCATCAGTGTAGTGATAGAATTTATGATTACCTGAGACCACTCTTCTGCAGTAAACAGACATTCTACACACTTCCAAGGTGATCACTTATATTTATGTTCGTTTCAAAAATTATAATAAGAACATAGCAAAAAAAAAACAACTCAGCAATTGTTTGTAAAAATATTGCCTGAAACTATTGGAACCCCAAATGCTACTACCTTGAGCATACAAGGGAAGGTTACTACGATAGCTGGAATTTCAGACTGAAGTCCAACCCAGGCATGGGGCCCACTCTAAGACTATCCTCGCCTTTATGGTGAATTGCTAATTAGCTGTAAGAAGAACATAGATTAGGATTGCAAAGTATAGAAAATAAGAATCAAGCCCCATTCCTAAAAGATTCTAGAGGTGAACCGCAAAAGCAGATATTGATTTTTGTTTTTTTGTTTTCTAACAGCTAAAGAGTAGGAAAATCAACTTGGTCCATATTGTTCTCGATGCTGAGAGTCACTGGGAAACCATCTGCCTTGGCTTCAGTGAAAGACAATGTCCAAAATGCTGCTTCTCGACTTACTGGAGTTTGTTTTTGAAGAACACAAAGGGTTTCTGCGTGTCTGGAATGGGGTTTGAGACACCCCATTTCTAACTCTGTCAGGCTTATCTGGTGCTGCGGTCTCTAGACCACATTTTGAGCAGTAAGGGCCAGCAAGCATCTTCAATAAACCTTGGGAAATCCCATCTCCATTCTGAGACAGAACATTGCATGATGTTTTCCATTTCAGTAGAAAATTTAAATGAGAATTAATCATTTTCACTTTTGCCTAATCTGAAGTGGCAGGAAAGCTGCATTTGAAGCAGTAAATTTTACTTGGGTGAAATGAAAGTGTTTCCAACTCAAATACAAAGAGCTAGAAAAAAAAAAATCCTGTAGTCCATGTATGTGATTAATCCTCTGGTTCCCTGAAATCTAAAGCAAGGAAACAAAAAGCTCTAAAAAATGAGCCCTTTCTGAAACAAGGGCCCCTGGGAGTCCGTGCTTGTCTCAAGATTGATGGCCGCTGAACGGACTGTATCACTCATGTCCTCGCTCTCCAGGAACTATGGACTCAGATATGCCCCAAATATTTCATTGTTTGGACTAATAATGTCCCCATTACTCTTAGAATCACCTACTTACTGCTAATTACACTGGCCTCAATGCTGGCCCCTCTAATCTCAAAACCATCTCCTGTAGGCCAGGTGAATTTCAGATGAACGGACTTGTCCATCCATGCATTCACCCATCTTTACACCATGAATTCTTTCAAGACATACCCACATACAAGCAATTCTGTGCCAGGTCGTCCATGAGGCATGAGGGAGAAAGCAGAACAAGACACCCTTCTCTGTGTTGCCTTCCTAGTACATCTAGACACATCTAATTGTTCCTACTTCTCTGGGGCTGATGATGGTCCATGTGGTTAAAAAATCAGTGTGATGAAAAAAAAAAAAATGGGGCTGGAAACCTCTTGTGAAAGCTAACAATCTTATCCAAGATTCTGCTGGGACTGGGCAGGTCAGTCTATCTTCCTTCTAATTTTTTTTTTAGACGTCTCATTTCCTTTTATGACCCTGCACTTAAGAGGTAGAAAACCTGCTCACTTAAACTTAGCAAGTTTCCCCAGCTTCCAGACACAAATGGTGAAGGAAAGAAGGAATGAGTGAAGGCCTATTGTTCTTGAGCATACCGACAGACTGACACTGAGTGTATATACTGCATAAATATTTACTGCAGTAAATCCAATTCACAGAGTCAATGTCCAGTGAATGAGACAGATGTAGACACTGATCATTAGAAGAGTTTTGGCAAGTTTCCTCTTCAGATGTTGATCTCAATGGTAGCGGAAACATACAGTAGCTATAACAACTTCACTGGAAAGCCAGCACATCGACAAATTCTCAAGATTTTATGAAATCCCATGGTAAGATGGAAGTAGTCAGATGGCTGTTTACTTTGTCATTTTCCAATTATGGATAAAAGCTAGTCTTGGAGGCTAGGCATTGTGCTTTATGACTTGTTCCTATTTCCATCATTTAAAATAGTCAGACATTTGGAGACAGTTGCAGTCTTGGTCTATTTTGTTCGGGGCTATGTCTGATGGAGAGGTGCATGGTGAAGAGATTGACAGAGGCATCAGCAGGAGCGAGTACAGATAGATGCTGCAAGGGAGCAGCAAGCAGGAGTCAGGAGCCACCTGTTCCACAGCACAGCCTTCCAATGGGGTGCACATGTGTGCGTGTGGTGGACATCTCCTGAGAGCTGCTTGCACTTTGGCTTTCTTGTGGTCCAGCGGGTTTTTCCAGTTTGGAAATATACTCTTCTGAGCAGAGCTGGGAAGCTTGCACTGCTGTTAACTAGGGACTTTCCAAGCCAGCCAATTGCCCTCTGCAAGTCTCCATGTAGTTTATGTTCCTTTATCAGGATACCTGGCTTGAGGAAACTTAAAAAGCCCAGAGATGTATTTCTTAGAGTTCTGGAGGTTGAGATAGTCAAGATCAAGATGTTCAAGGTCTGGTGAGGGTCTTTTCACTCCATTATCCCATGGTTGAAGACAATGTGTGTGTGTGTGTGTGTGTGTGTGTGTGTGAGAGAGAGAGAGAGAGAGAGAGAGAAAGAGAGAGAGAGAGAGAGAGAGAGAGAGAGAGAGAGAGAGAGAGAGAGAAAGAGAGAGAGCGAGCTTCCACATGCTGGTTCAATCCAAAGTGCCTACAATAGCTGGGCCAGGCTGAAGCCAGGAACCCAGAACTTTGTCCTCATCCCCCACCTAGTGCTCAGTAAATTGAATCATCCACCACCTGCTGCCTGCCAGGAGGTCAAACACCGGAAGCACATTAGCTGAAAGCTGAATCAGAACAGGATTAAGGATGGAAGCCCAAACAGCCCACAGTGAGAGGCAGCCCGAGGGCTGGACTCATGCTTCCTTATTAGTTCTGTTTACCTAAATAACTTGTTCATACTAATCTCAACTTTTTGATTTGTATAGACTTTCATCTTTCCCCCTTCCTCTCTCTCTCTCTCTCCCTCACACACACACACACATACACACACACACTCACACCCCTCGTCCCATATTATATTGTGAAGTTATATTGTGATGTGTGCCAGGGTTGGTTCAGTGTTTTAGATTGCTTTGAGGTTGGAAAGCATATTTCTAGCTACGCTAAGTAGTGAATTATTACTGTATTCCCCTACACTACATTTGTATGTTTCTGGGATAATGCCCCCCACTCTCCTTTTGAGGACGGAGGGTGGCTCAGTTTTCAATGTATTGGATCATAAATGTAAAGGCGAATCTCCTTACAGACGCGTGGTAGGTCTGCTGCTGATTCTCCTTTTCTGACATTGCTCCCGAGCTTCCTGCTGCAGCCTGGGTTAACATTCCCCAGCTTCACTGCCAAGGTCAGCCTGAGGCCAGCCTCGGAACTTTCTTCTCATCTCCCGGAGATTCCTTCAGTTGCTGTTTAAGTTTGATTGCTTGCTTCCTGGATCCAATGTCATTTGAACTGGTCTTTTCTCCTTGTATTAGAGCAATTTTTCAGTATTCTGAGAAAAAGTACTAGTGAGGGATATTTTGGGACCTCTAAATGTTACTTTATTTTATTTTCTCACTTCATTGATTGTGTGGCTGTGTGCCCCTCACTCCAAACTTTGAAGCCCTGTATTGATCATTTATCTCTACTGACCAACATGGTATTAAGAAGGCCGGCATATACTAAATGTTGATTGTTCTTGTTTCTGGAAACTTTATGACATTTTCTTTTGTCTCCAGTATCCTGAAGTTCAAGAATCATGTGCTTGGTCTTGGGTCTTTCCTCTTTTTTGTTTCTACAGTAGTATTGTTGATGTGGAAATTCATGTCCTTCAGTTTGCAATTTTATTTTGGACATTTCTTGTTCTCCCTTTTTTCCTTTCTGTGCTTTTCTTTTTCTTCCTCCCTCCCTTCTCTTCCTCCCTTCTTTCCTTCTTTCCTCCCTTCCATTCTTCCTTCTTTCCTCCCTCCCTCCCTTTTCCCTCCCTCCCTTCCTTCCATCTTTCCTTCCTGCTTCCCTCCCTTTCTCCCTCCATTCCTCCCTTCTCTTCCTCCTTTCCTTCCTTCCCTCTTTCCTTCCTTCCCTCTCTTCCTCCCTTCCTTCCTTCTTTCCTTCCTTGCTTCCTTCTTTTCTTCCTCCCTCCATCCCTTCATCCCTTCCTTCCTTCCGTCCTCCTTCTTTCCTTCCTTTCTTATGAAATTCCTATCTTTTGAACCTCTTAGATTATAACTTTGCAAATGTTTTTTGTCATTGTTCATTTATTTACCTTTTCACCATTCTGGGAGGTTTTATGAACCATATCTTTCAATTTTTTCAAGATTTATTGTTGTTTGAAAGGCAGGTTTACAGAGAGCAGAGACAGAGAGAGATATCTTCTATCCACTGTTTCACTCCCCAAATGGCTACAGTGTTCACAGCTGAGCCCATCTGAAGCCAGGAGCCAGGAGCCAGGAGCTTCCTCCAGGTCTCCCATATAGGTTGCAGGGACCCAAAGAATTTCAGTCATCTACTGTTGCTTTCCCAGGTCATAAACAGGGAACTGGATTGGAAGTGGAGCAGCGGGAACACGAATGTACACCTAACAGGATGCCAGTGCTGCAGGAGAAGGATCACCTGTTGAGCCACCGCTCTGGCCCTTGAACCTTATCTTTCAACCATCCTGTTAATATTTTCACTTTTCCACATTTTTGTCACGCCTATGATTCCTCCCTACACTCTGATCCAGCCTTTACACACTTTTTCATGAATGTAATATTTCTCAATCTTTCTGAAGTGTTCTCTCGACATTGTCTCATTTATTCCAAGTTGCCTTTCCTCCTATTTGCTTTCATTTGACTTTCCAGCTGGTGGACTTCCTAAAATTCCTAGTTGTTTTTGAATACATGCCTACGGTGTACGTATGAGTTTTTGAAGTGCCCTTGGAAGATCTTTGTGAGGTGAACTCATTGCTGGATGGAATTCACAGTGACTAATCTACCTGTTTTTGGGGGTACACTGACTGTAAGTACTTCCCCAGCCACTCATCTTTGCCCAGGAAGTCAGATTAACAGTCATACCAACCTCACTGTGGCTGCCAGAATATTGGTATCAAATAAAAAAGGGAGATGAAGACGGAGGCTTTTCCCAGCTCAGTGCTCCCACCTGGTCTCTGTTTTCAGCATATTCGATGCTCCTAGAGCCACCTTGTTCAGATATGCTAGAAGATGATCATCACTACTACTTCATGGCCAGAGATTCGATGCTGTCAGCTTAATGTAGCTTTGCTGGGAGTATTTGCAACACTTCCCTTTCAAGCTGATTGTGAAACACAACCCCTGTACCAGTGAACACACCAACCTGCTTGCAGGTTGTCCCCCAGAATGTGGTGTTGGCCCATGCTAGAACACCCCATCAGTGTCTTAATCTTTGACTAGGATTGGGGAAAGAGAACAAGATCATGGGGTTCTGTAGAGTCAGGACAGAAGGTAGTTCTTTACTGATGCTAAACAAACTTTCAAATAATTTCTGCTTTGGGTAGCTTCATTTCCATCCCTCCTTGGAAAAGCTCCTGGTGCCGCTATTCCTGGATTTCTGCTTTGCCTCCCAAGCTCTGGGATTAGAGTTTGGCTTTCTGGACTTGTGAATCCAGTGACAACCCAGGGACCTGCTTTGCAATGCGCCAAATGAGATTTCTCTTCGTTTCTGTTTTCCGCTCTCTATTTTATGGAGAACTTATCTCTGTTTCTAACCCTTCACAAGTCTTTTAATGGTTGAAGAGAGAAATAGTGGGCACAGTATGATAGCCTACTGGCTAAAGGTCTTGCCTTGCATGAGCCAGGATCCCATATGGGTGCCAGTCCTAATCCCAGCAGCTCCACTTCCCATCCAGATCCCTGCTTGTGGCCTGGGAAAGCAGTCAAGAATGGTCCAAAGCCTTGGGATCCTGTGCCTGTGTGGAAGATTCGGATGAAGTTCCAGGCTCCTGGCTTTGGATCAGCTAAGTTCCAGCCATTGTGGTCACTTGGGGAGTGAATCAATGGAAAGATCTTCCTCTCTGTCTCTCTTCTTTTCTGTATATCACTTTGCAATAAAAATGAATAAATCGGGCCCGGCGCAGTGGCGCAAGTGGTTAAAGGTCCTCGCCTTTCACGCCAGGGATCCCATATGGGCGCTGGCTCTAATCCCGGCAGCCCCGCTTCCCTTCCAGCTCCCTGCCTGTGGCCCAGGAAAGCAGTGGAGGACGGCCCAAAGCTTTGGGACCCTGCACCCGCATGGGAGACCCGGAAGAGGCTCCTGGCTTCGAATCGGCATAGTATCGGCCCGTTGCGCTCACTTGGGGAGTGAATCATCGGACGGAAGATCTTCCTCTCTGTCTCTCCTCTCTGTATATCCGCCTTTCCAATAAAAAAATAATAAAAATAAATCTTTAAAAAATGAATAAATCTTTAAGAGAGAGAGAAATAGTACAAACACAAGCTCAATCTGCTTTCTTTATCCAAAAATCTGGCTTGGGATTTTCTGGTTCCTTACAGGTAGGCCAGAAGATATGAAAGGCTCAGAAAGACCCTCTCCTGCCCTGAGTACCCCCAAAAGTTACTCTAAACAACCTGATTAACCCCATAGCTTTGGTCACTTTCCCTGGTGCACAGTTGGAGATTTTTAGCTTTTTCAGATCAGAAAAAGAAAGAAATCTGATTATTGATTAGGACAAATTCAGGACTGTATTAAGTGAGAAGTGAGTCTTCATGTCTGGTTGACTATTTGTCAGACCTCACCCAAGACTTGGCCAATTACTACAAATTTGTGAATAATTCTCTGACTTCTTGAGAATTTACACGAACTAGTCTTTGTAAAATACATATTTTTTTTTTGCTTCTGGAAAAGTTTCCAAGTGTCAGGACAACCTGAAGTGATCTTATGGAGTTGAGTCATTACTCTAGGAATATAAAATAGTTAGAAGGTATGTAGCAATTGAGAAATAGTTCATCTACTCGTGCTTCATGCAGACTCAACAATTCCACCATTCATCTTGTTATATTCACGTTCTCAATTTCAAAAGTGAAAGGAACCTTGAATCAATGGTGCTAAAGACTACATGGTATTTCTGGGCAGATTCCATGTATGCCAGGCAAGCAAAAACACCTTCTGATCCCTTCCATTCCATGTCCTGTGTACCACTAGCTGGAAGGGCAGAATAAATGATGACAGTGCATTGGAAAGACTCCACACGTTTGGTTACACAATTGACAACCATTTCCAAGGAAAGAATTCTCCCATTCCTGCAGCCAGCCCTGCAACATGAAGGGATAACTGGAATATGAACTCTGTATCATTTGCTTAGACTGCCATGTGAATCCATTCACAGGAAGCTGGTGTGTGTTTTGGTGGGGTTCCACAGGCAAATCATTTTGGTGGGTTTCTGAAGTTCAACCCCTGAAGAGAGAGGACTGAAGGGCATCCAGCCTGTTAGGGAAGAACTTTCAAGGGGCGGGGGAACCATGAGAAGACTGATGGTGTTGGGAAAAAGCAATGCCTTGTAGGGCAGAAGAAAGAGCTGCCTGTGTAATACTCAAGGACACACATTCAGAATTAGAAATGGGGAGGTGTTAGCCTCTGCTCTACCAAGGCCGTTTGTCCTTGAGCAACTGATCTTGTCTAAACCTCGTCCACCCAGTCTGTAAAATGGAGGGAGTACACACAAGTCCCTGGGAGTGCCTCTGAGGATTAGATAAGAGGCAGATTGTCCTGCATGCTGACTCACAAGCTCCCTAAGTGTTGCCTATTATCTGCCACTCCCGTGGGAGGCAGGTCTGCCCCCAGCCAGCTCAGAATTCCATTGAGGTGGTGACATTGACATGAGGGTTCACGGGCAAGACCTGCTTTCTAAGGAGACCCTGGGGCTGCTCCCTGAGAAAACAGAATGACTTAGTGGACCTGAGGAAGATGCAGGACTGACATTAAACATTCATCAACCATGCAAAGATAGGAACACCTCACTTCGGCCAAGACATTCAACAACACCTGAAGGGAGATGTGTTCTCCTTTGATCTGTATGGAGAAGGGACTTTAGACAGCTAAGCGTTGTGTCCCTCTAACTCCTGCCAAGGCTGAATATTGTCCTATCTCAAAATTGAGCTGAAGGTACCATAATTTCCCATATGCCTCCTGTCCCCAGCTTCCCTCATGGCTTACTCCCTGACTCCTGCACCACCGGAGGGATCCATGTGTCACAGTTAGGGACCCCACTTTGACACATCAGTGTCACCCATTAGGATTTACTCTTGGTGTTGCTCACTATGGGATTGGGAAAATGGACAATCCCACATCACAACAGGTTATTTTTACTGTGCTATGAGTCTCATTGCTTCGAAACAACAGGGCACCAGTCTGAAGATTTTTCTTCCCAGGATTCGTCAGTTAGAAAACGCAAGACCACCCCCCTCCTGTGAAGAGGCTTTGACCTGGTGCTGGAATCGTCTTCACAGAGGTCTCAGGGGAACAGTGACAGCAAATGAATGCATTTGTCAGGAACTGGACCGACTTGGCTGTTCTTTTCCTCTTATGTAACCAGCGGCCCAGCAGCCTGTTTCCCAACCTTTTATTCTGTACTGTGTAGACTTCTCTTCTTTTCAAGGTCAGACATGCACATTAGCACTTTAGACCAAGCAGAGCCCTGCCTCGTGCTCGCTGCTGCCATCCAGCTCCCTTCCTTTGCTTTCCATGGCCCAGGAGTCCTCAGCTTCCCTCTTGACATGTTCCTCCTGCTCTTAATGTATTTTCCTTCTTTACTGCCCCTTCCCTCTGTAACCCAGGCACTCACTCCTGATTCACCATCACTTACATTTACTTTCTCTAAACCATGGCTTACGACTTTTTTCCTCATGAAAACAAACCCTGAACATGAAGCAAACCTTGTTTCCCCCTTGTTAGTCCAGTGCCATTCTCTCGGTACCCAAGTACATGTCACAATGGGATTTCTTTTCATTTTTGATATTAAGGGAAGAGGAAGCCATAGTTTTCATTGGCTCTGTTGTATTTTTATACTGCCAAGCATCTCCTAAATGCTAACCAACATGAGAAATGGATATGAAATGGACTATTTCATCTGCAAGTTGAAGAATCAGGTAAATATGAATATTTCATTATTTAGTTACTGGAGGGAAAAAATCATTCCAAATCGTCACAGTGAAGTCATTCCTAGCCACTGGGGGGCTATTGTTATACACTCAAAGTCATAGTGTTGGGTGGGGGAGCTATGAGGATGGAAATAGAGTTAGGGACATTGCTAATATGAGTGTGCGTTTTACCAACACAGCATAAATTATCTTCATACATTCTGAATTTTGATGAAAGCCATTCCTCCATGTATCTTAGTGTGGGATGATGCAAACGGAACGAATCGTGTGTGCTGGACGGGAAGTACTGCTTCAGACAGCTCATGCTTGGTGCAGCTTGCCTCATCTCAGCAGAAACTCAACTATTGCCATTCATTTGGCCTTCCGAGTTTTCAGATGCAGTTTTTGTTTCTGGCTGTGTCTGCTTAACCACTATGATACTCTCCTTTAACGTGACCCAGTGTTTAACACTCTTCTGCATGCTTCTACCCTCTCCAATGTTCCAGGCTGTCCTATGTGGACTGGAACACAGCAGGACCCTACATTCTATTTGCAGACAGACCCAGAGGAACTTGTCCTAACCAGGAGATGAATCTACCCCAGAACCAGCCTGCTGACCTCATCTTCAGAAATCAACAACCCCTGTGAGGGGCTATGGAGTCCCAGAGCAGACATATCCTGAGCATCCCAGGTGGCTATTCCTGGTTTGGGGCCGTAAGGGACGTTAGCCATGCATTCTAATAAAAAGGCCAGAATGGGGCTTTGGAGTCTGAGCACCGGCAAAGAGCTTCAGGCAATTTTCCTATTACTATACTCTGATAAGATAAAGAACTGCCTCATGTTGTAACCTGTGGATAAGTTTTTCATTTCTTAGATTCCTTAGTGACCATCTGAGGATCAGCAGATCAAATGAGATCCCTGCCAACAGCAATCTCCCTGCATGCACTTTTCATTCATAAATCCTGATCGTAATTTGTAAACCTCATTGCATTCTGAATGAATAGATAATTTCATGTCTTATTTTCAGATAGAGGACTTAGAGGACTCATGACAGAGTTCAGAGTTGTTGGCGATCTTTTTTTTGTTTTTTGTTTTTTTTTCCTTTTTAGGAATGGAACCATTTTTTCAAGTAAAACTTTGTTGAAAGCCTGCTGTACATGGGCCCGGCGCGGTGGCGCAAGTGGTTAAGGGTCCTCGCCTTGCATGCCCGGGATCCCATATGGCCGCCGGTTCTAATCCTGGCAGCCCCTCTTCCCTTCCAGCTCCCTGCCTGTGGCCCAGGAAAGCAGTCAAGGACGGCCCAAAGCTTTGGGACCCTGCACCCGCGTGGGAGACCCGGAAGAGGCTCCTGGCTTCCTGGCTTCGGATCGGCATAGTATCGGCCGTTGCGCTCACTTGGGGAGTGAATCATCGGACGGAAGATCTTCCTCTCTGTCTCTCCTCTCTGTATATCCGCCTTTCCAATAAGAAAATAATAAAAATAAATCTTAAAAAAAAAAAAAAAGAAAGCCTGCTGTACATATCTGATAAAATGCAGCTGCTCAGGTGAACAGCCAGACAGGGCAGCGGCTTGTCTGGCCAGGCTTTGCTCGGGGAGCAGCCCCCGAGATAACCCTGGAATCCTGATGGCAGCTCAAGGCATCCTAGGAGGAATGCGGGATTGCATGACACAGCAGCCTCTTTTCTGGTTTCACAAAAGGTCGGATTGCCCTGTTTCAAATGCCTTTTAGTTTCTCTCCATATAAAAATGTTGCTGACCTCAAATCTACAGGTAGAAGCATAAGTAATTGAACATGAAGTAAGAATAAGATGAGACAGTTTGCAGTTCACGTCAAGCTCCGTGCACTCGCTCGGGCCCAGGTGTCACTGCGCCAGCCGGCCCTGCCCCTGTGACCCTGCTCCGTTTTCCTTCACCAAGCTCTCTTCTCTTCTCTCTTATATTCCATTTTGCTCCTTCTTTTCCTGTGTATCTCCTCTAATCTCTTCCTTCTCTCTGTTTCCTTTTCACCTTCAATTCTTTCACTTCCTCATTTTCCATGTTTGCTTTGGGCCATTTCTCGGGATCTGCCCATTCCTTCAGTATCAGCTGGGCTTGGCCAGGTTACACTGCAATAGCAAACAGCTCCCAACTCTCACAAAGTACATTTTTGTCATTCTCCAAGTCCACAGGCTTCCTGCAAGAAAGGAGAATGATTCATTGCATGTTGTTGGAGTGAGAAAAAAATTCAAGAGAATTATTTCTTGAAATTTCCTCCCAGACATGAAAAATGCAGCATTTCCCACACGCCTCGTTGCTGAAGCTCTGACGTAGGCATGTTCTTAATGGCAGAGGCTTGAGTGGCAATAAGCTTGCAAAGTTAGAGCCCCAATACCTACCAATACTCCTGGTGAGTTCCACAGCCAGGACTTAAGCTCTGCATCTCTGATTCAGACCTCTTCCCAACACTCCACCTCTGACTTTCATTCCCTCTGCCCCCAATCTGCTGCTTGCCCTTCTCCCTGTCGGAGAGCTGTCTTTGTTTTAGCCTCATTTTCAGACTCTATGACATCAGCACCCAGGATAATTATAAAAATATCCCTTAGGGGGGCTGGTAGTAGCTGTTGGTTTTTAACGCCCAATGCCTGGGACAATACTATAATGATCTACGTGGACAGAATGGTCTACTGCTGTCTGACTTGATGCCTGGCCTCTCCCTCACTGAACAATGCAGCCCTGATGGCCACTGCACTTTTCCAGCTGTTGCTGCTGCGGCCATGCTGCCCAAGCTGCCCAAGCTGCTCAAGGCTGCTTTGGAGTTCATCTTCCCTTTCTCACTCAACATGGCTCCCCCATTCATAACCCTTCAAGCTCTACTCTCTCATAACTCTCCCTGAGCTGTCACAAGTAAGCCAAGGTCAAATAATTCTCCTTGTCTTTTATAGAGTAAATAAAGAATACTAAAAGGATTACTTAATGTTAATTATAATTAAAATAATCCCTAAAATAAATGAATGACTACATTTAACAGTTGTAAGATGTGACAGGCATTTGATGCTGTGGCTGTGTCTGGGATCAAACCCAACATAAACCTCGCTCCCTGGAGGCAGCAGTGATGCCGGCTGCACTTGGCTCCCTGCCACTCCTGTGCAAGGCCTGGATTGAGTTGTGCCTCTGACTTAGCCCTGTCCCAACCCATAGCTACTAGAGGCAGCATTTGAGGAGTAAATAAATGGATGCAAAATCTTTTTTCTCTTTCTCTTTCAGCTCCTACAATTAACTAAACAAAAAAAAATTCCAGATGTAATAAAATTCCTAAAATCAAATCTTAGCTATCATTAAAACATGATCTTGGAGTTGGAGAAAGGCAAGTCTATTATTTCGAGTATAAATGGGAATTACTCCTTTTATATGGGGCATCTGTAAGCCAGAAGCCACATACCTGCTCTACCTTTCTGCTAGTCTCCATGTTGCTGAAGAAACATCTATAGCTTTGCATGCCAGACTTCCTTCTTGGGTGGCATTGTGATGGAGAAAAAAGGGCAGAGGTGAGTGCCCAGGGCATGGAGAGCCTTCTAGTTGCACAAATGTGGGTTCTGAGGAACTGAGAGTTGAGCAACCTTGAGTCTCCATAATAGTTCTGAAGATACTCCAAGTATGAATATTTTATGCAATTCAGCTTGTGTTGATTCCAGTTACAATTGGGAAACCAAGGATGAATACATTACCTCAATTCGACAAGCTAAGTTCCAATCTTTGTAGGAAACCATGTACTATTAGTTAATGAATGGGAAAAAAAAGTTAAATTAACACCTTATTTTCACTAAGCCTTCCTCTTGTTAAACACATGCCATTGGTTTCAATACAGATAATAACGCACAAGTACACAAATATAGCTCTAAGCTGGTGTCTTTTTGTTTTTGAACTCTTCCCTCCGCCCATCATCAATGTTCTGCTTACAGATGTGGCAATGTTGTTATTTTTTTTTTTTTGCTGTTTTGTTTTGCTTTTTTATTTTGTAAGTTGGCTTTCTCTCTGGCTTAACTCATTAGGTAAAAAGCCCTAGCAGTACCTAATGTTAGGGAACCAAGAGCTCCATGATATGAAGTCCAAGGGGACCCAGTAGTGACTGGTCCCTGTTGGGTGAGTGCTTCACTGTACACCGCATCTCACTGGCTTCACGGCAGCTCTGCCTCCCAAAAATTAAGATGCAAACGAGAGAAGGGAGGTAGGGAACTTGGCAACTCACAGCTGGCTCTGCCTGGAGGAGACCTCATGTCACCCAGAGAGTGAGTCCTTGGGGTTCAGGGGAGTTTCCACTGCAGCTGAGCAGAATCATGGTTTTCTGTGAAGCACCTCCTCCTGAGACCTTTGAGGACTTAGAGTTACATTAAATGCCCATAAAACAGTATAATACACAAGTCCCAGAGCAGTTTTATAGTGGTTACAGACTCCAGAAGTGTAGGCATAATGCATGTACATTTCAAGATGGGAGAAAAAATGTGTGTGGTACTTTTAAAAGAAGAATATTCAGTATAAAAAGCAATAGAAATGCTTCTAATGTATATTATGGTCCCTAAATAAGGGCTACTTCCTCAAAAAGAACTGGCATCGTTGGTTTTGGCATGGGAGAGTATTTTCCTTCTATCAAGATGGCTTAAAACTAATTTACATTTCAGATTGTGTGTGTGTGTGTGTGTGTGTGTGTGTGTGTGTGTGTGTGAATTACTGAGCACCCATCCTGCAGTTAGACGCACTTTATGAAACATGGTCCTTTACTGTCTTTCTGGATACACACTCACACGTGAGACTGCAGGGACAGCCTGAGCCCCAAATGTCAGATATCAAAAGGGCCATTTCCTTGGTCACAAATTTAGGTCAACTGGATCGACTTTGGGTTCCTCCCCTGCAACTATCTCTGCCGAGAAAATTTGTAGCTCAAAATAAAGTTTATTATTTGTCACACGAGGGAAAAATGCTGACGTTGTACACTCTAAAGATATTAAGGTAGAACCAATATATGTTATTAGAAGCAACTATAGTTTTTTTTTCTATGAAAGATGATGCAATAGCCTTTATAGACATTTATTGTGTTTTTTTTTTTAATCTACCAGATAGAGGAAGAAGGATGGAGTGGGGCAGAAAGGAAGGAGACAGAGAGATGGGCACATGGGTATTTCTTGAAGCCAAAACTAAGAGAAAAATCTTTGCAGAGACAAACATGTTAGTTTCTGAAACTTACTGATTTTACTTTAAATAGCCCATCTGTCCCTGAAGACCAAATGCATCAGATGAGACCTTGAGGAATGCAACGCTTTGTAAGATTTTTGTAACATTGAATTTGTTCCCCTTAGCCCAACCTCATAACAAATCTGTTACCCAGATGTAAATTTAGAAGCCTCAGAATTTTGGCTGCCTGAGGAAGCATTTCAATTTAGAAGAGGTGTCATAGAACCTACCAAGGGAAGAATGGCTCAAAACCGAAATCACCCCAAACAAACCAAGATGGGACGTAAGGGAAGGAAATGGATCCCTTGGCAGTGGGGGAGGGTGATTTCGAGCTGCTCTCGTTGCCAGGGGTGGGATGGGAGAGGGAATACAACGAGTGCAAGCAAAAGTAAAAATTGCCAACATGATCCAAATGTTGAATACATGATCTGGCTTTGAAGAACAGATGACTTTCTTTCCCAAGCATCACTTGGTGGATGGACAAATCCAACTATGACACAATAGTCATCAAGGGGGCCGCACACCTGGTTTTCACAAATCCTCTGAGAAGAGGCAGATATCTTTGGGGGAACAAAAGTTGTCAAACACAGAGCCACAGTATAAATCATAATAAATTCCTAAGAGGCATAAGAATCAGACAAGAAAGATATATAAGAATTCAGGAAGGAAAACTCCAACAAAGGACCAGAGGGAGGAGAAAAAAATAGACCCAGGCATTTGACGAGCTGGGAAAAAGTAAGTGGTAAAGATGCCATCAAGAATCCACTTAACTGTAAAAGAAGCAAGATCATGAGTTCGGCCTGTACATGAAAAGAGATGAATGTGAGGCCCATTGTGACAATCAGAGAAGTCAGACAGCCAGGACGGGTACTACCAAAGGGCAGAGGGGACAGGGCATCTTTCCTTTCTTCCATGGCTGCTGCTGCTGCTGTCTGCTCCACGGGGCCTTGAGTTCAACCATTGGATGGTCTGTCCAGCCTCCCACCACTGTCCAGTGAAGGCCCCCTCACTGTGGGTGTCCTCAAGCTTCAAACAAAGTCCCCCATACACATCTGAAGCTCGACTAGGCCACACAAGAAGCTTCTTTCACTCCATGTACATCAGCATTGAGTGTACTTGAACATAACACTTTGGGAATCAAAGGACTCACCAAAATGAATCTGACATATTCACAATATGCCTAATAGCCATTGTACATGCAGCAATTATCCCTAAATAGGTCTTATAAATCACTACATTGCTTTTACACTGCCAAAGCAAGACTGTAATTTTCCATTTCATTAAATTGATCATAGTCACGATAGCATACAATAATGAACATCATACACTCCTTGGTCAGCATTTAAAATATTACCATTTTGTTGCATATGCTTTGCTATTACCTTAGTTTTTATTTATTTCCGAAGGAGAAGGAGAGAGAGCTCATTCCACACAGTCATTCCCCAATGCCCACAAATGGCAGAGATGGGGCCCAGCTTCAGACAGCAGTTTGGTCTAGGTCTCCCAGATGAGAAGCTGGTGGCAATTACTTTGCACCAATTCTGCTGTCTTCCAGAGTCTGTGTCAGCAAGGAACTAGAGACAGGAGCAGGAACAAGAACTTAAACCCATGCACTCGGATGAGATATGGGTTTCTCCGTGTCTTGTGGTTTCCACACTAATGACAGGTAGAAGAGACAAATGGGGGTTTTACAAAAGACCCTTCCTTCTGAAATTGTCTTACTACTTGCTCATTGAGCCAGTTACCTTGGTTGTCAAGCCGCTATCTTTCCTGTGAACCACAAATACAACTCAGTTCATACCTTTGGCCAATGACTTCATAGATGCTGCTGCTTTTTTCAGAGCAAGTTGCACCATGGCACACAGGTCCTGCTTTTCCATGATGCTAAGTTTGATCTTTAACTCAGGAAGCCAGCAATCCCAGCTGCACTGCTGTGGCAAGACCATACTCCTTATAACACCAACTGTTAAATCCATTGCCCACGGGCTGGATTTTCTGTGCTTCCAGGAGACCCACAGCCCTGGCTAACGTCTCACTCATTTCATTCTTTCCACACCCCACTTTCCCTCTTTCTTGGCACTCTGTTTTGGAGTTGGACTAACAGATTACTATTTTTTTTTTTTTATCCCCAGTGCTTGCCATACGATTGTCAGGAGTAGAGAATGTGTTTAAGTATTGGTAGATTTTCAGCATCTAGTGTGCCAAAGCACAGGTAGATTTAAAAATAAATGAAGGAACATGAGCCAATTTTGGGGTTGATGAGAAACTGGAGGGCGTGTCTCCCACCAGGTTTCTGTGCTGACACCTTGTTCCCAGTAGCATGATATTGGCTGGTGTTTCCTATAGGAGACGATTTGTTCCTAAGAGCTGGGTTAGTTCCTTTATATGAGAACCCAGGGAGCAATGTTGCTTTTCACCATGTGAGGACACAGAAAGAAGGTCATCTGTGAGCCAGAAATCTCTCACCAGATCCTGAAATTGCAATACCTTGGCCTTCTGCTTCTCTGCTGCCATAACTATAAGAAACTAATTTCTGTTATGAGCCGCTTAGTCCATAGCATGCTTTCACTGGAGCTGAAAGGACTAAGACAGAGGACACTGAACAGGCAAGGAAATACAAAGGACAGGGAGCTTCACACGAAATAGAGAGTGAGACCTGCATGTAGATGTGTACAACAGTCTCTCACGTGGCCCTTACACTCCAGCTGTCGTATTTTCTATCTGTGCACTCTCGGGCTCCTAAAATAACATCACTGGATGTTTCATTATCAGCAGTCATGGGTAATAAGAGTATGTCCTTGATAGGATTCCTTGGAAAGTCAACATATGTGAAACACATAGACAATAGGCAGGCAGGGAAAGATGAGTATACAGAGGTCACGACTATTCGTAAACTCGTCAGCGAGAAAACCAGTCATTTCCTTGTCCTTAATTTCCACTTAAACTCTTTCAGGAGGCTTCCTAATGAAGTTCAGGCTGAGGGAAAACTGTTAAGACCAAAAGCTGTATGGAGGCCAGGAGCACTGCTAAGTTCCTGAAATTTGACCCAAGGGCTAGAGGACAAACAGAATGTCTCCTTCTTCCAGCCATTCCACTGTGCTCCATGGAGAAGCAGAGACATTTGCCCTGGAAGGGACTAGAGTGAGAAATGGGTAAATATTTGCTTTGCCTCAGCTGGATAAGTGGATTTCTAATAAAGAGGCAGTGTGAGTCATGTCATAGAATGTACCAACAATTCAGGAAACAGCCACCCCAGAAAACACTGGATTGGCAGGTGCTTTCAATGGGCTTCCGGGAAAGACTCTCCTGACACTTAACATATAAACAAGCACACTGATATGCATGCACACATATGCAATCCATTCACAAAAGTGCACACACACTCAGATGCACAATCCACTTATAAGCATACGCAAACATCCACATCCATTCCCAAACATACACACACACACGTATACCCACCTGAATACACACACACACAACCCACTCACAAACACACGGACACACTCACACATATATCCAATAAAAATACACATGCACCCATGTACATACATACATATGGGGACACTTCAAAAAGTTCTAGGAAATAAAGAACTTAAAAAGAAATTTACTTTTAGGCCCGGCACGTGACCTAGTGGCTAAAGTCCCCACCTTGAATGCTCTTGATCCCATATGCGCGCCAGTTCTAATCCCAGGAACCCCACTTTCCATCCAGCTCCTTGCTTGTGGCCTGGGAAAAGTCAAGAATGGCCCAAAGCCTTGGGCCTCTGCACCCATGTGGGAGACCTGGAGGAAGCCAGCCTGGCTTCAGATGGTTGCAGAACCGGCCCTTGTGGTCACCTGGGGAGTGAATCATCGGATGGAAGATCTTTTCTGTCTCTTCTCCTCTCTGTATATCTAACTTTACAATAAAAATAAATCTTTTTTTTAAAAAAAGGAAATTTACTTTTGATGCCATATTTCTTGAAATCCACAGAATGCATCATACACTTTTTGAAAGCCCTTACTACACTCCAAATACACACGTTTATGCACACACATACACAAATACACCTTTGCATCATTATAACAGCACTCACAAATACACTCATGCCATACATATTGTGTTTCCACCAGTACAGGTGCCACGCTGTCCCTCTGTGTCACTGCCTGCCTCAAAGGGTCTCCTGAGGACACATGGGTCTGGTTCCCACAGTCATCAGAGCCTGCAGGAATAGTCTCCTACAGAAGTACAGGCTGCTGGGCTGTGACCACTGGAGGCAGAGGTTCAACCAGGCTGACCTCTGTGATTCCCTTCCAATGGAGCCCACACTGGCACCTGCAGAAGGCAAACTCCCGAGATAGCCCATGCTCTCTGGCCCATGCAATTATGCCCTCTGTGTTTATTCACCTCAAAATGGGGCAGAGTTTGGATTTGTTTTCAATCATTGCAAAAGGGCCAAGATGATGGGATTCCAATCCTGTAATTATGTAGAATACAGGATATGTAGCAGGTGTTCATTTACTAATTTTGAAGGTCGAAAACCTCATAATTTGAGGACCTGCAAGAGGGCTAGATGGTATCAACAATGAGTCGTCTCTGCTTCATGGGAGGGTCCCCCAGAGAACAGCCAGCAAGACAATGGACACATCAGCCCCTCAGCCATGAACATATGGATTCTGCAAGTGAATTCCCTATTTAAGTTTCCAGATGTGAATATACTCAGCCCATACCTTGACTATAGCTTGACTACGCTGACTACATCGTCACTGTCCTCCAACTAAGCTGAGCTGTGCTGGGACTTCTGATTTAAAGAGATGGTGAGAAAATAGCCACATTAAAAAAAAAGATAAATTTATTTTTATTGGGAAGGCAAATTTACAGAGAAAAGGTGAGACAGAAACAAAATCTTCCATCTTCTGGTCTTCTCCCAAGTGGCTGCAACAGCTGGAACTGAGCTGATCTGAAGCCAGGCACCAGGAGCTTCTTTCATGTCTCCCATATGGGTGCAGGGTCCCAAGGCTTTGAGCTATCCTTGACTGCTTTCCCCCAACTCACAAGCAGAGAGCTGGAAGAAAAGTGGAGCAGCCAGGGCAGGAACTGGCACCCATATGGGATCCTGGTGGGTGCTAGGAGAGAGCCACTGAGCCATTCTGCTGAGCTCAACTGCGTATTTTTAAAGTTAAGTTTGCAGTAATTTGCTATAGGATGATGGATGAATAATATAGTGTTCATCTTCCAGTCTTACACAGGAAGCCTAATAAAGCCACTGTGATATTTGAGTATCTTGATTTTTCCAACAACCGAGAAGGAATATGAGGAGGCAGGGTCCAAGTACAGTTACTTGCTATGTAAACATGGCTGAGGCATTTTCATTATGTATAGCCCAGTTTTATCCTCCATGTTTTGATAGAATTATGTGAGATGGTTCCCAAGTTGTCTTCCAACTGACAGCTGAATAATTTAATGTTTGTGGAATATTTCCTGATTAGGCATGCTGAAATATTATTTCATACTATCACACTTACATTTTTTTTTAAAATTGTGTTTTTGAGTTGCTTGTAAATTTAAATGAGTAGAGACTTAAAAAAAGTTTAGTAATTTGTACAAGACATGAGGACTCAAAAATGGGAGAGAAGGGAACCTAGAATATTGTCTCTTTCCTGTATTATGCTGCAGCAAAGTCCGACAGAAAGTCTGTCCAACTATTTAACTAGAAGCAATCAGGGAAACAGACAGGAACCTTAGAAATGGACTTGGAGTTGCAATAATCAGGTGAAGGATCATGTAAGTGGTAATTTAAGCTGACAGCGAAGACGGAATAGATTCTCAGTGATGGCTTTGAAAAAGTTAGATCATCAAGGGAGTTCATCGGAGGTCATCTCATAGAGGAGAGAAGGGAAAATCAGGAGTTTAGGAGGATGTCCTCCCCCAGGTCCTAAGAGTGATGGCTCCGGGCTTAGCAAAGCCTTCTGGTGGCTCCGGTTTCCAATTCAACACATCCAAACCCCAAAGTACCCTTGTATCCAAAGGCACCTTTATCATGATTGGGTCCCTTATCCTGGTAAAATTCTTTCTTGCTCTCCCATCATCAGGTTTTCAATGTCAGCAACTCTCTTGGTTTATCACTTAGTAGTAGTCACCCAGAACAGTCAATTTCACCTCCCACCTGTCTTACATCGTCAGTGTCCACCTCATCACCCTCACTCAGAGTCCATCACTTGTTTGCTATGCTGTTTCAATAGCCTCCTAACTGATCTCTATCCCACCACCTCTTCCCATAGAAGTTCATCTTCTATGTTGATTCAGACGGGGACTTGGTTACCACCATAAGCATGTATTAAGCCCTTGAAAGGCTCTCCCAGCGTTAACTGGGTGCATTTTCAACCTCCATCATACAAGTGCAGAACGTTTTCTGTCTCATTTCCACCTTTTTGTGAATTCTCATTGCCTTGCCCCACCCCCACCCCCGCCTATGCTTCCTCTTCCTGCTGGACTCTAGCCTGGCCTGCTTGTCCATCTGTATTTTGCCTCCTTTCCTGGGCCATTCTCTGCCATTGTCCTTCTATGCATTGCCTACATACTGATGGTTTTGGAGTTGATCTCAAGTGACTCATCTAGGAAACCTTTTTTTTAAGCCCTCTCCTAGCAACCACATCTCCAGGGGACCATTCTACATTGTACTCAGTAGCTACAGATCACAAAGAAAATCATGTCCACGTGTTCTTGGACATGTGCGACAGAGCGGCACCACATGCCGTCTAAAAGGAACTCGCTATTTCTCCCAACATGATACCATTGGGTAACATACACATCTCCTCCAGACGTTAAAGCAGGTTCAATGAATGCAAAGATGATGTCTCACTCATCTTAGATTTCTTATTCCCCAACATAGAATCTCCACACATGGCCACCTCAAATGAAATCTTTGCTGAATAACTGACAGAACCAACAGGAAGGTGAACTACAAGAACAGAATCTACGCATTGACCTTTAGAATCCAGGAGAGAGGGCAGGATTCCTGGGCCAATTTGAATTGACCTTTCTGATTATGCAAGCCAAAAAGAGCAGTGCCAACTCACTGACTGGAATGCCATTGGAATTCTGATACTGGCACAGAAATTATAGCTAGTACTTGTATTTAAAAAAAATTAGCTTGTGGAGCCAGCATTGCAGTATAGCAGGTAAATGTTGTTGCTTGCAATGCTGCATCCTATGTGGGCACTGCTTCATGTGTTGCATGCTATGCTTTTGATTCAGCTCCCTGCTCATGGCCTGGGAAATGTAGCAAGTGTTTGAAGTGTTTGAGCCCCCATCGCTCATACAGAAGACCCAGATGGGACCCCTGACTCCTAGCTTTGGCCTGACTGAATCATCTGGCAAAGTGAACCAGGAGATGCAAGCTCTCTCTCTCTCTCTCTCTCTCTCTCTCTCTCTGTTAACTCTGACTCTCCAAATAAATCTTAAAAAGTAACTTTGCTTATTTCAAAGGAAAAGTGACAAAGAGAGTGGAAGAGGCAGCGTGAGGGAAAGAGAGAGAGAGAGAGAGAGAGAGAGAGAGAGAGAGAGAGAGGTTTTCTCGTATCAGTCTCCCAAAAATGTGGTGTAAGGCAGAGGCCCAAGCACTTGGGCCAGCACTTGCTATTTTCCTAGCGACATTAAAAAAGCTGAATTGGAAACAGAACAGCCAGTACTTCAACAAGTGCTCTGATGGGGATTCTGGCATTGTAAGGCACATTTTGATTCTAACAGCAATGCCAGCTCCACCATATCTTTTTTTTAAAAAGATTTATTTATTTTTATTGCAAAGTTAGATATATTTATAGAGGAGGAGAAACAGAGAGGAATAGCTTCTGTCTGTTGATTCACTCCCCAAGCAGCCACAAAGGCTGAAGCTGAGCTGTTTCAAAGCCAGGGCCCCAGAATTTTTTCTGAGTCTCCCACTTGGGTACAGGGTCTCAAGGCTTTGAGCCGTCCTCCACTGCTTTCCTAGGCCACAAGTAGGGAGCTGGATATGAAATGGGATCACTGGGATAGAACCAGTGCCCATATGGGATCCTGGTGCGTTCAAGGCGAGGACATTAGCCACTAGGCTACTGCGCCAGACCCACCACCAGATCTTTACAGTACTTTTTGATGCCTATACAACATAATTTTTGGTTTTCATTAAAAATCTCAGTGGACCTGACTCCAGCTACATGCACTGGCTTTCCTTCCTCACTCCCTTATACTTCTCTCTCCACTTCTCCTTCCCTACCAACACTACAATCTTTCCTCCTTCCTTCCTCCCTTTCCTTGTAGCTCCATCTCTTCCTCCATAAGTTCCTTTACTTTCTTTCCTTTTTCATTAATGTGAAAGAAACTTGGCCACTTTAGCACAACCTAAAACATTTATGTGTAAAATAATGTGGTGCCTAAGTAGCTTTCTAGGGGAATGCAAGTACAGGCTTAGATAAAATATCCAAGCCTATAGGAATGCTCCATTTCTGTGTGTTTATTAAAAAAAAAATTAGGCTTCGCATCAGTACTGTTTCTTCCAGTTGAAGAGCTGAGTGCATGGCTTTTAGGAGAACGTGTGACTCTTCAAGGGATTCCAACTCCGCCTCATAACCTGGCGCATGGTCATCGATGTCATGGGAAACTCGAGAGTTCCAGCCTTTTCCAGCTGTTTCATGTGCTTTTATATGTGCTTGTGTGCATACATGGTGTTTATATGTGTTCATTCCAGGCCCACTAACTGCTCTGGTTTAAAAAATAATACGACACATGCTCTGGTCCAAAGTAAACATACTGTCTGGAAAGAGTAGCTTCAAAATTGTAGGGTATATATGAAAATATTTTTAAAAAGTCATTTATGTATTATCAAATAAGTATATACAGATTTCAATTTGTTAGAACAACACTTCTCTTAAATTCCATTCTTCTGAAACTTTTCAATAACATTCATTTATTTATTTTGAAGGAGAGCAAGCAAACAAAATTCCATTTACTAGTTACTTCCCAAATGGTCATAGTGGCTAGTTCTGGGCCAGGTAGGAGACAGGAGTCAAAAGCCTCTTCCAGGTCTTCCACATGAGTGGCAAGGACCCAAACATTTGGGCCGACTTCTGCTTTTCGCAGGCCATTAGCTGGGATCTGGATTAAAAATGGAACAGAGACACATGAACTGGCGGTAACATGGCATCCCGGTATTGCAGGCAAGAGTGCTGTTCCCCACTACGGCATAACATTAGCATCTGAACATTCCTTAAGGCACCTTATAGTACCTGATACCAGTATAGTTTTAAAATCACAGGCTACATTCTCCACTTCTTTTACTTTTCCACCATGGAGATTTAGAACATCCAGGCAGGAAAGGCCTACATTCCAGTTACACAGGTCAGTGTGTGTCTGAGAATCATGCGCTGAGCTGAGACTTTATGGAGGCAAAAGTTTCTGTAGCCGCATCTCCAAGAAGAAAGATCTCCACTAAAGAAAATGTCAGTTTCTACTCTGGGGGTGTCCATTGCCTGGGACCTTGCAAGGCAGGATTAGCACTCACTCGCAGAGGTTCTCCAGGAGCCTCTTAGGTCTCCGCGGATCCTGGTCAGCACTGATAGGTCCTACTGACTTGGACCTTTGGACCAATGCTCTTGGGTCTTTTGGAGAAAATAACAACAGTTATGGTTTTAGACAAATTGAACCAATTTACAGATATGGCCAATTGCTTTGGTTTATAAAGATTGAGAACACTGTATGCTGAAACAAAACATGGTCCAAACTTCTGTTAACCGTCTGACCTCAAATGGGACCAGCAAGTGCTGGTAGGTATCGTAACCTCGGGTGGATTTGACAGTATACCCAAGAGGTCAGGTATTTTATCACTGAAGCAATGAGATCTGCTTGTTCTGCAGGTGTGACTGTGATGTTGACTGGGTAATCTTCAAACAGCGCTGTGCTGGGGAATTCCATCATTCATCTCATTTACCTAACACACTATTAGAGCAGAGCTGACTCGAGAAACTCTTATATACTACAGGTACCAGAAAGAGCCTAATGCACTGGGAAATATTTAGGCCTGGAAGATGTAAAAGAAGGATTTTAATCTGGTTCTGGCACTAATTAGGACAATTGGGTACTACATCATTGACATGTGGATATTTCAGTTAAATTTTCCATCTCCTATGTGTTTATAATGAATAAAACAATCTGTAGATTACTTCTAAGATTGCTCTCAGTTCCCCCCCTCCCTTTTATTTGAAAGGCAGAGAGATAGAGAATGAGAGAGAAACATATCTACAGAAATCTTCCATGTGTGGGTTTGCTCCCCAGATGCCCACAATAGTTAAGGTTGGCCAGACAAAAACCAGAAACTCATTCCAGGTTTCCCATATGGATGGCTGGGACACAAACACTTGAATCACCATTATCTTCCTGGCAGGGCACACACTAGGAGGATGCTGGATCAGATGTTGAGTACCTGGGACTTGAGCTGGGCAATCCAGTGTGAGATGCAGGTGTCCCCAGCTGTGACTAAACCCCTATGTCAAATCCTCCCCTAGTTCTTGCTTTTAGCTTTAACTTTGGTTACTAGTTTCTATGGTTTGAATATGTCCCTAAATTTTCATGTTTGGGAAACTTAAGCCCCAATATATTCGAAATAATTGCTATTACATGATTTCATGGCATCAGCTGATTTCCTATTTCCCTGTATTCTATGTTGATTTTCCCTTTTACAAAAAAAAGGAGACATGGGAAGGCTGGCTTTTTCTAAGTAGGAGCAGTATGGAAGGGTCAATAGTTTGGAAGGGTCAGTAGTTCGCTAGTATTTAAGTCAAGCTCCTAGGGAGTAAAAGCTTTATTTTAATCATCAGTTTATTTTGAACTCCCACGACAGTGCCCCACACGTGCTGAAAGTCAGCAATTGTCCTCAGTGGAAGGATGGAGGTTAAGAAGAGTTCCGTAGCCAAGAAGCCCATTTTCTGATCTCTTTTGCATCTAAGTGGGAGCAATGAGTCTAGTTTTCCACCAACTAAATAGGAAGTTAAATAATAGTTGTTCTTCCCAAGAACCTTCACTCTGTCTTAGAAGTTGTGTACCAAACATGACCAAGTTCCTGGACCCCTGATTCTCTATATGGAGTAAACAGAGAATTCCCCATGTATATCAAATTTCCAAGACTGAGAAACAAACTTTTACTACATCAAGCCAGTGAATTCTGGGCTGATTTGTTATGGCAGTTGTTTTATTTTAATGAGTACACAGAGAGTGGAAATTGCTTGAATGCCAAAACACATTAGATTTGCAAGAGATGGCAGAGTGGTGGGGGCACTGGAATGTCGTAGGGGCAGAACAAACCTGGTCAAAAACCATGGTTAGTGCCTTCTTCTAGGGAAAAGCTATGGAGTTTGATGTTGTTTTTATGTAAGGAATGCCATCTACTCGTAATCTCTCTTTTTAGGAATATATCCAAAACACCTGATTTACGACAAACCAACATGCATCCCTATGTTCATTGCAGCACAATCAGTAATTGCAAAAACATGGAAGCAACCGAAATGCCCATCAATAGAAGATTGGATAAGAAAGCTTTGGTTCATCTACTCCATGGAATACTACTCAGCTATTAAAAAAAACAAAATGCAGTTCTTTGTGGCTAAATGGGCACAACTGGAAACTATAATGCTAAGGGAAATGAGCGAATCCCAAAAGATTAGATACCACATGTTTGCCTTGATTTAACTTGTAATTTAGTGTTTGGTTGTTTGTTATTTTTTGAACGTGTCATTGATGCTGTCTCAACCCAGATGTTTCGAAGAATGGAACTTGCATTATTTTTAACATATTGTTTACCCAATACTATGTCAATTAATTCCATAATGTTGTATATTGATACTGAGGCCTTGTTGGGGCTTTTAACCGACCGGATCTTTGCTCTGTTAGACCTATCTTCAGACCATAGAAGGTCTCCCCAGGAGGCCACTGAACTTATCTGGACAATAAGACGCTGAACTTTATGCTAGGCATGTGTTTGCAAGCAATGAATCTCAACTGAACTTGAACTATGGTTATGCAGCAAGGTGGAGGAATCCACCATGGGGGGAGGGATATGGGGAGGGGTGGGGGGAATCCCCAGCGCCTATAAAACTGTACTACATAATACAGTGTAAGCAACAATTAAAAAAAAAAAAGATTTATTTTTATTATTTTTTTATTGGAAAGGCGGATATACAGAGAGGAGAGACAGAGAGGAAGATCTTCCGTCCGATGATTAACTCCCCAAGTGAGCGCAATGGGCCGATACTATGCCGATCCTAAGCCAGGAGCCTCTTCCGGGTCTCCCACGCGGGTGCAGGGTCCCAAGGCTTTGGGCCGTCCTCGACTGCTTTCCCCGGGCCACAGGCAGGGAGCTGGAAGGGAAGCGAGGCTGCCGGGATTAGAACCGGCGCCCATATGGGATCCCGGGCGTGTAAGGCGAGGACCTTAACCACTTGTGCCACCGCGCCAGGCCCCGCAATCTCTCTTTAATGAGAAGGATACTGAGGCGGAGGAAGACTAAGCAATCTGCCCCAAAGAAAGAATGAACAACCAGCATGGCTATCATTGAGCTCAGCTATGACCCAAAGCTTGTATTCCTTTCCAACATACACAATGTGTTTCTGCTTCCTCTCTGCAAAGGGCTTAGGGATATTGATGCCTGTCCAAAGTTCCTCATGGAAGGGGAAGACTGTCCATCAGTCAAGTGTCAGGACTCAGAGTGTGGTGTCTTCTTGATTTTCTGCTAAAGCAGAAGGCTGGTGGCCCACAGCCAGCAGAACCCAGTATGAACATGTGTACCCTCAGCACCCGAGGCCGGAAACGGGTAGTCAATCAAGGGTGAGATGACTTGCTGTTTGGACACAAGACTTTTTGTTAAAACTAGGTAGGTCAAAACATGAATGAATTGGTCACTCTCTGCCCTTTTGTACAGAAAACTCGGGACAGGTGGAGGGGAGAGCAGAGGCCGTTCTTGGGAGCACAGATGCATAGGGACTGGGAGTCCTTCTTGTGTGTGCTGAGTTACATAATGGAACAAAGAAGGGGATGATTCATCATTGCCACGAGTGGAGGAGCATACACACACCTAAATATAATTTACAAGTGGCTCCTCTTGATGGTATTGCACAACCAAATTAGCTCCTTTAAAAAACACCCACTTTAAAGCACAACAGATGATCTGTACTTCTGCTCAAAACATAAAAGTTTGCACAAATGGCTGAGACAAACAGGACTGCGTTTGTGTTCAGCTCTAAGCAGTCTGCTTGGGACTATCCACCACTCCACATTTCAGACAACTTCCAAGACCAAAGTCCTGATCAAATTCCCTGTGGTCAACATTTTGCTTTCCCAAGACAGCTCGTTCATGAATGCACTGCCTACTCCAATTCCCTCCCCCACCCAACATGGGAAGACTGATCATGATTAGTGGAAGAGGGGGGAGTACAGAGGGTTTGTGGAAACTAGCATCTGGAATGGGGGAAGTCTCAACAGCATTTCAGAAGAATGGATTCATCATGCAAGAGCATTGTAGCTCTCAAGGACACTGGGAGAGGGACCTGGCTCTGCAGGCTCCAGGGGAGCTGCTGTGCTGGGCCAATCTGTTCTGCATTTCCAGTGTTGCCTCTTTAGGAGGGTGTTTTAGGATACCCTGCCAACCAGCCAGGGCTCCAAGTAGTTTTTGTTTCTGTACTCACACAGATGAAGAGCTACAGTCATTGAGAGTGACCCAAATCCGTGCATCTTCACAAGTATCACCACTGGCCTGAATTTCTGCAGCCTTCACATACAGCAATCTTCATGTCCATTTGGAAGTTGCTGCTGGAACTCTTGCTAAAGATCTCACCTGCACAGAATCAGCACAGAAATGAGCAATTTCTCTTTTCTATGGCAATGTTGCAGGGTCCCACGAAGAATATTTTCAGGGACTAACTTGTTTCATAAACTTTTGTTCATTGTAAACAGTTCAGTATGAGCAATAACAGCTTTCTGTCTTTATTCAAGAGAGCAGCACAGTGTACCTTGTGTTCTGATTGTTTCCCTTGATTGAAATAGTCCGGATGTCTTGCCCTAGATCTCTCCAAGGTTGTATAGAATGGGGTTCACTCAGTCTTGAGTCTTCAGCTGTTTTCATTCTTCCTCCTCCAGGTATATTTTTTTGGCAAGAGCCTTTCAGGACATTCCTTCAGTTCCCCTCTATTACACACGCAGACACAGGAGGGGGATTCACAACAAGGGACAGTGGTGTGGCTCTTCCTGCCTTGTGCCTGTTAGAGGATGTGCATGGGAATCGGGTATTTTCTGTGTAGCTTGTAGGTCTCCTTCTCTCCCTTCCTTCCCCCTCAGCTCTCAGTTGCTTTCCTGACTAATAGACATGCCAGGAAGAAGCTGCTGCTGCTTCTCTGGAAATTATGCTGATCCCAGAGAGTAATTGTGAAAAAAAAAAGTAAGTTGCATAGAAAGTGTGGGCAAATGCAGCTTGAGAAATGTAAAGGAAGAACTGTGGGGAAGATGTGTGGGTGCCATGCAAAGCACTGTGGGTGGTGGGGACAGAAGGCTTCAAATGGACACAGGCAGCTCTGGGCTCTGGGTGACACATTCACCCCATGCAACACATTGCACAGTCCATCCGTTGCACTTCAGTTACTGACCAAATCCAGTCTCCTTGTGTTGTTTTTATTTTTTCCCTAAACAGAATTTGAATTCGGGTGTGAGAATGGTGTGTTATTGCACTACATGAGGACTGGTAGGGGTGAGAGGAGATAGATGAATCAACTACTGACTAGTAACTCCATTAGACGAAGAATGGGAGGGTACTGAACTTGCTATGTACTCCTCAGTGTGTGGCCCAATGGGCAGCAGCATTGATGGCCATCTACTGCATGCGTATTGTGAATGCATCGTTTCTGGTCTGCATCTGGGCATCCAGGTTGACAGTGAAGCGTGCACAACACAACAACAGTCCTTAAAACATGCTCTCCAAGGACTGGTGCAGTGGTCAGCAGGTCAATCCTCCACCTGTGGCTCTGGTGGCCCATATGGGAGGCAGTCCATGTTCCAGCTGCTCCACTTCTGATCCAGGACCCCGTTTATGACCTGGGAAAGCAGTAGAGGATCGCCCAAGTGCTTGAGCTCTTGCACTCACATGGGAGACTGAGAAGAAGCTCCTGGATCCTGTTTCTGGATCAGCACAGTTCTGAATGTTGCTGCCATTTTAAGTAGTGGACCCGTGTATATAAAATCTCTCTCTCTCTCTCTCTCTCTCTCTCTCTCTCTGTGTGTGTGTGTGTGTGTGTGTTTCTCTCTTCCAAATTTGTCTTTCAAACAAAAAATAAATCTAAAAAACAAAAGGGACCCACTGATTCAGAAACTAGGGTCAGAGGCCAGACATCAGATTAAACATACTTTCCAGGTAATTAGCAAGGTCTGAGAGTTATGGCTACAGAAGGATCCAAACTTGGAATAAAAGTGGTAAGTGCATTCGGTTCTGTAACAAAAACTTTGTCCTCAAAAGCAGCAACAACACAACACAACACCTCTGGAAGAAATGCAGTATTGAAATACAAAGCCACAGCTTTTCCAACAAAATTTCAGGTTCTCCATAAATTAATCCAGCATAACTTTTAAAACATATTCCCTGCTTTTAATTTACTTTCACAAGTGCCACTGAAATGGTTGGGTTGGATTTCAGGCCCCATCCCAGCTATAAAATGTCACGATCCTGAGCTTCCAAAGCTAGAACTTGAACCAAATTAACTGTTTCCTTGAGTATGACAATGCAGATGTGTAATTTTGCTAGCATGTACAGGCTGCTCTATCTTCCCATTCTCTGAGGTCCTCTTCTTTCTTCAGGTATCACTGCTATGTTGTCCACTAACTGATTGTCCAACTAAAATGAACCCTCCTGAATTGCCCGTGCCACTTGCTCATGGTTTTCTAGGAGTCATTTGCTCATGCTTTGGCTCTTGCCATATCCACCGCTCCTCACCACTACCAACCTCCCAACATCTAGCTTTATCCTTTTCACACAGAAAGGTGGCACATAGCAATTGCTTTGAAATGAACAGGCCAGAGGGATCTCAGAATGATTGGAACTACACAGTGTTTCATGCCCCCACTTTTTTTTAAATGTAGGAAGAAGCCAACACAAAAAGGAAAACCAATCTAGAAGAGTTCACATATCTTGAGTCTGATATGGGCAACCCTCTTCTAGCAGGTTCTTTTCTAAGCCATAGACTCAACGGAAATCAACATCAAAAAGAAATGATCTCCAGTGTTACACAGGCTGATGCATATGAGTCAATGATTTTGTTGGCTGAATTTTTGGATGAATATTGATAGGAAAGATCTAGAACACCAAAAATATCTTCACTTTTCACAAGTGTGTAGGAAAGACAATATTTACTGGAATGGAATTTGGCTTAGCACTCTCCCAGATGTTACAAATGTTACTTCATAATCTTTACAAGCCTACAGAGTGAATGTTTCTTCTCCCTTTTCTGGGTAAACTTAACTACTTGAGGGCAGCAAGTTGGATGCCTAAAGAAAGATGCCTGATAGTTCAAAGATTTTCCAAATATCTACTCATCTAAAATGACCCTATAGATTGTGTGTCCATTTCTCCTCTTTGTGTATCTGTCATTAACTGTAGGTTTCATGATGTAAGGCCATGAGAATGCTCACTCATGAGCTCTGCTTATAATGGGACTGAAGTGGAGTAGGGGAGACCACCAAGGATGAGAAGACAGAAGAAATGAAATCTGCATTCTCAGGGGAGTGTGAAGGGCTGCACTGGAGTGTGTGCTGTTCCTCTGAGGAGGCTTCACAAAGAGAATCTAATGCACATCTGGCTTCAAGTGACACCAACACTAACACCAGTGACCCATACCTGCCACCATAGGCCAAGTGCAAAAGGCTTCACAGTGGTCCGGGTCACATGACACCCCCAGAAACTGAAGAAATGTATGAAATGTGTGATTTTTGCCTCCAGCCTCCATGTAACTAAAGCACCCAGATCACACAGGTGCCCTTCCACTGCCTAGCCCTCTAACACGCTGATGTTTTTGGAACATCTCTGTACAGAATCCTTTCCTCACCTTTTGGTTTTCACCTTTAAAAACAACTCTCCTTCCCACTTCTCTTTGGTCTTTGCTCTTATTCAAGACTCTGATTTGTCATTGGGTTAAAAAAAAAGTCATCTTATGCTAAGGGAAAAGCTCACTTGAAAAAAAGACATGTAATGCTGAATATAAAGGAAATGATGATTATTTGAGCTTTCCATGGGTTAAATATGTAAAGTTATTTTGAAAAGTTCCTTGTAAGTATGTTTGTTTGTTGTGTGTAGGGGTTTATTTTTGTCAGTTTACTTTCAGTAATTTTTATCCAATCCTCGTTTTGCAGGGTAGACAATTTATTGTCACCACTCTCTCTCTTTTAAAAGATTTATCTATTTATTTTATTGGAAAGGCAGAAATGCAGAGAGGAGACAGAGAGAAAGATTTTCTGTCTGGCTGGTTTACTCTCCAAGTGGCTATAATGGCCAGAGCTGAGCTGATCTGGAGCCAGGAGCCAGGAGCCTCTTCCAGACCTCCCATGTGGGTACAGGGTCCCAAGGCTTTGAGCAGTCCTCTACTGCTTTCCCAGGCCATAAGCATGGAGCTGGAAACAAAGTGGAGCAACCGGGTTACAAACTGGCACCATACGGGATCCTGGACATGCAAGACGAGGATTTGGCCACTAGGATATTGTGTTAGGTCCTATAGCCACCACTTCTAAAAGGCAGGAGACCCTTGATCTGACCTAGTACTCTGTGGTAGAATAGTAATTAAAGATATCTTTGATTCTGATTCTGGATGATGTGAGAACAGACGTCAACATGGAAATTGAGCTCAGAGGTGCTATGAAAGAATGATACAAGAGCCTGAAAAATGAATCAGGAATGCTCAGGCCTACCATGAAGCAAGAGCTCAGTGCCACAAAGGAAGGATGAAATGGTGTAATGGAGTCAACAATATCACAAATGGAAGTTGTCATGGAAACCCTTATTGGAAAGCAAGCAATTGGATTTTGGAAACTGACTGAAGCAAGACTTGATGGTAAGAGGGGTGGGGGAAGGGAAGCAGCCCTGGAATACAGACAGACCCTGAAAGGCCGTGGAGTCATTACCGTGCCTTTGTGCCAATGAAAGCGCACCTGACTGCTATAGGACTGAGCATGGCAGAGCTGTAGGGCTGATCGTCCAGCCAAGGGAGTCTGCGAGTAAATGTGTTAGAATCTTCCTTTTCCCCATGCTCGTGACTCATCCTGCAGAACAATGGGATGGGTGGGTGGAATCTCTTTTAAATATTTCCAAGATGAATAGGTAGTATGGCCATTTCTAATGTTTCACAGAAGTCGTTTTCCCCTTCAAATACTAAGAGTACAGGCAGGTGAAACCATTGCTATTATGCTTTTTGCACTAAACGCTCGCTCCACTCTGAATGTGAGCATGAGGATTTTACAGGCATATCGAAGATCAATTTCCTTTTTTTATGGCTGAAACAGATCCTGAAATTTTATGATTACATGGGCTTACAACATTGACACTTATAATACACATGGGTCGGTTTTCCATAAATTACCTCTTAAAGAAGAGTCGGCAGTGCTGAAAGTACACATATGGTTATAACAATCTTCTACAGGAAAAACAGAGAGCGTGCCAAGGAAAAGAAAGAACACTCTCAACCTTTCAGAGAAACAATGCAGGGCTAATTCAGGGGCAGAATATTATCAGCCTAGTTCCTCAAATATTAAATAAGAGACTCATCAGAACAGCATATAAGCTCTTGGAAACAGTGAACATGAAAAAGAGTAGAACAGGTTTCTGTGATGTAATACAGCAAGGATAAAGCACAGTTGATTTTAGGAATTCAAAGATCTGTCATTAACAGGCCAGTGTAAGTGCCTCTATGTTTTAAAGCATGTCTTGCTTTATGTCCCTGCCAAATGCCTTTTGTACCTATAAATTACATAGCAACTTGAAGCTAGGCATAAGAAGGACTTGAAGTGTATAGAAAAGGAAGTCCCAGGCCTTCGTGCACATTATGAGCCTAATGGTACCAGCATGGCCAACTCAACTGAGGAGTTCACTGAGTGTTTAGCTCCATACTAACAATGAAAAGGAAAGACTAGGAAAAATAGGGATGAGGCAGGAGCTACCATGGTAGAAAACTTGGTCTATTATTTGTCAACTGGAAATATCAGGCAATATTTTAATCATTATCAAGCACTGACTAGGGCCAAAAGGCACAGTAAAGCAAAAAACTGGATATAGAATAAGAGCAAAAATTTCCAAGCACCGGTTAATGTCAAAGTTGGGTGATAGTAACTGCTTGTTTTTTTAAAAGGGTGCCAAAGTCATACCACAACTTCAACAACCAAAGTGGACAAGGAATCAAGGTTAAGTTATCTTCTATGATAAGCCAACAACATTGAAGAAGGATACCAGGAGCTTAGGCCAAGTGGGCTAGCACTCACCACAATGATTTAATTCTTGGTAAGGATTCAGCTTGGGAACTGAAACAGAAGTAGATGCTTATAGATTTTTGCAACTACAGATGGGGAAAAAAACTGCACATTGTGAGCTCAAAAAAATTCAGGCTTGGCTTAAGCTCATCTCCACATCATTGCTAACCTGATTTGTGTTACTCAAGGTTTGGTGAGGAAAATTGCAGGTATTTTCAGAAAAAAAAAAAAAGATGGAATGTAGGGAGTTCAAGGAACAGCACAATGGTCAAAGAGAATCTCTTTTAGAATGTAGGAAAGCTGAAAGCTCTGATTCACCAATTTGCAATAGCTAAAATAAACATTAAATTAATTTAGGAAACCAGGAAGTTTAGGAATTGCAGACAGCTAAAATCAATCACCATGGATGATCTGCAGAACCTTCAGGAAGCCAAGGTCAAATCTCACTTAAGCCACCTGAAGCAGCCTGTCAACTTGACTGTTACTGCTGCAGGGACAATGTTACTGTCTGCTTTGCTTTCACTTCTGACTCCTGCTTGGGATTTTCTCATTGGGAGAATCTGAGCAGGAAATTTCTGACAGGGATTCTGGGAAATGTAGTTTCCTGACTTGTCACTCCGTGATTCAGGAAGAACATAAAGGGGCAGAGAAAGACTGGCACAAGTGACACATATTAATACTATCCCAATTACAAGTAAAGATTTGACCCTAAAATTATTCTGTAAAATGGGTCAGTTGGAAAAGAAGTGCAGGAGATAGATGCTTGGGTAGCAATGTCCAGCAGTTAATGCTGTAAAAGTCCTTGGAAGACAAACTAAACATGAATGTCGAACTGTGTAGAAAAAGACAAATAAGATGGAGGAACACAACCAGTGCACAGCCACGATCCCCCAGAGCA
Organism: Ochotona curzoniae; assembly: GCF_017591425.1. Taxonomy (NCBI): domain Eukaryota; kingdom Metazoa; phylum Chordata; class Mammalia; order Lagomorpha; family Ochotonidae; genus Ochotona; species Ochotona curzoniae. The sequence continues at coordinate 10,748,965 of NW_024466502.1, forward strand.
ATCTGATTTACTTCATGTTTTAGGACTTTGTTGGAAGGTAGAGGATGAAGGGAACATATAAAATACAACTGACCGAGGACGAGGCAAGATTCTACAGTAACCCAGTCTTTTAATTGATGCTTATTGAAAGTGTTCTATGAATAAAACATTCTATCAGACTAGGCAAAAATTAAAATAGCCCGAATTAGCACAATAGCATTGAAACTGGAAAGAGGTAAGAATGTGAAAGGAAGCTGAAAAGGCAATTCAGAAGGCTTCACACTTAAGTGGACGGCAGTCAAAGGAAAGATGCCAAAAAGGCTCTCCAGTTTGTGCTCTGGGTAATCCCGTGGATGCTCCTACTAATTGAGATATGGAGCACAGTATTAAATACCAAATCTGTGTAGTTCTCATTCCGTTAGGCTCAGAGTGAATCCTGTGAGGACACCTAGATGGACATATCCAGCAGAAATTGATTATGGCAGGAATCTGACGCTGATCAGACTGGACTTACCCACTCCTGGTGGATGCACAAGATAGTTTTGTCCTGCCACCAGAGGTACCAATATCCTCCATCTGTGGTCTAACAGCCACTGACGAGGATCAAGCAACTGCAAAAGTTGCTTCTTGGTCCTATTCCCTGTTGATTTGATGTCTGAAGTTTAACTGTTAAGTGTCTTCCACCAGCATCTCAGAGCTAAAGCGCTTTAAGCTCCCTATCACGTGAGAGCCTGGGGCTGCCGTTTCCACCATGTTTAGCTTGTAAACTGCTCAAGCATTTACACGTAGAATTGAAACCAGAAGAACCTTTGGGCCTAACACAATACAGCGATGGGAGATATAACATATTTAGAGGTTGTGAGAATCTTGCTGCATCTTCCATCTTCTGTCTCGGTAAGTTCATTTCCTGCTTGATAATTTTTATTTCTTTATTAATAACTTGATTATTGAAACCACAGGAAATGCTAAGCCTCCTTCTCCCATCAAAATGAAAGTAACTCATCAGATAAAATCATGTCCTCAGTCAGATGGAATGGTATATATCCATCCTATTATGACTTCCATCATAAAACACATTAATAAAGATGGAAGCACTTTGTTGCAGAGGAAATACATAAAAACATCTCTTAAGGCTGCCTGAAATTAACACAAAATCATGCGGTATCAAACGTGGAGATACACAACCAGAGAGAGAGAGAGAAAGGTATTGACTGAGAAAGAAGCAGGACTGAAAACCTGCAGTCAGTTAAGGTGGCATGACTCATAACTCTTGGGTCTTCACAGACAGCTAAACCCAGAGACCATTAGGGGTTGTAGACAGCCTTAAGCAGGCATCCTGCCTTAAGCAGGCTCCCATTGCATAGGCTTGTCTCACAACATGGATGAGGTCATTACTGAAGTATGTTGCTGGATATGGCTTCCAAGAGCTGCTGCTCCCTGAGACCATGGGCTCACAAATGGCTCCACGTGGCCCAAACAAGGTATCCATTACTGTTGATTCCAGAGAGTTTAAGCAGATAAGCATGCAAGAACTCTGTCATAGAATGCATGGGTTTGGGGATTGTTTCAAGTCATCAGAGTACAGGGCATCGCTAAGGATATGTTTCCTAGTGTTCCCCAGAGCTTCAGTGCTGCGCGGGGCCCATAATCTCCCTTAATGCACAGGCAGCGGGGCTCTCAAGCAGTGCACTTATTGATATAGACATTAAGATCCATGGCCAAAAATGCAGTTTGAAAACCACTGGTTGAAAGGATTGGTATGTCGGATAGAATTAGATATCAGACAGAAACAAGATACAGAAAATAACTTGAAACAAGATCAAACCATGCCCCCCTGAAGAGGGCTTTCTGCAAGTGGTATGCTACAGCCAACTCACACTTCCAGCTCTGCCTTCAGTGGCTTGCTGTTGATCACTTGAAATTGGTTATGGCAGGAATATATTGATGCCAGAAAAATGAAATAGATGATACAAATCAGGGCTTTTCTAGTCTTTGTACTTATATATTTATTTTTACTTGCTCTCCAGCCCCACTCACCCACACCCCAGAGGCTGCTGTAAAAAATTGATCAGAAGACCACTACAACAAAAGATGATCTACCAGCATAATAGCCAAGACCTTGTAAAGCTTTGACTGATGGCCTGCTGGGAGAAGCATGTGTGTAAATCTGGAGAGTCTGGGTCTAGAGAAACATATCTTTGGCATGTAGTCATAGATGTTGCTGTAAGTGCAGACCCTGAGAGGCAAGTCGCAAGGGACACTGTGGAGGTACAAATCTTCCTTATTTGAGCAGAAGGAGGGCAGAGCTGAGAAATCCATAACTCAGGAGGATTAGCTGACAGGGCATCTGCCAGCTAACCTCTGCTTCCACGGAAGTCCAGGAGAAAGGAGCACAGGTTCTGGGCTGCATTCCTTGCACAACATGCAGTGCTTTTTCAAGGCACACCTCGGCCGGTATCCCAATGAGGGAGTGAGTTCCTTCTGCAGGGTGCTGGATGGAGACCGCCGGCCTGAGATGGCCGAGACACCCACCTTGGCCCAGGGAAAACACTGGGAGATGTCTTTTGCTATGTTCCTGGACTCTGAGCTCCTTCTACCAAGATGTGCTATGAACCACAGCATGGCTGCCAGCAGGAAGCAGAAAAAGAGCAAACTGTCAAGCCTAGATTAAGACAGCCCTGAAAAACAGAGGAAGTTTCTTTTCATTCAGAGGGTGAAGTGGATTTGTTTAATGGGTTCGGGGGACAGCCCTGCTTTTGTCTGGAAGGCTCTGTAAGACTCCTTTGAGCCCCATATGTCTAAGTTGTAGGGGATCAGCTCAGGGGAGCACGGCACATAGCACTGTGAGTCCCGGGAACTCAGCTCCTATTATTCCACTGGCAGTTGCACCTCATTGTCATAGGGCAACCAAGCCTGAGAGTGCGAGTGACAGTGCTTTGTTTATCACAGTTCAAAGGGACTGTCTTCCACAAGAAGGCTGAGTGCGGGCACGTCCTTTGTACAGGGCAACACACTGTGCTGCTAGCTTACTTTGCAAGAGTGAGTTTGGCTTTCCACAAAAACGCTGATTGCATGGCATATTGGGGGAAAGGCTTGATGTGGCTGGGGGCAGCTTGAAATGGAATGTGACAGGAATGGTGACCGGTTAGCACAACTGCTGTCCGCAGACCCCTCAGCTCCTTGTATGCTGGGGTTTGGGGAACTCCCAAGGACTATGTATGGAGTGTGGCTGGGCAGCAGGAGGACATGGGAAGTAAAGGACAAAACTAGCTAGCCCAAAATACTGCAGTACAGGACCCAGTGTGGTAGCCTAGTGGCTAAATCCTTGCTTTGCAAGTTCCAGGACCACATAGGAATGCTGGTTCATGTCCTGGCTGTTCTGCTTCCCTTCGGGTCCCTGCTTGTGGCCTGGGAAAGCAGTAGAGAATGGCCCAAGATCTTGGGATCATGAACCCCCATGGGAAACCCAGAGGAAGCTCCTGGTTTTGGGTTGGCTCAGCTCTGGCCATTGCAGTCACTTGGAGAGTGAACCAGCAGATGGAAGATCTTTCTCTGTCTCTCCTTCTCCCTGTTGTAAATTTGCCTTTCCAACAACAACAACAATAATAATAATAGAAGAAGAAAACCTTTAAAATAAAAAAGCAATACTGCTATAGTCAACCCCACCTGTGCCCGGTGGTCTTGCGGATTGCACCACTAGGCACTCCACGGGCCTCAGGACGAAGTCATCTGCGTCTGGGTTTGCACTCTGCTCCCTGTTGTTGGTAGTGAGTTGCCTGACCCTGTGAGCTTAGACTTCAAGAACAGCCATCTGGGCCTTGTACCAAAGACATGTTCGATTTGCAGCCGGTTCTTCCTTCCTCTGAATCCTTTCCTTTTGGTAAGGTGCCTTTTGATGTCACTCGGATGACGTTTATTTGTTATCTCTCCCAGCCCTGCAATGACTTTAGTCACAATCCTGATTCACACTCTCTATGTTTAGTAAATCTCAAGGAAGAAGTTGAGTCTTCATTGAGCTCTAAATAGTTACAAATAAGGGGCAGAGCAGCGGCGTCCCTTTGGCAGCCTTTTTAGAAAGTGTTGTGTGACATGCAAGAAGCCACAGGTAAGAACAGCTGTCAGCCCCCAAGGCAGCCAGGCAGCAACTGGTGGGGGCAGCCGAGTTGTGAGTTGACTTGTGTGGTGGAGAGCAGCTTCCCTCCTTCAAAACAAGCTTGAAGGAAACATTTTAGTGTTTATCCCTTAGCCCAACCCTACTTAGCGCGAGATGATTGCTCTTTGCTTCTTGTTACCATGCCCAGATGATGCTATGGCAACCAGCTTGCATCAAAGGGGAACGGGGGGGGGGGGATGCTGCTTAGCAACTTCAAGATTTTTTAAAAGGCAAGTACTCCTCTTAATGCAACACTTTTTAAAATGCCAGTTTTGAGAACGAAGAGAACATGAGAGAAAACAAATTAGAATGACACAGCAGAGGGCGTAAACACACAAAAAGAAACATGTGCTTGGCAGCTTTTCTTAACTGCTTTGTTAACATGCTCGTGGAAATACTGGGAACTGGGCTGGGTCTGCATCCACTGATGGGAAAATTGAGGCTGCCTGGGGTAAGTGACATCTCAAAGTTGATCAATTAGTCGGGGCTAGCCTGGGGCTAATGCGTGTGTGTGCAAGCCCACACACACAAACACACACACACCATGATCCCAAATTGAAAGGCAGATTTACAGAGAAGAGATATACAGAGAAGAGGAGAGACAGAGAGGAAGATCTTCATCTGATGATTCACTCCCCAAGCGGCTGCAACATCTGGAGCTTAGTCAATCCAAAGCCAGGATCCAGGAACTTGTCTGGGTCTCCCATATGGGTGCAGGATCCCAAAATTTTGGGTCATCCTCGACTGCTTTCCCAGGCCACAGGCAGGGAGATGGATGGGAAGTGGAGCTGCCGTGATTAGAACCAGTGCTCGTATGGGATCTGGCGCATTCAAGGCGAGGACTTTAACCGCTACACTATCATGCCAGGCCCCCACATTCCAGACTGCTTATATGGTAGCAAGCTTTAAAATGAGGAACCTGGAATCTGAGAGAATTCAGACTACATCTAAATGCACTTCCAGCAGTAAGGTCAAACTGTAAGGTGTTCACTGAGTGGTTCATTCATTCATTTGTGGCAAGAAAAATAGATGAGAAACAGATTGTTCTGAATCCCAGCAGGATGAGTGGGAGATCGCCTGTTTCTGGAACACACAACCAGGGCAAGGATTCCTGGCTTCTGGAAGGTTCCCTTGCAGAGGGAGTAGAGGAAACAGAATGGAAGGGAAGAGGAGAGGAAAGTCTTGCCCTGACTTAGGGAGCAACTGTCGGAGTGGGATGAGCAGATCCCAAGAAGTTTACTGCCCTCAAGAGGGCATAAACCCACAGGTGGGTCAAGTTCTGCCCGCCCTGTTTCCAATGAGCTGATGATACACCTCCCGTCTGCCCTGTCCATCCCCTCTCCTAGCCCTCTGCACTCTGAAACAACAGAAGTCAAACCCGGGTGTTTGGGCGTGGAGCTCGGCTTGAGTACCTTGTAACAAAGCAGTATCATGTTCTCTGGGACAGAGAAGATTGGGCTGAGCCCCTGCGCAGGCCCTTCCCTTAATTAACCTGCTGCTTAACAGACGCCACTTAAGTCAGACCAAAGGCCTTAGCTGAAACCTACCTTGAAAGCTGGGAGGTTTGTCTTCCTTTGGGGTGCTTGGTAGGGAATGGGGAGGGCAGGGTGTGGATGGAATAAGCCACCTGCCTGCGTTCCCCGCCTTTCAGCCTTTCCTCCACTTGTTCATTTCACGAATACTTACGGTAAGCACACACTGGTGAAGGGGGTGAGGGCAGTGTCCCTGGCCTGGACTCCTGAGTATCAACCAACCAGACACCCCCTGGCACCGGTGCCAAGAATCACCACTTAGAAGACTGGATAATGAGGGGGACCCCATTCTTATAATAAATAGGAAATGAATAAACTGAGAGGCTTTGCTCCTAACTTCTCACCACCTCCCCCAGTTGACTTATCCATTCCCACTGTTCCCATCTCCCCTTCCAAGTTCCAAACACACTGAAAGTTTTTCAGAGGCAGAGAGAGCAAGCGAGAGAACAAGAGGGAGTGAGCAAGTGAGAGAGGAAGAGTGACTTGGCAGGCACTGATGTCCAGATGTGTGCACCAGTACCATGCTGGTCCTGGGGAGCTCACTCCTGCCCTGTGTCCACAGCGGCAGTCAGACTCCCTCCTTGACCATCACAGCTGCCTCCCAGGTCCTCCTTGACCATCACAGCTGCCTCCCAGGTCCTCCTTTACCCATCACAGCTGCCTCCCAGGTCCTCCTTGACCATCACAGCTGCCTCCCAGGTCCTCCTTGACCCATCACAGCTGCCTCCCAGGGCTGCATGGGCAGAAAGTGAAAAAAACAACAAACAAATAAACAAACAGCAAAACAAAACAAAACCAGTCAGAGCTGGGAATCCTACCCAGGTTCTCCCCCCGGAGGTCAAAGTTTCAACCCCATATGAACTTCTCAGGCGTCTTAAACACAGGTCCTTACTCCCCTCCCCCGGCCCCTCACTTTGTGAAGAAATCTTCAGCGTCTTAAAGGACAGTGCTCTCTGTCGGGGATTGTTCAATTTCTGTCTCATTGAATATAAGCAAATCACCAACCATACACTCTAGCCGGGGTCGGATAGCCATAACCCCATCTAGGAAATGAGAGTCTGATCTTCCAGCTTCCATCCGCCGCTAGTGAGGCTGGGATAAGGTGCAGCTCCAACTCCCCGGCTCTCCGGCTCTCTGCAGGAGCTGGAACCTCCTTCGCTTGTGGCTTAAACCTGCCCCATATGGTGAAGTGAAACCAATACTCTCAGGAATCAGCCTTCCAGATCTTCGAAGGCAGCTGCGGGCTCTTTCCCATACTTTAATGAGCACACGGGAGGTGCCTGTGGAGCCCTACTCAGCCCCTTTGATGCTCAGGTTCAAATCCCACCTCAAGCACCCAACGCTCACCCTTGCCCTCCTCACAGTGCTGATAAAGAGCAGGGAAAAATATAAATAACATTCCAACTACGGAGAAGTCGACCCACCCTCTCTTTCTCTGCAACCTCTTCGCAGCATTTTAAAAAATGCCTTTGGGTGAGCATCTGACACAGTGGTTAAACTGCCCCATGGGAGTCCTGTGTCCCAGATACAAATACCCAGGCTGGAGTTCCATCTTGCTTTCTCCTTCTAGCTTGCTCTCAGTGTGCGCCTTGTGCAGCCAGCTGGTGAGGCTGCAGTTCTTGGATCCTTGCCCCGTGCACAGGAAACCTGGCCTGGCCCGGCCCTGGTGGAGGCTGCAGCTCTGGGCTGTCGGGAGAGTGAAGAAGCAGTGCAGCACCTGTCTCTTTCCTTCTCAAATAATACATTAATTAATTAATACACAATTTTTGACAAACTGGCTTATTTACATGGAGCATCTAGTAAACCATATGGCTTTGTACCCAAAGCAGGTAGAATAAAATACCCCTCCTAGGTTTAGAAAGAACCTTCGCCTCTGGCACTATGCTAAAGGGAAACCCCTCAGCACTCAAGACCTGTGGATGGGAATACAAGCGATAACTTAGGGACCGGCGCAGAGATTCGTCATTATCACGCACCCGCCTTCCCCGAAGGCCATCCTCGCCCCTACCAACAAAACAGGAGCCACAGAGTCCTCCCTTCAGGAGAAAAACAAGCAAACAAAACGCCTCCCCTGAAAAGAAGCGCTCCCTGGGCGCGCCGCGAAGGGACCTACGCGCGCCGGGCTTTGCCGCCCTCTGCCGGGCGCACCGCGCAGCCCGCCCCGCTCGGTAGAACGCAGCCCAGGGTGCAGGGGCCAGGCAGGTTATGCAACGCAAGCCTGCAGCCAGACCATGCTTCCCAGGAGGAAAGCCAGGGCCTTCTGGGTCCTTCGGTGAAACCTGGGATGAGAGGAGGGATAGTAGCGTGTGCCGTGCCTGTCCGCAGGGGGACTCGCTGGCCCGGTGCACGTCTTCAGCCTGTATAGGGTGTGTGAGGCTGGGGAGAATTGGGTGACTCATTCCTGAGCACACAGCTCATGCGTGAGTGACCTAACTCAGTCCTCAATTAAGGCTACTTTGGCTGCAGGTGTTTCCAACTGGTTCTGCCCTTCATTGGCCAGAGGAAACTAGAGTAGCGCCCCCTCCCTGTCGCCTTTACTGTATTTATTTAGTTTTACTCCTCGCTGCTGTCACATATAACCAGTCAGTTGGACAACCTCCGACAGTAGGTGTGAAGATCTCAAAGCTTGCGTGGAGGACTCTCCGTCTCCTGAGGCAGCCTAGACACGAGGAGCCCCCAGCTACAGTTACGAGCTAGCTAGCTTCTCCGAGCTGGATTCTCTGGTCCACCTGCACAAGTTTAAATTCTGACCATAGCTGAAATGTACCGAGGAACCGGCCCTTCGTGTCCGGAGGTAGCCAGCTGATGTTTCTGAGAAGGGGCTGTTGCAGACCGAGCAGTTGCGCCAAGCTCACTGGAGTGGCTCTCGCAGGAGCAGCACACGGTGTCTCCAGAACCAAGTCCCAAACGCCTTCTGGGATCCTCACCCTGCGGCTGTCACGCACATGCTCATGGGGTCCGTTTCTCAGGGGCTTCCTGTGATGGGGTCCGTTTCTCAGGGGCTTCCTGTTGGGTGCTTTTCTGGTGTGTGGAGGGCGCACATGCCAGACTGGGCTGGTTTGGCTACTGACGTAGGACCTTCTTCCACTTCAACTCATCAAATACCCTCTGCCTGGAAACTCTGAGTGGGAATCTTTAGGTGATAAAATAGGTTATTTGTCCCCATAGTGCCTTAGAGCATCTCTGTCAGATAATTTAGCAGGAAATCTCACAAATTCCAAGCCGCACAACCTGAAAATCACCTTGGAGATTATGCACACCAGCCTTTTCATTATTTATTTGTTGGGATGACGGTCTGAGCAGCTGGTTCAAATGGGGATAATTCTCTAGAAACCATAAAAAGAGATGACAGAGCATCTTTCGCCCAGACTTTGGATGGTACCTTTCCCACGTGGGCAGGGAGCCACGAGGAAGGCTGAGTCAGCTACAAACAGGGCCGCCACCAGGAACTTAGGAGTCAGCCTGATTATTGGATTCACAAACTGCCAAGAGTCAAGTCGGAGGATAAAAATACACACACAGTTTTTCTAAAACTCTCTCCCCGGATGACTGCAGTGCCTCCACTCTCATGAACACAGCCCCCACCCTCCCACCAGAGAAGGCCCAGATAGTGTCCACCCATGACCCCTTGATGAAATATCGATCAAACCTCCTTTGCCAATAGCAGTCAGGCCACAGTCAGAAGCCTTTCTGGCAGCGTTTCTAGACTTAGAGCACAGGCCAGGCATAATCGAATGCGAGTGTGATAAACAGCGATGGACCGCTGACAGTCTGTGATGCTGTGAGGACATGGTCCCAGCCACTCTGGGGTTACAGTGAGATCCTGGAAGGGCCCAACGCTGTCATCTCATGGAGCAAAAACTCCTGCTCTCATTTCCTTACAAATAAAAATACCCAGAATCTTTTTAAATCCCATTCACTATGTTTCTTGGTTGACATGGAAACTGTAATTTGTCTTTTATTTCGTGCTACCCAGAACATGGAAGAAGCTATGGAATAGAGGTCGGTCGGCAGACAGCCCTGCGTGTCTAGCTGCAGATAGTACAACTCCAGGGTCCTTGGAACACGCAGCGTGGAAAGGGCAGGCCAGCAGGTCCTGGGAAGCAGTTGGCCTGTGATCCAGCAGTGTATTTCTCACTCGAGGTGTGGGGGGAATGGAGGAGAGATGACAGAGGTGATACACAAATGCTGCACTTTTTTTGAGGATTTACGTATTTTACTTACTTTAAAGGTGGAACTTCAGAGAAGAGAGAGCTTCCATCAGCTGACTCATTCCCCAACTGGCCTCAGCGGCTAAAGCTGAACCACTCCAAAGGCAGCAGCCTGAGCTTCATTTAGGCCTCCCACATGATTGCAGGGCTCCAACATCAGGGAGCTGGATCGGAAGTACAGCGGCCGGGACTGGCTGGTGCCTTCAAAGGATGCTAGCACGTGACCTGCTACAACACAGCACCAGCCCCTCTGCATGGAGTTTTGAATTGAAGCAGCTGATTTTAAATTCTTTTTATACTTTAAAAAGTGTTGTTTGCATTTTCATCAATATTGCTTATATTGATTTGGTTGCTTCCAGCTACTAACCTCTCTGACCACCTGGGAGCCCAGCTATGAAATATGTAAAATGAAGTGTTTCAGCCATCTGAATTTTTGCCTTGGAAATATGGTTACTACTTCTCTTATCATTTGTGCTGCTACTACTAGTAGTAACTATCATTACACGAATTCTAGTATGACTCGCAAGAGTCATGGTCCTCTTCCATTTCTTGTAGAAGCTGGAGAAAACCCAGGACTTGAGGTAGATGGGATTTCTACTAGGTTATGCCTAATCTGAACATAAGGTGCTTCCTTTAATCTTCTACCTAGAGATAAGTGGCAGGAACTAGTTCTGACTAGCAGTAATAAGCAATAAGAAAAATCCAGACACAACCCTGCAGCATAGTGACCACCATGGTTTGCAAGTTTGTGAAACCATCCGGATCACCTACCTTAGCGTTTGAATGATTCCTGGGGCACAATGGGTCAGGACAGGTGGCTGGGGGCTGCAGACACGCCAAGCATTTCAGCTCTACTTCCTCCTTCTCCACAATCCTAAGAAACCATCACACCAGTAACCTGCCTGCGGTGTGCCAAGGGCAAGATCTGATTTGGCTTACTTTCCATCTAAAGAAACGAGTGCAACAAGAAAGAGGTGCTTCCAAGACTGATACCTCCTTGGGAAGAGCAGCACATTGCAGTAGGGATAAGTATGGGTCCGTTAGAGAAGCATAGGAAAAGGGAAGCTTTAAAGGCAAACATGAGCATGGTTACATCAGCTATTTTGACACAATCCTCTTTGGTCACAGTGATTAATAACCAGGGTGATGTCAGCCCAGGTTGAGCAGACAGTTGCTGGGTAGGTGTCCCTGTGAAAGAACTGTTTGTGCCAGCTGGGGGTTCTGGCAGTCTTTTTGTGATCATTAATATTGGGCATTCATGCATAAGAATCTCTTCCTTCATAAATCCCTCGCTGTACTTGTTAATTTATTTCGTTGGGGTAGGCATAAGCAACTCAATCTTTTTTTTTTCATGCAGTGTTCACATTCCTCTCACACTACCTGTGGCGCATTCAGAGTTGTTTTCTGTATGAAAGCAGAGAGCTTTTCTCTGGGCCAATTAACCATACATGTGAAGGAGCTTATCCTGGTGCACGGACGAACAGAACAGTGAAGACACCGTTCTGTGGTGGTTTGCTGCTTGCTAACATATCCAGGTGTGTCCATCAGTATGCTGTCACTCGGAGAAGGTCATCAACATTCATTGAATGGACAAGTGTTGACTTGTTCCTGCAGGCTGTGGTCTTTACTGGACAGCAAAGAAGTCACGGTGAGCAACGACCACATTCTCTTCCACAGTTTGCGGCTTTCCATCAACCCAGGAAAGACAGTGCAGGAAGTGCAATGCGGCAGAGCTGGAACCAGTGATGCCCCGCCCAGGAGACCAGCCTGCAGATTCTACCGTGGGAGAGCTCCTCCGGGAGAGACTGAGAAGTGACTAAGCTGAGACCACTCTCAGCTGGAGGGAAGATGCAGCTAAAAGCAGCAAGACCTGGAAATCACTGGATGATGCTGAATGGGGGGCTGTCAGGAAGGTAATTGTGAAGGTAGAGTGAAACCCTAAGAGACAGCCCCAGATCCTGCCATTTTTTTGTTATTCATAAGCCCCTTTCAAGCCATACTGCGTGTGCAAGTGAGATGATTGGCAGATGGAAGTCCTTCCACAGCTTGGGACTTGAGCTAGAGAAACATGTGACGAGAGAGTTAGAACTTTCAGCCTGAGCCCTGGGAAAGAGCAAGGTTGGAGACCGAGCCAATCATTGATGGCTGGTGATCTAGTCACAGCTGTCTAGGAGGGTACTTCAGGAAGTTGATGGAATAGCTTAGCCTAGTGGGTAAGACATCTGCATGCCAGCGTGCCAGGGTTTGGTTCCTGGCTCCAGCTCCTGACTCCATTACTGCCAGCATACACCCTGAGAAGCATCAATGATGGCTCATGTTAACTGGATTCCTGCTGTCCAGAGTAGAGACCCAAACGCCTTTCCCACCTCCCGGGTTTGCACTGCCCTAGTTAGATTAGGGTGGGCATCTGAAGAGTGTAGCAGTGGCTGAGAGCTGTTTCTCCCTCCCTCTTGTCTGTTTCTCAAATAAATTTATTTTTTAAAGTTAATGGAAAATGCACCTTAAGATACACAGCCAGACACTGGGGTTCTGCCTATATGACCCCAGCACTGGTGCTCAGTGACCTTTGAGGTCGCACGTCCTGTCCTCATCAACACATTTGGAAATATTGATGTTCAGTTGCCAAAGTACATGCATCTTTCATGTTAACATCCCCATAGAATTTGTTAAGTTCCTTTGTGTAGAAATTTTCTTCAGAAGCCTACACAGTGCGAATAGAAGAGTGATGTTTGGGGAACCTGGGGAGCTTCTGGGAGGGAGGCAGACCCAGAAGGGCTTTCCGTCGATGGGAGCTCCATCCCTTGCTCTATGCATTACATTGATATGACTGTTTTTGAGTCATGACCTTTAGAATAAATCAGCAAATGCGGATGGTATGGCAACCTACTGAGTATGAGGAAGGAGTTTGGAGAACCCTTCAACTTCATCTCTGGGTGGCCTGGCTGGAGAGGTGGGGTAGAGCCACAGTTGTATGAAACCATTCCTTGGGCTTGTGGGGTACACAGCACACTCACCACAGCACAGCAGGTGGTTACTCTAGAGACCACACTAGGCTCTGGGACATTGAGATGTACCTGCAGAGTCACTACACCGATTGGAGAGAGGAAAAGGCCCACGCATTTGGTGTCAGAAATGCTGTGTGTGGAGACAGTGCAGAGGTGGGAGCCACAGTCAGCCAGGGAGGGCAGAGGAGCCATATCAAGGTCAATCCTCATTGGTCATTCCATGAAGTCAAAATAATTGGAAGTTTCTAAATCATCTCTCCCTCATTCTCTATCCTTGTCCCCCACACAGATACAACTTTTGACTAAAATTAGGTGAAGAGTTAAAAACCTTCTGGAGAGCAAGATTTTTTTCAAGCAAAATAATACTTCATGCAACTGAGAATAACTACAGTTAGTTAAGAAACCTGATGATATAACACATCATACTAACAAAAGCAGCACAAAAATGTATCCATAAATACAAAAATGCATACAATAAAACTCAGAAACGACTACTCCCTATAACAGAAAGGAATGAAAAGATACTTCTTAAAAACATGAAGAAGTTCTCCAATCAGCAGGTGGGAGTACATTCAACAGTTACATAAACTGGTGTCATTAGCATCAAGGGGCAGATATAAATATTTGTGGAAAAGACACACTGTGTCTTAGTCATACAGGTCACATTAGAAGCAGCCATGATCCACAGAGTGAATAAATGCCCTGTGTTCTTACAGTTGGCTATTAAAGAGCAGTTCACTTACAACAGAACACAGATGACATTTAAGGCGTAAAGCAAATTGAAAACATCAAACCATAAAAGGATACACTCAGTGGATTATGTTTATGTGAAGGTCAAAATAGATAAACCTCAACAATTCTTATCATACAGATAGTAATACTATGTAGGAAATTTTTAAAATGTACTTTATTCTTGCATTTCTTTTTTAGTTGTGCGGGAGCTCCTCAAATGGGCGTTAACTGCATAGACCGTGATGGTGATGGCGATCAACCTTAGTGACTCTCTCTGGAGAGACATCACCAACAAAGACTCTGGTCCCAGGAAGTCTTCGTTCACTCACTACCAACCTGGGAAGAATGAAGCCACTCTGCACTGTGTGGGCAAATGGAGCTTGGACTGCAGGGACGCACGCTCCTGGCCCATGATTATTGACTAAGTTTACATTTAGGATGACAGCACAATGTTTTCTTAGATCTACAGACTTAATTATAAGGGGCCTCCTTGATCTTCCAACTATTTTTTCTTTTCTTTTTTTCTGATTATATCAGTGTGTACTTTGTGTGTGAAATCTTATCCTACTGCTTTGAGGCACGAGCTCTAAAAAGCTTATACTCACCTTGCTTTGAATCCAAACAGTTCTAGTTTTAAATTCCCATTGGTGAGAATGTGCAACACCTCATTGTGGAAGTTAGTCCATCATATATGTCATCATCATGCCCCCCTGTTCCAACATCATTGATCTTAACATCATCCTAGAATGCCTCTCAGATATTTAAATAAATTTATTTTTACTATTTTGAACACATCTTAGGATGTTCCTTTAGTTTAAAATTTTTTCGTTAAAGTAACATGAAAAGTATCAGAAGTCAGTAGGCCCTCACTGGGTGATTTTGTTTTCCCGAGGACATTGACAATGTTTGGAGACATTTTCGGTTGGGGAGCCCCATCTGGGACAGAAGGCATCTGGCAGGTGCAGGCCATTAAACATCCCACAAATATAGAACGGATCCTGATAACCAGGAATGACCCAGATCTGAGCTGTGAAGGGAGTGGAAAGAGGGATGGGGAGAGATAAAACTGACTGGTCTGCATGCTTTTTATTTATTTCAAATGTAAAACCTCAAGCTGGGCGATTCATGTCAGTTTCACTGCTACTTCCTGAGACAACAACCTGTTCCCAAATGGGTCAGGACTATTTATGTTTCCCAGCAATCAAAATGATTGCTTTACTTAGTGGAATACCTTATTTGAGAACTTTCTGTTCTTCCTACACTATTTCTCCCAAATTTAGCCACCTAACTCCAAGGTGTCATAGAACTCCATGAATGTCATTTCATGTTGCTGACAAGACCAATGTGTCATCAGAGTGATTGTGAACTTCACTTCTTCCTTCAAAACCCAAGCATTTCATTTTCTGAAGCAATCTAATACTAATTTTGGACTACAAAGGAAAAACATTTTAATTAAAAGTGACCAAAAATACGCATCAGACTGTATGAACTAACCCAATGATGGCAATGCATGGTGGGCATTTGGCATTCATATCCCATATTGGATTGCTTGGGTTGAAAGAACAACCCTGTACTGGAATGTAGCTTACAGCTAATAGGCATGCTGGAAGGCTGCAGGCAATGGCTTAAATACTACAGTCCCTGCTACCAATGTGGAAGACTAGGATTGGTTTTATGTTCCTGGTTTTGTCCTGGCCCAACACTGGCTATTCCAAGTATCTAGAGAGTGAGCCAATGAATACACAGTTTCTCTGTCACACTTTGAAATAAACACAACTTTTACAGCAAGGGAAAGAAGGATCACAGTAAAACATTTAAAGCAAGAGAAAGATCGCAATGGCTACAAGAAGTCAGTTGCACTAAGGCAAAACATCAGCCTTCTTGAAGGACTCTTCCACCAGCCTGCCAGTAAGTTGAATCCAATGGGGCCAGAAGGGCAGCAAGGTCTTGTCTTGTGCAGGATCCTCCGCCTTAGGACCTTTGCTCTGGCCAGCATAACAGGCAGAGACTACGTGAAAGAGTCACAGGACAACTTGTGAAAACCATGCATATTCCCAATCTTTTCCTTTAGTGGCTTGGATTATTAGTAGGTCCATGATGGAAGACCGGAAATAAGCCAAGCACATGTGGCTGAGGACAACATGCTTGTATTTCCTTGCTGTAAGCTTTAAGAGGGATTGCTCCTTCGTGCCTGTCCTCCAGTATACGGAGATTAGTAATGATTTTAAAGAAGCAATCTTGATCAACCACTGCTGTGGAGATGTTTGGCCTCAGTGCTGTCTCTTTCACCAAGGCAAAATGAGATTAGTTAGATGTTACCTGTGGAAATGCTTTCAAAATTGTAATGAGGAAAGTAAGCCTATTTTCATGCTTTCAGCAAATAGCTCATGTGTTGCCTCTCCTACCACGCAGTGCCGAGGAGCATGACTAAGCAGAGACACTGAAGGACGTCCAGATGTGACTGCACTGTGTCCTCTGATTGACAGCTGTTGGAAAGCTAGACAGGCCAAGTCCCCACAGTCCACACAGTAACCCACAGGGTGAAGAAGGCCAAGCTCCAGAGAGGTTTTGAGTTCTGGGATGCTTTGGATAGGAGGTGGAGCTTTATTCACGAGGTAGGACTTGGCACAAATATGTATGTAGGCATCAGAAAGTTTATGGAAAAGGGGAAGAAAAATTGGACTTTGTGCCAAAAATGTTTCTGAACTGAGAATTTTCCCATAGTATGTGGAAAATGTGTACTATGAAAACAATGTGCATGGATTTCAAATTACGCCAAGATGATCTCATACTTTGAAGTCCATCTTTCCACAAGCTCTCTGCTGCCCCCAGTCCCAGGTCCTTCAGTGAAGCTCCCACTTAACACAGCATTAGAAGACTTGGAGGCTTGACCCAGTTGCTTTACTGTCTTCGACTGCACTCAAAAACTTACCCAGTGCTTGATGGTGCACAAGACCCAGAAAGTCTCCATGATTATTTCACCCATTTACGGGAAGGAAAACAATTGTATTGTCTTCAGGTAGTCACTATAAGACAAAACAATGTGGAAAAGAAACATTTGCTCTAATGCACATCTCCTTCAGCTCAAACCCAGTGGTATCAGCTCATAACAGGCAGTGCTCAACAAAAGCTGAAAAGCCCATGTACTACCATGCATCAAAGCAGCCAACCATAATGTGAGTTTGACTAATAACTAACAGATACATGCAACAGGAAAAATCTAAATGCTGAAGTCTAATGGGACTGGTCCATTTCCCTTGAGAATTCCTGTCTGTACTCCAAAACACACACACACACACACACACACACACACACACACACACACACACACACACATTCACACACACATGCATACACGTACTCACACACACATACACACACTCACACCCTCACACACACTCACTCTCCATGAGGCAGGATAGTGGAGAGAGCCAACCTTCAATCTCACCTTCCCATCAATGACTGCGTTTACACCAGTGCTCACTCACCTTTAATGTCTTCATTACCACTTTTCCCCATTTTTTGGATTCCCTCACAACAACTCAAATGTGAGCTGCACCTGGAGCCAACAAGGCTTCATGGAGTCATAACTCCCAATGCCCTTGGCCCAGGGGTGCATTTTCTTGGTGAGGGAAGTTGAAGTGGGAAAAGAGGCACAAAGCAGTAAACAGGTCACACACAGATTGCCACAGAAACCTTGGTCATGCCAACTAATCTCACTGTCTGTGAGGCCCCTGTATAAGGTGGAAATCTTCTTATTGATTCTTCTGCCACATGTAAGCTGTTTCAATATTATGTGTGAAAATGAAAGTTCAGAAAAAAAGTCAAATCTGACTGGCTCATTATTAGCTGGCTAAAAAGACTGACTAGTTATACGGGCAATACAGCCTCAGCACATGGGACATCTTCTCTAGGATTTTCTCACTATTTAGAGTATTTTTTAAAAATTCAGGGTTTTTTGGCAATACAAAATACAGAATTACATAAAACAAATATTGCATCACACAGAATTTATCTTTTTCAAAATTCAGTGGTGAGTTTTGACATCTATATATGGTCATGACACCTTTACTACATTTAAGGTACAAAATATTTCCTTCATCTTCAAATTTCCATATTCTCCATTAGAGATAATTCTTTAAATCTCCCATCCCTTGGCAATCACTGATAGGATTTCTGTCCCTCCAGATTTGCTTCTTACACAATGTCATCTAAATGAAATCCCACAGGGTGTGGTGTTAAATCTGTTTTCTTTAACACTTTTGAGACTCAGCTCATGTTGCTGTAGTCAACCATAGTCGGTTCCTGACACACTGCTGTGTGGATGTTAGCTGATGTGCTGATCTGTTCAGCAGTTGAAAGATGGCTTGAAAGACAGCTGTCTTTTGGCTGTAATGAATAAAGCTGTTAGGAGAGTTTGCAAGATCTTTGTGTAGACCTGATTTTCATTTTTCTGAGAAGAGGATTTCTAGATCAAATGTTGGATTTTAAATATACATTTCACTGTTACCAAAACTGCCGAACCATTTCCACGTCGTGATTTTGTGCACTTACCAGTAGTGTAAGAGATTTTCAGATACACTGTACCTTCTCTAAGTCTTTTCTGTAGTCAGTAACGCATCTTAAATTTTACCTATCACAATAGACCGGAGGTAGTATCTCAAAGGGGATTGAATTTTCTTCTCTTTTATGTAATCAAGTGTCTTGTGATTGGTTAATTGGCCTTTTGGATCTCCCCTTTCATGAAGTAACTGCTCTGATCATTTGCCAATTTTTAAATTGCATTGTTCTTCTTAAATTTCATTCATATGTTGTTGAATCATATTCTTCACAAGATATGTATTTTCAACTATTTTTCTCTCTGTTTTTCTATTGTTTTTTTCCATTTTCTTAATACTTTTTGAAGAGTAGTTTTAAAATATGATTAAGCCAACTTAACTAGATGTTTTCTTTTGCACTCCGCATGTTATTGCATTATCTAAAAATATATGTTCCAAGTTTAAATAAAAATTTCAAAGAGCTTGTTTTCTTGTATGTTAAAGCAGGGCTGTTACATGTGGATCTATAATCCTCTTGGAGTTAATTATTGTCTATAACATAAGGCAGGGCTGGAGAGTTTATATTTTTATTTCCAACTGCATATCCAGTTTCAGTATACCTTGTTGAAAATTCTTTTTTCTTAAATGAAACACCAAGGCATCTTTATCAAAAATCAGGCAGAAGTTGAACAACAGGATAATCTTGTTGTCATGCAAAAATTTTGAAATTAATGCATAGCTCTTTCAAAATACACATTGAGAAAAATATTCTTAATTGAACATTCATTGTGAAATTTGAAAATATTTTTCAAATTGAGATGTCATCCTATGTGTCAAATCAAGGTTCAATTAAAGCAATAGATTGGATATGGATCTATGTCAAAAATAATGAATCCATTTTCTGAAAATTAGTTGGGTATACAAAAATATTTTATTGTTACTTACAATTGTGTGCTATATATTCTTAATGTAGATAAAATTAGTAATAACGTGCAAATGCATTTGTATTATAGATATGGCTATATGCTTGTGTGTGTGTGTATATATGCATATAATTTCTTTCAGGGAACCAACTTTTAAAGATTAACTAGCAAACCATGTATCAGGCTATTTGCCTGCTGTATGCAGCTACTATTTTCCCCAATAATGTTACAAGATACAAATTATTTCTGATTATATTCTCTATAGATGAAACCAAGGAAATGAGTAATTGGACAATAGACAGTAATAAGCAATACAGAAGTAAAATAGGGCAGGATGGTAGACAAACTTTAGTCTCAAGGTAGTCCTAAGCATACCAGTCACAGCTACTTCCAAGCTGAAGTAGCAGCTGCTGTGATTAATCTACCTTGAGATCAGAGGTAAGGGAAAGTGGAAATCAGGTGGTTGATATTTGGGTTGATTAGGAAAGAGAAAATGCTGTATCTAACATTCAAGATGTCAGTGATTTGCAAAGTTTTATCTCTTGCTCATTTCATAGTCTGATGGAGGCTAGAGGCTCTGCCCCACACTCAAGCAAGGACACAGGCCCCTTCCTCTGAGTGGCTCCCCCATCCTCAGGGTCTCAGAGTCCCCTGGGAATTCCTGCATCTGGTTGAGCCGTGGGAGAGTACATAGGTAGCAGACACACATAAATGGAAAATAAGATCTGCAAATACATAGCATTGCCTTTGTTGCCACATCCCTCATTTTCTCCTTTGTCTCCTAAGCTCCAATACATCCTATAGTTTCCCCTTTCAAAGTATGTGCGAACGGCAGTACTCAACCAAGTTAAACTGTGTGGTACACTTGAAAATTAACCTAGACTTCTCTGATGCAGAAATGCAGGATTTTAGGTTATACCAGATTTTCCAGTATAACTTTGTTGCTAAGAGACTATAGAAGGAATGACAACTGTGATGAAGAGGACTTTCTTATACTCTATGCTTTAATTTTGCAATGTAGTTACTCAGTGTACTTGACCAGCTAATGTATATACCCTTAGCTCAATGTCCTTGTGTGCTCGTAGTTGATTTTTTTTTTTTCTGAACAATGTGTTTGTGCAAAGGTAGCTAGGGAGGAAGCAAGACAACAGAAGTCTACAAAGGGTAGAAGGTACCAGGGAAAGGTCAGAGAATAGACATCCAGAACATAATAGCGTTGTTTCAGTTGCATATTGCAAAGACAAGTGTTCCACAGAGTGGAACGTGGAATGTGCCTGCATGAGCGCATTGTGTGCCTCTGTGTGTGCTTGTGAATATGCGAGCAACTTGCCAAGCTTTATTTCTGGAACATGATTCCAAGGGCAGTACATTTGGATTGAGCTCCTGGAACCACATCAAGCCAACAGGTGACCTTCCTCTTCCCAACCTGGGCACCAGTACTGACATGTATGTGAGGGAGCTGCTTCCACAGGCCTCATCCCATCTGCTTCCTGGGCTTTTTGAACAGAATGGAAATGCTGAGAGTCACAGCAAAGCCAAAGCTACTGCTGTCAGTTGGCCCAAGGACACCTACCCTCATGGTGTTTGGCACAACCTAGGTCATATCCACTTTGAGGGCAGCAGCCATCCAGGTTTGTCCACTACAGGAGTTACACGGGAACTAAAATGCTGTTATTCTTGCATCACATTGTCTCCTTAATAAAGCAAACAGAGCAAGAAAATACAAAGACATTTGAGTGTGCAGGGCTTGAAGCCAAAGGAGTCTTCAGCACCTGAGGGAAGGCCCTCTTTGGTCCTTTATTGCTGTAGTAAGACTATAACCTGTGGTGGCCCCTCTTGCGTTTCTCTCCTGGGTCTCTCCTGGTGTAATTCTGCCATCTGTCATTGGGAGTATTCTGGGAGAGGCCTTCCTATTCTTGTAACCTGCAGAGGAATGACAGATGACTGTGGGGGAAGGGACAACACATGTCCCTTTCCCTGAGTGGGCTTGTGTGACTTCGAGTCAAGCAGAGCTATAATTGCAGATGAGGTTTTGAAAAGAATCATTTGAAAATGTCAAGGGTTGCATTCGCCTTTATTGTCTTTTTGTTTCCCATCTTTCATTGTTCTCCTAAATCTATTTTTGGTAAAGAGTTGATGCCTATTCCTAAAAAGCAAATTGTGTGTGTGTGTGTGTGTATTGTGAGGTTGAGATGTGAGGGAGAGCTTGACTACAAAAGCCAGCACAAAGAAACTTTTGGTGGATAAAATGGTCTGTGTCTTGATTATGGTGGTGTTTACATAACTACACATTTAGCAAAATCTCCCAAAACTATACCAGAAAAAGGACTATCCCTGTTTCTAAAGTTAGAAAAACAGATCCATAAGAATTTCTGGACATGCCAAAGGCCACTGTACAGCTGCCTTTATGAAAAGAATAATATTGTGAATTACAGAAACAAAAAAAATATTTGTTTCAATTAATTTAGTGATTCTGCTGTATCCATATCCACTGTGGTAGCCACTATTCACATGTGGCTACTGAGAACTCCGGGTAGGGAACAAATGGAGACATGCTGTCAAGAACTTCATATGAGAAGTGTAAGGTGTTAGTATTGTGGCTTAGTTGGTTAAGCTGTTGCACTTCTGCTCCCTTGTAAGGCTTCTTGAAAAAGCAGCAAAGGATGGCGCTTGAGATCCTGCCTCCATGTGAGATCTGGATACAATTTCTACATTCTGACTTCATCTTGGCCCAGCATGTCTCTTGTGGTCATTTGGAGAGTAACCAGCAAATGGAAGATTTCTGTCTTTCTGTTTTTATGATTTTCAAATGAACAAATTAATAAATACTTTAAGAAATACAAATACATCTTTTAAAAATATCTCAATATTTAATTCTTCATTGATTGATTTTTTTATTTTCTGTTTCATTTCTTTATTGACACATTGGTTATTCGGTAGCATGCTATTTAATTCCACAGTGTGGTAATTTTTTTAAAACTTTATTCCTGTTGTTGATTTTGTTTCATGGCTTCTCATTCAAGGGAATACATAGTAATTGCATAATAGAGGCTTTCATATCCAGATGCGAAGATACAGTGCACTATGCATCTCTACTTCCAAACCAAAGAAGGACTCCCAGTGACACTCTTGGACATATCTTGACAATAGGATGCTGGACTCTCTGCCATTGTGTGTGCCCACAATGTCAGAACACATTTAAATAGCAGGGAAGGACTTATAACTGCTTATGTAACAATATGGGGGAAATCAACTGGGGCAAGGAATATTAGGAGGGAATAGGGGAAATCCTAGAGCCTATGGAATTGTTCTCTAAAATCAAAAATAAATAGAAGGGTAAAAAAAATCTTTAAAAAAATTTCTATATTTGTATGGATTACTTTGAAATAGTAAAATTTTAGATCTGTGGAATTAAGTAATACACAATAAAATGATTCATCATGATCCTTACAAAGTTGCATCTGCAGTTCACATCTTTCTACTGGGCACGGCTTCATTGCTGCTGTGGACCCAAAATGAGAGAATTGTGGAACTGGAAGCTAGCTTAGGAACTCCCCTGTTGGTTCCCAGCTCCCAGGATTTCACACTCAGGACTCAAAGCTTATTCTTAGCCATCAGCTCTTTCTTATTACATTCCATTTGTTCTTTGGAAATGACACTTGTAGCATAATCTGTAATCAAATGACTCCTACGTTAATACCTCTATTCAGAGTCCCTTCAGAACCCAATGGCTCAATTCTGTCACTGCTTCTTCTCCCACCAGGGGACACTGGGCAACGTCTAGTTACACTTAATTGTCACATCCTATAACATGAGAATGCTACTGATTTCTAACAGGCAGAGGCCAGAAACACCGCTAAGCATCTTCTAATCCACAGAACAGCCTTCACAACAAAGAATCCATTACCCCTATGTCAAATATATATATATATATTTAATAATATATTATGTTTATATATAATTTTTAAATATATATAAATTTGTTAATTCTCCCTTTGATAGAACAAATAAATATTGATAATATTTACCAGGTAAAACTGAGTATGCAAATTATTTTGAAGAAATCAAAGATGTGAATCTTCTTTTCATCATATTCATAGTGATAAAAGAGTTTGTATCTAAGCTAGTGATCTGTGACATCCTACAAAAGCAATGCTATAGAAAAGAGCAAATAAGTGATAGATAAAAGTATGGATAGGGTCTCATCTGTAGTCTTACTTTCAAAGCCTAGTAGGATATTCTGGTTGGATATCTTTAAATTCAAGCCACATTAACCTCCTTTGTCACCCACCACAAAGCAATGTGTATGTACTACTATTATTCTAAGATCCTAGGTTAGAAAGCTGAGTGAAATCTTTGATCACTTCCTCTGGCTTCTCCATTTTTTAACAGGCTTTAAAATCTCTAATCTGGTTAATGTAAATAATTTTTTCTCTTTTTTCTTCAAGGGATATGTTGGTACATGAAAAAGTATGAATGTGCAATACAGTTTCTGCTTTGTAATCCAGTGAAGCAATTACATGAAATGTCAAAGAAAGAATGATAGCTACTCAGGCGGTAAATAACTGGCAAATAAGTCATACAGAGAAACAGCGTAGAAATTCTGACAAAAAGTAAGATCAATATAACAATACAGAACCTTAGGGCAACTTGCACAGCATTCCATTATGGACTTCCTGTGGCTGTGCTACTACAAAAGAGTCCTCTGTTTCCCCCACTGAAACTCCTGGAGGCCATTTTAGGTTAACTTTCCTAGAATACATATTTCACTGTGACATTCCCTCTGCTTCAAAAGCTACAGTGTCTGAACTTCTCATCTTAAGTCTTTCTACAACTGGACCATGCCCTGCTCTCATTCTTCGCCACTGCCCATGAGTAAATTTGGTCCCAGATGAGCCAACTCGTAGGCTCCACCTCCTTGTTTTTGCCAGGACTGCTCCCCTTCTCCCTTACTAATTCAATTCATGGGTTCTTTACAAATGTGAGGTAAGCTTCGTGTAGGATTCCCTTACCTGCCTCCTGAGGGCACACTACTTTTTTCTTTATAAAATTTCTGTTTAGTTGCTTGTTTCATTTAGAAAACAGAGAGAGAGAGATTGAGAGACAAATAGACAGAGATGTCATTAGCTGTTTCATTCCTCATATAACTGTAACAGAGGAGGCTAGAGCAGGTCAAAGCTGGAGCCAGGACCTGAATGCAGTCCTGCTACCTGCAAAGCGGGTGCCCAAGCACTTGAGCCATCATCTGCCACTTCCCAGGTGTTCTGCAAGTCATAATCAGGGACCAAAGCAGAATTTGAACTCACACACTGCGATACGGCGGGACACGTGTGTCACACAAGCAGCTCCATCATCACTAGATCAAACACTCACTCCCCATTCCACTATTTCAATTCCTTGGTATTGATACTAGACACTATGTAAAGGCAAATATTTGCATTCTCAGGAAATCACATTCCTGATCAACACTGTCCAATACAAATTTTTTCATGTTGTCTGGGAAAAACGAAGCCATGTGACATTTCTTTTAAATACCTGAACTCACCTAACACAGTCTCTAGAAGATATTTAATGTCTATTTTCTGGTCAAAAAAAGGAAATATTGATGTCATGCTGCAATACTCTATATAAATAAAAGTGACAAGTCCCTTTAAATAAACAGGGCAGAGTCTGTTTCACATGTTACCTTTCATAGCAATTAATATGAAGATTAAATCCACATTCTAATTTTCAGAGTTTTAAAAATTTCCTTGAAAACCCATGACATCTTTTTAAAAATAAATTTAAAAATCTTAATTCTTTGAAGGTGACCTTGATTTTTCCAACCGACATTTAGAAATAGGTCAGGGGATTATAATGAATGGCTGGGCATATCATTCATTGTTTTCAAAAGAAATGCAAGTGAAATTAAGAAATTCAGTTTTCGTATGGATTGGATTCTCTCTGAAGGCAATTTTAAATAAATGATAGTGTTCTAACCTCAAGGAAGATATAGAAAGCTATAAAAGAATATTGTACACAGCCAAAGGGAGAGGCATTTAAACAGCTACAAAAACCAGTTTTTAATCCCATCAGAAATAACATGGCAGAGAAGTCAGTTAGAATTTCAATTTTAAATTTCAACGATTTTCCTAAATCATTTATGATAATTAATTGTGAGAGCTGAACCTCTATTAGGCTATTTTCTAATCATGAATATGATGATTATAAGAGCTATTTAAAAACCGAGGATCATTCCCTTTCGCAGCAGTTCCATATCCGTACTTGAGCCTTGCATTTCAGATATCTGTATCTTCTTTGTTCTCCCATTCCAAAAGTTGTTTGGCAGCTATCAATTGTCTTAGCGATAAACTAAGCTTCTAGTACTTTTGATAAAAACAAAAGCCAAAATGCCATCCGACTGCCTGGAAATCACTCAGTGGCGTGTGCACTCCGTGACATAACTATCGTATTAGGAAATGCTGTATAACAGTCACAGCTGACATTGGTTTCAAGTTAGCTTCACCTCTTCCTGTTGTGTCTCAGGGATAGGTAGCAATCAATTTGGCCAAGATATTAAAGATAGGTGCACCTATTAACTCTAGCAATTCCATAGCATCAACCTGGATTACAAATACAAATGTTCAAATAATCTTCTGTCAAGATTTATCTTATTAACTTCAATGTGAGGAAAGTACACCCACACGAATGGAAGAGAGCTCCAAGTGCTTCAGGAGCACATGGGCATGCACCAACACTGCTGCGTGCTGTCTTTCCCCAGTGATTTAGTCCATGCAGTTTTCAGTGGTCATGCAACGACCTCATTAAAAATTCACTTCCCACGGTGGGCAAGGTTAGGCTTCCATTTGGGATGCCCACGTCTCGTGCCAATGTCCTTGGGTTCAAATTTTGCTTTCATTTTTGACCCACTTTCCTGGAAATGCACATAGAGCAGATGAAAGCCTCATGGCAGTCCTGGCTGCTGGCTCTGGACTGGCTACGTACCTACGGTAAGCACATAGAGCAGGTGAAAGCCTCTTGGTAGCCCTGGCTGCTGGCTCTGGACTGGCTATGTACCTACGGTAAGCATTTGGGGGAAAAATCAGTAGATGGAATCTCTCTCTCTCTCTCATTCTATATCTTTGTATTACTCTGCTTTTCAAAAAATTTTAAAAATAAGTACTGCAACATTTTCTGTTTCATTATTGCACTTTGAGTCTTCAAGTTCCCAAATGTAATAATACAAATATAAATTTTACTAACATTTTAGCAAAACTTAGACACTGATGACAGTAAGCAAAGTTCCTGTCCCACACCCATATTTTTGCTAACATCAGGCTTAGGTAATTACATTTCATGCAACCACCTTCTTCTTCATCCTTAGACCATACAGTCATAAAACAGCAATGACTCATTTCCTTTGATTCCTTCAGTTAGCTTAAATGCAGTAGTGCCCAGGCTCAGCATTGGTCAAGGAGTTCCCTGAAGAAATTGTTATTTTTTTCTTGCTTTTGCTCTTTTTTTTTTTTTAACTTTTTCTTTTCATGACTCTATACTTAGATATGACTTCCATAGTTCAATAATCTCCTAACACTGCACTACTTTCCTTGAGCTATAATATTGTATTTTGCTTTTTTTTTTTTTACAAGTTGATTCTCCAATTTCAGGAGCAAAGAAAAGCTCTTAATATTTACTTGCCTAAGAAATTGTTGATGAGCTGAAGGTTAAAGCCTGTGGCTCCTCCTGCCTTTTGTGAAAATGTAAACTCCTGCAAGAGGTTATGTGGGGCTTGCAGGAGAGAAACAGGAATGAGGGCTGCCCTAAAGTTAACAAGGCTGAATTTAAGGAGGGTAGAAAAGAGGAAGCAGAAGTCTTCACCAGCGAGCTTTGTTAGATGTTAGCAAGAACGTTCCGAGTGGGTTTGGGAGAGCTGGTTATCATAACCCAGGAGAGCACGGAGCCAGAGCAAGTGCCGGTTGAGTGGCAAGGCTCCGGATGATGGTCTCTCCATGGAAACAAAGAAGAAACAGTCAGCAAAACTCTCCTACAGATACCCTGCCTTCACAGGAAGTCACCTTCCTTCAGAGAAAAACATAAGAAAAACAAAAAAGGTAAATCTTTTCCTCTTTAAAGATAAGAAAATCCAAATATATAAATATCCACCACCCCTCTTGTTGGGAATCCACAGATGGGATCCACACAGTTATTAAAAAAAAAAAACTAAACATTTTACAGGGGAAAAAACCCTGATGTTCAAAAAAGGGCATGCACTGGATTTATTGGAGGAAATGTCTTGCAACAAAGCACAGCTGGTACACCCAGCAGACAGTAGAAGAAAACAGTTTGGAAAACTCAATTTATATTCTCAATGGATTCCAGAAGATATTATATAAATGAAGAAGAGACTGATGGAGAGCAAGGAAGATGACTTTCAGAGAGAAACAGTTTTGCTAAAAATGACAAATAGGGTGGAGGCCCTAATAGACAGAAGGAATAGCAAATGAAGACATTAGGAGAATCAGCCTGAGATGCCTCCCCCAGCTCAGAAGAGAAAACAAAGGAGCCATGATCAGAAACATACAAGACGCAGACAGAATAAATCTGAGACAAATAAGATAAACAAAATAGCAAAGTTCTTTTCCTACACCTTTTTTCCACAGAAAAACAGTGAGACAGAATGGCATGATTTTGTGCTGCTGTGTTTGAGGCTTATAGAGAAGGGTTGGGGGACGTGGGTGGCTGAGCAGCCAGCTACAAGTATCTCAAAGGTTTTCCTTTTTTTCTTATGATTTTTATGCATTTAAGTGTGATCTCAAAAATATACCCAAATTTGTGTACTTATCATCATGAGGGTTTAAAAGGATATACTGTACACAGCTTACCTGCATTGTTACCTGCATTGTTAGGTGCTTGAAAGGGCCCAAAAGATATTCCAACTTTTATAATATATTCTAAAATCAATCAAGAAAAAGATAAACGATTACCTCATAAATTAGGGAAGCTTGGAAATCATCTTTGTCTTGAGGAATGGCAATTCCAGTCTGTTAAGATCCTGGATTCTTAGTGCCCAGACACTGGAGCTAAATCCCAAGGCCTTTAGGATAGGGCATACTTCGGGGAACTGCAGTTCTGCTCCCACATGTCATGTCTCCTCTAGGTACCCACATGGCCTCACTGCCATGCCCTCAAGGGTGAGGAACACCAGCTACAATGATACTGCTCCAGTTCCACTGCAAGCATTGAAAAGCCCTGGATTGGATCTAAGCAGGTCATAGACTCAGACGTGCATTTGCTTGGAAAAGTAGAAAGTACATCCTGTCCACAGGGAGGTCTCTTTACCAAATGTCTTAAATAATTTTTGCATTTTTTGTTCTTTCTATGTAGCACACAGAGATAAACTAACACCCAACAAAACAATGTTTCATGAGCAAACCAATAAGAATCTAACACAACCCAATATCCTAAGAGAGTCCAAATACTGACATGCTAAACACAGACTCAAGCAACTGGGTTATTTAAAAATAGCAGACAAAGGTATCTGCAGAAAAAAGAACCATGCAAATTCAACATTGCATATATGAATAAAAATCAGACTAATGGTCAGGAAATGAGTCTATTTTATGAAAAAAATATATTTAATAGCAAAATAAACATATGAAAAAAGAAAATTACAAAACTGAAAGATAAATATGAATAAATTATACAGAGTAAAGGTCAGAGAAACAAAACAAAGGATCACATGGAGACTAATCCTCATAAAAGCGAGAAGGATATGTTTTAGTAATTCAGAACTGGAATTCAAGGAGAAGAAAATGAAAGAGAAACAGATGGGGGCTGGCATTGTGGTGTAGCTGCTTAAGTGGCTGCCTGTGATGCTGGCATCACATATGGGTGCTGTTTACTGTCCTGGTTGCTCCAACTCCCTCCCAGCTCCATGCTAAGACCCTAGTAAAAGGACTTAATGATTATATTGAATCCTCATAGAAATATCCAAAGATAGTCATGGAGAGAAGAGAGAATTGAAGTTACAACAGAAATGCAGTAGGGCTGTGGGTCAGAAGAATAGTGTAAAACTTGTTTGAAATCACGGTCGCAGGAGAACACAGAAGTAATAAGACAAAATGAAGATTGAAAGAAACGATAATTAACAATTTCCCAAGGAGGATGAAAGACACAGATGGCTTAAATCCAGGGACTCCCCAAGAGCATTGATTGTTACTTATACAAATTGTGGAGATATATCAGGGAAAACAAAGATCAAGAGAAAACCTGTAAAGCACAGAGAAGAGAAAGGCAAATTACTCTCAAAGTCATGATAGTTGCACACCAACTTGACTTTTCAGCAGAAAATATGTCTGAGAGGCCGTGTCAGATAGTGACTCTGTAAATCACTGGGGGAGGGCTTTCCCAAAGGAGACGTTATGGGCTCCTAAGGGTCGTGACTTGCATCCAACAGTTTGACTTGGACCAGTACACACAGACACCATTCTTTGTTCTGTCCACTAGCAATCATTTTTATCCTCAGTATCAATAGTTCTGAAGAGCAGTATCCATTTTCCCAAAGATGTTCCACCCCATCCCCAAACTTTAAACAGAGTATTTTCTGAGTCTTTCAACAGCTACATCTTCAAATAAATCATTCCACCTGTGGCTCATGCTTTTCACATAAATTGATATTAGAAAAATTACTTAAAGGTATGTTTTTCATTCAATTTCTTTTTAAAAGATTTATTCGCTTTTATTTGAAAGGAAGATTTAGAGATAGAAGAGAGATAAAGATAGGTCTTCCTCTTGTTGGTTCACTCTCCAAATGGCCACAACAGCCATAACATAGCTGATGGGAGCCAGAAGGCAGGGACCTCCTCCAGGTCTCCTACAGAGGTATGGAGTTCCAAGGACATGGGTCATCCCCAACTGCTTTCCCGGGCCATAAGCACAAGTGCAGCAGCTGGGACATGAACTGGTGCCTATGTGGAATACCAGAGCCACAGGGTGGAAGATTACAAAGCTTGTTGAGCCACATGCTGGCCCCATTAATATCTTCTTATTTTGAAAAATATTTTTACTTGCACATTTTACTGAGGTACAGTATACATACCAAGAAATTACACATAACTAAACACAAATGAAGTTTACTTTCTTGTTCTCTCAGCACGCTCATGACCAATACCCAGATTAAGAATAATGTGTTACTAGTATTGTGGCATTTCCTTCTTTGTTTCTTTTTATTTTAATGGGAAAAAAAGAGTATATTGCCATTTATATGATGTAATTCAGTGAAGCAATATTTAAAATACCAAATGAAATAACACCTATAATTTTTATACTCTCCGTATGTTATATTTTTCATCTGAGAAATCATTTGATAGTTGTTTTTTGAGGTCTCGCTTATTTCACTTTGCAGTGCAACCACTAATTGCATCTAATTTATTGTAAGTGTTGAGATTACATTATTTTGCACATCAAAGTAGTATTCCACCATGGATATAAATCATGATGCATCCAGTCATGGACTGATCTAGGTTGATTCTGTATCTGTGAGCTGCTGTAAACGTGGGAGAGCGGATATCTCACCTGATGACTACAGACATATTCCCAGGAGTGGCAGGGATAACTGGGTCTTGCAGTAGGCTTTTTTTGTTGTTGTTGTTGTTTTCTGAGGAAGCTTCATGCAGTTTTTAAGGTTGGTTATACCAATTTACATTCCCACCAACAGTGCTTTAGGTCATTTTTTTTTCCCTAAAACTTCACCAGCATTTGTTGTATTTGAGAAAAGCCGCTTTGCCAGGGATGATTTCTCATTACAGTTTTTATATGGATTCCCCTAATGACGAGTGATCCTGAACATGTTTCCATGTGTTTGTTGGTCATTGAAAAATGTCTGTTTATATTTTTTGTTCATTTACTATCTGGATAGTCTGCTTTGTTGTGTCTTGCGTTCAATATATATTTTGACTATTAAACCTTTGCCAGATGCATATTTTGCAAATATTTTCTCCCACGCTGTCATTTGCCTCTTGGCGTCATTGTTTACTTCGTTGTGCTGCAGCTTCATTGCTTGCTAAAATGCTGTTGTCTGTTTTGGTTAATACTGTTTATGCTTCTGGAGACACACATAAGAAGTCTCTGCCTAGACCAGTGTCTTTCAGAGTCTCCTCTGTGTTTAGTGTCGTGCTTCTAGGTCTTACGTTTAGGTCCCTGCTCTTTTGTTAATTGATCCAATTGTACCAACGCCATTTGCTGAAGAAACTGTCCTTTTTAGATTGTCAAAGATTACTTGATTGTAGATGCATTGGCTAATTTCTAGGGTTTAACTTCTGTTCCGTTTGTCTACATTTCTATTTTTTTGCCAATATCAGGCTACTTTGATTATAACATTTAACAATAATATGTCTTGCAATCCCATATGGTGATGATTCTGGCTTTGCTTATATTTTTTAAGATTCGTTCGGCTCTTTGAAGTCTTTTGTGTTTCCAAATGTGCTTTAGGATTGCATTTACTAGTTTTGTGAAGCATGTCCATGGAATTTTGAAATGGATCACATTTAATCTGAATATAGCTTTGGGTAGTAAGGATAATTTGATGATATCAAGTCTTCCAATCAATGGATATGGAAGACTTTTTAATGTTTTGTGCTTCCTATTATTTCTTTTATTAACATTTTGTGGTTCCCATTTGTAGAGCTCTTTCATATTTTTGGTTAAATATACCCAAAGGTATAAATTTTCTCTAGCTGAATGTGACAGATCTTTATATGTTCTTTCTCACCCAGAATATTGTTGGTGTATAAAAAATGCTTTACACTATTGTTGGTGTATGGAATGCTATAAAAAAGAATATTGTTAGTATATAAAAATGTTATTGTATAAAAATGCTATTTTTGTGTTTTGGTTTTATATCCCACAAATTTTCTAGATTCCATTAATAATTCTAACAGTTTCTTGGTGGAGTCTTTTGGTCCCTCTAGGTAAAAGATCATGTCACCTACTAACAGGAATAATTTGATTTCCTCTTTTTCAATTTGAGTCGCTTTGGTTTCCATGTTATTGCTCTGGCTAAATTTTTCTGGCCTGGTTCCGCATCTTAGTGAAAGTGCTTCCAGCTTTTCCCTATTTAATATGATGCTATCATATATGGCCTTTGTTGTGTTGTGCTAAATACTGATTTTAAGGTTTTTTGTTTTGTTTTAATGAAAAGATGTTATATTTACCAATGGCTTCTTTGCATCTACTGAGACAATCGTGTATTTTAGCCTTTATCTACTTATGTGATATAGCATTTTTACTTATTTCCACATGTTGAACCATGCCTGCATTCCTGGGATAAATCCCCCTTAGTGCGGTATATAATATTTTCAGTATGTTATTGAACTTGATTTTCTATTATTTTGTTAAGCATTTTTAGATCTGTGTTCATAAGGGATATACCTCTATATTTTCTACACTGATTTTGTGCATCTGGGGACATCTTGCTTATATCTCTTACAGAGGATTTTATTTTTTTAAATTGAAGGCCTTATTCCTGATGTGTCCAAGAGGTTTGCTTGATGGAGCACCTAAGGTTAAACCTGAGCTTCAGACGTATGTGATGGGCAGGGCTAGGGAGCTCTAGCTAGAGTGAGAGTCCAGAGGGACATTCAAAATGGGCAATATCCTGCTTCCTTCTTCCTGTTATCTTTTTGTGGCCAATGTCAGTGCTGCTTCCAGTTGCTGTTTCCATGGGTCCTGTGGCTTGCAGTGTGCTGAGGGAGGAAAGGTCATACAGCAGAAGACGATGTGGTTCCTGTGTGCTGCAACAGTGGACTAGCCCCCCAGCTTCTTTCCCCACTGAAGAACCCTGAATCACGTTTCCATTAAGTAAGTTTGAAGACTCACTTAATGTCTCATTGACAAAACCATAGACTACTACTTTCTAGATTTTATGAAATGACAGATTACTTTAGCATTGCTACAACTGAATAAAGAGCAAAACTGATTCTTTCACATGAATCTTTTTAAATTGTTAATATGTAACTATTAAGGTTGGATTTAAAATGTATATTCACAAAAGCATATATAGATAAATATATAGTTTACATTTAAATTACTCGTGCACAAAAAGTTCTGAGTTTTATATGTATGACTTTATACATGAATGAGTATATATACATATTGTATAATATTGCATGATATGTATATATACTCATATACATCAGTAAATTATAAGGACTTTAAAAATATTCTTGTTCCTTCACAAAATATAAAATTATCTGTTGTAGCCCGCGGTCATTTTAAATCTACTTATGTGTTAATTTTCATGTTAATCAGCTGATTTACTTGAAATGGCAAAGAAGCAGGGAGTGATTGGATATTAGAGCCAGAGGAAACTTAGAGCTGTTCAGCCCCCTGCCAGGAAAATGATTAATTTATAATCATTATGAGGGGTGACTAAGAAAATCAAGTCCAATTTTATTAACAGGTGTGTCTGGGGAGCAATTATATATGAGCCAGAAGCCAATTTCAAGTTCATTCTTTCCTCAGCCAAGTGGCACATTCAGACCCTTTGCTTTGCTCTATAATACCCAATCCAAACTTGTAATCGAACCATGTTAGTCAAAATTTCAAAATATTATTCATTTAGTTGGTCAGTATAATACAAAGTTATAAAATTGATAGATTATTTTTTCTAAGTTGAACAGATGTTTTGATATGCACAGGGACATGTTTTCCCTGTGTGATGTTAGGGATGTCACCTTCAAATGTCCTATGCTGCGAAGTATTATCTACAAGAAACTTAACTCCTACATATCTTATGCTGAAAAAGCAATTAGTCAATTTCAAATAGACTGAATACCTGCTTAATCACATAGCACAAAATTATACGGTTGCAATATGGGAAAATATTTTCATCACCTTGAGGCAGACAGAATTTTCTTAGCACGTCACAAGAAATACTAATCTTAAAGCAATAGTCAGTTAATTAAAACTTCCTTATTGAAAGACACTAGACAGTGAAAAGTCAGAGAAGACAACTGCAATATTCTTAATAATAGTGAACTAAAACTCAAAATAATTTAATTGCTTCTAAACATTAATAATACATGCACAATGTGAGCGATCGGAATGAGCACTTAACAAAAAGAGTCCCAAAGAACAGTAAATATGACAATTTATTGCACATGAGTCATCAAGTAAAGAAAAGCTAAAACTAAAATAAGCACTTAACTGCAGAACTCATGATGCTGGATGAGCAGAAATCACCAAGTGCTGGTTAAAATGTAGACCAACAGGAATTCTTGCACAGTGTTCATGGGTGTACAACTTGATTGGGTGTGTTTTTTAGGCTGTTCCTACAACCCAGAAACCCATTCTATTTGTTCTTACACATATACCAAAAAATTATGAAATTCTTCATAATGATAATACTCATAATAATTCCATTCTGTAAGCAATTCCAATGTCTTAAAGTTGTAAAATGGACAGATATACTGAAGTATTCTTGTATAATGTGCTATTATAAAGCACTGAATGGACAGACTTCTGCTAAACTCAGTGCTTAAATAAATTTCACAAGGCTTATTAAGAAAATAAACCAAAACCAAAATAAAATATAGATGGATTTCATTTATATAAAGTTCACAATAAAGAAAAATTAAATTATAGTAATTGAAGCTTGAAGAAATGTTCACCCTTTCGGGGCAAGACTAGAGGCTCATAGCAACGGACATGAGAAAGCTTCTAATATATACATCTGGTGATCCTCTGGTTCCTGGCTGGGTTGCTGCTTATGCAGGTATGTACCGTTTATTTAAAAAGCCATTACATTCTTACATCTGTGGCTTGTACGCTGTTTTTATGAATTATGAATAATAAAAACATGTACAAACAAAGAAACAAAGGCATGAGAATCAGGAAGATTACATGTTGGTCACAATACAAATGGTTTGCAGGCAGAACTCTCATAAAAAATAACCTAGATTTATACATCTCATTAACGATGGAGTCCAAGGAAAGGTAAGACTAGTTCAAAGAATAATCAGAGGTCATAAAACCCACCAGGAGAGACATACTGAAGTCATTTTCTGAGTTAGAAGCAAAAGCACTTAATGTCTAACAGCAGTAAAAACTGGCTTTCGTGAAGAGCTGTTCTATCCAACTGAAACATTCCTCACCCTGTTATTGACAGCATGCAGAACTATCCTGTGTGGGTATCAGTGTATTAGTCATCGCATTGATCATCTGGGAGAACTGAGTGTGATGAAGGGGTGGGTTGTAAAGGCTGAGTAAGTAAACATTTAAGTATTTGGGATTATTCTAGGTAGACAATGATCAAAAAAGTGGAAATTTGGTAAACATGGATTCATATTCCAAATTGTCTTTAATTCCCGTGGGCTTTATCTAGTTTAGCTGAATTAATGGATTTTTCAAAATAAATGATCTGTGGCAAGAAAGCACAGAAGAGAATTCACCACATAAGTACAACACAGTTGAGGCTGTCATTCTTGGATTAACACTGAAGTAAGCTCTTCATGAGCAAGTGTGAAGCTATTGACACATTTTGACTTGTTTTCCTGAGGAGTGACTGAGCACTAAGCAGGCTGTGGGACTGCAGTGGGGTCAAGTTCCTGGCCCACCACACCTCTTTCATTCCCCTCCCCACACAGTCATCTTTATGACAGGTCCAATCATGTTTTCTCTCAGTCACTATTTTTAATTGTAAAATTATGTTATTCTCTTTAATGTGGCCTCAAGCCATAGTCCACCCAAGATTCAATAGACAGACAAAGCGT
Source organism: Ochotona curzoniae (assembly GCF_017591425.1). Lineage (NCBI taxonomy): Eukaryota > Metazoa > Chordata > Mammalia > Lagomorpha > Ochotonidae > Ochotona > Ochotona curzoniae. The sequence goes on from NW_024466502.1 coordinate 10,784,786, forward strand.
CCTTTCAATGCATCCAGAATGTTCTAAATGATGGGAGTTATCTATTTTGAATCGCTTTTAATGATAGAAGATGATTTCCTAGTGGATTTTAAATGTGTGTAGGGGAGGAGGGACATTAATTGTGAATAACCTTAGATTTTTCTCTGAAGAAACTAGAAAGATGCCTTGTTAATCAACAAGATGGCAAAAAAAAAAAAAAAGGAAAGTCAGACTTACATGGTGGGAATATTACGGTGTAATTTTTAAATTTCTTGTACTGAAAATCTGAAAATGCTTCATAGATATCCAAGATGGGAGATATGAAGAAAGAAGGTGTATCTGTGAGCCTTGAGTTCAGGAAAAGAAGACCAATATGAAGGTGCCAACATAGCGGGCTTGTAAAAGCCACTCCAGCAGGTGGAGATGGGTAGGGAAAAGAACTGAGCTCTGCACTCTTGGGAACTCCAAAGTTTAGACATCAGGAATTTAAGAAGAAAGAAGGCAAAAGAAATCAGGACAGAGAGACCAGAGAGGGAGAACCAAGGAGGGGTGGGAGAGGTCCTGGAGTAGGGTAAGGATTTTCTGCTAGGAGAGATGAGGGGGTAAAGTAGTGTAGTTTAGAAGAAAGAAAAGGTGTAAAATAGTTATGCAGTAAAAGCGACCCAGTACAGCTTGGTGACAAAGAGAAAGGACACATGAAAAGCACATAGGACTATGGACCTGGGTATCCAAACTGGAAAAGGAAACCTATGGGATCTTGTGAAAATCCTGGAGGATCATGCATCCTAAATGCCCATGTTATGTAATAATTTCTGGAGTTGACGTGTTTCAGGGAGTGAGCTGGCACTAGCAAAGAGGTGGTGAATTCTAAGTGCGGTGCCTACAACTGAGTTCAAGAAGGGGTGTCGAGACATGGTTGTAGGAGTCTGAGGTGAAGAAAGAGCAGAGAACCTGGTCAGTGAAGAAGAGACCAAAGAATTGAGATGCCAGAGAGTTGGGGAGGTTGTATATGTTGAAACATCTCCACCTGTCCTAGCACTGCAGCAATGGAGCAGAAATGACTGCTTTCTATGAAAGAAAGTGGTCCTGGGATCAATGAATAAGTAATTCTCCCTTCAACCTTCCAGGTTGAGTAACAGGTAGCACATCAGACACATGCCTGAAACATGAAGGAAAAACACAGTCCCAAGCAGCTCAGGGCCCAGACCCAGGATCATGGGGGGAGGTGAACCGCTCATTGAGAAGAGGCAGCTACTATATTGCATTATTCGTGCAGCAGACTCCTTATCCTTAGAACAAGATGCTGAGGATTCTGTGAATTTTTCTGCTCAGTGGCCTAGTCAGAAAGCAGAGTGAAAGGCAGGTGCTGTGGGTGGATTCAGCTCCGGTGCAGCTCATGGGACCGAGAGCTTGTGTGTTAGAGGCAGACCTGCAGGACTATGAGCAAACAGGAACAGCAGATCTGATGAAATCAATGCAGAGGCTCCCCTGAGAGTGGGGAGGGAGGCAGAAGCAAGTAAAGCCATGGGACTCCCCTGCACTGGGACCACAGTAAGTGTAAAGTCAAAGGGATGCTGGCACTGGTGGAATTCGGGCATCTTAAATGCCAAGCAGGATTCTAATGATGCTACAGAAAATGGCCTCCGTCTTAGAAGTGAGTGTAAGAGATATGAAGTTGGCAGGACAATATGTGCAAATAGTCTTCCACCATTACTTCACCATTGTGACTAGTATTTCTAGGTCAGGAGGAGGCTCAGCCTGGACACAACCCTTTTGGTCTTGGATAGAACAACCATCAGGAGAGAGGGGAGATACGGCTCCCTCCTTGTTATTGGGGGCGGTGAATAGGGATGTGATTTTAAAAGGCCATTTCCTATTTATATGAAAAGTCAGAATTTGGCAACAAACTGTCCACTGGCAATAAATAGCACCTTGTGTGTGTTTGATTCATCAGGAACCACGTTGAGAATTAACATCCTGCTTCTCCAGAAGCGAGGGAGTCATTCTGGATGGCAAAGTACAAGCTGTGGCCAAGTTCGAATGTTCCCAAGGCTGCTGCAGCTGAAGTCAAACAGTATAGAGTGTAATGGGAAGCAGGGACAAGGAGAAGAGCCAAGAATAGAAAATTGTGCCTTAAGTGGATGACGGATAATGGAGATCACTGCTGTCCTAAGATGCTGTGCTCCAAAAAAAAGTCACCTTTTAAGTGATTTGATTTCACCACTAAACTGTTTGCCTGGAAGATAAGTGCTCAATTAAGGAAGGGAGTGAGTGGTGTTCAGAGAGATTAATGCTTCAGGCTTTTAGATCCCATGCACAAGAGAGAAAAAGGAAAATCAGGAATCCATTTCTTTCACCTGCCAGAATGATGCTTCCCTGTCTCCCGCTAATTGCTGCTGGGGGTTTCTAGCCTCCAGAATTAACCTCCAAGCTGAACCACTCTCCCTAAAGCTGATTTGGAGACCAGGGAAGGGAAGATTCGGAGAATGACTGAAAAAGAGTTCAAGTATCTCCTTACGGAGGTGGCACACTTTGCTCTGGAAAAATTAGAGGGTCATTTGTATGTTTGACTAGCTGGGAATATTTATTTGGGCTTTGCAACCTTAGGTCAGGTTCCCCATGGCTCTAGTAGCTCATCTCTACAAAACAAGGTCAGTTTTAACTGTGGGAGTTACCATGAGGAAGAGAGAATGAGCTTCAAGGGGAAGGGCAGTATCCATGTCAGTGTCACACTGTTTACATCCCCCTGACTGCGACCCAGAACTTCCTGCTGAATTCTGGGGAGGCTGCTTCAATCAGTCCTGCTTGTGAGCAGAGCGGGGGTTTCAAAGCAGTGCTACACACTTAAATGCACAACTAAATCCCACTAACCAGTGCACAGACATGCCTCCCATTTCTTCTGGGTTCAGCCATGCCTGCTCTACTGCCTAGGCAGCTTGTCATGGGGGAGATCTGCAGTGACCATACATTGTTGAACTCATGAGGGCTCACCCCTCAGGCAGGAGAAGGACCAGGAGCAGCAGGAATTAGGAATGAGTTTCTTCTACTCTGCTTAATGGGGTCCTGGACTTTGAGGGTGGAGGAGCAACATGGTTCCATATTGCCAACCCTGTCAAGGTGCTGACCGGCTGATTGGTTGTCATGGAAAGCCAGGAAGAGGTTCCAGCAGGGAGCAGGGCACAAAGACCCAGTGTCTGGCAGATTCATGATGGCCTGTGCCGGGAAGTCTGGATGACTCTCAGTGCTTCCCTGCAGGCCTCACTGAGCAGAGAAGAATGTCCTTAGGACCAAGGAGAGACTGGATTTTTTTTAAAGATTTGTTTTAATTTTTTTTTTTTTTGGAAAGACAATAACAGTAACAGTGAGAAAGACACAAAGAGAAGTCTTCCAGCCCAATGACTACAATGGACAAAGCTGAATCTATGGGAAGCCTCGAGCCAGGAGCTTCCTTTAGATCTTCTACGTGGATACAGAGTCCCACAGACTAGAGCCATCTTCTGTTGCCCTCCCAGACCATTAACAGGAAGCTGGATCAGAAGTGGAACAGCCAGAATATGAACTAGAATTCATATGGGAAGCCAGCACTGCAGGCAGACACAGCCTTTTACACCTTTTATAGCCCTAGACAGGATCTTTAGCCCTTAGCTAGATTTTGTTTTATTTTGAAGATTTATTTTTTTATTGGAAAGTCAGATTTATAGAGAGAAAGACCCTCCATCCGCTGGTTCACTCCCCAAGTAGTTACAATGGATAGAACTGAGCCAATTCAATGCCAGGAACAGGAATCTCCCCCAGGTATCCCAGGCAGGTGCAGGGTCCCAAAGCTGTCCTCAACTGTTTTCCCAGGTCTCAAGCAGGGAGGTGGAAGGGAAGTGGAGCAGCCAGGACATGAACCAGCATCCATATGGGATCTCAGTGCATGCTAGGTGAGAATGTACAGCATGCTGGGCCACACTAGATTTTTTTTTTTTTTTTTTTTTTTTTTTACAATCACAGACTTGTATTTGTGGTTTCCTGGATCCTGGCACAGAGTCTTGGAGAATACAAAGCATGGGCTCTCACACAGATTTTACTTATAGTTACAAAGATAATGTAGCCCTGAAGTTCACCCATGCAAGCCTGTTTAGGGAGCCTTGTGTTGCAAGGTGGAACAAGACACTGTTTCATCCAAAATATTCTTTTAAAATATTCAAGAATAGTTTATTTAAGGTAAATAGGATTTTTAAAATTAAAATAGAGAAGTCTTTTTATCTTGTACTGATTTCCTAAATATCCACCTCTTGATTCTCTTTCTCTCTTCTCGTGTCAGTCTTCCACTTCAAGAATCAAGCATGAGGGCCCAGCACAGTAGCTCAATTGGCTAACTCTCCCTCTTCAAGCACCGGATCCAATATGGGTGATAATTTGTGTTCTATCTGCTCCACTTCCCACCCAGCTCCCTACTTGTGGCCTGGGAAAGCAATGGAGGACAGCGCAAAGCCCCCTGCACCCATGTGGGAGACCTGAAAGAAGCTCGTGGCTCTTGGCTTTGGATTGCCTCCGCTCGTGCCATTGTGGCCATTTGGAGAGTGAACCACTGAATGGAAGGTCTTTCTCCTTCCCTCTGTAAAATCTGCCTTTCCAAAACACAAAAAACAACAGTAACAACAACAACAACAACAAAAACTGGTAAAGAAAATAATCAAGCACACAAACTTTGCCATCTGTGAACACAATACATTCTTAACATTGGCAATAGGCAAAGCAACATTCTGGGACATACATGGTGCTCAGGAAGGGACCCTTCATGTCCACAAGGATCCTAAAGCTTCTGCAAAATGAGATACTTGGAAAAACAGCTTGGATTAGACATAGGGTGTGACACAACACCGTGATTCCAAAAGCTGAGAGGAAGAAAGCTTACTTCTCAAATAAAGAGCAGAAGTAAAGAACTCAGGAAGCACCTCCTGTAATTTGCTATGTACTTTTTTATTTGTTATGTAACACACTCTTTTATTGGCTGCATATATTCTACTCTGCTTAGAGTAGGCTTGCTTAGCCATTTCGACATCCTAAGACGACTGCTGTCACAGTTCCAATTGGAAACACACCTTCAATAGCCTAGCATTCTTCTTGGATTCATTGAATGAAAAAGAAGGCAGGTTAGTTCTTAGCTAATACTAAAGCAATGACTTGATTTTGACTTGGAGTGTGTGTGAGTGTGTGGGAGTAGGTGTGATTTTGAAGGAAGCAACTAGCCCAGTCCTTATTTTTACCTATTTTGTGATAATGCAGTTACAATGATTTGAATGCCAGTGATTATTCTAAAATGTATATCTATATGAAAGGTAGTGGTTTTGTTATTTACATCTACTGATACTTTTAAAATTGCTATAGTCGCTCACTAGCGCTGAGCCATCCCTCCTAAGGGATGCTATAGGGTCAGGTGTCTGTGAGCCCCTGTCACATCAGTTGTGTCAATTGAACATTATATAACTTGGTTTATGTGTGTTTCTGTTTAAAGGCCTCTTGTTCAGTGAATATTGCTGATTTTTTAACAATGAACTATGAAGGCAGTGCTGTTGGTCATGGCATATGTAGTAAATGTATTAGCCTAGCACCTGTATTGTCTCACAAAGCTCAGCTCACACATGAGTTTTATTGGAAGGTCCGGCACATACTTGCAGGTCTCAGGAACAGTAAGCAGCATGTCAGCACCATGCTTTGAAGCAACGGAAGCACTGATGGAAAGCACAAAAACGCAACACCAAGGTGTCATTACGTGGGCTGTGAAAGTACATTTTTTTAATAGTGTGGGAGTAGAAACCAGAAGATAAGTGTCAGCTAACCTCAGCTAACAATTTGAGCATGGAGAAACTTTTAATTCCTCGTCACTCTGTGTACTGTGAGGACCAGGAAAGAGCTGCCAGTATTGGCTTTGAGGTTACAAATAAATTTCAACAAGTAGGTGAGTTTGCAAATATGGAATATGAATAATGATGGTCAACTGTCTTGTATTTCTGTGCTACTTGAATTTATTAGGATATGTGGTGTTTTATCACCATTATAGCTCAGTTACACATACAAGCCATGGTAGTATTAGGTCCCTCTAGATTTTGAACTGCAAGCTTATTTTATTTTACTATTTTATTTCCTGCTATCCAACTTACAGCAAAGTTGAGAACTGCCTATGGTTGAGCTGCAGCAGTCAGGTGAATGTCCGCTGGAGCAAAGGGCTATGTCTCCAAGGACAGTACAATACAGTGATAGCATAATGAAGCAGAGACTGAAGAAAAAAAAAATCTCAAGATAATTCTGCTTAAAACAATAAACTCTTAAACAGTATTTCTTATCTGAATGTTGAATGTAAATTCAGAATCAAAGTCAACTGAAAGAGTTTAAGAACCAAAGGATTACTTAATGTGTACAAACAGCCATCCCTCAGTATACTCAAGGCATTGGTTCCAGAATCCCTAATATCCAAATCTGTGACTGCTCATCTCCCGTATATAAAATGTTTAGTGTTTGCATATAACCTAAGCAATTCCTGTGTATACTGTACATTCCTATTGCTGCAGGAAGTTTGTAAAAAAGAATAACAGTGTGACTTGATAAAGAACAGCATAACAGACTGTGTCTGAAACCTTGAGTTCACAGGCAACTGGTGCCGGAAACCGAGGTCAACCTCTGTGGGCAGTGGCCTGCGAGTGGGCAAAAGTCCAAGGCCAAGGTCGAGGCCTGTCAGTAAGGATCTGTGGTTGGGTTATAGTTCAAGGCCACAGGACTGTGTGCTTTAGCATATCCATGAGACAACCATGTACTGAATTCTGTATGTGCGTCACACTGTTGCTTCCTCATCTTCAAGCATTGACTAATTAACATCAGTATGGGACATAGCTATCAAGGTTTGGGCCACATCAATTCCTATAATTTCATTCTTCAAGCAGTTCAAAAAAAGGCTGAGGCAATGGGCCTTCTGTGTTGCCCTCCTTCAAGGAGAAGGGGCCTTCCATCTGGCCGCCCACTTTTGTGGTCTTGGTGTCTATTCAGTGTTTTCTCCATTGTACATCGCCCTCCTCTCACCCCCTTCATCCTACAGCAGGCAGTGGTACCCATGATGCTATGCAAATAGTTGTTATCTTACATTGTTTAGGGAATAATGACCAAAAAAATACACATGTTCACTTCAGAAGCAATACTCAGAAAAATATATTTGATCCGTGGTTAGTTGAAGTCACAGGGGGCCTTGTGCATGGAGAGGTAGAACACATGCATATTTTCTAGTTTTTTTACTAATTGTTATTGAAGATCAGAGACGTGAAGTTTTAAGATTTATTTATTTATTTATTTTATTGGAAAGTCAGATTTACAGAGAGATGAGACAGAGAGAAAAAAATCTTTTATCCACTGGTTCATTCCCCCAAGTAGCCACGATGGCCAGAGCTGAGCCCGTCCAAAGTCAAGATCCTCGAGCTTCTTCTGGGTCTCCTATGCGGGTACAGGGTCCCAAGGCTTTGAGTTGGCCCGGACTGCTTTCCCAGGCCCAAAGCAGGAAGCTGGATGGGAACTGAAGCAGCTGGGACACAAACCAGTACTTATATGGGATCCTAGTGGATGCAAGGAAAGGACTTGAGCTACTAAGCTATCATGCTGGGCCCAGTGTGAGGTTTTAATGAATCGAAACACTGTTATCTTCCCATGTTCCTTATATTTTGTAAATATAGTGACTTGGACCTTTTTATACCCGTGGGGGAGACTGTGGCTAACATCCCCTGCGTAAGCGCACTAACCAGTTTTTCTGCTGTTGTCAGGGTTTTCCCTCCCCATCACTGGCTTCTATGTCTGAGAGACTTGAAGCCATGTGTTGCCACTTTCCCTGGTAACAGTTGATTGGGCCAGGAACGGACACCTGATTCAAGCTGGACTAGCAATAATTGTGAGCACAGGACCATCAGAAGCAGTAAGAGTAGTTCAGTGATTCTGGGACACATGTAAGGTATGTAAAGGGTGTGTTTCCACTCTGTGGGAAGAAAGCTCTGACACCAGTGTCACATAATTGACTTTCCTACTAGAAGAAATGAAGTCAGATCTTTATTTTATAGAACATACAGGAAAATCTCCAGCAATATAGTGTTTTTAATGTAAAAATAGATAAAAAATATTAGAAAAAAATTCCATATGGATAATTATATGATCTTGATGAGGGGTAGTTTATACAAATTAAAAAATACAAAAACCAACAAGAAAGAATGGAACATCAGAATTATTTTTATTATTATGGAATAAATCCCATAAAAAGATGAACAAGCCAGAAAACATATCTTTTAAGTATGCTGCATTTATTATAGAGACACCATCGAGACCTGAAATTCTTCCAAGTACTTGAACGTGACTCTGCCTCTCCCTTTTCCCTCTAAGTCATGCTGCCCCAGATCTCACTTGTCTTGTATCTATGACACTCTTGTGGCAGTTCCACAGGGTCTCATGGCGTAAAATGTCTGATGTACTTACAATCTGACTTCTCCATCTTTATTCTCAGCTACCACTCAGCACCTTCCCATAGTGTTCTAATGGACTTGTCCATCTCAACACATCCAACAGAGGACTTTTGGTGTCCCTACTCAAACTTTTCCAACTTTCCAAATATAAGAGTATTTCAAAAAATTCATGGAGCCTGAAATTAGTAAATAAATTTATTTTGGAGTAGTAAAATTGAAATTCATGCTTTATTTAACAAAATAATTCTAATATATTTGAACATATTGGTAAAGTATAATTTTTTTGCCAATTAAAAAATTTTAAAAGATCAAAATGACCTAAGAAAATGTTAAAAAGTTACAAAAATGATGTCTATAAGAAAATGAAAACATTGTCCAAAATGAAAACCCTACTGATTTTAGCAGTAAATGCTTTTAAGTAGATTATTTCACTGCCTTAAAATCTGTCAAAGAAAGGAAGGATATATTAAATTGCTTCATGCATTCCACTGAAAAGGAAATATACATATGTGTCTCCATAATGCAAACACACAGATGTACATGCACAAACCCAAGTTGTGAGAAAAGGAATACATCTATAATCTTGTTGAGAAAGTAAGTGTGAAGCTGAAAACCAGACTCTTCCAGCGCTGCTTGGAAGAAAAATCAGGGTGGCTTAGGATGGACGAGAAACCAAAGAAAAATACTACACACAGAGATGTATTGTGCCGGAAACCACAGTTCTCCCCGCTGGGGCCCGCGGCCGCGTCAGCAGCTAAGGCTCAAGCAACTAACTGAGCAGAAACCGACCCTGATGGCCACTTGAAATATGTAACCATCTAAATCTTGTGTGCTTTAATAATGAGCACTACTAATAAATAAACTTTCGTTACAGTGCTGCAAGGAGACACAGACCATCCGTCAATACAATGGAAAGATTCTCACCGCCTGAGTTTGGCCTTGAATCAAGCCCACCAAGATGCCAGGGCACACATACAGGATTTAAGCCAAAGGGATAGAAAGCATACTCCTACAAACTATGACTTTAAAATTAAAGAGTCACCTGTGTGTATCTGTTAGGAGTTGAGCAAGGAGCGCCAAACTGCTTTAATTATTTTAAAAGGGGGGATTTAGGGCCAGATATTGGTTCCATGTGTCACAGCAGAGTTGCCACAACAGATGGGTATTGTTGAGCCAAAAGATTAGCAACAGCAGGAAGCCACCACCACGCAAAGCTAGGATCAGTAATAACAGACAGCTTTGTCAAGGAATCCCACCATAAATTAGTTGAAAGGGGATTTGGGTCAGGATTTTGTTTGGCTTTCTTAAGGGCTCTCTGCTTGCTCCCGGAGGAGGAGTTTTGAGCTTTCTCTCCTGCTGCTGATGGAAGTTTGAATCCAAGGGGAGTATAGTTTAATGAAGAACATATTGAGCCTTCGGTCAGCCTCTTTATTTTCTTTAAAAAAAAATTCTTCCTACATTATACAAAGAATATTCTCTGTGGCTGATCTGCAGATTGCAGCAAGAGCAGAGCAGACTCCAGGAAAGCTGGTGTCAGAAGCTTGACATGAGACATATTCGGGTGAAGTGTTTGCTCCTCAGAGGCAACAGGAGGATTTCTGCAGGCGCCTAGGCGTCAGACTCAAAAACCCTAAACAGAGAAAGATGCAGACAGTTCTCGGGCTTTGCTCAGTTGACACTGATGGCCAGAAGGCATGGACAACCATGTTCTGCAGGGAATGGTGCCTGAGAGTCATAAACGTCCAAACAAATATCTTTCAATCAAAAGCAGCTGCAAAATTGAGGGGACAGAGGCCAGTGCTATGGTGTAATGGGTAAAACCGACTCCTGAGGCTCTGGCATCCCCACTCCACTTCTGATCACAATCCCTGCTGACGCTCCTGGGAAAGCTCCATGGGATGGCCCAATGCCCGGACCACTGGACGCACAGTGGGAGGAGGATCCTGGCTCCAACCTACCCTGTATGGGCTATTGTGGCCATCTGGCCACTGAACCAACAGATAGGAACCCTTTCTGCGTGTGTGAGTGTGTGTGTGTCCTTCTCTTACCATAATTCTTTCCAATAAATAAAACATTTTAATACTTGGGGGGAGGGTGACAAAACAATAAAAGGGGCCAGTGTGACTTTACTAGCTAAATCCTCCACCTGCAAGTGCTGGTATTCCATGTGAGCACTGGTTCATGTCCTGGCTGCTCCACTTCCAGCTCCCTGCTTGTGGCCTGGGAAAATAGTGGAGGGTGGCTCCAAGGCCTTCAGACTCTGCACCCACATTGGAGACCCAGAAGAAGTTCCTTCATCTTGGGTTCAGATTGGCTCGGCTCTGGCCATTTAGGGAGCGAACCAGTGAGTGAAAGATCTCTCTCTCTCTGGATCTCTCCTTCTCTCTTTAAATCTGCCTTTCCAATTAAAGTAATCTAAAAAAATTGATAGAAATAAAGAATAAACTAAACATGGAAGGACTCCTTGTTAAAAAAATGATAAAAACGTAATCAATTTCTAGAAGGTGTCAGCATAACATTGATCCGAGCCCAGGATCCTGCTTGGGGTGGGAAGCAGTAGGAAGCAGTTGTTTGCTCAGTTCTCCCTTGGAAATACAGGCTGAGTTCTCTTGAGCAAAGAATTAATGGCTAAATTCCACAAAGGAAATAAAATGAACTTAGACGTGAAGGCACTGCACTGATTCTGAGCATTGAGTCCCTCTGTAAGACACGTACTCACAACTTGTGGAATTATGACTACAGAATATAAACACTAGGAAAAAGAAAGAAGGATGGACTTGCTAATGCCATGATTTGGTCCTGGAGGTAATTAACTGATACTGTCTAAAAGTATACGATGTGCTTAAGGAGACGTGTGACTGCATATTCAATTCACTTTTCCTGGGAGATGTTCCACAGAGTGAAGAAGCATTTATATGAAGGTTAAGTGATGTCTCTCTTTTTTTATTCTTTGCAATCTGAATAAGTTATATTTTACATCTTTTATTAAAAGATGTGTTTATTAAATCCAAATGTTAATGATTATTTGCATGTAATAGAATTTAAGTGTTTTCCTGCCATCACTGCCTTTTTCTGCATTAATTGAGCTCCTTCTAGATGAAATGTGCATGTGTGTCTATGAGTGTGTGAATGTGTGTGTGAGCACATGTGTGTGTGCAAGTGTAAGTCTGTGAGTGTATGAGTGTGAGTGTGTCTGCATGTGTGTGAGCAAGAGTGTGGTATGTGTGTGCAAGTGAGACTGCATGAGTATGTGATTGTATGATTGTGGGTGCGTGATTGTGTGTGCGAGTGCAAATGTGCATGTGTGCGTGAGTGTGTGCATGTGCGAGTGCGTGTTCATGTGTGAATGTGTGTCAGTGAGTGTGAGCGTCTGTGTTTGTGAATGAGTGTGAGAGTATGAATGTGTGCATGTGTGTCTGTGAGTGCATGTGGTATGTGTGGTGTTGAGTGTGCTGTGTGTGGTATATGCATGTGAGTCTGTGTGTGAATGCGTGTTCATGTGTGAGTGTGGTGTGTGCCTGTGAGTGTGTGAGAGTGTGAGTGTGCTGTGTGTGTGAGTCTATGAGTATTCGAGTCTGTGAGTGTTTTTGTGTGTGTGTATGAGTGTGTGTGAGCATGTGTCTGAGTGTCAGTGTATGCATGAGTGTGCGTGTGTGTGAGAGTCTGTGAGTACGTGTGAGTGTGTGAGTGTGTATGTCTGTAACAGAGGAGGCTAGGTCACCTACGAAATGGGAGGTGCCAGCCTGTCCATTTTGGAAAGTGTTGGAGGTGCTCTCTTCCCTGACCCCAGACCCAGCAAAGAACCAGGGAGGTAGTGGGGGTTCACGGCTAGTGCAGAGGCCCCGAGATGAAGAGACTGACTCTATGACTTAGGTTGAAGCTGCAGTGTCTGTTACTGCCTGGCCTCTTCCCAGACGGGGTTTGCAAGGGGCAGATGGGGGAAGGATTGGCCCAGAATGCAGTGAGCAGTGCGTTGCTTGTAAACAGGCTTACAACCAAGAAGTAACCAAGCCACCAACACTCTGCTTGGAGTTATCGCTGTGTGTCTGAAGTTCTACACAATTTCAGTGACAAATGACTCTTTGTAAATCTTTCTGAAATTAATTGTATCTATGCACTGTTTTTCTTTGCATATTTATTTATTTAAATTCACAAGGTTTAAATAGTTATCTGGGATAATATAATATCTCAAAGTCTATGTATTCCTTGTGGAGTGGCTAAACTAGCTAAATGAGAAATGCATTACTTGATGACTCTCATTTATGTTTTCTTCCAAAGCTGTGTTTATTTATTTTCAAAATTTTAATTAGTTAAAATTCATTAAACATATTAAATCACATATGTTTATGTTATACAATGTGTTGTTTTGATGTATGCATTATCTACACAGAATAATTAACTCAAGCAAATTACTGTATTCATCACCTCAATTACCATTTTTTGTAATGAAAAGATTTGAGATCTACTGTTAGCAATTTTCAGTTTGCTACATTGTTAATAATTATGGCCATTCTATAAAACAGATCTCCTGTCAGACCAAACATGGTTCCCTTTGAACAGCACGTTCTCATTTCTCAGGTCCTCAACCTGGCCACTGGTAACGCTAAAATATCACTGACTGTTTATTCAGTAAACACTGTGCTTTCCGTGCAAGTTCACTCAGGGGCCTTTCAGCTGCACAGTCAGCCTGCAACTTATGTAGAATTAGCATCATTGACTGTTTTTCAGGAGGAGATGTGTAATGTCTGGGAAAGTTTTAAGTTTCTTCAGGAGCTGTTTGAGTCACCAGCCTCAAGGATATTACACATTCCTGTGACTCAGTTATCAGATAGAAATAAGCTATCATAGCGAGCGAATGTAAGAACACCGAAACACAACTTACCTTTTCCCAGTTCTAGCATTCTAGAGGAATCTTGGATTAACATGTGAATGTCAGACTCTGTGAGACAGGGCTCCCTGAAAAAGATGTATTATTTGGTACAATATATTATAATATACAATGTATTATTTGGTACAAAGCCCAGTGTTCGGGCTGACAGGATGGAGCCCCTGGGGGAGACCACATTTGACACAGGAGAAAACATGAGTCTCTCCAGCACCGAGCTGATTTTCTGCTCTCTTCTCAGTTGACCAAAATTTGTGCTGACCACTCTGGAATGAGGAAGAGTCCAAGCGATGACAGGTAGAGAACCCAAGGACAGATTTCACCTAATGAGTTAAATGAAGGCTGATATTCTTGTTAATGTGGATTTGTACTTTCAGAGGAGTCGACCAAGTGAAAGAGAGCTTAACTCTTGACCACATAGCCATGGAATGCCAGATACAAGAAGAGGCACCTGTGTCCAGCTACGCAACAGCAGGTAGTGCAGGACTGTGATCTTGGGGAAAGGGGCAGCTCATGAGACAAACTCTGCCTTCTTCCTAGATTGATGTTCTGTGTCATCAGTCAGGCGTGGGACCTCCAGGGAAGGGCAGTCATCTCTCTGAGGTCAGAACGTGCAAAAGGTCAAGCATCTGGCATTTGTGTGGTAGAGTGATGGAGAGGGCAGTGCTGTCTGAAACAAAAGCTCCACAGCTCCACACAGCGACCCCCTGTGGCTGCATAGGCGTGTTTGCATATGCAGCAAACTGACTTGGCCTAAGATCTACCAAGGAGCAGAAACTGAAGCAGCCTCCAGAGGATGAAAGAACGCCAAGTTCTGACTAGCCAGTGTAGGAAGACTTTGTGGCGGGCCTAAGGAGTAAACCCAGTTATCATCTGATTCTGATTCCACTCCTAAATGTGTTCCTAAGAGAAAGGAAACTTCATGCAGAATCTTGCACCTAAGCACTGTAACACAGTATTGTGCATGATAGCCAAGAAGACCTCAAAGGGCAAATATTAATGAATAGATGAGCAGGAAGGGTTACTATAATAAAGGACTGAAATTTCAATACATGATACAACATGGATGAATGTCGTAAACATGTAAGTTAATGATTTTAGGCAGATAATCCCACATTTGAAATGATTCCAGATTTGTGGAATGTCTAGCATGGGTGAATACGCAGAGAAATAAATTAAATGAATTATCCTCAGAGCTAGGGGCATAAAAATGTGGTGATAAAAATGTCCTAAACCAAATTGTGGTAATGGCTGCACAATCAAACGAATATACTAAAAACCACTGACATGTACATTTTAAATGGATGAATTATATGATATGTGGACTGCATTTCAATGAAGCAGAAATATACACACACACAAGTGGGCAGGAGTGCAGGAAAAACAGAATTTCAGATGCCACAGATGAATAAATTGGGGTAATCATTGTGGAAAGCATGTAAGCAGGTGGTTTTTTTTTTTTTTTTTTTGTACATAGTAAAGCAAAACTTACATATCTGTTGGCCCAGAAATGTCACTCTTCTGAGAGTTATCTTGAACAAGCTTATTCAACTCACAATTACATAGGAGTTTACACGACAATGTAAGCTAGCACATCACCTCTCTTCCAGAGAGACTTACAGCTTAACTTTACTCTCCTAATTCCATCAAAGATGGTAACAATTTGTAGATGAACTGTTGGAAACCATAGTCTATGTGGTAACCATCAAGAGGAACTTGCCATGAGCACTAAGTAACATTATAGGCACACAGAGCATTGTAACATGCTGAAAAATTGCAAGTGGTCCAGTCCATCGGTAAGTGGACAAGTAAACTGTAGAATATTCGTTAGATAGAACACCTCTTGTCATTAAAAGGAACTCGTGTGTGTGTGTGTGTGTGTGTGTGTGTGTGTGTGTGTGTGTGTGATTCCTTGGCATCCAGGAAGCATTATCAATACCAAAATTAAGGATGCTCAAGCCTCTTACATAGAATGACAATATCTGCATATAACCTATGTATGTCCTCCCATTTGTTATAATAGATATATATGTTATATGTAACAAAGGTAAATTCTATGTGAATAGTTAAACCACATATGTATATATATATTTAAAGGTTTATTTATTTTTATTGCAAAGTAAGATATACAGAGAGGAGGAGAGACAGAGAGGAAGATCTTCCGTCCTATGATTCACTCCTCAAATGATCACAATGGCTGGTCCCAAACCAATCTGAAGCCAGGAGACAGGAGCTCTTCTAGGTCTCCCACATGGATGCTTGGTCCCAAGGCTTTGGGCCATCCTCAACTGCTTTCCAAGGCCATAAGCAGGGAGCTAGAAGGGAAGCAGGGCTGCTGGGATTAGAACCGGTTTCCATATGGGATCCTGGTGCATTCAAGGCAAGGGCTTTAGCCTCTAGGCCATAGTGCAAGGCCCATTAAACCATATTTTTAGTGAAAAATAATAAGAAAAAAAACTGTCCATGCTCAGTATGCACAGAAGTTTTTGAGTGTTTATGATTATTGATTAGTTGAATCTGGAATTAGTTGTGGAACCATGGTCATAGAAGACTGAATGTACTTATATTTGACTAAATTTCAAAATGCACCATTTTAAACAAGAAGTAAAGAATAGTACATCGTTTTATTGACCAAATACTATACAAAGCAATGCTATTGTGTGCTCCTGAAAGCAAATATGCATGTATAAGTTCTCTGAATGGATTTAGAAATGTATTAAATCCAAGACCAAGACTACTTTAGATGAAAGTACAGAGCAAAAGGGCTTTAGTTTCATCCATAGCGTATTATTAGATGTATCTTCTAATAAAATATTTGAACCAATTTGTCAAAATGTTAACGACTTTTTATTACTGGTGGGAGATTCTTACATGTATAACATGCTCTTTGTACACTTGTCAATATTTTTTTAATTGATGAAGGAAACAACATAATAAGATGATTGTACTTTTAGTAAGTTCTGTTTGTATGCTACCCAGATACCTACTTTAGCTATATTGAGAAAATGGGAGTGTGAAACTCCACCATCTGTTAAAGAAATCTTGACATGGTGCATAGCACACACACCGAAGGCTGACATTAAGACCAGTGATTGAGCAAAGATACTTGATAACAGCTACATATTTTATAGAACAACACATCCTGGGAACAAAATTTCATGACAGAATCAGAGAACATCCTAAACATCAAAGTTAAATTCTCAATGGTATTAAGGTTTTATACATGAATTTCCATTGATTTTTCTGCTGGGTGAAAAGAAGTAATTTTAGCTGAAATCAAACTTGCTAAAAGTGCAAGCTGTTCCCAGGGATCCTTCTGTATCTTACAGGCTGTTATTATGGGATTAAAGCGGTAAGTGCTGGGAAGAACACCACATTTGAAGACTACCGGCTTTCAAGGCCACCCTTGCTGGATGAGTTGCTACTCTAACTCATCTTTTGTATAGATCAAATTCATTAAAAAGCATTCACATAGTCATGAGGTTATTTCCTTCTGAACTTTTGCACCAGAAACCTGCTGAGGACAAAATATGGTGAACATTTCTAAAGTGGGTGCATGCTGTGTAAATATTTCCCTTGGTAACTAATGCCCCAATTAATAAGTAATTGTGCAATCATGTAGTCATTTTTTGCATTAAAGTATCATCAACACATTTATGCTTGAATTACAGCCATTGGCTTAAGGCTGATAAATCTATGAGTTATTTATAACAATATTAACTAGATGAGTTCGTAGTACTTTTGAGTAAAATAATTCTTTTGATTTTATTTATCACAAAATTTCATTCAACTTTTACTTGGTTTTTGCTACGTGCCAGATACTTTCCAGGAGACTGAAAATGCAGAAACATAAATCACATATCCTTCCTTTTAGCTAGTGGTCAAACAGTAAGGAGAATAGATAGGAAACATCTACAGCTCAGGCTTGTTCAAAGGTAATGTCACTATGAAGAATTTCAAGCTCTGTGAGGGCAGGATCAAGTTGCCCCTTTTTACATTTCTATCTCAGTATGTACAATGCATGGACTTAAAAATTCTACACCCAAATGAATTTGTCTTCTCATTCCATTTTCAATGCCTTTTTGTTATCTCATCACAGCAAAATACACTAAACAAGGTGGTGTATATCAACAACATTTTATTATTAACAGTTCTGGCGGGGATGGATTCAGATCAAAACACCAGCAGATTCTGTGTCTGGGGAGGGTTTACTTTCCATTCAGAGTATCACCCGTTGGGTCCTGACCTGGCAGAGGGTGAAGCAGCTCTTCCAGACTCATTTTGTAAGAACGAAGTGCCAATTAATGAGGGAAAATTCCCAACCGACTCCTAAAGATGCCTCTCTGAAATGCCACCAATATATGTATCCAATATCTGGATTTGGGGGGCACACTCGGATATAGTCATTGTTCATGATCAAAGCACTACAAAAGAGAAAGTGACGATGATAGAAGCCATCTTTTGAAAGTAGGCTTTGCCATGGACAATTGGTTCATTAAAAAGCTGAGTTGGAATAATTCAAGAAGACGTGGAAATATTAAGCATTAAAGAAGAGACATCAGAGGCCAGCACTGTGGAATAAAGGGTGAAGTCGCCGTCCGCATTGAGGGTACCTGCTCCTGTCCTGGCGACTTCACCTTCTATCTAACTCTCTGTAATGATCTGGGAAAGGCAGCAGAAGCTGGTCCAAGAGCTCAGGCATCTGCACCTATGTGGAATACACTGAGCAAGCCCCGATTCCTGGTGTGGGCTTAGCCCAGGATTGGCCCTGGTGGCCATCTGAGAAGCAAAGCAGTTCACAAATCTCTCGCATTCTCTGTATCCTTTGCACACTCTGTACCTTTAACTTTCAACATAAATAAATCTACAAAAACAGAGACAGACGGACATCAATTTCTTTTTCATTTTGTCGATCTATAGAGAAGGAGCCAAACTTTCCCGGCTGTTGAAGCCCACACAGATGGGAGAGGGTGTGAACAATGTTTACAATGTACAGGTATCTCACGTAATTCAGTCTTAATGAATCTATAGCAGGGCAGACCTAAGTACACTCTTAGGAAGTGTCAACATTGTCTAATAGACTTTTTGTTTGCCCTACACATCACGTCTATTTTGCACAGCTCTGTATGTTTTTGAAATGTCTACTTTCATTGAGTCATCTCAAGAAAACATTCAAGTTAGCTCTCAGGAAAACAAAGCTTTTGTCCATACACATTTTGTTGGTTTGTATTAGCTGTATGAGCGGTAATTTATTTTGCCAAGAGATGTACAGAGGATTTCTGCCAGTCATTATTGTATTTGCTATTTCGATGAGCCTAGAACTGAATCTACTCTCCGTAGTGTTATGTTTGATTTCACATGGTGATGGAAGGAAGGAAAGTAGAACAGAAAGGACAAGAGGAAGGAGGGAAAATACATAAATTCATCCAATGTGAAAGCCCTCCTTGTGGGGCCGGTGCAGTGGCATATCACGCCAACCCTTTCCTTGCGTGCCAATATCCTACATGAGTACAAGTTCCTCTCCAGGTCTCTGTTGACAACCCCAGAGGGCAGTAAACCCTCAGGGGAGACTCAGAAGAAGCTCTTGGCTCCTGGTTTTAGACTGACTCAACCCTGGCTGTTGTAGCCGTTTGAGGAGTGGACCAGCAGATGGAAGATCTTTTTGTATGTTCTACCCCCTGCCCCTTCTCTCTCTGCAACTCTGCCTTTCAAATAAAAATTTTAAGTGAATATTTAAAAAACCACTGTAAGAATAATCCTGACTGGCACTATCCCATGAGCTGGAAATCTAGGGTTCTTGCACTTCTTTAAAATTGAAAGATAGAACAACATGAGAAATATTGTTTGATATTCACGCACTATTCATTATATAAATGTATACAAACACATTACCTTTCAGGTGTTCCATTTTGTTTTAAAATATGAATGTAAGATCATCAAAATCATCATTTCAATATAGTACTGGACAATCAACAAATGATTGTTATATTTCAAGAACATAAGTAAATTTCCACCAAATGGGTTTTCTTGCCAGAAAAAACCTACATTTTCTAAGACTCATAGAAATAATAGTATTGGGCTCAGAGCAGTAACCTAGAGGCTAAAGTCCTCACCTCATATGTGCTGGGATCCAATATGGGTTCTAATCCTGGCAGCTCAACTTCCCATTCAGCTTCCTGCTTGTAGACTGGGAAAGCAGTCAAGGATGGCCTAACACCTTGGGACCCTGCATGTGTGTGGGAGACCGGGAAGAGGCTCCTGGCTCCTGGCTTTGGATCGGCTCAGCTCTGGCCACTGTGGCCACTTGAGTAGTGAATTATCAAACAGAAGATCTTCCTCTCTGTATATCTGCCTTTTCAATAAAAAAATAAATCTTTTTTAAAAATATAGTCTTATTATCAAATTATTAAAGACTACTTGAATCTCCCACATGGGATAGAAAAAGTCCAAATCCCTCCTCGCAAGGCTCAACGTCCTGGCCCAACAGCCAGGAGCCCTGAGTGGTCTACAGAGACAGAAGAACAAAAAACTCCCTCTGAGACCAGGGAGAGGAGCTTTCTCTGGTCCTTGCTTAGTTCCAGTACTGGATCCCCACCCTCTCTTGCAGTGACCATCAGGGTCGCCCTGGAGCGCCCCACTCCCCCGCAAAACAAACAAACAAACAACAACAACAACAAAATTAAGATAGACAGAGAACAACAAGGAAAGCTTAGAACTAGTCAGGAAACGATCAGTGGGAACTCACACATACATTACTAGGTAGGACACGAAAATAAACCACTCCTAACTGGGGTATGGAGGATCTCTCTGCACACCCCTCCCAACAGTGTTCTATGCCTCAACGGGTGTCACATGCCTTGCTAAAGGTATAAGCCAGTTTAGACTATCCTAAAATCTGCCAAGTTCAGTAAAAATTATGCTTCAACACAATAAACTGCTAAATACTAAAATGAAAATAGACATGAGATAGCTGAATGGTATCCTATAGCCAATTTAAAGTAGATAGAAGCCAGCTGTATACAAACTATAATTGAAACGTTAATGAAGTAGTCTCAGGATGCAGTTAAGAACTCGCATGCTCTAACATATCAGTCACTCAATACAATGTTAATTAGCCCCGTAATGTTAGAAACTGTTGTTGATGTTATGTTATGGCATTTAATTGGTCGGGACGATAATCTGCCAGCTATGTCTCTAGACCAGAATTGGTCTCCCCAAGAAACTGTTGAATTCAGCTGGGCAACAAGATACTGGACTTCATGCATGGCACATGCTTGCAATGAAAGAAATAAGACTAGGTTTGAACTGTAATACTGCAATAAGGTGGAGCAATCCACCATGGGGGGAGGGCACGGGGAGAGTATGGGGGAACATCAGAGCCTATGAAACGTTGTTATAAAATGAAATGCAATAAAATATATGTAAATAAAAAAATAAATAAATAAAAAATAAAGACTACAAAACAGTGAAGCTTGTTACTTAATTGTTTTTTTCCCCTGTAATTGCAGGGCAATAATTTTATATTAGAAAAGAGGAAATGGGTAGAATGCTCACTTTTTAGATTTTTTTCCAGTAGATTTTCTTCAGTTGCTACTTTCTGCCAGAAACCTTCCTGGTCTTTCAACGCACCTAGTGTTTGCAGTGGGTTTTAGCAGGCCTATTTTAGACTGCACAGAAATATTTTCAACATTTCATGGAAACAAACAGAAAGCTGGATCACAGACACAAATCATCATTAAATAGTCATTTTTGCTTTTAGAGTTCTCTTATTGCAATTGGGAAAGATGTTTGAATGTGTTCTTTAATTATTTACAGATAAATACCCATTTTAGTTTAATTTGCATCAAAGTAAAACATGTGCCTTTTATAGCTGAAATTTCCGATGAGATTCCGAGGGAAACGCAAAGATCTTCCATCCTGTTCGTGGCTAGCTCTCACTTTCAATCTTTCAGGATTTATTCAGAAGTTTCCCTCATGGCTTAAAACAGTAGTCCCGTTAACCTATTTCTTTATTTAAAAGTGCTAGATATCTATGCATTAGAACTCTACAAGTGACGGGATTTTAGTTTTACTTTTTTTTCTTTCTTTCTTTTTTTTTTTTTTTTCCTTTTTAGAAAGGCAGGTTTACCTGGTCAGGAGGAGAGATAGGGGGCGTGTTTATCTGCTGGCTCACTCCCCCAGTGACTGCAATGCTGGAGCTGGGCCACTCTGAAATCAGGAACCCAAATCCAGGCACCTCCTCCGGGTCTCACACACTGGTGCAGGAAGCCAAGGATTGGGACGTCTTCTGCTGCTTTCCCAGGAACACTGGCGCTGGGCACAACAGGCTGAGGCTTAATCAACTATGCCACCGTATTGTCTCCGAGATTTCAGGGGTGTGTGTGCGTGTTTTAGCACTTCCCCATCCATTTCACTCAAATATCTATGCCATGAATGAGTAGATATTAGGCCAATTTTCATGGTTTCTTTTTTTTAAGATTTGTTTTATTTTTATTAGAAAGTCAGATATACAGAGAAGAGGAGAGACAGAGAAAAAGATTTTCCGACTGATGGTTCACTTCCCAAGTGGCCACAATGGCTGGAGCTGAGCCGACCCGAAGCCAGGAGCCAGGAGCCTCTTTTGGGTCTCCCATGTGAGTGCAGGGTCCGAAGGCTTTGGGCCATACTCGACTGCTTCCCCAGGCCACAAGCAGGGAGCTGGATGGAAAGCAGGGCCACCATGTTTAGAACCAGTGCCCATAAGGGATCCGGTGCGTGCAAGAGGAGGACTGTAGCCTCTTAGGCTACTGCGCTGGGCCCTCATGGTTTTTCTGGCTTCAGACACATCATTTACAAGGGAGCCACATTGTGCTATTGTTACAATTCTTAGCAGGTCTGTATGTTTTCCTGGAGTTCAAATGAGCTTCTTATCTCCTTTCAGTCTTTGCTTGCTGAGTTGGCTATGCCTGTTTATCCTATATGTTTTCTTGAAACACAAGGACCATGGAACTCCCCTGGCCAGTCTTTGTTCTTTCATTGTGGGGACTTTACCTGGAGTCTTCCATCCTTCTCTTGACAATTGAGCTTGGAGAGTTATCAGCCAAGCACACTCTTCTTTCCTGTCTTCAACACTGATCTTTCTGTGCCAGCTCTGCTTTTCCTAGGAAACTCTCTGGCTTGGCAGGGTGGGAAGAGAGGAATGCAAGGTGCACAGGAAATCGGAATGATGAGCCTATGAGCAGAGAAACGATTGCATTCCAACTGCACTTGTTCGGGCCAGTCTGGTTGAGAATGGGGTCCTAACAGGGAAGCTATTTCCTGTAGGATGTGTAGATACGGCTCACTGCTGTTGGGAAGTCCAAGGTTGTTATGGACCTCAGCTTTTTTTTTTTTTTCCTATGTGCATAACTTTGCTTCTTCTCTCTGCTAACTTTTAACTTTAAAAAGCAATACTGCTGGTGTCCTAATGTTTCCAGAACTGTGCATTTGTGAGATGTAATTTTCCTCACTGTGAGGGCACTCAGTAGCCCCCTTGAGTCCACTTTCTTTTAAACACCACACTCTACTCCCTGCTCCCCACGCCCAAGGTTATTGGTAGCCACGGTTCGGGTTAGTAGTTAGAAATGCATTGACAACCCACGAAGGGGAAGTTTTAAAATCAGCTTTTCCCCATAGAACGAGAAACTTGGATAGATGCCATTAGTGGCACAAATTTAGAGTCTCAAAAATAACCAAGACACATGCTTGTAAGATGCTAAGAGTTTTCCTTTATCTCTACCAATTTATTGACCAACGGTGATTGCTGGTATCAAAGCCACGTTCCTTGCTGGAATAAAGAGAAACAGAGGAGCCAGCAGGTGGTACAGTGGCAGATGCAGATGGGGCGTCTGCACCCCAAATCACAGAAGCCGCTGCAGTCCTGGCTGCTGCACTTGCAGCTCAGCGTGCTGGGACTGTCCCCAGGAGGGCAGCACATAATAGCCAAATACATGCCCCCCCCACCAAGGGGGAGACCAGGTTAGTGCCCCGGCTTTGGCCAGGCCCAGACCCCACCGTTGTAGCCATCTGCAGAGTGAGTCACCTCTTTCACTATGTCCACCTTTCAAGTGAATAAATGAATTTCTTAGATATGGGTGAAGGACCATGCTGGCCAAATGCCATTTTGCTTAATCTTAAAAATAATACGTCACATAGGTGGGTCTGTGAGGCCAGCTTCCATGACACTGTCACACGGTTCCAGCAACTCGATCATGACCCAGAGCAATGACACGGCCACTGTGGTCAAGAGCGACGACACGGCATGGCGGGGGCCTCTCACACTGTGGAGCTCAGACCTCCGTTCCGTCTGGAAGCTTCGGTAGCACCTGCTCGCCTCTTCGCTGAAGGTCCTGCATCTCTCTAACAGTGAAGCGTATGGGCCACTCCAGAGCTCACAGAAGAGAGCTGATGCAGGGCAGGGGACGCTGTGGAAAGCTGGAGAGGTGAGCAGAGTGAATGCAGGCAAGACTGGCTGTCAGGGGAGCACGGAAACAGGGCAGCACACACCCACTTTCCGGAGGGAATGCACCTGTGAGTTCAGACACCAAAAAGAAAGTTGGAAATGTTGAGCAAACAGATGTAATTTGCTGCAGATGCTTATTCATAAATATTTGGGTGAAAAGTCCCCACACACTCACACACACAGGCTTACCCGCAGCCTGTATATGTGATATTTATACATAGATTTATACCAACCCACAAAGTTGTGGTTTAGTCTATACACATACATAGAAATAAATCTGTTGATAAGAGATTTTGATATAAGCTTATATTAAAATCAAGTTCCTGTTTTCTGCGCAGCGGTTTCTGTAGCTCCATTGGTGCAGATATTTCATTGATCTATTGCCTACGTATAGATACTCTAAAGGATTTCCTGATTTCAAACATGTTCAAAATGGCTCTCCCTGGGAAGACATAGGGTTTAAAAGAATTTGCCGCGTCATTTATGAAAAGCTAAAATCCATTATTTTGCAAAATTCTTACATTAAGCACGGCCCTGAAAGATGAAAAATTCAAGCAGAAACAGAGCAGGAACACAGGGACTGCAGAGCCGCGTGCTCCCGCTCTGGGGGAGGCAGGGGACGCAGACTGGGAAGTGTCTGGTCCTATAATAGAGTGCTCCCAGAGCGTGGAGACCTGCGGGTCCAATGTTTGCACCCGGATAGACCTGGGCCGCAAGCTTCAGCTGCCATATTATGCAAACTGCTTTTACAAAGCCAGCTAATTTTCCCTGACAAAACAAATATCTTCATATTTGGCATAAGGTCGAAGTTACAGTTAAATTCTGGAAGAAACGGTGCAGACCTCTTAGCAGTGCAGACGAGAATCACCCTGAGTTTATCGGCCTCCTTCAAGTGGTCCGTTGGATCCTGCGACAGAGGACAGTTATGTTGTATCGCCATCTTATGGTGATGAAAGGTAACATCAGGCAAGAAGGTTTCCAAGTCTCATTGGCAATCATTTGTTCATTATCAAGCTTGATTTTGTTATCAAAATTATCTTCTTGCAAACCCGCCTCATCTGACATTCACAACACCACACACACGTTTTCACAAACACATACACAGGAAGTTTGGCTAATTGTTAATGACCTCACTTATCTTTTGAAAACTTAAAAAAAAATGTGTATTGTTTATCTGAAAGAAATATTTCCTTTTTTTTAAGAAATATTTCATCCACTCATTCATGCCATACATACACAAAATAGTTGAGGTTAGAGCACGCCAAAGCCAGAGGCCCAGAATCCATCTGGATCTCCCACGTGGATGGCAGACATCCAACTACTTGTGCCACCCCAGGCTGCCTCTCTCCCAGAGGGTGCACGGGACCAGGAAGCTGGAGCTGGGAGCAGAGCTGACCCACATACATGGGATGCAGGCACCCCGAGCATCATCTTAAGCACCAGGCCAAACGCCCTGACCATGAAAGCTTAAGGTTTACTTAGTCCTTTGAAACTTTCATTTTCTCAAACCTGATTTCCTGGTTCAGATGCAATGATGTGCAGGTGGCCATAAGGTTGCACATACAATTTGCATTTGAATTAAGCATTCGCTCCACTGCCCCGATTCTTAAGCAACCCCCAGTCTTCCTCCCTCTGAGCCTCAGTCTATCACAGGTGCCAATCCAGGGTGCTCAAGGAGGTAACAGAGTCAGACACCTGCCCAACACATCACAAAGGTTTGCAGTCAGGTGACAACCACATCCACTGACCAATGCATTACATAGAGAAAATACCCCTAAGGAATGAACCCTGTTCCTTTGAGACTAGTGGCACCTGAGACCCCAGGTTTTGCAGTTCACTTTGCAAACAGAAATTGAAAAGATGTTAGTATGCAACCAAAAAGGTTTATGGTGAATGGAGGAAGGGATTTTGCTGGAATATAGGGCAGAAGGCACAGTGGGATTTCCTTGGTGCCCTCCAGCAGCAGCTGTCCAGCCCTGAGTCCTGGCTTGTACTCCTCTGCACGCAACACTCGGACTTACCCCCCACTTCCTCGTTCTGCTGAGCTCTACACACGTGGCACGCTCAACATGCAGAGTTATGCAGTACTGCCATGCCAGGAGGGCCACATTGGGTCCCCTGGGCTGTTCCAGGCTGGCGTGCAGGCTGGAGGAGTGCCTGACCAGGCGGCAGGGACTTTTGCTGATCAGATTCTAGATTCGCTGGTCCTGCTTGTTTTGAAAGAGCTGGATCTGGATACGGGTCAGATTGGGAGGGGCCTGACTTCCCGAGTCTCAGAATCTTCTAAGATCAGTGAGGGTGATGTATCTATGCTAATGAAGCCAGAATTTTAAAACAATAACTCTGAGTGATTGAGATCCATTGAGTTATGTGGGCAGTGGGTGGGCCAAGGATGTTCAAGGCTCTGCTCAATGCGAATAGCTTATTATCAAGGAAAAGAGACGTGGTTGTTGTGTCATTTGGAACCCAGAAGCAAGTGCTCGGGGAAACCTCTGCCAATCACGGCTGTGATGCTCCAGGAACAGAGGGGAGACACTGCGATTTTCTCATTTGCCGCCAAGATTACAAATATCACGAAACACAGCAGTTAGGTGAAAAAACGCAGGTGCAAAGCCGAAGCCCTGTTTCCTGTTTCCCAATTTTAAAGTCTCATTTGAATGTGCTGGACAGCAGACCAGCGGCAGGCCAGAAAGATGATTCTATGTGCATACTTCCAATGAACAGAAATCATTCTTATTTTAAGTCTTAAAAACACATATTTTTCCCATAATCTTATGACTATCATCTTCCTAGAGGCCAAAATGGCTTTGAAAGGTATTTTAGAAAAATATAAGGTGTAATATATAAAGGTAATAACCATTTAATATTCAAACATTGATAAAGAGGAAAGGGAAACCAGTCTTTATGAAGAACGCACATTAGACACAAGATAAGGTTCGTAACGTGACAACCAGAGCACAGCGCCTGTCTGAGAGCAGCGCCACCAAAAGTCTGCGGATATGGGGGACGGAGGGCGCTCTATACCTGCAAATTGTAAAGTAGAAAATAAGAATTAAGAAAAATAAACAAACAACAACAACCCCCTGCGTCAAATATTCTTTCTGTGGAAATCATGGCATCTGCCACTAGGGGGCAGACAAGCACAATTTGGTGTTGGGTCTTGGAACTAGAATTGAGGCATCAAGTGGTGTTTTTCCACCTGACAAACAAAACAAAAATAATAAGATAAATGTGCAATAAACAAACAGAAAAATTTCACTCCAGGTGATTTCTTAAAACCAAAAAAAAATGGCATTGTGCAGTTTCCCTCGATCTAATTAAAACAACGGATAATTGCATATTTTTATGGATATTCAAGTAAGCAAATCACACAAGAGAAATACTGCCTGTGACTAGAAGTTCCAGTGCAAGACAGATGAGTGAAAGGACTTCCAAGAGGCCACCTAATCACCAAGCGAGTAATGAGCCAGAAAGGCATTGTGCCCTGCTCCCTGCCGTAAGTGTTGATCAGCCTCTACTATTTGGGGTATCTTTATACTTATCGTTTGCAAATACATAAACACATATTTTGGGTTCCAGGCATTTTTGTGGATGTGCAATGCAAAAATTCATACACCAAAACGAAGCACTTGTTTTTAGCAGATTGAACTGTGTGTCCCTGCTTGGGAGCCTTAACCTCTAGGAGAGGAGCAAGAGAAAGGCACGGCAGACATGTGCACAGACACATGCGTTTACGTCGTAAGGAAATGGAAATGGACAGTGGCAGAGGACACGGGCAGGATGGCCTCTGGGCCGGTGTGGTCGGAGACGGACCCTTCATGTCCTTTCAGCCTGAAGCAAAGGGCATGAACAACGGGAAGGACATGCCATGCAGTGGGGCATAGCGCCTGGCATGAAGGCATGACGTCAGGGCACCATGTCTACGTGATCAGGAGCGGCCATCTGAGGTTACAGCAGTGACCACCATGGACACGTCCAGGTATTCCCACTTCCCATTTCCTTTGTCAGGTGCAGCAGGCCTCGAGGAGTGAGGATACTCAGGGCCAGGCACTCAGGGGGTGCACAGTCACACAATCGTGGCTCCTTGGTGCTCAGATGTGCTTGGGGTGGACACAGAGAGACACAAACATTGAACATAAGGGAGAAGTTATTTCAGGCTGGTAGTGGCGACGTTAGTGCCTGGCAGGGTAATCTTCAGAACCAAGAGGATTGCCATAAAACACAGCCTGGCATGGTAGCCTGGTGGTTAAAGTCCTCACTTTGTATGTGCAGGAATCCCACATGGGGGAAAAGCTTTCATATCCCAGCTGCTCCACTTCCTTCCCAGCTCCCTGCTTGTGGCCTGAGAAAGCAGTCCAGGGACCCTGCACCCGCTTGGGAGACTCAGGGGAAGCCCTGGCTCCTGGCTTCCAATCAGCTCAGCTCTGGCCATTGCAGCCACTTAGGGAATGAACCAGCATAAGGAAGATCTGTCTTACTTTCTCTCTGTAGATCTGGCTTTCCAATAAAAACAAATTGATCTTACTATTTTTTTAAATGTATGTATCATAGTGATACAAGAATCATTTCATCAAGATAGCATAACAAACACATTGTAAATGTCTCAATTACAAAGTTTCAGAACACAGGAAGCAGGAGTTAGAGAAAGGGGCTCCGCACAGTGGGGCAGCAAGCTAACCCTCCACCTGCAGCACCAATACCCCATATGGTCACCAGTTCTAATCCTGGCTGCTCCACTTCCCTTCCAGCTCCCTGCTTGTGGCCTGGGAAAGCAGCAGAGGATGGCCCAAAGCCTTGGGACCCTGCACCCATGTGGGAGACCTGGGGGAGGCTCCAGGCTTCTGGCTTCTGAACATCTCAGCTCTGGGTGTTGTGGCCATTTGGGGAGTGAACCAGCAAATAAAAGACCCCTTTCTCCACACCCCCCCCTTCTCTCTCTGTATAATCTACTTTTCAAATAAAAATCAATAAATCTTTAAAAAGTGAAGGAAACTGGTAGCAACAAAAAGCACATTATCCAGTAGTGCAGCTAATCCGCGGGATCAGCGAGGGCTACCGAGCAGAGCTGGTCTCCATTAAAAAATGGGGGTGGGGGAGAAACCAGAACACACAATACTGAATCAAAATCAAGGCTTCCCTTGAAAATGATACAACAAATAACATATTTGAAAAATGTAACAATATTTCCGGCCTTGTCTTACACTTGCAGCAGTACAATAGTACATTTTTTTTTTGCAAGAGAATTTAAAAATCTTCACCAAAATAGACCAATTCAAGTCCGTTTGTTAAATTTAATACATCTCAGAAGGCTGTAGAATATGTTCTCTGATCATGATACAGTTAAATTAAAATACAATGACAATGCCACATGTAAAAATGCTTCAAATATTTAACTGTATTTTTCCTTTTTTAAAAGTTGTTTTATTTTTATTGGAAAGTCTTATATATAGAGAGGAGGAGAGACAGAGAGGAAGACCTTCTGACTGATGATTCACTCCCCAAGTAACCGCAACAGCCAGTGCTGAGCCAGGAGCCTGGAGCTTCCTCCGGATCTCCCATGTGGGTACAGGGTCCCAAGGGTTGTCCTCGACTGCTTTTCCAGGCCAAAAGCAGGGAGCTGGATGGGAAGCAGGGCCGATAGAACCAGCACCCATATGGGATCCTGGTGCATGCAAGGCGAGGACTTTAACCATTGGGCTACCGCGCTGGGCCCTAACTGTGTTTTCCAAAACAAAAGAAATCCCAAGGAAAGATGGATAATAGTTTGAACTGAAAAATTAAAGACACAATGTTTCAGATGATTAGAACTGTAGCTAAGAAAAAAAAATAAAGCTCAGGTATTGGTAAGTGGGTAATACAACGGTGTGCTTGTTTCTGTGCTATGTATCTCAAAATTTGAAAACTGGGTGAAAAAGAAAACTTTCTGGCAAACACATTTTTTAAAACTGCTATAGAAAGCACAGATAGACAAAAAAAAAAGTTAAAATTTGTCATTATAATTCCACAAAGTCCAAAGTTGAAAACGTTGCACAGCTGCACCTTGCTGAGCTTTACAGGTCTAGGTAAACACCATCTTCTAAAAATATGAGTAAAGCGGGCCCTGCGAGATAGCCTAGTGGTTAAAGTCCTCGCCTTGCGTGTGCCGGGATCCCATATGGATGCCGCTTCTAATCCCAGCAGCTCCCTGCTTCCCATCCAGCTCCCTGCCTGTGGCCTGGGAAAGCAGTCGAGGACGGCCCAAAGCCTTCGGACCCTGCACCTGCGTGGGAGACCCAGAAGAGAGGGTTCCTGGCTTCAGATTGTCTCAGCTCTGACAGTTGTGGCTGTTTGGGGAGTGAACTTCCTCTCTGCCTTTCCTCCTCTCTGTATATCTGACTTTCCAATAAAAATGAATATGTATTTTTTAAAAAAGTAAATTGCCTTCTTTACTATGCATCCATCGCTGAATCATCACTAGAAATAATAAGCAATGTAAAATTGTAGCCTGGACTGGTACGTACCTGGAGTTTACCTGGCAGTATCAGCTTCCAGGCTTTAATGCCACCAGCCAGGCTTATCTTTCCTCTCCTGAGAAACGGTGCATTTTAAGGGCATGTGCTTGGCTGAGCTCTAGGCTAGCTCCTGACACAATCAAAACAGGTAGATGAAACCAGAACCCTCTGTGCCCATCAGGTTTTATTCATGTTATTGATCTGCAGGTAGGGATGCTGACAAGGTTCCCAGCAGACTTTCCCGGAATCCCAATTGTTTCAATAAACCTCTCTTGGGCTCAGGATCAGCTCAGCCTGACTTTCAAATCAGATGACAGCAGGAATCACTTACCAGCCTTGGGTCTGTGGCCTAAATTCTTCCCAACTCACGAATGGATCAACATAATTTTCAAGTGATCTTTGACATGAAACATGTACATTTGCAAAAGCTACTTACAATTATGGTCCACCAAGCCTGTGTTCTAGTTTGTCTGAACCAAGCAATTTTCTTGTGGTATAATTGTCCTTGAGTTTAATTCACCCAGACACATAAGATAATTCTGTGTTACTGTCCATTAAGATGCTTTTGCAGTTACAAACATTTATTTATTCATTTCACAATCTTTTGCATCATTGGGTATTGATTAGAAAGAGTTCAACATGCTATGGAGAAAACAATGAATGCCATAAGACCAAGTCCTTCTTTTATGGTTATTTACAATTCAATGGAAAATGAAAATAAACACTTAGCAATATGATATGATAAGTGTAAGATGCGGGGGGGGGGGGGGTGGGAAGCCTGGCTGATGAAAGAGGGATTGAATGGAGCTGGGGGGTAAAGTTAGTATTGTGGAAAGAATCTCCAATATTTCATGAAAACAAAGACTTGCTCGCTTTCTAACCCAACCACCTGGGCATCACCCTGCCGTGCTTTCTCTTTGACCTAAAGTCTCCTTTTCATGCTTGTGGAGGAGGAATCCTACAACAGACCTAGACCAACTTGCTCTTTCTCAAAATCTCTACTTGGATCCTTCGAGGCTTGATTGTCCAGAGTCTGTTCACTACCCCTGTCCCTCATCTCTAGTACTGGGAAGAGGCGATTGCACCAACAGGACTTATTGGTGGTGTGGATGAAGACCTGGGAGAAAGGGTACCAAGAGTGGATTCAAGAGCATCATCTTAGGCCTAGGGTTTTGAGCAAGTGGATGAATGCTGGTGAAATTCCCTGAAACACAGAAAGAATTTGCATTTATGGAATCAGAAATGGTTGGTATCTCAGATTTAAAGTGGTCCATGACACATCAAGATAAAAATAACTAGTATGCACTTTATTCTCACGCTGGGTACTGACACATATTTTCTAGGTGGGTCTCTAGAGAGAGAAGAAAAGGGCACCAGAAACCGAACCCTGAGTCCTCTATAGTACAAAGTGACCAAAAGAACTAACAATGGTGCAGAAAATAGGAAGCCTGGCAGGCTACAGCACCCTGTCCCAGAAGACAAATGAGAGAATTACAGAAAAGACTGTGTCCGCAGCACTAATGAGACCTGGCTCCAGCTCACTGTGCAACAGATGTCCCATAAACATGCATTTCTCACTCATGCTACATTCAGAGCAGTTAAGGACATGGCTGTTGGTCACTCTGTCTTGACATCAGCTTCTGTGATTAGCAGGATGTGGGAAATACACATGGTACATCATGCACTAGCTCCTACAGATCTGCTTGGGAATGGACATAGACCAGTTCTATCTGCACCTCTTTGGTCAAAAGAAAGCATGCCCATGACTGACTTGAGCAAAGGAGGATCACCATGCACTGGAAGGAAATGAAAATGGCTAACTGTAAACAACCCTAAACAACCCCAATCAGCACCAGGCATGGGAAGTCTGCCAGTGAATAGAAAAGTGCAAGGGGTACCACCTGCCACTTGGATGCACTTAGAGCCTGGGCAAGAATTTAAGGAAGCTTCTGCAGTTTTCTTTTGGGGTTTTAAACTAGATTGGAGGGCTTGCTTCCCCACCCCATTACTTGGAAGCAGTGAAAGTGCCTGTGCTTTCTCCCATGGCACAGCTCGGACGCGTGAGCTCAGTGCTGCACTAAGGGATGTTCCTAGCTTGCAACTCTTGTGTCCTGATCGATTGTTGTTTTTCCACATGACTTTCTTTTCTAAAACTTTAATAAAAATAATTTACAGAAATGGGACTGGCGTGACAGCTCAGTGGCTAAATCCTCACCTTGCATGCGGCGGGATCCTATATGGGCAACAGTTCATGTCCCGGCTGCTCCACTTCCCATCCAGTTCCCTGTTTATGGCCTGGGAAAACAGTAGAGGATGGCCCAAAGCCTTGGGACCCTGCACCTGGGTGGGAGACCTGGAAGAAGCTCCTGGCTCCTGGCTTAGAATCACCTCAGCTCCAGCTGTTGCAGCCACTTGGGGAGTGAACCAGCAGATGGAAGATCTTTCTGCATATCCTCTTATCCATAAATCTGCCTTTCCAAGAAAAATAAATAAATCTTAAAAACAATTAATACAAATTCATGACACAGAAAATGCGAGAAAAATGCAAAAGGATGGCAGAAGACAATGAGAACATTTTTTTTAAAGAAGAGATACATGCTAGGGAAGAAAAGAAATTATTTTTACCCACTCTTCATGCATTAAGTATAAATCATAGCTGTTAACGTGTTCCAAAAATTGGCAAGGAAAGTTGAAAAAAATGCAGTTTTTTTAACATTCTTTCGAAATTCTGCTAGGAATTTAATATTTTATTTTGGAACTGTGTTTATTTGGCATGGGAGGTGGAGGAGAAACTGGCATCTAACAGTTCACTACCTCGATAATCAGACTAGACCAGCACAGAAACGCGAAATTGGTAACTGGATCCCAGTCTCCAACATGAGTAGCTTGGCCCCCACCACTTAGCCATCACATCTGACATTCAATGCTTTAATGAAAGAATTTGCTAGAAGGAATTGTTAACTAGGCAACAGGTAATTAACTACCAGTTGATGCAGAGAAAACCTTAAGGCTTAACAGGGGTGACAATTGTAGATGGAAGAGAGGAACATCGGGACTTGGAGAAGCAATTTTAAAGCCTCAAGAAAGGACCTACAGGGCTTCAGTGCTGACCCCGAGGCTAAGGAGTGATGCTTGGATGAACTCCCCTGAGAGCCACACTGTAGCTGTGGCTGCTGGCATGCACTTGCCTGCACTGTATCCCAAGAGGACAAAAGAGTGTGTGGCGAGTTAAATTATATACTCTGATCGTAACCCCTGGGAGCTGTACTAGGACTCTCTTTGGATGTAGAACTTTTTTTGTACGTGTAATTAAGATTTTAAAGCATGGTTGTTGGGGTTGGGGGAGAAACCCTGCTCGGCACAGGAGTTCCCACTTATTTTGGGGATTCTAATGCAGCCTCTATATTCCTTCTTGTGATAATTTTTAAGATAAATATAATAGAAGTGCACAAAGCTAAAAAAAAAAGTGAAATAAAGCTCACACATACATTTTAAGATGCCAAATGAGATCATACTGGAGCAGGGTGAGTTCTTAACCAAATATGCTAGGTGTTTTTTTAATATTTTAAAAATATTTGATTGAAAAATCAGATATACAGAGAGAAGACAGAGAAAAAAGATCTTCCACCTGCTAATTCACTCCCCAAATGGCTATAACAGCCAGAGCTGTGCCAATCTGAAACCAAGAGCTTCTTCCAGGTCTCCCACATGAGTGTAGGGTTTCAAGGCTTTGGGTGCTCCTCTATTGCTTTCCCAGACTACGAGTAGGCAGCTGGATGGGAAGTGGAGCAGCCAGGATATGAACCTGTACCCATTTGGAATCCTTGCACATACAAGACAAGAATTTTTAGCCACTATCGTTCCAGGCCCCATAATATTTTTAATATTCCTCTTGCTTTCTGCTTAAAAATTAGCCTTCACTAAACAAATGATGTTTTTGTATTTGTTTGTTTTAAGAGCCACGCACAGAAAAAGAGAGATGTCCCCTGCTGGCTCCAGGTTAGTTTTTTTTTTCTTTTTACATTTTATCATTATTATTATCATTTTATGATACAGTTCCATAGGCTCCTGGCATTTCCCTTATCCCCTCCCCCAACCTAGTTCCTCTATATCATTGCTAGTTCTTCATACACAGTCATATGTCCATCATTGCATGCATGGACAATGGCAGAGAGTCCAGCATCTTATTGTCAAGATATAGTGAACAGTTTCATTGCAAGTCCATCTTTGTCTAGAAGTAGAAATGCATACTACATTGTATCCTCACATCTGGATGTTAGTCTGCATTTCACAGCTACTGTACAGCCCCTTTAAATGAAAAGTCATAATACCAATTCAACAATAGAAATAAAAATAGAAATTTAAAATGCCATGAAGTTACATGACATGTTACTAGATATGACAGTCCCCATTACACAGCTAGTATACATCCCCTTAAATGAAAAGCCACAAAACAAAATCAATATCAGGGAGAAAAAAGAAATTAACAACACCATGAAGTTAAATAACATGCTACTAAATGACTAATGTGTAGCTGAAGAAATGAAAATCGAGAACCTTCTTTAAGAAAATGTTGCTACTGTATGATCTATGAGTCATTGAATGGTTTAATCAGAACAAAGTGTTTTGAAGAGATGAAACTAACTGAAGACATAAAAACCCATGCAATATAGTTTCCTGTGATTTTTGTTGGTGAAGTGTGTCTCTTCTAGACAATAAATAGAGGGGTTTTGTTTTTTAATTCAGTCTACTAATCTATGATGTTTGATTGAGCTTAAATCATTTACATTCAGAGTTTAATATGTATGGGTGGCAATTTGGTCCTTTCATTTTAGGAATGGGTTGTTCATTGGTTTTGTCTTCTGTTGTCATTTTACTGGGATGTTCTTCCCATTTGCCTTTGGTTTGGGTAGGTGCTATTCCTCTTCTCTGTCAAGAGAACATCTTGAAGTATCATTTGTAGGGCAGGTTTGGAAGAGGCAAATTCTTTTAACTTTTCTTTACTGTGGAAGAATTTTATTTCATTTTCAAAGACAAAAGAAAGCTTTGCTGGATATGTTATCCTAGGCCAACAATTTTTTTTCTTTTAGAACCTGGAATATGTCATTCCAGTCTCTTCTTGCCTGTAGTGTTTCCTGTGAGAGATCTACTGTGAGTTTAATTGGCATTCCTTTATATGTCAATTGATTTTTTTCATGTGCACATTTTAGGATTTTTTCCTTATGTTCAATTGAAGAGAGCTTGTTAATCACGTGTCTTGGTGAAGATCACTTTTGATCAAGCTTGTTGGGAGTTCTGTGCCCCTCCTGGATCTTGTTTCCAAATTCTTTCTCCAGATTAGGGAAATTTTCCTCCGTTATTTCATTAAATACATTTGCAAACTCAGCTTCTCTTTCTGCACCTTCTGGTACTCCATAACTCTTATATTTGGCCTTTCAATAGTGTCTTTCAATTCTTGAATACTTTTTTTGGCCCGATCCAGCTCTGCTTCCAACTTTTTGTTTGCTTCCCCCTGATGACAGAAAATATCTTCCAATTCTGAGATTCTTCCTTCTGCTTTCTTCATTCTATTTTGGAGACTCTCCACTGTATTTTTAATCTGCTCTACTGTGTTCTTGATTTCTGATATATCAGGCTTGATTTGCTTTATTGCTGTTGCTTGTGTAAAATATTCCTTAAATTCTTTGAACTCTTGTATGTGCTTCTCATTGTTGATCAGAAGCTTTAAAATGAGCTTTATGAATTCTGTATGCCCCATTTTCTCGATGTCTTCCTCAGTTAACTCTGAGGGTGGCATAGGCTTTTGCTCCTTTGTAGGGGAATTTTCAGTAATATTCATTGTGCCTTTGTCTCTTCTTTTGCTCTTGATTATTGTACTTCTGGTTAGCAGAGTCTTCTCCTTAGGGCAGGTTTCTAAGTTGTGTGACCCACAGATCTACAATGCGATTTTACTTTTGTAGTTGGTACATAACTTTTCGCTTGCAGCCGCTTAGTGCCACAACCTCCAGCGAGTTCCAGGTCTGGGTTCTTATGTCAGATTTCCACCGTGGTCTCCACAGCCCCAGCTCCTGGCTCACCACTCTCTTCCTCCTGTGATACCGTGCTAAGGCTGCACCATTGTCTCCGCAACCTTTTTTCCCACTTCCGGTTGGAGCAGGTCCCAGGATTAGAGAGACAATGTCCTATATACAGGTGTCCTATATAATTAGGATGTTGGTCACGCTGATCTTGCCAGAACCTTTTTGACATTAGGTCTGGGTGCCACATGGACCTATTTTGACCAGTACAATGCCTCAGTCGGTATTATTTTCCTGCAGGACCAGTGCAATCCACAGGCCTCAGTGAGTTCTCGCGAGCTCAGCACATGCGCAGTTCGCTATTGTCCCCTGCAGTCCTAGCTATTGCCACAGTGTACAAAATGGTGCCTGACCTGCCCCTACTAGAGTTCTTGATCTGCTGGCCATCAAGTCTTAGGGCTACCCACACCTGTCTTGGGTGGAACCTGTAGAATGCCACGTTGCTACAGTTTACTGAATCAGAAATGAGTTCACTCCCAGCTCAGCGTATGCTCAGTCCTTTCCCTTGCCTTTGCCTCCTTAAGCAAAATGGCATCCAGCTCAAAACAGCTAAAGGTGGGCCAGGTGTGACAGTCTAGTAGCTAAATCCTCACCTTAACATGAGCTGGGATCTCATATGGGTGCTGGTTCATATTATGGCAGCTCTACTTCCCATCCAGCTCCCTGCTTGCAGTCTGGAAAAGCAGCAGAGGACAGCCCAAGAGCTTGGGATCCTGCACTTGTGTGGGATTCTGGCATTGGATTGGCTCAGCTCTGGCCATTGAGGTCACGTGCAAAGTGAACCAGCAAATGGAAGATCTTACTCTCTGTATCTCCTTCTTCCTGTATGTTTGCCTTTCCAATAAAAATAAATTGAAACAAAGAAGAGTGAAAAGTAAATGCAATGGGGTGGTTATAATTTCAAACTAATGGCTGTTTGCCTGTTCCATGAGGATATTCTTTAATAGATCTGCACTAATATCAATGGTCTGTTTTGATAGATGATAACATTAGCCTTAGTGAATGGCAGGTTCCTGGGACATTTTCACCCAAAGGATTTGAGATGCACTGCAGGTGTTTGTCGCTGTGCAATGGACTCAGCTTCAGGTATGAAGTCTTTGGCAGCCTGCTCCAAACAGAGCATGGGTAACAGAGAGAGACTGCAGCAGCAGAGGCAGTTCAAACCAGTCATTGTTTGTTCCTCCACACTTGTGGACTGGCTGGGGTCAGTACCCAAGGGCAAGCAAGGGAAGGATGGTTGCGGCTATGCCACACTCAGAACCCAGTGTGCAGTGAGTGCCCTTGCGTGGAGCCACTGTCTTATGCTCATTGCTTGCTTCCAGAAAAATGGTCCGAGAATAAGTGTTTGTTTCCTAAGCTGTCTTCAACACAGAAGGAAAATATGTTGGCTGGAATATGGGGCAAACATTTCATACTGCATATATCTATATATGTATGTATAGATAGATAGATAAATAGATGGATAGATAGATGATAGATAGATAGATAGCAACATAACAAGAGCATTTCTGAGACATCAAAGAAGTAAGCAGTCCTTGGCAACTGTCCTGTCTGGCAGTTTATGTGCATCAATAAATAAAAATAAACCTTAAAAACATGCCAGTTATAAAGAGATGCCTTAAAGAAGGAAAATATGTTTAGCGTTTTCTCTCTCTTTGTGCACATGCACAAAACAGGTCAAGAACTACATGACTCCTTTTGGGCAAACTTTTCAATACCCAGTTCTTCTTTCTCTTATGTGCATATTGAACTTCTTATGGATTGGAAAGCACCCATTGTTAAAAAAAATTCCCAATAAAGAATGCAAGTGCAAATATCATATCACAAGTCAGTATCACAAGTCAGTATCACTCAAGGCTCTCAGCTAGAATGCCAAGGTGGAAGAAAAGCTGCTGATTTGGCAAACACTACAGGAGCTGAGCGGCTTCTCAGGCAGGCACTCAGAGATAGAGCTACCAGAACCGGTTCATGAGTCAGCTCACACACAGCTCCCCCAAATCATTCTCTGGCAAGAAACAGAACTAGAGGTGACAGAAGGCATCCCTACAACCTCAAGCAAAGATAGCAAACTTTCAAGGTTCTTTGTGGCAGCAAGTATAATGCCACATCTTTACACACTCTCACACTTACTGCTGTGATACAACCTCTGAGTCTAAAGACTGTGCTTTAAAGAAGCTGTGAGGAAACTGAGTGCCAATCACTTTTTCATATAAATACAGGCTGAAATGACCAAATATTGGTGTATTTATTAAAAGGATACCACTTTGAGCTGTGCTGTCCTATTCGACTCGAGTTAAAAATAAAACAGAAAACAGGTAATAAAAACTCAAAGCTCTTCTTAACCCACACAGTAGTGATCAGTTTGCTTTGACATTGGCACAAGATTAGAGAAATTTTCACAGGTCATGGAAAAATGAAGATGGAGTGCACATGAGTGGGTCACTCTGTTCTTGAAGTGTAGATTAACTAAGCAGTAAGCGCATCGTCTTTTCAATGATCCCTAGAAACTTGCAGTAATTTAACAAAAGCTAAATTCACAATTTGCACCAAACAAGATCTGTAATTGAAGGACTTTTAAAAGAAGCTCTAATTTAATGAAGTATCAACTTGATGTGACTAGGAAGGGAAGAATAACGAATACCAATTTTACCAGTTTGAATCACTAGTCATGCACAACACAGAAAAAGACGGACTCCTTGGGACTAAGAACAGCAAAGAGGGAAGTAGTTACTGTATTTAAATCATCTGGGCTTTCCTTTTATGCTGAGAGTAATAGCTAATATGAACTTCTCTAACACTAACCACAATGCATTCTTTACATCTCAGTCACAATCTAGTCCATTCCAGTTTATTTATACCAAATATTCCCCAATTAGATCCTGTCCATCATAGAGATGAACTTGTTTGGCTTATTGTTCATAAACCGCTGGCTAGTTCAAAACTAGTTTTGGTTTCTTGCTCAACTCAGATTTCAGCTTTGAGTTTTCACAGGTTAACAGTTTAGCACAGTCTGTTGTATCAACAGAGTCCTAGAAAAAACAATCAAGAAAGGGACACAAAGGTCAAAAGAAAGAAATTGAAAATGCTCTAATAAAGAAATCATAGAACCTGTCATGTATGTTTCTAAGGCATTTCAATTCAACAGCAAACGCATGGCAAAGAAAATAAGATGGTGTTTCTCAGTTGTGATGGAAGACATTAGCAGGGCAAGGAAACAAACTTCAACAGCTTATAATGACCTGATGGTTACTGTGGAGGCTAATGAAAGAGGAGGAGAACCTAACAGAGATAGGAAACACATCTCCATAAGTGGATTATTTGGTTCATATGAGGTGAAGTTAATGCAGTCAGGTTGGGCTATCACAGGAAAAGCGCAAATAGTCCATGTCAGCACTGAAGAGGTTGGATCTCTGAACTTCTGGTTGGCGTACATAGTTTGGTTAAGGCCCTGTTTACACAGCGATAGAGTGAGATAGGGCTGTTGAAGTCGACAGCCGCGTTGGAGCAATTTACCTCTATTCACTTCCCTTCCAGTGGCACAACCCTGCGCTGGGCGGTAGTGCTGCTTCAAGGGCTCAAAGCAGTCACACGTTACAAATTCTGGGAATCTTAGTAAAGGAGAGAATATGGGACCACTTTGACATGTACATGTGGGAACAATTTCTCCAGCATCACCGAGGTTACGAGAAAGATAAAATTTGTATTTGGGTGATATTCTGGTAAAATCATACTTCCTCACACTGACAACACACTTGGTATTGGTCCCTAAATCTATTTGTCTTCCACAAACCAAGAAGACAGCTTATGGAAACATACAATCTGGTCTAAGTCGTTATTGTTCCATTGATCCAAAATGGAAAACAAGGGTATAAAAACTCAATGACACAAGTAAACACCAGAGGATGAACACCAAATTAAGTTGAGATGCAACCAGATGTATAAACAACATAAGAAAAACAAAGGATTTATCTTTAAGACAGCAGGAGCAATAAAGCATAAATTCCTTTATTCAAAGTTCCCTGGGACATTCTCAATCTTTTATTATAAAATTGCTAATAGAGGGTTTGAACTAAATACACCCCAATGAACAAAAAGTGCTAACCATGTTTGAGGTTGCTTTTATTAACTTCCCTACCAGAACAGTTCCATGGGCTCTGGAGGACCTACACAATTAGATACAACTGCTGCCAAAAATCTCCAGTAATTGCCCATTGCTGCATAACAAATTATGAGAAACTTAATGGTTTCAAACAGCGCATATTTAGTATCTTATCATTTCTGGGAATCAAGAGATAGGAGTCCCAACAGAGCTTACCTGGTCTGTCCTTGGCTCAGAGTTTCTCCCATCTGCAATCAAACTGTTGGCCTGGCGTGAACTCCCTGCAATGGTTCAGTGTGGAAGGTCCTGCTTTCAGGACCCTGTTGCTAGCAGAAATCTTCATGCTTACAGGTTTATGGATTCAGGGCAGCTGGATTCTTTAAGAAGAGAAAACAGTCTTCTCACAATATAACTCCCAATGCCATTTTTAGAATTTAACCATCCCTATTACTTTCCTAAATGCACTTGTTTGTAAAATATTCTAGGCAGACGGGATCTCAAAGCGAAATCTAAACATTTCCTTCAGTTTGTAACCTGTGTATTTTTGTGTAAGCTGACCCCTCTTCCTGAAACAGCGTATGCAGGGCTCCTTTTGTCTAAACCTTGCCCAAGGTCCATCTCAAATGAGTGTTGTATTTTTTTGTGAAAATGAAACCTTTTATTAATATTGATCATGAATATTTCAGTACCATAATATTATTGGCTCATTTCATAATAGTCAGAACGATAATCAAATGCATTCTAGTTATTTTGAACTTTGACCATAGCTTATAATCCTTTAGACACGTATGGCCCCGCCCGACTTTCTGAGTTAACTGGCCTGTATGCATTCTGAACCTTAATATTTCTAAGGACTCCCCAGCTGAAAAGATTGTTCAGATTGAGAACTCCTGGATCAACCTCAGAAACAGAGGGGTTGCACCTATACTTCTCCTGCAACCCTTCCTTTCTATCCCAAATGCATTGATGACTTTCTCCTTTCCATTAGTGCTTTTGACCTTAAAATAGCTACTATTTTATAAATATTTGCTATACAATGATGATTTTACATACATTATTTCATCGAGTCTCATAAAAATCATGCTATCCCAATTGTAAAAGTGAAAGAAGAGCTAGACAGCGATGTCATATATCTTACAAGGATGGGAAAAAGGATTTTAAAATACAGTTATGACTCAGAGTCCGTACCCCCCAATAATTTCATTATGCTTTTTTTTAATTCCCCTTAGTCAATATTTAATGTTTCTGTTTCCCTCAGACTAAATTAATGTTTAGGTTTTCTCTATTCTTCAAAAAAGAACAAGAAATAAAAATCTTTCTCTGAACACAGCAGCCTCTAAGCTACACTCTTGTTTCTTTCGTCTCATCATTTGCAGCAAATTGTTTCACCCTGCAATACTTTGCACAAGCTATCTTTGGTTCCTATCACCTGTGTAAAATGGTTCTAGGGTCAATAATGACTTCCTACTCATCCGGTTCAGTCTTTTCACTTTGACTTTCAGTCCATTAAGTTCCGGACAACTCCTTCCACATACTCCTTTTTGGATGCTCATGTAATTGTTCAGTATCTGGGAAAGATGGTTTAGTCTCTACATCTAAATAACTTGGCATTAATTAAAGTCAAATGAGGAATCAATTCTAAACATCACATATAAATAGGCCATTACCATTGCCCACTTTGTTTCTATTTACAATGCTGTGTAGCATCCAAAGAAGATGTGAGCCACTCTCTCCTAAGAAGTCAAGAATCTTGTGGATTAAGCAAGACCAAAGTTTATAAGAGTTTCACAGTTTTTAAAATTATGAAGCTGTTAAAATGAGCAAATATTCTATCATGGTACAGATGATCAATATAATAGGTATGCAGAGGAGGAAAAAAGATTTTTAATGGGCAAATATATGCAGAAAATATTTTATCAAAGTCTAAGGAGGTCACAGAATTTCAATCAGCAAGGTAGGATGGGAAAGGTAATCCAAGCAGGTGGACTTGGGCCAACAAATGCAAAGAGCTCACTTTCTTGACAGATTTTTTTCTTCTCTGGCTTTACTCTCTTTTCCATATCAACTTTGCTTTGGTTGTTCTTTTTCTCCCTTCTTATCCTGGTCAATGCAAGTCACAATATCAGCTGAGCAGAGTGGCAATCCTAACTGTTTTACTGATTGCCTGATTGATATTTGCCTGTAGAAGCCTACTGCCGCCTTGCTTATAATAGTGGGATAGAATCTGAGGATGCAGTCTAATAAATCTCAGAACAGAGCTCCATTTACGAAGATGTTCACAGTAACACATCATTGTGAAAACACTGAGAAGTCACCCCGTGATATGGACACAGAAGCATAGCAGATGACTCACACTGATCTATGCATATCAAACTCACCTCTAACAAGCAATGCTTTAAGCTTCTCCAACAGTTTCAAAACTAAGATAGCTTTAATCTTTTGACTTGTCTGATCACTGCTCTTCTTAGTTGGACTTAAGAATTTTCCTTCCCTTGTAGTTGTGATGCTTTAAAAATTGAGATTCACTCAACTGAATTTGACCTGTGGTAATGCAACAAGATGGAAGAATCCACCATGGGGGGGGGGGAGCGGGTTTTGGGGAGGTGAGGGGAGGGGAGAATCCCAGTGCCTGTAAAACTGTGTCACATAGTGCAATGTAATCAATAAAAAAATAAATTAAAACAAAAAATTGAGATTCAGGGATGGCACTGTGGCATTGCAGGTTAAGATCCTGTTTGTGGTGCAGATATCTTATGTGGGCACCAATTTGAGTCCCAGCTGCTTCACTTTGGATACAACTCCCTGCTAATGTGCCTGGGGGATCAGCAGAGGATGGTCCAAGTAATTGAGATCCTGATCCACTTTGGAGACTCAGATGAGGCTCCTGGCTCCCGGATGGAGCAGCCCAGTTTCAGTGTTGTGGCCAGTTGAGAGGTGAACAAGTGGACGTAGAATCTCTCTTCTCTGTCTTTCTTTCTCTCTCCATAATTCCACCTTTTACATAAAAAAAAAAGTAAAATACATCTTTTAAAATATCTGAAATTCAACCTGACACTTATAACTATACCACATGTCTTCCCTCTCATAAATTGCAGGATTTTGGAAAATATCACAATAGCCGAATTTGGTGCCTAGTATAGGTTTCTTTTTAAAATCACTTTTATTTACTTAATGCATCTTCAGTGATTGCAGCTTAGCCACTTCAAAATATTTGTTTATTTTTATTGGAAAGATGATGGCTACCACAGAGGCCGGAGAAGAGTGGAGTTTGCCTCCAACCAAACCCAGAACGGATGGTGGAATTCTGGTGGGCCCCTCAGGCAGTGAGACCACCGTTGCATCAGTGAGAGGCACAAACCCATATCCCCCCCTACCAATAAGGGCCGAGGTGACCCCCGTTTTGGCTTCCGTGTCAAGGAGAGTGTACAGGGCCCTTCCCCTCTCTTCGGAGCTCTTCTTCCTCTGCAGCCCACACCTTCCTGTCTGTCCTTTCCGCTGCATGGGGAAGGGAAGCCCGTGACCGTGGTTCCCTGAAATAAAGGCCATCTCAATTATTTTCATATAGTTGGCTGAGTTGGTGGTGGTTGGTGAATCTAACAAATGACAGATCAGATTTTATGGAGAGAAGGAAAGACCGAAAGATTTTCCATCTGCTGGTTCATTCCCTAAATAGCTGTAATGTCTAGAGCTGAACTGACCTGAAACCAGGAGCCAGGAGTTTCTTCTGGGTTTCCCACGTGGGAGCAGCAAGTAGGATTTTAATCTCTTCGAAGTCTTTGGCTTGGAGGTGTTAAAGACAACCTCAAGGTCC
The DNA here is from genome assembly GCF_017591425.1 of Ochotona curzoniae. Classification (NCBI taxonomy): domain Eukaryota; kingdom Metazoa; phylum Chordata; class Mammalia; order Lagomorpha; family Ochotonidae; genus Ochotona; species Ochotona curzoniae. The sequence goes on from NW_024466502.1 coordinate 10,829,085, forward strand.
TAATTTGAAGTCTGATAGTCTAAAATAGTGACATCATTGGATAACGAGAGTTGTTTTAAGGATACATAAATTATATTATTCTCTTCATATACATGCTGAAGATCTATATTAGTTAGCTTTCTATTTTTCTGCAGTATACTACAATACAGGTGAATATTTTTAATTATAGTAAGAAGTAATATGTGGAGACAAATATGAAAATATAAGCAGGCATTTAGTCCAAGTATGATCATGTTAGCAAAGCCGCTTCAGAGTGTAGCATGCTGGCCTGTTGGTGTCTGAACAGGCAAAAGCTTTAATCCAGTGGCCGAGCTGCCCCCGGAACCGGAGGCCACAGGGTGCCCGTATTACTGAGGTCTCCATGTTCCTGACATGAAGTTTGTCACTTGGGCTTCCTTTATCCTTAATGTCCTCCTTTATAAAGTAAGACCATAGGACAACCTCTTTTAACATAAAAAATGGGGTAAACTACCCATAATGTAACAGTTGGTGCCTTACTGGCATCCAAGTGGACAAGGCAGTGGCAGTAAGCACAGCCTCTGCTGTGTAACCATCACCATCACCCACCCGCAGATCTGCTTCACCTTGCCAAACTGAAGCCTCATGGCCCTTAGCTGGTCACATCTCTCCTCCTCTTAGATATTGATAACTGCTATTCTATTTTCTGCTTCTCTGAATTTGACACATTAGGTAGCTCATCTAAGCAGATTCATAGAGTATTTGGCCTTTGGCAACTGGCTTATTTAATTTAGCATAATTCCCTGAAGGCTTATCTGTGTTGTTGCATGAATTTCATTCCTCTTTAAGACTGAATAATTTTCTGTTGAACACATAGAGTGCATTTTCTTCATCCATTCATCCCCTTATAAGTAATTGATCTGCTTCCACAGTATTGTTTTCCTGAGTCAGGCTGCAGTGAACATGGGAGACAGATTTCTTTGAGTCCCTCCTGGCTTATATGGCAATTCTATTTTTATTTTATTTTCTTTTTATTGAAAAGTCAGATATACAGAAAGGAGGAGAGACAGAGATAAAGATCTTCCGTCCGATGATTCACTCCTCAAGTGGCCGCAATGGCCGGTCCCAAACCGATTCGAAGCCAGGAGCCAGGAACTTCTTCCAAGTCTCCCACACGGGTGCAGGGTTCCAAGGCTTTGGGCCGTCCTCGACTGCTTTCCCAGGCCACAAGCAGGGAGCTGGATGAGAAATGGAGCAGCCGGGACTAGAACCGGCGTCCACATGGGAATCCGGTGCATTCAAGGTTAGGACTTTAGCTGCTAGGCCACAGCGCCGGGCCCGGCAATTCTATTTTTAATTCTAGAGAAACCATCAGTGTCCTCTAGCATGTGCCCATTATACAGCTCCATGAATGAATATTTTAAAGTATCTGTTTCATGTCAACATGCCAGGTCTTAATACTTGTTTGTAAATACCTTTCTAAGTCATGTTCTCTTTCCCTGGAAACCCTCTTGCTTACCATGGAAAAAGCACTCAAGTGTTCTCAGCCTCTGTAACATCATTTTTGCCCTTTCTCCCACCCTTGGGATGTGTGCCTTTATGACAAACTCCAAACACAATTTTGATGTGTGTCTTATTTTTCTAAAGATGTGTTCCTGGAAGGCAAAGCACAGAGGAAGCAATCTCCATAGATCCTGTAATCTCACTGAGAAATACAAACACTTTGAGGCTGTAAGAGACCTTGAAGTTCAGTGATTTGGGGATGCTTTTCTTTGACCCCTAGAAACGAATTCTGGTCTACCTGAGCATGGAGGGTAGGACTGCAATTGGGCAATGCACAAGGACTAACTTGAAAGCTGTTTCCATGCAGTGCTAAATAAGAGGCTGGGAACTATGCACAAGCAGAGGCAGCTTCCAGACCCAGATAACAAGACCACAGTCCACCCAGGAGCTTCTTTTGCCAGAACTCTCCAAGGTCAATTTAGTGCCTAATTGGGACAGAGGGTGTCCACGGACTTACAGGAGTAGAAGCTGTTGTCCCTCTTCCTCGAAAGCCAGCAAGGGCTGAATGCTGCCCGCCAGGGTGGGGACTACAACAAGCACCTGCTGATTCTGAAGGAGGGGATGGGCGGGGCAGAGGAAGTGCTCAGGGCTCTGCAGGACCATATCGCTTTTCTGGTCACAGCCTGATTGTGGCAGCCACGCAGGACACAAGTCTGCGGAGCCCAGACTACCAGGTGAGCCACATGGACAGAAGGGTAGGGGGAGAGATGTGAAGTGTCCCAGGAGCTGGGAGGGTGACAGAAACTTGGGGCAAGTCCCTGAGTGGTCCAGAACTGAGCCTAGCACCTGCCCGCCCTCCTTAGCAGCTTTTCCTGGAAGCAGCCAGGACCACACCAGATATGGGCAAGGATGGGGATGCATTTGAGGAACAAAAGTGTCTGACAGCCAGAGTCCTTTTGGGGAGGCACGTTCTGGATTATCCACTTCATCTCAAAACTTTTTCATCACCAAACCCATGGTCCTTAGGTGAAGCTTGCTTTGGGGAGGAGCAGGGTCCCTTTCTGCACCCTTGTTCACACCCTCTCTGGATATCTAAAAACTCACTCTGGGCAGTGGGTAAGAGCAAGGCTCAGCAGCAGCTCAGCATGCCCTCCCACTCCATTCCTTCACCAAGCAAAGTGAGTTACATAAATTGTCCTGTTTCGCTCTGTTTTGTTCAGGACAATGTGTGCAATTTCCCTGTTCATGCATTCACTTTTTTGAGGACAGCTGCCAAATACCTTGTTTGACTCTCAAAGATCTAAGAGCTGAAGCCATAACTTTGGCCGCTGTCTAGTCCCAACCACTTTGAGGACATCTGGTTTGAGATTATTCTTTGGAAGTGGAAGTTGAGGGTAGTGCAGCCTAGAAGGGTTGGGGAGAAGGATTTCTTCAGAGTGCAAGGAGAACCCCGCTTGCCCATGCATGGATTACCTGCATTACAAATTGGTCTGTTTTTCACCATTATGTAATCAACTGTGTGCAAAGATGTAGACTGGGAAACTGGCATGAATATTTGTGAATAAGTGCTCTATTGTATTTTCTTCTTGCAACCAAAAGTAATCCCAGCTGCAGAAGGTCCAAAGACTGAGAAGATGCGAGCGTCAGGGCTGTGAGCTGTCCCTCCTTGGGCTGTAGGGAGCCAGTTAAAAGAGCAGCAACTCCCCTATGAACTCAGAATGGAAACAGCTCCAGAAAACCCAGTGTGGGAGGGGGGACAAGTGAGGCAAGTGAGGAGGGAGATTGTTGGATAAAAAGTGAATTTACTGCAATATTAGTAGATAGTCAAGAAGAATTCCTTTTCTTCATTAATCCCATATGCTCCCCCCAAATGGACAGAGGTCAATCCCATCAGGAATTCCTATCCCTGAGGTTCACAGGTGTGTAGGCACAAGGGCAGGGTGTCCCAAGGTCACTGTCATCCTACAGCTATCCTCAAGCAGCTACCATTTCTTTCCAACTTGGTTAAAAAAAAATACAAGTGAAAAGTAAGTTTTTCTGCATTGAAGTTTTACTTGCCTTTCTTTGGTGCTTAATGTTGTTCATGGGCACTTTATTTAGTCCACACATATTTAGTAGGCAGTGTTGAAGCGTAATGGATTGCTGTTGTTTGGCAATAAAGATGCTGTTAAGTTCTGTGGTTGGTCTGAGGGATACACTGCCACAGCATACGGTGAGAAATGTCCCCAGGCCTGCACTCCGTTATTCTTCAAGGTCCTTTAAGTTTAAATGAATTATTTGGAGAGAGGGGGATCTGGTCCTGAGTGTTCTGGCACTGAACCTCGGGGACCAGGGAGGAAAGAAATGGCTGTATTTTTTCTTGTTCCCTGCTCAGACTGGTTCTGTGTGCTGGTCACAACACCACATGTATTTTGTAAACTCAGGTCATACTTAATGGAAGATGGTTTGAAACTCATTTTCAGTTCCCCCTCTTTTTCAAATGGTTGGTTTGTCCTCATGAAACCCCACGTTGTTTTCTAAACAAAATGGTCTCTCCTTCCTGCAGTTTTTCATTTCCTGGTTTGATTATTATTTAAAATGCTCCCATAAGATGACTAGGGGTTTATGTGGACAAGATAGGAATTGTAATTTTGTTCCTCACCTTAAAAATTATGAAAGAAATAATCTTGATTGATAGATGTTTGAATGTTTTGAATAACATAAACATGGAGCATTCAATGGATGCCTGCCCCATGGTTCATGCTTGTCCAGGATCTGCTGTGTTTATTGCTGTTACCTGGTAGGAGATCTACATCAAACATTCCCTAGATGCTATCGAGGTGCATTTAGGTTTGCTCTTGGGGCCTCATTGTGGTGTGGCCTGTAAAGTTGGCACCTGTAACGCTGGCATCCCCCTTGGGTGCTGATCAAGTCCCTGGCTGCACTTCTGGTCCTACTCCCTGTTAATGGCCTGAGAAAAACAGCAAAAGATGGCCCAAGTACTTGAGCCCCTGCCACTCACATGGGAGCCTTGCATGAGTCTCTGGCTCCTAACTTTAGCCTAACCTAACCCAGCCCTGCTAATTGTAGGCATCTGGAGAATGAACAAATACAAGGAAGATCTCTCCCACTCCTCTCTCTTTATTCTCTCTCAATAAATAAATCTTGAAATAGAAACGACTGACCCAACTTATAGTGTAAAACTAATGGAATCCCTCCCTGTTGAGCTTCAATATGCTTTTCCAGCTCTTGTTTGTCAGATGCAGACAAGAATGCATTTACTGCATTGTTACTTCTATTGGATATGAATTCAGGAAAGAACATCCCAAGGGCATAGAGCATGCTTCTAGGCAGTCTTTTGGATCCTCAAGAGAGAAGCCATGTCATGGATGAACAGTGAATGCGTTTCTCCTTGTCAAGTTCATTACTTTAGTAGAAGGTGCTAATCACAGAACCAGCACCCATGTGGCCCAAGGGTGAGAGGACCAGGCACTTTTGGCCAGCAACAGTGCTCTGACGACAGGGAACCACAGCAGGCAGCTCTCTGCCTAGCCGGGTGTCTTAAATGGGTAACTTTAGGAAGTGCAGAGAGAACTTAAACCTGAAAACAAAAACAGAACTAACCTGATGACCTTGAGGAGTCCCTGCAGTGACACTCCCCAAGGTGAGTTCTTAGGATTCAAGGGCCACAAAAATACAAAAATCATTTAGATAACCTGCCAAGGGAAAGCTCCAGAGGAGTGTTTTTTAATTGGAACTTGACTCAACAGGGTTTGTGAGATTGAGAGAAGAGGAGGGAATTCAAGTCCCATCTGTTTGTCAATATCTTGGGAGCAGAAGCCCCTAACCCCACGGGCTGAAGGAGAAGATGCTTGGGAAATATTTGCTGAATACATTAAAGAACAATCAGTAACACCAACAGAGCTTACTTCACGCTGAAGGATCAGCGAAGCAGTGATTAAGTTTTAAAGAGTTTAAGGAGCTACCTAACATTTACTGGACAGACATTAGGTACCTATATTGTGTCACTGTTTTGCTTTTTGAGGGTATGGAATTTTTTGGCAGCTCTTTGAGGTCTAGTTGTATTATGCTAAAATGATTTTCCCTGTCCACCTCCTGCAGTGGACTTATATATCTCTTTGCATTATTTGTTTTGTGCTTCTAGGACCCAGCACAGTGACAAATTAATATACAATGGGTGCCCACGCATGTGCAAGAGGAAGCATTTTACCCATTGCTATCTTCATTCAAGTAACAAATAAGCTGCCTATGAGTAACTCCTCTTTTAAGTAATTGTCTTGCTCTTCCCATTGCAGAAATTCACAGTTGCAGCTTTAGGAAACTCTGATAAGCTAGAGGGAAGAAGTTGTGATCACATTTTATTTAGATCCAGAGATGTATGTTTGTAGGGACACACACTATCAAATGTTATCCTGACTTGGGATCAAGCAAGCTGTTCCCTGCTGCATTTTACTCTGAATGCTACCCCGCCACACACATATATGTCACTCCAAAACACACACACACCCTTTCATGAACAGGCAATAATGGGTTACTTGGAATGCCCACATCCCATGCCCGAGTTCAAGCCCCAGCCCCTTGGCTTCCTATCTGACTTCCTACTGCTGCAAATCCTGCAAGCAGTAGTGCTAGCTAAAGTCCTTGGGTCCCTGCCATCCACAAGGGAGAGCCAGATCAAACTCTGGGCTCCTGGCTTCCAGCTGGCCCAGCCCTTGCAGTTCCTGGCATTTTGAGGAGTGAACTGTAGATGGAAAATGTCTTTCCATCCATCTCACTGTCTTCCAGATAAAGTGAAATAAACAAAAAATGTAAAGAAGAACTGAATTTGAAATTTAATCGTTGTATACATAAATGTTCTTCAAAATTTTGTGGAAAAGACAATTAAAATATTTTATTTTGGTGCAAAAAAATATTCAAATGTAGTTTTTTTTAATAACATATACTTCCATAGACATTTTAAGATTTTTCCTTTAAAGTTCTCGTACCTGATGAAGTTTCAATGTTTAAAGTGTCTATTTTTCTTTCTGAGGTCTTCACATTTCTTGTTTCCTTGGTTATTTAGGGTAATCCTGGTGAAAACTGACGAAGTACTGATTGAGAACACAGAGAGATAAGGTAGAAAGAGTGCTTGCTAAATCAAGCAAGCGTTAAGTTTGGCTTCCAGGTAAATGTGGCTTCCAGGCTAGAAGCAGAAGCAGGTGGCAAGACCTCTCTCAGTTTGAGTCTCTTCTGTAAAGATGGTAGAAACCACGTCCCAGCACGTTGTGAGCCTGCGAGGTCGTGCGTCTGTATGTGCATCGTGCTTCTCTAATGGTCTTCTTGCTGCTCTTACATCTCTCCTGGTGACGCCCTAGGCTTGCCTGTCAACAGTCTGTCCAAATTGTTCACCAGAGCCACGTGGGACTCAGCGCCTCCCGCCCCTACCTGCAACCTTCATTTAAATTCCTATGATAATTTAACAATTGCATTACTATTAAATGGCTTGAATTATTTGCCTCACAGTTGTTTTGTTAGAAATTCAATCTCTGCTCCACAGGGTCTCTTTTAAGATGAAAGAGAAAGAAGTGGGAAATTTTGAAGATGAGTGCAATTTTCATTTAAAAGCTGATCCTTGTCCTCATTACCCGGTCATTAATGTGTTCTGTTTTTCTTTATCAGCACAACATTTCTCATCCCGTTCACACTCCTAAACTGAACTGCCTCGTTTTCTTACAAGATGAAAGGAGGCAACCATGAATGACCCCTTAGACAGCTTGGCCAACGTTTCCAATTTCTCGAATTACTCCACTGCTTCTGGAAATTGCACTGATGAAAAAATGCCGCTCAAGATGCACTACCTCCCTGTCATTTACAGCATCATCTTCCTCGTAGGCTTCCCAGGGAATGCGGTAGCAATATCCACATATATTTTCAAAATGCGACCCTGGAAAAGCAGCACCATCATCATGCTGAACTTGGCCTGCACAGACCTACTGTATCTAACCAGTTTTCCTTTCCTGATCCACTATTATGCCAGTGGTGAGCACTGGATCTTTGGAGATTTCATGTGCAAGTTCATTCGCATTGGCTTCCATTTCAACCTGTACAGCAGCATCCTTTTCCTCACATGCTTCAGCATCTTCCGCTATGTGGTGATCATTCACCCCATGAGCTGCTTTTCCATTCACAAAACTCGATGGGCAGTGGTAGCCTGTACTGGGGTGTGGATCGTTTCACTGGTGGCTGTCACGCCCATGATCTTCCTGATCACATCAACCACCAGGACCAATAGATCTGCCTGTCTTGACCTCACCAGCTCGGATGATCTGACCACTATCAAGTGGTACAATCTAATTCTGACTGCAACCACTTTCTGCCTCCCCTTGGTGATCGTGACACTCTGCTATACCACCATTATCTATACCTTGACTCAGGGCCCTCGGAGTCGGAGCTACCTTAAGCAGAGAGCTCGGAGGCTAACCATCCTATTACTGCTTGCGTTTTATATATGTTTCTTACCTTTCCATATTTTGAGGGTCATTCGGATCGAATCTCGCCTGCTTTCCATCACCTGCTCTGTTGAGAACCACATCCATGGAGCATACATTGTCTCTAAGCCCCTGGCGGCTCTGAACATCCTTGGCAACCTGTTACTCTATGTGGTGGTCAGTGACAACTTTCAGCAGGCCATCTGCTCAATAGTGAGATGCAAAGCAAGCGCGGACCTTGGGCAAGCAAAGAAAGCCAATTCCCCAAACAGCCTTTGAAATGCTTCCTTTATCCAACCCAAAATCAAAGCCTGTTGATGCTTTACCTGTAACTGCCAAGACATCCAGAATGTTGGAATTCCCAGTAAGGATTGAGTATTCAGGTCATTGTGTATCAAAGACACAGAAAGGCCACTAAGAATTCGCTGCAGTTGTCTATTGCAATCTTCCCTCTGGTAGATACAAAGTAAGATACATGTATGTCAGCAAGTGTCCAGACACAGAATTGCAATTCCTGGAACTTAAGAAGAGACAGCTCCGAGAGCATCCGGCCCGCCCCACCAATTGGTTGTACATGCAGAGAAGGGGAAATGAAAATGGACCACTTGTTCAATCTCTCAGTAAATTAGTGTCAACATAAGAGGAAAACAACCTTTTCATTTGTATCTTCATGCTCCTTCATACCACGGAGTCTATGTTGACTCTAGAATATTCAAGAAATAACTCGTTTCTTTCTCTATATTTATTATTGTATCTCATGTCTTTACAATGTTTCCTTCACATTTTTCTTAGACATGATTAAACTGTTTGCTCCCATTATATCATGGTCAGTTCTTCATTTAAGCAAGTGAGAAAGATACACTTGCAATAATTTATGGATGTCAATGCAAAGAGTTGACATTAATTTCTGCCAAATAAATTGATTATTAAGACTTTATTGGTGTAGATAATTTTTAAAGCTTTTGTTGAATTTATAAAAATTATCAAGCTGTTGCAGTCATTATCAGTATACCCTTGGGAGGGAGCGGACAATACATCTTGCACATGTACTGAGTGTTGGGGTAAAATCCAACAATATTTTGAGTTTTGTGGGAAAAAAAATGCTACAGGGCATACTCATTTGCTTTAAATATCTTGCTCTTTCGATATATTGTGGCTTTTCATTGGAGGGGATGGTACTCTGCCAGCTCTGCTTTCAGAGCAGCGATGGTCTCCCAAGGAAGCTGTTGAAATTATCTGGACAATAAGAGGCTGGACTCTATGCATGGTGCATGTTCGCAAAGAAGGAATCATGACTGGATATGAACTGTGCTATTCAAACAATGTGGAGGGGTCCAACATGGGGGGAGGGTATAGGGAGGGGTTGGGGGAATCCCAGAGCTTATGAAACCATGTCACAAAACGAAATAAAAAAATATCTTGCTCTTTTATAACTGTGATGAAATATGTATGTTGAAACAGCTAATGGTGATCTTGAACAGATTTATCCCTTATTATCAGCAAGTGTAAATATTTTTAAAATGCCTGGTGTTGATATTTAAAACCCCAGTGAAAACATTGATATAATTAATAAACTGATTAAAAATCACTGAATAGGCTGGTCCCATTCTGTGAAAATACATCTTCACTGCTGTTTTATTTACATGAAACTTGCTTTCTACACAGATAAGGACAGAAATAAGGTTAAGAATCAGATGCAGAATCAGGATTAGGCAGACATTCAGTGCGTACCTCTACTGGGCTTGCAAGAAGGAAAGCAAGAGGAAATTCAGTGGCCGTGAACATGGTCTTTGGATGATGGTACTTCTACACATCACCTTCAGAGTGGACTTCTCTGTGATGGATGAGCCATTCTACAAAAGGACCCCAACTTGCCCACACTGGCTGCTCTCTTCCTCTACTCTGTCCCCTCACTGGTGCCCAGCTTAGGCTTCAATCAGGTTGGCTTTCATACTTCTGCTCTTGGTTTTCTACCATGGCCCACAAAACTTCTCCTCTTTTCTATTCCTTTTCATTTAACTATTTCTCCTATCACAGAAAAGCCATACTGACTTTTGTGCCTCTCAGCTTGCCTTTTTCCTTCTTTGTTTTGTCCTTTTGTTCTTTTAAATCTTCCCACCAATGTACAGAAAAACTATTTTTTTATAGGAATTCTACTGCATCTACACTCCTTGTTCTCTTAGGGACCTTGCTCCAATGCCTAATCCCCGTTTCTCAAATTTTTAACATTTTTATTACCCTGGATAATTGACCCTGACCTAGGAACATGCATAATTTTCCATTATCCTCAAAATCCCTTCCTTTGATTCAGCCCTTCTGTCACTGCACTAGCTGACCTGCTTCTCACAATTACGGGTTGGGTTCAGATGACATGCTGCCCTCCAGGTTCTGCCAAATGCACATAATCACGAAGATTCCAGCTAAATCGGATTCAAAAGGTCAATTTTATTTTCCAAAGTAAAGAGTTTGGCTAATTGTGCTGAAGGTTGCAGCTTTGAGCGGCGGCCGGGATCAGGATGGATGACAACTCTTAGACTAGACTGGGACCTTCCTGACCTTGTCTCCTACAGCCAGTCCCAGGCAGAGAGAGTGTCTGAGAACAAAAGGGCAGAGTTCTGACTGCCTGCCAGAGGCAGACTGCTGAGTCGGCTCACAAACCAGAAGCTCAAGTCAGCTCGCTGTACAAGATTACAAAAATCCAGAAAGAAAATAATCACGCTTCAGAGACGGATAAACCCATTGCTTTGTTTTTAACTTTGCCTAATGAAATTTTTGAAATGACGACAAAAATTTTCTCTCTTTTTGTTTGTGTTATTTCACTCCTTATTTACATTCTTTTAATATTTGAAATAGATGTACTTAATTTACCTGAAATACAGATTGACAAATAAAGAGAAGGGAAAATGTACTACCAATCTGCTAATTCACTTTCCCAATATCCAAAGTATTTCCATCTCAGTCAGGCTAAAGCCAGGAACCCAGGTTCCCCCTGGTGTTTGGTGTGGCTGTCTAATTTTATCGGTTGCTTATTGTTTTGACCCACCAGGTGATTTGGAAAATTTTTACATTCTTTTGCTCCTATTAGTTATGAATTTTCTATAAAGATTTCTGAAAGATCAATATATATATTTTTTTAACCCTTCCACTCTTAGCCTGGTTTCCACCAATCAGACATAGCTATTCTTTCACTAAAGAAGGAATTAGAAAAAGATATAAGAGCTGCTTCCCAGAGCTGCACAATGATAGTACAAATAGAGACAGAAATGTTGGGAACTCACCCTTCATAATCGGTTGCATTTTTCTCTTCTTTATTTTTTAGATTTATTTTATTTCCTTGAAAAATGAAATTACAGAAAGGGAAAGAGAGATGGAATGATACATAGAGGGAGAGAGGAGATCTGTTGGGAACCGGTTCACTCTCCAAGGGGAAGCAGGGACCAGGGCTGAACAGGCTAAAACCAGGAGCCAGCACCTTCATTCAGTTTCACACGGGTGCAGGGAGCCAACGACTTGGGCCGTCTTCCTCTGCTTTCCCAGGCTCAGTAGCACAGGATGGAGTAGTGGGTCTTGAGCTGGCACCACATGCTCAATCTTGTAGAGGCTCCTGCACCCCTCAGCTTGCAGTACCTCCTCCGTGTTCTAAGCCCACAGCACAGTGTGTTTAAATCTCTCTGAGATCTTCTTCTCCGTGAACCTCTCTCATTCTGTCTCACTGACTCTCAGTTTCTGATCTCATTTTACTGGGATTACATTTGTTCTACCCAGCTAATCCAGGATCATCCTCTCATCTCAAAAATCAGTGATCAGATGCCATCAGGGAAGTTTCCTTTTTGCGTGTAAAGTCACACCGTCGTAGATTCTGAGGGTGCGGGCGCTGGGAAAGGCAGTCTATTGCTCAGCAGCACAGCCTTTTTTTCTAATTGCTTATCATTTTCTTGATTCTGACACGTAGCTTTGAGTTTTGCACATCTAATTATGATTATTTTTTACTGTATCAAACTGGATCTTGTCAATAAATCATTGTAGAGAATCTATTATGCTCTGAAAGCATAATTTATTCTTCTAATGGAGAGATCAATTACTTGTTAATCACCTTGAATTTGAATTGGCTTAATTTTAATGATTTTCGTTTTTTTAAGGAACAGACTTCTCAAATCCCCAGATGTTTTCTGCACACTCCTTTTAGCACAGTAGAATCTACTTGCCAAATTCTGTTTCTCCCCGTGGCCTTGTCCAGATATGGATTTTGTTTTTGCAAAGCAGATCTTTCGGAGGGCTTACTCTAAGGCACAGTGTCTATTCTTGGCATACGGTGTCTGCTGCCTCAGTTGGATTAGGCAATGGAGCACCAGTGAAGCTTTCCTCCCTTGGTGGTGCTGTCACTTTGTGGCCACTATTATCTCTGTTTTTGCAATAGCCTCTTTTAGCAGGCTCTCTACAAGCACAGTCCTCGGCCCAAGAATCACAGAGAACAGGTTTCTGCCTCGACATCCTCTGCAGTTTCTCTTCAGTTCAGGTATTTCAGCAATGTCCACCTCTAACCTCCATCCCCTCAGCTCAGAGGAAACACTGAGTTCTGGAAGACGTGAGAGTTCTGCATCATGAGCAGGAAAGCATGTCTGGGAAAAGAGCTTGGATGAGTGTGACATTCATATGGCAATTTTATCCTAAGTCTCCTCATGGAAAACAAGGCTAACATGAAAATACACTGAAGCTGTAAGGCTACTGGAGATTTGTGAAGCCAGAACCTTATGGTGAGTGATGAAATTAAATCAAACCAAGCATTCTAGCAGAAAGTGTGCTGCCTGCTACTTGAACCCCAAATGCTAAGGCCACACAGCCACCTCTGAGCTGCTACATGTAGGACTGACAACAGAAGCTTGAGTAAATGCTGGAGCAAGAAAATAAATCACCTCCAGCTGTAGGCAACTGCCTAGATTACCTTGTACCTAGGCAAGTGTCATGCTGCTGAGAGGTGGCTCACATTCTGGGCCTGGTTTATGCTACTTGGTGTTAACTATACCAGTGTGCCAGTGTAGTTCACTGTTCTTTAATGTCAAATCTTCAAGGGCAGGGAGAGAATGGACCACCACCACCTCCTAGCTAGGGTTCTGGGGCTGGGGTGGGAGTAATCTAAAGGTTTTGATGTGGCCAAAGCTGCAGCCCTGGGTCTCCTGAAGCCATGCTGCTGCACCCACTGGTGTGCATGAGAGTCAGGGTTGGGTACAGGATCAGTAGGGGGCTAGAGAACCATTGTCATGGGCCTTTCTGGGCCAGACTGCTGCACTCACTGCATGTGCAAGAGTCAGAACTGGGAACAGTTCAGGCAGGAGGGCTTAGAGCTTATTACCAGGATCACCTGCTGCACCCATCTAGCCAAGGGATGGTTTGGTCCAGAGAGCTAAAGAGCCAGTATCAGGGTCCCCTGTCCATTTTGCAGCACCCACTGTAGGGGAGGCCCACTCATAGCTTTTGGTATTGGTAAACAGCATGACCTACCAGTTTGTGTTGACCTCAGGTAGGTCAGGCTCTCTGACCTCAGAGACCAGAACCTGTGTGCATGTGGTCTGGCCTTGAGTTGCATAATTAGATCACCTGCATTGCTGAGTCCTGTGCAGAGAAGCCAATAACATCTCAGATTAGTGATGAAGATGTGGGGCGCGTAGCCACTGTCATTGAATGGAAGTTCTGTTTGCATTAGGCATCTATTAAATGAGAAACAGAGTTCCAAAACCAGATAGTCAAGATCTATGTCTCTAATCAGCAGGAAGTAACTACAGAAGATATGATGAATCTGCACCCTTCAGTAATCCTTAGATTAAGAGTTAGAAATCTCTGAAGAGGGCATGAAGTGGCTCAAGCAGGTAGCTAGTTACGGGTCATGAGCTGGAAGCCATACTTGCTCTACTCTTTGAAAATTCCACCGTTTATCTATTGATTAAATGGTCCCTTCCTCAAGAAGTACTTACTCCAACCAGGGACTTGGGGTGGCCATGAAACCACTGCCTTTCCCAAGATCGTATGAAGACTGTCAACATGGAGGGGTGATTTCTTCCCATAGACACAGAATGGGACACAGACCCATTCTCTTCTCCTCTACCTTTCTACTCCACGCCCAAACATGTCCCACATAGATCTGTGAACTCTTCACCTTTTAAAAGAACTCAAACTTAAAAAAATAAGTAAATAAAAAATAATAAAAATCACACTCCTAGCTATACTTCCTTATCTTATGAAAACAAAACCGATGATTGCTTTTTTTTTTTTGATATCTTGAGAAATCTGAACATCTCATTCTAAATAGGTTGAGGCAGAAAGATTCTTGACCTGAAGATAGGAGATGTAATTAAAGGCAGTCTAGAAGTGAAGTCCGACATAGCAAATAGAAAATATTGGCTCTGATCACTCTGGCAGCTCATATGTACACTTCCTTGCAGAATATTAGCAAGTTTTTCTCCAGGGAAATGAAGAATACAGCAACATAAACGCGACGGGAATAGCACCTGCAGGGGGTTAGGCTGTTTTTATGACTTGCTTGAAGACTGCTGGCAGTGGCACTCCAGAGCCCAAGTGCATAATCACTAAACTAGCTGCAGTGTACCAAATGCCACGCTATCGGAGAACCCTCCTACACGCAAAGTGCTGGAGTGTACAACCCGTGTGTTCACCTCACAGTGCTTCCACTTGCTGAGCCGAGTGCCTTAACTCTGAAGTATCATGAACAACCACAAAAGCCACACAACTGCCTAGAAACTCAAAAAAAGCACTCAAAGAAACACAAACATTGTAGGGAACACAGGGAAATGCAGAGAACATGACAATTAACACTTTCAGCAGCCACCTTGGAACATACCAGAAAGTTTGAAAGGGATGAAGGTTCTAAGAACAAAATAAACTCTTGGTTGGCTAGCAGGGGGCGCTAGTGCAGCTATTCCAAGTGTCCCACCATCAGCTGCCCACGCATGGGTGTATGCTTTGCACTAGACAACTGAAGAAGCCCTTGACATCTTCTTCCAGGTGGTTCTGTTTGATATGTGGGAGGACATAGTGACTGACGGTAAGAAGCCAGCATGGTTTCCTAACCGCAGCTCAGGGAAATACTCTCTGATGTTTGTTGCTGTGTGCGTCTTTGAGGGTTTTCCAGGAATGAGCTTATCTTTTCAAAGTGTCCTTAAACCACTCAGTTTCTTAAATTTGCTCTATTTTCTTATTCTTGTCTCTATGATTACATATGCTATGATATATGAATATATATTGTACATAATAAAATACAATTTGTTTTCTATGATTTAGAAATATGCCCATAGCCTGAACACATTTGTTTCATTTTGAAAATGCTGATAAACACTACTTTATCACTTCTAAATATGTATTTACATTAATCACAAGAACTTCCACAAACAGTTGGAAAAAAATAAAATACAAATGCAGAAAATATTCTTTGCTCAGTCTTTGCCTTTGTTATTGGGAGCAGAGGGACATGTGTCCTGCTTGTTTAGAATCATAACGTAACTGTAGAGCAGCATTCTGTGCTCTAGTTTGTGTCGGAGACCACATTCTTGCAAACCAAATGCTTCATTCATATGCCTGCCTTTTAGTGCTGGCTGTACCATACTTCCTTATCAGTCAGTGAGGGGCAGTCATTGGACTTAACCATTAAGTTGCTACTAGGGACTCTGGTATCTCACACCCCAAAGCCTTGTATGAGTACTGGCCTACTCTGCTTGCTGTCTGGAGTTTTGGTGACATGCACGCTGCAAGGCAACAAATGATATCTCCAGTATCTGCGACCCTGCCGAACGCATGTTGGCTGCAATTGTCAGTGTGGGCCAGACCTAACTTACAAGCATTTGGGGAGTGACCCAGCATATGGAATATAGATATGTCCTCTCTTTTCATTTCCAATAAAACAAATAAATGAAAATGCATTTAAATTATGTTAAAAGTCAAATTAAATACTTACACAGCTATCGCTACTTTCACAGCATATTACAGTTCTGTCGATACCCTAGGAAGTTTAGTAAAGGGCAACTTTCTGAAGCATTCTTCTCATTCCTAGTCCTAATGTGTTCCAAATAGACCCAGAAATACTGTCGGTTGCTAAGTACACATGGTTAATTAAAAACTCCTTTTTCTTTAGGAGTGAATGCCATCAGCATCTATAGCAAAGTTAAAGTTGTTATTACAGCTTATTCCAAATTTAACCATTAATGGAAGCGCTGATGAAGTCCTACTGTAGTGAATATTGCTTCAATTAGCAACTCAGAGCAGAGAAAACACACTTTTAAAAAATGTATTTATTTTTACTCCTTAAGCACTTTGGATGCTTTAGCTGCACAGGTGTTAGTTACTCCCCTATGCGTTTGCTAACTTACCCAGTGCTTGGTCATGTTTATTTGTGTTCCAGGCACCTAGCAATAGTTTGGAAAGTATGACATTCAGAACAACAACGATGAGCCCTTTTGGGGTGAGAAACACCTGCTTTTCAATTCCAGTTCTTACCTGACCAATTGCTGGATACAGAAAAATTCATGCTTAAATTGAGTCTTCGCAGTGCCTCTGAAGATGAGGGGAAGCCTTCCATTTCTGATAGCATGCTACATTAAACTCCTGCACAACCCTCCAGTTGGAAACAATGAAAATGGTTACACAAAATATTTTTGTAAACACCTACAAAAATGCTCACTGAGCTGGCAAGAAACCGGAGACCTCGAAGGGAAAAATAAATACAGAGGTGAGACCCTTAGAAATCAGTGGGCAACCAACGTAGCATTTTCAACAACCTAATAGTATCTGCAAAGTTTTAGCCCACGTTTACATATCTGTGTTGGAATATGTAGTACTACTTAATGCTGCTTGGCCTGGTGTGATTAATACTGGCATCCACTTTAATTCTCAAAGGTGTTGGGTATAATATGTGGCCCTAAGCATGCAAGGCCAAGATATAAAATATGCAACTCAACAACAGGGAGGACTCCAAGGGGGGCACTCTTGTTAGGATTAATGATAAATGAGGCTGTGAAGCGGAAATGGAGAGCATGTAAACTAGCTTGCATGTTGACAGTGGACACAGGGAAAATAAATTTGCCCCTGACAAATTAAAGTCAGCATCAAGCTTCCGTAGGAGTTAATTGTTAACTTATATGCTAAAATCTGAATTTATTTTAAACTGGATTCCAGATGGCAAGTATCACCAGGTGCTGGTAGAGGTGTAAGTGAAAACTCTTTAAGGGACCACAACTCTGATGACCTCTCCAAGAATTCCTGTCGGTAAAATGCTCAAGGATAGGAAGAAACTTACATTTAAAAAGAAACCGTGAGTAATAAAGGGACAATGCGAGGCAGAGAGAGAGAAATGCATCAGTTTGAGAGTTTAGACACACCAGGATTACATATATGAGAAATATCAGGCACTGATAAAATAGCTGATTTTCTCTGAAGCAATAGAAGAGAGGTGTGAAGAAATGAACAATGGAAATAAAGCTATACAACGACTAAGCAAATTTGAAAGAAGAACTTTTAAAAATAGGAAGCATATATAATTCATTGAAATGAAAAATGTTCATGGATTCTTTTAAGCTGGAGAAAAGAGATATGTCAAAGAGAGAAATTAATGAGCTAGAAGTAAGACCTATCTAGATGACAACACAAGGAAATAAAAAAGGCAAGCAAAGCAAAGAAAAATAAGAGTAAGAGAGACCTGGACTAGGGTGAGGGTGTCCAGTGCCAAAAGAGCTCCTTCAGAATGCTATACAGAGGATGGGGCAAAAGTCACTTGACAAGACAGTGGCTGATAATTTTGCAGAAGAGTTAAAAGTGTCCAAAGCCTGATTATTGGAAACCCAATCAGAACAGGCAGGGTAAAGCAAAGCGAGTCAGCAGCCACACATATAAAAGAAGTTGCAGGCCAGCAACAACAGATAAGGAAGTCAACCAGACAGGAGTGATAAATCTCCCCTGAGAGATTTGTAAGGCAGAAGGAGAACTATACATTGCAAATTACAAGTTGTAAGGTTATGATATTATTTAATTGGGGTGTAATGGGAAAGTATTTATTTGCCTAGAATTTTATGCACAGAAAAATAGCATTTCAAAACAAGGGCAGAAGGATGACCTTTGCGAGGTTAAGGAGAGACTATTTGCCATCAATAAATGTCTAAAAAGACAGTTTTAAGGAAAAAGAAAAGTCATACCATATCAGTATTCTGAAAGACAGTAAGAAACAGTGAGGACAAAGACATTTGTCATTATCTAGTTGACACATTGGCTGTGTAAGATGGAAATGACAAAGCCTAATGTGTGGGCTAAAAAATGAAGAAGAAAAGAACAACATGAAAACAAAACACCAAACTATGTTTACTTCTATTTTGGGAGAAGAGATATGTATGGGTGCAATATGCTATTTTGCAATTTTCAGAAGACTAAGCATGTTAAATAATTTTAGTGTGTGTTAAATTAGTGTGAAACTACTAAGGAAAATGTTATGCGGGGACAGACTTGAAATATTTAAAACCCAAAGTAACTGGATGGAGATGTATAGCAAGAAGTTATCTGTACCCTCCAAACATGTTTATATCAGCCAAACTCACAATATCAAAGATAAGGAATCAACCCAGAGGTCCTTGATAAGTATATGAGGACATTAAGGTCTGTATTCATGGTGGAATATTAGTCAGCCATAAAAAGAACAACATTCTAAATTTCACAACAAAATGGATGCAACTGGAGACCCTTGTGCGTAGTAAAATAAGCTAATCCACACCTCCCCAAATCATGCATTTTCTGTAACTACCAATTGTGGTAGTTAATATACAGAGTCAGAATAAATGCAATGTATCTGGCTGGAATCGGCATTTTGAGATTTGACTATTGTTTATACTCCTTTTCTTTATTTTTGAGAAATAGTACCTTTTCTCCACACTCCTCACTATATTTTTTTCAGTTGTGATGAACTAAGCATGTGATTATACAGTTTAAAGTATTTCATTGTAAGAATTAAAAAGAAAAAGTAAGAAAAAAGGAATGAGATGGAAGTGAGTGAAGGAGGGAGGGTATGCGCTGTTAGAATTATACATCCAAAATTCACAGAATTTGCTCCCATTCTATAAATAAAAAGTTTTTTTTTAATGCAATAGGAGTTAAGACTGATATTGATCCTGCATTGATTAATTAGGTCATGAGTGCTTATTGTATTGACAAGCAACTCAATAAATTAGACATGGCGACTTTAAATAGATTGTAATAAGATTGTAATAAGATTGCATCATGAACCAAGAATTATGGTCAATGTATTTCTGCTCACTGACATTATACAAGTTGAAAAAAGTGCATAAATAAATAAATATACTTAACCCAAAAGGAACAAGGAGAAAGAGGAAAAGAGATGTATAATACAGAGATGGAGGAGACAGAAATATTTGATTTATAGATATCTGGCTTCTTTTTATTTCAGTATTTAAGAACTAATATAAAAATGTTAGTGCTTTAAGTAAATGTGACAAAACTAAATAGTCCAGTTTAAAAAAATAAAATGTTTCCGACATCATTCAAAAATAGCAAAATCTGGCCCTGGTGTGGTAGCCTAGTGACTAAACCCTTGCCTTGCAACCACCAGGATCCCATATGGGCACCAGTTCATATCCTGGCTGCTCCACTTCTCACCCAGCTCCCTGCCTGTGGCCTGGGAAAGCAGTAGCGAATGGCCCAAAACCTTGGAGACCCAGAGGAAGCGTCTGGCTGCTGGCTTCAGATCAGCTAAGCTTAGGCCGTTGCAGCTACTTCTGAAGTGTATCAGTGGCTGGGAAATCTTTCTTTCTGTCTCTCCTCTCTGTATATCTGCCTTTCCAAGAAAAATAAATAAATCTTTAACAACAACAAGTATAATCTATGCCCTTATAAATAGACATCATTTTTAAAAATTTTCTGTAGATTTTTCTTATAAACTTTAAGACTTAAAATATTTTAAAAAATGACTAGTGGATGGAAAATTAAAAATTAAACACTTTTTGTAACCATGAAGGAAAGAGAAGTAAAAATTTAAATGTTTCAAAAAAACCCCCCACTAAACGTAAATATGTATGTATGTATTATCAAATACGCAAAATCAGAAAATTGCATCCTATATTAGAAAAAAAGAGAAAATAATGGGTAGCTACTAAAAAAAAAAAACCATAAAAAGGACAGAAGAAAAAAGTCTTATGGTTTAAACTCAATAACAAGCACAGAAAAGGCCAAAAAAAGAATAAAAGCAAAACAAATTCAGTAGTATATTTTCAAAAATGATACTCAACAGAAATAAAATGGGTTTAATTTTAGAAATACAAGTTGGTTTGCTTATAAAATAAGCACATGATTTATGTTATTATAAGCTTCTAAGAAGAAAACAATATTTCTCAATAAGTGTTCCAATGGATTAAATGTATTTATGACACAAATTCTTAGGAATGTAAAAATAAAAGTCTATCTTCCAAGGGACCTACAGCAAATATAATACTTAATGGTAACATTTCTTAAATATCAGAACCAAGAAAAGGATACTTACTATTACCATTTTCATTCAATATTGCACAAAACTCTGCAGCTAAGGTGTTAGCAAAGTCTTCCCCAGTGAGCAAATCTATCTACTCTATTTTGTATGATCCATAGCTAAAATTTTTTGAAAAGCTGAAAAAAAAAATCAAGACTTTTTTGGACACATAAAAATCACAAAACATTCAAATTTCACCTCTTGCTGTCGAATGTTTTTGATACATGAAGATTGCAAATAAAAATTCAAATCTCAATAAAAAGAGGAAAACTTTTTTCCTACAACTGTTTTAATGCTGAATTACAAATTTATGGAAGATAGTGTGCGGAGCACAAGTCTATAGGGCTACTAATAGTAAAGTTTGCTTGTCTGTACTTCAGCAGAAAGACAAAAAAAAACAATAGTTCATGGGATAGTTAATGGCATTACAATAGTTCTGAGTCATATTTTTTCAGATGATAACATTCATTAATTTGGGGGGCTAGCATTTGGTGTGGCATCTAAAATACTCTGTGTGTCAGAGGGTCCGAGCCCAGCCTTGACTGACGTTATTTTCCAAAGGAGCTGTGAAATTTTACATTCTCACCAGCAATGGATGAACATTTATTACAGTTGCCTTATGTACATTCTACCACACAACATTATAAGTTTTATAAAGTTCGGCTATTTTAGTGGGTGTGTAGGGAGAGCAAGCTATTGTAATTTGCATTTCCTTTGTTAAAAAGAATGCACCTCTCTTTTCATGCATACTTTGGGTATGCGAATCTTTTGTAATGTTTGCTTAATTCTAAATTGGTTGGATGTTCTTTTGTTGTTGAATTGCATGTGCTGTTAATATTATCTGGTTGAAGATGCTTTATTAAGCCTTCTGGTTTATAAACATTTTCTTCCAGTTTGCGATCTGACCACTCATTTTCCTAAGGTGTGCCTTTTGGAAGAATAAAAAAAGATTTAATTTTTGGAAGTTTAATTCTGGATTATATTTTCCCAATCAATGGTGACAAAGATTTTCTGCTGTATTTTCTTTCTAGATTTCAAATTCTGGCTGCTATATCGAGTTAATTCTTACTTTCAATGATTCATGGTTAATTTGTATATATATGATGCAAGATAAGGGGCAGGTTCTTAATTCTCATATGGATGTCAAATGGCTGCAGCATGAATTGGTGAACACCAACTTCTATTCCTTAATTACCCAGCCATCTTGAAACACATTAAGCATCTTTGGATGTCTAGTTATGAGCAGTCTACTGTATTGTTTTCTAGCTTTAGCTCAGTATTACCCTGTATTCTTCCTATAGTTTTATACTAAGGCTTGAGATTAGTTAAAAATGTACTTCATTCTTCTTAAAAATCACTTTGAATAGTTTATATCCCTTTCTCTCCATGTCAGTGTTATGTAATCTTCCTAATTTTACCCAAAATATTGCTGGCATTTTAGCTGAGATTTCATTTAATCAGTAGATCGAGAGGAATCAATACTGTAACAATATCTAATCTTACGATCTATGAAAATATTCTTCCCATTTATTTAGATCTTCAGTTTCTTTCAGTTTTTTTTTCATACTATGCATGTTACTCTAGTTTGACCAAAAATTAAAACTACAAGGTGTATGGTTTAAATGCATAAATGAAGGACAATTTGGGAAAAAAATGAGTAGGCGATCCAGTTTTCTCACAAAGCTGTAAGGGCTACAACAGCCCAGAGTGGCGCAGGGATGGGCAAACAAAGAATAATGGAAAGGCCACGTGCAGATCCTCATGAATGTGGAGACGGAGTGTATGACAGAGCAGTCAAGTGCATGAGAAATGTTTGTGAAGAAGGTGATGAGGGCTAGGCACTGAAGGAGCCACGATGGGAAAGAAACCTGACCAAGACCGTCCACTCTGACAATAAGAAATGAAAAACAAACAAAAGATGCGATACGAGAATTTATATTTTCACATGAGTAAACAACTCTCCTAAGGCTCTTTATTCTTTCACATTTTCTCATTAGGCGACGTGGTGTTGGAGGAACACACCTTGGCACTGCCAGCGAAGTGCTCTGAGGACAGTGCCCTGTTCAATGGAGACTGCTTACACCGCCAACTCTTGCTGGGTCAAGTCCGGGGGGCATGACAGCCATTTTATGATCATAAACTTTATAACATTTTTAAAATTTATTTGAAAGGCAAAAAGAGCAAGAGAACGAATAAGAGATATGTATCGTCCTTCTTCTGATTCATGTCCCCAAAAGCTTTCAGTAGTTGAGATTGGATCAGTCCTAAACCAAGAGCCCAGGGCTCAAACCAGGCCCACCACATGGCTGGTAGGGGCTCACGCTCTTGAAACACTGTATCACTGTATCTGACTCCCACAATGTGCCCTAGTAGCAAGCTGGAATCAGACTTGAATTCAGGCACTCCAAAATGGATGTAGGAATTTCCACATTTTTTTTGTCTTAACTGTTGTACCAAATCTCCTTCCTAATCATGTTTTTTTTTTTAATTGCAGTTTAGTGAGCAATGAAACTCCATAAGAAACTTAATGAAGTTCTCATCTGTTTGTCTTCATTGAATATTTGAATAACCATGTTACTTCTTACATAGGCATACTTCTCAATCTAATTCACATCCTTTGCTTTCTATTCTCCAAGCTCCACTGTTGTCACATTCAAAGTAATGACCAGTACCTTGAGGTCAGCTCATAAAATAACCTTGACTTGGTAAGAAATAACCTTGCTTTGAGCTTGGCCACAGGGCCTAACCCTTCTGTGCAGTAAATAATTCCCATCGGGCCTTTGTTGCTGTAAGCACATTTTTATTCTAACTTTTGAATCATGGTCCAGACTGTAGGAACAGTTAGCTCCACTGCTTGTGACCTTTAGACTTCTGAACTCTGTCCATCTTTGCTCTCCAATCATTTCTGGCTTAGGCTCATGTCTTCGTTTTTATGCCTCAATGGAATCAGGGACTAGGCATCAACATGCACTAGTATTTCTACCTCTTACCAACCACTTCCTGGAACTACACTTACACATATATGCTAGCATTTGGTCTGCTTGCAGAATTGCAACAGGCAACATTTTATGTTACGACATTATACAGTTCTCCATATTTCTGTCTCACTTTATCTTTCTCCCTACTACCTGTCAATCTTTAACGGCAGCTTCACATTTCAAAAAATCAATTTTTATATTCCCATAGCTGACAAAACAAAATAGCCTGGAAATTTAGCGGCTAACATGTTACACATTTTTTGTTGTTGTTGCTTAAGTAACTGTACTAATGTGGGTATTTCTAGCTAGGAAATATGCTTGTTTGAGTTACAACAAACATCACAGACTAGGTAGCTTATAAACAGAAATGTAATTCCCACAATCATGGAGGCTGGACCTCTGAGATCGCAGTCAAGTTCATGAAAGCCCATTTTCTCTCTGTGTCTCACTTTTCCTAAGGGAATTAATATAATTCACGAGGGCTCTCATTTCCTAACTGAATTAGCTACCAGAGGACCTAACTCCAGCCCTCACTCACCTGGAACGTAGAATTTAATATTTGAATGCAGGGAACATAGATATTTTCCTATAGCAGGAGGGTATTTACTTGCATCGAATGATTCAAATATTTATGTCCTATCTGTCTGCTCCTCTCCTCCTCCTAGGATCTCAGGGTCCTTACACACGCACAAGAGGAAACAGAAGGAAGGTAAACACAGGCTTTGTAAGTGTCCATCATCTCTGCTGATGCTCCATTGGCAAGGACCAGACACAATGCTCATCATGTGGAGAAGGGTTAGCTCATCACCCACCGGGCACCTGCTTCACCCAAACAAGTCTCTCTTTCAGAAAGGAGGGCTGTGGGCACTTGGCAGAATCATCTTGCTTGTGAAGAATATAAAAGACTATTTAGTAAGAATTTAGGAGACGTGAGAAAATGTAAGGGTGTGAAAAGGAAACACAATTTGAAGAAGCAGCACAAAACAAAAATAAATTAACAATAAACTCAATGATGTCAAAATACACCTTGAAGAGAGCGAAGAGACAGACCTCAAACAGAAAGAGCATGTTTGCAATATAAACAGCTGACCTTAAATTCACAGAATTTATGAAGAATGTATGGATATGAATAAAACCGACAACTCAGTGGAAGTTGTAAGGAAAAAAAAAAACCATAAAGATAAGAGGCTACTACAAGCCTCCTGGAAGAATGAGATTGAAAGTAAGTTTATTTTGAAAAAAAAAAAGTAATTTTTAGTGTAAAAATGTCAAAAGCCGCTCACACCAAGGATTTTTAAAAGCTCATGCAAAACGTATTACAAAAAGTCATGCATGAATTTTGGTATTTTTGCATCAAAATAAACTTATCTTTTAATTCCATTCTGCATGTACTATTTCAAGTAGCCTTTATGTGGAAATCTGCTTAAACATATTAAAATTCAAAGAAATACAAAAATACAAAATTGCTCTGCAGCAAGCTGCCATTTCTCATCTCTTAGATTGATTAATGTTTAAAAGTTGTGTAAGATGGAGAGGAAGTTTGCCGCCACACGCCTTCACCGAGCTACTGGGAAAGGGCATTCACATACTACTTTGGAAAGGTAATGAGGACAAAGAACTTGTTTTCTCATGTTCTTTAAACTCCACACACACACCACACCCAACACACAGTGTCCTTCAGTACCCACAGGGCACTGACTTCAGGACTCCTGGCAGACGCCGCAATCCGCAGAGGCCCAAATTCCGTATGCATAAAGTTACAGAATGTGTGTATAACCCAAGTGTGTCATCCTGTTGACAGTCACGTTTAGATTACTTCCAATACTTAATGTCTGTGTTATCTGCAGTTGTTACACTACATCATTAAGAAGATAATGGCAAGAAAATAAGTGTGGTTAGTGCAGATACAAAATGTTTTCCAACTGTTTTCAGTTCATGCATGGTTGACTCCGAACTAGATGGAGATGATGTACAGATACACACTTATATACGCACGCATAATCGAGTCCACAATGTATTTGTTTATGATTATCTTTTGAGATGATGACATGAGGTTTATGGAAAAGCTGGACCAGAGATCACTTGTAACTCTAGCGGATACATTCTATGGCAGATGACACATCTCTGTCCTGTTGGCCCATGTGCAACTGCTGCTGCCTTCCGTCACCGTTTCACCAACAGATGGTCTACATACCAATTCTGAGCAAATTGTCATCACACCATCAAGGGTTGCTGAATCAGGGGGCAAGCATGCAGGACAGTGAAATCTTCTCTGTGCCACCGCCCAGGCCTCAGGAGGAATATACCTTCTGTTTGTGTCAGGGGGTTAATTAACAAGTGTTGGTGTCACTTCCAATAATTACTAGGAATCAAAATTTACAGAAAGCACACGGAGGACCTGGCAGCTGTGCCAGAGTAAATGTGCCTCTGACCACACAGCTGCAGCTGTTACCGCTCATAACGCATTTTTCAAATCACCTTGGTTTCTTGGAAGCCTGGCCATGGGCATCACCTGATTTCTGCAGAGTTTGCAAGGCTTGAAAACAGAAAGCAGGGCCCCACAAACGCCATATGGATCTACCTCGTGGCTTTCATCACTGGCAAGCTTCCTTTCCCATTTTGCCAAAGGATGCATTTTCAAGTCCCTTCTCCACGAAGCAACATTTAAGGACAGAAACGCTCTGATGTCTCTAAACTTTCAAGTGGAAATAATTAAGACTTGTAATAAACTACAAAATGCAGGAGTAGCTGTTAGGGTGACCTCGTTGCACATTAGAGAACCTGGGTTTGATACTCAGCAAAGATTCAGCAAACTCCTGAGCCCAACTTCCTGCTAGTATGGACTCATCGGATACCCGAATATAGTTCCTGATTCTCATTGACCCGGTGATAGACGTAGCATGTATTTGAAAAATGAGCCAGAAGATTGGAGCTGTTTATGACTCCCTTTCCAGTGATTATTGGCACAGCCAGGAATGAGCAGACTCTCAAGCAGCCTTGTGAGTGAGCACACAGAAAAAACGCAGTGCAAGTTTGGGCGTTCATTTGTGGCATGTGAGACGAAACCCATCTCTCTCCCCACTACTATAAGCAGCACCTCAGAAACCTTGCAAATGGCGCACCCAGAACCTACAAGCCCTGTATTCTTTTTCCCTCCCTCAGGCAAAATTTTGGTCCCCAATTTGGCTCAAACACCACAAATAAAATGACCACTAGAGGGCAGAGAAAACCTTATTAGAAGAGAAGTGTCTCAAAACCACTAGGACCTGAAACCATCTGAAATGCTGTCTTCAGTCCGGTGCACCTGAGAAGGCAGCGTAAGGATGAATTCAGCTGGCAACGTCAGTATATGCTAATGCGGGGGGCAATTCCTTAACTGCTCTACCATCTTCTTACCCAGGTAGATTCTCCACAAAAAGAATTAGAGTGAATATTCGAAAGTTCATGTTACAAAATCAACATTTTCGTAACTACTCTTAGAAAAGATTCCAGACGGTTGTGGAACCTGAGATGTGGACTCCCTGTGAGGAAACAGCTGAGCCTTGCTTTTGGCATGCGGTTCTGTCTGGGCCTCGTGATGGACGGCAGTGATCACGTGATGGGTTGGCTTTTGGCTCCTGCTACTGTTGACACAGGAAGTTGTCACTGGTGGCAATGTTCATGGTGTGGCCGTGTTTGTCTCCCAACAAGATGGACATCAGCCTTGAGGTCCCGCCTCGTGATAATTAGTTGCTAGGTCGTGCTGCGACTTCCTTTGCCAACAACATATGCTCTAAATGTGTTGAAGTCCAAAACAGCTCCACAGGACCAAAATGACTGCGCGCTACAAACTCTCATCAGCAATGATGCATAAAGAACGAGGTAACCTACCCCCGAGGCTGCAACTGCTTGGCGAAGGCTATGGCAGAGGATGTGGCCAGGACCAGAGACACCCAGGAAAGCTCTGCTTATTCCAAATGTTAGTCATTCATGTGAAATCTGCAGGAAGATGGGAAGAGAGAAATTGTCAACTGGGGGTAGAAAATTATCCTGTGAGTTATTCGGTGAGATGGAGCTGAAGAACACATTAGTACGAAAAAACTAGAACAATAACTGAGTTAAAGGAGAGAATTCATTAGGGCCGGGAACTTCATAAAGTTTACAGAAAAAGAGATTTGAAAGGATTGGAATAAAAAGTACACGTATTTTGATGTGAACCATTTTTAGATTTATGCATAGCTTTTTTGCACATTACATGTCTTCCATGAAGTTTTGAAGACTCTCATCATGGAATGTACGCTGAGAAAATTTAATGTGGGAACTTCCGTTTGGTACCTGCTATTTTTCTCAATAGGGACATAAATGTTTTTAGATGGGATTCTTATTTCCATCAAAATCTACAGTTTCAAAAGCAAAGAATTCATCTAAAAATCATGATGATTTTATTCTTTGCTTAAAAACCCAGTTCATGTGCTTAATTCTTCGCTGTTACTGTGGTTTGGAGTATATTGCTTTAGAGACATTTTAAATCAGACAAGGCCGAGAGAGGCATTTAGTTTAACATTTAAGATATCTAAGTCCTATAGCAGGATGCTTGAGAATATCTGGGCTCATTTCTTTCATCCCCCAGCCCCTTTTTAAAAAATTTATTTGTTATTATTGGAAAGGCAGATTTACAGAGAGAAGAAGAGAGAGAATGATCTTTCATCTCCTGGTTCATTCCCGAAATGGCCACAATGGCCAGAGCTGAGTTGATCTGAATGAACCCAGGGGCCAGGAGCCTCTTGCGGGTTTCACAAGTGGGTGCAGGGTACCAAGGTTTTGGGCCATTCTCTACTGCTTTCCCAGGCCACAAGCAAGGAGCTGGATGGGACGCAGAGCAGCTGGGAAACAAACTGGCACTGATATGGGATGCTGGCTCTTGCAGGAGAAAGATTGGCCAGTTGAACCGTTTTGCCAGTTGAGTGGTTGCATCAGCCCCTGTTCCTTGCCTTCACGCCTGGTGTCGAGCGGTGGTCGCTGGTTAGGTCTGGTCTAGGTTCTGGTAAGCAATTCACAGGACAGACTTAAAGGTGATCAAGAATGAAATATTTATTTAAAGCAAATGAAATATACACACTCAAGAAACATTGTAGGCAAGTTCATGAGAGTGAGTTGACCTAGACAAGTTTTTGACCTGTTGCATTAAAATATTAGGATGCATAGGAGTTGTGAGGCTTCACTGAATATCCAAAGGGGGCAGAACTTGGGGTAAGGCTGTAGTACCATGTATTTCTATGCTCCTTTCTGGATTTCTTGGGAATGTCCTGGTTTTGGGTGTAATACAGGAGTGGGAATATCAGCTGCAGTAATTTTGCTATAATGACTGAAAAGCACAGGAACACAGCCCGCAGCCATGTTGGATACTTTCATGTTGCTTCTCAGCTTGCAAAATCCTGGAACTTGAAGCTTTCTGGATTCCACTAAGAAAAGAAAGCAGAATTTGGAGAGTGCACAGAGGAGGAGGTTTGGGCAGTGCATGGAAGTGGCTTAGGGACAGTGCAGGACGAGGGCATGTGGATGGTGAGGCTGTGTTCATGCGAGCTGAACTGGAGCCGAACGCCACGGGGCACATTGCCGTACCATGGGCCATGCCAGCACAAGAACTGCAGGAAGCTGGAGCAACCAAATCTCCACTTCTCTCCACTAGCTCTCTCCCTGTCTCCATCACTGCGAGGCAGCAGGAGGGGGTGGGGGACTCAGGTATCTGACTTCCTGTCACCTAAGTGGGACTGGGTTCCTGATTCTCAGTGTCAGTCTGGCTTAGCTCCCCCTTGGGGCACCTGAAGAATGACTTAGTAGTTGGAAGATGTGTCTCTCCTTCTCTTTCTCTAGCTCTCACAAATAAAATATATGATGTTTTAAAAAGAAGCAGAGCCATTACGCCGTATGATGGTGATGGTAATGATTGTGCTGATGGTGTCAGAGATGACAGGTCCTTTACAGCACCTGATTGTAGGTACCCCAAGTGTACGAGCTCACCTCATCTTTACAACAGTCCTATGGAGCGGAATTGTTATGATTTGCCATCTTGCAGATGGAACCACTGTACAGACAGATCAGGGAACTTTCCCAAGCCTACACACAAAGGACGTGGGGCACTGGCATTGAATTCACAGGATTTGTTTCAGGGTCTACAGTTTTTACTAATGGTCAAGTTGCTTCTCTAACTGATGAGTGTGTTTTGTTAATGTGGATGGATCATAAAATATGCAGTAGTTCCTCAAATAATTAACTTGAAGAAAATCATCACCCTTATCACAACATTATTCCTGCAGATAATTTGCACCTTCCAGGCCCATGAAACGAGTTGCTTGGAGCAAGATCAAGAAGGCACGTTCAGCCATCGGAGTGAACAACTCGACACTTCCTTTCTGCCTTTTTCTCCTGTCCTCAATCCCACCTCAGCCACTTCCATTTCTAGACCTTACTTCGCATTGGTTACATAAAATTTGTTCTCACCAAGAATTTCAGAAGCTTCAATAAAAGAGACATCTTATTGTGCTTTTTGTAACTGTAGTAGAGAAGCACAGACTGAATAAGTTTTTAGTAAGAAATAGAAAAGTATGTTGAACTCCTACTATGAAAAGCCTGATAATTCAAGATTGCTGCATCTGATGAGACTCTGCTGATGGGCACTCTGCAAAGTCCCAGGTGATTCCAGATATCACTTGGCAAAAGGGGCCGCATCCAGGAGAGAGCAACAACCTGGCTTTTAGGACAGATCCACTTTGGCAATACGCCATAGATCCTCTAATCCATCAGTGGATGAATCTACTCATGAAGGCAGACATTCTTGAGCTAATCACCTCTTGGAGAACCTCCTCATTCCCAGACATGGTCCCACCTCTTAATACTTTGTAATAAAAATTGAACTTCAACCAGAATGTTGGTGGGGGCACTGAAACCACAGGAAAGGACATATAAGGTTTGGTGTTTCTCTCAAGCTAGTCATCCTTCTCATTGATCGTTTTAACAATAGAGCTTTCCTAAGAATTCTATAGCTTTGATCAAACTTTACAACTCCACAATCAGAGGGGTTTGAGAGACTCATTTAGCCATTTGCATTGATCAAATTTAATTCTTTTACATTTATTTCTTTTAAACTCAAAGTTACAGAGGCAAAGAAGAGAGAGTCTATCTGCTGGTTGATGCCCCAAATGGTTGCAAAAGGCAGGACTGGGCCAGTTCAAATTCAGAAGCCAGGAACTCCACCTAGGTCTGCCAGGTGGGTGTGGAGGCCCAAGGATTTGGGCTACCTTCTACTGCTTTCCTAGGCACATGCGCAGGGAGCTGGATGGGAAGAGAAGTAGCCAGGAATCGAATCAGCGCCCACTTGGGCTGACAATGTCATAGGCAGTGGTTTAACTTGCTGTGCCAAAACACCAGACCCCAAATCTGCTTCTTGCTGCACCTAGTTCCCAAAGAAAACAGTTCAGAATGTAGATTGCACATTTAGTTAACTCATAGGCATGTATACTCTTTTGTTAACTAGGTATCTGGATAGCCTCACTGTATTTTCAAAGCATCCAGGTGTTCAAAAGGTGACACTTTTGCTCTCTCCCTTGCAACCACAAATGGCGGGATTAATGGTAGTGCCTAGGCACAAAGGAAAGCAATGGCAACCGATTCTGTAAATCAGTAGCACAGCGCTCACCTCCAGGAAGCTGCAGGAAAGGCAAAACTCACCCAGAATGCTCCTAGCGAAGCAATACAAACTGCCACTAATCCATCAAAATCATGACCCGCAAGTACACGGGTTTCTTACTTTTCTGTGATAAAATGAGGAATATATATTTTAGGGGTATTTCATTATTTATTCATACATATATTATATAGCTATGCAATGTTTGTGCACCTTCAGCTGCTGAAGTCCATAGCTGTTCTGTCTAAAAGCGTGTGTACAGTCGCTTGAATTACGAGCAGTACTAGCTGCTTTTCTGCCCTAAAATGCCCTTTCCACTTGAAATAAAGACTGACAAACTGTGTGGCTATTTGGACTGCAGCATTCGGGAGACATTTCTTGAAAATCATCAAAATGTTTTGTCCTTGCCATAGACACTGCTCACAACCCAGTGATGAGGCTGCCACGTGATCATTAAAGCTGTGGGAATCTTATGTGTGGCTCATGCGTTTGATACACTTCCCAATTCTCCAAGGTTTTTCTGATAAGAATTATTGTAATATTTATCAATGTTGTCCTTTTTGGTATTGAGTAACGAAATATGCATCAACATTGCAGAACTATAACTTAGTGGGCCAGTGTTATACAAATGACAAACGTGAAAACAAACAAGGGAGATGTGTCGCAAGTGCAGGTAGACTAAAGAGTTTAAAAGAAGAAATGAAAAGGCTACTGATATGGCTTCCAATTTTACATTGTAATTAAGCTTTAAAGAATTGTCATTTATTGAGTTTTGGTGTAACATCAAGTAGAATGCCCAAACTATCTGAAAATGCTCCCAAAATCCTCTTCTCTTTGAATTACCCAAATGTATGAAGCCGGATATTCTTTTCAAATGTCAACCAAAAAATATGCAAAATAAATTGAATTAGATCTCACTTATCTAAAGCCAGATATGAAAGATATTTGTAAATACTATACAATAAGGCAATATTATTCATAGATATTGCTTTGCTAAGTGTATCTTTCATAAAGATATAATATTTTATTGGTATTCAATGGATTCATAATAAACTTAATTTAAAATAGTAAATTTTGTTTTAATTTCTAACATACTATATATATTTGTTATATACCATATTACACTGTGTACAGTGTAATATACAACATCTATGCCAACCAATTATCTTATAATTCCTAAATATATCCTTACCAGTGAAGAGCGGTCCTGAGTCAAGAAAGATTTAGAACTTCTGATTTAGACAGCCAGTCTGGGAGGCCGTGATCGCTAGGCACTGCCTTGGGAGGTGCCATGCAGCAGGTAGACTGTAGAACCGAAGCCTAGACTCATGAGTCCAAGCAGGACACACATTTACTAGCTGTGCTACCCCAAGTGGGCAGATTAACACCCTCTTAACCCTCAGTTCCTTTGCCTATAATATGGAGATTATAATAATTGCTTTCTGTGATGTTAGGAAGTTTGAATTCATTGCCATCAAGAACATGTTTACTCCTAGAATATAATAGGCAATAAATATATGTAGATGGTAAATATATTTTCCTAAGTGTCTGAATACACTCTATCACTGTATCACATTGTTTCTAAATCCCTTATTTTTCCTTGTGTATGTTAGCAGGATGAAGGGATGAGGGACTTGATGCAGGAATGAAACCCAGGCACTCAGCAGGAGAACAAAAGCATTCTATCCAGTATTTAGTACCAAGCATTTGCCTATCACTACTAGTTAGCATGATGTTGTTAAGATTTATAATTTTATTTATTTAAAAGACAGTGTTACAGAAGACGAAAAATCTTCCACCTACCAATTCACTGTCCAAGTGACCACAATAGTTAGGACTGAGCCAGGTCTAAGCCAGGAGCCCAGAGCTTCATTTGGGTCTCCCATGTTGATATATGGGCCCAAGTACTTGGGCTCTTCTAATGCTTTCCCAGGCTCTTCAGCATGAAGGTGGATCAGAAGTGGAACAGACAGAAATCAAACTAGTGTTCAAATGAAATGCCAACACTGTAGACTGTAGCTTAGCCTACTACACCAGCCCAAAGCTATCATTGGTGTGGCTAGGTTAGAGAGAGTGAGACAACGACAGGTTTCTAATATCTGCATGTTTGTATCCACAGACTCTGGAACTTATTTTTTAAAATAACGTATTTATATAAACGTCTGACACACACATTATACACGTTGAAGTAGTAACACATTATAAATTTTAGAACAGATGTGACAAAGCAGCTGGAAGAATCTAAACAAGCCATTGTTTGGTGCCATGAGAATACTTCTCTTAGTTTACAATTTCCTTTTTTCTTTTAAATGATTGTTGTTATTTGTGTCATCTCCAGTGCCTAATCAAGTTAATTCATATCACCAGATATTTTTCTATAATAGGAAGCAACTTTTATTATTTTGCCCTGGCTCAGTTGAAAAGCTGAGATTTATAGAATATTATAGTAGAAAGGGGTCCTGAGGGATCCTCAAGTTATCCCTCTAATAGAACAGGTGGGGAAATTGCTGGTAATTGTTCACAGTGGGGAGGGAGGGCGGATGCAGAACGGAGGAAGCACGGCATCTCCTTTTCGATTTCTTTCTCCAAGCTTCTTGTGGACTCCAGTGACCCAGTTTCTTCAGGTTTCATTTTCTCCACTGTTTTCTTTCATCTTTCTCATATTCTGTCCGTCTTGATGGCAACAGAAACACAGGGCACAGATCTTGGTAATTCATGTGTCAAAGATCTGGTCACATGACACCGCAGATTGAACAACTTGAAGTAATGGGTAGGAGGATCGTGCCTCCTTACCACATGGAAGATGAATTTAAATTGAGTGTTAGATTCCTCTTCTCACAAAAGGTTCTCAGCCAATTCTGGAGACTTCCAGTTTGGGGGAATTTCCACCATTTTCTCTGCTCTGAACACAGGTCTCAACTTGCATCCTCTATGTTAGCCCTGCTTCCTTCTGCACACTTGTTTGATTTGCCTCCGCATTTCTCCTGCTAACCCGCCCCCTGAAGGTCTTAATTTCTGTTAGCGTCAGCTTTTATTTTCCAAAATAAAAACAGTTCTTTATTCTACTTTTTTTTGCTAGCAACAAAATGTGTTTTTTTTTATTCCATTTTTATCTAACTTAAAAATATATCCATAATGGACTTTTTGAATAACTGGTGAAAGTGCTTAACTCCACTTGGTCATTTTGGCTTTTACTCAGAGATACAGTGGACTGATATTCTTATCAGTTACTTTAACACACTCAGTGGTTTCCGTATATTTCTCATTGCTCTGGATGCTGTGACGTTCATGAGCCAGGGTTAAGCTTGTATCTGGTGACGGCTTGCTGGTAACTGTGCTCTTGCTACATCCTCACACAGCATCCTTCTGCACTCCCTTCCTGTGGGGACTGTGTTATCAAGACCTCAGTATCTCCCAGAGGACCCAATTCCAGTGGCATCCATTAGATGCCACATTCAGAGGCAATGTAAGAACAGGGAAGGTGGTCACATTTATCCTATAGCAAGCTGATTAACTCAGATCATCTTTTTTTCTTCAAGAAAGGAGGTAAAGGTAGGAAGATTGCATAGAAGCATTAGAAAACAAATCATACAAAGCAAACAGAGCCACTTGGAGGTGAATACAGAAGGAGCGGTAAAGATAGCTGAAGATAGTTCCCAGTGTTGGTGGAGATGCTGATATGCAAGGCAAAGATCAGATGAAGGACTGATTCAGGGAGCAACAGATACCACAGTCTGTTCTTCCGGTCACTTGTCCTCTTAGTGAGATCTATTCTCCATCCCTCTGCTATCACCTTGAAAGAGACTGCCCCATTTCTTTCTTGAACTGTTACATTAGTTCAAGTAACAGAGACAAGTATGAACATGAAGCATCAGTGACAAAGGACTGGCAGCTGGGGTAGGTGGAGTGAAAACACATCAAGTGAAGTGCTAAGAGCTGAGCTGAAGAGACAAGCAGGAGACAGTGTCTATCCAGTTGCCTTGCCACCCTTTCATCTCTTTTTTTAGACACCAGGTAACAGGTGATATCCTCAAATTTATTTAAACTCTAGGAAAACGATTCTCACCATAAAAGTGTTTCTTCCCACTTTCTTCTAAAAGAAAAATGAGAAATGCATAATTCCAGAAAATTTCTAGTGTAGCATAAAGTTTATTATAAAAATAAATATGAAAATAACAGTATTCTATAGATGGCCATCAAAGAAGCTAGTATATAAGATACATGTTTATGAGAACTGTAATAATATTTAGTTACTTGAGACCATCTGTGGGAACATGGAAATAGCCTCATTATGTGTAAACACATGATAATAATAGTTATTAAATTTTGATTCCCTTTGTATTGTATTCAACAAATGGGGAAACAAAGACATGTTTTCTACAAATGTTGACTCACAGAAACAATTAGGTGTAAAAGTAACTGTTGACTTTGAAAGTTATTTTTGGAACATCTACAAAAACTATTGGAAAATCAAAGATACTCATAGATAAACCAAGCTATTGGCCTACTATCAATCACTGTGAGCTGGCGATACCCTGAAAGAGGAAGCTCACAGTCAGGGAAGGCCTCAGGCTGCCTTTGGAGGCATTCTCTGTCATGTCTTGTCACATCGGATTGAATGAGTTGGTGCCTCTCCAACTCCCAGACAGCTATGTGGCCTAACAAATGGTGGAATTCTGCCCTTGACTAGCATGTAAAGGGTCTTCATATCAACATTGGAATTTTTTTGCTTTTCTTGCTCAAGTTCTGTTTTGATTTTCTCCTGCTGTCATTCTAGTTGTGTAAGACACAGCAACAGTTTTTTTCCTTTTTTTTTTTTTGGAGTTCTTATATCTTCTAGGCTCCATGTACAATGCTTTTTGCTATGTATATATACACAGACACATGTTTTTACATTGTATATATATATAACTGTACTATACCATGACTAATACCATATCCATCTTACAAACAAAACAAAAGTATGTGATGCCTGAATCCAGAAATCACTAGATAGTTCATTAATACTCCAAAGCTAGCCCTTTATCGCTTCTTGTTCTCAGGGCAGCAGCTTTTCCCCGTGGGACTTGCAAACTGAAAAGACTTAAAACTTATCCCTCAAATTACAGAGTGCTTAAAAGGTTCATGGATAAAGTGGAGCTCGATGATGGCTGTGGAAGTTGCCCCAGTTACCGTTTCCCCAGAAGACACCGCTATGAGCAGAACAACCATTTACACACTGATTTATCTTCACAGTGCTATGGCAGTTGGAGGAAAGCATGGTTTCAGTATAGTAACAACCAAAGATGCATTTAGGAAGGCAGGAAGCGGGTCATCACAGTGGTGTGTCAGGCTCATCCCCCACCTGTGGTGCCAGCACAGTATACAGGCACCAGTCCATGTCCCTGTTCCTTCACTTGCTTCCAGTCTAGCATCCTGCTTATGACCTGGGAAAGCAGCAGATAATGCCTCAACTCCTTGGAACCCTGTACCCATGCAGAAGACTCAGAAAGAAGTTGGCTTTAGAATGGCTCAGCTCTGACCATTGCAGCCATTTAAGGAATGAAGTATGAGTGGAGGATCCCTCTCTGTTTTTCATTCTCTCTGTAAATCTGTTTTTCACTGTAAATAAATAGATAAATAAATCCTTAAAAAGAGAAGTAGGAAGGAAGAAGTTATCCACAACACCCTCTCCCACTGCTGAGTAGCAAGGATGGGCAGACATTCTGAAATTCCCTCTTGCACATTGGAATCAAGTCGAGATTTATACTTGAACTTCATGACCAGGTCTACCTTGGTAAAAATCAGAGCTGGGGAGCAACCCATTGACCTTTTCCATGACCCATACCTTTCTAGCCAAACACCTAAGGTTGTGCCTTCACTACCTATACCCGTAATACCAGCAAACAGCACTGTTACTGTGAGCAGGGTAGAAGAGGCAGCTAAGCCTTTTGCCTTAGAGCTCAGAACTGGATCTACCATGGAGAAACCCAGGACTTGAAGGGGTCCAGAGGCCTTTGTACCCAGACAAGTGTTCACAGAGTCAGAAAGAGACCAGCACCCAGGAGGAAAAGTGTCGTTTTGGAGAGTATCACTGTCAAATTCAGGTGGGCCAACAAGTGCTCCCAACACTGCACAGGGTCTGGGGTCTGAGATTCAGGTCTAACCAAGCTTAGTGCCAGCCTGGGGAACCAAGGGGGTGTCTTTATCCCTCCATTCCATCCTTGCATGGTAAGCAATGGCACTGGGAGTAACAAGGAACAAGGCTCAGTGCTGAGCTGGTAAAACCCAGCACCAGGCAGATCTTAATAATAGCTGTGAACAAGCCTCTTAACTTCGGTTGGAGCCAAATGAAATCCTGAAACACCAATCATTCAGAATTACACTCCAGCCATCATCATCACCTATGTCAGATTACAGCAGCCTCGTGCTGTGGGTTCATTCACACGGTAACTGGAGCATAGCAATGTGGATGTTTGTCCTATCCGAATGTGGCACTGGCCTTGGGAAACTGAGTTCCAAGTACAAATATGTGATGGCACTGATGGCCATGGATCTAGACATCTGTGTCTACCCTGGCCCCCAGAAAGAGATTTATAGGCATAGATTATCCTACTCTAGGCACTTTCTCTAATAATTCTGGACAACACACCAACTTTGGACCTTGGAGACATATCTGAGCTTGGAGCACCCCCAAGTCTGTAAAATTGGCAAAATTGTCAATGTTTCTAATATTTTGAATTTCAAAATACTGCATATGTTTTCTTATTTCTTCATTTTCCTATATATCTATGAGTGATAAAGTTTTTAAATTTTGTCAAAGAGTTATGAATGTCCTAGAACAATCATATCAAAATCAATTTGCATGGTTTAATTGTGTTAATTAAACAGATAATAATGAAATTATAGTAAGATATTTCAAATGAATAAATATTAAATTCAGTTGAGTCATGTACAATCAAGCAAGGTTATAATACTGTTAAATGCTATTAAATGCAACACTCAGAAGGTGGAATTCCTGGAAGGCTTTGAAACACGGTCATTGCTTTAGGTATCAGCTCTTATATTTTGCAATATAGGTCTTTAAATTCGCTCTCTAAGCATTATTTCCATGTTTATATGTTTGCTTGGTACCTGGAGACATAAAAAGCAAATTGCTTCACTAATATTTACCTACTGCCATCAAGTGTCGAGTGGCAGGACCCACCAGGAGTGCTCATCTCTCAGGGATGAGTTTGACTCTGTTAACCCAAACTTTATGTTAAGTCAAGGCATTTGTTCCTATAAATATTTCAAGAAGCAACACCAGGAGCTTCGGGGAGAGTTCATGAACAGGAGGTCGATTTCCAGATTCTCTTTCTGTAATTCTCAAATGTGTTCTTCCTGTTCTTTGGAGAGAGTTGTAAAAACACTTCTGCTTACACTTCTCATATATGAAGCCTCTTTCCAGGAGGCCTAATGAAGGAACAAATGGAGCCCTAAAGCAGCTGCCCAGTGACTGAAATGGGGCATTGAGGGGACCACTGGCTGCCCCTGAGGAGTCCAGCATAGTTATGGTAGAACCTGCAAGGAAGCATTAGAACCTCAATTATGACAAGAAGGGTATTTGGACAAGTCTTCCAGCATTATGGAGAGAAGGAGCTCGGTGCTCAAATGACATTTCCTTCATACAGGCTCCCTGCACCTGTGCACCTGCAGAAGGTCTTCTCTGAGTGTGAGTCAGGGCAGTTAGGTACTCAGGTGGAAGGAGGTGACTCTGAGCTCCACCAGGCAGATTAGCCACATGGGTATGGGTTAACAAAAGGAGCAACAAGGCTCACACTTGGCAGCAGTGATTGCAAACTTCATGCTTCCAAACTTTCCCAAGCTTTGGATTAGAGGAAAAACAGCGCCTGCTGTCTGCAGAACAAATAGCAATCTGTGACCTCCTCTTCGCTAACTCACTTATTTCTTTAAACCACTGAGAAGAGTGGAGTCAAACTTCTCATCAAAGGAACAGGAGGTTTCAGTAGGTCAGGTGGGCATCTCAGTGAAGAGGGGTGAGCTGTGTGCTTCTGACGTTAATTAATGCGGTATGCCTCAATTTCTTTTGTGAGAATATAGCAGTACAATCATCTTCACAGCAATTAATTGATAAAGAGGCTCTAATACACCGAAAGTTCATTTTTCAAATGAAAAGAGAATTGGCAATAAAGCTGTCAAGAAGTAAATGTCAAGATCAGTGCTAAATTAATTCAACATTCCAAGCTTTTGTAAATTTCACAATCCTTTTTTTTAAACATTTTTTTGGCCACAATGTAGACTTCATACTCATATACATACATGCTATTTTTCCTCAGAAACAGATATGACATCACAGAGTGAAGGATTCAGGACAGTGACTGTAATGCAGAAGGTGGGGGACAGTATTATCATTTATATGGTGTGACTCAGTGAAGCACTGTCTGTAACTAAATATCAAATGATACAACAGCCAAACCGGTTGTAAAAAGAAAAAAAAAAAACAAACCAGCTTTGCGCCCGGTGAGGCCACTCTGTATGACTGTGTAGTGCAAAGACTGTATAAAACACCTGGCCACTCACAAAGAAACCATATGGCCTGGTGGGAGCCCAAGAGCCAGACAGGTTTTTCCAGCATGAGCCTAAGATGATGAACCAGATAGACAGTCCCTCTCCCAGTGGTGGAAGATGCAAACTCACTAGCAGGCATTTATCTAACAGTATGTTCCAAGTATGGATGCAGAGTGCCAGGGGTGCCTGACACAGGACTCCGGGCCAGATGGTGTGTTCCTGATACCACGGAGCTCAGTAGAAGTGCATCAGATTCCCAGACGGAACACGGACAAGAGCCTTTCTGACGCATGGCGTGAGACTGGGCAGAGCCCACAAAAGCTGCTGAGACTGGTCCATTCGGAGCTCGTTGTAGCGGAGGACTCAGCACAGTGACAGAGCAGTACGGCTCACTCAGAATCCGCTTGCCTGTGCTGAGGAGCTGGGGCCTGCGAGTACAGGGTCTTAGGAAGGAAGGGAGACAGGGGTGGTTGGATCTGCTTGTTGAAAAAAGATTGTCTACAAAAAGCCAGGTCCAAGATGACTGCCAGGAGTGAAGGCAGAGGGAATTAGCAAGGATACCCAAGTACACCACGTGTAGCAGATTTCCCTTTTGATTTGATTAAATAATATTTATGTGAGTGAAAAAGGCAATTACTTAGAACTGCAAATACAATTAAAAGAATGACCTTAACTCTTCATTTGATAACAAAAAATACACAAGAAGACTTATTCTCAAAGTCTTTAAAATAGATTCTCACACAGTGGAATATAGAAATCACTGCCGAACAGAAATTGCTAAGCCACTTTCAGTAATCTTGCTGTTGGAGGAAAAATGATATCATGATTACGAGGTTCTTCATCCAGCATGTGTAAAGTCAAGAAAGAAAATTTGCAATTTTAGTTTCCTTCTGTTCTTTGTTTCTAGACTGGGCAGCCTCTAAGATTAAAACACAGTTTTAGGAATATATGTTAAGGATCTTTTTGTTGATAACAGGTGAGACAAAGGATGTTCTGAAACAATGAGATAGAGACAAAAGGAACAAAATTAAATAACAACTAAATAATAAGCAATTTCTGTTTTCACTGCTCAAGAAGTAAAGAGATTTGGGAGAGAAGCCTCTGCGTGGAGCGTAGGGGACATTCCTTGCTGGCAGGGCAGTGAGATCCGGGAGCCAGTTATAAATTGTCTGGCATCTACACCATGATTTTCCATCACACAAACATTTTTGTTTAGCTGCTTTGTGCCAAGCATGTTGTAAGCACTGCATAAACCTAAAGCCTTCACAGGAAGCTTGGTACCTTTGTGACTTGACCGTGGGTTTGGAGTTAGTGTTTGGAGGACTGAGGAGGGAAACAGGACTGAGTTTGTTCACATTTAGGTCTGCCGTGCAGGACTGATGAGCTGCTCACAAGATTGCCAGAAGGTACAGAGGACCGCCTAGAAAGAAGAGAGGGAGAAAGCACCCCACAATTCTTGATTTTTAAGACTCGGCCAAAAGTATGGCTTAGTAAAATCTGGCAATAGGTACCGTCACTCTCACTTGGAGAGGGGAGTCAGTCCTTTTAAAAACAGTGTGTGTGTGTGTGTGTGTGTGTGTGTGCGCACGCACGTGTGTATGCGCTCTAACATAGCTGGCAAGAATCCAATTCCCCGAATGATCACCACTGCCTCCAAGGGCCTACATTAGGCAGCAGCTGGAATCAGTAGTCAAAAGAATCCACATCCTTGATGTGCAGTGAAGACATATTAACAAGCATATTAACTGTGTGTCTAGATGCCCAACCCACAGATTTAGTGTTAATTCATGTAGTATCAGATACTCATAACAGCTCTAGATTCATACCTATGGATTTAGTGCCAAAGGAGTCCCTTCCAGCTGTGAGAACGGTGGACCAGTTGTTTAATATCACGGACCCTTCCTTTTACCTGCTCCATGCATCTGTACTTTGTCCTTGGTTGTTCCATGGCACCTGTTAACCCACCTGCTCCCAGCCCACCCACAGCCCACAGCGCTGCACACACACAACCTGCAGTGCTTTGAGTTGTGGTGAACCTCATCCTTCATCACTGGTTTCCAAAGAGGAAAAAAGGCTGATCATGGTAGTTAGGGGAAGGCACTGGAGCCCCAGAAGTCCCTTTCCTCCAGTCCCTAAATAGATTATTTTATGGACCTCTCTGTCCACCCTGCCCCAAGTATCCTCCCAGCACTTTTTTCATGAAAATCTTGTGTTGAGCAGTTGGTAAATCCTCAGCTTTCCTTAGCAACTTGAGAGCGTAACTTTGACAGGCCACTTTCTGTCCTGTTCAGCTTGGTGCGGCCTGGTGATGTCCACCTGCCTTCTATGTCTCTTCAGTGCATCATGATGACTTCGACACAGGGGTGTTGGCTGCATGATGCTTCCAGGAGCCTGGGGAGCACAGAAACATGGGGAACTGACCAAGACACTTTATATATATGTTCATGTGAGGGTGGATCTCAGACTTAGGCAGGGCCACAGATGCCTACGTGGCTCTGTTCTTCAGGACTTGAAAAATTCCATAGACACCAAAAGACTGAAAAAAAAAAAAAAGCTCCTCATTACTTAAAGCAATAGGTCTCACTCACCAAGGTGATGCTACCATTCTCATTATAAATGGAACTATAATTCCCTTCAGTCTGCTACCAAAAATGTCCCAATGAGCATCCATCACCTAAATGGGATTTCCTAATCATTGCAGCACAAGGATTTTCCAGCATTCTAAAGACATTGATTCCTCTCAGTTAAAATAAGAAAATGTCTCCTTCTTTTAAGATATGGTGACAGTTAGAACTGTATCAAGCACAAAAAGGAATCTCTTCCATGAAGCAATTTCCAGAAACTGTCATTTTGTTAGTGAACATACACACACAGAAAAGGCTAGTGCAAATTTAAATAGCTTGGAAAATGCAAATGTTGCCCATTTATGTCATTATTAGTTTTACTGATTTGCCCTGAAGATGCTACAAAAAAAA
Source organism: Ochotona curzoniae (assembly GCF_017591425.1). NCBI lineage: Eukaryota > Metazoa > Chordata > Mammalia > Lagomorpha > Ochotonidae > Ochotona > Ochotona curzoniae. The sequence goes on from NW_024466502.1 coordinate 10,871,705, forward strand.
TGAAATTATGAAGCTTTTCAAGGTAGAATAGTTACAAAGGAAAATCATCTCTACAGTTGCTAGTTTATCTGGTTGGTTAATTGATTACTTTTATTATACTTTTAAATGGAAGAAAATTGATATTTATGAAAGGACTCTGAGATACTAGCTACACTGAGAAATAAGTTTTACTTCTTTGATTTTCAGAGTTAATTTTATTTTTGTCTTATCATGTACTTAATGATAATGCATTTACAGTAAGAAAAATGTGAAGGGGATACTTTGCTTGGGAGCAAGAATATGACCCAGTTTGCATTCCTATTCAGACATCTTCCAGTAGTTTCTGCTGTCTCTGGTTGTGAGAGAGTTGCTTGCAGCCTAGACAGAGAAGGGACGTCAACTTGCATTCTTTGAGCTCTTAATTAGCCTTTCCCACAAATCAATGAGGAAAAGCAAATAAATGAGAAAACTGTGCAAAAAGTGTGAGTATACGGGAGAGGAAGACATATAGTCAATAAGCCAAGACGCTCAACTCACTTAAACAGAGAGAAAGAAAATTAATCCTGCAGTGTGACACCATTTTACATCTGTCCAAAATGCTAGTCAAAAGTTGCACATCTGGCCAGCTGAGATTGGGTGAGCGTGTGGATCAAGGGAATCCCACACACACACCTTACGCATTTTGAAGGAGAGTTTGACACCATAAGGTGTTTTTTTATTTGTATGAAATATTACTTTTTATTTGTATGAAATATTACTTGTATATAAAAAATGAGACTACAATACACATGTGTTATAAAGCACATTGAATGCATCTTCTCTATTCCTTCTGAATGTGTCATTAGAAAACTTATTTCACTATTTATCTATGCAACTATACACCAGGATTTTAGCCCCCATGTAAATGATATTATACTGCATATACTTACTGAAACTGTATTTTTCCTTTTGTTTTACTGGGATTTATTGTTATCTTTAATTTTTATCCATAATTCCATTTATCTATACATTGATGATATACATGTTATATGTGTGTTTATATATTATATTATATTATATTATATTATATTATATTATATTATATTATATTATATTATATTATATTATAGATAGCCAGAGCTTGCTAACTTTAACTTCTTTCTTTGGTAAACACACCCTAACCTATTTCTCAATCCCTTATAGATGATCAAGTAGTTCTATTTTTCCTGGATCTTGATGTTTTTGTCATCATAAACAATATTACAATAAGTAGACTTGAGTATATATTTCCTGTAAAATGTTAGTTATCTGGGTATGTTTGCAATAATCTAGACCAATCTAGACCCTTATCTGTGATTTGTCTTAAAATGCAGATGCTGTTTGAGTTGGCCAATGGTTAGAGCAGAGTTTTTGTATTTCCAACAAGTTTAAGAGCTGGTCCATAGACTACTAGGGTCTTTATGAAATCCTATAGTTGTTTGATTTCCAGGCAGTTTCTGTCCACCAATTAGCTGCTTATAGTTTCCTTTTAGGTGCCACAAATTAAACAGGCTTGTTTTGTTCTTTAAGACTTCATGAGTCATATATCACAAGATAAATTTTTCAGCCAACCAAATACGTCATAAAAAGTTTTCAGTAGCCATAAAACACATTTTCAGTTCTATGTTTGTGTGAAATGATGTGCAGGTCTTGTCCAAACCCTGATGCTGAGTCGTCTCTGAGTGCTTATAGTGCTAGAAAAAGAGGGCTGTCTTTGTGGTTGACGACAATCGAACTACCCTTTTCCTGGGCTTCCCCGGCCACTCCAGACACAAACCCTCCTGGTGTGTCTCCCCATTCTTGAAGGTTTTCCATTGTACGTTTTAATAAAGGGACTGATAACATTTTCTTAAGTGCCTGCTTTTTAGGGCAAGGCCACCTATGTACAGAGGAAATCCAGAGCAGACAATTATATGTGACACAGCTAAGACATAGGCTCAAGAAGGAAAATATAACTGGGAGAATTAAAAAAATCCAGAGAAGCATGGCACCTGTGTATACCAGGACCCTCCCAGAATGAAGAAGTCCCTAAAACCTGAAAATCTGGACTGTTAAGACCGTCTTCCCATGCTGGCTGATTCTGAACCCATCCAAACAAGACATAAGCACTTTTTCCACACCCTTGTCCTCCTACCTAATTCATAAGCTGTCCTCACCCCCTGCCTGGGGAGGCATTTTTGAGTCATGATCTCCTTCATTCTTACTCAGGAGTAGTAATAACATATTTCTCTCCTCAAAGGAACAACCTCACAGAATACAGTTAGATGTAGCAAGTAGAGTGGCTTTCATTTAAACTCAGGAAGTACATAAAACCCAAGAAGACAAGATTACGAAAGATCTTTGCCATCCATTTTGTTGCAAAGGTGATCCGAAACCAGGAGCCAAGAACTTCTTCTGGGTCTTCCATGCTGGTACAGGATCCCAAAGCTTTGGGATATCCTCCACTGTTTTCCCAGGCAACAAGCAGGAAGCTGGATGGAAAATGGAGCAGTCAGGACACAAACTGACACCCATATGGGATCCCAGCACATGCAAGGCAAGGATTTTAGCCATTTGGCTATTGGGCCAGGGCTGCAAAGGAGATGATTTTATGGGAGTTTTTTTTTTAATTGTTGAGTAGTACTCCATAGTGTATATACACCACATTTTATTTTCTTTGTTTTATTTTTATTCTTATCTTTAATATTTAGCAGATGCAATATGATTTAGTCATCAGTTGATGGGAATCTGGGTTTATTCCCTGCTTTTACTATTGTGAATTGGACTGGTGTAATCACAGCAGTACAGACAATTCTTTCATGTGCTGATTTTATTTCCTTTGGATAAATTTCTAGAAGCATGATTGCAGTGACATGTTTACCTATGGGCGCCCTACTGTCAGCTTTTGTAGAATCTCTAAACTGTCTTCCACAGTGATGGCTATGAGGATATCTTTTTCTCTACAGCCTCACCAGCATTTATTATTTTTGAATATTTTGATGATAGCTATTCTAACGGGGTTGAGGCAAAATCATATTGTGGTTTTTATTTACATTTTCTAGAAATGTTGGTGATGCTGAACATCTTTTCATGTGTCTGTTGGCTACTTCTATTTTCCATTTGAAAAGTCCTGGTCACATCATTGGCATATTACGTAACCAAGCTGCTTTATTGCTGAGTTTCTAGAGTGTTTTATAGATTTTTAAATTCTTTATCAGCTGTAAAATTTGCAAGTATTTTCTCACGTTCTGTTGGTTGTTTCTTCATGCTGTTGAGTATTTCCTTTGCTACGCAGAAGGTGCTCGGCTATTTGCAAACTCATTTGTCTGTTTTTGGTTTTATTGCCGTTGTTTCTGGGTTCTTATCCAAAAATCCTTAATCTGTGTGAATGTCTTATATTGTTTCCTCGATATTTTCCTCTGTAATCTGATTGTTTAGGTCTTAGATTTAGATCTTCTTTTTTCCTTTTCCTCTTCTTCCTCCTTCTCCTCCTCTTTGTCTTCCTCCTCCTCCTCCTCCCTTTTTTCCTTTTAAATATTTATTTCTTTCTAGTGGAAAGGCAGATTTACACACGGAAGAGGAGACAAAGAGTAAGATCTTCCATCTACTAGTTTGCTTTCCAGCAGCCAGTTGCTTCTTCTAGGTCTCCCATTTGGGTGTTGAGTCTTAATGATTTAGGGCATGCTCCACTGCTTTCCAAGGCCACAAGCAGGGAGCTGGATGGGAACCAGGGAAGCCAAGATTCAACCCACACCCATATGGGATCCTGGCACTTGAAGGGGTAAGATTAACCCATTTAGCCTTTGCACCAGACCACCACCACTGCTGCCACCTACCCCCTCCTCTTCCTTCTCTTCCTCTTCTTCCCCTTTTTTTGTTTGAAATATTTGCAAAGATTCTTCTGTTCTGCTACTCCTTCTTCTGCCTTGCCGAGTGTGATGCTAAGAATTTCCGCTGCACTTTGAATACCATTTTGAATTCTGCATTTTCAATATTTCAGTTTGGTTTTTCTTCAATAGCTCCATTTCCTGGCAGAATTTCTCATCCATGTTATATATGGATATCTGACTCATGTGTGTGACAATTTTGCTGAGTCATTTTATGATCATTCTTCTGAACTCCTTCTTAGACTTTTCATCTCCACATTCTATTATATCCTTTTGGGGGAGTCTATTGTCTTCCTTACTTAGTCTCTTGAATCTCTTTGTTTATGTTTCAACATCTGTGGAAAACACTTAATAGTTTTTATTTGTTTTTCCTGTTTGGGCTATGTTCTTTGAAAGCACATCTGTGGCTTAGTGGATTGTCTGCTCCATCCATAGATATCCAGAGGTGTGTGCTGAGTGGGGCCAGAGAGCTGCAGCCATGCTGGAGGCTGGGTCAACAATCTACAGTGAAACCCAAATTGGGCATGGTAGATTCCTCTGTATCAGCAGTGGAGACTATATAATGTTGCTGACTGGTGTGTTGTATTTTCTTAATGATCAATGAACTTTTGTTTTGGGATTTTCTGTTTAACTTTTGGTGAGCATGTTTTATTTTGGTTAAAACAAGTGAAAAATGCACTTCACATAAATATAAGAAGTAAAAATATGAAGCAGAATGACTTCTCTGTGCTGGTGACCCGTCTCTGTAGAAAAGCCTGCTTCTTGGAGACTGACAGGCTGACTTTTAGTGGGGCTCTTGTGACCCTCACTTTTTCATCCCCCCCCATGAGGTCTCCCCTCCTTTGAGGTGACAGAATCTCCACCTTCTCATAACCAACAGAATGTGGTGGAGGTGAGGACACATGATTGATCACACATATGTTATCCTATGATAACTCATGCAAGAAAGTAGCACTCATCTTGCTTGAGTAGACTGCTCTCTTGGTTGGCTCTGGGGAAGCAAATTACCAAGCTGGGAAGCCCACGTGATAAGGGATTACAGCAGCCTGTAAGCTCTCAGCGTATGCACAAGTGAGATTATAAAGCCTTCTGCCAAAACTGTTCAGAAGAATTGCTATAGAACCCCCCAAACTGAGTCCATTCCCCGGTGTATAGAAAGACAATCAATGACACTTGGCTGGTGGAAGAAAGAAGAGGAATATCTGTAATACGCACAGCAGGGAGCCAGGACGTTAATGCTCTATTCCTGGATTCCCAGGGGATTACATGCAGTAAATCCTAGATTTCAGTCCTAGGTGTGAGGAGGTGTCCATAACTTCTGTGTGTATCTGCTTCGTTCACAGTGCCAACAGCCTTCCTTTGATTCCTTAGTGACTACAATCATTGTGTCTTTCTTAGAAATACAAAGGTAAACCAATCTTTCTGAGTTCAAGGATAAATTGAGTGTTATTTTGAACAGGGCCTGCACCGAGATGTCAACTCCAGGAACAATTTGAGTCTTTATGATTCAGAGTCAGGACTCTGGTTTGAGCCTTGTGCCACACACACCCTTAACCTAAGGAGTCAGTATTTATGGATCAACTGAAAGCTAATGGAGAAATACTGAGGCATGATGAAATGTATATCTAGGGCATCGGGGAGTTGAGTGGGGCTTCAAGCAACTGAATTCTGCCACCAACCACCCGTGTTTGAAAGTATGGAAATCAGTATGGAGGGTGTGAAAAACTGATCTGCCATATGACCGAACCATTTACTTCTGAGAATTTGTCCAAAGGAAATGTAATCTGCATATAAGAAAGGAATCTGTAATCATATATATATATATATATATCAATATATATATATATCAGCACAATCTGCAATGGCAAAGACATGAAAACAACACAGATGTTCATCAAGAGAGGAGTGAGTGGATAAACAACCTGGTACGTCTACCTCACAGTTACTACTCAGTTACTACTCAGTTACTACTCAGCCATTAGAAAGAATGAAATCCTACCATTTGCAACCAAATTATCCCAAAAAGAGACGCTTATGCTCAGTGAAATAAGCCAATCCCAAAAGGACAGATATATGTTCTCTCTGATATAAGGTAACCATGCAAATGCAAGACCAATAGCCCTTTCAATACTCTTTGTGCTATATCTCGGGGTTTTGATGTTTTTGTTTTTATTTTCATTCATTCAAAAGGTTTTCTTCTTATTAATTTCCTCACTGACTCATGCGTCACACAGCAGCATCATTTGCCTCACAAAGGTTTTTGATTTTCTTTTTCATTTCTTCTTCGACACACTGGTCATTCAGTAGCGTGTTATTTAACTTTGTGTTGTTGTCAATTTTCTATTTTTTGTTCCTGTTGTTGATTTTGTCTCATGGCTTTTCTTTTAAAGAGATGTATAGTAGCCATGTAATAGAGGCCAGCATATTGAGATTTGAAGATACTATGCAGTATGCATCTATACTTCCAAATCAAAGATGGACTCCCAATGAAATTATTAAATATAACTTGACAATAGAATATTGGACTGTCTGCCATTGTGCATACTTACACAATGTCAGGATATAATTAAATGGCAGAATGATTGACTTATGATTCCTTATGAAGGACTGTACTACTGTAAAGATATCTGGGAAATCAGTGTGTGTGTGTGTGCGTGTGTGTGTGTGTGTGTGTGTGTGTGCGTGTGTGTGCGTGTGTGTGTGTGTGTAGGGGAGTGGGGAGCTTGAGGAGAAGGGCAAGGAAATCTCAGAGCCTATGGAATTGTATTATATAATATATATATTTTTTAAGAAAATGGAAATAGATGCTTCACCATTCAGAGTTCCAGATAGGACCTTGATTGTGGCTTTGCAGTCCCTGACAAAATCATGCTGGGATTCCTGACCTACAAAACCTTGAGGTGTCCTGTGGATTATCCTAAGTGTTAAGCTCTAGGGAGCACTTTTATCAAGTGATTGCTAGAAAATAATCCAGTATCCATCCACAGATAGTTTACATATGCAAAAGATTTATGCATACTAGCTTGTGGTTTTAATCTTGGATGTTCTTTAAAATGGTAATTTACACATCCACTTCTTTATTTATAAGGCAGTATAATAGTCCATCAACTGATTGCGTACATTTAATGTAGCTGATCTATCTGAAGTACATTTTTAGGTTGTTTCCTTGACATTCAGAGATTGCGTCCAGTCACCAGAAAAAGAAGCTAAAATAATCTAGTGTTTAGGGACAGTGACTAATTTTCCAAGAAATGTTTGCTTTAGTTTCGGCTTTTCCATTTTATTTCTTTCTTACTATTTCTTCCAGCTGAGAACTTTAGTGGGTGCTTGGTCAGTCTCATTTTGCTCAGAGAAGAACACATCTGTGAGATGAGGATTTTCAGCATAAGCATCAAGACAGACCCAGGCAAATGGGGACAATTGGTTGCTGTGCAACCCCTTTGAAGGCTTTATTAAAAAAAAATGATGTGGGGTTTGGGGAGAAAAGAAAGGAATTCCAATAATTTCAACTAACTTCCTACTATCTCAGCTAAAAGAGAACGAAGAGCTAGGCTGCACTTGGCCTCTGCTGGGGACAGCCTTGCTCCTCCGCCAGGGGTTCCCTTTCAGGCCTGCACTGAAAATCAATACGCAAGCGACTTCATCTATAGGAAGAGCTAAAGCAAGACTTGGGTTTCAGAACAATAGTCTACCTCTTTCTATCAGAGGAATAAGCCAATCAGCTTAAAGGAACAGGAACCCACACAGTGCCGGGATTATCACCCCATGAAGCAGCAGGGTCCATCCATCAACACCTAAAGCTGCCATCAAGCTGAAACAAATCAACAGAGCGAGAGAGCGCCTGAGAAAAGGGAGGCTGAGAATGATCAAGGCAGCAGAAATGTGATCCACAGACCTTGCTGGCAGACTGGCCAGGGGTCCTGAGCAAATCGCTTCCACATCTCTGAATCTCAACTTTCCCACCAATAGAGCAGGGGGCACAACAGGTGCTTCAGAATCAGGGCATCCACCCCTCATTCTTTCTTGGGAGTGCAGAAGTGTAGACACAATGGCAGGGGAGACACACATTCCAACAGAGGGAGATGAGGAGGTTCTGATCAGATACTACTCAAAAACACAGTTAATGTACTTGGGAAAGGATGCAGAGAGAGGAGAGCCTGGGATGCACAAAGCATTGCTCTCTGCACTCCCCAAGGAGAGGAACCAAATTTACCGACCCATTGTTTACACCGCAGAGACAGACAAATCAGCGTGGTAGCACACTCAAGGGTTCTTGCTAGGACCACCAGTTTTCCACACAAACAAAAAGCTGCTTTCATGGCAGGTTTAAAAAAACTATTCCATAGAAGAAAGAAAGAAAAAACCCATGCTTTCACATACTTGCAGACTCTAAATTAAAGCACCTCTTAGCCTTCTCTTTCCTGGTCTTAAAAAGTCAATTCACATACCATTTCCTCAGGAACAGCAAATGCATTTGTATGGCAGGTTTGGGCATCCAACCACAGCCGTCATTACACAGTCAAAGTGCTCAGAGACTGCGGAAAAGCTGTTACCTGCGCTTGCCAGTTCAGCAGTCAGGCTAAGTGAAATAGAAAAGAGCCCCAGGCAATGCCATCCTCTTTCCCCTTGTGATCCTTTCAGGCAGAGTCGCAGATGCCCGTGTGTTGCTACATTCATTTACGAGTGTCCTGGTTTGCAGAAGGACACTCACAAACACTTCTGTCCTTTAGGAAAGGGAAACCAAATAATCAAATGAAAATAACCAAGAGCAGTGATGAGCACAGAAGGCCATCGAGGACTTTTAACACACACAGGAGATTTCTGGCTTTCCTTTACTTCCTGTGGTCACTCAAGCATGGCTCTTCATTTCCCGCCTCCTGTGTTGACTCTTGCTCTGCAGTTTGGCTCATAAATGTTGGGGAGCACATAGGAATCTATCCTGGGACCTCCTTCTCTTTCCAATCTGTGCTCTTCCTGCGTGGTTCTGCATGTCCCACTGACATGCCATTCATAGGATGAGAAACCTTGCCTTTGTGAATATCAAGCTGTTTTGAATGCTAGGGTCTTACGTCTAACTGGTCACAGGCTACCTGGACTTGGCAACACGTATTCTAGCCCCAGCTAGTGACTCTGGCACTGAAGGTCAGTTACCTCCACCCTGCACGTGTAATCAAGTGTTCTGAAAACACCTTCTCTGGTCTGAATCAATGTTTCTCTATTTCTTATTTCTAAAACTGATCGATCATCACTACTTATCTAGGCTATTCAGTTAGTACTGCTTTGATACCCCTAACTCACACAGGGGTCTTCTAACGGATAGAATTATTATATTCATTAAAAAAATGCTCTGTGCCTCCATATTAACATGATTGCCTAAATTCATACAGTAAATAAATAGCAGTGTCAAATGGCACCAAAACCTTAGCCTTAGTCTCGTGCATCATGCTGCTTTCAGGAAAGTTACAGAATATTCTTTCCAGTGCAAAGATGAAGACGCAGAAACTTAGTCCCATATAAGGTATGTAAAATACATCACATGGTTCTCAAAAGTAAAAACAGACTAGTGTAGCTTGGGGGATTTCTGGAGAGTTTCCTCAAGGGAACCAAGCTGATTTATGGAAATGTGTCTCAAGGAGTCTGGCTCTGTTTCCTTGCCTGTGTGGCCCTGCTTGCCCACGTCACATCCCTGGGGGATGATGGCTCAACCTGCAAACCACCACTCCATCTGCAGATTCTCCCTCGGCCTCTTCACGTCTACGAGGCCTGCTCTACTCTGCGCTCTTCAGTTCTCTAGATTTCTTTTTACAGTGTCACTGTGTTGTATTTCAAACTGTGACATATATTTTAAAATGACCTTATCAAATGTCTAAAATATATTAGGTACAGTAGATACCTGGAGAAACCGTAGGTAGAGAAGAGTCTAAATATCCTACTGCTCTTGGCAAAATCTGACACACACAATTATGTTCTAACTGGCTGACCCAACTTTCTTGAAAATGGAAATCATATATATTGTTGCACATGTCGGGGGTCATAGGGTGGCAATACCAGCTAGGAAAATAGCTACAATGAGCTCCCTCATTTGTTTTCCAGGCAACCAGGTAGCTTCACTTCCCTAGTTAGTAGAAAACCTAGTGTCTCTTTTAGGTCTCCTTAGTTCCCAATTCTATTCTTAAGAGTTTTGGAGATTTACTTAGTCCAAAGGATATAATACTGCTTCCAAAATGCTTGGAAAAGAGATTCCCAGGAAGTCCTACAAACCCAGTCCCACAAAGATTTGAATAAATCTCTTTAGTTGGTGTGGCAGTGCCCAGCTGAGACAGAGTTAAGAATATTCAGAGAAAATGCAGAATCAACCCATCTGAAAGTGCGCGTCCAGCTCCGAAAGCCCTGGAGGGTGTGTGGTGGGACCGGGGCCACATTGTACCTTCCTTTTCAGGGATTTCTTGTTTGGGAGAAGGGTGATGGTTGAGGCAATTAAGTCAAAGTAGATGGCTATCAGCAGGCATCCAAAGTTGTAGGTAAGCAGGGTGACCCAGAACACTGGCCATCCAGTGTGAGGACTCATGCTGCTTAGGCTCCAGGGAGAACACTTCCTTGTGGGTTCCAGTAAGCCACCTGAACCAGAATCAAAGTTGCACAGTGCTCTGCAGACACGGGCGGTCTCTGAGTGAGAAGCACTTGAGGAAGATAAATGGGTGAACATGCCAATCTTCCCTCCCTAGCAGCTTGAATGCAATGAGTTCTTAAAAGGCAAAGTGGCTTCTTCTGTCACTGGTGCCAGGTGTTAATCTACTTGTGTCCATGGATGTTCCAATTTGTGGTTCTGCAAACACTGATAAATGCAAAGGTATTTTCTCAGTTGACCACGGACAACTGAAGACTGTTTTCCAGGACTAATAATTCATATTACTGTGAAATTTATATAAATGTAGACTTAGCTGTAACGTACATGAAAAAATGATGCTAATTCTTCATATGAACAACAATCTTGAAAACTAGTTTAGATAGAGTTTAGAATTATATCTTAAAAGACAATTGTAAGGGTGTCAATATTTTTAAATAATTTTGAAATTTTAGTTCAAATGTTTATATAGAGTTCTAAGAAATATTTATTTTGTTTTAATTATATTTGTTTTTGTTTATTTGAAAGCAGAGATGGACAGAGAGACAGACAGAAAGAGAAAGTTCTCCCACTCAGGGGAACTTCCCAAATTCCTATAGCAACTGGAGCTAGATCAGGCCGATGTGGTTGCAGGAATCCATCGCAGGAGTCTCCCATGGGCAGGAAGGAACCAAGTGCTCTTATGGTCACTGCTGCCTTGCAAATGTGCTTCAGTAGCAGTAGCAATCGGGTGAGGAGCCCAGACTCCATTCTAAGCACTCCAACTTGAGATGTGGCTAGCCCAAATAACATCTTAGGGGCTGTGTCAGAGGCCTGCACCAACTATTCTCAGTTATTTTTTTTTAAAGATTTATTTTATTTTTATTGGAAAGTCAAATACACAGAGGAGGAGAGACAGAAAGGAAGATCTTCCATGTGTTGATTCACTTCTCAAGTACCTGCAACGGCCAGAGCTGTGCCCATCGAAACCAGAAGCCCAGAGTCTCTTCTGAATCTCCCACACAGGTGCAAGGTCCCAAGGCTTTGTGCCACAAGCAGAGAGCTGAATGGTAAAATGGGGTTGCTGAGATTAGCACTGGAGCCTATATGGGATCCCAGCACATGCAAGGAGAGGACTTTAGCCGCTAGACCACAACACGGGGCCCCTATTTTCAGTTGTAATAGACACATTTTGAATATTTAAAAAAGAAAATCCATCTTTGAAAATGTACACAAAACATCTGTTTTCATTCTTAGCATTTAATTTATATATTCAGGGGAAAGTATCAATATTCTAGAACACTCTAGTAGAATTACTTTAGAGTCTTGAAAAATATTTATTATTTAGTTAGTTAACTGTGAGACAGAGAGAAAGATTCTCCAGCCACAGGTTTATTTCCCAAATACCCGTGAAAGCTGGAGGTGGGCCGTGCTGAAACCAGGACTCACATGCATATGACAAGAACATGAGTCAAGAACTTAAGTCATTATCTGCTGCCTCCAGGACATGTGTCAGCGCTCAGCTGAGTCAGGAGGGGAGCAACTGGGACCAAGCAATTCCAACATTAGACGTAGGAGTTCCCAGTGGCTGAATAACCACCTCACCGCAACAGCCATCCCAACATTAAAATTCTGTGTGGGAAATTATTGTCTGCATAGATTACAGATTATGTGAAAATGCTAATTACAACAACAGCAGTAAACCTTTCTGTAATGAAAGCAAGCAAAAGAAATTTCATGAAATGCACATTGGTAGGACTTTTAAGCAGTTAAGACAGAAAATATACTCTATGAGAAAACTACGCATGGACTTCAGAATCTTTGTACCAAAACAAACTTACCCTGTACTAAAATTCATTTCTGCAAGTCTTGAAGTATTCTTGTGTGATAAATTATGCTTTTCTTATTTTGTTTCTCCATAATGTAAGGACTACTGGTCCATCAACAGAACATTCAACCTTGTGCAGTAATTAAATTCAGTGGGTTTTTTTAAGTGCTTTGCTAATTTTCAGTCATAAATCCTACCATAACTGAATATATTTTTGTTTATAGGAAAGGATGTATATATAAGTTTTAAAAGTGTCATTTAATAGATTTTCAGCACACAGGATCTTCACAATTTTGAACTTGCTGTCATTTACTGTGAACCCTAAAATTTCTGTGTCAAAAACTACTCCCAAACTCACTGCTGTCATTTACTGTGAACCCTAAAACTTCTGTGTCAAAAACTACTCCCAAACTCACACATTGTAATTTAGGCCGTGAGGCTGGGACTACCGTGATGGTACTAGGGGCTCTGGAGAAGAGAAAGGGAGACCTTGGCCAGCCCACTTGCTTTGTCTCACCCCCCACTCCCTCAGCCATTGTAGGATGCAGCACAAAAGCTCTCATTAGATACCAGTACCACGTGCTTGGACTTTGAAACCCCCAGGACCATGAGCTGAACATTTCATTTCTTTGCAAGTAGTCTCAAATATTTTGTTCCAGGAAGAGCAATCACAAACTGACTGAGGCAGAAGCCCAACCGAGGTAAGTGACTCTGCAGAGGCAATGGCAACATAAGAGATTGAATATGATCAGTGTTTTCATAACACTTGCATAACCAGCATAGCTCTCAGCATGCCAGGATGTCGCTAGAAGGATGATGATATTCCACTTGTTTTTGAAAATATAACCGGGCTTTTGGTTTATTCATTACAGAATTGATTTTGCAGGTTTCACAATGGTGGATAATGGGAAGGTGAATTTGGAGACATTCTGTAGCAATAAGTGTACACCTAAAAACCTGCCTTACTCTCCTTCGGGAAGTGCAGACACAACAGTGTTCTTTGAAAGACTGCCCATCAAGCCCTCACAGAAGGTGGAAATGAAGTATGTTCCAAGTGTCTTGGGCGTTGTCTTTAGTAGATTTTGGGGCTCTTTACTCGAGGCACCTCACCAGGAATGCTTCTGCATTCAGAGTTGTGTTCATGAATGCTATATGCAACAAGAGTAACCACCCACTGCAAGAGGAACCACCAAAGCTGCCACATTAAAGGATACTGGGAGAACTTCATTACAGGATTGGAGCTTGTGCAAGGCGCTGACAAGAGAGTTCAAAGAGATGGAATATGCTTTAAAGACACTGTTGGAAAGCAGTTGTGATCCATAATGGGTCACCTTGGTGAATTTTACCTAGAGTTAGAACAAATGGAGTGAAAGTTTTCAATTGGTCAATAAGAGGTCATTATTCCCATTTCCTAGAAGAAGGAGGTATTGGACCATTATTCTTTTGTGTGTGTGATCTGCATACAGCTCATTTTTGTAGTCCTGTCTGGTCATGTAAGGGATTTGATTTCATCCTGCCTAACCATCCCCTCTGAAGATGACAATTTCCAGGTTAATTGAAGTGCGAAAGAGAAGGTTGAGAATTCCTGTGAGTGCTACATCACTGGTAGCCATGGGGAGCTGTGCTTTCTCTGTTTCTTGGGCCCATTCAGAGACTTTGAAAGGGAGATAGGATTTAAAAGTAGGCGAAGAATGACAGGATAGTAAGCCTAGAGTAGAGAAGAGAAAATGGAAAACTTGTCCCCCAGATGCAAGAGGATCTTGCATACATTTTTGTTGCTCATGAGGTGAGACCCCTCAAGGAATCACTAGTCACAATCCTGGGACACCGTGCAGCCACTGACCATACAGGTTCACCTAGGGAAGGACTGTAGCTTCCCAGTGTCACCAGCCTCTGGTCCTCCCAGCATCTGCCAGGATAACTGGACTTGGACCCGTTCCTACCACTCCTTGACTTTTTCCATCTGCGCTGCTTCTCCCTGTAACCAATGTGTATATCTTGGAACAATATTATTAGAACTAAACAGATTCTTATTCAAAACATTCCTGGAACAATGTCTGGATCTTTGCTATCTGCGTTACTTGATTTTACAATTATCTTCTCCACAGAACATCCATACACCCCAATCCTCACCCCTACATTCCCAGGATCCCTATAAAGCCTCCCACACTTGAATTTTGTGGTTGGATGAATCCAGTTTTATCCTTAGGACAAGTCAGGGAGGTAACTGATGTGGTCCTTCTGGTCCTATAGATGCTGCATGAGGCCGCCCATAACAGGTTCCAGTGCCACGTGCATATACACAGTCTGTGAAGCATATGGGGTGGAAAAGCCACTCTTCCAGGCTTCTCTCTTTCAAATGAGTGCTTTCACACACCATAGATCCCAAATAAAGCCTACCAAACGACCACAGTTTTCCCATTTTAAGAAGGTTCAGCTCCCAATTGCGGGGAGGGGCTGTGCTCAGCAAGCATTAGAGCTGTAAATCACCAGGATGGGCTCCACAGGCGACGACTCCCTTGCTTGTGAGCTTGTAATGTCTTCTTCCATCATTGTGGAATATATTATTTGCTCTCTGCCAGAGCTTTGGCTTCTGCCCTTCTACTGGCCATAAAAATAATAAGCAATGTTTGCACAAAATGACAAATCAGAGAAGGCAAATATTATACCTGTGGAGTGCAAATCCACCTGAACTCCTTCTGCTCTCTTATCACAAGGTTATTTGGATGTGTCAGAGTAAGAGGATTTAGTTCTGTTTCCTTATCTCTGCAAATCTTACAAGCAAGCAGAAGAAATGGGTAAATACACAGTTTGAATGCAGGGGTACAGGAAAAGGACTCTGACCAACTCTGCATTCTATCCCAAATCTCTCCTTCCCATTGAAGAATTGAGCAATTTCAGATAGCTCCCTTTGTGGGTATCTGTATTTCAAGGTTTGGCAAGGGTTGAAATTGAAAAACTAAATCTCTAGCTGTGTAAGTTAGCATCAATTAATCTGCAGTAGAATTATAGTCATTTGGTTTTCATGGGGGGTTGGTTCTGTGGCTCCTGCAATGATCAAATCCACAGATGCTCAAATTCTTTCTTCAACATGATGCAGGATTTGCATGACCATAAGCTTGCTCATGCCATCGAATACAATGTAAATGTTATGTAAGTAGCTGCAAAATTCTATT
Source organism: Ochotona curzoniae (assembly GCF_017591425.1). Lineage (NCBI taxonomy): Eukaryota > Metazoa > Chordata > Mammalia > Lagomorpha > Ochotonidae > Ochotona > Ochotona curzoniae. The sequence goes on from NW_024466502.1 coordinate 10,887,176, forward strand.
GCCGGGGGAATGATAGCAAAAGAAATCTGCACATATTCAGTACAGAAGAAACACATTTTGGGGTATTTTCATTCTGCAGTTGGCTATGTCTAGAGGTGTGGAATGTGCTGATATGGAGTTTGACTGTATTTGCTCCAGCGTAGCAGTTGAAGATCCAGGGACACCAGGATACAGTTTGGTATTGAACTAGAGTTCTAGCCTACTAGAACACTAATGTAGATAATTCCTTTTAGACCATGAATCCTACCGTTATCATTATATTCCTTGGTTCTATTCCCTGATTATGATTCTATGTCATGAAAAAATCTGCCAACAGGGATCATGACAGACAGAATTTATTGATCAATTCAGTAAACGGCCAGCAATTCCAAAACCTTATCTCCTAAGAAGCTAAGTCATTGCCTAAGAGTACATTACTAGTTGGGCAGAATTTCTGGGAACTTGAAAATGGCTTTTCTAGCACTATTTTCCAGAGCAGGCTATGTTCTGACCTTGGAGAAAGAAACGGTCAAAAAGGTCAACTAGTAATCACTGCCCAGCCGTCTCGGAACAAGAGAACGGACAAGACATGACCTAGAAGGATGGAGCTGAGGGAACCTGACACAGGTCAGGAGATTCTACTTGGTAGTGTAGTCTGAAAAATGCCGTAATTTGCAAGGTGCTGCTAAAGTACAGCTGTAGCTCAACAGGCAGCTGACTGCCTTAGTAGAGGGTACACAGTCCTGAGGTCAGACGGCAAATCTCACAGATCGTTGTATGTGTATGTCTGAAGTTATCTCCATCAATCCACACTGTATTAATTTATATCCCAAATGTCTAAAACAATGAGTTTCTTATAAGTGAAAAATATTGATCTGTTAAGTAGTATGGGGACAGTTAGAAACAGGACCTCACTGGTAAAAATCAAGGATGCCAAGATATGTAGAGAAATGAAATATTTTAGAAACACCTCCCCTCTTCCCGTGCCAACATCTTGCATGAATAGAGTGTAACTTCATGGAAGTTACAAAGCACTCAGGCAGGTTAACAGTTTCCTGCGGACTTATTGTTTATCTAATCAGTATCTTGAGTGTGATATGCTCTTTTTATAATCTAGTATTGAGATTATGGCTGAGTAAGAAGTTACCACCATCTGCCTCAATCATTTTTGTAGTTGTCATTTTCTGTGGAACAATTAAATGGGAAAGCATATGAAGTGTGAAAAGTTACACAAGATCATCTCCTTACTATTCAGGATGAAATTTCAGATCATTTTCTGGAAGGCTAATTATATTACATAATATGTAAATGTATTTCCAAATATAAGGGTATGTGGAACCTTTTTCCCTAAGGATATGAACAAAGGATCATAAGATGAATTTTACAGAAGAAAAGGTAGTGAGAGCAAAAAAACTGATTGTGTGAACTAAAAATTTTTTGCCTGGTTCTTCTCCCAAAGTGGAATCTGTAGCTAGCTTTTTCTCTTGAGTTTTTTTCTTCCTAGGTATAAAATGAATCAGATAAGTAGCAAAATCTCATCGGTTCCCTATAGTTTGCAAGTTCAAGGGCTGTCACATTTAGAGGCCCGGAAGTTCAGAAACAAATAGGCTTGCTCACTTTTGCGAGTCACCAGGAAAGCCATTCCAGCCCAATGTGCTTGCCCTCTGCCTGAAGTTCAGCCAACTAAATCTGCACTTAGCTCATTATCTCTTCTTTTCACTATAGTTGTTTTTGAAAGCTGGGGGACATTACTTCCCTCAGTGTTTTTGCAAGTACCTAGCTTTAATTTATTTTCAATGGAAACATAAAGTGTGTATACTTACAGTATACATTGTGTTGTTTCAATATCTCATGTTTATACATATTGGGAATGAGTAAATCAAGCTAATTAACTTATTTGCCGCATTACATTCTAATAATTTTGTGGTGGGAACATTTACAATCTGTTTATGTAGAATGTATCTGTGGATAGTGGGGCGAGAAGGGAGAGGACTGCTTCAAGCAGCCAAACTGCATCAGCGATGGGGACTCCATTTGATGTCATCCTAGGATGTTCTGAGGATATAATTTAATTGGTTTTATAGTTCTGAGATGCTTCCAATTTGATTCTTCCAAGGTGAAGGGAATCCTTCCAAGGTCCATTGGTTGATGTAGTCCACCCTGGAGTCTCCACTCATCTACGTAGATGCTGTCAAAGCTTGATTGAGAGAATTGTCCAATTTGTTCTGCCCTCGGTGATGCTAGATGTCCTCTGCAGGGCTCGGTGATTTCTCCTGTTCCCCCTGTGAACTCAATGACCACAGAGGCCCAGTTCTGACAGACCATGGATCCTGTGATTTTCCCCATGGTTGGAGCTTTGAGTGCAGTGGTCTAATGTGAGCACACTTTATATGCCTCCTGTTGCTCATGTGCAGTAGTGGTACTGGAAGAATCAACAGCTGCCCAGAGCCCTTCCACTCTGATTTTGTCCCTGGAGGATTTCCCGCAGTGATTGGATGTTCAGGAAAGATGCTCCTCAGTAGGAGTGTCTTTGCTTTAATTATGTTGGACATTGGTTCTTCACTTCTCAGAAATTTGTCATGTTTTGTTGCTAGCTTATTTCACATTTTTCCCTTTCTAGAATGTTTATGAAAATGATTCTCTACATCACAGATGAATTATATAATTTACTTATCTTTTTTCTTCTACTCTCCAGCTTGGTTTTGCTGCTAATGTTCTGTTTCAATGCATTTGATATTTCTTTGATTTCTACTTATTTAGTTATATAGCAAAGATGAGACAATGCAAATAATGTTTTAAATTTGTATGATTAATATTGTTTTCACTTTAAAACATAATTCTAATATATACCTATATATTTGTTTTTATTAATATAAAGAGGACAGGATTCATCTGCTTCATATAGTTCCAAGAAGATACTTCTAAGTTATATTTCCAATCTCCTCAAAATAATCTCTTTAGAGTTTCTTCCTCACATTTCTACCTCATTTTTCTCTTTTCAACAGCATCATTTTAGTCAAAAAATTACCTAGTGGGAAAAGCAATAATCAAGCCAAGAAAATAAAATTTATAAATCTACAAATCTCACAGTTTTACAATAAGTATGAACAATACTCTTGTACTTCACTACCCTTCCATGGCCTCATGGGTTCCTCCTCTGATCCTTTGCCGACCCACACATCCCTAGAAAATTGTCCCTACTTGTCTTTATATTTGTATGAAAAGCACAAACCATAACTTAGTTACCTTTCCAGAAAGAGGGTTGAAAAGATAATGTTGTCTAACTGTTTGCATTTTGTTTGTTTGCCTATTTGCTTGGTTGAAAATAAAGGCGATCAAGTTCAACCTTTATCCTACTTTTAAAATTCTGCTTTAACTTGAAGCTTCCAGGAGAAGCCAACCACTCACATGGAGGTGATTCAAAATCACTCATAGCCAAAGTAGTGGTCAAGTTCCTTCATATTTTCAGAGTATTACGAATCATTTTTTCCAGAGTGCTGGAGTACAGAGCCATTCATGATCCTTCAGCTCAACCCCAGACACAGAAGCCTGGATGCTTCCTTTGTATCTGCTCTGGAGAATTAGAAACACCGTTGGAATTGTCTTCGCCTAGTATACTTTGCCTTTGGAAATTTGGGCTTTCAGCTGTAATTTTGCTCATATTCTTGTACCTATACTCTGGAGCTAACAGCTTTCACAAGGAAATATATATTTCTTATTCTACTTCTCTTTCTGGGTATTAAGATCTGAAATTCAACAGCTGCAAAGTTAAGAATGTTAACTTTTTTTTTTTTTTGGCCAGCCACAGGAATTTCTCCTGCAAGTTGGCATGGATCTCCAGGTCCCGAGCTGGAGCTGCGATCAGCCAGGAGGCAGCACAGATATGACTCTGTGCAGATGCTTTCTGAGTCTCTTTGGGACCAGGAGACCAGGTGAAAGCAGGGATGGTGCTTGGTAGATTCAAAGATTAGAAAATTCAAATATGCACCTTTCTACCTCTGAAGACTCAACGGTTAAAAGAAAATGTGGCAGAGGCCTTGCATGCACATACGTATGCTGTCTGCATTTTGGAAATCCAATTTCAGAGGCAAACCTGAGAATCTCATCCATTTTTGAAACTTCACTCTTGAGATGCAAACTTATTAATTCCATCATGACCAAATACATCCATCAGAATAGCAATATTCATATTCCATAAACTGAATGATCACATTTGTGCGAAACAATGCTAAGAAAGTACAAATATAATTGTTTGAAATGGCAGAACCAGTGGGATTGAATTCAACGCTACACAAAGCATACAGAACATGTTGCTCCCTTATGGGATATTAAAAAGTAATAGTTATTAAAATTATGGAACACTAAGAAAATATATCTGTAATTGAATCTTAGTGGAAAAACAAGAACACAAACTATCACCTCTATTAAGATGAAAATTCTAAATGTACTTATATGGATTAAGACCAAATAAGAGGGCCCGGCGCGGTGGCGCAAGTGGTTAAAGGTCCTCACCTTGCCGCCCGGGATCCCATATGGGCGCCGGTTCTAATCCCGGCAGCCCCGCTTCCCTTCCAGCTCCCTGCCTGTGGCCTGGGAAAGCAGTCGAGGACGGCCCAAAGCTTTGGGAACCTGCACCCGCATGGGAGACCCGGAAGAGGCTCCTGGCTTCGGATCGGCATAGTATCGGCCCGTTGCGCTCACTTGGGGAGTGAATCATCGGACGGAAGATCTTCCTCTCTGTCTCTCCTCTCTGTATATCTGCCTTTCCAATGAAAAAATAATAAAAATAAATCTTTAAAAAAAAAAAAAGACCAAATAAGAATGCAAAAGAAAAGCTGTGCAATTCTTGGAGTTTGGTTGATCTTCCTTTATTTTTATTTTTCATATTGTGAAGTGTGAGTATACAACAGCTGTCTGCAGAGAGCATCCCTGCAGCCTAGGTCTCTCTGACAGTAGTTCCTATGTGCATTTCCTGGTGCAGCATTTAGGCTTAAGGTGGTAGGAAACTCAAGAAAATAAGACTAAGCAAGCTACTAAATGACTTTCTTGGTTTTATGCATTTTTTCTTCTTTTACACGTAAAACACAGTTGAGAGAGAGAGAGAGAGAGAGAAAGACAGGTACTTCTGAAATATCCACAACAGCAGGGGTTTGGACAAGTCTCCCAGGTGGATGGCAGGGACCCCATACACGACGTCACCAACGCTGCCTAGGGTCCACATTCGGTAGAAGCTCGAGTCAGGAGCCAGGGGTGAGGATTAAATCTAAATACTGCCCATGACATGAGGGAGAGTTGCTGTGGTGTCATCAGAGCAGTAGACAAGAAGGCTAGTGAAACTGTCAAGGTCACCAAGTAGACCCAGAAAGCTCAGAAGGATGAACAAAGATTATCCCTAATACCAGCCACCCCGATCTTAACCAGTGGTGGAAGAACAGTCTCAGAACAATTGTCCCAATTGGCCATGTAAGTTTAATAGTAAAAGGCAAGTTAATGATAACAATACATTGTACAACCTTCAAAAGGAAAGAAAATGTTTTGTGGAGCGTTTGGTTGTGTATGGGTGTGGGTGTATGTATGTGTGACAGTTTTAAGTTACTGATTTTTAAAATCAATACTTTTTAATAGAAACAACTTGACCAAAAATTTGAACTTTGAGACCCTTTAAAACAATATTTAATTATGGGGAAAAAACAACAAAACACATTTCCCCAGTGTTCAGAGTGTACTTAACAATTTCTTTTCCTCTTTCAAGGCCTCATTCAAGCGTCATACCTTCTGTGAACACTGTCACATCCCCAGGCAGAACTCATCTTCACTTCTGCCCTGAACTGCCTTGCCATCTGTTGGAATACTGTGTATTCTTGAACAAGTATATGGGTCTGCTCATCACTGGAACAGCAATGCCCTTATTCAGTGGGCCCCATAATCAACCAGAATGTAACACAGATGACAGATCCCAGCCCAGGAATTCCTTTGTTGCATCTGGGGGAGACCCTAGGATATTCTGGCTGAGGACTTAGAGCAAGACTGCCTATCTTCTAAGGGTTAAAAGTAAGCTCAATTTATCTTTGTGTTACTAGTACCTGCCACTAGTGGGCAGGCACAGACTTTTGTTTAGATTACTACACCATGGAGAAAAAAAAAAAAAAACATTGCCTTAAAAACTGGTTGCCTGATTCCTCCTGTTGAAGTAACACATTTTTATGAGCTCAGTTTCTTAATTCGCTATTTTGCCTTTGGAAAGATAACCCACAAAATATTCATGAACTGAGGAAAGCTCTCAATGAGATCACAACGAGTGGGAAGACTTCGCGCAAACACATGTTCGTCATCAGTGTTAACTCGGCTTGGCATCAGCATCGGGCTTTGCTGTGGCTCTCCAACGATAAGGCCTTGGTACTCTCCCAGAATGCCCTACAGTTCGGCTAACTTGGACCTGAGCTGTGCTGGCTCTGTGATCATTCCTCAAGAACAACAAAGGCCACGGCCCAGGACCTGGGATTCATCTTGGGTGCCAAAAAGACAAAAGTAAGAACAAAAACAAGTAATGAAATAATAGCTGATACAGCATTTTAAAACAAATCAAAATAAAAGCCAAAACAGTTCATTGCCAGCCAAGTATCAACACCTAAACTAAAGATGGAACATTGACAGTGATATGTCTAACTCTCCTGGATGGAGCCGGAGGCAAGAAGTAAAATAAATCAGTAATATTCCCCGTGTTTTTATTTAAAACTTTGCTTTTAGGCTTACCATGTGTATTTCTGAGGTTTGTTTAACGTATTGCACTAACAATATTAAAAGCACTATTTCCTTTGATTACTATAGTGCTTTACATTCTCTCCAATCCTCTGGAAGTAGAACCCTCGTTTGTCTCAGCCTAGTCCTGGTCCTGACATGGACTGTTGGACATTTCTCTGAAATCCATCTCCTACTCTGGCAAAGCCCACACAGCCCAATTTAACTGCAAGCAGGGCACTGGCCAGCAAATACCTCCAACATAGCAGAACAAACTCATATCTGCAAGCACAGAAGTTCTTACAAGAAAATAGGAAGGGTTCGATCTGACTTGGAATAGAATACCCAGTAGACCAGCATGCTTGATACAAGCTGCACAAGACACAGTCCAGGGACTATCTTGAGAATGGCAAGAATTGGAAAGGAGGATTTAGAAATATGGCAGGAAGTAGGTCAGGCACCTCATACAACATTAGCACACCTCTGAGGAAGAAAAGTATGGATCTATACTGAGAGTCGACGTCCTGGGTACAGATCTTCCAATGCCTTCATGAGATGAGCCTGCAAATATCTGTTGGATTGAAATATATTCAATATTTAAGATGCATTTCCCCCAGAAAACAGGGTTTCCAAGAGAAATCCACTGCTATATACAAATATTCAAGAGATTATTGCAAATGGAAGTTTAGGAGGGTTGTCAAATATAGAAGTGGAAGAAAGTATTTCTGAGACTATTTTATTGTGAAGAAAATGGACTGAAGTTGTGCAAGAGGTTTATAGGAATTTCTCAAGTATTCCTGCCAGGGAAGTTAAATTAGAATGAGAGCGTTTAGGAGGAATATTTGGATGCTCTTAGGAAATGTCCAGAAAAGCAGAGTCAGCACCAAGAGTCAGAGGCAGACAGAGCAAATCAGGATCATGATGGGTAAAATGCAGACATGGGAGATTGTGTCCCTGACACTGGAGTTCGGTGACAATCTTTACCTCCAATGAGAGAGCTGTTCACTTTCCCATACAATCATGAGGTCAAAGGCCATGGGCTTAACGGTTGTCCCTCAGTGGACATCCTCCTCTTGTCCTCTGAAACTTGACTGTGCGAGGAGCAAAGACAGATGCCAGAGAATAGGAAGAGGGTTATGCAGGGACTGGGGACTCAGCATTGTCACAGAGCTGGCTGGTCAGGGATCTGCAGAGAGGAGCATGCAGAGCTGCCAGGGAAGTCTGCTAGTTGACTACAGCATCCAGAGTGCAAGTGGCTCGCAGTAGAGTGTCATGGGTGACAGAAGCCTGCCAGGATCTGTTAGAAGAGTGCAGTCACTGAACACACAGCCTACCTTCACAGAAAACCTGCTCCTAGCTCAAGCTCAGTACGAAAGGAGGCTGCCTACTGGGAGACTTGAGCTATAATGGTAAACATCTTGCACTGGAAGCATGATACACTTCATAGCTATGCTCATCGTGTACAAAATATGGATAATACCCATGCTGCGTTTGATCGTTTAAGCCATTCTCTCTTGGGAGTCAGTCAGAACAACTACTGAGGCTTCACACGTAAGTGGTCTATTTCTTAATATCTTCATACACCGTGTATGGAGAAAATTCGAAGGTACATGTCATTTCAGAAAATGCAAATGGTTAAGAGGAGATTGCACTGGGAGATGAATGAGCACAGAAACAAGTGTTAACAATGTAGTAGCCAGTGGCAGAATTGTTTCTCACTGAGGTGAGAAATGACCTGGTGTGTACAGCAGGAGGCCAGGATGCTGCAGATTCCAGGGAGCAGCCAGTGTGGCCTCGTTAGACAAGGAAGACCAAGGAGAGCTACACTGTTCAGCTTGTAATGTGTGGGTGTTCAGGAAGCAGTGGGGGATGTGTGAGATGCACTCCTGGAGACTAGAGATGACAGGCGACCACTGAAAGAGGATGAGAGCATTGGGCTCTGGGGAGAGAAATCTTCCAGGCAGAAATTCACTGTGGGACAGGAAGCCAATACTCCATTTAACATTCCCTGCTGCGTCTGCTGTGCTGTCACCTCCAACCTCAGCTCCACTTACTTTATCACCAAGATCATCAGTCAAGATCTCTCTACACCCAAGTGGGTCTCATGAACAGTGTTTCAAAGGAAAAACAAACTCAAGAAAGGGTCCTTCTTTTGTGGTTGGTTTGAGAGTGGGATGAAGTGAAATAAAATAGTCATACCCTGCTTTCCATCCAGCTCTGCCTGTGACCTGGGAAAGCAGTAGAGGATCTTGCACTCGCATGGGAGACCTTGAAGAGGCTCCTGGCTCCTGGCTTTACATTGGCGCAGCTCTTACCATTGTGACTGCTTGGGATGTGAATCATGGGATGGAAGACCTTCCTCTCTGTCTCTCCTCCTCTCTGTATATCTGACTTTCCAATAAAAAACAAGGGAGAGTTGGGGGACAGTGAGAGTCAAAATGAAGTGAAGCACAAAAGCAAATGTGGGTGAGGAGAAATAAAAGACTCAAAATCTCCTTGGTCCATGGCAGGTCAGTGATGGAGAAGTTAGGAATGGGCTTTCCTTGTCCTGTGAGGGCAGAGTCACTGCTGTTTCATTTCACTATTAGAGTAAAAGGCAACACCAGAAGGCCAACTGAGATGAGCACTTTCAGGTAACTTACACATAAATGATGACTTCAGTGTCTTCATGGGCCACATAATAGCCTCATAGAGTTACTTTACCCAGAGTAATAATGATAATAATGCATTGAAGAGGAGGCTTTTACATAAGTAAAGAGAACTTTTTTTCTGAATATTTAATGCAAAATTGCCATAGAATAAAATGATCATTAAATATGTAAATGCTATTTACACATGCTTATTACAGAAATAACTCATTGCTTGCACAGTGTGAGCTCTGCAACCCAAGTTGTCACTTGGTCATGAGCTCCACAAATCAAAATCTAGGACAGTTTCCCACAAAGAGGCGAGTTTGATGAAATGCATACAAATACACACAAAAATCACCATTCACTGTTAACAGGAGGTTTCTGCATTTGGCTTTATTGCTCGTGACCATGGAAAAAGGATGAAAATCAGCCCCTACGAAGAACTGGTGTAATGCCAAGTGGTAAGGGGTCATTTGGACCAAAGTTAAGTCCAAATAGCCAGTGTCAAGTTGAGATAAGTGATTGCCATTGTCTCCTCTAATGTAATACTGAGCAGCAGATGAAGAAACCTGGGGAAAACCTGCCCTTTGTTCATCAGCAGTGAGCCAATTTCCTTCTTTCTCTGAGAACTGCTTGGGTAGTATTTATCATTTTATAAAAGAAAATAAAATGAAGCTGGAAAGGTTTGCCTGCCTTGCTCAGATGCTCATTTAAAAAAATATTTCATTTATTGGCAAAACAGAAATACACATATACACAGAGAAGGAGAGACAGAGACAGAAAAACAAATCCATTTACTGGATCACTCTCCAAATGACTGAAACGGCCAGGGTAAGGCCAGGTGGAAGACACTGACCTAAAACGCCATCCGGATTTCCTCTGTGTGGCTAAGGGCCTCGGTACCTGGGCCATCTTCTGCTGTTTTCCGAAATATATTAGCTGGGAGCTGAATTGGAAGCAGAGGAAACATAAATAACTGAAACCAGTTCTCCCACAGATGATCTGGTGTCACATGACAGCCTCCTGGTCAGGTGTTCATTAATGTCCATTCCTTTTCACTGTCCCCCAAAGTGCAATCTGTGACGAAGGCATTAGCTGTAGCCGTTTGGCTGCTGTGTGACAATCATCCCGTATCAGAATGCCTGGGTTTCAACTCTTAGTTCAGTTTCTTTCTCAAATTTGTTCCTATTGCACATACTGAAAGGTGGCAGGTTTTAGACAGCCAGATACTTGGGTCTGTGATACCTATGAGAGAGACCTGGTTGAATTCCTGGCTGGTTTTTGGTCCTGGCCTAGCTCCAAATGTTTTGTGAATTTGAGAAGTGAACCAGTGCATGGAAGATCTTTCTGTCTCTGTGTCTCTGACTCTTTTTCAAATAGAAATAAATTAATAAATAAATAAGTAACCATGAATAATGATGCTGGCTTTTTATAATAAAGAGTAGCGTCTGGCCCAGTGGAATCTGGGCGTGGTGGGGCACAGGCCCTGAGGTTCCACTCAGAGATGGATAAGATCTGCATCTGAATGCGCATCTAGGTAACCTGCATCAACATGGGGGTTCTGTCAACTTCACCAGCTGGAACTGTGCTTTCCAGATTCCTGTCCCAGTGGGGACCCCAATTTGAAGTGTCCAAAGGAGAAGTTTGTGGAGGTTCAAGGTCTAAGTGAAGCAGTGCCTCTTGCTCCCCGTGGATTCTCATAGGTGCAGCTGTAAGTTATACTCGTGTCCTTGTGTTCCTACTTTTCTGAACCCTCCCCTATTCCTTGTTTACCTCTTTTTCTGTTAACTTTGCCATTAAAGGGACACCAAACCCTCCTCCAAGACACAGAGGCAAAGACCTTCCTGAACTACATCAACATCCCTCAGCTTCCTGTTGGATGCTAAGCTTTCCCTCCAAGCACCTGCTGGTCCAGTACACAAAAGAGTTCAGGAAGGCTCCTTAGTGACTTATCTCTGATTTCCAGATCCACTTCCCAGCTCATTCCACAGACATCACAGGCCCAGATCTTGTAATACACTCCTTATGCTGTATTATTCATGGTAGTTTTGCTTTCCTGGTGGAATCCTTACTAATAAGACATTGACGCTTGGAAGCACTGCTCCAGGCTGCATGCATGATTAACAAGAAACCTTGCAAGTTGAAGATTTTCAGCAAGCCCACTCGCCCCACTCATTTTGAGGATTTTTCTTAATGAAGTGTGTGCTTTTCAATCAGTGTTGTGTGGGGTTTTGGAAGTCTCCAGTAATTTTGGGTGAGTGCCCCTTATTTATAGTTTTAGAACTGATTAAGTGGATTTAGAACAAGCCTGGGAAGCTACTGCAGGCTCCTTGGTTTCTCCAATGTTTCAGCTCAGGTCTCACTTTGAATACCCTCTTGTTTTCTGCACTTAACAGTTTTCTGGATCTGTTTTTGAGTGATCACTTTCAAGCTGAGTTCACGGTTGATTAGATCTCTCTCATATGTTGCTTATAGACATCAGCTCAGAATCAGCTTAAAGTGAATGAAGGCATTGCTTATACTTTTTTTCTCACTTAACCAGCACTCTGGGGGTGAAGAGAGGTTGCTTGGTTTGCTTGGCTGCAGGGAGGCATCAATTGATTGATCCAGGGATCTGGTTGCAGGGACGGATAGTTTTCCCATTCCTCTGCTTAGTGCCTTCCTAAACATGGAAGGATTCATGACAGTGATAGCTGGAGACAGCACACAGTTCAGAGTTCAGTGGAACAAGAGGGAGAGAGAACACAATCGTTCTGGTGAATGAAGCACAAATTCTAGGGCGAGTCTGATGGGATCGCACAGGCTAACTCACATCTCTTTCCTATCCATGGCCAAGCCCTTGGCCAAAGGAACCGGCACTTTGATGACCTACGCGGGGTCACAAGCCTAGGTCTACTCCAACAGCCATAATTAGAAACACTTGCAGTGTTGTAGAACGCACTGTAGGTAGGCACGAGTGACCACCACCACAAGGGAGCAGACAGCTTAGTAAACCACTCGACTGTCAGACACTTTGCCAGCCTTCTGGAAAGCAAACATAAGAGGACACCATGGCTTATACATTTTAAATAAATTAAATGATCATTATTTAAATTTTACAAAGTATGGACAAGCATGGAAAAGGAAATCACAGTGTTTTCACCATCAAGAGATAAACCACTATAGTCCAGTAAGCAGGTAAAATTTTTTCCAGAAAATTTATAAAAACAAATTTTCAATTTCATTAAACATACTTCTACACTGTGCTTTTCCATGGTTAATGCAGTTTTCCACTATATTACATTGTACTGCACAACTAGCACTTAATGACATATCTTTTTATTGTTCTAAATTGCAAACATTGTATTTAAAAAATACATAAACTTTCATGATCATTGTGATTGTGGGATAATTGCCAAGCAGTGAACCTGCTAGGTTAAAATGTGTGGAGGCCCCACATGGTAGCCTAATGGCTGGTCTTCACTTTGCATGCGCCACAATCCCATATGGATGCAGGTTTATGTCCTGGTTGTTCCACTTCCTTTCCAGCTCCCTTCTTGTGCTTGGAAAAGCAGTAGAGGATGGCCCAAAGCCTTGGGGCCCTGCACCCACATGGGAGACCTGGAAAAAGGTCCTGGCTCCTGCCTTTTGATCAGCTCAACTCTGGCCATTGTGGCTACTTGGGGAGTGAACCAGCGGATGGAATATCTTTCTTTCTGTCTATCCTTCTCCTTATAAATCTGTCTTTCCAATAAAAATAAACAAATCTTTTTTAAAAAAGTGTTAACATTTTCCCAATTTCCAATCATTGCCATCTATAAAGATATCTTTTTACACATCTATCAGAAACATACTCTGGTGCTTTCATGATCATTATGAAAAGTATGCTTCATACCTGTTAATAGGAGGAGTAAGAAGAGTATCATTGTTTTCTTTTTCATTTTAATTTTAACTTTTATTGGAAAGGCTGGTTCGCAGAGAGAAGGAGATGCAAAGATAAAGATCTTGCATCTGCTAGTTCACTCCCCAAGTGACTGCAATGACTGGAGCTGAGCTGATCCAACACCAGGAGCCAGGAGCTTCTTACAGTCTCCCACGAGGGAATAGGTTCCCAAGGCTTTGCCCTGTCCTCTGCTGCTTTCCCAGGGCACAAGCAGGGAGCTGGTGGGAGGTGGAACAGCCGAACACAAAGTGGAGCTCAGATAGGATCCTGGCACACGCAAGGTGCTCATATGGGATCCCGGCAAATGCGCAGCAAGGTTTGAGCCACTGAGTCATTGCACTGGGCCCCATTGTTTCCTTCTGTCATACTTCAGGGAATTAAAATATTTCTTCTTACAAATATTTGCACGTTTCTTTTTCTGTGAGGACTACTTCCTCAACTCATTTGTCCATTTTAAAAGTTGAAGTATTTTTCATAATCATAATTTTATTAGTTTTTTCTTTAGAGACTTGGGTTTTTAATCTTTATAATATGTAAGGTAGATGTGATGGCTCAACTAGCTAATCTATATAATGTATGCCTTCAATATTTTCTGCAGCTTAATGCATACATTGAAAATATTTTTAAGTTAAATGTGCATTTCCATTTTTAAAGATTTATTTTATTTTTGTTGAAAGGCAGAGTACCAGAGAGAAGGAGAGACAGAGAGGTATCTTCCAACCACTGGTTTACTCCCTAAATGGCTGTAACAGCCAGAGCTGAGCTAATCTGTAGAAGGAGCCAGGAGTGTATTCCAGGTCTCCTACGTGTGTGCGGGGGCCCAATGATTTGGGACATCACCTACAGCTTTCCCAGGCCACAGAGTAGTATTGGAAACAGGCAGCCAGAACTTAAACCCATGCCCATGTGGGACGCTACTACATGTAAGCTTAACTTACTACACCAATTTATGTAATCTGCCTTTGTATCATTCTAAAAAATGCCTCCTTCACTCTACCAAATGGAAAAAATTGAAAGAAAAATACAAATGTTAGTATCTCCTATGGTTTTCTGTGTTATTAAGCAAATAGTTACTAGTTACTCATTGATATAAATTATATAAGTCATGCTGGTACCAGTCCAACACCCAACCTAGGAAGCCAACAGCCATTAGTAATTTCTGAATTTAGTATAATACTATTTTCCCCATGTTTCTTGTGGGAACTGGGTCTCTTCATTTCAGTCACTCATTCTGTTAATTGTATGCATCTATTCTGATCTCAGAAAGACTTGGCTTAATAATTGTTGCATAGTAGCTTATTCTGTTTCTGCAATGCAACTCATTAGTCAGGTTATGCAAATTATGACTATCATTTTATCATAATTTTTGAATATGATATAGAATAATATTTTAAGCTATTGGCATTTTTCTGGAATTTCTGCACACTTACGTGTTAATTTATAAAGGTAAAGGATTATTTCCCACCCAGTAAAATCTTTTTGTTTTTCTCAAAAAGCCAGCTGCTCAGAGGAATATGCTTCTCATTCCATGAGATCAGCATTCCTGCTCCTCCACGTTTGGAAATCTCATCCTTGGGGCTGGCAGCAATGAAAGGGCTCATCTCTCTTCTTTGTCTCTCTTCTTTTTCTGTCTCTCTTCTTTGTCTTTGTATCCTGTCTCTGCTAAGGAATTCCCAGGTAGGTCTTGGCAGCTCTGGTAAAACTCTACCGAGGCCAAATGACATCTGACCTTGCAACTACTGCTCTGTAAAGAGAGGGAGGGAAGGAGAGGCAGAGAGAAGCAGTGAGAAAGAGAGAGAGAGAGAGGAGAGAGAGAGACTGATACCCTCCCGCCCCCTTCCTTGCTCTTCTCTCTTAAAAGAAGACAATTTACAGACACTGAGCTGAAAGAATGCTCCTTGGGGCAATCTGGCCAGAACTCACAGTGGCAGAACTGGTCATTTTCTTCTATGTTGGAGCAAATTCTCTTAGAGCAGCAGGAAATGAAGTGGTATTCACACTATCAATTACACCAGCTGCTTACCTAATGAACTCAGCTGCACAGACAGTTATGTACAAGACCAAAAGAATATAATAAGCCCATGGTCACCCTGCAGTAACAAGCACCTTGGCAAACTCAAGGTCTGAATTCACGTGATTACAATCTAGCTGCCAGGAAGGTGCCATCCCATTATTTACTTCTAATGCCATGTTATTTATTGGGATAATTATGCTTTTCTACCCTCCAGGAGCCAGTATCAGAGAAAGTAAGTGACATATTCTTACTCATTCAGCATGTGAGCAAATTTCATGTCAGAATAGATCTCTCCAAGATCTATTATACTGTGCAAGGTTTCCTGCCGGTTTTGGTCCCTGCCCGCAAAGATTACAGGGGTTTAGAGGGCATTGTACAGATCAGTGGGAAGTTGGATCTTCTAAGTTCACAGAAACACGTTGCTGTTTTCTCACACTAATTTTGCCTGGAAGCCTCTCTCACCACCCCCCAAATGCTAGCATCTTGCTTCTATTTCAGAGCTTCTTTATAAGATTTCAAGAATTAAAATGGAGTGATTACATATTTTTGCACACATTCTCAGAGACTCTGAAAATGAGTTATGATTACAGAAGAGGAACAGGAGACCCGGAATTGCCAGGTGACTTGTTCCATGCACATATTCTGATAACTCTACTTGACCAAATATAATACACTTTCTTATTTATCTAATTGTCTGCTAGGTTCTCAAATCCTTAACATATGATATCTTTTAGCTGGATATTTAATGAGTCAAAATATAGAATGGTAAGAGCTTAATGATTATCTGTTGGTAGTGTGGAAGCACTGGGTTAGAAATCAGTGAATGTTGGGGTCCAATTTCAGTTCTCATAATTCTAAGCTTACAAATTTAAACCTGAAACCTCTCCTACCGCCACCGTCTTCACTTCCAAATAATACCACACCTCCTTATCTTTTAAGTTATTTCACACCTAAGATTATAAAAAATTGAGCATAGTGGAAGGTTTTGAAATAAATTACAAAGTATGAGTGAAACCAAAATTCATCTTCTTAAACACAGGAACTAACTAGAAGTGAACTCACTAGAACTTAAAAGACCTCTTTATAAGACATATGCAGATCAGAGTTATTTCCTAACACAAGCCTTAATTCCAGTATGTGTTAGAAAAATCCTTGAATGTGGAAAACAAATATCCAGGTTTAGTACTAGTCATGTGGTTAAGTTATGTAAATCTGTAGCTTCAGGTTTAATTTTTTTTTTTTCAAAAAGTAACAATAGTAATAGTAGTGGTGCTAGGATGTGCAGAGGAAGGGCCACCTTGATCATTCTGTGAGTTCATCTCTTCATTTCCATCAAACTGGAGTTTGGAGAGTGTTTGTCAATATAGGGATACATTTGCTAGGTGTATATGCAAATGCTGGGTCACTAACGAAGACCAAGTAGATGAACACTGACCTCACCCCTCCCCATTAAAGATAGCGTGTGTGGACGACTCCTCCGCTAGATCTGGACCTGCTTCTCTGGACGGGAGCAAGTCGGTCTCTACATCTGTCACTAAGTACCTTTTCGTTGGATGGTTTCCTCCGAATGAGCCCCCAGGGTCTTGGAGCCTGCATGGCTGACTTCTTCTGCAGCAAAGATGGGTATCTTTAGGGTCACTGTTACAGACCTCCCATGTGACTAGTCACGGGGGGCCAGCACAGATCATAACCCACGGCTTTTTCCCCCTGCTTCTGCAATATTCCCATTCTGGTTCTTCCGGAAGCTCTCCCAGGTCTCCCTCCTTTTGTCTCCCTCCCTTTCTCTCCTGAACACTGTCCTGGCCTTGCAGTTCCCCGATGATAGCTCTGTGGAATTCATTCTGTTTTGGGGAATGCTTTGAACTTCACTGTTTACTCAAAAGAGTCTCTAAAATAGAACCCGCTCACTTAGCAGTGGGACTAACACACATTTCATAAACATTGACATCCCATTCTCTCTGCATCCCACATAAATGTGCCATATTTTACTTTGAGGAAATGATGTTTCATGTGACAAAGCACGTACTTTTGCAAGATTCCACTGGAAATGTCCCCCTTCAGCCTTGCCACTGTGCTTCCTTAGGACCGGTTAGTTGGGGACCTTGCTGAGACCTGATTCGTATTCATGGTAGGAGAAAATAAGACTCTTAAGACATCCTTGGGATTAAAGGGGAAGAAAAATGACCTGAGGAGACATTTCAGCTTCCAAGCACAGCTTACAGGTACCAAATCCAGGAGAAAACTGATGATGAAAGACAAGAATATTATTTAGTCATGGATTTTATAAGCTAAACCCCAGGGATTAGCTGGAGGTGGTGGAAAAAAGAGAACAGCATGCTGGTGAAAAGCCTGCTGAATAATTCTAATGACCTTTCCTACGAATAATTTTTTTTTATTATTATTTTATACCTTTTCTAAGGACCAGGGTCTAGGAAAAGGGATGCAAGGCAGGGAGATTTTGTTGGCTTTTTCTTCAGTAGTGGAAAACACATTCCTTAGATAATCACACAGGCTATGGAATGCTAGTAGAAGTATCTTTTAAAAAGAAAAACAAAATCCTCCAACACACACATACACATAAATCAGACCCAACGTAACTTGTTCCTCAGCACTGCCCCGGTAGCCTGAGTTCCATTCAGACTGCTGGCTGACACTGTTCTGAAAGATGTTTTCTAGTCTTCTCCACTTACCTCCATCACCCCAGGCCATCTCCTCTGCCACACACCGCAAAGTCACAGCGATGCTGTTGGAACTTCCCTGACTTCTTGTTCAGCAATGTCACTTTTGCTAGTACTGCACTATTTTACCAGGACTGTTGTAACAAAACACACTGACCACCTCTACTCCCTTTCCACTAGCCAAAGATTAAATTTCTGCAATTTCTTTTATCCTTGTGTTAACTGTGATTTTTAAAATATTGAATGGGTTATTTCAGAAATAAACAATTCACAAGTCTCAAATTGTATGCCATTAAGAGGAATGTGATAAAATGTCACACTAATCCTCTCTGTTATCCCCAGGACATGAATCAGCCCTTTTTCCAGTGTATCCAAGCCGTGCGTATTACCTAGTTATAAACTACAGATTTGTCTTCTCTGTTGTCAGGTCAATGGTCAGTGCATGTACACAAGGTCCTGTAGTTTCATGCATCTACTAGGGTGTTAGGATGTTGCCCTGTAGATAATCTGGACACTGCTAGACTCGATACAACAGAACCTTAGTATCTCTGAGTGGTGATTAAAAGGATGAGATCTGGAGTTGATTCAGCGCATTTGTCACAGCTGTGAGGAAGCTATGTAACACACACTTTGGAGCACATGGATTTGAGCTGTGGCTCTTCCTGATTCTAGCTACCCACTAATGGGCATCCTAGGAAGCAAAAGTGGATAGCTCAAGAATGGATCCTGCCATCCACATAGGAGACTCAGACTCAGGCTTATAACTTGGGCCTGGCCTAGCCATTATGTATTTCTGGAATGAGAGTAAAAGGAAGATTTCTTTGTCTGCTGTTCCTCTCTCTCCCTCTCTCTCTTTCTGTGTCGGAATGCATTTCAAATAAATAAGTAAAAGTAGTGAAATAATTGGCTCCCTCAGAAAAGGATTATGAAGAATCTGTTGCCCCTCTCTTCAGAATCTGAGGGTTTGCTGGCCATCCTTGGTATTCCCGTCTTCAGCCATGTGATCTTGATTTCAGCTGATGTCTTCCTATGTGCTCAGGTTCATGTTTAAATTTCCCCTTTGTATATCAACACAAAATGTGTTTACCTGGGAGCCCACTCTATTCCAGTAGGACCCTCTCTTTACTAATCACAGCTGCAAGGGCTCTATTTCCAAATAAGGTCACATTCCCAGATACTATGTATATTTGGGATGCAATTCAGTCTATAGCAGGCTCCATCCTTCCCTGCATCTGATCTTTTCAGAACTGCTATTCCTCTCCTTAGCTGTTGAGGTTCAACAGTTCTACATCCTCAGAAACACTTCCTAAAAGACATCACTTTTCTTCTATAACTGCAACTGCTAGTTTTACATTCACTCTTTCTAATCAACTTGAACAAGGTTGCCTCTGTCTTTCCAAGAAATAACTGGAAACAGCCAAAGTTTGCCCAACACAGACCTCAGATCCCACTTCATCTGGCTTTGTACTCTTTTTTTCATCAAAGCCTGCGTCAGCCATCTCCACTGACTCTTCTTTTTCCTTCACCCACAGCAGTTTGGCTCCTCCCTCATCACCTCCCTGAGATCAGGCTTGTTAAGAACCGTGGGTGACTTCCTGTGTGCCAATGCCATGCATGGGCCTATGGCACTGGCTTACCATGGCTTCACACTGCTTCCTCTCCTGACTTCCAATGCCTGCTTCACATGCTTCATAGCCATTTACCCACCATGACATCATCTTGGTTTTCTTTCAAGCTGGGATAGCTTTCCTGAGCTCCTGGAGAAGCCAGGGTACATTGTCAGCTGCATTTTCACACACAGTTTGGCCTCAATTTGTCAAACAGAATTTAGCACAGGTAATGCAAGCCTATTACTTTATTTTCAACTTCCCAATCAACAGCTCTACTGTTCTATTCAGGTTCACCTGGAAGACGTCAGTTTTTCCATGCTGTTTCCTTTCCCACACCTAAATCCAGTCATGTTTGCCCTTTTGATTCTGTCTGCGATCTGTTTGAAATGCTCCACTTTCACTTCTGGTAGGAACTTCTGGCAGGTCTGCTTCATTCCTGCAACCCAGTGCAGCAGCCCGCTAACAGGTCTGTTTATCACTCATGTGGTCATCACCCCATCACTATATCACAGTCAGAGTGACCTTTCTTAAAGCAAAACCACTAGTCTGCTAAAGAGTTCTTTGTTTTTCTCCAATGAGTTCCCATGCTATGGAGTTACAACACACAATTCTTGGTGTGGCCTCCCACAATTGTCCCTTTGCAGGCTCTGCATGCCGTTGCTTGCCGTTCTTATGGAGAGCTCCATTGTAATGCATGTTCTGGCCTCTGACACAACTTGATTTCTCTCATTCCATGATTTTATTTTTTTAACAATACCTATTTATTTCAGTTGAAATTCAGAGCTGTAAAGAGATCATGGAGAGAGAAAGAGAGTAAGAGAGAGAGAGAGAGAGAGAGAGAGAGAGAGAGAGAGAGAGAAATCTCCCATCTACTGATTGACTCTCCACATGGCGGAATGACCTAAGCTGGATTGATCCAAAGCTGGCAGCCAGGAGCTTCTACCAGGTTCCCCATAAGGCTTTGGATCATCCTCTGCTAATTGCCCTGGCTATTAACAGAAAGCTGAATCTCAAATGAAGCAGCCAGGAATCAAACTGGTGCCTATGTGGAATTCTAGTGCCACAAAGGATTAGCTTACTGTAACACCACACTGGCCCCTCATCTTACAAATTTTCTATCTTACTGCAAACCTCCATTCTCCATTCCTTTCTTTATACACCAGCAATTCTTCCACTGGGAGACTCATATCCCAAAACTAGCATAAAAATCCACTTAAATATTTGTATGAGTAGATTCCCACCGGATTTCCTAACTTATTCCATTATACATTGTGTACCTCATAGACAGCAATGTATTTGAGAAGACTGTATCTCTGACCATACAGCACAGGGTCTAGCTCATAGTAGTTCTTCAACAAATATAAATTTGATAAATGAATGACATGACTGGATCAAGTTATAGGGAGCTTTTTAAAAATTATATCTGACTTAGCAAAGCCAATTATTTTGAAACGCCAAGCAAATATTCCCAAATATAGCTTAGTATTAAAAAACACAAAAACTCTCTTGAGTGCTTAATTACATGAATAAATGCTAAAGCATGCTTGGTTGACACTTTTAAAAAACCACCTTGATGGTTACAGGGAGTACTCAAGGTCAAATTTGGTGGAAAATGTAAACTCCTCCTCATTTGCACATTGATTAAAAACATGGTGCTCCTCCTGTTCTAAGTCATCAAAAGCACGACAGAACAGACTTGTTGGGATCTACGCGCAATGAAAATGAGGCCAGTGACAGATTTAAGCTGCTGGGAGAAGCACCTTCTCCTGGGAGAAGAGGCTGCTTCTGTCAACCTGTGAAGGAAGCCTTGGACTCTCGCACAAGGTTTCAGCCTAGCATTGAAAACAGTACAAACAGAGTGACCTTCTGATTCTTCTAACCATAGTATTATGAGGCAATAGTGAATCCTAATTCAGGAGAAGGAGGGTGGTTTGCGTAAGTGCAAGACCCAACAATTACAAATAGTGTCAGTTCTGCCATTGGATATGCTTCAAATCTCACTACTTTGACGTTACTCTCCATTTTGCCCCCCTGCCGCCCCTGAATTTTTCAAATGTCTCCCAGTGTCTACCTTTGAGCTACTGCCTGCTCCAGGCACTGGCTAAGGGGACACTGTTGGAACAGAAGTGGGAGCTTTCACTGCTGTGTGTAATTCACAATATAAACCAAAATACCTATACTGGGATTCCAGACCTTACAAGACCGATATCGCCTGTCCCCAGGCACAACCACTCTGACCACAGCTCCATCTATTCTTGTTGGATCACTACGTTCCTGTGCCACGGGTCTCTGAATTACTTGGAACATTTTAGGCTTGCTTCAGCTTCAGGGCTTCTGCACTTGTTAACTCCACCAGTTTGGTGCGGTTCCCCTCCCAAGTATCTCTACAATTTTCTCATTCCCCATCAGCCCAGGTCTTCATTTCTGCAGCTTAATCTTTCTACACTTTTTTTTGGGGGGGGTGGTGTTTACATAATTGATCAGGGTGGGAAGGACTGAGGGTCAGGGGAAATTGGGTGAAACTAGTGCTTCCATTTTTTTCCTTCCTCCTGTATCTGTGAAATGGAAGAGACAAGTGGAGAAGCTGCACTCAGGCTCCTAATCACTCCAATGACCAAGAATGGGGAATGGAATCCAGTATCAACCCAGGGTCCCAGATATGGAGCGTGTCCATCCCAGAATCTCCATTCACTCAGATACCTGCTGTCATGACTTGGCTGGTGTGATTGTCCAATTTATTTTGTCCTTCATCCTCTGCAGACTCCAGTGGGCTGCCATATCATCCATATGTACCTGGGCTCTAAATTAACATGAAGAAAAACAGAGAATGTAAACACAGAAAAAGACATTCATAAGATGAGGTAATACAAAGAGAAAGGAGAAAGCAGTGATGTGCAAGCCAATGATTGAGTCTGGAACACATCCTACCCAAGTAGTTCTCAAAAAGCAGCAACACCTTAACCTCAGGTATCTGACCTTGATAATATACTGATTTGTGAATCTTCTCATTTATGGATAGTTTGTCACAGTATCCCTAGGAAATGAATTGTGGTATCAATGACATACTGAGTGAGAAATGACGGTAATATGATGTAATATAAAACATATATTCAACAAGTTAGAGGAGACTATTCACATAAGAAGACCCACATTAAAGGAACTTTTCTTGAAAACTCAAACTGAAATTAATTGATGCAAATGGTAACATCTGAGATAAGAAATCCTGAAAGGGAATTAAGAAATACTTTTGCAAATGGAAGAAAAGGTTAATAAACTTGAAGACACAGTTATATAAACAATTTAAAAATAAATATTCAAAGGGGAAAAAAGACGAAAGTACCTAAAAAAAACCCAACAGTATATGCAAGTTCTGAGATGACATTAACTAACATGTCACCTAAGTCCTAGAAAAAAAAGAAATAAGAGAAGATGAGAAGCATGAAGAAATGATGATCCAAGATTTTCCACAAAACTCAATACAACTTCAGCAGAAGCAGCTTAGAGAAAATGGCAACAGGGAACATCATAATATAATTAAGAAAATTCATATTTATGAGGGAGAAAGCTGTTAAAATAGTCCGGGAGGGGGAAAAGAAATCTGTACATAGGAACAAAGCTAAGCATTATAGAAGTATTACAATACAAAGAGTAATTTGTCAGCACC
Organism: Ochotona curzoniae; assembly: GCF_017591425.1. Classification (NCBI taxonomy): domain Eukaryota; kingdom Metazoa; phylum Chordata; class Mammalia; order Lagomorpha; family Ochotonidae; genus Ochotona; species Ochotona curzoniae. The sequence goes on from NW_024466502.1 coordinate 10,910,411, forward strand.
CTTGGAATATCAGAAAGGAAAATTATCAAAGGCAAATTTTATACCCAGCAAAAACATTTCAAGTACTAAAGGGAAATGGTTGCGATATGGAATGAGTCATTTGGGATCTGTGAATACTGGGAATTTATATGTTGCCTGAATAACCCAAACCTACAAAATGCCAATCTTTAAGAGGATCTGTGCTCAGTATACTCAACTGAGCCTTGGAAAGAGGAATCAGTTTCAATATTTTGTTCCCTTTTGAAAAGGAATAATGGTTGATGCTTCAGCCAAAAACTTAAATGAGATTAAGGAAAAAAAAATTTCCCCAACAAAACAAAATAAAAACTGTGAATATCAACACACCACCTCGAAAATGTACAGAATTGCAAGCAACTCAAATAATTGTTTCCCAAAAATAAATCTAAAATCTTTATGTTCCTAAAAAGAAAACTCCAAAGTACAAGGAGCAACTGAAGGGAGAGTGAAAGCATCAATGGTTTCAATATTTCTGTACTCTCAATAACTTATAGAAAATGTACACACAAAGTCAGCAGGAATTTAAGAACTGAGACACTTAATCAACCAGCTTGATGTACTTGGTGTTTACAGAAGAATCGAATGAGAAGTAGAAGAATAAAATTTTGTTTTGCAAGTACACATGCAACATGATCATTGTAGGCCCTTCCTGCTCTGTAAGTAAGGTTAAACTAAGGTTGGTATGAATCTTAAGATAAACATAGCAAAAAAAATTTTTGCATAATCACAACAGAATTAAACTATGAATCAAACACAGATACTTTTCTTAAATTAATTTTTAATTAAAATATTTTAAAAATAAAATGTAATAATTGCATGTATTACACAAGGTGGTGGATTAAGACTGTCCATTATCACACCAATGGTCTTAGTATGTTTTGTGCCAGTGAGGCAGAATACCTAAGACTGGCTAAGTTATAATGAACAGAAAAACAGCTAACTGATGGCTTACGGCTCCTGACACCAGGAATTGGTATCATGCCAATGTCTTCTTCCTTCACCATCCTATATCAGAAAGGCAAAGAGAGGAGAGAGAAGACAGCCGTGAATTTGATCATTGACATTAATTCATCAGCTTAGCCCTCATGACCTAAGCTTCCCAGAAACACTATTTAATTTCCAACACAAGATTTTGAGGAAACAAATTCAAACCATTGTGCTAACATTTTTGTTGTTGTCAGAAAATTGAAATTTATTCTGGCAGCAATTTTGAAATGCACCATACACTATTTGTAGCTGCAAACACCACCCAATGCAATAGATCACTAAAATATATTTCTCGATCATAAATGAACTTTTTATCCTTAACCAGTGTCTGTCCTTTCCCTATTGCTTCTCCTCAACTCATCTCCCCACCCTGACCCTTCAACTAGTAGTAAACACTTGCAACTCCGCTTCTATGAGATGTTTCTTTTTAGATTTCACATGTAAGTGAAATCATGCAGTACTATTTTCTGTGCCAACCAAAAGGATCCTAAAATACATGTGAAATGCAAAGCTATAAAATAAAGTAATTTTGATCAAAGAACAGAATTAGAGTTGTATACTATCTCATTTCAAGACTTACTATAAAGTTAGTAAGATAGGGTGATATTAAAGTGATATAAAGTTAGTAAGATAGGGTGATATTGACATAAAGATAGAACTATATCCTGTTCATTGCCCATACTTACAATGTCAGAAAACATTTCAAAAACAACATGATAGATCTATTGCTGTTCATGAAGAACCACCCATTGTAATGCTAGAAGGGAAATCAATGGTTTGGGAAAGGAACTTGGAGAGGGCAACAGGAAATCCCAGATCTCATGGAACTGTATCATAAAACAATAATAAAAAGAAATACATCCTGAGAAACAGAATGAAGAAATAAATCTGGGCCCCATGCAGTAGCCTAACATCTGAAGTCCTTGATCTGCATGTGCCAGGATCCCATATGGCTGCTGGTTTGTGTTTAGGCAGCCCTGTTTCCCATCCAGCTCCTTGCTTGTGGCCCAAGAAAGCAGTCAAAGACGGCCCAAAGCATTGGAGCCCTGTGCCAACATGAGAGACCTGGAGAAGACTCCAGGCCCCTGGCTTCGGATTGGCTCAGCTTTGGCCATTGTGGATGTTTGGGTAGTGAATCAACTGACAGAAGATGCCCCCCTTTGTCTCTTCTCCTCTCTGTATATCTGCCTTTCCAATAAAATAAAATAGATCTTTAAAAAATGAAATGGCTGCCTATATAGTTAGTCAATTCCCACAAAATCGCCAAGGTAGTTTAATGGGAAAAAAAAGAATACTTCTTTCAACATATTTGTTTAGACTAGTTACATTACACAGGGAAAAATAAAAGAATCGCATTTATCATCTCACAGCATTCCAGGAATAAATTTGAGATCTGCAAAAGCCACACACACACACACACACACACGCATACACACACACACACACACACACACATGCATATGCACCTACCTTTTAGGAAAAAATAAAGAAAGACGAAGAAAATAAAGAAGACTGTCTTTACAATCCACAATAAAATAAAGATTTCTTGGACAAGAAGGAAACATGAAGGTTTTAACCATAGAAGAATGAAAGTTGATAAATTTGTCAAAATTTTAAAAAGGATTGATCATCAAAAAATATATTTAGTGAAACAGAAGTACAAGAAAATTATTGGAAGAAAATATTTGCAATATAACTGAAAAAAAAGCTCTAATTTAGAATATAGAATAGAGCTGCTATCACTCAATAATAAACACAATAACCCACGTTTTTACAATGTGCACAAGTTTTGAACAGACAACTCAAACAAAGGTATATGAATCTCTAATAGCAAATAAAGAGATGCTCAGCACTCCGTCATCAGGAAATTCCACACAAAACAAATTACAATACAATTTTATGATCATTGGATTCAGTAAAATAACACTCCAAGTGTTAAACTTTTTCCTTCTTAAAAATAGGATTTCATTTCCATTGACTGAAATTTTAATAGACTTTATTCAAATTCCTTACATATTTTCTAGGTAAAAGGTATCTGTGTTTACTCAGAATGATGACGGCACACATCTGACACGAAACAAGTGTCTCCTGACATTGTAGTTTGTTCTGATTCTGTCATCTTGATTTTTTTTTTTTACCAACTTGTGAGTACATTGGGTGTTATACTCTGTTGATCACAAATGCTTGAGAAAACAGCTCAGTAGATTTATTCATCTATTTTGAAAAAGAACTAAACACATATTAGCCCAAGGAATAGGAATTCTACTTTAAGATAGTCACTCAACAGAAACAAAATGAGTTATGGGATTCATCGCAATATACTTGATACAAGTCCTTTAGCATAGAGTAGCAGAGACTGAAGTTGACTAGAAAAGGCATGAAAGAAATTTCTGGGCTGAGGAGAATGTTTTATATCTTCATTAGAGTGGTGATTATCCACTTGTCAAAACTCCTAAAACTGCATTTAAACTCTGTACATGTTATGGTCAGTGTATTATATACTGCCTCAATTTAACAGAGTGTTTAAGACAAGTTTCCTAACTCCACAACTTTCAGGTCTCACAGAAAGAGGTTTAAAAATGTGATGTCATGGAGTAAAATGAGTCACCAAGAGAATGAGTCAGTCTCTCAGATTTGAGATGTGTGGGAACTGGCATTGGGCGTAGCAGGATAATCCATCACCTGGGACACTGGCATCCTGCAATGGTACTGGTTCAATTCCTGGCTGCTCTGCACCCCACACAGCTTCCTCTTAACACATTTAGGAAAGCAACATGCCACGGCCACTGCTACATACCTGGGAGACCCAGATGGAGCTCTGGACTTCCAGTCTTGACTTGGCTCAAACCCAGATCTTATGTCCATTTGGGGAGTGGATCACTGAGTGGACAATAGCTCTCTCTCTGTTTCTCTGCTTTTCTGTCTTTCAAATAAATAGAACACAATTTTATTTTTCAAGTGCTTGGTGGGTATCTGGTATAGCTATTAGAGCATCTGAGCATCTTCCTTGTGCTAACAGGAATATATACACGAGATTGAGAATTACCTATTATTGCCCTATAACATTGATCTGTTAAAGTTTCAGGAAGCTTGGATATATGTCCTACTTAATATCAAAGAGAGAAGAGCTTAGGTCTGGGAATTGGCCAGACATTTTACAAGATTAAGCATCAGGTACTACCTAATATAACCCTAAGAGGGAGTTCAAAAACTGCATGGAACAATTAAAAAAAAAAACAGTGCAAATTCTCCCTGCACTTTTTGTAGTACTATTATAGACTCTGCAGCTATTTAGCAAAAGGTTACAGACCAACTGACTATCCTCAGCCCCCTAGAAAGGGAAAGCTATCCTTGAAGTAAAATAGAGACAAGCAGGATTTCAGTGCCCCTTGTAGCATGACAGTTACACGATTGTATGATTAACCTTACACATGTCCAGCCTTCAGCACAAACAGAAGCACTAGTCACACGTTTTCAGGAGTTCGTTGGAGGTTAATGCATCAGCTTTCAGCAAATGTGACATAGCACAGAACAAGAAGCTGTGTTATTAACTACCTGAGAATGACAATGAGATTCAGAGTACGAGTGGAGCTGGAGACTGCATGAGATGGAATGATTGGACAGGGCGGGGTGCAAAGGACCAGCCTGCGATGCAGAGCAGCCGCGATCCTTGGGACTTCTCTACCAGTGGTGATGGTCAGTCCTGGGGTGCTCAGAATTTGCAGCCCCCCTAAGGTTGCTGAGCTGATGGAAGGTGTTATCTGAAGTCTTTCCTTGCTTACAGTCATTTTTCTCACTTTTTCAGACATCTGGTAGCTTTCTTGTAATCCCCCGTTCTTAGGTGCCTGCCATCTTTTCAAGTGTTAGAACTATAACGTCATGTCACAGATAAGAAGAGCAATAGGATGTAAATACTGCTATATAATAATCTATTGCAAGTCAACACTGCAACACAGCCTAGAGAAACTGGACGAAGAAATAATTGTAAAAAAAAAAAGAGAGAGAAAGAAATACACATCCCTAATCTAAGTTAAATAAGCCCAGGTGGCATTACTGAGAAATTCAGAGCTAAAATGAGAATCCTTGTCTTAGACGATTAGGAAAAATACCAGTTAGTGCTTGGTAATATAAACGCTCCTAAGCTGTTACTGGAACTGTAAAAGGCATAACCTTGGAGAAGTACTTCGGAAACAGGTACCAAGTGACTTAAATGGTTCAAGTCCTTCAATTGAGTCATTATTCTGGTCAAACATAGTCAAACAAATAATCATTTATGTAGACAAGAGTTTGTGAGTTCTTTCGGGATGTATGTCAGAATTAGCAAAAACAAAAAGTCCCTTAGAAGTCTAATAGAAATAATATATCATATATTATAAGAAATCAAATTTTAAAATGTTAATTAAGAATATGAGGAAATACTTAAGACGTAATTCTAAGTCCAAAATAAAAAAATAGGGTAAGTGGACAAAGCACTGAATATAAGTTTCGTAGAAGCTTCTGAGATATACAGGCCTATAAAAAGATGTCAACACTTCAATAATCATTAGAAGAATGTGAATGAAAATAAAAATGAGGTACTGATTTACAACTGTAAAAATAGCAAAAAATAGGAAAGCGCTTCTTTTATGCGGCACAAAGCTGTGCATGCAGGCTTGACCTGATCAATCCCCATTTCCTAGTCCTAATGCGTTGGCAATGAAGTCTTAAAATGAATTTTGATGAAACATAAACACTTATACCATGGCTGGTGGGCAAGCTAAGAGTTATTGCATACATTTCTCATGGCGGAAACCCAGGAATCAGGCATGGAAGAGGCAGAAAATGTACCCTGAAGATTTATCCTTCAGACCGGAAGAAGCACAGGAGTCAGTCAGAAGATGAACGCCCACAGCCGTGGTGCGGTAGTACAGCATGGGGAAGTGTGTTACTCCACACATTCCTGCATGAAATCCCTCAAGGTTTTAGCTGCATAAAGGGCACTTCGACTGGCAGAAGACTCCTGAGCTATAATTCCTGAGGGAAAAGGCTGTGAGTGGCCGGGAGAGGAAGACCACCAGAGTGTCATCACTCAATTTTGCAGGCAGGTGGCTGACACGATCGATGGTGACCAGAGCTGTGAGCGGGGAAATGGCTACAAAGCCATAAAGAATGGGCCAAGCTACATTATGAGCATAAGCATATGACCCTTGGCTCCTTGAATTCCATGATGCTTGATTTTGTGTATCACTTTGAATGAATTCACTCAGTAAACACACCCTCCTTAACGAGAGTGAGAATTTTCCAGCACAGAGAGGGCCTAAACAGAGCATGAAAGCAACAAGAGATAATTGTGGAGACAGAATCATGGTCTCCTCCTGCCCCAGGACTGTGCCAGCACCACAGGCTTTCCTGAGTCTCACGTCTTCTGACCTGGGCTGTGAGGGCAGTTCTGGCTTCCCTGGAATGCTCTTCTTCAAATGGCACATTCTGATGCGCTCATTCGACATGATTGTGTGAACCAGATCGTGTTGGTTTGGTCCACTGGAGAACACTGACTTAACAGATTTCTAATGCAGTATGGAAATAAGGGATTAGGAGGGAGCAACAACTGCTCAGGGATTTGAAGGCTTGCATTGGAAGGATGAAGAGCAAGATAATTATAAATTATCATTGTTAAAAGACAGTTTGCATGACACAAAGATTATTTGTCACACATTTTCTTTATTTCTCAAGATTCTATGTATAAAGAAAATATGCTATCTTACAATGAGAAAATAGAAGTTAAAAAATAAAAGTCTCACATATGAAACAAAAGTAGAGGCAAGAAGAAAACCTACTACAAAATTTTTTTTTAGACTTACACTGTTTCCATTGGCTTGCTCTATCCCAGCTCTTGCCCTGTCAAGGGAGAGAGAGAGAGAGAGAGGGAGAGAGAGAGAGAGAGAGAGAGAGAGAGAGAGAGAGAGAAACACCACTCTGTTTTCGGAGAGCTCATAGTCTGCTCTGGAAGTGCTTCTAAAAGTAGTTATTTTGACACTAGATCTTTTAATTCCATACTTCAAGTTAAAGAACTATTTTTGTGGCTATGTAAGTCACATCTTATGGAAGGCTGTACTCCCACACAACTGTTCCTAACAATTAAAGCAATTATGCTCTGCATTCTTTTCTTCTGCATCTGGAAAGAAAAAAGTTAGAAGAATGGCGGGATGTCTTCCAGACAAGCAGCTTCTGCCTAGTTCTTGGAGTGTCCTTGGTAGCCATCCTGTAATCCTCGGCTCCCTAAGCCCTCAACCTCTGCTTGTTGTCCTAGCACATCCTAGAGCAAGGGCCAGGCTGGTAATATGGCTGGATGTTAGTACTCTTCCTCTTACTATCTGACTTCTCTTTTTTTGCTACTTTAATATTCTCCATTCTCGACTAGGCTACAAGTTTCTCATGAATGCCCCAAGCCTCTCACATGTTATATTTCCCCTCATATGTTCCATTTTTTCCCCACAGAACCATATACTTAATATTTACTCTCCTTCCATCTCTCTATCTTAACATCCACTCTTAAAGTTATACTTGAATTTTTCAGGCACATGCTTCCTACCATAAGCATGTATGCATGAGTTGGGCACAGTATATATTAATTTCTCTTCTGCTTATTTACATTATCTCTTCCCAGCCACAATATAATTTCCACAAGATCATTGAATTATTTTTTTTCTCATTCTTACTTTCTGTTTTAATCCTAAGTCTCAAATGAGTGCCTCCTTCAGAGAAGTTTAACTAACATTTGTTGAAAGGGTGAATGAAAATAACAAAAACATGTTATACATGAGAAAAATAATATGAGTAAAAGAAACTTTTTAAGAAATTCATAACTAAGAGCTGGTAGGTGGTTGGGTGTTTTACTCATTCAGTTAGTCATCGGGTATCAATCAGATGCCCACCAAGTATCAGTAGGCACAGAGGACTCCAAGATGAGTAAAACACAGCTCTTGGCCTGGAGGAAATGTCTAGGACGGAATAAAGGCTAATGGAAGCAAAGTGGTGTGAGGTTCACTATAATAGAGTAAACATGGGGAAGGAGCAGAGAAAGGACACCCAAGCCATTCTGGGTGCTGAGAAGGAAAAGCACAAGAATAAGATGCAGGAGGATCTAATGCAATTGGTTTCAGCAGAGGGAAAGATGACGCAAGGCTTGCAAGGACAGAGAAGACCACGTGGCCTTGGTGCTGCCCCTCTCAAAGGGACTAACTCTGGTCACACTGTGTTCCACATGGAGAGCCGTCCCTGCCCCACTGTGGACACGGACAGCAGTGCTGGTTGTGTAACACTGTGAATATGCTTACTGTCACCTCATTGTCTATCTGAAGGTGTCTACAATACAGATGAAATAATTTGTAATTTTTATCACAAAAATAATGTTTGAAAATTTTGCCATAATGGGTAGGAAAAAGTATTATAAAGATGTATCAGGGTACTCAAATACATAGTAGAATTTTTTCTGGGATTCTATAATGTTTGAGATAACTTACAGCTTTTGCAGAACATTGCGATTTCTTTTCTTGCTTTGAGTAAGTTCTCATATTTAAAAACATGATGAATAAGAAACTGATACAGTCATCACCCAAGAGTGTAGTGGAAATGTCTACCTGGTAGATCTCCCTCCATTTTGTTTAATCCTACAGCATCTCTGGGCTGTGTGATAAGGAAACTCATGCGTAGGGAAGTGAGTCCTAGAGTTCAAGGCCTCCTTGGGAATACTGAAGAAGAGGGCCAACCGGATTTATACGCTTTGCTTGTTTACTTCGTGCCCTCTTCTCTCATTCGATGCCTGCTATTTTCAATCATAACGTAGTTGAAGAAAATGAGCAATGTGAACATTCTGTAAGTCATTTTGATAGATAGATGATAGATAGATAGATGATAGATAGATAGATAGATAGATAGATAATAGATAAACTGAAAAATTTTCAGCTGAGAACAAGAAGCTTTCACTCTAGAGGGAAGAAGAAATTACTGACCCATCCTGGCTTAGTCACAAACAATATGCAAAATTCTGGGCAAGCTGTTTGGTTGCTTTGGATTCCAGTTTACAGATTCTGTAAATGCCATCCGCAACACTTATTGAGGAGCAAAATGTGGAGCAAGGTTCTGGAGTGCCATTGACACAGTGTCAGAAGTTCTACTGTCCTTAAACTTAGGATTTAGTTGAGAAGATAGAATTTTGTTGAGCACCGTGGAACACCTCTTGAAGATGGCAGGGGCCAGGTAGATAACCCTCACTTCTGTGAGAATCTGAGAGATTGATAGGCTTGTTACTCGCTCGTCAGGTTTTATTTCTCAGAGACTGGAGCTGACAGCTTCCAGAAGCAGACAGTGGAATCTTTGCGGCTTAGTTAGGTAAACCCTGGACTCTGGCGCCTTTGGTTCTCCTTGTGTACTTTGAATACCTGGGTTTCCATTCTTGATTTTAGGATGCAGGAAGTGATGAGTGTTTGTTAATTGCAGCCTGAATCTACAAGAACTAGTAAATTGACTGCCCTGCGACTTTTTATGTGAAACTTATTGGACAAAGTTCCTCCTCTTAGTTTTCCCTAAGAACCCAAAGAGGTTTTCTGTAGAAAATGTGAAAATCAGTTTTGATCTCAAGGACGACTCAGAAGGCACTTCCCACTCCCTTTGGGTATTCTGCCCCTCTGTTGACAGCAAAGTTTCAAACTAAACTCCACCCTAGCATCTCGGAACATAGCATGAACATGTTATTGTCTTTCATTGTGGTGCATGCAAGTGGCTTCAGATTAGAGGAAACATTTCAACAGATGCTTCTTTATATTCAAGATATCCAGAATCTTTTTGACTACAAATTTTTTGATACTCTGCTGGAAATAGAGTTGCTTGGACATCCAACATCAGTATTCGTGAGATCAGCAAGTAATCTTTGGATCAGAATAAAACAAGTGAACCTCTGGTGAGAACTCATAGTAGGAAAGCTCCCAGGAGATTGAAGGAATTAATTAGTAACTCAAACTTCTCTCAATGTACAAAATGACACAGCTTGCTGCTGACAGAGGAACACCCAGGATCTCTCTCTGTGCTTACTGGAGGTAATTGCCTCTTCTCTCCTCTCATGGTAGTTTCCAATGGATTTCTAACCAGCATGCATTAATTTATTTGTTCAAGTCTTCCCCGTTCAGCTTTTGAAAGAGGTTACAAAATTAAAAATTGTCAGTCCCCATAACTGCTTGACCTTTTCAATTGGAAAAGTTCAAAGATTGGCCCACAATAATTCTGCCAGGAGCAGCTGCAACCTCGAAGAGTCAATGTAAATATTTCAAATAATCATCCAAGAACTTGGGCCAAAAAACTAGAAACATGGAGTAAGACACAGCATTATTACAGGTGGAGCAAATTTAAAAGGGAAACTATAGGGCCCTGTGCGGTGGCCTAGCAGCTAAAGTCCTAGCCTTGAATGCTCCGGGATCCTATATGGGCACTGGTTCTACTCCCGGCAGCCCCACTTCCCATCCAGCTCCCTGCTTGTGGCCTGGGAAAGCAGTTGAGTATGGCCCAAAGCCTTGGGACCCTGCACCTGCATGGGAGACCTGGAAGAAGCTTTTGGCTCCTGGCTCCTGGCTTTGGGTTGACGCAGCTCAAGCCTTTGTGGTCACTTGGGAAGTAAATCATTGGACAGAAGATCTTCCTTTGTCTCTCCTCTCTATATAAATAAAAATTAAAATAAATAAATCTTTAAAGCAAAAAAGGAAAAACTACACAATTGACATTTCATAGGAATATTCCAATAAAATGGTGTTAGTTGCATTCAATGGCTTCCCTTCAAGATAAGTGAAAGGAAAAAGTATGTGTGGCATGCATTCATCCTGAACTTTGTACTGCATTACAGAACTATGATGGTAAAAAAATATGATTTAGACAATTCAAAATAATTTTTCAAGTGCTTTGAGGATCCCTAGCAGAAAAGAGGTTCAGAAAATAAGGGAGAAAAAGAATGATTATACTACATGTCCTAAAGATCTCTCAGAAGTTTAGTAATCAGGAATAACGTACATACTGTGGCTGAAATCTTCATTATGAAATTTCATAAAAATAATGTTGGGAAGTAAGAGTCTAATATTAAATTAATATATAGCTAAAATCAAGTACGTTTGCACAAAAATGCCAAGATATTTCAATGGGGAAAGAAGAGTCTTGTCAAAGAATGGTGCTAAGAGGACTGAGTATTCACACGCAAATCCCTATCTCACACTATGTGCAAAAACTAATTTAAAATGGGTTCACAGCATAAATAAAAACTTAACTCATAGGAAAAAAAACACAGATGCAAGATGAACAATTGGCCTGGCATTTTTTATATTGGTTAAAACACCAGATCCCAAATTTTGGAGCCTGCATTTGGGACTTATGTCTACTTCTGATTCTGTTTTTTGTAATGTACACCCTAGGAGGCAACAGATGATTCACAGCTGTGTTTGTGCCACTCGAGTGGAAGGCCTGGACTTCGCCCCAAGCTGAGGCTGAGGCTCTGGCCAACTGCTGGCCCCCTTTGTGCTTTGGAGTTGTGAATTAGAGAATGTGCGCTCCTTTTCGGTTTGTCGCTGTGTGCATCTGTCTCTGTACACCTGCCAAGCAAGGAAGTAATTATTTTGGGGGAAAAAAAATAATGCTAAGTCTTCACAACCTTTTGTTTCTCAACGTATTCCTAGCTATGGCTCCCAAAGCACAAGAAGCAAATACATAACTTGGACTTCATCAGAACCAAAAACTTTCACACATCAAGAATATTGTTTGAAAAAGAAGGTGAAAAGATAACATATATAATTAAAGGAAATATTTGGCAATGATAAATGATTAGCATTTAGGATCTAGGATTTAAAGCAAATTCTTAAAACTCACTAGTAAACAGACAAACAACCTAATTTTAAAATGCTCAAGGATTTGGATATGTCTTTCTTGAAAAAAAAAAAAGGATTTTCAAAGGGTCAACAGGTCCTTGAGAGTTCTCCTTGGCATCATTTCTCATTAGAGAAATACAAATCAAACCATCACAAGCCATCACTTTACACCCGCTAGGATGGCTATCGTAACAACTGAAAATAGAGAAGAATGTGTTGGAGGTGATGTAGAGACCTGGGATCCTTATACTTTGCTGATGGGACCGTATAGTGGCACAGCTATCATGCAAAGCATTTTGTGGCACTTCAAAAACATATGTTTACACACACACACTGAAGAGAATTAAGGGAACGCAAACACTTGCACACCCATGTTCATTGCAGAATTCTTCATAAAAGCTATTGAAAAAGTAGAAAACCCTAACAGCCATCAGTAGGCATACAAATTCTGGTCTAAACATCACACAATTTTCCAATCGTAAAAGGGAAGCATTGATATATGCTACCACATGAATTAAACTTTATTCTAAGTAAAAGAAGCCCAAATAAAAAATAATCACATACATTATGATTCCAATGGCATGAAACAAATGGATAATCCAGTAAGCTGGAGAGGAGTTTGTGACTGTTTGGAGTTCGTGAAAGCAGAGATTGAAGAATAACTGCTTTGCGGGATGGAAATGTTTTGGAACAAATAGACAGTTGCACCATGTTGTGAATATACGAAACATCCTTGAATTGTTTATTTTAAATGCATTTTATTTGAAATTCACTTTGAAAAATTTGATGGAATAGAGATTGTGATTCAGAAATCCAGCAGAGGCCCGGAATTCTGCAGTTTCTCATTAGGAAAGCACCTGGGCCTTCCAATCCAAGGAAACGTGCTCCCAGAGGGTGGGCCCAGACAATTCTGTGAAGTAGTTCATGCGACGGGTCCCTCTACAGTCAAGGCCAGGGAAGGTGTGGTGACACAGCAGAAGTCTCTCTCTCATCTCTCTCCTTCGCATTCGTCTGGACCGGTCCTCAGGTCTTCACTCTATCCCCCAGCCTGTACAGCTGGCTTGTGTGCTTTTCATCTGGGACTTCGTCAGGCGATAACAGACAGTACAAGGTCCGTCCAATCAAGCCGTTCATTCCTGCGCCCTCACGGCTCTCACTGACACCACCCGCTCTCGGGGCAGAGCCCCACCGCAGCTGCTCCTCAGATGACTGAGGCTGGCATTTTGGTCGGGGGAAGGGTGTGAGACAGTGCGGTCTTACTTCACGGAGAAAAGTAGTTGCCCTGTCACCGAGTGGCCCCACCGTCCGTTTGCAAGGCTTGTGGCAACCATGAAATTCCCCCTCAGCAAAGCCAGCAAACACAGGGGAGTAACACCCTGAGGATGGCACTTCTCAGCTCAGACCTTGTGTAGATTTGGGGTTGGCTGGCAGCAGCGGGTCTGTCCTTGTCCCCCACTTGTTCATGGAATCTGTCCATTCTCCCGTGAGACTTCCCATCAGTCCCTTGGGAATACAGTCCTTTCTTAGTTTCTCTGATGGCTTTCAGTGGCTGATGTCAGTGCCTTCTCACTACTTAGCCATCTTAAGATCTGCCCATTCCCTGCTTACATAAAGCAGAGTGAGGACTGCTTAGCCATTGTGTTTAACAAGGCATGTCCTTGCCCTTGAGAAACTAACAAGCCAAGAAAGGAGTCAACACTGACTTACTCAAGGTTGCCTGAATGTGAAGAGAGGCTGTGTCCGAACCGGATTCAAGATATTTGCCACCAATATTTCTTTCCTCGGGGCTTTAGGAAAGCTACAGCCCATGAACCACAGAATCAGCATGACCTTGAGACTCCTTCTGTCCTTGGAAAAAGAGGCAAAAATGTTTTACATGCTTGGCCTGTAAATGTGCCCTGAGCTTTGCTTTTTTGCCTTAGTCTGTAGATCTTTCCTAGAACTGTGCAAGAGTCCCCTCAGCCCCTGCTGGGTAGCTCAGAGATACATTTACAGCAGCACAATTACGTTTTGAAGTTTGTGTTTCAAAGTTAATACTAACAGTTGCTTCCCCAGGTGCCTGAGCTGAGGCAGCTCCCTGAACACTCCCTCCAATAACTTGTAATTAAATTGAACTCACTCGCTCTTGACTCACACTTGGTACTTCTGTTTTCAACATCTAAACAGTGTTTATAAACCATTTGGTCACATGGACTGGAGATGTGTTGTACGATACGGTTGCCCCAATGATTTGCGTCGTTCTCCCAAGAGGCAGGTTGGTTAATTGCTCAGAAGGACAAATCACACTTTTTTTGTTTCATCAAGTTTGCCTGTTGATTGTACTTCGTGATGTGATTTTTCTAAAAGCCCAAACTGTATACTACTCTGGCCATTTCTCTTGGCTTAAAGCTTGAGTTGTATAGAATGCAGCAGCTATTAATGACTCCACACATTTGCAGGACCAAGACAATGTTCCGAACCATAGTCTTAAACCCTACTGGCGGTATCAGTATTCAAAAGTTTAGGCTCATTTCTCCTCCTCTTTTGAATGGAAGCCAGGGTTTAAATAAAAGAATAAGAAATAGAAATCAAACAGTATTCAACCACTAGTGTCAAGGACAAGGAAAATCGATTTGAAAGGGTTGGCTTTAAGCCATGGAAACAAGGAAAGCTGAGATGGAAACTCCATGCCAAGCCCCTGGTAAAACTGCTGCAAGTGCCACGGGAGATGTGCAGGATGGGAAAGTGGACCTCCACACTTCGATTTTAGCATGCCCAGTGTGCTAGAAACTAAGTTAGAGGTGCACCCTTTAAAATAAACAGAAGTCGCTCAGAGGCTAGTTCTGTTCTTCTTGAAATGTAAGCAGCAGCCTTTAGAATCAGAGGGAAATGAGAGGGCTGCGGGAAGAAAAATAAGGTGTATTCTGCAGCAACATATTTAAAATTTAATTTCTCTATGGTTAAAATACTTGCACTATGTAAATAAGTAGTCCAAATTGAGGCGGTGTAGTCCCTAATGGGGACGGCACACAACCCCTGTAGGATTTAGTGAGAGGTGGCATTCTTTGGTTCTCGAGCCAGAATGCCTGCGTTCAGCTGGTGGCTCTGCCACTTCTCAGCTGTGTGACCCTCACAAACCATGTGACCTTTCTGAACGTCAGCTTTTTACTTTGCCAAGTGCAAATCACAGTAGTAGTCACAACACCGAAGTCACAGCATCGAAGCTTGCACACGTGAGATGTTTAGGGACGTAGCAACTACTGTCAAAGATGTATTAATTTCATTATTAAATAGTGGTTAGTTTGCTTAGCTATATTGTCCTAGTTAATTTGATTTCCTTCAAAAATTATCTACATAAAATATATAACCAAATGGAGAAAAAGGAACTGTCGTCAGTATTAATGTTGACAAAAATGAATTGCATTTGCAGATATGCATACTAAGGTTAACAAAATAAATGTCCTAAAGGAAAATGCAAAGTACCCTCACAGTTGTGGTAAGGGGGGAAAAAAGCTTCAGCAAGGCGAGAAGAGCACTGACCGTTTAGAGAAACTCTGAAACACTGGACTTTAAACTCCTGTTGATGAACATATTGTGACAGTAAAATGCCAGCTTCAGAGTGAGAAATATATTTGCAGTCCTCTAAAGAACTCCTATCCAGGGCCCAGTGAGGTAACCTAGTGGCTAAAGTGTTTGCCTTGAACGTGGCACTGCTAGGATCCCATATGGGTGCTGGTTTTAATCCCGGCAGCCCTGCTTCTCATCCAATTCCCTGCTTGTGGCCTGGGAAAGCAGTTGCAGAAACCCAAAGCCTTGGGACCCTGCACCCTCTTATGAGACACAGAAGAAGCTCCTGGGTCCTGCTTTTGGGTCAGTTCAGCTCCGGCCATTGCGGGCACTTGGGGAGTGAATCAAAAGATGAAAGGTCTTCCTCTCTGACTCTCCTCCTCTGTGTATATCGGACTTTCCAATAAAAAACAAATAAAAATAAACCTTAAAAAATAAAAAAAATTCTATCCAGGATCTAAAAAGAATTCCTGCAACTCAGCAAGAAAATTTCGGAAAACACAATAGAGCCTGGGTAAAGATTTGAAGAGAGACTCTACAACAGGTCATGTCTGAGTGCCCAAAAGGGACTCAACAGCAGTAGTCACCAAAGTATTGCAAATTCTTCATCTACTCAACCAGGATGGTTAAAACTAAACAGAATGCAAGTTACCAAGTGTGCTTACATACGATGGATCAGACACTGAAAGATAATAGTTTGGAAAAGCCATTTGGTAGCTTGTACTAAATCTTAGCCTAGACATACCATGTATGACAGTAACTTCCTATCTACACTTTGATAAGCATTTACCCCCAAACACCTATTGCAAAAGAAAATGCATACCAGGAGCCAGCATTGTGACGTAGTCAAGAAACCATCACCTGCCATGCCGGCATGCCACGTGGGCACCTGTTTGTGTCCTGGCTGCTCTACTTCTGATCAGATAACAGCCTGTAAAAAGAAGAAAATGGTCTAAGTTCTTGCTTCCCTGCATCGGTGTGAGAGACCGGGATGATGCTCCTGGCTCCGGGTCGTGGCCAATGTGGCTATCCGGGGAGTGAATCAGCACGCGAAATATCTCTGTTTATCTCCTCCCCGTCCCCTCCTGCCTGTCTCTCTGTAATTCTGACCTTTAAATAAATAGTCTTTTAAAAGTAAACAATATTTAAAAGTAAAATAATATGCAGTGATAAATGAACAGGTTACTGTCCTATAGAGCAATGTGTGGAAATTTTTAAAAAGACAAGAAATTTAAGTAAAATGAGTCAGACATTTCTATTTCTTATAAATAATTTTATAAGGCCTCAAAACAGGCAAACTAATTGATGGTGAAAGGAGTCAGCATGGTGCTGATTTTCAGGGAAAAAATCAACTGCTTGCAGAGGTAAAGGGACTTTTTTAGAAGGCTGATAATGCTCTATTTACTGGGTACATTTGATCTCTCCAATATAGTTTTTTTTTTTGGAAAATTCAGTAAACTTAAGGATCCATTTACTTGTCTACAAATACTCCATGCTTTCCTAATAATTTTTCTTTGAAATTATTAAGGTCATAGAATTCAAGAAATAAAACTGTTAAATAATTCATTGTCTCAAATACTAGGCATGCAGCTCCAATCTATTTACACCTAATTGTGTGCGTGTGTGTGCACGCGCACACGTGTTTTGGTATGTACACATACTCCTAGAAGTACTCCACGAATATAAGAATGTTCAGAGTTATTTGCTACTCTTATTCTCAGCCACTTTGATATTATGTGCAGTGTAGTAGGCACTTATTAAACAAAGGTTGAATGCATGAATGCATAAAATAATCATATATTTGATAAATTAAAGGAAAGTTAACCTAATACTAAATTTGAGGGCCAGGAAAATGTAATGAGTTACTTCCCAGGAGCTGTAGATCTTATGTTTGATCTATTTTTCTTTTTCCTCAAGCTAGTTTTTCTCAAGCAGGGTTTGTAATTGGAGAAAGTGATATATGAATAACAATCGACAGTGAGAACCAGTGTGCAAGGCCATGGAACGGAAAGGAGATTCATTTCTAAGCCCACCAAGGTGCTCCAGTAGCTTTTGCTTAACCAGACACATGATTCCAGTTTAGGTAATGCTAAAGCAGCTTCTTTGGTTAAGTGGAATCTGTTTTCTTCTGGGAACTCAGGGAAGAAGTTGAATGGGAATTTTCACAGGGGAAAAAATCTTTCAGTTAAGTGAGAAATATGAATAAAAATAATAGAGATGTAGTTCCTATGAGAGACAAAATAACCAATTTCATGAAATAGCAGCTATCACAGTACCTCTCAACAAGCTAGAGTAAGTATTTCGTTTCCATCTCGCTTATGTGTATACATTTGTTACCATTAGCATCTTCTTATTATAAAATTTTAAGACATAAAATTGTACATGTTTATGGAATAATACCCAACACTTCAATATGCTTATGTATTATTTACAAGCAGGGCAAATACATCGAATTCTTCCAACACTTAACATTCCTCTGTGACATAACCGGCCCGGATCCTCTCAGTTCTTTTCCTTTCCTACAGAAATACGCAGTACATTAACTTTACTTTGTATCCAATCAGAGAACAAGTGTCTTGAAACTCTGGCTTCCCTGTCTTCTGCAGGTAGCTTCTGTGGATAATGAAGCCGAGGTGAGAAGTTACACCTCACTTCTGTTAATGGTCATGTCAAATGCTAGCCTGAAAATTCCTCAAGTTTGACATTTAAGACTGCATGAAATGGATTTTTAATTTGGTAAATTCAAAATCAGATAAACCAGCCTTAATCTTCCTAATGAACGAATGTGTGTAATTTTCACACATCACAGATTCTAAAGTGATAAGTGAAGCATCCTAAGGGAGCCACACATTTAGAAGCTTGAAAGTTAAAGTCGGAATCCATGCATGGCCACTCAGGCTTGAGGAGTGCCCAGCTGCCTCAGTCTCCTCACTTATGAAACAGGGGCTTAAGTCTAGCTGGGCAGGGGCTGGAGTTTAGCCTGATGACAAAGATGCCATCCAAGACACCTGTGGCGTGCTTGGGTTTCAGTTCCAGCTCCACTTCTGGTTCCAGTCTCATGTTGAATCAAACCCCAACAGGTAGCAGTGTTTGAAGCCACTGCATCACTGAATCTCATGTGGGAGAGCTACACTGAGTTCCCAAGGGCAAGCTTCAGCATGGGTTAGCTTCAGCCACTGCATGATTTGGGGAGTAAATTAGCAGATGGGACATTTCTCTCTCTCTCTCTCTCTCTCTCTCTCTCTCTCTTTTTCTCTGTTACTGCTTCTCAGATAAATAAAATTTAAAAGAATGAGACTGTAACAAGAAACTTTCACCTTGCAGATTTAATAACCATCATGTCTGCATCACAGAATAAAAGAATAAAAGTTCCATGAGTGGCGTAATCGTCATTACATCCAGACAGCCAGAGAAGAGCCAAGCGTGTGCATCCAATAAGCCAGCAGTATTTCTGGGTGTTGCCTGTTTGTTATACAACTTGAATTTCATTTAACTATGAGTTACTTCAGCACTTTAGCTGATATACTCAGCTGAGGACACAAGCCATCGTGGATACAGTTTCTGAATCCGTCCCTGAAGAGCGAGCCATCATCATTTTTCGTATTTCCACCTGCAGAATGGGACTGCACACCCACTGTCATTGCCACTAGCAGTTATTTCAGTACTGCGGATCTTGGAGACTGGCTGTAGACTGTAAGGAGGATCAGCAAGTCAGTAGAGGGGGAGCCGGGCCCTTGGGTGACTGGTGACAAGCTGAGAACTGGCGGCAGTTTCTCTGATCGATTGCCTGGAGCACGTCGGAGCCAGCTGGCCTGAAAAGATAAGAGAACTGTTCATCTCTGGGCTGGATGGTGCTGTTCCCAACAAAAAGTTGGGCAAGATGCTTAGCAAGCGGAACTTTCTCTATGTGCCAACATCTGCATGCATTTCATCCTGATTCCAATTTTTTTCCTTTGTTACATTTTAAAAAGTGTTTTATCTCTTCCCTGGAGGAAGTGACCACAACCACAGGATCTTTTTTTTTTGGCTCTTCTCAGACAATTCGTTAAGTGTGAAAGATTAAAGATGGGTGTGGGAACAGATATGGAGTGAACCAAAGATTAAGGCGTTTTTGTTGCTCATGTTTCTGTTTTTTTTTTTCTAACTCCCATAATTAAAAAAAATTTTTTTAATTTGTGTTTTAGATGATGTTTACATAGTTGATCAGGGTGGGAAGGATTAAAAGTTAGGGGACAGTGCTATGGTCATTGTTTCCTAATTTCCTATTTCTTCTCCCTGATTCTTTGGGGAAAGAGGGAGATAAGGGGAAAAGTCATACCCAGCCTCCCAACCATCCTAGTACCTAGGGAAGGGGAATGGCTACCCTATACCAACCCAGAGTCCAGATGTGACACACACTCTGAGGATTCTGCCCTGGTGGTTTTGATAGTTCTGAAATGCTGTTGATCTTGCTAATCCAAGCATGAGGAAACCCTTCTAATGTCCATTAGCTGACAGAGTTGACCTTACAGTCTCCAGTAGTTGTCTAATTTGTTCTTTTCTCATTCCTCTGCTATGGTACCAGATGTCTTCTGCAGGCCCCAATGAGCTGCCATATCTTTGGTGTGTATTAGGGCCAGCCATACACAGTTCCATCTTTTCCACAGAGGAGGACAAGTTCTTACAGGTGGGTTTGCTGATCTAGGCCAGGCAATCCAGACCCTGACAGACCCCCAGCCTAGGGCTAATGGACCAGGCACCCAAATTGCATGTGGGCCCAAGAACCCAAGCTGGGTGACCTGGGCCCCGCCTACCCCACCTCCTCACCTCTAGGGCTCATGGACCCTATGTCCAAACTGGCATGGTTCACCTCATCTCAGGATCCCCAGTGGGTAGTGCAACTTGCCCTCTCTCTTGTCTCTCTCTTTCTTCCTCTCTCCCTCTCTCTCCTCTGTCCCTCTCTGCCCCAGTTCCAGCTCCTATTGGTGGGTGTTAGAACCTAGCCTGATCTAACCAGCTCCCAGTCCTGGCCCTATTTTGGACTGGCTGGAATTGTGGCCCAACCTGTCCTGTCCTGCATCCTGCCCTGGTTCTCAGATCTGCAAGTGGATTTACAAACTGGCTTACCCTGGCCTGCCCCTAGACCTAACCCACATGTACGCCAGGGGGGTACAATAACCTGGCCTGGTCTGAGCTGCTTCCAGCCTTGGTTCTTGAGCTCACTTTTAGGGACTAAGTGCTGACAAAGGAGTTCTCCCAGCTCCTCTATCAGGTCTCCTCCCAGTGGCAGATCTCATGCACACTGATGGGTGCTTGGCACAGGTTGGCTTAGTCCACCTCTTGTCCTGACAAGCTCAGTGTGTTTGCCCGACAGCTGACACACATTCCAGTTTCCTTTTTTTTTTTTTTTTTTCAAGATTTATCTCTTTATTTTCACTGGAAAGTGAGACATACAGAGCAGAAGAGAAATAGAAAGGAATATCTTTCGCTTGTTGATTCACTCCCCAAGTGGCCACAATGGCCAGAGCTGAGCCAATCTGAAGCCAGGAGTCTAGAGCCTCTTTCAGGTCACCTGTCCCGTCCAGCAGGACAGTCAACGGGGGTCGCAACCAACCTAGGAGAGAATGAAGGGAACAAGAGACACGAAGAATGGACAGCAAGACAGGATGTCTGATCAAGCTGTTGGTTTATTGATTTTAATTGAGGGTTTTTATATTCTTCAGTAACTAAGGCTCAGGGAGGAAAGGAGAAACTGGGAGGCAAGCCATGGTCTCAAGACCGATTGTTCTTGAGCAGCCACCATATCAACAATAGTAACCAGCATATCAACAATAGCATAGGTAATCAGTAACAAGATGTCAGCAGGTACAGCATAAATCACATTCTAAAACAGTTGCTAGAAACAATTGAAGCTAAGCGTGTGATTAGTTTTATAACTTCTTTCCCAAGCATCTAGCCAGCCAGGGATTTTCCACTGACCCATAGTTCTATATTCAAAATGGCTTCAGTGTGGCTACAGTACACGGCTCCTGACAGTCTCCCACGTGGGTGCAGGGCCCCAAGGCTTTGGGCTGTCCTTGACTGCTTTCCCAGGCCACGAGCAGGGAGCTGGATGGGAAGTGGGGTTGCCAGGATTAGAAGCAATGCCCATATGGGATCCCAGCATGTAAAAGATGAGGACTTTAGCCACTAGGCTACCATGCCACGCCCACATTCCAGTTCTTGTTGTTGGGCGTTATAGCTCAGCCACACCTGGTCCACACCAGACATAGCTCTCACGTGTTTCAGTGGGAACTGAGACCTAGCCCAGTTCATTCTACACCCACCCTGGCTCTCACAATTACCAGTGGGTGCTGGCATCTAACTGAGCCTGTTCTCCCCAGATCCAGTGCACACCTATGCCAAGGGAGACTGCAGCCATGTCCAGCCCAGACCACTGCCTCCATTCCAGCTCCCATGCTTACCAGTGGGAACCCCAACTCCACCAGGGTGTCCTCTTAGCTCCCCAACCAAGCCTGTGCCCAGCCTTAGGTCTGTACGTGGCAAGGGGATGGCAGTTCCACAGGGGTGAGCCCCCCCCCAACACACACGCACAAATTCTGTCCCCATACCTGATTCTCTTGCTTGTTGGTTAGTGTCATGGGTCAGCCACATATTACACATCTTCTGTTCCCACTTTCATAGGTTACTATGATCTAACCTTGCAGGTACAGTGGCCTTGTGGGTGGAAGTCCCTCAGTAGTCATTCCTCACCAGGACACGAGGCCTCTGCTCCTCAATCACTCCCACCTGTGTCATCTTACAGACCCTCTGAAAGCCTGCAGCCCCAAGTCCACAGAGCGCCAGGTGGCCTGAGATCTTCACCGGGCACCATTGGCTCCGAGGCTGCCCACCCCCCTGTCACCCACCTGCCACTAGTGCACAGGTGGTTAGAGGCACCAGGGTTTCTGCCCACCACCACCCAGGGGTGTTTTTTGTTTGTTTGTTTTTTTAATGTTCACAATTTTAAAGTGACTTGGAATCCCTTTGCATAGCATAGTAGCTTTGCACAGTCATAATCTTTTTCCTCTGCTAGCATCTGCATTTGCTCTTTCTATAACATTGTTAATAGAAAAGCAGACAGTGGGAAACTACAGTGAAGAAAGGGAAATGACTAGGTTTTCCCTTTGCAGTGTGCAACAGCAAGAGAATGGGAGTGGATTTGTAACAGGTGATTCATGGATTGCCCTAATCCACAGCTACCCTGAGATATGACAAATGTAACAATAAAATATCATTGTCTTAAGTCAGTATTATGTCTCTCTTTTCAGGGTTTAGGATCTAACTAACAGATCAGAGAAATTTATTAAGTTAATGACCTAATGGAGTAGAATGGGTCTGACCTTATATACGTAATGCTGTCCCTCTTAGCAGTTTATCAAAGTGAACTTGCAGGCTAAGTGATATTTTACAGAATAAAAGAAGGTGCAAGCAATGTTTTGGTTGAGGTCACCTTTGACCACTCTTGTATTCCTCCTCTTATAGAGCAGTGCATCAGTCCTGTTCTGTGAGAGTGATATGCTGGTATACATCAACATTCTCCCGAGAAATGACCCTTTCAAGGAATGAGGGAATTCCAAGAATTGGCTGACAAATGTGGGGGCTGGGAAAAATTGGAATCTGTAGGGCAGGGCTAGGTCAGCGAGCTGGAGACTCGGGTAAGAGTATTGCAATCGAGTCCTGAAATGGGAACCGCACAGGCAAGAAACGCAGTCAGAATCGCAATGCTGGAATAGTGACAAACACCGAGATAGCCGTCTAGTCATTGAGTGACAAGTACCAGGTCAGGCTCACCTCATCTGCAGCAGACAGGAACTGAAAACTACAATCAAAGATCCCCACTGTCCTGACCATTCCCACTCGCTCTTCGCAGTGAACCCGAGCAATCCAAGCAGCCAGCAATACTCAGAGGCTTTACCTTCCTGGTTTGAAAAGAGCTACTACCCAGGTCCTCCTCTCTCAAGTCCCATAGCCATGTGAACCTAAAAGCCCACTGGAAAGTTTGCTGGGCTTGAAAAATTTTCCTCCCAGTGCTCAATTTTTGTCTTTATATATTAATATATATATATATACATATTTTTTTTGGTCTTTAAACATAATTATCAGACGCATTGTGCATGTAGATGGAGGTTGCTCTTCTTTTAACCAATCATCCTCTGTAGCGATTGTTGCTCCTTTTTGCAAAGGAGGGAACCAAGGCTGAGAAGGTGGATTGGAACACAGCTTGGCCAGGGACTGGTATTGTGCTGGCTTACAAAAGATTCTGGAAACTACAGAGTAAGAAATGCCATTTTGGCCTGGGAGAGACTGTGAGAAGGCCCTGGTGCACATTTGGGAAACAGGAGGATAAGGGAGTTACTTAAAATGCAAGCCAAGGGACTCTTTCAGCTATGAATTTAAATGCAGACATGACATTAGCAGCAGGATAACCTACGAATACTAACTCATTGCTCTTAATTAGACTTTACACGTCTTCTACTCTTTGACAGATGCAAAGAATTTCAAAATATAATTAAACTTTCCAATCCTCTTGTGAGGAGGTGGCATCATATTCATTTTACAGATGGGTGAACTGAGGCCAACAGAAGACACATCTCTGAGAGTTAACTCATGAATCAAGGAGGAAAACCCTGGGTTCTTTCTGGTCCTCTGTGTCTCAGTGCCAACACACTCAAAGTGGTCGTATAGAAGGAAGGAATCAGTATTGGAAGATTTTCACCCACATTTAGCCAACAGAATATCTAAAGAAACAAGGCAGGCAATGGAATGAAAACAGTTGCTGTGTGCAATCTCCATTATTTGTAGCAGGTTTAACAAAGGTTTTCTGGAATTTAATTGGTTACATAATTCCCTTCTGGCATTTGAGAATAAGGTGTTTTGAGAGTCTAGCTTGGAGATTCTGGTATATCTGGTAAGAATCCTAGGAATCTGTTTTATAATTGTCCAGGTGACATTCGCATCCAGCCACATCATGGAAACATTGGATTAATCATTCTGCAAATATTTCCAAAACTTACTGTTTTCCTACTGCTTTGTTGAGTTCCATGATAGATACTCAGAGTATAAGAAACAACCTTAAAGAGCTCGATCTTCCTGTTACTCAATGCAGTGATAAATGTGGCAAATGATTGCTGCAATCCGTCCCATTTTATCCTTTAGCTCTTCAGCTAAGTACGAAAGCAGTACAGAGATGACAAAGGTGGGAGACATACAGCTCCACAGTACACGCAGTAGTATCAGACAGTGCCATAATCAGGCTAGCACAGAGCGTGCTGCAGCTGGAGGTAAGAGAACAAGTGATTCAGCTGGAGAGAGACAGGGGAAGTACAGCGAAGACCTGGCTCAAAATTTAGGCTATTTTGAGATAATTTTCAACTTGCAGTTTTAGCCAAAGGCTTTATATTCCATGAAAACAGGAGTTCAACAAGCAACAATCAAAAGTTTGAAAGATGAATTGGAATTTATTCATTGTGGTCACTGTAAAGGGGAAACAGGATACTAAGAACAAAGAAATAAAAGCATGTATCTGCACACACATTTTAATCATAACTTTGGAGGAAAGATAAATGGGGACACGATGACAAGGTCAATTGTCTACCAAGAGGAGGGGTGGAGTGGGGCTTAAAATATCCTTGTATATCTCACTTATTCAAACAATAAACATGTACCCATTAACTGCTGGATATCAGTCAATGTTTTGGGTTCTCAGAGTTATCAGTTACAGCTCAACTTTACATGTGCCTTTCCTTAGGAGTTTATTCAGTATGAACTGGGAACCACTAACACAAATACAACACACGGGATTTCAGAGGATGATATATTGCAGGGGGAAAGCAGAGAATAGAGACACAGTGGATGCCTGTAGCATTGGTTGTTCTTGGGCAAGGTCTTGCATATAAGGTGATATTTGATCTCTGTCCTGAAGGAGCTGGAGACAGAGCCTGCAAAAAGGCTCTAAATCAACAGAAAAGCACATGGCAAGGTCTTGAGAATGGTGTATACCTGAAGGGGGCTGTTTTGGCTGTAGTGGAGTCAGCTTAGGAGAGAGATAATGGCAGGAGGTGGGCCAGCAGGTGAGAGCAGACAGAGATGAGGGGTCCTGTTAATGATGGCTTTCCTGGACCACTCCTGAGTGAGACTTTTAAGTAGAGGAATGAATGACATGATCTGACCTGTTTCAGAAGTCATTAACTCTGTCTACTGCAGTGAAGGCAGCTCACAAGGAGCCTGGGACAGACATCATGCAAACACAGATCAATCCAATGCTCCAGGCATGGGATGGGGTGACTAGAGCCAGGGCAGCTGAAATCAAGGTGGTACAAGATGACAGATTCCTCGATGCTCTGCGGGATTTACTAAGAGTCAGGTACGGGTACAGGGTAAAGAAGTTGAGGATATTGGACCTCATTCTAGAAAAAATTGCAGTGAAATTAGCCAATTCAAGGTTTGGTGAATCCCTCTGGTTTCAGAGTAGAACAAAGAATACTGGTAAAGGGCTAGTGGGGCCTGTGAGAAAAAAAGAGATGAATATTGACCAAGGCTGGTTCTGTAAATTCCAAAAAAAAGAACTATGGTGAAATGAATAAGCTTCAGAAATTGGTGGTTAATGAAATGTGTCCTGATGTGAGCATTCCATGAACTTCTGCAAGCAAGAATTTGGCTTAGATTTATTTACTAGAGATGACTGTGGCTTGGAATGTGGAACCAACAAAAGCATGAATCATGTAACTGCTCCCTTAGGATTTATGAAATTGCTACAAATGCATGATGATGCTTAGTAATATTGGCTATTGCAACCTAATTTTAAAATGGGACCTCTATATCTTATGAAGAATAATAATTTCCTGCAATATATAGTCCTCATAGCTTCAAATTTGTGTACCAGGGGAGTATAAAGAAAGTAGTCTGGCAGAAACGAACAGGAATACTGAAGATGCAACATGGAGAGCAGTGTGGGATGGGAGTTGTCCCCCTGCCTGGCCTTACGTGGGAAGACACTTCATTATTTGGGCTTTGTCTCTTTGCCTCAATAAGTTTGATAAACACACTCATAAATTGTCTTTGCCTTTTTAATGCATATTAGAGACATCTTTGGGAAAAAAAGACCCAAATGTGTCTTGAACTACTTTAGTAGAGCCATATGACACATTCCCCATACGCTTGCAGGATGAAAGGCTATTAGCATTATAAATGCTTTCTTGATTGGGAGAGGCCAAAGTCAATGCACTTTTTCCTATCAGATTCTTACATATTTGCACTGGAGAAAAACGAATTATACATTCCAATTCTTTCTTTGAAGTTTTCATTTAGTTTGGTTGTGTCCTTTATTGAAATTTATCCCTTGTTTCTTAAATTTTTAAGAGAAGCATCTAATAGAAATTTGCCACAGGTTTATAAAGTTAAAGCATAAGGAGGCTTTATTAGGCTCCATTGTGGGTAGCAATTGTTGCCCAAGGAAAGGTTATTTAAAAACATCCTTCAGCTTGTGGGTAAAAGTGCCCATTGTCACTCACAGTGGTATGGTTGTGACCTAGAGGCAAAATCCCTTTGTGTCTACCCTTGCCATGTTGCTGCATTGCCTCTGCTGTCTAGATCAGTTCAGAATATCTAAGAATGTTATATCCCTAAGATTACTAGGGAAAAAAAAGATACCACGCTTAACAATTGAAACTTTCATCTTTGTAAAATTAAATTAGTGCTATTGTAGCTCAGAATGGGATGGAATCCCTAACTTTGGCAATTATGCAGCCATCATCAGTTTGGGGGACAATTTCACATCTACTGACCCAGAGGATCCTTCTTGTAGCCCTGAGCAGATTCTGGAGGGAACTGCCATGTTGTGTGGTGGTCTGGGGATTCTGCAGACAGAACCAGGAGTCTGAGCTTCTGTCCTAGTTTGCCACTAACAACTTCAGCAAAATCATATCCCCGGAGTCCTCACGCAATAACAGCCGGTCTATCATGGGTGAGGATGGTTGAGAGGAAAGGGAGAAAGTAGATCCAAGATAATTTGAACAGTAATAGAGCCCTTTGACATTCACTGGAAGGGGAAAGGAGGAAGGTGATAATTCTTGAGAAATGGGAAAGGCAGGAACATGCTCAAGAATGAGAGAGATTTTGTGCAGAGAGACACAGAAATCAACCCGTAGAATGAGCTAGCCAGCACTCAGGGCTAATTGTGATCGAAGTCTTCTGCAGGGGCTTCTATAATCCTGTCTCTCTGTCATCAGGATATCCTTTGATTGCCGCCAGCATTTGAGGACTTACTTCCAATGAGCAAGAATATGGCCAAGAAAATCATTTCTGAGAGTAGATTACAAAGACTGCAACTTCCATGTGACTGAACTTTTTTACTGCAAGTGCTCACTTAGTGAAGCCAGCCTCCATGTTGTGAGCCACCCCAATGAAGAAGATCATGATGTGAGGAAGCAGAGCCAACCTCACCAACATCCCAAGAAGAACAAAGGCTCTGGACCAGCAGCACACAGAACCTCATACCCACTGGCAAGCATGAAGAGAGCTTAGAAGCAGGTGCTGCCCCAGCTGCAATGCAAGAGGTTTTGGAGAGAATTTTACTGCATCCTTGAAAGACACCAGGAACAGGTGCCTTCAGCTTAGGTGTGCCCAGACAACTAACCCAGAGAAACCGCATGACTGGCTATTGTAGTAATGTACCAAGAATTGAGGGCAATTTCTTTTCTTTTCTTTTTTTTTTTAATTAATTTATTTTTATTGGAAAGTCAGATACACAGAGAGGAGAAGATACACAGAGGAATATCATCCATCCACTGATTCACTCCCCAAGCAGCTGCAACAGTCAACTGAATCAATCTGAAACCAGGAGCCAGGAGTTTCTTCTGGGTCTTGTAAGAAGGTGCAGGGTCCCAAGGCTTTGCTCTATCCTCAACTGCTTTTCCAGGCCACAAGCAGGGAGCTGAATAGGAAGCAGGGCCTCCAAAACAAGCTCCACAGGACTAGAAATGGTGCCCCTATGGGATCCAGACGTGTACAAGGCAAGGCAAGGACTTTAATTGCTAGGCTACCATGGTGGGCCTGAAGACAATTTCTTTCCCAATGAAGAACTAACATTCCAATGAAGTTAGGATAACCTGGTGTGGGTTTGGATGGAAGTCTTGAAGTATCTTACATAATGAACCCTGGAAAATACTAAAATTGTCATCCTGATATGGAAGATAAAGGGAGAAAAAGTTCCAAGACATACTTGTCTTTCTCTGATTGACTCTGAGATAGATATGGAACAAACATGAGGAAAACGATTGATTGCTAATCAGCTCCTGGCGATTAGGGATGGCTGTTTTCTGGTAATTGACTTGAGGTGGTAGTGTTGCTCATAGACAGTGGTCTGACCTGTAGAGAACAGATTGACTTCCTGGCCTGGTTGGAGGAGAGAATGGATGGATCCTGAGCAGGTGACAACAGGTTATAAACCTGTCCATTGTCCATTTGAATAGTCATTTGGAACGGGAGGAAAGAGAGTCTCAGCAGGAAAAGTCTCTTGGAAGAAATGAGATTCCTGAATTACATAAAGGAGATTCCTACCAAGGGACTTGACACTGAGTTGCAGAGAAGGGGAGGATTAGTAGAACGTGTTGATTTCCTGCCACACATTTGCAGTTCAATCCTTGATGAACATCATGAAAAGCTGTGGTCATAGAAGCTTTAAATATCTGGAGCCATGACTAATTTCTGGCTTAATTTAAATAGCTGTGGTCATGTGTTGGCTCTACTTGCTTCCATTGCCTGGATCAAAAGCAATTGTGTGAAGTCATTTCTATAACCTACTTGTTTAGGGAGTTTGATGGACTAATAGATAGCTAGGGTCACCTCCCTACTAGAATAAGAATAAGGGGTGTGCTTTAAACATGAACAAGATGCTTGCTCTCCCCAAAAGCTGCCTTTAGCAAAGCAACATACCAGTTTCATTTCTGAGTTTTGAGTTTGATCATAAGAATAGCAACTCTTGGGCATTTAGGTTGGGCCCCATTTCTGAGTTTTCAGCTCATCATGATAATGAGAAGAAGGTGACTTTTTGTTTCTGAGCAAGCTAGACAGGATTAGAATTCTGGTCCTTTGAGTTTTGTGTCACCACCCTTTGACTAGCTGTTGTTCTGCTCACCTGACTTGTTCTTCCAAGACACCTCTTGCACCATCTTCTTGGGTTTTTCTCTCTTGACGCCCCTCTCCTGATGATGTGGCAGGAGGTTTCTATCTTTAATACATCTCACTTTGCTCATTGAAATTTTTCACATAAACATGCTTTCATGCGAAACCAGAGCTGAGGTTGGGCCACCCTCTGCGCTGAGCTCCCTCTAACACTCCCGTAGTGCCTCGTGTCCTCTGCTGCCTCTCTTGGCATGTGCCATCTGCCCAATCACCACATACATGAGTTAGCTTGTGTCAGCTTTCTAGGACCAGTCTCGGGGGGACCCCGTATCCCCACAACCCTCAGTTTCTGTGTCTGTGGAGCTTCCTGTACTGAACTTCATTTCATACAACCTTTCTCACAGTCAGATTTTAGAGAGGTGTTTTTTTTTTTTTTTCACCTGCTGGTTAACTAGAAAATTACCCTTCACAAAGAAGGTAAATGCTATCTCATTCCCTTGCTGGAATAAAAAATTATCTTTTAACTTTGCTCTGTAGGGCAAAAACCTACATCAGATCAACACTTCCTTTTAGCAAGCAGTGACTTTCAGAAGGGATCCTGGGGCCAGGATAATAAGAGCAGGGCTTGTAATCTTCCCAGTGCTAATGAGGGTCGCATCCTACCTGACTTGCAGGCCTTGTGCAGTGAGAGTCAAAGCTTCTCACACTTTAATTAGCGATGGCTGATGGAGAGGGAAAGCCTGTACCTTTACAAGCATCCATTCTCATGGTTTGAACAATGCAGAGAACAATTATTTGGAGGCCCAATGGCAAAGATGGTTAATTAAAATAGTGATGATGTCTATAAGAGGAATGACAAACTGGAGCCTCCCCTTAATGAACACAGTCGCATTCTCTGCTCCCTGGTCCCCTTGCTCATCAGGAAATAGCAGAGTAGAGGCCCCAGGAGACTCCTACTCAATTAGGCCCTGCGGGCAGTGGAGGCTGCCAAAGGCCTGAGTGAAGAGAGAAAGTATGCACCTGCTTTGGAAGGGATGGAGAGGGGGCACTGGCTTTAATGGAGTGTGCCACCAACACTTCCAGGCGTATCTGTGAAGGGAAAAGGCATTGAAATTAACATGTGGAAAGGCAGGAGTGAGAGCACCTGAGACACTGGGCTTGAAGTCACACAGGCCTCCATCCCACAGAACCTCTGCTTTCTCATTGCAGAGCTTAGAAAAGGAGATGACATAAAGGGCTGCATGGGCGTGTGTGTGTATGTGTGAGTGTGCATGCGTGTGTGTGCATGTGATCAGATGCTGTTAGAACAGGCATTTCTCACTCTCCCCTCTCTCCACACTGCCACACTGCTCGGATGAACTTTGTCTATCTGTTCCATCTCTTACTTAATTTGCCCTCATGGGAGATAAGTCCTCTGTACTTGACTCCACCCACTGCTACACTGATAGGATCCTGTAGACCTTTGTTGGAGATTCTGTGTTATTTCCTTTAGGGGCTATCAGAGCATTTCCTCTTTCTTTCTCATTGCATTATCATCCTGCACTGATCTCTAGTTGTCACATTTGTCTTAGACATCAAGCCCACCCCAATGCCCACCACAAGGGTGGGTTCAGGAGGACACGGAGCTGAAGAGCCCTCATTCTTCTCTAAGTTTTGCGGAAACTTTCATGAGGGTCAATCTCCTGTTCTATTTTTTCTAGTGGACGCCTGAGAGCAACAGACTGGGCAAAGACTTCCAAATTTTACATAACTAGGTTTTTTTTTTACTACTAGAAAGAGACAAAACTGCATGTCAGGTGTAATCAAGCGAAGCAGGAGTGTACCATCCATTCTCTGGGAGGTAACTAGTGTTTGACTCTATCACTCATGATAGATAATGAAGATCTCAGTGGCTTGAAACAACAAAGGCTCCTGCCTCCCTCATGCTGGGTGTCTGACACAGGTCTGCTGCCACTGTCTGTGCTGAACCACCCACATAATCACCGGCACCAAGAGGCGGGCTGGTGGAGCAGCTGCTCCTTGCAGCACTGCTGGCCACTGGGCAGGGCAGTCAAGCATGCGCTAGCACATGTTTGCTCTTAAAGCACTCAACTGAAATGGCCATACTTCATCTCCTGGATGTTTCATTGACCCTTCCTAAGTTTAACAGAGCAGGGGAGTACAACCTACTACCCTCCAACCTCAGCAGGAGGTGTAGGACATCCATGAACAGTTACATAATCCACCACTGCCCCCACTGCCCTTTGCCTCCACTGCTCAGCAATACAGATCTCCTTGTGAGCTATTTGCCTGGGAAGAGACTAGAAATGTGCACGGAAGGCAGAGGATCCCACTTACTGCCTGTTATTGGAAGCAGAGAGAAGTGAAGAATAGCCACACAATCGCTTTTCCTTTGGGAAAGACAACTTATAAGGAGGTATTTGTGCTCAACCATCAATGATATGTTTAGATCTTGATGATAAAAGTTAATATTATCCACCTCCCCCAAAAGATGCTATATTGCTATATTTCCATGTCTGTCCTCCTGCCATACATTGGAAATCACTGTTCCAGGGAAAGTTGTGTTCTCTCAAAGTGACACCATGGGTTAATTAGATACTGTAGATGCAATAGTGGTCCCACAAGGTTATATGGTCCAATGATGTCAGAGTTGCCTTGGTTTGTATAACTACACACTGTGATGTTTGCACAACGGTTAAATTGCCTAGAAAAACATTTCTCAGAATGTTTCCCTCTCATGAAGTGACACATGACTGTATCAGGGTGTTTCATAGCTTCAGGCGAAGGTCAGGGTCTTCAAAAAGAGAGCACCGACATGCCTCATGCATGTACGTGTATGTTTAAGAAAACACACCAAACATGTTGCTAGTGAAAAAGGACCATACTTCCCCATGAAAACCAGCAAAAACAGCAATTCTGGAACACTGAATACTAACTCAGCAGGGAGAAGTCAGGGGCTTCCCATAAAAAGCCCGGAGTTGCTGGCGTTTTTAGGATATGTAATTGCTGCCTAGGGACACCCATGAATAAGGACAGTGTTAGTGTAGGTGAGAGATGAATTCTAGGTGATTCCCAGTAACAGGGTCATGAAACCTTCGGTCAGTTGTGGGGACTGAGACCTGATCATTTAGAGGGGAGTGTCCATATAATCTATTAGGGCCAGACTGATTCACCACCCCTATCAGCAATCCTAAAATGAGCTGTTAGCATAGAGCATCACTACCACACAGCAGTCCACACCAAAGCTACGGATGGGGGCCTGTCTGGCAGGTCTAGGTACCAATACCTGACTGGGTGGTGGAATAGTGGACTGGTCACACTTGGCAGGTCAAGACACTAACCAGCACATGAGAGAACTTGGACCGGGGGTAAACTCTGTGGGGGAAGTGTGGGCCCAACCCTGTGGAAACACAAGTCCCGCAGGTTAGCTCACAAACTGGGGTGTGATGGGCTGAGTTAGGAGAGAGCTAGGTGGTAAAGGAACTGATAGTAGTCTGTGCAGGTCAAGACAGGAGCACCCAAAGGTGTATCCTAAAATAGGATGTGGATGGGCCGGGCTGCAACTAGAAGGGCACGGACCAGGCAGGACCAAGCAAACCCCAACTCACAAGAAGGAATAGAAACCAGGATGGAGCACATGTCATGCCAAATTAAGCTCTTGCTTCAACTGGTCTGCAAAAGCCAGGGATACTAGGCCACAGCATCAAAGGCAAAGGTTGAGACAGGTGGGGGTCTTAGCCGATTGGATCAGAATAACCATTGGCAAGCGCGTAGTGCTGGGAATAGACTCAGTTGGGGAGCTGTGAGAGTACATCTTTGCTGGGTTGAGGTTTGCATGGGAGAGTGCAGGGGCTGGAGTGAGGGCTGTGTTCTGGTCTGGATATGGTTGCAATGTCCCTTGGCACAAGTGTGAACTGGAGTTGGGCGCACTGAGCTGGGCTAGATGCCAGCACCATCTGGCGCTCTGGAGAACCTGGGTAGATGTATGACGAACTAGGCTGAGTCTCTGTCCCTACGGAGCCATGTGTGAGCAGTGTCTGGATATGGACAAGCCTTGACTAGACTGAAACATCCAACATCAAGAACTGGAATGTATTGAAGGCCAGCAATGAGGGCTGACCCATGGAACCAACAATGCATGCAAGACCTGGCATAGGGAGAGGTTCTGGAGGAGGAGCTTGGGAAACCCCTTTGTCAGAACACAGTCCCTACAGGTGAGTACAAAAAACACAAGAGGGAGCAACCCAGACCAGGCAGAGGAAGATACCCACCAGCATACATTTGGCATTGGTAGGGGACAGACCAGGCTGAACTCATCCACATCTCCTGCTGGAGAATCTGAGCACCAGAATAGAGTGTGGGTCAGGCCGGGTTCAGTTGCGACACAAACCAGCACACATCACGGAATGCCAAGGTGAGATGAGCCATACCAGATGTGGTTGCAGCACCCAAACAGCAGAAGTGAGAATCAGGGAGGCAGGGAGGGGGCAATTATGGCAGGGGAAACGTGGGCTCCCCTGTTGGACAACCACTCCCACTGGAAAGCATGAGTTGGAATGGGGGCAGACCAAACCAGGCAGGGCTACAACACCTGTGGGCCTCATGTGAGCTAGATCAGAGAAGGGCCAGGCTGGGCTGACTGTTCCTACTGGTGCAAGCATAAATTAGAGTGGGTGAGGGTTGGTTGGGCTTTCTCATATCATCAGATGGCAGAGGCTGGAAATGGGAACTTAATCTGTCGAATTAAACTCCAGAACCACCTGGAGAGTGCACAATCCGGAAGTTGGAGTGACCTAGTAGGGAGATAATGGGCACCTGCCTCTTGAGTTACCACTCCTTCTGGAGAGCACGAAAACCAGGACAGGGACAGGGGTGGCTAGACAGAAAGGTACCTTCCAGTATGTGTGTGGGCTGGATAGTAGGGTTGGTTGGGTTTCAATGCCCATTGACGTGTATGAGAGCTAAATGGGATGTGGGACAGACTGAACAAGTCTGCGGTACATACTGGCAAGCATGGGAACCAGGGTAGGGGGCAGGTCTGGTGGGGGTTATGAGGAGTCACCACAACTAGGCTGCAGCTCCCACTGGTTTGTGTGAGGGCTGAGTATGAAGTGGACAGGATCGGGCTGGACTATAACACCTATTGGGTCACACAGAAAACAGGGCTGGAAACAGAACTGACCCAGCAACTAAAACGACCAGCATGTGCATAATCTAATTGGGGCAACAGACTGTGCTGGGCCCTGTACTGGCAGGCACACATAAAATTCAGTCTGGGATCACCTCAGATGAAGCTTCTTTGGAGATCCTTCCAACTGAACTGCTGATCTCAGAACTCCAACCGTGAAGAGACTATGTCAGCCAGTGGATTCTGAGTAGATTTCATCGCGATTGGAACAGCGAGATTGGCAGCAATTCAGAACTGTTGAACCTTCAAAACTGCTTGAGCAGGACCCTCAGAGCCAGCCTCACATCGGGGACCTGGGATGGGAGGGAGGCTGGGTGGGGCTTTCCCTTTGTTCCTCCCCTAACTCCAGATACAGGGAAAAAAAATGATGATATTAGTGTGGAAACAGTGGTATTGCCAACTTGCCTGTAACCCTTGACCCTTTGTACCCTAAGCAACTAAGTAAGAGTATTAAAAACAAACAAACAAAAAACAGCCGGAGTTGCAGTTCTAGGGCTGGAGCCATCTTGGACCAGGCACAGGCCTTCTTGATTTGTATTGTAGTACATTCTGCATCTTTAGCTTATACAAATAGTTTATTTACCAAAATAATCCAAAGCCTTTGCTTCTAAATCGTGTGTCCTATCCCACACAAATCTACACCAAATTCTTTCTTTTTTTTTTTTTTAAGTTTAGAAACACTTTAATAAGTGAATGAATTCACAACCTGAGACTTACATGGACAAATAGATCCTAATCATTAGCAGGAATAATTCAGAAATCTCAGACCCACATTATGTGTGATGGACACAGGAAAATTGAGCATCTGGAGCAACAATTAAAAGTCTGCTCTTGATCTCTTTAGAGTCCTTCTTTCCCTGGCTCGGGGGGATTCTGCAGCAGCTTCTGCTTTACATGGTGAAAAAGGACCACCAGAATGAAAACCAGAGCCTAGACTGTGAGGTAGGAGCAGAGGGAGCCCATCTCCACATGCCTGACTTGTGTGGAAAGTGTCTGGAAGACACAAAAGGAACACACATTTGATGGTGATTGCACAGACAAGGGCCACTCTGCAAGCTGCCACTTCTTGCTTTTCTGGCACCAGAAGCTCAGAAAGGTGTATAAGTGCGGATGTGCAGTAAAAGCTGTAGCAGTAACCTGTCCCCAGCAGGACCCACATCGCACCACCCGGCCTGTCTATACAGTGCTCATGGGTGAAGAATATTTGTGCAGTCTTACCTGAGACTTTAAGACATGGCTTTATCTCGGTTTTTATTTTTTCCCTCAACTTCACTCATCTGACTTTTATATACTAATTATAGTTTCAGAGCCTGTAAATATAAAACTGAAAAGGGCTGATTTCAGATGCTAGAGCTTCAAAACATTCAAAGGAATTGATCTGTTTGAAGATATCTTCAGACACCTCTTATGGTTATCTAAAGAGACAACCATATAACTAACTGTTTCAAGCAGTTCCCTTCACTAGTGTTTGCTTGCAACATCTGGATGAGGCATGTGGTCAGTTCCTACACAGCATCGACACCCACAGGAACCGAGTACGAGTGGTTGGAAGAACAATCATTAGACTTAGGCAATCGGGGTTCCTATGGTCTTTCAGCCATTTCTTCATGTGAAAGAATTCCATGGGGGCGAGGAAGATTATGAAATTCATACCTCCTACTCTATTTCCCACTCTGGGTCATAAATCTCCCCAGAATTCTCCGCTGAAACAATACACAACAGCTTTCATGGCCTCACAGGCCTTTCAATAACCTTCAAGTCATGGAGGGGGCCCATCCAAAAGGTAAGACTTGAGGAGAAGGGTTGATAATGCCTTAGATGTTTGAGTGGAAGTGTTCATTGACTCGGGTAGGAATAGCAAGGAGATGGGCAACAGGTTAGGATCTCTGGGGGAACATTCACAGTCTTGAAAACATGGAAATGTACCCATGATCAGGCATGGGTAGTGGCAGGGCTAAGCTTAGAGTCAAGTAGGTGTAACTCAAGAATGGATTTTTGTTTGGCAGCAAGGAGTTAATCCACTATTTCTGATTGTTTACAGGAAGATTGGATCATGAAAGGCCAATGAGAGTGTTCAGGAGTCTGGTTCTTCTTGTCTATCTAAATTACCATCTCAGGAGGTAAAGCAAACCAATTTACCTTGAGGCTTTCATCAAAGAGATCTGGAGTCAGTCCAGGAACCACACGCTAACAAGATAGTGAGCCTTACAGCAGGAAAACAAGCTGAAACGGCAAACTTGCACTCAAATGTTTTGGTTCATGATAAGCTCCCACTTCGTCAGGAAAAGTAATTTAAGAATAGTAGCATCAGAGAAATATGCATTTTCTCATTTGCTCAATGTTAGTTTCAGTTCACCTCTCTTCACAGATTTAAATATAGGGATATTTAAACATAATCATGTTTCTCATCTGTCATGATCAACCTCGATAACTTTTGCAACGTGCCTTCAAGAAAGTTCCCAGTTGTGCATAATTTCTCTCCTCAAAGTTCAATAAAGAAACAGAAGTAGCATACAATTTTCTCAGTAGGCTCCCCCTTCTTAACACCAAAGACAGGCATGCAGGAATTTCTGCTCAGGAAATGACAGTGGTATCTTTCCAGTCATGATCTCATGCCCATCATGTGACTTCACTGAAGCTGCAGGAACTGATGTCAGACTGGACTCTTCTTAGTTACTATCATCTTGATGAGTATGTAGCTAACCAAGGATTCTCTTTCCCTATGCTCTTTCACCTCAATTGGAGGCAAAACAATGGTTGCCAACTAGGCCCAAATTGTTGTTTTGTAATTGGAGGTTCTCGGCCCTAAAGGATGCCCAGGTCTTTTCTGTCTTTCAGGTTATTTTTGAATCTTAACATCACCATCATCCATAACCTTTGCCCAATCAAAATAATTCAAGGATTTTAGAAGAGAGGAAGATGACATGGTGTAGGGGACAACTTGATGGTTCCTGATGCCAGGTTATGGACTTTTGACTTGACCTTATTATCAATGAAAAAGAAATTATTATGAGGAAGGGGAATATCTTGGTAAGCTGAATTTAAGTGCTGTTTAAAAGCAATAAAAGCTGTTCCAAAGACGCAGTAAAACTGGTCACTAATAATGTCGATATGTGCAACATCATAGAGTGATGTTTCTTTTCTGAAATTGCAGTATTTCACCTATGGATGGATTTCCCTCTTTGCCCACAAGGAAAATTATATCAACAGAGGACCGTGACTCCTCAGCAACAACTGACTGAATATTTTATGCTTCTGCTTCTCTCTTCATATAGGGAGCAAGGTGGGGGTGACAGGGGATTCCTCGCTGTGTCTTACAGGTGCACAGTGAGTGCTAACCAAACACAGTAGCTCTTAGATGAGTACTAATAAATGCTTCTGCTTCAAAGTGAACTGGCAGGCTTCCTATCAGGGCTCCTGGGAGTGATGCCCTGATTTACAAGGATTTAATGACTTCTTGTCATTTAACACCTGTAGGTATAGAGAAGAGCAAGGGAATGCATTAGCGCCTGACTGTGTCCCAGATAAGTGTGCACCATGGATTTGGGAAGGCACTAGCTTTCCTTTTCAGAAAAGGATTCCTTGTGTTGTATTTACTCAGTAATGATCACCTTGATACTAAAACTGTCAATGTTCTTGCACACTAAAATGTAAAAATTGCATTTCCAAATTAAGCAAAATCACGCTATATCCTACCCCCCACCTCTACTTTGTATATATTCTCGCGGACTTTGCCAGTCATAAATTAAACTTAAAAGCAGTTGCCTTCCTATTGTTCTGACAAGATTTTTACTCCTTCATTCTTTCCCTCACTGAACAAACATATTTTTCATTGGAAGTGATGAATCCTAAAAGCCAGTCATCCCCCTGATCTTCAAACACTAGTTTGTAAGGTCCTGGTTTCCTCTTTATATGTCTTCTCATTTCACATGCAACACTGTCTGAATAATTTAAATGATCAGATACATGCAACCATTGCCAGCAGCAATGAAGATTTTGAATTCAACTCAGTATTTCCAGATTAAGATGAGAGATTTGGTGAATTTTCATTATCCTGCCCTCTTTTTATAAAGTTGTAATGCTAACTGCAAAGAAAGTATAACTGTAATAGGATGAATCTAAACTCCCTGCTTATTTCTAAAACTGGAGTTTTTGGAAGTAGGAAAAGGAATCCATATAAAAGTGGACATCTTCAGTTACTAAAGGGAAAAAACTCAAGTAGGTGTTGCTGTATTCTTAGCATGGATTCCAAAGCAATCAAAGCTGATGATGACAGAAAGCAATTAAACCACAGAAACCTGTAACACACGTGTCTACCACCTGAGTCAAGCTTCATGCTGAAGGACGTGGGTTATGGGGAGAGTTAAGCTATTTGTGAATTGTGAACTATACAATGTTGAAAATAATATTAAGATGAAAGGAGAGTTTAATGTAAAAATTATTACATGTTGCAAAATGAACAATTTTCGACTGAGAATAGTAGCCTCATTAATGAAGAGTGTGGAAGTCAGGAAACTAAGTAATTAATCAGCAAATGAAAAGGATAAAAACTCATGAAATGACAAAATACTGATAATTGATTAAAAATTAATAAAAATGTTAGGAATTGGCACGATTTTTTTGTCAATCCTCTGGTTCTACTACATTGAATGCATATACTGTATATAATACATGCACACATGTACACATGCATGCTCCTATAGGTTTTTCAAACATACATGTATACAGAATTTAAATGATTATGTACAGCTTTAGATTTGTAATACAAAGCTATATGTGTACTTTATATCAGATACCTATTTGCCATGTGTGTATGTATATAATTTTAAAAGGCAATGCATATTATTTTCAGATATTTTTAGAGTTTTATAAGAACTAAATTGAAAAAATTCCAAAGAAATCTCAGACAATAAATATTGTACTAGCAGAATTGGCTATGACACCAGATGTTGGTTTAAAAATAACAGAAATATGTAAGTGCTCTTCAAAATAATGCTAAGGTGTGGCCTTGACGAACAATGAGAAATTAAAACAAACTTTAATAGAAATATAAGTGTTAACAAACTATCAATAAAATGAAAGCTTAAGCTTCATAAGATAGATGAATTTGATGAATCCAAAGTAAAATTTAAAACACTAAATCCATGAAGTAAAAGTTTAAGACATTAAAAAATATATAATTAGGTTGAAAATTCAACCATGACTATATAGTTTTAAAAATTGAAAAATTGCAGGAAGTAAAAATGGGGCTAGAGGAAGGGGACACGGTGGTGTAATCCCTATATCCACAAAATTATTATGAAAAACACCAAAAGTGTCATTAAAAATTGAGTACTGAAATTAAGCAGGAGAAAAATCAAATTAAAATATAAATATAAAATATGAGCCTGCACAGAAGAAAGATATTGTTAAAAAATATATGAACGTGAAGTACTGAGAAAAGGACAAAGAAGCAGCATAGAAAGACCGGGAAATGAACCGAGGGATGTACGCTGTAGTGCAGAGAGCTAAACTGCCAAGATGCCAAGACCGCAGGCTGGGGTGCCTGGGTCTGGCCTGCTCCTTCCGCCCCTGCTCCTTCTGCTCCTGCCCCCGCGCCCTGCAGCTGTGTCTGAGGTGCGGCAGATGATGGCTCAAGTGCTTGTGTGGGAGGCCTTGATGGAGGTACTGGCCCCTGGGTTCAGTTAGACCCAGCTCAGCTGTTTTTGATGATCTCAGGAGTCGACCAGAATGATGGAAGATTTCTATCTCTGCCCTTGTCTCTCACTCTCAAACTAAATCAATATTTTTATTACTTAAGAAATAATTATTATTCTAAAAATTATTTTTAAAAATTTTTAAAAATACTTTAAAAAGCAAAAGGCAACCAGGAAATCTAAACTTTTGAAATGGAAAGCATACAGTGCAGCTTCGTATATGCGAAGTCACACACACACACACACACACACACACACACACACACACACACAGACACACACACCAGCTTAGAGGAGATTTTAAAATTGAAAGCCAGGTTCCTTTTTGGCAACTTGACCAACTAATCTAATATCTAAGATTTCTGTTTCAACCACAAACAAGTAGAAATGTTGGGTGAAACAGCCTCCTGCCCCCACCCTGTCAATGGCTGAATTC
The DNA here is from genome assembly GCF_017591425.1 of Ochotona curzoniae. Taxonomy (NCBI): domain Eukaryota; kingdom Metazoa; phylum Chordata; class Mammalia; order Lagomorpha; family Ochotonidae; genus Ochotona; species Ochotona curzoniae. The sequence continues at coordinate 10,951,304 of NW_024466502.1, forward strand.
AAATACCATAAAACGAATTTGCAGGGCTTGGGACAAAGCACCTAAAATAGAGGGCTCACCCAAGTGCAGGTTTTGTTCCTGGGGAGTGGAGTGTGGGGTGAAGATATGTCTGTAAAATGTTACTTGGGAGTGCACCTGACAGGCAGTAAAGGATGCAAGAAGGGCTGCTGTGGTGTTTGACAGTAAGTCCAGAAGTTCCTGTGCTAGAAACCTCACTCCCAGTGCAACAGTACTGACAGGTGCAGTTTTATCATGAGGCAGGTTCCACTCGTGAACACATTCATGATCATTATGAAAGGGCTTGAGGCTGTGAATTCAGTCTCTTGCTCTCTCTCTCTTCTCTTTGGCTCTCCAACATGGGATGACACAGCAGGAAGTCCCTGGCCAGATGCTAGCCCCTTGAACTTGGACTGCCCAGTCTTCAGAACTGTGAGCCAAACTGCTCATGATAAATCACCCATCTCTGGTTTCTGTTACAGCTGCACAAAAATGATCAAGCCAGGGGCGGAGGAAGAAAGTGACTTGAGACTGCTGACAGAGTCGTCCGGGGATCCCACAGGGCTTTTGAGCCGAGGCTGGCCCTCAGAGTTGCTGCTCATCACAGATCAGACCCTGTCTCCACAGTAGCATCGTTAGATGTGGCCTGGCCCAGAATGTGCCATGACCTTGGGAGAAATATCTCCAGGTGAGAGCAGGTCCTTGAGGGTCGGCTGAAAGCTGTTGGGACAGCAGCCAACATTACGGCATATTAGGGACTAGGGCAGTTGTGGTGGCGCTAAGAGAGACATTCATGATTTTCTTTAAAGTTGCAGGTGACTGAAGAGGTAAAAAAAAATTTTTTTCACAATTCATTAACTTTTAAGAATCTGGAAATACTTTGTTTTTCCTGTTTGTAGTATTGGGCAAATATAATCAGTCATTGTACTAACATTCCTCAAATAGGTGTACAAGGACACATACACAGCTACTGCTTCCCTAGAAATTGATTAACATCTCTGCAATTTCTCTGAGTGAAAAATGAAAATTCCCAGAACGATAAAACATGGCAAGTGTAACATTACATGCAGGTACTAAAGTTGTTTTCAAAGAATGCACAGATTACATAAAACAGAAAAACTATCTCAGAAGTTACATAAAATGGATTTTAAGAACCTTGCTTTTTCCAAATTAGCTAAGATCATGGATTACTTTGCAATTATAAAAATTAATATTTTAATAAAATAGTTATGTTGGATTGTTTTGCAAACTTGCATTGAATATGTTCTGTGATAATAAAACAGTATTTTATAATGGGAGTAGATGTCCCAGCCTCAGCTATCTTCAACCGTGTTTCCAATATTGCAGTTGTCCCTTCTTACTAGCATTCTCTTTTCTGTGTTTATAGTTATTCATGGTCAGCCTCAAAGCACTAACTAAAAATTTGCAGAAATAAAATCCTCTAGGTCTCAAACAGTCCGCCCTTCTGATCACAGGGCATGCACATGGGAACCTGCATCATTCCTTGGTCCAATACAGTTATGCTGTCCTCATGCATGGCACCTGTTTTCCAGGTTATCAAATCAACTGATCGAGTAGGCAGTGCTTGCATTCATGAAACTCCTGTTAAATTTAATAATATCCTCAGGGCCCGGCACAGTAGCCTAGCAGCTGAAGTCCTTGCCTTGCATGTGCCAGCATCCCATATGGGTGCTGGTTCTAATCCCAGCTGCTCCACTTCCCATTCAGCTCCATGTTTGTGGCCTGGGAAAGCAGTTGAGGATGGCCCAAAGCCTTGGGACCCCTCTCCCGCATAGGAGACACAGAAGATCCTGGCTCCTGGTTTTGGGTCAGCGCAGCTCTGGCCATTGCAGCCATCTGCAGGAGTCAACCAGAGGAAGGAAGATCTTTCTTTCTGTCTTTCCTCTTTGTAAATCTCACTTTCCGTTAATAGATAAATCTTTAAATAATAATATTGATATCCTCAGAATACAGGACTAGTGAGGCTCTGAAGCTGGGTGTTGCCACAGGGAAACTGCCAAGTGCTGCTTTTATTTTGTTTGCTTGTTTTTCATCAAAAAGTGATAGCTCAGGCCTGGCACAGTAATGTAGTGGTTAAAATCCTAGCCTTGAATGCACTGGGATCCCATATGGGCGCCGGTTCTAATCCCGGCAGCTCCACTTCCCATCCAGCTCCCTGCTTGTGGCCTGAGAAAGCAGTCAAGGACAGCCCAATGCTTTGGGATCCTGCACCCATGTGGGAGACGTGGAGAAAGCTCCTGGCTTCGGATTGGCTCAGCTCCAGCCCTTGCAGCTGCCTGGGGAGTGAATCATCGGATGGAAGATCTTCCTCTCTGTCTCTCCTCCTGTCTGTATATCTGACTTTCAAATAAAAATAAAGAAATCTTAAAAAAAAATGATTCTGGAATTGAATCATTTCTTTAAAAAAGTGATAGTTCACATCTTAAGGAAAGAAAAAAATATATCACATGCTAAAATTGTTAACAACGAAACATACTACAAAAGGGTTTGGTATGATCAGCAGTCGTGGGCATCCGATGAGGGTCCTGAAACATGTGCCCTGTGAATGAGAGGGCATGATTTTATTTCAGTGAGGCAATTGTCAGCCTTCAGGTTCCAGGGTCCTTATCTTACCTGAAGTTTTTCCTTGACTGGCAAAAAGCTCCCACACTCCTGATGTGTGTTTGTGTGTGTTTAACTGGCACTGTCTTTTGAAGCCTTCCCTATGGCTACTTTGCTTGCTCTCAAATTCCCACTAGATGGAGAGACAAGGTAAATGGCAATTGTCTTAAGGTACCAAACCCACCCAGGGCAAGGGAAGACTCCCTCATCCTTACACAATGGGAAGCACATGACTCAAGAGACTTCTGAAGAATCCCGCTCCATCACAATATCCTCCTTTACTTACACTACTTGAATTAATTATTGTCATGGAGTGATATACACTAACATTGTGGAAAGTGCTTGTTATGGTAGTTTACAATTCTATTTTTTTCTTCCCTTTCCTTCCTCTCTTGTTTCCCTTCTTGTTATTCTTTTAGACTGATTACCCAGATTAGTTGCTCTAAACCATGTTTCTGTCATAGCATTCTTCTCCCATCTGGACATCCTCCCTCTTCCTCAGGTGGCTCTTCTGCATGGCACAGCAATACCAATGCGTTGGAGTGGGCCTGGGGATGGAGCCATTGAGGATATGGTTCCAAAGTTCTTGCTGGAAGGCCTGTAAAATCCTCAATCTTACAAAGGTCCTCAATTGTTACAAACCATATTTTCTTTTATGGCTATTAAAGTTTCACACCCCGTAACTACGTTAGTATCCACAGTATGGATTTGTCCAGGATTTGACAAAATGGATTCAACTTCCAGGAAGCCCTTTAAAGTGTCTAAGTGACATTTTTTTTTTCACTTGGCACAAACATATAGGCAAACAATTGTTCTTGACATCACAACAGTTTAATACATTAACTTATTCAATAATTGTGCTTCACATCAATGGAAATTCTCAGTTCTACAAACTATCATTTTTAAATAGCAATAAAGGTTGACCATGTCACATTACAATCTCCTAGTAACCAAGTCCATACATATTATTGCACAGAAACAAAAGGAAATATCTCTTAGGAGAAATAATTTACTACCTATTGAGTATCTACCTTTACATCTAAAATGGGGTGTCAGATAAAGATTCAGAATTTTTCTTCCCAACAATGAGTTGCTAAAGTCAAAGAAATAAAATGCAAGAAAATGCCAGAAAGGGTATCGGAAGGGAAGAAAGAAGAATGGATGGATCACATTATTGAAACAAACAAAAAACTGACAAAGAGGTGGGAGACAGACGTGATGATGACTAGATCACACAACACTCCGCTCTGACAACACTTGTCCTTCCCAGCAAGACGGGAATCTGTTCTTTCAGACACAGACGTCTGGACCTCTGATACGCTCTCACAGCACGGCTGTACGTGTGACTCCCAGGGATTCTTCTTAGCACACCAAAGGATGACAGTTGCAGAATTTTTCACAAATCCTTAGAACAGTGCCTGAAGACAATGTGACGTGTCTGCATTCTCAGATCTGGAGTTCAGTTCAGTTACCTGGAGTCCTTGCCTGGAAGTTTGGGGGGTTTTGTCTTGTAGCTGTTGCTGCTCTTCAGAACAGAGACTCCCCAGGAAAACCAGTGTCTCTGCAAGGCAGGTCGATTCGTGTGTGCACTGTGAAGATGGGTCCTCACACATTCCACCCGTTAGGCCACAAAGCACACAGGTCTCAGAACCAACCCGCCTGCTCAGAGAACTCACTCAAAGTTTCAGGAAAGTTTCTGAGATGTGTCCTTGCAAAAAGGGTGAGAGAACAGTAGGCATTGACTAATGTTCACTACCGATGGAGTAAATGGGTAGGGATGGAAGCTGAAGCGCCTTGGAGAAACAACCATCCAATGATCCTCAGATGACATAAAATGGGCAGAATCAGCAGGCCCAGACTGGGGACTTTCAGTTGGAGCTCCACTGGAGGCACAACAGCCATGGAAAAGAAAACTTCCCGTGATCCTACCATGCTATCATTTGTTTAGGTCCAACTCAGCCTTCATTGTTCCAGTTTCTCCAACACCATTAGCCTTCAGCCTCTAAGACCTGATCCTGTCTCAAGAGCTGCATTCTATTTTCTTTCTTCTTTTTTTTTTCTAAGTGTCTAAGAGAATTACAACTCATCTGTTTCCAGTGTTCCCTTGTTTTTGAGAAAACTATATTCTGATTGCTTTTTTGAAAATTCCGCTATTGCCCTGCACATATTTAGTTCATTGACTTTTCACCTGTGAAAGATATGCCTCCCTTTCAGAGTCCCACTTTTCTCTTTAGCCAGCCATAGTCTCCCCAGTCCTCCACCTGCATTATCCCTTTATGCAGAACTTTGTTCTCAGCTACAGGTGGGAGAAGAATCAGATAAACTCTATAACAGTTCAAAGCATTTTTCTCTGTAGCAAATGGGCAAAAGGAACTCACTTAACACCAAACAAAACCTTTAACACTAAAGCAATACTTTTCTGATAAAATGAGGAAGTAGAGATCTTTTTAGTGGGGATTCTATTGATCACCTGTGAAGCCTCACTAACAGGTGGCTCTAGGTTTTGAATGTTTCTAACACTGAGGTTTCCTAAAGGGTTTTAAGTATAGCTCTTTGGCCTTTCTTTTTGCATAGTTCTGGTGTTGGACATGGTACATATCGGACCAGTGTATCTGAATGTCTTCCCTTAGGGCCAACGATTCTCACTCCCTATTGCAACACAGCCAATCGCTTGGACCCTTGACTCCTAAGAACTCCTTTTCTTTGAGGAAGGAAGTTGAAAGTCAACTGGACCTGTCTTAGGAATATTTTCTAAGCCACTGCACTTCCACAAGAAGATAAAGGAAGACATAAATTAATAAAGGTTTAGTTTTGACAGTCTTGCAATTCCCAATTCAACACTGAAGCTGAACAGCAGATAGCAATAAGGAAGTCTGTAAATCAAAGGCTAGGAGGCGCTTAGTGGCTTTGCTAATAAATTGGAATCTTTGGGAAATTTCAATATCTTTGAATCTTCATTCCAATTTACCACATGGGGAAATGAATTGAGGTCCTGTTTAATACACAGAAATGTAATGAAGACCAAAGAAGATATTAAATGCAAAAAATTAATGCTTTGAAGAGCATTAAATGGTATAAACACTGCTATAATTTAGTCTTGATTTTTGCAAACAAATGATGAAATAAATGACATTGAAAAGCATTTGGAATACTTTTCAACTACCTCTTATGTCAGAGATTGAGCTCCTATGAGTATTGATTTTTACATTGTTTCTTTAATAGAATTCCCATATTCATTGAGGCATGTGGCAATCCACAATAAAGACACTTCCTAGTCTGTGTAGACATCGCTAATCTTCAGGCTCCAGTTCATGAGATGTGACTGGGTGCCTTTTATGCAGTGTCCAATCACTTCTTTCTACTGTCTTAAATGTAAGTGAGAAGGCAGGAATTACAGCCATCCTCCTCAGCCATGAGCTGGATGCTGCACATCAAGAGAGCAGCAATGAGAGAGCACCACAGCTTCTTGTAATGTCACACATCATGGCTAGCAAACCAATCTTTCAGTGACAGCAAAAATGTTTGACCGTTGCCTAAGGTTACTGTTAATTTGGGATTCTCTCCTAAGACAGCCAAATAATAATTCTATCCACTAAACTTGCACTTTTGTTTAATGATAGTTGTTACTTTTTTGGTGGCTCTGTCTTGTAGATTTTCTTGTATTAGAATAGTAGCTCCATTGAGACTTTTGGAAAGTCCCTTTGAGGGTATATCCAAATGTCCTCACATGTCAAGATTTCACCAAAGTATTTATGACATAGTCAGCTCCTGGTAATGATATATCCTTATAATTTTTGGATAACAAAATGTTACATTATCTTGCACTTATTGTTTACAAGAGTATACAAATAATTCTCAGAGCAGCATTTTTCCAGTTACCAAGAGCAGGTGGCCAAGAAATTAGAAGGCAAAGTAAATAGTGTGTACCTTAATTCTTAATACAATTTAAAAGAACATATGCGTGCATATCTTCACAGACACCTGTACCAATCTGGTTACTGAAATAGGCATTGCCAAGAGAAAGAAAAGAATGTCTACTAGGGAGCTGTGGGACTGATAGCTGTGGATTTCCTTGGAAACTGGTGGGGTGTGTGGATCTTTTTCCTTGTATCCTTGACACTCTGGAGTGTATCTGGAGTTGGTTTGGTTTGCAATATCAAGGATGTTGAATTATTCATGAATATTGGATCCAGACGCTGTCCACCAGTATCCCTTCCTGAGCTGCATTCAGCATTGTAGGTGTACAGCCAACTTTCAGAGAACATGCTGCATCTCTACCTCTCTATTTCTGTCAACAAAGGACCCCAAGGATATGACAAATGTGCTGCTTTGGAATGAAATGATATAAGGGAGGAGGCCTCTGCGGGTCCTTTTAATGTGCTAAGCCATGGCCTTGAGCCAACACAAAGAGTTGGTTTCACCTCTGAACATCCTGGCTTCTGGTCTCAGTGGAGCCCCAGACACCAAGCCTCCAGCAGAAGACAGTGGAAAGCTTTTGGAGATGAACTCTAAGATACCTAAAGAACAGCAAGAAGTTAGAAGGACCTGCCTCCACCTATAAGCTATGCCTGAATTCCCTGCCAGAAGTTTTAAGTCAGTTTTTAAGGAAGCAATTTGAATCCTAAGTTGTTTTGATTTTTCATATGACAAAATACTGGAATTATCAATGTGAGTGTATGTGTGTGTCACAGTGGCAGGAAGAAGGGCATTCTTAGCCATCCTGCTATTCTCAGCAGAACATTAATAGATCTTAACATCAAAATATAGAGATACAGAAAGATGCTCATTATTTCCCATTGCAGATTTCCTTTGCTCCTTGCCTTAAAAACAAAGCACTGGAAAGCGAAGCAGAATTCACTTGGTCCTTCTAAATTCTGGTTGCCTGAGCAGACGTCTAGCTTTGAATTCACTGATAGACCAGCGATGTGCGGGAGGCTGGACTAACCCAAGACAGTGTGGCTGGGGGCTACTTTAAGCTTGGTGTATCATAAATATAGGTCACTGGTAATCACCATCAGTTCTGTAAGTAACAGGTGGATTCTGGCATGTTTGCAGCATGGGTCCTTGTCCCAAATGGATGGCATGCTGGAGTAATAAGAACATGCACTTCGCAGTCAGCCGTTCCTGGTTTGCAGTCCATGAGAACTCTGACTTAGCATCTGTGGGCCTCATTTTTCTCAACTGCACAATTACAGAAGATATGGAAACAGTCTCAGTTCTTGACATAGGGCACCTTCATCTGCACACGGATGATGCCAAGGACAGTGAGAGCAATGTTTGAGCTGCTTCTCCATACTTCCATTTGATGGCTACACCAGGCTCCCCTCTCTTCAAGTAGGCAGCTCTCTACATGCTGTGGGCTGATTGACTCTCAGTCCCAAAGAGAGTATTCTCGAGGCTGAGGAGTGGCTTAAGCAAAGCTGGCTTCAACATCAAACATGTTAGATATCAATGAAATAGGCTTTTCAATCTGATTTAGGGGTTTCACTCATTTTGCCTTCAGCTCCTAGAAGGGATTGATCAGATCAATCTGTTGTGTAACTTCCTACCCCCTCTGATCCTCCCACTGAATGCTGGATGAAGGCTTTCCACTCCCTCTTCCTTCATTCCCCACTTATTTATCAAATGATTTCTTGTCATCATAGTTGAGGAAAGGCAAAAATAAGGAGTACGAGGTAATACAGCACACGTTTTAAGTCCATTTTGTACACTCTAGGCATGATTTGCTGGCTGTACCCATAGTCTAACAACAGATAAAAATCGTCTGGGAAGAAAAGAGCGACTGTGCTGAAGATATTCAGGAGTAGGGATAAAGAATATCTAAATTCTTAGGACAGCTGTCATGTCAGTGGGGTTCTCTGTCCCTATCCGAAATCAGAATTACTATTCTCTTAGTGACCTCAAATACATTTTGTGTATGTGTCAGTTATGTTCCCATTCTTCAGGCCAAGTTATTTATAAAGTCTTTTCCTTTCTGTTAGCAGGATAGCATGCCTGGCAATTGGATATCCAAGAAGATGAATGCTCCAAGGGGTTAATCTCTGAAAGATTTCTGTGGAAGCAAGGGTTCTATAGCTGGCTTGGAAATGCAGGACATATACTTTTCCTCCCACTTGGTTTTCTTCTCCTAATTTATCACTCATTGCTAACAGCAAATATACTGTGGTCTGCTTTGACATTAGGAAATAGGCACGTTCTTGTAAAAAACCCCACCCATGTACAGTTTTCAGAAACCATCATCATCTCTATCCTATATCTACTCCATACTCCCTAAATGATGGAGAGAAAGCATGGCTTAGGGCTGTGGTGCCTGGAGTTTGTTGAATGTAGGTCTCTGGAGATGGTCCATAGCAGGGTCAACTTGTTGAAAATCACCTGCAACAGCAAGACACATGACTATACTTATGATTTAAACACATTAGAATAGAGTTCAAAGATGACAGCCCACAGTTGGTGAAGGATTGACAGAAAACCTCATTTAAGGGCTTAAAGGGCCTTCTTTCACTCTATACAAACGGACCAATATTTCCACGACAGAGATAGTATAAAACAGACTGGATTCAGCAGAGCATCCCAACCACAGTTTGGTTTTTCATGTGTGCCTCTGTGGATCCCAGGCACCAAAACTATAACCTGTACTGCTGCAAGAGATGCAAGCACTGTTTCCTTTCGGCTGCTTCTCCTTTCGACCTTCTTTAGCGGTCTGTGTTGGACGCATTCCTCTCCTTTTTAATATCACTGATAGGAAAATGCTGGGAGGAGAGGACAGAAGAAGGGAGACTAATCTCCAGTGGGACAGAAGTGAAGATAGAAGAAGTGTCTGGATCAAGTCACCTACAGCCAAATGTCCTTAAAATAGGCTGATCTCTCCAAGAAATGCAGTAAAAATCAATGCATCCGCTAATCTTCCCCCTCCCGAGAGAGGAGCGGGCAGGAGGTCACCATCTCACCACCTGGCTGTTGTAGTCCTCCGTGACAGTCCCCTCCGTGGCCCCATCCTGTTTTGGCCAATGGTGGGCCCTGTGTTCTCTCTGGAGCCTCCGCTCTTCCCGCCTTTTTTGGCGATCCCTCTGGTGAGCTAGCTGCTTGGTGTGATGGTAGCGTTGCTGGAAGAGATCTTTTGCATACTCGTAAAGCTGCATGTCCAGGAAGTTCAGCTCCTCGATGCGCTGGCGGGCACCCTCGTTGATTTCCACATTAGAAGCCCGCGTGATATTGAACTGTGTGAAGGGGGAGATGAACTTGAGGTTAAATGTCCTCTCAAAGAGAAACTGTGTCTTCCTCTGGAATTCGGTGAGCCCAAAGAAAGCCATGTTCTTCAGGTTGTTCTTTGCACTTTGCAACAGGATGGTGTTCCTTTCACTCTCATTCATGAAAGTCAAATTGTAGCAGCCCACTAGGCTGAGGTCAGCCAGCATTCGCACCTGGCGGTTGTTAGCCAGGTTATAGCTGCAATCCATAAACTCCCGTAAGCTAACCCCAGACCAGTCGTCCCCAGGGTAACAGGTAGGCAGCTCATCAGGGGTGGGGCTTCTTCCATCACACATGTGGAGCGAAGTTTTCCACGTGGCCCCTCGCTGGACATGTTTCCACTCACTCAGGTAACGAGACACTGGATCCCGCAACATTGTGATGTAGTAGAAATTCCTGCAAGAAATGAGAGGCAGAATGTCAGTAGTTGACACCATTAACGCTGGGATTCAGGAGAGCGGTAATTTTACATAAAAATTGAGTCAGTGGACTTTTCGCACAGATAAGGCATGGTGCATGTAAGGTGCTCCAGAAGTGCATGGAAAATGTGAACTATGAAAAAGAGCTATGTAAGGATTTTCAAAAACATTCCAAAATAAATGAATATTTTACTTGTATTTTCTAAAAACCATTTGTAGGAACCTCATATGTTTCTATGAGAACACATTGGCTAGCCTTCAAAACTGTTGGGATTTTTCTTCTCCACTGGTATATGGCGGGGAGATGAGAAGGTAAGAAGCGGGTCATTCATTTACTCTGCTATCATTCATTGACAAATTGCTAATGGCAATAACCACCTCTTACATTCAGAGAAGTCTCTGTGGTTTATTACTACCCATCTGCTCTTTCTTTGATACTATAATAAACTTTATAGTAAATGAAGCACTGTTTGAGAGCAAAACACACACACAAAAGAGATGAAGCCAGCGTGATAAGATTAGAAAGGGCATGGCTGGAACCCATCTCCTCCACTTTTTCTATGTACACTGTTATGCTGAATTATGTGCTAAGTGAGATTGAGGAGGGATGGGTACCTGTACCAATCCTATCACTGTGCCTGTCCAGCACTTAGAGGTCCATTTGTCCTAGGAGCCAAAAAAAAAAAAAAAAAAAAAAAGAAAAACCGACTCTGAGGAACTGGTTGCACATCAGGCTTCCATGTATTCTAAGATTTCACTTTGGCCTTTTGTCCTTCCATAAAACCCAGTCTTTATTCCAATTGAACAGGGGCAGTTCAGGAATACATGGGTCAATCATAACTTGAGTTTCTTTGAAGATAAAAAGTGGTGCTGAATGTTCCTGAACAGCTAAACAAATGATATTGTCACAGAGTCCTGGAACAAAGGATGTTGCTGGATGTTTCTGGGTTCCATCAAGTAGGTATGATCTACCAAGCACTTAGTAAAAGACTATTGTCCAGCACACCTATGCTCTATCTGGTACCCTGAGCACTAGGGCACAACCAACACATCTTTTATGCATCTTAATGTCTCTTCTTCAAAGAAACTTCACATTAAAATGATATAGATTCAGATAGATAGAAATATTCAGGAAGGAATGACATGAGAATATTTTATCATGTCACTCACCTAGATCATTCCTCTATGTTGCTGGGTCATATATTTACATTTAAAGATAAACAGTGGAATGTCTGCCTGCTTTACAATCAAAGATGCAAGAAATTTGCAGGAGGAATTGGAATAAAATTGGAGGGGATGGGAAGTTGCTCTGCCTGCTCTTGTCACTACTTCATTCATTATCAGAGAGAGAAGGTATCAGGCCACGGCAGGTGCTTTGCTGAAGAGAGTTACTCTGTCGCTACACTCTGGAGATCAGCTTTGGTAAGGGCATTTTATTGTTGCTTTAAAAGGAATCATGAACAAAACAGGAAAGAGAAGATTATGTTACTTTTTAAGATGTGTTTCTGCAAGTGTCAATGGAGACAGTAGGGAACACAGTAGAAAAACTTAGTCAATGGAAAAGAACACACTTTTATTTCTCAAGGAGGAGAACCTAGGAACCTAGGAGAACCTAGGAGCTTTTAGGAATGTTTAGTGGACAGGAAAGGCGGAATTGTTGAAGGTTTATCTTAGAATTAAGATTTATCGACTTAAGTCTAATTGATCATTTGTATGTTGGGGAAAGACATTTCTGAATTTTGTCTTTTCACAGCTAAACTTTATATTTTGATAAGCTCACTAAAAACTCTTGGAAGGCAAATCTTTTCCTTACAGTTCAGTACTCAAGTCCCATGATGTTGCAAGGTTGCCAAACGCCAGACATGCTGCTTAGAGTACAGCTATTTCAACAATTTATGACATGAATTTACATGGTTACTGTTATTGGTATTATTACTTGATGTGAATAAACAAAGAATTTGAGGCAATGAAGTACTTGTTCAAGGTCATACTGGTAATGTTACAGAACTTTTGTTGAGCCAAGTCTAGCTTACTTTAAAAGGTCACTTATTAACAGAAAAAACACCTTTTACTTCTTAAGAAGCCTAATACACTTTCTCCACTTAAGCTAGATCTTATAGAAAAAAAATATCTAGTTAAAGTTAAAACAAGAAATTTAAGGGGGGAATGCTGTTTTTATTGTTGTTTGTTCTTCACATGGAATTAATAGTTCATGTAATAACTGAACTATTTTGAATGTTCTCACCTTTAAGTAAGCCACACAGTTTTGCAAAGTGCTAAAGAGATGTCAAAATCTAAAGCAGCACTCACTTGCTTTTAACCCAGGATAGGGAGTTGTGGGAATGGCCAAGGGGAGACCAGCTTGAGCTCTCACACTTTGCCAGTCACTACTTTGCACTATTTTGTTGTCTGTCACTATGATAGGATGATAATTCCGTCAATGGAAGGAAATGGTTCAAAAGGTCAGTACGGATAGGGGAAAGCGACTGACACAACTTGTTTGCTTTGCAGAAATGCTCAGAACAAACTCTCAATCAGAGTGGTATTATGATGTTGCTCAAGATCATACAAGGACCAAATTCTTTCGTTTCTTTTCGTTTCACAAAGAAAGTTACATGATAAACAAATACAGTAACGATGACAACCACTATATCACTCAGCGATCCCACGATACCAAGTGTATCAAGACAGAAGAATATAAATCAGAGAGATGCTTGGAATGGAAAGTTTCTAACTTGTCTATGGATTACATGAAAAAGGAAACACCCAAATAGATTTAAGCAAAGAAAGCTGGTGACAATCAATTGATAAGTCTCCATGGCATTTACGTCTGAAATTAAACAGAATTCAGATTAATAAACACAATTATAAAAGTTAGAGGCCTGAGTGCTGAAAATACAAAAGGCTGTGACATGCTTGTATGAAATTATCTGGAACCAGCTTCAATATGGAAAGACTTTGCTTCACCTGGGAACACTGACCTCTGGAGTCTAGCTCCTTTATTCCATTAGAAAGCTGTATAATCTCAAAAGTGACCGAAACTGGCAATGTTAAAATCATCTTACTTTTTAAACTTAACTTTACTCAATTTATTATTTCGTTTAAAAATAGCTAGTCAAATTGTAGACTGATGCTTACATCAGTAAAATAAGGCAAACGTTTTTGAGTTCCAGTAATCAAAGGAGTCACTTTGTCATTAGAATTAAATCTGGTGTGAAGACACAGCACTGAGCTTGTGGAGTGTTTATAATGACGAAGCAGACCTGTTCCAGCTCCTGGTTCTGGATCTGAGTGGCCGATGGTCCCTGAGAAGTACCTTCAACAGACATATATATTCATGTATTTTTTTTTAAGTTTTCAGAGCAATCAAAACAAAAAGCTAGAAAAATAGAAAAAAAAAACTTAGAATACCCAAGTATTGAAAAAGACAAGTGGAAATTTGATTAATAAAAATAATTTTTCTCTCTATGAGGGATATTGAGAAACTCATGAAAATACATATCATAAAAATCTGTACAAGAAGTTCAATTTTCTTTGCACCAAAATAAACCCATTTTTAAATGTCAATTTACACAATCTTTCTGAAGTAGCACCCTTTTGTTTTTTCTTTCATTAGCTTCTTTCCATGCAGACAGAAAACTGAGCAGATCTCTGATCGGATGATGTTTTCCTCCAGGCTGCATGCCTAGTCTTCATTGTTGACAAACGTTGCTCCAATTTCATGGATCTACTCCCTAGTGCAAAAACAAGGGAAACTCATTTTCCTCTGTTTCCATAACTCTTGATTTAGCCTCTAATGAAATTATCTAAAAGATTCACTACCCCTAAAAATCCACAGGTTTAGGGTCCAGTACAGTAGCTTAGTAGCAGAAGTCCTTGCCCAGCACGTGCCAGGATTTCATATGGGTGCCGGTTTGTGTCCCGAGGGCCCTGATTCCCATCCAACTCCCAGCTTGCGGCCTGGGAAAGCAATCAAGGATGGCGCAAGGCACTGGGACCCTGCACCTGTACGGGAAACCCAGAAGAAACTCCTGTCTCCTGGTTTCAGATTGGCACAGCTCTGGCCATTGTGGCCATTTTGGCAGGGACTCATCGGATGGATGATTTTTATCTCTGTCTCTCCTCCTCTCTGTGTATCTGGCTTTCCAATAAAAATAAATAAATCTTTTTTTTTTAAATCCACAGATTTGTTCTTTAGAACATACTTGCTAAAAAATACAGAGAAAAATCATTTTTCAAAAGGAAAAGCGGATTGTATAGAGGAAGGACAAGCAGTATTCCAGGGCTATTGTGACCACAATACAAGTACCTTCATTGCCTCCTTTGCTTCTTTTAACTGACTCCTACATTTAGTCCGAGGATCACTTGTTCTTACAGTTCATTTCATCTCTTCCCAGAACTGTGAAGACAAGCAAGGGCACTGTACCCACCCTCTTCATCTATAAATTCATTCTCCGAACAAATACTGAGTCTGCTTTATTTACTAAGCACTGGTGTTGGTTGCTGGATGCACGGAAATGATGAAAACATTTTCCTCAAAGAGATGTCGGGCTCCCGATGAGCTGGTAAAGTGAAAGGAAGGCTAATTATCAAGTTAAGGGGATGTTCTGCCAATCTCGCTGGACCAGAACAATCCCCAAGACAGATAATTTTGTTTGCCTCAGTGACAGCACCCTGTCAGCAGATCTCCCATTTGCCGCAACATCACTGGAGCTTGAGTGAACTCATTTCAAAATATCTCTGAGAAAGCAACTGGAGCTCTTTAGAATTGCTATCCTCGTGATGAGAATGATGGTCGCAAGCACCTTATTCTCAGACAGATTAGGGCCTGGGCGCTTTGGTTAGTTCAATAATCATTTCACCTGACAATTAACACAGAGAGCTAAAATCTACTCAACTTTCGAGAACTGAACACATTTTTTTCCTCTGGCTGATTTAGAATCAATTGCTTTATTATAAGACCATCATATTAACACATTCTAAATAGAAGACAAAAACACTACGACCAAAGCTCTGTTTCAGTCTTTGCCCTTCTGTTTGCTCATGTGTGTCTTGTGACTCTTTCCTAGCCTAATTGAAGTCTCAAATCCATCTCCCCTGACGTCCACTAAATAGGTTCACCATATCATTTATTACATTATTTTTCAATTCGCATGTGAAAATCTTGGTTACATCTGTTCCGTAAAGTCCTATTCAGTAACTGTACCATAGGCCTTGTTTTCTAATTACCTACCACAAAGTCTTATTCACAAAAAATGTCACAAAATGATTGTTTCTGAAAAGAAAATGCTCATCTGGAATGTTTCTTATTCTCTAGGGTAACACATCCTTTGATAAAAAATGCCTTTTTCTAAACTATCACAAAAACTAACCTGACTTTTTTAATGACTAAAATTTGATCAAAGTGTAAAAATATATAAGATTTCTTAATTTATCTGCCACATGATTGTAACTGTTGATGATATGTAGAGAGACAAAAATCATTAATTCAGACTTACGGGAAAAAAGTCTACTTTTTTCTAATATTTCCTACACAACAGGTAATCAGTAGCAACGAAATTTTCTTAATGTTATACTGACTGATTTTGTTCCCCAGGCTTTCAAGAACCTGTTTCACTTATCAGTGTCTTGTACATAACTTACTCCTTGGATCAAACACTAAGTGATTTAGTTAACACATGCTTAAGGAAAGCTTACTCAGCATTGAGAAATTGCTCAAGGGAACAGAAAAAGAATAAAATAACTCTCAATATTGTCAATGTTATGGTAGGGTAAGGAAAGACTCTAGCCAACAAATCACAGAGCTGAGGAGTGAACAAAATACTCGAGGGTTCTCCACACTGTAAGGTTCAAAAAAGCAACCTGCCTAGACCAGGAGGTTCATGTTGGGACCTATGCTCACGTCTACTTGGTAAGCGGATGAACGGCAGCCAGAATGGGAATTCAGACTAAACTATCATTGGCTCTGAATGCAACTGTGAGTTAGTGAAGTGGAAGTATTGTGGAGGAAGATTGATTTAACAATAGTATGAAAGATGAAGTAATGACAGCGGAGGCCCACTGTGCCATTCCACAGTCGTGGTCATAGACGAGCAGAGAAAAGTCCAGAGCTGTGTTTGTGTATGAGAAAATCAGGAACAGACTGCAGAGATAGCACACATTCTTGTCATCACGCCTTACCACTCTATTATTAACTTTCTCCTATACAATCCTCTTCCAATACTGCAACAGAGAAGAGGTGGACCCTTGTCCGCAACAAAATGATGAGGGATTCCTTTGCCTGGAGTGATTGAAAAAGTTACCTCCTTTCCAGTGAAAATGCACCTAACTGAAGTCACAAGAATGCTAGGTTCCAAGAAGTTTAATTAATATTTCCTTCTACCACCAGCTTAACTCATACAATCAAGCAACAAAATTAATATCTGCCTACTGCATAGATTTATGCTTTTCCCCAAACCACATCAGGTAGGAACTCTTCTGTCCAGCCTTCTCTAATGTCCCCAGTGGAGAAGATTTCTTCCCCTCTCCCCACCCCATACAGAAACCTGGGCCCCCTTGTGTTTCCCTCTATTGAAGCAGTCAGTGAAAAGCCTGGAAGCAGGCTTAATGCAGAGCAAACCTGACCCTTCTCATTTTTTACCTCCAGATAGACCATGTCCCTATCCATCACAACTGTTCAGTTGTTGAATGTTCAAATGACGAATAAACAAAAATTCCATCAGCCAATGCTTCAGGGATTCCTGGAAGTAGTTACATGGATGGGGAAAGATAAATCTCTCCTGAATCCTCCACCCCACAGGATTAGAAATGAGCTTTCCTTACAAAGTCAAGTTTTCTAAGACCTCAGTCTCAGAAAGAATGCTATGAATGACTCTAAGAAGCAGGCTTGGGCTATATGATAGTTGGTCCTCACTGTGGAGTACACACAGGTACCTGTGCATCTTACTCATCACTTAACAAATGCCAGCTAGCTCTCTCTGCCCTGATGTACTTGGCTGGAGTAATTTACCAAATTCTTGGAATAGAATTAAATTCCTGGCTCTCTTCAGTGTTGTACACTCACGATGTCCTGCCCCGTCTCTATTATCTCAATAGAATATTCTCTGCACTTTCCTGTATCTGATAGGGGGAAATTGTGGCAGTTAGGACAGAGCAATCAGACAGCCATTTGACACATGATTAAAAGGGTTTTTGTTCCAAAATTGAAAACAAATTAAAGAATTTAAGAATCACTTTCCAAGCAAATGTAAAATCAGAAATCATGATTGTGAAGTATCCAAATAAGAACTTCTAGAGGCTGACAACAGTGTGTGCCACGCAGAGGGTTCCAAGGACATGCGACATTATGAGGGAAAATGGGAACCACACGTGTCACGTTACCCACTAAGTATCCATTTGCAGTCATGCCACAATGCATGCAGCTGCTGCCATGGCCTCCATCATGGGCACTTGCAAATCAGCCAGGCCCTTTGGCCAAGGCCTTTGTACGAGTGTACTTGAAAATGTTCACGGATAATCAAATTTTAACAATGTCTATCTTGGTGAACAATGTTTTAAGTCAATGCATGGTTTGGCCATAATGCACATTTTGTATGAGTTTTGGAAGCTCCTTTATAGTTTCCGTCCTACACTGAGACTTGCAGTCCAGTTGGTGAAGGCAATCCCATGGAACTGCCTTCCAGTGGCCAGAGAGTCCGCATCTTTCCTTACTTGTGCACTTGATAACTTCAAAGGGATAAGAGAAGACTAGCATTGAGCCAGTCCCGATTTTCTTCTTCATCATTGATTATTCTACTTCCCGTTAGAAGCTTTTTAAGACTATCATTATGGAAAATAAAGGACATGTAGAAGAGTGAAAATGTGAAAATAAATTACCTATAATCCCTTTATTCAGATATAACCACAGTTAAATATATCCCTATGTGTCTTTTTCTTTAACAGGTTTGAGATCATAATGTTCATTTTATATTACACATGTGAATTATATTTGTGTTCTAAAAATTTATGTTCTAACTTAAAAATACAGGCTTTTTTCCCCCCCATTTTACTGAACATTCTTCCCCAGGAGCATAATGCTTTTTTTGTAAGAAGATAATATTCCGATTATGGATGGGCTATGATTTATGTCATTGATACCCCAAGTCTGAACAGTGAGGAACATTCTATTTGAAGCATATTATATACAAGAATCTGATGGACATCCCAATCAAAAAATATTTATGCGGAGAATAAATTCCTGGGAATTTCCAGCCAAGAGAATTACTCCTGTTTCATTATCAAAATGCGTCTCTGTAACTCCTGCCAAGGTATTCAACCACATTCAGAGTAGGAGCAGCTGTTGCCTGTGGCATAACATTGGGTGTGAGTGGTGGGGGGCAAGGCCAGGGCCTGCCAGATGCCCAGGGGGAGGAGTCAGCAAAGCTCTACCTCCCACCCATTTTTGCCAGGAAGGGGCCTTGCTTGGTTTAGATGAACATCTGAGAACAATCCAGTTAGGGTTTGTGCCTTGATGGTGGGGAAACATTTTTCGAAAGAGATTTATTTTTCACTTAATGAGCAGCTGGAATATCAGAGACTAAACATGAGTGGACTCCAATCTCACTCACCAGCACTGCTGCTCTATTAAAGTTGACACTGGACCAGAAACACAGACGTTTCCTGCCTGATGGTATGTGGTCCCAGGCCTCAAAGCAACAGCCCTGTGAGATAGGGAGTGTCCGTAATATATCGTGGTAGTGGTTACCTTTAATTACAAGAACCACGTGTGATACTAAAACAACCAAAAAATCACGAAATAAGAGGCTTCTGGGTGAATTGGTCACCTCTCAAGGATGATCCGACAAGTTTGTGGATTTCTGGTGGTACAGGTTGCATTTATCAACAAGATAAAAACGTTCCATCTTGTCACGTCGCCGCCTTGCATTGACAGGAAACTTAGGCGACTCACTAAAATGCCACAGTTTTCAGCTGGCTGTCGCATTTGCGTCCATGTTCCCCCAAGTGGCTGCCACAAGAATAACTTTCAGGGAGCATGTGTTCCAGGGAGTTGCTTCTGCTATCTTGCCGAGTACAGTTCCTCCCAGCACAGTGCCAGGGAGGGTCCTAGCCTCATGCATTATTCAGGGACTTCTGTGATTATTTGGTTCAGAGGCGCCCTGCTTTGCGCTGTGTCACTGGGATTCGGGGATGAGGGCGTCTCAAGGCGCTGCGCAAAGCGGCGGTTTATGCATGCGGGTGTGCACCTGAAGCCTGGAGCCGCCCTGCACGGAGATAAGGCCCCATCCAGTCCCACTCACAGCTCTAATCCCAGCCAGGCAAAGCACAACACCAGATAGTACACTCAGATTGTGTTATCAGGCTATTCGTGTGCAGCTGAGCTCTCAGCGAGTTTCTCAGGCACTGCTCCGAGGGCATGGGAGAAGGAAGCAGGGTAGAAGTGAGGAGGTGTTTCCATTGCAATTGTTGGCCAATTTGGAAAGGAAAAGACATTAAAATGAGATATTGAAGAGCAAGGCCTGCCTTCCAATATTTAGATCTATACTTGACAGCTTTGCAGCCGATTTCCTAAAATAACACAAGCACTTTAAAAATTCATCTCTGTTTGGATTTTGCCATGTTCTTACATAAAGAATCCGTCTGTTTTAGGATTTTGCTACATTCTGTTATCACGACTGGGCATTCGTGCCAACATAACAAATAGTGGAGATTCCAACTTGACTCCACCCCTGGTTAACTCTCAAAGAAAAAATATCTTGAAAGTCATCTCTCAACAACGGGAAAAGGAGAAAGCGACCTTAGAATATGAAAGGTTCCCTATAAAATGAAAATTGAGATCCGCAACAATAATAACAATGGTTAGCATTTGTTGCATGGATAGTATATCCAAATACAGTGCTAAGTATCATTTTGTATTAACCAATTAAGCCGTTAAGTCCTTGAGTTAGATATAAGGCTTTTAGAGGATGTCTGTGATTTCACAAAGTGGCGAGAGTTTCGACATCTCTTGAGTCATCTTATAAAATCCAGGTTGTCTAGGGCACTGCAGTGGTGCACTGGCCTAGGCCTTGCTGAATTCAAAGCTCTAGGAAAAATGAGTGGGAGTCTCCTTAGAAGGATTTCTGTCTACCTGTAAGGGGCCTGGGGATGGGAGAGAGATGACACTTTGCAAGGTTTAGGGCGCACAAGAAGCAGGAGGCATGGCAGCACAAGCATGTGTGGGTGCAGAAGGTCCTCCGGAGACATTTGGTGTAGAAAACAGAAAACATCACAGAAACATCTTGCCTGACATGGCACGCTCACTATGCTGCAACAGATTTCCACTTGAGGAAAGGGGACTGGACAAAATGGGGGACTGCTGTGGTTGCATTCATTTTTAACTGTCTGAGAAATCCAGAAGCCAAAAGCTGAGGTAATCTCAGAACAATAAAGGATTGAAATAGCAACACAAGAGAATTCACACAAAGCCAACGCTCATGCATCGCAGGATTTTCTTTTTGGCTTTCAAGTCAGTCTTTTTTGCACACATTGCAGAGCCTCAAAAAACTGTAAAGCAAAGTTCTCTGGATGCTGAAGTTGGCTATTCCAAAGTCTTTATTTGGGAATAGAAGACTCACAAAATATGCAAGTCCAACTATACATTTGGATAGAATATGGTTGCAAAGTTTCATGCATGTTGGAAACTTCGGAAGCAGTGGAAAGGAAACTGTTTAGAGGCAGAAAGAGCTGGGTTCATTTCGCTCATCTAAATGGCCAAGGTAGGAATGCTTATGTTGTAGCTTTATGGGAATTACTGAATACAGTCATGAATGCAAAACAGCCAACAGTAGCTAATATATCAAATTCTCTACGTTTGTGACACTCCAGAGTTTAACTTTCTCCATTAATATCTAGGATTCATAAACCGTTCAAATGTAGTACAATTATAAATATTAAATAAGCTGTTCAGAATTTTTTAAAAGCCAATGCTCTTTTCAAATTTAGATATCTCTAAAGTGGTACTTTCCTCATCTATTTTTTCATTTGGTGCTCATGATGTGATTATGTCAGATATAAAAAGAAAATATTCTGATTCGATGCTTTGAGATACACAAGGATGGTTCCCAGGCTCAGTGAGTAAAGAGGAACTGAGCTGGGACTTCCCACTCTCTTCTCTAGCTCGTGGAGAATTACAAGTCGCCTGTCTGGGAATACTTGTTACCTTACATATTTCGTGCCAAGCACTAGGCTGGGTTACTGGATTTGGTAGTGCATAGTGATAGTTGGAACTGCAGGAGCTGATCCATCTTTTGAGCATACTATATCATCATATCTTGCTGTCCGAGAGTTAAAAGCATGAAAGAAAACATGTTATTAGGTTTTCTACAAATTTGGAAGACTCACAAAATATATGTGCACTATCATATTTTCTCTCGGTAATTAACTAAAAAGGAGGACCCAGAAAATGAGCCGTAAGGAATATCAGAATGTACATATGCCTTCCAGTATTTTTTTAAATTGCAGACAAATCACTACGAAAAGGTAAACTTTTATTTGTATATGGGTAGTGCTGCATATTTCAAACAGGAAGCACCTAAAATAGCTAGTGATCTTTTTGTGGTGCCAATATGTCTGCACAGTCATTCCATTTGGACATTGCACATTGGTGATGCTCCAATTCTAGCATTTGTTCATTCATCAGCTACAATGCTTCTGTACTCATCACTTAGTGCATTGAGGGCTGGTTCATACAGGAAATGGGAATGCATGTTTGGTTCATTTTAACTCATGAAGATAAACACATCACCCTTACCGATTCTTAAAGGATCCGACACCTGGTCAGAGGCAGCTTATCAAAGAGGGATCCTGAATCCTTGTGATACCATCCATGTAGCCTTTCCTGTTTGTCTTAAAGGATCTTACATATCACAAAAGCTCCACTTGATAAGATCAAGAAGGATGGAGTGAAAGCTTGACATCCTCCCCAGTTCCTCAAGAATAAAGCGCCACTTGCTTAGCATCTCACCTGCCAGCATTACATGTGCTCATGGCCTCTCTTCATTCCCAGCAGTTTCACTGCTGTTTGTGCTAATCACACTTGTCCACTGAGGACAAGATAAAACAGACATCTCCAACTCTCTTAGATTGCATTTAGACCAGACATCAAGGGTTTGGACTGTGCCTTTTTTCCCCTTCTTTTTCCTCTACTTCCATCCAATGACTGTTTTTTTTTCCATGCTAGGAACAACAGGCAGGGCCAATAATTCATTTCGGTCTAGAAGACAATGTCACTCCAGGAGTTAATCTAAGGAAAACCATTTATGCTGGAAGTAATGCACAGCCCTAATCAGGTTCTCTTCAAAATCCACTTATTCATGATAATTAGCAAAATTTCCTTCCAGAAGCTCAGCTTACCACTTGGATGCTCAATGAGATCTTTCAGCTGTGTGGGTTCTGAGACCTTGGTGTAATTCTACCTAATTAATAAAGCAATGGCATAAATTTAGAAAAAAATATATGCGTGATAATTTAGATCTGTCCAAAAAATCCATTCATTCTGTCTAAGCTTTGCCTGGGGTGCTCCCGTCATCAATTCAAGTGTGGAGCAGAGTGACCTAAGTCATAACTATTTGTCTTCAGGCATGACGGAAGCATCAGAGAGGCAAGGACTGCTGGAACACTCAAATGAGGATGCTCCTTTCCCCACTTCCCTCCACTGTATGTAAATCTGAGAAAACAAAAAAGCTCTAAGCCTTTCAAAATAAACATTGCTTGGGGCAGCAAGGAATAACTCACATTTGTGCAAATCAACACGTGAATTAAAAAATAAGAGATGGGGGAGAGACATCCCTTGAGGAGCACACTTATCCAGTGCTAACTCCCTTGCTTTGTAAGTTTCATTAAACATGTCCTCTGCATTGATTATTTCTCTTAATGATAATTGAAAAAAAAGGTGCCTGCCCATTTAAAATTGGCACCTGCTACAATCTCTTGTTCTCTGTAAAAACGATATTAATTGTGTGGAGTCTAGTGTAAATGAAAAAGAATTCAAAGGCATAAAGCAAAGGAACAGATGTGACAACAACAAAAAGGGTATAGGTAGGTGACAAATAAAACAAGGAGCTTAAAGCTTTTCACTGCTTTTCAGTCTACATTGAACATAGCCACAAGGGGGCTCTGGAATCTTCCCAAATACTAGGTAAGCCGTGAGAACTATTTCTAGTAATTAATTTCCAGCAATCAATACTACCTATTAATGTACATTACAGAGTTCTGACACTTCACACTCAAACAGAGGATTTTATATAAAATTCCAAGGGGCCCACGGTGACTGTAAGTCAAAACGGAAATTAGTTGCACCTGTGATTTCCTGTGTCTGCTGTAGCATTAAAAAAAAAATCCCAACACTGCAAATTTCATCAAAGGTTAGAGCTGAATATGAAGCACTGTATTTATAAAGGAATCCATTGACCTCCAATAGCTTTTAAAGTTCTCCTCCTCCCCCTGCCACATCATGCACCCCAAACAACCACGCAGGGTGACGGAGCCACCAAGATGCCATGACCTTCCTGGCACACGAGAAGTTGCCAGAGCCATTAGTTCTGGAGGCATTCAGCCCATGCTGTGAGCCTGATGGTGCCTGCAGCCTACATCGCCAAAGACACCTGCAAGCAGAAAGGGTATTTTAATTTTCTGTTCAAGCCCAGAGATGGGGCAGAATCTTAAGGTTGCACTTGAGCAGATTTGGAGGTTCGGCAAGTAAGGGCCAGTTGGAAGCACAACTCCAGTTGAAGAGAGAATGCAAGAAAGGCAAGAGACAGAACAAAGCACCCCAAAATATACTGCCAGAGTAGTTAAAATAGCAAGCTGGCCTTTGTGCAAGCTCAGAACGGCTCTCAGAGCTGTGATCTGAAACGGCTTTTTGATGACTGCACTTTTTCTCACAGAATGGGAAATTAGTCCCAAAGGTCAGCTCGGGTGACAGTGCTGTTGTGAAGGGCAGCTTGTGAGAACTAGGTCAGCTTGTTCTCTTGGAGCCCTGACCCACCCAAAGGAGTCAGGGTGAACAGGGACACTTACTGGGGCAGCACAGTTGTTTCCATGCATTGTGCTTGAAACTTAGATTCAACATTGTGGAGAAAAACCCCAAGTTCTGGAAGACCACTGTTCCGCCTCTGACCCAGGCCCCCGCATCAGGTTCTGTTTGCGAATAGCAGAATTCTCTCATGACACCATACCTTGCTTGGCTTAAACTCTTATTCTATCTGAGCTAAACTTTGAGACGAACAGCATAGATTTTCAGATTGTATTTTGCACTATTAGGGGTTTCTCAAGTTCATTCCCCAGTTCTCATAGCAATAATCCCTCTTCATTTACCTGAATCAGTTTTCTTTAGAATGTCACAATGGGCTCCTTAGACACCTAACTTTTTTGGTTCAGGTCTAACTCAGACTTCTGCTTCAATCCTTGATCACTTAGCAAATCACTACTGTGTTTTCTCACATCTTTCGCAGCATTGCTCTCATAGAAGTGCTTGGAATGCTCACCAGCAGGTGGGGCCTTTCTTGTCACAGTGCTCCAGCCACTGTAACCTGGACCCCAGGAGGACGAAGGATCCTCATCCCAGGCCTGATAGCCCTGGCCCTCCTGAAGGGCAGCTTAGGACTGAGGTGAACCCTGGTAAGGAAGGGTGAGCATCAAGCAAGTAGAAACACACAGGTGCCTAAGGACTCACAGGTCATTTGGTTTTTGGAAAAAAAAACACACATCTAGTCAAGTTTACTTCTTCAAGATATATCTGGACTTAAATAACTAAAATAGGAGCAGGTATTTGGAGTAGCAATTAAAGACATTACTTAGGATGCCTGCTTCTCATGCTGGCATGCCTGAATTTAAAGGTGGGCTCGCATCTCAGTTTCAGATTCTGGCATAGGATACTATGGAAGGCAGTGATCTCTCACATAGTTGATTTTCTGCCACCCATATAGACGACCTGGCTGGAGAAGCAGGCTCCTGTGTTCTCCCTGGCACAGCCCTGGATGTGGCATCTGGGGAGTGCACCAGTTATTAGGAAATTCTGTCTCTCTTTCAGTAGGTGTGTGTCTCATTCTCTTTCTGCCTTCCTTTCAAATAAGTAAAAAAACAAAACAAAAAAACCCAACCAAACAAACAAACAAAAAAAACACACAAAAACGCTCCAAAAACTAAGGATAATAAGGGGAAAGGATTTCTCATCTCTCCAAACAGTAGGCAGATTTCTTTACTGTTTTAAAGAAATCAAATGATCCTTCCCTCTGCCATCCTTCCCTTCCCTCTGCCATCCTTCCCTTCTCATGGACCACCAGGTCACAGGAGGGTTTGAACATGCCAAATCCAGAGAACTGCTCTATTAAGAAGTGAAATGATTCAGTGACCTACTGTAATAGTGTGGGACAGAGAGAGCCTCATAAGTCAAACATTTCTCAATTAATGAACCAGCCCAAGTGCTGATCATTTTAATTAGCACGAAGCCCTTCCTTGACTTCCCCTTGAGAGGTATCAAGGATTGGCTGTGTCCCACCAAAAGATGATCATTCCTGACTGCCAATGCTGATTTGGAAAGCATCATCTTTGCACTGAATCAGGTTAAGATGTGGTCTCTCCAAGTTGCTTTGTTCGCTTCTTTGAGCTCTCAGTTCCCAGACAGGACCAAATTCTGAGTTATGTTGGAACTACTGTTTTACTAAATGTATAAGAACTGCAAACCTGCAAATAAACTTTGTCAGTTGTGTAAGAAAAAAAAATGAAGTCTCTCAAGTTAGCCTTAATCTTACACCATGTGTGCACAAAGAGGAGACAGACCCACAAACATGGATTATGTGTGAAAACACAGGAATCTCTAAGCCAAGGAATGCCTAAAACTACCATGAGCTGCAAAATGCAGGATTGATAGATTCTATAGGTACACAGGCATGTACATACACTCATCTAGAGAAACTGTAGAATAGAGGCTATCAGACCAAGACGCGAAGATCTACTGCAGTATGCATCCGTGCTGCCGAATAGAAGATGGACTCCCAATGACACTGTTGAATATATATTGACAATACGATGCTGGACTTCCTACATTCTCTAAGCCTACAGTGTTAGGATACACTTAAATAGTAGAATGATGAACTTGTGACTGTTTTTGAAGAGCTATACTATTGCAATAATATAGGGGAAATCAGTGGAAGGAAGGGGAATTAATGAAGGGGAGGGGAAGACATTTTTGAGCCTTTGAAACTGCATCATAAAAAACAGTTAAAAAAAAAAAGAAGGGTGCAGAATGATTGCTTTCAGCCCTTAAAGGCCAATTCCACCAGCATGTTGATCCCAGATTTCACATTCAGAACTGTGAGAAAATAAGTTCCTGTTGTTCAAGCCATCTAGTTAGCTGTGTTTTTCTTATAGTGGCCTGAGGAAACTAAATCAGGGAATTATTTATTGGAAAAATGGATACAACAATGGCAAAGAACATCACTACTGAACAGTGGGTTAAGTTGCTCCTTGTAATGTTGGCATTCCATGTTGGAGTGCCAGTTCAAGTCTTACACGTTCTGCTTCTCATTCAGCTCCCTGTCAACTTGCCTAGCAAGGAAGAGGATGAAGGCTCATGTACTTGGACTCCTGGCATGTGGGTGAGAGGCCTAAACAGAATTCCTAATTTCAGGGTTTGACCTGGTCTGGTCCTTTGGGAAAGAACCAATGTATAGAAGATAGCTCCTCCTTTATCACCCTTCTTCTCCATCTCCCTTCTGAATAACTTAATTAATTAATTAATATACTTTTGAAAAGAAAAACAGAACGGCAGAAGAAACTCAAATTAACTATCCGCATTAAGGAACCTGTTGTTACTTAGTTAACTAAGCACATTAAGGGTCCTGCTGTTACTTAAAAGTATAAGTGAACTTATTATAAAATACTAAATATTTGAGGAAAATATGAATAAACATCAGATTACCTTGAACAAACAGGTAATTTGAGGATGTAATTGTGTCCATTAATCAAGAACAAAATATATGCTTACTTCGGCAGCACATATACTAAGAACAAGATAGTATGAAATTGAAAAGGGGGTCCTCAGAAATTAATTTTCACTCATATAGAAGGTAGACAAAAAATATTGGGCCAAGGCAATCTGCCTATGATGATGAAAACATGAAAAATATATTAATGGAAGAGAGAAAGAGTTGAATTTCACAGACACTTAAAAGAAAAAGAACACAAAGAAACAACAGCAGTAAAACACAGTCATTTGTAAGCCGAGAAAATACACACATTCATTCTGAGAAGGCCTGGGCCACCTGCTCTTAAAAACAGAAGAATGCTAATTCATTCAGAAAATTTGCCTTTTTTACACCCCCTCGGAAAAAAATTTATTCAAAAACTGTCCCAACATAAGTGACAAAGACTCTACCCAAAACAAAGTGTGATCTAAAGACACTGGAATTAACAGGGCCTGAAGAGACCGATTCAGAAGGATGACCATTCAGATATCTTTAAGAAAAAGTATATGAGATACAAGAGAATTCTTGTCTTCAAACAACAAAAGGAAGACAACAAGCAGCTCCAGAAAAACAGAAATCTGAAAGGCAAGGGTTAGGATCAGATCAAAAGCACTCAAACGTGCTGCTGTTTCACAGCTGGGATGGACTCTGAGTCGGCAGGCTGTGACGCTGGCATGGCTGGAAGAAGCAGCGTAGAGTCCCTGTTTTGTGAGTCACATCCTACCTTTGTATTGACATGGTCATGTTATGCAAACGGCTAATTGTCTTTTCCACTGTTCTCTTTTAGAATCATCCTAGAAAGCAAATACCCTGGCAGCCCAAGGTCAGTGTTTTAGTGTCACAGAGTGAGGGCAAGGTTGCTGGTTCAGGAGGAAGAGCGAGTCGGGGTTGCTGGTGTGAGGATCCATCACCTCACTGCAGTAGTGGAAGTTATGTGGTCTGTGGGTGGTGCAGAAAGAGGTTTTGTTAATTGGACAAGTGATTTCTTTTTGAGCTCATGAGTTGTATGTTATGCCTTTACTGCCATTCACAGTCCAAGTCATGTGTGTGGGGCACAGCTGTTTAGCATTAGATGTGGAGTCCATGCCAGGTTATCGGACTATTTTCTCTGTCTGTTTTTTCTTTTTTTTATATAACATTTTCATTCCCATTTTTGCTTTTCTTTCTTTTTTTTTTTCTAAGATCTTAAAGAGAGTTTGGAGGTTGGTAAACCTGTACTTAAGCTACCATCTTTCCAGAAGTAAATTGCAAAATTGATCTTGATAGCAAATTGTCTCAGAAGCAAGGGCTTTAAATATAGTTCTTCAGCCAGAGCACAAATATGATTCCAGCAGGCAGAGCTGATTGCGCAGAAACTATAAGAGTCAAGGAACAGAGTAAGTGACCACCCAAGCCCTCAGAAACTCTAGTATTAGAAATCTGAAAAACCCATGCCAGATTTCCCCAGGGTCAAATCTACAAGTTACTGAAAACATGTAATTTTTCAGGACACCTTATGTAAAATGTCAAAGGTATGTCCTTAGTGAGCAATATGAATACCTGAGTGTATTTCTTTTATTATTATCATTATTATCATTATTTATAGAGAAGCAGAGAGCAACAGGGAAAGAGAACTCCAAACTGCTGTTCTCTCATACAGGAAGCAGGGAACCCATCACTTGGGCCATCACCATGACTTGTCAGGGTCCACTTTGGCAGGTCTTTCGAGCAAGCACCAGAGTCAGACACTGAATCCAGGTATTCCAACGGGGGATGTGGGAGTCTATATCCTTATGATAAACACTCACTCCATGTTCTCATTTTTAAAGATAAATATATATGCTGACAGGTAAGGAAATTATAGTTGGCTGATGACTTCATAAGTAGTTTCACCTAGTAGTTGGAATAACAGCTTGTAAAATGAAAGGTAACTGGCAGCAAGCTAATAGTGTCAGCAGCAAATTGGAGACAGTCACTGTCTTCATGACAGTGAAGAGGAAAGTCATGGGGAATGTTATTTTAAGCACTATTCTTGCATGGTTCTGTCTATTTTTACACAGAAGCACTATACTTACCACAAGGGGGCAAGGGGCAAATTAAAGTGAGAAGGGAAACACTTTTGAGAAGAACCTACCTTGAACTTGGAGTCAGTGGAATTAGAGAGCAAAGGAAAGCTCCAAGAAACATAAAGAGAATGACGTGCCAAGCATCGTGGTGAAGGAATCTGAGGAGACACTGCTAGGGAAGAAGCTCCTGGCAACTCGAGGGTCAACGTGGCTACTCACAACGTCCACACTGACTTCTCTGTGATTCTGTAGTGTTCGTCCTCTGTGTCACTCTATCGGAATGACATCTTATGTGGAGAGGAGATGGAGGGAACCAGGTATGACCCTGACTTCTTCAGCTGAGCCAGGGTGGGATTCAGCTGTATCAAGGAGTCCAAGTTAACGGTGACCTTGAGAAGAAATGACCTCTTCCTAGAGAAGATGTGGGGAAGAAGATATGCCCACCCCCCACCTTCTCTCGGGCTCCACCAGCCCAACGAGTAGCTCCTAGCCTGGCTCCCCAGGCACACATGCTGTTGGACTAAGAGTGTCCCATCACTACAGTCTGTTCTAAGCACATTCATTGTAATCTCATCAAAAATTTACTTTTCTCCTGTAGCTGTGGTATGGGCCCAAGTACTATGTCTTACTGGTCCTAAGATGCTTCAATCTTGATTTCAAGCCTTACCCTTCTTCCTGCATTAAACAAGCCTCTTTTGGGGTGGTAACTCACCATGAAAGGTACACATGGCTGTTTATTATACATGCTCAACTTTCTAATTGGTTTTTAATAATGTCTCCTATTCATATTTTCATGTTTCACATTCATATTTTCTTATTCATTAATTCATTCAACAGATTCTTAAATACCTACTATGTTGTGCCCACTCCGTTTTCTATTCCACAGAATAATTCCACCTTTTTGTACTTGGTAATAAATGCATCTCCTTTCCAATATAGCAAAGCTTGGATAATATTAAGCTCTTTTTGGGTATTTTCTTCACAAATAACTGCATTTTTCCTACTTACATAGAGTGTGAGGCATTTATTGAACATTTTCCAAAGATTCTTTAGCACTCAAGCCAAGTGGGTGAAAAAGAATTGCTATTCTGACTCAAAGATGATTTAGGAACAGGGCCCAGAGCACATCAGAAGTAGAAAAGGCCTTAAAAATAGGACCTTTTTTCTGCTTCGTGCTCTCTGCCAAGGCAGCACAGGGCACAGTCTCCTGATGGTGCCTTATCGCTTCCTCACGACCATGCTGAATAGATATTTCCTCTGCAGCCCTGGGGTAAGTCACAAGAATGGCTTTTCATTTCTGTTATTCGTTTTACACCAGTAAAAATGTTCATTTCACTTCATTAACAAGAAAAGGGCTCACACCATCTAGGGGCCTGCTGCTTCTTCAGACAGAACGTTGTTTTCTTATCACTTGTCCCAAACATCCCCAGCAGAGCTGGGAGGTCTCTGGGGAATTTGTTCTCGGATGGCCCATATTATTAGTACTTAGCGTACTGCGTGCAGCCTGAGGACTATAATTAAGACTACGGGAAAACTTGAATTGTAATTTCTTACTTTTGACTAATGCAGTAAAAGACGCTGCCCTAGCTTTTCAGCCCCATCGTTTGCTGTTGGTGTTTGTTCTGTTTTTCACGCACAACTTAGCATCAGCAAAGGCAGTGCAGATCCCCTGTCCCTTAGCACACACCCAAACTCTAAGCCAGCACCAAAAAGTGCACACTCACATCATACATACATTCCCTCTTTTTTCAACTTAACTAGAAACCCATTTTTCACATGGTCCAAGATTTTCTCATTAGACAGAAGTCAAGCTTTGACGCCACTTACTTGAACAAATTATTTCCTGGAGCTTTAGTTTCCTTGTGTTTAAATGGTACTAAAAACAGTACCAACCTCTAAGGATCTCGATGGGAGGAATCAAAGACACTAAATAGGGGGAAGTTTAGCACAGATCATACCATAGCACTAAGTAAAGGTCAGCTGTTGTCACTGTTTGCAAAGTTTTACAGTAATAATATACCTAATAACAGTCCAAACAATTGCCTTTGATGGCGTGATCTGTGATGCTAGTGCTAAAGGAAATATGTTTGTTTCCTTTTTCTCTTCACTGCTGCTCTGTCTCCTCCCCTTCAAGCTTCTTAAAGGAAAGAAAAGAGACTTTACTAAATTTGTGTAGGACAAAGTGGAGCAGTGCATTCCTGACAGGAAGATCTATTCAGCCTTCAGATTCAACCACCATTGTGGGTTTATCCTGGACTTCCTCTGATCAAACTGGAGGGCCAGACAGCTTCACTTTGGCTTTCAGGTTCAAGCCATGTTTTCCAAATCAGCGCTTATATGTCAGCCTTGGAGATGATCAGGCTGGAACTTTGATCAAAGTGGAACTTTGATTCACAGTCAGCATATTTTTTTTTTATTGGTTAAGAACCCAACTGTCCCAATGCTGGCATCTTGAAGTGGATCTGTTGCAGTTCATTGGGTCACCAGGCATGTGACTCTCAGAAGACTGCTCCCACGAGAGTTTTGGTCATTTGCGTTCATGTGCTGCCTAGCTGTTCTCTCTCCTTCCTGGCTCACCTGGCCTCTGCACTTGCCATAATCCCATTCTTGTGCACTGGCTGTGACATCATGACATTACCTAAGACCTCACTCCAAATTCCCAGCTCTAGGCACTGTGCAAGCTCTCTGGAAACAAGTTTTTTGTAAGCTCTAGTGGGGAGTATATCATTATTTTCATCTTTCCAGGAATAGAGAGAATATACTATCTGTCAGAAAATTCAGATTTGTCTGATCACAAGGCCAGTGGCTGTGAGTTTTTTATTGCTCTACCCTGCATGTTGTTATGGGTGTGACAGGATAACTCCTCAAAACTCATGTAGCAGTTTAAGCTCTCATGTGTTCATGGTTATGGTTAGTTGGTGAAAGTCACTGACTTGCCCTAATCTGATTATTTGAGTTCAGATGCTGTCTAGCCACTCTCTTTCCTTCCTGGCCCACTAAGTGATCCAGCCTCTGCCTTAACCTGTCTCCATCAGATGCTGCCTGACACTCCAACCTCTATTAGTGTTTTAGTTAAAGTAAGGAAAGGTAGGGTGATGCATATATTGCACAATCATAGTAAGTGCCAGGGAAGTTAAGAAGAAGAAAGCATGATCTTGCCTTCACAGAGCACAGGGTTGAGTCTGGGGGCCTGGGTGATGCTGATTCCCATGCACAATAAGAGTCAGCTGCCTTTTCAGATTGCAGGTTAACCCTTTTGTCCACTAGACTTGTGAATACAAATTCCTCTATTCTGGACCCAGGGTTTTTGGAGTCTGCCTTTTTAAATAATATGACTAGCCATTCACAAGAATATTAAAAGTTGAAAAGTAGGAGTTTCAATTTTAAAAGTTAAATATAAAAAAAACAGGATAGGAACTGGGGAATTTTAAGTAAATCTTCTCAAAACATTGACCCACAAGTGTGTTCTTTTGCCAAACTTACCTTTGTAAAAATCCAGGGCTGAATCTTTTCTGGGGTTGCAGAAATCCACCAAAGATAATTCTTAGTTAGGAAGAGTCATGTTAGCATTGGATTACAATAAAGATTTTATTACTAGGCTTCGTTTTTTAAAGAAGGATACATTATTACATGGCTAACAAGAACCATAACTCAAACGCGATGAACATGAAATTCGAGGCCCAAAAGCCATTTTTCCTTGAGTCTAAAAGATTAAGCCAATTGCTCAGATGGTTAGAGGTGAGTCTATAAATTCTCCCCCATTTAGTATGCATTGTGTTTTGTCCTGGTCTATGGTTTAAAGGAAAATTATGTCACCATTTCAGGAGTTTCAGCCTCTTTGCATTCCACCTGCATCCTGCATTAGCCTGACTGGCTCTTTCCGTCTGTAAGCCCTGCCTTAGTCCCCAGGGACCTTCCCATCAAGCTCATCATCCAATAACCTTGTCACCGCTATACTGTTCTCAAACGCAGTGATACCATCCTGAAACACATACTAGGTTTTTAATGAAATGATCAGTAATCTGGGCTCCATTACCCTCCTTTTTGGTAATTTTTCAAAGCAACATTTTTTTTTTACAAAGATTTATTTATTTTCATTGGAAAGGGAAATTTACAGAGAGAAAGACCCTCTATCTGCTGGTACACTCTCCAAATGGCCTAAACAGCCAGAATTGAGCTGAGTCGATCTACAGCCAGAAGCCAGAAGCCAGGAGCCTCCCCAAGGTTTCACACATGGGCACAGGGCTCCAAGGCTTTGGGTCATCTTCCTCTGCTCTGCCAGGCCATAAGCAGGGAGCTGGATGGGAAGTGGAACAGCCAGAACATGAACCAGCACCCACGTGGGATCCCAGAGCATGCAAGTTGGAGCACACCAGCCAGCTGAGCCATAGCACCAGCCCCCAAAACCATGGCTTTCAAAGTCTTGAGACACTTAATACTTCAACATTTCCAGATTTTTCACCACTGGGTTATGTGTGGTCATTAAAGATTCCTTATTCTCCATGATTCCAAACAGCAAGCTTTTTTTTTTTAACAGCTTTCTTGTCTATTTTAAGTTAGTGAGAGAGACTCACCTTACATGACATAGGCTCAATCAACGGTGTGCCAACTGGGACATGTATGGCTATGAAGCTAGAGGGACACATATGGCTATGAGGCTGGAGGATAGAACTCCAGAGAGGGTCACTTTGGGGATTCCATGCTGGGATTTGGAAGGCACACATGCCACCTCTCACTGTCCTCTCACACCTTACTAGTAGACATAAGATCCCACCCAAGTCAGGAGGTGCAGTCTTAATGACTCAAATGAGAAAAGCAATATAGAGCAGAATTCAACATTAGAGAAAAAAACTTTTTTCAGATTGTATCATTACCCTGTCATTCTTCCAACAGTACACAGTTGGCAATTGACTCTTTTTTGTTACTTCTCAGAACTCTTCATTTCTGTTTTGTTTATTTTATCTGTCAAACTGAAACATTCTAAGTTATAATTTTATGTATATATGCCCTATATTCTTTGAATCTAGAAACTGTGTCTTTTTGAAGTTAGTCACATGACCTACCACACTTAAAAGAACATAATATATATTCAATGAAAGTTGGATCAGAGTATCTGTCTAGGTTGTTGCTAAAAAATGCATGTATAACACTAGACTGTTATTTTTGTCATGATATGCACACTCATTGTTATTTACAACTTTGAACTCCCAGTTTGCTCAGTTGAATTCCTCAGATGATCTTTCCAAATACTGTAGCATTGGTTGTTTCTCTGGTAAAGTATACATACATTTGTTACGCATTTTTAATATTTTATATGTATCTGAAACACATAGGTCAGTGTCTGGCAAATATTCATTCTATCAATTCATTATCTATTTCCTGGGGATACTCCCAACATAAGAGCAATTAATAAAATAAATGGCAAATTCCAAGGATGACTCTGTGGGGTTCATCACATTCAATCAATGAGCTGGGATTTTTTTTTTTTTGTCATCAAAGCAGTAAAGTAAGACCAACACTCAGATCAGAAGGTAGGGTATAAAATGTGCTTCTCCAGAAGTTTCCACAGAGGTAAGACAACTGCTTTCCTCACCTCACAAAGAGAACAGAATCTTAAGTCTCCTGATGGGTCCAGTGACACAGGTGAGTGAGTCGAGGTGACATCTAAACTTGTCTTTCTCTCGATGGTCACTGTGTTCATTTGGCTGCCTTTATTGCTTTTAGATCAATTTTGAAAATGAAGAATAGCAAATCATGGAGAATGGTCTTATTATTAGGACCAAGGGTTGCTTAAATTTATTATTCAGAATTCTGGTCCTTGTGGTCTGGCACATAATGAATGATCAGTATTGTGCACTGGGGGGATTGGATGAGCTTGCACAGGGCCAGAGCATCCACTTCAATGCACAGGTGCTAGTACATTCTACAAAAGGCTGCATGCATTGGCATTGCAGATGACCTTCAGTGGGAAGCTCTGACGTGTATACCATTAAATGAAGGCAATGATTATAAAAAGCATTCCCTACACACTTCATCTGTAAGTAGAATATTCACTTCTCTAGCATGTCATCATAGGTCATCTTTCCAATTCTGACTTTACATGCATGATGGGCAGTTAAGGCAGGGAAACACGCTAGCACTCATGATAGGAGAGATCAAAAAAGGAATGCAGGAATCAGTGTGCAGCAAGAAGTAACCAGAGGCCAAGGAGTGTTGGCAGCCAGCAGGCGCTGGAAGAACAACAGATTCTCCCCTAGGAGCTTCTGTTAGGAGTGCATCCCTAGAAATACCTTGGATCTTAGCTCAGTAACACTGACCTCACATTTCTCTCCTCTAGATCTGTGAGAGAATAAATTTCTGTTGTTTTAATCCACAGAGTTTGTGGACTTTCTTACAGTTTGAATTATAGGGTTTTAGTTCCAAATGGGGAGCAGAGTCAATCTTAGAAACGCTTTCTCTGTTTGTTTGTTTCAGGTTAGAATTGCCTCCAAGTAAGTTAGACAGTATTTGAGAGGTTGAGAAGAGATGGCAGTGGTTGCAGCTGAGGTTATCATTGGCTAGCGGCAGAGGCACAGACCCGGGGTTCTCTGTGCTCCACCTTCTCTGCTTCAGAGCCTCTTTCAACAGCTGGCTTTGTTGCATCACAGCAGTGCCTCCAGACCTACACTAGTTCTATGCTAGGGCTTGAAAGAGCCAATCAACTTAGAGTGGTCTCACCAGTGGTCAGTCACCTCCACAGACTTCTACTCCAACCTGTCTCAGTTACATAATTATCTCCAGCAGGACTGATCCAAGATTACTTTTTATTGTAAAAGCCATATCTCTACTGTTCAGCCTCCTTTCTCAACTGAGAAAATTCTTATTCCTACTAGAAACTCTTTCACATACACAGTGGTTATGCTTCACTGATCAAATCTGGTCTAATTCACGCACATGAGCTAAGCCAAATGCACAGAGGAGGAAGGGAAGCGTACAGGCTAAGGCACCGCAGGGGAAGGCAGAGGGTGGGGACTGCATATGGTGCAGGAGGGACACAGAGAGGTACCATGCTTGGGGTTGGATTGCAAGAGGCCTTAATTCTCCAGGTCTGTTATTACAATACATCACAGAGTGAGAAGCTTAAAAAATAGAAATACAAGGGAATTTCAAAAAGGTCATGGAAAACAGAATGAAAAATAAATTTATTTTGGTGAAAAACACTTTGAACTCTGCTTCAGTTTTTTCATAATACATATTTTTATGACCTTTTAGAAGAAACCCTCATATACATAAATTTCTAATTTCAGGGCAGGGCATAAAATAAGCCCATCTTATAAGTTCACTTCCCTGAAACTTGTGAAATTCCTTTGTTCAGTTCTGAAGGGCAGAGAAGGGGCCTGAGATGTCTGTAGAAACACGTTTTATTCGCAGACCATAAGAAGGGATCTGCTGCAGGCTCTTCCCTGAGCAATCGTGGATGGCTGGCTGCCTTTTGGTGTTCCTTGGCTTGCAGTTCCATCATCTCATCTAGGCTTGCATCTTTACATGGCATGCTTCCTGGGTGCATGTCTGTGTCCAAATTCCTTCTTTCTATAAGGACACCAGTTTCTGTCCACCTTATCTATCATGGCCCCCTTTTAACCACAGTAAACCATGATTACCTGAAACAACTCCATCTCCAAAAAAGACCACATGCTGAGGCACTATAACAGAACACTTCAAACTGTGAATTTGAGGCCATGTAACAGGGGGACTGGGGTTCCATGGGAAGGACAGGAGGAGCAGTGATGTGCCAGTGTTGACATCCTAGCAGCCAGGAACTGTATTCATAACTTCATGAGCTCTAGCTTACTCTTTCTCACCAGTGATTCTTACCAGGTGATAAAAGCTATTGTTTCTATTCTCCAGAGGCTGGGAAATTAAGCCACAAAGGATTTAAATCCTCTGATGGAAGTCCTCCAGCTCATCTGGAACACAGGTCGTCTTGAGAACAGTTCTTTCTGATCTAGAGAGCTTGTTTTTCGTTGATAAATGAGGGGAACTGACAGCCTGCTGCACTGGGTGGGGATACAGACTTGACAAACCATCAGCTTAGTAAAATCTCAAACACTCTAGAATTCATCCAAATCTAAGCATATTTGGACCTCCTCTGCAACTGAACCATCAACACTAAACTGATTCATGGTTAATTGATCAACTCAACTATCTAAGATTGCATTTTAGAAACTGATGATCAGGGATACTGAGATTATATCACATTTCCTCATTGCTGCTTTATTTTCTCATTGACCCAAAGAAAGATCCTATGTTTGTTCTAGTATGTTTTGTCAAATAGACGATTGTGCCCATAACTTGACTAAATCTTAATACTGTTCGTACTTAAACAGGCTTTCTTCAAAAACATTATTCTCTCACCTGATACCATAAGGAAACAAACATTCTTCTACACAGTCTCATTGCCCGCAAAGCTATACTATCATGGCGTCACTGTGCTTTATTTTAATCAGTTATTTAATTGTCAGTCTTTGCTACTGGATTGTGTGCTCAGCAATGAGAGGGGCTGGGTTAATTTTGCTTCCATTATGCCTCTTATACCTGGCATATAGTCAATAAAATGTCTAGGAATGCATAAATCTATAAATTAATAGAATTTTGATTCATCATCACTCTGAAGCTTGGCAACAATAAACCACTCAAAATGGTTTCATACAAATATCTCAGATCCTTGAGGAGCATATTCAGGGTGCAGCTACAGCGCTCTGTTTGCTTATCTGTCCTTGTTGGTCTCTACCACATTTATAGGATGCAATCAATCCCGCTTCTAGGCTTAATGTGAGATTAGACACATGCAAGTCCAGGTGTCTGTCAAGTGCTTAAGTACCTGATACAAACTCTGAAGCAGGATTTAGGGGACATTGCTTTAAGGATCAAATCACTCAAGTCGCTAGGATCCCTAAAATATGTTCTTGGACTGGGCCAGATCATCACAGTCTGGCACATCTGAAACCACACAGGGCAGTTTCTCATAGAAGTTTTAAAAACTGAACTTGCTTACAAATGTAAAGTAACTACCATGCAATTTGATCAATGCCATCTAATTCTATCAAAGTCACCATAAGCTCATTTTCAATACCATTCACTATGTTGTATTGTGACTTCTGCTGGTGGCCACAGAGAAATATCAAGACCTATCATTTCATTTCTTTTGAGAAATCTGTTTATCTCATAGTCAAGCCTCCGGGCATGAAACAGGGGGAACAACTAAATCTGTCTCAAACGCTTTGAGAGAAGTGATGGAGATTTCCTACTGACCATGGCTTAGCATCATTTTTGGCACACTGACCTCATGTGATGTGATTTTGCAATCAAAATGCAGGTCACACAAACAAATAGCACATAAATTGCTTTCACATCGTGTGTGTAAAAAGTATACCTGAAATTAAAATACACTTAATTTTTCAGCTTGAGCTTCATTCCCAAGATATCTCATTATGTACACAGAAAAACATATAAAAATCTGATGTCTGAAGCACTTCTGGCTCCAGTTATTTTGGATAAGGGATACTCACTCAATCTTGTCAAGCAGTGGTTATTTGTCTTCTCCTTACTGTCATCATTGTCATCTTCATCATCATATTATTCTTCGGTGTTCAGGACTGGAAAGCCCCAAGGCACACTCAGGCCCATCCCTACCAAGTGAGCCAACACTTTATCTCCTATGAACTGTGTACTTCTCTTGAACTATTTTTTTCTCATTTGCATATTTCCGAGTTCAATTTTGTGCAAACTTTTACACAGGTGATGACCTTTGTGACACAAGATGAGTTACTAATATATATGTTAGGTTTTAGAAGGACAAGGTAGATTACAGAGCAGCGAAGTGACGTGTATTCAAAGAGGCAGAGCAGAAATACTTATGTCCTTGCTCCCGGCTGCTTTTGCCTGGAAGACCATGGAAGCTCCTTTGTTGCATTTCTACATAGTCTCGTCAAAGAATCTGCTGCAATTTCTACAGCATTCTGTGCTACTCATTGTTGAAATGAAAGCTTCCCTTCTTGCTTGGCATAGAAACAGCATCAAAGGAATGACGGACCCTGCAAGAAGGTATCACAATAGCTGGAGAAACGGAAGGGTTCCTGGAGTGTTGTTTACTGCCTAGGTAACTGAAATATTGCAGACTGAACTGATATAAGCAGGAATTTTAATATTACTTTTAAAGTAAGAAAATTGTACTTCTTTTTATTCCCTATAGCAGTTGTGATTAATCTGTGGAGGGACGAAAAAGGGAGCAGCTGGACACGGAGCCCCTGAAGATTTATGGCTTTGTGTGTGTAATCAGCATGAGTTTGTAAATAGGTTGTGAGCACCAGCCTGTTTCTTGAAACATTC
The DNA here is from genome assembly GCF_017591425.1 of Ochotona curzoniae. NCBI lineage: Eukaryota > Metazoa > Chordata > Mammalia > Lagomorpha > Ochotonidae > Ochotona > Ochotona curzoniae. The sequence continues at coordinate 10,991,009 of NW_024466502.1, forward strand.
AAGGCACCCCTCCTTCCTCTTTATACTCAGAGCCAAATAAAGGACATTTGGGGCTGCCACCTGCACCATGTTTCTCTACAAAGATAGGCTTCTTTTTCATTCCAGCAAGTTTAACTGCATATTTCTTTACCTTTATCACCACCATCGACATTTCTGGCCTTACTGGATTTAAGCCCACAAGCTAGTTGTGTTTACCCAACAGAACTGGAAAACCCAACCTAGGATACTGATATAACCTATGGCTACACATTTCATAGTTAACCCCTAGATCTCAGGCCATGTATAACTAGAGACAGAGTAAGTGATGGATCCACAACATTTTATTTCAAATAAGCTACAGGCTGTTGGGAGCAGCACCACCTCACACTATGTCTGCCTCTAGCAAGCACGAATTGTGATCCCTCCATTTCTTAATATATATAGTCTAGAAGACTATTCTAGCCACAGCTTACTTATAATACTTGCATAGGCATATTATAGACTACAAACAAAATCATCATTTTTCTTTCCTGTTGTCGAAAACTCTAGATGCCAGAATTAGGAGTGTCCCAGCACAAAACTCCCAACCTATGTCTTCTCAGCACAGGATCTAAAGCTAAAAACAAATAAACAAATTCTGGCAAGATTTCGAATTTGGAGATGGAGCTGTTTGCCAGGAAATACTGGGTTCTAATTTTAGCTTTTACTTGGTCCCTTTTTAGTCTTCAAAGAGAAAAACAAAGCAAAATAGAGCAGAATGCATCTTCTCATCATTTTGTGCAAAGTCATTCCCACTTGCCCCTCTGGGTTTTGTGAGGACTAATGACTTCTATTTCTTCACAACACCCCAGTCCTGCCAAAGTAGCAAGTTAGGGATATGGGCCCCATTAGCTGCAAATGTTGCTCCAGTGGCCTTAAAGGATTAATATAATTCCAAGAGCCTTTCGCTCACTGGTACAAATATGGCTCAGTGGTTAATGGACTAATTAGTTAATTGTCAGCTCTGCAAAACTGAGAGGTGCTATTATTTTACACTTTATTAAATTCTCAAGTAGTAACAACTATGGGGAGTAGATGCTAAGAGGCTCTGATGAGGCTAGATGATTGTGCTGCACAAAACTGGCATCCACTGATTTTCGTCCAGCCTCCAATGGGGGAAAGGCAGGATGATTTCATTAATTCTATCCCATGGGTAATTCTGATAACCATTACAATTCATCATTTAAAAGTCCTTGTGATGGGAGAATGCCTGTCACAAAGGAAAATGAAGAGCCAAGGCAGCAGGATAATTGTCTACTGGATGTGAAAGAGATTATGTACCAGGGCAAGATTTGATCTGCAGAGTAACTAAATGTGCAGAATGGTGAGGTAATTTATAGTGAGGCTTCATCATGCCATTTGAAGATACAGTTTATCTTAAAGCCATGACATAGAGTATGGGGAGATTTCAGAGTGTGAATATTCTTATTAGCAAGAGTGAAGTGAGGCCAGTGTAGGACATTGGAATTATAGACACTACGAACAGGGCAATCGTTGGGAAATGCTCATCTCATTGGGAATGATCAGAGATTATATAGCTCAGACTACTTGTTTCTAAGGCGAACATTTTAAAATTGCATGAGCTTCAGGATGATTTGGGAATGTGTTCAATTCCGGAGCACACCAGTACATTTTGAAGAATTGGAAGTCCTACACAGAACAGGCACAGACCAAATGATGGATAATTATGCATTCCTGGTACCACAGGAAGCATGTTTAATTTAAAGCTCTTGCCAACATAGCAGCTAATGAGACTTTAGGAAAAAAAAGTACATATGAAGAACAGCTGAAAAGTTTTCTTCAAGAAATAAGTTTTTGTTAAGAGAAAAAAATGTTCAAAATGGAACACAGAAAAGTATAAATGAGAATGACAAACATTGTGGCTGAATTAGTTGCTGAGTGGGGGAATAAACCTTTTGGGTTGTCTCTGCAATAGTCCCTCCTCCTTTATTCATGCTGCCCAAACTCTGATTGTCTTTGGTTTCTATGGTTCCTATGAGTCAGGCCATGCCTGATAGGTCTAAGTAATTGAGGACAGATCCCTTGTGCAGAATACCAACTTCCAGTGGGTATGCAACCAGCTTTGCCCAAGAAAGAATATCTAGTTGTGGACCTCTGGAAAAGTTCCTTTCCAATGCATTTCATCTTTTGTGATTAGCCAGCTTTTTAAAAAATTATAATGCAATGCATGAAACAGAGAGACAGAGAGATTTCTTTGGGTTCTGGAGGTCCAAAGTTCAAGACTGGCCAGGATCAACAGATTCAACCACTGGTGATAGTATCATTGCTGGAACAATTCAACCACAGCACAGATCTGTGTGTGGGGGGGTGGGTATGTGGGTATGTGTGTTTCTGCCTGCTTTTGTTCCCAGTACTCAATCATAAGGACTCCACCCTAATGCTCTAATTCAAACTAAACATTTCCCAAATGTCCCACTAAACTTTCTCTCCTGGTAGTGCCTTGAACTTAGGATTTTAGCATTTAAACTCATGCATAAGTTCACAGGCCAAATCATACTTCAAATGTAACATCTTCACTTGGTGGAAAAATATTCTTTATTGGAGAGTTTCTGTTAAGGAGTTCAACCATATTTTAGTCAGAAGGAACAATGCACTTTAGACAAAGCCAACACAGAAGACAACACAAGAGAACCTGAATCCTCAGTGACAATCTTCAGTATGCCGTACCATATCTCTGGAGTCCTAGTTATGTGAGATGGAAGATCAATCCCATTATTACTTATGCCAGTTTAACTGAGGTCAGTGTTGTTTATGGCCAAGATGTTCTAAACAATCCAAAAGAAATGACTATACAATAACTCCAATCCTTATTTGATCCAGAAATGCTAGATGTAGGAATCCATGTATATTAAAAAATACATGTGATTGGCTTCTTGATTCTGGCTCTGCAGTTGGGTATGGACTTAACTCTGCAGTTGGGTATGGACTTAACTCCTTGTGACTAAAGTTTCTGCTTTCAAAGGAAAGATAATCACATCCCCAAGGACAATTTATGAAGGTATGTAAGAGACTATATGGTGGGGACTCTTGTGCTTAAAAATACATATACATGACATTTGAGGGCAACTCTTATAGCTGTTTTCAAATAGGAAATCAAAACAAGTGAGAAAACAAACACAATTCAAGAAGCATGATAAATAAATACAGCTGGAAAGATATTGGACGGCATCTGTGTACAGAACTTACAGCTTATGCTTTTATACCTAATAGAGAATTAAGCTTTAAAGGTCAGTATTTTGTTTTTGGAAAAATTTCATGTTGCATTTCTTTTTTTTCTTTTGTTTATATAATTTTTAAAAAATTTAATCTGTAATATTTGATACCTATAAATAACATACAACATGAATAAATTATGAAGCCAATAAAAAAGCCCCACGCTCCCCATTCCTCCTACCCCCACCATTGTTTTCCCTTATATTATTACAATATAGAATTTCAACAACAGTCAAAAATCCATCATTCTGCTATTTGAATGTATCCTGGCATTGTGGATATAGAAAATGATAGGAAGTCCAGCAATAAAATGGTCCCAACTAGAGATCATTATACTCAGTGAAATTAGCCAACCCCAAAAGGACAAATAGCATGTATTCTCTTTGATGTAAGGCCACTGTAATGCAAAACACAAGCTCTATTCATCTACCTGCCTGTCTATTTATCTACCTATCAACAGGTATGTACATATATTCATCTAGAGGAACTTTACGATAGAGGCTAGCATATTGGGAAAGGGAGATACATTGTAATATACATCTCTATTCCTGAAGATAGACTCCCAACGAAACTGTTAAATATGCCAGTATTTTTTTAGATCTCTTAGGAAACTGAAATCTGAGGGGAAGATATCTGAGGAATCTTGAATGTTAGTTACTAAGTTGATGTGAATGTGCTGATTCAGAAGCCAAGAGAAGTCATGGTGATGAGGACAGAGTGGAGTGAAGACAGCTGACCCAAGACCAAATAAGAACAAAGAAATAACATATGGATTCTTATGGCAGAAGGAGGAAAAAACTTCCCTGGAGTGAACTGAAGGTCAAATGAGGGTTTAGAAATGGAAAACAACAGCTATACATAACTTTGAAGCAGTGACTGGTGGGTCACCAACTCAAATCAGGCTTTTCCCTTGCTTTTAAGAGTGGACAGAACATCTGTATGTGCTGACGCCAATAATGTGCTGAAGGTTCAGAGAGGAGGAAGTTGGCAGCAAGGGGAAAGGTCTTGAGTAAGGCAGACAGCGATGAGTGTCTTCAACAACATCCAGGAAACTGCTCACTACAACAAGAGGGAGGGTTAGCAATGTGCCTTGGTGGCTTTTTACGCTGCTGCCTGTGCTGCCCACATACCGTACAGGCACTGATTTGAGACCCAGCTGTTCCACATCCAATCAAGCTCTCTGCTAATGTCACACAGGACGTCCCAAATGCTTGGGTGTCTGCACCCAACTGGGAGACCTGAAAAAGATCTTGGCTCCTGGCTTCTGCCTGGCATAGGCTCGGCATAAAAACAGTGGGTGGAAGATGCCTCTCTGCCTCTGTCCCTCTCCATGTAATAATGCCTTTCAAATAAATAAAAAGTAAATCTTTAAAACTTCGTGAAAATGTAAGAACGGTGACAAGGGAATTACAGACCGAGGCAGGTGTACTGTTAGAACTGGCAATTGGAAGACGAGGGGGTGTCTAGTAGTTTCTGGTGCAATATTCAAGGTCAAAGATAAGACAATTTTCAGAATTGGGAAAGTCTTCATCATTCACCGTATTTCAAAGTCTTGACTTTGGGATAAAGATGCTCAAGAAAAAAAGTAGAATATGTCACTAGTTAGATAATACACTAATTATTGAGACGCTGAGATCCTTGGGTGAGTAGCTGTTCAGGAATAGAAGTACTTTAAACGCTTTAGGACAGAACAGTCAAAATTTAACAGGAAAATCAGCTTTCTGATCATTGTCCAAATACCTGGTAGATGCAAATTGTGTGAGAAAGAAAAAAACGTGGACACATAGTGCTTGTACGTGCTACCAGCTTCGTAACTGACAAATCCATACAGCACGGGGCAAGCGTTTCATCTGCTCTGCATTCCTATTTCACCACCACGTATAAAGTTACTAAAACAATCATGTACATAATATAGATATGAAGTGATATAAAGTTATATAGGAATACCAATAACAATAATGGTCCTAATAATTACAAGGCCAAGAATATACCCATTTTTCTCTCCCCTTTTCTGTAACTATCTTTTTTCCACACATAAACACACACACATTTCATAATGAGTTGAAATATATTCTTAAAAATGCATACACAGATGCTTCGATACTAAGTATTTCAGGATGTGACTCCATTTAAAGAAAGGGCCTTTGAAGGGCTGATTCAGTTATGATGAGGCTTTTGAGGCAGACCCCAATCTAATCTGACTTGAATTCTTATAGGAGGGCAATTGGCATGCAAAGAAAAACCAGAGGCAAGTATTTGCGGAGAAAACAGCAAGATGCAGCGAGCAGTTGTTCATCTATAAGCCAAGGAGAAAGGCATCAGAAGAAATCAAACTCAATTACACTGATTATACTTTGATCTTGAAATTCCAGCTTGCAAGGTTTATGGCAAGATAAATTTCTGCTGTTCAAGCCATGCACACTGGGAAATTTTGTTATGGCAGACTGAAAAGACTAATACATTCACACACACACACACACACACACACACACACACACACACACACACACACACACTCATTATCCATTCCCTACCACAACGAGGTAGGTTTCATTCTCCCCATTATATAGAACAGGGTCCTGAGACTTAGAGAGATCCAGAGATGGCAATGACAGACAAAGGCTTTCAAATTTCATATGGGATCCTATTTCAAGGTAATTGTAAAACATTAAAGCCAAGAAAACAGAAATTTTTAGAAAATCCTGCTGCCCATACCTAATTTGTATATGTATGCCTAGTTAGTATGCTCTGATTTCACAGCTCCTTGTTGTTATTTTAAGCTGTAACGCCACTATCTCTTCAAGGTTTATTAGCATTTTTAAACATCCTTCTTAGGACACCTTTTATTGGTCCCTTATTGCAATTCTATCATTCAAACTCAATTAACCAAATTGTTTATTCTTTCTGCCTTTGTTTTCTTCTCTGTTGGGGAGGGCCATCCAGAGATTATAGCTGGCCAGGCTTGCAATGAAATGCTTAGATCAGAACCCTAAGCAGGACCCTGTTTTCTGGGACAGTGCTGCAATCAGAGGGGGCCCCCAACACTGCAGTCCCAGACTTTATGATTTTGCAAACATCCATGCTCTCTGCTTCACCCTGCAGTGTTTCACTCCCCCTGAAAGTGAAGTGTAAAATCTCTCCCATCCTGGGTGGCTTCCAATGGAAGGGTCAATAGATAATTAAAAGGCTCATCCAACTGGATCTTTTTTCCAGAGTGTCTTCTCTTGGAGGGCTAACCCTCACTGTCTCATAAATGGATTTTTTTTTAGAACACGAGGGCCTTGGAAGGCAGCATATGTCCTCAGCCTATTGATTTGCCTAGCTTGAGGTCTTCCAAGTTGTAGACAGAGTCCCAGGGCAATTAAGGACAAGCCTTGCCCTGCAGAACAGTACCAGATGATGCTCAGTGCATTTGAACCTGCCCAACAATCCCTGACTGAAGAGGTGCTTATTCCTTCCACTCCCCTCATGAGTGAAAATGCCATGAATCTTCAGGAAACAAAGTGAAAGACGAACAGGGGTAGCCAATTTTTTTGAAAATTTACTATAAGCTGGAGCATTTCTTCGCCTTGTTGCATTCCTTTGTCCTGCTTTTCTTCCCCCTCCCCTGCCAAAAAAAAACCCCTTGGAAACCATCACTTATTATCATCAAGTAAATGCAAAGGTCGGTGAATTTAATCCATGTGTCCTAAGTTTCATAATTATAAAGTACCTGAGATTGACTTCCTATCACCATGGGTCCACGTCTTCCAGTTTATTAAAATATCCCTTAGCCAATAATTACAGATATCCCAACTATTTGAATTTCCTTTCAAAAGTAAAACTTGGAAACTTTATTCAATTGAATGACAACTTCTCAAACTAGCAGCACGAGCTGCTCTCCTGCTTCAGAACTCTAGAGGTTTAGTGATAACTTTGTCTTGCTGGTTTATTAACATCATTCAAATGAGCCAACAGCATTGTTCATTGAAAACTTTTCTTTTGGGCCTGGCACAATAGCCTAGTGGCTAAATCCTTGCCTTGTATGTGCCAGGACCCATATGGGTGCCTGTTCGTGTCCCTGCTTCTCCACTTTCCATGCAGCTCCCTGCCTGTGGCCTGGAAAGGCAATTGAGGATTACCCAAAGCCTTTGGGATCCTGCACCTGCGTGGAAGACCGGAACAATTTCCTGGCTTCAGGTCCGCTCAGCTCTGGCCCTTGCAAACACTTGGGGAGTGAATCAGAGGATGGAAGATCTTTTTCTCTTTCTGCTTCTCTCTGTAAAATTGACTTTCCAATAAAAGGGAAATAAGTTGAAAAAATGTTCTTTCATATGTAAGGTTTTGCCAAGATGTTTTATACCTGTCATGTGGGAAAGGAAACATGATAAAGGTTGAAATATTCAAATATGAAGTTTCCTGATTCCCATTCAAACAAGGGCCAGCTACAGCTCAAACAGCAAGATTTTGTTTTCAGTGATTGGCTTAAACAAACCAAAGGTTTAATAAATGCTCAGTAAATTAAAAGAGGGGACTGTTGCTTAAAAGATGTGAATTTTAATGTTTCTTAAAGGTAGCAGATTGGAAACAGATCTCTCAAAACTAATGGTAATATCGAGGAGTGTGATTTTAGTAATTTGCGTCTGTGTTGTCTTTTCCTTTGCAAAGGTCTCAAAGCTGTCAACAGATGCATCAGAAAACAAAGATCGCAGCTGGACAGAGATGGCTGAAGTCCCAGGCCACCAGACTTCATTTCCAATGGGTAGCAGCCCCGCTAGGAAGTTCAGCTCCTTGCCACTTGGTGGAGAGTGCACAGAATTAAGACAGATGCTGGTTGCCATGGTGATAAGGGGGGGGAGTTATTCAGAGTAGAACTCTTCCCTTTAGATATGATTTTCTTTGGATTCTCTGGGGATCCAGCTGGAAATAATTTGCAAAAAGAAACTTAAGTGAGCAAGAACATGACCTTTAAGCACTTTTTGAAATAGTTACATGTCTATTGACTTTTTGTTTGAGAAATACAAAGCAGATATTAATGAATAACGGAATCACCAACCTTATATACTTTCGATGGCTTAATGGTTAAAACAATGAACCTGAAATTCAGACTAGTTTTCAAATCCTGCATCTTTTGCTAATTTGCTATGTGGATTTGGGGAAGCTTAACCATTTTCTGTTTTCACTCTCCTCACCTATATGATGCAAGCAATTATACTTAACTCATAGATCTATTGGAAGAATTAAGAACCACAATGATTGTAAAGGATATTTCAAGTACTTGACACAAAGATAATGCTAAGAATAGTATGTTGTAACATGAAAGTTATGAATCTGAAGAAAACTGCAGCATTGTCATGATGAGGCTGGGTAAAGAGGTTTGCAGGGCAAAGGCGGACTAGGAGGTATGCTTCCCAAGCCAGCACCAAAACCTAAAAGGAATGATGAATTAGAGATAACGAAAGGGCTTATGCTGGAAATACTTGGATATAAGTAGATTTTGATGGGGAAAGAGGTGGAACCCTTTAAAAGAAACAAAGTTGAACATCTTTTAAAACTGCACAGGAGGGCAGGAAGGTGGAAATCACAGATGAAATTCAATATGCTTAGCCAGAAATACAAATAAGAAAACCCATCAGCTGTAAGAAGCAATGATACGATGTGCATGTGGCTTCCATCTGGAAGAAAAACGCTAGAAAGAAACTTAATATTCACGACTGACACATTTTCTTTGTACTGTCAGTCAGTTGGAACAGAAATACACAGCTGGTTAGAAAGCCCATCTCGAGCTCGTGTCGCGTCTGATGACCTTAGACATCAAATAAAAAAAGTGTGGGCTGGAACAACACTTCCTCCTCATTTATTTTAGTTCCGTAAGATGGTATAGAGACCAAAATCTGCCACGGTGTAACCTGTTTTCTTTCTTTACCTTTCAAATTTTTTTCACAATCCAACACCAGAATTCAAGAATGTAAGTCCAATTAGTCCAAACAATAAAGGATAAAAACAATCCACTTTAGGTCAAATAACTTATTTGCAGGCAAAATAACTTGTCACATAGAATATTTATTTTTGTTTAACAGAATTAAAGCTAGGAAGACAGATTTTAAAGTCCTTAAACACTGGCCATAAATGTTCAGGAAATTTAAATGCTTGAAGGCATCATATCTTAATTCTTAAAATACACCTATTTTTAAAAGACGAAATTTCTTAAGTCAGATCTACCATTTGTTGTCATTTCTTAGAAGTCTTTTCTACACAGAGAGGATTAGTCAGATTTTCCCATATACATAGATTGTTCACCTAATCATGAATCTCAGGCCTTGGGCTTTCAGGTACAAGGTCTCAGTCTGGTCAGGGATCAAAACGAAGGATTAGCACATGAAGGATGACACAACAGTGTCTGGACTCTTCAGAAAAAGCTGGTCAGTGGCTTCCTGCCACTTGTAAGAGTGTGCAAGGTGCCATATATGCAACTGGTTGGAAGGAAAGTCGCTAGATAAATGTAAGATAATTGTATGCCTAGATTATCCCCAGCAATTCCATTTTTCCTTAGCATGTCACAGAATTCAGCCAATAAGAAAATACTTGGTGATGATGACAAAACTACATTATTGTGTATAATTATGTATAATGTACAAAAATACATTATTTTCTTTTACCAATATCTCAGGAGGGAACCAAGCCCTAGACCTGCATCAGTATCCTTCTTCCCTCCTGAGGGATTACTTTTTACTTGTACAGAGGACCCAGAGCATGGTCGTGGAAATAAATTCTTAGTTTCCTAGCCTCCTGAGTGTCGCCTGCAGTTTATCCATCTTTACCTTTTGCTGTGTGGCACATTCCAAAGATTTCAGGATGCCAGAGTGTGGTTGTGATCTTGTGGCATGAGAGATTAAATTAGCTATCAAATGTGCATTGCCTAATGATGGTTGTGCAAATCATCAAGGCACACATACTGGATTCTGACTCCAACAGGAAGGAAGCATGGGGTAAGCACACAGTCAATCCCCTGTGACCTAGTGGGGAAACAGGCAGATCACACATCACTGTGGGCAGCCTCAACTCCCCACCGCCCCTTCTTTGACAGTTGGGGTCGTTTTGTGTCTCATAGGCAATTGCTCTTTATTTTCTGTCTCCCGACTTCCAGGTCTGCTGCTCACCATGTTTATCAATTTAATACCATGAAGAATTTTATCACAGAATAACATTTCTGTTTACACAAGTCTAGGGTGTGTGGCAAGCGACAAATACCCAGAGGTTTCCAGGCAGTGGTGATGCTGGGCACCGCAACGATGACAAGAGTCACTCCATCATGATGGCCACCCACTTGCATTGCCTCCTGGGTCCCAGCCTTCAGGAAGCGGTGATTAGGACCCTGCTGGGTGCAGTGTGCTTCTCAAACAGCCTGTCTGCAAGAGAGCAGACAGGAAGGCACCTCATTACCAAGACCTTGACACTGCAAGGTAAAGGCTGACTTGCAATGGATCCTCCTCACTAAAGGTCAGAGGCTCTGAGGTCTTTGGGAGAGACACAAACTCACTCCCTGCTTGGGGCTCAACAGCAATTGTCTCATTTTTCTGCCTCAAACATGCGTGGGTTACCCTTGACCAAAGAGAAGCTGCTCTTGGCCATCCCAACAAATTGTTGCGGTGCAGAGAGTGAAGGAAGACTGCTGATTAGTGCAAGATGGATGACTATCAAGGTTTCCCAAGTATAAACCATCTGGGCAGGTGTCTTAACTAAGATTAATAAACACATATCCCCACATTGCCAGAGGCATGAAAATGGAGACTGCAAATTTCCCAGTCAAAATGCCAGGCTGCCACAGAGCAAAACCTTTCCCGGTAAACAAAGCCCTGTGCCAGCCTGGATAGGAAAAACTGCGTGTACTGCACAGGAAACGTTTCATCTCCAAGGTAGGCTTCCTCCTTTGCGGGAAAGCAGCATGGGCCAGTGGCCTCTCTGTCCAGGCCAAACCACACGCTGCAGCTTCCTGCTCATGGGCAATCTGTGCTCATATGAACTGAAAGCAATATCCTGATTCTGAGCTGATGCCTGAAGCCAAGAAAGAGAGCATTTTGGAGGCTCATTTTTTTTTTTAAAGATTCAGTTATTTTTCTTGGAAAGGCAGATATAGGGACAGGAGGAGAGACAGAGATTTTCTATCTGATGGTTCACTCCCCAAGCGGCTGCCATGGCTGGAGCTGAGCTGATCTGAAGTCAGCAACCAGGAGCCCGTTCTGGGTCTCCCACATGGGTGCAGGTTCCCAAGGCTTTGGGCTGTCCTCAACTGCTTTCCCAGGCCACAAGCTGGGAGCTGGATGGGAAGCAAGGCCGCCGGGATTAGAACCTGCGCCCACATGGGATCCTAGCATGGGCAAGGTGAGGACTTTAGCCTCTATGCTATCACGCTGGGCCCTGGGGGTTCTAATCAGAAATTGATGATCCACAATTTCTAAGGACAGCTACATAAAAGTGGAAGACCATGAGGACAAAACAGGAAGTGTTGTTAAGAGCTCCAGAGGGATCCCACACAGTCAACTCAACTCGAAGTGCAGGTTCTACAAGAATGCCAGAGTGGACCAAGGAGCAACTGGAGTCATCACTGGGGGTTCACATACAAGATCAAAGTATGTCTTCAACCTGCACTTTATGTGTGCCCACCTATCAGCAAGCAACAGGGTGGTCTCCTCACAGCTGCCACACATATGGTAAACAGAGTGAATCTAATTTGATTTCAATTTTCCATTGCTTTATGCGTTTAGTGAAATGACAGTTTATTTTCCACTTTAGATTTCTATGTGCACATGTGTGTAAAAGGTTATTACATATTCACACATATTTGTAGATAGAGGAATATTTTTATAAGCATATACATATTTCTATATAGGATAATACCACATGAAGTATATATGTGTGAATACTACTTGTATATAAATATATATGAAACAGCAGTAAGCACATCTGTTTACCCCACATAAGCATTGTGTTAATGAAAAGTATACAGGAATGCCTACAATGCAGACTTACAGAAAGTCACTACTAGGATGAATTCTTAGGCTGTGGCTGGGCTCTGAGAAACCAAGAGCAATTAACCCAAAACATCTGATTTGGACACAGGCAGGTAGGTGTGCCATGACACACCCTAGATTTTTGAAGTGCTACTTGAATGCTTATTACTAACGAAAAATAAAAAATAATCATGCAGGACACCAAAGGATCAGAAGTTGGAATATGACAGAAATAGGGACAGCAAGGTCAGTGTAACTGACATTCAGCAAGGTTTGACAACTTGAAAGTTAGTGCTGAGTTAAGAGAGTCAACTTGCAAAATAAGCTGAAATCTATTTCATGTTGCAAAAATTTGAGGGTCTGGTCCAATAAGCCACCTGGGACTTGAGTAAAAAGTTGCCTCATATTAATAGGGTTATAATAAGGAGAATAACTCTAAAGCAACGTGGACAGAGAAGTTAAGACACTGGGATGCCTACATACCATGTTAGAGTGACTGGATCTCAGTCCTGGCTGCACTTCTGATTAATTCACCTTTCCTGCAGGTGTTCACTCTACAATATAGCAGGCAGTGGCTCTAGTAGTTGGTGCCTGTTACCCACATGGGAGATCCAAATGAAGTTTCCATATTCTGGCTTTGTTCCGGTCCCAGTCCCAGTTGTTGCAGGCAATGGGAAATAACCATCAGATGTAAAATCTCCCTCTTTCTCTTTCTCATTCTTGCTCTCTCTCTCTCTCAACTTTGTCTGCGATTTCAAATAAAATAAATAAATGCATAACCATTAATTTATGGATAATTTTAATTTATGAAATTAAGGCACAATATTGTTTTGTAACGTTCAACAAGTTTATTTTTATGTAATGATTATTTTATTTGGAAGACAAAGAGAGAGTGGGAGGGGATCCTCCATCCACTGATTCCTCCCCTTCAAATGGCCACACTGTCTGTACACGAACCAGGCTGAAGCCAGAAGTTCTATTACGGTCTCCCATGTGGGCACAAGAACATAAGCAGTTGGGCCACTCTCCACTGCTTCCACGAACACATTTACAGTGAGTTGGGTCAGAGGCAGAGCAGTGGGAACTTGATCAGGTGCCTTTATAGGATGCTGGAATCACAGTTGGCAGCTTAACCTGACATGTCATAGTGGCAGCTCCCAGAATTTTTTTATATCTATAAATATTTAAAAGAGGGGGTGGTAGTCTTGAGGGAAAGTTAGATAAACATGCCCCAGAATTTTTTTAAGAGAATTAATTCCTAAAGTAGCCAAAGCTATCTTAAATCAAGAATAAAGAATGCATCAGAACCACCTGGGAGAGGGTTCTGAGGCCCTACGATGCAAACCTTCATGTGCAGGAAACAAAAATATCATTAGGTCCTCATTGCTAGGTAAACTGTCTCAGAAACCACCCATTTAGAAGATGAACCTGAGTGTTGGGTTACGCTGTTCCAGGACTGCCTGGCTTGCATTTTGTCTTCATTTCCAACCACGGTGTAAGTGTTGCTGATAGCATGTAGTACAATATAAGTCAGAGACCACATATGTATGAGTTGAATTTGAATCTATGGTAGTCCTCAAGATTTTCTAATTTTAAGTATCACTTCATTGAGTTAGTCCTTAGGATTTCCTGATTTAAAATTTTCTGTCATTTTCAACAGTGATTACCAGTGTTACACAGCATACCGAGGACGTGTGTATGTGTGCGCATGTGACTATGGACTTGGAATAGAATTATGAAGCTAGTTTCTGGGTAGCCACGTTACCTTAAACTGTAGATCTTAAGATAAACATACTTGTCTGTCAAGCGGCCAGTCCACAGCAATGCTCATCACTAAAGAGGAACATGCCATTTTTCCATAGCTCAGATTCATATTTTTCTTTAAAAGGAAAAGGAAATATTTTCAACAGGAGGGGCTGTGAATCAAATTTCCAAACATAACTTGTTTACTTACATTCTTTTGTTTAGAGCTAAAGCCAATAACCATTCATTTTGGTTTCAGACTTCATTTGAACTTAATCTGATTTGTTGGTTACACTTTTATCTATGCTGGTAAAAACAAAACACAACTGTGCACGCATCACTAAATGTTCCAGTCCTGCTTAAAAAGGATTAAATTGTTCTGTCTTACTGAATACAGCTAAGAAGATATGACAGTATACATGGAGCACCTATCGGAGGATTCTGAAAACGCAATGCTAGCAGGCAGACTGGGGAGGGAAAGCCAACTCCATAGCTCATCAAGTCAGTGGAGAGATACTCCGTGTTGCCTGCCTCTGATGCCTCCCTGGCCTGCATTCAAAATCGGTCTCAAACACCCAGAATCATACATTGGCTACCAAGAGAAACATTTCCAGCCAGAGCCCGCATTTGACTGCCTGAACAGGGAAGGGACCTACAGGGGTCAGAGAGAGTGAATATTTGGCTCACTAACAAATATTTGTTATGTTATATATATAATATGTTATATTTCATATATAATTATTTTATATATTTTATACATTAATATATCATATATAATAAAAATTATAAAAAAAGAGAAATACTTTTCTTACTATATGTGCTTACTTAGTTGTCTGAACGGCAGTTCATTTTACGAGTGTTTGCTACAGACAAGGCTTGGAAACTACGAACCCAGGAGCCGAGAACTCCACCCCAATCTCTCCTAGGGTGGCAGAGGTCCAAGCACTTAAGCCATCATTTGCTGCTCCCCAGGTGCTCATCAGCAGGAAGCTCTATCAGAAGCCGAGGCAAGCATCAAACTGGCACTCCATATGTGTTGCAGCATCCAACTGCTAGCTCAAGCCACTATACCATCACACCTGCCCCTCCATTTTGTTTCTGTTCTTTTCTTTCCAGACCTCCAGGCAACACTATGGTTAGGGCAAGAAGCAAAAAGCTAAGAAAAGACCCCTTCCACTTTCACAGAGGAAATGTAGTCTTATTCAGGTAGGAGACAGATGCCCCTGGCCTTTATTCTGCCACCAGGCTACACAAGTCAATGCAGTTACACAAGAAAGCAGCAATGAAGTTTTGGCATTTTTGCTAGAAGAAGGGCACCCTGAAAGAGGGATGTCCTTGGGAAAAGGTTATGACATAGAAAATTCTAGAAAGGAGGGAGCCAGAGAAAAAGTGATGCCACAAGCTGTATATGGAGGTAGATAGTGATTAAGATGTTGCTTGGCACTTCAGCATTCCAAATCAGAGTGCCTGGGTTTCACACCGCATTCTTTGATTCCAGAATCCTGCTAGTGCACATGTGGGAAGGCAGCAGGGTGGTTCGAGTCATTAGGTCCCTCCCATTCCAGGATGGGTGATTGATTTCGGGAATGAACCAGGCATTTCAGAATGAACTAGGAATATGAGATCTCTGTTTCTCTGATCACTGTCTTCCATAAATATTCAATTAAATATGAAAAAAAAATATTTCAGGCCCAGCGCAGTAACCTGGTGGCTAAAGTCCTTGCCTTGCACACTCCAGTATCCCATGTGGGTGCCATTTTTAATCCTGATGGCCCCGCTTCCCTTCCAGCTCCGTGCTTGTGGCCTGGGAAAGCAGTCAATGACAGCCTAAGGTCTTGGGACTCTGCACCCGTGTAGAAGACCCAGAAGAGGCTCCTGGCTTCTGGCATCAGATTGGCGCAGCTCTGGCCACTGTGGCCACTTGGGGAGTAAATCAATGAACAGAAGATCTTCCTCTCTGTCTCTCCTTCTCTCTGTATACATGACTTTCCGATAAAAATAAAAATCAAATCTTTAAAAAAAAAATTCCAACCTTGAGGGCAAAAAAAAAAAGACTCTGAAATTTTCAGTCTTTAAAGCAATGATTAAAATCATGCTCCAAAAATTAAGATTAATTATTGTTGAAATGAATAGAATGACAAAAGTCCCAGTATAGACAAAGAAGATATTCAGAATACCTAAAATAAAATTTTCAAATTAAAAAACAACAAGAGGGCCCGGCGCGGTGGCGCAAGTGGTTAAAGGTCCTCACCTTGCACGCCCGGGATCCCATATGGGCGCCGGTTCTAATCCCAGCAGCCCCGCTTCCCTTCCAGCTCCCTGCCTGTGGCCTGGGAAAGCAGTCGAGGACGGCCCAAAGCTTTGGGAACCTGCACCCGCGTGGGAGACCCGCAAGAGGCTCCTGGCTTCGGATCGGCATAGTATCGGCCCGTTTTGCTCACTTGGGGAGTGAATCATCGGACGGAAGATCTTCCTCTCTGTCTCTCCTCTGTATATCCGCCTTTCCAATGAAAAAATAATAAAAATAAATCTTTAAAAAAAAAAAAACAACAAGAGCCCAGGAAAGTAGAACTCACTGAATGGACTCATTCGCAGAGTGGGGAAAATAAGGTTAGCTTAAAGTCAGACTAACAGAAAGAATGGGATCTGAACAATGGGGAGGGAAAGGCTGAAAGCATGAACATCGCCAGGAGGTACTTGGATAATGAAAGGCTTCTGTCTTAAAAGAAATGCAGAATAAAATTAAAATGTGTGGAGTAGACAATATTTTTGAAGAAATAATGGTTCAAAATATGCTAAACTTTATTGAAAGTAACAAATACTTTTAGGGAACTCATAAATCCTGAGCAAGATAAACTAAAAAAAAAAAAAAAACAGAGCACAGTATAACAATGAAGGGCAAAAGAAACAAAAAGTCTGGAAAGAAATCAGAGAAAATTCTTACATACCAAGAAAGAATCGTTCAGATTACCGTGGCCTGCTAATAAGAAACCTTAGGCACGGGGAGACAGAACCTCAACATAATGTAAACATAGAAAAAGAAAAGTATCGTCAACCTATGAGTCTATCGCCTATACTGCAGAAACACAGGTGAAACAAAGACATTCTAGAAAGAATGGACACTAGGAATATACTGTATTCTATAAAAGAATAAAGTTCTTCAGAGGAAACAAAAAACATCTGCGGGAATCTTGGAGCTTTAGGAATGAAAAAAATCCAGCAGAAATGAGAAATACTTGGTTGACAGAATAGATCTTATCCTTGAAGTTCAGTGAAGGCTGATGACTTCCAAATAAATTAACAAATACTTTTTAATTCATTAAAACCAAGAAAGTGAAACCTATAATGTTATCTGATGGCGTTTCAATGCATAAAGGCATAATGTATATAAACATCATGAGTACAAAATCCAACTTCAAGCATGAAATATTATTTCTAAGTAAAATAGTGGGTATGCATTTTATAATCTGTATAAATCTGTATGTGCAAGCACTGAAATCGTTACAAACAGAAATATTTTAAATGCATTAGAGAAATAAATGAAATAACAAAAACTCTTCAAATAATCTAGGAATATATGAATAGAAGGAAAAAAAGTAGAATAAAAATACTAGAAAGGATACAAATAGATACATAGACATACATAAATACGTGAAAATGATAGGCTTAAATCTAAGGATATCCATAAATGAATAACAGGGAAATAATCTACATGACAATTAAGAGAGATTTTTCGGATTGGAAGATTCAATCATATGCCATCCACAAAAAATTATTTGAGGCGCTTACATCGTGGTGCAGTGGCAGTTCATATGAGAGATGGTTTCAAGTCCCAGTGCACATTGATACAGGTGCTTGCTAACGTGTTTGCCAGCATGCCTGGGCGGGCAGCAGATGAGGGCCCAACTGCCTGGACCCCCACATAGGACACCTGGATGGAGCGTCAGCCTCCTGGCTTTGACTTGGCTATCTCTAGCTTTTGTTTCTATTTTGGGAGTTATAATCAGTAACAGAAAATCTCTTCTTTTTTCTATCCCTCATTCTATCTCTCTTCCCCCCTGTTTCTTTCCATAACTTTACCTTTCAAATAAAATAAGTCTTTAAAAAGTTGCTTGAGATGTAATGCCATACACAATTTAAAAGGATGCAAAATGATATTCACACTAACATTAATCAAAGGCAAGCTTAACTTGCTAGGTTAATTTCAGACAAAATAGACTCCCAGATGAAGACAATTATCAGGGAAACAAAAGGAAATTACACAAAGATGAGAGTGTTATTCCACTAATAATTCATTATATTCTTAAGTGTATATGTACCTAAAACAGAACTTCAGCAAAGGTGAAACAAAAGCTGACAAAACAAAAGGAAAAATGGGCAGTCCAGAATTTAGCACATTTCCCTCATTTATTACTGTCAGAAGCAAATAAAATTACACAAGAATACAGAACTGAAAACACTGAATCAATGGATCTAATTGGCCCTTACTTAATTCTCCAGAAAATAAAGCAAAACTGAAAGGCTGATGAAAAAAATCAAAGAATTATTAACTGACGTGATATAGTACTCAGAGATCAGATGACTTAATACAGTCAAGATACCAACTCTCCCCAAATTGATCTATACTTTTAGTGCAAATTCGGTCTACATCCCAGAAGGATATATTGGAGATGTAGGGAAGTTGCCACTGTAACAGAAACACAAAGTGTTATGGCCAAAACAATTTGTAAAAAGATTAATATTAGAGGACCCAGCATGGTAACCTAATGGCTAAATCCTTGCCTTGAAACTGCCGGGATCCCATACGAATGCCCCACTACCATCCTGTTCCCTGTTTATGGCTGGGAAGGCAGTAGAGGATGGCCCATGGCCTTGGGACACTGCACTTATATGGGAGACCAGGAAGAGGCTCCAGGCTCCTGGATTCAAATAAGCTCAGCTTAGGTCATTGTGACTACCTCAGGAGTGAGCCAGTGCACGGAAGATCTTTGTCTCTCCTCTCTATAAATCTGACTTTCCAAGAAAATAACATAACTTGTTTATTTCAAAAAGGTTGATATTAGAAAAATCCTACAATCTGATTTTACAGACTTTTTGAAATGTGTGGTAGCAATGACTGTGGTTTCAGCTAAAGGATAGACAATGGAACAGAACACAGATATCGGAAATAAACTCAGCCAAATATATAGAACTGATCTTCAGTAGAACTGAACAAGCAATTCAATGGAGGAAGGAAACTGCTTGCAACAAATGGCCCAGAGTAAACGGACATCCAAAAGCCACATTAGGAATCTTGACTCCTTACATAAAAACTAACTGAAGGTGTATCAGTGACCTAAATCTACAATGCAGATGCGTAAAATTTATAGAAGACAGGTGTCAACTTTTGTGATTCATTGTTAGGCAAAGGGTTCTTATGATACTAAAAGCAGGGTCTGCAACAGAAATACTGATAAAATAGACCTCATCACCATGAAACATTTATCTGCCAATGACATTCTCCAGAGAAAGAACAGATAAGCTATAGACAAAGAAAAAATTACAGGTAACTTAAGGAATTTATTCCAAATTATATAAACTATTTTTACAATTCATAATAGGCAACTCAATAAAAATGGCTAAGATATTTGAATATTCTAGTCAAGATATACAGAAGAAAATCAGAAAATAAAAATAACCTCAATACTGCTATTCTTTAAGGCATTATAAACTAAAATCACAATGATATACTAACAAATCTCTAGTAGATTGGCTAAGACAAATAGCATACACCCACCTGCAGATGGAAATTCTGCTGTGGTTTGCATGAGAGTTTTTTCCCTAGGGATCTTTGTTTATGAGGTTTGGGGCTTAGGGTAGCAATATTAGCAGATGGAGCAACATTTTTGAGTCAAGAATCTGATTGGAGGTCCTGAGATTAAAGTGGATTGAGTGCTCAGAATGGACTAAATGTATTTCTTAAGATATCTCAGTGGTTCTCACCAAAGGGTTGCTATAGGAGTGCAAGTCTGACCCAAGGCAGCTCTTTCTTCCTGTTCTCAAATGTAACCTCTCACTCACACATATTCCCAACATGAGGCAGCCATGTGTTCCTCACGGGAACTGAGCGCATTCATGCCTGCCCTGCGTCCTTGGACCTCTGAAACTAAGATCTAAATAAACTTTTCCTTCATAAGTAAGCTGCCTTTGGTATTTTGTGGTATGAATGAGGAGATGACTAAAATATAAACACATACAGGTACATGCACCTATATATGGATGGGAATAGCACAATGGAGAACAACTTGAACTTTTATACATTGCCAGTGAAAAACACCTTGCTGATTTCTTCGAAAGCTAAACATGCATTTCTGCCTCTGACTTAAGAATGTCCTGGCCCAGCCATCCTGTCCCTTTATACTTACTGTGGAGAAATGAAAATTAAAACTCACATACAAATTTGCACACAAATTTTATAGTCTTTCCATCTATAATTGTCAAACTGGAAACAACCCAATGGGCATTCACAAATGAAGAACAAAGCGAAGTGCACACACTCAAAATTACATTACTCATTAGTAACACTGGATAATTCGAGTGGTACATTGAATACATCTCAAGTTTTAGAAAAGTGCATCACAAAAGAATGTGTCAGATGTCATTCAAATTGCATAACATTCTGAGAACAAAGGTTATAGTGACTAGAGAAGAGCTGAGTGGTTAGCAGGAGTCGGAGTGATGCTTGTCTAAAAGGAAATAATGGAGATTTACTGGTTAAACAGCAGATTTGTGTTCTGGTTGTGAAAGTTGCTACAAGAATCTGCACATGTGCTCAGACTCAGAGTTCTCTGCCTAAAAGTATACTCATCTTACTGTAATTAAATTAAAAATGTGCCTTTTTAAAATCTCATGTGAAATTATCATATATTTTTAATGTTATTCATTCAATAGTATGGGTTTTATTTGCATGAATGGGTTTTGTCTCTGTGTGTTATTCTCTGTGTATGAGGAAGATCCCCATGCTTTACTGGAAAAACACATACCTTCAAATCTTGCCTATAAACTTTACATGTTTATTAACTGATATTTACTAAATCCCTATATGCTAGGAATGTCAGAATATATAAAATTGACACTTTCATATTAAAGAATATGCAGTCTTGTGAGGCAAACAGGCAGTTATCAAACAAACATCAGTGTAGATACTAACACACAAGTATTATCAAGAACCTCAACAGTGCAGAAAAGGGCAGAGGCTGCGGTAGTTAGTGTTCTGGGAAGGATGCACCATTAGACAGCTGAAGGATGGCAATGACACATCCATTTTCCTGTGGCATGGAACAGCACATATAAGGAGCAGAGGTAAGAAGGGAACTGGTATGTACAAGGATCCAAAAAGCAGACACGTGGATTGTTCACATAGGCGGAGTCTAGCGGGTTAGGGCATGGCGTTTCCCTGAGAACAATGGGAAGCCACTGGCTTTTGTTGGCTTTATTTTGTTTTCTAAAGCAAAAGGCCCAGTCTGTATTAGCAAAGCCATCTGTGTAAAGCTCTTTTCACTCACAATCCCAGCCTCTGCAGTGTGCAGATGATATTTACCGGACAAAATACCTGTGAGCACTTCTACACACCTGCACACTGCCATCCACAATTGCTCTGGTTACCCAGCAGGCACTCGGGGCAACACAGGCTTTCTTCGGTCTTTGGATGTCTTTGTGCAGAAGTGTGTTGGTAGGAATGCCACTCTGTTTCCTTTCTATGCTTGTAAATCCCTCAAGTCTACGTCTTTTTTGTGCCAGTTCGTCTTTTGCTTATTCGGCCTGACCTTGGGAATGGCACCTACACAGGTTCTCAAGCACAAGGCACAAGGAAAGCTTCTGATTTCTGCTGTCTTTGAGCACTTGGGAAAGCAGACTGGGAGACAGCAGCTCCAATTTTATTTGCTTGAACTGGGGAAAATGGCTATTTTTGCGGATCACAACTAACAGAATTCGGTTCTACCAATTTCCAACTTTATAGCACATTAAAGCATTTCCATCATTGATCTGAGGCCTTTTTTGTTTTCATTTGCTAAAATGAGATTATTGAGACTGTTGTGGTTCTTCATTCTGTTATTCTAATCAAGCCTATGTCGTTAAAGGAGTCTTTTTTCAGTAGTATGAGTGAGTTTGCTTCTTTATTGCACATTCTATTATCAACAAACTTCTGGGAAGCTCTTTTTGTAGTTACATCAGTGATGCAAAATGAGCTTTCATAAATAATGAATTTTACAATAAAAGCATTCAGCCCTTCTCACTTTTGTTAGGGAATTTTTACTGTCTGATTACATGAAAAATTATTTCCATCATTTTGCTGTGGATGGGCACGACAGAAGGTACAACAAAATCAGAGGGTAGACTCTAATAGATACCATCCATCCTAGTTTGCAAGGTCATTTTGAGGCACCCAGCTTAGTTTCTTGAGGGTCATTTATAAATCTCTAAAATGCATTTTGAACAATATTTTCAGTTAACCAGTGAGATGTTTGGAATAGAAATACCTTCTTCACTGCTTTCTAAGCGAAGCCAACTCATATAAACCATTCACACACAAAAAGGATGAGCGTTACATTCCATAACTGACTGGCATCCTAAAATTGTCTTATGGTGTTACACATGTGTTTGTATATCACATGAAGGAAATTTAAAATGTTTGTGGGAAATGCATTGTTGTTTATTTCTTACATCATCAAAGTGAACTTTGCCTCCAAAACTGAAACAAAGCCTAGTTTTACCATAACATACTTTTTTTCATGAAGTTTTAGAAGATTTTGGAAATGCTTGGATTGTAACTTTTTCAGGTGCAAAATAAGCTCATCTTATAATTCCATTTTCTGCAAACTGTTTGAATGACCCTGGTATATTAGTGTATTTTATTTTACCTAGCTTTCTATCTCTCCATTGACAAAAAAATGGATAAAAATTAAAAGACTGTAAATCCCAAAGACTCATTTACTGCACAGCATGTTGCAATCCTGCCTCCTCCCTTCATGGTTATATCTTCTGACTCGTCTTGGAGCACCAGGTTTCAAGCAGTCAGCTCAGTCAGGTTGGGCACAGATACTTCTAAAGTGTTTTCACTATTACCATTTATCACTGCATGGCTTCTCAGGAGAAGTCAGAGCAGGTATCGATACAAATAAGCATGCAAATTGTTCGTTCATCTCAAAGCTCCTTTAGTCCACCAGGAAGTGAATTTCAGTGCCAGCGGCTACAGCTGGAGGAGTCTGAAAATATTTCAGTTAGGAAAAGTCTCTACAGCCCCTCTGTCCTCAGCTCTTGTAGCAAGTACTTCTTTCCTAGGATATTGATATTAAGTTCTTGGTGAGTGCTGGGGTGTAGCATGGTAAGAATTTCTAAAGGTCAGTGATGGCCCCATATGATCAACGTAGGGCCCCTTCTTCTCAAACAAATCAACTGCGGCTTCCACGTGATCCAGTGCTGCACTGTAACTGGGCCCTGTTCAGTCACATCTTGTCTTCCCATTCAAGTTCTCGCTACTGAAAACTGCCTTACTTGTGGAAAGGCAGAGAAAGGAGTTGGTTGCTACTGGTTCAGGTTGCCTGACAAGGCTGCGTAGATTCCATCCTGTGCGCAAGCCAGGGTATCAAGGACTGAGCCCCAGGAAGACTATTTTCCCACAAACAAAACAGTGTCCCACAGATATAATCATAAGTCTTGTGGTACATAATTTCTGCATAGAATTAGAAAAAATCTACCTTGAATTTGAAATTCATAGACAATAACAGAAATGATAAAGCAGGATGAAATCAGGATAGCTTGTGTTATACTAAAATACTAAGTAAAAAAGGAAAATTCCCTTCCTTGGTATTTAGTTTATAGGATACCAAAACCCATAATAATACAAGGGATAAGAAATCAGAGCCATAACCAAAATTGGGATAAATTAGTCAAGTTCAGCAACCCAAAGACTAGCCCTCACCACTGGATGCATAAGATCAAAATGATAGAATTTTACATCCTTAGTCACCTGAGAGAGGAAAACCTCAGTCAGCCCCATCATTCTTATGAATTTGTGTCATAACCATGTTTGTGCTTACTTTCTGTGCCTTCAACAGCAGTGGTTACAAGTCGGTCTCATGACCATAGGTTTGAAATGACGTACTCAATGTAATTATAGACGATTTCAGATGCAGTGTTTTCCTGTTCTTACTGAGAATTTCTGGCCTCTCACAGTTCATCTTTCCTACTATGTCCAGTGTCCTCTTTCTCTTCCCTTCCTCTCTCCCTCCCTCATCCCATCCCTCCCTTCACTACAGAGAACCATATTTTCCCACTTCAGGTATTTAGAGTCATTTCTCTCTACTTACAGTAATTACTTTCAGGGCAAGAGACATATAGGCAGAGACAGGGATAGAGAAAGAAATCCCATCCACTAAATCACTCTCTAAATGCCCACAATGGCACAGGGTGACACTGGGCGTCGAGAACCCAGGCTTCTACATTAGTGGCAAGAATAAATACACAAGGCATGATTGCTGACTCTCAGGTCTGCACTAACAGAAAGCTGCAATCAGGAGCCACAGTGGCTACTCAAACCCAGGCACTTGGACATGTGCATGCTAACCAAAGGCTCCCCACTTAAGACACATGCTTAGCCCCCAGAATGTGTGATTGAGTATGAGTATCAGGTCTCCTTCTGGGCACGGCGGATGGAGCAGGAAGTAGCTGTTCTCAACATTATTTTTCTTTTGTACTCCCTGGTAGAGTTAGAAAGAAAGTTTGCAATCAACTATTCCCTTGTTTAGCTCACTCATGATCAGAGATTTACATCTCGGGATAAGTCATTGTGTCAAGTAATGATGACACATGATCAGAAAGTGTGCACAAGGAGGTTATGTGCAAAAAGTTGGGTACAGCATCAAGGTCATAAAGGAGCAACAAGTCTCCTTGCCTGCTCCATTTCTCCACACAACACAGCCTCAGTTCTTTCCAATAAACCTCCCCAACCCCAAATGTTCCATAATGTGATCCCAGTCTTCCAGCTGGATAATGATTATTTATCCATTCGTTGACTTACATACCAACACGATGAAAAACTTTAAACTTGAATAGGAGCAGCGGCAACAATAACAACAAAGAAAATATATTTTGCCTAGCACTGATGTGACATGTTTCTGACAACCATTTTGGAGAAAATGGAGAAAATTTGTGGATTCCTATCTGTAGGATAGCTTTTACTCCCTCATGTTGCCTAAATAATTCAAAGGCCTTCTTTGCTTGAATATTAACACATAAAACCAGAGGAAATTGGGGGCACCCTTAGGCCGGATTAGTAAATTAATGATGTTCTCTGGAGAAAGCCAGCAGTCTGGGAAAAAAAAGTCAGTGTAGCTGACATAAAGTTGAAAGTTCACAATCAATATGGATGCTAATTATAATATGCTTCATAATCTCTATTCTTCTAACAGATTTTTAAGTCATCTACAACCATTCGTGTTTCACATGAGAAGCTTCTATTAAGGCTAAGTGATTATTGGACATGAGGCAATTATTTGGGAACATATTTGTGAAAATAAGATGACTTTTTCAGGGGTTTCAGTCCATGATTTTTCCTTCAAAGTTTGACAGTGACTAATAATAAAGCCAATAAACATTAACAATAGCATATTTGTCACTCTGCTATAATAACTAAGTGGAAGCAATTTTAGCTAAACATCATCATCTCTAGAAAATAAGATTTGGATTTACAAGTTATGAAGAAAAGTTTACATTTTCCCTAATAATGGAAGAGAGATTATTTTTGAGGGCCAACGACAACATAAGCTGCTTTGAATTGAGCTTCATGTTATTATTGATATATTTTTATTTGAACTGCCTTACAACTATGATCTTCCCTGGATTTCTGTAGAGTTTCATCTGGCCACGTGTAAAGTAACATGATTTTCAAAACAGTAAACTTCCAGAACAATTTGTTTGAAAAGATACAGTTATGGAATACCGAGACACGTGAGAAACTGCCTTGAATATACCCTAACTCTCCCTGAGAACAAAGCCTTGGAACAGGCTCTCCAACTCCAAAGACATTTGGGGGAATTTGGCTCAAAGCTGCTGTATAGAGTTGTGCAGGTTGTACAGTTCCCAAAGGCGTTTAGCCAAGGGAGCCAAGGGACCAAAATCATCGCATGCTCTGCTTGCTGAGCCATGTGCCCTGGCAGGAGGTGACATCCACCTGGATGAAGACAAGCCTTCGCTAAATCATAGAGAGGCACTTTATGGGCCAGTGGCAATTCTGTTTAGCTTGGCAGCTAATGTGGAACAGGGCAGCTCTTCAGTGGAATGATTAATTTTTGCTCTGCAGAGTAGAAGGAAGAACAAATGTATGTACAAGCAAGCTGGAAGAACTGGAGAGAGAAGAAAAACTTCTCCACAATCAGACAGACATAGCTGTCTGCTTCTGTGTCAAACAAAGTGAACTTCTCCTAGACTCGTTTTCCGCCTCTGTAATTTAGGTATAATCCATGTTCAAACAGCAAGGTAAAACCTATGGTATATATTTAACAAACTTGCAACCATTACTGCTGGTGTTCCTGCTTTACTATGCTTTAATTTCTTCCCTTATATACTTTGCAGAAATAATGCCACTTTGCTAGAAGCTGCTCAAGAGGCAAGCGCATTGGTTCAAGTCTGCTTTATCTTCCACCTGCTGTACACTTAAGAGGGAGGTGGAGTCTTCAACTTTTCTCCAAAACAACTAGCACACCCTGTGAAGAGTTGAGTTTCACCCTCGACTAGTATTCTTAGTCAAAGATCTTGGAGGAGTTTGCAAAACTGTATAACTAGAGGGACTATATGAAAGTACACAAGGCTTGGAAAGTCTCTGAAAAGTGGCTGTCTAGCACTCAACTCATGCTCAACGTATCCTCTATCCAAAGATTAAGAATGTCTTCTGCAACAAAATGAACTCAACTGGAAAGCACTTTGCTTAGTGGAATAAGCTCTGGACTAAAGAAAGAGAAAAAATTAGAAGAGACTATTTCTCCTTTCCCTCAAACAATGTAATTCTTATGTGAAACAAATGTGACAAGGACTGCTTTGTCCAGCTCTTTGCCACCTCTCTATCTCTTTTTACAAGACTAGGGCTATCTAACTAAAGCTACTGATGCTTATTAATGCAAAAAATGATATAAAACCAATTGACAGAGAAACAAATTGCCATAAAGCCCACAGCATTTTCTGCAGCTCGCTTCATGGAGCCTTGATTCCCACCGTGCATCTTCTCAGTTCCTCTGTCCCTGACATTTGTTTATCCTTTCTTTTTTGAAAAAAGCAAAGGCATCAGCTTAATCTTAGGGGAACCCCAAAGTAAAAAAAGCCATTTGCTGTTTCAACTGTGTCCATAAAGGAGCCACACGTTCACTCTTGCAGAGCACATGGAGTAAGCCACAAGTCTACACGGTTACCTCGAATTCCATTTTACATCCTGAACTTCCAACAACAACCACAGTCATCAGGACACGGATATCCTGATAGCTCCTCATACTTCAAATGTCCAAACACTCAATTCACTCAGTCTTCTAACCCAATGAATTCCAAATTCAAATGTGTTTCTCATAATGTAATCAGAAGGTTATTTCTAACATATTGATCTGTTACAGATTTCAACTATTTCAAAAAGCTTCAAGGTTACTATATCCTCATGGAGCAAATTCCCAAAGGGTGATTTTTTTTCATTCCCACAGGAAACATTTTCACAGAATAAATTTCACATTCCTTCTATTGGCATATAAAAATTCTTAACTTCTGAAGACAGCATTCAATACTGTACCCACTGTGAATGAATAGAAGCTCAACCAGCATTATAATAACTTGCAGAAATGTTCTTTTTATTTAAAATATTATTTATTTTTTAATAGGAAAGTCAGATTTACAGAGAGGAGAGACAGTGAGGAACTCGTCTGCTGGTTCACTCCTCACGTGGCCGCAATGGCCAGAAGCCAGGAGCTAGGAACTTCTTCCTCTGGGTCTCCCACATGGGTGCAGGGTCCCAAGGCTTTGAACCATTTTCAACTGCTTTCCCAGGCCACAGGCAGGGAGCTGGATGGGAAGCGTGGCCACTGGGACATGAACCGGCATCTATATGGGATCCTGGCATTTGCGAAGTGAGGACTTTAGCTAATGTGCACTGGGCCCAGGAAGGTTCTTAAAGTGTGTGCATTACACATCCATTCACAGACACTGATGCACCAGATATACAGGTATATCAGTTGGGTTAACTTGTTAACATCTCTTAGCTATTTCAAACACAATGTTTCTAGTGAATAAATACGATTATTTTCCCATACCTGCTTTCGTCCTTAGGATGAATTTTAATATATAACTACAGCATGATTTGATTTCTATTTACATTTGTTAGAGCTGTTTAAATTGCAGGAGTGCATTGATGATTATATCTTTTGTTGTTCCAGGACTCATCTTCTACTCTGTCAAATAAAACATCACTCTCTAGGCTCTCTTATCACTGGATTTTCTTAACGTACAAAATAACACTGGAATCTGTAATCCATAATCCATGTTCTTGGTGTTTGCTGGAATGAGGCCCATCACAAATCCTACCAAAATCAAACTGGCAGTTGAGTCTCCACATGAGGGATGGGCTGGGGATCAGAGGCCCAATTTCCTGAGCTCTGCTGAGTTTTGCTCTTCATTTGGGTGTCTCTCATTTTGACCTCTAGGGCCTACACTACCACCCTGTCAGATGCATCCTATTACATATATAAATTTCTGGACAACACAGGAATCCAAATACCTTATCTTCCATCTCTTAACAAAATTCAATGAAACAGCATGCATTTTTAAAAAAAACAGCTATCAAATATGAAAGAGCAAAAGGTATATGAAAAATAAACCCAGGTATGATTATACAATACAGGACTATGATAGTTCATAGTTCATAATTATTAATGCCAGTCCATTATTCTTAAAATAGAAAACTGAGAAGCTAATGGAAGAAAGATGGCCTCCTCTTAAAAACAAATTTTCTGTGCGTGTGTATTTCCTTGCTTCAGGTCGGCGTCTAATCTATTCCAGATTTTTCCTAGTAACAGTGTGACTATCAAAAGCAGCTATGTTGAGATCTTCTCCGACTGCTTTGGTGAGAACAAAATGCCTGCTGTGTGACAGGACAAAGCTGCCAAAATCTGGAAGGCTTGGCACTATCAGAGAGGCACCAACGCACATTTGTTTACGACAACATTCCCGAAATGTACATATGTTCTCTCAATTCAGGACTGGGATCATTCGGTTTTGCCTCCTCTATCCCCTCCGCCAATGTTGATCTGCTCATTTTGTATTTCTATGAACAGCAGAGCAGTTACATCGGGAGCATGGTCATCTAGGTTTTCTGAATTCTCTCGGAAAACACCATGTAGTTTCTATATCTCTGCGAATCCAACAAGAGCCACTGAGCCAAATGCTTAATCACTCACTGTGGGGATCCACTCGTCTTACAGGTTAAGCCTGAGCGACCTCATCAAGACCACCTTGAGTGTTGCACATTCCAGAGAAGCTCCAGCCTGGCTAACCACAGAGCTGCGATTCCAGGGCGGAACAGGGCAGCAAGGGGTAGCAGACAGTACAATTTGAACTCTTCCATAGAATTCTGCAATATTGCGCCAAATTCAACCACTCTGTAATTCAATATTTATTGGCTGCTGACTGTACCACAGAACCTTCCAACCTCCATTCAAGATTTCCTGTTTCAGTTCCATGGAAAATTACCAAAAAATAACTTCATCAAACAGAAAAGAACAAATTGTACATAAAAGATAAACTCACTCAGGATTACACCACATAGATATATCATACTTCATAGTTAGTATATGACATAGTTAGTCATATTTCATACTTAGTCCCAGCTCATCCTTGTTAGAATGGGAAATTGGGAAGCTAATAGAAGGAAGATGGCCTCCTTTGCTTGTGTCTTCTGCGTTGTAATTTTCTATCTGTTGGTATGAGGAAAATTTGGCCTTACAAAATCACTGTTCATGTCAAGTAAATCTAAAATCCAAGTAAAAATCAATTGTTTCCAAAATACAAGTATGTAAATAAAACATGGAAATGTTTGGTTTGATTCATATTGGTCTAAGTTTCTGGTTATTTAAAAAATGAGAATACACCAGCATTAAAATTACACACAAGAGAAATTACTTGATTATTACAAAATAGTAGAAACTATAATTAAGTCCTCTTGTAATTAATAAGTTCATCTATAGAAGCTCCATTTTGGCCGATATAAACAACTTTTTCTGCATTGGACAGGAAATTGCACATTCGGAGCCAGTGACTATGCACACATAGTCGCGGACAATTTATTATTCAGTACAGTAAATGACTGGCCCATAATTCACAAGCTGAAAGTTAATGAGAGTATCTGTCCCTAATACCCATAAGGAAGATAAGGACTGGGATAATGTGGCTTATCCAGGTCCTCTGAGCCTTGCAAGGGTAGGAGTGAGAGCCGCTGACAACAAAATGCAACAAGAAATACGGCAGTGACCTGCAGGCGTCTTCTACTCCCATCAAACCAACCCACGTAGAGAGGCAATTGATTCTGAATAACTGTTCCCAAATAACTGGATCCTTTTTAATTGCTGGCATAATTAACTTAATGATGTAATCGTGCCGCTCCAAGTAAGAAAGGGGTAGAGTAGCGAGAATAATTTATTTGTTCCTCATAACAGACTAGAGACACACCAGCCTCACACACAAGGCTTAGGAGTGAGAAACAATTAAGCAGAAGTAAAGTTCCCCCCAAGGACTAATTGTTTATCAGTTTATCCTCTTTTACTTCTAACCTTTGGAAAGTAAATAAATGTTGAGGGTTTCATCAGTAATAAATATTAATAATTGCCCATGGATTAGAGGCTTTAAGTGGTCCTAAAACAAGGTGTCAGCAACTGCTATGTTCCTGAGAAGCACAGAATGGATGTGCACATTAATGTCTTCTCCTTAGTTTGCCATTTTAAGGTCAGAGATGCTCTCAACAGTCTGTCGGAATGGCCCTTTAAGTCCCTACTATTTCCTTCCAGGCAGCTGAGATGCCCGGTAAAGATGAGTGTTACTACCCTCTGCCAGCAAATCTCCTGTCTTAAATAAAGGCAGGGATTGGGGAAAGGAGAAAGAAAGAGAGAGAGAGAGTTGTTTTAACACATAAAGTGCCTCTCAGTGGGGGTTCTCAATATGAGCCCTTCAGCCAGTTGCTGTGTTCCTCAATATGATTCCCAGACAGCAGCGTGAGCTCCCCTTGGGGCCCGGGGACATGAATAAATGAAATGACACCCAACCCACAAAATCCTAGGAATGTGTGTTTATGAGCTATGTAGGTGACACATCTCGCTCTTGAAGGTTTCTCAGAAGTGTGGGTCTGGAGCTTTCCTTGACCGCAGGGGTCAGTCCCGTATTACACTGGCAGTGAAGCAGGTGTAAGGGTGCAAACCTCCGAAACTGAGTTGCACCATTGCTGCCATCTCAGGTTCTACATCCTGGGTTCTGGCACATGGGATGCGTGGCACTGTTCGCACACTAACAGAGGAAGAATCTGTGCATTGCTTCTTATAAAGGACATGCTTATAAGATCTGGAAACTCAAGTGGTGTGAAGACTCTTCGGCACTGTGGCTTCCGGGCCAGGGAAGAACTTACGCTATTCTAACTTTAATCACACTTCAGTGAGAATACAAGAAATGGAGTTTGATTATTCATGTTAAAATTCTATACCCTAACAACTGGGTCTGAGGAGAAGTGAAAAAAAAAAAAAGGTAGATAAGAATACAAAACTGACATAGTCAGAGTTTGTCATCATTTGCTAAGAAAGGCTTATGTATGCACTTAAATGCACTGCCTGCAAAATGCAGGCCCCAAATCGCCGTTGGCAATTACTTTTCTGCACGGTCAACTGGCCGAGGGAGTGACGCGAAGCTTTCTCCTTTTCGCATATACAGTATTCATTTCCTTTTCCCTCAATCTGTGGCTTCAAAGGCAGTTAAGAGCAGTGTCTGCATGCTAAGCAAGCGTGACCTACCTTCCAAACATCACCAAAGTAAACAAAGAGAGGATGAGCTTGGAGCTGGTGATTGGAAAAATAATGAGAGCATTCTTCTTTTTCAGGTACTTGGAAAAGCCCGTGAGCCACTAAGACTCTGCTGTGTCTGCCTGAATGAGATGACAGCAGAGAAAACAAGGTGTGCGTGACCTCTGCGATGTTTCCTTTCCAGTTCATGGCCCCATTCTTCTCAGCCAAAAAGGCTGAGCACAAGTGACTGTGGCTTTTGAAAGATAAAAAAAGAAGTCATCTGCTTTGAATATTACTCTGTCCAAGGACACAGGACGTTCCTGGGAAGGTAGGCCTCGGTAATTGGCATCGCCTCCATCTTAATATCTCTTCCACCATGTTAGCTCAAAGTGCACTTTCCTGTCTACTTAATTGTCTATTTCTGGGCAGACAGATGTTTTCCACATAGGAACCTTGCCCTCTTAATGCTACAGCCTGCATTTCTTCTTCCCAGTTCAACCCACATTGCTTCAGGCACCATTTTCACCAAATAATACATAAATCTCTAATGGTAGATTGACACCTATGACCTCCATTTTCTTAAGCCTAAAGGGTGGAGTGCATGTGTGTCTGCATGTGTGTGCCCATGTATGAGTGCACAGCTCCAAGTGACTGAGCACTCCTGTGGGGTCAAGCATAGGAGATGCTTGGTAAACATCTATTTAAGGAATTAATGAAAACAGCTACTGACGAGGGCATTTGGCCTAGCAGTTAAGATGCTGGCTAAGATACCCACACGCCACACTGAAGTGCCTAGCTTCTGAGGCCAGCTCTGCTCCTGACTCCAACTTGCTGTTAACACAGACATTTCAGCAGCAATGATGTTGGCTCAAGTGACTGGGTTCCTGCTATCCTCAAGGGATACATGGACTGAATCCCTAACTCTTGGCTTTCACTCGTGCTCAGGGGCCACTCCGAGCCTTTGTGGATTGAGCCAGAAGACAGGAGCACTCTTTGTTTCTGTTTTGATAGACGCCTCTGCCTCTCTCTCTATCTCTATGTGCCGTTCTCTATGTCTCTGTCTCTCTTTTTGTCTGTCTCTCCCCCATCCTCTTCTCTGCCTCCATATGCAACTCTCATCCTCACTCTCAATTGAAGGTAAATCTCAAAATTAAAAAAAAAAAATAGTTACTGACTACTTGGTATATAACTAGCATTGCCCTACTGTAGATATGAAACAAGAGGCTGTCTTTAGAATTCGTGTGGGCCTGAGGATTCTAGGCCAGATGGAGTTACTGGAGTCCCACAGTTAATGGTTATTTATTAGCTATAACTTAGCGAAGTATCTCAAGTATCTCAAAGCTTTGATGAATATGTGCCAAAAACATCCAGAGTAATAATTATACTCTGCTTAAAAATACACTAAACTTGAATACGCTTAAGGCAATTTTCTCATAGATAAGCTGTATTCAAAAGCAAGCTACCTTGGAGTGAGTTGTGCCTGTTTATTAAGTCTATCAATTCTTTTGGATCAGCAAGGTTCTAAAGAGACATGGTTAATATATAATTTCTTGTATGCAAGCCAAAAAGGTCTCAAATAATCTTGTTGAAGGGCAAACATCCTAGCTAGGATGGTCTGCCAGCTATAAATTGTATTTTGGTGACAAAGAGGGGATGATTTTCATCAGAAAATGAGAAGACCAAAGCTAGCACAAGGT
Organism: Ochotona curzoniae; assembly: GCF_017591425.1. Taxonomy (NCBI): domain Eukaryota; kingdom Metazoa; phylum Chordata; class Mammalia; order Lagomorpha; family Ochotonidae; genus Ochotona; species Ochotona curzoniae. The sequence continues at coordinate 11,024,741 of NW_024466502.1, forward strand.
TGTCTCAGAAATATTTCTCCGTGATGCCCTCGAAGCAGCTTATCCTTAGAGGAAACTGTAATTCTTTTGATGGATCACACACGGAAGGGCTCCCCTTAAAGATGCTAGAGGCTCTACAAGTCCCACAATTAGCGGCAATCATGTAATCAGTCATCTCCAAATGCTATCCCACCTAGACTCGTACAACTTCTACTTAATGATTTTGTCAGGCAACTCTCCCTATGGGAATTTCTGCCTGAAGAAAGTAGGGGAAACAGACATATGCTTAGGCCCTTCTGGTTAAAGGACTGAAGTCCCAAGCAGAACACAATTAGCACATCTAATCAGTGCTTTAGAGATGTGTCGCATTCAGAGTTTTAAAATGTCCCCTTTTAAAATGATTAACACCATACTGTCACTCTATTTTTCAAGCAGTATAAACAGAAATACAGCATTCTGTGGATTTTATGCAATCATTTGTTTTAGTGTGCCAACCCAGGTTTATAAATGTTCCTTACTGGATAATTAATCGCTGCCCTTTCGTGTGGGTAGTGCAAAGGGAAATTCTAGTCTCTAAATTTTACTTTTTATTTCTCTTGCTCACTTTTGCTTACAGCCCCAAGGCCACCAAAAAGCACAGAGCAGACAGCAATCAGTACTTCTGGCTAACTGAAAACAGGCTCAGAGATGTTCAAGATTGGTAGAAGAAAATTTGGGGGGGAAATTTGCCTCACACAATAAAATAAAAACTCAACTGCTATCTGATTTCATTAATTGTGGTAGCACTTATTACACTTTCTGCATCTGAGATGAAGCTTTTATTTCAAAATAGGATGTGTCCTTTGGTCTATTTGAGACCTGTTTCATAGTAAACACCTGCCAACACTCATAAAGGTAAAAGATGCTCTTTAGAATTTGGAATCTATATTTAGTACTGGAAGCTTTTGTTGAATGCATTACCATATTCTTTGTCAAGCAATTGGTACCAGCATACAAGGTGAATATAAGAGAGGTACACTGTACCAAATAGAGAGAGAAATTGAGAGAAAGAGAGAGAGAGAGAGAGAGAGACAGACAGACAGCATCTGCTCACAGTCCTGAAGGACTAAGCTAAAGTGATAGTCCAAATCTGTGAAAAATATCTGGAAAAATCAAAAAGATTGCAGGGAACCTATATTCATCTAATCAAATTTTCTTGCTCTAAAGACAATGTGACTAAGACTGACAGGGCTTTCGAGATCTTAAAATATGACCAGTGGACTAAATGGACTAAATTTTAAATTTTGGTTACTATTGACTTCAGTTTCAATGATCTGCAATGACAACTGGCTGCTTTGGTGGGCAGTGCAGTCCTTTCCTATATTTTTCTCTTAAATAGACTAAAAATCATGGTCAATGAGCTAAGTTCAAGAGAATTATGAACACCAAAGTCATTTGCAATTATGCAAGTCTCCAAAGCCTTCTGAACCCAACCACAAACATGATGAGCATTCCAAGGAAAGTGGTCAATAAAACAAATGCCCCACACAGAAATGATACTTGACGGATGTAAATTCTCCCACAGGGATTTAAAGAAACTGCCAGAGAGAAACAAACAAATAAACAAACAAAACAACAACAAAGCCATTACGGTGGCCCGAAAGAATAGCCAAAAAACAGAGCTGTCATTTTGCCCTCTCATGTGGCACAGGGCAGAAACGTTGTGAAGAACTTGCCTGGCTGTCACCAGCTGTGACCAACAAGGGCCACTGAGTCAGGTGTTGGGGTTCAAAGGACTGGGACATTGTCCTGCCCCTCTGCTCTTTTCAGCCTGCAGTGAATGGAAGCAGAGAGGATGAGTGGGCCCCGTCACCAATCAAGTGTATTGGATTTTCATCACTAGGTTAGCAAGTCGGAATGCAACCCTGGGAAGCACACTCCGCTCACCAACTCGGCTGTATCATCTATTTAAGGAAATGATCATGAGACTTGGTTTCCTGTGTACTGGAATGCTGAGGTGAAAGCTAAGAAAGAATCCTCACTTCTTCTTCTCCCCATCAAGCCATGCTTCTCTCTGCAGCCAACAAAATCAGTTTCTCTCAAACCACCGTCTTGTTTCTTGTGATAGAATTGTCCTTTGAAAATAGTCCAACTTAATGTTTTCTTTCCCCTTTAGAAATATAGCAATTGGAGCTAAAATTAATGAGGTTCATACACTCAGTAGAGAAGGCGCTAAGATATGGAAAGGAGGAGCCACAAGTCTATGAGAAAATCTCTACAACCTAAAGAAATGAGCATGAGTAAATATTCAATCAGGAACAGGATGGACTGCTCTTAATTACACTGTAAATGTCCGTAATTTCACTGATATAATATCAACTGATTTCTATTTTTTCAATTCTACTATTTTTATGCACACCTAATTTTCCTTTAAAATATCTACATTTTTTTCTAACTGCAAGGTTAGAATGGCTATATTATAAAAAGCATAGTATTGCAATGTAATTTACACCTTACTTTTCTGTCCAAATGTATTTCTCATAAAAACTGGAAAAGTTGGCTAGCTTTCCCTGTGCTTTCTCCATCTATAGCCCCATTCTAAACATGTTACAGATTTTAACTTAAGAAATTTCATTTTTATAGACCTTTAGAAAGTCCCTGGTGGCACATACACAAACACTTGCATTCAATTTTTAAAATCATCTTTGTAAAATATCTAGAAAATGTTCTAGCAGGCCAGTGTTTTCCCACAGAGCTTCTTCCCCACACCTATTTCCTACTCAGTTCCCATCTCCTTGGAATGTAAACAGGCAACACCACTGCATCACGTGATCTCAGGTGTGTGAACTGTTTTTCTCAGGGAGAGCTGCTCCCCTCTCCCTCCTTTTTTTGCTTCCTTTTATTATTATCATTTTATGATATAGTTCCATAGTCCCTGGGATCTCCCTTGTCCTCTCCCCAGTTCCCTCCCCACTCACTGAGTTCCCCTATATAATTACTATAATGTAGTTCCTCATGCAGTCATATGTCCATTACTGTGGGCATTGCCAATGGCAGAGAGTCCAGCATCCTATTGTCAAGATATAGTAAACATTTTCATTGGGAGTCCATCTTTAGTCTGTAAGTAGAGATATATACTGCATTGCATCCTCACATCTAGATATGATAGTCTCCATTAAACAGTTACAAAGCATCCCCTTAAACGAAAAGCCACAAAACAAAATCAACAAGAAGAAAAAAAAAGGGAAATTAACAACACCATGAAGTTAAATAACATGCTACTGAATGAGTAATGTGTCGCTGAAGAAATGAGAAAGAAAATCAAGAACCTTCTTGAAGAAAATGATGCTACTGTACTATCTATGAGTCACTGAAGAATTTAATGAGAAGAAAGTGTTTTGAAGAGGCAAAATTAACAAAAAAAAGTCAAAATCCATGAGATATAGTTTCTGCTAACCTTTGTTGGTGAAATTTGACTCCTGTAGGCAACAAATAGATGGGTTTTGTTCTTTAATCCAGTCTACTAATCTATGATGTTTGATTGATGAGTTTAAGCCATTTACAGTCAGGGTTAACATGAATGGGTGATAATTTGGTCCTGTCATTTTAGCAATGGGTTGCTCCTTGATTTAGTCTTCTGTTGTTATTTTACTCAGATGTTATTCACATTTGCCTTTGGTTTTGGTGGACACTATTTCTCTATCAAGAGAACATCTTTAAGTGTCATTTGTAGGGTAGGTTTGGAAGAGGCATATTCTTTTAACTTTTTTTACTTTTTAAGAATTTTATCTCATTTTCAAAGAAAAAGGAAAGTTATGCCAGGTATGTTATCCTGGGTTGACAATTTTTTGCTTTTAGAATCTGGAATATGTCATCCATTCTCTTCTGGCCTGTAGAGTTTCTTCCTGTGAGAGGTCTCCTGTGAGTTTAGTTGACATTCCTTTATATGTCAGTTGAGTTTTATCACATCCCTCTTCCCCCTTCTAATGACTGCCATCTTGGGGCGGAAAGTTGATTCCAATCTTTCCTTTTTAGGTTTCCTTCTTCTTCTTCTTCTTTTAATTATAGGGAGAGGAGATGGAGAAAAGACAGTCTAAAGGAAATACAGCAAGAGGAGTGCAGATAGGTAAGAGGGCAGAAAGTTGGGAAAACGAACAACAACAAAACGAAGGGGTGAACTTATCAGCTGTGCAGAAGCTTCCCAAAGTGTTCTGTTCTCACAGAAGCAATCTAGCAACTGTTAGTTGTTGAGAGTCAGTGAGATGAATGATTAAAGAGCATGTTGGACTTCAGAAATAAATATACCTTGTTCTCCCAGAAGGAGTGGTCATGAATAAGACCTCTGCTCCACTGAGTACTCCATGGTTAGTTCTATTCATAGGGTGGCAACCCACCAACCTTACATCCCCTGCTGGAAAAACACAGTGGGAAAGAGATGGATGTGGTGCTCTAATATCGTCAGTAGGTAGAACAATTTGGAATAATGGTTCCACTGATTTGACAATGTCCACTATGACTCTTCATATTTGACTATTGATTTCAATGGCAAGCAGAATTAAGTTGCCTTAGCCCAATGGAGCTCTACAAACTTCACAGAGAAAGGAACTGCTTTATCTAAGGAAGCCTCCAAACCTCCAAACCTGAACAAGCGTCTGTATGGAGAAAGAAGCATGGCCAGGGGGTGGGGGCAGAGCATCAATGTGGTTAATCATATAACTGCTTAGGAAACTCTCAGACTAGTATGGGTTCAATCATGTTCCTTCACTAAAAATGGCAGCATTTCACCTTTGCACAGATATACACACATATGTTCCAGAGAAGACAAAAAAGCAGGTTTGTTCAAAGAAGAGAAGTTTGGCACTAGCCTTTTAAGCAAAATACCAGGCATGAACTGACAGAGAGAAAATAAATTCTAATATAAAATTATCTACACATCCAATCTGTAAAGAGTGTGATAATAAACACAACTTCAGAAAAAAATTCAATAATATTTTAACCAATGCTTCCAATCCTCAGAAAGAAGGAAATAATGCCTGAGGTGGGAGACAAAAAAAAAAAACAACAAACAAACAAATAAAAACCCCATAGTCAATAAATTAAGCCATATAGAATTTAGTTTTAAAAAATAAGGGTATCTATTATACTGAGTTACTTAGAAGATTCTTTCAAGAGCAGAACAATTATTTGTAATGGCTGATATGAGGATTTCAAGGCATATGACCATATTATCTTGATTATCACTTCATTCTCCTGGTATACAAGGGATCATGTTTTTCAAGGACTAATACCTTAAATGTAGACTTAAAAATAAGATTTACACTTTTAAAATGACCCTTTTAGACAAAGCATTCATTACCTAACTTTTTATAGATAAGAATAAAAAGATAGCAAAGCTTGACAATACAAATAAGATTGCATAACTAATTTAGTGTATAGAAACAAAATGGGGAAAAGAGGAGGATTAGTTAAATTACTCAGCTGTTACAGCACGTAGTCAATTGCTCCATACGGAGCCAATACAGCAAGAACTAGAAATAAGAATATACAACTGAATTTGTATCAGGACAAAGCATAGCACTTAATAAATGAATGCTTTGAATTTTGGATGAGCATAAAATGCAAAGGCAGCACTTTCATTTAGGATTTTATATATGTTTAAGCCAATAAAACAGGGTAAGTAGAAGTAATTATTTAAAATCCAAACAATGAAAGAGAAGTAAAATATTCTCTATTTGTAGACAATCTCCCTCAGGAAACTACAGACCACTATTAGAATGATTACATGTGAGGCAGAGTTTGAGAGAGCCTATTGATTCACACCTGCCGGTGTGACCTGACCTGACAGTAGAACATGGCAAAGGTGATGGCAGGCGGTCCCTGTATCACATGACATGATCATACTGTGCTGTGGGATGTCATTTCCACAACTGCATCCCATACAGAGTTTCCTCCATCTTTCTAAGCAAATCCCTTCTTGAATCTCTCTCTATTGCTGCAGTTTAATAAGAAAATGCATTAACTGTTTAGAAAAAGCAAATAAATGAGGCTATTGCCATGAGAACTGTGGAGCAAAGTATTACTCAACAAGGCAGTCTGGCCACGGCCTAACTGCCACCTTAGCAGAAACTTCTAAGAAGCTCCAGATAAAATATGCACAGAATGTTGAGTATACCCCTGCAATCCAAAGTATGCAAAGATTTCTTAGAGGGTCCTCAAAAATACTAAATATAAAAATTGATTACAGAACACACAGTTCCTATCACAGTGCCTGGTTCAACTTCTAGTTCCTCCACTAACAGCACTGCCTCTGGGAGGCAGCAGAGAATTTTATCTATATTTGTTCCTTGTCTCCCTTCTCTCTCTCTCTCTTTCTCTCAGTTCCTCTCATTCTCCCTACCATTCAAACAAAATGAAAATAAATAAGTTAAAAAATAAAAAGAGAATTATTTGTGTATATGTGGTGGAGTTACCATAGGTAAATTTCATGAAAATCTTATGGAGTGATAAAAGTGTGTATCTCAGGCTGGGAGTGGGTTCTTAAATTAATATAGATTATATATATAGAAGATTCACAAATTATACCCATAAGATGTATACATTCCATGATGTTAACACTAGTCTGACATAAGAAAAAACCAAGAAAGAAGGAAGAAAATGTGTCAGTGTTGGAAAATCATTAGGAAACACAAATGACAGATTTACATATGCAGATTGCATAGAATAGAGTTTTTATTTTGTATAATGCCTGCATAAATGATAACTATAATGTAGTGGGTAATGTTGATATATTAGAATGACAAAAAGAAAAATACGGTAATCTTAGACACACTTTCGTGAAGCTGAGCAATCTCGGAGCAGAGGTGATGATATCCAAAAGCCCAAGAGTACACAGACCTGTGTGCAAAATATTCAGACAGTAAGCATTAGATCCACCTGCTCTATGAGGAAAACTGAAACAGCATTTCCAATGTGCTGAGAATTTAAAAAATCTACCAACCTAGAATAGGATACCCACTGAACTTGCAAGTGCAAGGGCCAAGTAATGACATTTTTAGGCAAGCAAAAGTAAGGTGAAAGTGGCAGAATGTCATCTCAGCTCATGTCATGTTATCCTTTGCTGGGTAACCCAAAGATACGAGTCGTGTTCAAGAAAACAATTACAGTAGAAGCTCTTCCAAGGGTTTAGAATATCCCATACAAGTATCAGTAAACATCACTTTAAGAAGACAGGGTATTGTGGTATATGCACGGCCAACCTAAATTTGTCAAAAAATGACAAAAATGCTTTGACTATAGAAGACTCTCAGTTTAATTCATCACGTTTTTAGGAAAAAGGAGAAACACATCATAGATACGCTCAATGGCTGAAAACTCAGTGATATGATTAAGTTAATCAAAATAAATAGTAAGTTAGAAATAAACTAAATGTCCTGAGTTCAAAGAGGAAATTGATAAAAACCCGATTCAAAATTATTTTTAGCATGAAAGTGTGACAAGCATTCTGAAGTTGAAGTGCAGAGAAGTATGTCCATGGTCTGCTTCTGTCTGAGTTGTCCCACACCTGGCCGTCTGGGTTCGGTAGTGAACTATTCCAGAGTCCAGGTTTCTGCCACTGCTTACCCTGTGAGCTAGCAGAAGATGGATTAACTGGGTGCAAAATACATTTTTGCATCATACTCATTTGTATGAAAATTTTGAAAACCTCTATACACTGATTTCAAAATTTATTACTCCAGAACAAATTTAGCTTTAAATTCCACTTTCCCATAAACTATCTGAGGTATCTGTGTGTGTGTGTGTGTGTGTGTGTGTGTGTGTGTACGTGTGTGTGGATGTGTGAGTGTGTGAGTGTGTGTGTGTGTGTGAGTGAGTATGTGAGTGTGTGAGTGTGCGAGTGTGTGTGTGTGTGTGTGTGTGTGTGTGTGTGTGTGTGTGCGCGCACATACACATACCCTGGAAGTGAGACTTTTTTCTTAATTACAATAAATAAAATGGTTACAATAGCTATAGTCACATATTGATGTCTTTTCAGAAGTCCATACCATGCACAAAAACGTATCCACTGATGTGAATTCTGCGTGGACACAGTTTCTAACGGTTGTCCCAACAAATCACCATAAACTAGGTGGCTAGTAACAACAGAAGTTAATGGAGTTCTGGAGACTGAAGGTTTGACTGGAGGTGGATTTGGGTCTGTGTGCTGCAAAGGCTCTGTGCAGAGTCTCTCCCTTCCAGACTCTGGCGGCTGTCAGCATCACAAGCTTAGGGCTGCATTCTTCAGAACATTTAGATGGAACTCCCCCTCACTGAGTGGCATTCTATAGGAAAGCCCCAAGGAGGGCTTTTAATTGATCGGGATGATGCTTTGCCAGCTCTATCTTCAGACCAGAGATGGTCTCCTCAAGACGCCATTGAACTTATCTGGACAATAAGATGCTGGACTCTATGCTTGGTATATACTTGCAATGAAAGAATCCCAACTGAACTTGAACTGTGGTAATGCAACAAGGTGGAGGAATCCATCATGGGGGGGAGGGTTTGGGCGGGGGTGGGGGGACTCCCAGTGCCTATAAACTGTGTCAAATAATGCAGTGTAACTAATAAAAAATAAAATAAAACACCAAGGAAATGAAAGAGATGGAAAGGGACTGGTGCATCCCTCCCATCTGCCTGGACCATCACCCCACCAATCCCCCCCATCTGCCTAGACCATCATCCCACCAGTCCCCCCCATCTGTCTGGACCATCACCCCACCAGTCCCCCCCATCTGCCTGGACCATCACCCCACCAGTCCCTCTCTATCTCTTTCATTTCCTTTGGGCTTTCTTATAGAATGCCACTCAGTGAGAGGGAATTTCATCTAAATGTTCTGAAATTAGTTACACCTGCAAAGATTCTATTTTCTGGTAAGATTATCCTGTAGTCACAGCTTAAATGGATTTGGTCATGAGGTTCCTTTCAACCCGTAAGAGTCATCATAGTCACACACATTTTACATATGAATTTGAAACTTGAAAAAAAATTCCATGTAGTTTCTTCAATGCAAATGCAATGATAAAATAAACATAGATCAATACATTGTACATCAAAAATGGTATTGGCAAGGTTATGGTGCTGTGTTGAAAATTAAGCTATTTTAACCTTACATTTTATATGTAATTGGAAAGTCTTTTGATGAGCCAATAATTTTATAGGCAGAAAAAAATTAAGCTCTTTTAGTTTTGAAATTAAAAGGCTGTTGGCATGATTCTTTTTATGTTTTCAAATCTTCAGTTACATTTCAACTTATTCTGACAGAATTTTAAAGGGAGGCTAATGATATTTCACAGTTTGATATGCTATGGTTGGTCTCCTGCCTGTTGGGTATTCCCAGTCTTTCTAGAATGGCTACATGGTTAATCACTTCCTCCGAACAGAGAGTGTATGGGTCAGATTTATACCTGAGACTAAAGACAATAGGACAATCCTTCTTTCAAATAATCTTTTAGAATTATCAAGGTTATAAAAAGGCATTTTAAACCAATTGTCTCATTGATGAAAATGCCTCTGCTTGGTTAATGGAAGAACTGCTGGGTGGCAGCAAGGGCTTGCATCTGTCTCTTACTTCCCTGACAAACACAGGCATGTTGGAGATGGGATATGGCTTGTCAAGTCTGCTCAGTGAGAAATGGGAGATGTGGGAGCAATCTGAGTTCCTGGCCACAGACCTGCATCACTGAAGGCTGTGGCAGTGGAATATTGCATTTCTTGTAATTTCTAGTTTCATCTGGGCCTCGAGAAAACTTTGGCAGTGTATGCAAAGCATAGCAGTCTTTCTTCGGCCATGTAACAACACTATAGGACTTATCAGTAATTGCCAGCCTTGCAATAAGTAACAACTGCTTCAGGTCCCATTAAGGACATCAGGGTAACCAGGGATTTTGATTTTGTTACCTGTCTTTCTGTTAAACTGATGGAATTTATGTGTGAGAAATCTTTGCAGTTACTAAACTGTTTAAGCAAATATATTTTCTTCAATTTAATTTTAAAATTGTATAATGAATTTCAGATATGATTGATTTTCATGCCCATGAACATCAGGGTAACTGATCAATTGATCTAGTTACTAATTCTAGATAAAGCCACCTAGGGATATCATTAATTAAATGATAAATGAAATGCAGTGAAACAGAGCTGAAGGGAGCAGAGAGAGCCAAAGGATACAGTATTCACGCAGAACTGTAGAGTCTTCTGCTAGGTGTTGTGTGTTGGTGGGGTAAGGTGGGGTGATTGGGACTGTATGAGACACAAGTTTTCTATCTTGCAAAACTGTAAAGATAGGAATCTGGGAATGTTAAAGACCTCATGTTTCCCATCCTTCAGAGGACACCTGTTCCCAAGAGCAGAGTATGAAATAAACCCAAGAGTGGAGAGATGCATTAACATGAGAGAGTCAGCGAGACAATCATCTTGCATCATGTGTGGGGTGTGATTTCCTGCCAGTTCCTCATTCCTGTGAGTTAATCCATCTTTTTTTTTTCATTTTAAAAAGCATATCTAGATAGAGGATAGAACTTCCTAGAACACAGGACAGTAAAACAAGTATCTAATTCATATGCTTACATACATCCTGTCTATGTAAGCATGATTGATTCCTGCCAAACTAGCTTCACCATTTTCCCATGATACTGTCTCTAACTCCTTCACCAGTCCATGCCCACAGGTACACTCCTCTCACTATTCAGTACTACCACCGAATTTCCCAGTTTCTGTTAATTACAAATGTATTCACTAACAGCTGGATTATGAAGATTCAGAAGTGAAGCCTGTAGCACACTTTATATATTTTTAGTTATAAAACTTATAAAGAAGGTCATATAAATTATAAAAATTAGTTCAAAATTTAAAAGAAAGATCTTATTTAGGGCAAAGGTATTGCCAAGAAGCTCAAGGTTTCAGCCTAAAGATTAGTTAAGCATATGTCCAATAAGAATATATTTTTTAACAACTTTCATCATACTTATATCAATAAATATAATATTTGTACATATTGATAAGTCTTCAAGCAAACCGTTAACCAGTCCAATACCACCCAAAGTGAAATATAATTCACCTTTCTCATCATATTCTCTGATGCTACATTTACAGGAAGAATATAGTATTAATGAATATGATGATTTCTTAAAATGTTCAGAAATTACATTGGGTAATAGAGAGGCAAAGAGCTGGGGCACTATTAGCCATTAAAAAAATCCCACTGAAAAGCTGGAATACATCAGCAATCTGCTGTTGCCATATTGATTTCACTGAGCCCTTCTGGATGGAATTTCAGGGAGATATTCTAATGCAGAATCAGGACAGATGGCAGGGTGTTTGGGAAAAATAGTCTCACATTATAATGGACGTCAAAGCAAAGCTTTCACAAAAATATTATTATAAGTCCTTGACAAACAACTGACATCAAACCAAAAACATCTAATAGTACCATGTCAAGAATCAATGGCATAAGAATCTGGGCTTCATTGATATTCCCTAGCTGTTCTCTCAATAGCAATGAGGTGAAGTGTTAAAGGACTATTGCTATGACTCCTATTAAGGTATATTGCTAAAATCACCTATAAATCAAATTATATAATATCATCAATTAGGCTGGAATTTCAGAGAATATCTTGACCTAAAATTGAAATTCCAAAATAGACAGTTATTACTGAGCAAAAATGTAAATGTTTTATCTTTAATTTAAAGCGATTATTCCCACTCATGTATGAGACATCTATAATGATGGTTTGTGAGTTCTGTAAGTGATCAATTTACAAAATTCAAAATGATGTTTCAAAATGAGATGCACCCAAGGTTTCAGTATTCTACCAAAAGCACTGGAAGCAGCTAACGCAGTAGTTACCACACTCTATGCATCTTCCATTCATGTATATCTCAGTAACTGTTTTTATGATTCTTACATTTTTAGAATTTGGAGAAAGAATAATTGTTATTTTATGATTAATCACAGATAAATTAAATTTGGGGGTAAAAAGGAGGTCTAAGCCAAAATTACCACACTCTCTGTGACTTACAGAAAGTTATTCAATGTTTAAGCCTTCACTTTCTCTTTGCACAATCGGAATCGTATAAAGGTATTCAGATTTATTGCAAATCAGAGAAAGCTACTTAAATTTAAATAAATTACTAAAACTGAATTTCCATATCTACAGTTGGTTCAAATCGGAGATTTGGAGACACATTTCTCTACCAACATTCTTAAACAATATTGTATAACATCTACATACATAGTATTTACATTGTATTAACTATTGCAGCAATTAGAGAGAACATACACAAAATGATATGGATAGGTTATATGGAAACAGTATACCATTTTATGTAAGGGCTTGGGTGTATTTAGGTTTTCAGGTCTATAGTGTGAGTGTCCAGGAAGCAACGCTCTAAAGATGCTAAAGATGCAACTGTGCTTCATTATAGAAAAGCACCTGGATTAGCCCCCTTCCTTTACCATGACCTTCACATGTAAACATGCTCTGAAGCAGAACTGAGGCTGGGCAATTTCCAAGTGGAAATGGTTGCATCTTCCTGAGTCTAATGAATCCCTTACTTCTAGTCCTGAAAAATAAAGGCTGTGTAATTTATGCCTTTAAGGAAGAGCAATGCTATCAGAAATGTCAGCAATGGCACCGTGCAACAGCTGTCAGGTCTTTGATTTTCTGCAGCTCTGGAAGAGCTTGAAGATGAAAGGACATGGTCAAGAAGCAGCTATGGGTTCAACATGAAGTGTTTATCTCTGTCGCAGCAAAAATGCTCTAGGGGTATATATCGAACCACCTCTGGTCTGAATCAAGTTGGAGGCCTCACTGTTTTAATGCACCAAAATTACTTCCAAGGAACTGAATATAAATTAACTATAATTAACTCTTTGCCCCCTCTTAGAGGTCTAATCTTGTCCTCTGGCATCATGTCCAAGCCAGTTATATTGAGCATCATGGGTCTCTCATGGAAGATATAAGTTATGCTCCAACACACAGCGCCAGGTGGCTTGACGAATCTCCCCGAAGTGGCCATGGAGTCATGGATATCTACAGGAGATGAGAGTTCATCAGGCTACAACAACTTGGCTGGGCACTGCCACTAAGTCCTAGCACATTTTGTTACTCCCATTGTTTTGTGGATTCTTTTTTTCTTTATTTTGACTTCCCCCTATTTCCTTTTTATGAGTGGGAAAGGTGTTTTAGTTTGGAAATGGACTAGATGATTGTAGCTATGATATTTCATATAGAAAGTGAATTCAAAATACTCATTTTTTAACTTTCTTATTTATGCAAAATGACTAGGAAATTTGCTGTGATCCCATTAGCAGTGGCAAAGACAGGACTAAAACAGAGATATCTTGCATGATCTATTCTAATTCAGAAGCAACATATCATCTGCTAGTTGTGAATTTCGCACATTTCTGCTCACTTGGGAAGCCTTCAAAAATGACTGTTGGGTGAGCCATTTTCTAACAAGAAATCGCCACGTAAGACAGGATCAGTAAGAGAACAGGTGCTTCTGTGAGGCTGATATGCAGAGAAAACAGTCTGATTCCTGTGTTGCCATGTTCTCCCAGATTCTTTGTATTGGAGCATGTGGAACAGCAGTCTACGGAAGGAGCTTACGTAAAATGCGCTGGCAAATACACAAGTGACAGATTTGGTTTTGATGGGCAAAGGTGATCACATTTTTCCCTTTTATCTTGGCCACAGAACCACCGCAGTTCTGCCCTTTGGACTCTAGTGTGTTTGCTCATGCAAAGTTGATATTAAAAACCAGTTCATCTGAAGAGAAAAGAAGATTGTCACAGAGGAAGGCTCCTTAGAACTGAAGACAAGCTGCTCCTTTCCAACTGAAAATGTCAAACCTTTATTCATGCAGTTCTTACCAGACTTGATTTACATGAGCCAACTGCCAATTCTTAACCCGCCCCCATGCAAGTGCAAATGGGAAGCCTGTTCTTTCAGCCATTAATATCACATCAGTTTTGTTTGATATCCTGAATAGAAAATCATTTTTCCCTCCATGTGGGAGTTATTGATTTGCTTCGTTGTTTGCTTTAAATTTTTCTACTTTTTAAATATGCATGTTGTTTACCTGGGGTGCTGTAAAAAAATATGATTACTTTCCTTACGATTTGCTAGAAATTTGACCTTAAAAATAAATATTGCCTACTACCTGACTTATAATTTGAATTCATATTTGTCATATCCAGTAAAAATTACAATCTTTTCAAAAAGAAAAAAATCAAAATGATGTGAAATTTCATTTGTACCATGTCTGTAAGCAATAATGATGTGATTCTTTTATTTAAGCCTAACTATTTCATGAAGGAGTAAAATGTTTTAAAAGCATTTCTTCTTGCATTTACTAGATGTGGGACTTACAGAAACATTCTTTCAAGGAGAATTGCCAGGGGAAAAATGGCATGTACAGAGGTGGAGCAGATAAAAGCAAGGTTTTCAGTGAAATTTTTAAAAAGGATAAAAAGGAAAAAAGACAAACTTGGCCTTACAGAATGAGTCACTTAGTTCAGCAAGAGAAGGAGGCATCAAAAAGCATGATTTGTAGTACCATTCACCAATAAATCATAGCCAGGAAAAAGGAGTTGTAAGGTATGAAACATTTCCTGTGATATGCCTCAGCAGGCACCAGATTGATAAATCTTCAAAATTTAGACCCTACCTCAAATGCAGATTACAACAGAAAGCTGTCTTGGAGTCTCCTGATTCATAACTCTCTTTGTCAAACTAACAAAGGAAAGCCCACAAGCTGTGCTTTGGTTTTATTTCATATAGCATAAGTACTAAGCGCTCCAGAAAAACTATAAAGAAACATGCCATTCCTTACTTCAAAAAATAATAGAAAGATCGGTTATTCACCAAGCAGGATTTCCACCATCATTATGGGATTTTACTCACAGCGTGCAACGCTCCAGCAGGAGAATAATAGAGGACTCTTAATGACCATGGTTTCCAGGGACAGCTGGGTCATCTTAGAAATTTTTCCATCCTAATATAAGTAATCAGCCCAAGGATAACCAATGAGGCCAGAGCAAGTCACTGACGGTTCGACAGCCATCATAGTGATAGAGAAAGTATTTAAGCCTCCCAATATTTTCAATTCCCTTTCCCACATTAACTGACTTTCCTTTCAGAAACTCATAACGAATAACTCAGCGCAATGATAAGCTGAGACAGGATAAATTAATCATGAGTTTGACCATAAGGAAATCCAATATCCCCCCCATGTATTAGTAAAATTGGAACTGACCATCCAAGGTTGGTGATGAAACATGGAAGGGGGCAGAGATCTTACTGGGGGAGAATGTAGGACAAGTATTGCCATTTCCAGAAATCAGCCATGTTTCTCTAGAAATCTTGTAGAAGACCAAATTGAAGATTTTTGGTACCTGAACACTGGTGACCTAAATTTGGTCTTTTTAAAGAAATTGCTGGTTCTGAACCTCTCCTTAGTTGATATTTTACTGTACTTTGAATGTAGCTTCATGATGGTTGAGTTCATGAGGTGCAGTGAAAACATTTAGGATGCATTTTCTGTACCAAAACGTTTCCTAGAAAATGTGTTATCTTTTATTGTATTGTTAGAAGGAAAAAAAAATACTACACCTAATCACACACACACACACACACACACCCCTACCTCAGTAATTGGCACCTTTTGAAGGAAAAGTTGACCTCAGAAGTTAAAACCAGCCTGGATTACCAGCTGTCATTATCATGCACCTGAAGTGGTGATATTTAATTATATACTCCTGTTCCTTTGGAATGTGCAGAAAGTGCAACTCTTACAGCAAGTGGTAACAGAAAAAGCAGGCTGCAGAGCTCTCAAATGCAAGTACCTTTATTATTAGCAACATCCTGGGTTCTCTATTACTCATCTGTTCAGTGTCCTTGCTTTTCTGAGGTGTCTTGCTACATGTGTTACTTATAAATCGAAAAAAGGCCAAACTTGGTTTTATTTCATTCATCCATAATACCTCTGTGCTCACAATGGAGAGTCTAGCTGTCTTAGGTATCTCGGGACTGTTGGTATGTTTGTGATCATTTATAATCATCTAATGTCTTGTGATTCTGTATTGTTCCAGTTTGTTTTGTTTTTACCTATATCATTTTTTCTTATTGTCTTCTACATTTTAGATTCAAATTTTTTAAGATCCACTCTCGAGTCTCCTGCCACAGGCTTGGATGTAAGTCTCTTTTTCTAAACTTCAATGTCTTTGGCAGCACTTTTATGAACTAGGATTTCCTCGATGAAAATTAAGCTGTTGGTATTTTTTTATTTTACTTCTTTTTATTATTATAATTTTATGATACAGTTCCATAGATCTTGGGAGTTCTCTCATCCCCTCCCCAAATTTCCACCCCTTCCCTCTGAGTTCCCCCATATAATTACTATAATATAGTTCTTCATACACAGTCATATGTCCATCACTGTGGGCATGGACAATGGCAGAGAGTCCAGCATCCTATTGTCAAGATATAGTAAACAATTTCATTGGGAGTCCATCTTTGTCTGTAAGTAGAGATGCATTCTGCATTGTATCCTCACACCTGGATATGATAATCTCCATTACACAGTTACTATACACCCCCTTAAACAAAAAGCCACAAAACATAATCAACAACAGGAAGGAAAAAAAAGGGAAATTAACAACACCATGAAGTCAAATAACATGGTACTGAATGAGTAATGTGTTGCTGAAGAAATGAAAAGGAAAATCAAGAAACTTTTTGGTACTTTTTGAAACCATCATGATAAACACAAACTCCCTATACCCACACACAACAGAATACAGAAATAAATTCAGAGTTGTCTAAGGCCAGTCTTGCCTGCAGAGAAATGGAATGTTCCATGAACCTTGTGAAAACAAAACTTGAGACAAAAGGCAGAGCAGAAAGAGGAAAGAGGAAAGAAGTACTGGCATGTTCTCATATTTAGTTTATACTGAATAATTATCCATCCATTCATCCATCTAGACATTTAAGAATGTATGCACCACCCATCCATGAAAATATTCATTCATGCACCCAAGCATACATGCATGCACCCATCGATACATTCAGCGGTCAAATGTCTGTTGAGTAACTCACACAGCTAATATATTGCTTGTTATTAAATAAAGTTGTTTTATTAGTGAGTAGCATTCTTCACTGACTACATTGTACATGTCAAAGGAAAAAAAGTTTTATTTTTATTTGTTTTCAATATACTCTCTCAGAGATTGTCAAACCTCAGTGAGTGTCAGAGTCCCAGGGCTGTGTTCAGCAGGGCAAGCACAGTGTTAAGAAGTCTTCTCTCAGATTAAAAATTAATATGATCCCATAACAGTGGCTTCTCCTATCAACTCTACATGCAGTGCGGCTCCAGTATGTGTGCTACAGTGAGATAGGTAATTACTCTAGAATCTACACAGAAGCTAGTGTTGGATGACAAAGCATTGAGGGTATGGTGTGCAAAATGAAAATCGACAGTAACATTAATCATGCTTGTGTGTTACCTTTATATTAATCAGATATATGTAAGCCTGTAAAGTTGTACCAAGATCCTAAAGATCTTCCAAAAATAACCTCTGGCTGAGAGGCTCTTAAGGGAGATTAGTCCACACAAGGGAGCAAAAGAATTTGGGGATTGTGAAAATTGTGCTTAATGGCAAGAAAAATATAATGTACATTAGGAGACCTTCAGGACTTTAATAATGTCATATAATGTCAAAGGATAGCCAACTGTACAGACTTCTGAGAAAAAGTCATATTTTTGATAGCAGTGAATTGTTTTCCAGACAGCAAGTTACTTTTAAAATATAATATAGATCAGAGTGTTTCCCCTTGTGGATTTATATTCCATTTGGAGGGAAAATCGCTTAATACTAACAAAGTGCCTTTGCTAAGCAACATCATAACTGCTACCTCCAACCTCCCACAATTGCGTGCTAGCTGGCATCAGGCACTTGTTTAATCAAGTATTGATTCTGCCCCAGCTCTGCCACCAAAAACTCGGAGTTGGTACATTTTGTGAGCAGCCATCCGTTTTTTGGCTCGGGTTGCCTTCTTCCCTTAGAGGAGACGATGAAATTGCATCGTCCTTGATTCAACTCTAATTTGCCTTTGATCTCAGGAAGCCTACCTTCCCGAACACTGATTTCCATAAATCCCCTTAAACAGTGGGACAATAAAATGAGACGAAAGGCACTAGTGACTAGTGAGGCTGTGACTGATGAAGACACAGCCACACAAAGAAGGAGATTGAAGGCTCTGGATAGGTTCAAAGGTTAAGTCCATTGCAGTGTGCATCTGAAATTTGTTAGCTAGATTTAAAGACTGCTTGCAACACTAATATTTGATTGGTGGAGATCTATAACACTACCATAAAATTCAAAGATCAAAATTGCTATAAATACTATGTTATTGTTCCCAATATGTCCCCCCAAAATTCAATTGCCTTCCATACAGAGGCCTTTATGGTCATTTCTTGGGTATCCTTCCACACTGTACATGAACACATAAGGAACTGATAATTATTTAATCACATATTTCTTGAGCCCTCTAGTGCTTGTGAAGAATTGAACATGTTACATTTGTGAATAAAAGTCCCAAGGTTCCTTCCTTCAACAGGTGCCCACCCTAGTGTGCAGAGTCAGAAACTCAATAATATAAATTAATCAATTTCGTAGTCTATTAGGATGTCTGTTTCTATGGGGAAAACAAAGTAGGTCATTAGAATAAAAAAAATGGAAAATTGTAGAATATGTGTCAAAATTTAAGCATCATCAAAAAAATTGTCACAGTCAGAGTGACATTTGAACAAGCTTGGAGAGTAAATGCATATTGTTGCTCTCAGCAAACAATATCCAGAAACTGACTTTAGAGTTATACAAATGGAACTCCAGCCTCCTGATAAGGTAGCACTGATTGCTCAGTTCATCAATTTCCTGCCAACCGCTTAAGAAACTTTGAGTTTTTCCCTCTTGTTCCAGCCCCTGTCCATCCAGTTCTGGTCATAGTGGGCATTTGGGACATGAAGCAGTGCATGCAAACCCCTTTGCTTGGATCTCTCTCTCTCTCTCCTTCCCTCTAATTTTCCCCAAGTACGTTTTATAAAAAGGATGATGATGGGTGGCTTCAACTGGGGGAGCCACAAGTGGGGAGAAACTGCTAGATTTGGCAGATAATGAAACAGATTACACATGGGATACAGACAGTAACAGGAGATGGACAGTAACAAGTGACTATTTTAGCCAGAGCAACAAGAAGCCTAAAGGAGTAATTACATTAAATGGAAATTCGAAGAGGATATACAAATGGTTTCTAGAATATGGAGAAGTTTCTTATTAGGAATGCTAAACTTGAGATGAAACTGAAGAGGCTCAAAAGGCAGATGGAAATATCAGATGAAAATCAGGGAACAGTTCTGAGATTAAAATGTGGGAATCAAGGTCAGAAACTCTGCAGGACATACCACAGTTTCCAAGCAAATGTAGATAAGAAAGAAGGAAGGAAGGATGGAGCCCAGGAACTGCCAACCAGATGGTAAGGAAGCAGCAGAGGAGATACCGAGACCGAGAGAGGAGAATCTCTGTATGGTGTCCTCCAAGGGAAGAAAAACACTTCCAGCAGGCATGGCAGCTGCATAGAACACTGATAAGCAATTTATCAGGACCAAGGTCAGTGATAGTATTGATGAGAAGGGTTTTCATGGCACAAAAACCAATTAGAATGGATGGAGGATAAGAAGAAGGGAAGGTAAGTGTAGATTAGCTCTTTGGAGGAGATTCTCTGTAAAAGAAAGCCAAGAAAATGGCCATTACTGCTGGGGGAATTTTGATGAAGAGATTCGCTTCTAATAGGAAAAATAAAAAGCTTGTTTGAATGCCGACAGTAATGACCTCATAAAGAGAGAAAATATGTGTGTTTACACATACTATTTTGTTGCACATGATATGGTCATACACTAAACTCAACTTTTTTTTTCTAGTTAATTACAGTATTTCATCAAATTTAAGTTCTCACTGACCACAAGACACACCATTATTATTTTGCCACTATGAAAGGAAAACATATCTGCCATTTAAAACATGACAGCCCATTATTTGAAAGACACAGCCTAATTTCAGGGATGTTAAAATGTTTAAAAGTTTTGAAAAGTGCCTCTCATAAACAAGGAAACGTGACCTGCATCTTGTAGATGTTTCTCCCTTTTCCGGTTCAGGAAGACCAGCATTATTCCTCAAGAGCTAGCGCATACTCAGGACACTGGCGAACTACACCTGCTTTCTTATTGGCGATTTACTTACATTCAATTGCTTTATGTTAATAAAATGTTGAGTGAATATGCTTGGTATAATCATCTTTATCATGCATTGTAGAAACTATCAGAGAAATTCCCTGGAAGTGCATTGGTCATCTTCTGGCTAATCCACATGTGGCTGTGTGGATTTTACCAGCTTCTCTGGCTGAGAATGCCTGCTGCCTACAGACTCATGGCATGTATGATGGAATAAAGTATATGGCTTTTGGTAACATGATGTGAGAGGCAGAATAATGGGCTCCCAAAGAGGCTTGCATCCTCATCCACAGGTCCCCTAATGATGCCAGGCAGCAGAGAAGTTTTGTGATTCATTTAGAGACCCTAAAGATAACCAATCACAAGCATCCTCTTAAGTTAAGCAAGAAGAGGCAGAAAAGAGACATAGGACGGAAAGAGAAGTGATGTCAGAAAAACTGGAGGCAGGGTCATGAGATGGCTGGATTTGTTGATGGGATGGTGTTATGATATCCGGGT
This sequence comes from Ochotona curzoniae, assembly GCF_017591425.1. Classification (NCBI taxonomy): domain Eukaryota; kingdom Metazoa; phylum Chordata; class Mammalia; order Lagomorpha; family Ochotonidae; genus Ochotona; species Ochotona curzoniae. The sequence goes on from NW_024466502.1 coordinate 11,045,523, forward strand.
GGGTTTTGTGTTGTCTGAGTCTTTCTCAGTTGAGCTAAACCAGTTGGAATTTATTTTATTTATTTTTTACTGCTTAATATATGATAGCAGATGGTACAGGTTTCAATTTGCTTTGTGCAGATGATGGAGGCTTTTGGGGAAAGGTGGGCAGCCCACTTTTCAACAGCAGGGATAGATTGTAGTTCTCTCCTCTGCCTATTCCTTGGAATCTGCTGTTGTCTTCTGAGCTACCATCCCAAATCCTTCCCATGTTCTGAATGAGTTTTCACATTCTGAACTTACTATCCTCCCTTCTGCATGTAGTGCTTCTTTTACAGTAAATACTTGCAATGACAACAGACAGAAGCAATGCCTGTGAGCAGGGTTAGTGTCTTCCATGCTGATAACTTCCCAGCATGATTCTCAGCACTTCCAAAGTGTGTGCCTTTTCAGATATTAAAAATAAGTTGGAACTTAGATATTTTTATGTTCTTTGGTTGTTTCTGATCTTTTTCCCCCTGTAGGTGATTTTCATCATGCATCATCCTAGGTTCTCAAAAATTTAAAAAAAAATTATGCAAGTGAATAGCCCATTAGACCCTTTAGGCTAATGCTACCAGCTGAGCCATCAACTAAATTATGTCATTGACAGCATAATGACTTTATTTTCTTTGTCACTTTAGCATATCTATTATGTTCTTAATTTGACTTAGTAGAAATATTAAAATCCAGCATCCAAACTAGCCTTGCAGCAACTCAACTTTCAGCTTGTGGGGAAAATGCCAGCCTTTATTCTAGAAGATGCTAATGATTAGCACCTTAAAGCTTCTAGGCACTCACACCCATTCGCAGAAGCTACCAGGGGGTATGTGAATGAAGGAAGACAAATTTCTCCAGACACCTTGTCCTGGCAAGAGAACCAAGTGGTTTGTGTTTCTGTCACTTGATCACTCTGTGTTAATGCTGCTGAAGGCATTGCTCATTTTAGTTTTGCATTAGCAAACACTCTTATTAAAATGATGGCCATGATAATGCTGATTGATAGAGAGGAAACATGTCTGGTTTAAAATGCTCATAATTTATAACCAACTGTGCTCTAACAGTGTAAAAATGCCACTTAAAATGCTGTGTATATTTAATCCATTTTGAGAGAGCAATTATTTCTATATGAAATTCTAATGATTTGAATATAATCTTCATCAAAGGATCCTACATTTTAATTTTAGTTTCCTTCCTCTTTAACGAAGTTACTTTAATCTGTAAGAACTACATTCCTGAATACTCAATCATTATTAAATGTCAGAATCTGGATATTGAAGGTGGGCCTAATGTAACAGCAATCACTGTGCTATCATTTCTCAATGCTAGAAATTTTTGAACAATCTAATTTGAAATAGTGACCCAGGACAGGCACTTAGCTCGGTTGGTTGATATCTGCATACCATACTGTGTTTATGGAGTCGGTACTTAGCTCTGGTCCCTAACTCTGTTTTGCAGATCCTCATTGAAATGATATAGCTCCTGTGATTGGGTTCCAGCCACTTGCAGAGGAGACCAGTGAGGAGCTCCTGGCTCCTGACTCTAGTCACAGCCATAAGTCCACTGGTAGCTCACTCTGCCTTTCTGTATCTCAAATGTTTTGAATTAAATTAAATCAAACTAAAGACACTGACCAAAAGAAGAAACTCTTCAACCAAACTGGAAGAAAATTATCTTTTTTCCTCCTTTACTCAGCAACTGTTTGTGAGTGTCTTCTAAGGTTCAAGCCAGATGCTATGTAGCATGTTTTGAAATGGCAGACCTAACTCTTGTCCTTACAAAGTTTATGACAGATCCTATGAGCAGATCATTAGTAAATAAGGGTTTGCATTTTGTTTCAAGCACAGATAAATATTTCTGAAAAGTAGGAGTCCATCTAAGAAGTTGAGTTGCAGTATCATACTTCCTAATTAAGACATTCAAACTTGGTACACTGTAGGCAGTGAATAGGAGAAGTACTGGGTTGAGACAGGGCAGCTTCAAGTCCAAGGCAGTGTTCCAGGTCAAAGCTACGGTGGCAGTACATAGATTTGAGGGATACTTTTGAGACAATGGCATTGATAGTATGTGGAGGACCATGGGAGGGAACTAACCAAAAGGCCTTCCTCAGCTTCTTGCTTGAACAAGGGGATAGATTGGAAAATTGGGACAGGAATCAGTCCAGAACATATAATACCCCTGGCAGTCTTCTCAGCTCCCTTGTCACATCATCTGTGAAATTCACAAAACCTCATGTGTTTGCATAGAGTCGTCCTCATGTCATTGGTATTGAAAAATTTCCATAAATTAGGTGGGAATATAAAGACATCTTTGTAACTGAATACTACTAAAGTTGTTGGACAAGATATAGAGAAGAGTTACATGCGGTTGTTCCTAATATCTAGATTAATTCAGTGAAGAGAGACTCTAAACTATTAAAAATAAAAGTCTTTCCCTAAGATTGATGATCCTCAACTTACCTTGCTTTTAAGAAGTTTCAATGTTAGTGTATCAGGAAAGAACTACTCATTCAGTAGCAACAATACTTTGCATTTTATTTATTTACCTATTTATTTAAGATTTATTTACTTTTATTGGAAAGTCAGATACACAGACAGGAGAAGAGACAGAGAGGAAGATCTTCCATCCGATGGTTCACTCCCCAAGTAGCCACAACAGCTGGAGCTGAGCCAATCCGAAGCCAGGAGCCTGGAGCTCTTTCAGGTCTCCCATGCAGGTGCAGGGTCTCAAGGCCTTGGGCCATCCTCGACTGCTTTCCCAGGCGAGGTCTTTAACCACTATGCTATTGCACCGGGCCGTACTTTACATTTTTTCATTTGGACCTTTCTTTTGGCTATGCTCCAGGAAAAACTCTTTTGATGCTGGGCAATAGCAACCACATTTCCAGTTACCTCCACAACCATGAGGGAAGCTACCGATCCCCTGCAGGATGCTGGCTTCCTCAGCTGCCAAGCTGGGTGGCTTAGATGAAGAAACTGCATTCTGAACTCTATGAGATTCTAATAATGGGTTTGTTGGGAGGCAGGCCTATCATATAGATTCAGTGAGGAACATGATGCCACACAAGATTAGAGGAAGTCATTAAGCACTGTTCCCAAATAGTATATTTTCAAACACTTGACTGTTAAATATTAGAAATAAAACCGAAAAGGAAGAAGAGGTCACCCTTATATTTCGGAAAGGACCCCACTATCACATTCACATGTCTCATAATGCAAATCTAGGAAACTACCCAAGTAGTGGGTGAGTCAAAGATACTTCGCAGGAGAAGACAATGTTAAGTTTTAGAAAGAATACGTTCTTCATAAATATTCAGATCATTCAATGAGTTATGCATTCTCATAACACTGGATAGTTCTTTGTTTCAACTGTATTTTAGGAAATCAGAATCATGGCATGAAAAATGTCTTAATCTAAAAGACATTGATGTTGAAGCTGAGACATGAATATGATAAAAGTTAATTATATGAATGGACATTTGGTTGCTCTGTTTATTCAGTAAATTTTGATTGAGCAATACATGGAAATGATCCCTCTCACTTCTGAATTTATATGGCACTGGAAGGTTTTCTTATTCATTTAATTTGTCTTTGTGTATTGATATACTTGTTATACCTATACTATTTTACTATTGATCCACCCGATTTTTAATGAGTGGGCACCACCAGTATGTTAGGTGGCTTTTACAATTTGCCTAACATTGTCCTCTCCAAGAAAATCTATGGTCACAGAAAGCAGACGAGTGTTTCCCTGGGCAGGAGTGGGAGGGCAGGAAAGAAGAAATTAGGAAATAGTTTAAGGAGACTTGAGGGTGATGGGTATGCTTGCTCTTGTGCTGCTGCTGCTGGGGACACTGTGCATAGTTCTGTCAAGATTCATCACATTGTGAGCTTCACTGATTTGATTAGCAGTTAGGAGGGGTAGCAGAAAGGAATGGAGTTAGATTGGGATACCTAAATACAGTTAGAGGAAAGCAAGAAGTTCTAGCGTTCTATGGTGAGCAGATTGATTACAGTTGACCACAATTCATTCAATGTTTTATGAAAAACTAGAAGACAAGAGCAGAAAGGTTTTATACACACACAAAAAAGATAAGGAGATTTGAGCATTACATGTTGTATACATATGGTGAATCATCAAACTCTACCACCAAATATGCACTATTATTATGCCAAATAAAATACCACAATTGTTCAATAAATATATGCGGTAACCATATGTAATTTAGGCCTCAAGAAAGTTATTCAAAACGTTATAGGCAGAACCTATATTACCTTACTTCATTTCACTTTCAGACTCCAAATCTGGAATCCCAATCAAAGCTTGATACAGATTATTACACTTTCACAGAGAAAGTATAATTCATACCCCTGTTTTGTGTTCAGTGTTCACAAATGGGTGCATTACTTTTTATTGGCTTTAATCTCTCTGGAGTGCAGTGGTGGATAGAAGAAGCCGATGCCTCCTGTGAAGAGGCCAGAGACCAACAGAGAAATAAAGCAACAGAGAATCCCTTTTCTGAAAAAGAACAAAGAGACTAAGAAGCAAAACAAGACAAAACAAAACAAAAAGGAAGGAGAGATGTGAAGAGTTTGGAATAGAGGAGGCTGAGAGAAAGCCTACAAAGAAATAATTTCACAATGAAACATCAAAAGAGTACTATGATCATAAAATAGGAATTAAAGGAATTTAAGATGAGACCATTAAAAAGATCTTTAAGAGCCTGCAGGAAATGAAAGTAGGATAAAAGAGAAATACCATGCAAAATGCCTTAAATAACAAACTGCTGGCAAAATCAAGATCATGTTGAAGGGTAGAAAGAAAAAAGGCACCTGCCAGCATGGGGAAGCGCCAGGCAGGTTGGGGATTACCCACAGTCAGGCTGTGAGCACACCGCAGTAATGAACCAGTAAGCCCATGCTCGAAGGTTCAGGAAAGCTGCAAAAAGAGTTTGTAGGTGCCAATAAAAAGTGGATTGGTAGGAGAAGGTAAAAGAAGCGACTCTTATTGAAAGTATTATCAGTTAGAATGAAGTTCATGTACAGGCACCAGAAAACTCAAACTAACAGTAGCTCAACAAAGTATGTGTTTGCCTTTCCTTCTGCTTTCTCAAATGCAGTCTAGCCAATACAGGGGCCAGAGACAAGTTCCATGGAACTGTCCAGCAGCTACCAACCCACCGTCACTAAGGGGACATATTCCATCACAAACCAAAGGTGTTTGTTGGCAAGTACAAAGGAGAAAGAACCATATTCCATCACAAACCAAAGGTGTGTGTTGGCGAGTACAAAAGAGAAAAAACAATACTACATGCCTGCTGCTTCCAGCAAATATGCTTTCCTTTTATTGTCTCAAATTGTGTTTCATAGCGTACCCAGCCGCAGAGAAGTTTGGGAGATGTGGCTGTACACCAGCTAACCAGGGGGACTGCCAGTAAGAGAGAAGATCTGGGACACTGAGCTCACAGCAAGCAGTCTGGCCACAAACCTTGTTAAACTAAGCTCTTGCATCCACACAGCCCTGATGGAAACCCTACAAGACAGATTTATCTTTCCCATTTCAGAGGAGAAGAAAATTAGGTTCTAAGAGTTCAAGTAAATTATTGACAGTTGCAGTAGGACTGAAATTAAGATTTATCTGTATCCAAAGCATATGTTCTTTTCACGGTAAATACAGGTAAGTCATGACCCTGGGTCAGGGGGAGGGTTCTGCAGAAAAGCAGATATGTGAATTCAGAAGGGACGCTGTGAGACCTGAGCAGAATTACTAAGAATAGGGAAACCTGCACAGTGAATTGGCAATTTTGTGAGGCTGTTTTCCTAAACTGGCAATTTTGCGAGGCTGCTTTTATAATAAAAGAGATGAGAATCAGTGCCTTTGGAACATAGTTAGCTTTTTTCTAGTGAAACAGCTAAGTCTTTAACACGTATATTGCATTGGTCCCCAGTTTTTTATTTAAGTACTAGACACACAATTTCTGAAAATCAATTTTTTCCTTTTTCCAAAATCATTCATTGACAAGCCTGATTTCAATGTATTTGTGAGTCCTTATGAGATTATTTCATTTACTTTTTCATAAGCTTGTCTTGACTACAGAGACCATCACATAGTTTCTGGCCAGTAGGTAAGACACAGCACATGCACCCTACAGTCTCTGAAAGTCTGTGACACTTTGAAGAAGAAATACATCTGGTGCTATATGTCCAGATTAGGTAATGTGGGCTACACACACATTTTTCTACTACTGAAACTCAACTAAGGTAATATTATTGAAAGTATATTGGAGCTATCTGGAGAAACCTGGGAGTATAGTATGTGTTGTTATTATTATTATTATTATCAGTAGTAGTAGCAAGCCATGGCCAAACTGGCTCAGTTGCTATTAGCTCAGTACCTGAGGTACATTTTGTTCCATAACAATGATAAGTTAAACAAGAACAAACTAAACCCAAAACTGGTAGGAGGAAATAAACAATTAAAAATAGAGAAGAAATATAGAAAGTTAAAACAAAAATTATGCAAAAGATCGCTGAAATGAAGAGCTGGTTTATTGAAAACATAAACAAAACTGATACACAACGGCTTAACTAATTTTTAAAAACACCAAAAACAAACACAAATTGATAAAATCAAAGATGAAAAAGGAGATACAACAATAGATACCACAAAATTAAAAATAATGATCAGGAATTACTATAAACTATATGTCATCAAAGTGAACAATCTGGAAGAAATGGATAGAATTCTGAACACAGCAAATCTACCAAAATTGCACCCCTGATTCAGCACAAAAGAACCTGCCAAGGAAGAAAGGCACAGGACCAGAAGACTTCGCTGGTGAATTCTGTCAAACCTTTCAAGAATAACTAAATACAATTCTTTTAAACCTGTTCAAGACAATTAAAAGGGAAGGAATTCCCCTAAACTTCTTCGAGGACAGAATCACCTGAATTCTGAAACCAGAAAGAAATATAAGAAAGAAAGATAACTGCAGATCAATGTCCCTGATGAATGTAGATAAAAACAATCCTCAATGAGACCATCCAGGCCTACTGAGGTCTTGACCACTCCTTCAGGTGGGCGGCACCAGCATTGCCCACCCATTTCCTAATTAATTAAGAGACCACCAATGGGGAACATCTCACCTGTAGGTTCCCCGCCCAACAAGGAGGGGGTCAAGAAAGGCTTAAACTCCCAAGACCCTTCCTCAAACTTTTGGTGTCTCTCCCTCCTCCCCTTTCGAGAGGCACCCCACCTCCCAGTTTTCTCTTCGGAGGTGCTTCCCCCTTACCTCCCTTCCCTGCTCACCTGGCCCCTTCGCAAATAAACTTTTCTGTTTGCAACAGATTCCCACCTTTCTTTCTATACTAAGCTGAGGAAAGAACCCACCGGGCATTTCTGGTAACACTCAACGAGGCCGAGTATGTGCTGGGCAGAACCAGGCTGGACTGCAACACCCATTGGTTCCAGTGGAAGTCGGGGCTGAAAACAGAACCAACCCAGCAACTGCAACCACCAGCTGATCGGGGCGATGGACTGTGCCGGGCCCTGTAGTTGCTAGTACATACAAGAATCTGGTCTGGGAACATCTCAGATGAAGTTTCTTTGGGGATCTCCCCAATCGAATTGCCAGACTCAGAACCCTAACAATGAAAAAACAGAAGACAGAACAAGTCAATCAACCACCTCAGCTATATGTTGGCAGTGAAAAACTGGGCAAACTGAGACTCTATGATGGACTATGTCAACCAGTGGATTCTTCAATGACCTTATCATGCTTGGAGTGACGAGAGTGGCAGCAATTCATAACTGTTGAACTATCAAATCACTTGAGCAAGAATCTTGGAGCATGCCCCACATTTGGGACCTGGGGTGGGTGGGAGACTGGGTGGGGCTTCTCCCTTAATATTCCCCTTTACCTCAGATACATGAAGGAAACAATATGGAAATAATAGTCTTACCCACTTTCCTGTAGACCTTGAACCTTTTTACCCTAATTATGTAAAGATTGTAAAAACTACAATAAAAAAAAAATGGAAAACAGTCCTCAATGAAATACTAGCTAATTGAATCCAAAAACACATCAGAAAGATCATTCACCTGGACCAAGCAGGAAATAGATTCAATGTGATTCCAAACAGAGTAATAATGACCTAGAAAAAGTGATTCTAAAACTCATATGGAAACACAAGAGACTCTGAATAGCTAAAGCAATCTTTAACAAGAGAAACAAAGCCAGAGGCATTACAGGAGCAGTCTTTATAACATAGTACAGGGCAGTTGTCATCAAAACAGCTTGGCACTGACAAAAAGAGATATGCAGGTAATTGGAACAGAACAGAACAGAAACCCCAGACGGTACAGCATGAGTCTACAACTAACTAATATTTAACATAGAGCTAAAATCACTTCGTGTAGACACAGTCTCTTCAACAGAAAGTGCTGACAAGGTTGGATCTACACATGCAGGTATGTGAAGCTGGACTGTTTCTTATACCTTATACAAAATCAACTCTAAATGGATCAAAGATCTAAACCTGTGACATGATGCCATCAAATTACAGGGGCAAAACCTCAGGGAATTTGTGCAATACCTTGGCATAAACAAAGACTTCTTGGAAGAGACTCTAGGAACACAGACAATCAAGACTAAAATAGACAAATGAGATTACCTCAAGCTAAGAAGCTTCTGCACTGCAAAGGAAATACTCAACAGAGTGAAGAGGTCACCAAAGGAATGGGAGAAAATATCTGCAAATTATACAAGTGATAATGGATCAATGGCAAGGATATAAAAAAGCTCAAGACACTCAGCAATAACAGCAACAAAAACAATTCAGTTAAGAAATGGACAAAGGACAAGAATAGGCATTTTTAAAAGCATACAAATGGCCAACAGACATATGAAAAAATGTTCAGGATCACTAGCCATCAGAGAAATGCAAACACAAATTATAACACAATTTAATTTTATCCCCATTAGAACAGTTAGCATCCCTCCCCCCCAAAAAAAACAACCAGTAAATGCTAGTGAGACAAACTTAGGAAAAGGTACCTAAGTACTGTTGTGAATGTAAGCTAGTGTAACCATTATAAAACACAGCACAGTTATTCTCAAAAGATCTGAAAATAGATGTACCATGTGACTCAGCCATCCACTCCTGGATTTTTATCCAAATGAAATGAAATGAGTTATTTTACTCCCAGGTTTATTGCAGCTCAGATCATACTAACAGATTTGGAATCAACTCAGATGTCCAGGAACTGATGACTAGATAAAGAAAATGGGGCATATACACACTGTGAAATAGTATCAGCCATAAAAAGGAATGATTTGTTATATTTTACAGCAAAATGGATGCAACTAGAAATCATTATTCTTAGTGAAATAACCCAATCTCAAAAAACCAAATATAATACTTTTTCTTGGATATGTGCCAATTGATACAGAAATAAAAAAAAATGTGTAAGAATGAAATTAACATTTTGAGATATGATTGTTGTTTTTAGCCCTTGTTTAAACTCCTGGAGAGTTGTGGTCTTTCAACATTTTACCTGTGGATATTGTGATTAGTGGTGAATTAAATCATTCTCGGCCTTTTGGCTAAAACCAAGTGTAGTGGTAAATTAACTCTTTGAATTAAGATTGGATTAAAATTATGTCTTTACAAACAATGTTGGATAGGATGGAGGAGTGGGGAGAGAAGGGTTGAGGAAGCTGTGGTATCTTATTGAAACTGTACCTGTGGAATGCATGAAATCTGTTCTCTTTGTATCAATAATTTTCTAAAAGTATGAAGCACCTTGAATATAAATTCCTTGAATGTTGTTATTATTATTAGATAAATATTACAATTTATGCAAACATTCTAATTAGCTTGGTTCGATTAAATTGTAGAAAAAGCCTCCTTAGGGACCACACTTCTGTGCAATGAATCCCTGAAGATTCCTGACTGGAACACAAATCACTCATTCAACAGGACAGAGGCAAATATGAAGTTGCTAAGCAGATAAAGATATAAAAGTGTTACGTCTTATTATAAAAGAACATACCTCAGTATCTCCCATAACAGGTAATATTAAAAACCCACAACAAACAGTGTTCTTCCATAACTAGCACCATTCTCATTAGCCTTGGTGCAGAAACAAGAGCAAGAAGGATTTTTAGTGCCTGTGTGTCCCACATTAGACTACCCAGGGTTAATGCCTGGTTCTAGTTCCTGGCTCTTGGCTTCAGCTTCTTGTTTATGCTGGCTTTGGAAGGATTCTATGATGGCTAAAGTCATGGGGTTCCTGCCATCCCCATGGAAAACTGTGGTTGAGTTTCTGGCTCCTGGCTTCAGCCTGGCTCCTTCTGAGCCATTGTAGGCATCAGAGGAGAGGAGTGGCATATGGAAATGCTCAAGCTGTGTCCTCTCAACTCTCTCTCCTATAAATAAATACATGAATCTTAACACTTTGGAATCTATTGCTCCATGATTTCTAGGTCTGCAGTATTTACTTACCAACTCTTTACAAATTGTCTAATTTTTCTCCAGTTACTGTGATGTTTTTCATTACATGGTACTTCACTGAGTTGTTATGAAGATATTCAATGAAAAGATAACAGGAGGACATATTGATTCGGACTGTTGCTGTAATGACTCCCTAAAGCATATAACATGAATAACAGAGAATGTTGTGAGCTGTAAACTTCAAAATACTGCAGGCACTCTGTGTCACCATCTCAGGGTCACGGGCCAGAGGCTTGTCAAGATCTGAGAATTACAAACACAAGAACTTATTCAATCCCATGTAGCTTTGCAGCAGTAAAGGCGATTGTCTTTCTCGGGATGTTGGGTCTATTTCAGGATGAGAAAAAAGCCAAGGCTGGTGGAAGAGCAACATGATACCTTCAAATTACAGGAGGAAAACATACTAATAGCTTGATCAGCAATAAGGACCACAGCAAGCCAGATATGCTAGCTCACTTAAAAGTACATTAGAACAGAGATGATGATGAGTAAATCACTGGAAAGGTTTCTTTTATATGTTGCTTTGTTTATATATTGTTTACTATCTCCACATGTTCAATACTCAAAGTTAGTACCAAACCCAAAGTTGGTAGGAGAATGGCCACATGTGTCTCAGGCTAGCTCCCCTCCTGGAGCACTTACAGAGCTAATTCAGGCCAACACAACCTGTGGGGGTTGTGTCTCTTTTCTGTACTTGACCACTACCTGCTCTATCCAAGCTGCATGAGTAACACAGAATGCAGGAAGAGAGAGCTGAAGTTTTTGACTTACAATCTAACTTTGTGAGAATCACGGGCTGATAGGCTATACTACTATAATACAGGGATCTTAGTGGGGGCGGATGAGGGTGATCGGGGAGGGGAGAGGGGAAGTCCCAGAGCCTATGGAACTCTATCATACAATTTTTAAATAATTACAATTTAAAAGACTCACATAAAAAAACAAATTCTGTGGAAAGCAGTACACAAAGCATGCTAGCTGGGATACTGGCATTTAGAGAGTTGAAGATTATCTGTGACTCACTTCACGGGTTGCAAAGGCATGACGTCTCATATCACTGTATTCAGTGTCCATGAATGGGCAAGGGTGGGAAAAGTCAGCAGGTTAGATCCAACGCTCTGGCAACTAAACCCCAAAGGTATAAACCCACTTTTCAGCACATTGTTATGGAGGGAATGATAGCAACCCTTGCAGCTAAAAGCAGAGAGAGAGAGAGAATGAATATGAATGTGGCTACCTGTGATGGTGTGAGTTTAATGGGCAGTGGGGAGGAATTAGAGCAGCAGTGAGAAGGACTCTGAAGGTTTTCAGGAGTGCAGGTGATCCGGCTCCGGGCTGAGCTCAAAGATCCTAGGAGGACTCAGTAGAAGAGTCACAGGAAGAGGCATGGTGCAGGTGTTAACTTATTTAACTGTATTTTCTTCATTCCTGCAAGCACAAGCACCATAAACCTGTACAAAGACTGATTCACCAGAATAGCTGACTGTAGATCACATCATGTAAAACAGTAATTATGCTAGCAATTACTCATTTTAAAGTCTAAGCAAGCTGGCTCTAATAAACCACAAACCACAGATCACCAATACTCTCATTTTTATTATAGTAAAATAGCACTTTCAAGCTTGTAATTGCTTTATAGACCTAGAAATAGAATGTTCATGAGATTATTTCCACAGGGTTCAAATATTTATGAAAATACTAATAATTTTTAAAGTCAACATATAAACATAACCAAGAAGAAAAAAATAACTCCATGTAATAAAATTGGCCTTCTTGGCTTTTTTCCGTTTACTTCTGACCAAGAATAAATGCTGGTTTTACTTTCCCCTGGACCTGTGAGGCAGATGCTGCTTCACTGTCATTTCAAAGAGGACATTTTGGATAGGAATGTGGATGCTGTACCCTGGGCGATTTGTAAAGGAACACAGCTGTTAATAAGGCACATCTTTATGAAAACTTTGCACCGACAGGTATCATTATTTATAGAAAGGTGTTATAGCTGGAAGGAGAGAAGGGAACAAAATGTAGAAGAGAAAGGAAGGACAAAGCTGATGAGAAAAGTGCAAGATCAGTCACGTGGCTGATTTTACGAAGTTCAGGCATATAGGCATTCATCACTCCTTCTTTCATCTTTTTATTTTCTCATTTAGTACATTTTAATTACAGCTTCCTTTATGTCTAACATTAGTTTCACAAATAATATTATCATTTAATGATTTTCAACTTACATATGGCATGACATCTCACTATATAAATGGGTTAAAGAGGTTTTCTTATACAAAGCTGCATATGGGTCATCAATTCAAGTTTATAATTTCATTTTATGTAGTCAATTACTATGAAATAAGGGCCCTCGTGAACCCTTAAATTTCATATCAGTGAATACAGAAGTCAGAATCTTATCTATTTTTTGCACTCATCCTTTCTCATTCCATCATATAGAAAAAAAAAATGTGATACGTGCCGAGAAAGAGGCAGCATTAATGACAGTCCCCTAACAGCTGGATAGCATGTCTTGTAATCTCACGATGTTCTTCAATTAAAAAGAGATGGAAGGAAAGCTTTGATCTGAGGTCTGCACAAAAATGATTTAACCTGGCACTTATTTATAGATTTAATAGGTCACTGCTAGGTATGGAGAGATGAGAAACTGCTCACTCTCCATGGACTTCAAATCTGGTGGAGGAGATAGATGTTAAACAAAATCAGCTACAGAGATGATGATTTAACCATCTTGGCAAGAAGAGCATGCAAGGTTGTTGCTGGCATGCTGACCATGCTGTGGCATGTGGAAAGAGTGAGGATTGCTGGAAGAGGTGGAGGTCAACGCAGAGTGGAGATCAACACTCTAGAATGGGGCAGGTATGTCACTATTAGTTTGTTTTCAAAGGAGGAAAGAAATATGCTGACTTACAACTTGCTAAAATTTGAATCGTCACACCTCTGAGTGTATCTTTTATATATAGCTAAACGATGTATTAAAAATGAAATGCACCTAGCCGTACAGAAAACTCCTAAATTTTCGGACTACTGGGTCCTCAGGCTAACTTTCATGAGCGAAGATCTTGGGAACATACCCAAGTGTACCACTTGCAACTTGCCATCAGAATGTTCTGATTTTGATTTCCTCACTCAAGAAATAGAAGCAGTAAGACCTACATCACAGGGATGCATGGTGTAAATAAACTTAGATGTGGAAGGCACCTTGCAGAGTACTTGTAGTACTTGTAGTTATGTAACTATATTTCTTTATGACCACCTTCTTTATCCTTTGGCAAAGCAGGAACAATGATGGATACACAAAGTTGATGCAATTATTAAGGGCCATGCTCTATGTTAAAGTATGTAGTATGTCACATATTCTTCAAAAGTTTGAGCAAGAAAATAAACTTGGCACTGTGGCACTGCACCTTTATTTAAGAGTAGGCACTTTTATTCTTCCCAGAACCTGTTCCCATTTGTGACATAATCTGGAGGTAGGTTTTGTTTTTGTTTGGTTTTAATTGTGCCAAGGGTCATTTAGATGTTTATAACATCATTTGCCAGCCACACAAAATCATCAACTTAAAAATTAGCCTGCTATAGATTTGCTCAGTTTCATGATTCTGTGGCAAGACCAGACCAAATGATTTCATGGGCCTTTTTGCTCACCTACAGACTGGATGCTCCTCATCCCTGATTATGCCATCAATTCTAGAACGACCCCCGTACCACCCATTGCTTACCTAGCCATGATTTCCACTGGAATCCAGTATGGGAGATTTACTTTATGCAAATGAACAGCTGCATCCTACGGTGTGTCATAGGAGTGTTCCATGCAAAAAAATCCTATGCTTTCCTTCTCTTTCTTGACCACAACTGTCACAGATTTATGGGTTCAAAGCCTCAGTGGTGTACACAGCCACAAATTGTTCCTGGATATTCTCTGATATCCCAGACACAAAAGAGCAGGCTCTCTGCCCATTTCTATCCAGTCCCCATTCTGACTTCCACATCTCATACTTCCCATTTGATGCTGGACCATGCCTCATGTCAGTCTCCTCAAATGACAGGGTGAATGAAACATTCTTCCAGTGCATGTGATGGACAAAAGTTTCTTCACTCACTAATGCTGGCTTTTACACTTGACCCTCTTACCTGCACTAACGGAGGAATTGAGAAAATTTGTTATCTTTATCTAGGGTTTCCTTTTCTACTCTACTACTGTATGCCATCTTGAGAAAGTCTAAAAACTACCTCACGTTCCACCTGAAACAAAGTACGTAACATAGCTATGAGAAGTGTATACTGAGAGGTACAAATAGTTACAGAAGCAGCAGGTGGATGGAGAGATAGATCACATTTCTAAAGATAAGATAAATCTCAACATTCCTCTCTCTGTTAATCCAACGATGAACACTTCCCAGGGTCAATGACAGATTGTGTTTGCTGTCTCACTCTCTTAAATAGCTCGTTTTCCCATTCCTAGAAAGAACTGGTAAAATGCATATTATTGTGTTTAGTCAGTTTATCACTTTTTCCATCCTTTTCGATTTCTCCATCATCACACAGAAGGGCACTTCAAGAAGTTTGTGAACAATACAATACTAAGGTAGCTTAGTGTGGTGCAAAACTTCCTGTATTCCCACAAAGTTCTGAGGCACTCTTAAATGCATCTCAGCTCCATTCTGGGTTTTTGTTAGTTCAGTGTTGATCATTTATGCAGCATTTGTTCAATGTTGATCATTTTTGTAGTATTGATGAGTACTCCACAATTTATTCATTATTCCTTCCATTACCAGATGGCCAAGCTATTTCCAAAACAATCAAGAATATTTGTATACTTCTAGATTTCTAATGATATAAGTGTACAGGTGTGGTTCTAGTCCACATTACTTGTATTCATTGCTAGAGAGTAGGGAATGCACACCTCCAATTGCAGGATATTACATCAAATTAATCTCCAAAGTGGTGAGCTCAATCAAAATTCTGTCCAATAGCAAATGAGTGCTTTTGCTGTGTCATATCTTCCTGACCATTTTCACTCTGATCCTTCAGTACTGCATATTACACAAGGTGAAACCGCTTTGTTTCAATTTACATTTATTTGATTGTGAGTAGGGCAGACCTTCTTTTTACCTGTCTGCCAAACGTATGGTTTTCTTCTTAATGATTAGCCTGCTCTAGTCTTTTACCCATTTCTTGGCCATGTGTTTTGCATTTTCTTAGTGATAGTTAGCAGTTATTTATGTAATGCTAAATTTTCATTGTAACATATGCTACACATGCAATTTTCTAGATATTACTTTGTATATGACATATTGTATACAGTGGTAATACATGTACCTTTTGAAGCTTGTGGGTATTTTCCACCTTAAGAACTATCTTTTTGGTCTGAAGTAATAAAAAACTCATGAGTATTTTTTTCTAAAATCATTAAAATTTTTTCATTTTCACATTTCATTCTTTAACCCACATGGAAGCGATTTTGGACACAGTGTAAGGTCAGGGTATAATTTTATCCCTGTGCATAACCAATTATCTCAGCATCTTTTATTGAATGACCCATTTTCCCCCAATGGTTTATAAGCTACTCCTTTCTTCTCAAGTTTCCATAACTGTGAAAGAGCTGAGTAGGTGCTTTGTTCTGTTCCACTAATTAATTATTTTTCATCATTAGATCTTCTAAAATATTTCCTTTAAGTTTAATGTTCATAGACATCAAAAAGTAAATATGGATAAAAATAGAAAATTTAATTGTTTTTTACTCTACAGGTAGAGAATATTTCATTTTTCATTTGAGACTTTATTTTTTAAAACATGCCTTGCACTAAACCATGCCAGACTGCTGCTTGCACTAAAGCATCGTTCAAAGCAAATTACTTTTACAAATAGTCACAAAATTGTTGAATATACACACTTTGGAAGATATATTTTACTTAAAACCTTGGGTAAATTACTCCATAGTACAATCTCCTCCCTTGATATAAAATAAAATTCATATATCGGAGGTGTTCAGGATCTATTCTTGGAGAGGAGTTAAAAACAGGCTTTAATGCATCTTTTGGAGCCATTAAGCTCTGCCAGGTAAATAATGTGTATTTTAAACATCTCTGAATCTATATTTACAGTCATAATATAAATGGTGATGGCTCCAAAGAGAAATGCTGAGACCTAATGGGCATTGGGAACAGCCCCTCAATATGTATTTATGCAAGGGATCCGAAGAGACTCAAAAGCAGTTTGGTTTTATTTGATCAATGGCAATCAATGGTTTTGAAAGATGAAGAATATTTCAAGCTCATATTTAAAACTCTCGTAACAAGCAGTCTACAAGATTATGGTTATAAATGCTTCTTCGTAGCATGGGACAGATATGAAGTTTTGAAACATCCCATTAACATGACACCAGAAAAAAGGCCAAAAGAATTTAGCATAGAAAAAGAGGCCATTTCCACACGGTGAAGCTGGGGTGCCCAGCAAGGACAGCTGGCGCATCCTTTTCACATCCTCAAATGGATTTTCATTTTGTGTTACTCAGTAGGAGTCATGTTGAAGACAATTTCTTCTGAAAATATGCTTTGAAGCTTTACTGTTTTTAACAATCCCTTTGGATTCAGCTTATGCAGACCTTGGCTTCTATTTCTGCTCCTTTCTCCCTTTGAATCACTTACATTTTCATTGTATTGTTAGGATGAAAAAAAATCCGATCATAGCCATTGAGGACTTCAAAGGGCCTCAGTGTGGCCAGTGTGGCTGTGTTGTGGAGGTGTTGGGTGAGGCGTAAGGACCTGGAGAAGTGGTGGTAGAAGACAGGCAGAGAATTAAAATTTGCACCAGATGTTTAGAATGCTTTTTTGTTGTTGTTGTTGAAGTTTCTAGAGAGTATAGGGGACTTTGCCAAGTCTATCAACATATGAAATGGAGTCACCTTGATTGATCTGGTTGTGAAACCAATTCTTTATTAAAACATGTTGCTTGAGAATAGCATTAATGTCTAGTCCTAGCAGTTAAGTTCATTCCCTTGCTCTCTGGCCACTTGGTGTCACCTCTCAATCTCCACCATGGAGTCACAGAGATTCTCTTTATTTGGATGAGCTTTGTATATCATTGAGTTCACCTTATAAAATTCCAATCCAATAGGGGCAATGAAACTACAAATTCCAGAGCTTCCAACCATTAAGTGATTTCTGCTGTGTCCATTGTCTTGGAATCTGCTCCATGTTCTTATGATCCTTGATATATCAGCATGGGTTTACAAGGATACTGATTTTAGAAGAGACAAATTTGTAACTCTTACATTGGTGTCCATTTCCTAAATTCCATTTAATTCACTGTGACATTCACCTCAGTTCAAGTCTGTCAGGTTTCATAAATCTAGACATCCTTCGTATAATCCCCAGTTCATAGTTCACTGAGTGAAGTGAAGGGAAGGAAAATCAGAACCAGTTCATGCCACACATATGAAATGGAACTAGACTACCCTTGGCCTAATGTATCATTGGAAAAATGTATCATATTGAGAAAGGCATTTCTTGTCCTTGAAGACTGTAGATTAACAGAACACACATATTTTATATTCTACTGGGGTAGAGAATGATAATGTGAAATTCTGACTTTACAGACAGCATACTAACTGAAGCACTCAATCCATTGCAATTACATTCAGGGCCATTCTTCATATGGAACATATTGAAGATTAGAAAATATTTCAGGTTGATCACAATCTGGATTAAAATTACAATACAGGGACAAATCCACATGGACCTAGAAGAATAACTTACAGAGAGAATGTGATGCAAAATATACTGGGAGACACATGGAAATTCTGGAATGAGACACGCAATGACATAAATAGAAAGTGTGTAGGAAGCAGCCCTAAAAAAGCCCTATGGATATGCAGGTGCTTAATTGATGCTTTAGATGGTAGTTTAATAAGGAGACATTCTTAGAAGCTACGAAAAAAATGTGTGTATGCAGAATGGAAACTAGGAGGTTCACAGAAGGACATGAAGGAACAAAGACAAAGGGAAAGGCAACAGGCTAAGATGAAGACCCTCTTGTTGCAATCATTCAGTATTTGTTTTTGCACAGATACTTGCTTATAAACTTATGTATTTTCCTCATGAAATGACTCATTTAGATGCATAATGATGTGATTGTTGGGAGACTTTCAGAAACTGGAAGGTCAGGTTATTCAGGAGTCACATCCTGAGGTGTGGCCAACCAGGCAGAAGATAGGTCAGGCTAAATTTCCTGGTTTGAGCAGGTAAAAAGCTAAGAAAGTTTGAACGCTAAATGAGGAATTTAGGTTGCTCACCTCTCTTTGGACTAGGCATCAAGTGTGGGCTCAACTCGGACAGATTTGGTAGAGGTAAGTGTGTTGATAAGACTAGGTAAGTATGGATAGAGCAATGTGCTTCTGTTCTAACCAGTATGGTTAGCCAAATCCACTTGGAGAGAACTCCTACTTCTCCTAAAAGAGCAGGGGCCACTCATGTGAGCCTGGTTTCCCAGGACAGCAGCAGATGCACCTCATACCCATACCTCATACCCAGGATGCACCATCCTTTGCAATGCCATCACTACTTCTGGCAGAGAATTGTCTGCCTACAGACCCCTTTCTGGTCTACCAGGGCATGAGAATTTTATATCTCCTCATCTGCCTCTCACCTTGGATTTGGGAGGAGCAGCTCTCTGTAGCTCAATGCCTGCAGGGGAAGAAGTGGGAAACAGAACCAAAGAGCCAGAATGGTGGCACCCTCCAGTGAGATTAGCCTGCTGCTCTTCAAAGCAAGCAACGGCTAGAGGTAGGGAGTGTTCCGGGCATTTAGTAGCTATTCAATACATAACATAAGAATGATTTGTCCATCTAATGAATGCATTCACTTGCAAAGAGGATCTCCACTGCTAGTCATGATCACCTGAGAAAGATCGAGATCTGATAGAAGCCAGTTTTGTCACTTTAGTTCCTAGAATCTGAAGCAGCTAGCTCTGGATGAACTCTGCTCAGGAAGTCGCACTGCTGGAGATGTTTATGTGTGACCCAGAACCAGCCGGCTTCAGGCAGAGTCCTGCTGAGTCAGACCCCCAGGTGAAGGTGCTTGGAGCAGGCAGAGACCTGCATTATGTTTTCATTTCTAAATTTATTTTTATATGGCACTGCTTACTTCTTCCTCTTACTCTGGCTGCCTTTTCTAGTTGTTTTCAAAATCGTGGGTTGCATATTTAGTGGGATAATAATATCTAGTGGGAAAATTTGAATAATTGTTACTTCAGTAACATTACAACCAAACTATTATTAACTGTGCACCAGAACCTTTTCACTGACCTCATCCACCTTAACCTCCACGTGACTAAGAGGTCGTGCAGAGTAACAATTTAAGAACATGGGCTGGGGCCAGCACTGCAACATACTGGGTTAAGACTAGCAGAGTTTATGGTATCCTATACAAGTTCTGGCTTGCATTTTGGCTGTTCCACCTCAGATTCAGCTCCCTGTTAATGTACCTGAGTAAACTGTGCAGGACAGCCCAACTACGTGAGCTTTTGCTATCCACATGGAAGACTTGGGTGGTGTTCTACGCTCCTGATTTCACTGACTCCGTCTCAGCCATTGTTGTCATTTGGGGAGTGAATCAATAGATTCAAGATCTCTTTCCCACTGTGTGTTATGTGTCTGTGTCTCCCCCTCTCTCTGCAACTCTGCCTTTCAAACAAATAGTTATTTTTTTAAATGTAAGCACTGTAGATGTAGGTCAAAATATAGCCTTGGCATGTACAGTCCTTTGTTGGAATTACACATTATTCTTGTCTCATTTTTTCCCCAAGTTACAATAGACAATCACAAAAAAGAGAGAGAAGCTTTCTGTTTCAGTTTTTCCACTTCATGCAAACATCCGATTTAAAGAACACCTTATAAAGGTTTCCCCTTGAGCAAAATGTTTGACAATTATTGACTACAGATGGTCCCAGTGAGCCCAGGAGTCTATAACAAACGATTGCAGACTGGGGATGAGAGGGGTGAACAACAAATATTTGTTTTCCAGAGTTCTCAAGGCTGGAAGTCTGAGATTAGTGCGTCAGCATGGTCAAGTTCTTGATGATAACCACCTTCCCAGCATACAGATGATCACCTTGCTATCTCTTCTCACACTGTGTGGATAAATAATTTCTGTTTTATATCTGCTTATAAGAGGACTAATCCCACTCACGAAGGCTTCACTTTTGCCCCCTACTCACCTCCCCAAAACCTCACCTCAAATATGATCATACTGGGTGGTAAGACTTTTGGAATCTCAACTTTGTCTCTGAATCTGTCCAATGGATGACCACACATGGTCTACTTTTTATCAAGACTTTCCCATTCTTTTTTACCTTCATCTTTTCCATACTTTACTGAACCACACAGTGGCTCTAGAATGAAGTAAAAAAAACAACAACAACAACAAAAAAAAACCAAAAAAACCTATGTATTCCTTCCCATTTAATGGGCATTATCTGGCCAAGATAGGCAGATCCTTCAGCACTAGATCATCCTTCCTCCATGAACTTACATTTCCCAGGAGTGAACTAGGCCCCCGGCCCTGGATGATTGCTGCTTAGGTCTACAAAAGCCCATTCTATGTGTATTGGAAAAGTTGACCATAAGGTGTAAGATGGGAAAAGAGAGAAGACAGTGGTACTAACTATAAGGATTTATTCCAATATCCCACCCTGGACCCTGCGCCATTTCTTCCTCACAGCTCACGGGATTCGCGCCAGTGCAGCCATCCACCAATCAGATGTAACCTGGCATTCCACCTGAGAATCCCACCCCCAATCTCCCAGCCCCTTCCCCAACCCCGCCCACTCACCAATCATCCCCAGGCATTCGCCTACAGGCACCAATCCCCTGGGGCCTTGACCTCAATCCCTCCCAATCCCCGCCCCACCCACACCTGGCAGACAAAAAAGGCCCCCAGGTGCGGTTCTCTCCTTCTTGCTCTCTTGTTCTCTCTTGCTCTCTCTTGCTCTCTCTTGCTCTCTCTTGCTCTCTCTCTTGCTCTCTCTTGCTCTCCTTGGTTCCTCTCCCCTGCTCTTCCTCTCCTCCTTCTTACCTCCCTTCCCCCCTTCCCTTTCCCCTTTTCCTGCCCCGCTGGAATCAACCTCCTAAGATACCTCGTTGCGTCTGGTGTTTTCAGCTCACGGTAAAGAACCAGGTTGCGAGAATTAGCTGCGCGTAAAGTATCTTAATATCCTATAACCTAGAACTAGAACTCTTACATTCTTTTAAATAACTAACACTAACAGCAATAGGGGCATGAAGGCAGTGTCAATCAAACTGAACATTACTCATTTCATGCCTTCATATTTTTCAGACCTTGCTCTGGACAACTGAGGTCAGAGAAAAACATTGGGTCATTCTCAAGTTGAAGTATTCATTTTTGGGAAGTCAGAGGACTAATACAGAAAATTCCATGTTACATGTTCTAAACAGGGGTCTAGATTTTCATATAAACATGTTTAGCAGAAACAAACAAACAAAAAAGAATCCGTTAGCTGTATCCAGATAATTAAGGAGGAAAATTAAAGTGGTGAAGTACAATGTTTAATCACTTTCACAAACATGCCATAAAGTTGCAAACACATGAACAAGAATCTCAGAACAATCTCTGCTACTGTTTACTTGAACTCCTGACACCTACACTTAGTGTCTTTCTGTAGGATGGCTGAAAGATCTACAAATCCAATATCCTTAGGAGTTATTTCATTAGATTTCCTGACTTGAAACCTCATCTGAAATGCCCTTCTTCCCTTGCAATTCTTATTGACTGATGCTGATTATGCTATCAGCAAACCTCACTAGCTCCAGTTCTTCATTTAGATCATTAGTGGTCAATAGAAGGCCCTAGATAGTTCACTGTTGGTTTTTCATCCAGAGTACTAACAACGAATACATTTCTTTTGTCTTTCACAGCATGCCTAGCTTGACTCTCTAGGGGAAAACAAAGAACAGAGTGAAATAAAACCTAGATTCATCCTCCCCTCTTTCTCCCTGTGCCTGAGCCACAGGATTATCAGGGAACATTTATAAAAGCTGAGCCCACAGAGTGTAAGGAAGAAAATGTTTGCAATTATGTAGAGATCTAGAAGGAAGTTCAGTCCACAAGAACTATTTACACAGTTCCTCACTCAAAAGTTCTCCAGAGTCAGTTCTCAGACTTAAGCCAGGTTGGATGCATCACTGTGCCATGGGCAAGCTTTAAGATGCAGATGCATGGGTCTCCCCTCTAAAGAGACTGAGAGGATGGGTCTGGAATTGCACTACTGCACAAACACCCAAAACACATGAGCTCATTGTGCCAGAGATATCTACTCCATCATGTTCATACTCACACTGTTGACAGGTGCTAAAGCATAAAATCAACTAAGGTGTCCGTCATCAGATACATGGATAAAGAAAATATGGTATGCATACACAATGTAATATTATCCAACTGTTAAAAAGAATGAAACCCAGTCCTTCGTAGTAAAATGAATGGAACTGGTGGAGATTATACAGAATAAAATAAGCCAAACCCAGAAAGATATGTATGTGCAAGCTAAAAGTAAAACAAAGTAAAAGTCAATATGAATACAGAATATTGAATATTAAAGGCTAGGAGAGATGAAATGGATGATTTCTGGATTAATATTTAGGGCAGTCACACGTGGTTCATTATTTTGTCAAAGATACTAAATATCAGATGCAGAACTGATACAATTCTAATACCAATAGGAAAGAATGGTTGTGAGTGTACAAGAAGTCTGCCTTGCCACCTCCCATTTGTTATTACATAAATTTAAAACGAATGTGAAAGAAAATGCTTTAAAATTAAAAATGAATACACATACATGGTAAGAATATATAAATATTAGTGTGATTGAAAGAACTCATGGAAAATGGGAATGAAAAACTATTTGATGGAAAAAATAAAATATATGTATTATTTTTTCATAATGCACATTTTTGATTAGCTTTTAGATGACCTCTCCTCAACATTTGCACCAAATTAAAATGACCTTTTTGTTACATTTTTCCACAAACTTTTGAAGTCCTCCTGCATATTTAAACATGTATGCGCAAATCTTTATTTAAAGCTCCTCAGATGATCCTAGAACAAGGACAGGTTAAAGAACTTGTGTTCAGGCAAGCATTTTATATCTCTCTGTGACTCCCAAAGGGCAAGGGTGAGAATGAGAAGGACCATTATCTGTTATTATAACCAGAATTAAATAAACTCAATCACAACAGCATCCTGAACAGCTTAAGGAAGAAGAAAATTTACAAGTGTAAATGAGCCTGTGCTTGACCAATCCTGGTCTCAAAAAATAATCTTCAGATCTGTAGGAGGAGACAAAGAGGGCTAAGTGTCTATGCCTGTTACTTCTCCTCGGTGAAAGAAGGGACACTTTAGTGATGGAAACTATGGCAAGGGATTCACTGAGACCAGGACCAACTGTGCGGGTGCACTAAGAGGTCCCATGAAGGAGAGGAGCCTGAGCCAGCTGTCATGGAGAAGCAGCTCCTCTTCCTTTGGGTCTGATGCAAGGGGATGCTTTTCTGCATCCCTGTTTACGATCCACCTGTGCTGCAGGTAGGGGCAAACCATGGGAAAAGATAAAGCAGAAAGCTACATCAGAAACTGGAAGTCAGAGAACTGTTGATCCTTGCCTTTAAGTTTCTCTCTTGGGCCCATGAAAAGGTCATCCATGTGTGGATGCATGGGAGGGACAGAACTCTGATGGACTGAGACAACTCAGTGAGTCCCAGAATCTGCATAGTACTCACAGGTAGTTATGTTTTCCAACACTCCTGTGAACAGAAACATGTTAAAAGACATAATATTCTACAAACAGTAACATCCTAGAAGATTTAGAGTAAAAATCCTGCTGATACAAGTGTTAGCCTAACGTTCTTATAATTTTACTCTTCTAGTTATTCTTATCATTGTTCATTTAAAACATTCTAAGAGACATTGGAGGATGATGGATGGATAAGCACAACGAACAAGCCTTTTAGGTACTGCCGCTGCTATAAGATACTACTGAGCTGCTCACATGTCATCACAAATTGATGCAAATCCACTGAATGTACAACATCAAGAAGGACTTTGTATAAATTATGGATTTGGGATGACAATGAAATGTCATTGTAGGTTCATCAGTTTTAACAAATGTGTCACTCTGGTAGGAGGTATCAATAGTGAGGGAAGCTTTATGTACATGAAATGAAATCTTCATTTTCTGTTTAATTGTTCTGTGAACCTAAAATCACTCTAAAAATAAGATTTGTTTTTTTAAGACCTTAATAGAATCTGTTAACACAACAATCTTGCTTAGAGTTTCCAGAAACAAGTCAAACAGCACTCTCCTTGGAATCCCTGGAACTTTAGCAGCTCCTCTTCCATTCCTGATAGAGGGACATGCAGGCTCAGCCATTTGGAAACTTGGGGGAATTTCTCTTTCTTCTGTCTCACTCGGTCTCCCTGTGGATAGCATTCTGGCTTTCATCCTAACCCCTGGAACCTGGTTTATTTCCTCTCTGTCTGTGGCTCAGGAAAACAATTCTTCCAAAGACCTGGGTCTGGTTTCTACCCCAGGTGCTCTTCAGCCCAGGCCCTGCCCATGTCACTAGAAACACCCCAACTCCACTGTGGGACAATGAAGCATTCTGCTTTCAGAGACCAAAGAGTTTTGATTTCTGATCTTTGTGCCCCCTCAAATTACATCTTTTTTTTTTTTAATTTGTAATTGTCTTCCCACTTCTGGTATCTACATGTATCTGTTTCATGTCACCACTAGCACTTGAGAAGGTATTTATGGCATACCAACTTGGGAATGAGCCCATGGCCTGTCCACAGTAGCTGCGCATTATGTACAGAACAAAAGCAAACATTTGCTCTGCAGCAAAGGGATGGATACTGCAAGAAGGCTGGCTGCAGAATTCCATCAGATCAGAAGCACAGGTCCCATGAGCTGCTGAGATCATAACCCACTGGACTCTGTTTCAGAACAGATTCTGAAGCTCTCCGCGACATTTGCAGTCACTTAGGCAGTGCTCATCTGGGATAACTATGAGGGTAAAGGGAAATATTAACATGTTTAAGTCCCACTCATTCAGAAGAGAAGGCATCTTGTAAAGGACCCTGGTGGAGAAACAAGTAATCCCAACAAACAGAACACAATAAGGGTGGTTGCTACTAAATAAACGTAACATTCATGCCTACGATTTGACTGCATTATCTTTATTATCACCATTCTAGAATATGAAATATTTGCAGCAATTTGTTCTGAACAAAAAGCAAGTGCTCAGTCAGCCTAAGTGCCTCTGTTGAAAGCACACGTTCTTTTCATCCTGCATTTTTAATTGGGATGCACCAGAAAATTACAGGTTGGTTCCTCTTCTTACAACCTTACAAACACAGAGGAGCAGAAGCTGCTTCCGGGGTTAACACCAAAAGTTCTCAAGGCCTTTGGTGAAATATAGTTCTTAAGAAGCTAAGCAAAATCATCCATGACGTGCAACGTCAGTGTCAATAAGCCATTTAAAAAAGTTGTTCTTTGTGGATGCTGTCTCGCAGACACACACAGTTCGCTATTTGGAAGCAAACTCTTCTAGGTAACCCTAATCTTGGGTAGAGGGTTTGCCCTTAAAGTTGGTGCAAGCAATTCAAGGAGCAAATAAGTCAATAATATTTTAGATTTGAAAGACACTAGGATTTGAAGATCATATAGTTTCATTTTATTAGGCAAAGAAAGGAACGACTTTTGGATTCTTTGAGTGGAATAATCAACAATTCTGCAAGGCAGAAAATAGCAACAACACTTAATGCTTTATCAATTTCTATTATCTAAAAACATGTTCAAGCGTATCTGTGTTGCAATTGAGGCTTGCAAACTTCAATTAATTTGTCCTGATCACCTACTCCTTCACCCACCACCAGCATTGTTTATGTCAACAAATGCATCTCAGAAACTGTATTGCCTTATTAAGATGATTGCAGAAAGCTTTGGATCACAAAAGGGCAGTGGAGTCCTTTTTATATCTATGTTTTTTTCCCCACAACTAAAGTAGAATAAAAAATCATTCTGCTTCTACTAGACTTCCCTTATATACCTATAATTTTCAGTTCCAGTTAAGTATGACCATTGAATACTCTTAAATTTTTATTTTAGAATGATTTTAAAATCACAAAATAACAATTGTAAAGTTGTATCATGAGTTCCCATATAACTCCACAGTTTCCTCATTGCTAAAATCTTCTGTTAGTATTTTTATCATAATCTGTAAATGACACTCTACTTTCCATATTATTCCCAAAAAATGTTATATAGTCACACTTACTGTTCATACCATGGTTATTTATAGATCTTAGTTCATGTGCCTGTGTATTTCACTGAAATAAACTGATCATCTTGATCCATACCCTATCTTTACATTCATTGTATATGCTGCATAATGTTCTCATTAACTCCCTTTTGTTTTTTATCCCCTTTACTGAATTATAAACAGTTTCATCATACAGATTTCTCCTTAAATCCACCAGCAACCCAGCATACTGATGCATCTTCCCAGTTCTGCAAACCCCATGGTGTTGAATTTTATTTTTGTGCCCAGAAACAGAAAAGAAAAATAAGGCAAGTTAAATATGTACATTTAACCACTCTCAATAACTATTTAAAATCCAGCCTCTTCTAATTTTATTCTTAAACACCATAATTAGGATCTGTCCATAGATAATGTAGAATTTCAATGAGCTACCACATTATTCGATTAGTTATTCGCTACATCTTCAGACCAATAATTAACATTTCACCTGTCTCCCATGCGCCTGATGTCTTAGATGAAACGCAAACAGAGTGAAAGGCTGGGTTTAATAATACACTGTGCCAGTTGTCATGACAGAAATGTTGTGACTTTGGTAAGTATAGTACTTCTTTTGTTAGATGGTAATTTTGATTGATTGATCAACCCAACCCCTATTTAAAATAGTCAACTATTAGCCAACATGTTTCTTTTCCCAGATTGAGCTTTTTAAAAATCAGTCTGCTTATTATAATGATCAAAACAATTCCGGGAGTAAATGCTTCGCCCTTACATTATGACCATCTCCACTCACTGAAATCATGCTTCCGGAGAACAAAATGAGACTGGGATGTCCCCATGCCCTTGCCTTACGTAAGTTTACACTCATTAAGTCATTATTGAGCCTAAAGACTAAACCCGATGAAAGAAGAGTGAATCATTCGCTCTAGGGGGAAGTGTGTCATCTATTTTAAGCCAGAAGCAAACAATTTTGCAAATGACCTTTTCCAGGGTGACAAGCAATTCCTTCTGAGCCAGGGGGAATGAGGGTCTATTTCTCCTATTTCTGCAACATAGACCCAGAGACAGTAAGATGATAAGCAAAGAGCTCAATCTGTTTCTCGTAGCTTGAAGATGAACTGCCTTACTAAAATGTTTCATATCTAAGATAAAAATCAGCGCACACAAAAACTGCAACAACATACATGATCAGCCATTCAAGTAAAAATCATTAAACAGGGCCGGTGTAAAACTACACAAACTACAAAGAGCAGACAAAGAATAAACACTCCAGTCCTAAGCCAGGGACACACAAACAAGATGTCATTTAGAGGTCTGAAAGTTCACCAGTTTCAGCAAATCTAATGTCACTGAACAAGCTAATACTATCCTAGCTTGTTAGAAAGTTTTTTTTTTTTTTAAACAGAGGCTGTTTTGCCTAGCCGTGGAAGTATCCCAGTGTCTACCCGGTTCTTGTGGTACATTCTCAGTGGTCCCTGATTCCAGCTCATAGTAGAACATAAAGACGTAACTGGGCTCTGACATTCATTATTCCTGGTTCCTGGCTGCAGGCTTCAGTCTGGGCCAGGCCAATCTCTGCTACTGTAGGGAACTGGGGAATGAATCAGCAGATGGGAGTGCATTTCTGTCTCTCTTGATATATCTTTCTCTCTGTGTGTCTGATAAATATATAGACAAATGAAAAAGCAAGTAATTATATACATAAAGTAATTCTCTAGGAAATACTAAAGAGTACAAGGGTAGCTCAAAACATGAAAAATGGAATTCAAAGAGAAGTCAAAGGTGGTGCAAAAAAATTTGGCACTCAAAGTTTTTAACCATACACATTTTTAATGAACTTTTGTTTTCTGGAAGTTTATCTCCAGTGGTCTTTCCACTGCTAATGCTACATTCTGCGTCAATTGTCTGGATATTCTGATTGCCCATTTATATCTACGAATGAAGAAATGGCTGCCTGAGGGGTGTTCATACATTCATTCATTATGCTTTGGTTTAACATAAGCAGATGTTGAGGTCTCTGACAAACTAGGTTCTCCTTATAAAAGCTACATGAGGACGGCACTTCTCCCACCTGCAAATACCCACAATTTCTGACCTATTTTTTTTTCACAAATCTTAGTATTGTTTCCTTAGAGAAAAATTCTCTAGTCCCCATTTTCCCACCACAGTTACAAAAGTCAACTGGGTGCCACTGTGCAAGAAAACAAGGAACGGGAAGACATGAGTTGAGTGCAATTGTCAGATTCGTGTGACCGCCGAGGGAGACTCTGATTCCCAGGTATTCAAACACTACCTCACCTCGTGGTTGCTGTGAATACACTGTGTCACTCTGTATAAAACCTGCATCAGTCGGCTTCAAGAGAGAGACCTCCTCCACTTGGTGTGCCTGCCCCGGCAGGAAGGTCACAGGCAGAGCTGAGAAGGAAGTGATTCTACATGTGGAGAGCAGCTCTGGGACCTGCCTGAGTGCCAGCCTCCCCATTCTGGCAGGCCGGAATATGGATTTCACAGTCATACACGCCCATTGTTTATGTTAACTATCATTACCTGTGTCTCCTACTATTTCTCTGGTTAAAGACATGCTGGTTCTTCCAGAAAATCCTTAAATCTCTCAGCCAGAGTCTTATCTCCCCATGTAGCATTCTTCACTGCTTTGGGTTTAGCTACTAATTTTCTATAAATTATGATAAAGTAAGAAGATGGGATCATGCAAGAGATCTTTAATCGGCTCAGGAAAATGGGTACCATAAAAAAAAACTATATATGGGTTTCAGGCTTTCTTTCACCAGAAGAAACTTATCTTTCACTTTTATCGCAGAGTTTTTGAAACACCCTCATAGGTTTCTTGTCTACCACTTGGAGCTACAAAGTCCTTCTCATTTAATTAAGTTTCATTATTAATACAACTATTATTCCAATTAATTTTAAATATAATGACAAAGAGAAGATACACACACACGAAAGAAAGATCTTCCACCTGCCGGTTCACTCCCCAAATCTAGCATCTCGTCTTCGAGGTATTTAATAGTTTCATTCCATCCATCTTTTATTCAGGAGGAGGGACACATGCTGCAGTGTATCTTCGCCTTTCAGTATGCTAGTGTCCATTACACAGTTCACCTATGAGAACATCTGTGTATACATGTTTGCTCATATATCTATTTGCCTGATATTTCTTCTTTATTGGATTGTTCTGTATCAATTACCACATCTGGGAGAAAACATTTATAGGGATATTGTCAACCCAAGCTTACAGGTATCTTTGAAAATTAGTGTATGTGATTGTAATATGAAGGAACACTCTGATATTCCAGCTGTCTTTCGAAATTAACATATGCAGGGCCTGGGACTGTAGCCTACCAGCTAAAGTTCTCACTTTGCAAACAACTGGAATCCCATCTGGGTGCCACTTCTAATCCCCTGGCCCCACTTCCCATCCAGCTCCCAGCTTGTGGCCAAGGAAAGTAGTTGAAGACGGCCCAAAGCCTTGGGACCCAGCACCCACATGGGAGACCCAGAAGAGACTCCTGGCTCCTTGCTTCAGATTGGCTCAGCTCCAGCCCTTGTGGCCCCTTGGGCAGTGAATCATCAGACAGATGTTGCTCTCTGTCTCTCCTTCTCTCTGTATATCTGACTTTCCAATAAAAAAATTAACATATGCATGTATATGTGTGAGTGAATTCCATTCTTTGGTATCTCAAATTTGCAGTGTTTCCCCACAGAAATTTTAATATAATATACAAGGAAATAAATATGTTTTTTGCAGAAATAAGAAGGGCAGGACTGTGTAAACTCCATTATTTTCAGAATTGTTATTTGTGAGTTTTAAACAATTATTGACAAGAACGATGAATGTGAATTTGGGGTTAAATCTGAGCTTATGCACCTTTTGTGGAGAGATGATTCATTGACAGGGCTCCATCTGATTCCAAAATGAAAGACCTCTGCCTCAACTGAGACTGTAAACCGGGAACATGCTACTGGGATCTAATCATGGGAACGGATGGTCTTACATCAGGAACCCTAAACTCCCCGAGACTTTCGATACTTTCTACGGTTAGCCTGTGATCGCTGTGTCACAAGGACGGCGGCAACAATCTGTGCCACATGAAGCCTCCGACTAACATCTACAGAAAGGCCAGGTTAAAAGCACAGTCATGGCAATCCCGTCATGAGCACTGGACATTACAGAAAATTGTTGTTACTTAACAGTGATCTTTATTCCATTTTTAAATTTTTATTTAAACAGGTGAAATATGATTTTCAGCACTCTCATCTAACAGCTTAATAGTGAAAAAGAACAAAGAAAACAGCCGTGCTTACATAAATGTAGAAAGACTGAAGGTGATTGCCTAAAGTGAAATTGAGCACTAGGGTTATAGTTGGACCTCAACTGAGTTTGAAACTGGAGATTTCAAACAGGGATCACGATTCAGCTATAAAAAGACTTTCCAAGCAAAAACACAGCAGGAGCTTGGTAAAATATATGTGGTACAATGTCCCTCAAATAGTACAGTTGAAAATGCATCAGCCTAACAACACTCATTTTTTTTTAGAGTAGCAATTGGATTTACATAAATCTGGGTGTAAGATATAAGGTAAATAAAAGGACTAATGGGAAACCAAAATAGTAAATAACTGAATGGAAATATGTATATATATATATATACATATATATATATATATATAGTTTGCCTTTTTACCCAGTAATAGCTGTACCAGAAAAGGAAACGAAAGCCAAACAGCTGCTATTCCATGAACTGCTATTAATATTCATATAGAAATAGATGCTGCTGAATCATTCAGTATGGAATATTAATGTAGTTTAATTATTTTCATCTTCAGGATTTGTACAAACCCTCTAAAAGCAATCTGTGATTAAGGTCCCCAACAGATTTGGGGACATGTAGCTTTCCTAATCACGGCAAGAGTGCTCAGATACTCTGTGAAATCCAATCAGTAAGCTCCCCAAAAGCTACATAATTCTGCAGGGAAGAAAAAAAAAGTCTCTTTTCTAGAAATATATGTTAAGCAAATGAGGAAATTTAAATCGCAGTTAATTACTGAATGATCAGTCT
Organism: Ochotona curzoniae; assembly: GCF_017591425.1. Lineage (NCBI taxonomy): Eukaryota > Metazoa > Chordata > Mammalia > Lagomorpha > Ochotonidae > Ochotona > Ochotona curzoniae. Next base: position 11,077,463 of record NW_024466502.1, read on the forward strand.
TCAGTATTCTAAGCTGCTATTTCCTTTTAAGTAAAAAAACAACCACGATTTAGCTCAATTATGACAAGCAAAGTAAAAAAAAAAAAAACATTCTATGTGGACTGCGGTTCACAGTTGAACACGGTGTGACCTTAAGTCTGAATTCGTGTATAAACAGTAAGAAAATTTACCTGGGGCTTTATTCAGCTGGTCAACATCTTACAGGGACCACAGTGTTCCACAGTGCGAAGATAAGGACAAATGGAAGCTGGCTACCATCTTAACACCCTACTTTAAATTGCTTATCTTCAGTAGCTCGCCACCAGAGCAATCATTTACACATGGCCCTCTGACAACCTATCAATCAAGCGGCAGCTGCAATTTAAATATTTTGGCTGAATACACCCCCTCCTTATGTCAGGACACATTAATTTAAAACAAACATTTTGCTGGGATGTGAAATGAAGCAGAGCCATTAAAGGCTACTACTCATAGGTTTTGATTGATTGCTTTCTGATGTGCTTACTGCCATTGCGTAGGCAGCATAAAAGTTGACCAGAGTGATGGATGCTCTACGGAAAAGGAAAGGAATTGGAACACATTGAGGTCCTGCTATGCACCAAAGACTGTACTAGGCACGTGACTCTTCTTATTCCTCTCTAATAATTCACCAGGTGGGCATTTATTTCCAACCTGGGGGTTGAAAAATAATCAGGACAATTGTAGCTGAGCAGTGACAATAGAATAATAAAAGCATATGCAGAATATCTTCTCATATTATTTCACGTGTGACAACACCTTCTCATGTATTCAGAATGAAGTTTCTGATTTATATCTTGCTAGTTTAAGGCAGGAAGAGGAATGTTACAAAGATGTACTTTTGAAGCAAGATAAAAATTGCAGTTCTATGATTTCAGAAGGTAATCTCTGACCAGGCAATTGGAGGTAAATACTGTAAGACATCAGCACAGACGGACTACCTCAGCATCCCTTTCCTGAGAGACAGATGGCTTTATTTTGGATGATCCAAACAGGTCCTAAAGTACACACTAGGGAAGTCTGTGTTGTACTTACAAGGTATCTTATTATCTGGTTTCAAATACAAGTTTGAAGAGAAACGTGCTACACAATTTATAGAAACTTTCATTAGAAAATATAAAATGCCAATCTATCAATGTTGATTAGATTAATATATATATATATAAAATCTCACATGTAGCATACAACATCTGCATATGAATTGTAAGCTGAGTAATGAAACCAAATGGTCTAGTTTTCTCTCACACTTGCCTAAGGTTTGGATTCTATCAGTTCTTTGTTTGCATTATATTTTTAAAAGATATTTTTCCTTTAAAGCTAAATTTCATTTAATTAATGATTTAGTATTAGGAACGAGATAGCATAAGGCTCCTTGTAAAGATTCGAAACTGAGTCAAATAATTTAAATCTTTCATTTAGCAATATCCACTCTTTAAAAAAAAAACCCACTGATTTCTGCCCACAACATCGCACACAACATTTCTTCACAGCAATTTAAGATGAAACCTTTAAAGGTCACCTAAAATCTTCCTTAAAATCTCAAGGTTTCTTATCTTTATGCCCTTTCCTGTGATTCTCAACCATGTATTCCATTTATAATGTAGTTAAGGAATCAGTGCATTGAACACCAAAAGCTATGTGGCCAACATCACCTGATGTTGATATCCCCAAGCGTACATAGACAAACTAGAGGATGCAACTAAAGGAATGATAGCCAGCAGAGAAGACTCACTCTTTTCCCATCACATCTATGTGTCTCTAGAGATGAACCACAAGCGGCTGTGCATTTCCTTCATGTTTGTAAATTACATGTTCTTGCGTTCACTTGGGAATCAGCCACACAAACAATTTACAACAGACACCAGAAATGCAGTTGATTCTTTTCACGCAGGAGCTGATTAACACACAATGGGACACACTTAGACTGTGTATGCCATGAACTTGTTCCTGTTACTATTTCACTGGCAACATCACTAGGAATATACAGCTGTAGAAGGACATTCAGAATCTTTGCTGTTGTGGGAGACGAGGTCAGTTGAGTCTCCTCGGAAGGCCGGGGAGCAGTTAATAAGGAGATGAATAAACAGGAATCCTGCAGGTTCGCAGGTTTACATAAAGGACTTGTTAGAGGAACAAGTTGTATACTTGTTGTTGAAATGTAAATGGCTCAAGACCCCCCCCCCCCTTGGATGTCTGCATGACAACATTCTTTTAAAAGTCCGATGCTGTTAATAAACTTTGGCTATCATCCATCAGTCTATGGGTGTTACTATAGGTCTGTGCACTAAATCCTTTGCTGCAGGACAGCGAACATATAACACCTATGGAAGGTACAATAGAATATAATTTATAATAAATGTTGAATTTATTGCAGATAATCATTTTCAGGAATTTAGATAAGAGCGAGTTATGGGAAACAGGATTCTGTGTTTCATTGTCTGTAAAATTTGGGTTTAGATTTCAGTTCTTCTCCATAGCAGCTTTAAAGGGGTCAGTGATATCTATCTTCCAGGACCCATATGATGACCATGAGCAGCAATAATTTGCTGGATACTGCTGACTTTTAGTATCTTACCAATTCTTACATATGCCATTTTTATAAAAACACCCCTATAAAGGTTACACTTTGATTATACTCATTTTGCAAAGGATGAAACTGAACCCAGAAGCTAACTCACACATTATAGCATCAGTAAGCAAGAGCAGACATTCAGCCTACCAAGCTGGAATCAATATCCACTCCAAGGCATTGTCTCATCCCTAGCTGGGCTATGATGTGTCTAGCACTGGATCCAAGTGATAGGTCCTCGATGGACAGTACTACTTTAGCTTGGAGTGATATGAAAGGAATCAAGGAGGATAGTAGTCCATTGTATTTTGCAACATATACAGAAGTCAATGAAAGTGAGGAGCACATTTCTAGGAAAGGGCCTTCAGTAAATGAGCAATGCCAATGCTTAGCTGATACAGTCTAAAGAGTCCATGGGAACTAAATGAAGGTGCATGCCAATGATATGAACTGGACTTTTGCAAGGAGATGCGCAGTTTATTTATTTATGTATCTCATCATGCTAAATAGATACATTTATATCTATATTTCATCATGCTAAATCGATCACTTTAGATTAGTGAGAGTTTCTATACAACTGACAGATTCATAAGTTCAAGAAAAATTCATTAATGAGAGCACTCTTAAATTCAGAGGATATGAATTTGATAGCTGATGAGGTCAAAATAAACATACGTATCAAATAAGTGTCTTTTCTCCATTATTACTTAGGAGCATCCTTGAAAGACGTGAAGAGATACAGGAAGCAATTAAAAGCAGAAAGAAGAATACATCCTTGATTTGCCATCCTTTGGATTCTAAATTAAGCTAACCCTGTCTGTTCATGCCAGGAGCTAGCTGGAACCACATAAAACACGAATAACAAACCCCATTAAAAATAAAACGAATGCATAAAAGCATGGCATTTAGTCAGGTTCTCTTGGCCTGGCTTAGGGCTCCCAGGGAGCACTAAGTTTCAAAAGTATTGGTTGACATTTGGAGCCAGAGACTGTCATTTTTTTTGCATATATCTAATATCAGAATTAGACAAATGAGGATTCAACCAGTGTTTGCCTATCTCCTTCACTGTTTCAGCGCCCTTTTAGCCATTGCACTTCCCTGGCTTTTTCTTCATTTACTATCCATGCACCTCCTAGGAGCCAGAAAGTCCCAGTCCTCGACAAACCCCCGGATATGTAATTTATTCTCCTCCCAAGTCACTGACAGCCACATCTACCAGCGCCAACGACAACACGTAGATACATGCAGCCCACAAATGGACTGCCTCTTGAATTGACATGCACACTGCCAGATCATTTTGAAGATGGAAAATATTTGTTCCTTTTTTATTTGAGTGGCTGATGTGTGAGTTGAAAATATACAATCATTTCTGCCCTTCATTTCCTACAAATCTAAAATACCAAAGTGAGCTCAACTGTGAGCATGTTTAGAGACATTCTGCATATTGCAGTCATTCTTCAAATTCACTCTGTCTAGATGTGTTACAAACAGAAGTTGTTCAAATTCAAAGTAATTGACTTTCAACCAACTGTGACCAAATCACACATACACAAAACAACAAACCATGTGCTACAGCATGAAAACTCATCTACAACTCAGAAGCTTACCCCCAAGAAAACTTATAAAAGCCTACCTTATAACCATGCAAATCTTCTACTGGGAGTAAAACAATTCGTTCACAAATTTGTCTCACTGCACTGCTTATTGTTACAAATAATCATTTTGTTAGACTAAAAATATTCACAGAGTGAAAACTTGGTTATCATACTTGTAAAAAATAAAGATTCTTCTATATTTTACAGAATTTTTCTACTTTTGGTTCAGTGTTTCTCTCATGAAGGGAACAAAAGGAAAGCGAGCAGTAGCCATGAATATAGTAAACAGAAATTTTATCTACAACAAGTGCTAACTATCCGGACCCACATAGTATGTATCTGTTTATCACATTCCTTTAACTCCACAATGGAGAAACACATGAAAAGTAATTACAGACAATAGATTCCTAATTCAATATATGGGCCATATATGACTATGAATCCTATTGCTCATCACCAATGATGCACAGCATTACTTTCTATGAGTCTTTGTTCATCGGAAAAAAGTATGCTTCATAAGTATAATCTTGCATGAGGGCAATGATCAGTGACCTAGTACATGCATAGGCCATTTTAACATTTCTTAACTGTAAGATTGCTTATGAGAAAGCCTTCCTACTTTATTATTTAGTTGCACAGATCATGAACTTCCTAACACTGTCTTATGCATTCATTGTGTTTGGAGTGGAAATTTCACTACTTATATTAAATTAACAGCAACAACAGCAAAGCAACAATGAGAATTTCTCAGATGTGCCTGTCCAACACATGATACAACACCAAAGAAGCCCCATTGTCTTGCAGTCAATAGAAGCCACAATAACCAAAGACACTTTTTAGATGGCTTTGGTCCCTGAGCTGTACCTTTTCAGCATGTTTTACACAAGTAATGAACTGTAATTATGAAAGCAGAATGAGCACATTCCTGTGAAATAAAACCACAATCTGATGTTCACATCAACACAACTATCTTTTCACTTGTGACAGCTATTCTCTTGGCTTGAAAGGTCATCATTTGCCTGAATAAATAGGCGAGAAAGAAGCTTTTCAAGCTCTGTTTGTAAGGAAAATGAGTCTCCAAATTGGAAGAGACGTGCACGGTAATAAGAAAGTGCAGTGATGATTTGTGTACAACTGCAGGCAAATGACTTCCTCCTTTTAGGGAAATTTAATGATGGGTTACTTTTTCAAAGGGAAAGCAATAACTTAGGTGAATAAAGTTGTGCACTCCAAAATGAAATTATTTTCAGCTTTAAAATACAACCCCAAAGCCATATACCTGTGATTTTCTCTGTCAATATAATTAACCAAGCACCTAAAATACATTTTGAACATCAATTTCAACAAATTTACTCTCTGGTCTTTACAATGTAACAGGGAAACTAAGTAACATGACATGAATGTGGATTACGGCCTTTTAGGATGTTTTGGGAAATAATTTTGGGCAATGAGATAAATCAAAAATGAAATGTGGTATTTATGCTTCAGAAGAACACAACTATTCTAGGTATGGCTACCAAAGGCACACGGTGTGAATTCACTGAAACAAGGAAGACAGAGGTTAGTGCATCCTTGGGCACTTGCAGACAGAAGCCAATGGGTACATGGCACCAGGCTTAGTAAAGAGCTTATCTCTTAAGCTATAGAATGGTGATTCATAACCGCCCAAGTGAGCCTTGACTGTCTTCCTTGGGAGACAACATACCGGGCATTAACTAAGGAATATTCCCGGGTCCAGGCTGGCAAGGCAAGCCCAAATGACTCTGTTTATACTGTGCCAATTGGCACGAACAGAGCATAGCAAAGATCAAGAAATTGGTTAAAGCCCAGAGAACCATTATGTCTGGATGAATCCTTACAATTGTTATCTTTTCCACTGTGTCTACGCGTCAATAAAGATATTTTGGGACTGGTGTGTGGTGTAGGACTTTAAACCATTGCTATGATGCTGGCATCTCACATGAGTACTGATTCAAGACCCAGCTGATCCACTTCTGATCAAGTGCCAGGATAACATGCCTTGAAAAGCAGTGGAAGATGGCTCAAGTGCTTGAACCACTGCCACCCTTCTGAGAAACCCAGATGAGCTGCCTTGCACCTGGTTTCAGATTGGCTCAGCTCTAGCCATTTACACCATTTCAGGAGTTAACCAGTGGATGGGAAGAGATTTCTTTTGCTCTATCTTTTTCTCCTTCCTCACCTTTCAAATACAACACAATATTTTAATAAAAAGAATGGGTGTTTTATCTGTTTTATAAATATTACAATCCTACAGAATAGAACATCCTAACAGCGTGATGTCGCAGATGGACTGGTACATGGTAATTGATTTAGTGATTTAACATTATATTGTGTTTAATAAATACTACATGGTAGTGGCACAGAATCTAGCAGATGAATGACAGTCAGAAGCACAAATATGTCTTATAATATAAGCCTGAGTTACACAACAAGACAAAATATAGATTTTGATGTTTCATATTGCTATTTCGGATACTGAAGAGTTAACACTCATTTTACAATAAGTAATCTTACTTCTAAAGAATCAAATAAGAAAAAGCAAAATGAGATAAAGGAAATAAGCAATCCTCATATAAATCCTTTTGACTTAAGTGATATAATCAATATCTGAGTTAATGACAACATGATTAGTTTAACGTAGAGTATCACTTTTCAATGGTTTGTTTTGGAATCATGGCAGATACTAATAGTTAAACGATACTGATATATTGAAAAATATAAGACTGTCAAATTAAGAGAACTGGCTCCTATAAAATAGTTCCCTACTGTTTATTGTGAACTAAATATTTATCTTATATGTATTAATCATTTTTTCACTCATGTCTTTTCTGCAACTTAACAAAGTCATAAAAGCTAAACACCCATATAATGTAGGCATTGATACACATATACATAACATATGCACTCTATGTGCATGTTACAAACATACACATGCACTACTACTGTACAGGGAAGCAGCCCTGAAGTGCATCCTGCAGCTTCGTGCTCAGATGGATCTTCTGCTAGGATTCTTGCTGTCATATGCTACTGTGAAGTGCACTGTAATTAGCTGTACATTTCATGTAGTGGAGCTGCACTACCAAGTGATATCAGGTTAGGGCTGTCAGCTCAAGTATCAAAAGTGTGAAAAGATACTAAGTGCAAAGATGAAACACAATGAGAACACTCGAGATCCACAATCACGCAAAGCCTGATCCTCTGTCAACCCTGGGAGACTTTGCAAGGATCTGTTTTAAGGATCAACCAAGGCATCCCTGACCCCATCACTACATGTGTGCTGAAAACATTGTTCTTGGCTTCAAGTTTTGCAGAAGCTTTTAAATCTATACACTCAAGTGTCCCAGTCCTGTTGGTACTTATATTTCTAATCACAAGTGAAGATTCCATTCCAAAACTAATGATGTAAAACGCCCAAATTTAAGTTAGTTATTTAAAGAAGTTCAAAAATCTTGGACAAACCTTATTGACCAAGGAATGGTATCTCTGTATCTACAGAAATGTATTTTAGAACAGACTACCTTTTAGCATATTAATATAGAAAAAAACACATTAAGAGAAAAAATAACAAAATAAGAAAGAGATATGAAGAAAAATCAGTCAATTTGCTCCAATTCCTGGAAGTTATATCCACTTTTAGTAGAAAACAAATCATAAAATACACTAAGCAACTAGGGTAATGAATGTAGAAATTAGTATTGAACCTGTGCTACCCAAATCTTCACCCTTCAAAATCGCTGTTTCACTTTGTTAAGTGAATGTTGAAGAACTCACTGAAAGTGACTTAGTCTTCAAGTTAGCCATTCAGGTTTCCCAGGATAAACGATCAAGTCAACTAGAAAGGGATATAGGGCAATTTCACACAGAAATATCTACCTTCATTAACAACAATCACTGCTCTAAAAGTTCGTCCAACCCACATTTCCATTATTTTCAGACTCTCTGGCTGGTAAACTTGTTTCAGAATGTTGTGTTTTATTTTGTTAAATGACTTAGACATTTTGTTATCCTTACTGACAGTTCTTCTCCTATGGAAAAATGTGAATCCTTTCTTGGATAAGCAAAGAGTGCTATACTAATATCAACAAAATTAAACATATGGTGAGACAACTAATGATTGTATTACAACAGTGTAATAATTCAACCAAATAAACAAAATCTATCAGTATGAATGGCCACCAATTCTGCATTCACAGTGCTTCGGCTAGCACTTGCTTGGAAACAAAGTGATAATAATAAATGAATTATGAGTTTATTAAACCGATGATGAAATAATACTACTCATGTCCATGCTTTTACGATGTCTTAATGAACATAAAATTAAAAAGGAGACTGCTTTAAACAACCATCTCTATTAGTAAAAATTCTTCCAAGGCACATGAAGGTTTAATTAAAACATCAAAATGTGGGAAGAAACAAAATTTGTCTGGCAAATGTGAATATCATGGTATTGTCACTGAGCTTTTCTAATGAGATTAGATTCTTTCTTTAAATGCCATTTTCAACTGAGGCAAAGATAAGACAGATTTAATGGGATCATTATATATAGCTGGATTCTAGCTGTATGAACAAGTGTCTGATATTTAAATATCATAAACAATACACCACACACTCTCCTGTCCAAAATACTGTCAATACTAAGAGAAATAAGCTGATACTTTGAATATACAAGGTACAGAGAACAGCAACCTTAAGAAAACAATATTGCCTCAAAGAAATTTTGGCAAAGAAAACTTGCATTCAACATGCATCTCACATAAGAAAGTAAAAGCTTCACATTAAATCCCTAGGGATAATGCATTGTTTACAAAAATGAATGAGAGGATAGAGTTACCTCTGAAAGTCTGTCGATGATTTTCTTTTTCAAATAACGTTAATAGGGTGCTTTTCTGGAATTATTTTCATTTGGTCCTAACAAAAGACACGGGAAAAATCCATCGACTGATGCAAGGTTGTATCATGACCAAGACAAAAGAAATAAACCTATCATTTATTTTAAATTTTCAATGTGAGAGCTTCTTTCTTTATTGGCCTATAATGAGGTTTCCACCATGAATTCACCTTGAGCACTTTAGCTTAATGAACAGGATTTGCTATTATAAAGTCTCTTTTGTGTCAGTTCTGAAATCCATGTACTTCAGCCCCAAGATCTATGCCATGTCCACTGCATTTAGTAGACTAAGCAGCTTCTGTGGCCTCTGGAGTTAAAGCCGTGTGCCTCCATTTGCCCCATTTACAGCTAGAGTTGTTCAGATAATAAACTGCCTATCAAAGAATCATTGTGTTCACACAAATCTTTAAACATAACTGCATAAGTACAAAGGACAGACTAACCATGGTAGAGAAATAGTACATTTATTTCTAGGAGGTAAGATTTTACAAAGCCTGGTGAATATAAAGAGAAAACAAACGATATTAAGATTGCATGCTTTAAAACACCATTATGGTGCCTAAATATTTATGTACAAACAATTTCACTGCACTCAATATGTACCTGTGGATATAAAGAGGGTCTAGACACATATATATCTGAATATGGACACAGACCCTTAACAATCAGACTGAGCACTGGGTGCTAATGTTTTCAGAGAAGAAAAATAATTAGGAATTGCATGAATTGCTTTTTATAGGCTCTCTAAATATTTATGATGCAGGCACTATAGTCCTGATACAAAGGTAAATAATACATTTTCCTTGGGCTTCGGCAGCTCAATCTATAGTACACATAAGAATATAGCCAAGCAATGACACTAAAGAGATGCCTGACTTTGTTGAAGTACCCAGCACAGACTTTGCACCAGGAATAATGCTTGAACTAAATCCTAAATGACAAGGAAGCATTTTCCCACACAGATGCACATAAAATAAAGGAGAAATGGAGATTTCTAGACACAGCACAAGCAAATACGGATTGCTTAAAAAAAAAGCCACATGTGCAGCAAATCCAGATGTAGCAGTTTTAAAAAATTGGGCCACACAGAAATTGGGCCACAAGGAAATTGTTTTGGGGTCCCAGACCTTCACTGGGGACTCAAGCAAACAGCAAAGTCTTATTCATATTCTATTTCAGGCTTTGAATCTAAACGCCTTTAAAGAAGATCACATGCTTGAACAAAAGTTCATGAGAAACACAAACTCCACAGTGCAACATATTGAGAATGGCTTTACAAAGACCCTAGGTCTGTGATGGCCACTGCATGCCCAATCATGGGATGCAGACTTCCATGTAGGAGAGTATGTCAAAGGAAAGGTACAACTGGGCAAATGACTGAATCAGTGTACGTTCTTTAGAAAGAAGTCCAGTGGAAGGAGTGTGAAGAAAAGTCTGCAGTGTGGGTGGAATGATGAAAGCTAAGAATCTGAGTCAAGAGGGTTGAGGAAACTGTGATGGAGATACAGTATGCTCAAGGTCTTGAATGAGCGTGGTAAGAATAGTCTTCACCCATTTCTTGGGCTTGACAAACACAACTCCCTTGTTCCTACCTTGGTCAGTCAAAAGCAAATTCTTTGTGGCTAGTTCTCTTGCTAACATTTATTCATCTAACTGATACAACACAATTTATCTGAGTTAATATGTTCATATTAGAATTAACATTTGGAGAATACCTATGGTAAGGGTCGGCTATGCCATATATATATGTAGCTGCCAAACTCTGATATGGTTTGCATTGATAATTTTAGGGAGAAAACAACTAGTTATGCTTATTTTATAAATTCTAGATTCCAAATAATGTTCAGGTGCTCTCCAAAACACACATGATCAGGTCTTGTGGCACAGAGCATTAGGCCATCATTTCAGTTGTGGTATCAGATATGGGTACTGGTTTGTACACCTGCTTCTCTACTTCCAATCCAGCTCCCTACAATTTGCTTAGGAAAGCAGTGGAGGATGCCCAATTCCTTGGGTCCTTGCCCCATACTGGAGACTCAAATGGATTTCCTGGCACAGCCCTCATATTGCAACCATTTGGAGGGTCAACCAGCAGATGAAAGAAATTCATTCTCATTCATTCATTCATTCATTCATTCATTCTCTCTCTCTCTCTCTCTCTCTCTCTCTCTCATTCTTTGCACTCCCTCCAGAAGTCATCCTGTGACCAAATAGAACAGACAAGTGCAAAGAGGATGGCCAGATTACAATTATCTACAGTATAGGTGTGGGGCTGTGGTAAAACATCTTTGAGACTGTGCTGATACGAGGGAGAAGATTCCAAGTGTCTTCAAAAGCACAGAAATGGTTGAGAGGCCAGGACTACATATCCTGTTTGAGTCACTTGTCCTCAGAGACAGGTGATAGTTCTGACCTAAGGTCTTCTAGAACAGCCTTGTCCCTTCCACCTGCTGTCATCACCCACACAGGCGATCTGTTCTGGCAGGCAGTGCTAAGACGTGATTCCTAGTTCTCTTTTGCCTTTCTTTCTCATGTTTCCACCATCTTTGTTTTTTAAGCATGCAATAGGGCCTTTGGAGTTTCAGATGCCTCTATTTTTCATTATTCTCAAACTCTCTTGACAGACTAATGCTCTCAAGGTCAGGGTCAAGTCTCTTAGACCTTTGATCCCTTTCTTGGATCGCAGCACACCAGATCCTTAAATGTTTGATGAATGAATCTGTGATGTCTAACTCAAAGTCAGAGAAGGCAAAGAACAATCTGCTGCCTGCAGCTCTGTTGCCACAGTAACCAGTGGACGACCTGCAAAGGTGGCTATGGGGGCAGAAAGCTCTGATAGAGCAGGATCGCAAGTGAGTTCTTCCTACTCGAAAAGGAAACTCACCAATACTGTTAACCCTGCCGCACAGACTTAAGGATAAATTGTCTTTGGCTCTACTAGTGGAAACTGCTAAGGCAGCTGGGGAGTAAATGCTGTTTGGCCTGAAGAACTGGGGCATAAAAAAAGAGATCCAAATATGCCTGTGTGAACGTACCCTTCTTGTCATATAGGCATCTGTATTATTGCTCAGAGCAGGGAGCGGTTAAGACTCAAAGATTCCTCTGTCTCTTGATGTGAGGGGAACAGATATTTGGTCATGAACCTTTTGGGTCTGCTCAGAGCTTTCTAACATGCTTTTGTCTCCCTCCATCCATTCTATATTGGCTATCATCCTATAATGGCTGTTAAATGGCTTGTAACTCAGGCATCAGTGCTGGTCCTATTCAACAGCCTTATAGAGGGACAGTTGATATTTAACTGTTTGTCACTGTATGACATTAAGATCATCAAAGAACTTTGCTGAAGTGAACTGGACAGGAGACGGTGTAGTGACCAAATGAAAAGAGCCATGGCACTAACTCCCTTGTTTTCTACAGGACTGATAATTTCCTTCCAGAACCAGTCAATGACATAGATGTACTTTTCTTATCACCCGTCATCCTGCATTGCGGAGTCTGGTGTTGGTTATTTTATATGTAAGAAGAATCCAGCTGAACTTTTGTTCCCTATAAAGAATTTCCTCACACTGAAAAGGCTGCTCTAGGACTCAACAGACAGCAAAAACAAACACAATGTAGTGAATAGTTTTACAATTACAAGGTATAAAATAAGAGGTGACTCTGATGCAAAGCTAGATATATTGTTATTAAATCATCATGTTTCCTCAGAGTTGAGAAGACAAATCCTACTTTTACCTTGATTTAAATAATAATCATAATGTTACAGTATGTATTACAAATTGGAGTGCTGACAAATATAGGCCCAGCACTAAAAATATTTCTGTTAAAGAATTCATGATGAAATAATAAATTACTAACCATTTGGGCCAAGCTTAAGTGTAAAATAACATTTGTTTGACTAAAATTTTAGAAGAAAGGACAGCTATATAGTTAAGTATTTACAGCACAATGTATTAAGCTATCACCATGTAGTAGGGATTGAGTGCAAAGTGATATGGGCATAAAAGTGATAAGCTGCTAATAACATCCACAAAATACATTATGTTTAAAAATAAATATAACTCTAGATATGAAAATTAAATGAAATTGTCTTTCACTTTAATTTTTCATGAAGAAAGAAAATGTGATATATACATAAAAACTCATATAAAACATAAACATATATAATATGTATATTTATACACATATGATCATAAAATATGTGTGTATTCATATGTAAACATACATGCATTTTCCCACGTGAAATTTAAAATGACAAGAAATATACATGATTGTTCCATGAATACCGTCTGCTCACATCCTGTTAGAAAGCTTTTCATCCAGCCAGCCACTATATGCTATCAAAAACAGGACACTAAGCCAATCTTAACACATTCACTTCTTCACTTAACTTACCTTACTTTTTGATTAACTTTGATTGATAAAGAATATCTCATCCAGAAGCATACAAACTTAACAAGCTGACTTAAGCAAAATAATGTAAAGTTAGACAACATGCATGGTTTGTATTTTTTAAATTTCATTTCATTTTATGACAGTTTCATAGGCTCTGAGATTCCCCAACCCCTCCCCATGCCCTTACCCCATGGTGGATTCCTCCACATTGCTGCAGTATTACAGTTCAAGTCAAGTCATGATTCTTTCATTGCAAGCATGTACCATGCATAGAGTTCAGCCTCATATTGTCCAGATAAATTCAATAGTTTCTTGGGGAGACCATCTCTGGTCTGAAAGCAGAGCTGGTAGAATATCATCCCGTCCAATGAAAAGCCACAACATGATATCAACAATAATTTACAACATTACAGAGTTAATTGACATGGTATTGAGTGATCAATATGTTAGAAAGTGCAAGTTCTTAACCACACCCTGTGACTACTTCATTGACATTTCAATTTTAGTTTGTACACAGCCGGTTGACATGGTTTGTATTTTAACTTCATATAATATTGCCTAAGTCTACACAGATGAAACAACTTTTTACTTTAGCATGACAGCTTCCTCAACTATCCACAGCATGTTCCTCCTTCGCCCAGCTATTTGCTGTATGCCTCAAGCAGTATTGTTGGGGGGGGAGAGGCCAAAACAGCCAACTTTTCAGACTCTCTGTAACCTTGATTCACTTGGAGAGATTTTCTAACTGAGCACCTAACCTGATCACCACACCCACCGAGAGTGTGCTAGAAAAACTAAAATAACTTCTTAGGAACAAATCACAGCCATCTAAATTACTCCTTTGACAGAGTAATGGGTCTTACAGATGAAAGTCAGCAGAAGGTGTCATTTATCTTGACTTCACAAGACTTGTCAACTTTTCTTGGTCTTTTCTGAAGAACACATTCATAAATAATTCGGAAAATGATGACTTAGCACTCAAAAACTTGGAGGTAGTCTATCCCAGTCTGAGAAAGGAGAGTTAAAAAAAGTTAGCTATCTCTGCCTATAGGGGTGAAATGGGAATCAGAAGGCACTCTAACAGGAAAATTTATACAGTAGGGTCCTACTGATAATTCTTATGAGTGATTAATACCGTAGGTAGTTACATTTCATTCAATCAAGTAAATACACATTTGTTTAGTGGAAATATAATGTAGTTGAACAATGTACCGTGTGTGTCAATAAAGGTGTTTGCACAATGGAAGCTGGCTTCTGGTTCAAGTGTCTCCTTAACATAGACACAATTATGCGTAGACTTGTGCCTCTCTCAAATCCATATCAAGATGTCCTCACCTCCACTGCCTCAAAAATGACCATGTAAGAAATCAGATCCTTAAGGAGATCATTAAATGTGAATAGTGTTGTCACAAGAATAGGAAATTTAGACACCCACAGTACAGAAGTAAGAGTATTTGAAAATACAGAAAAAATGGGGCCATTTACATGCCAAGAACAGAAGACCCAGAAGTGAACATTGTCAATACTTTCATCTTAAACTGTAAAATGGCACGTTTTGACTGTTGTTTGTGGCTTTAGTTTCTGGAACTTTGCTACAGCAATCCAGGAAACGAATCCTGATTCTGGGTCCAGGAGCAGCTCTGTGTTGTCTGTAATGTACAAAGGGCTCTTACCAGATGAAACAACTCAAGAGTGACTCATCACAGGCTGCCGGTAACCAGGATACATAGGATTCTGCCCAGACAATGATTGTGAGTAATCAGAGAGCTTTCTGCAGAAGTCACCCTGGTGGATATGGTAAATTGGCAGTCAGAATCCAAGGAAGGTTCCAGATGTTCAGTGAAAAGATGAGAACATGGTGAGATACCATGTGGATCCTCAATAAAAGCTGGACAGAAAGGTGGCTCCTTCAAGCTGTTTCAGGCTGATTTCCAAGGCACTCCAATCCTCTTTAACTCCGATAATAACCTTCCCTGCCTCGCTCCTTCCTTCTTCAAAACACTTAAAAAAAAAAAAAAACTACATGTCCAGAGGTGACTAGATTTAGTTAACCAGTTGACATTCCAAATGGAAGAAGCAGAAGCTTCTGAACTGGGGACTTTTTCCTTAGAAGAGACCACTCTTATATGGAGAGGATCACTGAAGGGTCCATTTTAGTTTCCATTCTGCAAATGAAATGCTGCCATGTATTTTATTTTTGAGAAATACCTACATTCAACGAAATAACCAAAATGCTCTTGCTTCAAAATGAACATCTCCTAGCACTAGGAATTTCATATGTGCAAAATTTCCTTTACAAAATTAACAGTGTGCAAACTCTCAGGGGCTTTCTTTTGGAAGTGGAGTGAGGGGAACAAGGAGTAAGAAGTATCAACAATGTTTTAAAAACTGAACTGAAGCGTAAGTTGGGGTTGCACAGGAGGAGGAATCGAGAAATGAGCAGGTGGACACTGCTGAATGCCTCCAAAGGCTACAAAATTGGAGGCACCACATGCCACAAAGGCTCCCCCCACCTGAAAAAGGGATGTCCACTTCCCATTGGGAAAGAATCAAGTAATGTCGACTGGGAACAACCAGAGCCGTGGAGGGGATGCCTAAGTTAAGGTTTAACTGAGGATTCACAAAAAGGAAGAAAGCCAGGTTTTTCTTAAACTCAGGCCCTGAAATGCCAGGGGAAATGGTTAGACAATTTCTGTGTGAAAAAAAAAAATCTATAGTCCTAAAAAGAATTTAAAAGAAAGAAGTTAGAGAAACGGTCATCTGGAAGTTACTTAGCAAATAACTGAATCATTTTATGACCACCATCTGAGGTTTTATCCTCTCACTATTGAACATGATTAAATGCCTATGGGTTTTTATAAAAATCTTTCCACCTGAAAAAGAAAGGTAGGAAAACCAATTGTAAAAAAACAAAACAAAACCCCCCCCCCCCCAAAAACCCCAGAAATTTAAAAGCTAACTAAAAACATCCTTAGGGATGAGAAAATATTGTGGTCGTGAAACAAGATTTTGATGCAATAAAAAGCAAGTCATTCTATTAGATATAAAAATTTAATGTCAGAAATGTAAAACATCAGTTGCAGGTTTAAAATATCTATGATGAACAATTGTTCCAAGAACTAGAACACAAAGTTCAAGAAACAGAAAACAAACGAGGAAATCAGAGGTTCTACTTAGAAAGACCTAGCACAATCCAGTACTTAATAACATAATAAGAAACATTTGCAGAAACTGACTTCAAAAAATCAGTAAAAAGAATATTCCTAGCCAGCACCATGGTACACCAGGTCCTGCTGCCGGAAATGCCAGCCTCCCATCAGGGCGAGTTTCTGTTCTGGCTGTTCCATTTCTGATGCATCTCTCTGCTAATGGCCAGGGAAAAGCAGCAGCACCTACTACTCAGGCTCCTCACGCCTGGGTTTGGCCATTGTGGTCACTTGGGGAGGGACTCAGCAGATGAAAGAATGTTCTCTCTCTTTCTCTCTCTCTCTCTATCCCTCCGCCCCCAGTCCCTTTCTGTCTATAACTCTTTCAAATAAACATACAAACTATAATAAAAAAGAAGGAAAACGTCCCAAAATATAATACATACACTTCTAGATTAATTTGCTCATTGAAGTGCCTACAAAGTAAACTTATCCACACACACAAAAAAAGAACAAAATATCATTTTGAAATTTCAGAGAAGGAAGATTCTACTAGCAAAGAACAATGAAATATAAGGTGACAACCTGTATTTAGCTGGATAATAACTATCCAAAGATATATGGTGCTAATTTCTGGTACATCTAAATGTCACATGATTTGGAAAAGAGCTGTTCAAATTTTGATTGAATTAAGGGTTTTCTCCCTCTCTTCCCACTCTCTGTCCTCCACCTCCCCCTTTCCCTCCTCCTCCTCCTCTCCCTCCTCCTCCTCCTTCTTCATTATTTTAGCCCATTCTGTACTCTAAGGTTCAGTTTGCCACTGATAATAATATTCAACAAGTATATATTGGGAAGACCACATTTCCACTAGAGTATAAGCATTGGCTAAACCTCACAATCATATATAAAAGTTATTATTTACTACCTATATTTTTAAGATTTGATGTTCCCTTGTAGATATTAGAAAAACCTTGTAGATATTAGCTATTGTGCTACTTGTCTTTTAGAGACTGATTTATTTCACTAAGTATAATGGTTTTTAGTTTCATCTATTTTGTTGCAAAAGATAGGATTTCATTTCTTTGTATGGCCAAGTAACATTACACATGATCTGCACATCACATTTCCGTTATCCATTGATCAGACAATAGACCTCTGCATTGGCTCCATAGCTTAGTTATTGTGACTTGAGCTGCAATAAATGGGGGTGGGAGGTGCAAGTGACTCTCTCACATGCTCACTTCATTTCATCTGGGTAAGCTGCCAGGGGCATTATTCTTGGATCATGTGGTAGATCTGCTTTCCCATCTCTGAGAACTCGTAACATTATCTTCAATAATAACAATTGTCCTAGTCGCCATTCATATCAACAATAGATCAGGGTACCCCCCCCCAT
The DNA here is from genome assembly GCF_017591425.1 of Ochotona curzoniae. Taxonomy (NCBI): domain Eukaryota; kingdom Metazoa; phylum Chordata; class Mammalia; order Lagomorpha; family Ochotonidae; genus Ochotona; species Ochotona curzoniae. Next base: position 11,095,491 of record NW_024466502.1, read on the forward strand.
ATAGTAGCTAGCATTTCTTTTGAATTGATTGATTGGTCTTTGGGTCTGCTAGTTAAGAACAATGACATTTAAGTTAACCTCCTGTATATGGCTGAATAATGAATACCCAAAGATGGTGTGGTTTTAATCTAATGGTTATATAATCTGGGAAAAAAAAAAGTCTTCAGATGATTAAATTAATCATCATGCAATGTGAAGGCTAGCTTAGATTACTGAGGGGGCTCTAATGCCATCAGAGGTGTTCTGTAAAGAGACAGAGAAAAAGCGATCTAACGGGGCAGAAAGTAATAACTCTCAGACTGAACTACCCGAAGTAGCATGAGCGAAGAAAGGCTGGCAGCTACTTGAGCAATAAAAGAAGCTTCCCCTCCTGGTGTCCTTGGATCCTGTAAGGCTGGCCCTGCTGCTACTCTGATTTCAGAACTATGAGATAACAGGTTTTTGTTGTTCTAGGCATCTTAATTTTTGTTACTTTTTAAAATACTTATTTTTATTATTTTATTGCAAAGTTGGATATATATAGAGAGGAGAAGAGACAGAGAGGAAGATCTGTCCGCTGATTCACTCCCTCCCTAAGTGACCGCCATGGCCAGGGCTGTGCCGATCTGAAGCCAGGAGCCAGGAGCTTCTGTGTCTCCCATGCAGGTGCAGAGTCCCAAGGTTTTGGGCCGTCCTCGACTACTTTCCCAGGCCACAAGCAGGCAGCTGGATGGGAAGTGGGGCTTCTGGGATTAGAACCGACACCTATATGGGATTCTGGCACATTTGAGGCAAGAACTGTAGCCGCTAGGCCATGGCGCTGGGCCCATTTTTTGTAAATTCTTATAGGAACCAGAGAAAGTCAGCACTCCTGCAAATTCTCAAAACTCAATGTGAATTCAGAAGACGGAAGAGGTCTGACAAATGCTCTGAAATTCTCAAAAATAGTGAATTCTAACTTAGAATTTAAAAGCAAGTAAGGGAACAGTTGAGTACAAGGATCAACTATAATCATGGTTGCATATTCAAAGTCTTAAAACTACAGTACTCTTTATTAAGAAGCTAATAGTGCATGTACATTCAACAACGTGAAGGAGTAAGCAAAAAAAAACTTCTTAGAAGTCAGAGAATGAGAAATGCACAATAGCAGAGCAACGAATGGCTTTCAAAGCACAAAGCTGAAGGAAAGTTCCAGAATGGTATTATAAAATGGCTCCAAAACCCAGCTGAGAGTGGAAACAGAGGGCTACAGGACAGCTCTCAGCATGGAAACAGTTACAATGTTGAGATGACCTGAACAGTCTGATCTCACTAACAGGAGTTTGCAACACCAACAGAACCTTTAGGAGACATTAGCAGGTGCAGATGCAAAAACTAAGCAAAGAGGCAAAGCAATTTAAAGCCCTCTGTGCCACAAAATGCAGTGTCTAAGAAGGAAAACATAATGCTTTTGTGGATCAACTGTGAACAATGCATAGTAATGATGCAGTAAACACTGACTCACCATGGGATAGCACTTTTGTCGTGTGTGTGGGCACAGAATTTATGAGCACAAGGCAGTAAAATCGCCACCTTCTGTAATGTGGATCCAGTGCACAATATTTATCATGAAAAACAAACATTAGTGTGAGGATGGCATGTCCAAAGTACATACAAATGAGAAGGGACAGATATTCTATGAAGACGACACTTCATAGATGTGCATGAAGGGTAAGGAGAGTACTAATTTTATTATAAATTGTATAACGTTCATTATTAACACTTAAGACTATTATTTTGAATTTGGATGTTAGTTTGAAAAAATATATTTTTAACACTGAATACAGCTTAAGTTGCCATTAGAGATAGAATCATATTCCCTCAAAATTTATACGTTGATATCCTATCCTACAGTGCCACAGTATCTGACCACATTTGAGAGTTTTTAATGAAGGAGTTAATTAAAATGAGGTCATCGGCATGGGTCCTAATTCATTTTCACTGCTGTCTTTACAAAAGGTGGAAATTTGGCCACAGACATGGATGCAGACTGAACATCAAATGATCATCAAAACAGCCTCTCCAGGCCAGGTTGAGATGCCTGAAAAAGATCTTTCCTGCATGGTCCTCAGAAGAAATAAAATATTGCCAACATCCTGACCTTGAACTTCTAGCTTCCAGAGCTGTGAAAATATCATTTTTCGTTGCTGTTGTTTTTACGAAATCGCCCAGTCTGTCTGTGGTTCTGGTTACCACAGTCCTGGCGATCTAATAAACCAGGCAAGCGAGTAATGTAAATGGTTCATTAGGATGTGATTGACATTCCTGTAGTTAGCAGAGTATATTTCCAGTTGGAGTGAACTCCTCCTGTCAATCAAAAGGGTAAATCATGGGGCAGCAGTCTCTGAAACGCACAAGAAAGAGATGTCCTTATAGGACTGTGCGGGTTAGAAATGATGGCAGTCACTCCCGGAGCATTCCTCACAGCCAAGGATGCTGGTGCCGCACAGAGGGGCTCCCTTCTAGTGGACCATGTTAAGTCAGCCCCTTCTGACATACTTTCATCACCCTCCTGAAGTTCATGGCCTGTTCTCCATTTTCAACTTGATCATAGGCATCAGAAAGTCAAGCAGTGAACTAAGGAGAGTGTAAGTGGTAACGAAGACCAGTGTGCCCACCCAGCAGCAGCTGCTTCTAAGGCCTGTGGCTGCACTAACAGAAGGGCACTTTATGTACTTGTGAGGTGTTCATTTTCCATCTGGCTCAATGGGCCCTCTCCCCGGGACTAACAGGTTGATCGAAAGTCCAAGAAAAAAATATTTGAGTCTGCGAAACAAAAATTAAGTAAAGATATAAAAGAACACTTCAATATTTTGCCTTTTTAAATATCTACGCTTGTCTTCACGTGCACCCACACACAATGAATCCCCTCCAGAAACCACAGCGCTCTCCAGAGATGCACCTAGGATCAATGCTTCCCTGTGCTGGCTCCTCCTGGCACCTCCTCTCTCTCCGGCATTTCATTTCTCTTTTTGACTAAATTATTGGCACTAGTACACATTTTTGCTATCAGATCTCTCATTTTCTTTTTAAATATTCTTTATCTCCCTGTCTTCACTCTGTTCTCTGTTTCTCTTTATATTACACTCTTGAAATGAAGGTCTGTATTAATCTCTTCTGCTTTTTATTTGCCATTCTCCCAGAATCTACTTGAAATAGATTTTGTTCCTACTGCTCCCCCCACCTGCCAAAAAAAGAAAAATAAAAGAAGAAGAAGGAGGAGGGTCAAAAAAAAAAAAAAAGAAAGAAAAAAAAAACCAAAAAAACACACCCTCTTTGCTATGAGGCAAACCAGGAACTCTACCTTTAAGAAGCTTTAAACACAGCTGACCACACCCATGTCTTAACGCCTTCATTGGGTTTCCAGGACACCCCATTCTCATTATTTCATCTCTGACCTTGTGTCTCCTGAATCTTCTTTGATGATTCAGCCTTCAGTTCAGACCTTTAAACACCAAAATGCCTCAAGCCTTTCTATATTAACTTCATTTTCTACAATCACTTTTTCAGGGATCTTGTCCAATACTGTGGCTTTAGAAGCAATCTGCAATTCGATGGCTTCCAATTCTAAATCTCAGCCCCTGTTGTCTCCTGAGCTCCATATCCCTGTATTCTGAGCCACCCCATTCCCCGCTCTGCTTTACTGTCTCTTAGTACCTGCTTTAAGCAACTGCAACCACAATGGCCAAAATAACATTTACGATGAGAAACTTCCTGCCACTTTTGTCTCAGGACAAAAGTCTTTATTATGGACCTCTTTTATCACAGAAGTTTTGCTGTTTATTTATTTTTCTTTTAAAGTATTTAAAAGGCAGAAAGAGGGAGACAGACAGATGGACAGAACTCCCATCCCCTTGGCCACTTCGCACACACGTGCACAACAACGAGAGTTGAGCACGGCCCAAACCAAGAGCTCCAATCCCAATTGAGGTATTGTCCTTGGGTGGCAGAATCCCACCTGCTCACCCCATTACCTGCTGCCTCCCAGAGCGAGCATTGGTAGGAAGCTGGATCTGAATCAGCGTGGGAACTTACACAGGGCACTCCAGCACAGGATATGGCCATCCTCACAGGCCTGTTAACAGCTGCACCAAACACCTGCCCCAGAATCCTTATTATTTGCAAATATTATTTCTTTCAGAGCAAAACAAATTTGAGAATATAAACATAAAAGAAAAAAAGGCGCTAAAGAAAAAATAAAGTTGTTTCTACCAAACAGCAAGCGAGCTGATCTAAACCGGGCCTACAACAGAGAACAAAGCCACTGCTGGGGAAACAGAGGAAAGGGTGATGGCTATAAATGATCCACTGAGGAAGGTGCTGTGGCACTGTCCCTCCAAGTGCTTGCAAGACTTGGGTTGGTGGCTATCTTTTTTGGCAGCTCTCAAGACATGCCCTACCTTTGCAAGGAGGCAATTACCACCCAGGAGCCCCAGCAACACCGAGATTAATGGGCAGGTCCACTCTTCAGCAGCACAATGCAGTAAACAGGTAACACCTGGGACCCTAACCTGGCCCATAGGGTTTGAGCCCAAGGAGAGATCACACGCTGTGTGCCTCCAGTGCCATTTATTTTACCTTAATGCACAGTGCCCTTGCAGGCTCTTTTCAAGTCTGCCACAAATAACAGGTTTTATCCCATCAGGTGATATTTTGCTTCCTGAAGCATTTAAATTAATTTTCTATTACCAATGCAAATGTGTACTTTCTAATTTACCCACTGCACAATAAAACCTAATTTAAAGCAATTAATGTTCATTAATGGTCCCATCTGCATGTTTATCACTTTATCCTTAAATACCTGAGACACGGCACCCATATTTTATAGCTCACATCTCATCAGCGAACATTTTTATCCTCAAGGGTAAATGTAAGGCCAATGTGCCAGGATCCAGGATCCTCTTAGGAAAACTATTTTGTCATTTTTTTTTAGAAGCTACATGAGCAAGCTGAAAGTACTTAATAACAAATTGAACTAGTATAATAAAAAGCGGTTTGTGTTACTATGCTCAGCAACCACTGTCATCTTCCTCTTTTCCCAAAAAGGAGGTGACAGCAGCAAATGTGGCCCAGTTCTTGGGTCTTCCGGAAGGATTCTGGCAGCTGTGGGACGGTGATGTGGTAGCAGCAGCCCAAGGAGGCTTCCCTGCCTTGCTTCCCAGGAGGGACGCAGAGCCTGCAGGTAGTGGGCACGCGGTGGGCGGTGGGCAGGCGGTGGGCGGGCGGTGGGCAGGCGGTGGGCAGGCAGTGGGTAGGCGGAGGGCAGGCGGTGGGCAGGTAGTGGGCCCTTAGGTTTCTCTCTGCTCTAAAGCACTTGGTATTCACAAGGTAAGCAGGTTTGCTTAGATAGATATTGCGTTGCCATACATTTAATTTTGGATCAATAGTTTTTTCTCCTGTCTCATTAAGTTTGTCTCAGAACTTAATAAAACAATAACATGTTAAGAGAGAAAATTATGTCATGATGAAGAGGGCAGGCTCCAAGAGAACAGTCTGCCAAAATTCGAATCCTAGTTTTGTCCCTTAGAGTTTCTGTGAGTGTGTGGAGAGAGAGAGAGAGGGAGGGAGGGAGGGAGAAAGAGAGAGAAAGAAGCATCTACCTGTGTCTCAATTTTCTTTTCTGTAAAATAGGCATCATACAGCATTTAGCAAAAAAAAAAGGTACTAAAAGGGTTTCAGTGAATGAAACTGCACAAGTTACTCAAAATGCAGCCGACAGTAAGTGCACTGGCAGTTATGAGGAGTGACATGGTTTAATACTACACGCTCATAGTTATTTTTATTAGAGCTCTTTCCTAAAATCCCAGACTATATTGTTCATGTGAGGTTGCTGGGCCTCTAGAGAAGAATACTGCCACAAGGGCACAAGCAGGTAGGGCTCCTCACTCCATCTCTGCCCAAACTGAAGCACAATATGATAAGGACCCCTTCGGAGGACGTTCTTACTTCCCCTGGCAGTCAACTGCATGTATGACTGTTACAGGAAAGGAAAAAACAGTATTAATACATTTACACCATTTTATCAAGGTTTAGGTGCAATCTCTTTCATAATGTTGCTGAACAAAGATCAAACCATCCAATTTCATTACTCCTAAAATATGAATTTAACAGATGTTTCCACACGTGTGAATCCAATAAGATTTACATTTACAAGTCATTATCATTGTGGTGGAAGGCAAGATGAGATCCGCCTTGTCACTGGGGGACCAGATGGAGCTGGAGTTGAGGAAGCTCGCAACCTTGCTGACAGAAATGAATAAAATTTACGTTCCTACCAACTTCATGATCCACAATTATCTCTGAACTAGGATAACAAATGTGATCTTTTTTAATCCCCAAACCTGACATATGTTATAGAAATTTCCTGAAGGCATATTTTCTACAAAGAAACAACCACTTCTATATTCAACATTTAGTGTAAGAGTTTAATTGGATGATGACCCTTTCAGAAGGTTTTGTTACAACTAAAATATTAAGAGAATAGAAAATCTGCCTGAAGTTTTCTGTTTCTTTCTGCTATCTAGTTCACTGTTTAAATATTGCCTTATAAATGTTTGCTTCATATTTAGTATCATTTACAGACTCAAGCATTAGCAAAACATAAATTATTCTATGCACATTCAGCAGTCACACTATTTTATGAATATCATAAATAAAACAAATATGAGTAGGACATTTGGTGTTTATCCTGGCTTGAAAGACAATCAGCACAAGAAAGCCCTTTCTGAGTCTATGGTTAAATGACATCCTGCATAATAAAATCGGCAAATTGATCACTGTAGTTCAACACAGATGACATTATGTAACTCAAACATGTTAATACAAAACTGTAAGATAATTTAAATGTGTTAGAGTGTGAATTTCGAATATATTGGCTCATAAATTTATTCTGTATTAGACAGTAACTAAACTAGAGATAGTCTATATAAATTGCATATCTTATCTTAAAATAATATGCAACACTTATGTGGATTATTTTCATTACTTGTTTGAACGAATCCATAAATCATAACCATTTGATAAAGAAATAAGCTTTAGAAAATTACACTATACAGAAATCCAGAAGCATACTTTTAAAACTCATTACAGATAAAAATGATGATATTTGACTAAATTAAATTATGTTAGACACACCCACAGTCAGCATCATATTGAAGCAGGGAAAACTGAAAACATGCCAGTGAATAGCTAGACTCACACCAGAAGGCCCACTTTCACCTCTGCCATGAGGCTGCGATATGAAACAGACTGAAAGAAAATGATCGTGAAAAAGAATTTTTTAAATGTAGAGGGGAGAATAGATAGGGACATGGGTTGGAGGGAGGGCAGAGTGGAACGTATTACTATGCTTCTAAAACTGTATGGCAAAATATATCATAGCTATTAACTTTATAAAAATAAAATATTTTTAAAAAGAAGCTATTGGAGTATACAAAAGAGTTTGGCAAAATTCAAGGTTACAATAGGAACATACAGAAAGTAACATACAGAAAGTAATTTATATGCACAAATTAAGCAACAATGAGAGAACTTGTAATATTAGTACTGTTTTCACAATAGACATAAAAATTTAAATGCCAGGGATTTAATTTAAACAAGGATGTGTAAGATCTCTACAATGGAAAGTGCAAAACATCAAGGGGAGAAATAGAAGAACACCTCCAAACCTGAAAAAGACCCTGGCAAGTCACGCATTGTGAGAGCTAAAATATAATCAAAATGTTGAGATTACCCAAAACAATTTATAAATTTTACATTATTAGAATCAAAACACAAAGGATATTTATTTCAGGTCTAGAAAAAATGCAGAAAAGAAATCCATATAACAACACAAAAGCCTCCCCAAAGACAAAGGAATCATAAACAACAGGAAGTTGGAAGCATCACAACACCAGATTTCAAGAAATACTACAGGGAAGTTATAATAAAAACAGACTGTTACTGGCACAAAAAGACATACAGAAAATCAGAATAGAATAGAAAATCCAGAAATAAATACATGCAGCAACAACCAACTCTTTGACAAACAGGTTAAAATCTATACCTGGAGAAGGGTCAGTGTCTTCAAAAGTTGTGCTTAGAAAATTGCATCTGTATATGCAAGAGTTCAAGACAAGAACCCTACTTTATGCCTTATAACTAACAAACTGTAAATGCATCAAGTATTAAATATAAAATCTGGAACCACCCAATTACTAAGGAAAACAAGCTCAAAACACCTACTAACCACAAAAGAAACAACCCATTGAAGAAACGGCTAAAGGGTGTGAACACGTATTTGCCAAAGAATGAAATATAAATGGCCAATAGGCACAGGAAAAGATGCTCGGGATCACTAGTCATTAGGAAAGTACAAATATAAACCACTAATAGGTTTCATATTAGCCAAATGAGACTGGCTATAATACAAAAGTAAAAAAGAAATGCTGGCATGGATATGGAGAACAAATCACCCTAATCCACGACTGGTGGAAATAGAAACTACCACAAAATGTTGATGCTATGAAGATTCCTCCAAATTTTGGAACAGTTCAACCATATGATCCATTCATCCCACTCCAAGGAACTTATTCAAATAAGATGAAATCATGACAATAGCTAAGTATGGAATCAACTCCTATCAAAGACATAGGATAAAGAAAATGTGGTATATATTAACAACAAAATAATGCTTGGCCATAAAAGATTGAAACTGAAGACCATTATTCTTATTGAAATAAGCCAGTATCAAAATACAATAACTTGTGTGTTCTCTGATATGTGGTAATTAATATAGGATATGGAAAAAAGTGTGTGAAATAGACATTGATGTTTTGATCATTCCTTTTGCACCTTATCTACACTCCGTGGAACAGTCGCCTTTCTAATCTTTACTTGCTGTGCATTTCGGTTATTAATGCATTACCTGTGATTATAAAGTAAATTGCAATTATGCTGTTGCAAAATTTAACATAAAAGTTTACTTTCAGTGTCATGTTTATTTGGGTCCATTTGTTTTACAGAGTCATTAGCTTGATTTATTTTTGCTGCATAGTAATTATTTTCCCCCAAATTAAAGTTGAGTGGTCACAAACAAAATAGTTGCTTCTTAACTCCCCATTTCCCTGTAACAATCCCACCCCAGTTACAACAGTTAAAACAGCATAACATAAAAATTTTAAAGGAAGGATAGAGGGGGACCAAGAGAAAGACACCATTGTATCTATGAAATCTTTACAGTAATAAACATTTTTAAAAATAGGAATACAGAAGCTGAAGTTCCACACATTGCAGTAATATTGTAATTGATATCAAACAGATCAATAGTAAAGAGAAAGTGGAATGTGTATTCAGTCACTTAAAGACCAATAATAACTCTATTAAGAATGTTTTTATATTTTAATGGACACAAATTGTATTCATGGCATCCTGTGACCTTTTGATGCATGTCCCTTCGAACATTTAACCTTTCCTTACGGTGAAAATATTAAAAGCTCCCTTTTTTTAGTTTTTCAAGAGAAATACATATGTAATATAAATTGTCACTAAAGTCATGCTAATGTGATAGAATGCGTCACTCCTGTCTGACAGTTACGTAACTTGTATCCACCCACCCCTTTTCTCAGCTTCTACTGATCACCACGCTACTCTCAACTTTTATGAGATCATCTTTTTATGATTCCACATTTGAGTGAGGCTTATACCATTTATTTTCTAAACCAAGGTTTGATAGATAATCTTGAAAATAATGGTACACAAGAAAATAAAGTCAGCAGGACTGTAATCCATTTTAATGAATTAGTGATGAGCTCTTAAGACCCAAGGGAAGAGAAAAAGAGGGACAGGAGCAAAATAAAAATATCAAGCACCTAGTATAACAGCTTACTCAAAAGATTTTATAAAATATCTTTCTTAAAATTTATTGCACTGGGCCTGGCGCAGTGGCCTAGAGGCTAGAGTCCTCGCCTTCAATGCACATGGGCACTGATTCTAATCCCCTGGCCCCACTTCCCATCTAGCTCCCTGCTTGTGGAATGGGAAAGCAGTCGAGGACGGTCCAAAGCCTTGGGACCCTGCACGCGCATGGGAGACCTGGAAGAGCTCCTGGCTTTGGACTGGCACAGCTCTGGCCATTGCGGTCACTTGGGGAGTGACTCTTCCTCTCTGTCTCTCCTCCTCTCTCTGTATATCTGACTTTGGAATAAAAATAAATAAATCTTTTTTTAAAAATGTACTGCACTGTGACCCTAATCATGCCAAAAAAAAAAAAAAAAGAAAGAAAAAACCCCTCACATGAAATGTGGAATAATAAGCAGAGCCAGTGTGAGCATCAATTGAGATATTTGTGTAATTGATTGGGCTATTCATGTAATACAGTAACTTTGTATTATTAATTACCTCAGTGAAAGCATGAATAAACAAATGAAAATACAGAGGATATTTTGGTAGGGTGATGTTTATGTTTAACTTTATTAAAGAATGAGAAAATAGTAACAATAAGGAAAAGTGACGTATTTAAGATACGATAGAGAAATCATGGCCCATGTGGTTAAGTGTCTTAGAAAGGCAAAGAGCTCATCTGATGGCATCGCATATGGGTTCTGATCTGTGTCCCAGTTGCCCCACTTCCCATCCAGCTCCCTGTTTATGGCCTGGGAAAGCAAAGGAGATGGTCAAAGGCTTGGGACCTGCACGGTGTGGGAGAGCTGAAGAAGCTTGTGGGTCACGGCTTCAGATCAGCTCAGCTCTGGTCCTGGCAGCCACTTGAAGACTGAGCCAGTGGATGAAAAAGCTTTCTCTCTCTGTCTCTCCTGCTATCTGTAAAACCTGCCTTTTCCAATAAAAATAAATATTTTTAAAAAGAGCATGTAAATGTTTCTCTTGAAAAGGAAGAAGAAAAATTCTGACATTGTGCCAGGAAAGGACATGAAATGATATCTGCAGATGCAGAAATATTTTTACAGAATAAAGAGACATTCCTGTGTCAGAGCCGAGTGAAAAGAGGGCGAAGGACTTTGAAGAGTTTGGAGAAGAGACTGGGGGAAGATTAGGGTGACTAATCTAAAATATCTTGAATATTCAGCCACAGTTAGAAATGAAAAGTTTTCAATATCACCAGTTTACAATCCTTTGGAGAGTATTTTCTGCTACACAGCACAGCCACTGGGGTCTGGAGATGGAGAGACAGATGGCTGTGTCCGACACGAGCATGACGATGCTGATGATCATGACAAAGATGAGAACCGCGCAAATACTGGCTCTCTGTGACCCCGTCAAGCACTGTGCAAAGCCAATTCCATGAATTACTTCAAGAACATACACAAACCAATCCTATACTGCACAGAATTCTGGACTCAAACTTATAAATTTATTAAGCTCTATTTTACATACCATATAACACACCAGTTGCTTGCATAGAACTAACGTTAACGGGTTTACAGAGTTTACATCCTTACAAGTCAATTTTAGGTTATTATCATTGGTCCAAACAGTTTCCTTGAGCCTGTTTGCGCTCAATCCTTCTTTCATCTTCAAACCCAGGCAACCACAGATTTACTGTCATAAATAAATCTGCTTTGACATATATCTCCTATAAGCAGAATCCCATTTATCCATTTTGTGGTTTCATGAAAGAATTATTATGCAGCTGTTTATTTTTTCATTTCAAATAATTCTGTGGTATGTATTTTTTTTACTGCTGGATGGTATTTAATTATATGGATACATCATATTTTGGAATGGTGAAACATCTGTGTTTGTTGACGATTTGGGATGATCACATTAATAATGTTGCTGTGAAAATTGACATAGAATTCTTGTGAAGACATGGGAACACACAACGCTGTGTCACAATGTCATGCTGAAAATTTCAGGAAACTATTCAAAGGTTTTACACAACAGAAGCCCCATTATGCACTACTTTTAGAAATATGTGGTAGTTCTATTTTCCCATCATCACTCTCACTTTGTGTTCTGTTCTTGATTAAAGCCATAATGCAAGTTTTTTCAGTATCATATTGTAGAGACATTTTTTTAAAGGTTTTTTTTTTTCCATTTAAAAGCAGACTTGCAGGGAGAGAAGGAGACACAGAGACAAAGGTTTTCCGTATGCTTTTCACTGTCCCAGTGGCTGCCATGGCTGGAGTTGGGTTGATGGGAAGCTAGGAATCAGGAGCTTGGTCCTGCTTTCCCATGTGGGTGCAGGGGCCCCAGGACTTCAGCCATCCTCTGCTGCTTTGCCAGGCTGTAAGCGGGAAGCTGGATCTGAAATAGAGCAGCTGTGATGTGAATCGGGCTCATGTGAGACATTGCCATGGATGCTGAAGCTACTATGCCACAGCGTAGTGCCATTTCTGAGCACCTTGCCAAACACAAATCCATAAAGATTTCTTCTGATTATTCTCAAGAAGTTTTGTATGGTTAAGATTTATACTCAGGTTTAATATCCGTTTTTAGTTTCTTTTCTTTTTTCCTTTCTTTCTTTCTTTCTTTCTTTTTTTTTGTAAGATGCAAGGTAAAAGACTGAAAGACCTTCTCCCCACTGAATTCTGGCACCTTTGTCAACAGACCGTAAATCAGAAAGTTTTGCTTAAGCACTTCCGATTTTCCTTCAATGATCTATATATCTGTTCTTTTTATATGAATACTAGTTTTGTATATAATAATATCATATTAAGGTTTGAAATTAAGTAGAAAAATTGTCAAATCTGGTTATTCTTGCTCCTTATTTTTTATTCCTTGCTAAAGTTGTTTTGATATTCCAGGTCCATTGTATTTTCATTAAAAAAAGATAGTGATTCATTTGTAAAGTTCTATACATTATTCATCTGGGATTTAAATACTCCAATTTTACTCAGCAATGTGTTGTTATTTTCAGGGTACAAATCTTTTACTTCTTTTTCTTTTTTTCAAATTACTTGTAATTACCTAGTAATTTCAACTGATCATGAATGGAATTTGTTTCTCATGAATTGTTCATTGCTAATATGTAGGTAGATAAATGTAAAATATAGATTGATAATGTTAAGTCTTGCCAAAGTTACCTACACTTCTATTACATGGAATGTGTGTACGGGTGTGTGTGTGTGTGTGTGTGTGTGCGCGTATGCACGTGAATGTGTGTGCTCAGGGGTGTGGAATTGTATAGAGTATCTGGGATTTTTACATATAAAATCATTTAATCTGTAAATAAAATTTTCCTTCTCCCTTTCCAATCTGAACACCTTTAGTGTTTGTTGTACTGTTATTTTCTTGGCCGCCTTTTTCTCGTGGCACTAACTCTAAGCTTTGGTGCAATGTGGACTACAGATCACGGAGCAGACATTCTTGCTTATATGAGCTGAGCTGTTGGTTTTTGAAGATGCCCTTTATAAGGTTGAGGAAGTTCGTCTGTATTCTAACATGGCTAGATTTCTATCATGAAGAGAGTTGTGTTTTGAACAGATGTATTTTCTGTACCTATTGAGACGATCATGCTGTTCCCACCTTTCATGCCATGAATGTGGCACTCTGTACCGACTGATTTTCAAAGGTGAAGCCAACCTTACATTTCTGAGTGTTCAAGTTAAATAATCCTTCTTACATTATTGATCTTTTTTGGCAGATATTTTGTGAAGTGTTTTTGTTTTATATCAGCAATACTATTCTATGGTAGTTGCTTTTTTTTCTCACTTTGGGTTTTTCTTCTGGTTTCTAAATCAGCAGATTTTCATTTCAAAAAAATGAGAAGAGAAGTTCTTCTCTATTTTCTGAAATAGTCTGCAAAAACTGTATTTCCTTTCATTTTTATATGATTTTCTAAAAAAAAGATACTAGGTCAGCTTTTATTTGCAGAAAGATTTCAAATTTCTATACCTACAATGTCATGATACCATTAAATACGAGAATGATAGACTTCAGGCTGTTGAAGAATTACACTATTGCTGTATTAAAGGGAAAACAGTGGGGAGGATGGAGAGGGTGGATGGGGAAATACCTGAGCCTAAGAAACTGTATCCTTAAAAAATAGTTTAAAATTTTTTTTCTAATTTCTAATACAACTTTTTTATTATGCACTCTAGCTTTTTTCCCCTGATTTTTCATTGTAAGTCTATTTTACTAATTTTCAAAAATAAATTTTTCTGCTCCAATCTGATTTTGTTTCTTTTGCTTAATCCAGACTCAAATGACTTTTCTTGTTCTAAGTTGTTTAGGTCAACATTCAGGTTATCGGGTCTTGGAGTTTAGCTTGCCAGCAGGTTCCATGGTGACCAAGGGTGAGGCGATGCTGACCCTCGGCTGAGCAACCACCCCAGACAAACTGAGGAGCAATGTTTGCTTTGTTGTCCACAGGTTACAACTTATAAAGGGTAAGGAAGAGGAGGGTAGGAGGGCATCTTCCAGGAGAGCCCCAGCCTACCACACTGCAATTGGCTACAGGATGCGTCTATCTTCCTTAACCTTTCGGTCTGTTCCACGTGTATCCCCTTAACCTTCTAGCCTTGTCACAGGTAATAATCCATGTATAGGAGATTGCCCGCAATTAGGACTTGAAACTGCTTTCTTTGGCATATCAGTACTTATGCCAATAAACTGTCTCCAAGTGTTGCTTAAGTTTCATCCCATAATTTTTATCTGGTTTGTTTCAGAGTACATTAACTTAAAACACATTCTTTTTTTCCTATTGTTTCTTTTCCTTTAATCTGTAGGTTATTTACAAATGTTCTAATATCCATATATTTGATATTTTCCTGGATTGGCTTTTTTTGTAGATCTGTTATTTTGTTGTGATCCAAAAACACATTTTATATTATTTAAAAGTTCTAGAATGGAACAGCGATAATTTTAAAATAACTTCATTTATTTGAAAGGTAGATAGATGAGTGGAAAACATTTTTCATCTACTCACTGACTCCCCAAATGGCTGCAATAGCCAGGGCTGGTCCACAATGAAGTAAGATGCCCTGCAGTCCAGCAGAGTTTGTCAAATAATTTGCAGACACCCAGGTGCTAAGGCCATTTTTGGCTGCTTTCTCAGAAGCATCCAAAGCAGGCTGGCTTGGAAGCAAAATGTGCAGGATTCCAACTGGCACTCGTGTGTGACGCAGCTTCAAGAGGCAGCTGAGCACTGCGCCAGAGCACTAGCCTTTATGAACATTTTTGAAAGGTTACTTCCATCTTCTAGAAAGGCAGAATAATGGAGACAAGGAGGCAGAGTTGGGACACAGAAAGATCTTCACCTGTAGGTTTACTTCCCAAATGATCATAACAGCTTGCTGATCTTCCATCTAGTTACTTGTTACATCAGCTATTTGAGTGAGGAACTAAAGTCTCCCACCGTTAAAGGTTGACTTAAGGTATATTGCCTTGTTCCTCCTATTGGACAGTAACTTTAAACACAGAATTTTGACTGATTAAAATAATGCAGGGGAAATGTTTGAACTCTTCAGTAAATTCTTTTGGGACAATAGGAGACCAACCTACAGAAGTCAGAAGCAAGACCCCTACCTGTCACCTCATACAAAAATCAGCTCTAACTAGATCAGTGATCTAAATCTGCACCTAGAAACCATAAAACTATTAGACGAAAACCTAGGAAACACTCTTCAGGATATGTAAGACTCTTCAAGATTGGAAGACTTTTTAGAAAAGTCACGAAAATCACAGGCAGTCAAAGCCCAGTCCACTAAGAAGTTTTTGCAAAGTAAAGGAAATCAACAGAGCGAGATTTATTCCCAGCAGAACTACACAACAGGAAGGGGATTACAATGTTTGTATATCATTATTGCTTCTAATCAAAGTTTTTGAAAATTTGAAATATCTTTTGCTGTTAAATGTGGTAGATTGAGATGTTACTTACTTGTTCAGACAGGCTTTTACAGAACAAGCTGCTTGGCTTAGGGTTGTGTTAATACTGGATGTAGTCAAAATCCTTTAGAACCTTACATGTGTCTATGCATGACCCAGCTACACCACTGCTGGACATATACTCAAAGAAAATGAGATCTGCATATGACAAAGTGATCTGTAACCCTACGCTTACAGCAACACAATCTTAAATAGCAAAGACGTAAACAACCCAGATGCCCAGGTAAAGAGAAATGGATAAAGAAACTGTGGTCTACCTACTCCATGGAATAGTACTCAGCCACTGAAAAAGTAAAATTCCACAATTTGCAACAAAATGGTTTCAACTAGAGAAAGAACAAATATAACAGGTTGTCTCAGATTAGGGCAACCTAACCTTCATGCAAAATATAAGATAAACTAATAGGGAAATACACGCACACACACACACACACACACACACACACACACACACACACACACACACATTCACTTGAAGAAGCTGATTAATGGAGACCAGCATACTGGAAACTGAAGATACTTCACAGTATGCATCTCTACTCCAAAACAAAAGATGGATTCCAATGAAACTATTAAATATACCTTGAAAATATGCCTAGACTTTCTTTTTTTTTTTAAGATTTATTTTATTTTTTATTGGAAAGGCAGATATACAGAGAGGAGAGACAGAGAGGAAGATCTTCCGTCCGATGATTCACTCCCCAAGTGAGCACAAAGGCCGATGTTATGCCATCCGAAGCCAGGAGCCTCTTCCGGGTCTCCCACACGGGTGCAGGGTCCCAAAGCTTTGGGCCGTCCTCGACTGCTTTCCCAGGCTACAGGCAGGGAACTGGATGGGAAGCGAGGCTGCCGGGATTAGAACCAGCACCCATATGGGATCCCAGGCGTGCAAGGCGAGAACCTTAACCACTACGCCACTGCACCGGGCCCATACCTAGACTTTCTAGCTTGCTCATACTTACCAAGTCATAATACACTTATGTAGCAGCATGCTAGAATTGTGACTGTCGCTAAAGGACTCTACTATTCTAACAATATGTGGAAAAACAGTCAGGGAGAATGGGAAGTAGAGGGGATATAAATATAAAACTACCATCAAAAATAATTTTCATAAACAATAATATTGGGGGCCCGGCAGCGTGGCCTAGTGGCTAAAGTCCTCACCTTGAATGCCCCAGGATCCCATATGGGCACTGGTTCTAATCTCGGCAGCTCCACTTGCCATCCAGCTCCCTGCTTGTGGCCTGGGAGAGCAGTCAAGGATGGCCCAAAGCTTTGGGACCCTGCACCCATGTGGGAGACCCAGAAGAAGTTCCTGGATCCTGGCTTCGGATCAGCATAGCATCAGCCGTTGCGCTCACTTGGGGAGTGAATCATCGGACGGAGGATCTTCCTCTCTGTCTCTCCTCCTCTCTGTATATCTGACTTTCCAATAAATAAATAAATCTTAAAAAAATTTATAAGACAAAAGAAAACACATTCTAATCTTAGCATGCATGTGTTGAATGAATTCTAGGCTGATAAGACACCTTTCTTTTCTTAAAATCTCTTTATTATTTTTGTAACTTTGTATTAAAATAAGCACAAGGAAAAAGTATGCTTCATTTTGCTTGTGTTAAATAAATATTAGGTCCAGCTACCTTATTTATTGTTTTTGCAATATGCAGTATTTTCCAGAATTGAGAGAAGGGACGTGCATGCATATTCATTCATTCATATTCTCTCTGTGTCTGTCTGTCTCTTTCACACACACACACACACTCACACACACACACCCTATTCCATCTGGGTATGATTTATCCAGGTTTAGATGAATGCATCCAGTGGAGACGCACCTCTAAAGCTTTGCTAATTTCATAAAACCAATTAGTGTGCTCTGACGTTTAAGGAATGCACAGGAAGCTTGGTGCTCAGGCACATTAGCTCTGCTTTTTCAGAATAGCCAGTTAATGGAAGGATCCCACCAGGATTTCGATGCTATTACTTTGTCAATCATCCTTTCCCATTCCATTATTACTGGACTCAGAATGATGATGTCCCCAAAGGCAGACATTTTATTGTGTCCTTTTTTCTTGAGTTTAAAGCACTGATCCCAGACAATCCTCTTCCAGACCATCATATTTTGCTTTCCCAAAAGCTGAGTCACGAGCCTTGTTTTGCTCCCAAAGGGAGAGAAAGTTCTCAATGCCAGAATTTAGTTTTACAGCTTTTCTATTGCTTTGTAACTTCATAATAATACCTAGATCTGAATTTTTATATGTTACAAGAATATAATAAGATTCCCCCTAAAGAATGAAAAAAAAATGTCTGACGTAACTGAAATCTTGTAAAGCATCTTGTTAAATCACACATGGAAAGCCTTGTTGGAGAACAGATCCCTAATCTGATCTGTTACACTGAACTCTGTGCATAACATTAGGCCTGGCAACTAAACTGGCAGTTGTAACTTAATTTTTCTTGCATTTAAAAATATCACACTAGTTATTTTTAATGTTTCTTCAAAGGTGGATCAAAGATAATACGCACAATGCTTTTAGGTGATGAACAAAGGCGTAGGAATATTAGTCTAAACTGGAAGCTCCTGAGGGGATTCTATCTGTTACTACGTTTTATGGATTGTCTAATTTTCTCTTAGCAGCCGCAGATTCTGAATCAGAATTGTGGTAGTCATAATAACAGACGAGTGGTATCTATTCAGTACCATGAACTACACTCAGCCCACTCCTTTGTTCTTGCGATGTACCATCTCATTGCATAAAGAAGCCACAGAGCCCTCAAGAGCCTGATAGACTGACAAGTAAACAAGATTAGAAGAACATCTATATTCTCTACAATAGTCTTGCCTGTCTTGTTTGCAAACTTTCCCCACTCAATTCCCTGAAATAAAAGCTACAGCAACCAGTACAGAAGGGAAAGGATATATTGGCGCTTAGTATAGTTCATTTTGCTTTTTACCCATTGTCATTTTACATCACCACAAGTAGTATGTTTTTTTTTAAGAAATCAGAATTTACTTGCTTGCCATCCATTACAGATTAGAAAATCTTGAAGCAAATGCATCAATGATAGGACAACATGCTGTATACTTTGAAGAAGTGCACAAAGTATTATATTTTTGAAGAAGAACAAACATACTTGGGAATAAATATTAATGAATGCATCCTAAGCAAAAGAATTAACAATCATCTATGGAATAACAGTTCAAAAATTCTGAAAAATATTCAAAATGATGATGAAGTTTTCTATTACATATACTCTCCAAGAGATAAGCAACAAACTTGTACATTCCAGGCACTTCGATATTCCCCATGGAACTCAGAATTTAAAGCACACTTTCTAACACATCTGAAATTGCCTCATTTGCCCTCCTGAAGGAAAGTCAATGAGCAATGGTTAAGGGTTCACCAGTTCTCTGGTCCCTGTCATCATGAATACGTTAGATTGAGAAGTTGAAAAGCATAAAGGAAAAAGCTATAATACTCCTTTTGTTTTCCCCTGACAAATATGGGCAAAGAGAAAATACAAACTTTACAATGTCCTGAGGGCTCAGGTGATCTTTTTCCTACACTTATAGGAATATTAAAATATAAGGAAAAATCATTGCTGAGCCAGGCTGAACAGCCAAAAAGTTTCTCCCTCAACAGTTTATACTGTCAATTCTTTTGGGGGAAAAGTGATACTGCCTCTGTCGTGTTAAATCATTGCTTCAAGCATGCTAACTCCACACTGTTTCTAATAAGGCTGGTTTTAGGAGCACACAGTTCTAGAATGTAATATATAAAAGAGATTCACTTGGGAATTGTGCTGCTAAACGGGTGGTTTCAAATAGACCATTGATAGCCTGGTTCACTACGGATTCCCCTTGTGTCCATAGGGATATTTATTTTTTAACAGTGATAGTTTTGAAAGCAAACAATCAAAAATTGTATTATCTCACCTAGTATTTGTCTTCTAGTGTTTCTTTGGCAGAGAGTGTAAAGTAGGAAATTAAAATATATTTCAAGCAAAAAAATTGAAATTCTACAAACCTACAACAATCCCTCTTGTTCAAGACTGAGGCAAGTAATGCACTAAGGTTCCTACATTTTTACTTCCATTCAGAAGGTGTCTTGGCAGGCATAAGAACTTGCATGACCCTGACATTAAAACATTAAAAAAAAAACAACCTTTTCTATAGTCAATCATAATTACATCATCAAATTATTGATGAGTATTGTATTGTGATCTGGATTTTGTAGCTCAAGAAAATCCTTTCCACTTGCATGATATCTCCAAAGAGCATTAAAATATGAGGTTGAAGATGACTCTGTAATACATTTAATATTCACATTTATATTTTTCATGTTATTATTCATTGTGCTTTCACTCGAAAAGCAGAGAAAGAGAGGAGAAACGAATGGGGAAAGAGAAGGGAGGGGCAAAGAGAGAGGAGATGGTGGAAGAGGAAAAGAGGGGGGAGAGAGATTGATTGATTCTATCTACTGGTTAACTCCCCCAAATGCTTTCAGCATTAAGGCATGGGTTGAACTGAATCCAGGACCCAAGTACTTGAGCCGCACTATTGTCTTCCAGGTTATGCGTTAAACAGAAGCGCATCCAGGACTAAGACCGTCACTTCACCTGACACGGGATCTGGACATCGTAAGTGGTGACTTCACTGCGGCAGCAAACATTCAAGCCCTTACAATGGATACTTTTAACGTAATTATGATTCCTATCGTGATTGTAGCAATACTTTCAGAACCCTTTCCTCCACAAAGCTAATCAGAATCTAAAGGCATAATTCATCTCACAGATTACAAAACACTATGTTATTAGATTCAGACTTTCCAAGAAACACACAAAACAATTTGTTCTGATACACTGTGCAATCAAGAACAAACAGGAGAGATGCTTTCCAACTGCTGGATACTGAATTAAAAAATCAATGAATGGTGGTGATTTTTTTCATGACTTTTTTTACTTGTGTATCAAGTATTCCAAAACCAGCCATATCTTAAAGATAAAAAAGTTAAAAAAACTAAAGGTAGACAGGTTAAAGAATGAGAAGAAAGGACATGAGAAGAAAAAAAGAAAGAAAAAAAAGTGAGAGGAAGTGAAAAAAGTAAGAGATAAGAGAGAAGGGACCAAATGTCATTTATTTGTATTAATATAACATATTACATCACTAAAATATTCAGGTTTATTTATAAATATATATACATACACATATAACCATAAATTATGTACAAAAACTAAAGACACACAGCAAAGTGTGTATATAACTAATCATTTTCATAGATAACAGCAAAAGTTTAATATGCAAACACACACAGACCTGAATTTACATGTCAGGTATAAACTTCTACACATTTGATGTGTGTTAAGAGAAAATATTCACAAATACAAGTACTTTATTCATTCTATAAACATCAATCAAAGAAACTCCTATAGCCAAAGAGCTCGACTACGGATTAAGGAGCTAGAAAATCAAGCAGAGAATAAATTTTCTGGAGTCAAAGGGCTTCAGTCTCAGTGCAAGAAGGTACATCAATGACACACTGAATAGAAATCCCATGAGCAAGTGCCCCGGCTGAAATGCTAGGGACAACTGGAAGCAAGAGGGGACACTTGCAGTCTGAGTGGGGTAGGAGACAGAAAAACATTTCTTGAAAAGGATACTATTTAGCTCATTTCTAATTGGGATGAGAAAAAACATCCCAGGAGAAAACATAATACAGATTTAGGGAACAGAAAGGATTAAAAACATCACATTGTTTCTTAGTACACAGTCACAGTCAAAAATATTTCTTGGATAGATTGTCAAGGAGACAAAGAAGGTAAAGAACTGTCAAAATATGGGTGGGAATTAAACCTTGAGTTGAAGGCTTTGAATTGTAGACCAAGAAGTCACTGACTTCGACCAGTAGGGAGGCACTGATGATTTTTAAAAGGAAGAATGGCAGGATCAATCCTATGATCTGAAAGAGGAATCTGGAATGGAGATCAACAATGAATTTGAGAGGGGTCTAAAAAGAACAGACTATTCCCAAGATTTATAATCACAGGCTAAGATTAATGGGGATTTGGGTAATAGTGGGAATTTCACAGACGGAAAGAATGGAAGTATCTTCAGAAAAGCCTAACTAGCTCTTCTCTACTACACAATTTAATCAGACTTATCCACCTATGCAGGGCAGGACTTTGAAGACAATCGGTAAGTGCTGTAAGATGCCCATATTCAGTTTGTCCCTAGATTGGGGTCCATGTATTGCTTCCTGTGCTACTCTTGTTGTAAGCCTGCTCATCCTTTTCTTCTACTACTTGTTTCAAATTTCACTTATCATTTGGGCTTAAATTCAACTTCCACAAATCGACTTTTAGCACTCATTCTTTTATTATTTCTCTTCCTGGTTGTTTCTAGTAAACATATGCCTCCTCTCAGCCTCAGACCCTGGGACCAGAAGCTCAGAAGTGACTCACTAACTCAGACCCCACCCTATTCCTTGAGGTCCTCTGAGTTGACTTGCCAAAGAAGCACACAGAAGAGGAAGCATTTCAGTATAGATCAGATAGGATAAATACATATAAAGATGAATAACTGCTTTTCAAGGTAAATCATTCATTCACAGATATTTAAAGTGTTTGTTCTTTGTTTGCCAACCACAGTAATTCCTGCTTGCTATAAATCAGTGAACGTAACAACCAATATTCCTGTATTCATGCAGCTTAACTGATGGATGTGGAAATAAACAACAGACATAATGACTGCATTAATTATATAGTATGTTGAAACATGTTCAATTTGCATGGAAGTATAGCAGGGCCTTGGGGAGGTGCAATGATGGAAGAAGTGAGAATCAGGCTACTCTTCCAAATAGGTCCGTCGGGGTGTCAGGCAAGCATTTTCCTGGGACAAAGGCATCCTGGGCAGAAGGCTTGATTAACAGAAGTGTGCCTGGCAAGTTCAATGAACATCAAGAAGGACTCTACAGTGAATGAACAGTAAGGAAAAGACTGTGATGGAAATGAGATGACAGCCAATCTGAGTCAGCTCTTATACCATTTCATAGACCATAGTTAGGACTTTGGCTCCTGTTCCGTTGAAGAGTTTCTGTCGAGGACTGACATGCCCTGTCCTACATTTCTAAGGAGGTCTCTGTGCACTGAGGAAAGCTGTAAAGAGGCAAGGATAGAAAGTCAGACTCATGAAGAGCTACAGGAGTAATCCAAGTGTGACACAATAATGGTCACAGCAAGATACAGCGATGAGATTGCCGAATGGTGAGCAGAATTAGGCTACAATGTGATGGTAGAATGGGATTGCTTCTTGACAAACTGACAGAAAGATGGGAGTCAAGGATAACTAAGTTTTCACCTCTTTCTTTTCCCTCTAAACAACTAGAAAGATGAATTGGCAGAAAATGGAGAAAGGAAGCACTGTGGGTAGGATAGATGATTGGGGAAGATCAGCAGTGCACCAGAGCAAGGGCAAAACCCAAGATATCTGTCATATACCCTGTGGAGATGCTAAACACACAAGTGAATACGGGGTGTGTACCAAGGTCTGGGATTGGGATAGGAACCAGGAGTGTTCAGCACACACACTGTTATGTGCTCAAAGGCGTGCATGCAAATGGAAGTACTAAAGGAGCCAGTTTCGATTTAAGAGAAAGAAAAAACCCACATCTGTGCCCAGAAGCATTCGATGTTTAACAACTGAGCCCAGACTCAGCTTAACAAGGGGTTAAGAGAGGGGATAAGAGAGAGCAAGAGTTTAGTAAGAGATAAGAGGCTAGATAAATAACCTCTGTTTTATACCTGTTGTATTGAAGGTGTAACTACAAAAACCAGATGGCAGTCAACTGAGTATAAATATGCAACAATCAATTCCAGGAAAGAGGAGTGTAATTTGTAACATTTACCAGTTTCCATGGAGTAAGTATTCCATGATGGCAAAGTATACCAATTTCAAACCACTGCATTTTTAAAACTTTTTAAAATTCTTATTATCATTTTATGATAACAGTTCCACAGGCTTCTGGGATTTGCCTTATCTCCTTCCCAAATCCCTCCCATCTCACCGAGTTCTCCTATATCATTACTAGAGTATAGTTCTTCATACACAGCCGTATGTCCATTATTGCGGGCATGGACAATGGCAGACAGTACAGCATCCTATTGTCAAGATATAGTAAACAATTTCATTGGGAGCCCATCTTTGGTCTGGAAGTAGAGATGCATACTGCATTGTATCCTCACATCAGTATATGTTAGTCTCCATTTCACAGTTATTATACAGCCCCTTAAATAAAAAGCCACAATACAAAATCATCAACAGGAAAAAAATTTAAAACATTACAATGTCATGAATTTAAATAATATGATACTGAATGAGTAATGCGTTGTTTAAGAAATGAAAAAGAAAATCAAGAACCTTGTTCAAGAAAATGATGCTACTGTATGATCTATTAGTGAAGAAGTTGGTGAGAAAGAAAGCCTTTTGAAGAGATGAAACTAAAAAAAAATCAAAATCCATAATATAGTTTCTGCTAAACTTTGTTGGTGAGATATGTCTCCTGTAAGCAACAAATAGATGTTTTTTTTTTAAATTCTATTTATCTATGACATATGATTGATGAGTTTAAGCTCATCAATCTTTAAAGGTTAATATGATTGGGTAGTAATTTGGTAATATTTTAGCAATGGGTTGTTGATTGATTCAGTCTGCTGTTGTTATTTTACTGGGATGTTCTTCCCATTTGCATTTGGTTTTGGTAGGTGCTATTCCTTTTCTCTGTCAAGAGAACATCTTTAAGTATCCTTTGTAGGGCAGGTTTGGAAGAGGCATATTCTTTTAGCTTTTCTTTGCTGTGGGAGAATTTTATTTCATTTTCTAAAATAAAAGAAAGCTTTGCTGAGCATGTTTTCCTGGGCCAACAAAACTTTGATTGTTATTGTTGCTTTTTTGTTTGTTTGTTTGCTTTAAGAATCTGGAATATGTCACTCCATTCTCATAGTCTGTAGAGTTTCCAGTGAGAGGTCACCTGGGAGTTTAATTAGCATTCCCTTATATATCAATTGACTTTTTTCTTTCACATGCACATCTAAGGATCTTTTCCTTATGTTCAATTGAAGAGAGCTTGATGACTGTGTGTTATGCAGAAGATCGCTTTTGGTCAATCCTGTTAACATGCTGCTGGGGTATTGGTCACTGCAACACCACACCATTGAGTCCTCTGCTTTCCCTAGTCTGTCAATCTCCAGATGCCCCTCTGCTGTTGTTCTGTCCTCTCCTGTTCCTGGAATGTGCCCTCTCTGCTTCACAGTGGCTAATGTTTTTCTGTCTGTTTAAATGTATCCTTACCCTTAAGTCACTGCATTTAATGGCAGCTGAGAACTAAGAAGTTAAGCCCGACACACAATTCAGAAAGTTTATATTTTTTGTTACCAAAAAAGGGTAATTAATTTTGGGTAAAGAGATGGAATCTCTAGAACTTGTATGGTGATAAAAAAAAAAAACTAAAGCCACAGCATAAGTAGATGTCCTTAATAAGGAGCTCAGAATATTCCAAAGTTAAGAAAAATTATAAAATAACACTTACAGTGGTTTTTTTTTGTTTTCCAAGCTGGGATCATTTTCTACTATGGCAAAAAAAATTTCTTCTTCATTTGTCTCATACTTTTTCCTTGTGAGATGAAAATACAATAAATTCAATAAGAACTTTACCTTTTAGCCTTTCAGAGAATAAACACAAGAAATTCTTCACCATATCCACTTAAGGATTTAATAAGAATTTAAGAATAATTTCACAAATGTTTAGTTTTCCTTACAATTAGCTGTCATCATGAAAGTTACAATTCCAACATACATAGCATTTGTGTTGTCAAATAATGTGGTTTCCCAAATTTGCTTAATTATTTTTTTTTGTTTAAGTCAGCTGGCATTTGGTACAAAGAATTGCAATTGTAAGGCAGAAGTAAGTGTGACACAGATTAATACTTTAAAATAAATAATCAATTAGAAAATTATAGTATCTAAACAATGTGATTTTCCTTGTGCAGATTTACTGATAAAAATCAGATTCAAAATTGATTGGAAAATTTCTCATTTTTAGGTTCAACTCATACTATGGGCAACTAGATATATAACACTATGACATACCTTTTTTTAAAGCTCTGTTTAGCTTGAGCTACAATGTATTTATGGTGATCATATCTGCAGAATTTTGCATGTGAATCTCATTGTCCTAATAAATGCTATTTTTCCATTTCGAACTATGTATTCTGACTTTTTTATTTTAGAAATGTGAATGCTGTTACCAGACCTTTAGGAAATGAATTAAATTTAGATTCCACATCCCACCCTCCCCACCAGGCCTGTCCCCTGTGTCTGCTGGATGGGACAGAGAAGCTCTGTTAAATCTAAGAATTCTATGGAAAAATAAAAGAACACTGGATCCCAACCTGCCCCTTCACTGGGTCTGCACGCCTTGTCCTTGCTTGGCATAACAATCAGCATCTCTCCACACTGCAGATGAATTTTCACCCTAGATCTTGGCAGAAGCTCTACGTGTAAGAAGCTCTATGCTTTAAGGACAATGAAATTACTACTTGCCAAGAAAAAAAAAGCCAATTATTACAGCTTTCCCTGACTGAAAATCAAGTTGAAGAGAATGAACTCTTCTAAAGCTCTCTCTTAGGGTGTGAGGTCCTTATGCACTCTCCCTCTGGGCCCACGTGTGAGATGAGGACAATATGGAGATCTGTGTGTTCACATAATTGATCCACTTGCGTCCACATAAAGGAATAAGAAAGTCTCAAATATTAACAGTCTAGTGCTTTTACAGCTCCCACCTGCCACGCACTTACCCCTTGCTGAATCACCCTAACTGAATTACTGAGAGCAGACCAAGTGACCTTAGTTGTCCAAGCACTATTTATTACATTTTCTTTTAAATGAATTTCATTTTAAAATGGAAATAGTCTCTGGGTCCATTTTCCATCTTACAGTAAGCACATCCTTCCTGTCCCTAGTTTTCCAGTGATTTTTCATGAAAGGAAACAGCCATCAACTTTAATATAGCCAGTGACCTTGTATGGATGACTCGGTCCCCTCAGGTGACCTTGAAACAAAAATTACAGAAGCACCAAGTGCTACAAGTTCATCAGTGTCTAGCAAAGGATGAAAAGGGTAAGAGCTCTTCATGTCCCAGCACTGGCATTCATCGCGGAGAGACACACCAAAAGAAAGGGCAAATTCCAATGACATGCATCCAGTAAATTGGAGGCTCGTGTCACAGTAAACGCCAATTCAGCAGTGGATAATGGCAATGCATAACACAGCCACAAAACTTGATTTTTAAGCATAAAAACTGGGGCCTTCATCTTCGCTCCTTCCCTTTCTCACTAAGATTCTTGAAAATCTTAAGGTTTTAATACTCTGAGGTCAACTTTACAATTGTGTTAAATTTCACCTTGGCTACTAATAATACATCTTTCTTGCAACAACATCTAATCAACACAAAGATATCTAAATGGTTTACTAGTTCCAAACAATTATGCAAACAAGCTGGGGTGAAATAAACTATGAAAGCAGTTGTGAACTACTTTTAGGATTTTAAACACAAACTTCTCTTAGTTAATTTCAAGGGAATTCATGCTGTTTACATAGATAAACAGGATCCAAATTCTCTTACTTAAACTGGAGACAACTTCAAAATAAACACTCATGATGAGCCTTCATGCCTAAATTTATGATTAGCACAGTATGGTGGAATACAGACTGCATCAGCATCAATAGTGTGGCCACACCATGTGATTTTCTCTACCAAATTTGCTTGGAATTTTTTTCAGAAACTGTGAATCCCTTAACCAAAGGGCATAATATAAAATTGAATACACTCCTGGAGATTCCTAGGCCTACTCAAGTTTGACCACCTCAATGTTTTACTTAACCCCAAAAGAATCTAGGAGCTGTGAAGTACATGGAACAAATACCAGGTGGAAGGACTCATAGGGATGGGGTTGAAGCCCAAATTTTTCAGTGTTAGAAATCCCAATACACCATCGCTTAGATGTTCTTTGCCTCAATTTTCACTTATAAATTATTTTTTAAATCATTTGATCCTATAAATATATGTAACTAAATGTAAGTAACAGGTTAAAAAAACAAGAAACATGACAAAATAGAAAAAAACATTAACCAGAATATAACTGGCTATATTATGTGCCTAAAATCTATTTAACAGCAGAATCTGAAATTACATGTAGCAAAATCAGAATTGGAAGGAAAAACAAGTTAAAAATAATAGTTGGAAACCTCAATAATCCACTTCCAGTAATGGATAAAAGAACTAACAGATGACTACGCAAGAAGAAAACAGAAATCTTGAACAATTCTAAGAAGTAATTAGACCTAAAAAATCTACTGAAGAGGATTACACATTGCTTCTCACATGCATAAAGACTGTTCATCAGAATAGACCATATGTTAGGCTATAAAATGAATCTTAATAATTTTAAAGGTACAGTGTCAAAAATGACTTAAAAATCGATGGCCAGGAAATCACTCCAATTATTTATATCCCTGTTTTATCTGATTCTCAGCATTATCCTTTAAAGTATGACAAAATTAAGTTTGAAGATTAAAGAAGCTCCAATAGAAAGGGCTGCATAACTTGGTTAAAATTAAACAACAATAGCTAAAGACACAGGCTCATTTTCTAACATTTGAGGTCTCTGCTTAAATTCTGCCTCATGAGAGACACTTTCCACATAATATCTAAAAGGTCCTTACTATAATTCAAGTTCATAGCATCTTACACTCTTGACAGAGCTGATCATGATATACAATTACTTATTTCTGGGTTGAAGCCATATGAATGGATGAATAGAGTCAGACAGCGTGCTGGAGACTATGTCAGAGTTGACACTGAATGTCCTGGGAAAAACCTTTCATCCTGGGAGAACCAGGACGATGGGCTGGCCCACCAATGCGTTAATAAGCTACCAGGATTCCTTTGCTGGTTTCACACAACAAAGTTTCATCTGCATAAATGATAAAAGCTATCGTCCAAGAGACAGAAGTGCTCAAACTGCAAATCTCTCCCCCTTTTCCCCCCCAGTAATCCCAAGTGGCTTCTAACCCAGAGGAGGGTCTCCATAGAGACCTAACACAAGGCACCCTTCTTGGGCAGCATGAAAATATCATGTAGACACAAAACAGGATGCCAATCTAGTCTTACATCATTCAAACTATGTTTTATTTTGAAGAGAAAATGTATTATTGTTTGTTCACTTGGTTATTTCGCTTCCTTTCTTCAAAAGGACAAAGATCTCATGCTTTTGTTCACCACTGAATAAGCAATGTCTAGCAAAACCTTGGCACCTGCACTGCTCATCAGTATTTGTAGAACCAAAATCCATATGACATTCAAGGCCTTGTTTTTGCTCTTCATAATTAGTAACCTCTCCTTGGTGTTAACACAAGTGAGTAATAGGAAACAATTGTTAAGTCTCAGGAACCACATTATTTCAATTCATTGACTGAGCAAACTTCAGTTAGGTAACTCCACTTTTTCCAGATGAGGAAATATGAAAAGAAATTGAAGAAGTTGTTCAAGGCCTCAAAATTTATTTCTGTTGAACATACATGTAACGCATTTTTCAACTCTGTAATTCTCGCAGCAAGAAATATTCATGTGGGGCTGATGTGCACACATTGAAGCCCTCTACAGGGGTACCAGTTCATGCTCCCACTGCTCCAGCTTTGATTCACATCTCTGCTTCTCCACAGTGGAAGACAGCGCTGGTATTTGGGCTCATGCCACTAACATGGACACTTGGATGTAGCTCCTGGTTCTTGGTCTCAGCCTGTACCACTGTTGGTCACTGTGGTCATCTGGGGTGAAAACCAGGAAATGGAAGATTCTCATTCTCTTTCTCTCTCTCTTTCTTTCTTCCTTCTTCCCTCCCTCCTTCTTTCTCCCTCTGGCTTTCAAAATACATAAGTGTTCTTTTTATGATAAAAGGGAAATATTTTTGTAATACTTCTGTAATCACACAGAGTGGAGCACATGCTCCTGGAGCCTAATGGATGATTTTGTATAGGTCACTTTCCCACACCTGCTCCTGGAATTATTTATTCTACCAATCTCTTAAGATAAACATTTTTCTGATCTAGCATACCACCAGTCTCAGCTGGGCCTCTTTCCAACTAATAAAGTTGAAGTGAACAGAGAGTTATGTATGACCGTAGCAGTTACATTAATAACCTTTGAATTCATCCAGCATCACAAAGCTTTGGGTCGACAAATTATCTCACTTCTCTGTCTTCTACTTTCTAGAAGATGGCCAAGAAGAAGCATTTTCATTTCGTTTTAAAAAATTTTAATTTATTCTTTGTCCATAACCAATATGATTTTAAGGCTCTCCTTTTTCCATTTTCTGAAAAGAATCCTCCAGTGTACACACATGATATTTAAACTAAACTCCTTAAAAGCTGAATATAATTTATCTTCCAACAGCAGAAGAGGATAGAGCAGGAATTGTTAGATACACAGAAATTCATAGCTAACTTCCACTGAATTCTTGTCCTCATCAACCCGTTTAGAGCACAATTTCCCAAATGCAACTGCTTTCTGTGGTTCAAGGGAGAGGAAGGGAGTGCTTTCACTTCATTAGATTTATGTCAACTCCATTCTGAGTTTGTAGCAATGGGGACTCTTGGAAAAATATGTTCATCTTCCCATCAGAGCTGGGCTGCTGTGACTCTGGCACCGTGAAGCACCAAAAGTACATAAAATGACTCACATTGTGCTCTGGGCTGGAGGGGGCCCGAGAGAGAGAGATGAGAAATCCAATTCATGTGCCCAGACTCTGCCTCCAATGACACACTGCTGTGTTCTCAACAGCCAGAACTGCAGCCATGGCCAAGCGGCACGCGAGGAGCCCACGTCTACCCTCAGCTCTGCAGGGGCAACACTACCCAAAGTCAGTAGGTGTGGAATGTGGGTCTAAAAGGGGTGTTTGGCAGCAGCACCACTTGGCTCTCTTCATCAGCCCCCATACTTCCCATGCAGTAAGTGCCTTTCCACTAGTGTCTGCGCAAACGGAGTCCATGTGCTATTATCAGATGGCAGCACTCGCTGCACCATTTCCTCACTTTTTAAAGCTTTTTGTGTTTTGCCAGTCAGGAGCACATTTTGCAAGTCCCTGGCAAGCACAAATGTACTTTCTTCTTGGCTTAAACACTTTGCGGAAGCCAGATGATAGAAATGGCTCCCAGGGAAAGCCTTGCATTTCACCAAACTGTCGATGGAAAAGGCTGCGCCTCTGCAGTTAGGTTTTTAAGGGATTATGTTTCCTTAACTGAAGAGGGAAAAGTGCAGGAGAGAGAAGGGTGGAAAGGAGCTGAAGGCTCACCTCACTGGAGAAGTACATTCTGATCTTTCCTCCCTCTGGCTGAGACAGCCAACCCCAGATTCTATCATATGCATGTGGAACTGGAACCTGCGTAAGCCTTTCTCCATCCATGCGAGCTCCCCAAGGCAGGGCTGTGTGCCACGAAAGTGTTTCCCCATGTCTGGCATCTAGCAATGCTGTGTCAGTTCAGATGGGAGACACTTGCTCTCTATCTACTGTGCAATAGGCACTGCAGCTTCTTCCCTCTCGGGAAACACTTAAGATTATGTCAAGGACATAAAATGCACAAGCATGGTATCTGTGTATCGGTGTACACAAAGCGACAGCCAGGACAATCCTGGAACACAGGAGTAGGCAAGGGAGGAGGTTCCAGGCAGAGGAAGTGCCTCAAGCTGAGGGAAAGTGTCACAGAACTGCAAGTCTGACAAGAGACTTTCAGGTAAATCTTCCTGACAATGTCAAGGACAGGGCTGAGGACAGCAGACCACTAAGACTGGAGGGTTGATCACGGTCTAGGTAATTACAGACATTTTGAAAACTGTTATGATTTATAGTAAATATAATTGCTATGTGTAAGAAAATCTGGCATATATCTGTGTTTCAAAGAGTTTAAATCATGGCTACAACAAGCGCATGGATTGTGTGTGTGTGTGTGTGTGTGTGTGACCAAAACCAAGCAAATCACTAGGGGGTTGATTTCACTGATGCTGGTGAAAGACCATGGCACCTGATATTAGAACAGTTTCTCAGAAGTAGGTGGAGATGATGGCAGAAATATAGAGAGCAAACAAGAAGGACATTGTGTCTGTGAGAGGACGGAAATGAATGGTGTGAGACAGACAACTTGACTTCAGTCAGAGATTAATTCATTTATGTGCCTAAAAGAGAAGGCATAATCTTTGATAGAAAATGAAATCTCACAGGAATATGTTAAAGGAGGCAGTGGCTGGGAATCATGGGGCAGAAACACCATTGGTGTGGAGCAGGCTCTTTGAGGTGATGAGTAGACATTTCAAAGACATTCATGAGGCTGAGTGGGAGCTCCTGGAGACAAGGAAATGCAGATTTTCACAGCAAAGGTAGAAACCACACTGCAATATACTGAAGCCAGCATGGATTCATATCTAATCATCTTGGCAGTAAGGAGGTCTCCAAAGACTTTCTTTAGCAGGGACTTTCGCACCGATTGTTTAGAAAACACAGGACTGGCTGAATGGGTGGCAGTAAGTCTTCAGAGACCCAATCGCGTTAGGAATGCAAACAGTGAGGCTTCATCTGTTGGGCAAATGTTAGGTGTCAAAGCAACCCAAGTCTCCAGATGTATAATCCTCATACAGCATGAGCAACCCCGAATAAGCTATTCTGTAGTTAAGCTTTCGTAATGACTTCTCTCCGTTCACCTCTCCTTGCCATACCTGTTGGTATGACAGATAAGGTAATAACTAACCACACACGTGCAGTTCAGGGAGATGCTCGTCTCCTCACTTGTCCTAAACATGACCCATTGCCTTAGTAAGTTCAGATTGCTATAAGAAATTACCAAAGAGTGGATGGCTTGTCAACAACAGCAATTTATCATTACCACTTCTTGAGGTTGGAATTCTGACATGAGGAAGCCACCACAGTCAGGTTTTTTTTTTTAAAGATTTATTTTTATTTTTATTATTATTTTTTTATTGGAAAGGCGGATATACAGAGAGGAGAGACAGAGAGGAAGATCTTCCGTCCAATGATTCACTCCCCAAGTGAGTGTAATGGCCGATGGTATGCTGATCCAAAGCCAGGAGCCTCTTCCGGGTCTCCTACGCGGGTGCAGGATCCCAAAGCTTTAGGCCGTCCTCGACTGCTTTCCCAGGCCACAGGCAGGGAGCTGGAAGGGAAGCGGGGCTGCCAGGATTAGAACCGGCGCCCATATGGGCTCCCGGGCGTGCAAGACGAGGACCTTAACCACTTGCGTCACCGCGCCGGGCCCAACAGTCAGGTTTTGATGGAGGATCTTCTGGGTTGCAGAATGCCTTACTTCTCTTTGTACCCAAACTTACAAGGATGAGGGACAGAGAGTACTCTGGAGTTTCTTAAAAAGGGTATTATTCCCATTCACAGGAGCTCTGGTCTGACGACCTCATTACCTCCCAGGTACCTGATCTCCAAATACTATTTGCATTAGGGATTAGAGTTGAACATAAGGATTCTGAGACAAATACAGGCAGTCCAGAAGATTCACCTGCAATGTTACACAAATATTTGCAATCATTGGTGCAACTCAAAAATACTGGAAATATCAAAGTTGTCAGTTTATAAAATAGTTGTTTTATTGTATTCAGTAATTATAGCACATCTATTATACTTCTGAGCCTCAATGCCTTAATTTTTGAATCGGAGCAAAAGACTAATGAACTTCTAAATTTTACTCCACTTTAAAGTTTTTCTGGCATTCCTGCTCTAATGCCCTCACAGTACACTGCATTCACTCAATCTGTGCTCAAAAAGTTGAGTCCCTATTTCGTACCTTTGCAACTAAAAAATTTATCTTTAGCAAACAGAACTGTGTGCTATTCTTTTTTTTTTTCAGAACAAAGCTGAGACTTATTTTGCTTTCCACACTTGTTCTTTATTTCTGTTTTCTCTGTTGTGTTTTATACATTCGCTGCCACTTCTATTCCTGCCTTTCTGGGTGGAAGCCTGAGGGAATATTAGTCTCTGCTAACGTGCATACCCAGGCTGACCAGTTCACAGGATGCTGGAACCTGTGCCTCCGACTGTTACAGCTGGGACGACCCACTGGTGGCTGCTTTCCGTGTTAGAAAAGTGACAGGAACTCAGGATGAAAGAATAAAACAAGAATTAGCAGAGGCTCTGAATGCAAGTGTGGCTTACAGCACAGTCAGAGAGGAACACAAATACCCTGGCTGATTTCTCTGTGAACGTGCACATCTCATTCACCTGTTCCAGGCTTCTGCATCAACTGATGTCTGTGTACTCAGATGATGCAGCATATTGGCATGGTAATGTTTTCCATATCCTCAGAGGAATGTACAGCCTGAACTATCAAAGTTCCTTCAACAACATTAACAATAAAAAGAAACCATACTGCTTAAAAAGTGACTCATTTCCATTATAGCAGCTGCTCAAGGCTGGAATCCAATAATGCTAGATTCCATTTTCAGAGACAGGGACCAACGGCAAAGCAGTAATTCTCATTTTCGTTCACTGCCACCATACAGGAAGCCTTTAATGGTTTCCCAAATCCCTGTGGTTCCAAGAGTTGGGACTTTGGAACTGCCTTGCAAAAGTATCTAGGAAAAGCCCACCTGCTCTTGCCTCGAATAATCTGAACTCTAACTACAACAGATTTACAGAGATGGCTACATCAGGCTTGCCAAGTAACAGTCCGTCGTTCCACTCTACTTCAGCCTTTGATTTTATTTCACGGAATTTTGTGGATTTTTTGTTTTTGTAAATTATATATGGGGGTGTATGTATGCATATGTATGTAAATATAAACACATATATTAATATCACTTATAATTTACACGTAATTTACTTATAATTTACATATCTAATTGCACATTTTAATGCAATTGTGATGCTACAATATATGTATATTCACACAATGTGAAACGATCAGAGCAGGTAATTGGCATGTTTAGCAGATCAAACTGAAGGAGGTTTTAATGAATCCTATCATATTGATTCTGACTCTTACTATGCTAGGAATATTGAAGAAATATATGGCATACCTATCAAAGTGAATTGACATTCAGCTTTTTTTTTTAAACTGCAACAGTATCTGGGTAAAACACTGAGTTGATGTTTAAGACATATAACATGAACCCAAGAAATACTTGCGTTAATCTCACTTTCAGAATTTTGCATATATTTGAGATCTCAATATGAAACTGTGAAGTGGTACTTACAGCTAAGAATTAATCTCAAATTAAAACATAGATTTTCCACAAAATAACTGGCTTTAAGAATGATACAGAAAATAACATAAAATAAAATAAAGTACTATATTGTTTACACTTAAATTTTTTCTGGTTTACCTCATTTAAATTTTAACAATATTGGACAAGTCAGTGTCTTCTATCACCAGTCTTTTAAGAATGTTTATAGGATCTCTGGGTGATTTTTCATGATTTAAAAAATTACGTATTATTCCTAGAGCTTTTGATCTAAACAAGACTACAGGTTGCTAACCTGTTATTTCTAGAAATAAAGGGGAAGTGATACACAATAATCAGGTGCAAATGAGAGGAAAAGCCTATAATGCTAGAATGAAATCTATTCTGAAGGACTGAGACATTGTGGGGAAAAGATGAGTTGCTTTGGACCTACCGCGATGGCTCAACTGGCTAATCCTCCCTTGCAAAACACTAGGATTGCATGGGCACCAATTTTGGTCCTGAATACTCCACTTTCCATCCAGCTCCCTGCTTCTTGCGTGGGAGAGCAGTAAAGAACGGCCCAAAGCTTTTGGATGCTGCGCCCATGTGGCAGACCTGCAAGAAGCTCTGGCTTCTGACTTTGGATCAGCTCTGGTCTGGTTATTGCAGCCATTTTGGGAAAGGACCAGTGGATGGAAGATTTTTCTGTCTCTCCTTCTCTCTATAAATCTGCCTTTCCAATACAAATAAATCTTCAAGTTTTACTCAAAAAAAAAAAAAACGCTTTGTGCATGCCAAACCCTGCTTTTGAAACTAAAGATGCCTGCCTGAAATTTCCCCACTTACTCAGTTCATTTGTTTATGACCTGGCTGTATAGACCTTTATTTCCTCAAAGGAAGCCTTTGCACTTTCTCACAGAGAAAGTGTCTGCCTTAATTTTTTGCATTTAAGAGCATTAAATACCATTACTTTCTAATTGTAATAGTGAGTATAACTTCTGAAAAAATGTAAAACTCAAAATCATTTTCATTCATATGTTTCACGTAGCAGGCATTGCAGAAAAAGTCAATGTGCAGGTTGACGCATTAAAATATGTGTTTTAAATAGCATACGTTTTTAAAATCATCACTGAATTGATGAGAAAATATGAAATTCAACACAGAATGAAGCCCCAAAATGAAGTGAAAACCAAATGTCAGAGGGATAAACCAGTAGCAAAGCCACAGATGCTCTCAGCACATTAGCAGAATCCAGTTTCCTTGGTTCTCTACCGGGATGGCTTGTGGGCGCATAGGAGCTAAGGAGCAGGAGTCAGGGCCTGTTCAAAGTTAGCACATATCAGGGCACCATCTGCAGCTGAGATGGCAATGTAGAGAGTGGAATGATGAACAAACTCCACCCCTAGGAAAGAAGAGTGAGGGAAATTGGCTCAAGAGAAAAAAAATAAAATTGCGTGAGAAGCTGTAATTACAACAGCCATGAAGGGGAATGATAAAGCTGCGACCGACATTCACATTTTTTGCGTGGTTTACAAAACTTAACATATAACGAAATGTGCATTCAGTGATACTGAAGATCCATTTTGGAGGAATTCAACATCAAGCTGGGAAATAAACAGAATAATTTTTAGAAATCACAATTATAAAACCACAATACATTGAAATGGCAAACCAAGAATAAGACAACAAAACAGTTTACAATGCCTCACAAATTGTAATCACAAAAGTCTCACAATAAAAATTTGCGGTAATATGCTACAAAAGAAAAAGGAAATACGAAAAAACTCATTTTAAGCAATACAGTGTTTCAAAGAACACTTTGGATATGTTACTTTCTAAAATGAAATTCTAAGTTTAGTAGTATAATTCAACAGTCAACTCAGCACAGCTAAAGAGAAAATCAATGAACTTGAACATAGGCTAGAAAGGATCCTTAGAAAGCAAAAATATTCAAAATCAAAACACAACCTTGAATAGCAGGAAGAAACAAGTGTTAGAAAGAAAAAGTTTGAAATCCACTAGGGGACAGAATGACTAAAATGACAGCAACCGCATTTTCAACAACTTTTGACAGATACTAGATCAGAGCCCTAGAAAGCCTGATGAATTCCAGGCTAATTTAAAATAAATCTACACCTAGAAATCCTGAGAGTTAAAAGTGTAAGAATGAAAACAAAGAAAGGAAGAAGAGGACAAAACAAATATTGATTACAAAAAATTACACTAATTGCCAACTTCTCAGCACAGTCAGAGGTACAGAAAGACAGTGTACACCTGATGGTCAGAAAGAAACCATCCTCCAGCAACGTCCTATCCAACAAAATTAGCTTTCAAGAATAGCAACAAAATATGTGGCGGCTTAACAAATAAATACGAATATAGAATAGTGATTGCCAATGTGAGAAAGAGTTAGGATCCAGGGAGATTTAATAATGCGAAGGTACCAAAACCAGATAGATAGAATAATTGCTATTGTTCTATAGAATAGTGAGATGATTTCAATTCAGGAGAGAAGCTGAAATCCTGCAAAAATAAAGCACTGGATCATCACTCATTGAATACAGGTATTAGGTCATCTTCCAGTGCATCATAAATATGTGAAATTAAAATAATAAAAAATGATAAAAATCAATACACTACCAAAACCAAAAAAAAAAAGAACAAAGCCAAATAAGGGCATTTTCAAAAGAATAAACCTGTGAGTGTTCATTATATTCCTTCTGCCCTTAGCTAAAATCCTGCAGGATATGCTTCAGGAAGAAAGAAAATTAGTCCAGATGGAAGGTTTGAAATGCAAGATTGAATTATGAGCAAAGATATTGGCAAAGACATGACAAATACAAACAGTGATGAAAAGATGATTGAATTTGTCAGGATTTTAAAAATAAGTAGAAAACAATCCAACATGAATTGGTAGAGGAGGGATCAAAATTAAAGCAATCTAATGCTTTTGTACCATTTTGAAATAAGTGGAAAATAATGACTTAATTTTAAACTGTGATAATTTTTCACAGTGCACAGTAACCACTAATATGTAGGCATGCAGCAAAAACTTCGAATATAATTTCATACCTAAAACTAAAAAATGAGATAAAAATGAAGAAAATATAAATATGTGGCCTAAACTGAATAGCAAATCAATGAAATAAATCCTAACAAAATATTCTGCTTTTTACGAGTACTGGAGCAGACCCACACACACACAGATTTAATTCATGTTCACATCCATACTTTGTGTGTGTATACACACACACACACACACACACATTCCAAACCAACGGGATGCAAAAAAAGTGAAAACAGTTATTTCCAACAAAATTTAACCCAAAATATAACAAAGGAGAACAGAGATTAAGGGAAAAGTATTAGGGGCAGAGGTAAATTAGGTCTCTTTATGATAAAAATTTATTTTTATCATTTAAAAATGATTTTTATCATTTTTTTTCAGTTGCATAATGATTTTGGACTCATAGGAAAAGTAATAGTGTAGCACTGAATTACACATTTTGAAAATTTACATGTACACAAGGAGAAACTGATTAATTCACCAACATATTGGGCAGGGGTAGATAGAGAAATAGAAACATAGGAAGAGATCATCTTTAAGTCCAGACAATTATCTCCTGTTTGGTCTGTTTCCCTGGAGAAAACTGACCAATAAAACCAGAAAGACAACCTAGAGTCCTGCTTACTGTTACGAACACTAAGAAATATAAAACACAACAACTCTAACATGAATAGCTGAGCTTACAGAACGTATGGGAAATCTCTGCAAAATCAGGCAATGAGAGGAAACTCACAGGAAATGAAGTCTTAGTCTATCAAAGGTCAGAGAGCTATAACTGGACTATCTGCAAAGTTCAAGGCCACTGAACAATGGAGAGTCAAAGCTATGCGTGTAGCACGGGTACTTGGCTCGACAAGTAGGATGCTGTTTAGCATGCCCACATCCCATATCAGTTCAACTTTTGCCTTCACTATTAATTAGAGATTTCTGCAATAGGATCTTGGAGTTATGACATCATGGTGCAAGCCCTTGGATTCTACCCATCCAACTGTGAAGCCCAGATGAGGCTTCTAATGTCCTGACATCAGGCTGGTCTGGCAACAGCATTGTGACCATTAGGGAGCACGTGTCTCTGTATCTTTTTCATTTCTTTCTATTGCTTTCAAATATATGCAAATAAATGAAGAATAAATTTGTGTGTGTGTTTGCATCTGTCTCAGTCCCAAGCACAGGGATATATAATGGAGTCGGGGAAAATAAATGATTCCTGAAGAATAAATACTCACAAATATTTCCCTACATCAATTCAGGGTCTGACTCTTTAACATGGTACAAGAGCACACAATCTGAAACCACAATATATAATAATCTTTGCTAGCAATACTCCTAGATTCCCATCTCCCAGTCCCGTCTCCTCCCTAACATTCAATCCAGAGTGCTGGAGTACCAGGGGAAGAAGTCTAAATGGAAGCGAGGTTTGGAATCCAATATTCCAAATGAAAACAAAAACAAAATCTGGCATGCAAGGGTCAATGGACATAGACACTAGATGTCTACAGATTTATCATATGGGATCTATGAGATACAGAATAAAAATTATGTCTATTTAAAAAGACTGAGATCCTGACAGAGGAAACAGAAATTACTCACAAAATAGGAGTGTTATCATAAAACTAAAATGTCAAAAATAGTCACAAGAAATTTCTGAAAATAAAATAATTGACATGTAAAACTGATGAAACCAGATAATTATTCTGAAATGATGAGACTATGAACAAACTGAAATATATACATAAAAATCAGGATGGAGAAAAATGCATAAAATGTCAAACAAACATCAGATTTATGAAGGATACAACAGTCTATGCATGTAGAATTTACGTGCCCACACTTGGCACACACCTACCAGAACAACTGTGGGCCAAGCAGATTATAAGCAGAGCCACAGAAGATAGGAATAAGACGTAATGATTTGCTTACATTGCTTGATCAATCACTGCCTGAAGCTCTTTCAACTCCTTGGTTTCTCGTCATTAGCCTATTCATTTTCTTAAATATTTAAGACCATTTACACAGACAATTGTGTCCCTTGTTTGCTAACCTCTTTATTATGGGGAGCAGCACTAAAAGTAACCAAAGGAAGTAACAATTACACTTGGCCATTCAACAAACTGAAATAATAGACACAAATAGCGCCTACTGAAACGTTAAGGGGAAACAATCTTTCTTCCAAGTACATTTTATAGCTGCAAAGCAACATAACAAATTCTTTCCCCAGGGGTCTGCTGATTTTTCACTCATTGAATTATATTTTTCTTTAGAATCTGAAACTCTCAAAAGTGTTGGTTACTGAAAATTACTTAAGTCAAAGTGAAACACACCATTTTTGCCTTGAGGATCTCGGTCACTTGTACACAGAAAGCAGCAGCCTCAATTTCCAACACAGGTGCAGAGTTCCAAGTAAGGGGTTTCTGAACCCAACCTTCCACGTATGCCTTAGCTGTGCGGTTTCCAAGGAAACAGGACCTTAGATCCACTTCACGGTCCAGACGTGGTGTTAAGCCCTTTGCACACAGCCCTCCTTTGCTTTGAGCCTATCCAAACATCACTCTATTTAAATTTCACCTAAACTCCATTATCCCTCAAAATCCTATCCTAACCTCTATCTTTTCCTCTGTTTGGTGTGACAACCCCTTGAGATGTCCCACATTCTTCTGGTGAGCCATTTCCTTTATTGCAATGGTGCAGTGAAACTGACTTCGCTGGGGGAAAAAAAATCAATTTCTGGAGATCTTAAGTTGATTATGCTAGTGTAGGAAATGAGATAAAATGAACCAAAACTCAAATATTAAATTAGTGGTGGCTGTATGTCCTATTGGTTGAGACACTTGCGGGCCACATCATCATATGTGGGTTGAATTCCACGCTCTGCAGCATTTGGATTGTCAATCAGTGAATGACAGCACTCTCTCTCCATCTCTCACTCTCCCTCTGTCTTCCTTCCTTCTTCCCTCCCTTCCACCACTCCTTCTTCCCTCCATCTTTCAAAAAGAGGGGTGGATGTTTGGCACATTAGACAACAAGCCACTTTAGTCATGCACATGCAATATTGAAGCACCTATGTTTGAGGCCCAGCTCTGATGTTTGATTCTAGTTTCTTGTTAATGAACACCAAACGAGGGAAAAGGTGATGGCAGGTGTACCTGGCTCCTGTCTTGGCCTAGCTCAGCCCCAGCTAATGTGGGTATTTAGGGAGCAGATCAGCCAATAAAAGAAATCTCTTTCCCTTCCATCTCCCTACACCCCCTTTTTACATAAATGTTAAATTTTTTAAAATGAATGTAAAAAAATAAATCATGCTTCGTACTTTTCCTAAAAACAGATGGAGAGGAGTACAAAAGAGAATTTCAAAGATTTTTAGAATCATCTGGTTGATCTGAGGCAAAAAAAAAAAAGGAATTTTGAGGGTGGTGGCACTTTGGGGAAGGCCAATCTTGAGAAGAGACAGGAGGTTTGCCACCGATTCCATTAAAAAGTGGGATGGAGTGCCACGGGTGTTTAAAGAAAACAGACTCTGTTTCCCTTTGCAGCCGCACCTATACTGCCAGACAGGGAATGGTTTCTGTAATAGCAGTAAAGAAGCAGCTCATGGGCTCCCAGAAAATTGAGTAAAACCTAAAGCAAATGTCCAGCGCACCCCAGGACTCAGGTGTCCCCAGCACTAAGCACTGATGTCTTGGCTGTATTTTCAGTAGTGAATTAGCAGGCAAATATGTTGATCCCTCATCAGTACAGTTTCATTAGCTCCTCCAGTTTAGTTCACAGCCAGTTAAAGGTGGCATGGAGACTATTTCTTACTTTGGAGAAAATAAAATTATAATTATTGAACTTGGGTGGGCATGATATGAATAGTGCTAACATTATGTATGGTTTTTATTTCCAGCAGGTGAGAGATTGCTTGGCATTTACGAGAATTATATTTCTTTGAACTCAAGACAAATTACAATATTTCAGTGTCTTCTCTGATTGCTATATGTAGCAATTTTTCAGGTGGGGGAGCCAGTGAGAATGTATCCAGTATAAAGCAAAATTCTGCAGGTATTAAACATTTCCGCAGTAAAAGTAAACTCATTAAGAATTAAAGCCTGGTGAAAATGTAGCTCTCTGACACCCTCTATTGCAGAAATCCTCCTTCTGCATTCTCCTGCATTCTTCAAGTTATATGGCATCAACCTTGACGAAAGAAATAAAAACCAAGGCCCAGGTAGGTTCTTCAAACTACCTCCAATTCAAAGTCCCCAGCAAACACTGAGAAAAACTGTGTAAAAATCAGGTAAAACTACAATTTAAGTACCTTACTGCTGTGGTCCCAATAGTTCATTTTTATATTACTATAGCTTTGTGAGCTACAAGTTCATTTGTATGCTTTCTAACTAAAAAAATAAAAATACCCAGCAATATATCAATTTTCTTAACTAAATCATATTGAATAGGAAACCATCA
Source organism: Ochotona curzoniae (assembly GCF_017591425.1). Classification (NCBI taxonomy): domain Eukaryota; kingdom Metazoa; phylum Chordata; class Mammalia; order Lagomorpha; family Ochotonidae; genus Ochotona; species Ochotona curzoniae. The sequence continues at coordinate 11,138,136 of NW_024466502.1, forward strand.
AAGTGTGTAGGAAAGATGAGGGTGGTTTTAAATCAGATATGAGACTACTGTTTAAGAAAATCACTTTCTTTTTTAGAAACAGCTTTGAGTACCTTACATAACTCAGATAAACCAAACTCAGACGCCCCCATCCCCAAGAAACAACCCCCTCACCCAAGTCCCAAGCTGTAGAACAAGCACAGTGCATCGCACCTGCCATTCTCTGTAAGCGTCAGCCTGACACGGACAACATGCAAAGCTGTTCCTTGCAAAGGAAGACTATCTGCTGATTCACTCACGTTGTAGATTTCATAGACAGGCAGTTTTAAAATGGTTCAAGTCCCAAAGTTTGCTTGTTTACACTCAGCCTGCCAATGATATGTTGCTGGGGCCTGCCACCTGCCAACCTTGTCCAACCTACCCAAAAAGGAAACTGTAAGGGTACATGTGCCATTACTGTAGAATAAGGGATATTAAAATAAAAAATATTCCAGCTCTTTGATTTCCTCTGATTTTGTGGGTAATACAATAACCAGAATGAGATAGCTGAAACCAATAAAATCTGATTTATAGCATTAAAGGCAATCTTTATAGCACTTATTTATGGTACATTACATCTAAAATCCAATTTCACAGGCTGCTGTTTGAAACTTTCTGTTCAATCATAAATACACTACATACACTGCATCTCGGTACCATGGAGTTAGATTATATAAATGTCTGTATCCCCAAAAGGTATTAAAATTCGGCTACTGTGGTAGTGAGTGAGCTTGACAGTAATTTTCTTTAACCAAGTCTTCAACCAAAAAGAGATCCAGTCAGCACTTGATAAATACTAAACACGCAAGCCTTGATATCATTGGACAAAAACACTTAGAGAATGCTACATTCTGGAATAAAACTAATTGAAAAGAAGTTGTGGAAAATGGAATAATTAATTCTATTAAAGGATGCTTGTAGTAATACCATGGGTCAGGTTTTCAAGGCAATGAACAGAGTCCCCTCCTTGTAAAACACCTTTGGTGTTAACAGGAGGCATTTGGTTAAGCCTACACAGGTTACTTTGAAAAGATAACCTTAAGTGTCTACACGCGTACACTTCACTGCAGAAGACTATATTCGGTTCAATTACTATAATCATTGTCAAAGAGAAGGCAAAGCTAGAATTTGACTTTTAGCAAAGAACTGTCATTTGAATACTAAACTACCTCAAATTCATTTCAAAAGCATTTTGCTTAAAAAAAAAAAAAATCTACCTTTCTATATGCTTGTTCGCCTGGTGCTGTATAAAAGTCAACAGAAAGGGCTGGAAGCTTCACCTGGCCAGACAAGCAGCTTCATGCCCTGTGAGAAACTGTGCCGCTTAGAACTCCAGCTCTCTCAGACACACTGCAGTTTCATAGTTGTTCGCCAGCGTGAACCATGTGGCCGTCACATGCTTGTGTGGTCTGTGGATAAGTTGCTCCAGAACTGCAGCAGGAGGGTGAGCGCACAGTGGTTATTTTCTTGTACCTGTGAGAATGCAAAAATTTGGTCTTCTCCAAGGTAACAAAAAGACATTTTAAAGACAAAGCATGAAAGACTGGTAGAAATAGGCACAGGCATATCCCAAATAGCTAACACTTATTAAGACGTGACCATGTGTTACGCATTGTCCCGTGTAGGGGTCTGTTCAATCCTTCGAATCCTCAAATACATACACTTACACGCTTCAACTACAAACTTAGGTTCAATCATATTATTAAGAAGCAAATGTCAGTGAGTGCCCCAACACTCAAACTTCATTCGTGATGTGTTAAAAGTAACTGCAGCTCTCACTTTTCATAGATCATTTCTCGTGCTCACAACAGCCTAGAGAATTAGAGATAACTCCAGATAAGACAAGCCTGAGGCTCAGGTGAGTTGCCGTGGATAACTGAATTAAGAATCTTTCCATTGGTATGCAAGGTCAGAAATGTCTGACAGAGCCCCTCCTCTGTGCTGTTGTTCTTTCCATCATTGCAGTGTTAGCAGAGGCTGCTGCCGTGGTTTGAAGATGGCTGCTTCTGAAGAAGTTCGTTGTTGGAGGCTTGGTCTCATGGTGCCCGTGTTGAGGTCCTGGAATCCTACAGAGGTAAGGCCTGGAAGAAGCTGACTGAGTAATGGCAGCTTGACAGTCATAAAAGCTCAATGCTGTCTTTTGGAGTGGCTCAGAGCTAATAGTTGAGTCCCTGCACAAGTGGGCTGTTCTAAAAAGAGTAAGCCTCATTCCATGCTAGGTTCCTATTCTCTCTCTCTCTCTCTGCTTTTACCACTATGCTGTTTTCTCCCTTTAAGAGCTGAGCAGACGCCAGCAGTTCTTAAATTTCCAGAAGGGTAAGCTAAATACATCTCTTCTCTTTCCTTGGTTTAAAGAATTATTTATTTTTACTTGAAAGATTTACAGAGGTGGAAGGAAATGGGGTGCAGAGAGAGCAGAGAGATCTTATGTCCGCTGGTTTACTCCCCAACGTGCAATAACTAGAGTGGGGCTATTCAAAGCAGAAGTTTGGGGCTCCCTCCATTCTCCCATGTGGGTATAAGGACTCAAGGATTTGAGCCATTCTGCTCGATCTTTGCTCAGGCCATTAGCAGGGAAATGTAGCAGCCAGGACTCAAATCAGTACCCATGTGGAATGCCAGCACCACAGGCAGGGGCTTTAACCAGTAGGCCACAGCACTGGGCCCTGAACAAATCTCTTTATAAGAGAGCCAGCCTCAGGTAATTTGACACAGCAACGAAAAGATGGACTAAGACAGCTGAGTTACCTGGAATTTCTGAGATTAAAATATTATTTTCACTTGTTATAACTCCCAAAGAATCCTTCACACCAAAAAAAAGTGGACACTGATGACGTTACACCTTGAGCCGTGAACTACACTCACCTACCTGGAGGGTGGGTTAAACATGATTGCTGGGCCTCACTGCCAGAGTGACTCAGATCTGAGCGGGACCTGAATTTCTCAGGGGACACTGATGCTGCTGACCTCAACCAAACCCCTGGTCACTGCTACCCTCGAGAAACTAAGGAATTCTAGCATTCTGTTCACATCTTGCTTCCCCCACAACCACCACATCCTTCTACCAGCTCAGCTGAGTTGAAGCAAACCTCACTCCCCGAATGCCTTGGGCTGGATTTAGAAGCAGCTGGAATTGAAAAGATGCTGAGCAGCAAGAAACATGAGTGAGTGATTATGCTGGAGGTACAGACTGATTCTTAAAATGCAATTCGACCATGATGAACGCCTTACATTCAAATTAACTTCACTATAGCACAATTTAAAATTGTTAAACTGCAATTAACATAAACTCATATAAATACCCTAACTTTTCTGTAAACTAATAGAAAAATAGCATTATTGAATAGAAGGAGAAGCCAAGGATAGGGATGTGCCATGGAAGAGGAAAAAAAAAAAAACAACTAAGTGACTAAGGACATGAAATGTCATTTGAAATTGAATTAGTAGGGTTCAATCAAGGGATTTAAATACACTCTACAATAGAGTACAACTACATTCTGTATTTAAGTCTGATTCAATATAATAATGAAGGACTTTTATTACAGGACAGCTATTCAATGATGCCTATGAAATGATTGTAGACAAATTACATCCGTGACATACTGCCAAAGTCATATCCATAAATTAGCTTAAGATGTTGGTAATAAGAACATTAAGGTTTGGAAGACTTGGGTTCACTAAGAACTCTACATTTCTTGAACATATTTACTGGAAGAGGACATGCACCTCTTGCCATTACTATCTCATGAATTATTCTGGAATAAGCACTTTGTGTACTTGTCCTTTGGAGGCTTGTGAGGCTTTTTGCTTATTCAATAAAGATTTATCAACAACGACAAGGTGAGTGAGACACTGAGCAGGCCTTCAAAGATCAGTCACTTCCTCTGCTTCACTTGCTGAAAGGAATGAGAACTACAACAATCTCAAGTAAGTGATCTCAGACACATAACACTATCTTTACTCTCAGAGGTTCTTGTGATTTGTATCATCTATGGAAATAGATGATCAGAGATTCACAATTTTCTTTGTCAATAATCTTTGTATTACAAAACAGTATTTCTAAGAAACCTTACAAATATGGGTTATGCCATTTTGTTTCCAGGCATAATATTTCTGTCCATTGGCATCTACACAAGAGTGGCTTACAGATGAGAAGAAGAGATCTTCCAACTAGGAACACAGAATTTGTTCCATAATCCTTCACCGTACTCTCCCACTATTATTGGAAATAAGTGCTCTTCATGCGAAACCTAAACATCATGTCAAAAAAAGCATGGCATACCAGAGTACCTAGCCCAAATTTCACGCACAGATTGGATATATTATAAAGGTACATTGTAAGCACATGTTTAGAATGATCTTGTTGAATTTAATAAAATAGGAAAGAAAAACTGAAAATTAGCAAAAAATTTAAAGGCATGTGTAGGAATTTGTTCTCTAAAACTGTACTGAAATGTTAATTCTTAGGATATTTTTCTCATCACCACCACCAACATCCCTTGTTCCTCTTTTGCCCCCATCACTGACTTGGCTTTATGGGTTATTTGTTAAACTCAAGATACCCAACAGCCTCTCCTCCTGGTCTTTCCTAGCACCTGGCTCCTGGATCACAAATTCCTTAGATGGTAACTATGTCCCAGGCTTCGTGACTCACAGCCTAGCACAGTAACCACATTTGTTGTGATCAAGTGAATCAAACTGCTCAGTTTGATTCTACTAACATTATTCAACAAATATGATTTTACTGACTATTTCCCACAGAGCAATTAAAAAGCAGAAATTTTTAGAAACGAGCTTTCTTTTGATTAATTTGCTTGATTCAGCAAATGACCATAGAAATCAGTCAGCTATTTAGTATTTACTGCTGAGTTTACAATAGCTTTGCGTTAATGGAGAATGAAATCATGCAGATTTTTTTTAAAAAAGTTTTATAAGAAAACTTAAATTATATTCTTAAAAGGAACAGTTTATGATGGCAGAATAAAGACAAACTCTCTGATCTTTATCTTTCTATATTTCCATTGGATTTTAAATATGGGAAAGAGACACTAATAATGCCACGTTGAATTAATATATCCTAAGTTTTTTATTCTCCGAACAGAGTCACATTCTAAATGCCAGGCCACAGCAGAGCACTGAACAACATAGTCCCTTCTTTCAGAAGGAGGAAAAACTTGGGCAGTGAAGAGGTCAGGTTGAGTTTGATTCCCAGATACTCAGAACTACAATTTGCCCATTTTCTTTGTGCTTCAATTTTTTAGTCGCTAAAATAAGAACCATATTACCTATGCACAGGGTTATCATGCATAGGAAATGAGTTACTATTTATAAACTTCTTAAAAGAGTACCCACAAATTGCCAATTTGCTTAAAATTCCACCAAAAAGACATGGACATGAAAGAGGGAAGGACGGGTGGAAGGCTCAGAGGAGAAAGATAGCTGAAGGGACAGGTAGAACAGCTGCAGCAGCTGGAGCAAGCACAGAGGAGCATGGTGGGGCACCCAGGCCAACCTCGGGAGAGCCATGAACCCCTCTGGGCCCTCTGGGTTACAGGAAAGACCATACATCGCTTTTCATGGGATGTGAGATGCCCCCTGGAGAATGTATGTGGCAAGGATAATATTACGAGATGACTCTTCTAAAAGATCCTTTTGAGGGGCTGGCATTGTAGCTTAGTGGGTTAGACTCCTTCTTTGGATGTCAGCATCTACTATGAGTGCTGGTTCATGTTCTGGTTGCTTCATATCCCGTCCAACTCCCTGTTTATGCACCTGAGAAAGCAGTGAAAGAGGGCCCAAATGCTTGGCTCCCTGAATTCATTGCAACACTGGATGAAGCTCCTGGCTCTTGGTTTCAGTCTGGCCCAGCCTTGGAGATTACGGCAACTTTGGTAATGAGGCAATATGTGGATGATATCTCTGTGTGTGACTCTTTGTATAACTCTGCCTTTCAAATAAATCAAAATAAATACTTTCAGAGGACTCCTTGGCTGTTATGAGATAGAAGGGTCCAGATGACTCCAGAGAACTTTCGTCCAAGCCTTATTTCACAATAGTCACTATTAATCAAGCAATGCAAACTGAGGGAAAATTACACTTGAAATACTAATTGTGACTCCATCCATAAGCATTTTATGTTTTGATATGTGTATTAATATGCTACATAAACAGTTCGATGTATGAGACTTGGGTCAGAGCGAAATGTCTGAAACTGAAGCTAAATGTATCATATCTGGTGATGAATTCATGGGGTATAAAATTGGGGAATGAGTGTGAACACACATAAGGAGAAGCAATAGCTCACTCATGGACACACTAGAAGACAGAATTTGGGAAGACATAGAAGCCCAACTTAAGGACCCCAATAAAGAAGGTCCAGGTGCAGAATGAGCAGAAAGCACAAGGTTGAGCAAGTCACCTGTCGATCTCAGGGACCAATATGCACTTCATTCTGGACTTCCTAAACCAGTTCTTAGCTTTGCTGATATCTTCTTCATCATTTAATCTAGAAGATACCATCAAAAATGATCTTTTCCATGCTTTCTACGCAATATCCATCTTAGCAATTATACACAGTCACGTTCTCCCATAACAAACCCTCTCATTTCCCCCACTGGAGTACTCTAAACTGAGGTCCCTTTATATCTTGGATGAACCGGTCCTGTATCCAACACCCTCTCCATTATCACTTCTAGAATCTATTCTTGCAGGTGTCATCACTTATTTTCCTAAACAAATCAGATCATTTTCCCTCTTGAAAATCCTCAAAGGGCCCTGGCACTTTGACAAGTCTAACTTCTCTATGTCCTAATAAAGGTACCACCTGCCCATCAGATGGCCTTGATACCCTCATCTTTGGACCTCTCTATTCCAACCAATCCTTCTCCATTGTCAATCCCTGAAGCTTCCTTAGCCTGTTTTTTCTCACCAAAATTAATGCACACACTTGTTCTTCGTCCTATTTTGCCAAATAGACTGGAAGCACTTGGAAAGTGGTTCCGTGGTACATAGAGCACTGATGGCATTAAAATGAACTAACATTTTGTTGTCATAAATTAGAATTTTTTTCTACCAATATTTGCTCTGGAAAACTGTATAATCTTCTAACTGGACTACAAAACATTAGCTATATAATTTTGCTATTTTCATCTTATCAAATAAATGCCTATTTTTAACTTTTCACTTTCAAAAGAAAGAGAAAATAAGGAATAGAAAAAAAGAGGAAAGAAACTACCAGTAAAAAGAATTGAAGTATCTCTGATACTGTAGGCTCCTCTGAGAAATGAGCTTTACAGCAAAGATCCGGTACTGTCTGCCTCTTCTGTTTCAGAAAACTACAAATTATGTGCTTGGAGACACAGGAAAGTAAAGTATTGACTGTATAGAGCACTTCAATGGAGAAGAAGGTATTCTAATTAACATGATAATCAACACTGGAACATATTGCCCAATCGAATGTTCTTTATGGGTTTTGATAAACATGCTTTACTCTCTGATGGATTTCAAATGCTAGTGCTATTTATCCTTCCCGGACAGCACAGTATATAATTAACATAAAGGAATAAACAAAGAAGCCAATATTAATTTAAAAATCAACTATCAATTGATTGATTACACAGGGCACAGCATCATGTCCCCTGCTCATGGTGGCTGATTAAAATAAGCAACTTTGGGAGCACTGGAAATCAGCAATGGTCTGAAGAATCCCCTAGCATTTTTCCATAATCATGCACAAGAGTCACTCTCTATCCCCAAACCTTTGCTTAAAAAGATACAAATAATTCTAGCTGTGCCAGGATTTGTTCTGAGCTGATGGCCTTGTATTGATTGCAAACTCTGCAATGGATTACATTGTAGATACATGCTCCTAATTTTCAAAATAGCCATCGACATTAGTAATTTTATTCCCAAATGCATAAATGGAAGCTTGTACAGATTAAGTAACTTTCATCAAGACTGCAGAATTCATTAATTACACAGGACAGAGTCTGATCGCAGGCTGTCTGCTGCATGACTCTGCCTTGCACCATGCCTTAGGTCAGGATCTATTTTCTGAAACCATCCTATGTGCCCGTGAGCCTTGTGCTGTGGGGTCATCAGGGACACAGTGGTGAAAGGGCAAGAGTAACAAATGCAGTGCCAGAGCTCAGCAACCAGCTCTGCAAAAGACAAAGAAAAATAGCCCTGACCACAAGGCTTTCTTCAAATTTACAGGCAGACTATACTATGCTTTCTACTTCATATTCTACTGGCAAATTGTATCGGAAACATTAAAGTTTAGTATGTTAACACAGGTCTTAAGAGAATCATGCCTATAAAATCCACAGATTTTCATGAAGCAATGATTCTCCCTTTTTCCAGTCCTGTAGTATTCCCTCACAGCTCTAGACAGTCACACCAGTCACTGTTGCTGAAAGGACCTCATGTAAGAGCGGCTGGTGCATTTGGGGAGACAGAGTTAGCGGAGCCTGGTCTTCATCCCGCCTAGGCTGACAGCTTTTCTTCTATTAGCTACACACATGCATGTCCTGGTTGATAACAGATTATTATCAATTACCTCTGCTTTGTGTCCCCAGCAACTACTTTGCAATATCTCATCTGTGAACACAGGTTACCAAAAATACACAGCATATTTGAAAATTAAGTTTAACAAAAATGTAAAGAAAGGGGCTAGCATTGTGATACAGTGAACTTATCATCTGCAACGCTACAGCGCTCCATACAGGCTACAGTTCACATCCTGCCTGCTCCATTTCCAATTCAGCTCTCTGTCAATGTGCCTAGAAGTTGTCCCAAGTGCTTGGGCCCCTGCTGCCATGGCACAATCCTTGCTTTGGCAACTATATGGAGAGTGAACCAACCGTTAGATTCTCTCTTTCCCTCTTCTCCTTCTCCATAACTCTGTCTTCAAATTAACAGACGTCTTTAAAAATGTGTAAAATAGAAACTAAATAATTCGCCCTTGTGCAAGAAGCAGGGAAGCACCCTTGTTATAATTCAGGGCTATCTGTCTGACTTCCTATTTAGTGTCAGCAGGGATCCTGGATTATTTACACTGGACCAATGCAACCATTAACTCATTTGATTTTTCTGAGGTTTGTTTCATCTTGGTCTTTATATTTTAATGGAACTTCTTTTTGAAATCATATAATTCACTTAATACATAAAGATGCAATAACCAGTCACTGTGATAAGCGATATGGGAAAAATGAGTGGAGTAGATCATATGAACACTGTGTGTACACAAAGCTACTTAGGGAAATAGAAGGATGTAATTCTTCATACACAAGCCCTAAGGAGTAAATAAAAAGTTGGAATCAAATTCATTTACTTCAATAGAAAGAGGATACAAATGATATCTGATGGCATTAAAGTGTGTGCCTCCAAGGTGGTTGACCTATTTCAGATACGGTGAACAGTGAATGAAGTTATAACTTCTGGAATTCAGTTACTCTGTGGAAACAACAAGCATTGCACAGCCTCCTGTAATCCCCAAGAATAGCTACTGATTATTCACTATTGTTTCTGCACCCCATGTCTCTTATCTTGAAAGTGAATAATACACCTTGACTGAGCAAGAAAAATACCCTCAGGTTCCAGAACTGATAAGAACTGGAGTGTTGATAAAATATTTAAACTGATTGAGCTAGGAAATCAGCAAGAAAGAAAATATTTGGTAAATGATGTAGAAATCTTAAAAAATGCTAATAGTGCAATATTTTAAAACCCCTTGACTTTTTCCCCAGTCTCTCACAACACCTATCAAGTCTCCAAATGTGTTTGAACCCTCTGGTCAAATCCTGTTTGAGGAAAACTACTTGTGGAAGTGGCACAGCAGGCATTAAAGAGGCCATTAAACCAACATCTGCTCCTGGACACGTGAACCTTAAATGTCCTGAAAGCACATAATGTGCCATGCCAACTTAAAAGAAATAAAAAGACAGAGGCAATAAAAAGATACAAAGTAAAAATACACTTCAATGAAATTTTAATTTAAATGTGTATAAAAGTATGCGTGCGTGCATACCCACACAGACACTATTATGCTAATCTGCTTCAGAGCATTTGGTACAGAACTGGAGTGCCATAAGCTCAACTCTGATGCTGACATATGTTTTACATTATTTTTAAACTCTTTTCTTGCTAAGATGTTATATTATCATTGTTGCCACTTATTTCTCTGTAACCTTTGATCACTGAGAGAGGATCTTTTCTTGCTCATAATAAATGAGCCCAAACATATGCAACATATAAAATAAAAGATTTTCATGGATCAACATCTATCATCATTGTCATCATCCCCAAAAGGAAAAATTCTTCTCCTAGGACCCTGGTCCAAATGATGCTCACAGCATCTCCATTCCCCAAATACACTTTACATTAATGGAAAGTTGAGTTACACCCACAGCTTCTATTTAAAAAAAAAAAACCAACATTTTTACAAAGTCGCAAATTGTTTCCACTCAGTAAAAGTGATGGATTATTTTACAGTGTGAAAAAAATTAATGAGCAGATGGAATACAAACCCATTATTCATTAAAATATTGCACTGGGTTAATTCAGCAAATAAAAATGGAGAATACAGCAGATGGCCATTTATAGTTCTCTTGATTTCTTAAACTTCCTCTTTACAGCCAGAACTGCTCCTATATTTAACTTGAAATGCACAGTCCTTACCATATGCACAGTAAGCAAGCAATCCTGTGACCTCATAAACTTTTCATATGAAACAGCGATGATTTTTTTTTTTTTACGATCTAGTTTAAAGGAGCATTGTGTATTTCCCCAGTAAGTTATTCCTATATCCCTGGTATTCCGGGTGATGATATGTTAATTGGATTCAGTATAACCTTGCCATTTTTACCTACCCTGAAGTTGGTTCAAGTAGGCATACGGGTCAAATTTCACAAAGGGAATTATCTGCTTTGTTATAAACTCTGAGTTATGCCAGGCATAAACAAAATTATTACAGACTAGGTAGTATTTTCTTAAGATGATCTTAAAATCACATCCTAATCCTGTAAATTACTCCATTATAATATATTCTGATGTGGAGCAAATTGATCCAGCAATTTCACTTCTAAGTATATGCTTCATAGAGAGGAACATGCAACTTTACAAAGGACATGGACACAAATATTCACAGACGCACTATTTGTGAAGCTCAGACTAGGAAACAATCCCGACAGGATCAATAAATACATTATGACATATTTATACAACGTTGTAATGTAGCCAATGAGAGCCAGTGAACTCATGCTGCAAAAACAACACAAGCGAATGTCAGAAAACCTGTACGTGAGCAAAAGTCGGTAACCACAATAACATACTGCATAATTTCAGAGCATAAACTTCAAAGGTTGGGAAAAATCACTCTGTGATGAGTTAAATTATAAGAATTTTTGCCTTGAAGGAAAAAATAACAATGAATGGGGCCACAAGCGTTTTAAGTGTTCTGGGTACATCCTTACCTTTGCTGAATGGCTCTTACCTGAGTTAATTGCTACACAAGTTACACATGTATGATTCGTAAACAACTTAGTAGCTCAAAAAGACTATGTAAACTTCACTTTAGAGGTTAAACACTAGGAAAGAGAAAAAAATGTGCTCTATATATGTGGCAAGGTGTAGACCCTAAATTTTGCCATGCTGATAGCAAGAATTAAATCACTTTACAATACGAAAGGACAAATATGGGCTAACTAAATATTTCTCCCATATTATTCTTCAACTTCTATGTTTAAAGAAACCTATGATCGCTCTGTTGCAGAATAGAATCACTATTTCTCCTAAGCATTCGATGATCCTACTTTAGCTAAGAGCACCACCAGTCTCCTTGGGAAAACATTCCTCTTCATTCTTCTCCAGGTGATCTGCATCCAGGGAACCTACCTGCCACGCTCAAGGTAGACACTGGATAGGCAGCACAAGTCCTTGATGTGTGGACAGACCCATGCATTGTAGCTAAGTTCCCTCTAACGTACAAGAGTGGTGGTTGGAGAGGATTAAAAAACAAAAACAAGAAATAAAACCAGACCAACTAAACATAACCACTAAAGGCTGTGGCTTACATAGACTACATGATAAGAAAAATACACAAGAGGGATGCTTCTTACTTCAGTGTTTCTGAACCATGCATCTTTTTTTTAAGATTTTTTTTATTTTTTATTATTTTTTCATTGGAAAGGCGGATATACAGAGAGGAGAGACAGAGAGGAAGATCTTCCGTCCAATGATTCACGCCCCAAGTGAGCGCAACAGCCGATGCTATGCCGATCCGAAGCCAGGAGCCTCTTCCGGGTCTCCCACGCGGGTGCAGGGTCCCAAAGCTTTGGGCTGTCCTCCACTGCTTTCCCGGGCCACAGGCAGGGAGCTGGAAGGGAAGCGGGGCTGCCAGGATTAGAACCGGCGCCCATATGGGATCCCGGGCGTGCGAGGCGAGGACCTTTAACCACTTGCGCCACCGCGCCGGGCCCACCATGCATCATTTTTGCATCTGCAACCACTTTGGGATATTCAGAGACTTTGAGTTATCACAACCAAAGGATTAGAGGTTGTGAATACTGAGAAGCATCTTACAATGTATAGGGCAAAATGATCCTATTACCCAATCAAAAACGCACAGGTGAGGAAGTCCCATTAGACTTAAGATTAGAATGTCAAAAGACAGGAAGAGGAAATGCTCACACTTTGAGGTGAAAACCACTTTTAGCAGTTTGAATCGTAATACTAAAGGGACTGAACTTGACCAGTGCTAGGCAGACTAGTACATTCAAGAGCAGGTGGAGAAGAAACCACAGAAGACCTCACCTGTCCTGGAACTCCTGATAGTACACAAATCAGACATACAAAGCATCTTAGCATTGCTATCTTCACAGTCCTGCCCAAGCAGTGAACAGAGTGAGGAATACAGACACACAAGGGCTATACTCTGGGGATACCTGTCCTCAGAGTCTGTCCGCAGGAAGTCAGAGAGCAAGCAGATATTGGGGAAGCCAAGAGTCAAGAATGCTAGAGCGAGGAAAGCATGTAACCAAGAGAGAGAGCCCCTCATCATCATGAGCTTTTATGGGGACTTGTAAGTGGAGTGGTTACACAGCAATGCAATACCGCCCCCTCTCAGGTTCCAGGTGATGATAGGGGAGAGTCACAGGTGCGCAGGAGGAAACACCTAGGTGGTGGGGTGGGAGTGGCTTCCAAGCTCCTGACCCCGACTTAGTTGCCTACCTCACTACAAATGGCTGAAAGCACTCACATGGGAGACCCAAAAGAAGCTCCTGGCTTCATATCAGCTCAGCTCCAACTGTTGCAGCTACCTGGGGAGTGAACCAATGAATGGAACCTCATTCTCTCTGGGTCTCTTTCTCTATAAATCTGACTTTCAATAAAAACAGAAGCTAAAAAAATTCTTGAGAACCACATGCATGCATGAGTGGACAAAATTCAGCATACCTAAACAAATAATGAAAATGAGCCAGCCTTCTTTTCTTTCCAAGTTCAAACATGAGAGGCTGCACCTGAAGGATGGAATGCCATTAATATTAAATAATCAGTTTTGATATTCATATCTTCCTCTCATTACAGAAATTCTTTAACTGACTTTAGGGTAGTCCTCCAATTTATCTCATTGGAAGCTGTGGCATATATAGTAAATCGGTTTTCATTATATCCTTGATGGCCACCTCCTGCTGCATATCCTCATACTTGAATCTCAAAATCACAATCTTGGGTAGGCTTCTTGTCCAAGAATTTTATTTTCAAATGCGAACTGAAAATACTTCCAAGCATTGTCAATTCTTCATAAATTTCTCCTCAAAATTCCTTTACCAGTTCCCTCAGATCTGCTTTTATCTAACTCTTATTCCTGATAACTTCCCATAGCATCACCAGAATCTTCTACCCCATGCTCTATTCCAATACCACTCTAGGGTTTAAATCTTCCTATGTTCCTCATCATTGTATAGAATTTTAGACACGTGATACCTAGACTACACCAAACCAATAGATACGATTAAGTTTGCTCACACAGAAATTTAAAAATATGAGTCAACATTTAAAATGAAGACATTTCTTTTCTAAACCTGTGAGTCTGGCTTCACTTGAAAAAAATGTGAAGATCTGGATACAGCAGATCTGCATTTTGTCACAGTTACAGTCACCGGAGTCGACAAGAAACATTTCTCTTCCAACGAGGCACGTAATCCCTCACTTGCTGAAGTGACTGGGCTGGCCTCTGATGTTATGAACTGAACTGGGTCTTTCAAAGGACCTGCCGGGCCTCCTGTTCCCCAGCCAGTCCTAACATTCAGCTCTGCAGCAAAAAAAATAATTCATTTTTCTCCCCTTGACTTAGTCTCCCCATCCCTCCAAAAGTCCTGACAACCTCAATACATTTTGTTTCTTTTTCGAATCTCAAATATGTTCTCCTAACTCTGACATACCTTTTAAAATAGTTTTACTGGGAGCGGCCCTCTCCCCTTCCTCTTCACATTCTCCAGATACAGAAAGAACAAAGCAGATTGGAAACAGATGTCTCCTCCACTTCTTGATTCCTCGGCTCTCCCCAACAAGGGCATGCGCCCTGCCTTAACTAAGCAGACAGCATCAAAAATCAAATAAATTCATTATTTAAAAAGTTTTGATACAATTCCCATCAGCTTTGCTCATTACCTCACTCTACTTCCTTCACTTAAACAAGCATCCATTCTCTACGTGGTCTTGGCAGTGTCTCTGCTCTCAGCAAGATTCCAGTGTCAGCTCCCTAAGCACCAAAAACTGCCCTGCTGGAATTCCGAACATCCCAAATACACTAAGAAGGGTATTTTTTTTTTTACGAAATAATTTTGCCGCATTCTAATTAGCATATAAGGAGAAAATGGCTTTGCATTTGTTCTTTCTCTGAAAAGTATACTAGTATGCTTCTAAATTGGTAGTTTTTCCTGAAATTAACTAATTCCTCTGAAAATCTAAATTATGCAAGAAGCAGAAGATTGGATAAGTTCTTTTAAAGTTATTATTTAAACTAATTTAATAAAGCCCCTCAAATAATACTAGCTTGTTTTATTCCAGATATAAATTTGATTCTATGATCAATAAAAACTAAAAATTTTATTCATTTTCCCATGACTTCTTACAAGATTATTAAAACTCAAAGATCCAATTTTCCTTCATTTTAGGGAGATTTATACTTAAAGACTATATCAAGAAATAAAGATTTCAGTGGATCTGTGTGTATCTAATGAGTTATAAAACAATAAATAGAAGGCCAAATTCTAGGAAAACTTTTCTGACTATGAACGGAGACGAAAATCTATAGAAGCCAGGAAACAATGAGTTTAAGAAAATTTAATTATAGATCTTTAAAAAGAGTAAGACTTGAAGAGAGAGGTCCAAAAATTAGCATTTCCAAAATCAAAAAATAATTCTTCCTAGGCCATAATTACCTTTAAAAAGTCTTTACAAGACTCCAAGTGAAAAAGTAATTAGAAAGAAAGCCACTTCCATTGGGAATAGTAAGCTGTTTGTGTTCTAAATCAGTGCTGCTTCATGTGTTGTCAGGAACTTAAAACATAAAGAATGTTACATGGGTTTACTATAGAGAGCTCATCCACAAGCTACAGCCATCTTTAAAAAGTCAACGTGTTGAATAACGCAGTAAAAATGCATTGCTTGCCTGCTCCCTTTCTGAGCTGCTTAGTGAAGATGAACACTGTAACATTAGAGGTCAACCTTTTAGGAAAGCCTCATTTGTTAATAAGCCAGAAGCTGGAAGCCGAGTTTTAATTTTATTCCTCCTAAATACATATATGTATGATTTGGAAGATCCTTATTTATTTACAATTATATAAAAATGTATTCTTAAGCGAAATTGAGTCTTTTGAGGCAGCTTAGTAGTTTTTCAGGAAAAAAAATTTAATATCTGGACATGAGCCCTTTCTTTAAACCAAAAGGTATAGAAAAAAATTTTTAAATGTGAAAGATTGCTTGAAGGGAAAATTATTGCTATATTCAAATGTGAGCTGCGCCTCTTAATTATTCGAGGGACATTGTATTGCTCATTACCCAGCTTTGATTTGCATAGAATCATATCATTCCATATCAGCTTTTAGAAGGGAATGCAGTAAATATGTAAGACCTCTGTCACTTCGGAAATACCATCAGGAATGCCCAGAGCAGGGACTCACCTGGGGTCATTCTACTTGTCAAGAGCAGAGAAAGGGCTAGAATTTATGATTTCCAGTTTAGAAAAAATCCTAGTATTTGTTGAATTGGCCTAGTTAATCTTTTGTCCGGATGACATTTTGCTCATTGTTGGCTTGCTGGTTTTTTTCTTTGTTTCAGTAAAAGGTGAAACAAACTATTAGACATATCCTGAAAGTATTTTGAGAGATGTTAAGAATGCACAGGGACATAAAGCCACTGTTGGTGACATCAGTAGACTGGAAGAGAGTGAGCAGTGGGTAAGATCCGGAAGGCCACTCCAAGAGGTGATCATTTTCGATTTAATCTTCATCTCAACAGCTAGCCAATGATAGAAGTGGGAATGGAACTCACTTCACCCACCTTGTCCTTGAAGGACATCGTCAGAGTCACACCGTCTTTATTGCAACCCTGAAAATGAATGTTCATGGAAAGAGCTGATCATATTAAATAGGAATACAAACATCATGCCTCAATGTATTATGTAGATGGTTTTTTGGAGTCATCTGGTATTTTGCATTATATCTAGCATGGCTTCTTACACCTAGAACTGAAAAGGTATTGTTCCCTAGTACATTTTTCAAGTATGTATTTTGGAAGTTGGACAACCCCAATATTAGACTATCATTTCTGTTTCGAATGCATTGCTTCAGCACAGGCAAAAAAAAAAAAAAAAAAAAGCTTCAGGTAGCACCACTCCTTCACAGAACTAAGAAGTCTAAGTGATTTCAAGCACTAATATACTAAATATTCATCGATTCAGTATTCAGGAAGGAGAAAGAATGAAGTGGGTGCAAATGAATTGGCAAAAATTAAATACATTTGAAGAAGCACACTTCAATTATTTTGACAAAAAGGTAACCATTATAATATTTTCAAATATACACGCTATAGGGCCTGTTTTGATAACTTAGCAGTCATCTGTAATTAGCAGATAAACTGTTCCTATGCAAATGATGTTAGAAAGCATTGGAAATATTTATGCACATTCTTTTAAACTTCACCTAACAAACATTTCTCTACATAGAGAGGTAGAATGTGGTCTATTTCTAGGTAAATTACCAGAATTCTCAGAGTAATAATGCTATTCACAACCATAGGCAGTGAGGACAG
The DNA here is from genome assembly GCF_017591425.1 of Ochotona curzoniae. Classification (NCBI taxonomy): domain Eukaryota; kingdom Metazoa; phylum Chordata; class Mammalia; order Lagomorpha; family Ochotonidae; genus Ochotona; species Ochotona curzoniae. The sequence goes on from NW_024466502.1 coordinate 11,155,467, forward strand.
CAATGACACTTCGCTTCCCCTCCCCTGAGAGAATGCAGAACGGTTTCTCATCTCGACAGAGCTCTGTGCACTAAGAATGCACAGAGGTTAAGTGACTTACCCAAGATCTACCAGCAGGTGACTCCTCCAGCCAGGATCCGTGTGAGCAGCCTCCTGGCTTTGTCCATAACGTTCTCTGGGTTGGAGTGCAGAGCTCTGGCAGTGTTCAGCTGAGCTCTCCTGTTGCTCGTCTGTTTCTAAGGCCTGCATCTTTTGACATCACGTGGACTGACTTTCAAGCCAGAGGCACATGTTGCACCAAGATGTTAAGGGGCCTAACAATGCTGCATTTCAGACTCTGGACTTCTCTTCAACAGGAAGTTGCCCGAGTTTTATGCATCAGTTTCTGTGCTCCATGCTTTAAATTCTCAAGTGAACATAAAATGCAAACTCCTAAATTGTCGGTTTGTATTTTCTACTTTCACATTTAATCTACAGAAGAAGCCAAGTCACGTACCCCTAGGCTATTCCAATGGCAAAGAGAAAGGACAGTTTCACATCTGCTGTGAACATCATGGAGACCTAGTGTCCAGGATGGTCTCCCCTCCTCAGGCAACAATTCCTGTGAGCACAACACCGGCAAAGACAGCAGAGAATCTTAAAGCAAGAGCCTCAAATATTAACTTATTCAACACAGAAAACCATGCACAAAGACTAGACTTCATGGCATTAACTTTATAACATAGGGGAAATTGATAACTGATTTTGTAAATGCTCTTAATGTACAGCAATACAGTCTCTTTCATATTACCCAACTGGTTTGCTGATACAACCTTTACTGTCAATCTTACCTTGCTAAAGATGTGATCTTTTCTACTTATTATATATTTTTAATTTTTATTAATATAAAGAGAATTTTTTATGCATCCTGTAGGTAAGACACCAAGAACATAATCACCCTTTCCACAGTCCCACTGCCTCTTCCCTTTTTCTTTTTTTTCTTTCTTCAAAAGTATTTGCAAATCATAATTTTAATCCTCTCTATATTGAAAAGCTAAATTGGCTATTAATCATAATATCCAAAAAGTAAAAGTTTTCCAGGACAACATTTCCACTGGCATATAAACATGGGGCAAAAAACCTAATCCTATCTCAAAATGATGATTTCATTTCTATACTTTTCTGGGTGCTCTTTATTAGCTGCCACATATTAAAGAAATCACATTTGTCCTTTTAAGACTATCTTATTTTGCTAAACATAATGGTTTCCCATTCTGATACACTGCAGAATACTACTCAGCTAAATAAATGAAATCCTGTCTTTTATAACAAAATGTAGACTTGATTTTAAATATGATTCTGTTTGGGTTTTCCCATTTGTGCAAGATACAAAGTTATCTCTTTCAAATGAAATATGTGTTTGATTGGTGGGCAGGCCATAGGAAATGAGGTCAAACAAACAGGCTAATAAATAGAGAAGCAGGAGAGTTGACCAAAAAACACACATGGGAGGAGTTAAGCCATCAATTTTAGATAATGTCATGTGACTAGACTAAGAGGACATTCCTTACATCACCGTGTCACTCCTTGATCGTCTAAGCTTTTCAGTCTGATTTCTTGCCATGCACATCGTTTGGCACAGAATTCCTAGCCCCCATTATATCACTAATAATTTTCCTAACCTTATTTAATATTTTTTAGTGAAGTAGTCATTTTTCTCCTTCTGTCTTCTATACAGAGAGATCTACTCAGTTTTAAATAGCGACTTTAGGTTACCACAGAAGAAAAGCCTTCACCAGGAGTAACCTCAGGGATAGTCAATAGTACTTTGGACAAACCATTAGCAAAGTGTAGATAACAAATGTGTTATAACTCCTTGTCTGTATGCCTTATCCATTCTGCCTGGCGATGCCACTGTGTTGTGTCTTATTTTACTGCAGCTACTGTTTGTTCACCTGTCCTTTACTCTTTAAGTCATGCCAAAATATTTTCTGATATCTTGCACACAGCAGTATAGGGTAGTGATTCTATAAGCACTTTCAGACTTAGGCAGTGGGAGTGGTCAGTGAACAGCCAGAATCTAATAAGTGGTTATGTTTGTGTGTGGTGAAAAGCCTTGTAGCCAAATGTGTTGGCCTGAAGTCTCAATTCTCTGATCTGTAATTGAGGCTGCAAACAAGAGTGTATGCAACTTTGCTCATTCTCTGAATGTACTATACTGTTAGATTTCAACCTTGCATTAATCTGGGATATTAACTCTACCAGCACTCCCGATAGAAGCTATAATTTATACCACTACAAAATGTTTCTGAGACTTAAATACAGAGGTGTAGAAACACAAATTCCATTAAACATTAAGTAGTCAAAGAGGTATGAGGAAAGAGGCAGTACCATGTTAAAAATGCAGGGTTAAGCGGGGGAAGGGTTTGGGGAGGGGTGGGGGGAAATCCCAGTGCTTATAACACTGTGTCATATAATGCAATGTAATTAATAAAAAAAAAAAGAAAAAAATTCAGGGTCAAAATTTAGGCTAAATATTTGCAATTAAATGCTGAAAAAATGGACTGTCATACATTTTGCATTAATCAGAAAGGATAAACCAAACCAGAAGCATATTCATTACTTTGCAACTATCCTCAACTCCCTAAGCATCTACAATTATTAATTATTCATAAACAACAATGAAAGTGTTGACACTGCATATTCCTATAAAATGAAACATAAATAATAATGCCTTTGTCTTATACACTTGTTTTAGTTTGATGATGTGATGCTAGCAGGATCCTGTGAAGTTACAGGTGGACAGATCTCAAGATCACACATACATAGTATCTGTTTTAATACCACAAACACTGCCCACTTTCGCCATTAAAAACTTTTCCGACATATATCATCATATAGAGATGACTATATGAACTGTATGGTTGTTATAGCTAATCCTGACTTGCTGAGTGACCTTGAGCAAGCTTTATTTTTCTCTGGGCCTTAAGTTCCCCCATTTAAATAAATAAGCTGGAATAGTTGATCTTCATTTGCTTTCAATGTGAGTATTTAATCATTTCTATTTCTAAGATTTATCTGATTTCCCCCCCTGCTCTCACCCTTCAATCAGAGGAAAATGTGGATGGTATGAAGAAACACTTGTAATTTTTAGCATATTACATGATAGTTGAGATGTCTGACTCATATTTAAAATTTGTAGCTGTTGCACTGCATCCAATTGCATGCTGAATTATTACTTTTGTAACAGGCATCTGGAAAGAGCACGGACTGAGGGCTGGATGAGAAACTTTGTCTGGGAAGCAGGTTCTCTCAACTCTCTGCCTCGTACTTCCTGGTGTCAGCTAGCACTCCAGGATTGTGGGAAGGTGGCTGGCTGGCCTAGCTCCAAGTGAAGAATGGAGAATATAAAGACATGACTCCTGGCATCACACTTCTGAGGATATGTCATCCTTCCAGTCTAAGTTAACAGCCAACTGCTCAGCACAGAATCTTCTCCTGTGTCAGATTATTAACTTAATTCAGCAAGTAGCTATTGAACACGCAGTAGAGCCCCAGCATGGTGCCAGGAATTGTTAGTGATACAATGAAATGCAGTGTAGAGTGAGACTCACTCAGTTTTTCACTAGTTCTAAAATAAAATATATCTTTTTTAGAGCCACAAATCAATGCAGAAAATTTCTTTCCGTGAACTTGACCCAGTCCTACTTCAACCTCCAGATACGATTAGACACTATTCAAACTTCCAAAACAAAATAAATTTCTTATTTGATAATTCCATTATTAAAGATGATCATTAAACAAGTGATCATCATCCCTGACTTTCTTGTTGAAGCCATTAAGGGTCATAAATGAAGTATTTATTTAATATTGTACTGAGTGAATTACAACTGAGAATTAGCTGAAATATTCAGAATATAATTTTCATAAGGATAAATATAAGTATGCCATCAAAACATAATTAAAGTTGCCACACGTCAAAATACATCATGTAAATGTGTACAATCTACCTCGAAATCCACTGCTCTCAGATATGTCCTCTTTTTGAAATAGTAAACATTATATCATGATCTAAAGTTAGAGTTTGTAAGAAAATATAGCAGTCATGATACTCAGGTGCTTCAGTATAAACACTGAGAGAGCCGGATGTAGTGTTTGTTGATGAGCTGTATGTAATATGAATAAATCACAGAACATCTACCCAATGATTTCATTTTTCCTTCCAACAGTACTGCAGTGAGCTGCTGCTGCCCCACCAACCTCTGAAAGTGAGTGGTAGTTTCTTGCAGAGTTGTCATTTCCATAATTGCTACCAAATAATCATCTAAAGTGCATATACTGACTGTCCCCAGCTGTATATAAGAGTTCTTGTTGTACCATACCCCCATATATACATAAAACATTCTACCTTTCACCCATCTGGTGGAAAAGAAATAGCATCTCAATGTTGTCCTCATATGCTCTTCCAAAGGTGTTTTGTTTTTTTATTTGCCCCAAGAAAGATTCTCTGCTGAGAAATACACACTATTCATTTTGCTCACATTTGGTGGGACATTTTCTGTTTCATACCAACTTTGCAAGTCTTTCCTGTATGTGAGATAGTAACTATTAATTAATAGGTATATGTTCTTGATGTATGTCTGAGTTTTAAGTTTGGTCAACTGTACAACATGCTCTTACTTTTTAAGAAGATTTCCTTATTTTTATTGGGAAGTGAGATATACAGAAAGGAGGAGAGACACAGAGGGAGATCTTCTGTCCATTGATTCACTCCCCAAATGGCGCAATAACCTGAGTTGAGCCAATCCGGAGCCAGGAGCCTGGAGCCTCTTCTGGGTCTCCCATGTGGGTCCCAAGGTCTTGGGCCATACTTAGCTGCTTTCCCAGGCCACAAGCAGGGAGCTGGGGGATGCAGGGCTACCAAGACACAAGGTGGTGTCCATATGAGATCATGGCTCACGCTGCTCTGGGTCCTACATGCTCTGACTTTTTATAAAGTTAAATTCATTAACAATATTTCATGATCTGTATTTTCTATTTCATAACTACAGTTTTTTTAGTGAGTGAGAAATATTTTGTGCCTCCAATTTGTGCAAATGTCTATATTAAATACTAGATAAAGAGACACAAATAATTTTAGCTTTAAGGTTAACTCCCCTGTTATTTCCATATTAATTTTGTACCCAATGTTGCTGTGGAGAAGTCTGATACAAAATCAGTTTTCATATCTTCAAACAAATGTTAACCTGTATTTCTTCTTTGTGTATAGTGTTTGGAAGTATTACAATACTGTGATTATAGGTATTTTCTAAGACATTTGAAATAAAATTTCTGTTCCACACTTAGTGAGATTTTTAAATCAAAGACTTGAAGGTAAGGAAAGACAGAGGAGCTACAAGTGAAATGGAAAAAAGAAATTTGAGAACAAGAAAGAGACACTGGGAGAAAAGAATAGAGAAAGAGTTAAGTAACCAGATGTACCAGAAATAATTTGTACAGCAATGATACAGGATATGAGCCCTTCCCTGTAAGAAACTCTATTCACACTTGTTCAGTTGTCCCAGGCTGTGATTTATACAATGTGAGTTCATTTTTAAAATCAAGAGAAAGTAAAATCTTTGGTTTGGCAGACCAAATGCCATGTCAATTTATATCCATTTTTGCTATTTATTCTAGAGGCTAGTTATTATGCAGCATCGCTAAGACAGTGTATAATTACATACTTACCAGATGCGGTTGAGTTTGTTGAATATAAATTCCATACACATTTGTTCAATCTTTAGCTCATGTATTACAGTTATTTCTGTTGGTAAAATTAGAGTACTTAAAGATAAACTTTTGGGTTTTTTTGAAGTCTATAATCAGAAAGCAAAATTGGATAAATTGAAGGGTGATTTTCTGTCCTATTTATCACTATATTACTAAATGATGGGATTGTGAAGTTGTCACTATAATATTTCAATAGGTTGAAGTCACTTACAATACTTGCCACTCCTTTTCCCTAAAATCTCAGAATTGTTTATACCAAGCTTGACTTCAATGAACAGACCACAACACTGACTCTAAATAGTGTTCACTCCTAAGCCAAATCCTATACCATGATTGTTTACTTTGTTTTATATTTTTAAAGCTGTTTACTTTATATATTCAAATGCAGAGTTACAGTGAAAGGAAAAGACGGAGGAGAGGGAGAGAGATTCCTTCCATCCATTGACTCATGACCTAACCTGCTCCCCGGAGCTAGGAACTTCCTGTATGTTTCCCACAGCAGTTCAGAGGCCCAAGAAGCTGGACCTTCCCACTGCTCTCCCAGATGATTCAGTAGAGAGCTGAGTAAGAACTGGAGCAGCCAGGATGGGATCTACAAGGGATGCAAGAAGCAGCTAACCAGTATGCAACAATACTGGCCTCTGTTTGAGTTTTTACACAACTTTTCCTTTTAGGAGAGTTCAAACTGATTTAGTCATCAAGTTGGGGCTTCCTTTGCTCTACTCCAGTTTTTTTTTTAATTCTTTTATATTTGCTGGGTTTTTAAAAAATCCTTTCAGATCCCCTGTTTTCCTCTTTCAGGTAAACATTTTGATGAAAAACATCCTTCAGTAGCTTTCTTTTAAAACAGAAAGCATCAGGAAAAATCAAAAACTGAAATAAATGAATTAAAAGGGCTCATTAGAATAAAAACTATTAGAAATCTGAAAATCAACATTTTGTGTTTATTCTCTTACTTGAAAGAGTGCTTTGTGGAGTGCATACTTTGCTGGTACAGGAGAGTATGTTTCATGGCTGTGAGGCCTGATGAAAGGCAAAGATATCTTTATTCTGCTCCCAACATTACCTCTATTTCCCTGGATTTGTACTTTCTGATTTGCTACTTTGGCTGTTGTATGCAAGACATGTTCTCCATTGTCTGACCAGTCTTGTTTGTCAATCCCCATGCAGAGCTGAGGTTTAAGCACGTCTGATTAAGTGGGGTGGGATAGGAAAGACTTACTGCATACTTTGAGATGCCCACCGGTTTGGAGATCTTAAAGTCTTTGTCCTGGAACAATTGAGTGTGTTTCTCGGGACTCCTGGCAATCAGGATATAAACCTAGACTGGGTTGTAAGAGCCAAGGGACTCTTCATCAGGTCTCAAAGCTTCCAGTCTCCCTTCGAGAGTGCCATCTCTAACACGCCACCTTTTGCACTTAGTCTGTCCCATAGCCTACAGCCTCTCTGTGACACGGTTTTGGCCCTCTTTGGGTGGGGAAAGCAAACTCTCATGCCTGCTCTACAGAAAGAGACACCTATCATGTCTGTATTCTGCAAGGCAGATGATTTTTGGAAGTTCTTTGGGAGAAATTAGATAACTACTTCCCCCTCTTTTAATATATGGTGTTTTTAAAACATTCACAAAACTGCAGAATATGGGGAAAAAAAACTACACACTATTTCAACCATTCCATTTTCAATGAGTGTTTTTGGTATACCCTCCTAGTTAGTTTAAATAGCTATTGCTCAAATAGGCTCTATTCGGTTTCTTCCAAAGTATGTTCAAGTCTCTAATCAGCAGGTGCCTCTTCTGCTATTATCTCAGTTCTTGTGGGTTCATGTCACTTTAATTCCTTTTAATAAATTTAGGAAGGTTTTAGAAAAAGAAAAAAAGTAATGTGTGGTCAGTTTCTAGTGTTCAGCAGCAGTCCTGAGCTTGCCATGCTGAAGATGTCTCCAACCGCAATTTGTGCTGGGTTATATTGCATGACTTGCAGCTCTGCTGCTCCCATGGCCTCTGACCTAGTCCTTCTGACATGAGCTTTTGCCATCAAAGAAACAGGTGTCCTGCAAAAACTCATGGAAAATATATATTTTCCCATAGTATCAGTACGAGATTTAGTTAAGATGAATTACGGAGATAACTTGAGGGTTTTTTTTTTATTATTTCAGTAATGCATCTGAGCACTAGCCCAGAGGTCACTCTAATACCTTAGGAATCTCTTGTTTTAAAACTAAAGATGAGAGAAGACTTACTGTAATGGAATCATCTGCCGTTTCTTAAAATTTAATTAAGGAGTCCTTTAATTCAGATCTGCCCATTGTTTCAGAGAAAGCATGCCCACATTAATTCTCATGACCTTATGCTTTTTCCAGCCTCTTTGCATTTTCGTGTGTATTTTACTATGGCGTTAAAAACCCACTCGTCATCAAATAGAGGATTTCTTTTGGCTTTGTGACTAAGTGATGCTTAAGCAGTGTGCCAATGAGACATTCATTATGCAAGGTGTTAAGGCAAAGCACCCAATGATGTGTGAAGGAAATAGAACTTCAGCTTTGGTATTTTAAAAGTACTTTCCAAGACAGATTATAGCCTTTCACTGCAAAGAAGAAACGAATCGTTGCAAGTAATTTTGTAAGACAAAAGAATAGAAAGTATGTACTATCTTCACTTAAAGACACATAAACTGCATGCAGTCTGAGTTTCCCCTAGCATCCAGTTCCTGAAGAGGCAGAAGAAAGGTTCTACAGAATACATCAGTCAGAAGCACAGTGCTAAATCGCCCAATTACTCAAGCTCTATGGAAACCTTCAAAAAGCTGTTCACACCTCTTGCTGAACTTGTTAGTTTGTTTTCAATCGCAAGGAACAACAAAGTAGCTTATTGTTCCCATTCTGTGGCATGAAAAACAATTAGGCTCATCAACTAGATATGAATCATTATCATTTATATCTGAAAGGCCTATGCCCAATTACATTATCTCCTGTTATCTGCAAGGCAACAAATAACAGCAGGAAAAAAGTCAGAGTTATTCACACACAGGCTGGTAATATCCATTTGCCAAAAACTTCAGCCATAGGGCCAGGGTAAGAGTTTGGATGCAAGTGCATAGTTGGCTACGAGGTCTCACTGAGCTCTATTGTCTTAGAAAAATCCGTCAGCCCCAAGAGACATTTATCAGAAAGCAAGAGGATGAACTTTGGCAGCAGATGTGCCTTTCTAAAATATGATAATAAGCATGTCATTTAACCTTATATAAGAGAAGGGGGTATGACAATACTTGAAGACTAAGGGATGCTGTTCACCCAACACAGACTGTGCAATGTATAGGACATAATAAATACACGGCTAGGCTTACTTTTATATCCTTGCTCTCTTGTAGCATGAAGGCCCCAACTCATGGTACCCGGTGCCACGGTTAGACAGGAATGTTAGAGATTTGAGCACATACACACATTTCTTGAATAAATTCATGAACTGGGAGGATCTTTCTGGAGACTAACGGCCTCCCTGTATCTACCCAGCATAGCTTCTGCCTGGAGAGCCTGGCTACGGTGATCTTCTCTTCCTGCCCTTTCTTACAGACTTGATATTCTTCCTACAGGATTCATTCTAAAGTTTCTCAAAATTCTAAAGAGAATTAAAAAAAAAACTTACTAGGCATTCATTCCCAAGGAGCAGGGATCAACACAATGGCAACTTTCTAAGCAAAACAAACACTACTATCTTGGCTTTTACACCGTTGTAAATTTTCTCTCTCAAAGGACTGGTTCACCATCCATTCATGAATGGAGCCTGAGCATGTTGGAAATCCAGGCTGATCTAAGTTATAGGCAAGCTTATATCATGTGTTCTCTGTATTAAAATGTCCAAGATGAGTACAATTATGATCTATTAGTAAAATGTTTGAAATCAAAAGAGAGCATTTTTATTGGCAGAATTATTAATGAGATTTCCATCCTCAAACTGTCTGCTGCTTTGAGAGTTCATCAGCCTAGGTTTCCTTCCAGGTGGGAAACTCCTATTTTGTTTTTCTTCTCCAAGCCTGTAAAGGCTGACAGCTTCTCTCATGGTCCTTCATCCCAGCAAGTGCTGCTTTCTAACTTTGCTTCCCCGGCCCCTGTGGGCCACGAGGAAGGCACATCTTTTAATGTCCAAAGCTCAAACACCCTTGACTTTTCCAACTATCGCTGCCTACTTCACAGAAGAAACCTAGCTGCTATTTTCACAGTCAGGGCCTGACCCCTGCCAATTCATCCCTGATGTTGCACAAGCATGATGAATCACAACTGAATATTTTGCTGGAAACCAGTTGTTGGAAATGAGTTTCTTTAGAGGTTATGATGTTAAGAAAAAGACATTCAGCTTGAATTTTAACATTTTTGTTTAGATTTAATAAATCTGAATTGTCGAGAATGTTTCAAAAAACACTTAGAAATTTTAATGAAATAATTATAAATGTATAATTATCTCAGAGGCTTACATGTTAGTTTTTTGAGTGTAGGCTGGTTTGCTTTTATTTTTAATTTTATGATACAATCCAATAGCTATTAGATTTCCCTTACCCATCTCCAAATTTCCTTGACCCTCCCCTACTGATTTCCCCTACATTATTACAACAGTAGGGTCCTACATAAGCTGTCACAAATCCATCATTCTGCTATTTAAGTGCATCCTGACATTGTCCATACTACCTACGAGTTTTAAAGCACTACTTTTCACAGATTGCTTAATAAGGACTTACACAATACAAACCATCACATTTAATTCTCACAGGTAACAGGACGGTCCTAGGCAGTGAAGTCACATGACCAATACCTGTCCACTAACACACACAACACACACAGGAATCCACATGCACACCTTCGCACCAGCACCTCCCACCATCAACAAACTGACTATCCTTCATTGACTAAGTCCCATAACCAAGGCAATGGTTGTTTCTGACTAGAAGCCTATGGAAGGCTTGGGAGGAAACTGCCAGATCGTAATTCAGGAGTTTGCATTAACGAATCATACTAACATGTGTCTTGATTAGGATAAAATAATTAAAAAAAAATTATAGGAATGATCACAGGGAATGCTGATTAGACCAATTTAATAAAGCCCCCACCACCACTCCACTAAAAATACATCTTAGCATCTTGATGATTTAATCGAAGATTGCTACATCGCAAATCCCAGCTGCACAAAAACCTATGCTCAAGCATGATCATTACAATCTCGTGCTTTATTAAACCTCTGAAAGGAATGGCATAATGGTTCTTCAAGGACAGCTCCATTAGGGAAAAGAATAGAATAATCCACAATATAATGTGTTTAAAATGCTTTTTAAAATAGTGTTGTCATTAAGGTGATCAGCACCTGGGTTATTCTCATCGAAACAACCAGAGGTCTGTTTGATTAAAGAGACAGCTGCACACACTGTTCCTGCATTAAACGGAGCCAAGGTAGAATCTGCACATGTCTTGCTGAGGTCTAGTTATATCAGAATGGAAATCATCAAAAACCAGTTAGACATCAGTGCAGTGGGAAACAGATGAGAGTAGAATCATCGATACATGGCTTCACTGGCCAATCAAATTTGATTGACGATGTATATCCTCACAAATTGGTTAAAATGGCCTCAAGATACTGTTTGACATCAGTTAGGCTCCCTTCTCATGTCAAAATCAGATTTCTGAAAAGCACACTATTCTTCATCTTTTGTTGACCAAATTACATCGGAATGATTCTTAGCCAAGAGTTAATGAATATTCCCCAATCTGTGTGTGATATTACAGGTGGAGCTCTTTTGGTCTGAGAAATGAATAATGCAGTTAATAAAACTTCATATTTCCCTTGTATCTAAGGGTTCATCAGCACCTTTCAAGTCTGACACCATTTAAAATTTTTATATCAACAATGCTACAATCCCATTTCTCAGATAAAAATAAGATGAGGGCTCAGATGACTAGGTCACCAACACGTGACGATGAGGAACATAACTGGCTAACAGATGATTCCCAGACAGGTCTTAAACCTGGCCTTGGGTACCACTGCACTTAGTCATCCATGCTGAGGGAAAATTTTTCCCTTTCCTTTCCCATGAATTCTCTCACATACTATTACTTGCTCTGTACTTGAACCTATAAACGTTTTGTGAAAGATGAATGTCTAATGCTCAGCAGGCAGCAGAGAGTGAGACTGGGCAAGTTAGGGAAACTCTGTGAAAGCTAACTTCTTTCTTTTTAATATCAAAATAACAGTGCACGGTTGTTCCTATGAGAAATCAATGAAAAACATGTCAGAGAAACTCTCTCCAAAATGTGCTAAATAACGAGTTCCCCAAATTAACTTTTTTAGCATGCACCTCAATTTGAGCATTTTCCGCACCTAGGTGATAATGAAACAGCAAATGTACAATGTTTATTCCCAAGAAGGAATTGTTAGAGGTAGAATAAGCGATGAGTAGATTTCCAGTATGTACTCATTATTAACACAGTGAGCAAAAGGAACAGTGGGGAGACAACAAAGATAAGGGCGAAGAAGGTAACGTTTGAGGAGGAATTAGAAACAAACTAAAGGAAAACCACTGATAGCCACACCTGTGCACTCAGCCTCTGGACACACTGAGCAGCCAGAGAAAGCTGAGCATTTATGATCTCATTTACTCCTCCCATGAACTAGGAGGCAGCTATTAGCGGTACTACGATTTTACAAAGAGCAAATGAAGGTCAGAGAAGGTAAGTATTTTACAGAAGGTCACGCAGGCAGCAAAGAACCTGAGATTTCAACCCTGTCTGACTAGGCTGTGCACTGGCCTCTGGGCTGTTTCACTCCTGATCAAAGTTAACATTCAAAGCAACAATGAAGCACTCAGTGAGCTAAGAAGAATTTGTCTTGAAAGGGAAAACCATGAGAGATTATTACATTGATTTGTACATCCCTGTCCTTCTGCAGGGAGTCACCAAGACCTGCAAGAGACCAATCTTGGTGAGCGACAAGACATGGTTGTTCTTCGTGCACTTTCAAAAGATCCCTGAGGGATCACTGAGTTACATGGACCAAAAGACACCATCTACTCCCCACAATCTGATTTGAAGCCTGGGCTTACGAAGATTATTCATTCACTGAAACCCCAGGAAAGTCCCAGTTTGCCAGGGTTCCTCATCAATGTGGTATCTCTCAGAATTTTCCTCAGCTGTTCTTTGCTGTCATGAAGCAACATCACTGACTACATCAGCATCTTTCTACCTGCTCTTGTGAACAGGTGAACCCTGAAGCACTGATTCTAGTTGAAATGGATGACATAGCAGGACCCAGCTCGCAGGATGTGTGCAGAAGTACAATGGGATGACACCTGTGAGACTAAATGGACCTTAGAAACAAAGATGACATTTGAATTGCTTGACTGCTTCCAGAACCTCAGTGTCCATGAATCGATCTCAACTTTGAAGATAACCTATAATCTGAATAACCTATAATCTGGATTGGATAGTTCAAAAACAAGGATAAGGCACCAGCTATGGGATCATCCCTTTATAGCATTCCCAACAGTGGTACATTGCTGTAGCTGCTGCTGCAGACAGAAATGAGTGCAGCTAAAATATCCTGAGCCATTATTATATATCATTAATGTCACTTTCAGCATTGGAAAACTGCATTTCTGTCATTTTTATGAGTAATGACTCACCGGTGTCTGGGCTGCGGCTATGACTATTCACTTCCTTACACCAGTGGGAGGTTTGGAACACACACAGGAGAGCCGGTGTCATATCAGGGTGAAAGCAGCCCTCTTCTGCATTGCACAGTGCAACCAAGCTTCCCTGACCACAGCCACATACATTACTCTTCCCCAAATAAATAATTTTCTCATTGAGTTAAACACTGTCCCTCAGCAGGAATCTATTTGAAGTGGTCAAGGGGTAACTTCAAATAGAAAAAAAAAATCTACACATAATAAAATTCTCGTAAACTGTATCAGCACTTACGAACGTTTGAAGACATCCTTGTAGATATTGAGTTCTGGAAGTGGCTACCTAAGTAGGGATGTGAAATTTACATAAAATGTTGTTTACACTGGAAAGGGATTTTGTGAAGAAATTGTTTATTTGTTTTGTTTTTCAGAGAGAGCTTTTATCTGGTGATTCAGAGACCAGATGCCTGCAATCACTCCAGCTAGCTCCAAGGCAGAGAAACCAACTGGAACCACAACACAGGCCTCCCACATGGGTAGGAGGAATCCGGTTACTTGACTCATTACCAACACCTTCCAAGTCAAGAAGCTGGAGCTGAAACCAGATATCGAATGCAGACATTCTATCATCACAAACATCTGAACCACAAAGCTGAATGCTTACAGTCCCATAACTTTGTATCAAGGAAACCAGAGACATAATTTAAGTCCCGTAGCTCACACCTAGTTAGGATGAAGGCTGGCATGAAAATTGAAGCCTCTTTCTTCTTGAATTCAGCTTTTTTTTTTTAAGGTAAAGCAAATATAGGAACATGAAAACCTAAGGCTATTCTATCATTTTATGAAGAACTAGGCCTCTCCTATTCTAATATCAGAGAAAGCTCAGCTGTGTTACCTATCTTTGAATATAAAAATAGCCTTGGGAGGAACATATGGTCAATAGTGGGTTGATTAAAAATTCATTCCCAGTGAATTAAGAATAGTCTATGCTTAAGGAGCTAAAACGTAGGGCCACTTTTACCTTCAAATCTTTCCTGATGTTTTTCTCTCTCCTTAATTCATATGTGCAGGAGTTCAAGGTATTTTGATCTATTAGGCTAAGGGGCCAAGAATCTGGAGAAATTTTTTAAGCAATATTCCTGCTAAAAATCTCAGAATTTATTGTGTGCCTAGCGTTCATTGTCACTGACATCTGTGAAGATTTTTGGACAGGAATTTATTAGCTTGTACATCTTGCTCCAGTTCAGCATACTGTATTCTACTCAGGACTTCGTCCTTAAAGAGCCATCTGTTTAATGTGACTCTATTAATTCATTTTAGTGTACTTTTGACATGTCTACAAATTACAGGTCATAAATCTTCTAATAACAAGTTATGCTTAGAACTCTAGTGAGAACCTAACATGAGTCTAAATAAAGAAGAAGTATTTACATCTGTACCCAAGTAATCCAGGAATAATATAAACCATGCTTACGAACAGCAACAACTTCAGGAGACGAGCTCCAATACCACCAAATTCAGCTGTAGGTTTTCCAGCCTGAGGTCTCATGAACCCTGCAGAAAAGCACTAATTCTGCATTGCACACCTCCATCTTCCTTCCTGGTTGTCTTTTTGACGGCATATGTAACTTGAAATGTAACAAAAGTTAGCCCTAAGCCAACCTTTCCCTTACTATGCGTCATTTGAGAACTGTTCCTCATTTAATGTGGTCTGATTTTTAATTAAGAAATACACAACAAATATACTTATGGTACACAATGTGATGGCTTGAAGTACCTGTTCGCTGTGGATTGGTTGATTCAACATGGCATGTACACTGTCTCCTGTATTTTCAGTTTTTGGATGCACAGGAATGAAAATCTACCCTGCTGGCAATTTTCAAAACACAATTTATTTTTTAACCACAGTCACCATCTGAAATGACTCCTATCTAAACTGAAATTCTTGCATAGTTTGTGTTTGATATGGCTTGTTTCCATGTATTTACACACATTTCATCTTGTCTGCAGCATACAGAATGTCTCAACGATCACCCCACATTGAATCCCACAGTGCTCGTTCCAACAGGAAGGACCTCCGGGAGGCTGGGAGTTTAATGCTGGGCCAGTGTTTGCACGGAGTATGGGATGTCGGCCACAGAGGAGGAGCTCACTGGCCTCCCCTGGAAAAGGACTAGAGTCTCTGGAGCTTTTCTCCTTCCTTCCCCCATCCAAGGGCCACATTTAAGCAGACTGTCTTCAGACTCTTCTAAGAGAACCAGAATTAGCAGGATAGGTCCGCGGTAAACATTGGCTTTGTTATGGCAAACGCAAGGGCTTCTCAACTGTTTTGAATTGTAATACTCTGAAAATTGATATTATACGTGGATACACTTGTTAGATATGATACTCCTACTCATCTCAATTTATCATTGCTGATATTCTGCATCCCATCGATAAAATACGGGTACTTATCTGTACAGGTATATAAACATACAGGCATCTTTTCTTTTGATTAACAGAGAGTAAGGTACAACATATTTCCCATGAAACACTCATCTCTTCAGTTGGTAACACAATTTGGCTTCTCATCTATTCCGAACGGCTGTGTTTCTTTCTTCCTCCTGCTTCTCATTTTCTTTCTGTCTTTTAAATGAATATGAAATCCAAGGTTCTGACCTCTCCTCTGTCTCATTCCTAACACATCCCCTGAGCTGTGGCACCACATTCTAATTATCTGAACATGTTCAGGTCTATTTCCAGCTAGCTGCCTAATCAACCTTATATTTGTATTTCTGTCTTCTGCATTCATTAGCTAGCCTAGTCAAGCTCATGTGTGCATGGGTATGCATGCACTCACACACACAGAGAGCAGACAAATCCTTTTAATTTCCCCAATACTATTTAGAATGCCAATATCCTTTGAGTCAAGCAGATTCAAAGCTGCAGCCATCTTTGTCTTCCTTCTCTCCCTTATCAAACAGTTTCCATTACAACTCTTCATGATTCTGTCACAACCGCATATGCTTTCAGACATGGCTTTCTTCCTTGAGTCACCATTTAATACAACCCAGATAAAGCTAAACACCTCGTTCACTGCATTTCATCCTAGGCATAAAATATTCAAGAAATCTCCCAGACCACCACACAAAACTTCAGTGTAACTTACCGGAATTAATTCGGCACAGCTCTAGCAAACAGGGGTCCTCTCTTTATAAAGTTTCCTTTTCATTTACGAGGTGACCTCTCTCCATTTCAACCTTTGTCCCCTTCTAAATACCAACAAGCTGAAGAATGATCCTCTGTACATCTGCTCTTGGCTCAATTTTCCTAGCTACACCTACTGTAGGTCTACCCTCCTGCCAGGCTCCACTCGAACACAATGTCCTCTGAGAAGCCTACCATAAGTAGTCTTGGGACTCTTCATTTCTGCCCTTGAACTGCTGTGCATTGTAGAATGCATCTGTAATACAGTACGTTCACTAACTCTTACCCACTCGCTGTCAGTCCTCATTATTGCAGTGCCAGCATTTGGGAAATGGGATTATGCCTTATTATGTAGAAGCCCTCAATAATCCAGCATAACATATTTGCAGCTCCCCACCATGGTTCCAAAAAGCAGTGGGCAGTGTTGTCTCCTACCTATGCTAGACTATGCTAGACTATGTCTCATTTCGTACACAATTTTATCAACGTCGGAATGCCTGTCTCCATTCTCCAGTCTAGGGTAGGCTGCTACATTGTCTTCATCATGAGAATTTTCTTTTTTGTTGTGATTGTATTTTGTAGTTTTGTTTTGTTTTGTTTTGTTTTGTTTTGCAATGGGAGCTTAAATGATATGGTCTGGTTCAGAAACAGAGATTTTAAAAAATAAATGGTTTCTCTTCTTCACCCATACTTGATGCAGAAGGCAGGAACCACAGAGAGATGGTTCTGGAGCTCTGAATAAACAAAGAAGCAATGCTACCTGTTTTTCAGGGAAAACCCGCAGCGACTATTAGATATGTGAGAAAAACAGGTAGTGATTGCTCAATGAGCATGTATATATAGAAGAATATACAAGAGAAGAGATGTTGTAATCCAGAAGCAGAGGGAATCACAGTGGGCCATCAACTCAAACTCAAACTAGACTTCAAAGCAATTAGCTACAAATTATGATCTGAATTTATTTCAACCACAAACCCTGGAATCAGCTCTTCAACTAAACCCTCCAGTTATGGTCTCTGGATTCCTCTGCTTTATGCCAAAGCTCAGCCCTCTTTTGTCCTTCAGTTCACCTGAGCTTTGAACTGCCCTCTTCTTTCCTCTAGTATTTACTTCCACACTTGATCATGAAGCCAGTATACCCTATTTGCTGGTACCAAATGTCTGTCTCCTAAAACACCACTGCCAAGTCCCAGTTATTCACTCTCAGGTCTCTGCTCTTCCTGCTAGTGAAACTTCCTCCTACACTTATTCTCGCTAGCTTAGCAGTCTAGCTTTGGCAGACTCACTAGAATCTCCCCTGAAGGGGTCAACCAGATGTCCACTTACGATGTGCATAACTCTGAAATGGGAAGGTCTCATATAGAGCCTTTGGAACCTTGCCCTGTGACCCATCCTCTTCTCCCTGACTTAATTCTACCAACAGATGTGAATATTTTCAGGAAGACAGATATAGGGAACATGGAAGAATCCAAAAAAATAACATTCCACATTTGGAGGAGTGAGGGTCAGCTGTTATGCATAGATACTTCTATGTGGAAATTAAAAACAAGGACCCAGGTCAATAATATCTATCCTTGGCGGTGCTGCAATGCTGTGTTCAGGAAAACACAATGAGCTTCAGAAAAGAGGAATGTTTTGAAAAGGAAAGACATGAAAACATCACAAGTCTCTGTATTTCTTTAACAGGTGCATATCATGCACCTAAGCCATAAATATATGCACTTGAAACTGCTCTAAAACCACTGGAATAAACCAAATTTCATATTTATGGTATGCAGTAAACTCTCCCCCTAGAACATCCATTACAATTGCTCTTAGGAAAATAAAAACTGTCCTCTTCTGTATTCCTATGGCTCAGAATAAATAGATCAACTAACTTTAAAGTTGGCAGGTTTACAGTTCTCACAGAGAAGAGGAATTAAATCCAAACTGAAGACAAAAGTTTATATATATGAAGTCTTAAAATCACTGAGCTGAACATACAAGGTCAATATAGAGCTGGCAGGGAACTGAAGCTAAATATTTCCTGCATTACCTTTATTTCATCAAATGAGAAAACACCCTATGGGGGAGTAGGAGGGAAGCAGTGGGGGAAGCTGAGCAGTAGGTGGATAAAGGTTGTTGTTGATGCTACGGACAAATTCTACTCCCCAGACCAACATCAATAGCTAAACCCCTAACTCCAGGCTCCAGCTAAAGCCCTATATCCCACAAAAAGGTGGCAACTGATGCTGTCTTTAGTTTATAACTATCTCCTTTAGTTTTTTGTGTAGCCATGCTTCCTGTCCACATAGCAGAGAGTGTCATAGGTCTAGACTCTTGCTTTTCTTGTATGTAATCCCAAAGCTGTATATAATATCTACCATGTCGTAGTTTCTCAGAAAATACTGAGTGAATATATTTGCCTAGACATAATTAAAATCTTTTAACTGACACATTAAAACTGTACACATTTAAGAGGTATCATGTGAAGTTTTTGATAGAGGAACACGCACTGCTAATGTACAAATCAGAGTAAATGTCTATTATCAAACACCTGCTGGAAAATGAAAGTCTGATGATCTACAGTAGGATGATGGTAGGAACGATCGTGTACCATATATTTTTCTTAAGGAAAAATGGCTAGAGGAAAAGATTTTAAGTCTTTTGACCAAATTTTCATTCTTCTCATGCCCTTCTCAAAGGATCCCTTCAGCCTGGGCACCTCTTTCAATGTCCAGGAAATAAAAGAACTTTGTACACTAAATATATCAGAACATCCAAGTACTTGTAATTTAGGGTGTCATTTTCAAAGGTAACATTCTATTTTATCACTTTGAGATCCTGTCTCTAAAGCCAAAGATCGAGCATTAATCTTTCTCATATTCATCTCTCTGATCACTGGAAATTTATTACCGTTTAATTGTTGAATTTGAATTTGGTTTCTAGGAAGCTTCAAAGCATTAGCATACTACGAGTAAATCCTTGTAAGATGTTAGGTTTTATCTCAAAGGAGAGTTAATTTAGGTTGTTTACATGACAGACTTGGACAGAGTTAAAGGTTAAATTCTACTTTTGAAGTCTAAATATAACCGAGAGTTGATATTAATAATTTTGTAATTACTGAGACTATGATTAGCATTGTCTAAATATCTCATGCTAGTAAAAGTGTCATCTGACTCATACATGCTCTCCCTGGGAGATGACCTGACTTTTGAATTTTCATTACCCTAAAATTATCAGCTTCAAAACAGCATTTATGAAAAGAAATTAACATAAACATTTAAATGAGTTTTTTTCTGAAGTTACTTGCTCATATAAAATTGAAAGTCAACAGTGAAATTACCTAAATTAATCATTCCTTCATCCACTCCATTTACAATTACACTAAGTTTCAAAGATGAAAAAAAATTAAAGAAAGAAAAGAAAAAAAGAAAAAAAGGCAGATCAGGGCTGTCTCTAACATTAAAGACATGGGTAAAGCAGTTGGCTTTTGGGTTTTGTTGGTTAGTTCCATAAGATTATTGACACAATTCACCTGAGAAGGTGTGGGTCCACATAGGATGGAAATACTTTGTTGCTGTTGACCATTCAATCTCTACCACCAGGAGCACCACAACAAGAAATGTCGATAGCTGTGTGATAAATATGTGCCTTCCAAAGGCACCGATGGTGTTCAAAGGCAAATGTGGACTGGGACTACACTCAATATAAAAAGTAGAAACTAAAGGAATGTTTCAGAGCTTTAGTATCCAGAACGAATTGCCCACACGTCCCTGTTAAGTATAGATCCCACTGAACTGAAGTGCCGTTTTTAACTGACACACAAAACCTATATATATTTAGGAGATGACTTGTAATGTTTCAATATATTTAGGGTATATTATGGAGAGTTCAAAAGCATCTATATCTCATCATTTATTTGTGCTGATATCGTTCCAAATCCTTTCCTCTAAGTTGAAACCTATCACACATTAACACTGCCTATGGTCAGCTGGTGGGTTGAACAGTGACAGACAAGCAGTGGTCTCCAAGAGGGCAGGCTGGAGGGAAACTCCAGTTCACCCAGCTACGGAAGTGTAAGAGATCAGGGCATGCCCAGAACACCTGTGGACAGCCGGCCAAGGACTTGAAGATTCTTCCTCTGGAGCAGGCATAGGGTGCAGCACTGAAGACACTGCTGGGGAGCAACATGCCACTCCTGACTGCAGCCCAGGCTCTCTCTCAAGTCGAGCTGAGACACTGTTCTCACGGAGGCAGCATGCTGCAACTCAAGTCTGTGTGTCCCTGTCACAATGTGAAAGACCCAGATGGAGTCCTTGGCTCCCAGCCTTAGCCTGGCCCAGACTCAGCTGCTGTGTGCACTGGGCAGTACAGGAGCAGAGCAGGAAAGGGGCAAATGGCTACCCCCCATGTCTGGGCATCTGTGCATGGGTCAACTGAACAAATATAAAACAAGATTTTTACCAGACTTCTTCATAAATTGTTTAACAGATAAAAACAGGGTTCTCAGTATAAGCATTAAGATATCTTAATGAAATTTTGTTATTAGTGTTGAATTTTTACAATGATTTAGTCAAAGGGCAGAGGGCCACTGATATATCATTTACAAAGCCTTAGAGGGTTTTTTTTTTCTTCTCAGATATTACTGTTTTTTATTACTTCCAGAGAAACAGTTTAACAATTCCTATTTAAGTCTGGCATCAACTGAGAGCCACAACTGTTTCTTCACATATGAGGATTTAATTTTTCTAATCTTCTGTTCTCCGATAAAACCAGCTTCAAAAGCTCCAGTCCACATACCGCCATTTCTCCCTAGTGTGATAAACTATGAAAATTACAAATGAATTAGCACAAGCTCCCATCTAACATACAAGTGGTGGTTCTCCGCAGCTGAAGGTCTTTATTTAGTTTGTATACACACGGATGAGTTCTACTGAATGCCTCAGAGAAAGAAAATGTAAAAGGCATTAGGTCTGGCGGCCCTTGGGGAAGCGGAGGAGGAAAAGCTGCCTCCTTCCTCGGGATGAAACTGGGAAGCAGGGGTAGGAAAAACAAGGCCTGGCAAGCTTCATTGCTGACTCGGGTCTAACGCGTGAAGGCTGCTGAACTATGTGTTTAGGAGAATAAGCCCAATTGGCATCAGGTGTTTCTAATTTTATGGGTCTACTGTTGGGTCACAGAATGTTCAGAGAGTTGGTCAAGCACATTTCTGGCTGTTTCTGTGGGGACTTATTGGATTAGACTACTTCCTTTTAACTGGCAGACGGAGTCCAGTAGGAATCCTGCCTAATAGTAGTGAACCTTATCCAATCAGCACAAAGGCTAACTCCATGCAAGGAAGACCTTTCCTGCTTGGCCAGGAGGCTTCAAAGCAGAACACTGGTCTTGGTGGTTTTACAGGAACCAGAGAGCCTGCCTTCAGATTACAACTGGGACCCTGTGGATTTAGGATGAAGCCCGTTCCTTATTCCCCAGAAAGAATCTTCTAATAATTCTATTTCTCTGGAGAACCCAAATATAGGAAGTGATAATGAAGTGAGAACAATATGAAAAAAAAACACGTTAAACTATAAGGTATGGGATGTGCTTGTTCTTGGTTTTGGTTCTGTTTTTTTTTTTTTCCTTTGGCAGAGGGTGACAATGGACAAGGCAGTTCCCATGAGCAGACATCTTAGAAGAACACATCGGGAAGAGGATGAAAGAGTTCATGGGAGCCTTGGTGTGCATTCGTTTAGGTTTCAACATCAGGGGATATCTCTGCATAGGAACGGGAGATGGAATTAGCATGATGCTGCAACAGGATGTGTCTGCACGCAATATCCAATCTCTTCTGTGCCACCTCTTGATGCCACCAACTTTGAATCAAAAAAGTACTGAGAAATGTTTCAAGTTAAATATTAGATTGGCTGGGTTGGGAAGATAGGGCACGAGGGAATAATGCTCGGAGTAGAAAAAGAAACTGAATACAATTTAATAAACCTAGATTTATCCTTGGGAAACTTTGCACTTTTGCAATTTTTGTCCCCTTTTTTTTTGCATTTTTTTTCTCAAAAACAGCTGTGTAATAAAAGAGAATGGATACTTCTGTGACAATTTCATCTTTCAAGGAAAATTTCTTGGATGAAGAAAAATAGATTCTCAGACCTTACCATATCCTGCAATACACAAACCTCACGAGCCAAACGCAGAGTAATGGCAAGGCAACACGCACACCTGGAACAGGAACCTCCCAACACACACTACTCAGCTACACTGGTCAAACCAGCAAACAATCTACACAAATTACAGAGGAAGACGAGACAAAACAAGGCAGCAAATGCAGCAGGAAGACTGCAGGGAGAACAGAACTCTCTCTCTCATTTACTTTTTGGACAGCAACATCATTAAGATGTATACCTAAAGGAAAATAATTTTATCATACATGTACTTTGAAGGTAACATTAAGAAATTGAAAAGCAGACTCAGTGGCGTGGCCTAGCAGCTAAAATCCTCACCTTGAACACGCCCGGATCCCATATGTGTGCCAGTTCTAATCCTGGCAGCTCCACTTCCCATCCAGCTCCCTGCTTGTGGCCTGGAAAAGCAGTCAAGCACAACCCAAAGCCCTGGGACCCTGCACCCATGTGGGAGACCTGGAGGAAGTTCCTGGCTCCTGACTCTGGATCGGCACAGCACTGGCCATTGCGCTTACTTGGGGAGTGAATCATCAGACGGAAGATCTTGCTCTCTATCTCTCCTCCTCTCTGTATATCTGACTTTGTAATAAAAATAAATAAATCTTAAAAAGAAATTAAAAAGCATCAGATTAATACAGTACTTTTACTTGACTAACAAGAAACATCTTTAACAGTTCTGCTGCTTTCAGTGCTTTAAAAGAATAAAGAAATGCTACCTTAGAGAGAGGAGATGCTAGAACTGATGATGGATTCCCTATGAGCTATTTTTTCGAAGTAAGTTGATACTTTGACCTTCACATGCGTTCCAGGACTCTTTGGGGTTATTTTCTTTTCAGTGGTATTTATGGCACCCTATCGAGACGAGCTCTTCCAAGTATTTCTTCATCCCCACTCTGTTTCCCCAGCACTTAGCCACAGCAGGGCTTCCCCAAGCTGACTTCTTCGCAAAGGGATCCACTAGTTGCCAAAGATAGTGATGCCACAAGACTGAGAAGTGAAACTCAGGCAGCTGTATCTCTTCCCTTCAGCCATTTCTCACTGTGGCACCAGAGCCACCTCAGATCATGTTCCTGCACTCTTGTCACCTGGAGAAGAGGTAGAAGGCACAGAGCTGGAACAACTGTGGACTTTGGTGTGCCCCTGGGAGTTCCCCTTTCATGGTCCCAGGCCAATGCTGAAATACGTATTCCAGGACAGAGGCCCATTGTGACTTGAGAGTTTATTTTAAATTGAATCTTTAATATGCAAATGTAAGATTCACCTGGGGCACCATAAGAATGAAATCTATCCTCCATCCTGTCTTGTACTCTTACATTAAAGGAAGGAAGAGTAATTTTTTAACACACCCCTATGATGGTTTTATGCAAATTTTTCCAGCTAGCCAAATTATTTTTGAGCTAAAATTTTTCAACCCCATAAAAACAGGAGGGAATTTATGTGGCATTTTAAAACGATGTTAGGCACATTGTAAAGCTATTCCATCTCATTTATAAAGAGTGAACATAAAAAACAGGCCATGGCATAATTAATAGTGAAGTGATTTATGGCAGCAAGTGCTTCTTAGTACATATTTATGTATTTCTCTGTGGTCTGGCACAAGTTCTTCATCTGCAGACCTTCAGTCCCTGCAGTTGCCACAGGAGAGAAACGGGACACAGGGACACACACACACACACACACACACACACACACACACACACTTCTAGAGAATATCCTGAGAGACCTTAGAGAAAGAAAAAATCCTAGAACCTGAGTACCTCGTGCATAATTGGTTGGGTGTGGGGTGCTGCCAGGGACATTGGGATTTATAAAACCCCTGATAACCTACTACACAGCCCAGAGAGAGACCTGGTGCAATGAAAGTACCTAAAATCATTAGGTAAAGCTATAAAGCGGGATTGAATTGCCACAGTTATTTAACAAGTTGAAGAACTAGCCCAAAGGCCAAGGCAAAAGACTGTCCCATCTCTAATTTGCAACTGAAGAGTGAGTGAAGATTCAACGTATGTTTGTTAAGTGCATACTCTGCACCAGGCACTGGAGATACAAACACGGATCAAACAGACCAGCCATTCTGAAAGAACAGAGTGTATGTGACATTAGTGAGCTGGTTTTTCCCCTCCTTCACCCCAGCTAATCTAATGTCCCAGTTCTTTTCAGTATCCACAGCCAGCCTAAGGTGGCTCTTGAAGTTCGTATTGAATTTTTCTACCTAAGATCTCTCTCTCTCTCTATTTCTTACAAATACGGGCGAAAACTGGGGAACTCGTCTATCTTCATAACAGCGATAAGAACACAGGTAACAAACTGACCTTGAAACCAATTAACATTTCAAAGAGCCACCTGAAAGATAAACAGTAAGCATCATCTCGTTAAAGAAGTTTGATGTTCTCTTCAGAACTTTATAAGTGACAAAAAAGATCAGCAACCAACCACAGTTGCCACACTTGAGCATACCAGGACACGTTCCCTTGGAAGTGAAGCACCAAGCCACATTCTGATGATGGTTAAGGGAGTGAGTATACTTTTAGATAAGCTCTAAATCATTCCCTGAGCTTTTCAAAATCGCAGTTTTGGCTGTGCATGGAGTTCAGAATAGCAAACAGGAGGGTGTCATTTGTAGAAGGATGCTATTTCATTTCTCTTGACTATTCTGCTGAATAGTGTGCTCCCAGTGGTTTGAGGAGGTAAATGGAAACAATTGCTCCATTCTTACAGGGAGCACATGAACACAATGAGCTGAATTAGCAAATCCACAGCACAAATAAAGCAGCAGAAATTTCAGCAAAAATTGACTCAGAAGACAAACAGATTTTAGTCTGACACAGAGCTCACTATAACTTTCTTATGACTGAAACAAGGCTGCATACACAATGTCAGGAAGACTAAGATAACATCACCCAGACATGTTGGCACATGGACCAATTCCATGTTCAGCCAGCAAAATAAAAAAGTGAATGTCCCATTATTATTTTAGTTAGTAAGAACATATTTGCCTCTCTATCAATTTTGAAAACAGTTTTGTTATTTGTCTAATTTTCAAATACTTTTTCTAATACAAATTTCATCTTTGAGCAATACATTGGTGGATTTCTAATAAAGTTGATGATAAAATAGGAGCCAGATTATCTCAAATTACCACATCATTCCCTGGTAATTCCTGAGTGTTCCAGGCTAGCAGGGAGCCACTCATCATATTCCCATCAGGCACTGACCAGAGAAGATGATAATGCAGATATTAATGTGAACAAGCACCAACAAAAGGGTAGGAGGCTGAGAGACTCAAAGTTGAAAGGTTTTTACAGATGATGCATTGAAAAGGAAAGCTCATAAAGATATATCTCAAACAGTGCAACAAACAATGTAACGCAGGATAACTAATAATGGTTTATACTTAAAAGACCGGTTCCAACCCACCCACACGGCACCGACCCTAGCTGTTTGCCATGTGTCACTAATAAAACATTCATGGCTTTGTCCAAAGGCTTATTCCATGGATACCATACTCTAACCTTTCCTGTCTGCCCGTCAGCAGTTCTCCTGAGCAACACGGTTCTACCCCCATTCTTCTATACATCAGCCCTGTAAATACCGGGAGGAAAAAAAAAATCATGTCTTCTCTTTCTATGTTAAATTCTTCTGCATAAAAAAGAGTTCACCATAACACACAGCATGCAGATGCCCTGCCATTGGAGTCAACCTATTTTGAATCCTCTGTGATTGATAATCACGCTTGTCACTGAACTGGTCCTCATACCAGACAGTGTACCAACCCGAGGGCACCAGTGCAGATGGTGGTGGGAATGTATCCCCAAATGCTAGCTCTTTTGCTGCTGTACCAGGCTGTGGGTGTAGGATGAGTTCTGGTTTGCTGATCTCTAAGGATCTTGCATCATAATGACCTCTGTCAAGCCATGCCTGGTCTCCTTAGCCCTGGACTGGTCGAGATAAGGTTTAGAATTCAGTCCTTCTTATTTATTCATGTCAAACTTTATTATTTATGATGATAAAACACATCATTCCAGCCTATTATGAAAAAAATTTTGATCCTGTCATCTAGTCTCAGTTTGGTCTGCTCAACATTTTTTAAATAATGCTTATAAAGAGATGCTTTAAAATTTGCCATCCCTCATAGTACATGTCATTGACAAAACCGACCTGTCTACTTCTGTGAAGCATAATCATCCACACTTTCCTAGAAAAGTAAAGGCAATACCTGGAAAGAAAGACCTGAACCAGACTCCTTTCACACAAACACTGAAGTTGAATGGCTTGGACCAGAAATCGGGTGGTTACAGAGTCAAGGGAATAATATTAATTATCAAGTTACTTCCCAATATTATAGATTGAAGTGACAGCCCACATGGGGAAATGTGGGCCCTATAAGAATTCCTTAGTTTATATCCCTAAAGATTTCACATTTGAAGACCAAAGATCTACAAATGAGGTTCATCAAATTGCTATATGGATTCCTTGCCATTGCCAGGGGCTTCTGGGACTTTGCATTTCTTCCTCATCACAGTTCCTGTGATTGAATGCCTGTATTCATACAATGACTACCCAGTGGATGGTGACCGACATGAGTAAGACACATCGTGCCATATGCTGCAAAGGGAAACTTCATCCAAACAGTTTAGGAATAGCTAGTCTCCCAGATTTATTGATTGATTACATTTGGAGCCTAAAATATCCAAGATCATCTACAGGAGGGATGGTGAGGGAGATCAGACCATGGATAGGGGAAGATAAGCACAGGAATCCATGAAGATGCAATAATGTTTTCCCTTTATACAACTTGTTTTCTGTAACAAAATTACTTATTTTTAATTGCCCATCGACATCATTAGAGAAGATCCCCACTTGAGCTGGGATGTCATGTTATCCTCCCTGTCGCACATGTGCCTATAAGGATATGTGGGAAACTGACTAAAATGGACACGACTTTCAACTTGGTGGGGCAGGCATTGTGATGCCTACAGTGACAGTAACCGTATGAGAGCACTAGCTCATGTACCACTTGTGCCAGCTCCCCATTCAGCTCCCTTCTCAGGGGAAGTCAGCGTGGCGTGATGCTAGCCTTGGCCCTACCATGTATGTGCAAGATCACATATTTTTCCAGAATCCTAGCTTCAACCTGGTCCGACCTGGCCATGGCAGCCACTTGGAGAGTGAACCATCTGACATAAGAGCTCTTGCTGTCTATAACTCTTTCAAATAAATAAGTCTATTTTTAGCAAATTTCGAAGTGCAGAGCAAGGACGTTGACCATCTCCCTGGGATATTTCCTACTAACACTGAACCTTATCCTTCTTCCTTCCCTTCAGAGCAAAGTAGAGTGGTCATCACGGGAGCAGTGAAAGCACAGAACAGTAGAGGTGAATGGAATCATTTTTATATTTGCTACTCTGCTAATGTTCATGAACAATAAAATGCAAGATCTGTAGGAGATTGTGTTTGGGAGGTATCAGAAGGGAACCAGATACATTGTGGATGTCCTTGATTGCATTACAGAAGTGGGAACAAGTTCCCCTTTATCAGACATGCCAGAAGAGCTTTATCAATGGATGTGGATTATGTTGTGACAAAATCATTAAGAATAATAGGAGTGCCTAGCGTGATGGCATGGTGGTTAAAGTCCTCGCCTTGAACGTACTAGGATCCCATATGGGTGCCAGTTCTAATCCCAGCAGCCCCACTTCCCATCCAGCTTCCTGCTTGTGGCCTGGGAAAGTAGTCAAGGAAAGCCGAAGACCTTGGGACCCTGCACCCGTGTGGGAGACCTGGAAGAAGTTCCTGGATCCTGGCTTCGGACCGGCATAGTATCGGCCGTTGCACTCACTTGGGGAGTGAATCATCAGATGGAAGATCTTCCTCTCTGTCTCTCCTCTCTGTATATCTGCCTTTCCAATAAAAATGAATAAATCTAAAAAAAAAGAATAATACGAAAGTGCAGATTACCTTTGAAGGTGCTATGAATCTAACACACACACAAGTATTTAATCAAAAGGAGCATATCTAACTCCTATTATCAAGCTGTCTAATTTCTCCTTACTCTTCACAAACATTTCTTTATCAGTAGAAAAGCTGCTGGCTAATTTAATAAGAAAGCATGCTGCATCTATTTTTTGTTGTTGTTATTGCTGGTTTAATAATCCTAGTCACAAATGTTGGGAACTTTGTCATGTCTTACTCTTAATGAATAAGAGGCCATCTCTTTCTTATATAATTGTTCAAATGTAAGTTGTCAAGTGTTTGTTCCAGGGGCTTTCAGCCCTACGGATTCTTTGTATCCGTTAGTTTCAGTCCTATAGATATCCACAGGAGGTAAAAATGTTATGATCTAATAACACTAAGAAAGAAAGCAAAAACAAAGGGACTCTCTGATAATGAACACTGTATCAGACAACTCCCTTTGTGCTGCAGCTCAACTGACATAAGGAAAATAACTAGCACACTGTGAAACTACTTTTAGATCAAACGAAAGCTTAAGTTGTAATCTGCCAAAAAAAAAAATCATGAACAATTGAGCACTGATAAGATGCTTTATGCTTAAAGCTTCTGAGTGCCAACTTTGGATACTGCCATTGTAAGCTATGGCACATTGAGCACACATCCCCTGTATGTTCCACAAAGCCGCACAGCGTCAATGGAAGTAACCCTCGTTTGGCCCTGGGCAGCCATTATAACTTCATTTTTTTTAGAGGCCTTTCAGAATAGTTATCTTTCTCATTACATTTTGCATTTTTACAGCACCTGTAATCATAGCTATCAGGTACTATACATTGCTAATTTATTACAGCTGTTTCAATTTTGCTAGTTAACGCTCAGCTCTCTGTATGTGTTCAATCCTAAAATGAGCAGAAAGAGAACTAATATTCCGAAACACTCAAGTCTCTGTACAGTCTTAGAAACCAGGGGACCTGTGCTCCAACGCAGGGTTTTCACTCTCCAATGCCACAGCTCCACCAAGCCATTCCTTCAGGCTAGCCTCAGTCTTCCATGGGAAAACATCAGGCTTTGATGAAATGGTCTCTAATCTCCTCTCCAGCTCTAAGATCTTTCAATTCTGTACATCAGGGCTCTCTGGAATTTCTCTGACACACATTTGTGTAGATATGGATTAATCTGTTTCCGAGGTCACTATCACTCTACACTCACTGTATCATACTTCCTGGTGCTGGCAGCTGACACCTCCCTGTGGAGAACTTTATGTCAAACCTAATTCCATAAGGTACTCAGAACACACATAAATAGGAATGCCAAGGGATAATTTAGATATCTGAAATCAGGCAAAGAAAAGTGATTCCTTTATGACATTTACTTTATGAGATTAATTAATTTATTTCTTTTATGATGTTTACAACAATGACAACTGTTTTACTGAAGCAATTGAAGAAGTTTGTGTCAAAGGTAAGTAACCAATTAATGGCATAACTTAAAATGTCACTTACAGAGATTATCTTAACAAGAAATCCATTAACTAAGAGGGGCTGTGGCCGTTAAATAACTGGGAGCCTACTGGGATAGATGGGGATGAGGAAAGATTGGGTAGTTATCCCCGAATGGTTAGCAGATAGTGAATCAAATGTAAGTGAGGGAACAAGAGAACAGGAGAAAAAAATATGAACTCAAGATGCCATTACAAACACTTAAATAATTTGAGTAAGCTTTAGAAACAAGTGCAGTGAAGACATTCATGGGAGGTACAGTTTCTTTTGGAAGGACCCTAGAAGGATAAATAAGAAACACACATTGGAGAGAACCTGGAAGAAGTACAGTCAGGCTGAACTTGCCAGCCGAATTACAGTAGTGATTCTCTGTAGCAAGACCAAACCTACAGGAAAATTTCATAACTTTATCTGAAGTCCCAAAGTGAGTTTTCGTTGTCATGCCACCATAAGAAGATCCTTATGGGGTTTTAGCTGGAAGCCATAATCTTTCTCCAGGACTCTCAGTGACCTAAACCCACCACACTACACTTGTTCTCATCAGAGAGGCCCTGAGTGTGAAGGAACAAAGTCGATTTCCTCTGAAACCTTGCTGGAGATTCATACAGAACGTTCAGTTCCTGAGCTCATTTATTATGTAGCCTACAAGAAAATAAGTTTGGTAGAGTGGGCAAGGAAAAAGGCAAAATCAGAACAAGGGGAATTATCAAAGGCAATCATTGTGGCCTCCTTGTCTCTCATGTCAGGTCATCTGAAAGGCAGAAGGAC
Organism: Ochotona curzoniae; assembly: GCF_017591425.1. Classification (NCBI taxonomy): domain Eukaryota; kingdom Metazoa; phylum Chordata; class Mammalia; order Lagomorpha; family Ochotonidae; genus Ochotona; species Ochotona curzoniae. The sequence goes on from NW_024466502.1 coordinate 11,186,436, forward strand.
AAGGATCCAGAGAGAAAGAGAGAGAGAGAGAAAGAGAGACAGAGAGAGAGAGAGAGGGAGAGAGAAATAGAAACAGCTCCCATTTATCTTCCATTCCCTGAGTGCCCAAAATGGCCATGGCCTGGAGTCAAGAAATCAATCCAACTCTCCTCCTTGGGCAGCAGAGAACAGTCATCAACGTTGCCTCCGGATCTGCATGAGAAGCTACCAGACTAGTTAGATCCAGGAGTTAACTTACTCTGACACGATGTGTGGAGACAGTAACTAGTGTCTTAGCCGCTAGGCAGAGCAGCAGTCCCACTGTGTTTTATGAGAGTGTTGATGTTCTCTCAACCACTACTGAGGTGCAGCCAGTTATCCGCTTGGATTTTCCATTTTCAGCCCTAGACACACATTAAAATGAAAAAAAAAAAAAAAGCCTAATTTTGAAATGTGTATACAAATGGAGTTAGGCAAACGCCATGGTTATGGTAAATCAAAGTCATGACATAGCCATAAATTTGCACTGAAATTAAAATTTATAGAAAAAACTACTAAAACAGCAAAAAGTGTGACAGGATATCAACTTACAAAGGCATTTCCCCTAGTTTTATAATTTTCCTATTTCCCCCTTGTTCTTATTTATCAATGAGGGTATACAAAGTATAAAGCATTTAGCATTTATTCCACTGACAACTCTTTTTTCTGTATGAACTATATATAATTTTTCCTTGAAAACATTTTGCTTTTTTACTGAAGATTTATTTCGGAAATACAGAGTAAACATTTTTCATCTACATGAAGCTTATGAGTAAAAACACCTTTAAGTCAAGATTAGAAAGAAAAGAAAAACTCCGGAAGACTCGTAAGCTACCCATATGCTGGGATGCTATCACAACCTATGGAGGAAGTGTTCAGATCGCACAGAAAACACAGAACAAAGACTCACCCCAAAAAGATGGTGGTTAGAGATACAGAATCCTAACTCAAGAAACACTGATCCCCTAAAAAAAACCCCAGCAGAATTAGTGCAAAAATGAAATTAGTATAGGTATTACTAAGAATTTAATATTCTACTTAATCTAAATATTTGCTGAAGTCAATTTTCCCATACTCAAATATTTCACTGGATTTTTTTATGATATTGTAAAACAAAACTACTTTCTGCTCTCAAATTGCTAATAAATGTATAATGCAAAAGATCTCTATAATTAATGTATAAGGCAAGCAAAGTCATGGCTATCATCTTTTTTCCCCTGAAAATATGATTAGAATGACTTCATAAATTATTCATATATTCTGCTAGAACAATAAAGCAGTATCTTTTGCTACATGAAACCCATTATTTATTTGGTGTGTGTAGCCAAGTTCCTTTAAAATGTTTTGATGGCACGTAGGACAAGGTAGCTCAAGCCATGATTAGTGCTTGGTTCATCACACTGTAGACTGCATACGCCTCCCAGTTGCAGGTGCAGCTGCTGTGTGTGCATCCATCATGCATAGAGGAGAACCTGTACGGCACGCCAGCCTCTGAGGGGGAAGGGAAGAGTTGGTTTTTCTCTGATCTTTTGCTTTCTGCAAGTATCACTATGTACATACATTTCACACTATCATGAACCCCTCTCCTCATACACCTCACTGCTTCCCATTCTCACATAGAAGACAGACTCCTGACACTCAGCCTATCACAAATTTATAAGCACCAGCATTGGTTTACTTATTAGTGTCTTTGCTTTCTGCAACTCATTAGTGAAATAAACAAAACCAGGCTACACTGACTTTTTTTTTTCTGTCACATTATATTTGTATGTGTAACACTCCAAGTAATCATTAGTCAAGTCAATGACACAAAGTTGTACAGAGATGTTTATAAGCTAACAGGCCACAGGGAAATAAGCCCATGCAAGTAAGTAATATAATGAGCAGTTTAAACTGGGAGTGGCAGTATGGAGAAATTTAACAGGGGAGGAACATAGACATAGTTAAAATCGAGGCTGGGAATCACTTATCAGTCAAGCCCATACAACAGAACTCCCTTAAGTCTTGGAGGCAAGAAGGAAGTGGAACTACCAGCACATGAGCACCAGGGAGATTTCTGATGCTTGACAGGGCAAGATGCCTGATAGTATCTAAGGATGATTGTTTAAATGAGAAGAGCTGAAAGGAAGGACTCCTTGGCATAGGAAGTGGATACTACGCTTCCACAAAAACAATACAGGGCCTTCGCTGTCCTTCTGAAACCAACCCGCTTTGGTGGTCTCCAAAGAAGTCTGCTTTTTGAATACTCATCTGTTCCAAAGGTATTACTCAAGAAATACTCATGAAACCCCTCAAGAACACATTCCACCTGACCACTCTGAAAGCGATCGGAAGAACGGCAAACACCAACATGGCCTTGAGACAACAGAGCTCTCCACTTTAAGGCACAAAGTCAGCATCCCAGGCATCACTTCACTGCTCCCTCCACAATCATGGAAAGGAGCCACAATCTCCAGCTTCTCAGAAAGAAACAGACACCGCCAGCCAAGAGTGCCCTTTATATTTGACGGTTCAGAGCTGTGAGGAGTTTTTCTCTAAGCAGCTCTGTGTGTGTTATGCATGCAGCGAGGGAGCATCTTGTTTTTATGTTGTCTATAATAAATTATAAGTGTAACAGCAGGAGCCTTTTCAATACTATTTGCGAATGCAGCCAGAGGCTATTAAGTGATTGGTGTATGAAATAAATATAATTAGTAAATAGCAAAATAACATGTTTGTAAACTGCCTTTGGAAATATGTGATTAGAGCAAAGACAACACTTTTTATCCAAGCTTCTACGTGTTTCCAAGAGAAATCAGGGAAGAAAACTGCTTTAACAATTTTCTTAACAACTTCAAAAAATTTCTATGTAAATCTCTTAAGATACACGGAGTATTTACTTAGGCCAAAATCCTTTTGAATGCTTCATGTTAAAAACTCAAGCATGAGAGTATGCTGAAGTGTACATCGTAATTTTTCAGGGGAGTTCAAATGAGCTTGATTATTGACTACAAGTTTCTTTTTTTTCTTAAATTGGCATCTAATGAAGATTAAGAAAGAAGGAGTTATAAATATACCGCCACGTGCTGAGTGCTCTCAGGTGGTGCAGTGGTTCCCAATTAGCAACACTTAAAATTCTTGCGGCAAGTCAGTCAGGAGGGGATGAGCTCAGTCTGCTCCTTGCTCTTGGCATTATGAGAGGGAATTTGCCCTTCAGCAGCACTGTGCCCCTCGGTGCCTTCTGCCATGGAAGATGAGTCACCCACACTGATCGATTCTTCTTCTAGGAGACTCACCGCATTTGTTCCTAAGTCATCTTTCCTCATTTCAGACTTGATTTATCACACCTCAAGTCCCTGCACCTATATTAATTATTCACTTCAATATGTAAATTTCTAGGAACCCAAAGTAGATGGGTGTGAATTCATATCTAGTTACAAATATGTATCCTACATAGCTTTCAGAATTCTCCAATATTTAGACCCACCCATACCTATATAATTTGATTATCTATTGAGTCTTAAACTATCTACTACTCGATTCTCCTTAATGTGCTATTCCCAGGCACGTGTGTCAAGCTCATTGTCAAGTTTTCAAGTGGTACTCCATTTCCCACATCATTCACGCTGCCTGCATTGACTTGTCTGTAAGATCTGCATTATATCAGGGGCCTGGCAGTGTGGCCTAGTGGCTAAAGTCCTCGCCTTGGACATGCCTGGATCCTATATGGGCGCCAGTTCTAATCCTGGCAGCTCCACTTCCCATCCAGCTCCCTGCTTGTGGCCTGAGAAAGCAGTCAAGGTCGGCCCTTGGGACCCTGCACCCGTGTGGGAGACCCGGAAGAGGCTCCTGGCTTCGGATCGGCATAGCATCGGCTGTTGCACTCACTTGGGGAGTGAATCATTGGACAAAAGATCTTCCTCTCTGTCTCTCCTCCTCTCTGTATATCTGACTTTCCAATAAATAAATCTTTAAAAAAAAAAAGGTCTGCATTATATCTATCGAGTCGAGTTTATTACAGACAACTGTCATGGCAACTGACAAGGCCCTACTTGGACATTCTGTGTCTCCATTGTCTTTACTGCATGTCTATGTTTGTCACTGCGTTTTGCGTTTTCTTCATCTTCCCAGGAAATGCCATGGTTTTAGTTAGCAATGAGCAGCAAATAACATTAAACATCAGAATGCAGATGAACACAAAGCTCGTGCTAACCAATGGTAGTTGAGGATTACATCAAACTCAATAAAATTCACCTCTGATGCACATGAATAAACTGATCATTTTGGGGGGTCAATGAAAACAATATCAAAGAGTTAGTAATGTATAAATATCTATGTCAATATGTACATCTAGATTACATTCATTCAAAAATATTTGACTCCATCCTATGATCATAGCTTTCAACTGAGTTTTAGCAACATTAATTTATTCATTTGTTTAAAATAGATGAAATGAACCTTGTTCACATGCCCTGTGATTCTGGCCCTCGAACACTTAGCCTTGGCATTCCACAAAACTTCATTATAACCCTTCCTATGACTTGAACATAATGGACAAAAATATATAAATCTGAAGAAACAGTATTTTACAGACAATCAAGATCATCGGGGGCAGGTTGAACAGTGCCTGGGATAGAGCGATGAGAAGAAAACCATAGCTAAGGGAAGGACATATTGGGGAAGTGTTTGTGAGAGCTCACAGGAAAATGTTTGGAAAAGCAAAGGTTTCTAGAAAAAATAATCTCCAAATCCCTAGGGCAGGATGCTCAGGCCCTTGTTTTTCTGTCTATTGCAGGGGTGCAAATGCCTGCAAAGACCTCAAAGCCACGTGGAATGAGAGTGTCTCTTCCCAGTTTGGGGTCCTCTGGGGATTCCTTTCCTACTGAGCACTTGGTCATCATGTTTGATGGCTTACACAGCCTCATTTATCAGGGATCTATAGTTAAATTTAATTTTCAGGCAAGTGGAGGACAGCCATGGCAGCCGGGCCTGCAGTTGCTGATCTACCCCCGTTGATGTCTTGTGAAGTGGAAATGATGGATGCCGCATGTTCTGGCTGTGATTAAATTTGCTTTGACAAAGCAGCATGGAGATCTGATTTTCAATAGACTTCTGCATTTCACCTAGTGCTGAGTAAACAGATACAGAACACAATGCTTGCCTGGCTGTCAGGCCGACAGCTAATTCATTGTGCCCATCTAATCAGGCTGTCCATTAAATTATTATTTGTCAATAACACATGGGATCATTTTTGAAACTCTGAGGAAAGGAAAGCTTGCTTTTAAGTAAATAAACATGGATGGCTTGACGACTTCCAGGGCTTTTTCCCAGGATGGTCCAAATAACTCATCAGTCTCTATGTCTCCCCTCGCCTGAAAAAAATCAAAGCACCGTTTAGGAAGTTTTTAGTTTCACTTCACTTGGTTCCCACTTCAAATGCAAACAACATCATCCAATTACGACAGAGAATGAAGCTACAAATACTGACACTTTAGTTCCCCAGTTTAGCTTTAAAGGAGAATGAAGCAGAAAATCACATTAAGAATGCATCTTATGCACAAGCTTTTAACCTCCCACATAGAAATGTACCCCCTGGAAAAGGCTTCCGCTCTGGGGAGACTGGGAGGGTGTGTGGTCTCATAAGACAAGCCAGAGAAGCAGAGAAAGACTGATGATGGTTTTCTTCCCACCACCTTTGGTTCAATCAGTAGTGCAAGAAAATTAAAAAAAAAAAATTGTGGTCCCTTTTTGTGTTAGTACAGGTCCTTGTTCTCCTGGTGGAACTTTCCCCCTAACAATCCCCATCCCCAAACCTAGAACTCCATGCTTGCAAGTTCTTCCATGCTTCCTGAAGTTCAGGATAACCATATTATCCAAAAGATAACACACCAAAGATTGTATCAACACATCCTTTTGAATCTACTTTTTGCCAGTCAAGCCCAAACTCACAAAATGTATTTTCTCAAATCTTTTGTTCTTCCTAACAGCTGGGTGTGTAACCCACTTGCATAGCTCCATGACCTGAATGAAGTTGAATAAGCTTCTTAAAGTCATAAGCCTTTAAATCTTTTTTTTTTAATTGGGAAATGTTTATCAAAAGGCCACTGCAAAGATTATATTAAGTAATGTAGCTTCAAAATGCACAATTTTATACCTCTTTTTTGATTTCCTTTTCTCCAGTGAATGGTCATTTTCTTTTTTGAAAAGTACTGGGGCAATCGGCAATCAGGGTTTTATTTGTTTGTTTTTGTTGTTTTTTGTCACAGTCACTCCTACCTGTCGATCTCATGGTAAGGCCTCAGTGTCCAGTGAACTCAATCTGGGGCCAGTACCATATCTTGAGGGGTTGGAAAGGAGCTGTGGACTCTGGGACAGCCTGCTGTTACCTGTCTAGCTCATCATCTTGTTTTTCTCAGAAGAAAAGAGAAAAGATAACAGAGTAGTCTCGAATCCACATTCTCCCCTGTCATAAAATTGATACTAGACAGTTGTGTTTATTTCTCAAAGAAGTGAAGACTCAGGAAAGCAGCAGCAGGAAGCCTTCAATGCATGACTTTCCCCAACAAAGATGGCTGGCACCAATCAACTACTCAATTTCTGGTGATTTCAAACATGAAGAAGTAATCCAATGAGATAAGAATTAGTGGTACCAACGCCTGTTATTTGTCATTGTCTTGGGGCCTTCATAACACCATGGGTAGGCAGCCTGGGCACACAAAACCTCCTGTTTGTTGCTCTAAAAAAAGTTTACTAATTTAGAAGATGCAGATATCATAGCTCCCTGTTAAATATTCTTTGGGAATGTAAGCATACATTCCTTTCTGCCTTCGTTTAGGTGCAGAAGTTTGAGGATCCCTGTAGCATTTCTTTCAGTTCCTCAGTGTGAGCTTTATTTTTAGTTTCTGTGACCTTGGGACACTGTGCTGCTTTCCTTACACAAAAGTGTTTTGGTGCCAAAACACCTGTGCCTTCAGCGAAACCCGTATTATGCTCGCTGGTGATGATGCCCAGGGGCTGGCCAATCACCCAGACTTAGCCCGAAGGATGGTCCAGCCTGCAGCAGCACTAAAGGATTTCACAGTCTACCCTCTGCCCTGGTGGGCTATACTGAGGGAGTAATAAACATTAAGATATAATTCAGGGCTTAATGTAATTATCATAAATTGAATTTCATTCAGCCAACATGAGAAAGAGATATTCCCACAACACTCTTCTAAACTTCAGGTTTGTAATGATCTTACAATGACTACTTGGAAAAGAATCAAGTCTTCCAGGGTATGTCTGAAAGGCAGCGGATGGTCATGCGTGAAACATGCTTGAGTCCAAGGAAAATTTCGTTTTTTTCCCCAACTATCAATATGTCACCAACCTGGGAGAATTGAAATCTCTTAGAGCCTGGGTACAGGAACAATATGAACGAGGTCATTTCAAACTTTTACTTCACTGCAAGTGAATTCATAATTCATGAAGAGAATGACTAGTCCAATAATGAGGGCTGAGTGAGTGGAAAGGAACATGAGAGTCTAACGGTGTTGAATGGCAAAGTCTGATGAGCACTGAGCGCCGCTCTGAAGGCAAAGCTGCTTATAGTTACTTGGGAGGGAACAAGTCCATCTACTGGCGTGTGATCAGCGGCCCAATGGCATATGATTAGTGTGAAATGTGTTATAAGCAACAAATAATCAGTTCCAATAAATCAAAATTTATAGTATAACAAGACTGTGGTGATTATAATACTCATTACAATCCAGAAAGTAATCACTAGTTACAGATGTCAGAGTAAAGAGTCATAGCAATCAGCTCTGAGTTTAAATAAGGGGAAAGGAATGTGGCATTTTGGAGCAGTGGGTTAAGTCACCACTTGGGGCACCTGTGCCCCATATCATGTTAATCAGTTTGAGTCTCTGCTATTCCATGTCTGATCCACCTGGGAAAGCAGCAGGTGATGAGCGCAAGTTTTTTGCATCCCATCAGCCACATGGAGGACCCAAAAAGGGCATAAGGGATGTGAACCAAGGATGGAAGATCTCTCTCTCTCCCCTCTCCTTGCTACTTCTCCTCCCTGGTATAGTGCCTTTCAAATAAGTAAGTAATAAATAATCTTTAGAAAAGAAACGGGTGAGGGAATTAACAGCAGTTTGAAGATAAACGATCAATAAGGAAAAGCCTTTGCCAGGGAAGCCAACTGGAATTTTTGCTGCACTTGCACAGCAGGCTGAGATAGAGACCAAACCGCTGGTGGAAATAGACTGGATAGAGCAGATCTGAAGGATGTTTTTGAAAGAAACAAATGAAGATAGATAGAGAGAGGGGAGCAGAAATGGGGATAGCATACTGTTAGTGCAGTATATATTAACTATGTTGAAACTGCTACTGATTAAAATAAAGGAAAATGAAAGATATAGAAAATGCGTTTGGAGGCAGATGAGAGATAAGAGCATTTATATCAAAAAAGAATAGAAATAAAACTCCAAGTTGGCTATCTTGAGATATCCATCACGTCACAGATTTTTCCATCCAATATCTCCCCAATCCTGTTCTGCATGTGGCGCAGAGAAGGCAGGCAATGCGTGTAGATCCAGGCCTGGGGATTTTTTCAAACCACTTTCCACAAATCCCTAGGAGTAGAGCCCTGATCAGTTGGGCAGTGATCCAAGTCCTGATTCCCAAATTAATTGCAAAGCAAATAAAACACAAATCTCATACTATCTTAGTTGTCTTACAAACCGTTGAACCATATGATTTGAACATCAGTCCCAAGTATAAATTCATGTCCTTGGATTTATGTTATTCCTCCTGTTTGAGTACTCAGACAGATGCTAAAGCATTAACTTACTAATTTCTTCACAGATAGCCATAGCAAAATCATTACAAGCTAACATAAATTACATTTTTATGAAACTACTCCTTCATAACTGAGTGAAAATAGTGTCATTTAATATTTTTAAAAACTCTTTAATATCTGGCTTAAGAGAAGAATGCTTAATGATCACGTCTGCTTATGCATTCAATCTGTTTTGATACGCTATTTGACTCGGATGTGAAGAAAATCTAGTCCCCACAAATATGATGGAGAAGAAAGGAATACTTTATTCAAATTTTCAGATAAGTTTTGAACTGCTTCTCTCTTACCACATACAAAGTGAGCAGTTAAGTCATCATAATTGATCGCATTGTGAGATCTAAGCCCTTATTCAGACATCTATAAACTTAATGAAAATTTTGTACAAAGCTATGCAAAATTCAGGGATGATTTCTCAAGGTTCACATTAGTCATTGGAAGCTATTGGTTCATTGGGTTGGTAGAAATTACAAATATTGACATACGTAATTATCAAAACTTAGGCTTTTCATCTCTGTGCTAATATTATCCATAAAATGCTTATAGATTGGGCACCTATCAACTTCAAGGCTGCTGATACGGGTTTTCAAAACAAGTACTAAGATTTGCTTGAGAGGTCAAGTTTTAACATTAACAACCATAATGCCATCTCTTTTCCGTGACATGATTATGTTTACTTTCAAAGTGATGGGTTCATTTCTGAGAAAATGTCTGTCAAATAGCAGAATCTGAATGACCATAATTTGTCAGACATTATTTCAAGTAAAATGATATTGCATGAGAAAACATGGCCAGTTAAGCTCGAAATTCAATTGCCCCAATGCTTCTCTATGGGACAGTCAATTGTATTTAGGTATGCAGCAGCAGTAGTTGAGGTAAGCTTCCCATTTCCTTAAACACACACAAAGTTGAAAGGAAATGTAGTCACAGATTAAGACTTACTACAATTAATAATTTCACTGCTTTAACAAGGCCATTCTTACATGAATTGAGTAATGCATTTTCTGGTCCTGAATGTCAATGAAGAATATACTATATGTCTTGATAGGTATGGGATTCCATCATGATACTAATACTTCATAACGAGTATTAACACAATAAAACACTTTTGACCCTTGACATGCATACACAGGTCCTGGGATCCCCTAGCTGACTTTGAACATTTGTGAATAAGGATACCAACTTCGGCAAAGCATTCAACTCCTGCCCAATGCTGTTACCCCTGCCCCACAGGCTTTCTTGCTGTTTTCTTGAACACATGGAGGCTGTTCCTGCCAGCAGATAGCTACGTTCCTATTTTCTGTGAAATACATTTGTCTTGCTCCTCTTCCCTTTCACGTCCTGTTGGAGTGATGACTCTTTCCAAGAGTATTTCCTTATCCACTCATCTAGAGTAGCCTCCACCTGTCCCATCAGAGCCCCGCAAAATTCTCCATGCCTAGCTCCACTGAGGCTTTTCCACATCATTGTCTCTCGGAGGTTTCATGACCAGCAAGCCCCCTGAAACCACCAAGGGGTGAGGCGATGGTGATGTTCCTCAGCAAAAAACACTGGAGACAGTCTGGTTGAGCATGTGCATTTATGGTAATGCAACACAAACTTATCTAGACTAAGCAAGGGGAAGGCAGGGGAGCATCTCCTGACAGTCCTTCCACCCAGCAATCACACTGTAATCGACTAGAAGGCATGTCTAGATCCTCCAGTCATGTCATAGGTCACATACAACATTCACAGTTGGCAAGTGGTGTGAACCACGTGACTTCTCAGATTTGCTTATCAAGGAAGTTCCACCACAGCCTGTCCAAGAACAGAGAAGGGAGACTGGGGTTGCAACCCACTGCTTGCACCTCTATGACCAGTGAACAGGACAGCCTGAGGTCTTGCGTGGCCAAAATCATTGTGAGGGGCTGCCCCAGGCACACGTTGTGCCATATGCCTATGGCACATAGGCCAAGCAGACAGAGATCCTGGGGTGATCTCCCACACATGTCTATAACTACATTTCTGTTATGCATTTGTTTACTTTCTGATCCCCAGTATCCCTCATTAAAACATCAACTCCTGCAAATGAAGCTAGTTTTGTTCATGACTGAATCTCTAGTGTAATGCTTCATAAATGTTATCTGAGTAACAATAAATTTAAAAAGCTTACTGCTTTTTAAAACAAAGATACTTTCAGTGTTGTTATTATTTCTAAATGAATACAGGAAAGTCTTCTAAGTTATTGCTGTCCTCTAAAATGCAGTGATATCCATACATGTAATTTTATTTTTAAAGAAATAGCTTTCCATAATTTTCCTACAGCTGAAGAAAATCAAGTAGCAGAGTATATGCATTTTAAAATTTGTAACAGACCCAAATTCTATAATTTGGTAAACACAATTTTTTTTTATTCAAGATTTATCTATTGCTATTGCAAAGTCAGATATACAGAGGAGAGACAGAGAGGAAGATCTTTCATCCAATGACTCACTCTCCAAGTGGCCGCAACAGCTGGAGCTGAGTCAATCCAAAGCCAGGAGACAGGAACTTCCTCCAGGTTTCCCATGCGGGTGCAAGGTCCAAGGCTTTGGGCCATTCTTGACTGCTTTCCCAGGCCACAAGCAAGGTACTGGAGGGGAAGTGGAACTGCTGGGATTAGAACCGGCGCCCATATGGGATCCCAGCACGTGCAAAGTGAGCACATTAGCCGCCAGTCCATCGGGCCGGGCCCCCTTATTTATTATTGTTAAACATTTATTTACTTGTATTGCAAAATCAGATATACAGAGAGGAGGAGAGACAGAGAGGAAGATGTAAAACAATTCCACAATTCCTTCCCTTCTTCCCTTTCTTCAGCCTGTATCCCCGACCTTCCTGTCTCTTCCTTCATTTATCTCCTTTCTGGTTTTAGAAATAACAAACTTTAAATTGACATTACAGCAAAAAGGCCAATATTTCACCAAATAAAGTTTAATAACTGAGAAGTAAAAAGATCCTTGTCTTCTGAGAACAATAGCAATAAATGATAATCAAATAGAAAAATGATCCTTTAACCCATATACAATAAATTTTAAAGAAAGTCTAGATCTATCAAGGCTATAGCAGCATAACACCTTTTCCCATTGGCTTGAAAAAGGTATAAAAAAAAACAGCTTAAAAAATTACATTTGCAGCAATACTAACATGGTGTTTTTTCTTTGTGCAGCTTATTTCACAGTATGATATTCTCCAGTTGCCTGCATTTCACCACCACTGCTAAAACAGTTTTTAAACAGCTGCATAATAGTTCATTGTGCAAATATGTTGCTTGTTCTTTTTATCTGGTGATAAACATCTTGGCTAATTTCAAATTCTGTCTATTTAGTAATATTGCAGGTATCGCTTTGATATAATGTGCTGTTGTCTTTTGGATATACGCCCAGGGAAGGGACTAGTGAATCTCATGACAATTCTAATTCTAGCTTTTAAAGAAATCGTCATATGTTTTGCACAGTGGGCACACAAATTTACATTCCCACCAACAGCACAGAGGCATCCCTCTTCCTCTGCATCCTCAGCCCGCATTTGTTGCTCTCTATGTTTTGCATTTTTGCTGTTGTGACAGTAGTGAAGTGACATCGTATCATGGGTTGGATTTGCATTTCCCAGATGGCGAATGATGCTGCGTCCTGTTTTCACATGCTTGTGGGCCATTTGAGAACTGTCTACCATGGTCCTTTTCCCACTGGGTTGATTGGGCTCTTTTTACTGTTTTTCAGACTTCAAGTAGCTAATACATTCTGAACACCAATCCATATGGATAGTTACATAGCTTGCAAATATTTCCCTACTCTGTTGGAAGTGTCTTCACTCTATTGATTGTTTCCTTTGCTGTGTAAAGATTATGAGTTTGAAATACCCACTTTAGCTTTGTTTGTGGTCCATACTTTGGGAGTCTAGTCTAAGAGGTTGCCCCTACATCAATGTCTTGGAGAATTATCTCTTTCAACAACTTCACAGCTTTATGTCTTAAATACAGGTCCTTAATCCAACTAAGGTTGATTTTTGTATATAGTGAGAAGTATGGACCTAAATTCAATCTTTGACACACATGCACATCCATTTTTGCCAGCACCATTTGTTAAAGAGATTATCTTTACTCCAGTGTATGGACTAAGCACTTTTGTGGAAAAAAAAAGCTGTCTGCATACAAATTGATTTTGGGCTTTCTGTTGATGAACATAACAGAAATTTGCGCAATATCCAGCAGATCCAGAATACACTTTTTTTCCTAATCAGCATATGTGTGACTTTTCAAGTCAGACCACACATTAGGCAAGAAATCAAGTTTCAATAAGCTTAAACAGACTGAAATCAAGCTATCTATCTTCTCATACGAGGAAGGAAAAAACTAGACAACAACAAAAACAATAAAAGAACACTCATAAGTGCTTGGAAATTAAACAACATGCTCTGAATGATCAATGGGTCATTGAAGAAATTAAAAAAGAAATCAAAATGCTATAGAAGTAAATGAAAATGAAAACACAATATATCAAAACCTGTGGGATACAGCAAAACAGTTTAAAGAGGGAAGTTTATAGCATTAATTTCTTACAATAAAAAAGATAAATATTTCAAATTAAAGATATAATGACGCATCCTGGAAACCTGAAAGAAAAATACAAGCAAACCAAACCCCAAATCCACAGGAGGTAAAATATGATAAGGATCATAGCAGATACACGGCAGTAGGCAACTCTACTCCTAAATAAAAGGAGGACTCCCAGCGAAGCTGTTAAATATACCTTGACAACAGGATACTAGATTTTCAGCCATTTCCTGTGTACACAAAGCTTATGCATGCAATGCCATAATATGCTTTAATAGCAGAATATTTGACTTGTGACTATTGCTGAAAAATACGAGAAAAATAGTGGAGGATGGGAGACGGAGGGATTTGGTAAGACTCAAACCACTTCAAGCTAAAAACCTTCCACAGATATACATAGAAGGAACATATCATAAACGCTATATATGACAAATCAACAGCCAATATAATACCGAACGTGCTATCAGTCTTATTCAGTATTGTACTATAAACTTCAGCAAGAGAAATTAGGAATAAAGAAATAAAAAGCATCTCTTTCAGCTTCTGGGCTAAGTCATGAGGTGCAGCCTGGCCTGGATGGAAAAAGAGAGGTGCATGTAGCTCGTAATGCCATGTGTGTGAGTCAAACTGGCATTTTGAGAATTGACTGTTCACAGCTCTTTTCTATACTTTTGAGAAAAAGTGTTCTTCCTATTTACTAACTCGTTGAGCATTTTATTTAATGGAGAGTCAAGCCAGTGATTATAATAAAGTGAAAAATACGTTATTAAAAAATAAGGAAGGATAAGGGAAGGTGGGAATGTGGAAAAGAAAAAGAGTAGGATGGGAAATATGCATTTAAGTCAGCTTATATGAATTACATACAATTTGTTCACTTTATATAAATACAGATATTAAGAAGAAAAGATACAACTCTAGTGAAAACAGTCTCAGTGATCAAAGCTATCAGTGTTCCCGATGTCCTTCACTTAGGAGCAAAACAGAACTCCCTGACTCAATGTCATTGGATAATATGGATTAGCAAAGATGCTGGCAGTTTTGGTACGAAGTGGTATGAGTTTGCTAGCACAAAATAGCAAAATAAAATGCCATGAGTTATTTGAAAGCATCATCTTTTTTTATCACATTTAACACACAGAAGGAAAATATCAGGAACAAAATTATTTTAATAAGTTTGCCAATCAAGTGTCTGGACAACATAATAAATTACTAAACCTTTAAGGAAAAACAAAGAATACCAACAGATGTGTGTGTATATGTGTGTGTGTGTGTGTGAATAAAACAATCATCAGCTCAGAAAGACAGAGAAAGGGAAGGTAGAAAATTAAAAAAAAATCCTCTATGTAATTACAAGTGGGCGTTATGAAGGTTAGCAGTGGCCTATCTCATTTATAAGGATACACAGTGCAGCTAAGTAGCTTTCTTACTGTTTCACCACTCATTATCTCACGATATAAGATAGAAATGTATAAACAAACCACATATTGAATATATATTATTATTTATACAGTATCATGTAAAATATTCTGAACATATTTTACACTCAAATACAAACTAACTCCAAAGTTTGTGCTCCTATCCATTATAAATAGACAAATAAAGCTAGTTTGCCAACTATTGTCTGAACCACCCAAGAGCAGGACTGTTATTCTGCTACGTTTCCCACAGTGGCTAGCTTATTCCCAGCCATGTTATTGAGACTCAGTAAGGAGCTACCAACCGACACAGACACATTTTCCGTGTGGTCTTCTGTACATTAGCACACAGAAGAGCTTCATTTAGATGCAGTCACTCACAGCACAGAGGCAAGACCTATGCCCCCATAATGCCGATCTCACTCCTATAATTTAGAGGAAGACTATAGGTCACTGAGTGAAGTCACAGTTCTTTTCTAGGAGACACACTGTGAAATACTATGCCAATTTCCAACCAAGCAATTAGGAAAATGTGGAGTCATTGAGAACTGACCACAAGTCATTAACAAAGTGATTCAAGTACAGCATTAACCTTCTAAGAGACCCAGAGGATTCCCCAAGCTTTTCTCTGCTTTGCCCCTCAGAACACAGCTCAGAGTCATGGAGAAGAAATTTCACTACCTGGTGCTAAGGAAACAACTTATAAACACATTAATTATCATTTTAGACAACTTACCGATAAGAAAGGTAAACTGGAATACATATATCTGGATCTACTCTAAAATCATTTCAGCCAAAACATTAAAATGCTTTCTAAAAGCTTATACATGGAAAGGATCAAGATAAACGTTACAAGATACAGAGATCTGCCCTGATTCGAATTGTGAAATGATTTTAGCATGAATATGGCTTCCCAAAATAACAAAAAAACCCTAACACGACAGTCAGTGAAGAACAGGTATTATAAAATGCCCCCAAACAAACGAGAATCTCAAAATTCTGTTCCAGACTTGGCCTTTCAACTCGATAGTTGCTTTTAATGGGAACATAATCTAGATGAATTATTAGATTATCATCACCTTCATACAGACACTGCAACATTTACAACTGATATATCTAGTAAACTACTCAATTAAAAAATGCTTCTTCTGGGCTATTAATAAAAAACAATGTTTGGGGATTTCACCATTTGGGAATAAGGAATAGAAATGGTGGTGCTATAAAGAGGATAAGAAATAGGATTATTTTGTGATTCTTAGGTAAATAATTTCACAGTTGCTATTACTGAGATGAAACAGTGTTTCTAGGAACAGCATGCACCAAAGAACCAAATTAACTACTATTAATGTTTTCTAGCTAAAAGGGTAATGGAAACTATTAATGCTCACTACCACAGGAAGGAGAAATTTCATTAATATATTGTGTTAATCTTTAACAAATTTAGAATGTTCTGGTCCTCAAGATTTTCTAGAAAATTCAAAGTCATCACAGAAAAGAAAGGCTCTAAGAGCTACGCTTCTGAGTCAGGAAAATGTGAAGCCTACTGCATTGCATTGCATTAGTATGCTAGTTCCCACTCACCTCCTGCCCTATCCCAACCTGCACAACTGCCCTGTGTCTCTGAGACCCGCTGCCACGAGGCTGGTGATACAAGTTCCTTCGACCAGCAGGCATTGGGTATAGTAGAGTATGCCACAAGTATCCTGTTGACATTAGAAAACTAACAATCATGTGCAGCGGACATGAACCTCACCCTGGCTTTGAATCAGAATCAACTGAGTCCAAATCTGATCACTGTGCCCAGACAATATAATACGTAGGTCCTTGTGCTTTAAAAAATGCTTTGCATATCCCCAGATTTAGGGCTCATTAGTTAACAATGCCTTACTATGGAAATAGCTAAGGTTAACACCAAATGATGTTGAAAGCCATTTAAGGCCTCAGTTTAGAGTTAATATAATTTTTAAACATACTCATTGAGATTCTAATGCAACTGTTACTCTGACCCAATTTTTTTTTAATCCTATAGATAGAAGGGTGAACATGCAAATTAAGTCTTTATTCAAAAATGCAAATTTAAGAGCATTTAAATTTAAATAGATAATGGATGGAAAGTGATTTGCTATGTGTGACTATAGAAAGAAATACTACGGAGTAGGAGTACGTGCTTCCTTCGTAGATAATTGTGAGTACATAACAAGTGTTGAAGAGATTCTGGGCATATACAGATAAGACATACAGGTTAAATGAACAGGGTAGTGCCAGCCACATAAGCAGCATGCCAGTAATGTTAATACGCTCACTTCCTTAATCATCATCATAGTATAATAACACAATATAGCAACTGCTAGAATGGAAGTTTCCACAGAATTATAATAGGATTGTACAATATAAAGATTCCTATTTTTTAGGGAATCGGGAAAGTGTGTTAAAGATGGGAGCATTTAAGGTGAAAGGAGAAAGATGAGAAAGAATTTGCAAAGGTGGGATTACAAAAGCAATATTGGACACATCAAGCAGGGAATGTGATTGCATTCAGCATTGCAGGAGAGGATGAGGCAGAGATACTTTTACAACAGAGTAAACAAGGATATCGTTTCAATCTACCATTACCAAAACCTTGCATCTCAGAGTCACCAATTACCACCCAAGTCCTGCAATGTGGACTCAAAAGGCCCTCCGTATAAACCATGCCTGATTTTACCAACATCATTATGCTCTTCAATTCTTATAAATGAGTTATAAGAAACTCCACACATTTTAATTTTTATTACAGATGCATGTTAATGATTTGTTCAAGTGACTGTATTTGGTATTCACAAAGCAATGATCTATTGCTCCTATAGTGAACAAAGGTCCCAGCGGAGGAGTTCAGTGAAGGATCAGTCAGATCAACAGAAAAACCCCTGCTCCCAGAGAGGGTGCACATTGAATTCTCACTTGTTTCAGAAAAGATGCTTCATTTTTTAAGTGCATAATCATTGTTGTCTTCAGGTAGCTCTGGCTTTCCATTGATACTGCAGGTTTTTATTACAAAGCGTTATTAGCTTGCCTTCATCATTATGAGTAATTTTTCTCTGAACTCCCTGACACTAGACAGCATCACTTGTGTGCCTGATAGAATTTCAAATTTCACTTGTCAAAGTCTGATTAAAAAACTTCTCCACCAAATAACTGCGTAAATAAATAAAAAGAAACCCTACCCAGAGTCATGAAATGAGCCTGCGTGAGCTGTCACAGCACACACTGCAGAGTGCAGGTTTAGCACAACAGAAATTTATGTCTCATAGTTCTAGAGCCAGGGAATCCCAAACTGCCTCCAAGCCTTTTCTCTTCTCTGTATGCCAGTAGCCACCTTGTGCTCTGCGCCCCTAAGCCTCTTCATGTGCACATACAGAGAGGAGCCTCTCTTCTGTAAATCCACCCATCTCACCAGCTATTTCAAAACAGCCCCAGCTCTAAATAGGGCCACGCATATAAATGCTGGGATGAGGGACAAAATTCAGTACAGAGAAGTTACATGTAGTAACATCAACACTGAGCAGACCAAGAGAACACCTGAAATAAGACACTTTCTTCACTTACATATTTCATGTCAAATTACTCAGCAAATCTCAGTGGTTGCACCTTTTACCTAAAGTCAGAATCCTATAAACCCTACCCCAGACTTCTCCTTTCCACCTAGCTCAAATCAGGATCCATTCATCTATCCATACTGTCCTAACCGACCTCTACACAGCAACAGAATAACCCTCTGAAAAAGTAGTTCTGGACTGTCACTCCCACCTTGAGTTCTCTCCCATCCCACTAAAAGTCAAAGCTTTGCTCAGACGCAAACACTCTTTGAACTACAAGCAGGACACATGCATATTCTCACGTCTAAACTGTGGCTTGGGTCCAAAGCAATGGCTCAATGGCTAATCCTCCCCTTGTAAATGTCGAGATCCCAGATGGCACCAGTTTATGTCCTGGTTGCTCTATTGCCCATCCAGCTCCCTGCCTGTGGCCTGGAGAGCAGCAGAACATGGCCTGTGTCCTTATGACACTACACCCACATGGGAGATCCAGAAGTCCCTGGCTCTGCGGGCTTCAGACTGGCTTGGTCCAGCTGTTGTGGCCACTTGGAGAGTGAATCATCAAATGTAAGATCTTTCTCTGTCACTCCTTCTCTCTGTAAATCTACCTTTCAAGTAAAAATAAAGAAGTCACTTTTTAAAAATAAAACATAAACCATGGCTTGGGTCATAGATGCCTGTGGAGCTGCCAAGTTGGAAAAGACCCTAACAAGACTGAAGAGATTCCAGTCTTTGCTCTTTGCAGCATTCTCTAAAACGGCTGTCATCTCCCCCATGGTCTTTTCACATGGGCAACCTTCTGAAAGGATTCCTTAGTACAGTTGTATATACAATCCTGGAGAAGAGAGGAGTAAAGTTAAAAGCAAAGACCATGGGGGAAGACACATCCAAGGAGGAGAGGCAGAGTACATATGGCTCTATGCTGCCTCAAAGACATTGAACAGTACGGTGGCTCTAAAGTAAAGAGCTCAAAAGAGAGATATGACAGTTCAAAGAATATATAAGACAATGCCAGTGTCAGAAAAGAAAAATAATAATGTGGCAGAGCTCAGACAAAAGGTCAAAAAAAGTGGCACAAAAATGTTCAAAAAAACGAGGATACATATGAAAAAACAGAATCGTGGCAAAAAAAAATCATGAAATAGAATGGAAATTAGCAAAGATGTCTAAATGATTATGCTAAACTGAAAAGACAGGGAAAAGAATCCCATGATATTTTAAGTGAATATTACAGGTAGGAAGAAAAGAACAGGAGAATAATAAATGAAAGACAAGTGTTCAAAGAAGTGATATAAAAAACTTTCCTAAATAAAGACTAGGGTCTTTAGATCTTGTCCCAGAAAAAATATACAGAAAGATCAAGGACAAAATACATTGTGGAAAGTCATTGAACTTCAAGCATGAGGAGAAAATCATATAGATATCCAATAAAGGAAGGGAAATGGAAGGCATTTAAAGGAGAAAAAATACAGTTTGATCTCAGATTTATCCAGAACAACACAGTGCAGTCATGCCCAGAATATCATGGAAAGAAAATGCTGAGGGTTCTATGAAGTTGACAAATGAGATCAAACTATGAGAATAACATTTTCCTACAACCCTGAATTACTAGGGGATGTAAGTAAGGAGCTATTTATAATAGCAATGAAGTGTATAGCAATTTTTAAATCATAATTTTAACCTGATTAAAAGATCTCAAAGAAGATATGATTGATGAATAGTTTATACTGTTGATGAGAACAGTATTTGATACTAAGTAGTCAGTCCTTCATTAATCAATCTAAGCTTCAATGAAATCACAATCAGAATTTCAGCTAGAGTTTTGTTATAACATTCTGATATACTTATCCAAAAACTTATTCTAAGTTTCTGATAACAGTTTCAAGAGTAGCTAATTCAATATAGCCAAAAAAAGATGCTATTTTCTCAAGGAGGTATTTTAAAACCATATCAAAAGTCATAGAAATATTTTATATTTTATTGTACATGGGCAAGAAAAATGGACTAAAGGCATACTTTCATGTATAATGTGTATAGACATATATTTAGACAATATATATGATATGATTTGAAATAAATTGAAAAATACTTAAAAACACTGAGAAATTAGCTAGTGAATTTTGAAAAACCTGAAATACTTCAAGAATAAAATACAACTCTATTCCTATAGAACAGCATGTGGGAAGGTGAGTTTCAGACAGAAATTAATATTCAGACAATAAACTGCACAGCCAAGTGATGTAAAATTGTAGTAACTGGGGACCAGCTTGGTGTCCTAGCAGCTAAAGTCCTCACCTTGAACGTGCCAGGATCCCATATGGTCGCCAGTTCTAATCCCGGCCACCCCACTTCCCATCTAGCTCTCTGCTTGTGGCCTGGGAAAGCAGTCGAGGATGGCCCGAAGCCTTGGGACCCTGCCCCCATGTGGGAGACTCAGAAGAAGCTCCTGGTTCCCAGCTTTGTATCGGCTCCACTCTGGCCATTGTGGCCACTTGGATAGTGAATTACCAGGTGGCAGATCTTTCTCTTTCTTTCTTCCTCTCTGTATATCTGACTTTCCAATAAAAATAAGTAATTTAAAAAAAAAAACATAAGATTTACCATTGCAGCTTCAACCCTTTCCAGTTCTTTGTCAACTCCTCTACTTGACATTGGATATTTTCAAGTTCTGCTGTTTTTGTCAAAGACAAGAGAAGTACCTGCGAGCAGCTCTATACTCACAGATCAACCAGAAGAGGATACAGAATTGAGACTTTCATCCAAGTCACCCCTGCTTCAGATGACTTTCGGAACTTTTGTCAACTGGGGAATGTTAGGGAGCAAGTTAGAAATCTGCCTGTGTGGGAGTGGCCTGAGAAACACAAGCCATGTATGGAGGGAAGAACAGGGGAAAAGACAGGAGCAGCAGCCAGCAGCTTCCAGAACACACCTTACACACGGCCCAGTGTTGGCATTACACAGTCCTATTCACATCCCCACAACTTTACAGGTAGCCCCAGTCTCCCGCTGCCCAAGAAAAGCATGCCAGAATTCTTCTGCCCCATGTCAAGGAGCTACCCAATCTCATAAAACAGGGAACAAAAACCTCCATAGCCTTCCTCCCAGGAAGGCGTCCGAAGAGCTTCTCAGCTGCCCAGCACTACGTGGGCTACTCAGCCTGATGATACTGGACGACAAAACCTCAAGGGGAAACGTTACTTATTGCACAGCCACCCAGCAAAGCCACCAAAGGGGAAGGAGAGACAGGGTTGGGAGGGGACACGAATGATCCTGAGGCCTGTATCAGCCCCAGTCTGACTGCACACTGGGTCTGAGTCCTTAACTGAGATGTACAGCTTAACCCAAGCCAGGGTTGACCCTGCTGTCCAACATGACAAAGGCAAATCCACAAGCAACAGTGAACAGCAACAATGCCAAAGCTTGCCATTGGCAATCAAGCACTTCCACGGCTGCTCAGGTCACAGATCATTACATTTTCCATGGCAAGGTAGGGCTCCCAAAAAGAGTGCCCACCACTGAGGCACCGAATTGCCATGCCGTATTCTCAAATACAGGCTGTTGTGTAGCAGTCCTTGATATCTGTAGTTGTTTGAGTTAAATGAAGTCTGACATATTCCCACATGGAAATAGTAAAAAGAACCTAATTTTTTTCAGTCTATTAAATTTAATTCATTGTGTATGTTTTCCTTTCTTATCAGCAGTTCAAATTAATTTTTCTCATTATCAACAGCATGACAGCCTCACACATCTTTAAATCCAAGCACACAATATTTGTGAAAACTCCCCATACCCACGGGTGTGGAAAACAACATGTACATTCCATTAGGTCTTAGCGAGGCTCTAACAATTACACAAAATAATTTATCCCTTGACAATCCAGTACAGCTGTAGCTAACTCCTCCTGTCAATTTCCATTTCGGCAGCAGAAATTGTGATGTTCTCAGGAGAGAAGTGATTGGTTTTCAGTTGCACACTGCTACAGGTGAAAGTTACAAGAAAGCTACAAAGCCAGCATATGGATGACCTGTATGGCAGCACAATCACAGCAGTATCTTTTTTATGAATGTTTATCCAGGACTATGACACAATCAGCTCCTTGGGGTCAGAAATAGCATTGCATCTCTCCATCCACTAATACACTGATGTATGTGAGCATCGAAATAATAATTTTGATCTAACCAGAAGGCCAGCATTCAAAAGCAAAGAAATGGTTGCAGAAGATGTTTCCTAACCTATTTAAGAGCAAGCTGGTAGAGCAACCTTCAGGGGACCCCTCTTCACACACAGCATCCTGTGGCAACATCATGGCCATTCTGAGGACAGGAGCGCTTCTGGGATCAGAAACACTATTTTTGCAAAATCAGTACTCAGTGAAACATCCCTCGGCTGCATAGTTTTTTATCAGCAAAATGAAGATACTGATACTTCCTGTTCTTTAACCTCTCAAAGGCATTTTGAAAACAAATGGAAGACTAATGCAGAAGTGATTAATTCCACTTTTTAAAAGAAATGTTTCTTGATCATTTATTGTGACAAAAAATGACTTTAAAAACTCAAATATCTTTGCTTTTACCATGGTAAAATGTATTTCATCTGAGGAGTGTGCATTTTTAATTTTGTTTTTAATTTCCACTATGCAGTTTTGTAGGTATAAGGATTCCTCCCCTCACTTCCCTTTTACCCTCCTCAAATTCCTCTCCTTATTACTGTCACCAACAACCATACAAAGGTTTCAAATCCTTATCTAAACTCCCTTTCAGGTACCTATTATTCAAAAATTCTAAAATTCCTTCATTATTTATTCCTCATTAGCAATGGGTAAACTGAGCCATAAAAAGCATAAGAGATTTCTTCAGGGTCACACAAGGGCAGAATAAAGAAACAGGAATATTAATTTTATGTGTAACATCTTACAGAAAGTGGCAGAGTAAAATTCACAACAATTAATATGAGAAAGATTGAATTGGCAGTATTTCAGAAATGTATTTAAAATTAACTTAAAGTTAATTAAATATGCATATATGAGAATATATATTTTAAGCTAAGTATATATATACACAAAATGAATTTTAAGCTAAATATATGTATACATACACACATATGTTTGTATCCATATTCATGCGTTTGTGTGTATCCAATTAAAACTATTTGTACAGTAAAAATCCTAAAGAAAAGCTCACTGCAAAAAAGCATGTAACAACTTCCTTCATCATACTTCTTGGTGTGCCAGGACTTCCCATTGAGAGTAAACAAGAAATGAATGTCTTTCCTCTGTGTGCTTATGAAAGGACTTTCAAAAGGGCCTCAAACATTCTTTTATTAAAGACTAGAGTTCTAAGCACATCGATTCACAATGCGTCTTTCAGAGCAAATGAAGTTGTCTAAGCATAATTCTGCACAGGTGCTTCTGTCCCTTCATTTGCATCCCAATGTCTGCTCAAATGCATTGCATATGTCAGCACGATTTCTTCAGGTGACAGATTTGGAAAGCAATGTGAATCCTGAAGGCAGGTTTACCCTGGACAGACATTTTACGTGGCAAGGTAGGGCAATACCTGTGCCATCCATAGATGATTAAACATTCAATTTCAGCCCAAGTTTCCTTGCCAGAAGGCGAGGAGGGACAGCAAACCTATGAAGGGGTATCACTTTCACGGCCTATGTGCCCCTTTCATTAGCACTTTCGCGTCCTACTGGAAGAACGCCTGTTCACATTTTCTTGAATGTCCTTGATGGATTTTAAATGCAGCCTGCCAATCTTTTGGGAATGTTCCCATGTGATTACATGCGATGTAAAGTAGCAATTACAAAGGAATACATTTGTTCCACATTAAAGATATTTCAGCTGCCACGGGAGATCATTTAAAAATTTTTCAAAATGTTTCTATTACACTGGAGAAGACCCTTATTTACACCCTTAGAGGAAGGATGCCACCCAAAATTATTACTGAGTACAGAATATGGTACAACCTGGTACAGTTACTGAAAGCAATAGACAGAGAAAGTGAGCATTCTGTCATTTAACTTCTTGAGTTTTACTTGGTTTTACCTTGAAATTCTACTATTATTTCACTATTGCTGCCTAAGATTTAAACAACAAAATCAATATGTTGTAGTAAGTTCTTATATCACCCCCGAAATTTCCTGACTTGCAATCTGACATCACAACTTGGTCCTAGGAAGATGAGCCTCCTGCGCTAACTAGAGCAGAGAATCTGTGCTTAGTGATAGCATTAGCTCCTACAGGTCTGGGTCAAAGCATCAGACAGCGACTGTGGTACTGATATCCCCAGGCGGACATCTGTGACATCCCACTGGGCTTTAACATAACCATTTCTCCCCTCCGGGCCCCATCCGTTAACCTGAACATTCTTGAGTAGCAATGCAGATCTTTACATGAAAACCCTCAACGTGAAGGTCACCAACACTGCACTGAAGACAGAAAGCCCTGATGTGACCGGCACAGATAAAGAATATGAGAAGTACATTCTTGTCAAGTTGCAGTCAGCTAACCTAGTCAGCAGTTCTCACTGACAGGGTAGTAGTTAACACTGACCTGGATCCTCCATAGAAGTTATTCTGTTATTTGGGCCTCCATGAAAAACAGAAGCTTTGCTGATTATTATCATATATATCCAAAACAGATTTTCAAGGGTGGGCAAATGGCCTGCTGGTTAAGAGGCTCATAGTCCTTGTGGCAACGTCAGGTCTTAAGGTTCAACTCGGTTCCCACTTCTACTATCTGCCAATGTACACCTCAGGAGGGGAGGCAGCAGGTAATGCCTTAGGTGGACGGGTTCCTGCCATCCACATAGGAATCCCCAATGGAATTCCTGGTTCCTAGCTTCTCTCTGGCCTAGCTCTGGCTCTTGTAGGCATTTGGGGGAGTTAACCAACGGACAGAGATTTCTCTCTGGCTCTCTGTTTGTCCATATTTAAATTAAATAAAATAAACATTTTTGAAATTGCTTTTCCTGAGCAGAATTCATGATCTGTTCTTCCAGGCTAAGAACGTTAGAATTAGGTTCCAATAATGATGAAGACATGAGAGTACTTAAAAAGGGTCAGGGAAAAACTGAACTAAAAGAAGCTTACAGCAAGTAAAGATACATTGCAGTATGCATCTCTAGTTCCAAATAAAAGATGGATCCCCAATGAAACCGATAAAGATATCTTGACAACAGGATGCTGGACTGTCAACCATTTTCTGCACCTATAAAGTCAGGATGCACTTAAATAGTGGAATGATGGACTTGTGACTGGTGTTGAAGGACTATTATAATAATACGGGGGAAAACAGTGGGGAGAGGGTGAATGTAGAGGCTGGAGGGGGAAAGTTCTGAGACTTTGAAACTATGTCACGAATTGTAAAAGCAAAAAAGACACTTATTTTGATGGAAAATATTAAGGTTCATGTATGGGTTTTTCATAATATATATTTTCCATTAATTTTTGAAGACTGTTTATGTGGTTTGCATACAATATTTTACATATGCAGGTTTCACTCTATGAATGACAAAGGTATAGGAAATGCTGAGGCTTATATATCGTGTCATGGGGGATGCTAGCTGTCCCCTCCTCACCCGCAGACATGGGCACTGGAAGACCTTCAACGACATAAGCCATTTCTAGAAATAAGTGCAGAACCTTTCTATGGAACACAGTATAACAGACTCCCTTGAATCTTTCTTGTAAGGATGTGCCTGCAGCACCTAATAGGTTCTATGTCTGTTTTGCCCCAGCCAACTAATAACTGGTTCTTTAAATAACAGCAGTGAAAAAAAAAAAAAGAAAAAAATCATTTGTGAGAAAATGTCAGGAAGAAATTAGTACTTTGAAAAGGTTCCCTCTCCATGTCACAATTTCTGACCAAATCTCATTTAGAATATCCAAAACAGAGAAACAAAAGAAAAGGTGAAATAAACTTACACACATGAACATCACATTGGATATTTTGCTGGATCTTCATTAAACATAGAGCAGTAGAAATCAAACCAATCAATCAGCTAATATTTGTTGAGTGCCTGCTAGGTACCCAGAACCAAAGAAAGTATAAGATGACAGAAACTGACATTTCAAATAGCACTTAAAATAAATCTCTAATCTCGTCAGGAGCAGTGAACCAACTGAACACTGCCATCTACCCAGTAAGGTTAGGGACCTGAGGGTTACCAGAACGTTGTTATTTATTATTCCATCTTTTCTTAAGAGCGAAATATTAGATCTACCTGTCAAATAGGGCCCCAACCGACAGTCATGATTTGTGGTCCATGTATTTGGTTATAGATCCAAAGGGTGAAGAAAGTGGTAAAACAAAAGTGGTAAGCGTGTAAGAAGCAACACGAGTTAAGACCTATCTTTTTTTGCAATTGTGCCTCATCCACATTACAGTGACATGCTAGAAAAAATTTAGTGGTGCATATATGTCAAAAGTCAAGTTCACTTGTTGGTTAAAGTCCTGAACAATCGACAAATTCGTTTATACTTCCTTTTTGAGGCTTTATAAGACTCTGAATTCTGACATTCTTCAGGGTTTCTTAGCACAACAGAAACATAATGGATAAATTCAGAAAGTGATAATTCATCTGTAAGATGATATTCCTGTTTCAGGAAGAGGTTGCATGCACATTAAATAGACATAGCTCAGGATCTGTGGAAGAACTAAGTTTAAGCACTGATGGTGGGGCAGTAGCTAAGGACTAGGCCCTATCCTACACTTGATCTTAGCCAAAAGGCAGAGAAGTGATAGACCCTATTCTAAATGCTTTGCATCTAACAATCCTTACAACATCACAAGGTAAGTTACTGCTATGTTACTTCCAACTCCATGCAAGGAAACTAAGTTTCACACTGTCACATAATATGCCAGAGGCAGCAGCAAGTTAAGTGGTAAGAGCCAGAATTCTTTTTAAGGTCTATCTACTGGCGTTAGCTATCTGTAGTGCTGGCGTTCAATCCTGGCATCACATTGAGTCCCAGCTGCTATACTTCCTTCCAGGTCCCTGCTGATGTGACTCGGGAAGCAGTAGAGGATGGTCCAAGCACTCGGGCCCCTTCACCCACATAAGGGACTAGAAAGAAGCTCCTTGCTCTGGACTGGCCTAGACCCAACTACTGCAGCTATTTGGGCCTCAACCAGAGAATGAAAGACAAATGATTTCTCTTCTTCACCCGATCCCTCTCTCTAACTGTGCTTTTCAAATAAATAAAATAAATTTCTCTCTTTTTTAAAAATAACCACTGGGATAGGCAACAGACCTGAATCTCCAAAAAGGTCTCCCATGTAAGTAGCTCTGACTTTCCAAGCAAATTAGCATGGAGCTGGAGTATTTAAGACTTGAACCAGTGCTCCTGTGGCATGTCAGCATCAAAGGCAGAAGCTTAACCTGCTCATCAATCATAATGCTGACCACAGGAGTCAGAATTTGAATCTAAGGCATTTAACTCCAGAATCTATTCTCTTAGCCAAGATACTAACTTTGTTCATTTAAACAAGATTAATATGAAAAATTACATGTACAGCAGGAAGAAATCAATGCCTTTATCCTCTCCTTCCCTTTTTAGAAACCAATTTTATATGCTCTGGATACTCAGACACTCTTCCATTACATAACCAAACCATTAAGTTCCTGAAAACTCACTAGATTTCATAAGCACAGTTCACTGATGATCTCATCAGCCAAAGACACGAGCAACTTCACCAACATGTTATCAGCTCTGTCTATATATCCTTCCATTTAATCACCCACTCATCCATCCCCCATCCATCCATCCATCCATCTGTCCATCCATCCATCCGTCTGTCCGCCCATCCATCCGTCCATCCATCTGTCCATCCATCCATCCATCCATCTGTCCATCCATCCATCCATCCGTCCATCTATCCATCCATCCACCTGTCCATCCATCCATCCATCTGTCCATCCATCCATCCGTCTGTCCGCCCGTCCATCCATCCATCTCATCCATCCGCCCGTCTATCTATTCTTGTCTCTACATTTTTACCTTCCCCAAATTCTCCTTCTGATCCTCTTTCTCTTACTCATCATTTTACCCCCATTATTACTGCAAATCTCCTCCAAAAAGTTTTCCCACTTAAACTTTAACTTTACCAAAAATAAACTCTGAAGATATACCCTAAGGTGTAATGCATTCTTCAGTTGAGGATGTCTACAAATGGTAAAGAGTATGTAAATAATATGGCCACAAATTCACTCTGTGTAAGCCAACTACAGCTAGGTTTTATGAATCTAATGTGATGGGGGAGTTATATTTGAACACATTTCATGTTGATTTGGTACAGTAGCATGACATCTATGAATGGAAACTTTTTTCATACCACACACACTCCAATGTGTTCATCTATTAAATGCCTGGCCTTTCACACCACTACCAGGATAGAAGACTGACCTGTTGGTATGTTTTCTGGCACAAATCCTGAGCAAAAGAAAGAGGCTGTTGTCAAAGGTGCAAGATTCAGTCATATCCTAGGACTTCCGGTTGGTTAAAACCAATTTGTTTGCAGTCCCCATCACATCCCATCTTGATAACTACAAGATCCTGCCAACTGGTACTCCACTTTCAATTTGACCCTCTTCAGGCTAACATGACCCTCTTCATGTCTTCTCAACACAGAAGACATGATATTTTTTAAACAGAGATCATTCCAATTACAAGAACATATCCAAGAAAAGTGAAAACATGCATCTACACAAATACTTGTAAGTGAATATTCATAACAGTATTAATGATAATGTCCAAAAGACAGAAATACAAACATCCATTAATTTATGAATGGAAAATAAACTAGCAGGACTGGCCAATGGCTATTATCACACAAAACAAATACATAAATAAGATGTTTACCCTCAAAGTAACATGGAGAAACCTTGAAAACATGATGCTCAATGAAAGAAACCCAACTCAGAGGAACACATGTTTTACTTATTTACCCAGAATGTCCAGAATAAAGATGTCAACAGAGGAAGGAAACAGATCAGTGCTTTCCAGCAGCAGGAGAAAAAGGGAGTAGAGACCAAATGATAGCAGGCATGGGTTCCTTTTTCATGATGATGAGAATGTTCTAAACTTACTGGTAATATTGTACACTGCGACAATACTAAGGACCACTGAACTAAATATGCCAATCACAAAAGGACAAATATCATATCTTCTCTCTGATATAAGGCAACAGTCATGCAAAACACAAAACAAACAGATACCCAGGTAAACATGTACATACATATATTTGCATAGATAAACTATAAAATGGAGACTAAAATGCTGGCAAGTGAAGATGCATTGTGGTATGCATCTGTACTCATAATAAAGGATTTCCAATGAAGCTGTTATATACCTTGACTGTAAGATACTAGAATCCACCATTGCCTCTACCAACAATGCCATGATACACTTGAGTAGCAAACAGTTGGATTTGTGACTGTTGTTGAAGAACTAAATTTTGCGATAAAATGGGGAAAAACAGTGGAGGAGAGAATGAGGAGAGAGGAAAGGGAGGTGCATGGTTTATTCCTATACTTACATACATTTATCATGGAAAATAATTTTAAAAAGAAAGGTGGATTTTATTGGGTGTGAATTATATGTAAACAAAGTTGTGATCTAAAACCAAAACATAGAAGTCAGACC
This sequence comes from Ochotona curzoniae, assembly GCF_017591425.1. Taxonomy (NCBI): domain Eukaryota; kingdom Metazoa; phylum Chordata; class Mammalia; order Lagomorpha; family Ochotonidae; genus Ochotona; species Ochotona curzoniae. Next base: position 11,216,487 of record NW_024466502.1, read on the forward strand.
ATACACCACTTTTATTCAAACAACTCAATGGTTCTACAGCCCATTCAGTGTAAAACCCAACCTCTTTGCAGTGGCCCCCAAGGTCTGTCCACTTAACTTCATCTCTCCCTGCTCCCTCCTTGGTTCCTGAGATTCCAGTCACGGTGGCCTCCTGGCCCTCCTTGGCTAGGCTGAACATAATATGCTTCAATACAGAGAAGATCATGGCATGCAAAAATGATGCACCTTAGACAACCACAAGGTCAAGTCTGTCATTCCTTCAAGCCTTCATCCAAATGTTATCTTCTCCATGAAGACTCCAGCTGAGCACTCCAGTTAAAACTGCTGTCCTAGTACTAGCACTGAGGCACAGCAGGTTCAGTTGCCCCTTACAATGCTGACATCGCATAAGAGTGTTGTTACAAGGCCCAGATGCTCCAGTTCTGATCAGGCTCCATGTTGATGCATGCAGCAAGGCAGCTGATAATGACCCAAATGTTTGACCCCATCCCAGTATGTTAGTAACCTTTACACTATTCATCTGGGAGAATATATACATCTATTTGAATATCCATATCTATTTATTTTGTAATTTGCCTAAACGAGGTCATATATCATACAGAACATAAGATATTTGTCCTTTTGGGACTGATTTGTTTCATTAAACATAATAATAGTCTCCAGTTAGGGCCATTTTGTTGCAAACAGTAAGGTTTCATCCTTTTTATGGCTGAATAGTATTGCATAGAGTAGATGTACCACAGTTTCTTTATCCATTCATCTGTGACAGGCATCTGGGTTGTTTCTATGTCTTTAATATTGTGAATTGTGCTACTGTAAATATAAGGTTTCAGGTCACCTCTTACACGCAGACTTCATTTCCTTTGGATTTATTCCAAGGTGTGGAAACACTGGGTTATAAGGTGCCTTAACACTCTCCACATTAAATTCCACAGTGGCTACACTAGTCTATACTCCTACCAACAGAGGATTAGGGTACCTTTGTCCCTACATCCTCGCCAATAAGTGCTATTTGTTGATTTCTGCATGCAGGCCATTCTTTCTGGTGTTAAGTGGCACATCAATGTGAATATTACTTAGATTTTACTAAAAAGTATGGAGCCTGAGCATTTTTGTCTTAGCAATTTGACTTTTTTTAAAATGTCAGCTTATGTCCCTTGACCATTTCTTTAAAAGGATTACTAACCTTTTTGACTGACTTCCCTAATTAACTATTTTTTAATGATTCTCTTTCCCATTAAGACCACTACTTAACTGACCTTTGGATGCTTATCATCTGTCTGTTTCCACTAACGTAGCCTTATCAGAGCTGGGACCTGGTACTCTTTTCTTCATATGTATTTCTCCATGTTCCCGGGCAGAGCCTGATGCATGGTTGTACTCAAGAAGCATCTTTGAACAAATGAAGAAATCTTTCTGCTCAATCTATTCCATCTCAAATAGTCAACAGCAACTTTAATGATAGAAAATTCATAAGAATCCAGGAAATGAGAAATTTCAACACCTTCTGTTACAGGAGGATTATATGTTCTCTCCTAAAGGCCAGTCAATCCTCATTCACAAATTAGAAGGATCAGAATAGGAAGAGGATTAAATTCAGCTCAAATCAACCTACAGCCCCTGACTAAACATGGGAATGATACCTTGTGTGTTTCATTCTGCATTATAAAAGATACAAGCTCCTTGGAGCTTGGGTACAGTAGTAGTGATGTGTTACACATGAACTTGTAAGGAGGAAAGATCTAGCATGTTACTTCTGCTGTTCTACTGGTCAAAGGCAGTGAAAAGGCCAAGAACGGAGAGGGAAGGAGCCATCATTAGTAGCAACCTCCCAGACAGCAACTCCTATGAACATCAGACCTCTAAATTCCTCACTCCATCACAAAAAGATTGGAATCTGTCCAAAATCAAAGATAAAAAGAATGTCAGGTATAAAATGTGGAAACTAGGGCCCGGAGCGATGGCGCAGTGGTTAAGGTCCTCGCCTTGCACGCCCCAGGATCCCATATGGGCGCCGGTTCTAATCCTGGCAGCCCCGCGTCCCATTCAGCTCCCTGCCTGTGGCCTGGGAAAGCAGTCGAGGACGGCCCAAAGCTTTGGGACCCTGCACCCACATGGGAGACCCGGAAGAGGCTCCTGGCTTCGGATCGGCATAGCATCGGCCATTGCGCTCACTTGGGGAATGAATCATTGGACGGAAGATTTTCCTCTCTGTCTCTCCTCTCTGTATATCTGCCTTTCCAATGAAAATAAAATAAATCTTTTAAAAAAATGTGGAAACTGTAGCCAGGAGTGCAGCATTCCAGAACAGAGTTATAGGTGGAACTAAATAGGAGTACCACCTTTCCTCCTTTCTTTGAATACCCAAGTAGCCTGGAGTTCTCACTGCCCAGGAAGACCTGCTGCAGACTGTTCATGTCTGCTTTGTGTCTCACTCTTCAAACTGAAGACTGAGAGCTGCTATCCACATGAGAGTATACCCAATATCAATGAGCTAAACTAAAAAAAAAAAAAAAAAAAAAAGCCTCACTTCACTCCCCGTGTCCATTTTCACAATGCTAATATTAGAAAAATGCAATGGCATGTATTCACAAATAGAGATTTGGGTCTTGGCCACACATTGCCACAACTGACAATCTGTGGCCTTATGAAGTCACATCAATTACACTCCCCTAGCCTCAGGCTGGAATGTTCTTTGAATCCTCATTAAACCGCTCTTTAAATAAACAACAAAATGCTCTTTTCATTAAGGTCTTAATAATCTTAACTTGAACAGAACTGAAGAACTCACTAAAAGAAGCCATAACAAGAACCACCTCTCCACCCATGCTGTGGCTATAACCCTCTTCAACTCTTCCTGCCCAACACAGAAAAGCCCCAGCTCTCAGTGGTTAAGGCATTTTAATGCCCTAAGGAGGTAATAATAAAGGCATTTTCTCATAATGAAGGCTATTACAAAATACTGGTAATAGGAAAACTGCTAACCAGCCAAGAAATTAAAAAGAAAAGGGATGGGTCATTTCTTATCAGAGGCAGCAGCCCCAGAAACGAAAATTCTCATGACACAGAATCTTCTATAATAATATTGAAAGAGAATTTCTCTTTTTTATTAGCAAATGTTGCAACAATAAATTCTCAAGTTCATTTAACAAGAACTGGGTGCTATAAGTGGCTTCTGTGTAGGAAGTAATAAAAAACAAACAAAACAAAACAACAACAACAACAAAAACCCCTCCCTCTGGGTGACTGTGGAAAACAGAAGAATATAAGAGCATCAAGAGGAGTAAAAGAGATATCAAGACAAAAGAAGAGACAAGAAAAACAGTAAGATGTTATTAGAGGAGAAAAAAGGATGAAAAAAATGAAAGGGTGGGATTAAAGTCATCAGCACTCACTACTTTTGCGTTGAGTTAAACTGGATTTGTTCTAGGAGCAAAATATTCCTAAATATTGTTTCTCTGGTTACATACCTTAAGGAGGTATCAATCACAGATCTCAAAAAGGGTCCTCTGATAATATTAATTACATGAAAGCATAGATTGTAGTTGGGACCAGCAGCAGCAGGGCAGGTAGTTTCATTCCATTACATTTTAAAAAATGAATAACCAACATGGAATGGACTCCTCAGCAAATGTGCTGGGGAATGTGCTCAAAGCACACTTCTTCTTGCACATGTTCTATTTTCTCTCTTTTAAGACATAGAGAAGGCAAGAAAGACACAGATACACGGAGCGATCTCCCAATCCTCTAAATCAGTACACAAATGCTCATACCTGGATGTGGGTCAGGCCAGAGTCAGAAGCTTGCAACTCAGTTCAGGTCACCCAGCTGAGAGACAGTACTCAAGTGCCGGAGCCATCCCCCGTGCCTCCAGTACGTACGTGCACTAACAGAACTCACAGAGCATTCATCCAATAAGGGATGTATGCATCTCAAGCACCCAATGTCCACCCTTTTCTCTTTTTCTTATGTGTGTGTTTGTGTGCGTATGATTTTGAAACTTGCTGTTTCGAAACCTGCACTGAAATTTCCTGAAAGTAAACATTTGTGGACAGTACATTTAGAAACTTTGGTTTTGTAGATACGAGGTGGCCAGGGTATCTCTGATTATAATGAGCTCAAGGCCATTCCGATGCGCATCAATTACACTCCCCTAGCCTCAGGCTGGAAACACAGTAGAGATAAAAAGCTTTGTGTTTGACTTATGGCTCCAGAATAAATGCTTCTAAATAATAACCAGAACATCCAAAGTAATTCATTTTCTCAAAACATAGTATGTTTTGTACTTATATGGTTTTAAAATGTAAGATATAAACATTCATGCTTTGATAAATCATAACATTTACCCTGCCTTTCTTAGCTCCCTATGCACCTCTGCTGTTCTAGTAACTGGATCTACAACACATGTCATTGAAAGCAAAAATTTTAAGTGAAAGAAAGCTTACTGTTTTTTCAAGAATTCTGACAATTCACATGACAATGTATTTAATATTTTGCAACTGAGGTAAATGGAAGTTCATACGGGCATTGCAGAATCAACTTTTCCACTGTCCTGTATCAATGTCAAGAGGGCAACATGAATTTAACAGGAGAGTGATAATATTGCTCTGAAGAAAAGGCACCCCGCACTGTACCCCATACTGTCGCTGAAAATACAACATTGATCTTGTTGAATGGCTGTGCAGAAATGCAATGATGAGTGCCCATTCAACTTTATAAAAGATTCTAAAACCTAAATGATTGTCATTAGACAGGCAAATGTAGCGAAGTGTTCTATTGAGGATTTAGCTTGCAATATTTTCATGTTCTTTGTAGAGAAGTATTAAGTATGTGCATTAAAATCCTTAAGGGAAATTTTGAAAAAGGGTGATGATACAGGCCATGAAACTCATTAAGGTAAGTTCCCTCTGAATGAATTGTCTGGGAAATGGATATGGTCATTTCGGGAGTAGAAAAAAAAATAGGTTTTCCAGCCTCGCAGGATACATCACTGGGCACAAGGAACTGCAACCGTTGGAAGCCCAGTGAAAGGCAAACTTTTGCTGACCACAACGTGACAAGCTTCAACACTGGCAGAGTGCTTCAGGCGGTGACTTAGCATCCGTCAGAGGGGAGAGTGTGATCTGGTCCACAGCCACCACTTGGCAACCACAAGCCAATGGCAGCTTGAGCAACCTGAAGAGAATCTGGTTTCACCTCTCTTAGAATGGAAATGAAACCATCCTCCCAGCTCCCAGTCAGAGGGGATAAGCCCCAGAGTTCATGGAAATGTTACCAGAGAGAAAATCAGCATATGAGAGCCATCGTACCTTCTGTCAATAAATAAGATGACTCAAACAAATTGCAATTTGCTTTTAGGACTCATAGAAGAGTTCAAATCCAGAAACCCTCATGTAAGTATTAAGGTCTCAGTCAAGGCTGATCTTGAAAAATAAAGTTACCTTATTAGAAAAGGCAAAAACACATCAGGACTGACCATGTATCAATAGATACCAGGAAAAGTTTTTGCAAGGAAGAAGAGAGATATAGAGTGCCTGGAAAGGAAGCCAGTAGATTAAACTCAACTTACTACTAATAACTGGAGGATATGCCCCCCAACCTAGGACCAGAACAGAGCCAGGAAACTGGATGAGCCTGGGCACACAGCAATGCTATGCAATTGACCTGGAACAAGCACCAGTGCAATTGCCATATCCTCCTTAGAAGGACAAATTTAAGAATAAATGAGATAGCAACTTCTCTAACGTGAACTGAAAAAACTAAAGGCCTTCTGGTTTAGACATACAAAGAGTATTATATTTAGAGGATGATTATATCTAGCCACAAAAATAAACCAACAAATAAAATGGGGAGCAAGAATTCAATGCCTGGGGAAAAATGGGCCAAGTGACCAAACAGCAGCTGAAACAGGAGCTGAGATGCAATGGCAGTACCTGGCAAAAACAACAGTAGCTTTAACTGTGTAAAATTCACAGGCTAGAGAGAACACAGAAGGCTTTATTCCCCCTAGATTATAAGTGCACTGATGAGAAGGATAAATACCCAGAGTCATTAAGAGAATCTTTCCTGGTGGCTCCCCAAGCTCCAGACTGTCCTGTGGCCGCAAATCTTCCACCCTCACCTGCACAACAGTAACTACAAGGTAACAACCAGCATTTCCTCCCTCCAGCCAGCATCAGCAGTTCCTGGCTGGAGCTGGCAGTGGACGGCAATGGGGAAACTGGGGACACGGAAAATGTGCCTGATTCACCCCACTCCCACAATGGAAACGGGAAGATTGTGTAGGATGCACAGCTTGTACTGAATCAGAGGACATCCAGAGGCAGTCCCCACTTATTAACCACCTGCCATGCAAGAAGACCGGAAGATCATGTACGATGTGGAAATAAACCGAGACCACAATTATGCGTTAGGAGAAGCTGAAGAAGGAGAGAAAGAGGCTGAGGGCTTGAAGAAGATGGCAGAGTGGACACTGGATTGGTCCAGGAGATTTGAAAACATTCCACTCAAGGAATCCCACTGCGGGCTTCCTAAATGTTTCTGTCTTTAAGTGTGAGAAAAAGTAGCTCCACGAAGAAAGGGGTATTTTCTCCCAAGGATTTCTGAATGTGTCTATTCCATCTCTCCTCCTTTCTCATGTTTTTCGCTCTGGGAACAGGCACTTGCACTGGAAAACAACTAAGTGCACCTTGTGCAGCAGAAGCCAGGAGGTGGGTGACCTGTGAATAATGCATTGTCGCAGTACTTTATTTGAAGCTGAAACCATTGCAAGCAAGACCCAAATGACCAACAAATTTTATATATCCAATTCCAGTAACTGAAATTTAGTATTTTATTTCAACTCTGTTGAGGCATTTTTACCAACCTTATTCTCCCTTTGGCATATAAGACACTTTAGCATTTCCTATAACAGAGTTCACTCTTGGAAATTTGCAAGAGCTTCTCTCCTGGAAATGCTACCAGTAAATGATAATTTTGTCAACAGTGCTATTACCTCCTCATATGACTACCAGATGCAGACCTGTGTCACTCATGGGGTGAGTTTTGCTCTTGCAACTTAACTAGCATCTTACGCTTAAACAATACCAGCAAAACAATCATAAAAGCTGTGTTGTTCAGCCTTCCTTTCCTTTTTGCTTTCTACCTATTCAACAAACAATGTTATAATACTACAGTACCACTTATCACCAGAACAGGCTTAGCAGATGTCCAGATGTCACTTGAGTATTTAAGCTAGAGACATAAGTGACTAACAGTAGACAATACATTGATAAATGATATCACATTTGGGGAGAGAAAACTGGCAATCCCCTTATCTCCACCTTTGTTTCAAAATCCTATAACCACCCTGCAGTAGTGTTGAGTGTTTGCTACCCATTAACACTACAATTATAAAGTTACCAAGAGTCCTGTATTAGGATGATCTCTCTCCTCCCTAAGGAAACAAAGCATGTCTCCATTTTTCCTGCTCCTTTCCTCAAGGCAGTATGATATATATCCCCAAGTCCCTAGGACCTGCCAAAGAATACCAAAATAACGGCCTCAAGCAAAAGCACCAGATGCTGCGCATACGGTTTTGAGAACAACTTGCAGCAATGGTCACTTTTCTTTTTCAATCTGTTCAAAATGTGTGAACAAAAATATAATAATAATTAAGAGATAATTTCCCTCAAATAAATGAAGTCTCCCTTGAACTTAATTAGCTAAAATTATATTCAGATTAACATGGGTTTTCTTCAGAATTTGTCCAAGAAGACAAATTATGTCAAAAATCACTCTTGCGCTCTATGGTTCCTCAGCCCAATTATCAAGGAAGTCGTTATGGGTTACACTCAGAAATGCTCACAAGAGGCAAAAGTCACACACCACACACACACACACACACACACACCCTAAATACATGACAGCAGTGAATATTCCTGTTTGGTTTTCTATGGAGGGATCCCTTGGGATGTCCAGATGTGACTCAATATTGATGGACAGAACAGCAAATAACACAACATGCTCCCAGGCTTGAGGCAGCATAGGCTGACTGTGTTAGTATAATAATAGAAATAGAGTGTGGGGTTATCAACCAAATTAGCCTGCTATCCTGCAAATGCTGTGGAAAACACCTGTGTTTAAATCCCCATCTACAGATATTTTGGAGAGTTCTATTTATAAACCAGATGATACAGGCGATCAAAGAAAGTACTACTCTTAAGTGACATCATAATCATGAAATATGAGTTTGTTACTTAGGAAGATACAGTCTATAGCTATGCTATTTCAATAGCCCAAGCCTTTTTAGCACTATAATATACATATTAATATTTTAAGTATATTCATAGCCTGGCCGATGCAAAGTAGTCATCTCATAAATCTTTCAGCATTATAATACATTTTCATTTTAATCACTTGAATGTCCCTAAAATTATTCCCTGCGCATTTATTTTTATTTGTGACCCTTAAAAGATACTGAAAATGTTTATTTATACTTGAACACCTTGCTCATTAGTCATGTCCTGCTGTTAGTGCATTTGGAAGCTCTGAACATGTTCTGTTTTCTTCAGGACTCTACCATGAAAACACTTGGCAGGTGCCCTTTGTCGTGCTGGAAGACCACCAACAGGCAACAGGTCTAAGGTGCTGTGTCTGACCTACTTAAGGATGCTTTTCTATTGATTTGAACCCAGTTTCTAGTGAAGCCAGAAATATTTTAAAAGAATCTAATTCTAAGAACTGTGACTATTGCTTACAATTACTGGAGATTTCACCTACAGAACAAATCCTTGGTAATACCCCCACAGGAGATCATTGAATGCATCTTTCTGTATCTTTAACATGCAAAGCAAGCCTTAGTACAAGTGGAAGGGTTGGATAGACCCGATTTACTCTACATTAAGAAAACAGAGTGAATTTATTTTTGCACATAAGAAGGAAGAGGCAGAAGTGAGAAGAAATATTGGCTGAGCTATGTTCAGGAGGATGTTTTAAGAACAGTGTAATCTGATATGATATAAATGTAGCCTCTTCCCCAAAGGTCAACAAAATCTACTACAAACATATAGGAAGTGTAATAGTATATTTACAGAAATGTATGCGTGAGTTAGACAAGATAATATATGAAAACTGATTATGCCAGTAGTTGGAACTTGGTAAATTCTTAAGAAATGTTAGATCTCATTATACTTCTTATTAATAGTTCTCATTTATAATCCTGCCTACAGAAAGAGATACAATATTAAAACAAACATCATTAATCTTATTAAAAATTATGATCATTTTAAGAAAACATGAAAAAATAAGTTCACCAGAAACTAGGATGAAATTGCTAACTATAGTAAGCATAAAATAAAATTCTAATTTCCAGTTGATAGGAAGAAAATGGCTTTCTTATTTATTTTTTTTAATTCAAAATCAAATATATGTGTGCTTGTGTACAGAGAAAAACATTTCAAGCAGAAAATGCTGAGGTTTTATCATATACCTTCATGAATTAAGAGCCACTATTTAATGTGAATGATTTAGAAATTGTGGCCTATACTTTTCTTTAAAAACACAATTAATACATGCTAGAAATTCTCTTTTGCCTTACAGTAATAATATAGCTTTATCTTAGAAAACCTTGAAGAATGATTTTGTTAACATAGCCATTGCAGTACTAATTCCTTTATTTCCTGAATTTTCTTGGGCATTACATACTAATCCACCTTCTCAGTAAACAAAACATCTCATCAAGAACCACACAAACTGTTTTATGCATCTATAGTTGTATACTAAATAATGATATTTCAGGTAACAATGGACAAATATAACAGTAATTTGATGGGAATACATTGCTTAGTCACACTGTGGCCACCTAAGTGTGTGTCAGCATCCTCTACAATATTTGCAAAATGAAGAAATTTCCCAACAACACATTCTTGAGAACACACTTACCATTAATAGGCACACACAACTGTAGTATCACTGTGCCTAGTTGTTGGAAATTTTATATTTACATATTTGCAAAAAGCAAACTTTTAACGTTCTTTTTCACAGAGAGAGAATTTTAACATTCTTTTTGGGGCAAGAGCGGTATGAAACATTCACATGTTTTAAAAGTTGATTTCAAATGCATAGAGTGGAAAAATAAAGAGGAGGCATTCCAGGTAACTAAGGATGTTTTTACTACATCTATGTTCCACTGTAAAGAGATAAACTATTGCCAATATGGTAGTGAACATCTACCATGTTAAAGACTATTTGGATGGAAAAAGAATCCAAGGCATAGTTCTACCCACCAAGTGCATTTTCCCAACATAAATAGGCAACTACTTGATGGAAAAGATGATAAAAAATGACAGAAGCTTATCTTTTGAAACATAAGATAGCATTCTCAATGAACATTCAGTCAGAAGTTATGATGCAAGTCAATAGCAACTGATGAATCAACTTACAGTCCAACTTTCAGGAACTCACTGCTGTTACTAAAATGCATTGGTATATAAACACTAGCGCAATTTAAATAACACTGCATAGCATATATCATAAATAATTTACAGATTTCCTCTTAGAGACACCATAAGAGAGATCAGTTTTCAAGTTTATGAGCAAATTCTCTGCATATTAAAGGCACAGCACAAGAGATGAGTCATATTTTAGGCCCGATATAAATACAGCAAAGAAGAAAACAGAAATGGCAAAATACTCTTATCTTACCTGTTACAGGGAGAGAAGCAGCCAAGTTCACGAGGTCCACGTAAATCCAAAAAGAGGAAGCCAATTGGGAGGGGAAAAAAAAAAAGAAACAGATTATTTCAGGTACAACTGAAGTGTAGATAACAATAAAAATGAAACATTCTTCAAACAAAATGATTCTCCTTTCCAGAAAGCTCTTTTTGGGCAAATTGAGAGCTTTTCTTTTCCCCGCCAAGTGGATGACTTAATTTTTCTGTTCCATGGTTGACCACTCACCCTGGGCACTCACAGATGGCACACAGCAGTTTGCTCACACTGATAGACGGACAGAAGCTGACTTTTGTACATAGTCTGTCAATCTAGAGAACACTGAGTGTGCCTTGCATTTTCAACATACACACACTCAGCTGCAGGAACACTGCAATCCTGATCCAACTCATATTGAGAAGACAAGTTAAGCCAGAATCCGAATAGTTGGGATGTGACCCAGAATCGCATTATTTGTTCTATTTTGCATCAATATTTATCGCACCCTTAAAATACCTGAGTCACAAAATACTTAAGCAACCAAAGCTTGAGGCCACGGTATACAGAAATTACACTTAGCCTTTGTCCTTTAACACCCAGTTTTCTAAATAACATAAACAGATGCAGCTGCAGACCATCAATGAGTCCTGAATTGGAGATAACAAAAAGGCTCTCCTGACACTAGGCCCACCAGTGAACATTAATCCTTATCTAAACTCAAGTTTTGTACTTTTTCGACCATAACACTTTTAGAACCAACACCTAAGCACAAAGCAGTTACCTAAAATGCCATTACAGCACTGGGGTTCACTAACAACCCAACCCTCAACTTGACTTACTCTACGGAAACCCTCAAGCAGCTATACAGTTTTGCCTTTGAAAGCAAGCTAGCAGATCTTGCTATATTCTTTGTAAAAACATTGATCTATTAAAATTGTCAAATGCTTACATCTTCTTAATTGTTTAATTTTATTTCAGGGGAAAGAAAACCACTACACAAAAGAAGCTAAATCTTCCTTTCACAGCCTTCTAATAACAAACCACTGCAAACCCAGTGCTGTGGCTGTGAGATATTTAAACAAACTTACCATGCTTGAATAACGTCTGATACTGACTTATTAGCCTTACATAATCCTTTCTAATTACCGTTTTTTTCTCTCGGAATTCTCAATTAACTTGTCCCTTTACCCAACTTTTACCAGGGTTGGCACTCCTTAAACCAAAAATCCAATCCTTTCATGAAATCAGATCCAATGATATTATTGTAATTAGTTAAAATTATGTCCTGCTAACTCACTGACATTAGAGTTAATGTTAGAAAATGCCAGATCAAGACTATTCTGATTTCAGGCTCGCCAATCCCTAATGTTAATCATACTGCATACATAAATTGTTAATAATTTAAGAGATTTTCCTTTGAGAATTAACAAGTAAGTGCAAAATAATTTGAAAGTCACAATAATACTGCAGCCATCACTTTCATTTAAACCCTATCCTTAAACATCATGCTTAATGGTGAGAAGCTGACACTGTCATTAAGAACCTCAACATGACATGAATGTCCCTTCTCACCAGTTTTTGTCATCAGCTCATTGAAAATTCAGACAGAGGCCTAGACACTGCAATAACACAAGAAAAAGAAATAAAAGCCATTCTCTTGGTCCACATATTGTCTATGTAGAGAATCTAAAAGAATGGAACCAAAAGATCCCAGCAGCGTGGCGTAGTAGCTTAAGTCCTTGCCTTGAGTGCACTGGGATCCCATATGGTCGCTGGTTCTAATCCCAGCAGCTCCACTTCCTCTCTGTCTCTCCTCCTCTCTGTATATCTGACTTTGTAAGAAAAATGAAATAAACCTTTTTTTAAAAAAAAGAATGGAACCAAAACCCTCCTGAGACTAATAACCGTTTACCAAAGTCACATAGTAAATAATACACAACAGTCAATGACTCCGCGATTATTATCATAAAACAAATGATTTAGACTTATATCCAATAAAATATGTATAACATCCATAGAAGATAGCTACATAATTCTGATTAAAGAAATCTAATAAAAAATATTTTAAACTGAAAGCATGTGACTGTAAAAGTTAAAAGTAAATACGAAACTAAGGAGGAGGGGAAGTGAGAGCAAAAGATGGAGAGAGGCTGACGGGAAACGGCACTATGCTCATCCATATGTACAGAGGACATCAAATCTGTCTGCTTCTCTCTCTATATATATAGATAGACAGATACAGATAGGACAAAAGATTAGTAACTCCTCTCTGCACACACCATCCCCCACAAAACTGTTCTGCCCCTTAATTGTTAACATATACCTTGTTAGAGTTATACGCCAGTTTAGACTATCCTAAAATCTGCCAAGTTCAGCAAAATTATGTTTTAACACTATAAACTGCTAAATATGAAAATGAAAATAGACACGAGACAGCTGAATAGTACCCTATAACCATTTTAAGGTTTATAGCAGCCGGCTGTGTATAAACTAAAATTGAAATGTCAATGAAGTAGTTACAGGATGTGGTTAAGAACTTGGATTTTTTAACATATTGGTCACTCAGTACACGTCAATTGACTTCACGATGTTGTAAATTGTTGTTGAAGTTGTGTAGTGGCTTTTCATTGGAGGGGATGATATTCTGCCGGCTCTACTTTCAGACCAGGGATGGTTTTCCAATGAAACTGACAAATTTATCTGGACAATAAGATGCTGGATTCTCTGTATGGTCCATGTCCACAATGAAGGAATCAAGAATGGATATGAACTGTACTACTGTAACAATTTAGAGGAATCCAACGGGGGGGGGGCAGGCTTTTTGGATGGCTTGGGAGAATCCCAGAGCCTATGAAACTGTGTCATAAAATGAAATTTTAAAAAATAAAATAAAATAAAATAATTGAATGTAATCTCATTTAAAACTCCAGCAAACACTAACCAACTATGTAAAAATCGTCAAAAATAAATAAATAAAAATAATCAATGGAAAAAAAGCCAGCAAACTACTTAATAGGCATGCACAACCTAAATCTGAGGTATACATAGACAGACGGAAGAACTACAATAAAGCCACAAATGATATCATCTTAAGCCTGTTAGAATGACTACAATAAAATAATAATAAAAATAAATCCTAATAATTCTTAGGGAGGGATTAAAAAAAAGAAACCCCTGCATACTGTTGACGGAAATGGAAATTGTTACAGGAATGGAAATGGTTACAGACATTATAGAAAACTGTTTGGAAATTAAAACAAAGAATGCATTTACTGTATTACAATTTCACTACTGGCTATACACCCAAACAAAATGAAATCACTATATCAAAGAGATAAATGTATTCTCATACTTATTAGTAGCATTATTCATAAGAATCAAGACATGGAAACAAGCTAATGATAAAGTATGAATAGATACAAGTAGTACGATTTATACGCACAGACACACAGGTTAACACACATAAATTTTTTTTTTATTAATTACGTTGCATTATATGACACAGTTTCATAGGCTCTGGGTTTCCATCAACCCCTCCCTGAGCCCCCCCCATGGTAGATTCCTCCACCTTGTTGTAGTATTACAGTTCAAATTCAGTCAAGATTCTTTTTTTGCAAACATATACCAAGCATAGAGTCCAGCATCTTATTGTCCAAATAAATTCAATGGTTTCTTGGGGAGACCATTTCTGGTGTGAAGGTAGAGCTGGCAGAATATCATCCCGATCAATTAAAAGCCCCAACACAACATCAACAACAATTTACAACATTATGGAATTAATTGACATGGTATTGAGTGTCCAATATGTTAAAAAAAATGCAAGTTCTTAACCACATCCTGTAACTACTTCATTGACATTCCAATTTTAGTTTATATACAGAGCCGGCTGCTATACACCTTAAAATGGCTAAGGGTACTATTCAGCTGTCTCGTGTCTATTTTCACTTTCATATTTAGCAGTTTATAGTGTTAAAGCATAATTTTGCTGAACTTGGCAGATTTTAGGATAGTCTAAACTGGCGTATAACTCTAACAAGGTATATGCTAACAATTAAGGGGCAGAACAGTTTTGGGGGGGTTGTGTGCAGAGAAATCTTTAATATCCTAGTGAGGAGTAACTAATCTTTGTTGTCTACCTAGTAAGGTACATGTGAATCCACGCTGACCATTTCCTGTCTAGTTTTAAGCTTTCCTTGTTGTTCTCCATCTATTCTAAAAATTTTTTTGCTTGCTTTTTTGGGGGAGTTGGGGGGCTCTGGAGCGACCCTGATGGTCATTGCAAGAGAGGGTGGGGATCCAAAGTTGGAACTAAGTAAGGACCAGAGAAAGCTCCTCTCCCTAGTCCCGAAGGGAGTTTACTGTTCTTCTGTTTCTGTGGACCACTCAGGGCTCCTTGCTGTTGTTCCGATGACCTTGGACCCTGCGAGGAAGGATTTGTAGTTCTCGCATCCCATGGGGTAGATACAAATGGGGGTGGGTGACCTCAGAGTTCTCAGCCTCCAAAGGCACTCCAATTCCCCGTGGTCTCCTTGGCAGTTGGGATGCAGTCCTTGGTGCCCGTATTGATAGTCCTTGGTAAGGATCCGGGAGTCTAACATGTGTAAATATTATCCACACTTAAAAATACAACTATTTCCAACAACAGAGATGGATATGGAGGACAAAAACCTAAGCGAAATAAATAGAACTCACAAATATTTTACAATCTCAGCTGTGGATTCTCAAACACTAAAACCTGAACAAACATGTTTTGAACAGTGTTTGGGAGGAGTAGAAAAGCAATAAATATGAACATATTTGGTCAAAAATTTCAGTTGTACAAAAAGTGGTCTAATGTGTAGCATGGTAACTACAGTTAATAATATAATAACTATGAGACTTTCTGACCACTGAAATATTAAGCATTCCTTGCATTACCCATGGGCACACTATTATTTTGTTCTCAATGCAGAGTGGAACCAAAGAAAGGTTTGAATTCAGAGAAAGACAGAAAAGTAGGAAGGAGGGTGGGAAGTGAATACTTAGTGAAGTGATAGCCTAATTAGTTGGATTATGGTGAGCATTTCCTTTAAAATGCATCTCAAAACACAGCAACTCATTAAACAGCAGTTTATCAAACCAAAGAAATCCCTGCTTCACCATGCTGAATACAGTATTGTTCTCAATGCCAAAATGCGTCATCAGCCAAGGTCCATCAATGAATGGATGGATAAAGAAAATGTAGTTAATGTACACAATGGACTGCTACTCAGCTATTTAAAAAAATAAGTGAAACCATATCATTTAAGGAAAACAATGTAAATTGGAACACATCAAACCAAATGAACTAAACCAAATACAGAAAGACATATTCTCCCTTATATGTGGGAGCTAAAATTGAAAACCATCAACTCTATACATGCACAGAATGTTGATTCCCACAGTCTGAGGGGGTGGACGGTTTTTGGAAAACAAAAAGACACACTGCATGTGATTCTTCAGTTGTAGAAAAGATGCTAACGTGAGACATTAGTAGTGTAAACAAAGTGAGGGCATGTGGGAGATCCTGTTCTAATTATGCCTTTAACACCACTCTGAAATAAAATGTTAAAATAAAAAAAAATACGTTGTGTGCCTGAAATATAAACAACTCTTACTTTCCAATTATAACTCAAGAAAAATAAAAACCATGACTACAATAACCAGGAGTGCATGCTACTTTCAAAGATGAAAACAGACCAATGGCCCTACATGAAGAGCTCAGAAGTAGATCCAAGTTTGGGCAACTGATGTCTTGCAAAGGGCTAAAATGGAGAAAGACCATGAGGAAAATGCCGACTTTTTACTGTATGAGATTAATGCTACTGGACATTCAGATACAAAAAAAGTCTAGATATAGACATCACATTAGTCTTAAAAATCAACTAAAAATGGATCACAGTACTGTTTATGGAGCACAGCACTATAAAGCTTTGGAAAGATAACAAAGGGAAAAGACAATAATCTTGAGTTTTGCAGTACCAAAGACACTCCAACTAAAGTCTGCTCTGCCCAAGTCACTGACAAGAGACTGAAAAACAAGCCAGCTTCTAGTAGAAAATATTTGCAAGAGACATATCTCATAAAGGGCCAGTAAGCAAAACATTCAACTAAATATTAAAACTCAAATAAGAAAGCACAGACTTTGAAACACTTCAGGAAGATGATTCAGAGACGTCAAATGGGCATAATAAGACAAGGCTTCACATCAAATGTCATCCGAGAAATTCAAACTAAAACAAAAAGATTGCACCAAATAGCTAGTGGAAATCAATCCCCAAAATGATCACATCAGACTTGCTCTGCTCAGTTACCTCCCCCACTGCACCCCCAAATCACCACCCTCTTGTTCTTTGAACTGTAACCACATCATCTTCCTTTCAATTCTCAGCGGTTCCAAGTCTTCCCACCAGTGTTCATGTGTCTCCCTCCTCCCCTCTTACGACACACTGCCATTTCTTTTTTATTTTCATATTGAGCAATAACTCCACGGGCCAGGAGAAAGACATTCCCTCTGCCACTCACCACGACAAAGATTCCCCAGATCCCACACGCACACTCTTTCACTGCTTGAGCACACGGAAGATTTAAATAAGATAATTGAAATTTATTCTTCAAAATGTAATGCCCCCAAACATTCAGGTTTCAATCATTCATTGTACCTACAATGAGGAAGATCCCAAACTGGATGACTCAGACATCTAGATGACAGATGTTAGAATTATCTGACAAAGACAGAAAAGCGGGGAAAAAAATACACAGTGAGCTCGCATGAACTGACTCACTCGCCTAAGGCAGGGAACATCCACTGCTGGACATGGCTGAACCTGGTGGCTGGGAACTCGATCCAGGTTTCCCACTTGTCATGTGGAAATACGCACATAAATGCAACTTTCCACCTCATCTGATGAGTATGGGCTTTTGGCAGCAGTCCAAGTGCACCAAGTGCACATGTAATAGTATCCTAAAGCTGAGTTTTAATGACATTTTATCACTTTAAGGATTAAAAATCTAAAGAGACCAAAAATTATTTTCCTATGAGCAGAAAATGCATTCTATTTGGCTTCAAGGACCCAGGTTTAAAAGGTAATGATCACAGTATTATAACCAGTAAGTCTCCAGTGGGAGACATGGCAAACAAATCAGATTGACAGACCAAAATAATGAGCCCACATTTTCCCCCAGAGAAAGGACCCTGAAGCTCGGTGTCGCGGGTAACTAGTAAACATCATCATAGCGCAAAAATAGGCAACTGTCTGGGTTATTATTAATAAGAATATTTATATAGTGAAGCATCCACAATGTGTGAAAATCACTGTGAATAATTTTGTCAGGGAAAATAATGGAGACACAGAAAAACAGCACTTAGCTGAAACTTGCAGCAGCAGTAAGGGCTTTTTTCCCTCCACACACACCCCTTTTGCATTTGGTGTTGATGAGTTACAGAGCGTGAGTTCTAAGAGCAGGGAAGTGAGCACGTTGTGAAAAGAACCCGAGCACGTAAGCCATGCAAAGAACAAAGAAGGGAACTGAGGAGCACAGGTGATGGTTAAAGTGCAGAGAAGGAGGATTTTGAAAACCAATTCGTTTCCCTCTAATGCTGTCACATAGTGTGTTTTCCAGTTGCCAGAGTACCTTGCACACAGGATTCTATCCATCCTATGGGATAACCTTGCCTATGGGATAGATAGACTAGGATCAGACTCAGCTTTTTTTTTTTTTTTTTTTTTATGGCTGATCACTTGGGCTCTGAGGCAATGAGAGCTGCCCTAAGTGACAGGGCCAGTGACCAGAAGAACAGGAGAGATCTGCATGCTCTTTGTTGTGGCAGAAAAATCCATGTGGGAAAGCCACAAAGGAATTCCACAGGCTGAGGTGGCTAGAACCTGGCTTGCACAGCTGCTGGTATTACTAACCATCAGGGTGAGCAAGGCTGAAAGGGAGAAATCCTCAAATGACCTCACAGCACTTAAGTCATACTTTAATTCATTCTGCACAGGCTTCATATAAGCCTGCTTGAGAGAAAAATGGGGCCCCAAGTCCTTCCTAAGAAGGATACTTCTTTTTCCTACTGATACTGATACCACAGAAAACAGAGGTCTCCAGTTTGTGACAGCATGTTACCAACACATTTTAAAGATTCTCTTTATGGTAAGATTTTCTCAGTGATCCTGACAAGAATTCTCGATCACGTGTTCTTTGAGTTTTGATAGTGCATCTCTCACATCACTGGTATCTGATACACTTGATTTCATATCCTGAAACTAATCAGGTGTAGGAATTCAAGAAATGCTCATTTTCTAACAAGTCCCTAAATACCACATTATAAAATAGAAAGGAATGGTTTGGGAAAAGAGAAGATATCTTTGAAAGCAGTTGATCTTATTTGTGGTAGGAATAGATCTAAACAAAAGATTCTTAAACCATTGTTGGCTTTTGTGCATGACAGTCCTCAAGTTCATGTACATATTTCCTCAGTACACGAGGGCCATTGTCAGCTGGACCCACATTTTCATATCACGACTGATGATTGCTAGTGTGTCCCTTCCCACAACTGCTTGAAACGTCCATACTCAGTTGGACAAAGAATCCAATCCATGAAATCTAACAGGAGATGCACAAGAGCAATTTCATGAAAACTTAGCCCAAGCTTGGGCAGTCAAACCTACTGCACCTATTGCTGCCCTAAAACTTCTATTCATATTATTTCTCTCTCTCTCTCTCTCTCTCTCAAGTTTTTCAGTGGAGTGCTTGCTAGTCCTTATAGCAGACAATCCTGCTTTCCATCATACGAAAGCTTCCTACTCCTTCAGAGGACAAAGAAAATTCTATTTCTCACCATTCCTTGGGCTTTACCCAGATGTCTTGTCCCAGCCAATGACAAAAGCACAAGATACAGTGAGTCATATCTGCACTAAGCTCACGCATGACTCTGCGGTCTTCCTTTCTTGCTGCCTTGTTGACCATGGGGTATTCCTGCTGATCTGGTAATAACACAAGTTTGAAATGACATGGTGAGTGAGTGGGAAAGTGCCCACCACAGTTGCACAGATCTTCCATGAACTGTTACTGAAGCAAAATAAGCTTGGTACTATTTTTAAAAATACAAATGTTAAGTTAGTTTAGTTTGGTTAACATAGTTCACTTGTCTATCTTAATCATCCCCAAGAGCTTTCATTTCCATTTCCCAAATCCATCCAGTGATAGCCATTGTCACTACCTTAAGTCAGCTACCATTCCCTCTTACTTGCATTCTCAGGACAGATTTCTTTGTTTTTGATCTTGATCTATTTGAGTTCATTTTTCTGAATAGCTTAAATCAAACATAAATGCTTCATTCCTTTCACTGAAATCATTCAATGGTTCCCACTGTTCCAAGGCTTAAATGAAATTTCCCTCCATGGGAAACCCTTTCCGTCTCCCTGTTGTCATCTTCTGACATTGCACACTCCAAGCTTCAGTCCAAAAACACCTGACTTTCTCAGAACAGATGAAGTGCAAACTTACTGTTCCTTGAGACTTTGCTGTCCACCCTAACTTTCTCTAGCATAATTACTTGAAGATTCATTTGGGGAAATCCTAAATTCCTGACTTCTTAAAGTGGAATTGTGAGTTCCAGGCCAACCTCTGCCTACTTCTTCAAATGGGCACCAATGCAGGATCTTTAATTACCTTCTCCTTGATAACCCACTAGTAAAAGGAGAAATCTTTGACACAGGATTTTCTTTAGTCTTCATCCTCAAGTTCTGGCACACAGTAGGGTTTCAATAAGTATTTGTCCAATGAATAACTTAATGAAAGCTTAAATTTAACAAGGCTTTCTGCTGGTTTCCCTTCTTCATGACACAAATAGAAAAGGGAAAGAACTGACATAGAATTAGTACTGGTCTAGTCAATACCTTTTTAAACTCTCCCTCCATGACTTGAAAACTGTGATGCCAGGCCAATGCCCCCAAGATCTATTTTCAAAATGAGAGTGTTCACATCTCCCAAATGTAGCTGTTACAAACATTGGGCATTGTAGACATTGGAGCTATGAACGTAAAAACAGAAAACCAAGAGAAAACACAAAGCAAATGCTGACTAAAAGTGGTAGGTATAACTTTCTTACTATTGACACACAAACTAGGCTGTTGGCAAGAGTGGAAATGCATTTTTCTGAAAAGTAAGATCAGATTCCCCTTCAATCTAGAGCAGAATAAGCAATTAGGCTGGAGGGAAATCTATGAAATTTCATAGGGAATAATGGACTGCTAGTCAACTTCCTGCTAGGTGTCTTCATTACCATTTACATTTCTCTAAACACATTTCTTTTTAAGCTACTCTAACATAACTTCCTTTCTTTGTTTTAGTACGCTTCCCACTATTCAAGACTTTCTCCATGTTCTTTGCTCCTCTCATACTTAGATCTGAATATTCTATTCAGATCTCCTTTTTCATACCTCCAGCCAAAAAGAAACAGAAAGTTAAGAAAGTAACTGATCAATCTGTCTTCACCCAAAATACTAAGTCTTAATCTAGATCTTCACAGGTTTACATTAGTCATTCAGTCAACACACGCTGGTTGAGCACCCACTGTTCTAGGCCTGAGGCACTGAACGAGGATGCTTTTTTGCCTCTAAAAAACATTAATTAGTTGCAAACAGCTGGCCATGCCTAATTAGAATAAGATTTCTGAGAGTAAAAGTTATTTCCTCTCCACGATACTTAAGCATTTTGAAATTCAGACAGAAATATTTTCGTTCTTGTTCATTGCAGCAGTTGCTGTTTTAATGATACATGCAGCAAATTCGTAATTCAGTACTTCCTTTTCAGAATACGCAGGGCTTCCTTTTTAATCATTAATATGAGTTGCTCCTTTGATTGAACCAAAGACATACAGACACAGATGAATACCAGCTTTCCTGTTTATCTCTTTTACCTCAATATGTCACAGACATTCATGACATAGCATCATCACCCATTCAAATAATACAATGACTTGAAATTCTTTGTTTGATATAGTTTGCAAATTGTCATTCCTCAAGGACTCTGATGATCAAAATAAAAAGGGTACACACTTCCACTGTATTTCCGTTCTTTCATTTCCCTAGTCCTAAAGGCACCTTGTCCTTGACCTAAAATGAACGAAACCAGCAGTATAGAAGCAAGTCAAGTCCCTGGTCAGGGATTCTCAAAGCTTCCTTCCAGTCAGTTTAAGCTAGAGGCTGTTGCAGGTGGAAGGGGATAGTTAAAAGTTACATTTGGTCTCAATTAGCTTCTGTGGCTTCTAAAGAAAATGGGAATTAATGCTATATGGACAATGTTTTGAAGGAGTTCATTTTTGCAAAAAAAGAAACACATGAAGTCAAGGAGTAACAAGCCTTTCTCCATGACTCACATCCAGTGCTAAATCGCTCTTTCAGGAAACTCATCCTAAGAATGCGCTCCAATTCTTCATCTGCAAAATTCTCTAAATTATTTAGAGAAACTCAAGGATACTGTCAAAGCTAGGCGTTGTTATCCCAGTTCCACTACTGACTTCTGATATCAATTTTTCTTCAGGGATCAGTTTTTCATCATTAATAGCACAAATACCTTCTACTTTCTATGATTCAAGACCCTACATTACAATTATATCCCATTCAAGCGAGCAACATTTGACAACAGTCACAGAATCTAATGTCACCACAGGTAGTAAACTGTCACAAGGGATGATTCAACTCAGTTCTCTGTCTCCTTTATCAACCCATCCATCAGCATTGTCTAGTGTTCCCAAGAAGCTGTCAGGAGGAATTAACCTAATTATCTGTGTACACGGTAGGTTAATGTCACAGCAAAGATAAGGATAGCCTCTTTTTGTCCTGTCCATCTTGGATGCATTCCTTTAACAGGACAGCTTTGGCCAGCTATGGGAGTGCTGTCTTCACCCCTTTCCATCACAGCACAGTTAACTCTGATTTCCAGGTGTTTATTTTTTTCACAACTAAACATCGACCTGCTGTGTGAGACAGCCAGTTAGATTCGTGATCACAATGCCAGCTTCTGGCTCGTGTAGATCCTGAAAACCAACACATGATAATGGATCAAGAACTTGTGCATCTGCTCCCCAAGTGGGTTACCTGCATGGAGTCCCTGGCTGCAGCTGGCATTTACAGAGGGAACCAGTATACGTGAGCCCTCTTTTTCTGTTCAGTATGTCTCTCCTCCCACTTTTTCTCTGTCTCACCAATAATTTTTTTTCAAACCAAATCCTCCTGCTACTATGGCATGTGTGAATATTATCAGCTGAACTTTTCTTCTTCTAAAGTAGACTGAACATGAACATGGAAGCAGGGTCCTTGCGTGTGTTTGCCTACATGGTTTTGCTTCTTTCTCTTCTTTCAGTCACACTTCAAGTTTTGAATGAGGCTAAGACAATTAAATTTTTCTTCAAGTTTCAAATTCTTCATTTTAGCTTTGGAATTCAGATATCTGTTTGACTTATCTATTGTGTAACTCATCAGGTTTACCAAGGATAAAGCTACAATGATTTTCAACTGTTTTTTTTTTTTTCCTGCAACTCTGCCTGGTAGAGGTAAGTCCCTAAACTAACACATATCACTAGCAAAAACAAATTCAAAATAAAGTGAGATAATTATTTTTTATATTAATGGTTGCTGGATGCTGCAGTTAATATTTTCAGAGCTATATTCTGGACAAACAGCTGATGCTGATGGTCAGGGTTATACAGAGTTTTCCAGAGAAATAGAGAACGGAAAATAGTTTGATGTACACATTATGAATATGCAATTATTATCAAGCAACTATACAGTTTTGTTATTAGTGCCCAAAACCTTAAGTAAAATGCATTTGTTGAACCTATTCAATAGATCTGTCAACATCTTGTCACCACTGGATAGTATGTGTACAGCTACAGGGGCATGCAGTGTCCCGTATCAAGACAGTGCCCAGAATACAAGTAGGTTTCTAAATCACGGTCCATTCGCTCATTCCAAAACCAAAAAAGAAATATAGAAGACTATAGAGAGGGGATAACTCAAACTAATTAATACCACCAGAAACCAAGCATGTTCAGGACTATCTAATGGAAATTAGAACAGGAATTTCCAAATGCAAAATGTAAATTAGCAGCCAACATTGTAGCATAGCAAGCTAACCTCCTGTGACACCAGTGTTTGATACACAAATGCTGGTTCGAGTCCAAGATGCTCCACTTTTGATCCAGCTCCCTGCTGATGCACCTAAGACAGTGAAAGATGGCCCATGTACTTAGACACCCATCACCAATGATGGATTCATGCTGGGTCAGACTCGGCTGTTGCAGAGATGCCATTTTGACAGCGAAACGGTAGACAGAATATTTTTCTTTGTCTCCTCCACCCCTTCTCTATGTCATTCTGCCTTCCAAATTAACAAATAAATTGGTTTTAACATAACATAATCTAATTCAATAGCCAATGAACAGATAAAAAGGACTTTTGGTTATCATGTCAGCATGCTCGCAGCCTCCAGTTGATCTTCTGCAACTGAAAAAAAGTGTAACTTTACCTTAGCTGTCTATCTGAAAACTAAAAATATGAAGAGCAATCAAAGATTGCTCAAAGAGTATTTGAAAGACATAATTACAATAGGCCTGGCTAGACATGCTAATTTCGTGTTCTTCATTTTCCCACTGGGTTAAACAAGCTTCCAAGAGGCAAACATTGCACAAAGGGTTTCAATGTGTCTACTAGAGTCAAATCATTTCTCTGCCTAGAATGTGACTGAAAACAAGGAAATGACCACAAATGTTTAAAATTTTGGTTAAACATATAACATATATGCTAAGTGTTATTCTTGCATTCTCACAAAGGCATCAAAGCAGGCACTTGGTATAACTCAGATTCCCTCAGAAATCCCATTAATTTAGTGCATAAGCATTTGTCACTATTCTCTTGCCTGCTATACTTGCTCTTCAAAATAATACAGCATATCACATTTTTAAGGAGTTATTTACCATGAAGTGTTGTGCAATTATTGAGGCCTTAGGGAAGCCTGGCACAAGAGCTCAGATTGTTTCTTAAGTGTATGGCCCTGAGCTCATAACAATTCCTTAGACGTCAAAAAAGCCTCCAATCTATTTGAACAGACACATCGCAGTCTGTAAGTCAACCTACTCAGTCCCAGGACCCAGTGCCCCATCCGTCCTTTCCCCAGGACATCTTCTCTAAAATCTAGGAGCATGCATCATCTTCCCTCAGCTACTGTCTCGGCTCACTGTGTTCCTCTCCAAAGCTGACACACTGCCATCACTTACAACTGCGTACGGTTAGAGGAACTGTCATTCTCAGTACTGTGCTTAACGCAGAACAGTAACATTAAGATGTACCCAACAGGGGAAAAAAATTGAGGGAGGGGTGTAGCAAATGAAGATGATTCATTGACCAGCAGAAATCAATAAAACAAAAATGGGCCATTTTCCTCTCATTGATTTCCACTGCTCCTTGTAGGCTGACAGCCATCTCTGCAACTTTCCACTTTTTTTGCAGTTCCCAGGGCAATGGCACAATAACACAGGAATGTTCACAACATCTGGCAGGCTCTTTCCATTCCTTGGAGTTAACTACTGCATGCTGGAAAGAAATTCACACGGGGAGGGGGAACTAGGAGTACAGCTCCACAGTTAAAAGTAAATTGCAGCCAACTCTTTCCTGAGCAATGCTATCCTTATTGGTTAGCATTATTGGTGAAATCTCACAAAAGCCTTCACTCAGTGGCCTGCTGACTTTGACCAGCCACATTTTCAGCCATGCCATCCCAAGAGATCCAAGACCTATCCTTTTCTGGATGCAACCACCAGATTCTAGAAGAATTACATCTTACCGAAGGGCCATCCATCATGTACAAAAAGCAGGGAGTCTGAGTCCCTGCCAAGAGCAGAGGAAGGCATTCAGAGTAATTGGACAGCACCTCTGCAACCCTATGAGCTGCAACACAAGCAGCTAGAGACAAGAGGTGAGACGACAAGGAACCCTTCCCTGGAAAGGTTGAGATGCCAGACACTTCGCATTTCATCTCAGAGGCAATCAGGTGTGTGTCAAACTCCTAACCTATTTTTAAATAGCACGTGCATTCTAAAACAAGCCAGCACACACTTTTTGTGTGTGTGTGTGTTATTTTTTGTTTGTTTTTTCCCTCTGTGGCTGCTCCTTCCTTTCAAAATATATCAGCACCTGGGAAAAGGGACAGTCTTGATGATGCTTGATGCGGGGAAGAGTGTTCCAAGGGTGTTATTTGAGTGGTATTTGTAGTTATGAGAAGTTGTTGGTTTTGTTGTTCCAGAGCAAGGTCTACTTGCTAATAAGGTCTACCCTCATGCATCCACAGGCCCATGAACACTTTATAAAGCTTGGCCAGGAGAATTGTCCAAGCTTCTGTTTGCTATTCTCTGACAAGGCAGTTGACATTCCACGCTGGTCTAGATCAGTGCAAGGTTCAGTTCAGTCTTTCACCCACACAAGCTAATGCATATCCCTGGTGGATCAGCTGCTTGATCAGTTCTACCTCAAACCCTTATCTCACACAAACCAACCAATGCTGTGGCCCAGTTGTATTGATTCTATTCTTCTGGCTGCCTCCAGTTCCAGCTCTCAAGCTCAACTGTGGAAGCAGTGACCCAGCAGCAGAGTCCCTGAGGTTGCCCTATTAGGCCCCCTTCCAGTCCTGGGTCTTGAACATTACAGTGAGTGGTAGCTGTGGCTCAGACTGAGAAGGTCTACCCCCAGTCTAGAATTTGGCAGCAGATACTGCAGCCTGGCTTAGCCCAGCTCAACCCCAGTCTAGATCTCTCCAGTGGGTAGAGTAGTCTAGCCAGCCTGGCCCAGCCACATTCAATATGTGAACTGGTGAGTGTTGTGGTATAAATAAGCAGGCCTGCATCCCATCCAGGCTCTCACTCCTGTGTGTGTGTTATGGACTGACTCTGCCCCCAGATCTGGCTCACATGTATACAACAGATGCTGCAACCCAGTCTCGTCTTGTCAGCCAGCAGACCCAGCTCCGGAACTCAGCAGTAGGAGCTGTAGCCTAGCAGGGGAGTTCTCCAAGTTCCCCACAAGGTTTACTCCCAGCAAAAAATGCCATGTGTGCTGGTGGGTGCTGCCGCCCAGACTAACATGGCCATAGTCATTCTAGCTCTTGCCAGTGGGTACTGCAGATTAGCCCAACCTGGCCCATACCCAGACCCAGTTCTCATGTGAAGCAGCAGGTGCTGGAGCCCAGCCTAGTGTGGTCTGACCCCACAAACAGCCCGCATGTATACAGATGACTGCTGCAGCCCTGCCCAGCCTGGTCTACTTACAGCTCCGGTTCTCACAACCCAGTGGGAGCTACAGCTGATCAGGGGAGTACCCAGAGTTCCCCTACCAGACCCCTCCCCAGTTCTGCATCCTGCGCATGTTGACAGAGTCTTCTGCTCATCCTGACATAGCCTGGCCACAACGTCAGCTCTGACTGGTAGATATTACAGTCTAGCCTAGCTGCTTGTGGATCATAACCTGACTTGGCTCTGTGCACAATTGTTAAGAATTATTTATCATGATGTGTCATGCATTCACCTAGGCCCTGAAATGGGTGACACACAGCTCAGATGGAAATAAACGTCTTAGGTCACATACTTAAAATATGGAAGAACCCATCCCTGGCCATGTTCCTAACCCTCTGCTTTTCTGATAAGAAAATGACTTAAACTCAGTGAAATCACGTAAGCAATTAAGACTATGGTAAGATTCTTAGGATTCTCAATTCTCACTCCCTCCTGTGGCCCCATGAGCCTGTACTAAGGTATAAAAGATGAGCTACACATCCCCACCCAATGACATTTACCATGGGCCAGTCCATGACACTAAACAACAGAAGGTGGGGAGAAGTGACAGTTAACTTCTGAGCTGGGTCCTTGAAATGAGCCTATGTTTGCATGCTGGATTCTGAGAAAACCAAGCCCCAGATATCCTCTGACTCCACAGCTAGTTCTAGAAGCAACAGAATTAATTGTGCTTATACAAAACGCAACAGGTTCAGCCCAAATCAGATAACTGCAAATCCACAGGCAGGAAAATAAATACACAATATTCTAAATTCCTGAGATTTGGGGACTTGCTTATTTCAGGGCCTTAGAGTGGCAACAATTGAGTTAATGTAAGTACTAAGTCCATTCCCCATTCTTGCTGCGGTCACCAAAATAATAAATCCCTAAGAAATCCATTTTAGATAATATTAGCTCTCTTTTAAAGAACTACATATTCTATTGGGCAGACAAGGAAAGCATAAAGAAATGTTAGAGCATTCCTAGAACAAACCACTTTCTTGTAAATGAGGATTAACAGTCCTTTGAACATTTAGATGGCTTAAAGAGATGGCAGAAACATGGAAGAGAACAGTTCAACTGTACACTGGATATTCTCAGTGATGTAGACATGTACCTAGGAGCTCAGTAGCCCTGTCATCTGTGAGTGGCCCACAGGACCCCAATACCCTCAGGGAACAACCATAGATTCCAGGATTCCACCACTTATCTCAGAGGACTGTTTCTGACGATGTACAAACTCAGAAAATTGAATCAGAATCTGATAACAAGAAAAACTAATTGGTAACATGGAAAAGATGGACCAAAATACAGTGCAAAGAACAGTCCGTGGATATTTGGCCCTGCAGGCAGGGGGAGAAAAAAGAAAGAAAAAATAAAGCAGATAACTTGCTTTGCATCCTACGGCTGTCTCTTCCCGTTTTCCGGTCCCTAAGGTCTGGCAGCACTTCCTGCCTTTTGACTCAATATATTGAATTCCAACAATAAATTTTCCCTTTCTTTATACTCAAGGAGGCTCTAGTTACTTGAAAATGAAAGAAATATGAGGAAATGGATGTCTCCTATGGGCCATACATGGGCTGTGCATCAAGAATACAAAAAGGTACAGAACAGACAACTGAGGAGACATTTTTAACAGTTTCCAAGTTATGAAAAAACACAGCAGTGATTTGTTTCAGACTCTGGGTAGAACATGAGGGCAGAAAGTCATCTTGGAGGAACTGGTATTTAAGCTGAAATCCAAACGGTGTACTGGGGATGGGCAGATGAATAGTTTATCCAGGAGAGTGTAATTAACAGGATCAAATATCATTGAGGTAGCTACAAAGAGGTGTAAGAAACAGCCATGCCATCAACAAAAACTAGCCATCACATAACACTTAGAAACATTTTATTGTTATTTTATTCATTATTTATTTTTAGATTTTTTTTAATGTATAAGGAGGTTTATTATTAACTAGGTACAAAGGTAGGTAAAATCTGACTCTGTTAGGGAGAATATCTTTAGTCATTTTTTATGATACAATTCTATACGCTCTTGGATTTCCCTTAAATCCTCCCCAAATTTCATACACCCCACTGAGTTTTGCTATAGTAACTACAATAGTATCTTCCTTCATAAGCGGTCATAAGTCCATCACTCTGCAATTTAAGTGTATCCTGACGTTGTGGGAGTGAACAGGACAGAAGCAAGATGCCCGAGGGTTGAAGAAATGGATAAGAAAATAGAAATGTGTAGAAAACAAATATTTCCAAGAAGCACGGATGTGGAAGCACACAGCTGCTAGTGGCGCACTCCATCGAGTGTGGGGAGGGGACTGAGGGGTTTGTTTTGTTTCGTGGGAAAGGCTTCCCATTCTAGGCATGAGGACTCGGTGTCACAGGCTGACATATCAGAAAGTGGATATCTTTTGTGGGAAATGACGAGCAGAAGGAAAACACAACGGAACTGGGAAATAATGTGTCAAGAAGATAAAGACGGTCCATTCAGAATGTGCAAATTCAGTTAAACTAAACTGTTCTTATTATAAACCAACTGCTCCAGAGGAAATTATTTTGGGGGGAAATGCATTGCCATCCTGAAAAGGAATGCCTGAAAGCTAATTATCATTCCTAACTTATTCATCCCCAATGCCTCACCAACATGATCCTTTTGTAATAGATTCATATTTCAAAGTGTGGGATGAAAAGAAAAAGTGCCAACTTGCAACGACACAGACACAGTCCTCACAGGTATTGCAGCGAGGGGAAACTAAACTTGGGGAGATTTTTAGCACCACTGAATGACAGGGTTGGTTTCATTTCCCAAGGTGAATACGTACCAAAAAATCGCAAATTTATTTTGTTGGCTTTAAAGAAATGTCTGTAAGTATACAGCATTATTTGATCAAGACAGAGACTTTTGTTTAAATTATTATCATTCTTCAAGACAGCAAACTATTGGCATGGAAAGAAATTTCCTACAGTGAAATGTCCAAAGCATAGAAAATAAAGTATTGTATCAAGCCCTATTTCCTAGATATACTTTTTAAAGCCAATGGCATAAAACGCTCCTTTGACAAACATCATTCCTATCACCATCATTGCTTTCATCATCTTCTTTAACTCCACAGATACCATCACCACCTGCTGGCTTCCCAGCATGAATTCTGCACCATAACAAGCCATTTGACTCAATGATTTAATCATGACTCATTCAATTGCAGCCAGATTCTGGATTCCTGAGGTAGATATCCTTCTTTATTTCTGGTCACAATTACAAAAATATGAGGGTGCTTCAAGGTGTCCCAGGAAGAGTCAGGCACTGGCAGCCATAGAAATGCCGCTTGGGACACTCATGTCACATAACGGAGTGTTTGCTCCATACTAAAAGTGCAGCAAGTACTGTCTCAAGCAGCTGGGTCCTTGCTACCCATAAGAATCTCCCCTAGATAACTGAGCAATGAAGCAACAAATGGTCTCTCTCTCTCTCCCTCTTTCTCTCTCGTTCCCTCTCTCTCTTCCTCCCTTCTTATTCTCCCTGATTCCCACCTTTTTCTTCCTCCTTCTTCCCCCTCTTGTCTTTCCTTTTCTCTGTGTCTCTGAAATAAAATCAGTGTTTTTAAAGTAAATTTCATTTAAATAGCAGTCAAAAAAGTTTATCTTAGTCCAAAAAGTTTTGAAATGCATTCGAGTGTTTTTTTTCAAAATGTATTTTATACGAATTTTTTGAAGACTTCTCCTTTGCATGGAATTTAAAATATTTTGAACTAAATATAAATTGAACTTTAGTTCCATTTCCCACGAACACACTGAAGTGGTTTCATCCAGTCCAATGACAAGAGGAGAAAGTGAAGGCATAAGCCTCATGGTGGAGGGTGCAGGAGCCAGGTAGCCATGCTGCCATCAAGACCCGCCTGTCAGAGCACATAGGGCAGCTGCAGGAGCTTCCAAAAATAACACGTGCAGCCAGTGCTTCCTCTTTAGTGTTCCAGTATTGATTCAAAAAAAAGAGGGTGGGGGGTGGCGGGGATTCAACTAAGCCAATGACGGAGAAAACTAATTTCATGGTAAAATAATTCTAAAATGTATTTAAGGTGCAGTGGCAAGAACAGCTTCAAAGAAATCTGCATTACAAAACATGCATGGGGATTGAAGACTCCATTCAGACAACCTCCAGCTGCTAAAGAAAAATTGTTATTCTTTCGCTCTTTCCCACTGTTTCCTGTAAACAATTTTATGAGGGAGAAAAAGGCTCCTTACCACATAGGCCCTTGTCGAAAGAAAGGCACAGCATGGTGTAAATATTTTGTTTTGTTTCTTCCATTAGCAAACATTTCTTTTCTTTAGTAACAGACTTGAGTAAACAAGAGAAAAACACTTAGCACGGAAATTATTTTCTAGGTTCATTGTAGGAGATCAATATGGAAAAGTCATGAGAGAATGTCTTTTAGCTCAGCGGAAGTAAAATTTTTTTGTGAGCTGCCGCATTTTAGGTTTAAAGCCAAAGGATCCAAAGTTAAAGAGTGTAGGTCTTTAAAATGGCCAACTTTGTAATTTATGCCTTTCACAGCCTCTGTAAACAGGGCTGTACAGTATATGCACAGGTTTTTTTCCAGTGTTTATGATAACTTCTTTCTCTAGCATGTGTGTGGAGTGGACTTAATCTTGCAGTGGGAACTACAATTCAATGGTCTTGCATTAGCATGTCCTTTAGGTTTATTTTCCTTGTTTGTCCTGCAGGAAAAGGAGAAGGGGTTGACGGTATCACGCTGTGCCCACACATGCATATGTGTGTGTAGTCTATTAAGTAAAAGTCAGTGGCTACATAAAGTAATTCAATTAAATGATCATCCAGCCAAATAAATGTTCTATCAGTTCAATTCCTGTGTTCTTATTCAGATTCATTCCAATGTAAAAACATCCATTTTCTGCCTTTCTGGTACTTGTAATTTATGAGGAATAAATGGCCACTCAAGGTGCCTAGCACATCATGCCATACATCATTTGTATGTTCCTTTCTAAGCCTGCCTTGTCATTTTCTTAATGTTAGGCTTGAAGTTCTTGTAGGATTGTGTGCAGCAATATTTGGGCATTTTAAAATGCAAATTGCTGCCTAGAGAAGTCAACAGTAAGGTATGCTTAAAGAAAATAGAAGCTGCAAGCATTAGGAAACCATATCCTTGGGTACCAACATAAAGATATAGGACTGACTAACACTGCATGTGTTTCCCAGGATTAGAGACATAATGAAGTCAGCTTTAAACTCAAATGACATTTTAAAATAACTAATTTGTTTGAAAGTAAGAGTTACAGATTGAGAAATATACAGAAAGGGGTATTCCAACTTCTGTTTTGTCTCCCAATAACCCCGATGGTCTGGCTGGACGAGGTCAAAGCTAGGTGTAGGATCTTTTTCCAAATCACCCACCTGGGTACAGAGGCCTAAGCTTGGTCCATCTTGGGCTGCTTTCCCAGGCACATTAGATAGAATTGAACTGGAGCATCAGGGTTTGAAATTGATACTCATATCTTATACTGGCACTGCAGAATATGGTTTAATTTGTTAAACTATAATGCTGGTCCACAGAATCCATTTTTTAAAAAATCATATTTGTTTTCATCTTATTTGAAGAACAGAGAAAAAGATTATTTTTTATCCTTGGTTCATTCTCCTGAATGTCCACAGTTGACAGGACTGACTGAGATGGGCTGAAAGTAGGAATCCAGAACTCAACCTGGGTTTTCCATGTGGATGCAAGGACACAAGCACTCAAGCCACCATCCACTGCCTCTCAAGGTGCAAACTTGCACAAAGTTAGAGTCCACAGTGAGGGCAAACCTCAATCCAGGCACTCTTGTAGGGGATGCAGGTGCCCCAAGTGAGGACTTGGCTGTTGCACCATCCTTGCCCATCAGCAGGAATATTGACACTGATGGGACTGTCCTCTATCAGACCCGGATCTTGCAGCAGTCTAGTTACTGCTTCACTTGACAATCTAAAAGCCAAGTCTACACTCCAGTCCAATTGGATGGTATGGTTTATTTCATCCTGACTGTGTCCTCTAGTAATTGGTAAGGCTTGGACATTGAATTTGTCTTCCCTTTCTGAATTTTTTTTCAACTGCAAAGTGGTGCCAAATGATAGCCAAGTAAAATAACCATTGAAGATTCAAATGAGTTTAACACATAAAGAAAGGTTATCATACAGAAAATGCTAAATTCATGGTATTTTAATCATTCATGCTAAATAATAATAATGGTTAATATAGCAATCTGTCCTTTCAGAAAACAAGTTCTATAAGAAAAAGGACCAGATGCTGTCTATACAGGTAGTACAAACAGTGCTTTGTATATGGTAGGTTCTTGATACACTAACGCTGCCTGACCTCTAATTTTTATTAGAATCTCTACTGAAGAAAAGATAAAAAGTGACCAGGGGCACAACTATAAAAGAATAATGAGAATTCCAAAAATATTTCATTTTACAGCATGATCTTGCTTCTCTTTTCCTAAGAGACTAATTAAAGAGAATCAGGACTGAGGACGGATTTAAGCAAAGGACAGTGCCAAGAGTTAACGCAGCATTCCTGTGAGTTGTCCTGGTAGCAAACGGTGACGCTGCAGACACACTTCCCATCTTACAGCAAGAGCTCAAGAATTGGTAAAAGCAACTGAAGTCTGAAACCTGGGAGAAAGGAGCATGGCATGCATATGCGTAAAGAGATGAACTCCATCTGTTCTACTGGACTTGGGGATGATGGAGAAGCTGGTGAAACTTCTGCAGTAGAACTCAGGAAGACAAAACTGCCTTCACACCCTTAACAGCGAGATGACGGAATCAATGGCAGTCAGCTCCCAGGCACTGGCTTCAGTACCACTGTACACCCTTCTGATTTTCTTCCTGACATTTCAAGGTAGGAGGTATGTAAGTCTAGAAACATGAAGCCCTTTTGGGGGGCTGCCAACCTCTTATGCCACCAGGAAGCTTCCACATGTGACACAGCTTCTTCCACCACTGCATGGTTGAATATGAAAACGTGCACACTATTTTTAAGTTTTATGCAGATAGACAAATAGACATCATAGATATTAGGGTGTGCGACTTGACATTTTGAAATACACATGTATTGGAAACTGATTCCTATAATTGAGTTCATTTATATAGCCATACCCTCTCACAGTAGTCATTCTCCCATCACTCACTTTTGAAGTTGTTTTACTTGTAATGTATTACAATCACACATCCCTAAGTATATGAAACGTACAAACTTTTTGAAGAATTATAAGAAAGTTTACACCTGTTCAGACCAGCCAGGGTCAAAAGCAGAACACTGTACGTCACCTTAGTGTCTGCTCTAGCTCCAACCCTAATTGGACCCCCTCAATATCCCAGCCCCATCCTTTCCCCTGCCTGAGGTTAACCTTCCCGAGTCTGTTTTACCACCTATAAGTGGGATGTCTTAATAACACATTCAAAGTTGTGTCTTTCACCTTTACATAAAGGAAATCGTATATCATGCAGCACTGGAGGTTGACTTCTTTTTATTCCTTTATTTCTGTAAAGATTTGTCCATGTTAAGGTAAAATTTGTGCTTCTGTCTTTTTGTTTTTTTTCCTCCATGATAGCCTGTTGAGTGAGCAAGCTCCACCAAATCTTGACCCTGATCTTGATGGAAAATCTGGGATATTTCCATGTTTGACTATCAAGCATATTTTAGAAATAATTTCTAGTTTAATAAGTAAAAATTATTGAGGGATTCCACCACCTAAAGGAACTGCTAGATCCATATGTCATATGAAAGCTTGAATTTATTGAGTAATATAAAAAAATCTCTTTCAGAGAAGTTTTACCTACCTTCATCTGTGACCTAATAATGTTATCCAACTTCTAACTTTTACACTCTAACAAGCTGTGCAGTAATAACTATTGAATCTCTCTGTATGTGTGTTTCTGTGTGAGTACTGTGACATGATGTGTCTTATCAATATCATAGCACATTTATTATGGATGTTGGAGATTGCTTAGTGTTGTATTCAAATAAATCAAGGGATTTTAGATGCTTCTATGGACAGCTATCTTCTGTCACATAAAGCAATAGAGCAAAGATTGAGTAGATTGTCATGATTAATGGTCTCATTAGTGGTACAATTGTCCAATCAGAATTCAGGATCCATCCTCTCCTGTCACTTTCAATTACTTTCCCTACCAAGAGATGGTCAAAGCCTGAGATTGTTTCATAAAAGGCACCGTGATTGGTACAAAAATCTGTCCCCTCTTACATTACCTACCTATCTATCTATCTATCTATCTATCTATCTATCTATCTGTCTATCTATAACCTTCTTCATGCCCTGCTATGGAGAACATCTAAACTGCCTTCACACTTCAGTGATTGCACACAATGATGTTAGGAACATTTTTGTACTGTAATATGTGTATGTGTGCGCATGTGTGTAAGTGGGGGGAGAGAAAGTATGTAAAGTATCTAAAGTGCCATTTTGAACCAGGATAGTCTCTGACTAAATTTCCTTATAAGTCACAAAGTGAGGCTTTGTCATTGCTGTCACACCTGTATCACACTATTTTGGGTACCTCTATAGGAAAGAATAACTCATTCTGTTTTGAATTCTCATTTTGCTGCTGAATATTTCACATTTTATCATTTGAATCTTTTAAAGCTTTCTTCATTCTATTGCATTTTTGTCTTCATAATTTGAAAAATTTCCTTTTACAGGAGGATGATTGCTCTTCGTGACTTCCATTTAGAAAGTCTTTTAATTAAAAAAAATTAATTTCACAATGGTCCGCTTTAATTCTTACTGAGTAGTGAGCATTGTTGTGTTTTGCCTATTCTGGGCCTTGTTCAAGAGAACTCTTTCTATGCTATGGTCACAAAATAAGAACCTTGCAATTTTTTTTTTCAGAACATTTTACAGTTTTCTCTTTCACATGTACATCTTTAAATACTTGTAATGTGCTTTGGGTACGGAAGGTGACACATTCACTTTTATCAGAAGGTTGACTGTTCTAGCACCATTTCCAAGTCCACTTACCTCTGTTCTGTAAGGCTGTGTCTACACTCTAAGTGTCTGGGTATTTTACTCTGCACCATTTGCAGCCCCCTTATGTCTAACTCCCACCTGCTATAACCTGGAAGCTTGACGTAAGCCCCGATTATTCGGCAGGACTTCTCTTACTTCATTCTTTTCCCTATGCATTTTAGGTAATCTTTACTCTTTCCTTTCGAAAATACATTTTAAAAACAGCTTGCCTAGTTACACAAGTTCATACTACTCTGCCAAGCTTTTCATTAAATTTGCATTCAATCCATAAATCAATTTGTAAGAACTTAACATCTGCATTGCTAGGAATGCAACATAGTTCTTCATTTATTCAGAGTTATTGTAGCTATTTTTCAGCAATTTTTTAAAAAATTACAAATGTGTTGCCTCCTTCTTTTTTAATGATGTAGTCATTTGTTTATTTGAAATGTTGAAATAGATGGAGTGGAGGTGGGAGGGGCAGAGGGAATGTTCCATCTGCTGGTTCCCTTCCCAGATGTCAGCAACACCAGCATGAGGTCAGACAGTAGCAGGCAGCTGGGTAGGAGTGAGCAGCCAGGAGCTGCAGAAAGGATGCCAGTGTTAATGCCAACGTGCTGTGCCAGTTCTCCCTAGTTCTATCTGTCTAATCTCATACCTAAATGGGAACACCGAACTACAAAAGCTTTGTTACATTTATTTCTCATTTCCTTGTACATGTTGTTACACTAATTTCTTTTATTTATTTGTATTCTTTCTTTCTTTATTTTAATTGGAAAGTCAGATATACAGAGAGGAAGATCTTCTGTCCACTGATTCACTCCCCAAGAGGTCATAATGGCTGGAGCTGAGCTGATCAGAAGCCAGGAGCCAGGAGCTTCCTTTGGGCTTCATGGGTTCAGGTTCCCAAGGTTTTGGGCCATCCTGGACTGCTTTCCCAGGCCACAAGCAGGAAGATGGATGGGAAGTGGGGCCACTGGAACATGAACCAGAGCCCATATGGGTTCCCCGTGCATGCAAGGGAAGGACTTTAGCCACTAGGCTACCACACTGGGCCCACACTAACTTCTTCATGTTGGACTCTAGAAATATAAATTGGTTTTATGTACTGATGCTATAATCAGCAACTAAGTAAGTTGTCTTCTTAAGTGTAGTCATTTATTAATAAATGATTTTGTGATTTCTAGAGATCATCATCCCACAAAAAGTCTTCTTTCATCATCTTATTATTTCTCTTTGCCACATTTCATTGGCTAAAACCTCCAATACAATATTAAATGAAAACGGTGCTAGCAGCTTTTTTTATCCTGCTCTTAACATGGAGGTTAGGGTGGGAAGTACCACTATGCTTATAAATCTGTATTGTAATATACATAAAATTCATTCACATTATATAAATTTTTTTTTATTCTTTAAACTTTAAAAAAATCGTATCACTATTTTACACTTGATCTTTGCCAAAAGGCCAAGAAGCGATTCTTTTCATTATTTTATCTTTAGGTTTAAATTAGCTTTAGATTTTGTATAGATTTCTTTTACCAACCTCATTAAGCTTCATTCATTATTTTCCTAGCTGGCCAAGAATCAGTCTTTTAAAAAGGAATTTAATGATACACTAGATTCTCAGGTCACAGAAAATACTTGCTAAATACAACTCAACTCTCATGTTACTGTGAAATCAAGACAAAAAACTCAATGTAATTCACATATCCGATTTAAAGTCTGGAAGATACCAATTTTTTCCTCCTTCTGTAGAGTTTTTAAAATTTCCTTCAAGCATTTCAGGTGACACATCAGGTTAAACTATTTCCTAATTTAAAAAAAAGCAACCTGGCATTGCTGAGATAACTAATGCTACTTAATTATTTCACACTGCCTTTCTTAAATGTATCTGTATTCTTTGTGCTGAAAGCTTGATTGGATATTTGTTTCTGAATTCATGAGGGCAGTTTTTAATCCTGTTTATCTCTCACTGCCAAAATTCTTGCTAGGCTTCTCCATCAAGTTTATGTTTGCCTCCTACAGTACACTCGGGATGGATGTATCTTTCTTGTCCTAGTCTGAGTAGCATTAGCATTCATAGTTGCCCAACTCTAGCAGAACTACTTGGCCCTGATATCAAAGGGCACGTATTCTGGATTGGCAGGAACCTCAGGTGAAAGCCAGCTTTAGAGGTTATGATCCACTTTTCAGAATTCCAGATCTTGCTTCAGTTTTGTGTTTGTCAGATTCATTCATTTTATATTAACTGCACAATATTGATAAGTTTTTTAAGATAGCTTTTTCACCAGCCTGGAGTTACTTTAATCAGATAACCTTTCATGCTTCCAGGAATGGATTTTCTAGCGACCATGTTCACTGAACAACTGGACCTGTTTTACTTGTAAAACAGTGTGTGCTCAGATCCATTACTGTGTCTCTGGCATACAGTGGACATTTGAGAAATACTTATTAGAGGAACAAAGAAATACAAGTGCAATTTACGTACTCTGGCATTGTCCTTATCACAACACAGGGCCATTTTTATTCACATGTTCATCAACCCTGCGTAACTGTCTGTTAAGGAGACAAAGCCACTCCTATCTGTTTACGTGTCATCTCACGCCCCAATGTCTGGCCCGTAAGTATGCTGAATAAATGAATCATGACACAGATAAATCCATCTCTGCAGTTAATTTGAATATATGTAGGTTAAATTTTACCCAGATGTTGTTTCATCTGCTACCAAATCAGTAATTAATGCAATGCAGGAAACCAAGATGTAAATTATTGAATTCTGCAGCAAAGTAAATTTACTATAATTTAATTGGATATATCTCCCATTTTGTGAAGTTGCCTATGTAAATTTCAGATAATTAAAAGCCTACAGAGTACTGTTCCATAGCACTGATAAGGCATGTCGCGATTCTGCCCCCAGGCAGCTTGTTCTTGGCAATAGGTACCCGGCTAACATGCACAGTCTAAACAAAGTCATGCTTCATGACAATATGCTGAGCTTCACTGCTGAAAGGGATTCAAACAGTTCTGTACCAAAAGGACCCTGATACACCTACTTCCTTCCTCCTAATTTCTTTTTTCCCCATAGATTTATATTTACTACTGTACACTTTTGTAGGTATGGGGTTTTTCCCTCTCTCTCCCCTTCCTCCCTCAATTCTCTTCCCCTACTCTCGCTAATTTTCCCTAAATGATTAACAGTAGTATAGGCCCTTAGTAACAATAAGATTAATTTTCTGCTATTTTACTGTATCATGATGTGCTTGGTATAGGTAGCATATCAGGTGTCATGCTTTATAGTTTTATTTACATGTTTCAAATGGTTGACCTGCTTCCTTCACTGCACTGCAATGTGACTTTATTTCCCGGCATGCTAGTCTTTACACTGGGCATCTGTGAGACTGCTCAGAATGCATGGTTACCTGCCAACTTCCTTAACTGAAACTTGTAGACAAGCAGAATTTAGACTCAAATGAGCTAATTGTTAAAACTAATAGGAGCTTTGTGGATTCACAATTTACTATCACGTATAAAATTATGAAAATTACATCCCAATGCACACACATTTCTCTAAAGAGGAACAAGCACTCCTTTAATAACCGATTCTCTCCAGGTTTCAATGGTATGTGGATCAGGTCCTGGGCAGATTTGACCCCAAATTCTGTAAAGTCTACAACACCAAGATGCAACCTAAACCTAAATATTTCCAGACAACAAACCAACTAAATAAATATTTACAAAACATTATGAAATCTTACCTAAAATGTATGAACTCTGAAAAGGAAAAACCCAAGACATCACTTAACAATACAGTGAGAAAGAACTGTTTCCTCTATGTAAAACCTAAAGGGCAAGCAGAATCCCAAGCACTTAATGCATTTCATAAGGTGCACTTATTTGATCTGTTCAATTCCTGGTCACTGCACGATGCTCTGAAGCCTGTCTCAAATATTAACCATGGTATAGTCATTGGGTTAAAACATGTAATAGAATGGCTCGACTCTGGAGAAAAGCAACACCCTTCACAGAAATTATTTTTGGCTGTTGTGTCATGCATAATATTTGGGTTCTAACTTGAGCTCCAAATAAAAGATTCTAATGCAACTCTTTGCTTTAATAACTGGAATGTAGTGAATTTAACTCCTCAAAAGCATTTCAAGTAAACCAATTTGCTCATTAATCATCATTACACTTCCAGGGGGAATCGGGCAAAATAACCTTTCAAAATGTTTCTCAGGTCAAACTTCAAATCACTCCTGCAACTTTCAAACATTGAATTTTAAAAGGTGGTTTACAAATATATGCACACGCTGTAGCCAGTTAATTAAAGCAGATCTTAATTATACCATTATTCAATTTATCATTCTAAAGATTTCAAAGCAAATGTGAATGCTGATCAAGGCTAGTACAGCTTGGAGGACATCATTCTCCAAAGGCACTACCTCTATTCAAGTGCCATGAGCTTAGACTATGCAATCTCACCAAGAACAAATGAACAGCAAGAGGAAAAATGAAAAGTGCCCTCTGCATCATTTGAATACGTCGGAATAAACACACTGCAACACAGGGTAAAAATACCAGCATTCATTCTCATTCAAAAACTGCAAGCCCACCCTGACATATGTGGTATTAACAGACCTATTTAGATTGGTGCCTATATTTTCTGATTGACTCAGTATTTCCCCCCATTGCTTTCTGTTCTACCATGGAACCAACAGGACTTTCACAGTCTATCTGGATCTCCCCAAAGCAATGACACAATGTTCCGTATATGCATCTCCATGATGATCCGGATATGTTTTTAAAGACCATTCATCTTACGGGTTCTGAACAAGAGAAAACACATTTATTTTTCCCTAACTTTGATAAACTCCTTCAGAAATGTATTTTTTTTTCTCTCTTACTTATGATAAAATTAGTAAATAACAAATGAGTGTAAATCACCATTTCACGGTGATTCCTGGCGGTCTGTCCTTGTCAGGACAAGTTAGAAATGAAGGCTGCCCTCCCCATTTTTCACATCGCCTCCTTCTTACAAAGATCCTCATTCTGATCAGTGTCTACAGCAGCCTCCAGCTCCCTCAGAATATGTGTACAAAAATGGAAATATGATCCGGGAATTTCAAGTCTCAAACTGCAATTCAAAGATCATTTTTTGTGTGTCTTGAGAACCTGACAAATGTAGCAGATTAGACAGGACAGTCTCATAAAATCTTTCCCAAATGTTGAAAAGAAAATCAAATCAGAACCAGAGCACCTTGGCTAAGAAATGCAGCTGCCAGCCAGCCAGCCAAGGCTTTTTTTTTTTCTGTATCAGTTGCTCCCTACCCCTGTGAGTGACTCTGAACTTAATCTCCACTTTCAAAAAAAATATCTCCATTAGAAGAACTGTGAGAAAAAGAAATGAAAAAGGTACAGAAAAACTTCCTTGGGTATTTTATTGGAAGATGGAAGCATCATCCGTTAGTCCCTATGTCTGACATCACTGTATTGGCACAAATAGGATTCTTAGAATAAATGCTCAAACCACTAAAACAATGTGGCATCTATTCCCCATATCCACTGTATTCAAAGCCCAGATAAGTAACCCGTTAACTTTGATCACTGTCAGGACCCCATTGTCAGGACATGTTTTATGAATGAATAAAGATAAGAACACAGTTAAAGTAAAACACAAGTACGCTCTCTGGGTTACTGATCAAAGGAAAGAATCACTACTGTGCTAGGCCAAATGGTTCTGGTATATTTTGCATGTTTTTCTTTTTTAAATTACTGGCAGCTCCTGGAACTACATGCAAAACTACTGGTGGAGTGACGGGGAAGTTATTTAAAGGCAGAGAACAGGCATTACCCAGCAGCTACTTGTTAAGATCCTCTTAGTATTCCTACTGAACAAAAACGAAAACTCAAAGCAACGCTTGACACATTAAAATTTCAAAAAAAGAAGATGAACAAGTTTTACTGCAAGAAATGCCTACAGGTAATTTATATCTTAGGTAAAATATTCTAAATCTTCTTACTCAAGAGTATCTAATGATGAAATTTCTAAGCCTAAATTAACAGAGCACTTCTCCTTGATACAGAAATAGGCTCCTATTGATCAAACTCAGCAGAGGGCAAAGGAAGCAGTCTTGTCTTCCCGTCTCTATGTGTTTTGCCAGCTCAGAATATCCCTAAAGAGGAGCAGAAATGCCTGAAATCAATACTGTCCAATTCAATTTTTCTTCATGGCTATCAAAGAGAGTTCGGTAATTAAGAAGCAATTTCATTAAAATGCCTCGTACCTATACCATAACCAGCAGGGACCCAAATGCCTCCGTTTCTGAAATACTATTGACATATTCACTTTGTGCAACACGTTTAGGCAACTGCCAAATCGTCACCAAGCAAATAACAAATTTCTCTTTGTGCCACCTGAAGAAGTGGCAAGTAAACAGAAATGCTGTGATGCTGAGGGATAATCTACAGAGATCTGTCCTGGGATCCTGTGTCTGTGATATTAAGTCTTTTTGTAACGATAACTATTTAAATGTAGTATTCTAAAGATGACTGTCAACCTGAGCACATTCCAGTGAGAAAATATTCCTATGAAAAGAATGTCTTGGATCTCAGGAATAAACTTCAGAGGGAGAACAAGCTAAGGCCAGGGTCCCTAACCACTGGCATTCAGCTGATTGGAATCAGCTTTCACATAATTTACAGATTTTGAAGTCATATGGATTGGCTTCTTTGGATCATTATTTTACCACTTTAGTAAACCATTACACTAAAAATATAAAAGCTGAAACCATTCTCTGAATAGTGGTTACCAGAGACTGGAGAGAGCATGGAAAACAGATTAACTGAGAAACACTGGTTAACAGGTATTGGCTTACAGTTAGGAGAAAAAAAATTATTTTTATTGTGATACGAGTTTAACAACAGATAACTGTAATGCACTGTACATTTAAGATAAAAACAAGGGCTGGCCCTGGTATAGCAAGCTAACCCTCTTTCTGTAGTGCTGTCATCCCATATACACACCGGTTCATGTACTGAATGCCCTTACTTTCAATCTAGCTCCCTGCTAATGTGCCTGGGAAAACAGCCAAGGACAGCCCAAGTGCTTGGGCCCCTGCACAAATGTGAGAGACCCAGAAGAAGCTCCTGTTTCCTGGCTTCTCACCAGCCCAACTCCAGTCATTGTAGGCACTTGAGAAGTGAACCAGTGGATGGAGATTTCTCTGTATCTCTTTAACTCTGTTACAACTTCACCTTTGAAATAAAAATAAACGTCTTAACAATAAAATAGAAGCTTTTAAAGTTTCTTTTTCATAATAATTATTCATTTAAATGACAAAGATAGGAGACCAAGGGATATCTCCTTTCCAGTGGTTCACGCCTTAAATGCTTGCCACTTCCAA
The DNA here is from genome assembly GCF_017591425.1 of Ochotona curzoniae. Classification (NCBI taxonomy): domain Eukaryota; kingdom Metazoa; phylum Chordata; class Mammalia; order Lagomorpha; family Ochotonidae; genus Ochotona; species Ochotona curzoniae. Next base: position 11,259,942 of record NW_024466502.1, read on the forward strand.
AACCCAAAGCCAGGAATTCCATCGGAGCCTCCCACATGGAGGCTATGACCCAGTTATTGAGCCAGCATCTGCTGCATTGCACATGCTTCAGCAGGAAGTTGCAATGAAAGCAAATGAGCCGAGACATGGCCAGCACTCTGATACAAGAGTGTGTCTACTCGCACTCGGGATTTTGAACACTCCCACCCAATTATTTCAAGGGACAGATGTGATCCCCTGGTTTAAATGTTACAAAACATATGCATGCATCAAGGCACTATTATCCCAGAAATATGTAGTGTTATGTGTGAATTTTTAAATTTTTAAGAACTGAAAAATTATCTCATGTACTAAGGATTATTATAATTCAAAGAAAGGATTAATTTTCAAGTATATTAACATTATAAATACATAAGATGGCTACATTTCCTTTTCTTTCAAATATTGTTAATTTTTATTTGCAAAGTAGATTTTGCAGAAAGAGAAGGAAAGACAGAGAGAAAGATCTTCCATTGATGGCTCACTCCCCAAACTGCTGTAATGGCTAGAGCTGAGCCTATCTGAAACCAGGAGCCAGGAGTACTCCCCAGTCTCCCACATGGGTTCTTGGGCTCAAGGACTTCAGCTGTCCTCTGCTGATTTCCTAGGCCATCACCAGGGAGCCGGATTGGAAGTACAGCAACCGGGACATGAACCTACACCCACATGGGATGCCAACACTGCAGGCAGAAAATTAGCTTATACTATCCCCACACTACTCCCACATTTAAAAAAATAGATTTATTGGAAAGGCAGAGTTAGGGAGACAGTCAGAGAGAGAAACAGAGAGAGAGAGAGAGGAGACAGAGAGAGATGAATTGTGCGTTACTTCCCTGAATTTTATAACATCCAGGGCTAGGCAAGAGCAGCAGTTTTATCTGGGTCTCCTAGGTGCTTGATGACATCAAAGGACTCAAGCCATTTTCTTTTGCTTTTCCAGGTGCATTGGCAGGGAGCTGTATTAGGAGCAAATCCACTAAGACTTGAACTAGACACAAGGTATGCATGGCTGGCAGAGGCTGAACCTACTATGCCAGCCATGCAGCCCCCACAATGGCTACATTCTCAAAAAAGAAACTCCAAACAGCAATCAAACACAACATGAGAAAGAAACAGCACATCTAAGATTATACAATGAAATCTGTGATTTACTTCAAATTAGGTATAAGTTTATAAATTTCATATGAGATTATTGACAAAAGAAAACTAAACCAAGAAAGCCTCAGTTTAAATACCATCTTCAATAGTGGAGAAGGGTCTTTGCAGAAGCCCCAATAATATGACAGCATTCCAAAAGCTTATGGGAAAACAAAGTCCAAAGATAATATGTGAGCCAGGCATTTAACCAAGGAGTGAGATGCAAGTTAGGAGCCCACACCCCAGCTGCCTCGGTTGGAGCCTAAGCTTTGGCTTCCATTTTCCATCTCTGCCACCAGACACCTGGGAAACAAATGATGGCTTAAGTAGCTGGGTCGCTGTCCCCCATTTGGGACATGCAGTTTGCAGTTTGAGTTCCCAGTTTCTGCCCAGGACTGGGCTGAGTCTGGGTCATTATAGGCATTTAGTGAGTGAGCTTGCAGATGGGCACCACTCATTTCCCCTACACCTCAAATATTCATTTATGTGTTTGTTTATGTGAATGCTTGTTGTACTGCTAAGTAAATCTGGTCTCCAATATTACACAGCATTCTCTACCTAGAATAGTTGGCTGTATTCATTATACCATGGCTAAAGAGAGATAAAATAAATCTATTCTTCAAAACTTCATCAAAAGATTTAAGATTTCTACATTAAAGTCTCAGAATTCAACTAAACAGACCCATAATAATAAAAACATTTCAGTGAAATTGCCTCTGGCACAAAAGATAGCATAATTTCATGACTCTTATCACTGTACCAGAAACAACCTGGGGACTGTGACTATTGAACTCCAGAGGCCAAGGGTTAGCTATCAGCGTTTAAAAGATAGTCAGTCATTTTTATACAGTAACTCCACTGTGTAGTTAGCATCAAAAAAGCCCAAGTATTAGAAAGCCAGCATTAAAGAGTTTGCCACCGACCAAAAGTCCAGCGGATAACCTGAATCTGAATAAAAAGTTCACACTGATTTTCAACAAGTTTTGAATGATCTCACTTTTAACATTTTGTTTCAAAACTGCACTGGAAGTACTGAAAGTGCCAATGATTCAGGTTCACCCTTATAAACACCTGATTTTATTTTAGGTGAAATCCAGCTGTTGAAGATACAACTGGATTCCCCACGCGGCAGAAAGCTGATAAGTGTGTGGGGAAGACACAGATGCTTGAAACTTCCTGTTGGTGATAAAAACACTATCGACTGGAGCTAATGCTTGCTGGGGCCGCATTTACCCTGTCATGATCCCTCGCTTTGTTTTACTACATGATAATCTCATACATTTTAAAGCAAAGTGCATCATGTTAACATTGTGTAGACAGGTACAAATGCAGAAGGGAAAGCGAAGTACTAATTCAAAAAGCAAGGATAGAAGAAATTTCTCTATTCAACTTCCAACACACAATTAATTGCTTTATACAGTATCAGGAATATTGTGTATGCCTCTGCTTGGCTGACATAATGGCAGGCATTCTACTACTAAGAGTTCAATAAGATCATACTGTGCTAATAACAAAAGTGGCAAAAAAAAAAAGAACATTATATAATTAGCTGCTAGACCACAGTCTTAAACTTTCTATGCTAATACTATGCCTTATCAATGTCACTAAGAAATGAGGATTCCACTACCACGATGACTCTCATGAAAACTGACTGCAAATCTGGTTTCCCGGATGTAAACTGGTCTCTCCACACATTGAAAGAAAAAAACCAATACTGTAAATCACGAGCAGGGAGCTCTGCTGTGTTAGCAGAAATGTATCCAAGTAAAGACAACATCACACATGAAGAGATTTTAGTATTATAATCAATGTAACATAAAAACATTGATCTGACTCTTATTCGGCATTATGAATAATTATTGTACAGCATGGTAATTAGAGATAAATGCTAAGTTGTGAACAGAAATTACTACAATTAATGTTAGGTTTACACAGCAAAATCAAATTTTCATATTACTACATTTTTCATCAAATTATCCCCAAAATCAATGTCTGCAATCAAAAACAGTCACTCTCACATGCAAATTGAACAGGCCAAGTTCTCAAATCCTAGTCCCACATGCCTGGTGAACACTCTCACACATTGCACTTCTCGCATGCTATGATTTCACGTATGGTGTGGACTCAAGGCGTACTCAGACCTTAATGCCCTAATCTCCACATCTTTGACCCACAGGCTCTAGGACAGGACTCAATCCAACACTGAAACCCTGACAGCATCAGCAGCCCAAACAGCTAGTCTTCCCCGACAGAAGAACTCTGCAGCTACAATGGAAACAGTGTCCTAGAACCAGTTCTCTGCTACCGCCAGGCAATTTCCCAGATGTTTCTGCACATCTTCAATCAGATCTTGGTCTGTCTTAACTTTTCAAAGGGTATTTTTGAATGGCAAATGGCCTTAGAAAATAAAGGCAGTATTTCCTAACGAGCAAAGGTTGATTAGATTTCCATACAGTCTATTGTAAAATATTGGGGTTTTATCATCTCAGGTGTTCTCAGTTGTACCATAAACCAGTGGATGCACAGGGCCTATCTATGCCATGCCTCATCTCCCCATGGAACTTGTGGTAAGGAAATACTCATGGGTTCATGCCACCTGTCATTCCAAAGCAAAGAAGCCACTGCATTTGACCCAAGAGTTTCCTGGGTTATTGGCAGTATCCACCAAACTATGGTGGCCTTTGCAAGTGAGGTAAAAATCTCATTTTTTCAGCTCATTACAGGTAGCAAGGTAGATCATTCTTGTGAATTTCCCAATCCCTATGGAGGAAAAAATCGAGATAAATGTCTCATTGCACTACACGTATTTGTTTTGCCAAATGAAGAATAAACAGTCAGGTAGAAAAGATTTTCTCTGAGGTGTTTGGAAAAGCCATGTTTCCCTTTAGAAAAAATATACATTATTGTAAAGCTCAACTTCTCATTCAAATATGCTAAGATATCCATAAAATGAAGATAATCTTAAAAATATATATCTTTGTAAAGATACCACTGCCCATATGAACTGGTAGTCTACCCAGAAATATTGACACTAAGCTGAATTAATTTCCATGTCAACAAACTTTTGTCAATCTTTGAGACAACAGAGAAGCCCTTCGTAATTGCCTGAAAAAAGAAAAACATCTCCATCAACACTTGAATTCCAAATGCTGAAATGCGTAATTTCTGTGGAGCCCAAACTCAATGATACTGTTCCAAAACATGACATGTTACCCGCAGGTCCTGAATTTACCCTCAGGTCTGTGAATTTAACAGGTTTACCCTATAGATTGCACTGATGATTATGATCTCGTTGGTTAATTAACATTCAGCTACATTTAATTTTGCATTCCATAAATAACCAATACAGAGTGAAAAATAAAACTAGATGCAAATTTTATGCTCATTGCAATGTGAAAATTAGGCCATAGCAAAATTTCTGGCTGAACTGAGAGTTTTCTTGTGCCAGCTAGAGTCTTGAAAAAGCTGTTAAATTACTTTCCACCAATTCAATGGAGGTAAAAATGATCACATAAAAACCAGACTAAACAAAAACAAGTCAATGGGACTGTTACACACGAGCTTTGTACAAATGAAGGACTGTCAAAACATTTCAAAGTGCCAGAAATTTGTTTAGAAACTTACAGAAGATTAGAAAAAGAAAACCCCCATGGTATAAATATGCCTTTCTGTAAATTGAGTTCCGGCCCTTCATTATCTCACGAGTGTCTGTCCTCTCAACTCCCAGACAATATCTGCAGTGTTAATTTGCTGAGTACAAGCAGTGTGTGCATGCTGCACCACGAAGTGCCCACTTGATCACGATGTCTGAAGAAGATGGCCAGGGAAGACAAGAACTGTACACAAAAGCAATCAACCCAGCACAAGATGCTTTTCAGAATCATGTTTAGACATGCATGCATTAGAGATGCACTTGTGATGACTAATCACTACTAATGGGATCGGAGCAGAAAATCCAAACTGCAATATTTAGCTAAATGCTCAAAGTGCAGCATCTGAATTAATGCTATTAATTAAAAAGGAAGCATTTACATTCAACAGATGGGGGTACAAATGCTTCAGGTTGGATAATAGAATATACGCTAACCTATAGACACAAAGAGATAACCATCCTAGCTTATACTGTGAATTCAAAAGAAAACTATATTTTATCTTTCAGAATAAAAGGATATTTCCTACATTAATGTCATTGTCTTCATCTTTTTCTACTGTAGGAACATGAGTAATATGACAACCATCCATTCTTATTTTCTTCTCTACCATTGGGTGACTTTCAATATGTTCCAGGAAATTATGGTCTGTGTAACATGAAGAAAGACAGAAACAAAAAAGCTTAGGTACAGCTGCAGCTGTAGGGAAGTAAATTACTCCCACAATAATAGTTGGTCTTTCAACAAGGCAAAAATTGTCCATTGGCTGCAGGTGAGGTCTTTGCATGTGGGCTTGAAGAGCCTGCATTATGACTTTAAAAATTGTATTCGAGTGTTTGCCTACCACCGGCTTAATTGATACATGCCCAACTTTTTTTTTTATTTATTTGCTTTGTCTGTTTTTAACCAGCGCCATAATTTCACTTCTTCAGAAGAGATGCCAAATGCTCCATGACAGGAAACAACTGTACTTTGGCCACATGAATCTCACAGTAGGCAAGGACAGTCACTGACATTTTTTCCAGCAAAGAACATAACGTTGCAGCATATTTTTTATTCATCCTAGGCACAATTAGTATGGACAATACAGCAATAAGCCTCCTGAACAATTAGTTTACTAAGAACATCATCTAAACTTCTTGCAAGATTGGGACATGTTTGTACTTAAGAATGAATGAGAAACAGTCACTCTGTGGAATATGGAAAACATTCAGTGGTCACTCCAATCCAAGCCAGCCTACAGAAAATCACAGAGGGCAGACAAGAAGGGGACACAAAATGTTCAAAGATATCCTTACCTGAAAATAAGTAGAGCTCATAATGATTCTAAAAATAAGTCAACCATGCAGAGATTTTTCACAAACATCAATGTTCCATAGAAAAAAATAAGCAGGGCCTAGCATGATAGCCGAGCAGCTAAAATCCTCACCTTAAACAAACCTGAAACCCATACGGGCGCTGGTTTTAATCCTGGCGGGTCCACTTCCCATCCAGTTCCCTGCTTGTGGCCTGGGAAAGCAGTCAAGGTCATCCCAAAGCCTTGAGACCCTGCACCCCGTGGGAGACCCAGAATAAGCTCCAGGCTCCTGGTTTCAGACTGGCTCAGCTGCAGTCATTGAAGCTGCTCGGGGAGTGACAATCGGACAGAAGGTCTTCCTCTCTGTCTCTCCTCCTCTCTGTATATCTGCCTCTCCAATAAAAAACTAAATAAATCTTAAAACAAGAAAGAAATAGGCAATTTTTAAGTACATCTCAGAACAAATCATAAAAGTTCCTAAAGCAAATACCACTGGGAAAACAAGAAAGTAGGAGACAATAAAAAAGTCATAAAACTGATAAAATCCAACCGTATACCGATGCCCCCACCCCCATCTCCCAGCGTTCACGTCTATTTACTTATAAGACCTACCCATCTCTCAGAGAGCAAGTTTCCAAATTCACTAAACTGCCACTGAGCAAAACATCTGGCGGAGCTCATAAGGAAACCCTACTTGTAGCCACTGGTTGTGTCTGGAAGCAGAAAGCAGAAGTATGAGGAAAGAACAGGAGTGAAAATTACACAGGGCTGCTCTTGAATGTGTGTGTGTGTGGTTTTTAAAATCAAGGTTTCTACTTTAAATGCGCTTGTTGTGACTTAAATTGCAGTTTTAGCGAGCAACATAAGGCATAACATTTTTCATCTTAAAGAAATTCTAACTTACAAATTTTGCTATTTTTATAAAGAAGAAAGGCAACAAAATGTATTCAACATTGTTCAGTATCATTGAAAACTAGTTCTAAGAGTTAAAGCTATGGTGAAAAATAGCTAAGCAGCCTAGTGCTTATGTTCTGTTTAATAAAGAACATCTAGGTTGTTGCAATCTTTTGAAGATTTCAATACCTACGTATATGAAGATGAATAAATCTGAGATGCAAGTTGTATACATATTGTGATATACACATGACAGCTTTTCAAAAATACTTTTGGATAAATGAATTCAAGGATAAGATGCATTGCTCACAAAATTTTGATGTGCCAGGACCTGGCGCAGTGGCCTAGTGGTAAATTTTCACCTTACAGTTGCTGGGATCCCATATGCATGTCGGTTCATGTCCTGGCTGCTCCACTTCCCATTCAGCTCCCTTCCTGTGGCCTGGGAAGGCAGGAAAGGATGGCCCAAAGCCTTAGGATGTTGCACAAATGTGGGAGACCCGGAAGAAGCTCCTGTTTCCTGGCCTTGGATTGGCTCAGCTGAAGCTAATGTGGCCACCTGGAGAGTGAACCAGTGCACAGAAGATCTTTCTGTCTCTGTTTCTCTCTGTAAGTCTGTCTTTCCAATAAAAAAAAACTTTCAAAGTGCCTTCATATATACATATACAATATGAACTTTTGAAGACTTACTTTTTTAAGATTAAATATGGGTCTACACCATAAAGAAATCTGTATGTTACGATATTTGAGGAAAATGGAGCCATTTCCTACAAGGAGAATCACAATAATGGAGAAGGGAAATGGAACCACATAAAGCAGCACTCCTTGTAGAAACTGCAGGACCGGGATCATGCAGACGAGTAGTGAAGGCATACATTTTATTTCTCACACACTCCAAGGTCAGTATGAGGACAGCAGTGCCTTCCTGGGGTGGAAGAGACAAGATCACTACCGGCTAAGAGTTCACACTCAGTGTGACTACACTAAAGGCTTCCTGGCACACGTATCTTTCCAAAGATGAAGGAAAATGGATGTAAATACACAACTTCATTCATAAGCGTCTACTCATCCTGAGGCTGCTGATGCTGTAGGATTGTTTCACCAAAGGAATTAAACAGATGCTCTCCTCGTCTCCAGAAAGCAGATGAATTTCACTTCAATACAACCCAAATGCCATCCAGAGGAAGGATGTTCTGTTGGAGAAGAGCTAGGTGCTACTTGTTGCTGGGAGATCTTCTAAAGTTGTTTTGGAGGTTAAGTAGATGGGGAGAAAGGAAAATGTCAGGGGAAATGGAATATTCCCAGAGGCGAAGAGGACAAGATTTTCTAGAGATACGCATGGTTGAGAGTGGATTATTATTGTTGCTTTGTTTGTTGAGTATCTTTTATTCATCCTGTGCAGCAATAAATATTGGTAGTACTCAGTCAAACTGAAAGTGGTCCTGAGATAAGCATTCAATATCATTCCAAATACTTTGATCTTTATTGGTAGATAAATAGGAGACATTTAAATAGGCAGAAAAAAAATGATCATTCTTGCATCACAAAAAGACATTTCGGTGGCTCACATGATGAGCATGATAATGACCGATTATTTAAGATAAAAGGGTGTAGGAAAGGTAACAGGCTGGCCCTAGCTAGTTCTACTTCTGGAGTCTACACTTAGGGAGAATAGCACTGCCTCTTCAGAAGTTAATGACACGGAAATGAGGAAAACACATGATCTGCAGAAAGGAGGCCACCTGAATGTTGAGGATGGAGCCCCCAAGGGGAAGAAGAGACAAGGAAGAAGGGATTGGCTCCCGCCAGTTCTGAATGGATAAAATGCATGAAAATTGACCTGCTTGTTCTGCCTGTGGGCTTTGCCTTCTGCAACCATTCAGCTACTAAACTTTTGGCAAGGAACCAAAGAAGTTAATGCTAAGAAATTAACTAGGAAAGCCTAGTCAACAGATTAGGGTGACCAAACTCTGGCCAGGAGACCTAATGAGATTTAAATGAGAACAATCTTCATATCCTGGTGAAAAAATCAAGCAGATGACTGCCTATGAAGCTCTGTTTCAGGGCTTACACTTCTCATGCACCTGCAGAACTGGGGAACTGTGATCAGTGGCTCTAACATTGAGAATTCATCAAAAACATTCTTCTGTTGGCTAATGAATCTCACCCACACAGCTCTCCAGAACCCAGCAACATGTGTATTGTTTTCCACTGCCTAAGCTGTGTATGAATTCAAGAAATCAAGAAAGAAATTCAAATTCAAGAATCAAGAAAGTAACCATCAGAATAAAAATAAGGAAACCCGGTTTAACCTGGCAAGAGTGCCCAGCAGTCTTTTTCTACAAGAAGGGCACACTCAAGATCATGTCAATTACACTCTGCTATCACCATGAAAGTATTACAATCCTCCCGCTTATAGCCCTGCATCAGTTCTTAATCACGGACAAGCTTACATACAGGAAGGGATTACCATAGGATAGGTTGGAATGAATACTAAGTTGTTGTTGACCAAAATTAGTCCCAGTTCACGGGTCCAGAGAACGTAATATGCCTGGGAAAAACATTTTATATAGCTGGCAACTCATTTTCACAAGAAGTATAAATACCAAGACTGACACTTGACTTCTATGAATTCCAAAAACAAAATATTTTTACATAAGAAACCTTACTATCATAATTGAAATAATTACTTTTGCCAAAAAGATATCAGCAAACACACATGATATAATGTATTCTATGAGTGCTGTATTTAAGATTTTAATGAATAGTGCTTTCATTGTAATGGACTTTTAGTTGCTCCTTAATGGATACATTTGGGATTTTTGGCACAATATTTATAATCTGCAATATTCCAAAGTATTTTTAAAGCGTGACTGTTAGCTAAAAATGAACAAAACTCATTTGACCACCATGTACTCTGGCTACCAAAACCAGTGTCAAGCATCCTCTGAAACACTTCTTGCCCAACTGATTGTTTTATTTCATAAAAAAAAGTGATTGCTTCAGTGTTTTATTCTTCAATAAACACTAGGTGATATCTGGTTCAATGCTTTTCAGCACAAAATTACACCGAAGAAAAGCCAACGTAATAGGTTTGACCTATTATTTTTACCTATTTCTTACCAATTTCCACAACCTATTGTACCATCAAGCATCTCTAATGCAGGGTAATTCATTTCTGACTCTCAGCAATCGACCCCTAAACACGCCAAGGTCATTCACTACATCTGATACCCCCATTAAAAAATCTTCTCTCTGCATTTACATTATGCTTTCACTTACACAGAAGATAGCATGCTCAAAATCTTCCATTCCTCAAAGAATATGCCTATGAGATTCAAGTGCAGCTTGGGAATGAAAAAAATAAAATCACCTGAAAAGTGCTGTGTGAATGGAAACCTTCACTGCAGCTTAGAAGAAACTTGAAGATGAAACCTTTGAGTGATGTCACATTTATACCCACCAATGTAACTCTATGTTTTATATAACATACAATTGTACGTTTAATCATGTTCAAATCTTTTTACTGCTCATAACAAGGTGGACTCTGGTAAATGTGCTTCTACCTAAGGAACCCTATCATTTAAGTATCTTACCCCAGAAAGCACAAAATTGAAATGCTACTTCTGTGCAATTCATTTTTTGTTTTACAAGAGTAATAATTTTCAGAGTTATAGCCTTAAGAAATTGAGATTGATTATTCAGTAATAGGTTGTGATACTCACTTTTTTTACTTACAGAAAACTACAATGTTTAAGTAAATGTTAAGCCTGGAGTGTGCATCAGTGGTAAATCCTCAGCATCATAAACCTTTCCTTTGGCCTAGTCTGTACCCCCATAGCCTCTGCTTTGAACGTTCACACCACACAGCACAATCTACAGCAACTTCTACATGTAGTGCTTCCTTCCATACACACCCACCCTAGGCATCCACTACATAAAATTTTACAATTTCTATAAGCATGCACTTGTTCATGATCAAAAGCAAATAGTCAATGGGAATCTGTAAGAACAGAATAGAAACTTGTCCAAGCACCATCCTTCTCCATTACTCCTTAATATTGCCAAACTCAGCTTCTTTCAGCTGTTAGGGAAATCAGTGCATGGTAGACACAGTGCAGTAGTTCAGAGAGAGGGTTAAACATATTGGACCAATATCGGGATCAGACGTACAGCAGTGCCATTGGTGATGGTGAATACTTTTACACCATTGGAGCTGACACTATCAAGTCCCAGGTCAGTCAAAAGTGTTTTTCCTACAGGTTGACTCAGAAACTAGGCGTTAGAAACACAACTTCCTTGATTGGGATTGTGGAGCAAACCGTTTGCTTCTTCATTCAGGCAACACGTATTTATCATTGTAGACACGCTACCTTCCTACATGCCAGGAATAAAGGGTGAACAAGCCTAACACAGGGCTTACATTCTAGAGAGAAGACAACACAGGAGTACACAATAATGACAATTTTGAGTAGAAACTGGCATTCCATCTTCCCTGCAATGTGCTCTGACTTTTGAAGGAAAGCGTTCAAACAATTCTGGTTCATTTATGTTTCATGACTGCTCAAAATTAGGCTCCATTTTAGAAATGACTATTCTGGTCTTCTGGTCGCTAATTTATGAAAATACAGACTTTTTAAGATTTATTTATTTTTATTGAAAAGGCAGATTTGCAGAGAAAGAGAGAGAAAGACAAATAGAGAGATCTTCCATGCGCTGGTTTACTCCCCAAATGTTGGCAATGGCTGTAGCTGAGCCAATCTGAAGCCAGAAGCCAGGAATTTCTTTTGGATCTCACTCACAATTGCAGGTTCCCATGACTTCAGACCATCTTCCACTGTGTTCTTAGGTTAAACACTGGGAGCTGGATGGGAAGCAGAGCATCCTGGACACGAACCAGCACCAATATGGGATGCTGGCACTAGGAGGTGGAAGATCAGTGTTTAAACCATTGCACCAGCCCTCAAGACACAGAATACCTGGCTGAGAGTTTTTCTCTTCACATTTGGAATTCAATGCTTGAGTATGTTCTGGGATCCTCTGTGACGATAGGCAGTCAGAGGAAAAGTGAAGCTTTTTCTTACTCATTTTAAGTTAAAAGTTTGTTTACTTATCTCTTTATGACTTGCTCTCCTAAAAGTCTAAAATAATCCCTCTGATCAACTCTCTTTTCAATATGGAATTTTTAAAGAAATTTTAATTCTGTGAAATTTTCTTGTATTAGGACTTACACCACTCAACATTTCTCCTTATCAACTCCTGAAATTCCTATTAGTTGCACAATAAAAATTACACATGCCTCCTTTCTTTCTCTCATGTTTCTACCTTATCCTTGAAAATGTCTAGAACAACTTTTAATTCTTCTATTGTATTTTGTATGACATAATAACATCCTAGTTCAGTACTGTTTTCATTATTTGATTATGCATTTTTATATCATCTTGTTTCTATTTTAAGGATGTAATGTCTGAAAACTCTCTGTAAATATTATTTATAATTAATTGTCTGCTTCCTGGGCACTAATCACCAGCATTTTACTTTTTAATTTTTCAAAACATTTGTGTATTAAGTTGAGGAGGACAACAGACACAGAGATACAAAATCTTTCATCCTCTTGCTCTCTTCCCAATTGGCCACAAATCCTCCCCCGTTTTTAAACGACTGCCCCTTTTCCTTTTAGGTCTCTTACTGTAATGCTGGGGGAGTGCTCACCTGTCCCATGCCTCTGAGCTATTTCTTCACAATAACATGGGGGTTGCTGTGTTCCTGGTTGAAACTTGTCAACTGACAGATGCCACTTCAGAGTTCAGCAAGCGAGGAGTCAGCCTGATGCCACGGACTTCCAAGCACTGTGCTGTGCAAAGCATTCCCTGGGACACAAAACCAGTCAGTACTTTCTTAAGTCTCCTCTATGACCCCTTTCTTCTGCCTCAAAAATATGAGTTTTTTAAGTTCTTGTCTGAGTCACTTTGTGTTGCTATAACTGAACATCACATCCTGGATGGTTAATAAACAACATTTATTTGTTACAGATTGGGAAGCCAGAAGCCCAACATTAGCATGCAGGAATTCTGGGGAAAGATTTTCCTTTAATTTTACAAATGTCCCTCTTCATATTGCATGAAGCATAAACAGCAAGTCAGCCCTTCGTTCTCTTCTCAAAAGAGTACTAATTAGGGCCCAGCGTGGTGGCGCAGTGGTTAAGGTCATCGCCTTGCATGCCCGGGATCCCATATGGGCACCGGTTCTAATCTCGGCAGCCCCTCTTCCCATCTAGATCCCTGCCTGTGGCCTGGGAAAGCAGTCGAGGACGGCCCAAAACTTTGGGACCCTGCACCCGTGTGGGAGACCCAGAAGAGGCTCCTGGCTTCGGAATGGCATAGCATTGACTGTTGCGTTCACTTGGGGAGTGAATCATCGGACGGAAGATCTTATTTTCTGTCTCTCCTCTCTGTATATCTGCCTTTCCAATAAAAATAATAAATAAATCTTTTTTTTTTTTAAAAAAAAGAGCACTAATTAATCCCTATTGTGAGTTTCCAACTGCACTCCATAATGTCCCCCAAATGACCCACAACCAATACCATCGTATTGGAAGGGGGTTTCAACATGGATTTGGAGGGACACAAACGAACCCATTCTAATCTCCCATTTTCTTAATTTACCAAGCATAAAACACTAGAGAAAAGGTAGAGGTGAAGGAGTTAATTATTCTACTTCCTGGTTCTCATTTTCAATTGCATTTCTCACTTTCAATTTCTTCTTCTTAACATCCCTAAGGCCACAGTCTTGCTGGGATTCTTTAGATCCCATCATCACAGCTTCTGCTGCTCTGAGGAGCTGCCAACACTCTTCCATTCTGTGACAGCCAAAATTTTGTAGCTTCCCTCCCCTTCTCTTTGTATAAGTAATGAAACCATTTTTATTCCTTCAATTCTATATTAATCAATTCTCTGGGATAAGAGGAGAAAACAGCATGGGCTCAGCCTGGTGTCTTGGTCTGGAAACCACCTCTATGGTAAGGGAGAATTAACTTTTGGTTTAGCATTAAAGGCAAAAAGAAGATGCCCAGAGGCAGCATCTGGCTGATGAATGCTTACCAGGATAAGAGGAGCATATAAATATCAGCATAGTAACTCCCCCATATCCATATGGGACATCTTTCAAGACTTCCATGAGATGCCTGGAATCAGAGACAGCATCACACTTTATAAGGACTGTGTCGTTGTTGCTGCTGCTGTTTTTCCCTACAAGCCCTATAGAACTGTCATACAGAAACAAAGTTCATCTGTTCTCCCAGGTTCTATGCCCTGATGTCTCATTTGCATCACAACCACTGCACTTTTTCACCCTAACTAAACAAAAGCACCACAGCACCCTGACAGCTGACCTGATAAATGAAATGACCACTAAGGAACAAATGAGCAGAGACCATAAGTAGTACGTATGCAAGACATAGGCACAATTCCCATCTGAGGTGTGCTGGAGCCAGAAGGTGTGAGTTTTAATCCTGCTACTCTAAATAGCATGCATTTAAAAATGTGTAAGTTTGGGCTAGTCTGGCAGTATGCAGCGTTAATCCAAAACTTGAGATATCAGAGTTCTGTATCTAAACACCAGTTCAAGTCCCAGCTATTCGGACTTCCTATCCAGCTTTCTTCGCAGGCACCTGCAAAGACCGCAGAAGCTGATCTAAGTTCTTGGGGCCCTGCACTCTTGTGAGAGAGCAGGGTAGACATCCTGGCTCCTCCAGATATGACTGTTGCAGTCATTTTAGGAGCGAACCAGTAGATGGAAGACATTCTTCTACCCCACCCTAACTCTCTGTTTTGCTGCCTTTTAAGTAAACTGCCTTTTTTTAAATTATCATTTTCTTATTTCTGGACTTTTCCATTTAATATCCTTGTATTGTCACTGGTTTAGGTAACTGAAACCATAGAAAGTGAAATTGCCGATAAGGGGAAGTACCGCATATGAAGATATCAGTAAATCAGTTCCAGGCCTTTTGAAACTGCCCCAATTAACAAAACTCATTGGAGACTTCGGGCTTAGTTTTGTCAGGTTTTGTCAAAACAGCTAGAGCAAAAAAGAAAGTTAGCCATCAAAAGTTGGGTAGAAGGATGACTGAGCAAATGGCTGATATAAATTTATCACATAAGCAGCATTCTCTTATTCATAGAATTGCACAATTAAGTTCAGAAAACAAAGATTATTACATATTCATTTACTTCCTTAGAGACAGGGAAACACAGAGATAAAGAGAGACAGTGTGTGTGTTCCCATTTCCTAGCTTACTCCTCGGATGCCCACAGTTCTGGATCAAGGCTGAAGCTAACAGCTGAAAGCTCCATCCAGGTCTCCCCTACAGGTGGTAAGGAATCCAATCGCTTGAATCATCACCACCATCTCCCATGATCTGCATGATCAGGGACCTACACGCAGGAGACAGGACCAGAATCTGACTCAGGCACCGTACTAGTAACAGACAAGGGAAACTCAGCTTGCATCTTATTCCCCAGGCCAAACATCAAAGCTGATCACATCTTATAAAGGTCTGTTTGTTCATTTGAAAGTTATAGTAACGGATAGAGGGGAGAAACAGAGAAGTAACATCTCCACTGATTCACTCCCCAAATGTCCATTACTAAGTCAGAAGCCAGAAACTCAATTCATGTACCCCATGTGGGCAGCAGGAACCCAAGGACTTGAGCCATTATCTGCTGACGCCAAGGCATATTAATAGGAAGATGGATTAAAAACAGAGTAGCCGCAGTTTGAATTGATACTTCATATGGGAACCTTGTCTCACAAATATAGTGTCCTATTGCTAACTTTGGATGACCCCAGCCAAGAATAAAATTAAAAGTCTATCTCTAAATAAAATAAAAGTATCTCACACAGTCAATAGAAAGTATTTCAAACCAAGAGGTGTTCAGTTTTGCTACAAAATGAAGTTGAACGAAAGAAACAATTTGATATCACAGTGTTATGTGAAACAACACACACACAGCTATGCTACATGGCTTCTCTTATTATGTAAGTCAAAATCAATATGAATCTAAAACTGAGACTACAGATACCAGGAAGATGGGAGAGTGAAGGAATTAGATTACAGCTGGTACCAAACCTCATGCACATGATTATTTTCACTGAACAGTAATTATAGCTCATGATGAAGAGAGCACAAAGCCAAGTCACTGAATATGTTCTTTGAAAGAAAGATACAAGGAACAAAGGAACAAAGAAAGGAAGGAAGGAGAGAGAGAGAAAAAAAAAGAGAAGAAGGAAGGGAAGGGAAGGGAAGGGAAGGGAAGGGAAGAGAAGGGAAGGGAAGGGAAGGGAAGGGAAGGGAAGGGAAGGGAAGAGAAGGGAATGTGCATTTGCTTCATTTTCTACCACCAATACTTGGCCAACAATCCTCTCCCCTTCTTCTCTATCACTAAAGTTATCCAAGAAGTAAGTTAAACGGCCGTTAGTAGGGTACTACCAAAACTGCCTGGTGTCTTTTTGAGAAAAGAATATTAGATGTGCAAAAGTAATCAGGACCAAGCAATCAGCAGGTGAAGTGCCCTGTGAGTACCCTTTCCAACCCTGGATGAAGAGACTGGAATTACGATTCCCTGTCCCTCCAGGGCCAGTAGGAAAGGTTTTCCCTTCGCCAAAGACTATTCCAGATCGGACTTGTGTGCACAATGGGCAGCACAGCTACCTCACACATTCGGTGACAACAGCTCAGTGATCCATGTACAACGCTAAGATGACAGGCCTCTCATCATTTCCACCTCTGAGGAAACTGAGGCACAGGGAGGGCAGGCAGCCTGGCAGTGGATCCCAGAGATGCAAAGTAAACACAGGCTGCCTCATTTCTGACTCTGTGCCCTCACCACCTACTTACACTGTCTCCTCGCTGTGATGGACAGTGAATTTCTCTGAATTGTTTTTACAAAACACTGAACATACGTCTTTTTGAGATCATAGTAAGCATTTTGTTTCCACATGACCAACAGAACCATGCTGCTGTAATTGAAGAGATTACCATTCAGACTAAAATTAATACTGCACATTTTATTCTTTCAGAAGCACACATGTTCTCTGGATGAATCCCAACAGCAGTTTGCTATTATGTGTTTTTCATAGTTAAGGATGACCAAGACCTACCTTTCTTCTGAAAGATGATGCAAAAACTCAAACACAAGTCAGCTGAAGCTACCCTGAGACAAGTATAACCACATGTTAAGTCAACAAAGAGGTCAGAATTTTCAACCACCCTATCATATAAGCAATTCTCTCAAAATATTTAGGGAAGTTCAGTATAATTGCCTACAGGAATTATTCACCTAGAATTACTGTAAGCTCTTTGAAGGAAGTCCATATATTTATTCATTTTGTGTTCGTTCTTTTCTGGTTGAAAGAGTGTCTTCCTATTCATACCTTATAACTGTTTCTAAAGTTAGTATAATTTTAAATACTGAGTGTTTGAATTTTATGAAATTTTTAAGATTTTTTTTATTATATAATCCCAGCATAATTCATTGTGGTTAGAGAAGCTATTCTGAATGCTTTCAGTATTCTGAAATTTATTAAAGTACTCAGTATATTATCACTTTGGGCACATAGACATAGAGTGAGGTAATTTTAATTTACATAAACAGAACATAGTCCATGTGTGTGTTGTAACCATTTTATTGCAAAAGACAGAATTTCATTATTTTTGTGACTGAGCAATATCATATTATGTATATCCACCACATTTTCTTTATTCAGTGATCAGTTGATAGCCATCTGGGTTGAGCTCATGAATTTTTTACTGAAGCTGTGCTCCTTGTAATCTATCTCTTCTAAACAAAACAAACAAACAAAACCATACAAATAAAATAGGAGTTTCCAAAGGAGCTACTCTGGGTCAAACAAGAACCAAATCAAAAGCAAGAAGAAAAAGGACAAGACCCAAATTTAGGGACTGAAACGCCCTTACTAATCAATATTTGGATTTCTGTTCTGGCTCTGTTTCCCATTCCACATTCCCGCTAACATACATGCTGGTAGAGAGCAGTGGACAGCTCAAGGGCTTGTGTCCCTGCCTCCCACGTGGGAGACCCAGATGAAGTTCTGGGATCCGCTTTTAGTGTGGCCAAGCCCTGGCCTGAGAGAATGAACCTGCAGAAGAAAGATTTCTGTCTCTTTGTAACTCTGCCATTCAAGTAAGTAGCAACAAATAAAAACTAAGGGGAAAATTAGAAATTAAAAAAATATAGACGCCAATTCTAGTCTCATGCCTAAGTAGCTGTGTGATATAAAACATGTCATTTCACCTTGCTGGATGTTATCTGTGAAATAAGAATTTTCCATGACAGTATGAAGCACCACAAGATACTAAGATAGAATAAAATCCTTTCATCAAAACACATTTAAAATTCTGTAATACAGCTTCATAATGCTTCCCCCCCCCAAAGATCAAAGGTAGAGAAAAAGAAAGTTGAATTATTACTCAGTGAATGGAGTATATAAAGATATAAGTACCAACTTGAACTGCAAACACACATCAGCTCCTGGACACATAGGAATATATATCAAGCAAATGAATAAGTGAAAAAATACATATTTGAAGCAGTGAAACTGTTAAAAGATAAATGTTGCTGACATTTGTAAAGAGTAAAAAGTCATGACATCATAACGGAGTGTCCCCCAGTGAGTTCACCGTTAAAAGTGTTACTCCTCCATGTGACAGGCTGGAGATTTCCAGTAACATTTGTCTGTGCCTCTGACTGTCAAAGGAATTTATTGTGCATTTACACAACCAAGAAAGAAAAATTAGATAAGAGACCAATCCCAATACTTTTGGAACATGAAGAATATCCCCAGTAGAATTACTGGGAAAACAAAGGTTCCCTTAAAATAATTTAAATGCCTTTTCATCAGGTGCATTGAACCATCAATACCACTCTCATTTCCGTAGCATACTGTGAACTCCCTACACCAAGAAAGAGACTACAAAGGGAGAAGCAAAACTTTCACCTAGAATAATAAACTCACTTCTACATCCTTATATCCCTTATCCCATTTCTGAAAATTATATATTTACAGTTCTTGCCACTTTGTCTCTAATATGTATTTTTTTTAACCCAAATAGTCATGAAGAATTGGTGTTGTCAAATCCTCTGAATTTAATTCACTGGTCCCTCCAGGATAAGAATATGGGAGAAAGGAGGAAAAGACAAATGGAAAGAAATAATATGATTTGTCTAGGCCTCACAAAACATAAAACTTCCACAAGGCAAAGGTCACATTGAAGAAACTGAATGGCAAAAAAAGCAACTGTTAACAAACACTTAACAGTTTGTAAGCAATTTTTGGTAAATAACAAAAACAGATTGAGCATAGAGAACAAAGATATCAATGGGATTGGGTGTTCAGAGACCTCTCCATGAAAAAGACAAAATTAACAGCATTGCAGAGGAGGCTAACTTGGTCTTGTACAAAAGGGACAGGCATCTTGAGCTAGAAACCAGTCTAAGATGAGTGGAGCAAAGGAACTACCTGAAAACAGAACACAGTGGGGTTGAAGTTGTTTGAAGAACACCTGTGGAGTACTGCTCTGGCCTTCTGAAGACTTCTCCCACCTTAATTTTTGAGCAAAACAAGAAAAAGAGAATACTAGAAATGAAAAGGAGAGGACTTTCCCTTTTTCAATATTCTTCACCTACAAGTTTTCCATAAGTATGTGTGACTGTTGGCTTTTGCATTAGGCGTACGTGTTTGCTAGGGAGGTGTGACAAAGCACCACACCGCAGCTGGATGGGACAGCAAACACTGATCTCCCTAGAGCTTCAGAGACTCAAGTCTGAGCCTGCGCTGCAGTCAACAGTGCAGTTAGTTCTGTCTGGCTTGAGAAAGGCCTGTTCTCCGTGTGCTTTCCTGTGACCCTCCTCGGCAACTGGCAGCGTCACAGTGCCCCTTGCTGAATGACCTCACTTCCCCCTCACTGTCTCTGTCCCCACACCAACACTCTAGAGTTTAGGTCTGCAAGGTGTGGATTTGGGGTAAAGGTAGACACACTCAGCCCCACAGAGGTCACAACTCTTGGACTCTCATAAATAAGCATCAGGTAATCAATTTCCTAACCAAAATTTATCCATGCATCTTCACATGCCTTCAGAATATTCTCTTCTGTATAAAGATGCCACCTTACTCACCTAAGAAAGTAGACCCAAGATATAGCATTGCCTTCCACCCCTTATCATTTCATTATCACCCCTTAATCAAATACAAAGAACAACTGCATCATACAGATGAGAAACATGTGTGAACTCACTCCAGGTCAGCTTCTCCTCACTCCTGGTCAGCTTCTCTGTGGACATGAAATAAAACGCAGCAAGAGAGAATCCTGGGAAATACATGTCTAATAATAGATCAGAAATCAAGCATGAAGTTGTAGGCCAAGTGATGGCAACACGGGGACCAGTTCAAGTCTTGGCTGCTCCAGACTCCTTATTAATGTATGTAAGGAAGGCAGTGGAAGATGACCCAGGTCCTTGAGCCCTTGTACCCACCTGGTTTTGGACCTCCCCTGCTCCCACCCCCGATTCCATCCTTGCAGTCATCTGGGGAACGAACCAGCAGATGGAAGATTCTTTCTCCATGTCTTCTCTCCTTCTCTCCATAAATCTGCCTTTTAATTAAATTAAATATACATATATATTTATACACACTATAGAATTATATATAATTAAATATATTAAAATATTAATGTATTCAATTATATATTAATAAATATACATGTTTTATATATAGTACGTGTGTATAAATGTATATATATATATAAAGTTTGTGGAACGTGGCTGATTTGTATATGTTTATTAAAAACAATAAGATATAAAGCACACAGGACCCATGAAAAATACTTTAAATTCGGTTTTAAGTGTGTTTTACACTAAAAGAGAAGAGGGCCAAGAATGACAACCTGAAGGAGGAAGATGAGAAGCTGGAGGAGGAGCAGGAGGAATGTTGAGTGGCTTGTGCTAGCTCCCAGTTTCATTTTTTATACTATTTATTAGCCAAACAGGGCTTCCCAGGATTTAAAGCCAAAAATGAGAATGGAAATTATCATGCACTCTTCATTTATAATTTTCAATATTTTAAAAAGAACTTAAAGATCTTTTATTTTATACAGTTGCCAGTAATTGTCTTTATGGTTTTATTGGTATTAATTTCATATAGCTCATTTAGAATGTCAAGCCACATATGCAACATAGTCATAAAGTTGTTATTACTTCAAAGAGATATAATTATCGGCAATTTTGACTCTCATTTCTGGTCTTCATCTCTCTTCTCATTTCTCCCTCATTTTAAAGGAATGAAGATGAGTTTGCTGACCTTTTGCTAAAGAACATTTAGAAAGAAGAAACTGTTCATTCTCATCCTAGTTGGGGCCTGTGAAACTTTCATTTTCCAGCTCCATTAACTTTTTCAGAGTACTTCTAATTATAATACTGCTGCAGTACAAATAAATTTCTAAATTCATTTGAAAATATAAATGCTGCTAAACAATAAATAATCTGGCAATATGGAGCCCCCTTTAGCCAGTGGACCGTACTTCAATACAATGGATATTTCCTTTATTACATAAGCTAGTACTTAAAAGAAAAAAGTCATAACAGGCAAAGTAAAATTTCTTATTATTCAGAAAAGCTGTGAAGACATACAGCATTAAATGTAATTCTACAAATTTTCTTAATATTTTGCAGGAAATTCAAAATACAAATTAATGTTATCTGTACCAGTACTTTGTGTATTTCTACTGGTTTCATCATCCACAGTTTTGGAACATCATAAAACTATTAGTTCTTACATAAGAGAGCACTCTAGCTAACCTAAGGGAGGGAAATGCTATGATTTTGAGAAATATTTGTCATTACAAAGGGAAAAACACAAAAAAGAAATAGAAGGTGCTATTTTTAGACCTTGTTTTGGGGAGAGTCCAAAATAACACCCCTTCTGGGTGGGAAAATAAGAACCTGGATTATCAAGTGGGAAAAATCACTCCACACAATTAGAAGTTCATGCTATACAGTAGTGAAATGGACAGGGCGATGTAGCTAAGAGCTGACCATGCCCTGATCCGGCGGGAGACACAGGTTTGGATCAGTGCACTACGCACATGTAAAACAAAGATCAAGGGTGGTATGAAGCTGGAGGACCTGGGGCTCCGAAGAACCAACGAACTGTTCTAGGTAATGGGCAAGAGGTGGTGCAAAGCTGGAGGTCCTGGGGCACCGAAGAACCAACGAGTTGTTTTAAGTAATGGGCAAGAGGTACATCTCTGAGAATGGATATCTAATTGGAGAAATGGCAGCTAGAAATCATTGCTTGTCCTTTGTCCTTCATGTACGCAGAGCCTAAGTGTATTGAATGGTTAGAAGTTCTCTGAACAGGAACTGGACCAAACTCAATCAATTCAACGTAGGCTGGTAATCGGAATCCTACAAGTGGAACTGTGGGAAAATAAAAACCACAAATACTGAGAAATGTCCAAATGAAAGGGCCTGTCCTTTTCGTCTGTAATGTGCGAGAAAATGTGGGAGGCTTAGTAGCATGGGCACTATTGAGAAATGACAGTGAAAGCCTCACCCTGTTCATAAACAATCAGATCTGATGGGATTCACCACTATCAACCACTCCAGGACCAACCAGAGGGAACTCCTTCCCTCTCTCGATGTTGTTTCTGGCTTTTTGCTATTGTTGTTGTTGTTTTGCTTTTTTTTTTTTTTTTTTTTTTAAGACCAGGCCCAAAAGGAGCCTACATCACAAGTGGTAGAAAAAAATATGTCACTGAAACATAAAGACAGGCAGGAAGAGAGCAAAAGAGGCCCTGTAACAAGCAGGAAAACATTTTATGGTAGAACAGAGGAACCAGTGGTAGACGAGAAGTAGGTCTCTGTGTGTTCTTCCCTGGAGCATCTCCAAGCACAGGCTGTGGGGAGTGTATCAGTGCTCAGGGCCCTCCAAGCCCAACACAGAAGAAAATGGTGCAGCAGCAGAAGCCACCCGCAGCCTCGAGCGGACCCGGGGGGACAGAGTTATGGGAGGGTGACAGCGAGGACCAAAAAGTCAATGCTCTGCAGCCGAACAAAACAGTGTCTGAATGGCATCACATACTACAGAGATGCAGGGAAGAGACTACAGGTATCCTGAAGAATCCACAAAGAAGAGAGGTGGCCTGGGACAGCTTCCCAGACAAAGGGAACAGGCCTTGAATGGGCTGAATGAGCTGCAAAAGAGATGTGCAGGATCCTTTAAAGCAAGTAACCCCAATGAAGACAGAATCCAAGCTTATTATAATTTCATAGCTAGAAAGTTGCACGCTTCTGAGATTTGCTCCACTTCAAAAGGGCTAATAGCCCAAATGCAAACTCAAAGCTTGCATTGATCCTAGCTATGCCAAGACTCTACCGCACTGAGAGTGAGCACACAGCTGGAGCTTGAATCAAACTGTGGAAACGGTGTTCAGCATCAGTTTAGGGTCTGTGAATGAGCCCCCATGTTTCAACCAGGCCATTCTATCAGGCTTTACTATTTGTTAAGAGGTTTAAATCTACAAAAGAAAAACCAATTTTGTGAAATCCAGTAATGCAGTGGTTAACCACAGCTGAAATTCATAAACTATGATTTGTCAAATAATTTGTGCTTTTTCCAAACACAAGACCCTGTATTTTTTTGACACCAACAAAAAATGTGTTTACCTATCCCCCATAATTTGCTATTGAATCTACAACATATCTGCTTTACCTGATTTCTTGGAGGGTTAGGAATTTACGTCCCCCCCCCCAAAAAAAAACACTTTGTGATGGAAAATGTAAAATCTTCCAGCTCAACGGACTGGAAATATTATTTTTCTGAACTTCAGATAATACCACACACATACCAGTCCAGGCTGCATGGAGAACACTCTTCTCTTCAGACATATCTAGGCAGTGAAATTACACAGAGGAGCGATGGGCCTTTAACCTTGCGTTAGGAATCTATGCCACACGTTCAAGTTCCTAAGTTTAACTCCTGACTAGCCTGCTGCAATGCACCCCCTTGGAGGCAGCAATGATGGTTCAGGTGATTGAGAAATCAGGCCTGGGTTCCAGGATTCTGACCTCAGCTTGGCACAGCCCCACCCAATACTTGGGCATTTGACAAGTGACAAGTGAATCAGTGGATTCCAATATTCTCCCCACTCCCTTCCTCTACCATCTCCCCTTCCCTCCCTCTTCACACATCCTCATTCTCTCTGTCTCTCAATTTTAAGATAAAAGAACGTTCAGTGGGGTCTGGTGCTGTGGAACACGGCCTGCAACATTAGCATTGCATCCTGTATAGACACTACTTGGAGTCCCAGGTGCTTCACTTCTATTTTTTTAAAGATTTATTTAACTTGGAAACTCAGAGTTGCAGAGAGAGAGAGGAAAAGACACAAGGAGAGACAGAAAGAACAAGAGATCTTTCACGTGCTGGATCACTTACAAACAGCTACAATGGCTAGAGCCTAGCCCATATGAAGCTGCGAGCCAGGAGCTTCTTCTGCATCTCCCACATAGCTGCAGGGCCCGCTTGGGGACTTCAGCATCCTCTGCTTCTTTCCCAGGGAACTGTATCAGGAAGTGGAACAGCCAGGACAGGAACTGGGCCTATGTGGGACGCCAGTGGTATCAGGCAGAGAGGACTAGCATGTTATGTTACCATGCTGGTCCCTACTCCCATTTATACAGCTCCCTGCTGATGCAACTGGAAAAGCAACAGAAGACTGCCCAAATGTTTGTGCCTCTGCTGAAAATGTGGGAAACCAAAATGAAGATCCTTGCTCCCGGCTTCAGAGCAGCCCATTCCAAATGGCAATTATAGCCACGTGGGAGTGAGGCAGTGGATGGAAGAAATCACTTTCTCTTCTATTTCTCTTTTTCTTCTCATCTCATTTTTCTCCGTCTCTATGTCTCTCTGTAATGTAATTTATACTTTGAAGACAGTAATGAACTAATACCTACAATAAACATGCATCTCTAAATATGCTAAATATACATTAATAAATGCTAAAATTGTATCTAGGAGCTTAAATAGGCCTAAAAATAAAGTGAGTCAGATCATTGTTGTCATCAGTATTAAATTCTTTGTCTAAGCTCATACAACTGAATAGTAGAGCTAGTCCTTAAAATAGATGCAGCTAACTCAAATGTCACTGTTTTTTTTCAAGCTAAAATGCTTCTTCCACTTGTAACCTTTCTGGTATCTAGCCACTGTTTCCATCAGGAATCCTCTATTCTATTCAATCTGAATCTAATTCATTGCTATGCAAGCCTGTTTACTTGGAATTTGTTCTTAATATGGTTTCAAAGCAGTTGGTCACTGTCTTCGCCCTAAGAGCTTCCTCGCACAGACACGCAGAACTCAAAGAAAAGGAAACGCTCCAGCAGCAACCTGTTCCTTTAGCTGAACACGCCCTTTGCGATGCTTCCTTCAAAACATCTCTGCACCCTTAAATGACTTGCAGCATTGCCATTTCATGCTGGCTTTCACAGGTGGGGTACAGGCTATACCGGCAGAAAACAAAGCCCATATGCAGACGCCACAAGAAGATGTTCATTTACAAGCCAAGGGAAGAGGACCACAAAGAAGCTAATTGTGTTGACACATTGAACGCAGGCTTCCAGCCTCCACAGAGCTCAGAAAATACGTTTCTGATTCTTCAATTCACCAAGAATGTGATACTCTTTGTGGAAGTCCTAGGAAACCAGTACACTATGCTACAGCTGTCCTCAATTCCTAAACTGCATTACATGTATGTATACAGATATGTGTGTACAGGAACACACACACACACACCAGGTAACTGCATAATACTGAGAAGGTTACATTACTTGGAAGGTGTTCTTGCTAAATGTCTAGTTGAGTCTACACTGAAGAATATTCCACAAGAACTGGCCAATATCCTTCTAAGCATTAAGACTTAGAAAGCAAAGAAACACCAAAAACTGCCACCAATCAGAAGAAATATGAAAGCTATATGCAACGTGCAATACTGGATCCTCTAACAGGAAAAAACATGTTATTGGAGGAATGGTAAAATCTAAATGTCTATAATTAACAACACTGTACTGACATTGGCTTCTTAATTTTAATAACATTACTACAGTTATGCATGAAGCTGACATTAAGATGTTAGCACTAGGCCCAGTGCAGTAGCCTAGTGGCTGAAATCCTCACCTTGCATGCACTGGGTTCTCATATGGGTGCTGGTTCTAATTCTGGCAGCCCCGCTTCCCATCCAGCTGCCTGCTTATATCCTGAAAAAGCAGCCAAGGATGGCCCAAAGCCTTAGGACCCTGCAAAGCTGAACAAGGGGTAATCGAAAACTCTCATTTTTATCACGGTAAGATATATATATATATATATATATATATATATATATATATATATATATATATTTTTACAATTTCAAATTTAGAATGCAGAGGCTGGCACTGTGGTACAGTTGGTAATGCCATGATTGTAACCCAAACATCCCTTATGGGTAATGGTTCATGTCCAAGCTGCTCCACTTCTAATTCACCTGGCTTTGCATCTGAAAGAGGAACGGAAAACGGCCCAAGGCTGGGCCCTGTACCTGTGCAAAAAACCTGGAAGAAGCTCCTTGCTCCCAGCTTGGGACCAGCCTAGCTCTGGGCACTGCGGAATTTCAGAAGTGAATCAGCAGATGGAAAAATCTCTTTCTCTCTCTCTGAGTCTCCTTCTCTCTGTAACTCTGTTTCAGAAAAATATATAAATCTTTTAAATTTTTTTCAAAATAAAAATGAAATCATAAATCAGAAACCATCATCATTTACTATAAATAATGCATTATAAATACAAACATTTGTATTGTTACATTATTATATTATAATGCATAAACATTGTTCATAATATAAACAATATGAAAATCACAAAATAAAGGAATTATAGTTACCCCCTAAAGAGGAGATAAACTGCATAGCTTATTAGCATGAAGTAAACCCCAAAGCAAATGCCGTGTTCAGAGAAGGCTGAGCAAAGAAAGGGCCGCCACTCACTAGGTCAGCTGGATGCTCTTCTCCCTCCAGTCACCTGACAGGTGCTATCTCATTTAATCCTCACAAACACGCTATCATTTGGAAAATGTGACAACTAATAAAACAGAAGCTCGAAAACCTTCCAGGAACTTATCCACGGTCACATACCAAGTGACACACCAGGATTTCAGACCACAGTCCATTTAACCTAAAAATGCCATGCATCTTGTACCAATTAAAAAAAAAAATGAGTTGCTATGTCCCCACCAACTATCCATTTACATGCCTGGCCCATCTGTCTATTCTGATCCCAAGGAGACCGCTCTCATGTGGAGAGCTTTACTAAAGTCTAGACTGCATTACACCCTCAGCTTCTGCTTTAATTGACTTGGGGTTTGATCTGACCTCAACAACTTAGAATTACATTCCACATATCTCAATGTATAGACAACAGTAACCCTTCCAGCTTACCAATGTTAGGGCATGCCAACAGGAACCAAAGCCTTGATGGCAAGGCAGCTTATAATTATTCTTCAACCAAATCAATTACATTCTCTTTGTACAACATATTCCTTATTGAAACAAGAGAAGCAGTATACTCAAGGGACAAATCTGAAAACCCTCCCAATGCAGAGAAGCAGTCTCTGGACTGGTAGATGGCAAAACACTGAATGCCTTTGATTCTAATTTCCTCTGGTCCCCTTAAAACGGCAAAGGGAACCCATCAAGCTATGTAAGACACTAATTGAAAATAAACATTTTCCTACTTTTGAGTGGAATCAAAGCTGGCGAAAAGTGAATAGCTTCAAGGTGAAGAATGAAACTGAAAGCAACATCAAGAAAGCTGCAATGAGAGTATTCCAAAGCCATTCTGTCTGCTGAACTGTCAGCCATGCAAGCGCTTACAGACAATTACAACCTTAGAAAACAAATAAAAAGTGTGTAAGTAGGCACTTCGATACTTGTTTCTAATTATAGGGTTTATGAGCTGGATTCAAAAAACACCCATAGAAGCGACGTGAATAATACTAACCCTGAAATGAGGTTATGAAGCATGCTAGCTTTCCATAATTACACAGCTGTGACAGGTTGGGGAGACCCCTGCCTCAAACACAATTCCGTGTCTTTGTGCCTAGGAATGAGGGTACCATTTCTGTTCAACGTTGGCTTTTAAAAAATAAATTTAGGTTGAATCAGGTGGCAATCTTCAATATCTGTCCTATAAAAATGACAAGTTCCTATTCTGAGTTACAATATGAAGATTTCCTTCATCTCTCTCGGAATTCTCAGGGGTGCAGACTGTTTTCTCTGCAGCTTTTGAAACACGCACAGCACCAACCACAGTGGGTGAATAACCGAGCTTGCCTAGTATGGCATATGCAGTAAATGAAAGCAATTCGCCTACCTAGAGGGAAAATGGAATTTTCTAATATTTAGACCTACTGAAAAGCCCTGAAAACCACCATTCATTACATATATTTCCCCCAAAATTTCGTTTTGGTAATTGGCCTGGATACTAAACTGCACCTGCAATTCCACTGACAACCTGGGCTCTGTAGGGATGGATTATTTACTGCCCTTCCGGATATGCATTTGCGCACAGCAACAGGAAAGAACTAGTGAGAAATTGGTCACTGCCCTTTGACAGACAAAAAAAAATTGCTTATAAGTAACTAAGTATTTTATATATCTGCGTTTTATGTTTGGTGATTACTGATGACGTTTCCAATTTTTAGAGAGGAGGAAGGAAACCTAGAAAAACCAACAACCCACTAGGATGGCATGAACTAATATTTAGTCATCTAAAAGGTTTACCAAGAAAAACCTTTGCATCAATCTTTGTTCATAAATATTTTGTCTTTGAAATGTCAGATACTCATATAGACTCAGCAGACTCCTCTCGAATTTGTTAAGGGGGAATTCCTCAAGGAAGTTTAATCAATAAAAGAAAGGCAAAGCTCCTCAAGGCTTTCCGTGACAAACTGTAGGACACAGTAATACTCACACCTCTTCTTTCAGGTTTGCCGTGCTAGTGCATCCCAGATACTACTTATCTGATCCTGCAAACAACCTAGGTGTCTGGTACCACACCTGGGACAACTTAACAGAGGAGAAGACAAGGACTTGCCCAGGTCGTTCACCCAAAAGAATATGTCTATGAAAAGGCATATCGTTCTCATTGCCCACAGCTTCCTGCCGCTGAGGAAAAGACAGAATCAGTCAAACACAGCTTCTCTTCATTCTTCCCACAGAGATTCGTTACGTATTTGTCCATAATATTCCAGAACTGCATAATCCACTTGTACAGTAGTTAGATCTGTACAGAAGGCTAGTGGTCACCCTGAACAGTGCTCAATGAAAAACTAGTAAGAGCCACCAGTCTTATCTATAATCATAAATCTCAATTTTCTTTTACGATGGAATCGTGACAATGCACTGAATCGTCCATCCTAACTTCCTGTTAGGTCCTAAGGCCCAATGCGATGAATGGGAGACGTTGTCTTAGAGCAGCAGCCAGAGAAAATCCCCTTGCGTTTCCTTCCATTAAGAACACAGCAAGAAGGAAGCATCTCTGAACTAGCAAGTGCTCTTTGCTCTGTAGAACCTTCATCTGCCATCACGCAGATCTTGGAATCTCCACCTTTCAGAACTGTCATAAAGAAGCTTCTGCTCAGGCCCGGCGCAGTGGCGCAAGTGGTTAAGGTCCTCGCCTTGCACCCCCGGGATCCCATATGGGCAGCCCCGCTTCCCTTCTAGCTCCCTGCCTGTGGCCTGGGAAAGCAGTCGAGGACGGCCCAAAGCTTTGGGACCCTGCACCCACGTGGGAGACCCGGAAGAGGCTCCTGGCTTTGAACCGGCATAGCATCAACCATTGCGCTCACTTGGGGAGTGAATCATTGGACGGAAGATCTTCCTCTCTGTCTCTCCTCTCTGTATATCTGCCTTTCCAATAAAAAAATAATAAAAATAAATCTTTAAAAAAAAAAAAAAGAAGCTTCTGCTCTTAATAAACTCCCCAGTGTGTGGCGTTTCAGTTAAGCATTTTAAAAAGACTAAGACATCACTTTAGAGTTTTGCAAGTTCATTGTGCAAAAGGATATTTGTCAAAAACATGAAGATATCTCTAAGTAATATATAATATATTTGTAAATTAAGCATTAATAAACAACACTAGAGTTTATAATCTTAAGTTATGCAACTGTATTTTGCATTTAGAAACTAACAGAAAGATTTTAGAAGGATAAATAAGAAATGATTGAGCTGAAGTTTTGCCAAAATAAGACTGAGTATCGCTTGGAACATACTGATTTCAATTAAAATACTCTGTTGTTTCAGAATTCATTTATTGGATAGTGCCAATGGAGATAAAATTTTTAAATAAATGTGGTCATTTTAATTGGATTGTGTATTGGAGAACGTTGCTGGTTAGAGCAAACATACATTTGTAGGATGAGCAGCCCATGAGGGTGGCTCTGAATCCAGTTTCCATGAAGCATAAAATTTGGGTAACAGGCCTAAAGTGGCTAATGCACGTGTATAATTTGGCCTACAAGAGCCAAGATTCAATAGCTTATTTCAGATTTAAATCATTTCAGAAAGCCAAGGCCGTGTTATTTGCATCCAGTAGCCTCAGCATAGATCCCCTTCTTTGGCTGTTATTCTCCACTCAGCAGCCAGAGCAAGCCTTATAAAACATGAATCAGCTAAGATGCCCTCCTGACACATGTCATCTCAGGGAATATAGGGTACTTTTATAAATCCTTACAACCAGCAAACTGCTGCCTCCACTCCGTAGCAGCCATACAGGCCTCGCTCTGTACACGTACACGTCCCCAAGCACAAAGCCACTGTATCTGCTGTCCTTCGGCCTGAACTGCTCTTCCCAAACAAGCCCAAGAGGCTGGCACTCTCTACTACACTCCTTCCCCTTTGGCTGCCTCATCCTAGTCACTCACCTTGACTCTACCTGCAAGGTTAATTTGCTTTTGCTAATATCAGAATAGCACAGACAGGGAAAGTTTTAGAAAAAGGAGGCTTATTTTGGCTCAAACATTTGGAGGTGCAAGGCCTGAGGCTTGCCCCTGATGGCCACCTTGCAGTCAGTCAGCGCTGCAAAGGGCATCAAAGGCAAGAGGCAGGTGTGTGTACTTGGGTGCCTCTTCCGGTCATCTTCCCCTCCTTAAAAACACATCAACATTCCACCCTGGAAGTTCCACCATACTGACCTCATCTAATCCTAGTCACCTACAAAGCTCTCCTTCCAAACCCCTAATGGGTGGATACCCCTTAAGATCTGACAAGAAAAAGTCATGAGCTCGGCATAACCTTGGGAAAAGACACATCATAATTCACACCTCAGTATCACCTGGCTCAGGTATATTTCTAGCCAGCTGACTCACTTTATTTTTCACTGCAGTTTTTACTACTTGACTTCATTTATCATTCTAATTATTTGCTGTTGTCCCTCGCAGTAAACGAGTTCACCGAGAGAAAGACTCGGGATCCAGAACAGTATTACGCATATACTAGGAATGTGCAGCAATTCTTGGAATGAATGAATGAATCTGAATAACTGAACGGAAGTGAATGAATAAATAGACTGCTTGGAATTACATTAAAGGATCAGACTTGGAATAAGGATGTGGTCTAGGAAAAGCAGAGCATTTGCAGATTCATGGTGTTCTCTGCATGACGACTTTTCAAAGGTCCAGAAAACCCTGGGGAAATATAGGAGCTCTATAAGGAAGGCAAAAAAAATTTTTTCTATTTCCGCTGATTTTTATTTTAATTACATATTTATTCTCATTCTATTTTTGTTATTTACTGTTACATACCCGTGCCCCCTTTAATGTTTACATTGTAGGATACTACTTATAATGTAAAAATAATTGTATATAAAAGATAGGACCAGATCCCTAAGAAAGCAAGTTTAAAGAAGGAAACATACCTAAAAGAAGAAGATAAACAGGAAAGTTTATTTTATACTGTTATTTCTTGCTGATTTCTTAGTTTGCGACCCTCCTATTATATTATTTGTTATCTTACATTTAAATCCAGGAATTTCAGATATCCCATTTAGAAGCAAGGAAGTGGCAATGGGAGGTACAATTCTAGAAAGAAGTGTTCTAAGGCAATTAACACAGAGTCATTAAATCCTTCTTATCATAGAGATGCATCACAGTGAAAAACCATGCTAACTGCTCACAAAATATACAGAAGTTAAGACACATTTTCTGCTACACTTTCTTCTAGAAACTCTTCTTAACTGTTGAAAAACTAATCAGCCTGCAGTGGCACATAAGGATCTTCAAGAGGTTAAAAGAGAGAGTCAGAGAAAGCATTATTTTGATACAAATTTTCTTTTTAAATCCACAAATGGGGTTTCCATAATATATATTTTCACACACATTTTGAAGAACACTTGTGCATGCGCCCTTCATGGTTCCAAGAGACACGCACCGATCCTTAATTCTTCATCAATATTATCTTCGCTTTTGTAGAACTTTCCTTGGAGAACTCTCCAGATGCTGTAAAACCCATGTCCCAACATCCAAAGGAATACTTTTGCTTTACAGAAATGTTAACAAAAATAAAAAACAGAAAGGGAGAGGTGAGTGCACTGCTTAAGAACCGACTCAACTCAGACTACTTGAGGTTTTATTGGCTGGGTTTGCAGTATTATGAACGGATGTAATCAGGCCAGGAGTGTGGGATACAGTAGGTCACATCTTTCATCAGCTGAAAGCAGAAGACAAAAAGTACTTATTAACAGTGTGATGTAATGTTGTTTTAATTCTAAAATACCTCTGAGATAAATAGCATTAAAATAAATCAGTGCTATTCAGCAAAGCATGAAACAGGCAAAATTCTCAGAAGGAGGTGGTAATTACTGCATGACGATTAAACTAACTATGTAAAGATATGAAAAGCAGAATTGTAGACAAAATGATCAGAGGCATGACAACATACATTCAGTCAACATGTGGTTATCTGCATGGCAGATACATCAATCTATGAAGTGGACATACAAGGATGAGAAGATGATCTTCTTGATCTCAAAGCATTGGGATCCTGCAGGGAAAGCAGATATGCAAAGATACAGCAGGTGGACTGTTTCATGAGAGCCACTTGCAAAATACCACTGGAACATGGGTGCAGCAGGTATCAATTATTTCTGGGAAGATAGAAATGCCTTCTTAAAGGAATTTATTAAGACAGACCTAACAGATGAGTGCAGGCCATTGGGCTAATAGGAAACAGAAGAACTGCAGGCAGAAATAATCCTGCTGTATAACAAGGTGAGAAGGAAAAGGGTACATTCAAAAGGCTCCTGGCTCCTGGCTCAGGCAGTTGCGGCTACTTGGCGAGTGAATCAGCAGAAGGAAAATCTTCCTCTTTGTCCTTCTCTCTGTGTATCTGACTTTCCAATTACAAAATAAATCTTTAAAAATTTACAGAAAACTGGAGTTCAGTATTATACTTATTCCAACAGAGGTTGAAATCTTTGCTCTTCTTCAACCTGCCATGAAGTGGGGGCAAGGAAGAATATTCTGTGGCAATGTAAGTTTGAAGAAGACAGCTGAGCATACTTTGTGCTGAGCCTCTAGCGGCTAGCAGAAGTACCTTGCATGAAACAGACCCTCAATAAGTGAATGACTATATTAGTCCACTAAACACATCAACAGCTGGTATCTGTAAGAAAAGAGAACACGAGCAAACTGCAGAACAAAACTGCGAAATATGTTCACTTATCTGATAATAACTCTTTCCATGTCTGCCTCTTTGCTATGAATTTCTGAATGCATAAGTAGCAGCAGTGAAGTGTCTCTGTTGATAAGCAAAAGGCAGATCCTCTAGGGAATGGCAGAAATTAGCAAAAAGAGCTATCAGAAAGACACATGTGGCTAGTTTATGGTTCCAAACAGGGATTCTTTTCGTGATAGCCTAATACCTTTATGTTCTCCAATCAATCAATTTATTGAGTTCAGCTGCTCGATAAGCTTGGTTTGAAGAATCAGCAGTGAAAACGCTTTAAGCAACTTCAGAGATAATCAATAGTAGTAAATGCCATTGAAAGGAAAAAATCCATCCATACTTGCTCTAGTTGCCATTTCTAACCTTTTGTAAAACTTCTTATTCTAGTTCTGAGTCCCAGGTTTACATAAGTTATCTCCTAGCCTAACTCCGCAAGTGATTACAACACTTAAACAGAAAAAAAAAAGTTTTTTTTTTCAAATGGCTGCAAATATATTTTAATGCATGCATCATCTCAACATATTGGCAACACCAAGTGGATGAGAGAAGGCAGTTTGGCCAAGTGCCATTTTGCCACCAACTAAAAAAGCTAAGGAGCGCTCTACAAATCTCCTAAATAAAAAAGCAATCTAGTTTCTGGCAAGGAGATCAGCAATGGCCATTTCATATAAATGAATCTGTCATGATTTCATTTGTGCACGAGCGCGATCATCCAAAAGAGCAGAAACAGCAGGCTGCGGTGTGGCTTTTCTTTATCTGTTTTTGATAGACTGCTTTCCCTTTTCCTGCCCCTAATGATGACTGCCACTGGCAGAAAACTGTAGTGTGAAATTGCAGGGAAATTATTCTCAATTTTAATACTCAACCAACTGACCAAAGAGAAATTGTCCCTTTTATTTTGTTAGTGCTTTACAGATTCCTAACACAAGATCAAGTACAAATACAATCCTCCCCTGTATGCATCTTCATCAAAGTAAAATAAGTGGAGTGTGACAGGCTGGATAGCACATTCTTCGCTTATGAAGATGCCTACCTGTTCCACATCATTTGCAGGGCTGCCAATAACAAAAGGAGTTGGCATAAATGAATCATGTCATTTTTCAGTAAGCTTCTCCCACCAGATCCACAGAAAACCTGAGCCATTGTTTCCTAGAGCCAATACAGCTTCTTCCATGCCAATGTGCCCATGTAGACAGCAATGCAAGCTGGCCTTATTTCCCCCAACTCTGGCTATTCCAGTCACATACTGCATATGGCTGCTTCATTAGGCAGACCCAGCAAAGGCAGTGATCTGAGATGGTGTGCCCTTCATTCCACATGACAACAGAGCACTTGATATCTTTTCTTTCCTTCAAAAGGGAATGAAAATTGTTGTAGCTTAGCAAGAGGATAATGGAAGTGCATCACTGCATTCTGAGAGATTTAAGGGAGTGTACTGCTCTTCACCCCTTTCATCAATAGCACCACTCAGGACTCCGCACAAGTTCCAGAGGCTTGACGGGCGAAGTGGTAGGAAGGAGTCGGATGACTCTGCCTCCCTCCCTCTTCTCGTCTGCTCCCACCCCATCTGTTCTGAACATCATGTTCCCAGATAACTTCCCCCAGGAACTGTAATTTTCTGATTAATGTTACACTGTGAGATGATTCAAAATGGTTGAGCTGGTCACTCCATTCCCTAAAGGACTATAATTGTAAGGCAGTAATGTCCGAGGCTGAATTGAGCCCAAATTTTCCCAGTTAGGTGTAAAATAGTTCTATTTCAAAAGCTGCCTTTTTCAACAATTACTACAACCACAAGGACTAAGTTAAGACAAACATAAATTTCTGCATTCTCAAAAAAAGCATTTTAATGGACATGAGTTTAACATCTTGCTCAAATGTCACTGAGTTCTAAGGAAATAAATATCCTTTCTTAGAACACACACCATTTTTTGGAAGACTTAAGAGTCAGTTATGCCCAAAATGAAAATAAGCCCTAGAAGTGACACTGTATCTAGAAAGAATAGCAGAATATCATTGAAGAAAGTTTGAAAAGAAGTTAAAATTACAAAACTACCTCATATTTTACTTCTGGTAAACATACCTCTTTGGACTGTATATTTTACAGATACAAATAAACAGTTTAGACTAAATGACACTAAGGTCCCTGTAAACTCTAAAATTCTATTGTTCTAATTGGCTACAAAGCAACACTTGTTCACTGCTTTCTTAACTGCTCTATTTAGCACTTCGTATACAGTAAAGAAAGTTCTCCCTAGAAGACAAGCCTAGATGAGATTTTAGTTTTGAACGTATCTCTTTAATGTGCCTTATCAAAACATCTCATTTACGAAAGTTATGACTTACAAATAACAGTGGAATATAAAAGAAATGTAACTGAGTCAGAAAAACTCAGCCCGTGATTGAGAGGTTGATGGGATTCCGCGATGTTCATTTTCACCTCTGAAGGGAAGTTGGCTTTGTCTTACTTCATTTGTGTTAACATTTTGTTGCTTGTGGCATTTAACATAGTGGGAAATGTAACATGCATTCATAATATGAACCCAAAACCTTACAATCTATATTTTATCTCATCAAGCACCAGGAAAAAGAATAAAAAGAAAATTATCATGGATCTCAGTAGGTCAAATGCTCTGTAGCAGAAGTTATCAAAAGTATTCACAGGACAATTATATTAGGTATCATTATTTATTCCGGCCCTACACTGATGATGTTTGAAAATTTTGATAATTTGAAATTATCTTATTAATACCAACAACTAACACATGAGATACATATTCAAGCCATAAATAAGACAATGCCGTTCTCACAACTGTAAACTTTAGAAGAATATTCAAGAAAGGTTTGACAGAGTAAAATAGAACCGAACATTTATTGAATACCAGAGAGGAACTGAAATCTATTAGCAAAGACTTTTGAAAACTAAGTTTTGTGCAAGATCCTTTATAAATGTTCCAACTTAACATTTTTTGCAATCAGGAATGAATAAATGAGTGATTTACATAAGAAAGTGGAGTCTTTTTCTATCCCTTTAAAATATGATTTCTTTTCTGGCTCCATGTTCACTGAGTTTATTGTTAATGCCACACTGGAACTAGCTTATTTTCTGCTCATTCTAAAAATGAAATACTATGCTTTCACCTATTAAACTTTATAAGGTTTATGTTAATTCTCACGCTTTCCAGGTTCAAGGTGGTGTTTTTCTTCAGAAATTTAACAATTTATGTAATCCATCAATAATATTTGTGAAAGGATGAAATAATATTAAGTCTGAAGCTGGCACTTCAAAATCCAATTTAGAAAACAATATCATCTGATATTGAAGTGAAGCACAAAAAGCATCTCTTCACAAGGCCCTTCCAGCAAGCACAGTATGGAAGCAAGCTAATCCTCTGTCTCCAGCACCAGCATCCCATCTTAGAAACATTCTGTGTCCCCGCTGCGCCACTGCTAACCCAGCTCCCTGTTTATGGCCTGGAAAAGCAGTTCAGGACGGCCCAAGTCCTCGGGGCCCTGTACCCACGTGGACAACCAAGAAAGAAGCTCCCGGCTCCCAATTTCAGATGGGCTCAGATCTCCTGGTTGTAGTATTTTAAGAAGAGAACAAGGGGGTGGAAGATCTCTTTGGGTTTCTCCTCTCTTTGTAAATTTGCCTTTCAAATTAAATAAATATATATTTTAAGACTTCTCAAGTAATATTTTACTCACGTAACACATCTACATGGCATTGAAGGATATGTTCTCAGTCTGAAAAAAAGAGGCACGATTTTCTATAAAAATTATCCAAAAAAATTATTTGAGAAAAGATGATGAAAAGCAATATCATGCAAGGAGTGCCTCTGGGTTTCTCTTTGTTCTCTTTCCTGCCATTTGTTGACTATGCATTCAGTAAATACTGATATAACATTAAGCCTAAGGCTTATACTTACACATATATGTGAATCTGTCAATCTACAAATAGAGTTGACTGGCACAAATAGGAAGGTGGTTCAAAAAATTTGTTGAAAAAATTTGAAATTTTATTTTGTTGCAAACATTTGAAAGCCAAGCCTACGAGGAATCTTTGAAACACTCATGATAAATGCATACTTTGAGAAATAACTATGCAGAATTTCAAACCTATTCTGTATCATTAATAAATCAATCTTAAAACTGCATTTTTCATGAACAGTTTAAAATGCCCTGACTCATCTGTATATCTTACCTATCTGTATGTGAGGATTCAATGGAATTTGTTTTATATAAAATTTTTCCATTTCAAGTTGAGCAAATCCATTTCCTGCATATATGCAATATACTGAAGGAGAGACTTGCAGAACATCCAAAATTTCTTACTCATCTTCACTGTTGTTTGAACAACCGTAAGGAATTCATTTTCTCACGTGTTCTGTCATAACACACACTCTCCTAATTGTCCAATCTCCAGTCACTGTGCTTGAAACTTTTTACCCAAGAATCTTCTTAATGTTTCCCATCCTGTAAATGTCATTGTTTCTCAGAGTCACATTATCTCATCCTCTTTCCTTACAAAAACTCTCCCAACAATGAGCCCTTTTTCACACTTCTTACAGAACCTGCAAGTCAAGTCTTAACCTTCTTCCGGACCACAGAGATATTAATATCCTGCTGAACTCACTATGCATCCTGCCTATGTGCATAAAGAATTCTGTCCTTCTCCTGTCAACCTAATCCGAAAGCTTCAAAACCTTCTCGTTCTCTTCTATTCATTGACTCGGTTCCATTCAGTTATCACATAGTTCTGTTGCTAAACCACTCTCATGCGTCAAGCCCCTATCTCTCCACTCTCTTTGCCAATTCCTTTGTCCATGATTATATTATTTCAAACCTGGATTTTTGCATCATCTAACTATTCAACTTTCCTCTAATGAGGTTTCTAACATTTCACTAGATATAACTGGAATAATGTACTTAACAATAAGTGTAATTAACAAGTCACAGTTGAGCATTTCACTATTCCAGAAATTTTTTTTCAATTTCCCACCATTGATGGTAGCACTGCAACAAACACCCAAGGCATTGCAGTGCTATCCCCAGGAATAAACATTTTTTTTTAAAGATTTATTTTTATTATTTTTTCATTGGAAAGGCAGATATACAGAGAGGAGAGACAGAGAGGAAGATCTTCCGTCCAATGATTCACTCCCCAAGTGAGCGCAACGGGCCGATACTATGCCGGTCCGAAGCCAGGAGCCTCTTCTGGGTCTCCCACACGGGTGCAGGTTCCCAAAGCTTTGGGCCGTCCTCGACTGCTTTCCCAGGCCACAGGCAGGGAGCTGGAAGGGAAGCGGGGCCGCCGGGATTAGAACCGGCGCCCATATGGGATCCCGGGCGTGCAAGGCGAGGACCTTTAACCACTTGCGCCACCGCGCCGGGCCCAGGAATAAACATTTTTAAATGCATATCAATTTGACAACATAAAGCATCTTACCATGGCTTTAATTTTTATTTCTTGAGTATTATTAAGGTAGTATATGTTTGTATATGCTTACTAACAATTTATATTTCTTTAGTAATTATTCCTCCATTTATTTTAACTATAAAACTTGTATTTTCCTTATTGAATTATAAAATGCATAACATATTATATATTACAATACATTATTGATCTTAACCTTGTGATGTGTATCTTCCAGATGTAGTTTTTCATAATTTTCTATTTGCTTTTCAATTTCATGCATAATATCTTTTGATTCATTTGATATATAGAAACTGCAAGTACTTATGTGGTCAAATTCATCATTATTTTTACTGTTGCCCCATTCACTCTTCTATAAATAAAAGTCCTTTCTCCACGCAAGTAGAAGGGAAATTTTAACCTTATGGAGTTTTTACAATTTCTTTTATATTTTTAATTCTTTAAAATCCACCTGCCACTTATATTGGCATGCTGTTCAAGGTAGGAATAAAGCCATTTTCACACCAAACTTTGTTCGCGTGTTTGAGAAAGCTATAATTTTTTTGGCTGCTCTAAGACCAAACTGTAATAGACTACCTTATCTTTATAGATCTTTTGGGGTTAGAACCTTGTGGATTATTTTGTTGTTGTTTAAAGATTTATTTGAAAAGCATATGTTACAGAGAGAAAAAGGAAGAAAACAGTAAGGAATTCCAGCTGCTGGTTAGTTCCCTAAGTGGTCACAAAAGCAAGAGATGAGCTGAACCAAAGCTGATAGCCACAACATTCTTCTGAGTCTCCCACTCGGGTGCTGAGTCTGAAGGACTTGGTCTGAAACCATCCTCCACCGCTTTCTCATGCTATAAGCAGACAGCTAGACTGGAAGTAAAGCAGCCAGGACACGAACCGGCACCCTGTGGCATGCTGGCACCTCAGGGAGGAGGATTAGCCTACTGTACCACCATGATGTTCCCACTGTGGACCCATTTTTATGCCTTCCTGATATTGTGTATGTGACTACATTATTTCACATTGTGTTGCTTAGTTCTACTACTTGTGAACTGTTCCAAGATCTAGTTGAAGATCTTGTAAAGATTCAAGATGATTCCTGTGAAATGCTTATCTTATCACAGCACAAAGAAATTTAAGAGGTACTCAACAAACAGAAGCATTATCCTTAGAAAAGTAAGCCTCTCCTTATGGCAGTACCACACGACAAAACCATTTTGACATTTACCATATGCTCTGTCACATTCAGTCATTGGAAAATTCTCACATGTTTATTCAACTTAACTATGAATATCTCTCACCCCAAAGTCACAAATCTATCAAACATCTGAGTATCCACATTTTCAAGAAACTGTTCTTAGGGAGTGAGCAAAGGTAAGTAAATGATTACTGTATGCAGAACTCTAACCTTGGCTGGCCCCTGCTGTTTCCAGGGTAAATGGATTATTTATTTATTCAACTAAATATTGACCAGCCTCTGCTATGCCAGACAAGGAACTGGGGGCTGAGCATAAGCACAATTTACCCAGCACTCTCCAAATAGGATCCTGTACTTGTCACATATTGGGGCAATCTATGGAGATAATCTCTCCTCAGTACCACATACTTTCTCATGAAGTCCTCCCTGGCTTTCTCGACAGAGGCCATGATTGCTTATAGAGAATCTTACCGCTGTGTTTCTTTGTTTCTTTTCTCTAGGAACTCAAAGTTCCTGGAGCTTTTACAGAACATTTGCACAAAGTTCTAGTAGAGCATTCTGTCTCAATGTTGTTGGTCTGTGTGTCTCTCTGTCATTCATCCCCCATCTGACTGCCTCCTTCTGCTGAGAGATGGAGACACTATTACCTCTTTGCATTCCTGGTAAACACTGCCCATTCAATAAATATCACATCCAAATGAAACTCTTCTACGTTCATTCAATAAATGCAAGTTCAAACGACCTATCACGTGGCATCATTTCTGTATGTCTAACAGGCAAAATGGGTTCCTATGTACTCATGTAGTGTTACTACATTCAACTATTACACATCTTATGTTTGAAATACTAATATTCAAGTGAGAAATGGAATCCACTTATCATTCATGTTACTATTAAGTAACAATAGTACTAAATGTCCTGAATGTTATCAGCATCTAAGTTTGGAGCTGTAACTATATTTTCCTTAAAACTTAAGGCTTTATTTACTTTTTGAATTTCATTTAATTCTGGATTCTTATTATCCCCGTCATTTACTTAACAGTCTTTTTTGTCCATATCATTTCATTTATTCTACAGAATTAATTAGGCAAATGAATTGTTGCCTCCCATTTGTAGTGCAATATACAACTCTGATGGACAAGGATGAATTGTTTCAATTTTATACATCAAATGGCACTACTGTAGTGTCAAATTTCTAGGTCATCATAAATCTTACTTATTGATTTAAACATTCAATCACCAAAGTGAAAATCCCTTTTACTAGGAATTTCAGAATTCATTTTGCTCTTAGAATTCCAAAGAACAACCCTCAATATTTAACACATAATTCTGGGCACATGTTCTGTACAAGTTACTGTGAGAGGCAAGTGCTACAGAATAGAAACAGCTGTTGAGTTCCCAATACTGAACACATCACATGACTCTACACATTTCATCATTATGTTCTTCCTGTTATTTTTATTGTCATTACTATCCGCATTGCATCAGTATAATACTATTATTCTCATTTCACCAGCACAACAACTGAGGCTTAATACGCATGCCTGCAATTTTACAGGAAGTAAATGGCTGGGCAAAATGTGATCCTAATAGATCAAAAGCTGTCCCTAACATTGTACTGTCAAACGAAGTACATAAACCTGACCACAAAATAAGTTGTAGTTTATATTTCATCAGATGACACTGATGCAATTGTATAAATACTTCCCACTCCTGTAAGTTTAAAATGTGACAAAAATATTGAAAATTGCCATATTAGTTAATTGTACTAAGTCTCAAAATTAATAAATTCATTCATTTAATGAACATCCCCTCAATGTAAATGCCATGCAATAATGTAACTTTTCAAAATATCACAAAATAATATAAAATCACAGGCTCACACAATACTATTACACATTCATTCAAAAGGCAAAATTGTAAAATCAAAATGTCATTGCCATTAAAAACACAAAAGCTTGTTTCAAACACAGTTGCATATGTATATCTTTGCTATAGAAAATGTTTAACCAGTGCTGTCCAAATGAGTCAAATTGGAACACGGGAAGTTTCCTGTACATTCTTGTCTGCTTTCCACAATACCACAAGAAAAACAGTATAGCTGGTGACAAATCAAAATCTCATTTGGTGTAACTTCCGACAAAATAATCTAAATCTACATCATGCACCTTTATTTCATGCAAAGATCTGCTTACTCCCCACTCCCCAAGGCATGAAGATGCACTATGCCTAACAAAGTTGTCACTGTTGCCCTTTTATATTTTACAATTCTGGCTTCTTACAATGAATGCTACTGGCATTTTCAAAAAAAAGCAAACCATCCCAAGGATATCTAAGAATAAACATAGAGCAGGTTTCTTCCTTATCGTGACATGTCAGCATGGAACAGTTCCCAAGATGTAAAATGCAGTGACACCTAAAACATTCTGCATAGCCCAGGTTCTAAATTAAATGCACAGAGTGCCGTAGCATTATGCTTTACAATGCAGGAATCCCAATGGCACATATGTAACAATAAATATTTGCTAAATATTAAAAATTTCCAAAAAACTAAGTAAAACGCACAAATATTGCTTTTATTTATGCACACTGGGAATATATAAATCATTATCACTGAGTGTAAGAATTATGGTATAAAGCTTAGATTTTAAAGTATTAGTTGAATGGTTTTGTATTATCTTCATATTAACGAGCTGTCATAATTATCTTTGTGTGATACAAGATTAATGTGTGAATAAAAACATAAAACTGATTAGAAAAGGCTGAGACTGTAATTAAACCGAACTAATCCAAAATAAACACAACAGTTTAATGCCATTAGTATTCCATCTTTTAAACAGTCATGGTACCTAGCATAAAAGGATTATAAATTTCAAAGAATCCACATTAATCAGAGGGCTGAGAAATGAAGTAGAAAAAAAAACCCCTCCCAAGTCTTACTGTTATTTCCTTTCCTTTTAAGTTTCCAAATGTCTTTTTCTTTCCATGGACAGAGTTAAGCAAGCCAAGTGTGCACGCAGCCCTGGAAGATTCTGAATTTGGATGGTGCAAGAGGCCCAAATGACTGAACCAAAGACATTCGCAAAGCAACCTAATGAAACCTCTGAAATCTACTGCTCTTCCAAAGTTAGCCCCTCTGGGTTCTGTCAGGTTTAACACCAGGCAGATAGTCACTTGCTTTGCTATCAAATGGGTATTCTTTTACCTAAAAAGGGAGTTTTGTACCAGCAAATGACGTATAAAATAAAATGTTGTAGCATACAATCACAAAAGATCACTGAATCTGCTTTTATTCCACCAAAAGTCGTTTTGCATGTGGGGTGTGTGTGTGTGTGTGTGTAACATCAGAAGCAATGCATGGTGTTATAAAAATGAAAATGTCTGGAGCCTACCTTCTAAGAGTTCCCATCAACCATAACCAAATGTAGTAACACCATATATCCATAAGCAAAATATCATTTACCCACCCCAATCAGCAACATTATTTTATTAACATAAAAAGAACATATTCCATATATATCTCATTGACAGAATCTCAATAATATACCCATCCTTCCATTCCTCCTCTTTCTTCCTCAATATTCCTTGCTCATTTTTTTCTTTAATTGTTGTGAAATTATAATTTCAATCCACTCTTAAATCGCAGGTTTGATGTAACCCTAACCATCATACTCAGTGAATAAAAAACCACACAACTC
Organism: Ochotona curzoniae; assembly: GCF_017591425.1. Taxonomy (NCBI): domain Eukaryota; kingdom Metazoa; phylum Chordata; class Mammalia; order Lagomorpha; family Ochotonidae; genus Ochotona; species Ochotona curzoniae. The sequence continues at coordinate 11,304,078 of NW_024466502.1, forward strand.
CATAGCAGCAGGAACAAGGTCTAAAAGCAACAACAAATTACAATATGTCTAACTTATTCACGTGTCTTTTTTAATATCCTGTATTAACTATTAAGTATCAGAGAAAACACATGACGATTCTCTCTACAAGGAAAGCTTATTTCACCAAACATAATGGACTCCAGTTGCAACCATTTCCTGGTAAAAATGATATTTTGTGGCAAACAGCATCACCACTGTTTTTACATTGGTGAGGATCTCCACACTGTTTTCCATTAGGCTGACACCAGCTTACCATTCCACCAACAGTGGCTTAGGGTGCCTTCTTCCCCACATCTTGTGTATCTTTTGATTAACTGATTGATTGATTGATTGATTTTATTTTTAAATTTATAGATGGTAGCCTTTCTAACTGGGCTAAAGTGAAACTTCATTGTGGTTTTTATTTCTAGTTCCATGATGGCTGGTCATCTGGAATATTTTTAAATGGCTCTGTGGACCATCTAGATTCCATCCTTTGAAAAATGCCTGTTCCTATCATTTATCCATTTATTAACCGGATAATTTGTTTTGTTGATACTTCTTGAGCTCTTTATACACTCTAAATATTACTCTTTATTAGTTGTATAGTTTGAGAGCACTTTCTCCCATTCTGTTGTTGGCCTCTTCACTTGGCCTACTATGTTCCTTCCCATGCAGAGGTTTCTTAGCTTGATTCAGTCCCATTTGTCTATTATTCAGAAACACCCAAAGCTTCTAGGGACTTTTCTCCAGGCATTATGGCATAAGATAATTTCTTGTAGTGTTTCCCCAATTTTTTCTTTTAATAATGTGATGGTATCAGATCCTAGGTTTAGATCTTGAACCTCTGTGATTTGAATTTTCTGTTTGTTTGTTGTTTTTTTTTTTATCTGAAAAGCAGATTTTTATAGAACGAGAACAAAAGGCAGAAAAAAATACCTTGCACCCGTTGGTTCACTCCCCAAACAGCTGCAATAAGCAGAGATGAGCCAATACAATGTCAGGAGCCAGAGCTTCTTTTCGAATCTCCTACAAGGGGGAAGAGGCCCAAGAAAACAAGGGCTCCTTCCTGCTTTCCCAGGATGTGAGAATGCCAGCATCACAGGCAGAGGAACAGCCTCCTTGTCATCACACTATCATGATGATTTGATATTTGCATAAGACAGCTATCTGGCATCTTAACTCATGCTTCTCTATGGGTAGATCCAATACTTCTCAGCATCATTTGTTCCAAAGACTGTCCTTTCTTTAGGGATTAATTTTAGCTTGTTTCACAAAAACAAATAGATTGTAGCTATGTGAGTTACTTTCTGGAGTCTCCAGTCTGTTCTTTTCTACATATCTACTTTTGGGGCAGTACCAGGCTGCTGGGATTATGACTGCCCTGTAGTACGCCTTGAAGTCTGGTATGGTGATGCCCCTGACTTCTGCTCTATAGCACTGCATTAGCTACTCAGGGTTTCCTGTGTTGTCACATGAATTTTAGTCATGCTCTTTCTAGGTCCCAGAAGCATGCCCTTGGTGTTTTGATTTGGATTGTATTCTTTAACATGGCAAATGCTGCAGCTGTCTGCATGAACAACATTTTTTTTAATTTTAAAAGTACAAAGGTATATCCAGATATAAAATATAGGATTAGCTTTAAACTTGAGAAAATGAAAACACAGACAAAATGTGGCTATTGAGGTAAGCCCCTCCTCTTTGGATGTGGAATCACAGCATAAGAAGAATGGGAAACAATTTGCAGATCAATATGAGCAACAAATATGGCAGGAAAATCTTTGCCCAGAAGCCACCCTGGCCATCATTCCATGGTCTTCTAATCTAGTGGGCATCAGTGGGAAGCTGTGGTTTTTTGTTTGTTTCTTTTTCTTTGAAAAGCAGAGTATCTTTTTTATTATAATTTCTTTATACATAACCTTTTCAAGTTAGATTCAGGTAACTACCTGTCTATTCCCTCAAGAAGAAGGGTCCTATATATTACAACAGGCAAAAGGCTTTTAGGAAATACAACTTTAAATTGATCCATTACAACTTCTTTTTGATAATGTTTACATAGCTGTTCAGGATGGGAATGATCAACGTTTAGGGGAAAGTGAGTGAGATCACTGGTTCCAAAATTTCTTTTTCTTCTTCCTATATCTGGGGGGAGAGGGAGAAAAGGAGAGAAGCCACATCCAGTCTCACAAAGGCGGAGTACCCAGAGATGGGGAACGGCCACCCGGCATCAACCCGTAGTTCTCGATGTGCAGAATGTCTTGAGGATTCTGCCCTGATGGTTTCAATAGTTCTGGAATGCTTTCAATCACACAGATCCAAGGATGCAGAAATCCTTCCAAGGTCCACGGACTGACATAGTCAACCTTAGAGTTTTCATTTGCACAGATACTTGTTGTCATTGATTGACTGAGATCGTTGTCCAAGTTGTTCAAATTCTCATTTCTCTTCTGTGGTACCAGCTATTCTCTGCAGGACCCATTGAGCTTCCATCCCAGCCTGCCATCCACTGCTCCATCTTTCCCACTGAGCAGGGCATCCCAGATACCACCCAACCCAGGCCCTGCCAGACCACCACCCACCGCACAGGTGAGCCCAAGGACCCAGGCCAGGTGACCTGGGCCTCACCTTGCAGGACCCCACTTCCCCACCTCCAAGCCTTACTAACCGGACACTGATCATGCCAGCGGCAAAAGGACCTGGGTCAGGAGACCTAGGCCACCCTGGACCCCCTGGCCCTGGGGCCTCTGGACCAGGCAGCTGTGCTGTTTTAAAGTGCTGATCTTTTGTCAGTGTCTTCTCTTGAGAGCCCATTTAGACTGACTGCAACTTCTCAACTTTCTCTTTCAAAGTCTAATTTACATATTATAGTCCTAGGTATCTTCCATTCATTTCACGCTATAGTTCTCTTTTCCTCTCAAAGTTTTCCCCAGTCCTTAGCACACTGGCAGGTCAGAGTCTGCCACAAAAAGTTCAGAAATGCATCACCTCACACTTGAAAACGCTTAGCACATCTCTCCCTGTCATCAAGAGTAAAGTGCACCACACCGTGCCTCCCTGGGACAGGATCAGCCTCTTCAGAGTAGGTTAGGCTCATCTGAAACTACCTGAAATTTTTGGGTCACACGGAATGACACTAAATTATGCCCTGTGGGCATATTGAGGCACCAAGCATCCTCCACAGAAATTCATCTCATACTTAGGGAATGGTGCTTTTTCTCTTTCAAAATAAAAATGTGATGTAAAATGAGTTAACTGGAGGATACCATCCTGAGTCATTTATATGGAATATGGATACAGTTGAATATCAAAAGGTATGAACTTGAAAAATGTTTTGTAATTAAGACTGTTGTGCTATGAACAACAGATGCTGAAAGAAATCACTTTTCTACAGAAACAGTTCATTTTAAAGTAAATCAATTAGAAAATGCTACTGAAGACAAAAATATCGAGACATTTCTCATCTATATTCAAAGCTAAGGATTAGGAGAACAACCCAATTACTCATCCAATCTGCCCATTTAAACACCTGTCAACGGAAGGGATTAATGTGCCTTATGTTTATGGAACCAGGGGCAGTTTTGTCACAGTGTTTGCCTAAGATCCATTCACAAACACATTGTCTAAGTGAACATTAACATTTCTTAACCATTACTATTGTAAGGACACAGGGAGAAGCTCATGAAAGCATTCAAATATCAAAGCCACGTTGTTGCACCTTAAAAGGCAGAGCTTCCCTGGCCCAATCCCCTCAAAAGATGCTAGCTACCCTCCACCTAAAGCAAAAAGACTTGAACATGAAAACAAAACAACATGGCTTCAGATACCCAACTCATAAAAACTGATTACTTTCACAACATTTCTTTTTCCATTATGAAGAAACAAAAGAAGTACAGGAAGGAAATGATGAAGTCAGGAAAGTGTAGAGTTGTAGAGAACTCCAGGATCTAGGCTCTGAGCTATTAGATGTACCATATGCAGCATCTGCAAATGGTTATTGCATTCAGATGGTAGCAACACCTGCTTTGGCTCTGGTTTTTATGTGAAATTCTGAAATAAAGGTACTGATTCTTTCAATGGTCTATTTGAGAATAAGTGAACTATTCTGGCACTGATTTCTTCCCATTGACAAATGGAATAAATGTGTAACAAATGTTCTGCACAACACAAATAGATTTCCATATCAGTATTCAAATCACATTAAAATAAGCAATGATAAAAGCAAACAAAACAATTACAAAACTGGCAAAGATTTGAGCAGACGTTTCACCAAAGAAGATGGATGAATGGTCTTTAAAACATGAAAAACGCTCATCCTGTGATAGCAGAGACATGGAAGTAAAAGCCGTAAGGAGGTCCTTCTCAGCCCACTAGAGTAACTAAAATTACCTGATGTCTGGAGGAAGCAAAATTTGGGGGAAGGTTCCTGCATTGCTGCAGGGAATGCAAAATTGGTAAAACCATTTTGAAAATTGTTAGATTGTTTGTTTAAAAGCTTTTACATATCTATACCATGAACCAGCAATCCTACTCCTAGATGTTAACCAGGTGAAAGGTAAATATATCAAGAGGAATATATATATAAATGCACATATATACACACACACACATATATTTCAATTTGAGTCATAACGACTGCCAAACTAGAAACCATGGCAGTGTTCATCAGGCTGAGAACAGACAACTAAATAATGTATTCCTGCAATGGAGTACCACACATCTTGGGTGTTGGTCCAGTAAGAAGGACCAACACCCAAAATTTGAATGAGAATAAAAAATATAGAGCTTCAAATGACCAGTGACATAACTATTTACCACTTCAAACTACCTACAGATAACAATCAAAACTTACATAATACTCACTATATAAAATGCTATTCCAGGAAAGTTACATATTACTATCATCCTCAAAAAAATCTTATGAGGACAATGTTATTATCTCTATCTTAAAGATGGGAATCTGAAAGACTAGTGGGTTGAATCAAGGTGCCAGAGCTTGTACATCCATCTCTATCTTCTATGCAGGCAGTTAATAAGTCTAGATAGGTCTTCATCAACTTTCACAGATCTGTGAAGTTCACAGCTTGGTTATTGGCTCTTTAACTCACAGACTACTGAAGTAATATTTAATGAGCTTAAGTGCTAAAAAAAATCATCAGGGACCATTTCTGATTCATGCATGTGTGTGCCGTGACAATTACAACACTTAATAAATAAAGCTATATGAAACAGATAGTTCCACCAAGAGTCACTGGGCACACTGATGTGCTTTCAGACTGTCAAGGCAAGACAGATGGGCATGGCTCTCAGAGAGTTATCAGACAGCTGAGGGTCATCCATTTTAAGCCCTGACACAACTGACATTTTGAATGGTGACTTGGGTGATGAGAAAACAAAGAATGCTTATTAAGTCTGTATTGACATCCAACTTTGAGTGCTTCAAGGGTCATAAACAGTCACAAATAACCCTTATGAGTTACAGTTAGAAATAGAATCATGTTCCATAGTGACAAAGATAGGTTTTTCAATTAGAGGAGAAGAAAGTTTCAAGGTAGGAAAGACAAGAAAAGTCTTCTGTTGAAAAACTGCCAAGAAAACTAGGGTACAATCTCTTCTCTAATCTTGCGCTTGCTGCACTATGCTACTTAATTACTTTGGTGTTTTTCCTACATCACTGGGAATAAAACATTAACTATCATATTTTAAATGAATGATAGATTTCATATTGAAAGAATTTTGCTTCTATTTTAGGGAGGTGTGCTTTAAAATCATATTATGACGGTTCAGCTGAATATACCATCTTCATTCCCAGGCAAAGGAGAGAGGTCTGGGCTTGGAAACTCAGTTGAGTCCTCTTAGGAGGAAAGGAAATGCCCAAAGACGTTGGTGGTGAAACATAACACCTTGCATCACAGGGACTTAGAGGAGAAAATCAGAACAAATCAGGACAAACCCCAATGTATTTTCCTGCTCTCAAGTTTGTCAATTACTGTAACCTACCAACTCCAAAGCCACAGAGTCTTGCACCACAGGTGCAATTTTCCTTCAGCCATTCCCAGTGCCTCCTGTCTTGTCATCTGTCCCCAGCAGTCTCTTCCTCCCCCAGGGACCATTTTCTGACATACTCATGTTATAAAGGTCTCCTAATACTGCACAACTCTCCCAAGTTGCCATCAACTGTAATGCATTCCTGCTAACACCTTGCTACTTCTATCCATTACCCACTTCTTCATCCACACAAACCAATTAATTAATCAATTAACGAATATCAAAGCACATTACTACATACCAGCAGAACTGGGTAGGGGGAACTGACTTATGAGAAATTGTCAGTATATTCAGGGAGCAGAACAAGAGACAAAGTGTAAATTGCTGATTATTCAGAATCAAAGGGGACATTTCCAGTATAGTGAGATGAGTATAGAGTTGGAAGATATGAGTTCCTGTCTCAGAAAGAAGGGAGAATCTCAAACATCCAAAGATTTAAGTGAATGAAATCCAGAGATGGAAGTCATAAGACCAGTCTGCCCTAAAAAGACAATGATCAGTGCTAGCACAGGTATGTCTAGGATCATTGCAGTAAACTGCCCCAAACCAATGAGGGAAGTCCTTGAGGGACAAGTGGAGTTTTCCTTCTCTGATAGGCATCATGATAACTAAGATCCATGTACTGGCAGTCCATGGGAAGAGGGAGACATGACCCAAGGCACCTGCCAGGCTGCAGGGGAAAATCTTAGAGAACTCCAAACCATGTCAACTCTTACGATGGGTAAGGCTCTGGTTCAGGACAGTATTCAATGTACTCTTTGTGTCTGTACAAAGCAACTGCGACATTTCCTCCCTTCTGTAGAAGAAATGGCATGCCTACAGATCATTTATATAAAGAAAAATGTCACTCAGGGCATGCATAAAAATCTGGGTAAAAATGGTATCACGCCCAGAGACCCCCCAACACAGGATCAAGATGTGAACAGTAAGTACTCGAGAAATCTTGCTATTCATCTAAACCCTGTCACAGGCAAATTTTGTGTGATTAAACTTCCTCATCTATAAAATTAATGGATTAGACTGCAATGTATCTTTTTCTAATGGATCTTTAAGTCTAAAAGCGACTGTTTCACTTTCGCAATTTCACTTACATGCATTAATTTCAAATTATGAATAGTCTCTTAAAATTAAAACCAAAATACATTGTGCTCTAATTACAAATTAAAGATGCTACTTAATGTCTAATATGAATGGGGCAAAAATTGGTCAAAGTGAGACAAGTATTGAGCAACTTGAATTGATGTGCCTATTAGTTATCTATGGTATATAACAAATTACAACAAATTGAGTGGCTTAAACCACACACATCTACTATTGAGAAGTTTCGGTGGGTCGGGAGTCAGGCTCTTAATGGGGCCTGTGCTCAGGGAATCACTGGCTAAACAAGGTGCCAGCCATCATGCAGTCTGTTTTGGAGCCAGCGATCACCTGCCAAGTTCCTGTGGTTGTTAGCATTGCACAACAGCCTCTGAGGCACCTGTGCCCCACACGTGCAGAGCTACCCACCAAGGACTGTTCTAGAAATCATCATCAATGCTGGAAGGACAATCTCTCTGCCAAATCCTACATAACATAATCTCAAAGGGAGAATCAATCCCCTTTGCCATTTTCCTTTAGCAAGCAGCAAATTACAAGGTAGGGGATTACACAAGGGCATGATACATTGGGGTTTAGTCACCTTAGCACATTTTCCCATACCATAAAATGTAAATTACTATGTTACAGCAGCCACCTCACATCCTTCAGGTAATGAAAAATGTAACAGATATTTTAAAACTAAAATGTGATAATGAAGAATAATCCTAGAAAATGTCCTTATCATTGTAGCCAGGAGAAGAACAAGGTTAGAAACCAAATTTTCAGCATTTTTCACAAGGGCGTATGGCATATGCTATTATATCTTACAGCTACAATGACCCCAGGATGAAAACAAAATAACACTAGGATGGGGTTACTACCCTCATCTCTTTTTTTTAAAAGATTTATGTTTATGGGAAAGGCAAATGTACAGAGAGGAAGAGAGACGGAGAAAGATCCTCTGTCCTTTGATTCACTCCCCAAGTGGCCACAATGGCCAGAGCTGAGCCAATCCTAAGCCAGGAACCAGGGGACTCTTCTGGGTCTCCCACGTGGGTACATGATCCCAAGGCCTTGGGCCATCCTTGACTGCTTTCCCAAGCCACAGGCAGGGAGCTGGAAGGGAAGTGGGATTGCCAGAATTAGAACCGGCGCCCATATGGGATCCTGTCATGTGCAAGGTGAGAACTTTAGCCACTAGACTACCATGCCAGGCCCTACTATTCTTTATGTTTAAGAAAGAAAGTAAACACAGGTAAAAAGGCTTGAACAAGGTGACACAATCAGAAAAAGTACAGCCAGCTCAGAAACCACAGTCAGTTTTCCATACATCAGCAGAAACGTCTACTAGTTCTGTAAAACTTGTATATAGATTATTCATCAGCCTCAGTTAGCTCACCTGACAAATGGGGAAGATAATGACGCCTGGACTAGAAACCTCATAAGTTTGACTTGGCAGTGCAAACGACACTGAAACGAGGACTTCCACAATAGCTGACACATAGTGCTCAGTGTGGGCTAACATTGCGGTAAGCTCTGGGAAAATGCAACACATGTTATACAGATAAAAGTGCAAGTTATGGCAGCAAATGTCATGGTTCTCTCTATTTGATCTGTTTATTCTGGCAGGGAATTTCCAGCATGGTTTAGTAATCAGCCCACTACTTCTTTTTTTTCTGGTTAAAAGGCCCTTGAGGCCAAAAAGAAGAGTAAATCCTCTATGCATCTCTCTGAAAAGGAAGCAATAAAATTCTTGTCCAAAAATAACTGAAATACAAAAACACTTGAAAACAAATTCCCAAATAGGTGAGCTACACATACGCTTTACAGGAATGTTGTAGCTAGCATTCCTAATCTGACAGGCAAAAGCAGTTTATGCAAAAAAAATAGATTAAAGGTACAAAAGATCTAGAAATATTTTATCATATGGTAATAACAGTGCAGAACATTTGTCTAAAACATTCTGTAAAAGTATAAATCATGGGGCTGGTGCTGTGATCTAGTGGGTAAAGCCACCACCTGCAGCGGTGACATCCCATATGGCTGCCAGTCCATGTCCCACTGCTCCACACCTGAACAACCTGGCTAACCACAGCAGACAGGCATCCTTCCCCCATTTTACAGATGAGAGACTGAAGGCTGGCTAGTCCAAGCTGATAAGAGGCAGATCCTTTTATTTTTTCTCTTTCTGACTTTTCTTCCCTTTTTCCCCTTCCAGTTCTCTTCCCTCCTCCAATTCCTCCTTTTACCCCTTAGGCTCCTCCTTTACTAACTACTTTCTTTGCGCTTACTAATCCCAAGGAAACAAAACCAAAAGGAACCCAGATGACACCAAGAGGTAAAAGAACATAACTTTATTACAACCATGGACTAGGCAATAGAATACATTCTGAGAATTGAGAACAAAGATGAATCTTGTATTTGACTTAACTGATTCATCTTAGTAGGAAGAACTGCAGATTCTAGAAACTTTACATGTCTCCTAAAACACTAATGAGCATCCTCTTCCTCATTCTCTAGAAACGTCAGGAAAAATCTTAAATTATTATTTTATCATTATGATTACATAAAGATCATTTTTCTCTCATCTCAGATGCTGAAATTAGGAATGCAGTCTTCTACAGACTCACTGGAGCAAACAGAAATCTGCAATAAAGTGCCTTGGCCAAAGCTTTCCTGTTGAGAAGGCTACAAGGAATCAATTAACAGGAAGACTCAATGGAAGGATCTTAGTCCAGGAGGAAAGAGGTGCTGATTATTTTGATGTCTTAGCCACCTTGACTATACTTTTCCCTCCATTTAACAGAATAAATTAATAAAATGTTACCTTTGGCATGTACTAATTGTACAAAATTGCATGATCCTGAGTATTTGCTACTACAATTCTCCGAATTTTCAGGGAATTTTTTTCTTTAAAAGAGACAAGCTTAATTTTATCTAAATATGAGTTTGCAAAATTATTTGGCATTTCAGCTTCCAAAACTAGATAAGTTGCCATCCAGCAAGGCAAAAATTCAAATAACATGAGCACATGCTCAGCTTTTCACTGCAGAGATGATTGGCAAAAGGCCATAACCTTGCCTTTTTCCTTGTTCTGTACAATAGGATTTATGTGATTTTATGAAAATCACATTTCTACCTAATATTCACCCAATCACTTCCAAACTCATTTTATCTGTTGTGAGGTGCAGCTTTGCAGAAATGAAACCAGGCTAATTTGAAACTGCAGCTACAAAAGATGGAGGAGACATCACCCTGTCTAAAAAGTCTAAAGGAAAGCAGAGCCAGAGTGAGGAGAAGAGAAATCTAACCACCAGCCACATGCCAAAAATATGACCCAGCCTCTTTTATCTTAAGATGTGCTATATACTCAGTACTGCTGAACTCTTGATTATCAGCCATGTTCAAGAACAAATCATGGAATGGCCGAGTCAATCTGAGAAGCACAGTCCTCTGAGAAGGCACTGAGGTCCATAGAACTGCCAAGTTGTTCAAGAGGAGCAGAGCACCAGCTACAACCAGGCATCTGGTTTACCCTCATTCTTCAGTGCAGATGGTAATGAAAGGAGCCAAGAGACCACAAAGACTATAATCGCCAAAAGAGACAGAGAATGTGAAGAAAAGCCGAATTTGGGTTCTGTGCCTTTGCTAGATATTTAAATCAATCCTTTAACAAAGATCTCACAGAACATATGACAAAGATAATCACTTCCTAAAGATGCTCATCATTGAACAAGGTTCTGGTATCATAGCCAGAACCAACACATGGGACACCAAGCTACAGACCTAACTCACCAAACAGAAACAGAACAATTCAAATTTGTGATGATTCAGTTTCTTCACAACTTTGAAATTCAGGGAGGGTAAGTGGTTTTATCTTTGCTGTCTCCAGCAAGTTCATTTCCTATATAAACTTGATTCGCTTACGTTGAATTTATAGCTATTAGAGCTGAAAGCCATGCCTGAATGAAGCTGCTTGAGCTCACCCATGCCTGTGTCCACAGAGCCTTCTTGCACTTCAGCACACAAGACATCACTTTACCAGGATGCTTGGGGGCAATTCAAGCAGCAAAATCAGCAAGAATGTGAAAAACTAATTTTTTAAGATGTGTCCGACTAAATATAAACAGCACATTCTGCTTCAAATACACTGGTAGAGAAGCCTGGCACTTTTTAAACTACTTGGGAATGTATCTAGAAAAGTAATCGGGCAATATCAGCGGCACTAAATCGACTACAAAAAGGCAATTGATTCTACTATGAGAGCAAAACAAGAAACCTGAGTGTCACCTTATTGGACCCTGGGTAGGAGCATATATGTCTCTTACTTTGCATGTATTGCCATTGAAAAATGAAATGAAAGTACTTACCTACTGATTTGGAGGTTTTAAATAAATTTTAACAAATAGGCATATCCTAAAAGATATGATTAGAACAATGACAATTTCTTCTATAAGGATTTGAACTCAACAATTGAAACAGTGATAGCAGAACAGTCAAACATGACACAAAAATTGATAAGCCTCTGAACCAACAGTTCCTGAGTCAGCATTAGAGATGTGATGAAATGTGCGCCAGACTTGGTGGGACTGGGGAGGTGAGGGAACCAGCAATGCACACATAGGACCACAGGTGTACAGAATTCTCAGGAATGGCGGTTATGAGTTATCAAACCAGCAAAAAGAGTAAAACATTGGGTTAAGGAAACAAAGGATTCTACATGTGCATGCAATAAAGGTGGAACATCATCTTGTTGATGATGGGAGGGGGAGATATTATGCCAGAGTTTCAAAATCCAGAAGATTATCTTGGTGATGCTAATAAAGATGAACTATATGGTATTAGGGCAGAAGACCAGATATGTGTAGTCATATATGAAGCTATAGAAATGTTAACACAGCAAGCTAACCCTACACTTGTGGTGCCAGCATCCCATACAAGCACCAGTTCTCATTTCAGCTGCTCTGCTTCTGATCCAGATCCCTACTTAGAGCCTGGGAAAGCAGCAGAGGCTGCCCCAGGTTCCTGGAATCCTACAGCCACATAAAGGACCTGTAAGAAGCTCCTGGCTCCCAGCTTCAGATTGGCTCAGCAATGACTGATGCAGGAGAATCAGCCAGCAAATGAAACACCTTCTCTGTCTCTCTTGATCTCTGTTAAATCTGCCTTTCAAGTGAAGTAAGTGATAATTAAAAAAAGAAGCTATAAAGCTCACATGGCCTCGAGCAGAGCAGCTGCCCATGAAGGCAGGAAAGGGGATGTGTGTTGGTACACACTTCAATTAAAAATTAATAGAATCTAGGGCCCGGCACGGTGACGCAAGTGGTTAAGGTCCTCGCCTTGCACGCCTGGGATCCCATATGGGCGCCGGTTCTAATCCCGGCAGCCCCGCTTCCCTTCCAGCTCCCTGCCTGTGGCCTGGGAAAGCACTCGAGGACGGCCCAAAAGCTTTGGGACCCTGCACCCGCGTGGGAGACTCGGAAGAGGCTCCTGGGTTTGGATCGGCATAGTATCGGCCGTTGGGCTCACTTGGGGAGTGAATCATCGGACAGAAGATCTTCCTCTCTGTCTCTCCTCTCTGTATATCCGCCTTTCCAATAAAAAAATATAATAAAAATAAAGCTTTAAAAAAAAAACTAATAGAATCTGGTGATAGTCGATGGATTTCAGAGGGAAGAAAGGGAAGCTCCTGTTGAAGAGGAAGGAAATGATTTCAACACATTGAATGGTTCCTATGCTATGACCAACTTGTTATAATGCATTTCTTACATTTTGGTGCCTGGGAAGCCCAAGCTGTTTCAGTGTCCGGTGAGCACTCATTTCCCAATTCATCCAAGGGCTCTTCTGGTCAGACACAAGGCAGTGCTCAGTGCCCCTTTCCTTAGGGCATTCATGCCACCCATGAGCACTTGGCCTCATCCCAAACTTCCCAGCAGGTTGATAACTGGGCCTCAACAAATGAATTTTGATGGAACACAAACATTCAAACATGAAAGTAACTTGAAGGGTCTAAAAATATTTTTGTGTCCTTACAACACTCTTACATAAAGATTATGTGATTCTCAAGAGGAAAAAACTTTCAAATCATTATTATATTGGGCTGAATTAAATAAACTATGCAATACATTGAGGGATACTGAAAGGTGATCTTCAACAAAAAGTCTAAGAGTATATCAATGTTGAGGATATTTTAAATTTCACTGAAATTAAAGCCAACGAGGAAAAAATTTAGTTCGGCCTTGAATAGATACTATGATAAATAAAGCAGAAAAGGCTAGGCACCAAGAAAAGAAGCTGTAAGTCAAGTTCAAAAGTGGCATCTGCAGTTGGGGTGATCTGGAATCTGCATTATTGCTGAGTTGGTCTTTAGTAATCAGAAAACTATACATTTTCTCCTGAAATATGGCAAGAGCCATGTCCTAGGATTTGGAAAATGGAGTTGAATTCTTAATTATGTCATGTTTGTAACCAAGGTCAAATCCCTTTAGCTAACGGGACTTTGGTTTCTTCATCTGTAAGGTAAAGGTTTTCAACTGGATGACTTCTACAATGTTTCCACTCTCCACAGGCTTCCATCCATTACACTAGATCTTGCGTACTCAGGATCTCAGATGCAGCAGTCACTGTAGAGAGCTGAGGGAACTAGAATTCATGAATAATCTTTCTAGATCAGTACCTGAATGTTTTTTAAATACTAGGCTGCAGACCAGCATGTCAGATCCAGAGACGGAAATCCTCATTTTTGCCAACTGGGGGAGTTTTCAAAAATTTTAATTATTTATGTTGACTTGGTGATATATTTAATTCTATTCATGAACATATTGTCAGAAAGTGTAGGAATAGTTGTAAGTTCATCAACCATAGGCCTATGGTTCCAGTCATTTGAAGTACCATTACACACTGACTTTGTTAGCAGAAATCTATGAAATAATGTTAATGAACTGTTGCTTATAGGTACCATCTCATTTCATACTACCCTAGAATATTCATGAAGAATATTCTTACAAGGCATAAATGTTCAGAAACTATATGACACATCATCATGGGCACATTAAATTCTTTCAATTACAATCCATGATTCGCTGCTGTTAGAACCATATTCCACTTATTACTCAAACATTTCAATATGGTGATTTTGATTCACTCTGGATATTCATGAAGAAATATTTCACACTCATTCCATGATTAATCTCTCTAAATGTAAATGAAATACATACTAATTTGGATTTGACAAATACTATATTTTTAAATGCCTTGTGATTTATGTGTCAGAAATCAAAACACAGATAAATTTATGGCAATAAATGCAGACCAGAGGGTAGCCGGCAGTTTAAAAGCCATCAAAGTTAGTCAAATAGGGTAGTTGTACACCAGAATGGACAATAAATTTGTTGCTACAGCTCTACACAGGAGCCAAAACTTTACCAGATGGCTGCCAATCAAGAGGCCTGGCACGTTCACCCAGAAAGGGTGGCTTTTTAGCATTAAAAAAAGAGAAAAGATAGGCTTTCCAAAACTCCCTGTTAGGTCATCATGCAAAGCTTCTGAGCATTTAACCATCCAAAATAAATAACTAAATGAATAAACAAACTAGCAAACCAACTGCAATGAATGAAAGCTTTGATTCAGCATAAGGCAGACAACATTCACCACCTTGGGGTGACCAGACAGGTACAGTTGGGCCATGACTATAAATGCATTTCTTCTCCAGTACAGGCTACAATGCAAGATGTAAGGATTGTTTCTAAACCACAAGTCTCCCTACTGGGCTCCAATCTGCCTACAGGGACTGGGGATACAGGTAGCTCTCTGCATTCTGAGCTACCCTTTAATCTTCCAAAGGAAAGCAAATGTGTTACCAACATGCACAGATGCATAACAAACAGATCCATGAAAAGAAGGATTCCGGCACAGAGTAACACAATAATGATTCAACAACTGAAGCCTGTGTTCAGAGAAAGGGTTTAAATTATTAATTTTGCAGGTGCAGATTATTTGCCTTGAAGATCATCCACGGCTAATTTAAAAATTGGATTCATTTTACATACACCCTGCTTATCTTTCACAGCATTCAAGTTTGTACTCAGGCAACATAAACTGATCATGGTCATAGACAAATATAATAAGAATGTTATAAGAGAACAATTTTTTAAAGTCACGGAGTGCATCCCAAAGCTACATATTAACATATTAGCTCTGTCATGGTTCTTTTTCATTGCAAAAGGCTGCAGACCATTATCTTCATTTTGGAAAAAAAAGCAAGGAGGTTTCTGTTTTGTTTTGTTTTTCTTAAGGAAGGCATTATAAACTACAATCAACTCATAACTATTTCTTAAGTACTTGTCATTGGTCTGCCAGGTGCTGAAACAAAGAGAAAAAAATTGGCAAGAGGCATGTGTCTGTCCTCTAGGAACTCAGAATTGCAAGTTATAAAATTGTAGCATCTTATGAAGTTTTACACTAGTAACTAAGTATGCTTAAGATTTATAGACACAGTACTACAAAAATTCACAAAACATAAGAATATTGTAAGCAAGAACAATATTCCTTATTGTATGTATCATGGGGTTGCATGGAGGAGAATCCTCTACTTCCTTCAAGTACCGGATTGCCTCCCCCAAGCCAGGATCACATCACAGTTTTCCAAATTCAACAAAAGAAAATACAGCATGTGAAGGAATAAAATGGAAGTGATAGGACGATCAGATCTAAAAAAAATCATGGGGAAAAAAAGAGATGTAAAGTAGTAACAAACCAACTTGATTGGTGTAGCTTTTCTGTTAACATGCCTCATCTGAAAAAAAAAAAAAAAAAGAAAGAAAGAAAAGCTGGGCAACTATGGTAGAAATCCAAATGGAGGGACAGTCTAAAACGCACTTGACACGTGTTTTTCAAAAAACATTAAAGTTTCAAAACATTACACAGAATGCCTCTTACTTAATGATTTACTAAAAAGACATAGGAAATCATGCAATGAATTTACTGATCAGCAGGGGAGTTTTGACCTGCTCCATTTCTGAGGTGGGCTGGTTCACCCCTCCTGAGGCAACCTGGTGGTCCCCCGCTCCCGGGAGGTCACCATATTGGTGCCAAACTTAGTGCAGACACCGGATCGGCATCACTCACTACAGCCCAGAACTCTTGGACTCAAGCGATCCTCAGGCCTCAGCCTCCCGAGTAGATGGGACTACAGGCGGACGCCACCACACCCGCCAAAATCATACAATGAATTTACTTGGTTATATTCTGGCATGAGGAAAATAGCTATAGAAGTTACGGGCTTTTTTTCATTTAAAAAAAATAGAAAATGGGATTGCAGACTGCATTTTAGATGAAACTACTACATCATCACTGATTTCTTGATTATTATCCTGAGACTGTGATTGTGTAAGTGAATATCTTTGTTTTCAAGAAGCACTGCAAAAGAAGTTAGGGGGTGATATATCATGTATGCAACTTAGTCTCCAATGGTTCAGAAAAAAAGTCTACATAATAAACATACCCGACAAAGAAGGAGATGAAGGAAACATGGCTTGGGGAAACACAGTGCAATAAACAGTCATAGGAAGAGAAATAATGAGTCATATGGGACTAGATTAGATGGAAGATGGTACTAAGAACTTATAAGACCAGAGCTGAGTGTGGGAATAGGACAGCAATGAACAACTGAAGAAAATCTTCGAGTGTGGCCTTGACTTCGAATAGCATAGGGACACTGTCAACACAACATTCTTTGGCTTAATAATAAAATAATGACTTTATACAACTGCTAAGTAAAAATGACAGTTGTAGGCATGAAGCACATGAAGCAATAATGAATTAAAGTTCATCTCTACAGAAACAAAAGAACTGAAAAAGCAATGAGAGGTCCAACAACGACTGGAAACAGGTGTAGACAGATTGCTGACACAAATGATGAATTCATCTATGACTCTTTTCCATTTTTTAAATGTTACTTGTTTATTGGAAAGGGGAGGCATTAGTAATATTCACTGTGCCTCTGTCTCCTCTTTTGCTCGTCATCACTACTAATCTATTTAACAGATTCCTCTTCTTAGGGTTGGTTTCTAAGCTGTGTTGCCCACTGGACAACAGGTCAATTTTATTGACTGGATTTAGTACCCAGTTCTTCCTTTGCAATCACTTGTGGCATTCCTCCACAGGTTTCAGTCCCACGCTCTTATGCTATCTTCTACCATGGTCTCTGTAACTCCAGCTCCTGGCTCACTACTTGTCACATCCTATAATTGCTGGCCCAAAACCTTGCCTGCACAGCCTTTCTCCCACTCAAAGCTCAATTATTTCCCGGGATCAGGGAGACACTAGGTGTCCTAAATCACTGGTGCTGGTCTTGTTGGAACCTTCAGAATTGAGGGCCACAAAGACATATTTTGGTTGGGACGTGCAGGACGCCAACTTAGTCCTGATTTCCCTGTGAGACCAATGGAATGTGCTGAGCCAGAATTGACCTGACTCCTAGCTTAGTGCCTGCACAGTTTACTGTTGTCCCTCTGGTCCTACAGTTCTTGCCACACCACACAAAATGTCATCTGATGTGGCGTGGGGATTTAGGCCATGAAATCCACCCTGTTTCTGCACCGCCACTTGGGGTCTGCCACTCCATCTCTGCTTGTGGTCAGATGAAATAAACCAGAAGGACAGGCAGCTCTTTGCCTGGCTTCACCTCTCATTGAACGCCCCTTCCCATCTGGTCATTGGTACAGCTCTAATCACCGATCACCAAAAACTGAAGCCACTGGGATATCTGGTCGCTGCCACACCTCTCCGTTCTCTCTGCAGCTTTGCTCATCTGTGGGTCTCCAAGGGCCCCTCTGCCATCAGCCTGTCCTCTCCTATTTCCTCAAACCTGTCCTATCTACTTCACCCCGGCCAATTATTCTCTGTCAGCTTAAATTTGTCCTCACCCTGTCCTGGTATCTTGCTCCTCTCTCTGGAAATAGTGTCTTAACCCACCACAACACAATGTCTGACATCCTAACATCATTTTAGCAACAAATTATGTTAAGTCTTTGGCACGTGCATTCTTCTGCGTGCTTTACTTCTACTTACTAAGAGTTCAAATGCACCTAGATTTGAATCCCAGATAGGATACCGACTAAATCAGTGACTTGGGTGAGCTACTCAACTTCTAAACATTAGATTATAGTAATACATATTTTAAATAACCCATGCAAGTTATATTGGCTGAAAAAAATGGCAAGCACTCCAAAACCCATCCTTGTCATAACTATAATTATCATTAGTCTAATTCTAGTTCACTATAAAAGATAAAACATCTGTGACTAATGACAGCATTGCGGTGAGCTTAGAGATGACAACAATCTAAGAAATAGATGAAGAACACTCAAACACTATCAACGATCACAGAGAGACAGTCACATCTCGAGTCACACAGCTCATCAGCTCTGAGTCCACCTCAGTGTCCCTGTGCACCTACGTGTCCCTGTCCTCCAGGCCGTGGCTGCTGCTTGATCCACATTCTCACCATCCTGTCAGGCCAAGAACTACTACTGTGAAGTCCACTGTGGCCTCAGCACTTTCTGTATAATGTCACGTTGCAATCTGAACTATTTAGCAAAGAGAAATGCTCACTAAGGTCTTACAGATAAAAAAAAAATAGTCCTGGGGCAAAGAATTAACATTTGTTTATTTTCTTTAAAAAAAACTTTTTGAAAATTGTTTTTATTATTACTTTATGATCCCCTTAAATGATAAGCCATAAAGCAGATACAACAAACGGAAGAAAAATATAAAATTTACAACATGAAGTTAAATAACATGCTACTGAATGATCAATGTGTCACCGAAGAAATGAAAATCAACAACCTTCTTAAAGAAAATGATGCTTCTGTATGACCTATGCATCACAGAGGAAACTGATAAGAAACAAAGCTTTTTTGAAGGAAAGAAAACAAAAATAAACCACCACCACCAACAACAACAACTAAAGACAGCAAGATGTCTTTTGATGCTTTCCTCAGAGCTTGAAATCCTCCAAAGCGAAAATTTTCGAATCTTGGAAGAGCCCTTTTAAATTGCACAAATATTAAACAAGTATCCAACACTGGATTTGTGTGGCAGATAACAGGACTTGTAAATGACTAGAAATTGATCTTGGGTTTACAAGAGGATGGCATCCATTTGTCCCTTGCTCACAACCTTTGCGCTATGAAAGTTGAAGCTGATGCTAACAGATTTAGCTCTAAGGCCACAGAGGAAAGGCTACTCAAATATAATTCACCAGAAGAAAGAAAAGCAACACTGCCTGGGTCCAACACAGGAAAGCGAAGGAACAGCCTCATCCATTGCTACAGTGCTGGATTGGTTTTCCTTGCAGCAAAAACCCTTCCTGGCAATAAAAGCAATCCTCCTAACCACTACACAGACGAGAAGAAAACTCACACTCTTCTTGCTTTCAGTAATTCATAAAAGCTCATTAAAAGCCACTTGTAGCATATTTGTCCTATGGAAGATAAAACACATTTATATCTCAGGTAATGCATGCAAACCGGCTTATTTTTCACTTAGCTTAGTCCCTGTGATACTATTTCCCATTGTTGTTAACTCCATCTGTGTTTGCAATTCAAGGCACACCACCTACTTGGAGAAAGCCTGGATTATGCTGACATTCATGGTTCCATATGCTTCTGGGGCCATGGTTGCCATATTTCCTGACTTCCAAAGCTCAGAAAACAGATTATTTTAAAAAGCTGACTGCCAGGAACTCAAACTACTGAAGACAAAACATGCACATAAATCCTAGGAGAGATGCTAGCTTAATTTATCAGTGAAGTATTATCTTAAAATACATACAAAGAGAGAAGTCTTCAATCTTCTCAGATTATTAGCATCACTAACTGAATGCTGGAGTCCTAAACTGTAGTACTCATAAAGAAAGTCTCCACAATTAATATTTGACTTGTCATGTAGTTCCCACATCAAGGTTATGTACAGTTAGCATATTACAATTTTCTAGAGTTTAGATGGCATGTGTTAATTGGCTTTTACCTCATGTTGAGAGAAACTAATAAGCATTAAAGACAAATAATTGAAATCCAAAACAGGCATCCTGCTATAAACACTGACCTGATCATAAGTTTAAAAATAGAGATTTTTGGATCATGATTTTATAAATGTGCTGTATTAAAAGCAGCATGATAAGATTTATTTATTTGCTCAATGAAGAAATTTTGCAAATCTCTCTCAACCCTTAAGACAGTTTGCAACAAGGAAAATAATCCAGGAGAAAATTCCAGCATTATATATACTGGGACAACTGGAAGTATACAGTGAAAAATAAAACCAGAAGCAAAGATCACTGCAGGTTACAAAAAGGCTGTAAGAAGTGATGGAAGGCAACTAGAAGTCAAATCCGAAGATAAAGATATTTACAGAAGGGTCAGGCACTGCCTATGGAGAGATAGCATTTTGGCTAAGTCAAGAATGAGAAGGGATAAGACAAGAGAAGAACCAGCAGGAAGGAATGGCAACAGAGGGAACAGCAAATACCAAGAACATGGACC
This sequence comes from Ochotona curzoniae, assembly GCF_017591425.1. NCBI lineage: Eukaryota > Metazoa > Chordata > Mammalia > Lagomorpha > Ochotonidae > Ochotona > Ochotona curzoniae. The sequence goes on from NW_024466502.1 coordinate 11,324,744, forward strand.
AAGAAAGAGCCATCTGTATGAACAGAGAAGGTTGCATGATGCCTAGATGACCACAGGGTGCATAAAATGGCCTGACGTGAGGTTTGAGAGATGGAAAGGAGGGGTGGTCTCCTGTGAGCTCATATGGCGCAACAGTCTTAGAAATGAAAACATAAGTAAAAGTTCCTTGTTATTTTGATGACACAGAATCACAAATTTTTATCTGGGCCATCTGGTGGGCTAGAAAAAAATAATACTAACAATAATTTAGAATTAGAGGGAGAATTTATAGGTTATTCTACCTTTTGTTTTCTATAGACATTGAATAAATGCCAGAGAACAGTGACAGGAGCTAGAGAGGAGTAGAGTCAGTATCTTTTATTATCTTAAAATCTAATGATCTTCACGCGATACTCACAGACCTTGGCATCTTAATGGCTTTTGCCTGGTTCTTGTCCCATAAAACTTATCTAGTAGCTGAAGAAAGTTGCTTAAGCTCTTATTAGAGGATGGAATTAAAAAAAACAGGAAAATGGCACAGCTTTCACACAGAAGGTATAACTTGAAAGTCCTCAAGCTTTGCTTTTACTTACACCTACTAAAAGAGACGTGTGTATTGTGTAGTTCAAAAAGGCTAAACCGCCTCTTGGACCACACTCATTCCAACTCCCTGCAACTCTTGGCTGAAGCTCCCACCTCCTGCTGGCATTTCTAGGAAGTAGCAGATGATGACACAGTGCTCCAGTTCTCATAGCCACTGAGAGAGGCCCAGAAGGAGCTCCGGGCTCCTGATTTGGCCCAGTTCCAGCCTTGAAACTGGATATTCAGAGAGTGAAACACTTGAGGAAATACCTCTTTCTGGCTCTCCCTCTCTGCTTTTCTGTTATTCAAATGAACAAATGGACCTTTTTAAGAAGAGACTCAGTCAAAGAAGAAATTTGATGCAATTAAAGATAAGGAAAATTCCTACAAAGTAGAGAGAGTTAGGCAACAATACTATCAGTTAAAACCAGAGAAGTTAAAATCTATAAGAGATATATTAAAAAATAATTAAAATAGCACTAAAAAGTTCCAAGCACAGGCTGGGCCCAGCGCGATAGCACAGCAGTTGAGGTCTTCGCCTTGCATGCCCGGAATATCATATGGGCGCCAGTTCTAATTCCAGAGGTCCTGCTTCCCATCCAGCTCCCTGCTTGTGGCCTAAGAAAGCAGTCGAGGACGGCCCAAAGCCTTGGGACCCTGAACCCATGCGGGAGACCCAGAAGAAACACCTGGCTCCTGGCTTCGGATTGACTCAGCTCCAGCCGTTGCGGCTGCTTGAGTAGTGAATCATCAGATGGAAGATTTTCCTCTCTGTCTATCTCCTCTCTGTATATCTGAATTTGCAATAAAAATAAATAAATCTTTTTAAAAAAGAAAGAAAAGCACAGGCAAGAAAAAACAAAAATAAATAAATGAGACTACATCAAACTTAAAAGTCAACGCACAGCGTTCGTGAAGAACCAAACTCACAAAGTCAACAAACTGGCAGAAAATAGTTGGAAACCATATATCTGATAACTGAGCCACATCGAAAATACGTCGTTGATATTGTTGTTGTTGATGTGGCTGTTCTAACTCATACTGGTTGCTGACTTTGTTTCAAGGCTTCTCACTTATGGTAATGTATAGTGATGGAGTACTGGGGTCTATCATATACAGACGTGGGGGTACAATGGAACATGCATCCCTGCATCCAGACGAAAGATGGATTCCCAATGAAACTGTTGGACATGTGTACACAATGGGATGCTGGACTGTCTGACATTGTCTGTACCAACAATGTCAGGTACATTTAAATAAGAGACTGATAGAATTATCATTCCTTATGAAGGACTACACTATTGTAACAAAATGGGAGAAATCTGATGGGGATGGGAGTTTGGGGGGAAATGTATAAAATGTACAAAAACGTACCACATAATTCAAAATTCAAAATAAAAATATTTTAAAAATATATGTGAACTCATACAATCCCATTGCAAAAACAAATATTCCATTATAAAACTGACAAAGAATTTGAAGAGACTTTTCCTTCCAAAAATTGTCACCTTTACCATTGCCAAGTTTTAATAGGTTGCAGGGGTTGAGAATCAGTGATGTAGACTAAACCCCATAATTTACCTTGAGAAACTCAAGTCAGAGAGAAACAACTTACTGAATTTGTAAAAAAAAAAAAAAAAAAAAAAAAAATCTAGGCTTCACATCCTCCATTGACTCATCAGTATAATTACACTGTCAAGAAAGTTTACCAGACTTTTAATAAAACTAACCTGCCATCTGGAAATGTCACTGCTGCCCGGCTACCTACCTCTCACCAGATTGTCTCCAGGTTCCTATCACACAAAACTTCATCTTTTTCCCCTTGTGTTACTCAGTGGGCTGGGAGGGAACCTGCATTGTCTTACACCTCCAGCCCTACTTTGTACCTACTGATGTGCAATGAAGCCCAAGAAAACACCCTGAAAAGGGGGTCTTAGCAGCCTCATTCTTGGCTCACCAGTCTTTGGATGACAGGGAACAGGGAGATCGTGACAAATGTTCAGAGCTCGCTAGAAGGGGGAAAGATTTAAAAATATAGCTTACAGTATCTTTTTTCCCTGGACTTTGCCCTGAGACACTTCACGGGCAGCTCAAACAATGGTGACATCACGGGATCTCTAAATATACTTACACAGTGCCATCAGACCTAAGGTAATTGAGTATTTTAAGGCACCTGGTTTGTGCTTCTCCACCTGTAAAACTGGGGAAAGAGGGGGTGATTTTTTGATTTCATAACCAAATATCTCTCCACCTGCTCTCCTGCAATTGGTACCTAGACCAAGCGACCTACTGCTGCTTGGTGTTCATGCTAAAATCATATTCCCTTTCCTCTCATCTCTCCTCTCCCCTCCTCCCTTCTCTCCTCCCCTGCTTTCCCTGTTCCCTGTCTGCCTTCTATTTTTTTCTCTCTCTCGTTGTTATGACAGGGTTAACTCCCCCCACAACTGCAGAATTTCTTATTGTAAGAAAGAATAAAACTGTATAAATGAACTGGATTCACATAATCTGATCAGGATTATAGATACATCCTAATTTCCACAGTCCCCTACATAATCACATCAAGGAGATAACATTCCTCTCTCTGGCTTACATCTCCTAAGTTGAAACCAGCACAAAACACATAGTTATGGGGTCTTACGTGTTCCCTAGACCCGATCACACTAAATTAAATCTCTTCTGGAAACAAAAGATTTCCTTTACACATCTGCACCAAGAATAATGATTAGGTAATTTGTAAAGACTTATATTGTTAACTACAAGGTTGATATTTATCCATCCATCTATCTATCTATCTACCCATCTATTTATCTGTATCTATCTCTATATATCTATATATATAGTTATAATATTAAATCCGTAACCAACCTCATTAAATCATAAGTTACTTTCACTTATTCTTTCATTTCCTTTATGAATCAAGATATATTGTCTAAATTAAAAAATAAAAGAGGAAGAGGAAAACAGATGGAATAATTCCCAAAGCAAATAAATTCTAGATAATTAATGGTTTACTACAGAAACAAAATGCATAAATATGACTGACAAAAATCGAATTTTCACTCAGTTTTATTATGTTTCTGTTAAAATGAAGAATTATGCTGTAGATACCAAATTATACCACATAATTTGAAATGAAGAAGAAAATTATGGTTTTTTAAAAGCTCTGAACATCAGGCTTGCTGGCTGGAGTAGGGATTAATGATTCTGATGTTAGAAGCCCTTTTTTCATGTAACAAGTCTACCAGCTGCACTGAAAATATGTCTTCTTCAAATATAGTACCGCTCAAATTAACGGGCCGCTATACACGGCATTTTTTGGTACAAAACAGTGTTTCACTCATTACTGAGTTCTTGAAATCTTTCATATCCATAGCTCCCCGTCTTCAAATTAAACCAGGGAACTGGATGACTACATATGGGTGACACGTTTCAGCTGGCAAGCACAGGAGACCCTAGATTTAGTAAACTGTTACAACCAATGAGAGGAAAGCTCAGTGTCTAAGAACAACAAGAAAGAAGTATGCAGAATTCATAAGCTCTGTGAGGTGAAATGGACTAAGGTCGGGGGTACCATAAAGTGACCTTAGCCCAACTTCAGCTTGAGGACAATTGTGCTTTTTGTTTGTTTTCAGAATGAAAGTGCTCTGTGAATATTTCCTTTGAATTATGGGGGGGGGGAAGTATAATAACCATTAAATGAGATTTTGCAGATTTTCTTTAACCAGAAATTTCTTGAAAAACAGAGCAGTCAGTGTGGATGTAGAAATCAAATCACCACGGGGGGTATGAGTGTGGGGGCACAGGATGTAAGTAGATAACAAATGGATTAGGTAACAAAACATACTGGGTTTCATGACAAGCTAATTTAAGCTGACTGGGTATTACCTGTTTATTTTTACTGCTGTGCCTTCAATGTAAACTGAGGTTTGAATATTCTGAGTTGTCTTCTGCACCAGTAATGATAAAACTAATATGTGCTTCATATTTTGTAAGGAGACTCAAGGTTTTCACATGAACATCCCTTTGACCTTTACCATCGCTAACAGGTGAGAGGAACATCTCGATGAACCGGAGAAAGTGCCAACAAGAAATGGGAAGCAGGAAGTTAGGAGTTTGTCTTAGAAGGCAACTGTGGTAAGACTTTATCAGTGTCATAGTCACCAACTATAGTTTGAATAACTTGCAGATCAATATTCCATTAAACACAAGGAACAAAACATGGAGGTACTAGATTTGCAAGAAGTGGTGCAAAAATAAATTTCAACCTTGTCATTGTGAAATCAAAAACGTAACAATTTAACTCTTTCTTTGGCCACTCCTTATTATTCTGTAATATCTGTATTGCCTAGGTATAATTTAAGAACTGCATAAAGCTTATCACAGGAGATTCATTTCAGCTTTTTGTTAACAAAATTTAATTTATTATAATTAATATATTCCAATATACAATAAGAAGCTGAATTTGATAGTTATCCATGGCTCAGTTTGGCATCATGCTCTTTATAGAGCTGTGCTTCTGAAGTGAAGGTTCTTCAACAACAATCTGCAGCCTAGGGCTCACCCCCACACCCCTGATGCTGTACAGCTGGGGAGCATTCAGAACCCAGGTGAACCCCAATGTGCTCTTGGCAGTCAGCCTTGACTCACTGGCAGTGAATTTCCGGACATGGCCCCTGACCTGCACAGCTTTACAGGGTCCCCAAGACATGCTTCAACATAAGAAAGCATAATAATATACATGTTTTATTTATTCATAGCTAAAAGAATTCAAAGACTTACTTCAGTGCATTAACACCCTCAACAAGTCACTGCTTTAGTCACCAGGCTAGGGCAGATTCAGGGATCATTCAGCGGTGAATGTGATTAGTAGATATACCTTACTGAAGTGCCTTAGAATCTTCAAATGCCTTCTTGGTCATTTATCTCATTTAATGTGAGAGCAATCTTATGACATAGTCATATTATTATCCTGATTTTTATATATGGCCAAATTTAGGTTCAGGAATTTTAACTCATTCAAGATGAATTAGCTTGCTAAAAGTAGTGAGTTATAACAGAAAATCCTTACCTCTCCCTGAAAATCTCCTCCATCCTCTATTTGCATAATGATCATATTTTCTTTAAAAAAAATCATAGTTCCAGGCCCAGCGCAGTAGCCTAGTTACTGACAACCCCGCCTAGCATGTGCTAGGATCCTATGTGAGAGCTAGTACATGTCCCGATTGCCCCGCTTCCCATCCAGCTCCCTGACTGGCCTGAGAAAGTAGTCGAGGATGGCCCAAAGCCTTGGGGCTCTGCACCCGCAAGACTGAGGAAGGTCCTGGCTCCTGGCTTCAGATCGGCTCAGCTCTGGCCTTTACTGCCACTAGCAATCTGGGATAGAGCACAAATTGCATTGTTATTAATCCACTGAAAGACAAGTGAATTGTCTTCTAGCTTTTGGCCAACATCAAGCTGCTATGAACCATCTTGTGTACAGTTTTGTTTGAACCTGTGCTTCGTTTTCTCTGAAATAAGTGCCCATGAGATAAGTATTCCAACAAGTATATGTGCATCAGTGTACACACACACACTTAAACCACTCCTTCCCCTTCCATCACCAGGACACAAATACTAATACGACACTGGAGATGACACAGCAAGAAAGAAAAAAAAAGTTGGAAGTCTAGTTGAGCATAAGTGAGCCTTCATTGCTCATGAGCACCCAACTTGGGCTGTTAAAAAAACAGATGTAAATTCCCATTGTGTTTGAGTCTGCATTACAGCACTGAGGTCTAGCCTACCTATTGTCCACATGAAATTAAACAAAAGTCAACTGATACTACATACTCCATCCAGCTCCACAAGGTATATCTTCTATGGTCACATTATAGTCAATATGAATAGATTGTCAATGTGGTATCATTTTATTACACATCTTTATAACACATGATGCATTTGAAGATAAAATCATCATTGCTCTACTATAACAGCAATAATGTGCGCTGTACAGGAAATACCTACATTAAACACTCTAAGCTCATATTGACTTGTATATTCCTTTTCCTTACTTTTATTTTGCTTCCCTCTCATATCACCTTTCCACTGAAGTTTTAGGCAACTTGGGTTCCCTTTCTCTTGGCAAAGAGGTTCTCAAATGCAAGTTGCATCAGGATCACCCAGAGGAATTGTTACAATCATCTGGCTGGGCCCCATTAACACAGTTTCTGATTCATTTCCATTTTAAACAAATTTCCCTGGTGACACTGAAGCTGTTGGTCTGGGCATTACAGTTTGAGAACCACTGACCTAGAAAAGCAGAAAAATAAACAAAATGTTTTTTCAAACAAGAGTAGTGGTATCCTGAAAGATGATGCCAGGACAGCTCTAATACACCAAATCAATGACATGAGATGGTCGGATTGTGTAGGATTGGCTTCGGCTACAGAGTTCCTGGGCTTTGTGGTTTGTTGGTTCGTTGGTTTTCAAGTTCCATCCTCTGATTGAATTTTGGCAGTTAGTTCTTAGAGATTATGCAATCTAGCTTCTTAAGAGAGAAACTCCTCCATGTCCAAAACAAGCTGGCGGCCCACTCTCTTATCACTTCCAAGGATGCATAACTCACCCTTTCGTTGTTTTCAAATAACTGAATCTGGCAGATGGGGAAAAGTTGTTGCAGTGTGACTTCAGTGCTGTGAATTAAGATCCAGACACAGGAGGATGAGATCACCTGCACTTTCTCTAACGAACTTCTCAAGTTCACTTGCCAAACTGTTGATAATATTTTTAGTATTAAACCTTACTCAGAATAATGCATACTCTTTTAAAACAGCAAAATGACTTTTCTCGCTAGAGCAGCAGAGCACTGTGATGAAGCAAGGAGTCAGGATGAGTTGCACTACGAAGTCACACACACAGAAAATACAATGAGCCTCTTCCTACTCAGAGGTGTACCGACTCAAACAGTGCATATCAAACCACTTTCCAAGCTGAGAGCTGTCAATAAGCCAATTAGTACCATCACTTCTGTTTAGCTGATAGACCATTTGTGCAGAGTGTTTCTAATAATATCTTAGTCTCAGGGACACATAAATAACAGTTAAATGACTGTAAAAGCTCTTTTGTCTTCTCTTGCATTTCCTAATAACACAAAAACATCATGAATCTGTGCAATGTTCGTCTTCTGAGAATGTCAACATCCCCTAACTGTCCCCTGCATCTCTCAACCTCTCTGAGCCTGTTCGCAATGTTGGCTGCCTGCCCCAACCTTCAGTCTACTTTGATATCGATAGAAGCCTAGCCTGACAGGATATTTGCAGCTCTCTCTGATAGTGGGTAATTGAAATTTTTTTCTGCACCCTTCCCTAGCTCGTTCTGCCTTTACTAGTAAACATCAAGGACTGCTTGGCCTCTGCTTCTTTGTCACAAGCAGCTTGAAGATCCAATCTTTTAAAAACTCTAGACTGTGAATCAGCATGTGTTCTGTGCCACAACAAACAAGCACAAAGCCTTGTTTTTTTGTCCTTAGCTTCAATAAACTCTCCCAAAGATGCCTACCCTTTTGCCCTAGGTGCTAAGATACTGTGAGTCTCCCTACATTCCCCAGTATGGATTACAAAGCCTTTGAGAGCAGCACCAAGGATTCAAGCATTGAAAACTTGGTCCCCATTTGAGCTAATTGGTGGTGGGATGTTCAAGCAGTTCAACCTGGTGGGAAGACAGTAGGACATTGGGACACCACCCTCAGAAGGAATTCAGGCTATGTTATAAACAAACAAGACTGACTCCTTCCCCAGTTCTCTCCTTTGCACATGGCTTGCCAACATGATGCCTCTTATTAGGAGTCTCAATAACAGACCAAATGAAAGTCACCTGCCTGTGTTAGACTGTGAATATCCAAAACTGCAAGCTGGAAATCCCCTTTGATCTGCATTCCCAGCCTCATACACTTATTATAGCAACAGAAAACTGACTAACTCAGTCCCTGTACAAAGAATCTACACCTCTCCCCGCCGCCCCCACCAGAAAGGTCCTAGCTGCTGCAATTCTTGTGTGGTACTTACATTTAATCCTTCAGGAGCAGGTCTAGGTGAGCATATGGTTCTTTTTCTGTGTGTGCTCCACCACTTACTGTCACTGTAGGCATCTTAATTTTTGTAGGTACAAAAATCACATAGCAACAACTTTCTCAAAACACTTCCTGTCATTTTCATCTGACTGCACCACGTACCGATTATTTATTAATAATTTGCAGGGCTGTAAACATAAGGCACACCTCTCCATATTTGAGCAAACATCTTCATCTAATACATAGCCCACACTGCAATTATTCTGACTATTCTCAAAGCTCTAAATGTATTGTAGAGTTTTTTCTCCTTTCTTTGTAATCTAGCAAGAAACTTGTCTACATCTTGCATGTTGTTGTCAGATTGCAGTATTTCTGTAATTTAAATATTCTCTCTTCTTTAATGGGTTTCGGAGTAATTTTTTTTAAGAATCCACACTAGTTGTGAGTCAAAACAGACTTATCTTGTTATTTCTTCTCATTAAGTTGGGCTTAGCACATTTGGCAAGTATATTGCATGGATCTGGTGTCATGTAATACAAAGTCTGGTGAAGTGTAAGGATAAGGTGGCCTTTAGTCTGAGATGACATCACATAAATATCCTGCCCAACCCTCACTTCCTCTGACATCCAAACCTGCCTCCAAAAGATTTAGGGGAGGAGGGTGCTGGTTCAAGTCCTGACTGCTCTGTTTCTAACCCTGCTAACTGCTAGTGTGCCCAGCACTGGCTGTTGTGGTCCTCTCAGAAGTGACCCAGTGATGGAAGATCCCCATCTCCATCCTCTATCCACCATCTCTCACCCCGTTCTCTTTCCTCTTATCATCTTCCTCTCCCCTTCTCTCCCTCTGGCCATTGTCCTCTTCCCCCTCGCCCACTCGCCCCTCACTTTCCTTGTCCCATCTTCCTCTCCTTTCTCTCCTTCTGCCCAGTGTCTGCTTACGGTCTTGTCCCCTCTCACGTCCCTGTCCCGTTCTTTCTCTCCTTGTTTTCATCTGTTTTCCCACTCTAAAATTGTAACTCTTTGAAAACAAAAACATTTAGGGTCCACAGATGATCTGTTTAGTACCAGCTATTGAACTAAGGATTGCAATTCTGTGATTTTCTAAATCTACCCTTTCATATATACGTTTTAGGATTCTTCTGTATAAAGAGAGAGAGAGAGATCTATGTACATGTGCTTGTGTGAAATGAATACACACATAAGCCTTATAGAGCCATCCATTCTATTATTTAATGTGTTTCAATGGTTATAATTATTTTTACATTTAAATACTCCAAATTTTGCTATAATATTGACTTGACACCACTTCTTAGAGGTGGAACACACTCGTACATTTGTTAAAGCTCGCATTCAGAATAACTCTCTGGCAGTGGGACTTCTGGGTTAAAAATAAGGTTATATTATATTTCTGAGGATATTACTAGTAGTTTATAAGAAATACATCTTCCTATGCATTGTTGTTGATACTGTGAAGTAACAAAATTTTAATTTATGCCATATGCCAATGTGACAAGAAAAATATTTATTTTATTTAAAGGAGATTGAGGAACTATCATATTTTATAAATCATCCATATTTTGTCAATAGTGTAAGCTTTCATTGAATTATATGTCTTTTATTTAGGGTTTAATAAAATTTCTTATCCATAAGGAAATCAGATTTATCTATTGCATATATCAGTATATCTTTTTGTGTAATGTTCTTTATCTTTTCCTTTCTTCTGATACATTTTCCATACAAATCCAAATCAATCACTAAATTTCTACATGTCACATTGGTGAGACTTTCCTAAGTACTATAAGAATATTTGGGTAATACATTCTAATATTTTATGCTAGGATAATATGTATTATATTTTGTGAAAATCATTAGTTCTTCCTTCATGGAAACTTGACATAGGAACTAATTTACTCTAGCTTAGATTTCTCCTTAAATGGTTAGCAAGGTGGTCACAATATCATAGTGAACTGTGCCCACTAAAACGAAACACTATTCTCATTCTACTCTTATAATCTCACACTCAGGGATCCAGCACGTTGGTTTAATAGCTAAATCCCGCCTTCCCTCCTCGCCCCTCCACCCCACTCCCTGCAAGCATCAGGAATCCCATATGTGTGCTGGTTCATGTCTCAGCTACTCCGCATCCCATACAGCTCTACAGATTGTGGCCCAGGAAAACAGTAGAGGATGGCCCAAAACCTTGGGACCCTGCTTCTGCATGGGAGACCTGAAAGAAGCTCCTGGCTCCTGGCTTTGGATCGACTCAGCTCTGATGTTTTGGTCATCTGGGGAGTGAATCAGAGGATGGAAGATCTTTCTCTCTGTCTCTCCTGCTTTCTGTAAATCTGCCTTTCCAATAAAAGCAAATAATTTTTTAAAATCTCATGGATAAATTTATTTGGTTCCACTAGTGTGCTTTTAATGTACCGAAACTCCTTTATTACTATGGATTCAAGGACATACTGTCTTTAGAGCCAAAGGTTTGGACTCCAGAGGTACACGGTCAAGGTTCAAGTCCTGGACAAACTGGTTAAATATCTCTGTGTCTACATTTCTTCACCTGTAGTAGAATAACAAATACAACCACATCACAGGATATTAGGTGGCACAACTAATATAATTTATACAAAAGGGTTATTATTATGCCTGCCAAAAGAAACTGCTAGAAACATTTGTTTAGGAAATTATGTGGTGATTCTCAGATGTTTATTTCTGCATATGAATATCAAGATCAAAGTCTTCTGTGGCAGCAACCTCAAAGATGGTCACCAATTTCCTATGACTCCTAAAATCCAGGCCCTCTAAGGAAGCCTCACCTTACATTGGATAGAACTGACACGTGTGACCCACAGGGTATTGAGGAAATGATCCACCATGACATTTAGAACTAGATCATGAAATAAATTTCTGCCTCCCAAGTTGACAGCTTAAACCAAAACCTGCAACAGCAGCAAACCATATGAGTCCTTGGTGCTCCACTTTCCATCCATCTCCCTGTAATGTGCCTGGAAAACACGAGAAGGTGTCCCAAGTGCTTGGGCTCCCACCTCATGCATGGAAGACCCAACAGAAGTCCATGTTCCAGCATCCTTCTTGCTGATTCCTAATAGCTGTGGCTATTTGAGGAGTGAGGCAGCATATGGAAAATCTCTCCATTGTTCCCATTCTCTCTTTAATTCTACTTTTCAAATAAATTTTTAATGTAAGAAAGAAATAGCTGCTTCGTGTGCATCCTCTCTCTTGGCCCACCTCCATAACGGGAAGACGCAAACATGGCTTCTATGGAGAACTACAGAGAAAAACCCCATGCTCTCTGGTTCCAGTTATCATAACATGGTTGAATCATCTTGGAAGACAAACTTCCAGCCATCATCAAGGCTTCAGGGGACAGCAGGCCTAACTTCAACTCAGGACCACATAACTTTGCTGCTCCCAGAAATGTAACACGGAGATATTGTGCAAAATAAAAAATGTTATCAGTCTCTGTGATCACTAAGCTTGTTATATAGTATTAAGAAACTAACATGTCTTGCTTTTGGCAACTTCATTTATCAGGAAGAAATTGAATTAATAAAATCTCACTTATGGAGAACTGGGCTCCTTACAATATTGAATACTTACATCCAAACAGAATTCATGCCTTCCCACTGATTTGGTATTTTTAACAAGGTAAATATTTCAAGCCTTATAAATCATCTGGCATATTTTCTTCATTATTTTTGTTGCTGCAGCATATCAATTTTAATTTCTCTAATTTGTATTAATTTTATATCCAACCAGCTGGCTGAATTATATCATTTTTTAAAAATATGATATCACTGATTAGTTTGGATTTTTTTAGATGTCTGTAAATGATAACTTTCAGATGGCTGCTGCAGGTACAGGAGTGGGGCTGGACTTGCTCCAAACCCAACTCGTCACTCAAACCTCAGCCCAGAACCGGAAGGAGCTGCAGGTGCAGGATTGGTCACTGGGATAACAGGACTCCAGCTGACCATTAATGAACTGAGGTGGACATTCCTTACCTAATTAGGACCTAAGCAGTGCTAGCGCCAGCTTCCATGTTGGGAACAGTATAAGACTCTCTCACTGGTTCCCCAGGTCACCCTTTTCCATTCCCTCCCTGTTTCCTAGCAGTGCTGAAGGTACCCAGGAGCAGACTCCAATAAAGTCTCTCTACAACTTTTTGCAACATGCTGATGTTCTTCTAAAGGTCAGTGTGCAATTACCTAATACTTTCCTTTTCACAGTTTTTTTTTTATAATTTCATTGACTGAAGCAATAAACATTCTCCAAATAATACTGCAGATAAAGTAGATAAATAATGTAGATACTACTACGTAACTACATAAATTGGTTTGATTCCTTCGATTAGCTTCAACATTCCTGAAGTTAAACTGACACCCAATTTTGCTCAAAAGTTTGCATTTTATACAACACATAATTTTAATAGAAATAGTAGTAACTATATAAATCACACGAAACCAAATCTCATTTTCAACTCCTTCTCAGTATGATTAAAAGTTCTGAGATAAGGCAGTCATTGCAATCACAGCTTATTGTCTTTTACTTATTATACTTAATCCTACTTTACCTTTAACGACAAGACCCAATTATCTCCCTACCCATAAAAAGAATTTGCAACCACAAAAATAAATAAAAGCATGCTTTTAATTGAAAGGGGTTAAAAATTAAAGTAGAATACCATCTCTATTTATATAGATGTTGCCTAGGAAAAGAAAATCTTCCCACATAAATAACCTTCCAAAGACATACAATTTCAGAAACATTTACATTAAAGAACAATTTACAACATGAAAATGGAAATAGAGGAAGCAATAGAAAGTATTTCTGAGACCCAGGAAAATGAGAAATCTATACTGCAACTGACAAATTGATCTTTAATAATGTCAGAAACTTGCAAACCCTCTCTATTCACTGATACACACTAAAGGAATACACTAGCAACTGTTAAAACACACACCGAGAATTTTCATTTTCATTATTACATGCATGTGAGAAAGAAAAGCCAAAATAACTGCGCAGAATAAAAGGATCATTATTACTCAGAGTTGCTTAGTGTCGATTTTTCCTTATCGATGTCTAACAGAAAAGCATCACTATACGAAAGGCAAAATGAACATACAAGATCTGAGTTGGAGTTCCTGCATTTTAGAAATGCTAATTCTGGAAACATAGCTTGCATGTAAATGCTAATCCTGCTTGAGAAGACCTTTTCCATGCTTTGCAGACAAATGTTATGCCAAGACTTTTCAAACTGCCTTATCACAATGCCAGATTTATAAGGAGGTTTGATCAACACTAGCAGAATCATCTCACACCAAACATTACAGGATTTATGCGAGCACAGACCGTGACGATAACATGTAAGCTGGCTTTCGTGCGCTTAACTTGGAACCAGAGATGTGTTCAACTCAAACCTTTTCAAGCCTCAACATCTGCTGTGAGCATGATGAAAAACAATAGCTTGGGAAATTGGATTTATTTCAATTCTAATTTCAGTGGCTTGACAATGTAGCGACAAGATTTCTGTAAATAATGACAGGGGTAAGAAAGACTACTTAATCCAAGCAAGGTAATCTTGTGAGAGATATGGCTTTGCAGATTTGGAATGTATACATATGGCTCAGCAAAAAAATTCCACTCAAACACCCATTAATGCCCTTGGGAATCCCAGCGTAAAATCTGCACCAGCGCCTTCGTTGTTAAGAAGGAAAGGGTTCATCCTCACATCCTAAACTGTCTGAACTTGGAATAGATGATTCTTTTTCCAGATAAACATTCTGTTAATCACCTGGATCCCCTGCAAAAACTCCAGCCAACATTTCATGAACAACATTGTTTGTTTTTCTGAATAAATTCTCCTTAATGTTTGTTTAACAAATACATATCAAATTCTTGCCGTTAATAATTTAGCCACATTTTCTTCATAAAAATTTCATCCTCTTCTTGTACTGAGATAAAATTAACCAAGTAAGTTAAAATTTTGTCTGTTACATTGGAGTTTAACAACATCAACTTAAAAATAAATGGCTGACAACTTGAGATGCATATTGACAAAAGTAAATACATTTCTAGAATTAGAGTGAATTTCTATAGAGCCCGACCTCATGGGATTGCCATATCTCTCTGTATTTTCCTTTTTGAAATATGTATTTATTAATTTGAAAGTAAGAGTTACACAGGGAACAAGAGAGACAGACACACAAAGAGAGGGAATCGAAGTTTCGTCCACTGTTTCACTTCGCAGGTGACTGCGGTGTCAAGGCCAAAGCCAGGAGTCAGGAGCGCCTTCCAACTCGATGTGAGGGCAGGGTTCTAACCACCTGAGCCACACTCTGCTGCTCCCCTAGACCTCCAACAGGGAGTTGGATCAGAGTGGTAAAGCTGGGACTTGAACAGGTATCCTTAGGGGCTGGCAGCATCACGTGTGGCAATGCAATTCGCCATACCACAATGTTAGCCCCTTAATACTTCCTCTTTGGGGAGGTGCTGTGACATTCTATTTAAATTTTTGAAAATTTTATACAGAACTTTGGAGAAAATTGCTTGGAAAGGGATAGGAAAACTAAACTTAGGCCAACAACAACATGATTCTAAAAAAGCCAATCAAGTAAGTAAATAAAAATGATAGCAACTTCCTTGAAAAGAATATAACAGAAAATGCACAATCAGTTGACCTTGAATTGTTTGTTCCTAATTGTAGAAAAAAAAAAGGCCCTAACCCTGAGTACAGGCTGTTTTGCTTTTTAACTTTTACTCCACAGGCCCCCCATACATTAACAGCTGAAAAACCATTAACTGAAAATTGCTTAAGTTTACTGCAGATTCTGAACAAAACTTAAGTCAAACATCAAATTCCATGTGAAATCAAATCTTTCATATCAGCAGATAAATTTCTATTTAGGAAAAGTGTAACTTTTAGGTCTAGAAGAATAAAGATTGGATGTTTCAGTCAACACCAGCATCTTCTAGGAGACAAGATTAGAAAAGAATTCCAAATCTTCAAATCCTAAAAATGGTGAGTCACCTTTTTCTGTGGGTGGTCAGCATCCAAAACATCTCAAGCCTTTACTAGTGGCATGAGCAGTAAAACTCCAGCCACACCATGACCCGAAGAATGCTCTGATGTATTACCAGGCCTTTCTTCACTTTCAGTCTTCTTTGAGTAAAATACCCAAATTTCAAGACTGTGTGTGACCTAAACAGATCTAGAAGAAAAAAGATTGGTTGCTCCAGGAGTGCTCACACTTTGCAGGTGCCTTGGGAAGTCACCAAAAGCTGGACTATCCCAGCTGCCCTGGCTGCTGCTTCTCTGAGTAACAAAACAGATGCCCAGTCTTCAGGAAGGCAAGTTTAAGTCCTTTTGTAAAAGAATCAACATTTTTGCAAACCTTCACTGAATCTGCCAGAACATCTACTGATTTCAGTAAGCTTGACAGAAACGGGGTTTGTTTTGTTTTGTTTTGTTTTGTTTTGTTTTGTTTTGTTTTGGGGAGTGGGAGGGCTGTGGGAGAAGGTGATGGAAAGCATATTTATCATCCGTGTCACAACTAGAGTTGGGTTAAATCTTACACAGTTAGTCAACGGTTGGCACTTTTCAAACACTAGGATCCTTTGTTTCACAATCTGTAAATATGATACAACTCATGGCTTTCACGCAAACAGCCAACACCTCCTGAAGCAGAATCAATAGAACGGTAATAATGCATCTTTACTTGACTCTAATGGGTTTTGAATGTTACACCTCTGTTTCTGCACTTGCAGCATCCACATCCGAGACACTTGAATTTTCCAGCAAAGTGCTGTTGCAATATCACAGCGAAACGAGTGTCCCTAGTTTCCATGCTTTACAGGTTTCCTGGGTCAAGCACCTATTCCACACGCCTGCTGACTCCATCGGTAAGATTCTTTTGACTGCATGTTCTTGACATTTAAATTTAATTTTTCAGCAAACTTTTATTGAGCATTTGCTTTTTGCCACAGAGTATATTAGGTGCTAGAGATACAGGCCAGATAAGAGATTTATGCTCCTGGCTTTAATTGTCCTGAAGTGTTCTAGGAGATATCAATAATTAAACAATAATTCTACAGTATACATATTCTGTACTAGAAGGTACCCAGCCTAGATATGGCGAATGGGGCAGAGTGGAGAGGGGAAGCCACAGAATAGGGGAAGCACACAGAAATTCAATCATTCAGTTCGATTCTAAAGAGTAAGGAAAAAATATAATTGTCCCTAAGCAAAAAAAAAAAAAAAAGGTATAATCTGTTCCTCTTAATTCTAAGACCAAAAATCATGTGATACTAATGCCCATCGCCTTTTCTGATCATGTCAACTGATGATAATGGTTACCTCTTCAGAAAAACAGGAGTTCATTTTATAGTCTATTAGGTGATCCTGCTGTATAAAAGCATTTTAATTTCTTCCAAATTACAGTGTTGGAATGCGTACATGGGAGGGCTCTCACCAGGTTACAGGCTTCATTTACGAAATTAATTTTATAAATAATGAGGAAGCAAAAATAATTTCATCAAGCTTGACTTAAAAAGAGCATCAAAAAATTGACATCAGTACATCTGGGCGATCTGGTCAACAGTAACTTGCTTCTCTTTGGCAGCCCTTTCACATGACAGAAGAGGAAAAGGCAGGGAAGCAGCATTATCTATTTTTGAATAACATCTGATCATGAAACTTAGCAGCTTGAATGAATTCTGGCACATTATCTTGTCGTTTTCACAGATCAGAACTTTAGGCCCAGCTTCTCAGGATCCAGTGTTGAGTCTCTAACAGGTTATTGCGAAGCTGTCAGCCAAGACTGGGGTCTCATCAGTCACCCTGCCCGAGGAGGGCCCAGGTCAAGCCTCTGGAGTTATCTGCAGAATTTGGTTTCTTACTGGTTGTAGATCGGAATCTAGGAACTCTCCAGTAGGACGGTTTACTTCACCAGATTAACACACAGGAAAACAAGGTGACAGTGTCTACTCTCAAAATACAAGTCACTTCCTCTCTCATAGCGCAACAGCCTCAGTAATATCAGCTTAATGCTATCATGTGTTAGAAGAAAGGCCATTAAAACCAGAAGTGGGATTCCTGTGGGCCATCTGAGAAAGTGTCTGCACTGAAGGCTAATTCAGGGTTTACTTTTAGTGTGACTGCAGTTTTAGCACATTTCTAAATCTTTAGCAGCAACATATAAGCATAGAATTTCAGCAACTCTTTGGATATTACAATTTTTAAGGGATACATTGGGCACGAGAGCCAATGGTTCAGCCAAAGAATCTTTCATAGGTAAGTAATCAACTATACTTTACTCTCCCCACATTGGATACAAATGAACAATGTGGGACTGTATCCTATGGACCACAGGAAGGAAATAGTGGGAAATATAAGTGGTGAATATGAGTGTGACCAAAATGGATTTCATCAGTCAAATAAAATCTTGAACACCTAAGAGTTTTAGAAACCTCTTAGCAGCTTAATATCCCCATACTATCCCAACAAATAATACTGAGAACGAAATAAAGGCACATACAGTTGAAAATTGACCCAGTCACTAAAACAAACATGCTTCAGAAAAAGAGCTGTCTAGTCTGATAACAACCATGCCCTGAGACAACAATATGCATAGGAATATTTCACATAAATTGCCAGAACTCTATTTTGTTTTCTAAGTAATTGCATTTCTCAAGGATTGATGATAGCCTTATGAAAAATAAGACACTATGTGCTCATTTTGAGGAAGATTCTTTCTGAAGGCTGCCTAATAAATGCCAATTTATCTCCAAACCAAAAGAAAAAGCCAAATAATTCTAGCACCCTCACTGCAGTGTGTTTCTCAAATACTGCCTTAATCGGTGCTGTAGAGTGGGATTATTACCAGCTCAGGGTTTTTCAACATAAAACCTGAGGATAATTACAGGAGAAAATGTTCCATTACTTTTGCTCAAATCTGATCCTCACATAATCGAAAAGGAATTGCCTGTTCTTCACTTATGGACAAGCAAATAATAAAGGAGAAAGCCAAAAGATCATGCCATAAGGTTTGTCATCTTTCTGTGAGCAAATGGGCATATGTATAATGCTTCAATCAGCAGGCTCATCACACTGACTTGTGGGATGCTGCTGAAGAAAACCAACATTGTTGGGCCCGGCGTGGTGGCGCAAGTGGTTAAGGTCCTCGCCTTGCATGCCCAGGATCCCATATGGGCACCAGTTCTATCCTGGCAGGCCCGCTTCCCTTCCAGCTCCCTGCCTGTGGCCTGGGAAAGCACTCGAGGACGGCCCAAAGCTTTGGGACCCTGCACCCGCGTGGGAGACCCAGAAGAGTCTCCTGGCTTCGGATCGGCATGGCATCGGCCGTTGCGCTCACTTGGGGAGTGAATCATCGGACAGAAGATCTTTCTCTCTGTCTCTCCTCTCTGTATATCCACCTTTCCAATGAAAAAATAAAAATAAATCTTTAAAAAAAAAAGAAAAGAAAACCAACATTGTTTAGAAGCAATGACCCTCATTAAGCAGAAACATCCCATAAGAAAGTAATATCAAGAAAAGATACAAAGATACAACCCAAACACTCCTTTGTAACAGAGGACAACTGAGGGTCCGTGCGTGTGTCTAACCACCACAGGAGAGAGAATAAACTCAATAAACACACCAAAATGCAATATGCCCACTTCCTAGGTTTTTAAAGCAATCAATCACAAACAAAGAGCATTGGTAATGCACAACTAAATCTATAAATATTCACAAGACAAGGCAGTATCATATGACACAAAGGTTATAAGCATTGGTGTCCCAACTCTCTGTCAACTAACAACTATTTGACCTTGAGTAAATTTTCTAAATTTGGAGACTCAACCTGGGAAACAAAAAAGTAATATACCTACCTCACAGAAGATACTTAAACAAGCATTCACTTCTCCACAATCATTTCTATAATTCTATTGGTTTATTGCAATACTAAGTATAACTTGTTAGTAATAAAGGAGTATTCTGACCATTATAAGATTAGGCAAAATATCATTCTCTCCCAGATCAATAGGCTTAGCTCATTTTTTAGGCCACCCCACACAGTTAGCATCAACATTGAAGCATAACATCTTAAATGCATTTTCTATGGCACTTGTACATATACATACCTATCTAACAAACAATATGTAGGTACATGTTAAAGTGAGAGTGGACATGCTAAACGAACAAAAAAGAAAACAAAAGATTAGTGAGTAACATAAAATAACGTAAAGTAAAATAACAGGTTAGAGGGAAAAGATAGGGGCCATCACGGTGGCATAGCTGAACAAGTCTCGTCTGCATGCCCATATTCCATAAGGACGCAAACTGCTCCACTTCCAAATCAACAACATGCTTATGGCATGGGATAGACATAAGTGCTTGGACCCTTGGATCCCTGTGAGATAGGCGAAAGAAGCTCCTGTATTTGGATTGGCGCAGCTTAGACCTTTGCCCATATGAAGAATGAACCAGTGGGCGAAAGATTCTCTCTCTCTCTCTTTCAATTAAGTAAATATCACTTTTCAAAGGAAAAGACAAAAGGAGTTATTGCAGAAAATAAAACCTATCCCAAAATGCCAACCATAACATGCCTGCATTGGCAACTCTTTCATATGTTCCATGGCAGAACAGATAAATGAAATGAGGTCGACTCCATCTACTATCTATTCTTGAATAACAAATTACAAGAAGACATAGCAGCTTTAAACAATTCAGATTAAATACTTGGCAGTTTCCAGAGACCTAATCATCATAAAGCAAAACTTATGAATGTATTAAAGGGCAGGAGAATAAGTTTGTTAAACAGTTGATTTAGAGAAATCCTGGATTATCCATGCAAGACCAACATAATCACAAGAATCTAGAAAATGGGAGAAGGAGGCATAAGATGAGGTTGTCACAATGCAACACAAAAAGGACATGACTCTTCATGGCTGGAACTCAAGATAGGAGGGGCCACAACCCAAACGATCAGGACAGAAGGTAGCAAATTCTAGGGAATGGGTTCTCTTTGACACGATCTACCAAACAAGGCAGCCTTATCAGCACAATAATTTATCCCAGTGAAACGAATATTGGACTTTGCATTAAGAAGTCCTGAAGAAGAGCTGATGTGTAGTAAGGTAGCACAAGACTCTGGCAAAAGGAAATAGACATTTTAACTGCTTATTATTGTTAAAATTGTTAACTGCTTAGTATTGTTAAAATTGTTATCATTGTTAAAATCAGAGAGAAACAGAGAGAGAAAATCTTACATCTACTGGTTCCCTCCTCAAATATATACATTTGGCAACATACAGGACCAAAGCCAGGAGTCAGTAGCTTTATCTGGGTCTCTAGTATGAAGTTTAAGGACTCAACTTAGAGTCACCAAATCTGCTAATTCCCAGACTGTACTTTATCAAGAAGCTGGTTTGAAAGCAAAGGTGAAACGAGAAGGTAGGTATCACCACTTGTGCCTTAACCTATTGTAACACACAATCCAACCAGGCAACAGACATTTTTTAAGATTTGTTGTTTTAATTGGAAAGTCAGATTTACATGAAGAAGGAAAGAGAGAAAGATCTTCCATCCACTGGGTTACTCCCCAAGTGGCTGCAATGGCCAGGGATGAGTTGATCTAAAACCAGGAGCCAGGAGGTTCTTCTGGATCTGCCACATGGGTGCAGGGTCCCAAGACTTTTGGGTTGTCTTCCACTGCTTTCCCATGCCACAAGCAGGGAGCTGCATGGAAAGTGGAGCAGCTGGAGTATGAACTGGTCCCCGTGTGAAATCCCAATGCATGCAAGGTGGGAACTTTAGCCACTAGGCTACCATGCCAATCCCAGGAACAGACATTTAATGAACTTGAGGTTCACTGACACCAAAGAGTTAAAAACACCTTCTATTAGAATAAAATTTTATTTGATAAAGAAACCCCCCACAATATTACTGTGCCAAGTTGCTTTAAAGAGGCAGTTAAAAGAAAAGTGAACACAGTATATAAATGTGGAGTTGGAAGAGTTTGTATTTAGTGAGGAAAACCTTAAACATTCTTAAATCTACCAGTTATCTGCAAATTAGAGTCACAGACTAAAATGTTTGTTCTTGAATAACCAAAATCCAACAGCAGTGAAAAAGATCTGCACGGTGTGGCTCCTCTACATAGGGAAAAATTTTAGCTGATAATTAAGCGCCAAATGAACCATTTAAAAATTTCTTTGCCATGACCAGAAGAAAATTAAATCAGACCAAAATTAACATATTAGGTCTGGGTTGAGTAAAGACAGATATTGTTTTGCCTGGATTGTATCTTGTTGAGGAAAAGATGTTCTTCAAAACACCCAATTCTAAAACACAATTGATAGGAATGACATTACAAGTAAACATAATAGAGGCACTATTTAAGGGCAAAAAAAAATGTGCAATAGAATGTTCTGGCTGTTGTGAGGGCCATGATTCCTGGAGTTGTATACATGTGTTTTCTCTTCAATTGAACTCAAAGACCCTCTTACGGCAGACTTCAAATCAGCTACAGCCCTCATTCTTCAGGGAACTCAGCCATGAGGAAAGAGACATGCTAGACCAATAACCTGAATGTAATAAACAGCATGCAAATAGAAATTTACTTTGAGTTTGAAATCATAAAATTCTAAGCATGGAGAGATATTATTTGCCTATAAATGAAACTAAGTCATTGAGATTAGCATACTGGGAAATAACAGGTGCATGCATGCAACTTTACCCCCAAATAACAGAATTCCTCTTTCTACTTTTAATTATATTTTTCTTCCCTTTCCTACATTTGTGATGTCATGGTACTTTTATGTATCAGGAAGTTAGGCCTGTAACAGTGAAATGAATGACTAAGCCACTGTCACAACTTGGGGACAAATAATAAGAGCGGAATAGAGTGAAAGGGGTGTGGGGCACGGATGATATCCTACGCATGTAAATCTGTATTGGGAAGAAAAACCAAATGAATAACAATACAGTTTTTACAATAAGAATGAGTATTTTTAAAATAAAAACTGTATTAGATTTTTATCAGATGTCATAAAGTATATACTGTCATTATATGAAATATTCAAAATTGTCCCTTCATTTCCCAGCTCCTATCTCTCTCCAAACTTTTTTTTCAAATACGGTTAACACTGCAGGTAGATAAACCAAGTGTCATATTCATTCTACACTTTGACAGTCATCCTAGATCTATTCTGTACACCATCAGGTTAAGCACATCCTAGTTGGAAAAACAAAAAAATAGAGAATACGCTCCCATAAACTGATTAGCTGCACCAAATATGCTGAAAACCATCCACATATATCTATAAATGGCTTCATTTTTAAGATTCAAGTGGTACAAAGCTGCCTACACTAAAGGAAAAATCATTCCTATAAAACAAAATATTAGCCTGTTCCAATAACAGGCAAAGTGCATGCACTAGTTTAAAGTAAAATGAGTTTTAAAAGAAGAAAATAAATAATCTTATTACTTTAATTTGTACATTGGAAAGGTAATTTTAAATTAGCATTATTAATATTTTATATGACTTTTTAAACATTGTGAATCCTTTTTAAAGCAATGTATCAGCTTTACTCTCCCTTATTTGAAAACTGGCCAAATCTTCAACCGGTCGACGTAAAATCAAGAATATTTTAGACACTGGTTTTGTTCTATAGAAAATCCATCCCATTTTCCCCAAATGCCACAGAACCCCAATTGGGATTAATTGGGGATTTATCCACATTTAACTGAGAAAAACAAAATTTTAGTTACTTTTTGTTAGTCACTATATCGGAGCACGAAAAAAATACAACATTTTATTCCAAAAAAATGGCTAAGAAGGAAAATACACCTTTCTTTTTTCTGCATGTGACAATTGCCTTAAACTGGGATTAGCAATAAGCAGACCATTCAATATTGAATTACTGACCATTTTTTCATAAATCACGCTACATCAAAACCTAAGGTGAGGAAATAATGAATTGCAGAGATGCCAAAGCAGTGTTTAGTATTTGATTTAAGAAACAGGCATGTGAATAAAAGGAAACCACAGGCAAATGTATTGGTCCGCCTAGGAACACAGCATGGTTCTGACTGCCTTGACCACATGTGCTCAGGATAAACTGTTTCAGCATCCGGAGTGACAAGTGCCCTGCTTGTGTCTGGGGTGTGATCATCATCAGAATCAGAGCCCACAGGACCACCACCTGGGCATCAATCTTGAACTGCACACTTGATCTCTGCTATCTTCTTCACATCAGCCTGCATGATGGAGATATCACCACCCCCGCTTCACATATGAAGACAGGGCAGCCTGGCGAGGTTGCCAGGGGAAAGCAGGCACAATGTGAGCTTAGATGGTCCCAGATCTGTCAGTCCCCAAATACCCTGCTCAGAACTAACCTCCAATCCCCTTCACATGCAACAGGTCCTTGGATATGGTGGCTTTTGTTTTTCCCATACTACACTAGTTTCTGCAACCAATTAGAAGTCTAACACCTCTAGGTGACATGTTCGCTTCTCACATCCAGTCGCAGTTCTCCATGGTTTGGCAATACAAAGAGAAGTTAGTCATTTCTAACATGCCTCACATATAATAGCACTAAATAGGGCCCGGCGCGGTGGCGCAGTGGTTAAGGTCTTCGCCCGGGATCCCATATGGGTGCCAGTTCTAATCCCGGCTGTTCTACTTCCCATCCAGCTCCCTGCTTGTGGCCCGGGAAAGCAGTCGAGGACAGCCCAAAGCCTTGGGATCCTGCACCCGCGTGGGAGACCTGGAAGAAGTTCCTGGCTCCTGGCTTTGGACCAGCATAGCATTGGCTGTTGTGCTCACTTGGGGAGTGAATCATCAGATGGAAGATTTTCCTCTCTGTATATCCGCCTTTCCAATAAAAATAAAATAATCTTTAAAAAAAATAATAGCACTCAATAACACCCAGTAATAACTTTTTTAAAAACTTGTACAAACAAAAAGACTAATTATGAAAGTGGGAGATTAGAAACACTCTACAGAACTCCCTGGCTGCCCTTATAAGTCACACACAGCCTGAGAGAAGACGCAGGGTTCTTCCACCCTGGATTTATGAGAAGCAGTTCTTTAACAGCAAACTCACTACCTCTGTTGTGCTCTCTGGAATGACCTTGTAGACTCTCTGCCTTTCAGCCTCTTCTGGCTATATCCACCAGGAGCATCTTTCTCTTCTGTGGTCACGCACAGCCACACAAATGCAGACAGCCCCAAAGAGGAGAGGCAATAGCCCTTTCTGAAGATGCGGATCAGAGTGCAATCCACGTCAGCACTAACTGATGGGATGGTGAGGAGAGTTCTTACGAGTTGAACAACCAGACTGTAACCTGTGTATTGCAGTTTCTTGGGCAGTCTAGTGCTTCTAGTACTAAATTCTTGATGTCTTGATCTCAAGATGACTTTGCCCCTGCCCGTCCTATGGTCTTCACTTTAATGGCCTCTGTCCTACATCCAAAGCAATCAGAAAACAGTAGCCTTATTTTAACTTAGTCACCTCTGTTAGGACCTATTCTTCAGGATATGAATTTAGCAGAGGGACATAACTATGTCCATAATAACCACCAGGTAGTGTCCGTGTTGTGAAACTATTCTTTCAAAAACACAGAAGCAGGGTTCAGTGTCACGTTATAGCAGGTTGAGCCCCTGCTTATAGTATCCACATTCCATATAAACACCAGTTTGAGTTCTAGTTGCTCCAATTCTGATTCAACTTTCTGTTGGTGACCTGGGAGGGCAGCAGAATTTGGTCAAAGTCCCTGCACCTACATGGTGGGGGGGATGGAGAAGTGGAAGCTTCTGGATGCTGGCTCCTGGCCTACGGCTTCGCATTGACTTGGCTTCAGCCACTGTGGCCACTTGGGGAGTGAACCAGGAGATGGAAGATTCTCTCTGTGAGTCTTCCCTCTCTCTGTAGTAACTGTTTCACATAAAAAAATAGAAAAATCTTAAAAGAAAAATGGAAGCTAACAGAAGAAACTCAAGACTTAAAAATAATTATGTCTGAAGAGTGGGAATATGGTGGGTAGAACATTGGCAGAAAATCACTTCTAAGTTTTATATAACCAGTTGTCTTTTTTTAAAGTATATATTTAGACAGAATTGAAAATAAACAAAATTATTTCAATAGAAAAATAGGCACGCAAGCATAACTACTTTCAGTTTATTATTAGATACTAAAGGGTGGAATATGTTATGACAGTTAAGGCATTAATAACTAAGAAAGCAGTGATAAACTAACTCGAATTTGCAGCATTTTACAATGTCAGGTAGTTGGGCTTTATTACTTCACAGGAAATAATGTAAAGAAAGGCTCAGGTATAAAAGACATTAAGAGCATAACCAAAGAAGATTATTCCAGCAATGACACACTCCAAGCAGTAATTCCCTTTATTTTCTATACATCTCTTGAACAAAATCAAAGAGTTACACAAGACAATAATATATCAGAGGACCCTGAAGGTGACAGGAGTCATAACACCAATCTCCAGAGAATTTATAAAACTGAACTATGTGGGTGGGCAACTTGGGCCATATACACCAGCTAAAACTGCCCCCTCATAGATTCCTTATTCCAGAAGTTAGAATTGCCATGGAAACATTCACCCCAGCTACAGCTAAAAGAGATTGATGTGGGCAGTAACGAGAGTCCTATTTATACGATATCAGAGAACCAGTCACACATGAGATGAGAAAGAGAGGCCAGCTCTGTCAGGACAAGCTACTGTATTATTCACATGGTGAAGGCAGAAGCCAAGCATGCCACTGGGGCCACAAAGCCATCCAGCTGACCACAGAGTTCAGACCTGAGGGCTGAATGACTGAGACGATGTTTACAGTGAATCCACCACTATTGGTATTAACTACAATGGTCAAAGAGAGAGTTGAGTGATGTCCAAGCCCACTCCTCTCTTTCCATGGCAAGAGTTCCTGAAACACCTTACACTCCATGTGGTTTCAACCACTCCTCTGACACGGTCCCAGGTTCCCCTGCATGCAGGGCTAGCACATGCCACCTGCTGCACCAGCCACAGCTCCCAACTAGCCACAACAAATACCCTCCCAAAGTCCAAAGAACCTAAGTCTCTATGTGATATTAAGATGTGCAATAGTCCTGGTTAGCCCAATTTTACACAAATTCTGACAGGTGTTTCTAAGATTTCTGAGTTACCTGAATAGCTATCTCTCCTGCCACTAACAGATTGCAGATCAAACAAGCAGTGTCAACTAGGTTTTGGAAGAATAACTGTAAAGAAGTCACACTTACTGGTCTCTGTCTAGCTAATCTATTTTTTTTTTTTTAGAACAGACAGGAAACATTCAGCTTGGACTCACATATAAGGTAGGACACGAAGATTAGTTACTCCTCACCAAGATATTGAAGATTTCTCTGCACACCCCTCCTAAAACTGTTCTGCACCCCAATCGTTAACATATGCCTTGTTAGAGTTACAAGCCTGTTTGGACTTTCCTAAATTCACCAAGTTCAGTAAAAATCATGCTTGAATACAATAAGCTGCTAAATACAAAAATTAAAATAGACACGAGACAGCTGAATAATACCCTATAACCATATTAAGGAGCAGAGCAGCCGTTGTGTATAAACTAAACTTGAAATGTCAATAAAGTTGTCAAAGGATGAGGTTAAGAACTTGCATTTTCTAACATATTAGTCACTCAATACCATACCAATCAATCCCATAATGTTGCACATTGCTGATGTTATGTTGTGGCTTTTCATTGGAAGGGATGATATTCTGCCAGCTCTATTTTCAGACCAAGGATGGTCTCCCAATGAAACTGTTGAACTTATCCGGACAATAAGATGCTGGACTCTATGCATGGTACATGCTCGCAATGAGGGAATCATGACTGTATATGAACTGTAACACTGCAACAATGTGGAGGAATCCAACATGAGGGGAGGACGTGGGGAGGGGTTGGGGAAAACTCAGAGCCTATGAAACTGTGTCACTAAATGAAATTTTTAAAAAAGAATGAAAATAAATCACAATGCATTCAATTTTTTAAAAACCTCACACTTATTATACTATAAATGGTTGGTTGGTTGTGGTTTTTGTTTAAGATACCTTGATCATATTTTAAGTCCCTGGCCAGAGGCCAATCAACTTCAGTTTCTGCAGAGCTAATTACTTCAGCACTCTCATCACTTCTTTAATGATGGTCTCATACGCAAACTGCCCTGGAGACAAGAACCACAGAACTAGGAACAACTCCCAAGTTCCAGAGCCCTGGGAGACAGTCAAATTTGCCAATGCAAAAAGAACCTTCAAAATGTTGCTAATCTCATCCCACTTACATACACACGCTGCCTGTTACAGTTTTAGTGTGCTGTTGCCTTGTTCCTGGTTATATCTGTTATTTTGGGCTTACCTAACAGTATTTTGTTTTGTAGAATTATGAATGACAAAGTGTTCTGCCTTTTGTATAACCACCTGTCAGTGTGTTGTATCCTGTCACCAAAAGAAACCTTATACCTATTCCCAAAGTCCACATTTTTCAGAGTTTTCTTATACTGATCAATTGCTTTGTTCTACCCTGACATAACTAGGGACTCCACTCATGCTTATTATGCAAAACTTGAAACTAGTGTTACTGCAAATGCTTGTAGTGTCTGGGGGAAAGCTCCAGGTTGCCCATAGTCCTTCCCACAATGACAGACCTCCAGAAAGAGGAAAGATGTGGCTGCCAGACAGTTCTGCTCTCCCAAACACTTCTTTCTTGTACCGAAACTTCAAATACCAGACAGCTATAAAAACTCATCACTTTAGGTTAGTAATTTGTCAGAAAAGTACTCAGATAGTTGGTGTCAAGTACCCTCCAATGTGTACCCAGAATTAAAAATATTAATTAACCATGGAATCTTTGTAGAGGTTCTCTCCTGCTAAAATTCTCAACTCAGCAATCTTAATGCCGTACCATGTTTATAAATACTAGCCATTGACCAAAGCAGGCTCAGTATGTTTCTATTTTCATGTGCTTTCCTTAAGCAAATGTAGATATTAGCCATTTGCCTGTGTGTCTTGTTCAGCTCACGTTTCTGTAACAAAATCCCAGAGTTTATGCACAGCTGGAAAACATGCTGCACCATCTAGGATGCTGAAAAGTCCAAGATGGAGACATCATGATATGAGGTCTAGAAAGGGCCTACATTTTGATCAGAGCCCGAACCTTCTTGCTCTGACATCACAAGGGGGAAAGGTAGATCTGCCCAAAGGCAATTTGTCCTAACATCACTTGGAGAAAGAGATGCGAACATTCGGACCACAGCACCATGTGTCACTGACGGAGCACATTCAGAGGCACTACTCAAATCGATGCACTTCCTGGAGGCACAGCAATCCCCTGAGCTCTCCTTTGCTTTGCATGGGACTCCTTTAGTCATCATGGCATTCCTGAAGTGTCACAGTTCCAGCACTACTTTCCCAGATGAGACACTCAAAGAAAGCCTCTTATCATTAACACAAACTGCAGCCAAAAGAGAGAAGCTAAAAAAAAAATCCAGGAAATAAAACCAAACACTGTAAAAAATTCTGAATTTCCTGGAGAAAGAATCCTATATGCAAATATTACTAGGCTTCACAAAGAGATTTACAAGGCGAGTGAAGTAAACGGGTCAATTTTAACAGACTATAAAGACAAAAGCAGGAGGTGAAAATTTTGTCATTAGTTAGAAAGTAAAGTTAGAACTAATATAAGAAATTAACATTTGCTATAGCCCCCTATCTTCCATGATTTTGTATGTTACACAAAACTATCATGTAACTGTCAACATAACAAACTTTAAAATTATGATATCAAGATTGTGGGCTAAAATATGCTATACGTGACTAGATGGATAGCGCCTCAGAAACAGAATCAATTGGATGTTATCACGGACACTCCTGAAGTACAATTGTCCAGGCTTTATACTTAGTGCGCCGGACTCCTTCCAACATCATTACCACTATGGAATTTTACGCCACCGATTGATTTTCAGACATTTTCTTCCTTACAATAATTTCAAACTAAATTATTTTTAAAGTATAGTTCTGTGTATATATTACCATACCTTCAGATGCATAATGAATACAGGAGGGAAAAGAATTTAACATACAAAAATGCTCCTTACTAACATTAAAGTCTGTCGATGTAAATGAATTTCACATCTTAAAACATTCCCAATTTAAATGACCAAATTTAGCTCTTCAAAGAGAAACTTTTTCTTTCAGACCTTACTGTTACTCCCAATAGTTAGTATTAAATGTTCAGAACAAGAGGGGCGGAGCAGGCAACATGGGAGAAATCTCCAATCCTACAAAATCGCATAATGGAAAATAATAACAACTTGAAAAATCTTTTTTTAAAGAAAAACATCAAAGTCTTCATTACCTTAGAAAGTTCTAAAGGAGTATTATTTACATAAATTAAATTTCGAAAACATTTCTTAAGTTGTAGTACTAAATAAATAAATCTGCCATTTTTATTTGCAAAATTAACTTACTGTGCAAGTAAAAAAAACCAGAAGAATCTATTTTATTATATATCTGAGAATGCCATTATTGTGTGTGTGTGTGTGTTATTCTGTAATGGAATGGAAATAGAATGCTGCCACAACAAAGCACCTGAACTAGGTGGCTGAAACAACACAAATATATTGTGTCACAGAGCCAGCGGCCAGAAGGCTGAAGTTCAAGGTAGCAGCATGGTCTGTGCCTTCTCTGGACTGTGGAGAATTAGTTCCCATCCCTCTTTCGGCTTCCAGTGGCTAACGAGACCACGGGGCTTCTGGAAGGCATTCTCTCGTGTCTCATCTTCTTTCTGCAAGTGATTCTATACAAAAAGTTCCTCTTTCCCATGGAAAGCAGTCATATTGTGTAGGACTCCTCCAAATAATCTCTTCTGAACCTTGTCATTCACAAAAATAAGCTGTGTAACAGGACCGGTGCAATGGCTCAGCTGGCTAATCCTCTACCTCTAATTGCCAGCATCGCTTACAGGTGCCAGTTCGTGTCCCAGATGCTACACTTCGCATCCAGCTCCCTCCTTATGTACTGGAAAAGCAACAGAGCATAACCCAAGTCCTTGGGTCACTGCACTTGCATGGGAAACCCAGAAGAAGCTCCTGGCTTCTGCTTTCAGATCAACTCAGCTCTGACTATTGCAACAATTCAGGTAGTAAACCAGCAGATGGAAGTTCTTTCTCTCTGTGCCTCTCCTTTTCTCACTAAATCTTTCCTTGCCAATGAAAATAAATAAATCAAAAAAGAAAAGCCTGTTTCCCAGAAGAGCATATTTACTTATACTTAAGAGTAAAAGGGATGGAATGCAACCAATTAGTAGTAATTAAAATCATGAAACACCACAGCATGTGCAAATTCCTTCCATAGGGTATTTCCACTTACCAAATTTTTAAAAAAAATTGTAAAAAGTTACCTACTGCCCCTTTCTATGTGTCAGGCCATCAATCCTACTGGTGAATCTGTAAGCCCAATGAAGATGTTAGAAGTTTCCCTCCACCAGCCAACCTATGCATGCTCAAAGATTGTCAACATCAGCTTCCTTTCTGCGTGGTTTACTATCTTATATAGCTACGACTCTTTATGGCTAGCACAGAGATCAAACTACACAGTTTCTAAGGGTGGTTCTTTTAAAAGAGACTTGAGCCTCATATCCTTTGTGGAAAAGGTAGCTTATGATAAGAACAAAGGGGCAATTCAAATCCATATAGTACTTAAAGGACAATTATTTATTGACTATTGTGCCATGATCCATTCTTGGCTTTAAATGAAGTGGGCAAAAATTCTTGACCCTATGAAGTGTATATGCAGCATGGAAGAAAGAATATACAAAATAAGATTAAAAATGCATAATTTTGGATAGTTATGAATGTGACAAAAAATAAAGAAAGGAAGGGAAATAAAACGTGCCAGAAAGCAACAGACTGCAACTTTAAATAGGTTCCTCAGTCAGGAAGACACTGAGCAAAGGCAGGAAGGAGGTATGGAAGTAACACACCAAGAAGAAGGAGCCAGAGCAAAGACCTTCAGGAGGTTCTGCACACCAGAAACGGCAAGGGGGCCACTGCACCTGAAGTGAGGCAGTATTTTTTTTTTTTTTGCACACCGGTAGGTTTATTTCCAGTTCTTAAAAATAGAGAAGACGGTGGAGTGGATCGGGAAGGAAATTCAGATGATTGAAGGTGGTAAATTGAGATCATCTATTAGATAGCCAAAAGAAGTTACTGCATAAGTGTTCTATAAAAAGCTCATAGAATGAATGATGTCTCTTTGGAGCAGAATTTTTGAAATGCATACATAGTGTTTTAATAGGATTCATTTTCCATGAAATTTTGAAGGCTCCTCACATGCATGATTGATATAGTGGCTTCATACAAATTGGAAAAATAGTTTTCTGTGGTAGTTGCTATAAAGGCAGAGTACTTGAGTTGATGGTGAGATATACTGAGTCTGAAACTTCACTGTGTTTCTATTTTTTTTTTCAACGAAGTGGAAATAATGCCTACAGCCAAGATGAAGATGTGAAAAGAAATACTAGGGGCCTGGGGATGAAAGATACAAAATAGTGTAAGAAATTGGTAAGTGGTCAGACAGGGGAATTTCAGTACTGGATCAGGTGAAGCTCATTATCACAACTCAGTATGATCTTCAATTTTTCCTCTGCAGACTTTGCTTGCATGAATGCAGGTGCAAAGGAAACAGGATTTATTCTATCCTGGATTGTGGCAATGCCAAACAAGTGCTAGAAAGTGACAAAGGAGGGGGGATACTGAGGAAAAGGCAAGGACAGAAGTAAACTGGTTGGCTGTGGAATCTACACTGACTGGAGCGGGGGGGGAGAAAGTCTATGAACAGTGAGAGACAGGGAAAAGATGATAGTCACTGGATTGTGCTTGACAAAGAAACCAAATAATCAATAGAGTCATGCAACAGAGAAAAGAGGTTAGAAACAGGATATGGCAGAAAGACAAGGAACTTCATGAAATTAAGATAATTGGGAGCTGTAGTTATTACCACAGGAAGTGTAGTTCTGGACAGCTGAGGAAGTCTCAAGAGAGAGAAAAAATACAAGAGGAAGGGGGATGATGCAGGACATGAGAGAAAGGAGTACAGAAAAGATGATTGTGGATGCCAAAATCGGAGGAAATCATCAAGAGTGGGGCTACAGAGACAGTGAGGTGCAGGCTAAATCTTCATGGACAGGAAGATGAGTCAATGTGGAGCGAAAACAGGTCATTTAGTAGAACAATATGAAGTGCAGAGCACAAAGCTGAAGGACATCTAACAAATACTCTATTACATCTAATAATGAATCAAAAGGAAGACAACCTTAGAAAACTTCTTTTTTAAAAAACAGAAGAGCTGAACAGATGAGGCTGTGGGGGGAAATGCATGCTTATTGTTCATCACACTCAGGTGCAAGGCAAGAAGATAATTACGCAACGAACAGTACATGGACAAAGAAAACCATCCTGCCAACCCAGACCAGAGTCAGAAATCATCTTATGATACATAACAGAGCAAAGGAGAGGTTGGCGCGATCTGAACCAGGAGCCGATTACCTAGACATGAATAGTCCTGATACACGCAGGATGCAGTGGGGCTCCTAAAACCATCACACTGACCCAACTCTCAGGCCACACGGGAAATGGGGGTCCTAAAGTGCCCACC
This sequence comes from Ochotona curzoniae, assembly GCF_017591425.1. Lineage (NCBI taxonomy): Eukaryota > Metazoa > Chordata > Mammalia > Lagomorpha > Ochotonidae > Ochotona > Ochotona curzoniae. The sequence continues at coordinate 11,358,088 of NW_024466502.1, forward strand.
CTTTTATGATTCCAGGGATGTGAGAGTTGGTTCAAAGCCATCCACACCAGCTAATGGGTCTGGCTGGAGCTAGCAGCTGCCAGCAGTGTTCAAGTCAGCTGAAATGCCATCTTGAACAATGATCAGTAAGACACATTTCAATGTCACAGCAAAATGAAAGTGGAAAACAGAACTGCAGTCGGTCTCAACCTAGTTGCAAGGATGAAAAGGCCCATTTTCAAGCCTTCTGTGTTTCCTTGTCAGCTTTCTGTACACATTTATGCCTCATCACAGTCTATTTTCATAACAACACTGCTAAGTACAATTGTGAATAGTGAGTAAAACTAAATGCTTTCACCACACACTGGTTTGAGAAGCAAGGCACTGGGAAGGATCTTACTTTCCCTCTCCAACACTTAAACCAGGTGTCAAGGAAAGGAGTCAAATGAATACAGAAGTGAGTATCAGACAGCAACAATGTCAGAATCCAGCAAGGCCAGGACACAGGAGAATCATCTACCCAGTAAAATCTAGAAAAAATCAGTTTTCACACACACAAGACTGCTTTTTCAGGACAAAGGCAAAAGTATTCCATATGAAGCTGCATACTAATTCCCAAGACACCGCACTGGAAAGTGCTCTGAAAGGTTTCTTTTTTAAATTCTATCTTTGCTTTCCCACCAGAACAAAAGAGAAAGGAATCATTTCAGAGGTAACCAAAAAACTCGGCACACTGAAGCACTTAGAGCTGAACTACAAAACCACAGACTCATATCTGATATCCTCAGAGAGCAACGAGAAACAATTTAGGGGCAGCAACCTTATTTTCCAGAACTCAGAGAACAGTAGTACTGCAGATTTTTCTGACTCCCAGGAAAGATCCATAGAAAGAAAATTATTTTCTTTTCTTGTTTTTGCAAGTCTATTCACATTTTACACTGGACAGAGGTAGAGCCATAATGGACATAAGTACATAATATCAGATGAAGATAAAGTTACAAAGAGAAAGAGAGGAGTTGCCAAAGTCTACTACCAAAACAACAAGACGAAGATATGATATATTTGGTTAAATGATGTCATATTTCTCATTTTTTTCTTTTCTTTTTGTTATTTTATGATTCAGTTCCAAAGGCTCTGGGATTTCCCTTACAACATCCCCAAGCACACACCCCAAAATTCCCCTATACTATTACAATTGTATAGTTATTCATAAAAAGTCCATCATTATAGGCATAGACAATGGCAGAGCAAGGAATCCTAGTGTCAAAATATTTAACTTTCAGTGGAAGTCCATTTTTGACCTTGAAGCAGAGATGAATATGCATTGTATCTTCACATATGGATATGAAAGACTCTATTACACAGCTACTATGTATCTCATCTCCTTAAAAGAAAAGCCACAATGCAAAATCAACAACAGAGACAAAAATAGAAATTTACAATGCCATGAAGTTAAATAACATGCTACTGAATGATTAATGTGTCACTGAAGAAATGAAAAAGGAAATCAAGAAGCTTCTTGAAAAAATAATGCTATTGTATGATCTATGAGCCAGTGAAGAATTTAATATGAGAAAAAAACTGTTTTGAATAAATGAAAATAAAAACAAAAATAACAAAATCCATGAGACAGTTCGCACCTACCTTTGTTGGTGAGCTGTGTCTCCTGCAGGGAACAGATAGATGGGTTTTGTTTTGTATCCAGCCCACTAATCTACGACATCTGATTGATGAGCTTAAGTCATTTATACTCAGAGTTAATATTGATAGGCAGTAATTTTGTGCTGTCATTTTAGCAATGGGTAGTTTATTCCTTGATTTACTCTTCTGTTGTCCTTTTACTGGGATTCTCTTCAAATTTGCCTTTGGTTTTTGGTAGGTGCCATTCCTTTTCTCTGTCAAGAGAATACCTTTAAGTATCATTTGTAAAGAAGGTCTGGAAGGCACATGTTATTTATGCTTTTCTTTACTGTGAAGAATTTTATTTCATTTTCAAAGACAAAGAAAAGCTTTCCTGGGTACGTTATTCTGGGCTGGCAATTTCTTCCCCTTTTAGACTCTGGAATCTGTCACTCCAATCTCTTCCGACCTATAGAGTTTCCTCTGAGAGGTTAGCTGTGAGTCTGATTGTAGTACCTCTATATGGAAAATGCTTTTTTTCTCATGCTCATTTAAGGATCTATTCCTTATGTTCGACTGAAGAAAGCTTGATTATCATGTGCTGTGGTGGAGATCACTTTTGGTCAATTCTGTTAGCAGTTCTGTGCCTCTCCTGTATTGTTTCCCAGTTTTTCTCCAGATTAGGGGAGTTCTCATTTACTATATCACTGAATACATCTTTAAGCCCCCCTTCTATTCCGAGTTTTCTGAAACTCACATAACTCTTATATTTGGCCTTTTAATAGTGTATCTTAATTCTTCAGTATTCTTTTTTTTAGCTTGACCCAGCTCTACTTACAGCTTCTTGATTGTTTCCCATTGTGGCAAGAAATGTCTTCCAATTCTGAGATTCTTTCTTCTGCCTCATTCATTCTATGTTGAAACTTTCCTCTGAATTGTTAATTTGTTACATTGTGTCATTTATTTCTAATAATTTGGATTGATTTTGTTTCAGTGTTGCTATTGCTTGTAAAATGTATTCCTTAAATTATTTTTCATTGTTGATAAGAAACCTCATAACAAGTTTTTAAAGTTCTTTATCCCCCATTTTCTTAACATATTCCTTAATTAACTCTGAGAGTAGCAGAGGCTTTTGCTCCTTTGCAGAACAGTCTTCAGTAATATTCATTATGCCTCTGTCTCTTCCTTTGCCCTTCGTCATTACACTCTGGCTAGTAGATCCTTCTCCTTAGGGAAGGTTTCTAAGCTGTGTCATCCACAGTCTACAGTTTGATTTTACTGATTGCTGTTCATACCCAGTTCATTTGCAGTCACTTGTGCCACACCTGACAGCGAGTGTCAGACATGACCTCTTGTGTTAGGCATCCACCACAGCCCCCCTTCCCCCAAAACTCTGGATCAACATTTTCTACCTCCTGTGAGCTCATGCTGTGGGTGTACCACTTCTGTTTCAAGCAATTCCCAAAATAAGGGAGACATCAGGTGTACTAAATAACTGGGTTGTTGGTGGTGCTGATCTTGCCAGAACCTACTGGCATAATAATGTCTGAGGGTCACCAAGAGCTATTTTACATAGGACCTGAAATTCCCACCCAAACTGAATATTATCCTTTGTAGGATTCCAGGGTCAGTATGATTTTCCTCATAGGCCAGTGCAATGCACTGAGCTAGAAGTGTGTTCATACCCAGCTTAGTACATATACAGCTCACTATTGTTCCTGCAGTCCCATAACCTTTGCCACACTGTACAAAATAGCACCTGACATGGCATTGATGTAGTTATGGATGTGCTGGCCATAAAGTCTGGGGCTATGTGGAGCTATTTTGGGTAAAACCTTTAGGATGCCATGTTGGTACCATTTTCCCTATGGGACCAGTGCAATACACTAAACTAGAAATGAGCTGCTACTGACTTCGTGCATGTTCAGCTTGCAGTTTGTCCTTCCAGTCCCAAGCACTTGCATCCCTACACAAAATGGTGCCCTATATGCCCTGCTGGGGGTCTGGCCTGGGAAATCCACTCTGTTCCTGCACCACCTGCTTGGTGTCTGCTGCTCTGTCTCTGCTTCTGATTGGATCAAACAAATCAGCAGGACAGCCAGTTCTTTACCCAGGTTCACCTCCTGAGCACCTGGTGAACTCCCCTTACCACCTGGGTGCTGGTGGAGCTCTGGAAGCTTGCATCATCACTCACTGACTGTCACTGGGGTATCTGGTCACTGCAACACAACTCAGCTGTCTTCACAGAAAGACCATTTTTACGTTCTTTAAAAGCATTCAATAAAACCCCTGCAAGTCTTAAAAAATTTGCTAAGCATTGTTCCTATTGTTGACAGTGTGATCTTGAGGCTAGGTGTGGACTTTCAGGTTAATGGGGCTAAACATCAAAAACCCATTTAAAATCCAGAGAAATCTGAATTCTGATCCACTGCTGATGGGAACAGAAAGGGTATAACTTCTTTAAAAACTTTCTGGTAAGTTTTCAAGAAGTTAAACATAGAGTTGCCATACTACTTGGTAATTCACCCCTAGTTGCACATCTCAAAACAAAACAAAAACATACCCCAACACAACCTCTTGAACATGAAAGTCCACAGCAACACACTTTGTAATAGCCTAAACTCAAAAGCACAGTCCAAATTCTACTATCTGATGAATGGATAAATAAAATGCAATATGTTCTTACAGAGAAATATTATTCCACAATAAAATGGAGGGAGGAAATTATTTATGCTACAACATGGGAGAACCTTGAAAATGAAGTGACTACCCAGAATGGGTGAATCCATAGAAACAGAAGAGTGATTGCCAGCAACTTCGTGTAGTTAGAGAGAAGTGAGTAAGGACTGCTCATGGAGAGCTTCTTTACAAGCAAATGCAGATGACCTAAAACTGTAGTGATGTTTTCACAACTTTGTGGATATCAGAGAAATCACTGAATTATATACTTAAGTAGATAAACTGTATCTAGATAGCTACTTTTTAAAATGAGATAAAGAAAGATTACTAAGGCAAAGTTAACATCTTTCTTTGTGAATATCTGTATGCCCCAAATCATGTTTGTTTTGAATATTATCCCTAGAATGTAGACTTAGGTGTTTAACATGTAAAACCTGATTCTTCCTGACTGAAGGATGTCTGTCCATTTTTCTTTATTGCTTTATATTGGATGTAGACACAGGGAGCAAAGAGAAGGCAGTGGTGGGAGTATTTGTTCAAATGGGAAAAAGAAATGTCCAGGAGCCAGAAAAGAAGCATCTGCTCCTACTAAGTCTTAATTTAGCTTTCAGCTAAAATTATCATAATTGAAATAAAACTAACAAGCTGGATGTGACTTGCAATTTTCTCATCACTGAGAGGAGCGGAAACTAAGTGGTAATTTCAAAGCCATGACCCCCCTTCCTCTAGATGGTGTACTCTGGCATTGGGTGGGCAGAGATCTGCCCTGGCAAGCCTTGATGCACTGAAGAGCCACAATGCTTCCCTAACTCACCAAGCCCACGCATAAAAGTTGGACTTGGACAAAATAGCAAGAATGGACCTAGGCATTTTGAGATACTTGGAATTTTGTGAAATCATGTTTTGTAATTGTTTGGATGATCTTTCTTGGTTCTAGCATGAAGTAAGAGCAAAATACACTTGCAAACATGAATTTAAAACATATATATTTGTAGTTTTTAATGTATGTGACATGTGCATCTTACATGCATATACATACATCATCTTATGTGATATATCAATATATTTAAAGTTAATGACAATAGCTTGCATACAAGTAGTCTTCAGAATGTTCACAGAAAATACAGTTCAAGATAAAACACTATGAATCTTAATTTTTTATCAAATAATATTTGCCTTTAATTCCTTTGTATGCATGTATATAGAATGTGACACTTTATACCTACAATGATCTGTGAGTACTTGTTCAGAAAAACAAAACAACACACAGAACAAATTTATGCTCCAAATTTGGTGTTCAAGGCAAACCACGAATACTAACACAATCATGATGATTTAAAACATATAACCCAAACTGAGCACTCCAAGATTCTGGAAACAAGCCAAATGCTGAACTATGTCTGGCTTGTTCCACAATAGTGTCAACTCCTGTTTTTCGTATGAAAGGAAGAATAGAAACACGGTCTTATTATAAAGAAAACCCACTGACTTTGCATGCGACTCACAAGAATCACATCTCTCCTGGGTTTCTGTTTTACCTATTCAAAGCACTTGCCAGCTTGTTCTTCAGAAAGCAGAGTAAAACACCCTCAGCCAAAAGGTACTAGCTCAGGGAAAATATATACGATCATACAATTAACACAAACGATCCTCAATTCTTTAAAAGGCAATTTCATTTGTTACTGTGGGTGACAAGGAGAATGGAGCAGCAAAAATTAATGCACACAACTGGAGATTCCATGTTCTATCCTGTGTAAAGCCTTCATTTCATCATGAGCTTTGAAAAAGTCTGTAAAGGACTGCATTTTTATTTCATATTTAAGCTCTGAAGGAAGCTCCTATAATAATCTACAAATGTAAATGCAAAGGTGTACCAGAAACTTTCTGAATCCAAACGAAGCATTTTAAAGCACCTTCAGAGAGATCAACAGATATCAGGCTAAATAATGAGCTTTGTTTACTCGTGTTTATTTGGAGGCTATTAAAAAATAATTGGTTGCATTAAAACATTCCTATTTCCACCAAAATCATGCTGGTCTGTTTTATCAGCTTCTTTGTAACGACCTGTGTCATAGCCAACCAGTATCAATTGTCAAGATCTTAGAGAAATATGACTGAACCTCTTAGAATAATTAATCTAAATGCTTGGTGCACACACAGGGTGTAGTATGTTATGAGTCACTGATTTTTCTCCTGTACAGCTGATATATTCAGCAAGAAGAAAGACTTTGCATTTAATAACAATTTTACATTTTTTTCTCAAGGTCACATGCAAGAAAAGGGGATCTATTTATCTACAGCTCTAATGCTAGATTTTGGAAATGAGACGGTTTCTGATACTGTCTGCTTTGCTAATACTGGTGTATTTCAATTACTTGTTTATTCTGTCATTTACATATCCACTGTTTTGAAACAAACCATACATATGTCAAACATACAGAAATATATAAATATATATGCACAGTTTAAAGAAAACTAATACAATGAAATTTTTATATCTAATTCTCAGGTCAATGAATAGAGCACTCCCAGTCAAGCCAACAACATTTAGATTACTTTATCTGTAAATATACACTTAAACAACACGTAGTTGGACCTGTTTTCATATTTTGCTTAGCTAGAATAAGACTGAATATATTGTATTTTGAGATTTGTTTCTTTTGCTCTACAATATTTTTGAAATTCATCCATGCAAATGAGTATGCCTATTGTTCATGATGTTGGTCTATTTTTCACACAAGTGTCTAGTCCTTTCAAAGATATATAAATGTAGATTGATTTCTTTCTTTGAAAGAGAACACACAGGAGATGAATGGTTCCAGTCTGTTAAGCCCAGCAATGATGAGTTATAGCCAAATATTTCAGAAATATTATGTAAATAGTTCCCCACTCTTTTTCCTCTGTACCCTGCCCTCACATCTAAAATACAATTCTTTTTAGAATATTCCAGGTTTAGAGACCCAGAAAAGTGGCTCGATTGGTTAATTCTCTCCTTTCAAGCACCAGCATCCCATAAGGATACCAATTCCTGTGCCACCTGCTCCACTTCCCATCCAATTCTCTGCTTGTGGCCTGAGAAAGCAGAGAAGAATGGTCCAAAGCCTTAGGACATGGAAGAGGTCTCCTGGCTTTGGATTGGATCCACTCTAGCTGCTGTGGCCACTTGGGAAGTGAACCATCAGACAGAGATCTTTGTCTCCCCTTCCCTGTGTGGATCTGCCTTTCTAAAAATAAATAAATAAATCCTTTATAAAGCAAACAAACAAAAAACAATAAAGAATATTCCAGCTTTTGTCGCAAACCAAAAAAAAAAATGTACAATGCTAAGAGCCATTAAACAGATAGAAGTTCAGGAGAAAATGTTGGGAAAAGAACAGGATAGAAATGTCTAGAGTTTGGGAAGTAGGGATGGAAAGAGTAGAGATAATGATACCAGGATATGATTGGGGCAAAGCTACTTCAACATTAGGAAGCCAAAGTGAATGATAACTTATGATAACTGTAAGAAAGCAAGTGTCTCCTGAACGTTAAGTTGCCAAATGGAAATCTGTGTCCCATGCTGTAAGACTCAGCTTCAAGTCCTGACTCTACTTCGGTCCTTTTGGAAACTGACCCTGGTAGGTTGAGTTACAACCATCCATGTGGAAGACCTCGGTTGAGTTCCAAGCTCCCAGGTTCTTCCTGGCCACCACTATAGACGTTTGGAAAATGCCTTTTCTCTTTCTTGCTCTTGCTGTCTTTAAAATCTAAAAAGTTAATAAATAACAGAGAGAAGAATTTGCAGATTATCATTATACAGAAAGACTTCACTCTGATTTGATCATAACATGTTGGATAAAGGCATCAAATTCTAATATTCTAAATGAGAAGTATAAATTATAAATACAAATTGAAAATTTTCCCCATTCAATCATGTTATCAGGATTAACTAGGAACACCTGTAAATTGTTTGGGTTCCGTATCTGCTGACAATCACATCACTGAAGGAGGATTTACAAGAAAACATGAGAATAGCTTTGAACTCCCAAAGGTCACTAGTTGAATAGAGTAGAAGTTGATAGAAACATCACATATATAATTCTGAGTTTCTCTTTAGAGAAAAAATTAGACTTAGAAATCTACCTCAATATGTTATTTGGTGAAAGGAAGGAAGCCTCAGAATGTAGATCTTCAAACAGAAATGAATTTACTTTCCTAATGTGTATCGTTAGAGATAACCAGAAATGAGAAAATAAGAAGATCTGGAAAAGAGAGAAGTCACCGAATCGATATAAGGCTAGATCAACATTTGAGGTAAAAATACTCAGGAAAAATTATTTCTAAAAAAGGGATAAGGTAAGTGAAACAACAGAACTAAACATGCTTGTTTTTCTGGAATATAAATCAACCGCAATCTTAGTTAAGGGTATTAGAGTCAATAATTTTCTCAGTGAAAATTAAGCAACTAAAGAAATTCATCTGGGTTGATAGAAGGAAAACACGAAAACAAGCATGACACCTAAAGGTGATCCATACAAGCCAGCAATTAAGAGACAAGGACACTCCCTCCAACAGAGGACTGACTACAACAACATACCCCTCACTTTCTAGTTTCTAATGAGGGCCATCAAAACATCAGAATCCGTGATCCCATCATCTTTCTACGGGGGTTGCATTGTCTCCCATATGCTAACTTCCAAACCAGCTCCCCGATAACAGCCTAGGAAAAGCAGCAAAGGATGAGCTAATCATTGGAGCCCTGCTACCCATATTGGAAACCCAGAAGAAGCTCCTGGCTCCTGGGTCAAACCTGGTGATTGTCACCATCAGATGGAAGATTCTCTCTCTCTCATCTATCTCTTACACTGTGAATCTCTTTTAAACAAATAATAAATAAATAATGCTGTAAAAAAAAAAGATTCTGTAGCTTAAGAGGTAATTTCCGCCACAGAGGCTTAGAAAGTTACAGGATTTCTGCATACAAGTGTCCAATACAATGGCCAAAGACATGGAAAATATTTGTGTCTTTATATGTGCATGTGTGCTTGAGAGAAAGTAGGGGGCGGAGAGGAGAGAGAGTGGCAACCTTAAGTCCCCTTCATTTGCCTCACGTTTCCCACTTTTTTCAAGACTTTTAGCTTCAGCCCATGTATCTTCTAATTCCTCCTACTCCTTGCCTCTGCCAAAAAACCTGAAAATAAGCCTTCAACTTGCTACAAAAATAAGATGCTTACTCGGGGAGTAGCTTTGGAGCACGAATGCTTAAGCCACTAGTTGCAACACTGGCATCCCATGTGAGCGACCCAGCTGTTCCACTTCCAATCCATAAGTATGTGATTACTGACAGCAAATGAGGAAGAAAACACCAGGCGCCCTTTCACCTACATGCAGTACCTGGATGAAATTCCTGGCTCCTGGCTTCAGCTTGATCCAGCCCTGGCTGTTGTGGCCATTCTGGAAGCGAGCAGATGGAAGATCCACTCTCTTTCACGCTCTCAGAAATTTTCTCTTTCAAATAAATATGTGAACACTCTTCTTAAAATTCCCAGGATTGGAATGACTTGGTCATATGGCAATCTATTTTCCGATTTCTGAGGCGTCCCCATACTGCTTCCAAAATAACTGTATTTGTTTATATTCTCAATTTCAGTGTATTAGAGTACATTACCCCCCCACATACTCACCAGTATTTTTACTGATAGATTTTTATGAGAATCATTCAAACTGGGGTGTAGTGAAACCTCATTGTATTTGCACTTCCGTGAAGGATAATCAACTTACAACAAAATGGAAAGCACAACTTCTACTAAAACAAAATAAAACAAAACACAAAAAAGCTTGTGAGTGCTAGTCAAATACATGTATATGTATGCATACATATATTTTTTAATATAAATCTGAAGCACATATTTTAGAACAAAGATGTATTAATAGTCAAAAGGAAACCAAATCCAATAAACTTCACCCAGAAGTAACAACTACAAAATTTAAAAATATTCTTTTGTATGTGTGCTATATATTATTCAACATATTTTATCAGGATAAGATAAAATTATTTAATACATATAAGTCATGTGACCCCATTATCTATTATCCGATGTTAATTTTCTCAACCAATATTTTTCTCATTTCACAAGATTTCACAATTAAAACATGAGGACATTGATCATAGTGATGAACAGGAACATATGTTCTTACTTGACTTTCAATCAAAATTTCTTGCAAATGATAAGAACACAGAGAACATATGATGATGACTGTCAAAAATCTAAACTTTTTTTTACCAAAATAACTAATAGTTAACGCCATCATTATAAATCTTGTTTAAATCACAGATTCCCTGGAGTTCTAACCAGAGCTTTGATCTTCTCCCCCAAAACACATATATGTGCAACATTTTGTAAACTTTTTCAAAGAGTATGTATTAATATTAATCCCAACTATACAACCCCAATAGACTTAGGTTGCCTTAGTCTATACCAATTCTTTCCTTCTAAATAAGATAACTAAACTGGAACAAAAACTCAATGAAATATTTCTAATAATTAAACCAGCATCAACCTCTTAAAATGTTGCATTAAAAGTTTTATCACAATTAGGTCGGTTTTATCACCATGTATATTGACTATCATCATTCAATGCTAGCATGCTTAGTGAGGGCCATCTTTGTGTTATGCTCAGTGTGGAAACAAGAAGGTGCTCAAGAAAATACATCCCCCCTTTTCCTCAAAAATGCAGGAGTAAAGAAATACTTGATACTCTGGAAGGCAGAGCAAGAAGTAGCTCGGATACCTGAATCCCTGCATCCGGATAAGAGACAGGAAGAAGGAGCAGAGGGAATAATAGGATGGGAGACACATTCATACGGTCTCTCTTTCTCTCTCTTAAATAAAGCATTTATTTTTAAAAACTTGACTAAACTTTACAACGTGGCTGCAAATGCTCATTTAAAAAAAAGAAAGAATGAGAGAAAGACAGGTCCAGTGCAATGGCTCAGTAATTAAAGTCCTCACCTTGCACACACCGGATCCCATTTAAATACTGACCCCTGTCCTGGATGCCCCACTTCCCATCCAGCTCCCCGCTTGTGGCCTAGGAAGCAGTGGAAGATTGCCCAAAGCCTTGGGACCCTGCACCAGCACAGGAGACCCGGAAGAAGCTCCCGGCTCCTGGCTTTGGATTGGCGCAGCTGCAGCCATTGCAGCCACTTGGGGAATGTACCAGGATATCAGAGATCTTTCTCTCTGTATCACCTCTCCATAAATGTGCCTGTCCAACAAAAACAAATAAATCTTCAAAAAAAGAGACACATACAGTTAAGTGAAAACCAAAACTAATACAAAAAAAATTAAGATGCTGAACATTAAAATATAAAGAGATAAAAAATGATCTTGGGATCCCAGTGAATAACCTAGAATGATCATGAAGCATAATATGTGGAAAAGAATTGTTTTACGATTTATTAGTTTTCAATGGAAAGGCAGGTTTACAAAGAAAAGGAAAAAATGAGAAAGAAACATCTTCCATCTGTTGATTCACTCCCAAAATGGCTGGAATGGCCAGAGCTGGGCTGATCTGAAACCAGCAGCCCGGAGACTCTTCCGGGTCTTCCATGTGAGTGCAGAGTTCCCAGCACTTGGGCCATCCTCCGCTATATTCCCAGGCCATAAGCAGGGGGCTAGATTGGAAGCCGAGCAATCGGGACACAAATTGGTGTACATATGGGATGCCAATGCTTGCAACAGAGAGTTGGCCAATGGAGCCAGGGCAACAGCCCCTAAAAACAGATATTTGTAAATCACCTTAGTGGGTATTTGATTAGAAAATTCACTTTAAAAATATGTTAAATGGTTGTCATGTAATTGAAGACTAAGTAAACATTTATCTAAATATAGAAAAAATATGCTAAATATAATCTCACTTCCTCACCGACAAAGGATGACTCTCCTTCCAATAATCTGCTTAATTTCCTCCCATTGTCACCACTTTTAATCATCATGCATGTGCATTATTCCCATCCTGACAGAATGCATCAGGCATAGCACTTGGTAACAAATTGTTACATACAGAATCTTTGCTTCCTAAGATAAAACACATATTTACGAAGCTATGAACTTGAAAAGAATAAGCTCATCTTAACCAAACATGGCGATTGAGAAGGAATGTCCCAGACGTAAGAGTATACAGGAAGAAAGAAAGTGAATGGAGAACAGTTGGAAGCAAGAATGAAAATGAACCCTTGAGAATTATCGATCCAAACTTTGCTGTTAAGATGGAGTTAAACAGGTTTTGCACTGTCAGTGACACAAATCAGCCACCTGGTGTAACATCTACTAATCACAGAGAAAAGATAACCACCATTTTACTGTGTTAAATCTGACTTTTAAACTTTCCACAACTCTTGTAACTTATTTTGGAATCACTCATATTTGTTCTATATTTTATCACATCCTTAGCATTAGCCCAATACTAGCATTAAATATTTTCTATGTAATGACACTTATTTAACCAAGAACTGGAATGAATCGAAGTTATTCCTCTAGTAGGAAAATGAATAGCCTGTTAGAAGATCATCACCGATGCTTTCAATGAAAAAGCAAGTAAGGAATCAATTGTGCTCATTTTAATATAACATCCAATGTCATCAGTAAAGTACACTGAAAATCATTTAACAAATGCATCCTCTAAATGTCAGAATACCTATTTTTAAAGAGTGAAAAATATCCATCAAGTGTAGCACTATCAATTTAATAAATGCTTTCTCTCATCTACTGATCACCATATCAAAGTGGTGGTTAAATGTTACGACTTTTCAGTATTGATGCCCTTGACTCTTCATCTTATCTCTCTCTTTAAAATAAATTAGTTCCTCGTTTCTCAACAACTGATGGAAGCAATGTAAATCCAAAAAGCAGCAATTATGCAAAAACTAAAGTCAAAACCATTTTCTTTTCCCCCTCTCTCTAACAGCTTGTAAGCATAATTAATCAAATCAAGCTTCCCTCTCATCGTGGAGAGCTGTAATTTCAAAAACCAAATCACAGCATCCTTGCAGTAGCACATAGAAAGTATATGAAGGAAATATGTACATGAAATAGAAATTTGTGCTTGGTGATAAATTCCTTTTTATTAAATCCACTCTGCATCATGAACTAATATTCATATTATATTTACTGTCCATTGAAAGATACCTAATTAGAAATTTTGAACAGTTGAAAATTCACACAATAAATTGCAATGTCTTCTTTATCATCATAAATCAAGTGAACAGAATTAATGGACATTTCACACTTTGGAATAATCTCAAAAGTAATTCATGTCCTATATTAATACTTTATATGAATATTTATTAATATCTTATTTTATTTATGTTAAGTGAGCAAATGTCACGAACTGCGCAATGCAAATTTAGGAGCTTAATCAGCCTTCCCACCTGACCCTCCCCGCTACTTGCTTTTCCACCTACACACCTTCTTTTTTTTTTCTTTTTTAATTGTTATACTCATCACACACAGAAAAAGATACAGCATTAAAAAAACAAATATCTACAATGAAGTTATTACCAGCTTCTGATTTTTTTCCCCAGGAACTGTTTAATAATTATTCCTGCCTGTAACTTGCAGAAACATAAGAACATTGCTGACTCATGAAGACATATCTATGTGTCTAAAATACAGTTCGAAATTAGGAAAGTAGCAAAAATGTTGAAATACTAGTTTGTTACTCAAAACATGATGTTACAAAGAAAACTGTCTTCATTGCATCAAATCTTGAAATTCCTTCTTCTTAAAGGCTTTTCTAGGCCAGTGGAAACTTCATGGCTTACCACCACTCTTCACTGCACTGATTATTTCTCTATTGTCAAATCAAATCATCGGTGTACAGAATTGTTTTTATTTTTTAACTTAACATTGATGGAACTTGTCTGTATCTCCCATGTATTAATTTAAACCACCTCTGCCTGTCTATTGCATAGCAAGTCCAGTAATAGCTCCAGTTAAGACTTCAAGCTACCATGTGGTATAAATAATGATGATGAAATTATTTGGTGGAGTCAAGATTTCTTATCATCTAGAATTCAGTTTCAGGGGAGGTAGGTATATTTTCTCTTCAAAGGAAAGAGCTCATTTATTTGAGTTCTGGAACACAAAAGAAACTGTCAACACGCACATGGAAGGGAGAGGGCACATATGCAGGGCAAGCAGAGAAACCGGCCCACAAGACACGGGTCTCTCCCAGCAGTGGGCAAGGCCTGCTGGCCTCCTGAAAAGCACCAAGCACTTAACGAGCACTCCTGCATGGAGTCAGCTGCTGTCCAGTCACCCTCAGACAGGTCACTGGAAACCAAGGATGTGGACTGATTTTAACCAACTGGGCGGAACAGCATATGAACTAAACAACAATTCATATTAAGGCAAGTAATAGACTGACCTCAAGCCAGTGATTTAGGTCCAAAGTTGAATTTGTCATTTTGTATATTCTTGTGGGAATATGCAAATTGAAGTACAAATAATGGGTAACTGTTTTTATGAATAATAACTTCTAAATACATTAGGTTATTAATGATTTATATGAATCTCAGATTCTAAAATGAGTTACATGTTATTTATATAAGTAAATTATGTAAAAATAAAGTCTAATTTTCATATACAAAATTACAAATTCTCTTATATATATTGACACAGTAGAATTTGTACAGCTCATTACATTATAAATGATATAATTTGTGCAGAGGCAGAGTTGTCTAAAACTTAACAATAGTACACCCAATTACAAAATTCCATAAATAATGCATATGTACGCTCTTTTTATTTCCACAAAACTTTGGTATCAAAGTATATTTAATTTTCATGAAAGACCAAAATATTCATGGTCTTAAAACTAATGGCTTAGCACAAGGTAAATAGGGGTTTTTCAGGGATATTTATGAGTTTTTCAAACAAATGTGAATAATGATGCCTGACAACCCAGTCTATCAATGCCAACAGTAATCCCATAATTTCTTTTCCAAATAAAAAAAGCCATTTTGTTTTCTCTCTATGGTTCCACTCTTAAAATCTTAGGCCAACCTAATGAAATCATTTAAAGTAACAAAGCGAAAAAGTATTAAGGCCAAAGTAAGCAGAAAACTCTCAGTGGTCCCAGAGACTGATTCGCACACTCTAGATTCCCCTTTGCCAAAGCCTACGGGCCCCCATGTCATTCAGCCCTCACACACCTTGCCCACAGCCCACAGCACCATACTCCTTGGACAGTGCAGCTCCCTTCATTCTGTTTCTTCACATTGCTTTGTGTGAAACACCAGTATTAAGCTGCACGAGTGTTTTTAAACGATGCAAGTTTCAAATTCAATATTCTAGAGTAGGGGGTCAAAAAACCTTTCTATAAAGGAAAAGAACATAAGTATCTCAGACTTTGCAGAACACAGAAGTGGACAAGGGCAGCAGGGAAATGGTCATCAATAATGCATAAATGAAAGGGCATGGTTATGTTCCAATAAAACAATAAAAATCGGGCAGCAGGACAATTAGGTCAAAGGGCTTCAGCTTGCTCACTTCTACAGAACAACATTACAAAAACCCCTTTCAAACAAGAAGTGGAACAATAATTCATCCCTGTTAGTAAAATATTCAAATCATAACTATTTTGTCCTCTGAGAAATGCACCAACAATATCATACCTAAATTTTTAAAATACAAATAAGAAAGCTAGAGTCACTTCTAATCTTCTTGTCATGACATAAAAATCTCACATCTAAATTTTGTATATTATTATATTATTCAGTTTTTCTTGCATCCAATTAGCAAAATATATATGTGAACCTGTGAACTATGTATGCACTTAACAACTTTTGAAAGCATTTGTTCATTACTTTACGCAACAAGAACATCTCATAAGAATGTAATTTCATTAACTTCACTTGCATATGAGATCATTTAACAAGTTCCTCAATATTACGCACTTTTAAGATAAATACTCTCACAATGGATCTTTTTGTACATAAAACATTGTTTGACGACCCAGTAGCTTCACTGTGATAAGTTACTAGAAAAGGTTGAAAATATGGGGAAAGTCTTGTTGAGTTTCACCCATGCTGCAAAGGATCTCCTACAAAATTTCAGTAACTCCCAACCATTGCCTTGAAATCTCATGTTTCCTCTTTATTCTTAAAGATGCTCATTTTATGAGCTTGAAATATCACATTATAGCTTATCATGCATTTTTTTCATTAATGAAAAGAATACATATTTTTTTCCAGTTTTTGCAACAAAATTTTTTATAACATGAATTTTAGCAATCATTTAAAAGATGAGAAACTTACAAGGTACAAGGGAGTTAACTACTCTCTTATATCCACTTAGAGAAAGATTAAGACCAGAACTCTAAATAAGATATCTCGCTTATCCTTCATCTCCAACCGGTATTGGGAATCTTCATTTACTTTTCCTGTGCTACGAAATTTCTTCCAATCGATCCCAGATGCACACACACAAAAAAAAACAAAAACAAAACAAAACAAAAAACAGGTACTAAGCTTTATTCTGCTGAGCTTTTTATTTCCTGTCTTTAAAATAGGAAGAGGACACACAAGTTGAAAACAATAACCTCAGTTTTTGTAACAGGTCAACTAATAGATATTAAAAAATCTTACAATTGACATAATTTGGCTGCTGCTTTATCTTGATCCAGGGACCAGACTATTCAGAGATGTCTCAAGATACAAAGGATTATCCCAGAAAAAAGGGCAAAGCATTCAGCCTCCGAGAGAGCTTCCATAAAATGAACAAACACTAAGAATTAGTGTTCTTGGCCAATGAGCTTAGAAAAATCTAAAATTCCCATGTAATACACATTTCACCAAAGCTCAAAACCACGGCGTTTTGATTTCCACACATTTGCTTATCCCATCATCCAATTTCACCATTTCTTTCATCCCAACACGTGCTATGTGTTTTCACACACTCACATGCAAGCTATATTTATTTAATGTTGTTTTCCTCCCTACAAACCTACCATGACCCTTCTAGTAAAAATCCTGACACATTTGCCTTTGAACATGTCAACAAAGGTACCATGAAACAGCCATAGTTATACAAGCTATTTCCTTAGGCTTAACTAGGATAAATGACAAAATCAGCACAGTGAGAGTGGGGGGAGAGCTGCAGCCAGAGACACTGGCATCCCATGTGGGTGCTGATTCAAGTCCAGAGTGTTCCACTCCTGATCCTTGCATTGGGTACATGAAAATCAGCAACAGATGGCCCAAGTTTTGGATCCCTGATAGCCATTTGAGAGACCTAGCTGAAGCTTCTGGCTCCAGGCTCCACTGAGACAACCTGCGTAGTGAACAATCCGGCAGAAAATCCACAGCCATTCTCTCTCCCGCTCCTATTCTTCCCCTCTCCCTGTTATTCCTTCAAATACATATATACATTTTAATTTTGACGAATTTGAGCATGTTGGTAATCATCTGAATATATCATATCTAACTAATAAAAAAGCAGACATTAGCTACTTCCCAATACTAACAGCTGATGCACAGAAAAGCCCAAATAGCTGGTTTCCTAACACATTTTTCATTTAAAATAGTTGCAGATCTTAATGAAGTGCTTAGACTCAGATATTCAGGATACACATTTAGCTCCTATACCATATGCAAACTTGAATGGGAACAGGGGAAGTTATAGGGAATAAGAGAAGTTGAATCAGCAATAAATCATCAGCAAGGAGTTCCTCTACCAGGGTGCAAGATTATGAATGCAAGAAAAAAACTTGCAGAGAGTCAATGAGGAGTCCAGTAAACCTGCAAACTCAGAAAGCTCATCATTTGGGACAAGGGCTTTGTCTGGATGCTCAAAAATTGATTCCAGGGAAGGAAAGGAATATCCACTTTTAAAAGAAAGAACACTGGACAAAGGGTGGGAGTAAGCAACGCAAAGCAAGCAGAAAAAGGCACAGGTGTGGCCACTCAGGCAAGAAATGCTGCATGAATTCACACTGACAAAATAAACCAAGATACAGTGTATCCGCAGTGTATCTAGAACCTTCAAGAGTGTCGGGGACTTTTTGTGTTTTAAATTTTAGCCTAAGACTGTGGGAAGAAAACAACCAGGGTTTTGAGTAAGAATTCAGAGCTCAGTTTTAGCTCAATTAATATGACAGAGGAAGCAGTAGTTCTTGCTTCAAGGAGAGTGATAGTGAAAGGACACTGGTGAAAAAGAAATGTGTAAACACAACATAGAGGGAATTTAAGAAAATAATAAAACTCATTGATGAGAACAAGTAGGTCAGGATGAAGATAGGAACCTCTGCAAAAGCAGAAAATTCATCACCAGGACATACAAATTTATTAGAAATGTATTTGATTAGCAGAGAGCTTAGGAGTATGTTAGAAACAAAGTTTTAAAGATAAATAGGGGCCAGAGTGTGATAGTTCATGGGGCAAAATGCTAGGAAGGCTCAATGATATAAGTCATGGGATGATAAACAAGGCTTTTCATTACTTTGAGACACGATAAAATGTGCACTTCAGGAGCATGATACTAGGAGCAGCATTGCAGGCAGACACAAGAGGAAGCAAACTTGAGACAAAACCAGAAGTTTGTAAATGAATGCGAGAGACAGGTGAGAGATAAGGTTATTAAATTAATTGCTTTAATAAATCAAAGCGCCCATTTAGAATATGGACAAGGCAGATATAAGAAAATTAGTGAAGAGGTTCCTGGCAAACAGTTGAACAACACTATATTTCTACAATAAAAGAGATGTATTTTGGAATTTTCAGATTAACAGGGGCATAATATCAAGTGTTCTATTCATTTCAATGGTTCTGTGAACAATAAAATACTTGGTTGATTTCTAACCAGACAAAAGAAGACCCTGGAAAATGCTGGTGCTAAATCTGGAAATTTGGGGACATATTTCACAGTGTTGTCCAGCTCATTATATGACTGTACCCTCAAGGTCCTCCAAGTTTCTTTTTGACAACTGTACAGGTATCTAAAAAAAAAAAAATAGCTATTCTAAGAATCTCAAAATCTAAATTCCTGGAACCAGTACAGTGGAGTTTGCATATACACTAATCCTCCACCTGTGGCTTCAGCACCCCACACGGGCATCAAGTCATCACCCAGCTGCTCCCTTCCCATCCAGCTCCCTGTTTATAATCGGGCAAAGCAGCAAGGGATCGTCCCAGTCCCGGAGCGCCTGAATCCACATGGTAGCATCAGAAGAAGCTTCTGACTCCTGGCTTTGGATAGGCTCAGCTCTGACCACTGCAGCCTCTTAAAGAGTGAACCAGCAAATGGAAGATCTCCATCAAAATCTGCCTTTCAAATAAAAATAAACAAATCTTTGGGAAAAAAATCTGAATTCCACTTAAACATTCACCATCAAGCTAGAAATCATCGAAGCTGGTCATAACTAGCACAAATGGAGAAGATTTCCTACCAAGGACCATTTGGATATTTATCACATCATACAAAATCATCAACTGGAGATTTATGGAAATTTCATGTCTCACTTCTTGACTTAGCAAGGCCAAATCAAATGATTTCAATAGTCTTATGTGGTCTGAAGCCTGGGCATTCCCTATTTCTGCCTGGGAAACAGCTGACACCTCTGATTTCAATTCTGAAGTTCAAAGGAATCAGAAGTCCATTGGAAAACTCCTTTTCGCAATGTAGAGCTCAGATGTAAACTTAGTAGCCTAGCAGAAAGACCTATATTTAAAGTTTTGTTCAGTGCTAAGCAGAATTTCCTGAAATCATGGAAGTGCTCTGCTTGCATTATGCAACAAAGTAGCCACAACCACTGAGCAGTTAAAACGGAGACAAAGCAACACTGAAGCTCAATTTTTATCTTTATTTAAATTCAAATTTTATAGGGACACACAGCTCCTGGTTCTTGCACGGAGGGCTTGAGACTGGACTACGGTAAGGACACACTTTGAAATCCAATTGCAAAATCATGCTAACACCAAAGCATTCTATTATCACGACTCCCAAAGAAGCAAAGTTCCTCCTTCATGCACAACTTCAGTTGAAATCACAGCCCCTCATGTTTGTGTAACAATCCTCTTTACTGACAGTCAGCTAATCCATGATGGCTTCCATTTCAAACTCAAGTCAGTCAGCAGCTAACATCAGACATCCTTCTTAGTGTATGCTAATGAGCTGATACTCACCAGACACCGAAACTGTCCACAGAACCAAAAGTATAAACAAAGTGTTCAATAGAGCCTGGAAGGCTTTTAATAAGACACAAGGGAGCACACTAATCCAGATTTCTGTATGCAGACACTTCATCAAAGGTTAATGAAAGTGCTGGGCAAGGCGGGAACATCTGCATCGGGCTCAGCACTATTTTTTTGGTAAAGAAAGCTCAACATCTGTATAGGAGGCCAGGATTGCTCCATGGGGAGAACTGCAGGTCCTAAAATGGAAAGATTTGCAACTGCATCAACTGTTGTTCTATTAACATGGCTTCTCAGCTCCCTCTTCTAAATCACAGTGACAGTCAAGGAAACAAAGCAGAAAATACCTCTGCGTGTTTTCTGGCAGTTAACACTTTTATTTTAAAAAAAACATTTAGAAGTGAACATAGCTGATTACATAATCATGGTATATTTTCTCTATTAAAAACTAAAGCATTCAGATATTGCATTCATCAAATGAATAAAATTTAAATGGAACACTTTTCACCATAGTATATGCAGCCTGTTTAAAAAGGTATAAAATAGCTAGCTATAGCCATCTGGTGAAACAGCTGGAAAGTAAAGCCAACTCATTGATCACTGTGTTGTGATTGTAACCATGACCCTAGCTTTAACCAGATACTGTTGACTTTAAAAGCAACTGATTATAAAAATCCTAACTTTTTTATTTGTACCTTGCTATGACTCATTTAAAATACCTTTCATCCTATTCACAAAATTAAGACAGAAAATTTTAACTTATGGAGGATTAGACAGGGCTTCTATCACCTGCCTTAGTATATATATAATATACTATATCTTATATAGTATATAATATATATACACACATACATACACATCATAGTCCTCATTTAATGAAAAACAACCCACTTTGACTTATAAGATTCACATTCATTATCTAAAACAAATAGAACATAACATCAGAGTGACCTTTGAGTGGTCAGAGGTAATAAAACAACAGGGTGTAGTCTCTTCTATATAAGTATATAGGCCTATAATTATATCCCATTGTCACACAGATCCAATTTGAACATTATTTCCAGAAATTCTGTCTCAAATCTGTATTGTCTTATACACATTAACTGCACTGGGACATGA
The DNA here is from genome assembly GCF_017591425.1 of Ochotona curzoniae. Lineage (NCBI taxonomy): Eukaryota > Metazoa > Chordata > Mammalia > Lagomorpha > Ochotonidae > Ochotona > Ochotona curzoniae. The sequence goes on from NW_024466502.1 coordinate 11,379,659, forward strand.
AAATGACTTCTTACTTTCTTTTCACTTAAGGTATTGCTAGTGAACCAAGAAATAATAATGTAATAACTTCAGCCATACTGAATTATTGCTTTATATCATACATTAGGAATATAAATGCACAGGCCTACTACATAAAATATCAACAGAGCAACCTATATAGAAAGTGTTCTGAAATTAACCTAAATGTTGTATTGGTAACAAATCATGATCATAATATTAGTTCTCTAAATAACCATCCATCCACATTTGAATAAAACACATATATGTCATTTTTTTGTAGGGAATTCTCCCTGGATGGAATATAGCCCAGAGACAAAATGTAACAAACACAAAATGCAGCTTTTTCAAATTTATCTAAGCTTGAAAACCCCAGAAACATAATGTAATTCCTGTAGACATTATGAGTTCCCTGAGCGGCTCCCGAAGCCACAATGGATCTATTAATGTTCAATTATAAAGATAATGTCATTACCACACAGTTCCAAGACTCTTGAAAATGCAGGCTCAGAGAGGTGTGAGAAGAACCAATGAGAACCAATCCCCTCTCTCAGCCCTCTTCACAATCAGGGCATTGCTACAGGACAAAGTGTGGCCATCTGTTTTGCGTGAACTCCCAGACATCTCAGCCTTCTCCATACTGGATCACAAAAGACAATGGTTCTAGACAATTTCCTGCTCATTTTTTTCCATATTTCTCCAGAGATGTGGCTAAAATTAACCATCAACTGACTGACTGGGGGCCAATTGCCACATGAATATCTGAGAAACATTTCTTAATAATATTGTTAAATAAAAAATATTCAATAGTTCCTAGAGATTGTATTAAGGACAGCACAGCGACTGTGAATATATGCTTCTATGCTGACAAAAATCAGAGTGTAACACAGGCATGAGTGTGTGTGTGTGTAACGTGGAAGTAATTGCACATCATGTACACCAATATTTGCACACATCTAGGAGCCAATCCACATGAGGATATTGAAACTACAACACATGCTTTCCCAACCCTCTAACTGAGGCCATAGGAAGGGCAACTGGATATTTAACTGATAGATGATGATGTCTACCAAAATCTGAGAGCAACAAATAACTGTCAGATAAATTTTCCAATTGAACCTAATTGTACAATAATTTTACAAGTTGTTCCTGCTCTATTCCAGGATACTATTGTTTCATAACTATGCACACCATCTTCTATTAAAAATAAAAGCTAAATTTGGAGGTGAGGAAAGACACATCTCCTAAAAAGTCTCGACAGTCTGTCATTTCTAAAGTGAAGTTACATTACTCATGTTCACTGAGGAGTCTCATCCATTTGTTGTAAAATGAACCAGTGAATTGAGAATCATGACCTGATAATGAAGCATATAAAAGCAGCAAATCGTGTTTAGTAAAATAATTTTTATTAAAAAGATTTTCAATTATTTGGAATTTCCATTCTGAAATTTAAAATTATTTCAAATGGGATAAAAAGAAGTTTGATTATTTTCCTTGTAGTAACTTAGGAAATAAACTAACATTGATCTGATAATCTTATTAGTGCATTAAGTTGAATTCTTCATTACAATTGGTCATAATTAGAAACAGATCTCTCATCTCTCTCTTCTTAATTATTGGAAAGACAGATAAACAGAGAGGAAGAGAAACAGCAGAGACAAAGATCTTCCATCCGATGATTCTCTCACAAAGTGGCTGGAACAGCTGGAGCAGAGCCAATCTAACGCCAGGAGCCAGGAGCATTTCCGGGTCGCCCACACAAGTGCATAGTCCTACAACGTTGGGCCATCCTCGAATGCTTCCGCAGGCCACAAGCAGGGAGCTGGATGGTAAGCAGGGCCGCCAGGATTAGATCCAGCAGCCATATGGGATCTGGCACTAGGCTACTGCATAGGCCCAGACCTTACCTCTTGTTTCCCCAGTAACTTTATAATCCCTGGTACAGTGGAAAGCTCAATAAATATTCATCAACCAACTTATTGTTTATTTAATCAAAGTATAATCTTTAAATTATTTCACTCATATTTTAAAACATTAACTAAAATTTGAAAAACATCTGTCTAGTCCTATGTCCCAGAGGCATAAACAATAAAAACAGACAACCAGAACTGTATCAAGCTAAGAAGCTTCTAGACAGCAAACACTCAAAGGAGTAAAGAGGTAACCAACAGTATGGATGAATTTAGCAAGTGACACAGAATGAAAATCCAGGATCTACAGAGAATACAAGAAACTCAACAGTAAAATACACAGTTCAGACAAAGGTTATAAACAGGTATTTGTCAAACAATGAACTTGAAATAACCAACAGACACGTTAAAAATGTTTGTAATCATTAGCTATCAGAAAATGTAAATAGAAACCATAATGGGGCTTCACCTAACTCCACAATGGTTATCTTCAGAAATCAGGAATAATCTCTACTGGTAAGGATACACAGGAAAGGCACCCTACTACATTGATGGTGGCATTGTAAATAGAACAACAGTTACGGAAAGCAGTACAGCGGCTCCTCAGAGATATCCAAAAAGATCGACCATAGGACCCACTCCCAGGACTTAATCCAAATGAATGGGAATCAGTTTTGGAAAGTTTACTGCAGCTCAATTCACAATAACTAACATCACCAAGCAATCCAGATGTCTATCAACTAACTACTGCATAAAACTGTCACATATATACAATATGGAATACTACTTAATCATGAAAAAGAACGGAACCCTGTCTGTCGCAACTAAAAGGACGCAGGTGGTACCCATTACACAGAATGAAATAAGCCAGTCACTGAAGGACAAACACCATGTTTGCCCAGATTTTTTGTAATGAATACACAGAATATGAAAAAACAACATAACATATAGGAGCCAAACAGACATTTTAAGATTTTATTATTTTTTTACAGAGAGAATGGGATACAATCCTAAATCTATGGAATATATAATATATGTACATATTTTATATTTAAATGTCCTAAATAATGAGTAAAAATAATTGGGTTTTCATAAGATTCTTTTAATTCAAATTGCTTTGGATAACAAATATTTGGGCAGACACAGCTCTCAAAATCCATGACGAATCTGTCCACTGATGGCTAAAACTAAAATTACCAAAATTTATCTTACTGATATTGTTTTTCAGCTAGAAATTCTGAATTAATATCAAAGCCTGCTAAGTTACCTGCTACTTTAAAGTAAATGTTGTAAAATCATGCAAGCATATAGCGGATTCTGATGACTTCACACTACTATTATCTGTGTTTCCTAAATTCATGTAGGCAAAAAACTATTTTCAAAGAAATTCATAGGTCATTTACACTAAAGTGTTCCATGTAATGGGAATTATAATATACTTCATACCACTCAGATATTTACATTCTCAGAGGTCAAGGTTTTCTAAACAAAACTTATGAAACATTTCTCTGAAGTTCAGTCTTAGATTCTTGTAGTGCTGTTTTCCACGGAACACGAGCTTGACACGTGAAGCAAAGACTATGCACCCAATTTTAATGCGATGCACATGATGTGGGTTTTGGTTTTTATGTTTGTTTGCTGGTTTTATTTGTTTATTTTGAGGGGGTTTTTTTGCAAAAAAAATGCTATCATTAACATCTTCCTTGCATTCTAAATCAGAACATTATTTTCTGTTGATTTCATTGCAATGGAATCTGAGCTTTTCAAAATCAATCATGTTTTCCTTTTGCTAGTAGCAATTATTTTTTTCTTTGAAAGCATTATCAAAAAACTGTCACATCACAGAAAAGAATCTGAACAGCTCTTCATGCAATCAGATCAAAAAAAGTTTTTATCTTCTGAGAAAATAATTCTCAAATAAATGCATTTTGCTACTCACTTGTCAGTGTCATTATTACTGTTTTGAAATCAGAGGGGTTTTCCTCAGTTTAAATTCAAAGCAAATCGGTCAATGTCTCCCCATCCCACCCTGGTCCATGCTTAAGAAAGTAACATTTTCAATCATATCTCAATGGATGAACCACATCAGGGAAGCTGAGAATTCCAGAGTGTCTATTTCCAGCATCTCACACAACAACCAAACCTTCCATCAACACTAGAGAAAAATAAAGACAAGAAGTAAGCGCTTAGAACAAGGAAAATCAACGTAACACTCAGTATCTGTTAAGTACTTCCATTTTAGGACAAAATCTAACAAAAAATTAAGGGCAAGGAGCATTTTAATTAACTAGACCAGAAACAGTCAGTTCTATGTGAATTGAATGCTAAAATATTACAATGATTTTCAGCCTTGAGCCTTAAATTCCATGAAAAGAAAAATAAAACATTAATCTCATTTTAAATCTATTGCTAAATATTACTTCAGTGTAAAATTACCATTAAATTACTTTCCACAGGTAGCTCAAAGTTAAGTAATGCCTTATATTGAGCTATACAGGGATAATCCTCCTTAAAGATCTTTGAATACCTCCAAACAGATAAAGCTCTTTAGCGATCTTAAGACAGCTGAATTCCAAGATCTTAAGTATTCTAAAGGTTCTCCTGCATACATTGATGATTGAGACTACTTCAGAGAACATCAATCACATCTCTCTTAGAGATCTGAAGAAAAACGTTTCATTTAGTTTTCGGATTACGACTTGGTCTGAGACTTTAGGATGTTGCACAGGTGGTCACATGACACGTTTATGAGAAAATGCTGGGGATTGGGGATATGGCTGCAGAGCTTCATCTCCATGCTGTGAACGGGTAGCAAAAATGTCTATCTTTAGCAGTGACTCCACCGGATGCTGCCTCAGGTCAGCCAGGAACGCAATTTCTCTTCAGGTCTCCTTTCCTGCTTTGCACAGCACAACCTGACAACATGTCCTCACAACATGAGTGTACACACACACACACGCACCTCCAGCAGCAAGGTTAAGAGAAGTGCCTGGATCACCCTGAAAACATCTGGATGGAAGTTCACAAGCTCAGTGCTAAAGCCCCCAAGCCTAGTCTGCATTCATCTCCCAAGTAATAGAACTGAGAAAATACAAGCACATCTCCTGAAACAAGAATAAGATAGCCATTCTTGGGAGACAGAAATGTCCCAAAGGAAACACAGAGGACGTGAAGCTCAACTGCTGCAATGAATCTTCCCTTAGCCGCAAACACCACCAGTTCTTTCAAGCATACCTTTGTTGTTACATACTATCTTTATGCATACAGATCTAGATTTGCTACAGACCAATGAGATCTGTGTACATAGTTAATGTATCATATTGTTACATGAAGCTAAACATTACACAAGTTAGTTTTTAGTGGCTACACCAATCAAGAGTAAGGAAGAACTCTCAAGCATCTTAAATGCATAGACAGAGGAAAACCAACAAAAGGGATGGGGGGAAATAAAGAAGAGATAGGTTCCTAATGTAATAACAGGTAATAGTGAAAGAACATGGAAAGGATAAAATAATAAGGAAACTCCCTCATTAAACTAAGAGAGAGGAGAGTGAAGGGGAGAAGGAGGCAGGGAAAAAGAAACCAGGAGCAAAAGAAATACCCCTGACTTAGTCCGCTGGATCTGTCCACGCCTGAAACCAGAAGCCTGTTAAGAACTTTCCCTTTTGACTTAATTTGCGATAAGTTCTCTCTCCTGTGATACAAAGACACCTAGTCGTGTAAATTAATCATCATCTCTTTTATGTCCCAAAGGCTTGGAAAGAAGCTCAAGCCCACAACGAACCCAGCAAATCGATGATTACATCCAGCCAAGGTAGATTGTACGTGAAGCCATTCGCGACTGATTCCTCCACTCATCTCTCCAGCCACTGAAAACTACCACAACCGAGCAGCCTGATCCGCTGGGCTACAAAGCTTTATTTAATCACACATAATAAGTGACGATATGTTCCATTTTCTGAGCAGCTAAATGGCTCTTCTAAAAGTGGCAAGCAAATGCATTGCAGAGTTTAACATTGCAAATTGAGAAATAGAATAAATAGCACTAAGTAACAAGTATTTTTTTAGTCTTTCCAAAAGTGAAATTATTGCTATATTTAATATCTTCAAGACAATCAGAAGTCTCAGCTGATCCTTCAGATTTCAGTCCGAGGAAGAACGGGATGATATATATATATATAAATAAATAAATATAATAAATGATAATAAATGATAAATAAATAAATATATATGTCAGAATTATAGATCTTTGAGCTGAATTCCATCAAAGAGGCACTCAAAAGTGTCATGTGGCTGCCTGTTCTTTCCCAACAGGTTGATGGTCTTAGACTATTAATATTTCTCTACAACATACAGCTCATGAAATAATAAAATATAAGCCTAATCAAAAGATGCATTTAATACTAGATATTAGGATATTATACATAGTCAGCATTCCTTTTCATTGCCTGAACATCTCAACCTCCCCTCCTTTAAAAGAGTTAACTACTATCTTCTCCATACAAACTGCCTAAGTATCCAGAGCCTGGCCCAATAGCCTCGCAGTGAAATCCTCGTTTGCATGTGCCAGGATCCTGTATGGGAGCCAGTCTGTATTCTGTTTGCTCTGTTTGCTATCAAGCTCCCTGCTTGTGGTTTGGGAAAGCAGTAGAGGACAGCCCAAAGCTTTGGGACCCTACACCCATGTGGGAGACCCAGAAGAAGCTCCTGGCTCCTGGCTTCGGATCGGCTCAGCTCTAGCCATTACAGCCACTTGGGAAGAGAACCAGCAGACAGAAGATCTTTCTGTATTTCCTTCTCTCTGTATATGTGCCACTCCAGCAAAAAATAATAATAATAAATAAATCTTAAAAAAGGAAAAGAACAGAAAAATATCCAGCCAAGGCATCGCTCAGAGGAAACTTGGTTTCTTCTCTTCCCGGTGGCTTTCCTATCAGGACTGCTCACCATCGCTCTAAGGTCACAGCGATCAAGTTAACGACTCTCTTCACCCTTCTACGAAGGTTTTTGGGAAAAATACATTTCATGGCCACTTTTGTTTTCAGAAATGTATACCTGCATTTAATAAACAATTTCAGAATGGGGACATCATTTATGAATACTGAAGACTTTTGATCCTCTACGATCTTGTTCATCAACGTGGGGCTCAGAAAACAGCCAGAGGAGTGAGACCTGGGAACTGATGAGCAATACAGAGTCTCCGGTACCACTCTGGGCAAGCTGAATGAGAGTCCACATTTGCATGGGCTCCCAGGACGATCTGGGCACACAGAGATGCGGGAGGACACACTGAAAAGCAAGTTTCAAACATTTCAGAGAAAAAGCAGGAAATTTTGTTATGTTACTTTATATGAGAAGAATAGATCATGAAAAACTATATATATACACATATATAAACAATTTGTATGTGTAAAATTCCAAAATAAATGAAATTAAATAGTACAGCATTTAGTTATTCAGACAGCATATCATTTAACGCTTCAAACTTGGTAAATCATTTAGTGATGCAGACTTACTAAAACTAAAACTTACAAGCAATTTAGGACATTGAGTATCTCTGCGAACGAGAAGGGATGAAGATGGGGTAAGGAAGGACAAGATACACATAGCAGGGATGCTACGGTTCTTAACTGAAGTCATTGATTCATAGGTGTCCCAATTATCATGCTGTTATATATTTTTGATATATTTAAACAGTATATGAAGGGAGAATGTCTGTAGTCTTTAAAGATTTATTTATTCTTTTTGGAAAGGCAGATATACAGAGAAGAGGAGAGATGCAGAGAAGATCTTCCATCTGATGATTCATTCCCCAAATGACTGCAATGATCAGAACTGAGCCGACCTGAAGCCGGGAGCCAGGATCCTCTTTCGGGGCTCCCATGTGGGTGCAGGGTCCCAAGGCTTTGAGTTGTCCTTGACTGCTTTCCCAGGCCATAAGCAGGGAGCTGGATGGGAAACGAGGCTGCCGGGATCAGAAATGGTGCCCATATGGGATCCTAGCACGTGCAAAGTGAGGGCTTTAGCTGCTAGCCCATCTCATCAGCCCTGTCTGTAGTGTTTAAGTTGCTTGGCCCAGCTTTTACATGGGCCAGGTATGTGCAACCTAGTAGAGTGTTACTAAATAAAAACAACAATGATTTGATCTAAATGGGCAATTAAGGAAGTTTTATTACAAAGAAGGAAAGTTAACAAATGATGTATTCCTAAATAAATAAACTAATGAAGCAAACACCTGCTTGCATTCTTCTGTCAGAGGAAGAACTCCAGCCTATATCATCATTGCAACAGACAAGGGATGAGTCAGGGATTTGGAGCAGGGGTTTGGAGCACAAGGACTAGGCATTTTAGAGTTGATGAGCCACCAGTTCATTCAGCAAGGGGATTTTCAAACAGGCCGGTCATTGAATGAATAGGTTTCCCAGCCAACAATGATGACTTCAGACAACAAGACTATACTCCTTGTTTTCTATTTTGTGCAAAAAAAAAAAACCCTAAAAATTAAAAATTTGTCTTCACAACAGCTCTTTGAAAAGACCTTCGGGCCAGTCTAGAGGCTCAAGAGAATAATCTACTTATACTCCATGTGGCCACTGGTTCATGTCCTGGTGGCTCCAATTCCCATACAGATCCCTGGCTGTGGCCTGGGAAGGAGTGTAGGATGGGCTGAAGCCCTGGGACCCTGTGCTTGTACTGGAAGGCCTGGAAGAAACTCTGGGTCCTGGCCACAGACAGCTCAGCTACAGCTGTTGAAGCCACTTAGGGAGTAAACCAGCAGATAAATATCTTTGTCTGTCTCTCCTTCTATATGTAGATCTGCCTTTCAAATAAATAAACAAACAAACAAATAAATAAATAAACCTTTTTAGAAAAAAAAAAGTAAAATCTTGAACTCAAAAGCCATACTTGCTGAGAAGCCAACATTATAGACCAAATAGGCAGCCTTAGGTTTGCAGGTACACAGCCTAACCAGGATATTGTTTTATTACTCTGTTTGTGACCCCATGAAACAGTGAGTCTTAGATCTTATATTTTACAATAAGAACTTATGCAGGAGTATTGCTTATCATACATAGAGCATGTTTATGACAATTGCTTAGAAGATGGGAGAGAAATTACATACTGCAATTACAAATATAGGACGCTAATTAATGTACTGAAATACTGTACTTCAAAGATGCAGTCTCACATCCTCATATCCCACTGCATAGAGACAGAACTTTAGGTAAATCACTTCACTTCACTCTCATACCTTTCTCACTGTTTTACTGAAAAATCCAAGCTATTTCTCTATACTGTGGGAGGTTGGTTGCATCTGCTAAGCACCTCATCTGATCTGTACCTGTATGTTTATCTACTGACCCCTTGGATTTTGACCTTGATCTGTTGGCCTCTAGCTGGACTTATCACAGCCACTTGATTTTGTCTACATTTCCAGGTTGCCAATATCCCTTTCCCACAGGATACTGAACTGTAGGATGAACTTAAAAAGAATCAGTCCCTTCTTCCACCACTGCTCCAGATGCTCTCATACCAAGGTATGCTTGGTCCCAAGGATAGGATTTGCATCACACCCTCTTCTCAGGTTCTGGCTCTGTGTGTGTGTGTGTGTGTGTGTACACATGTAAATGTGTGTGAAATGAGTGAGAAGTTTAGAATAGCTACCAGAAGAATAAGGAGACAAAAATACAACAGAGGTTAGCTTATCACAAATATCATTAAATTCATCAAAATGAAAGTTTTTCCCACTATCACAACATTCACAATTGTCTAGAATTAATATAAGTACTATTGCAAGAGGTGCTACATCCAGCTATGTCGTAAAAAGGATGCATTGGGAAATTCCTGAAGATGTTTAGCTTCTTCCCAATAGCAATGGCTGTATATGTAATAGTCTCCAACTGACTGAAAGGCAAATTGCCTAAATACACAATATTTCCAACTCATATTGGGCTTATTGGGATGTAATTCCATATAAATCAAAGAGCATCCATAATCTTAATTTTCATTAGAACACAGACAGTCCTGCAAAATATGAAAACCAATGTTACCTAATGCTCCATGAAAAAATTCTTAAAAACCAGAAGAATTCAGTTCTGCCTGACTTGAGAGTACCTAATAAAATTTTCCATTTTCCATTTTTAGAAATACGCTAATGATCGTACAACCAACTGCTACTGAAGTCAAAACTAGAAGCCAGTTTTCAGTGTAAAAATATTTCCAGGAATTTAAAGATATTTCATAAATATTGCTGAAGACAGGAAATTAAACCATTTCAAACTGGTAATCCAATGCTCTGCTTAAAGCAACAAGGGTAAAAATTCCACAGCAGTCCTCAGAATTGTATCAAACCACTGGAGTGATATTGCCATTGGTCTTTCTCTTCACAGTTCTTTAAATCACTGATATTGAGATTTTTACATACAGTATTTTGTTCATATCAAAATAGCATCTACAGTTGTTTTGCTTTGCTGTTTTTTTAACTACTCAATACAGCAATATCCCAACAGTCAGAATTACAATATAGAACCAGTAAATTTTGCTGTAATCAATGTAATCATTAACCATCATTAAAACACACACTCTTAAGGTTATATGGAAGTACACTAAAGAGAGCTACCCTTAAAATAAGAATACCGAAACCAAAATTTACAATTCAAACATTCCCTTACTTTTCTATTTGGATCTTAGGTTAAAATTACCATTTATTTTGTGGATATTTTATCTTAATGTGCATACTTTGCCTCTCTGTCACAGAAACCTTTTTTTCTCTTGCAATGTTAGCTGTTTCTAAAACAAACAAACAAAAACAAAAACAAATAACACTACTCCACTAACGGAAACTTCCCAATCGCTCTGCTAATGTAAAGGAGGCTAAATCTGTGATCCGGATTTCACTCCAGCTGAAAACACACCCAACAGATTCCGTTATCAAGTACGGGACAAACACATCAGTTACTTCATATTGATTACAAAATGCACACTTTCTATAGAGGGTCTAAACTCAGATTGTTCAAACAATCTAGCAAAAATCTACTTTTCTGTTTCATTTGTTGGTGATTTCAATGCATTCTTAATTTGTTTTCACTTCTTCCTCTATGCTGAGTTCCCCATGTTGAAGTGAATCAATTGGTTGACAACGGACTGCAGTTACGTGTCACTTCTCTGACAGGATTAATGAACACATAATGGAGAAAGGCAAGATGTTTTAATACACAAAAATAAAGGTTCCAATGACAATTTCTGGGAAAATCATTATCAAAGACCAGAATATATGACCAAGACTCTTTACTTTGAGAAAAAAGTATTTCATCATGGCCAATATCCACTAGAAAAGACTTGTCAGAAAATAAAATCTCATTAACACATCACTTCTGCAGTAACATTCAAGAGCCAACAACGGCCATAAAGCCAGCTTTGTGCTGAGTAACAGTAAGACCCTGCCAGCATGAAACTGCCAACTTACTGACTGAGGGCATCAAGGCAAAGAACTGACAAACCTAGAAGCTGTGTCTGCACGCAATTACATCTACAATGCAAAGACTGACTGCATTTTATGGAGCTGTGATACCATTCCCCTTGCATAGAATTGGATTATTACACAAATGTATTCAATATTTTATAGAAATAAAACATAATATTTAATTACAAAATATACATTATACACGCACATGCAAAATGAAGCTGTGGAGTGCCTTTGAGAAGAAATACCCAAACATTAACCACAGCAAAAGCCAGAATTTCCCAACAATACTACATTGAACCCTATACAAAATAAAAGATCTGCATAGACTGAATGCCAATGACTACTGTTTGTTGTGATATTCACAAGGCTAAAGATCAGTTATGAGATAAGAAGTCAAGAAAGAAAATGGGGGAAAGACAGGGAAGAAAACAGATTCACAGCAAATAGAAACCACAGAATCCATTAGCAAGAATGATCCTGTCTTTGATCTACATAAACCTTACTGAGATTCCGATTTGTAGTTTCAAGAAGCTTATCTTTGTAATAGTTATAACTGTATAATTAATTGTTCAACACTTATATTTTACTAGCTCCTAATGCTGGAGACCACACATATCTTGTTCCCTATAACATACATATGCTTATCATATACTATACGTTGAATCAACATCAGAATAAATGAATTCAGCACCATTACTAGTGCAGCTATTTTGAGAAGCAACATAAAATAAAAATTAATGTCAGAAACTCTGACATTTGATAATCTGGGTTTGAAATCTGTTTCTGACATTCATTGGGAACTTTGAAAAGATTCCCCACCACTCTGTAACTTTATTTAATTTTATGAACAATGAGAATAAGAATAGCACTTCCTTCATAGGGTTATAGAAACTAAAGAGATAAATATTAATAAAGTGAATAAACATATTTGCCAATTTAAGTATTAATTGTTTAATTATATTATCAAAAACTATGTAAGTAAATATACCTAACAGAATAACTATATTTTTGTTGATAAATCTTTATTTCCTCCCACTAATTTAAAATAGAACTACATATTCATAAATGTAATGTGGAGGGTTTGCACACATACTAAATATATGTATACATATGTACACACATAAATAAAAACTGCACAAAAAAGTATGGAGAATGGCAGTAAAACAAGTGAAGCTTTACATCATGTTAAAATTCAGTTGCTGTTAATATAAACTAGACTATAACAAATGATGATGTTAATTGAATCCCCCAAGGCAATTACTAAGAAAAGAGCTAGAAGAATGCCTTGAAGAAGAAAGGACAAAGGGATTAAAATGATGCACTACAAAATATCTGTCAAACAATGAGATGGTGATGTGGTATTAAGGGTGCAAAGAAGACAAGACATACAGGAAAACAGAAACAATTTCTGGCTAATTTCAATGAATTCAGTCCATTTACATTTAATGTAATTAATCACATGGTAGGATACAAATTAAAAGAAAGCTGTAGTAGTATACTATTATCAGAAAAGTACACTTTAAGAAAAAGACTATCATGAACCAAGCAGGATATATAAAATTATGAAAAAGTGAATCCATTGAGAAAATATGACAATTTAAAATACACAAACTTAAACCATCAAAATACATACAAAGTAAAACTTGACAGAAAAAAATAGATCCAATAATAGTGGTTGATGTCTCACTGTCCCACTTTCATAAACAGAGCTACATAAAAGATAAAATGACAGAATCACCTTAACAACACTACAAAATAATGTTGACTGGGCAAGTCTCAATAGGAATTCATATTCTACGAAATACGTCCCATGATAGCAATGAAATTAAATAAATCATACCTGCAATGTTATTCATTGTTTAACATGAATGGAAACCCCGTAAAGCAGAGAAGTAACAAATCTGTCTCACCTTGTCAATCCCCAACAGGGGCCACTGTCAATGCTGTTCTCTCTCAAGGGCTAGCCTTTCTAACTCTACGCAGACAGAAAATCCATCCATCTGTATTATCAATTAATATTTGAGGTTGACTGATCTTACAAGGAAACACACATAGCAATGGTCCAAACAAGAAAGATGCCAGTCTAGTTTTTTATATATGGAATTCCTGGCTGGCATGGTCAACAGTTATGAACAGGCTGATAAAGGCTCGGGCTCCTTTTGTCTTGTTATTGACTACATTCATGTAACTCCAAAACAGCAGTCCAAGATGGATGCTTCAACTCCAAGTGTGACACACCCAGCAACCTGGGCTAATGGTAAAAAAAAGACGGGTACACTTATTGCCTTAACAGCGTCACCTGGAAAGTACATACACGTTATTTACCTTCCATTGCAAAGAACTTGCTCCCATGTCCACATTCAGATGCAAGAAGTCTAAAAATTGTAGTGTTTGCGTAGATAAGTTTTATTGCTACCTAAGACAGTATAAATAGAAATCAGTTGAAAACAGCTTCTCATCCACGCCAACCTTCCCACAAGCACACAGGTCTGCACAAGGCCCTCTCCATGGTGCTAGCAAACATAGGCAATAAAGCAGGTACTGTACTGGCATTTGATGATTCAAATAGGAATAGTGCCTGAAGAGCAGAAATTACATTAACATTTCAATAAATGTTTTCTGAAAGGGTATTGAAAACATGATTGCTGAAACTCATGTGTAAATTGGTAAGTTGTGGTTCCCCCAAAATACTGTTGAAATCATTTAAAGGGTTCTGAATAAGATTAGATAGTCAATTACTTATATTTTAGAGTTATTATAGAAAAAAACTGTTAAAATTATAGCTGATTCATTTTATTCACAGCTGATTAATTACAACACTTAATCAAAAATTAAGCAGTTGATGTGAAACTTCAAAGGAAATTATTGATTCATCTCATGAACAACAGCCAATTAAAACAGTATGGTGTAAGACCGCCATAGTTCTTAGGATTCTAATTTTGGAATTTTCCTGTTCATTTTTTTAAACAAAGAACATTATGTAAAGACTTCAAATTAGCTCTTGGCTTTTTCTATTCAATATTTACCACTTACTGAGTGCCAATCATTCCACTGAAACCTTCTTTAAAGTAGTTTGCCAATGGCAGTGAAAATAAAATGAGCTGATGAGATAATCATGGCAAAATCGTACTCCGGTGTGTTGCCTTTTTTCTCAGATGAAAACCTGCAGGATGTTTTTTTTGGGAAAGAACATCATGATTCAAAGACCAGCAACCATTTCTTGCCACACAAATAAAACACAAGGAAGCCCCAATGAGAGCTTTTATGTGGATTTTGAGTAAAAGAAGTTTAGGGTATTGATGGTCGTAGGTCTTAAATTTCAGATAACCTACTGGTAGCTCTATTACTACAAGGAAATTGAAGCATGGAGCATAAGATCTATAAATGACAGGGTTGCTGGATGACCCTCCTAAGACATGATAGTCATATCTAGAAAATATTATCTAAATGTTCACTATTGTTTAAGTTTCACATGAAAAGCTTTAAGGCTACCACAATTAGCCTATATATTGCAGACCACTGGAGTCACTGCAGAACTCATTTCATTTTTCTCCTCCAGAAATTAAGCAATGTCCCTACAGCTAACAACAGCAAATCTGTTCATTGCATCTTTTCCAATTATTAGGAAAGCAGTATCATAATAGCAAAAGAAAACAATTTACCCAATTATCTATCGCCCAAGTATAACTACTTTCATATTGGTGATCTCCAGGTTTATTCATTGTTTATTCATTTATTTCCATGGCTGCAACTGTACCATAAATATAATTTTGTGTTCTGCTTACTTCCCTTTAAATAGAATTTGGGGCATTTTCAGATTGATACATAAACCTCATATTATAATTCTAATGAATACATCTGTTACACTTATGAAATATAGCATGTCTGATCATCAATATTTTCCAAAGGCATTTGGAAAATGCCAGGGAACTAGATGGAATCTGTGAGTCATGGCTTTGGCCTGGCTCTGCCCTAGCACTTCCAGACACTTGGGAAATGAACCAGCAGATAGAAAATATCTTCTCCCATTTTTCCTCTCTCTCCTACCACATACCTACATATTTTTCTATGACTCAAATGTGTGTGCATGTGTGTATGCACAGAGCTGAGCAGGTGAACAAAACTACAGTTTGCAGTATTCATCCAACGTGATTGGAGCCAAAGTGCTAGCCTCGCAAACTGTGAGACACCAAATTCCCAAAGGTTAAGTCTCCAGGAGATACCATCTTCACAGCGGCAACCAACTGAGTGAGCACTTCCCAAAGCTCCTGCAAACTGACTTAAAGGCTTTCTCATGTGTTAAACAAAGGAACCCCAGCATATCTTTCTCCATATACATTTCTATGAACCTTTTGAAGATCTTTTGTAATGAATTAATTTCAGTTTTTGCACCAAAATAATCATGTTTTTAATTCCACTTTACATAAAAGTCACTTCATACATGGTGTTTAAAAATAGTGGCTCCTTGGGACCAGCACCATGGCATAGTACACTAAGCATCCATCTGCAGGGCTACTATTCCATGTGGGTGCTGGCTCAAGTCCCAGCTCTATCGCATACAATCCACCACCCTACTAATAGCCAAGGAAAACACTGGAGGATGCCCCAAGTGCTTGAGGCCTCCACTGCACTGTGGGAGACCCAGAGCACACTCCTTGCTCCTGGTATCAGATCAGCCCAACCTTGGCCACTGTGGCAATGCAGGAAATGAACCAGCAGATGGAAGATCTAGCCTCTAAGTCTCTGCTTATATCTCTGTAGCTCTCCCTTTCAAGTAAAAATAAACGATTAAAAAATTTCAAAACAGAGTTTTAGGCTCTATACCAAACTAAAGCCAGAGTCAACAGGTCCGGGACCCATAAATCTACTTCTATAGGTCATCAGTGATCAATCTAATATACTTAAAAGTACAGGAACCCTCTATATACCATGTACAAATATCATTGTAGAACACCAACATGGAATTTCTAGGAAATATAAATAAAAATAATAGAAATGATTTTTCAATGCCAATATTGATGTTACAATGAAACAATGAAACTCAATAGAGCAATACATACAAAGTACTCTTACATGCATGCCTATACTGAATTTTCTCCATTGTGAATTAGATAAGGTAAGCATTCATATTAATCTATTTCTTAAATAAATAAATAAATCAGAATGTTTCTAATTTGTTGCATCTTATACAGCTCACAAGAAGCTGCATATGTTTTCTCAGGTTTGGCCACTAGCTCAAAAACAGTTTGCTAGGTGTTGAGGGTCAAAGCCAATCAACAAGAAAGGTCAGGGGATGGGATCAGAGAGTGAGCTTAAGGGTTCAGATAACTGGCCTTGGCAAACAAGGTACCTACCAATTAGGGAATAAAGAGGGAGGAACATGGCATGAGTCCTGCCTCAGTGGGAAAAGAGTAAGCAGCTGAGACAAATGAGGCAGCATATTCACTCTGACTCCTGGTAAAACAGTACTGAGAAAAACTCCAGTGGCTGCAAGCAAGGACAGTCAGGCTATCAGGGCATGACAGCAGTGGGCAGAGCCTAATGGAAAGAGGCTGGCACATTCCTGCCCCAGACCACAATACTAGAGCTACTGTTGGCTTCATGAGCACAGAGGAGCCTGTGTGTGTGTGTGTGTGTGTGTGTGTGTGTGTGTGTGTGCGCGTGTTTCAGAAATTAATTCAGAGCCTCCATCCGAAAAAGGAGGAAGAACATTCCTGACATTTACATCATTTAACTTCACAGAGACTGACATTTCAGAAAACTCAGGACTGTCACCTTCAGCCTTATGTCAAAGCTGGAAAAACAAAGGAACCCAACTGCGGTAAACAAAAAATTTCAAAGAAGAATGCTTTTAGTCAAAGGGATAGCTTATGGGTGAGAGCATTATTTCCTTTTAACATACTGAAGTGTTTACTCTGGATGGGCAATCTACTTTAAATATCCTGTGGGGCACTGGAAAAAATACGATGTAATACTTTAACTTTAGAAATGCTATTCTGCTGATTAAAAATCTAAATAGAAATGGAGAAAATTAATACATGGACATTCAAACAAAATGCACTGCCTGTTGCTGCATGATTCAAATTCTCCAAATAACTCTTGGTAGGGCCCATTGCCAACCAGTTGTGTAAACATAAATGAGCTCATGATAATACCCAAAGCTCAAAGAGTAATGACAAAGGTGGAAGAGATGGTCTAGTCAGGCATGAAATTGATTTTATAATAACAAATATCTGTTGCCTTCCATGTGCTAAGTAAATAATTCTGAAGCAGGGGGTAAAGATAATAAAAATAAAATCATTAACTGCTTCTACTAAATCAAACACACAAAGAAACCCACTGCCATGTTGACCCTGAAGCCTGTTTGATGGCTAATTAAAGCAATGATTTCATCATCACACAGTCATTCTTTATAGCTACCTTCACAGTCAGAGGAGCATTTTTTGGTAACCTTGTTTAGGATGTGTTTGCTACCATACCACTTCCCAACGTATATGGAAAATAAGTAGGGCACACTACTCAGGTGATGAGTCAGGGGAGAACAATAGCAGATCAACGCAGCCCTAAGGTCTGCAACCAAATCTCCAACCTCACAATGTAACCTTTGGAGGCAGCCCTAAGCCCATGGAGCTTCAAGGTGTTGTCCTCCAACCACTGAGGTTTCTCCTGTTTTTAAGTTGGCTAATTGAAGATAATAGAGTTTTATGTGCAACTTTCAAAAGTCATTTTGAATGTCATTATGTCATTTATGTTCCCACTGCGCAGCTCAGTTGATTAGAATATAATTCTACTAAGAGCTGCATTTCTGGTTCAATGCCCAGGTGGGTCAGTTAGCTTTATTCAGTCCCTTGGCCCCACAACTCATTTTTTTTCCAGCTAGCTATATTCAAATCTGAGAACTGTCCCCAAAAATAATTGCAAAAGAAACAGAGAAGTTATAAATTTCATCATTTCTTGGTCTTTTGGCTAAGATCAAGTGTAGAAGTTGTAAATTTCCCAAAATTTCCACGATAAAATCCAGAAATGCTGCAAGCAAGTTCCTTGTCAATCAACTGCGCACAGGCACGGACATCTGTGCGATAAATACCCGACATCTTTGTATTCCTTGCAGCTCACTCTCCTTCTTACAGCTGTCCCTTTCCTATTCCAGTGTGGTGCTTAAGGTGATCCAGTGGGTCCAACAAGATCTCACCTTGTGCCCTCAGCTATTGGTTAAGAGGTTGACATCTTTCTAAGCTTGGGGCAAACAGAAGCCTTGCCTTAGTAATTTTAAAGTTGGATTCGGAGAACATATATGCACTGGTCCTTGTCTCATGATGGAAATAGACTTTGAGAATTTGGAACCTGCTAGTGATCCTGCTTTATCTTCCCATGCAGGAGACTTGGCCTTGGTAAGGGGAGGGAGACCACCACAGAGAGAAAGACAGAAGGCAGAAGCGCAGGGCCTGGCAGCATCCAGTTCCCAAGCTCCCATTGTTCCTGAGGCTCAGCTCCATCTGTGCCATCTCTTTGTTTTATTTTTTTAACTCTTCATTGGACTTCAAGTGCTGCTAAGATTCCTTTGGTTTGCCTCCAGACTAATTTGAGCTGAGTTTCTGTGGTTTAAAGCCCAACTAATTACATAAGCACTCATTTAAAGGAAATCCACAAAAGGAAGTCATCTTTCAGTTCCAGCAATGACTGTGCATTGATGTGAACAGCATGTTTTGCTGTGTCCACAAACAACCCAAGATTCCATTTCATCCAGTGATATGGTTTAGTTCAGAGGGACAGCGATCATAAGCTCCTATTTGTTAAAGACAATTCCAGTTTACACCTCAGCCTCCACCTACTCTCACAACAACCTTAGTTTGAATTAAAAACTGTAGAATCACCCAATCAATATCAAATTTATGCTAACCACATGGGACCTATAACAGGGTTACAGAGCCATATCTGCAACAGTGTCAATCCACAGGAGTAAGGGGGTTGGGGAGTGGAGGACACAGTGCCTTGAACTAGCATCTGAATGTACCAGACTGGGAGCATTAGGCTACCACGGACACCATGGCCAGAACCAGTCACAGATTCAACTCATCTTCACACATCCACAAAGGGCCATCCTTACAGAAGTCCAATGACTTCCAAACTCTAGCTGCTCTTATCTGTGCATCGACTCTATCTATAAACCCATATTTCTTACTCATTCTTTCAAAAGGAATATTAAGAAGATTTGGGGTCTCTCTTCTGTCATTGTAGCTTATGCTTCCTTTTCTAAATTTAACTTTTTGACAAGCTGCATTATTTCATTTGACATTCATTGGATGCCTGTTGCTAAACACAGCATCAACTCTTGAACGATAACACAATGAATAAGACATGATCCCTGTTCCCAGAAGCTTAAAGAACTTCTTAGTATTCTTTGGAGTATCTTTTGGTTCATTGTAGCAGTAATTTACTAAGTGATTCCTTTAAGAACTGCCAGAGTTAATATCCCCAAGGTATGGTTCACTCACCTGGTGAGACATGCTAAAGAAAATCTCTATGCAAATTTAGTACAGCTTATCCTACCAATTTAATTTTAACTGTATAGCTTATATTCTTCTGTAATGAAAGCTCTGATCTTAATTAAGTACAGTATAGAAAACTAATATAAAGCACTGGCAGTGTCCCATAAACAGAATTTACTTTTACATCACAGCTACTGGAACTGCCTCTTCCATCCAAAATTTTCTATCCGCTACTATTGGAGCACTCAGACTTTAACTTTCCATCTGAAAGTACATCAAGGTGTCCCTGCTGCTATGGCTTAAAGTCTCAACAGGGATTGAAGAGGAGGAACTCCTAAACTCAGTGAAAAATATGCAAAAAGCACCAAAAATGGATCTTCTACTGTATTTTCCCATATGATATTCTATAAGGTGATGAACTATTACCTTTTAAAAATGTTGTAAGTGAAATAGATTTTTACAGACTAGTCTAGAGACCTCCTTATCATTTGTATCATTGCTTTTAGGCAGATCAATGTTTTAAAGTATAAGCAACTAGGTTATACCTTAAAATTCAGAATATTATTTTTTGAGTTAAGTTCATCTGCATGCTACAGGCACATATTAGAATGATTTAGTTGGATGTCTAAATAAAAGTTTACATTCAACTCCATCACTCTTTATCATGGCTATATTGTTGACTTTTGAACCTTGGAGAAAACACATATTGAGCACCTACTATGTGCAAAGCAGTATTCCAGGGGCTAGTGTTTGTGAATGAGCAAGAGAAGACAGTCCACCATTGGTTTGTTACCAACCACTTTCACAAACTTTCTGAAATGCAGAGAACTTGAAACTACAGTCTTCACCATGTCCATTCCATTTGGTGCCAGGTTAATTATCCCATGAGTCTTGGCCACCTGGGATCTGGACAGGTCCAGCAGTAGTTTCAAGCAGGCTTGTGCTCAGAAGGCTGGTCCTCAAGAATCTTCAGGCCCACAGTGTTGGTTCCCACTGAGATAGGGAGCTCCACCCAGGCATTTGCCAGGTAAACTCCTCCATGCCACCTGTTTTCAAGTATCTGCTTCCAATGTGTTCCTTGTTTAAAATCATTCTTATTTGAAAACCCTAAATGACCAATGTGGTTTTATGCCAAGACTGATGCTGCAAGGCAAACGCAGTTTGTATGTTGACGAGCTTACCTTTTCCTGAGGAAGATAGGCATAAAATAACTTATTATGCAAGTCATTAGCTGTTGGTCAGTGGTGGGCTGGAGCCAGTTCCCAACACTTATCAAAAGCTGATTGCTACATTTCAGGGATTTATTCAAAGCCATTAATTGCATATAGTTCAGTATCATCTGTAGAGTGAACAAGAAGGGAAAACATCACTTTTTCTTTCTCTCCAACTCTGTCTTTCAACTAAATGAAAAAAAAAATCTTAAGCAAAGTTCTGTAAATTCCAAGTAAATCAATAGTGATAAGCATTTGAAGTACACCATTTCCTAGTTTATTCTTTTATGCATCCAAGGATATTTATATATGCATTTGTCTTTTTGAAAGTATATTTAATTTGAAAAAGGAGAATGGGAAAGGAGAGAGATCGATCTTCAATCCAGTGATTCACTCACAAAATGGCCTCAATGGTCACAGACGCGCCAGGCCAAGACCAGAACCCAGAAACTTCATCCAAGTTTCTTACATGGATGATGGGGGTCCAAGTACTTGGACTGTCTTCTGCTGCTTTCCCAAGCCAAAAGAAGGCTGGCTTGTAAGTAGAACAGCCAGGACACAAACTGGTACCCATATGACTTGCTCACATGAGTGGCTTTATCCACTATGCCATCATCCCCATAAATTTGTATTTATATGGTAGAAATTCAATATAATGGCTTTCTACTGAGCTATTCTCTCAACACCAAGCTCGCTGTTACAGTGGAAATCTGCTATCACCATCCAGAGCGTAATCAAGGAACTCTCACACCAGAGATCAGGGAGCTTTCTTATTCTAATACAGTTAGCTGTTAACATTTCCCAAAACCCAGTAGTAGATATGATAAGTATTAGAAATATAAGTATATAAGAAGACAGATCAGATAATCTCCTCTTGAACCAGGTGCTTCAAACTTACTGAAGAAAGCAATACTTAGAAGAAGTGGTAATCTTTGAACTCTCAAAGTTGCTTAGGAGTAGTGGATTGTAGACCATTCTTGGGAAAGAAAAGCATTGATAAAGGTCCTTCACATTGTTCTTGGAAAGTGCAATTAGCTAATTCCAGTGCATTATGGTGCAAGAAATACTTGAAACCCATGTGTACTTTTAAAATTAAATAAATTTATATGAAAAGCAGAGAGAGAATCTCCCACATGCTGGTTCATTCTGCAGCACTCTCAGCAGCCAGGGTTAGGCCAATTTGAAGGAAGAAAAGTCCAGAATTCAATCCCAATCTCCCGCATGCATGACAGGGACTCCATGTCCTGAGCCATTCATAGATGCCTCTCAGGAGCAGGGTTGGGTTTGAACCCAGATACTATGATAGGCAGCACAAGCTTTGCAAATGCCACCTTAACTGTTATTCCAAAACGCTCACCCCAAAGGCACAAGCTTTTGATATGCTCATTTTTCATGAAGCTCTCTTGTATGAACATATCTATCTTTTTAATTCCACACTGCACAAATGGCTCTTTTTGAACCTGGGTCTGAACTCCAAGAGGAAGCAAAGTTTTCAATTCTGGCAGAGAGCTGGCAGGCAGATGGAGGCAAAGCCTGAGGAAAGAGGGATGTGATTCTGCTCCGTTCTGTCATGCTTCCTTTACTTGCCAGTCACCACAGACTCCCTTACAGTATTGATATTTGTGTATTTTTCTTTCCTACCATGCAAAAGATGATGTTGCTAAAGACGGAGGCCATGTCTTCATCAGCTCTCCATCTCCAGGTGCCTCCCATAGCTTTCTATGTCTCCTGAACTTATTCCCAAATGAGGGAATAAATGACTCTATAGAGCAATGACTCAGTAAGCAGAAATGGGCCCATCTCCAGAAAAAAAGATAAAATTCATAATTCAACTATTCAAGCAAAATTGCACTAAAATAATGGGCTTTAAGTCAAAGTAAATCAATTTTATAAGTAAAGAAACCTCTTACCACAGCAGTCAAAGAGGTGAAAACGTTGCAAGCGGTCAGAGTGGTAGCTTTTAAACACAATTTGGGTGAGAGGAATAAAAACTAAGAGAAGATGGAGACAACCCATCAGATGGTTGGAGTTGTAATTCAGTCTACTCTGCTCCAGATTAAAACAAAAGAGCCATCAGAACATGGGATGGGTAACTAGTTTCTATTCTCAAGATAAAGCAAGCAACTCAGAAGTGTGGCATGGGAGCTTACTCCTTGGTTAAGGTAGTTCTGGGAGAAGAATGTATCTTGTCTACTTTAAAGAAACTTCTCTTTCCTCATTCCATCAGGGACCTGAGCTAACCAGAGTCCATCAGACTCCTGACACTCTGATCCTCGCAGAGAAGCCCCCCACACACACCAACTCCTGCTTAGGGATATGAGCTGACTACTGCTTTAGGCTGCTTCACGCTTTGAAAGGGAACATCACTGAGGGACAGCAGCCGGAATTCTTCCAAGAATTGATGTAAAGGCCCCTGATAGAATAAGGTCTCCTGGGAGGTGTCACAGGGAGTACTGCCTAGAGTTGGATGGTTTCTAGTTGTTTAGTTCTGGACAACACAAAATAAGCAGCTAGTACTGCTCCGAATTGACAGTATCACAGTTCCAGAGTTCCAGGGATCCAGTTGGAAGCCTCACCATCAAAAGACTCAGTTTGAGATGTTTAGATGTAAAGGTATGTCAGAGGCGTAAACCACCTGAGCATCCTCTCACAAGATCTAATCTAATCAAGATCTAATCTAGACCAGATCTAATCATACAAGACTCAAAATTTTAAGACTCCTTTTCTTAAAACCCCAAATATTAATACTCAAATTTTAATGCAACTGAACACAATAAAACCAACAGAAAACACATGAAACTTCAATGATATATAAAATCTGATACCCAGGTCAGTTGAAAAAAAAACAGAAAAACTTAATTGAACATGATTAACCTGTGATATCAGCCATGCCAACTCATCACTTACATCAGTTAAATACTTCACAGGTCAGAGGTAGAGAATCAGGCAATCCTGCCACTTAAGAGTTAACTTGGGCCTGGTGCTGCAGCCTAGTGGTGAAAATCCTCACCTTGCATGCAGCAGGATCCTTTATGAGTTCGGGTTCATGTCCCAATACCCCACCCCCTTCCTTTCTAGCTCCCTACTTGTGGTCTTGGAAAACAGTCGAGGACGGCCAAAAGCCTTGGGACCCTGCACCCACAGGGGAGACCTGGAAGAGGCTCAAGGCTCCTGGCTTCGTATCAGCTCAGCTCTGGCTGTTGTGGCCACTTGGGGAGTGAATCCATGGACAAAAAAGATCTCGCTGTTTGTCTTTTCTTCTCTCTGTATGTATGACTTTCCAATTAAAAATAAATAAATAAATCTTTAAAAAAAAGTGTTAACGTAAAATTTCCTTCTAATCTCATCCAAATTAATCTCACACAACATTCAACTTCCACAAACCTTCTAGAACATGCTGACTCCTTCAGTTTCTCTATTAAAAAAGCATCTTCCTATTCAAAGTTCTTAAAGTGCTTTAAAAGAAGTATGGGTTAAAATTCTGTACGTTCTTCCATGTTTGTTTGTTTACTTCTTTCTTTTTCCTTTAGAAGATTGTGGCTCCTTTTAGGGCATGGTTTGGAGGAACCAGTGCATAGAAAGTAAACTTGTGGAGAAAGCCACAAGCAGGAAAATGTATTCTTGCCTGTGAAGGGCTAAGCAAAATTTAAGCTAAAATAGATCACTTAACGTGTATGTACACTAGTTTTGTGTTTTAAAAATCAAAGCTGGAATGATCATCTAAACATAATCCATATCAAAGAATGAACTGTGAATGTATTTGCTCAGCCTCCATAATAAAGTCCCAAGGACGAGCGGGTGGAAGAGCAGAAGTTTCTCAAAGTCCTGGAGTCCAGGCAGGCCAAGACAAACATGCCAGCAGGCAGGCCTGTACCCAAGGCCTCTTCTCATGGCTCCCTCCATGTACTCACAGGATGCAGGCACAGGGCGCCCTGGCATCTCCTCCTGCTTAGGAGGACACAAAATCTATCACCTTCACGACCTTATTTCGCTTTAATCACCTCCTTCAATGCCCTTTATCCAATGCTGTCACACGAGGGATTGGGAAATTCCACAAATGAATTTGGGTAGAGAACACGTGAGTCCATCCCAATATACAGCTTAATGTAAAAATATAATGTTTGGTTCAATGATATAAAGAAAGCCTTCCTAAAATGCCGTCAGTAATCAATGGAATGATTTAATTATATCATTATATAATATCGATTTCACCTTATATATCATACAGAATTTAACATGAGAAATTTGAAGTAATACAGTCTTACACACACACACTTTGAAAACCGTCTATAAATCACAGCCTTTCAAAGCTGGCGGCTAGGCTGTGGAGGCTGACACTGATAGGATCTATGCAGTTCCCACAAGGCTGCACCACTTTGGCTGGTAAGCAGAAACATCAGAAAAAAAGTATCCCTGGGAACAATCTAAGATGATTTTGTAACTACTGCGGTATTCATTTAATATTTTGGGCTTTTATAATTATAATTTGTTTTTATATTCTGGAACAATGTCCCCGCACTCATCGAATAGTGGTACTATTACACATGCCCTCAAATCAAGAACCAGGGAGGGAAATTAGATGTGATAAAAAGATATGAAAAGAGCCAAGGTTTATGGTTTATTTATTCATGTGTTACAAAATAACACACTATTGGATAAACATAAAAAGTAGATTTAAAAGTAAAATTGCACTACAATTGTGCTAGGTTTATAATGTCTGAGAATGCATCCCCATGCTTTCAATTTATGACAACAGAAAATATTAATGTTGAATTATGTGAGTTTTGACAAATTCAAGGTCTTTGTAAGCCTATTTCTCACATAAAAGTGGCCACCTGTGGCACAGGACAAATAACATGGTGGGGGTCATTGTGCTGCTTTGCATAAAATGTCTGCTCCCAAATGCGCAGCTCTGCAATTACTTAAGTCATCGATAATTCAAAAAGCTGTGTCCATTTATTTGAACCAGGCCCAGGACAGGAGGAACACAGGAAGATCAGGCAGGTGAGCCTTCCCCTCCAAGTCAGCTCACCCAAGGATCATTTGATGTGTGAGACACACCTCAATGCAGAATCATGAATATGCAATTGTGCCAAGAAGCAGGAAGATAAGCAAGATGACCAGATGTCCTTGGCAGTCTGATAAAGGTGGATAATTGTGACAGTTCATAATATGGCTACTTTAGATTTTATCTTGTCCTTGAACCAAGCTCCTCTGCCTCCCCGGATTCATGTGATAGGATTTGTGTTGATGTCTAGTGTCCTACATGGGATTTCTGCTTTCCAGAAAGCCTGATGAGAATGCAGCCAATGGCAACCAGACAAGCTCCTCGCATCAAGGGTGGGCACTCGGATGCACCTGATCATGCATGAGTCCCAGGGTCCAAGTCTTTTCCAAGGGCACTACTATCAGCTTATCCTGTGATAAACTCATCCCTCCAGGCTCTTCAGTGGCCTAAATACTGAGGCTCCGTTCCCAATGCAATCCTTCCTGTCAGGAAAGGCACCAAAGGGTAAGCACAGAAGTAACCAATCTCCCAGCAGAAACAAAGCACCTTCTCCTCCCCCAAACACACAAGTACTTCTCTGATGCTTCAGGCCAGCACCATTTCTCATCCTAGCTGGGATCACCCTGCAAGTCTTCCAACACAGCACTCACAAAATCAGTTGCACAACTCACAACAATTTGTATTAGCTAGAGGAAAATTAAGAGATAAATTAATACTAAAATTCATTTTGTTACATAAAATAACTATATTGTATACCCTACAGAGAGTCCTGACCAAGATTAACAAGGGTTTTTAATAGAAAAACAAAATCAAATAGTCAAGAGTATGCATTTCCTCTTTTTCCATTGAGAAAAAACAAGAAGAAAATAATCCAAATCCAAAAAGTCTATTAAACTCAAGATTCAGGGAAATATCTAAACTATTCTTTGCTTATAAGTTAAGACAAGATAGGGCAATCTTTCAGGAATGATTAGAAAGTTAAGCTCAAGACAGCCAGACGGGCAATTCCTTTGACACAGACACCACACTTAGCTTGTTCACTTTTGATCCATTAGTAACTGGAATGTGTGCTGCACACAGACATTTATTGAATAGGCATGCATTTAATTAATACTTGCAAAGTGAATGAATGGCTAATCAAAATACGAGGTCAAATATGTTAGTTATATTGATTTCATTTTTAGCCAATCCTCATAATTATTGGAAGTGAAAGATTCTTCATTTCAAGGGGTATACCAGTAGTCAGAAGGAAAGGAGTGCAAACATAAAACTTGACTCATCCAGTCCTATATCCTGTAAATGAAACAATAAAATTTTACCATACTTGGAGGGGGGGGAAGATGAACAAAATTTGAATGTTTGCTATGTCACATAGAAAGTAAATTCTCATTCTCAAAACTTTCATTGACACATCCACTGTATAAATCAACTAGTGGACACAGGCAAGGATGAAGACACTGTTTCCTCTCCTTTTCCCCAGCCTTCTGCACAGGTGACCTCAGAGCATCCAGCAGACGACTCAGTGAGTCCCACTACTTGGCCAAAGTGCCCTTAGATTCAGGCTGAACCAAACACCTCGCATTCACATTCACCTGTGTGAAGCTCTCATGTGCTGAAATTACATACGGGAGTTACAGATGCTCTGGGCTCCTCAGTAAGGTGGGAACTATTACCCCACTTTACCCCGACCTCTCCCTTCAGGGCAACAGGCCTGCAAGTCCAACAGAGCCCTCAGCCACTTCATCACAAAGCCGGAATTCCTCTGCACCAGCCTCAGTGCCTGCCACTCTTAACATTTCTAAATGCAAGCCTTCACTTTCCACACTACAAAAATAACAGGAGTGTTTCAAGGGGAGGCTGAGTGAACCACAGTTGGTGGTACTGCGGCATATGAACAAAATTAGGATTGCTTAAGAAATTCCATTTCAATTCAAAGTTTCCAAGGTAAATTCCATCCTTTTGGAAAGGGTAAGAGCAACAGCATTCGGCAGAGGGATGGAGAGATTAGATGCTAAGACCCCAATTTCCTACACAGTACCACAATGTCATTTTATATTTATAAAAGGGCTTTGAGCTGGGTCTTTGATATGTGGGCATTATTAGCCAGAAACCTTCTGAGTGAATAGTAGAAAATGTCAATTCTCATTTATTATTGCTTAATTAGAACTTTTTGAAAGTTCCTCTCAAATTTCAGCACTTGGAAATGTCAATGTGCAACACTGCCAATAACCTGGTACGCACTGCAGGTCTTACACTGCCACCTTCCAGCAGCAGAACGCCACCGGCACGGTGTCGGAGAGCTACAAACCCGCATCTCGGGGTTCACCACTCTGCACTGAAAAATAGAGCTGGGAAAAGGACTTGGGTGGAGCTCCCTAGGTTTCACCTCAGAGGGACCAGCCATCCATGATGGCCAGGCGAGAGAGAGAGAGGGAGACGAGGCCATTCCTATTTGGGAGGACCAGAAACAAAAACAAATCCAATATTCTATGGTCCGTAGGTTGTATGAATTCGCTCCCAAGTGTATACAAACCAGGGCCAGCCAAAACATGTAGCGGCACTTACTGCAGGAAGGGAGACGTCTGTACTGAGTTTTAGTCTCTAAAGCATCTTTCATGGAAAGCTAGTTTAAAAACGGCTCTTACAAGAACAGATGGCACATCTTCTTTCATAATGTTTCTTCTGAAGGCCTTACCTCTCACCTCACTACCATGCCTCTCCCAGTATTTGCACGGTCAGCATTCACAAAGGTCTAAGTCTTGCTGTAAAAATGTGAGATGAATTCTTTACAAGCCTTGTGCTAAGGAAACTATGTTATCTGAGATCAAAACAAACAAGCAGAAGAAATGACCATGGGAAGAGTTGTGTCTTCCCGGTATGGTGCACCCAAGCTGCCACCCAGGTGAAGCTAGCCAGTGCACAGCATTCTCATACAAGCGGGAGCATGAGGAGCCCACAGGTGCCTCCCCAGCGCTGGCTGGCTCCTGAGCCTGTGAGGCGGATACAAGCGAGGAAAGCAGGCAACATGCTGACAGGAGACAGGTGTCTGCCATCACAAAGACGGTCTGACTGGTTAGCAACCTGGAGTCCTTTATCCAAAGGACAGGCTCGTCCACAAGCACATTCCACAAACCAAAAGTCCACCTTGGCTGATAAATGCTTCAATCTGCCATCTGCGATCTTTACTAAATTATTTATTCTTTATTAAGGAACTATGCCTCACACGCACAAAAACTGCCCTCATGTTCCAAAGGTTTGTTCACATTTCTTGAGTAATCTCTTACTTTTATGAAACTGAAGTTCTTATACCTCAAACAAGAGCAGGAAAAGTATCTCCAAACATCAATATTTTCTATCGGGTTCTGATATGCTAATTGTAATATGTACTACAACACTCATATATTTCCTGCTTATTATATTAATATATTTTTCTCTTTTGCTATGAAAGACAGCTATAGAGTACAAACTGGGAAAACCTTTTAGGCTGATGGTTCTCAATATGGGGGTCTTTTAATTCCTGAAAAGACCAGAGGTGGAACTCAGGGAATCCATTAATTTGAATCTTTGGTTCTTCATTTAAATTCTTTTTAAATTGTACTTCTTTTTATTATTATCATTTTATGATACAGTTCCATAGGTCCTGGGATTTCCCTTATCCCCTCCCCAGTCCCCACTCCCACCAAGTTCCCCTATATTATTACTATAGTGTGTATTCTTCATACACAATCATATGCCCCTCATTGCACGGACAATGGCAGAGTTCAGCATCCTACTGTCAAGATAGAGTAAACAGTTTCAGTGGGAGCCCATCTTTGTATGTAAGTGGAGATGCATACTGCATTGTATCCTCCATTACACAGTTACTATACATCCCCTTAAATGAAAAGCCACAATACAAAATCAACAACAGGAAGAAAGAAGAAATTAACAACTCCATGAAGTTAAGTAACATACTACTGAGTGACTAATGTGTCGCTGAAGAAATGAAAAAGAAAATTAAGAACCTTATTGAAGAAAATGATGCTAATGTATGATCTATGAGTCATTGAAGAATTTAATCAGAAGAAAGTATTTTAAAGAGATGAAACTAACAAAAAAACATCAAAAAACACGAGAGGTAGCTTCCCCTGATTTTTGTTGGTGAAAAGTGTCTCCTGCAGGCAACAAACAGATGGGTTTTGTTTTTTAATCCAAACCTGCCCTATAAATGATACTTAAAGATGTTCTCTTCACAGATAAAAGGAATAGCGCCCACAAAAACAAAGGCAAATGCGAAGAACATCCCAGTAAAATAACAGCAGAAGACTGAATCAATAAACAACCCATTGCTAAAATGACAGACCAAATTAGCACCTATTTGTATTAACCCTGAATGACTTAAACTCAACAATCAAACATCATAGATTAGTAGACTGGATTAAAAAACAAAACCCATCTGTTTGGTTCCTAATTTAAATTTAGCCTTTCCTTGAGTTATACTTTTAGCTAGCCAGTCAGGCTTGTGACTGTGCCATCAACAGGGCTCACAAAGTTGTTACAGACACATCACAATGCTCATTATACCTACCATTACTTCAGAATCATGGCACCTATCTTATAACTGTCCCTTAAAATTTTGAAAATGGTGCGCTCACATAAATGCTTTCTTTTGTACGCCTATTTCCTTTTAAGCATTTTAAATATTATTCTAAGAAGATATTCGTGAAATTTTACATAGTCCCAAGGTATAGAGGTTTAAAAATCAGTGCTAGGAACTATTATTTATTAATATAAATAAATTCAGAAAGTCAAGCAAAATAAAAATACCTTTTATAAACACAAACTCTCAAATAAGTCATATTTGATAATAAGCCTTCTTGTGCATCTGACGCATGTTTCAATTCTACAAGCAGTTGTAGTTCTATTAAGAGATGTGATTTTCAGCAGGCTGAAGTTGAATGCAGAGCCAGGAGTAAACAAGAACTAATTTCTTTTCTGGTAAGCATGGGCCTGGTCACCTGCAAACACTGCTCAGCGAGGCTAATCACTGTTTGATTTTTATTTCAATTAAGTCTGTTCAAAAACTACATAATGTACTATGTAAAGAAATGGTTACAACCAGGTTTGGTTATATTTTTCCCCAATTTTTTCCACAACTAGTCCAATTTGTCCTCAAACACCTACATCAATAGGGGCAAGAACTATTGTTACTGACACGATTTTCAGAGTTAATTCCCAAACACTCCTGCCTGGTGGCTCAGCAAAAAACACCCAGGCCAACATCGAACTTCCTGCTGCCTTAGCAATCATTTTTTGAAAGGGATGCCTGTTTCCAATGCTGATCTTTATATTCTCACCTGCTAAGGCTTTCCTTGTCTGGACCCTCACTTATTTACACACAGTTACATGGTCCCTTCAGTCGTCCAAGGATGAAGATCCAGATTTGGGGTCTTGAAGCATTCCTGAATGACAGCTGTTGTTCACTGTCCTGAGATAAGCTTTATTATCCTCAATAAACAAATATTGCAAGGGGTCGACTTCTCACTGTCATGTACATAGATTCCCGCTAGACTTCTATCAGGGCAGGCGACTCATCTTTCAATTTCTTTTTCAGGGGCCTTAATTCGTATGAGCTGTGTGTCTGCTGAGGACCCCGGTGCACGAACCAGCCTTGGCTACAGTGGATTAGTTTAGTGTGGTAAAAAAGCCCTTCTTTTTTCATATTTCCAGGTCAAAACAGAAAAAACAACGGAGGTAAGAGGGCCGTTCAATCTACAGAGCCAGAGGTTGTACATATTTGTATATTCAGAATACCTGACAAGCATTTTAAAGACCCTGAAATTCAATTGTTTAAATCTCCTGACTTTGTAAACAAGGAAGGTCAACACGCACAGGCTGAGTGACTCGGGCCAAATCATTCAGCTTCCAGACACGGGAAAATAATATTGCCATGCTTCTCTCAAGCCCTCAGTTCTCAGCTGTAAGAATAAGACCACAGTACAAAGGTTCCTCGAAATGTCCAGGAAAATGTGTATCAGGAAAAGCTAGGCATCAATTTCAAAAATATTGCATTAAAATAAACATCACTTAATTACATTTTCCTATGCAACTTCTGTAGTATTCTATCCTATGAACATTCTCCTAAAAGTATGAAAAAATTCAATTGTAAAAACAACTATTATCGAGGGTATGTAATAACACTTTTTTTTAAATGCAGCTTAAACCCTATTTTTTCCCATTCACTGCTCCATTTGTTTTTTTTCCATTGGTACTCTGCTATGTCTTATTTTGGGTTCAAGAATGTTGAAACCTACATTACATTCAAATCTATGCATTAAAAAAATCACACTAATATAAACAGAAAAGATTAAGTTTCTGCTATTAAATTTTATTTAATAATGAATTTCTGTGAAAACAAATATAAAACTTTAGGCTATGATTCAAAGACACTTTTAACATAATGAATTTGTTAAATTGAATAATCTTCCCCAAAAGAAATATAATATGGCCAAATAGATTCATTTCTTTTCTTACGAATTGTACTTGGCTTCTATTGCAAGGCTCTGAAAATTAAACATTTTAATTTAGGAAGCTAAATTAAAAAGCAAGCAGACTGGGGCCAGAATGGTGGCATAACAAACTAATCCACATAACAGTGTTTACATATCATATGGGTGCCAGTTCCTGTACCAGCTGCCCTACTACTTATGGCCTGAGAAAGCAACAGAGGATGGCTTAAGTCCTTGGGACCCTGCATTCATCTGGTAGACCCAAATGAAATTCACAGCTTCTAGTTTCTGAGCAGACCATTTCTAGCTGTTGCAGCCATTTGGGGAGTAAACCAGCAGATGCAAGAATTCTTTGCTTCTTTCAGTAATTCAGAATTTCAGATTAAAAATAAGTAAATCTTACTGAAAAAAAAAAAGCAAAGAAACTCAATATAGGAGAGTTCACCAAATAAAATAATTCTATTTTATTTGAGAGATAAAGAGAAAGAGACAGAGAATTCCCATATAGTAGTTCTTTTCCCAAATGCCCACAATAGCTGGGGCTGGGCCAAAACAGAGTCAGAGCTGAAAACACAGTCCAGGTTTCCGAATCACTTGAGCCAATACCTGCTTCCTCGGAGGGCCCTCATTAACAGAACGCTGGTGGGGCCCAGCACAGTGGCCTAGTGGCTAAAGTCCTTGCCTGGAACACCCCGGGATCCCATATGGGTGCCGGTTCTGATCCCAGCGGCCCCGCTTCCCACCCAGCCCCTTGCTTGTGGCCTGGGAAAGCAGTTGAGGACGGCCCAAAGCCTTGGGACCCTGCGCCCATGTGGGAGACCTGGAGGTTCCTGGTTCCCGGCTTCAGATCGGCACAGCACAGACAGTTGCGGCTCACTTGGGGAGTGAACCATTGGATGGAAGATCTTCCTCTCTGTCTCTCCTCCTCTCTGTATATCTGACTTTGTAATAAAAAAAAAAAAAATGAAGAAATGTTAAAAAAACAAGACGCTGGTATAAAGAGTAGATCCAGAGCTTCAAGCCCGTCTGCAGATTACCAGCTAGGCCAAATGCATGCCCCAATAAAAACATTTAAGAGGCCACTCAAGTTCAGATGCTAGTAACCAAATGATTCAAGCAAGAACATCAAAGAATACAGACATGTACTAGTTGTACCAAATATTTTGCCTTGTTTGGGCTGCTAGCAACAAGAGAAGACATAACAAATAAAAGGTGATAAACAAAAAGATTCTTGCTTCAAAGCATGTGTTAAACTCAGAAGAAAGTCATGCACTCATCACCCAAACAAAGCAGCCAACAAGAATTTTTTATAAACACACTGCTACTTGTCCAAATCATGGTTTAACCTAGCCAGTATTTAAACTTCATATGGTGGTAAAAACCAATTGGAAAAAAAAACAAGAAATAAAAATTTCACCTCTTCTATCTGTGGCTGCTCTGAAAGAAGCTAATAAATGATTTTTCTTCAATTAAGCAACTGCAGGTGGGAAAGACAGAAGCATCACGGATGGCAAACGCAAACCCCAATGATCAAAGGTAAATATTTGTGAGGACATGAGTTAGAGAGAATCAAAGACAAACATAAAACACAATATGGTAGATTTGTGGCTTCCATATGCTAAAACACTATCTCTACAGTTGTTAGAAAAATCATAAGGAAGAACAAAGAAAATATTTCTTATGGCTCCTCAGAAAAATATCTGCTAATACAACTTCAATTAGAGCTGGGTTTCTCTAAGTTTGCAGACAGACCCCAAATGCTGTCTTTCTATTAATTGCTCTTCCTCCACTCACTGGGTGCCTCCTCTTCCTCCCTCCTCTTCCTGCACCATCACCACAGTGGCCTAAGGCAGCCAGAGGACACTCCATGAAGCAGGTCCTGTCAGCCCTTGTTTAATGTCCTTCCACTGCAGGATGAGGTACAGGTGCCTCAATGTCTTACAAGATCTTGCATATTTCCAAGATGTGCATGTACACAAAGACATACACAAGCAGTACCTGGATTACCAAAAATACCTACAGTTTATAACACACAGTCTCTCTGCATTCTTCCCCAGGCAATTCCCTCACACTAACTCTGCTTGGTGCATCTATTTCCAATCCCTTTTCTCTGTGTGCATTTCCCTCAGAGAGAGAGCCACTTCCTGTTGGTGCAAACAAGCGCCTTGGATAAACTCTAGAGTAGATTCTCTACTGTGCATATTCTTCAGTCCCTGTCTCATAGTGTGTCTCATAGTTCCTCTCATAGTGAAGAACCCAGGCTATGCTTATCATCATACCTCACTATGTTGTTACCGCAGTAACTTACATGTAGTAGTAGTTAATTCAGATTGTAAATGAGTTAAGTAGATGGTTAAATATTTATTAACAAATAATCATTTAGTATTTTCCGAGGTCACACACTGTGTTGATCCTTAGGATATACTTTTAGGATATATTTTTTTTTTAGTTGAAGGCGTGATCTCCATGACAGAGAACAGTCTACTGAATGTCAGGCACTCTGATTCTTGCTGTGGCTTGAGTGTGTCCCCCAGGGGTTCTCATGTTGCATGCTTGGTTCTCAGTGTGGTCATGTGAAAGGTGGTGAGGCGTCAGTGGAGTGTCTTCAGGTCTCTGGGAAAGCACCCCAAAAGGAATTACCAATGCTCCGAGAGCACCTCTGAGCTCTCCCAAGAGTTTTGTAGTGCATAAAGTGATTAGAATCAATCTCAATCCCTGACTTCCTTTCCGGCTTCCTGTATGGTAATCAGGTCACTTACTCCCATAGAAGATTCCAACAGGAGCCAAGCCATCAGTGTGTGATGCAGCCCAGGGACCCCACACCAATGGGACCACTCAACCTTGGACTTTCAGTTAACTAAACCTCTGTTGAAAATAAAAATATATTTCTTCAGCTATTTTGTTAAAGCAACAAGATATAGACTAATACATAGGTACAAACAATGAAGGTGTAGCAAGGTGTTCACTAATTACAGCTCCTGGGTTTATGTGGTCTTGTTTGATAAGCACATGGGTTGCCACCAATCCCATTTCACAGACAGGCTTATGCAAGTAATCCCAAAAGCAGAAGATAAATATTCTGCCTAATTCAATAGCCCATATCACTTGTCTTCTCTGTGTTCTAATACCTAAACTTATGGAATTTTTTTTTCACACTGACATAAAAACTGAACACTGGACAATAAGATGATGATGTTGTTCAAAGTAATTCTAATACCATTCTTTTCTGTAAAAAAAGATTTATTTATTCTTTTATTGCAAAGTCAGATATACAGAGAGGAGGAAAGACAGAGAGGAAGATCTTCTGTCCAATGAATCACTCGCCAAGTAACCACAATGGCAGGTGCTGTGCTGATCCAAAGCCAGGAGCCAGGAACCTCCTCCAAGTCTACCACACAGGTGCAGGGTACCAAGGGCCGACCCTGACTACTTTCCTAGACCACAAGCAGGGAGCTGGATGGGAAGTAGGCTGCCAGGATTAGAGCCGGCGCCTATATGGGATCCCAACGTGTTCAAGACAAGGACTTTAGCCACTAGGCCACTGTGCCGGCCTCTCCCCTTTTTTTCTAAGATCATTCTATCCAGCATTTAGAAGCAGCCATTGCCAGATGCTATGCTGTCAATTCTGCAAAAGTTTTAGTTTTCCTGTTTCATTTAGAGAATTCACCAAAAGACAAACTAAATCCATGATGGGCTCACCCAGTCCTGAGGCTAGACCATAATATTTAACTGATAGACTAAACCACCGAGATCAATTAGAATTTAATACTGATAACAATGGTTAAAATATAGATGAGAATGGTGACATTATTAACAACCATGAAAGTAACTGCGGCAGGATTCCTATAAAATTCAATGGCACTCAACGAATAAAGCAAAGGAAAAATCACATTTGTCCCTTGGGCTCATTATATTCAATAAAATATTGGCTCTTGAAACAGAGTTCCATCTTAAAATCTCCAGTGGAACATAATTTCTCCCATTCTTCTCCCTAGTTCTCTGGTGCTGTCCGCAGCCCTTACTCTCCTGTCATCATTTCCTTGACTCCCAAATTTATGCCCATAAGTATTAAAAATCGAATACCACCAGTGCCTGCTTAAGCACAGGAACTTTATTTGTATTTTTACTTAGAAACATTTATATAGTTCTTGTAAGTATCACCACATTAATGAGAATTTTGCAAGCATTAGCTCATTAATCCTCATGACAATGCTGTGAGGTAATGCTATTATTACCCTCACACTTTTAAGGAAGAAATTGAAGGCGAGAATTGAGTGACTTGAAAAGGGCATTAAAATTAATAGGTGGGTAGAGCAACGATTCAAATGCAGGCAGTCTCACACTAAAGCCTTTGCTTTAACCATCAGTTTGGGCTTCCCCACTGATAAATTTGATAAATCACATTACATTGTTGGGAAGGATTATCAGCACGGATTATTGTAAAATTGAAAATAACAAGTGACCTTTGAATAAGATTTGACTTTTCACCTAGATATTTGCATTCCAGTTGTACTGCAAGACTACAGTCAAACTTGCCATGTGGAAACACAGTAGGTGGATGGTAAAAGCTATTCTGAGGTTTGGGGTAATAGGATTACGAAAAGGAAATCCTCTCATCTCCTGATCATCTCATTAATCTCAAGATCCTGCTACTCATATTCAATTAGTAAGGTTCCCTAATACTTCAGAGAAAGGTCAGCCAGAAGAATAAGTTCATTCACTCTCACAAGTCAGTTATGACATTAACTCAACGACACATGGGAGTCCTTCTGAGAAATGTCCTATCTTAAACTAGAGTCCAGTCTAAGCACATCAACTATGAATCAGTTAAGCACACATCCCTGTTCCCAGGCTTCACCTGTAGCCATTCAGATGTAGATATTCATGGCACATACTTTAACTTCCAAAAGCACACTGGTTTGTGTAACAAAATATATTGCAACCCTCAGCCTGAAAATCCAAGGATTAGCCGTATCTCTTAATCCAGCAAAGAACTGTCCAGCAAGTGAGCACGCATAACTCATGCAAAAATCTCTCTACTTATCATATCTGCTTTATGAGTCATCTAAAATTCTGTTTCTAAGTCTCCTCAAACAACTAACCAGGGAGAGAAGAACAACTGAAAAGCATGTGTTAATTATGCAGCCGCATGTGCAGAGCCCTGTCAAAGCACACCTGCTCTCCAGCTGTGTGCCATCCACTGTGTGAGAAGACACAGCAGCTGCCTTCCGGCAGACACCCCAGGATGTGCTACAGCCAGGAACCAGGACCAAATCATCACAGCAAGCCGTGAGAGAACCATCAGTACTCTCTTCTGAGAACTGGAAAACTGGGGTATAGGAGTCACTGCTAAATTGATCAAGTAAATTAGTAAAGCAGACATTTCTGAAGTAAAAAAGAATTTGTAGTTCTTACCTCTGTTGTGCTTTTGAAATGACAAAAGGTTTTCACATACACAAAACATTTGATACGGGCCCGGCGCGGTGGCGCAAGTGGTTAAGTCCCCGCCTTGCACGCCCGGGATCCCATATGGGTGCCGGTTCTAATCCCTGCAGCCCTGCTTCCCTTCCAGCTCCCTGCCTGTGGCCTGGGAAAGCAGTCGAGGACGGCCCAAGGCTTTGGGACCCTGCACCCGTGTGGGAGACCCGGAAGAGGCTCCTGGCTTCGGATTGGCATAGCATCGGCCGTTGCGCTCACTTGGGGAGTGAATCTCTCCTCTCTGTATATCCACCTTTCCAATGAAAAAAAAAATTTGATACAATCTTCCATGAATTTTACAGGGACATCCCATTCTCCATCCACTACCAACTGCATTGGGCATACATCATTGGATGAAGCACTGGACGAACTCTGGCGCTTCTGTATAATAGGTTTTTTCCTATTCTCTTTTATATTGCACAGACAGAAAAATGAAATTGCTAATACTAGTACTAATGTGATTAAGCATGGCAAAGCAAGTCTTGAAAAGCTCATGGGACAAGAGCTGATCAAGTTAATTTATGAAAGAAATAGCAATTATTTAGTGATATACATAAAACGGTGGAACATTATGCCTACAATTCAAGACAAAGGGGTGTGAAAATAAAATGAACACTGGGAATCAAAACCAGAAAAGCATCTAAAAGTCCCAGTGATTCAGATGTCAGTCACTTGATAGCCAATGAAATGGATAAAGTTTTCTACATATAATAAGAAGAAACAAAAGCGAGTTTCCACATACTCTAAAATTTTAATTCATGTTACTAAGTCCCTATTAAAGACCATATCATACATGCTAGCTGAATCTCCAGAAAAATTAAAAGGCCCAGTCCAATGTTACAATACAGCTCCTGAACTTGGGGACCTTCATAAGATACCAAAAATGCATAGACTGAAAACACTATGTATAAATTTCAATCTATCGTTAACTTACATTTGTCCACAAATTTCACATGCACCCTCATGTCTTATGAAGTACAGTAGGTAAATTAAAACATCTAAAATCATATGTAGGAACTACTTCTAAAATGAATTTATATTACGCATATTTCATGTGTGACATTGTTAGAATATTAGACAAATATACACACTGTAAAATTTAGAAAGCAAAGCGTAAGGCTCACATAGCATCTGAGCTGCTATAATTATAGATTTTATACTATTTTCTGGCATTGGTAATGCTTCTGCTCATCCACTTATTATTAATCTGCCTATATTGTTCAGCTCTTATACATATTTTCACTTTTTTTAAAAAAACAAAAACAACAAATAATAAAATAATGTGCAAACTGTTGATTCTCACATAAGCCTGTACCACGGGGAGGTCCTTTGTATCCCTACTTAAAACGATTCATTCATTATCTCTGTGCCTTCATTCTTTAGTCTTCTGACAACCAGGTAGCAGATAACTTCTTATTGAATATTTTTGCAGTCTAATAGTTAGAAGTACTTCTAAACATAAGAAAAATAACCTAACATTCACCATTTACTCTGTCTTTGCACAATTCAAATCCACTTAAAATGTTCAGCGAACATTAGTTTTTCATGCACTGTCGTGGAAAAATCATTGGTCAGAAATCAACATAGTCAGTGTTTTTCTTCAAGTTCTCAGTACATGTAGCCATCTGCCTTTTGCAATAACCTGGAGTTTCTTCTAAAGCAAAATTTCTGCTTTCAGGGCAAAAAAAAAAAAAAAAAAAGCCTCTTTCCTTGGCTTTCTCTAAGCTAGAGAGTTTCTGAGCTTCTCCCTAGAGCCCTTCTCTATCACTATACCTTAGAGACCAAAAGTGACATCACTTCTTTTTCAGCTGATTCCAACCAAGATCTTCCAGAAAGAAGTACAAAGACAACCTGTACTTGTATTTTACCATGCTTTCGGCAGTAATAAGGCAGCTTACTAGGTACCGATTCAGTGGGAGGTCCACTATGTACTTATCAAAAAGAAACAGTATTTTGTACAACAATATGTCTTTCCAAGGAAAGAGTATATTTATAATCTTTATATATCTAAAAAAATGGAAGGATATATTCTGAATATCAGAATTTAGGGTAAGATTGTCCCTTTTCACCTTTTTACATTTATATAGTGTTCAAGATTTTTATAAATCCATGTCTCTTTTGTCATTAAAGAAGGGACATGTGTCAATGTTTTTCAATATGTAATGCAAGTTTTTGCAAGACCCTGCTCCATGCAAGATACAAAGGCAAATGCAACCACACCAAGAAAGGGATCATGACCTTATTAAATGGACACATGTACTAACAGCAATATAATACCGATGTGCATGCAAAATATTGAGGTATCAATTCTTACATATCTGAAATTAAAATAATGTATTCACTGGTGTCACTGACTGCTGTCATGAGGGAGGTTAAGGAATTTAAAAACTGCTCTTAACATGACCTCAGAAAGATGAGAGAAAGAAGCTCCAGCCATCAGAAACACCCTCAGAAACACCCATTTTGCCAACTATCCTAGACTAAGAATACTTCTCAGGAGCTCCAAAGTCTAGTAGAGATTCTGGCATACAATGCACAAGATAAACCAATTAATTACGTAATTAGAAAATAATTTTGGGGGGAAGAGAATACATTTAAGAGAGTAAGAGGAGCAGATCCTTTACACCAACCCTCCAGCAAGGTGGCACATTTCAGTGCCAAGAAAGTACCCATTGGGGTGGAATTTCTCCCAGAGGGGAACAAAGAAACAAAACAAGATCCCAGTTTCCTTGACCTTATAAAACTTTGCCTTCCCCCTTCAGCATGGAAGAAATCAACACCGTAGAATTATCTGAAGACAGCTAGGAGTAGGAGAAAGAGTAGACAGCTCAATTCTGTAGTTCTCAACAGTCCACCGAAACTTTCACTAACCATCTCACAGACTCAACCTAGAGGCCAACACATAAACTCAGCAAGATGACTCACCTGAGTCTGAACAGCCAACACATGTCCCAGCTCCCTGTCTGTGCCTCAGCTGACAGAGCCCTGCGCATCCCTGAGTCTCATCTGTGCTCCCATGGACAATACACACATCTCAAAATCAAGTGTGGACTTGAGCAGCTGGCTCAAATCCAATGGTTTAGGAAAAGCGACATCCCTTGAGCTCAAAGCAACTGCCCTAAGTAAATAAATGGGAGGCCCTTAGCAGCAGATTTGGTTTTGTGAAATCAAAAGAGTTGAACAGAGGGAAATCTACACAAAAGGATTGAGATATTTCTGCAATTTCCTCCTGGGCACAATGCTGATTCTTAGCGTCTCCTAAAGTCCATAGTGAGCACTAGAGGAAATGTCAAGAAGGGAATGAAAACATCCAACAACATGAAGAATAAAGGCCATATTGAACTATTAGAGAAACGAAATAACACTCCAGTGACCTCAAGGAAACAGGGACACACATACTGCATGATCAAAAATTTACTAAAGAAGTTTTCTAACGAGGCTCAGGAAGCTATAAGAACACAGATCAACACTGCGTAACTGGCTTCTTAAAGGAGCTCAGAGAATTACTG
Source organism: Ochotona curzoniae (assembly GCF_017591425.1). NCBI lineage: Eukaryota > Metazoa > Chordata > Mammalia > Lagomorpha > Ochotonidae > Ochotona > Ochotona curzoniae. The sequence continues at coordinate 11,421,215 of NW_024466502.1, forward strand.
GAGAACACAGACATCTAACCCAGAAAAACAAAACATACACAAAATGAGAAGTTCAATAAACTATGCAAAGAGATGCTTTGGAGTCAAAGTAGACAAAGGCAAAATTGAAAAACTCAATAGAGTATATCCACAGTAGACAAGAAAAGTCAACAGGGGAGAATCAAGGAAGATGATGACAAATCATTTGAAATCTTCAGTCAAAACTACAAAAAACTAAAGATATGAAAAATAAGGAAGATTCCATCAGCAAAAACAATAAACAGTTTAGAAGTCCAAGGAGTAAAAGAGAAAGGCATAAAAGGCTTGTTTGAAGAAACAATGACAAAACACATAAAATATGTGGGGCAAAAAGAGGTCTACGTAACAACACATTATAAGCAAATCCTTAAGTCAAAGACAAGAAATTGTAAAGTGGAAAAAGGAACATGAATTGCCATGAAGGAACCCTGATAAAGAAGATTAGCATGTCTGTTAGCAGTGTTAAAACTGTCTAAGGCCAGGAGGGAGTGAATTGACACAGTAAAATCTCTGAACCAGAAATACTGCCAAGCAAGTATACTACATCTGCAAAATTGCACTTCAGAAATGAAGATATAAAGATTTCAAAACAGACAAAAGCTGATGGAGAACTAGAATTTAAGAGAAATACTACAGAGAATCCTTCAAGTTTAAAAAAATGCATTCATCATCAACACTGATTATACAAGCATGTGTAGCTCTCAGTCATAAAGACAAGGAAGTGGTACATTTCAGAATGTCCCAACACAGTAATGTAGAAGCACAAGTACGTTTAAGTTGAGGATAAATGTAAAAGATGAAAGTATTCAAACTAGGGATGGGTATTGTGGTGTTATGGAATTCTGGTACAGTGAATAACGCTGTGGCCTGTGGCACCAGCACCATTATGGGCACAGATTTGCATCCTGGCTTCTGATCTACATCCCTGATAACGGCCTGGGACAGACAGTAGAAGGTGGCCTAATGTTTGGGCCATTGTCACCAAAAGGGGAGACCTGGAAGAAGCCATCCATCACTGTATCTCTGACTTTCAAATAAATAATTTTAAAAGAAGAAAAGACGCAGAGTTACAGAAGAAAATACTAATTTTGAGGTCCTCCACTCACTGGTTCACTCCCCAAGTGACTGTAAGAGCTGGAGCTGAGCAATTTGGAAGCCAACAGCCAGGAGCTTCTTTAAGGTCTCCCACATGGGAGGAGCCTAAGGACTTGGTCCATCCTCCACTGCCTTTCCAAGCCAGAAACAGGGAGCTGGATCAGACGTGGAGCAGCTAAGATATGAAGCAATGCCCATGCAGGACACCAGCATCACAGGTGGAAGCCTAGCCCACAAGACCATGATGCCAGGCTCAAAAACAGCTCTATAAAACTGTTCAAAATAACCAGAGCTACACCATTCTGCTAATGGGTCCATGAAGATATAAATCAAAAGATCAATAACATGAAATCAGATTTTATCAGGTGGAGAGCTTTGTGTGTGATGAAAATTGCCATCAGCTTAAAATAAGTTAGAAAACTATAAAATGTTTAATGTAACATATGAGGTATACATGCAAAACACTGAAGAAAAGGAATTAAAGAACAGAACTATCAAAAACTGTCAAATGACAAAGGAGAGAGCAAAACATTAGAGAAAGACAAGAGAACCATAAAAATTCAGAAAATAAACAACATAATGGTATTTGTAATGATTTAATATTTATTTGTTGTAAATATGAACAATTTTAATGTAAGTGAACTAAATCCTTTAATCAACATATATAGTAATTAAATACACTGTGACCAGACTAGTCACCTAGCACGTAAAACCACTGTCTGTAAAAAATTATTCCATATAGGTGCCAGCTGGGAGTCCCAGCTGCTCCATTTCAAATCCAGCTCCCCACACCTTGGAAAGCAGCACATGATGGTCTAAGTGCTCAGGCTTCTGCAATAACATGAGAAATCAGAAGAAGCCCTGGGTTCCTGGCTTCACTCTGGCCTAGCTGTGGCCATTATGACCATTTTGAAAGCAAACCAGAGGATAAATAATTTCTCTCTCTCTCCAAATCAGAAAGAATAAATAAATTGCTCCCTGTTTGCTAATTATCTGACCTTAAATGTAGATAATCCTAAAGACACAATTAAAAACAGTATTAGGGATAACAAATTCAGTCTACTTGCAGGAAATAAAATAAATACACAAAAATCAGTTACAGCTCTCTACAATGCCAAAGTACTGTCTGGAAAAGAAAAAAAGTAAGTAACCACATTTACAATCAAAAACCATAATACTAAAAATCATAAATACTAGCACCAAAAATCATAAATACTAAATTTAGCCACAGATATAGAATACTTGTACACTAGAAATTCTAAAACATTGATGAATGAAACAAAGAAGACACAAATCCTAGTCTATTGGCTGGAAGAATTAACATTATTGAAAAGGTCAAATAAATCTACATAGTCAGTGCAATCTTTATCAAAATTCCAATAACATTCTTTCTACATAAATAGAAAAGAAATTCTAAATTCAGATGACCACAAAAGACCCACATATCCAATGCAATCTAGAACAAGAAGAACGACCAACTGGCATAGATTAATAGAACACAGAGACCAGAAATAAACTCAACACATTTAGTCAACTAATTTTTTACAGAAGTGTCCTGAATACACAATGTGGAAAGAATAAGCCCTTCAAAAAGTGACACTGTGCAAAGCAATAAAATTAGATCCTTATCTCATAGCATAAACAAAAATCAACTCAAAACAGATTAAAAATTTAACCACAACACCTGAAACTATAAAACCACTAGCAAAACAACATAGGCAAAAGGCTCCTTGACATTGATCATGGCAATGACATTTTTGGATATAACACGAAAAGCAAAAAAAAAAAAATCAACAAAATAAAAAAGCAACGGGAGAAAATATTTCCAAACACATGTCTGCTAAGGGTAATATCCAAAGTCTACAAGGAACTCATAAACTGATTATCAAAAACAAAATAGGGCCAACCTACCTTCAAAAACAAATTAACATTACAATGTAATAATATTTCATGCCTCTTTCAACTGCTTTATTTTAAAACAATGATAACAAATGTTGGCAGGCTTAAGGAGAAGAGGGAAACTCTTACACATTGCCACTGGGAAGACGGCTATACTCACTATTAAAAACAGTATGGAATTTCCTCAAAAATTACATGGCCCAACAATCTCATTTCTGAGAGCACATCCAAAAGAACTGAATCAGTATCCCCCATGTCCATTTCAGCTATATTCACAACAGCCAAGAGGTGCACACAACAGAAATAACCAGATAGACAACAAGATAAGCAATTGCCACAATTATATACAATGGAATATTATTTACCTTCAAAAGACAAGGAAATCTTGCCACTTACAATAGTATGAATGGACTTAGAGGACAGTACTGAAATCAAATTAACCAGGTACACAAAGACAAAGACCTGCAAGGTCTCACCTATTACTGAGATCTACATGGCCAAACTCAAAGAAGCAGAGCAGCTAACAGGTGCAGTGGTATGACATAGGGAAGTGATGGTTAAAACACAGGAAGTTTCCCTGATGCAACAAAAATAATTATTAATTTCTATTCCAGCCATAGAACCTACAGATAGTAACACTATATTGTATACTGAAAGTCGCCAGGAAAATAAATTCTAATTGTTCTTATCAAAGCAAAATGAAGAGGTCAGGAATAACTTTGGGATGTGATAGATACATGTATGATTATCATATTGGTTATATTGATCTACTAATCCATGAGTGTATACATTAACTCTGTGCTGCTTTTTATTTGCCATTATACCTCAATAAAGTAACTTTTTCAAATGGCATTATTTTTAAAAGAGGCTGGTTTGTGGTAGATTGCAGATATACATTATAGAATTAAGAACTGGGGCCCTGGAGACTACCCTTGAATTTCTGCTGCACTGTATCTAGAAGAGTGCTTTCACAAAGTGTCACAAGAGATTCTGAGGCAGGTAGGTCTCATCTGAAAAGCACTGACATTAGCCTCCGTTTCCCCAACTGAAAACATGACACCTGGCTGTGTTTGGCTTTTTTTGTGACATCTACAATAGACTTAATGAGGGTAGTCCATCTTTAACCCAAGAAGCCAGCCAATATGCATTCCAGGGGCTAATGGAACCAGCTGGAAAGCAGTGGAAACCCCTACCCATGCCCAGTGCCTAGCCAGGTTAACTAGAGAAAGCTTCGAGCAGCCGGAGGATGCATTCATTTCTTTCTGAACAAACTGCCACTAACACAGTGGCGTAAGTCACCAGGAATGCACTCTCTTACAGTGCTGGGTTCGGGAATTCTCACCGCATGGTGCAGCAGTCACTATTCCTCTGGGTTCTCAGAGGAGATATTGTGGGTCCCTTGGAGCTTCTTGTGACATCAAGTATTGCTTCCCGTCAGTCCCAGCGCTTTTCTTTAAGTGGCTTTCTCTGTTTTTTTTTTCTTCTGTCTCTTCATCACATTTGCAAAGAGCCTTTTTCTAAATAAAGACACACTCCCACACAGTTGTATACCTCTTGAGGTGGATTCTATTCAACCCACTGCAGAAGTCTGAGCGTGGTTTGGGTATTCTGCTTTGTGACCCTGTGTCTGCTGAGTAACTCAGTTTCTGGTTCATCTTTTCATCCTGTGCAGGCCATGGGGCTCCAGAGGCGGCCCAGAACCTGGACCTCCAACTTAAATGTCATTTTTTTCTACAGCAAAATATTCACAACCTAAACTTGTGCATTTTCTTCTTCATTCCTTCACTGAACAAGCATCACTGCCCTTCTTTCCAGAACTCTCATCCCAAACCTGCACCCTGTCCGCTCTGTCCCCTTCCCACGACTCACTCATAAGCTCTAAGCTACTCCTTGTCTCTGTAACTTTGACAATTTTAGACACTTCAGCTAAGCCAAATCTGACAGTAGCTGTCATTCGGTGTATGACTTGTTTCATAACACATTGTCCACAAGGTTCACCATGTTGTAGCAGGTATCAGGGCTTCACTCACTGTGAAGGCTGCATGACGTTCTGCTGCATGTGTCAGCCATATTTTGTTCAGCCGTTCATCCATCAATGGATATTGAGTATGCTCCCACCATTTGGTTATTGTGAATGATGCTGCAGTATTGCCAGATTTAAATAGGGCAGGGAATCACATGTGGTAGATTTTACTCGGGAGACAAAGCATTCGTGTCACACAAAACACTTAAATGTGACAATGAAACAACCCTGTCTTTGCAAATCCCTTGCCCTTTTCTACTCAATGTATTTCTACTTCTCTGTAAATACGCAGCCTCTTTGGTGTTGCCTCTCCTGCCCCTCACTTCCTATTCTTTAGCCACTCAAATCTCAAATCTTCATTCACTGTGGAGTTGGGATGTTGTAGCTTTCATCTCTCACTTTATCACTGTCAAACTTTTTGTCAGAGCCTCAGTTTACAACAGCAAACAGCAGGACATTCTCCTAGCAACTGATACTTCTGCCAGCTCCTGAGAGTATTTCTAGAACCCACTACCAATATATTTATTTCTGGTTGTGTTACAATTAAAATGGCACTGGGACACAAATGTAAAAAAGCAACAAGTTGAAAATGGGAAGCAGGTGGAAAAGAACAGGGTTCCACAAACAGAGTTGAGCTCCATCTCCACAGGGGCTGATGGCCGAGAAATGACAACAGAAGTCACCTCAGTAAGGAGAGGAAAAAGAACAAAAGGCCATTACCATTGAGAGGTCACAGGAGGAAATACAACCAGCAAAAAAGGAAATTGTCAGGAAATCTAAGAAAGGTTGTATTCACATTGGTAACAAAAAATGAAACCACATCAATTACACTATAAGTCGAGTGGATTTTCCATTCAAAGGATTTGAAGATTTTTACTAGTATAGGAAATTCTGAAAACTGTTCAAGTGTGTGCTTGGAACAGAAATCCAAGCATTCCTCTTGGAAACTCGTGTGTGTGTGTGTGTATGTGTGTGTGTGTGATGTATCCTACAAAACTCATATATATGTATGAAATATATATAATGTATGCTGCAAAGCAGTTTTCAGAGGTTAGGAGTCAATAACCTTTGATTTTAGTTAGAAAAATTAATATGTTTATGACCTGCCAACTCATCTATCCAATTTTCCCAAATATCAAGCAAACACTTTGTAAACATTCTTAAAGACCGATTTATTTTTATTGGAAAAGCATATTTTACAGAGAAAAGAAAGACATTTTCCATCCCCTGGTTCACTCCACAAAAGGCTGCAACAGCAGAGCTGAGCTAATCCAAAACTGGGAGAGAATGAGGAAACTCTTCCAGGTCTCCCACACGGATGCAGAGTCTCAAGACTTGGGCCATCCTCCACTGCTTTCCCAGGCTAAAAACAAGATGGGATTGGAGGAGGAGCAGCCAGTATACAACCCAGTGCACCTGAGATTCTGGCACTTGCATTTGGCTGTGGAGCCACCATACTGGACACTTGTAAACATTTTTACAGTAATCCAAATCCACAGAAAGGAGTTCTGACTGATAAAAACAAATCACCGGTAACATAAATTTATCTGGTTCTTAATCTAAAGAACTTTTTGTGAGGTATATTTTTACACGGTATACCAAAAAAGCTTCTTTCAATATCAAACAATAATTATATTTTCTTTTATGTGTGTAAAGAAAACAAGGTCATAGTGGAAACATTCCCAGCACCTGGACAAAAGTAAAACACAATCAGTAAAGACCAAAACTCCCCAGGAAAAGGATAGGACAAGTCAAAAAAAATCATGTAGAAATCTTTTCAACAACTTCATAAAAGGACTCAAGACCAACCTAGTTATATACATTGCCTGACCTCAAAAACAACAGAGGTCTCAATGCAATGGCTCAGTGGCTAAATCCTCAACTTGCATGCACTAGGATCCCATATGGGTGCTGCTTCGTGTCTTTGCAGCTCCACTTCCCATCCAGCTCTTGGCTGGTGGCCTATGAAAGCAGTAGAGGATGGCCCAAAGCCTTGGGACCAGCTTGGCAGACCCAGAAAAAGCTCCTGACTCGTGGCTTTGAATCAGCACAGCTCCAGCCATTGTGGCCACTTGGGAGAGCGAACCAGTAGATAGAAGATTTTTCTCTGTCTCTCCTTATCTCTGTAAAACTGTCTTTCCTATAAAAATAAAATAAATCCAAAAAAAAAAAATAACAGAACATTTCTTTTGGTAAATGTGCTCATACTTATTGTGGTAATGCTTTAATTATTTCAGAGAATTAGGAATTATGGGGTTGGCAAATCATTAGAATCAATGAAACCTCTATACAATTTTTTTAAAGGCAAACAGACTAGAGAGAAACAGATATAATCTTAGATATTCTCATGTTGAGTTAATTTTGAATTGAGTCCAAATCTCAAATTCTATATCTAAGCCTTACACAGCTGACACACAGGTGTGAAGCCAGCTGCAAAGTGAGCTGCAAACACAACTAGCTCTTTAGAGATTACAAAAAAAAAAAAAGCAAAAATAATTCCCCTCACCATAATGGAACATACTGAAATATGAAATTGCAACATGAAACAAAATAGCTGTCCAGAATCATGAAAAACAGCCACATTAAAAATAGGCTCTGCTACGTTGTAAGGCTGATTTTTACCAGTTCAAAGCCATCAACCACAAAATGGAAGGTACAGAAAGCAGGAAGGAAAGAGTAAGGGAAAAAACAGCTGCAATGAAGCAGTCAAAAATTCTGTTAAACACTTTTCCCAGTACAGGAGGGAAAAAAACTTCAGGAACATTTTTCTTGAAAGCTGAGATTTCTAAATATTAGCAGAGGGAAAGGAAATGTCTGATTGGATCCCAAAAATGTTGCTGTCTCAGCCAGGGAGCAATGAAGTACAGTATCATCTGTTTACAGTCTGTGAAGGAGCAGGTGTTGGACCTAGTGGTTAACACGCCTTTGTCGCACATCTGAGTCCCTGGATTTAACACCTGGCACCAGCTCTAGACTCAAGCTTTCTACTAATATGTACCCTGGGCACAGCAGTAACTGTTCAAGCAACTGAACTCCTGCCATGCCTGCAAGAGACCTGGAATGAACTGCAAGTTCCTGGCTTCTGCCCTTATGCCCCAATATCTGGAGGACATGAGGAGTGAACCACAAGACAGACCTCTCTTCCTCCCAGTCTAAATGCCCACACATCCTCACACAACTCTGCTCTGTGCCCCTACTTCTTTACATTTAACACACCAGAATCCTCCAGGTTTGCTTTTAGCAGATACTAGGCAAGATCAATTACCATTATCAAGAAACACTCCCCCTAAGAAGCTGTTTTTGAAGCCTATCACATCTCTTACACTATCTGGCCTAAAAAGTGATAAATCCTCTTGCAACGGAAAGGCATTCCATCACCAGGAAGGAACCAAAGTTCTCCACAGCCCAATCTTCTCCAGGGCCATTAAGACAAGATCACTCTGCTGTCTTTAAAGATCTTGAAAATTCCTTATATTTGCTTGAGAAGGCAGACTGATGTCCCCTACACATGCACCAAAAAGGAAGGAAGGAAGGAAGGAGGGAGGGAGGGAGGAAGGGATGAAGGAATGAAAGAAGGAAAAAAGGAAGGAAGGAAGGGAGAGAGGGAGGGAAGGAGGGAGGGAGGGAGGAAGGGATAAAGGAATAAAGGAAGGAATAAAGGAAGGAAAGAAGGGAGAGAGGGAGGGAGGTTAGGGAGGGAGGGAGGAAGGAAGGAAGGAAGGAAGGAAGGAAGGAAGGAAGGAAGGAAGGAAGGAAGGAAGGAAGGAAGGAAGGAAGACTGTATTTCTGGAATTTGGAGAAGCAGAAATACAGGGGTAGCGTCTCTGGTAAATGTCTTGATCAAGTCCATGTTGGTAAACCTTTTCTGAAATATCTGCGTTCAAATCATGTCATCTAACAAACAACCAGGGTAAAGAAGTTGACTTCAATAAGCCATAATTTCCACAGGACTGCCCCCAGGGCCAGAGTGGAAAGGTAGCTGCCTAACCATTTTTTAAAATAAGTATCATGAATCTCCTCAATCCTGAATTTCAATGCTTCAGCCTATTACCATCAAAAAGTTCATTCTGATAGCTAACCTAATTGTCAACGCTTGCAAAAAATAATCTCATTCTCAGACCCAGAGGGAAGAAACGAGCAAAGGATTCTGAGTCACTGGACCCTGATTCATGACCTGGTTTGCCTCATTGGCTGTGTGACTCCACGTTTGTTACAGAACTCAGTTCACTCATTAGGAGATTTAAAAAACTGTGGAATGAGATGGTCTTTGCAGATGTGGTTCCCTTCCAAGGGATTAAAAAGAAAAACTAGCGATCACAAGCAAAAACAAACTGTATATATATTAGCTTTATATATAGTTATATATACATATGTAGTTATATATATATATATTACATTGCTAACATAAATATCTCATTCTTATGCTGTTAATTTTCTCCTACTCAGACTGACTAGTCCTAATGGTTAACATCCTCCAAACTCTATTCAACTTGTTCCCTGCTGTACAGACGAATAGTTGAAGATATTAACTAAGGCAGGTTTCTCCTTGTATATTCCATACTAAGGATGCTCCCACAACTGCACAGTCTCACACTCCACAAACTAGGTAGAAAAATGGAGATGGGGAGAGTTCAAGTTAAGAAACAAGGAAGCAAATGTTTCACTTTTACATTTTAAAAATCCCAAGAATATGGACAGAGCAAGACTTACTCTAGAAAATGCACTGTTTTCAATGCCACCAAGACACTATGGCATTGGCAAAGGGGTATCAGCACCCTATGCCAACCTGGAGAATACCTGATGGATGAGGAAATGGTCCCAAGTGCAACGTAAACCCTGCAGACCCCAAAACCAGACAGGGATGGCTGTTCAGCTGTGTGAAGGATCAACCAATAGGATACAGTCAACCCTCAGGTCTTGTTACACGCAACGTCTCAAAATTAATGGACCCAATAAGAAAGCAGCAACTGTGAGCTGATGATAGAAACACTCCAATGTGAATTGCCAAAGGATTTGAAATGGAAAAACCAAGTCATAATTCTTAGTGGAGACTCAAAGATTGTGGCCTTAATGCCACCCCCTGCCACCATTCCTGGCTTCATCACTCTGCGTCTGTACAGCCTGAGGACGCCAAAGCTGGCCTGGTGACTTGGCAACCAGCTTGAAGCTGAGCCCAAGAACAACCTCATCGTTTGCAAATATCATCTGTCAATCCGGATCAGCACTGGAAGCTTGATTTTTTGATCATCTGGGAGGATTTTGTAATAATACACAGAATTAATGCCACAGTTGCTCATTCTTCCAAGCAGGTTCTGAAGTAAAAATTTCTCTGCTGCTAAAAGTGATTAAAATTAATGTTTAGTACACACTGTGACTTGTGAGCACAGACAGTGAATAACACTTAAAGTTAATAGGCATTAGCAGAAACAACAACTTTATTTTCAAACATAGCTACATCTACCTTAGGAGGAAAACATATTACATTCAGATTGCCCCTGAGAGAAACTGACAACAGTTCATTACCTGTATCCAGAATATATCACCTTTGGCACACGTCTGTGTGTTATAGGCCACCCATAGATTTCAGTCCCCGGCAGAACATACCTCAATAATCAGCACCAGAGTCACCCACTGTCAGCTGTCTTTCTGCTAGTAAAAGTGTAAAACTAGCTGGTTTAAGTCCTCTACTCACCAAGGAACTACCTAGAAGCAGATGAAGCACAGAGTTGCTGGTTCTTTCAATCTTACTTGATTAATACCAAAATAGATGGAATGACTCAGAATTCAATTTACTTTGTATTGTGATAGGATGAAGCATCCCGGGTTCATTACAATCACATCTCTCAGTCCCTTGGTTTCCAAAAGTCGGTTCCAACCATTAGGAGTAAATTAGCTTACTCTCTTGATTGCTTTGATATAGTGGTCAAAATTACAGGGAAAAAATAATGTTCCTTCTCAGGCAAAAGGACTCCAATCTAGAATTTACTCCAAACCTGTTTTTGATAGGCTATATTTATTTTAGCATAAAGTCATTACTATACAGATATCACTTGGTGAAATCACCTCCCTATTCAGTATACCTGAGAGGTTTTCTAAATTCACATTTCTCAAGTTGAAAAACTTGTAGAACTGAATTAATTTCATTACATTTATGCTGGCAGAAGCCAGCAAAAAGGGAAGTGGAATCCTCTACCGCTAAATGATTATGGCTTTTTTCATTGAACTTGCATGTAAAGGTTATATAATTCCCCAAAGGAATGGTTACACTACTTATGCCAATGTTGAGGCCAGCTTTTTAAAACAGCTTTATTATCTTCCTACATTCATTTTAATTTGGACAAATTAAGATTCTCCTGGGGTCTGTTTCTCATTTTGTTTATCCTAAAGGCCACATCTCTCACCATAAAGGCTAATCAGAAGGAGATTTCCAGAATGTAGGCAAATCCCCTCATCATCCTCCTAAAAAACACATGGTTTCTAAGGGAATAGCTAGTACAGCCAAGTCAATTTATTTCCTACCTAAGTTCTCAGATAAATCTAATGTGAGTGTGATAACCTTAACCAATCCAATAAGCACTCCAGGGAAAATTTAAACACTTAATTTTTTAAAGAGCATCTACTACCTTCCAAAGAACTAATAATTTGTGGGGAAAGAGGTTCATACTTAAAACAAAAGCTGCTGTAACTGGATGTAGCTGAAAAAACTACACCACAGTCCCACCCCCAGGATGCTCACAAATTTAAATGACTGTCTAATTACACCAGCAGTAGCTATTAGTAGCCTCGTCAATTATTTAAAACTCTGACAGCTTTGTTGTTCCAGAAAGAGTGATTCTGTTCCCAAAGGGCCAGTCAACAGACTCGTTTTATCAAGGTGATTTAACAAAAAGTTTCATTAGTCAAAGTAATTGAACAAATGCAGCATATCAACGTATTACACTGTGGCTGTGCTTGATGATGAACACCTGAAGAAGTCCAAGATACGCTCCCTGCCTTTAAGGGGCTTGCAGTCAACTAATAAAACCTATAATAATACTCAGGAAACAATCAGCAAATTAAAAACAATGGTACTTTCAGCACCAATATTTACCACATACATTTGCGCCATCCAATACAGTAACCAGTCACTCCAGAAGACTACTAGCACTTAAAAAGTGCCTAATACAAATTGAGAAATGCCTAAAGACAACAAAAGAAAGAGAAGGTGGATCCAAGATGACTGCATAGTGAGATTCATGCTGACTTCAGCCACAGAAAGGTAAGGAGGCGAGGGATGGGGAGGGTAATGGTCCTAGGGAACCGATGAAGAGAAATGTTCACAACAGAATCAAGATGGCTCCATGGAGCAGTGGGAGGACAGACATACAGAGCCACCAGCTGCACCTGGCCAGTGACTCCTTCATGTACAGAGCCGGTGCCCAGAAGGGAAGTGCCATCTTCCCAGGACAATAGGAGGGCAGGCTACCACCTCTGGTGACATGGGGAGAATGCCACAGTCCCACTGGTTTTGAGTCTGAACTAAGGAGATGGAAGGATGCTGAGCAAGACCCTGCTCCCTGAAGGAAAATCATGTTGCTTCCTCACTTCCAACCACCAAAGCACCTCAACGGAATGACGGGCAGCTCACCACGGAGACAAAGCAGTGTGCAGGGCAGAGAACAGCCCATTTACACCCTGTGACTGAGAAAGCTCTGGGCCACTGAGCAAAGAGGGGCCCTGTGCACCTGTGTAATCTGATGGGGACGTCAGATCTCCCTGTGCACTGTGGACATATCTTGCAGAGGGCTTAGGAGAAACATTACTCGCTGGGTCTGTGTGATACAGGTGCAGGCACTGTGAGCTCGCTCTAGACAACGGATCAGATGCTTCACCTTGGCACAAGAGAGACTGAGAATGTGATCACACTAACCAGCTCCAACATCCCCTTCCGTAGGGACCATTTCATCTTGGGTCACTCTGGTCTTTGGACCATCCACAAATGGCAGCCAGAATTCAACCAGCGCACACCCCTGGAACCCTAGTGTAAATTTCAAGCACTCCACTGAGCCACAGAGACACACATTTGAGGAATAATTATTTAAATCCCTCACAGGAGATAAACACAAGAGACCCTCAGAAGTGGAAACAGCAAAGCAGAAACACAAGAATCATGAATAAGAAAGACAATATAACCTCACAAAAGCAAAACAATATTTCAATATTGCGTTTTGAAGACTGGGAAATCGATGAAATGCCTGAAAATAAAATCAAAAGAATAATTGTAAGGCTACTCAAAAACACAGGAACATGTGTAAATGCAATAAGGAAATGTTTACATTACATGGATGACAAATTCTGAAAACAGTAGTGTTGGGAAAAAAAGCCACACAAAAACGTGAGAAAGGAAGTACTCAAAAGTCAAACAAAATCCACAGTGGAAACCCTCAAAAAGAGACTTAGAAAGCAGAACAAAGAATTTTTTAAAAATCAAGAATAAAAAGAGGAAGAAAAAGCTAGAAAAATCAAACATAGAGCTCAGGATTTGTCAGATAGCATCAAATGATCAAATATACAGGTATTAGGAGTACCTGAAGATATGACCAAGAAGAATCACCTAAGGCTCAGTGGTATGCCCAGCATCCCTTGGGGATGCTAGTTCATGTCCCCACTGCTCCACTTCCCATCCAGCCACCTGCTTGAGGCCTGGGAGGACAGGGATAATGATCCAAAACCTTGGGCCCTGCACCCATGTGAGAGAGCTGAAAAGCTCCTGGCTCCTGGCTTCAGACTGGCTCAGCTCCAACTGTTGCAGCCACTTGGAGAGGGAACCAACACACAGAATATGTTTCTTGCTATCTCTCCTTCTCAATCTGTAAGTCTGCCTTTCCAATAAAACTAGTAAAACAAGAAAAGAAAACTTATTCAGTGAAATGATGGAAATTTTCCATAATATGGATAACAAAAATGGCATCCAAATACAGACAAAACCTAAAACAGGAAAGATCAGAAAACATCCACATTGCAACAAACTGCAGTCAAACTTTCAAAATCAGAGAATATTCAAAATGTGTAAGAGAGAAATGGCAGGTGGCTTTTTACAGAGATTTCCAGCAGACTGACAACATAGTTCTCAATAAAAACCCAGGTGAAAATGGAGCAAGATAACCCAAATCCTAAAAGAAAAAAAAAAAACCTGCCAATCCAGAAAACTTTCCCTAGCATAGCTCTCACTCATAAGTGAAGATAAAATACAGACTTTCAGAGAGAAGCAAAAATTAAAAGAATTTGTCAACACTTGGCCAACCTTACAAATAAATGAAACTTACAAATATACGACACAGAGAAACAGGAAAAGATAGTAAGTGTCATGACATAACGTGAAGGATGGGAAGGCAGGACACCTCCAAGTAAAAGAACAAAGGAAATTAAAAAGAAACAGTAGGAATATTATGGAAAATAACAAGTTTAAGCCATTAATTATCAATAATAACCTTGAAGAAGAATGGACTAAACTCTCCAATAAAAATAGATCGACTGATTAGCTGAGCGCATTTTTCCAAGATTCAACTGTTCACTGCCTACAAGAAGCACAATTCAATGAAAATACACACAGAAAATGAAAAGACTGAGGACACAAACACAAAACAAACAACAGTGGTGTTTATATTAGACAAAACAAACTTGAAGATAAAAACAGCTTAAAAATATGTAATGATTAAGAGATGAATTCAACAAGTATATGTGACTACAGCTAATGTATGTGCCCAGCAAGGCCAGGGCTCCAAGTATTTTAAAGCAAATGCTGAGGAATCTAAAGGGAGACACAAATTCCACTACAATGATATTAGGGGACTTTGACACCCCACATCCATAGGCAGATACATCAGATCAAAACAAGATCCATGGAAAAACAGTAAAGCTAATCTGCACCATAGACCAAATGGGCCTAAATGTCATCTATAGAACATTTCATTTCAAAGCTGCAAAATAAAAATTATATTCTTTTCATCAGCGCATGGAACATTGTCTACCACAGGACATACATACGCCACTAAACAAGTCTCCGGTTTCTTAAAAGATTTATTCATTTGGAAGAGTTAGAGGAGGAGAAACAGAAACACAGAAAACCTCAAGGCTTTTGGTCATCCTCTACTGCTTTTCCCAGACAATAAGCAGGGAGCTGACTGGGAAGCAAAGCAGTGGGGACACGAACCAGTGCCCATAGGGATACCAGCACACGTAAGGTGAGGATTCAGCCATTGAGTCATCACACTGGGCTCACACATACCCTTGTCTAAACTTCTCAGCATGATTCTGGTATTCCCAACTTGCAAATTCAGTGTTGGACATACCCACTATCGGGGTAGTGGTTAAAATTGTCAGAAGGAAGTGAGAACATGAGGCCCTGTCATACCCCAAGGTGGCCTTGGGTGACTAATTCATCATCCCTGCCTCACGCTGCCTCCATGGACGCAATGCCTCCCTCACAGGATGTAATGACTAACACTTTATTCTTGACACTGATATTGCTTTACTGAATTTAATAATTTCTTGCCACTCAGTGGTTGATGAGACTATCATGTACCACAGACTGAAGCCACTCCCGAACTATGCCTGTCCGCTCACCTTATAATAGACATCTCCGTCGCCTGGTGACGCTGCCGCTAACTGAAATTGTAGGCTCTCTTGGAATGCCCTTCCCCAATCTCCTTACACTCTGAGATTCCACTCTTCAATCCCATGGAAATAATGTACAAACCTACAGCTGCTTCATCTCCTGTGACTTGGGTAAAGATGGGAGGATCCCCACTTTGGGATACTCCTGAGAGCCCAACCTACAGTGCTTTTTCTTCTTACCCAAAAATTTTTTTTCACCTAAAAGCTGTGGTCTTCAAAACTGTGTGCTCACATAGCCAGTAGCAGGAATCTGAAAAGTCCCTCTCACATTTTACAATTCACATTCGAAAATTATGCTTCAAGTAGGATATCACTGGCAATGAGTATAACTTCCCCTATTTTAGGAGATATTAAAATATTTAAACATGTAACTATCTGGACTGGTGTTGTGACCGGGGGCGGGGGGGCAGTACGTTAAGCTGTCACCAGCAATGCCAGCATCCCATGTCAGAGGGCAGTTACAAGTCCTAACTCTGTCACTTCCGATCCAGCTCCCCTGCTAACACTCCTTAGAAAACAACGGAAGAAGGCTCAAGTGTTTGGGTCTCTCCCCACCAGCCTCATGGCTCCTGGCTCCGACCTGGCTGAGCTCCAACTGCTGGAGCCATGCAGGGAATCAATCAGCAGATGGGGTAGCTCTGTCTCTCCCGCATCCTCTCTCTCCCTCTGTCTGTCATTCTGTGTTTCAAAATAAATTAAAAATGTTTTGTGAAATGTTACTTTATTCTTACAGATATACTCAACACCTACAACGTATGAAATCACCACGCTGGTTTCATTTCCATCTTCATCCAATTATAAAAAGTACGAATAAGCTCTTCTTTCACATGAGGGAATTTTACAGCACTCCGTTTGCCCTTCAAACCCATAATTCTGCTCCCTTCCAACAAAGTTTCAGCTCAGTGTATTTTATGCTTGAAGGTCTTTCATTGATCACCTTATCATTGATCACCTTATCCCACATCTCTGCAAAAATAAATTGGTACATATAATTTTTTTCAATCTCCTAGGACCATGAGGTTCTGAGTGATAACATTTTTCTTCTAGATTAAATCATCATTAAATCACCATTACATGCAATTGATTACTAAATGCAATATAACATACTTTATATTTAGGGGAATATATAAATAATTAAACACAACAGAATTTAGATGGAACTTATTAATTAAAATAATTTTTATTCTCTCAATGATTTCTTAAAAATCAGTAACAGAATTTAATGGAAGAATGAAATGGTTCTACATCAAGCTTATTCTGATTTTTCACTTTTATGTGAGCATCCACAATATTTTTTACATAAAAAGCTAGGCTAAAATGGAAGAAGTTTTATTATGGCAATGCCACTCAATTTTTTAAACTCTGAGTTATGTGCCAGAAATCAAATAGTGATCTGGCATCAACAATTATTTTTAATGATCTATCAGCTGATACGTCTGTTACACATTCCTTTCATTTTATGAAAAGAAAAGCAGCTAACAAAATAGAGATTGCCTCAGTTGCAAAAGGGTTTATTACTCTCCCGTATGTGCCATGCACAGCCTTGAGACAAATTATGCTGTTTCTGTGTACAGCCATGCAAGCAGTGTAATAGTAGAAGTAGGTTGGAGGTCTACCCATTTCTATATCATACGGTTACCTCTTCACATTCTCAAGTCTTGCATCCTTGAATTTGACCAGATTGGGTCAAAACAGTCTAAAAAAATGCACATTTCCTGAAAGCATAACTTGAATTTTATAAGCATAGAACATTATGCCTATTCACACTGATGATGTATAAGCATTGTACTGGGTATTACAGATGCTCTAAAAGTGATTTGAATCAGACAGAAGAAGGAACAAGCATTAGGCATGGCAATAAAGATGCCACTGGGATGGGCACATTCCATTCCATATGCTTGGGTCTGAGTTTTGGCTCTTCTTTTGATCCCAGGTTATGATCATGTACATCTAGAGGGTTAGGGGTGCGGGCACAGTAACAGGTTATGCTCAAGTACTTGAGTTCCTAGCACACATCGGGAACACCTGGGTTGAGTTCTAGCTTGAGTGTGGCCCGGCACTAGCTGGTGTGAACTTTTGGGGTATGAGCCTCAAGATGGGATATCTTTCTGTGTTTCTGTCTCTCAGTCTCTCTTTTTCAAATAAGAAAACAAATGAAAAACTTAAACAAATTTTCTTCAACTTGCTTCCTTAACTCCTTAAAATTAAAAGAAAAAAAATGTATGGGAGGATGAGGCTTGGTTATATGCAAATGCTATGCCATTTTATACCTGGGACTTCAGAACTTCAAGGTTTCTCTATGCACTGATGGTTCTATAAACTACCCCCATGGAGATCAAAGGGTTCTGGTATATCCTAGTCCACTATCTGAGACTCAGACTCACCTATCTGCTTACCTGTTTATATGCATCCTAATTCAGTAATACCTAGTTGAGGTATTTCTCAAGTCTAACCCCTTGTATCTATCCTTACCCTGATGTGGTCCAAGAAGTCTTCCCTAGAAAACCGTAAGGGAACATCCAATCATTTCCCTGCATGTAGAGTTGGTTCCTTCCCACCTATCCTCCTCAGTGTAGTTAGAATACTAAAAAGGATAAAATAAAACTGGGTCATGTTCTGATTCTCACTTAAAATCTTCAATGGTTTCCAGAATTTAAGATCAAGTGACAGTTCACATTTACTTATTTGTTCGTTTATTCATTCACTCATTGGAGAGGGAGGGAGAGGGATAGACAGAAAGGAGAGAGAGGAAGAGTGTGTGCTTGATCGCACTTGCTAGTTCACCCAGTAAATGCTTGTTACAGCTAAGTGGCAAGGATGCTGATGCCACGAGCTAGATGCTCAATTCCAGTCCGCCATGAGTCTGGTAGGAAAACCTCACTTGAGCCATCATTGCCACTTCCCAAGGACTATATTAACAGGAATGCTGAACTCAGTAGCTAGAGCCAGGAATTGAACCCACACATGCTTAGAGACAGTCTTTAAATATACATATTCTTTTTAGAAAGAGAGACAGAGATTTTCCATCCACTAGTTCACTCTTCAAATGGCTGAAATAGCCAGAAATGGGCTACTCCAAATCCAGGAACTGGAGCTTCTTCTGGATTGCTACATGGACGCAGGGGTCCCAGGCTTTGGGACATCTTTTGTGATTTCTCCAAGCCACAAGAAGAGAGCTGCTTAGGAAGTGGAGCACCCAGGACTCGAACCAGTGCCCACAGAGCATCCAGTATACCACACAGCTGGCCTCAACAGTAGGTATTTTTAACTGCTAGACTAAATGTCTACCAACCAACTTTCTTTGTAATGGTTTACAAGGTTCAAAAAATTCCATTCCCAGACCATCTGCTGAATTCATCTCTTCCCTCTTTGTAACAATCCAGCTTCTAGATAGTCCTGACATCTTTCCATTTTTCAAAGGCTCCAGGACATAAATATATGTTCTTTCCTCTATTTCCTTCTACTTAAATAAAAACTAAATTCAATTATCATCTCTTCTAGGAAGTCTTAGATTACAAAAACATTCCTATAATATGCTTGGGGACAGCACTCTGGCATAGCATGGTAAACTGCATCTATGTGGGAGAACTGGAAGAAGTTCCACATTCCAGGCTTCTGACTTCAACCTTCAGCCTGACAGCATGGCGCAACCCAAGCCACTGAGACCACCTGAGGAGTAATCAATGGATGAATGGCTGGATGATTTCTCTTTTCTTCCCTTCCTCTTTCTCTCTCCTCTTCCCTCCCACCCCTGGAAACTCCAATCTTTCAAATAAATAGAATCTTTAAAAAAAAGAAAAAGAAAAAGAAGAAAATTTGTTGGGCCCTTCATGGTAGCCCAGTGGCTAAAGTCCTCGCCTTGCATGCACCAGGATCCCATATGAATGCCAAATCGAATCCCGCTGGCCTAGCTTCCCATCCTGCTCCCTGCTTGTGGCCTGGGAAAGCAGCTGAGGTTGGCCCAAAGCCTTGGAAATTTGCACTCGTGAGGGAGACTCAGAAGAGCTCCTGGCTCATAGCTTCAGACTGACTCAGCTCCAGCCACTGCAGCCACTTGGAGAGTGAATCAGTGGATGGAAGATCTCTCTCTGTGTCTCTCCTCTCTGTAAATCTGATATTCCAGTAAAAATAAATCCTTAAAAAAATTATTTGGCATACTAATTCCTTTACACCACACACAGCACAGAAGGAACCTGTTTAATGCTTTATCTAATGTTAAGCCTATTAATTTTATACTACAAGGATCATATCTATCTTATTTTTACATTAGCTAATGCTGAGCCTTAAACACTGTGCTGCATAAATGAACAAATGGAGAATAAAGTGTGCTTTCTTATCAATTCTAGACAAACCTTATTATGTCTATACACAATTCCCTGACCCCAAATTTGTTTGAAATAAATCATTTCACATTATCAGCTAGAATCAAGTTCAGACTTCCTTTCTGATGACTCACAAAAGCATCAAATATTCCAAAGTGACTAAATATAGAGATCCACACACAAAGAATTTGCTCTTCTATTGTGCTAAAGGTTCTTTTAGGGGAAAAGCCAGCTCTCTTGATAAGCTTTCACCAGGATTCCACTTATATACAATCATGTCAGCCAACTACATGGAGTTAGGCAGAAATTTAATTGATTTAAAGGTTCCTGTTTCCCAATGCCCTAAAGATGTTCAAAATAGAAGTTATTAATCGTGATAAACTCTATTCATGTCTACCTTGCCTCTTAAATATAAATTGTTTGTGTGTTAGCATTCATTAGTTTTATCTGCATGCTCACAGTAGTAATTGTTAAATATTTTGAATTTCTTTTGTACAGTAAAAATTAGCAAAAACAAATGTATAATTGGCTTTATTAAAACAAATAAGGGTATTGCAGAAAGCATTGTGTTTGCTAAGAACACAGTTAAATGGATTCTCTAATGGTGTTTTCCTTATTAAACCACCCATTACAACTGCCTTTATAGATAGCATCTTTCATATAGTGTAGTGCAATGTGATAAGACAACTGCTGCTACATGATCGATTTCATTTAAGCATCCAGATGAAGGACTGTCTTTTATATTAACATTCCAAAGCATAAGACAACCAGAGAGGGAATTCCTTGACAATCAGTCATGTAAATAATTGACCTTCATAGTAACTTTCCATGGTGGGCACTCATGTACTCACTGCAGTTCCAGTAGATCCCAATGTCCTGAGATTTAAACAGACTTTCTCAACTTCCATGTCCTTGCAGCTTCTGTTCTGTATTCTAAATGAAGCAGTTCCATGAATACTATTTCTGAGTCAAGTTGCCTGAACAGATCTTGTAAGGATAAGGTCTCCTACACAAGGCAGAGGATGCTGAACTCCTGGTATTCATTCTTCCATCACTTCCTCTGCCCAATTTTCTCATCCTCACAAAGATGTAATCATTTTGTCATTTTTCAAGTTCTCAATCTTGCTTTTGTATTTTACATTTCTCAGCTTTATGCTGCCAACACTTACCACTTAGCCTGTGCCACCCAGCACACAGTAATCATCTTACAACCAGGATCATTCTTTTTTTTGCTCTTCACCTTGGCATCAAACAAAATCAATGCTTGGCAAATACTCATCTATTTATTTGTTTCACAAAAGTCTATTGAAAGCCTAGTATCACGGATGCAGAGAACAGTGCTAGGAACAGGAATAAAGGGTGATCCAAAAAGATACAACCTTGATCTCAGGGGGCTCAGATTCTTGTACAGGAGACACACAACAAACAAATACATATAATTCTCAGATATAAGTGTTGCGAAGAAACTAAGTCAAGAGGGGGAAAGGATCTGATTTTATCAGGAAGCTGAGGGTAGCCTCTGGATTCATTACATTATATGTGAAACCGAACAAATGGGGTCCTGATAACAAAGGGAATAGAGTCACAGAACACGGATATACAGAGAGCATTGGAGGCCATGAGAAGCAGCCCAACATTCCTCTCAATGGTAAAACTGTCCCTGATTTCAAAAAAACAAAAGCACTTTGTTAGCAAAAGGATGAAAAGTGGCAGGATCAGTGTGGAGTTACAATGCTATCATGGCAATACAAGGAGAGAGGAGGTAGTATGGCCCAGGGTGCTGCTGGTTTAAGTGGACAGTCATAGAAGCATCTGAGATACATAGTCAGCGAAAGCTACACATTCACGTGTTCTTCATCAAACAACAGAGTGGACAATAGTAGTTCTTGCTGCGATAAGGATGACTTGGAGAAGAGGTCTATACAGAAATGGAATCCAAGTTTCCGTTCCAGACAGGTTACACTGAACAAGCCAAGTCTACAAGACATTTGATGCAAATGTCGTGATAGAAACAATACATCTATCATTCTATATAAAGCCAGGTTAAAAGGCTTAAGCTTTAGCAGATGGGAGCTCCAATGATACGGACAAAAGAAAAATAATTAAGGGGGATATAAGGAAAAACCAGGAAGTTCTGGGATTAAAGAAGCCATAGTCAGGGTTTCAAGAAAGCAATTATCAATTGAATCCAGGGCTGAGGAAAGTCCGGGAACAAAAAGATGAAAGGCATGGCCTCTGACT
This sequence comes from Ochotona curzoniae, assembly GCF_017591425.1. Classification (NCBI taxonomy): domain Eukaryota; kingdom Metazoa; phylum Chordata; class Mammalia; order Lagomorpha; family Ochotonidae; genus Ochotona; species Ochotona curzoniae. The sequence goes on from NW_024466502.1 coordinate 11,443,469, forward strand.
TAGGCCAGGTGAAGATCACATACAATCTTGACAGTTGAGTGTTGGGGCTAACAGCAGAATTAAAAGCAGTATTAGAGACAGGTGTGTAGGTGGCTTTTAGACAATGATTAATAAGAAGAAGGGAATGGAACAGAGGTTGGGGGCAAATATGTGATCAGTGATTTTAGGTTGGGTTTTATGCACTAATCTGGAGGTAAGAGATCGATGGGGTAAAAAATTCCTGTGGGTGGCACAAAATTAGAACAGAACCAGGGGCAAGCAAAAGAACAGGGGAGAAAAAAGGGAGGAGAGATGCTTCTGCTACTGTAATCAAAGCAATAAACGGTACAGGTGGGTCTATAAGTTTAGTTAAGAAACCAATGAGCATACTACAGATAGCTTCTATCCTTTGAATCACCTAAAAGGCAAGGTCACTAGCTGATTTTTTTTTTAAGAGGAGAGGTCTGATAAGATTTAACAAAAAACAGATGGGAAGACAGTCATCTAAGAGGAGGGAAAAAAGCACAGTAGAGAAATACAGGAAGCAGCAGTGCCACACTGGCTGGCTATTCAAGGTTTACGATCATGAATTTAAAATTAAACCTTGGCAGCCCTCTTGTGTGTTTTTTCTCCAGGAATATTCATCTGCTGCGTGCTGGCAGGGAGATGATAAATGCCAGATTCAGAGTGTCAGAGTTGTTCCAGAAATGAGTAACAAGGAAAAAAATTAAAAGCAATGGATGTCTTTTTCAAATGGGTTATAATGGGAGACACTATGGAGTTTAAGCTGGGCAGAGAGGAAAAGAAGACAATGAAGAAAGCAAAAAATGGCTATTGAGACTGCATTGTGGGTACAGTCTGCAAGGGGGTTGCTTGAAAAGAGAAAGGAACCAATAGGCTTGAAGCTAGGTGTGTAACAACATGGGGTTGGGGAGGAGAATAAAACTATGAATCAGGAGCTAAGATCTTCATTGAATGAAGAAAGATGACCAGAGGGTCAGTAGAAGACAATAACAACGTTGGAAGTGACAACGCTGTTGTCACAATCAAAGGATCAAAGGTCACAATCAAAGGATCAAAGGTTTTTGATGTAGAAAAGCTGAAAAAGAATATGTCTGTATAAAGTACTAGAAAGGCAGATCTTTTCCTTAGCAATTAAGACATCTGCAACCCCCATCACAGGTTTTATCCCCAGCTCCAGGTCCTGACTACAGCTGTCCATCAATACAAACTCCGGAATGTAGTCAGTGATGACTCAAGTATGTGGGTCCCTGCAATCCATGTGGTAGATTTCAACTGAGTTCCCTATCCTCGCCCTCAGTCTGGCCCAATTCCAGCCACTGTAGATACTTGAGGAATGAACCAATGGAGAGTATTTAACTGTTCTCTCCTTTTCCCTCCCCTCCTTTCCTTCGTTGCTGTCCTCCCTTTTTCTGTCTTCTATCTCTCCCTCTTCTACTGCTTTCTCAAGCAAATAAAATAGCAACAACATCAACAATAACAACAAACAGGAAAACACAATCAGAGCCATCGATAAAAACAGGAATTTACTTTCCAAGGAAAATGATTTTATCACAGTTCTGAGAGCCAAGATATGACTTCTTTGCTGATTCCATGTCTTTCCTCAAAGCAGCCTGTCCCATGCCGAATGGGGCTTAGACAGCCCATCTTCCAACATCAAGTGACAACTGCCTACTCTGGAAAGCATACTGTTTTCAGGCAACTTAGCCACAGAACTTCTTCAAAGCCAAACTCCCATGTAGTTCTCTCATGTGTCTTTCTGCCAGCAATCATAAGTAGTGTAATACCTAATACCCACCCATGTATTCAGATATAGTGTTTTTTATATTATACAAACTATTAAGCAAACTGGATTTTTTCCATTTAACAAAACAGCATAAAGATTTTCCAACAATACGGAAAATTCTCCAAGAACATGACTCTAATAAATGCACTGTATCATATTATTTAAACAAGCTGAGAGTTATTTCAGTAATATACAACTGTTGTATGTTTTGGATGTCTGCAATTTGGGGCCATTACAAATAATGCTGTAGTGAATATCCTTAGATATGAAAGCTTTAAAGATGTCTCTAATTACTATTACCTGTACACATCCCTCAAAGTAGTATTATTTGGGTATAAAAACTGAGTGTTTCAAAGGTCATTTAAGAGACATAGTATCCATCTGTCTGTGCAGAAAATTCATAGACACAGTGTCAAACATCTCCTCTGTACCTTGCCATTGTTGGGTACAGTCCTAAAATGAAATAAAGGAAACAAAGAATATACCCCCCAAAATCCAAAATGACCCAAAAGGAAGCCTTGTTTAAGTCAGCATCCATTCCAACACACAGGTGCTTGGCTGTGTCATCACCTGTCCTACCCAAGACAGAGCAATTCATCTCACACACATCACCTAAAAACTCCTTGCCGACCTTCTTCCTGCTCTGGCAAGATGTATGCAAATTCTCCTCCCTGATATCATTTTGACCATGTCGGTACTTCACACAGAATCCCCAATGCTGCCTGCAGTAAATAGAAATTCCCTCACAATTTTCATTTCTTATTTACAGACTTGCCCAGACCCCGTCCCTCACCTAGAACAAGTCATTGTTGGCTTTCTGCCCAACATCTCCAAATCCCCTATCCTGCTGAATTTAATTTCTGGATGAAAGCTTCCAGGTAATACATGGCATCTCATCTTTTTCTATTATGTTTCATTATCTCTTCCATTATTTTCTCAATTTCCTTCTGTGTTTTCACTCTTCCTCAGAACTGACTTCATTTTGATTTGTTACATATCCTTCCTAGTGCTCATCATTGTATCTCTTTCCATTTTAGATTTATTTTGCTAGAGCTCTTCAAACTACGGTTTATTTCTTGGGTATTTGAAACCCTTTACAATAAAATGAATGCTCCATATTTGTCAAGTTCAAAATTACATTTCCCACTGGCTATTGCTTTCAATAGGACAGTAATCACTACCACACAAAACTAAAGAAATAAAGAGAACAAAGAAACAATATTGCAGCATCATAATCTATGCCTTCTGATAGGGAAGCAAATCCTTTGCATACAGTAAGCTATATTCCTTCCAGAAAAGAAGCAGCCATTTTCTCTTGCTGGCCTGGTAGTGGCACCATGTAGAGTTGAAAGTGAGAACTTCACTCCATTGTCATTTTTTCTTCTCTTATTCTCGTGATAAAGAAATATTTCCACACTTCAATTAGAAGAATATGTATTCTCTAAACAAATCCAGTAGGTTATTCAGGAAAAAGATGTGCGTGTGCTGGGCCACAGACACACACTGGCATTCAGATAGAATGGTTCATAAACTCATTCAAAATACAGAATTAAATCTTTTGTAGTTTGTTGTTCTGAATGCGCAAAATAAGCAGAAGCCTCAGTGACAGATGCTGAGCCTCAATCTCACAGCACCCTAGGAACGAGTTTGCTGAATTCTTTCCAAACAACTCCTACCCAAGCCTCAGTCAGAAGCCTGGGGCCGTCAGCAGCACCTCTACCACTTCTTCCTGTCACCCCTGGGTGTCTATCATTACTCCCCTTCTCCTCCCCTCACCGCTCTTCCCTCCATCCTGGTCCCCATCTTTCAGTCCTTTTATCAGGTCATCTCAGAACACTCAGTGCACTCCCATTCTTGCTGACACACTCATGCACGTGATAAGCTCATGAGAGGAAACAATCCTCGGCGATGCTGCACAGATCGCGCAGGTTCTAAGAACTGTTTTTTCTTCTCCTTTTGGCTTTCCAAGGGCCCTTCTCATTCTCTCTTAGCCCATGTACCAATGTCCTCCTATTTTATGAATGTGATACAAGCCACCCCTGTATGTCTCTTCTCATTATATATGCCTAAACCTGGACAGAAAGTCTATTTTTGCTACCCTGGTAGTGATACCATGTCAAGTGAGGAAGTTAGAATTTCATTTCACTATCATTTTTCGTTTCTAGTTCTTAGAATGAAAAAAACTTTCTATACATCAATTAGAAGAAAATGCAATCTCAACAAAAGTCAGTGGCTACAAAGGGAAAACATATATTTATCGGGCAACAGATTCGCATCATCACTCAAAGAGAATGAACCTCCAATCGTTTTTGGAATCAGTGACGCCACTGACCTCTGTCCTCTCGTTTCCAACTCCTGCCATCCAACTGATCAGTTCCTTGGCATCCCAAACTGATGGCCACTATTAGACATCACGACAACTTAGGCAGCCTCGCCTCTGTCTCACGTCCTCGAAAAGCAGTCTCCCAGCACTCCCTAGACCTTGCCCTGACTGCACGCTCCAGCACCTGCCAAGCCTGCAACAGGTCTATGTGGCACAATTTGACATTCCTGCCACACTTTCCTCAGCCCAGATGTCTCCATCCAACCCCTTTATATCTAGGAATATACACATACAAAAGAACAAGAATAGACCTTGAAATGGCCTAAGATTTGAATCTTTATTACAACAAAGTCTTCCTAAATTAAAAAAAAAAAAAATCACTGTCAGCTCTTATCTGAGCCGCCTGGCCATCTAAACTCTTTTTTCAGAAAAAAAAGATTTATTTATTTCAAAGAGCCACAGAAAGCGAGAGAGTGCCAAAGAGAGCTCCTTCAACCTCTGGCTCACTCCCCAAATAGTCACAAGAGCGAGGACTGAGCCAGGTTGAGGCCAACAGCCAGGAACTTCTCCCAGTTCTCCATGTGGGCTGGAAGAACCCCAACACTTGGGTATCTTCCACCATTACTTCTCAGGCCATTTACAGCGAGTGGAAGCTAAAATGAAGTAGCCAGGACTTGAACTAGCACCCATAAAGGATGTTGGTGTCACAGGTGGTAGACTTACCCACTGTGTCAAAATGTCAAACCCATATTTTACTTCTTTATTTGTAATCAGAGTTACAAAGAAATAAGAGAGAGAGAGAGAAAGAGCTTTCCTATATGAGTAGCAGGGAAACAAACACTTGCACCATTTTCTGCCGTTTTCCCCAGAAAACAGGCAGGAAGCTGGATCAGAAGTAGAGCAGCTGGGACTCAAACTGGCTCCCATACAGGATGCTGACATCACAGGCAGTGGCTTTCCCACAACACCACAATGCCTGCATTCCTAAGATTTCCCCATTAGCTATACCGCCCACCCCAACACACATTCACCCCCACATTTCCTAATTCATCTCACCCTCTTCCTGGTTCCACTTGCCCTGCTGGGGCTGGAAAAAGAGTTAGCAGGGTTAGAGTATTAGCATTAATTACATTCTCCCTTATAATATTGATCTGCTTTAGGCAACTTTTTCCCTCCAGCTGAGTAAAAAGTACCTTGAAGGCAAGAACAGTACTTTGTTGCTTAGTACAGAATTTTGAAAAATGCATTAGATTGCAAGTGGCAAATGACAGCCATGGAATAGCCCTGGTCCATTACCTGTATTTGTATGGCCACACACCAACAATAATTTTATATTTTTAACTAGTTGCAAAAAAAAAAAGATTGATGACATGACAATTATACAATTTCAGTAGCCTTAAATTAAGCTTTATTGGAACACAGCTCCAACAATTGATATATGCACTGCCTATAGCTGTTCTCACAGTAGAACAGAGTATTTGTGACAAAGATCACATGGCCTACAATCATGAAATACTTACTGTTTGATCCATTATGGAAAAAGGTTGCCAACCTCTGTACTAGAAAGCTGAAGCAATGGAACAAAGTTTCCTATATTACTAAAATACTCTCTCACATAATCTGTTCCCTCAAAGATGCATTTGAATACAAAGAGAAATCAGAGTCCTGTCTTGGAGAACCTAACTACAGAATCAACCAGGTCAGAATTGGATGCAGTGGAATCCCAAAGTGACAGCGACCTAGGGAGCCAGGTCATGTCCTTGAGTCACTGTACGCTAAATGTCTTTCCAAACGTTAAGTGAGAAACAGCAAAGGCACCCTGCAAACTCTACCTACACAATCCGCATTCAAATTAATACAAGAGGACAGAAAAGAGCTCCTTTGCCAGCAGTTCAAACCTATGCTGTGCAGAAGGAATATGAATCATGGATGGGAAACAACGAAGCTGTGTGTCTAATTAATCATTTTTATGCACTTGTCGCTCACTGCACGATAGAGATCATTTTAAAAACGACCTGAAAGAACTGCAATTTCCATAGCTGCCTTTGCCCCTTGAAGCCCAGTCAGTAAACAAGAGATAAAAACCAGTGGAGTTGCAGTACATTTGTCCCTTTACCAAAAAATGGGAAATGCAAAACAGGAAGACTTGACCGAGTTAATAAAGTGCCGCCTCTAGCTTGCTGTAACATCAGCACTCGTATGGATGCGACCATATAGGTGCCAGTGTGTTAACTCAATCGGCTTCCTACCTGGACTCTCAGCTTAATTAGGACCATTTATCAAAATGACACCTGTTTTAGAGGCCAGATCAAATTGATTACTGTTGTTCTCCACAAATGCTGATAAATATCTATTGGGGGTGGGGTGCAAAATATGGGTATTAATCCCAAAGTTTGTCGTAAATGCAGCTAATGGGGAAAAACCAATATATCTAAGATACAAAGAACACTACATTTAAAAAGCAACTAATAATTCTGCTCCTGTGGTGAAGCTGTAAAACATGACATCAAGCAATACCAATGTTTTAGGGAATATTCCTTCCAAGAAATTGGCCAAAAATAATTCTAGCCATGTCAAAATAATTAGACTAATCCTTACAACATGGATTTAACAGGCCATAAGTTAAATATCAAAAACACATTGATGCAGCACTAAAGCCAGATGAAGTCATATGGCAGCAAAAAGCCACTGACTACAGATTATTCAATTAATATGAACGATGTCCTATCAATAATATCCAAAGTCAAACTTCTCCTGAAATGCATGTGACAAACATCCTTTCATATTTTGGTTTAGCATTTCATTTTTACTTATGTATATGCCATAAACGTGCATTCACACCAAGGTGCCAAAGCTAGATTGAAGGCCCCAAGGCTATAACTGGTCTATCATATTTCTTTAAACAAAAAAAAATTTAGCATGATATATTGAAACTACAGAGTATATTGTTCCATTTAAAGACAAAGTATTAGAACAGAATTCACATTTTGACTAATAAAAACATGAACAATAACTACAACCCCAAAAAGTTACTTTAATGTGTAGATTTATTCCTCTAAATCCTGAAACTCATCAAGCTGCTTCCACATCAAAAATACAAAATCCATCATGCTTTTAGATGTTTAAATCATTTCAATGAACACATTAAATCCATTTTTAAGAGTGCCAGATTCAACAGAGTATGTGGTCTGAGCACAAAGAGCATGTATCCGGATTGGGCCACCTCAGCTGCTGATGCCTGTGCAGTGGACAGTATGTCCGATGCACATGGGAGACGTGACAGCCAGCTCATCTAGGCCAGCAAGAGATGTCAACTGCCTAATCAGAGGACAGACAACAGAACAGGTTGCACTATTCTCCTGGCCAAGCTTTGTAGCATGTTTCTGGGTCTGCGGATCCACTAAGATAGACTTCGTCAACCAACAGACCTTGGAAAGATTTTCTCAACCCTTAAGCAATGAAACCAACAACTTTTCAAAACTACCAAAAGTGACCCCTTTGGAACACTTTTCCGCACATCGTGGTCTCCAAGGCATCATCAAATGACCATCCCCCAGCCTCTGGTGCTGATGCGGTTTGACCATAAGGAGCATCCTCCTCTCCCCCTTCCACTGTGCACAAAAAAAAAAAAAAAACCAAAAGAAAAACTGGAATATCTGTCCCACTCACCTTCCTCCATATATGACCTTCCCCACGCTAATCAGAGGCTCAAAGGGGTGTATACTCTCCCTAACTATGTAAACAATATTCAAAAGAAAATAAAAAATGTTTAAAAGACAGTCAGATATTTCTAAAATCAATCACTGCTGGCCAAAGTAGCACTTCTAATTGTGAAGTCTTTTAAGCCTGATTATTCCTACTCCCACTGAGGCCTAGAGGCCCAGTAAAACACAAAGATAAGCCAGAAAACCAAAGTTCCTAATCCTATGATCCCAGGATCCTGTGCAACAAATGACCATGTACGTACAAGCAACCTTCTTAAAAATGTCCTTAGTTGTTTTTTTTTTTAACACAGTTAAGGTTTCTGTATTTGATTGTTTTTCAAAACTTAAGATCTGTAATTATCATCAATTTTGGTTGCTCATGCAAAAAAAAATACAAAACATGAAAACCGAAAACTCTAGGTAAATAAACTTGTCAGAAAATCATATGGATAGTTGATATGAAGCAAAGGCAACATGTAAACTGATTACATATTGTAACAGGAGAGTGAAGTTTTTGCAGAAGTTTCCATCAGTGATATTCTCAGACCAGCAGGGATGAGAGAAGAACTTGAAAACGCACCGTTTTACCATTGCCAGCACTCCCCCTCCACTGATTTAAAAAAAAAAAAAAATTCAACAAAGTTATCCAAAAGAATCCAATCTTTGCAGTGAGAAAAACAAAAGAAACGTGGTACCTGTTTCCAACCCAAATGTTCTACTTAGGGGGAAAAAACCAACTTTTTAAGACACTCAAGCCTATTGTTTTTTACTTTGCAGATTTAGGAAATTATTTGATAGTTCACCTAAAGGCTTCTGAAAGGAATACACCCAGTATAATGTGCTTGCCCCTCCTATTGTAGGTGGTTCGTAGTAATAACAGCATTAATATTTCCATACACTCCTACTTACTTTCCCAAGACAATTTAATTAGGCCAAACTTGATTTGATGCACATTTACTTCTAAAGCGCTTTGCACATGGGTTTACCTGCCAGGTGCAATCAATTAAGTCTACTGTCTACAAAGAATATCTGTGATCAAAATTCACATTCTTAAGCACTCAAAATACTTATGGTGCTTGGAGGAAATGTTTTATTCTTAGTTACTGCTTCAATTGCCAACTTACAAGCTAATATATTGCTGTGCATAAACCATGTATTCAGCTGCAGAATAATTCAATTACCCTTAAAAACAAACTCCCAGTAACAAGGCAAACATGCTCCACTTAAACAAACATAAAAGTTTGTCCAAATTAAGAATGGCCTGGGCCCGGCGCGGTGGCGCAAGTGGTTAAGGTCCTCGCCTTGCACACCTGGGATCCCATATGGGCGCCGGTTCTATCCCGGCAGCCCTGCTTCCCTTCCAGCTCCCTGCCTGTGGCCCGGGAAAGCAGTCGAGGACAGCCCAAAGCCTTGGGACCCTGCACCCGCGTGGGAGACCCGGAAGAGTCTCCTGGCTTCAGATCGACATAGCATCGGCCTGTTGGGCTCACTTGGGGAGTGAATCATCGGACAGAAGATCTTCCTCTCTGTCTCTCCTCTCTGTATATCCGCCTTTCCAATAAAAAAAAAAAAAAAAAAAAAGAATGGCCTGGAAGGAATCTATGTAATGAATGATGGAGCAGACACTGATGTAAAAAGGGTGTAAAATCATTACCACCAGAATTGAGCAGAGAGACCCCTGGTCAGCTAGGGCATTGGGAACAGTCAATTGGCCCCTGCAACCATGGTTCAAACACAGCCCATCTCTACCCCAATGTACCTTTATCCTAAAATCCAGATAGCTTATATTCTGCCTAGAATATAAGACTGTGCACATACACAAATCAGGTGATATTGTCAGTTTATGAAAGGTGCTAAATAGCTAACATCCAATTCCTCAACGTAGAATTTGAAACTGGCTTCAAAATCTTACTCTACCTAGTTCAGGTCAGCATTGCTAATGGCAGTGGCGCTCTGGAGTCTCACTGGCCATCGGGAGCCTTCAGAACAGCAAGATAACTAAAGGCCCACAGAGGATCATCTCCAGATGCAGAAATTAGAACATCTGAAAACCCACAGGTACCATGGAGAGGAGGTATACACACCACCAAGACAGACAGCCTGCTGCTATAAAGAGGATTCATGCAACTATGTGTTTAAGTTATATATAGTCAAACTGCATTATGCAAAAGGAAGAGGGAGGGGAGGAAATGAAAATGGTTGGAATATTTTTTTTAAGATTAATCAGGGTATTTTAAAAAGTTAACGGGAATGTAATTTAAAGATAATTTTATTTTGATGCCAACATTTCTGTAAACTAGGTATAGGTTTCTCATGGAAAGAAATCAGCTTCCAGAGATTGGTACTTGGCATAGATGTTGGTTAAGATGCCACCCTCCTGGGCCCAGCAGCGTGGCCTGGCAGCTAAAGTCCTCGCCTTGAATGTGCTGGGATCACATATGGGCACCGGTTCTAATCCCGGCAGCTCCACTTCCCATCCAGCTCCCTGCCTGTGGCCCGGGAAAGCAGCTGACGATGGCCCAGTGCCTTGGGACCTTGCACCCACGTGGTAGACTTGAAGCAAGTTCCTGGCTCCTGGCTTCAGATCAGCACAGAGCGGGCCGTTATGGCCACTTGGGGAATGAATCATCAGACGTAAGATCTTCCTCTCTGTCTCTTCTCCTCTCTGTATATCTGACTTTGCAATAAAAACAAATAAATCTTTTAAAAAAAAAAAAAAGATGCCACCCTCCCACACCAGAATAATTAGGAATAGTTATATTCAAGTCTTGTCTCCAGCTTCCTGCTAATGTGCACCCTGGGAACATCAGGGATACGGCAAATATTCGTGTTCCTGCCAGCAACTTGGGAGACCTGAAATGTACTCCAAGTCCTGACTCAGCCCTGGCCGTTGCAGGCATCTGGGGAGTGAACCAGAGGATGAGACTGCACTGTGTGTGTGTGTGTGTGTGTGTGTGTGTGTGTGTGTGTTAGAGAGGAGAAAAGCTGCTTCACTGCCTTTCAAATAAACATTGAAAAATTAAGAGTTTTAAAACGAACTAGCTTCCATCTGAAAGAAATAGCTCAAGGATCACAAAGTGAATTTGGGGTCACCTGATCCAATTTTTGAGCTTTGATTGTACCATGTGTCAGATTCAGTTACAGTATTGCCAAGTATTCTATACACTACCGCAATATCTAAGTAATCTTCAGCCTTCTCCTTATCACCCTTTCAGGTTAGATGCAAATAAAGGAATAACCTAAGACATGAAAAACTAAAGGTATTTCTTTTCTCTATCCCAGAAAGAACCTCTACAGGATTATTTCGTTTCCACAAAGTGTAAATATTCTCTTCTGAAAGAAATTACTCAGGCCCACCCAGGAATGACAGTAGCAGAGATGGTTCTCAGGCTGGAGTCAACCGGGGGGCATCTCAACAATGTCCCATGCACAGCAACCCTGCCAACAGCCCTGCAGCAATTATCTGGGTGCTTTTAGTGACGGTGGGAGAACCACAGGGGAGGGAACTGGAACAGACCGTCGTGTTCCACAGTCTGGGGTCTATGCGGTCTGAGGCAACAACATGCCTGTCAAGAGACCCCCTGATTAAGGGGACTTTTGCGGAATGGCCACTCTCACACTTTCCTTTGTGTAACAAGGAGGTCTCATTTTCCTGCCCATCCTCCCTTCTTCCGCCAACTCTACTCCTGAAGTAAACAAACAAAAAATGTACAATTTTTCTTTTTACTTTGATCAAACCAAGGACTCCAAAACAAAGATGGCACACAAATAAAACATTACTTAATACATACTTACATCGTATACATCATGAGCCAATACTAACGCATATTATAACCTCACATTCTATTTCTAAGCCAAAATGAAGTTTCAAGAATCACAATGAAAAAAAAAAAAAGAATCACAATGAGGTTGAGCATTTTAATCTAGTGGTTAAGACACCACAGCAATACATAGGAATACCAGAGTAGAATTACTGACTCCAACTTCCTGCTAAGAAAGTCTGATGATGGCTCAGGTAATTGGGTTCCTACCTCCCACTTGGAAGATTCCCATTGCACTCCTGGTTCCCAGCTTTGGCCTGGCCCACGCTTAGCCACTGCTGGTGCTCAGGGAGCGAAACAGCAAATATGAGCTCTGTGCGATGTGCACATTCATTCGCTCTCTCTCTCTCTCTCTCTCTCTGCCATTCATATAAAATGTGTAAGCAACATACAACAATGCTACAAAAGCTCCTAATCTGATACACTGTGCAGTGGCCATATCCATAAACACCACTGAAATCACATGCTAGAGTCATCTCCTTGTTAAATCATTAAACTCTGCAAGATATAGAGCACTCCCAGATAAATGAAAAATTAATGTCTGGAAGGAAAAGGATGGAAATCCAAGGAGTTCATATTGTAGATTTTACAACTTTTAAGCTGTTTCATTATTCATCTAAAGTTTAGTAACAATCCCAGTATAATTCTGTGCCAATAAGTTTATCTGGATGATTCCATGACTTATTCAGCCCCTGGACAATTATTAGTTGTGAGGCCTGAATAACCTGCTCTAAGTTAAAAAAACAGCAATGAAAGAGAAAAATCGTCTGGGAAGGGATAGAACATCTGAGCTCATGTACCCAATATTGTGCTGGCAGGGTATGTTCATCAAAGAGAGGGAATGCACTTCGATTGTGCTCATCCTGTTAACTCCTTGGTTGCACATGGGCCCTGCACTTGCTATTCTGCCTCCATGTTTTCTCTGCACTTTTTCATGCTCTTTAATTTCCTGTGGTATTAATCTCCGACTCCAGGAAAATGCAGCTTATGCGGTGATATGAGCAAGGTTGCTCACCACTTTCACTGCAGCTATCTGTAGAGATTTCTAACACCTACAAATTATTAAACTTCATTTCAAGCAAATAACTTTTTGTTTTAAGTGGTGCATGCTCTGCTAAGTAAGGAAACCAATTTCTTTCCTGACATGCCATAAAGTGGTCAGGAGGCGATTCGTAGCTGCTTCAGCATCTCCAGGTGAGCTCATGAAGTTTTAAAGAAATCACGCCACAGATGTCATACGGTTACCCACAAAAACAACCCTGATTTTACCCAATTACCTTGTCAATTTCATCATTGCAATTTTGAAGTGAAAAAGGGATAAGGCCAACACACTGCAAATTTAGAGTCCAACCATCTAAAATCTATTTTATAACTTAATAATTTATCATTGTAAAATGAGATTTGATGTTATAACTAAAGTTGATTTCTTCTGCACTTTGAGGCAGAGAAAATAACTTGTTTTCCTTCATCCGGAGTAATAGGACAAACTTTGAGGCTGTTTTGACTTTGTACCCCAGCACTCCCCTATATGCACCATCTTCCCTGTCCCTCAAAATTTCCAACCTGTTCCAACTGTCTGCCATTCCAGGAAGCCGTCTATCAACAGTCTCCTTTTCTTGACCCAAATTTGGGGAGTCAACTCTTTGAGCTCACTAGACCTGGGAGAGATCCAGGGGTTGCCAGAAGCCCTTGCTCACTGCACCACATTCAACCTGTGCTCTCTGCTGCCTGTTGAACACACTATTTGACACATTATCCTGAGTGTGTTCTCCCCAGGCCCACTGCCTTCCCAACCTACAACAGTTTATCAGAATTCGGTACCACACCCCAACACATATTTCTCAGAAGTTCCCATGAGCAGTTGGGCGTGAGACATAAGCAAAGAAGCAAACATTACTGGAAGCAGTGATCGACTAGCAAAGTCCCTCCCTGAACAGCAAGCCTACCATAAACTTGGCAAAGCTGCACATGAAAAAGAAATTCTGTCTTTATGATGGAAGGAGAGCTAGTCAAAGAGATTATCTAAGACACAAGAAATTTAAATTGACTTCTTCAAAAAAAAATGCATCTATTTGAAAGAGAGGCGAAGAGCATTCTCATTCAGGGGTTCAGCTCCAACCACTGGGATGAAGCTGGGAACCAGGAACTCAACCCTGGTCTCCCACATGGCTGTCAGGAACTCGGGTACTGGAGCCATCCACACTGCCTCCCAGGATCTGTGACAGGAGGAAGACGTAATCAGGAACCGGAACAAGGAGTGAAGCCCAAACACCCTGGTTTGGGACTCGGGCATTCTAAATAGCAGCTCAACTGCCAGGTCAAACAACAACCCTTAAATGTTCTTCTATAGCAGCTATTTCTGTCCATTCATGTCAATAAAATAATAGGTTTTAAGATGCTCCGATGTTTTTTTTTTTTTTTTTTTTTTTTAAGATTTATTTTTATTATTTTTTCATTGGAAAGGCGGATATACAGAGAGGAGAGACAGAGAGGAAGATCTTCCGTCCGATGATTCACTCCCCAAGTGAGCGCAACGGGCCGATACTATGCCGATCCGAAGCCAGGAGCCTCTTCTGGGTCTCCCGCGCGGGTGCAGGGTCCCAAAGCTTTGGGCCGTCCTCGACTGCTTTCCCAGGCCACAGGCAGGGAGCTGGAAGGGAAGCGGGGCTGCCGGGATTAGAACCGGCGCCCATATGGGATCCCGGGCGTGCTAGGCGAGGACTTAGCCACTTGCGCCACCGCGCCGGGCCCTCCGATGTTTTAATATTTTAAATTAAACCTATTAGGATTGTAGGAGAAATACAAGGAAAAGGCACACTCAAAACTCAGCAAAGTGAACAAGGTTAAGTAAAAGGAATTCTTACAAAATAGCAGCAAACTACAGAGGCAAAAGGGAAAGCACAGGGACATAGCAGCTTCTTCAGACGAGCAGTGGCAGGGCTGTCGCCACCACTGTACCTGCAGGAAAGAAGGGGTACCCTTACAGAGGCCTGGAGTCCACAAGAGCTGCCTGACACCAATGACCACCTTGAAACAGAGAGCAGCCAGTCCCTTCACTGTTCACCCTCTATCACCTGCTGTTATTTACCATTGTGCACACTCAACAGCAAGGCAGAAAATGCCTTGGCATAGACTGTGGGCATCAGACTCCCAGGTACTGTGATCTGAGTGGCATAGTCCTTCTCAAATCCATGCATCTGAAGCACTAATCTCTAACACAATGGCTATTTGGGAGACAGTGCTCTGGGGAAGTCATCAGGATGCAATGGGGTCACTATGATGGAGCCTCTGTGATGTGATTAGTGTCATTGTAAGAGGAGACATCAGAGAGCCAACTCTGTTCACATACAAAAGAAGGCGTGTGAGGACACAGTAAGAAGGTGGCCAGCCACAGGTCAGGAAAGGCGCCCTCTCCAGGAACCAAACCCTAATCTGCTGACAAAATAAATTTCTGCTGTTTAAGCATCCAACCTATTCCACGCTGTCAGCCCTTGCTGACACACAGGAAGACAAAACTAGTGGTGATGAAAACTTAGAGAAGAAAACAGATGCGTCCTATAAAACAGAAATTATCAACAGCAAGGCTCAAAGAAAGGATAGTTGACAAATGATTAACTCTTTCAGATACCTTAGTATTGCAAAGTATGTTTCCACCAAGCTTATTTGAAAACTTTAAGCATAGAAGGGCTCCTCATTTGCTGTTGTCAGCCTGCAAATACCACTAACAGGTAACTGAATGCTTTTAAAGGAGCTGCCCAACCAAATGTCCATTTGTGCTTCAGTGTTACTGTCATCTTAGATGCATTTTTTTCTATTTATCTTCTTAATGAAATTAATGTTTTATGTCTGTAATGGCTTGAGTAACCATACATTCACCCCAAACTGGATGCTTTAACCCTACAGCAATGTTAAAAAAAAAAAAAGAAAAATCATGACATTGTCAGACCACATTAATTTCAACAATTACAGACTTAAATTCATGAAGCCAGTGGGACAGCCTTAAAAAGTTATATCATATGGCTCAGCTACCTAATATATAAATTTATAGAGGCCTTGGGCCAGATAAAATGTCACAGATTTATTATAGAATATAAAACTATTAGAAGGCAAAGAAGTTTGAAATAAAAGTTTCTTTAAATTTGCTGCGCTTTTTGGGTTTTTGTTTAGGATAAAGCCTTGTTAAATGGATCAACACAAACAAACTGGCCAGTTCAAACAGTGAGAAGCTCATAAAACATGAGAGCTGCCAGCATTTGTTAGAATGATGTAAGTGGCAGATGAAAAAAAAATTGATTTCAGAAGCACGGGTGATAACGACTCTACCATGCATTCTAAAACAATGCATTTGACAAGCAGGCTTTTGGTCTTCTGTTTGAGAAGCTCACATCCTTTCCTGGAATATTTGCCTTTGGTTCCCAGCACTCTGCTGGTGTAGACCCTGAAAGGCAGTGCTGAGGACTAAAGCACGTTGATTTCTGGTCCATATGACAGTCATGGATGGCGCTCTCAGCTCCTGACCTCAGCCCAGCAGAGCCCCAGCAGACACAGGCCTTTGAAGAATGGACCAAATAACAGAGAATCTCTCTCCACCTCTCCTTCGTCTCCCTGAATCCTAAATTTTGCCCTCCATTATAACTTAAAAGTGAAACAAAGAATCAAAAATTGTAAAATTTTAATGATGCTTGAAAACTGTTTTTAAAGGCCTCATAAAAAGGTTCCCCTCAGCTGATCTTTCATAATAATCTTTTTTTAAAGATTTATTTCATTTTAATTGGAAAATTAGATATACAGAGAGGAGGAAAGATAGAAAGAAAGATTTTCCGTTCGATGGTTCACTCCCCAAGTGGCAACAAAACCAGATCTGAGCTGATCCGAAGCCAGGAGCCAGGAGCTTCTTCCTGGTCTCTCCTGTGGATGCAGGTTTTCAAAGCTTTAGGCCATCCTTGACTGCTTTCCCATGTCACAAGCAGGGAGCTGGATGGGAAGCCAGGCCGCTGAGACATGAACTGGCATCCACATGGGATCCCAGCTTGTGAAAAGTGAGGACTTCAGCCACTAGGCTACCACGCTGGGCCCACAATAATCTTTAAGATGCATCTAATTTTTTTTTATTATCCAAAGAAAAAGAATGGCAAACATGATTTCCTAAGCAACATCTTTCAACATTTATTTATTTATATGAAAGAGCTACAGAAAGAGATACAGAGGGAGATTTTTCATATACTGGTTCACTCCCCAGATGGCCTTCAGAGCCAGGGCTGGGCCAGGCTGACACCAGGAGCCAGAAACTTCTTCTAGGTTCCCCCACAGGTAGCAGGAGCCTAAGTACTTGGGTCACCTTCTACTGTTTTTCCCAAGCCATTGGTAGGGAACTGGATCTGAAGGGATCAACCAGGACACAAACTGGTTCCCACATGGATAGATAACACTGTAGGCACTGGCTTTATTTACTGTGTCACAATGCAGGCCCCGGCAACCATTTGTTTAACGATTTGTTTATTTGGGCCCAGCACAATGGCCTAGTGGCTAAATCCTCCCCTTGCGCACACCAGGATCCCGTAGGGTCACCAGTTCATGTCCCAGCTGCTCCACTTTCCATCCAGTTCCCTGCGTGTGGACTGGGAAAGCAACAGAGGGTGGCCCAAAGCCTGGGGACCTTCTACCCACATAGAATACCCAGAGGAAGCTCCTGGCTTTGGATCAGATCAGCTCTAGCCATATGCGGCCACTTAGGAAGTGAACCATTGGATGGAAGATCTCTTTGTCTCTCCTTCTCTATGTAAATTCGCCTTCCCAATTGGATATACAGAAAGAGACAGAGAAAGGAGCTGCTTCTCTCACCAAATGGCCACACAGCTGGGGCTGGCACTGGGGCTGGACCAGGCCAAAGCCAAGGGCCTGGAATTCTGTCTAGTTCTCCAACTCTGTCTTGGCCTTATCTTCTCTGGAATGTCTGAAATGCCCTACAGGAACCACTCAAGGAGGTCTCTATTTCGTCAGAGGAAGTAGCCATGGGGCAGAGAGAAAGCAGGGCAGAGAGAGACAGAGAGAAAGAAGAGCAGAGTAGAGAGAGAGCGCAGAGAGAGACGAGACGGAGAGAGAGAGAGAATGGGAAGAGGCCTCTGTATAACCTCAGGGTGGGTATGGGAAGCACCAGGTCAAGGATTGGCAGATGCAGTTGTATGTGAATACCAGAGATAAATGCCTCAGGGGAGTGGTGGAGCTCACAATTTGAACCTGAAGGCCACTAAGCTTACTAAGGCAAGTGGGTCTTAAGGGGACTGAGACCTAGGGGATTTACGGTAGTACTGGGTCAACAGACATTCAAAGCATTCAAGGTAACCCTGAGTCTAGGAGGGTGAGGTCAGTCTCAGAGCCACTCCTCACAACCTGGCCACGTGGAAGTGGTCCTAGGCTGTCTCCCACGAGTCAGGGAGCAGTCCATTAGGCTCTCTCCCTGCACTAATAAAACTCTTTGAACTAAGTCTCTCTCAATTGCCTCTGCACTAATAGCGTTAGTTAGATAGCATTCCACCTTAAAGTCCTTTAGCAAGAATGATTAAAAGCTGTTTGACAGGGACATGGGCAAACAAAGAAGGAAAGAAAAATGGCAGGAATTTAGCACTGTCAGTGGCCCTGGTGGACACTTCCAGCCAAAGGGAAAAGAGCAAGGAAAAGGGCAGACAGGAGGCCTTCTCACCAGGATTAAATGAGAGGCAGGTGAGGTCCTCCAAGCTATTTGAATTTGTACAGTTCTAGCAATGACTTATATGCAAAGACCTCAGTTTAGGCAGAATAATACAGGGACCTCCCAGAGGTCACAGCTGGTCCCATCAGCACCTTAGCAGGAGACAGACTCAACCATGCCCTGAACTCAACCATGGCAAGAGCTCAAGGTATCTGACCAAAAACATCCAGCAAGAAGCCATGTGGTTTGGGGATCTGGTGATGAAAACAGAGCCTGCCAGGAGTCCAGGACTCAAAGAAGAAAGGGCGGTGTATCCTGATGTTTGGGTCTGCCCCACATGATGGACAGCAGCCAACAGCACAAGACAGAACTATTCAGACATTCCTTCTGCCTGGCCCTTTCCCAGATGGCCTTCATAACTAAGTCAACCCAAGCCATGTTTCTTCCTTGCAGCTTCCATCTCTCATCATTTCCTGAATTAGGCTGTTCCACACAGCCCTTGCACTTGTCTCTTCACACCTGATGGTCACTGACCTGGCTTCAGACACTCTGTGACACTGTGGTATGCTGGAAAAGGCCAGATCAGGAGAGAGAGAGAGAGAGAGAGAGAGAGAGAGAGAGAGAGAGAGACTACTGAATTGCTCTGGAGGGCTGCTCCTGCTTTCTGCACCCTGGGAGCTGAACCAAATGCACCACAAGAAGAAGAATCCTTGATCCTTGGACCCTGGTTTCCAACTGAGGTTTGGTTTTCCTGAGGGGGAACCAGAAGAAGGAAGGGATGGAGGCTTGGCTTCCTCCCCAGCGGTGCCATCTGGTGCTGTGTCCCTCAGCTAACAGTCCTGGTCCTCCTGCTCTCTGTAGACACGGGGGTGGTGAACAGCATCTATGCTGTCAGTCCCAAATCCCTGAGTTATCTGCAGATCTTCTAAACCTGCATCTTCAGAAAGAGACATTTCATACATAAAGTCACCCTGACTCATTTGTAGTTTGCAAGTCCTATCACTTTCAGACCCTTCTGGTTCTGAGCCATACTCATATGGATTTATGCATCCACTTGGTAAATATTTCTGAAACACTGACAGTCATTAAGTTACAGATATAGACATAAATAAGATGGACAAATGGAGATGAGTACAATACATATACATACATACACAGATTTGTGTGCACTTACATATGCATATATGTGTAAGAAGTCATTCGAATATCCCACCCTGGACCCGGCTCCATTTCCTCTTCCTCACAGCTCATGAAATTCGCGCTGGTCTAGCCATCCACCAATCAGATGTAACCCAGCATTCCACCTGAGAATCCCAACCCCGCCCACTCATCAATTATTCCGAAGCATTCACCTGCAGGCACCCCCTGGGGCCTGCCCTCAATCCCTCCCAATCCCGCCTCCCACCTGAACATAAGGAGCCACAGGTGCCTCCATCTCCCCCTTTTCCCTCTTTTCCTTCCCGCTGATCACCACCTCCACCCCGTTCCTGCCCCACTGGAATAAACCTCCTAAGATACCTCATTGCAGCTGGTGTTTTCAGCTACAGTAAAGAACCAGTTTGCGGGAATTAGCTGCACGTAATAATATCGCAATGTCGTATAAACTAGAACTCTAACCTTTTTTAAATAACTAACAATATGAATGTACATACACGTATATATGTGAGGGTGTCTTCAAAAAGTGCAGAAAATACACATGTTGAAAAATGAATGATTTCAAAACTTTTGCATCAAAATATACAACTTTTAATTTTTTTTTCATAAATTTCATGGGATACCCTCGTAGGTATGTGTGTATACTTATTTAACTCAAGAACTACATAAAAACATTTTGATTGGGGTAGCACAATGGTTCAATTGGTCAATTCTCCCTTTGTAAGCACAAGAATCTCATATGGGTGCCAGTTCTTGTCCCAGTAGCTCCACTCCCCATCCAGCTGCCTGCTTGTGACCGGGGAAAACAACAAAGGGATGGCCCAAAGTCTTGAGACACTGTACCCACATGAGAAACCCAGAGGAAGCTCCTGGCTCCTACCTGTTATGGCTATCTGATGAGTGAACCAACAAATGAAAGATCTCTCGCTCTTTCTTCCTCTCTTTGTAACTGCTTTTGAAATAAATAAAATAATCTTTCCTTAAAAACTGTATCATGTGTGAGATTGTAGCTGTATTACATTGTATGTTTACATGACAACAAAATCACCTAGCACCATATTCTCAGCAGGCACCTGAGCTGCTAAGGAACACATGATGATGCATAAGCAGGAACACACATATGTGGTCACATGCCAACCTTCTGGGCAGACATGGACAGACCATGTCTATGTAACAGACACAATACAGACTCTGGAGAGACTGGTTTCAAGTTCCTGCCTTCAACCTGGCTAAAATTCTACACTGATTTAGCCTTCCCAATCCTTAATGCATCCATTTGTAAACAAAAGATGGGTGGACAGATGGAGAAGAGCATCTGCTTCGTTGGATTGTTGAGGATTAAGTGAGATTATACAAGTGAAGCCATCAGGAACAAGGATCCACTCCAGTGTCATGGAGTGCCTCCAGTGCACTCCAGTGCCTCCTTGCTGCAGGAGAGAGATGGGCCAACAAAAGGAGCCCTGGTTAGACCATACCTAAGCTTGCTTAAACTTGAGCACACTACTTAAAATCTGAGATTCCCTTTTATGTTCCAGAAAGTGAGAAAAAAGAAACTTCATCTTTCAGTTTCTTGAGAAAATAACTTAGCATGTACTTGGAAATAGCTAGTACAATTATGTCACTCAGGAGAAACTTTTGTCTTCTGCTCACTTATGTCTTAACCCATGTCCTTTGCTTTTGGGACATGATGTTCAAAATCAGCTGTCATATATGGACACCCAGAAATGTAACATTTGCACCTTGCTCCCTGACATCCCACACCTGGACTACGACAGGAGAGAACAGGCAATCACAAAGGTGAGTCAAGTTCCAGAAAGGTACCCTGGAGTTGCAGGTCTAGAACACAATCAAGCTCAGAGTGCAGACTCAGCAACCTATGTGAGGCAGAGTGGACAAGGGCAGTCAGGGCCAGGAGCAGGAAGGCTGAGAGCAGGATGACATGGCCCTGGTTCATGGAAAAACAGACTACAGGTCAGGGCTTTGTGTACTCTCCCTTGTGCTTTCCATTTATCTTTAGGAAAATTACCACTGCGTATTATAACTTGCCTCAGTGTGCCAAAAACAGGAAACAGCTGATCACACTTCACCCAAATAACAAAAGGTAACAGAGACCGCCACTACAGCAGGAGAGACGAGGCAGCTCTCAACCTCTTCTAATGCCAATTTGCATGAATCTGTTTGCCCCAACAGCCACCTCCTCTCCCCTACAATGGTGTCTTTCTTAGAGAAGAAAAAACAAAAACACATCATATTAGCTTGTGCATACTCCAATTGTTGAGTCATCAGTGTCCCAGCTCACATTTGGTTCACGTAACAAAGTGTTGTAAAAATTAAACTAAAACTCCATCCGTAGGAAACAACCTGAATTTTGAAACAAAGGACAAGCACAACAATGTTTATCTAAAAATTTGGAGAGAGGGAAAGGAGGAAGCTTTAGTGGTTACCATGCTTTGGATTTGTTTTGTTCCCCCTGAAACTGTATTACACAGTAACATAACATTTCAGATCAAAAACAAATTTGAGACTTCCACTTCATAGTTTAGTCTTTTTAAATATCCTTTTTCACAGAAGAATGTATCACTAGGAAATAATTTTGACTGGTAACACTGGGATAGGCAATGTTTCTTCAGATTAGTTGAAAAAACTCACTGACATCCATAGTTCACATTTAGAAATCAACACAGTAGAACCACCAATGATCCTCTCTCCTAGCTACCTGACTTGTGTCCCGTTATCCATTAACAACCAAGAAGTATTCATCATTGGTTGAACCAAAAATCACTCATGGGCACCTGACACATCACAAGAACAGTGTCTCTCCTTCCTTGGAGAACACTGCTCACGTGCAACCTCGCAAATTAGACAATACATGTCCATAGTTTGAAGCCACTGCTGTGACATGGACAGTGAAAAAGGATCTAGATGGCCAGCAGCCTTGGACAACATGCCGACCCTATCCCACAGCCTTGTTTCATCTCTCAGCACTGCTGGGGGTGGATCTCCTCTCCCAGTTTCATAAAAATGGTACTCAAGGTGGAGAAAGGCAAGAAAAGATTCCACCAGATAAACTACTTCTAGGCTGGCCCTAAGCAGGTGCTCACATTCCAAGCAATTTGCCTTGCTTCTTCTCAAGCTAAAGCTGTATTTGCAAGGTCTAAATCTCATGTATTTTGCTCCTAAAATTATAAGGACTAACTTCATTTACGGTCAAATCTTGGGGATATCTCTCAAATCTTGGAGATATCTTGGAGATATATCTCCCTTTCTCCCTCCTTCCCTCCCTCCTTCCTTCCCTCCCTCTTTCCCTCCCTCTCTCCCTCCCTCTCTCCCAATCTCTCTTGTTGTATATATCCTGCTCTCTTTATCTCATGGAAGGCCTGGATTGAGTTCCAGTCTCCCCAACGGGCATGGCTCAGTGCTGGCTGAAAACAGGTATTTGGACCATGAACCAATAGAAGAGCTTCTCCCTCCCTCCCTCTTTCTCTCCCACAAGCTATGAATAAATAACTGTGCAGAGAATAACTGAAAAATTCAAGCTACTGACTGCCTCCAGATGAAGATCTTAAGAATTAAGAGAACCCAACAAAGAGCTTCAACTGTAGGTGTTTGTTTTGCTTCGTAAGCCAGAGAGTGGATCCACGGGCGTTATTTACATCATTCTTTGTCTTTTACAGTATAAATATTTCACACATGCAAAAAAAGAAAGAAGCCCACTAGCCATGGTAAGTGTAACAGATAAAATAAGGGCAGTAAGTCTGATACACACACACTGTGTCAATGTTTCAGGACAGAATCATCCACACTTAGCATCTGGGACCCATGGATTTGCAAATGTAGATGCATTTCGTTCCTCTCCATACAGGAGAAGATTCATGACTAACTGGTTCAACAATGTGTGCTAGAGCCACATAGAAAAGCAATTCTGGGGATTTTCTTGCTTCTCTCTCCTTTGTAGAGGGTCATGGATTTTGAAGCCACATAGATAAGCACTGGGGCACAGTACTGTTTCCCATTATTAACACTGAGGAAGTAGACATGAATCTACCTACCCCAGGCTTCACCAAAGCTGCCATGGCACAGGCAGGAAAAGGAGGAAACCTCACAGCGGCACAGGCAGAATCTTCGTGAGTGGGCACAACCAGTAAGAATACAGCCCAGCACAACCAGAGAAAAGAGCAAAGGAATTCAAGGGCCATAGAAAAGAACAATGTGTGTGGATGCCACCGCGACGCCCTTCAACCCTGAATCCTGTCCTTTTTATGACTGCATGGACAGCATATCCCCAGGGGGACCGAAATTCTACAGAAGTTTGCGGATGTTTTATAAAAACACCGATGGGCTAAATTAGTTCTATTTACTTTAAAAAAAAAAAGTCAATATTTGGATTTGTGAAGTCCAAGATAAGCCAGTACAAAATAACATAAAAATCCCTTGACCTAACTCACAGTTTATACATTAAGTCAAACCAAAAATAAGTTATCAGCTGCGCTGTCAGTATAGAAAAATCAATATTTTCCTATCAGACCATCTGCTTGAGCGGTGCAAGTTAATAAATTTAGCCGGTGAAATTTTCTTCTCTCTTTGGATTCTGGAGAGAGAAAATATATTTTCAATAGTTAATCTAGTCACTTACTATATAGCGGAATGAAAAATGAAATACTATAATTTGAACATGTGAGTTTGCCATGGACGGTAATAGAATTCTTCACCAAGGAGAGAGCAGGCCTGTACTATATCTACGACTCAGAGCATCCTTTTCTAGTCTGTGCTGCTGAACTTCTCGGCCTCTCTCTCCTCAAATAGGGTTCCAACCAATCACGAGAAACACAAAACAGACGCTGAAAAGGAACGAATCATTTGAGACCTCTGCTCAACCCTGAATGAATTGTTTTCTCTGAAAAAATAAAACTGAGCACATCTAGATGACTTGAACACTTATGTACTAAATCCATAAGCAGATAAGATCCAAAAGAATTTTCCCAATTCTCCCTGATTTTGGAGGAAGATATTATTCAGAAAAGGGATATGCTGAGATTCATCAAGTCCTGGGTAATATTTATCTTTTGAAGAAAGTAAGTGACATAGAGCTATAGTTATTTAACCGTTGACAAATAATCCACACCGGAAGCAGGTTTCCACAAGACTGTTCAAAACAAATACATATTGATTATCTACGAGGTACCTACTATCTGCATACAGATAATGATTTCATATTTTCTTATGCCCAGGCACAAATGTATATTTTACCCTACTGATATTGCCATATTAATGTTCCAGATAGCAACTGACCAGTCAGCTCAAGCTCCTTTTGATGCAAGTTCTTAAGTTAGTAGGACAAAACCAAATTAAATGAATCTGCCTAATCAGGAAATACTTTGTGAAATTAACAGAAGGTTCTTGTTTCTGTAAAACCCTACATAATATCAATAAAGCCACAGATCCTTATTTCCTTTCCATTTCCCATTTATTTCATCCTCTGGGGTTACTGAGAGTTAGTATCTATAAAAGAGTTAGCATTTCTTACTCGAAAAACCTAAGTAAGTGAGAGAAAAATAGCAGTATCACTGCAAGGTGTCGACACTTAGGTGAGTGCCATGCAACCTGAATGTAAAACGTTAAGTTTCCCAGAAACACAATATAAAAGACAACTACCTCTGGTGCACAGATCCACAGGAAAATGGCACTCTCTTTATTATCTTTTTTTTTTTTCCTAGAAGCAAGTAAAGATTCTTGGAATAAGAAGCTATCTAATAAAATAATAGAAAACAATATATTTAAAGGGTTGAATGTTCTCACAAGCCATAAAAACATTCACAGAAGCTATAACTCTGTTTTCTGAAAATTGGAGTCGCTAATTCAGTTCTGCAAAGTACTAAACTGAGATTCAGCAAGCCTATTATACATTTACTTGTGTAAACCTCAAACAGCAAGCTGAGCATTGCAGTCACGGTGCAGCCCAGTAATACAACCCAGAGGGACAGTAGCTCATGATGTGCAGGAGTCTGGGAGAGTGGCAAGGAAAACTGAGCATTCAAGGAGTAAAAATGGTGAGACTTCCAGAAGTCAAAGGCTCAACATTTATCTTACAGCCAAATAATCATCACTGTAATACAATGATAATGACATACACAAGCACTTAAGTTAACATCATGGGAAATAACAGAACAGTAACATTTGTTCTCCATGACTTCCACTAAAACTGTGGTATAAGTATGTTGATAGAGGAGTGTTGAATAATACTGGAATCTAAGTTCATAAATCTGGAGAAGATGACAAAGTTCAGTATGATGCTTGGGCCGTGCATGTCACTTGCAAAAGCAGATTTACAGAAAGACCTTTCATCCACTGATTCACTCTGTAAAAGGCCACAATGACCAGAGCAGAGCCAATCCAAAGTCAGGAGCCAGGAGCTTCTTCTAGGTCTCCCACATGGGTGCAGGGTCTTTAAGGCTTTGGGCCATCCTTGACTGCTTTCCCAGGCTACAAGCAGGGAGCAGGGAAGTGGAGTAGAGTGGGACATGAACCGGCACCCATATGGGATCCCAGAACGTGCAAGATGAGGATTTAGTCACTGAGCCATCATACCAGGTCCAGTGTTTGAAATTTTAATAACAGAAAATAACTGTGAAATAGAAACATTTTGGCTTACATTTGTCTCTTCTTTAATTCTTGATATAAAATATTTTATGCATTCAAAACTTCTTCCTAAATCGTGTCCCAAGAATTAGCAAGGAAATTGGGCACCTCATGCTTAATTTTAATAAGAAAAAAATACAGAAGAAAAAAACAAAGTGGTTTTGTATAAAACCATGCATTCTTCATCAAAAATTCATTGAGCATTGATCATATTCTATGAACAAAACCAAAAAGATCTCTTTACCTCAGCTAAAAAACAGAAGCAAAGAACAAACAAGCTAATATCTTTTTAGACAATGAAATCTGACACAGGAGATTTGCGTTCTCAAACCCAAGTTGGAAGTGAAGCCACCACTGCTGTACACAGAGAAGTCACAAACGGCCTCTCTACAGAAATGGCACTGCAGCCAACAATCGATTACCAAGGCAGCACCAGGCATACTATGACTAAGGAACGGAGGCTTCCAGGAGTAGTCACGGCAAATACAACATCCCTACCCTGGGCCAAAGCAGGAGCATTCGACACAAGTAGAATCCTGCCTAGGTGGGAGGCAGGACAAGGCAGACAGGCTGGAAGAGCCACATGGGGATTTTGTAGAAGGGCCTGCTGACACTGCTAAGATAAATATTACTCATTCAGCTATAAATTCTTCCTAAACATAGCTGCCTTTTCCTGCTATCAGACCCACTATTCTTAAGTTCTCCTGTTCCCCAGCTCCTGTAATGGGACAAATGGTAGGCTTAGGGTATAATGTAGCAGTAAACAATGAACGAGTTTTTTGTTTCCTCACAGGCAACCAGAAAACCACTGGCACACAGCAAACACACACAGAGTCCTTAGATAATGTTTAGTCCATGGTTTCAGACCGCCTCTACCAAACCCAGTAGGGTGAGTGGCAAGAGCATTGTATAAACTGTATTGTATAAACTGCATTGCATAGATAATACATTTCTCAATTTGTATTGCCATATTGATCCCTACACTCCATATACTGCTAGAATGCTATCGTCAAATTCATATCCAAAATCCACTTACAATTGGGAAATGAATAGTAGCATTGTACCCCAAGCCAAATTAAGATAAAAGACACTATCTTTTACTAATATTAGAGAAATGCATAAATTCATGGAGTTAATCATGGAAAAACAATAATTAAAAATAATAAAACACAGTAATTTTACTTCCCAAAAGGATTCCTGCTCATTTCCCCCAAAGGTCCTATATTTCCAAGAAGATACTTACACATGAGAAGTATCTACTTTAGCGTCTGTGCCATTGCCTATGCCCAAAATAATGCATATAGACAAAGAAGAAAAATCCTCAGTTCATCTAGTGCCCTTTTGGCTGTGGCATCAAAGAATGCCATCTATGTAACAGTGACCAGAAAGTTGCCATCATTTGACCCTGGACAATCTTGTGTTTTTGGTGAAACATCAAACGAAAATTGAATAGCATCCTTATACAGTAATCTCACATATACTCTTGCATTAAACAAATTTATGAAAAATAACTACTACCGTCAGGTCCCAAAAATAAGGAACAAAAGGTAACAACCAGAAAGAAAATATTTTACAATAAAATATCTGTAAGGAGTGAATAGCAATAGGGCTCTAAAGAATCTTCTGAACCCCAGAAAACCATACAGGGTTATGAAAACTTTAAATAGATATTTCTGGCAACCTCACCTCTAACAATCCATCCTTGGGAAATAATCTGTTATGTTGTTGTGTGTATACAGTGACAATGATGCTTGACATGGCATGGCTAGCAATGACAACAAATTAGACACCACCTGAAAACTCAAAACCTATCACTAACAAAATAACTCAATAAGGTATAGCAGATCCATATAATGGATCCTTTGCAGCCAAGGAAAGAACGATTTCTTTGTGAGAAAAAATGCTATAATATGTTAAGAAAAAATAATAAATCCAAACCCAACATATTAGCATAACCAATACTGGGGCGAAATATTGCAGTGGGAGGGGTAATAAACTTTAATTTTAAAATTACACATATCTTAAAATATTCATAGAAAAGGAGTAACAAATGAAACTATCAGAATGGTTTGTTGTGTGTTATCTATTCTTTTTTTGAAAGATTTATTTTTACTATAAAGGCAAATTTACACAGAGGAGAAACAGAGATAAAGATCTTCCATCTGCTGGTTCATTTCCCAAGTGGCCACAACAGCAGTAACTGAGCCGATCCGAAGCCAGGAGCCAGGAGCTTTCTTCCAGGTCTCCCATGTGGGTGCAGGGTCCCAAGGCTTTGGGCCATCATTCACTGCTTTCCCAGGCCACAAGCAGGGAGCTGGATGGGAAACAGGGCAGCCACGACATGAACTGGCACTCATATGGAATCCCAGTATGTGCCACTAAGCCATTGTGCTGAGCCCATTCTTTTTGATTTGCCAATATATTCACATTTTTCTCAAAATTAAATTTTATAGCATCTATTAATTATAGCATCTATTAACCTGACACCTGCTTTTAAGTCTTACATTTTTTTTTTTTAAAGAAAGATTTATTTTTACTGCCATGTCAGATTATAGAGAGGAGGAGAGACAGAGTGGAAGATTTTCTGTCCACTGATTCACTCCACAACCAGCCACAATGGCCAAAGCTGAGCCAATCCAAAGTCAGGAACCTCCTCTGGGTCTCCCACACGAGTGAAGGGTCCCAAGGCTTTGGGTCTTCCTCTACCACTTCCCCAGGCCACAAGCAGGGAGATGGATGGGAAGCGGGATCCTGGTGTGTGAGAGGTGAGGACTTTACCAAGTAGGCTACTGCACTGGGCCCTAAGCCTTTTAACTTTTAACAGTCACCGAAGTTTGCCAATACTCATGTAACAAACAGGTTTGCCTTCTGTGACAACTAACTTGCTTCCTGCTGTGTTTATTTTCTTTACAATCATACATAATATTTTAAGATATGAATATGCTGATTTATGTGAGAATATAAAGATAAGCAAGGACTCTGATTCATTTTTTTTAGTTATATAAACAAAAGTGAGATGGAATCATAATATTTGCCTTTCTGTATCTTTCAGACGCGTAAAGTTTGGATACTACTGTGAGCTCACCTTCACTGGCACAGTAGACAAAGCTCACTCGGTACATGTATTTCCTTTCAAGCGTCATCCAAGGTATTTGCCTTCTAGCATACAGCATTTGCCTTCTAGCATCCTTCCAAAATGAACGAGTGAGATTAGAAAAAAGTCCAATTAAGAAGGGAGTGTGAGTTCCCAATTTGGAGATACAGAAAGAAGAAATAAATCAGTTTTAAAACAGAATAAATCAGTTGGACAATATATTAGGATGGCTATGGACTGAATGTTTACGTCCCCGCCCCAACACTTTATGCTGAAATGTAATCTTCAATGTGGCAGTAACTGGAAATGGGTTTTGGGTGTGATTAGGTCATGAGGGTGGAGTCCTCACAAATGAAATCAGCAAACTGTGAAAGAGACCCCAAACAATTCCTTGACCCTTCAGACAAACAAGGGCACAGAGAGGCCAGCAGTGCATGAAACAGGAACAGAGCCCTCTCCAGGCACTGCTATGTTCTGGCCCTTTGAGCTGAGCGTTGTCAGCCTCCAGAACTATGAAAAAAATAACTTTCTATTAGTGATAAGCCACTAGTCTTTGTTATTCTATTGTAGCAGCCGAAATGGCATTAAGACAGGTTTCATATTAAAAAGCACAAGTCAAGCCAAATGCCTGTGCATGAAAAAATGATGCAATCACCAGAAGTAAGACACATTGTCAACTGCAGGAACGTATGAATGAGTCAGGAGTGGATGAGTGGAAGGCAATCTAAACCACTAACCAGCCTCTTACTCTTCTCCACAACCTGAGTTGAACTCACTGCCTAAATTCACATTCAAGTTTCTCACACGTTCCAGGATGTGTCTGGAATGTTCGAGCTGAGAATTTTCAGAAACTGATTCCAGACATTTTATCTTGGTGGTCTGAGTTATTTCTAAGCCATGCCTGAATTCTCAGTCTATATCCAAGAAGACTGGACTATCCAGTCTTTGAGAGGAATTCCTAAAATCCTGAGGAGTAAAAATTCTTGCACACTCTGGCCATGGTGGAGATGACCAAAACAACATAACAGAGAACGGACTGCCTTCTTCAGGGTCTCCTAAGTGAGAGCAGAAGCAGATGGGTAGGAATCTTGCCTGAAGTCAACCTCTGAGAGGTGTGGAAGTGCAAATTGTGGAGAAGCGTGGATAAGATGTCATAGCATGGTGCGATGGAAGAGACGACATGCAAGACGAGTGAGTATTGGAACAGCAGTGTTCGCAGCTGCAGAAGACAAGGGTCAGG
This sequence comes from Ochotona curzoniae, assembly GCF_017591425.1. Taxonomy (NCBI): domain Eukaryota; kingdom Metazoa; phylum Chordata; class Mammalia; order Lagomorpha; family Ochotonidae; genus Ochotona; species Ochotona curzoniae. The sequence continues at coordinate 11,473,916 of NW_024466502.1, forward strand.
CATAAGGAATGTGGGATCTGATGAAATCGTGGCAATTTCCTAAAAAGGGAAGTGGATTGCAGAGGGATAGCTAGGAAGAATAAAACTCTTGGAGCAGCAATTTCAGGTCCATCTGAGAAGCAACTGAGGAAGCACACTGCATTTTCCCTCACCTCCTCTAATTGCTTCATGGGACATCAAAGGCATTAAAATACGGGTCTCTGACGTGACTCATTATAGAACAGCTCCACTGGTGTCAGATCCATTCATTTTTTAAAAGACACTTAAAATGATTTAGGGGATGAAATAATCTTTCATAGCCACTACAATGTATCACAGGAGTCAGCAATATGCAGGTGTTAATCTTAGAGTGATGATTTTAAAACAGATCTATAGTCAGACAGCTTGGATGTTCAAGTCCATCACAGTTTTAATTTTATCTAAATGTTTCATTTTATTTCATAATATGCAAATTTTTTATTTTAAGGTCACAATTGAAAGAAGCTTCCAGTTTGGGGGCACAAATAATTTGTCAAACACACATACACACACACACATACAGTCTTTTACAATATACAAAGCATTCTTTTTGGACATTTACAAGTTTTACTTATACACAGGAATCTAAAAACAAAACTGTAATTAAATGCCTATTATATCTAATAAATATTAAATCTGTCCTCATCAATTTTGTGAGAAAATGCTCAAATAATTTTCATATGGTATTCATTGGACATTATAAAAGCAAATTATAGTGTCTTCAGCTACTTATTTAGACTCTTCAAATTCAAATCCAAAGCTTACACTCCAATGTGGGTACCAATATCAACACATCATAAAATTTACAGAGCATTGTAAGGGACCAACAGGAATTGACAGTTCAATGGAAATGGTACCAAAACATAACTCCCCATGCAAAAGAATACATTTTTATACTTTCTAGCGCAGTTTTCAAATTTTCCTAATTTGTTCCATTTCTCTGAATTTTCAAGGCCAATGTTAATCACAGCAACCTAGGGTGGGAGATTTCCTTATTCCAGCCTAATCTTGTATGGCTTTCTCCATGCGGAGAATTCAGAAATTCGAAATGGAAGCTAATTGGAAAGCAGATCAGTTCTCATCTGAAATTCTGATGATGCCATTTTTCAGGCCAAACTTCCTTTTAGGCAAGAAATGTTACCCCTTACATCAGGTCCCAAATTGCTCTATCTATTTAGCCTCCATCATCAGAAATTCTGAGACACGCCAGAGCTGAGTGAAACAGGTGCATCTTCATACAGCTGAATAAGGGCTGCACACGCAGTCCCACACACAGCTGGGATGTGGTAATAGATGCTTGGCAGACTGTCACTTGTCAACTGAGTCTTTAATTTCAAACATAACTAGCAGAATACCGTGACCACCTGCCATCAACTCATAGCCATAAGCTTCCTAATCTGACCTTTGTCTTCAGGCCATGGGCAGGATTAACACACAGACACACAGACACACACATAACTGGGATGTTGAGATCAGTTCACACACCAAGTCAGATCATACACAAAATAAAAGCTAACTTATGAGGAATTGGAGATAGAAGGATATGATGCAAGGCATATTCTGTAGTCATCATTGAGTAAATATACTCACGCACTGGCTTGAAGTACTTCAATATACATTCATGAGCAAAATAAAGATTCTTGAACTATGTGTTTGGGGAAGAAATGCAAATAAATGCAAAAGACACAATGAAGGGAAAATGATATAGTTGTGAAGTGATCAGATATACAGCAAAATGAAGCGGTAAAGCAAAGTAAATGGGATTGTATGTATCAAGATAGGATAGCCAAGCTGGGCCTAAGTAAGGGTGCAGACTTCAGAAAGCACAAACTTAAGGAAGAATTAAGGGAACTGTCCGTGTAGCCCCTTCCTCCCTCCTCCCACCCCCTGCCCATGGAAGAAATTTCATGACACAGGAAACTGCTCTTTCAAAGTTCCAGGCAGGAATATGCCAGACCTGCTGAAACGGTAGCAAAGGGGGGATCTGGCTCAAGTCAAGAAAGCTGGGAGAACAGAAGCAGGAGATCAGATCCCGAGGGCATGAGGCCTCATGTCAAACAGACCTTGATAAGCACTGAGGGATGCAGGATTTAACAGTAGGAAAATGGCAGTCATTACAGGGCTGACTCTCTGCAGGTATCATGCAGGTCTAGCACACAGACCATGTAAACACCACAAAATCATTTGGTCTGGCATTGCCAAGGCAAGTATCATCGGGCTTCAAAATACAGTAAAACTTTAGCAGGCTAACATTTTAAGATGTCAATTTTGTTTGGTACGGCCTGTAAATGATGCTATAAACATCCCAATGGCCCTTGGCTGGAAAAAAGTTTCCCCATCCCTGAGTGCCAGTGGCAAACTGTATTCTGTGTTTACACTTACAGTTGAGAAGACACTTTGGGGACACGGAGGCACAGCACTAAACTCTCTATACAAATCTCATTCCAGTAACTCACCTTAAGGAAAGTACATTTTAAGGAGCAATATGGAACTCAACATAATCTGTAGTTCCTAAAAACATTTTATTTAAAGACAAAATGCATAACTACAATTAATTCCCAATTTCAGAAATATTTTTTTTCCACTGTTAACAGCAACAAAGTCTGGTGTCTAGATCTTCAGTGACTGTGAAACTTTAATATTAATCTCATTCTCATTTGGTCCACTGTCAAGCTTTTCAAAGAGCTGCATGAAACCAGAATCTACACACCTTTTGACTATGACAGTAGCCAAAATGCTTTCCTAGGCTTTAATGCATTATTTCCTGGTAGACCTGCTTTCCACAATTCAGGTCAAATTTTAAAATATATTTCACATTGCCAGCACCTCAGCCTTGTCTTATAACAAGTTATGGTCTAGCTTTTTAAAATTAGAAATGAAATGAAATATTCCAAAGCACTGCAGAAATCAGTACTCAAAAAAATCAATAGATATTTAATGGTTCTCATTTCTTTAGCCTACACACAGATATTAAAATGAATTTAATGCTGACTAAGCACTTGGCTACATAATAGCCTGTTAATTTCCATCCAGCAGCTTATAATTAATTTTATAAATAATATAATTGATAGCCCAGGGAAAATGTGTAACTGCCAAGACATACTCTGAGTTCTTCCTTTCTTAACAGCAGCCATCCATAGCATATACATAAAAAAATTCCTCTTTTCTATAATCCTTCAGAATATATATACAATTGCATATCACCAAATCTAATTTTAGCTCCATAAAATATGCTCATTTAAATATTGTTAATGTTGAGAGGTACGTTAGCCCTAAAAGCTAAAGAAAGCTTTTATAAAGCTACATATAAAATATATTTCGATCACCTGTCATGTGGTTGGCACTGGACCAGCCAGTCCTTCGTGAATCACATACATCCATATGGAGGTTGCAGAGAGAAAAGGAGTAATAGGGCCTGTGGCACACGCCTCAAGTTGGTCACAGAAACAAAAGCTTCAGATCAGTCACTGCCCATTGGCTGGGCTGCAAGAAAGCCAAAGAAACAGGGAAGAGAAGGGCCCGTTTATGAAAAGGATGATTCAGGTGTGACAAGTTACCAAAGAGAGATTTGCATTTACCAGCATTGATAAAAGAAAACAGGGAAGTACATCGTGAATTAGTTCAGGCCCTAATGAACAATCAAGAGTGGAAAAGATCCAATCGCGGGGGCTCTACCTAGGTGTCTGTGTGCTTGGCAGTCAGTGCAGAGCTAAGTTCTGGGTAGCAGTAAGCAAAAAGAGGCCAGATGGCCCTTCTCCAGAAAGCTGCTCATTTGCACATCTGCCTGGCACTTTCCAAAGTTGGATCCATTGCTATGATTCTTATGACATCCAGATCAGTGGGGGCCACCCAGTGAGTGAGTGACTTGTTAGCCTGGCACTGTTCATGCAGGACCCAGAGACAGTTGGGACAAGCTGATGGTTTCAATGACCACTCTCCCGTCTTCTACTGGTGAGCTGACTGTTGACAGTTCCTGTGTCCTTTCCTCGGGGCTCCGAGTGCTTAGGTCAGTTTTGTAGGGTGGGTTTGCCCTTCATTCCCTTTTACACCTTCCTAAGTACCTTCTCTCTCCTACTTCATATTTTAACAATTTTTTGTTCTCGGTCCCATTTTTGCTTAACTATAGACTTCACTGTGGTTTGCTGTAAACTTTCGATGACAAAAAGAAGGTTTTTTTTTTTTCTCCCTTACAGGAAAATATTCCAGAGAGGCTTCTCAGGGTTGCTGGCTTCATGACGCCATCAGGGATCCAATTTCAATCCCCAGGATCAACCTTCTGAGCCATGGGCTCGCACAAGAGGGACTAATCCCGGGAAGACTTCCTACCATGTCCTCAAAAACCCCATGCAACACTTCACTCACAACTCCCAGCCACGAAGTTCCATGGCCACCTCCTGCTGCAAGAAAGGCTGAGGAAACTCACCTGTCTCATGGCAACAGGCACAGCTAGATACTGGTTCCTGCTACACAGAAAAGGGTGGCTAGTGCACAGAGTGCAGCTGTAGCTGTGTTTCACTCATGATCCTTTTGAGAAGGGTCCATATATGATCCCTGATGCCCACTTAGGACAGTCCTCCCTGCCTCCCTGGGCACAAGCATGTTGTAAAGCAAGCATGGCACAAGAGTGTCTTCCTCAGCCCTGCCCTGAGCTGTGCTAACAGTTACCAAACTCAACATTAGTTATCAGCATGGCTGTCAACCACCACCCAATTTCTCATCAACCCGAAGGGCATGGGAGGTTACTCAACCCCTCTATTCCATTTTTGTACACACCGAAAGAGGATATTAACTGCTTACTTTCTAAGCTATGGTGGGGACTTGAACCAAACCTATACCATTCCCCTTCCCAGCAAATCTTACAGACACTGGAAAGCCAAGTAGACATGCTGTGGGAAGACAAGTATGGAACTGCCAGTCAAAATCTCCCTGGAATACACATAAAGATTACAATCCAAACAGGCAAAGCCAACAGGGACAGATGAGCTAAGAAACCAAAGAGCTTAGGAGAACACCAACCAGCAGAGGATTTTAGGAGTGCGAGCCACAGGAATTATGTGAGCAGCCTCGGCCATCTCGGGCACTACAGAGAGGATGCAGGCAACGGGCTGACCAAGCCTGACACTTTATACTTAATCACTCTTCCCTCTCACTCACATCTACACTCTCAGGAACATACTAGAAGAGCCCAAAATTACATCTGATATCACAAGAAAAAAGCTCAAAAATAGAAAAAAAAATCACCTAGCTTCCTGGATTTATAAACTCACAGCCACTTTAAAGAGTCAGGGGGAAAACCTATTTTAAACTTACGTTTATGGAGAGCATATTTTACTAGGTGCCAAGTACTGCGAGAAATGTTCTGGGTCTTCTATTTTATTTATTTTCATTGTAACTTTATGGAAGAGATGCCACGATATACCTTTTTGCAAACAAGTGGACTGAGGCACAAAGGGGTTCAAGTTATTTAAAGGCACCTGCGAACCCTTGGAGTGATGGGGGCTGGGTGACAATTTACAGGAATAGCTGAATGCTGAGAGAACGGGGCCGACCACGGGGCCAAGGCACTCACTCCAACCCCACAGCCCTAAAACACAGAGTGTCAATGGACCACCAAAGACTGTGTTTTACACCAAGTAATGGAGCCCCACGCATACCACTGTTCTCCATTATTCACAACCAGGTCGTAGTCCCTTCCTGACAGAATTTATGCACACACTTGAAGATATGTAGGGCCGTGACGATGGATTAAGCACGCCACTGGGAGTGCACTTATGCACAGAGAAGAGAAGATGCTCTGCAAAGGATAAAATACTTCTGCAAAGGTTTTTTTTCAAACCTTCGAAGCTCTACTGTAGTTTCTTTCAGCAAGCAAAAGCTCAAAGATGGCATTAAAGATTTTCTCTGTTATTCACTGCTATTTTCAGGAGGCAGGAAAGTCTGCAAGAAAACATGTTCCATCTTCCAATCTGACATCCTCAAATAATATAATTTCCTATGCGGGTCTGTTAATGTTATTTTTGTTTCCCTTTTTAGTTTTGACATTTCAAAAACAAAAATCCTTGAAACCAGCAGACAAATCTCGAGCTAGTCACAGTGGAAGCATCAGTTTTCCCCCAACAGGTTGCTCTCTTAAAAGGAGTAAGGGTTTTATAACTGAAATCAATGAGATTACATTTTAAAATAGCCATCAAACATAATATTCACATCAACCCATGAGTATTAAATGACCTCTAAGTATAATCATAACAGCACGTTAATGAAAATTTGGAAATGAGATCAATTGGCCTAACTGGAATGATAAGTCACTGAGTAAGAAAGACTAAAGGAAATAAAAAAAAATGAGAGGAACACAATAGATTATTTCAAAGAAATCAAACTCAGAGAAATGGGGTGGAAAGGTGGGTTCCAGGGGATGAACAGTCAGGACACTGGGGGAGGGAAGATAAGGGTCAAAGAACATAGATGTTCAGTGATGAGTATGTTTTATAGAGATCCACTGTGCATGATGGCAACCACAGTGTTAATTAGTTTGGGGTGGTAATTATTTTATAATTCCTATGTATGTCAAAACATGATTTTACATATCTGAAAATATGCAATCTTATATTTGCCAAGTGTACCGTAAAAGCTGGAGAGAAAAAAAACATAAATATTTGTGGATACCTTTATTTTAAAGATGAATTCTGGACTACAAAGAGAAGCCTACAATACAGAGACCTTCCATACTTCCCCAGGTTTATAATTGATCCAATTCATCCAAAGGAATTATATTAAAAACTCAAAGCCAAGACACCATGTTCTGTGTTGTATGCCACTTTGGGGTTTGGCTTCCTGGTGACACACATGACAGATTCCATGCAGGCACATTTTTGTGTCCTCTTGGTTTTTCAATATTGCATACATAATGAGGGGAGGACGCCAGGGAAACAGCAGCGATCTGTGCAATGACAACAAAGAGGGGACTAAGGTTTTGGGAACGGCAAAATGCCTTCTCGCTGCATTGCCAGGCCATTAAAGGAGAATCATATGGAGCTCCGAGCACAGGGCCAAGTCCACTGCAAATGTCCAACAACGGGCACCTATTGTTATTATTACTGAAAAGCAATGTAATTATTCCTAGAGTGCACATTTTGAAGCCTCGTGGACTCCTCAAGGAGTTCTACTTAATGAAGTAACAGATTACGCAGTGTATTAATTAGCTCCAGTGGCCTGGAAGACTTGATTCAATTTCCAAAATAATAAGATGGCTGGAAAGGGGCTTAGCAAAATCCCCTAAGAAACTTCAGTACCCTTCTCTCTAAATGCCTTTGCACACTTCCATGTGATGTGTACTTAGATATTACCAACGTGACTGTCAATTCTAACACAAAGGGCTCTAATGTCTTTCCAAAATCTGGAACAATTTCTCCAGTTTTGAGGAGTGTGCCCATTATCAGAATGATCCAAACATGTTTAAGACATACCCGCACACACTCTCTGACCTCTTTAAATTGATTGCCATTCTGATAGCTCAGCACTTATGTTCATCCTTGCTTTGTCCCATGACCTGCTTCACAGCTCTTAGAAACCTTATACCAAAGCCATCTTCATTTCCCTCATCCTCTGCCTTTCCTCATCCACTTACTGCCCACGATTTTTGTTATTTATACCACCTTAATGACATCTCCAAGCAATACAGAGTCAAGTACCTGTGGGAGCTGAAAGTGCTGGCTGAACGGAATTGCACTGTCAAGCAATGTTCCTTCGATTTCTTTAAGCCTTGGGCAGAGGACTCTACTCCAGCAAGCAAAACATGAGAAGTTTTGTTACTGATGAAATAAAAGAGAGAAAATCCATTAGGCTCATATGATCTTACCTGAAGCTTAGGAAGACAGATCTCTGGACCCCTACAACCTTAACTTCTCTTATCTGACTGTGAATAGAAACCTGGATCTAAAGCCTTGAGAAATATCAAAGGAAACACCAGACATAGAGCTGGAGTTGAAGAACTAATGGACTTGGCATTGAAGCAATATGCTGGAGAGAGGATTCAGCAGCACTGAGGGAGACAGACACCCGGAGACCTCTCTGAAGACTGAAGCACCACAATACTTCCAGGGGAGCTCAGAACCTGTCCTCCTACTGAGGCATTTTTCACTTCTTCCCAACTTCATCCTCATTATCACCAAATGTTTCTTTATGAACATACCATCAATAGCGCCTTTGAAATTATCATCTTTGGTTAACATGATAACCTTGAACAAAAATATTCATGTCTGCACACTAGCAAGCAATGGCAATATTTATCAGGCATTTTCTTGACATTTTTATTACTCATTTAATCCTCAGAGCAACACTACAAAGTGAATATTGCTGGTTTCATGACTCAGTACAGGATAAGGCATTTGCACAAGGTCCACGGCACTGAGCTGCCTTTGCCCTGTGTCTTGAATGACGCTCCATTTTTCTTTTCATATAACTGACCTCTAGTTCTGTTTCAAGGAAAAGCTTATATTATATTCCCCACCTTATTGAAAACATCTGTATTTTGAAGAACACTTTTATTTCCAAAACACTCATTGACCCATAGGAAAAAAAAAAAACAATCCTCTTTGTTTCTTGAGCCACTTGAATCACACATATACATTCATTCAACCAACAAGTATTTTATGACAAGCATAAGTGTTAGACACTGTGGTGGGTCCTTGAGACACAAGAATGAAGCAGTTCACACTCTGGTGGAGATAACGCGCGAGTAAACCATGGAGGGATGCTAACATGAGAGGGAGCAACTCAAGAGGCAATAAGCACTGGTAACAGAGGTAACTAACCAATGCTGGTCAAGAAGAAATATACATACACTATTAGTAGGAGGAGTCACAGAAGTTTCTAGATGTGGAAATGGGAAGTAAAAGCACTCAGGGATCACCTCCTATTGCAGGTGAGAGAGAAAATAACACATTGGAAGAACTACAGATCTGCTGCATAGTGGAGTTCATGAGAGTCTGCAATGCAGGGAAGATGGAAGGAACTGGACCAGGTAGCTGCAAACACACTGAAGCCCTTTGCACTACAGTTAACTCAATCCGTGATGAGCTTCACAATGATGACCTGGTAGAGGGGTGGAGAACACACTGACAAAGTCTTGCACAGATCCAGAAAGACCAGCCAGAATCTGCACTGGACAGTGATCACACGGACAATCTAAGCACCAACGGGGATGCAGTAACGAGGAAGAACAAAGAACCAGGACAACACTGGAGCCGGTGGCTAGACAGTAAGACCAATCAACATCCTCTCGTTGTCACTGCATCATTCTCACGGCATCCTCAAGAGCCCATAACGCCTGGACCCAGCTCCTGTCCAGTCTGCACAGCTTACTGCTACCTTCTGAACAGCCCAAGCCCATCCTCACCTTCAGGAGTTTTCACTGACACTTACTGTAGTTGAGGTAAAGTTCTGCAGATCTTCACATTTCTCCGTCCTTCTTTTCAGGTCTGACCTAAATGTCACTTCCCTAACCCAGCCTGTTATTTTGTTTTTACTTGTTAGTATTTCTATTTACCTGCCTTTGGCTACTTTGTTACTAAAATACTTTCTTCTGACTTCTCACTTTAGGTTGCGCACTTTACGAAATAAAGAAGCTTGTTTTTGTTTATCTCTAACACCTCAAGTGCATGAACGGAAAGTATTTGTGAATCCATAAATTATTTAATGAAGAAGTGGATGCATGAATTAGTGAGGACTCAAAGGAGAGCGGGCTTGGAAAGCATGGAGAGTTCAATGAGATGAGATATCAGAGGGTTTATAAAATGGTGTATTCACAGCTATCCATTTGGAGGATGATTAATATGCTGCCCAAGACAGAGTTGGAGAGCAAATTCATTCTCTCTCTCTCTCTCTCATCACCACAGAGATGAGAACTCACACTACGGGAGTGAACATGGATGTGTGGGCAGGGCACGAGTGAGAATGCAACAGAGTCAACATGCGGAACAGCCTGAAACACACGAACAGCCTGAAACACACGAACAGCCTGAAACACACGAACAGCCTGAAACACACGAACAGCCTGAAACCGAATGGGTGGGTACATTAACCTCTGTACAAACCTGTGACCCTGCCACAAGGTGTTTCAATTAGGAGCTGCCCAGTTCTACCTAGGTTCTAGAATGAGAGCATACAGAGACTAAACCCTCAATTACAGCAGCCTAGGCAAAGGTCACCGTCCATCCACAGCATACGGGATCTGAACATGAAGCAAACTCATGCTGGTGTAAGCCACTGGGTTCTGAGGGTTAGCTCTGCAGCACGTGTTGATTCATTCCTGTACCCTCGCCCCCCTGGAAGGCACTGAAGGCCTCGTTGACAGGAAGAAAACAGAGCAAACCTCAACACAGATTCCACATCAAACAAGCCTGTGGAGACAGCCATGTCTCCTCTCCCAGGAGCAAGTGCAAGCCGAGAGGCTGTAACTGTGACTTCACCTGGTGGAGCTTGTCCAACTGAGCATGAACAAGGAGTAATCCAAGAATTCACAGGCATCATGGAACGGCATTCATCTCAACCTACTTCTGTCCACTCTGCTTCACCCACCATGGCCCATTACCCCATCTTGCATTCAGCCCCTTCTCACTACTTCTACTACTACTAGTACTTCTAGTACTACTTCTTGAATGTTTTCGATGGTAAGCTTACAGTTCACAATCCCCTCTAAAAGAAAATACAAAAATCAATTAACATATAGGGAGCATTAAAATTAAACCAATAATAATAAAACCAGCAAGTTTTATATTTCATTCCTTATAGAGTCCCATAATTCCTAGATTTAATCATAGCATCAAATGTTATTTATATAAAATGATACTTGAAGTAAAATGAACTAAAATTCATTCTCCATTCTTGATTAAAATTATTCCATCTAACAAGAAAGTGTAAATACATAGGTTAAGAAGCTTGTTATTGGGGTTGGGCTGTGACATAGTGGGTAAAGCCACTTCTTGTGGCACCTGTATCCCATAGAGGCATTGTGTGTTCTGCCTTAGCTCTACTTCTGGCCCAGCTGCTTGATGCTGGCTGAGCAAAAGCAGCAGAAGCAAGACAGACCAGACCCGTGGGCCTCTGTTGCCCATGCGGGAGGCCCAGCTGGAGCCCTGGCTTTGTGCCATCTGGGCAGTGAACTAGTGAGTGAAAGATCTCTTTCTCTCCCCCTCTGTCCCTCCCTCCCTCTTTCACCTTTCTTTTCTCCTCCCCTCTCTTCTCTCTGTAGCTCTTTCAAATAGACAATTATTTTTAAAAGCTTATCCTTGCTTTTCTGTACTCATGTTTTTTAAGATGTGATAATAGTGATCTTAATATTTGTATTAAAAACTAAATGAAAAATACTGTATGAATAAAAACCTTTAAAATTACTGTAAAAGTAACTCAGACACACATTCATATCTTCTAGCTGATTCTTTCAATTACAATATATATTGGAAATGCAGTCATCTGATAATAGCAATAACACATTGCTAGTTAAAACAAAATCCAAAGAAAATGAGTTGAGAATTACCCTGCAATGACTTGCAGTTTATGGAAGAAGAGAAATGCACCATCTTATAGAATAACATGTCAGGTACCATGAAAGGTACTTTATATATAATCCTTTCCATTAGCAACATCTAAATGTAGAAAGCATATATTTACACATTATCTCATTTTACTGATAACTAAAATAACTCAAAATACTAATAAATGTGATTAATATCTTAACCTACATTTCTAGACAAAATATTACATAAAAATTATGAGGACTAAGATTCAATTTGATCTAAAAAATTACTATGGAACTCATGTTTGCTATACTAGGGGCCAGTGTTGTGGCATGGTAGGTTAAGCTATCATCTGTAATGCCCAACATTCCATATGAGTACTGGTTAATGTCCTGGCAGCTGCCTCCCAGTGCACCTACCTGGGATGGCCCAGGATATGGGATCTTGACACCGTCTTGGGAGACCCAGTTGGAATCCAGTCTCCTTGCTTCAGCCTTGCTAAGACCAAGGTAGTGCAGCCTTTTGAAGAATGAACCAATGGATAGAGGATCTATCTCTCCCTGTCTCTTCTTCCCCTGCACCACTCGCTCCCTCTCGCCATTCCCCTTCCTCTCTTTTCTCCTCGCTCCATAATTCTGCCTTTCAAATAAATAAATCTTTGAGGAACAAAAGCACATGGGCTTTTATGACACAAATTTCAGCTCTGAACTGACCCTGCCACGAACAAAGCGGGAAACCCTGAAGCAGTTGCTAGACTATCTGAGTCTCAATTTCCTGACCTGTAAAATCACGACAATACCTTCCCTCTCCAGCAAAGAAAGAGCAAGAGAGAGAGAGAGAGAACACACGGAACTGACCATGTGCTCAGCATATAACACCTAGTCAGGTTATTAATATCTGATCAGCTGGGAAACAGTGTTCTCCGCAGCATATTCACCCTTAACTTTATACAGATGGAAGCATGGCATCACAAAAGGTGTTGCAAAGTGACCAAGATCCAGGCAAGCACAAAAGGAAACAGAAAAGTTTTTGAAGTACAACCTTAAAGACTGCTTTTGTCCACCCAATGTTGATAACACACTCAGGGTCGGGCCAGTGGGAGCAGGGGCGGGGTGTGCGTCCAGGAAGGGAGGCGTGCATGATTGGCTGCCTCACTGAACGCAACAGGGTGGGCTGCAGATGGTGGAAGTTGAGGATGAGAGCATGATTCCCCAGGAAATCAGACCCGATCACAGCTCCGAATCCTCTGCCTTGTGGCAGACAGAGCTTTCCAAAGCAATCACATTGCAGAAGCTGTGACTCCTACAGGGGTCCCTTCCAGCACATCCGCCCTCACAGGCAGCAGGTCCAGGTGCAGCCTTTGAACCATAAGGATGAAAAATGCTCCTTCGGTCCATTGAGAACAGAGGTGACAGGCATATGCTGAGTGATGGGTGCACACAGAGCCCACAAAACAGGAAGATGGATTTACCAGATCATCATTTGAAAAAGATATTTGAAGGGACATTCAGCAGGAAAAAAAAATGTAGCTGCTTCTGAATGGTGCTCTCCACATTTTCCCACACAATCAAAAAACACAGAAAATATGAACTCGATGTACACATTCACAAACGCCTTTCCACAATGCTTTAAATCCTAGAGTGTTTTATAGCCTGCCACAAAGGCCTCCATCATGGAAAGGCATCCAGAACATGACTTTGAAGCACAACAAACTTTCAAAACCTGTCCATAAAACAAACACAGAATGCATCATCACGTAAGGTCCGAGTGTCACCTGTGGATGTGGGACAGAAGTCTTAGCAGAGACAGGGTACCAGAGGCAGGTGACGCAGACAGTCAATCATTGCCTCTGTCACATAGAATTCCTCCCAATGGCAGAGACCTGGAAGGGCCTGTTCTAATGGAATCTCAAGAGCTCAACATTTCTCAGGCTGTAATCAGAGGACGAAGCTGGATTCTCTGTGCCCCAAGCCATGCTTCCTTCCTTCTTTCAGCTTCCACAAAGGCCAGGCACGTCAGGGGAACCTGTCTGATTTCACACACCTATGAAAGGTGATGGCTCAGGGGAAAAAATGACTGATTGGTTCACTGTCAGACTGTCAACATGTATATAATTTACACATACACAAATAAATATGAACACTTCAAGAAATTCAGGGAAAAATGATTTAATATAAGCTATTTGAGGATTACTTTTTTGAAAAAAAAAGAAGATACTAATATAGGTACAAAACAATTTGGAAATTAATGCATAGTTTTGTTAATGATACTTATTTATTTTCAGTATTTTTCAACGTGCTCCACTGTTTTTATCACCTCTGCCCAATGTGGGAGGAGCTGATGGGCTCTTCACATGTGAATGAATGTTTCAAATTGCTCATATCACATTGTTGATGCTCTCTCATGATCAACAGCACATTCAGTTAAAGAAAGCAGACAAGAGGGGTCGATGTGGTGGTATAGCTGTGACAGCATCACTGGTTCCAGGCCCAGCTGCTCCACTTCGAACCAGTTCCCTGCGAATGACCTAGGAAAGCAACAGAGGATGGCCCAAACACCATCGTGGGAGATCCAGAAGAAGCCAATGGCTCCCAGCTTTGGACTCGCCCAACTCTGAGCATCTGGGGAGTGCAGTGGTGGATGGAAGAATTCTCTCACTATCTCTCTCTCTCTCTCTCTCTCTCTCTCTCCCTCTCTCTCTCCTCTCTCCCCTCTCTCCTCTCTCCTCTCTCTCTCCCTCCATTTCTCTCTCTGCAACTCTTTTAAGTAAAATAAATCGATCTTAAAAGAATTCAGATAGATTCACAGACTTAAAATCAGAAAGCTATACTTCATTTCAATTACTCTTATTTTCTCCATCTCTAAATTGGAACGACACACAATTTGGGAACTGAGTAACTTTTACTGAAAAACTATGTGTAGGATATTTATATATTTGTATGTTTCTATGTGCCACTCACATGCTATATCAATTAAATTGCAAGAAAATACAGCAAACTTATATAGGTGAAATTTGCCATGACTAAAAATCCTAACAATAAGCATGGGTGTCCAGCAATCCTTCAGGGTGCTTGAATGGTCCCTACCCTCACCTGTAGTACCGGGAGGAAGCAGCACTGTAAACAAGCATTCCATGGGATTTGATCTCAACTTGGCCTCTTCCTCACCCTGGAGTGGTAGCAATGTGGTGCCTTTTCTATAAAAGGGAGATAATCAAACCTACTTCACCAGGTTGCTATGAGGCGTAAACAAAAGCAAAAAGTTGGTAAATGTTAAAGCACTTTACAAATAATGCTTGGAAAAACACAGTCTTTATAGCTCCTCTCAAGTGGATGGGCAAGTATTATCATCCCGATTTCACAGCAAAAGAATTCAGTGCGGTGATGTGGCAGGCAAACTTAGCATTTGTATCATTCAAATCAGTGACAGGCTGATCCTGCGCTGTTTCTTTGCAACACAAGTCCTCATTTGTATTATCAGTTGCTAAGATTGTATAGCTTGTAAATATCTCTGAAAAAAACTGCAGATACACAATTTCTTTAAATCCCTGTTTTTATCATTTCATAAGGTATCTGAGACCTGGAAAGAGATGCTGTTTAAACTACGAAATGAGAAAAGTCATAAGCATACAATTGTTGGCATATTTAGCCAATAAGCTCATGGATTATCTACCATGCTCTGTTCCCCACACCAGGGCTCCTGGGACACAGCAAAGGTGGTGGGAGTCCTTCATGGCAAAGACAGTCATCAATGCAACAAACAAGAAAAGCACATCAAACTGAGGTGAATATTTTACAGAAAATAAACCAGGGGTGGGAGAGGATTGCAGAGGTCAGCTAGAAAAGGAAGATGGATGGATGGATGGATGGACGGACGGATGGACAAACCAAACACATGACAAAGATACCCTCTTTGAGATGTGACTACAGTTGATGTGAAAGCTAGGAAGGTCACCATCCATGATTATCAGAGGAAACATCACAGGTTGAAGGATGAGCAAATAAGGGCTGAAAGGTCTCCACAGCTCGAGACCAGGTGGGAGACCATGCAGAGAGACAGGGCAATAAGTCTGGCATTTTGAGTTAGGGCCAGTATGATACAAACCAAGAGCTCTGGAGTGAGTAGAGGCAGATTCCAGAAATAATACATATACAGTAGAGATAGATTGGAGGATTGGACATGTGAGATGAGAGAAAAGACATAAATATTGTATTTGACCATCTGGGGGATTGTTTCATAGGCAATAATTAGGAAAGGTCAGTTCTCTCTAGACATAAAAGATAACATGACAGAAGGAGGAGTGTTAAAAATATTTTTAATTAGGGTGATCTACACACAACACAAATCACACCATCTCAATCATTCTTCAGTGCACAGTGCAGTGGCATTACCTGCATTCTCGATGTGGCGCAGCCATCATTACCAGCAGTCTCCTAACCTTTCCGCTGGCAGAACTGAGCCTTGGTTCCTGTTAAACAACTCCCCAACTTTCTTTGCCCACACGCCCTGAAGTCCACACTCTACTTTGTCTCCATAGATTTGACGGCTCTAGATAACTCCTACAAATAGAATCCCATAGTGTTTATCACTGTGAGAGACTTACCTCACTCAATATAGATTCAGTATAATGTCCTCAGGACTAATCCATGCCATGGTAGGAGTTGGAATTTCCTTTAAAGGATAGATGTCACCATGACAATCATAACAAACCCCAAGCAAAATTCTCTCAAGGCCTCCAAATGAAAGGGAAAGAGTAACAGGGCTACAATTAGAAGGGGATGAGGGACAGTATGCAACTTTTAGGTGCAGAGAGGGAGAGTTGGCAAACACGCCCGAGTGACCAAGCAATCTCATCCAAGGCACACTGGGCAAAATAAAGAACACTTGGAGTCTTTGCCCCCAAATCTTTCAAGGTCTCTGGCACCAGATGGGACCCTAGTATTCCAGCTCAGTCTTTCACCACACCAAAAGCTGGACAGAGACAAAAGTGAAAGTGAAGAACAACCAACTTTAATCCAAGTTTTCCCCCTAAGGCTTTAAGACAGCACTCTGTTATTTCCAAACTTATATTTTCAATTCAATCATTTCCCAGGAAAAGCTGGTTACCAAACCGACTGTTATTATCCACAATATTTGGTAACAGGAAAACATCAAGACATGTCCCATGTTAGTTTCTATTGCCATCTAGAAGCATATCTCAAACACAATTTTGTTTATTTCTTTAATTCACCCAATGGGAGACGACTGAAAACAGCTGTCCTCCACAAAATGGAAATCCTTAATCTCCACATACTTGGACGAAGGAAGCCACGAATTTAGATGTGAGTGAGAGCCAGTCATTTTGCTGATAGTCTGACTTGGTTCTCCATCTCACAGAGGTCTTTAGTTCAGAAGGGAGCTTCAGAGAAGCTGAAACGAAGACATTATTTTGTAATCAACTACTAATGCAGGGAATTGTGCTAAACATTTTATTGTTTGTTTGTTTACTCAAAACAGGTATATCCCACTGGATGTTTCAGATGCTTAAGCGCAAGCAAATGACGGGACGACAGTGGCTTCTCCACCCCAGGCAGCAGCTATCACACAAAATGTAGTATAATGCAGCTGCAATGGGATCAATACTCTCTTCATTAACATTCTACTTCACAAACTTAAGAATATTACCCAGGAATATCTAATTGCAGCATTCCCTCACAAAGTTCTAGTTTGAAACCTCTGTCAAACTGAAATGGAGCTCCCCGATCACATTAGTGAGCAGACTTATTTTTGGAATAAAGGATTCTTGTCTAAAATGATTAAGACATTGGCTTTAAGTCCCAGCACTCTTTCCGTAATGGCTGGCATCGCTGTGCCCCAGAAGTCAGAATGAATTGCAGGGTTCGACGTCATTTTAGTAGAAGTCAAGGGGTTGACAATGCCGCGAAGTCTCAGAAACTCAAATTAAAGTAAAGGATGAATTCACAGAAAATGTTATTTCAAGACTGCTTGATATGAACTGCATGGCCCAGTCTCAGGAGACATGGGCCAACAGTCACAAGCTCTAAATTTGATGTTCTGATTCTTTTGCCCATGGTTATATCATTATATGAATCCCTGAACTTTTTCGAGACCATGGTTTCTCATCTAATAAAATAACTTCTCCCAACTCAAAGACTTATGCAGGAGATAAAACGAAACAGGGTAGATGTAGGTGCGTTTAAATCTAAAAATTACTAAATCTGTAAGGAATTTAAGTGAAAATAACTACCAAGTAAAAGTTCTCAAATAAAAATCCTAAAGTAGCTTGTACTTTTATTGACATTTTTATTTTCATTTCTTCAAGATAGTTTCTTTTCTCTTGTTAAATTCTTCACTGACTCATACATCATACAGTAGCATCATTTTCTCCAAGAAGCATTTGTGTTCTTTTTCACTTCTTCGCTGGCACACTGGTTTTCAGTAGCATGTTGCTTAACTCCATGGTGTTGTAAATTTTTTAAACTGTATTCCTGTTGTTGATTTTGTTTTATAGCTTCTCATTTAAGGAAATACATTATAACTGTGTAACAGAGACAATCATATCCAGAGGTGAAGATACGGTGCAGTATGCATCTCTGCTTCCAAACCAAGACAAACTCCCACTGAGACTGTTGGATGTATTTTGACAATAGGGTGCTAAACTGTCTGCCACTGTCTGTACTGGCAATGTCAGGACACATAACTGAATTATGGATTTATCACTGCTTATACAGGACTATATTTTTGTAATAATATGGGGCAAGTAAGTTGTGTGGAGGGAATTTGGGGAAGGGATAAGACAAATATCAGAGCCTATGGAATTGTACCATAAAATTAAAAATAAAATAGAGGGGAAAAAAATGAAATGGGCCAGGCTCAATTGGCTAATCCTTTCCCTGAAAGTGCCAGGGTTCTTTACGGGAGCTGGCTTGTGTCCCAGCTGCTCCACTTATCACCGAGCTTCTTACTTTATGGCCTGGGAAAGCAATGAAGGACGGCGCAAAGCATTTAGACCTGAACTTGTGTGGGAGAGTCAGAAAAATCTGGATCCTGGCTTCAGATCAGTTTAGCTCTGGCTGTTGTGGCACAAAACAGCAGATGGAAGATCTTTCTGTCTCTCCTTCTTTCTTTAAATCTGCCTTTCCAATACAAAGAAATCAATCTTTTAAAAAAAAAATTGAAACAAGTCAGAGTAAAGATGCAGTTGTAAATCAAGGCGTACTTTTTAGCCTAAAGAAACAGCTCTCCCTCTTAACTGCCAACACTCTAAGTGTGCAGGAAGTTTGGGTCAGGAGTGGACACTGTGTCAGGTTGGGTGATCATAAGTTTATGAGTTGCAAGTGAAATTTCCAGTCCCCGGTCCCCTGGAACCTGTGATTTTTTTTTTTCAGAGCAACTTTAGCTTTGAGTCAGACATTCCCAGGAGAATGTGCTCAGCATAGGATCATCGGCATGCCCCCTGGCACAGGGCTGCGAAGAACCGTGACCAAGGACACCCACAGAAGCTGAAAGCTACTATCTACTGAGCTCAAATGAGGCAAGAAAAAAAAAACCCTCTTTTTTCCTATGGAAAATATTTGAAGAAAAGTTTTTGCAGTCTTGGCTAACTATAACAATTGCACTTGACATTTTAGGAACACAGCTCAATAGCTAAAATATGTCCATGAAAATGAGCTGCAGTAAGAAATATAAATGAGTATACATTCAAAGACCAACTGCTCTTGTTCTGTGTAAATGTGCCTCTAAAATTTCTCATAGTTGCAAGTTTTTAAAAGTTCTAGAATGCACCATGAATTCTGAGTAGGAATTACTTTTCTAATCTAGTACCAAATCTCACCAAAAATAAAACCACTTAATTCAATCATGTTGAGGAACTTACGCCATAAAACAACAAACTTTCTCTACCACTCACAGAGTGAAATTTAAGAAGTGAAATCCAGGCAGCCACTACTGAATAAATATGCAAATGCATGCGAACATAGAACATTAATATTGCTACTTTAAGCAGAATGTTATCTTATAAAATTTTGTTGTGGTAAATTAGCTCTCTATAGCACCAGGCCAATGAAGTCATATCTTCTGATTCCCTAAATGGGTTTATAAGTTATCCACACTAAAACAGAAAAGGAAGTAAGGGAGGAAAGAGAAGAAGAGATGAATGTATATCTATAACTCTGATGTAATTGTGGCTGTGGATTCAGACCTTAGACTTACTACTCAAGAGCTACAAATTATTTGATCCCGTTAAGCCTTCAAATCCGAATTGGCTCTAAGATATAACTAGCAAAGGTAACTTGCCTCATGAAACTGTTGGGATGACCAAATAGGTTACTCCATATAAGAGACCTGCCTCAATGTCAAGTATATGTATCAGTGATCCTAACGAATTATATGTCAAAAAGCGCACTATAAAACATATACTCTTGCTGTATTCAAGAGTCTATAGATATCATGAGGAGCAAGTGAAAAGCTTAATACTTACACCTTTTTGTTTCTTGTGCTTTCTATTAAGAATTCCTAATATATAATGAAAAATGATACTTTTTCAAAAACAACAACACTATTGTCACTCAGGTGACGGATTCTGCCACCATGTGTTAGGGTCAGAGAAGTAAGGTGGACATGGTTTCGCTTTCCTCCTAGTAGAAAAAGCTGACAAACAGAGAAGAAGGCATCATGTCCCTCGATGAGGCATACAACTGGATGACTGGTTGTGGGATCTGTACGTCTCTCTGTGCAAACAGGATATCACATGACTGCATCCCCAAGCCATCACACATAAACCATATAAATAAAGAAATGCAAGGTAGGAAAGGATAACGCAAAATAACTGATTCCTGGTATTCTAATGGAAGGAGGCAGTGAGATCCATATGCCATCCAAGTCAAAAGATGGGGAGTAGTATTTCAAATGACCCAAATAATACGTAGTAATAGTGTAAGGGACTCAGAGCAGCCTACTACGCATAGGCCCAAAGGAACAGAAGATGCCATGCATGCTCTCTGTAGGATTCTTAACCACATCAACACAGGAGTCACATTTATTTCTCTCCCCAGAGTGTGCCCAGCACTCGGTACAGGACATCATAGACTACAGGCACTGATAAACATAAGCTGGATGAATGACTGTCCAAACGGCTGAGCCCATGGAAGGAAGAGATCCCCTTACGGGAACTTCAATGGGATAAAAGGCTTGAGAAGGGAGAGTGTGGTTACTGCTGCAGGGAATTCACTGATATTTTGGCAAAACACAGTGATGACCTTCACAAGTGCAGAATCCAGACTAAATGGGTCCAAGTACATAAAGTGTAAATCTCTTTTTAAAGGATACTGTACTTTGCCAATGGCACATCTTCCCCCAACTCTCTTGTGGGATTCTTCAACATTTTTCCAGGCTATCTTAGCAAGTTACAAATTAACTGAGCTTGTTATTTCCTAATCTGTACATTTCAATATTTAAACCTGTTTCTTGATGCCTATGTAAGTTTGAGAGTCTCCCTGATTTTATTAAACTGCTTTTTTCATCCACTGACAGACTCATTTATTTCCTTAGTAGTAGTCAATCTTCCCATTTCTTCGTATTGGCCCAATGTCAATAGAATTCAGCTTGGGGAAAATACTCTTTTAGGTAAACCTAGTCAGTAACTTCTAGAAATCTAAGTGAAAATAGCTAGCTTTCTCTTTCACTACTTCAGGCATGTACTCAGAAAGGCAACTGTGTCTTTCCCAGAGGATGATTTCAGCTCCCCAGTGCGTTGCTCTCTCTATATAAAGAAATATTCCTGGTCTGCAAGACAGCAAGGACAAACCTATTTCATGAGCATCTGCTGGGGAAACTCTTCAGGAAAAAAAGAGGCCCAGTCCATACCAAAAGACTGAAGGCACAGAAGATCCCCAGTAGGATGCAGAAAAGGCTATGGATTTTCTCGCAGTTTTTTTCAACTACTCGCTATGCTTACAGAGATGGGTCATTAAGATATTGACCCCAAGACGATGGAAAGAAATTACCAAAGCAGACTATACAGCTAGGGTAGGAGCAGGTACCCACTAAGGCAAGGCCCTCCTTGTCTTGGTGTTGGAATAGACAGTGTGTCTTGAATACTTTGGAGAAAGGTTTAAAAGCTCCACCCAGCAACACAGAGTTCAAGGTCAGCCTTCATGGTGGAGTAGAGTGGTTATGGCTAAAACACCCTACTGAATCACCCAGGAAATGCATGATGATCGCTTATTTTCAATGTGAAATTGTTTTGTATACTTCAAACTTATCAATACATACCAAGGTAGAAAGGGCAGTATAGCATAAGCCTATGTATCCAAAACCAAGATCTGAAGTATTACCTTTTGGTTAATTTTTTACCCTATGTGCCTCAACATATTTCCATAAGCTCACATAACTGTTTTGAAATTCTAAGACATCACAACATTCCTTGTTGCAGTACACATCTCTAAAAAGACTTCAAGCCCTCCGCATCGCAACTTAGGTCACAGCTGCCACCCCACCACCATCAGACCTCCCCCAAATCAACAATTCCTTGGTATAATCACACGATGTTCACAGTCACTGATTATATTAAAAATGGTCCTTTTAAATATGCATTTGTTTATTTAAATCAGGATCTGAATCAATCACATTGTAACTGAATGCAAGATCTCTCAGCTTCTCATGTGCTACAAAACTCCTTTCAAACTTCTTTCGTCCCTAAAATTTAAATTTCTTGAAAAAAAAAAAACAGTTCAACTTGTAAATGTCCTCAAAGTCTGAATTTTATGTCTTGCCTTCCAATGGTGTCATTTCACATACCACTCTACTGTGCAGACTTCTTTCAGACAGATGGGCTTACTAGAAGATGAACAGACTCAAACATTCCTTGGAAAACCACTCAAGAGCTCATGTGTGTACTTCCACCATGCACACACACAGGGGCAAGTGCATGTCACATCAGGGTGTGCAGACTCATTGCAGGCAACTCTGCACTTCCAATCCAGCTTCCTGCCAATGTACCTGGGAGGCAGCTCATAACAATCAAAGTATTCAAGTTCCTGCCACCTGGGTGGGAGATTTGGATGGAAGTTCTGACTCCTGGCCTCAAATCGAACAACTTCTAAATAAAAATTGGAGCCCGCCTGGGTGAATTCTTTGAAGAACACATCACACAATAGAATTCTGGACTCTCTGCCATTATTCATGCCTATTATGTCAGGTTACACTTAAATAGCAGAATGATGGACTTACAGCTGTTTATAAAAGACTGTATTACTGTAATAATATAGGGGAAATCAATGAGGGGGGAGATTTGCAAATGCAGGAAGGGAAATCTGAGAGTCTATGAAACTGTATCATTAAATAAATGAACAAACCACCAAAGAACATGTCACATACACTGTCCTGGGGCCAAATGCTAGTTTCCATCGCTAGAGAGTAGGGAATATTTAAAAAAAATTTCAAAAGTTGGCAAGTTAGTCTAATTGTCTATATATTCTACTACACACCTCATTATATAAGATTTGTTTATTTGTTTGTTCATTGAAAAAGCAGCACTATAGCAGAACAGAGACAGCAAGAGAAACAGTCATTTTCTATCAGCTGGTTCACTTCCCCAAATGGCTGCAATGTCTGGGGTTGCACCAGACTGAAGCCAGGAACCAGGAACTCCACCTGGGTCTCCCATGTTGGTTGGAAAGGTCCAAATCTTGGGCCAACACCTGCACCTTTCCCAGGCCATTAGCAGGGAGCTGTATAAGATATGAAGCATTCTGGATATGACCCAGCACCTAGATGGCTTAGAAAAAAAATTGATATTGAAATCCTGGTAGTACAAATGCAATTGAATTAACCATTGAAAGAAAAATCAAGAGGCATCAGTTTAAGGGAAAAGAGAGGATGCATAAACTATATTCCTCTTCCATGATTGCTATTCAACAGATACCATCTACTGTTAAGAAATCAGGGGATAAACACAGAACCCATTTTATATGTGTGTATGCACACATTCACATATATATAAACATATCTGGAAGTGACTGATACAGAGCTGGAAAGCTGTGTCTTTTAATTTTTATATCATTCTGCATGCACAGACTTTTCATTATATTTTAGTTAAACATAAAATGAGTATGATTCTATAAAGGCTAGCTCACTGCTACAAGCTTTCTTTCGCAGCCTGCTTGGCAGAGCTCTGTGGATCTCAGGGCTTTTCTTATCGCCTAAAACCTTCCAGGAAGAGTGATACCAAGGGCAATTTACTCCGATGCCCAAAATATTGTGACAAGGGTGATTCACCTATTCCTACATTCCCAACACATTCCACTGGGAGCTTGCTCAGCTTCCACTGCCCATCACTGGTCACAATCATAACATGAAGAGACTATAATTACTTACAAATTATCTCCATTATATGATTTCTTTTCTGTACTTAAAATCCAGGTGAGTAAAGCATTTCACTTTCTTTCTTAACAAGAGAAATGAAATTGCTTAATTTGGAATGTAATCACCAAATGATATTTTTCTCATTTATTAAACACCCATGAAAATTATCTCCCTTGCTTGGATAGATGAATGGATGGATAGATAGATAGACTAGATAATTGGCCTTCTCAAAAAGTTCTTCCATATTCACCAAGCCCTTTGTCCTCAGAGAATTCAGTGTGCTCGTCACATGAGCTTTGAATACTCCATGTTTCCACCTTTCTTAGCATGGATGCTATCTCCTTGAGAAAAACCCAAATCACAAAGATCTTTCTGCAGTTCTTACATTCTTTATAAATGGGAATCAACAGT
The DNA here is from genome assembly GCF_017591425.1 of Ochotona curzoniae. Lineage (NCBI taxonomy): Eukaryota > Metazoa > Chordata > Mammalia > Lagomorpha > Ochotonidae > Ochotona > Ochotona curzoniae. Next base: position 11,498,221 of record NW_024466502.1, read on the forward strand.
ATGAACTCCCAGGTGTTCAGATACAAGGACCCATCAGTTTACACACTTTGACAATCATGTTAATTATTTTATCCTCAAGTTGTTTCAAGACTCTTGGTCATATACTACCCATTCCTTGATTAGAGCAATCTGAGCCCCAGGTAAAATCTTTATTAACCACACTTCCAGTGACTAGTGACTTAACATCTGCAAGTCTCAGATCCTTCCTCTGCAAAATGTTACCCGTGACACCCTCACCATGGAGTTACATCCCTAATTACCCCCCCTAAAATGCATCCTCCATCATTCTCTTTCCCCTTTACCTGGTCAATTTTTCTCAATCAAAGCATTTATCTCTACTTACTCTTGTTTGGTATATCTATTTTGTTATTCATTGCCTGTCGCCAACACTAAATTGTAAAGTTCTTGTGGATGGGGCTCTCCTTAATCCATTCATATATTTATCTGCAGTCCTACTAGAAACAATGTGTAGCACATACAGATGATCCATATGTGCGTGCTGAATGAATGGTTGGGTGCAGATCATTGTGCATTAAAATGAGATAACACGTAAAATGCCTAGTGTTTTGGCCAAAAATAAGCAAGCTCCTCATCAATGATAAGGATTACTATTTTTTTTTTTGTCTAGTGTCAATGTTTTCCATTGTTTGCTTAATATTAAAAGACAAGTTAATCAATGTCTTTCAAGATTAAGACAAAGAAATTTTCGTGTTCTTCCCCTCTGTCCTAACTCAGTCAGATTTCTCTCATATTGGAAAAAAAGATGTATCTGAATCATGTTTCGACTGACCTCTACCCTGACTGTCTTAGGATGTTTAAAAAATACTGATTAGAGTGATGTTATAAACAATAATTACACATAAACACAAGTGTTACTACTCTGCTCCTAGTTGGATCAATGAGGAATATATGCTGTAAAAGCAAAGTATATTAAAGCCATAGAAACAATTAACTGAAAGGAAACTAGCAAGCATCCTCTGTGCTAGCTGAAGCTGTAGGAATTCTCCACCTAGACACTGCAGCGCACTAGAGGAACTCACTTCCACAACCACTTCTCACTTCTGAAGAAAACAACATCAGCTGACACGCACTGCAGGAGCCACCAGCTTGAGAAGGCCCAGTTATGACTGTATACAATGACATACTTTTTGATGATACCAGATACTTGCAAAGCCAGGCTTTGGCAGATGATGAGCTAAAAAGACAAATGTCACATGAACCTCCATGTGGAATAGAAAAGGAGAATGACGGTGCCCAATCTGATGTGAGGGCTTGTGAGACTTGTACAGTGCTCAATAGGCATACATGCTCCATAATGCAGTAACTACTTGTGACTTACGTGAAAATATGATGTCCCCCTTTTGCCATAGCTTCACTTTCCACAGGTTCAGTTACCATAGTGAATATTGTGATGAAATCTTATACCATACTGTGGAAACGAATCAACCACTGAATAAGTATCTGTCCTATGCACACTGCCTGTCCATTAGCCACCTAATAGTCATGTCAGTTCTCATCTTGACTGTTAACATAGTACAGCAATTGTGTTCAAGAATACATTATGCTACTTAACAATGATCCCAAACCAGCTACTTTCTGAGAGTCAGTTATATTCTTTAATTTGACAAGTGAACACTTATTTTCAGAGATGAACCTAAAATTTTGTGATTTGTTTTTGCTCATAGCCAAACAACAAACTTCTACATTTCTCCATAAAAGACTATCCAATTATTCTGTATGTGCATACAGTTTAAAGCTCTTTATCAACCTCACATGAGATTAAACCTTTCCCATTCATCTGTTTAACAATTTGCATGCAATTCCTTGGGATAAGCGTGTGTGTGTGTGTGCACATGCGTGTGTGAGCATGCATGCATGCATGGTTTAATAACATGAACTCCTAGCCCTCTCATTCCTCCTTGGAGAGATTCAATGGAATCCACTATGCCATGCCTCTATGCCCTACAAGGCCTTCCTGGGTGCCAGTTGCCTGAGCACTCACCTGAGCTGCACTGCCACCACTCCCCTTGCCTCTCAGTCATGCAGTTAAATGGGCTCACTGTTTTGTCATCCCCATCTGCCAATTCCTAGAACTGAGCCATTTCCAACACTTCCAGTGACGCCTCTGGTGATCTGAATTGTAGCGCTTTCCTTATTTATTACCTTTCCCCAAGTTGTTAACTTTAAAAAAAAGAAAAAAAAATCTATTCTCCCATTCTTTTTAATTTCAAGGTACCTACAGACTTGGGAGATTTCTTTGGTTGCCTCATTACTCCTAGCAGGATCACATGAGAGCTGTTCATTTTTAGGTAAGAGAAACAAGATGTGAGTAGGCTGAACTGAGCCCACATGAAGTTGCTGTTCTCTATTTAAACTTTTCTCTTTCCATGGAGAGGCAGCAGCCAAGGTTACAATCCTAGCATTACCCCTTACAAAGTCCCTTAACCTTAGGAAAGGCAAAGAACTTTCCTGCTGCCCAGTGTTTTCAACATTACAACACTCACAGAGCAGGCACAGCGGCATGACAAGCTAATTCTCCTGCCATCCCAAAATTCCCGGATGGGCACCTATTTGAGTACTAGGTGCTCCACTTATCCAGCTCTGTGCTAATGGCCTTGGAAAACGACAGAGGATGGTCCAAGGCCTTGAACCCCTGCACCACTGTGGGAGACCTGGAGGTTTCCAGCTCCCAGCTTCAGATCATCCCAACCCTGATCATTACAACCATTTGGGGAGTGAATCAGTGGATGAGACATACTCTCGCTCACGCGCTCTCTCTCTCTCTCTCTCTCCCTCTCTCTCTTTCTCCAACCCCTCAGTGACTTTCAAGAAAAATAAATAAATATCTTTCAAAAATTAAAACGCTGACAAAGACTGAATGGTGTACTTTAAAAAGTTGGGGACACTTTGAAAAGTTTAAGAGGAGATATTGTGGTGCAGAGTTATACAACCCGTGACACTAGCATTCAATACGAGCACTAGTTGGAGACCTGGCTGCTTCATTTCCAATCCAGCTTCTTACTAATGTGCCTGGGAAAGCAGCAGGAGGTGGCTAAAGTGCTTCAGCCCCCAACTCACCACGTGAAAGATTCGGGTGGAATTCCAGGCTCCTGGCTTTAGCCTGGCCAAGCCCTGAGTTTTGGCCCTGTTGTGGTCTGAACCAGCAGATGAAGATTGTGTATCTCTCCCTCTTTTTGTTCATAATCCTGCTTTTCAAATAACTAACTAAATCATTTTTTTAAAAAAAGATTAAGTTGGGCTGGCACTGTGGTGACAGCAGACAAAGCCAATGCCTGTGGCACCAGAATCCCATATGGGTGCCACTTCAAGTCCCAGCTGTTCCATTTCCCATGCAGCTCCCTGCTAATGCATATGGGAAAGTAGCAGAAGATGACCCAGATCCTTGGACCGATTTACTCATGTGGGAGACTCCAAGGAAGCTTCTGGCTCTTAGCTGAAAAATAGCCAAGCTGTGGTCATTGCTGCCATTAGGGGAGTAAGCCAACAAAGGGAAGATCTCTGTCTCCCTCTTCAGTAACTCCACCTTCTAAATAAGTAAAAAAAAAAAAATTAAAGGTAAGTTTACTTTTACATACAAAAAATTTCATATTCAGGCATACTTTTTTTCAGAATACACATTTCCCATAAGCTTTTTGAAGATTCCCAAATAACTGACAGGAAAGTTCCAGAACACTGAATCATTTATCCTTCTTCCTCTCTTGTGTTGTTTACTCTTGACAGTGTTAATTAACTGTTGATCAATTAAATACTTATTAGTATGGATTATGTGATGGTCATGGAACAATACAAATGGAAACGCTATTGAATGCACATCTGATGGTTTTATTTTTACCATAAGTTTTCACAACTCTTCATAATACCCTGCCATATTTCAACAATACTAAAGGTAGTAAATCTTAGGAGGAAGGAGAATATGCTAAGTAAACAAAACAAGCTGATGGAGACAGATGCCATCCATTCTGTATCGTCCCTCACTCCTGTGCCCCTGTACCTTCTGGGGCTTGTGGTTGGAAGCAGAGTAGTGAAGGCTGGTGTCATGGTGCAGCAGGCGAAGCCAACAAGCCAGCATCCCACGTGTCTGTTAGTGCGCCTGAGAAAGCAGCAGAAGATGGCCCAAGTACCTGAGCCCGCAAACCTCATGCAAAACCAGGATCAAGTCTAGGCTCCTGGCATTATCCTGGCTTAGCCCGAGCCGTTGCAACTATCTGGGTAGTGAAGCAGCAGATGGAAAAACTGCCCCCATCTCTCTGTCTCTTAAACAAATCTTAAAAATAAAACAGTGTATCAACAACGGACATATGCAGTATTAAGAACACCTATGCTGGATGGAGCCCAAGTTGGTTTGATAGCTTGCACATTTAAAGCTTCTTCTCCACTATCTAACTCCAAATCAACATGTGGTCCTATGCCTTGGTCTGTATTAAGACAACTTCCTTCTTGAAAGATCTATTTTTTATTTGACAAATTTCACAGAGAAAAAAGAGAGAAATCTTACATCTACTGTTTCATTCCCCAAATGACCACAATGGCCAGAGCTGAGCCATTCCAAAGCTGGGAGCCAGGAGCTTCTTCTGGGTCTCCCACCTGAGTGCAGAAGTCAAGGACTTAAGATAATCCCCACAGCTTTCCCAAGACACAAGCTGGATCAGAAACGGAGCAGCCAAGATGTGAACTGGTGCACAAATGGGATGCCTGTGTTGCAGGAGGAGGATTAGCCTGTTGAGTCACCATGCCAGCCTCTCAAGACAACTTCTAAAAACTCTAGGACTACCAAACCATTATCCTAAGCACCTGTGACTGTGCTTTTCATGTAGAAGATGGGATTTTCCAGAACGAGAGAAAACCCCAGCACTGGACACTGAGAACTCCAAGTTCAAATCTCACTTCTCTGATTTTCAGCCACATAATCCAAAAGCATGGGCTGGACTCAGCAAGCTGTAGTTTCATTTCAATTCTAAAATTCTAATTCTGGAATTAGGCTTCAGCCCTTCTTAGGGGAAAAGTACAATCACAGGTCACAAAGGCTTGAAAACCAGCACCTTCTCAGAAATATTCCATGAACATGCCACTTGAAGCTCTGGCTATCTCTGACCTAAGGAGTGGAGAGAAGCAATGAAAACAAACCAATAGATGCGTATTGGGATCAACAAATGTTCTCTGCTTTCTCTTCTGAAACTGAAACTTTAAACAGAAAGTTAAGGTCCTGCCTTCATGTCCTGGAAAGAGTAGAAGGAAGATTCATACGTGCTTAAAGATTTTCCCTTTCAATGATGCTATTTTCTTCAGGGGTTCAAAAATTATGCAAACTTCTGGCTGCTGAAGCCATCTCTCCCAGACAGCACACACGCTTCCTTCCTGCGTGCCCAAGAGAGTAGTTAATTAGCACCACTATGGGCCCAAAATACATAGAGACTAGTCGTCACTGTCTAGAGACCTAGATTATTTTAATATTCCAACAGTAACCAAGGCAACTAGATGTAAGAAACACAATATTATTGCCAATATAATTTTCTAATTTGTTCAATGTTATATGACAGTAATTCTTCAAAACTGAAAAAAAGTGGTGGTGCTAAGTTTTAATGACACTTGGAAAAAAATTTAGTATTAATTTACAGCTTTATAATCTAAGCCCACACCAATAAAGTCTTAATCATCAAGTAGTTCACATACACACACACACACACAAATACACACACACTGTTTATATTAAGAGTTGCCACATCTTTGAATGTATAATTAAGATAAATTCTAAGGGAAATTTTCATGGAAATGTTAACAGTTTCCATAAAAATCTTCACATTCTGCATGACACTTGCTTATAACACTTTAATTAATTACCTATTCATGACACACTTGGGTACTTGCACAATTCAGCATGATTAATGCAGCATTGGCGTGAAGACGTAGCAAAGAATGTCTAATAAACCTTTTCTCAAGATGCCTTACATTTGCATAGCACCAGTACAGCTCAGTAAATGACCCAACAGCCTGGCAGATAATGCTCCAACCTGTTCTGCACAAGATCTGGTCACTTCCAACCCTGCTGGATTTAGGCCAGACGAGTCACATGAGAGATGCTCTGGCCATGAGCGAAGACAGTCAGGACATGTGGCTCCTGCAGCCTTTGGAAGCCAATTCAAAAATAGATCCGTGTCCTTTCCTCCTCTTGAACAAATACTAGAATTCTGACTGCTTCATAGAAATAACTCTTGCAGGGGCGGGGAGGGGGGAGGATTACAGATGTCCCTTTCCTAATAACTGCTGATGTTTATTCATGTATATTCCGTGCCAGTGCTGTGTTCTCTACAGACATTATCTCATTCACTCTCCAGAAATCTCTGCAAGTTATCCATGAAAAATCTATTTCTATGGTAAGAAACCTAGAAGCCATAGGTCAGTGCCAAGGATGTAATCCCTAGTTTCTGCAACTTTAAACAATGTTGTCTCATCAAGTTAGAAACTTACATAATTCTAAACGAGGATTTCAATATCCTTACTGATAAACAAGAGGTTTCTAGACCCTCACCCATCTACTCATCTCAACTGAGTGCAAAGAGCTTACAAACAGACTATCTTCCATGTGTGTTTGTGATTCAGATTTGCCAGGTTGTGTTAGTGAACTAAGAATGGAATCATAGGGACCCAGTGGTTTGCTGGACATCGAAGGAACCACAGAACACAGAGGAAGAAGGTGACCACCCAACATCCTCTACAGCCACTCCTTATATCATAGGAAGCACTTGGATGTCCCACGTGTATCCCCATTTTGTCTGCTTTGATCATTATTTTCTTCATCTACCTACCATCTCATCAAATGGGTGGGTCGGGGTTATCTCTATTCTTGAGCAGTCCTGGTGGAACTCAGCATCCGTCATTCCATTACCAAATCCAGAATCAGAGCTTCTCCACATGAATGAGAAGCCAGGACACAAATGAGAGAGACTGTTCCTCCCTGCTATCCAGGGCATGAGTGTAAGGCCTTACCTTGGCAAGTCAGATCGGCCAGCCCTCACTCTGACTGCAACAAAACTGAAGGACGTCAAGCATAAGTTTACACTCACAGCAGCTTCACATCTTTGCCGAGCAGTGGCAACGCTGACTGTACAGTCCCTGCCAAAGGCGGTGAGGGTAGAACCTAAAACAGCCTTCAGAAAACATTTTTTCTGTTTAAGGCAGCCATGGTTGGTTTCTCTTGGTTGCAATCAGCCAAATGAAAGACATCAACTCCATGGCCATCTGCCTCTCAACCAGATCCCCACCCTGGATTTGAAAACGCCCTTATGTTTTGGCAGAATTTAGAATGACTTTTGTCTCTCTCCTCTGTTGCGGCAGACTTAACGAAACTCTTATTTCTTTTAGCTTTCTCTGATGCAATTTTGCTTTGAAAATATTCACTGCCCTGACCTAAAGAAGGATTATTTTCCTCATCCCCCACTGACACCAGACTTGATTCATATACTTACCTAGGCCAATGAAAAGTGAGCAGAAAGGAGACACCACTGCTATGCAAAAGATCAGAAACATAGCCTTTTTCACACTAGCGTGGGTCTTTTTCTCAAGCAGAGGTTGATCCATTTACCAGGGTTCAAAATTAACACAACAGGAAAGAAGCCACAGGGCTTCACAGGTACATGCATAGCATGAAAAGGCACCTTTGGAGTCAAGAGTCATGAAGATTTTAATAGCATTTCTTATCAAGGTATAACCAATGGCCCCTACCAATCACACACCCGTTCTGGAATTTGGTATTCCAAAAAGGAAGTTTGGGATGTCACCTGGAGGCCTGCCATCTCACAGCACCTTTTGAAAAGTAAGGATTCCAGGCCCAGCGTGGTAGTCTAGTGGCTAAAATCATCACCTTGCATGTGACGGGGTTAGTGTCCCTGTGGTTTCACTTCCCATCCAGCTCCCTGCTTGTGGCCTGGGAAAGCAGTCAAGGATGGCCCAAAGCCTTGGGATCCTGCACCTGCGTGGGAGACCCAGAAGCTCCTGGCTCCTGCCTTTGGATCAACTCAGCTCTGGCCATTGCAGTCATTTGGGGAGTGATTCTGTAGATGGAAGATTTTTCTCTCTGTATATCTGAATTTCAAATAATAAATAAATAAATAAATAATTTTTTCAAAAAAGGAAGACTCCCCCAGGACCAGACTTTGGATGTGCTCAGCTCCAGCCATTCAGCCAGTTGGGGAGTGAACCAGCCGACAGAAGAGCTATCTCTTTGTCTCTCCTCCTCTATGTACATACGACTTTCCAATCAAATAAATAAGTAAATGGATTTTTTTTAAAAAAAAGTAAGAATTCCCCCAGGATCAGACTTCAGATGGGCTCAACTCCGGCTGTTGTGGCCACTGGGGGAATGAATCAGCAGACGGAAGATCTTTCTCTTTGTCTCTCCTCCTCTAAGTATATATGACTTTCCAAATAAATAAATAAATAAATAAAAATTTTTAAAAGAAAGGTAAATATTCTCCCTAGACCAGACACACCACCTAAACTACTTGATAATTGAGAAGTTTGAACAGCAGCACATCCACTGCATGAAAAGAGAACAGACTAAGGGAACAAGGGACCAAAGTCTTATTCCAAGGAAATCTTTTCTTCCGTATCATATAAAATTACTTCACTTACATTGTCCCTAAAAGAATTTGGGGGGAAAAGCAAAAAAAAAACAAGACTACATGTTGCCTTATGTACTTTTAATGGCCATCCTCAACGTTTCCTCTTAAGCTTAAAAGTTAATTTTTCCTTAATAGAAAGTATGAAATATTAAAAATTTTATAAGACAAAATAAAGTAAGGATTGACTTTAACCAAAATCAATATTTCATGACATGCTGATAAAATAGATTTTAACTATGTTATTGAAGAACTCCAGTGAATCTGAAAGGAGCCACACAAAATATGTATTCATGGTTTTATCTAATGTATTTTTCAAAACATGGTGAGTCCTGTAAAACGGGGTGATTCTGTTTTTAGAGAGTTGGCAGTACCAGTCTACGCCACAGAGCCCAGCTTCGTGGTTTCATCCTTGTCAGAAAAGCATGTTAAGATCAGCGAGACAGGGAAGCCACAGGTTGAGCCCTTCTTCCTTAATCATTTACAAAGCAGGCTTCCAAAATCAATGCTCCCAATCTCTCCTTTCTGGAGTGTATGGGAACATTCTAATACCACTGCAGAAGCACCAGATTAACTTGTAAGATGGCAATAAAGCTGTCCAGTATTTGGTGAACTGAGGGAAACAATGTGTGATGCAAAGCAAAATCCTTAAAACAACCCATGTGTGAATGGCCTGGGAAAGCATGCATGCCCTTGCAGAAGAATGTTCCATACACATACAGGTTGGCATGTATGTGACACAGCAGCAGATGGCAGGGCAAGCCTCATGAGCGTTTTCTGGAGGTGCACAACACGCTCTGCACGAGAGCAGCGGGGACGAAGGGCTCACTGTGATGACCACCATGGCAGAACAGCAAAGCCACAGGAACCATTCCGAGGGCATTGCTGACGACTGACAACTATGCTTCCCAGAACATGGGCATGGGTCTGAGGATGCCAACAAGCTCATAAAATGTTTCCCCATCTTTATACATATTTAGGGTTCACAGGAAATATATCTAAATTCAATGAAAAAGTCCCTGCCAGCAACTATATTTTTGAATAAAGAACCAACTGGCAGATTCAGAAATTCTGCTGAGAAGAATGTCCCACAAGAGAATGATCGAAGTGTACCATTTCATGTACCACTATGTCAGTGTTAATATATTTGTTGAAAGACAGGGGAAAGTGTTCTTACTGTTAAACTGCATTTATATTAAATATCATTATAAATAGCGTCACAAATTATAAATAATATCAGAAATTCTTGTGCTATTACTTTGAAGCCATTTTCTAAGCAGAGTATGCAATTCCACATATCACCTGGACAGGAAGCAAGGAATATCAATGAAAACTTATTTTGATATATTCACAATGCTTTAAAAAGACACAAGAGGATCCCGCATGGTAGCCTGGTAGCTAAAGTCCTCGCTTTGCATGCACCGGGATCCCATTTGGCTCAAGGCCTCATGACCCTGCACCCACATGGGAGACCTGGAAGAAGCTCCTGGCTCCTGGCTCCTGGTTCCTGGCTCCTGGTTCCTGGCTCCTGGTTCCCGGCTTCGGATCAGCTCAGCTCTGCTGTTGTAGCCACTTGGGGAGTGAATCAGCAGAAAAAAGATCTTCCTCTCTGTGTAGCTGACTTTCCAATTTATAAGGGAGGAGGGGGGACACAGGAAAAAAAAAATTGTGCTTTCATGAAGATGCTCCCAAAATGTTCATGGAAAAAGCTTCCTATGAAATTGATAAACCATAAGGTTAAAGGTCAAAGAGTTAATTCTTTTTTTTTTTTTTTTTGGAAAAAAAATATATAAAGATTTAACAACTGTTTCGTACGGAAGTATTGGTTAATTATGTTTTAGTAGCAGTTTTGGAAAAATATTTTGAAGTACACTCATATGCACACTCCCCCCTAAAATGCAGCAAGAACTCCAGGAGTATTTCTATAAATGGGGAGCATCTCCCATCTTAACAATTGATAATTATGATTATACTAGACTTCTTAGATGTTTGTGGTCAGATTCTAAAATTAGTCTTTTTTTGCATGATGTCCCAAGTTATTTGGGGGAATCTCTTAACTGCATAATTTGGTAGGTGGAATGATTTCAACATATTTTGTGGCAAGGGAATGGTAGAACAGGAGAGAAAAATCATACCAAGCTGTATCCGGGAAACATTCATAGTAACCAAACACAACAGTTAATGACCATCAAACATAAACAATGCAATACAAACACAAAACACGAAAAAGAAACTGAAGATAATAAAATGTATTGCCATTCTTCTTAACTGTAATTAATTTTTAATAGGGTAGACAGACCTCTGTACCACAGGCAACTTACATTTCATAAAGTTAAACCACATTGTACAACAACTGTATAATAAATACAATTCCTCACACCACATTTCATAAGTTTTTTTAAAAATTTATGAGGCATTCAGGCATGGCCCCTATCCTGTCTCTCTCCTGACCTTACCTCTGAGCTTCCAGACTGATGATTTGTTACTATTTAATCATATTCACATAGATATGTGGATCTCCAAACCAAAAGTCCAAAATCAATCAGAAACGTTTGTCCCCAAATCCCTTTTTCTACTGACATTCAGCAGCAGTGTCATCCACCTGTTAACTCCCTAGGAATTCTCTTCAATTCCTGTATTTTCATATTCTATATCCACACAGATGATAAGTAATGAAGTTTCTCATATATTCAACCCTTTCTCTACATAACCATTATTCCATGTTCACTTTCGCTTCTTTCACCTCATTAGGTGAGCAATGGAACTTGGGAATCCACTCTGTGTCTCTTAGATTTTTCTATAACTTTTTTTTCTATATTTTTATCTCTGTGCTGCAGTCTGGAAAAAAAAAATCTCTAGGGCGATATTCCAATTTGCTGCTTTAGTATTAAGTTGTTTCCCGGTTGTGTTTCTCATTTTAGTAATTGCTTAATTCCAAAATCTCCAAATGAGGTATTTGTAACTGTATTCTTACTGTGTGAGCACTCACATGAGCTTCACAAATGGGGTCACATTTATCACCCTGAAGATATTAAAGACTTTCATTCTGATCTCTTACAGCTTATTTTATATCTCTGTTTCCTCAGACATGCTAAGTAACAATGACCTTTTTCACGATGGTGGAATTCCCTACTAATTTCCTATGGTAGTTGGGAAAAATTTGACTTGTGTACCTTACACGCTTCTTTTGCCCATTTTCTGCTTTCTTTTAGCAGATGAAATGATTTGCTGGTTTTATGCAGGAAGCTGGGGATTTTAGACGATGATTTCTAAATTAAAATTTTTCACCACCTGCTCCAGGAATTCTGCTAACAGTCTCCTAACTCACCTCCTCTCCCCAGCTTCTCATATTGCTCTGCAACCAGTGCCATCTTGACTAGTTCCACCAAGCATCTGATTCAAGAGTGGGGTATTCTTCTTTCACTAAAAAGTAGTGAAACAAATTCCTAGACCTTCTAATAAAAATAGAGCTCCCTGGCAGAAATGAGAGCAGCATCTGTAGTCCCATCTCCTTTTCCAACCTATTAGCCTCTATGCGGGTCCACAAGCACTGCCCATTAGCCATCCTGGCTACTCTGTCCACACAACTTCACACATCCTCCCTTGCTAGAGGGACTCATTTCACTTCCACGCTATTCACTTGTCAAGATCCAGATAACATCCTGTTATCTCTTCCATGAACCCTTCAGTATGTAACAGATACTCAACTGAGCCTCCATTAAAGATAGCCCAGATCCTTATTAGCCTTAATGCATGAGCATTCTCAACTAGGTCAGAACATCCTGTGGCGAAGGGGTCCTTATGTGTATTCATAATTCAAGAAGCACCTAGCACAATACTGAGCATTTAACAGGCACCCCACAACAACTTTTCAAAAACTAGTTGTCCTTTCTTCCAATGACTAGAATAGTTATTTAATAAATGTGCATCCATAAAATGAAATTCAAGGAATGAAATCTTAAGTCAATGAAGTTGGTCAAATCGGGATTCCATATTATAACCTTAGATTAGAGGTAGAAGAAATGCCATTGCCTTGAAATTCTGAACCTGTGCCAGCCTCAAGTCCTGCCTCTCTATAGAACCCCACGGTGACAAGCCAGCTCTGTGTGCTTTATCCCCCAGCTACAAGCTTCTTTTTGCTGTGTTCACCTCTCTGTGATGTAACATGTAACCATCTGCTCTAACAGGCCATAAACTCCCTGGCAACATTTCCACCTTTCCCATTTTCTCCTCAACATCATTCTGAACTGTTGTTCTCATTTTCTAATAGGTAGAGCACAGTAAACGAAAAGTTAGAAGAACTCATGGTCACAGTAGAAAAGAAGCTGGTGGTACACTGAGGGCTTCTTAACATCAGTCACCTTGGAGCCAGCACAATAGCTCAACTGGCTAATCCCACACATGCCAAGTGCAGGCATCGCAACAGGCACCAGCTTATGGCCCATCTCCTCCACTTCCCACTCAGCTCCTTACTTATATCCTGGGAAGGCAGCAGAGGATGACCCAATGCCTTGGGACCCTGCACCCATATGGGAGACCTGGAAGAGGCTCCTATTTCAGATCAGCTCAGCTCCAGCCACTGCAGCCATTTAGGGGTGAACCAGCAGATAAAAGATCTTCTCTCTGTCTCCTATCTTTCAAAAAAATCAGTCACCCCTCCAGACCCACCCATAGTGTACAGGAAACATTTAGGATTTCTTTTTTTTTTAAGATTTATTTTTATTATTTTTTCATTGGAAAGGAGGATATACAGAGAGGAGAGACAGAGAGGAAGATCTTTCGTCCGATGATTCACTCCCCAAGTGAGCGTAACGGGTCGATGCTATGCCGATCCAAAGCCAGGAGCCTCTTCTGGGTCTCCCACGCGGGTGCAGGTCCCAAAGCTTTGGGCCGTCCTCACTGCTTTCCCAGGCCACAGGCAGGGAGCTAGAAGGGAAGCAGGGTTGCCGGGATTAGAACCGGCGCCCATATGGGATCCCGGGCGTGCAAGGTGAGGACCTTTAACCACTTGCGCCACCGCGCCGGGCCCCATTTAGGATTTCTTTATAAAAGAAATAGCCCACACATAACATAATGAATAGGACTCGCCTACCAAAGCATCTGTGAGTTCTGTTTCACCACTGCAGACAATTCACAGAGCTTGCAGAATATATTTTATATACTATATTTCACATATATTCTAAACAATATTATAACCAGAGTATTCACGTACATACTGCTTACCACCATGACATGAATTCCAGGTATATAAATAACTATGTTGTAAGAACCTTTTCAGGAAGAGTTTTAAAAGCTGCAACGATCACTAGATTTAGTGAATATTGCATCATATTCAGCATTTTTCCTAACATCCTCTACTGCATATACTGCTGTGGAAAAACAGAGCTATACAGATTTTCAGTTATTCTGCCTATTATAATTCATGCTATTTGTTTTTTATTGAGTTTTCACTATATATATTGTAATGTTGCTAAGAGCTATACAAGTTGTCACATTTGACCCCATTAAAAATATTATAAAGCTGATACTATCATTGCCACATTTTAAAAATGAGAAACAAATGCAATTCAAAATATGAGGTGGTGTTTTCAAGGTAAAACAGCTAACAAGTGACAGATCTGGAATCGGCTTCCAGGCTTTTCTGGTACCACCTATCCACCCGTACACTGTCCACTTGTGTTCACTGGAAAGACATGTCTGATTAGCTAACATTTGAGTTTATTATCAGGCTGAACATAACATATATATTTGTTATTTGGGGAAGCTAAAATGGTTAAATGGTTCAGTCTAATAAAATGAACTTAGGATGTTAACATCTGAAGCTTTAGATTCCTTGCCAATTTCTGGTACTATTTTCTATAACACCTTTATATAATTACCTCTAAAATGTTCCCGACCAGATACAGTATGACCAGTATAACATGAACATCCTTCAGTTCTCCAAGTAATTCCCCAATTCTGATCTCAGACATCCTGAATATCAACTATACAAGTAACACGCTGGAAAGATGTGACCAATAATTGTCCTTAGGAAAAGCACTGGCAGATAAACACCTGCAAAAGTCATGAACAGTGGTTTGTCTGCGTAAGCCTGCAGTGATTTACAAAGATGGTATGTCCATCACCCTTAAAATGAAAAAAAAAAAAATAGCTTGCAGAAGACACAGAGAGAACACAAATACATGTTAGCACAACCTGCTCTGGCACAGCAGTGTCGGAAAGGCAAGAAGAACCAGCAGGCCACTCTCAGCTCCACCTTCGTGAATCCGTGTCAGCACGCAACATGTCCTGCTTCTTCAAGAATGAGCCCTGGGCCCAGCACGGTGGCCTAGCGGCTAAGTTCCTCACCTTGAATGCACCGCACTGGGATTCCATATGGGCACCAGTTCTAATCCCAGCGGCCCCACTTCCCATCCAGGCCCTGACTGTGGCCTGGGAAAGCAGTCAAGGATGGCCCAAAGCCTTGGGACCCTGTACCTACATGGGAGACCTGGAAAAGGCTCCAGGCTTCTGGCTTTGGATCAGCTCAGCTCTGGCTGTTGCGGTCACTTGGGGAGTGAATCATCGGACAGAAGATCTTCCTCTCTGTCTCTCCTCCTCTCTCTCTCTCTCTCTCTCCATATATATATATGTATCTTTGCAATCAAATAAATGAAAAAGTAAATCTTAAAAAAAAAAGAATGAATCCTCAAATGCGTGTACATCCCTGTCATTTACATGAACAGCATTAAAAAGAAAACTAAATTTTCTAAAAAAAAAATTGAAGACAAAGACTAAAAATCATACAGAAAGATGGGGAACGGACATATAGAATTCA
This sequence comes from Ochotona curzoniae, assembly GCF_017591425.1. Classification (NCBI taxonomy): domain Eukaryota; kingdom Metazoa; phylum Chordata; class Mammalia; order Lagomorpha; family Ochotonidae; genus Ochotona; species Ochotona curzoniae. The sequence continues at coordinate 11,513,674 of NW_024466502.1, forward strand.
CAAAAGTATTAAAATAGCTCTTAAGCCTGTGAAAATATATTCAGCTTTACTCATGATAATAGAAATAAGGATTACACCAAGAAACTGTCAATGAGTGTACTCTCATACATTACTGGGAAGGAAAATTAGCACTACCCCTGTGGAAGGGAATCTGCCAATATCTAAGACTATATATACATACATATATATATATATCCTTAAAATGTTAAAGTTTCACTACTAGGAATTTAGCACTGAAGAAATGCCTCCAATAATATATATATATATTATTAAATATATGCATACATTAATACATAAGTATTTGTGTGTGTATACATATAATATATAAACTTATTTGCCACAGTAGTTTTTATAACTGTAAAACCTGAAACACTCCTTCTATGTCCAAGAACAGAAGACTGATTCAACTATGGCAAAAGATGAAGCTCCCACCCCTATCTTCTATCCAAGTCTTCTGCACAGACCTCCTCCTTAAACTCCCCGCTTCTCTACATCCCAGCCCCTCCCGCTTCCTGGCTTCCTACAGCACACAAAGACCACAGGTAGTTATCTGTGCCAAGTAGATACACACACACACACATATACACACCCTTCCTTTCAAACTCTGCTCGTCCTTTCCTCTCCTCCTCCCTGCCAAAATGATTAGCAAAGGAACAGCTTCAGCCCACAAGGCCGCCTGGCTTTGCCCCCGCCTCTGTGCAGTGTCTCGCAGGAAGGAGCCAGGACCTCCAGCATCAGGCTCCCCAGGCCTGCTTTCATGTGACACCTGCGGTGCAGCTCGCCTTCCCCTCCTCCAAACTGGGATTCCTCAGGGATCAGCTGCCCTGGGGTGCATCTTTCCTCCATGATGGCTCTCCAAGGCTTCCTTCCTCCTGGGCTCTCATTTCTCAGGATTCCAGCATCTCCTCTTCTTTTCTCCTCTTTGGCCCTACTTTTACCGCTCCCCAATACACTTCTGAATGTCCCCCTTCAAGCCCACTCGCCTCACACTCATTGACCCACTTCCTTCCTCCCCCAGGTTGGACTCCTGCTGCCCCCCAAGCAGAAGCTGGACTGCCTCTGACTGCCTTTCCTGACTCCTCGACCAGCCTGGTCTCTTAACACAACTCACATGTGACCACACAGTCACCGCACCGCACTGCCCGAGTTCCCATCCACAAAGGCCACAGCTCTGATTCCGTCATGCAATTGCCTCTTTTTCTTACCCTTCAGATTGCCGCTCCAGTGCCGCATACCTTGTGAGGCTCTCTCTAATCTTCCTAAAATACTCACACTCTATTCAATATTCTTAAAGCATATGGAGCACATCAGTAAAGAAGCACTTCTCATCCTAGCATTCCAGGACATTTCTTACCATCCTGCCCCTCGCCCTTCATTTCTCTTTTTGTCCTATTTCTGGAAGGAAGGCTCTGTTTCCCCATGCCCACCCCCTCCCCCATGTCCCTGTGCAGTACTGAGCCAGCACCTGACTCCTAGGAGATCCGTTTCCTCTTGCTAACACACCTGTCTGGGAAGGTTTATCTATAATCCTGGTTACAGGCAAGGCTTAAATCAAGTAGTTTTCTAAGTATAATTTTTAAGCACTAATAATTCATCATGTAAAGGCCAAAAATCAAGAAGTAGTTATTATAAAGCATCTTCTTTCCTAAAATGAAGCTTTTTATCCAGAGAAGGGTACCTGCATTAACAAATAAGAGTCTCCTGAAAATACCAGTTAGTTCCCCAAAGCAGCCAGCTGTTTACTACTCCTTTCTTGATTACAAACATAAAAGCCCAAACTGGCAAACTAGCTCACAGTTCTGTGGCAAATGTATCTTAGCTTCCTGAAACGCCAGGACTGACGCCTATTGCTACTCAGTTTGGCCTCATCTTAACACAAAAGAAATACCATTTTCCATCGGCCGACATTCCGTTTTTTTAAAAAATGTTTTTCTTCATTCTTGCTTTCCAGGGCATAATTTATTTGACGAGCATCTCCTTATTTCTAAATGCTGGACAATCAAGATTCCTATAATTCCATTATTTCAAAGAAGATCACTATAAAAACAAAAACCTAGAAAATCATAGCCAAAGTCTTTCTCAGTGGTTTCATTTACTAAATGGTATCAAATGCTAAAGTAGTAAGAAAGTAGGTTAGTGATCAAAGGCCTTATTATCTAGCTTTAATCCTCATCAAAGCCCTGTCAGGTAAATGTAATTATCCTTGCTTAACAGGTGAATAATCGGAGGTTCAGCGAGATTTAGTAATTGCCCAAGGTTATCCAGATAATAAATGGCAACCCCCTGTCATATGGTGGAGTGACCTGCAACATTTTTCCCCAAGGAACAACATGCGTGCAGGTGCCACCTCTGCTCATTGACATAGTTTCCAGCTGGGTGCCATGCCCCATAAGTGCACGTCAGTCCCACCCTCTGCCAACACTAGGCTGTGCACTGTGCCATGTATTCTTTTGATTCCAATGCGAAATGAATTTTGAATGGGCAGGACGATTTTTCAAGCTATTGTTGAATGAATGATGAATGGCACAACATTGGTTTTACAGAGAGGCAAGCAAATCTTAGGACCTAAAATTCAGAAATAAACCCCAAGTCTCAAGTTATGGTTGCTGATGAACCAACCAAAGCAAGCCCAAATTCTCCAAAACCAACCCTGCTTTCTGCTTCGGTGGTCGAAGTGGTCACTGCTGTCCTAAGTCCACAAGATTTTGCCTGAGAATGTCAGAGAACTCAGCCCTACAATTCCACATTTGGTGCTAAAGAGTCATACTCAATCCTATTAGTGTTTTTGGCATTCCAAAATAAATCCTTCTTTCATTATCAACGAATCAGAGGGCTTGCATCTTTCCTTTCAAAAAATATTTTTTGCTAAAAAGGCAGATTTTACAGAGAGGGTAGAAAGAGATCTTTCATCCACTGGCTCACTCCCCAAATGATCACAACAGCCAGAGCTAAGCTGATCCGAAGCCAGGAGCCAGGAGCTTCTTCTGGGTCTCCCATGGCCGCAAGGGCCCAAGGACTTGCACCGTCCCTCTCTGCTTTCCCAGGTTATAAACACAGAGCTCGATCAGAAGTGGAGCAGCTGGGACACGAAGCAGCACCCATTTGTAATCCCAGCAACAGCAGCTGATATGCTCCTGCATCAGCCCCAAGGGCTTGCGTCTTTGGCTCCGCAGACTGCTGAAGGAAATATCCACTCTCACGAAACCAATGTGCAATGGTGCAGCAGCCACACTGTAAAGTCACACTGCAGGGCCGAGTCCCAGGAAGTGACATGGGTGAGAGCCTTAGGAACGCTGCCTCAGTTTACTTACATGCAAAATGGAGATGTGGCCCTATCTTCTAGTGCAAAATGCTTACAATGGTACCTATCCTATTGTAAAAGTCAGTAAACAACAGCTAGCTACTTCATACTTGTTAGATGGCTTTCATTCTGAGAGGAGAGTAGGGAAAAATTCAGTTGTAATGTTCCCAAACTTACAGGAGAGTATGTCTGAAATAGGGTGAAATCATGTAATCACGTGCCTGATTCAGAGTTCACGAAAATACACAAACCAAAACAAACAAACAAAACCCTCTGGATTTGGCTGAAAGGAGGCCTTTGGTGAGATTTTTTTAAAGGCTCCATTACTGTATGACCAATTCACCAAATAAGGCAGTCTGATTACAACTCCTTTCTTAACTCAGAGAAATGTTTCTGAAAGACTAAATACAATCCTAAATTTCACACATTCTAGCAGGAAAGTAGTAGGACAAATCCCTGCTCGCTGCCAACTAACTGTACTTTTCTTGTTGATCGTGGAAGGTGAAAGTACCTGGCATGTAGTGAAGTGTTTTTTTGTTATCAGCTTTTCATTATTAAAAATTTCTGTCATTCTTAGTTCTTAAAAAAAAAAAAAAAAAAAACTCTTAACCTTTTTGTAATGTAACCTTTTTTTAATGGAAAACTCACCAGAAGATCAGGGACATAAATTTTCATTGTATAAATTACCCCAATCAAAACTTGTATTAACCTCTGACATCTTCATACTCCCCTAGCGCTGTATCTAGAGCTAATTAATACCTATTTAAGCATTCAGATTTTGCCCTAGAGGCCAAGGTAAACTTGTCCACCAGCAAGCACATATTTGCCTAGCTGTAAACCTCAATGAGGAGAGAAGTACTCTCTATTATTATCATTTTAATAAAAAATTTAGTATAAAATAAAAGCCTAGCAAAGAAAATTTGGAGAATGACCAAGGGAAAGATCCTGATATCAACTGTGCTAGATAACCACTATTACTTGGGCTTTCATTTACCTTTTACCCCCCTGTATGTTTATAAACCTTTAATTTTGGGAAATGCACAATCCCCTATGATTATTCTCAATTGACATCCAATAAGCATTTTTTCAAATGGATGCATTGTCTTACTGTAATACACATATGCTGACTGCACAATATGTAACTAATGAACTTAGCCATTTCATGGCAGTTAACATTTATGCTTCCCCTTGCCTTCTAACTGTAAATACCACCATGGCGAACATCTCGTACAGAACACGTGTCTACCTTTGTACTGGGTCCTTACGCTAAATCTCCAAAAGCAGAATGGAGAGTCTACAGGAGTAAACATTCATGTAATTCCTGAATCATTGTCAACTGCCTCTAGAAGAGCTGCACCAATTTCATTGTCACCAATATTGCAGGAGGCAATCAGCATGAGTCCCACTCTCTGTAACAAAGTTTTCCTATGCAAATAGGCTGGAAAGAAAATGATGCTACATGATATTAATTTTTACCACCTTTCTTGCAGAGAGCATTTTTTTCCTCAAGTTTCTTTTCCCTTTACTCTTGTTTCGTGAGTAGTCCATTCATTATCTTTATCTGTTCATCCATTAGAGCCCTCTGTTCTTTCATCAGCTTGTATGAAGCGATCTTTTTCACTCATGAAATTGTTTAATACTAGAAGCAAGAAGAGGAGAAGCTGGGACCCTTTGCTGAAGCTGCACTAAACACAACGGTGACAGCAAATTAAATTAAATTAAAACACTGTGGGAACATTTCACCAATCAATTCTAACATTACTTGAGGGACAATTTGGTGGTTTTACATGTCTTTACCTGAAACACACCTGTTAAAATTAGTTTGCCTTTTGAAATCATAATAAAGGATTTTTTTTCCAAACACAGAATGTCAACAAATTAAAAATCACCCGTTGTTTCCTATCTCTGCTTTGACTTTTTAATGCATTGTTGAAACAATTCAATGAGGACCAATAAAACTGATGATTTTGCCACCCTACAATTGGTGTTTGCACTAAAACTCAAATTAGCCAACATTATTTAATATTAACATTGTTAATAATCACCTCCATTTGCTGAAAAATCTGTAAGTACAAGAAAGTGCACCAGGTGTTTGACATAAATTATTTCATTTAATTATCACCACAAACCCTTGAGGTGGGTATTTTGCTTCCCCACTTTAAAGCTGAGGAAATGCAGGTTCAGGCTATCTAGGCCATGGAGCCAACCCAACCAGCTGGTGATGCAGCAAAATCCAAACCCCACGCCTGGTGTGCATCACGGCACAGCACCCGGCCTTACAGCTGTGCAGTCCTTAGCACTGCAGCATCACCTGCTAGTACCGATGAAAAGAAACTCAGGGAAGGACATGAGAGTAAGTGTATTGAGTACGCAATCTGGCTGGAAATTTTTCAACTGACACCCTCTTTAATTAAGGCTGACATAACTGGTTACATTTTAAAGTTTTGCCTATGTAACTTGCTAAAATGGAAAACATCATTTATTCACGCCGATAGTTTTAATAGCAGAGACGCCATTTACGTAAATATTGTAAAATTCTTAAATACTCTGCTGACTTTTGATATATTTTGCATACAAAATATTAGGTTGATCCAGATAAACTACATGTTCCGGAAATAGATATAATTACCACATCTCCCCACCATTCTCCACGGAAATGCAATCAATCTCCCGTATACCAAAGAAAAGGAAAGCTGGTAGGGAGACACTGCAAGGCTCATCCCCCACAGCAGCTCCAACACACCTTCCACAGGAAAGCATCCCCAGCGTTCAACAGATTTAAGGGGCTGCTTTCGATATCTGGTTGTCTACAGTCTGCTTCTGCTTGGTTAAATCAGTGCTTCTCAACTCTGCACCACCCTCTTGTGTATCCTGATCAGTGACAACTCCACACCTCACAGGTTCAAGACAGAATCTTCCAAACACCGTGGAGAATGTCAAGACAAACAAGACAAGCACTCTGCCTCCCCAGACCTCACAGTTCAGCAGGGTTACGTCTGTGTGTGCCCATGTGCTGCCACCTGCCCTGGACAGCAGACTTGCGTATAAACCACCCAAAACAAAGGAGGGCAAGATAAAGACTCATGTCGGGTATGGTAAGGCACCTCCAGGTGCAAACGAAGGTGAGGCGTTTCCCCAGTAAAATCATCTGAAAAAGCTTGGAGCCACCAAAGACTGATTAATGACAGATCGGGACAGAAGGTGTGGGGACAGGGAAGGTATTTCGATGAATGTAACCAGTAGGATATACACTGAGGATACAGCAAAGTAAAGAGCATTTGTGGTCAATAATAAGCAGTTAAGCAAGAATATAGGGCACAGCTTACAAAGGAGAAATGAGAACTAAGCCTGAAGCAAGAAGGAAAGCAAGTCATGAATGACCTTGACTGCCAAAAGAGTGAGATTTAAAGATGCAATTCGAAGTCCTTGGACATTTCGAAGCAAAGCAGCAGTAAGATGAGAAAAGCACCTTAAAACGGAGTGAGTTACTAGGGAATGCTTCTGAGGTGCACAGAAGTGACTTACGCAGAGAACATAATAGAACACAGTGGAAAATCAGAACATCCGGGAACTCAGCTACACACAACCTGAATCAAAACGAGGGCATGGCAGGGCCAGGGAAAGGAGATCTAAGAGACATTTTATGTCAGCAAATCTCAAGGATGGGGGTTACAAGGATACAAGAGAAGAGGAAGTATCAAAATAACTTTCTATCTTAATGACTGAGAGATATAAAAGAAATTAAGTATTCAAGAGCAGGCTATTTTGCAAACCGTTGATTAGAAACATTTTGAATGCCGTGATTACTAGGGGTGTAATTATTCCTTCCTGCCCAACAAAACAGACGTGTTGAAGATTTAATCCCCAACGCTTCAGACACTGACCTGTTTGGAAACAAGGTCCTTCAGCAGATGTGATTCATTAAAATGACACCTACTGGGCTCAGGCACACCCTTGGTCCAGCCCGTAGAGTGCCTGTGTAAGAAGAAAAGCGACACGCAGGGAGCAGGGAGACCTACAGCCGGGGGAAGGTTGGCGGAGCGCAGGCGGTGGCTGGAACACGGCAGCTGAGACATGGCCGCACCAGAGCTTGCTGGCCAACACCAGAAGCAGGAGCAGGTAGAGGCAGCATCCCTCCCCACAGGGTTCAGCAGGCTCACCTCGGCAGACAACGTTCAGCTGCTAGAATTGTGAGGCAAACTACTGCCACAGCCTTAAGTCACTGGCTCAGCATCTGATCACAAAAGCCCAGAAAATGAATCCAGTATTTTTTTAAAATGTCCACTAGTTTTGTTTTAATTTTCTATTTACAAAATAACCATTTTTTCTCCACCAAAAGATAATCATTGTTGCCAGTGGGAATGTATTGGACCCACTATGTCAGGAGGAGGGGGAGGGAGCAGTGGATCATTTTAAAAACGTGATTTGTATCTTTCATACTATTTTATACCCAGACAGTCATTATTTGGTGAACTGGCTAGTATTATAGCGTGTAGACATTCTAAAATTTAATCAATTTCCTATAGTGCAACTATTAGGCAACTATTTGGAAATACACATGCTAGGAGTTTTTTTTAAAGATACACTTATTTTTATTGCAAAGTCAGATATAAAGAGAGGAGGAAAGACAGAGGAAGATCTTCCATCCAATGATTCACTCCCCAGGTGACCTCAATGGCCGGGGCTGAACCAATCCGAAGGAAGGAGCTTCCTCCAGGTCTCCCACACAGGTGCAGGGTCCCAAGACTTTGGACCATCCTCAACTGCTTCCCTCCAGGCCACAAGCAGCGAGCTGGATGGGAAGTGGTGCTGCTGGGATTAGAACCGGTGTCCATATGGGCTCCCAGCGCTCAAGGCAAGGACTTTAGCCACTAGGCCACCATGCCGGGAGATGTTAGGTTTTTAGTTATAAATTTTGTTTAAATCTTGCAACATAGAATAAGAGTGTTTAAAAGGATCCCTTGGAAGCATAAACATGAGAACATAAGAAGCAGAATGTTGGGATGCCCAGTACAAAGTCACAGAAAACCACCTTTTCCACTGCTATTACTGACCGTTTACTGTCTTGAAAACATTAGCACTATTTTAAAAATTAGGATGGACTTTCCTCTCAAGCTTCTAGATAAAATGCAGGCCTCCACAAGAATCTATTTCTGTCTAACTCACTTAAAAATTACAAACATTCTACTGGGATTCCACCACCAGCAGAATTATTAAAATGTCTCTTTTCTTAGTTGGCTACTGAGTCGTTCTAAGACATATTAACAAAAAAAGGCACATGATATTACAAAATAGGTATTATTCAGTGACTGATGAACAACCTTTGTAGTTCCTCATAGAAGTCTTCCAGATTCCTCAAGTTATTAATGGTGAAATCTAAAGTTGTGTCATGCAAAATAAACAGCTACCTTTCCAGGGGGGGTTAGATCATTTTAAAAAATCATACTTTGGGTATGTTGACATGGTGCAGCAGGTTAAGCCACTGCAAGGAGTTCACCACCCATATCAGAGTGTTGATTCAAGGCCCATCTGCTCCACTTGCAATCAAGTCAGAACAGGTAGAAAATTCTGTGTGTATGGCATATGTGATGTCACTCTGCCTTTCAAATAGAAAAAATATATAAACATTTTTAAGCTGTACAGTATATGTAAGAGATCAACAGGCAATGTCAACTCTTCAAGCAGGAAACCAACACGCACGACACAGACTTTCTCTGTTTTGCTCCTCTCACTCCCTGAGCCACTGCCTACCAAAGGACACAGAGGTTGGCTTTTCTCATCCTAGATCTACAACTCTTTTTGCAAATAGAAGTTACTTTGATATAATGTAAACTGTTTCAGCCCAATACAGGAAAATGGGATGCTACACTATTGGAGCTCCAAAGAAATTATTAAAAAAAAAAAAAAAAACAGTAAAAATGAGAGCATGCATTTAAAATGATCATAACTGATGCTCTTAAAAAAAAGCTTTCATTGCATATCCTCTGACATAAAGTAGAATGGAAAAGGCACTAAGGGTCCACGGTGATCTACAAATCACCGAGAATCCTCTTCTGTTGGAGCAAAAAGGTGTTATCTTCACCACCTCAGAGCCAGGATCATCAATAATTGGCATTCTAATTTGAAAGTCATCAGAACCTGTTAATGTAAGTGATCTTCAATCAATTCCCTGCCACTTGTGGTTTGTTTCCCTGTCTTTCAACCACATTACTTCATATTTTATTTTCAAAATACGCTCTTTTGTCGTGAGGGTGAAATATTCTTAAAGAAGAACCGACTTCTGTTGTGATTTCTTCACAATGAACAGAACGTGCTTTTTTGCTTCCTTTCACCTCACGCATGCCCAAAGAATATTCTTCCCTTTGGACATACTTCCCCTTCTGGTCACCATGTGATGCCTTCTGGCCATCACGGACTGTCTTATTTCTGTTTTCTTACTGACTTCCAATCCTGATTCTTGAGCATTTCAAAGTGTAGCTCTTTCAGCCACCTGGCTTTCATCCTGTTCTCTGTCCACTTGCCACCCTCACAAGAATTGCTGTTAGGAAGCAATGTAATTTTCGGAGGTCTTCCAACTAACAGATCATTTGCTTATAATTTATTTAATCTCTCCAAAGTTGACTTTCCTAAAAATCACTTCCATAGCTTGTTCTTGTCATATCTTTGATAGCCCTTGTGCAAATACCAATCTTTAAGCGCCAGTATATTGGCAGAGAATGCGAGTCCTCTTCCTGCTGTGCCAACTCCCCGTATGCACACTGCTCTCTGTCCTGCCTACTCCACTGGGCCCCTGCACCCACTGGGCCCCTGCACCCACTGGGCCCCTGCACCCACTGGCTTCACTCTGGCTTCAGCCACCATTTACAGTGGATGGTATCTCTCCCTCTCTCTCATTATCTCTTTCTTTCCCTAATTGTCAATTTCAAGTAAAATACATCTTTAAAAAAAAAAAAAACCTTCATTCTTTACATGTATTTTCTTAATTGTCTTAAGCATCCATTTAATAAAATAAATGTTAGCATGCAGCTCAAAAATAAGAAGTAGCCGAATACCAGCACAATTTCATTTCGTTTTTTAAAATAATTTCTATTTGAGTCTCTCTCCTCAGACTCTACACCTGGCCTTACTATCTTTAATTCAATAAATGTGTAATAATAAAAAATGACTCTGAGTACTGGCTTCCAAAAGTGATACCGAGAAGTCTTTCCAGGGCGGCCAGTCTTCCAAAAGGTATAAGCTCCGAGACAATTTTGAGAAGATGATGACTGACTTCCACAAGGAGGACATAGATGAGCAAGATAAGGACAAAAGTGACAAAAAGAAGGAATCTAAGTTTGATCATGAACCCAAACGTATGTCAAAAATCATAGCAGGAGCAAACCAAAGCCAGGAAGAGAAGTCAGGCAAGGGGGAGGATCTGTGCATGCACCTTCAGGGAAGGACAATCAGAGGAAAATGGAAGAACTGGAGGAAGATTCTTCCTCAGAGAGATCCAAAAACGAGGATCGGGAAGGGAGCAAGAGAACCGACAGTGGACACAGTGACTTTGTGCCTGAAAAGAATTTTTGAGTGACCACTTACAAAGCAGCCCCAGAAAAAAGCTCATCGCCTCCCTGGAGAAAGGCCTCTGAGAGCCGAGACAAGCAGGGATCCAAGAGGCTTTCCCTTGGGGAAGTCTTCCTTTTCCATGACTCATGAAGCCCAGGTCAGTGTCTGGATGGACTCTTCTGATGAGGACCTTCTACCACGCAATGGCTCAGGAAAGCACACTTTCCAGGGATCTAGTCCATAGCAACAAAAAGGACCAGGAATTCCATCCCATTCTCCAGCACATACAGTCAGCTCCGTCGCAGCGCAGCCCCTCCAAATAGTTTGCCAGAATATCATGACTATTGTTCAACATGTGAAAGAGCATCACTTTGGGTCCTCTGAATGACACGGCGTGGACACTTTACTGAATATCTAAAGATGGGGACTGAGCAGGTGACAAGCCCAGAGCTACACAGGATAGACACTCCCCCAGCACATTCAGGAAACATGGTTCGGCTCATGACCAAATGAAAGATGATCCTGTGGATCCCTGCCTGGATCCCAAACGTGGTTTTAAAAAATGAGAGAGATCATAAACAAGGTAAATCAAGAGAATCAGCACATTCCTGAGACTCAAGCCATTCAAGAGAGAGGTCAGCTAAGAAAACAGAAAAACCACAAAGAATCAATGAAGCAAAAGAAAGAAAAGAAAACACAAGATAGGAACAGATCCTCTTCCTCTTCCTCCTCTTGTTCTTCCTCTTCCTCCTCCAGGTTCTCTCACTCCTACAAAGTGGAAGAGACAGAGGAGAGCAGCACCAGAGGCTTTGACAGATCCAGCCTGGGGACCAAAGGCTTTGCAGGACCAAGTGAAAGAGGAGGCGGCCACACAGGAGGAGCCTTTTCATTTCCAGCCAGAGGGAGAGGCTGAGGCCTAGGCAACTGCTCTGATAACAAGAACAGCAGCAACAATGATTTTCCAAACAGAACCCAGGAAGAGGAGTGGGGCCCAGAATACACAAGCCCGAAGCAAGAAGTATTACACAACAATCAATGACCAGGAAGGGAAGGCAGTGACAAATGCGTGAGCCAGGGATGGAGCCAAGGAGCCTTTCCCACAGTTAGGGCCAGTTCATGTTCCAGAAATCCAGTGCCAGCCCCAAATGTGCCCACAACAAGTTCAGTGGGGAGGAAGGCGAGATTGAAGACAACGAGAGACAGGGGCCAAGAACAAAGGAGAGAAAGGCAGTTTACAGCTCGCCAGCAAGGAAGGACCTCTCTGGAACAGAGCCCTCCTCCAAGGTCAAGAGGGGCCCACAACACACTGTGGAGGAGTGGCGCATGAGCCTATAGAAGATTCTGAACAATCTCACGGCTGTGCCCTGCGGGCCATGCAGAAGCCTGCTGTGGCGGAGAGCTGATGCTGCGTACTGCTGGACGGAAGGGGCTGGCCACAGAGCCTGGACAAGAGAACACAACGTCCTGAGTCACAGCTGGGTTCATCATTTGCTGTGGGGTAGGGCCTGGGGGAGGCAGGAAGAGTAATGGTTGCATTTTAGCTTGTTCCCTGTTACAAACCAACAGTTTTGTTTTTAATTTCATTTAGTTTGAAGTTAAGAGGACTAATCTGATGCTTGCTCTCTTTTTCCCATGTCTTGATTGTAAGAGCTCTTTTTAGGCATATGTAGCAAATAGCAGAAATTTAATTTTGGCAACTTTCTTTTTTTTTAAGATTTTTATCATTATTATTATTATTATTATGCAAAGTTAGATACACAGAGAGGAGAAGAGACAGAAAGGAATATCTTCTGTCTGCTGATTCACTCCCCAAGAGGCCGCAACGGCCAGAGCTCAGCCAATCTGAACCCAGGAACCCGGAGCCTCTTCCTGGTCTCCATGCAGGTGCAGGATCCCAAGGTTTTGAGTCATCCTCAACTGCTTTCCCAGGCCACAAGCAGGGAGCTGGTTGGGAAGGGGGGCCGCCGAGATTAGAACTGGCACCAATATGGGATCCCCTGCACATACAAGGTGAGGACTTTAGCCACTAGGGTATCACGCCAGGCCCGGCAACTTTGATTCTTAACAAAGTATGTAAATAAACACCGAGGTATTCAGATCCATTTGGGACCAAACTGCCTGGTTCTTTCTAAAACATGGTCTTGTCTGACAAGGAGGGGTCTGAGGCCTTTCTGACCACCCAGTGTTCCACTGTGGCACAGCTGTGTTCACATTGAGTCGCTCCTGGCCACACCCCTCCCGTCCCTGAACATTGTTTATTTATTCTGGGCTGGATTTCCAGTTCTCCACCAGCAGCTCCAGTTCCCAAACTTTCTAGTCCTGCTGGTCCTCTCAGCGATGGTGGAACTGGAGGGCAGTTTCTGGTCAATTTTCTAAGAAACTTCTGAGTTAACTTTTTACATATGAGAAAATAACCTTTTCAATATTTTTAATAATCTTTGATGGCTAGGTGGTTCATGGGTTGTTTTAGTGTGTATTTTTGGTTGGTTTTCTCTTCCTCTCTCTTTCTTTCTTTAACCTTAAGCTTTAAGTTGCAACACTCTCACATATCTGGGGGGACACCATCCTCTTACAACAGCTCACCCTCGGGGGGGAGGGCGGTCCTAAGCACATGATTCCTATGCCATTCAAGCATATGTTATATGTAGATTGCACCCACCCCTTCCCACTGATCTTTGCCTCTTGGGTTGCTATACAGTAAAGTTCATTGTACTTGGAGGATTCATTTTTAAGGAGGAAAAATGAAAAACACTCTTGAAATTTATTTCAATTCCTCCTGTAAATAGAAACAATAAAATGAAAAGATAGGTACAAAAAAAAAAGAGAAGGAAAAAGAAAAATACAGGGTAAAATGGAAAGATATGCAAGCCTGCATTATTAATACAAGTAATTTATTACCTGCAGTGATTAATAATTAGTCAATCCCTCCGGAGATGCTGTGTTGATCACTACCAAGAATGACAAAACATATTTGCCCTTCTTTCAATTAAAATATGTATAAATACAAGAATCTGCAAAAGGGAATTGTTTCTAAAAGGTCCTTCAATGATAGTCACTTCTTAGCTTTTCTTCCTTTGTGCATCTCAGCCCTTTATTTGGAAAACGCGATGAACATTCCCTGTGTTGTTTGATGATGGATGGTACAATCACCCTCTGCAGCTTGGATTTTCTGCCTGCTTCATGGTTCAACTCCGCTGAGCAGTTCAGCACCGACTAATCCCATTGCTTCCATACGAAGGTAATAAGCCCTGGAGCAGGTCTGTGACATAGCTCGTTAAGCTGCCACTTGTGACATGAACACCTCACGTCAGAGTGCCAGTTGGAGTCTGACCACTCTGCTTTCAATCCAGTTTCCTGCTAATGCATCCATGGAAGGAATCAGCAATGGCTCAAATATTTACATGCCTGCCACCTACGTGGACAATATGCAAGGAGTTTTGGGTCTCCTTGCGTCAGTCTGGCCCAGCCCTGGCCGTTGGGAGCTAATTTAACCAACTGATGGAAACTCGCTCCTTTGCACACTGTGTGTGTGTGTGTGCGTCTTTGTCATTCTGACTTTTAGGTAGATTAAAATTTATCAATAAACATCTTTCTAAAGATAAAAAGATAAATGTACTTACAGTGTTCTCTGAAATGTTCCACAATACATCACAAATTCTTCCAGATTTATTCTTCAAGTGACTCTAGCCATAAATGAATCATGTTGTAAAATATGTTTTTGTCCCAGGTCAGCAAGAGAGGCCTAGGAGCCAGAGTCAGGTAGAAATAAGCAAAGCGAGACATCATCTCTGTGTGCAGCGATTCATACATGTGACTTGACAAAATCAGGGTATCTATGAAGGAGCATCTACCAGAATTTTCTGTCTAATTTAGTTAATCATCAACATTTTCTGGCATATTTAAATATTCTACTTCACAATTCCCCTGGTTCCCAGTGAAAAGTTTTGGTAATCACATAGTATACTTAGTAGTCTTAAGAGAATCACTCATTTATATTAAATACATTCTCCTAAACCATAAGACACATTCAGGTAAAAGTTCTAAATGTGTGACACACCAGGTTTCTAAAATAAATTAGTGTAATACACAATTATATTATATATACAGTTATTAATTCTCATTATAATTGTGCCAGATATATCATCCTCCTTGAACTGCTGAAGAAATAAAGGCCAATAAAGTAAACCATCTTGCCTTACTAACAGCAGAACTGGGACTTGAACCCTATTGGATCTGATTGTAAGACTGTCATTATATCCTACTGCCTTTACTGTGAAGTGAGTTTAGGATTCCCTAATGAAAGACACACATCCCATAAACTGAAATCGAGAATACACTGAAAATCTGATCTTAAGTAACACCTTTCCTATTGTTAATAAGAAAAGCACTGCCTCAACCAACTTCTGTTGCTTCCAGCCTTTTTTCTGCAGCACCACCCATCTCCCACCACCTATCAGATGTTGGTGAGCACTGACATAAACAGAAGGAAGACAGCAGAGTGTTGAAATAGCCTAGAAAGGGGGCAACCACCTACAAAACCATCCAGTGCAAGCAGAAGTTAAGATTCCTCCCCAGCTGTGGGCAACTGCCCTCCCTTTCCAGAACAACTATTACACTGCTGGGAGGAAAGTGGACAAGAGCTGGCAGGCATTCTGTATCTCTACCCAAGTATACACATGAAGGCTGGAGCTGAGCAGCCATGCCTTGCTGAACTAGGCCACATTACCTGCTTGTAAGTGTTGGGGCAGGGGTACCACATCAGGTTGGACAGCAGCACCCACCAGAATGCAAGAGAACCTGATACAGGGGGTACATTCTGTAGGGGTTTTGTGGGTTTGTCCGATTGAACTGGCACCAGTTTACATGAGAGCTGTGGGTGGTGATGGGCTGAGCTGGGCTAGACCATGGAACTCACCAATACCCATGAGAGCTGGGACTGGGAAGAGGCTGGCCTGGACCAAGCTGCAGCACCTGTTGCCACATGCCAAGTCCAGGACTGGAGGGCTGCCCATGCCAGGCAGCCACTGCACCCTCTAGCATGTGTGAGAACAGGTTCTGAGAGTGGGTCTGGTAAGGAACTTGGGGAACTCCTGGACTAGGCTTCAGATACTGCTAGGGAGCACAAGAGCCAGGGGCTGTAGGAGGACCAGGCCAGGCAAGGCTGTACCACTGTCAGCATGGGAGTGGGCCAGACCTCGGAGCATACTAGGCTGGGCCAGGCCACAGCACCCACTGGTACATGTGAGGCAGGACAAGGTATGGGCCTGCCAGGCTGGGAAGCAGCATTCGCCAGTTTGTCTAAGAGCCAGGGTTAGGGGCAAGGCTGGCTGAGATAGGCTGCAGCACATGCTGGAGAGATACTGTCCTGGGGTGGGTCAGGCCAGGTCAAGTGCAGCATCTGCTGCAAGTGACTAGAATGGGGTTGAGTTATGGCAGCCTGGGTCAAAGCACCTATTGGCACGCAGAAGATCTGGAGCCAGGAGTATGCCTGATAGGGGAATTTAAGCGACAGCTCTGACTGCTGAGTGTGATAGTCGGGTTTGGAGGCAGACCGGGCTGGAAAAGTATAGCACCCTTCTACTTGCTTGTGGGCTGGTTCTGGGAGTGGGCTGGCCTGCGCTAGGTCCCAGCACCCACTGGCACTCAGAAGTAACAGAAATGGGAGCAGGATGGGCTGGGCTAGGCCACAGTACCTGCTGGTTCACATGAGACCTGGGTTTTGGGCGGGGGTGGACTAGGCTAGGATGCAGTACATGATGGAGAGTGCTGAGACTGGGGGCGTGCCATGTTGCTCTCTCCCGTGTTGGGATCTCCACGGTGTCATCAAACGACCATTCCCCATCCCCGGGTGCTGAGGTAGTTTGACAGCAAGAAGAGGACCCCTCCTCTTCCCCCACTGCGAACACATGAGGAAAAAAAAAAAAACTAAAAACATATATCCCACCTTCGTTCCTCCCTATTTCAACCTGTTCCACACTAGCTAGAGGCCCATAGGGGCAAGCATCCTCTCAACCATGTAAACACTATTAAAAATAAATTACAAAATGAAAAACAGGGAAAAAGTTTCCTTAGCAAATATCTAGAAAACAATTCATTACCATTTATCAAGAGCAGGCTTTTCATCTTTCAGTAAATCATAATCATTTTTAAAATAAAAAAAATCTCCCAATATTGGCAGTACTCTCATTTTAAGACATCTACTCCACTTAACATTTAGAAACTCAATTCTAATCAATTGCAGTACACCACAAAACAAGTATTTTTAAATATTTCTAAACACATAAAATAGTTTCAAGAATAAATATCGGGCCTGGCGTCATAGCCCAGCGGCTAAAATCCTCGCGTTAGACATGCTGGAATCCCATATGTTCTAATCCGGTTCTAATCCCAGCGGCCCTGCTTCCCACCCAGCTCCCTGCTTGTGGCCTGGGAAAGCAGTCGAGAACGGCCCAAAGCTTTGGGATCCTGCACCCTGTGCAGGAAATCTGGAGGAGGTTCCTGGTTCCTGGCGCAGTACCGGCCGCTGTGGCTCACTTGGGGAGTGAATCATCGGACAGAAGATCTTTCTCTGTCTTTCCTCCTCTCTGTATATCTGACTTTGTAATGAAAATAAAATAAGCCTTTGAAAAAAAAATAAATATCAGATCATTTGCTGAAATATAAATTGGTTAAGGGACATTTTTGTACCCTGTTCTTTTTCCTAGTTTATGTTTTGATCTGGAAAAAAAGTTTTGGGATACTCAGTAGGTTTTTGAGAGTCATTATCTTATTTCATACTGATATTAGCTTCATTATGCAATGAAAGTGAGGCACTCAATTGGTGCTATCAATAAGATGTGTTCATCCACAGAGACATTGCAAATGAAGTGAGAAACATTCACAGACTACATTATGTGATGATAGTGAGTGACTTTAAAAGATGTCACGTTCTGCTTAAGGAGCTTTCCATGAAATAGCATTTACATTAAAGAGAGGCTGGGGGAGCTTGAAGACGTTAATTATCAGAGTCCACTTCTTTTTAAACAAAGTTTTAAGCCAAAAAAAACTCCTGGAATGCATCAGCACTTTAACCTTTAAAAATATGCATATTTTTAAATTACTAAAATACAACGTTACCTTTTCTGAAACTGAGTTCACCCTAACAAGTGGAAAAATGTGTAAAGAAAACTAGAAGGACAGAAGAGGGTTAAAACCTTTAACTGTACTCACGGCTTTCACGATCTGTGATGGCCTGTCTCAGGTACTCACCGCTGCCTCAGAATCTCCCGTCCCCGTAGCTCACATACTTTCCTACAGGAGAAGAATGCAAGTCCAACATACCCCTTCCCGGTGGCGTAGAATGTGCTCTGTGTGGATATGACATTGACACTATACGAATATAAAATCATCTCTGCATTTCCATTAAGAATGAAATGCCTCCCAAAGGAGCCACTGACTTGGTGTCACACCTTTCCAAGCGGTCTCACTTCACCTTCACTCATCCTATAATTTGGATGCAAGATAACATATCATTACTTCCTCAGACAAAAATGTTTTCCAGGAGAACTTCTCTACGTAAATGTATAAAATCACAATGGTACTAAAAATAGAAGAAAAAGCACATTCAATTGTCCATATCTATCCCAAGTCTCACTTCCCACGGTTTTTTACTTGTAGTTAACCATGGACCACAACTATTACATGGAAAGCTCTAGAAATGAACAATTGATACATTTTGAATTGTATGTTTTTGGGTTTTTGATGAAGTGTCCTGAATTTTGCTTCTTCTCATTGTGTCCTGATCAGGGCCTGAATCATCCATTTGACCGTACTATCCCTGCTCTCCACATGACCTGAAAAGCAATCACCAACTGACTCTCTTGGTTATCAGAGATTGTCATGCTATGTCTTATGTTCAAATAACCCGTATGTTACTTAATTACAGTCCCCAAACTAGAGTCATACTGTGAATTTTATTAGACTATATCGTCATAATCTTATTATTCATTAGCTACTAATCACTTCCTATATTCAGTTTATACATTAAACTTTACCGTAAATCTGGATGCGCGCAAAGCACCACATACATAGCATGCGTTCCTAGTCAAGTGCCAGACATCCAGTGGGAGTCGTGGATAATATATTTCTTTAGAATAGATTCATTTTGTTAAATGACCCAAACACTAATTTTAATGGAAATCGAGAGCTATATTGATCTACACTGTCACTTTCATTTCCTTCTAGTATACTAATAAATGAAGTAAGAACTGAAAATACTCTTTTCAGACTCAAAACAGATCCTTAGTTTTGAGCCCAAATATGACCCCCAAATAATGCCCTAAAGTTGTATGTGTCTTGGGAATAGAAAAATCTCTTTGCAATTGTTTATTGTTTTTCAAAGGGCCTTACTCACACATGACATCAAATTAGAAAGTAAAAATAAAAATATAAATATTATGATCATTGCTTACGGTGTACCTATTATACACTCATCGTGACATTCAGGAAGAAAAAACTACTTACTAAGGTCAAAATTATGTCGTTACATCTAGCAAATTATTTTAATTTCTCAGTCAAGACTTCTGTTCAATTTTTCAGTGTTTCAGGGGAAAAAACGCATTCCCACAAGGCAGTAAGAAAGATCAGCCTGTCCCTATTTCATTAAGCATCATTTTCACCTGCTTGGGTTTGCCAGCCTGGAGACTTCATTACAACAGAGTGATGGCTTTGGCTCGTTGTTCCTCTTTCATGCATGCCTTGATTTGTGACCTTCAGCATGAACGGGCTCACACAGTGCTTTCAGTTTAGTTCCAGGAAGAGAAGTGGTCAGATAACTGTAGGACTTATTGGCAAACCATAGCTGTTAACATGATTACTCAGAGCAATTGTATTAATAGTAAACGTACTCCAATACTGAAATAATAAAATCTCAAAATTTTTTTAAAATCATGGAAGATACATTCTTCACTATTTACAGCTAACATCCCCCAAGGGAAAAATTTTTTAGTCAAGTATCCGGATTCACAATGTAAAAAGTTCACTGGATGCTTAGATACAAAGATTTTTTTTTTAATTTTTGTAAAATATTATATTTTGATGTATTCAGAAAACAGGAAACACTTGAAGTCACTGTTAAGTCCCCATACCTAGAAATAACCATATCATTACACTACGTTTTCCTTTTGCCCACATGTGTCAAAAGTATTTTATGTATACGAACTAGGTGTAACTATGTATTTATAATTTTTTGTCATTTTCACCTAACATGTCATGTGTATTTCCAGCTAATGACATATTCTAGAAGGAATACTCTAGAAGGAATAAATTAAACTGACCAGTAGTTTCTGGGGCTGGGACACAGGATACTCCTGGAGCTGTGATTAAAGTTGATCATGGTGGCTGTGGTAAGGGTTTTATAGTACAATCATACAGTAAAATACTGTAAACTACAAATATTCTCAGTTACTTTATGTCAATCATATATGAAAAAAGGTTAATAGAAAAGATTTTTTAAAACCTTTTTAATTGGAAAGACAGATTTACAGAGCAAAAGATCTTCCATCCACTGGTTCACTCCCTAAGTGACTGTAATGGTCGGAGCTGATCTGATCTTAAGTCAGAGTTTCTTCTGGTCTCCCATGTGGGTTGAGGCTCCCAAGGCTTTGGGACATCTTCAACTGCTTTCCCGGGCCACAGGCAGGGAGCTGGATGGGAAGTGGAGCAGCCGGATACAAACTGGCACCCATATGCGATCCCAACACATTCAAGACAAGCACTTAAGCCACTAGGCTGCTATGCCTGGTCCCAATAGAAAAGAATTGTTTATAAAGCTCTCTCCAATGTTTAGTAATTACAAAATAACAAATATAATCACCACTTTATTCTTGAGAATACACCTCTGTATACTCAAC
Organism: Ochotona curzoniae; assembly: GCF_017591425.1. Classification (NCBI taxonomy): domain Eukaryota; kingdom Metazoa; phylum Chordata; class Mammalia; order Lagomorpha; family Ochotonidae; genus Ochotona; species Ochotona curzoniae. Next base: position 11,534,413 of record NW_024466502.1, read on the forward strand.
TCTGAATCACAGAACTGACGAAAAGATATTTCCATTCCTATGCAATTAATTATACTAAAATATCTTTAGGGCCTAGCGTGGTGGCTTAGCAGCTAAAGTCCTCACCTTCCACGCGCCAGGATCCCATATGGGCACCAGTTCTAATCCTGGCGACCCCGCTTCCCACCCAGCTCTCTGCTTATGGCCTGGAAAATTAGTTGAGGATGGCCCAAAGCCTTGGGACCCTGCACCTGTGTGGGAGACCCAGAAGAGACTCTGAGCTCCAGGCCTCGGATCGGCACAGTACTGGCCGTTGCGGCTGCTTGGGGAGTGAATCAACCGACAGATCTTCCTCTCTGTCTCGTCTTCTTTGTATAACTGACTTTGCAATAAAAATAAGTAAATCTTTTAAAAGATTTGTAACTCACTATATTAAAGCATTTACTAAACTTTCATATGTTTCTAGAGTCTTTTACTACATACTTTTGTTTACCTAAGTTTAGAACTGAAAAGTATTTGGGGCAGAACTGCACGGTTGTTATTGTGAGAACTCACATTCCTTAAAGACTTTGACAAATTGGACATTTATTAGCAGCTCACGTTATACATCAATTGTCTTTATTTCAATAAAAACAGGCACGATAAAAGAAAACATGAAATTTTTATGTAACAATCTCAAGAGACGATTTACCTACATTGTAAGCAGTTATTTGAATATCGCACCCTGGACCCGGCGCCATTTCCTTTCTCACAAGTCATGAAACTCGCGCCAGTCCAGCCGTCCACCAATCAGATGTAACGCATGTAACCCTGCATTGCACCTGAGAATCCCACCCCCAACCTCCCAACTCTGCCCGCCTACCAGTCATCCTTAGGCAGTCCCCAGGGGTTGGTGCCTGCGAGTGTCACAGGTGACTGCCTAAGTCCCTCCCAATCCCCGCCCACACCTTGCAGGCTCACCTGAATGGCATAAAGGCCCCCAGGTGTGGCTCTCCCTCTTCTCCTTCCAGCCTCTCTCCCCACCCCCACTTCCTCCTCTTCCTCCTCGCCTTCCCACCAACCCGTCCTGCCCTGCTGGAACAAACCTCCTAAGATAACCTCTTCGCGTCTGGTGTTTTCAGCTCACGGCAAAGAACCAGGCTGCGGAAATAAGCTGCGCGTAATAACGTAAAAACTAGAACTTCAACTGTTTCAAACAACACACATGACTGCAGATATTCAGTACTGCTCTTCAAGATTTCAAGAAACAAAATTTTCAGAAGATGGATACATCAGATAATGTATGCAAGCAATAAAAAAGGAAAAAAAAAAAAAAACTACTGAACCCTATAGCACAGAGGGCAAAACTACAAACGAAGCAGAGTGACAACTATCAGACATCAACAAATATACATTTGATTCAAAATTGTGTGATGTCTAAGAAAAAACAAAAACTAACAAAACTAAGCCACAAAATGACAGATGCATTTATTAAGGGGCAGGAGGAGGAGGCCGACTTCAGACGCCGGGTCAGGGAGGGACAGCCAGGAAATGGCTGCATGGGCGAATGGCCAAAATGCAACTCTGGAAATGTGAGATTTTCTGTTTTGTCATAAATTATTTACACTTCAGAAGCTGGGATATAATAGATCTCTGGAAAGATAAGGGTTTGGTAATAAAATGACTCTTAATTCGACGTTCACAGTTTCACCTAGCGTGACCTTTGCCTGGTCAATGCTGTTGGACATGAAGACAAAAGCCAGCACCTGGATGACTTATCATAAAGACGCCCTTCTCACCATCACAACATGCAGAAGCCAAGAGCGGGGCAAAAAGTGGATGAGGAGATTCATTTTAAATTACTTCACCGATCTACTTTAAAATTACATGTCCCTGAGTAGGCTTATGATTTCCTATGTGATCTAACCAAAATGCAAACCCTATCTTCAAATAGGTTAATCACAGAATTTTATTTCGTTTCTTTAAATAAACCATTTTTGCCATCTGCATATCACAACATGTTACTCACTTTTGATTTTTTAAAAAATCTGATTTAAGCCCAGAGGTAAAAACAAATGTAAGGTGAAAGAATCACGGAATCTTCCAATTTCCTCTGACAGTCGCCCTATAAGCCTATCCTGGTCTGCTTTGATTTTGTATGGCTTAACAGTTTTCATGTTTCGATTGCTTTTCCTTATAAACACAGCCTGATTTAGCTCCCTGTAACTTGTACCTAGTTGTAACTTGCATCTAGTTCTGTACCACTTAACAAACCCCTCTTGCATGGCATATGGACATCTACCAACAGAAAACAAATTTCCCTTAAATTTCTTTTATAATTAGACTAAGCCACCCCAGCCCCTAATTGGTCTTCCTGTGTTATCATGTAAAAATTACTTCACCGATCTACTTTAAAATTACATGTCCCTGAGTAGGCTTATGATTTCCTATGTGATCTAACCAAAAGAGAGCAGCCAAGGACTCCTTTCACTTATCCATACCAAGACTGGCTGGTTAACAAAGGAAAAGAAGTCTCCTGGGCTGCCAGCAGCCCACAGGGTCCTCCTCAAGTATGTGTGAGGAGCAAGACACCCGGGTTCTCCCATAACCTGTTCAGAGCTGCAGGGGCTGGGGTGGCGAGAACACCCTCCACAAACACAATGGACTCCAGAACAACAGATTTCAGCAGCATGATGGTGGACCTGCTCACCACCCAGCCTCCTTCCAGAACAGACCCTTGGAAATGTTTTCAGCAAAGCCAGAACTCAGCAGTGTCCTTCCCTCTTGACCTCTTAGAGCAGCCTGGCATGGGGCTGAGACACTTGCCGGTCTCAATGCTATGTGAGACCAGAGAGGAGAACATGCTGCTAGGGACCAACTGGCCAATGCGGGATGCAAGGGAGAATATTCTGATTTTACTGTGATACAGGCCTTTTCTGCAAAGAGAATCATTATCAGTCTTGGATAAGAAATTGGCCATGTGCAGCTCTGGAGGTGTCGGTGATGATTTTTTTTATCCTGGAGAATCCAGAGTCCTAGAGACTCTGCAGATCCCGAACAGCAATTGCTGGAGATGGTAAGGACAAAAGCATCCGAGCTTGGGATTATGTGATTACCACGAAAAACATCCACGCCACTTTCACCCCCATGCAGGACACCTGCTCATCTATAATTTTCAACAGTAACAATTTGAAAATTAATAAAACACAATAAGAATAAATCATGAGTTGTAAAGAGTGTAATGCAAACAACTAGTAAAATGACAATCTGTAAAACAGATCAAATAAAAATCTCCAAAACAGAACAAAAAGATTTATTATGTTATCAAAATAGAGGCAGGAAAATGTAAGAATCAGAAAATTAAAGATAGAAAATTAAAGGAAGATAAGGGTAACATCATAATACAGAAACAGATATAAGTAAGTGGGGCCAGCACTGCAGCATAGCTCACTAAGCCTCTGTCTGTGATACCAGTGTCCTATATGGGTGGCAGTGTCAGTCCCAGCTACTTCACTTTTTCTAATCCAGCTCACTACTAATGCGTTTGGTGAAACAGAGCAAGATGGGCCCAGCACAGCAGCCTAGTGGCTAAAGTCCTCACTTTGCATGTGCCAGGATCCCATATGGGCAGTGGTTCATGTCCCAGCCGCCCCACTTACCTTACAGCTCCCTGCTTGTGGCCTGGGAAAGCAGCCGAGGACGGCCCAGAGCCTCCTGTTGGTAGGTTGAGCCACTGCAAAAAGCAGTATAGAAGTTCCTCAAGAAACAAACTAGAACTGCCATATAACTCAGCAATCCCACTGCTGGCTGTATTTCCAAAGCAAACACACTCATTCTGTCTCTGGAACGCCCGATTCATGCAGCATTATCCACAGTATCTAAGACACAGCATCAAACGACGTTTCAGTCAGCAGATGAATGCACAAACAAAACATGGCAGAGAATCATGGTGGAATATTACTCACCCTTTACAAAGAAGAAAATCCTGTCATTTGTGGTAACCCAGGTGAACAATGGGGTGATATTAAGTGGAAGAAAGCAGACAAATGCCACACAGTCCCTCCAGCACAGGGAACCCTAATAAGCCACAATAAGCATCATACTGCTGGTTCCCAGAGGCTGGAGGATGGAAAAGGAGACACTGATCAAAGAACACAGAGCTTCAGTGAACCTGCAGTAATCATTTCAGGAATCCAGTGTCTCACACACTTGGACATGACCGACAGTAGCCTTTACACATTCTCTGCACAAACAAATGATAAGCAAAATGCATATGTTCATTAACTTGATTTAATCATTCTACAAGGCATAATGTTCAAAACATCATATGCCATAAATAAACACAATTTTATATTAATGATTAAACCCTTAAGCAAAAACAAAGCAGATATGGCAAGAAAGTGCTTTAGGCTAAACCAGGAATATTTTTTCTTATTAAAAAAAAAAAGCACAATGCCTTTGTTGGACTAGTAAACGGAAACATTCAAAAAGAGGAAAGAGAGAAACAGTTTTAAACGACTAGAAAAGATTCTTTGAGTGCTCGCTTCAGCAGCACATATACTAAAATTAGAAAAGATTCTTTGAGCAGTAAAGTAAAATAAATATTTCTCTCAGATGCTATTAAGAACTTGTTTTGAGTTTAACACAAAGACAGCAGAAGCGAAGATTTGACCTTCCAAGATGTAAACTTCTTGGCCAAGGATTTTAAAACATGGAAAGTTGAGGGCAAAAAGAAAAGCAAAAGAACATCAGAAGGAACATATTTCCCATGGCTGATGCTCACTCAAGCCCTCACATCAACTGGCACTCAGAAGCTTTGCGTGGTGGTGGGAGGGATGACTTTGAAAAAGGCAGAGCTGAGCTGCAGGGCCACAGGAGGGCACTTAGGGTAAAATGGGTGAGGCTGAAACTCTTGTAATAACTACAGGAACTGTGCCATCAGAGGACGAAGGTGGACTCTGAAAGCAGAGGTAAGTGAAGGAAGAAGTTCCAGACCAGACAGGACGGGATAAAGAGCTCAAAGAAAGCAGCAATGAAATTCATTAAACGTAAATCCTTTTATAAGCAGTTTTTAATGCAATACTACAAAGCTCGTGGAAAAGCCATGGCTTAACCAATAGGGCCAATAATGAAAGTAGATTTGGGGATACAGCCACTCTTGGCATGGTTTCAAGAAGAAAGAACTGGAGAAAGACAAGTTCCCAATGATTGGTCAGGTAAGTTATTTTCCCTTCACGGTATTCATCCCATATTTCATAGACACTAAAACCTTTCCCAATTAGGATTCAGTAGACCATTCTGAATTACAACTTACATAATTAATCATATTCTCCAAAATGATAATTTGCCTGCAGAAGATTATAACTCATTTTGAAGGTAACAAAATCCTAACCCATGAAGAGAGTCCAATAAACCCCCTCCCACCACAGTTGCTTTTCTGGATGAAATAAGAGCAATATCCTATAATATTCCACGTCTCTCAAGAGGGAAGGCTGTGGGCCACCTAGGTGAGGATGAGGCAGAAACAGCAACAGCAAGCCCTTCCCCCTGCACCATCATCCCCTCCCACACACAAACATACGCAGATTCAACGAAAATAAAGCAATTCTGCAACCACTCTCCTCAAATTTCATTATTTCAGAATACTTGTTTACTTATTCATTTGAAAGAGTTAGAGAGAGAAAGGGATAGATCTTCCACCCACTGGTTCACTCCCCAGGTGACCACAATGGCCACGGGGGCCGGGAGCTTCTTCCAGGCCATTAGCAGGAACCTGGATACCAAGTGGATTCCTATGAGTGGTGTCTTTACTTGCTGTACCCTTCTTCTAAATGTCTATGAGAAAGAAGGGACTCTGGAAAAAGAGAAACACAGAGAAAGAGGTTCTCTGTTAAAAAACAACAACAATAACAACACTTCAAGAAACCTTGGAATAAGTTACTGTATTTACTAAAAAGTTATCATTCTTCTCCCTAGCATGACATATTCTAATGTATGGTGAAAATAGCTACCAAGTTCTTCAGCAAATTGAAAAACTAAATTTTCCAATCTAGTAAGGAGCACAGTTTGAATCACACGAAGTTGTAAAGTTTGCTGGGGCTGCAATCACAGAAGCACACCCTTCTGAGAGCTGTGAGGGAAGGCTTCTCTCCCTATCACACAGGGCCATCTGCACACTAAGCATTCGCTCTGCATGGGCCACTGTCTCTCCAACATTCCCCTTCCTCTGAGACACTCAGTTAGGGCTCAGTCATAACATTTTAACTTGGCCAAGAATCTTTCCTCACATTCTGAAGACAACACAGAAATCAAGGGGGCACAATTCATTGCATCACACATTATACCTACGACCATTACTATCACTTAAGATAGTAATTCAGATTCTTTCTTTTATCCTGACAAATTGTGTAGTAATAAGAAAAAATGGCTGTTAAATAAATATTGACAGTAAGTCATGCTCTAAATACACATCATGGATGATTTTTTTTAAGACAGGGCAAAGTGTTCCATATTAACTCTGGTCCTAGGTTACAATCATTCTTAGTCCAAAATAGATCTAACTACCTGTAGTAATTGTGCTAGAATTTAACCACAAGAATCCCAAGAGACCATGTTTCTGTAAGTCAAACTCTGATGCAAAAACATGTAAGGCAGAGGTATGCTACAGCTGCCACCCTCTGGCACCTACCGCATACACTGTAAAGCTCCGACAGATACTACATCACCTGGACACAGGCAAGCTTACCACGCCATCTTCCTTGAGAGGTATTTGAAGGATCATTTCTTGCAAAAATGGAACCATGGAGAGAAAAGAATATTCACAACGTTACCATAATCACAATCAACATCATTAAGTTGAACAAACAGCTTAGAAGATGACATCTCAGACACAGAGAGAGAAAATGTTATTACCAGAATTCTTTTAGAAAAAACACAGTGAGGGAAATGATTTGATAAATCTTTGGGGATACAGGGAAGCATACTAGGCACATTCAAATGTTAAATGCTAGTTACCAAGCTCTAAGCATTCCACAAGGAGGACAAATGCAAATGAGGAGAAGAGAAAGAATGCAGGGGAGCCAGGCTGGGGGTGGGGGGTGGAACTGGGTGACTGGAGATGCAGAGGAGCTGCAGGTATTCAATGTAATCTCACAGGAACCCACACTCTCCTACAAACTCATAACATAAAGCGGAGGCTCTGGGAACTTACAAGGAGCTATGCTTTGCACTCACGTGGACCAAAACACTCACTATCTCCTGGAACAGCTAGAGAGGAAGACTGGCATCTGCCATAAAGGAAGTAACTTCATCCATAATGTGATCTTGGGGTATGCGGTAAGGCAGCCCATCATTGACCCATTCTGACACCACCACACTGAGTAAGCCAAAACCTAACACTTGCTCAGCAGTACCAGTCATAAACACCTTCCAATCTGCTTTTCAAAGACACTCATGGTCCTGCTTGCGGGTCCTCCTTCAGCCATTCTCTTTAACTGGAGAACACAGATGAGGGGTTTTTAATTTCCATAACAAAATGTTGCCTTTGCCAGCTGAGCACAATACCTGGCACACACTAAGCACTAAACAAGTGTTTCTCACAAGCCACTCAAGAAGATTTTGACAGCACAGATTCCCAAGCTCAGCCAGTCATATTGACTCAGAAACTCAGGCATGAGGCTGGGGTATAAATATTTAAGTGAATCTGTTGCAGTGGGTGTGGGGATCTTATTTCAAAACCTTCAGGAATATACCAGCTGTCATCTCCTCCTGCTTCTCCACGCTCTAATATGAGTCCAATTCAGATCATCAGAACATTATAAATACAAGTTGCCTGACTTTGATTCCTGGCCAATCAACAAGCACAGGAGGGGTCAATGAAACCACAAAAACGTGTGAGATCTTCCCAGCAGAGGGGCTAGATTACAATCAGAATGAGAGACATACATTTACACAGCACCAACATTTGGAGGGCATTTGAAGAAACACAAAGAACCCTTGAAAATCAAAAAATCAGAGACAGGAGGAAAATTGGGGAAAACATGACAACATACAGTTTCCAACAGTAATTAATCATAAGAAGAGGTGCTACTGGGATTAGCATATTAGATTATTAGTACTACTGGAATTAGCATATTAGCCATCTGATCAAGAAAAAATTTACTACACTGGCTGATGCTGACATCCAACCAAGTGGGGAGAGACAGTGAGCAAATTGGGACAAGTGCAGAAGAGGTAAGAGGTAGTAATGAAATGGAACAAGTGAGAATTAAGCTCAGTCAAGGACTGCTGTTGTAATCGGTGCTTTAAGAAAAGCATATACTTGACACCCCCTCAGTGAACGCAGATATTGGGGAGTCATAACTTTGAAGTAGCAATCAATGGAGCAAGTACACAGACAAGGGTGGAGACCACAGCATGCACTGGGTGGTTTGGTATTGTTCCATTTGGGTGCTTCCAGAAAGTACCAGAGTCCAGATGCTCATGCAAAACAGACATTTATGTGTCACATTCTGGATGCCTTCAAGATCAAGGCACATCATATTCACCTTGTGGCTCATAATCCCTGCCTTCTCACTGCCAAAGGGGGCCAGAAATCCCTCTGTGGAACCTTTGGTGAGAGTACGAATCCTACCCAGGAGACTCCCTCCCTCATTAATCTTAATCACACACCAAAGTCGCCACCCCTAATAATATCACAGCATGGAGTAATCTCAGTGCATTGTATTTTGGAGGCACAAAAATATTTTTCCATAATATGTATGAAGGAGAGCCACTCACTTTAAAAACTAGAAATGGGATAAAAATGGGTAGCATTGGAGCTAAAGGTTCAAGTGGAGATAACATTGATAGATCCAATTTTTTGACACAAGCAAAACACAAAGGCCATCAACTGAAGGCGAGAGGTGGAGATGTGAGGATGGAGAGAGCTGAACTGCCGGCTCTGAGGATCAGCGTGGTCAGGATCCCATGACCACGGACGGTGATGTTCTCTAACAGGGATGGCTCCCACAGTCAGGAGAGGAGAAGGTGAACTGCATCATCAAACCTCACTGTGGAGTTTGCAAAGTGCTGTGTAGTGTGAGACGCCAGCAAAACACCCATCAGAACCATAAACCACCCAGCAAAGAACAAATGTCAAGAACACAGCGGCAGCCAGTGTCAGGGGAGGAGAAGACAGAAGAAAGTCAGCAACAGGAATAGGACAAGTGTGCAGAAATCAGGAGAAGGCAAGCAGGTACATTTACAAAAATTAAATAGGTTTATCCTTCAGTTAATTTAGTAGAATTCTTGACTACATACTATAATGTCATCAAGTGCCACCCACGTACAACTGCCCTGAATGACACTGCGTATTGTTTCAGAAGCTGGAGTTGGAGTCCACACCCATTACATCGCTTATTTTTACATTGTTTACACTGTGCTTTCACTATGTAGGATTTGGGTAGCTTACAAGGATGGGAAATCATAGCATGATAAAATAAGTTAAAAATAAGTAAGACAGATGAGGTTAATAAAGTTAAATAAGTAAGACGGATCTGGAAATGAGGCTGGTTTATGAAGCCTGATGAGCCCTAAGTGAAGATCAATGCAATAAATTCTTAGAATTTGGTGCCAGATAAGTTTTCTGCTAATACACTGGCATACTTCCTACCATTAAACATTAGATTATTCCACTTCCATTTGGATCTTGACTCCAAGAAACTTGAAACTAAACATTTTCCTCAATTGTAATAACTGCTTTAATCCAGGTTTTTCTATTAAAACCAATACTTTGCTTTATTACATGTAGACTGCTACTTGTCTATTATATTTGGTGGTTTTAGTTACAAACCACCTCAAATATTTTTTCAATATGTACAACAAAATTAAAAAAAAATATTCAGAAACTTCATTTGCAAGAGTAGACCAAACATTTAGTGCTTTTCTTAAAACTGTTAATTTCGCACTTAACTTTAAACCCTAAAAATCATTTTATAAGTTATCCTACTGTAAAATTGTTTACTGCCTTTTTACATGTGGCAGAATATCACAGTGAAATACTCTGGAATCTTACATATCACTACATTTTCTACCTACAGTCATGCCTGGAGTTATCAGTGGTAACATGCTGGATATGTTTCCTATAACAAGTCGCATGGCTTATCAGCGCTCTGACTTGCCTGCTAGTGTTATCTGTACCACACCCTCAAAAGCAGGAACCTTGGCAAGCACAGCAGGATGAACTGCCATTTTCAATGTCTACATCCCACATTGGAGGGCCAGCCTGAACCTCGGTTACTTCACTTCCTACCCAACTCCCTGCTAATGCACCTAGCAAGCAGTGGAGGATGGCTCAAGTGCTTGACGTCCTGGCACTCACACTGGGGGACCCTGATGGCGCTCCAAGGTCCTCCCCTACCTTCTCTCTAGCCAAGTCCTGGCTATTATTTCAGGAGTAAACTAGCAGACCCATCCTCTCTCCATCCCCTCTTGCCCCACTGTGTGTGTGTGTCTCTATGTGCAACCACACATCACTTTACTGTTCAAATAAATTAATGAATCCTTTTTTTAGAAAAAAGCATCTTTAATAGCAGATGGTAAGTCAGGTGTGGTAAGTTAAGAAAACTGCTCATTTTAAAGGCATCCTAATGTGGATGACTCTTTATATTAGAAAAATACGTCTTTACTTGGTTATGCTGAGTAAATCTCAGGCTTACCTCCAAACATTTACCAAAGAATTAGTGGTTCCCACTGCTGTGAGATGGCTATAGGCTTTTTACATCAAAGTTGCTTACACATCTCATTGCTTGAAAGGAAATAAAACAGTATCTACTTTTCCCCCCTTATTTATTGTGTTTCTTTTTGAGGTCTACTTCATTAAACAGAATGGGAAATGTCCAAGTAAGGAGGCAGGTTGGTGGGATGCTGCTGTTTGGGAAACTTGGTTGAATTATTTTGTCCAAAGGAACTGCTGGTGTTGGGGATCAGTTCCCCCACGTAAGTCCCAGTGGTTCTGCCCATAAGGACAGCCCTTCTGAGCTGGTTATTAACTTCACACCTAAAGTCGCTGTTCCTGCTAATTCAGTGTGACGGCAGGATAAGAACTGCCACCAGGAGACCAATAAGCCCCAGTTCTAAACACTATTAAGCAAAACTCTTCAACATTTTCTTTTCTTTTCAATATCTGGGTTGCTTTAGTCACCATATGAAAAATATGAGTCTAAACCCATGATCTTCAACAAAGGCTTAACCTTAAGCAATCAGTCAAACCTTTAGTTCAGCTCACACATAAAACAACTAACATTTCTATTAGCTTTGCGTTTTTAACCCCGCAAAACAATCATGGTCCTTTGCTACCATGTTTTTAAGAGCAAGTCACGATGGAGGATTCTTTATTATCTTGGATTCACAACAAAACAGCTTTTCTAGAAGTTTTGAAAGATTCTCCCATCATGAAAACATTTTATCTGCATTTCACTCAGTGTGAAAATTAAGAAATAGCTGGATTATAAAACAAATCATACCCTGAACAGGTTTTCCCTTTTCACAGAACCCTTTTAGGAAAAAAAAAAAAACTGGGTTATTCCAAATCCTTCAAGCAAGGGGTTTTATACATACTCCAGTTTTGCCCAGTGCCAATTTCTATAATTCTATCAGTTATATCAGGCAGTAAAGAAATCACTGCAATAGTTGGATAGCTTCCTATCACAGTTATAGAATGGTCTCATGAGTTCACAGGAGGCAACTCCAAACAAACTAGTCAGCACAGAGAGCCTGGGCACAGGATCCAATTCTTCTTCTCCAAATATTTTTGATACCATCAAAAAAAAATCACCCATTCATAAGACCATTTCAGTACTGACCTGGAAAATTCATTCAATCTGAAAAATTTCTATCATCAGTTAATGCTAAAAAAGGGAATCAATTGTACTTGAATAGGACATGCAATTATTTAAGATAATTCATTCTTCTAAAATAGATAGGTTACACAGCATAAATAGATGGAATTCAAGAAGCTTAGTATGTATATACAGTATATTACTATATTACAATAACCTCAGAAAAGAGGTGAAATTAATAAGCTATACTAAGTAGAACCAACAAGTACATTGGGACCCTTGGAAATGCAACAATGTGTTAAATGTAGATAGTAAGTAACCCATGCAATGCCAAAAAAATACACAGAATCAATGCAGTGGAATAAACAAGATTGTTACCCTTTGACTGGATAGTTCTAAAAGAGTCAAATGGAGGCCACAGAAGTCCATTCCAGGCTAACAGGTTATCATTCAACCAGAGATCAATTCTGGGCCTACAAAGGCTCTGCTAAATAAAAATGAAAATAAATAAATGCAGATAAAACCCTAAAGCTCCTGATAACAAGTGTGTCTTCCACCTTCCACCTGCCTGTCCTCATCACCTCATCTCCAACTTGAAGGTGATAAAGCAGAGACAAGAGATGCAAACACATTCCACAACCCTGCATTCCGGCTGTGTGGAGCCTTCCATAACACACACTATCCCTTTTTCTCCACGAGGCTCATGATTTGTTTTGAATTTATTTCATAAATGATTTGATCAAACTCTTATTTTTGTGTGTGAGTCTTTCAGTTTAGTGTTTCTAACAGTATCTTTGACGGCTACCATTGCATCAGTATAATTTTCCATTCAGTATTATGAGTGGGTAAACAGGTTAGACAGAAAATAATCATATAGTCAATAATAGGTGGCCATTTTGTTAGATGGGTTTCCAACATATGAGATTGCTACTAGAAATACAACATACCATAAAAATACACTTAGAAGATATACTATATCTTCTATACTATACTATACTTCGAACTATACTATGTAGTTGCTTACACATATACATGTGTGTATATGGATTTATTTTATTTGAAAAGCAGAGTTACAGAGAGAAATAGAAATCTTCTGCCTACTGGTCCATCCTCCAAATGGCCACAAGAGCCAAGGCTGGTGCAAGCTGAAGCTGGAAATCCTAAACCCCACCCGGGTCTCCCACTTGGATGACAGGGGCCCACACACTTGGCCACCTTCCCCTGCCTTCCCAAGAGCATTAGCAAGCAGCCAGTGTCACACAGAGCAGCTCAATCCAGTGTGCCACAATGCTGGCCCCTATATGCAGTCCTGTGACAACTGAGGACAACAGAAATAAAGAACAAGTTGGAAAGACGCAAATACCAAGAGGTAATTGTCCGGATTACTAAAAGTCCCGAGATCAAATCCTGGTTCCCTCACTTCCCAACTTTGTGACCTTGAGCTAATTGCCTCTCTGTGCCTTGATTTTCCTCATCTGCAACAGAAGTTAAAGCACCCACCTGAAAGTGTTATTTTAATGATTAAAGGATTTATGAGTACAAAAATGTCTTAAAATTGCCAGCTCAAAGGAAATCTTGTACCTTTTTTTTTGCTGCTGTCTTATCCATTCAGCAAAGACCCAAAGGGAAGAAAGAGTGAACTGCACAAACATAACTCCTCAATGCCATGATAATCAGACTCCTTTTTCATGCTAACACAAGTAGAATGGGTAAAATCCCAGCATAAAAAAAACCAGCAGTAAGTAATGACTATTACAGATACACCTGTAGTCTTAAGAGTTCCTCTCCAACTGTGGAATGGATGTAAGCAAGGCTCATCTATAAGACACAGGGGGAACTCACTGGGAGAAGGCACATTAAGTGATAAGCAAAAAGGCATTCAAGGAAATCCAGAAGCCAGAATATGCTGGGGGTGATGGTGGGGCCAGCTGATTCTCCCAATGGAAAGATCACAGGCAAAAAAAAAAAATACCCTGAATGAATCAGAAAAGTCCTATCCTCATAACACTGGCTACCAGAAGAGACCTTAGGGCTAGAAGACATCCCAGCTAACTCCTCAGGTAACTGCTTTAACTGGCCAGTGTGTGTATCTGCTGCCTCATCTGCTTTCTTCATTCCTTGATGACATCAAAGAGATCTTAGCTGCTCAGGGGTGCAACAGCATTAGCAACAAGCACACATCTTGTCTGCAGACATCTCTAATCACCTTCTCAGGATGGCACTCAACATCTTCACAGTTTACTTTTCTATTTGTTTGGCTTCTTAATCAATCTCCAACAAACTGCACAAAGCAATCTGTAAGACCTATGTACTTGAATACAATTCAATTAGACTAAGTTAAATACATCTAAAATCAAGGTGATACTGCCCACCCGGCCAGGCATCTGCACCAAGACCCTCACGGAGCTCTGTTAGCCTCAGAACCTCCTGCAGTCATCCCGGACCTTAGCCAGCTTCCAGATGAGACCGATGGCTGTGACTTCAGGCGGGACCTGTCAATGCTCCTGTAAGGCTCCGCCTTCAGAAATGTGACTCTCGTACATTACACACTCCGGATTGTTAAACTCAGGCCTCCTGTTTCAGAGCTGGTAATACTTTGGCCAAGTTCTATGCACACAAGTTTAGAGGGAAAAACAGAGGCTTAAAGTTAAGTGCATTGTTAGGGACCACAGCTGCCTAGATCCCATAAAACAATGCCATGTAAAGTGCATTTCTTATCAAAAAATTGCAAGTTATGTATCTGTCTTCTTATAAAATTTTAAAAATTCAGAAAAACATAATAAAAGAAATAAAGTCCCAAGTGCCACTAACCTAGAGAAAACTAGTCACAAATTAGCAAACAGGAGACATAAGTAGATTTGTACCTTTAAGATAATAAGAAGGCACACAAAGTCTATAAACTAATCTGCTTCTTAATTATTAGGATAGCATGAGAATTTTTAATGTCCTTAACACCATTAACAATATGGGTTAGATGAAGATCAACTATAGAGTCCCTCGCAGTGTTTGGGCTCCCTCCCTATCCTAGTATGGCTTCATCTTAGCTAAATTACATTGGCATATTTCCAAATCAGGTGATAGTCTGAAATAGTATGGGTTAACATTCTAACATATTTTCTGAAAGAGGGGATACAATTCAATCTGCAACACTCCCCTATGGTAAAACACGGTTCCCATTTCTTCCTATTTCATTTAATACGGCAAGTGCTTTGCAGTGCTAATTAATTTTAATTGCAATGTAATATTTCATGACTCATTAGTCTTCACAACAACCACATTCGTGTTGCAAAGAGTGAAAAATCAGAAGCAGGAACAGCAAGTAACTGCCCCCAAAATAGTCAGATAATAGAAGCTCACCAGATACTCTTAGTCTGCAGCTCACTGCTAACTCTGCAGTAGAGAACGGGACCCGCATTCACTTCAAAGGGGCAACATAACTAATCACCAAGTAATTGGATATGCTTTGTTCCTCTAGATCTTTAAGTACTTAAAACCATCTTCAAATCTACCTTCGCTCAAATTTCTCAATGTCTCAATTGCTCTCTTAAGCTACCTAACTTAAACCAGCATCTAGCGTTAAGAATCTTATGGCTTTTCAGGGCGTGGCGGGAGAGAGGTCCCGGCCACGGACTTCAGATTTCCTCCAGTCTCAGCACGACTTCAGACTTCCAGCACCCCTTCAGGCTCAATAAAGTGTTGGCATCTCAAAAAAAAAAAAAAAAGAATCTTATGGAATGTTTTACATGGTACATCAGAAACTTTTATCGTTAACTCTGCTTAATAAAGGAATATCACAATTACCATTATACATAGTAAGGTCAGGAGGGATGCTCCAAGTGTCACACTGGAGTCCTAGGTTTGAGTCCCAGATCTGCTGCTGTTAATTCCAATTTCCTGTAAGTGTGCACCTGGAAGGTAGCAGGTAATGGCTTAAACAGTTGGTCCCCTGCCACTTGCATGGCAGCCATGGATCAAATTCCCAGCTCCTGGCCTACTCTAGCACTGGTCTGTTGAGAACACTTAACTGGGTAAATCTGCAGATGTCTGTCTCTCTCTCTCTCGCTCACCCTCCCTCTCTCTCTTTTCTCTCTCTACTTTCCAAATAAATAAAACTGCTTCAAAAAATAACAGTGGAATAAAATTTTACTCTCTTTTTCCTGATTTTTCTTCAATGTCT
Organism: Ochotona curzoniae; assembly: GCF_017591425.1. Taxonomy (NCBI): domain Eukaryota; kingdom Metazoa; phylum Chordata; class Mammalia; order Lagomorpha; family Ochotonidae; genus Ochotona; species Ochotona curzoniae. The sequence continues at coordinate 11,550,367 of NW_024466502.1, forward strand.
GCCACCACTTAACCTCCCTTGAATACCTTTTACATATTCCATTACATTAATTGCGTTTATTTAAGGCTATTTGTACTATTTGCAAAGAGATTAGTTTGTATTACACAGTCAGCCATCTGCATCTGTGGGTTCTCCATTTGTAGAGTCAACTAACCAATTACATATTGAAAATACAATAAAAAACTGCATCTGCATTGAACACGTATGGTCTTCTCATTATTCCTGAAGCAGTACTAACAACCACACACACAGCACATCAGCACTTACCTTATACCAACTAACATAAACAATGTGCACTTGATTTAAAGTACACGGGGGATGTGCATAGATTATATGCAAATCCTGTCCCTTTAGGTAAAGGACTCTAATATCTGTGGACTTTGTTGTCCTCAGAGGATGCTAGAGCATCCTCTGGATCTCTATCTCCTGTGGATAACCAAGGACAATCATATTTTATAAGCTCTAGAGACAACAGATGTAGTGTGTACAATATGACTGTGCTGAACTCTTAGCTCCTAGTTGATTCCGTAGGGACTTGTAAACACACAGTCATAGATGCATGCAGCAACAAGTCATTCACCTGCTTTAGATTTTGCCCACTCACAGTATTATGCCTCATAGCAATGCATCAGCCAACAGCTAACCACACACCACAGTGATACTCCAATATCATAAAGGAACTGAAGAACAGCTATAGCCTAGTGGCCCCACAGTCTTCACAGCATAATGAATGCATTCTTCACATGTTTGTGCTGACGCTAAACAAACCTATTGCGCTGTTAATCACATAAAAGTATAGCACATACATATGGGTATTAATACACAATATTAGATAATCCTTGATAATGATAGAATATTATGTCTGTGGTCTATTTGACTAAGCATACTTTTAAATCACTATTTTAGGCTACATTCCTTCTAGTTATAAAAAGAAATCTGACTGTAATTGGCAATGTCACTTTATATCACCAGCAGCCTAATATACTCTGTTTTTCTTGTCTCTTATTTGCAACATTTTCTCTTGTGCTTGATTCAGTCTCATCATCCTATCCACCAGGGGCATAAATCTAAGAATGCCACTGTTAATATCGTCAGAAAGATGCCATATGAAGGGATGGACCTGGAAATGGAGTTTAAAAGTCACCGAGGACCATGAAGGCAGAACAGCAGTGATGGCAACTGCTTGCCACTCAGGCTGGTGCAATCGCACCAGAGCTATGATCTTGAAGAACAAGAACAGAATGAGGGAAAATGCTCAAGAATGTGCATTGCTGAAGACACTGAAACTAAAGAAAATCTGAAAATCGCCCATTTCAGATATATAGCAACATCTAACCAACTAAAGACAAAACACGGAAGAATATTCCACTGAGCACCATGACAATCATGACCAAAGCCATAAATAAATAAATAAATAAATAAATAAATAAATAAATAAATGACCCATCTATGATGCTGAACTGACTGCTCTCGCTGGATGATTTAAACAATTTAGGAATCATTACTCTAATTATAAAGTATCAGACTGTGTGGAGAGTCTGCCAGGGCTGATAGGAAGGCAACTGAAGACTTTCTGGAAACTAAATAAGCTGATTGTGGAGGCAAATTACTTGCCAAAGCAAATCTTCAATATGGATGAAACCTCCATTCTGGAAGCAGACGCATGAAAGGACTTTCATCCATAAGGAGGCAAGGGAATGTCAAGCTTTGGGATTTTTAAGGACAGAATAACCATCTGTCCTGGGAGCAACATAATTCAAACTGTGGCCTGGCACAATGAGAACTTGGCTCTTAAACATATGCAGCAGTAAGTACACACTGCTAGAACTCAACCAAAGCCATAAAGAGACATGGGTGTGCCAACTCCTCTTCCAAGATGCCCTCCTAATCTGCTATGCAGGGTTAAACAAAAAAATGATGTTTGGAAAATAATGTACCTGTTACACTTTGGCTATTTTGGGTGTCTCAGAAGGCCCATATGTTGAAGGTTTGGTCCTCAAAGCCTCGTGTTCATGGCTAATGTTTTAAGAGTGAAAACCTAACCTAACTGTTGCATTGGGGCCTTTCAGGAATGATCACATTGGGCTAGCTGACAGGGGAAGGCCCCCATAATTCAAACATGGGGGCTGTATAAGGAGAAACACAGGGGCCCGGCGCGGTGGCGCAAGTGGTTAAGGTCCTCGCCTTGCACGCCCGGGATCCCATATGGGTGCCGGTTCTATCCCAGCGGCCCCGCTTCCCTTCCAGCTCCCTGCCTGTGGCCTGGGAAAGCAGTCGAGGATGGCCCAAAGCTTTGGGACCCTGCACCCATGTGGGAGACCTGGAAGAGTCTCCTAGCTTCAGATTGGCATAGCATCGGCCGTTGTGCTCACTTAGGGAGTGAATCCTCGGACGGGAGATCTTCCTTTCTCTCTCCTCTCTGTATATCTGCCTTTCCAATAAAAATAATAATAATAATAATAAATCTTAAAAAAAAAAAGAAAGAAACACAGGCATAGATTAGCATCCTTAGTCTCACAGCTTAGTCTCATAGCTCACTGTGATCCGTCCCATGTGTGCCTTCTGCCATCCACTGGCTCATCAGACACCAGACCACCTGGGTTGCCCCATCTTAGATTATGAATCCATGCAAACCATGAGTGACAATAGGCTATACTCCTTCCTAAGTGGCTTCTTTCAGTCATTCCAGTTACACTCATGAAAAGTTGGTAACACTTCTTAACATTATGCTTACAGTGAGTCATGCACCCACAATGTTTAATTGATGTTTTATTGATCAGAAAGAGCAATATCCTCCTTCTGAATATCACCTCTTTGATCCAATACAACCAGTGGATCAAGGAATTGTAACAGCTTTTAAGGCCACTACTCAAGGAGCATCTAAAAACAGGCTATTGCTACAACTCAAGAAAATATTGGTACAATTCTGGAAGCACTCCATCTGTGATTGCATCACGACCCTTGCATAAGGTGCTGTCACTAAGGAATGTATGACTGGCATCGAGAAAACACTCAGAAGCTTTGTCCATGACATGGCTGAAATGACCAACAACTGTAGACCAGATGCAGATGAGGGAGACATGGCACTTCTAGAGGTATTTTCTGAGGAATTAACTAAAGAAAAGTTATAGCACCTAGAGCAGGAATACATAGCTGAAAAGGAGGCGAGAGAAGTGGAATCTCCAAGGAAATTCACAGGAAAATGTTCAGTAAAAGTCTTTCCCGACATCAAAGAGCTCCTTAAATATTCTGAAAATAGACGGAGGGTGTTATGGACAGTGGTGTAAGCACCTACTTGGACCGGTCATATCCCACACTGCAGTGGCTGTATTCAAGTTCTGGCTCTCCTCCTGCTCCAGGTTTCTGCTCATATGCATTCTGGGAGGCAGAAATTGACTTTTCAGCACCTGGATCCCAGTTGGCCAACCGGGAGACCTAGATTCTCACACAATGACAAAGTCACCTAATGATATATTTCTCCAGAATCTGTCCCTATCATGGCCACAATGTTAATTAAGAGGATTGAAAAAAAGCAGCTTCAATATTAATTTTTCCTATCTCTTCTTATCCAGGAAGAAGAAGTCTCAAACTTCCTTCCTATATTTCCCTGCTCATTGCCCACCACTGTTTCTTCTGGTGTCCAACTTAATTAAAGAATTTTTCTGGGCCTGGAATGGTACCCTAGCAGCTGAAGTCCTTGCCTTGTACATGCTGGGATCCTATATGGATGCCGTTTCTAATCCTGGCAGCCCCACTTCCCATCTAGCTCCCTGCCTGTGGCCTGGGAAAGCAGTCGAGGAATGCCAAAAAGCCTTGGGACCCTGCACCTGTGTGGGAGACCCAGAAAAACTCCTGGCTTCTGGTTTCAGATTGGCTTAGCTCCTCCTGTTGCGGTCACTTGGGGAACGAATCAATGGATGGAAGATCTTCCGCTCTGTCTCTTTCCTCCTCTCTGTATGTCTGACTTCCCAATAAAAATAAAATAAATCTCAAAAAAAATTTTTTTCTAGCAGCAGTTCTGGAAGTTGGAAACTTGAGATCAGGGTATGAGAAGGTGTTTTCCACCAGATGTCTCACCCTGGCTGGTAGATGCTGGCTTCTTGCTGTGCGTCTCCACTAGTCCCCTCTTTTTCATAAAGATAGCAATTCTATTAGATTATGAACCACCCCAATAACCTCATTTACCAATCTCCACCTACAATGAAGATTACATTTTGTAATAAGGACTTCGGCACAGGGATCTTTAGAAAGCTATTCAGCCTGTAACAGTGCCACTATTATACAAGAACTTGTCTCCATCTATTTTCTAATGTATGCAGTCTATTCCATATTTTTGACTCAGTGACTTGATATTACAATTGCACCTAGTGTAAATCTCCCACCCAGTGCTCGACAGCCTCCCTTCGTAGAGGTCTTCCTCTTGTTGTTGTTGTTGTGTTAAAAGAAGGCCTAATTTTACAACTAGACCTGTTCATCTTTATGCTGAATTTTCATTCATGGCTTTCAAAGTGTATATTCCCTTTGTGATATTTACTGTGACTTATATAATGCTTCTACTATCACTTTGATGTGCTCAGAGCACAGGGGGCATTTTGTACTGTTAATCCTGTTAGTATTTCCTTGAAAGTCCTTTTTTTTCTATAAAATATTCAGGTCAAAATGGTGTCATTCATGCTACAGAAATGAGGACTCTTAGTAACCCACTCAAAACCATTTTCAAAGTATTTAATAGGGTAAGAAATAAGGCAACAGAACGGAAGGGAATTGCTAATATCTACTTCATGCCAGAAACTTTATTTCACAGTTTTATTAACTACTCAATCCTGAAAACCAATTAAACTATTCATCTAATTTTACAAATAAATAAATGGAAGTAAACAGAACTTAGTGGCTGTATCAAGTTCATAGATGAAACATTCTATAAAGGCAGAGCAAAAAAATGACTTACATGTTCTCAAATGCACACTATTCCCATTAATTCACATAATCTCATGTCCCCTTAATTATATAACATTCATATAGCTCTCTCTCTATATATATATGATTGTATATATATAGAAAGAGAGAGAAAGAGAGAGAGGGCAATTTTTCATCCACTGGGTCATTTTCCAAATGGCCACAATGGCTGGGCATTGGTGAGGCCAAAGGCAGGACCCAGGAGAGATTCAAGCACTCAAGCCATCGTCTGCTGTTCTTCCAGGCACAAGAGCAGTGAGCAAGATTGGAAATGAAGTAGGTAGGACTCAATTCAGTACCAATATGGGATGTCAGCACTGTTGACAGCAGCCTAGCTCACTATGCCACAAGGCCAGCCCATCCTTAATTACATTTCTGCTGACTTGAAATTGCCCCAGGTCTTCCAAAATAAGTGAAATGAGAACACAAGTGATGGGCCAACAGTCACAAGAGGACGGTGACTCTGTCATATACACCTCTCCAACCTCTCACTAACAGCTTAATGCAATGGTTTGAACACCAATTGATGGAAATTTTATTGCAGTTTTGCACATACTACAATGGGTAAGTTAGCAGATATTTGGAAAGTTCAACTAAATAAGTATATATGAAATACCCTTTGCATGCCAGACACTATGCAAATTGCTTAGGACAAAAGGTGAGCAAGATGCTCACCTACAGTTCACAAACGTCCAGGGTGGTATCAAAGAGAAAAACGAGATTGCTATACTTTAATCACTGATCTGCTGGGAATCGGGGAGCTTGCCATGCTAAAGAGCTCTTCTCAGAGAATGTATCTCAGATGAACAAAGTTGCTTGTATCTGCAGATATGGGACCTATGGATATGAAGGGGTTATGTATTTCCAATTCTTTTTTTTTTTTTTGCATTCCCTAACACCAGTCTGCTGTACATGTTTATATAATCTGTTCCATTTTCAAGAATGTCTCATTTCACATTTACATCACCTGCTCCCTGGAATTTGACTGGTTCATAAGTTCCTGACACCTGGCACGCCATTGTCTGCTTTTTCAAGATGTTTTTGTGGCCTACCATCCTCTCTGCCAGCATCACTTTAAATATAAATTGGAGTGATTTCTGCCACTTGGAAATGAGTTCCAACTAATGCAAAAATGTAACTATAATGTGATAAATACCACAATAGAAATAGCTCCAGGGTTCCGTGTGTAAGCTGAGAAGGAATTTAAGATCCAGCTTCCATAAAAGAGCCTCTGCGACACTGGTAGTCTGAGCAAGCACACAGAGTCGGAAGTGGAGGCCAAAAGAAGGCACACAATCAAGAAAGCACAATTATTGTGGTTACTTACACCTGGACAAACTGTGAAGCCCAGACATCTAAAACGACATATCTGGGAAACTCAGTTAAAAGCACCAATAGCCTACAGTGCGTCAACACATCTTGTAAAAAGCCAACGATTGGGCCCAGCGTGATGGCTCAGTGTCTAAATCCTCACCTTGAAACCACTGGGATCTCATATGGGTGCAGGTTCATGTCCCAGCTGCTCCACGTCCCATCCAGCTCCCTGTTTGCAGCCTGGGAAAGCAGAAGAGAATGGCCCAAGCACTTGGGAAGCTGCAACCGTTTTTAGAGATCTGGAAGAAGCTCCTGGTTCAGCACTTGCTATTGCAGCAACTTGGGGAGTAAATCAGCAGATGGAAAATCATTCATTCTCTGTCTCTCCTTCTCTGATCTACCTTTCTAATCTGATCTGCCTTTCCAATATAAATGAATCTCAAAAAAAAAAAAAAAAGCCAAAGCCCCATGTCAGTGACTTTGCTTTCTACACAAAGACCCACCAAAAAAATATATACACATATATATATATACACATATATATACATATATATCAATGTCTATCTACTCAGCCTTAGGTAGTCATATTTTGTTACAAGAACAGCGTTTTGCATATTTGGGGTTTTTTACAGCTATCAATGTCTTATTCAGAACAACACTGCACTCACTGCTAATACTAATGAAGTACTTCATACACCAGGAGCTTCTCTGAGAACAGTACAAAAACCAACGCATGGAATGCTCAGAACTCCACAGGTAGACTTGGTTATTATCCCTGCATCACTGTGGCACAAACTGAGGCAAAAAACATGATAAACTACTTTCCCCCATCACACAGATAGCACATAACAGAACCAAGTGCATATCTGCTCATCCAAGAATCCACATTCTCAACCACCACTTCATGCTGTTTTTAAAAAAATAATAAAGGAAAATAGGGACCCAGCACAGCAGACTAGCAGCTGAAGTTCTCACCTTGCATATGCCCTGCAATCTCATATGGACATCGGTTCTAATCCCGGCAGCTCCACTTCCCATCCAGTTCCCTGCCTGTGGCCCGGAAAGCAGTCGAGAATGGCCCAAAGCCTTGGGACCCCACACCTGCGTGGGAGACCCAGAAGAGGCTCTGGGCTCCTGACTTTGGACAGGCTTAACACCAGCTGTTGTGGCCATCTGAGGAGTGAATCAACGCATGGAAAATCTTCCTCTCTGTCTCTCCTCCTCTACATATATTTGACTTTACAATAAAATTAAATAAATCTTTAAAAAATAATAAGGAAATTGGGAGCCAAGCTAAAATTACTGAGGCTTACATGCCTTTTTCCCCACTGTGTTATTTTCCTTTGTGGAACCTGAAAATAGAAAGTCAGAGAAGATGGCTGAACAAACACTAAGAGTCTTTAAAAAGTTCATGAAATTACATGGCATGAAAACCTATACACAGATTTTAAAATGTTTGGCACCAATATAAATTTACGTTTTAATTCCACTTATTCTCATACTTTTTGAAGTCCTCTTATACTTACTATCTTGTAGCTTCTTTAACAGTGCCTCAAACATTTCCCAATGTACTGATTTTCATAATTGCCATCTTAACAGAGAAATACAGTCCATCCATTGTAATTCCTTATTACAATCATTTAGCTCCCATCAAATTCCTACTTGTTCTGTTTCCAATTTCTTCTTCATTATTGTAAGTAATTGCAGAATGAATATGTTAATATCCATTACATGTGCATGTGTGTGTGTGTGTGTGTGTGTGTGTGTGTGTGTGCATGTGTGTGTGCCTTTTTCTCTAAGAATAATGTTCTTAGGCTAATTTCCAGAGAGAGATTTCTGGGACAAATGCCCATAGGCAGTTCCTCGATTCCCTATATATCTGATATATGAGTATAGGCAGATTACTTACTTTTTTTTAAGGATTTGTTTATTTTTATTGGAAAGTAAGATATACAGAGAGGAGGAGAGACAGAGAATATCTTCCATCCAATGATTCACTCCCCAAATGGACACAATGGTTGGTGCTGAGCCTATCCAAAGCCAGAAGCCAGGAGTCTCTCCTAGGTCTCCTACATGGGTGCAGGGTCCCAAGACTATGGCCTGTCCTCGACTGCTTTCCCAGGCCACAAGCAGGGAGCTGAATGAGAAGTAGGGCTGCCAGGATTAGAACCAGCACCCATATGGGATTGCAGTGCATACAAGGCAAGGACTTAAGTCACTAGGCTATCGTGCTGGGCCCCTGTAGACAATTTTCTAAAAACCAGCATCAGAAGGCTTCAAACTTGAAATTAAACCCAGTTAACCACAGTTTCATGAGACCTGAGTACTACATCCATGTTTCAAATAACTTTTGATAATTATTTTATTTCGACAATCTTTACACAGTTGATTAGGGCACAGAGGGTCAAGGGCTACAGGAAAGTGGGTAAGGCCTTTGTTTCCACGTTATTGTTATTTTTTTTCTGTATCTGGGGTAAGGGGAAAGAAAAAGGGAGAAACTGACCCGGCCTCCCATCCATCCCAGGTCCCTGATGTGGGGCATGCTCCAAGGGTCCTGCTCAAGTGGTTTTGATAATTCAACAGTTCTGAATTGCTGCCAATCTTGCCATTCCAAGCACGATGAGATCTCTCCAGAATCCACTGGCAGACTTAGTTAGAGTCTTCGTTTGGCCAGATTTTCACGGCCAACACATGGTTGGGGTAATTGGATGATTTACTCTGTCCTCCGTCCTCTATTGTGGTATTGGGTATTATCTGCAGGTTCCTATGGTCTGCCATATCCTCCATATGATGTATCAAATATTTTCATATCTAGTAGGTGTAAATGCTGCTTTGTAAATTTATATTTTGCTTGCTTTGCTTGCTGATAGGGTTAACATTTTTTCTAGTTGTTTACTTACCGAGGTTCTTAATGAGAAAACTGTCTGTACACATAAACCTTTTCCAATTATCTACTGAGAGTGTAATCATTTTTTCTACCAGTTTGAATGCCTTTAAGAAAGCCATTAATCCTTCCCCTGTCATACTTTGTGTGTTTCTTCTTTCTTTACTCAGGAGTGAGCTCTCCAGGGTCCTGAAAATCGAGCCCCAAAGACCCTGTTTAGAGACCTGGGTTCTAAGTGGGCTATTGCCCCACAGTTTAGGCTATTACCTGTGGAGGCTGTCTGACTCAAGGATCAAGAGAGCCAGATGTAAACGCATCCTTAAGAGAATCAACATTTATGCAACTCATCCCTTGATTGTGATTTAAAACCTGAGTGTGAAGAGGCTGAGGCATGACCAGACTCGTGTTTCTCAGACCGAAGGGGGGGCCCGCTGGCAGCAGCATCCAGTACACCCCCAGCTCAGCAGAAACTCACCAGACAGAACAGAGCTGTTGGAATCTGCTGCATCCACTCTGCTCTCCGTGACCTCCTTATTCCAATAAAACCCTGTATCCCTGGCTACATAAATCAGGAACTAATCTAATCTCACAGTGATGTGCGTCTGTAGTACTCCTGCCAATACAAACCCATGAAAACTCTGCCCTCTTCCTTCCCATTTCATGTCAGCTTTGTTGTCTTCACTGTACACATCTCACATTTTTAACACAGATAAATCTGTCATGCTTTCCTTTGAGCTTCCTTTTATCCCTTCATACATTAGAAAGGATCATTCTTTCCAAGGCACATGAACACGCCAATTTTACATTACTCAAAGCTCATATAAATTTTATATTTAAATATTGAACTCAACTGGGAAACATTATGTTCTATCATATGTGGTGTGGATATAGAAGAGTTTGCCAGTTTCTAAACATTGTTGGGAAACAGGTTATTAAGTGAATATTCCTCTGTCTAGCATGCTATAACTATGGTATCATAACAAATTCATAAATATAATTGCATCTATTCCTGGAGCTTCTTATCATGTGTATAGCAGTGTATCCAGAGTTGGTTTTAATCATTGTCCCCAGAGTGTTTCATATCTGGAACTAACTCCATCTCATCATTTCCCTTCTTTGTTCATACTTCTGATATCCTAATTTTTTTCAAAAATGATTTAGAATGATTTTTATTATGAAAAGACCAAATATCTTTTTTATTCTGAAATTTGTAAATTAACTTCATGCAATCTTAGAATTTTTACAACATGCATTCTTTCATTCAGCAAATGTTTGTCTATTCACTCATACTGATATTCTATCTCCAAGGAAATCCTAACTCTAAGTATTTTATACCTTTCTCACCGTAATAAAAGAGATGTTCTTCATTAAAATTTCTAGTTACTCACTGCTGATATCAGAACTTCTCTTTAATAGAGGTGATGAAACAGCCTTTTGAAGAACATTTCTATGCCTTCTGTGAAACTGCTGTGAAAAGACTGTTCATGATGCCATCCCATGTCCCTTTCAGCAATAAATTCCTCCCAGAGAGCAGCGAAAAATGATTTTCCCTTTCTCTGAGACAAACATAACTCAATGACAAAAGTTCACTAAGGTTGTTTGTGCTTAGCAGTGAAGATCTTAAACGCCTAAGTACATGCTGAATCCAAAAGTGAACTAAACCTACATACTTAGCACACCTGCATTTCTGTTTCTTTTCTTTGTCTTGGGTTCTACTTACATTTATAATTGTCCTATCTTCTTTTTGCAATCTACCTCAAACTGTCTTTGGAAACAGGCAGTTAGCCTAGGGAGGTGATGTACCTTAACATGCACATTCACAAGTAATTAAGCCATATGTTAATTGAATAGTATTGTTCATCTGTTTTTAATTACATATGTTAAAAAATTGAGTGATTAACCTTCCTCCCTTAGGTCACACTGTGAATCTACTCAAGAAAACAATACAGAGCATCAAAGTGATCCCACACGATCACCTTGAATCCCTGTTAGTTTGTAACAAACATGCAATATAATCTTTCATAAAATTTTGATACTTTCAATATTTAATTAAGATATAATTTGTAGTATAAATGCATCGTGATTAATGCATATCAACCAGCATGCTGACAAAACGTACCAAGGACACTATTGGAGAAAATGGTAAGCAACTTACTATAAAGAAAGTTGCTGACAAGCTTAAGTTGGGCTCAGTCCCTGAACTACCACTTATGAAGTCGCTACTAGAGCCTTCAGGGAAAGTTATCCCCACTTTCTTCTGGTGACCCTTTATAACTGCACCACTTCCTCCAAGGAAGATCTCTCCCAGACAGCTTCCTCTATCCCTTCACTATGCATAGTCTGCACTACAGCAGATCCTTCACATTCTATGCTCCATTTGATGTGCGTCCCCTGCAAGTTCCTTGAAAACACAGACAGCATCACACGACCCTTGTTAACTTTACGGCCCTGCACTTCCAATCTGTTCTCACTGTGTCTTAGTTGGCCACACTGTAGTTTCCCATCAAGAAAGACAGCTTTCCAGCAGCAGGGCTGTACCCTTCTCTGGATGCCTGTACCCTTCTCTGCATACCTCACCATGTCAAAAAGCATTAAACCGAAGGCCTTAGCAATTCCAATTGCAGCACACAGCCCACTATCAGCACCCTCCTACCCTAGCTTTCTGGAACCACTTCTGGATCTTCATCCCTAGACTTATCCTTGGCTTCTCTTGACCTCTCTGATAACCCAAAATCACTAACAGTAGCGTAACATACCACACTTCCTCCAACACTTCTCCAGAATGGAACGAAGGCTACCCAATGCTGAATAAAGGCAAGTAGCTCTCAAAACAGAAAATCAAAGCACAAGAAGTGTATCTGTGAATCCAGTCCCTTCCACCTGTAACACACAACCTTTTCAAAATGATAATAACTGTATTACCTAATGCAGCCCTTTTCCATCCTATCTCACCAAAACCACTTATTGGATTAGTAGTCTAACCCCACTTTAACTGCATTGATCTGAGAGGCCTCTACTTCTCTGAAGCAGAGAATAATCTGCTGAGTCACTCTTTCCAGATTCCAGAGTCTAACTCACATCCAGTAGAAAGACATTATCCCCTGTAAGGTCACCCCTCTGCTGACAAATCTTACAGATCTGTCAACATGGGGGGAAAAAAACAGCTATCCTTCATTTCCAATATCATTAGGCTTAAAATTTTAAATACTTTAAGATAGAAGACTCTACCAATATACATGGCTCTACCGTCAAAAAAAAATGAACAAAATGTAACTGCTTCATACTGACTATGATTGGATGAGCTTGTTTACAGATATTAATGAATTAATCAAAGCATTTAAATGTATATCAAATGCTACCTTCCGACCCCCACACTGTCCCAGAGTTTCTACCCTTACTGGCATATTGCAAGATTAGAGGCTGTTGGACCTTTCCTGCATTGTAGTAGCTGGGTTTCTCTATCTCTTACTGCAATTTCCTCCTGCTATTTATTTTCTGTCTTTCTTCCTTTCTTATTTCCTGCTCTGCTTTTTGCCCTTTATGCCTTCACTTCCACAGTACTGAGAAACCAAACAACATAGAGGCTACCAGTGAATGAGCAACTACATCCCCAAGGTCTTCTGGAACACAGCAGTCTCTGTCAGCCTTTAGCCACAGTGCCAGCACCATGGTCCACCTGCCCTCCACCATCAGTCCTCTACTTTCTTTTCCATCATTCTTGACTTCAATGTTCTCATGGATAATCCGTGCAACATCCTGTCCCCACCATTCTTGGAACTTGGTTCCAATTATCACTCCTTAACCCACTCCAGGCAGCCATGCACACAGATCATCCAACAGCACCCACTGCCACATCTCAACCTCAAACATCTACTTCTCTGAGCATTGTCTCCCACAGTCCAGCACACTGTACCAGCACTCTTCTACTACATTTTCTAATTCCAGGAAGCCCTCTATAATCACCCCTGACATATAATATTGATGCTATCATTTTGTTTATTATCTATCACCTAACCTCATCTCCATGAATATCTTCTAAAGAGTCTAAAAAATGAGGCTTGACACTATGAATGCTCCCCTAAAATTTTTCTGATTCCCTCATTCCTCAATGGGTAAAATTCCAATCCTGAATAAACCCAATGATGTCCTTCCTATGTGCTTTTACCAAGTAGTTAATATCACTGGAGCAAAAACAGCAGTTAAATGTTGCTGGAGAAAATTACAGAACCATGCTAACTAGACTAATTTCAAATCTACAATCTCAGATTTCAAAACAGTATTCAATGCTGCCAGGAAACTTATTCCATAAGAAATGTATTTTCTCAACTTTTTTAAAAAATGATTCAAATCTCTGCTCTCCTCAAATTTCTGACACGCCTTCTTCTCACCATTCCCAGCACTGTACTTCAGACAGAAGAGATTCCACCAGGTTAGAACCATCTCATCTTTCAGTTGTCAATCTTACCAACTGCCCTCTCTCTGCACTGAAATATTCTGCCTTCACTTCTGTTAAAAAGAGAAGACAGATAAAGCTGTGCTCTACGATCAGGTTGTTTCTGATACCACTCCCATGACCACACCGCTTTGCCTTTTCATTCCTGTTAGCTCAGGCTCACTCACAAGGCTACTGCTCTGAAGACTTTCCTGGGTCCCCTTCCAAGTTCACTCTGTCACTGCAGGGAGTTTTCAGGGGGGCTTTCCTACAGCACTAGCCAGAACAGCTTTATCCACAGCAAGTGACCCAAGGAAGAAAGAATCAAAGCTGAAAGTCACAGCCCTTGCATAACCTAACCTCAGAGGTGACATCTCATCCCTTTCAATTGTATTATATTTATTAGAACCAAGTCATTGAATCCCAAGTGGGGGCCTGTGGGATAAATGAAACTTTGTCTCCTGAAAGGAAGGGATTCAGAGAATTTATAGCCATATTTTAGCAATCATCACTCTTTAATAACATTAAGTAACTCTAAATTGCACATTGAATCAAAATTCATTTCTTCAGGGCATTGTTAAGCCTGCTAGTGATGCTTGCATCCCATTATCATCCACATCTGACTACCTGGGGTGGAGTTCTTCCTCCAATTCTGATCTATCTTCTTGCTCATGTACACTTCGGGAGGCAGTAGATAATAGCTAAGGTATAGATTCCCACCAAGTAGGGGGAGAGATGCAGATGGAGCTTCTGGCTCCAGGCTGCTGAAGCAGTGAAACAGCAGAAGGAATACACAGCTGGTATCTCCTCCCCACTCCCTGCTACTTCCTCTTTTCCCCAGCCCTCTCAAATAAATAAATCCTTAAAAATAATTTTGTTTGCAGTCCAACATACTTCAGGGTCCTCTATAAATAGCTCTATTTCCAGCCCAGTAAAACATCATTAATTTAGTTAGGCCCAATCCTTCATTACCTGTCTTGTTCATCCCAGCAAAGAACATTCTTTGACACACCTTCTTATGACCTTTATAAACAGTTCTGAATTAAGTGGTTGGATATCTACCTAAATATTATGACATCAATATCTGCAGCTATCCTGTCTATGATTTGCATAACTATAATTTCACTCCCTGAGACTAAGGACAAAGTCTTCTCCTTAATTTACATCTTCTGTGCCTGAGCAGTCTATGTACAATCATGAGTGGATCAATTAATCAATCAGAGTGAGCAACAGAAAATTAAACAGAGTGGGCATTTGGCCCAGAATCTGTTACGGGGTATGAGGCTCAAGCCTAACATCACAGTTCTGGGCTCAGTATCCAGCTCTGGCTCCTAATTCCAGCTTCCTGCTAATGCAGGGAGGCAGCAGTGACAGCCTATGTCACTGGATTCATGAGAACCATATGGAAGACCTGGACTGAGTTACTGGCTCCCAGTTTTGGCTTTGACCAGCCCTAGCTGTT
The DNA here is from genome assembly GCF_017591425.1 of Ochotona curzoniae. Taxonomy (NCBI): domain Eukaryota; kingdom Metazoa; phylum Chordata; class Mammalia; order Lagomorpha; family Ochotonidae; genus Ochotona; species Ochotona curzoniae. Next base: position 11,565,415 of record NW_024466502.1, read on the forward strand.
GCAGGCAACTGAAGATTCAGCCAGCAAAGTGAGAATGCTCTTGTTAACCATTTAATGCTTTTATAATGTTGTAGTAATGAGAAGTTGGGTAGGTCAGGCTTTGCATGACTTCACAAGCTTCTCTTTTTCTCTCCCTTCTTTTTGTATGCTTCATTTTCATAGATAATGGAAGGCCGTATCTGTGTCCTCATGTAGCCTTAAACCATGGGACTTGCAAATACAGTGTTATTCCCATCACATTTACCTATCTATAGTTCCTGACTATTTGTCTCTGAAGGAACTAAGCCCAATCCAAGACTCTTCTCAACTTGACCTTCTAATTTTGATCATGGGTTTCTCCACTGTTTTGAAACCCACTTAGTACTACCTTCATGCCTTTGTTTAGCTGGATTCTTCATCTGCTTGAGTTTCAGGGTTTGTTTACATGAAAGTGGCAGATACACCAATGTTCATTATGAAGGATGAAAGGTCTCTACACTCAGAGATCTCTGGAGACAAGAGGTAGTACATACCACACTGGCCCTCACAAGGAAGCGCCTGTGTGGCTCAGTAGGCAGGCAGAAGGAAAAGAATGGCCAGATCCTTCACTGTGGTTTCCAAGAAAGGAGCAAGTGTGAGTAATAAGAAGGCTTGAGCCTAACTAGTTTCTATCCTTCCCCCCAAGCTAAGGAGCAAAGGGGTTGTCTCTAGTTGCCTAGTCTTACTCTGGTGAAAAATAGTGGCCTGGAGTGTAACAGCCCTTTAAAAGAAGCCCTGGGTTGAGGGGGGTGGTGCAGACCAAGAATTAATCAGTTCGCACATGAAAGGTGTGCTAAAAGCTGAGTCATTTACTATCTCTAGGAATCTACTAACACCAGAAAGGCTAGGCCTTCACTAGGACGGTGAAGCTCCAGAGGTAGAAGCTTGAGTCACAGGGTTTTCTAGCACTGACTTATCACTAGACTGGTTCAACATAGGTCCCAACCCAAACCAATCTGTTATACCCTGAACTTGATCAGGATGAGAATTAGAAACACACAGGGGCCAGAGTCAGGGGCCACCTGTCATTAGAGTCTGTCTGCAGGAAACATGGGAGCAGACTGATACTAGGGAGACCAAGAGTGCAAGAGTGAGGGAAGCTTCGACCAAGTGAGCGAGCCCCTCCTTACTGTGGGCCTTTAAGGGGGCTTGCGAGAGGGGATTGGTTACACAGCAATGCAATACCGCCCCCTCTCAGGTTCCAGGTAAAGACAGGCGAGCATCACAGGTTGGCAGAAAGGACAACACAGATGGCAGAGGTATGGCTTTTAAGCTTATAACCCTGAACTAGCTGCTGAAGACCACAATATCAAAAGGTTTCTAACCATCAACATAAATTTAAATTTGTACAATATCTTGAACCTTACAAAATGCCTCCATTTCTTCAACCTTAACCTCCCTACAAAAAGTCAGAGAACATTTTCAACCCACTTAACTAGTATAGAGCAATAGGTCTATCTATGTACCTTTACTTCAATTCTTCTATTTACTCAGTCAGCCTTGATTTGACAGCCATTGTGTAGCGGGAACTATTCTAGGCACCAATGATACAGCCGCAACAAAGCACTGTCCCTGTTCTCAGGCAACCTGTATGTTAGCAGTAAAGCTACAGCCAAATAAGCATGTGGTAAATCGGGATGCTCAGTTTCCAACCCTGGATGACTAACACAAAGATAGAGCTCTTTGCAGGACACCACTCTGCCCCTGGGGTCCTAATTACCCAACGGAAAACTTTTCTTCCCCAAACATGGTGGTAGTTTGAATTCATACATGGTGGTAGTTTGAGTTCATACATGGTGGTAGTTTGAGTTCTTGGATTCACCTCTTTGGGCTTCGAAAAGGCCTCAGAGTTGTTTCAATCTCTAAATTCAGTTGTCAACTGTTAGAAGTTTGTTGAAGAATCACCACATTTCAAACACTACATTTAGGACACAGCCCCCTAGCATAGCACGTGTGTGTGTGCGCACACACACACACACACACACACACACACTTTCCTTAACAACCAAAGAGAGCCATGGCTTTAAAAATCAATTTAAAACAGAAAACAAGTATACATCTGGGAAAAATACCCACAAGCTTTTACGGTACAAACAACTTACAAGTGTACATTCATTTAGTTATTAGCAGTTGTCTGCCTAGGTGGAGTTTTTGCAGCACAGCATTTCAAATGACTCCCTTTTTGCCTATTTTCTATCTCATAGCACTCAGTAGTAAGTTAACTTGTCCCATGCATCATTAGTAATTCATGACTGGCTTGTGAAAGTGCAGGGACAGCACTACTACAGACCTAACACAATGAATATCTTATTAGGAAGAAATTAACAAATGAATTGTTGCCAATCAATAGGTGTTGAAGAGAAAATTACAATGATAGTAAAGTCTAAATAATTTATACGCAATATTGATTTTTTCATTACATTAATTATTCTTTATAGCATACATAAGGAATTTGGAGAATAAAACCTTCAAACCAAAGAAATTTATCTGCAGTGGGTCTTTAGGCTTACATCTGAATTTAAAAGACAAAAACAATAGGGGCCATGAGAGTCTGCAAATATGTTCAGATTCCTAATGCACCTGATAATAAATTGGACACTTTCAGTGCACATAAGCTCCTATACATTACCAGAAGCTTTTATGCACAAGGACTTGCAATATTCATTAACAGAAGTACTGGTAGAAATGCGTAGTAACAGGAAAGTTAGGGATACAAATATCTATTAATCCTCTTTTTTTATCACTTACACAGAAGGCACAATAAGGAATTCAATGAAGCTGTTCAGGGGAAGGGGACAAAAAAAAACACCCCTCTCTGACAGCTCTCCTAGATTTTTAAAGGCAACTTACTTGAAATCCAGTTAAACAGAGTGCAGGTTAGTGAAAATAATTTTCATAGCAGAAAACAATTCCTGCAACAACTATAACATGGCAAGTAGCCCTTCAAACAGTGTGGGGGGCACAGCCTTCGGGGGATCCTTTTGCTCCATGCTATTGCAGACTCTGGACAAGTCACAAAGTAGAGTCCTGGAGCAAAAATAGAGGGTGTGTGCAAAGGGGAGCTGTAAGAAGTGGGATGGAGGTCTATGCTTCACCACAGATGACACTGCCACCAGCAATGACATTTCCACATGCATCAGTCACAAAGCTGTACTCTGCATCAATATGGCATGGAATATTGTTTCTGTTATCTAAGAAAGCATTTCAGGGGCAGGGACAGTGGTCCAGCAGGCTAATCTTCAGCCTGTGGGCATTTGCATCCCATATTCTCTGCTGCTCCACTTCTGATCCAGCTTCCTGCTTATGACCTGGGAAAGCAGCAGAGGATGGCTCAGGACCTCAGATCCCTGCACCCAGATGGGAGACCCAGAAGATGCTCCTGGCTTCCAGCCTCAGAAACAACTCACCTCTGGCTGTAGTAACCATTTGGGGAGTGAATCAGCAGATGGATGATCTTTCTCGCTGTCTCTCCCTCTCTCTCTCTCCCCGTAACTATGGCTTTCAAGTAAAACAAGCAAATCTTTTAAAAATGAAAGAAAGTACTTCAAAAAAGTTCATGGAAAATAGAATAGATTAGTTTATTTTGATGCAAAAATTTAATATCCAAGGATAGTGTTTTTCATGATATTTTTCATAAATTTTGAAGACCCTCACACATGAGGAATAGTATTTTGCCTACAGCATTTTGATTCATAGAATTAAAGCAGTGACTTCATGGTTCTTATGTCAAACTTTATCAGGTACCAACTAGATTTAAATATTTTTAGTATCTGATAATAGGAATTTCATAATTTATACAGAAAGATAGCACATATAATTTCAAGCATATGATCTCTCTCCCAAAATAAATATGGAAATACTATTAAGTCATCTGAAATGAGATATATTAGAATGGTTATAAATGTGATACAAATTGTTTCTTCCCTTACCTTCAGATATTGAAAAGTTATAAATACTATTCTAAGGAATCTTAAAGTTCTTGGAAGAAAATCCACGTGAGAGAAAGCATCTCATAAATGTGCTTCTGCCTGTTTGGCAAATGATTTGATCATGTCTTAACTAATGCTGTTCCGTAACTTGAAATTTGTATGTCACACACAGATATCGTATACAATCTGTGTTGTAAATCCTAATATAGGTCTAACTTTCCACAAATATCACTAGGACCAGCTGATGCTAGCTTGTTAAGATGACAAGCATCCAAATGTAGCAGTACTTTTTTATTACTCAGCAAAACATCAGTCATCAATGGTGCCTCATCTCTGGGTAAGTGACTTGCGGCAGTCGCCATCCTCACGGGGATTTGGTGAGCCACACAGCAGACACGTGGTGCAGGTAGCAGAACACAAGAATCTCTGTCCTCAGTCTCACTTGCAAATCAGAACCACCACATCCAAATGGATAGTCAGAAATTCCAAACTACTCTAAGGCACTGTCCAAGCTGTCTTTTTTTTTTTCACCATTTCTCTTAGCTTTATTTATTTAATCTCTAACATTCATCATGAGTTGTCTAGTTTTACATTTTGTGTATGTTGGAAATTAGGGATACAGTGGGGTTTTTTAGTAAAGATATATTTTTAATTATTATTATTTTATGATACAGTTTCATAGGCCCTGGGATTTCCTGTCTCTCCCCTCCCAAGTCCTTTCCCCCCACTGATTTTCCCTCTAGTATTACAATGGGTAGTGCTTCAGAAATAGTCACATGTCCATCATTCCACTATTGAAGTATTTCCCAACGCTGCAGGCTTGAACAATGCCAGAAAGTCCAGGTTCCTACTATCAGTATAAACTCAACAGTTTCACAGGGAGTCCCTCAGGTCCAAACTGTTCTTAATTCATCTTTTTCACACCCATTAATCTCTCCATCTTTCTATGCCTTGCTGAAGGCCACTGGATACATCAATTAGCTCTTGTGTCCTTCGATTTCCAGGTGATTCCACTAGATGAAAAACAACGCAAGCAGACCCAGAGCGGAGAGGAGGGCATGGTCAGGACAGGTCCTTCCCAAGCCATTCACCCTTCCACCCTCCTTCCCCTCTGCCTCAACCCAACACTGACTGCTTTCTTCAAACAGCTCCCGCCCAGAAGCCTCTTCCTACCACTGACACCCTGACACGGGACACAATGTGGGAAGATCCAGCAGGGTTAACAGCTTCCCTCTGTTACCAGGGACAAGGCACCTCAAGGACCAAGGCTGGTTCCTCTCCCCTGCCCATACTTACACAACTGTTTCCTTTCAAAATCCCAACCATGCCTCCATCTGCCTCAGGATTCAGGCTGACAAAGCTATCAACAGTACAGAACAGTAGCATGACCCCTCCTACCCCACCCCCTGGAAAAGAGAAAGGGGTAAATACATGTGCCTCTGCAGCATTTAAACACAGCAGTGCTCCAAGCCAGACAGCTTCCCGGACTCCCCGCGCTGGCACTAATGAGACAAACTACTGCAGGAGAGACAAATTTCTATCTCCTGTGCTCAGTATTACCTTCCCCATGATTCAGTTCTACTCGGATTTCATTCGTCACTTTGCATTGTTCTCTCTCTCTCTCTCCCCCCATCTCTCCTCTCCCTATTCTCTCCTCTCTCCCCACCCTCTCTCCTCTATTACAATATCCCTGCCCATTCCCTCTTTCACTGTAATGGAGGGATCGCACTTTTGGATTTTCACATATAAGTTGTTGTATTTCTTTGTTTTAGAACATGTGGACTCTTATTTCCAGGCCTAGCTTTCTACTTCTGAAGGAAACTCATAACATTCTATGACTTTTTTACTAAAGTCCATAAAATAAGAGTGCCATCAATCCAGGCTGCACATACAGAACTTCAAATCCTTGGAAAAATATTCTGCAAATCTCATGGATGAGTCAACATGAGCATCATTTATAGCCTCTTATGCTTATAAAGAAACTAGAATGGAGGAGCAAAAATGAGTATTGAATACAAAGTTCTGAAAAGAAATGACACAGTACCTACCAACAAAAAAATAGCATGGTAAGATATTAATGGCAGCAATGAGCTACAAATATTTATGTGCCCACAGGCAACTAATTCAATTTCATTGCAGAATTGTTTCATGTAGGAATTTAATTGTATGCATTTAAATATTTTTATTGCTGTTTCATTAATTTCCCATTAAAAAATGATATGCTGAAAAATAAAAATAAAGACTGCAAGTTTCTATTCCACAGCATCCACTGACAGCCCACTGAGTATCCACAATACCCTAAGAATGAAAGCTTTCTTTCATGTTTTATGGCTTTTGTGTCACAGCTTGCAAGTTCATCTCTGTACTATTCAGGAAGAAAAATTTCAGGTTGGGAAAGAATGGTACAGCCTATCATTTTATCTTTACATAAAACAGCACGTATGTATGAGATGAATCCCTTTGAGGAAATAATCATAGCTCACTCTGCCATGATTCCCCACCACGTGTCAAACTGTATCCTAAGAGCGCCAGGTGGATTATTAACACTCACCGATGCTGCTCTAACTACTCCCATTCTCCAAACAAGAACGCTGGAGAGAACAGAGAAGATAACAGGCTTCACCCAGAGTGACATGACAGTAAGTGATTAAACCAGATTACAATCCAAGTGATAGGATTTCAGAGTCCATGCTCTTAAACAGCACCCTAATCGTAAGTCAGGCATCAGCACGATCATCAGGGACTTCCAAGGACACGCAAGTTCCTCATTGTTAGCTCCAATTTTTCTTGAGAACTTTTTTTCTGAGCCCATCATCTCTTCCAGCTGCTCTCCAATATCATAATCTCTAACCACCACTACCTCAAGCATCTAGCTTTCAACCACTAATATTCCAGAGTCGATGTGCTCTGCAAGTTACATGTGTCTCTCCCTCCCTCCCATCAGACAGGAAAATTGCCCTGCTCCCAGCTTAGGCTGATTTTCTCTGAAAGTGAAAAAGAATGATGACCTTAACCTTTCCAAAAGGCAAGTGTATCTGTTTGTGCCCAAGTGAATTTATGGTTTGCAGATATTGCCTAGCAAGAGAAACCCAATGGAACGGCCCAATAAGCTATGGCTTCCGGAGTCACTTTAACTCTTCTTCCACAGGATCAGAGGAGCTATCATCTAACAAATTGGGGAAGGCAAGCTCTAATAATCAGAATTCACAACACAGGTTATGTTGGCATCTTTTGTAAGGTAATCACAAAGCTGATACAAATAATAAGCATCCTCTATTAGTTAAGCACTGTGCTTTATGTATCTTCTACTACATAAAAGCACTTGCCAGAGTAAAAATCAAATAATGCCACAGCCAGTGCCATGGCATATCCAGTAAATCCAGCAACTGTGATGCCCACCTGGCATCCCAAATGGGTGCCAATTCAAGTTATGGTTGCTAACTTATCTAACTCCCTGCTACAGCCTTGGAGCAGAATATGGAAAGGCAGCAGAATACGGCCCAAGTGCTTGGGCCACTGTATTCATGTGAGACATTCAGAAGAAGCCCCTGGCTTCTGGCTTCAGATCAGCCCAACTCTAATCATTGTGGCCATTTAGGCAGTGGATGAAGGATGTTTCTCTGTCCCTCTCTCTCTCTGTAACTCTACCTTCCCAATGGATGAACAAAAAAATAAACAAAATATTTAAAAGATTAAATAATATCATCTATATTAACAAATATTTGGTACAAGTCCCAATCTATGGTTAAATGTTTAGCTTGAACAAAGTCATTAACCAATTAAGGTCAACAGAGAATTTACACTTGATAGCCACAATCTTGGTGACTATAAAATATTAATTTGGGTTCCCCATTTAATTGTTTTCATATTGCACCTATTTCTTGGCACAATAATTTATTCTGTGACTCTCAAAATCACATTAGGATTTTTCCAGTCCCAATTAAACTGTTTAATTCATTATCAAGCATAAATCACTTTCAAATGCCATAAGCTTCTGATTGTTTTTAGTGAGAAGGAGATAACAATAATTAGCTTTTGGGAATAATAATATAAGAGTCTAAGATTAAGCAAATCCACATGGCTGGTGGCTAAATTTCCCTAGCTTCCAATTATTACATAAACATTTCTATTTCTCTAAAATCAACCCAATAAAATTCCCAAGGTAACCAGCAAGCAAAATGCAGACTAAGTCATCTAGTGCCAGTGCCTAATTCCCATTTAGATTTTCACCGCTTCAAAAAAAAATGAATAGACTTAATTTAACCTCTTTCTGATGTCTAGCAAATATCAGTGGTCTGAAGCTGAAGCAATATTTCAGGAGACCCTGTAATGAACAAATAAGTGGATGTGGCACACACAGAACCATCTCTAAGTTACTTAGTTTTATACTGCACACAAAGCTTACAGTAAAAATTAACCTTCTTGGCAGTTCACCATTTCTAATTAGAAGAGACATCAAGCAGATCATGCTTCAAAAAGCAGTACACACCACAATATTCTGGAGTCTCTGCAGCAGAGCCCTGCAGTCTCCTTATATTGTAGCCTGGTGTCCAAAGAAAAAAGCTTTAAGCAGATAAAGTTTCAAGTTATGTCATATTTTCTCATCTTTTCACACTTTGGATTGAGAAGCAGACCATCAAACACACAGGACCTCTTTGTTGCTTCCGATCCTGAATGTGTTATTGTCTATGCATCACCAGACAATGCTTAATCAAAAGTTTCCTTGGTAGAGATATTTAAAAATGCTGGAGAACTGACTACTTCATTTATAATATTTTTATCGATAAATGAGGTAGGAAAAGGGAGAAGGAAAATGCACTGAACTCTAATAGATTAGAGTAGATACGAAGAAGCTTCAAAATCAAAGGCCCTCCCGGCTACACCCTTCCCAGGTAGGAATTCCTCCATGGTTAGTTAGAAATGCCTAAAGTTCTCACTACTAGGGAATAAATTACTTTACTAAGGACCATGTTCATTTTCAACAATTATTAATTTTGTGACAGTTCGAGTTGAAATTATTTCCCTTTTTATCTCAATTCTATCCTTTGGAGCAATACCTAACAAGTCCCCTCCACCTCCTACACCTTCTTCCACAAAGAATCTGAAGGCAGCATTTTGTCTCTCTGTAATTTCCCCATATTCACATTACACACGACCAGTTCCTTCAATGAATCAGTCATATAGCATGGTTTTTAGATGCCATAAATAAACCCAAGTTGCAGTTTCACTTAAAAATGTCCATAAACAGAGTGCAAATGAGAACCGAAAGTTCTCATTTATTTGTACCTATAGTCAACACCATTAAAGAGACTGCTTAGAATCCAGCAATTCCCCAGGAACTGTATCCATATGCATTTCTCTCTCTCTCTCTCTCTCACACACACACACACACACACACTCACACACACACACTCACCAGCAACAGGGGAGGAGGGTGAGTTGATGCAAGCTGGTCTCACAAACTCATCTCCCCAGCCACAGTGACCGCCTGCAACAACAGTCCCCACTTCCAAGCCGGACTGATCAGTCATTCCCAGGATTCCAAACTGGAACTCAAAAGAAGCTTTCTTTCCTCTCTGCTTCTGGGACATTTGGATGTGACAACCACTCACCCATCTCATGGAATGAGCCAACTTGATATTACAAGATAATTCACAGAGTGTAGAGAGAAAGATACCGAATCTATAATTCTGGTTATTCCTGGAACCACCTCTCCCCATCCATTTCTGTGGTATGGTCATGTAAGCCAATCATTTGTTCCTATTGAAACAAGCTTAAATTAGGCTGGCGTCACTTGCAACAGAGCAGCCTGCTTCAACAACCACAACTGCAGTTCTGTCGTGCTAAACTATGGACAAATGTTTTGTGAATCACATCGTTAGGTGAGTTTATCATTGTGACATCACAGAGTGTACCTCCACAAACAAAGGTGGATACAACCTATCTGAGATCCAATCTTTTGAGACCACTCACATGCAGCCATCATTAACTGAACTGTCACTCTGTGGCATTTTATTGCATCCTAACAGAATCAGTGAAATGCAAGTCATAAAAGAGAGAAATTTCCATACCATCCCAAAAAAGCTGCAGAGGGAACATAGTTTACATTATTTAAGAATAGAAGTGATATCCACTTCCAAAGATTAAGGTTTGTCTTAACTAATAGCCCAAGATCCACAGGGTTGATACTATGCAAAACTCTACCCCTAGTACTATGATACTATCTGGAGAGTAAGTGACTGCTTAAGACATTCTCTGTTGTATGTTTCACAATAAACAGAAGTTACACTGGTGAAAAAAATAGATTATGAAAATGAAGAATCAGATTCCAATAAGAAAACTTGGACATATCGTTTCATCCTTTTTAGGAAATTTGCAGGATTAGATGATCTTCGCAGTCCTTTTTAGCCACAGAATGCCATGATGCTATACATACTGAAGGTGTGGGCATAAGTAAAAGCAGAAACATATAAAAAATACATAATAAAGAAGGAAGCATAAAGAGAGAAACTGCTCATCATATAATAAAAGAAGTCATTCCTGGTAATGCCTTGCTGTATTTTGATCAGTTTCTATGGGCCAAATTTACCTTGCACTTACAGGTCCAAATCATCCATAGGTTGGCTTCCTTCCTTCCTCTTGGCGTCTTGGAAGTTCCTATCTGCTCTCCCACCATTCCAGATGGTTTTTCTTATCCCCACAGATTACAGATCCAACCATACTATGTACTCCCCAGCCCATTCCCAGTGGGCTCTCTGCAATGATTGATACCCCGATGGCCATAATCTTCAGTTGACAGATTACATTTGGAATTTACATTCATCATTTCAAACAACCATTAGGAGACATCTGTGAGTTAAGGTGACCCACTGATACTGAGCTCTCTGTGGAAGTGACTTTGGACCCCTTTGTAAGAGGTCTGATGAGGGAAAACATTATTTTAATTGGCAACTGGTATCACATTATTATACACAGTATGTATACCACATACCAGCAATGTGATACAGTGGGTCAAATTGCCACTTGTGTTGCCGGAATCCATGCCAGAGTTCTGAGTTGAGTCCCTGGCTGCCCCGTTTCAGATCCAGCTTATTGCCAATGCACCTGGGAAGGCAAGGGATGATGGTCCAAGTTCTTGCTTTTCTCTTACTATATGTGGGACCAAGATGGAGCTACTGGCTTCTGGCTTTAGCCTGGCCCAGACCTAGCTGTTGAATCCACATGATGGCACATCATAACGTTCTCTCAATCTTTATCTGCCTTTGAAATAAATAAATAAATCTTTTTTTTAAAAAGAAAGTACCAGCACATACTAGTTTACGTATATATTCATACATGTGCTAAACATTTTTACATTCATTGGCTCATTTAGTTCTCATCTAGTCTGCTATAGAGACATACTAATTATTACCTTCACCTGAACAGTGAAAAACACTGAAGCTCATAAAGAGTAACTTCCTCCTGGCTGCACACCTAGGAAGCCCAAGAGCCACGTCCCTCTGATGCAGAGTCCTCATTCAGACCCTCTGTGTCATCTACAAGGGCACGGACTCCTGACAGGAGTAAGGAGAAGATGCCTCGGGGCAGGTAGCAGTGGGACTAAAACCAGGGAGACCAAGGAAATGAAATCAACAGGATCCATTCTCAGTTTTGCTTAGCATCAGCCCGATTTCAAGTAGAGCCATGTTCCCATTATGTAGCAATAGATTATCTGCCATTTTGCATTGTGGGAATGTACCCTCCATTATCCAGGCTAATCTAGTTGACTGTGGATCGCTGTACTCAGGCACTACGATGACAGACAACTAATCCAATCTCTGGTGCTAGGAAGATGCTACAGTTAACAACTCTTCAACTTTTTCCCTGTAGCGTCTGACACAGGCCACTTCACATCTGCCACTATTCCTCCCTGCAGTACCTTGGGAAGAAAAATAATTGAGAATTAAGCAAGGAGAAAGGACGCGGAGGGAGGGGAATGAGTAGTTATAAAAAGTGGTACAAACAAAATACTTCCACCTAATTTAAAGAAAGAAAAGAATATCACTACAGGACTGATTGTTTCATGACTAGCAATTTAGAAAAACGTGAATGGTTTTGGTTCATCGACAAAGAAATTATATGACTATGCAGTGGAAAATCTTACATCTAAATAGCGAAGGAAGGCAGGAAAAAAAAAAGAAAAGAAAATAGTGAAGGTGACAGTTCTCAGCATCACCAGAGACCACTCTGTTTAGAGTCCATGGAGGGTCTGTGACAGCCACATTTCATCACTAAATAAAAAGTCAGCTATTTGTAGATCCCGTCCTCCTGTAATTCCTCCACATCTTTACCTAATAACAAAGACGCTTAGGTTTACTGGCTTAGAAATTTAAGAATACCAACCACTAGTGAAGAGCCTTTAGGCTTTCCTGTATGATAGTCAAAGCCTCCAGTTTCCCTGAAAGGGAAACTGGGCGCAAACCAGCAAACTCCTTGGGCTCAATCAGAAATTAATAATGAGGCCTAAAATAGAGTACAGCGCCGGATGGCATGCAGAAGACACTGTTACTACCTGTTAAAGAAGTAAAGATCTAAGAAGTGATTTAATCTAAAACAGTGGTAAGATCTCAAATAATTGCACTATTAAAATCTTTTTTAAAGTACAACATCCTTCAAACAGACCAAGGAAAGAGTCCAATGCCCTCATTCCAAATCCAACCAGTCTCTTACCCTAGCCAATCCTCATGAATCAGGGAAAGGTACTTGGAGGAGGGAAATCATTTTAAATACTGCCAGAGTTAAAAAAAAAAAAAAACTAATGAAATTTTGCTCATTCTTGGAGAAATGAAGTAGAATCAGATGCTTCAGTGGTGGTGAATTCCAGAAGCTGGCCTGCCTCCAGTACATGAAGCTTTTCCCTAATGTCAAATGCAAAAGCAATCTGATAGCAACATATTGAAGGGAGTGTTTAAATTCCTATTTCCTTACACCAAATTGTTTGAAATCTTTGAGATAAAACTTCAATAAACTAGTGTTCCAACCTTTTAATATTTGAGTCCCTGGAGTAAGCATGTCAGATTAATCTCCAAATTGCAGTGGGCAGAAAGAACATTCAACCAAATTCTTAATCCCATGCCTCTCTCAAAGGATGTTAATAATGCAAGCAGCGTCAATGGCTATTAAGACTGCAAACTTTGCTAATCTTCACCCATACTACTATTTTTAAGGGGGGGAGGGGACTGAGAGGGAAGGAGACTCAGTCCATCCTGAAAGCAAGGGAGGGTAAATGCTTTGTCTTTGTGCCCACCTTAGCACACTGCCAGGCACAAGACAGGCGTTTAACAATACCTTGTGAATGTTAATGAAAAGGTCTTAGGGAGAGTGGAAATCTTGCTGAGAACAGCATTGAGTCCAGATCCTGGCACTGCTGGCCAATAGAAACCATGTCCAGATAGAAGTTGAAGGAGGGAGAACAGCAATTTGCACGTGTGTTTTCAAAGCAGAAACAAGGACGGCATTTGCCAGGCTGCAGAGCGACACCAGCAGCCACTAAAACATAAATGTCTCCAGCATCTGCACACCTAGAAAACTCCAGTACCGCCTCGCTACTCTCCCACCCCACTTCCTTTTACCCAATGTGGGTTTCCATTCCCAGACCTTAAATATAAGATTTCAGACCTCACTGGTCAAACCCAGGCCATACTCCTCGCTGACCACTGCCTAAGGTTTTCCCAGCGTCCACTCCCAAGGAGGTCACACCATGCTAGACGCCAAGCCAGATACACACTATAACACAGGATACTTTCGAAGGTGACTAGGAAAGCAGGGGGTGGGGAGAAGTGGCAAGCCGGGTGAGGGGATGCAGGGCGAGCACAACACCTGGACACTCTCCAGAAACCTCCAGTTCCTCTCCCAAAAACCTCGGCCTCCGCCGCTGGGAGGCGCGGGGAAAACCTCCTGCGCGCACAGGGGCGCGTGGAGTCTGACTGGGACTTGGGGCAGGGAGCAGGCAGGGAAAAGACAAGGAGCCAGTCGGCACTGGGAACGGTACCTGGTGTGGCTGTGGTTGCGGGGACAGTCCTTCTTCTCCATGATGGCCGGCACGCAGTTGGTGAGCTCTGTCCAGTCGGCGTGCAGCCCGCAGCTCCAGCCGGTGGAGAAACGCGAGAAGAGCCACGTCTCCTTCTTGCCGGGCCGGTGGCAGGTGCACTTCTTCTGGCCGGCTTTGCAGCTGCAGGGCTGCTCCAGACGGATGTTCTTGACCAGGTGCCGGCCGAACGTCGTGCCCCCCGTCTTCTGGATGTGTAGGAACACGATCACGTCCCGCCCTTTGATGTTGAAATCCACGAAGCGGGTCAGGTCCTTCAGGGTGAAGTTGAAACGGGGCACGAAGCGGGGCGGGGAGCCGTTCTCCGGGCCCTCGGGGTCCGGCTCCTCTTCCTCCTCTTCTTCCTCCTCCTCCTCCTGGTCCCCCGGCTCCACGTCCTCTTCCTCGGGCACCACGGAGCCCCGCGACGCCTCGGGCGGCCCTCGGGGCGGCGGGGGCAGCTGGGGCCGCCGCTCCCACTCGTCCGGCGGCACCTGTGCTCGGCGGGCGGGACTCGGGGCGGCGGGCGCGCGGGCCTCGCCGGCGCGGGGCTGCTCCCCGAAGTTGGTGCAGGAGCTGCTGCAGGAGGGGGACACGTACTGGTACATGATGACCACGAAGAGGAGAGTGAGCACCGGCGTTAGCAGCCACTTGTTGAACCTTTCATCCATGGTCCCGCTCTCAGGCCGGCAGGCGAAGCGGCGGTGGCGGCGGCGGCGGTGAAGGGCGCCCGTTCGGAAGTTTCGGGGACTCCGGGGCGCGGCTCGGAGCCCGCCGCTCCTCCATGCCCCTGGCGCCGGGGCGCGCGGCTGGCTGGAGGCCCCGCCGCACGCCGGGGCTGGCGGAGCCGGGGCCTGGGAGCCGCGTGTGGGAGGAGGGCGCCGGCCCACGCGGCTGCGGCTGCGGCGTGGGGCGCCCCACGCTCCAGGGGCCCCACCGGCTCGGCCCGCTCCCAGCTCGCGCCCGGCCTCTCAGGCGACGCGGAGCATCCCGCCGCTGGCGGCTCCCGGGCGCTCAGGCACGGCGGCGCGGGGCTCGGGTCCTGGACCTGCCCGGGACAGCCGGGCAGCCGGGCAGCTGCGACCACAAGCGCAGAGGTTGCATGAGGTTCGTCAGGGCGCGGGCCAAGGGCGAAGGCGCAACGCTGCGCCGCGCCCCGCACGCGCACCCGGCAGCTCTGCCCGCGTGGCACGGAGCGCGGGAGCCGCGCTGGCGGACAAGCCCGCTGCAAGTTTGCGGAGCAGCCCCACGGCGGCGGCGGCGGCGGCGTGCGGGTGGGCGGGCGCTGGTGCCGGGCCGCCCCCGCCGGGAGTCGCACTGCGCGCGGGCCGCTCGGCCCCGGCACGCAGACTCCACCACACACACGGGCTGACACCGCCACGAGCCGCCAGCCGGTGTGACGGGAGCCCCGCCACCCGCAGCAGAAACCTGCCCTAGGTACGGAGCATGCGCCTGAGCCTTCCCCAGCCCCCGAGGAGTTCAGGGGAGGAGCCCGCTGCTCCGCTGCGCTCCGAGGAGGCAAATGGTGGTGGGACTCCTCCAGCCTGGAGCGAGGAGAGGGTTGGCGAAAAAAAAAAAAAAAAAGAGGTGGGGGCGAGAAAGAGGCTGCGAGGAGAACGGCGCCAGCCCTGATTTGAGCCCTAGACGTTGGCGGCTTTCCTAGTCTGAGCGGACAGAATGCTGGCCGGCTTCTTACACCGCCACTCTACCTGCACCTGCTAGAAATACCGGCGCCTAGACCTGTCTTCACACAGGATGGCCGGGCACTCCCAGGCGTGGGAGAAGCTGGCTCCAGACTGCCTTTGGTTTGCACCCGACACCGCCAGAGTCAACTACAAACTTGGTGTCCGACTGTACAACTCTATCCAGTCAGTATGTCATTCATCAGATACCCATGAAGAGTCGGCAGGCTCTTACGGTTCTGTTGGACAAGATACACTTCATTTCTTTGGGCACCAGTCCAGCTCACAGCCACGAAGTACAAACAGTTAGGAGCCGCTTCCTAAAATGTGTTCTGCTAGTTTGCACTAAGCATTGACGCGCCACGCCTTCACACCGGTATGGAATATAAAAACTACACTAACCTGCGTTTCAAAACGCAAACCTTTGTGCACAGGTGGGTTTTTTTTTTTTTTTGGTGGGGGTAGAGGGAGGGAATGAAATTTTCAAAGATCTAGATTTTCTAGATCTAGACTCTGATTGCCCCCAGAGTCGTGGCTAAACAACAACTTGTTCAGATAATGGGTAGGATGGATATACAATCGACTTGCAGTGGTTGCCCTCCCACATGCCCATGTCCTCCTGCCCTGTTTGACCAGGGTGGGGATTTGGCAGTGTGTTGAAAATGGGGGCCCTGCGGTGTGGTTCCCTAGCTAGCTCGTGGCTCCCCTGCCAGCTGCACACCGTACCTGGCATGCCTCACTGTGCTGGCAAACGCCTTGCCATCTGGCCTCCTTCAGGACTCACGCACTAGTTGTGTCTTTCTGTGGCACCGTGCTGTTCTCTTCCATTGAGCAGCGTCTCCACCTTTCTGTCATCAGATCGGATGTCCGTCTCTTGCAGGGATGCCTGTAACAGATCATTTTTACTATTCTAGACAGGTGGGATTCTCCTCAATCCAGCTTCCCTCCTCGGCTTTTTTCCTGCTTTTGGCTCTATAAACAACCACACACGGCACCCTTCCTGGTACTCCGGGAGCCTGAATTAGGGACAAGGGTGTTGAGCACCATGACTTGGCACCTCCAGAGTTTACTGGAGTCTCTGCCTTGAGTGTGCAGTTTATCTCCCTTAAGTGTAAAGTTCCATTAATGGCATCATGCTCCAAGGCAAGAGCCTGTGATAAGACAGAAATGCTACGAAATTTCAAGATTATTTCCTGAATCTATAAATTGATAATGATACTTGTTAATTTTCATTTACTTTTGCTTTATTCAAGTAATATGCTCCTATTGGAGAAGTTTTTCATTTTCTGTAAAATCGCATAATATCAACTTAAAAATCTTACTAAGCTGCCCAAACGAATCACCAGAGTGCATGTGGTGATTGGCACAGGAGAAAACACTCCTCTAACGGTCATCTGCTTTTCTTCATAAGGACAGCTCCAGGAAGATCCAGGAAGCATGGAATCCCACGTCAGAACTGACAAAACTAAACCAAGGAAAGGTAGGCAAAACAAAACCAGGGGTAGAGACAGCCATGCTGCAGTGCGTTCCAGTTCCAGCGAGATCCACAACGGGCCTCACCACTTCCTCTCTCGTTCCTCCTCTCTTGAGACAGTCTGAGTCAAAATGCAGGAAGACACAACAGAAATGCAATCAAATAATTGCATGATTTTCCTTGGCTTTGTAAACAAAAGTGAGTAATTCTGTGTCCTGAAGTACTTCGGCACTTTATCTTGGGTCTCCAACCAGGAAAAGACAATCATAACATGTTCTATCATTGCTAAAATGGGAAATTTAAAACAAAATATATGACAAATAATGTTGTTCATGAAATGTAAATTTCTATAACTAAATGTATCTTGCGAAGGTTTAAAGAACTTATCCCCAAAGATCTGATTTTGCTTTTGGTAAGATGGTTCACGGAGTGCCACCATTTCCTTCAAGTTACCAGGAGGAGAACAAAGCACAGTGTCAAGGCAACCACATAGATAACTTATTCCTGAGCCCAACTATTTATTTTTAATGTTAGGTAACTTTGGCGTGTAAACACAGCCTGTCCCAGGAGTGTCTCCTCGTTCCAGCCGTGAAACATGGTGTGACCCTAATCAAAACTCTTAAATCATGCAATGAACAGGCTTTTTCTTATCTGCAAGGGCAGACCTTACACTGGGCTAAAATGAAGAGAAGCTTTCTAAATTTGAATGCTCTCCAGGTAAAAAGGAAAGCGTGTTTGCATTTAGCCTACTGTAGTCATTCCAGGAAGCCGCCAGCTGGCAATTGTTTTTGGCTAACAGATTGCAGCTACTATGATTCCTACACAAATTATTAAAATAATAAAAATAATGTTTTCGAAGTGCTTCCTTCCACTTCCTTTGCCAGTCTAGCAATGAGCTTGACACTATTTGTGAGGCAATTTGTTCTTCTAATGTTATGCCTTAATAAGCTTTACTACGATTATTTCCTTGCCTGCTTCTTTCTACGCCTTAGCTTTAGCATTCCTTCTTCCATTCTTTTCAAATATTCTCAAACCTGTTAACAACACTGCTCTCCCCCAGGATCCAAACTTTTGATTAGAACAGTCCTTATTTAATCAAGTTCAATTGGGAGATAAAATTGCATCTCAACTTCTCCATTTTCCCTTTGGTGGCAGAAACTGCCTTTGAGAATGTTGAAGAAACCCTGGAGAGATGAACAATCCAGACAATCACGGAGAATCGTTTAGTATCCTCTACATGTGACACAGGCATGTGTGTGTATATACACACATGTACATACGCACACATACATGAATGCCTTTGGTGCAGATGATAAAAAACAAAATAGATTAAGTCATTAGCAGCTTGAATATCTCTTTCAAGAATAGAAAGTGCACTTACACTCTGAAATGATTTTGTGATTTTTCTAAACAAGCACGTCTCTTTATTCCACCCCCCATTCAAATGCTCCAAACGTATGCTGTTTTTCACGTTATCAGCAAAGTGTTGGCTTTCTTGTTCCACTTGGATAATAAGCAGAAGGATTTGTATAGTCAGGGTGAATTGTAGGAAGAATTGTGACATGCACTAAATGCATTCTGGTTCAGTACATGATAGAAACTTTTGGGCAACTATGACCCTAATGCTGCTCATAAAATTCTATTCCTTTGAACAGTTTATTCTTTGCTTCACTGTATAAACTCCTCAAGCACTAAAGAGGGCTGCTTATGATTGAACAACTGAAACTGTGTTATCTTTATGCTATCTTTATTTTATATAGCACAGTATAAGTAAACATACGTACCCTCTCACAATATGATATTAATTTATCCCAAACAAAACTTGTTGAGGATTTATTCTATATTGAATAATATTCTGAGTACTTTAGAAACATCATAAATGACCTTTTTGGGCCATGCCTTCGTATGTCTTACACTCCAACAGTGGAAAAATAATTCATGGAGAAATAAACAAGATTCATTCACTTAATCCAAAAAGTATATGTTGACCTCTTGTAACATATTAACTGTATTTAGTTGCTTGGGATGCATTGGTGAACGATAAAGACAGGGAAGATTGTCCTCAAGAGATTAAATGACAGCTGAATAAGGCACTAAGGAAGAAGATGGAGAGATGGGAGATGGGTTGTATCCTGCCTTGTGCTGTAGAATTCTACTCTGAGAAGCCACTGAAGGATATGAGCAGTTTCTAGTCAGCCATTTTGCTGTTTTCTTGAGAGTAGATTATGAGAGGTCAAACATAGAAGGAGAAAAGTGGTCCTGGCACAATGGCCTAGTGGTTAAAATCCTTGCCTTGCATGCGTCAGGATCCCATATGGGCACCAGGTGCTTCACTTCCCATCCAGCTCCCTGCTTGTGGCCTGGGAAAGTAGTCGAGGAAGACCCAAGGTCTTGGGACCCTGCACCTGCGTGGGAGACCTGGAAGAAGGTTCCAGGCTTCTGGCTTCAGAATGGCACAGCTCCGGCCATCACAGCCACTTGGAGAGTGAATCAGCGGACGGAAGATCTTCCTCTCTATCTCTCCTCCTCTCTGTGTATCTGCATTTCAAATAAAAATAATAAAAAGAGAGAGGGAAGAAAGCAAGTGGCTATTCCAGTAACCAACTAAGTTGAGAGTGGCTCTGACTGAGACAGGATGGTAACCAAGCAGCTGGTAGGCAGTGGTCAGATAGCCTGCATTTTCAAGACACAGCTATCGGAGATTTCCTGAAGATTGGATGTGAGATATAAGAGAAAGAGTGAGATCAGGGATGATGCCAGGGTTTGGGGTGATGATGCCAAGAGATGAATATCAGAAATAAACTGGGGAGGTTGAACAGTCATTGCAAGTGCAAGAGGAAAGAATAAACAAGAAGATGGAGAGAATAAACAAAAAGATGGAATGGGAACTAACTGGCAAAGGTCAATAGAATGGGGAAGTCCTCTCTGATAGATCCCAAAAAATCAAAGGGGCAGAGTCCTGAATGGTCTGAATGAGCAAGCCTTGCCAAGTGCCCCTGGAAGCACTTTCTAAGCAGGTCAGACAGCCCGAAGGTGTGGAGTGGGAAAGAGTTTGAGAGGTTCAAGGCAGGGAACGAGTGTTAGGGAGGCTGAGGAAAAGATCATTCAGGGCCATGAGAGTGGAACAAAAATCCCCATTAGGGAGTGTTGGGCAAGAAAATGACTGGTTGGTTGGTTGTAAAAGCTCACTGGGCCCCAGGAAAAATGGTTTAGGAAGGACAGGAGAGAAATCAAGGAAATCATCCAAGACGTGAAAGTAGTTACTTATTCTGGCAAGAAATGGTGCAGGCTAAAGCTAAAGTGGCAGCAGTAAGTAAAATAATTCACAATCAAGATTCTGAGACCTGGTATAGAAGAATACAACCTTTCTTTTTTTATTTTTTTTTTTATTGGAAAGTCAGATATACAGAGAGGAGAGACAGGGAGGAAGATCCCCCGTCTGATGGTTCATTCCCCAAGTGGCCACAAAGGCCAGGGCTGAGCCAATCCGAGGCCAGGAGCCTCCTCCGGGTCTCCCATGGGGGTGCAGGGTCCCAAGGCCTTGAGCCATCCTTGACTGCTTTCCCAGGTCACAAGCAAGGAGTTGGATGGGAAGCAGGGTCACCAGGACCAGAATCAGTGCCCAATGGGATCTCAGTGCGCCCAAGGTGAGAACCCTAGCCACTATGCTACTTGCCAGGCCTCTCCCTTTACTTTCTAAGAGCAGAGCAAAACTACCCTAAACACAGAGGGAAATGAGAAGCATCCACCTCATGTTAATTCAGTCATCTCTTAGTTAAATTATCTTTCTTATTAGTCAAATCCATGGTCCTCACTTCCTCTTTATCCTGTCCTAGTGTAATCTAAGTTATGGGATTCCAGTAGAATTCACACTGGCTGTAGGAACATGATCCGTGTTGAGTTTCATTTTCTCACCACTGCTCCCATTATGCCTTATACTCCTAATCCAACAATGTACCCCTAGTGCCAAGGCTCAGAGGCGAGTCTTGATTTCTCCCATCCAAGTACTAACCAGGCCCGACCATGGTTACTTAGCTTCCGAGATCAGACGAGATCGGGCGCGTTCAGGGTGGTATGGCTGTAGACGGTGAGTCTTGCTTTCTGCTCCCTTGTTACAAGCTCAGCTGAGATCTTTCCTGAGGTCATCATCTTCCCTACCAGGATGCTAAGACCCTGTCTGTTTGCCAGCCTCCATCTCTTCGATGTCTGTTTTTAAGGCTTTGTTAGCAACTGAGACCACTAATGTTCAATGCTATCAGATCCCACACTCATTTTTATTTACAAATATTTTGAAAGAAGAACTTTAGTAATTTCAAAGTATCATAGATAATAGAACCTACCTACACAAATGATTTCTCAAAAGTTCATATGATGGTCATATCCGAGTATAGCTAAAAACACAAAGAAACCCTTTTATTGTTTGGATTTCTAAATGCCTCAAGTTTGGATGTAAGAAAAATAGTCAAAAGACATTTATTTCTAGAAGAAAATAAGAGAGCAAGAATGTTAGTGGACACAAAATTAAAAATAGTGCTCGGATTCAGTAAGAATAGATGTTAGTTAAAAATAGACACACACTTTTTAAGAATAGCTTTCATTGAAGCAGGACTCACATGCAACATCTCAGATTTTGCAGTGAATAAAGTGGGAAGTGGCATTCTCACATGTGAACTGGGCTTCGGGGAGTTTTTCTAAGAGGCAGAAGCAAAGATCATGCCTCCATTGATTCATTGCTCAAATGCCCAAAATAGTGGGGATTGGGGTATGTTGAAACCTGAAGCCAAGAATTCCATCTAGGTCTCCTGCGATGGCAGGAGCCTCTGTCTGACAGCGACCATCTGCTGCCTTCCCACGTCTGCATTGGTACAAAGCTGGAACCAGGAGTCAAGAGCCAAGGGTCAGACCCAAACACTTGGGACATGCAATACTGGACGTCCCAGCCAGCATCCAACCTACTAGGCCAGGTGCCTGTCCTGCATCCTTTGTAAATGACAAGTCAAAATGCTTCTCCATAACATAGAATATCTCAAGAAACATATCTTATGTTTTGGAATACTAAGATCAAAACAATTCAGTTTCTGAATGGAGGGAGATAACTGAAAACCATGTGTATGCCAAAAGCGGTTATGTCGTTACCCCCACCAAGTAAAGGCCACATACTGCCTATCATTGTGTGGTGTGTATCAAACACCCTTGCACACTGCAGGCCCTCCTGTTGGCCATGAAGTCATTCCCATTGAGCATCTGGTAACTCCTTTATCTGTCCTTCTGTCAAGTAAAGACAGTTTGGGAGAATAAAAGAGTAAAACCAATGCACAATTTTTTTCTCCCTTTGCTTGTTGATAGGCAAAGCCATGTTTTTTTAGAACTCAAAAATAATGTTTTTTTTTCCTTTGAAGAAGTTTGACCTTTTTGTACATTTTCATTTGATTTTTTTTTTAGCTTTTTTTTTTTAAGATTTATTTATTTATTTATTTTTTATTGGAAAGGCGGATATACAGAGAGGAAGCTCTTCCATCCGATGATTCACTCCCCAAGTGAGCGCAATGGCTGATGCTATGCCGATCTGAAGCTAGGATCCAGGAACTTCTTCCAGGTCTCCCACACGGGTGCAGGGTCCCAAGGCCTTGGGCCGTCCTCGACTGCTTTCCCAGGCCACAGGCAGGGAGCTGGAAGGGAAGCGGGGCTGCCGGGATTAGAACCGGCGCCCATATGGGATCCCGGACGTGCAAGGCGAGGACCTTAACCACTGCGCCACTGCGCTGGGCCCTACATTTTCGTTTGAAACCAGACTTTGCAATAATGATGCAATTTGAACTGTATCATCTCATTATAGAGATGGAAAGAACTGACTGGGCCCAAGATGGGTGCTGCAGGACAAGTCAGCAGGGTTTGTGAAATGACTAGGCGAGGGTTAGTTAGCCAAGCGACACGTTGAGGATGACTCAGCTTTGTCTTCTGAGCTCCTTCCTGACTGAAAGGAGAAAATGACAAAGAATCAGGCTGACAAATGTAGGGACAGAGGATGTAAAAGGGTAAATTCTCAGTTTTGCTGTAGATAGTTAGACTTAAGATTCTAAGTATACAGATAAAGGAATATAGCGAGTAAAATCTGAATATTATGTGAGAAGCCCAGGTAGGAATTCTGGACTGGAGATAAATATATGAAAGAATACATAACAGTGAATAATGTATTGACAAACCTGGTGGAAGACTAAGCAGGCAATTAAGATGGCCCAGGGAGAAGTGAGGCCACAAAGACGGGGAGTAGATTGAAAGAGCCGAAATGTGGGAAATATTCCAAAAGTAGAATTAATAAGGTTTGGTTACTGAGTATGAAGAGGTAAGAGAGGAAGAAAATGAAAATGACTCCAAGTGACCCAGCTCGGCGAGCTAGTGGATGCTAATGGAATTAATACAGGAGGCAAAATACATAAAGGGTCCAGGGAAAGAATCTGTGGAGATAATTATTAGCTCTCAGAAAATTAAGATGTTTGCATTTTTAAAATGGGTTTGAGCTTCAGAACACTTATCTCTCTTTTTAATAAAAGTTTTAAAAACGCATTTTAGCTTTTCTGCTGCGGAAGAGATAACCTTTGTTTAATTATTAGCTTTAGGGGGAAAAGTCTAGGTAGAAATGCATTTTGGAAAGACTATTTTCTCTTTCTTAATGTTTCCTATGATAAAGCAGGATGCAGTGCTCCTGTTTTGGCAATGGCAAATGGATGCCCCCTCTTTCTCTCTCTTGCTCTTATTCTTTCTCTACAGAAACAAACAGTTTTTAATCATAAGAAGTCAGGTTCAAAGAGGTAGGCTAGGTAATTCTTTTTTCCTTCCCTGGAAGGGCATTTTTCAACATCACGAAAAGGCAAATGGTCTGAAAGACCCCATGAGTGTAGTGGTTCGGTGGGACACTCTGATTAAAGAACAGTGCTCACACTTAGTAGTCGCCTGAAGAAATGGTCTTTGAATGTATTAAGAAATAAATATTTACTCTGTTTAAATGAACACATCAGTTTCCACAAGCCTCCTTCTAGCTTGTGCATAGCTTCAGAATCCTGACATTTCTTGCTTGTCTTTTATCTAAGGTAAAGTGACTCTGACTCCATCGGCAAATCATTCAATGTGCTCCTACACCTTGTAACAGCCTTTTTAGGAGGCCTTTAGGTGCCATTTAGATCGGTGTTCCTAGTGAAATGTCTGGTGAATTATACCACACGAAAGCAAAATTCTGTTCCATATATATGAATACTTGTATGACAGGTCATCTTGGCACAGAAGCATCCTAGCCATCTAACACTGATTTTTGCTATGTCATTATGGTTATTAAAGAGAATCATTATAATTGTTTCTCTCTTTTTCCCTAAGGAATCCAGACATAAACACAATTGTCTTCAGAGCATTTTCTTAAAGCTTTGAGTTCTGCTCAGTATCATTCCAGCTTTCTATCTTCTCAAAAAGGTGTATTCCAAATGTAAAATAATAGACACTTCAGTGCAGCTATAAACCTGTGTACCCAGCTAAGTCAACATCCTCTCCACTCCCAGCAGTGTCTATCCATTGTCACCCAATTAATTAGTATGTTTGTTTTTAAAATGTACGCTGTGAGACTCAGGGTTTTTTAAACAACTAATTCATTGTACTCCAGACACTTAAATTCAATATACTTTTTTTTTTGCACAAAAAGCTATTTCAAAGCCATTGTTCTTTCATTTTTCCTCTCTTTGTGGACTATAGATATCTACCCATCATTCTTTCCTTTGAATTGCTCTTAAGCATTTAATGCTAATTCTCCCCAACTATTGTTAGTTAAATGTTGTTCTTGTGATTTTATAAGGCAATAATACATCACTTGAATGTCTAATGCAAAGGTGCTGTCTTAATATAGTAAATGTAAAAACTCATTCTCCTGAAAAAGGGAAATTGAAACATCTGTCTTTCTGGGTCTTTGTTGTTAGAAGTTCTATTTGCTGAAAGCATAAAATGACAGAGCAAGAGAAAATAATCATGGGCTTCCCACCACTGTGTTGCTCATGCAAAGGAAGTGTACCACACACCTTTTGCTGGTGACAGCAAAACAAATACTATCAGCTTGACCACTGCTTGCTCTTCATTCTGTCTTACTGGCTCCTATTCTTCCACTTTATCTCTGTGTTACCCACCTCGATTCTAAAACCAGACCCCCATACTCTTCACCTGATTGTTCAACACTCAGCTGGGACAGCTTTTCTTCTGCATAGATTGGGATGCTCAGTAATCTATTCCAGGTGAAGTTCATTCTTCTTTCATTATGCCACTCTAGAATTACAAAGCTCCCTTATCATATTGTGTCTATGTTTGTATGACTGATTCTTGTGGAATAGTGTGAGCGCCTTCTTGGGAGTTTCCGTTGACTGCTGAAATCTGAACTGATCTGGCTGAGGCAGGCTGAATTGTAAGATGACGCCCTGTGCCCCGTCCTTGGAAGAGCCCCTCCTATGGAATGTGAAAGCTGTAATTACATTATGCTACATGGCAAAAAGGAAATGATCCTAGTTGACCTGATTCAACTACACAAGTCCTACAAAAGCAGAAGATTTTCTCCACTGAGTTTCCAAAAAAGAGATTAGAAAACACACTCCAGGAGTGGGCATTTGGGACAGCAGTTAAGACACTGCTTAGACACCCACTCCCCATATTGAGAGAACCTGGGTTCCAGCTCCAGTTTGTTTCTAATTGCAGAGTCCTGCTAATGTGAACCTTGGAAGGTAACAAGTGATGGATCAAATATTTGGATCCCTGTCACCCATGTGGGAGACCTGAGTTGAGTTAAAAAAAAAACAAAAAACCTTCTCCTTTCAGCCTGGGTCAGAACTGGTTGTTGGAGGCATTTATGGAATGAAGCAACTGATGGAAGATTGATTGATATCTCTCTCTTGCCTGTTTATTTCAAGTAAATGTCTTTTAAAATAAGGCAAACCCATGCTGACCTGGAAGAGGAAGTAATATTCACACTGTGAGTTGTTTCCTCAAGGCCACATAGCAAGTAACTAGAGGAAGTTTCTAGGAGCTCAAGAAAATAGGGTCTTTAGGAACTGAATCTACCCAAACTAGAACCAGCAGGAATCATATTCTCTCTTTATACATCCAGACAGAATATCAGCCCAGCCAACACCATGATTTTAACAGTGAAAGCCTAGGCAGAGAGCCAAGTTATGGCATGCCCAGACTCGTGCTCTATAGAATCATGAAAGTTGTGGCAATTTATTTAATTGCAACACTAACTAAACAATAGCATAGTGCCTGGCAGGTGATTAAAATATTGGCTAGTTAACTGGTGGCTGGATGATTTCAGTTTATGTTGTAGATGAAGAAGGAAAGCAGCACAGAAGGGAAGAAGAAAGAGCAAGGAAAGAAAAGCTTTATTTAGAAAAAGGTTATATCTATTGTGGTCCATTCAAATACAAATGAAATTCAGGAGAATGAGTAAAGGTTTTTTGGAATGTCTGATGGGCCTTTCTGAGCTGAAAAGGTGTGGCAGACAGATTGAGTCTATTTAAGTTAACTTTCCTGTTCATGTTTCCTAACTTCCATCCCATCTCTCATCACTAGTTTTTCCTTGACCCATTTGTCATCCTTATTCCAACCCAACTTGTCTAATGAAAAAGAGAAATCCAACTCTGAAAACTGCTATCCGGTATCAGGCCTAGTTGCTACCAGCTGCACTACATTTTCCTATTGAGTATAAAAAGCTTTTCATTAATACATAAAAAACCATCTAAAACACAAAAAGCTTTTTATCAACATCAGCTGAGGGTTATCCATGATTAAAGCAAGGTAAAAATAAGACCTCTCCCTAAATATTTTTGGGCAGGGATCAAAACACACTGTGTAATCACAATAAAAACAAACATCTCCTCCCCCAAATATGGGTAACATCTGTTTCTTTCCATTGTTAGCTCCAACTCTGCTTCATTTCTCCTACTTCCTATTAAAAAATGTTAAGATACCTGCTCACCAATTGTCTTCTTTCTGATAGCCTTCAATCCAGAACCCCTGTTTCTTAGAATTCTACGCATAATCAATAACACAAACTTCAGTCTTAAAATGAGGCCTTCGTAACTCCTTTTGCCCAAGACAATCCATGGTTTTCCATGGCCATGCAAACAATGATTTTATCTTTTTTGACTGCAGGTATTCTGTTTGTAGTCTTTATCTTAATGATACTCAAAAAGGGGGAGGATATCTACATTGGGTGCCTTTTGAATATATGGGAGTTTATGGATTCATTGCTGGTCAGGAGAGACCAGAGGCAGAAGGGGTCTGTTAACATAATGTCTCAGGTTAAAATCATTACTAATGTGATCATGGGTCACTGTCTGAATTCCAACTCCCTTGTTCCTACTGTGTTCCTGAATATTCAAAGCTCTCTACTCTCAAAAATATTAGGCACAAACACTGCTTGAGCTCTTCATTGGCCCATAATCCTACATGGTAAGGGACATGGGCATTCTCCCACATAAACTTCACAGTCCATGAAGTCTGTTGCTTGGGATTGATGTCAAAGGTGGCCGTATCATTGCTAGTTTTATTTGATGAAAAACAGACTGTAGCTATGAGTTTTCCTAAGAATGAAAATTTAATGATAAAATCAGGTGAAAATATGTTGATTAAGGACTCAAAATAGGTAGGGGAGCTAGACTTAGATTTGATTGACAATCAAAGTCTATTTCAAATAAACATACAAAGAAAGAAGCTATAGAGATTGAGAAGGGTGAAGTCTTGGATGCTGATTACTCAAAAGCAGAAATTCTAATCTGTGGATGACAACCGAATCTAAGATAATCCTAATACCCAGGCTGTATTGCAGAGCCAAGCCAATATTGAAGAAGACTTTAGGCTTTTCCCTCTTTTGAACGAGCTCCTTTGCCAGGTAGCTGCTTGCTGATCTGATTATGGATTCCTCAGCCAATCGGTGAGATGGCTTTATTCACAGTGGATACCAACATTATATTTTGGGAACCCGAGGGCTCAACAGGAGTGAGTAGTTATCTGAGGATGGAATGTGGATTTCACTATGGCTCTCAGTATTTTTTTTTTTATTCATCAAATTAAAACCTACATGCTCCATAATCCTGAACTGAATCATGGGCTATCAGAAGCAGAATTAATACCATCCTCTTCCTTGCATCAGTAGAAAGGTGTTTTCATAAAGTTTGTAGAAAATGAAATGAGAAGATGTTTATTTAGAAATGATGCATATGAAGTATTCAATAAGTTCAAGGACATAGCATTTTATACTATAAAAACTACCATGGACTTCAATTTTTAATATGAAGATATATTTACAATTAATTTGATCTTTCTACAGACTTTTTGAAGCACCCTTGCATTAGTGCCCAGTTCAATGCTCCATAATAGTAGGCTATTTATTAAGTGAATGAATGGTTTGTGTGTTTGTTTATTTTAGAGCCAGAGAGACAGAGCAAGTCAGAGAGAGTGATCTTCCACCTGCTGGTTCACTATCCAGATTCATACCACAGTAGGAGCTAGGCCACATTAAAGACTGGGCCCATAAGACAACAATCAGGGTCTCCTAAATGTGTGACTGGTACCCAAGTATTTGATCCATCACTTGCAACTTCACAAGGCACCTATTAGCACAAAGCTGGAATTGAGAGCAAAGCTAGAACTTGAGCCCAAGGCTTCTGACATGGAATGCAGCAACCGCCCTGCACTGCTTATCTACTACATCCAACACCTGTTGTAAATTAATTAAAAATCACTTAACTAGATCTTTCTCATTTCCTCCACTAGTACTATAAAGTGATGCTACCACGTACTCATACATTTGCCATAAGTAAAGTGTTGCTTTATTTTTATTGTAAAGTCAGATATACAGAGAAGAAGAGAGACAGAGAGGAAGATCTTCCATCCATTGGTTCACTCCCCAAGCAGCCACAATGGACAGAGCTGAGCTGATTCAAAGCCGGAAGCCTCTTCTGGGTCTCCCACATGGGTGCAGGGTCCCCAAACTTTCGACCATCCTTGGCTGCTTTCCCAGGTCACCGGCAGGGAGCTGGATGGGAAGTAGGGCCACTGGGATATGAACTGACACCCATATGGGATTCTGTTGCATGCAAGCCGAAGACTTTAGTCACTAGGCCACTGTGCAGGCCCTCATTTCATACTTGTGTGAGAGCTCAAACTTCGGTCACAAATCCTCATCTCTCACTCTAAAATTCTACACCAGGAGCCTCATGTATTCCCCTATCATTGATCCGCCTGTATATACTAGTGATTCTAAGACTGCTCTTCTTTCGGCCCTCACCTCTTCCCTCATGTTTCCAGCTCAACATCTATTTGCTTGTTTTGCTAATATGTCCTACTCAAAACTGCACAGAACTAAATTCATCATCATATCTTTATACCTGTATCCCAAGTCAGTGGTAAATACATCTTAATCTCGAAACCCAAGATTTATTTCTGACCATTTTTCTTCACTTATCATCTTTGATCTGTTTTCAAATTACTATAGATTTTATTTTCTCAATACTTCTCAGAACATTTCTCTTTCCATTATCATGATCAGAGAGTCCTGTCAATGATTAGTTTGGCTCAAAATTCACTCAAACTGGTCTTCCTGATTCCACATCTTCCAATTTACTGTATACCCTCAAGTCATAATATGTATTCTTTCCGTGGATCTGGTCATATTGCTTCCCTGTTTTGGACTTCAAACTTCTCACTGTTATGAAGATAATAATCAGTACTTAACAAGGTTTTCAAAGGTCCTTCCATGCCTGCATTGCCCCCGCGTTCTCTACACTGCAGTTGTGCTGATCTTATTCTGCAGAATGGACTGTGAATATTTTGTCGTTTGAACATACTGTACCTCTCCTGGGACACCTCAAGTCACCTTAGGAAGTTAATTTTTACTAATTCTTCAGATGCTGTCTCAACAGTCTCCTCCTCAGAGGTTTTCCTAGTCTATTCCACCACTAGATCCTACTTTTTCTTATTTAAAACGTGTTCTTTTCCAGTCCAATATTCCTCAATTCCATTAGTTAAGTTTGACTATGCATTGATTTGTATGCTACTTGATTAATGCACATCTTCTTTGTTAGACATATACTCCAAAATGCTGTACTTACACTTCTTGTCATCACTGTGTAACTGCCTTGGGCCACCCTGGTGTCTGGCATCAGGTGGTACACAGTGCATGCTTATTGAATGAATGACTATGGCTTTGGGAATACCTTGAGCCTTCTCAGTCTTGATGGACATGTATTAAGTGGACAATGGTCCCCTTTTCTGACAAGATAGCTCAATTTGTATTTGAACAAAGGAAGTTTTGTTCTTGTTTTGTGTTTATTTATTAAGCCTTGCTGAGGCTTAAAGGTGCTTCTTTGCTTCCTCTGTGAGATCTCCAGAATCCCTTACTCTTCTAGAGGTGACTTAGTGGACAAGTCACTTGAGCCCTGGAAATGTCACCATTGTTCTTCATAACCATGATAATGAAGCAAGTGCATATACCACCATACGTTACAGGACCGTATTATTATCGCTTCTCGGCCTTTTGCCTATGATCAAGTGTAGGACTGTGTTATTTAAGGCTGCTTTCCTGTGCTCTAACAGAAGACATGGCTCCATCTCTACCTTGGCTTCAGGCAGAACCATTCTTCTCAACTCATTGGAACTCCCAAATTGGATCACTCATGATTGAAAAAAAAAAAAGAACAAGCTACCCAAGCAACCCAGGACCTAGATTTAAATTATTCATGAAAAATAACAAGTTACATGACAACATTTTCTTCTCTCTTAAAAAAATCTCATGCTGATGTTTTTTATTCCATAAAATATTATAGTCTGGGGCCAGGTGTGGTAGCCTAGCAGATAAAGTCCCCACCTTTCATGTGCCAAGATCCCATATGGGAGCTGCTTCATGTCCCAAGTGCTAGATGGCACTTCCCATCCAGCTCCCTGCCTGTGGTCTGGGAAAGCAGTCGAGGACGGCCCAAAGCCTTGGAACCCTGCACCCACGTGGGAAACCCGGAAAATCTTCCTGGCTCCTGGCTTCAGATTAGCTCAGCTCTGGCCATTGTGGCCGCTTGGGGAGTGAATCAGCGGATGGAGGGTTTTCCTCTTTGTCTTCCCTCTTCTTTATATATCTGATTTTTCAATAAAAATAGATAGATCTTTTTAAAAAATAAAATATTATAGTCTGTTTTCATATTAAAATGTTTTGTCCATAATACTTGGATAAAAATGATTCCCCAGAGGCAGAGGATTGTTCAATTGGCTAATACTTCACCTGCAAGCACTGGCATTCCATATGGATGCCAATTCATGTGCTGGCTGCTCTACTTTCCACCTAGCTCCATTACTGTGGCCTGGGAAAGCAGTGGAGTATTACCCGAGTTCTCATGATCCTGTACCTATGTGGGACACCCAGAGGAAGTTCCTTACTATGGTTCAGCTCAGCTCTGGCTGTAGCAGTAATCTGGGGAGTGAAACAGCATATGGAAGATCTTCCTCTCTCTCCTTTTCTCTGTAAATCTGCCTTTCCAAATAAACAAAAATATTTTTAAAAAATGATTGCCTGAAGTGATACTTTTCTTATTTTATACCATGCCTAAGACAACTCCCTAACATATTGCTATCTAAAAGACAGGTTACAAAAGGCTGTAAAGTTACAGTATATATTCAGTATCGATAATTAATTATAGCAAATGTGCTAAAACATATGTAATAGGGGTTTTAAACATCTACCACCCAGTTTAGGAAACAAAACCTTACTTAATTACCTTTGAAACCACTTGCTCCTTCTAAAATTCCCTTCCTTTTTACCCCCAAGAGATATACAGTTTACTTCTTGAATTTGGTGGCTATATTTGCTGGTATACATATATAAATACACATACACATATATAGAAAATATAAAGACTAGGTAAGGACATTACAAAATATTTGTTGAAAATGGAATTAAAAGGCGAGTTTATCTTGATGTAAAAACTTTTTGAAATTCATGCGTATTTTTATTTCACAAATTGTTTACGCATGGGTGCATGGAATTCAACTTTTTACACCAAAACAAACATTTGTGGTTTTTAAAAAAATATTTATCCACTTCATAGGCTGAGAGATAGAGGCAGAGGTGTGGAAGATAGAGAGATCATCTACTTACTGGTTCACTCCCTAAATGTTCTCAACAGCCAGGAAATGGGCCAGGCCAAATCCAGGAGCCTGGACCTCCCAGATCTGTCATG
Source organism: Ochotona curzoniae (assembly GCF_017591425.1). Classification (NCBI taxonomy): domain Eukaryota; kingdom Metazoa; phylum Chordata; class Mammalia; order Lagomorpha; family Ochotonidae; genus Ochotona; species Ochotona curzoniae. Next base: position 11,597,832 of record NW_024466502.1, read on the forward strand.
TTGGCACAGGAGCCCAAGCACGTGGATCATCTTCCATAGCTTTCCAAGCACGTTAGCAGAGACCCGGACTGTAAGTAGAACCACTGGGACTCAAACAGGTCGCCACAGTGGATTCCAGCATCCCAGGAGGCAGCTGAATCCACTATGCCACAAGGCTGACAACAAACTTACCTTTCTATTTTATTTTCCATGAACTTTTTGAAGTACCTGCATACGTCTCTCTCTCTCAACACTGCAGTTTTTGTTTTTAATATCTGCGTTGAGCTTTATGTGAGGAGACTCATCCTGCATATATTCTGTGATTTGCTTTCTCACCAATCAATGTTTTGGAGATCAATCTGTATGAAATATGCATAGCTATTCTCCATTCACCTGCTTTCAGTTCCTATTATTTCTTCCAAGCAGTATTTCAAATCTGAATTTCTCTTCTGACTTCTTGCCAGAGGACACGGGGACAATGTGTGAAAACAGACATAGGTATTGGTTCTTGCTGAGAAAGGCAGTGTGCAAACCAAACCACCTCAGGTTACATACATTTCCTGATTCTTGAATGATTTACATTTGAGAGTTCTATTTTCAATTTTAATAAAAAGACAGATAATAGCAATGGACTCCCTCCCATCCATTTATATATGAAAAAAATCTTATCAAGTTTGCTGTACTTTCACAGAATGTTATTTTGTAAATACATTTCCCTTCTGGATGGGCACCTATTGTAATTTAGTTATTGAAATAAAAAAAGACTTCCCTGAAGGAACTCCTGATTACTTTTCCACTTTGCTTGTTTTAGAACTATACTCAATGCTGAACTTTGTTATCACCACATTTACCTTTTAGTGTCATGTACGGAAAGGAAATTTTCCCAACAAAAATACAGTTGGGCGAGCCAGGTGTGCACTGCTCTATAGACATTTACTGAGTATCTGCAACAGTGGCACCAATCCAGGCTCTGTGTGCGGCCCAGCAGCAGAACGCTTAGCTCCACACCTCTGCAGGTTCCCAATTCAAAACGACCCTCTCCTTCCGCCTCACACCTCCTGCTGCCCAGTGCGGCTCTGGCCCCCTACCTGCCTCCTGGAGTTGGCTTGCTGAATGTGCTTGCTGTTCTTGTGATGAAGAGCTGCCTGCCTTTCTGTTTCTCCAGTTCTCCCCACCCAGCAGCAAAAAAAGCTTTGTAATGTCAAAAAGGAAAAAAAAAAAAAAAAAAAAGAGGAAGACAAGAAATGAAGAGGAGGAGGAGGGAAAGAAAAATTAAAAATTCCTTTTCAAGAAATATGGTAGGGCAAAAATACAAAAATTTACATTTCCCATTTTTCTCTGAGGCAGTCACAAAATTGATTTAATCTGTCGTAAAAGTGGGCGCATTGAAACAATGTAGAGGAATTGCAGGTCATCGCGGTCTTCAAAGTATTAAATGACATGTGTATTATGAATTCAAATGGTTTTACATTTCCATTTTAAAAATCCTCTACTGGTGAGCTCTATCATCATTCTGACATTTTGTGTGTGAGTGTGGTTTATTACTACTGCTCCATTTCCAATAGCCTTTGCTGTCCATTACTTTCTACATTACATTGCATCTTGTTGATTTTTCCCATGGGTAGCATAGTGAGGCAGACAATGTGTTGAATATTCATGGCTCAACCTGTGCAATGGAAATGTAAAACAACTAAAACAGCTGTCAACAACTCTACAAAATTCTGTTTCTTGGATTAAGACCATAGGATGCACCTGCAGATAAATGTTATTACATGCTCTTTTCCTTTGCGTATACCTATTAAGCAAAGAGATATTGTAGTCATTGATTCCTACCAACTCTGTTAATAACCAGCAGCGTCAGGTGCATACGAGTAGAAGGTAGTTAAGTACAACCTGCTACTGCCAAGAACAGTCCCCTGGAGCCTCTCTTACCTAATCGTTTACTCTACAAACACACAAGACAAGAAAGTCAGTGAGAACTAATGTAAAACCCAGGGGGCAGAAAGTAATAGGAAACTCAACTACTTAAGCTTCTAGGATCTCTGGAGAAAATCACTTCTAAACAATTATCATACATTTTGTTAGCATCGTCTCTAAACAAAGAACAGCTTTTGATTAACAAGCAAGAGGAATCAGAAATGATGAAATTAAAATAGCAAAACTTGCTTGATTTTGTGGTTTGAATAAAAGTCTCTTCCATTTTCTGAGATCGGCTTACTATAGAATCTACACACCCCTTTGGAAATAGGACTTTCTAAATTCAAAGAAAGACTTTATATAATATCAAATTTTAAACAGCTTTAGTGGAAACTTACTATTGTCTTTCAACATTGCTGTGTTTCTCATCTAGTTGCTATGCCTAAAATATTATTCATTGGCAGAGGTTGGCTTTTTAAAAATATCAAAGAGAAGCTGGTATTGTAAAACAAGTTAAACTGCCACCTACAATGCCAGTATCTCTTCTGGGCACTGGTTCCAGTCCCGGATGTTCCACTTCCAATCCAGCACCTTGCTGTTGCATCTGTGAAGGTGATGGACAATGGCCCAAATGTTTCAGTCCCTGCTACCCCGGTGGGAAATTCAGATGGAGTTTGTGAGCCATGGCTTTGTCCTGGCCTTGCCCTGGCCATTGCAGCCTTTTGAAAAGTGGACCTGTCAACAGATGAAGGTTCTCTTTCTCTTGCTCCCCACCTCCTTGTCTGTAATTCTACTTTTTCAAATAAATAAAAAAGTGTATTTTTAAAAATAATGTCAAAGATACTAGGAAAAGGGAAAGATTACTTCGCAAATTGCCATCACTTTTAAAACTTGTGTTCTGTGTATGCAGGCACCAACCTAAGAAAACAGAGCTTAGTGTTAACAAGAGCTGAAGAAAATGGGATCTTTACAGAAATTGTTATGCACAAAGTCATTTAATCCATGGATACATATTCTCTTGGACTGACAATCTGCCATGTATAGTAGCGAAAGCGCCTGACTTGAAATCAGATGAAACCACTTTCTTCAACTAACCAAATGACCTTGATTGTGTGAATAAATATCTTAACTTCATAAAATGGAAAAGATTCTCTTTATATCACAGTGGAGTTGAAAGAATCAGAAGAATAAACTATGAAAGGTGACTGCACCATCTTTCTTCCTCTTGTAACATGTTTTAAGTATTTGCATGTTCTTAGCAAAAAGTGAAAACTGTACCCCGACAGTATGACTCACCTCTAAATGTGTTCACCAAAGACCAAAAAGTCCAGGAGCTTTTCATATATTTGTGCTTGCTTATTTGTTGGTGGAGGGACAGAAAGGTGGTTAATGATCAATGCAATTTTTTCTGCCAGATATTAGATGTCAGAGAACCTTTCATCTTGATCAGGAATCAAGCCCAAGTCTCATATTCAGTTGGATTTAATTATTCAGAGAATGAGACAAAGAATGTGACAACACTGAAGCTTTCCATTTTTGTTTTGAAACTATAGTGAAAGAATTGAGCTGGCATAAATGATACACAGAATATAAGCGTTAGTTCCTAGGGTAAGCATTATGGCTTAGTGGGTAAAGCTGCGTCTGGGGTACCTTTTTTCCACAGGGGCACTAGTCTACATACCAGGGAGCCACTTCTGATTCAGCTCTCTGCTAATGGCCTGGGGAAGCAGTGGAAAATGGCCAGAGTGCTGGGGCCTCATGGAGACCCTGAGGAAGGACCCGGCCGCAGCTTAACAGCACTGGCCTTAGAGAACATCTGGAGAGTGAACCAGTCGATGAAAGAAAGATTTCTCTCTCGCTATGTCTGTGAGTGTGTGTGCATGTGTCTCTTTCAATAAATAGATCTTTAAAAACTAGATCTTCCCAAGACTGAAAATGTATGGCCAACTATGGAATTGAATTGTCTATATTTCCGGCAACATCTTAAAAAAAAATCAAACAAGAACTTAATCATTGTCCCCTTTTATGTAATTTTATTTCCCTCATGGATATCATAGATACTTCTGAAATATTAATTTCAGTAACACTCCATATTGGAATTACTCTGATAGGGTCATAAAGATGAAATCTTCTTAAAATTTTTTCCCCATTCCATTGTGGGGAATTTCAGCAAAACCCTGATGTTAAAATTATTACGTCTATGGGAAAAAGTCTTTCATTGGTTCAACAGTGAAAGTGCGGAAGATGAAGCCTTTGACACAGATGTTTTTCCACATTCAACCTTTATTACTCACAGATATCATCCTCAATACATCTTTTCGCATTTTAAATAGCTTTTTTAAAAAACCAAATCATAATCAAAATGCTTTTGTTATTTTTAAAATTCTACTCCATTGTAGTAAAATGTACCTTCAGCATGTCACTTAGCCTCTCTTATTTCTCAGACTTCCTATTAGGATTCTAAACTCTGAAAATTACACTCAGAAACTGTCATGCACCTGCCCACAGACATCAGGAATTTAGCTGACCCTACAATTCTGTAGGCCTTTTGAATCCAATCTTCAGAGTTATGGACACCCCCAAGCACTTGCCTTTGGAGGATATATTGCCTCTATAGCTTGATTAACGTGTCTACCACCACCATGTGCAGGCTGCCAACTTTATACTGCAGGAATGGAGGGAAATCTGACTACCTGCTCCCCAACCTTGTCACTATTACCAACTCCGCATAAAGCTCAGTCTGATGGGAGAAGTTAGAGAAGCAATCCTCAGGAGAGAACAGGAAATGTGGCCGTACCCTTTGCATAACAAAGTGCCTCAAACAGAATAGCTTCAAACAGTAGAAATCTACCTTGTCTTGAAGGATAGGGAGCAGCAGGGCCGTGCCCCCTCTGGAACCAGGTAAGGAAGAATCTTGCTTCTTGCAGCTTGTGAACATCTGCCAGCAGGTGTTTGCATTCCTGGTCTTGCAGCTGGAACCCTTCAGTAGCTGCTTCCTTCATCATTGGGAGTTCTCTGCTGATGAGTCTCTCTCATCCAAGATGTCTTCCTCACTTCCTACTAGACCAATGGTCGTATTAGATACGCTCCACCGAAAAGGCATCATTTTTACTTGACTAAATCCTCAGATTTTAGTTCTAAATAAGATCACCATTAGGCTGGGCTGTGTGGGAAGCTGGTCTGAGGTAGAGTGGAAGTGAGTCCATGACGGACCATCCTTGCAACATCCCGTCAGGAATGTTTACACTAACCGGCAAGTACTTCCCCACCCCACCTGCCTGCTGTTTAAAACCCGAGTATCATAAACCCTGATTGACCATTTACTGCACGTAGTCACTCTGCCAGGTCAAAATGATCGGTCAGGCTCTTCTCTGACTGTTGAACTTTACCCAGACTAAGAATCTGTTTCTCTCAAGTGTATCTGAGCCCCACCCAAACCCAACATTTGATGCCAAAACCCTATTACTGATCCAAGCCGGCTCTGTGGTTAAGAGCTAAGACAACCCTCTCCAACCTCCTCTCCCTTCTGGCTCTCTTTGTTCCTGCAGCGAACAGGAACAGACCCGTGGAGAGGCCAGTATCGTACCTTGCCAAGCCTAACAATCACCATGAAAGGGCCTGGGGATTGGAGCTTTGCAGAGGAGACACTGTCCCCAAAACAGAGACTGGTGGAGAGGGATGTTTAGCACCAGCCCTAGCAACTAGCTTACTGGGTTGCTGCTTCCAAGAACAAGATTTGATAGATCCCTGGTGCAATATTCACCCATAACATACCAAAACTTTATTTTCATCTTTATTAAAAATTCTGTTCCATCAAGAGTTGCTTAGCTCTCCAAATCGCGTATTCAAAATCACTGAGAGAATGTGATTATTCTCCTGAGTCGCCGACTTCTGTCCCTCAGGTCCTTCACTCTCATCACTGTTTAGGCTCCCAACAAGTCTGTGTATGCACTGGGAAAGCCTGAGGGAGCTAGCTGTGGCCAAGTGGACAAAATCATGAGATATACTCTAACACCTAACACTTAAGCCCTCAACTCTGTGCAGGAATGCTTAACCTGTATGCAACATGAAGAAAGTCCTTCAATATCAAATCAAATTATTAAAGAACGTAAGCTGTGAAACTTACACATACATATACATTTATACATACATATAAAGCCACTTTGCCAAAGAGATACATTGTGATAGCAATTTATTTAACATACAATACAGAGATTCTCACGATCTGCATGCTAATGACGCTAAGGGGATTGTAAATTTTAATTACCTGACTTTTATGCATTTAAATTTGCATATCTATTATTGCATTAGTTTGGTTTAAAAAACTATATGACTGATATATATAGGTGAAACATTGTAACATGTATTTGTGTGATTATAATTGAACTCAAGGGATCCCTGTAATGATTTAGCAAGAGGCAGAAAAAAAATCAAAACCAAAAGCAATAAATCTATTTTAATTATATGAGTGATGGCTTGTGCCTCCAGTTTCTCATACTTACCCATTCATGTGTAGCTTTTACATTTTGCAGAGACTTTAAATCTGTTTCTTCAATGTTTTATAATTATGACCGCATATAAATCATCTCGGCTGGAAATTGTACATATTCAAATTAATTGAAAGAGATACAAGATATTAATTTGCATTATTGAAAAGTGATTTTTACATGTTCAGCAGAGCTATGTTCCATGTGACTGCATGGACCCAACGATTAAATGAATGTAATCTATTTAGCATCATGAAGATGATATGTTGTTAGAGACTCAATGTTTTTGTGAAGAATTTAATTCATAAGGGATCCTTTAGTCTACCAATCTGAAGTGCTATAATCACAGTGTGATTTATTGTATTCCCCCAAGGAATGCATCCAATACCCTGATTGCCTGATTAATACTTGGTTTTGGCTACTAGGGAGTGTTTATTTTTATTTTTTACTGCATTTAAAATATATGAAAATTTCATTTTAATGGGGATAGGAGTCTTAATACTAATTTGGCTAAAGCTGAATATTATATTAGAGCTTAGGCAATGTGTCTCTTCTAAACTCTCGAGAATTTCTGCATCCAGAAATTGCAGTGATACACTAAATGACAGCAAACAGGATGATATTACTGCTTGCTTTAGCTGGAGCTTGGTGTAGGCTCCATTTATACATAGCATGAGAGGGCCATCTACAGAATGTTAAGAAAAGAACTGCTTCCTTCAGTGAAAGCATAAAGTCTGAGGGTGCCTGTTAGGAAAGAGCACTGTGTAGGGACATATTTAATTACTTTAGTAGCAAAATGCACACTGTTTTAAGACCTTAGTGGGCTCACAGAATAGATTACTCTTGGAGGACCTGAAAACCACTTTGTGGTAGTAACAGACATGAATTTTGAGACTGATCTATGTTCCAAAAAGATCTGATATCAGGACGTGCAGATTCTAGACTGGTGGAGCAGGAAGCAGGTTTATTTTTTTCAAGATAATTATTTTTATTTTTGATTATTTTTTACATAGTTGATTAGGATGCAAGGTCAAGGGCTACAGGAAGGTGGGTAATACCACCTTTTTGTGTTCTCTTTTTTTTCCTTCCTGCATCTGGGAGAAGGGGGTAGATAAGGAGAGAAGCCACACCCGGCATCCCAACCACCTCCGTATCTTGGGATGGAGAACAGCTACCCGATGCCATTCCAGGGCTCCCGATGTGGAGCATGCTCAGAGGGTCCTGCTCAAGAGGTTTTGATAGTTCAACAGTTCTGAGTAACTGCCGATCTTACCACTCAAAGCACGATGAAATTTCTCCAGAATCCATTGGTTGATGTAATCCACCTTAGAGTCTCCGTTTGCCCAGATATTCACTGCCAACATTTGGTTGGGGTAGTTGATCAATTTGTTCTGTCCTCCATCTTCTGTTCTGGTATCAGGTATCCTCTGCAGACTCCAATTTACTGCCGTGTCCGCCATGTGAATCTGCTGTCCACTGCTCCATCTAAGCCACTGAGGAGGCCCAGCTCTGACACATGCACGCCATGGTCAGACCATGGAACCTGCAATTCTCTCCATGTTTGGGGTTCTGTGTCCAGTGATTCAGTTGGGAGGTCCCCACAGAAATTTCATCTGAGGTGATCTCAGACCTGATTCTTGTGTGTGCTTGTTAATACAAAGTCTGGCACATCTGTTACACACACTGGTAGTTGCAATTGCTGGGTCAGTTTTGTCTACAGCCCTGTCTTCGATGCAAACCAATGAGTTGGAGCCCAGCCTAATCCTACCCACCACACACTTGGCCCTCATGCAAACCACTGGGAGCTGCAGCCTAGTAAGAGCCACCTGCAATAACCCCCACCTGTACCACCCCTGCCCTGGTTCCCATGCTTGCCAATATGTACAACAGACTGGGCCAGTCTGTCCATATCCCATTCAGCTCTCATACATGTCAATAGGCATTGAAGTTTAGCTTAACCCAACCAGTCCCACTATCCAGATCACACACATGCCAGCAGGTGCCACTCTCTGTGTAGCTATGCCTGTTCCAGTCCTGGTTCTTATGCTCACCTGTCAGAGAGGCAACCCAAGTGTGAGGTGCCCACTGTTTCCCTATTGGGGCAACTCCCACTCCTGGATCTTGCACTCTCCAATTGGTTCTGCAGTTTTGGCTTGTGGGCAGGGTGCACAGCCTGGATTGACTGTTTAAAAAGCAGCTGGAACCATCTTGCCTTGGGCAGCCAAAGCGCTTACAGAGCCAGGAATTGCCTGCTGGTTGCCTGGTGACAAGCTGTGGGAACTTGGGGGTAAGGAATTACTGCCTAGGGACCTCCATAGATAAAGCCACAATAAGGAATGACTCCTGAGGGACTCCCAACAACTAGGCTGCTGTACTTGCAGGTAAGCAAGGGGACTGTGAGCTAGTGGTTTGGAGGGCAGAGATTGGAAGATCTGTATGGGTCAGACTGATTCATCAGCCCACATGGGAGTCCTGAGATGGGCTTGTTAACACAAAACATCACTGACCGCCACACGCCAGCCCACAAGAAAGCTAGGGCTAGGGGCCTGTCTAGCAAGGCTAGATTCCAGTACCTGACTAAGTGTTGCAACAGGGGACAGGCTACATTAGGCAGGGCCATGACACTAACCAGCTCATGAGAGAACCACTATCCAGGAGTAGATTCTGTGGGGGATAAGTGAGCCCAAACCTTGGAAATACAAGTCCCACTGGTTAGCTTAAGAATTGGGGTGGTGAAGAGCTGAAATAGGTGTGATCATGGAACCCACCAACACTCATGGGTACTAGGGCCGAGAATAATTGGGCAAGTCCAGGCTGCAGCACCCACATGTGCATTCTAAAACAAAGTGTGAGGTGGGCCAGACCACAACATTCACCAGCCCATACAAAGGCCAAAATGGAGGGGCAGGTTATGCCTGGCAAGGGCCTAGAATCCGGTGGCATGCGTAAGATTTGGGTCTGGGAATGGGCCAAGTGGGCGAATTTGGAAAACTCCACTAGTGGGTCATAGCTCCCACTGGTGAACATGTGGCCCAGGCCTGGGGGTTGGGCAGGCTGAGCAAGGTAACTCCATCCATTGGCAAGTGTGTGAGTTGGTTTTGGATGGGGGAAGAATGAGCAGGGTTGAACAAAACTTAGTTCACTGGCAAGTGCAGAAACCAGGCTGGAGCACAAGTCATACTGGGCTGGACTGTCACATCTGCTGGTCTGCATGAATCAGGGATGGGAGTAGACTGAGCAGGACCAGTGCCAGCACCCACCAGTGAGAATTAGGACTGGAGGTAGGCTGGGTCAAGCCAGGTTACAGCATTCAAAAGCAAAGGCCAAGATAGGTGAGGGACTATGCCAAGCTGGATTAGCATAATCACTGGCATGTGTGAAATCTGTGGTTGGGAGCAGTAAAACTTGGAATGTGTGAAGGCTGGTCAGGAAAGGCAACTGTTCCTGCTAGGACAGGAGGTGGAATAAGTAGGGTTGGCCCGTGGACTCACCAGTGTGCGCGAGATCTGGCATTGGGAGAGGTTCTGATAGAGGAGCTTGGGGAACTTCTCTGTCAGGACACAGTCCCTGCAGATGAGTACAAGAAACATGATAGGGAACAGCCCAGACCAGGTTAGGTAATGATACCCACTGGCATACATTTGGCTCAGGTGGAGAGTGAACCAGGGCAGGCCAGTTCATATCACTTGTGGAGAATCTGAGCACCAGAATGGAGTGCATGTCAGGCCAGGACGGGCCAGCAACACAGGCCCGTTCACATGAGGGCCAGGATTGGGGGCTGGCTGGTGTGGGCTAAGCTGTATCCCCAAAAATGCAAGCTAGAATTAGGGGTTGACTGGGCATGATCAGGCTACAGCAACCACCGACAAATACTGAGGTGAAGTGGGCCATGCCATATTGGGCTGCAGCACCTAACCAACACATGTGAGACCCAGTGGGGATGGGGTGAACCTGATAGGGTGGCTGCAAGAGGCTCCCCTGTGGACCACTACTCCCACTGGTGAACTTGAGAGCTGGGATGGGGCAGACAAGGTAAGGCAAGGCCACAACACCTGTTGGCCTCATGTGAACTGAGTTGGGGAAAGCCAGGCTGGGTTGAGTGTACCAACTGGTGCATGCATCAGCCATAGTGGGTATGGGTTGGTTGGGCTTTGTCGCAGCATCAACTTGCAGAGACTGATATTAGGGGCAAATTATGTCAAGGAAGCAAGTTTAAATTGAACACAGAAAGTACTGGGATAGCATCTTTAAGACTATCATCCTGGCAGCAGCACCCCTCCAAGATTATTAGGAGGAATAATTATATATGCCTGTTTGGCCAAAGAAATACAGAGGTACCTAGTAAAATTTTATTTCTGGGTTTGCCTGTGATGATATTCCTGAAGGAAAATGACATACTTTAGCATTAAAAGTTTTTTATTGTTATGATTATTTTCCATGATATGATTTTGTAGGTATAGGGATTCCCCCATCCACTTCCCCTTCTTCCTCCCTGTTCTCCCCATCCCTGTTATTTACCCTGTATCATCACAACAATATAGTCCTTGAGCAACAGTTGCAAGTCCTACATTCTGATACTTAAGTGTATCTTGGCATTGTAGATATTGGTAATGATGGAAAATCTAGTACTATATTGTCAAGGCATAATTAACAGTTTTATTGGCTCAGCAGGTAAATCCTTGCCTTGCGTGTGCTGGGATCCCATATGGGTGCTGGTTTGTGTCCCACCTGCTCCACTTCCCATCCAGCTCCCTACCTGTGTCCTGGGAAAGCAGTAGAGGATGGCCCAAAGACTTGGGACTTTGAACCCATGTGGGAGACCCAGAAAAAGCTCCTGGTTTTGAATTGGATCAGCTCTTGCCATTGTGATCACTTGGGGTGTAAAGCAGTAGATGGAAGACCTTTATATATTTCCTTCTCTCTGTAAGTTTGCCTTTTCCATAAAAAATAAAACACACCTTTTCTTAAAAAGTAATACTGAAATACATACTGTATGAATCAGTAGTGTTCTAGGGTCTGGGAATTTAGGAGTAAAAGCAAACAAACAAAATAAGTATCTAGCCGTGGAATTTAGAAAATTGAGACCACAAAATATGTCATAGTAGACTCATATCAGGCAGATTCAGTGTACCTATATAAGGAAAATTAAGTTGTATAAATGTAATTTGAAAAATTGCATAGATGTGGGTTGTGGTTACTTTTAAGATAAAATATTTTACATTTTTATTTATGTGTGTCTGTGTGTGAGAGACAGAAAGAGCAAGAGAGGCAGAGACCACACATGGACTCCCATCTCTTCAATCACTCTCACCCTCCAAGTGCCCACAATAGCTTGGGCTAGGCCAGGATGAAGCTGAAGGCTGAGAGTTCAATGTAGATATCCCATGTGGGTAACAGGGCATCAACTACTTAAGCTGTCACCTGTTGTCCCCAAGCTTCACATCAGCAGGAAGCGGGAATCCAGAACAGAGCTGGGAATCTAACCCAGGTTCTCCATATGGGATGGACATGTTCCAGGCAGCATTTTAACCATAGGGAAAATGCTCGTTCCAAAGATCATGTTAAGTACCTATTTGATGTGTAACATTTTTTATTTTGAAAAATTTTAATCACTCAGACGTCCTATAGGAATAGTACCATTAACTCCCACAAATCCTCCATTTAATTTCAACATTTTCAACATGTTAATACACAAATCATGTTCATAAAAACATAAATATGTCCTTGATTCATGAAAAGATGTCCTCTTTGTAGATAAGAATTTCTGAAAGATAATACTGAGGTTTCGGCTCTTTAGACAACTGCATAGACACAACTGCATAGGTGGTAATGAATCATCATGTTTTATATTAATTTTATTTGAAAGGAGAGGAGAAAGAGAAAGGGAGAGAGAGTGCCTTCACAGGTGGATCTGGGTCAGGTCATAATGAAAAGACTACAACTTAAATGGTCCTTGTGCTGTGGTGGCAGAGCCATGAGTGTGTGAGCCTTCCCTGCTGTCTGGCTGTGTACATATTACTAAAAAGTTGGATGGAAAGAGTAAGAGTTGAAACGCATCGTGGAATGCTGGTATCCCATCTGGGATGCTGATATCTTAACCCCTGTGCCAAATACCTGACTTCTGCCCATTACAGTCTCTCATCAAGCTAACTAGAAGTCTTAGAGTATCTGTCACATTTAACATGACCATAGTTATAAAGCTTAGTACACACAATTGCATACTGTACATACATGCATTCATATATTTCACCCTCTGACCAATTTTTTTTATTAATACAACTCACCTATTAATAACTGGTATGCCCGTATGACTGTCATTAGTGTATCTGAATGTTTATGCTTGTACAAATATGTACGCTATTATCAACTTTATATAAGGCAGCTTATGAAGTGGTCTGCAATGTAAATGTAAACAAATGTCTTTTGAAAATATTTTTTCTCAAATGAGAACTTGGGGACTTTGTTATTTTGGATTCTAGACTTTGAATTTTGATTTTTAGGATTTCAAAATTCAGGATTATCATAGTCAGAATTGTGTCTTTTGGGGTTTTTTTTAAATATTTATTTATTTTTATTGGAAAATATATACAGAGGAGGATATACAGAGGAGGGGAGACAGAGAGAAAAGATCTTCCGTCCAATGGTTTACTCTCCAAGTGACTGCAATGGCTGGAGCTGAATCAATCAGAAGCCAGGAGCCAGGAGCTCTTCCAGGCCTCCTACATGGGCGCAGGGTCCCAAGGCTTTTTCACATTCCTGGACTGCTTTCCCAGGCCACCAGCAGGGAGCTGGATGGGGAGTAGACTAGAACCAGCGACCATATGGCACCCCGGCATGTGCAAGGCGAGGACTTTAACCACTACACTATCATGCTGGGCCCAGAATTGTGTCTTTTGGAATCATGGTCCAAACTCAGAGGACATAGATTTGTACCTGGCACCTCCAATTCTCAGCACAATGCCCAGTGTATTTGCATTATGATTGGCTGAACGAATCAGTGCTTTCACTGGTTCGCATTATCGCTCATCCTCAGGTTTGCTCCTTCTGAGGTTGCCTCAGTTCCTAACAATTACTTTCCTACCTAAAGGCATTTCAGTAATACAACAGACAGCAACCAACTTTGAAGTAAATTAATAGTGCCATGTTGCACAAATGAATTATTTCTCCAATAAATTTTAGGTGAATGATTTCTGATGAACACTGGCTGAAATGGCTGCTGAGACTGGCACGATGCCATTGTTGGTAGGGACAAAGTGCTGATATCTTCTTTTACCTCCACAAAAACCACAAAGAGGTTTCCCTTCCAGCAATTAATAACGGACTGGCTGTATATCACTATCAGGACAGTTTAAAACTGAGTCAACAAAAAGGATAGCTAATAGTGTATGGGTGAGACACCTTGTGCTTTCTTTAACGCCTTCAATTATCTTCTGGTGAAAAAAAGAAGGCAGGAAAGAGGAGAGAGTGAGAAGCAAGAAAGAAAGGGAGGGAGGAAATCAGGAATTAGAATGGAAACAAGGGAGGAGAAGAGAGGGGAAGAGGAGAGGGGGAGGAAGGGAGGAAGGGTAAGAGAGACTGGGGAAAGGAAGGCAGGACAACTTCAGAAGCAAAGGAGAGAGGGAGGGAAGGAAGAGGGGAGGAAGGAATTGGAATAGAAACAAAAGGAAGTGGAGCTAGAAAGGGAGAACAAGGATCACACACACACACACACACACACACACACACACACACACACACAATGAGTGTAGAGCCACACAGCCAGCTTGCTTCCCCTCTATTTGTATCCCTCATTACTGCATCAACCTTAGTATGTGCAAAGCTCATCCTTCTCCTAGTTTAATGATTGATAACACTTTTCACTAACCTTCTGAAGCCACGGTCCCAAGGACTATTACTCACATGTTTATTCCTTCTCTGTGTCTCTCTCTGATACTCAATCAACAAAGATTTTGCCTGCTGACTTTCCAGTATCTTAAATCTTACCCAACTCCTGACTACAGTACACCTCAAACTCAGTAGGTCTATTACTGGATTCCTTTCCTTCCTAAACCTTGCCACATTCTCGCAGTGAATGGAACTCTAACCATCCAGTTGTGATCCAGTCGGGATCCCTCAGGCCCCGGGCAATGCAGGCATGCACCTCTGCTCCCCTATCCTGGCCCAGTTGCACTTGCATTGTTGACTTCTCACCCTCTCTTACCTGCAATGTTTTACTTATCTTAAGGTGTTGTCCAGGCTCAAGTTTGTTGTTTCATGTTGCTAAAGCATTACTCCCAATCCCATGCATTGAATAATACCCTGCCACCTTAAGGCACCTCAAGGAGCACAGACATATACAGCTAAAACACTTAGGATTAATGTGTTGTTTAAGAACATGGGCTACTGGTTAGCTCTTGGGATAAAAGTGTGGATAATTACCACTGGGATGCCAAAGGGGTGCTACCAATGGGTACTATTTGCTGACCTGAATAGAAGTTACACAAGTATTGTAGCAGTGTGGGGGAAAAAAAACTCAATGTGCTGTGCAAGTATGAATTGGCATTTTCTACAATGCCAATGTTAATTAAATTAAAAGTAATTGACTAGTGAGTCTACATATGAGCACTGAACAACAGATTCAAGGGTTTTTTTGTTTTGTTTTGTTTGTTTATTGTTTGCTGAGCATCTTAATTATGGTGAGTTTCATTTTTAATTATAATCAGAGCCAAAAACCTTCTGGCCTTAACAGTTAACCATCCACTATCAACAGAAAAGTCACATACTCATTCTAATTTATTTCTGGTAGTTGCGATCTATTGATTTATTTTTTCGTGGCAGTGTGATAATGCACCAACTTGCTGAGAAACAGTTTCTCTTGCAATGGGCAACCATTCATCCACTCTGGGTGTGACTCCTGTCAGCTCTCTTTTGCTACCACACTTGTTTAATGCATGTGGGAGACAGTTCAGTGAGACACAGAAGCATTTTGGTGTTACTAGCATCAATATGCTGATGCTGGAACATCAATATGCTGATACAGGCTCAACTCTGTGCCAGCTGGTATTACTGTCGAATTTTTCCAGCCTGGATGAAGTAGAGATAAAGGTGAAAGATGAATGTTTAAATATAAATCCAGACAAAACAGGAGAGAAACTAGTAAGCAAAGTGATGCCTTCAGAATCACTGGCACAAATTTTGACTTGTAGAAATTTGGAATATGAACTTTAAATGAAGATTAACCTTTAAGAACTATACAATAATGTTCCGCCAGCCTAAAAATTCGTGAGCAGAAAATCATCTTGTGGTCACTAAAGTTACAGCAATATAAAACTGAAAGATAATCTTATATAATAATTATTACAATTTAATAAAATGATTTTTGCATTGTGATATAAATCACATATTCTAAATGTATAGTGTTAGTGCCTACCATATGTGAAGTTCAAAGCATTTTAAACATGGTTTTATTTAATGTAGTTTGCGTATACTTATCATGTGTGTTACATTGAATTCAAGGACAGTAAAGGGATGCAAGTTGGGTCTACTGGCTAAGGTGCCCACTTCTCGTAGCAGACTATCTAGGCTTGATTTTTATCTCCATCCAGGAATAAAATTTAATCTTCATCAGAGTCATACTTGTTAGGACAGTTAATGTAATGAGTAAAGGTATCTAGGTTCTGAATCTAGTTTGTCAGCAGAGAATCTTTAGGCTCTTCTGTCTCAATCAAAACACTGCCTCTGATCCTAATTTTGGTCTGGCATCCTTGGGATGTTTCTGAGAGGTGCATCCACATAAACATATCTTTAAAATGTTCAAGGAAAATATATAAGGGAAAATTACATATGGGGATTGAAGACAAATTTACCTTTTAATTCCATTTCCCACAAAGTTGTTTGATATCCTATACAGTCCACCTCTTCTTAGAAAGTGCAGTGTCAGTGACAAGTGATTGATAAGAGTGCTTAAGATACCACATGGGCACCTATAACTGATGTTTGAGTATCTGGATTTAAGCTGCAATTCTGTTCCCAATTTCAGCTCCCTGCTAATGTGCACCCACTAAGGCAGCAAGTGATTGCTTAAGTAGTCAGATTCATATCAACCATGTGGGAGACATGGATTCTATTCCCAGCTCTCCACTTTAGCCTGAACTAATCTTGGCTCTTATGTGAATTAGGGGTCAGCTTTGGAAGAGGAAGCAGGACAGTCGCCCAAAGATGTTGATGTGAGAAGGCAAGGATAGATGAGACAGAAGTGCGCTGTTAAGCAGAATCATCTTTGCTGTCCTGGGTCGTGGTCTAAGTCCCATTTTGTTCTGATGCGGTTGCAACTGGGAGGTGTGAGTGACCTTTTAATTGGCTACTGCCTACTATAGCTTAGGGCCTGAAATGCATTCACATAAAATTAAAAACAAATGCTATCAGATTAGCCACGGAAAAGAAATAAGAAGAGGAAAAATATACATATTTACATGCATACACATACATATATATATGTGTGTATATATACATGTATGTGTCCAAATTGCAATGGAAACAAAAATGAAAAGAAACAAAACAGGCCTACCCTGTTGTAAAAACTCTCTCAGCTTTTCTCCATTTCTCTGCTCTCTTCAACATCTCCATCTGACACCACGTACACACAAGCAAATGAATTCCCTTTCTGAAGCGATATCTGAGTCTTTCCCCGCCCCCTCAGCCTCCTCCTCTAGTTTGACAGCTGCAATATGCACTCAGGAGCATTATGAGAAGGATGAATTTTTCTGATCTTCCTTTAATTGAGTAAGAATAATCAAATTTTGGTTCTTGAAATAAAACTACTGTCATTTGATTATGTTAAGATTAGTCACTGGGTCAGAAGAATTTTAAATCAGCATAATTTATGATGTAGAATTATTGGTTCATGATACTGAACACAATTAATTTTAGGCAAGGTGAAGTTTAGCACTTCCAGTAGCAAACCTGACAAACTTTAAATAAAAATTTCAACAGCAAATTTTAATATTGTGTTATATATATTTTTGTAAATTTGAGTGGAGACACGGGAACAGAAAGAGCACACCCATCCAATGGCTCATTCTGCAAATTCCTGCAATGACTAGGGCTGGCCACAATCTGAATCAAGGAGTCAGGAATACAGTCTTGTTCTCCCACATTATTGGCAGGTATTCAATTGTTGAGCTTCTACTGCTGTCTTTGGCGGTGCCTAGCAGCAGGAAGTTAGATCAGAAGCAGAGTAGCCAGAACTAACCCGGGTATTCTGATGCAGTGTAGGATCTCACCCAGCATCATAGCGGCTAGGCTAGACACCTGCCCTGAGTGATAGCACAGTGTTTTTCAAATAAAGGCATATCTTAACTTATGAAATCTGGCTTTCAAGTGATTTGCATTTAGTTTCTTCAGCTGATTAAACCAAGATTATTAAACAAAGATTATGACACTTAGATTAGATTAGGAAATATATATAATTATATATAATAATTTAATTCTTGAAATTTATCATACAATTTTGCAGAGTATGAGATTCCCCTCCCCCCGTTTTCTGCCCCCCAACTGATTTTTCCTATAATGCCACACTCTTCATATGGAGTTACAATTCCATCAGTCTGCTATTTTAAGTGTGCCCAGACAATACTGGTACAGACAATGTTAGACAGTCTGTCATCCCACTGTCTAGATATATCCAACACTTTCATTGGGAGTCCATCTTTTGTTTGGAAGCAGAGATGTATGTTGCATTGTGTTAGGATTAGATTAGGATATATTTACATAGAAAAAAGAACCCATTTCCTGATTTTGACCTACAAATTGTACTATAACATCTGTAATTTCACTCCCCCTCAGTATGTAGCCTCAAGTCACACCTGACAGCAGAAAGGATACAGGAGTTTAACAAATACAGCCAGGGGTCTACATAATACAATACATTTCACTTCCTAATTCCATAGTCAGCCAATGCTAGATTTGTTGCCAGAGGGAGAGAAAATATGCTAGATATACAGATCACTTTTCCCAGTTTTTCATCATGCCAGTAATAACTTGTTAGGGAAAATATTTTGATAGGGAGTTATCTCAATTGGCACTCTGGTTTCTCCTTTTGACCTTACTCTTGCCTCTTCTTCCTGCCAGTAATACACGAATAATGCCAGAAAATACAGGAACCATCTGTGGTGATGAGTTTAAAATCCACACATAAGCTGACACACAAAAAAAGACACAAGTAGTTAGACAACAAAGGCAGCTCCAGATTCTTTATTGCCAATTTTGTAAAAAAACATAATCTCTCACTAAGCTACACTTTTGGACGTATAGATATTGTTGGCTTAAGTCAACGTGTTGAGAGATATATCCAGAGATAATCTGTGTGAAGTATGAACAGAGGCATAAAGGAGATTGTCTTGCATGTATAGCTTTAAGAAAGTTATTTTCTTGAGTAAATAAGTGTGCTCATAAATTCATTCTATAATTATTTCCAAAACTTGTATTTCCAAAATATCTGGACCAACCATAACAATGCAGATTGAAACCACAATGAGACATCACTTTATACATTTTAGGATAGATACACAGATCAATCAATTAATGTTGGTTAAGGATATGTGCACTCATTCCTGCTGGAAATGTGAAATGGTAAAAGGATTCAGAAAATAGTACAGTAGTTTTCATATGACCCAGAAACTCCATTCTAGATTGACATCCAAAGAATTGAAAGCAGGATATGAACTACTGTTACATTCATGTTCATAGCTACATAATATACAATAGCCAAAAAGTCAAAGAAAAATGCAACTGTCTATGAGTGAAAGAATGGGTAAGCAAAATGTGTTAAGTACAATGAGTTAGTATTTAGCCTTAAAAAGAGGAAATGCTAACATGTGTTACAACATTGATGAAATTTGAAGATATCACATTAGGTAAAACATATCAGTTACAAAAAGACAATTACTGTATGACTCACAGTATTAGTGTTACAGTATGTAAATGCATAGAACAGATAATAGAATAGTCGTTGCCAGGGACAGGGGTTGAAGGGGGCAATAGACATAGTTTTAGTTCTTTAAGACAAAAAAAAAAAAATTGGACAGTGCTAGCACTGTTTGCCAATGTGAATATATTTATTACCAGTGAAATAACCTCACATTTTAAAATGGCTGAAATGGCAAATTTTGTTACTACAACTATTGAATAATATTTTGATGCTACTAATAAAAGTTTTTTGTGGGGCCTGGCATAATGGCTCATTGGCTAATCCTCCACATGCCAGGATCCCATAAGGATGCCAGTCTGCGTCCCAGCTGCCCCACTTCCCGTCCAGCTCCCTGCTTGTGGCCTGGGAAAGCAGTGGTAGAAGACTCAAAACCTTGGACTTGTGCACCCTCACGGACACTCTGGGGAAGCCCTGGCTCCTGGCTTTGGATTGGCTCAACTCTGGCCATTGCGGCCATTTAGGGAGTCAAAAGTCGATGCAAGATCGTTCTATCTCTCCTCTTCAAATCTGCCTTTGCAGTAAAAATAGAGAAATCTAAAAGAAAGGTTTTTGTTAAACAGAAAAGCTCTTGCATCTTTCCAAATGATTAATAGAAAAATTATGTTTTACAACCTTTATTTTCTCTTTTAAAGTCACTATATGAAACACTAAAAATTCTCTAAATGTATCTAATGTTAAGCCTTTATTATCCATTTGTTATCTATTTTAAGTAAAATAGGCAAATTTAGAAGAAACGAAACTCGCTGATCCTTAAATTTTAAAAACCTCAAATATTACTCACTTGATTATGGTTTTGAAAGAATTATGCCTACATAAAATTTTTCTCAACTATAATAGGACAACTTCGTGTATTTAAGATACTTAAATAAAAATAGTCTTATAAGGAAAATAAGGCACACATGCAGAACAACATTTTAAAAAGTCATTTCTACTGTGGGACTTCATTTAGGCGGAGAAATTACATTTTATTATATAACAAGATAACTTGGCAATCAGTATCTTCACGTAGCACCATTTTTATCATTAAATGTGTATAGCTCATGCTGTACCTAAAAAAGATGATTAATTCTATTAAACACAAGGTTCTTATTATAAAGCACTCATTAATCATTTTTGCATATAGTGAAAATTCTATGATCATCAATTTTCATTCACAGTACCCCAAAGTGAATAACTTTGAATTATACTTTGCTAAAAGATACCAAGGTGCAATTATATTCCTCAAGAACATATAGTTCATGGCTAATGTGGGCCAAAGGATCATTGTTAATGGATTGTAGAACACTTTGCTATTCCACTGACTGCGGTGGCCTTTGCCGAGTTACTCAGTTCTTGCATTTTAGTGTTTCTATCTGAGCATAGGAATTGCATTTAAAAGGAACTTTAATGGTATGTTTTAGAAATTTAAGTTATGTTAATAAAAGCCCTGGATTAGATTAATTCCATTCTCTTTAAAAGAGAAACATAATATTCTCAATATTCTGAAACATATTGTATTTTGGAATTTATTTGCAAGGCAGAGTTACAACAGAGAGATAAGGAAAAAGGGAGAATCAAATGACTACAACAGCCAGAGCCAGGCCAGTCTGAAACCAAGATTCTAGAGCTTCTTCTGTGTTTCCCACACACTTGGGCCATTCTCTGCTGTTTTCTAAAATCTAGTAGTAGAAAGCTGGATTGGAAGTACAGCAGCTGGAACTTGATACGGTGTCCACATGTGGTGCCAGTACCACAGGCAGAGGCTTAACCTGTCACACCAACCAATACCTGAAATGTGTTCTTAAAGATCCTGTAGAGCATACTAGTGTGAGAGTTGTTCAAAAGCTTTATGGGATGAATGGAAAGGATAAGTTTATATAGGTACAAAAAAAATCAGAAACCATGAAGAAATTCTATAGGCTCCTGGGCTTTCCTCTATCCCCTCCTCAAATTCCCTCCCTTCCTTCCAAATGATTCCCATTTTATTACAATTGTATGGGCTTTCATAAGCAGTCATAAGCCTGTCATTCTGTTATTTGTGTCCTGACATTGCTGGTACAATGACAGACAGTCCAGTAGGTCTTGTCAAGATATATCCAACAGTTTCTTTGAGAGTCCATCTTTGATTTGGAAGTAGAGATGTATATGGCATTGTATCTTTACATCTGAATTCTTATGGCTTAAAAAAAAAAGATTTATTTTTATTTGAAAGGTTGATTTATTTAGGATAGAGAGAGAGAGCTTCCATACACTGGTTCACTTCCCAAATGGCTGCTATGGCTGAAGCTGAGCTGCTCTGAAACCAGCAAGCCAGGAACCAGGAGTCAAGAGCTTCTTCCAGGTCTTCTAGATGTATTTAGGAGCCCAAGGACTTGTGCCATCCCTGTTGCTTTCCCAGGCCATAGCAGGGAGCTGGATCGGAAGTAAAGCAGAGGAGAGTAGAAACAGCCCCCATTTGGCATGCAGGTGCTGCAGGCACAGCATCAGTCCGTGAAGCTACTGCACCAGCTCAGTTTATGGCTTTTATAACCAAATTATTTATGTTTTGATTCCTGTGAAACATGCCAATTCACTGTCAATATTTTATTTCTACCCTTATGATTTCTTTATTTTAAAAGATTATTTTTACTTGAAAGGAAGATTTTTACACAGAGGGAAAGAGAGAGGAGTCTTCCATCTGCTGGTTTACCCCAGTAAATGGCTGCACCAGCCATAGCTGAGCTGCGCGAAGCTAGGAGCCAGGAGCTTCTTCCAGGTCTCCAATATGGGGTAGGAGCCCAAGGATCTGGGCCATCCTCCGCTGCCTCCCAGGCCATAAACCAGGAGCTGGATCAGAAGTGGAGCAGCCCAGACACAAACCGTGATTGGTGCTTGCAGGTGGAGGATAAGCCTGATGTGGCCCTCACCTTACAATTTGAATAAAACGTAGCTCAAAATAAGTGGAAATGAGAAGTTAAAGCACAGAGTTGTACATTTCATAATTTTCTTTCTTGCATGTGAATAGAATTAAAGCTCATTTGCCTTAACTTTCTGCTTCCCAACCATTAAAACAAAGGTTCCTGAGGGTTGTCATGGATACTCAAAAGGAGTAAGATCTGAGGTTTTGGAAAATATACTATCTCTAGGACAGTACAAACAGGAGAAACAGATAAGCACTTATTAAAACTGTGAGGGTCTTAGTGCTGTATGACTTACAGAAAATAAAGCTCTAATGGAAATTTCAAGGCACGAAGAAGAAATCAAAAAATGTAAGTTAACCATCGCATGTGAGAGCTGTTCAGTGTTGAGTAGACTTTCTAGACTAGGGGCTTCCAGGGAGTGATTTAAGCAAAAGAGGGGTAATGAAGCAAAAGGAAGTGGAGGAAATGGTTCTTAAAATGCAACAGAACAAGGGAGTTACAGGAAGAAAATCAAACAAAATAATAGAGGATGGATGCCTCTCTATCATCATCTTCCCCCTCTGGCTGCGGTTTCTTCTGCCACAGTACTCTAACCAAACGACCCAGCCCATACCAGCTCTTCTCTGCACTTTTCACCTGCACACTTCGACACCAGCCCTTCTCCCACTTGCACGCGAATAAAAATCACCTGGGTGCCTGCTAAGTGGAAAGTCTAAATCAAGAAGTCAGCCCCGGGCCTGTGACTCCACATTTTTAAACAACTCCCAGGTGAGACCTAGGCTGCCCCTCAGCTTGGGGTAGAATGGCTACACCTGTGGTTCCCAGGTAAAGCAATGCCCGCGAGACGCCAAGTTCTCGGGCTTCCAATAATGGGGCGAGACCCAACGCCTCTTGAGCCCTACCCTCAGCGAGCAGCTGACGCTTGAGAACCACTCCTAAGAAACGATCCTGCGGCTTTTAAAATGCGCCTCAAGATGAGCCCGGCCCCGCCCGAGACCCTCAAAGAACGTGGGGTGTGTTGGGCAGCCAGCACTGTTGAAAATCTCTTTGAAAATGAGAGGATCCTAACAGGCAAGCAAGATGGAGCCCTGTGTGTGTGTGAGGTGAGTGCTTTTCTTCTCCGGCCTACGTAATTTGTGGGTAACATCCACGGGATTCTTGGAGTCTCTTTCAGATTTTGGCATTTCCAGCGGCGCTGGCCGGGTCTCGGGGCGCCCGCTTCCCGACCCCGGAGCCGCCCCCCATCCGGCCGCCGCCCAGGGCGCCCCGACGTGACCCGGCGGACTCCCCCAGGCGGCGTCCCGGGGCCACCGACTCCCCCCAACAAAACGGGCCGCAGCGGGACACGCATGCGCCGGGCCGCGGCCCGGGCCCACCCCGAGTAACGGACTCGAGCTCCCCCAACCGGAAGTGGGCGGAGGCGGCTGGCGCTGGCGGCCGGGCGCTCGGGGCCGCGTCGTCGGCGGCGGCTCGCGCGTCGCTCCGAGCACCATGGCGCCGGCCGGGTACACGCTGGGGCTGCTGCTGCGCTCCGCGCTGCTGTGCTTCTCGCTCCTCGGCGCCGGCCCGGCCTCGGCGGCCAAGGCGGTGACGGCCCGCTTGGCCGCCAAGTGGCCCGAGACCCCGCTGCTGCTGGAGGCGAGGTGGGTGCCCGCGCCCGGGGGCGGGCGAGCGGGGCCGGGGGCGCTGGCGGCCCCTCACCCCGGGGTCCTCACGCGGGCGGCGGGTGTCCCCGTGCCCGCACTCGGAGAGCGCGGTGGCCAGCCCCGGCCCTTGGCACTCCTCGTCCAGGGCGTGCTGTGTGGCTCACGCACAGTTTCTAGAATGTTGGTTTAATTCATTTACGAAAGGCGATGAAGTGTTTGACGCAGATGGTTAGACTGAGGTAGACAATTTTTTTTCTTAGACCTCACTCTGCCGGGCCGGCTGTGGGGAAGGCTGCGTCTGTCCGGTCTCCTTCCATCTTTTCTACTGGAATTGGTTCTTGTATCATTTACTGTTCAGAAACCAAAATTATATACTGTTGGGTTCTGCCCCTCAGCATTCCCTCAGTGAAATACTGATAGTGTGTGTGTGTGTTACACCATGTCCAGTTCTACAGGAACTACTGTTGTCTGTACGCCAGAGCAGCCCACCTACCCACTGCCTTTGGTCCTGAAGGGAGACTTGATCCCGCAACCTGGCCCGTGCTAGCTGCTAAAAGGTTTTTGCTGAGTGATCATAGCTTCATGTGGAACTCCTTAACTTCTCCAGTTCCCCCAGAGCTCGGCTGGGTGTGATCTCTCACGCTGCCAAAGCACTCTGCTTTCTCAGACTGCCAGGGTTTCTGCTTAACTCGGAGTCCTAGGGTTGGGACCCCTGTAGGATGCTCCCTCAGGCCTTCCTCATCAAGCCCCACCCCCACCCCACCCCACCCCCGTCTGGTTAGCGTCATTAGGATAGTCGCATCCTGACTCTGAAGTTTGGGAAGTTATGCATCTTGAGATAGATGGCATCGTCTTGTGTGCCTGGGCTCCGAATCCAGTACCATTGTCAGACGCTGGAAATGACACAGGGAGAACCAGGTCTCCGTGTGAAGATGGATTCAGAAAGGAGATAGGCAGTTACAGCCAAGAAACACCTGAAGCCACTGAAACCTAGAAGGGGCAAGAAGGCAGTCTCCTCCACACACCTGAGAGAGGCCACAGCGCTGCCAACACCCTGATTTTGTGTGTTGAGCTTCCAGAATTGAGAGTATATGTTGTTGTAAGCCAGTAAGGGTATTCTTTGTTGTTGTTTTTGCTTTGTTTTCTTCTGAAGCAGGGGGTGATTGCTTTACAACAGCTTTAGCAAAGCAATAACCAAAGCATATAGAATGCAGCTGGGAGAAATTCCTGTGTTAGCGAAGTCATATACCACACCTGGAAGGATTTTGAGACTCAGGATAGAAAAGTCTAATGGATTTGAGACTTCCAAAAGATGTCTTGTGATTGATTCTGGTGAGAACTTAAAGTAAGGAGCCCTGTGCGAAAGCCTGGTGGTGGCTAAATTCTTGCCTTGTATCCGCTGGGGTCCAATCTGGGTGCAGGTTCATATGCCACCTGCTTTACTTCCCATCCAGCTCCCTTTTTGTGGCCTGAAAGCAGTGGAGAATGGCACAAGGCTTTGGGACTCTTTACCCATATGGGAGACCTGGAAGAAGCTCCTGGCTTCAGATTAGCTCAGCTCCGGCTTGTTGCAGCCACCTGGGAAGAGAACCAGTGGATGGAAGATCTTTCTCTGTATCTCTTCTCTGTATATCTGCCTCTCTCCCCCCCCCTCATTTGTTTTCTTTTAAAATCTGCCCCCCCTTTTTTTAAGAAAAATATCTAACCTTCTATAATCTTAGAGAATGTTTTTGTCAACCTGAATATTAGTAGAAATATGAAAGCATGAGGGGCACACTATTTTAAACAAAGGGTGACTCTTGATAGTGGCTAACAGGTTGTAAAGTTTGTGGAAAAGAACCGGAGGTGACAAACTTCGTTGAAGGTTTCCAGGGAAAGTGTTAAAGGTATTGCCTGATTCTCTGCTGTTTATAAGAGAATTAGAAAGGAGAGAAAGAAGGAAAAGCTAAGGAACAAGGGATCAACACTTGGAGTTTGGGAGTTCTCAGCCCATTTAGATTGCAGGGGATGCTAAAATTGGGGAACTCAATATCAGAAATATGTACTTCTGAAAAGACCAAGGGGGATTAGCGGTCTTTTGCTGTTCACATTAGTCAAGTGTTAGATCCTCGTAACCATGCCAATAGAAGCCAGGTAGAGATGGAGTGTCCCAAGGATCCCCGTTCAGTGGTGTGGACCCTGACAAGCCCCGTTTGGAGAATAATAGTACAAGCATTGCCAACTTGAACCAAAAAAATGAGATGAGGAGGCTGTCAGACTTGTAAAATTCTATGGGCAGGGCCCAGCGCGGTGGCGCAAGTGGCTAAGGTCCTCGCCTTGCATGCCTGGGATCCCATATGGGCGCCGGTTCTAATCCTGGCAGCCCCACTTCCCATCCAGCTCCCTGCTTGTGGCCCGGGAAAGCACTCGAGGATGGCCCAAGGCTTTGGGACCCTGCACCCGTGTGGGAGACCTGGAAGAGGCTCCTGGCTTCGGATTGGCATAGTATCGGCCCGTTGCGCTCCCTTGGGGAGTGAATCATTGGACGGAAGATCTTCCTCTCTGTCTCTCCTCTCTGTATATCCGCTTTTCCAATAAAAAAAAAAATCTTTAAAAAATTCTATGGGCAGCAAGTGGACTGATGAAGCGGTGGGAGGTAAACCTTATGCCCCCACCCAGGAAAGAATCCCTGTGGATGTAGAGCCACGGCAGGCAGCATGGAGTGTGGGGTGCTGGGTTGTGGTCCTCAGACCTCAAACTGTGGAATTTGCCTGCTGACTTTTGTGCTTGCGTGGGACATTCCTGGAGCCCTTTCATTTCTTTCAGTTCTTCCCTTCTGGACTAGGGATGTCCATCCTATGTCACTACTACATTTTGGAAATGGTGAACTTGTTTTGGTTTCTTTCCTGAATGCACATTTGGAGAAGGATTTTACCCAGGATGGATAATACTTAGAGATGCCCCTAAGTCAGACTAAGATTCTGAGGAAGTGAATATGTTTTTTTTGTGCATAGGACATATGTGCATTTTTGTTTGGCAGTTTTTATTTTTCTAAAGGTTTATTTTTATCTGAAAGGTAGATTTACAGAGAAAACATAGAAAGATCTTCTCCTTGCTGGTTCACTCCTCAAATGGCTGCAAGACCAGAGCTAAACTGTTTTGAAGCTGGAAGCCAGGAGCTTCTTGTAGGTCTTTCGTGTGGGTGCAGGGTTCCAAGGGCTTGAGCCATCCTCTGCTGCTTTTCCAGGTTATAGACAGAAAGATGGATGGGAGTTGGAGTAGCTAGGACACGAACTGGCACGCATACAGATGCTGGTGCTGTACAACAGAGGATTAGCCTGCTGAGCTATTGTGGCAGCACCCATATGTGGACTTTTAAAAGCCAGGGAGAAGGTGGCCTTAGTTATGCTCACCCCAAGAGATTCATCCTTGTCCTGAACCCTGGAATCTGTTACATAAACCCTGTCAAAACCTTGGCTTTAGATTTTTTTTTTTTTCTGCAAGAACCATGAGGGAATAAGTTTCATTTTTGTTGAGCCACCAGAATTTGTGCTAGTGTCTTACAGTGGCTCTAGGATAGTAATCTGGGTTCTGCTATACCACCATCCTTTCCTTATTGATACCTTATTTGTGCCATTGCATATCTTTGATCGTTTTTTCTGGTGGAATGAATATGTTTCTATTATGCTGTCATAGTGTTTGGTCAGTCTTTTTGTTGTAATCTTTACTGAAAGACATGTATACTCATTTCTGGTTTAAATGTCAACTTCTGAGGACTATTCATGTGTATTTTGACAAAGTATAGCTCAGAAAAAGGCTAGGTATTTCATGTTGATGTGTGGAAAGGATATTTTTAAAGGTGAGGTGTGGTGTGTTTCAGTGTGCTTCAGAATGACCTCTGCCCTAAGCTGACCTGAGGAAACTGGTCTGTTTGGATAATACAGACTAAATGCTCAGTGTTATTCATGGGCAGATTAAATTATCGGTAGGTTTCTTATTACATAGCCTGAAACCCTCCTCACTGTATGTTTTATTTACTGGTCTTCATCCTTCTCAACCAAATCTATTTATTCTGTGTGACAGTGAATGGCAGGTGAAAAGCCTATAATTTCTTTATTCTACTTTAAAAGAAAAGGTCGGATCGGCATTGTAGCATAGTAGGTAAAGCCACTGCCCAAGACACCATCACATACAGGTAATGGTTCAAGTCCTGGCTGAGCCATTTCCCTTGCAGCTCCTTGCTAATGTGCTTGGGAAAGCAGCAGAAGATAACCCATTTGCTTGGGCCCCTGACACCTAGGTGGGAAACCTGGAAGGAACTCCTGGCTCCTGCCTGGCCTTGCCCCAGCTATTGTGGCCACTTGGGATGTGAACGGATAGGAGATCTCTCTGTGCCTCACTCTGTAACTCCACCTTTAAAAACAAAGAAACAATATATGTTTTTTTCCTAGAATTTGTTATTCTGATAATATTCAATTCATATTAACTAAAAATCAGAACACCCCCCCCCCATGATCTAAACTCCAAAATATTTTGAGTACCCAACCTAACATTAGAAGTAGAAAATTCCACATCCAACCTCATGATGGATTGCAGTAAAAGCACAGGTGCACCAAGAACGTTGTATAAAATTGGCTCCAGAGCATGATGGAAGGTGCAGCCAAAACAAAAGTTCATGGTTAGACTTGGATCTTAAGTATATTCAGATATTCTAAAATCTGAAAGAAAAATTCAAAGTATTTCTGATCCTAAGCATTTTGTGTAAAGGATACTCGGTCTAATCGCTTCTCGGCCTTTTGGCTAAGATCAAGTGAAGGATACTCGGTCTATATATGAATGTTTGTGACTATTTGGTCAAGTTGGAAGAATGTTCAGTGTTTGTTTTTGTAAGATTTTGTACCAAATTTATGCTTTTTTGGGCCATGTCACATTTAGCGTTTCCTATAATTTCTTTTGCTTTCAAGTTTTCTTCATTTTTTAAGAGAATCATTGAGTTGGACAAAGTGACAGTAGTTGTTTTGAAGTTACTGATTACTTTAAATTGCGATTTTGTTTTTTTTAAGTTTGTGTTGATGAATTCATCAGTTTTCTCCTCTCCTTCCTCCCCCTCCCCGTTTGGCATCAGACTTGTGGCAGTTATGTGTTCTGGATACACTCAGCAGTTTCTTCTTAGAATAAGCATTGGTTTAGGTTGGCCTGGGTTAGAGGAAGAATAAGGTGGGTAATAACAAAGTTTTGGTGCCGCATAATTGGTAGCTATTTTCTTTCTAGTTTAAGTGTTTTTCTGTGGATGGTTTAGATGTTTTTTGCATTATTTTAAGTAGCACTATTTCTAAAGTTTTGGAAGGCCTTTTCCATTTTTTTTCTTATGTACTCTGTAGAAAACAGGCACTTTTGGGTGCTAAAAGCCAGCAACCTAGTGCAATATGTGATTTCCTGTCAGCTTTTAAATTAAGGTCTTTTGTTTTATAGTAAAATCTTTGAAGATTGTAAAATTTGAAAGATAGTCACAAGAGAGAAAGAGCTTCCATGTACTGGTTCATTCCCCAAATGGTCACAATGGCCAGAGCTCAGCCAATCTAAAGCCAGGAGCCTGGAGCTTCCTCCATGTCTTCCATGTGAATGCATGATCCCAAGCTTTGGACTGTTCTCTCCTGCCTTCCCAGGCCACAAGCAGGAAGCTGGATGGGAAGTGAAGCAGCCAGAACATGAACTGGCACCTGTATAGGATGCTGGTGCTTGAAGTGGAGGTTTAGCTGTTGCGCCACTGCGCTGGTCCCAAGACAATTTTTTATACCAAGAGTTAAATGAAACAATTGAGGACTTGCATGAAGTATTATGGAATGACTTTGTTGGGAGATTTTATTTCTTAGTAATATTTCATATGGAAAGGTGATTGTATCATTTTTTGATGCTAATGAAGCTGAATTTCTCATGTGATTGTTTCCTGACTTATTCATGTGAGAAGGGACCATCAGTTGGATCTCTTTCTGTGGTAACAATAAATGAAAATCAGTAACATTACATCAGTTTTTGGAGGTTGATAGTATATAAACCACGTTTCCTTTATGTTAATTTTTATTCTTTATAGTGAATTTATGGCAGAAGAAAGTAATGAGAAATTTTGGCAGTTTTTGGAAACTGTGAAAGAATTAGCAATTTATAAGAAAGCAGGTAAGTTATATACACATTTTAACTTGTGAAATTTGTTTTCCTGTGTACAAATTGGATATAATTATCTTTAATAATGACTGAGAGTGTGTGCTAGGTTAGTAAATCTAAACCTTAAATATGGAAAGCTCTTTAATAGAAAAAATCCCAAGTATTTTTTCATGAAAAACCCTCTTTGTTGTAAGAAAACTCATGTAATCAGTAGTAATTGCTTTATAATAAAACAAATTGTTATGATAATTTGTTTTCATCTAGGTTTCCTTGAAATAGTTTTATATCTAGGAATTGTACACATTCTAAGATTATTTTTTTAAGAACAGTTTTAAGCTCAAAGCAAAATTGAGCAAAAAGTCCAGAGATTCTGTATAGTTTCTGTCCCGACAGGTGAATTGCCCCCCCCCATTAACATGTCCCCCACTAGAATTTACAGTTTGTAAATCTACATGGACACCTCACTCTTAGCAGAATTCTGTAGTTGATAGTAGGGTTTACTGTTGCGTTATTATTGTCTATATGTTTGGACACTGTTTGCTCATTTGCAATGCTGTGTTGTTACACTAGAACATTTTTACTTAAACTCCAAAGGAATTTATACTATTTTCTTCAAAAGCCATTTAACCACATTTAAGTGCAAGTTAGTAATACCTTTTTTAGAAGTTTTAAAGCAGTATGTATCTGAGAATCAAAAGCAGATGTCACATTTGCCATTTCCTCCAGAAAGCTTGAAATGGGCAACACTGGGCCAGGCCAGAGCCAGGAACCTTGAGCAGGACTGGGGGTGTGGAGAGACTCTGGTCGCGGGGTAGTCATCATTTCCAAATATGGGAAACTGTTTTTTGTTTTTTCATATTTGTACTAGTAATTTTAATTTTGGCAATCAAGTCAAAAATAGAATCGACTGATATGAGAGATTTTTAAAATACATGGAATGCCTGTGATGAAGACACTTTCACATTTTTATTGCCAAATATTGTTAGCTTACATTTTTTTGGAAGCAGAGAGCAGAGTCTTCCAGTCACTGATTCACTATCTAGACACCTACAACAGCCAATGCTAGCTCACTTAAACACTTGAGCCAGATGTTTGAGCCAAATATCTTTTAATTCCATTTTTAATGAACATTTTGATGTGCCCTCTTGTCAGATTTCATAATAGTTAACACCAAAACTGGTTGTCACCTAAAATCTGTAATATGTTAGTCCTAGTCTGTAAACAAGAAATGCTTTATATTCATGTTCAGTGTTTTTAGAAAAATAATACTCAAAATTGCTGTTCTCAATTTTGAATGCTTTTTTTTTTAAGGTTTATAAATTTTTATTGGAAAGTCAGATTTACAGAGAGAAGAGTGTGAAAAATCTTCCATCTACTGGTTCATTTCCAAAGTAACTGCAGTGCCTGGAGTTGAGCCAATTGGAAGCCAGGAGCTTTTACTGGGTCTCCCACGTAGGTACAGGGTCCCAAGGCTTTGGTCCTCTCCTCTCCTGCTTTCCTAGGCCACAAGCAGGGATCTGGATGGGAATTGGGGCTGCTGGGGCACTAACTGGTACCCATATGGGATCCCGGCTCATGCAAGGAGAGGACTTTAGCCATTAGGCTACCGCAGTGGGCCCTGAATGCTAATTTAAAAAAAAAATATATCAAAGACAGTTCTCATATCTGGTTTACTCTCCAAACTTACAACAGCCAGGGATGGAGCCAGGCTGAAACTGGGAGCCAAGAACTCTGTTCTGTCACATGAGTGGCAAGAACCAAACCACTTGAGCCGGTAATAGGGAGCAAGCGAGCTAGAAGCTGGTTGATTGGCACCGGGGCTTAAATTCAATGATTCCAACATGGAATACAAGTGTCTTAATTGGAATCCTAAGCACTGTGCCAAATGCAGATGGCAGCAGTCTGTGTCCCTGCCCAGCTGCTCTAGTTCAAGTGTGGCTGCTTGCTAGTGTGACTCGGAAAGCAGCTAAGATAGCCCAAGTGTTTGGTCTCTACTATCTGTGGGAGACCTGAATGAAGGTCCTGGTTTCTGTCTGGCCCAGCACTGGCCATTATAACCATTTCCGGTGTGAACTAGCAGGTGGAAAATTCTCATTCATGTTTTTAATTTTCTCCTGTTTCTTCCTGCTTCCTTAGCTCTGCCTTTCAAATAAGCAGATTTTAAAGGGGTAAACCTAATTATTTAATTGCCCCACATTACAAATTTGAAGTTTTTGAATTCAACAAATAGTTACATATCATTGAGTGAATACTTTGCTGTGTATCAGCAAATTAATATCTATTAAAATTTTTATTGTTTTTTGAAATATATAATTCTGCAGCATTACATTTATTGATGTCTCAAGAGTCAACGGACGTATTAGCCTATGTAATTTTATGTGGTGAGTTATAAATATCGGCAAATTATACCTAACTTCAAATTACCTGTTTATTTTCACATCACTACCTGATTAGCATGTAAAAATGTCATTCTCTAAGTCCTTGTAGATACTAATGGTTTCTGTGAAAGTGAAAATGGTTGTATATTGCTATGTAAAAGATGCTCTGAAAATGTGATGATTATATCTGTTACTTAGAGTTGAGTACCAGCACATGTAAGGTAGGAGGATGATTGCGGTTCGAATGTGTCACATTTGAAGAGGCTGTCAGGTACCCAGATGCAGATATGAGTGACAGATTTAGGTTAAAAAAGAAGCTGAAATGGTGTAAATCCTGAGCTAGCAGCATAAAGACTGCAATTGAAGCTATAGGGAAATAAACAAAATGAGAGTAAGATAGGGCCTAATGGCAGAACCTTGGGTAATACCTGTGTTTAAGAGATGGTGAGAGGAAGAACAGGTACTAGAAACGGAGGAAGAGTAACCACGGAGATCAGTGAAAAGCCTGCACACGAAAGCCAGAGGAACATTGCTAAGTGATATTATCAACAATATTGACAGAATGGAAATATTAGGCATCTACTTGCAAGGTTTGCCCCTGGACCTCATAGAAGATTCTGATAGGCGTGGACCATCTCACTTGTAAGATACCACTCATGTTTGTCTCTGTTCACTTCTGGTTCGTTGGAAGTCAACTCCCTTTTGGGTTATTTCCTCCTGCTTTAAGGACTATGTATTTTTAAAATATTTTTAAAGATACTTCTCATTTTTTGTGTGTTGACTATGAAGGAAAATCTTACTTGCATTGTGTGTTTTTTTTTTAATAACTGGGGAGAAAACTTACTGTGACTCCTATGTGCTGATAAGTTACCTGGAATTGTCCAAGAAGTTGACAAAGTTTGTCAAATAAATAGGAGAAGAGCCTGCCTATTAAATCAACTACTTAAACCTCCTGGATTAGGGCATGGGGTATCTGCCTGATGGTTGAGGTACTGATTAGGATTCCTGCGTTACCACATTGGAGTGCCTGCGTTCGATTCTTGGATCTGGTTCCTGATTTCAGCTTCCTGTCAGTGTAGGAAGGTGGAAGGTGAAAATGATTATTGAAGTAACTGGGGTCTTTCTATGTGGGAGATCTGGATTGAGTTCCCAGCTTTTTTTTTTTAGATTTATATATTTTTCTTGGAAAGTGAGGTATACTCTTGGAGGAGAGACAGAAAGGAAGATCTTCCATCTGATGAATCACTCCCCAAGTGGCTGCAATGGCCTTTGCAGAGCTGATCAGGAGCCAGAGCTGCTTCCAGGTCTCCCATGTGGGTATGGGGTTCCAAGACCTTCAGCCGTCCTTGACTGCTTTCCCAGGCCACAAGTAGGGAGTTGGGTAGGAAGTGGGGCCGCCGACACGTGAACAAGTGCCCATATCGGATCCTGGCAGCGTGTGCAAGGTGAGGACTTTAACACTAGGATACCACACCGTGCTTGAGTTCCCAGGTTTGATCCTAACCTAGCTCTGGCTGTTGTGGTAATTAGGAATAAAGTAGCAGATGGGAGCTCTCACACTGCCTTTTCTTGTCTCTCTCCTCTTCAGTAGAGAGATGAAGGTTTACAAGTAGAATCATTGGATTTGGAAGATATTATTGTCTAGAATAAACATATCAATTCATGTATTAAACATTAGCGTAACAAATTTTATTACCATCTTACGTTCCAAAAGCGGAAATGTTCATTTGAAACACTAGAAAGGACCCGTGTCTTCACAGCTTATGGGCCAATGGGAGAGGCAAAATGAAATAATTGTAAAAATAATTTAATTACAGTTTTAGAATTGTTCTGGAGATAGCATAGAAAGCCAAATTGAGTGTATAATAGGAGCCAAGCTTGGGAGATCAAGGAAGATCATTCTGAAATGACAATTAAGCTTAGACTTAATGAATAAGGACTTGGCTAAAGTTGAATTTTAGACTAAAGGAATAACATGATTGAAGGTCCTAAGCCCTTGACCTCCTGTTTCTTTAGCCACTAGGCCATGCCGCCAGGCCCTGACCTCCTGTTTCTTTAGATACTGTCTGTTTATATTATACTGTCTGTCTATATTACAAGAGCAGTAATGGCTCTTGGGTTTTGTTCATAAGTATTCTTTGCTTAGCTTTGTTAAGTACTGACATTGCTATAACTTTTAATTTCAATAATTTTTTGCTCTTGGCCAATAATTACTGAGGAACCACTGAGATCATTTTCTTTTTATTGCAGTTTGTTTAGTGGTATTTTTTCTGCATCATGAAAACATGCAACATTTACATAGACTTCCTACAATCTTAATCCCCTTATTTCTACAGCTAATTATACAGAATTCACTTTAGTTCCCTCTTGGTTATATAAAGATTGCTCCCTTGTTGGTGCTTGATGAATAAATCTTGGAATGATAGCTTTGGAGTAATTGCTGTGCTGCCCACTTCAGAGTGTGATTTCCCGGGCTGGTGTGATGGCTCCGTGTGTTAATCCTTAGCAGCAAGTGCTGGTATCCCATATGGGCGCTGACTCATGTCCCAGCTGCTCCGCTTCCCATCCATCTTCCTACGGCATGGAATGCAACGGAGGCTAGTCCAAGTCCTTGGGCCCCTGCGCCCGTATGAGAGACCTGGAAGAAGCTCCTGGATTCAGATCACCTCAGCCCTGGCCCTTTTGGCCATTTTGGGGGATCAACCAGTGGATGGAAGATCTTTGTCTGCTTCTCTGAATAAATATCAATAAACAAATCTTTTTAAAGTGTGATTTTCCTGGCCAATTGAGGGACAACAGTGGCCTTCCTGACAAATGATGAGTTAGTTACCTTCTCATTGAGGTGTCTGACTTATCAAGATTTAAATGCCATCCTGTTGGCCAGTACTCTAAGTACCTGCAAACATGGAACAGTAAAATGGTGACTCCTGCAGAATGGCCTCATGGCCTGGCAGAAGACTTCAGCAGCCTTGAATGGTCCCAGGACCCAGCAGCTAGAGTAGTTACAGCTGCAGACAAGCAATTCTTGAAGGTCTGTTTCAAATTCTGTCTCCTGAAGTATTCTGTCCACACTAATTAACTTGCTTGCCTGTGCTTAATCTCAATAGAAGTTTTTGAGAGTCATACTATAAAATTCGTTAGTAATCGTACTTCAAAATTTGCTATTCTGAAGCTTAGATTTTAGGTAGGACCTGCTGTTTATTCTTTAACCCACTCCAAGTTAAGGTTTTATCTGAAGTGTCATGTCTTCCAAATAGATTTTAGTGGTGAGATTGTTTTCACCTGGTCTCATATTGACGCCACAAGAGTTAGTGACAGAACAGAGATGTTATTTTCCCATTTATCTCAATCTCTAACCAGACTGAAGTTGTGTTTATATGACAATGGTTAAATTACCTTATAATGAGGGCTTGCCAGTTCGAGTATAAAATACTAACATCATTTTTAAAACTTGTTTTTGTAGAATCAGATTATTCTTATTACAACTTAATCCTGAAGAAAGCAGGACAGTTTTTAGATGATATACACATCAATCTTTTAAAGTTTGCTTTTTCTATAAGGGCATACTCTCCAGCTGTTCATATGTTTCAACAGGTATGTAAAAACACCCAACCTGCCTTGACAAAGAGGTATGTGGTTAATACAAAATGATCTACAAAATTGTATGTAGTGCTGAACTCGGTGTCTCTGACATTATTGAGTATAATATAATGGACTAATTTTATAGTTATTATAAAAACCCAGTTGAAATTTGAGATAAGGAGGTTATGAAGTCAATTATTTAAAGGTAATAATGAAAACTTTGATAGTTTCTATATTTCCTAGGATAAAGGTGATTTTGTTCACATGTTTCTTGGATTTGACCTGCATGTGTATGCTTTTAACCTATGAGTAGTGAATTATTTTAATCAAAGTAATTGCATTTTAAAAATATTGTAATTATCAACTACCATAGCTAAATGAATCTTTGCAATCTTAAGCTTGCAGCTGATGAGCCACCACCAGATGGTTGTAATGCGTTTGTGGTTATCCATCAGAAGTACACCTGTAAAACTAATGAAATTAAAAAGCTACTGAAGAAGGCTAATTCAAGGTAAACTAATGT
The DNA here is from genome assembly GCF_017591425.1 of Ochotona curzoniae. NCBI lineage: Eukaryota > Metazoa > Chordata > Mammalia > Lagomorpha > Ochotonidae > Ochotona > Ochotona curzoniae. The sequence goes on from NW_024466502.1 coordinate 11,634,331, forward strand.
TAACTTCTAGTGAAAGGGGGGTTTATAAAGAGATGAAATAGCAGAAATTTCTTAAAGGTTAGTTTTCAAAGACCTATATCCACAGGGGATATATATTGAAAAGCTTGATAATATGAGAATATTTGTATTCACTAGCTTCTTATTTTAGGATATAAATTATACCAAAATGCCATAAAACATTAGATTTTAAAAATATAAATAGTTTTGAAACATGCAAAACTCTGTATTTATTTGGACCTTGATGTGTTCATCAACGATATAGGTATGTAGTTTCCTTTTCATGTCGTGTCCTGTTAGGCGTGTAAAAAGAGCTGGTAAGACTTCTGTCTTGCTCTGTATATTGCAGTAGTTTGAAAAGTTGCTTTTAAATGTCTTATAGTAGCATTCAGGAATAAGGTCCTCAGGCTGTGGACTTCTTGGGACAGTTTTAATTACTGCCTGAGTTTCATTGTTTGTCAAGGGTCTGTCTAGATTGTCTGTATCTTGATTTAATCTTGATATATTCTATGTATCCAGGAGTTTATCTAATTCTTACGGTTTTCCAGGATAGTAGCATTTATTTGCTCATTAGTTTGTAAATATCCTATGTTTCAGAGGTGTATGTGTGTGGTATTGATTATAATGCCTGTTTTCTCATCTCTAATATTAGTTTTTCCCCTTTTTTTCTTTAGTGTATCATAGCTTTTGTTTATGATGTGTAAAAAAAAAATCTTTTTAAAAAATTTATTTGAAAGCCAGAGTTAATGCAGAGAGAGATCTTCTATCCACTGATTGACTCCCCAGAAACCTCAACAGGTCGGGCTGAGCCAGAAGCCAGGGGCTTCATCTGGATCTCCCATATGGGTGGCATGCACCCAAATATTTGGGCTGTCTTCCATTGATTTTTCAGGTCATTAACAGGGATCTTGGAAGTGGAGCAGCTAGGAGAACCAGCACCTGGATGAGATGTCAGGGTTATAGGTGCTGGCTTTACGTGCTGAACCACAGTGCCGGCCCCATGTTTCTTGATCTTTCCAGTAGCTTTCTAGTTTCTATTTAATTTATTACTGTTCTGATCATTATTATTTCTCACCTGGTGCTGATTTGGGGTTTGATTTATTATTTTCTCTCTTCAAAATACATCATTAGATCCTTTGTTTGAATTATTTCTCTTTTTTTATACAGGCACTTAATATTATAAATGTCTTAATGCAGCCTTTTCTATATCCTGCAGGTTTTAATGTTTTGTTCTTTCATTTATTGCAAGAAATTTTTTTATTTCCTCTTTAGTTTCTTCAGTGACCTATTGTCCATTCAATAGTCTGATTTAATTTTTGTGTATTAGTTTTCTGTTCTTGTTGATTTCTACTTTTATTCCTTTGTGGTCTGAGAAGATAGGTGGTATGACTTCACCTTTTTTTAACTTACTGATAGTTGATTTGTAGCCAAATGTATATAGTTTATCCTAGAAAATGTTCCATGTGCTGATGAGAAAAATGTGTGTTGTCAAGCTGTGGAGTGAAATGTCCTGTAAATGTTTGGTTCATTTACTCAATAATATTTCAACTCTGATGTATCTATTGAGTTTTTGTTAGGATGATTTGTCCACTGATATGAATGGAATCTTAGCCTCCAGTACTGTAATAGAGGGTGACCTATCTCCTTTTGGGTCTGGTGTTTACTTTATATATCTGGGTGATTTTGTGTTTGGCACATATTTATTTATTGTTATGCCTTGCTGAACTGAACATTTTAACAACATGTAATGTCCTTCTTGGTTTCTTATTAGTTTTTTGCTTAAAGTTTGTTTTATCTGACTTCATCTGTTCAATTTTGCTTTTCATTTGCATGATGAATCTTTCTCCAGCTCATCTTTTTCAGTCTGAGTTCTTTGTAGGTAGAATATAATAGGGAGGGATCTTCTTTTTTTATTCATTCAAACAATATCTTTTGGCTGTTGAATTAAATTGACTTACATTCAAGGTTAATATTGGTAGATAAGAATGAACATATAATTGATGTGCTTACTAATTTTGTGTGTCTTGGTGAATTTGGGCGTGTCCTGTGTTTTCATGTTTACTTCAAATATAGGACTATTTTCTGAATTTCTTTGAAGGCCAGTTCTACAGTGATGAATTGTTTTTGCTTATCTGAAAACATCTCTCTTCTAAATGATGACCTCACTGGATATAATATTCTTGGATGAAAGAAAGGTTTTTTGGTAATCTGTTATAAATCATCTCCCTGTGTTTTGGCCTGTAGGATTTCTGCTGAGAAATCTGCCCTTGCTCTGATTTTGCTTTCTATGTAATTTGCTGCTTTTCTCTTACTGTCTTTAGGATCCTCTCCTTGTCCTTAGCTTTGGATAATTTGACTCCAATAAGCTTTGGACAAGACATTTTTTAGGTTAAGTCCGCATGGGGTCTTTTGAGCTTCCCGTATCATCTGAATGTCCATGTATCTTTTTAAGACCTGGGGATTTTTCAGCTACTATATGAGTTAGCAGGATCTCAGTGACTTTTTCCACTTCCTCCTCTTCAGGAAAATCTAAAGTGCAAATGCTTGATCATTTAATGGTATCCCAAACCTCACAAAGATTTTCTTCATTCCTTTTAATTTTATTTTTACTTGATCCGATTGAGTTATTTCCTTGAAATCAGAAATTCTCTCCTCCACTTGGTCTATTATATTAAGCTGTCAATCATTTTTTTTATTTTGCTGATTAAAGATTTCATATCCAAAATGTTTACTTGTTTATTTTAATCCTGTTACTTATGTAATATTTTAATTCATGACACTTCTTGATTTTCTCACTTATCTGCATTCTCTTGCGTCCCGTTGAGTTTTCTTCCAGTCACTTGAATTCTGGTGTTTGACATTTCGTAGATTCTTTGAGATCAGTATGTAACTCTGGAGAATTGTTGTGTTCTTTGGGAGCTGTCCTGCTGCACTCATCTTCCATGTTTCCTGTGTACCTACTTTGACATCTACTCGTCTGGAATACTTGTTCCTTCTTCAGGAAGTAGGATTTCTTGAAAAAGTGTGAGCTTTTGAAAAAATTATTACATTTAAAAAATTTAGCTACTAGAATTATTTGATTAGTAGCCTTTCAATTCCCAACAATAAGTGATTTGAAGGAATAATGTTAAATGAAAATTCTATATAGATGTCCTTATTACTGATATGACAATCACTTTTTGAAAAAAATTATCCAGCTGACATTAATGGTATTTGAGTTCATAGGTTTCTGTTAAGAATTGTGAATGATTCCAAAAATGTTCTCCAATGTAAGAAGTTTTATTTGTGATGCAAAGTATGGCTTTTATAGCTAAATTTTTAACTTTAATAAATTGTATTCCATGAATAATAATGCTGTTGCAATTCAAATCTCTTCATCTGTTGCAGAAGTGAGAATTAGTGCAGTGAAATGCTGTTTCAGGCTGCTAAAATTCTTTTTATTCTGTGCTTCAAATATCAAAATATTGACAATAATATTTTAAGCCACATCTTGTATTAAAGGCCAATAATTAAGTCAGATAGAAGCAGAAGAATGTGTTAAATCTTTGTAAAATTTTATTTTAAAAAAATCACTTGGAAGAGTTGTAGCATGAGTTGGCAAGAAAGAGCATTACCCTTTGTAGCTAATTTACTCTAATTGGCCGTCATTTTGAATCTGGGCCAAGCCAATCCAAGAGTTGGGAACTTTGTCCAGGTCTCCACATGGATGTCAGGGATTGAAATACTTGGGACAGCTTCTACGCAGTTTTCCAAACATTAGCAGCAAGAACCTGGATTGAAGTAGAGCAAACAGGGACAGAAGTTGGTACCCATATGGAATGAAGGTTTGGCAGAAGTGGATTTACCTGCTGTGTCATGTGTCCCCTGCCCCACCTTTGAAAGAGATGGAGAGAGGATGAAACAAGAGAGCTTTCTTCTGGCTTATTTCACAAATGGCCCCAAGCGCAAGGGCGGGGGCGGGGGGCCCAGGCCAACATCAGGAACTTGATTTGTTCAGAGTTGTACACAAAAACATCACTTCTCAGCCTTTTGGCTAAGATCAAGTGTAGTGAGAGTTGTACACAAATGATAAAAACAAACCACCACCAATAACAAACACCACAACTTAATAAAAGACTCTAGATCTGTCTCCAGAAGGAGTGCTATCAGATTCTTCAACATCCTTTAAAGAAATGTACATGTGTATATTCATGTACTTGTAATTACATAGATTAAATGTTTTATCATGAATGATATACATTTAGTTCTTCATTCTCCTTGGTGTATTCTTCATTAATATTTTAGATAGGTGAAGGTTTGCAAAAAGGAGAAAAGTGTTCATTTTTTGAGTGCTACACATGTAATTTTTGCTCTTAGGCAATTTGCAAGTCATTTTGACAAATTCATTGACTCCAGGATCTAAGTAGAATTTTTCCTTCAGTACAAATAAATAGACCTATGGGATATCAGATAATTACCCGAGGTTGCAAAGCTAGTAGTTATTTAAGCTGTTACGTGAATCTATTCTGACTTCATAATATTTTTTTACTAACATTGTAGCAATGTTATCTCTACTCTTCTCTCCTTAGTATTTTATACTTAGGCAGTAATTGGTTGTATAGATATCTGAACTCATTAGATAATAGGTTATTTCTCAGTATCATTGCTACTACCTATATCATTTCTTAATTTCCTTTGTGTTCAAATTGCCAAAAAATAGTGGCTTTGGAATTCCCTAGACATGAATTGACATTCTGAATTTTTTTCGTATTGTCCTGGATAATTAATACCCTTGAGCCCCAGAAACTTAACTGTTTAAGTAAATGATCATAATCAAACTGGCATACTAATACAGGGTGCTGGCATGCAAGTAGCAGTTTAAACTGCTACAACACAATTACCTATCCCAAACAAAGACAAAACAACAGAACCATTGTTAATCAATTTGGATTACCTGAATTTATTTTCTATCATGTAGTAACAGTTAAGCACATAGTGACTACAGGATATTTAATTTTTTTTTCTGTGATTTTGTGTATTATAAATTGTTTGATAAACAGATTGAAAAGTGTTGTGATGAATTTCATACATTCTTGACTTGAGCTTCATTTGTTTGTTTTGTTTTATTTTAGGCCTAGACCTTATCTGTTTAAAGAAGATCATAAATATCCTACAAACAAAGAAAACTTACCAGTGATTATTCTTTATGCAGAAATAGGTACCAGAGCATTTGCTGAATTTCACAAAACATTATCTAAAAAAGCGCAAAATGCTGAAATTCTGTATGTTCTTCGTCATTATATCCAGGTGTGTTTCTGTTGTATGTAAGATTACTTTGTCTATACAAGTTTTTTGATAACATTATTTGATTTATGCAATAATTTTATCGGAGTAATTTAATTTTCAAGCTTAATGAGACAAATGTGACGTGGCAAAACGTTGGGATTCTGTCTTTTCTGGAGGTACTATGTTTATAGTCCTTTTTGACCTATATTATACAGATTTTAAACTTTGATAAAAACTAGTAACAATAACTCAATTTGTGTATCACTTTTTACTACTCAAATGCAGCTATTTTTCTAAAAAGATTTATTTTTATTACAAAGTCAGATATGCAGAGAGGAGAGACAGAGAGGAAGATCTTCTGTCTGATGATTCACTCCCCAAGTGAGCACAACAGCTGATGCTATGCCGATCCAAAGCCAAGAGACTCTTCCAGGTCTCCCACACGGGTGCAGGGTCCCAAAGCTTTTGGGCCGTCCTCAAGTGCTTTCCCAGGCCACAAGCAGGGAGCTGGATGGGAAGTGGAGCTGTCAGGATTAGAACCGGTGCCCATATGGGATCCCAGGCGTGCAAGGCGAGGACCTTAACCACTGCATCATTGCGTCGGGCCCAAATGCAGCTATTTTAAGAAAAATATATCAAAGTGAAGAAATTTTCCAATAGCATGTACCAATGTCAGTCCATCTGAATAAGTCTGCTGAAACTATACACAAACATAGCAAGCCAAGCAAGCCAACTTCATTATGCAAATAGGCAAAGGATTCATGGGAAGTGTTCCCCTAAGCTTCTGGAAAGCTTGTCAAGACAAAGGGTGTCCACCTTACCATTGGCCTGCAGCTGAGCAACCCTGAATGCACACTATCACCTGGGTTTTAAACTGCAGGGACCACTTGGTAAGGTGGACAGTGCATTGCAGGACTTCTGTTTTAGGTGAGGGATAGAACAGAGCTTTGGCTGTTACAGTTTTGCCTGTGTTAAGATGGTGCTTTCCGAGCTTATTTTTACAGTTACTCTTAAGTTGGAAGTACTTGAGAGGAAGTGATAAGAGCTGGGTTTCTGAGGCCATCTAGCTTCTTATCCAGTAGTATACCAGATGTTTTTCCCCAGTGTTCATTCTTATTCTTAATTTTAATTGCTCATTGTATCACTTTGGGTGAGTTACAGCTATTCAGAAGTAGAAAAATCTTACTAAGTATTCCCGTGTTTCCTGTTGTGATGAAATAGGGTAGAGATATTTACATGATCTATGAAAAGAAATATAAAAATGTGTCTTCAGTGTGTACATAATGGGTAACTTTATATTCATATTTACTACATCAATTTAATGAATATTTGAATACCTTTGTGCCAAGAACTGTTCAAATACCAGTGAATAAGATGAAAACTTTTCTTGTTCTCAGGGACTTGCCATTTTAGTTCCAGGTAGAACAAAGAAATGCATTTATGCTAGCTGAAAATAAAGTAAGTTCAATAGCAGAGGTGTCTTATGTTGTGATTCACTCCTGGATGAGGCAGAGATGAAGGGCAAAATCAGATGAAGATGTGAGTGAAGATGCAGATACTTGTCGTATTTAGCTCTGTCCCAAGTGGTTCTAATTTATGCCCTAAGGACATATGCCCATCTTTGAGAATGTGTACCAAATTATTCTCTGGGGAATGGCATTTGACATGGGAAAAGTAAATGAATTTAATGTTTTTATTCTATTACTGGGGAACTAATAACTTTCTGAAATTAATGGAAATTGGTCATGTGAAATTGCATTTCTTTCATGAACTGTGATAAGATATATGACCTTGTAGCTTTGCTTTTCTTTGGTACCAACTGATTGTCCTTTGAGTAGCTGTTCAAAATATCTCTAAATTGAGCTATATCAACTGAAAACTATTACTATTAAAAGATTTGAACTTCTCTAGATTACTGTAATTATAAATAACCCCATTTCTATACTATTTCTCACCGTAGCATTACCTGAGAAAGTACCAAGTTAATATGAGCCAAATGCTAAATACTTGTCTACCTTTTTTGCATTTTTAAATTATACAGTTCCTAGGTTCTGGGTTTTCCCCTACCCCCTCTCTTTAAATCCCCCCACACAACTGCCAGTGAGTTCTCCCATATCATTACCTCCTCCTAAACAGTCATAAGTCCACCATTGTGAGCATGGACACTGGCAGAGTCCAGCATCCCACTGTCATGAGACATCCAACAGTTTCACTGGGAGTCCATCTTCGATTCGAAAGTAGAGATGCACACTGCACCGTATTCTCACATCTGGATATGTCAGTCTACACAGTCACTATAAATCCCCACAAAACAATCAGCAGGAGGAAAAGGAGAAATTTACAACACCGTGAAATTAAACATGCCACTGGATATGATAGTCTCCATTACACAGTTGCTATGTCTCCCTTTAAATGAAAAGCGACAAAACACAATTAACAGGAAGAAAAATAGAAACTTACAACACTATGAAGTTAACATGGTACTTAATGACTAATGTGTCGCTGAAGAAATGAAAAAGGAGATCGAGAACCTTCTTGAAGAGAATGATGCTGCTGTATGATCTGTGAGTGAAGAATTTAATGAGACTGTTTTGAAGAGATGAAACAAAACAAACATCAAAATCCATGAGATACACTTTCTGCTGATCTTTGTTGGTGAGATGTATCTTCTGTAGGCATGAAATACATCTTTATAACAATACCAGTTGAAACTGGTAAGGTCCTTGGATGTCTTCTAAAATATCATGTATATTCATCTCTGTTGCTTTCTGTTGAATAAAATGTGGTAGATTCTCTTGATGGGATAATTTCTGTGAGTCAATTTTTTTTCCTTTAAAAAATGTGTGTATTTAAGACAGAGGGATATATTTCATTTTGTAGATTTATTTATTTTAATTGGAAGTGCAGGTTTATAGAGAGAAGAGTCAGATCTTTTACCTGCTGACTCACTACTCTCCAAATGGCCGTAATGGCCGGAGCTGAGCTGATCAGTTTTAGTCAGCTGTATCCCTTCATTCTGAAACAGCTTATTTGTGAAGCCTTTTTGAAACTTGACTCTTCATTAACTCACAGGAGTATGGGAAAATTGTGATGGTGTAACAGGGAAAAAAAAAAAGCCTTTTTTTGTTTTAAAAAACTAAAACATGAAAATTTTCATGAATTTCATGAAAATTTTTAGAAAATGGTAGTAGCCAATTTCTGATGCCTTAAAAGACTATGTAGATGGGCCCAGCGGTGTGGTCTAGCAGGTAAAGTCCTCGCCTTGAACACATTGGGATCCCATATGGGAGCCGGTTCTAATCCCGGCAGCCCCACTTCCCATCCAGCTCCCTGCTTGTGGCCTGGGAAAGCAATAAAGGAAGGCCCAATGCTTTGGGACCCTGCACCTGCGTGGGAGACCTGGAAGAGGTTCCTGGATCCTGGCTTTGGATCGGCATAGCATCAGCCGTTGTGCTCCCTTGGGGAGTGAATCATCGGACGGAAGATCTTCCTCTCTGTCCTCCTCTCTGTATATCTGACTTTGTAATAAAAATTAATCTTTAAAAAAAAAGACTATGTAGAGAGAATATAAATGTTCCCCAATTGATATTTCATTATACTCCAAAGATTTCATAAAGCTCTTTGATAACAGTTATTAACTGCAATGTACCACAATTTCCTAATACGTTCATACTGAATTTAAAAATATATTGACTATATACTTTTTTTTATAAAATCATTTGAACAGAAGCCAAGTTCACGGAAAATGTACTTATCTGGCTATGGTGTGGAACTAGCAATTAAGAATACAGAATACAAAGCATTGGATGATACCCAAGTGAAAGGTAAGCTTTCTGAGGATGTGCTTGTGTCATAGTGGTTACCGTTGACCCCTTGATTCCATGCTAGAGTAGCTGAATTCAGGTCCCAGTGCCACTTCCAGTACTAGCACCCTGGGGACCAGCAAGTAATGGCATCAGTGTTGCATCCCTGCTCTCCTCATGGGTGGCCCAGGTTGAACTCGTGGTTTTAACCTTGCCTGGCTGTGGGTGCTGTAGGCATTTTGAGAGTGAACCAGAAGATGAGAAATCTTTCTCTGCCTTTGAATTATGCAAGTATTCAAATATTCTTTTTTCTAAAAAAAATTAATGTAGATAATCCTAGCTGTATTCCCCTCAAGCTGGAGATAAGGGGAACATACTCCTACATAATTTGGAATTTAGTTTTTATGTTTCACAGGGTTGTTTTGCTGTCGTTGAAGCTCTTTGTAAATCCTGGATACTAGTCCCCCATTGGTTATGCATTGTTCAGATTTTCTCCCATTCTGTTGGTTGCTTCTTTTTGTTAGTCATCATCTTTGCTGTACAGAAGCTTTTCAGCCTGATGAAGTCCCCTTTGTTTATTTTGGCTTGACTACCTGTGCTTTTGGTGACTTGTAAGAAGTCTTTCCCAATTCCTGTATCTTGGAGAATGCTTCCTATGTTTTTGTCTAGTATTTTGATGGTTTCTGGGTGCAGATTTAGATTCTTGATCCATTTGCAGCTGATTTTTGTAGAAGGTGGCATGTGGATCTTGCTTCTTACCTCTGCAGGCTGCTATCCAGTTGTCCCAAAACCATTTGTTGAAGAGACCAGGCTTTTTCCCTAGATTATTTTCCGTTCTCTTGTTGAGGTTTTGGCTGTACATTTATGGGCTCCTGTCTGGGGTTTCTTTGCAGTTCCATTGATCTTCTTTGTCTCGCAGTCCAAGACTGTTTCGATGCCTGGAGTATGTCCTGAGTTCTGGAAATTGTGATTCCTTCAGCTTGATTTTTACTCTTCTAGATAGCTTTGGCTATTTGTGGTGTTTTTGTGTTTCTGGATGAACTTTTGCATCTTTTCTATTTCTGAGAAGGATGTTGGGATTTTGATGGGGTCACATTGAATCTGTATATTACTTTTGGTAATGTGGACATTCTGGTGTTAATCATGCTGATCCAGGAGCAGGGTCGGTTTCTCCATCTTCTATTTCTTTTTTTTTTTTTAATGTCTTGTAATTTTCATTTTAGAGGTCTTCCATATTTTTGGTTATGTTAATTCCTAGGTATTTGAGGTATTTGAGATTCCTCTCCACCATTTTAAAGGAAACTGTACTTAAAATTTCTTTCTTAGCCATGGAATGATTTGTGTGTAGTCAGGGGAGGCATCACTGATACTCATTGTGCCTGTCTCTTTTGCTCTTGGTCATTGCTATTCTGGTTAGTCCTTAGGAGAACACAACCTGCTGTGTTGGCCGACAGGTCACAGGTCAGTTTTACCGATTGTTTGGTGTCTGGTTCTTCGTTTGCAGTTCTGTTCTGATTATCAGATTCTCCTCCTCAGGACAGATTTCTGTACTGTGCTATCCACAGGTCTGCAGGTCCTTTGCTGATTGTGTTTGGTGCCAGGTTCTACGTGGCGCCACTCCCTCCAACAAGTTTCAATCTCAGGCTGTTGCGGTAGGCTCCATGGTCCCTGTGGTCGCAGCTCTTGGCTCACCACTCTTTACCACCTGTGATCCTGCACAGCCTTCCTCCCAATTGAGTCACAAGCAATATCTGGGACTACGAATACGCCAGCTGTCCAGAGTCACTGGGTGCTGATTTTGCTGGAACCTGCTGGCCGTTAGGTCTGGCTGGCCCTCAGACCAATTTTGGTTGGAACCTGCAGGATGCCAGGTTGGTACCGTTTTCCATATGGTTCCAGTGCAGTTCCACTTAGCAGGAATTGAGTTCACTCCCAGCTTAGCACTTGCACAGTTCTCTGTTGTGCTTCTGGTGCAGCACCGATTGGGGGATCTAGGTCATGAAATCCACACTGTTCATGCACCGCCACTTGGTGTCTGCTGCTCTGTCTCTGCTCCTGGTCAGATCAAACATACCAGTAGGACAAGGCAGTTCTTTGTCTCTGTTGACCTTCTGATCTCCTGCTGAACTCCCCTTCCCATCTGGTGTCCGGTAGGGCTCTGATCATCAATGGCCAACAGCTGACTGCTGCTCAGATATCTGGTCACTGCAACACCGGTCCATGGTCTCTGCTGTTCCCTGCATCTGCAGGTCTCCAGGTGCCCACCTGCCATTGGCCTATCCTCACTTATTTCCTGGAATCTGTCTTCTCTGCTTCACCCTTGCTAATTATTCTGCCAGCTTAAAGCTGTTCTCACCCTATACCAACATCTTGATCTGGTTGTGCCTTCTTTTTTTAAAAAAAAAATATATTAAGAGGCCAAGTGACAGAGTTGAAGAGGGAGCTATCACTCACTCCCCAACATGAAATGGCCAGGGCTGGTGTGGCTGAAGTCAGGAGGACTCCATGTGAGTCTCGGCAGCGGCAGGATCCCAGGTGCTTGAGCTGGCATCTGCTACTTTCCAGGTGTGCCAGTAGGAGCTGAACCAGAAGTGGAGCAGTTAGGACTTGAACCAGTGCTGTAAACTAGGATGGTAGCAATACAAGTGGCAATTGAGCCTGCTGTACCAAAATTGGGACTTCTATTCGTTCTTTCAAAAACCCTTTACATAGTCTACTGTCATCGTATATTTACCTGTTTGTTTTCTTTTTCACCAAGGGTAATCAATACCATTTCTGTCTGTCTTCCTGGTATCTGTACTGCCAGTTCCCATAGTCTGCACTCAGGAAATATTTGCCTGATGAATGAATAGGAGAGAAGGGGACATTAGATTAGAGCATTGGTGTCTTCACTTTCAGTCTTAGAAATCCAGAGCTCTAGAAGAGTGAGAAGGGAAGGTTATGTGCTGAGCTCTGAAGAGAGAAACCCCATGCTGTTATCATAGTTCTCAAAATCCCAAAAGTACTCTTGAATTACTTCACTTTACTGTGTGCTGTAAATATCTGCTGTTAGCTACTGTGATATATCCTTTTTGGAGCCTGTGACTTTTGATGTTTTCCTGAAGATTCCTTGATGTCCTAAGGGTGTCAGGTGTCAGAATATGCATTTGTTGGGATTTGAATTTCTTTCTGTCTTTAGAGCTAAATTCAGCATTTGTTGCAGGATGTTTGGCTTATTGTTTCTGATTATAAAATAAAATTTGAGATGTATGAAGCATTTATCATGATTCAATATTATCCAAATCTTTTTACAAAATATGTATTTGGGATATAAGAAACTGTACAATGTATAAAGCTGGTCCATGAATGTAAAACCAATGAAATATTATTTTCATGATTTTTTATTGTAAAATGTTATCTCCTGTGATGAAATTTATATTTTTTTAACCCAAAATATAGCTGTGACTAACACTACTGTAGAAAATGAGACTGGAGCAGACGAAGTTCAGGGATTTCTCTTTGGCAAACTAAAGTAAGTTCTGAATTGAAATGAAATTGATATTATTTTTCCATATCGTTTCCAAAAGAGCTAATTTGATAGGCTGTGTTTTTCATTTCCTTTACTTGTGTGGCATAAAATGTGGGTGTGTGTAAATAACACACAGCAAATGACAAAAACCTAGAGAAAGCAAAATTGAAAAATTCACTAACACCAATAATTCCAGTGTTATATTACTGTTACTCTTACATTTTGCTGTGTAGCTTTCCATCCTTTTTGTGCACATTTTTTTAAAAGATTTATTTATTTGAAAGGCAGAACGAGAGAGCAAGAGCACTTCCCTGCACTGGTTCCCGTCCCAAATGGCTACAGTAGCGAGAATTGGGACCATCTGAAGCCCAGCCTTCTTCCAGGTCTCCCACCTGGGTACAGAGGTCCAAGGCCTTGGGCCAAAATTTCTATCAGTTTAATAGATGAGGTGATAAATTTATTTTAAGTTCTGGAGTTATTTAATTGCACTGAATAATTTGAATTCAAGAACAGACAAATATAATTATTTTAAGGATTAATTTTTTTCATTTGCCTCTTGGGTTTTGAATTAATTCTGAGGTACATTGCTTGTGTGTAAACTTTGCTGCTGTTTGCTTTTTTAAAAACTAAATTATAGGGCCCGGCGCGGTGGCGCAAGTGGTTAAAGGTCCTCGCCTTGCACACCCGGGATCCCATATGGGCGCCGGTTCTAATCCCGGCAGCCCCGCTTCCCTTCCAGCTCCCTGCCTGTGGCCTGGGAAAGCAGTCGAGGACGGCCCAGGGCTTTGGGAACCTGCACCCGCGTGGGAGACCCGGAGGAGGCTCCTGGCTTCGGATCGGCATAGTATCGGCCGTTGTGCTCACTTGGGGAGTGAATCATCGGACGGAAGATCTTCCTCTCTGTCTCTCCTCTCTGTATATCCGCCTTTCCAATAAAAAATAATAAAAATAAATCTTTAAAAAAAAAAAAAAAAACATAGTACCTACATCACAAATGTTCTATACATTTTGTCCCAAGTTGAATTATTTACGTTGAAGTTTATTTGCATATAAATCCTAAATAGAGAAATTTATTAATTAGGTAAAGCTGTTAAGTTTTATCAAAAGTTGGAGGTTCTATTTTTGATACTTGTACTGCTCTCTGGGATAACCAGAAAAACAGAAATCTGAGTTAGGTCACTCTACCTAGCTTTTAATGCAAATAAATTGTCCTATAGACATAGAGTTAGCTCAAACTTTAAAACATGAAGCAGTGAATGCAAGTCAATTTGTTAGACCTGTATTTTGTTACCCTTTTTTGTATTTTCAGTATTTGATGTTGTTATTGTAAGATGCAGTTTTCTGTTATTGAAGATATTGACTTGTTTTGCTGTCTTAAGATGGTTTTAGGAGCGTAGCAGCACTGGTACTCTGCACTTTCTCCTGCCCACATTCCCCGCTGACCCTCCTCCTGCCTTAATTCTAACACAGCTGCCATAATAGGGAATAATTAGCTGTATACTGCTTGTTCAGTAGGTTTACACATTGAAGGTAGTATTTTAGCTTATAGTGATTTAATATGCTCATAAAATTTCATATCATGTAATAAACATAAGTATTTGTAAAATAGGAATAAAAAAATGAATATTACCTCGTAATTTGTTAAGACTTTTAAAAATAGTGCCAAGAAAAATTGTACTGTTCATATTGAATTTTTTTTCAGTGAAAAAGCTCATTTTTAAAGAAATACTGCAGAGGCTATCCTGGGCCGATTAGGCTGTCATTTAGAAAGTTGACCTCCTGCTTGTCCCCTGATGTGAGTCCTGGCTGCTCCATTTCCAGTCTAGCTACGTGAAATCCACTTGGGAAAGCAGTAAATGTTCCAAGTGCTTGGGTCCCTGTCACCCACCTGGAAGATCCAGAAGGAGTTGCAGGTGCCTGGCTTTGTCCTGGTTCGCCCTAGCTGGTTGTGGTCATTTGGAGAATGAACCAAAGGGATGGAAGATCTCTCCCTATTTTTGTCTGTCTCTCTAAATAAATATTTTAGTGCACTTTTGTGCACTAATGTTGTTTTGAGATTAAATGTTATTGTTACACTAATTTGACAAGCTGTAGGAAATAATTTTTAATTATATTTCTTTAATTTTAAAAGGTATTCTGATGTTTTTGACATTCATAAAGCACAAGATAAAAAATTAGACTAAAAATCTTTCATTTGACAAATTTGATATTGTATGCTTAGAAAATGAGTGTTAAAGGCTAAAAATTGTATCTGGCAGAAACAAAACTATAGAATCTAAACGTTTGCAAATCTAATATAATATGTATGATAAAATTGAATTTTAAATTGAAGAAATTTATGCACAAGAAAAGTGTATTCCTTAAGATTTTGTGTCGCAGATTGCAATATTGAACACGTTTTAATGTCTGCTCTTAAATTGATACACACATGAATACACACATGAATAGTCTCTCAGAAATTAAAGTTGTATCCCATTTTTTATTTTGCCACATTGATTGAAGACAGTAAGATGGAGAGTCTTTTAAAAGTGCATGAATGGGGATAGGTGTAAGTTCACCTGTGCTTGCTCTTATTTACAGAAGAAAGTTTGATTCATTCATACATGAAATTAAAGACATGTTTTTATTAACATTTTGAGTTCTCACTATTTCCAGAATTTATTAAGAACACAAAGTTTATTTCTCCTGAAGAATCTTTAATTGTAGGTAGTGAGACACCATTGTTGGAGACCATGTTAATTTATATAGACAATTGAGTTATATAAGGGTATTGATAGAGATGTGTATCAGAACTCTTAAAATTCAAAGTTTTTTATAAACCGGATTTATTTTAAGAAACTTATGAATTAGATAACAGTATTTTATCCAATTTTTCGCTGAGTTTCAATTTGGAGTTCATTATTCTCCATGGGAATTTTTCATGGGGATAAGTTACATACAAAGAAAAAATTCACTGGGACTACAAGTTATTTACTTTTTAAAAGAAGAAATACTTAGTTCTTCCTTAGCACTCAATTCATTGATTTTGTCAAGGCAAGGATCCCTTGCTTTGAGATGTTATAAATAATGTCTGTTGCCTGAATTACAAAGGATTTAGTGAAAAATAATGATTTTTAGCAAAATTTGGAAAACATTCTCTAAATTTAATAGTTGGTACCTTAAAACTTTAGAAAATGGATTCATTTACTTTTTAGTTACCTTTTAGGAAGAATTTATTTTTTTGCTGTTGAGTAATCTTCATTAAGTCTTGATTCGTAATCTAAGTGGAGTCTCATATGGCAGATACAGTGAGAGATTTTGCCATTCTATGGATGTATAATCATAAAATTGTTTATATGGTCTATACATTTTTGTCAGTTCAATTACAAAATGTTCCTGTCAGCTGTTGGAAATAAGGATTTTGTAAGTTGTGCTATTAGCTGCGTAAAGCTTTTTTCATGATATTTTGTCTGTTTCCATCTGAAAGCGGTTTTGATTCTGTGAGCAGTGGAGGATGGACAGTAGGCTATATGTACAGGAGAATACCATCCTAGTACATTCTGTTGTATCTAAAAGGTACCCAGATGTGTGACATTGGGCAAAATAATCTGACTCAGTTTTTTTTTTAAGAATGAAGGACACACACAATTTTTCAGAAATAAATTACTACAAGATTGGTAAGCTTTTTGTGATTTTGTAAAATTATTTTAAATTATAGCAGAAATACTTCACATTTAGATGTTAAAATTATGTAACAAACGTAAACACTCGACCTTCCTCCTCACATTTCTACCCCATGCTTGTATCTCTTGAAGGCAACGTTAACACACTTGGGATCATCCTTTCAGATTTTTTGTTTCATATACAGAAAAAGGACACTTGAGAATCTCCTTTTTAAGTTCTGTGAATACAGCTGTTATAATTTATTGTTGTAATTATTAATAATTCCTTTGAAGGATTAATGTCCAGAGCAAACTGTTGTGTGTTGACTTGTATTAGGTGATGATAATTAACGACTTAATATTCTGATACAGAGAAATACACTCAGACCTTAAAGATAATCTGACAGCATTCCAAAAATACCTGATTGAGAGTAACAAAGAAATGATGCCTTTGAAAGTCTGGGAGCTACAAGGTATTTGAATTACTTTGACACAGCATTTTAGTACCAGATTTATTTTTTCTTAAAGCTGTTATTTAGCATGACCGTCTATTAACATTCTCTACTTTCTGTATTTTGCCTACCCAACACAAATTTTCCATGGGCTAAACACTATTAAAACTTAATAGAAAATCATTTAGTAGAATGTTTATGAGATGATAAATTAGTTGTAAAGACTCTACCTCTTTGAACTGATAGAATCTATTCTGCTTTGACCACTCTGTTGCAGTTTTGTGTTTATTTGAGCCAGATCTCCTCTTTTCATTATATTGCGACTATTGTGATTAGTCTGATTTGACGGTGTGGTGATAGCAAAGAAAGCCAATTTCAATGGGGGTGCTAGGATACTCTTTCTAAAATAAAGTTTTGTTATTCTTGTGCACAATCAGCTGGAATTTATCACTTAGAAGTCTGATTAGGTAGCATTCCGAAGAGGCAGCACAAGATGACATTGGTACACACAAACCAAGGAAGTTTAATGAAAGGAAAACAAGAAAAATGGATTGTCAGAACCCAGTACTAGTAACTAGGTTATCAACTGTAATTGTGAAAAAGCAAGAGGAGTAAATGTGGAGAGCAGGGCTCCTGCTGGAGGGATGTGAGCCTCGCGCTCACAGGTGAGTAGTTGGTTGTCAGAAAAGGAAAGGACTTTTAAAAAATTTAAATCTTCCAAAGTTTTTTTAAAAGGGAGAGGTGCTTAGTGTATGGCATTAGATGCTATTGTACCACCAGGAGTATCCTGGCACTCGCCCACAAGTTGAAGGGAAACGAGAAAGCCACAGAGTGATGAGAATCGGGAGCACAAGCACAAGGAAACAGATTTTCAAGGATGAGATCTGTGATCCCATTGCAAAAGGATTATAAGAGAAAGAGTAAGAATGTTCATTTACTGTTCCTAAGTCTAGCAGTGTCCATTAAGACACCAAGACATTTAAACTTGCTGCAGCATTAGGCTCAAACCCTGTTCAATAGATTGAGAAAATTCAAAGTTACTGAGCCAGTGTACATGAGAGCTGAAGTTGGAGCCATAGTTCATTAGTTTCTGTTGTCCCATGGAAGGCTACCCTAAAAGCCTTATCCACCACTTCGAGAATTTAGAAACACAAGTAACTGATAATTTTACTAATATTTGATAAACTAGGGTTCTTATAAAATCTTATGAAATGTTTAAGAAAAACTGTATCATTGCTGTTATATAATTCAATTTTGGAATCTCTTCTGATTGTTGACAAATAACTGAAAGTAAAGATTCCTGGAAGCCACACAAGTTCTTTAACTAGAACTGTCATCTCAAGCAGAATACTAAGTGCAAGGTTTTATTTCATGATAAAGCTAAAGCAGTGCTGAATGCTTTGTACTGACTGAATTTAGTGCAGTGGGTTTTCACTATAGTTATTTCCAGAACTGGATGTGCATACCCATTCACGCTTTTCTTTTCCCTTGTAGTCAAAACTTTGTCAACATATAGAAAAAATGCTCATGTCAGTATTTACACCTTTTTCCAAGTTAGATTCTAACGTGTAAAAAATCAAGTAATAGGTATTAGAGGGTAACTGTATTCATGAAAGTATAAATCTCACCTTAACTGGACACAGTAAGTTTCCACTTAAAGTGCTAAATGTAAAAGTGTTAACTTGCTTGTTTATGAGTCTGTAGGGAGATGGACTGTTTTTAAAGTTTATGTAAATATCTAAAAATGCCTTTCAGAGTTCTAGAGTCATTAATCTGTCTTTTTCTTTCTAGATCTTAGTTTTCAAGCAGCTTCTCAAATAATGTCCACTCCAGTTTATGATGCCATAAAATTAATGAAAGACATTTCACAGAACTTCCCCATAAAGGCCAGGTATAGTAACGATTATCAGTTTAATTACAGCCACAGATCTTTCCATTGAATTTTATGGAAATAGCTAATTTCATTTAAAATGAAGATAGCAATAACACTAGTATATATAGCTTTTATAAACTTTTTATTGAGTGTGTTGCTTTTTTATTGAAGAAAATATTGGTCAGTATTTTTATGTGGTTTATGTACTATGAAATAGAACTTTTGAGTTACATGCAAATTTAAAGTAAATATTTTATGAAAAATTTAAAATTAAATTTGTATGATAATTTTTAAATTAATAAGAATATATTTTATCTTATGGAGGACAATGAAATTATTGAGAAATTTAAAATTCTGTAATCATGTTCTTTTCAGTTTCAAAACAATTAGTAATGTTTAATTGTGTGGAATATTTTGTTGTGCTAGTAGGATGTTTAATTGATCAGCTTTCAGGAAATACTGATGTTATATTAAATACATCTTCTAGTTGGTAAATAATACATTTCCTTATCTATGTGTTACTGATTATACAATCTGATTACCATGCTTTATGAGAATTAATGAAATATTGTGACATTGGTCATAGCTTGACAGCATGCTTGGGAATGACAAAACTATACAATAATTACTTTTTTTATTCTGGTTTTCCATTATGCAATTTTGCAGGCATAGGGTGTCCTGCCTTTCCCTTTCTTTACTCCCTCTTACTCCCTCACCCTTCTCTCTACCCCAATGTCTCCTGTATTTTACAATAGTATAGTCCTTAAATTGCAGCCACAACTCTATCCTTTTCTATGTGTGTCATGATAATGTAGGTATAGGTAGTGGCAGAGATTCTAGTATGTTGATGCCAGGCATATTAAAATTTTTGTTTGGGGTTGTCTTTTCTTTGTTTCCTAGTACTCTACTCTCCATTATACTGCTTATGAGAATGTGTGTGAACTTGTTTACATAACTATCTTTTTGTTTTATATTTTGTACAAAATTTGTATTATATCAGAGACAACATTTGAATTTGTCCTTTCGGGATTAGCTTATTTGAGGAAAATGGTCTCCATTTGGGACAATTTGGTTGCAAACAGCAGCATTTCATCCATTAGACTGAGTAATATTCCATAGAGTAGATATACTGTAATTTCTTTATCCAGTCCTTTCTCAGTGGGAATCTAGGTTTCTTCCATGTCTGTGCTATTGTGATGTGTGCTGCTATGAATGTAGGGATACAGGTGGTTTCTCATATGTAGATTTCCCTCCTTTGGATATATTCTCAGGAGTGGGATTACTGGTTCATGTGGTGAATGAATTTTCATTTTCCTGAGCAATCTCCATACTTTGTTTCATAATGGCTGTAGCATCCTAAACTCCCACCAACAATGAAGTAGGGTGCCTTCCCCTACATCCATGCCAGCAGATGTTATTTGAAGGATTCTCCATACAGACCATTCTCACTGAAGTTAAGTGGAACCTCAGTGTGGTTTTTACTTGTATTTCCCTAATAGCTAGGGAACCTGGGCATTTTTTCATATGTCTCTTAGGCATTTGATTTTGTTCTTTTGAAAAATACCTGCATGGGCCCAGCGCGGTGGCTCAAGTGGTTAAGGCCTTGCACGCCCGGGATCCCATATGGGCGCCGGTTCTATCCCGGCAGCCCCGCTTCCCTTCCAGCTCCCTGCCTGTGGCCCGGGAAAGCAGTCAAGGACGGCCCAAGGCTTTGGGACCCTGCACCCGCTTGGGAGACTCGGAAGAGGCTCCTGGCTTTGGATCGGCATAGTATCGGCCGTTGTGCTCACTTGGGGAGTGAATCATTGGATGGGAGATCTTCCTCTCTGTCTCTCCCCTCTGTATATCTGCCTTTCCAATAAAAAAATAATAAAAAATAAATCTTAAAAAAAAAAAAGAAAAATACCTGCAGATTTCCTTTGCCCATTTCTCAGACTATACAATTATAAGCAACAGCTAAACTATGAAATAATTTCTTTGTAAAATTATATTTTAATTCATTAATCTATAGAAAATTTATTTCATAAATTTTGTTGATAGGATTTTCGTGAATACCATGTTTTTATCCCTCCCCGCTCCTTCCTTTCTTAACTTTTGTGATCAGACTTTAAGTTTACTTTGTAAATACAGGCTCAGTGCTTATCTAAACAAAGAGCTGTACAAGTTAAAAGTAGAAAGATGACTTTTCCACTGGAATAAAGGCAAGTTATAAGCAGTAATTAAATCACAAGATATGATTTCACTCAAATACATGAAGTGATTTTTTTGTAGTCTATATATTAGCTACCACAAATCAGATAAGACAATGATTTTTGTCTTTTTGGTTCTGGTTTCTCATAATTTTCTGTTGGGAAGGCACAGATGTGTTAAGTCATGAATGCATATGCAACCACGGTGTTGAAAGGAAATGGAAAGCAACCCATGCTTTCATTGTAACGTTTAAGCATTGAATGATTGCTCTACCTCCTTTTTTGGTCCCAGATTCTGTTCTTGTACATTCATCCATAGTGCAAGTTACAGAAACTTAAATCTTATATTTTTGCCTTTGATAGATAAATATTAGTTAGTTGGCTTCAAGATATAAGAAGAATATTTTAGTGCAAGTAAAGATTGATCATTTGATTTGTGGGATAAGTTATGAGTGAAAATACTTATGACTCCATTTTAACTGCCAAAAAGTTAAGAAGTCAATATTAATATGATGGAAAGCAGAATATATATGAATAGGTATAATATTTAGCCACACTGTTACTTAGCTTTTCAAATTATTAGATGAAATATAAGTAAAAGTAATTAGTTTTTAACAAGAGAATTGACTACCTATATTAAAACTAAATCAGTATAATTATTGGAGGGTTCTTATGTTACATACTGTTTATAGCCATTAATAAAAGTTTACAAAATGTGCTACTATTGCTTCATGGCTAAATTGTAGGCTTGAACATTCTTGACTGTAAATCCACTAGTATAAAATCAAATGTTTCATAAAACAAGATACTTAATCAAACTTAAATTTTCAGTAAGGATTTTATTAATGCTCCTGAATTTTAAGGCATGATACATACTTATGGTGGGTTGTTTGAAGGTATACCTTTGTGCTAGAAAACTTGACATTTAACAGTTATTTCAGTTTTAATTTATTTTCTACTATGCACAAAGTTGAAAGATATATAACTAATTATTCTCACTAAGACGAATAAAATCTGTGCATATGGCATGTATTAAAGACCTATCTTTCTCAGGGATTTATGAAATCTTCAAGAGTGAGTAACACAAAGTAAACACAGTCTTCTGTATCTCAGGTTCCATGCCCAGAAGTTAAATGAATCAGACATTTTGAGGATATTTGAAAAAATTGAATAATTGTTAAATATATTCTAAACTTCTTTGCTCCCTAAATGATACAGTTTTAACAACTATTTATGTAACTTTTGTATTGTGTCATGCATTAGTTATATAATTTAAAGTTTATGAGAGGATGTATTTAGATTCCATGCAAATACCACATCATTTTATAAAAGGAACTTAAGCATCTATGGATTTTGTTACCTGTGTTGGGTCCCGAAACCAATGTGCCAGGGATGTTTAAGGACAACTGTATTATCAGCGTCTTAGACCTGAGTAATCCAATGAAATATCAAACTAGCCAGAGTTCTTTATATACCAATATTCTGAATGCTGCCTATTTGCATTTATACATAAGATAAAGTTGGTGAATTTCTAACAAAGATTATCTTTGTGGGAAAAACAACGCAGAGTAGCTTTTTTCATGTTCTTAAAAGATAAATATTAAATCTGACAATATGCAGTCCATGAAATTTTGATCTCATTGTGTAACTTAAATATGCTTGCCAAAAAAAAGCCTTAGTTCAATTGTCTATGTGGAAATACAGTTTTCAGTCTTGAACGGTTTGAGAGTCTCCGCTTCTTTAGTGTATATTACTGAATTGTGGGTATTGAATGAATTATCAGTATTTATTTTCCCAGGTCTCTGACCAGAATTCCTGTAAGTCAGCAGATGAGGGAAGAAATAAAGCAGAATCAAGAGGTTTGCTTAAAATACTGTCTTAAAATTACCGTAATAATATTCTTATTTCAGGTTTTGAATACTTAATTGTCACACAAGGAAATGTTGATCATAATGTTAATCTTTTTTAAAATTACTGAAACAGTTCAAGTTCTTTCACTTTTATATTATCTATCGTAAGTGTATACTCTGAATGTAGCTAGGTCTTCATGATGTCCACTACTTGTTTCACCCAGCACTGTAGATTTTCTACCCACAAAGTATCATTTTTCTTCGCAGGATAACAAAGCTGTAAGTTAAATATTTTTTGCAACTGACTTTGCTTGAAAACTTACTAGGACTGAAGCATTGTCAGCCATTGGAACATTAATATTTTCCTTAGAAAATATGACACAATTGATCAATAGTTATGATTCCACCAAATCATTTGTTATCTCTGGATCCCAAAGGATCCTAACTATGTTAATACTTAAGTATTTATATTATTGCCTGTTTGTATTTTATGGGGCAGTTTTGACTTTCAGTAATATAATAACGGATTCACTGGGCCCTGAACAGTAGGAGTTGATGTTCTTTACATAAAAATAAGTCTCAAAGCAAATGCATTTGGAAATTATAGTACTGGTGCTCCACAGAGTAAGGAGTACATCTGTGAAATATCTTGCCTCGCCTTTCATGGCTACGAGATGGAAGCCACACTTCTGTACTACCTTTCTGTCTTCAGAATTGAGAAAGGGAGGAAGGATGGGTACCAGCTGGTGCTCCACACAGCACAAACAGGGTTGGAGAGAGAGCAACATCTAATTTAGAAAATGAGAAATGAGGTGGACCACAGTTCATACTGTGAAAACAGGCCAGAGTGAAGCCCCTTTCACTAAGGAAAGATGTTCACTACCTCTACCTTTGTGTTACTGCTTGAGGAGTCAAATAACAAGAATGGCATGGCATGCACTGTCATAGCTGTGCCCCATATTGATGCTGACCAGCCAGTGCTTGCCAATCAGGAGGCAGCAGTGTGTCCCAAATACGGAAGTTCAGCACCTGACTGTAGCTTGAAGCTTCCCTTGGATTTCCTGTGTAGGTGCAGGGGCCCAAAGCACTTGGGCTGTCCTTCGGTTTTTCTAGGCCATCAGCAAACAGATAGGTAGAAATAGAGCAACCAGGGCTAGAAACAGCACCCATATTCAAAGCCATTGCCACAGGCAAAGGATGAAGTACTGCCTTGTGTTGGCCCCATTTTGAACACCTTTTTTTCAAGGCACTGCACAGAAGTTTTGAGGTTATTAACCATTTTGAATGGATCTGTACTTTTACTTTTTACTTACACGCTGAAGCTGAAGTAAATAAGGTGTTAAGAAGAAATTGAATTGATCGGTATGAAGACTGAATGCAAGTTTGGCAAAAAACAATAGGCAATACAAATCTGTAGGGCATCTGTTGATTTTAAATTTGAAAGATTTTTTAGAACAATTAACTGAAAGAAAAGTAAAAAAACTTGATGACTCTTGTGATGTATTAGGTATTTAGTCTCTTGCTAGTATTCTGTATAAAATATGGGGAAATATTCCTCTGTCCTGTTAAATTACTCATCTCCCTTTTCTGTGTAAAACTCATCTGTCACATTGAGTGTTAATTTGCAGAAAACTTCATGTTTGGAAAACTTTCTCTTAATCTGTTTAAGTTCTTCCTGTGCCTTTCCAGAATAATTTATACAAATCTCTATTATATCTGGCATTGAAATACATTTGGTTAAAATTAATTTTCCTCCTAATTCAATTTGTTTATCCCAATAACACTTATAGTTTTCATTTGTGGTAGCTGTACTTGTGATTAGACATATGCTAAATTTAAATCACAGCAAAATGATCAGATTTTCATAATTAATCCAGTTTTACAGATGAGGAAACAAAGAATTACTGAATTGAATTTGCCCAAAACTTGCTGTTGGTTGGTATCAAGACCAAGATTTAACCAAGTTCTGATATCCCATGATTTTAATAACTTCATGGTAATGTAAAAATGGGACTGGAGTTGTTTCTAACACATAGTAGGCAGTCAGAAAATATTTTTTGAATAAATAGCAGTAATAATTTAAGCATGGTCTTAAGAGCAACTTTTATGAATTTAGAATAAACTCCAAGTTTTTATACATGTATGAAAATTTGACTTCTCAAATATTTTGTCTAAAGGAATAGGAATATTCTACCTCTTAAATTTTCAGTGTGCACCTAAATATTATATACAATAATAAGCATTATAGCAATGTAAATTAATATTATGTCTTACTGAATCCAAATATTCTAATATTGCCTTGTTTTTAACTGATGATTGATCAGAGATGGTTAAGCTGCTACTGTGGGCCATAATTTGGCTTGCCACATATTTTTATAAATAAGTTTTACTGGAACAGAATCATGCCCAATTGTATATTTTGTTACAAAAGCCGAGTTGAATAATTGTAGTAGAGACCATGTACTCTACAAAGCCTAAGATATCTCTTCTACAGAAATAATTTGTATATCCCTGGCATAGATGACAATTTTTTGCAACTTGAGTAACTATTATTTTGCATCATTTCAAGGATCTGCAAGACTGGTTTGAAATTCAACCAGGTGATTCTCGCTTATTTATAAATGGCCTCCGTGTTGATAAGGATATTTATGATCCTTTTAGGTAAGTATTAAATCATCGATATAAACTGTTGATGGCTTATGTAAAGGCAAAAATTAACCTGAATTTAGTATTTGCCCAAGTATAAGGAACTGAAGGGCCTTAGTTGTGGTACAGTGATCTAACCAGCTGTTTACAACACTGGCAACCCATGTTGGAGTGCTGGTTGGAATCCTGGCTGCTTCTGCTGTTGCTTGCTGGAAACTTGCCTGGCAAAGCAGAAGATGATGGCCCATGTGTTTGCGATGCTTTCATACATCTAACTACTCTGGCTCAGATCTGGCTGATGGTGGGTGGCCATTTGGAGAATCCGCCTGCGGATAGAAGATCTTCTGTATGTCTTATGTCTGTTTCTTTACCTTTCAAATAAATAGTTAAATCTCTAAAAAGATGAAGAATCAGTAAATATAGCAAGTGTGAAGTCTTGTTTTATTTTTAATTCACGTATGTATTTGTAGGTTATGTGGTGATTTTAGTTCATTTTCATTTATCAGAGGCAGACAGACAAAAAGTTTCTGTCTACTAGTTCACCCCTCAAATGCCTGCTGTGGCTAGTGCTGGGTTACATCTCGGCTGGAAGCCAAGAACTCATTGCAGATCACACATGCATGACGGGGACCCAGTTAATTGAGCCACCAGGTGCTACATCCTGGAGTGTGCATTAGCAGGAAGCTGGAGCCAGGAGTAGAGCTGGTGCGTTGAGCCTCAGCCCTTCAGTATGGTAGCTTAACTGCTAGACCAAATACCCTGGTGTGATACTTTGATAATGTGTACTGTGTGTGATGAGTCATCAGGGTGATTAAGAACATAAATGTTAATCTTTACATTATCTCAAATATTCTGGATGTTGAGAATGTTAAAAATCCTCCCTGATAGCTGTTTAGAAATAAACATTTAATTGTTAATTGTTGCTACAGAACATTATAACTTATTCCTCCTGTCTACATTTTGATACCCATAACCTATTTTGCCCCAAAATGCATCCTTTTGATTGTGCAAAACAGCTTATGAAAGAATATACAACCAAAATGTGTGAACCCAAAATATCAGAATAGGGAAAGTCCTTAGAGATATTGTTCAATCAAATGTTAGATTTTATTACTCCTTTATCCTCCCAAAGCAATTAATTTTACATTGAATGGCTTATTATAAGAAACATTTGATTTATTAATGAGCTTAATTTAGTAATATGTTTTTGACTATTAATAAAAACACCATTGAGTTTTCTTAGAAAGTCTGCCAGACCTTAAAAGACGTTTTTAATTTGGTCAAGCAAAATAAAATTTCTTTTATGTTTTTTTTCAATGAAGTATTCTGGATTTTCTGAAATCAGATGGAAAAATGATGAATGGCCTGCGTAATCTTGGGATTGATGGGGAAAATATGAGCAAGTTTTTAAAATTAAGTTCTCATGTTTCGGATTATGCCTATGTATTAGACATTCGACATTCTTCTATAGTGGTAAGTACTCATGTCTTCCTTTTTCTGGAACTTTGAGTGCATTTAACAGATAACCAAATATTTCCAGACTTCACACTGAATTTATGCATTCTGGAAAAGTACTCCATAAAGCTAAAATGTAAGTATGTAGACTTCCACTGCTCATTCCTATAGCTTCTGTCCCCTTTGTGAAAACACCTTATTTTGCTTTGGAAAATAAACAGAATCAGCAGTGAAATACTAAGTAGTGAAAAATTGGGAGTATCGAATACCACTTGACATAATGCAGGTCTTGCCTAGTGGACTTCCTGACCTCCTGGTATGTATACTGTAATCTAAGTGAATCTTTCTGATCATGTGCTGAAAAGTACGAAGATCAATAGTCTTCGGTTTAGTCTGAGGCTGCTGGGCCGCCTTCCACCTTTCTCAGAGTGTGAAATAACTTTTTTTAAAACCACTCTCATGGATATGCTCGCAATGAATTTTTTCATTTCTTTATCCAGTCAGCTCTGGCCTTATTTCCAGATTCATCTCCAGTGGTTCTTCCTCAGAGCAGCTGTCCTCAGCAGTCCGGATGAGACAACATACACACACACACACACACACACTCACTCTCTCTCTCTCTCTCTCTCTCTCTCCCTCCGTGGCCTTCCCTTAGACCGCTCTGAGCTTCAGTCACGTCCTGAGACTCTTCAGACCCAGAGATTGCTGCACTCATGGTTGTGGTGTGCTAGAGCTGAAGCATGCAGAGCCAGGGCATCAAAGGTGAAAGCCATAGGGAGCCAGACACAAACTTCTAGGACTTGTCACTTCACGGAGTTGTAGATGTTACTAAGGTCAACCTACCAGGGACTCTCCTGAGTCTGGGAGTTCCAAGTTGTGAAAGGGTTCTGCATGTAGACATTCATTGGCTCTGTACCTGCCTTCTGGAAATCAAGTTCCAGATTCACAGAGAAAAAGCACTACTTGTATAAATTCTAGTCAGACTGCTCAGTTCTGCAATATCACCTTTACCAGGAAGAACATTTCGGGTTCAGTTCCCAGGAGTGAGTGTTATGACAAGGTGTTGGGGAATGTGGCTCTGATGTTGAGGTGCCATCCCTTAAAGGCGTGTCAGCGTGAATCCCTGCTGCTTCCTTTCCAGCTTCCTGCTAAGGCGCCTGGAAAAGCAGCAGAGACCAGGATAGAGTTCCTGGCTCCTGGCTTTTTAGTACTATATATTCAAGCAGAAAAAAACAGTAATGAAGAATTTGCTTACACTCGACAGAGTAAGAAAAAATTTGCATTTTTTAAAAAGAACATGCTTTATGTTCATAATTCTAGCTAACATCTACCCTTACTTCAGCTCTCACTCTAATATAAGCCTTTAAAACAGTTCTCTGTTGGGCCTGGTGTAGTAGCCTAGTGGCTAAAGTTCTTGCATGTGCTGGAATTCCATAGAAGCTCCTTGCTGCTGGCTTTGGATTGGCTCAGCTCTGCCCGTTGTGGCCATGTGGGGAGTGAATTAACGGACGGAAAATCTGTCTCACCTTATCTCTGTCTGACTTTCCAATAATAAATCTTAAAATAGTTCTCCACTATGTATGGTCTTACATATTAATAATTGTTCAGACTCTGTCCATGTCCTCCACCATTACCTTTATTTATCTTTCCCAGAGATCTGGGAAAAAAGATAAAAAGAAAAAACTGTATCTTTCCTAATAAAAACTAAGGAACATACATGGCTACATGAATTTACACAAAGTATACAGTAGAATAAAGGGAACACAAATTCAACATTTTCTGAATCTGTCCAAAATTCTGTTCATTTAATTTTCATGCTTTTTGATTTCTATCATTACCAGCTTTTGTATTGATCTTTTGCATTAAATTGTATTCGTTTTCACCTTGTTAAATTAGTCAACACTACTATTTTTAAAATGTATTTATTCTGTAGTACAGTTTACAGCTCGGGGATTTCCCCTTCTTCCCCTTCCTAATTGCCCTCTGCTCACTGATTTCACCTGTATTACGATAGTGTAATCTTTCCAATTCAGCAGTCCCATCATTCCGCTATGTAAGTGTATCCTGGCAGTGTAGACACACACAATGGCAGAAAGTCCAGCATTATTTCTAGTTATACATAGGGAAGACATAGCAACATGGAAACTGGTTTTTTGTGTTTACTGAAAAAACATGGAAAATACTGTGTTGCATATTCTGCTTGTCATTTGATACAATGAAGATAAAGCTTTGAAAATTTTGCGTTCATACAGCTTTTACAAATTTCTCAATTTTTTTCTAGTGGATTAACGACTTAGAAAATGATGGTTTATATGTTTCGTGGCCTACAAGTTACCAGCAATATCTGAAGCCACAATTTTCTGGAACTGTGCCTTCCATAAGGCGTAATTTTCATAATTTAGTAAGTATTGTATTTTGTTATTATATGGTCATGTGAAAATGTATCATCTTTTCTTGTGTATCATCCTTGTGTTGGGGAATAAGAATCTTTGCTCTGAAGAAGTCCCTATGCAGGCGGCAAGCTTGAGCTGGTGTTTCTGGCTAGGTAGCAAAAGCTCATCACTGCACACAGTGCGTTCAGCCCTTGAGTAGTTTTGTAGCACCAATATCAATTGGTGGAATACTTCTACATTGTCTTAGAGGAATGATAACAGTGCTTTTCTTCATCCTGTTTCATGAAGAAGTGATTAGATTCGGTACATTGTGTGGAAGTACATAAATACTACTTCAGATATAATTTCATTATTGTAATAGTAAATATCTAAACAATTATTGGAACTTTGAAATATGCAGAAAACAGCTAAGGCTTTTTCAAATAAGAGAATCTTTTCTTGGAAAAATCCTGAGAAAATATTATGTTGATGCTATTTTGGAGTTAATTTGTTTTTTTAAAAATGACAAAATTTAATTATGGTAAGGCATTTTACTTGGTATAAATGGTAAGCCTTATGTCATACTTTCAGAAAGGTGTTAAATGTTATGTGTTAACTGTGGATTGCAGCTTTTAAAAATCCTTCATAATTTGTGAAATTATTCCATATATATATATACACCCCAAAACGTTTGTAAAATTGAAAAAATTATTTTACATAACATTTTAAATTTGTTATAAAAAGCTCCATGATGCTATTAAAGAGTTAAACAATGAGACGTACATAGACCGTAGGCCAGCAGGAAAACAGATAGTGGCTAAAAACAGTTATCAAATGAAAAAAATACCGAATTTCTGTTATAGAAATTAAACTAAACTTGGGTTTCATGAAAATTCTGAAGTATTCAAATAGTGATATGTAATCTCTTCTAGGTTCTATTTATTGATCCTGCTCAAAGATATACATCGGATTTTATAAAAGTTGCTGAATTTTTCTATTTTCATGAATTGCCTCTCAGGTAATTTTGAATTTAAATTAGCTGTCGGTTGAAGGAAATGCAGTGATGGACAGATTGTGAGCACAGTGTAGCTCTGGTGCTTGGTGTGAAGCAGCTGGGTGTTAGTTATCATCTGCCTTGAGTGTAGACTTTAAGTGCTGCCTGGAAATGCGGGCTCAAGACCTGATGAGCTCAAGAACCATGGGAAGGGATCCATTTTCCCATGGCTGTATTTAGGGCAAGTACACCTCCATGTTTATTCCCAAGACACCATGGCCATTTGATAATGTCATCACTAGTGAGAATCCGTGAGCTTTGACAATATTGGCAAACAGACATTATAACAAAATATTCCCTATTTCCTCATTTATTCAATACATTGTTCTCATCTAAATTTTGTAGTCTAATGCTATTTTCTAAATGGTGCAATATTGTGTTCCTAGGGTTGTTAGTAACATTTCCTTTCTTTTTGCAGGATTGGTTTTGTGTTCATTGTTAATACAGATGATGAAGTGGATGGAAACAGTGATGCAGGCGTTGCTCTTTGGAGAGCTTTTAACTACATTACTGAAGAACGTGATGTGTCAGAAGCATTTGTTTCTATTGTAGATGTGAGTTCATGTACTAGTGATGCTCTCTTTAGAATGTATCATTTTTTTACATTACAATACTGCAGTATTCCAGTTTATGAAAGCTAGCATTGGGGTTGAAATCATGGGAATTTAACTTATAACTGCATATGTGTCTGTAGTATGCTAATTCTTAAAAATTGGGAAATAGGGACTGGCATTGTTTCTAGCTGGTAGAGTCATCCATCCACAGCAATGCTGGCATCTCATTTGTGCCCAGGTTCAAGTCTTGGTTACTTGACTTTTTATCCATTTTTCCACAAATAACATGGGAAAGCAGTGGAAGATGGCTTGGGCCCCTACATACACATGGAAGACATGGATGAAGCTGCTGGCTTTTGCAGCCATCTGGGGAGTCGGCCAACAAATGGATTTCTGTTTTTTCCTCCATCTCTCCTCCTCTCTCTGTAACTCTGCCTTTTAAAATAAATAAATGAATAATTTTAGACAAATAAGGAAAGTAGGTTTTGAATAAAATAAGATCATTGATAAGTTAAATATTATAAGTGACAAAGTGTATAGGCACTTCTTAACAGTTTCAAAGGAAATCATTTAAGGACAGCAAATTGTGTGAAAGAGGTAAGATTGATATCAAGTTTAAATGATTATATATGATGAAAAATCAGAAATTGCTAAGGAAATGATTCAAGAAAAATGAGGTAATACCAAGATGATTTCATAATTGAGGATTTGAAGTTCTGTATTTGGTTTCTCATGAGAATTTAACTATATTGTTTTTGCTGTGAAAAGTCAAGTTATAGCTTAAAAATAACTCTTTTTTACATCTTGATGTTCATTGAACTTTTGCTTGATTACCATATGAAACAAGGACTGGCACTTTTTCAGATGGAGAAATTTCCAAAGCAGCATAATTATTAATCCTTCTTTTGTATTTCTCAGGAAAATCACTGCATAGCTCATTAGTTCCTCAACTAATTATGTGTTAGGGTATAGAAACAAAACTAGTTGTGCTTCAGCAGTTTGAAGCTGGACCTAGTTCTGTAAGATAGCAACCATGATATATGTCAACATTGTAATACTGTTCATCTTACTACGTTACTGTGGTAAGAAATTACAAGTAATTTAGGATGACATCTTTATTGGCATCCAACCAGTTTCTTATAAAAAAGGCTCAGTATGATGTTCAAAATTTAGAAACTAAACAGACTTTCACATTTTTAATGTCAAAACGTAAAAGAAAATTGAATTAGCATTTCTGAGTCCATATAGGACATTCTAACAACTTTATTTTGTTAGTATGTCCAATATTTGTTTCATTTAAAAATCTCGATGTTGTAGTCTCTGTGTTTTTGGAAGGCTAAATTTTTCACTGTTCAGATTCTTCATGTCCTCATATGTCCTAATACAAGCTGAAAACGTATCCCTGAGTTGAGATGCTCAAGAAAGTAAGCCCTCTAAGTGTGAACCCAGGCCACTTCACGAAATGCAAGGTCACTCATGATAAAGCTAGACCAAGGACACATCAGGAGAAACATTAGGATTTCTTCAATGATAATATGAAAATTGCCTCTAGTATTTTAATGAGTATTTGCAGTTGGTTTACCAAAATGTTACCTCATAATGTTTGTACTTAATCGTTCCTTTTTTGTCTTAAGGTTCCTTTCCCAAATAGCTTAGTGCAAGCTCTGTGGTCATCACTATGTTTCAACTCAGTTTTCTACACATAAATGGCTTATTTCTTATTCATGCCAGGAACCATGCCTGAGGGTCTCTAACCACTTACTAAGGAGAAAAATGGGGGTAGGAGAAGAAAAAGGAGTCACAGCTTATTTCTGCAAGTGTGTTTAGCAAATTTTAGAGTAGGAGAAAAATGAGGATAAAGATAACATTGGTCAAGGTATTGACTGAAGAGCAATCAAAAACAAAAAGAAAGCATTTGTGAAATAATCCATCTTAAAACATTTTGTGTATACCTTGTTAAGGATAGTTAACTGTAATTAGGAATCACCATATATGGTTTCATCAAAATAGAATATAAAAAATTTGTTAGTATATTTCTGAAAACTAGGATATTCTAGAAGCTTTAAGTTAAACATATAGTATTTATAGTGTATTATAGTAGTATTTATAGTGTATTATAGTATTTATTTAAGGGTTTGTGTATACATATGTATATAATTAGAACTTACAGATATAAAATGTTGAATTAACAAATCTGTTTTCTTTTGGGAAGAAAGTAAAAGTAATTGTTGTAAAAAGGGAAATTAATTATCTGTATTTCCACAGATGTACCAGAATGTGAAGGATAAAAACATACTCACTGTGGACAATGTAAAAAATGTTCTTCAGAATAAGTTTCCTCATGCTGATGTTGGGGATATTTTGGGAACTTATTCACAGTATGATAAAGAGCGAAAGGTAAGGCGAGACGTTCTGGTAAGTGATGAGCCAGGCAGATAGACATGTGCTGCATGATGCCTGTCAGGGTAGAAACCAACCAAGTAGAAGTCATAGGAACTGAAGGTGCAGTGGTTTTTACCAGTACCTGGAAAGTGTGCTATTACGGTGTCAGTTAAAGGACATAGAATTTCAGTTATACATTACTGTGGATAATAGCAGTCTATCATGTACTTGCAAATTAAGCAGATTTTAAAGGTTTTCTCTAAGAAAAAATAAGTATGTGAGGTAATACACTTGTTTTTTAGCCCCGTTAGTCATCCTGTAATATGTAAATGATACACAGTTAAATTTAAAAAAAAAAAAAAGCAGTTTCACTAAGAAATTCTCAGAGCAAGAGAAATAGTGCAAAACAATTCCTAAAATTGAGGAAATGTTTCCAGTTTTGGAAGAGGTTCACCAAATATATAACAAATCGGATAGAAGCCGGCTGTCTGGAGACAGGAATGTTCTCTGAAGTAGTAGTATTGAAGCTGATTGCTCGAACAGGAGTTGAACAAAGAAAACAGTGGTGAGGAATTAACATTTAAGCAGAGAAAGCTTGTAGAGTCTGAGCTGTGGAGGAGGTAAAGCAAGCCACTGATGTTATGTGTGCATTGCAAGCAGTGTTGAGTTTTGTTGAAGGGGAAATTCAGAAGCTGGGCCTAGGGAGGCCATCACTGTGCAGGATTTCATGTGGAGATGTTCCTCAGCGTCCATGGACAGACTAGATTCAGGATACCCACTGGACACCAAAATCCTAAATACTTAATTTTCTTGCAACAAGTTGCTTAATGTTGGTGTGTACCCTGTAATCACTTTCCTGTATACTTTAGGTGGTCATCTCTAAGTTACACATAATGTCCAAGAGTGTAAGTGCAACATTAGTAGTAGTTGTGCCATGTGATTTTGGGAATAGTGACAAGGAAAGAAGTCTGATACAATTATTTTTCAAGTTCATGCAATCCTCAGTTGGTTGAATCTGCAGATGCCAAATTTGAAGATGCAAGGATGTATTTAATTTAAACACAAATCAACACAAGTCAGCAATAATGGAAAACCTATAAAGCATTTAATAGTGACAGTGACATGCATTTTGGAAAAAGAAACAACTTTCTCATTGAGAATGCATTGCCAAATATAAGAGTCTTGTGGTGATATGGATTGGAAAAGAGATGAGCACTTGTTTTGGACATAGAGGCGAAGGAAAATGGAAACCGGAATTGTTGAGAAACTAACATCCAAGATTTGCTGCTGGATTGCATAGTGTAGAAATTTAAAATTTGAAGGTTGTCTCTCAAGTCTTATTTGAACTGGAGAGTTTGTAATACCATTGCCAAAATGGGAAAGAATGGAAGAGAATGAGATCGGTTCATTGTTTCACATGTAGGATTCAAGATCTTGTACAATTTCCAAATGAAATGTGAAATAAGTGATAACTCGGAGAGCTGGGCTATCACTAGTATAAAATGCACTGTCATTAGGTTATTTGTGGTCATTAACATTTTGGTGGTAGAAAGGTTGCCTAATTGGAAATCAGAGTAAGAGCCAAAGAGGGGGGTTTTTTTAAAAAAGATTTATTTGCTTGATTGAAATGTCAGATTTACAGAGAGAGAGAGACAGAGAGACAGACAGAAAGATCTTCCATCTGCTGGTTTACTCCCCAAGTGGCTGATCCAAAGCCAGGAGCCAGGAACTGCTTCTGGGTTTCCCACCCAGATGCAGGGTCCTAAGGCTTTGGGCTATCTTCTATTGCTTTCCCAGGCTAAAATCAGGCAGGAAAGGAAGGAAAGTGGAGCAGCTGGAACATGAACCTGCACCCATATGGGATCCTATTGCGTGCAGGGCAAGGACTTGAGCCACTAGGCTACTGTTCTCTGGGCCCTAAAGAGGGGATCCTTCTTGCTGGGACTTTTTTTTTAAGATCCAGACATGTGTATTTGATTTGCTACTGACTGGTTGCCCATTTAGTTCTTAAGGTAAAAATCTAAAATAAGCAAATTGTTTTCCTTGTTACTACATCTCTTCTTTTCTACTTTATGTCCTGTCCTGGAGATTAGGATAATATCACTGCTCACTCAGATTAACTATGCTAAAAGCCCAATGATCCTAAACTACTTTTCCGTAGTCTTTTACACTGAGTCTTCAAGGTGCAATATTAATGTTGGATATTGATTAGGAACTAACTAAATATTAATATAAAATAATTCAGAATCGGCTTCATTATCACCTTTCCCACTGCCACTGACTTTGTGGATTTTTCTTTAACTTTTCCATCCTACTGCAATAGCCCCCCAACTGAATGTGACTGTTATATGCTCTTCCTTTAAAATGCTGCTGCAGTGTTATTTTTGAAATACTATCATACTGTTTTTCAAAGTCTCTTCCTAGATAGAATTAGTTATGACTTCCTTACTATGCCAGATATTCGATCCATGCTTGATTGTAATGTATCAACCTCAGTTTCTTTCGAATAGCATGCATAGCATTTTTGTGTATGCATAAGCCTAATGCATAATAGGTTGCCAGTAAATGTAGAGATAGCACAGTATAATGGTTAGGCTCTTGGGGGCACAGATGTGAGTACAGATTCACTGGTTCCACGAAATAGTAACTAAATGACACTGGAAATGAGTTAGTCTGTTTCATCATTTGTGAAATGATTGTAATAGTACACATTGCAAATGCCTAATATAAAAGCACAAAATCCTGAGTGCTCTAAAGTCTGAAACTCTTACTTTAAATCAACACTCACTAGTCTGTCACCAAGTCCCTGCTCTCTTTTCTCATTAATGACTCAGATCTCGGGTTTCTCTGTGGGATCTTTCTTTCTTAAATCTGAGTGAGCTGCCATTCACTGGTTAATTCCCCAAATGCCTGCACAGCCCTAACTAAGCTAGTCTGATTCTGGAAGCTTGGAACTACATCTGGATCCCCTACGTGGGTGACAGGAACCCAACTACTTGAACCCACCTGCTGACATCTAGGATGTGTATCGACAGGACGTAATACAGGAGCCGTAAGCAGGCATAGAATCAGGTACTCTCATATGGTGCAGGCGTCCCAATGACAGCCTAACCACTGGGCAAAATGCTGGCTTCTAAAACTGAGTACCAAATTTCAGATTTGTGATATTTTGAAGTTTGAATTTTCATGTATGAGATGCTTATTGGTTAAAGTCATTGCATAAGTATTGCAGAATTTGAAAAATCACTAAGCTCTGAAGCACATTAGTCTTGAGTGTGTCAGATAGAGTATTTCATATGTACTTAGCTTCCTGGAGAATTTGTGAGAATATAGGGTGTAATTATTAATCATAATACTTATTGTTGAATGTCAAATGAATGTTTTAATGACTTTAAGATAAAATACAAATGTCGAGTACTTTCCTTCCCTGGTAGCTGCATAAAATCTTCTAACCTTGTATCTGACAGTACCGTTTCTTTTGTTGCCATATTTGTTTACCATAAAATGTTGTTTTCTAAATTCATTCCATTATTACACTTTGATTTCATTTGGAATGTCTCCATTGTGCTACTTGTAACATGTTGATTAATGCTTTAAGGCTTTCACTATTAACTCTGAGATCTCTTCCTCTTCATTCTTAGTCTTGTTTCACTGTTTTCTGAGCCTCTGCAGAAGTTTGTGTATGTATGTGTTTTACTTAGAGAAGATTTCACTTGGTGTTCAGAGTCTAGCCCAGTGCGGGGGCTATAACCAATTTTGATAAATCGCTTCAGGGATCAATATGTCTCTCATACCTGTAAATTTTAAGTAAATGTCATACTTTGCATCAAGGGTCTATAAGCTCATGTACTTTTTTTTTTAAATGAAGCATTTTTGGCACAACCATGTTAATACATCCATGTATTTCCTGTGACTGATTTTTCACTAGCATGTCAGATTTTAATCATGAGAAATGATGGATTCAAGTCTAAAATAATTACTAACTTCCCTTTTACAGAAAAAGCTTGCTAACTCTTGTATGTAAGTAAAATGACGTTTAAATAATGTTTGAAAGGACAGGAAAAATGAGCAAAGTGGCACTTTTTTTTTTGCAGCATATGAGGGAGAGGAGTAGGGGGTTGAATGAAAGAAGTTCAGTTGTCTTCATGGGACTGACCCTGCAGAGTACTTGAATACTGCCACCTTTATGTTAACTTAAAGAACTCTTAAAAATGTAGTTATGTGCCTTTTCCTTAAATGTGTCTTTCAAGTGTCAAAGTCTGCTAACACTCTGTTTTTGAACCAACTAGGCAGGAGCAAGCTTTTATAGATTTTCTGGCCTGGGCCATTTACCTCAAGCTCTTTATAATGGGCAGCCCTTTAACCGTAAAGAGATGAATAGAAAAGAAATGCAATTGACTATTCTCCACAAAATGATGGTTACATCTATAGAGTTACAAAAAGATATTCTTATGGTAAGTACTAATTTGGAGAAAATGCATGATAAATCATATTTATGAATGATATGAAAAGCTTTTCCAAAGACAGATAATTTTATCAACTTTTCATCATTTGAGTTAAAATGAATTAACAAGTATCATATGTTCTCTCTGATATAAGGCAACCTTCATACAAAATACAAAATAGATGGATATGTAGGTAAACCTATATATATATTCTTATAAATGAACTCTATAATTGAGATTAGCAAACTAGAAAGTAGAGATATGTTGCAGCATGCCTCTCCACTAATCTTATAAAGATGATTCTGAATTACGTGTTATTTATTTACTTTAGATTGTGCAATCTTTAAATAAATTACCTGGAAATTTAGAAAATGTGCATAAACATTGCTTGTATTATCTAAATAATATTTTTTTGTCATCTTAGGGCACCTTACATGATAGACTTAATGCAATTGATTTCCTAATGGATAAGGATAATGTTGTACCTCGTTTGAATTCTCCAATTTTGAACATCCAGCAGCAGTATCTCAATTTAATACCATCAACAGGTAAAATAATACTCCACATACTCCTGCACAAATGCTTAAATTGTGAATGCTTTTTAATTATTTAACATTGTGAAATTTTTCAGTAACTGCTGATATTGAAGATGTCTCTACTTTCTCTTTCTTGGATTCACACGATAAGAGTGCTGTAATTGCAAAGAACATGTTTTATGTAACCCAAGAAGGTATTAAGTTTATTTATTTTTCTAAGTTTACTGCTAAAGTAATAAAATATTTTAATATATTAGCGTGCTTACCTAATATATAGATTTTATGTTGCCGCTTTTGTTGCATAGATTTCAATTTGAATTTGTAATTTGTTACGATTAGGAATTGGGCTGAGGGCCCAGCGCGCTGGCACAAGTGGTTAAGGTCCTCGCCTAGCACGCCTGGGATCCCATATGGGCGCCGGTTCTAATCCCGGCAGCCCCGCTTCCCTTCCAGCTCCCTGCCTGTGGCCTGGGAAAGCAGTCGAGGACGAGGACGGCCCAAAGCTTTGGGACCCTGCACCCACGTGGGAGACCCGGAAGAGGCTCCTGGCTTCGGACTGGCATAGTATCGGCCGTTGTGCTCCCTTGGGGAGTGAATCATCGGATGGAAGATCTTCCTCTCTGTCTCTCCTCTCTGTATATCCGCCTTTCCAATAAAAAAATAATAAAAATAAATCTTTAAAAAAAAAAAAGAATTGGGCTGAGAAAATGATTTCTCCTTTCCTATGGAGTTCATTTTTGCTTTTTATCTTTTGGAAAAAGGAAATCCTACAATTTTCCACATTTTAAGAGCAAGTAAAGCTTTTTTGTTTAATTTGAGAAGAGAATACTCCCATCTGTTAATTTACTTCCTGTATACACATAGCAACTGGGACTAAGAGCCAAAGCTCCAAGTCTCCCACATGGGTCATGGGAATCCACTCATTGTGCCATCACTGTTAGCTTCTGGGGTCTGCATAGCCCTGAAGCTGGAACCAGCTGGAGGTTAGAATCCAACCTCTGTGCTTTGCTGTGGGTTGCAAGTGTCTTCGCTGCTAGAACAAATGCCTATCCCAAACCTTTTCATGATGTCAGCTGCCATTTTGTAGTAAATGAATAAAAGTGTAATTACCAAGACATATGAGATAAATCTCCTGCATTGTGATTAATCAGCAAGTGGATATTTGCCTACGTTGGAAGTTAGAAGAATAGAAAGCAAAATGATAACACAGTAAGGAAATAAGGATGTATGCTAAACAGAAATTCTGCAACCATTGATTAGCATATGATGAGTTATGCAGATAATTGAAGATAATTATGGAAAAAAGATCATTAGAATTTGGTTGTTTCTGTTTTGCTTTGCTTTGTTAAGCCTGCTTTGCTGTGGAGATAAAAAAAAAATAATTAGTGCGACATTTAAAAAGGCCAACTTGGACTCAGTAGATAATGTAGCTTCTTAACAGTGAGTGATCTAAAGATAGAATGAATATGTTGTGCGGAATCAACATTTATGTATCAATGATTTAAGGCCTTATGTTCACTTTGTAGGAATGCTGTAGCTTGGAATCAAAGGCTTTCATCCTGTGGCCCTTAGTTTACTTTTTAATTGATCCTTTGATTTTTGTGTTCCTAGAGTGATAAGTAGATAAGAAATCCAACAAATAATATTCTTAGAATTGTACATGTGCTGATTAGAAAAAACAATAGGAAGTAGGTCATATTATTGATAATCAGGCATTTAATTATGAATTATAACCTAATAAAATATCACTATATTTTTATCTGCTGATGAAATAAGTTATAATATAACCATATCAGTTCTAAATGCCAATTTTATTTGCAATGAATATAGCTAGGATGTAGTTGGTTAACTAGTACTGGGATTGGGAATGCCACTGTGCAGCTTTCTTCTCTGGTGAAAGTATTCCATAGAAGTGTCCTTAGAGATTGTCCTTCCATGTAGTTATCTGCATTAGTACAAAGCTTCGGCAATGAATTACTCTCATAGCATTTTAAGAGTGTATAGATACCTACATATACATATAAAAATAATGAATCATATTTGCTTACTAGGCATGCTTTACCATATTTCTTTCTGTGTTTTATTACTTGTAAATGCTGAATTTGATTAGACTGTTTGAAACTTTCAGATGATGTGATTTCTTCAGTCACTCTCTGGGTAATTGCTGATTTTGATACACCATCTGGGAGAAAACTGCTTTCTACTGCACTGAAACACATGGTGGGTAGATATCTTACTACAAGAATAATAATTTGTAATTTCTTTATTTCACTGCATGCAACGTTTTGATTAAATAGGAAAAAATAAACACTAATGTACAATTTTAAAAATCTAATACAAAGTATGAATTTATGAGGTACAGATATTCTTATATTACTAGTGGAAATCATACCAGTACAACTAAAAAAACTGTTTTGTGTCTTCAATTGAAGATATGCATATTTTGTTTGTAGAGCTTTAAAGTGAAAGAAGATAGAATAATCTTTTTTATTCATATTGATATTTTAACAATGAAATCATGCATTATACCAAAAATAATGTGATCACATTGACAAACGTAGTATTGGTGAATCTAACATTACTTCAAATGGGAATAGAGCACAAAATATTGTGTACTGTATGATCCCATTTAGGTAAAATTGAAAGATGAGATGTTTAATAATGCAAGACTATTACTGTATACTCACAAATGGAAGGTAAGTGGTTGTCTAAGTAGAAGAGTATAGTATTGACAGGATTTTCTTTTAAAAAATTTTTATATATTATCATTTAATGATACATTTGCATGGGCCTTGGGATTTCCCTTAACCCTTCTCCAAATCCTTCTTCCCTCCCTGAGTTCCCCTATATCATTACTGTAATATTGTTCTGTTTACACAGTCATATATGTCTACTATTGTGGGCGTGGACAATTGCACAGAGTCCATCACCCTATTGTCAAGATATAGTAAACAGTTTCATTGGGAGTCCATCTTTGGAAGTAGAGATGCATACTGCATTGTATCCTCACATCTGGATATGTCTCCATTACACAGTTACTCTACATCCCTTTAAATGAACAGACACAATACAAGATCAACGACAGGAAGAAAAATAGAAATTTACAATGCCATGAAGTTAAATAATATGCTGCTAGAAACGATATCTCCATTACACAGTTACTATACATCTCCTTAAATGAAAAGCCACAAAACAATCAACAGGAAGAAAAAAAATTGACAATACCATGAAGTTAAATATCCTGCTACTTAATGACTAATGTGTTGCTAAAGAAATGGAAAAGAAAATCAAGAACCTTCTTGAAAATGATGCTACTGTATGATCTATTAGTCACTGAATAATTTAATAACAAAAAGGTGTTTTGAGGAGATGAAACTAACAAAAACAATCAAAATCCATGAGATAGTTTCCGCGGATCTTTGTTAATGAAATGTGCCTCCTGTAGGCAACAAATAGATGAGTTTTGTTTTTTAATCCAGTCTGCTAATCTGACATTTGATTGAGTTTAAACCACTTACATTCAGAGTTAATATGTATGAGTGGCAATTTGGTCCTGTCATTTTAGCAATTGGTTGTTCATTGATTTAGTCTTCTGCTGTCATTTTACTTGGATGTCATTTGCCTTTTGTTTTGGTAGGTGCTATTCCTCTTTTCTATCAAGAGGGACTTGAAGAAAAAGAAAGTGCAGCGGAGTGGTGGGTGAGACAATGAGCCAGAACCAGTGTAGGGCACAGTGTTTTTTCTCTCTCATGCAGAAGTTTTTTAGTGAAAAGTGAAGGCAAGGTAACTAGGCAGTGTTGTGTCAAGGGTGTTGCTGCTGCATCTCTGAGGCCGGGTGAGCCGTAAGGGAACCCACAGTTTTTCGGAGGATCCATCAGGAGATTCTAAAGAAACAAGAGCATAACCTTTGCCACAGGTTATTATTGTTCCTGTTCAGGCGCCACTTGTTGCTGTCCCACAGTGATGGACTTGGTGCACGGAGTTGATAACAACACGCGTGGACTCTGACTGATGGTCAAAGCCAAAGTTTATTAGTGGCATCAGACTTCATACACTGAGGGTCATATGGGATAAGAGAGTTTCTATGCTTTTCTTTGGAACTCCTTTCGTCTTGTATATTCCACCAAATGTTCTCATACACATTCCACTCAACTGTTCTTATACAAATGATATCCAATCAGGTATACAAAAGGTAGCCATTCGGTTCCCATGCAAATATTATCCAATCAACTGTGATCCTGCGCTCGCTAACCTTCTGGGGTTACAATGTCCCCCTACAGGTATGTTACCCTGGGCTGATAATGTTTTTCTTTGAGAATCTGGAATATGTCACTCCATTTTCTTCTTGCCTTTAAGTTTCCTAGGAGAGGACTCCTGTGAGTTTAATTGGCATTTCTTTATATGTCAATTGATTTTTCTCACCTGCACATTTAAGGATCTTTTCCTTGTGTTCGGTTGAAGAGAGCTTGATTATCATGTGTCATGGTGAAGATTACTTTTGGTCAACTCCATTTGGAGTTCTGTGTCCCATCTGGATGTTCTTTCCCAATTCGTTCTCCAGATTAGGGAGATTTTCCCTTATTATTTCATTGAATACACCTTTAATCCCAGTTTCTCTTTCTGCACCTTCTGGGACTCGCATAACTTATAGTAGGACTTTTAGTAGTCTTTCAACTCTTGAATACTGTTTTTTAGTTTGATCCAGCTCTGTTTCCGGCTTTTTGTTTGATTCCTGTTGGTGAGAGGAAATATCTTCCAATTCTGAGATTCTTTTTTCTGTCTCCTTCATTCTGTTTTGGAGACTGTCCACTGTACTTCATTTTCTTCATTTTTGATAGATCCGCTTCCATTTGATTGGTTTCCATTGTGACATATGCCTTGAATTCCTGTACTACATGCTTCTCATTGTTAAGAAGCTTTATAACAAGTGCTTTGAATTCTGTATCCCTGTTTACTTGATGTCTGAGTTTGGCATAGGGTTTTTCTCCTTTGCAGAGGAGTCTTCAGTACTATTCATTGAGCCTCTATCTCTTGTTTTGCTCCTGGTCATTGTACTTCTGGTTATCAGATTCTTCTCCTTGGGGCAGGTTTCTAAGCTCTGTCCAGGTCTTCAGTTCGATTTTGCTTATAGCAGTTGGTACACTGCTCTTTGTTGGCAATCAGTTGTGCCACTCCTTCCAGCAAGTTCCAGGTCTGGGTTCTTATGTTAGATTTCCACCATGGTCTCTGTAGCCCCAGCTCCTGGCTCACTAGTCTGTACAATCTGTGACACTGTGCTGAGGCTGCACTGTTGTCTGTACAACCTTTCTCCCACTTCCGGTTGGAACAGGTCCCAGGATTTGGGAGAGTCCAGGTGTCCTATATAGCTAAGTTGTTTGTGGTGGTGATCTTGTTGAAACCTGTTGGCCATGAGGCCTGAGGGCCACACAGACCTATTTTGACATGTACAATGCCATAGATGGTATTATTTTCTGTGGGACCAGTGTAATGCAATGAGCTCAGTGAGTTTGCTCCCAGCTCAATACATGCGCAGTTCACTGTCACCCCTGCAGTCCTAAAACTTTTGCCACACTGTACAAAATGGTGCCTGATGTGGCACTACTAGAGTTCTTGCTCTGCTGGACGTCAGGTCTGGGGGCTACCTGGACCCGTCTTTTGTGGAATTTGTAGGATGCCACATTATTGCAGTTCACTGAGCCAGAAATGAGTTCACTCCCAGCTCAGTACTTTCTCTTGCCCTTGCCTCCTTAAACAAAATGATGCCAGATATGGTTACAGGGGGACAGACTGGGCTATGAAATCCACGCTGTTCCTGCACTGCCTGCCTGGGATCTGCTACTCTGTCTCTGCTCCCGATCAAGTCAAACCTACCAGCAAGATGGGCAGTTCTTTGGGTTCACCTCCGGAGATCCAAATGAAACACCATTCCCACCTGTTTGCTGGTGGAATT
The DNA here is from genome assembly GCF_017591425.1 of Ochotona curzoniae. NCBI lineage: Eukaryota > Metazoa > Chordata > Mammalia > Lagomorpha > Ochotonidae > Ochotona > Ochotona curzoniae. Next base: position 11,678,303 of record NW_024466502.1, read on the forward strand.
CTGGCTGCTGGTGGAGTTCAGATTGCTCTCCAGTGAATGTTACTGGGGTATCAGTCACTGCAACACCAAGGCGTTGTTTTCTCTGCTTTCCTGTGTCCATCAGTCTGCTGTTGTTCTGTCCTCTCCCATTTCCTGGAATGTGCCCTCTCTGCCTTACACTAGCTAATGCTTCTCCGTCTATTTAAACGTGTCCTTACCCTATTCTGCCATCTTGCTTCTTCTAACAGCAGAGTTTTTACAGGGGCTTTGGATTGCTGGGAGGAGCATCCTTCTGGACCAACCTGGTAATTTTGTGGTACTTATTGAGCTCTGTGTTTCTGTTATTGGTAATTTTTTATGTGTACTATTTAACAAGCTTAGAAAAAGAGACTAAGTAAACTGGCAAATTGTAAAGTAATCTTTCTGTGAAAATGAAATGACCACAGCTACTAAAATGATCAGTTCTTAACATATTCAGGAGTGTCGTCATAGAAGGATTGGCATCAAAAGGTGGTCTATGGTGAAGCAAACACATTCAATGAAAAGAAATTACATTCTCCTATAAACTGTTTTATAAGGTGATTTTTTAACATTGCATTGCTTTTGCAGAAAACAAGTGTTCACAGTCGCCTAGGGGTGATTTATAACCCTTCATCAAAAATAAATGAAGACAGCACAGCTATTTGTAGAGGAATTTTGGCCGCTTTTTTGACACAGAAAAATAAGTCTTTGAGAAACTTTCTTGGGAAGCTGGCAAAAGAAGAAACTGCTACAGCTATTTACTCTGGACAGAAAATTAAAACATTCCTGTCTGAGGTCAGTACTTGCTTGAAGAAATACATCTTTTGTGTATTTTAAAATATGATTCAGTGTGTTTGGAAATGTAATAAATAAGCATAATGGATTGGGGATATGAAACATAGCTTTTACAATTTATGACACAAATATTTACGATATGACATTGCAAATGACATTTTAATCATCAAATTTCATGTTTCATTAGCTAGTTTTTAAACTAGCTTAAATAAAAATATCTTAATTTGAAATTGACTTCCTTATTGTTATAAGTACAAGTACAAGTACAAGATTTAAACATCATAAATGATGGCAAAAGTGGTTGTTTAAAAAATTTTTGAAATAATGCAATGTTTTAAAATCATAATTTGGTGTAATCTCAAGTTTAGTAAATCTTTTGAAGAAGTTTTAAGAAAATAATATGTTTACTGTTACTAGTATCATCATTTAAAATTTCTCTGTTAGGGAATGGATAAGAATGCATTTGAGAAGAAATACAACACCATTGGAATGAATATTTTCCGAACTCATCAGTTGTTTTGTCAAGATGTACTTAACTTGCGTCCTGGGGAAACAGGTGTTGTCAGCAATGGGAAAGTAAGTATAAACTCCTTGTTCACTTTGTGACTGGCAGTGCTCAGTCAGGTTTCAGGTCTTTCAGTCACAACACACCCGATACAAAATATGCAGAAAGCAATGTTTGTGGTAGCACAGCACATGGGGCTGAGCATCGCTGCCATGTGGGCAGGGCACACCAACTCTTCTTACTCCTCCTCCCACTGCTGTAAGCATGGCTACATTCATAAATTCAGATTAGGAAGATTCTTCATCATTTATCCAGTTTAAAAAGCACTTACTGTCTGCATCTACAGTGTGATGGTACACTTAGGTAGTTGAATGATGGACTTGAAACTTGCTGACGGACTGTGCTACTGTAATAGCATAGGGGAAAACACGGTGGGGAAGGTGAACGTGGAAATCCCTGAACCTTCAGAACTGTATCACGAAAGCTAAAGTAACAAAATAATAATAAAATTACCAAAAATTTTGTTCACTTTTAGTGAACAAATTTCACCTATTTTGCAATATAGTTTTAAGGACAGTGAAACTTCCAACATACTTTACTGCTCATGACCCCACCCACCTGACCTGTCCTTCCTTCCCTCGCTCACTGCCTCGCCCATATTTTTGCCATGGCATAATTTCAGTTCACTTCTCAAACACAGGCACAATATTCCATTAGGTGAAGAATTGAAGAACTGGGGCCTGGCACAGTAGCCTGGTGGCTTCCAAGTCCTCATCTTACACCGGATGCCATATGGGTGCTGCTCCACTTCCCATCCAGCTCCCTGCTTGTGCTATGGGAAGGTAGTCAGCCCAAGCCTTGGGACCCTGCACCCACATGGAGACCCGAAGAAGCTCCTGGTTTCGGATCACCTCAGTTCCTTCTGCTGTGACCATTGGGGACTGAATCAGCAGATCAAAGATCTCCCTCTCTGTTTCTCCTCCTCTCTATGTTTGACTTTCCAATAAAAATAAAATAGATCTTTAAGAAAAAGATCAAGAACTAGAAGGTAGAAAAAAAAGACTGTTTCCTCAAGATTTGGCAAAGGCTGTATAAGATAATCACTTTTTGTACTCTGTTAGTTACCACGGATCAGGGAAAGCATGCATTTGTCCTTTGAGGACTTGGTTAGTTCACCAAGCGTAATGATTTCCATCTGCCTCCATTTTGTTGCAAAAGACAAGATTTTATGGCTGTGTATGATTCCATAGTGTATACTAAAACACATCTTTTTAAATCCATGAATTGATGAAAATCTGGGTTGATTCTACATCTTAGCTATTGAGCTGAGCTGCAGTGAACATGGGTATAACAATAACTATCAAATGCTGATTGTATTTCTTTTGAGTAAATTTCCAGGTCAGGATTGCTGTTTTATATGGTCGATCTATTTTCAAATATCTTAGAAATCTCCAAACTGCCCTCCATAATGGCTGTATCAGTTTACATTCCACCAGCAGTATTTTGGGGTACCTTTCCACCACATCCTTATCAAAATTGCTGATTTTTGGAGTTTTGGATCATAGCCGTTCTAAGTGTGGTAAGATGGAAACTCTGTAACCTTTTAATTGGCATTTCTCTGTTGGCTATTGATCCTGAGAATTTTTCATATTTTTATTGGTCATTTGTATTTTATCTGTTGAAAAGTGCCTGTTCATATCCTATGCCCACCTCTTAACTGGGTGTTTGTTTTGAATTTTTTGAGCTTTTTAAAATTTCTAGATATTCTTTATCCATTGCATAGTTCTTCCATATGGATGATGGGGACCCAGGTGCATGGGCCATCTTCCCTTTTCAGGCACACTAACGGGACTCGTCTATGGGATGCTGGTGTCACGGGTGTCAACAGAGACACAGAGCCAGCCCCATGTTCTTCTGTTACTTGATTGTCAAGTCTGAAGCTGTTTTTCTAGGGAACTTAGACAATTTCATAGTTACTTTATTTTCCATATTAAACTTTAAAATAGGACACAGAATAATCAGGTTTCTACCTATTTTTGTGTTCTTACAAAGGTAAAATACATCGAGTTCTCGGAGTTGATTAATAAAATAGCCTTATTAATCCTTTAAGAAAATAATTTAAAATTATATTTATCAGCTACTAACAATTGTGCTAGTCACTCAAGAAAGTATAAATCCAACTATTTCCCAAGCTTTCCTGTTCAGAGTTGCTAACAAATGTAAAATTAGAAGTGCTTTCAAAGTTACCTTAAAAATTCTGTTAAATCCTAAGACAATGAAATACTTGTATAAGAACATTTATAATCAAAGTGCTATTTGTGTTTTTAATAGCTTGTATTTCATATTTAAGGTAAAATGTGATGTTTATTCAGACATCCTAGATACTGTCAGTTTTGAAATGAGCAAGTGCAAAGGATTCAAGAACTATTCGGTGGGTTTTTTTAGAGAATGTTAATTGCAGAAGCAGATGGGGAAATAAGAAAATTTAGCTCCAGCCATTGTATTTGTATTCTTTAAAAAAAATTGTGAAAATCTGACTTTTTTTCTAATTGTATTTAAATAGAGTTGTTTAAAATATCAGATATGCCAATCTTAACCTCTGTATCAGGGCTTTATGTACAAGATCACGTGATTCCATTTACCGAGGTATTTTTTAAAGATTTTTATTGGAAAGGCAGATATAGAGAGGAGGAGAAACAGAGAGCAAGATCTTCCGTCCGATGGTTTACTCCCCAAGCAGCCACAACGGCTGGAGCTGAGCCAATCTGAAGCCAGGAGCCGGGAGCTTCTTCCTAGTCTCCCACATGGGTGCAGGATCCCAAGGCTTTGGGCCGTCCTCTGCTGCTTTCCCAGCCCACAAGCAGGGAGCTGGATGGGAAGTGGAGCTGCCAGGACATGAACCAGTGCCTATGTGGGATGCCCACGCTTGCAAGGAGAGGATTAGTCGATCTAGCCATTACACCAGGCTCCAGATACCTAATCTTAAAACAGCTTTTGCCTAACAAAGAACTATCTGATGAGAGAATAGTATCTTTAACATTTGCCTTGTAGACGTAATATAATAAGTCACCCTTTTGTTTAAAGTTTTTAGGGCCTTTAGATGAAGATCTATATGTAGAAGATTTTTACTTGCTGGAAAAAACGACATTTAGTCATTTAGCAGAGAAAATTAAAGGCATTGTTGAAACTATGGAAAGCAATTCAAAGAGGTAAGTGTATGATCAAAATAGCTGATTTTGGACTTTGGTTCTATGTAATTTTTCTTTTTAAAAATAAATTTTAAAAAATTTTAAAAATGGTGTAAGACTTGTAAATAAAGACATTTGTGGGCATTGTGGTGCAGCAAGTTAAGCAACTACTTAGGATGTCCACATCAAATAGTGGTCTGCAAATTCAAGTCTTGGTTCCGTCCCTTCTGTTCTAACTCCTTGCTAATGCAAGTGAGAAGCAGGGGATGATGCTGCAGATACCTGCGTGTCTGCACCTGTGTGGGAGTCTGGGTTGAGCGGCTGGCCTGGACCAGGCTCAGCCCTGCTGTTCCAGCAGTTGAAAGACTTGTCGGCGTCTGTCCTCCTGCCCTCTCTCTCGCTCTTTCTTTCTCTCCCTCAGTCTCCTCTGTCACTCTGCGTTTCAAACAAATTGAAAGATACTGGTGTACTCCACAACACCAGACTTTGGATGTTAATATTTCTCTTGGATTTTACTGTTAACCCACCCATCTATACCTCTTCCTTCCCAAGAGGTAAGCATTTCCTAAATGTTCAGTGTTTGTTTCCTCCATTTGTGTTTATGCATTTGCTCCATGTGCAAGTATCCATTTCAGTGTTACTGTACTGAATGTCTTGACATTTTTTAGAGAAATGTTGTTATACTATAAATTTCCCTTGTGTCATATTTCCCTAGGAGTTTTAACCGTGTTCATGTATTTAAATAGAGCATTTCTCAAGTCATTGATTGCAGCATGATATGTGGAACTCTCTCACCCTGAATCTCATGCATTGCTTGTCTTCTTTATGTAGCATAAGTGAGCTTGTTATGAAGATTGATTCCCTTGTTTCCTCTTTGCGTAAGTTTGGACCTAGATATGATGTCACATTTCTTAAAGAAGATCACAGGTAAAAATGTAATAGTATTTGTGGGTTTGCTTTTTTTGTTGTTCTCAGTACATTCATTACTTGTTTGTTTTCATTAATATACTAAGTTTTAATTAAAAGTTCTGTTAGATAATTGATAATAAGGAAAATTTTAATTATATTCTAATGAGTAAGAGTGAAAATGATGCATTTCAGGTAAGTATTATGAAGTACAATATGTTCTGTCACACTCAAGATCATTTTTGCTGTATCATGAGATAATCGTCAATGAGCCCATCTTTGTGTGTTCGGTGTGTGGAAGCACTGTTCCTGAAGCGTTTGAATCAGGGAATGTAAATGTGTCTGTAGACAGTAGTTGTCTGCCTATGCCTTGGGAAGCTTCAACTTCTAGTATTTTACAATACCGTGTCCCAGATTATCCTCTATGGAACACTGCTCAGGGAATGAATTGTGAGGGGTTGGCTGTCTAAGTAAATTTCAGGCACACTACATCTTATTGATGCGGTATGCATCAGCCCAGTAATGGTTTTGAAAATTTGTGTAAAAAAAAAAAAAAAAAAAGGAAAGGAAGGAAAAAGAATCTCTTTGGGTTAATTCAATAGTTAGGCAATTCATTTATTTTTCTATTACTTACTCAATGAAAATTGGGTACCATGCTGCGTGTGTGTTTGCTTTTAACTGCCCTGATTCATGACTCAGAATTGCCTTGTCACAGAGTGCCCCCATCTTCTGCAGGATGCCCATTTTATACCATGCTGGAAGCAATGGGGACCAAACCAGGTTTCCTTCTATTATATTTAAACACCCTCCTTCCCCAGCTGTGCACCTCAAGGTCCGTCACCAGAGGTAAATGGCCTCAGGTGAATAGCTTTGCTAACTCCCACAGCTGTCTGAGAGCAGCTCCTATAATTAATCCCTAAACAAAATCTCACTTGTCCAGCTCCAATATGCTTAAAATACACAGGCCAATATGCATTTATGCATGCATGTAGATCTATTTTTAGGTTCCTGAGGAATTTCGGTACTGTCTCCATAATGGTTGTTCAGTGTACCTTCCCAAAGTGTATTTGGATACCTTTTCTGCAGAATCCTTATCAACACTTACTGTTTTTGAATATTTGAATGATAGCAATTATATTTTAAGGTTTATTTTTACTTGAAAAGCAGATTTTATGGAGAGAGAGAAGGAGAGAGAAAGATTGGTCTTACATCTGTTGCTTCACTCCCCAAATGACCCAGAACTGAGCTGATCTGAAACCAGGAGCCAGAAGTTTCTTTGGGTTTCTTCTGTGGGTGCAAGGGCCCTAGGAGTTGAGCCATCCTCTGCTGCTTTTCCATACCATCACTAGGGTGATAAATTGGAGGTGGAGCAGCTGGGACTGGAACCAGTGTCCGTTTGAGATACGAGTGCGGCCAGTGGAGGACTAGGCTGTTATACCATCACACTGGTGCCTGTTGAGCGAGAGTCATTCTAAGCCAGTTGAAGTGCAACCGGAAGCCGCAGTTGTTGTCCCACATTTTCCTGATGACTTGTGATCCTGAGCAGCCTTTTGGGTCTATGGATATTTATATTTCATCCTTTGACAAACACCTATTTGCATCATTAGTCCATTTGTGAACTGTTTTGTTGTTGAGTTTCTTGAGCTGCTTCTGTATTCTGGATAGTAATCCTTTCTTAGAAGTGCATAGTTTGTGAATGTTTTCAGCCAGTCTGTTAGTTGCTGCTTGACTTTGTTGAGTGTCTTCCATGAAGAAGCCCCTTAACTCGGTGTACTCCCATTTGCTGTTTTTTGCTTTTATTGATTGACTCTAGAGTCTTGTAAAAGTTCTTGTTTCTGCACATGTACAGTGCTGCTCTGTGTTCTCAGCAGTTTTCTGCTTTCAGGTCTTAGATTAGATCCTTGATGAACTAACTGATTTTTATGTAGGGTGTTAGGTAAGGTCTTGCTTCCCTAATTCTGCATATAGTGATCTGATTTTTCCAAAACTACTTAAGAGACTATCCTTTCTTCAGAGAGACATTTTGCCTTGTATGTCAAAGATTGGTTGGTTGTAGGCACCCATGTGGGAGACCAGGAAGAATTGTGTTGAAGCCCTGAATTATTATTTTATTGAAGTCTGTGTCTCCCTTTAGGCTTTCTTTAAGTTACTTTAAATAGCCAGATGCCCTACCATTGGATGCATGTGCTTTTCATCATATCTTCCTGTAGAATTGATTCCTTAATTATTATTTAATACTTTTTGCCTCAACAAATGTTTTCATAGTCTATGATATTGCATTTGTCCTCCTCTCTTATCTCTTTCTCTTTTTAGTATTTGAGGTAACACCTTAAGTTTACATCATGGTAAAAAAAAAAATACTTCACTGAAAAAGTTAACAAATATGAAGCAAAACGACCCTAGCTTAGTGGGAATACAGACATCTATAAATAGTAATTGAATGGAAAGGGGAAAGCAGTTGTTTGATATTAGGATGGCTACTCCTGCCAGGTTTTTGTTTTGATTTTTTAACTAGGAGTGTGTTTCTGCTGCTGCTGATGTCTCTTGTAGGCATCATATGGATCAGTCTTGTCTTAACCCATCATCTGTTCTGTACCTTTAATTCATCGCCTAGTCCCTACCTTTTATTTAAAGAGATTAGCTCATTTACATTAAAGATTATTATTGATGAATGGCTACTTGGTCTTGCCGTTTTCCTGTAAATACCCCTGTTGTTTGTTGTGGATCACCTTTGTAGTAGTTGAAAGCTCCCTGCCTTCACACTCCTTCATGACAATGACTATCTGTTTCTGATCACTCCTGAAGTATTTCCAGTGCCTGATGAGGTGACATGTTTTCAGGCTTTTTTAGGAGGTCTTTATTTTACCTTCATTTCTAAATGAGAGCTCCCCTGGGTAAGTGTGTTGGCTTGATATTTCTTTTAGAACTTGGACTGTGCCTCCCCGTTCTCTTCTAGCCTGTAGGGGCTTTTATTTTAAAAATTAGCTGTAAATTAGTTTGAAGATATGTTGAAGGAAACATGGCATCTTTTTAAAAAGATTTATTCATTTTTTATTACAAAGTCAGATATACAGAGGGAAGGAGAGACAGAGAGGAAGATCTTCCGTCCCATGATTGACTCCACAAGTGACTGCAATGGCCGGTGCTGTGCCGATCCGAAGCCAGGAGCCTGGAACTTCCTTCCAGGTCTCCCACACGGGTGCAGAGTCCCAAGGCTTTGGGCCATCCTCGACTGCTTTCCCAGGTCACAAGCAGGAAGCTGGATGGGAAGTGGAGCTGCTGGGATTAGAACTGGCACCCATATGAGATCCCCATGCGTTCAAGGCGAGGACTTTAGCTGCCAGGCCACTGCGCTGGGCCTGAAAACATGGCATTTATCTTATGCACATTAGAAAATCTTTTTTTAATTGCAAAGTCAGACATACGGAGAAAAGAGAGAGGAAGATCTTCTTCCATCCATAGATTCACTCCCTAAGCAGTTGCAGTGGCCTGAGCTGAGCCAATCTGGAGCCAGGAGCCTCCTCCAAGTCTCCCCTGTGGGTGAGGGGTCCCATGGCTTTGGGCCGTCCTTGACTGTTCTCCCAAACTGTAAGCTGGAAGGGAAGTGTGGCTGCCGAGATTGGGATTAAAACCAGCGTGCATCTGGGATCCTGGTGCCTGCAAGGCAAGGACTTTAACCACTAGGCTACTGTGCCAGGCCCTAGAGAATCTTTCTCTGTTCTACCTTTGAAGGTTTGACTGTTATGTGTCATGGTGAAGGCCTTCTGATCAGGTCTGTTAAGAGTTACATTTTGTCCTGTATTTACATGCCTGTAACTTTCTCCAGGTAAGAGAAGCTTTCTGCTGTTTCACTGCAAATTGTAATCCATTCTTTCCTTCCTACCTTTAAGAAGTCCTAAAACATGTAGATTTGCTCATTTGATGGTATTTCATAAATCTTATGTGCTATTTTCAGGTTTTCTAATTTCCTTCTTTTTCTTTTTAGTTTCTCAGATTTTTACAAAGACTTGTCTTTTAGCTTGGATGATGTTCTGCCTCACCAAGTCTGTTGTCAAAGCTTTCCATCATCTTTTATTATTATTTCACATACTGAATTCTAATATTAAGATGGAATATTCTATACTTTTCAACATATGCATGCCATTAACTTGCAATTACATTAAAAGTAGAATCAGTTACCTCTCCCTGGCATTTTCTGATTTGTAATGTTTTCCCACTCTCCTTCAAAGATTATTCTGTCTTCTGATTTAGACGTACATCAATGAAATGCAAAGTGGAGATGGCAGTGAGAATGAGATGAGAAGGAAGATTATACACAGTTTTTTGAGATATTTAATATAAGTGTTGAAAGTCTTTTCAAATACAAAGAAATTGCTTAACTAATACAAATGTTAATGGATATTTATATTGTATGAACCCTGAGAATTTTGAAGACCTAAAATTAACAGCTGTAATGATTTTTTTGTTATTTACTTGAAAGCAGAATTAGAGAGGCAGGCTCAGCGAGCCTCCCACTGGCTTAGCTCCAGTTGGCTCTCACTGCAGGGGCAGATCAGGTAGCCGGAGCCTGTGTCATCAGGAAGGCCTAAGCACTGGAGCCATCGCCCACTGCTTTTACAAGCTCATCGATGGGCTAGACTAGCAGTGGAGCAGTGGAGGCTCCAACCAACGTGCGCTTGCTACGTCAGCATCACCCAACTCGGCAGAGCTAGCAGTCCCACAAGGCTAGCCCCAATCATACTGTTATGTAAAGAGTTTATTTTAGAAATGATTTGCAAAATCTTCCACTTTCTTGAATTCTTTTCTGTTTTGTAGTTTGTTCAAATGTTAGACTTTCAAATTTGCATTTTATTATGTGAGATAATGCATGAGAAGCAAAGCAATTTATGAGAAGGTACACAACAGATCATGATTAATGAGGTATTTGTACATGCTTAAGTTTTCATCTTTATTTTGTTTTTGCAGCGTTGTAAAGATAAATCCTCAAGAAAATGATATGTTCTTTGATGTCACTGCTGTTGTTGATCCGCTGACAAGAGAAGCGCAGAGGATGGCACAGATATTGATTGTAAGATATAAATTAGACCTAATTTTTTAAGCTCTGAAACTTTTGCATCTATTTTCAATTATAAGCAAACAGCTGTGCTCTGAATCATTTATCTAACATTAAACAGACTCTCAAATATTGGTGTGGAAAATGAAATGACAGTTTTTCACAGAATGTAATTGCAGTGCTGAGGGTAAGTGTTGTTGTGAGCTCAGATATGTCTGTCTCCCAGGGATTTTGTATTTCATCACATGTAATACGTTCTAGTGAATGTCAAGCCTTAACCCCCAGTGTGACTGTCTGGAAATAGATACGTTTGTTCTGATGGAGCCCATTTCTGATAGAATTAGTGGCCTTGACAGAGAACTGTGTGAGTGCTCAGATGTGAGGACCACTCACCAGACTCTGAATCAACCTTGTACTCTTCAACTCCAGAACTATGGAAGAAACGCCTTTCTGTTAGTCCAAACACACCCAGTGTGGTATTACGGCATGGCAGCTCCATCAGAGGCATCCAGCAGTCTTCCTCTGTTGGAAAAGTTGATGTGTAAGCTCAATGGTCCAGTTTAATGAAGACCAAACTAGTTGTACCTTAAGAACACTGGCATCCATTTCTCTCATGGACCAGTCCGGTGGTATGTTCCTTAGTACTGTAAAGACGGCTTCCCAGTGCGAGCAGCTCAGTTACTGGGTGACTGTTACTGAGATTTCAAAGTTTTAAATTGTGATGTAGCTTTTACTAGTTAGGTTTGATTAGCTGGCTCATTAAAAAGCTCTGTTACGTTTTCATCAAACATCTTGTGTACTCCTGTGAAAGATTAGTGCTATTCTAACACATGTTTTTAACAATACTTATACATAGGTTATAATTTTATACCAAAGATTTTATATTTTAGTTATATTTTCCATGAACTATTTGAAATACATTATAGAAGAAGTTATTGGAAAAAGGGGTTTCATTTAACACTTGGGGAAAACAATATTTCAACAGTCTTTCTGGTATCAAATATGAAGAGTAATAAAATGAAAACTCATTTTTTAATCCTTTATATATTATATATTATAATTACTCAGCAAAACTATACTTTTGTTTTATCACTTCTTGGCCTTTTAGCCAAAATCATCTGCGGGTTTTTTTTTTTTTTTCGGATTTTTTCCCTTCTTCCTTTACTTGTTTACTTTGTTGTCTGATACCTTTCTGACTTGTTGCCTGTGCAGACATGAGAATTACTAAAACTATTATTTTCCTGGTTTTTAAATCTGTGTATACATACAGTTGTCTATATATACACATGCATACATCACATACGTAAGCACATATGCCCTTTTTCATGCATACAAAGAAGGAAAAGGAGGTAGTAAGGAGGGGAACATTGCCCCGTCTGTTGGCTCACTCCCCTAATGCCCACAGTAAAAGGGGTGAGGCCAGGAGCTGTGAATGCAGTCCAGGTCTCAATCGGGTGTGGCAGGAACCCCATACTTTAGGCTGTCATTAAGCCCTCCAGGATCTCCTGCATTGTCCGGGAGCTGGAGCCAGGTGTGAAACCCAGATGTTCCTGTATGGGAAATGGGCATCTTAATCTGTATCTTAAATGCTTGCTGTCCTTTTTCTACTGCTTATGCTTTCTAGAAATAAAAAAGGGAAAGAGTATGTTTAATCTCTGTGACCAAGAGCTTATTACATTTTTATAGAATGGAATTCTAAAAACAATCAGGATACACTCCACAGTGCTACTGCATGTATCCACTTTACAAATCAATTTTTCAGTTATTATATTACTTATTCTTTGATAGTAAGGAATTTTAAATCCTATGAAAGTCGTTTTCAGTAACTTGAATGAAATTACTCTGGTAGACTGAAATCAGCTGTTAGGGTTCCCATCTGCCTCCGCCCTGAGTGACGTGTGATTTTGGCCAATTAGTGTTTCTGTGCCTCAGTTACAGAATTACTGCTTCTAGAGATTGTATAAGAACTGAATGAGATAATGAGGTGTTCATTACTAGTCTGTAGTACTTGTTCAATAAATGTTAGCTGTCAATGTTGTCTGATTTTAAATGGGGGAACTTTTTAAAATAGGTACTTGGCAAGATTATCAACATGAAGACAAAGCTGTTTATGAACTGTCGGGGTAAGCTCTCAGAAGCCCCTTTAGACAGGTGAGTCTGTATGTAATTATGTTTGAAAAATCAGCAAATGTTAGCAAGAAAAAGCAAATACTGTTCTGAAACAGTACTTTATTAAGAAAGAGAAACATATCCTCTTTGGATCAGAACCGTCATTGTGAGCCACTCTTATTTATAAGAATATTCAATATCATTCAGGTGTCCTTGGGAAGGAGAAAGTGTGTCCACTGGATGAGGATGGCTTTGTAGGACTTGTTCAGTGCTTTTCTATGTCTCACTTAATGTTGTAGACCTAAAGCATGCACAGGATGTAGAAAAATAGCATTTAGTTAATCCATATGGTTAGTAGTGATAAGAATTAAAATAACCCAAAAATATACCATGATCAAATTTGAAGAACAAATGAATGACTTAAACTACGAACTACTATAGCCTACATAAGCCAGATATGACATGAAAAATTTTTAATCATACTTGGTAAGACACAGGTAACAAGCTATATGGTATACATAGTCTTAAAGTGCCAGCAACATAATAAGTGTCTACTGTTGATAAGCATTGACTTACATGTAGTATGTTCTAGTTTTTAATTTCAGACTTTGATTATGTTGCTAGGCCATTTCCACACTTAAAATATTTTAGAGGAGAACATAAGCATATGTGTATATGTATTTGTATGTATAGATCTGATCTTGTTGTTTGTTCTTTTAACAGCTTTTACCGTTTTGTCCTGGAACCAGAAGTGATGTCAGGGCCTAATGATAGTCCTTCTCTTGGACCTGTGGCAAAATTTGGGGATATCCCAGAGTCACCTCTTTTAACCCTCAACATGATTACTCCAGAAGGCTGGCTGGTGGAAATAGTGCAAAGCAACTGTGACCTTGATAATATTCACTTAAAAGATGTAAGTTGTGGTGTAAGATCATATAGAAACTGGGATAAATTATTACCAGATCTTCACAGTTGTCGTAACATAATGGTTACTTGCCACAGTTTTCTCTATTTTCTTTATTTGCTGATTTTCTCAATTTCCAAATTCAGCTTCTTTAGTTTTCCAAAAGTTTCTCAAATACCCTTGATATTTTTTTGTTGCCTCAGACTGTTAGCCCCAGAGACTACTTAAACATATGAAGATAAGAAAACAAATTCTAGGTCACTTTTTTTACCCTACAGTTTAGTTTTAACTCAGAAAGGATGCTTTTCACATAAAGCATTTTTTTCTGCTTTTCAGTGCTAAGATAGAGAAGGCAGTCTTAACAAATTCAACTAGGAAGCAGGAGTCGAATCCTCTAAGTACACCTGCTTCCCGTTATCTCCAGCAGACCCTTCTATACTAAATAGGTTTCTCCTCTTTATATGTTGTCATTCAGTGCACAGGAAAAAAGGAAAGGAGAATAGAACAAAAGCATTTTGGGATTCATGTCCAGAAATTTGGAGATAATGGTTGATTTATACACTCATGAATACTTTCTGTGGGATCCTAAATATTTGCATGCAAATACCAGCATCCTCAACTGAACCCCTTAAGGAAATGTAGACTGATTCATGTGCATTATCTTAAATCCATGTTAAAATTCTAGGGAAAGAAAATATGTGAAAAATAATTTGTGAGGGAAAATGTGAAAATGAACTTGGAAAGAAGTAAAAAAAGTTAAGAAGGTCCCTGTTTTCTTTATTGGATCCTTTTTGAAGCAAGTGCATTACTATTTATCAAGAAGACGACTTGAAAGACTAACCAACTGCTGCTGTGAGGGCTTCTAGCAGAGGAATTAGCACAGCTTAGGAAGGGCTTTAAATGGAGTCTGCTGGTGTACACTTAGCAGCTGTTAAACAATGGTGAGGAAAGATTTTTGTAGAGAACAGAACATTCTGGTCTGGTAGTGTGTGTTTTTTTTTTTTTAGATGTTATTTGAAGAGCATTAACTCTAAAGTTAGAAAAGTGAAATCTTGGGTCTTCATGGACTATTTGAATAAACAAGGAAATTATAAATTGTTGCAGCTGCAAGAAATTTATAGTTAACTGCCTATCAAATTCTTCCATTGTGTGCTTTACATACTCAGAATATTGTCTGCAAGTGATAATTCTGAAAATTACCTTAAAATATGAAATAATATAGTATTTCCCTTTGTTTTAATGATTTTTATTAATATAAATAGAAGTTTTATGTATGCTGTAGGTGCAAATGCAAGACAGCCCATTGCCCTCACTGCCCCCACCTTCTCTTCATTAGTTTTTACTAAGATAAAATTTTAATCCACTCTGTATTAATAGATTCAATTTGCCCCAAGTCATAATTTTAATAAGTATAAAGTAGGAAAAACCAAGTTTTTTAAAACTATAAACATCATAATCCTGTCCAAAAAATAACCATCTCATCTCAATATGCTTTTTAAAGATTTGTATTTATTTGAAAGGCAGAATTACAAAGAGGAAGAGAGACAGAGAGCGAGCTTCTATCCATGGGTTCATCTCCCAAATGGCCACAACAGCTGGAGCTGAGCTGATCTGAAGCCTGAAGCTCCCTCTGCTTTTCCCGGGTTGATGCAAGGACCCAGGCATTTGGGCCATCCTCTACTGCTCTCCTAGGTCATAAGCAGGGAGCTGGATGGAAAGTGGAGCAGCCAGGACTCAAACTGGTGCTCATGTTGGAAAGGTGGTGCTGCAGATGGAGGATTAGCACACATTTCAAACATATTGGCTCACATTTCTATACAGTTTTTATGTTCTATGTTAACTGCCCTCAGCAGAGAAGACATTTTTGTGTTTTGGAGACTGGCATGTTTCACTAAGCATAGTAGTCTGTGGTTGTATCCATTTTGTTCTAAATATAGTATTTTATTCTTTTTTGTGGCTGAGTAGGAGTCCATAGTGTATATATATCACATTTTCTTTCTGCATTCATCAGTTGATGGTCATCTGGGTTGATTCCAAGTCTTAGCTATTGTGAATTTAGCTACAAAGAAACGTAGGGATACAAATGGTTGTTTCACTCACTGATTTCATTTCACTTGGGCCAATTCCCAGGAATGGGATTATTGGGAATATATGAAACAGAAAAGACAAATTCACCCTTAGTGGGGTTTTAGCAACATAATTACACGTGAAAATTACATTGAGTAGCCGATATTAATGCAGTAATTTTAGATGACAGAGTTGAATGTTGTAGCACAGTGGATTAAACCATCTTTTGGGACACCCAAATCTCCTGTCAGTAACAATATATTGAAGAGTTTCCATTTGATTGCCTGAGTCATGCTTAAAATCGTAAGTGAAACCATGTTATGGAGAAGACAATTGAATAAATCCAATTATCTTAGACACAGTTTATTCTCTGAATTATATATTAAATATATCTCAAACACTTAGCAAATTTGGGAGAACAGCAAGATATGTAGTAGAGATTTTTGGCCTCTCTGCAAAACTGAGCAATTTAACTCAAATTCGTAAAATATGATTCAGGAGAGTTACACTAGACTTACCAAAACACATTGGCTGATTTTCAAATCTTGCATATTTGTTGTTGAATGTGTTTTATGACAGCTACTAATCTTAAAACCAATGACATGTTCCCAACAGATTGAGAGAGCTGTTACAGCAGAATATGAACTCGAGTATCTATTGCTTGAAGGACATTGCTTTGATTCAGTGACAGAACAGCCTCCTCGGGGTCTGCAGTTTACACTAGGCACAAAAAATCAACCTGTTGTGGTGGATACAGTAGTGATGGCAAATCTTGTAAGTATTACACATGTTTAATTGGTGATATTGAATTAGCTGCCTTCGTGAATTTCTCTAGGTTTTTCTGAATAAGCGGAAATAATCTGTATTCTGCCGCTGTTATACAGCTTGCCAAAAACAAAATTGAAATGTTACTTAAACCAAAAATGCAAGCAATCATACTCTTAAAGGTAATTGTAAACGTCCTTGGGATTCATTTAGAGAATTTGTTTCACAATAAACTTTCTTGGATGATTCATGTGCAGTCTTTATTAAACAGTGGTGCTTTAAGTTATAAAACTAATTTTCCCCCTCATCTTAAAAGGGATATTTTCAGTTAAAAGCAAACCCAGGTGCATGGATACTGAAATTACGGGAAGGGAAATCTGAAGATATTTATCAAATAGTTGGGTGAGTTACATGAACCACGTTTCTGTTTTTTCTTTTTTAAGTTTACTTGAGAGTAGAGAAAATGAGTCAGAACTGCCATCTGTTGCTCATTGTCCAAATGTGTGCAGTGGCCAAGGCTGAGATGGTGTTGGTGTTAGGACTAGGAATATGATCCAAGTCTCCACAACAGTGTCAGTGACCCAAGTACTCGGGCTGTCACCTGCTGCCTTCGTGTCTGCTGAAGTCAGGAGCAAGAACTGGGATTGAACCCGGATACTCCCATGGCAGACACGAGTACCTGTTAGACTGTGTAAATGAATTTTTGGTCTTATTAAAAAGACTAAATTAAGTCCAGATGTTATCAGTATGACAGAATAAAATTTTCCACAGCTCCTCTGGCCAGAGATCTTGAATTATCCACACATGAAGAGGTTTTCATGGGGTATGTGTATTTCTTCTGATAAGAAAACCAAATGAGGATACGGCATTACCTGCTGTAGCACAGGAATAGGAAAAGATGCTTCATAGAGGACAGTATGGACAGTATTATATTGTCAATTTTCTTGCCCACAATCCCAAACTACAGAGTCTGGAGTAGTCTCTTTTTTGAGGGAAGAGTTTAATTAATTGCTACGTTGATGGAATTAATTCCAGTGTGTACTTACAGAAATGAATGTGTATCATATATTCTGTATGCTATAGAAGGAATGAAAGTAGTACAGAAACTAAGCAAAATATACTTAGATCTGTATTTTAGCCTTATAAAAAATCATGCTTTCAAGGCTTAAGAACTATTTCTACTTGATTGAAGTGAGTGAGGTTTCTTCTGTGTTCTTGGATATGATTAGCTAGTATTTTATTTTACACCTCTATGTACTCACTGGTTTATTGGCCCGTAGTTCTCTTTGTGTATCTTTTTTCTTATTTTGGAATTGGTGATGCTGGCCTCATAGAAAGATGTTGGGAGGATCCCATTTGGTTGTTTGGAATAGCTTGAGAAGTCATGGAATTAGTTCCTGAAAAGTTTGGTACAATTCAGCAGTGAAACCTGGGCTTTTCTTTGTTAGGAGTGTCTTCATTACTGATGTAGTCTGTGTCCCAAGTCTTGGTCTATTTATGTTTTTGATGTACAAATGACTCAGTTTCAGGCAGTTGTGTCTAGAACACTTTCTTAGATTTTTAAAATTTGTTGGTATCTGGCGAATTGTAATGATTACTGATGATTCTTTGTATAACTAATGTGCGCTTGTATTTCCCTATTCATCTCTGAGTTTATTGATTAGGTCTTATGACTTAGTGGGAGGATAGTTGGGCTGTGTTGTATTGATTTTATTCAAAAACAGCTCTTCAGTTATAGATAGCATCTGATATGTGTCCTCTTTCGGCTTCAATTTTAATTCTCTGATTTTAATTCTTCTGACATTGGGTTTGTTTTGGTTTCTTCAAGTCCTTGAGGTGTATTAAGAGATGATTTATTTGATTTCTTTATATAGTCACTAATTGCTATGAACTTTTCTTTTTTTTCTCTATTTTGCTGAAAATCTTTACATAGTTGGTTAGGGTGAAAAGGGTCAAGGACTAAAGGAAAGTGGGTAAGACCATTGTTACCACATTCTCTTTTTTCCTTCTTGCATCTGGGGGATGGAGAGAGATAAGGGGAAAAGACACACCCTCCTTCCCAACCATCCCAGGGTCCCCAATGTGGGGCCTGCTTTGAGGACTCAGTTCAAGTGGTTTTGATAGTTCAACAGTTCTGAATTGCTGCGAATCTTGCCACTCCAGGCACAATAAAATCTCTGCAGAATGCCCTGGCTGATATAGTCACCTTAGAGTCTTCATTTGCTTAGATTTTCATTGCCAACACTTGGCTGGGGTAGTTGATTGAGTTACTCTCCTCCGTCCTGGTGCCAGGTGTCCTCTGCAGGTTCTAGTGTACCATCATATCCTCCACGTGCAATTAGCATGCTGTCCACTGCTCCGTCTGAGCCACTGAGGAGGCTCGGCTCTGACACAAGCATTCCATGGTCAGACCATGGACCCTGCAATTTTCTCCATGGTTGAAGTTCTGAGTTCAGCAGTTCAGTTGGGTGATCCTCAAAGAAACCTCATCTAAGGCAATCCCAGACCTGATTCTTATGTGTGCTTGCTGACATAGCACCCATCACAGTCTGTCATTCCAGTCAGCTTACACACATGCACACCACAACACACACATACACACACACACACAAACACACACACCTTGTCTCCAACCCTGTCCTCTACACAAACCAATGGGTGTTGCAACCTGGGCCAGTCTCACCCACCACACACTTGGCCACATAAACCAGTGGGAGCTGCAGCCTAGTTTCTTTAACCACACCCTGCCTGCCCCCTGCCCTTGTTTCATGTTTGCCAATATGTACAGCAGACTGGTCTGATCTGTCCCACATCTCATTCAGCATCCATACATGTCAATGGGTATTGAAGAACTTTCTTAAACACTGCTTTGCTGTAAGTTTTGCTACATTTCAAATATTTTTTAAATTTCTTCTCTAGTTTATTAGTGACTTTTCCAAGAATGTTATTTCCCCTCTAATTTATTAGCATATTGTTAAGTCTGTTTTCATATGTTTTCCAGAGTTTCTTGTGTAATTGATTTCCAGCTTCATTCCATTGTGGTCAGAAAAGATACATGGTGTCATTTCCTTTTTTCTTTCTTCTTTAATTTGCTTTATGGCCTGGAGTGTAGTCTATCCTAAAGTAGGTTCCATGAACTGATGGAAAGAATCTGTGGGATAAAATATTCTGTAAATATCAGATCCATTTGGTTCTTAGTATAGATTAGCTGTGTTGTTTCTTTGATTTTTTGTCTAGTGTCTCTCCATTGATGAAAATGAAGTGTTGAAATCCTTCATTATTATTGCATTGGAGTGTGTGTCTCCTTTTGGATCCGTAAATACTTGTTTAGAATAGCTAGGTGCCCTGGCATTGAATGCAAAGAGATACTCCATAGCCACTTATTCTTGTTGAATTAATCACTTGATCATTATGTAATGCCTTTCTTCATTCTTCATGTCTTTTATTAATGTTTACTACAGTCTGTTTTATTTAATATTAGAACCCCTACTTGTTTTTCCGTTCTGTTGGCATCTTTTTCCATCCTTTCACTGTCAGTCTCTGTATATCTTTGTTGGTGATGTACATTTCTTGTAGGCAGAAAAGAGGTAGATCTTGTTTCTTAAGCCATTCATCCAGTCTGTATCTTTTGAGTGTTCAGGCCATTTGCATTCAGGGTTATTATTGAAAGATAGGGACTTTGTCCCACCATTTTTCCATTAAAAAAATGCTTGCTTTGAATTTCATTTGTAGTTTTACTAGGAGATTTTTTTTTAACCTTCATTTTCAATTTGGTGATGGTCCTTCTCTATTTCTGTGTGTTGTACAACCTAAGAATCATTCATAAGCCTAAACAAGTGATGGCAAATGCTTTTCGTTTTTTGTTAGCTATAGAATGTCTTCATTTCACCTTCATGTATGAATAGAGCTTTGCTTCATATCATGTTCTGTGTTTGCCTTGTTTAAAGTGGCTAGACCATGTTCCTTCATGCTGTCCTAACCTTTATGTATATGTATGTATGTGTATTTATACAATGAGAAGTTAGCTGTTAGTCTAAATGGGGACCCTCCAAAGGTAACCTGATGTTTCTCTATTGCACATTTTTGAACCTTTGTTACTGCCAAAAGTTTGAGTATAGTGTGTTATTGGGACAGTCACTTCTGATCACGCGTATTAGGAGTTCTGTGTGTGTCCTGCACTTGAATGTCCATTTCTTCTTCCACGCTACGGACGTTGTCTGCTGTGGTTTGGCTGGATATGCCTCGTGATCTGTTCTCTGTCCACACACTCAGGGCTTCTCTGACACACATGTTTGCTTGCCTGATAATGTTCTATATATCTTGACCACTGTTTTGAGTTTTTCTAATTTTAAAAATATTTTTGGTTAGGTAATACCAGATTTTTGTCTTTAATGTCAGAAATTCTTTCTTCTGCTTCCCCAGGCCTGTTGTTAAGGTTTGCCATTGTATTTTGCATTTGGCATATTGAATTATTTGTTTCTAGTATTTGTTTTATTTCTCTTGAGAATCTGTGTCTTTGTAGAATCTGTCATCTATATCATGTCTGGGTTTCTTTACCTCAAAATTTGTTTCTGTGTTTCTGAGTAATCCTGTAATCATTTTCTTCATTTATTTTTACCCATTTTGTCAATCTCTTCATCTTTAACTTTTCAAA
The DNA here is from genome assembly GCF_017591425.1 of Ochotona curzoniae. Classification (NCBI taxonomy): domain Eukaryota; kingdom Metazoa; phylum Chordata; class Mammalia; order Lagomorpha; family Ochotonidae; genus Ochotona; species Ochotona curzoniae. The sequence continues at coordinate 11,699,249 of NW_024466502.1, forward strand.
AATTTATTTTTTTATTGCAAAGTCAGATATATAGAGAGGCGGAGAGACAGAAAGGTCTTCCATCCAAAGGTTCAGTCCCCAAGTGAATGACCAGAGCTCTGCCAGTCTGAAGGCAGGACCCAGAACCTCTTCCAGGTCTCCCTCGCAGGTGCAGGGTCCCAAAGTTTTGGGCTGTCCTCTGCTGCTTTTCCAGGCCGAAAGCAGGAAGCTGGACGGGAAGCGGGGCAGCCAGGATTAGAACTGGCACCCATATGGGATCCTGGCGTTCAAGGCAAGGATTTTAACCACTGCGTATCACTCAGCACCCAAGGTTTTCAAAGAATTCCTGGGAAATGCTAGGCCACTGCACCAGGCCCCATCTTTACCTTCTAATGCTGAAGAATTGTTGTGTTCCTTTTGGGAGTCATAATGTCTTCCTTGTAACTTTTTTTTTTGCATTTATATTTAGTCATCTGTGAAAACATTTGTTGGTTTTCTTCTCTGAGGGCTTAACTAAAAATTCTGTGTGTGTAGACTTCATTATAACAAATATTTGTTACTGTAATAAAACTATAAATCTAAACAATTGCCATTTATTCTTAGCTTCAGCTTCTTTGTTTCCAGGCTGCATTGCCAGAAGCTTGGCGTTTTGTATAATTCACCGTTATGTTTTGCAGCAAAATTAAAGTATAATTCAAATCACTTCTGTATCACAAACTATCTTTAAGATCTTGCATAAATTTCTTTATTGAATCTTAATTTCCCTTCACAAAAGGAGATGAGCCTACTTACCTTGGTAAGGAATACCTGAGAAAATTATAGAATGCGATAACTTGCATGTTAAATAAAAAACCCATTTTCCTCCCACTTATTCTGTCATCTGTACAGGCTACAATTGCTGCATGTCATGTTTAATACTTAATGTTATACATTAAATTTTCTCTTTGTGATTTTTTTAAATTATGTGATCTACAGATGAATGTTGTAGGGAGAAGATATCCCCCATGTTAGCTTATGAAGTAACATATTAGTAGAAAATTGGAATTTTTTATTCAACAGTCAGATATCCAGAGGAAGATCTTCTGTCCTTTGATACACTCACCAAGCGAATACAACAGCTGGAGCTGAGCCGATCCAAGCCAGGGGCCCAGAGCTACTTCTGGGTCTCCCATGTGGGTACAGGATCCCAAGGCTTTGGGCCTTCCTTGACTGCTTTCCCAGGCCACAAGCAGAGAGTTGGATATGAAGCAGGGCTGCTTGGATTAGAACCAGTGCCCACATAGGAACCTGGAGCATGCAAGGTGACGACTTTAGCTGCTAGGCTACCACTCTGGGCCCAAAATTAGGATTTTAAATTCATAGACAACTTCTAACAATACAAATGACTTCATAGAAAGAAATGGTAAGCTTTTCTCAGTCAATTCCATCCAAATCAATTGACATATAGACAGACAAAACAGGAAAAAACATAAGTGATGCTATCCTATAGTAAAATTTCTTTGAAACTAAAGTGTCAGTAATAAAAATTGGATGGATATGTGATTTAAGAAAATGGACATTTTGTGGTTTCATTGCTGATTTACTTCTGATATAAATTTATATTTAGAAAATATTGCTGACGCATAACAGATAATGTGAGGCAAAGTGATGTTGACATACATTTCTAAGTCCAGAATTTAAAGCCATAACTACAGATTCTTTCATACTTTCAACTTCAACTTTACATTTACTAAGCTTATTCTCAAGTATACTCTGTCAATTTGTTCATATCTTTAACTTCAGAATGACTAGTTCAATACACAAAGCTCTCAAAGTATTGCACCCTCAGAGGGTGCAATAATGGGAATTTGTGGTTTAGCTCCAGCTCTCTGTATCCCATTCTTTATTCTTTATTCGGTTGGTTCCTCTGAGTGGCAGCCTGCATGGAGTGGTGGTAATGGAAGATGATAGCAATTCATTATCACTTCCCGATCTGGTAGAGGTCTCAAATATGCCTCAGTGGAAGCTTTCTAGCGTCGTTTTACTTCGTACTTCCCTCTCTTCTCTCCTGTTCTTTACACGGACGCTACTGCTAATTACATATGAATGATATTGAACTCACTGTTAAAGAATTTGGGTTTTTTTTCCCATTCAGTTTTTATTTCGCTAATGTCTGAGTTCATTTTATAAAAGGGTAATGTGGCTCACAGCTGTGGAAACTTTGAAACACGTGATCAAGAGGTTGACATTTGCTTAGCACCCTTTCTCTCGAAAGCATAGCTTTTGTTAGGTGCCAAATAACAGCGTTGTACCTTTCTTCAGAATGCTTGGAGCAGTGCTTCCTTGTCGTCATCTTCCACTGAGTATTATGGATAGAATAGAAACCAGTCTGATGTTGCTTTTCCTACCTCTAAAGTTGAGTGATTTTTGCATGCAAAATGCTAGGAAGAAACAATATATGTTCTTGATTTTGGAAATGACTTTCACTGAGCTGTAATAGTCTCTAAAATCACCTTGAAAATAAGTCATTTGAATGTTCCCCTTTTCCCTGTCAGTCAGGGACATTGCCTGTGCTTTCAAGCTGCAGGTTTGCCTTGCGTCGGAGTGTTCTGTAATTGTTTCGTGTTGATCAAGCTTGGCCATGCAGTGGGATACAGGATAATAATTAAACCCTCTTCAAAGGATGGTTTGTGGAGTAGAGGAGGTAGCATCCATGAAATTCTTGGGATTACACTGAAACAGAAAGAGAGCTCATCATGACCAGGCACCACGTTAGGACGCGCAGGTGCCTGGGGAGAAGGAGGGCCGAGGTGGCTGCATTCTGCCTCAAGGATGCACAGCTTGCTTGCTAATGGTTTGTAGTGTCATGAATAGAAGCATTTGAAAGTTTTTTAACTTGGGATTTTGGAGAGTATTTAGCCTAGCAGTTGAGATGCCTATATACCAAATCAAAGAACTCAGGTTTGAATCGTAGGTCCAACTCCAGACTGCAGCGTCTTTCCAGTGTAGATCCTAGGAGGCAGCGCTGATGGGTCAAGGAATTAAGTTCCTATGTGTGAGACCTGGATTATATTCCTGCCACCAGTTGACGATTTCAGCCCAGGCACAGCTCAAGCTCTTACAACCATTTGGAAAGTGAACCATGCGTCTTCTTTTCAAATAAATTAATGAAATGGAAACATACTAATTCTGGTATAAAGTGATAGTGGTAGAAGTTCGGCAGCAAGGAGCTGCAGGTGGACAACCCCAGCTGATCTGTATGATGTGACCCACCAGATGATGGCTAGGGCTACCTCCGACAGGGCAGTTCCTGCCAGTCTCCACAGAACCCTTGGCCAGCTGTCAGGACCATCCCAACCCCCTTTCTGTTCTCCACTCAAACCTGCCTCCCATGCACCTCAATGTGTTCCCTGCCACTTCCTTCCTGTTCTAGTAGAAACAAGTATAGAAGCATTGCCAGCTGGAAATACTCAGTATGCTACAGGATGTGCCCCTATTGTGACTGTTAGGTCATTATTAAATCATTATAATAAAATTATGATGGAGGAGACACTCCCACTTCAGTCATGTACCTGACACCCTGGTATTTACAATGATTGCAAAAAAAAAAAAAAAGCTATGGGAATTGAGAGGACTTTACCCCACCCCAAACTCTGCCCGCTTTGGCATATTCATTTAAGCCCCAGCACCAGATACTACACTCTGCACCTCCTAATTGAAAAAACGGCCCATGTGTTCTTAAGGGGCCTTTTTTTCCTGTGTTTTGCCTTTTTCTTCATTTTTGTTTCTTCCCAGCCCACTTGCACGCAGTGAATGTGTACTATCCTTTTGCTTTGGAAAAATCCAGCTTCCCTATACACATTTATGCCCCCACCTTGAATTCTTAGATATGTGGACAGAAGAGGCTGGAATGAACCCAGCTGGGACCCAGTTGCCCACAGCAAGTTGACATGTCTCCTGTATAAATTGAAGCTCTTTTTGTATTTTGTGGTGTTAAGTTTGCCAGGGCTTTGCCTTCTTAGTTTTAGCCATCTTAGCTAGGCACTTTGGAGCATGATGAAGCCAAAGGCACATGTTCAAGTAACCATAGTGCTGCAGTAGTGATGTTCTAGAGAAAGTCTAAGTGTGTGTTATAAATATGAAGAGCTACTGAAGCTTTCTGTGATGACTTTCCCCTTTAATAATTGAATTATTTTAACATAAAATTTTTCAACATACTGTGGGAATAGTATAAAAAAGTAATTACTGAGCACAGCTGTCATATTTGATTTACTTATCAGTCAACTTCGCAAATTAGGGAATGAAATATATATAATGTAACTAAAAACATTCAAGTGTCACAAATGCCATCACTAACACAGTCTCATACATTTAATGATGCATTTCACATTTAACATTGGAAAATGACTAGCAGATATTGAAAAGTTATGTGGATGGTAGAGAATTTCTTGGACATATAAGCAACTTCTGTATTTCATACTTCAATTATTGTAATGTATCAGATGTGAAAGTTTAGAGTTTTGAGGTAGTGTTGGCATACAGTAGTAAACTTAATGGTTTGGACAAGTGATTATTTAATAGAAAATTTAATGAGTTACAACTTTTGTACAATTTTAAGTTAAAATTTATAATTTTGAAAATGGTGTATTATAGCTGAATTGACCACAGAAAAAAATTACTTGCATACAAGTGATAATGTACTTTGTTAATTGCAAAATGAATTACTTACCCTAATTAAATGTCTAGTCTGTGATTGGTTATGGACATTGCTGTGTTTCTGCTTTTAGGCATAAAGGTACTGACTCTCATCCAGACTTGGGAAATGTCACTGTTGTAATGAACAGCTTCAAAAGCAAGATCCTAGAAGTACAGGTGTGTGGGCAGAAGCTTTTTTCTAAGCTCTCAATATTTACAAGTATCTTTTCATTATTACTTGTGTGATGTTTATTTTACAGCTAATTTTGCAATTTATATAGAAACTCATATTGGAGCTCTGGCAGTAATATGAAGGAAGAATGGTAATTTCATTAAGTAAAAGCAGAATGTGAAAATATGAGAAGGATTTTTAAAAAGATTTTTAAAAATATTTATTGGAAAGTCAGATTTATGGGAAGAAGGAGAGACAGAAAATTTTTCTATCCGCTGGTTCACTCCCCAAGTGGCCGCAACAGACGGAGCTGAGACGATCTGAATCCAGGAGCCAGGAGACTCCTCCAGGTCTCCCATGCAGGTGCTGGGTCCCAAAGCGTTGGGCCCTTCCTTTATTGCTTTCCCAGGCCACAAGCAGGGAGCTGGAAGGGAAGTATGGCAGCTAGGATATGAACCAGTGCCCAGGTTGGATCCTGGCATATGCAAAGTGAGGACGTTAGCCACTAGGCTACCATGCTGGGCTCAAGAGAAGGAATGTTTCTTAAAGTTGTACTTTGGCTTCTGTCTCTACCATACCTGTAGTCAGACAGTGTTACAAATTAGACTCTGTTAAAGAGGTTGAGACAGGGCTTAAACTAGTGCTGAAAAGACAGGATGGCATCACTTCTGTTAAAGTGAGAGAGTGTTTAAAGATGGTAGTGCTGGTTCTTTTAGACTCTCATGCCTGCTCAAGACTGGCTTTAAAGAGACACTAGGAACCCAACAATGTAGTCCCAGTGCCTGTTCTTGGCCTGAGGGAGCTACTGCTGCCCTAGGAACAGTCCTGTACCCTGGAACACCTACACTGTCACACGGAGCCAATGTGCCACATTACAGGGGCAGCAGTTCAAACCGGGACTCACAGGAAGTAGGCAGGCTATTGGGAGATTCCTTCTACAGTAAGGTGGCTCTGTTTTTTCAGTAAACTTGAAACAAGAACTTCGTCCGCTTAGGTATTTAGTCCAACTTTGTGTCATCTGATTAGTGCAGGGAATCTCGAATCTTTAACTCATATTAAAATAGCTCAGGTAATAGATGACGCAAGTGTCATTCAGAAATATGCACAGTTCTCTGAAGTAGGTTATAGCAGCCTATGATGCAAATTTTTTACTTAGAGGCCAGCACATCAAACAATTTCAGTAGAAACAAGAAAGAAAGAAATATGATAGGCATTAGCTGTTAACACAAACTAAAACAGCTGTGCTTACTGAGTTTAGTAAATAAGAGATAAACTTAAATAATTGCTGCATTTACAGGAATCTTAAGTCTATAGCATATTTTTATTAGGTAGAACTTTTGAGACTGAGCAATACAGAGAAAATTAAGAATTCAGTGGATGGCTTTAATATAATTATTGAGAGAATTAGCATATTGGAGGTTAAGCCAGAAGACATATCCCGAAGGAAGACAGGAAAAAAGGAAAAAAATACAAGAGCATGAAAACGATGGAAGGTCAGAAAAAAGCAAGCAAACAAAAGTGGGTTTAAAATTGGCTCTACCATTCACTAGTAGCCTGATCTCTGACTGCTTATCTTTTTGTATTTTCTTCTTCTATGAAATGGAGTTACCATTACTAGCACCTTTTAAATGTTTGTAACTTATTCAAATAAGTGAGCCAGTTTCCCGTAGCACACAATACAGGCTTCGGCTTGCAGGGAGACTTCTGTCCCAGCGTCCTTCCCGCCCGCTTTGCCTGCCCACTCTTTTCCTTTCTTCCCTTATTTTTTTTAAATTTCAAATGGCATACTTTAATTTCACTTTCCAGTTATGGGATTATCATTGCATTAAAGATTTCAAACATAGCAAATAGAAGGAAAATAAACCTGTTATTCAAGAACATACATAAAGGTGATAACCAGTTACTGTATCTCAGTACTACCTCGTAATAGGGCTGTTTCCCAGCTAAGACATTTTAGCTTTGTAAAGTATGAGTGTTTGTTCAGTAGATAATATCAGTTTAGATGGAGTTTTTGAAGTTGATGAAAGTAGAGGGTAGGGTACTATTTGAAGCAGTGGTGATTAATGGGTTTCATGAATTGATGAGAAAGGCTAATTACATTCTATGGCCTAGCAGTAGCTAGGTCCTTACAATCACAGTTTGTTTTGTAATCGTTTATTTCTTGGAATTACAGCAAAAAGGGGGTGGGGGAAGGTAAGCATTGTGAAAGGAGGACTGCATGAACTCCCTGCTCCCTGTGAAGAGGGGCTCGAGAGGGACCCCGTTATAAAAGAGCCCGCAATTTAGATGCAGAGTAAGTGGAAAAGGCCAAGGAGAAAAGGCAGGTCACTACAATAGCAACTCCAGCGCACGAACGTCAGACTTCTCACTGTCAAGATCAGTGTTAGGACATCAAAGCCTGCAGTGTTCCAAACAAATTCTAATCGCAAAATAAAGTTGTCTTCTCAAGTGTGATGGTTCCTTTCTTGGAACTGTTTGCCAGCAAAATGGAGGTGTGCCCATGGCGCATGCAGAGGCGACACTGGTCTACAAAGTAGTGAGAAGCAGGTGAGAGAACAGGCAGTTAACTGTGGTCACACAGCAGATGTTTTAACCACACAGAAGAAATACATGGCATTTACGTTGTCAGAACAGGCACTGTCCTAGCAAAATGCAAGCAATTCTACTGTTTCCTGAAGTGAGTAGTAATTATTCTGTATATTTACAAATGCTGATGTGAGTTGGGGGAAGGGAGAAAGGGTAGAGATATTCATAGCTTTCTTATAAACGTGGCAAACAGAGAAATGGTTGAAGATGAAAAAAATAGACTTAAATACTATTTAAAGTTTTCAAAATAACACCATAGAAAAACTGAGGATACCGTTATTACTATTAGAAATTGCAGGGCCCGGCTGCGTAGCCTAGCAGCTAAAGTCCTCACCTTGAACATGCCGGGATCCCATATGGGTGCCAGTTCTAATCCTGGCAGATCCACTTCTCATCCAGCTCCCTGCTTGTGGCCTGGGAAAGCAGTAAAGGACGGCCCAAAGCTTTGGGACCCTGCACCTGCATGGGAGACTCGGAGGAGGTTCCTGGTTCCTGCCTTCGGATCGGCACTGTACTGGCCGTTGCCCTCCCTTGGGGAGTGAATCATCGGACAGAAGATCTTCCCCTCTGTCTCTCCTCCTCTCTGTATATCTGACTTTGTAATAAAAATAAATAAATCTTAAAAAAAAAGAAATTGCAGACATGGAGAAGGGGTCAGAGTGATGCTAGTGGGCTGCTCATCTATATTAACAGTCAGTAAGGTTTAAACTTAGAGTCCAGAAATAACTGCTAGATAATGCTTAAAGTCAGCAAATAGGCAAACCAGGAAATCAGTAAATCAGCACCTTATTTAACATTTTAGAGTCCACTAAACATTAAAGAAGCTAAAAATGAGACTGAGTTAATTTAAGACCAGATTTTGCCCATAATGTTGTGCTAAAATATCACAGGCCTTCATTTGTGACTGCCATCTCTATTAGATTTGTAAGGATAATCTTGTCTAACATGTTTCACTTTGTAACTTTGCAATGTAATATTCAAAGTTGCCTAATTCTAAAAATTATTCTTCACCATGCCTCCTAGGTGCGAAAAAAACAAGACAAAATTAAGGAAGATATTCTTTCTGACAAAGAAGAAAAGAAAAAAGGAATGTGGGATTCCATTAAAAGGTAGTTACTAATAAATAAACACATAAATAGATTTATGAAGAGTCTCACTAGATGACTCTTCACTCTTGCAGGTGGTGAAATCCAAGACCAAGATTTCTTTCCCTAAAGAGGGAAATGCTCTTGAATTTCTCCTTCTTAATTTGTTCTTGTTGCCTATGGCGGGCCAAAACTTCTAAAACTTCCAAAACTTTATTGAGTACAAGTAGCGCGAGAGGACGTCCTTGTCTAGTCCCAGGTAGAGGGGATGCCCCCGGCGGGACGGTGCTGTCGGTGGGCTTCCCGTGTCCCGCCCTTATGACACCGAGTTATGTGCCTGTCCCAGTTGACACAAATTACAAAATTTGAGCCTCGCAGTAATTGAAAATGAAATGCTACATAAGCCGAAGGAGATTAAAGGTGAATCCAGTTAGGAGGAAGTTCAGTGAAGACTTCTTAAAGGACTGGGCAACTGCTTTGTTTTCTAAGGACAGACAAGATTTCAAGTTCAAGTGGAAAGTACCTGGTTACATGCAGTTATAAAGTAGTGATGGGTATAACTGAGACAAAAAAAAATACAAAGTTAAGGCCCTAAATAAAGTGTATTGTTAGTTTAAAAAAAAATAGTGACAAGCGTAAGTATTTAATTGGTAAAGATGCCTGCATACTGTAGCAGTTTGATTCCAAGCTCCAGCTGCCTGCTAATGCAGAATCCATAGGTGATAGAAATGGCTTACATTAGTGTGCCCCTGGCACCATATGGGAGAACAGAAGTGAGTTACCAGTGCCCAGTTTTGACTTGGTCCAGGCACTATGGGCATATGTGGACTGAACCAGTGGATAGGAGCTATTATCTCTCTTCCTCCTCCTCTCATTCTCTGCCTTTTTTTTTCTCTTCCTCCTTTTTTGTTCCCCGTATGGCTGTTTCTAAAATGAATGAATAAATAATATTTTAGAAAAATAAATATATAGGGCCACATATCAGTAGTATCTAGGAATCGTCCTGACTTTGGATCTTTATGTGATGGGATCTGGAAAATTTCAGTTTATTCTAACTATTTCTGTGCTCCCCCTTTTTCCTTTTTCAGATAGTATTTTTAAAACATTTGCCATCTCCAGTTGGAAGACATTGCCTCTTCTTTTTCAGATTCATTTATTTTTATTTGAATGGGCAGATATTAGGAAAAGAGGAGGAGAGGTGGAAAGAGATCTTCCATTCACTGGTTCATTCCCCAAATGACCTCAACAGGCAGAGCTGAGTTGTTCTAAGCTGGGAGCCAGGAGCCCCTTGTGGGTCTCTTACACATGTGCAGGGGCCCAAGGTCTTGGACCATCTTCTGCTGTGTTCGCAGGCCACAGGCAGAGAGCAGGACGGGAAGTGGAGTAGTTGGGACGTGAATAGATATGCCCATAGGGGATACTGGCACCACATGTGGCATTGGCCCTAATGTTGCCTCTTTATGAATAGTAGCAACAAAAGTTTCAGGAATAAACTCTGTGGTCTAGCTATAGATATGTATTCCAAACCAAATTGATCATTGTGACTTTGATCAAATGAACTTGGATCATATACCTATGTCTAGAACCAGTAGGAAGGCCTTGCACAACTCAAACTTCATAGAATGAAATTTGAGGAGGAATAGGTTCTCCAGAAGCACTAGGTCATCATTACTGTAAGGGGAGAGAACGTTAGGTTGGGAAAACAAAAGCTGTCTGCTGCAGTCCACAGTATTGAGAACTTCAAAAGTCCATTTTAGAGACTCTTTGCATTATGATCATTTTGTTCTAGGATAAGACATAGAAACTTTAGCACAGACTCAGCAATCAAAGCAGATTTTGTGACATAGTCATACATTATTCCATTATTTGGGATTTTCCCCAGTATAGACCTTTTTATTTTGCAGACAACACAGTTTTACTTCAGGTTTAAATATATTAAAAACTCAAAACTTGAAGTGATGCTGTCACATGTTTTAATATTAATCATGATTTTTTAGGGCAAGAGTTTGTTCATGGTTAATAATTGTACATTCTTCAAAATGCAATCCTATTGCTTATCAAATCATGTTAGCCAGAAAGTTTGCATATGAATATTAAATGGTGAATAACTACTTTTTATTTTCAAGTTTCACAAGAAGGTTGCATAAAGAAGATGACAAAAATAAAGATGTTCTAAACATTTTTTCAGTTGCTTCTGGCCATCTATATGAACGCTTTTTAAGGTAAATGTTTTCATGTGATATTTTGGAAAAATATAATGATATGGTTCAAAAGAATGAATAGAATGACAGTTCAGTGTAAAGAAATCTGTTCTTTGACACACAGGCCTTTGTCTGTAATAAACAGTAATGTTGTTTTTGTGTTCTGAAATACATATATGCTGTAAGCAGTTTTCCTTTAATCCTTGTTCAAAGCATATACTACTCTGCACCTTATTTGAACTCATAATGTTAAGTATCTGTATTTTAAAAATATTACGAAATTTATCAGTTTTGTTTTGAAATATTTGTCGTCTATAAACCTAGGATACCTACAGTGTCACAGGAGGGTAGGTGAGAAAAAGTATATAGTACATTTGTTTTCCAGTGAAGGAATGATTTGTCCTATAAAAAAGAGGCAATAAGAATGGGAAATCTTATGTACAAAGTACAAAGCCTATTTCTCACCTGCCTGAAAAATATTTGCATTGTTTTAAAAATAATTTAAATTGGAGCACTTATGTATCTATGTATGCTTTTCACTCAAAAGCCTAGGTTACAAAACAAATGAACAGTCCAGTGATTTTGTCAAAATGCACATATTGAACTCTTTTAGGTTTTAAAGACCTGATTAATCACACAGTTACAGAAAAAAGATTAGAATCTGATTCCACTAAACAAAGCTATTTTAAATATTTTGTCAACTGGAGCAAACAAAACCGAGTCAATTAATGTGCATTAGGTACTTACGTATTTCTCTCTGCACATATTGCATTTTTTTATCAACCATAATGTTTGAAGATGTTTATTTCTTCACAATTGGTAGTGACAAACTTCATATTCACATTTCTAAATATTTAAAAGCCTTTTAAAAGTAGAATCAACTGTTAATGTATATTGGATTTAATGTTGTTTTGTACAGAATTATGATGCTCTCTGTTTTGCGTAACACCAAAACACCAGTGAAATTCTGGTTTCTAAAAAATTATCTCTCACCAACATTTAAAGTAAGTACATAGCTTCTTTCCTAAAGTGACTAAGGTTTGAAATGAAAATTCTTTGTATGACTGTGAAAAGTTTATCTTCAGAGTGAGACTTTTCAAATTTATATCTTTTGGTATTTTTAATTTTTAAAACTTCATTACCTAATAGTTTTTACCTAGCCCATAAAAATTCCTGTGTCATACTTACAGATGTTTTTTAAAGGAAGATTAAATATAGTAGATTCTACTTAAAAATATATGGGGTGGTTATTGATTTATTTGTTGTAGTGAATAATACAGTTTATCAATGGAAAATATATAAATGTTTTCAATAAAAGGATTGGATTTTGTCATAGCTTTATAAGAATAGAAACACTAAAAGCGCATTGGGAATATTTTCCCAACACGGAGGACAATGAAGACCCCTAGGTGTCCACTCTGGGGGTCTGCGCACGTGATCCCAAGTGTGCTGTCCTTGCAGAGTGACCGACATTGGCCACCCCCTGCCCAGCCCCCCACTCCTGCTGCAGAGTGGACTCTGCTCCTTCTGTGTTCATTGTACAATAATGAGATTTTTCAAATTAAGTCTCATTCATTAGAATTACAAAGACTTCTATTTCTGTATACGGAAAGTAATACTAAATACAAAAGCAAAAATAGTGTATTATGGTTCTGTTCCTTAATATTCCCAGGGATTTTGTAAAGTGCTGTCTTGAAAATATCCAGTGATGTTTCACAGTAGTGCCATATGGTCAGCAATACACTGGCCTGCACAATTGGAGGCACCAGAGACCACCCATAGGGTCACTAATTTTAGATTGAGTAATCCTTTTAGAAGGCCTCCTGGAACACAGAAAGCAATTAACTTCTCTGTTACAGAAGTATACAAAAGGCTGGGTATATGAAAGTATGTGAGAGTTGGGCTAGGGAGTGTCCGGTGGGACCAGGTGAGGAGCTGCCTGTTGTCCTCTCAGATGGCCTGAGGCCAGTGCTCACCTGCCAGCAGCAGTGTACGACTCCTTCAGGAGCACCGCCGGCCAGGAAGCTCACTCCCTGACTGCCGGCCTCCGGCCCCACCTGAGTCTGAACTGGTTTTCAGCTATTTGCCAAAGCTGAGCCTAGGGACAGTTGTTTTCTGACCGCACTGTGCAAGCTATGATGCTCCCTTATCTATCACTTGATTTCTTACTTTCCTGCATAGGACTGTCTTGTACAGCTAATTTGTCATTTCCTTTCTTACCTGCTACTTCTGAAGTGTAAGCCCCATGAAGGCCGTGATTTCTGTTCCCTTGGTTCCTGGTCCCCTGATACCCTGGGGGTTAGAACTGTGCTCAGCATATAGTTGGTTTACAAGGACTATTTTTGATATATACTTACTGTGTAATGAGGAAAATATTTTAAAATTTCTCCTATTAAAAAAATATTCCTACCAACCACTCCAGCATGATTTCCATGTTTGAGTTCATAAATTGACACTGTAATGTTAAAGACCTTAATTTAAACTTACATTGTTCTTACAAATGCAAATGAAAAAAATTGGAACTGAGCATAAACTGGGAAACTAGTTATAGATAAGAACTGAGTGAGGAAAAGTAAATTTCATATCTTTAATTTTCTTTTAATATCCATCTTCTAGATTTCGGGGACTAGAGCAAAATTTAGCTAATTATGTATTTTGTAACTGCTTCTTGGTTAAACAGATACTAAGGTTCTTTTGTAACAAGTCATTGAACCAGCTCTTTAGACCGCAGTCTTTCAGTTAAACCTCACACCTCCTGTAAAGAATGTAATCTGTAAGCCTATACTTCATTTTGGTGTTTTTTTCTTATTTTATTATCATCATTTTATGATACAGTTCTACAGGCCCCTGGGTTTCCCTTATCTCCCCTCAATTCCCCCCAACTGCGTTCCTGTAAATCATTACTGAAGTATATATACAGTCATATGTCCATCATTGTGGGCTTGGACAATGGCAGAGTCCATCATCCTCTTGTCGTATGGTAAACAGTTTCATTGGGAGTCCATTTTTAGTCTGGAAGTAGAGATGCAAACTGCATCATATCCTTACATCCGGATATGTTAGTCTCCAATTCACAGATACTGTACATCCCCTTAAATGAACAACCACAATGCAACATTAACAATAGTATGTAAAATGGAAATTTACCATACCATAAAGTTAAATTTTACTAGATATGAGTCTCAATTACACAGCTACTATAACTCCCCTTAAGTGAAAACTCACAAAAAAAAACAACAGGAAGAAAAAAGAAATGAACAATGCCATGAAGTTAAATACCATGCTGGTGAATGACTAATGTGTCACTGAAGATGTGAAAAAGAAAATCAAGAACCTTCTTGAAGAAAATGATGATACTGTACAATCTAAGAGCCATTGAATAATCAGGGGAAAGTTTTTTGAAGAGATAAAACTAACAACGACAAAAAAAAATCAATCTGTGAGATGTAATTTCTGCTGATTTTTGCTCATGAAATGTGCCTCCTGTAGGCAACAAATAGAAGTTTTGTTTTTTAATCCAGTCTACTAATCTATGACATTTGATTAGGCTTAAGCCATTTATTTATATTCAGGGTTAATATGTATGGGTGGTAATTTGGTCCTGTCATTTTAGCAATGGATTGTTCATTGATTTAGTCTTCTGCTGCATTTTACTAGAATGTTCTTTGCATTTACCTTTGGTTTTGTTGGGTGCTGTTCCTCTTTGTCAAGAGAACATCTTATAGTATCCTTTGTGGGGCAGGTTTAAAACAGGGAAATTCTTTTAACTTTTCTTTACTGTGGAAGAATTTTATTTCATTTTCAAAGACAAAAGAAAGCTTTGCTGGGTATGTTATCCTGGGCTGATAATGTTTTTCTTTTAGAATCTGGAATACGTCACTCCATTTTCTTCTTGCCTTTACAGTTTCTTGGGAGAGGTCTCCTGTGAGCTTAATTGGCATTCCTTTATATGTCAATTGATTTTTCTCACCTGCACATTTAAGGATCTTTTCCTTGTGTTCAGTTGAAGAGAGCTTGATTATCATGTGTCATGGTGAAGATCGCTTTTGATCAACTCCGTTTAGAGTTTGTCCCTTCTGGATGTTCTTTCCCAATTCTTAATCCAGATTAGGGAGATTTTCCCTTATTATTTCATTGAATACACCTTTAATCCCAGTTTCTCTTTCTGCACCTTCTGGGACTCTCATAACTCTTATATGTGGCCTCTTAATAGTGTCTTTCAATTCTTGAATACTTTTTCTGGCCTGATCCAGCTTCACTTCCAGCTTTTTGGTGACAGGAAATATCTTCCAATTCTGAGATTCTTTCTTCTGGTTGCTTCATTCTATTTTGGAGACTCTCCACTATACTTTTAATTTGCTTTATTGTGTTCTTCATTTCTAATGTATCCGCTTTCATTTGATTTGTTTCCATTGTGACATAACGTTAAAGTGCTTGAATGCCTGCTTTACGTGCTTTTTATTGTTAAGGAGCTTTATAGGGCCCGGTGGTGTGGCCTAGCAGCTAAAGTCCTCACCTTGAACGTGCCAGGATCCCATATGGGAGCCGGTTCTAAACCTGGCAGCTCCACTTCCCATCCAGCTCCCTGCTTGTGGCCCGGGAAAACAGTCCAGGACGGCCCAAAGCTTTGGGACCCTGCACCCGCGGGGGAATACCCAGAAGTTCCTGGACCCTGGCTTCGCATTGGCATAGCATCAGCCATTGCGCTCACTTGGGGAGTGAATCATCAGACGGAAGATCTTTCTCTCTGTCTCTCCTCCTCTCTGTATATCTGACTTTCCAATAAATAAATAGATCTTAAAAAAAAAAAAAAAGCTTTATAACAAGTGTTTTGAATTCTGTATCCCCCATTTTCTTGGTGTCTTCCTCAGTTAACTCTGAGGTTGGCAAAGGGTTTTTCTCCTTTGCAGAGGAGTCTTCAGTACTATTCATTGTGACTCTATCTCTTGTTCTGCTCTTGGTCATTGTACTTCTGGTTATCAGATTCTTCTCCTTGGGGCAGGTTTCTTTCTTTTTTTTTATGTTTTGATTGGGAAGGCGGATATACAGAGAGGAAAGACAGAGAGGAAGATCTTCCATCCAATGATTTACTCCCCAAGTGAGCGCAACGGCCGATACTATGCCAATCCGAAGCCAGGTCTCCCACACGGGTGCAGGGTCCCAAAGCTTTGGGCCGTCCTCAACTGCTTTCCCGGGCCACAGTCAGGGAGCTGGAAGGGAAGCGGGGCCGCTGGGATAGAACCGGTGCCCATATGGGATCCCAGGCATGCAAGGCGAGGACCTTAACCACTGCGCCACCGCGCCGGGCCCGCTTGGGGCAGGTTTCTAAGCTCTGTCATCCACAGGTCTTCAGATCGATTTTGCTTATAGCAGTTGGCACACTGCTCTTTGTTGGCAATCAGTTGTGTCACTCCTTCCAGCAAGTTCCAGGTCTGGGTTCTTATGTTAGATTTCCACCATGGTCTCTGTAGCCCCAGCTCCTGGCTCACTAGTCTGTACAATCTGTGACACTGTGCTGAGGCTGCACTGTTGTCTGTACAACCTTTCTCCCACTTCCAGTTGGAGCAGGTCCCAGGATTTGGGAGAGTCCAGGTGTCCTATATAGCTGAGTTGTTTGTGGTGGTGATCTTGTTGAAACCTGTTGGCCATAAGGCCTGAGGGCCATACACACCTATTTTGACATGTACAATGCCATAGATGGTATTATTTTCTGTGGGACCAGTGTAATGCAATGAGCTCAGTGAGTTTGCTCCCAGCTCAATACATGCGCAGTTCACTGTCACCCCTGCAGTCCTAAAACTTTTGCCACACTGTACAAAATGGTGCCTGATGTGGCACTACTAGAGTTCTTGCTCTGCTGGACGTCAGGTCTGGGGGCTACCTGGACCCGTCTTTTGTGGAATTTGTAGGGTGCCACGTTGTTGCAGTTCACTGAGCCAGAAATGAGTTCACTCCCAGCTCAGTACTTTCTCTTGCCCTTGCCTCCTTAAACAAAATGATGCCAGATATGGTTACAGGGGGGCAGACTGGGCTATGAAATCCACGCTGTTCCCGCACTGCCTGTCTGCAACCCGCTGCTCTGTATCTGCTCCTGGTCAAGTCAACAGAGCAGCAGGACTGGCAATTCTTTCTCTTGGTTCACCACCCAAGCTCCCATGAAAGTCCCTTCCCACCTGTTTGGAGTTCAAGTCACTGCTGAATGCCATTGGGGTATCAGTCACTGCAACACCAAGGCGTTGTTTTCTCTGCTTTCCTCTGTCCATGAGTCTCCAGGTGCTACTATGCTGTTGTTCTGTTCTCTCCCTTTCCTGGAATGTGCCCCCTCTGCTTCATACTGGTTAATGTTTGTCCCCCATTTAAATGTGTCCTTACCTTATTCTGCCATCTTGATTCTGTTTTTTTCAGGTTTTTTTTTCAGTTTTTTTTTTTTTTTTTTTGCTTTGTTTTATTGACAAGGTAGATACACAGAAGGAGAGATAAAAATCTTCCATCTGTGAGTCCCCAAATGGCCTCAAGACAAGAGCCACGTGGGTGCAGGGAAACAAGGGTTTGGGCCATCCTCCGCTGCTTTCCCAGGCCACAGGAAGGGAGCTGGATGGGAAGTGGAGTATCTGGGACACGTACTAGTACCCATATGAGATCCGGCAATGATGGGCCATGTGTTAGATAATTGAGCCATAGCTCAACTTCACAGGCCCAGTCTTGGTGCTTTTGCATGCCCTTTTCATTTTGGCATCATTCCGTCAGGCAGCAGCATACACACATATTGTCATCACAGAGATATTTAGTGGCTTTCATTTCTGGAGTTAAGATTTCTCAAGTGAAACACTAGTAGTAAGTTTATAGAAACATAATGTAGTTTGATGTGTACTTGTGTTTTCATGCTTGTGAGCATTTTCCTGTTTCTCATAGGTATCAAACGTAGTGCTTACACATTATATGATTAGTTTTTAATAGTTCATAGTAAGCACCACTTTCAAAATATCAAGTCTGTTTTCCTTGAACACATTGTTTGCTTTTGTATATATGTTTTTAGGAGGTGATTCCTCACATGGCTGAGAAGTACGGATTCCAGTATGAATTGGTCCAGTACAGGTGGCCTCGTTGGCTTCATCAACAGACTGAAAAGCAAAGAATTATTTGGGGTTACAAAATTCTCTTCCTTGATGTCCTCTTTCCACTGGCAGTTGACAAAATCATTTTTGTTGATGCAGACCAGGTAATTGACTACTGTCTCTACTGTTTACATTTTTCATATATTTGTCTGAATATGAGCTTAACTTACTGTTGCATATATTGTACTGGCCTGCTCTGACAGAATTATAATGTATAAGCAAAGAATCTATTAAAACAAATATTTAGTCTTTAAGGAAAATTGTAGGAATTGTTATTTAGAACATAACCAATTTTTTTCTGAAGTATTAAAGTTTTGACTATAAAGGTTAAGACAGATGTTTATGTTAATAAGACTGGGTACATGAATTCCTGTGGCTATGAACTGATGCATAAAATTAGCAATTTCTTTTTGCAGAAAAAACATAGCAGATACATCCAAGTCTTCTGTCCTTCGTCATCCTTCAACATTTTTAGCATTCAAGCAATAGGCTCACTTAAAAAAATGATATTTAACCAAAAAAAAAAATGTTAACATCTCAGCCTTCCAGATGTGTGTGTACAAGAGTTATGACATTTTCCCTTCCTGCCTTGAATTACCTTTGTAACAGGGAAGAAGTTCAAAAAGCATACAGAATTTCTAGCTAACATGCATATGTGTGTGCATACATATATTTGTGTGTGTATGTTAGAATAATGCTTATAACTTAAAGCCTAAATTATAGATATGTAGATAGATAATACATATATGCATATACACACACTTAGGACAAAAATTACATCAAATTACAATTAATATGTGGGCTCTGTTCATTTTGTGCTATTTTCCAAATTATAATGTCCTTGGCCATGTATATTTTGCATAATAAAAGCTAAAAGGCAAATGTAGATGATGAAGTAAGCATTTCCAATACACTAATGTCATTCCTTCTCCTATCTTAACATCACCGTGCTCTTGTGAGGTGCGATTCTGTTAAAAACAAAACATATACTTTAAATATATTTTATTTTATTAATCTGTTTAGAACGATCAGGAAATCTTTCTTTGAAACCAGTATTTGCCAATACCTAGAGTTTTAGCATAGAAATGAGTTTTGAATTACCAGTTTATACTCCAAGAAACTGAGAGCATGAACTAGAGTAATATGTAATCCTTGACCCAAATATATTTGTGTAAAGTTTCTTGCTTAAAAATGGCACAGCAGTGATATTGGTGTACAAGATTATTGTCAGGAACATTAGGAATACTCATTTTAGTTTCATTTATAAGGACAAAAGAAAAAACCTAAAATTCTAACATAATTGCTGCATAAACCTGCTGTGAGAATGGGGATCTCTGTCGCTCTGATAAGATAGTAAGTGATCTGAAATTCCTGTAAATGGGGTTATGTTGTCTCACTGTCATCATCAGAGACACTGTTTTAATCATTCAGATTGTGAGACACGACCTGAAGGAACTCCGAGATTTCAATCTGGATGGGGCTCCGTACGGATACACTCCGTTCTGTGACAGCCGCACCGGCATGGATGGATATCGTTTCTGGAAAACGGGATACTGGGCAGCACATCTTTTAAGAAGAAAATACCATATCAGGTAAGACAATTCATACTTTTCACCTGTAGTAAATAAATACTGTGTTGGGTCACAAATTTTAATTTTCTTAGAAACTGTGCAATGTTGGCAACCAGTTGTATGGTGCTTACTGCATGCCAGTTATTCTTAGCAGCCTGTACATAAAGTAACTCACAAAATGTTTATAATAATCTTCCTGAGACTGTTAATTTCCCGTTTCTGAGGGTGGAAAAATGAAGCATGTGGCATTTATATAACTTGCCTAGTCTTGCCCTACTTGTACTTGGGTAATCCAGGAGTTGAACCTCAATGATACAGGTTATGTGAATTCTTTCAACTGCTCAAGGTATGGGCTTGATTCATGAAATACAAAATCAAAATAATATCTTCATAGCTGTTACTGTTTTGTAGAGCCATGAGTTTAATATAAATTCAGAAAAGCTTGACTCTGAAAGATGACAAATCCTAGCAGAATTATAGCCATGTTTAAATTCCTTAGAGATAGTATTAGGCAATGAAAAGATTATTATTACTAGCTCCTAGGTCATCTGCAGTAGATTGATGCCATCACTGTTGACATTCCCTGTCCTGGTGGGGAGGTACAACTATAAAACCAACACGGGCTATCAGAAGCATTCCGTTTTGCAGTGCCTTATATGTAGTGGATCTGAAGAAGTTCAGGAGGATTGCAGCGGGCGACCGGCTCAGGGGCCAGTACCAACATCTCAGTCAGGATCCAAACAGTCTCTCAAACCTAGACCAGGTAAGTAAAATGTTAATAGAATCAATACAGTAATTCAGTATATAAACATAGCATGCTCCATCTCCACCCCCGAAAATGTCAAAACCTTAGGTTTTTAATTTCTCAACTCCTGCTCTTTATGCGGTTCCATATTGGATACCTGAACTTCCCACTGTGACATAGAAATCAACAGCTCTGCAGTCCAGATTCTCTGTTTCCCTTTGTTCTTGTTGGAATTTATGTCTGTGTCCATTCATTTAGCAAGGATCTGTTCGATACTTGTGAAATGCTGCATATTCTTGTAAGATGTGGGACTTGGAAAATTAAAAATATAAACTTCATTTCTCGATGTAAGTTCTATCATTTTCAAGATATTTCTGTAAATGCTGATAGTCGGCCATTTTATTCTTCCCTCAAGAAATATAGGATTAGGAATTTGACCTTGTAGGTAAAACCTTTTTTATATTGATAATTGAAAAATATTTTTAAAAGTTTTTTTGAAAGGTACATTTTAGAGAATAAAGACAGAGGCCTTCCATCTGATGGTTCACTCCCCAAATGACCACAACTAGACCGGGGTTGATTCAAGGCTGGAAGCCGAAGCTTCTTTCAGTCTCCCGCGTGGCTACAGGGTTGGACTTCGGCCGTCCTCTGCTGCTTTCCCAGGACATAAGCAGAGAGTTCCATTGAAAGTGAAGCAGCCAGGACACAGACTAGCACCACAGGGGATGCTGGTGCAACAGGATGGAGGATAGTATACAGTGCCACCACACTGACCTCTGAAAGAGTTTTTAATATTAGGAAACCAAAAGAAGCCAGGGCAAATCAGGACTGCAAGGTGGGTGGCTAATGATTTCACATTGAAACTCACACACACAAAAGTGTGTGAGTGTGTGAGAGAGAGAGAGAATATTGTCGCTGTCCTGCAGCGATGGACTTGGTGCACGCGTGGACCCTGACTGATGGTCAAAGCCGAAGTTTATTAGGGGCCTCAGACTTTATACACTGGGAGTCCGTATGGGGCAGGGGAGGAAGTATTGAACTCATCAACAAAACCCATCTACTGTTTCGTACTCTTGATTGGGATTCCTTTTGTTTTGTATATTACACCAGGTGTTCTCATTTACATGCTGTTTATACAAAGGTAGCCATTTGGTTGTTCTCTTGCAAATTCTGTCCAATGAACTGCAATCCTGTGCTCATTGACCTTCCAGGGTCACAATGTCCTCCTACAAAATATCTTCATCTTTTTAGTCTATGTATACCTTCATTAGTGTGGTCTGTTTCTTATAGCCAGAATAGAGATGCTTTTTAGTCCATTCAACCAGTCTCTTAATTGGAGAATTTAATATATGTTCGAGGTAATTATTGGTGAGTGATGACTTGGTCTTGCCATTTTCCCATAACTATTTTTGTTTATTTTGGATCTCTTTGGTACAATTTTAGATTTCCTGCCTTCACATTCTTTCGTGATGATCATCATTTTTCTCTGCTTCCGTGTGTAGCATATCGTCAAACACTATTTGCAAGGCTGCAAAGTGGTGACAAATCAGTTTGTGCTTGATTTGGAAAGCCTTTATTTGACCTTCATTTTAAAATAGAGCTTTGCTAGTTACAGCGTTCTCAGCTGACAGTTCTTTTTGTTTTTTCGTTTTACTTTAAGAATGTGGACTATGTTAACTCCATTCCCTTCTAGCCTTTACAGTTTCGGGTGAGAAGTCTGCTGTCAATCTAAATGAGAGATCCTTTGAAGGTATTCTGGAGTTTCTTTCTTACACATTTTAGGATTTTTGTGTTTTACTCTTGAAAGTTTGAATATTTATCATTGTGAAGATTGTTAGTTATTTAAAAGAATGTAAGAGTTCCAGTTTTAGGTCATAGGATATTAAGAGACTTTACGCGCAGCTAATTCTCGCAACCTGGTTCTTTACCGTGAGCTGAAAACACCAGACGCAACGAGGTATCTTAGGAAGTTTATTCCAGCGGGGCAGGAAAAGGGGAAAGGGGGAGGGGGGGGAGCAAGGAAGAAGAGAGAGAGAGAGAGAGAGAGAAATGAGTGGGGCAGGAACAGGGAAGGGGGGTAAGAAGGAGAGAGGGAGAGGAAGAGCAGGGGAGAGGAACCAAGGAGAGCAAGAGCAAGAGAGAGCAAGAGAGAGCAAGAGAGAGCAAGAGAGCGAACCGCACCACACCTGGGAGCCTTTTTTGCCTGCCAGGTGTGGGGGGCGGGGATTGGGAGGGATTGAGGTCAAGGCCCCAGGGGATTGGTGCCTGCAGGTGAATGCCTGGGGATGACTAGTGAGTGGGCGGGGTTGGGGAAGGGGCTGGGAGATTGGGGGTGGGATTCTCAGGTGGAATGCCAGGTTACATCTGATTGGTGGATGGCTGGACTGGCGCGAATTCTGTGAGCTGTGAGGAAGAAGAAATGGCGCAGGGTCCAGGGTGGGATATTGGAAGTCCTTACAAAGATTTTTTCTGATCATGTCTATTTGGGGTTCTATGTGATTTCTAAACCTGGATGTCCATATCTTCATCTAGTTAAGAAGTTTTCTAGTATCATTTCCGTGAGTAGGTTCTCAAAGTAATTATGCTTTTCCACTCTTCAAGAATGCTTATGACACATGTATTTGTCATTTGATGTCATCCCACAGGTCATGAATGCTGTTTTCATTTTCTCTACTTTTTCTTCTTCTGGGGGGAAAGGATTCCAATTTTTCAAAAGTTTTATCTTCTAGTTCAGATATTTTTTCTTATTCAATAAATGTGTTGTTCAAGCTTTCCACTATTTTTGTTATTTTACATATTGCATATTGTTCCATTTAAAATATTTTTAGTTTGAGCTTTCTTCAACATTTCTGTTTCATAAAAATTTTACCATCCATGTGTACGGCCATACCACCCTGAACGCACCCGATCTCATCTGATCTTGGAAGCTAAGCAGGGTCTGGCCTGGTTAGTACTTGGATGGGAGATTTTGCCATCCATGTCCTTCATTTTGACAGAAGTAAGTAGGCACCCTGCTCCGCAACAGTTTGTTCACATGGACTCACAGTCAGTGGGGGCCGTAAGTTTCCTCCCCTAGAGAGAATCCCTAATGGAACCTGGGTACATGCCTCTCACTTCACTCTGGAAAAACAGCTTCTGGCATTCCTGCCAGCCATGAAATACGGAGTCACTGGTCGTGTCCACAATCAGCTGCGTGTCTCAGCCATCCTTGCTGCTCCCTGGAGTCTGTTTTCTGCTTGTACACGTTTGACTGAAAATGCTCTCTGACCATCCTCCAGCAGGTCCTCCCCTGTTTTTCTGGTATCTTCCCACAATAAAAATCTTTGCATTGTTTCTTTTTTCAGCCATCTCATAATCATTGTGATCTAAACCTTTTTTAAAAAATATTTTATCAGGCAGATTTACACATGGAAACATATTCCATCTGCTGGTTCACTCCACAAATGGCCACAATGGCCAGAGCTGAGCTCATCCAAAGCCAGGAACCAGGAACTTCTGCTGGGTCTCCCTCATGGATACATGATCCTAAAGCTTTGGCCCATCCTTGACTGCTTTCCCAGGCCACAAGTAGGAAACTGGATGGGAAGTGGAGCAGCCAGAACACGAACTGAGATACTGTTGACTTTGTTGTGCCATTGATGAGAAGTTGTTTCTAAAGCCTGCTGGTTGTCCATGTCTACCTCAGTGTGTTCAGCCTTACGTGCTTGCCCTTTGCAAAAAAGTGTTGTCATTCAACTAGCTTTTCTTTCCACCTTTTGATAAGGCACTTGAAGTCCTCTGTTGGATTAGAGAAGCCAACTGTCTTAGCTTTCATGTGCATTTGGATGTGTTCTTTATCCTTGCATGAGAGTAACAGAGATAACCCAGGCTTGCAATATAAGCTCTGATGCCAATCCATGTGTCTGTGTGAGGTTCTCTGAGTGGTGTAGTTGGGGAGACCCCCACAAACTTACCAGACCAGTCCTCAGGCCCAGCTCTCATGTATGCTGGTAGGTACAGCAGCCTGACCCAGCCCAACCCTGCCCCAACCCATGCATGTACTAGTGGGTGCAGCTGCCTTGACCCACCCTACCTCTGATGAAAATCATAACTAAATTAAAGGTATTCTATAGTTATGGAAAGGAAAGCTCATTACAGTTAACATGTCCATTTTCCCAACATCTACTTGTAGATCCAATCCAAGTTCAAAGCAAGTTGTTTTATGGGTATTTACCGATTTTAAAATTTACATGGAAAAGGAAATGACTCAGACTAATACTACCAAACTTGAAATCTTACTATAAAGCCATCAAAGCAATCAGGAACAATTGGTATGGACAAAGATCCATGGAACAGAGACCTGTCACACAGTCAAGTCATGTTTGACAAACGAGTAGACAGAACAGTGGAGGAAACCAACAAATAGTGCTGGTACAATTAGATTTCGTGTTGAAAACCTAGATACGGCCTTACTCTGGGTATCTAGAAGATGGGAGAGACTATTGCTGATCTGTGAAACTCAGTATGGCTGGTGAAATGCATCTTGTTTTAACCTCATGAACATGAATCTTAAGGGAAACATTGATTCTTACAGATAATTTCATCTATGATTCTGCTCTCACTTTTTTGAATGCTTATTTCTTGCACTTCCCTCTTGCACTGTCCCTCAGTGTTGTGTAATCTATAACCTACTTTTTGTTTCTAAGGGTTTGTCTAATCTGGAACTATCACATAAATCATACATTGAGTTCTTTTGTATTTAGTTTCTCATTTGCCAGAGTGTTTTCAGGGTCCATCCGTATTGTAACATGTGTCACTACTCCAGTCCATTTGTATAGATGTCCAGCATTTCATTTGTCCACTCATCAGATAATAAGGTTTTAGGTTGTTTCTTGCTTTCCAGCTAGTCTGAATAACAGTACATAGAACATTTGTGTACAGATTTGGTTTGAGCCTGTGTTTACAGTTCTTTTTGGTCATATGATAACTCTAACTTCTTCTTAAACTTTATGTGAAAATCAGAGACAAAAAGCGGCACCCCATTAATTGATTCACTTCCCAAATGCTTGCAAGAACCAGGACTGGATCACCCTTTTACCTGGAGCCCAGAACTCAAATCTCATGAGAGGCAGGGACTCAGGCACTTGGGCCATCACCTGCTACTTCCCCGGGTGCATACTGTCAGAACAGGGAGTTGGAAGTAGAGCCAGGATGCAAACCCAGTCACTTCACATGGGACAAGCTTAAGCAGTGAGTCCCAGTGCTTAACTTCTTGATGACCTGCCAAACTGTTTCCAAAGGCAACACATTATATTATGTCCCAACCAGGAGCATGTAATGATTAGTCTGTCCATATCTTTTTTAATTGCATATGTATAGTAGGTAGTAAGTGATATCTTATGGTCGTTTTTATCTGTAGTTCCTAATGATTAGTAAAGCTGCATGTCCTTTTATGTGTTTCTTGGCCGTTTGGATGTATCCTCTAAAAATATGTATTTTAATCCTTTGACCAATTTTTAAATTGTTTTCTTTTTATTACTGTGTTGCAAGAGTTCTTTTTAAAAATATGTATTTATTTGAAAGGTAGAGTTAGAGGGAAAGACAGAGCTCTGCTGGTTGACTCCTAGACAGCTCCAACAGCTAGGGCTGGGCCAAGCCAGAGTTAGGAGCTATGAGCTTTATCTGAGTCTTCTGCATGGGTGTGGGGGCCTTAGCACTCAGGACATCATCTGCATTGCCCCCGGCCCATCAGCAGGGAGCTGGATTGGAAGTGGAGCAGCCATACGTCTGGATATACTGGCATACGTCTGGATGCCAGTGTTGCCGGCAATAGTTTACCAAATACGCACTGGCCTCAAAAGAGTTCGTCATATTCTGAGTGCTGACCTTGTCGGATGCATGATTTGCAAATATCTTCTCCTGTTCTGTGGGTTGTCTTTTCATATTCTTTAAAGTATAAAAGCAGTAGATTTTGATACTATGCAATTTACTGATATCTTCGTTGTTACTTTTGCTTTTATCTCCATTAAATTATTTTCTAATTCAAAGTCACTAAAAAGTTGGGCCCCTACTGCACATCATTAATAAAACTTAATTCAAAATGGGTCCCAATCTAGTAAAGTCTAGACCATAGAACTCCTAGAAAGATGGATCATGGGATAGTGACCAGATCCTGCTGATTTGACATTCTGTGGAATCCAAAGATAGAGAAGGGAGACCAAGAAATGGAAATCATAGCAGATTGAGCCTAGGATGGGGCCAGTTCAGTGAGTGACCAGAATAAGAGGATGCACTAAGCTACTTAATATTCCAAGGAATGTAGGGTAATAGAACGCTTTTATCTTGTAGTTACTACGTGCATATTTATAGGAAAATAATGAGATTTCCATATTTCTGGAATGTATATTCATTATTTCATCTCTTTGCCAGTAATTCACTGATTTGATTACTATAGCATTTATAGTAAGTCTGGTTTTGTCAGTTCTTTTATTTTTCTTTGAGACTGTTGAGTTGATGCTCAATATCCATGTCATAACCTGATGGGAATTTGTACTTTGGGATTGTGTGGAATTCATAGGTAAACTGGAAGGTGGACATCTTAACACTACTATCATCTTACATATGGATGGAGATCAGTTCTTCATGGATATTTGCCTTACTTGATTTCTTTCATCAGAATTGTATGGTTTTCTACATATACAGGATTATATTTTATTGAATTTATACCAGAGTGGGGTTTTTTGGTGCTGAAGTAAATAGTTTTTAAATTTCAAATTTAGTTGTTTGTTGCTGACATACAGAGAAGTGGTTAACTTTCATCTGTTAATTTTAGGCTTTCAAGCCTTGCTACAAATACTTATTGATTCCAGCATTTTTCCTCATTCTTATGTTTCCGTGCGTAAACAATCCTATTATTTGCAAGTGATAACAATTTCTTTTCTTCCTTTCAATCTACATGCTGTTGTTCCCCTTACTTTATTACACGGACTGGAAGCTAGGACTTCCAGCATGTGTTTAATGGCAGTGTTGAGAGAAGATCCCTCAAGCTATGACTCGGCTTACACAGGGTCGCTGGTTCCATCGCCTTGCACATCCCCTGGGGGAGAAGCAGTTTGTACTTCGCTTGGAATGCAAACATGTTCTCTGGGGAGGATGCAAAGAACAACCCCTGGATTATAAACAGTTTTATGTGGAGACAGCATCTCAATGTCTCCACAGGTCTCTTAACTTACATGGTTCATTTGCCAGTCAGCATCCTGTAATTGATGTATCAGCACTCTTTTCTTAGAAATTCCTGAACACGAGGGACTATGAAGATATTCATGGACTGTTGTTTGTAGTAGCAAGATCAGCTCAGACTCTGCTGACTGGCCTGGTAACTGGGCAGAGGTAGTTGGGTCTCGGGACAGTGGGAATTGGGAGGCAGAGGGGGACGGATACTGAGTGTAGGTCTTCCTCTTCCTCTTCATCCCTGGCACTAGCAGTAAAGTCTAAGGACGGCGCAGATGTAGCACCAGTGCTCGTGATCATTCGCTAGTTGAATCTTGTTGGAGGTTTAAAGCGTCAACGTTTCATGGCTTTTTTTAAATGGTATCTTCAGCCTAGCCCTTTCTGACATTATCTGTCCCTCTAAGCTCAAATCCTTCTTGTTGTAGGACCTTCCCAATAATATGATTTACCAAGTTGCCATTAAATCTCTTCCTCAAGATTGGCTGTGGTGTGAAACTTGGTGTGATGATGAATCCAAACAAAGAGCCAAAACAATTGATCTGGTGAGTATCTGTGATTGCATTTGTTATAAGCACAAAGGAAATAGATACATAGAATTATACCCTCTGGATTTGTTTGGTTTTTTTTTTTTTTTGAGAGACGCATACGTAGAGGTTGAAGACAGAAAAAAGGTTGTGTGAAGAATGAATCCTCAGCCCTACAGATCCGCCCCTTGTGGGGGATGGTTATGTGGCCGCCGCCTCTAATGTGAGAGAAGCCAAGGTCATTGCTGGATGGGCAGCTATTTCTGCATAGATTTCAGTTTTTAACATAACCAGCTTTTCTCTCTCTTTCTCTCTCTCTCTCTCTCACACACACACTCACTCTTGGGAGAAATGGAAATGCAGAAAAATCTTTTTAAAATAACCTGTTATGGAAGTGAAAGGCGTAATGGCATAACAAATGTCATGATGCAATTTCAACTCTCCATTTCAATGATGGTTTCTCAACTTGAGCAGTATTGGCATCTGGGCGAGATAGCTGTTGCAGGGGCTGTCCTGTACAGCGTCATCCCCTCCCCCACCCTACACTTTGAAGGGCGTGATTGCCTGGTTAAGATCCATTTGGAGGAACAGGCTTTTGATATGGGAGTTAAGATGCCACTTGCAATGGCTGCATCCAGCATCGGGATGCCCGGATTTGAGTTCTGGCTATGTCTCATTGCAGCTCCCACACATGCATGCCCTGCGATGCATCAGGTAATGGCTCAAGAGCTGAAGCACCTGCCCCTGCCCCGCTTGGGAGTTCCGAGATCCTAGCCTAGCCAATCTGGGCAGTGAATGAGAATATGAATTATTTCTCTTCCTCCTTCCAAATAAATGAAAATAATTTTCAAAAAATTAGAATCATTGGTGTGGCATCAAAAACATTGTAGCATAATAAAATAAAGGCAACATAGTATTTTTAATAGCTCTGCCATGAATTCTTTTAATACGACTTGTTTACATAATTGAGTCACAAGAGTTACGAGAGAGACTTTCCATTTACTAGCTCACTCTCCAAGTGGTTGCTAAGGCTAAGGCAGGAGCTTCATTCAAATGTCACACTTGGGCCATCTTCCACTGCTTTCCCAGGCCACGAGCAGGGAGCTGGATCAGAGGTGGAACTGGAAAACAAACCAGAACCTACACAGAATGCCAGCATCAAAGGTGGCTGCTTTACCCATCACATCATGTCGGACCCTCTGCCACAATCAGAAACTAGTTGCATCATTCAGTTGGACATTGCCTCGGCCCGGCATGACGACTCAGCGGCGAAATCTGCCTTGCACATGCTGGATTCCCATGTGGGAGCTGGGTCATGTCCCAGCTGTGCCACTTCCCATCCAGTTCCCTGCTTGTGGCATGGAAAGGATGGCCCAGAGCCTTGGTACTTTGCACTTGAGTGGGAGACCCGGAAGAGGCTCCGGGGTCCTGATCAGCACAGCTCTGGCCGTTGCAGTCACTTGGGAAGTGAGCCAATGGATCTTTCTCTGTCTCTCCTTTTCTCTGTAAATCTGATTTTTCAATGAAAGGTTTTTTAAAAAATTACCTGTAAAGTTGGCTTCTGCAAATAAGATCCTGTTTTCCATCCGGTTAAGGAAAATAGTACTGAGAAAGGAAATCCACCATGAACTGCAAGCATGTGGCAGGGAAAGGGTTAAGACAGCCGCCTGGTTCATAATGAATAGTTTGAATGAAAACTGAACATGGCCATGTCCGCACGTTTGACATGGCCAGGCCTTCTGCCGGTAAACGTGCAGTCGGCACTGTGAGGACTGGGACTGGACTTGGCTGCCTTCCCACAATGCCTGAGAAGCAGACCCGCCTGCCAGTTCAGTCAGGGTGGTAATGTAAGTGGAGCTGTTTGAGCATGGCACTGCACTAGTCAACATTTTGTGACTCATCAGAGTGCCTTTAAAGTTTGTGTAAATTTGTTTATAGTATTAAGCAGTTACTACTAAATCATTTGAGATTTTGTCATTTTACATTGACCTGTCTGTTAAGCTATAGTACTTAGTTTTGCTTTTTATAACATTGTGCTTTATTTGCTCTGGCAACAGGAATGTCCTGAAATAACTTGCTATGCTTCTTATAACATGGTTTTTCATTAACAAGACATATTTAAACTTTCAGTGCAATAATCCCAAAACAAAGGAACCCAAACTAAAAGCTGCAGCCAGGATTATCCCAGAATGGGTGGAATATGATAATGAGATACGGCAACTGTTAGATCAGCTTGAAAAGAAGAAGGAAAATGCAAGTAAGTCATGATGTAATGGTCACTGAGGCCTAGCGACCTCGACTGTATGTTCGAAAATGACAAGTTAGGTGGATCAGCAGGCAGCTGGCGAAGGGTTTCCTCGGAGATGAAAACAGACGACCTTCTCCAGCAACCTAGGCAGGCTTCCCTTCAGGTGGGTGTCTGGACAAGGAACAGATGAAGGCCCACGTCACACACCACCACCCGAGTCCAAATGAGGGTGTTTTACTCAAGATCATTGAGACCTTTCCCAGCATTCCCCCACTCTCCATTTTCTCTCAGGATTAGGCTTCTCCGCCATTTGGAACAGATAAACTGTCGGGTCTCTGGGACGCACCAGAGTGGGCGGCCAGCTGTGCGATCTTCAGACACCCTTTAATTGGGGGGCTTTCTCCGGTCCTCCAAGCGAGTAAGCACTTGGCCTCAGCCATGTAGTTGAGTGTGAGGTGGTTTGTCAGCGTGCCCCCTTTTTGTTTCTGGAAATGTACTCCTAGCTGGGTGTCAGTCTCAGAAGCACTCCCCTCAGCTCTACCGTGACGCTCTTTCATCCTACACGGTCTTTGTAATGGAGTGTTGTGAAGAGTGGAGCATTTTGTCATGTTTGAAATGTATGGATGAATTTGAGCTCTAAATTCATTTGACTAAAATATTTTCAGTTCACAGTGCTTTTAAGTCCGTCTCAGAGCTCAGTAATGCAGGAGTGCTCCAGGAGTGGTCATCAGCATTGACCTCAGAGCTGGCTCGTGTCTGCAGCGGAGGGCTCTATCCCCCGTCACAAACAGGCACTACCGCGTGCAGGAGGAATGACCCTCTGTTAGTGTGCTTCAAGGCCGCCTCCTGCCAGGCAGGACACCAGGTCTTACACTAACACGGAAGCTCCTGTGGTCCTGGACTCATGGCACTGCAGAGCTGGGTAGGAAAAGGAGCTAGTTACGGTGCTCTATACAAGATGAATCCGATGGCACCAGACCATCAAAGGCTCCTCAGGCCACACTTTGATTTTTATTTAACTCCCTTGGTGACATTTAAGATTTCAAGAACTAAATAAACTTTCCCTTCTTACAGTTTTGGGTCATGATGAACTCTAGCAGTGGTTTTGTAAGACGATGAAAATATGACAAGACAGCTGCTACCTGCTGGAGAACGGTGGAACTACTGCTCAGACTCTGCAAGTTTAATTATTTAAAACACATGTACTTAAGTTTAAATAAAAATGACGAGTATTTAAATCTATTCCTTTTTTGTGATTGTTTTAAACAATGCATTTTCATCAATTAAAATGACATTTTGACAGATAATTGGTAGAAAATATCTAACTGGTTCTTTCCCATGTTTACCAAACCAGCCACATCCTTTTCCACTCCAGCTTTACATACACCCATATTTTCTTACATCTAAAATCAGACTCTTCTGAGAAAGATGTTTGCTTTTGAATAAGATGTCCATTTATATCTTAAATGCTTTAAGATGGAAGTCATACTGTAATTTCTTAATCATGTCTTAACTATTTAACGTATTCAATGTTCATGCAATTATATTCATTGGCATATTCTATTTAAAAACCAAATACTTCGGTAGGAAGTTAAGACTGTCCAAACATTCTGGAATCATACAGATAGGGGTTAGAAGCGATTCCAGTGTCACTTGGAACCTCGTCCCCAGAAGTCTGTGTTGCTAGGTTTGAGAAACCTTAGCATTTAGCTTCCTCTCGCAAGGCTTTCTTATATAGTTCCTCAGGCAATCTTGTAAACCTGCAGGGCAACAAGGAGATCCTACTTCTTTAAACATAGCTGGGTCCAGCTTTGGACAGCTGTGTGGAGCTGCGAGCCGAAAGCTGTCCACCAGCTGTCTCTGCTCTTACTCCTGTCAGCTTAATGACTGGGCTGGTCCTGAGGTAACAAACCAGAGTGCTGGAGGAGACCTTTCTCCGGCAGCACCTTTCACTGCTAAGACACCCCCCCCTTACTTGTCCCGGTGTGAATCGCATGCTGTGGGTAGGCCCTGCTCTAGTGGAATGAAGTCATTGCTGTGCATTCAAAGGTGCTCTTGAAAGCAGCAGCCGAGGCTAGCCCAAGGTACCAACTCCATGGTGCCTTCCAGCTCCCTGTTCCTCGGAGTTGGGCATGGAGCTAGGGCGCA
This sequence comes from Ochotona curzoniae, assembly GCF_017591425.1. Classification (NCBI taxonomy): domain Eukaryota; kingdom Metazoa; phylum Chordata; class Mammalia; order Lagomorpha; family Ochotonidae; genus Ochotona; species Ochotona curzoniae. Next base: position 11,731,506 of record NW_024466502.1, read on the forward strand.
GCGAGAGCCCAGGACTGTCTGAAATTCCAGCTGCAGCTACGAAGAGGTCTGTTCGGGTGGTACTCAGGTAGGCAGGGCAGAATCCTTGTGTCAGATGTTACTTTGTTTTCAATTCTGTAAGAACCTTGTCAGAGGAGGATCTGGACACACACCTGATCCTCAGCTTCATTACTGAGCCGCCTTCCCCGGAAGCCTGGGTCCCCTTGCGTGAGAGGAGACAATCTCAATGATCCCCCTCCTGGCTGACTGATCTAAGTTATTTACAATGTCTCATCTTCAGCTGGCCTCGGCCTTGAGAGGGCTGTGGAATTTTAGCCACTCCTGTTTTGTCTTCTGATCGTCCCTGTCAAACAGTAAAGTTATAGAAATGTTTACTTAGTGCAGAGAGTTTATGGAAAGTGTACTTCCTGAAGAGTGAATTTCAAAATTTGCTCCAAAACCTTCCAAGACCTTTTGTAAAGATAGAATTAAAGTCCCTCAGACTTCGATGGTAGATTTATTTCTTATTCTCAATGACTAAACATGAATTGACAAAGTACTGATATGGCCATAAATATTTTTATTACATGTGAAAATACACAGGAATAAAAATAGTACCCTTTGTAGACATGTCTGTTCCCTTTTTCAAATAATTCTTTTATTAAAATAGTAAATTGTGATTAAATTCCTTGGTCTTATTCAAAACAAACTATAGAGCAGTAATTTCACTTCTCAAACTTTCCAGCTGCCATCTCTTCCAAGCTCTGCTTTCCACTTCAGGTCAGTGTTTCAACCACATGAGACAATCCTATTGCTACACAGAAAGCCACGTGGTGGCTAGTTTTACTTCTTGAATCATTCAGTAAATGAGATCTGTTAAAGAAAAATTTATCCTTACCTAGCCTCATTTGAAAGTACAGAATGAACTCTGCCACTAACAGAGGAATGACAAATTAGCCTCTGCCTGCCTCCTTGCATTAGAAAAATGGAAACCTAGTTGTGTGTTTCCCAGGTTAGCCCAGTGATGTCCACTCACGTGAACAAGGCCCAGGGCCCGGCGGCAGCGAGGCAGCAGCCAGCGAGGGGCCCCCTGTATAAATATCAAATATAAACCAAACCAACTTCCTGCCTTGAACGGTATAATTCTTATACACCATGAGTGGAAAATGATGCCCACTATACTTGTAATTCTATTGATTTTTTCCATAAAAAGGCTATGGGTAATTTAAGATTTCATCAGAGCTCCAAAAATGTCTGCTTTTTAATAGTTAACAATTGTACCACTGAAGGCATGTTTAATGTTGTAATCCAAATCACATCAGTGAACTAAAATTTTCAAATTTTCTATTCATGACAAAAATGCATTTAGTTTCCTGATTTAAGAACTTCATATGTTTATAGGCTGATGTGTTTACTCGCTACTGTAGAAAATATCCACAACTTACAGACCAACCATTCTGCATGAAAGAAGTCACCAGAAAGGAATATAATGGAAAAAAAGGTCTAGAATATTCTCATATTTCCCAGATGAGACATTAAAGTTACCTGGCACCTTCAGTCCCCAGAGTGGAAGCAGTCCAACAATGGAATTCTTTTCCAGTGACATGCTGTACACCGCAGCATCTCCTGGGGTCAGGCAGACAAGTGGAATGACAGCTCAAGCCCTTACACACCCAGGACCTTCCCAGCGGTTGTTTAAGGAAAGCATGCACTGACCAGCTCTGCCTTCAGGTAGATACCAGCAAGTGATCGATGGCTGCGTGCTGAGACTTAGTTAGCAACTGGCATTTGGCACCATAATTCTCTCCACCTTTTGGTTGACTAAGTTCCTGTAAGACTTGAGAGGCAATGATAAAGAGGGGAAGAAACGGAGCAACCCTCGGGGAGCAGCCAGGGCGAGGCCCCAGCTCTGACCTGCCCACCTGCTTGTTCCCAGGGGCTTCTTGCTGGTGGGCAGCTTCCTCCGAGACGGAGGGTCGGACAGGACCTCGCCACTGCTCTGCCTCATTGAAGCTTGCAGAGTACTTCAGAGGTCACAATGACATATGCAAAGGGAACCCAACAGAAAAAAATAACTTTAATTATTTCTTAGTTGTATAAAGGACACACAAAATGAATTTACCTTAGAAATTGCCACAATGATTTGAACATTGACACTAAAACAAAATGAAGCCTGCAAAATGCAGTGTTAAATTTGTTGGTACAAAATAGAACCCTAAATGAATGTGAAAAACACTGAAATATTTGCTTAATTTAACTATGTGACTTTTATCCTCCAAATTAAAAATTTTCCACACTTATTTCAGGGTGTGACTGTAGCAGAAAAGATTTTGTGCTTTGCTGTTGTAAACATTCATGATCAAGGAGTCTCCCACAATGAATTAAAATGCTTGATTTCATAAAAACAATATATTAGGCCTTTTAATGCTTATAATGTTTCAGAATGACTTGAGGCAAAAACAAACCTTCCCAGAAAAAAGGTTATACTTCTTAAAGTAATTCTTAGATTTTAAATGCAGCATCAGTAGTTCCATAAATATTAAGTTCTGGATCAACATAACACTCATTTTAGGGCAAAAATTATCCCGTATACAAAAACTAACTATAGTTCATTTCTTAGTTACCTTGTTAAAAGGTAAGGAAGTATCTCAAGGAGATGCTGTCCAGTTCAATGAAGCAACAGTGAAAATACAGCAGGGACACACTATTTTTAAGCTCGTATTTTCTTCTAGGTGGCACATGTAGAGGCAGCAGGATCCGGTGGGACGCGAGGCCTGTCCCGTCCAGGAGTTGCTGCAGCTCGGGGTCAGCCTGGGTGCAGGAGAGGAGCTGCTGCTCCCTCTGTTTTATTAATAGTGTGAAACATGACATTCTGTGTTTGTTGTCTGAGCGAGTTTACATTCCTAAACCAGTCTTGTAACAGGGATCTGTATAACGACTCAGAACTTCAGTTGCTTAAAACTAATTCAATTTTTGTTTCAACAATATTACTTCAGTATTATCAGCTTGTTTGGCATATTTTCCTCGATATCAATATTAAGCTAGAGCCCACAAGTTTTTTTTTTAAACAATTAAGTAATTTTCAGCATTCTGTAGACACTACACCAACATAAGTAGATATGCTTAAAATCAAGTCTACACCTGGATAACCCAGCTGCCACCTACTGGACCCACGTGTGGTCAGAGGCACGTGCAAATGACTGCATGTGCCAAAAGCCAAGCACAGGCGTCCCTAACAACAGACAGCTCAGCAGGTTCACCTTCGCTTCAGGAACATTGCACCTCCACGCATTCTCAGGAAGGTCACAGGTGAAGGCACCGATGGGCTGTGCAAGGCTCTGCAAAGAAGAAATGGCACACTCCAAGGAAGAATGCCAGCTGTGCCAGCAGTTCCCTGGGGGAGCGGCTTCAGACCAACCAGCGCTTCCCGACCCTCACGCCGTGTACACAGACTGCTGTCACAGACAGAACCACTCCTTGCCTCCCTGCCTTGGCAACCCCATTGACCAGTCTGAATGGGTAAGAACGGATTTTTCATTAAAACAATTCTTTGGTCATGGACAAACTGAAATATGTGAAATTGTTTCATTAGGATCCCAGAACAAGGTTTCTGTGTTTTTAATCTTTAAAAATATTAAGAAGAGCAGAAAAACAGTTTAATTGAAGTGGAATTTGAATCTGAATGGTCCACCCGAGCTGAAGGGATTGAACCCTTGCCATGAGTTCCAGCTTCTGTGGAAAGGGTTGCCGCCACCTCCTTGTTGGCTCTCGGCATCCAGGGGGTCTTCTCCATCATCAAACTTCTTTCTCATTTCTAGACAAAAACCAGCAAATGAAGAGACAGTTATTAACAGTGGTACTGGGAGAAAGGGGATACGGAAACAGTACACTTAGGTTTGGGGAACCACTTCTCAAAGTGGCTTAACCTCCATTTTTGAGACCAGATTTGCCTCTTTCAACTTGAGTTCAATCTGAGACCTCAAGAGTTTTTATACCAGAATCTTTAGTCTCTCAGAACAGACATTAGGATGCAGAATCTACTTTTTCTTCCCCAAGGCAGAGCCCTGCGGTGCCAGCCCCAGCCAGCTCCCTTAGCTTATTACAGTCCCCTCCCAAAAGAGGGCTCTTAGGATGCAGTCTCATAGAGCTCTGCCCTTAGACAGCCTGGCACAGGTGCACACAGTGTTCACAGCTGAGTAACAGAACAGACGGCATGCATCCTACCGTGTCTAGTAAACACATTTCTATCGCCCTTACTATAGATCACTTCCATAAAAAGGAAGTAACTTCAAACAAGCTTTCCCAAAGATAAGTAACATGATTTCCTCTTTTTGTTGAATCTAAGAGTCATGGTTCCACTGATATGGAGTATCAGCTTAACACTGATTTTTTTTTTTCCTGGAAACAGTACAGCGTTCATTGTCCATTACTACTCAGTTCTCACCCCATCTGTACCTGAGCTAGGCCCTACTAACATGGAAAATGAACACAGAGCAGGCAGTGAACATGCCCACCGTTCACCACCATGCTGGCCCTGCAGGCTGCTGCAGTGGGGCTCCTATCACATGGGAACCCAGGATCGTATCCCTTGCCGTGGCCTCAGCTCAGCCTTAGCAATTTCAAGAATTGATGGAATATAAATGGCAGCTCATTTATATACACTGTCTCAAAACAAAACATATCTACCAATGCTGGTCCTGTGATTCAAGGCAAGATTGCTGGAGAACACTCACAAGGCCTCTTCTCCCTAGCTCTCTCCTCTACTCCCTGCATGATCCAGCAAGCATACTGGTTTCCCCTTTAAGCCCATATAAGAAAATCAGAAGAAATCATCACTGCCCTTTAAAGTTAGCAGGAAAATAGAGATAATGAATAGCTCAAGTTCAATGTGTGCTCTCATGTCACAAGTGAAAAAACCTTGGAAGCCAGAGAAGTTCCACTAGCTTGTTGAAGGAGAAAGGAGAGTCAAACTGTAGAGAAACAGAATAAAAACAGAGCTTCCTGTGTCCACCCTGACACAAAAACAGAGGGCTCATACACACAGCTACGCCACAGAGTGTGACATGGAAAGTCCTTGTGTAAGAACATCTGCCCGGCAAACATCCATTCAACCCTAGCCTGCTCCTAGGCTGCTTGCTGCTTCCTTAGCACTTTGGCCAGTCCTTCTCATCACTGTCCTTAGGACCTTCCCCTTGAGTAGGCACTGGGGTGCTGCGGTCACAATGCTGCTTGGGATACTCACATCTCAGTGCATGGGGTCAAGTCCCACCTCTGCTTCAACTTTCTTGCTAATGCATCTGGGAGGCAGCAGAACCTGGGTTTCTGTCACCATGTGGGAAAACTAGATGGAGCTGCTGGCTCTTGGCTTTGGCCTGGCCCAGTCTTAGCTGTTGGGAACATTTGGGGAGAGGAATAGTAGCTTCAGGATCTCCTCTCCCCCTCCAATCACTCTATCAAGTATATCAACTTGGAATAAGGGTATTTCCCTTGCCTCAACCTCCAGATCCACATTCTATCTCAACTGCAGGGCTCTGATATTCCAGTAGAAACACCATTATCTTTAGTAGGTCTCTCTGTGGTTATGGTTTATTAATAAGCTTACTAAACCCAAGGCTTCATTCCTCATCAACAGTCTTTCCACCACACTGTATGACAGTCCCCAGAATTGGGGACAGGGAAAGACACGTCCCACCGCACTTCACCCTCCACATCTAACGTTTCCAAGATGGGCCAAGGATTACTAACACCACTGACTCCACCGTTTCAGAGAACAGAAGGTCTTAAAGGCAAGGCATACCTGGGTCAGAAAGGACTTCCTTAGCAGCTGCTATGTCAATGAACTTTTTCTCAGCTTTTTTCTTTTCTTCTTCATTCTGGAAGTTATCTGGGTGCCACTGAAGTGCTAATTTTCTGTATGCCTTAATGATTTCTTGTTTTTTGGCATTTCTGTAGGATGGTAAAATTAACTGATAATCATTTAACATATGTCCAATGCACTATCGTAAGAATCAGAAGAGATAGTTAAGGATAGCATGGCATTAGAAACCTGTTTTCCCTTGGAGTTCCAATGGCATTCTAGGCCACAGAGTCACAGGAAGTTCTCGATAATCCAATATGCGTTCATGAAGAACAGAATCTTATTAAAAATCAAACTACTACTGATCCTTATAAAATTCCCTGAAAATTTTGCATGAATCTTTCATTTTTTTCAGAATATTCAAAATAGCATGATTCAGTTCTTTCTTGGCATTTAAATAAAAAAACCCAGATAATTTTGTCAGAGAAGGTAAATCTTACATTAAAAATACATAGTCAACAGATCATCTACCTTCTAGTACCTGCATATTACTTCTAGAAGCACTGCTTTATTTTTAGGCCTAGACCATGTTTTTTCCTTTTCTGCATCTGCATCTTGGCCCCCTCCTCTTGTCCTGCCCACCAGAGTTCTCTCCCACCTCTTTACTCATCTAAAAGACTGTAGGCCTGGGACTGACTCATGATAGCACTCATCGCCAGAGGCTTCTCTGCATTTCATTACTAGTCTCGACCAAAGGCATCTTCCTGTAAGATATTCACAATAGCTTTACGATGCCAAACATGGTTAGTAACAATAATACAAGTGGAGGAAATTAATTGGAGAGAAAGAGTAATGATTAGCTTTGCCAGTTAGGAATACTAATGCAAATTCTAAAAAATTCACCTTTTTACTCCCAAGATTTTATAATAATCTCGTTTCTGCGACTGCTTCAGTAGTCTTTGTGCTTTTTCTAAACCTTCCCGAATCTGCTGATCATTTTCATTGTGTTCCTGGGCTGTTTCATAATCTTGAATAGCTGTCAAAGTAAAGATAAGATAATGCTGTTATGGGGGAAATTGTCATTTGTTGCTTTTACTCGTCTTGCAAGGTAATACCAACCCTTCACTCCCCATTACTGTTAAGAGAAGTGATAGCACCTTTAATTTTCTTCAAAAACGTAAAGACATAAATCAGACTGGATTCAGGTAGTAATTATTCCTAGTCTACAGAACTCAGTGCGGCTCACGTATCCCACACTGTCCATGCCTTGGGGGTATTTTAATGTCAGCACTTTATATAAGACAGTCTTATTACCTCTAAGGCTGAAATGACTTTCTGTAGAAGACAGTGCCTGAGGAAGTCTGCATTGTCAGCTGTGGGTCAGCAGTTCCGGAGAAGGAGAGGTTAGAAAGGGAAGAATAACTTCCAGCAGTTTCAATGACAAAGTTAACCATGGGGTTCCAGCACCAGCAATCCCATGACTTTGTCCAGTGTCGGCCAGAACAGAAATAGCACCCGCTGTTGGCACAGATGTCAGAGGACAGTCCACGACATCATTCAGGTGGGAACACAGCACCAGGGACCCTCCCGGCATGCGGAGAGTCAGCTGTCTGCAGCAGGCCTTTTCGGAGCTCTCGGGTAAGGCTCTGCTGGTATCAGGGAGGCTGAGCTTCAGGAATGCGCCCACAATTCCCTGGTAAGAATTTCTCACTATGTCTGAATTGCTGGTACAAACCTTTAATTTATGCTAAGTCTTCCGGGAGGCATACACCTGTGTGCTCAGTCCCTGACAAGCTTCATTAATAGATACCAGTTTACACCTATTACAGCACTCCCCTGTGCCCTTTAAAGAAAACAACATGTCCTGTACGGCCTCATAGCGGAAGCATTTGGGGATCTTCTGGCTGGTTTCCTCCACAGAAGTGAAGGGGAAAGGAGAAAGAGCAAAAAGATGAGCCAGGTTTAAAAAAATATCAAGGACTTAACAAAACTGAAATGGAATATGAAGTTTAAAAGAACCAGGGGTGGAGGGTGGGGAATCAGAGGACAGCAAAGGAAACATTACATGTCTAACTTGTATGCAGAAAAGCAAACCAACAGAAGATGACAAACATCTCAGAATATATCTTAGACACAAAATCTGAATCTACATCTTGAAAAGGTGTACAAGAAAGATGCCAGGGCAATCCAGCTTAGAAAGGTCTTAAGCTATATTGTAGCATAATTAACAAGCTTGAAATGTAAAAACAGCCTGGTGCCAATCTTCTGTGGAAGGGCCAGAATGGTGGCACAGCAGACTGAATCAAGGCTTGCGATGCTGGCATCCTGTTGGTCCACTTTTAATCTAATTCCCTGTGCGTGCACCTAGGAAAACAGCCAAAGTTCATCCAAATCCTTGGGCTCCTGGCACCGACGTGGAAGACCCAGACGGAGGTCCAGGTTCCGGCTTTCAGTCTCACCCATTTCTGGCCATTGCAGGCATTTGGGGAGCGAGTCAGCTAAAGGAGGATCTCTTTCTCCCTCCCTCTTTCCCTTTCCTTTTGCTGTTCAAATAAGTTTTTTTATATATACTATTTTTTGGATACATTTTAGTTAGTGCTGGGGTCTCCCTTCCTCCTCCCTGAAGCTCCCTCCTCTCTCTTCTCCCCTCCAGTCTCACAGTAAGTGCCTTTCGTGACTTTCCCCAAGTCCATCATGCTGTCACTGGAGTGTCTCCCAACCATGCAGGAGACTGTCAGCCATTTCGTTTGCAGTTCATTTTTGTGTCCCAAGCCCTAATGAAGGTACAATGTGCACGAGATCTTCATTATCAAATAAGTCTTAAGAGATTTCCCTAGGCAATATTCAGTCTGAAGAGATTGGAACAGCCTACAAGATGTAAAGGGTAAGCATTTTTTTTTTTACCCTGATGTATCATCCTTTACGTTGAAAAGTTACCATTTTAAATATAGAAAAAAAAATCAGGGAAAACTTTCCTCAAGGAAACTAACAGAATGAACTCGTGCAGAGATGGCTGGAGAAGTGATCACCAGAGGAGGAATGGCACACACCACTGCTGTGTGGGGAATGCTGTGACTTGGCTCTCTCAAGAGCCCTGATCAAGAAAAACTGCTGCCTAACTGCACCAAATGCCAACTCAGAACTTTCTACATGAAAAACTCAGGGGTAAAAACCCTTTCTCCTCAGAATTTCTAATAAAACTTGCAAAGCTTTCTTTGGAGTCAGTATGATTTATTCCATTCTTCGAGAATGCACTTGCAGCAAAAATGGAAAAAAGAATCCAAGATCATATGAATCCAAGAACATATGATTAAGGATGAAGATGAGGAGGAAAGAGTCAGGGAGAAAAAAATGAAGAAAGGCAATATAATAGAGTGCAAGGCCATCTTCACAAAGAAAGTAGATTTCATTTACATAAGTTGTATATCAGCAAAAACCTCAGGTATCTTCAGTAAGGCAAAAGCACAGATTTCTTCTGGTAAAAATAAACAGCAACTCTAGTTTGGAGTCAAGGATTACCAAAAAATTCCTGCTCCAGAGAAGCATATTAAGAGCACAGCATGGATTCAAACAACTTGATTCTGTGTCTCTACAGTCACAGTGTTAGTCTCCGGCCCACTGCCTAGCCAACCATAACTGTGGCTGATCCTGTGTCTGTACTCAGTGTGTTAGTGTAGAGCATGGACCCACTGCCTAGCCAACCATAACTGTGGCTGATCCTGTGTCTACACTCAGTGTGTTAGTATACAACACGGACCCACTGCCTAGCCAACCATAACTGTAGTTCAAGCCATTCTCAAAGGTATATGAAGAAATTTGAGAAAGCCAGATTTAAAAATTGATTTTAGTGAAAAAAAATCTGAGGTATGTCTTTTTTTCTCTAACAGATGTTTTTGAAGATTCATGATTTCACTGTCCACATCCTTCCTGAATTAGCCTTGTGCCCTGTAGCCCCTTGGCCAAGAACCTAGGCCTGCAGCAGCCTCCCTCACTGCTTTCCTTCCTATTTCTTTACTGCCAGTACTTTAAGCTTCTCAGAATTTGGAAATCAGCTTTAAGAATGTGCTGTTTCTTCTACAACAGAACTATTGGGGCCGTTCCCTACTCCCTCACTTCTAGATCAGACCAGCAGACCAAGGACTGGGTCTGTTGGAGGGCTAATGTTCCCAACTGATATGCTAAATCTAAGTGGGATTACCTCAGATGGACTAAATCTGAGCTCACTGGTAAACCTGAGAGCTCCCACCTAGCAGGTAACTATGCAGTCTTCCTTGTAACTGTGCTTTTCAAAAGAAAAGAGGAACCTGCAGCTAGGAGCCTCGTGTGGTTAAGAGCTGATCATATTGCTTGACATAGGTAGTGTGAAAACGGAATGTGACAGCATCTGAAATAAATGCATTACAAGGCAAAAAAAAAAAAAAGAGCTGATCATATGAGTTTATAACCCCTCAGATATACAGCCAATGGAGTTCATCAACGCACCATCAACAGCCCTTTTTTCTAGTATAACTACTGGTGTTAACTCATTAGATGAAGACACATGTATTTTAGGCTTTGGAAGTTTCAGAAACATCTGCCTAATATATTCTGATTACATGTATATATCATTTTTGTTTGCTTTATAAAAATACTGTATAAGCAACCTCCAACTTAGAAAGCCACATGTGCTACGATTCCATATTTACTAGCATTTTCTAACATCATCTTCTCCCAATAAATAGGAGATAGGAGGCCCTGGGTCAACAACCTGGAAGGTAACAAGAAATCTGAACTGTTCCCAAGAGCTGGTCTCCTCCACGCTCAGGGATAAGCTCAGGACCTGACCTCAGGGCTGCCCAACGTGACTTCTGGCACAAGCACATCCCTGAAATTCTGCTACTCTGGAATTCCTTTGGGTTAAAAATGCTTATCTCACAAGGAACAGATACCTATTATGTTTTACACAACCATCTTAAATATGACTATTCTGGTTGTGCTACAGGAAATAAGCCTGCTAACACAAGAAGATGGCGTGTTTTGTGAAGTCTGAGGGATAGAGCAAAGTGGTGTTACCAGGTCAATCTCCCAGAATAAGAAAGAGGGCATGAGAATCTACACCACAAATCACCACAGAACATCAAAGATAAACTTGACCTCTTTCACAGTTTTGTCCTGGCCAGCCCTTCACTAACAAGGAGGCTACTTGGCTGCTGTTCTCAGAATTCTGAACATTAGTAATAACTCCAAGATAACAGTTCTAATAGAGTTAATGCAGCAGTCACAGCTTAGACCGGGAAGCTGGTTCCCCCACACACTGCTGTGTGTAGGAGAGTTAACACAAGCTCAAAGAACCATTCTGATTGTAAGTACACTGGGAACCAGTGATTTAGAAGCTTTCTGAAACACTAAGCAATTCCTAAGCATCATTTTATTAAACACAACAGTTCTATGGGATATGTATTATTTGTATTTCTATCTTACAGATAACAAAAATAAAGTGCAGCAGGCTAAGGAACTTGCCTGAAACCATAGCAAAATAAACAGCATATTCCTAAGAAAGAATAGAAATGGTCAACTAACATTAAAAAAAAGATTACCATTATTAATTAGGGAAATAAAACCTAAAGCCAGAATGAGTTATCACTTCACGCATTACAATGGGTTAAAAAAAAACCCTAAATACTGATGAACATGTAGAAAAGTTCAAACCCTAGAACACTGTTAGGATTGTAAAATGGTGCAACCACTATGGAAAACAGAGGGAGTTCCTCAAAAGATTAAAACAGAAATACCGTACATTCAACACCACCACTTGGGGAGATTCTCTAATTGAAAGCAGGATCTCAAAGTGGTATCTGCGCGACCAGGCTCACAGCAGCAGGATTTTCAGCAGCCAGGAGATAGAAAAACCCAAAAGTCCATCAACACGAAAAACAAATTTGATCTACCCATACAATAGCCTGTCTCTCTTAAGAAGGGAGAATATTCTACACCTGATATACATGGATCTTAAAAACACTATACCATTTGAAATAAGCCAATCAAAATACCCTATTGGGCCCGGCGGCGTGGCCTAGCGGCTAGAGTCCTTGCCTTGAACACCCGGGATCCCATATGGACGCCAGTTCTAATCCCGGCAGCTCCACTTCCCATCCAGCTCCCTGCTTGTAGCCTGGGAAAGCAGTTGAGGACAGCCCAAAGCCTTGGGACCCTGCACCTGCATGGGAGACCTGGAAGAAGTTCCTGGATCCTAGCTTCAGATCGGCATAGCATCAGCCATTGTGCTCCCTTGGGGAGTGAATCATCAGACGGAAGATCTTCTGTCTCTGTCTCTCTTCCTCTCTGTATATCTGACTTTCCAATAAAAATAAAATAAATCTTTCTTAAAAATACCCTAATCATTACAGTGGTATGAGATCACAAATATTGCAAGATTACAACTGCATAAAGAACCTAAAGCACTCAAATTCAGAGGCAGAAGCATCCTTTGTTCCTAGATAATTCTAACCTAAGTCCCAAATATATCTCTATGTTTCATTATTCACTAGTCAAAACCTAACGATTCTTTATTCTTTGTATCATCATTTAAAACTTTAAAATAAAAAAGTTGAAGTGGTTGTTTAACCTTGTGGGGAAGAGGCCTGCACCCTACACTGGAATTGCTAGGTGCAATTCCTGAGCCTAGCTTTCCCCCAGTGCAGACTGTGAGGCTGTGCTGATAGTTCAAGGCATCAAGTTCCTGCTGCCATGTGGAGGACCTGGAATGGGAAGTCCTCAAGTGAAGGCATCGCGCTGAGTGGACAGTAGTTCAAGCATAACCAGAAGAGGTGTGCTTCCTGGGACCCTCTCTGGGGACCCCAGACCTGACTAAGCACTGCTAAACTTCACACTGAAATACTAGATCATGTAGTTTGCACCATACACATTTCAAGCCTCACTTAGTACTTGGAGACCTCAATGTCCCACAAACAGGTAGTCACCAGAGCTGTCATTACTCTCTAGAAAATCCTGAGATTCTTTTCAAATTGAAGAAACCAAGAAAAATAGTGGTTAACCAATTTGCCTTGAAAAGGAAACACCTATCAAGTTTCACCACCCACATCCTTTATTTCAATATAACAGAAAACAGTTCTGACTGACTTCAGTTTAAAATGCTTTGCCTAACTTGAAGCAAGAACTGATGTATGGGTTCAGGCGGTTCATTTATCTTTTAAAAGCTATTTCATGTAAATGTTTGCAACATACTATCATATGGAAAACAACACTATAGAAGGAACTTATTTTTAATGCATATTATTGTATGTGCCTTACTATATTGTGTGCATGTACCACCCATACTATATACACACATGGAATATGCACATGTATATGCAAAATATTGAGTAACAAATGTGGATAAAAATTTAAAAAGGTAAAAATCCAAAATGAACAATTACCTGTGAATAATGAAATTTGTAATTTAAATGTTCAATTCTCTTACTTGTATTTCCAAACTTGTCTGTATCGAAGAAAACTGAATCTTTTTCTTTTGATATTCTGTTAACTACTATCAACAGTACAACTATTTCCCCACAAAGTTTACCTTTCAAGTTCGCTATTTTTCTAAAACTGACATTTTTAGACATTGTGGTAAGCTTCGCCTAAGTGGAAAGAAACGCGGCGCGTGCTGGTTTTGTACACGCCCTTAGAGACCTACCTTCGTCGTACATTTCTTCTATCAAGTAGGCCTCTGCTCGATCCTTCAGAGCATTCACATTGTCGGGTTCAGTTTGTAGAACTTCAGAACATACTCTAATTGCCTCAACAGGCTTCCCATCCTAGAAGTAAAGATGAGAGAAGGATTAGTGTTTGTTATTCCACATGGAGAATTTTTGTATTTCCAGAGACAAGCCAACAGTTACCTTAGAAAAGCAGTGGCAAATCCTTTCTTTCGAACGAATTGTGTATTCAGCAACATTGGGCTCCGTTTTCATGACTGATTCATATTTGCTGGTAGCATCTGTGTATCTGTTAAACGGGCAATCCATGGGTAATAATGGGGCTCTATTTCCAGAGATGTAACAAGTACCTCCCCTCTAATCAAGTCGACTCAATGAGCACAGGTCTTCAAACACTTCTTGCAGCTCATTCTCACAGTAGTGCTGTTCGGTTTAGTGTTAGGAACTGACATAACCAGAGATACAAGCGGACAACTCAAGGCAGACTCATGAGGGACAACCCCAATGGTGATTTACTGTACAGGACAAAGCTCGTGATTTTGAAACTGACTGAAGCACTCAGTCTGACTTCTGGTGAGCACTTTCCACAAAATAGAGATCAAGACATCGCATAGTAAACACACACAGCTAACTAATATAACAAATATCAACAGCCACAGCTGTTACGCAGCCCTCCAAAAAGGAAGCTAGCTGATTCCCAATCCCAGGAGCTTTCTAACAACAGAAACTACTTCAACATTTTCTTTAAGCTATTTAAAAGTATTGGTCATCTAGTTACTTTCCAGTAATGCTAAATGGAAAGCTCCGCAGGTCACCATGGCACATTACGCCCCAAGTGCAGCAATCTTCATTTACCTGCTGCTTTTTTAACGGCGCACTCCTGCCCATGTGCTGCTTCTCTAGCAGATGCCTGCACCAGCTCGGGCTGTGCCAAGGTCAACGCCAGAAGCAGGAATTCAAGCAAGGTCTCCCACTTGGCAAGCAGGAACTCAGACATGCAGCCCATCACTGCTGCCACCGAGGCGCTGTGCGCAGCAGCAGGAAGGCGAGGCAGGAGCCAGCAGGGCTAGTAAAGCCCAGCATCGCCAAACCACCACCCCCAAGTGCTGCTTTCCAAAACACAGGTTTAAGGAAAGTTAGCTTCCACAAGCGCAAAGTAGATTTACTGTCATCAATTCTTCCAGGTAGATAAAACTGAAAGTCTTCAACAATGTATACTATTTCTGCTTTCTGTTTTACAAATCAGACTCTCAAAGGCAACTAGAAGGCGGCCAACTCACTGCTGACCTCGGGAGAACCACAGGGGTGACTTTTCCAAGTTCTTTCATTGCATTCATACCATCAACCCAGAGATGGAACACAGAAACATAAAATTAAACCAAGACACAACAGAAACCTGCTCTCCCAAGCCAAAAAAAAAAAAAAGGTGGGCAGGGTCACAAAGAAAACGGAGAGTAGCGCAGAGCCTACACCCTACCTTCCCTGCAACATGGTTACAAAGAAGGCCCAGAGGCAGCCAGGACTTTCTCATGTGGTGCCCACTCCCCCAGCAGTGTCAG
This sequence comes from Ochotona curzoniae, assembly GCF_017591425.1. Taxonomy (NCBI): domain Eukaryota; kingdom Metazoa; phylum Chordata; class Mammalia; order Lagomorpha; family Ochotonidae; genus Ochotona; species Ochotona curzoniae. The sequence goes on from NW_024466502.1 coordinate 11,746,538, forward strand.
TAAAGACTGCAAGGGCCACAACACTCACCCGTGCCACAAAGCTCCAAGCTAACTGTGGCAGCAACAAGATCCCTGCCCTCCATATCAACAATAGCTAAATGGAAAATGTCTGAACCCATCTAGTAGCAAGATGGTGGTGCCCACCCTCCACTTAGCTGGAGCACCACCTGCAATGGTCTGCCAGAACAGGTTTAACTAGAAACCAAGTCATGACACAAAATGAAAACTCCAGGTGTCAGTGACAACACTTAGCTCCCAGAATCAGGAAGATCTCAAATAAGACAAATTCCAAAAATGAAGAAACAGACATGTTAGAATTATCTGACAGATAATAAAACAGTCTTGAAAAACAAGGTGGAAACCAAACAACTCAAAGAAACAATGAATCAGCAAAGAAATATAAAATATAAAGAATAACCAAATGGAATTCTCAAAACTAAAAATTATAAAACCATATGAAAAGTATTAGGAGTCGAGAGGTCAGAGCCTCCTCTCTACGAGGCTGCATGACATGGACTGGCCTTTACTCTTCTCAACCTTTCTGCCAAGCTAACAGAACACTCCAGACCACCACATTAAGGCACAACCCCTTACTTCTGGAAAAATCCTACTTGTCCTTAAGATCTCTGAAAGACTCTTTATTTAACTCCTCACCTTTACTTTCTGGCCCAGTACTGTCTACCGTGGCTGTCCAGAACCCAGCCCAGGCAGGGAGAGGCTGGACGCTCCGGACAGCATCTTCTTACCTGCCATCTTTGATGAGCTCTTCGGCTGACTCAATCAGCTTGTTAAGTTTCTTGACTTGTTTGTAGTGTGCAAAACACTTTTTATGATCCTGATCAAGTTTAAGGCATTCACGAACTTCACTGCTCATACATTGAAAAAAAAAAAACAATCAATTTCCATATTAAATTCAAAAATAATAAAAGTATTTTTGTTAATAAAAACATACTGAATTTATTATATTTTCAGATATCACATCTACCATGTACACTAATTCAAATTAAAATGACTTTCTAGATTTATAAACATTCCATCCCTTCTGCAAATAAAATCACCATACTAATTATTTCAATAAACATTCATGAAAATAAACTTGATTTAGAATAACAGATTACAAAATACATAATTAACAGCCTTAACTACATTTTAGCAATTTAACATTTAACTTGTATAACATGGAGTTAATTTATTGACAACAATTCTGAAATGATCAGATATATGTCACTAGACCTGACCTGAGGGACAGTTCATGGTCTCCTAGTTGGTAGTACAATGTGCTGATTTTATAAAATGCCTCAGTATTATCATTCTTTAATTTTGATGCAGCTTTTAGGTCACTTATTGCTTTCCTAGGCTCCCCTTCTCTTATAAAACATTCAGCTCGAAGTTCCCGTAGTTCGGCATCCCAGACACAAACCTTAAAAAACAGAAGAACTAAACTTTAAGAAACAGATTATACACATTTATTCTTGCACACCACATAACTATCTGCATAGTTATCGACATAAAATATGCTCAATTAATGCAATGATTTTTATGTTGCAAGTAGTGCTTAAAATTGAAACAATTGCAGCATAACAAAAATGATGACACAATAACTTCTTCAGAGGAAAGGGATACACCTAAAAAGCCCCCTTTACTACCTTCTTCAATAACACAATTCTAAAATTCTGAAGAAAACAACATTCACAATTACAATGAAATATTTATTATTCCCAGTGAAACATTTGAAGAGAATATTCCACAAACTTTTTCTTAATTAATCTAATTTCTAGTCAAAAAATGAAAAGTTCCAAATTATAAAAAAACATTTATTCCACTGATAAGTAAATGCAATTATCTCTTGTAAAATATCACCTCCTTGAAATTATGTCCTCTTCAAAACAAAACAAAACAAAACAAAACAAAACAAACTGTGAGAAGGCAGGAGAGTAAGAAGTTGCCATTTCTTATCTTGACAAAAACTTTACCATGTATGGTAAACGCAGCATTATGCAATATGTAACCCCAAAGCTCACCAGTAAGGCTTGCAAAAATCTTTTCACATTTCTTATACATACTTACATATGAGGAAATCAAAATCAGTACTATACACACTTAGTAGGCCAAGTCTACAGACTAAGGTAGAAATTATGAACTTTTTATTCCCTCAACAATGTATAAACAAAACAATTTAATAAAAACTTGAATTGTGCTGAACTATATCACATGGTTTCCTCCAGGAAATTACCAAAGAAGGGCAGGCATTTATTCTGCAGGGTAAGAGGCCAGTTCAGCTGCTATGTCCCAGGCAGGCATGCCTGAGGGTGACACCTGGCTTGGCTCCCGACTCCAGCTGCGGCAGTGACAGCTCAGGAACTCAGTTCCTTCTGCCAGCTTGGGAGAACTGGACTTAGATCCTGGCCGGAAATCAGCAGATGGGAAAACTCACTCTGTCTTCCCTCCTTCTCTTTGTGTGTGTGTATAAATATTTTTTTTAAATATGCCAGCATACAAAAGAACGCAGTAATAAAAAGAAAAAACATGTATCAAGAAAATGCCTATTCTATGTCCATCATGTTTACTACCAAGATTAAACGGGGCTATACCAAAGAACTAAAAGTGCAATGAGCTGATTGCTTCCACGAGTGTCTGGGTGGACTTCCTTCTAAGCCCTTCGGGGGCAAGGAAACCCCAGAGCTCAGTCTCCCTACTCCTAAACCTCTGGGTCTTACCACTCTGTCTCCCTTTGCTGCTTAGAAGCTTTTCATTCTGAACATTCTCTTTTGTCACAAACATAATGTAAAATCTTCAACTCTTTCCTCTTATACACCTCTATCTAACATTTACAGCTCTTCTCTACCGCTCCAAGAATTCAAACAAAATAGGCAAGCCAGCAATGTATAAAAATGTGTAACTTTCATCCATGAAACATTCAATATTGATGGAAGTTAGTATGGAGAATGCTAAAAGAACTAAAAATGTATCTGCCATATGATGCAGATATCCCACTTCTGGGAATATATCCAAAGGAAATGAAATCTGCACGAGAAAGGGATCTGTAATCCTGTATTTATAGCACCACAATCTACAATAGGAAAGACACGGAAATAATCCAGATGACCATCAAAACAACAATGAATAAAGAAACTGCGGGACATCTAACTCTGTGGAATAGTACTCAGTCATTAAAAATAATTAAATTCTATTCTTTGCAACCAAATGGTCCCTACTAGAGACCATTATGCTCAGTGAAATAAGCCAATCCCCAAAGGACAAATGTCATATGTTCTCTCTGATATAATCCCCTTCATGCAAAATGTAAGATCACTATAGTTATATGGGTAAGCATCCATACACACACACACTTATCTAGAGGGTCTGTATAATGCAGGCAAGTATACCATGAGGTGGAGATACACTGCAGTATACATTTCTACTTCTGAATGAAAGATGGACTCCCAATGAAGCTTAAATATATCTTGACAATAGAATGCTCGACTTTCTGCCATTGTCTATACCTACAGTGTCAGGATACACTTGGATAGCAGAACCTGTGACTATTGTTGAAGGACTAAACTATTGTTAGAAAATAGGGGAGAACAGTGGGTGGACGAGGGTGGGGCAGTGTGGAAGGGTAAAATCCCCGAGTCTAAGGAACTGCATCATTAAAAAAAAAGGATAGAAACTGTGTGTGTCTGTGTGTATACACAAGTATATATAACAAGTACAGAAACTGTCCAAAGGAAAGAACAATAAAATTTAAGTAAACAGCAAAAGAAAAAAAAACCTCAGGTCCAAATTCTGTCACATGTACATAAGATCTTTGACTTAAGAACTGAAAGTCCAAGACCAATCTGACTTTACCTTGCCTAGGATTACTATTGTTGTGGTTGTCGTCATTTTAAGATTTATTTCTATGTGAAAGAGTTACAGAGGAGAGAGAGAGAGAGATATCTTTCATCTACTGGTTCACTCCCCACACAGCCGCAATGCCGGCAGCTGGGCTGGTTCAAGGCCAGGAGCTTCACCTGGGTCTCCCACAGGGATGAAGGTGCCCAAGCTCGTAGACCATCCCTTGCTACTTTTCCAAGTCATCTTAGCAGGGAGCTGGATCACAAGTGGAGCAGCTGGGACTTGAACCAATGTACATATTGGACACCAGAGTCACAGGTGGTGGCTTATCTTTCTATACTACAGTGCTACCCCACTTGTGTAGATATTCTGTGGTACATAACATATCAAAATGTAGGAACACACTTTACAATAAACAGCAATAAGTGTTAGGCCGCTCTGCTAGAGTAGCTAAGAAACTTACCTCTAAAATCTTATCAAGGAAGGTTATAGCAGCCGTATAGTCCGAATTTTCAAAGGCATCAAAAACTTGGGAGCGCAAACGCTGCATTTCATCAGACTTTGTAAGCTGGGACTGGGCTTCCTTTTCTTCATTTTCACTTGGATTAGATTTGAGCTACGAAAATAATAAAGCAGAGTTTTTACTCTCTTAAGTCTAATACCCATAAACTCAAATATCTAATCACTCCAAATACTTAAGGCCGTTAAAGAAAATGGATAAAGAAACACTGGCAAAACTGCCTGGTCCAATGACTTGCTTCATAGGAGAGGCAGCAGAGAAGGCATCTTTACTTCAACATAAGAGCAAAAACTGGTCTGGACTAAGACCTAGTTGCCTCTGTCCTCTGCTCCTGGCAAACTTCTTGAAGTAAATTTGGGTAGAAATGTGAAAAGGTTTACAGGGAGTAAGAAAAAGTACTCGGTCACTGTTACACACAGCTGAGTAAATTCATCTTTAACATTTGCTTCCTATTTTCATTTCTTACGTCTTTAAGTATAAACAATCTTACCAAAATAATGAAACACAAAAGCAAACTAAGGAAGGCAGCTTTTTCACAGAGGTTAGGGGATAAAACAGGTTCTATACCAGAGGGGTTAACACATAAAATAGGGAGATGCACGGGGAAAGAGTAATGCCTTCTGAAAAGACTCATGACAGGGATCTGACAAGTTTCCAAGTGCCTCTTTTCAAATAATTTTATAAATGCTCAATGAACATACATTAAAACTTAGTCTGAGTGTGCAATTCTATTTGTTATTACATTTCCCAAGCTATGCAACATCAGCACAACTTTCGGCCATTCCTTTCCAGTAAGGAAGCAAATTTCAGTAAGATCTTTGCGTTGCTCACTCGATCCAGTGCATGTGAACTCTTACCAATTTCATCCCTCAGATGGAACATCTTGAGATTAAATCAATGACTCAGAAATGGCAAGTGCCCACAGTAAACTCTGAGGGACGGACTCTGAAGACCATGAAGATTGGGAAGGCTGCGACACTAAGTATCATCAGGAACGACCACGACTGCTTTCTCTCAAGATTTTTCCTGAACAACTTGGTTCTTGCAATTGAAGGTTTTGCATCAGGGCCATGGTATGTTTGTCTTTATCTGTTTTTGCATCCTTTTTTAAAGATTTATTTTTATTGGAAAGACAGATATACAGAAAGGAGAAGAAACAGAAAGATCTTCTGTCTGAAAATTCATTCCCCAAGTGACTGCGGTACTGCGCTGATCTGAAGCCAGGAGCCAGGAGCTCTTCCAGGTCTCCCACAAGGGTGCAGGGTCCCAAGGCTTTGGGCTGTCCTCTACTGCTTTCCCAGGCCACAACTGGAAGGAAAGCAGGGCCACCAGGATAAGAACCGGCACCCATATGGGATCCCAGCGTGTTCAAGGCGAGGACTTTAGCTGCTAGGCCACGGCGCCAGGCCCTGTTTTTGCATCCTTGAGGAGCCTTGAGTAGAACACAATGGCTAGAGGAAACTGATGTGTTCCCAGTAAAAGATGCTGACTGGCAACTTGTTTTCTAGATGACATAGATTCTTTCAGATAGAGACTAACTCTGTTGAAGGGAATTTGCGTATTTTTTTTCTCCTAGAGTCTAGTCCTCCACATAGCTTTTCCTGTTGGAAGGTGAGGACAAAGCCCTCGATCTCAAGGTTGAAGACAGAAGATTTGGACTCTCTGTGTCCAATGAGAATGGGAGAGAGAGAGGCAGGATCAGGTCAGGTCACCCGGGCTTCCGGGGAGCCAAGGAGGAAGAAGGAGGGGAGTTTTCCAATAAAGAAGTAGCTAGAGAAACAAAGGCAAGACTTGCTTAGAAGCCTGAAGCACTTCAAAGGGGTGATGGGCAATTGCCTTGCGACGATGCCACTGGCACCTACCAAAGACCCTCTCACTGCCCAAGATCTCTGCACTACGGTCTTCCCTCTTGCCATTTTTTCACATCCCTTCCTTGGTACTTCCATGTTTCTGACTTTTTTAGCCAAATCCCTTTCCTACAACAATACTGTATTTCTTCTCTCCACTTGTCTGAGCTTCTCAGATACAAATCCAAAAAAGCTATGTGCTATTGAAAGGGGCTCTGTTGAATGTGATGACTGCCCCCTAACAGGACTGTACCTCTGCTTCTGGCACCTCAACTAAGAACAGTCAGCTGGCACGCCGATGCCCTTGCTGTCCTGAACATTAACTGAAGAACTGGGTTTCAGCATCTTCCCATTTAAGAAGGACATCACAGAAACTGACAGTTTTGTAGATACCATGACCAGCTTCTGACTCAATCCAATTGAGGCTAACATTTTCTGGATTTATCTGCAGATTACTAAGTACTAAGACAATGGTCATGACAGTATTGGAAATTTTAGCTTTATCTCCATAGCGATTATTCTCACAGTAACGAAGCATTTCAATAAGTTACCAAAAATAATATAAGGTAATGAACAAAGTGTTTATATATAGTTAGAGATGGATGGATGGACAGATGGGAAGAGAGAGAGAGAGAGAGAGAGACTGCCTTGGTGAACCACTGTAGAAATCAATCCATGTAAAATGAAAATGCACATCTTAAAGCAATTAAGTTCATTCTTCAGTCAAAAGGCCTTCAGTGATACCATGAGTCCCCTAATAAATCCACACACGTTACACTCTGGACAGCAGCCATTAGGAATAATTGTAAAATCCCCTTTTAAGACTCACTATTCCTTTCAAATCAAATCAAATCAAATCAAAGGTTTTGCCAGTCACATCAAGGCTTTGAAGGAGTTCAGCTGGTGTCTCAAGGTTCCCAGAAAGGACAAAGTGCGCCACACGAGTCAGTTGGGATTACACAACCATTATGTACATCTGCCTTCTGTTAATGTGTCTGAATTCAATTATCAAATACTAACTTAAGAACTGTGATCCCCACAAAAATAAGTCACATCATTTTCCCTTCTAGCTACAGAATCACTACTAAATATTTTAATATAGAAAAATGAACCCAATATATTCTCTCAAAATAACATTTTCCCAGAATCAAGTAAACATCAACTTACCACTTTTTTAAAATCATCTTCTGCTTCATCAAGTTTTCCTTGTTTGAGTAATAAATGACCTCTCTGTAATCTTGCCTGTAGGAAGAAAAACACAAGGGTTTCCTGAGCCATATGAATTTTCTAAATTTCTTAAACATAAAGACCAACATTAAATAAGCTAATGTAGTTATGACTAAATATTTTTCCAAAGACTATTTGATTTGGTACTGAGAATAATTTCTGGAAATAATTATGGATAGTTTTTACTAGAGTATACTTCCTTCAAAATAATTTCCCCTATCCAAGAAAATTGAAACACATCCACACAAAAACTTGTACACGAGTATTCATAATAATGGCCAAAAAAGTAATTCAGCAAATATGATAGAGACAATGAAGCAATGTTATTCACATAAACAGGAACGCACTCATAGACACAACATGAATGAACCCTGAAATTATGCTCAGTGAACAAAAGACCCAAACAGCCACATATTACATGATTCCATATACATAAGCTATCCATCTCTTTCGGTAGTGATAAAAATGTTGTGGAATTGACCAGTGAATTCATATGATGAACAAACTTCAAAAAGAGTTGTGTCAGGGTGTGAATAACCTGTTTTAAAATGCTTCTAGCCATTATAATAAAATTTGTATAATATGAAGCCTTACCAATCAAAGCTTCAAAGGTAGGTTTTCTTTTAATTTGTTTAAATTTTGGATTAAGAGAAACACATTTTATTCGTTATGCTATATGTTGAAAGATACAAAATTTAAATCGATATCAAGAAATTAACCCGTGGGAATGGGGGGGAGAAATTCCACACCCTATGGAATTGTACCATAAAATTTTTTTAAAAATTAACCCTTCCATTGCCTTTATCTCAGATTACATTTAGCTGTTTAGTGAAGCACCAGAAATAATTACCTTCACACCAAAATTCCTATTATCAGAGCTCTCCCTCCTCCCAGCCTCTACAATAACTATTTCAGATTCACATGAACGCCATGTGTATATACACCCTTAACTTCCACACACAAGGGGAATACGTAGCACTCGTCTGATTTTGCTTATTTCACTGAATCGAATGGTAACCACTCATTCCCATCCATTTTGCTGCAAATTTCAGAATTTCATTTTTTCTTAAGGTCAAGTAATATGCCACAGTCATTCAGCCACTGAAGGACGTCTAGCTTAAGCATGTGTCTCGGCTATTGTGAATACTGCTGCAATGAAGAGGGGAGTACAGGTGTTTCTTTCGTGTGGTTTCATTTCCTGTAGATATATTCCCAGGACAGCTGGCCCATATGGCATAGCTGTTTCTAGTTTGAGAAATGTCCCCACCATTCTCCACCATCATTAACTAATCCACCAGCAATGTATTAGGGTTCCCTTTTCTCCACAACCTTGTCAGCATTCATTATCTTTTGTCTTTCATATATGAACAAAAATGAAATGATGCTTCAGGTGGCTTTACTGAAAAAATGCTGAGCATTTTTTTCCATGTGCTTAGTGGTCACTTAATTTTTTTTTCTTTTGAAAAAAGCATTTCGTCCCCATTTCTTTCATTTCCTTCTCTTATGTGAAAGCCAGAGAGACCAAGGCAGGGAGGGAGCTTCCACTCACAAGATTACTCCTGCAGACTTCCCTCCACAGCTGGGGCAGACCAAAGACAGGATCCAGAAATAGCTGGAACTCAAACCCAGGCATCCTGACACTGATGCCAGTGCCCAACTGGTGGCCTAATGTCAGGGCCAAACGCTGCCCCTTTGGGTCCATCCCATAACTGAACTACCCGTTTGTTGTGCTTGATTTATTTTTCAGCCCATATATTCTAGATAATTTTATAATAATGGATGGTTTACAAATATTTTACCCTACTTTTCTTTTCATGCTGTTCATTTAGAGAAGGTTCATAGTTTGAAAAAGAAAAATCCCATTTGTCGATTTTTAGCTTCCATGAATTGTACTTTTAGAAAGTTCTTTGTAAAAAAGTCATTGTTTCTGTCAAGATATTGAAGCGTTTCCCTTGTGTTTCCTTCTGGCATTGTCTTGGTTTCACACCCCACATTTGTACCTTAGATCCCGTTTGAGTTGATTTTTATGGGTGAAAGGTACAGGGTCTTGTTTCACACTTTTGTAAATTGAGATCCCATTTTCCCAGCACCATTTATTCACATGGTTGTCCTGAGGGAATATTTTTAGCTCCTTTGATAAAAATACTTTGGGCTATAGAAGTGTGGATTTATTTTGGAGCTTCTATTCTGTTCCATAGATCTATATGTCTGTCTTCATGCCACTACCAGCATGCTTTGGTTATAACAGTCCTGTATTACATCTTTTAAACTGACGTTGTGGTGCCTTCAGCTTAGTTCTGTTTCTGATTTAAGGTCTGTGTTTCCATGCAAATTTTACATTTCTAAAAGACTTATTTTGCTTGTAAATCTGAATTACGTAGAGATGGTGATACAGAGACAAGAGAGATCTTCCATCTTCTCTTTTCTTCCACAGATTGAGACATGGAGTCTGCCATGCCAAAGCCAAGAGCTCTATGGGCTCTTCCAGCCCCCACATGGGATCCCAGTGTTACAGGTGCTAGGCTTACTTGCTATGCCACAATACTGGCCCCCTCCAAATGAATTTTAGAATCAGTTTTCTAACTTCGGGAAGAGTATCACTACTATTTTAACTGAAGACTTAATTGAATCTGTGTGCCACTTTGAGTAGTATGCACACCTCGATAATATTAATTTTTCTAATCCATGAACAGAGAGATCTTGTCTTTTTTCGATCATATTTTCATTTTAGTTTTTAACATCCTTGGTTAAATTTATCCTAATATTTCAATTGTCTTAGCTATTATGAATAGAATGTTGTTACTGCTTTTTCTCAACGAGTTAACTGTTAATGTATAAAAATGGCAGTGACTTTTGCATATTGGTTTTGCATCCTAAAACTCTGCCAGGTTCATTCATCAATTCCGATAGTTTCATGGATTCTTTGGGTTTATCTATAACCAATAGATATAGCAGAACAAAGAACATCTGAATTTACAGATAGATCTTTTGAAATATTTTAGTTGGCAGAAGAAAAAATTAAAAACAACCAAAACAGGGATCTCTGGGGTACCATTAAATAAATGCTCCAGTGCTTAGGTTTTGGGGAATCCCAGAGGAATGGAAGAAAGAAATGGCTTAGAAAATCTCTTCAATGAAATAACACCTGACACTTCTCCAATCTGGAGACTTGAACATACAAATACAAGAAGTCCATAGGATCACACAAGAGACATGACCAGAAAAGAATACCAAGGTCAGGCTTTCGAAAGGAAAACACAAAGAGAAGAAATTAAAATTTGTAAGAGAAAAACAGCTGGTCACATTTAAAGGAGCCTACATTAGATTGGGGTGTCAGTTTGGTTTTAGTTTCAGTAGATGACAGTGCAGGCTCCCTGTATCTTTATAACAATAGCAGTGGAGTAATCTCTACATACTACTCCTCAAGGACAGTAACAGCTGTGGGACCTGGGGGTGCTCCTGGGTCGTGTCATGCTGGGATCACCGTCACACAACTCGCCAGACATCTCCCAGGGAGGGACTGGAGTCAGGATCCTCATCGCTACTGATGCTGCTGCTGCTGGGAACAGGGCTGGCATAGACTCCCAGGCACACCTATGTCAGGAGCCAGAGCTTCAAGAACAAACCAGGATGTGGGCAGGACAGACTGATACTGGATCAGGCTGTAATGACAGATCTCCAGTTACCGCCCACTCTGGAGCCACAGGAACAGAACAATGTTGGGTGAAGAAGGTAGGTCCCCCAGTTACTGTTTGAAGAAATGGCTGGGTCCACAGAAGCAGCTATGGCTCTAGAACCAGGCCCCAAGTTCATGTACAGCCAAAGCCTGCAGCAGTGCACCAGGCCAGAGTCTTGAGCAAGCAAGCTATGTACTGGGCTTGGTAGGGTACCAAAAATCTACCAGCTCTCTGTCTAGAGAAGCCCTGTGTTCACCTCCTCAGAGGAGACCCACAGCAGCAGCTGCCTAGAGAGAAGTCCAGCCTGATGGATTGGGATAGCTGGGGTATACAAACCCCAGCAATTGTCCATGGGAGAAGATGGAGACCAGAGTGGTGTTGGAACTGTCTGCAGGCCTCTAACCTGGGATGCGAGCAGGCTGGGCACTTGCCGAGTCCTAAACAAACTTCCCAGAATGTACACACAATCCCTAGTTGATATACAGTTCTGAGCCCCAGTGGACACACTTGGTGGGGCCACATGAACCCTGATCTGCAGTCCCATGTTCACAGATTCCAGCAGCACTATTGATGTCCCATGTTGCTGGGGAGGGAGAGAAAAACGGGAATGAAGACAATCCCTGGGTTTAAGTGAGCAGGCATCACTATTTCTAAAATCATAGGTGCCAGATCTCCCAGCTGCTCTGTACCCAGAGTTCCTAAGGTGCAAAGCTTCATGTAGTGTGTGGAGCTGGGCCCAGCTGGATATGTGAGGCTACGGTCTTCCTTACAAAAAGGGTAAGGGGATCGGGGAATCACACAGCCAAGGATTTGTCTCCTAGTGCAGCATGTATGTCGACAGTTAGTTCTCCTTTCCCAAGACAGGGCCACTTACATTCTGGGAGTTGAGGATAAGTCCTTATCTGACGCACAGTAGTTGCGAGTTCTCCATGTCCTTACTGAGCGATTCGTCTGCAGTGACTGGATTCCTAACAAAAATGGCCCAAGCTGGTCTCTCATGCTCACCCTTTTCCTATTACTGTGCAGGTGATAAGGTCCTTTTAAATAAAGACCAAGAGCTAATGTCTATTCTTTCAATGTTCAGATGTCTTCCACAGGGCTGCAGTTTAGTTACTGTTTCTTCGTCTCTGTGCCACCCTCCCTGGTCTCTGAATCCTACAGACTTCCCACTATTCCCTTGCTGAATTCTGGGCTCTCTCACAGGCACTGCAACACGGAGCTACTTGAACTGCTGCCATGGGTTTCCTGTGAAGAGGTGAACACGGGCCTCTCTAGGCAGCTATCTTGAAACCTCCACATCTGCTTTTCAGTGCAAGTATTCAATCTATCATAACGAGAATTAAGACTCCTCTATTTTAGCATGCAGCTTCTCCTTCTTCATCTCTGATACCCAATTGACAAATGTGTAATTTCCTATCTTCCAAGAACATCAATTCTGAAGGCCATTATGTCCCAGAAAACAGAAATCAAATCAGTAGTTCACTTAAACTTTTATATTACTTGTACATAAAAATGTCAGTAATCTTCTAATTAACAGTAACCTGTTAATTCAACAATACCCATAAAAAGTAAAATGAATCATTTCAACTAGCTAACAGAACAGCTATTACTGCACCAAGAAAATCAACCACTTCGCAAAAGGTTGTGGTTAAAAATGTGATATTTGGGAATTCTATCTTAAACTAATAGTATTATTTCAAATCATTTATGGCAAACACTTTTCAGATATGGCAGAGTAATAATGGTTATTGAAACCATCTGATCACTGCTTCTGTGAGTTCTGACTGAAAGACCCAAATCCACTCCATTTCATGAGTTCCCTGTACACATGTCTTCCAGAGGCCTTACAGGTGACCTGTCAATCATCAGGCTACCTTCTCTACCTGTAAGGAGTATGCTGAATCTGGAGGAGATGTGGCTAATTCATCCCACAAATCATTGCTTAGCTCAGTCAGCACATGCTGTGGCCTTCACCCAACTGTTGTCAGCCACCTGACAATCCTTAATTCATTCTCTTATTCAGCTCATTACCTCACACCCTGTACTCCACATTCCACACAGCCTTTTCTTTCTAAACCACAAAGCTACATCACTGTCAGGCTTCTAGAAAGTCCCCTGTCGCATGACTGTTTCTGCTCCATCCAGACCTGTGGTTCTGGGGACCCTGGATCACTTGCTCACTAGGCCACTACCTGCATACAGTAGCTTTGGCACCTCCAGTTGTTTCTAGCAGGCAGTTTTACCTTAAACAAGTTACCAAATTCCCTCCAGGATCCCTGCAAAAATAAATAAATAAATAGATAGATACTTACTGCAGTGAAATCCATCTTCAATTCAATCACTTTAGTTAAATCAGGAAGCGCAGCTTTTGATTTGCCCATAGCTAAAAAGACAGTAGCTCTCCGATAGTAAGCAATATAGTTATCAGGATCACCATCTGAAAATGAAAATAAATATTAACTCAGATTGATTCGAGAACCAGATTACCTGAACAGTACAAAATTTTTAATTCTATTAAGAAATGCGTTAATAAAAGCGTCTTTCAAAAATAAGCCCTGAATCTAGAACAGGTGGCAATACACTATAGTCCTTGGACTAACGCTCAACTCTCCCACCTCTGTTAAGAATTCAGTGTTAACAATTTTTCTTTTTCTGGTGTTTGGCCTCCTGGTTGTGGTGAAGATGTCCACATCAAATATCAGAGTGTATGGTTTCAATTCCCAACCCTGACTCCCAATACCAGCAGACCCTGCCAACAGCAGGTAGCTGGGCCCCTGCCATTCAAATGCAAAATCCAGATTGAGTTCTCAGCTCCCGGCTCAACTCTAAGTCACCATTGGCTGATACAGGCATGTAGGAACTGCACCAGCCCATGGCAGTCTGTCATTCTATTTCTCTTTCTTCTTTCTTTTTCTCTTTCTCTTTTCCTTCTCTTTCCGTTTCTCACACATTTTAAAAAATATTTTTCACATTTTTAGAGTTGCAAAAAAATACCATTGTAAAAATTAGATTATATCATAGCAAGGCCTAAAATTTTTGTCTGGTTCTTTAAGATAAACATTTAGAAATCTTTTGATCTAGAATAGATTCAACTTATAACTTCTACATGTATCCACTTCTGTCTTTACTTGCTGATATTCCCAAGTAACAATTCAGAACATGAACTATGCCCTTATTTACAAGATTTGGGAAAGTTGCAGACTTCCAACTAAATTAACATTTTTAGCACACACTCACTGCTTCTTCATAAAATTCAACTAAATAGAAAGGAAGAAATAAATATACAAACCTCAAAGTTAAACGAGAATGGATATGAGACTGGCATTAGAGAAGACATTAGAAAATGTAATAACATTTGAAAGAAAAGAGGATGACTCGGTTTTGAGCTAACTCAACTCATCAGCACACACAAAATTAAGGAGTGAATTCAATTAGACACAAAGCTCATGCTGCAGAACACTTTTCTGGAATGCAAAGATGCTAAAACGTCTTAATCAGATTCAGTCATCTTTTATATATACATATTATATGTGTGTACCTGTATATATATGTGTGTGTATACACAGATGTTCATCATTGTAAGATTGACCACTGAAATTTCCTGGAAGTTCCATCCACAAAGGCCATACTTGGAAAATATTACAGTAGGGGAGTCTGTAAAGCAGGATGGTCGGAATCACTCAGCCCCATGGCTTGGAACAGCTGTTAGTAGCACTGAGAATTACCTGAAGCACTGCCGGGAAAGGATGGCCCGAGAAGAGAATAGGGCGCACAGTATAACTACATGTTCAAGGTGGTAAAGAGATACACAAGAGGCCAAGAAGCACATGAAAAGATGCTCACTACTCATCGGCGGAAAAATACAAACCAAAACCACATGCAGGGATGGGTGTTGTGGCACAGTGATTAAGATGCCACTAGGTGCACTCACATTCCAGTGCCAGTTCAAATCCTGGCTTCTCTGCTTCCAATACAGCTTCCTGTAAGCATCCTGGGAGGATACCCAGAAGCCAGCCCAGTAACTGGGTACCAGCCACTCAGAGGCAGGCCCTGACCAACCCTGGCTCGCAGGGACATTCAGAGTGAACTCGTGGGTACAAATACAGCTGTGTACTCCCTCCCTCACTCCCCCTCTCTCTGCCTTTCAAATACAAATGAATAAACAAAACATTAAAAAGCAACATGCACATACATACAGATACTACCCTCACACCTATTAGGAGAGCTATACAAAAATCTGACTAGGACAGTATAACAATTTCAAAGAGAAAAAGGTAGAAGAAAAAAACAAATGTTAGCAAGTAACACTTGGAAATAACCCCATTACTCATCAGTAGTTGAACAGATAAGTGACACACACACACAATGGAATATTATACAGCCTGATAGAGAAGTTTTCATAATACCTGCTGCAACATGGATAAACCTTAACAATGTAATTCCAAGTGAAATGAAAAGACAAATATTTTATGATTCCTGAGGTACCTATGGCAGGCAAATTTCAGAAGTAGAATGGCAGTAGCAGGGGCTGTTGGCAACAGCAAAGGTGGGCAACTGTTGAGTGTACACTTTCAGTTTGGAATGAGGAACAACTTCTGGTTGTGGGTAGTTAAGATCTATACAATGGGCACACAAATACTTCCACTCAACTGTACATTTAAAAATGGTTAACATGGTCAATTTTGTTAGGTATACTAATTAGGTGATTGGAGGGAAAGGGTCATTTTTTCAAACTTTGAAAAAAAAAAAGAATCGGATGTTTTAGTAACAAATTTTTTTTAAGTCTAAAAATAAATAAAATCAATCAATACAGGATTACAGCTAAGTACTATTGACTTGTCTGATAAATTTCTCCTGGATGGTTAAGAGAGGAAAGCCAATGTATTAGCCAGTTTTAGAACATCTCTTACAAATTAACCTTGAATAAAAATAGTTACAATATGCAGAACATAGCTGAATATTTGAATACTTTAAGTTGATTTTATATTTTGTTTGGAATGTATAATAAATTAAAATTTTATAGACCTGATCAGCTTAACTAGCTACAGAATGATTTAATATTTTCACAATGGGTTAAGCAGCTCCCTGAAACACAGGCATCACAAACAGGCATTTTTAATCCCAGTTGCTCTACTTCCCATTCAGCTCCCTGCTAATGTGCCCAAAGGGCTTGGGCCCCTGCCACTCGGACGGACGGAGTGACATCTCTGGCTCCTTGTTTAGTGTTTTGGTTTTGTTGCCTATGCTCTGGGGATCTTGTTCATAAAACTGTCCTGTTCCAAGATCCCAAAGCATTTCCCCTATACTTTCTCCTAATAGTTTCATGACTGCAGGCCTTACATTAAGTTTCTTGCCTATTCTGAGCTGATCTGCTTATAGTGAAGATGGGAGTACAGTTATATATCGCAATTTTTCCAGCAGCACTTACTGAAAAGGCAGTCTCATTTTCAACAATTATTCTTAGCACTTCTGTCAAAGACCATGTAAGTTACAGATGAATTTATTCTGGTCAGTAAATTTTCAACTTTTACTTGTTCGCCTCTCTCCCTTTCATTTGAAGAACTCCTTTTATCATACTTTAGAAGGCAGGTCTCCGGCCAACAAGTTTTCTCAGCTCTGACTTTCTGAAATGACTCGTGTACTTACAGCACAGCTTTGAGGATACAGTATTTCTGGTTGGCAGGTTTTGTTTTTCATTATTCCCCCTTCACTAACACAAAGTGTCCAGCCTGCTCACCCAGTCTGTCAAGAAGTCTGCAGTCAGATGAGCGGGGGGACCCTTGTGTGTTGTTCCTATTCTGTTCAAGATTTCAATCTTCTCTGTATCTTTAAACTTACAGAGCTTCACCTTAGTGAGCAGCAATGTGACGCAGCACGTTCCGTCACCACCTGCCGTGCCTCCATCCCATAGAGGTGCCAGTGTGTGTACCAGCGGCTCTGCTTCTGTTCCAGCTCCCTGTCAATATGCCTGGTAGCAGCTTGGCAACCACGCCAGATCCAACTCAGGTATATTTTGTATTACTCCCTTCTCTCTGTTGAGTTTCCTTGTTATAATAATGAACAATCTTGAGTTTCCTTAAAATAGATATATGCAGAATTTAAAATCACTAACAATTTACATATGTTCTTTTCTGAAAGTTCATGGTTCCATGAGGGTTCTTGAGGTTGGCTGGCATGCAACATTTGTGCATTAAAGCAGAAATTTTGGGGGGTCATAGAAAGTCTGGCTTTGCACAGGTCTTCCCAAAATTCTAAGCAATCTGAGCCTGTGGACACTTCCACTATTTAAACACTAGATGTCACCCTAACACAAAGCCGGCTCTAAGTCTGGCTGGTGGGTTGCCACTCTAGGCTTGTCCCAAATTTGTAATTGGTGAGTCATTCATATGTACTGGAAATAAGAGCCTTGTGCTGGGTCTTGCCAAAGCACCTTGAATTGAGCTCTAAAGCAAATCTTGTACTGACTATGTCACCTCATTCCCCAGTGCCCAGAGTCTTGCCTGCCTGCCAGAGGCCAGGAAAAGATGACAAAGGCAATCCACTTGGCTAAAGATTCAAAGACAGTTCAGGTACTGGCCTCTAGACAGGAGTTACCAGGCCCTGTGGACACCAAGTTTTCCAAGGAAGCCTGATACTGGGCTTTAAGTCTAAGGTCTCAACTTAATTCCTGCTCCCTCCTCCAGGTCAGAAGGCATGGAGCTGGAGTGCTTATAGCTCGAGTGTGGGGAGCAACCCTGTTTTCTGCCTTCTTCACTGTGGTCTCACTGGACTTCCCCAGGTCCTGTGAAGGTGGCTTGTACATGAGCAGCAGTTCCAGTCGGCCTCTGAGACCAATGAATATCTGCTCCAGCTGCCACCTTGTTCCATCTCCAAATGTTCGATGAATTTAAGGATCCCACAGACTTCTTACTGCACCTAACATATCAGTGATAGCAACGATTTATACACATCCTAGTCCAGAAAAGATCCCTTGAAGTGTGGATTTACGCCTCATTGACTTTTGGGACTTCATACACTGGTTCACAGTAGACACTCCAATGAGGAGGAAAGAAAGCTAAGTTCTGACAACCACAATGGTGAAGGTCAGCTTCACCACACGCTAACACGTACCCAAGACAACAGGGACCTAAGAAGGCACCAGAGATGGCTCGGCAACAGATGTGCCTCATCAGCATACTCAGGCCACTGGCCATAAAATCAGCAATGACATCTTCTAAAGTTGATGTAACTTCCTGCAATCTATATAAGACTACTTATTTCTAGTTTTGGACATGTTTTTTCAGGCACTGTCAGCAAAAACTGCACTGGATTCTATTGGGGAAAAAAATTCCCCAATGGAACTATTCCATTCACAAAGAAAAATTTTTAAAGAAGATTATTTGTAACATAACTTGATATTTCCTATTTGGTTATACACACAGAAAATATGTCCATAAGCAGGGGCTTCAAAAGGCTTGCAAAACTGAACACTTAAGAATCCATTTCCCACGAACCTTCTGAAGGCCTTGCATACAGCATTTTTGAGGCACTTGCAGTAATTTTACTAAACATGAGATCTGTGGAATTGTGAAATATGTAAGTCCGAGTTATGAGTCTCTTCATGACAGGGAATATAAATGTGCTGCTCATCTCTTCTGTAACTGTGTAAACATCACGGAGTACACTCACAGACCAAAATGGCTCCAAAATCCCAGCTCTTACAGTACCACAGGTGTAGTTTGTTGATAGAACTACACAGTGCGTCACTGTACTGTTTTGGAATACTTCCTAGAACCACTGGAATCTCTGGAGTCAGAAAACTTCTGGTTTGCTAATAAGACCCTGAGAGGGCTGGAGGCCCTAGAATGGCTGAGGGCTAGTAGTCAATGCGCCTACAGAGCCGGATCTTTCAGTTCTACACCACCCCTCAGCCCCACTGGAAGATTCAGTTGACCATGAGCTGTCAATGATGTGATCAATCATGCAAATGCCATGAAGCTTCTAAAACACACACACAGTCACACTCAAACACATGCACACACATATACACATGTGCACATATACACACATATGTGCAAACATGCACATACACACAAGGACACACAAACACATATACACACATGCACACAATACACGCATCTATACACACATGCACAGATGGACACACACATACACACAGACAGGGTTTGGAAGAGATTACAGATAGCTGAACAGGTGGAGGTTCCCAGAACATGACATACCCCTTCCCACAAACCTGGTTCTGTGCAACTTTCCCATCTAACTAGTTAATGAACCACTGTTTCCCAAGTTCTGCAAGTTGTTTTAGTAAGCTAGGTGGACCCAAGGGAAATGTTCAGGGAACTTAATTTAAAACTGGTCAAACACACAGGTGGAAAGATCTGAGGCATGGGACCAGAGCTGTGGATACAGTGAGTTAAGCTGCCACCTGCAATGCTGGCATCTCATAATGAAGCATCAGTTCAAGTTCTGGTTGTGTTTTTTCTGATCCAGCTCCCCACTAATACATCTGAAAAGGCAGTGGAAAATGTCCCAAATGCTTGGGCACCTGCCACCCACATGGGAGACCATTCCTGTCTGGCTCTTTACCTTAAACATCAACAGTTACTACAATCAGAGTCATCACCTCCATAAAGTTTTAGTTCGACAAATTCATGCTTAGTTTTTTACAATATGAGATTAGATAGCCTTGAAAATAATCACTTCCTATTACCCATCCACTGTAAAATACAGTTCCTTATGCAAATAATTTATAAACCTACAAATGGAAATACTAACCTTCATTTAAAATCACACCATTCAAATAATTATAACCAGATTATTAGACCTGAACATGGGAGATGAATTTAATGTCTGTTTTAAGAATCCTGGAAATATTAATTCAAATATTAAAAAATTAGTGCCAATATAGTCAGTAAGATCATTTCCTGGAGAAAATAATCCAGAAGGAGGTAAGATGGGAAATCCTACTCTACAAATAGAAAAAAATATATTCTTAGTCCCAGTCAGCCCAATCTACTCCTTCATTTATTCAAACATCTACTGAGCATCTAGCGGAGATTACAGTAACAAGACAGACAGTCCCTGGATCTTTTGAACTGGCATGTGATTTCTGAAAAGACACTGGAGCACTCTTTACTTCCCTTTGTGTAAATGTGGACAGTATTGTCTGTCCTCATTTCACAGATGAAGCTCCAATGCAGGAAAGCACCATGCATTTTCAGTGACATAAATCACAGGGAGGGTTTTGTTTGCTGGTGGAAGTTTCGTTTCCATGACGTGAAATGTAACAGATCCAGTACTCTACGAAAATGCCTGGGCGAGAAATGCTTCAGGTACTTTCAGATTTTGAAATGTTTGTAAACACATGAGATAGCTTGAGGATGAGACCAAATTCTAAACACAAAATGCATTTGGACTCCAGACAACATCTTACACACAGCCAGAGGATCGTTCAATACTTTGGTACATCTATATTCTAACTATGTCCCACTACACTTACAGGATCACAAACAGCTTGGGATTTGGGGCATTTGGATTTCAGATTTTCAGGTTAGAGATATTCAATCTTCACTGGCCTCTTGACAAGACAATGAAGAAACCTATCATTTCACATACGCTCAACATTTAGTCTACCGCTTTAGACATGTGCTCATGCCAGAAAAATCCAAGACACCCTGTAAAGTTGATCAAGGACATGTCTCCAGACAGTAGGACTCATGACATAAACTAGGATTCCTAAATGTGTGCTACAGGGGTGGGGCTTCTCTCTGTAACTCTGCCTTTAAAATAAATATTTTTTTTTTTACAAAAAACATTCTCAAAAAGATATAGTAAATAATAGTCAGTAAGACGGCCTCTGACTTCCTTTATGATACCAACCTACTGCAGCATGAAACTGAGATAAAGCGTCGGCCAGCTGCCCAGCTGCGAGTAATTTCTTGCCCAGTTCAAGATGCTTCTCAACATCTGCATTCACTCCACATTCAGCACCTAAAACAAATTTTAAAATAATCAGATATTGATAGTTAACTCTAAAATTCAAAAGCTAAGTACCCAGTTCAGTGGCTCAAGCAGCTACAAAGTAGGAAATTCAGATGGTGACACATGACTTAGAGAATAACAATAAAATATAATGTTTCATTTTATAGAAAACACAATATGCCCATACTGACCTGAACAGCCCAAAGAAAACAGTCTACAAAATGAGAGGTAAATTGTATAACATAGTACTGAACACACTTTGAATAAAATTAGAACAAATTTGCTACACCAGAAACTCATCTTAATAAACATTATATAATCTGATATACATTCAAGTTCTTATTGAGCACATATACCACCAGCCCTGTTCTAGATATGTGGGATGAGTGAACACAAAACAAAACCCATGCCTCTCCCTCACCTCCTGGTACCCGACAGCAAAGAGACATAATAAACAAGTAAATTACATAGCACATCAAGATAAAAATGTTGTGGGAAAAGTTCAATCATATGAAAGATTTAGGAGTATAGGGGAGTTTATGATGGCACAAAGGGTATTAAGAACATGCCTCTTGGTGAACTGACATCCAAACTAGACTTGAAAGCAAGGACCTATGCAGATCTCTATTCTTTAAAGGAGGCCTAGCTAGTGCAAGGGAATTCTTACCTGAAGTACACAGATGCATTCCAATAGCAGCAGGTAAGGTTACAACAGACAGCATGAGTGGTAGAGGGCTGAGGAAGTCCAGCCTTGAGTCTCACTTTGAGAAAACAGTGAACTGCTGAGGCATTTTGAGCAAAGTAACAATCTTATTGATGGGGCCAATTATCAACAAACTCTGAATTCAACTGTCAGTAGCTACATTATGATAATGAACTAGAGTTCTTAAGCAATTCTCCTTTGCAACGACCACCATGTTATGCTTTGTCAGTAAAAAGAATGTTAGAGGCCCAGAGCAGTAGTCTAGTAGACTTTAGCCAGGCAAAACACCAGTTCGTGCCCCGCTGCTCCACTTCCCATCCAGCTTCCTACTTGTGGCCTGGGAAAGCAGTAGAGGATGGCCCAAAGCCTTGGGAACCTGCACCCACATGGGAGACCTGGAGGAAACTCCTGGCTTCAGATCGACTCGGCAGCAGCCATTGCAGCCATTTGGGGAGTGAACCAGTAGATGAAGATCTCTTTTTTTTTCTTTCTCTCCTCCCTGTATATCTGACTTTCCAACAAAATTAATTAATCTTAAAGTAATAAATAAATTTTTAAAAGATAATGTTAGGTACACTGCAGGAAGTATATCTCCTGAGTCTAGGTATTACATTTCATTTTTTCTGGCTTTTTTTAAAGTTTATTTTTATTGTAAAGGTAGATTTACACAGATTTTAAAAGATTTAAGAAGTGAGCTGAATGCACTGGTTTACTCTCCAAAGGGCTGTAACGGCCAGAACTGAGTCGATCCAAAGCTGGAAACCTCTGCCAGTCTCTCACATGGGTACAGTGTCCCAAGACTTTGGATCATCCTCCACTGAATTCCTAAGTCATAAGCAGGAAGCTGGATGGGATGTGGAGCAGCTGGGACATGAACCGCACTCATAAGGGATATTGGTACTTGCAGGTAGAGGATTAGTCAATTGAAGCATCACGCTGTCCCCTCTTCTAGCTCTTAAGCATGGTCCATATTCATCTTCTGCAGTACGCAACATATGTGGAGGACACTGAGGGGTGCTGTATCCTAGCCACAGCCCATGCAGCACGTTTTAACAAGGATAATACACACTCCAAGCTTCATGCCTGAAGAAGCACCCCAAATTCCACCACATATGTCAATCAGCCTTGACAGGCCTATAGCTCAAAGTTGTTTTGTGTGTCCATCTTCCGTAGACAAGCTCATGGCCAGCAACCCAGAACACTTTTCCATTCCCAACCTACGGCTGCCACTCAACCTTCTACAAGATATGAATCCCAACTTTGACAAGGGAGTCACTCTCCCAGGTAATCCTTCCTTTGAGCCTTCTTTAAATCTTCCCTCTTCTATCATGACTTAACAATTCTTTACATTAAACTTTCCCCTTTTAAAATCCTACCTTGGATATCAGCATTCACATGAGTTACAATACCACTTAGGAAACCCACATCTTTTTTCTCAGTGCCTGGGTCCCTCTCCACTGTGAATTCCAGTTTCCCAAAGTTATGGACCCTAAAAGATAGCAGGTGATGGCTCAAGTAGTTGAGCCCCTGCCATGCACATGAGAGGCCTTCAGTGAGGCTCCAGGTTTAGGATGGCTCAGTGCCAGGTGTCACAGGCATTTGGGGAGTGAACCAATAGACGGAAGATACATTTCTATTTGTATCTCCATCTCTTTTAATGAAATTTTTTAAAAAGTAAATGTGTGGTTTCCATCTCCTAGGTGAACCTAGACTGAAACACAACTGGTGTTGGCAATAGAGTCTGAAGACAGATCTACACAGACGGAATGTGAGGATTAGGTTGGCCACACTCTTCAGCATGAGTCAGTGCTGAACTGATAAGAAGTAAGATGCTCATCATCCACAACTATTACTGGAATCACAACTAAGTTATCACTTGCGATGAAATGTAACAAAGTGCTAATTCAAGCACAAGGTTTGGAAACCTGAGTAAAAGCTGGAGTGGACCACATGGCAAACATGACTGAAGTGAGGACTGTGGAACCAGTGGGGATTCTTTTGAGTACACCAATAAATACTTGGAGAGAAAGTAACAAGCTCAAGTTACCCATCATCTCAATCCTGGAGCATTCCATGGCAATTCTACAATAATCTCCTTAAAACAGAAGCAGCTGATCTAGCTAAAAGTCAAGTTTGCTGAATTAAATTAATAGTTGAATTAATGGTCTCCAAGTTTTTCTTGTGACAAACAGGGCATGTATTAGTAAAGAATTGGATCCTTAAATTTCAAGTGAGAGGATGTGCTTCTACTCTGATGAAACTGATCTATTTGAAGCTCTAAGATTCTGAGACTCCCTTTCCAAAGACAGCTTGTGTCTGAGGAGGCCAGCCTTCCACTAGTTAGAAACCCTAGGACAAGGTTACCTGACGAAGTTGCCTCAAACCAAGATATACATGCTCCTCACATCACATTCCCAGCCACTAGTCCGTAATCATAGTCAAATCAACAGGGGATCAGAAAGACAGCATAGTCTAACAGGCTAAGTCGCTGCTAACAGGCTAAGTGCTATCAGCCCATACTGGTGCACTGCATCAAGTGCCAGCCACTTGGCTTCCAATCTGGCTTCCTATTAATGTGTCTAAGAAGGCAGCAAAAAAAAAAAAAAACCAGCCCAAGTACTTGAGCCCCTGCCACGCAGGTGAGAGACCAGGACAGAGTACCTCGCTTAGGGTTGGGCCAGACATCACTTAAGAAGTGAACTCCCCCTTTCCATCATATTGCCTTTTGAATACATATTATTTAAAATAAAAATCTCAGCAGGCTCCAAAAACATAGGTTTGCACCATTATCCAGAGAATCAAGCAGAAGAATTTTAGCGCCTTGCTGATGGACTAGAATCTGCGCACACCCACCAAGCAATGGACTTCAACAGTGTTAGACCAACAATATGGAATACAACACTACATCAGACAGAATTCACTGGTCTGTGTGTACTTAATGAAGTCAGTAAAATGGAGTTTTACTAGAACAAAGCCATTTTACTAATGCAGTGGATATATTGTCTTGGTTGCGCAGCTATGAGAAGGCCTACATGGCCTTCAAACCCTAAAAATGTATTATATGATTAACAAAGTTTGCCTGTTCATTTACTACAGATCGCTCTAATGTTTAATCACACAGCTGGAAGTGACTCTAACAACTTAGTTCCCTGAAACAAACTCAAAAATAACCTACACTTAATATGGCTCGTATTTGAGTTTCCTTAACATGTAAAGAGGGAAGGCTCCAAAGGCTTAGAGAAACAAATATTGGACTGAATTTACCATGTGTCGCCTCCATATGTCACACTTGCTACATGAGTCTGTAAGACGACACTCTTTAGTAAGGCATTAAGAGATAAATTAGGGAAAATCCACCTGCAACCTTCTCAAAGCTGAGAGGTGAATCCGCTTCCCAGAACAGCTATGACTATGGGTTTTGCCCCCACTGAGGTGGACCTCCTAACTTCAATGAGGATGATGGTACAAGCTTAAACACCAGCATTTAACCATCGCAGACTAGGTGGGAACATCTACTGTAAACATGTTCTATAAAGGAGACTCTTAATTATTATGTAGATCATATGAAATGCTCTAGAGATGCCTCTTTCCCCATCAAATCAGTCTTATGCAAGAGAACAACGAACACTGTAGTTAGCATGCAGGTTATGTGGATTCCATTGATTAGCGCTCACCAAAGTTGACCTGGGTAAGTTATTACTGATAATCTAGTCTACCAATAGCAGAAACCAACACTGAGTTCCATGATAATCATTCAGAAACAGCCAACTGGGGGCAAATTTTACTTAGTCTTCTAACTTAACAGATGACCTTCTCCTATTCTGGACATATTTCTATAGTGCTTCTGCTAGTACCTCCATTCACAGATAAACAGGATGCATTACGACTGTTACATCATTCCACGGTAAAACACATAAGCAACATGCTCCCAACCATGCCATCAGCTGGTGCTTCCACACACTTCATCACTCAGAAGCAGCTCAAGGCTAAACAATAGCACAAGTTAGTAGATGAAAGTGGGAAAGAACAGGAATCTATTTCAGAGGACACAGGTTAAACTAATTCCTCCTTATTCCAAAACTCAGTAATACTCTATCATTGTCACATTGAACAACCCCACTTTCAAGATTTTTCCTTCCACTCCAGCAATTTTGAGTCATGATGGTTTGGAAATTGTAGGTCTCAAAGAGGAAACACTTTCACAGGTGTTACAACAGTATCTCCAAGGATGGGAAGATGAGGCAGCACAGTGGCCACCAAGACTAGAACCGGCGCCCATGTGGGATTCTGGCGCAGCCAAGGCAAGGACTTTAGCCACTAGTCTACAGTGCTAGGCCCTATGCTCAGATTTTATTACAGAAGTTGTTTAAAAACAAATGCACATTTGATGGGGGGGGGCAATTTTTTCAATGAAATCAGGGCTATAATAGAGCAAAAATTTTGGAAAATATCTTGAAACATTAAAAGAGGAGGATCAATGGCCAAAGCTGCATCCACACACTCACATAAGTGTGCTGTGGAAGCGGCTTGAGGCCCATGTGTCCTTAACTCTGACAAAGAAGAAAAACACCATTTTAAGAAATATTTTGAATGCTGGCACTATGCCTGGCCCTGCATCCACTGGTTCACTTTCCAATGGCCGGAGCTAGGCCAGGCAGGAGACCGAAGATTCTTCCTGGTCTCTCACATGGGTGTGACCTTCCATCCAAGCGACAGGATGGATATCTGAAATGTTCCAAAATAATCTGAGTGCAGAAAAAAATAAGACCATTCATGAGTTGGTAACTATTGAAGAGGAGGTGAGTTTATGGGGATAGGGACTCATTTTCTCATTTTTAAATTTCTGAAATTTTTGTAAGGCCCAGTTGGGGTGGGTGAGGAGCAGCCTAGGAGGAGGCTAAGAAGGGTGGCTGATAAGGCTGCGATAGAAGGCAGCTTCCTCCTCTCAGCAGTGATGCACGGATCCCCCAAGGCTGAAGGGAGCCTCTGACACTCTGGTAGGTACATTCCTTTGGTTCTGAACATGACCTCCAACCTTACAATTTTTTTCATCATAACTCTGCTTTAAATCCTTTAAGGCTTCTGCAGCAAGGAAGTAAAAATAGGCATAGATGGCACATTTTGATTTTTTAAGGAAAATTTCCAATATAAACTATGGTTCTTACAGTAAAATGTGTGTGTGCATCACTAAATGGTACATAAATCATGGTTAAATTATACTAGAGAACAAACCAGGGATCAAGTTAGCACTGTGGGTGGGCTACAGAACAAGCATGGCTGACGGTTGGGTTCAAATTGGAATACTGATGTGACGGCAGGGACAATTACAAAAGTATTTTGTTGACAGTGCTTGTGCTCTCAAAATTAATGGAGGAGGAAGCCCATGAAATCACATGAATATTCCAAGCATGTCCTCAATAGTATAAAACACCAATGTACTAAATAGAAGATTGCTCAAGGAGGAAAGATATGAGACAAACCATTACTCAAAAAAAAAAAAAAAAAGCCACATTTTCAAGGGTGGACAAGAAAAGCGTTTAACAAAGATGTAACACAGAAGGTTGGCAATTTGCACAGCCACAAGTTTCTGCTTAAGACAGCTACCCCGCTTCTGCTCCAGCTCCTCTGATGCACTCTGGACAGACAGCAGAGATAGCACAAGTACTGGGATCACTGCCACTCATGCAGGAGACCCAAGTAACCTGCGGGCTCCTGGCTTCACTCTGGCCGGTTCTGGAAATTGTAGATATTTGTATAGTAAATCAAAGGATGGGGGAGATCAATCTCTCATCCTCTCTTTCATGTAAGATTGTTTAGAAACTAAGAAAAGATATGAAATAGAATGACTTTATAATCTACTATATTCTACATATTTCCATGTCTTTATTTTGCTCATCTTCCTTACCTGGGATTTAACATCTTTAATTCTTTCACGTAACTAGGAAAAATGAGATTCAAATAAGTTACCATTTCTGCCCAATGACTCTCAACAACTATTAAAATAAAATCCACTTCCAAAACCTAGTTCTCTTTTCATGATAATACACTGTCATAATACATCCAACCAAACAGCTGGGACAGCAGAGGCCTGTGGGATCCTGCTGAGAAGAGGCTCCAGGAAAGAGAAGGCGGAGGGGCCGGCCTCTCACCCAGAGGACGCTCTTGCCCCTAGTCAGTCCCTGGATGTGCTTGCATGCTTCCCTGATATACAGCAAACATCTGTGCTTAGTTAGCCAATTACCCTAGATCAAAGCAGTGCCCCTTATCAATATCCCACACCAATGGTGCTTTGATCCTGGTGCCTGGATAGCTCTCCTGGAACTCTCTGCTTACACACAGGTGACACACATTGTATACCAAACCTGATCATTGTAACTGATGTCTGAGCTAAACTACGTTTGAAGTGTTTTGCTGAATGTATATAAACTGGAATGTATATAAAATATGTTTGAATGTATATAAACTGGAACGGTGGAAATAAACTTTGTCAGTTGCCAAGAGAGCACTAGTTCCTCATTTCTTTTCAGTCGTATCTCCTCCCCAGGAACCTGCAAGGTAAACCTGCAATACACAATCCTTTCCTTCATGTAAATGCTAAGGGTTCCAACAGTTAAGCTTTGTTTGCATGTTTCAGTCAGAGTCAATTAGCTAAGGTGACATTTTTAACCACAACCTTTCCCAATCACACAGCCTGAACCTAAAATGGGAGTTAAGAACAGCACTAGGAAAGCCTCAGAACTGCTGTCATATTCTTACCCCTGAGGTAAGAATACTATATACTATTATATAATAGCACATACTGAGTTATACTATTCAAACTAAATATCTCTTGCCTTCTGAAGTAAGAGGTATCCAGCATTTTTTCCTGTCCCTTTAGAATAAAACTATAATCTTTGTTACATTATTAAATGGAGTTCTCATTTAATTAAATACATAAGTTCTACTTCCTCTGAAAATGTCCATGTTCTAATCTTCTAGAGAAAATCATTATTTTGACAAATTTTGGTCATATTTTAAAAACAGAACTTTCTATAGTCTAAGAACTGGTTATGAAAATCATTTCCATGCTGCCTAAAAGATGAAACACCTTCTACCAATATAAGGATTTATTCCAATATCCCACGCTGGACCCTGCGCCATTTCTTCTTCCTCACTGCTCACAGAATTCGCGCCAGTGCAGCCATCCACCAATCAGATGTAACCTGGCATTCCACCTGAGAATCCCACCCCCAATCTCCCAGCCCCTTCCCCAAACCCGCCCACTCGCCAATCATCCCCAGGCATTCACCTGCAGGCACCAATCCCCTGGGGCCTTGACCTCAATCCCTCCCAATCCCCGCCCCCCACACCTGGCAGACAAAAAAGGCCCCCAGGTGCGGTTCGCCCCTTTTTTGCTCTCTCTCTTCCTCTCCTTGGTTCCTCTCCCCTGCTCTTCCTCCCTTCCCTCCCCTTCCCTGTTCCTGCCCCACTCGGTTCTCTCTGTCTCTCTCTCTCTCTTCTTCCTTGCTCTCCCCCTTCCCGGTCCCCTTCCCCTTTTCCTGCCCCGCTGGAATAAACTTCGTAAGATATGTCATTGCGTCTGGTGTTTTCAGCTCACGGTAAAGAACCAGGTTGCGAGAATTAGCTGCGCGTAAAGTATCTTAATATCGTATAACCTAGCACTAGAACTCTTACATTCTTTTAAATAACTAACACTACCTGAGAGCTTACCAAGTCTCACCTTCCTCCAAATTCATGTATCATGCTGCTACCAGAGAAATCTTCCGAAAAAGTATCCTGACCAAAAAATCTGTCTTCCTATCATTGGCTAGATTTCATCAGAATCCCCTAAATACCAGATCTAGCCCCATTATACATCACTCTTGCACTTCTAACTTTATAGTCCTGTAACAAAATGTACTGATTCTATTTCCCAAACATTGTAGGGCCAACTGGGCCTGCGGGCTTGGTTGTGGTGCAGTAGCACCCATAAAACCCCTGGGGCGGTCTCCCCACCCCTCCCAGGCACAGAGCTGTACTTATAACTAGCCCCACTTTCCAGAATCAGCCGACTGCAAAGTCCACCATGACCTGAAAATAATTATTCACCAAATCCTAACCCACACCCTACTCACCAGCCGGAGACCTGCATCAACCCCAAACAACCTCACAGGGTGCCAAGACTCCACCGGCCCAAGGCCTCTCCTCGGACCACGGATCTCATCATCTCTTTCTCCCTCTTCATTTCATGTGTCAACCCTATTCAATCCTCTGACCATACAAACATACTATGTTCTTATAATTCATATCCCTTCACATTTGTTTCATGGAATGTCCTTCCCCACCTGCAAAACCGAAAAACTCCAAATAATCAATAAAGGTTCTTCTGAAATGCTAGCTCCTTTGCGAAGTGTTACTTTGCTTCAGGAGAGAGAGCTGGCAGCAGAGGAGAAGGACTTGTGAGGACGCTCCTGTGGGTCCTAATTATTCTGTATTCCTACAGCCACAACTATAGAAGAGTGTCTGCAAATCGACACTCTCAATACATTAGCCTTCAGTTTGCCTATCCATCAAACCTGATATTTCACCACAGACCAAAAACAAGTTTAAGAGCAGAACAGGGCCCAGCACTGTAGACTAATGACTGAAGTCCCTGCCTTGCATACACCCAGGATCCCATATGGCCACCAGTTTGTGTCCCAGTTGCTCCACTTCCCTTTCAACTCCCTGCTTGTGGCCTGGGAAAGCAGTTGACGACAGTCCCAATGCTTTGGGACCCTGTACCCTTGTGCGAGACCCGGAAGAAGCTCCTGGCTCCTCAGATTGCCTCAGTTCTGGCTGTTGTGGCAACCTGGGGAATGAACCAGAAGATGGAAGATCTTTAAAATTCTCTGTCTCTCTTCTCTGTAATCTGAGTTTCCAATAAAAATAAATCTTTAAAATAAAAGAGCAGGACAGCCATTCCTTCATTATATCACCTTCTTTATCACTTTGCAATTGAATTTAATCAAACTTTGTTGAATGAATTTAACTATGTCTTCTTAAACATAATTGACTATAACCCTAAGATACTTAATAAGGTTGGTATGATCAAGTTACAAGAACACCAGCATCTGAAAAATAATAGCTCTTTCTGCAATATATCATCTCTATTGAGTCATAGATAAATCCTTCATTCATCACATGGTCCATGAGCATTATTTTCCAAGAGATAAGACAACCAAACATCCTATACTTTTCTTACTAGTATTAACAAACCTCTCCTTAGACAAGCAACAATGATTGGTCGCCAAAATAAATATGAAGGATTGGAGAAAAAGTGGGTTGGTTAACTATACCTTTCCTTGAAATTAGCATTAAGATCTATTCTAGTTTCACAGACATTTTTAAAAATGTAAAGAAACATAAGGTGAGGGGTTAAAACCATCGTGAGTCACAATCAAGGTTGAAAGAATAAGATGAGGGGCAGCACAAACTGGTGGTTATGGAGCTGTTATTCAGGTTGAGATCCTTACATTGTGAAGAAAGAGGAAAACCCTGAGACCCAAGCTAATGGGGTGGGGTCTGACAAAGCCTCAAGGCAGAAACACAATGTTAGCAAAGTGGAATCTGACTACAAAAACATATGGCAAGAATTCACTATCTTAGCATTTCCATAGTCAATCAAGAACCAACCACAAAACTTGCAACAAAAATGTACCGAGCTGTAGTCCTTTCAATGCAGCCAAACTGAAAGCAAAAAACTGAGTAACTATCGAGTACATTTCAACAATGTCTGGTACAAAACCTTCTCAAGTGAATAAGGAAAAAAGCATAGGCAATAAAAAGCAAAACTGGACAAGTGGGATTATATCAAGTTAAGAAGCTTCTGAAATAGAAAAGAAACTCA
Source organism: Ochotona curzoniae (assembly GCF_017591425.1). NCBI lineage: Eukaryota > Metazoa > Chordata > Mammalia > Lagomorpha > Ochotonidae > Ochotona > Ochotona curzoniae. The sequence continues at coordinate 11,778,198 of NW_024466502.1, forward strand.
GCAAACTGGATACAATGGGACAAATTATTTGTAAACTGCAAGTGACAAAGGATTAATATCCAGGATCTGCTAAGACCTCAAAAACTCAACAACAAAAACATCCAGTTTAAAAATGGGGAAAGGACATGAACAGACATTTTGCAAAGCGTGAAATACAAACGACCAACAAACACATAACAAGATGCTCAGGAACACTAGCATCACGGAAATCCAAATAAAAACCACAAGAACAGAGCGGAGGGGAGGGAACTTGGGGAAGATGGAAGGGAGACCCCAGCCCCAACTAAGCTGTATCAAAAAACAATTAAAAAAAAAAATGAGGTTTCACTTCATCTCTGTTAGAATGGCTATCATCCAAAAATCAAAAATAACAAATGTTGGTGAGGATGTGGGGGGAAAAAAAGATACCTCAAAACATTGTTGGTGGGAATATAACTAGCACAAGCATCATGAAAGATGGCATGGAGATTCCTCTGCAGACAGGCCTACCAGGTGACCCAGCCATCCACTCCTGGGAATGCACCCAGACAAAATGCAATTAGCATATAAAAGAACTGTTTGTCTTTCCACATAAAAATGCAGTTGTTACATAGCATGTCACGGAAGCCTAACACACAAAAACAAAAACTGAGAAAAGACCTTTCCAGATACTAGCAAACAATAAAGGTAAATGGGCTTGGCCTTGGAAGCACAAGAAGCTGAAGCAATGAGAGCCTGGTAATGGAGATCAAGATTAAAAGCAAAAGAAGTTGGAGAAGTAAATAGAATATGTGAGATATGTATGTTTTGCAGTGCTACTGAAGAAATGTGCTGGGAAAGAGCAGATGACTGAAACCCTACACCAACATCAACAACAGACAGAAGGCAGTTTAAGTCGGTAATAGGACTTCCCAACAGCTCACAGCATACATACTTTAAAAATGCAAGATTTCAGGTCTGGCGCAGTAGCCTAGTACATGCACTGGGATCCCACTTGGGCACCAGTTCTAATCCCGGCAGCCGCACTTCCCATCCAGCTCCCTGCTTGTGGCCTGGGAAAGCAGTCGAGGACGGCCCAAGGCCTTGGGACCCTGCACCCACATGGGAGATCTGGAAGAGGCTCCAGACTCCTGACTTCAGATCAGTGTAGCTCTGGCCATTGTGGCCACTTGGAGAGCAAAACAATGGATGGAAGATCTTTCTCTGTCTCTCCTCCTCTCTGTATATCTGACTTTTCAATAAAAATAATTTTTAAATGCATGGATTTAAAATTTTTCTGCACCCAATTTTTTTATTCCATTGTTCTACACACCATTATTTGGAAGACTGACACAATGACTGACAGAAAAGGGAAGGAAGACTTAGGACAAAAACCCCTTGCTCTGGTCTGAGTATCCCCATCCCACCGCAATGAAGTTAGGCTCAGAGGCCTCCTGGGGAGTGATTCAGCCCTGAGGGCTCAGGATTAGCACCTCAGGCAAAGACGGGGGGGGGGGGGGGGGGGGGGGGGGGGGGGGGGGGGAACCTTGTGTTCGTTTTAGCCCTTTCTGCACTACTTCCACCTTCTGCCAGCTGAGACCACAGCATTCTCCCCTTCTGTCACACGGGAACTCACAAGGTCCTCATTCAACATCAAATGTAGCAGCTGCATCTTGGAATGCCCAGCTCCTGCAACTGTGAGAAATTTTACTGTTTATAAATTACCCCCCACACACACACAATATAGAAGAAATGTTTCCAGAATGAAGATAGAGTTTCACACCATTTGTACTCTCCAAAAAATACCAGGTAAGCCTTCGCTGGGTGATTATACAAGTATCCTCCATATGCTGGAGCTCCAAAGGAAACAAGTCTAATTTTCCCAAGGTATGGAAAGATAAACAAACTTATGTTTGAGTTTCAAGAAACAGTTGACTAAATTCTCATGATCTAACTGTTGAAAGTTAATCAAAGGAAAAAAATGGCAAAAGACATTACATTTAATCACAGTAAACTTCATACAGAAGGCCGCCCCATCTCAGAATCCCCCACCTCACAGAATGAGAACCACCGCCTTTCCAAGTACTCTCAGAAAATGAAACTACTCCAAATAACAGGTACTGCTGTTGCTACTGATATTATCTTATTTAAGAATTCAAACTAATTTTACAAAGTATTTGATTACAGAGTTTATACATGTCATTCATATTTGCTACCTCTTATACTTTGTCTCTAATGTCAAGGAAAACCTATTTCAGTACGTTAGGGTGAAACAAGAACCATGATTTTTCCTTTAAAGGTTTGTTTTTATCGGAAAGGCAGATTACAGAAAGAGATTCAGAAAGATCTTCTGTCCATTAGCTCACTCCCCAAGTGGCCACAATGGCCGGAGCTGAGTGCATCTGAAGCCAGGAGCTTCTCCCTGGTCCCCCACAAGGGTGCAAGATCCCAAGGCTTTGGGCCGTCCTCTACTGCTTTCCCAGGCCACAAGCAGGGAGCGGGAAGGGAAGTGGAGCAGCAAGGACACGAACCAGTGACCATACGGGATCCTGGATGCATGCAAGGTAAGGATGTAGCCACAAGGCTACTGCACTGGATCCCAGAATTATGACTTTTACACATATAACTGTGTAACTCCTCTTTTCCCCACGACCAAATACGGTGTTTAATCAGATCAGATAGAACTAAGTTCAGATTATGTTACAAAAGAAAAAGAGATCAAATTATGGAAAAAAGATAAAAATTACAAAAAAAGAAAAATGATTTTGTTCCCAGGCTTCATTCCTACTCAAATCTGTGACCAAACCATTAGCAAACATGCAAAAAAATCCTGATCTGGAACAGGTCCAGACTAACATACAGACAAAAGTTTTCTTTCAACTCCAAAAATTCCATTTCTATCCTAGTACTTTAGACTTCTCCTTTAACAACCTTTGAGAAAGGTGATTGCATGGATCGGCCTTTCAATATATGACCCAACATGCTTTCCCGCTTTAGATCACAATTAACAGAAAAGTCTGAAAGGAAAAAGAGGAATATTTTAAAATCATGGAAAACCAGGCCACCTAAGCTAATTGTTTTGGTAACATATGCCAACTCTGTTTCACACACACCCTTTCTTTTACAGCCAAGCCCCAGGCCCAGCAACGGCCCCTCACTCAAATGTCTTCCGGAAAGCTGTGAGACTGAGAGGGAGGATCCAGACACAGAACAATGCCTGAAAGAACCAGGGCTGGGCCAGGAACCAGGCACTTGGCTATGGCTGGGAAGGACTTGGGCATCTCATTACCTTGGAAATGTTTTTGCTGTTGTTAGAAATACACAACTTTTCAGGCACCACCAAGATGCACTCTATCAGAAAATCCCAAGTTTGGTTTTAAAAGCCCTCCCTGTGAGATTCTGACGCATAATCAAGTGTGAGAGACACTGCAGAAACTGCTCTCCTGTGGGCCAGTGGCTAACAATAACTAGAAACAGGTTTTCCTTAGCTGCCACCATTCATATGCTCAGAGAGCCACCTGATACACAGGAAGCCTTCCCCAAGCCCCAGGAGCTCGGCCCCTCTGCCCCGCATACACACACAGGTGACAAGTGGCTCACAGACTGGCACCTTTCTTCTGCATCGCAGGCACCCAGTCCCCACAACATGGCACAAACACTGTTTCGAAGAAGAGAATATTCTGGCATGCCCGAGAAATGTCACTAATACCTTCTATACAGAAAAGCTCTAATGAAGTTCTCCTGCGGAAAATACGACAACAGGGAAATGAAGTGTCCTACAGAATCAGAAACTCAAGAGCAATTCTTAAAAGGTGACGCACAAGCTGGCAGAAAAAGCAAAATATAAAACAGTATACATCACTAACTTTTTAAGAGCACCGGTAACTTCCTCTTACATGTTCATACTATGAATGTTACCAACTGAATAAATACTGGGGGCCGGGAGGAATAAGAAGTAAGAAAACACAAGGCAACTAAAGTGCCTAGAATTTCTGGCGGCCAGTCTCACTGTCAAATTCTTGCTCCCCAATATTGTCACACTAACATGTTCTGACTTTAGGTTCAAGAAATACATGGTCAATGGTGAGCCAAAGAAAATCAGAGTCATTATCATCGAGTAAAACCTAATACGAAGGGATTATTAATCTTAAAAACACCAAGAAATAAAACAGAAGTAAGAATTGTGGCACAGCTAGTCAAGCTACTGCTTGTGTCGCCAGCATCCCACATGAGCACACATGGACAACAGCGCAACTCCTGATGGCTCAGCTCTCTTAGGCACCTGAAAAAGCGGAAGATGGACCAACTACGTGGACCTCGGCCTCTATGAGAGATGTGAATGGGGTTCAGGTTCCTCAGACCCAGCTGTCCCTATTACTTGAGAAGTGAACCAGCAGAAGGAAGATGTTCTTTTTTCTTTCTCCTTTTTCTGTCTTTCAGATAAAAGTTAATTTAAAAAAAAAAAAAGTGTTCAACATGTTGAAGCGATTTCATCATCAACAATAGATCAGTGCCCATGACAGGTAACTAGCTACACTCAAATATTTCGCACAGCAACCAAGGCAGGAGCATGGGTCCAATTGGCACTTCCAGCTTTAACTCTTACTCCTCCCTCCCCACTTCCACTGTTCCATGGAAGTAGCCAACATTCCAATCTGCAGGATCCAGGTGAAATGTAAGCTCTCCCAAGTTTCTAGGAGGACCTTTTTGGAGAACGCCGAAAAGCAGAGCCAGCTGAAGTTGCATGACACCACGCTGGGAGCAGCGTTGGTAATCAACGCCTTGGCCTCCAGCTCAGGTGCCAACCCTGGAGCTTAAATGCACAGACCTAACGACGCGCACCTGCAACGCAGTGTACCCGGAAAACGATGGCCACTCACTCTTCAAAAACACTGTCCTCCTTCACTTCACCCACCCAGGCACACGCACCCACCGCCGCCCGCCAAAGCGGATAAACCACCCCCCCTTGGTGGCCACCGGCAAGCACCACCTCCCAGCCCTGCTGACCAAAGGTGTCCTGGGGCGCCAAGCCAGGGTCCCAGGAGACGGCGGGATCTGGGGACGGCACAGCCGCCGCGCCCTCTAACTTGGTCCCGCGGCCCGGCTCCTAGCCCCCCGAACACGCGGCTCCGGCCCCGCGGCCCGCCGGTCCCCCAGCTTCTTCCCCTCAAACCCGGAACCGGGCTCCGGCCCGCGCCTAGCCGCCGGCTCGGGCCTAGGCTCGGCCGTGGTCTTCCGGGGCTCCTCACCACCACCACCACTGTCCGAGCCGCCCCTGCTCAGGCGAGGAGGTGCGGGGAGAGACCGGGGATGCAAGGCTGGCCCCGGAGTCCATTCCTCCCGCCAAGCAGCGCAGGACTCACCTTCGTACTGCAGGTCCACCAGCACCAGCAGGAAGGGGAACACTGAGCCCAGCCGGCTGGTCACGGAGCCGGGGGCCACCATGTCCGAGGAGGCGGAAGGGTGCCGGGCCCAGCAGCCCGCGCCGGCGCTCAAGCCTTCGCTGCGCCCGCCCGCCCGCCGCGGGTTCCTGTCAGGCCTACGAGGCTCCTGGCGCCCGGCAGAAAAGGGCAGCGGTGGGCGGGGCCCGGCCGACGCTCCGCCCCGGAGCGCCGCCGCCGACCAATCGCCTCCTTTCTGGCCGCTGTTCCACCGGGCTCGCCTGGGTCGTGGTCGGCGCTGATAGGCTGCGGAGGCCGCCGCCCCGCCCCGCTTCTGATAGGATAACGTGGAAGCTCGAGACGAGGCTGCGTCCGGCGGTCGTGGAGCTGTCAGCGAGCCCCAAACCGCCGCGGCCGCGGGAGGGAGGCGGCGGGGAGCCGGGGCGCCGGTCGCCGAGCCCGCATGCGCGGGCCGCCCGAGGACGGCGTTGAGACGGCGGGTCGGCGCCGAGGCCTGGCTGGGAGGACCAGCCATTGGGGGCTCTCCTGGGTGGTGTTTGCACTGGAAGGTGCGCTCGCGGCGTCCGCCATGGGAAGTCCAGGAGCTGTCCCAGGAAGTCCGCAAGGGAAGGCCGGACGCTGTCCCAGGAAGTCGGAAGGGGGACGGAGCATCCCGGAACAAAAACTGACTCAAGTGTAAGCAAGGAAGGGTCAGGAGGTGCGACTCGGTTAAGTAGGTGACCTAATGGCGGTAAAAGCCTTCCAGGAAAGCCAGAAGAAAGTTTATAAGCCCTAAGATGGGTAAGTAACAGTGGCTTGGAAACTTGGGGTCACCCTCCACTGCTACTCCCAATGTCCAGTGTACAGGAAAAAGGGGAAAAAAAATAAGTTCTGGAAGATTCTGCACAGAAGAGGCCAAGGAGACATTCCGGCTTTAGAGGACAAGGGACCCTCAAGGATGCTGCCAATGTCAACTGGAGGAAAAAAAAAAAAAGAATGGCGCTTGCATCTTGTGCTTCCCCGAGGAAATCAGAGACTAAGCTGAACCAGACAAAGTTTAAGTTGCTCAAATTGGCATTAGATATGTTCCCTGCCGTTTTCTCTGCCCTGCACACACACACACACAGCAGCCATTTGTGAGTGGATGTACCTCTTGGCCATTCAGTTTGATTTTAATTTGTACTTTATGAAAGGCAGAAAGAGTGAGGCAGGTCCATCCATCTTTAATAGTCTCATTTACTCCCTAGGTTGCCAGGGCTGCCAGTCCAAAGCTGAGTGTCAGAGACCCAAATATTTAACCGTACTTGTTGCCTTCCAGGCTGTGCGTTGGCAGGAAACGAAGATAAACAGCAGAGCTCAGACTTGAACCCAGGAACTCAACATGGTACATTGAGATCCCAAGCAGAGTTTTAACCACTAAGCCAAAAGCTTGCCCTACCAGCCGTGTTTTATTTGGAGTGAAATGGGTTGTAGTGTGTGCATTAAGTATTGTCAGCAGTGTATCTGTTGCTTTGCCACTGATTCTGTGTTTGCCACCTTCTAGAAGAGCTCATAAGTTGTAAATGTGAATTTCTGGTATCTTGAAGATAAAGAACACAAAAGGGTGTCTATTCCAAATGAAACTAATTTGAAGGAGATAATTTCAAGAAAGGAAAAGAAATGCTAAGTCCTTGATTAATTGTGAAGAAGACACTGTGAGGAACAGAAAAATACCTTGACTTTTCTGAGTTACCTTCAAGTGGGTGTGATGCTAACAGCCTCAAAGGTTTGTTTTTCAGGCATCGTGAAGTAGGTGAATGTTACTTTAAAGTGTAGAGTATTTTCCAGATGTTGCTCGTGATGCTATCAAGAGAATTCCTCAAGAATTCCATCGACTTTTCGTTTGTTCATACCTTTTTTTCCACCTTAAGACCGTGTGAACGTGTGAATGAACAAATGGCAGACTTCAGTCGCCACAGCCAAGCTAGCGACACAACGAGGCGTTATGGCCAAGGCGGCCAACAAAATGCTAAAGGAGGAAGAAGGGATTTTGTAAACAAAACCCAATAACGCTAGACTATTACTAATTAATGTTAGACTGCTGCCTGTGACACTGTTCTTGAAGAAAAAGCTCAAAAGATCAAAATTGAAAGTAATGTGAGCATTTATTTCCATAAAAATTTTTAACATTGGAATTCTTTAGTCAAGTACGTTTAAAATCTTAAGAAATCAGATTATTTGCTCTGAAATTGTTATTTATCTATGCCCACCACATACTTTACCGTCACTATATAAAATGGATTGTCATGGTTTTTGTGACTGTGTTAAATGAAAAATTACCCTGGGGTCTGCATTGTGACATAGGCAGTTAAACTGGTGCCTGCAATGCCAGCATCCCTTATGGGTACCAGTTTGAGTCCTGGCTTTTCTACTTCCCACCCAGCTCCCTGCTGATATGTCTAGGAAAGCAGCACAAAATGGCCCAAAGGCTTGAGCCCCTGTATCCACATGGGAGACCTGGAGGAAGCTCCATGCTTCTGGTGTCCACTTTGCACAGCCTACCCGCCTCTACCCTTAAAATAAACAAATCTTTAAAAAAAAAAAAAAAGAAATACAGTAAAAAGACAATTGCCTTTTATGGCAACTTTACTATGTGTTTCCATGGATTTGAGATGCTGATCAAAACACAGTGTCTTCATGTAAATTTTTTTTTTAAAGATTTATTTTTATTATTTTTTCATTGGAAAGGCAGATATACAGAGAGGAGAGACAGAGAGGAAGATCTTCCGTCCAATGATTCACTCCCCAAGTGAGCACAACGGGCCGATACTATGCCGATCCAAAGCCAGGAGCCTCTTCCGGGTCTCCCACGCGGGTGCAGGTTCCCAAAGCTTTTGGGCCGTCCTCGACTGCTTTTCCGGGCCACAGGCAGGGAGCTGGAAGGAAAGCGGGGCTGCCGGGATTAGAACCGGCACCCATATGGGATCCCGGACGTGCAAGGCGAGGACCTTTAACCACTTGCGCCACCGCGCCGGGCCCACATGTAAAATTTTTAAAAGCTGTCCTTTCTTCTAATTAGCCACTGCCTTGGCTCCCAGAAATATCACTCAACTCTCTACTTCTGTCTTCACATTAATATCTCTCGCTTTTGACCTTGCTTCTCTCGTAATCCTTGTAATTATTTCAGGACCTGTTAGGTAGTCCAGGATATAGTCTTTTCAACAAATTGTACTGAAGCAACTAGAGAGCCACATGCACAAAAGAATGAACACAGACCTCTTCCTTAGATCACATACCAATTCAAGTTCTATCATAAACCTAAAAGCATAACCTGTAAGACTCATAGGGAAAAAATGGGAATAAGTGTTCATGATCCCCAATTCAATGAAGCTTTCTGTACCACACAGAAATCACAGGCAATGAGGAGATTTCACAAAGCTTTTAAACCCTTGTGCTCAAAAGGACATTACTAAAAGAAAAACACTTTAAGATCACAAATGGAAGAAAAATTACAAGTCATATGTTCGATAAAGGACTTGGATCTATGGTCGAGGAACTCAACACGGTGACTGGCTGTGGAGTCTCAAGCAATCTTGCACCCATTGCGTCTGCCATTTTCAGTATTCTGCTCCTGGGCCCACCTACTTGGTTGAGCTTCCTTGCCACCGCTACCACTTGCAGAGGGTGGATTCCGAAGCAGGAAGAACTCCCAGGCTTTACAGCCTCCCTCCAGTTGAGGGATCCAATCTTTCATGAGGCTTTGATGAACCAACAGAAGAACCTGTGACAAAGAACAAAATAACTTCCAGCATCTTTGAGACCGCTGAGAAAAAAATCTCCCCTCCTGTGCCAAGAGGGTAGGTGCCAAGTCTGGCAGTGGCAGAGAGGATTCTGAGTCATCCAGGCTGCAGAGAAGAAATTCCTCTGAAGCTAGCTAGAAAGACTTGTTTGATCTGAAAGGAGAAGATACCATTCATGAAAATATGGACACAGGCTTGCAAGCCAGCCAGGGGCAGAATGAATAGAAGCCTATGTCTGTTGCACCTGTGCCCAGCTCAGAGGCCAACCCTGTTCCATCAATGAGAAACACCCCCTAGCAGCAAACCCTGCCATGTCTCAGGTTAACTCTACCTATCTTCAACTCTGGTTTTGTTACTTTCTTCATGCTTGTAAACTATACAACTTGAGACTGATTGTACAGTTTGGGGATTTATTCCACTTAGTGTTGTCATTTTTCCTTCTTCGGGAATGGCTGTTTCACTTTCCCTCTGTCCTGATTCCTTGGGGTCTCTGGAATGTGGCATATGAGTTTCCTAGCAGGATATTGGAGGGAAAGCTTTGTGACACTTGGTGTCATGTTTTTAAGAACAAATACTTGGATTTCTAATCCATTAGAAGGACTTTTGTACCAAGATTTTGAACATGCTACTGGGACAATGAGCCGTGGCACAATTCCTGTCACCCCCAACTCACAAGACTGTTGCATCCCAGAGCCTTTTCCTTGACATGTCCACCTTCCTGTCTCCTTTGAGTGGAAGAATATTCCTGTGTGTTGTGCAATACAATACAGTCCCACAACTCATGACTATCTGCCTGCAAAAGACAGAGAAACTGCTTTTTACTTTTTGACATTCAGAAGAAATCCAGATACTAGCAGGAATGGCTTTCTGGTAGCCAAGTTGGCTGGTGTCTGCAGCAGAAAGCTTTAAATCTACAAACTCACAGGAAGGAAAAGTGGAGAAGCAAGCAAGAGAGGTGACCACACACAAATGGGTCTTTGTCCATGCAGGAGCAAATCCCCCAGGGACATTATTCTTACTAAATAATTCGATGCTGTGTGGCTGATGCTGGTGCTTGGCAATGAAACAGAATTCTCATCCTTACAATGTGTCCCGTACTTCACAATCACAGAATGTTGCTTAAAGTAAATGATACCCACTTTAAATAAAAAAGGGGGAATCTACTCAGAATATATAAAGAACTATTACAAAAAAAAAAAAAAGAGCAGAATGGGGCAGGCATTGGAGCTGGGAATTGAGATGTCAGGATGGCTACACCCCAATCTGATGCCTGGGGGCAACTCCCATCTCCTGCTTCTGATTCCAGGTTATTGGTAATCAGACCCCAAGAAGCAGCAGTGATGGTTCAAGTAATTGGATTCCACCCAATTGAAAGACTTGAATTCAATTCCCAGTACTGGCTTTGACACACACACACACCCCTGCCACTTTCCCAGACCTTTTCAGGCATCTGGGGGAGTGAAACAGTGAATAGGAAAAATCAATCAATCTCTCTCTCTGTCTCTCTTTTTCTCTCTCTCCCAAATTAAAAAAAAAATGAGCTAAGTATATGAATAAACATTTCTCCACAAAAGGTACATAAATTACCAGTAAATACAAAAGATGCTGTACATCATTAGCAATTAGAGAACTACAGATTAAAAACAATAATAAGGTTCCACATTATATTAACTAGGATGAATATAATCTAGATGAACCAGAGTGAGCCTTGCTGAGATCTGGAGACAGAGCAACATTCACATTTTGCTATTGGGAATGTAAAATAGTGTAGCCACTTCAGAACATTATTAAAAATCCAAATGTCTAACAGCATTACCATATGACATGGAAACTCCACTTCTACATACAGTAAAAAAAAACAATTTAAACACGGAAATTTAAAAACTTGCACATAAAGTTTATAGCTACTTATATTCATGAGAGTAAAAAAGTGGAACTAGCACAAATAAATACAACAGAACATTATTTAGCTCTATGAAGAAATGAAATTAAATATGCTAATATTTTACAACATGGATAAATCAAAAGATGATGCTAGGAGAAAGTTTCTAGTCACAAAAGGCCATGAACCATATACTCCCATTTATAACACCCATATATATGGAATACACAAAAACAACATTGAGGGCAGATCCTGTGAAACTCCAAGCTAGCTCTTTCAAGTGGTGAATTAAGTATCCACACTATGTAATTCTGTCAACAGCATACCAGCTTTTATGGATGCCAAGGCATGGAAAGAAAAACGGAGCTTAGACTTAGACGGGATGCACAGCTTTGGGTTTCCGTTAGCTAGCCGTAACTAGTAACATGATTCCGTGTAATTCCAAACACACTGCAAGGTTTTACTTGGAAGATTATCATGGCCTAATGCCACATCAACAAAGACAGAATTTTGAAGAATTTGGGAGGTCTTTTGGAGGCAGAGCCACGGGACTGCTCCCATCGGGTGGGAATGGTGAATCAAGCCTGATTTATGAGTATGAGTCAATTTAGGAGCGTGACAGAGGAAATAGAAAGTACAAAGGCTTTAAAGGGCAAGCGATATTTGTGTGTCTTACAAAAAGCATAGTGTAAAAGCAGCAATCCTGCGGGACAATGAAATGACATGATGTCAGGAGATAGGCAGAATGCTCCTCGGCTAATCATGAGTTTTATCCCGTTGTAAGTGGAACATGTAAGTTTCAGAAAATTGCACCTGCTGACCATCATGACCAGGAGGTATGGCTTACTACCTTCGCCCAGCCCAGCAACAGGGTATTGTGTTATATAGATTTGGACTGGGAGAAGATCCCAAGACCAAATTCAAAGTACATGTACAGTAAGAAAAAAAAAATAAACCATTTTAAGTTGTGGGCAGTTCTTAATGTCTATTAGGTTTTTAAAAGTAATTTAATCTTACTCTGTTGAAAGCAGGGAGCTACCGCAGGGTTTTAAGCAAAGGGCTGACATTGGATTAATGTTTAAACAGACAACTGGATGGCAGAGGATAAATGTGCACAGCAAGAATGCTATTATAGTTCAGGTGAAAACGATGATTTGGGGCCTGCACAGTGGCATAGAGGACTAATCTGCCTATGGCACCAGCTCTAGTCCCAGCTGCTCCACTTCTGGTCCATCTAGCTCCCTGCCAGTGGCCCATGAATGCAGCAGGGAATGGCTTAAAGCCTTGGGCCCATGCACCCACACGGGAGACCCAAAAGTTCCAGGTTCCTGGCTTTGGTTCAATGCAGTTCTGACTGCTGCAGCCATTTGAGGAATGAACCAGTGGATGAAATAACTCTGTCTCTCTTTCTCTCTCTGTTACTCTTCCAAGGGAAATAAAATAATAATTATTATTATTTTGGCTTGAAAAACGGTTGTAATAGCAGAAATGAAGATGGAGAAAATCAGATAGGTGTGCATGTAACAGTATGAGAATGAATGGGAATGGATGGACATGGGACAAGTCAAGAAATTGGACATTCCTGATTTTGATTCAAGTAATCAAGTAATGACCTTTGAATAAGAGGTATGAGTAAAGAAAAATGAGCTATTGGAGAGGAGGAAAATCCAGGGTTCCATTTTAGTCATGTTATATTTGAAATGCCCCTTGAATATCCCAAACAGGCAATTGGATTTGTGAGTGTGGGTTACAGAGAAAAGAATGAACAGGAGCCATAGGACTGGATGAGATCAACTAAAGAAGATGCATTAAGAAATCCCAGGACAGAACTCTGGGACACTACACATTTGCAGTACACTAAAGAAGGAGAGCTGCCAAGTTGGATATGAATAAATAAATAAATAAATAAATAAATAAATAAATAAATAAATAAATAAATAAAACAGGAGAGTATGGCACCACAGGATATAAGAAGGAAAAAGTTTCTTTTTTCTTTTTTCTTTTTTTTTTTTAAGATTTATCCTTTTAGGCCTGGCACTATGGTTCAGTGGCTAAATCCTCACCTTGTATGCTCAGAATCTCATGTGGCTCTGGCCCATGTCCTGGCTGCTCCATTTCCCATCTGGCTCCCTGCTGTGGCCTGGAAAAGCAGGATGACCCAAAGCCTTGGGACCCTGCACCAGGCGTGGGAGACCTGGAAGAAGCTCCTGGCTCCTGGCTTCAGATTGGCTCAGCTCCAGCTCTATAAATTTGCTTTTCCTTCTCTGTGTAAATTTGCCTTTCCAATAAAAAAATTCAACCTTTTTAAGAAAAAAAGAGATTTATTTATTTATTTATTTTTACTTGAAATACAAAGATCGTTTCTTGGCCCTATGCTAAGACCAAATAAAATACAGAATTAGAGAGAAAAGGAGAGAAGGAGAGAGAAAATTTTCCAACTCCTCGCCGTTCATTCCATAAACAACCACAGAGGGAAAACAAAACAAAAAAACCAGAGCTGAGCCTATCCGAAGCCAGGTGCCAGGTGCCAGGTCCCAGGAATTTCTTCCAGGTCTCCCATATGGCTACATGGGCTCAACCATTTGGGCCATCCTCTGCTGTTTTCCCAGGCCTTTATCACAGAGCTGAGCTGGAATTAAAACATCAGGACTCCAACTGATACCCATATGGAATGCTGGAGCTACAGGGGGAAGCTTAGTTTCAACAGCACCATACTGACCCCGGGAATGTATTTCAAGAGACAAGTGAATGAATGCTGTTAAGCAACCAAGTAAGATGAGAATAAAACTCTGATTTCTACATAGATAATTTCGAGAGGGGGTTTCAATTGGAAGACCAAACAGAGAAATCAAGTAAGAGTGTGTTGAAGATTAAATGAAATGTCACAAAGTGGACTCGATCCATGCAGACAACTCTTCCAGGAAGCATTTTTATCTTGGACAAAATGATGGTACTTGTGTGTTTGAAAATGTCCACAATAAATTTTGTAGTTGATGTTGTTTCAAACGAACATTGTTTGAAAGGGAACAAAGCAATTGAGGTTTTACGCAAAGGAGAGTGGGAGCTAAGGAAAAGATGATTTGTGGCACAAGATTTTACAATCTGCTTAACAATTACAATGATGTTTCTAAAAGAATCCTTAGGGACGTACAATAATGTGGTAATTTCATCTAAAAATCAGGGAGAGATGAACATTGAGAATATAGTGGTAAAGTTCACCTTTGATATCTATCCACTGAATTCCAGCCAGAGCAATGACTACTGGCTTCTTGTTAAAGTCTACAACTAGACCACAAGAGACAGAGCAGAAAGGCACATGGAAAGTGCAGAAGACATTGCTCTAACCACCAGAGGTCACTGAAGGCCAATTCTACTTTTTGACTAGGAGAAATAATTTGATGATCATTTGCATGAAATAAAAGAATCATATAATAGCATATTAGGTTATATATTCTGTTCTCCTGTTTCCAAAATAATGTTAACTACAATGAAATATATAAATATATAGGACCTATGAAGTAAATACATTTGGTAGGGGAAAACTTTTTGTAAGAAAAACAATACTTTAGCTAGACAGCTACTTAGAATCTAACCTGGAAATCATCAAACATGATACCTTTTACTACCTCTGCTGCTCAGCCTAACTTAGCATGTACATTTTCTTTGCAATCTATGATTCAGTGTCATGCATTAAATTTAACAAGTAAAATTAAGAATAGATATTAAAAGTAGAAAAGTTTAGTTTTTAAAATTTTATAGTCTATTGTGGAAAACATAAGAGACTGTGAAATCAGGCATGATGTTATTTTTCCTTGTGGAATGAGAGATGCTTAATTCTGTCTCTTATCTTCATTTGCTTGATTGTTGCTTAGCTTTATTACAGCAATAAAGCGCAAAACAATTTGAGAACAACTTCGAGCATGAAAGGACCAATAATCAAGGACACATGTAAGATCTACTTGTTAAACCTTGTTACAAATTTCCTATTAAAAATTCATACCAATGATAGGTAAACGAAAATGAGAAAGCAAACAAAAGGACTTGAGTAGAGTTTAAGCCAAGATAAATATGTTCTTGGAGCTTTAACATGGGAAAAAGAACACCTTTGAGAACCGTTGTTTCCAGGCCTTACAGCTTGTTGGGCATATCATTGTACCACTGCAAGTACGCTTTGGCGAACACTTCCTCCATGATGGCCTTTCAGAAACATAACCCAAACTAGATCCATCTCATTCTCTCCAACCAGAATCTGAATCTTAAACATGCTTTCCAATACTTGAAGGCAAAGGGGGCTTCTATGAAAGTATAATTTTATCAGAGTTACAAAGAATTCTGAAATTCACCTGGTTGCAGTTTTCTTGAGGTTCAGCTTTTGGATTTCTTGTCTGATTTTTTTTTTTTTTTAAGATCAGTGTATTTGAAAGACAGCAGCAGAGAGAGAATAACGCAACCCCCTGACTCATTTCCCAAATACCCTCAGCAGCGAACGGTTGGACCAGGGCCAAAATACTAGGAACTCCATCCTAGAGGTCCAATGGGACTTGGGCCATCTTTTGATGCCTTCCCAGGCATATCAGCAAGGACCTGCATCAGAAGCAGAGCAGCCATGTTGCAAAACAGCTCTCTGACGTGGGATCCCAATATCACAAGTGTTGGCCTACCCACAAGCACCACAGCACTGAGCTTCTCCTTCAATATTTTCACTTGCCTAATATTCCATCAGCATGATCAATTTTTGCTACTGACAACAAAGAAACCAGACCTAGTCTTGAAAATGATGCTGAGAATGGAGATCCTCAAAAAAAAAAATTTATGGGTGTTTAGAATTGGTCACTGGGGTTAATAGGTTTTCAACAACATTCTGTCTGGAAGAGCTTTTCCACTAAATTTGGGGCTCTGGCAAATAAGCGATTCTTGCCACTCACCAATTTAAAAGAATTTAGAATGTGGGACAACTAGGCATGATTATTTTTCCTTTTGTGTAGAATAAGATCAAATCCCAAAATGTCACCATTGTGATGTTCCAGACCTCTTTGTGACTTTGCTGAAAGAGCAACAGCCTCTTTCTAGAACTGTTGAATTAAGGACCCACAAAAGCAAACCTAGAAACTGATTTTACGAGTTGAATTTACAATCATTTTAAGGCTATCCTAAGAAAGACTTTTGGAAAAAGAGAAAGAGGATTGATTAGATTATACCCATCCTTTCCAGCATTTCCTCATCACATCTTTAATATAAAATTTGGTTTTAGTAATTAAAAAAATAGATTGGTAAGGGGAATCTTCTTTAATGCTTTTATACAATGCAATACCTGAATATATGTGGATCTTTATTCTGTACTCCATTTGAATTGCTATACTACCTTAATTTGCTAATTTAATAGGTTATAAAATTGAAAGATATTTTCCCAGGGCAGGTGCCGTGCCATGCTGGTTAAGCCCCTGTCTACAGCACTGGTATCTCACTATGGTGCTGATTCTGATCCAGCTCCTCACTACTGTACCTGGGGAAGCAGCTAGAGGATAGCCTGAGACCTTGTGTCCCTCACACGCATGGGAGACCCAGAAGAAGCTCCTGGCTCCTGGCTTTGGACCTGCCCAGCGGCAGCCATTGTGGCTGTTTGAAGAGTGAACCAGCCAATGGAAGACCTCTCTGTCTCTCCTTTTTTCTCTGGAACGCTGCCTTTTAACTAAGTAAATGATCTCATTTAAAATATGTTTTAAGTAAGATTTATTGATTTATTTATTTTTGAGAGGTAAGGTTACAGAGAGAGAGAGATTGAGAGAGAGAGAGAGAGAGAGAGAGAATAAGATCTTCCATCCATGGTTAACTTTTCAAATGGCTACAATGACAGCTATGCTGATCCAAAGCCAGGAGCTTCTTCCAGGTTTCTCATGTGCTGCTTTCCCAGCCCACAAAGCAGGGAGCTAGATAGGAGATGGAAGAAAAGAAAAGAGAGAGAAAGGAAGAAAGAAAAGGAAAAATTGTAGGTAAAAAGATATAATCCAAACATTTCCCTATCAGGGGGCCTTCTGGCACTCTGCCTTGCCAGTGAGAGGCGTTGTTAGGCTACCTCTCAGTATTGGTATGCGTGTACTGCTTTTGTTTGAATGTGTCTTTTCCACAAGCCAGTGGCTTCCAGTGTGATAACATTAAGGGAGAGGGCTTTACGATGCAGGTAAGCAAGAAGGCTTTTCTGCTCTTGAGGAGGGCTGTGTCCTTTCAAAGAGGCTTTACGAAGCATTACAACTTCAGTCTTCCATCTGCTCTGCCATGCACACATACAGCCCTGCTCCCCTCCAGAGGATGCACTAGTTCAAGGTGTCGATTTTGAAGCAAATGTCAGACTTCCTCATCAGATCACAGAACCTTCTGGCACCTTGACCTTGGACATTCCAGGCTTCCAAATTATGACAAAATAAGTGTCTGCTCTTCAGGGATTATCCAGCCTCCAATATGTTGCTGTTGCAGAACAAATGGACACAAACATGAGAGAGAAGTGTGCATGCATGTGCACGAGCTTAGCAGTCAATGGGAAGCTTAAAACGAATACTGGGTTGCTCTCTCCTTGTGGTTGTTCAAGATAGACGTGATGCCTTCCCCATGGTGATCTGCCCTCACTCCTGGGCTGTGGTTCCCACTTCCAAGTCCTGAATTACGCTTCATATCTACCCAAGGGCATCTAACTTTGCTTCCTTGTGGAAACTTCAGACTATAGGAAAATGATTTTATGTGTATTTTTATTGTTTTAAAGTCAAATTATTTTTATTTTATTTGAAAGAGAGAGAGAGAGTATGCCATTGCCTGGTTCACTTTTCCAAATGCCTGCAGCAGCCACGGTTGGACCGGGTTGAAGTCAGGAGCCTAGAACTTAACCCAGGTCTCCCACATGGGTGGCGGGAATCAAAGTACCTGAGTTATCACTGTGGCCCGCCAGGATGCAGGAAGTCAGCACTTCACCCAGGCACCCGGACGTGGTCATCACAGCACCTACCAGATACTTGCCCTGATCTTCTTATAAACATGTACATACATATACACCTAGAGAAAACAGGGCAGGGTAGACAACAACAAGGTTTACAGAGTGTTTGCATTCAAAGGCATACCTCTCTGAAGCCTTACCACACGCTCAGGGTATCAGAATGCTTGAGGTCCTTGGAATCTGGTGGAGACCGCAAGCATTTGAAACAAAGAAGTTTTATGTGCAAATGGGTATAATAGGTTTGTTCAAAGTGTCAAGAATGTGGGATGACGGTTAGGTCATGCCAAAGTCAATTGCTTAGTCTTACATTTTTCTATTTCTACACACCTCTGACATAAGAGATGGCCAGTAGGAAATCTGACATACACATAACTCAAAAGACTCA
Organism: Ochotona curzoniae; assembly: GCF_017591425.1. Classification (NCBI taxonomy): domain Eukaryota; kingdom Metazoa; phylum Chordata; class Mammalia; order Lagomorpha; family Ochotonidae; genus Ochotona; species Ochotona curzoniae. The sequence continues at coordinate 11,796,565 of NW_024466502.1, forward strand.
TTAGCAATAAGTCAACAACCATCTCTCTCTCTCTCTCTCTCTCTCTCTCTCACACACACACACACACACACACACACACACACACTCACAGTATAGATTTACAAACAATGGCCCCATCCATGTTGCCTGAAATTTCCACTAACAGCAGTTAGTCATGGTAATTATAGAAGTATTACAGAAACCTTGATTCTCTTTCAAACTCAGGGCATTTGAAAACTAAATGAATCCCAAATCTTACACTTGTTCCAGCCTTCCAAATTCAACTAGAATTAATTCAATGAATTGAACAGGAATATTTGCTGAGCCTTGACACCTTGTGTTAAAGTATGGTACAAGATTGACTCATCCCAGGAGAAAGAAGCATAAATGGTATTTTTAGAATCACATGTTGAATGGCATTAAGTTCTACGACTACACTTTAAAGAATTTTTTTTCTTTACAAGACACTAAGATCTTGCAAAAGATGCATTCAATTATCCCAGTCTGTTTCAACCTCCGGGTTACCAAAATAGCATGCGTATTTTCTGGATTAGTCCTGATTTCAAAATACTGAATTTTGTACCATTGCCAGGACACGAGTTCTAATTGTAACTCAGCTCCTGATCCACGAGGTCTGTCTAGCACAGCCCGTCTGGCATCTCTCCTTGGAAGAGAATTTACGCACAACGTCAGTGGGTAACCTATTATCTGACGGCCCCTTAGACCACCAGGTAGATAGGAGCGAATCCGGTTTGTCTTTAAAAAGCCTTCCCGGGGCGAACACCCCGCGCCAGCAACAGAGCGCGCCCCGGCACCACGTGTCTGCAGCAGCGGTGGGATTGGCCGAGAGCTCTTTGGAGCCGCGGTGTAGACGCGCGCGGGCCCGCCCAGCTGCCAGAGGAGCCGGGCTGCGGAGGGAAGAGGCCGACGGAGACCGCGGAGGGGAGGGGGCGGGAGGGGGGTGGGGGATCCCGCGACGCCGGCGGCCTGCGATCTGGGAGGACCAGTCTCGCCACAACCTGCCCGGAGTTGGAGACACGCTGCGTCCCGCGCCCTGGAAGAAACAGGCTGCCCGCCTCTCCCGGCTCTGCTCCTCGCTCCTCGGCCTCCGCTGTCTGTAGCAGCACCTTTAGGATCCGGGTTTCCCTGCGTCGCCCCCGTCCGCCTGCAGCGCTCGGCATCTGTCCTGGAGCGCGCAGCTGGGGTGAGCCGGGGGCAGGGATGCACCAGGAGACCGCGGGAGCCGCGCGGCAGGACCGACATCTCGCTGCCGGCGAAGATAGGCCGGCTTCCCGCCTCTCCTGGCTCCGAACCGAGCCGCTTCAGACCCCGATGGCGTGGCTACCGCCGCTGCTCCTCCATCCCGGCTTATCAAGGCCCCCATCGTGGCTCGCGTCCTTCGGCCTTTGTCTTTGCGGGTTTGGCTGGGCCCGCAATGTCGGGCGCTGGGATTGGAGGCTCCCGCGCGTGATTGGGGTCCCTGCGGAGAGAACGCCAAAAGAGGGGCCCCCCTTTTCTTGTCTCGGCCATCTTGTGACCGAGATTTGATCAAGGGGACGAGGGTGGGCAGTACGCGTGAGTCCCCAGGCTGGAGTGCTGGCGGCTAACCGAGAGCGGCCCCTCGGGCCTGCGCGCCTTTTGCCGGGCCGCGCAGGCCGCCCCCACATTCAGCTCCGAGCATTGGTTAAGCCCTGCAACAGTCCAGTGCAAGGAAAAATAGAAGGGATGAGGGGGCCTGCATTTCCTTAACCAAAGACCCGGATCCCTGCGCTCCCCGTGTACTTTCATGTCCGTTGGGGATATGGTGAACGGCTTCTTCTGCCCATCCCGTGCTAGGTGCTGGGGGAACGTATCGGTGAGCAGGAGTGTCGTGGCCCTTGTTCCTGCTGACCCTGCAGATCAGTGGATGGAGCCCAGAGCCTGCAGACCTGCCAGGTTGGTATCCCTTGATGCCATGTGGAAACCAAGGCCCAGGGTTGACATTCTCGCTCTAGGGCAGCCATCAGGAAAACACAGGAATCAACCCGAGAATCTGTCCCCGAGGAGGGGTGTTTCTAGGACTTTTAATGCCAGGCTGCAGCGAATCGTTCACAGTTCCATTTTCAGGGCCATTAACCACTCTTTAGATGTGCGAGCTTCTACGCGCCATGCATGCCTCATTTATGGATGCTTTGGGCTGGGTTTATTTCTGGTTCGCCGGTATCTAAAACGTGGGAGCCGCGATTTGCTGTTACAGCTTTACTTGCAGTTACTCTGAAAGGTATATTCCTCTCTTTTGTTCACCTATTTGGTTGTTAGGAAGGAAAAACATTTCCCTGATGGTTGGTCCAAGCAGGGTCTCCCCGGTGGACTGAGAGATGTCCGGCTTCTCTTCTTCCACTCACCGACTTCGGTGGTGACAGCGGGCAGCTGCCAGAAGGCACCTCGGGTCTTGCACGCAGCTGCTAGAAACCGCTAAGCGCCCTCCGGAAAGCAATGCAGACCCCTCGCAAGTTGATCAGGTAAATACCAAGACCTGAACAGGTGAGGGAAGCTCCTCCTCTGCCAATTTGCAACATTGTGAAATATGAACCCTTTCGGAAAAGTTAAATCCTTATGCATCCTGGGGGGACAATACCAGTGTCAACACGTGGAACACTTCTCGTCGCTCCAAGGGGACCGGTGTGTGTCCACTCGGCCGCGTCCACTGTGTCTTTTCTGGTCCCGCAGGGCGCCCGGCGCATGCTGAGCTGCGCAGGCGGATGCGCCCTTTGCTCGGGTCGGGGCTTGGGCGTTGCCATAGTAACGCCCTGGACGCCCAGACCTTAGGCCGCCGCCACCGCCGCCGCATAGGACCTGGCCTTCTGCTCTCGAGGGCTGTGGTGGTGGCGGCGGCCCAGGCCGGATAGAGAGGACACCAGTCCGCTTCTCCGACTGCAAAGGCGGCAGATTGGCTGGCGAACATGGTAAGAAGCGTAACGGGATCCTGGGGTGGGAGGTGAGCGCCTGGCAGTCGGGGCTCCATGGGACCCCAGCTTCCCTCCCAGCGTGCCATCTCCTCCTTCTGCAGCCCTTCCAGAAGCACGTGTACTACCCGCTGGCTGGTGGCCCTGAGGGGCCCGATGCCTCCACGCTCGGCGCGGGAGGTGCGGCCACAGCATCCATGACTTGCTTCCCTCCTGGCGTGGCAGCGATGGCGTCGGGCCCCCCGCAGCCCTTCTTCCAGTTCAGGCCGCGCCTGGAGAGCGTGGACTGGCGGCGGCTGAGCGCCATCGACGTGGACAAGGTGGCCGGGGCGGTGGACGTGCTGACGCTGCAGGAGAACATCATGAACATCACCTTCTGCAAGCTGGAGGATGAGAAGTGCCCGCACTGCCAGTCCGGGGTGGACCCGGTGCTGCTGAAGCTCATCCGCCTGGCGCAGCTGACCATTGAGTACCTGCTACACTCGCAGGAGTTCCTCACCTCGCAGCTGCGCTCCCTGGAGGAGCGGCTGCGCCTGAGCCTCAACGAGGGAGAGCAGAGCCGCAAGCTGCTGCATAAACAGGCTGGCGAGATCAAGCTGCTGAAGGAGGAGTGTAAGCGCCGGAAGAAGATGATCTCCACGCAGCAGCTCATGATCGAGGCCAAGACCAGCTACTTTCAGGTGAGAAGTGGCCCTGAGGACGCCGCTCTGGAAGCTCCCCAAAGCCCCACGCCTCCTCCTTCCAGAGCTGTTATGCTCATCAGAAGAAACGGCTTATGGTGAAGCGGAAAAAAAAATCGCCATCTGATGGTCTAGTTCATTGCATTCTGCAGTGACCAGAGCGTTAATAATTAAACAGCTAGTGTCATCTGTAGTGTTTTGTGGAGGTCACCGAAATGCTGCCTGTTGGGCCCTTCCTCCTACCATGCCGTGACAAACCAAAGGATGGCGGAGGCCAGTCCCCAGGCGCAGTGGGATGATCCAACTGTTAGGAGTTTCTTATTGTTGGAAATTAGGGGTCCATTGAAAGGGACAGAAAAGTGGTCGTGATAGTGCCAAGAACTTTGAGACACATTTCACCCACATTCACCAATTATTAACACTTGCCAGGTTGGCTGAGCTCCCAGCAAGCTGTGTACCCAGTGTGAGGGCTTCTAAGCCACTTTGCAATGAGCTGTGCACTCCTAAACATGTCCGTGTGTGTACTTCCTCAGAACAAGAATGTTTAATTACATTGACATTTACAGAATGAAACGGATTTGTTTTTCTCCTCTTAGTTTCCAGCTGGTATTGGTTAGACATTGAACCCAAGACAAATAGAGTAGTGTTTTAGTATAACAGAAATCAATATACTTCTTGTTAATCAATTAGTTGGAGGAAGTGCCAAAGATGCAAACAGTGTTTGCTAATGATATTGGAACTGGGGCTAGTGCCATGGCTCAATAGGCTGATCCTCCACCTGTAGGCGCCAACATCCCATGTGGGCACTGGTTCTAGTCTTGGCAGCTCTACTTCCGATCTAGCTCTCTGATTATGGCCCAGGAAAGCAGTGGATCATGGCTCAGGTCCTTGGGTACCTGCATCCATGTAAGAGACTCAGATGAAGTTCCTGGCTCCTAGATTTGGATCAGATCAGCTCCAGCCACTGTGACCATTTGGGGAGTGAACTAGCCAGTGAAAGACCTCCCTCTGTCCTGTCTCTCTTCTTTGCAAATCAGCCTTTCCAGGAAAAAATTAAAAAATCTTACAAAAAAAAAAGTAAGCAACAGAGTGAGAAGATGAATTTTACACTGTTTCTAGTCATTTTGGATGAAGGTGGTTACAAAGGCTTCAAAGGACTAAAATGTTCTCAAACTAGTGAGCACGCAGGAAAGAATATTCTGAAAGAGGCTAGTGTTTGACTTCGAGTGACAGCCATGAAGTATAACCTTCACATAATACTTGACATGGTTAACAGCTCTTTTGTAAATGTCATTTGAAAATTAAATATAGGTAATGCTATGATGGCTTTTTTCCTTTTAGATTTATTTTGTTTATTTGAAACTAAATAGAGATGGACACAGAGCAGTCTTCAGTGTGCAGGTTCACTCTTGGAATGGTTTCAGTGGCCAGGACTGGACCAGGATGCAGCCAGGAGCTTCTGGGTGTCCCACGTGGGTACAGGGGCCCAAGCACTAGGGCCATGTTCCAATGTTTTCTCCAAGCACAGTAGCAGGGAACTGGCTTGGAAGTGGAGCAGCCAGGACTCCTATGTGATGCCAGCACTGTGATGTAGCAGCTAAAGCTGCTGCCTACAGTGTTGGCCTGATGACTTTTTCTTTTGTTACATGGTAAATAGAATAGATTCTCTAGAAATATACTACAATTTGCTGTGCTCCAGTTTTGGTAGTCATCCCATGAAACATCAATGGAGCTTCTATATAAAAACCCTGTTTGTTTAGAACCATCTTTTCATTTAATTTCCATGGGGTGGGCAACCTATTGGTTAACAAAGACTTTGAAAGGTGAGTGATACAGAAGGATAAAAGGTAAAGGACTGATTTTGCCAAACAAGTGATACCTGCCGACCCCTGGCAACTCTGATGACACTGAATGACCTGTTGACTATGGTGTGACATGAAGAGGTGGGAGTGGCCAGACCACCTTGTCCTTCCTGTATGTACAGATGCTCTCTGTCCTCTGTTAGGTTTGCCCCTGTTGCTTTATCAGACTTTGAGGCCTGGGATTGCTTCAAGGTGATACTTGGCAGATCCGATCACCAGGGTGTGAATCCAACTATTCCAGTGTAAACAGTCATTGAACTTTAAAACCTTGGTTTCCTCATCTGGAAGATGGAGTCATTAGTGGTGGTTACCTTTTAGGGTGATGCTAAGACCTCCATGAGGAAATGCAGAAGAGATTGCGGGATCTCTTGCCAGGCGTGCGGGGAGAGTCGTTGTCTCAGGCACCCAAAGTCTACTTGTAGCTGTGCAGGAAGATACTTGTTAGAGACACTCATTCGAGAATTGCTACTCTCTTTGCAGTGCCATTTTTGTGACAAGGCCTTTATGAACCAAGCTTTTCTACAAAGTCACATCCAACGCCGCCACCCTGAAGACTCTCACTTTGGTAAGTAATAGCTCTATATTGTACATGCTTCCTTCTAGCTTTCTTTTTCAATTTCTAGTGAGGCATGGTTCAGTGTGTTTCTCAGTCCTTTTAAGTGGCATGGTCCTGCCAAGGCAGTACTGAATCCCTGCTGTGTGCAGGCAGTATTGTAAGGGCTGTGGATGCAGCTAATTGCAAGCTCAGTAGAGAGGGCCCGCTCTCACCATTTTGCAACCTGTGCATGGGGCCAAGGAGTTCACTATTACAAGGACAACGTCTTTTCAAGTGGTGGCAAAGGCGATGAACATGGGAAAGCAGAATGAGGAGGAGTGACTTCATGTGATCAGTGAAGCATCTATTAGAGGTTAGAATCGGAGCAGATCTGGCTTGGTGAAGATTTGGGCAGTGTCCCAGGCACCTGGAAGCCCAATTGTAAGGGAGTGAGGAGAGCTGGGATGAAGTGTTTGAGTAATAGGAAGGAGACTGGCGGAGTAGAGTGAGCAGGCAAGGTGGTCTGTGATGATGCTGGAAAGGAGGGACTGGGCCACAGAAGGACCTGGGCTGCAATGTTTTAATGAGCATGGTGGGAAAATGCTGAGGGGTTTGAATGAGGAGAATGTGATCTAACTTATACCTGAAAAAAAGTCCCATTTGCTGTGCTGCTCAGAGCCAGCAGTGGAAGCAGGTGGAGAAGTGGTGAGGCTGACCCAGCAGCCTCAGTGAGAGACTATGATAGACTGGACCAGAAAGCTCCCTGCGCAAGGGGAGATGAATATGCAAAGCACATATTTTGGGGGTAAGGCCTATGGAAATGTGACTCAGCATGAGAATAACAGGCAAGGCAGAGGCCATCCTGGGCTGCTGACCTCCTTGGTGGGGGAAGGACAGTTCTGCTGCCTGGGATACTGGGTGGAAGGGGTGGGAACTGATTTGCAGCAGGAAGGAGAATCGAGAACTTATGTCGACCATGGGCACATTACATCACACACATAATGGATATGAATGTGGGGGATGCTGTAGGTCACAGCTCAAGGGAGATCCTCAAACTGGAGAGAGGAATCTTGGAGGCAATGTGGGAGTGCTGGGCTGGCCAACCTCACCCTGATAGACCATTGTTGTCCAGACTGTTGTTGGGGATAGCAACCTGACTTGAGTGGGCTGAGAATCCTGAGGAAGTAATTGCCATCGAATACAGACACTGCTTCCAATAGCACTGGGGTCGGGGAGTGACATGAGAAGCATCACTTGATCAGAGGGATGCTGAGATGTGTCTGGGTGTTTCTGGAAGAGAAGATGACAGAGAGCCAAGATTCTGTGTCACACCAACGCAGCAGACTTCCTGCCATGTGGATGTTCTCAAAAGCAAAGAACGAAGACATCATTCCCTGTGGGCAGATCAAAACTCTGTGGGTTGCCATAGTAATGATCATCTTGATTTCTAGTCTCTAGTTGGTGTCCAGTCCCTGAGCCACCCCCCAACCCACCTCCATTTTCAGCCAGCTGTGTTTCTATTCCTGCCTGTTCTAGATAAATCCTTTCAGTTAGGAAATAGCTAGGCTTTATAGATACAATAAGTATTTAAAATTTCACTTAAAAGCTATGGACTACTGATACAGTTTAGCAGTAGATTGGAAAAAATAGAAGGGTGCACTATTTTGATGATTCTATCATTCTTCAGTATGAGACTGACCTTCTTTCTCTTCTGTTTCAGTATCTTATTCTTTCTCATACTTGTTTCAGAGGGCATTTCAGACTCTGAAATGAGTATTATTTCTTCAGGTCATCTTTGAGATTCTGACTTTCTACTTTGGTTTCCATACCTTTCATGTCTACACTCACAGCCACATGTATAGCCATTCAATCATGTGTACATCTTCATGTAAGTACAGGTTCCTAAGTACTCTCCCTCACTTGTCTCTACCTTTTACAACTTTTCAGAAAGCCTCACTTCTGCCCCTGATGACAGAGTAAAGCCCCCGGTTTTGCATTTGGAATGTGAGCCCTTTGCTTGTTTGACACTGAAGGAATCATCAGGAGTTTGGTGGGAGCCCAAAGGATGCTGAGTTAGAAACTTTTATGTGGTAGCACTTGCAGTGGAAGCCATTGTTTCCAAGGAGACAGGCATCTCTAAAAAGAGTCCAGATTGCCATTGGGTCCTAGCAGCCAGGATTATGTGTTGCCATCATTGTAGCTTCCTGCACAGGGCTCCATACAGTGGATGAAACAATCTGCTGAAAATAACTCATGGCCCAGTAATGTCCAAGGTTCCAGATAAGAACTACAGAGCACAAGTGGGCTCACAGGGGGTAAACCAGTAGTGATCTCCCAGGGACGAGCACTTCCTCCGACTTACCCTTAGGACTGCATCCCGCAAGTGTTCAGATGGTTTCTGTGATCTTGTTTTGACAAGCCTTTCTGTTGGCACAGAGTATAAGACAAAAGCCCAGACCGATAAGCTGCAGGGTGAGATCGACATGTTGAAGGAGCAGCTGCAGCTCACCAAGTCGCAGTTGGAGGCCGCCCAGCACGCCCACGCCGTCAGGTTCTCTAAGGTAGGACACAAAACCGAACAATAGTCTTGTAATGGCAATGAATGCCACGTCATTCACGTGTGCCACAGACTTCATAAACAGGGTACATAGGCTTTTCTAGAACTCAATAAAATGTGGTTGCATTTGGTACAGCCAATCTAACTTTTCATTATCTTACTACAAAGCATGTTCCTGGAAATGGAACTCGAGGCTTAAAGCAAGTCATGTACATTGTCTTACACTGTATTCCTGTGGGTCACACGTCTGACATGAGTCTCACTGGGTAAAATGAAGGTGTCAGCCGGGCCGTGGTCCTCACTAGAGAGACCAGTTGCTGCCTATTTGGGTTGCCAGTGGAGCTGAGCTCCTTGGTGTTGCAGGAGTGAGGTGTGTGCTTTCCTGCTGGCTGGCTGCCGAGGGCTCCTGCTACTGTCCCGCAGAGGCTGCTGCGGCTCCTTGGCTCACTGGCCTCCTCCTCCACATTCAAAGCCACCAACAGTGGGTCAGGTCTCTTTCGTGCAAAAGCTGTCTTTCCCATCTCATATCTGTGACCATTTCCCAAACAGTTGAGGGCTTAGAAGGCCTGATTCAAAGTTACTTAGGGGTGATGAAGGGGCTCCAGGAGGAAAGAAGGCCATAGTGTCTTAGTTCTTACGACTACGGATGTCAAGTCCGCCTTCACTGATCCAACAGAGAATTGACTTCACAGAAAGAGGAAGGCCCTTGGAGAGCATTTCTCTTCTTGTTGCTATTAAATGACAAGTATTAGTGTGTTTGGCTTTCTCTTGTTTCCTGCTAGGGATGGAAAATTTGACTTTCTAGGGGAAATGGCAAGTCATTTCTCAGAAGAAGTGACGAAGCTCTGTTGTCTCCCGTATGGTCTCTCTCTCTCCCAAATATCAAAAAATGCATACGAATCACAATTGGCCAACTTAATCATTGGAAAGTGTATAGTTCAGTACTGTTAAGTGTAAAATAGTTCCTCCTTAACCATGGAGAGCACTTTAAAACAAATTCATTTTATTTTTGATGATGTTGACATAGTTTAGAGGGATACGTGCCCATGTGGACCACCAGTTAGGGTAGGGAGGGTCAAAGAATAGGGGAAAGTGGATGAAACAATTATTGCCTCCAATCTCCTTTTTTCTCCTGGTGTCAGGGAACAGTGGAGAGAGAAGGAGAGAGGGCCACTCCCAACAACCCAACCGCATCAGTACCCAGGAATGGGGGAAGGCCACCCGATGTCATCCCAGGGACCCACATCTGTCAGTGGGTCTCCAATGTGGAACATGTTCTAGGATACTGCTCAAGTGGTTTTGATAGTTCTGAGATGCTGTTGATTTCATTGTTCCAAGGTTGAGGCAATCCTTCCAAGGTTCATTGGCTGACACAGTCCACCTTAGAGTCTTGATTTGCCCAGATACTTCTCTAGGAGTTGTCCAATGTGTTCTGCCCTCTATGATACTAGATGTCCTCTGCAGGCCTCAATGAACTGCTTGTCATGTCCCCCATGGGCGTGAGCATGCCCACCACACAGGCCTCAGCAACTGTGGAGACCTAGTTCTGACACAATCACTCTATAGTCAGACCACTTATCCTGTATTTTTACCGTGGTTGGAGTTCTAAGTCTAGTGATCCAGTTGGGGGAGTATCCCCAAAGCAACCTCGCCAGAGGTGACCCTAATATGACTACTGTGTGTGCCAGCCAATGTGAGGTCTGTCCTACTTCATCGCTCACATCAGCCTACACACATCCTGGTTGTTGCAGTCATCTGATTAATTCTGTCCCCACCCCATCTCATACACAAGCCAATGGATGCTGTGGCCCAGCCTAACCCTGCCCACCACACACTCTGCCCTCACATACACACCAGTGGGAACTGCAGCTTAGAGCGACCCCCAATAACCTCCACTGGGCCCACCCCCAGCTCTGGTTCCTGTACATGCTGGTATATGCAGCTGATTGGTCAAGTGTATCCCACATCCCATTCAGCTCTCTTACATGTTAATGGGTGTTGGAGTCTACCTCAACCTCAGCTGACCCCACTATCCAGTCCACACTCATGCCTGTGGGTACCACCACCTATCCAGCTGTGCCTGCCCCCACCCTGGCTCTCATGCTCACCAGTGGGAATTGCAGCCCATCAAAGAGGTGCCCACAGTTTCCCTACTGGGCCCACTCCCAGCCTCAGATCTTGTACTTTCCAGGTGGACCTACGGTCTGGTCTGACAGGACTTGCCCCCATTCCCAGCACTTGTCAGCTGATGCTGCAGCAAAGCTCAACCAGCTTGCACTTAGTCTGGCTCATGCATGCACCTGTAGATATATGGTTGCTTAGCCCCACTTGGCTATCCCCCTAACCCAGCTCACATGAAGGCCAATGGGCTTTGCAGCCCTGCCCAGCTTTGTCTGCCCCCAGTCCCAGTCCTCATACTTACCTGGTCTTTCATGCGCTGGTAGGAACTGTGGCCCAGACTGACATGACCTGCCTCACCTCAGCATCCACCAGCAGGTGCTGCAGCCCAGCTTGGCCCAGTTCCCGCTTATGCTGGTTAGTGCTGCAACCTAGCCTAGCCCAGCCAGTCCCCAGTCCCAGCCCTAATGCAAACTGGTTGGCATTGCCAGCCCATCCTGTACCTCATCCTGGTTCTCACATCTGTCAGTAGGTGTGAACTGGCTCAGCCTAGCCTGGCCAATATGTATGGTGGCTCATACTGTAACTTGGCTTGGACAGGGCATCTCCCATCCTTGGTTCTTGCACTCACCTTCAGGGTCTGTATCCTGACAGAGGAGTTCCCTAAGCTCCTCTATCAGGTCACCTCATGGAGAATACTTTCCAAGACCTTGGGGAATGCCTAAAACTAGAAATAGGATCCGACTGTTTCTCTATACAGTCAAATTTACAGTAAAGTCCAACTTACAAATAAAGGACAGTAAGAGGCTAACAACAATAATAAAAACAGGACAATTATAAATAAGGAATACAATTTCTTGCATCACTACTTTTGCACTTGGGGGTCATTATGCTATCCCATGTTAGTCAGTCTGAGAACCAAAATGACTAACAGGGGAATAGCATATACAACCTGGATATGTTGGACAAAGATTTGTGTCTAGGCAGAATGGAGCAGAACAGCACAAGTTTTCATTGTGCTACTCAGAATGATGCACAGTTTTAAACCTATGAATTATTTATTATAAATCATTTAATTCTTTCAGACTTCAGGTAACTGAAACTGCAGGAAGTAAAACTGTAAGTAAAGAGGGACTACTATGTTTAGGTTGTTGTGCAACCAATTTCTAGAATTTTTGTGATTGCAAAACTAAAGCTTGGTCCTCGTTAAACAACTCTCCACTCAACCTCTAATATAGTCTTTATATATTCCAGTGGGTTTCATAGTTTTAAGCTCTTATATTTAGATTATCGACACACTTAGAGCTAGTTTTTGTCTATGGTGTACTGTGTCGTGTTAAAGGCCTCCCTGTCTATGATTCTTTTACTAGCAGTATGCATCATGTGAAGGTGTTGAATGTTTGCCTCATCTTTGTGTCCATGGAGGCAATCATGGTTTTTCATTTCTTTCTATTACTGATTGTTTTTTTTTTTTATGTTAAAGCACCCTTGCTCTTTTAGGGTAAAACACTTTTGTTGAGGCAACACAACCCTCTTCCTGTGCTGCTGTGTTTACTTTCCTAGCATTTTGTTAGGGATTTTTATAAAGCTTCCTGGGTTGTGGTTTTTTCTTTTCTTGTAGCATCTGTGGGCCTTTGGTGTCAAGGTATTGCACACCTGATGGAATGTGTTGGCATATACTTCCCTTTCTTCTACTTTGTGGGGAAGTTTGAGTAGGATTGGTCTTAATTTTTCTTTAAATATTTGGTGGAATTTCCTAGTGAAACCATCTGGTCCTGGTCCTGGGCTTTGTTGGGAGATTTTTGATGATTAATTCACTTTTTTCACATTGAAAGCCCATTGACACTTTTTTTTTTCTCTTGAGACACTCTAGGTAATTTTGTGTTTTTGTAAGGATTTGAATATTTTACTTAGGTTATTTAACTTGATATAGTTGATCGTTGTTTTCTTGTATTTTTTTTTTAAATATAAGAGTTATTTTATTTACTTGAAAGGCAGAGAAAGAGAGAGAGAGAAGCCTTCCGTCTGCTGGTTCCCTGCCCACATGGCAACAACAGCCAGAGCTAGGTCATGTCAAAGGCAGGAGGCAGGAGTTTCTTCTGAGTCTCCTATGTGGTACAAGGGTCCAAGCGCTGGAGTCCTCTCATGCTTTTCCAGGTGCATTATCGGGGAGCTGGGTTGGAAATGAAACAGCCAGGATGCTAGAACTGCAGGCAGAGGCTTAATGCTCTATGCCACCACAATGGCCTCATTGTCTTCTTGTTTTAACATTCTCACGTATTGTCTGCACTCACATAGCTAAGCCAGGCAGGCTGAAGGCTCCTCAGTTTTGTTGATCTTTTGGAAGAGCCAGTTTGGCTTCATTGAGTTTCTCCATTGCTTTTCCATTCTCTCCTAGTAGTCATTATTACTTTCCTTCTGGCTGTGGATTCTGTCTGGTCTTCTTTGGTAGTTTCTGAAGAGATAGAATTAGATTGTTGGTCTGAGAACTTTCTTTTTTTAAGTATAGTTTCTACAAGCAGGAGTTTGCACACAGTCACTACTTTGGCTGCATCCTACAGGCTTAGGTATGTTTTGTTTTCATTTGCATTCATCTGAAAGTGCTTCCTAATTTCCCTGGTGAGGTTTTCTTGGACCCAGGGATTTAGAGTGTGGATATTTTTGGGCATTTGATGATTTTTCAGATTACTTCTATTAATTGTTTCTGGTTTCCTTTTTTTTTTTTCTATTGTGATCAGAGAATGATTCTCGTGATTTCAACTTTTGAAATTGGAGGAACATTTTATGGCCTAACGTATGGTCTCTCCTGGTGAAGATTCCACAGGCCTTGAAGAACACGTGTCCTGCCGTTGTTGGGATGCAGGATTTTTTAAAATGTCTGTCAGGTCCGGTCAATTTATAATGTTCAAACTCCCATTTAAGTTGAAAAAAAAAATGCAAGCTCTTGGAGGTCTTCAAGAAATCAAGCCCTGATTAATTATTTAAACGTTGAATGAAATTCCTCCCAATCTGAATTTGTTCTTAATGAGATAGGGGATGGTGCTTCTTAACCTAAATTGATAGACCATCAAGAAAGACTCTTGAGCCCCATGGGAGTTTCTTTAGAGTATGCTTATGTCTTCCTTATTTCCATGCGTGTCCGCTGGGCAAGTCCACACAGCGTGGAAGCTGCTGGCCGTGGACCTGTGTGGGTATTTTAGAGGACGTCAGGATGTGCTCTGTGCGACTGGAAATATCTTTGTGTCGTCGAGTGTTTCTACCCGAAGGGGCAGTACTGGCCCCTATGGAATGGAGAAATGCCCAGTGATTTTAAATTGCTCATATTTGCTTCCCATCCAAACCCTGAAGCCATGTTTTAAAATAACTTCAGGAATATGAAATGCAGAAAACAAAAGAAGAAGACTTCCTGAGGCTGTTTGACCGATGGAAAGAAGAAGAAAAGGAGAAACTAGTTGGTGAAATGGAAAAGGTCAAGGAGATGTTTATGAAGGAGTTTAAAGAATTAACTTCCAAGAATTCAGCACTAGAATATGTAAGTATTAAGCCTTGCGGGTTCTTGCGCTTTGGGTTGCTTCGAAACGAGCCATTTGGGTGATTCTGGCCGGAGGGCTGTACTGTGCCCACGTGGGATATCACTCTCCCCGGGAAACTCGGGGGGTTGCTTGAGGCCTACGGAAGACAGGAGTTGAACCTTTGACACAGGAAGCTTTGGCTCTGCTCCCCGGTAGAGAATACTTACGGGGTGCATTTGATAAGACCACAGAGGAGGGTCCCTCATTCCATATCTGCTTGGGCTCAGATAGCATGTTTTGGAACTCTCCTCTGTCATGATTGGAAAGGGTGGCATAGAAAACATTGCTCCGAAACCACCCATCTCCGCTGGGGAATTCTGAGCTCACTGGGTGAGCGCCTTTGGCCCCTTATCCTCTGGGCAAAGTGGTGAGGGAGCTGAGGGGAGATCCTCTAGCTCCCTCTAGGGGCCAAAACGTTTTATACACAAGACTAGAGCAATGTGTTCTGGAATCCCACGTGGAGCCCTCTGAACTCTGTCGTAAGGGCCAACCCATGGGACGAATATTACTCATCAGCTGCTTTTTTCTTTTATGAGCTGGAAGCTTAAGTGTTTTTTAATTTTAAAGGGTGAGGAAAAATCAAAAGACTTTTGTGACAATATGAAGATTACGTGAAGTTTGCATGCTCTCTGTAGTGAACTGTCATTGGAACACAGGCACGCACAGCTGTCTGCGCCCAGGCTGTGGAGCTTTCTTGCTGGAGCAATAGAGTTGAAAGTTTTTAACTGAGGCCTTTGTGTGTCTCCCAGTTACTCTCTGGCCCTTCTGGAAGTTTGCTGTTGTCAATACACCCTTCTAAAGCACATGGGGCAAGATAGTAACCATCTTGGAAGTGGGTGTTTCCTGTGCTGTTCTTTCAGCCTCTTCAAAGCCTGTAACTTCCTGATAAAAGCTGAAGAGAAATTTCTCTGTGCGGTTCTCAGCATGGGCCTCCTGGAGTGGTGAGGAGGGGATTCCTGTCACCTCCGGGGTCTCTGTGCTGGAACCCCCAGGCGCTGATGTCTCTTTGTGGTTTTGATCCTTCCTTCCTTCTAAACATTTATTTATTTTTATTGGAAACTCAGATTTACAGAGAGAAGGAGAGACAGAAAGAAAGATCCTCCACCTGCTGGTTCACTCCTCAAGTAGCTGCAGTGGTTGATTTTGAACCAATTTGAAGCCAGAAGCCAGGAGCCAGGAGCAGCTTCTTCGGTCTCCCGTGTGGGTCTCAAGGCTTTCAGCCATCCTCCACTGCTTTCCCAGGCCACAAGCAGGGAGCTGGATGGGAAGTGGAGTGGCTGGGACACGAATCAGTGCCTGTATGGGATCCTGGTGCATACAAGGCGAGGACTCCAGCCACGCAGATACTGCACCTGACCGCTCTGTGTGGTTCCTTGGGCCATTTCTGCTCTGGGGTCCTTTCCCGGCTCACCTGTGATTCCTTCCTCAGGCGGGACATGGCAGAGCCCATAGAAACAGGTGTTACCACCCCCACCAACAGCACCTCCCCTTCTGAAGACCACACCCATCTCTCCCACAGTGCCCTCCTGCCTGTGACAGTTCTTTAGCCTGGGAGCCCCGATCCCCCCAGACCCCTGCCTCCTGCTCCCGAACAATCAGAGGCGAGCTTCCCCCCCCAGCTGTTCACCCGGGGGCTTTTCTTTTCAAAGCTGTATTAAGATGTAATTCATGACTCATACAAATCAATGGGCTTTAGGACATTCACAGAGTCAAGACGCCATCACCCCAGTCCTTGATAACAGTGTTGCCATCAGTCCCCGCCCTCCTCCCTGACTCTGACGGCTGCTGATCTTTTCTTTTTCGAAGGAGTTACCTGTTCTGGATATTGCACATGAGTTTTCTCAGTGGCTCCTTTCATGTCACATAGTGGTTTTAAGATGCACCAAATTGTAGCCTGTATCAGACCTTCATTCATTCTTGCTGAATGAGGCTCTGTTGCATTGGATCTTCTTTGTCCACGTACCAGGTGACAAGCATTTGATTTATTTGCCCCTTTTGTCTATATGGTTGTAACGACTTAACAGAGAGTATTCATTTGCACAGTGGTTCCGTCACTGTGTGGGATACTCACATCCCATCTTGGGATGTCCAGTTCGAGTCCTGGCTGCTCCCCTCCCCATCCCACTTCCTGCTGTTGTACACCATGGGAGTTAACAGTTGATGGCTCATGTGCATGGGTCCCTGCCACCCATGTGCAAAATCTGGATTGAATTCTGGGTTTAGCCTGGGCCAGCCCTGGCTGTTGTAGGCAGATGGGAGAGTGAACCAGCAGATGGACGATCTCTCTCTGTTTGTCTCCTTGCCTGCATGCTTATCTGTCTCTCTCTGAGTTTCAACTAATATGTAAATAAGTAACTTCTAAAAAATGAACTATAGATTTTACTGTTTACGACAGTCTTAGATTTACAGAAGAACTGAGCAGATGGCATAGAAAGATCTTCATGAGCCCTGCATAGTTTCCACTAATACTGACTTAGCACTCTGGCACTTTGGTTGCACTAGTGAAATACTAGATGAGTAGATAATATTCTCTTCTGATTTCTCATGTCCCTACCTAGCATCCTTTTTTTTCTGCCCCAAGTCTCCATCCAGCATGGGGCGTTCTATGCAGCTTCATGTCTCCTTAACATACCTCTTGTCTGAGGCAAGGTTTCAGATTTGGTTTTGATGATCTTGATCATTTTGAGAAGTACCGTTCCAGGTATATGACAGGATCCCTGTTGGAGGGAGGGGAGTAATCTAATATTTCCCCATGATTAGACTGAGCTCATAGGGTTGTGTTTTTTTAAATAGGTTTTTGGGGGAAGAAATACAGTGACACTTCCATTACATTGTGTAAGGTGGCACACAATGTGTTTTATGACTGTTGATTTGGCTTTCATTCCCTGGCTGGGGAACATTGTCAGTAGCAAGTTCCTCTGCTGAAAAGATACCTTCCCCCAATGCTGTGCTGTTTGAAATGAAGCCACTTGGGGAAGCCACAGTTAATGAGTCGGGAAGCTTGCGACCCATCCTTTGGTCTGGAAGTGAGCTTTTTACCTGCAGTGGTGCGCTGAAACTCTTATGCTGCAAGTAACTTTGAGAACAGCATAAAACCAAAGGGTAAAATTAAAATGTTGTCCTGGGTATTAGACTTATTTTTCTTACTACAGAGAAATACCTGAGGCCAGTACCTATAAAGGGAAAGTTTATGTAGCACAGAATATTCCTGATTCAAGTCCAAGATCAGCTTGGTATCTGGTGAGTGTGGAGCTTGTGCAGGGCAAGGATCCCATTGAGGAGCCAGGAGGCAGAGCTGGTGCCCGGGCCCAAACTCAGACCTTTATGGCAGCCCTCTGGTGAGAACTCCAGAGGGCACCAGAGGACTGCCTTCGAGGGCACACTCCCAATGACCTGAGTCCCTCCCTGCTTAAGTCCCATACAAAGAGGACACTAAGATGTCAGGGCTTAGACTCCTGGGTGAGTTTGGGAGCTACATCCTTCTCTGCCCATAGTATACCCCTAATCGATGTCCTCTCGGGGTCCTGGGACTGTCCTGGCCTCCATCTAATTGCTCAGTTCCCCAGTTTCTGGCAGCTGTTGCATCTTTATCACTTTTTAAGATCTATTATTTCAGATTAGAAAGTTTGATTTTCCTTTCCACTTTGCACCCTGTAAATGTTCTGACGGGAAGACCAGAAGTGGGAGAAATGGGCTATGCTTCCTGTGGGAAGACGGGGAGGGAGGAGCTGGAAGAATGTCCGGAAGGACAGTCTGATTTCAAACAAGGCTGTGTCCTCCTGGTTTCGGTCGATATTTTGGTCCTACCAAGAGAGAGCATCTGTACCGGTGATTTCTGATCCTGTTTGACAGCAACTGTCAGAAATCCAAAAGTCCAACCTGCAGATCAAGTCCAACATCGGCACGCTGAGAGACGCACACGAGTTGAAAGACGGCCGCTCTCCGCACTCTCGGGATCTGCAACACGTGATGCAGCTGCTGGACAGCCAGGTGCGTGAGAAGTCGTGGGGACTGCCCGCAGTGTCCCCAGGGCTCTCGGGAGGCAGCCCCCGCAGCGCACGCGAAGGGGGTGCGTTCGTTTCTTCTTGTTTCCTAAAAGCTGCTGGATTTATACTAGCTCTTCGTTAAACGCTTGCTCTTGATGAACAGATATCACTACAGCAAGACAGTCGGTACATGGTTGTCCTGTTTTCCTAACAATGTCCATCGAAATGGATGCTTTTGTTTGTTTTTCCATGTTTCTGACATAGCTGTCGCTCTCCAAGGGCGTGGAAAGGTGCGATGAAGCACTGGGTTTGTTCTTGGAGATTGCATGCACGACACGGGAGCAAACTGACGCTCTTGCATGTTTATCAGACGCAGCTGCGACCTCCGGAAGTGAGGCTCTGTGCTTAGCTCAGGTTTTGTCGTGGTGGTTTAGAGGGATTTAAACAGCAACAACAACCATGAAACAGATGTCAGATGAGTTTGCGAATTCAGGTTTTGAAGGAAAATCCAGTGCTCACTCACCGTGTCAGAAGAGATGCTTTCTTTCTGTTTGAGACATGGGCTTAACTTCTCTGCCACTCGTGTCTTGCCTCCCAGCTCCACTGCAGCCAGGTCAGTTTGTGTCCAGTCTTTAAAAACCTTCCTGTAACTTCCTCGGTCCCCCAAGCTTTTACAGGAGGAAGACCTGAGCCCTTGGCCAGCAGCTGAGATCCTTTGGGGCCAGGGCCCTGCACCTTACCCCCTGTTTCCTGTTTTCCCTCAGGCTCCAGCAGTCCCATAGCTCATATTCCCATTCCTGCTTTGGCTCTTGCTGCTTTCCTACCTGTCGTGCATTTCCCAGCCTTCAGCACCTGTCTCTTACCCCTTCTCCCATCCTGTTGGCCCTCTGTGTTCATGGGCCGCGCATCCGTCACCTCTGTACTGGACACATGCAGACCCGTGTTTCTTCTGAATTAAACAACCATTTACTTGCCTTTGGTTTGCATTGGGGAGTATAGATTATCCAGAGATTTCGACTTAGAGTATACAGGAGGGTCAGTCAGTGTAGGTCCTAGGCTGTGCCAATGCAGCTTTATGTGAGGACCTGAGTGTCCTCGGGATTCAGTGTCCCAGTGCTTACTCGAATCAGTCCCCTGTGAATACTAACAGGGTGACCATTTCCAGCTGGAGTGGTACGTCTTCCAGAAAGTTCCCCGGCTTGGGACCTGAGCATAGACACATGAGAAGGCAGCTCTGTTGTCCACTTTCCCCCTGGGCAGAGCAGCGAGCATTGCCTTCCCATCTCTCTCCATTGGCCTGGGGCTGCCCAGCCTGGTGTCCAGTCTGTGGGACTGGGAATCATTGTTTCCAGCAGAACTGCTGGCTCTTGCTTCCAGCCTGCCTCCCATGAATGGAAGGACATGGTTTTGAAATGCAAAGGTCCTGTCTGCATTTCCCGTGTTCCATCCCTGTGAGCTGCGTCCAGTGATGTTCCTTTCTGGCCCCTTACATGGGCAAATGTTTTCTGTTGTTGTAAATACTATTTTATCAGAACACAGCTGGCCCAGTCATTTATAGTGTATCTGCAGCTGTTCTCTCACAATTAATACTTGTGATGAATTTTGGCCTCAGAATCTAAGATAATTATTAATAGTTTAGTAGAGAATCTTTGTTGAACACCTACCTTACTGTGTAAGGTTAAAACAAATAGCATGTAAGTTTAACTATTTCCAGCTATATCTGTTTTTTAAAATAACAGCTAAAATTTTGCCAGCTAGGTAGCTAGATTTCCCACCAAAAAGGAGGCTCCTGTTGTAAGAGATTCCGTTGTAACAGCTGCACATAAATTATTTATTTCACTCTTTATAGGAAAGCAAGTGGAAAGCTCAGGTGCAAGCCCTTCATGAAGAACACAAGAAGGGAAAGAACCAGGTAAGCTCACACACTAATGGCCATGCAGGGCGTTTTCTTTACAAGGAATGGTATCTGTCCACTTAAAAACATGTGGAGCAATGTGTAACAGAAGTAAAACTACTTGTAATTCCAATACCAAGATGTTCACTGCTACTGTTTCATTATAATTTCTAGTGGTGTTCTGTCTATGTTATCAGGAATATTGCATTTCTGTGTGTTTAGAAATCAGTCTCTACATAGAGTATGAAACTTGGATTTTACTTTAGAGTTTTATGTCCTTTTCATTTTATACATATAACTACTTTGCAATATAAAACTAAATCTTAACAGGGAGAGAGAAAGATCTTCCATCTGCTGATTTACTCTCCAAATGGCTACAACAGTCAGGGCTGGGCTGGGAGCGTCTTCTAGGTCTCACAAGTGGATGACTAAGGCCCAAGCAATTGGAACGTCTTGCACTGCTTTTCCTAGGTTATTAGCAAGGGGCTAGATTTGAAGTGGAGCTGCTGAGACACAAACCAATGTTCCCATGAGATGCTGATATCCCAGGCAGTGGTTTAACCTTATATTCTTTTTTTTTAAACCTTATATTCTTATGAATGTGTTATTTTAATCATTTTTTTATTGTGGCACTATGGTTCAGTGGCTTAATCCTTGTCTTGCACACTCAAAATTCCATGTGGGTGCAGTTCATTTCCTGGCTGCTGCATTTTCCATCCCGCTCCCTGCCTGTGTCTTGGGAAAACAGTATAGGATGGCCCAAAGCCTGTACCCATGTGGAAAACCCGAAAGAATCTCCTGGCTTCTGATCAACTTAGCCCTGGCCATTGAGGCCGCTTGAAGCAGCAGATGGAGGATCCTGTCTGTAAATCTGCCTTTCCAATCTGTTTTTTAAAAATAATAATAAAATAAAATAAATAAAAATAATAAAGTAAAATAATAAATCTTAAAAAAAAACAGATCTTAAAAAATGTATGTTTCTATGTTTGTCTTTTACAGAGATGCAGTATAAGTAATTTTAAAATAAATACTACTACATGGTTTAATCACTTCAACAAACAAAATTTAATTATGACACTTCCTTTCGCCAGAAATTTAACTGTTATAATGTCTTTAGGGGACAGGCATTTGGCCTAGTGGTTAAGCTGCCATTCCAGTTGGGCCACCCAGGTCTCAAATAGGAGTGCCCAGACATGAGTGCTGGCTTCTCTGCTAATTCCACTGTCCTTTTAAGGTGTACTCTGGAGTCAGCAGTTGTTGGGTCAAGTGCCTGGGTCCCAGCCACCTGCATGGGAGACCCATGTGAAATTTCCGGCTCCCAGCTTTGCCCTGGCCCAATTGTGCCTGTTGCTGCAACTTGGATAGTGAACCAGCTTTTCTGTCTTTCTGCCTTTTAAATGAATACATTTCAAACTGTATCATTGCTAGGAGAGGAAATTGGAACCACAGTTTTTCCTCTATTGCACTCAGAATGTCATTGAGTCATGGACATGATGTGTAGAGTTTATGAACAAATGCATAGCAGTTTAAAAAGCCTTGGGAATCCTATCATTTTTGGGGTAGTGATTCCACTCAGGAGATATTTAGTGAGTGTGCTTCATGTGATGGAGCTGAAAAGAGAGAATGACCACAGGTTGCTTGTGTCCAACAAGGTGGAGAAGGGAGGATGCTGACTGACGGGGTCAGAGCGCTGGGAACCGAGCAGAGTTTGTTCTGGCTGGGGCAAGGCTTTGTGTAACAGGTCTGAATGGAAGTGCCTGCTTCACTTCTGCATATGGCAAGTGGCTTCCAAGCCCACTCAGGTGCAATTTCTTCCATGTCTCACATAGCTTTGAGTATATTTCCATTCTCTGCACCCTTAGCTGAGTCCCTTCGCCATTGCTGAAAGAACCGCCTAATTGGTCTCTCCAAGTGCCTCCCTTCTCCTTTTATGTGAGAGACAAAGATAGAGAGAGAGAGAAGAGGGAGAAAAATCGATCCCATTGGGTGACTAACTTTGTCAGTCTCTCTGACGCCTACCGACCTGTCTTCCCTTCCTTATTTATTTAAGTGAGACAGAGACAGAATGAATGAGAGCTCCCATTTGGTTGTTCACTCCGCCACATGCCTGCAGTGGCTGTGACTGGGCTGGCCAATCAATCCCGGTTTTGCAAGTGGGTGACAGGACCCTGGTCAGTTACAGCATGACTGCTGTCTCCTGGGAGAGCCAGGCACTTGGAGGGGGAATATGGGCATCTTGGCCACTGAGCTGAGAGCCTCCCTCAATCTTGCTGCTTCTTCATCTGCCCTGCAGAGAGTGGGCAACAAAACCTGGTTTTTGGCCACCAACTGCAGCTCATCCTGTCTGCTCTGCCCGAACCTGCTCTTTCTAACTACAATGGTCTTCTGGCAGTTTCTGGGACATTCTTAGAACATTCCGGCCCCTTTGTTTTCTCTTTTACTTGGTCTTTACCTGTCTGGTAGCAGTTTTTCCTTCTGTGTAGTGAATTGCTACAACTCGGTGGCTTACAGTGTTGTAATTATTATCACAACAGTTTCACCCACAAGGTGTGTTCATGGCATTGGCTGGCACTGTCTCCTCAAGTGCAGCGCCTAATGGCTAACTCTGAGGTGGAGACCGTGGCTCCCAGAGGCCACTTCCCTGTCTCAGTGGCTGGGTGGGCTTTTTCCAGGCCAGCTACAAAGTGTCTCCTGCTTTCATTCTCCCCTTTAAGAAAGGCTTAGACTTTCTTTGAAAGGACTTGGCCGAATAAAACATACCCAGCCTTGTCATCTGCCTTCTCGTCAACTCACAGCGGGCAGGTGTGGGGCTGTGTCTGCAGATACCCCTCGTCTTTGCTACAGCCCACCCTGCATATGCACAGAGGCATCGGTGCCACACAGCACAAGGCTGGGGAATATGTAGGGTGCGTGCGCTAGGGGCTATACCCTTGAAGGTCATCTTAGAGTTCTGCCCACCACCAAGTAAGCAGCCCCTTTTGTCACTTCCCAAGTGCAGCTCTGGTTCCTGTCGGACAAGGCCTTCTCTGCTTCCCTGTTGTCATTTATGCCCTGTCTCACCAGATTGTTAGCCCTGTGAGCGAAGGGCTCTAACTTTCCACTCTCTTGCCATCATCCACCAGCATGCCAAAAATATGGTGCTTTAAGATGCTTGCTGAATGAATGTGAAAGCTAGCTAGCCAGGTAACCTGGGGAATCTCTCAGACTACTCTTTCATAGATGATGAAAACAGAGGAGGTGTCTCTAGGCCTGGGCCTACTTTGCGCTAGGTTCTCATGGATGCACATAGTGCTTGCTTGTGACAATCCTTTCCTGTAGCTAGCAGGCTGGCAGTCATCTCCCTATGCAGCAGGTTTTACCTATGGCAGCCAGGAAGTGCGATCCCAGGAGCATTGTGTGGATGGTGTCTCCTCATAGATCTATTCCGCAAGAAATATTCCCTGTTGTTCCTCTCTTTTACATGGAAAATTCGCCCCTTGTTGCCTTGTACAGCTGTGCCAGAATTGGCTTCTGAGTATTTACAGATTTACATATTTCTTGTCAATGAATCAGGATATTAGTCAGTCTTTCTTCCTTCCTTCCTTCCCTTTCTTCCTTCCTTCCCTTCCTTCCCTCCCTCCTTCCTTCCCTTCATTCCCGCCTTTCTGCCTTTCCTTGCCGTGCTTTGCCTTACTTCTCTTTGCCTTTCCTCCCTTCTTTCTTTCTTTTTCTTTTTTTCAATTTTATTTTATTTTTATTGGAAAGCCATATATACAGAGAGGAGGAGAGACAGAGAGCAAGATCTTCCTTCCGATGAGTCACTCCCCAAGGGAGGGCAACGGCCAGTACAGCGCCGATCCGAAGCCAGGAACCAGGAACCTCCTCCGAGTCTCCCATGCAGGTGCAGGGTCCCAAGGCTTTGGCTTGTCCTCTGCTGCTTTCCCAGGCCACAAGCAGGGAGCTGGAAGGGAAGTGGGGCTGCCGAGTTATGAACCAGTGCCCATACAGGATCTTGGTGCCTGCAAGGTGAGGACTTTAGCTGCTAGGCTACCGCATGGGGCCCCCTTCCTTCCTTTTTAAAGTTGGCTTATCAGCACACTACTGGGTTCTTGGGAGCAGTTCGAAATAAACTGATATTGGAGTTTACCATGTATTTAATCCTACTCTGAATTCTGAGGGGTAGATACTGCTGCCCCTTTTATTTATTAGGAAACAGAGGCTTTGCAAGATAAGGTCTTGGGGTCGACACTGTGTCATAGCTAGTATAGCTGCTGCTATGGTGCTGGCATCCCATATGAGTGCTGGCTGGAGTCCTAGGGCCCTTGCACCCACGTGGGAAATCCAAAGAGGCTCCTGGCTCCTGACTTCAGACTGGCCAAACTCCAGCCATTGCAGCCATTTGGGAAATGGAATATTCTTTCTCTAACTCTGCCTTCCAAATAAATGAATAAATCTCAAAAAAAAAAAAAAAGTGGGCCCGGCGCGGTGGCGCAAGTGGTTAAAGGTCCTCGCCTTGCACGCCCGGGATCCCATATGGGCGCCGGTTCTAATCCCGGCAGCCCCGCTTCCCTTCCAGCTCCCTGCCTGTGGCCTGGGAAAGCAGTCGAGGACGGCCCAAAGCTTTGGGACCCTGCACCCGCGTGGGAGACCCGGAAGAGGCTCCTGGCTTCGGATCGGCATAGTATCGGCCCGTTGTGCTCACTTGGGGAGTGAATCATTGGACGGAAGATCTTCCTCTCTGTCTCTCCTCTCTGTATATCCGCCTTTCCAATGAAAAAATAATAAAAAATAAATCTTTAAAAAAAAAAAGTGCTAGCTTGTTCCACAAACACTGCTGTTTAATCTTGGGCACACTGTTATGCTTCGGGGACTTAGCTGGTAGAGGGGAGGGGAGTGGGGGAAGCACAGGGTGCTTGCTCTTCTGTAGGGAGAAAGCTCTCCTTTGAGATGCTCTAAGGGAACTCCCAGAGGTTCACAGAATATAGAACAAAAAGAAAATGGCTGCAAAACTATTTTGAAACAGCGTACATTTTTTGCAACATTTTCCATGAACATTTTGAAGATCCCGTATAGTATCCCCAATGAGGGATGCACTCAGACTTAGCTGTAGCTTCTTTACAAAGGGCACGTGCCCAATGCCACCCCCTAGACCTGCTGCAGTAGATGAGTCTAAGACATGCACAGAGTTGGAAAGAAACCACAACGACACCTATTCTGACTTGGATTCATGGTTTGATCCACTGCTCTTAGTCTTCAAAGTTCCTACTCTTCCTTCCTCAAGGCATCTGTCTAGCATTGTGAGATTGAATTCAGGCTGAGTAATAGGGAGTAGGTTGTAGATTCTTATTACATTGAAGACCTGCTGCGATCCAGGCCCTGGTGCTGAGTTCAGGGGTCCCGTGGCTGGATTAGAGCAGGAGTTTCAGGTTGTACATGTTGTCATTGCAAGCAGAGGTGCTCTTGCACGGAGGAGGCAGTGAGGGCCTGCCTGCGTACTGAGAGGTGTGTCGCCTCAGGTACTGGGATTGTGCATGGCCACCAGGCTGCACTGTTCGCCCATCTGCTGGCCTGGCCTGCTTCGAAGCTGTGCACATCTCTCTTTTTCTCCTAGAGCCTAACAGAAGGGTGAATTCAATCAGGTTTAGTAATCTCTGCCCAAGACCTAACTATTAATTATTCCACATGATTGGTGCCTACTGTGCCCACAATGCACATATTGTATTTCTCTGTTTGGGGGAAGTTTGCATTTGCCAACTTTTGATTGCCTTAACCTGGATACTTGGCAGTCTTTTTTTTTTTTAATAGCATTGGTAGGAGTTCAAAGGGAGTCACGGGCTAGCGGTGGGTGTACTCCTATGACCTAGCCCAAGATGCTGGAGAGCTGGGGAGGTGCAGAACGGCCACCCAGTGACAGGAAAGGAATGAGGGTTCACGTGGTGGACAGGTGGAGGAAGACATGGAGAACATGACAGATCACAAAATACAGGCTCCCAGGCTGCGAACTTTTTGAAATAATTTCTGGGCTTAAGCTCTCCACATTCCTGTCGGTTAACTCTTCTGTGCTCTTTCTGACCCAGTCTTCCCCCACGTCTCCATCCCCATTAAAATTGTATTCCTTTTGTGTATGCAATCATACCTTACTGAAACACAAACCTCTGCATTGATATAATAGGCACATTATAAATAAGGTCAAGAGCCATGTCAGGTCTGTGTGGTTGCCATCACTGACAGTGCAGGTGAATTCTGTTCATTAGGTGGAGTGACCGTCCAGGAAATGTTAGAAGGCACACTGAATAACAGATCTCTGTACTGCTAATTTCTTCCAATCTTGAGTTCAGTGTCACCATGATAGCCCCTTAATGCTATGGTTTGGATATCGGTCTGGATGTTGGATGTGCTCCAGAGACCCATATATGCAAGGCCCCGTCTGCCCTGAGTCTTAGGTCAATGTCACTAAGAAGATAGAAACTCAATCCAATTGGAGGTGGTGCCTTATGGCAGTGCTGAGATTGGATTAAGTTGTTGGCCTAGAGCCCCCATAATCAGATCACAATGGCCTAATAAGGAGATGTGGGCAGACACTGTCCCATGTGATGCTGTGGGTTTGCATGGGACTCATCAAGCAGGAAAGCATTCCCTGGAGGCCAAAGCAATGGGGCTGCCCAACCTTGGATTAGGAACCTCCCAAACTGGTCTGAAATAAACCCTTCTTTTGTAACTAGCTTGAGTCTGACATTTAGTTACAATAAAGAAAAGCTAAATAACATAGCTTTCTCCACATCCTCTGCTTTAGTCTGTTTTGGGTTGTTGTAACAAAATACCTGAGACTGGGAAATCTGTAAAGGATTGGGATTTACTTTGGTTCATGGTTCTGGGGGCCGGCAATTTCCAAGAGTGTCTAGTCAGCCTTCTGCTAGGGCCTGCGGCCGATGCAGCATCTGGCGGAAAATGGAAGGGCATGCGAGCACACAGTGGAGTTAAAGCATAAAGGGCAGCCTTGCTGGGTTACAGCTTGTTCTTGGGGTCACCACTGAAGCCCCACAAGAGCAGTACACTGCTGGGAGAGGTTGGCATTCCCTCTTCACCATTTAATTGCCTTTTGAAGGCCCCATCTCTCCCCATGACCACGGTGGCAGTAACACTTCAGCATGAGTTTGGGGGAGAAAAAATCATGTTCAAATAGTAGCCTTCCCTTTCTTTTTGGGGCCTTAAACAACTCCTTATCTTACCAATCATTTCCCAGACCCAAAACTTTCATCCTGAATCCTGAGTATTTTTACTGGCTATTTTTTTTTTTTTCTTATTTTGGCTTAGCGATACCCAGACTGCTTTTGGGAGCATTCTTGCAGGACTCAGTAAAGATATAGTCAAGGTCCTTGAAGCCTGAAGGCTGTTCTTTATGTTCCACTCAGGGAGTATCTCTAGTCTGGTTCTACTTGGTATCTGGCCAGCCTCATAGGACACAGAGCCCTTCCAAAGCAAGGCCACACAACGGACAGTAGTGACTTGGAAGCCACCAAAGGGCCGTGTGGCTCCAGCTTTCTGAATTTGGGCTGGAATTTCCCCCATCTATATAACGGCTGAAAAATGCATCCATAGCATTGTGATGGATATACATGAAACAACTTTATGTGGTATCTAGAACTTCAGGTTGATAAGAATAATAAATGAATTAAGGAATGCTAGTCCTAATGATCTTATATGCCCATCCAGAGGCTGATACGCTTCCTGCTCTTTGACTTGACCAGCACACCGTGTCTCCTTGTCTCCATTTCAGATGTTATGCTTGGCATATCCTTAGCCCTGGTTCCCATGCCTGCTTCTTCCCTTGGTGACAGAACTACTGCATTGCTCTAGGAGAAATTCTTGAATTATTTCTGTCCAGCCAATGATGTCTCCTGGTATTAAATATCTAGAGACAAATCCACCTGTGCATTTTTGAGTTGCTCTGGCCTCTCTCTAGCCTATCTTTTTTTTCCTTCTCTTCGTTCCTTTCTTCCTCCCCCTTTTCCTCTGTCCACTTGCCCCGCAAAACACATACCTTCTTTTTCTCAGTAAGCGTTTATTAAGAACGTGCCAAAAGGAGAAAAGGGCTCCCTTGTTGATGGGAATGTATGTGAGAACAGCTGTTATTGAAAACCATGTGGAGGTTGCTCAGAAAGCTAGACTGCCATAGGATTGAGCAACCCCACTATTAGATGTAAATGCAAGGGAAGTGAGATCCTTGTGCACGCTCATGCTCAATACAGCACTCCTCACAACAGCCAAGAAGTGGGCACAATCCAAGTGACCGTCCACCAATGGAGATAAGGAGAGAAAGCAGTGCATAGACACGACGGAATATTACATGTAACTGTCATAAAAGGATGATATCTTGTCATTTGCAAGAGCATGGATAGAACTAGAGGCACTTATATCTAAGTAAAATAAGGCAGGCACAGAAAGACAAGTTCCATATGATGCCATTCAATTTTAAAAAACAATCTCAAAAGAACTTGGGGTATTTAGTAGTATAATGGTGGTTAGCAGAGACTAGAGAGAGTAGGAGGGAGAGAGTTGGGAAGAGATTGATTAATAAATATTAGGTTATAATAAGTTAGAGAAGAGTAAGAAATTCTGTTGTTCTGTTGCACAGCAGGGTGGTATGGCCAACAGTAGAGTTCTGTGTATTGCTTGACAAGACCAAAAACAACAACAACAACCAGCCAGGATAAAAGATATTGAACTTTTTTCACCCTTAAGAAATGAAAAAGTATTAAGGGATATAGAAATGGCCTACCTTGATTTGGCTATTACACAGGGTAAGAATGAATTACAACATCACATAGTGCCCCATAAACCATATTATTTTTACATGTCAGTTAAAAATGAGAAGATAAAATGAAACAGTGAACAGCCTAATGGGCTAAGCCTGTGCCTTCAACACTAGCAGTTCATATCAGAGTACCCATTCAAGCTCTAGCTATTTCACTTCTGCTCTGGTTTCCTAACAATGTGCCTGGGAAAGCAGTGCAAGATGGTCCAAGTACCTGGGCCCCTGCACCTGTGTGGGAGACCTGGATGGAGTTCCAGGTTCCTGGATTCAACCTGATCCATTTATGTCATACAACCAGCACCTTGATGGGCAATGATCAAAGAAGACTCTTCAACAATAAGAAGTTCACAATGCACAGAAGGCCAGCAAAGAGAACAGAGCACACAGCTGAGAGATGATGCCTTTCTTGAATTTTTTTCCTTTCTTTCTTTTTTTTTGCAGCTCTTATCCTACATAGAGAAACTGCGAACCTCGGTGACGGAAGATTTAAATATAAACAATGTTTTCTACAAGAAAAGGATGGAAGAGCTGGGCCAGAGACTCCAGGAGCAGAATGAACTGATAGTCACTCAGAGGCAGCAGGTATATCTGCTGAGAGCTTGGGGCCATTGTTCTTGAAGCAGTTAGTCTTAGCACAGAGCGTTTGAAAGTTGTGTAAATGAAAGAAAATGGACTACTCTTCCCTCTTTGCGATTGCTTGCTAAAGTAAATGTCATAAAATGAAATTTCTGAACTGGTATTTAAGAGCACTAGATTTATTCAGAATTTAGAATTTGAAGAAAAATAAAAATTTCTTTCAGAAATTATTGAGAAGCAGCCAAATGCCGAAGTGCAGCTTTTTAAGAAACTCTGGTCTTCATGCCTTTGAAGTCCTTGTGTCCTGTATCTGGATGATTTGGTGAAAGGCTGATTTAGCAGCACTGTTGCCTGCCCATTAGCCCCTATGTCCCT
The DNA here is from genome assembly GCF_017591425.1 of Ochotona curzoniae. NCBI lineage: Eukaryota > Metazoa > Chordata > Mammalia > Lagomorpha > Ochotonidae > Ochotona > Ochotona curzoniae. Next base: position 11,826,438 of record NW_024466502.1, read on the forward strand.
TTCTAGTTTCAAGCAGACATTGCTAGATGGCTGTTTCTCTTTGCAGATTAAGGAGTTGACCAGTAAACCAGTAAGCAGTGTCAATGAGCCCAGAGGTAAGTGGACAGGGACCATGCGCCCCAGGTCAGGCAGGCCCCCTAGTCTATCCCTGTTGTCAGAAAAGTGTGGGCACTGCTGGTCTGTGTGGGCTCAGGTGGCATTCTTCTTGTTTTAATTAGGGAAGTCTGTGCAAAAAGTGGAGGAATTTAAAGATTTGACCATACTGTGGCTTTATTAGCTTTTTATCAGAATACAATCATATACACAATACCCGTCCTATAACCATTTGCCCGTGGGTCTGAACTGAAGGCGCAGGGTCCAGAGACAGCCTGGGTTCAACCCTCATCTCTGGCTCTCCGCAGGTCTCTACATCTCTGCCTCAGTTCCCTTAACTCTAAATAGTGACAGCAGCCACATCTTGGGCTTGCTCTGAGGACCAAATGGGATAACGCATGTGCAACACACTTGATAGCACTCCTTAGTGTTGGCTATTAATACTGACATCACTCTTATCATGGTAAAGTGCTGTGACGGCTGGCAGCGTTTTCAGTGCTGGTGCTCTAGAGGTTGAACATTGTTTTCAGCATAGCAGCAGTATATGTGTGACCTAGCAGCGGTCACCTATGTGGCTGTCCCATTTCTGAGTTGCTCAAGAGCTGGGCCGGTGGGGGAGAGTGGAGCCCCAAGTGCAGATGTCACCAAAAAACCCAAAATCTTGCTTTCGGCTTGGTCTCCCCATAACTCCGCCATGGGTTCCTGTGTGGCTGAGTTTGTGAACTGGGGATAGGTACTGGGTGCCGTGCTGGGTGTTCTTCTCCCTGGGTGTCCTTCTCTTTGAACAGTAAGACTTTGGGAAGTGAGGGATACCTGCACACTTAGATACCATAAACCTTTGACTAAAAGTCATTCTAGGAAAAAAATGAGCTTTAATAGGACCTATGGTAAGCATGTGTGCTCTACTGGGTGAGTCACTGTGTACTGGTAAATCTTTTTTTTTTTTTTTTTTCTGGGAGAGACATCAGAAGAAGAGCTACCAAGTTTGTTCCATAGCTGTGACTATTGTTATTAACTTCGTTTTCTGTCATTTCAGGGACTCCTTCAACATGGCAAGTATTTGAACCTAAGCCAACTGTCCCAGCTGTACCTGGTAGGTTTCTGTAATAGCTTTTGGGCTCTTTTATATTATTTTAAGAGACTTATCTTTGGAACACAATGTCCAATGATGTAATGATTTATATTGATATCTGGGTGATTTTTGACTATTCCTGCTTGCCAATTTGCAGCTTATCTAACAAAAGGACAACTGAAAACTCTGACATCCCCTCCAGTTGATATTTCTCGACTTCCCGAAGGGACACCTGCTGTGACCCTGTGACTGTGCGTGGTAGCTGCCTCATGTTGGCATGGCTGAGGCTGTGATTGCAACAGACTTTGAACCACTGTCTGCCCATCCATCCTCCCATGTCAGCTGGCTCATTTGGGCTAGCTCCCAGAACTGTCACTATTTGGCTGTAAACTAGAGTAGTACATCTTGGCAGTTTAGAAACTGGCAGCTACTTTTGTTGAAATATTTTCATCTACATTCAGGGTAGAGTCCGCAGAGGGATAGAACTGTGGATGGAGAATGCAGGAGAGCAGGAGGTACTAAGAGGGGAACAGGCAGACCTGTGCTGAGGCTGTGCTCGGAGCCTGACGCCGCTCACATGGGCTCTGCAATCACAAGGGGACTGTGCCATGACTAAAGGCTATCAGTGAATGTGTTTCTGGCTCTGACACAGGTGCCTGGAAAATGCTGATGGTTTGAACCAGTTAATCTTCCCATGTGCTGCTCAGGGCCTCTTTATTTTGCTTCTGGAATCCAAAGAGGTTGGGAAGTGGTAGGGCGTGAGGGATGCTTACAGTAGGGCTGACGGGAGAGGTGCATTAGGACTTAGATCTTAGGAAAGAAAAAAAAATCATCTCAAAGAAGGATGGGAAAATGAAAAAGGTAGAATTTTTGCACAGCAACAATAAAAGTGCATCAACAACTTAGCCAGAGTTAGCAATGGGACGTTCGGATAACCCTACAGGTGTGTAAAATGATCCATTGAGGTATGGGAAAGAAACTCAATTAGAATTTTAAAAAAACTTGAGAACTTTAAAAAAGGTGATTTTATTTTAATCTTTTTAAAGTTCCCAAGTTTTTATAAAATTGTCAATTGTGCTCAATAGTTGTGTAATAGTAAAAAAGAAAAAAAAAAGTGTGAATGTCATGAACTCTAGAGAACTTCAGGAGAAAAAATGACCCATACCCCTATATCCAGGGGCCTTTGTGCCCGTGGCGGATAGGCGAGTGTGGCTGGCTCATTCTAGTTCTCCTAGCATGGAAAAGAATCTAGAAGTCAAATTCTAATAATGGTAGGAAAACAAAGACACATACATGCTCTAAAGTGAAGATCAGAAGACCCAAATCTTAAAACAGCCTAAGATATATTACAACAAATAAATCAGAACCATGCTCCCCGAAATGGAAGGTTTCTAATATTTAATCTAATACATTAGGGTCAGGCCTCTTGACTGTGATTTGTAGCTTTGATTTAAATACTGAGATATCATTTCAGATCTCACCCGTTACCCTTCCATAAAAAGGAAATACTCAGCTTTATCAAGATTTGGATATGTTCAATTTCAACAAGATTCGATGTTTTGATTCTATAAGCTGGAACAAATGTCTAGAACAGGAATGGTGAATGTTTTGGTGGGTCTTGTTTCCTGTAATGGCTAGGAAATCAATATTTTAGGCTTCATTGATGCTACAAATAGTCTTTTTGCAGTGACTCAAATCTGCCATTCTAGTGTAAGGTGAGCCATAGACAGTACTTAAATTAATGAACTGACCACGTTGCAATAAGACTTCGTATGTACAAAAGCAGGCATGGGCTATCGTTTGCTATACTTTGATGTTGCAAATGGCTTTGAGGCCTGTGTTCTCATTGTTATTGGCAATTTAACATAGTTTGGAGTGAAACACTTTCTCTGTAGTCACTGTGAAGATAATACACCCGCCGACACAAACACACATGTGGGGGCAGCTGAAATATGTGGCAGCAGCTTTAAGGATGGGATTAAACTAAAGCTCGATCTTGACAAAGAGGCAGTAAACTGATAGGGAGGTATTGTTTCATGAGAATAAACTGGATAATCCAGAGGGACTCGTCAGGAAAGAATTGTCAAATTTGAGGTGGGCTCTATCATTCTAGAAAATTTTAAGAGAGAGCTTTTAGTTGTATTCGACTCAAATCTGCCTCTCTAAACACTAAGAATGAAGTGATGCCTCTGCATGGAGTCAGATACATAAATAAATCAGAACCATGCTCCTCAAAATGAACGGTTTCTAATATTTAATCCAATAATGGACTAAATGGAGTCATTTAATCCATGGGCTGGAATCCTTTAAGCAATCCATTTTTTGTCCAGGAATATTCATGACAACTTTTATTGTAATAGCCAAAAAAGGGGAAGCAACCAAAAGATGGCTCATTTACCTAGCAATGTTATTTGGCTATCAAAGTGTTTGTTGATATATTGATACATGCTACGGTATGTATGAAACATGAAAACATCATGTCAGCTGATAAGAGTCAGATGAAAGGAAAAAGGGACCATCTATCATATGGTACCACCTATATGAAATGTCCACTGCAGGCACATTCACAGACAAAAAGCCAATGTTGCCAGAGGACAGGGAGGAAAGTAGAAATGTTGGCCAGAACATATGGATATTTTGGAGGTATAAATCAGGAAAAATGTTGCAAAATTAGAAAACAATTGTGGCTGCACAGCCCTGTGGATTTACTAAAAGCCACTGGATTGCAGATTGTCACTGGATGAATGTGTCTCATTAAAACTGTTAGGAGAAGTTGGTTTAGGTTAGTTGTGTAATATCTCTGTCATGCGAAGCATTTGGCCTTTAGGGCCTGTATGTGTCCTGGTTAATTGGAGTATTTGCATATCATCAGGTAAGATGTTTACGCTTTCATTAATGGAACCTGTGAGCTTTTCCCTTCCCATCTTGTTGCAGGGAATGCCCCAGCCTCACAGACTTTGGAAGCGAAATCTAGCCTAACAATGGCACATGGTAAGTTTCAGCCATAGTTTCTGCATTTTATGTGCAGTTTCTACATCGTGTTAGATAACTTATTAACCCAAAGTACTTCCTGGGGGGAGAGGGAAGGTAATTATGCTAATAGGAAATACTTGAGTACAAAATAGTTAATAAAACTGCATTCCTTATATTTAATATTATTGTAAGCTGGACATAACTACCAAAGTTACAAAGCATAATACGTAGGCACTAGTGGACTGACAAATAGAGATTTTCAGTTTAATATTTTTATGCAAAGGAGTAGTAGGTATTGAGTGAGAAAGAAAGCGACTTACTACTAGACCAGTCAACCAGCACATGCTACAGGGCATGTGGTTGTTGTTATAACTTTGAGTGTGGCAAGAAATCACCTTTTTAAAAATAGTTTCACAGATTAGTTGGAAGGGCCTAGAAAGGACATGTGATGGAAACCAAAGGAAATAAGTAGGAACCAGTAAGGTGAAATTGCTGCAGGATTCAGTTCTTGGGCCTGATCCAAAAGGGAACAATTGTTTTTTCACATGATCAAAGACTTGGAGCCGTATCTCCCTTTTTATGCCATGTAGGTGTTTAGTGTTTTCTTGGTATGTTATCTAGTGTGTCGTTTTCTTATTGTCTGCTATATAATTACAAATGAATTCAGTGGAAGGACCATCTTTTTCCCATCTCATTTACAAGTGTTTTGGAATCTGATGGTCACTGCACACCACTTGTGGCTTGGCCTTTTTAAAAGGTTAGATTTCAACATCATGGGACTTTTCATCTTCCTAAATATTCTAATCTACAGATGATGGTGTGTAGTAGTGATCTTTCTTATGCTAACTCAGAAAGTGTTTATTGCACTTTTTTTTATAAAGGATTTTTAATTTTTATGGGAGAGTCAGATATAGAGAGAGGAAGAGAGAAAGATCTTCCTTCCACTGATTTACTTCCCAAGTGGCCACAACAGCTGGAGCTGCGCTGGTCTGAAGCCAGGAGCCAGGCACTTCTTCCAGGTCTCCCATGTGGATTCAGGATCCCAAGGCTTTGGGCCGTCCTCTGCTGCTTTCCCAGGCCACAAGCAGGGAGCTGAATGAGAAGTGGGGCTGTTGGGATATGAACCAGCGCCCATAGGGGATCCTGGCATGTGCAAGGCAAGAACTCTAGCCAGTAGGCTACTGTGCCAGGACCAACCGCACCTTTTTTTTTCCTTGAGTATGTAAAATAATTCATAGTGTATAAAGTAATTCTCCATGCATGAGATCTTACTATTTATAAGCGTTTGGAGCATGAAAGAATTTTCCCATGTTGGCCCAATAACAGATATAAAATGCATTTTGGACTAACTGAAATTTGATATTAAACATACAGAAAAGCTACCCCTGCAGTGCTGCTCCATGTTATATTATGTAGGATCTAGAATGTCCCTGCTGTCTCCTTTTTCAGGTTTGATTTTGGTAAGGCTTTGTTGGCCTTTCTCACGTCTACTCCAACAGTACGTCTTGGTTTCTTTTATCTCCCCCACCCCCACTTTGTTATTTCTAGATTTTGCATGACAAAGTTCATATCTTGCCATGTCTATTTTTGTACCATAATACATTGAACAGGTACATTAAGCTGCCCATGGTTAATTTACAAGTCTTGATGAATTTTAACGTAGTTCATATAGGCCAGAGGTTGCCTTCTTCCTAACACCTGCTAGGATTGACATGCTGCTCTTCCAGGCCAGCCAGACCATGCGATGGTGGGTTGGATTGGGACCCAGGCTGATTTGTAAGCACCTCAATGGGCAGGAGCTAAGAGGAGACTTGGCCAGGGCCCCCTATGTTCCTCACCTGGTGATGTTCCTCACTTTTGTGGAAAGCAGGGGCACTTAGTTCTGTGTAGCATAATGTCATTCAGCACATCTGCCCTCCTTCCCTTGGTTCATTGCGAAGCCTGATGAGGTTTTTCTCCATGGGAAATTCCATGATGCTTCATCAGGCCAGGTTGGATCACCTGGGAACAGGCCCAGATGCAGAGGCTCATAGGTGGGAGGTTTACTGGGACATCGCATGGACAGCACCCATGAGGGAAGGAGGTTGGGCCAGGGACTGTGCACCCAGATGCAGCTGTAGCCTCTCTGGCTTGGAGTTGGCTTTGGCAGTCCAGAATCATCCTCCAGCAAGGCAGGATGATTCGCCTGGCATAGCTGTTCTGCCCTGGGCAGAGGTAGGCTACTCCCTTAGGGAAGGGGCACCCAGCGTGAGCTGCCAGGAGCCAGCATTGCCAGGATGCCTGCCCTGAAAGGTTCTGGATAAAATTGGAAATTCTCATAGCTCCCCTACTTTTGACTGCTATTAAACTGAACCAAATAAGGCAATAAGGCAATTGACAGGAGAAAGCATGGATTCTGGAAGAAATAAGTGATCCTGTTCAATTGCCATTCACGCCAGTAAGTTTTTTTCTCGATTAAAAAAATAATCTCAGAGTATTTTTACCTCTAGAAAATACACTGCTTACTTATCGTGACTAAATTGTGATAAAAATACATGTTGTTGTTGTTAAACTTGATGTGTTTGCCAGTTGCTTAGGTTGGCCTCATAACGTATCCTACCTTTAGATGCCCAGGCAAAATATGTATCTTGTAAAATTATCACTTTTCCCAATGCCTATGGGTACCTGCTGGGTTCTACCATAAAGAAAGATAATCTTCTAACTTAGCCTGTAAATATTTAGGGGTGTCGTGTGCCTACTGTAACCTTGTGGGTAGAACAAAGGGCACAGAAATCTAGAACTTAGAAATGGAAACGCTTCCCTAAAACTTTGTATCTGTCCTCGTTGACCTTTCAAAAGGCAGAAGCACTGTTGTTAAACTTTGCAGTGATTATATTTTGTCCTTAATGTAAATATTTTACAACTCAAGGTACTGAAATCTAACCCAGCAATTTGCTTCATGCAAGAGCTCATTCACCAATATGTGTCAGATAGGGTATTCTGTAGGTGTTTTGTGTTCTTAATGCAAGGAGCCTCCCTCTGGCCCAAACGGTAATGCTAAATGATGGGGCAGAGACTGTGGAAGGGGTGTCGGATCAGAACTGCTAAAGGAGAATGGATCTGACGCCTGCCTGGGCACCACACTTACACGCAGCTAGCCTCTTAGATCTATGTCCTGAAACAGCTTCAGGCAAATCTAGTGAACTGCTGTCGTTTGGAGAAGTGTTTAACATGCCATTTGTAATGATGGCATTTCTCTAGCTTTGTACCATGTCATTCCTGTCATCAACTACTGAGCAATGACAAATAGTCTCAGACCATCCCGTGTGCAAGACAAAGGCTAGGGGTGACCAACAAAGGTAACAAAATGCGGCAGAAGCAATGCCATTGTTGAGAAAGGTGACCAGATGTTGGTAATTATGGAGCAAGGTGAGTATCCAGGTCAGAGGGTGATTACTAAGTTACAAACAGGACCTTCAGAGCAAAAGGTATTAAATCTGAGATTCTCACAGGGTGCCTAGGCACAAGTCTGGCCACCCAGTGAGCACTTAGTGATTGTTGGCAGTTGTCACCGTAGTCCCTTGCTGCACTCTGGTATCTGGGCTATTATAAAAGGACCTCAGCATTGGGGGTGAGGGTGGAGAGATAGACTGGTGGTTTCCCTGGATCCAACTCTAAGGTGAATAAACAAAGCACCACCGAAGCCATACCTGCTGGTTGCATTTTATCCCAAGTTTAATGCCTGTCACTGTTAAACCTTTGGCCAAAATCTGACCTTCTCCATACAGTAAACGCTCCTCTGTTGGAAGCTGGGGTTGGGTTCTGTTGCCTTGTATATCCCTATGACATCCCTCTGGGGAAAGTCCCTCCGTGATCTCGTCTCCTCCACCTGCAGCCACTGTTCTGGGCTGAGTGGGAGTTCTCTGCACCTGCCCAGTGTGGGGCCAGGACCTATTGTAGCCCACAGCCTTGTCCTTTCAGTTCTCAAAGAACAGAACAAGGGCTTGAAACACAGCTTAGGGTGTGGAGTCAGATGAGGGCCCTTCAACAAGCTGCTGGAAAAACAGAACTAAAGGCTAAGTTTGGGAGTGCATGTTTGGCTTAGCAGTTAACATGATCATATTCCATAGTGGCATGCCTGGGTTTGGTGGCGGCTCTGGCTTCTGTTCCAGCTATCTGCTAATGTGAACTGTAGCAGGCAGTGGGAATGGCTCAAGTGGTTCCTGCCAATCACCTGGATTCAGTTCTCAGCTCCTGGATTTGACCCCCGCCATTGTGGCCATTTGAGGAGTGAACTATTGCGTGACAGCTCTCTCTCTCTCTCTTTGCCTCTCAAATAAATTAGTATATATTTTAAAAAATAAATTTATTTTGATTCAAAAGTTTTTGAAATTCATGTAGTGTTTTTTTTTTTTTCATAATAGGCACTTCCATGGACTCTTCAAATGGTTTTTAAATGAACATTTATTTATTTATTTTCATTTTTATTTGAAAGGCAGAGAAAAAGAAAGCTCTTCCATCTACTGATTCACTCCTCAGATGCCCACAGCAGCCAGGCCAAAGCCAAGAACCCAGCACACATTTAGGTCTCCTGCATGGCTGGCAGGGACCAAATACTCACACCATCATTGCCTGCTAGAGTATGTGCTTGCAGGAAGCCGAGTCAGAAGCAGGGGAGCTGGGACTTGAACCAGGCACCCCTGTATGAATATGTGGGGTATCCCCAAATGCAGCTCAATCGCTGTTCCAAATACATCTTCCCCTCCTTGAACTTTTCCAAGGTCACTGACACCTTGGGGCTGACCTGTCACCTTTCCTGATATGAGAGACTTCCTTGTCTCACTGACGCTGGTGTCAGTGAAAGAAGCAAACAGGAAGTGGAAATTCCAAAGTTCTTTGTAGTTGAAGTATTTTTTTTTTTTACTGATTTTCTCTTTAGCCACATTCCCAAAATATTTTACAAGGGATGAAGATCTTTTGTGGTGGTATTCTTAGAGAACTCAGAAAAGTGAGAGTCTTGATTTATTTAAAAATGTAACTTCCTTAGAATGGAGTTAATGAAACATACATAGAAATAGAAAATATCATGGAAAAAATGACCAGTTCTAACTGCTCCAATCTTTTGCCACCTACTCTATTACTATTACATAGACATGATTAAATTATTATGGAATTCTAACTCTTGAAATTGTTTGAAAGGAAACTGATGTGAAATTGCTGATCTTCTATTTTGCTATTCTTACTTTTCCTTGTTAATAGAACAAGCATTCTCATCGCACGTACTGGAGCCAATAGAAGAACTTTCGGAAGAAGAAAAAGGTAACCAAGGGTCTGTTCGGGGGTCCCCTGCGCAGGTTTTGCTCATGTGCTAAAACCTAAGCCTCCATGCCCCTATCACGTTAGGCGGACATGCCAGGCTCAGTTACACTGCAGTCTATGTGCAGGAAGCTGTTCTGTTCTTGCCCTAACTCTTGCTACATTCCACCCCCCTGCTTTACCACATTCTTATGCAAGCACATGAATAAGAATTTCCTTTGTCAGGACCCTAGGAAAGAAAATCTAAGGCTTTATTTCAGTGAAAGTATTTTCTGATGGGGTGATAGATTGAACCAGATGATACAGAGATATTTGCCAAACCTGAATTTAAAATAAATGGATAAAATGCCCATTTTACAATGATTTTTAATAGCAAAAAAAAAAAGCATCATGCTACTTTGTGCAAAATAGCATGTCTGTGGTGAAATTTGGGAGCTGTTACCTGTTTGAGGAAATAATTTAAATGGTCTCACTTTCTCATTTGACTTGTCAGTTTTGAAAGTTACTTTCTATCAATTCATTTTTGAAGTTTATTAAAAATACTTCAAATTTAGAAGTATTTTCTAATACTAGACATTATCATGAAGACAATTTGAATCTGTTTACCAAAATCTAATAATATTTAACCAAGTATTCTGCTTGCCAACCCTTTTTTTTTATTAAGAAAATTGCTAATATCTCAGGGATTCTGATTTTGTCATTTTTATCAGGAAGAGAAGTAAAAATTTTTGCAAGCTTTTAACTTTAGAATGGACTAAATCAAGTCTATTCATTTTAAGTGCATGATGTTTTCAAGTCTTGTTCTTGCTTTTGTCTATTTTATGTCGTTCTCACATACCTCTGCAACCTGTGTGACTGCTGAACAGATTATTCCACTCATTTTCCTATCTTTCTGTCCCAGTCACTGCCCACAGTCAATACTAATTTTGAAGACCATTATTCTGGTTGCACCCTTGCATCCTTATTTCTTTTCAATTGCTGTTGCAGAATTTAAGAACAATGCCAACCTGGTTGAGGGGATGTAGCCTCACTTTCCAAATGGTCTGCCACCATTCTGTGGGATCCTCATTTCATTCCTCTGCCAGCAATGGGAGGAGGTTGGCGGGTCTTTGGCAAGTCCTTCCAGCAGCTTCCAAGGTGGCTCCAGCTATGTAACGTCCAAGGGGATGCCTGATGGCTAATTCCATTCCACAGACCAAGAGTCCCACTATTAACAATCAGTTGCCAATGTTTAAAAATTGGAATGCCTCCCTTGAGATATCCTAATTTCTGAGATTTCTTGAAAAAAGACTGGAAACCCTAGACATGGTTCCCTTGAGTAAGGCTAGTAATAGCAGTCATGGCCATGGAAGTTGCTACAGCACCTGGAATTAGACCATCCTCTCTTCTGCCCCACTTTGCCTTCGTTGTGCGTGGGCCTCTCTCAATGAAGAGAAATGGCACTTAAAAATAATGTCCTTCAGAGGATTCCAGCCATTCCTGTTGGTTGCCCAGAGAGAACATGAACAAATTTTGCTCTGTGTGAGTCATAAATCATGACACATCATTTTATTTTCAAGCTTCCAGCCCCCTTGGTGCATATCATTGATTAAGGACCAAGATGTTAAGTCTCATATTCTCTGGAAATGTGTGGGGAAGTTTATAAGAAGAGGTCACATCATTTTGAAGCTGGAACTTCAATTCCGTGAGGTTGACAGTTCTTTAAAAAAATGAGTCAGGAGAGGCTCTAAGAGGAATTGTGATTTTCCCACCCTGACTCAGTTGAGTCTCTCGACCTTGAGTCCCGGGTTTTAACAACGGAACCGGCTTGCCTTTGTGGTGAGAGTGCTGTCCCCTGTAAGATGGGAGCTTGAGATCATCAACAGCAAACACTGTCATTGGTTGCGGCCATATTTAGGGCAGTGTAATGAGGAGGAAAAAGTCTTTGCTACTCTCCACATGTTCAGTGAGAGCTGTGGTAGCAGAGAGGAGGGGGCTTAGGATCACAGAACAAAGGAACCAGTCACTGAATTCCAGCAGCTCCCTGGAGTTGACAGACATGCAGCTGATTAATTGCCATCAATACATTCCTTAGCTTGTGCTGACTTTTGCAGATAAATGTTTGCAGGGGTATGCATTGGCTGTGGCTCTGCAGCAGCACCGTGGCTGCCCGCAGGAGAAAGGCTGATCCTGCACATGTGCTTTCCAATAGCTGTGTGTAGGTTGCTGACCCATAGGATGTGAGAGTGTAAGGATTAGAAGGCAATCTGAGGGGCTGTTTCATTTTCCTGAAACCTGAGATCCAAGGTGATTAAGACCTGCTGCAGGTTGTGGAGTGTAATGTGTGACCAGGCTGGAACTAAAGTCCACGTTTTCTGCTTTTTGTGCTTTAATCCAAAGAACCTATGAAGAATGGCAAGTTGGTGGCCAAGTTGGAGGAAGTTCCTGTACTTCTCTGGTCTTAGTGTCCTCATGGGAAAGAGGAGGAGACTCATTATAAAGCGATAGATGTAGTCCCTTGCAATTCAGAAATCTTCTTTGATTAGTCGCTTTGCACTTATGTGTTTACCGTAAATGGCAGAGCTGATCACATGTGGACTCATGTGACTTTGGCCATCTGGTTGGTCATTTTGAAATGTTACATTGGACAAAATGCTGGTCTCTAGAAAGTGTTACCTTGTTGGTTTCTTTGGGCATTATGCATTTTAAAATATATACTTATGGTTGTTTCTCAGTAAGTAATTCTACTTCTACATTCTTCTTCTTGCTCCCACCAGCCAATCCCAGCTTTATAAGAATACTTACAGTGAATTTTTAAATTAAAATTATAAATATTTTCCTAAAGCATGCACCACCATAGAATAGTAAACTTGAGGACCACGGGAGAAATTAAATCAGTTTTAATTTGGAGAAATTTGGTTTTCAAATTGAACTTGTTATCAGCAAATGACTTCAGTAATTCTAAGTCTTGTAAGCTCTGGTTAAGCCATGCTAGCCATCACTTGACCCCAGGATGCGGCTCCACATCCAGAGCAAACAGGGTTGGAGCTGTACTTCCTATGGTACCAGAGAGACTGGACCAAGGATGACTTTTGCATAATGAGGACAGGGGGATGCCTATTTCAATATTAGCGTCACCACCTCCAGGTTTTTTCTTAATTGCAGTTTTTTTTAATAGCTCTGATAATTTTCAGAATGATGGGCCAACTAGAAGCCAAAGCCAAAGGCCTCAGCTAAACCTTTGAGATTGTCATGGCTTGACAGATCCTAATATGGAACTGTGTTTTTTTGTTTTCTTGGAGGTGTTTTAGAATATTTGAAAGTGTTGGTGATTAAATAGCAACATGAATGCTGAGAATATAAAATTTAAGATGACTTGGAATTTTTAATAGTGGTCATAGGTAATTTTTTAATTTCTGTTTCAGCAAGCCAAATAGATGATTATGGAAAAGTATGTTAATGCAGTATTTTTTTTCTTCCGCTTAATGCACAAATAGTAGTTTGAATGATTTTTTCCCTTCAGTAAAACCACTAATTAACATCTCAAAACTATTCTTTACCACCAGGAATGAAATGGAATTTAGACAAACATCTTTAACAAAGGCATTTTTGTTCAAGATCTTCACAAACCCAAGCTGGTTAGGTGCTACACAGCCCGAGTGCTGAGGTGTGCAAGCCAGTGGAGCCAAGGGTGTGTTCCCCTGGGCCAGCCTGCAGTCCCACACCTCGGAAATGACCTTTTCTTGGATGTTGTCTTTGTTTGCGGGTTTTACTCCAAAATGCCATCATGTAGTTCTCCCAGCGCTGGGGACGTTTCCTGGGGACTAGGTCGAGTTCTGGGTCTCTTGGACTGCTTGCCTCTTTAGTTCCCTTGGACGCGGACTCAGACTCCCACAGCGCATGCAATGGGCCCCTCCTCCACACTCCACTTTTTTTTTAAGTATGCAGTGAAAATACAAGAAAGGAAAAGTGAGGAGAATAGATGATCTGTTGTTCTGAGTCTTTTTATTTTAAAAACAGACTTTTCTGAAGATGTTTCTTTAACTGTTTTTCCATTTTGGCTAGTGAGGGTGACAAACATTTTTTTATTGCTTAAAATTTCTCATTATTTAAAATAAGTTGGGATTTCTCCTCTTAAGATGATACATAAATTCTAACTAAATCTAGAGATGAATTAGGAAATAATGAGATGTTCTAGTGATAAAACATTAAAATGCTAAATAAAATTTTTTCATCATGCTTCTTTAGGTGTATACATTTCATTTAAAACTTGATTCAGTGGTTAATAAAGCCATTAAAGTTTTTTTTTTAAAGATTTATTTTTATTATTTTTTTTTTATTGGAAAGGCAGATATACAGAGAGGAGAGACAGAGAGGAAGATCTTCCGTCCAATGATTCACTCCCCAAGTGAGCACAACGGGCCGATACTATGCTGATCCGAAGCCAGGAGCCTCTTCCGGGTCTCCCACGCGGGTGCAGGTTCCCAAAGCTTTGGGCCGTCCTCGACTGCTTTCCCAGGCCACAGGCAGGGAGCTGGAAGGGAAGCGGGGCTGCCGGGATTAGAACCGGCGCCCATATGGGATCCCGGGCGTGCAAGGCGAGGACCTTTAACCACTTGCGCCACCGCGCCGGGCCCAAAGCCATTAAAGTTTTGAAGCTGACTTAAAATAGTTTTATAAAGGATCTTCAAATTTCCTGGAAAATGCATATTTGTGAAAAAAAATGCAATAGATTTCAATTTTTTGCACCAAAATAAGCTTATTTTTAAATCTGTCTTCATAGCATTTTGGAATGCCTTCATAAAAACTTCCATATTTAAGTATTTTATATTTTGCTAATGACTGAAACACCTGAAAACTTAAAAAAAATTACCAATGTTTGATTGCTATTTAAAAAATTACACTCTGTCATTTTCTGCTTGGAAATTTAATGAATGCATTTGTTTATTTCTTCTTTAACACATGTTTTAAACCCCTATTTCAGGAAGGGAAAATGAGCAGAAAGTAAATCACAACAACATGAATTTCATGAAAACTTTGAAGAATAACCCATCCCTCACTAAGGAAATCAGAACAGTTCTGGAGCAGAGCTTGGTGGAGAAACTGGAAGTCCTGGGGATTAACGCGGTAAGTCCCCTCATTCTGGGACAGCTGTGAGCTCTGCTGGAGTTTGTTTTCCAAAGAAGAGGCAACCAGAGAAAAGACACATCAGGGCTGTCCATATCTGCAGACCAGAGGCTAATACAAGCTGGTTTATTAATTAGTCAGTTATATGTGTGCCTGGCCCATTCCTAGGATCTTAGTAAGTACGAACTAACATCAATGGAGAATGAGACCTCTAGGATGAGGGCCACTGTTAGCCCTGACTTACACAAAGGTCAGTTACCTTGGGCAAGGAACTTGATATTCCTGACTGTGCATGACAGTTCAGTTTTACCACATCTTTCCCCAATTCATACTATTTTCAGTTTTAGATGTTCTTTTTGTACTCTTCTAGAGCAAGGAAATCAAAGCCATTCATGCAACATCTGCAGTTCATCTGTAGGTCGCTACTGGGAACAAATTCTTTGTGTAGGTTGTTTGCATATAGTTTGAGGGTTTTAATTTTAATTTGGACATTTACTTTTATCCTAAGATGATAAAAAAATTTAATTATTTTTTCCCCTAATGTTTGGAGACTATTTAGGCTGCTTTGTTCCCTGGATTGGTTTATCCATCTGGGCTGTATGAATTGGGTTATAAAATAGTGCCTTTGTAGCATTAGCCTTTGAGATGTACCATGTCTATTTCTGCCCTAGCATGTGCCTCTCCCAGAGGCTGTCCCTCCTTGTTCCTATTTGTCTGGCTCCACTCATCCTTTGGGGCACAACTTAACCCCCCAGCTGGCCTTTCTGGCTCCTGGGGCCTCCAGTGGTTTCTCCTTGGAATTCCCCTGGCTTGTGGGTTTGGTATTCACCACATTTGACTCTGCACGGTTGATCACCCAGTCAGAAATAATCAGTCACATACCTTCCATGCACTCAGAGCCCCTGCTGGGGTCAGGGACAGCATGTTCTGTGGGGATAGGAGGGTGCCTCCCCCATTTTCCACACAGTAAGGATGAATCAAAGCAGTTGTGCAGTCAATGCCAACATATGCCTATGAAATGAAAGTGGTCCAGGGTAACTGATTAACTTGATGTCATATTCCTTCAGGACATACGTGGTATTCCCAGCGATCGCTTCAACAGAGTGTTAAGAACTGTGGAGTCAGCCAGACATGAGAGAGAAAGACAAATACCCAACATGCAACAAATCCGAGAATTTCTTCAACATCAGGTCAGCTGCAAAGTTGAAGAGCGAACATTACTCTGTTCAGGTAAGCCTGTTACTGATAGCCAGTTTATTGCCACTGATCAGCACTTAATTTGGCCATCTTTTCACAATCCTAAAGGGTTTACAAGCATTAACAATGGCGCTTCACTGACAATTATCTACCTCTTCGTGCCATTAAATGCTGAGCCACAGAGTTTGCTTCCACATTGAAAACAAAGCAAAACAACAACACCAACAAAAACCCCCGGAGTCTGGACTCTGGATACCTAGAAACATGCTTGCTTTTTTTCATAGTAGCACCAACAGTGTGGAAGATTGACTTTTTCTTTTTATCTTACTGAGATAAAGACAATGGAGTCTGAAGCTTGACCCTGCTTTTACAGATAAGCTCCGAGTTCCTCAGATGGACACCCTTTCAACTGGAGAAGTCCCCAAAGCAATACACCTTCCTCTCCAAAGCAGACCGTTGGCTAGACAGAGAACCGTTCTCACCGATAGGACATCTGGTGCCAAGTGAGTGTCCGCAACCCCCACACTTGTTTGATGAATGTGTGTCTTCATCAGCTTAGGCTGCTGTAATAAGCTGCCATCGCCCGGGCAGCTCACACCACAGGAATCCATTTTGGAGACTGGAATCTGAGAGCAGGACGTCGGCAGGGGTGAGCGCTGTCATTCCGCTCCACACACACAGCTGCCTCCTCACTGTGTCCTCTGGGCACACAGTGAAAGAACTAGAGTCTTTGCTCTTTGAGTAGGGGCAGGAAGCCCTGCAGAGTTGCCCCATCAGATGATGGGGTCTCATCAAGATCTCACTGGTTTAGTCACTTACCCAAATGCTTGCTTCCTCCAGAAACCATCACCTTGGAGGGATGTCACATTTCAACACAGGGAGTAGCTAACAGACTCTGAGTCCCTTGACAATGTTCTGCCCATCAGATGATCTCATTTGGAATTTCTGTCCATCATTGCTAACTGAGACACTTTTGTTAACAGTTTTCCCTCCCCTTTATGTTAAAAACAAAAATCAACTCCATAAGATTTATGTTTAACTATATTATTCATTCATGTAGTTAAGAATTATTTTTGTTGATTTTTTTTTAGAATTATGAAGACTCCCATGGAAGATAATTTTCCCAGAAAGTCTTCAACTATCTCGTGAGTATTTGCGGATCAGAGGGTTCGATGAAAGAATATTCCTTTCATTGTAAATGAGTAGGCACATTGTGGTTGACTAAAGATGTTATTTTAAATTTCATAATCAATCAACCAGTTAAATTTGATCAGATCATATGGATGGCATGACTTGAAATGATTACCATTAGAGTGTATGGTTGCTTAAGGTGGCATAGTTTCAGCTCCTTCTGGAAGTTGCTAACAACCTGACTTTACTCTCTTGGAGTTCTCTGGGGAAACCAAGATCCTTGCATGGTTATTTCATCAGCTGTGTGCCACTGACGCAGCTAATGGCTGTGTGAAGCCTCAGTTTGCTCATCTGTGTTATGGATGACGCTGCCCTTTCCATGGGCTCTCTCTGCTTATTAAATGAGAATGTATGAAAGGGCTTGGCACACTGATTACAGATGCTCAAACTACAGATATATTTTGGTGATTAATTATAAGCAAGACTAGTTTTATAATTAAACCTCATCATCATTGCCTCTTTCTAAAGACCTCTCCGAGGCAGTGTAGAAATGACAGATGACTCACTCATTGGACGCTGCTTTCAGATCTGTACACTCGAGGGAAGCGCCTTCACTTCCTGGGCCATAGTATGATTGACTCTACAGGACCAACACCTTGTCCAGTGTGCTCTGCCTTCTCTTTCATTCTAAAATGGGGGTGATCATTCCTGTGAATGATACGCAGAAGCACTGTGCAAGGTGGCGACATTATCTTACAAGATGGGGTGGGTTCATGGTAATACATGTTTTTCTTCCACTGAGAAATGTTCCTCTTAGGTGTGTAAAAACCAAGAGTGGAAAGAATCTACACACTTGGGTTGAGAAGGGAAAAGTGGGGACGTCAGTCCGCCTGGATCCACGTGCCTCAGGTCTGGCAGATCTGGACTTGTGGTGACCACTCTGCCTTGTGTGGGCCTTTGGGTCTTAAGGTCATCTGGTCTGGGACCCAGTCCCACCCCCAGCCCCACCCCCAGGCGTTGTTTGTCGTGCTGCCCCCCTGGACATGAGGCACTGCCAGGAGATGCGTTATCTATGAATCTTGGTTTGCGTAGGACTCCTCCCTTCAGTTCCGAGGAGGACCTGGATGAAGAGGATGTCATCCAGGCGTACGGGTCCCCAGACCTACTTCCTGTGAAGCCATCTAGAAGCAACAAGAGCAACGTGGTGAAGAGTACAACCAGCAGAAGTGACACTGACTGGACCGAGGGCAGTGAGGTCGAGGAACTGAATGTCCTTCCCAAGCCTGCAGGTGACCTGGGTGGCTGGCAAAACCTCCTGGGAACTGGGACAGGGATTGTCCCCTGAGGACACCAAGTGTTGGGAGTCAGAGCTGGGAGAGTGTGCAAAGAGAGGAAGGCAGCAGATCTGAAAAGGCACTGCCCAGGAATGTAGTCAGGGCCTGGCCATCAATCCAGGGCCAAGGTGAAGGAGAGGGCTGCCATGACAAGGCAGCACACAGTGTGAGGCAGTCAGGAGGGCTGCAAGGGAATGGCTGCTCCATGCTGCTGCCCTGGGCCTGTGCATGGCAGTCTGCTCCCCGTGTCCTGAGCCCATTCTACGACTATACTTTGATGAACCTCTTAAGCAAAATCTTGTTTCCCAAAAAGGCATTGCAGGGGCATTATTTGGACTGAAGATTGAGTCTTCTGAAAAAACACGTCTCAACTGGTTTCTGTTGATCCTACAGGAACCTCCATCCAAACACTCACTGAACAAGTTGAGAAGATTGCTTCACACCACGGAAATGCCACCAGGCCCGCTGGTGGGGTTCATGTTGCTGAGGTGTTGGTCAGAAAGGAGGACTTACGGGAAGAACTAAAGGTGACATCACTTTGGCTTGCAAGCATGCCTTCAATCATTTTTTTGACAGATACACCTCAATAACTGCAGTTTGTGTGTGTGAAATATAAGACAAGACTTCTAGTACAACAGACGTTGAGATTGTTCACTTCATTGTCTTTCAGTGTTGTGTTTCTTCCTATTCTATAGAGAAGCAGAGCTATTGGAGTGATGCCTGGTACTGGATGCTATTTGTGTAGCACAACTCACAGGCTTCCTGTCCCTGTCCTGGGAATACTGGCTGCCTGTGGATCCTAGGTGTCTTCTACGGAGAGATGTGGCTGGCTCGAACCTGGGGCTCTCCTGCCCCCAAGTCACATCCTGCAAATGAAAGGGCCTTTTCTGGAATCTGCAAAATGCTTCAGAAACCACATGAGCCCAGAGAGTGCAGGGCAGCCCCAGCACAGCGGAACCCAGTACTTGCTGAGTGGTTCTCTCTCCCAGGGCTTGGAGTGTGGCTGTGGATGGATCCCTCCCTGTTTCCGCACACAGCTCATCCCGGGGGACAGGCTCTGCCAGCTGGGGTCACTCTGGCCTTCACTTTTCACCAAGATTGAGTTTTTATTCTATTTTTTCACCTAAATTTAATTCTTACCTGTTCACTCACAGACTCGAGAACAGTCCATCAGACTACTTTTATTAGTGATCTTGGTGCTCCAAGCCCCATCATGGCAAAAAGCCACTTGTCTTTCAAGAGACAATGAAGTGTCTTCCTTTGGAAAGCACTGGACGTCGGCTTCCCTCAGGAAGGGTCTTTTCTTCAGGGCTCTTGTGATGTTTAGAGTTTAATGTCCCTGTAATGCCTTTTTACTGGAATTTTCTAAATTCACAATGGTACAAAGTACAAAAAAAAAACCTAAACCCAGGGCCCAGAATAGCCTTTAAGATGCAGACTTGCAAGTCTATCACAGTACTGTGTAGAAGTGGCTGCTGTAGTGTCAGCTTTTTTTTTTTTTTTACTGCTTAGTTTCAGTTGCTGAGTTTAGTGCCAGCGCGACTGCTGGGCACCATCTCTCTTTGCAACACGAAGTCATTCTGCATGCATTTCTTTCAGTGCACAGATGTGGATGAGGACGACTGGGATATCTCATCTTTAGAAGAAGAAAAATCTTTGGGGAAAAGACCTGGGAAAGGACAGAAGGAGCCTCCATCTGTGAAGAGTGAACCAAATCCTATTCAGCTGCCCAAGGCCTGGGGTGCATTGCAGCCTCGCGGGCCGCGGGGGGAAGGTGCGCTGCTCCTGTCTCACTTGCTGATTATCTGTACTCCATTTCTCAGTCTCTACTTCAGTGATGCCAGCTTGCATCAGACAATTGTCATCACCAAGAACTTGATGCTCTTCCAGTGTTATTTTAATAAGGGCTATACCTATACAACCTGCTATTTGTTTAAAAAAAAAGATGTATTTTTATGTAATTTTAAAAAGATTTATTTATTTTTACTGGAAAGCCAGATTTACAGAGAGAAGGAGAGATGGAGAGAGAGAGAGAAAGATCTTTCATCCACTGGTTCAGTCCTCAAGTGACCACAATGACAAGAACTGAGCTGAACTGAAGCCAGGAGCCAGGAGCGTCTTCCGGGTCTCCCACCAGATGCAGGCAGGATCCCAAGGCTTTGGGCTGTCCTCTAATGCTTTCCCAGGCCACAAGCAGGGAGCTGGATGGGAAGTGGAGCAGCCAGGACACAACCCAGTGCCCACATGGGATCCTGGCACATTCAAGACGAGGACTCCAGTTACTAGGCTACCATGCAGGGCCCTTTTTTTGTGTAATTTTAAGCCTTATCTTGAATCTTCATAAAACTGGAGTGGAGCTGGTAGTATGATGTGGATTAAGTTGCCACCTGCAATGCCAGCATCATGTATCAGAGTGCCAGTTCAAGTCCCCACTGTCCTGCCTCTGATCCCGCTCCGCTAATCCACCTGGGGACAGTGGAGGCTGGCCCAAGTACTCGGTCCTCTGTCATCCACGTGGGAGACCAGGATGGAATTCTTGGCTCCTGGTTTGGGCCTAATTAAGCCCTGGCCATCGTGGCCATTTGAAGAGTAAACCTTTGGATGGAAGATCTCTCTTTGTCTCTGTCACTTTGCTTTTCAAATAAATAATTCTTAAAAAAAATATGTTAGTGATAGAAATATCCTTACCAAAAAAAAAAAGTTTCTTTCATGCCAGTATCCCTAGATATTAGAACTGTGACTCTTAAACCTCAATGGGCCCATTCCGGACATCCGCTGCATTCCTGTTTCTCTACCAAGTATTTTTCTTGATTCTCTTCCAGGGCAGTTTTAGTGGTAGCAGTGTTGTCCACAGGATGTGTTACAGATGAAATCCTTCATTGGAAAGGTTTCTATCCACCTAGTCTAGAGCTGCTTAAGTCCCGTATCTGTAGTCTCAATAAATTTCATTGTGAATTTTAAAGAGAAATCCACTTAGTTTTATTATTATTATTAAAGTAATTCTTGCACTTGGTGAAAGAATCTCGGCCACGTACAGTGCCTAATGGGCACCTCTAGGTGTCCCAGGAATGCATGGACCTGGGCATTAGGTTTGGGTGTCCTATAAGCACCAAGGGTCTCCTGGCTTATTTTCACCATTCACTTTGTGCCCCCTCTTTGTTACATTTATACCCAACTTTGTAAGCTAATACATGTGGGTGTTAACATTTCTGCAGGCAACTTTGGTGCCTGCCTCCTCGCCGCCCACCACCCTTCACTTTGCCTTTTCCCTCTCACTGTGGCCTCAGAAGTGCCTTTCCTCTCACATTGTCAAGTTAGAGCACAGCCGGTACATCACTTGGTCCAAAGATCCACTCTAAGTGCTGAAAACCAATATACAAGACCTGCAGCGCAGTGGGTCCTAATGCACAGGCAGAGAGGAGTGCAATTCTCTGAGCGCAACTCCTGACTCTCCCCGAAGCCGTGGCCTTGTGCCTCTCAAAGTCAAACTGGATAGGGCAAATTCTCGGCCTGTCAGTGAATTGCAGGTGCCTCCAGATCATGCTACTCTTCCTACTGAATTCACTGAGGCTCATCGACCGTACAAAGTCTGTTCTCAGCACTGATCCAGCCTCACTTGCCGCTTCTCCTTTCCTGACATCTGTTCAGGCAGTCACCAATGGCAGCTGAGCACACTGAATGCAGGGGACTGGGCTGGGCCTGGGCAAGGGCAGGGAGGCAGGACCCAGGGCCTTCTGCCCAGGAACTGGTATGTAGCAGGGTGAGAGGCATCTGGGAGGAGCTCCCGGGCCGTGGCCAGCTGGGGGCTGGGTCTTGCAGCAGCCTCTTAAATGGCTCATGGGGGCTGGAGAGCGGGTGTCTCTGAGTCCACTCGGCTCCTGACTTACAAGTGAGAGTTTTGGATTTTTACCGGCTTGACGATGTGGTTAACTGTTGGTCCCTTCTCGTGCTCTCCCCTCTGGCTCCACAGGACGTCAGGAGAATGAATCAGGCACCTTACAGAGCAGCTTAGTAACCGTGTCGGACTGGAGTGACTCTTCAGACGTGTAGCCCTAAATCCAGGCTCGGGAGAAGCTTCCAGAAGCCAGCAGTATTTCAGGAACATGTCTCCTTGCGTGCTGTTGCTCCTCCGTAGAGCGTTTCCCACAATAACAAGGAAGCTAACTCAAAGAACAAGGGTTTCTTTAATGGCACCTCCTACGGTATTAAAAAACCAATTGTCCACAGTATTTTGAAGCATATAATGGTGTTTAAGACTTCTGCTTAACAAAATAACATGTCATTGATGTCATAAAGAGTTTTTTTTTTCTCTTCAGAACGGTACTCAAGTGTTAAGTGTATTTTTTTTTCCAAGAGTTTTTGAGGTCGTTTTTGTTTTTGTTTTTAACTTATAGCAAGTCAGCCTGAGTTATTCCAACGTTTTAAAATATCTTATGTATTCTGTCACATTGAGAAGTGTTCATAAAAGTCTATTGGTATCCTTAAACTCGTATTAGTACATTCAGTAAAATCTTATGAGTTACTTTTTTTTCACATAGAAGTTGAAAATGTAACCATTAAAATGAGGTCTGTGTTAAATGCATTTTCCTGCAGTATCTTAATATTTAGCTTTGAGCCCACTGGAAAGCATGTTGCTGTTAAAGTTACGTTCTGCGGCTTAATCTTCATCTTGGATATTTGATAAATAAAATGTAGCTATGTTAAATTCCATTTATCAGAATATAGATGGATAAGATGGGGTCACTGCCAAATTCACATGTATTCAGAGTTTGTTCTGGCTTCTTGTAAAACATTCACCTCATATTATAAAATACCTCAAAACTCAAGTTATATTCTTGAACAAAGGCATTGTCAAAAGTCTGGAAATCCATATGAGCTGTTTTATGAATTTTTTTACACTTTCTGTACCGTCCTGTACTGTTTCAAAAAACTAACATTCTAACTACATGGTCTGTTGGGTTTGGGATCTCCTCGTTTTGTCAACCTTCCCAGTAAAGCCCTCCATGACTTCCCATGAGTGTGACTGGTTTGCTTGGAGACCATTGCTGAGTTAAATCTGTACTTGCTGGCACTGCATCTGAGAAAGCAGCACAAGATGGTCCAAGAACTCAGGAGCCTGCGTCCATGTGGGAGACCGGACCGAGTTCCAAGCTCCTGGTTTTGTAAGGTTCTCTGAGGGGTGAACCAACATAGGAAAGACCTCACTCTCCTTTTCTAACTCTGCCTTTCAAATAAAGAAATAAAATCTTTTTAAAAAAAGTTTATATCCAAGTAAGCTCACCTTTTTTTTTTTAAAGATTTATTTTTATTATGTTTTTATTGGAAAGGCGGATATATAGAGAGGAGAGACAGAGAGGAAGATCTTCCGTCCGATGATTCACTCCCCAAGTGACCACAACGGCCAATGCTATGCCCATCCGAAGCCAGGAACTTCCTCCAGGTCTCCCACGTGGGTGCAGGGTCCCAAAGCTTTGGGCTGTCCTCGACTGCTTTCCCAGGCCACAGGCAAGGAGCTGGAAGGGAAGCGGGGCTGCCGGGATTAGAACTGGCGCCCATATGGGATCCTGGGCGTGCAAGGCGAGGACCTTAACCACTTGCGCCACCGCGCCGGGCCCGAGCTCACCTTTTAATTACATTTTTCCTAATTGCATTTTCCATGAACACTTTTGTTTTTCAAGATTTATTTTCCTTGAAAATCAATTGCAGGGAGAGACAGAGAGAATCCTCCATAAACTGGTTTACTAGCGAAGTGGCTGCGATGGCCAGAGCTGTGCCAATCTGAAGCTGGGAACCAAGAGCTTCCTCCAGGTCTCCCACGTGGGTGTGTGGTTAGGACCTATAGGGCATAGGCAACCTCTGCTGCCTTCCCAGACCATTAGCAGGGGACTGGACTGGAAGTGGAATAAGAATGCTGGCACCACAGTTGGAGGCTTGGCCTATTATACCATGGTGCTGACGCCTCCATGAAGGTTTTGAAGTATCCTTGGGGTGTACTCATTTGATTTGTATGTTTCTTGAAGCTTTTCAAAATACAGATTTATCATGCGGGTAGGTAGACAAGAGATAAGCAGTCTACAAAAAGATACCAGGCTCAAGAGATGGTCCATGGGTCACTTTGTTCATTCACTGAACAAGATGTTTAATGAGCCACCTAGTTGTTTTGGATGTGTGTTAGTTCATTTCATCAGAATGCTTCTGACACAATTATTGTTTTAACCCAAAGCCTATATATGTGAGAAATATTTACAATATATAACTCTCCAAAGGCCATAAAGTTATGAAAACGACAATAATGGGCTTTAAACCAGGTCTCTGCTTCAAGGTTGTGTCTATTGTGTCTGCATCCTTGGATAGAAATGTAGGGTGCTTCTGCCAAGTAAACACTTCAAACACTGTGATTTTCCTTTTAAGCCTCTCAGGCTTCAGGAAAATCGTAGATTTACCTGGGTTGTGATTCATATGCAACAGGATTTTTAAAAAAGATTTATTTCAATTTTATTTGAAAAGCGGGGTTACAGAGAGAAAGTCTTCATCCACCAGTTACTCCTCAAATAACTACAATGGTCAGAGCTAGGTCAGTCCAAAAGTAGGAGCAAGAGACTTCTTCTGGATCTCCCATGTGTGAGTAGGGGCCCAGGCACTCGAGCTATCTTCTGTGGCTCTCACAGGCACATCAGCAGGGAGCTGGATGGGAAGTAGAATGCTTGCAACCTGAACCAGTGCGCACAGGGATCCAGCGCCACAGGCAGTAAGTAGCCTCACATGCTGCATCACAGAGCTGGCCCCTGGACAGCTTCTTAGCCACAGACAACATAGACAACAGTTCCTCTGTACTCCTTGAAGCTGTGTGTTTTATCCTATTTGGAAGTTGAATTGTGTTACTAGCACTATTGCAAATTGTTTAAGCTCTGATTTCCCCCTCGTTGAATACAGAACAACAATAGTGTGCACCAGGTTGGCTGTACTAGGTGAGTGAAATAGGGCATGGGGGTGAAATAACTGTGCATCTTTGTTTAAAATTCCTAGAGCAACTTACAGGCCTTGAAAAATGGCAAATCTCAATTGCAAGGGTAGGAGCTGCATGCTACGCAGCAAACAACCCAGCAGTTCTGAATAAGGCCGGCACTGAAGTAAGCTCTGGTACTTCCTTTACTGGCTCTGGACTTTGAGTTCATATTCCTTAACTGGGTCCTTGCTGATTCTGTGTTGGAGAAGCCTAAGCAGCTACAGAGCATGGGACTGTCACACAAAAGGCAATAAACGTCATGGTTCCATTAGCCACTGCTTCAATAATCAAAATACTGACTGGATAGATGGGCAGAAGTCAGCTTAACAAGGCCTGTGAAACCTCTTTCAGCTGCACACCTTTCGAGAAACAATATCACACTGTCTCCATAATGTTTACCATATATATGTATTTGCTTTCTGTCCTGAATGTGAATGAGAAAGAAACATAAGGGATGATTGAGACAAACACGTGCATTGTAACATGGATATAATAGAAAAGACTTCTTGAACCTTTTGAAGTTCCACATATCCCATACAAGTACAAAATATTACCAACCTTGCAAATAACCTGCTTATTTTGCATAGAAAGCTGCAACAGAAAGCAATTAGAATATAACTATGTAAAAACATTTACATCCATACAATCAACAAAGTCTTCCAATTCTTATTAAAACAAAAAACTTTCTGAGTGTTGATGATAGGAGGGTCTTGGCAGGGATCTCTTTGTGAACAGTTCACTCGCCCTTAGGACAAACTCAAGAGACAGCTTGCCAGCAGGGCTCTTTAGACATAGGCGTTTTTATCAAACTGTTTTGAAGGGTGTGTGGTTTTGAAATCTTCTCCACCATGATACTTCGTCCGAGAAGACATGGCAGACGTGGCCCCATTGTACGCGTATGCCATTCTGCAAGGCAAAACACAGTTTGTAGAATCTGTTCTACACGTAAGGCAAGCAGAAATGGAAAGAGAAATCATTTCCGCCTGTCTCCATCAACAGCTACATTTAAGTCTTGCCCTTTCTTAGCTCTCTTCCCTCTGCAAGTCCTTTCAGGAGACATCTCTGCAGAAGCACCCATCGCTTGTTCATTTGGCTTTTCTCTTCCAACCAGAGCTGTAATTAAAACCCTCCTGGAACCTGGGAGACTGAGGGCTGACTATTATTATCAGTTCCTCCTATGTGAAAATTACCATAAAGTCAAGCTGAAGAACATGGGTTCATATTTAAGCTCTCATCTGTACATACAGAAGTAGCTTTGGAATAAGGATAAAGGATAAGTTCTTTGAAGAAAATGACATTCCTAACCTTTTCCAATCCCGTGGTTTTTGGGAGTCCTAAGAATTGTATGGACTATCTACAATTGACTCCACATGTAATGATTGTCAAGACGTCATTTTTTGCCTCTTTCATACCTGGGTGTTTTGTTGTTGTCAGATATTGAGAAGCAAAATATGACACCACCAATTATGCAGAGCGAGGCTCCTGCCCATCCAATAAACAGAGCGGCTCCCAATTCATACCTGTGAGAAAGTATTACACACGTATTACAGCTTATTTGTGGTGCTGGGGATGGGGAGTGCAGGTAAATAGTATTTAACACTACGAGGCAACATTTGCTAAACGCTCATTACAAATTTTTGCAGATGGAACTTCGAAGTCACGACAGCTGTAATCTGTATAATGCCTTTAACCTCTTCTTCAAATGTTCACATGGCAATTACTTTATGGTTGCAAAGACAGCATTCATATAGGGCAGGTGAAAGCAAAATCAGCCAGTCTGAGACAGCTACGTTCCTTGAGCTCTGCCTTTATCTCAGCCGTTTTCCGTCTCTTGATTCCATTCTGCAGGGTAAACTATGTGGTCAGGCTGTAGTTATGAAATAGAAGGCAGTTTCCATGTTTGTCTCAGAACAGTTCAGCAGAGGTTTATGGAACACCAGCAATGTGCAAATGATGGTACAAGACGCCCCTAAAGGACTGAGGTTCAATAGCCCAATCATATTTGTCATCCCAATCTAGTGTGAGGAGCAATAATCGCTAGCTATCATTTACAATAGATGGCTGTCAAGTACTGAGACAGTCCCACTCCGGAGGAAGCCAGTAAACAAATGGCAGGATGGTGCTACACTCCTGAGAAGACAGCAATGGAGAGTTAGAGAAAATCTTTTTGGGAGAAGACTATTTATGCAGAAAAATAAACAATGAGAAAAATACACCACAATCTCAGGAACTGTGTGTGTTCCCACATTTGCCCATCTTTTTTTCTGAAGAATATGGGATCCCATATGAGGCAGCTCTGCTTTCCATCCAGCTCCCTGTTGCAGCCTGGGAAAGCAGGGGAAGACAGCCCAAAGCCTTGGGACCCTACACCCATGTGGGAGACCCAGATGAAGCTCCTGGCTCCTGGCTTCAAATTGGTGTACCTACGGCCATCGTAGCCGCTTGGGAAGTGAATCAAGGACAGAAGATCTTCTATGATCTTCTATGACTTTGCAATAAAAATAAATAAATATTTTAAAAAGGATATTTGGATGCCCTGAAGTAAGTTGGCATCAAATCTGTCCTTCACCATCCACACTACATAGATAACTAACAGACTGACAATCTCTAGCATATTATTGTTATTGGATGATTACAATCTTAGGATATTTTCTATTTTCCATTTCAAGGCGTTATGCTATCTTCTCTCTTAAAACTATGCCTTAGTATTTCTGTTGTAAATATGCCCCAAAGAAATGGTCTGAGATGTTTTTCTTAAAATACTGAGATTGGCTAAAACAGAATAGCAGTGCCAGGGATTGTGGATTTTTCCAAAAACAAATCTGTAATTATTAAGAGCCATCAGTTGAGTATGGAAAGTGATAGGAATTATAAGCCCCTGGTTGGCACTTTGAATCCCTGTAAAAGAGCATGATAAACATGTCCACTGTGTTGCACTAACACACAGGATGAATTACCAGGCAGGTCAGGATTTAGTTCTGTATGAGTCATGTTACAACTTTTTGAAGGAATTCAGTAATCATAGGTTTAGCTTATACATGCACTAAGAACTGGCTTGCTGATTCCATTTTATTATGTTTTGTTTTTCTTCAAGTCCCCAGAGACTCTATTCCAAGGATGATATACTTTCTACTTGAATCGTTTATGAATTTCTCTGTCCAAGTGTATTTCAGAGCTGATTTTAGAGACCCACAGTTTACTCCAATTATCATTTTTAACCAATCAGATATGAGGGGGTTTTGAGGCTAGTTCTTTCAGAGGATTTTTTTTCTTCACTCCTGTTGAGGAATTGCATTGCTGAGGTCTTCCATATTGAGTTCAAGTCACACCTGTCCTGGTGTGTGATCTTGCAAAACTGCCTTCTGCTACAGAAGGACAGGGCTGAGCGAGAGAACAATATGCACTCCAGTTTGTTCCCAAGGCCCATCGCATTCTCTGCTTGGAAATTCTCCTTTCATTTCTGGTACTGTGAAGAAGTTGATATTAACACCTCAGGAAGATTATCCAAATTTGAGATTATCTGTTGCAAGTCTTTGTGTTAGCAATGTCCATTTGACCCAAGGCCAGCTCTTCTGTTCAGAGGGTAGCTTCTGTACTACAAATGCCCAAGTTGCTTCATTATTTTGCAGGTTACATATCTACTTCACACCAGACAGACCTGTGATCATTGAGGTGAGCACAGAGCTTCAATTGTAGACCAAAACAAAAACAAAAACTATAGTTTTGGGATTGTCTCAGCTGATATGACTCATGTAAAACTGTCCCTATAACTTTTAATACATTTATATCATTGAATGCAATTTCAGTAAGATAAAAAAAATCAATGAGGAACAAATTTACTTCTATGAGAAAAGTCTAACCACTAAAGTTTTCCCCCGAGAAAGAAACTATAAAGATCTGAGGTGTTAAAAACGTGCTCTTCTCTGCTGGGTGAAGCTCGGTCATCCACCCAGCTGAGTCCTGTGACCCCGGTTGCTGTACTTCATACCTGAAGTCATATCAGCCACGTACTGTTTAGAGGAACCCTAAGGAAATGGACTGACAAATACCTTTTATTTTCACCTCCTACTTCTGGATTCATTGTACCCTAATCCCCGTTCTGACTTGATTTTCCTTTCATGGGAAGCCATTCCTCGCTTGGGATCATCTCCCCAAGATAGAACACCTAAAGGTACTATTCACCTGTTTAGGGTGGACAAGACAGACATAGTTCTGTTCTCAGGAATCTGAAAGTCTTGGTGGGGGAAAATGTTAGCCAGATGTCAAACAAATTATTAAAATGCAATAAAGCATAAAAGAAGCAGAAGAAAAGGCTTGTGCAAATAAGCATTACCACTGTTCTTCCAGGTATGCACAGATACAGGTACAGAAAATGTACACTGGGAATAACAGTGACACAGCTCACAGTGCTATTTATCCGTGCACTAAGATGTTGTACATCCAGCAGCCATATCTAATGTTGACTATAATGCTGAAAGACAGAAGTCATCTCACCATCTTATAGATAAGGAAACCTAAGCTTGGGCAAATCAAGTCTACAGAAATGGTGGAACCTGTAACGGTGATTGTAAACTTCAAGCTCTTGATTCTTACTCCAGCTTCCTTTTATGTACGTCTTAGCTGAGAAGAATATTTTATAATCTAGTATAATAAGCAGCCTATCAAAGCAACATAACTTCCAGCTGTCACTTCAGGCAGTTTTCACCTACTGGCTCATTAAGCTCTCAGTGGCTGAACAGCTCCAGGGCATGGAATTTTTTTCTGAATACCCTTGGGCTGTCTTTTCACCCAACACATAAAGAGGTGAGGGTAGTCATGAGAGCAAGAGCCGCTGGAGCCAAAAGGGACCAGGGCAGTCCCTCCAAACCCAAATGTGAGAGCCCTTCACCTTGTTAAGATGTCCAGAGGAGTGAAAGGACCTTGCTGAATTCACAGAGCCAGGAACTGTGTCTTACCCCATCCAGCACAATATGGTTATCTTTATTATCATTCAAACATATTGTCTTCATCCCCAATTTAATCAAAAGTGAAAACAGCCAAATTAAATTTTCTAGGTACCTTAAAATAACCAAACATGTTTTCAAAAAAAAAAAAAGTTGAAAATCCAGGAAGTGCACTGGTGTGTTATAAGTGTTACTGTATCACTAAGCTATCTCTTTAAACAATGCTAACACTGGGTGGGTGTCTGGCCTGTAATACGCCCCAATCCTATTTAAGAGTACTAGGTTTGATAATAGGCTTGGGCTCCTGACTCCAGCTTCCTGCTAGTGTAGACCCTAAGAAGCATGGGAATGCAAAAGTCACCTATAGTATGATAAATATCATGTTGATATATTCAAAGGAACACCTTGGGGTCGACATTGTGGTGCTGTAGGGAAAGCCGCCACCTGCAACACCAGCATTTCACGTGGGCACTGGTTCATGTCCCGGCTGCTCCACTTCTGATCCACATCCCTGATGATGGCCTGGGAAACCAATGGAGGAGGCCTCAAGTGCTTCGGCCCCTTCCACTCACACAGGAAACCCGGATACACCTTTGGCTCCTGGCTGCTGGCTTCAGCCTGCCTTAGGCCTGGCCTTTGCAACCATCTTGGGGAGTGAGGCAGCAGATGGAATACATATCTGTCTTTTTTCTCTCTAGAATTTTCAAATAAATCTTTAAAAATTTATTTGTTTTTAAAAAAGGAACCTGTCACAATCCTAAAGTTAACACATTCATTTTAGAAAAGATGGTTGCTAAGCAATGACTATGGCATTGAACTTCTCTGTTGGAATGGATCACGGTTTTTCTGACCTTGTTCCTCACTCCCAGTAGGTGCAATAACATGTTCACTTCAAACTTTGAAGTCTGAACAAACTGAGGGAAATTCCTGTAACAGAAAACACTTTGCCTTAGGGTACAGCCCGCCTGACGAAGTCTACATCAAGAATATGTGTGTGGGAACATGGCACGTACTGCTTTCGACAGTGAGATAAAAACATACAGATCTTACATTTTATCCCAAATCCTCAATAGCCAATATAAAAACATTTTAGGATAGGGCCAGAGAAAACCTATACAGGCGAGGTCCTCCTAAGCCAAGGCTCAAGCATATCTATCTAGTGGACTTTCCAGTTGTTACTTATCCTTAACTCAATGCTAAGAACATCAGTGGCCATATGGGACACATGTTACCTTTTCTCTACTTTTTTCTTCTACTACGTCTCTGATATTTCAACATCAATTTCCCTATGGTCAAACACGACAGATCATATAAGCAAATACCATGTTATTTTAATATTTCCTGAGCAAGAGTTAATACCCTTAAAATCATAGCTAATGTTTGAGTGTTTGTACCAGGAACAGTTCTAAACAGCTCAACTGCACTGTTTCATTTAATCCATCCCACAAGCTCCTCAGTTCTTGTTATCCTCATCTGTAAGATGAAGGGCACATGGTGCAGGAAAAAAAATCAACGACTTTTTCAAGGTTACATAGTTGATAAAATAGCAGCCGGGCTTTGCTCTTGAACCCCTGCCTGGATCCAGGAGCCTTGCTCTTAAAAACTGCCTCCACTCCGCTCCTGCCCCTCTTCAACAGGTCTCTTACAGTATGCTCAGTTGTTCCATTCTAGAAGACACAGCCCTAAGCCAAGCCACTGTGCATGTCAGGCAGCATGAGTTAGCTAAGAGATTCCAAAATAAGAACACGTGGTTTTCCAATTGCAGACATTCCATGTTTGGCTTAGGACACAGGCCAATAAACAAGCAGTGCTGACCACAATGGCCGGACTCTGACGGAAACTCCCAGAGGCCAAGTACTGAAGGGTTGAGAAGATGTGAATATGCAAGCTGGATGCTTCCAGCACCAGTCTGTGACACCCAGAGTTGGCAGACACTGGGAGTCTAAGTGGGTCTTTAAGTCTTGCCAACAAGACAAGAGCATCAAACCGATTGTGCTAATCTGAGGCCGATGATGCTTCTGAACAAAGTCAGGTCACAGAATCAGCCCCATTTGGTTTTTAATGTTTCCTTTTTTAAGAGGCAGAGCAGCAGAGAGAGCTTGATCTCACACTTGCTAGTTCATTCCCCCAAATGACCACCACAGCTTGGGTTGGGCTCAGAAGCCAAGAGCCAGGAACTGCATTTGGATCTTTAGCTAAGTGACCGCAACTTAAGTATTTTAGCCATCCTCTACCACCCCCCAGGATAGCAGGAAGCCAATCTGCAGTAAACTGGATCAGAAAAAGGGGTGGGAGTGATACCAGGCTCCCAGTTCAGAATTACAGCAGCTTTATGCTGCTTCACCACAATGCCTGTCCCTTTTTGATAGCTAACAGTTATATTGTTTTCTTAACACATGGCACATTCTGGAATCTCCTAGCAAGAACCAATAAACTCTTTACTAACAATTGTACATTCTCTGAATAATCTCATTAATGGAATAATCTCAAAATAAATAAATAATCATGATGTATTAAAATATAATTAGGACCGAGGAGAGAGGTTAAATGTCTTGGTGTGATCACCTGGTGGAATCAATATTAATATCAAACTCATGAGGAAAATCCGTATATCCTCAAAACTGTACTTCTTCAACTGTTGTTCAACTGAACCTTACGGACAAAGAGAATGAGAGAATTTATCTGAAAGAAAGCAGCTATTTAATTCTAACAAAAATCAGAGTGGTAACAATATTTAATCTAAACAAAGCTCAGATCCTAAAGTAGAAGCTAAATATGCACGAAGCATGAGACTGACCCGTGGTTCTGAAAAGTCTGAGAGCAGGGACGTCTAGAGGTTGTTGGTAAGACACAGACATGAGACTGAGCCAAAATAGGAAGGTCAGGTCTCCTACACAAAGAGAACAAATCAAAGATCACAAAGTTCTGTTTCCTCAAGTAGAGCAATGGTTAAGCGCTGTTAACCTTGCTTGATTTGGAAAGCAGTTTCTTAATGTCAATCAATTCTTTCTCAGAACAGTTTATTTAAGGAAACAAAGCAAGACATTCCGGAAGTCAGTGGCTTGGACAACAAAGCAATGATGGGAACAACACGACGGCCCTGTGCTGATGAATCATGCTAAGGGGCACCTGTGACCACAGGCTTGCAGGAGGGGACATTTGTTTTTTTCGGATTCGGTAGGTTTAGTTTTTATAAAAAGGTGAAACAGCCTAAAGGGAAGAGTTGAGAGTTTCCCAGGCTCTGCAGGAACCCAGGCTAGAGTCATCAGACAGAATCCCATCTCAAGTGAAAGGAAGCCAACCAAAGGGAAGAAAGGGTGGGACATGAATAACAGAACACGGTGTGGTGAAACTCTTCAAAGACTGCGATTCTGTTAAATGTAACTTCCCAGGTACACGGTGAGCGAGTGAGAGTCTTACACCGCCTACTCACTGAACATATAGCACAATACGCTACGTGGTGCTGCTGCCATCACTTCACATGATTAGCTCCAATTTGCACATCAACACAGTGTGGTGGTAACTGTTCATATGAGCTTGGTTGTATTTTCCAAACTTACGCAATCAAGCTACAGAAATGGGGAAATCTACAAAGATCCAATTATTACATTATTACTTAGTATAATTAACTCTTAAGAACAACAGCAAACTGACACTATGAGGCCTGAACCATTTTCCAGCATATTTGAGAGTTTGGGTATCAGAGATCCAACACCTGCTCAACAGAAATACAAGAAGGTGGCCAATAGCTTTCTCTCGGTGTGATCCACCCACGGTCGTGACTTCTATAACTGGAGGAGGCTTTCTGGAAGTAACTAGGTTTTTGTAAGATTAATATCTGAAGATAACAAAGAGGAGAATGGGCATGCTTTTTAGCACAGCTTCTGAGAATCCTAAAAGGATGCATTAAAAGTAAGGATTTCACTTCTGGGCACTGTGCTAGGCAAAGAAGACAGGACATGAAATAGATTCTTTATAACTTCAAGGAACTGCTTATTTCCTAAGCTGCTGGATTAAGGCAGCAGACAGAACCTTCCTCATGACTGCACCTCACAAATTCAAGTTCACCCAGGGTCAGCCATGCCATGAGCTCTGACTCTGACATATCCTTCTCCAGGTTCCTGAGCAAAGAAAATCAGAGGCACTGATTACTACAGTCTAAGTAATGCCAGCTAAGGAAATGCTATCCTCTAAATCATGCCAAGGCAAAATCTGGCTTTAAAAATCATAGCATTTAAGGTCCTCTAAGCAAAGTTTATTTTGTGTTCATAATCAACTTGTAATCTATTGATTTTCCAAATTTCCAGCTCTCCCTCCTCAGAAGATTTTGATAAGCCAGATGAAGTCAACATTAGCAAATATACTGAGGTTTAGAGAGTTACTTTGTTCAGACAGTGTGTGTGTATGCCTGGGGGTGTCACATGTCATTTTGGTGCTACTTTTCTGTCATTGTGGGTGATGTGAGTATGATTACATGTATGGTTTTCAGGCCTTGATGATCCTTGGTCATGGAAATCTCACAGGCCTTTCTTCACGCAAGGGGCCATGAAACATTCAGACAGAGGAGAAAGTTCCAATTTTAAAAAGCCAAAATATTCTTAAAATGCAAGTGTTTCACAAAGCTTATATTATCTGTATGATTTTGGTGTCAAGATCTTTATATATATAGTCACACCTATTGTCCATTTGTAAGCAGTGCTTTTTGGTGTGTATTTCAAATAAATCAGAAAACTGTAGGTATTCTTTTTTAAGATTTTACAGAAAAGAGCTAACACAAATAAATCTTGCTTTCTATACAGAATGAAAGAAAAATGATATGGTTAACACACAAGAAGAGCTAATATAAGATGGTGCTCTGTGCCAACCACATTAAAATATTGTAAGCACATATGGTTACATATATTGCTGACCTAAATACACTGCATTAATGTTGACAGCAACTCAGACTAGTAATCCTATTATCTCTATTCTGCAGATGAGAATATAGACCAACAGCAAGGAGTAGTAGAAAAAGCAAAACTGGGAGGCCAAGAGTGGGATTGGGGTAGCCCAATGTATTACTAAGAATTTGGTAAAAAAAAAAAAAAAAGCAATATATCTCATAGAGCATCATTGTTGAACTGAGTTTAACAAAATTCTGAGAGGAGACTAAGAAAATTCAATAGTACTAAACTGAATGAGGAGACTAAGCACATAGCAAAAGTCCAGGCAACATTAACAGGAAGACAAGTTGAAGTTACAATTACCCATGGCAATTTAAGGAAAGAGTCAAGCAATGATTAAAATGTAAACCAGACAACTTTTAATCATCTCCAGGAAAACTTTAAAAAGGTGACATAGAAAGGATAATGTAGAAAGGCTAGCAAATATTCTTAATAAACTATAAAAAATATATTTTCATGGTGTATCTATGATACTAAATGTCATATTGGAGGCTAAGGCAGTTCTTGTTTCCAATTTTATACAATTTCTGGATCAAACTGGTTGTAAATGTACAGAAGAAACCCTCTTGGTGAAAAGTATACATGGCACACGGTCATGAAAATAACAAGAGAATATTATAAATCCTGCAGAAGCTGATGACCCTGTCTGAATCCCAGCTCAATCAATCCAAGCTCTTTGGAACACCTTGGCTAACTCCTTCCTCAGTTTAAATAAGCGAGTACCAACCAACAGCATCTATTCCACAAGAGCACAGTAGGAACAAAACAATAGTTCTAGTGCTTTACTAGACACATTGGCATGGCTCAACATACAGTCACCATCATTTTCATTATATGAGGATTTCATGAGATAACCATTTATTCTTTATGCAAATCAATT
Organism: Ochotona curzoniae; assembly: GCF_017591425.1. NCBI lineage: Eukaryota > Metazoa > Chordata > Mammalia > Lagomorpha > Ochotonidae > Ochotona > Ochotona curzoniae. The sequence goes on from NW_024466502.1 coordinate 11,862,411, forward strand.
TCCAGAGATCCCTAAATCTGCCATAAACAAAGCAATGTCCCCTTGACAAGCTACTTTAGGAATTTACTTCATACAAATTCACCACCTGATGTGAAGTCTGTAAGAGATTATGAGCCTGGCTGGCTGTACCGCACCTGCACATACAGCGGCTTCCTACTGAAGCACATGGAGACAGTCTCACAAAAGAAACATTTGGTCCATTGTGATTTCTGATACAATATCCTTGGGGTTTTTCCAATGCAAAAAACAAACAAACAAAAGAAGAAGAAGAAGAAAAAGAAGAAAGCCTTGGGAAACTATCAAAAGCAACAGTTCATAGTTGAAAAGCAAAAACAACAAACTTATCCGCTGATACCAAAGCAACAAAGCCCAGTTGCTACTGTGTGCAGGTGCCATGATCTGCAAGCATCTTTTTTAAAACCTGGCATCAGGCAGCTTCTTCCTAAAGGTTAACCAGGTGGCAGTTACACAGCAAATTTAACAGGCCAAGAAACTAGCATCTGGAAAATGCAACTTTGGAGACACAACAATCAAGGCAAGCTTTCCTTTTTCCATTCTTGTGTCTCATCATGTTCTCCTCCCCATCCTGCACCTCTCGGCCATTTTCCCTCTATGTTGGCTGCAACTGTATATTGTGCAGTAGATGAGTTCCAAACTTTGACAGAATAATGAAACATACCTCTTGCCAGTGCGGCACATCAAGTGCTCAATCTTGAATGATGTTGCCAATTGCCATTTATCAGTGTGTCACACTTTCAAAAACCATTCCAGAAAACCAAATGTCATCCCAGGGAAACTCATGCCTCAATTTAGAACATGAATTCATACACATTTCCAGCAAGTTTGCAACCTACAGACCAAAAAAAAGTACTTACTTTTGCTCAACAAAGAGAGGATCGAAGAACTCTGTAGTGATTTTGTTGGCGTACAGGGAACAGCCAGTCATGGAGCACAGTCCTAGAGAATGGCAACAGGAAAGCACAACGGTGAGTACAGCCTCACGACCACTGTGAACTATCTCGTTTGCAAGAATGTGGCTTCTTACCTGACAGGATGAACACGATCCCAGCCAAACAGGCAATTTTCGCTTTGGCTTTATCTGAGCCCCCGACTTTGGTACACTTCATGCCAAAGAGTGCAAAGATGGAGCCGAAGAAGCCCAGGCTGACAGCAGCGATCATAAGTCCTCTGCATGCCTGGATGTAACCTGCAATTAGAGGAAGCCATGCACGTTAGCACACAGCTCGCAGCTGTACCGGGAGAAACCTTCAGTTCACATAGTCATGCTGGGTACCTGATCTGTTTTCCAAAAAAAGAAAATGACTATGCTGGTTAAAACATGGGACAAGAAGGGAAAACAAGTTAATATTGATGAAACGCCTACTTCAGCTCACACACAGTACAGGCATCACTTTCCGCAGGGGTCTGGGTGTGATTATTCCGTTTCATGATGAGGAAACAGAGACACAGAAGGATATGCAATATGCCAGCAGGGAGTTAGTAAACCTAGAATGGATTCCAACCCAGACTGGACTACAAACCCACCTCACTCTGTCTTTCCCCAGGAAGCATACCATGTGCCACCACTCCCACCCTCCAAGTCCTTGGCATGTCAGGGGTCTTAAATAGGTGACCTGATGGTCTTGACATTGTGAAAACAGAGAACTTATAGTTGCGCACAAAAGCTCCCAAATTTTCTGATTTTAGTGGAAGTTTATAAACAAAGACTGACCAGACTAAGGTCATGAGCTATGAGGAATCTAAATCAGAGACTATGTTAGTGACATTGTACTACCGTCAGGGAACACATAATAAAACTGCGCTTAAAAAACATTGTTTAATTAGAAGAGTAGTTTGTAGTCATTAAATCAACTGTTTGCATATAGATGAATGTCTTCCAAGTATCACAGGTGTGTGTTCTGCTGGTTTGTTTGACCATCTCTCCTGCACCATTCATTGTCTTGGTCACATATTTTTATTTGCATGGCTAGGGTGATGGCAAACATCAGTGTCTTTTGACCAGGCAGAAACATATTTTAAATCAATAGAATAGAATAAACATTTACCACATAAGCCATTTTCATTTCACTTGAAACAGCACCATATTTCAAGCTGAAGTAGTGACAGTACCACATACTACATGGGAGTTAATTTTTGTTAAGAAAATGAATATTCATTAGATTCACACAGGGAATTATGCCTTTTAGTTGGAACAAGAAAGCCTCTGAAATGGCAAGACATAGCAAATCACTATGTTCAATCCTTTAGTAAATAATAATCCTAAAATCATGACAATCGTGAGTTCAGGGAGAAGATGCTGATGGCCTCCAGTTCATGCTCCTTTGGGAAAGAATGAAATCTGCACGCTCATTTCTACTCTAAGAATCTACTCTGAAGACCAAACAGGAACCTCTTACTGAATTTTATTACATTCCAGTACCCTACACATGCAAACCAAAGTGATGGTGACCTTCTCTTGGACAGAGTGAGCTACTTCCACATAGAAAACAATTTCACTGACATTGAGGCCATCAGAAACAGCAAAAGAAACTTATTTTCAACAAAATAGCATAGGGAAGGTTTATTTTGATAGTGATAATTGTGCCTCAGGGTTACTGGGATCTCTGTTGTCCAGTACTGAACAGCCTGTTTTCAGCTTCTACCCTCCGTCTCTCAGGCCATGGTCCAGGACGCAGGCAATGGCATGGCACGGGAGGAGGATGTGGAAGAGGCAGAGGAGGAGGAGGCCAAGCAGCAACTCATCAGTCCCTTGGGATGTGGCTCATCGGCCACCACCACACTTTTACGAAGTTCATTTTAATCTGTAGTTTTGAGGAGTTTTGGCTGACTCTGAAAGCAATCATTAAATAAATTTTTAAAAATATGTGTTTGGGGTGAGGAGAATAAACATATAGAGTAGTTTCCCTTCTCTATGAGGAACAAGTGCTGAGACTTCCACACCCCAGGGACTTCAAACCACAGGTGGCACTGAACCCTGCATATACTATGCTTCTCCCTGTACACACACACCTGATAAAGAGTTTGACATTGAACATAAGCACAGGATGAGATGGAAAAGTAACAAGAGAATGTCCATAGAAAACATTATTATGCAGCATAATTTGTTTTCCCTATTTATTTTAGAGGCTGTGTTCACAGAAAATGGAGATGGTCAGGACTTTACCAGAGGAGAAGTTCTACATGCTGTCATCTAGAACAGGGAAGGCATTTTCCCAGAGGGTGAACAGAGGTTACAATCGCAGGCCAATCCATTTCATCATCCAGACAAAGTGGAAGTGACATGAGCTGTAACCTCTGCACCTGTTCTCGCTGGGTTTCTTTTTCCTGAGTGCTTCCGGCTCAGCCCTTGAACCTGTTCTGGTCTCTTGTATGGGAGAGTTGGAGGAAGTAGGTTCTGTTTTGGTCAGGTCCTCCTCTTCTGCCAACCAGATCCCTGGTTTGGAAGGTGAGGTCTCTCTGTGATACGATAACAGTAGCAATTGCCAACAAGGTTTTATGTGCACAAAAGAAGTCCCTTACTGATAGGATGTTCTGAAATGGGGAGCAAAGAGAAGCGGATGAACCCCCCTGCCAGCCATGCAAGGAATGAATTGCCACTTCCTAAAACACCCACAGACTCCAGCTTTCAGTGACTTTAACACACTAAGTTTATCTTCTGCAAGGCAGACTCAACTTTCCAACAGCTCCTTAGGGCAATGCTCACGAGTAACACCACCAAGTGCAACAGACATAAAAACCCAGCCAAGGAGGCCATTATTTCTGACAAGCCTAATTTACGGGTACTTGTTAATACTTAATTAACACATTAAACTGCTGGGGCATGAACATATTTACTTAGAAGTTCTATGAAGTATAATTTACAGTTAGTTCTCCCGAGAGAAGCAGCAAACATTCCCACCACCAAAAATAGACGGCCTACACTAAAAACAACTGGCTGGAAATGGTGCTCTGCTGAAGCTCAGGGAGCACTCCCAAAGGCATACAGATGAGCAATAAACAGAATGCACTGGCTCAATCAACAGCGACATTCTCAAGGAGTAAAATGTAGCAAGTGGAAAAAAATGGACGGATTCTTTTGGAGGAAACCTTCAAAGTGTCCCTGAAATTCACGTGTTTTCTAAATGACACAGACCCATTTTTCAATTGCAGATCAGCAAAAATGAAAATATCTACATGGTGGAGACAATTCACTCAAGACACACTTGCAAGCCACCGAAGTTCTAGAAGCAAACTGGAGAAGTGCTTCTCACCAGAATGGCACCAAACACGAAGAAGGAGGCTCCTGCCAAGAAGCAGCAAAGGCTTTTTTTTTGGCTCAGAACACAGTGCTGAAAGATGTTTAGAACCAGAACATAAAGAAGATCCACATGTCACTCATTTCCAGCAGCCCAAGACTCCGCGTCTCCAGAAGCCAAATATGCTTGCAAGAGCCACCCCAGGAGAAACGAGCTTGACCACTGAGTCCACCATGAAGAAGACAGAAGACAACAGCACGCTTGTGCTCCTTAAGGACGTCATGGCCAACAAGCAGCCGATCAAACAGGTTATGAAGAAAGTCAGGGACCTGGAGGCAGCCAAAGGCAACACCCTGATCATACCCATGCAGAGAAGGCGGTGTAGGCTCTGCCGGCTCCTGATTATGATGCTTTGGGTGTCGCCAACAAAGAGGGGATCACTAAACTTGATTCCAACCGGCTAACTCTAAATATCCCTTTTAATCCAAAAGCATAAAAGAAGATACTTTTCTTATCCTGGTAGCTTTGGGTACTTTTTTTCATCAACTCTTTGAAAGAAACATGGGTGGGAAAAAGGCAGGAACTCTAAACTTGAGCTCTGGTATGTCTGTGATGTGCCCCTGATCACATTATTACTTAATCTGAGCCCAGTTTTCTTATCTGTAAAACAGGAATGTGGCACACCCAACTCACAGACTACATAGAAATCAATAAGGTATCGTTATTTAGTGGAGGGTTAAGCTTGTGGTTATAAAATGAAAGCATGCCATCATAAAAATTAAAAAAAAATAAGAAAAGGAGGAAGGATGGTAGGAGTGAGAGAGTACTGCGCAGCAAGCATCATTATGCTCATGAAATTGATATATGAAACATATAAAATTTGTTCCCTTTGTATAAATTAAAATTACCAGCCTTTACAAACGGCAACAAAAAAGAACACAAAATATCTGACGAGGAATAAGAAAATCATCAAAGGCACTCAATAGAGACATTGAGTCCAAGCAGGATTGAGCAATGCCTTCATAACACAGTGTAATATTAAATCCAGGTGTTCAGCTTTGCCATGCCTCATTTCTCCAGCAGGGAAAACCTGGGTGGTCATGACACCCCCCTGAGGGTGAAGAACCAGGGCTTTGAACTCACAGCAAATTCAGAAAAATGATCCCATTGCCTGCATCCTAGAAGTCTGCTTTTCCACCAAACACAAGAGCAAGGTGTCCCGAGCCTTCTCTCTCCTTACCCTGTTTCAGGGCTCAGGCAGGCTGCTCAGGTCTTTGGCCACCAGGGTCCACAGAAAAGCAGCCTTCACCCATCACTATAAAGGCAATGCCAGGTCTTACAGCCAACACATGCACCTGCTCTGGACACAGGCAGACAGTACACAAGCAGAGAGGCTCTGTTCCAGAAAGTTTCCACTTGCAGGTGGGAAAATCAGCTCTCCTTCATATGAATACGCAGCTGTGTGCTAGAACCTTCTGGGAGAAACACACAAGTAAGTGTTCTGGTAGCAAAACTCCTCTGAAGCTGCCGAAGGCCAAGTTGTCAAGGAAGAGATGGATCAGCCTGAGTACAACACAAATTTCTAAGTCCCACATGAAAGGAAAGACAAGCAATAGTTTTTTATTGCAGATATATCACAAATCACAAAATGCCTGATCATTTTAACCAGAGGGAAAAACAGAACCACAGGCATAAGATATAGACAAATCAAAATGAGAAAGCAAAAAAGAGGGTCTCTATATACATGATAAGATTGCCAAAATTGCTGATCATCGAGAAATCATAATTAAAATGACAACAAAATCTGTCACCCAGAACACTGGATGAGAAAATGCAGTGGTAAGAATGTAGAGAAACAGGGAGCCTCTTAAATCGTTGGTGGAATGCGATCTTGTAGTACACACTGAATATGGAAATGCATTTACTGCTCTGATAGTAACACGGCTCAGTGGAGTTGGCTACAGAAACACACATGCATACAAAGAGGTGAGTTCAAGGATTTTCAATACGGTATTAACACCGATAAAAAGTAGCAAAGGGCCTGTGTGCACAATGAGTACATGGTTAAGTCCACCAGTCTATCCGGACAAATGAATGCTACGCTGCAGTGAAAAAGAGCCACTTCTATCTGTCCCAACTTGGGAAGACAAAGGATGAACTTTAAAGCATTGCAGGAAACAAAAAGGTAAATCATGAGCAGTTATGTAGATAAAAGTCATTTCTGTAGAGGTGGTGTTACACAACCCTGGGGGCAGTACTAAATACCACCAAGTTGTTCACTTTATGATGACTAATGGCACAAGGTGAAAGGGCACAGATTTAGGGATGAGTGGCAAGGAGCCCAGTCACCGCCTGGGACACCTGTACCTCAAGCCGAGTGCCTGCGTCCCTGCTCTGCTTCTCGTGGTCCAGCTTTGTGCTAATGTGCACCCTGGGAGCCAGTGGATGACGACATTCGGGTCCTTGCCACCTGCATGGGAGACCTGGATGAAGTTCCAAGCTCTCGGCTTCAGCCTGGCCCAGTTTGAATGTTGTATTTGGGGCATGAACCAATGGATACAAAATTTCTATGTACCTCTAACTTGCTTTTTGCCTTTCAAATAAAAATTTAAAAAAATTTCAAAAAATTTGCAAACTATCCAAATTGCTATGCTAGGAATGCTAAACAAATCGTTCATTCAAATACCAGTGACCCAAAATTCAAGGACATTTGAAATGCATGGAAGATACATTCAGTGTAATGCTAAGAAAATAAGTAGGTTGAAAATGGTGTATTAGTTACCATACTCATCATGGTAACAGATATCTAGAAAAACCAGATCACCTTTTTATCACAAACTGGGTGGTATCTGAACCTCACCTCAGCTCTACTCCCCGCTAATATGGGGCTTACTAACGGAACACTCTGCCCTCCTTCCTTCATTGTTACCCCGCCTGCCCCAATCAGGATACCCTAGGCTCTGGGACACACCGGGATACTCCACTCTCCTTCCTGCAGTAATAGCCCCCAGCACTGACTCCTCCCTCCTCTGCTTTGTCCCTCCACTGTCCCATAGAAGGAAGCGCCTGGCTGGCATGCCATCCTCAGTAACAATGGAGTACAAGCCCAAGAATGTTTGCAGGACAGTAAACTGTCAACCTCACGTTCCTGGATGTAAAGCCACAAGAACAAGAGCCTGTCTGTTCACCACCTGGATGCCTACTGGCAGGCTTGGGGAGCTCAGCATTCATTGTGGTTATGAACAGGGCTCCGGCTGCTCACCTTACACAATGGGCTGCAGACCCAGGTGCCCCTTCATAACCCTAACACAATTCCCCAAGAGGAGGTTCTGTCTGAAACCACACTGAGAAACAGCTTGCTTTGGGCAGCCAGCACCATCTTGAGGGAACCAAATTTTGTCTCTCACTTGCCCAGCTATACAAATAAAAAACTGCAAGAACAGTCATTTAAAATAACATTAGAAAATCAGATCTATAATTAAATGACGCCATTTAAGTTTTTGCTGGGATTCATTCACCGTCTGTTACTGTAAAATTCTGGGGGAAAAGTCTAGAATGAAAGAAATTACTTTGGCTGCTATGGAGACAATCCAGTTTGCTAGATGCATATCCACCTGTTGCTACAAGGCAATACAACACAGAGCTCCGCTGGCTAAGCAGAACCGCACAAACGCTCACAGAACATCAGGCAGGGAACGCCACGGAGCCCAGGAGAGAGAGGAACAGACGCAACCTGCAGGTTTCCAGAACAAGATCTTGCAGGGACCCAGGGTCCCTGCCCTCTGAGGACGCTTCTTTCCCCGGCCTGATCAGAGCTATTTATTTCCCTAGAATTCAGAGCAGGTGTTAAAGCCTGAACTTGAAAGTCAATGGAAGAATTTTTACAGAAAAGAGCAAAAATTCCTGCAATATGGCATATATATATATATTTTTTCTTTTCCCTGCCTACTTTGAAAAGAACCAAGGAAGCGACTGAAGGCGTTGGAGAATGAGTGAGTGGGGTGGCTGGGAAGGGGGAAGATTTGGCTCACCACCAGGCTATGTTGATTGGGACCCTGATTTGGGTGGTGTGTGGAGGGAAGAAGCTTTGTCCCAACTGCCCCCAGAGACGCGGGACTGACGTGTGCCGACTCTTAGGACCCAGCGTGCCTGGAAATTATCCCAGCCAGGCTGTCCTTGAGACCACCCTTCTCCAGCATGCGCATCCCAGGGGTCCCGGGGGTCCCGGGGTGTGAGCTATCAGGGCACCCACGCTGCAGGAAGGTGGGTGCTGGGGACCCTCCCCTGCTCCATCAAGCTGGTTCCCAGTGAAGTGGCAGGGGGGGCCAGGCCTCGGAGGAGCCCCGTCCAGGAGCTTCCGCTCCGGGGTCGTGGGACGGAGAGACCCATCCACAGGGTGGCCAGAGGAGTAAGGGCTGGATGGGGCCCAAGGGGGATGCAGACCGTCCAAAGCCAGCATGGAGGGGAAATCCTTGCAGTTGGAGACGCCGGTGGAGTCGGTCACACACGTCTTCCACAGGTTGGCCCAATAGGTAGCAGTGGTAATGACCGTGCCGTCGATGGTGGACACCTTCCAGTAATCGGTGGGCAGCGTGGAGGACACTAGCACCCAGCCTGAGATGGAGACCATGAAGGCGATGATCTCCGAGGCCGTGCTCGCCATCCCGCCCGCTGCCGCTGCACTCACGCTCGCCCTGGCGCTCCCACTTGGCGCCGGGACCCCTGCGCGCTGGGGCCGGAGACTCCGCCTTCCACCGCCTCCCTCACCCCGCCCGCTGCCCCAGGGATCCGGCGCCAGGGGGAGCGCGCGGCCTCGCACACCGTGTCCGGCCCAGCGCAGCGTGCAGCAGGTGCTGTAGGGAGGCTCAAGCAGCACGGGCAGGGCGGGCAGGGCGAGTGGCCAGCCGCCGCCTGCACTCCCCTGAGTTCCCGATCCATACAACTCACTCGCAGGAAAACGGCTGTCCTGCTGCAGTGGTGCAGGAACAACTGGGAGCTGCTGTGGACAGCCGGGCTGTAGACCCAGCCTGCCACCCCTGACTCAGTCCTACCTACCCTGAACACCTTATAAAAACAGAGCTGGAAAAATAAAAGCCTTTTGTGTGTTCTAAGAGGGCAAGGTCTGGTCCCGCAGCCCTCGGCTTGCTGGGTTCTTAGAGGTCTGTGCTCCACACTTGTCTGTGTTATCCTATTTGGCTTTTCATGAGGGATCAAGGTGCCAGTGCTTTATCTCGAAATCGACCTTGCCCTCCAAATTCTGTAGTTTTTCGGGGCCTGGCACTATGTGCAGAGGCCTTGGAGGCACAGGTCTCAAGACAGCAGTGATGGACATTCCAGGCACCCGGACATCTGCCTTTGTTTCCACCTTGATCTTGAATATTGCAACCGCGTACCTCTCAGGGATTGTGTCTCTAAGGCCTTTGGCCTGTAGCACCCTACCAGCTTCTGACTGTGTGGGTCTGATCCATGAAGAGAGGGCTCTAGCACAATGAGTTTAAAAATACGTAATTGTTTGAGGATCAGGATTACAGAGACAGAGATCTTCCATCTGATAATTCACTTCCCAAACGATTATAACACTACAACACCCCCGCCCAGGCCCTGCCAGGCCCAAGCCAGGAGCTTCATTTGGGTCTCCCTTGCAGGTGCAGGATTCCAAGCACTTGGGCCATCACCCACTGTTTTCTTACATGCATTAGCAGGGAGCTAGAAGTGGAGCAGCCAGGACATGAGGCATATGGGATGGTGGTGGAGGCTTAACCCACATGCTGGCTTCCACAGTGAGGCTTCACTTTTTACAACACCTCCACTTTCAGCATCCAAGACAAGAATAAACTCATTTATTGCTTCCTTTCTTCATTACTGCCTCAAGTTAAATATAAAGAGCAGGGTGTACTTCCAGCTCCTGTAGTTACACATCTGGGCATAGATGAAGGAACAAAGACACTGGTTTATGAGGAGGTTATTATTCGTCCACTTAAAGTTCTTGCCGTTCTTGTTGTGACCTTTCAGAATTCACTTCTTGCCAAAAGCAGTCAAAGCTCTGAAACCTATAAATCAGGTCTGCTGGAGAAAGGCTAGCTACCAGCCCTCTGTTCACAGGGACATTTTTGGTTCATGGAGAAGAATTCAATTCCTGTATATCGCTTCTTGTTTTTCTTTAGCCAAGTGGGGGCAGAGTGAAATTGGAGGTGACCAGCGAATCCCGAGGAAGAAAAAGTATTTAGCCTACAGATTCCTCAAAACTCAGGTTTTCACAGAGATCCTTGGGACACGAGCCATACTTGCACAATTACTGTGCTTCTAGAATAATATTCAGCTCATGTTTGATGAGTCAAGCCCAGTACTCCAGGCAGAGCAGGATGCTTTGTCTTCTGTTCTGTAGGTACTTTCAGAAAGTTCTCCTTTCAGCTGGGCCTGAAATGTCTCTCACTTACACCAAAATGCTGTGATGATCTGCGCTCTCATCTGATTCCAAGTGGTCTTTCCTTGGTGGGGCAGCTGCAGGGACCTGTACTTGACCTTCATGGCTGGGGTGGTGGAGTGCAAGTCGAGGGATGCGTAGGTTGTGCACTTTTCACCTCCACGCGTGTTGCGTCCACTGGAGATTAAACTTAAAAACAAAATTTGGGGCACAACGCAATGGCTCACTTGACTGATCCAACCCACCCCTTCAAGTGCCAGAATCCCATAAGGGTGCCAGCTGCTCCACTTCCCTTCTAGCTCCCTGCTATTGGTCTGGGAAGGTAGTGGAGGGGCCCTGCACCTGCACTGGAGACCTGGAAGAAGCTCTTGGGTCCCGGCTTCAGATTGGCTCAGCTCTGGCCATTGCACCCACTTGGGAAGTGAACCAGCAAATGGAAGATCTTTCTTTCTTTGTTTCCTTCTCTCTGTAAATTTGCCTTTTCAATAAAAAATAAACCTTTGAAAAATAAAAATAGTAAAATTTGGGCAGCACCTTTTTAACCTCTTCTTTCTTCTCCTCACAGCTGTCCCAATCTGCCGCTGTCAGAACCCAAATGATATCTGTTACTCTTTTGTATGAATTGTCTTTTGAAAGTACTTCTGTTACCTGGGAGTCCACTCTCCAAATGGCCACAACTGCCAGGACAGGGCAGAGCCAGTCAGAAATAAGGAGCCTACAACTCCACTGGGCTCTCCACACAGGCAGCAGGGGCCTAAGCACTAGAACCAGTGTCCACTACCTTCCCATTAGCAGGGAACTGTATCAGAATTGAAGCAACCGGGACTTGAACAGACACTCCAAAATGGCATGCTGGCATTGCAAGCGGAAGCTTAATCAACATCAGTCCCTTCCACTGTTGTTTCTGGACTGTCTTCCTTTTTGAAACATTGCCTGTTTTAGATCTGATTTATTATTTGGAAACTTGCAAAAAAGCACTAACCCTTCACAACTACACAAAATTTGTACTCAATTTCTTTACCTTGTCAGTTCTTGTTTGCTGTGTCTTGCTCATGGTAGATATCCATAAAATGCACTGATGACTTCTTTGCTATGACTAGACAAGACAAAATGCTGATTTCCCTGGACACCCGAAAAAGGATGTTGTAGCCTTGAAGACTCAGTTTATTAACTCTTTTGCTTGGATCCAGGGACACAGAGTACATCTTAAAGAAGGAAAGAACCATGTGCAATGGTTTTGTTTAATATATAATGGAGTTTAACTATTGTACTTGAAAATCCATAACCCAGGTCACCATTGCAACACAGCATTTAGATGAAATCAATTCTGAATTCAAACTCTTGCTCCTCTTCCCTCTGCTGCGTCACCACACCAAAGCCAGCATCCCCAACCCCAAGTGGCCATGGCAGCAGCATTTATAAAACCTTCAATGTGTGGCCAGGCTGCAAACCACAGCCCTGCCCGGTGCAGATTCTTCCTTCTGCTTATAAACCATTAATTTAGCAAAACAGATGGTGTGACTTGCCAAAAGAATGAATATTAATCTCTTTGTTTGAAAACCTAAGGAAATAGGTTCAATTAATGTGGGACTTGTAATGCAGTTTCAACTTAAAAGGGATTGAAAATGCCACAATTCAGAACTGAGACCTGAACTGGCACCACTGACAGTTGCCTTGCCAGCCAGAGCAGACTTGGGTCGTCATGCCTGTGGACTTGATTGATTTTTCTTTTACTTTTATCCTTTGTTCATTCCATGAGATTAGACATTGCTAAATTTTTTTTTCCTCCCAAGAATGCATTGCATATTTATTATGTAAAGTTATATTTGAAAGTCCAGGAGTTTCTGACCAAAGAGTACAAATTGCTAACTGTCTTCAATACTCAAAGAAATACTCAGTAATGACTCAGGCATATAAATAATTTAAAATGTCTCATATCTTAAGATTTTCAAACCATTTTTAGTCTGAAGACTCCTAAAAGTATATGTAAGCATTTCCAGAAAATTAAAATGGGTCAAACACTGAAGATTTTTTAAAAGAATGCATAAAGTAGACTATTACATTTTAAGATTATAGAGTCCCAGGTAACCTTTGTAGTTACTGTGCAAGCCAAGTTACAGAATGCACCTTCCAATTGATAAATGCTTCCTTATTTTCTTTGGGATTTGGTTCACCAAATTTTTTTATTGAACCTTCCAGAGCAGACTATTCCTACTGGTCATTTCACTATAACGGTGAATATACTGAGAAATATGCTTTCTCTAAATTTTTCAAGGTGGCATCTTAATTTACAATAATATGGTCTGCATAAAAGGCTGTAGACCTCTTCCAATATGATAACAACTAATGTAAAAAAACATCCTGAAATCTCTTCTGAGCCTTTCTACTTTTCAGGCCCAAGACACTGGAATTTACATTGGAAGTTATTCCTCCATTGTTGTTGTGGTCATTAAGGAAAAGCAGAGGAACCTGCCATGCCAGGGTGTTCCCGGAGTGTAAACCAGCTGAGCCGACTGAGCGGGAGATTTGCAGAAATTCTTCACTTGAGATCCCAGTCACCTGCCAAATAGCACAGGTGTGCCTTTCAAAAGCGCAAGGATTTTCTAAGCATCAAATCTGGTTTCAGGACACATTAGCTCCTTCCTGCATCCCAGCAAGGTGGCGAGCTGTTAATCAGGTGGGAAGAAACTGGAGTCCTGATAAAGAGAGCTTTAGGTTTAAAAAAAAAAAATTGCCCAGGAGCCAAATATTGTTACAACGCATTAAAGAAGATTGAATGCCGATACCAAGATATTAAAATAGCATATCTGTGTTCCTTTTCCTTCCGCTTTCCCTCTCACTCTGGTTTATCTTAATGCTCTACCTGAAATCCATCATATTTAGAATGAAGGGTGTAGATTAGGAATGGTTAAGGAACGAACACATTCTCAACACTGTATCTCTGCTCATATATAAATGCACACACAAAAGTGAGGATATTTCAAAAAGTGAAAATGGAACTTTAAGATAAGCTTATTTTGCTGTAAAATGTTTTGAACTCTGTGCATGGTCTTGTCATATGGATTTTCCATCAACAGCTTGAAGACTTGTCACATATATGATGAAAGGAGTTTTGCACCAAAATAAGCTTATCTCTTCATTTCATTCATCCACAGTTTTTGAAGTACCTTCATGTATACATTTTTTGGGCAGATTATAACTATCTAGATACTTGCTTTATTTGTGCTTTGGCAACATCAGAACATTTCCATGGGCTCATTACTAGCTGGTGCCATCCACCTTATGTGTGTGGATGGGGGCGTGGCAGGGATTCCTTTGAAACACATTCACCCCACCTTTAATGTATTTGATGATCTTCTGAGCTTCGGGGTCTCTCAGTGAATACCCTGTCCTGCCTGGAGTCACTACTACTTTGCCATGCTGGAAACATCCAGGCCTTGGGATGGCCGGGTGCACTCTCTGGCCAATGAGTTATTGTTGGATGGCCTTTAAGACTATTTCCGACTTTGACCCGTGACTCCTACTGAATTTCCTCATTCGGACAAAATCAACAAGCAGCTAAGGGAAGTGGAAGTTTTCCTTCGGTGTTGTCACTCCTTTGCTTTCTAAACACTTTCTGCCTTCCCGTTTCCTACTTTCAAAGGGGGGTTTATGTAAAGCTGCATGGGATAGGGGTAGGGTGAGGGGAATTGTGCAAAAAGAAAACCCTATTAAAAATCTATGTTATCTCACTTTCATTTTGCTTTCCGGTGAAGTTTTGAAATCTTATTTTTGATTATTAGAAATATGATAGGACATGATAATTCACTTAGTGTGATGTAGCAGAGTTATAGGAACCAGCAAGACATGAGGGAAAGTTCAAGAGTGCCCTGGGTAGATCATTAATCCTGCGCAGCCTTGCTTGTTCAGCTCTAAAACAGGAAGAGTTCACAGCCTCTTTCAAAGATAGGGAAAGGATCGGGGACAATGTGTACAGGGGCCAGAGCATGATAGATCCTTAAGGAATAACGGATGTCATTCACACTCTTGCACTTCCTTGTGTCTTTTTAAAGTGATATAATGATATTTTCCATAAAAGCGGTGTTAGTGTTTAACACACATCAAGTGAAAATGAATGCAAAGATATTGCAAATCTTCAAAAAGCAGGAAGTGTGAAGGAAGATAACAAAGATGTGGCAGGTAGTAAGAGCAGAGAGAGTCCTCAAGAGTTAGGAGTGTGGAGGTTAATCCAGTGGGAGCCAATTGGAGGAGGGAGTGTCTATAGGGTGGTGAGGCAGAAGTGAAAAGTACAACTTACAGGGCAATTCAACTCGAAGAAGGGAACCCCTGTGAGACAGTGTGAGAGTAACAGCAACACCAAGAGGAAGAGAAAGAACAGGAAATGAAGAAAGGACAAAGGGATGGGAAGTCAGGAGGCAACCTGCTAAACCAGAGTTGAAAGTGATGGAGGACCCTAAAGAGAGTGGGAGGACAGTGAAGCTTTCTCTGCCCTCACCAAGGGGAAGGGGTGGGAGATGGCCACTGGCCCAGCAATTGAGGGCTTGTGGAGTGCCCAAGCTCAGTGCCTGGCTGTAGCTGCTGACTGCAGCTTCCTTCTAACACACATCCTGGCCAGTAGCATGGATCAAGTACTTTGGTGCCTGTCTCCAACATGGGAGACCTGGATTGAGTTCCCAGCTCCTGGCTTTGGCCCAGTCCAGCTCTGGCCATTGTGAACACAGATGCAATCTATCAGATGGTCAGATGGGACCACTCTGTCTCTCAACACATGCACCTGTCAAATAAGTGATAAAAAAGCAACGTGAAGGCAGAAGGAAGGAAGCCATTCTTTCTCATGCCTGTTATGGGATGATAGATTACCACCCTCCCTGCTCCTCACCTCACAGAACTCAGATAAAGTTCATTCCAAACCACTTGGGACTTCTAAGTTTACCCTATGTACGGATCACTCCATGGGGGAAAGAATCATTGGAAATTTAAAGTTAATTTTTGGGGTCAAATATATACGTTCTTACACAAACATGTCTTCTATTAGCAAATCCTTAACTTTGTTTCCCTCTACCCTCATGGTAGTTTTTTTTTTCTTACTTTTTCTCTAATACACTCAGACATTATTACTTCGTAGGGACCGGCTACCATTCTAAGCATGCAATTTGTTTCAGCTGATCGTAGGCAGCAGGCACAGTTTCTTCCTAGAGTGACTCACACACAGATTAAGTCTTTTGCTCTGGAACATGGCAGGGGTGGCATTGCAGCTCAGCCAGGTGAGTCTAGAGTCCACAATCCCAGCTGAGAAGTGGCTTCCTATACAGGTAATGCTTTGTAGTTTGTTTTCAGGGCTCCGTCCATATACACCGAGCATGTATACTCGCCCAGGAAATTAAATAGTCCTGGCTAACTTGATTTACCTGTGTAAGGAACACTGCTTTCATAACCACAGATATTTGAGCTGAAGACCAATTTCCTTATTTAATTTCAGTGTGTGACTAGATCTTACATGGGTGCATATACCCTTGCTCATATATTGTTCACCGTTGATCTGAGCAATGATGATGGGTTATAATCACAGTTGTGTATGGGGGATTTTCTTGAAGAGCGCATGTATATGGATGTGTATGTGTAAGTATGTATGCATGCATGTTTATATGTGTATATGATATAAACATGTATGTATTTATATACACATACATAGCAAATAAACAATTTACCAGAGTACCCTGCAAAATCTGCCTTTTGCATGCTTCAAGCTCTAGACTATTCTCTCAGCTGGGGAGAGCCAGTTCAGCCAACTTTCTTGGGAATACTCAGCCCCATGCATACATTCCTCCACCTGACTCTCACCATAGAAGTTCCTCTACAGTGTGTGCGCCTTACTCTACTATGGACTTGACTCTGCTTCTAATGTCTTCTATTTTGCACTCTCATCCAATTTTGATCAAAGGCCACTGACCAAAAGTGTCATAAAAGAGAACAAAGTGTCACCTTCCAGTGTCTCTCCTCCCACCGTTTCCCTCCAGTGATCTCTACCAAAGGTGCTGGAAGTGCTCGTGAGGAAAGGGGTAAGAAAACAGAGAACATCTGAGACTACTGTGCCTCACTAGAACCTGGGGAGCTGCCTAGATGGTGGCATGAAATGTCTGTGGCCTGGCGGGCTGTCTTCTGGGGACACTGGAAAACTGGATAAGTGGTTGGGATTCGTGAGGATGAAGATTCCAACAGGGCTACAACTCATCTGGATTTGTTCCCACCTACAGGAGCATGCTTTATCCATGCAACCTGTTCCAAATCCGTTCACGTACTGGCTGTGCACTAACCGTCCACATCCTGTGGACAGGGTGAGCAAAAAGACAAAACCCCAGACCCAGTGCTATAGCTCAATGGCTAAATGCTCACCTTGCAAATGCTGGGATTCCATATGGGTGACAGTTCATGTCCCGACTGCTTCACTTCCCATCCAGCTCCCTGCTTATGACCTGGGAAAGCAGTGGAGGATGGCCCAAAGCTTTGGAACCCTGCACCCATGTGGGAGATCTGGAAGAAGTTCCTAGCTTTGGATCAGCTCATTTCCTGCTATGGCAGCCATTTAGGGAGTGAACCAGCAAATGGAAGATCTTTCTCTCTCTTCTCTAAATCTAATCTTTCCAATAAGAATATATAAATTTAAAAGAAATCACTGCCTGCCTATGGCTCACTTTAGTCCCAGTGGGAGAGACCAGGAACAAGGTAAAGGGAAATAACTGGTCTATGAGATCATTTACATGAAAGTGAAAAAAATCCCTGGGGACGGCAACAGGGTACAGAGTGTGTCTGTGTAGGAGCAGGAGAGGCAGGAGGGATAGCTTTGAAGTTTCTCCAGTAGTTAGCCATCCCCGAGAAACCAGCTCCTGACTAAGGACCTGCAGGTGATGAGGGAGTGAGCAACGTGCTCAGCTCCAGGCAGAGCAGTCCCCCAGGGGAGCGGGCTGGATCTGTGTGGGCTGCACACGGGAACAGAGGGAGGGAGAGGAGCAGGAGAAGAGAGAGAGGTGAGGGGTATCTGTGTGGTTCTCAGTGTATCTGTGTGTCTACTGGTGTGTGCTCTGTATGTGTATTTACGTATTTATGTGGGTCTGTGTGTTGTGTGTGCCTGTGTGCATTTGTGTGCATTGTGTTGTGTTTGTGTTCCAGAGCATTTATATGTATGTGTGCCAGCCTTCCCCTGCGTGTGCATGTGTGTCTATGTGTCTCTATTACTGTGTGTGTGTGGGCAAGGGTGTCTGGGAGAAGGGGTGGGTATAGGAAGATTTGTACAGCTCAAAAAGGTCCTAGTAACTGTCACTCATGAGTGATCATTTACTGAAACAAGCAACCCTCTAGATGAACAGATTTAGGTGTGGTGGGTATGGAAAGAAGAGATGAGGAATTCAGCTTCAGACGTTTGCAGTTTGAGATTCTCAGGTGACATCTAGGCTGGATGCCAAGTCAACAGTGGGATCTACAGATGAGATGAGAGCAGAGGTCCAGGCTAACAAGTCCCTTCCAGGGTCACCTGTGTTTGGACGGTGTATAAAGACATGAGACAAGCCAGCTCCCCAGGACTGAGCTGAGATGGGGAAGAGGGGGCCCTGAGGTCTCCCACCTTGGCCAAGGAGACAAGGGGTCAGACAGGAGGCTGAAGAAGCCTGGCCAGGCACGTGGGAGAGACACCAGGGCAGAAGGCCTGGAAGCCACTTCAAGATACAGTGTAAGGAGGACTGGAGCCATTGACTGATGCAAGGTGTGAACACCACTGAAAAGGCCAGCATAAAGAAGGCTCCAGAGACCCAAGGGAGGTTCTGTTTCCCTGGATAGGGCAGGGGCAGAACCCCAAAAGAAGAATGATGAAAAGCAAGAGGAAAAGGGAACTGCTGGGAGTGGGAGCAAACCCCTCTTCAAAAGGAAGAGAGGAAAACACCCAGAAATATATTTTAAAAATTTAAATCTTATCCAAAAGCAGAAGCCTTTGTATTTTACAAGGTTTTCCTTAAAGATATGGAGATGAGAAGAAAACGTGTCCACAGATATGACTCGGAGGCATTGTGGTCAAGTTGGTGCCAAGTCACCTCCATAAAGGGTTTTTCAGTAGTGCCATGGGAAGAAAAGAAATCGCAATGGAAATTGTATGCTGCTAGGAAGGCAGACAGACAATAGATAGCCACACCTCTTTTTGTGATTCAAAGCAATGGCTCTTTCTATGTTTGATTTAGAATTAATGAAAAGATCCAAAGAACAAAGTTAATGTCATGTTTTGCCTGAGATTATTATAACTGCCACACCTCGGTGATTTCTGGCAATAATCTTTCTGGCAAATATGTCCTAACCCAGCTGCTTCCCCACCACACCATTTGTCCATATATGTAATCCTACAGAGTTAAGCAATGTTTTTTCCCAGTCAGAATACTGTATGAAAGATTATATTGTGATTTTTTTTCCCACAAAGTAAATAAGGCAGCCAGTGGAATCCGGTGAAGCAACACACATGATATTTGTTCTCGTTTTGTAGAGCTAATACATTGTAGAGGAGAAAAATAAATAATGAAATTCTGTTATTCTAAGTTGCTTCCAGATGTGACAGAGAGGGTCACAATAAATTAAGATATGGATATGATACAACTTGATTTATTAGAGGCTTTCAATAATTTCTGACTTATTAGCTAAGAAGATAAATGACTTAAAACATATGAAACATTAAACATAAGTGCTCAAAAACTGTTACTAGTTTTTACTTGTGTCTTCAAATGAATAATCTTGCAGGAAGAAATCTGTGCAAAATATATTTTCATTATAATTCATACAAACAATCATTCAAATAATTGATCTCTTGTCTTTTAAGTTCCAAGCTGCATGACACACAAGTCAGCTAAAGAATTTTTCTCCAAATGAATTAGAGTCACATAGTATGAATTTTGGAGAATGCATAGTGGTTTTGTTTTGATACCTAATATCTACCTGCAATAGTTCTGGTGTAACCTCACTCACAATCAGGGTCGCCAGTCTCTTGTACCCTTTCTTGTACCCTTTTTTTTTTAGGCTAATTAATTCTGACTTTCAAGACTTCCCCATTTCATTGTTTTAGGGAAACCTGGGTTGTGCTTTAGGTAGCATGCACCTCTATGGTTCTACCTATTTAAAATGGAATGAATCTTTGCCTTTCAGCAACCTGAAGGCCCGGCTAGTTCTGCTTCAGGACAGAAGACGTCTTCACGGTGTGGATGTGAGATTCCGGTGGATTCCGATGCTTGCTTGGCCTGCTACTTTTGAGCAAACAGGAGTGTGTTCTTTACAAACTGTGACTATTTTCTTTCTTTCTTTCTTTCTTTTGCTATTTTTTTTGTTATTATCATGTTTATGATGATGACCTTTTGATTTTTTAAAAAAATTATCTAATGACTGTAGCCTATATACTTATAGTTCACTCTTTTATTTCTGGTCAACATGAGCCAAAGAAGAAACCCCCTTGTGACTACATTTTGAAATCATATTAAGGGGGCAGATGTTTGTACAGCGTTTGTAATGCTACCTGGGAAGCTCACATGCTATATACTGGTGACTGGGTTCAAGTTCTGCCTCGGCTCCCAACGGCCCTGAAGGCAGCAGGTAAAATGATTCAAGTTCTTGGGTTGCTGCCATCCACCTGCATCTTGCCTTTAGCCTGACCCATTCGTTTAGAGTGAACCAGCAGGTGGAAGGCATTCACACTACCCTTCACCCTCTCTCTCCTTCCCTCCTTCTCAAATAAATACACATTAAAATCAAACACATTTGAGTCAGTGTTGTGGCACAGGGCATTAAGTCTCTATCCCATATGTGCAGAGGTTTGAGTCCTGGTTGCTCCACTTCTGACTTAGCAGCCCTACTAAAGGCCTGGGAAGGTGGCAGAAAAGGGTTCAAGTGTTTGGGTACCTGCCAACCCAATATGGCAGATCCAGAAGAATCTCCTGGCTCCCAGCTCTGGCGTGATGCAGCACAGGCCATTGGAGCAATGTGGAAAGAGATGGAACATCTCTCTCCCTCTTTTCCTTTCCCACCCAGTCTCCCCCAACACATTTCTGTAATTGTAACTCTTTTTAAAAATATTTATTTATCTATATTAGAAAGGTAGATAAACAGAGAGAAGAAGATATATAAAGAAAGATCTTCCATCCACTGGTTCACTCCCCAAGTGACCGTAATGGCCAGAGCTGAGTCATTCTGAAGCCAGGAGCCAGGAGTTTCTTCTAGGTCTCTCATGGGGGTGCAGGATCCCAAAGCTTTGGGCCATCCTCCACTGCTCTCCCAGGCCACAAGCAGAGAGCTGGGTGGGAAGTGAAGCAGCCAGGTCATGAACTGGTGCTCATATGGGATCCTGGTGTGTGCAAGGCAAGGATTTAGCCACTAGGCAATCACCCTGGGCCCTGTAACTCTATCTTTAAAACAGATAAAATAAAATCACATTGGCTTTTGAAGTATATACACTCATATTTCAAGTCAAATAATCCTATGCACATGAAATAATAATATTTAAAGGCCATCACATCTTCCACCTTTTCTCTTTCTGCTATAAACTAATGAATTTAGAATATCACGTTCTGCATATAAAATAATAAATGAGGGAATCAATATATTTATTTTGATTTGAACACTGTACAACATTCACATGTGTCAAAACAACACATGTTATTTTGACAGAAAAGAAAGATACAGGGTCAGTTCAGCTTTTGGTGTGATGCTTGGTTTGCCTTGAATCAGTAAATTTCAGTGACATGTACAAAAATAGCACTAGATTGGCATCAGGACCTGGCAGCAGTGCTAGTTCTGTTATCATCTGCTGAATCTATGTTTATTTGGGTCCATTTTTCTCAACTAAGGACCTCCTACATGGTGGGGCTGGAGAAGGAGAGAGTGAACAATCTCTAAAACTGCCTTCCTCTGATAGTCAATGGAGGATATTGTTTCTTCCTCCCCTTCAAACAATGCCATTAAGAAAATCAAGAAAGAGCAGCAGACATGGAAGAGAGGGAAAAGGAACAGTAGGCTGGGCATCAGGGCATGATGGGTTGCTGTCCGCGCACTCCTGAACGCAGGAGAGGCACACCCTGAAGTTTCTTTCTCACCATCCAGACACAGAGTTGGAGTTTGCCTAGGCTTTGCCTGGACTGGCTCCACCTGATATTGTCGCTTCTGGCTATGCTCCTTGCATATGATTCTTACATTTGATTCTTCCACTAGAAGCAAAGAACAGTAACCAATAACCTGGTCATTCCAGACTTCTCCCTGCCTCCAACCAGGCCTCAGAAAGAAAAGGTTGGCCCAGCTCTGTTTATTTTGTGATCAAGGCATGATTGCCTCTGGATCTGTCCTGCGACATGGGCGCCTGTGTTTATTTTCATGGCCAGAATTCAGCAATTGGCAGAAGGCTCCTTAGCAGGCTAGTGACAGAGCCTGCATTAGAAGGCACAGCTGCTGAGTTCTCAGCATGGGGCCCTGGACAGGTGGCCACGTGGCCACTCTACCCGGTGTTCCAAATCACACACTTGTCAACAACAAGGAACTTCCTACATCCACTGTTGTGAATAAGCTTTATAAAACTTCACTTGTCCAAAATCACCAAACATCCGCAACTGGAAACTTGAGAAATACCCTGTACCTATTTCAACTCAGAAAACAGAAGCTTGTCCCTGGAGAGCAACTGGCATTGTCTCAGTGGGAATATTCAATATTTCAACACATAAAACTTCACTCATTCTATTACTTACTCAAGATTTCAAAAGTAGATGACAGGTCCGATTATATTTTTGCAGGTAATGAAACCAGTCACCTTTAGGAGTACATTTTTTTTTCTCAGCTACAGTCACAGCCTGCATATAATTTATGTTTAGGTTTTCTATGATATTCAAAAGACACACAAACACAATGTACAGTTTACCTAACTCGTGCTATCAACTAAAAGTTAATCTGTTTATATCTCATATGTCCTACACAATTTCCATGGTAAGTAATGCATAAAGGAAAGACTTTACTAAAGGGTCAGGATTATCTTTTGAAAGCAGTGTTAAGTAATATGCTTGATAGAATGCTATAAATTTCTGGGGACCCACAAGAATTATAGTCATTTGAATCAATAAGTTCCTTCTCAATCCTATGGTTTTTCTCTAAAAAAAAGTATAAAGTAGAAGAATATGTAAGTATTCTTACCATATTTCACACAGTATTGTGGAATGGAAGCAAATACAGTTTCAGTAAGAGATAAAACCATGTTATAATTAGATTTTGTTACTTAATTTATCATAATGTATCATGAAAGCCCTTAAATGAGGCAACAGCTGTCATTCAACAAAAGAATAATACTTGTTTATTGGAAAAGCTGTTCTGACAGTGAGACAGAGCAAGCAAGCGTGCCAATGATATCCTCCACTTGGGATTCATTCACCACGTGGCCACCACAGCCAGCTGTGGGCCCAGTTCAAGTCAGGAGCTAGGTGCTCTAACCTGACTTCCCGTGGGGTGGCAAGGACTCAAGGACTTGAATCCTCTTCCTCACCCTCTTTCTCTGCTCTTGGTGGATTAGGAGGAAGGCAGACTGGAAGTGAAGTAGCGTGGACTTTCACCTCAGCATTGATGCTGGCTTGACCCCACTCACCATGATGCCCAACAGCTTTCCTCAAGCTCCATGTAATTGATTCTCAAAACATCTACTATAAAATAAGTTGTATCTTCTGCAAAAAAAAAAAAAAAAATTCAGACTGTCATTTTATTCCAGTGAATGTAGCAAACCTTTTAAAGTCATATGCCAACTGGAAAATGATCATTTCAGAGAAGATCTGTTGAAATAGCACTTCAGCATAAATACTGCTGAAATAGTTGGAAATTAATTCAGCTCACAGGAGTCTCTCTGTGTCCTGTTTGTTGGTGTATGACTTGAGCTCCTGGCTCATTTGTGCTGTGCACTTTCACACAGCTGCCCTCAAACACATTTGCTAGTTGAGTCTTTTGGAATGTGTCATTGAGGAGCCATGGGGATTTTCTGAGATGTAATAAAGTTTGGCATTATTAAACCACCTGGGTATGTAAAAATTGCCTCTCTGGGGAGGAATGGAATCTCAGAGTGGCAGAGATTCTCATGGGGACATGGCGAAGAGTGTTGGACTGCAGCAGGGGCCAGGAAAGAGGAGTAATGGACTCCGCAAATCCAGAGAAGAAAATGTCTAAGAGGAGAAGATGATATTCAATATGAAAGTCAAGAAAACTGGACCTGATGCAGACAGAGAAATGCAACTGAACCCGCACATTGACAGCACAGCTGGGTGTGTGTGAGGAAGGAGGTTTTGGCCAATCTCATGCAGAAATAAATGTGACGAATCAGATTATAGCACTTCAGGATCATGTAAGTAGGAATGAGTACTGATTGCTGATTCGTAGTTAGGAAACAAGTCATAGATTTTTCATCAAATAAAAACTGGAAGTGATGCCTAGTTCCATTTGTCATGTTGGTTCCTCATTAACAACACATGTAGGGGCCAGCACTTTAGCACAGCAAATTAAGCTTCCACCTGGGGTGCTGGCATTCTGTAGGGATAGCCATCTAAGTACCAGTTGTTGTGCTTTTGATTCAACTCCTTGCTAATGTTCTGGGAAAGCAGTAGAGGAGGATCCAAGTCCTTGGGCCCCTGCACCCACATGAGAGACCATGAAGGAACTCCCTCTCTCCGTATATCTCTGTTGTAATTCTGCCTTTCAAACAGAACTATTTTTTTAAACACAATTTCATTGCAGTGTCTATTTAGATTGTACCTAAAAAGACAGTATTTACTGAGCTCTGGGCTTACCTCCATTTTTACCATTTGTGCTTACTCACTAGAGGATGCAGTTGTTTGGGTCCTGGTTAACAGCCACCAGGGCAGTTGGCAAAGGTTCAGTGATACTCGGAGTCAGTTTCCTTTGTAGGCACTGAAACCAATTAAGCGATGTTCCCTGGAGGAGTGTTCGTGGTCACCACATACCAGTAAATTACCAGGCCGATAAGTATGATGGAAAAACTGGAATTTGGGATTCAATCAGGCATGGAAGTCCCAATGTTTGCTAATGCACACTACCATTCATTCTGTGCATGAAGTTGTGTCTCATTTTATACTGTTCAACCACAAATTTTAATTAGATGAATTTCTGATCAGAATGGAGTGCCTATAGTATATGACTGCCATTGAAAACATGGCTTTTGAGCTGGGCATTTGGTGTAAGGATTAAGACATCAGTCGGGTTGCCCACATTCCATATAGGAGTGCCATTTTCCATTCCAGCTTTCTGCTAATGTGTACCCTGGGGGTAGTAGGTGGTGGCTCATGTACCCATCACCCATGCAGGAGACATGGAGTGAGATCTGGCTCCTGATTTTGACCTGACACATGGACAATTGTGGAAGGCACTTTGGGCGAGAGCTAAGGGATGGAAGGCCTCTGTCTCTGCTTGCCTTTCAAATAAAATGAAACTCTAAAAAGGGAAAATGGCTTCCTCTTTGCTTTTGATTCCATTTCCATGAATCATTTATGAAATCCAACAGTTCATCCACCTTTAACATATCACTCCCTCAGAAAATGTACAGATATCACAAGGAAACTCTCATGTTAAAGAAATAGCTGAGACAAGAGTTCCCGTATTCTCCCATTCACCAGTCATATACTTCCAGTAGGTGAAAAGAGCCTTCCATAGCAGGCATTCATTGAAACAGGAACAATTATAGCTATCACCAAACACACAAACACACACCACAAATTCCAAAAGTGTAACCTCCATTACTTCACTAGGCATCTTTAGGCCATGGTAGAATAGAAATACATCCTCAAATTAGAAGACTATAAACAGTTGGTTTTTATTTTTCATTTGAGGTTTACTTTCAAAATACTCAATCTTAACTTGATTTGGCTATACCACAAATAGAAAAGCATGAACTTCAACTGATTGCTTTCCTTTAGCAATAATCTCAGTTCTTCTCTGAAACTACATTGGAGATGTAAAGAGCTGTTAATTAACATTCACATAACGTACACGCTGTTGGAATTATGTTTTTGCATTAAATTACAGCAGCTTTGAAACTTAGCTAGGAACAAATAAACTTGGAAATATTGTTCTATATTCCATGAGAAATTTGCGCCCTCTTTTGGATACAGATTGTTAAGACATTCAAATGTGAACTTAAAAAAAATGCATTCATTTGATGAAAAGCAAACAGTTTTGTTGTAAGATCACGGGAAAAAGGAGGAGGAAGAACAGACAGGAAGAGCACTGCAATATAGCACTAGCAGGGCTGCAAAGCCAAGGTATGCAACTCCCACGCAAACATTGGCCATGCCAAGGGCCCCAAGCCAGTCATCTAGAGCTTTCTTTGAACCAAAATGTACTAGGAGGTTTTTCACAACATTAAATCATAAATCAATGGTTTTAGTGATGGCATTTGCTATAACACAGTGGTCACAACTTATCTTTCCCTTGAGGCAGTGAAGTTTTGTATCCCAAGGGACACATTGTCATTCGGGTGATCTTTCTGTTTGGATGAAACAGATCTCAAGGACCGTTACTTGCTTGTTTTAGTTGTCCAGATCTGGAAAAATACACAAAGACCTTTAAAGGTATCTTAGGACACATTTTGGAAATTTTGGCCAGGACTGGTGTGGTACAGTGAGATTAAGTCAGTCTCTGTGATACTGGCATCCATATTGGAGTGTCAGTTCAAGGTCTGGCTGCTCTGTTTTCAATCCAGCTCGCTGCTAATGCACCCGAGAAGGCATCAGAAGACGGCCCGTGTACCTGGGTACATGCCACCAACTTGGGAGATGGATGGAGTTCCCAGGTCCTGGTTTCTGTCCTGGCCCAACCATAGCTGTTGTGGCCATTTGGAGATTAACTAGTCAATGGAAAATCCCTTTTCCTTTCTCTGTCACTCTGCTTTTAAAGCTAAATAAATCTTAAAAGAAAAGAAATTGTCATATTTCTTTTTCAATGAAGCGTCTTGATATGGTTGTCACTTCTTTCTCTCCTTCTGCCTTTTTGTTTACTTCTCAGCTTGCTGCATTCTGGGTTCTAATCATCCTCTTTCTAATGAAGCCCCACAGGTAAATGTGTCCAGCATCTTTTTACTACCATATTCAGGGCACACCACTCATTCTTAATTTTGCTTGTGCTTTCTGCGCCTTTTAACACTACTGATAAGCTCCTCGTGTCCAATTTTCTTCCTGTGGTTTCATAGCCCCCTTCTTGCTTCTGCACCTCTGCTGCTCCAAGATTCTTTCTATCATCTAATTTTGCCATTTATTCCCTTCACAATACACCCATTCCTTGGACAAAGTGGTTACTCCAAAGTTAGATTCCTGATCCAGCCCTCCTGGTTTCCAGTCCTGCCTACTAAAAATCTTCTCCTGGGGCTGGCATAATGGTTCAACATGCTAATCTTCACCCTGCAATGCCAGTATTACATATGGGCACTAGTTCATGTCCCAGCTGCTCCATTTCTGATCCAGCTCCATGCCTATGAACTGGAAAAGCAGAGGCACCTGTACCCATGTGGGAAACTTTGGAAGAAGCTCCTGGCTCCCAGCCTCAAATCAGCTCAACTCTGGCCTTTGTGACTATTTGGGGATGAAAGTCGTTTGGGATATGGGAGCCAGCTAATGGCGGAGCTCTCTCTCTATATCTGTCCTCTCTCTGTAAAATCTACCTTTCCAATAAAAATAAGTAAATCTTAGAGAGAGAGCCATCTTTGTCTTGGTGACTCACAAGTACTGCAAACTCAACTGTATTTTTATGATGAACCACGAACCATATTTGTTGGCCCACTTTCTCTGCAAACAAGCCATGTGCCTTGGACTACTCTCTTCCCTCCACACTCCACATCACCCATCCTTTTTGACACTATGCCTGAACTACATGACTCATTCTCACCTCTTCATACCCACCCTACTTTTCCCAACCAAGATCCCCACCACCTCTTCCATGAACTCTCACAGGTACACTCCTGACTGGCCTCCTTGCCTGTAATAGGCCCAGTATATACAAAGTAGACAAATTTCCCACATTTCACAGTCAAATTTAGGATATTTCCCATCCTCTACTGCCGGAGTCCAGCTCCAGCTGAGTTCGGAGCTCGAGAAGGGTGCGTGGAGTCGGCGATAAAGAAAGACACAGACACTTGTTGCGTTTTTTCTGCCTGCTTGCTTCTTGCTTGCTTGCTTTCAGCTTTCAGCATTCAGCATCCAGCATTCAGCATGGCATGCTCAAGAAGAAGCTGTTCTTTTTATTTTCTTAGACACATCACAAACTTCTGCACAAACGTTTGATTTTTTATCTTTTACTTTAGAACTAAGACAGCATGCACAGATGTTCAATTAATTTTTACTTCATGGTCAACCAGGTGCTCTTAAAGATAATTCTGTAAGTTACTATAATCAGTTTCTTTAAAGCAAGCCGTTATTCATTCTTCAGAAGTGACCACCAGGTGACAGCCAGAACTCCAAGCCCAAGGCACAGATGGTTACCTACTAATTAGTAAAACATTCTTACTACATTTTATTTTCACAACTTTATCTATCACATAATGGGAGAAATACATCAAAAGAGAAAAAATATAAGGGTCTAAGACAAAAAGTTTCAAACATTAAATCCCCCTACGACTGCAGGCTCTACCGCCTCATAAGCAATCAAACAATAATCAAAAGTATATCTCTGTGATGTTAATAGAATCATCCTATATTTCCTCTAGTTAAAAGATTATGAAAGCAGCTAAAGCAGCTACATTTTCTTTGCTCTAAAGAGTTGCAAGGACAGGTTAACCTTTAAGGTCACAGCAACTATATTTTTGCCATAGCAGTTTCAGCTCTTACTCCCATCACTTCCATTAGTTTGTAAGATTCTTGTTAAGCCGTTTCCCAGAAGGCATGCTATATGTCTGGGCCCGATTTCAGGGCAATGGGTAGGCACACAATAAGGTGTCCAGAAATGGCATGGGTTTAATTGTACTCCTGTGCGCAGTTAAAGGCCCACTCACTAAGACATTATCAATAACATTAACTCTTAAGCTCACAGTAGTTGCCAAAGCCATCTCACAGGGGCAAACAATGCCTCAATAGATTACAGAATTCTTAGTGGGATACTTGAGTGTCCATGCAAACAGGGGGTGAGACTGCGTCAAGGTGGTCAGAGAGAAATCGCCGGGCCCTGCCAAACAGCTGGAAGCTCCCCAGGCCCTGCCAAGCAGGGAGCTGTTCTCTTCACACCTTCGTGTCATCCATACCTACTGCACGGACCCCAGCACTCTACTCTTCCACTCTCCTCCCTCCATTTTTGTTTCAAGGTTTTACAATAGCATGCTTCACAGTCTTAACATTGCACTAGGTAAGAATTCAACAAATAACAATCATGGAAAAAACCCTCTGTTTCTCAAAAGTGCAGACAAAGGCTGTTAACAATAACCAAATCTCCGAATGTCAGTCTTGCAAATCCCATCCACCTTATCTCCCCAGATGATTTTCATAAAGAGTAAATCTCATGGTTTTTCTTTTTCTTTTTTGTCTATATTGGCTCCCCATAACCATCAGAACAATTTTTTGCTTTATCACAATGTATAAGGTATCCTACTACCAACAATCGTTTCCTGCCATGCCTCATTTTGGAATACCCTGCTGGGATCGCCACACACACGCTGCACTGTGTAACTCTGCCCAGAAGGTTCTGGAACTGTCCTGCAGAATTCCTTTTCATTACATTTTTAAACAGCATTCTTTCCTCATGCAGCAGACTGGGCCTGAGGTTTGCTCTCCCACCCATCTTGATGGTGCACATATATAACCGCATTTATTACACAGCCTCAGAGTTCATCTGTGTCCCTGTTGGACTGTGAGCTCCTGGAACACATATGTTGCTTCTCCATCCTCACGGCTGTAGTGGCGCTGTAACTACCGCAGGCCACCATTCACTGTGTGCCTGGAGAAACACTGGGGGCTTTTGGAGCTATTACGGCAATTGCACACAGCACTGAGTGGCAGTTATGATTTCTTTCTTTCTTTCTTAAAGGGCCCCAATTTTTGTTCTTATCAGAACAATGCTCTACAACTTAGAGGCTTCTTACTAAAAGCAAAACAAGTAAGAGTGTTATAACTACCGCTGTGAATCACAGATTGTACTACATATGTTGTACAACGATTTGTTTCTATTTTTTTAAAAAGATTTATTTTTATTATTTATTTTATTGGAAAGGTGGATATACAGAGAGGAGAGACAGAGAGGAAGATCTTCCGTCCGATGATTCACTCCCTAAGTGAGCACAATGGCCAATGCTATGCCGATCTGAAGCCAAGAGCCTCTTCCGGGTCTCCCACGTGGGTGCAGGGTCCCAAAGCTTTGGGCCATCCTCGACTGCTTTCCCGGGCCACAGGCAGGGAGCTGGAAGGGAAGCGGGGCTGCCGGGATAGAACCGGCGCCCATATGGGATCCTGGGCGTGCAAGGCGAGGACCTTAACCACTGCGCCACTGTGCCGGGTCCAACGATTTGTTTCTAAAGAGTATTGATTTGACTTCAATTCTTAAAAAATTTAATATACTTAGCTTCTGTTTAAAAAATGTATTAAAAAAAAGTTTGACAGGAACGTAACCGAGTATAGGTGAACTCAACGCTTTGCAACATCCGTTCCAAATTCTAGAGATCTTGCCCCACTTCTCACGTTTTAGAAAAGCTGTAAGTCATTTTATCATACTGTCTCAGCAATGGCTTTATATAATTATAAAAATGGTTTAGCTTTTATATTGAAGCGTATGGTCCATGTCTAAATAATGTTTGTCTGCTTAATATGACCTAGAATTTGAGGTTCATTTTTCCATATGGTTGTTAGTTTACCTTAGCACAATTTGTTAAATTCCTGTTAGATTGTTACGGTGTCTTTGCTAAAAAAAATTAAATGCTTATATGAGAAATTGCAAATCTGTTTCCTAATCTTTTAAAATGGAAATATTGAGCAATCAACTCCAAAAAGCTCTTCTCTTAAATATACGATCTCTTTATTTAAATTCTGAAAACTGCAATCTGGATGGTAGTCTCATGGGAATAAAATGACTTCTGAGAGCCGGCTAGAACAATCGCAACTCTGCAACTTTATTCACTTCTTAAGAAAAAATATTTATTTGTTTGAAAGGCAGAATCACACAGAGATAGGGAAAGATGGAAAGAGAAAAACCTATTTTTTGGTTAGCTCCCCAAAAGGCCTAAACATGGTAGAGTGGGCCAAGCTGAAATCAAGAGCCCAGAGCTTGTTCTAGGTCTCCCATGCAGGTGCCAAAACACTTGGACCATCTTCAGTTGCTTTCCCAGGAGCATTAGCAGGGCGCTAGGTTATAAGTAGAGTAGCTGGGTCTCAAATTGGCCCCATATGCAATGCTAGTGTCACAGGTGGCACCTTAGCCCACCATACCACTTGACTTCATCTAAAATTTTTTATCATTTATTCACTTTATTTATGAAAAAGACAAAGATCTGTCATTTGCTGGCTCAGTCTCCAATTTCCTACAATAGCCTGGCCTGGGCCAGGCAAAGGCAAGAACCTAGAACGTAATCCAGCTTTCCCATGTGAATGGCAGGGCCTCAACCACTTGAGGTCCCTCTCAGGGTTTTTCTTTTTTAAGTTTTTATTTATTTATTGTATTTATTTGAGAGATGACAGATAAATAAGAACAGGAAGGACCATGGACCAGGCATGGTAGCCTAGTGGCTAAAATCATCACCTTGCACGCCCAGGATCCACATGGGCGCCAGTTTGTATCCCAGCTGCTCCACTTCCCATCTAGCTCCCTGCTTGTGGCCTGGGAAATCAGTCAAAGATGACCCAAAGCCTTGCGACTCTGCACCCACGTGGGACACCTTGAAGAAGCTCTTGGCTCCTGGCTTCGGATTGGCTCGGCACCGACCATTGTGACTATTTGGGGAGTGAACCAGTGGATGCAAGATCTTTCTCTCTCTCTGTAAATCTGACTTTCTAATAATAATAATGATAATGATGATGATGATAAAAACAGGAAGGACCTTATAACTTTAAAGTATGAATTAGGTCTTCATGGATTTAACATTCAAATTGATAGTCAAATGCTTTGGAGCCCTTATTTGAACATGTAAGGGGCTCTGAAAATTCCAAATAAAGAATTATGTTACTACTGTTTTATTCAAATTTAATGTTTATATGTTATTTTATTATTTAATAATGATGATCAGTTTCCTCTCAATGGAGTCTACGACCATTGCGGCAAAGGTGTTTCTATGAACTTAGTGTACGAACTCAGACACAAGACTTCCTTTCACTTTTTATTGGTAAAGGGGAAAAAAAAAGTAATGTTTCGACTATTCCTAGTATAGCTTGGCATCATAAATAGTGAGTTTCAGAGACATGCTTTGCTGAAACATATGGATGGAACAATCAGACACACTAAGTGGACTTGATGGACACAAATGATCTTCCTTGAACGTGCAGGGAGAAGGCTGTTACTGGAAGGTTGTCACCAGTGCCTTCACACTCTTCCTTGTAACTTGGGATTTGTTCTCTGTGCACTAATGAGAACAGTGAGAAATTTATTCTCCCTTAGATTGCAGAGACTCAGGCAGAAAGGTGAGAGAGAAGAGAAGGGGGAGAAGGGACAGGGAGAGCGAGGAAGGGAAAAGGAAAGAGGGAGGAAGGGAGAGAGGAAAGAGAAGAAGAGGTGGGGAAGAGAGAGAGAGAGAGAGAGAGAGAGACAGAGAGAGAGAGAGAGACTGAGTACAAGTCCTTGCAGTCTCCTCTGAGCTTGCCAGCCCCATGGATTTATTTGTGCTTGACTCCGGTAATTCAATAGCCTGTTTCCTTCCGGTAGGGAGTGTCTGAGCATTCAGACCCTGCCATGAGTCCTTGTCTGCTGCCACTCACAAGTGTTGTGGTTTCAGCACAAAGAATGTTAACATCCCTCACATCCAAAAACGAACAGGTGCTGTAGCAATCTCACAAGAGTTTTTAGAGGGACAGAGACAAATCCATTCTGCGAAATGGATTTTCCGTGTAAAGTTGTTATGAGTCTCAAGAAAAAAGATATGCAGGTGCGTGAAAACAACGAATCTCAGGGCGTACCTTCTATGGCTGTTAGTCGACACTAAAAATTCATTACATGCCTGGGGATGTGGTGCGATGTTTGAGCATATGAAGTTTACTCATTCCTAATGTCTTCATCAATGGAAGTACAGACAACTACATGTTTTAAATAATAAAAATAATCTTCCATAACAATTGTATTTGCCTGGGCTCTAGAGTGGTACACATTTTCTTTTTAAATCCACAGCTACTAAAAATAACACCATCTGGTCAAATCTGAGTTTCAAGAGAGACTTGCCTTTCGTTGACCTAAGGAGAGGGGCAACAGTGCTAAATTCCAAATTATTGTAAAGAGTTACACCACTGAAATGCTAATTATGACTTACTTATTTGCATAAATACCTAAATATGATCAGTGATTTTTGCATGCTCCATGTAAAGGGGTAAGGAAAGAACAGAGATTATATCAGTGTCCTAGCAAAGACTTCTGTGGGATGGAAGAGACCATATGTGCATGGCCACTGCCTCAAGAAGCTAAAAATAATAAGAGCTACAGGAACGTCAGGTGACCAAGTTATTCCAGCCTGGAGGCAGGCTCACGCAGAAGCTGTGAATTCTGCTGCCTGGTCCGTTGTTCCCAATGCCCTTGACAGCACCCGAGAAATAACCGATTAATAAGGCTAATGGGTCTTAACAGTTCCTTTCAAGTTCTGTTTTCTAGGTAACGTGGCACATTCTTTTAAAACAGACGTGTTCATTCACTTCAATGAGCTGGAAATCTCACTTCCCATGGAGGAAATATTCCATGAGATCTGATGAAAATGTTGCCAACACTTGAGAAGGAGAAAGAACTTTGTGACTAAAGATGTAAGTCAAGCAAATCAGGAAGCGAGTTGAGAAGTGCTTTTTTGAAATGTTCTCTTTGTTGAGGACAACCCTAGAAATGTATAATTGATCACATGCACACAAAAAATGCTAGGGGAAAAAATTAGTTGTAGACAGCACACCTTGCTGACCCAACCAGTTCTACATTACAAAACAAAACTTTGTTCCCAGCTTTGTGTTGAAAGAGGAACAAAGCGCTCTTGATTGCTGATCATTGAGATGTGTGTGCTGGTACTTTACGAATTTGCTGCAGAAAATCCATTCATGCTACATTCAAGCTTGAGAAACAGTTGGTGCTTTTATTGTCTTCAGGACCTAGCTAATTGTCCTCCTTCACTTAAGGTTGACAACTTATCAAATGCACTTTTTCTCTTGCCAGCTACTTCCTTAATAAAATGGCCCATTAATTCGGTCAGATCCCCTTGTGGCTTCCCTGTGGGGTCTGACCCACTTGTGCTGTGATAGCCCTAGTGGGGTTCATAGAGACAATCTCTCTTTCCTTAGTTTCTCTCTTTCCTGAGGCTGCGTTTCTCAGCTTGTCTGTTGGTCTCTCAGAAAAGGAAATCATTGTATTGGTTTCTGTTTGATGTTACTGCTATCTTATCTGAATTTACTTTTTGGCAGGTGGCTGTACCATTCATCTCTTTCTTGGCTTCCTCTAGCTGATAACCTTCTTCACTGTATGCAGTGGCATTATGCAGCCACAGTAACACAGGAAAAGAAAATTATTTGAATAAAGTTTGCAAACAATGATTGAATATGGACAGAAAATATAAGGTCATATCTCAGCATAGACCTTACAACTACAAGGTCTGTAGGTTGCTGCTGATCTTAGAAATCCGTAGTTTAACTTAGATCTAGTTTGATGATAGCAGTAGATCAGCAAAAATATTACCCCCACAAAAGCCATATTCCTCTACAGTGGATAGCTATAGCGAAGACGTACTTTGGTTTTGGCTACACTGAATTACATTCAGCCATTAGAGGATATACACTGATCATGAATGATTTAGTCTGGTATTTTTTTTCTTTTTTTTAATGACTCACTGTTTTTTTCCTAGATCAAATCAGAACTATGAAGCAAGAAGTTAGACCTCTGGGTAAAGTTGGCAGACATACACATTTATATGTATTCCCTCCTAAAACTGCATTAAAGACAGTAAGTGGATTCCTAAATTTAAATTGCCTTGGCCCCACAAAGAATTAAGAAATGCCAGATAAAGCAGGGATATATAACTCTTAAAGCCAGAAATAAGAGTCAGAAATGGGAGCTTCTAAAACTAGCACAGTTGAATCCCAGATGGGCAGTGAGGAAAATGAAACAACTGGCATTGCAATGCAGAGGAGTCAAAGCAGAAGCCTGGGGGAAACCTGGGAAGAAATGGACATACTTGGGACTAAGATACGAGGCTTTTGTTAGAGTTTCTTTAGAACTTTGGGCCCAGCACAATAGCCTTGTGGCCATATCCTTGCCTTGCATCCACGGGTATCCCAAATGGATGCTATTTCATGTCCTGGCCGTTCCACTTCCCATCCAGCTCCCTGCTTATGGCCTAGAAAAGCGGTGGAGATGGCCCAAAATCCTTGGGACCCTATACCTGTGTGGCAGACCCCAAGGAGGTTCCTGGTTCCTGGCTTCGGATCAGCTAAGCTCCAGCCATTGCGGCCACTTGGGAAGTGAATCAGTGGATAAAAGATCTCCCTGTCTCTCCTTTTAACTAGAGACACCTGTTTCAACTGAAGAAGAGAAGGGTATCATGATAGAAACAATGAGACGAAGTAACTTCCACATGGAATGCTAAGATGCTCTCTCTTCCTTCTGCTCATTTTCCTATGTCTAGCTCTCAAAACTCAAAAAGCATTAGTAGCCACACCTAAACTCCATACACCAAAGAATTAAAGATCCATCTTGGGGAAACCTAAGCAGTTATGAAGGACAAATTAAAGTTATTTATGTGGATGTTTTCTCAGTTAAAGAACTCATTCCAAATACCTCATCTACACCCCTGAGCTTCCAGTGAATTCTAAAACGCTAAAGTAAACACCTGCCCACGAGATGGTGGAACACATTTCCAATATGGCAGTCAAAATGAGCATTACTACAAGGTAACTTGGAAGAGTAATGTGAAAGGAAAAAACTGCACGGCTAATAATTAAAATATAAATGTTCATACAAAAAGTGAAGACAGTGCATTTATGAAATACAGTCAAAAACATTCAGAAAACACATACACAGCCAAAGCTCTCTTGGAAATTAAAATATATTACAAGGCCTAGAACAATGGCTCTATTGGCTCATCTTCCACCTTCAAGTTGGGATCCCATATGGGTGCCAATTTGGTCCCAGCTGATCCACTTCCCATCTAGTGCCCTGTTTACAGCCTAGGAAAACAGAGGATGATGGCCCAAAGCCTTGGGACCCTGTACCCAATGGCGGGGGGAGACCCACAGGAAGATCCTGACTTTGAATCAGCTCAGCTCTGGCCGGTGTGGTCATTTGCGGGGTGATCTTTCATTCTGTCTCTGCCCTTCTCTATAGTTTTGTCTTTCCAATAAAAATAAATAAATCTTTTTAAAAAATATTACAGTAGAAATGGAAAATACAATGAAAGACTTGGGGGAAAAGTTAGTGTATCTCCTTGAAGTAAAAACAAAAATATTGAGAATTAGACAGTAGGACAGAAACGTAAGAAATGTGAGAAATGGTTCAGGAGATGCCCAACTTTCAAATAAAAAATTTTTTTTAAAGATTTATTTTTTATTATTTTTTTATTGGAAAGGCAGATATACAGAGAGGAGAGACAGAGAGGAAGATCTCCCGTCTGATGATTCACTCCCCAAGTGAGCACAACGCCTGATGCTATGCCAATCCGAAGCCATGCGGGTGCAGGGTCCCAAAGCCTTGGACTATCCTGGACTGCTTTCCCGGGCCACAGGCAGGGAGCTGGAAGGGAAGCGGGGCTGCGGGATAGAACCGGCGCCCATATCGGATCCCAGGCATGCAAGGTGAGGACCTTAACCACTGTGCCACCATGCCGGGCCCTCAAATAAAATTTTTAAGCCAGGGGAATCAGTGAGGAACAATTAGCAAAGCAGTAATTCAAGAGTAGTAGGAGGCAGAGGTATGAGACAATGCATGCAAACAAAGGTGGATGGAAGCTAACCCTCAGGCCCAGTGCCATGGCTCAATAACCTACTTCTGCCCTCACAAGCACCAGAATCCCGTTTGGGTACCAGTTTGTGTACTGGTTACTCTACTTCCCTTCTAGTTCCCTGCTTGTAACCTTGGAAAGCAGTGGAAAATTGCCCAAAGCCTTAAGGCCTTGCACCAAGTAAAAGTAAATAAATTTTTAAACAAACAATTTGAGAAGTTGTGTTATCTTATGACTCAGTCCAAAAATGGTCCCTTTGGTTTATTTACTTTTACTGGAAAGGCAGATCTACAGAGAGAAAGACAGAAAGATCCTCTATTCACTGTTCATTCTCCAAGTGGCTGCAATGGCCGGAGCCCCCAAAATAAATATATTTTCTAAAAGCTAATTCTTGTTAATTCTACAACCACTAACAAACTGAGAATCTCAATTACTTACAACAATAAAGATTTATTTCTTGTTTACTTACCTGTCATTTTAATTTGGCAAGCAACAACACAATAAATATTTGCAGATCTGATTAGGATCTAGCATACAGAATGTACAAGGAATTCCTATACCTCAATAACAAAATGCCAAGCAGCCCAGTCTCAAACTGGACAAATTGTTTGCACAGACATCTTTAAAGGTAAATAAATATTAAAAAATACATAAAAGGCACATTATATCACTAGTCATGAGAGAAATGAAAATCCAAACTACAGACATCAACGTTGCATCAAAATAAACAAACAACAAAAAAATGTTAGTGCAGATGTGGCCAAATTAGAAATTCAATATACTGCTGGTAGGAGTTGAAATAATGAAGCAGTGTGCAAAACTGATAATTCCTTAAAATGCTAAACCATGAATTAATATAGGTAATTCTTCTTCTGTGCATATAAACAAGAAAACTGAAAATCATATTTATACAGAAACTTATCCATGCATGCTCTTATCAACACTATCTATAATAGCCCAAATAAAGAAATTTGGCATACTGTTTTTACATCATGGATTATTTAAATAAGAAAAGAATGAAGAACGGTTACATGCTACCCTATGGATAAACCTTGAAAATATTGTAATCAGAGAAGCAGCCAGACATGGGACATACACTGCGGCATAGTGAGTTGAGTCACCACCTGCAATGCTGGCATCCCATATTGGTGCCAGTTCAAGTCCTGGTTGCTCTGTTTCCAGTACAGCTCCCTGATAATGTACCTGTGAAAACACATTAGGGTGCTTGGGCCCTTGCACCTGTGGGAGAGTTGGAAGAAACTTGGCTTCTGGCTTCAGCCTGGCTCAGCCCATCTCTGTGGTGAACCAACAGATGGAAGACCTCTCTCTTTCCCTCCCTTTAAAAAAGGAAGACACAAAGACCATATATTGTGTGATCACATTCATATGAATGTTGGTAACAGACAAATTCATAGACACAGAAAGCAGGTGAGCAGTTCTCAGGAAAATGGTGTGTGTGTGCAAGGGGAGGGGATTGGTACTGACTGCTAATGCCCTCACTGATAACCTGGTGTTGGATCAGATGCTATCCTCATGGGCACATCTAGTCTCAGGCTCACAGAGGCACTCACTTGAGTACATTCAAGTGATGTCTGCCTGCATGCACACACTCATTGTGTTCCCCAAATGCTGCCACAATGGAAACATACAGATTTGATTATGTAAGTAATCCTTTCTTTGTCCTTTAAATTTTCACATACTTTTCATATCTGGTTTCCATAGATGATTTTCATGAATGACTCTCATTTGCTTACGAACTTTAAAAAATGTAGTATTTGTGTGTGTGAATGAGAGGGGGATGGAGATTGAAACAAATCAAAGAAAAAGAAATGAGAGAGAAAGAAATGAGAGAAAGAGAGAGATGGTTCACTTTCCAAATGTTTGCAGTGGCTCAGACTTGGCTAGACTGGATCTGGAGACCAGAAACTCAACCCAGAGTTGAGTTTACATGGTCCTCCATTCATTCCTCTGCTGTCTTACATCTCATCCCTGAGCCTATGACAGAGTTGTTCTTTGCAGCAACTTGATGGCTGCAAAAAGTCAGGAACTAAGAGCTTTCAGGATGGCAGCCTTTGGTATTGTGGCATAGCTGGTTAAACTGATTTCTGTGATGGGAGAAATTCAAATGGACACTAGTTTAAGTCTTGACTGATCCACTTCCCACCCAACTTCGTATAAATGAGCCTGAGAAAGCAGCAGATGGCGGGCCCAAGTACTTAGGCCCCTGTACCCATGTGGGAGACTCAGATAAAGCTCCTGGCTCAAAGCTTCAGACTAGCTCAGCTCTGGCTGTTGTGGTCATTTGGGGAGTAAACCAGCAGATGGAAGATCTGTCTCTTTCTCTCTGCCTCTCCTTCTCTCTTTGCAACTCTGCTTTTCAAATAAATAAATAAGTGTTTTTGAAAAAATTACTACGGTCTTTTTACTTGTTGAACCTCTTATTTAGTGGAACATTAAGGCTTTGGCTATAATGTTAATTAAATGTTTCTCAAAAAATCATAACAATAAAGTTGTAGCATGACAATTACATATGTAATTGTAAAAAAATTAAGAATATTTTCCATTGAAAGCTCTGCTCTTGTCTGCATTTGATCTGGGTGCAACAGTTTCTATGTTCATCAAGAAGAAACTTGCTCCACTTTAGTTTTAGAATTAGATTTATGGCAACTGAAATAACTTAGGCACCTGTGGTGTTAGCTATTGCTTGCTCTGTCAATCATTGGTCCCTTCAGTTAGGGCACAGACACGATCACTTTTCCTCCCTCACATATTGGTGTTGAGAGTCTGCTGATATGGCCTTCATTTCCAACCTACGCTCACCCCTTCTTTAAACAGTTATCCACCAGGATGCTGGTACCCAGGAAGGCGGCTGGGACATGAGCTCAGGTACTCTGATAGGAGATGTGAACGTCCCAAGAGGCACCTTAACTGTCACACCAAATGCCGGCTCCTAAAGTTACCATTTAATGTTCCCTAAGTGTGTGAAATATCTTCATAGAATAATCACCGAGATACCTGAGGCCAAGGCTTTTTAATTTACTTGGCCCAGATGTCTTAACTGGCAGAAAAGAAATTAGAACCCTGGGAGGCTGGTTCTAGGAATAGGACTCATTTTTTTTTAAAGGCAAACTAATGATTATTGAAGCATAATTAAATCTAATCAGTGATGCAACATATCCACTGTCAGTCTCGTCACTGCCATCACAAAGCAGTGTCAAGACATGGTATTTGCTCAGAATTTTCTGAGTATGAATTACATCCATATTCTTGGCCCACATTAGCTTCTCCATTAGAGACAACATTGCTGTCATTCCCATTAGAACTGACTTTATTGTATTTAGGGAATGTAGCAATTGATTTGTTTTAAGGGATGGTATAAGACAGTTATACAAAATTCACTTTTGTATTGATTACAATGATATCATTGAGAGTGTATCACAAAATGTACTTACACATGCAAAGGACAAAAATATAACAGACAGGCCCGGCGCGGTGGCGCAAGTGGTTAAGGTCCTCGCCTTGCACGCCCGGGATCCCATATGGGCGCCAGTTCTATCCCTTTCAGCTCCCTGCCTGTGGCCCGGGAAGGCAGTCAAGGACAGCCCAAAGCTTTGGGACCCTGCACCCGCGTGGGAGACCCGGAAGAGGCTCCTGGCTTCGGATCGGCATAGCATCGGCTGTTGCGGCTCACTTAGGGAGTGAATCATCGGACGGAAGATCTTCCTCTCTGTCTCTCCTCTCTGTATATCTGCCTTTCCAATAAATAATAATAATAATAATAATAATAATAATAATAAAAACAAAAAAAATAACAGAAACTGGTGAAAGCAAAGTTGGAAGTTATTGGTTCATAAACTTAAAATCCTCAGTGAGTTCCAAGGAATGCTTTGTCCATGCTTAAATCATGGCAGCGGGAAAGTCTCTGCATCCATCACTCTTGGTCTTCACCCCATCCTTGCTGTTGGGATCCCCAAGCAGCAGGAGTTACAGCAGTGACCGCTCCAGAACTTAGGTCCTCTCCAGGATACGTTTGGAAACACTTTCCCAGAAGCCCAAGTGGTCAGATTCACTCTGATTGACTCATGTGCTCATCTCTGAATCAACCCCTATTAGCCAAGGGAGTGCAGTGCACTGACTGGTCCTGCCTGCATCACATCCTCAACCTTT
Source organism: Ochotona curzoniae (assembly GCF_017591425.1). Taxonomy (NCBI): domain Eukaryota; kingdom Metazoa; phylum Chordata; class Mammalia; order Lagomorpha; family Ochotonidae; genus Ochotona; species Ochotona curzoniae. Next base: position 11,903,380 of record NW_024466502.1, read on the forward strand.
GGTGTGGGGTTGCAGCCAAATCCTTGAGATGCCTGTAGATTGTGGGTGAAGATGACGACCCCTGCAGGAAAGTATGTTTCTTTATAATGCTAAGGATAGACAGCTGCCAGACAGCACTGTCAGACTCCATTACAGTCCATTTTAGAAATATCTGTGAGGGAATCATGGCTTGGTTTTTTTATATGCAAACCACAAATAATGTTGAATCTGACTGTCTTTCCTATGTGGCCTGGAGCAGACTTGGGCTGTATCTAGTGGTCACCTCCTTTAACTCTAAGAACTATGAAACACATTCAGAATGTTTTGTATCATTGCAATGATTTTCTTTTCACCTTCCTTGCCTCATCTCCTTATAGTATTTTAAAGGAACTGCCTTAAAATTGCTGTGTGGAACAAAGTCTACAAAATCTTAAAAATACTACTTTTAATGTCGGCTATATTAATATCATCTAAATGCCAAAGTTAAATATTCCAGTGTTTAATATCTTCCCAGAAAAGATAGCACAGCTATTAATATGCTTGCTATTAATAAATCTACCAGATAAAAAATAAACATGTTTTTGTCTCTGCTTAGACCTGGTCTCTTGCCTCACTGGCAATTTTCTGTTCAGCTTTTAATATGCCATTGAAATATCAGCTTTCCCATTTTCTTTCTTTTTTTTTCAGTTGAAACTCATCTTTCATTTTGAATTTTTGGGTACAATTTCATACTTTCCTTTTTCAATGTACCTTCTCCCAGCACTGCATTCCCAAGATCAGTGATGCTGACGCTATCTGACCCCCATTTTTTCCCTGCAGGAGCGCTCATGAAGAGCAAGGCTGCCTCATGCCTGCTTCTGTCTCTCTGGCTCCTAGGTACCGTGCAGGAGCCAGTGTTCAGCAAATGGGCATGGAAGAAAGGAAGCAGGAAGAGAGATTGAAGGAAGAGAGCAAGGGGAAATTTTAAGGAAGAGAGGAGGCAAGGGGAATGGAGGGAAGGAAGAGAAGAGAAGGGAAAGGAAGTGAAGGAAAGGAAAAGGAAGAAGGGGAGAGAGGCCATTGACTCACAGGAGGGCTTTATCCAAGTCTGTGGGAGTAAATATTGCCTCTGATTGCCAGCCACTCTTGTGTATCTGGCCCTGAGACAGCTCTCACTGCAAACAGGTATGTTCCAAAAATATCTCTTGATTTACACAGCAAAAGGTTCAAAAAATTATATTGAGCTGGAAGACCTGAGGAAGATGGAATTCCCTTACACACACATGCCACTACTTGCTGGAAATCTTTCATTTCTCTCCAAACAACACTTGCATGCATTGCCTTAATCTACAAAGCCCCATGTTAGCTGAGATGTGTCTCTCTGGCTTCCTTCTCTTCCCATCCTTGGCTGCTCCCTAATGGCTGACACCTGCTGCCAAGCAGTAGCAGCCCCTCTGGGTCACCTGCCTCAGTGCCTTTGCACTGCTCACCCTTCTGTCCAAAACACTTCTATTGGGCTGTCTCACAGCCTGAGTTTCTCCATAAATGTCATTTCCTCAGATGGCCATCTCCCTGTGGTCTATACAAAACAGCCAATCCCTATCCTCATTACCAGTCATGTGTGGGGAGAAGTGGTTAGCAAGCAACCCATGGAGCAGGGGATGGCAGTGGGAGAATACCTGAGTACTAGAGTCTGCTCGTTTCTTGCATGGACCCATTTCTATCACATGCCAGTGTTAAGTCTGCGGGCTGGTGAGTTTTCTGAAGTGTAATAGTCAACTTGTGAGAGCTGATGCCAGTTGGCACCTGATCATCACTCCTGATTCCCTACCATGTCAGATGGCTCACTTCTTTTATAGCACCTACAAAACACTGTCAGGTTGTGTATTTGATCGAACACTTGTTTTATGTCAGTCTCTAAAGCTTGCAAAGGTTACCAGGTAAGCTCCATGGGGGAAATCTATCTCCAGCAAACTCCAATCCTTACCAATGTCATGTGTATTCAATAAATACACAGTGAAAAAAAGATGTTAAGAACTCATTCTAAAGGCAGAGCATAATCCACCATGGGGGGAGGGCATGGGAAGGGATTGGGGGAACATCAGAGCCTATGAAACGATGTTGTAAAATGAAATGCAATTAAAAAAAAAAAAGAACTCATTCTACCCACAATGTCTTCTATTTTACAGCCTTTTCATTTTCTTAATTTTGAGCTTAAAAAAAATCTTATGTAGGGAAAAAAATCTATCCTACAGCCTTTAAAATCCTGAGTATCAGACACAAAGAGAATATTGTACAAGAAGCATTGTACAAGAAGAGAAAACTGAAATACAAGCTGATGGAGCATCATATGCTATGAAGCTGAATGACTCTATAGCTTGAATCCCTTAAGTGAAACAAATTTTCTGTTGATTAGAAAAGAAGCACTTCCTAGGACAGTGGTATAGCATGCTTACTCTTCCCCTGCAGCACTGGCATCCCACATGGATGCCATTTCGTGTCCTGGATGCTCCACTGCTAATTCAGCTCCCTGCTAATGACCTCGAAGAGCAGTGGAAGATGGACCAAGTGCTTGGGCCCCTATAAGAGAGGCCTGGAAGAAGCTCCTGGCTGCTGGTTTTGGACTGGTCCAGCTCAGATCATTATTGGCATTTAGGGAGTGAACCACTGTATGAAGATGTCTCTAACTCTAACTCTGAAGCAGAGAGTACATCCTGCCATTCATTATGCAGAATGAAAATTTGCCTTCATTGCCATGTGTCATTACTGCCCAGCGTAGTACCTGCCAGGCAGTCAGCATGCAAGGATTGGGTGAGTAAATCATGTAGAAGCTCCTGGCTGTAAATTATGAGGGCCATTTTGCAATGGTAGCACATTTCCAAATTCAAGTTAATAAAGGTTTATTATAAACTTGGCATTGATCTAAAAAGCAGGGGAGGATGCTTGCCTCACAGCTGAGACTGCCAAATCCCACATGGGAGCACATGGGTTGCATTCCCAACATGGGCTCCTGACACCAGCTTCCAGCTGCTATGTGCCTTGGGAGACAGCAGTGATGGTTCAAATAGTTGAATCCTTGATACCCTCATGCAAGATGTAAATTGAGTCCTTCAGCTTTGGCCCAGCTCCCTGGCATTTGGAGTAATGGAAGTTCGTTCTCTCTCTCTTTTAAGTAAATAAATACACAAAAAAGGCATTCTCTGTGGGTGGAACGCTGGGGTTTAAGCATCCTTTTAATCCACTCTCCTCAGGAAGCCTAGAGAGAAAAACACTAAGCCAGGTACAAAGCAAAAGGTCCCAGATCGCCTGGGAGCACAGGGCAGGTGGGGGTGGCCGAGGAGAGAGAGCCTGGGGAGGCTGGGAGACAATAGCATGGAGCTGAGCTGTTGCTGAAACTGCCCTAGGCCTCAGGGAGATCCCCAGGACCACATCCTGGGTGGCAGACACTAAGCAATTGTCCTGGGGTGAAATCACTCAGCAGGGAGGTAGACAGAACTCCTGCCCACCTCTCCCTTCCAAGCCTGGTCATGGATTAGCCAAAAGCATGACCTCCCTCCATATTAAAACAAATGGAAGAGAAAATATTCAACCAAATGAGAGTTGATTTTCATATAAGGTAGCATTCCTTAGCTCTTCCCCTACACCGGGCTTATAGAAGGGGAGCCCTCAGTGGCTCATCCCATCTCCTCTGCCCATTGGAGAAAACTCACACACACACATTTCTGTTCCCATCTGTTCCCATCACATCACTCAAGTTCTCAGCTCTTGCTTCTGTATTTGAACAGGTGCAGGTTGCAAAGGACTCCTTCCACTGGGCCTCTTTTCTTTCTCGCTTTCCTGTCCTGTTCTCCGCTGGTCTATCACAGCCTTTGCTTCTTCACATAAAGAGAATTCCACAGTAGCTTGGCTAAAAGAAACTCATCCATATCCATAGTATCTCACTGAATGCTGTCTGTAGTTCTTCTAGCTGCCTGTTGATTATATGAAAAAAATTGGACAAGATTCTACCAAAACTGGTTGTCAAACCTGAAATTCTAAAGAAGTTCCAAACACGTAGGAACTTCAAAAAACAATCCTGGTCACAAACATGTCTTACTTTCTAAAAAAAAATAATTATGCCTGATAAATGCATCATAGTGATAGAACACTTGCAAAGTTTGACTGGTTTTCACTCTGGAGCTGACCAAGAATTCATAATGCCTCAAAAGTGCTCTTATTATACTTATTCGCTGTTTGGAGGCCTGAGGCCTGGTAAGTTGCTTCAGATAGCAAGCCATCTTGTAATGGAGGAAGCCACCTATGAAGATACTTATCACTTTGATTTCCTAGCAGCATAACTGCTTTTTAAGTTCTTGTTTGAAGAGTACAGAGATGGGGAGATAGCTTCCATATGCTGGATCACTTTTCACGTTCCTAGAACAGCCAGGCTGGGTCAGATCAAAGCTGAGTCAGGCACTCAATCTTGGTCTTCCACAAGGATGGAATAGGATACCCACCCTCTCCGCCTCAAGCATGCATGAGCTGGGAGCAGAAATCCAAAGTGGGGCTGGGATCTGAAGCCAAGAACTGATGTGGGATGCAGGTGTCTTAAGAGGCAGCTTAACAGTTAAGCTGACACCTACCCTACAACTAACTTCTGAACGACCAATACTGAAGGATTTCTTTATTATGCAAAGACATTCATGATTACAATGACAGTTTTCAGAGTAAGTAGAAGATAAAAGCATACATATATCTTAAATCACGTAAGTGCCACCAAAATAATTGGCCTAGAAAAGATGAGGGAAAGACCAACTGAGTAAGGAACCAAGAGTAATCAGTCCAGTGCCCAAGAATGAGCTGTGTGTTGAGATCAGATCCTTCCATGTAGTAAGCTGACCACCAGCCTGGGGAAAGAGAGGCAGCCTCCACTTCATGCCAGGAGAGACAAAGGGACTATAAACATTAACGCCCACATGGAGGGCCCAGGACGATCACAGGCTGCTCCAAGGAAGTCAGGATTCTGTGTGGTCAGAGGATGGTGACCGCATGGCTTTCCATGGAGGGCAAGGATTGGCCTCAGCAAAACTCAAAGGTAGAAACATCCAAATGTCCTCTCTTATCTGACATTCTCAGTGGCAAGATCAATTATCCAGCTCATTGTCATTTCTTTCCCCTGGGTGAATGAACACTAAACTTGCCTCCTTTCTCTTTCAGAGGATGGTGTGCTGGAACCTGTTTGCAAGAGCCCGGAGAACTTTCCCACTGTTAACGTGTTTTTAAAAAGACTTCTTTATTTTATTTGAAAAATTTACAGATAGAAGAGACAGAGAAAGGGATCTTCCTTCTACTGTCTCACTCGCCATATGGCTGTAATGGCCACAGCTGAGCCAATCTGATGCCAAGAGCAGGGGTTTATTTGGGGTCTTCCAAGTGGGTGTAATGGCTCAAGGTTTGGGCCATCCTCTGTTGCTTTCCTAGGTCACAAGCAGGGAGCTGGATCAAAAGTAGAGCAGCAAGGGCAAGAGCCATATAGATGGACAAGAGTCCATATAGGATGTTGGCTCTGCAGGTGGAGGATTATTCTGATATTCTATCTTGCTAGCCCCACCCACAGATAATTTTGAGATACATGTGAGTAGTTTAGAATAAGCTATGATGGAAATAAACTGTCAAATACTGCATGCTCATCCACCAATGAGGTGCAAAAAAGTAGCAGCTTTACAACCAGGAGACCTCTATGATTGCTATGTATGGGAAAAACACTAGAGACTGACCAAAGTGGAGCTGGGACAAGGAGGCAGTTAGAGAAACAACTCAATGGCAGGGAATTGCCACTGACCACAGAGCCCAGTGAAGAGTCAACAGGAAAGAGATGAACCAAGAGGTGCTGGAGTCACTTACTTTATACCTTGAGATGAGAACAGAGCTTCTGAGAGCTGTGCTTTACATGATGCTGAATTAAGACCCTAAAAATCCAGATCAATTCTCTTCCACTTCTACCAGGTTTACAAAGTGATATTCATTGTACCTTTGCTGTCTTGCCCAGTTGTTTATTTCTCTGTTCACTGAAGCAGATCCAAAGCAATTCCTAAGGATTGCTGGCTAGGCATGCAGATCCGCCTACCACTCACCTTTGAGTTAATGTGTGTCAACTATGATCTAATCACACTCAACCTTCGGGAAAGGATGCGAGCCCTGTCCCTGTCACTGCTCCACATTTAGAAGGCCACATGGAGGGACCTATCTTTACATGCTTGTCACTGTTCAAAGATGCAGCATGTCCTATAACATATTCATAATCTCTTCCCCCAAAACTTGCCTGATTCTTCTACATTCTGAAACTTGGTTATCACTTAAGTAGCTATCCAAAATAAAACTTTTGAATCATCTCTGATTTCACTATCTGGCTTATCACACACATCTATTAGCCAAGTTAGTATCTTCTTATCTGTTCCCAGTTGGTCTTGGGTTTGGTTCCCATCACCTTTTCCTTTAAATTGTTGCAAAAACCAACTTGGCTTTGTGCTCTTAGCTTCCGCACCCTCCAATCAAAGCTTTATGTTGGAATTATATTTATAAAGCATAAATCTGATGATGTTACTTCCTGGTTCACTTCCAGGTTTTCTAGAATTTTCATATTAAAGTTCAAGCTTCACATAACCTGGAAGGCTTCCCAAAATGATGTTCACCTAGCTCTTGTGTCTTTTCTCTGTTGACATACCATAGCTTACTGTTTCTGTCTTAGTGCCTTCACACATTCTGAGTGTTTACCCTCACATTCTACTCAATTCCCCAGCCTCAATCTATTTCATCAGTGAGTTCCTACTCTTCCTTCAGATCACCTGTAAGCAAAAATGACCCAGGACACCCAGGTCTATTCAGATGCCTGCTCACCCCAAGATCTCTGCTGACACTTGTGTTCATTTCAATCACAGTTCTGGCCATATAGTTGGGTCTGTCTGCCTCTCATGGTTGGGTCTTACTGCAAGCCTGGAACTGCACTTTCCTTGGCTTTTTCCTCCTTTTCCCAACACTAAATTAGTGTTTGATATAATACATTTAGAAAGTTTCTTGCCAGGGACTTGGCTTTCCTTAGAGCTGGACAGGGAAATTTGAGAATGGGGCTACTCATGATACAGAACGTAATGCAATACAGGGACTCCATACCAGGCTTTTTCGGGAGGCTCCTAAACATGGGGGCGTAAACATCCAAGATGAAACCTTTCCTAGCAGATGACCTAAAGCAGAGAAGAGAACAGGAGTCTCTGCCAAGGCTACTGGATTTGGTCATGAGGATGTGCATGTGCATGGTGGCCTTAGGCCAGGTAGCTTCAATGGAGTGATGTGAATGCTGCAGAAGTATTAGAAGTGGAGGAGCAAGCTGGTGAGCATATCTTACTTCTAGATGTACCAGATGCCCTACATTGCTTAACATAATCTGCACAATCATTTATGAAATAGGCTTAATTAATGTCATAAATACTAAAACATAATTACCCAAAATGAAGCTGAAACACATAGGTTCAAATCACATACATAGGGCCTTGCCTTCCTAGTGACTGATTTAGCATTCGGTTCTTGATTTATCCCTCTTGAGACCACACGTCCCATCCTACCACATTCCTTTACAGAAATAGAAGGTCATGTGGGAATAAAAGCAGCAGAACTAACTTGATCCTTAATCTCACTTTTCTTCCAACTGAAACACAGTCATTTCTGGAAAGTAGCAGGAAATTGGGATAAAGCCAAAATTCACAAAGGAATCAATAGGATGTGTTTTCTCAAAGGAGAAGCTTAGGTGTTTCCAGAGGTAAATGTGCCTGCCTACATTCCTGTCAGTTCCCAAGAGCCATAGTGAGAAAAGAAAGAGCTAAACGCTCCCTGGAGTCCAGATCTGCCCCTTTCGTCGCGGCCTGCCGAGAAGCCCTGGGACCGAGGTTCTCCTACCTCTATACCTCTGTGCCATGTGTCAATGTGAGAGGCAGACTGGGAGAGAGAGATCACCTTTTGGAGGATGCTAAGCTTCCCAATCCCCTCACTGCTCTTTTTGTGGAAAGAGAGATTTTTTCTTTAACCTGGTATGTCCACAGTTTTGTCACAAGACAGCATCTTCTACACACTGCCTCACTGGTATATTGACCTGACAGTAATCCCACAAACAGAACTTCAAATTGCACTTGTTTCACTTGCTGCCAACTGCCACCTTGTCTTCTCTCACAGAGCCAAAAATACCCTTCAGATAAGCCACAAAGAGACTGTTGGCCAGGTTGCAACCAAAATTGATTTCCAAAAGCCAGGGTATTTATACTTAGGAGTGTTCATACCTAATGAGTCAGTCAGTAACCTCAGCAACTGCACAGTCTCCCGGGGTTCCTTGCAGAGAACTCCTCATATACAGCTCTTCATGGTTGAGCAATGAGTAATCATGGCACTGTGACCCTGCCTGTCTTCAAACTCAGGGTGTCTGGGAAATTTCCAGATAGATAGAACCAGAAGATCTGATTTTACATTTTTAGTGCATGCAATTTGTGAGGATTTACAGCAAAACAATCTTTAGTAGTGACGTATGCAGTTGAGCAAACAGATACACGAAAGAGAGTATAAATGTCACAGCCAAGATGGATCAATGGGATGGATGGGATTGATGGATCTTAAAGAGGACATGTGTGGGGGATTCAAATAGAAGCAGAGAGAAGATGTTGTTCCTTTTTTCCTGCCCGTAAATGTGACCACAAATGGTCCCCTAAACTAAGAAAATATTCAGTTCCTTCTGCTTCGTTCTCTCACAATTATAATCCATGTGAAGTGATGATCTTTGCTTGCCTTGTTGGTTTTCTTGATCCTCATTCTTCCTATCAGACTGTGTCCTGATATCAAATCCAGGACAATCCACACATGTGCATATTCCTGTGATCCCATGGTGCATCCATGACTGTGCAGCATAAATTTACCATGGTAACTATTTCAAAGTGTGCAGTTCGGAAGTGCTAAGTACATTTACACTACTGGGAACACTCTTCATCTTACAACACAGAAACCCTATGCACATTTAACCAGTCTCCCCCTTCCACCTTCCTTCGCCTCCCCTCCCCATTACCATTCTGCTCTGTGCTCTGTAATTCTGTTTTACTTGATGTTACATAGCTGGAACCTTATATGATTTGCCTTTTTGTGATTGGCTGACCTGGTGCAATGTACTCAAGGTTCACCCATGTTCCCATGGGTCAGAGGGTCAGAACTTCCTTCCTCTTCAGGGATGAAGTTTATATAACATATTTTGATTACCCATTCACCTGTCCATGATTATTTGGGTTGCTCGCACATCTTTGTCGTTGTGAACAGAGTATCTTCCATCTGCTGGTTAATCCCCTTCCCTCTTCCCCTTCCCCCAAGCCAAATGGATACAACAGCTAGGGCTGGGCCAGGCAGAAGCCAACAGCCAGCAGATTCAACCGAGCCTCTCGCAAAAGCGGCAGGGGCATAAGCATTCAAGTCATCTTTCACTGCTTTCCCAGGCATTATTAGCAGGGAGCTGGGTTGGAAATGTAGGTGTTGAGACTTGAACTCGTACCCATAGATTACCTGTAACTAATCCAACTACACCACATTGTTGCTACCTAAAATCTATTTTTCTGGATTAATTATAGGTAATATGCCAAGTCAGGAACCACAGAATTATGCTAACAAGCAGCCAACTGAATCTATCTGTTTGAAGTACGTAGATCTATGGACCCACTGAGGAAGACATGATCAACCAACAGGCCTTAGAAAGAATTTTTTTACCTCGGCGTAATGAAACTGACAGCATTTCAGAACAATCAAGACCATTCAGATAAAACCCTCAGACATCCTTCCCCACATTGGGGGTCTCAAAGGCAGCATCAAATGTCCATCTGCTCTCCTCAACAATGATGTAGTCTGACAGCAAGGAGGTATATACTTAACCGCCTGCCACCACGGACACAGGAGGAAAAACAAACATCACTCACCTTGGCCCTCTCCAGCCTACTCAGAGGCACATGAGTCTGCAACTTCCTCACCTTTGTAGTCAGTACTAAAAAAACCACACACACACAAACGTGCAGAAGGAAAAAAATTACAACACAAAGGATAAAAGGGAGGTTTTAAATGAAATATTACTTCTGTACAGTTCTTACATTAGGTGATGTGAAGTTAACATAGACTGTCATAAATGAAAGCTGTATATTATAATCTCGGCAAGAAACATTAAAACATACCAAGAAGTATAGCTTAAATATAGAAATTATAGAATATTAAAATTATTCAATTAATGGAAGATAGAAAAGAAGGCACACAAATTATGGAGTAGAATTTCTCCCCAACAAGATACAGGAGTGAACACAACCTTATCAATGATTACACTAAATGTAAATGGTTCAAGAAATATTACAATTAAAGGCAGAAATCATTAGACTACAAGAAAGAGAGCCAATTATAGAACTTTTTAAAGAGATGAACTTTAACATAAAGACACAGAGAAGTTGAAACTAGAAATACAGAAAGAGATATCCACGCAAACTCCAAGCTAGGCTGACTGCATTAACTTCAGAAAAGGAAAAAAACAAGACCAAGAGAATTCAGAGAAATAATCAGGGTCGTCTCATACTAAAGAAAAGACCAGTGTATTAATAAGGTTATGAAAATCTACCCTTGACTGTGTCCCTTACACGTCACCTCTTCTCTATTGTTTCTTGTACTCCCTTTGTTGTCTTGCTTCCTTAGAAGCGTAATTTCTTTCCCCATTCAAATCCATCCCAGCAGCCAAGACATTTTTTAAAATATTTAAGTTTCTAGTCATTAACTGGGTAAAGCCCAGATTCTTTCTTCAGCTTGTTACAGGTGCATCACAGGCTTGCCCCAACCCACCTGTCTAGCTTCATCCATCACCAATCATCACACTCCAGGCACCATTCACAGAAATTGTTCCTGCTTCAAGCACACAATGCTGCTCTCTATGCAACCTTCTCCCACTTGCTGGAGACACCCTCTTTCCACTTCCTCTCCATGTTGCTCAGGCTTCCTTCTGCACTCAGATTCAACTTCAACATGAATCAGCTCCTCCACTGCCTCCAGACACAGGCCCCTCTGACACACCACATGGAATCACACCTTGGGCTGTGTGCACTTGCCACCTCCTCTGCCCAGCAGGTCCCCCTCTTCATCACTGCACGGTAACTGAGCCCCGTGAGCCACCCAGGCCTCAGGCCAGGGGACTGCTCCCTCGCTGCCCATTCCTGAGCAGCACCACCCCCTCACTCCTGAAGCACCATGCTCATCTCTCTCGTCATTGCCGCAAATACCCTGCTCATTTGCTTGTTTAGTGCATGCCTACCCCACCCCCTTGGAATGCAGAATCCATGAGAATGAAGAGCTTGTGGGATTTATTCACTGATGAGTCCTTGTATCCTACAGTAGCGCCTGGTACATAGAGGGCAGTCAGTATTTGTAGTAGAAACAAGTGGTGAGTAGGTAAAGACGTCCTCGGTGTAGAGGAACTTTTTAATGATGCCAAAGTCCCTTTTTATATAGGCTTGCACTTTCTTAATCAGTGTGGGCTAGTCAATATTTGAGACTCTCGATTTCATTTGCTGCCCCTTGGACAATTTCAACATCATCTGCCTTGGACTGCTAAGTCTTTCTAGAAACCCCCACTTCCTACATGCAGCAGGGCTGGCAAGTATGCGTCACCCAGAGTCACTAATGTCTTCCTTCTTCCCAGCTGTCATCCCAAATTCAAGCCATCTAGATCTGTTTATTTTCACTGCCAGGCCAAAAAAAAGGCTGGGGGGAGGGGGGAAGAGAGAGAGAGAACGCTTGGTACTTCCTACTGGTTGTGAAGAAGAGAACACTTGGTAATTGCTACTGGTTGTGACTCGTGAGATCCTTTCAGGCACAACAACGCACATTGCCATGGATTCCTTAAACTGGATTGCCAAGTAACAATAGATAATCAGATAAAAAGTGCAATATCTAGACACAGTAGAATATTATTCAGTCTTAAGATGGAAGAAAATTCTGGCACATGCAGGAACTGGAAAACACTATGTTAAGTGAAATAAATCAATTCTGTTTAATTTTACCTGCACCACGTGCTAATGGTGGTAAACTCATAGACACCTGGGCCCAGCATGATAGTCTAGTGAGTAAATTCTCACCTTGCATCCACTGGGATCCCATATGGGCACAGGTTTATGTCCCAGCTGCTCCACTTCCCTGCCAGTTCTCTTCATGTGGCCTGGGAAAGCAGTAGGGAGGGCCAAGGCCTTGGGACCCTGCACTTGTGTAGGAGACCTGGAAGAAGCTTCTGGCTCCTAGCTTCAGATTAGCTCAGTTTTGGCCACCATTTGTGGAACAAACCAGTGGACAGAAGCTCTTTTTCGGAAAGACCCAGAAGAAGCACCAGCCCCCTGGTTTTGGATTAGCTCAACCCTGACTGCTGGGGTCTAGGGAGTGATTCAATGGATGGAAGATCTTCGTCTCTGCTTTTCTCCTTCTCTCTGTAAATCTGCTTTTCCAATTAAAAACAAAAAAACAAAAAACTTCAGAGACTAAAAGTAGAACATGGGTCCTATGGTTGTGGTGATGTGGAATTGGGGAGTTTTCTAATGGAATTGTCTGGAGACTGGTTGCATCCTCAACTTGCAAGTGCCAGGATCCCATATGGGCACTGGTTTGAGTCATCCAGCTCCCTGCTTGTGGCCTGGGAAAACAGTGGGGGATGGCACAAATCCTTGGGACCCTGCACCTGTGTAGGAGACCTGAAAGAAGCTTCTGGCTCCTAGCTTCAGCTTTGGCCATTGCTGCAATTTGTGGAGCAAACCAGTGGACAGAAGATTTTTCTCTCTGTTTCTCCTTCTCTCCATAAATCAGATCTGGCTTTCTAATAAAAAGAAATAAATCTTTTTAAAAAGGTTTAAGATGGTAAATCTTATTTTTTTTAAATTTACTTATTTTTATTGGAAAGTCAGGTATACAGAAAGGAAGAAAGAAAGAGAAAGATCTGCCATCTGGTAATTCACTGCCCAAGTGGCTGCAATGGCCAGAGTTGAGTGGATACAAAACCAGGAGCCAGGAGCTTCTTCTGGGTCTCCCACATTGGTGCAGGGTCCTAAGGCTCTAGGCCATCCTCCAGTGTTTTCCCAGATCACAAGCAGGGAGCTGGATGAGAAGTGGGACTACCGGAATTAGAACTGTCATCCATATGGTATCCTGACACATTCAAGGTGATGACTTTAGCCAGTGGGCTACCATGCCAGGTCCAATTTTATGGGTTGTTTGGTTTTTTTTTGCACTTTCATTTACAACTTAAATTTTAAAAGCTAATTTAATTATTTTCCTAATATGAAAGGCAGAGAGACAGATGAACAAAGCTCCCAATCATTGGCTTACTATCCCAAAGCCCACAGCTGGGGCTGGGTCAGGTGAAGCCAAGAGCCAGGAACTCAGTTCATGTCTCCCACACTGGCAGCAGGGACCCAAGCCCTCAAGCCATCACCTGCTGTCTCCCAGAGTTCATTTAACCAGGAGTTTGCATAAGGGCAGAGCTGGGACTTGAACCCAGGTACACTAATATGAGACGTGCGCAGCCTTAACTGCTCCTGCAAAACCTGCACCCACGCATTTTTTGAGAAAATTAAACTGCCCATACACATAGCACATATGTACATGGACTAGAAGCCCAAGTTCTCTTTAAAAGTTTTGCCCTGATACCCATGCATATCTCAGTTAAAGAGGACCTGAAGTTTGGCGTTGTGTTTCCAGTATGAATTCATTGAAATAATACAAGTCATGCCAGTGAGGCTGGCAGCGGAGAGCTCGATTGTGACTTTTGAAGCAAGGCTCGCCTTAGGTCACAGATGACATTTTAGACCACGACTCAGAAAGAAGCCTGGCTCCACGACTCCTCCTGGGCTGCAAGGACCTGCAATGCAGAATCCAGCTTTTGGTTTCATTGTATCTAGAAATTAATAGGTTGATCAATTTTCTTACCTTTGGCTTTAAAAATAAATCATCATGTGTTCTGTTTTTTTTTTAAAAATATATATATATCCTAATTCAATATCATTTAAATATTTAACTTTTCTTCTTCTTCTTTAAGTTCTACATCTTCATTCCACTTTTCTTAAGATATCCCCTCCCTTCTTTGATTTTGTTCTCAATTCCCTCTTTTAGTTTTCAGTGACCTGCTTTGAGAGAAAAAGGGTTTGGCAACTTACTTTTTGGCTGCAAAACTGCACTTGGTTTTCCCAGCTGGCCCCAATCCCTTGCCTGTTACATAAAAGGAGGCCCGAAACTCTTGACATTGCAGAGGGAACCTCTGTGTGGAAGGTTCACTGTTCTCGAATTATTTAGGGAGGTAGGGATGCATGTGTAATCACCAAGCATGCTCAAAGCTGAGATTATAGAGAGTGTGGCTGTGTTTGCACAAAGCAGGGGTGATGGGCAGGGCCTAGCAGCTCCTGCTAGGCTGGTCTTTCCTCTCCGAGTGACAGCTCTGCTTCTGGCCAGCGTGTAGTGCTTGGCGTGGAGTCCCGGTGCTATCAGTGGCTGCTTTGCCAGCCACCCCACTTGTGATTCTTGATCCACATTTGCCATGTCTCCACTATGAGTCTCTCTCAGCACCACAATACCCTCTAGGAGCTTGTGACCTAAAATGAAGGACTGACTGTGACCCAGTCATGAAAGTCATTATTTAACTGAAGCGGACATTACATGGTGCCAGAGAAGAGGTGCTACTTCGTGCAGACACATTTATCAATAGTGGATACACCACTAACAACATTCTGTGGCTCTGACAGTTTCTGGGTGTCCTGCCATTACTCATTCACAGCAACCCCATAGGGTCAGGCCCATTATTACCCCTTTTCTAGCTGTGGAACTTGAACACTGCGGAGAGCAGGGAATGGAAACTCACTGAAACCCTAGAGCTCGGAAGTGGGGAGGCTGAGCCTGGATTTGGGTAGACTGATGGAGCAGTTGGACTCCACCGCTTGCCCTGCGATACGATTGCTCCATACCCATGGGTTCCACAGCCACAAATGCAGCAAAGACGGAAAATACTTGAAACAAATAACTCACATCTATGTCAAACACATACAGATTTCACCTTACCATCATTATTCCCTAAACGATACAGCAACTACTGACACAGCATTACCTTGTGTTAGCTATTCCATGTAATGGGCTGAAGGATACAGGAAGACTGTGTCAGTTACATGCACATAGTACACCATTCTAAGAGATCTGGACATCGACAGATTTTGATATCCACAAGGGGTTCTGGAATGATTTTCCATGGATACCAACAAATAATGTGTGTGTCCCAGGATGTAGCTTCCACAGAAAGCTGGACAATGCAATGCCAGACAAAAAGGGTGAGATGGACCAAATCCTCATGTGCCCTGCCTGCCCCTCAAATGGATGTGTTGAGCTGTAACTGCAAATGGAACAGCTTGTGCACGTGGGGCTTTGAGATACCATTTGATGGGCATAGGGTCATGCAGCCAGAGCCCCCAAGCTAGGATCCACGTCCTTAGGAGTGCTGGAGGAGACCAGAGCTTATCCAGTCTTCCCTGTACGCACATGGTGTCAGAAGGCCAGGAGGATGGCCTTGGCTTGGAACTGAACTTGCCCCCTCTGACTCTCACACTTGTCTGCTTCCAGAACAACAAGTGAACAGGCATGGTCTAAGTTACCCAGTGGAGGCTGGTTTGTTGGAGCAGCCCAAGGAGACTAGGATGTTGTTGGCAGTGTGAAATCAGGCCCCTCTGTGCAGCACCCTATAACCTTCCATCCCTCTCTTAAAGGACTCAGGAAATCTTCAAGGAAGTCAAAGTGATTGACTTTTGTTTAACCAGTTTCCTTTATGGCCCTGGAACAACTTCTCAAAGGACACATTTGGAAGTGAGTTGTAGGCTTTGGGGAAGAAGGCATATTTCATTTTCCAGGCAGTATGTGGCCCACCCAGTGAGTGGGGAAAGACTGTGAGACTAAGAGGAAAGAAGCAGAGTGGGCACAGTTGGAGACAGACGGCCAGAGGGTTGCACCCAAGAGGCGGAGTGGCAAGTGCCACTCCAGGGAAAAGAAGAGCCCCGCATTTCTAGAACATCCGCAGCATGGGTTGGGCTAGATGAGGCAGGTGGCTGCTAGGGCAAACCTGATGAGGTCTAACAGGGAGGAGCGTTTGGAACCTGCCCAGGTGAGAGGAATGCGAGAATAGAAAGGACATTCCAGTACCAAGTGCTAGCTGCAGTAAGGAGAGAACTACTGTGATTCATAGAATTGAGTCAGATGCCCTGGAAAGTGAGTTCTGCTGCTGTTAGACATGCAGTGTAGACTGAGCTCCTGGCGTCGTCTTCAATTATTTCTAGGGAATTACAGATACAAGTCAAATAAAAACTCCAGATGAGCAAGACAACAAGAAGATTGTGCAGGGAAACAGCAGAGGCCTGGGGTGCTTGCTGAAAGCATCTTAAAGATAGAACAGGAAGGATGAATCACACAACTTAGTTTTTCAATTTCAAAATGAAATATCATCAGTGATTTGTTGGATTATTTCTTATACTGATCAATTAACTGCTGATATATAAGGAGAAAGAATAAGCAAGCAAGCAAGCAAATGGACTCCCACCCGTTGGTTCCTTCCCCAGATGCCTGTAACAGTGAGGGCTGGCTGAGACCAAAGCCAGGAGATCTGGGACCTGATCCAGGGCTCCCACACTGTTGGCAGGAATCAGATTATGTGACTCACCACCTGCTATCTCCCAGGATGCACAGGGACAAGACACTGGAATCAGCAGCAGAGTCAGGGCTTCAACCCAGGCACCAGACCTGGGACCTGGGACCTGGGACCTGGGTGATCTAACACCTGCCCTGCCAGCTATCTTTTGATAAGCTATGCTGGTTGCAGGGTGGTATGAATGGGTGATTGCTGGGACAAAGGCAGCCAACTGCACAGAAAATTGTAAAACTTGCTGTGTATCCTCATGATACTTCATATCTGTTCTGCTTTAGGATGGGGCGTTAGACAAGATGGCCTTAAATGCTTCATCCATATCACCTTTCTGAGGTTTTTCATTCTTCAGCACATGCTAGAGGACACTTGCAAAGGCAGTTCTTTCTGGATGGTGGCATGCAACACAATTCAGACACTACATTTGCAACAAACACCTTACATGTAAATCAACATTACCGGAATCAATTTGCTTGCTAAGCAGAGTATCTAGACACAAATGGCTTCTATTGTCTGTCATTGACAATGTTGATGTGGAAGCAACCATCAATATAAAGAAATTAATTTCTTTGCATTCTTTATTTTAAAAAAAGAAATTGAAATTTTATGTCAACAACTGTGGTTTTAAGTTGGAATGCATTGGAGCTTTAAGCATGTTACAGAAACCAGACTCCTTCGGATTTCTTTGTTCATATATCCCCTTATAATTGCCAAACCACTGACAATGTAAATGGCAAGTGGATTTTACAAATGGCATAATCATTAGCGCCATCTACTGGTAAAATGGATTAGTATAACACCTGCTGTGTGCAAGACCCAGGGGGCTTTGCGGGAGTAGTAAGACAATGTGTACTCATCAAGAGTGACCACCTCTTATGAGACAACTAAAAATTTGAACACTAAAAGAGTTTCAAAGTTTTCACTCGGAAATCATCTATTGGGTACCCAAGTGTCACATACTGTCGTGAGCACTGGGGATGCAAAGACAGCACAGTTCAGACGCACCAGCATAGTCAGAAGGCTCAGAGCTGGGCGAGGGGGAAGCTACAGGAACACAAAGCACTGAGCCTTGATTCCGTTTGGGATGCCCATGAGGCCAGTCCGCTGCACACTGGTTACTGATGCCAGAGGACAGCAAAGAGCATCCCTAGACCAAGTAGGAGGTGACGCAGATGGCACAGCCCACCCCCTTCCCCCAAGCCCCAGCCCTTGAACAAGTGGGCAACTCTGTAACCCACAGATAGGCAATGAGGAACAAGGAAGCCTGGGTTCAGGGCCAGCCTGTCCTCCAAGGTGCAAGAAAGCTGCCCAGGGTGTTTGGGGTCTCATCTGCACGGACTGCATGTCGCACTGCCATGGAAGGTACATGGAAGTCCTCTGGGCTTTACACCTGCAGGCCATCTGACGTCACTGGAATACTGCATGCAGGACATCATCCTATTCCAGGAGGGCCAGGAAAAGAACCTAAGTTGTTCCAGAAGTAGTTCCTTATCTCAAGGAATGTTGCAGTCCCAACACCTACAATTATTTTGAGAACTACAGCTAAGGTTCAGCTAACGTTATCTGGGTACCTGTCCTGCAAGGCCCAGCAAGATGTCCCCAGCAAAGGGAGTAGAATTTCTGGTTGTTTTCTAGAGAAAGTAGAGCACGCACAGGCAGACAGGCATGGAGGAGCATATTGCACTCGGTGAACATGAAGAACCCCAGGCTGGGAAGGGAGATGTGGATCGGCCCTTCCTTCTACAAAGGCCTTCACCAAACAAGCCTGTTTAGCAAAGGGACCAGGCACAGTGCTTGCTTCTTTGAGTGGTGGGCGCTAGCTCCCTGGCAGTCTGTAGAACTATTCAAACAAGCCAACCACATCCTCCCGTGGGATGCCAGGGGGCACCTTGCCCCCCTTTTGTTCCTGCAAAGCCTGCATCCCTCTTTTCTCCCCCATATGGCCCTGAGCTGGGCAGGGTCCTCCTCTCAGGCAGTGACTAATAAATGTCCATCTACCTCATGTGTCCAGTGCTGAGTGTGCGGTATCCAACCACTGCCACAACCCTGCAGTGGGACCCACCCCTCATCGGGGGGTGAAGTCGGGGCAACTTAACAAGACTGCATCATACTGCAGTGCAGGACACTTTGCTTCTTAACATGCTTTTGTCTCCTGCCTGACTCTGAAGACATCTGAGTCAGTGATACTGTCTTTCAAAGGAATAACATGAATAAAAGTCCTTATCATCAAATGCTATGAAATATTTCACAAACGTTACAGTTTAAGAAAGATCATTTAGGAGCTGGTGTGGTGAGGCAGCGGGATAATCCTCAGCCTGGGGTGCCAGTAGCCCAGATGAGCATTGCTTGTGTCCTGGCTACCCCACTTCTGATTCAGTTCCCTGCTGTGGCCTGGGAAAGCAACAGAGGATGGCCCAGTCCTTTGGGTCCCTGCACCCACGTGGGAAACCCGGAAGACGCTCCTGAATCCTGGATTTGGATTGGTTCTGCTCAGGCCATAGGAGTCATTTGGGGAGTGAACCAGAATATAGAAAAATCCCTCTCTTTCTCTTTGTATAACTTTGATTTTCAAGTAAAATGATTTAAAAAGATTAATTGGGAAAGATTACAGATAGAACAAATTAAATATGAAAAAGACGAGTCAGGAAATAATTCACATGGAACCAGACCCCTGGTAGAGTTGTGTTTGGTGGGTACTGGGGCCAGCTGCCCAGGAAGGACAGCGATGTGGCGCTCTCATGGCAGCTGCCATGAGTGGGGCAGCAGTACCCCACACCTCCAACCCTGGAGAGAGCCGTCTCCCCTGCAGGCACACCCTGCCTCCACCCCTTTAGGCAACTGTAATAACACTCAGTACACTGGGCAACTTGTCAACAATAGAAACACAGTTCTCAGATCCAGAGCCTGGAGGATCCAAGATCAAGGTGAATTTACTATTGATTTCAGTTGATTTACTGCCTGGCAGGGGCTGGTTTCCTGGTGGAGTGAGTGACTTCTCACAGCAGCTTCATTACAAGGGACTTTTCTGGGGGCTTCTTCCCCGCAGGCGTCGAGCCCATCAGAAAGTCCCATCCTCATGGCACAATCAGTTCTCAAAGGCCTCAGCTCCTAACAGGCACACAGAATCCAGGAGCCTGTGTGGCCTTGCTGGGGTGGCTCCTGTCCAGTGGCCAGCGATGCAGAGGGGTAAGAAACTGGGCAACCCAAATATGCATGGAATGCCCTGGAAAGCCAGGTCTGCTGGCACTGCTGTTGGTCACAATTCACATGCCCCTGCTTCCTTCCCTGTCGTCCACAGGCGTGACGCCTCCCACAGCCACTCAGCATGTCATGGGGGAGTCTGTCTCCTGGACACACAAGCTTTAACACTGAAACATTTTAAAGATGGGAGGCAAGAGTAGCGTAGAACCAAACTGAGAAACAAGGAAGCCAGAACGTTTTCACACTGGGGAAAGCTCTGCCAGACAACATTCCCCCATCTTCTCAGAGTTATCTAGTCTGTGTGGGGAAAGAGAGTTCTTTAATGAAGCATCAACGAGGAGTAAAGCAGACGCTGCTGCGAGTCTGTGTGTAAAACAATTATCTGCTGGTCCTTCCTCATCCTTCCCCAGGCCCGGGACAGGAAGCAGCACCATCTCCCAGCAACAATCCTGAATAACCTGGAAAAACTTTAAAACCCACGTTCATCTTATTTGGGAGGCACAGAGTGAGAGCAAGAACGATGCTGAACGCACAAGTTCTCTTCAAATGTGTGCAGCAGCTGGGCTGGGGCCAGACTGCAGTCAGCAGCCAGGATCTCAGTCCACGTCTCCCACACGAGTGGGTCCCAAGCCCCCTGCCACAACTGTGGCCTCCCAGGAGGCACCTCGGCAGAGGTCAGATCCAGAAGCGGAACTGGGACATGTAACCAGCCAGACCAAACTGGGATGCAAGTATGAAATTTTAACTACTATACCAAATGCCTACCACCTGAATAACTTCTAGTTAGTAGAAGTGTTTGTCTGTTAAATTGATGAATGTGTCTAACAGGCTTATCCATTTATAATTCCAACAAGATTTTGTCCATCTTGGTAGCAAAACAGTGCCAGCTGGCTCTGAACCTGATAATGGGGTCCTGCCGTGAGAGCGCCCCACCACTGTGCTGCCCGGGCAGGTATGGCCAATTCATAGGCAAGTGTGACTTGTTGGGCACCCAGAAGACCAAGGACTCCCATAGCCAGGACTCGGTGAGTTTCTAGATTGTTCTTGCCATAATCACTGAATGTGGGACTTAGAATGCACTAGTTGATCCTTTAGAACAAGACAACACTGACATGACTGCAGACTTGGCTGCTCCACTCTGCAGCCTGGGCTTGGCCTGGGGAGCTGTCAGAGGTGTGATGGCAAGCTCACAGGTGTGTGATGAGGGCTGGCCTGGAAGGAAACCTCCCGTGACTGCTTGCTGTGCTGCAAGACGCCACTAGGTGGAAGCAGAACCCAACTGTTCATGTGGCAGCTGAGGAAAGGTTGAGCCTTGTGGCCAGGAAAGCCAAGAGGAGGACCAGAGGGGACAGGACCCTAGGTGACCCTCCCTGACAGCGCACTCTCCACTTACACACACATACACTCACTCCCTTCCCAACTTCCTCTTCCCGCTGCTCCTGAATAAGCTGATATCTCTTTCACTCAGTTCCCTGGCTCAGGCTCAGTGTGTACTGAATAGGGGAGGCATACAGCTAAGGCCGGTTGCTTGCCATACTTGCCTGCTGTGCAGATTGCCAGAGGAACTCTCAGTACTCCCACTGCCCAGGTCTCCCTGTAAGGTGCTAGCTGAATTCATAGCTAAGTTAGAGGCAGGTCCTTGCTAGGATGAGAGGAGTCCTTTAAAAGTGGCCCAGGTGCTTGCAAGACAAAAATGCCTTCCATCCTTTATGAATTTCTAGTTTTATCATGAGAATAGAAAGAAGTTAACTGTCATATCCTTCTGGTGGCTTTTTTGTTTTCTTGGGAGCAGGACAGACAGAATTGCAACTCTACTATGTCCCTACCCTCCAGCAGTTTCCTGCACTCAAGGTCTCCTTGGTATGGGAATTCTATGTGACACAGGACCAAGGATGTTTTCCCTCTAACACTCTCTCTCATACACTGAAACCCCCAGGGTTGGGAGGGTTTCAAGCCCAGCAGGTGATTTCTTCCTGAAGCCAGGTTTAAGAACCACTGCTTTAAACAAAAGATCTTGTTTCTTCCCAAATGGAGGTTGAGCAATGTCAGGGTCTTCCCCTCCACTGCCCTGTGGGTCTGTGCTGGCAACCAGGGGTTTTTGTGTTTAAACATGCAGATTTGGATTCAGGAGTCTTGGCATTTCCACTGCCTTGCCCCGGAGCCGTGGTGCAGCTGGTCTGTGGACCACACACAGCAGCGTCTCTTGCCCCTTTGCAATTGTTCTCTAGCTGGCTGGTGTTTCTTCTCCCACTGCGGTAGTAACCAGGGCGGCAGCTTCTATAAAGCTGGGGGTTAGCCTTCTCCCTGCATGCATGTCCCAGACACACCTCGCTCCAGGTAACTCAGAAATCCGTGTCCTGCCTCATCCTTCCACCTCTCCTTGGGAGCAGTCCTCTTTCAAATGGAAACCAAGCAACCCAGAGGCCACATCCTCCCTACTCCTCGGGCCCGGCCCTCTGGGCCACCTCCCAGGCCCAGCATGGAGAACTCCGGGCAGTCCCTCCGCCCCAGAGCCTGCTGAGAAGGCCCTGAATTTGCTCCTGAGATCAGGTGAAATCGGCCGTGTGGACTAGCTTCCCCTCGCCTTGGGAAGGCTGCGGCCCGAGTCCTCGCGCCTCTCTGCCTCCTCACAGGTGCTGGTACTTCCATGGGCAGCACATCTGTGTGTGGTCCCTTGTGATGGAATATTGCCTGTTCTTCTAGGACCTGTTAGTAACCAAGCTGTCTCTTCCAGGACAGCTATCTTGAATCCTACTGGCCCTGAATCAGAATCAAACTAAGCTGGTTCCTGATTCTTCTGTGTTCTGATTTGCACTCGAGTTCCACTCCTGTTTCCACTCCAGTGAGGTAGGCAGCTAGTTCAGGGTCACGGGCTTGGAAGCCACCCCCCCCCCCACTATCTAGGTGTTCCGTCCTGCCCACCTGTGACTCTCTCCTATCACCACCCGGAACCTGAGATGGGGCGGTATTGCATTGTTGTGTAACCATTCCCTTGATAACAAGGGGCTCACTCTCTTGGTCTGTGCCTCTGCTCGCTCTGGCACTCTTGACAGCCTCTGCAGTACCTGCTTGCTCTGTGGCTTCCCACAGACAGACTCTGAGAACAAGTATCCCCTGAACATGGCTCCTGTGTATTCCTCACCTCTTCACTGCTTGGGGGAGTCAGAGAAGATGGCATCTATGGCATGTTCAAAATCAACTTTTCATCAACTTATTATTTCTCTATATCTTCCCTTCATATCCACCACATCTTCAGGGATAGTGTGGAATAAACTGGCACAGATCTGGGACAGACAGAGAAGACCACTCAGTAGTGCATCTGCTCTAGGCTGCATCACAGCAGGTTCATGCACTCCAGACCCCACAAGGAGAGAGACTAGCCCGGGCTCTGATCTGTGGAGGTGGACTGGAAACATGGCAGCTTGAGAGGAGAGAGACTCTGGGATTGTCTGTCTCTGACAGTGGGTGGAGCATCTAACCCCAGCCCCGACACCGAGAGCTTTGCAAAGACCTGGGCCGGCATGTCCAATCAGTTCCCCAAGAACACTGGGCTGGTGATAGCCTGCTGGGCCCTAGTCTTCTCTTTGGGCCCATGTGGTTTCTCCACTGTAATCACAGGACGTTCTCAAATCCCCATCCGCCCGTTTGGAGAGCCCTCAGGAGTGGCGGTGAGGGGGTTATAAGTTGCTGCTGTCAGGTGGAGGAGCTCCTTGAAGGCTGGTGTTTGTGCTCATCAAAGCGTCCCAGCCTAACACAGACCAGGCACTTGAATGCTTTGTTGTGGAATGACATCATCCATGACTCCAAGTGCTGGTATCAGCACCAACAGTATCAGCATGGAGAAACACAAATTCTAGAGTTTAGTTGCCTAACACATTCCAGGTGACTCAGTGCATGCTCAAGTTAGGGAATAGCTGAATGAACCCAATGAGGACTTAGTAAAATATGATGTGAATGGAATTCGCTCTTCCTAACCTGCCTGGACTAAATAATTACACAGACAGCTCTGGTTCCCTCAGTGTCTTCATGGAATACGCAGGCTGCCCGGGAGGCCCACTGCCTGCCTCTTGCTCAGCTCTGGTCAGACTGCATCCTTATTCATACATATGGAAGGACTCGGGCATGTCTTGAGGCCAACCCAACAGCCAGAGATTCCAAGTGCCATGCCTGGAACATTCCAGCTCAACTCTGTGGTCCTGTACAATTTTTCTCCCCTCTTACTCTCAAGGGGCAGATGACTGTCAAGGGAATTAGAAGCATGCTGCTTTCAGAATTTCTACTTTAGCTGACATGTTAGCAATCATCTCCCTATCCCTTCAGGGGATTGCTGCTGGGACTCCCCTCGGAAGCCAAAATCCACTGATTCTCTATATAGGAAGGTGTGGCATTTGCATATACGCCATACGCACCCTCCTTGATCACTTGTAATGCCCAATTCAATGTATAAAATATATAGTTATACTGTGTTTAAAGAATAATGATGTAAAATGTCTATACACACTCAGTGCTGATGCGACACAAGTTTTGTAAGCATTTTCAGTTGGTTGAATCTTTAGATGCAGAAGCTGTGAATGAGAAGGACTGAATCCCATTTTTATTTTATAATTTGGCCTAATCTATCATTCTTCCTTTCAGATGAAATTAATAAATCTTCTACAATTAACGTAGAGCAGCAGGTAACATGTTCATTGTAGCAATCTATGTTTTAAAAAGATTATTATTTGGAAGATGGACTTAAGGAGCAGAAGAGAGAAATCTTCAAACCAATAATTTCATTGCCAAAACACGGCAATGGCTGGGATTGGACCAAATCAAAGCCAGGAGCCAGGAATTCCATCTGAGTCTCCAACATAGGTGACAAAGATTCAAGGACATGGGGCCATTTTCTGCTGCCTTCCCAGACTATGAGCAGGAAGCTGGTTGGGAAGTGGAGCAGCTGGTACTGGGATGCTGGCAGTGTAGGCAGTGGCTTAACTCACCAGACCACAATGCTGGCCTGTTAGCCACCTGCTGTTTGTCTCTTGGTTCTTCGATGCCTTTGCTGTTGTTCACCTCTGGTGTAACCATAGTTCTAAACTACAGCTCTTGGAACCACTGTGAAAAGGTGCTTGACCAAAAAGTCCACCACCAGCTGATCGCTGTCTTCCCCCATCTCCTTGAAAGACACCAGCCTGTCAATCAATTTTGGTTCCTCAAATTCATCAAACCCTCCTGTTCTGGACCTTTGAACCTGCTTTCCTTTGCCTGAAAGTTTTATTTTTTTTTCTTTTTTTGTCTTAAATATTAGTTTGTTTGAAAGGCAGAGTTATATATATAGAGAGAATTCTTCTATTCCCCGGTTCACTCCCTAAGTGGCTGGAACAGCCTGACCAGCCAGGAGTCCAAATTCCATTCAGGTCTGTAAGGCACGTGCAACGGTACAAGGGCTTGAGTCCATCTTTTACTACTTTCCCAGGAGTATTAGCAGTGAGGTGCACTGAAGTGGAGCAGCCATAGTCTAACTGGTGCCTCTATGGAATGCTAGTGCAGCAGGTGGTGGCTTAATTCACTACGCACAACGCCATCACCAACCCTTTCCTCTTTTCTTGACTAACTCATCTTTAGGTCTCAAGAGAAATCTCACTTCATCCAGTGGGGCTTCCCTACCTCTGTGAGGTTAGGACAACCGTTCTTCACTCTCAGATTCCAGACCTTTCCATAGCTACTCCTTTCTCAACTTCTCATCCTCCTTAGCTTGACAGAGCAGCAAATACATATCTTTGATTTTCCCAGTTCCTATCTCAGGGTCTGGTCCACGGGGGTGGGGTGTGGGGGGGGGGCTTCAGCGTTTGTTGGATGATTGAATGAAACCATGTCCAGGCTTTAGGCGCATCATTTCTGTCCCAAATGTGTCTACTTGTTTCCCTTTTGCTCTTGATGTTACAGCTTAGGCAGTAGCCAACCTTGTGTGGGAAGTGGGAGGAAGCATCAGTAGAAGAGATAAGTGTGTGATTTGCACAACAGATGGCTGGGTGCAGAAATGAAGTTGGCAGTTCAAGGCATGCGAGGCCATCAGGAAATTACCGTGGTTTCTACGAAGCCCTTTTATCTGTAAGGAGGAATCCCCACAATCAAATCACTGGTGCCTTTCCCTAGGTCCCCTGTGGCCAATTCTCTAAAATGTGTCTTTGATACAAGGCTATGAATAGAGGCTATACTTGGTCTTGGAGGAGAAACGGAGAGGAAGAGCATGATGTATTTCTTTGTGGAGGAATAAATGCTTGCTGTTCACCGCCCTAAACAAACCATTTGGGGACATCATACAAATTATAGATGATCATTTTTCCATTTAATATCAGGGTTAGAAACTATGTTATCAGACCCATTCTCTGAACTCTGCAGGATTCCTTGTGTAGGCTTCTGGCAAGCACCCACTAGTATTCTCAGTTGTCTGCTTTGCTGACTTAATGAAACAGCCACTTCCACATTTGCAAGGTCCCAATTATAGGAAAATCCTTATCTCAATGCCTTGTATGGGAGATGATCTACCAAATGGACAAGACTTTCAATCAAGACAATGAAAATAATTCCAAAGTAATTTTATGTTGAGTTTTAAATAGAAGGTGGTGGGAAGATTGTCTCTTATGTTTGAAATAGTCACCAAATTTTACTTTTCAACAGCAACATGAACTAGCCAGCCTGAACAAGGGGTGAAGATACCTAACAAAGGCTCCCTCGCTATGTATTCAGACCCAGTGACCGAAGATTGATCAAACGACGGAGCAAATATCTCAGGGACATTCTGGAGTTTGTTGGGCCTTAAGATTCCGCATTCAGAATGGGCCTCCTTTGCCCATTGGCACAGCTGACGAGGCCCTGCAGCATCTACACACAGATAGGGGAGGGGGAGCTGGCTTGCCTTGCTACCCCGGCCTCAAGCTGGATTGGCAGGTTTAGGCAAGCTCTAGACCTGCTGGGTCTCACTGAACTAAACCAGGTGACCCCCCAGGCTCAGTTGGTACTTGGTCCCTCTGTGGCTCCAGGTTTAAGACTTTGTACCTTTTCCAGGCCTGGTACGGTGGCCTAGTGGCTAAAGTCCTCGCCTTGAACGCACCAGGATACCATATGGGCACCGGTTCTAATCCCGGCAGCCCACTTCCCATCCAGCTCCCTGCTTGTAGCCTGGGAAAGCAGTTGAGGACAATTCAAAGCCTTGGGAAATCCAAAGCACCCACGTGGGAGACCTGGAGGAAGTTCCTCGCTCCTGGCTCCTGGCTTCGGATTGGCACAACACCGGCCGTTGTGCTCATTTGGGGAGTGAATCATCAGACAGAAGATCTTCCTCTCTGTCTCTCCTCCTCTCTGTACATCTGACTTTGTAATAAAAATAAATAAATATTAAAAAAAGACTTTGTACCTTTTCCCTGAAGACCAACACTTCATGAGTGGAATGAACTCTCGACCAGTGGAAGAATTGATCATTAGCGAGGGAGGCTCCCCTGTTAACCATAGACAGCTAAGTTAAAGTAAATACTGTACAGGTGACTGTGTACATAGCCATGCCTGAATTAGCAGAAACCCGAGTTAATGAGCAGCCGGTTAGAGTGCCTGGATCCCAGCCTCCTCCGAGTTGGCCAGACATCCTGGTGTCAGTCGAATCTGGACTTGAAATGCTTCTATTTTTAAACCATCCATAATGGGTTTGTTTACTCCTAGTGGGGTATATGCCAAGGGCAACGGAATAGTGTCTTGTATACATGGCTATGGATAGATTACCATGAAAGATAAAGTGGTTTCAGCAATGATCTTTTTAGCATGATTTCCCCCAACAGATGTTTTCTCATAAACAGTTATAGGGCTGGCACTGTGGCGTAGCAGGTAAAGATGCTGTCGGGAACATCATCATCCCGTATGGCCACGGGTTCTGGTTGCTGCTAAGCCAGCTCCCTGCTGATGAGTGTAGGAAAGCAGTGGATGATAACGCAGGCACTCGAGCCCTGACACCCCTTGGGAGACTTGGAAGCAGCAGTTCTTGGCTCTTGGCTTCACCTGGCACACTTTCCACTTAATGGTGTTAGAGATCATGATCCCTAAAATATATGAAATACAAGGCCTTTTGCACAAACTGAAAAAAATGTACATTCTGCTTTTTTCTTTGGGAGCTAAGATGTTCAATGCAAGAAAAAATATGTAAATATCAAATTTAAAAATCCAAACGAAAATTCTTATTTAGGCTTAAATTAGAAGTATTAGAATACATTTCATGTTAAAAATATTATTTCTAGTCCTGTTAGAAGACATAGATACCTTGAACTAATCTGCAGTAGTGACTCTTTAGAATTCAAACTGTTTGAAAAAGACTTGTATTTAGAGAGACAGGACAGAGTGAACTTCCACTCATGGTTCACCCTAAATGCCCGGAGCACCCAGGACAGGGCCAGGCTGAGGCAGGACCTGAGAATCGGGCCAGGTCTCCTGCACAGGTCACAGGAATCCAACCAGCGGGACCATCACCAGTGCCTCTCAGTGTCTGCAGTGGCAGAAAGCGGAAGGGAGCACCTGAAGGCTGGTATTGAACTGAGATTCCCTGACATGGGACAAGGGTATCCCAAGCAATACCTTTTTTTTTTCTTTTTAAAGATCTATTTATTTTTGTTGGAAAGTCAGATATACAGAGAGGAGGAAAGACAGAGAGGAAGATCTTCTGTCCGATGATTCACTCCCCAAGTGGCTGCAACAGCCGGAGCTGAGCCAATCCGAAGCCAGGAGCCAGGAACTTCCTCCAGGTCTCCCACGAAGGTGCAAGGTCCCAAGGTTTTGTGCCATCCTCAACTGCTTTCCCAGGCTACAAGCAGGGAGCTGGATTGGAAGCAGGGCTGCTGGGATTAGAACCGGCACACATACGAGATGTCTGTGTGTGCAAGGCGAGGACTTTAACCACTAGGCTAATGCATGGGGTCCCTCAAGCAGTATCTTAACTGTCAGACTAAAAGCTCAGTGTTTGTATCTGGGGAGTAAGCCTATGATGGAGGATCCCTCTTTCTTGCTTTCACTGTGTTTCTGCCTTTTGAAATAAATAAATCATTGCTTTTAAAAGATGCTGGTTGCAATGCTCACATCCAACCTCAGAGTACCTGGGTTGGGGTTTCAGCTCCGGTTTCAGACTCCAGTTTCTTGCTAATGTGCATCCTGGGAAGCAGAGGACAGCTCCAACCAGAGCCCTGGATTGGATTCCCTGCCCCTGGCTTTGGCCAGGCCACTGAGAGCATCTGGGCACTGACTCAGCAGATGCAAGCTCTGTTTCTCTTTCTCTCCTTGCATCTATCTCACAAATAATTTTTTCCAAAAGTTAATTTTATTATGCTATAGAAGTTTTGAAATCCACATAGTTTTTTTTTCATAGTGTATATTTTCCCTGAACATTCTAGAGATAGTATGTGTGTGTGTGTGCTGCATGCATGGGGGGATAGGGAGAGAAGAAGACAGAGTGAGACACTGAGCTGTTGGGGAGGGCATAGATACAGCTCTATTCTGTCCTGTTGGTTCTTTTTCTCTGGTGGCTCCTGATAAACACCTCTGCAGGGATGCAATCAATGGAAACAAGTGTGGGATATCCTTCAGGTTCATGGAAATCACTGTCCACCACAAATTCTTGCAGAAAGACAGAAAGAAGAAGTGTAACCTATAGATTAAAAGTGACTTACAAGATATAAACCCAATGCAACATAAAGATCTTAACTTGGGTCCTGACTGGAACAAACCAACTGCAAAAAGTTATGGGAAAAAGGGCCAAGTTTATGATCTGTCAGATGAAGAATACCTGTTGAAGGGTCTCAGCCTGTAAGAAGATGAAAAACACTGCCAAGGTGATATAATCAGGGATGGCCATAGGAAAAAATGTCTCTTGAATATTCTTTGATCATAAATGACAGCATGAGCGCTCTTGTAAGGTTTAGTGGGAGTGAGTCTTAAAGGACAGCAAGTATATCTTCCTATTTTGCTGCTGCACCTGCCAGATGGCCAGTAGGTAATTTTCTAATTGTATGATTAAGGAGCCTTTTGGGGGATGGCTGTTCAGCCTCATGATTAAGACACTGCTTTAAGAAGCCCACACCCTGTCGTACAGTGCCCAAGTTCAGTTCCCGACCCTGGCTCCTAACTCTACCTTC
The DNA here is from genome assembly GCF_017591425.1 of Ochotona curzoniae. Lineage (NCBI taxonomy): Eukaryota > Metazoa > Chordata > Mammalia > Lagomorpha > Ochotonidae > Ochotona > Ochotona curzoniae. Next base: position 11,933,422 of record NW_024466502.1, read on the forward strand.
CTGGTAGGATGCTGGGAGGCTCAGGTGACTTGATTCTTGCCAGCCACATGGGAGAGATATGTTGAGTTCCTGGTTCCCAGCTTTGGGCTCCCAGCTACCTCACGCAACTGAAGAATGAGCCAGGAAATGAGAGCACAAATAACCCTATAGACTGGGGCAGTGGGGGGGGGGAAGCTTGTTCATAGAATGAAATTCAATCTAGAAAACTTCTGCAACTAAGCAAGTTAGATACACACATGCATGGCCCAGAGGAAAGATCATCCTGGGTGTTACCAAAGAAGAGGGTCTTGAGGGCCAGTCCTGGGTCTGTCTTTTGGGCTCCTCTGTCCAGGGACAGAAGTGGACCTCACTTCAGCTCTGGCTGACTGGTATAAATACAAAATGACACATCACTAAATCTGTAAATGGTTTCAAATGCTATGTAAAGATATAATGATTAGTCAAGGTTGCAAACTCACATGCTTTCACGGGCACAACAGGCGAGGGAAACCTGCTTAGACAGAACTGGGCCCCTAGTGAGAGACTTGCCCTGTCTAAAGTACTTGTGTTCATGCTCATGTTTCAGAAGTACCAGCAGCCAGAGGCAGACTCCAGAAGGCTCCAGTATTTGGCCGGTGATGCTGAGGGGTGGAACTGGCACAGCTTAGAGCTTGCTGTTTTGTATCTACTGATGACCTTCTCCCGCTTCTTGGGTAAGAACCCCACAGGAACTGTTACCAACCGAATTGCAGCACCACAGCCTCTTTGAAGTTGTTCTTCTTTTCCCCATTTCTTGTTGCTTCCATCTCCCGTATCAATTTCTCTACTCTTTTTTTTTCCTAGCAAAAAATATGCTGATATTTAGGGTAAAGTGAGGCTTACCCATCATTTTCTAAACTTTAAAAATTTTGTGTGGGGCCCGGCGTGGTGGCGCAAGTGGTTAAGGTCCTCGCCTTGCAAGCCCGGGATCCCATATGGGCGCCGGTTCTAATCCTGGCAGCCCCGCTTCCCTTCCAGCTCCCTGCCTGTGGCCCGGGAAAGCAGCAGAGGACGGCCCAAGGCTTTGGGACCCTGCACCCGCGTGGGAGACCCGGAAGAGGCTCCTGGCTTCGGATCGGCATAGTATCGGCCCGTTGCGCTCACTTGGGGAGTGAATCATTGGACGGAAGATCTTCCTCTCTGTCTCTCCTCTCTGTATATCTGCCTTTCCAATAAAAATAAAATAAATCTTTAAAAAAAAAAATTTGTGTGCAATGGCTGGGGCTGACGCCAGGGGCCAGGAACTCATCCCAGGTCTCTGCTGTGCATGGCAGGAACCCAGCTACTTGAGCCCTCACTGCTGCCTGTCAGGGTCTGCACAAGCAAGAAGCTGGAGGTAGCAGGCAGAGCTGGGAACAGAGCCAGGCACTCCAAGGCAGGATGGGCAGCCTGGCCAGAAGACTCACTGCTAGACTAAATGTTTCAACAGTTATGGCCTCATGCTGCTGTGGCATGAAAATTTACTTTTCTACCAACTGATCCCCAAGCCCTGACACCCTTTCTTCCCTTCTGTCTTCCCAGGAGATGCAGACACCTGTGTGCAGGATGTGGGTGACAGAACCAAGCTCAGCAGTGGATGGTACTGGCACGCTCATCTGGGCCTCTTGGTTCCTTCTGACATCACAGCCTTTTTGAGAGCTGCTTTTTTTTTTTTTTCACTTCTGGGAAGCTCCTTGGGAATGACCATATCAAGTCAATTATGGTTTTAATAAATTTAAACCCATTTCTCTACAAATGAACAAAATGAGAGGAAGCAGCTGTTGAGATCGTGGTCTAAAAGTGACTCAGTGATACAGCATTGAGGGATATGCTTGAAAAGGTCACATCATGACTCTCAAATATAAAATGGACATTTTTAAATTATGAATTATTTATTAATTCATGGGGGAATTACTAGTCTGACATTCCCCAGAAATGGTTTTCTTACAATCCCCTTTGTCCTTTTACTCTTTTTCCCACTTCTCCCTCCAGTGGCACTTCTTTTTTCCCCTATCTTACCAACTCACATTCATTCCTGTGAAGTCCTTACTTCTTCCCTCAGCTCATAAAAAGTCCTAGGCTTGGTTAGATAGTCATAGTTCTTGGGTAACATGAGCCAAGTGAAATGGCAGGAAGCTTGTAACCACTTGAAAGGATGTGGAGAGAAAGGCCTGTCCTAAAGTCACTTCAAATACTGCCCACGAAGTGTCCAACTCTGAGCAAATTTGGTGGACAGGCCCACAGTCAGAGTATTTGCACAGTGATAGGAACAATCCACTTTGATTTAAAAAGCTGTCATTGGGAATTTGGTTGACAAAGCTGTTTTATCTCAAAGTACATTTTCTTCATCAAATCAAATCTCCACATATACTCCAGGCTTTACCAACCATTACTAGGTGAGGACAAGAGTCATATTGATGACAATGAGGCATATTGTGGGGTAGCAAGAAGGACACTAAGGTATGAGGTTGGAGAACTCACCATAAAACAAAGCCAGGTATTCTGAGGATGGGTGTGAATGAGGACCAAAGTTGAAGGAAGACATCCATTTTGCATTGAACAATTAGATGCCACGGATGCAATATGGAAGCCAAATAAACCACGTGTGTGACTGAGCTCCTCTGACTTTGCACATCGGTTATTTATCTGGAACCTTGAGTCATCCTTGAGTCAGACGTATGAGTAAACTGGAAATCTTATCTGCCCTCACACTCCAGGTTCAAGACAGGAAAAAGATGAGCCCAGGAAAGGTTACTAATCTGAAAAGGCAGGCAGGTGCAGTGGAGCTAAGTCACCCTAACTAACCCACTTAAGATCAGCCAAGTCCAACAGAATGCCAGGAGCATGACTGAGTCCAAAGGGATCAGGAAAGCCACCCTGCTGAGCCCAGCCTAGACTGACTGACCTTCCCTGGGGAAACACCATGAGGATCTGTGGCTGTGTGTCACACAGCAGTTTTCTAACAATGGCTAACTAATATGCCAATTCGTACCCTTATGAGACAAGAGAGCTCTCCGTGGCTATACATACTTCCCAAACTGGCTCAGCTTAGGGGATACAGGATTTCCAAGGTGTCATTGGATGGTATTCTCTACAGAAGGGTCAGAAACCATGACGACATATACAGGCTTCCCTTTCTGTTCAGAAGGGATCTTTATCAAGTCATTCCTTATTGGAAACTATATACCACACTAGTCTCTTCCCTAGGAAAACTAAGGGGTGGAAAATGCTATCTGGTTCCCAAGAGAAAACAAGGTAATTTTTAGCTGTAAAATGTTTGAAACTAGAGTAGGAAAACAGAGAAGTGAATGAAGAGTAATGACTCCTCCCCACCCATGAAGCTCAGGAGCAATGAATTACTTGGTTTTTTTTTTTTTATATGCCGTCACAAACCAAGCAAAATGCTTTACACAGAAGGTGCCTAATATGTGTATTGGCATGAATGGATGGATGTTGGAATGCTTTTGAACAGAGGTTTTGCCCTTTTTTTCTTGGAGTTTCTTAGGGAAAAGTGGGGTGGCATCGTTGAGAAAAGGTGAGGAAGGAGCTATAAGACATGTGGGGGCAAGAAGCAGGTGGATGTAAGAGGTAAGAAACAAATGTTGATTGGGGCAGGTGTTTGATGCAGCAGTTAGACTGCCACCTGGTTCAAGTTCTGCACCTTGCTTCTGAGCCAACATTCCTACTGTTGTATTCCCTGCGAGGCAGCAGGTGATGATTCAAGAGCCTGCATCCCTGCTGACTGTGTGGGAACCGAGAGCTCAGTCCTGGTTGCTAGGGGCACTTAGGGAGTGAATCAGTGTATGGCATCTGTCTCTGACACTCCAATAAAATGAAAATAAATAAAAATGGAAGAAATAAAAGAACTGTTGGCAGAACCTAGAAAGAAGTGATTTGGGTAATCAGGGAAAGGGAGTAAAGGTGGAGAGAACACTTGGTGTAGACAACAAATACAGTTTACATTTAAAGGATATATCAAAGTCTACTCCCAAAGGATACTTGCTATTGCACTAAATAAGAGGCTCTTTTAGTTTGTCTTACTTAAGTCTTCAACCTAATGCAATCATTTTTATTGCATTGGTGGCATCTTTTATTATCACACCCAAACTTACTGCTAAGTTATCTTCAGATGTATCTAATGTTGTTCTATAATTGAATTAAAGCTGCAGGATGTCTTGGATTAGAAGGATCTTTCTTCAAGCAGGCCTAAGGTTAGTTGGAGAGTGTGACCTGTCCGGGATAGAATTCCCTCCTCCAAAACATCCGTAGCATTATACTGGATTCATTTGCAACTCACTGGGAGATTTTATTTTGTCCAATTTGTTGAAGATTTGCTATGTGTTTTTATTTCTCTTTTCAATTCAGTTCAATATGCATTTATTTAGCTCTCTTACTGCAAATGATATGAAAAGTGTTACTGAATTCAAAGAATAAAGAAAATGGCAGATAAAATTCAAGAAAAGGAAGATATATAATGAACGAATAAATAAGTTCATTCATGAATAAAGAATTTATTCATGAATAAGTAAACTCATTCATCCAACAAATGAACCTACAGTCTTTACTTTTACAATGCAGTGAGCTAGGTAAGCACTGTGTAATAGAGGGAGAAATATGAGCCACTCTTCTGTTCTCTGGAAATTTAGATTTTTTTTAAAAGAAAATATGCCATTGTATGGCTTAAGTTCAATTGTATTAATGCTTTAACCCAACCAAAAACATCATGAAGAAATAAACTCTCAACAATTTCCTTAAACCTTAAAAACACTGAACATTCTATATGGGAAAGGCCAATGAAATCACAGCAGTGTGTAGGATATGCATGTGATGGCTAGACAAAGCCCTGCAGCCACTAATCAGTAGGCTTCAGGAAGAGAATTTAAAATATTTGGATGGGGGTGGGGAGCCAGTGCTGCAATGTGGCAGGTATATCCACTTCCTGCAATGTTGACATCTCCAATGGGCACTGGTTTGTGGCTCAGCTGCTCCGCTTACCGTCCAGCTCCTTGTTAACAAGCTGGGAAGAGTGTCTGAAGATGCCCTAAGTAACTGGGCCCCCGCTACCCACATGGGAATGAAGCTCCTGGCTTTGGCCTGGCCAGCACTGGCTACCACAAGCATCTGGCGAGTGGACTAACCCGTGAAGAATCTCTCTCTCTCTCTTTCCTCTCAAATAAATAAACTTGAAAAACTCTCAATATTTTTTCAAGCCTGTGTGAAATACTTCTCAGTGTAGTGTATTAGAGGTATTTTTCTGAGCATTGCAAAAGATTTCTTTAGCTTTAGAAAGAATTATCTTTATCCAAAGTTAGTTGACAAGTAGAACAAACGTTCATAAAATTCCAAAACACATCAAGAAAATTACATCTATTTAATCTACCCACACTCTAACCTTGGCTCCTTGTTTGTAAAACTACAGCCCTTCAATAGTCAATGAATAAAAAAATGAAAGAACCAGAAGCACCATGACAGAGTGAACATTCTACAGAGAGGATGACAACTGCATGTACGTAGCATCATAGGGATGCTTGCTGCTGTTCTTACCACCTGCTGCCACTGGAACCTCAGCTCCATGAGGGCAGGACCTCTGCCTATCTAATTTTCTGCTGTGTCTGCAGTACCTAGAATAAGGAATGCCAGACAGGGGACTCAATAAACAGAATCAATAAACGAATAAATGTGTCTCATCCAGTGAACAGCAGAAATGCAGAACCCGGTATTTGTACAATGGCATGCTACTATAAATGTGTTTCCAACTCCACATTCAATGATATCCACAGTGCTAACTTCAAATTACTGTGGCAGGAGAACTTACACCATAGGAAATGGCCAATGCTATAAACCAAGACAGCTTCTTGCTTTTAAAATGTTTAAAATGCAGATTAGACTCTAAAATGTGTCATGTTTTTCCCCATTCCATCACGAATAACACAATATTGAAGAAGAGTTCCTCCAATGCTCAAAATGATGGCCAGGGAGTCATTCATGTCACTGATGACCAAGGATTACCCCAGTGCGTTCTTCATTGTTTTGCTCTCATGTCTCTTAATATGAAAGTCTTCAAAAGACCCACAGAAAATACGCATTGAAAAACCATGCCTGGAGTTCCAATTGTTTGGCACCAAAATAAACTTAATCTTTTAATCCCATTTCCATGAACTTTTTGGAGTGTCCTGTATTTCACCATCAATCAAGTCAAAATTATACTTGTTCCTCAACCGCAGCTGTTGGTACTGAATACAAAAATGGAATAAAAATCAAGAAATGTGTTCTGAAACTTTCTTGGATATATGAAATTCATGATCAAGAACTTGGTATGTTTTACTAAGTGATACGTCATATGCTCTTTATATAAGTAAGATTCATAATGAGCAGGTACATGTGTCTACATCTTTATGTTTATAGAAAATTGTTTGGAGCCCTGGGTAAGTGTTTGCCAACACATCACTGCCTGAAACCATAATACAGAGTGGAAGGTAATAAACAACGAAAGAGTTGCATGGGGTCTGAAAGCCAAGGAAAAGGGCAGAGTTCCTAAGAGATCCAGGAAGGCAGCCCTCACAGATTGCAAAAGGGGGCTGAGAATCAGCAAGACCCTCGGCAAAAGAAATCAAGTGAACTGCTTCCTTGGGAACCCTCTGCTTGGCTTGTCCAGCTAGTCCTTGGGGGTAGAATGCAGATAGCTTCCTATCCTAACAAGGTCACTACTTGCCTGCGGCTGCCCAGGGAATCAGACTCGGCACATCACAGATGATCTTACAAGATGGAATAAGATAATTGTTAAGCTTCTAGAAATGGTAACATTTACCCCCTTTTGGAACTCCAAAGTAAGAGCAGTATAGAACACACTGGAGAGAGAAAAGTCCCAGGAAGCAAACAAAAATCAGTTAGCTAGGGATTTCTACAAAAAGATATAACATTTCAGAGGTGGTAAAATAGGTATAATTAAAGAGACAATTCTGCTATCCATTTATTCACTAATCAAATGGTCAGGGATGGGACAGAATAAATCCTAGAGCCATAAATAGGACCCAAGTCTCCCACATGGTTGTCAGGAACCCAATTACTTGAGCAGTCACCTGCTGCCTTGCAGGGTCTGAATTGGCAGGAAGCTATAGTCAAGAACCAACCTGGAAATTAAGCCTTAAGTGCTAAAGGGGATGCAGGTGGTGTGACTGCTAGTCCAAACACCTACCTCCAGAGACACTGTTTTTCACAGGATTTGCAGGCTGGAGATCTAAAATGCACTACATGGGCAGGTGGAAGTGGACCCCACACCTCTCAAAATATCCTTTTCATTTGAGAATGAAGTTGCCTATAAAGTTAGACACTACCTCTTTCCTCAATGACTTTGTAGACTCATAAATTTTCTAAGGATTCAAGGAATTTTCTGAAAGGCTTTAGGACTGACACCATTGCCCACTGTCCTTCTGTCCTTCCATGCTAATGTGCCACTCCCACACCTGTCATACTGACAGAACCTCCAAGATGATGCCAGTCTAGAGGACACTTTCCTTCTTAACCTGCAGTCAGTCTCACAGAAGGGTGTGGAGAGAGAGGAGAGGAGCTGGTATTGGCGACCTGTCTCAGGGTCAAACCTTATATAAGTTACTAGAGGATAGATAGCACAGGCTCCTGGCACAAAATAGCACCCATTCTACAACTGGTTCTGATGTGGGTATCCTGGCTGCAGGTGTATCTTGTGGAAACTACCTGCTCATCGGTAGATACAAATCATTACCACTTGAGATGCTTGGGTAAGTCTATCTATACTTAACCTAGGGAAGGAGCATTAGAAAGAGTGCGCAGCCTTAGGGTTGCCCACGACCAACGTGTTGTAAAAAGTCATTTAGAGGATGATGGTGCCACTAGAACTCTAAATCATAAACTTGTACACAGTGATGTTGTCGAAAGAGGTGTGCTTAGTGTCTCTTGTAAAAGAGACACGTGCACAGAACACATTGTCTTTACTCCCCATGTGTATATGTGTGTTTAGAGGGAAGACCTGTGAAGTTTTAGGGTGGCTGGTGGGATGAGAGCCAACCCACAGTCCTGCTATGAACAGTCTGGATTCTCTTCCTAGACAATAGCAGGTAGGACCTAATAACAAGCATTGCTGGGAAAGCCTTGATGTCCAGGAAGGAGACCCCCTGGAAAAACACAGAGTTCTGGCCCAGGTTCCATTTAAACTGTGTCACACACATAAAGATGATAGCATTTCTTCTCACAGGCTGGTTTGATATGTGACATAACTTTAAACACACAAAAAAGTGAACTATAAAGTAAAATAACATTGCATTAAGGAAAGCATCACATTTAGAAATTGTAAGCTCGCTCTCCCTGTTTAACTTAATAATACAGCCAAGTATAAAATCTCAGAAGCTAAGGGAACACACTTGAGTTGGGGAGTATGTGGTCAGAGACCAGATTAACTAAGAGAAAATCCTGAAAGTTAAAAAAAAAAATTCAGATAGGAAATAACTTATTGTTGGAAAATGATTTCTACTTCTCATCTCAACTTTTGGAGCTAAAATAAGGTTAGGCCATGAAAGAACAAACTATTTCCAAACCAATCATCTTCAGCCATGGTTGGAAATAGTGATAACCCAAAAAGTACCAGTTATCTTGAGAAGGTCTGGGCTCATAATTGAGTCTATTTACAGTGAAAGGCACTTTATGTTTACCTTGCACTTTTGCTGAGTTGTTCATAACATTCATGAACTTGAGCCCCCGTAGAAACATCTCTCTGCCTGCCTGCTCATACGAACCCACAGCTGAGGGGCTGGAGAGCACTTTTTCTGCTGACTGTGGTCATGCATGGCTGGATGATTTATGGCCAAGGCCAACAACCACATCCATATCTCAAAGTCATTAATTACCAAGAGAGAGAGAGAGCCCAGAATCACTCAGGAGAAAGTCTTCAGACAGTCAATCTGTTCAGAAACTTTTTTTAAAGTCATATTAAGATTTTTCTCAGTGGCATTTTTGAAATATAACCTTGCACAAGGACTACGGTGAATGGTTCCTGATAGTGTTCATAATGTTAGCATCTGGTGAAAGGACCAGATGTGACTGTATAATGACATATAACAAATGATGACAAAACTTTGGAGGTCAAGGAAGTGTGCCAAACATCAAAAGGGTACATTTCAGAAATTGCCAGCGATGATCTTGGTAGCAAAATCCAGACAAAGTCTAGAAAAGATGATTAAAGAAGATGACTCGTGGGCTCTCAGGAAATATAGGGGCTCCCACTGAGGCCAGCTTGAGTCCCTACCAGCATATAATATGTTTGAGATAGCATATTAGGATGCTTTGCAACACCTATCACATTGTTCTTCCAGATAAGACAGTGCAGCATTGGCTGGTAACCAAGTCTCCAATCCCCAAGATCTGGTACTTGTGTTTGTCTATCCTATACAACTAATTTCACATCCACTTACAGAACATAGACTTACACCCACAGAACACAGAGTGCTTCTTCTAAGCAAGGGCTAGAAACAAATAATGAAGTCCCTACACTTAGAGGACTGCTAATGCAGTGGCAGGAAAGGACGGTGTACGAGTGACCACAAACCAAGCTGGAGTAAAATCACCATCAGAGACCAATCAGCTGCTATCGTGAATGAAGACCAAGGTTCCTTCCAGTTGAAAGATGTGAAGAATCTTGGCAGGAAGTTGGCATCAACCAAAATAGGGGAAGGAGAGAGTATGACTTACTAATTTTTATAAAAATATCCTACAAATCTGTTAATATCAGGAGAAATAGGCTGTAGAGTTATGGGAAACCTTTGTATTACTTCAGAATTCTAGATTCAAATTTAAAACGATGATAAAATATAAAGCTTAATGCTTTGCATGGGGATGGTAGTGACGGCTCTGAAGGAGGAAGTGACACAAGGCAGAGGTGGGGAATGATGACAAAATGGGCTTTGCCCCAAACGGCATGAATAGAGGCCTTACAGCAAGAAAGCGAAGCACAATGGGATAGGAGCAGGGACTCCAAGGATACTCAGGATGGGTCCCAGGGCTCTTGCTGGGAACCAGCCCTGGTTAGGTGGTCCTTGACGGATAGGTAACAGCACCACTGGGCTCAAGAGTCATGCAGGCTGACATTTGAGTTCTGTGTAGCCACTACCTTTGCAACAGCACTGAGTGTGTTACATCCCTTCATAAAGCTCTAGTTACCTTCCTTGAAAATGGGGAGGATTATGTGATCCGACACATAGGATCACTCAAATGGGACTGTAAGTGGTACAGAGCAGAGGATAAACACTCTAAATGCAGGGCTAAACTGGAAGAAGTTTTTCTGCTATCTGTGTAGTTTTCCTTAAAGCAAGCAGAAAAGTAGAAAATTCTTTCTCTTGTTTCATCCCAATCTCATTCAGTAGAGAGCGTACAGGTAGGCAATAACTTGAGCCAGAGACAGGCCAAAACTCCCTGGGGAAGGTTGGATGTGCCTGGGGTTAGGGATGTGAACAGAGGATGCAATCTGACATTAACCAGCTGTATAGTCCGCAACGAGTGGCTGGCAGGTACTTTGTGAAACCCAGGCTCCCAGAATGGGAGCCCAGGTGAGTAGAGAAGCAGGGAGTCAGGAGAGGCTGTGGGGCAGACCCAAAGCAAACAGCAAGGAAGTCAGGAGAAGGGAGGCATGGTGAGAGCTGGGATCACTGTCAGAAAAAGCAAGAATGGAAATGCCTGGCCTGCCTGCTGGATTTGGAAATAGAAAGAGGTCTTAATCTCTTGCAGCAGAATCCCACTGAAACCACAGGGAATGTGGCAGGCTGAGAGAGCAGCTGGCACAGAGAGGACCAGGCCAGGAGTTGCAGCTATGTTAACAGACCACATTGTGAGTGGGGGAAACCACAATCTTAATTAATTTAACCTTTCTCCTAAGGAAGATAGAATGAGCACTTGTTCTACAGATGAAGAAGCTGAAAACCACAGAGGTTAAGTTACCAGGCAAAAGTCCCACAGTCGGCAATAGGAGATGGGATGGGAACGGCACGTCAGGCTTTGAGGACTGAGCTCTGGGAGGAAGCAGGAAAGCACAACATTTACCAAGTGCCAGATCCCAACGTTCATCCCAGGGACCACCAAGGAGTTAGAGGACCTGGAAGGAGATGAGGTGGATGTGCAGAACTTCCCAGCATACGGTGATGGTGAAGTGGAAAGACATTTCCAGGCACTCTGCAGGTCTGAGACATCTGGGGAGTTGGGTGGGGGAGCAGTGAGCAAAGCTCCTACGCTGACCCTGCCCTAGCTGCTCTGGTACTAGTGAGCAGCTGAACTCAGCTGTGACTGCCCGTCGCTAGCTGCCCGTGTACACACTAGCCTTTGAGTCAGTCCTTCCCTCTGATGACTGCTGTGTGATATGTGAGGGATGCCTGCATGCTGAGTGTGTGTGTGCATGTGTGCGCAGTTAGCTATGAAGCCTACGCAATTCTGTATGGGTTAGTGAGCGTTGAACTATGGTGCAGCACTTGTATGAGAGTGTGAGTCTATGTGTGTTGGTACCTGTGGGTGTGACTGGAAGACAAATGACTTTGTATGTGTACGGCCTGGATGGTGAATATGTGTGTAATGTGTGTATGTTGTCAGTAAGGTGAGTGTGTCTATTTGTGTGCAATGCTCAGAGGTGTTTACATGGTGTGTGATTGTATATATGCACAGTGAGCCATAGAATCTGCCTAGTGTGTGTGATGTGGGCAGTCTGGTACGAGTTTACCTATAGTGAAGGTTTGTATGTATACATAGAACTGTAGAGTCTACACGGCGTGTGTGTGTGTGTGTGTGTGTGTGAGTGATATAGGCATTGCAAAGATGGGACAGCCATCACCCTGGGCAAAGGCAGGTCACCCCCCAGCAGGGATCACCAAAGGCATTGGAAGCAGTGACAGAGGGGCAGGCAAAGGAGAGACTACAATCCCGCAACCCTCAAGGACCTGCAAGGCATTGCAAGTTGGCTTTGGCGCTGGAGTAGTGGCTGCAAAGGGAAGAGTCCTGTGAGGACACTGTGTTTCTCAGCACCGCCTGGCCCCACTGTTGCTGGACTCCCTCGAGGGCATTGCTAGAGGAGCATGGGTATTATCTTCAGATGCAATCAAAGGGTTCTAGCCACACACGCACAGATTCCTGCTCCTCTCCTCACCCCTTCCCCATCCAGTGTACAGTCAGGAGAGAGCCATGGGCAGGCTGTGAAGAGGCACAGGATGGTGAGAAGTTAGGTCTGCAACCCAGACATCAGCTGGATAAACAGATTGTGGGTTGTGAGGTCCAGGTTTAAACAGGTGCACAGATATTAGCTGGCCTCCAGGAACAGGATGCTGAAGCAAAATGATGAGAAGCCAGAGAGCCAGGGCTCTGTGCCAGGAAGGTTGCCAGTCTCCCAGAGGAGCTCGGCTGGTGAGAATGCCTATTTCAGAGAGCAGGCTGATATCCCCAGGTACCACCAGCTCGAGGCATGCTGGCTGAAGCATATAGGAACACTGGCAGTAGGAAGATAAGGAGACAGGGCATAGCGACTAAGACATGCACATCCAACATTTGGGTTTGATTCTGGCTCCAGTTCTCAACTCTAGCTTCCTGTCAATGCAGACCTTGGGAGGCAACAGTGGTGGCTGATATAGCTGGGTCCCCACCAGCCACATGGGAGAACTGAATCATCTTCCCAAGTTCCGGCTTCAGCCAAGCGCAGTCCCAGTGGTTGCAGGAATTTGAGAGAGTGAACCAGCAGTGGATAGGAAATCTCTATCTCTGGGCCTTCTCTGCCTCTCCAAAGCATCTTTTTAAAAGGCAGAGAGAAAATGTCCCTCTACCCGGCTCACCAAAGTCTTTATTTTGCATTCTGGTAAAAATCAGTCTCCTAATAAGATGACCAATCTTGGCTTTTTTTTTTAAAGATTTATTTATTTTTATTGGAATGTCATGTAAACAGAGAAGTGGAGAGACAGAGTGGAAGATCTTCTGTCCACTGATTCACTCCCCAAGTGGCCACAATGGCCGGAGCTGAGCCAATCAAAAGGCAGGAGCCAGGAGCCTGCTCTGGCTCTTGCACGCAGGTGCAGGGTCCCTAGGCTTTGGGCTGTCCTCACTGCTTTCCAAGGCCACAAGCAGAGAACTAGATTGGAAGTGGACAGCTGTGGCTCTGACATACTTAGACCATCTTCTGCTCTTTCCCCAGGCACATTAGCAGGGAGCTGACACTCCTAACTGGAATGCCAACATAGCAAGCAGCTACTTCATCCATTGTGCCAAAATGCCAGCTTTTCTGGCCAGTTTTCAGTGAGACAGCCCGATCTATTGAGGGGAAAATTGGGATAGAAATTTGTTCTTCAGAGTGATCCTAAATCTGACTCCCCAGTAACATCAGCATCGTGATCTTGGACCTTCCTCCCGCTTCCCACAACCCCATCTAGTTTTCCTCTTTTTTTCTTTTCTAGATAAAACAAATGTCTGTGTGTAGTTATATTTCAAGCCCCTTTGTCCTTCTAGTTGGCCTTCTGCAGAACCAATGCATGGGGTTTATGCCTAGTTCTTTACAATACACTGTGTCAGAACAGAACTACGCCAATTTGACTATGGAGTGGAGCAAGGAACATTGCTCTCCTAGTTTGCCATCCATATGCCATCAATAGCATTAAGTCTGACGTAATCTATAGCTGTTACACCTTCGTCTTGGTTTAAATTAGACATCTAAAAAGCACAATTTAAACATTAAAATCAAAGGATTTCATACAATTGATTTTTCCATAGCCAAATATTAGGAATCTGATCATCTGATATCTTGGTATGCATTGGACAATATCATTCTAGGAGAAGGGGCTGGACTTTGTGCTGGGATCTGCTCTGGGACCAGCTTTCCTCAGCACATTGTCCACCTAGTCTTCTAGAAGAAATCTTCAGGGCTCATCCTTGACCCCTCCCAGCCCCCATGGGTCACCCAAACTAATGACTAACTCTGAGAGTCCTCCCTTCTGTTGCCTTTACTGCCCCCTCTGGTCAGGCTCTAACATGACAGGATCTAGGTGAAGTCCAGGTCCCACCAGGGATCCTCTGCTTAAAACATCAGGTCATAAGGCCCACCTCTATGGTGGGTGTCAAGTCTATGAGGCCCAGTAGTGTGAGGTCCAGTGGGTCACCTGGACTGGGCCCTTAAGTCCAGCTGTACGGTAGGTACTGGATCCATAAACCCCAGGGGTAGAAGGGTCAGTGTGGCTTGGGTCACCTGGCCCATGACCTTGAGCCCACCTGTGTGATGGGTGCTGGGTCCATGAGCCCCAGGGACAGGGTGTCCAGTGAGACTCGAATTGCCTGGCCTGGGTTCTTGGACCCACCCACATGGTGGGTGCCAAGTCCATGAGCCCCAGTGCTGGGTTCTGGCAGGGCCCGGGTCAGCTGACCTAGGTCCATGGGCACATCTATGAAAACTGGTCCTTCACAGTATAAAGCATGGAGTGCTGGATGGCAGACTACAGTGTATATGGAGGATATGGTAGCTCATTGGGTCCTGTAGAGAACATCTAGCAGAACAGCAAAGAATGGAGAATAAAACACATGGACAACTACCTCAGCCAAACGATGACAGCAAATATCTGGGTGAATGGAGACTCTAAGGTCAACTGTGTCAGCCAGCGGACATTGGAAGGGATTCCTCATCCATAGATCGGTGAGATTGACAGCATTTCAAAACAATTTCATCCCCCTTGGCAAAACTCTGGCAGTGTGCATCACATTGTGACCCTGGGCTGATATCGGGTGGCTATTCCTCATCCTAAGGTAGTGCGATGGTTGGGAGGCTGAGTAGGTCTTCTCCCATGATCTCTCCCCTCTCCACAGAAATGGGAAGAGAAGAAATAGAAAGTTTGGAAACAATTATCACACCCACTTCTCCCTAGCCCTAGACCCTTCTCACCCTAATCAACTATGTAAATATCACCTAAAACAATAATTATAGAAACAGAGTATATTTTTAAAAGTTGCTTTCATGACAAAAATGTCTTAGTACCCTTTGAAGAGCTTCAGGGTCCTTTTGCAAGCTCCCCCCTTTTCTGACTCTGTAGCCTGACCTCTCACCTCCTCTGTAGCTGCCTTGAATTTCAGCTGTAGCAATGGCTGGCTGCTTCCAGATGCACGTGACACCCTCCTGCTTCAAGGTCTTTACCAGTAGGCGCCAGGCGTTGCTGTAACCCTCACCAGTACTCGCCTCTAAAGTAGCAAACATCCCCATTTCACAGATGGGTGAGTCCAAATGGTAAGCATTTTGCCCACAGTGATATGGTTAATAAATTGTGGAGCTAGACAAACCCCTTAGCCTGAAGTGCCCTCCCGCCCGTTCCCCCTGACAACCACCTGCTCATCATCCAAGTCAGTTCTAGCATCAGCTTTTATAGGAATTCTGATTCTGCTTGACTCCAACTGTCAAACAGCACTCCACTCCGATGATAGGAATGGTTGTTTTCTTCTAAGGGTACTTCCTTGGGAGAGGCCTTTGTCCCATTCCTCCTGGGAGCTCAGAGCCTACATCCATTCTACTCCAGTAATCTGGCACATACTTTGATGAGAGGACTCGTTAATAAATAAAGGCATTCATTATTTAAGGGTTCCTTTTGTAGCCATAATATAACATTCTAGCCTTGTGCCAAGTTGGCAGTCTCTACCAATCAAAATATTTTGTGTGATACATACAAAACTATGACACTAGTTTCACTGTAGACCAGCTGGCTCCTGAAAATCAGCCCAATTATCCTACCTTCATTTACAAGCAGGGCAGTGTAGCTTTCTGGAATGGACAGTATGTCAAAGTACACAGTGGGAAGAGGTTTTGAAATGACAGAGCCTGGCACACTGATGGCTTTGGAAGATATCTCCTTCAAGAAGAGACTGTTTATGCCATAGCATTGATCCCTTTTTAGGCAAACCAAGCAACCCAAACCCCACAGCCCCAATCACCCACTTAAGGAGCTCTTACATACTGGCCATCCCCTGGCTGCTAACCAGACACTTGGCCACAGCCCCTACACCATAGAGCCTGCAGAAATGATATAAACCAGCCAATCATACACCTGCTTACCCTGCCTTACACATTGCCTTCAGATAAAATCACAGGAAACAGGTGGGTGTTCTGCATAACAGTTAAGATGCCTGAATCCCACACCAGAATACCTGGGTTCAAACTTTACTCCAATTTCTTTTTGCTTTCTTTCTTATTTCTTCTTCATTTGAGAGACTGAGAGTCAGATGCACACAAACACACATACACTGAGATGGAGAAACATGAACAAACTTCATTGACTGCTTTCATCCACACTGACCTCAGTTTGCAGCAAGCCAAATCTGGGAGGCAGGAGCTCAGTCCTGGTCTCCCACATAGGCAGGAGGGATCCAACCACGTGAGCCATTGCCTGCTGCCTCCCAGGATTTGCATCAGCAGAAAGCTGGAACTGGGAGCTAGAGCCTGGGCTCAAACTCATCAGCAGCCCTGGGCCAAATGCCCACCTCTTCACTCGAGCTGCTTCAGACCCTGGGGAGGCACTGACGATGGCTCAAGTCATTCAGTACTTGCCACACATGTGGGAGACCTAGATTAAGGTCCCAGTTTCAGCCCCAGCCATTGTAGACATTCCAAGGGATGAAATGGTGGATGGGAGCATGAGCTTTCCTAGTCTCTTGCTCTCCTCCATCATTCCCCTCCCTTTTCCAAATACATCAATGAAAGGGGAAAACAGCACAATGCTGTGCTTTCAATAATGTCCCTCACCCCCGTGGCCTCCTGATCAAACTGGGTGTTTACATGTTGATTCCTGTAAGCCACCTTGTGCCTCCTATCCCCAGGGATCCGAGTATAAAAATGCCTTCCTTCCTGACAGTCATTTGCCTGTATGTCATACTAGACCTGATTTTAAAAAATTAAAACACACACTAGTTCATGTCATGTAATAGGATTCTTCTCCTTGGTCTTTCTCACAAATTATCGAGCTATGTATCATTATCCTAGAGATAAGGGATGAAAGTGAATTAAAAATTCAGTGTCAAAGATGGAATTTAAATCCAGG
Source organism: Ochotona curzoniae (assembly GCF_017591425.1). Lineage (NCBI taxonomy): Eukaryota > Metazoa > Chordata > Mammalia > Lagomorpha > Ochotonidae > Ochotona > Ochotona curzoniae. The sequence goes on from NW_024466502.1 coordinate 11,950,476, forward strand.
TTTGAGGCTGGTACTAAAAGCTGAAAATGTTGGGGGCCCGGTGGCGTGGCCTAGCGGCTACAGTCCTCGCCTTGAACGCCTTGGGATCCCATATGGGTGCCTGTTCTAATCCCAGCAGCTCCATTTCCCATCCAGCTCCCTGCTTGTGGCCTGGGAAAGCAGCAGAGAACGGCCTAAAGCCTTGGGACCCTGCACCCGTGTGGGATACCCGGAAGAAGTTCCTGGATCCTGGCTTTGGATTGGCATAGCATCGGCTGTTGCGCTCACATAGGGAGTGAATCATCGGATGGAAGATCTTCCTCTCTGTCTCTCCTCCTCTCTGTATATCTGCCTTTCCAATAAATAAATAAATCTTTAAAAAAAAAAAGCTGAAAATATCCCCCCAAAAGAGTTACAAAAGACAATACAAAGCTACAAATATGGGCCCTGCCAGTCTCAGGTCTTGGCATATAAAATTGACTCTACAGAATATCAGCCTTTTGGTAGCTACAACAGTATATGAGAAAGTAATCTGTAAAATACAAATGTAGTGCATAGGCCCTTAAAATCCATTGTGGTGTAGTGGATTAAAAGCCCCTATCTGGCACAAGTGCATCCCATACTGGAGCGCTTGGGATTGAGTTCTGCCTCTTCTTCCAACCGAGCTTCCTGCTAACACGCCCAGGAGGCAGGAGTTAAAGGCTCCAGGAGCTGAGATCCTGCCACCCATGAAGGAAGCCCAGAGAGAGTTCCTGCTTCCTGACTCCAGCCTGTGCCAGCACCCAGCTTTCATAGGCATTTGGGGCATAAACCAGTGGAATGAAGATCTCAATTTCACTCTGTCTCACTCCCTCTCCATTTCACCCTTTCCTTTTCTTCTGTCACTCTGTCAAATAAATGAATAAATAAAACCTGAAAACAACCTATCTGCACCAATAAGCTCCTGTTACATGATCAATGTTTTCACTAATTACATGAGAGCTGGAGTGTTTGATGTATTCATTACATTTCAGAAATCACTTCATTTAGCCCTAATGGCAATTCTGTGAACTTTTACATCTCCGTTAATCGATACAGATTATCACTCCCCATTCATAGACAAGAAAATCAAGTTTTTGAAAGGTTAAATAGTTTTCTCAAGTTTGCATAGTTAAGTTATGTGGAGCTGTGCTTCAACTCAATGTATTGAACTGTTGCAAAATTTTCCTCATCTCTTAGTGCTCGGAATATTTGGGTAAACATTTGTCCTTTTGGGATGTCCAATATATGAACCCATGCCAAGTCTTTTCTCCCCTTTACCAGCTGTCACAACACATGAGGGATACAGTAACAGACAAACATCTTTAGTGCAACTGATTGTCCAATGTGTATTAGTCCTGCTCCTGAGGTGCTATGGTCTGTTCCCACTGAAGCTCAGGTTGGCTCCTAATGTTGCAACAGTGAGAGGTGTTGGGGCCTTTAATAGGCAGTGGGGGTACTGAACAGGGCTTATGCTGTTTGTACATGAGTGCCTTCGTCTCACAAGACTGATGGATTGGTTGCCACAAGAGGAAGCTGTTATGAAATAAACCAGGTCCCTCCTTTGTTCCCTCCCCCTCTCTCTCACATATATTCTTTTGCATGAGCCTGCTTCTCCTTCCCACCACAACTGGAAGCATCTAAGGCCATCCCCAGAATCTAATCAGGTGCTGGTAACTGCCCAGCCTCCAGAGCTGTCATCCAAGAGAAACTTTCAGCCTCATGTATTTTGCCGCAGCAACAGAAAGCATAACCAACCCTAAGCACAGTCCTATGAGCAGCATCCTCTGTGTCGTTACAGGTGTGACGTCAAACACACTGCATAGGGTCGGAGGCAAACCTCTCCCAGGTTTGGATTCCAGGTATCATCTACTTTACTCCTGGTTGGAAACAAATGGGTTGAGGCAAGCAATGATCACTTTCCTACTGCTGAGATGTGAATTTTCACAACGTTGAATTGATTGTTCATAGTAATAATTGCTGCTACTCATGGAGAACTTCTTTGGGTTTGACACTGTAAAGGCCCTTGGCCTGTTCTCTTAGCCATGACCATCAAACAGGTAAGAATACAGATCCTCAGATTAAGAGCCTTATTTTGGAAATACTGAGCTCATCATATTCCTAAATCCAAACTCTAAGATTCTCAACCTCTTATGGTAGGTAGGAAATACCTCGAGATGTTTTAAAATTGCAGGCTTTGATAAGTAAGTCTTTAACAGTGCCTGAGACTGTTTATTTCCACTAAGTGGCTGGGGCACACAGGCGATGCTGTCCTGTGTACCATACTTCAAGGAGGAAGACACTATTAAAAAAATATGCATAGCTCTTCTACTTGTTCTAAGCACTTCCCTCAGAGCTTGGTGATCCCCTCTGCATATCTTAAAGGCTAGAATTAACTCAGAGAATGACTTCTGCTAGTCAATCAATTCATAGACATTTATTGAGTGCCTGCTGAGAGCTAGCAGAATACCAGGTTAAGTGAGCTGAAGTCCTGGCCTCTGAAAGAAGAGCTACTGATGGAGATGAGATGCCCTGAGGACTCTGGTCATTGCAGCACAGCAGCCTGGTTGCCAGCCCAGATGTTAACTGTGAATTCTTTTTGATCGCTGCAGCACTGTTTTCACCACAAGACATGGACACCTTTCAGTATTGTGTGTTACTGACACAGAAAGTTGTTGGTTGTGTACCCTGTCTAGAATCTACTGTGTTGATTTCACACAACTGCCTTTCCTCCCCATTACAGGGATAGAAGGGGTGTCTTCAGAAAAAAAAAATCATGAAAAATTACATTATGAAAGCCCATGCATGAAATTTTTGAACTAAAATAAATTTTAATTCCATTTTCCCTGCAAACGTTTTGAAATACTCACATATAAAATCAAGCCATTGTTTGCTGGGATGAGAACACACTGAATACTTCTTGGCGTTGCTTTTAGAGAATTACAAAGATAAAACTTGACCTTTTCTGTATGCTTTTAAGTTTTATATGCTTTTGTTACACAGCTTGAAAATTAATATGAAATTAACTTTAACCTTAAGTTTATTTAATGAAACCAAGTCACAAAAAAGCAGCACCAGGATCCCAAAGAATAAAAACCCCTCCTAGATTAATGGTAAATGTCATCCAAGGTATAGAAATGTTACTATTTATAAGCACTTAAATTATTAAACAACCTTACTTCATAGATACCTTAATTATTTTCCATTTATTCTTTTTCTTTTATTCTTTGTTTACTGTCAATGCATTGTTGCTTTATGAATTACTCACTTCATCATGGACCAAGACACTGCTCTGGTGTGAATCACTGTGTGCATCCAGATTCATATATTGAAATCCTCAGCCCCAGAGGTGACGGTATAAGCAGATGGGCCCCTCTGAGGGTGATTAGGTCGAGAGGGAAGAGCCCTCCTGATGGGATTATTGAGAGGGTCCGCACCCAGAACTTCCTTGTCCCTTCTGTAACAGGACACAGAATAGAATATGGGGTCTCACCAGATAGTGGATCTACCCAGGTCTCAGTCTTAAACTTAGTAGCTTCCAGAATTATGAGAAACAAATTACTATTGTTCAAAAAACACCCAGTTTACAGTATTTTTTCCGCATCTTGACTAGACACACACACATTTTTATGATCAAGAAGTCTAAAGCTTTGGTCAAACGGCTCTCATCTGCCCCCTTTATGTGCAGAAACTCACAGAAAACTCCTTCTTTAGAAAATCCCATTCTGATCCCCTTTTCTTTAGAAAACTCCATTGGCTCTATTCATATAACATTCCTAAAGAGGGAGTGGGCAGAGGTGAAGGAGTTGGGAAGGTAGAGAGAGGGTCCACCCTCCCTACTGGGAGCTGGGCATCACTTGCTGGCCGAATTGCAGATCAGTGTTTCACTCCACTGAATCCTGGCACCTTTACATGGATTGTGTGATCATTTGAGGTCATTCAAACCTATGTAAACCCAGCAGCAGATAAGATTACAGTCAGGAACACAGAAAGCCAGTCAAGGTAACAGATGCAGGGAGGGGCAAGGGCCTAATCCTGTGAGCACAGAGGGGCCTTTCATGGCTCTAAGACTTTTCTGACTTTCTACTACCAAATGGGGAAGCTGGAAAAGCTGGAGAAGCTCTGGGATTGAAATGCTGGCTCAAAGATACTCTCACAGAGACTGTTGAGTCCATCAGGAGAAAACTCTACTGAGGAGGGTCAGAGTGTCTTACTGCCAAAGTCAAGGTCTCACAGCTAGAAAAACAAAATTGCTGTTTTTAACTGGGTCTTTATATCTTATTTAATTATGGTGATAGAATGTTAAGCCTGTAATTACACAGTAGACTGAAATTGAACTTTTGCAAAAATTAAAGAATAAAAGGAAAGAAGGAAAGGTGTTGAGGGAGAGGAGGAGGGGTACAACTCTGTTTATCTTCTTAGAATTACACTTAAGAAATCTGTCCTCCTTATATTATTACAAATAAACAGAAAAAGGAAAGAACCAGAATTGGAAGTTCGGTCTGCTATATTTTGATAACTCATTCTCCCAATTTATCATGCTCTAGCCTTCCTCTAGAAATACAGTTTTATCCTCATTTTGAGCTCTCTTTAATCACATCTATTGTTCTATTCATTCCGACATTTGTGCTAAACTCTGGAGTCCTCTACATGCCAGCAGCACAAGGTGAACAAAAATGACCAAGGCCCTGTCCCAAAGCAACCTTCATTTGGTTTCTGTCACTCCTCGTTGCAACATAATAGCTCCTTTCCCTAAGAGACATGCTTTACTTTCATCCTTACATATCCCTCCCAACACTGATGTGAGAAAAAGTCCGGAACACAGCAAAAACAAGGCACAGCCCACAGCTGACTTTGGGTCTAAAGACGTGAACCGGTTCTGAATGAAGATGCTTGATTTTCAACTTACAGTAAGGACAGACTTGCAGTAAGTCCCTCTGCAGTAGAAAACTATGTTTTTCCTAAGTATAAAGAGTCCTTGCCCTAAAAGCTGCCTGTTCAAATCAGATGTTGAAAGGGGTGTAGTCACTGTTAGTCCAAATGATTCCATTGTTAAGAACCGCCTCTCCTGAGCATCCAAGAGGATTAGATACAAGGAGTGTGAGTCTCCTGGTGAAGTTATGTAACCACAAGGGGCGGGGCAGGGTCTGGGAGCACAATCCAATCTGACAGCTTAGAAAGGCTTTCTGCTTTTCTTTCTTAGAGGGGACCTAATCTGGCCTAAACCTAAGAAGATTTGTCCCAAATTGGCCATACAGGCTGGAGGTAGTTTATTATTTAAGAGCTAATTTAACCATTTGTATTCCTCACTGGAGTCTGAGTGCCTTTATCCATTTGTGATCACTGAAGCGTTCCAGAACCTGTTAGCACCATCCCACGTTGCCATTGTTGTTTGCAAGCAGAAATCAAGAAACAGCTATCGGCAGTGTTAGCAATGACGTCATGAGAATGAGGAAACTCAAATTTGTGAGTCCTCACTACCCTTTGAAATCAATCTTCGTTTCTGGGGCTGAAAGTAGATTTTTGCGGAAAACTATCTTTCTCGCTAATATTTGGCTTCAGCATGAACAAAATAACTTAGTTTTGGGTGTTCTGATGGGAGCAGTGTCAGTAGACAAGATTGCTCCAACCACCTCTCTAGAGGGCTGCCGTAGATACAGAATGTAGTGCTTTAAAAACCAAGACGCAAAACCAACTTTCCAAACAGTTTAGGGGCAGACGGTTACTTGAGCCACTATCGACACTATTTAGAAATAAAATCTGTGTGTGTTTTTAAAGATGAATTATGTGAGGCCACTGTAGGAGTCGTCAGACACCTGCTCCTCAGCATATTTTGGGCGCTCATGATGAGCAGTTTTCCTTAATCACTGGGGCTCCTTCAGGAATATGAAACGAAGCACAAGAAGGCAAAAGAAGGTCTTGAGAGACAAGCCCAGTTGTGAACAATGAAACAGACTTCTCTGACAGGCCACACCTTCCACTTGCTGCCCAAGGTGGGAATGGAGCAAGAATGACGACTCCAGCGTGCAGGACACGTTGTCTGCACAGACACCCTTCTCTTGCCTTACAGTTGTCATTGCTTCTGCAGAAACGTTCAGTAGTGCAAGGAGCGGTTTGGAAATGCCTCCAGGTAAGTTTAGAAGTTTGGGCTGAAGAGGGACAGAACACTGACGTTTCAAATGGGTACCCAGGAAAGTGCATGCTGTTGGAGGGCCTACCTAGTGTGTCAAAGCTTGAACATTTCCGTTGCTTCTCATTAGTGATTTCCCGGCTTTAACTAAGTGTTCTCTCTTTATCCTTTGGCACTCGCTCTGGACTAATGACACGCACGCTTGACACAAAATCTCATAAAATATTATGCTTTAGTAACTTCCTGGTTAAATTTTTATTTTGGTTTCTTTATAGGGGCCAAGGTGCAGTTTTTGCCATTTGGTTGTGAAAAATGTGTTATTTTATTAAGAAAAAAAAAGGGGGTTATTTTTCACAAAACAAACCCATGACTTGTGGCAGATTTATAAACAAATCCATTGTGCAGAAAGTACAAGCAGACAGCGATTCTTAATAATGACATCAAGGTAAATAACAACTATTTCCTTGAAGGTTTCCTGAGGTTGAAAATGCCTTTTTAAAGATCTAAATGTATTTGTATATATATATGATATATGATATGTATACATGCTAAGACAGGTGTACCTGTAATTCAGTTTTCAATATGCATAAACATGAATGTTTGCTCAAGAATGAAAACGAATAAACAAAACCCCAATGTCCTCCAAAAACAGAAGCCTTGCCCTCACTCAATATTCTCTTTGTAAATGAAATGAATGAAGGTGTCGAGTCGGGGGAAGACAAGCATTTAGGATAACAGGGAGTGAGAGCTTAAACAATGATACTGCTTCCAGCAAAGGGAGATAACTCATTCAGACCCCTCCACCACTCAGCGGGAACTGAAACTAGCTTTTCAAACAAGCCCATCACTTTCTATGTTTTGCTCTGGAGGCTGCTATTCACAATGAGTATTTCTGACCGGTCTACAAAGGTGTTCTTAACTTCCCCTTGTCAAATAAAATGAACAATCATACTTTGGCAACTAACACCCATCCACCGCATCCATCCTAAGCCAATCTTGCTATTTTCAGCACTCTGTCTCCTCAAGGACAGCAGCCACCTGCATGCAGAGACCTCAGCACGGTGCGGGGCTGGTGGGGGAGAGAGGAGCAGCGTCTGGGAGGGGAAGGCACCATTTTCTTTCTGCTCCAAACAAAGCATTACATTTACCTTCTACTTTGAAGATAGTAAAATGTGGTCGGCAATGGAAAGAGCCCAGGGCGTTACCCGCGCAGTTCATCCACAGACCCTGGTAAACCCACGTGGCCGTTATCACCGACGATGCTCGGGTGGTTACTTTCCACTCATTGGAGATGACGGCTGCAACAAGAGCTCCAAACCCTCCAATTCCAAACACCAGAGCCGGGATCTGTGCCCTGGACATGTTGCTCAGCCTCCTCGGGGGACACTGTCCAGCTGGAGTGCTTAGGTGGTCTAGACAGGCAGCAGACACAACCCACTGTGACAGGTGTTGCAGCAAGTAGATGGGAGTAGGTGACAATATTTCATGCTTAGATGAGCACACAAAGCACAGGACAAAGTTTGGCTCTCCAGTGGCATCTAAAAAAGCCCCATATCTTTCCAATTTCTTACATGGATATTTTTCTAAAATTGCGTAGATTCATTTAAAAGGTTTTGATCTCAGATTTTTACCCAGCACCATCGTTAATGCTTAATGTCGGTTAGCCCGAAGCTTAACAGACCATGCAACTACCAAATATGACAAAGTACAAATTACAAAGTAACAGTTCGAGCTTATTTGACAAATTACCTTGGTTTTGCATGTTCTAACATAAATAGGATCATATTATAAGGATTCTTCCACAGTTTATTTTTTAACACAATGTTATGTATATGAGATTTATCTGTGTTTAGGAATGTAGATACCTGCATTACATTGTCTAGCTAAGGGTAGGCATTTAGTCTAGTGGTTAAGACCCCATACCCAGTCTCACTTCAGAGTGCCTGGTCCATTGCAGCTTCCTGCCCATGCAAGCCTGGGAAGCTTAAGCAGTCGGGTCCCCCCCCATCTGCATGGGGAGCCTGGACTGAATTACTGGCTCAAAGCCTCAGCCATTGCCGGCATTTGAGGCATGAACCAAGGGGGCGGGGGTGTCTGTCTCCCTCAGTCTCCCAAAAAATATTTTAAAATTTTAAATTAAATGCAGTATTTCATTAAATGCCTATTTGCCAAGTTTCTTGGAGATGAACAATCATTTTTCCCTTTCCCTCCCAATAACATTGGCACAGCTGCAAACATTCCTTTGTGTTTCTACTTGTGCTCATGTGGCTTCTCCTGTGTTTTAAAAATATATATTAATTAATTAATTAATTAATGATTGCATGGTTGATCAGGGAGGGAAGGGTCAAGGTTTAGGGGAAATTGGGTGGATTCATTGCTTGTAAATTTGCTGTTTCTTCTTCTTGTTCCTGGGGTAAGCGGAGAAACAAAGGGGAACACCACTCACAACTTTCTACACAGCCCAGGACCCAGGGATGAGGAGCCGCCACCGCATATCAACCCAGAGTCTCAATGTGTACATATTCCGAGGGTTCTGTCCAAGTGGTTTGGACAGTTCTGAAATGCTGTTGATTTCACCGATCTGAGGATGATGTCACCCTCCCAATGTCCATTGGCTCCATTCACTAAAATTTTTGCTGTCATTGTTTGTTTGGGGTAGTTGTCCAGTTTGTTCTGTTCTTTGCTACAGCACCAAATGTGCGGCCATATTCTCCTTTTACAACAGAGCCTGTGTCCACTGCTCCAACTTTTTCATTAAGTAGGGCATGTTCTTGCAGGTGAGTCCAAGTAGCTAGGCCAGGTGTCCCAAGCATCACCTCATCTCCTACCCCTGGGGTCATGAACTTGACACTCACCTAGTAGGAGGGCCCTGGTACCCAGGCCAGAAAACCCAAGCCCTGTTGGATTCCCCACGAAACCAACACCCACCTAGAAGGCAGGTTACAGGATCTGGACCAAGTGACCCGTATCCCACCAGTTCCTCTGTGCCCAGGTCTCAGGAACCACTCCCCACCACACATGTGGGTCCCATGACCTGAACCAATCTGCCTATGCTCTGTCAGATCCCCTGTCCCTGGGAGTCACGTATCTGGTCCCTACTTGGTCCCAAGTTGGCATGACTCGTCTCACCTCAGTGTCTGTAGTCTTACTGCACTGTCTGGCCTAGTCTAGTGTGCCCCCTGTTCCAGCTCCTGTTGGTGGGTGCTGCAGTCTATTCCAGCCCAGCCTGATTGCTGTCCCGATCCTAATGTGAACTGGCTGGTGCTGTGGCCCAATCTGGCTCCTCCTGCCCGCTGCCCTGGTTCTCAGATATGCCACTGTTATGTGCAGGCCCAGACTGGTCTGACCCCGGATCTGACCCACATGTATGCCGGCAGATACTGTAACCTGGCATGGTCTGGGATGTTCCTTGCCTTGCTTCTTGTGCTCTCCTGCAGGGACTGCATCCCAATAAAGGAGCTTTCTTCAGTGTTTTGGTGTAGTGAGTTAAACCACCGCCTGAAACACCAGCATTCCATATGAACATTTACTGGAGTCTCAGCTGCTTCAGTTCTGATCCAGCTCCCAGCTAATGTCCTGAAAAAGCGCTGACAGGTGATTTAAATGCTTGAGCTCCGGCACCATGTGGGAGACCTGTTTGAAGCTCCTGGCTTTTGCCTGGCTTAATTCCAGCCATTGCAGCCCATCTGGTGAGTGAACCAGTGGATGGGAGAGTTTCGATCTCTCTCTCTAACTCGGGCTTTCAAAGAAAGAAATCTTAATTTTTAAAGCAGAATTGTTAGGTCGTAGGACATAGCCATCTTTAACTTAATAACTAATGGTAAATAACTTTACTAAGTAGTTATAGCAAGTGGGTGAATCCTCATCGTCAGCCAGCCTTGCCTGGTCCTAGCTCTGAGTGACTGGGGAATGTCTCAGTGTAGCCATCAGCTTCAGAGACGCGGCTCCCCTTTCTGTACGTGCGTTCCCATCCCCCACCCTCATTTTCTTCATTTTCGGCCTCCAGAGAGATCTTCTCACTTTCTTACCAACTCAGGGAACTGTTAGCATTTAAAATTGTTCTTCAACTATTCTTTTTTTCCACCAAGTTCAGATGTTTTGTTCTAAGAGGGTTGGGTCAGCTGTTTAATCTACCCTATGCCAGAAAAGAAGATGACAAATGTTGTAAATGAAATAATCTTTTAAAACTCTAAAGCCTAAAGAACAAAATCAGGAAATAACTATGATTGGATCATTTCAAATACTGCGACCATCTCAAATAAAATAAACCCTGAAATGTCAGAATTTTTCCAGCTTTTTCGTGCTATGTAATTTCAATTCACATAGTTTTCATTTGTAAAGTATTTGCATACTGTTAGTGGAAAAGTTTTTGACTTTTAAAAACAAAAAACTATCTGATAAATCTCATGTTACATTGTATTTTTCCTTAAGACCCTGAGTTGAATTCTCAGAAAAAATATGCTTGATTCTATATCTAAGACAGAAACCCATGCATTTTAAAGAGAAACCCATCTATTTTCTTAAAATAGATATCTGTTTTTCACTAGCTGGCCTCCAGTGTCACAACATTACCATATATCTGATTTGCCAATAATTTTAATTCAGTGCCAAGTTACAGCACAGTACAAAATTCTTTGAAACATTTAAAAGCTAACAATAAAAATTCAATAAATTTCTCTGTCTTAAAGAGTAAATGCTTTCATTTTTCATCAGCCAAATACTCTTAAGGTTCTTTTCAGATGTAAATACTTATCAAAGTCTCCTTTTCAGTATGAAAACTTGAGAAAGTGGAAAGACAGTCTACAAACGTTTGGAGCTACTTCCCTGGCCCGCCTCTCCTTGAGGGAAGAGAAGAGATGATTTGTCTGGAAGAATTCAACCAGAAGTCTTTGCTCATCATCCCACTCGCAAAATTGCTAAAAGTTCTTACATTCTAACGGCTTTTGGTGTTCCATAAGGCACCCTGGCAAGTGTGGTTTAGTGTGGGGAATCAGTCAGTTGTGATATGACAGAAAAAAGCAGGAGAAATAGTCAAGTCTGTGAAGACAGAAACATTAATGAAAGCCAGTGTGAGTCATAGGACACAAAATTCTTGTATTGGCCAAGCAACATTGCGAAAAGAGCTGGAACTACATGGCTTTCTTTGAAGGAAGGGGAAATCTGTGAATTCCAGGTTAATAGATTAAAAAATATATATATTTATATATATATATGATATATATATCATTGAAAGAGTTACATAGAGAGAGGAGGTAGGGAGAACTACTATCTTCCTTCCTCTGGGTCTCTCCCCAAATGGCCTCCATGATCAAGGCTGAGTCAGGCCGAAGCCAAGAGCCTGGGGCTGCATCTGGGTTTCCCATGTGGGGGACAGTCCAGGCACTGGGGCCATGTACATCAGCAAGTAGCTGGATCTGAAATGGAGCAGTGGAGACAGGAAGGGGCACCCGCATGGGATGCCAGCCCGGCAGAGGGTGAATTAGCCTGCTGTACACAATAGTATTTTTAATATCACAATTTCTTGCCTCCTTGATTTATGTAAGCATTATAAAAACCTAATGCAAAGAGAGCACAGAGCAGGAACTCCATAAATGCCATCTGCCGTTACTCCTAGAAGAATGAGGTTGCTTGCTCCACTTCTCCAGCTGGTCCAGTTGGGCACACTGGAGCTCTGACAGCCATGTGCTAAGATGCTCCAGGCATCGCCTGGCCTGGGGCAAGCAAACGGTCTCAGAGTGTCACTTCTGTTCGAAAGAGCAGGGTGGAACAAAAATACAGAATTCTTATTTCTCACAACCAAACATACTCTGCTCCTGGCACAGATCCAGCGAGTACTCTCATTTCTACCCCTCCCACTGCCACCTGCTGTAACAGAAACTAACCTTGGTTTTGGAAAGAAGGATGGTCACGTTTTCAGCAATGATCAGCTGTTACCAGTAGAGGGCGCGCTCCATACTACCCTGTCTCCAGTCTAGGTTTTCTACCTTCCAAGCTAAGATTTCTAGATTCCTTATGTCCTTCCTGTTTTTCTCTCGCCTTCATTTTGGTGCTTTCTTTTCTTTAAGCAACATCTCAGTTGCTAATGCAATAGCCTCTTTGCAGGAATGAAGCCCTGTTTTCATTGATCCCTTTGTGTCTTTATATTCCCCTTTATATTCCCCACCTGTATTGTCCCCTCTTTGGTGATAGACCGTTCTGCATGTTCACGGTATGTTCTTTTGTTCTATATTATATTGAAGATGTCTTTGGTGTGCAGTTTTCATCAACTTACAAATGTGGTTTGCATAGCAGATCACATTCTGTTTTTTAGCACTGAATTCTTTAAAAATATTTATTTGAAAGGCAGAGGGATTGTGTGTGGGGGGGGGGGATGTGTGAGAGAGAGAGACAGAGGGAAGGAGGGAGGGAGGGAGAGAGCGAGAGAGAGAGGATTTCATCCCTTACTTTATTTTCCTAAGGGCTGTGTCAAGCTGAAGCCAGGAAGTCTGGAATTCCATCTGGTTCTCTCACATTGGTGACAGGGACCAAACATTTGGAATATCTTCCACTTATTTCCAAGGTGCATTAGCAGGGAGCTGGATGCTTAACTGTTGACCCTGGCATCGCAGGTGGCATTTTAACCCACCGTGCCAAGAGCGGCCCCAGCACTACATTTTTAAGACTTGTATGTGGATGTCTGACCTCGGAATGCTCCCAGCGGTGCAGGGGGCTTCACAGGGAGAAGCCATAATACCGCTCCTCCCTACGACACACCAGTGAGCCCAAGTGCCCGATCCTCATCGTGTGGACTCCTTTAGGCGTGCACCAGCGTCCGCAGCCCTCCACCCACCTGCCACGGCGTTGCTGGATTTCCTCCCAATGGCAGCGTGCAGTCACCCTCTTGCCATATAGCACGAAGGCCAGCAGAATCAAGCATGTTTCAGAATTTGTTATGATAAGCAGTGTGAAGTGATACTGCTGCTGTTTTAATTTGAGTTTATCTGAAAACTTGGATTTAAGTTTCTTTTTAAAAAATTTTTTTAAAAGATTTATTTATTTATTGGAAAGTCAGATATACAGAGTGGAAGATCTTCTGTCCAATAATTCACTGCCCAAGTCAGTGTAACAGCCAATGCTACGCCGATCCGAAGCCAGAAGCCAGGAACTTCTTCCGGGTAGCCCACATGGGTGCACGGTCCCAAAGGTTTAGGCCATCCCAGACTGCTTTCCCAGGCCACAAGCAGGGAGCTGGATGGGAAGTGGAGCTGCCAGGATTAGAATGGGCGCTCATACGGGATCCCAGCGCATTCAAGGCGAGGACTTTAGCTGCTAGGCCACGCTGCCGGGCCCCACTAGTTCACTTTCAAGTGGCTGCAACAGCTGGAGCTGAGCCAATCTGAAGCCAGGAACCAGGAGCTTCTCCCAGGTCTCCCACATGGGGGCATGATCTCCATAAGCAGGGAGCCAACTGGAGCCCATATAGGATCCTGGCAGTTGCAAGGAGAGGATTTAGCCACTAAAGTAATCACGCCAGGCCCTGCACCTTTGCTCCTACCTACACATTTCCTTGCCTTCTGGTGGAAGCATCAGAGAGGAAGGAAGCAGCTCATGCCTGCAGTATTTCCAGGCTGCCTGGGACCCTTGGACAAGCTGTTGGAAATGGTCATCTATTTCCAGGGGTTGCTTTTCTTTGTACCTTCTGATCACAGAATAAGGACGAGTGGTAGCTGCTTTTAGCTGAAGTGTCTCATTCGGGCCTCATTGTTTCTGAACTGGGATTGATTGGGCAATGTCTGGACATCTCTGGCATTGTCTTGTCTGTAAAGGTACAATAGTGATACTTGCATCTAATGGGAAGAGATTAGGGATCCTGACAAATGTCTTGCAATGCACAGAACAGCTCCTCAAATATCAGTGCCACGGCTGAGAACCTTTAATTGTGTCCTTAATGAAATCCCTTTATTAAAGTCTCTTCCAGTATGCCTCCATTTCTAGCTCACTGACACAGTGACGAAAGCTTGTGCTATTGGATCTCAGAATGGTAAATAATCAATTGTATGCAATGAAAGAAAATGCAGATGATTACTCTGTGGTCTGAGGACAAGAAAGGAGTTCTTTTATCTTTCAAAGGTGTGTTTGAAAGGCAGAGTTATAGCAAGAAATCTTCCATCCCCTGGTTCACTCCCCAAATGTACACAACAGCAGAGACCGGGCCAAGCTGAAGTCAGGGCTTGGAACTCCAACCAGGCCTCCCGTGTGAGTGGTCGGGCTCAGACACTTGGGCCATCGTCTAATGACCTTTGCAGATGCATTAGCAGGGCTGGCCTGGGAGCAGAGCAGCTGGGACTCTGAGCATTACTCATCCAGCAAGCTGGTGTCACAGGCGACAGTTAAACACACCATGCTGGCCCCAAGAAAGGTCCTCTCAGGCAGAACTGCAAAAGCACAGAATATTGGGGAATTTTAATCAAAGTTAAATGTTTCACAAGACACCCTGGACATGTTAACAGGTGCCAGGAAGAGGGTATTTGAAGTGTCTGAGATAGAAAGAGAACTGATAGCTGGAACACAAAGGAAACATCTCCACACCAATGAGTCCAGATGGGGAGTGGCAGGCTTACAAGAGAAAACCCATAATGTTAATAGGCATCTAAAGAAGATCTTAAGAAACTGAAATCCAAGTTTGGGCCCGGCGGTGTGGCCTAGCACAATAACGACCCTTCTTGTTAGCTTTAATCTGATGATTTTAAATTTTTTACCTTATATATTTGAAAGGGAGACACAAACAGAAACAGGGTCATATTTCCCAACTTCTGGCTTATTCCCCAAATTCCTGTAACAGCTGGGGCTGAGCCAGGTAGAAACCAAGAATCCTAAACATTTTCCAGTTCTCTCATGTGGGCGACAGGGACCCAAGTGCCCAGATGTGCATTAGCAGGCTTCCGGAATGGAGAGGAGAGCCCAGGCGTCTGAAGCAGCAGCTTAACTGTGGCCCGTAACACCTGCTCTGCAGTGATGGATTTGTGTGCAAATCCTTTCCTTGAAGTCAGAGATCATCCTCTTTTGCAGGAGGAAAATTCTAAATAGGTTGCTTCTCAGCATTTACTGTCATCAAGCATATCTGCACTACAGGATGGTAACTATCCCTGTACAGACGTCCTTTACACAAGAAACCAAGGCTAGAAATGCTTCCGCCTCCAGGTGGAACACATCCACTTTCTTCAGTGTCTGAAGACATGAAATCGTTTGGAATTACAGCAGATGAAACCTAAGGCACAGTCTTGGGAGGCACAGGCCGAGGTACTGATCCAAAGGACAGCAGACTAAAGCGTCAGCAAGACTTAGCACAATACAATCTAGAATCCTTGCCCAGTCTTCAATTGTAAGGGTTGTTTTCAGACGTCTATACCTGATGCTACCGGAACAACTGGGGACAACTACACGAAACTATATCAACGACACCACTGACTATACAAGCCTTATTCTCTTACATACTCTTCAAGGTAAGTGTGTCAATTGTTTGAGACAACAGGTAGACATTTAATTAATACTATGTCAAAACTTCTGATTTGGCCCCAACACAATGGTCCAGCTGTTGAATCGTGGCACTGCACACGCTGTGATCCTGTGTGAGTGCTGGTTCATGTCCAGGCTGCTCCTCCTCCCATCCAGCTCCTTGTTTGTGGCCTGGGAAGGTAGTGGAGGATGGCCCAAGGCCTGGGGACCCTGCCCTTGCATGGGAGACCTGGAAGAAGCGTTGCGTCCTGGCTCTGGTCTGGCTCAATCTCAGACACTGTGGCCATGTGGGGAGTGAGCCAGTGGACGGAAGATCTCTCTCTGTGTCTCCTTCTTTCTATGAGTCTGCCTCTCCAATAAATATGAGTGGATATTAAAAAAAACTTTTGATTAGTGGAATGGTAATTAACATCTTATTAATAGCAAATTATAATTCCTGAGAGTACAAGCTTTCACTCCATTTGCTCCGTTTTGAAGTTTTCTCCACAGAGGTACACTATGTCTTTTGACTTCATTCCTCAATATTATATTACTTCTATTAATTTTCTGAGTTGTACTTTTATGCTTTCCAGGTAGCTGTTGTTCAAGTTGTGACATTTTACCAAGCTGAATGAGGTTTGTGTCTCGTAACTTAAATGGAACAGCTTGGTTGTAACAGTCTGACATTTTCTCTAGATGACTTTGGGTACTGTCTAAAAATTTTGACAGTTGTGACCGTAGTTTTTTTTTAATCAAGCCCATCACTTCCCCTTTCCTTTTCTTGCCTCGGTTACCATACAGCGCTAATACTCCTGGGCATTCTTGTTTTGCTTCTAGTCATAAATGATATGCATCACTCGGGGGTAGCGGGGAACCTTTGTGGAGGGTAAGGTTGACTCTCAGAGCTGACAGTTAATTTTTAGCAAATTATGCAAGTACTCTTCTATTTTTGGTTCACTTTGGCTTTCTATTTTTTTTATAAAGTTAATTTCTTTTATCTGTTGCTTTTTCTGGAAAACTTGAATTAATCATATCCTTTTTCTCCTTCAGTTCATTTATAACCCGACAACTGACAGGCTCTCTGATGGGGAAGATGCTGTTCTCACCCTGAGCCCCACCTGATCATGGTATACTATTTTTATATGCTATTTGGTACAGTTCCATAATGTTTCATTTACAATGTTTACCTTAATATATGTAAATTAAATGGACCTATAATATTCTCTTTCTCCATTTCTATTAAGAATTTATAATCAACAGTACACTCATAAATTAAGCTGGGAAGATCTGATTCTTAAACAATTGGAAATGAGGACACAACCGGACTGGGGACAGTTGGCCTTCCTGCCACGTGGAACCGTGTGAACTCTGCAGGTGGCTTCTGTTATAAACACAGAGAAACTGAACAGTCTCTGGTTCTTCCGGGTTGTAGTTATGGAGTTTTCAAGATAAAATGAAAGTAGCTTTCTTTTTTTCTATTCTACTCCTTTCTATATCTTTTCTAGCTAACTCCCAAATTTCCAGTATGGGTGAAAAATATTATATCTAAACTCTTGCAAGTTTCTTTCAATTGAACTCAAGATCAATGTTTAGGGGCCCAGTGCAATAGCCTAGTGGCTAAATCCAAGCTTCACCTTACAAATGGGAGCTGGTTCATGTCCATTTGTTCTGCTTCCCATCCAGCTCCCTGCTTGTGGCCTGGGAAAGCAGCTGAGGACGGTCTAAAGCCTTGGAATCCTGCATCCACATGGGAGACCCAGAAGTTCTGGCTCCTGGCTTCAGATCAGTTCGGATCCAGCCATTGCAGCCACGTGGGGAGTGAACTAGTGGATGAAGGCCTTTGCCTTTGTCTCTCCTTTCTGTAAAGTTGACTATTCAATAAGCATGTATTTTTTAAAATCCATGTTTACTAAGGGCATAGCAGGTTGCTTGTGTAGTTGTATTTTTACTACCAGATTGAGAGTTCACCTGCATAGTTTGCTATTTGAATGACATAGGTAGATGCTCAGAAGCTTGAAACAAGAGATGCTTGTTTCTGGCCAGGCTTCTATGGAGTCACAGGAACTCCACAAAGCATCTCTAGAGGCCCTGGAAGTTACAGGGAGGAACTTGTTCCTGCTCACGAAGCGGCCTGAGGAAACCTGGCTTCATCAGGAGGAGTGGATACCAAGGAGAGAGATGCCAGCTTGGCACCAACTCAGGTGGCAACTTGACAACCAGGCTTTGCCAGCATGCTCTGTGTGAGTCCCATCGGGAAGCCAACAAAACTACAAAAGATAGCGTTCCTTAAAAGAGTCTGCGGGTGGTGTGGCAGAGTGGTCACTTGGGACACTACAATCCATAGGTTTGAGTTCCAGCTCTTCCTCTTCCAATCCAGCTTCCTGCTAATGCACACCTGAGGAGGCCACAGATGGCAGCCTGAGTATCTAGGTCGCCGTAACCTATGTGGGTAATCTGGAATGAGTTCCAAGTTCCTGGCCTCAGCCTGACCCAGCCCTGGTTGCTGCAGGCATGTGCGGGCAGCAAAGTGCAAGTTTGAATCCTCACATGTGGGTGTGTGCTGCTGCTAACCTGCCCCTTGAATTAAAGAAAAAAAAAGCATCTGAACCCCCAGCCTGTGCCCCCAATCCATTCCCCAAAGTTTGACTCTTTAGACTTTCCTTAACCAGGAGGCCTAGGACTGTCTCCATTGCCTTGTCCCCCAAAACACAGCACACAGCAGAGCAACACTGGATCCATGGGCAATGGGCCTGGAGAGGCAGCCTAGGTCTCTGCCTGGGCCTGCTGCTGAGACTCAGCACCTGAGACAG
This sequence comes from Ochotona curzoniae, assembly GCF_017591425.1. Classification (NCBI taxonomy): domain Eukaryota; kingdom Metazoa; phylum Chordata; class Mammalia; order Lagomorpha; family Ochotonidae; genus Ochotona; species Ochotona curzoniae. The sequence continues at coordinate 11,968,887 of NW_024466502.1, forward strand.
CCCAAGGGCTTCTGATCCTGTACTGGGATGGACCCTCCGGACCTTCCCCTGCATCAGGCAGAGACCTGTGCCCCTGGGGGAGCCAATCTACGGGCATACATCACCACCAACACGCATGGAACTGTCATGCCTCCCTGAGCCTTCACAGGGCACGGCGTCTGGAAGAGCCAGATGGGTCACAGTTTAGTGTCAGCCTGTGAAGCCAAGGAACAGCTTTACTCCAACCGCAGGCACACAGAGAACTACAGGACTGAGCCTCCATACTCTGCACTGAGCTCATGAAATCCGACCCTGGGTGGATCCCACAAGTTAGTGCCTGTGTTCAGAGCCTCTGTGTGCCCTCCAGGGCCAAGTGGTCCCAGTTGAGCAGAATTATATTCCAGACATTATCAGTTTGGGTGCTTGCTTTTGCATTGGAAGTATGCCTCAGCAGCAGATAGTCCAAGGATGTGTGGGCTTTGGTCCTTCTCCTGTGCTGTGCAGGCCTTGGCAGGCTATGGGTCTTGAGTGTGACCTAGCATTATGGCTTTTGTGTCTCCAGGACCAGATGCCTGGGTCCACCCTAGACTCCAGGCGGAGGCTTGTAGAGATCGACTCCCCATTTTCAGATACTCCTCCAATCCACTGCAAACATCAAGTGCAGATTCAGGACACATCTGGGCTTTGGGCCTCCTCAGGGCTGAAACAGCAACAATCTGCAGGAAGCAGAAATTGCAAACCCTGACTGCTGCCTAATAGCAGGCAAGGCTACAGGCTCAGAGAGGAGAAGAAAAATGCTTGGAATCTGTGAAGGATGCTCACACCCAAAGCCAGACCACAAAGACTGCCAGCAAGCATCCAATCTTTCAATGCACAGATCATGCCATTTGTGAACAAACTTCATGGATTTCCCAACAATGACCACATCTAATGAACAAAATAAGGTGCCAGGAACAAAACAGATAACAAGTGATACTGGAAAATTCTCAGATAAAGATACAAAATTACTTTTTAAAAAAGATCTGTCTGGTTTTACTTGAAAGCAGAGTTTAGAGAGAGAGAGAGAGAGAGGGAAAGACAGAGAGAGAACTTTTAGCTGCTGTTTCACTCCCCAAATGGCTACAACAGCTGGAGCCAGGAGCCTGGAGCTTCCATCGGGTCTCCTACGTGGGTCTCAATGACACGGGCCGTCTTCTGCTGCTCTCCCAGGCACGTTAGCATGGAGCTGGATCAGAAGGGGAGTAACCAGGACTCAAACCGGCATTCCTATGGGATGCTTGTACCACAGGAGGAGCCTACCATGCCACAGCTCTGGCCACAGAATTATTGTTTTAAGGAAACTCAGTGAACTTCAATACAACACAGGAAGTAATTTAACAACCTTACTCAGAAAAGAGACTTAACAGAGGAATGGATAAATTTAAAGGAAAAAACAATCAAAACACCTTGAACTGGAAAGTATATTAAGTGAAATTAAAATCATGATGGAGAAAACTAATAGCTGACTATATCAAGCAGAAGAAAAAATGAGTGAGCCAGAGGTTAGAGTATTTGAAGAAATACAGTCAGGAGAAAAATTTTTTAAAAATCATGGGAATTTTAGGACAGCATTAAAAGCAAATATTTGAGTTGCTATGATTCAAGAATCTTGGGCGTACCAAGGGGTTAGAAGGTATACTCAAACTTGCTCAGCATGGAGAAAGATGAAACCAAGCAGGCATAGGAAGGTCAGGGGTCACGAGTCAGATTCAAGTCAAGCAAGTCTACCCCAAAATGCATTATAATGGATCTTCCTGAGGTTAAAAGTGAGGACAGGACTCTCAACGTTTCAAGAAAAATTTTAACTTGGCTGAAGGCTTTTCAGGGGAGATCGGAGAGGCAGGAGCAAACGAGATGAGACCGTCACAGAACTGAAGCAAAACACTGTCATGAGGAATACTGACCTCCACTTTAGACAATGAAGAGATGTCCTGAGAAAAGCAAGTCAGAGAAGGTGTCATCCCCAGATACTTAGAGGAAATACTAAAAGGAGTTCTTGAAATTGAAACAGATGCTAATGGATAAAAAGGAACTATGAAAAAGTTAAAAAGTCATTGGTAGGAATAACTAACATGGTGCACAAACCATTCATCTTCACACTAGAACACAAATATGCTAAAAAATAACTACATGAACATATTAAAAGGCAATCAGAAACTTGTAAAGCTTCAGAAATTCAAAAGATGAAGAGTAATGTAGGGCAAGTACAGATTTCTATTAGAATTTTTTTAAAGTTTGGCTTTTTATATTCACACTGAATAGTAAGTTGTTATCATTTCCCGCCCCCAAGAAAAGCTGTTGTAACAAAAGATGCTTTTGGTATAACCACAAAGCACAGCTGATAATAGATGTATCAAAAATAATAAGCCAGGAATCAAAACATACCACTAGAGAAAAGTCAATATGTCATTTTTGCAGAACTAGAAGATGTTAACTTTTGTACCGAGGGCCCAACGCAATGGCTCAGCAGCTAAATCCCCACTTTGCAAGCGTCAGGATTCCATGTGGTTGCTGGTTCTTGTCTCAGCTACTCCACTTCCCTTCCAGCTCCCTGCTTGTGGCCTGGGAAAGCAGTAGAGGATGAACCAAAGCCTCGGGACCCTGTGCCCACATGGGAGACTCAGAAGAGGCTTCTGGCTTCGGATCAGCTCAGCTCTGGCTATTGTGACCAGTTGGGGAGTGAACCATTGAATGGAAGATCTATCTTTCTCTATCTCCTTCTCTGTAAATCTGCCTTTCCAATAAAAATAAATACATCTTTGAAAAAAATTACATGGAACTACCAGATTTGAATAGTGAAAGCAAGCTTAAGCAAAAAGAACGAAGCAAGAGACATTATATCAACTGACATTAAATGTATTTTCCTATACTGGGCTAAATCCTTGCCTTGCATCCACTGGGATCCCATAGGTATACTAGTTTATGGTCCAACTGCTCCACTTCCCATCCAGCTCCCTGCTTATAGCCCGGGAGAGTAGTAGTAAATGGCCCAAAGCCTTAGGACCTTGCACCTGGGTGAGAGACCCAGAATAGACTCCTGGCTCTTGGCTTCAGATTGGCTTAGCTTTGGCCATTGTGGTCATTTGAAGAGTGAACCAGCAGATAGAAGAGTTTTATATCTGTATCTCCTTCTCTCTGTATATCTGCCTTTCCAATAAAAAGAAATAAATCTTTAATAATATATATTAATATCATATCATATCATATCATATCATATCATATCATATCATATCATTATATATTCCTATGTTCCAGTAATCAAAACAGCTCAGTGTTGGCACACAGTCCAATGGATCACAGGAGCATCCAAGTGACCTTGACAAAGGTGCGGAGAGCACACGTTGGTGAAAGGACAGTCGTTTCAATACATGATTCTGGGGGAGAGTATCTAAGTGCAGAATAACGGAGTAGACCCCTTTTTCTCAGCAGGTACCAAAATCAACTCAAAATGGAGCAAAGAGCTAAATGTAAGACTTGGAACTCTGAAACGACTAGAAGAAAATTAGGGTAAAACACTTTAGGATATTGGAATGGTTAAGAATTTCTTAGATTAGACCCCAAAAGCAGAGTACACAAAGAACACACATAATATAAATATACATATAACATTACATATTAATATATAGAAACCAGAATGTATAAATAATAACCCAACCCTACTAGGAAAACACAAATAACTCAATTCTTAAAAATGGCTAGTAGCTCCAAACAGATATTTCTCAAAGGAAACAACCTAAACGGACAACAGATACATAAAAAGTATTCCACACCACTAATCAAGGAAATGCAAATTCAAACTTTACTCCAATTCGATTCGCTTTAACCAAAATATATGAAAGATAATTAATACTAGTGAGGATATAGTTAAGGGAATCCTTGCATATCCAGAGGGAATATAAATTACTACAACCGTTGTGAAAAAAAACATATGAATGCTTCTCCAAAAACTGAAATTGGTACTGCCAGGGTTCCCACTCTTGTGTACAGACACAAGGGGAATGAAATGAGGTCTGATTGAGAAATGGTATGCTTGCTGACAACGTGCAGATACAGCGGAAAATGGCTGTATTGTTTACATTCCTAGGGCTCCCTTAGAGCCATTCATCATGCACAGCAACTCCTTCCTGCTTAGCATCAGTGCAAACCATCTGCCATCAGGCACACTGCTGCCCCACATCTAGCTCTCCAATATCACCCTAATGCAATCACAGGCCATGATGATGGCTTTGCTGCAGGAAATTATAAAACGTATCGTGTTGGCAAATGTTGATACTGTCATTCTAAAATGGTTTTCAAAGCAGATATAATGGACTATATTGTAGGCATTAAGTTGAGTAGAGCCCTGTGAAATCAATCAATACGGAGAAAAACTAACAAAGCAGCCCAATCCAAGAGTGTGGTTGTTGAAAAAGAGTCGCTGAATTATTTGTCACTGTTTTGAATAAATAAATCTGACACATGATCCTAGGCTCATAGGAAGAACCAAAAAGTTCAGATGTACAAACTTGACATAAATTTTGCAGAAAGTATTTGTTTTTACTGCATTCTATTTCCCGCCTTCAGGTTGGTTAATTGGCACCAAAAGCAGTTGCTTGATTTGGTCTTTTCCCAAGACAGGAAGACTTGGCCCTTTCTACTTAGAAACAAGCAAACAAAAGTAGGAGCAGTTATTCTAAGTGCTTTTGCTTGCCATAAAGTTGGATGAGAGCTTTCCCTTGGTTCAAGATGAGCTTCACAGATTCTCTTGATGTTTCATGTTTACACAAATCCTTCCTGGGACACACAGTCTGGAAACCCTTCTCATGGAGTCTTCTCACACATCCCCAGGAGGGTGGGTGGAAGGCAAGACCTCCGCTGGCACTTCAGGTGTCCACGTCCAGACCACAGTATTAACATAACCACCCTGTAACTCTAACAGAGGCGCGAGTGTTAAAAGAGCCCCAGCCTTCAGTCTCAGCTCGTAACGGAACGGCAGCACCGAGGAGCTCAAGTGTAACAGAGCAGCACTAGGGAATGCTCCCAGCCATTGTCCATGCACTTGGAAAATGCAGCCTCTCTGTATGGTGAACTAACACACACACATGGAGCAGAGTATTTACAATACGATGTGCAACACGACTGTGTATGAACAAGAACCTTGCAAGAATTATAGTGTTGTCCACTCAAGGACATTTTGCTGTAACCTTCATTAATGGTCTGCCCATCTGTGCATATGCATTTGCCTTCTAATTCTATGTCCTCTTCCAAATTGTTCCCAAACACATTTTAGAGAGGTGTGAGTGAGACATAAAAAGCTGCACATTTTGAATGTATACTACTTGGCAGTTTTGAGGGTAAACAGATCCTATGAAGCCATCTCCACCGTCGAGGCCACAAACATGTCCATCGTCTCTCACATCTACTATTACTATTATTACGTGTGTGTGCATGTATAGTTAACACCAGATACCTATCCTCTTAGTAAAATGTAAGTATCCAACCCAGTATTGTTAACTATAGGCAATATGGGAGTCATATCTCTAGAACCTACATATATTTTTAAATAACTTAATACCTTTGACCATCACCCCAAATCATTATTCTTCCTGATTACAAGTAACCTGACTCATGTATCTATCTTCTTATTTCTCTATATAGATAGATACATCAAGCTTACTTCATGTTGATTTGACAATTCACCTCAACAAGACTATAGCATAGAAAAATTGCTCCAGGACCATCTGCGGTACCATGCCTCTTTGACCAGATGGAAAACCAATATGAATTATGGCGTCGAGTTGCTACCCCACACAAAGCTTCCCCAACTCTCCTTGAGAAACTTTTTGGCTTCCTTAGGAAGATTAAAGCTCATGAAAAGCAATAGCCTATGATAGTTTGACATTTTGTATCCTCCAAAATGATTCATCATCTCCACATATCTTGTCGACACTTCATCCTATCTCCACATCTTTCTTAATTAATATGATTTCAATCTTTCTAGGCAGGATTTTTAGGTGATCATTTTGTAAATACATCATTATGTGCTACAGCTGCCTTTTCTTGATTATTTTGCAGTGATTCAAAGCTCAACCGAGACTTTAAAAACGCGATGACGTTTTAGATGGAGATGAGCTACCATTTGATACTGCTCCTATTATCACGCAGACAGCCACGGACTCTGAGCAGCAGGCTCGGGAAGCTTAGCTGAGAGGAGGAGATGATGGACACGGCCCCGTCAGCCCGGCTCCTGTTCCTGCGACCTGAGATGTGCAGCCACTGTAAGCAGCAGGCAGCAGCTTTCCAGCTAGGCAAAGCTGCAATGCCCAGGAGCTTCCCTGCCGGTGGGATCTAAGGCAAGTTTATTTGACTTTAGCTTTCACAAAATCTGGCAAAATAGACATCATATAGAATGGACTATTGTACCTGTTCCTAAGTGTGTGGTTCTTTCACACAGCGCTGTTCCACCATCCCATTAGCCATTTCCAAGCCTTTGATTTTTGCCCCACACCATAAAGCCCCACTGTCCTGACTTGTAACACTGCAGACAAAGTTCATTAGCAAAACCAGGCGAGCTCTTTAAAAGGGGTGTGAAAATACTTCACAGTGTACTGAGAGGGCTGATTTTGTTCATTGCTCCCCCTCTCTTTGGTCCTCACCCCAGCCCTAGTTACATTCCTACAGGTAGTTCCATGACTACTTTCAGGGAGTCTCTCTTGCTGGCTGACCAGAGATGCCACCAGGATGCACAGCCTCCCACCTGATAAATGTCTAAATCACCTACCAGCCACAACGTGTCAGCAGGTGTCCAGCAGCAGGCATGTCCCTCGTCCGGGGCATCCCGAGTGGCTCCGTGGCCGCTTCTTGACTCTTCAGAACATGGCAGAACAGCTTTGTCAAAGCCTCAGTGGGAGTGCTGGATTGAGAACCGGTGTGGGTCATCTTGAATGTGGAGGGCAATTGGCTTAATCCTTGCAGCTGGTGTTAGCTCTGCTCCCTCCTCGCCCCCCAGCACACTGCTGGGGTCCAAGCTGAGTCCTTTGTACACACCCTCTGTGAGCTGGAGGACTGTTATGCACCACAGGAGTACCAGACATGATATCTGTCTCTTTCTGGCATGGGAAATACGTTTTACTAACCTTGGGGGGGAATGTCAAGCTTGAAATTACAAGCTGGAAGGCCCAGAACATTTTTGGAAAAATCGTTAGATACATGGCAGGCCCCACCTGTGTCCAGGTGCTGCTCGGGCAGAGCAGTCTCCGCCCAGGTGTTGTTTTTCCTTCACTCATCCCCCTCCACCACCGGCACCTCCCACCCACGCCGTTCTCCCCTCCCTGCCCACGCCCCAGGAGGGGCTCTTCTATCATCTGCAGCTGGGGGTGGGTGGAAGGCTGTTGTACCTCTCAGGGAAGTGTTTAAGCTCAGGGAAGGATGGTTTCAAGCTGGTGCGCTCTGTCTCCACAACGCTAAATAAAAAGTGTGTTTGCTAGATGCTGGGTGCTGGCCTGAGTCCTGGCATCACACCCCACCACACACACACACAGCTGGCACCACCAGAATCACATGCCCTAACCTCCACTGTGGTGGTATCTGGATGTGGGGCCTTGGGAGATGATTAAATTAAATAAGATCACTAGGGCAACGTGCTGACAACCGGATTAGTGCCTTTGTTAAGAGACACTGCGTTCCCCCACCCCCGGCCCCCCTCCACCCCGCAGCCACACACACCCTGGAAGGGCCACATGAGGACACAGCAAGAAGACTGCTACCCAAAGGGAGAACCCTCGCCAGGCGCCAGCTTTGCTAACTCCTGCACTTGGCATGCCCTGTGCACGACCATGAGAAAACAATTTTTGTCTGTTTAAAGTGCTCTGCCTTTGGTATTTTGTTAGGGTAGTCGGGGCTGAGTAATTCAGTAAGCAAATTGCTTAAAGCCGGTTCCCCCACCCTCTATTTCCAAACAAATAATTGTCCCTAAGCCTCTCCCGCACAGACATCCTGGCGCCCTGTAGTGTAACCCTCACCTGCTCTAGCTGTGGAGGACGTTGGTTACAGGCGATGGTAGCTCTGAGGGCATCACCATGGCATGCGCTGCCATGGTCACCGGACGGGGAGATCCACAAGCCAGAAAGTTGACAGGTTTGGGACAGGGCGCAGTGGGATGGAAAGACCACACTGTGAATCCTAGATCACACGAAATTCAAGAGCCCAGTGTCAGCTGCGCCGACCTCACAGCAGCCTAGATATAAAGCCAGTGTTGTAGTTTGGGCAAAGGGGGCCCAAGAGATCGTAGCGGCCTAGAAGGCAGCATATCACCTGCTCCACTGGAGGGCACAGGGGCATGTACACCCTGCCACAACTGGAGCTGGCTGGTTGGCCTACTGAACAGCTCTGGGTTCATTTCCCTCTTCTGGGTCAGAGTACATGGGGACCAGATTGAGACACACTGGGTGTCACCCATGTATGGTTGACTTGGCTGTAACTTAACAGAGCTGACAGCCTTTAAGCGGCATAGGGATTCTGTCTTTGCATATATCTGTCTATGAGCAACATGGCTGTTGATGAAATACAGAGTCCATTTATCCTATTTATCTTATTGTGTCTTATAGATCATCCATTTATTAATGATATTGAGTATTTCATTTATTGGTATAGCTTATATTTCTTTTTAAAAGATATTTATTTATTTTAATTGGAAAGTCAGATTCACAGAGAGGAGAGACAGGGAAAGGTCTTTCGTCCTCTGGCTCACTCCCCAAGTGACCACAATGTCTGAAGCTGAGTGGATCTGAAGCCAAGTGCCAGGAGCCTCTTCCAGGTCTTCCATGCAGGTGCAGGGTCCCAAGACTTTGGGTCATCTACTACTGCTTCCCCAGGCCACAGGCATGGAGCTGGATGGGGAGTGGAGCAGCTGGAACACAACCTGGCACCCATATGGGATCCTGGTGCATGCAAAGTGAGGATGTAGCCACTGGGCCATTGGGCAGGGCCCTTGCTTATATTTTGTAAATTGCTGTCTTAATATTGTCCTCAAATGATCTCAGATGGAGATCTCTGTTGTAATTGCCAGAGAACTTTGGATCTGCAAGTAAGGAGTAGCACACAACTAACAGGGTTCCGGGATTGCGATCTTACATTTGGCATTTATCAAATGGTGGAAAGGAGGAATATATGTATGGGGAAGTATGATTTCACAATGTTATGTGTATATTTTGAAGGTGCTAGGATCATAATCCCTCCCGCATATATTACTGTCTTTGAAAGAGGCGTCAGTTGTGCATTAAAAACAGTCCCATGCCTTCTTTTTTCAAACAAATAATGGTCCCTGCAAAACACTCCTGTTCCTGGGATTCTCTGCTTTTCTGTCTCTATTTGCATGCGCACTTCTTGGGTTTTTTTTTTAATGCTTTGTAATTTATTTAAAAGTCAGAGTTGCAGAGAGAGAAAGAGATCTTCCTTCTACCGGTTCACTCCCTAGATGGCCACAACAGCCAGAAGCCAGGAACTTCATCTGGCTCTCCCATAGGCCATCTGCTGCTGCTTTCCCCAGCCCATTAGCAGAGAGCTGGATTGGAGTTAGAACAGCCAGGACACAGACCAGCTCCCGTAAGGAATGCCAGCACTGCAGGCAGCAGCTTTACTTGCTATGTCACAACGCTGGTCCGACTTCTTGTTCTTGACATACAGGTGATTTAAAAAAATTTTTTTTAATTATTATTTTTTTACAATCTTGACATAATTAGGGTAAAAAGGTTCAAGCACTACAGGAAGGTGGGCAAAACAATTAGTTCCATATTGCTTCCTTAATATAGCTGATGTGAAAGGGGATTTTAAGGGAGAAGCCCCACCCGGTTTCCCACCCGCCCCAGGTCCCTGATGTGGGGCATGCTCCGAGGGTCTTGCTCAAGTGGCCCTGATAATTCAACAGTTATGAATCGCTGCCACTCTCACCACTCCAAGCACTATGAGGTCTTTGAAGAATCCACTGATTGACATAGTCCATCATAGAGTCTCCATTTGCCCCGTTTTTCGCTGCCAACATATAGCTGAGGTGGTTGATTGACTTGTTCTGTCTTCTGTCAGATGCTTAGGGTTCTGCATCTGGAAACTCGATTGGGGAGATCCCCAAAGAAACTTTGTCTGAGGTGTTCCCAGACCAGATTCTTGTGACATACAGGTGATTTAAAACACTATTTCTGGGGCAAGCACTGGGCACAGTGATTAAGATGTTGATCAGAGGATTTGACTCCGGATCTGTCTCTACTCTCAATTCCAGTTGTCTGCTGATATGCAACCTGAGAGGCCACAGATGATTGCTCACATAGTTGAGCCCTTGCCATTCACGGGGGAGACCTAGATTGAGTTTCTAGTTCTGAGCTCAGCCTAGACCAGTCCAGAATGCTGTAGGCATTTGCAGGGTGAACCAATGGATTTAAGATACCACTGTCTCTAAACCTCTTCCATTTTTCAAATAAGAATCAATAAAATATTATTTCTTTAATCAATTACTGTTACCCTGCTTAAGAAAAAAGAAAAGAACTTGCCAGAAAACTTCATCCAACTGAAGTGAGAGCCTGTTGACCTCTGCAGTTGCCCGAGTTTGGCACTAGGTGGCGTCCATGTACCAGTAAGATACTATGGCTGCTCTGCGAATCTAACGAAAAGACCAGCCGGGGCAGGTGGTGACTGAGAAGGAAATGGGGTGATTAACAGAGGAAGTGAATAATGGCCACTCACCGAGGGAGTACAGCCAGCTTTCCAGTCCCAGTTCTGATGCCTCTCGACTCCGCAGCCTTAAGCATTTCAGTTTTTACCTTCTTAGAGAAAAGGTCCTTGGCTTAGGGTAGGTCTTTGGAGGCAAATAAATGGGATGCTACCACTAAGTACCAAGCACACACCTGGTAAGACAGGGTCAACTAAGGATTGTCGTATCTGAGGGCCTGGACACGAAAGTGAAAATTTTAAAATGTATCAAGTTTGTTGAGCGGCAAACACAAGCCAGACTTTGTGTGCTATTTCTAGCGTTGCTCATTGTGTAGGAAGAGGAAATAAATGAAGGCTGATCCCGTCCATCTACTTGGCTTATCCGCAGCCAGTTCACATGGCTCCTGAACTTGTCCCAGTTCCCCGTGCTCACTCTGCCCTTCCCCCTGTCGGCAACACAAAACAGAGGAGTGTCTGAGGGCTGTAGCCAGCTGTCAGGCTCAGGATTGGGAGAGGAGAACAGGAGACCTATCCAGGTGTGGCTCTCTGCTTTTGCTTTGCTTTGTGAAAGTGAAGAAGCACTTGGACCCACAGCACAGATCATGTGTACATTTTAAAATTAACATTTCTATATTTTAGTTACTACTGAACATTGAATGGCATCATGGGCTTTAACCACAACCAGGCACAAAGACTCACACGAGACATTCTGATCTGCCAATCATTTTGAATGAAAGCTGTGGCTTAGGGGTGGCACTCCATTCCTTCTCAAATAGACAGTGAACAATATTTATATTTCAAAATGTTTATGTACTTAACTGTAAATATTTTAATGCTTGCCAGTCTCGACACTTTCTTATCTGCTAGTAGGCATCAGAGAAGTGCTATCAAATGACAGTAGCATGTGTAGGAAGAAAAGGAAATGTTTTTCCTACACCTCAGTAACATCTCCGAGCACACTCTCTGGGTCATGTTTGAAGAATTACCCAGACAGGCACAGGTGGATGCAGACAAGCCCCCACTGTAGCTCAGCTGGGCCCTGGAGCCACTTGAAGCCTTCCCCGCTAGGGTAAGGATAGACAGCCTCCTGGAAGATCTCCTAGGAAAATCCCAGAATTATTTTCTTCTCTTTCCAATCCAGGTCACCCCAAATTGTTCCTCTAAAAGTCTTGGTTTGAAGGGAAGCCAGGTCCAGAGACCCCATTGTTTGTATCTCGGTGCGTGTGTTTGCTTAACAGGGTTTTAAAGAAGCTTAACTTGGAATTGATGAACAAAACACAACTTTATGTAATCCTTTCTTCTTTCAGATCCACACTCTACATAGTGAGATTATTGTAAACTGTCAAAATTCTGGTAAAAGCAAAGCTCATGAGTTTTTGTGTTTTTTTTTTTTTTTTTTGCAATTCCCTGGAAGAGTTCAACAAGTCTTTCTTACGATGTATTGTATTTTGCAGCCAAAACATAATGGAAGGTTGGGCTATGCAGAAAAAGAGTCTGAGGGGAGAAACTTCATGGCTTGGAAATAGGCTAGAGCAGATGGGAGAGAGGGACGCCGTGTTAATGAGGAGAGCTGCTTCTGGAAAGCACGTCTGGGCATGTAGAAACGCCATTAACTGATAGGAGTGAGCAAGTTTGACCGGAGAAAAAGGGCTCAGATTGTAATCTAAGATTAAAATGTCGTGTTGCATCCAAGTGGGTTATGAAAAGGTTTCTGGCATATGTATGGCTGAAGCTCAGAAAAGACCTCAAGGCTTCAGAAGATGGGGACCTGAGAAGCAAGAGAAAACCAGGGCAGGATTTTACTGAGGAAGCTGGGAGTGGAGCAGCCAGGACACACAACCGCCCTCGTGTGGGATGCCAGCACTTGCAGGTAGGTGATTAGCCTGCTGAACCTGCACGTTGGCCCCGCTGGGTTAGTTTTGATTGACTAAAAGTTGAACTGAAAAGGAGATGGTTCTTTTGAAAAGTCCTTCTAGGAAAAGAAATAGATAAAAGGTAGTGACCAAAGAGGATATTTTGTTTAAAAGCATTTAAGATGAGAAAATCTTCTACATGATTTCATGCTTACAGGGATCATTCAGAAGAGGGAAGGGTTTTATAATGCGGAAGAGACTATGGAAACAGAACATGCCAAGTCTGAAAGGCACAAAGGGGTGCGAGGGATGGGGTTTATACAGGAAGCACTTGTGTGGGGCTAGGCCTTGGAACCTGGATGTGGAGCAGCATGGCACAAGCCGGCCTGATTGCACATGACCTAGGTCCAAAGAAATGACACCGGGTCAGAGCTAGACAACTTCTAACTTACCATGCAAGCAAGTGAGAAGCATTCCTTAATATTTGCTAGACAAATGTACATACTTGTTAGACAAAAAGGCATTACCCAAGAGAATCCAATTGATCCTGGAAACTGGTTTTGCAAATACAATCAACTCCCAGCTCTGGGCCTCCTAGGGTTGCTGGGCTGAGTTTGTGTCCATGTTCCTTACTGCTGGCCCATCAGTCTCAGGCTTGGAGGGTGGTTTGCTTTGGCCAATGAAAATATGAATAAAAGTGAGGTGTATCATTCACAGGTAGAAATTTGAAGATCCTTTTCCTGGTGCCACTTTCATTCTTTGCCTTCTGCCTTAAGACTATTCAGCCTTGAGGGTTATAAAAAGCATTGGTTATGAAGAGGATATAAAGCAGGCCCTTAGGGGACCTGAAGCTGAATGCAAGAGACTTTGGTTGTTGCAAGTTATGAAGAAGAACTGGAGGGTCCTGGATTCTCCAACTTTTTGAAGATCACTTGGTCAGCCTCCCCAGGAAATTTCCTGTGTCTGCATCTGGCAATCAGAAATAGTTGTAGGTCTGTAGCTGGTCACAGGGAGCTTTGTGCCCATCTGTAAAAGGTGTGGTTGAGAGGCTTCCATACAGTTTTACTGTATTTGTATAAAGCAGGTGGTTGCGAATGTGAGTATGAGATGTGTGTTGGTGGTAGAAGGCAGGGGCGGTTGTCCCAGCTGTTTTACCTAGGCCACAAAACTTTAGTGTCTGCAACAAGTACTTCCTTACAGCATCAATGACTTTAACAGCCAACAGTTTTACTAGTGAAAAACTATTTCCTGATATACAATATACTGACTGGCAAGAAAAAAAAATCAGTTCTGGAATAAAATGGGGATAATATAAAGACTTGTTGGGACTACCCCTGGAGGGTGATTTTCTTTAAATAATGCCACATCCCTGCAGTTCTGCAGCCTCTTGTAATAATGAAGATAGAAAGTAGCTGTTGTACAATACTGGCAATTCTTGATTCTGCTGGGGATTTATTGAATACTGAAATGTATCTTTTAAAGACATGATTGGGTGGGTGTTGAGCCCAGTGACTAAGCCACTGTCCAGCCGTAGTAGAGTGCCTGCCTGAGTCCTGGTTCCGATTCTCATTCAGCTTCCTGCTGGTGAGCACCCTGGGAGGCAGCAGGTAATGGCTCCCACCTGGGGGGCAGGACCTGAGTCCCAAGCTCCTGGATTCAGCCTGGTTGAGCCTTGGCTATTGCAGATATATGGAGAATGAATAAGTGGATAGAAACTTTTGTCACTCTGTCATTCAAATAAAAAAAATCTCTAAAATGTGATTTCTTTATTAAAATATGTATGTTCACAAATCTCACTAAAGTGCAAATCTTTGTAAGTTGCACTCAAAGGCTCATCCCTCACAGTTGAACGTTCACATCTATCTTTGTAAAAATCAAAGCATGTTGATGGCACTCTTCCTACCAATGCCCTTAAAACAAGGCACTTTAGCAAAAGTTGATGTTAAACAAGGACTTATCTTAAAAAGAGAACTGTTTCACCCACTGAGGGGTCCCACAGCCTTCACAAGCAGAAAGGAACCCTTTGTGAAGTCTGCCCTGGACCCGTCTTCATGTGGGGAGCTGTGAGGCATCCCTGGGTGTCAGTCTCCTGGCCCCGGCCCTAGCTCCACAATTCACAGAGCTGTCTCAGCACCATTCAAGAACAAGGAGCTCCTATTTACCCCGTTCTTCTGGAACCTCTGACAGCCTTTCATATCGCTCCAACACACTAGCTTCCGTAGGTTGCAGCCTGCTATTTCTTCTAGTCAATTGCTAGAAAGATAGGAACCTAAGTGTCCCATGATATGACTACCAACTTTATATAGATGTCCAGTGGATCTATCATAACATTCCCTCTGGCTTTCGTTTTAATAACTGCTAAAAACTTTGAACACAACAGTAAAAACCAGAAGAAACCCCGAAGAGATTACCAGACTCTCAAGATATTACTGAAGAATTTTGCAAATTTCTGCTTTTTTTAAATTCACACTGCTCATATGGTTCAACATTAATAGCATACTCATGACTTTCTACAGCTTTAACTGTACAAGCAAATGTATTTTAACATGGTGTATAGTTTTGCAAGAGTTGACTTTGCGTTCCCCTATATCATATATTGAAACCCTAATTCCCAGTACTTGAGAATATGATTTTATTTTAAAATAGAGTTGTTGCAGATGTAATTAAAGATCAATGTACACTGCAGGAAGGGAGCCCTAATGCCATATGACTGAAGTCCTTGTAAGAAAAGGACAAATCGGACCTAGCGCAGTAGCCTAGTGGCTAAAGTCCTCACCTTGCATGAGCCGGGATCCCATATGTGCGCTGGCTCTAATCCCAGCAGGCCCTGCTTCCCATCCAGCTCCCTACCTGTGTCCTGGGAAAGCAGCTGAGGAGTGCCCAAAGCCTTGGAACCGTGCACCCACATGGGAGACCCAGAAGAGGCTCTGAGCTCCAGGCCTCAGATCTGCACAGCACTGGCCTATGTGGCCACTTGGGGAGTGAATCATCGGATGGAAGATCTTCCTCTCTGTCTCTCCTCCTCTCTGTATCTCTGACTTTCCAATAAAGACAAACAAATCTTAAGAAAATAAATAGACAATAAAAAAAGAAAAGGATAACTCAACCAATTATTTTATAGAAGCACAAGAGAAGCATCTACTGAAGCCACGAGCCCACACTTTTGACAGATGGGGCTCAGAGCTCCTGTGAGCAGCTGGAGACCCATAAGGGTTTTTGATTGCATGATACCAAATGGAAGGCATAGGAAGTTGCTTGTGATAGGCAGCCAAGTGGTCCTCTATAAAGTTGCTCTTCAGGTGGCTTACAAGTAAGGATGGCAAAGAGGACATTTGTCTCTGAATGTCCTCGGCTCATGGTGGCAGTCTCCCTCTCTTGTGTCTTGTATTTCTTGAGCTTGCCTGTTCTCTCTGTCCTACTTCTAACACTGTTCACTATGCTTTATTCGTTTTTTTAAAAGATTTTTTTTTTTAATTGGAAAGTCAGATTTACAGAGAGAAGGAGAAACAGAGATTTTCTGTCTACTGGTTCACTCCCCAAGTGGTCTCAACAGCTGGGGCTGAACCAATTTCAAGCCAGGAGTCAGGAGTTTCCTCCAAGTCTCCCATGTGAGTACAGGGTCCCAAGGCTTTGGGCCATCCTCTACTGCTTTCCCAGGCCACTAACACAGAGCTGGAAGGGAGGTAGAGCAGCTGGGACTAGAACAGATACCCACATAGGATCCTGGCACGTGCAAGGCAAGGATTTTAGCCACTGAGCCATTGCACTGGGTCCACTTCCTGTGCTTTTGAAAAAGGCCAACCTAATGGGGAAGAAATGATCTCATATGTTTTTGGATTTGGATTTCCCTGTGGCTCAGTGATGCTGAGCATCTGTCCTTGTCTTCCTCAATTGTATCTCCTCCAGAGATTTTTGTGAAACATCCTTCCGACTTTCTCTGTGCTTTTTTATTCCCTCACCATTCTATGCTAAAAGCAGATTAATGTGCTAATGACAAAGATATTTTTCTTATGGGCGGAAGAAACAAAAATTGAAGATATAAATTATACTTTAGGAGAGGAGCTAGAAAAAGAAGCCAAGGACTTAACTCCCTGGTGCTGTAAATTTTTTTTTAACTTTATTCCTGTTGTTGATTTTACTTTATGGCTTCTCACTTAAGGAATGTATAGTAACTCTGTAACGGAGACTATATCATATCCAAATGTGAAGATACAATGCAGTATGCATCTCTAACTTCCAAATTGAAGATGGACTCCCAATGAAACTGATGGATATATCTTGACAATAGAATGCTGGACTGTCTGCCAATGAATGTAGCAGCAATGTCAGGACACACTTAACTATTAGCCGATAGAAGGATTTATGCCTGCTTATGGAGGACTATACTGCTGTAACAATATGGGGGAAATTAGTTGACAGGAGGGAGTTTGGGAAGGGGTAAGGGAAATCCCAGAGCCTACGGAATTGTACCATAATACTAAAAATATTTAAAATAGAAGAGAAAAAAAATAGGGAGAACTGTGGGAAGACACCTTGAATCTTTTGCAAAATAGTTCGTTGAATCTCCTCTGCAAGTCCCAGAAGCAGTTGATAAGATGAATGGATGGGAAACTTTCTGGTCTGCAGATTTAGATAAAGGACTTGCTAGATGAACGAATTATGAATGGGGGAGCTGTCTCTTGCTGCACCCCTGATACTACAGGACAGCGTTTTTTAAAAAAGCCTGATCCTGGCAATAAGCTTCTGGCTATCTTAGCATCACAGAACTCCACATGTGTTATTATAGGCGTCATGCTCCAAGTACATCACCTTGAACAGTGAACAAAGGGCCCAGCACAATAGCCTAGTAGCTAAATATTTGCCATGCACATGCCAGGATCCCATATGGCGTCAGTGTGAGTCCCAGCTGCTCCACTTCCCATCTAACTTCCTGCTTGTGGCTTGGGAAAGCAGTAGAGGATGGCCCAAAGCCTTGGGACCCTGTACTCACATGGGAGATCTGGAGGAACCTCCTGACTCCTGGCTTCAGATTGGCTCAGCTCTGGCTGTTGCAGCTACTTGGGGAGTGAATCAACAGATGGAAAATCTTTGTGTCTCTCCTTCTCTCTGTAAACCTGTCATTCCATTGAAGAAAAGTTCAAAAGTACAGAAAGTGACAAGTGTCAGCCACATGTAAAAAAAACCCAGCACATTGTATACTGCTGGTAAGGATATAAAATGTACAGTCTCTATCAAAAATAGAGTGAAAAGTCCTCAAAAATATTAAACATGAGAGTATATAACTTAGCAATCCTGCTACTAAATATATATATTTTTAAAAAGCTGGAAACAATGTTACAGGTTCGCCATCCTCACGCTCTGTGAGGCTGGTATCGCAAGGAGAGAAAATCATTATTATCACTCTTGAGAAAGGAAATGGAATATGTCCACAGTCTGTGTTTCTTGGGATTCTGAGAACGCTGGTACCATCCTCCCCACAACCACGCCAGCAGGTGTTGTCAGTAGAGTTCTGAATAGAGGCCAGTTTCACTGGAGTTAGGTAAGAACCTCAATGTGGTTTTTATTTGTATTTCTCTGATAATTTTTCATAACCATTAACAATTTGAATTTGCTCTTTTGAAAAATGTCTGCTCATTTCCTTCACCCATTCCTTTCACAGGGTTATTTATTTCACTGCCATTATGTTTCTGAAACTCTTTGTAGATCCTGGATATTTGTGATATGCGTGATCCTGTCACTTGTGTAGTGTGCAAAGATTTTCTCCCCTTCTGTTGGTTGCTTCTTCACTTTGTTGATTGTTTCCTTTGCTGTACAGAAGCGTTTTAGTTTGATGTAGTCCCATTTGTTCATTCTGGCTTTGATTGCCTGTGCTTTTGGTGTCTTTCTAAGTCTTTCCCAGTTCCCATATCCTGGAGAGTGCTTCCTATATTAGTCTGATGGTTTCTGAGTGTAGATTCAGTTTCTTGATCAGTTTAGAGCTGATTTTTGTATAAGGTGATAGGTGAGTGTCTTGCTTCTTACTTCTACAGGCTGCTATCCAATTGTCCCAACAGCATTTGTCAAAGAGACCCAAGGGACATGACATTTGCATATGAGAAAGTGGCCTGTACTTCTGTATTTATGGCAGCACAATCTACAATAGCAAAGACGTGGAAACAACCCACATGCCCATCAAAAGAGGAGTGGATAAAGAAACTGTGATACATCCACTCTCTGGAATACTACTCAGCCATTAAAAAGAATGAAATTCTACAAAGTCCAACAAAATGGTCTCATTTAGGGACCACTATGCTCAATGAAATAAGGCAACCCCCAAAGGGCAAACATCATTTGTTCTCTCTGATATAAGGCAACCTTCATGCAAAGCACAGGATCTGTATTATGTAGGTAAACATGTGTGTACATAGTCACCTAGAGGAACCATGTAGCAGAGACTATCATATTGAGATGTGATAGTACAAGGCAGTATGCATCTCTAACTTCCAAACTGAAGATGAGCTCCCAATGAAACTGTTAAATATATCTTGACAACAGGATGGTGAACTCTGCCATTTTTCCATGCCCACAATGTCAGGACACACTTAAAAAACAAAATGATGGACTTATCACTGTTTTTGAAGGACTATACTATTGTAATAATATACGGGAAATCAGTGAGGGAAGGGAATTTGGGGAAGTGGGAGGGGAAATTCCAGAGCCCATGGAACTGTATCATAAAGTTAATTAATTAATTTAAAAACAAATGTGTAGAATAAAGGAACCATGAAGGGCACTAGCTCTTATTTCTTTTCTTTTGTCTTCTCTTGGAGGAAAGCTTGCCAAGCAAGGAAATGAACATATAATTACGAGTTAGTGTTGTTGACAAGCCATTGCTGCTTTCATTAATAATAAGAAAGTTTCTGATTTCCATATGGCAAACAGACCTTGATTTCAATAATAATTCCACAACATGGAACTCATGGGATCAACTGAAGATTCCTGTTGACCTTTGCCAAGGTTGGCTTCCAGAGTTTGTCAGGGTACAGGGACATCTCCTGGAGAATTCGGATTAGACAAAATCACATGGCATAGCTCCCCAGGGAAAAGGATTAAATGAATTAAGAGCTTGACCTTAGGGTCACGCAGGAACCTGTAGTAAAGGGCCTTCCAGAACTACAACGGCAAATGGAGCTCTCGCTGTAGTGCTCAAAGGCTGGGTATCCCACAGGGAGGTGTGCTCAAAGGCTGGGTATCCCACAGGGAGGTGTGCCCAAAGGCTGGGTATCCCACAGGGAGGTGTGCTCAAAGGCTGGGTATCCCACAGGGAGACACATTTCTACACGTGCACTAGTGACTGCAATGTCCTTCATTTGCCTCCCCTGGGAGAGGAGGGCTGAAGCCATCAAGAAGGCTCAGCAAACCCATCTGCCCAGCCATGGACGTTCTCATGGGAGAATGAGAGAGAACAGGATGAGAAGCCTGAATGCTACTATCTTCTTCAAACAAATAGATTTGGTTTCCCAGTATGTATCTTTGGAGTGACTACTTTGCTATGTATCTATTTGCATAGTGGCTTATATTCAAGGTACACAATATTATGATTTGATATATTTATACATTACTAACTGATTACTACAATAAAATTAATTAGTATACTCATCACCACATTCAGTTAGGAAGATTTTTATTATGGTCAATAAAAGTTCTATCTGTGGTATTGGTTCTTTTAATTACTTTGTGCCTCCATTTCATATGCACTTACTAATCTAGATATATAGTTGCAAAACCAAGAATGATCTATATTATATAGTAATATATATTAACTTGTATTTGATCTAGAGATCCTAAGAGAATTGTGCTAAAATGTCATTGTAATTGTGGATGTAAATTTACCAAATGATCTTTTGATTTCATACATTTTAAATTTACATGATGTTACATTATCAAATATAGACACAAACAGGGTATTGTTATAACTTTCTGTGACTTTTTCAAAAGGTGAATTTATTTACCTATCTAAAAGGCACAGTGGCCCAGAAAGAGGGAATGACGGGGAAACAGAGAGAGAAATTGATTTTCCATATGTTGATTTTACTTCCCCAAGTGCTCATAATAGCTGGAGCTGGGCCATGCTGAAGCCAGGAGCCAGGAACTCCATCCAGGTCTCCCACATGGGTGGCAGGAACCCAAGTACCTGGGCCGTGATCTGCTATTTTCCAGGTGCATCTACAGGAATGCTGGATCAGACACATGGAATAGCCGGGACTCAAACTGGCACTCTGATGTTGATGTAGGGTGTCCCAAGCCACAACCTAATTCACTGTCCCAAATGCCTGTGATTTTGAGTAAGCCTTTCATATTGATCTTCTTTATCCCTATAATGCCTTTTGTTTATTACAGTAGACTGGTTGGCTTACACAACAGGAAATTTCTTACAGTTTTGGAAGCAGCATGGATGGGATCAAAGCAGCAGCAGGACTGGTTTTTGGTGTGGCTTCTTTGCCTGGCTTGTAGAGTCACTTGTTCTCCATGTCCTGACATGGCCTTTCTAAGTGTCAGGAGAGCAGCCTCTGGTCTCACTTCCTCTTCTTACAGGACACTAATCCTGTCAAATCAGGGCCCAACTCCTATGATCTCATTTTACCTTAATATCCTGCACAGTGTTCCTGCCTCCAAAAGACACGCTGAAGGTTAGGGTCCCAACATACTAGCATGGAAGAAGGAAGGAACTACACATTTAGCCTGTAACACTTAATAACGTTACTTGAGTCTTAACAATTTATTTGGAGAATTTTTTTCTCATTTCATTTTCTTTCACTTTTAAACTCTTATTTTATTGGTTTGTGTGACTTGTTATAAATAACATATATTGAAATAGTGTTTCGTTGTCCAGCTTGAAAATTCTTCAATATAATCCACATTATACTCTATAATCATATAATATACATGTATAGAAACAACTGCATATGGTATTTTACATTCGTTTTTAAAAATAAAAATGTTACATAGTGCATTTTTTTCTTATATAATATTGTTATTTTTAGTCCTGTTTGAGGTATAAACTCCTGTTTTCCTTCAACTGTGTAAAATGGTCAATTTCTCTCTAAAAGTTGGCATTCAGAGGTGATTGTTTAGCAGTTCAGACCTGAATGCCTCGCATTTCAGTTCCTGGGCTCTGTCCCAGGCTCAGCCTCCTTATTCCGACTTCCTGGTAATGCACATACTGAAAGGTGGCAGATGATGATTCAGGTTGTTGGGCCCTGTGACCCATGTGGGAGACTGGAATCTTTGGCTCTCTCTTGACCCAGGCCTGGTTACTGGGGGAATTGGAGGATGGATACATGCATAGAATTCTGCCTTCAAATAAAATTAAAATAAACAATTTTTTATTAAATTATTATACTTTTAAAATAAAGTGTCCCATAAAATAAAAAGGATTAATCAGGGCCCAACACAGTAGCTCAATAGGCTAATCCTCTGCCTTGCAGTGCTGGCATCCCATATAGGTATCTGTTCTAGTCCAGGCTACTTCACTTCCCATCTACTCCCTACTTATGGCCTGGGAAAGCAGTGGAGGGTGACTCAAGTGGGAGACACAGAAGAAGCTCCTGGATCCTGGCTTTGGATTGACCCAGCTCTAACCGCTGCAGCCACTTGGGGAGTGAACCAGCAGAAGATCTTTCTGTCTCTTCTTCTCTCCATAAATCTGCCTTTCCAATAAGTAAATAAATCTTAAAAAAAAAAAAAAGAAACTGAGGATTTAAAACAGGCTAATTGGTAGTAAATGATTAGCAGAAAGCAAGTATACAATGGATTAATCAAGTCAAAATGGTCAAGGATTTTTTGTTTGGAAAAGTCAGTCCCTGTCCATTTTATGTCTATTCAGGTTCAATTACTATTGCACAGTTGACCCTCAGGTGCTCAGCTTCTGTTTGCTAAGCCAATACATGACTGAAGTCCTGTGATGCAGAATCAATTTTTAAAAATCGCTCATTACCAATATTTGAACTGAAGTGAAAGGGCATCACTGTCAATTAATTTTAAAAGTACAAATATAATTTCACTATTTGGGGGAAGAATATAGATTTTCATGTTCAAGCTCTGGTACCTTTTATTCTCAAAGCAATGCCACAGGACAGACTTGGGTTTACAGCTGGAGAGGAGAAAATAAAATTAGAAGCATCATATGACTTGCCCAAGGACAAGCCAATTGGCTGAAAAAGCTGCAACAGCTGTCCAGTTCTTGAACTCCAAACATAGCTTGCTACCAAGAGGATATCACTGAACCAGACAGTCACATCTCATTTTCCTGTCCTTCTCTACACCTCCAGGCTGTATCTGGCAAATTGGCACACATGGCTGCGAACGTTTCTTCTGGACCAATGAGATCAGTGTGACGCTCCCTGAGCCAATGAGCACATTCCGTTGGATGTGCCTCCTGAGAATGGTGGGTGGCAGAGGGGACGCTTGGCTGCTTCCAACGTTTTGGTATGAAGAAGAACA
Organism: Ochotona curzoniae; assembly: GCF_017591425.1. Lineage (NCBI taxonomy): Eukaryota > Metazoa > Chordata > Mammalia > Lagomorpha > Ochotonidae > Ochotona > Ochotona curzoniae. The sequence goes on from NW_024466502.1 coordinate 11,991,920, forward strand.
AGCCCACAACACAAAGTAGAGTTCTCACGTTGATCGGAGCTGGGGACAGGTGCAGTACCGAGGAGCCTTTAGGATCGGGAATCAGAAATAGACTCAGACCTCAATGGCTGTTTTCAGCAGTCATATGTCATAAGAGTTCCAGGGAATGTTCTTATGTTCCTGGTGCCTCAAAGAACTTTATACGGACTTTCTCGTCTGAATGAAGGTACTAAAAAAAATTATGGGAAATGGAATTCAACAATAAATTTATTTCAGTGCATACCCTTCTGAAACTCAGGCACAGTTTTTTCATAATATGCATTTTCTGTGTGCTTTTTAAAAAATTCCTCATGTAATGGGACAAGTCCCATAATTACTGTATTGGTTGCTGGGGTGCTGTGATGTACCTGTTGCAGAGCACCTAAAATCTTGGTATTATTTTTCAATTGTAATCATGGTGTCTACTCTAAAGTCTCTGCTTTTGGTCTACATTTAAGATACAACTCGGTACATTCACATTTCATGTTAGAGTGCCTGGGCTTGAGTGGCTCTGCTTCCAGCACCAGCTTCCTGTTCATGTGTACCCCCAGGAGGCAGCAGGCCTAGAGCCCTGTTATTCATCTGGGAGACCCAGAGGCAGTGCCAGACTCCTGGTTTCAGCCTGGCAGAGTCCCAGGTATTGAGAGCACTGGAGGAGTAAACCAAAGACTTGAAGATGGGGTCTCTCTGTTTTTCTGCCTTGTAAAATAAAATAAAATAGAATAAATTAAAAAATCTCAGCTCGAAAGAAAAAGTGGGAACATGTGATGACAATGTTGAAAGAACTTCAAAATGGAGTTGGCAGATCACTAACAAAGATTTGTTCAGGATTCTTCCGGATGCCTAGGAGAAGCATTTCAGTCATATTTAGCATCTAAAACAGATGCTTCCATTGTGCCACAGACCCAAGCTGCCTACAAGAGGCTATTGACTCTTTATATCTTTCTGAACTAAGACTATAATTCTTTATCTTGTCCCCATCACATGTGCTCTGTCACAAAGCCCTGGTTCACCACTCCAACACATGTTTGCCCATGAAAGGATGTGTATAGCTTTGAAAATCAACCAACACTTTCTACTCAGAGTAAACTGCCACCCTCCCTGCTCTCTGCAAAATAGTAACTGGGAGTTACTGGGACCCATACCTCCTCATTTGTAATTCCTAAGAACTCCCAAAAATTCTTTTCACTTTTGTAGTTCTTGAGTTTGGAAGGATTAAATAAAAAGAAACTTTTCAAGGTCTTTCAAATTAGCAGTAAGAAAACCTGTGCGGGGGTTTGAGATGTTTACAATGTGGGAAATGTCCCTTGACCCCTTTAGAGTGTGAATTGTGAAATCCCAAAGACAGCTATCCTTTTGGGCAAGTTCAGCACATGTCCCTGTCCTCACATTTGGGATTCGTGGAAGTCTCCCATGGTTTAGGAATAATCAGTATCAGTATCTGCTTTGGAAGTGCTGGGTTCGGGAAACCACATCTCCAAGTACGGGCTTCAGGGTGTGCTGAGCATCTTTGAGTGAAAAGAAACTGGAAGACCACCGACGCTACCTTAGCACCAAGGACTTGTGTTTACCTGATAGTCCTCCTTAACCCCATCATGGAAGAGCTCCCTGGATTTTCCTTATTTAACTGAGGAAGCATCTTCCAAAAGAAATGCAATTGTCTTAAGCTCTCTCCCTGCGGGACCCTCTTAAATAACCAGTGAAGATGAACAGCCAAAGAAGTCACCAACACCCAAGGAGACTTCTCATCTTCTCTTCCTTGGGCAGTACTGAGAGACTGTCTGGAAGTCTTGATCCACTGCTGATTATGACAATTTTGTTTGGAGCCAACATTGTGGTGCAGTGGGATAAGCCACCACCTGTAATGTCAGCATCCTATTGCATGCCAGTTTGAGTCTTGACTGCTCTACTCTTTGATCCAGCTCCTTGTTAATGTGCCTGGAAAGGCTGCTGAAGATGGCCAAGTACTTGGATCTCTGCACCACATGGGAGATCCAGATGGACTCCATGACTCTTGCTTTCAACCTGCTCAGGCTGAGTGCCGTGGCTTTTTGTGCAATGAACCAGCAGAGCGAAGATCTTTGTCAATCCCTAATCTATCTCTGCCTTCCAAATGCTTTTTTTTTTCAAAAGGACAACTTTGTTCACAGAAAAATTCCATCCCCTGACCCACCATAACTTGTTCATAACCTGCTGTCTTTTCTGTTCCATTTGCTTTCCAAAGAAAATCATTTGTAAACTGTTCCTTGGGTCCATTCATTCCCCCTAAAATTCTTTGCTACCCCTCAAGATGACTCCCCACCCCCTCTTTCCTCTGAAGGAGAATATATAAACATCTAAAACTCACTGAATCACTGATAATCACTGTCCTGTTATTTCCCCCATGCACGTTAAAGAAATGTGTATGCTTTTTCTCTTATGTATCTGCCCATTGTAAGATCATTTTAGGGACTCCTCAGAGGGCAGAGGGAAATTGCCTCCTGACTCCCAGAGCTGTTCCTCCAGCACCCAAAATGAGGGTACCTGCTATTGTAGTGCAGAGACAGTGAGAGGAGGACACAGAGGGACAGGAAAAAGAGCTGAAAGCCTAAGGCTCATTTAGCTGAATAAACTGCTTCCCCAGTTACATCAGCCGAGTCAAGTAACCATTTCCCAGTCCAGCCTCCATTTGTGCAATTTATGGAACTGTGGCTTTGCCTTGCAAGCTTCCAAAGGCATTCCTGTCTTTGACCCCCTCCTGTGTTCAAGGTGCCAATTGCTGACAAGGCTGGTCCCTCAGGGGTGTTGTGATAATGCCTTACCTCTTGGAAGAAAAGTGTGTTATCCTTTATGTTCAGCTCCAAAGAAAACACACACCAGGGTTGGGAGCACACCCTCCCCAACAGTCCATTAGACACGCAGCCTGAAGTCATGCATGAGGTGGTTGCCCGACCCTTTGAAGCAGGACAAAGCTTACTTTGAGGTCAATGAAGCCTTTCTTTGAAATAGATGCTCTACCAGCTGGATTAGTGGGCCATGTGCATTGCATCATCCAGCGTTGATATATTCTAAAATCCCCTCTTCATCCAGTAAAAGCCTGTGGACCTACATCCTTTATCACAGAAGAGCAGAATGTCCCACACAGGAGACCAAGAGTTGGCTTTGTCCCTCAAGGCTTTAGCTCGGGGGCCAGTAAACAGTGTTTTCCACTCTGTTTTCTGCTTCTTCTTGAAGTCACTGCCAAGCTCCCTTTCCACCATCCTCTGGGAAGGAAGACTAATTTCCCCTTGCCCGGCTAGGTTCTTTCACTGAGCTCCCAGCATTAGAATGACAGAAGACAAATTAACAGGAAAAAGAAATAATCTTATTCATCTTAGTTATGTGCTTATACACATAAGTCCCACAAAAAATATTAAAGAAGGACCAAATGATTGAAATCTATACAGTATCCTGGACCACCTGAAAGGAGTAATGGTTTGGGGCTTTGGGGAAAGGTAGGAGGTTATTAGGTGGAAAGGAGAGAACATGAATGGTGAAGATTGCCCAATAATGCAGGTAAAAATGTTCCCAGTAAGAGCAGAAATCTGGGGCAGCATTTTCACTAGTGTGGAAAACTTCACTAATGGAAATTTCTGTTACACATGTAAATTTCCTTAATAAAAGGTAGCTTTTTCTTTTCAACTTTTATTTTCAATAATGTTTACATAGTTGAAAAGGATGCATGCCCACGTGGACTACTGATTAAGGTGTCAAGGATCAAGGATTAAGGGAAAGTGGACGAGACCATTGTTTCCGATTTTCTTTTTTTTCTTCCTGTATCTGGGGGAAGGAGGTATAAGGGGAGAAGCTGCACCTAGCATCCTAATTGCAGGACTGAGGAACAGCCACCCAATGTCATCCCAGGGTCCCCAGTGTGCAGCAGGTTCAAAGGGTTCCGCTCAAGTGATTTTGATCATTTTGAAATGCTATAGATCTTGTTGCTCCAAGGATGAGGAAATCCTTCCAAGGTCCATTGGCTGGCTAATAGTTCATCTAAGAGTCCCCTTTAGCCCAGATATTTTCTGTCAATGCTTGGCTGGGGTAGTTGTCCAGTTTGTTCTGTATTTTGTCCTCTGCAGGCCCCAATGGACTGCCATATCATGCCATCCCCTGTGCACCTGGGCCGTCCACTGCTCCATCTTAGCCACTGAGGAGGCCCAGTTCCAACTCATACACTCCATAGTCAGATCACAGATCCTGCAATTCTCCCTATGGTTGGAGTTCTGAGTCCAGGGGCTCAGTTGGAGGATCCCCAAAGAAACCTCACCTCAGGTGACCCCAGACCTGACTCTGTGTGTGCTAGCTGGTGCAGGGACCTGCTCAGTTCATCACCCACATCGGCCTATGCACACACTATGCACCTAGTCTATGCTAGGTCAGTTCTGTCTCTAGCTCCATCTCTTATGCATACCAGTAGATACTGTGACCTAGCCTAACCCTGCCCACCACACACTTGGCTCTCGTGTACACCAGGGGGAACCGCATCCCAGTCAGAGCGACCCCCAGTACCCCTCACCAGGAATATCCCCAACCTATAAAGTACAGCTCTTCAGAACTATTCTCTTATCTTTTTCAGATAACTATCTAATGATGAATATATCAAAGAGAAATATTTTAGGGTGATATGTCCTGAACCCCAGGAACCACCTCCCAAACTATATTTTCCAGGATATGCTCAGTTCTCAGGTGGGTCCCAGTGTGGTTTCTTCCCCAGGACTCTTATGACAAACAATTCCTCAAAGCCCTTCACTATAGCCCAGAGAAATGGGGCCACTGTTCCCCACATCCCATCCTCCTCCAAATTGCATTCCTGTGAAGTCGGGCCATGTCTGGGGTTGTTCTTAATATCACCAGGACAAAAAACCAGGGAGACCTGGGAGAAGGGCAAACACAGCAGGCCCTTGACAGAAGACCTTTGACCTCTAACACTCAGGGGTCAGTCAAACAGGTTTGCTTTGTGGCCCTTATCAGGTTTTCCAAGATCCCAGCCCAAATTCAGTCCCAGTCTTGAAGGCCTTTTGTAGGTCCTTTGGAAACACAGGTACTGGGGCTGCTGCCCTGACCCAACAGGCCGATCCTCCACCTTTGAGAGCTGGGATCCCATATGACAGCCAGTTCGTGTCCCAGCCACTCCACTTCTGACACCTTCCTGCTAATGGCCTGGGAAGGAAGTGGAAAATGGCCCAAAGCCTTGGGACCCTGTACTCACATGGGACACCCAGAAGACGCTCCTAGCTCCTGGCTTAGGATTGACTCAGCTTTGGCCTTTGGAGCCATTTGGGCAGTGAACCAACAGATGGAAGATCTTTCTCTTTTGTTCTCTTCTGTCTGTAACTTTGCCTTAAGTCTTTTTTTTTTTTTTTTTTAATGAAACACAGGTCCACTAAGGAATATTTCAGATGATAAAAGATTTCATAGTTCATGGAAACTGCATGATTTTACCTACATTCTTAGTGGTAACTTTGTTTTTTCCTTATATTTCCACCCATATATTTGAAATTGCCCTCTTCGAATAGTGTTGAATTTCTGCTGATGTTTTATAGGAAAGATGCTGATTTAAATCTATAAGTGCGCTATAAATCAATAAATCCTGATCACTGTTACTAAAAAACAAAACAAAAAATAAAAGCCCTCTTTCATCAAAATGTTTCTGCTAAGTCATCCTTACCTTTGGATTTTCAAAGAGTAGCACAAAGTCAACTTTGAGGACTAGTTCCTTTTCTAGAATTTCAAGTTCTGTTTGGTTCCAAATTCCAAGCTGGGGTGAGCTTGAGGGCAAATAAGACACAGAGTGTGGTAGCTGAGGGAGTGTGGACTTGGCTCAGACGAAAGGCAAGCCATGCAGGTGGTAGAGTACCACCATGGGTCATAGTCCTTTTTAACCTGTCCCCTACTCATCAGGGTTGGGACACCTAGTTTCACATTCACAGCCTCTTGTTTTTCTCAATTCAGCTTGAAATGGAAGGTGATGAGGGATCATAATATACTGACTGCTACTATAGAATATATACCTCAATAGGAACCAGTTTGGAAATACCCTGTGGCTCTTAACAAAAAAATCTGAATGATCTGACAAGAAAAAAAAAATAACATTCATCCCAGGCAGAGTTGCTAGGACCTGAGCTGAGCTCCTTGTTGGATAGAACTGAACTGTAGCAACAATACCTGAAGCCAAGGAGGTACCAGGAGGCAACCTCTGGGGGGATACTGGAAGGAATGCTGGAAGCTACAACCCTTAGGCAAAGGAGCCAGAGAGAAGTAGATAGCGCATATCCATGACAGGGTTGAAGCAGTGGTCAAAACTAGGTCAAAAGAGGAGTTCAGAACAGATACCAGGGCCAGAGGCTGTAGAGATGCCCTGAGCCCCAGTGACTCTCCTGGCCTTGGCTTTCAGCATTCCCCTGGTGCTGAGAGCTGCCCAAGTCAATCCCCTTGTGCACAGCTATTAGATTCTTTATGGTAGATTCTGTTATGGTAATCTGCCAAAAGTAATGGTAGAGAAGAGTTAACTGCTCCCCTAAACTCCTACAACTGAACGGTAATGAGAACTGACTTCAGAAGGAGCTCTGTCCCATACAAAGGCACTTATTAAGGCAACGATTTAAGAGCAGGCATACATAACAACAGTTATTATAACCTGTTCTACAAACTTCATGTAATCCCTGTTCTCTGTACTTGTGGGTACACTGGCTGTTTCTCCAACGGAAGCCTGATTTGAGATAGGAAGAGCAATTTAGAGATGAGATATATCTGCTGGGAATCCAAACTCTTGGAAATCTTGGGTGCCAGTTCAGAATCTCAGGGCCAGTTCAGAACCAGACCTTGAGGTTCATTCCAAAAGAAGAGAAGTCAGTCTGTTCAAGTCTTAATTACTGTCTGTGCTTGTCAGGTGTGGCCCACATGTGTGCGTCTAAAATATTTAGTCTATCCATATATCTTGAGTATTTCTAACTCATCAACAAAGGTCAATTTTTATCACCCTGTGTGCCAATTATATGATATTCACCTCACCAGTGGAGAGAAAACAAACATTATTTAGGGCCAGATTTATTGGTTTTCAAGACCCTTTAGAACTTGGTTCTAAAGTGCAATCAAATTGCATGACATAACTTATCGCTTGGATCTCAGTTTACTCACTGCTATGGTTTGAGATTATTCCCCAAAAGTTCATATGTTGGAGCCTTAATTTCTGAATGCAGCAGTGTTGGGATGAGGTGTCTAGTGTGAGGACTTGGAGTCATGGGGTAGGAGAGTTATGGAAAGATGAATGTCCTTCTTAAGTCTTTGCTCTCACAGGACCAGTTTAATGACTTAAGAACAAATTGTTTATAAGTCAAGGCTCCCCTTGACTTTTTCTTCTATAAGTACACACTTTATGCTCTTTGCCATGAGCTGCAGCATCATGAGGCCGTGATCAGTAGCTGAGCAGTTGCTAGCACCATGTCTGTACACTTTCCATCCTTCAGAACTATGAGCTGAAATAAACTTCTTTCTTTATAAGTCAATCACTCAGTCACAGGAATTCTATTATAGCAATCAAAAATGACCCAAGACATCTGGCCTCTTTATAGAACTCACCTTTCCCAGTTGCCCTCTGCTACAGGTTGAATTGTGAGGTCTTTTTTCCCTACTTTCTTCCCCCGACACCCCACTCCAGACCTGTGGTTATGCCTTTATTTGGGAATATTCTTTGCAGATAAAGTCAAATTATGACACTCAAGGTGGCCCTAAATTCAAGAACTGGAATCCTCAGAAGGAGTGACACAGAGACATAGAAACAAGAAAAAAAGCTATATGACGACAAAGTCAGACCCTACAGGGATTCAAACATATATTCCATGTTTTTTGCTACCACAACACAATAGTTGACACAGGCCACTTCTTCGGAAAAGTGAGATCTATTTGGATCAGAGTTGTGCACGCCAAAAGTCCAAACGGTATATCACAGGCTCAGGGTCTGGCAAGGCGCCCACACACATAGATAGCTCAGTGCACAAAAAAGGATCATATGGACTTTTAAAACTACCCTTCATGAGGACTCAAGAGGTCACTCAAGAACTACTTTCTGAGGGAGGGTACACTGCCAATGATCCAAGTATCTCCTACTGAGCAGCACCCCAGGGACTAGTCTTATAACACAAGGATCTTTGGAGAACATCCAACAGCTAAACTAATAGCCAGACCACAGGACAGATTGTTGGTTAGCCACTCAGAGTCAGGAAGAAGCAAGAAAGGATTCTTTTCTAAATCGCTCAGTCTGAGGTTCTTTGTTCTAGCAGTCACAGAACCCTAGTGTACTGTCCTATATCTCTATTGTATTTATTTCACAGAGCTCTCCATTAGCGTAAGTTATTATAATCCTACATCCCTAGTGTCTTTAAGAATGCCTGGAACATAGTGGTGCTCAATAAACATGAATGGAAGACTAGGGCTATATTAGCTTCCCAGGATTGCAGTTACAAATTAAACTGGGCAGCATACAACCATCTCATGCATAATAATAAATTTATTCTCTCATAGTTCTGGAAGCTAGGAGAAGCAGCAGTTCTCAGTCTAGAGCACATGTAGGCATAAAAACGCAAGTGCAGGGCATCTATCCAGGAAGAGGCACAGCTACCAGATGAAAAACAGAAAACAAAAGAAGGTCTAAGTGATTCTGGACTGGCCCTAGGAGAAGTATGTAATGAGGCAGCTGGGATCCTGAGCTGATCAGATCCAATATCACACAACTGAGAGCGTTTGCAACACCATGTTCATGCTCATGGTTAAACGTGACAGCCATGTGGGGTGCCTCCCTGTTCACACTATTCTCTATGGCCAGCTGCCTTGTGGCGGTGGGGTTTATGGTAAGACCTGTAAAGCAAAGGGCATCAGTTCACTACATTCTTCTTTTTCTATCAGTGAGTCAATAGAGTTAATCTGTGATGGAGGGGTCCAAGGTACAGTAGTTTCCCCTTATCTGCACAGGATCTATTCCCAAAGCCCCAGTGGATACTTGGCCAATATACAAAGTCTGATGTATGCATTGGGCAGAGTTAGCTATGAACAACAACTAATCAGAAAATAGAGAGAGTGGAACAAGATGGCCACTGGACAAGATGCCACCATAAACATGCCTACAAGGACCCCAATGTGAATACCCATTCAAGTCACCTTCCCAAGAGTTAAGGTAGCCAGTGAGAGACCACAGTGTTCGTTTTTAATGTCCTAGTAAGAAAAGCTGCCTTGGAAAAGTCAGGAACAAGAGTCTCTTGTATCATCCCAGCTCCAAGTCAGACACAGAAACACATGTTTACCTCCCACTTTGGGAAGGGATTGGGAATTAGGTTCAGACCTTAGACTTGAGCAGGTCTGATAACGGTGAAAGCCAGTGCCAGATAGGACCTCACAGCCCTTGCCTTGAGGCCAGTATTTTCAGACTGAGCCTTGCGTCACCCCTGAGACAGGAAATTGAGAGATCCCTTCCGTCACCCCTCCCCAACAGCTGGCGAAGAATGCAGTTCACTATGCGGGGAGGGTTGTGGGAGGGATGGGGGGAATCCCAGTGCCTATAAAACTGTGTCACATAATACAATGTTATTAACAATAAATTTAAAAAAAAGAGTGCAGTTCAAACTCTAGCTGCTGAGGAGTCGAGTGGTAAAGTGAACTTAGGACTCGGTCTTGAAACTCAGTGGCAGGTCTGGGTGAGCTTCAGCAGCAGATAAAGCACAGACCTCTATCTCCAGGCCAGTGCTTGCAGACGCCAGGTTTGCTGTAGCATCCAGGGCAACATCTGCATCTCAGTGGAACAAACTCTTTTAGCCTAATTCACTACCAGCCTTCTTTGGGCCTGGCATGTTTCTGAGACTGTGCAGGTCACTGTGACTGAGAGACCCAGGTGTAGTCCAGGTTAGTGAGGGCTTGAATGGCTCAAGGACTGTCTCTACCACTCCTGCGACCTTGGGCAGACAGTAGAAAGCAATACTTCAGCCAAAGGGGACGAAAATACCAACATGAGTGTAGAAGTGCCTCTTGGGCCTCAGTGCCAGGCAGTAAATACCATCACTGGGCAGATCCCAATGGTCCCTGCCTCTAGACCTTTGCTACAGAAGAAGCCTTTGGACCTGGTCACATGGATACCACGGTCCCTGTCAGATGGATTCATGTTCCAGCCAGCATTACCTGTGGCTGGCTGCCACAACCACCCCAGTGAGACAAACTCAGCCTGTCTCAGCAGCAAACAGCTCATAGCAACAAGCACCTTGGTTATCTGGCTTTGTCAAAGTGTGAGATAGCATTGTGGCATTGATGTTCACAGGATTAATAACTTCATTCCTCCCCTAAACCCAGTGTAGCACAGCGTAACACAGAGAGGGTAACTGTCCCCTTGGAGGCAAGAAAAGACAGGTGAGTGTCAAGACACTGCATTGAAATCTGGGGTTAAGGCCTCTGTCAGATTTTGGTCTGGTGCTAACACAGTAACAGTCATGCCTTTATCACTTCAGGGACCTGAGCAACCCCTCTAGGACTTGGGGTGGTATTCCCATGAGTCTGGCCAAACTGATGGCTGGTGCCCTGTGCCAAATACTCCAGCCCATGAACCACCATCAAGATCCACATACTCATTCTATGCCCGAAGAGTATTGCAGCCACTACTGTAGCCTCTCTAACTCTGCCTTTCAAACAAATAAGCAAATAAAATACTGCCACAATCAAAAGGATTTATCCCTGGGATACAGAACAGTTCAACATGCACAAATCAATAAACACAAAACATCATATCAACAAAATGAAGGATAAAAATCATTTGGTTATCTCTTTGGATGAAGAAAAAAATTTGATAGAATTTAACATCCATTTGTGATACAAATCCTGAACAAATTAGGTATAAAAGGAACATATGTCAGCGTAATATAGGGGAACATAAATCAACATGATAGAGTGGATGTCAGACCCACACTCCATACGGAATTGAATCAGAAAACGGTAGAAGTATTTTCTTTAAGAATTGGGACCAGCAGAGGATTTCCCCTTTCACTGTTCTTATCAAATATAATATTAGAACAATTAGGCAACAGGAAGAAATAAGAAACGAGGAAGTCACATTATGCCTATTTGCAGTGAACCAGGAGACGGATGGTCTCTGTAACTCCGAATTTCAAATGAATGAACTCCCATGACTCCCCAGATGACTGCAAGAGATGGGCCTGGACCAGGCCGAAGCCAGGAGCCAGGAGCTCATCTCCTACTCCTCTGCTGCTTTTCCCAGGACATTAGCAGGGAGCTGGACAGGAAGTGGAGCAGCTAGGACAAGGATGAATGACCATATGGGATGCTGCCTTGCAGGCTTCAGCTTTACTTGCTATGATGCTGGCCCCTAAGCAATTTTTTAAAAGAAAAAAAAAATCCTGAGCAATGAGGAACTTCTCATGGGACCCAAATATTGTCTGTGGGGACTACACGAAAGATTCATTCATTCTTTCTTATATGTCTGCCTCACAATGTGTTACTGATCTTCTACCCACTAATTGCTACTGTGTGACTCAAACTGTAGCCATGATAGAAGGAAGGAAGGAAGGAAGGGGAATGGAAGAGATGGGAAGGGGAGGGGAGGGGAAGGGAGAGAAGGGAAGGGGAAGGGAAGGGAAGGGGAGAGGAGGGGAGGGGAGAGGGAGGGGGAGGGGAGGGAAGGGGAGGGGAAGGGAAGGGAAGGGAAGGGGAGGGTGAGGGAAGGGGAGGGGAAGGGAAGGGAAGGGAAGGGAAGGGAAGGGAAGGGAAGGGAAGGGAAGGGGAGGGGAGAGGAGGAAAGGGAAGGGAAAGGGAGGGGAGGGGAGGAGAGGAGAGGAGAGGAGAGGAGAGGAGAGGAGAGGAGAGGAGAGGAGAGGAGAGGAGAGGAGAGGAGAGGAAGGAAAGAGAAAAAGCAGAGAAGAATGAAATACATAGAATGAATGCATACAGAAAGGAAAAGAGGAAGAGAAGCAAATGGCAACATAGACCCTTACTGCAGGCCATGCCTGGTACGCGTGTCATTCAAATTTGCGCCCCTGGGGAGTATATCCCATTGCTTCACTCAGTTCTACTCCAAGTGTGTCTGATAATGCCAGATTGGCCATTCCTCCCTGACACAGGCATTCTGTGCTTAGCCCACTTCTTTCTGTTCTACAGGTCCTACCAATGTGATGCTATCAGTGTGGGCCAGATTGATGAGTTGTGTAATAGTGAGATGATAAAGGTCTCTGGAGACTAAATTGTGGCGGGGTGCCAGGAAATTTGTCATCTTCTACTAAGATTATGAAGAAAGGCTGTGTCCTTGTCAGATAAGAGGCAACTGCGGCTGTTCATGTTTTGTCTGTTTCTTGGGCAAAGGAAAGACAAATTACTGGCTCAATAGCTACAAACCAGGTGCCAGAGACTGTGTGATTTTTGTTCCAGGAGAGAATTGCATATACAACAGCAGCTGCAATTAGAGTTCCCACCTAATTAATATTACCATGATTCTCTATGTCCATTCTGAATCCCTTTCATTTCCCCACTGACCACCCTGGGAAGGTAATAGGAATGGTCACACATAAAGCGGTTTATTAGTTGTTCCCTAACGTCTGTTCTTTTCTTATTCCATAATAATTGAACTCTTATTTGCAGCTTGGTCTGTGGTCATCCTATCTTATAACCAAGTGGCTAACTTTTGGCTCTTAGAATGTAAATGGAAAAGCTGTGCGCCTATTTTGAGATATTCCAGTGTGCATGTGTGTGTGTATCTAGACTTAATTATAGGAATTGGCTCACCCAGCTTTTTCCTGTAGCTGCAAAGCCAAGGGACTAACCAAGGTTAACTTGGACAGGAGTACAAAAGATGCAAAGAGAAATTCTGTGGTTAGGTGGGCTGAAGGTGAGAAGATAGCGAGATAGTTATTTCTTCAAGAACATGAGAACTAAGTGGCTTAGTAATGGATGAACAATATAACATAGTGCCACGAGGTTGAGTATGACCCAGATAAATGACTATGGAATCTGCTAGCAAAAAGGTCATGGGTGATGTTTGGGCTTGTCTGATTCTTTCTCCTGATTAAATTAGGGGTTATGTGTGTGTAGCAAGAATATGTCAGAACTGATGCTGTATTCTTTCCAATATGTCCCATTAGGTCACATGCGATGATTCTCATTATGGGTGTTATCACGTCCTTCGCAGACTGCTCCAAGTAGTTTGTATTTTCCATTAGTAAGGCTCTTGCTAGGATACACTTTGAGTCAAATGAAAATATCTTGTTTATCATCACTTTTTTTTAAAGTTTTATTTATTTATTTAAAAGGCAGAGTAGAAGAGAGACAGACAGACAGGAGAGTGGTATCATCCGTATGCAATTTCACTCCTCAAACAGCCACAATCATACTTTTGCCCACTAGGACTTTTTAAAATAAACATTTTTTTTTAAAAAAAATTGTTTCTAAAAAAAATTTATTTCTTTTACTTATAAATCAGAACTACAGAGAGAAATAAGGATGAAGAGACAGAAAGACAGAAGTCTTCCATCCCCTGAATTACTCTCCAAATGACTGTAATGGACCTTTCTGGAGCCAGAAGCCAAGAGCTTCTTCTGCTTCTCCTACACGGAGGCAGAGGCCCAAGGACTTGGCCCATCTTCTGCTGCTTTTCCAGGTCGCTAGCAGGGGACTGGATTGGAAGTGAAGTAGTTGGGCCTTGGACCAGAGCCCCTATGAAATGCTGATACTGCACACAGAGGATTAGACTGCTAGGACACTGCTGCGCTGGTCTTATCGCCTACCAGCTTTTCTTTATTTATTTAATGTCTATTAGCAGTTATTCTTACCACCATTAATTTCTGTGATGTGTATCACATAAAAAGTTTAAAAATTCTGTTATCCCTTTGTTATTCAGAGGTTGGAATTTACATAAGAAAGAGCCTTCGCCTTCGCCTGGGAAGGACACAGTTGTTACTGTACAGGTCAGTTTGTGATGATGGACACCTTTGTCCAGGGATAAAACAAACCAGGTGGCCATGGAAAGGTAGCAGCCCTCTGACCCTGAAGAAAAGAACTGACTTCCATTTTCCACACTGTTCTCAAAATCCTGATATTCACATCGCTGTGACGGTGGTTCACACTTTTGCAATAAAACAGATCATATGTGAGTGACCGTCATCTGGGTGAGGCTGGTCATTAAGCCAACAAATAAAAATAAAGTGTGTGGGGCCCGGCGCGGTGGCGCAAGTGGTTAAAGGTCCTCGCCTTGCACGCCCGGGATCCCATATGGGCGCCGGTTCTAATCCCGGCAGCCCCGCTTCCCTTCCAGCTCCCTGCTTGTGGCCTGGGAAAGCGGTCGAGGACAGCCCAAAGCTTTGGGAACCTGCACCCGCGTGGGAGACCCGGAAGAGGCTCCTGGCTTCGGATCGGCATAGCATCGGCCCGTTGCGCTCACTTGGGGAGTGAATCATCGGACGGAAGATCTTCCTCTCTGTCTCTCCTCTCTGTATATCCGCCTTTCCAATGAAAAAAAAAAAAATAAAGTGTGTGGGCAGGCTGAAGAGAAATAGGAAGTTAGCCTTCAATTCTAGCTATATCTCAGAAGCAGAGAAAGGACTCACTTCCCAAACTCAGCATGCACGAAAGGATGACCTTCATGAATCTGCTCACTGTAGATAATCAAAGCCTCTTTGCTGAACGTGGCAGAAGGCTTGTGGGGTGCCTTTTGACTCAGGAACAAAGCTCTGGTTGGAAAGAGGCTACTTTCCTTCATGGGAGCACTGAACAACCTTTGCTCTCACAGAAAAAACCATACTCTGTGGGGAAAGAAGAAAGGGCAGGTCCCTTTCATTGGGTGAATTCCAAGTGTTTTGGAGTTGGGAAGCATCCCCCCCAACATTCCCTTACAGGCAGCCAGGCAGGCAAGGGACAGGGAATTATTAGTGTTTGTCACTAATGAAATGAAAAAGAATAGGCCAGCTCCTGCACGTGGGCAGGCTGATGGCTAAGATGCTGGACAGCTGCAGCCCTTCTCGGTACAAGTTAGGCACCAATGACGCGTGTTCCTTCATTTCAGAGCCCCTTCTCCTCTGGTGTCATTTCTCCATGCTTGTTATGATATCGTCAATCAAACGTGAGCCTAACTATGTACTGCCTGGCTGGAGTTCAGTGATTCCTTTGGTCAGAACTTGATCTTTGAATATTGCACTCATGAACCACACAAGTGTGGAAATGGACTCTATCTTCCTTACCTTGTCTTGAGCCATCTTGACCCAGTGTTGAGCAACACAAATGAGAGCAGATTCCTTTTTTGTAGAGCAGGCAGAATGTGAAAGAACTGAAGGTGGGAAGCACCTTTGAGATTGCTGGCTCCATCCATATAGATCTATTGAATTCATCTCCCTGTCTCTCAGATCCCAGCCACCTCAACCACATAACTGCGAGTGATCTTCCTTTTCTTAGGGTTGGGGAGGGAGGCTTATGATAGTTCATTCTCTCTACAGCCAACCACTTGAGCCATTACATGGACTCCCAGGATACATTAGCAGGAAACTGGGCTGAAAGTAGAACAGTAGAGTAGCTGAGGCTGAAGCTAGCACAAATATGGATGTAGGCATCCTAAACAGCAGTTTAACCCACTGCACAACATCTGTCCCTCATGACTGTTCTTAAGAGCAAACTGATGGGGTCAATGCAGTAGCATAGCATGCCAATCTTCTACCTTGCGGGATCAGCATCCCAAGTGGGTGCCAGTTTGTGTGCCAGGTGCTCCACTTCTGACCCAGCTCTCTGCTTATGTCCTAGGAAAGCAACAGAGGATGGCCTAGGTCCTTGGGATCCTACCCTCACACGAGAGGCTCCAGGGAAGGTCCTGGATCCCAGCTTTGCATCAGCCATTGCTGCCATTTAGGGAGGGAACCAGCAAATGGAAGACCTCTCTCTCTGCCTCTCCTCTCTGTAAAATCTGCCTTAAAATAAAAATAAATATTTTTTTTAAAGACCAAATTGATATAATTGAACTACTTAAAATCTTTCAACACTTCTCCATTATTGTTAGTATTAATATTTGAACAAACAAGGGCTGGTGTATGACACAGTGTTAAGAATGATTAAGTAACCACTTTGGATGTCTGCACCCCATGTTGGAATCTGTGGGTTCAAGTTCTGCCTTAACTTCCAATTCCAACTTCTTGCTAATGTTCCTTTGGGAGGAAGCAGATGATAGCTCAGGTGCTTGGGTCCCTGCCACCTATGTGGGAGCGTTCTGCTCTCATGACCTGATTACTGCAGGTGTTTGCGGAAGTGAACCAACAGATAAGGATTCTCAGATTCTCTCTTTCTCCTTGCCTTTCAAGTGAACAGTTATTTCAATATGCATAAGAGGATCCCTGTGCTTCCTCTTGTATACCCTGTGCAGTAGCCAAAGTGACTTTATTCCTTTATTTTCCCAGAAACTGTCAAACTTTTTCCGTAATCACCGAGTCTTAACACATTATTCCCTATTGCAAATCATTTTCCTCCTCAGCAGTGTCTTTCCCCTTTGCCTGCTTACTGCTGCCTACAAATCCTCCGGAAGAGCTCTGCTGAAAGGCTAGCCTTGCAAAGACTCTTCCTCCAGCACCATGCTAGGCCGTGTGACGAGAGAGACCGAGCCTTCTCAGCCCTTCCAGACACCCCACCTGACACCCAAACATGCCAACTGTCTCTTGTAGAAGTGAGACCCCACAAGGCCAACACCCATGGTGCCCAATTAGCCTTGATAAATTTACTAAATAAAAAAGTCATTGCAGTTTTGGGCCCGCTATGTTCCAGGGTGGATTGTTCTGTTGGCATAGAGAACTGATTCAGTGTTACTGGAATCCTGGAGTTGGGCTCTAAGAAGAGCTCCTCAATATTGCGTGGAATTTCCCCTTTACCTCCCAGCCCAAAGGACTGCTGCCCAAGACCGAGTATCCTTCTGAGTCAGAGTTCACTCGAAAGGACAATGTTGTCCTTTTCCAAACAGAGGGAGCTGGGGGGCGGGGGAGGAGGCCAGGGGGTGAGGAGGCAGTTGTCCCTCATTCCATTTCAACATCCTGTCCGAGCAGCCTCCCTAGAATTGCAACATTGGACTGGGAGCAGACAGGAATAGTCTAATTCAGTTAACTCTAGAATTGGGATAAATTCCAAAGGGCATTTTAGTGCGGGAGGAGAGTGGCTGAAGTTTTAAACAGTTTCTTATCCCCAACTCTCAAAGAGAAATCACTTCAATAGCAGTTGGGCCTTTGGCCAAAACGTCTCCTCTTGGGAATTCCTTAGCATCAATGCTACTCCCTTGTCTTAATTTCCTCACTCAGGGTCGTTTTGCAACAATTTTGCTGTCTCACTCAGGAAGGCTCTCCTACTAGGGGAAGCCTCATTTCCTTGAGGGGTCTTGTGACTTGATCTCCTGGCCCTTAGCAGTCATGTAGGTCTCAAGCCTGAGGAATGGAGGCATGGAGTGGGGGGCATTCCCTGGGAGACAGGTCAGCAGGGTAGGAGTGAATGAAGGAGGAGATTCGCTGCCACTCTGGGCTCCTGGCTGGCACGAGGATGAATCTCCATGAGGCTGGCTCACTTTCAAGCACCTGAGTCTTTAAGGTTTTGATTTGCTATGTGGAATAAGCAGGTCTACCAAGCTTGCTTGGCTGCTATGGGAGGTTAGGCACAAGGCAGACACCAGTTGTCAGAGGAACCTGCCTATCATACTCTCATATCCAAGAAACATGCCATCGTTCATGAGTCCAGTGCTTCTCGCTCATCTGAGTCTGTGGGGAAAAGGCGGGGGGTGCTGATTTCCTTCCTTGTCCACCACAGTCCAGCCCACTAGTGTTATACCTGGAGACAACACTGAGGTTTACAAGGAGACTGGTTTCTTCTGCTTGTGCCCACTAATCCTATGTGGGAAATACACTGATAGAATGGGTGTTTGAAATAACTCTAATAACTCCCTTTGGGGCCTGAACTTCCTCCTGAATGAGAGGCAATGCCTGTTGCCCTTGTCCATCATTTGAGGAAGAGGATTAGACCTTCACCAAATGGGAAAGGGACTTGAGCTGTCATCATTACCCTATAACATGACAGAGTGTGTCATGGGTCACGATGAAGCATAGCAATTAGAGATCCAACCTCAAAGATAAACTAGATAATGTAGATTTAAGAACTCATGATTATTATTAGCTCATAAAAATTGCCAAAACTTGGTTTAGCTTTTCTGGGCAGGTTCTTGTTATTGTTGTTCTGCTTTGAAAATTCACTCTTGGGGCCGGTGTGGTGGCTTTACTGGCTAATCCTCTGCCTATAGTGCTGGACACCAGGCTGCTCTACTTCCAATCCAGCTCCCTGCTTACAGGGAAAGCGACTGGGAATGGCTCAAGCCCTTGAGCTGCTGTGCCCATGTGGGAGATCTTGAACAAACTTCTGGCTCCTAGCTTTGGATCAGCTCCATTCTAGCCATTGTAAACATCTGGGGAGGGAACCAGTGGATGGTGGATTCTCTCTCTCTCTCTCTGTAAGTCTGTCTCTCAGATAAAAACAAATAAATCTAAAAAAAAAAAAAATCCACTCTGCCATGGGAACTGAAGGGAGGATGTAACGGGGTCCTCCTCTGATCCCCAGCCAGATAGTATATACCATACCTTTTCTGTAGCATTAAAGACGACTACTTAGTGAACCCTGTAAGCTTACTGCAATTCCTCTCTGAATCACAGACCTCAGTTGGGAAATTGGGGGCTTTTTGACTGTGTGTCTTCTCCGCTAAGCTGCCAACCCACCTGGCTTCCATCAGGAGGTGAGGCAGGAGCCCGTCCTGAAGGCTGCTTGGTGGGATCCACATCCTGCCTTGTCCACTGCCAGTAGATTTGTGGGGTGGTGACAGTTCAGGTCACAGAGGTGCCAATGGCATCTGTAACTCCCTGCCTCTCTTCCCAGACCCTCTGCTCTCCTCTAGGTTGCAAAACTTGGTTGCCTTGCTATTCTTGCCAGCTCCACTATTTGAGCTAGCATTGCTCTTTCTTTTGTTCTTTTAAAGATTTATTTTTATTGCAAAGTCCCATTTACAGAGAGGAGGAGAGACAGAGAGGAAGATCTTTCTTTCGTTGATTCACTCCCAAAGTGGCCACAACGGTCAGAGCTGCACTAATCTGAAGCCAGGAACCTGGAGCCTCTTCTGGGTCTCCCATGTGGGTGTAGGGTCCCAAGGCTTTGGGCCATCCTCAACTACTTTCCCAGACCACAAGCAGAGAGCTTGATGGGAAGCAGGGGCACTGGGACACAAACTGGCACCCATATGGGATCCCTGCGCATGCAAAGTGAGGACTTTAGCTGCTAGGCTACAAGGTCGGACCTCCAGCACTGCTCCTTCAAACCAAAATCCCAGAAGTCCATTCTTTTGTTCCTTTAGCTTCTTTAAGCCATCAACTCTGTGTCCCACGCCAAGTGGGAAAAGGAGTAGAGGTGACAAGGGGACACAGGAATTATAAGGACAGAAAAAGAACACCATGTCGGGATTGAAGCTTCCCACACTCAGGCTTCCCTAGAAGCCTTCTCTCCAAGAAGTCGCAGGCTCTGAGTAACTGAACGAGAGATGCCCTGATCAGACAACAGGCATGGGAACTTCAGAGCCTGTTTGAAGAAACCAAAGATCCTGTCAGAAACTAGCGATGGAGAAAAAGGAGCAGTGAAGATGCCGGACAGTTACCTTGGCACTGTGTGAGCCCAACTTGCACATCAACTGTTGTGTGCTGCCAGCCTGGGAGATGGGAGCAGCTGAGCCACAACACAAATTGCTGGTAAGTGCATAAGCTCTGGAGTTTTCCTAGGTTACTGTGCAGCAAACATACCAAGGCTAGGAAATTGCCATAGAGACCTAAATCAGCTTTAGAACTGCTGGACACTGACCCCATTCCTGGAGACCAAGTTAACAAAGGCTCAGCTTACCAAATAAAGTTCCCAGGTCTTTGAGCCAATAAATACTATTAATTAGGAGACTTGTCTCTACACAGAGAAAGCACGTGATGTGTAATACATAAGAATAACAAATCAAGACATTTTAGTAGCAAGAGGAAATCACTGATAGTCATGAAAGGCGAAGTTCATGGAAAATGCATAGATGTCAAAATATTTTTTGCACCAAAGAAACTTTCAATTTTCTTTCTCTTTTTTTCCTGAACTTTCTCTAAGTATGCTTGAATTTTAGAGTTTTTAAAAAATTCAATTGGAATAGTGATTAAAGGTAGATAAGTGCTGTATCCCATGTGGCTGAAGTACAGCATTGCCTAAAATATGGCCCTTTGGAGAGGGTGAGAAATGAAGATTCTCAGGCCCCAACCTGAGCCTACTGAAACAGAATCAGTATTTTAGTGAAATTTTCAGGTAACTTAAACTGCTTTTAAAGTTCATTAGGCAGTACCTACACAACTTTAAAATTATTGTAAATACTAAAGACGCATTTTTTTTTTTTTTGGACAACAGAGCCTTTGAAACAAAGTAATTGATAAACTAAAACAATACTTATAAAACAGATTGCAGTGGGTGTGGACGACAAGGAAGTGTAAAGGGAACAGCCCCCCAGTTGGTAAGGCCAGGAGAAGTTTCCAGCTGAATAGCAAGGCCTGGTAGATAGCTCTCCAAACACCTCAGTTTCACCCCCTTTGCATGGACACTCAATCACCCTGCTAAGAATTCTATAATCTATTGAAGCATTGTTGTTTGCCACTGTGAGATGATTTTTGCAACTGATGTGAACTTAGGTGTTAATGATACTGATAATGCCTTGGTGATTATGAAAATCAATTATGAGAATCAATCCACACAGGAGTACAATTAAGCCCATGATATTTCTGGACATTTATTGTATGCCTAACTATTGCCCCGGAACCTGGTCCAGACATGTAGCATGCCTTCTGGGAAATGGCTTGATTAGTATCCTAAAAATTGATGAAAGCAATGGGAGTATGAGCTGAAACTGCTATGGCGATAAATATAGTTACTGTGACCTTAAAAGTTAGCCTGTTTTTGCAATTTCTTTGGACCATAGAGAATGTATCTGTTTTAGTCGCTTTTATAATTTGTGGCTAGAGGAATTAAAGGATGCTTTTATTAATATTATGGAAATATGCTTTTAATTATTGTTTGTTTATGGGGTTGTAGAGCCTGTAGCTGTAGGAGGATTTAATATTTGAAACTTTTGTTGTAGATTTTTATGTTTTTTTACCTTTTGATTTTTTTTTTTTACCTTTTGATGTGTTTCTCCCATCAAGTGATAGATGAATTGTAGAAATAAATCTATAGTAGGAATGTGTTACTGATTTGTAGGTAACTGCTGTCGCCCAATGGCTAATGCTAAAGAATGGATAATGGTTTGCTTTGAAGAAAAATAATTATAGTATCTTACAGAATTATCTTTAAGAGCACCATGAAGTAAAAAATAAAATAGTCAAACATCTGTGCATGTCTACATAGTCATGAGGTTAAAAATAGAACAATTAGATATTTGTGAAAAGGCTTGTGATGTGTCTGAGTAAACAAAAAGAACAGCTTCTTGAGCTGTTGATGGAGGACACCAAGTGACTGTCCATGTCTCTTACCTCGCTGAATCTGCACACCCTTCTCGACCTCTGAACTCAGCTGGAGTTGGCCTCCAGTAACAGTTCATCTCTGTAACAATTTTTAAAAAAATATTTATTTATTTTTATTGGAAAGACAGATTTACACAGAAAAAGATTTTCCATCTGCTGCTTCACTGCCCAAGTGGCCACAATGGCTAAGCTAAGCTGATCCCAAGCCAGAAGCCTCTTCACATGGGTCTCTCACAGGGTACAGGGTTCCAAGGCTTTGAACTGTCCTCCACTGCTTTCCCAGGCCACAAGCAGGGAGCTGGATGGGAAGTGGGGTAGCCGGGACACAAACCAGTGCCCATATGGGATCCTAGTGTACACAGGTGAGGATTTTAGTCACTGGACTGTCGTGCCAGGCCCAATCATTGTAATGATTACAGTCCTCCTTGATGCTTATCTAACTTAGATTTTTCATATAAACACTTACTTTTAATTCAAAATCATTTACATATTGAGGAAATTAATCAAGACAAGGTAGCTTACATATTTGCATCTTTAATTTGAAGAAAAATTTAAATGTTGCCTTTTTTACTTGGAAGTTGTTATGGGGTGCAGCCAGTGATAGCCGACACCCATTGACAGTGGGCAAATGAAATTTGGCTGTGTCCCCTACCCTCTGTCCCGACGGTGGGTCCTAACAGCAATGGAATATTAATTCCATCCTCAATGACTCTCCCCACGTCCTAATTTAGCCAAGATATTGGAAGTCCAATTAGTCTAGGTGTTTTTAGCTGCAAGCCCAGTTCCTGCTGCTGCCCATCACAACAAGCACTAATCAACTCCATAGCCCACAACACTTAGATAGTCACTCCTGCCCACCTGTGTCTCACCTATCAACTGAGAGGGTACAGTATTGCATTGTTGTGTAACCACTCCCCTCACAAACCCATTTAAAAGGCCCATGAAGCTGGGGTTCTTGCTCTCTCCTTCTGGTCAGGTGCTTCCATTGCTCTGGCACCTCAACTCTTGGCTGACTCAGGACAGGTAATCCCCTGAGCATGGTTCCTGTGTACTGCTTAGATTGGACAATGGGTATAGTAATGTTGTTTCGGGGCTGTGTACTATCAGGAGTTCCAGCAGAGGTGAGGCCTAGCAGTAGTGGAATGTGGGCAGAGAAGCCAGGGAAAGGTGAATGTCTGCAGCTTTATAAGTGTATCCAGGTTATTCGTTGCATGTCTCTGAGGATAACTTACATTGTTGGAGAAGCTAGGACATAGGTCATCAGCTTAATGGAAGGACTTAAGGGTAATGACCATTTGTTCCTTTTGGGATTATGTTTGGTTGGATTATGATTGGTTGGATTGCCATATGGACTTGTAATTTGCTATTTCTAGTGTGCTCTATTATCACCAAGCTTGGTTAATAAAGACTCCTTAATAAACCTTAGACATGTCTGGTGTGATCTCTGTCGCACCCTGCAACAGAAGTAAAACTAAAGATTGTGGGATCTTAAAAAAACTGGCTGAAATGTGCCTTAAGGAGAACAGAGCAGATGCAAGTTGTAAATTAGAGTTCTGCTGGGGAGTAAAAGGATTCTGATAGCAGGCAGGTGTGAGACTTTCACTGTATGAAAGCCAATAAATGTTTCCTGGCCACTTGTACCTGTCATTTTCTATGTCATTGCTCACAGGCAGCCGCAAGTCAGGAAACAGTTCCTATCACATTGACACTGGGTAATTGACACATTGCACAGATGCTGAATTAAAGATGGCCTGTAGACCCTGGATCACATACAGTTCACAGATTCTGGGTCACATGGTCACACGGTCCATGGACACACAGTCAATGTCGTGTCCTCATGCTGGTGTGCAGCATCCTCTTTGACACAGTTGTAGGTAAGGAGACAGGGTAATCCTAAACTCGTAATCTCTGAGGTCAGTATTGTGGCAAAGTGAGTTAAACTGGAATGTGTGATGCCAGCATAAACTATCAGAGTGCTGCATCAGGTCTTGGCTACTTTGGTTTCAATCTAGCTTCCCGCTAATATCTGAAAAGGCAGTCAACAATGGTTCATGAACTTGAGCCCTGTGGCCCAAGAAGGAGACCCATATGGAGTTCCTGGCTCCTAGCTTCAACCTGGTTGTTGCAGCCATCTAGGGAGTAAATTGGATGACAAAAGATCTCTGTCTCTCTTCATTTGCTTTGTCTTCCAAAAATCAATCAGTCAATCACACAATCAACCAAACACTAAATCCCTGGCTACTTCAGGTGGAAGGCATGTGGCATGGGAGACACAGAGAGCACTGGGACAAGCCAAAGATAAGGATTACCTGTGAATTAGTTGAGGCATTACTCCTCCTGATGAACAAGCTGGACTTTGGACCCAGTGCACCACCAGCACAGAAAAGGCTGCAGGCTGGTGGACACAGACAGCCTGGGGTGACAAGGATCTGCTCAACCATGAAGCCCGGACATTCATGCTTGAGTATTGTACAAAAATAAGAGCCAACTTGTTAGCAAGACACTGGGGAGAAGCAGAGCCTCACCCTGAAATACCACCAAGTTGTGTTCTTTGTGTGAGAGTTCAATGATTGCACATATTAAACCAAGAACCTTTTTGGTACCAAGAAGAATGGCTCTGATAAGCAGAAGCAAATGCCCCAGGGACTAGAGCTGGATTCACAGAGCAAAATCGAGAGAAGCTCACTGCACATGGTCATCGGTTGCTGCAAATAAGCACTGATTCTCCTAGTGTGGCCCAAGCATGCCCAGAAATCCTGAGACTCAGGGTTGCAGGGCTTTCTCTTTCCCAATGTGCCTCCACGAGGCCAGATTTTCCTTTTAAACTTTGATCAGAACAATGTTTAATGACAAACTGAATGCAAAAGCAGATATGAGAATATAGCTGTTGTCTGTCAAAGCAGCTATTAAGTGCATAAAGCAATGTCTCTTTCCCTACTGGTATTTTTTTTTCTTGCAGGAAAAGTAGATTGACACTAAGTCACAGCAATTAAGATGTTTACATCCATGTCGGAGTCCTGGTTCTGCTCCCAAGTCCACTGTTCTGTTAACCCATACCCTGGGGGACAAGTATTATGGCTCAGTGGGCTAAACTGCTGTCTGTAAAGCTGACATCCCAGCTTTGAGTCACGGTTTAAGCCCTGGCTGTTCCTTTTCTGATCCAGCTCCCAGTTAATGTACCTGGAAAAGCAAATTGTGTCCCAAGTCCATGGATCCCTGCCAGCTAGTGGGGAACCCAGATGAAATTCCAGTTTCCTGGTCATTTGGAGAGTGAATTAGTGGATGAAAGAGTTCGGTCTCTTACTCTGTGTGTGTGTGTGTGTGTGTGTGTGTGTGTGTGTGTGTGATTTTGTTTTTCAGATAAATAAAATAAATCTTTAAAATATCCATATCCTGGAAGCAGCAGGTCAAGTGATTGGGTTCCTACAACTTCTAAGGAAGAGCTGCTGGCAGGTCCTGTCTTCACCCCGACCCAGCCTGCACGTATGTGGGGTATAAAGCAGTGGATTGGCATTCTCTTTCTCTCTCTAATAAATATTGAGAGAGAGAGACTACAATAATTTTTGAAAAGTATTTAGACTTAAATGGGCAATCATAGTTATTTTTAAGGGATCTAGTAAATATGTCAGATATTTTTTAGTCTTAATCTCTAATATGTTAAATATAAGTAAGTATAATCAAATTTTTAAAAGTTCTGTGGGAGTTTTACAGAGAAATTTTGAGAATAAAGGAGATGTGAAACCAAATCTTTGAGAACCTCAGCTCCAGAGTTCTGCAAGTCCCAGCCCAAATCCTGACGGCCTCATTTCTTCTGTTCCTGCTCTGACACTGCACAGACGTTACCTGGGGCTGTGGTAAGGGTCAGTGACTTTCTCCCCTCAGTGATAGTTGCTGACCTATGATTATTCAATGTATTGCCAGAAGTTTTAGGATCACTCTCTTACATATCCCCAGCTAGATAAAGAATAAAATGAATCTCTAACTCTGCTCTTAAAACAAACACATAAATGTTTCAAAAGTTAAACTCTACATCAGCCACAAAACATGAACAAATGCTCTCAACCATGGAGCTTCTTACCAGGATGTAGGAAACATGGAAAGAAAGGATGTTTGTTTAGACACTGTGGTCCTGGTTAGTGGAGAACCAGAAGATGAGGCTGTGGCAGGGTACCCGCTACCACGTCATCTATTTTGCCACATCAACAGGTGTCTGCTGCTTCCTCATCTCTCAATGCTCTTTGCTTTTTCCTTTTCTGCTAACATACAGCATGTGTGTCCGCTGAGTGACAGCCAGTAAGCATTTCACATAAGGGACACATTAGGGCTCAGCCTCCAGACCATCTTACCCAAAACCTACATCACAAAGGATGATGAATGGAGAACTCCTCTAATGAAGTGGGATCCAGTTGGGATCAAGCATAGATTCCCATGTGTAAAGATCCACTCAGAAGAGGCTGCTGGCATTGTGGATACTTTGAGACTTCTATGAAAAGAGCTTGGCCTTCAAGTGGAAATGGCTTTAGCAGGTCATTAACTGCCTTGGTTTTCAACCCACATTTCCACTTCGGTTCTCATATGGTTTTCACTAATATGCTATGTTTGACTTACATGTGCTATATTTGGTATCACTACAGATTGTCTTTGTACGCTGTCTTCCTTATCCCTGGGGTGCCATTTTTTTTACCATCACATTTAGAAGCTGTCCCATCCTTTTAGGCCCTACATGTGAAGCTTCCTTCATAAAGACAGGGTGGGAATGGTAGTTCTTATTTTATAGGCATGAGGTTGGAGCTTGAATAATTTGGATAATTTTCCCAAAACGTGCTTTTCTGAACATAATGTCAGGAATTGATCTCATACTCCTTGACTCTCTACTGCAGCAACGTGCACAGTCAACCAGGGCACTAGGACAATTTAACTGAGATCCAAATACTCCCTTCCCTTGCAGTGATGATTTCAACCAGCTGTATTGTTAAAGACAGTACAAAGAAACAAGGCAGGAGGACAGAGACATGATATTTCTATCAAAGACTCAACTGTTCTATTCATTAAGTGGTGGCAGCATGGGAAGTTTAGCACTCAACAAACATTTCCAAAGTGTAAGAAACAGTTCAAGGGCAGGCATTTGGCCTAGTGGTTAAAATACCTTCATCTTACTTCAGAGTGCCAGAGTTCGAAACCCAGCTCTGGCCCCCTGGCTTTCTGCTAATGTAGACTTCAGAAGAGGGCAGTGACAGCTCAAGTGTATGGGTGCCTATTACCCACAAGGGAAACCACAGTTGAATTTCCAGAACATAGCTTCAACTCCCCAGCCATGGCAGGCATTTGGCGAGTGAAACAGTAGATATGTGCTCTCTTTCTATTTACAAATAAACAAAATTAAAAAAAAAAACAAAAACTCAAAATTTGCAGTCCTCTAACAGTTTAAGATTTGGGTAAACAAATGTTAGTCATGAAAAGAAATTCTGAGAAAAAGTGTTTACATATGTCACAAATAAACATATTTCAAAGACACAGCTATTAGTTTGCTATTTTAAACTAGGGAGAGATTTGAGAGTGAATGTGTGCAATGAAGCAGCAACATAATCTCTTCATGTTAAGGGCCCATGATTATTCCACTCTGTTGTTTGGGTTGATGTTCGATGAATGCACTTGACAACCTGAGAAGGTTCAAGTAGTACTGGCCTTAGGGTTCTTGGACCAGCATGGGTGGTTCCAGTGATTGTTATCAGCCACAAAATCCTTCTTTTCCATCACAACTCAGAATACAATTAGAAAGAGAGGCCACATTCTTTTCCTGTTTTTTACTGCCTTGGTCATAGTCTGGCTCCAGCATGACCAACAATATCTTCTTCTCATGCTACAGAAACACAATGAGATGACATTTGGGACAGTGGTTAAATCTGGAGTGACCAGCTTCAAGTGCTTGCTCTGCTTTTAACTCCAATTTCCTGCGAATGTGAACCCTGGGAGGCAATGGTGATGCCACTCTAGTGTGAAACCAAAATCCAGAATTCTGATTGTAGCCTGACCCAGCCAATAACTCTGATACAGTAACACTGTTAATAACTGCAATAAGAATTTACTCATGGGAGTCAATACATAAAATTTTATCTTTTCCCCAAAGACTACAAAGCTCATCTAAGCTATGCTCATCCCTATAATGAAATCTCAGATTGACTGCATCCTAGTTTATAAGGTTTGGCTCTATGCATTTACAATTCCAGTGTCATGTCTGTCACTTAAGTGCTTCTCATTAGCCACCATGCAGGCAAGATCTAACACCACAAGGCAGTGCTGCAATATTTTGGGGGTGGTCCTCGGTGTTGTTGGATTTCTAGCAGTGTCCTGGCCAACTAGAAGCCAACACCATCATTCCCCATAGCAGTGACAATCCAGAACACCTCTGGAAACAGCCAAAATTCAGGCTGGGATGCAGCTGAGGTATGTTCTGGTTCCCATGTCCCTCTTTCTCCTTCTTCTTTCTAGTACCAAAATTCTGAAGTAAAAAAATTGCAATAAACTCAGGCTTTTTGGGATTAGAGTATAGATAAAAGGATGATACAAAGAGCACCTAATTTAATGTTGTAATAAATTATCTCGCTATAAGAGTTTCTATTCATTGAACATCTTCTATATGATA
The DNA here is from genome assembly GCF_017591425.1 of Ochotona curzoniae. Classification (NCBI taxonomy): domain Eukaryota; kingdom Metazoa; phylum Chordata; class Mammalia; order Lagomorpha; family Ochotonidae; genus Ochotona; species Ochotona curzoniae. Next base: position 12,020,159 of record NW_024466502.1, read on the forward strand.
AGAATCATAAAATTTTTTGACACAAACGATAACCTGTATTCATTTCATAGATAAGGAACTATGCACAGAGAATACTTCTATAAATAAATTTCTCAGGGCCAACCATCTAGTCTTGGTAAGAGCTATGAAAGAAGATAAAAATATGGGCCCAGCGGCATGGCCTAGCAGCTAAAGTCCTCACCTTGAACGCGTCAGGATCCCATATGGGCACTGGTTCTAATCCTGGCAGCTCCATTTCCCATCCAGCTCCCTGCTTGTGGCCTGGGAAAGCAGCCGAGGACAGCCCAAAGCTTTGGGACCCTGCACCCGTGTGGGATACCCGGAAGAAGTTCCTGGATCCCAGCTTTGGATTGGCATAGCATCGGCTGTTGCGCTCACTTGGGGAGTGAATCATCGGATGGAAGATCTTTCTCTCTGTCTCTCCTCCTCTCTGTATATCTGACTTTCCAATAAATAAATAAAGCTTTTTTAAAAAAAGAAGAATATGAATTCAGATAATCTGGGTTGCAAGGTACAAAGTACTCAATTTCAACTTAAAGTTCAGTTTACACAATGCAAGGGCAGACTAGCACAGGGGAACTAAGAGATGGGGTTGACATGTGGCAGTGTCAGACCATCAGATGTCAAACATCAGAGAGCTTGACTAGAAGAACAAAGGTACAAATTGCCGTCTGTGCAGGCTCAAAGTAGCAGCATGGATTCTAGGGCAAGATCTGTTTATCTCCAGTTATACTCCTGGCAACTCTTGCTGCCCAAGAAAGCCGACAGGAAGCACATTCTTCTTATGTGTATCCCTAAAGACCCAACCAAGCTACCTTAGTCTAGCATTAGTGCTAACTTGATGTCAAAGCAAACTCACCCTCGCCAAGGGAGTACAGCTACACTTAAACACTGGAAAGTCTCTTGTCTGGTGACAAGCCAGGACCATTGGCTTTGAATTACAGCATGTAGTGTGTGCCCAGCTCTGTCACAGTCACTGGGAAGGTATATGCTTCCAGAAAATTTTAGACTTTGTCTGAGCCTCAGATTTCTTCCCAGTAAGCTCAAGTGGTATATCCTACCTCACAAGATTATTTGAGGGATTAACTGAACTAGCACACTAAGAAAATCAATCGTCTGCCCCGTTTTCAATAAATTCAGTAACAGTTACTTCAATTTGACTCTTAGTTCACATGCAAGGGAATTTTAAGGCATCACCAGCCAATAAAAGATATATTGAGCAAGGAGCAAGTGAACATTGCTTAGGAATTATATGGGCTAGGTTTAAAGAAAAAAAAATGAAATAAAGCTGGCACAATGTTTCAGTTGGCTAATCCTCTACCTGCAAATGTCAGCATTCCATATGTGCACCAGTTTGTATCTTGGCTGTTCCACTTCCCATCCAGCCACCTGCTTATGGCCTGGCTCCCAGCTTCAGATCAGCTCAGCTCTGGCATTGCAACCAATTGGGGAATGAACCAGCAGAAGGAAAATCTTTCTCTCTCTGGTTTTCCTTCTCTCTGTAAATCTACCTTTCCAGTAAAAATAACCCCTTAAAAAAATAAAGGGCTCAAGTTAAATAAATCAGTTCTGACTGGTTAAGAAAATAGTTTGGCCAGCACTATGGTTTAGTGGGCTGAGAGGCTAAGCCTCTGCCTGCAGTGCTGACAGTGCATATGGTCGCTGGTACAAGTTCTGGTTCCAATCCAGCTGCTTGCTAATGTATCTGCGAGAGCAGCAGGTGACCCAAGTCCTCAGATGCCAGCACCCACATGGGAGACTCAGAAGAAGCGCCAGGCTCTTAGTTTTGGACCAGTGCAGTTCCAACCATTACAGTCATTTGGGGAGTGACACAATGGATAGAAGATATTTATGTCTCTTCTACATTTGCATTTCAAACAAAATAAATAAATCTTTCTTTTATAAAAGAGAGGAAATAGCATAATAATGAACATGTGATAACCATTCAAACTTCTCTATCATCTCATTAGCAAAGAGAGTAAATTCATGGTAATACAGGGGACCTAGTATATGTGGGGCTTTGCCTGGCTTTAGATTCCCAGTGTTAATAAATGACCTTCTTTGGCTAAGGTTTCCAAGTGGGTGACATGAAGAATGAGAACACTTGCAGAACTCTAAGTTCCAGATGAACTTTTGCCAAGTATCCATGTTTGACAGTAGCTCTAAACAGTTTATTCGTGTTGTGACTTCTGTAGTTTCAACAACTAAATTTTTTCCATGTGATTTCTCTGGCGCATGGAGAGCTGAGGAAGCAAGGAGATGCACTATGGCCAGGCATTACTACAAAACAGGAAAGAGATAATGGGCTGAGGATGTTTGAGCTGTAACTGAGTTACTTCCATGGAAGAGGCTATGTGGCAATGAGAGGGACTTCAGTCAAGGATGGGGGCCAGAAAGGAATGCAGACTCATGATTGTGCCCTTGCAGCACAACAACCTTGCCCTTTCTCCACAGTCCATCCCATAATTACCTCTAAGTGTCTGAAGATGTTTAGCTACCCAACAACCTTGCAGAGGTTCACGTGATAATAGGTGTAGTTAATGGTTGCCTCACATTAACAAAGTTCAGTCAAGATCACCTAAGGATTTCATATCAAATTGCAGGTCATAGTGCTCATGAGTGAGTGCCAATGGTTGATACAGACCTCAACCCTACTCTCTCATTAGTACAACAGTATCTTCCATCTGCCTGAACCATGTCACTCACTACCAAGGATGCAAATCCATTATTTTCTGAAATTATCTAAATAATGCACATGAGGACAAAATAGCCACATCTTTGATGAATGATCAATGTAAAACAGGCATGTAGTTTTGTTATAAAATCTGGAGAGCCTGTCTTTAGCCACAGTGGAGCTTTCAATTTTGCTATAAAATTGCCCTTTCACTTTTGCTGACACAGGTTCCCTACGTTCATTCATAAGAAGAAAGAGCCACAATGCAAAAAGGGAAGTTTCTCTGAAAACACAAGGCCACACCTTGCTTTGCAGGGTTTAAATGAAACTCCTCTGAAAGCAGAAATAAAGCTTTCAAATTTAGTTTTGGGATATCCAAGAGAGATTGTCAAAGCTCAAGATGAGACCTTCTTGGCCAAACAAGATGCCAAGTAACATTTTTGAAATAAAGTCCTGGGGCTGGCATTGTGGTACAGTGAGTGGTTTAAGTTGCTGACTGAGAAGCCAGCAGCCTACGTGAGTGCCAGTTCAAGTCCTGGCTGCTCCACTTCCAATCCAGCTCTCTGCTAATGTATCTAGCAAGGCAGCCGAAGATGACCCAAGCAGTTGATCTCCTTCCACCCACATAGGAGACCCAGAATTCTTTCCAGGCTCTGAGTTCTGGTCTGGCTCACCTGCTTCAGCCATTTGGAGAGCCAACAAGCAAATGAAGGTCTGTCTGTGTGTATGCATATATGTGTGTCCCTCACTCTGTAACTCTTCCCTTCAAATAAATAAATAAATCTTTTTTTTATTAAAAAAAAATTAAAATTCTTAGGACTGACACAGTGGCATTGCAGGCCAAGTCTGCTGTTGTGGCTGCACCCTATAGAGCCCCAGTTCATGTCTCAGCTGCTCTACTTCCCATCCAGCTCCCTGCTTATGGCCTGGGAAAGCAGCAAAGGATGGCTCAAGTCCTTGAGTCTCTGCAAGCCATGTGGGAGGCCCAGAACTTCTGGCTCCTGGCTTCAGATGAGTTCAGTTTCAATCACTGCAACCTTTTGGGGAGTGAACCAGAGGATGGAAGGTTCTCTCTCTCTCTCTAACCCTGACTTTCAAACAAAAACAAATGAAATAAATCTTTAAGAAGCAATGAAATTCTGCACATGTTCCACTAAGTTCTTCATGGTCTTCTCAGGTAGCCATCTGATTTTGCCCCTTACTTGTAAGTGAAAAGGGGGACTGGTAATCAAATTCAGGGTAGACTATCCTTGACTACTTTAAGCAGGAAAAAATGTTAGCAGCTATTGAATAGTTCACAGCATGACCAGAACGTGGAAGGAGCAGAATTAAAAGCTATGTCCAAAAATGTGTGGCCTAGCTGGTCTTGTGAAGAAGCCCTCACCACTGCAACCAGACACAGACAAAATCCCCAGCACTGTTCCTGGACCCTAGACATCGTAGTTAGATCTGCAGCATGCCCATACTTCCAGAAGCCGGCTGTACTGCTAACTACCCCACCAGAATAGCTTCCCCCTGCCCCTAGAACAGCCTCTTTGCATCACTAGCTTCTGAGTCAAATGGTGTGTCTGCTTGGTGGAGTTTAGGCAGATATCCTTACCTTACATCCAAATGAACCTGCAGGAGATGGAGTCTGGCAGCCCAGCCCTGAGTGAAAGAAAGGGGTTTTGAATCTGGATGACTCCAAAGAACAAAAAATGCCACACTGGATAAATTAAAGGCAAAGTATTGCTCAATCTTAACTATGAAGCGAAGGATTTACTTCATTAACCCTTAACATAAAGCCTAGCAGTACTTAGTAATTTCCAAGAGAAGGTACCTGATATTAAAATATACTCATATGTAAGAAACTTCTAGAAATGGAAAGTGGTGATAGTTATATAACATTGTGAATGAATTCAGTGCTACTGAATCATATATTTGAAGTAGCTAAAATGATAAAATTTATGTGATATTTATTTTAGCACATTTTTGAAAAGGTACATTAACCTGAGCCCTATTACCCCAAGGTTAGCCTTATGAGGCCAATGGACAACAGCAGATGTAGCATAAATTCTACTCTTGCCAGTTCAGAGATGGAGTATGGTCACTGCAGGAAGCAGAGGCCCTAGGTTCCCCCTACTCAGTCACTCTAAAGGAAATCCAGGAACAAGAGTAATAATTAGGAAGCCAACCTGGATTCAAATCCTGTGTTGCTATGTAACCTTAGGCAAGTCACTGAATCTCTCAGTCATGCTTTGGTTTCCTCATTTATAATGAGAAGTAATGGCATCCATTTCTTCGGGTAGTAGCCAGTTGTTGTTTCCAACAATGCTTTGCACAGTGTACAACAAGTATTAGCATCATTAGTTCTTCAGTGGACTGACCCCAGTACCTTTAATCTTTCCTTTTCTTAATGGATATATTTGTCATCCATTGTTGCACAATAAATGTGTTAGGAAAAAGCAGAGGTAATAGGAAATACACATGTATATGCACAAAGAGCCATCAAAAAGTTTACAGAAAACTTTGCACCAACACAAACTCATCTGTTATGTATGTGTTATTTATTTAAGAGGCACACAGAAAAAGAGAAACATCGAGAGAGAGTCCTCATCCATTGGATCACTCCCCAAATACCCTGAGTGGCTAGGGGTGGGCCAGGCTGAAGCCAGGAGCCTGGGACTCAGGTCTCCCACACTAGTGCTAGGGACCCAACCACTTGAGCCTTCACTGGTGACCCCAGGGTGCTCATGAGCAGGAAGCTGGAGACAGAGGCTGCAGCTGGGTACTGAACTCGGGTCCATTGGTGTGAAACATAGACATCTCAGCCAGCATCATAACCACTAAGCTAAAATCCTGCCCCAAATTTACCTTTTAAATCCATTTGCCCCCTGAAATTTTGAAAGTATCTCCTATGCATGTATCTGGATTTATCATAGGAATTGGCTCATGCAACTATGGAGGTAAACAAGTTACACAGCTTTTCATCTGCAGCCTAAGAAACAGCAAACCTGGAGGTGTAGCTCCTGGTCTGAGTCCAGAAGTGCGAGCACCAGGGGAGTTGGGGTCTGAGAGCAGGATGTGTGAGCACCAGAGCAGAGATCACAGATTCATGCTTCCACTGTCTCTTTGACAACACTGAAGACAGATCATCTGAATGCGGTCGGCTGAGTCTACGAACAGCATCTCAGACCCAGCCAGAAAGATGTGCCTTACCAGGCACCTCAGCATCTCTTAGTTCAGGCAGCGAACACACAAGCTTAACTATCACAACAAATTACCCAAGAAAGCAGTGTCCTGAAACAACACTTACCTCACCATTGCTGTGGGTCATGAATCAGGTGCGGCTCAGCTGCATCTTGGGTTGCACAGTCTCTTCCGGGCAGCAATCAAACTGTTAAGAGGGGCATTAGTGTCATCTCAAAGCTCCTCTGGAGAAGGAGGCATGTCCAAGCTCACACATGAGGTTGTTAAAAGAATCCTGCACTGTGTCTCATCAGGTTAATCCTTTATCTTGAAGTGCTGGCATCCCATACGACATCACCTCATGCCTTGGCTACTCCACTTTTTATCTAGCTCCTTACTTGCCACCTGGGAAAGCAGTCGAGGATGGCCCAAAGCCTTGGGACTCTGCAGCAATGTGGGAAATCTGGAAGAGGCTCTTGGCTCCTGGCTTTGGATTGGCTCAGCTCTGGCCATTGTGGCCATTTGGGGAGTGAGCCAGAGAATGGAAGATCTTTCTCTCCCCATCTCTCCTTCTGTATAAAATCTGCCCTCTAAATAAAAACAAAAAATGCTTCATCAGCATTGTAACTGGCCAAACTTGAACCTCTCCCAAACTTTTCTTTTAAATCCATTTTCCTGGAACTGTTGGAATTGTCTCTGTGTGTGTGTGTGTGTGTGTGTGTGTGTGTGTGTGTGTGTGTGTCTAGATTTACTATAGGAATTGGCTGGCCCAGCTTTGGAAGTCAGTTTTATTACGTGGCCCTCTCCAGCACTGAGAGCTGCTTCACCAAAGCGTGACTGGTGAGAGGACACTGAAACAATCGAGCAAGACAGAGTCATGACCTGTTATCATCACATCAATGGAGTGACATCTCCCCACTTTTGCCTCTTCCTTTTGCCAAAAGCAAATGACTAGGCTCAACCTACTTTCAATGCGAGGTGACTGCATAAGGGGAGATCAATGAAGGCCATGCCTGAGAACTACAAAACACAAATAATGGGGATCAGCATCCTCCTTCTGCACTTCTTTGTGGGAAATTCAGGTTGGAATATGCCAGAAGGGTAATACTAAGGGTTGAGTCTCCTTTGTTAAGGGTTTTCTATATGTCTGTTGATATGGCTTGATGTTTTTCATGCATAAACTTTTAAAAATATATGTATTTTTATTGGAAAGGCAAATTTACACATAGAAGGAAAGATGTAAAGAAAGATTTGCCCATTGGTTTACTCCCCAAGTGACAAACATTTATCTCCCCTACTTTCCTCCATGTCTACCACCTCCACCCTAATCAGAGGTCCATATGGGCATAATCACTCTATGTAAACAATATTGAAAAGAAGATAGAAAATTTTTAAAAAATGTAACATTTCCTTTGATTCTATTCAGTTAAATTAGCTGAGTTACAGTAATCAGCAGCCAAAGCGTCAATCTGATAGGAGACAACCCATCACATCCGTTTGGAAAATAGGAAGCCATAACCAAGATGAATTAAGTAACTTGTTATAGTCACACACACAGTTGTTTTCATATAAAGGAATCTCCTTCCTTTAACAGTGGTGCCTATGAACTTCTGTGACATCTCTGATACTATGAGCCCCTGATAAATTTTTCCTTTGTTTTAAAATCCAGTGCCATGTAGCACCTATACCATTTCTTCTAGCATTAAGTTATAAAGAGGGTCATGGTTTGAATGCTCATTGCTTTTTGAAGGCAGGTCCAAACCTCCTTTGAACCATAACAGCATGGTGTATACAATAAGTATCTAATCTGATAAGACATGTGAATTAGTATGTATTATAATGACCAAATTAGTCATAACAATGAGATACCACAGGTAATTAAAAACTCTCCAAAGATTATTTTTTAAAGGAGGTTCCCATAAAATTCAAGATTACCATCAGTAAACATAAAAACTTCGGACTTGCACTGTGGTACAGTGGGTTATGCTGCTAATTGTGACACCAGCATGCCATATCAGAGTTTCAACTTAAGCACTAGCTACTCTCTACTCTTCTTCCAGGCCAATTCCTCCTAAAGCACCTGGGACGTTGGAAGAACAGCCTAAGTGCATGGACCCCTACCATCCATGATCTGGATGAAGTTCCTGGCTCCTGGCTTTGTTATGGGTCAGACTTGACTATGGTGGCCATTTGGGGAATGAACCAGAAGGTCAATGATTTCTCTTTTTTCTCTCCTTCTTTTCCCCTTTCCCTCTTTCCCATTTCTCTCTCTCTCTTTCTTCTATTGCTCTGCTTTTCAAATAAATAAGTGAAAAATACATCTTAAGAAACAAAACAAGGGACACTCAAGATTGCAGAATAGAGTAAGCACACATTTAAAGAGACAAAGAATCATTAACCAGAGTGAAGCAGAGAGGGCACATTCCAGCAAATAGGAGAGGACAGACTAATGGCAGAGGGTCATCTGGAGACTAACAAACACGGGAAAGTAGCAGACACAATGCTTTGATGTTGCAGTGACCAGACACCCCAGCGGTGTCCAGCAAGTGACAATCTGAGCTCCACCAATAGATAGAACTCCACCAGCAACCAGGTGGAAAGGGGAGTTCATTGGGAGCTCGGCAGGTATACCCAGGTAAAGAACTGCCCACCGGGCCCGGCGCAGTGGCGCAAGTGGTTAAGGTCCTCACCTAGCACGCCCGGGATCCCATATGGGCGCCGGTTCTAATCCCGGCAGCCCCGCTTCCCTTCCAGCTCCCTGCCTGTGGCCTGGGAAAGCAGTCGAGGACGGCCCAAAGCTTTGGGACCCTGCACCCGCGTGGGAGACCCGGAAGAGGCTCCTGGCTTCGGATCGGCATAGTATCGGCCGTTGCGCTCACTTGGGGAGTGAATCATCGGACGGAAGATCTTCCTCTCTGTCTCTCCTCCTCTCTGTATATCTGCCTTTCCAATAAAAAAAAAAAATAATAAAAGAACTGCCCATCCTGCTGATATGTTTGATTTGAACAGGAGCAGAGAGAGAACAGAAAATCCCAAAATAGGCAGTGCAGGAACAGGGTGGATTTCACAGCCCAGACCCCCACCAGAGCTGCATCGGGTATCATTTTGTGTAGGGAGGCAAAGGCTATGGGACAGAACTGCACATGCACTAAGCTGGGAGCAAACTCAGTGCTGGATCAGTGCATCACACTGACGTGGAATCCTACAGGTTCCACCCAAAATAGGTCTGGGTAGTCCCCAGACCTAATGGCCAGCAGATCAAGAACTTCAGCAGTGGCACGTCAGGCACCATTTTACACAGCATGGCAAAGGCTATAAGACTTCAGGGACAACAGTGAGCTACACATGCGCTAATGCTGGGAGTGAAGTCACTTCCAGCTCAGTTCATTGAACTGGTCCTATAGGGAAAATAATACTGTGTTTGGCATTCTATGGGTCAAAACAGATCTGGGTGGCCCTCAGATCTAGTGGCCAGCAGGTTGTGGCAAAATCAGCACCACCAACAGCCTAGTTATTTATGACACGGGTTGTCTCCCTAATCTTGAGAACTGCTCACATCAGAAGTGGGAGAAAGGTAGTACAGACAATGGTACAGCCTCAGGATGGTATCACAGGAGGTTGAGAGTGGCAAGCCAGGAACTGGAGTATGGAGACTATGGTAGAGGTCTAACACAAGAGCCCAGATCTGAAACTCGTTGGAGGGAGTGGTACAAGTGATTACAAATAAAGAGCCATGTACCAACTGCAAAAAGTAAAGTTGAACTGTAGTCCTATGTGTGACACAGCTTAGAAATCTGGCCTAATATTACTGAAGATTCCCCTACAAACGAGCAAAAACCTTTGCCAAGCTCAGAGTTAACTGAGGAATACATCGAGAAAACAGGGAATACAGAATTCAGAAAACTCATTATAAAGCTTCTTATCAACAACGAGAAACACACACAGGAGTTCAAGGAATTTAAGGAATATGTTACATAGGAAATAGGAAACAAAATCAAGCTGAATTATTGGGAATGAAGGAAGTGATAGAGCAAATTAAAAATTCAGTGAAAAATCTCGATAATAGAATCAATGAGACGGAACAAAGAATCTTAGAATTGGAAGATATTTCTCATCACAATGGGGAAACAAACCAAAAGCTGGAAGCAGAGCTGGGTCAAGCTAAAAAAAGTAGTCAAGAATTAATAGACACTGTTAAAAGGCAAAATATAAGAGTTATGGGAATTACAGAAGGTAACACTGGGTTTAAAAATGTATTTAGTGAAATGATAAAAGAAAACTTTTCTAATCTGGATAAAGAATTGGGACACAGAATACAGGAGGGGCACAGAACTCCAAACATGGTAGACTAAAAGCAATCTTCACCATGACACATGATAAACAAGCTCTCTTCAGTCAAACATAAGGAAAGCATCCTTACATGTGCTGGTGAATAAAGTCAATTGACATATAGAGGAACCGCAGTTAGATTCACTGCTGGCCTCTCACAGGAAACTCTACAGGCCAGAAGAGAATGGTGTGACATATTCCAGATTCTAAAAGCAAAAAAAAAAAAAAAATGTCGGTCCAGAATAACGTATCCAGTAAAGCTTTTCGTTGTCTTTGAAAATGAAATAAAATTCTTCCACAATAAAGAGATGTTTAAAAAATTTGATTCTTCCAGACCAGTCCTACAAATGATAACTGAAAAATGTTCTCTTGACAAGAGGAATAGCACCTACCTACTAAAGTCAAAAGTGAAGAACATCCCCATAAAATAACAACAGAAGATTAAATCAATGAACAACCCATTGCTAAAATGACAGGACCAAGTTACCACCTATTCATATTAACCCTGAATGTAAATGACTTAAGCTCATCAATGAAATGTCATAGATTAGTGGACTGGATAAAAAAAATCTATCTGCTGCCTATAGGAGACACATCTCACCAACAAAGATCAGTGGAAACTACATCATATGGATTTTGATGTTTTTCTTTTTATTTTCTTTCCTTTGAAATACTTTTTTTTTTCCATGAAATTCTTCACTGACTCATAGGCATACAGTAGCATCATTTTCTACAGCTATTTTCTTGAATTTCATTTTTTCAGTGACACATTAGTCATTCAGTAGCATGTTACTTAACTTCATGGTGTTGAAAACTTTTATTTTTCTTCCTATTGTTCATTTTGTCTTGTGGCTTTTCATTTGAGGGGATATGTAGTAACTGTAATGGAGACTATCATATCCACATGTGAGGATACATTAAAAAAGTGCAGGATTCATCTCTATTTCAAGATCACAGATGGCCTCCTAATGAAACTGTTAAATATATCTTGACAATAGGATGCTGGAATCCATGCCTGCAATTATGGACTTATGACTGTGCGTGATAATATGGGGGAAATGAAAGGGGAGGAAGAGGGATTTGGGGGAGGGGATAGGAGAAATCCAAAACCTTATGAAACTGTATCATAAAACAATGATAATAAAAATACAAAATAAAAATAATAAAACTATGCTAACAACAGTAGAAACTGCCACTTATTTAACGCCTATGGGTTAAATTATCTGTGCATATGTGTGCATGTATATATACATATGCATACCTATAGATATACTTACATAAGTAAATTTTAACACTCATAACAGTTATTTTTTGTTGTTGTTGTTAATTTATAGTCACAAGGAGATTTTCTATTTGCCAATTCACTCCTCAAAAATGCCTGTAACAGCTGTGGCTGGGCTAGGTCACAGTCAAGGCCGGGGGCCCAATCCAAGTCCCTCACTGGCAGTAGAACTGCAAGGATGGAACTACTGTCTGCCTTCTCCAGGGTGCAAACCAGCAGGAAAATCTGAGACATACCTGAGGTTCCCAGATTTGTGAGCATCCTAACCACTGCACCAAACCCTGTTCCCTCAGAACAGTCTTAGAAGATGTATGTTAATGTTCCTATTTTACAGGTTAGGAAACATTCTGAAAGAGTGACTTGATCATGGCCAAAAAATTAAGTGGCTGAGTTAAAATTAAAAACATGTGTCCTTTATACAGTGGAATATTAGCCTAAAAAGAGTGAAATCATGACATTTACAGCAAAATGATGAACCTTCCTCTAACTGTGGTAAGTGAAACAATTCAGAAACAAAAAAATATATATATAAATACTGCACACTTTCCTGCTGGGGTCTGTACGGTGGTTGTGGAAGACGCGAAGGTGTGAAGAGTATTGTTCCATTGCAGGCAGGGCTGCAAGGAATTTCCTGCTGCCTGGCGGGGCGTGGGCAATGTCTCTACAACCACCTGAGTGCAGCTCCACCTCCCTTTGCATGGACACCCAGAAAACTCCGCTGAGATTTCTGTAATCTATTTAGACATTGTCTGCTACTGCAGAGTTGGTCTTTCCTATCAATGTGAGCTATCATGCTGTCTCTGTCTCTGCCGCTCCCATTGACCATCCTTGATCTTTAGCTCCCTCCTTCTGTGATGCATTTCCTCCCTTAACTGATTCAAGATTAAGCTGTAGAATGAGGATTGTAGTAGGAATGTGTTACTGGTTGATATGCACTGTCTATTGAGAACTTCCTGACCACAGGGTCAGGATGAATAATATCCCGCTTTAAGGTGAAACAAATGCCAGAATTATCCTTGGAAACACCCACTTGACCATGATATATAAAGTCTGTGCCAGAGTTTGTGACTGCTTCTGTATAAATAAAGCGGACAGCTTTCCCGCATTGTCCATCATGATCCTGGAATTGTAGTGGCCCGTTTATTTTCTCTATGCCTATTCCACGCACCCTTATCGAGTCCTGAACTCAGCTGGAGCTGGACTCATACACTTTTCTTCATATGTGTGAATTCAAAAATAGTTGATGTGATTACAAGAGCTTAAGGAGGATGCAGAGAGCGGTTACAGGGAGATCGGCTGAAAGATACCAACCTACAGTCAGGCAGAAGTAATGAGCTGCAGGGTTCCACAGAACAGTGAGGCAACCAGAGTTCAAAATGTTGTACTATATCCTGCATGCAGAATTGGAAGAAAGTAACTGGAAGGCTGCAAACATAAAAAAGATAAGGAAATGTGAGAGCTAACTGCCTGATTTGACCAGTTTATGTTGTATATCTATGTAGGAATATTGCATCATACCAATAAAAATGTACTGGTATTACATGTCAACCAAATATTCCATCGAAACATCGCTGCGCTCAGGGTCATTCTTTCCCTACACTATTGCTTCCGTTTCCACTGCCTGTATCTATATAGAAACCAAAGGCACAATGGTGTTATGGTTTGCATCCCTCACCCCCAAACTGCTCTGAGAGTCTAGTAAGGACCAATCAATGAGAGGCAGATCACCTCGTGAGCAAAGGTAGCCCTACCCACAGGTGTCTTTGTGATATATTATCCCATCTACATAAATATGTTAAAAGGTAAAGGTATTATAATCCTTCATTGCCTCCCCTTACGTAGACATGAAAACATTTAGTTCTAACTGCAGGTAAATGGGCGATAAAAACAAAGGCTCTAAATTTTCTCCATACCAATTGGAACTTGATAGTCTTGCGTTTTCTGCCCATGACCCTTGTTTTCTGTATGTATGCTATAAGTATTTGGGGGCAGCCTACTCTTGAAATGGGACATGTCAGAATAAGAGTGGGATTGCACCATCATTTCCCCCAATTAAGTGCTGTAATCATAGAACATGGAGCCTTTGAGTCTCTCTAGGACCTATGAAAACAATTATCAGCTTCAAACTATCAAAAGAAAATTATAACATTGATTCATAATTAAGTATTCATACAGTATAATCAGAACTTCATTCATTGCCCACTTTAGTGTTCATACAAGTTTTGTTTCCTTTGAAAGCCATTAGAAAACTCTAATTTTCTCACTACATAAGAATTTCCAAAATATATCCATTGGCAGATTAACGGGTGAGTGGGTAACTGAGGGAGTGGGTTAGTATCAGCAGGGTGGGTCCCTCACCATGTGTTGCCTGTGCTGTCTCAGGACTCTTCAGAGAGTCCCCACCAGTCGGAAGGCTCTCACTAGAGGCCACCTTGGCAGTAAGAACTATAAGAAAGCAATCTCAGGAACATAACTGGTAACTCACAGACAACAGACTAGAATTATCATTAGACAATAGTAAAACTACAAAGGCATATGGGGAGAATCAGGAGCGATCCTGACAAACTCTTAACAGGAGGTCATACGCACAAAGCAGGGGGGACCCCAGAGTGGAGCAGGTGGATAGGAGGAGGCTTGTATCACAACCCTGAAGACTTCCAGATCCTCACCAAGGACTATCGGGCACCAAGGACTACATTCCAACTGCCAAGGAGACCACAAGGAATTGAAGTGCCTTCAGAGGCCAAGAACTCTGAGGTCACCCACCCCCATCTGGATCTCCCACATGGGATGGAACAAGCCCAAATCCTTCCTTGCAGGATCCAACAACAGCCAGGAGCCCTAAGCGGTCCACTGGGACTAGGGAGAGGAGCTTTCTCTGGTCCTTGCTTGGTTCCAATTTTGGGTCCCCACCCTCTCTTGCAATGACCATCAGGATCACTCCAGAACCCCCTCAAAACAAACAAACAAAAAATTAGAATAGACAGAGAACAACAAGAAAAGCTTAGAATCAGACAGGAAACGGTCAGCGTGGATTCACATATACCTTACTAGTTACAACACAAAGGATTAGTTACTCCTCACTAGGGTACTGAAGATTTCTTTGCACACCCCTCTTAAAACTGTTTTGCACCTAAACTGTTGACATATGCCTTGTTAGAGTTATAAGCCAGTTTAGACTATCCTAAAATCTGCCAGGTTCAGTAGAATTATGCCTCAACACTATGGACTGCTAAATACTAAAATGAAAATAGACACAAGATAGCTGAATAGTACCCTATTGCCATTTAAAGGTGTATAGAAGCTGGTTGTATATAAACTAAAGTTGAAATGTCAATGAAGTAGTCACAGGATGTGGTTAAGAAGTTGCATTTTTTTAACACATTGGTTACTCAATATCATGTCAATTAATTCCATAATGTTGTAAATTGTTGTTGGTGTTATGTTGTGGATTTTAATTGATCAGGATAATATTCTGCCAGCTCTACCTTCAGACCAGAGATGGTCTCCCCAAGAAACCGATGAATTTATCTGGACAATGATGCTGGACTCTATGCTTGGTATATGCTTGCAATGAAGGAATCTTGACTGATTTTGAACTACAATACTGCAACAAGGTGGAGGAATGCACTATGGGGGGAGGGTACGGGGAGTGGGAGGGGGAATCCCAGAGCCTATGAAACTGTGTCACATAATGCAATGTAATTAATAAAAAAAAAAAAAAAGCAATCTCTTTTTTTCTTGTGAATCACCCAGTCTCAGGTATTGCATCCTAGCAACATTATATAGACTAAGTCAGAGGTCTGGATTTTAAACGTTGGAGATGTATTACCTGGACAAAAAGATAAAACTCTCATTAACCAGAGACATAGGCCAACATCAGCATTTATGAAAAATAAAGTGTGCTTTAAAATTAAACCCAGGCTAAGCATTTCAGGAAGTACTGAATGCCAAACTGCTTCGAGGTTAGGGACCAAGAGCGAACAAACGTTACCTTCACAAATTAAATTTTCAGTGGGTGCAGGACTTTTTCATCTAACTCAGATAAAGTTTTTAAATATTCATATCCACAATCCATCAAAGAACTGTCTAGACAAAGGACGTTATATTCTGTTTGGGGAAGCCAGGGGAGGAAAAACCTCCGGCCGTATCCTGTTGATATCTGAGGGAGGCTCAAAGGCAGGATAAGGCTCTTCGTGTTCAGGTCAGCAAGCCACCAGGCACTTAACCCTCCCCTTTCCTCCCACGCCTGAGGAGACTCTCCAGCCAGGTGAGCATGTGGCCGCTCCCTGGACATCAAGGGAAATGTCAGCGTGGGGATTGGCTGGTGTTCCTCTGACAGGGCGGAGGAAGGGCCAACGCTGGGAACGTGTTATTCTCCTCCATGTTGCATTAATGTTATAATTTGCTGGCTCATTTTTTCCCTTTACTCTGATGTTTTCAACAGAGAAAAATTTTTCATACAGAAAAAAATGGAGAAAAGAAATGACCTATAGTTCTGTTTCTTGACAAAAACCATTATATGGTCAATGCTTGGGGCTGTATGTCCCTTTGGTCTTTTTTCCTACAATATTATGTACTTTTACATGGACATGTAGAAATTATATATTCATAATAGATACATAATTTTGTCTCCTTTTTTCTCTTAAGCAACATGGCATAATCAGGGTAAATAAAAATGCAAAAAGGTTGAAATAAGTAAAATTATATTACATATTAATGTCAGTAAAAGTAGACTACCGATTAAGAGAAAGAATGTATTGTAGGAAAACTAACAGATGGACCGATTAAATCATAAGTGTCTATACAGTAGAAAGCAAAGATAAAAGTACTAATATTACATACCAGATAAATGTCCTGGAATCACAATCGTCGTACATTTTACCATAATGAAAGAAAGCAATAGCTAACATCATATCTTCTAAAACATCATATTTCCCAAAACATTATCAAAGGAAGCACTGCACAATGATGAAGATCCAACTATTCTATAATCGCTACCTACTACTGCATAATCTTACAGATACACAACAAACAATGTACAATTTCAGAGAAACATCGTAATAAGTTCATGAGTCTAATGGGATCTTGTAGCACATCCTTTCGTGACAGAGGGCTGCTTGGTAAGTCAAATCAATGAAAAATGAGGAACGATGCAGAGGGTTGAAACAACAGAACAGATTTTTTTCTAATGGACTGATG
Source organism: Ochotona curzoniae (assembly GCF_017591425.1). NCBI lineage: Eukaryota > Metazoa > Chordata > Mammalia > Lagomorpha > Ochotonidae > Ochotona > Ochotona curzoniae. Next base: position 12,036,814 of record NW_024466502.1, read on the forward strand.
CAGAACCTTATATGCAAAAATTATGGAAAAGGTGCTCTTGGGGAGTGCACAGTCATTATAAAGTTTGACCATGTGCTGGGGAGCACAGGAAATCTTGACAAATAATAAGAAGGCAGAACACAAATCGTGTCTTCTGATGTTAGGGATCATTAAGAAAATTAAACCAACCCTCCTAATTGGGAAATGTAAACACAGACTTGCAAATTATTCATGAGTCAAAGAAAGAAACAAAGAATATTTAATTCTAGGGTAAGCATTGTGCTTTGTGGCCTGGGGAAGCAGTGCAAGGTGGCCCAACATTCTGGGACCCTGGTCCCATGTGGGAGACCCAGAGCAGGCTCCCAGCTCCTGGCTCAGCACCGGTCACTGTGGCCATTTGGGGAAGGAACCAGTGGATAAATCTTTCTGTCTCTCCTCTCTATAGATCTGCCTTTCCAGTGAAAATAGATAAATCATTTTTTTTAAATAAACAAATGCTTTCAGGTCCAATAACAATGAAAATACTTCATTTCAATATTATGGAACACATAAAGGCTATTTTTATCAGGAAATTTATAACCACAAATCTTATATTTGGAAGAAAGAAAAGCTAAAACTAATGACTTAAAATCCACCTCAAAAGTGAGAAAAGAAAGAAACTAATGAAAATAGAAGGAATTAAAACTAAATTCTGTGACATTGAAACTGAGCATATAAAACTGAAAACAAATAGGCATAATTAAAAAATAGAAGACACGGGCATGCATTTGGCACAGCAGTTAAACGGACACTTGGAATGCCCACTTCGCAGAGTGCCTGGTTTGAGCCTGGCTGCTGGTGGCAGTTAGCACAGCCCTGGGTATTACGAGCATAGGGGGAGTGAACCAGCATGTGGAAGATCTCTGACCAATTATATCTCTGCCTTTTAAAAGAAACAACAAGTAACAAATAAATAAAATGTTAAGGGCCCAAGCATTATAGCACAGTGGGTTAAGCCAGCATTTACACTGTCAGAATCACATAGGGCCCTCAGTTCAGGTTCTGACTGCTTTACTTCCAACTCAGTTTCCCTGAAAACGTGTCTGGGAAAGCAGCATTAGTGGCACCCATGTGGAAGACCCAGGTGAAGCTCCAGACTCCTGGCTTTAGGGTGGCCCAACCCTGATTGTTGTGACCAATAGGATGTGAACCAGTGGAGGAAAGATTCTCTGTCACTCATTCACTTACACTGTAACTCTGAGTAGCAACTGAACAAATATATTTTCTTAAATAAAAGATAATTTTTTTCCAATTCATTTGATAGAGGAAGTATGATCCTGATAGAAAACCAAAAAAAGGGGGAAACAAGTAGATTAACATTATTGATAAACATTCTGTCCTAAATATTAGAAAGTTGAAGTTATTAAACTAAAGACAAAAGGTTAAAAATGAAGGCACTGAGGAGCAAATGCTTGACCTGCTGGTTAAGATGTCTGGCTTATATCCCAACATAGAGTACCCAGGTTTCCAGTCCCAGATCAGACTTTCAACACCTGCTTCCTGACTTTGACAAGCACTAATGATGCCTCAAGTTGTTGGAACCCTGGGGAGTAAGTTCCCAGCTCCTGGCTTTCCCCTAGCCAAACCCTTGTTTTTGTGGGCATTTGAGAATTGAACCAGTGGTTAGGAGAGCTTTCTCACTGACTGTCTCTCTCCCTTGCAAATGAATGAATAAACAAAACTTTCAAAAAAAGAAACCCATACCCAATGTGCATGTGTTTTTTTTAAAGAAATGTCACAGAAGACCCAGTGCAGTGGCCTAGTGACTAAAGCCCTCTCCTTGTATGCACTGGGATCCCATATTGGCACCAGTTCTAATCCCAGGCTGCAATACCAACCAGTTCACATTAGGCCAAGACTGGGAACTGGTTGGGCTGGGCTAGCCTGTAGTACCTAGCAGCATGAGCTGTCAACCAGGGGCAGACTGAGCCAGGCCAGGCTGTAGCACCTGCTGGCAAATGCCAAGGTGAGCCAGACCATGGCAGAACGGGCCACAACACCCACCAGTGCATGCAAAATCCAGGTAGGGTGAGCCCGGATGTGCGGGATGTGAGCCCGGTGGGGCAGGCTTGCAGGGAGGCTCACCTGCTGGGTCACTGCTCCCCTATTAAGCATGACAGCTGGGACCATGGGCAGACTAGGCCAGGCAGGGACACACTACGCGGACAGGGTTAGGGGACAGCCAGGCTGGGCTAACCGACTGTACCCACTGGTGCATGCATGAACCAACCAGAGTAAATGCAGGTTGGTTGGGCTTTACCGCAGCATCAGCGCATCAGCAAATCCTGTCAAGCTGGACTGCAGAACCACCTAGAGAGTATAAGACCCAGGACTGGGGGTGGGTCTAGTAAGGAAACTGAGCACCTGCCTGATGGGCTGCAACTCTCACTGCTGAGCGTCAGAACCAGGGCTGGAAGCTGATCTGGCTAGATAGGCAGTGTCACCCACTTTCCCCTAATCTTTGACCCTTTCCACCCTAACCAACTATGTAAATATCATCAAAAATTAAATCTCTATATTAGAAAGTTTGATAGTTTCCTTGTAAAATCAGGAAACAGGGATGCCAACTAGTATAATTTCTCAACAGTGTAAAGTCTTCAAGTCCTGAGGGGAAAAATACAGAGACAGAAACTCTTCTTAATCATAAATATTACATCTTTAAAAATATCAGTATTAAAAATAGCGCTCAAGAAAGATCCAAGATGACTGGAGAGATGAAATCACACCGACTTCAGCCGTCCTAGAATGCTACAATAGGAAACCAAAAGCACAAGCAAAGGAAGACCACTTTTTCAGGTGTGTGTGACCGACAAATTTTCAGTAGAGAGGAAACAGGTAAAACAAAGACTCCATGGGAAGTGAGAAAAAAGGAGAAAGACACAGCTTAGGCTGGCCCAGCTGCCATGTTATCAAATCCAGCTAGAAAGAAGTTATTACACACAGAGCCACCACAGCTTTAGCTGAGAAAGAACTCCACAGTGACCCACCAAATATAACCTTAGCCTGGGGAGCCGACAGGGGTCTGCACAACTGCTGGGCATAAAAGGAAACCCCATGGCCTCCGTGCCCTCCTCCACTCCCACAAAGCACCATTCTAGATTGCAAAAAGCCACACCATTACGAGAAGTGATCAGAATAAGGGTCAGGGCAACTCACGGAGTAGCGGACAGATCCCCTGTATCCTGCACCTGTGGGCGTTTCAGGACATGAGACCTAGAGCAACATTTACCAACTCTGAGAGCCAAAAGGATTCCCCTTAGCTTCCAAGGGGTTAGCTCAAGTGGCAGTCCATAAAAACATCCATTCCCACCCTGGGAGACCTGGGTAATGACCTCACTGTATCCTGCAATATTAGAACTGTAACTGTCAGTTCTAATTTCCTCAGTAGAAGAGCCTATTGCATTCCACCTCTCTGGACCCATACCTGCCAGAACAAAATTTCCTGTACAGTTGATTGTCACTCTGTGACTCTGGAGCAGGGTCCAGTTCACGCGTCCTAGTCCTGGAGCTACAGGCCACACTAGCTGCATTGTTCCAGCTAGACACAAGGGATGGCCCATCCGCATTACATCGCCTTAGCACCACAGAATTGATACTACAAGTCCCAGCATCATTCAGACTTGCCAGTGGGATAGGGGGACAAAGACAAAGGGGAAGCCCCTTTGTCTCCCTCAGCACTAAGAACCAGGCCCTGAATATCACAATCCCCACTGTGCTCAACAATGAAGTCTGTAGCCAGGAGCTACACACCCCAGGAAATCCACATTCATCTCAAAGTCACACTTCTATGTCTAGGAACTGCAACAGATTAGACCTCCGTGTCAATTACAGGCACAATTGATACTGATTCAAGCAAAAAAAACTCACTCGGAGGCTATACTTCTGGGCTGAGGCAGAACCAAAGCCAAATTCCATCGACGCTGTAAACTCCTTTCCCCAAAATCTACTCCAAAAAAAGGAACTATTACACCAGATACACAGACCTCAATGTAAGGACACAAGAGACATGAAGAAGATGGACACATGTTCTGATCTGAAGGCAATTTATAAATTCCAGAAACAGAATTCAAAATAATGGCTACATGGAAACTCAATATGATTCAAGAGAATACAAACAGATACATCAAAGAAATGATGAAATCAATAAGTGTCATGAATGAGACTAATACAAAGGAGATATAAATAATTAAAAAGAACCAGGTAGAAATTTTGGAAATGAGATCTTGAATACTAGTTCAATAAAGATACAACTGAGCGGGCCCGGCGGCTCGGCAGCATGGCCTAGCAGCTAAAGTCCTCGCCTTGAACACGCCGGGATCCTATATGGGCGCTGGTTCTAACCCCAGCAGCTCCACTTCCCTTCCAGCTTCCTGCTTGTGGCCTGGGAAAGCAGTCGAGGACGGCCCAAATCCTTGGGACCCTGCACCCGTGTGGGATACCTGGAAGGCATTCCTGGATCCTGGCTTCAGATTGGCATAGCATTGGCTGTTGCGCTCACTTGGGGAGTGAATCATCGGATGGAAGATCTTTCTCACTGTCTCTCCTCCTCTCTATATATCTGACTTTCCAATGAAAAAATAAATCTTTAAAAAAAAATACAACTGAGAACTGTAACAGATTAACAAGACCAAATAAAGAACAGACAATTATAGGGCATTTCACCCAACAACTACAAAACACACATTCTTTTCAATGGTACATGAAACATTATCAAGGATAAAACACATCTTAGGCCATAGATCATGTCCTTGTAAATTTAGAAAATTGAAATCTATCCAGACCACAAAGGAAAAAGCAAAAACCAGGTATCAACAACAAGAAGACTACTAGAACTCTGATAAATACATGGAAATTAAACAATATGCTTCTAGAAGATCAATGGATCACTGAAGAATATAAAAAGGAAGCCCAAAACTTTTTTGGTATAAATGAAAATGAAAACAACATATCAAAACCTGGGTTACAGCCGAAGCAGTGTTAAGAGGGCATTTATAGCATTAAGTATTTACATTTGAAACAAAAGAGAAACATCTCAAATAAACGATCTAATGATATATCTCAAAGACTTAGAAAAATAAGAACAACTAAAACTCCAAAGCAGCAGGATGTGAAAAATAATAAGGGTAAGGGAAGAAATAAATGAAATCGAAATTATAAGAAGCAAAAGGTTAAGAAAACAAAAATGGCCCAAGTGTGTGGGCTCGTGCCATCCATATGGGAGATCCTGATAAAGCTCCCGTCTCCGGGCTTTGCCCTGGTCTAGCCTAGCACTGACAGTCACAGTTACATGTGGAGTGAGCCAGTGAAAGGAAGATCTGCCTTTCCCTTCCTCTCTGTAACTCTGCCTTTAAAAACAAATAAAAATAAATCTTTCAAAGAAGGAAGTTTCAGGGCTAGTTCAGTGGTGTGGCAAACTAATCCTCAGCCCTGCAGTGTTGGCATCCTATATAGGTGTCAATTTGTGTCCCAGCTGCTCCACTTCACATCCAGTTCTCTGCTTATGGCTTAAAGCAGTACAGGACAGCCCAAAACCCTGGGATTCTATACCGAGGTGGGAGACCCGGAAGAAGCCCCTGGCTCCTGGCTTCAGATCAGCTTAGCACTTACCCTTGGGGCCACTTGGAGAGTGAATTAGTGGACAGAAGATCTTCCTCTCTGTTTCTCCTTCTCTCTGTATATTTGACTTTCCAATAAGAATAAGTAAATCTTAAAAGAAAGATAATTTTTTACTAGAAAGGCAGAGCAGATTTATGGAGAGAAGGAAAGATCTTCCATCCACTGGTTCACTCTCCTCGCAGGTGCAGGATCCCAAGGCTTTGGGCCATTTTCTACTGCTTTCTCACGTCATAAGCAGGGAGCTGGATAGGAAAAGGAGCAGCCACGATAGAACCTGGCGCCCACATGGGATCCTGGTGCTTGCAAGGTGAGGATTTAGCCATTGAGCATTATACCAGGCCCCTTTTAAGATTCAAATTTTAAAAAGTTTAAATCTTTGTTGATGTTTATTGCTTTTATGTAAGGTGTGACACATGTATTAAATTCTATCTTTTCAAGGGATTAAGCTATAACTTGAACATCACTTATTGCATATGTCCATTCTTCAGTAATTTGAATTGTTGCCTTTTCACATGCTAAATTCCTTGTGTTGTCTGTAATTGCAGTATATTGTGTATTGGCGTACTGTTGGCACTGAGCTATTTATTTTAGGTTTAGACCCTCTCTGAGCTTTCAGAACACTTTTAGTCTTTCTATTGTGTCCAATCATTGAACAGGTGTATTCTTTAAGCCTTTGAAATTCTCAGAGCTTTTGTTTCAGTAAGCCATACATGATTTGGTGGGTCAGTATTTCCCCCCTGCATTACATTCCAGGCTTACAGATACACATGGTAAGTGATTTTTGATGACAATGTAGCCCTCCCAGGTGAGGCTACTTCCTAGGTAAATGGGTGACCCTACTATCCTGGGGAAACATGAGAACAGAACCCCATTATCTGTGGCTTTACTTCCCCAAACCTCAGTTATCCATAGTGAACAATGGTTCCCAAATATTTTGTATGGAAAATTCCAGAAATAAACACTGTGTAAATTTTAAATAACATTTGCTGCAGTAGGTTGTTTTAGTTGTTCTTTTTTGTTGATAGTAGCTTATCATGCCTAATTTATAAGCTAAAGATTATCATAGTATATTTGCTTAGAAATTAAACAGTATGTATAGATTTGGTACAGTTTTTGGTTTAAGATACCTCTTGAGGGTCCTAGAAAAATTCCCATAGATAGGGGAACATTACTCTATTTATCTTGAAATTGATAAGGAGTCACAGGATGAGATTTCTTAACTATAGAAATGTGTGATAAGCAAGTATCCTGAAACTGTAACATGCTGTGTCTTGTAGGACTTCTTAGTGCTCAGTTTAGAGCCATGGGAATTTGTTGTGTAGAGAGACTAGGTACATGTCCCAGAGAGTAAAGATAACTGAATTTTTAATCTGAAGATGTTTTCAAGTCTCTGTGCTAGTAGAAGAGAAAATGAGAGTCTGACCTCAGAGGCTGTTGACTCTAGAACATTCCAGACTTAGCCTTTCAGAGGCTGGCCAGTATTTCAGACCAGTGGTTGGGTTTGTAAGGTAGGACAGTAGATGCCTGTGGCTTTTGTGCTGTGTTGTGTGCCAAGTCTGGCTGTGGGCATTCTCAGCACTGCTAGGGGACATTGTATGCCCCATTCCGTTCCATCCACTCTTACACATGGAGGGTGCCAAACAGCTCTGGCCCTTGAGGATTTAGGTGGCTAGTTCAATGGCATTAAGTCCATTTACACTGCAGTATAATCATCACCATCCGTCATCGTAAGATTTTTATCTTCCCAAATTGAAATATTCACTAGAAAAACATTTTCTTATTCTCCCTTCCCCCAGCCCCTGCCAACTACTGTTTTACCATCTAAAAAATTGACCACTATGGATACCTCAGGCAAGTTTAATCAGACAGGACCTGTCCTGCATGACAGGACTGGCTTATTTGACTTTTAATGTCCTGCAAACTCATTCATGTTGTAGCAGGTATCAAAATGTCCTTCCTTTTAAAGGCTGAATAATATCCCACTGTATTGATACACGAGATTTTGTGGATCCATTCCAGAAATGATACTTTGCATGGATTTCCTTAATTCAATCTTGACTTTTTTTTTTTTTTTGCAGAGGAGCTTCACATAAAGGAAAAAGAATTTGAAATGATATTTATTTCCTCTTATATATTTCTTAGCTGTGTTGCTTTTTTTTTTAAAGATTTATTTATTTTTATTGGAAAGTCAGATATACAGAGAGGAGGAGAGACAGTGAGAAAGATCTTCTGTCCGATGATTCACTCCCCAAGTGAGTGCAAAGGCCAATGCTATGCCGATCCGAAGCCAGGATCCAGGAATGCCTTCCAGGTCTCCCACACGGGTGCAGGGTCCCAAGGATTTGGGCCATCCCCGACTGCTTTCCCAGGCAACAAGCAGGGAGCTGGATGGAAGTGGAGCTACCAGGATTAGAACCGGCGCCCATATGGGATCCCAGGGCATTCAGGGCGAGGACTTTAGCTGCTAGACCATGCTGCCGGGCCCCTGTGTTGCTTACAGGTAGGGGACTGAACCAAGAGGAGCCAGCTTCCTTCTCCCTTATATACTATAAATTAGTTTACATTTTATTCATAGAGTTGTGAGTGCTAATAGCAGTATACATTAAGTAAATCCTGCTGCTAGACAGGTATGTAAGAGCTATCCGTCTCATGTAAAATGGGAATGACACCACAGATTTATTCTACAATAGGTAATCTATAGCCCACACTGTCTTTTAAGATCATATATACTTAACAATTCCGCTTACTGGGCATTTGGCACAGTGGTTAAGGTGTTGCTTGGGACTCCATAACAAAAAGTCTGGGTTCAGGGACCAACTTTACACTCTAATCTAGCTTCCTTCCAGTGTACACCGTGGAAGCAGTGAGATGATGGCTCAAGTTCCTGAATTCCTGCCACGCACATGGAGACCTAAATGGAGCTTCTGGCTCCTGGCTTCAGCCTGGCCCAGCCCTGCTGCTTTAGGCATTGAGGGAACATTAGCAGATAGTAGATCTTTCTATGCCTCTTTCTGTTGCTCTGCCTTTCAGACAAACAAAAATAAATATATACAACCTTTCAGAAGCACTTATCACACAACATAGGCAGTTTTTAAAATACTGATGCCTCCAATGGCTGGACAGATGGATTTTTCTTTGGTTCTGAATGTAATGTGTGTATGGCATTGCAGACTCTGACAGGCTGCAGCATTGGTGCCGGTCACTCTCCCCAGCTGGCTGCGGTGACCACATTCTCACTTGCTCTGATGGAACTAGATTACAGTCAACCACGTCAGGATTGCCTCAGGGACTGTGTTCCTGCACTCCCTATCGGTGATTCCAGCTTCTTATCTGAAGCTAGGGACAAAAATGCCCCAAGTGGGACAAATGTATGCGTCTTGGACATCTTTGTTTTTTCTCCCATTTGGGAATATTTATTACGTCTTTCTCTGATGTACTCTAAACTTTACTAACCATAAACAGATAACCACATGCATCTCTCAATATTGTGAGGATTTTATGAAATTGGTAAGAAGATAGGGTTACCTATTCAATGGAGGACAGGTTTTTTTTAATGAATGAAAATAATCAAGTTTTGCCATATAATTGCTCTTTATTACACAGGACCTGACGCATAATTGTTGAATGATTTGATCTGATGCATAATTCTAGAATGATTCTAATTCCTTGATCTGCTTGATTTTTTTGTGAATTCCTTTGTGAAGCCTTGCTAAGAAATCTAGCATCAGTCATGACTTTATTTAGTGGCAGTATTTTTGTTTGAACAGACTTCAAACTTATAAAACCTCTGTTCATCTGTGTACCGTAATTGCAAGCATTCCATTTTTATGAAAGGTAAATCTTTTCTTTACACATTCATCTTAGAAAACATGAAAAATAAAACTAGATTTGCTGTGACTTTTAACAAGTCATGATCCCACCATGAAGAAGTAACCACTGCAAGGTTTCCCATTATGGTGCAAGTGTGATAAGCTGTTGCTTGTGATGTTGGCATCCCATAGAGGGGAGTGTTGGTTCAAGTCCCAACTCCTGCACAGCTGAACCAGCTTCCTACTAATGCCCCTATGGAAGCAGCAGACAATAAACCGAGAGCTTGACCTTCTGCAGCCCACAGAGGAGACCTGGTGGAGTTATAGCCCCTGACTTCATCCTGGTGCAGTCCTAACTGGGTTGCCTGGAGAGTGAACCAGCAAATGCAAGATTTCCAATTCCTCTCCCTACTCTCCATCACTTTCCATTCAATCAAGCAAACAAGCAAGCAGTTTTCAGAAGAAATAATCATTGTTTTATAATGCTTTCTCCCAATCTTTCCCAATTTAATTCATTAATGCACACATTTGGCATCATGGCTTCATAGGATTATATGCATATTTTCTGCTGCTTACTATGAGCCCTGAGACCAAACCCCGACATTTGAATGTCAGTAGTTTCTTTGGGAGGAAATCTGAAGAAACACAGATAGTGTAGCGAGGGAAGTGAAACCGAGAAGTTGAATGCAGGCAGAAAAGGGTAAGTCATCAAGCATGTCACCGCTGTGGTGTACTGAGGCAGAGCCCTTTGTGGAAATCTAGAAGACAGTATAGGCACAAACCCTGCCACTGGCATGGCTGGGGAGAGTGAGTTGGGGCATGCATGCACCAGCACTTCCCAGTCTACTGGCTGAAGGTTGTTGCCGGAGGAGGGCCGGCAAAGATATCCCTTTCCTGGCTCTGCTGGTCTGCTTTGTTCTGGGGCAGAGCTGATGCTGGTGATAGAGAAAGCCGCAGGCAGTGGTGCAAGAGGTCAGCTGCAGTGTCATGGTGAGGGCACAGGGGTACTGGGCCTGGACCCACAGCATCCACTATGTCAAATTATTGAATATTGGCTATAGAAAACTACATAGTGTGGGTGAACACCTTCTCAAGGCTTCAAGTCTGGCAACTACACTTGGTTCTTGGTATCTGAAGGAGATCTGCTCCAGGTACCAACACGGGAGGATGCATATCACCCATGTACATCCTTCTGCATACTTGAAATCATCTCAAAATGACTTATAACAGTTAATACAATGTAAACACTTTGTAAGTCAGTGTCATACCAAAGTTGTGTAGGGAATAATGTCCAGAAAAAAAGATCTATGTTCTGTACAAATGCAAGGCTTTTTCTATTTATGGTTGGTTGAATCTGTGGATGTGAAATCTTGGGTACAGGGGACCAACTGTAGACAAAACTTTAAAGAGTTCACAGGAAAAACTGAATTAAAAGATATCTTCAGGCCAGTGTTGTAGCACAGTAGCTTGAGCTACCACCTGTGCTGTTAGCATCCCCTATAAGCACTGGATTGAGTCCTGGTTGCCTGTGGTTTGTTGCATAATAGAGTTTCATATATCCTTGGACCCTACAAACGGACAACCTTCCACACCATCAACTTCCCCGACAAGAAGGATGCATTTGTTGCAACAGATGAACTTGCACCTATGCATCATTATCACCCAGTCTGCAGTCAGATCATGTCCTTAGTGTCAGGCATTCTGTGGATGTGGACAGGCATGCATCAATGTGTGCTTACCCCTATTGTGTGACACAAAATCAATGCCCTGCTCCCAAGTCTTCTGTGCTCTCCTATGCACCCCTCTGCTTCCCCCAGTCCCCAGAATCCACTGAGCTTTTAACCTTCTCAGAAGGTTATACATTTTGCCTTCAGATAGGACCACAGACTTCTCCTGGCTTCAAGGCCATGGTTCTTAACATCATCTAGAAGCTGATGACTCCCCAGTGTCCATCTTGGTCCACTTCTCTGGTCTGCGCGGTGGTCACCGTCTATATGTGTTCCCCTTTCCTTCCACCCCCTCTGCAACTTCTTCCAGCTGTTTCACTGAAGCATTGACTCTTTGGTTCCCACTGCTGGCAGCACCTTGCTCCCAGTGGGCTCATTTAGTTTCCATGTGTCCCTTTCTGACCAGCCTCCCCTGAATACTCACTTAAAATCAGGACTCGTTGGTCATCTCTCAGTACTCTCTGCTACATTCTATTTTCCACATAGCCCTCACACAACCTTGAAATGATCTTGTTCATTTGCTTAGTTGTTTACTGACCATTCCCACAATTTGTCTGTAAATACAAGGCAAAGACAAATCCTGTCTGTTATGTTTACAAGGTTATCTTACATGTGGCAGGGATTCAAAAAAACATATTCAAAAGTGACTCATTAATTAATCATTTTGTTACTGCTGAACTTTCAATTGTTTTCTAAACTGTACTATATAAGCACTGCGTTGATAAACACATTTGTGCACAAATTTATACACAATTGTATTTTGAATCTTGGCATGCGGGGGTAACCTTGTACGTGGAATTTCAACAAGTGACATTACTAAATCACAGGGGGAAGACTTTTTGTAAAGCTCTTAATAAGTGTTTTTTTTTTCTTCTGCAAAGATCTTATTCACTAACAGAACAATTACTTTGCCTTCATTAGCACTGGAAATCTGTTTCTTAAAAAAAATCCTTGTTGAGGAGTTGGCATGGTGGCATAGCAAGCTAATCTTCCACCTGTGAACTTGGCATCCCATATGGGTGCTAGTCCTAGTCCCTGCTGCTCTACTTCTAATCCATTTTCTTGCTAATGCCTGGGAAAGCAGCAGAAGATGACTCAAAGACTTAAGCCCCTATTATGGAAGATGCTCCTGGCTCCTAGCTTTGGACTGCCCTAGCTCAGGATGTGTGGCCACTTTGGCAGTGAACCAGTGAATGAAAGATTTCTCTTTCTCTCTTTATATTGGTCTCGTCTTCTTTCTTTCTGTTACACACAATTAAAAAAAAAAATCCTTGTTGACTTGCTAAATGAGAAGGGTTATAGTTATATTTATTTTTATACCTTGTATTATTTTCTAGTAATTTCCTTTCTACTCATTATTATTTTTCTAAATTTTGAGACAAGTGAAAGCACATTTCAGGTTATTTATATAATACTATGATCTTATCCATGTGCTTTCTTGAGACAGAAATTAAGTGTCGAGGCTTTCTAATGCTAAGGCAGCACTGTTGGTACAGCTATAAAACGAAAAAAATAAGAGGTGAGATTCATAATTTTAAACTGAATCACATAGTTTTAAGCCAGTGTGTCCAAAGTATCATTTTAGCTTCTTTTTTAATTATTTTTAAATTATTTTTAAATTTTCGTATAGGAAAGTGGGTAAGACTATTATTTCCATATTGTTTCCTTCATGTATCTGAGGTAAAGGGGGATATTGAGGGAGAAGGCCCACCCAGTTTCCCACCCATCCCAAGTTCCGGATGTGGGGCATGCTCTGAGATACTTGCTCAAGTGGTTTTGATAGTTCACCAGTTATGAATCGTTGCCAATCTTGCCATTCCAAGCACAATGAGTTCGTTGAGGAATCCACTGATTGACATAGTTCATCGTAGAGTCTCCATTTGCCCAGTATTTCGCTGCCAACATATAGCTGAGGTGGTTGATTGACTTGTTCTGTCTTCTGTCTTTTGATGGTTAGGGTTCTGAATCTGGAAACTCGATTGGGGAGATCCCCAAAGAAACTTTGTCTGAGGTGTTCCCAGACCAGATTCTTGTATGTACTAGCCAGTAGAGGGCCCAGCACAGTCCATTGCCCTGATCAGCTGGTGGTTGCAATTGCTGGGTTGGTTCTGTTTTCAGCCCCAACTTCCACTGAAACCAATGGGTGTTGCAGTCCAGCCTGGTTCTGCCCAGCACATACTCAGCCCTCACATAAACCAGTGGGAGCTGCAGCCCAGTCAGAGCAACCCACAATAACCCCCACCAGGCCCGCCCCTACTCTGGTTTGCCAGTATGTGCAGCAGACTAGTCCAGTCTATCCTACATCCCATTCGGCTCTCATACATGTCAATGGGTATTGAAGCTTAGTTCCATCTAACCAGCTCAACTATCCAGGCCTCAGGGAGTTATTGAGTGCCTCTCTGTCTAGCCACCCCAGCCCCTGTCCTAGTTTTTGTGCCCTCCCATGGGAGTGTTAACCCAAGAGGTAGGAGTCCACTATTTCCCTCCCAGGTCTCTCTCACTCCAGGATTATGCACTCTCCAGATGGTTCTGTGGTTTGACTTGACAGAATTAGCCCCCACTGTCAGCTTCTGCCAGCTGATGCTGCGGCTAAGCCCAAACAACCTTCACCCACTCTAATTTTTGCTTGCACCAGTCGGAACAGTCAGTCCACCATGGCCCTTCCCTGATCTAGCTCACATGAGGCCCACAGGTGCTATAGCCCTGCCTAGTCTAGTCTGCCCCCATCCCAGCTCACATTCTCCAGTGGGAGTAGCTGTCCAGCAAGGGAACCCTCCCCCCATTGCCGGCTCCGCCCCCCCTCCCTTCCGGGTTCTCACGCTTGCTGGTTGGGTGCTGCGGTCACTTCCAGTACAGGCAACCTCACCTCGGCATTCCGTATTGTGCACTGGTTTTTGTCACGACCGAACCTGGCTTGACCACACTCTGTTCTGGTGCTCAGATTTGCCAGTGGATGACATGAATTGATTCAGCCTGGTCTGTCCCCGAACCATGCCAAATGTATGCCAGTGGGAAACTTTTCGTGGCTTACTCTGGGCTGTTTCCATTCATGCTTCTTGCGCTTACCCACAGGTCTGTGTCCTGCCAGAGGAGTTGCACAGGCTCCTCCATTAGAACCTCTCCCAATGCCAGATTTTGCGCATACCAGGGGGTTCATGAGTCAGCCCTACTGAGTTTACCTCCTGTCCTAACAGGAACAGTGGCTTTTCCTGACTGGCCTTCAACCCAAGCTGGTTCTTGCTGTTGGATGTTTCAGCCCAGCCACGGCCCGTCCATGCCCACATACAGCTCACACATGGTGCAGTAGGGGTTGAGACCTAGCCTAGTCCATCCCACATCTACCCTGGTCCTCCAGGACACCAGACGGTGTTAGGGTCTGGCCCAACCTGGTGCATCCAGTCCCAGTCCACACTTGTGCCAAGGGAGGCTACAACTGTTTCCTGATCAGAACACAGCCTCCATTCCAGCCCACATGCCCGTTGGTGGGAACCTCAACCCAGTTACGGTGTCCCCTTAGCTCCCCAACTGGGTCTGTTTCCAGCCATAGATCACGCACATGCCAGTGGTTGCTCTGACTCAGCTTGGCTCAGCCCCTCACCTGTCCTGGCCTCTGCCTTAGACACTGTGGCTTAGCGTTTCTGGCTCATGCAAACCAGTAGGTACAAGAGCCTAGCTAGGCATCAGGTGCAAGAGCCTAGCTAGGCATGACCTGTGCTCCATCCTGGTTTCTAGTTTCACTTGTAGGCTAAGGTTTGCTCCGTCCTGCCCAGTACATCCTGTTCCATTACCAATTCACACATTTGCCAGCTGCTGGAGCTACTTTGCCCAGCTTGTCCGACCCCCAGGTCTGGACCAAATGTTCACCAGTGGGAGCTATGACTCGCCAGGGGAGTTTCCTAAGTTTCTCCACTTGATCCACTCCCAGACCCAGTTCTCATACATGCCATTGGGTTTTAGGCCAGTGCCCGGCACAGTCTGGCCTTCCATTTGGCCTTGTATGAGCTGGTGAATGTTCCAGACTGGCCCACCCCACACACTATTCAGGATGCACATTTGGGTGCTGCTGCCTTCACCAGTCCAGATCGTACTCAGTTCCTTTACCTGTGATTGATGGCAAGCTCCTTGGTCACACCCTGCTTAGTCCATCACCACCCCAACTCTTGAGCTAACCAGTGAGGCTAGAATTTCCACAGGGTTTGGCCCACACATCCAACACAGAATCTACCCCCGGATATGGTTCTCGAATGCTAGTTAATGTCATGGCCGTGCCTAATGTGACCTCTCTGCTGATCCATCATCATGTCAGGTAATAGGATATCCTGCTGGATAAGCCCCGAGCCTTAGCTTTTGCATGAACTGGTTTTCAGTGCTCAGCATTGTTAAGCAATTACAAGTTCTTCAAAGGAAGAGTTACTGTCATTGGGAATCTTTAGGATTGATTCACATCCCAGAAGCACTGTGGGTTCAACCTGGAGCTACCTAAGCAGCAATTTAAAGAACCAAAACCCCAGAGCTCCCCAGCTGGACGGCCAGCAGGCAGAGCCTGGTGCCAAATGGCACACTGGCAGGCCCGGGCACAGCTCACCACGTGCATGTGGTGACTGGCGTCTGGGATCCAGGCATGAGATGTCCGTCCGGAGACCCACCCTCAGCGGAGAGGCTGCAGAAAGTTTAAACCCCCAGGCCCAAGGTCGCACCCCTCCCCAATCCCGTCCACTGCTCAATGAGAGCGGCAGGTGAGCCCCAGCCCCTGGGCCTGGGCCTGCCCAACCCAGCCCTGGAGACTTCCCCCTCGGTGTACTCACCCCAATGGGAGCAGCCCCCGGAGCCCAGGCAGGCCTGGGCACAGCTCACCACATGCACATAATGGCTGGCGTCTTGGATCTGGGCATAAGCTCATTTTAGCTTCTAACTAAATGTAAAAAATCATTCATGATAGCTTGAAATTTTCTTTTGGTACTGTCTTTGAAATCATTGTCCATTTTATACTCACAGATGATCTCAATGGGAACTACATTTTACAAATGATTTTCAAAAATTCCTCGTGTGGATAACAGTATCATACTGAATGGCATAGGATGCATGGTATTAGTTGGAACTTTTATGTGTATAAAGGAATGCATTTTTCAGTCACTGGAAGAGTGTTGTTGGTAAGCATATTCGCGTGGGTTCCCGTGGTAGCCAACCCTGAGACAAGGACTGGAGTAGAAGCAGTTTATTTTGGAGATGATTCCACAGAACACTTGTAGGCAATGGAGAAATGAGACAGAGAAAGGAAGGAAGCTAACCCAGGGTGTGTTTGCCCCGTTGGGGCATGATCAGGTTGGGCAACAAAGGGAAACATTATTATTCCAATGGAAAGACAAGAGAGCTGGGGGATTTATCCACCCACTGCCCTTCTTTCCCCAGCTGAGAGCGTTGATTCCAGGGACTCTAACTTGTACTACATATGGGTACATTGTGCTTCCATAGCCAGAAAAAGGCTCTTAAGCAGAGATATCTTACTAAGCAGGAAAACTGCTTTAGTCGTGTGGGGATACCTGGATATGTGTGGGAAAGTGGCAGCTTTTCCTATAGCAGGTCACATCATCAAGCAGTAATCCTATTAGCTTCTAGGATCCCAGAGACTTGATACCATTGTATTTTAGTCAGCTCTTTTTACTGCTATAACCAAATACCTGAGGCAACTAATTTTACAAAAAAAAAAAAAAAAAAAGGTCTTTTTAGCTCACAGCTCGGTTCATGTTCAAGATCGTACAGACCCATTGGTCTAGCCTCTGAGGGTGTCAGACAGAAATGGTAGTGTGTGCAGAGTTAGGATCACATGGAGAGCCTGTAAGGAGCGGGGTGGGATAGGGCTGGGCCCAGTCCAGGCTTTTAAAACAGCTCTTTTTGAGAATTAACTTCTAAGAGAGTGACCTGATAGTCTAACGACCGTCCTGATAAATCTACCTCTTAAACATCATTTTTAGTTTGTTACTACCCTGTTAGTAGCATTAACATATGACTCCAGACTTTGAAGTCTTGGATGAGTTTGGGAGCCAGAGCCTATTCATACCATTGCAGGCAGCAGTGTTTTCTCTTAGGTATCCCTTACTCCTGGGACAATTCCTGTACCATAAATGGGGTTTAGTGAATTATTTCTGACTGTGACTTTCCTTTGGGTGCCTGCTTTATACTTTATAGTTTCTCCATGTCAATGAGAGGCGTAAATTCCAGCAGGTATTAGTCATATCCTTGTAGCTATGTGATCAGAAAGGAAACAGCCTGGCTCAGGCACAGGCTTATCTCTGGTCCAATCATTTTAGACATAGCAGTGAGATGTCATGATTAGCTAGCTTGGAGTTAGGCACCAAGCCTGTGCTTATCTGGGTGGATTCTATGACCAGAAGGTGAAATGACAGAGCAATTGTTCCCATGTTGTGAATGAATATTCATAGGGATATGTTAATATGGTGCATGCTATTTCTCTTACAGCTCTTGTAGAGCTTAAGAATCTCAGCTTTCCTAAGTGAACCACTGAGTTCTGCATCATTAGCTGTTACGTTTCTACAGACTTAACAGTAAATGTCTAGAGAATGACTCTGTGGACCCACTAACACTCTAAACATCACAGGGGGCCCTTGTTTGGACTAAGCTCCTGCTACAGGTCCCTCACACATGACAAAAGTCGCCTATCACCAAACAGAAGCTAAGTGGTTACTGGGGCTTTTAGAGAAATCAGTAGAGAGAAGTCCAACAGCCCTATTTCCCAAACAGGCTGGTTTCAGTTGGCATAGCAATGAAGTTCCTTCTGCCTTCATTCTCACACAAAAAAGTGACCTGAAGTAATGTTAAGCAATCTTGTAATTTTTCCATTGTTCTGTTTCCTAGTCTCCACTTAACTGCTTTTTTGTTCTTTGTTTCCACTCTTTGTCCACTTCTTTGTTTCAACCCTGCTTCATCTCTTCTTGGTTCATTGGAGCAGTCATTCTATTTTAATGGGATAAAGGATTAACCTAACGTGGAATCACAAA
Source organism: Ochotona curzoniae (assembly GCF_017591425.1). Lineage (NCBI taxonomy): Eukaryota > Metazoa > Chordata > Mammalia > Lagomorpha > Ochotonidae > Ochotona > Ochotona curzoniae. The sequence goes on from NW_024466502.1 coordinate 12,055,000, forward strand.
AGAAAGCCAATTGAGGTATTTAAACAACATGGCTGTGATTTTGTTCTTTGATATTAGTAATCCATGCTTTGCAAACATACTTTTTTCCTTCTTTTCGGTTTGGGAATGAAGCATCCATTTATGAGTTGAATTTCTCTTTAGATATTCTCTCCTCTTTCTCACTCTATTATCTGGTTTCAAAACATTCATGATGACATGGAATAGAAAGACAACACACATTTTCCCATGATCTCGTTAACACTCTCTTATATTAAGAGGCTACAAACCTTGCAGGTGAAACATTATTCCATACCTTTCAGGTTTCTGAGTGGGGTGCTTTGCCCTGAAGTTTCTAAGAAGGCACTGAGATGTCTCCCTGACCTCCTCCTCTTCTGCTTGCAGAGAATATATCCTGGTTTGCCTTGCATCTATCCTATGTCTGGCCCTTCTTTGTGGAGTGGGTTCTGGAAATCTGCCTTTGCCCATGATCAGATGAATGAAGCTGCTTTTAGAGAACAAGTACTAATATGAAGCTTTCTCACTTTCAGAACTGAGCCCGGTACCTGACCTACCTTTTATGGGTAACAAAGCCGACATCTTCATCTGTTGACTCCTGGGTCTGTCTCCCCGATGATTCTGAATGTAAATAGGAAAATAAAATGTTAATTTTCAAACATCCTCCAGTGTCTTCCAAACAAGCTGTTAAGACTAGGTATACAAGTGACACCATCATAAAAGAATTACGGCTCTCAGTCAGAGAGGGGAAATTTGAAGCATAGCTTCCCTGAGTTTTTTTTTTTTTTATTGTTGCTTACACTGTATTGTGTAGTACAGTTTTATAGGCGCTGGGGATTCCCCCCACCCCTCCCCATACCCCTCCCCCCATGGTGGATTCCTCCACCTTGCTGCATAACCATAGTTCAAGTTCAGTTGAGTCCCTGAGTTTTTAATGTGACTATTTATTACATGTTATGCAGAAAATGCTCAAGTGACATTCATGAATTTGAGTCTCAAACATCTCCACAATAATCAGAAGTGTTAGAGTATTACAGTATTATATCTAAAAAATTGTGATCATCTACAGACATTAAAATTTACCAATTAATGTGCCTGAATAAGTTGCTTTTTCCTTCTTTGTGACGAATACCACCTGGTTACTCAAACTAGGAACTTCAGGATTATTATTGATGTGTATATTTTCTGACCTGTTTTTACAAAATTTGTTGAACAGCTGCCCAGTGAGTACCTACTAAGTGCTGGGCTCTGTGATCCTGACTTCTCTCCAGAAACGTCTATTGCTACTTGTGCTCTCAGCCCTTCAGCTAGTCTCCAACCAGTCCTGTCACCATCCTTGGTGACCCTCCTCCTACTCCCATCTGTTTTCTCCTAAATCTATCTTCCATACAATGTCAGGGTTTAAAAAAAAATTTGTTGATTTGAAAGATAGAGCAACAGAAGGTGAAAGGAGGAGAGAGATGACAGCAAGAGTGAGAGGGCTCTTCTGACTACCCACTGACTTCTACAACAGCCAGGCCTAGACCAGGCTGAAGCCAGGAGCCAGGATCTTCATCCTGGTCTCTGACATGGTCACCTGCTGGAAGTTGGATCAGAAAAGGATGCAGGCATTGCAAGAAGCAGCTTCACCTGCAGTGTCACAAGGCTGGCTCTGTAAGGTTGGTTTCATCTCAGAAACAGAAGCTTTCCATGGCTCCCTGAACTGATACAGCTCCATCTCTTTAGTGTGGTTCCCCAGTTTTAGCCCAACCCATGAGCAGTCCTTCCAAGATCAACAATGATAATACTTTCAAACAATCTGTTTCTTTTAAAATACAATTTATTCATGTGCTCGCTTCGGCAGTACATATACTAAAAAATACAATTTATTCAGAGAAAACAAGAGTGTAAGAGAGACAGAGATAGCTCCCAATTACTGGCTGTGTATGGGTGGGAGCTGGGACTCAATCCAGATCCTCCATGTGGTGACAGGAGTCCAGCTATCTGAGGCATCACAGCTGCCTCCCAGAATCTGCCTTGCCAAGCAGCTGGAGCCACAGCTGGGTGTTGAACTCAGATACTCTGAGCTGGCATACAAGCACGTTACCAACTAGGCTATCTGCTCCATAAGCAAGTCATTCTTATCAAAATGGTGACATCATCTTACAGTGTCTTACAGTCCCTTTCCCTCTGCGTGAGGCCACATCCTTGTCTTTCTTGAGCCATGGCTACCTCTGATCCACGTACTCCTCCATCCCTATTTTAGGTGACGTTTCTCCTAACATGGATCACTGCCTCTCTGAGTAGGCCCACTTCCTTCTCCGTGCTCTTTAGCATGTCATGTTTCCATTTATAATACATATACAATGTGATGGTTATTGTGTATACACAACTATCTCTACATAATCAGTGCTTCCTTAACCTTGGCTGCTCGTGAGAAATCACCTAGAAGCATTACTTTAAAAATGACCCATCTCCAGGCTCCAACACAGACGAAGTGAATTAGACATTCCACACCGAAAGCAACTAGAGGCAAAATTCATGATTATTTATCTGCCTAACTTACACAGTAGATATGATACAAGTATACAAATTGATTGAACCTTTAAGGCATTGAAACAGCTTTAGAGGTAAAACTTACATATCATACAATTCAGTTTTCTTTGAATTTTGTTCAGCACATCCACAGTTTAGTAACCATCCCAACAACCTAATGCTAGAACATTTCCATCACCTTCAGAAGGATCCATTAATCCATGAGCAGCCATTCTTTCCCTAGGCAAACAGAAATCTACTTTTTCTTTGTAACTGTTCCAGAAACTTCCTGTGCATGGAACCATATGTCATACAATATCCTATGACAAGTTTTTACTTAGTATACTGTTCCCATTAATCACTCATGTTGTAAACTAACAAATGTTTCATCCCTGTCTGTGAGATGTAGAATAATATCCTGTGACTTGGTTACATCATCACATTTAGTTACCATTTATCTGATGGAGATGCGTATTTTTCTTCTTCTTCTTTATAAACAGTCCTGTTATAACATTTATGGGTAAGTTTTTGTGTGGTCACAAGTTTTTGTTTCTCTTAGGCATATCCCGAGGAACTGGATGCCGAATCATGGGATGCTCTTAATTATTAAAAGAACTTGCAGACTTTTTCACTGTGGTTAAACCATTTCACATTTTTGCCCATGTTGTACAGGGCTCCGATGTGTGGTTTTTTTTTTTTTTTTTGCACTCTCCTCAATGCTTTTTACTATCAGTCTTTTAGCTTAGAGAACTGAATCAATGAATGTTGTCAGACAGATGGCATACTCAGTGCCTGGTCTAGTTGTCATAGACTCCAAAGGCATTTACTGAACATTTGTTGAATAAAAGTGGGTGGGATACTATTCATTTATAGTCTTAACAGTGTGATCACAAATGGTGAGGCTCACAATTACTGGTTGATATGAAAGAGGGAGAGTTCCAAGTCCCCCTTTAGATCTGACAAAATAAGGGTTGGAAGACAAGCAGAATCTAGTCAGTCCCTGTCTCCTGATCCAGTGCCCTCCCTATAATCAGACAAGGTTTCTCAGTATTGTTTAAAAATGCCACATTAATGTTCAGAAGAGAATATCAAGTTTTACAAGATCTTAGTTAAAATAATAAAAAGATCCCAGCTCAGTGGGAGCTGAAAGAACGGAGTGGTTGGCAGCAACTAGACATCTAATTACGGTGCTGACACAGGTGTGGGGAGCAGGGAGCAGTCTGAAACAGGCTGACAGGGAAATCTTTAAGTTTGGCAAACAAACTTGAGTTTGAAGTGCAACTGCTAGTCGAGTACTTCGCAGGCTAGGAAGTCAGGGGAATTTGAAAGAGCACAGTTAATCAGATGGAGGCTGCCTATGTGGTGAGCAAATTATACCATCTGAGAACAGCCAACATGGGACTGCAGCTCATGGAAGGACCACTGTTTTCTTAGAACATTCAAATTAAAACACTGTCTTCCCCTTGTGATAGAAATTCTCAAACACTGCATGCGATTTCAAGCAAACAGTACAATAAAACTCCATTATAGGCCCAGTGTGACGGCTCAATTAGCCAGTCATCTCCCCACCCCCTTACAAGCTCTGGGATCCCATATCGGCACCGGTTTGTGTCCCAGTTGCTCCTCTTCTGATTCAGCTCCCTGCTTGTGACCTGGGAAAGCAGTTGAGGATGCCCCAAAGACTTGGGACCCTGAATCCACATGGGAGACCCAGAAGAAGCTCCTGGTTTCTGGCTCTGGATTGACTCATCTCTGGCTGTTATAGCCATTTGGGGGAGTGAACCAGGAGATAGAAGATCTTTCTGTCTCTCTTCCCTGTAAATCTGATTTTCCAATAAAAATAAACAAATCTATCTATCTATTTTTTTCTTTTTTGGCCAAAGAAGTGGGTATTTTGCCATTATTATGCTAAAAGCCAGCATTGGGTTGGGCACAGGCCTAGCAAATGAGATGTACATGTCCCACTCAGAGGGCATGGATTGGATGCCTGCTTCCAGGGTGCCTGCTGTACAGCAGTGAGGGCAGTAGGGCTGGGGTCTTGCCATTTCCATGGAGACCTGGATTGGCTTTCTGGCTCCTAGATTTGACCTGGGTCAGCCCCAGCCACTTTAGGCATTTGAGGGGTAAGCCAGCAGATAGGAACTGCTTGTGTCTCTCAAAAAAATAAGATAAAAAGCCATTACTCACAAGGCCCTTTTTAAGAAAATGCATGTAGAAAATGCTCATGGTCTAAGCAAATGATCTCGTTACAAGCACCATGAATTCATAACCTTACTCCCTCTTCATCCAGGATTGAATTGAAGAGATGCTGAGGAGCTTGGGAGATGGGCAAGCAGCTGCAGACCTGGAGGGTACTTCAGCAAGTCGGTGGAAAATTAAACTAAAAACTAACTCAAATAACACAATTTTATTTTGGTGCAAAACATTTTGTGACACGCATCAGAGGGAGTCTTCAAAAAGTTGATGGAGAATGCATACCATGAAAACTGATGGATTTTAAAAAACATTTGCACCAAAGCAAACCTTTGAATTCATCTTTCATGACCTTTTCTAAAAAGTTCTTTCAGAGATCGAAAAAGTGCACACGGCTTTGTTAGTTCACTCCCCAGGTATCTGCGAGGCTTCTGGGAACTCAGTCCAGGTTTTCCAAGCGGATAGTGGCAGGAACTCAAGAACTCGAACCTCCTACTGTCTGCACTAACACCAAGCTGAAGTCAGAAGCTGACCTGGCAAGAAAACCCATGCACCCCGAGGTGGAATATGAACCCCCTTGACCATCAGGCCCAAAGTCTGTTCCTGCGAGCACTTTCTGAGATGGCCTCCAATGGGTGTTGGGGTCAAAGAACTTAGAACAAGATTTTGTTCATGGTGCCTCACGAGTCTGCCCATGCCTACTGACCCTGAGTTCTGTTTGGGTCTCATCTACTTTTGTAATATGCGAGAATTTTCTAAAATAGGGCATTGCTAGTTTTAGGGAGGAAAGAAACACACAAAATTGTGCATAACCTGTATTCGTGGGAACCTTTTGACACAGACTCTGTACTGGGCTCCCAGGGCACGACTGAAGAGAGACCTCAGGAAGCTGTCTCTTCAGGCTTCCCTTTGCAAGTCCTAGCGGGGTAGCAGCAGCTCATCGTGGTCCCCAGCTCTGCACAACGGCTAGGTGCTAGAAGCCTGGGCTTCGCTGAAAGCATTCATTCCTCTGCCTCAACTGCCAGTAACCTGCTGACTCCAAGTCTTGCAGCAACACGAGACGGCGTGTGCTAAACTCTGCTGCCTCCGAGGTCAAGCGCCCGCTGGGCCGGTGCTTTGGAGACGCTCCCAGGGCGTCCTTGTTTGGTCCTGACCAAGGCGGTGCGTCCAAGGAGCCGGCTGCTCCGGCCACCTGGCAGCTTTCTCGGGAGTCTTCGGAAACCTGCACGGCCCAGGGGGCGCTTCCGAGCAGCAGCAGGGGCGGGCATCGCCGGCGCCGTCCCTCACCCCCTCACCCTCCACCCTCCGAGTCGGTGCCTCGCCACTCATCTCCAACTTCGGCAAAGTTCGCAGCCGGGTCCGAGCACGTGGGCGCCCGTGCGAGGGGGGCCCCCGGCGCCGCGTGGTCCAGCCTCGGGGCCCGCGGCCCTCACTGCCCGCAGCCTGGGTCTCGCCGCCGCCTCAGGCCGCCGCGTCACCTCACCGCCCCCGGCCGCGCTCGCACGCGACGACGCGCGGTTGCTTGGCTCCAGGCGGCGGCGGCGGCGGCGGCGGCGGCGTAGCGGGCGCCCCGAGGCGGCTCGGGAGGCGGGGACGGGGCGTGCCGCCCGCGCCCCGCTCCCGGAAGCAGCTGGTTCCCTAGTCCCCGAGCTCCCGCCGAGCGGACCAGCGCGGCCGCCCTCGCTAGCATCCGCACCGGCGCCACCAGCAGCAAGCGCGACTGCGGCCCCGCGGCCGCGCCCGCCCGCACCCGGCACGATGCTGCCGGTGCACCCGGAGGTGAAGCCCAACCCGCTGCAGGACGCCAACCTCTGCTCGCGCGTGTTCTTCTGGTGAGCACCCCCTTACCGCCGCCGCCGTTCCCCGCAGACCCAGGGGCCCTGCCCTGCGCGCCGCGCTCCCCGCGCCCGAGCGCGCCCCGGCGGCCGCCTGCGCCCCGCCTGCGCCCGGGTGAGCACCGGGGCGCGGGCTGCGGGGACCCGGCCCTGGCGGCGGCGCGCAGGGTCCCCCCCGCTGGCGGCTCGGGGCCGCGCCAGCCTGTGGTGTTGACGGAGAGAAGAGGAGGTCACATTGAGGCTGACCTAGGGGGACTCGTGCCGGTCGGCGAAAACAGGGACCCCCCCATACTCCCACTTATTGCTCAGGGACTCGCCATTCTGCTGACCCCGAGCGGCGCCTTTTTTTTTTTTTTTTCTTTTCCCTTTCTAAATAAGCCGCCTGAGAACGGCTTCCTTTATCTCATCTCAGTCGAAACCCAATTAGCCGCCTGGACTAGTGCCACCTCCAGGTCCTGTTCCCACCCGTTCCCATGCCCCTGCCGAGTCCAGCCGCCCTGGGCTCCCATCACTAGTGTAACCAGGTGTCTGTCTGGCTTGTGACCGTTGTTCCTCTGCTTCTCCCCGCGTGGGTCTCTCACTTGCTGTCTGTGGGGTGGGATCCAGTGATGGCAAATTTCACGTGGGTGAAAAAATACATCATGGTTTTCTGTGTATGAGTGGGGATGCTGATATTTGGATCAGATCGACTTTCACGCTGTGCTTTTGGCTGGCACCCCCCTCCCCGCGGAGCTGGGCTGGAATCTACTGTTACCTGTTGAAAGTATCTTCACTTCACCTTGTAGGACTGCCGTGGGTGGTGGTGGTGGTGGGGTTCCCCGGGATCCTTGGTAATTGACTGACCAACAGCCCTCCTGTTCTGAAGCCACTGGAGGGCCATTGAACTGAGGCGGGCCACACAGGTCACACAGGTGCAGGAAGCCCGGAAGAGCTTTTGCCACTGGCCTGGACCACCTAACTGCCCAGGTGGTTCCAAACCCTGGACTTCCATCACACTTGATTGAGGGTTAGATCTTATGTTTCCTGGTCTCCTTTTCTCTCTTCACCATGTATTCTGATACTTCCGTTTTTAATGGAAAAGCCTAGGGAATCCCAAGAGAATGAGTCATCTCCTCTTTGTGTTTTAATTGAGGGGCCTTCATTGTGAGCGGGGAGCTTTCTTGGCACTCTGGTGGCACTGAAAGAAGAGAGGAGTTGGGGCGGAAGGAATAAGGGTGTGGCTTCAGGCGGGGCGGGTGGGACGGGCAGTTCCCAGGCCACTTGCAGTTTGGGATTTGGTAAAAGGGCCAGGAATTGGAAAGAATGGGATTTGGGTGGGCGCCTGTTTTGGTTTTCTCTGTTGGAGGGGGAAGGGTTCCTTTTGGGCCGGAGGACTCCCAAGGTGGAACCCGCTGGTTAGGTGGCCTGGGGTGGCAGTAGTTCTGCAGGATCCCAGCCCGGGTGGTGTGACTCCGGATCTGGGTTCCAAACTGAGCAGCTTTCAAGAGTTGAGCTTTTTGTAGTGCTCTCCTGTCCCTCAGGCACCTGTGATTGGGAGCCGGTCTAGTGCGGGCTTTAGGGTGGCAGTGATCAGCCTGTGGCTCTCAGCGTTGACCGGGCTGCATCCTCATCACCTGGAAACGTGCTGGAGTGGCACCTTATTCGGCACCCACTGCAGATCGGTACAGGGAATGGTGCTGACGGGAGCTTGAGGATGGAGCATCGCTCCTCCTGTTGGCCTGCCATTCCCTGGCTTTGTGAAGGCAGCTCTGGACCTTGGTGCCCAGACTTCAGCAGCCCAAAGCATTTCGGAGTGTGAATCTTTTTGATGAAAGCCGTGTGCCTAATATAAGCCAGGAACTGGCTGCCTGCAGACAAGGCCCACCTTGTACAGCAGAACCCACGTTTCATCTTGCCTGATGTTTGCTTTTCTTTTCGGTGTCACAGTTTGACCACACCTGCCCACGTGATGCCGGTAACTGCTGGCTTACCGTCTTGCCCCTGGGACTGTGTTCATTGCCTAGTGTGGATTTGGGGTGAACATTACCTGCTGCTAGCTGATGTGGGTTTCATTTTTGATTTCTGCACAGAATTTACAAGGACAGGAAGGTGTGTTTCTGTGGTTTGGCCGTGTGTTTGTTATTCTGAAGTTGATTTCTGCTATTCAGGCAACCTGCTGATTCTTTGGTCCTTTCTAGTCTTCCCCCAGGCTTCTGTGCATACACGTGGCTTTCCTATAAAATTGTGAGTAGTTCTTGAATCCTCGTTTGCTTGAAATTTTCTGTGGTTTAGTGTTTATTTGTAGCTTTAAATAGTCTTGATTCAGGTTTAATGGTTGTGGTCTGTGCAACTGAGCAGTTGATTTCCACTTGTGGTGTACTACAGCTGTTGTCTCCACCTTCTGCATTTGGACACTTCTTTGTGTCTATCCCTGGAAGTATACCTGGTGAAAGGCAGAATTGGAGGATTGCCTTTGAGACGGCCCTGAGGCCTCCGTTTGGAAAGCCTGCATCTCCTTTGCGAAGGGCCGGTTGATGGCCCACCGAGTGGCTTCTGGTCCACCTTCGTGCTGCCCTGCCCTCAGTGAGGTGATGACTCGGATACTTGGTTTTCTGCCAGCCAGACGGGAATTCTTGATGGAGCTCCTGGCTTGTGCTTTCACGCTGGCCAGCCCATCGCTGGCTAATGTGAGCATTCGGAGAACGAACCAACAGAGGGGAGATTTCTCTCCATCTCTCTTTGTCTTTCAAATAAGAAGAGGGAGAATGGTGGTGGGGGGGAGGCGGCGCTAAATTGTTCTTCAAAAGAACTGGGCAAGTTTGTCTTCTTACTCAATCATTTATGTATTTATTTCCTTGACAGTTTTGTGTACTGCACTAAGAAAAAAATTCCAAGTTGATAGATTACTCAACATTGCTAACATGCTTTTATTTTGAGTTTATATCATTATTAAAGTTTTTAAAGTCTGTTGACCATTTATTTGTTTTCTTTTCAATGTCTAATTAGATCCTTTACATTTTAAAAAATATTTATTTAAATTGAAAGGGAGAGTAACAGAGGGAAGGAGAGACAGAGCTAGGTCTTCCATCTGTGGGTCCAGTGTGGTAGCCTAGAGGCTAAGTCCTCACCTTGTAAGCGCCAGAATCCCCTATGGGCCAAACCCAGCAGCCCCACTTCCCATCCGGTTCCCTGCTTGTGGGCTGGGAAAGCAGCCCAAAGCCTTGGGATGCTGCGTCCAAAGCTTTGGGATCCTGCACCTGCGTGGGAAACTTGGAAGAGGCTCCAGGCCCCTGGCTTTGGATTGGCTCAGCTCCAGCTGTTTCATCCACTCAGGGAGTGAATCAATGGACAGAAGCTCTTCCTCTCTGTGTCTCCTGCTTTCTGTAAAATCTACCTTTCCAATAAATACAAATAAATCTTAAGAAAAAAAAAACCCAAAACTTCAATCTGCTGGTTTACTCCCCACATGTTTGCAATACCTGGAACTGGAGTAATTTGAAGCCAGGAGCCTGGAACTTCTTCTAGATTCCCATGTGGATACAGGGGCCCAAGGACTTGAACTAGTCTCTACTGCTTTTTCAGGTTATCCCAGAGAGCTGGATTGGAAGTGAGCATCTGGGGCTTGAACTGGCACCCGTGTGTGATGCTAGCACTGCCAATGGAGGCACAGCATGCTAGGCCGTGGCACCAACCCTGTGTTGTGTGATTTCTAACCATAAATTGTGCTAGCATTGTTTTTCTGGTATTTGAATAGGCCTTCTAATTTTCCCATTATCATTGATTAATTCTTCCTCTCCTTCTTTCATTCTCTATCTTATTAAAGGAAGTGGCACAGCTTATGAACCAGCTGGGTGTGAGATTGGTACTCCCTGACACGCTAGGGATCGGATCATGCCCTGGTGCCGAACAAGCCCCTGTGTGTGCCCTGTATTCCTTATCCTATGGAACTGTATGATAAAGCTTTAAAAAGTAATTTATTTGAAAGGCGGAGTCCCGGAGAGAGGGACAGAGAAAGAGAGATTCCGTCTGCTGCTTCACCCCTCACCACCCTAAGAGGGCTGCAGGCAATGAGCCACAGTGCCAGCCCCAGGAATATCTAACTTGTACATTAGCTTCTTTGCACCATTTGTGGAATACCCCTTGTCTGCCTGTCTTTGTTACTGTTCTTCATTCACAACCAGCAAGCCAGATGTGGTGGACAGGGACTGAGGTTACCTTTCCAGGTGCCTTCTCTGGCCCTGAACCAGTTCCTGTCTTTGGCGCAACCAGTGTGCAGACGTGGGCAGTTTTGGTTGGTGACTGCCCGTGGCTCAGACAGGATGCAGAATGCCCCTGAGGCGTGTTGAAGTTTACTACACAGAAGACGAATGCGGTGAAAGCAGCTGTGTTGTGCACTTCAGGGATTTTTCGCCTGTTTTCCTCTCCATTTTGCTTTCATTGCCATTCTCCTTATGGCCCAGCGTCTCATCAGCATGCGGGTGCTAACTGATATGGCAGGAGCTGAGTTTGGCTTTTTGAGCCTTCCTGTGGGATCCCCTCCCAGAGGTGGCTGTTCCAGGCTGGTCTGCCCGGCTGCTGACACTGGAACACTTGCGTGATGAAAGCCTTGCTGCTGTTCTTCACCAGCACTCACCAGTTCCGGTGAGACCCAGGAACCCCTGCGCCTCTCACTGTGTGGCTCCTTCATGTGAGTGCTGAGCCCCAGCAGGTGTTTTCTGAGATTGTATATGCCTGTGGACAGTGTCATGGCGGGGACCAGCAGTGCAGAGGAGCGCCCTAGGCTTTGAAATTGGTCACAGCCAGGTGCTGCTCTTGTTTGGGCAGTTGCCAGGTGACTCCATGTAGGTGTCTTCAGGGCAGTGGTTGATACGCTTCACCCAGGTCGGGGTTCAGGACTCGGGAACGCTGGCCATGGGTGGGCTGAAGCCCCTGCAGCTCTGCTCAACCTTTTGTACTTGTCATGTGTTTATTGTCAGCCTGAGGGAATGCCAGCAAGACTGGGAGAAAGGTTAACTCTGGAGTAAGGAAGGAAGTTTTGGAGCCATTCAAAGATGAATCTTCTCAATCCATCTTAATCTGTGTTTTATACATTCTTAAAGAAATCTGGAAATGAAGGATAGAGGGTTAACATTGTATTTTCTTCAGATGTTGCACATTATATGTACCTTTATCTGCTGAAGAGGAGAGAAGAAACAGATCCTCCATCCACTGGTTTGCTGCTTGGTTTACTCCACAAACCCTGGTCAGAGTCAGCTGAAGCTAGAAGCAGGGAACTAACCCCAGGTCTCCCCTCTGGGGGGCAGGGATCTGCTGACTTCCAGAGGCGGCAGCAGGAAGCTGAGTCTGCAGTGATGTAAACAGAACTTGAACCACACTCTGGTGTGGTAGGGAATGCCAGCATCCTAAGCAGCAGGGTGAGCCTCCAAGCCATGGTACCTGCCCAGCAACCTGCTTGGTAACAGCTGCTTCAGAATCTCAGGCGGCAGCTGGTCGGTGGAGCTAAGGATACCGATTATCTCTCACACTTACTGAATACTTCCTATTGGTTCAGAATTTTCCTCAGCTTTATGTGTAATCCTCCTGTAATTTAAACCTTAGCAACTAATGATGCAACTAATATATTTTTTTAAAGATTTATTTGAAAGACGTGTTACAGAGAGAGGGAGAAAAATAAAAACAGATCTTCAGGTCATTTCCCACAAGGCTGCAACTGCTTGGGCTGGGCCAGCCTGAAGGCAGGAGCCAGGAGCTCTGTCCACGTCTCCCACAGGGGTGGCAGGGAGCCACCTGCTCGAAGCATCTTCTGCTGCATCCCCAGGTGCATTTACAGGAAGCTGGATCGGAACTAGAGCAGCTGGGATTGAACTGTTGCTCATTTGGATGAACATGCCACCATCCAGGCCCCAAGTGAAGACCTCCAGATCCAGAGAGGTTGGGCACCTAGTCAGGCACCTTGCAGCTGGAGCTGTGTTGGCATCTAAAACTTGAGGATATATCTTGGATATGCACGAGGCAGGCCAAGATTGGCAGCATTCACAATCTGTCTGGTGGGCTGTAGCTCCCAGACAAGTAAATGTTGGTTGGTTGAACATCCTGCCCGTGTCTGGCAGACTTGAAAGGGAATGAATTTGCTCTTTCAATGGATGAGCATCTGAAATGAATTCCTTCCCATCTTATTCGCTGTTGTCAGTCATCTTCTTCATCATTGTCCACTGACAAATCCTTTTGACTCAGAGCTTGCTAGGTGCCCTTCTGAGTCCTTCATTCTGCCTGTGTTTCCCAACTGCCAATGTTGAGGGTCCCCCGGCAGGGAAAGCTCCCCCTGTTGCCAGCTGCAGCATCTGCTCACGCTCTGCTTCCCTTGAGGTCTGAGGCCTCACACACCTCCGTTCTCCTGATGACACAGATCTTGGAACAGTTCTGTCATGGCAGGGACCTCAGAGCCAGGGTCAGGACCCTACTTGGGGAGAGGCTGCAGTGTTTGGGTGAGCTGTTCGATGACAACCTCCTAAAGGAAATGCAAGATGCATTTTATTTAATTGAATTGCAGAGAGAGAGAGAAATCTCCCATCCATTGGTTTAATTCCCAAATGCCCTCAATGGATGGGGCTGGGCCAAGCTGTAGTCTGGAGCTGGGGAGTATAATTCAGGTGTCTCATGTGGGTGGCAAGGGGCCAAGGACTTCGGCTACCATCTGCTGCCTTCAGGGTACACATTAGCAGAAAGCTGGCATCAGGAATGGAGTGAGTGCTGGAACCCAGGCATTCTGAAATGGGATGTGGGCATCCCAAGTGGCACCGTGACTGCAATGCCCCTTCCCTTGCTCCTGGCATGGTTTCGATGATTCATCCAGCAGACATTTGAGTGCCTTCTGTGTTGCTAGGTTCAAATCCACAAAAATACCACCAAGCAAAATAAAATAACATTCTTGTTGCACAGCCTGGTTGGTGTGAGTCCACTCTAGCTGAATACCAAAGCCAGGTCACTTTATAAAGAACAGAGGTTTGTTCAGCTCACTGCCCAGAAGGTTGGTGTCTGCTGAGGGCCTTTGCATGCTGTCATAACATGGCAGAGGGCACCCGTGGAGTGGCAGAGCCAGTGTGCTTGCCCGGATGTCTGTCCATTCAGCGCTGTTTTTGAGGATTAGGCTGCAGCATGAAGCTTGGAAGAGACAAACTCCCAGACCATTGCAGCACAGGAGGCAGTCATGGTGTGGAAATTAATAGTACTGGCTGCTGAAACAAGTCCTTGGTTCGGTGGCTTCAGGGAAAACCCAAGATGCATGGATTCTCGCGTCATAGCAGGTTTCGGTTTGCTAGAGGTAGGAAGATCTACCACACACTTTATACCTCTTATGATTTGGCCTGCCTTGACTCTTGGGTCCTTTCTGTTGAGGTCTCTGTCCTCACCTGGACAGAGGTCGCGAATGGCAGGTTGTTATCTTCCAGGCTTGGCTTCACATGTTGTGGGCCAATCATATGATCACGACTCGCTGTAAGTGGAGGAGAAGCAGAGGACATATGGCACGCGTCTGTCCAGTGAGACATTAATGGTGGCACAGCGTTGTATGTGCTGCAGCAAAGGTGCCAGTGTATTGTGTGGTGGGGAGGGTTTGTGGGCGGGGCTTGGCTGGAGAAGGTGAGCAGGTGCAGGTGACGGAATCACAGACTGTCGCAGTCCTGACAGGTGTAGTGAGTAGATGCCCTCCCTTTGCTCTGCCCTTCCCCGCTAGCTAGAGCTGTTTGGTGTTCTCACTCACAGTCGCTGTCACTCCCTTATTTCATTCCAGCCGACTTGCACCCTTCCCTTGTCCCATCTTCCTGGTTCTTGAACTTGGGTCCCTTCTAGGTCTTCTGATTCAATTCCTGATTCCATTTCCTGGCTCCAGGGCCACTCTCATGGTGACTTCTTTATGAGTGTGGTATTGTATCTGTCAGTTTTTTCCCCAGGCCAGCTGCTGTCTGCCCTTTTGCCTTAGTGTCATAGCATCGTGAAGTCATCAGGGAAAGATCTTCTAGGATAGAAGTCTCTTGTAGACACTTGGGAGATTGATTATTTGATTCTGATGAGCCCAGACTAGAATGAGAGAACTGAGTTGTATTGAGCCATTTCCTCATCATTTTTATCACCTTATTTTTTTTTTTTGTCAACATGCAGATCAAGTTGACCATTTGCTTCCTTAGCTGGCCTTTCATTATTCACATATAGGCATCATAGCCACCTCATGAGACCTTATAAATGGTTCTTATCTCCATGATTCTGTTACTTGGCAAGGTTTTCAGACTCTGCCCATCTGGCTGGACTTAATGATCCTTAAATGCTTTATGTTTGGAGCTGCCATTGTGGTGCGGTAGATTGGGCCTCTGCCTGTGATGCCAGCATCCCACAGAGTACCTACTGGAGTCCAGGTAGCCTTGCTTCCAATCCATCTCCATGTTGGTACACCTGGGAAGGCAGCAGAAGATAGCTGAGTGTCTAGACTCCTGCCTCCCACATGGGCTGCCCTAGAGCTGTGGCTTCCTAGCTTGGTCTGACCCAGCCCTAGCCACTGCAGCCATTTGGGGAAAGATCTCTTTGTCATCCTCCACCCTGTTGTCTGACTCTGCATTTCATGTAAATAATATGTATCTTTAAGAATAAAATTCTTTCTTTAAAAAAAATTATTTTTATTGCAAAGGCAGATTTACAGAGAGGAGAGACAAAGATCTTCGTCTGCTATTCACTCCCCAGATGGCCGCAATGGCTGTTGTTGAGCTGATCTGAAGCCAGGAGCTTCTGAGTCTCACATGCAGGTGCAGGGTCCCAAGGCTTTGGGCCGTCGTTTACTACTTTCCAAGGCTACAAGCTGGAAGCTAGATGGGCAGTTTAGCAGCTAGGGCACGAACTGATGCCTGTATGGAATCCAGGCGCGTGCAAGGCAAGGATTTAACCAGTAGGCTGTTGTGCTGGGCCCAAGAATAAATCTTTTTATCCTTTTCTGTAGTCTAACATGGCATCTAGAACTGGAGGAATGATCCACATGTGGCTGCTGGTTAGTATTCTTGGAAGATTTCAGAAATATCTCTGAGTGCTTGCTGTGTTTAGGCCAGAGGTTGCCAAACAGAACCTGCAAGTCTGTCAGCATCTGCTTTTGAAATAATATTTCAATGGGACATAGTCCTGCTTATTCATTTACACAGACTGTTACCTACTTGTTCCCTGTTGTATCCCAGGTTCAGGAACAATTTTCCACAGAGGGAACTGAGCAGTAATTATATTAGACTTTATTGATCATACATACTCCATGGCAGATGCTCTCCTGTCTTGTTACAGCCCACATGGCCTTATTTTCAGATAGAGCTGGGGAGGGTGCTGATGCCAGATAGAAGATGGTCAAGGATTTACCATGGGTCAGGGAAACATCACTGTTAACTTAGATGGTGGCACCTGCAGCATAAATGGACTAGAAAAGATCAGGACTTTGATTTTGATCATATTATGTTTGTTGTTGTACATTCAAGTGGAGATGTTTAAGATACAAAGATTTGTTTTAGTCATTTGAAAGACAGAGTGACGCAAGGCAGGGAGAGATGAGAAAGTTATCTTCCATCTGCGGATTCACTCCCTAAATAGCTACATTGGCTTTAACTGGTCCAGATTGAAGCTGGGAAAAAGGAATCTCATCTGGGTCTCCTCATGGGTGGCAGGAACCGAAGCACTTAGGCCAACTTTTGCTGCTGCTCTGCCAGGCACGTTAGCAGGGAGCTATATTTCAAGTGGAATGGTTGGCACTCCCAACTCGTGCTCTGATAAGAGGTACCTGGTGCAGTTTCATCTGAGGTACCACACAGTGCCAGCCGCAAGTGCAGATGCTGCAGAGGCAGTTGGTTCTGGGTCAAGACTCAGGCACAGAATAGGGGCATCCTCAGGGATATACATGATTGAGCTCTACAAACTGGGCACTCACTGTTCCCAAGGCTTCTCCCCATGCGGACTGCTGCTTTAAGTTCAACTTGTTGATGGCAGAATTCAGCAGTTTGATGTTGTTGTTGGAAGTTCCTGAAAGCCTTTTTAGTTTGAGAATGAGAAAGGATGGGTTCTAGGACTTTCCTGTGAGTTGTAACCAAGTTGCCCACCTGACTGGCACTATGAGTGGTAGATGAACCTGGCCGCAGTCTGCTGGGCAGTCCTCGTGAAGCCTCATGAAGAAGAGGATTGAAGTTACCCTGGCAGGATTTGTTGTTTGTGAACACAGGCTGGCTGATGGCACTGCCCTGCGTCGTGCACTTGCCAGATGTCCCTTCTGCTCAATTGCTAATGTACTTTATTTTTGTGATGCGTAGAAGTTCTGTCCAGTTAATGTACAGGCATTTCTCTGTCTTCACTGAACAAGGCCCTGGGCAGTCATAAAAATAAAGGTTTCTAGGGCCCGGCGTGGTGGTGCAGTGGTTAAGGTCCTCGCCTTGCAAGCCCGGGATCCCATATGGGCGCCGGTTCTATCCCGGCAGCCCTGCTTCCCTTCCAGCTCCCTGCCTGTGGCCCGGGAAAGCAGTCGAGGACGGCCCAAGGCTTTGGGACCCTGCACCCGTGTGGGAGACCCGGAAGAGGCTCCTGGCTTTGGATCAGCATAGCATCGGCTGTTGCGCTCACTTGGGGAGTGAATCATGGGACGGAAGATCTTCCTCTCTGTCTCTCCTCTCTGTATATCCGCCTTTCCATTAAAAAAATAATAATAAAAATAATTCTTTTTTTAAAAAAAAATGGTTTCTAAACCCTTCCCAGCACAGTTGGAGCCACAATCTTTGGTGGAGCCCAAGAGTCAATATTTTGAGAAGGTTCGCTAGAGATTTGGATGCATGGAAATAGCAAGGACCATTGATCAACTGCTTCTCAAAGGCCAAAAACATTTCTGTGCCCGTTCCCCTTCTTTCTGGCCACAGGTTTTAAACTGCTCACATCTCTCTGCCTTTCTGACTTTTTTCAAATGGTTTTGCTGATCAGAAAGCTGAGAACCACAGCCACAAGCAGCCTTAGTCACGCCTGTGGGTGCCCATTGAGTGGCTGAGGTGGAAGAGGTTTGCTGTTAGCTTGGCGGCTTAGACATGCAAGGCTCTTTGATCCACTAGTAACCCCTTGTAGGCTGGAGAGGGTCACCCAGGTAGGCCGTGTGGGCCTGGCCATGGAGTCTGGCGGATTCTAGATGTGAGATTTGGGCTCTGAGTGATTGTGTTTATTTCCTTTCCCCAAATCAGAGATGGAACTCTGGAGAAGTAATTGAGCAGAAATTCTATACTTGTCAGTTCTAAGCTCATGAGTTCAAAGTTGTTCATATAATAAGTAAATTTCATGTGTATAGTGTTATGGGTGTGTTTTGTTGGTCGGGGTTTGACTGAGATTATGTGATTAAACACAGTTGATCATTTTTTATAGAAACTGATTTGAACGCCAGAGAGAGAGAGAGAGAGAGAAAGACCTATTTGTCTGCTGGTTCACGCCCCGTGTGCCTGCAGCATCCAGGACTGGACTAGGTTGAAGCCAGGAAATGAGAATTCTGTCTGGATAGCCTATGTAGGTGGTAGGGATCCAGCACTTAGGCCATGACCTGCTGCTTGCCAAAGGCTACACTGACAAGAAGCTGCAATCCACAGTGCAACTGGGACTTGAACCTAAGTGTTCTGACATGCTTTGTAGACATCCTGTTAGGCCAGATGACCTCCCGGCCTCTTTTTTTTTTTTTTTTTAATTGTTTATATTAAAGTGATTTTTGTCCCCTCGCCCCCCTCGCAGCTGGACAGGATGAACGCTCTCAGGATGTCCCTAAAGGTGTCCAAGCGTAGCAGGTTGGGGAATCTCCCAGACAGAGAATCCATTCGTAGATCTTACCTGGTATGACACTTGTATATATGCACATGTGTATGTATTAGCCCTTGGTAAATGGGGACAGTGAGGGTTGTTTCTTAATTCATTCTTTGCCATGATTTTTAAAAAACTGAAGTGACCAAACCTTACTTAACGTTTGCTTCATTTGTGACTTTTCCTAAATTGTTAGCTCTTGGAGGGTAGATACTGACTTCTTTGTGTCTAACCAAACCTTGTGCCCCTTAACCTGATTTAATCAGTGGCTATAAATCAACTTTTTTTTCTGAGCGCCTTGACTTTGGTGTTGCTTTGACCTATACCTCAGGTCAGATTAAGTGAAAATATGAGTACCATGGCGCTAGATCCTCACACTGGAGCCAGAACACCTGCATTCTAGTCCAAGATCTTTTTAACTTTTAAAATTTCTTCCTTTTCTTTTCCTTTCTTTTCTTTCTTTCTTCTTCTTCTTTTTTTGTTTTTGTTTTGAGAAACAGACAGGTGGAGAGAGATCTTCTCTGTGCTGGTTCACTCCTCGAATGCCCTCACTGGCTATGGCCAGGCCAGGCGAAAGCTACAAACACAGAGCTCAATTCAGATCTCCCGTGTAGGTAACAGGGACCCAAGTATGCTTGAGGCATCATCTGCCGGAGTGTCCGTCAGCAGGAACTTGAACCAGGCACTTGCATGTGGGATGCAGTAAATGAACTGTTGCACCAGACCCCCACTGCCTAGGCTGTGGTCCTGCACTTGGTGGCTGTGTGACCTTGTGCAAGGCACTTGATCCTGAAGTCCATGAAGTTTCTGTCCTCTTCTCCACTCACCTGTTTCCTAAGTCATATTGAAAAGATAATAAGTAATACTATTTTGCTGTTTGTATTTTTCTTCTGCCTCTAATTAAGTGGGAATGAGCAGGAGGAAAATCATGTGACAGTAGTGAATGTGCAGGGTTCTCCTGTGCTGGAGAACTGTTCTTTGCCGGCCCCAGAATAGAAATCTGGTCAAAAAAGGAAAAATGAAAGCCAGCTGAAAGAAATGCAACTTGTGCTCAGAACCTAGGCCACTCTCTGTGGGATACTGTGGCAGTTCTGAGATGGATGTATTTTGAGAATGATGTGACAATGACCATGTCCTCAACAAGTTGTGGGAGGTGGCCTCACAGCAGAGCCAGGTGGCTGGAGCAGCCTCGGTGTTTGGTTCTTGGCTAGCTTGCTGTTTTGTGTCAGTGGCACTTCTGTGCCAGGTTGCCAAGGCTGGCACGCTCACTTCAGGAGGTTGGTCTAGTGCCAGGGCTTGGCTGGTGGTGCCCTGTGATGTCTGATGTCAAATCTCCTGTGCAACTGTGTTGCCTTCTTACAGAGTACAGTCCTGTCTCTGCTGCTCCCAGGCCTTGGATGACAGCATCCTCTTCAACATTCGATGCCCTGCCCTTGGCATGGGGCCAGCTTAGCTTTTCTGCCTCCCCAGATACCTGCTGTCCCTGGGCAGTCAGTGCCTGATGCCTTTTCCTGCCCACACTTGCTAGTTGCTTCCCCTTAGCTGGTGCTGTCCCCACCCAGAAGGCTCACTCTTTGGCTCTGGTGCTGAAACCCTTCCCCAAAAGTTACCCACCAGTCAATTTTGGGTATGCTGTTGGAAGAATGTGGGCCTTTAGGTCTTCTCCATGGGTGTCTCTGAGCTGAGCCAGTCCTGGCACGCAGGGACTGTTACGGTGAAGGGACAAATAGGGCCACCTTGATGCCATTCCAAGGAGGTGTAATTACACCTTCTTTGTCTTAACCTTGGGTGAAGCGAGTGCTAATGGAAGGAATTTATCCTTTGCTTCTTCCCTTCCCTCTGTGTTTTACACACATCCAGTGTTGTAGCAATGGTCCTGCTGCAGTTTGCCCATGCGTGGAAGGGAGGCCAACATTCAAGCTAACATCTGCTGCCTGCCAGGATGTGCTAGCAGGAAGCTTCTGAATTGGAAGCAGGCACTCCCATCTAACTTGCTGTGTGGCAACACCCAACCTGTTCTGCAGTTTAAGACATGGGGGTGGAGGAATCCTGTCTCACAGTTATAGAGCTCTTGCCCAAGGTTATTCAGCTAACGAGTGGTGGGGATGGGAAGCCAGGCAGCCCATGTGTTCATCCTTGCCCTCAGCCACCTCTCTGTGTGAGATACCTCTCTGGGAAAAGATGGGGTGAGGGTGCAGGTGTGTGGGGGGATCAGGACTTCTACAGCCTGTAGCTGTTGGTGAGAGAAGCAGAGGGAAAGGGTAGCAGCAATTGGAAGGCGGAGCCTGAGAAGGCCATTAGGTCCCTGGGACAGCAGCAGGCCTTGCAGGGGGCTAGGGCAGGAGCCTTGGCTGTAGCGGCCATTTGCAGATTGAAGATCCCTTTTTCCTGTCTGTCTGTCTGTCTCTCTCTCTCTCACACACATGAAAAGAAGAAACTGGGAGAGAAAGGGGATCTGCTTCAGAATTCCGCCCCACAGCCTGTCTGATCCTCGGCCACATGTGGTTTGTGGGAGGATGGTGGCTTGGACAGCATAGTTCTGAGCAGAGATGTCTCCCATCTGGATCTCCCATGTGGATGCAGGGATCTAAGTACTCGGGCCATTTTCTGCTGCTTCCAGGGTGCCTTGACAGGGAGCTGGGTAAATGCAGGGTCGCTGGGACGTAGACCTGCACTTTAATATGTGTTGGGAGGCCACAGTTAGCCTGCTGTCCCTCAAGCCTCGCCCCCGTACAGTGGTTCTAACTGTCCAGCAGTGAGTCCACACAGCAGGCACCGCTGCCACCACCAGCACCTAGTCACCATATTCTGCATGTCCTGCGCAATGCCGTAAGACACCTAGACTGTCATGTACACCTGCACATTTGACAGTGACATGGTTTAACAAATGAAAGTTTTCTAGGAACAGTGTTCTGACTCGTGGAGCAATACAAGAAGCACTCTGATCTTTCCATCTTAATTTCATTAAACAAAACTGTGCTGATTATGGCATGTCATGACCCTCAGTTTAAGGTTTCCTCTAATGAGCAAATCAAGAATGCCACTGTGCTGCCAGGACCTGCCTCCAAGGCCTCCTGCGTGCAGTGGGGGTCTTGGTGTCCCAGGAGGAGTTTCTCGTGTCAGGGCCTGGCCTCAGGGAGACCCGTTTGGCCAATCCACCTGGACCTGCCTCCTCCATCACTCATGCTGGCACCTGAGTTGTGGTCTCCCCACATTCATATATTCAAGTGTTATCCCCTAGTATTTTAGAATGGGATTGCATTTGGAGATTGAAAATTTTTTTCTTTTTATCTACTGGAAAGGAAAAGCAAGGATGAAAGCTAGAGCACAAGCATATATATGAGAGAAAGAGAGAGAGAGAGAGAGGAAGAAAGAGAGAGATCCTCTGTCTGCTGGTGTATTCCCCAAATGCTTGCAGTAGTCGGGGCTAGATCAGACCAAAGGCAGGAGCCTGGAACTCTTACCTGGATCTGCCATGTGGATGGCAGGCACCCAGACAATTGGGTTGTCACCTGTTGCTTCCCAGGATAAAGTGTAACAGGGAGCTGGATCTGAAGCGGAGTAGGCAGTCATCCTGTAGACCAAATTGCTACCCATAGGCCAAGGACAGAGGCCTCAGAACAAACCAACCCCTGTGTGACTCTGGGGTCTTGTATTTTTCTAGAACTGTGAGAAAACGGGCCTAATGGGGTAAACCCCCCAGATTCTGGCACCTTTTCTGGCAGCCTGCACAGAGTCCTACAGCACAGAGTGCTACCGACGTGGAGGTGTTGACTGGAGTTAGTGTCTCAGGTGGCTGATTTTCAGAGCTGCGTCTGTTGTTGGAATTTGTCTCTGTTGAATGGAGCTCGCCAAGGATTCTGAGTGTCTACCTGACCTGCTCCGATGGGTCCTCCCCCTGCCCTGTCGTTTGTTAGGTCAGGTGAAATTCCTGAAACTCTTGAGCCATGCAGTTGATTCTCAGGGTCCCTTCCAGGTGCCCTGCCAGGATGAATGCAGAAGAGAGGGCTGTGTTGTGATCCAGGGCAAGCTGTCTGGGCATGGCCAGGGAAATCAGATCGTGCCTTCCTGTTGCTGTTTGTTCTGCTGCATCTCGGGGGTGAGGCCTCCTGGCATAAGCTTTTCTCTCCTTTCAGGTTGCGATATGACTCTTATATATCTGCAAGTTCCCCCTGTGATTTTGCTTTTGACAAAACCACGTGTGAGTCCTTAACATGTCCAATATTAGCAACAGAGAAGAGAGATGGTCCCATTATTACCTCGAGACACACAATGTGTTCTTTGCTTTTTCACTTCAGAATATAATGTAGTCCTTGTTTTTCCCTTAAAAGTATATCTTGGGGCCAGTGCTGTGGTATAGTGGGTAAAGCCACAGACTACAATGTCAGCATCCAATACAGGAGCCGGTTCAAGTCCCAGTTACTCTACTTCCAGTCTGGTTCCTTGCTGATGGCCTAGGAAGATAGCCCAAGGCCTTAGGACACGGCACCCAGGTGAGAGACCTGGAAGAAGCTCCTGGCTCCTGCTGACTTTTGGGGAATGAGTCAGCAGATGGAAGATCAACGTCTTGTCTTTTCCTCCCTCTCTGTAACTCTGACTTTCAAATAGATACATAAATAAAATACACCTTCTAGAGACAGACCCTCTGGATAGGCCTAGAAAGGACTGCTCTCTTCCTCTCAAGTGGGTTTTGGTCATTTGGAACAGGAACTGCCCAAGAGCGAGTTGAAGTGTCTGAAAGGGAACTGCCCAGAACTGGCCAGGTCCAGGGTCCCTCGGGAGGGATTCCGCCTTCGTTGTAGGGAGGAGGCTCATGGGCTGAGATTCCCCTCCAGGAAGGACGAGCTGCAGCCGGAAAGTGGAGTGCAGCAGAGCAGTATGGATTCTGGGATCTGGCAGCTGTTATAGCACCTAGAGGAAGTAAGCAGGTGGCTGCTGTTCTCCAAGCTGTCGGGCAGTGGGAAAGGTGGTGTGTTGGGGTTTTCCTGGGCAGAGTGGCAGCGCATTTTGGGTGAATCCTAGATAGCCTTAGTTATTTTGACTCCCTTTTCCTTAAGATGACTTCACTTGGAGAGGTTTTTTATTTTAAAAAATAATTATTATTTATTCACTTGAAAGACAGAATTTGAGGAGGAGGTAAGGGAGGTAAGGAGAGGGCTGTCTTCCATCTGTTGGTTTTCACACCAAGTGGCTACATAGCTGGGGCTGGGCCAGGTCAAAGCTAAAAGCTTTTTCCAGATCACGCATGTGGGTGGCAGAGGCCCATGTATGTGGGCCATCCTGCTCTTCTCCCAGGGACATTAGCAGGGATCTGGATTAGAAGTGGAGCAGTTGGGACTTTAACCAGTGTCCATATGGGATGCAGAAGTTGTGGGCAGCTATGCCACAATGCAGGTCCTGTTTGTAGAGTTTTATTTGGAGAAGTTGGTGACAGGTGCAAATGGGGCCAGACCAGTGGAAGTAACTCAGTCAGTTAGTGAGAAAGGTTAGTGAGAAAGTGGAATTAACAGATGAGTTTATTTTGGAGGCATAGTTGTGCCATCACCCACATGTCCCAGACATCTTTGCAGGCGTGTCCTCATGTGTTTCCTGTGTGCCTGTTACCATGGTCCTGACAGCCTCCCCTTCCCTGTGGCTAACTTCACTGCCCCCAGCTTCCCACAGGGGCCCCCAGTGAAAAGGCCCTGCCTGTGATCTGGAAGGTGGGAGGGGGCATGGGAGGCCTCAGCCCGGCTGAGTTCTCTGGAGAGTCACCGTCCCTGAGACTCCCGGCCCACGAAGCAGAGCATTGTTTGCCACGCAGGCGGTGTGTGTGTGCACTGGGAGAGGGGTTGCGGGGTGTGGGAGGAGGACCCATTGTCTTGGACCTCTTTGGAGGGATTGGGAGGAGATGACATCTTCTCCAGGTACACAGATGGAGCTGGGGTAAGTGCCTACATGGGGTGCTATCTTTCCTTTGTGTCCCCTTGCTTTTGAAAAATAAGGAAGAGTAGAGTTCTAGAGAGGGACACAAACACACACACAAAGATACAGAGGGGAATCTTCCATCCTCTGGTTGGTTCCCCAAATGGCCGCAATGGCTAGGGCTGGACTAGGCTGAAGCCAGGAGCCTGAAACTCCATCTGGCTCTCACAGGGGCCCAAGTACTTGAGCCATCCTCTGTTGCTTTCCCAGATCATGAGTAGGAAGCTGGATCAGAAGTGGAGCAGCCAAGACTTGACCAGGCTTGCTGGAATCTCAGGTGGCAGCATCCTTGCTCCCCCATTTCCTTCTCCTAAGGGCACAGGAGCCCGTGCCCTTGGTGGAGGCACGACGCCCTGCCAGGCCTCCCTCCCCCTGGGAGCTGGCTTGATTTCAGGCTGGGTGGAGAGAGTGGAGAGAGGGGGGTAGCAGCCCAGGGCTGTCTCACAGAACCTGTTGGTGTTCTTTTCTGTGTCTTTTGTTTTTCCACCTCCATGAGCTTTTGTGGTTATGGAAAACAGTTGAGAGCATGGAACGGAGGAGACACTGGCCGTGGTGACAGCTGGTTTAGACTGTGCCTTATGAGCCTCGGTGGGCTTTGCCTTCCCCACTTGGTTATGTCACACAGCAAGCCTTTAAAGAGCTCATTTTTCATTCTCTCTGAATTGGAAGCTAGGGAGCCAGAGCTTGGTTTATTTCTCTTTGGTCTCAGGCTTCAAGGAACAAACTAGTACTGCCATAACTTTTCTGGGTCCTGGCACAATCCTGTAGAAAGTTCTGGAAAATGTGTACTATGGAAGAGTGGTGCGTGGATTTTGCCATGTTTTGGTTTTTATGCTTTGTGCATGCCCCTTCTGGAGTACTCCCAACAGCATCCAGTGAACAGCATGGGTGGCTTATACGTAGCCTGCCTCCGTTTGGTCAGCTGTGCGTTGTTACGGGTTGTGCCTGGTCAGTGCCTCAGGAGGGACAGATATGTGAGGACATGATGTCAGCGGACAGGAGAGGGCCTGGGTTCTGCAGAGTTTTGCATCGCTGTTTCTCAGCTGCAACACAACTGCACGAGCCTTGTGTGTTTTCTTTCTAGAGCTTAAGCCATCTCAGTGTTAGATCATGGACAAGGACCAGGAGCAAGGTCAGCGCTTGCTGCCTTAACCCCTGGGCTTTTGCTTGGAAGAATGTGGGAGGATGACATTATAAACAGTGGAATCCTAGGCTTTATAGCTGTGTACTTGCAGTAGAATCACACAGCAGGCCTGTCAAACTTTCCACCATTTGTTCCCCCAAATAATTTTGGATTGCAGGGCAGCCCAGGTCAAGGTTTGAAGTCCCCAGGATCAGAATGTTCTCATGGGTCTTTAATATAAAATATGGAACTGTCTACTCTTTGTGTGTGTGTGTGTGTGTGTGTGTGTGTGTGATCAGTCAGGTGTGGCTGTAAGACAGAGGGGACAGCTTAGGAACGCTGATTACCACGGGTCCTGGAGACACGAGGCCCCTATACCTCACAGGGTCTGAGAGGGAAACCCTGGTGGACGGGGGGGCAGAAGGGGCAAATGAAGGTCAGCAGCCTGGGTCCTGGCCTCATTCGGAACTTAGGGAGAGGAAGTAGGCGGGAAGCAATGGTTTAGGACAGCCTATTCTGGATCCTTCTGATCAACCATCGTTCCAAGCCATAAGGGTGGTCTCTGACCTTTTTGGGCAGACCGGAGAGCCAGAGGAGGGTCTCTTAACATGCTGTGACCTGGGGCTTGTGGATTCTAAGAAGTGGCTGGTCCCACAGGCAGCAGGTCTCTCTTTAGACAGCAATGGTTTAAGATATTAGAGTGTTATAATGCATAGGAAATAACATTCAAAAGCAGTTCTAAGGGTCTGTGAGGGATCACCTTGCTGCTTGGTGACCCGGAGAACAATCTGATGGCCCAGTGTGAAGAGTTAAGCCTGGGTCCAGCAGGAAGAGGCGGGAAGCCTGCAGACCTCTGTAGGAACACAAGTGGCTGCTGCCTGGAGCAGAAGTAAAGGTCCCATTGCGGCCTTTGTATGTCCCGTGTCCTGCTGTGTCGGAGACTCGAGCGTGGTAACCCTAAGGTGAGGCGGCAGAGACCTGGTACCGGAGGAAGCCACGACTGAGTGTGTTGGTCATGATTCTGCCGCTGCTCCCAGCTGGTGGAGCCTCAGCGAGTCTGGGCAAGGTGGACTTGCTCCTGAAAGTCGCTCCTGCCTGGTCAAAGCTGCAAGAAAGCTCTGGAAGCGAAATGCTCCTGATAACTGCGACTCCTGTGCTAGAGACTTTGGAAATAAGTTTGGAAGTTTCAGGAGGATTCCAGATCCTTGAGGAACTTGTTCTGTGTTAATTCCTCCTGAAATCCAATGAGGGGATGTGGTGAGGGTGGTGTGTCAATTGCCATAGATGCCAATTCCTGATTTTTCTTATGGCTGAGTTTCTGTTTTCTTTTAATGAGAATGTGCAATGAGCAAAGTCCCATCGTTTGATCTTTGTGTGCTGTCTTTATGCTAAGTAGCAAGTGTTCAGGCTCTCCTGGTCTTGCTGTTCATCATACCAGATGACTTGGAGAAATGAAGGATGTTAACAACTAGCTGTGGTCTTGTGGAGATTGCAGTGTGCTGAACAGAGTGTTTAGCATTCATGGGGTGGCTGTTTGGTGCTGGGTGCACTTGTATCTCTTGGTAGAGTGCCTGGGTTTATGTCATTATGCTGTTCCCTATCCTAGCTGCCTGCACACGCTGGGAAGCAGTAGTGATGGTTCAGGTAGTTGGGTCAGCCATGTGAGTGGAACGAGCCTGAGTTCCTGGCTTCTGGCTTTGACCTTGCTCAGCTCTGGATATTGTAGTTATTTGGGGAGTGGATCAGCAGATGAGAAATCTGTGTTTTTCAAATGAATGAATGGACTGAACAAATAATTTAGATTCCATTTGTGACTGAAAGTGTGGCCATTGAACTAGTGACTGGACTGGGAAGTACTTTTATCTCTGCCACTGAAAGCTTTTCCCAGGGCAAACAGACAGGATAATGAGATTGCTTGGAGAGTTCTGGAAATGCGTTTTCCAGGAGACTTTTGATGCACTCAGAACATGCTAGAATGTTTCCTCGAAGGAAGTTATCTTAGGTTCCCCGGGGTTAACCAGCAGTACCTCTTCAAATACAAAAATAATTCAGATTATTTCATAAATACAAACTGCCCTCTTTTATATTTTTTAATGTTTATGTGTACTTGAAAGGTAAGGCAGTTAAAAGAGAGGGAGAAGGGCCCGGCGGCATGGCCTGGCAGCTAAACTCCTCGCCTTGAACGCACCGGGATCTCGTATGGGTGTCGGTTCTAATCCCGGCAGCTCCACTTCCCTTCCAGCTCCCTGCTTGTGGCCCGGGAAAGCAGTCGAGGACAGCTCAAAGCTTTGGGACCCTGCACCCGCGTGGGAGACCCAGAAGAGGCTCCTGGCTTCGGATCAGCATAGCATCGGCCATTGCGCTCACTTAGGGAGTGAATCATGGGATGGAAGATCTTCCTCTCTGTCTCTCCTCTCTGTATATCTGCCTTTCCAATAAAAAAATAAATCTTAAAAAAAGAGAGAGAGAGAGAGAGAGAGAGAGGGAAAGGCGAAGGGGGAGGAAGGAACAGAGAAACAGAGAAAGAGAGAGAATCTCCCCTCTGCTGGTACACACTGCACAAGGCTGTAGTGGGCCAGGCTGGGCCAAGCTAAAGCTGAAGCCAGGAGCCTGGAACTCCATCCTGGTCTGGTGCCATCTTTTATTTTCTTCTCAGGCACATTAGTAGCACATTAACACTGAATTGGAAGAGGAGCAGCTGGGATTTGAGCCAGCACGTGTATGGGATGCCAGCATTGCATATGGAACCTTAACGCATTATGCCACAATACAGTCCACATGGAGGCTGTTGGCTGATGGTACTTGGAGACCGAGGGAATCCTGCTTCCTCCCGAATTTCGTGTGATGTCGGCTCACACAGTGCATTCTGTTTCTGGTAGGATGAATGCCTGTCCATTCATAGAAAAGGAATGTAAAATAACCTAGAAATTTCCACTATAAATTGGGCTTCTGGATGTGTTCTTGAGAGTTACTATAAACTCTTCCTGCAAATGTTAGACCCACGGGGTGGTGTCCCTGAACTCTGAAAGTGTTTGGGGCTGAAGTTATTATTATTATATTATTATTATTGTTTGCTACAATTGTCTAGACCCCAGACTCCTTGTCCATTCAGTGCAGCAGTGTCAGCAGAGAAGAAAACATCCTCTCCTGAGGCCTCTGTCTAAGGATGGCAAGGCTGGTGCCTGCCTGTGAACCAAAGGCCAGCGGGTGACCTTTGAATGCCTTTCGTCCTAGAGCAACCCTGGGTGTTCCCGTGCTGGAACACTGGCTGCTTTTGGAGACCTCACTGTTTACAGTTCCTTCTCTGACTGAGTGTGGCAGATAGAAGCCAGCCAGCTCCTATCACATTGCACACTCCTGTCATCTGCCCGCAGCCGTCTCTGGACTCTGTTGCTAGCTGCACTTGAAGACTGGGTATAGAGAGAGTCCAGCTGGCTATTTCACTTGCAGAAGCAAGTGAAACTCAGTGACTTTGCCCAGTGCTTCACTCCCTGAAAGTGTGGTCTACACCCTGTCATCACCAGGTGATGAATGAATCTGGGGTCTCAGGCGTCACCCCAGACTTCGTCAGAATTTGCACTGTAACAAGATCTCCAGGGAATCAACTCACATAGTCCCAGGCCAGGACCCCTTGTCATCTGCTGGGTTGAAGCTGAGTTGTTGCTTGTCTGGATTTTGGTGGGAGGAAGAGGGATATGATTTTGTCTTGCTTTGAAGAGCTGGGAAGTGGAATCAAACCAGATACCACGAGTGATGGGAGAAGGAAGGACCAGCCTCCTGGTGGGCAAGGAAGGCACTAAGTGAGCTCAGCTGTGGATGCAGTTCAGCAGCCTCTAGTTAGCTTATCATTACTACAGCGAACTACCTGAGCAACCTTACTTGATGAAGCAGAGAGGTTTATTTTGGCTTGAGGTTCACAATGCAGGGTTAGGAAGGCTTGCTGGTGTGGCCTCTGCTAAAGAAGTTCTCACTGGCCACACTGAACATCATGTGACAGGAGCCAGGGAGTGCCACCCTTATAGAGCCACCAGGATTCAGTCTTTGGCAATCCAATTACTTTCCAGATGCCCTATATCTGAGTCCAAAACTTAGGACTTCAGAGTTTAAATTTCTGGTCTGAGCTCTGATCCTATTCAAACCATCACACGTGGTCAGTGTTAAGCTTACCTTTCCTTTCTCTTTTATGAGTTGTTCTTTTTTAAACTTGCTATAGTAACTACAAGTTGCAAAAATACAGCCTTTGTTGGTTGGAGAAAAATAAGCCCTCTGAATGGGTCCCTGCTTCCCAGTCCTGGCTTCACACACCGGCCAGTCAGATCTTGTTGGTCTCCCTCAGCGTGGGTTTTTTATCCTGTTTGCATTGTCTCCCTGACTGGGAGAGCCTAGGCCAGTTGTCTGTAGGGCTCATGGATGCTTCTGTAGGTGTTCCAAAGTCTTTTTCAGCTCTGACCTTGTATGACAGAGTAAAGCATTATGACTGACCTTTGTGAGGCTTTCCTGGCATCATGGACCTCTGCATTCTGAGCCTTATCACAAGTATGTGGAGTTGGAACTCCTGCTGGTGGGGCCTGGGTTTGTTTATTTATGTATTTATTTATTTGTGTGGTGCTCAGGAGGTGTTATTGCAGATGGCAGCATGAGATCCCTGTTCTAGATTGACATAGTTGGCCAGAGGCAGGAGCAGGGGGCTTTTCTGATAGTGCTGGGTCTCTCTTTTCAGAGCTGACAGGACAGGTACTCCTGGGGATGGTGATGAGCTTGTGGGTACCAGGTCGGTGACTGTGGCTTGGAGTTACCTGAGGTGAGGACAAGTAAGCCATAAGGAGGGTGTGGTCAGGACGAGGAGCCTGTGGGTGAGCTGACCTGTAGCCCTGTGGAAGCTGAGGATGTGGGGTTCCTTACATGGGAACTTCTGGCAGGTGTACCTCCACTGCTTTGGCTTCTGACTCCACCTGCTCAGAGTGGATCTAAAGCTTGCAGCTTGGAGCTGGTGTTTAGCACTAAATGGCTGCTTGGGGTACTGATATTTTTTATATCAGAGTGCCTGGTTTGAGTCCCAGCTCCTTTGTTTCGAGTCTAGCTTCCTGCGGATGTGTATCCTGGGGGGCAGCTGATGATGGTCCAAGTATTTGTGTGCTTGCCACCTGCTTCGGAGATCCACATGGAGTTCTGGGTTCC
Organism: Ochotona curzoniae; assembly: GCF_017591425.1. Lineage (NCBI taxonomy): Eukaryota > Metazoa > Chordata > Mammalia > Lagomorpha > Ochotonidae > Ochotona > Ochotona curzoniae. The sequence goes on from NW_024466502.1 coordinate 12,085,612, forward strand.
TGGCACTGGACTGGCTCCGCCCTGGCTGTTGCAGGTATTTCAGGAGTAAACCAGTGGATGGAAGAGATCTTCAGTCATCTCCATGTCTTTGTCTTTTGAATGGAATGAAACCAAATAAACAATAAAGCTTGCAGGTTAAGGTTAAGACTGCCACAAGCCTGCCTTTTCTGCTACCACCAGCTGCAAGGGTGGCAACTCCCAGGTACTTTCACCTGTGATCAAACTGGCTATAGATTTGAGACTTCACAGAGACCTTCCAAGTTCAATAATTCTCTAGAACACATTATGGAATTTGGGCAAGCACTGCGCTTTGAGTTTTACTGCAGCAAACAGATACCAGTCAAGGCGGAGAGTCATATAGGAGGAGACTGGGGCTGGTCCCAGATGTATACCCTCCTGTCCAGTCCCCTTGGGGTGGGCCTAAGTCGCTTCACTGGCACATCCATGCTGACAATACTGAGAGCCCTGGCACCCAGTAGCACTTGTGCAAGCATGCATGCCTGGGACTTCACCTGTAGGTGGGAAGCAGGGATATGTCCAGCTCAGGGATTGACCACATCTTGAACACCTACTCTCCTGAGGATGGGATGATAGAATTTGGCTGCAAGCCCAGTCTTCTCATCACATGGTTGGTCTCTCTGGGGCCAGGCTCTGTCTTGAGTCATCTTGTTAGTGTAAACTGTCTTGTGGCCCACTGTGAGTCACCTTGTTACTGTAAACCATGAGGGCCTCCGCTTCTGCCTTGGGAAATTCTAAGGATTAGAGTAGCGAAGTCTACAAACATTCTTGCACAAGTCCCCCATTTCTCTGCCTGTTCCTCCCTCTCCCTCCCTGCCTTGTGCCCTTTCCCCTTTGCCTGATGGCCTGTGGAAGTCAGGGAGAAAGGGAGGGCTTCCCAGCTTCAGTACTGCCTGGGGCCTCCTAGCTGGAGGGCTAGAACTACACTTACTAGAGGGAGGAGATGTGAGGCTAGGCCTCAGGCTGAAACTTGTTGGTAATAGGGACCTTGGTCTGACTCCTGTTGTCTAGATTAGAGTCTCAGCTTCATTGCCCGTGAGCTGTGTGCCTCTAGACAAGTATCATGTTCATGTTCCCGCCCACTACTGTTAATTTGGGGCAGGGGCTGGTGCTTTAGAACAGTGGGCTCAGCTGCCACCTGTAATACTGGCATTCCATATGGGGACTGGATTGAGTACCAGCTGCTCTGCTTCTGATTCAGCTCCTTGATAATGAGCCTGGGAAAGCAACCGAAGGTGTTACACGTGTTTGGGTCCCTGTACCTATGTGAGAGACTCAGAATTCCTGGCTCTTGGATTCAACTTATCCAGCTTGGGCCATTTGGGAGTGAGACAGCAGATGGAAAAACCTCTGTCCCTCTTTCTCTCTGTCTGCCTCTCCCTTTCACTGTAGTTCTACTTTTTAAAGAAGTAAATACTTATTTTTTATGAACTTTTTGATGTATATGGGTTTCTAGATTTCAGCGAAATATACTTATTACTTATATAAGCCTTTTATTTCAGTTTTCTACATTCTCTTTCAGAGTCCCTTGGTTATATTTATATTATACTTTCATTTATCAGTGAGGTGTACTCAGATCAATAATAAGTAATAATAAAGTACGATAATTCTAACAGTGTTGTAGCAGAAGGTACATCGCTGTGCTGTTTCTGGAAAAAGTCCAACAGTGGCGTGAATATTTTTCCTCCTTTGTCACTGTCCTGCAGCGATGGACTTGGTGCACAGAGCCGATAATAACACGCGTGGACTCTGACTGATGGTCGAAAGCCAAAGTTTATTAGTGGCATCAGACTTTATACACCAAGGGTCATATGGGATAAGGGAGGAGCTATTGAGCTTATCAACAAATCCCATCGACTGTTTCTATACTCTTGTTTGGAACTCTTTTTGTTTTGTATATTTTACCAAGTGTTCTTATACACATACTGTCCACTCAGCTGTTCTCATACAAATGATATCCAATCAGTTATTCAAAAGGTATCCATTCGGTTGTCCTCATACAAAGGATATCCAGTCAGTCACACAAATGGCATCCCTCCAGTTGTTCTCATACAAATGTTATCCAATCAGTTGTAATCCTGTGCTTGCTGACCTTCTAGGGACACAATGTCCTTCTACACTCTCTTTTTTAAAAAGAGTTATTTATTTATTTGAAAGATTTACACAGAGACAGGAAGAAACAAAGAGAGAGGGAGAAAGGGAGAGAGATGTTAAATCCATTGATTCGCTTTACCAAATGACTATAAAAGTTGGGGCTGGGCCAGGTTGGATCTTCCACGTGGGTCATCCTCTTCTGCTTTTTCAGGGTGTTAGCAGGAAGCTGCATTGGAAGTGAAGCAGCCAGGACACCAACTGGTGCATAGGTGTTATTACAATTCCTACCTCCTGGTATGAGTTTTTCTATGGTTGATTGCTGATAATTAAAATGCCAGAAAGGGCTGTAATCCCCTTCTTCCAAACAACATCTGGTCTTTTACCACTCCAGGGCTTGGGGGTAGGATGGTAGAGCTTTGTGGGGTCTTTGGACCTCCTACAGGCACCTGCATCAAACGGTGGGTGAAGATGCATGTAAAATGTTCAAGATAGTGCCTGGCACATGGGAGGTACCATTCAGAGCCAGCTGTGATGGGGACAGGTGGGGTCTGATCTAATGCATCATCTGGCCACCTCCCATCCCCTCCCTGCTGTTTTAGTCTCTTCCCTGTCTGTTACCTAACGAAGCTTTAAATTTTCATGTTAAACCTCTTACCCCTTAGTTTGTGCAGTAGCTGTGCGGGTGTTGCACTTTTCTGAGTATGACCCCATACGAGCATTGGACTTGTTTGTGTTTATGTGCATGTGTGTGTGTGTGTGTGTTGAGCTCTGCTTTTTGCTGCCTTCTGGGAGTTGAGTGTTGGGGTGTACTCCCGTTCACACAGTGTCTGATTTCACTCTGCAGGACTTCTAATGTTAGCCATTGATCTCGGTGACAGCTGTTGAAGAATTTCCTACTTCCTTATCTTGCCTTATTGTTCTTTCATATTCTTGAGTTTGTTATGTGGTTGATGCTGCAATGTGTTGCCCCATTGTGAGTTTGTAGAGTAAATTAGTAATAGGATGTTGAGCAGGAAATTCTGATTTCTGGTTCACTCGGCTCATCTTTCTGGTAAAGTCCAGAATGGGAACCAAGTCCCCGGAAGAGAGTCTTGCTTGGGGAAGGAATGAGGCCGGAAGTACTGCTCACATCCCCATTCTGCTGCCCTCCAGCCCTGTACCTGATACCTGGCTGGTTTCCTGGCCCTTCCCAGCCACTGTCTACAAAGTAGCTTAAATCTGTTTCCTTCAATGTGAAGTTCAAATTTTCAAGTTGGGACTACAAGATCTTGGGTGAATATCTCCATACCAGAACCTTGTTTCTCTCCCCTTCTGTGTCTGAACAATGTGCCTTGGTTCATTTTTCTGGACCATACACCTCTCCCTCCATAGTTCCTCACTGATGTCTGCTAGTTTCCTCAAGCTTTGCCCTTTCTGGGAACCTTCCCCCTCCTCCCAGATGGCCCCACAGGGCTCTTTATCTTCACAGGTGCCTGCACCTGGACAGTGCTCATAACCTGCTGTGGTGGGGGCGGGGTGCTTTATTTTATTTTATTTTTTAAAATGTTTATTTATTTGAAAGGCAGAGGGAGACACTGAAATCTTCCATCTATTGATTCATTCCCCAAATGGGTGGAGCTGGTTCGTTTGAAGCCAGCAGCCAGACCTTCATCTGGGTTGCTCATGTAGGTGGCAAGATCTCATATACTTGGCCATGTTCTGATGCTTTTCTCAGGTGCATTAGCAAGGGACTGTATTAGAAGTGGAGCAGCTGGAACAGCAATAGGTACCCATATGGACTGCTACTTGCAAGTGCCATAATGCTGACCCCTGCTGGGGACCTTTTAAAACAGATGTTCCATTGGAGTCTACCTTGATTCAGTCATTCAGAATGGGGCTCTGGATGTCTGTGGCTTTTTGTTTTAAAACTTCTCCAGGATGTAGATATTTGGGCTCTGGTTTGTGAGTGATAAGTTTGTGGTTCAGAGGTCTGGGTGGGGCTCAAGAATCTGCATTTCTGACAGGTTATAGGATGCTGATGCTGCCATTCTGGGACTACAGATGAGGACCTCTGTTTAGGGAAGATGGGTCTTTGGTGAGTGAGGGTGTTGATTCCTTAGCCCTGTGAAGATCCCAGGGAAGCTGAAGCTGACCCATACTCCAGCCCCACACCTGCCCCTGCCTGTGACCTCTTGCACTGCCTGTGACCTCCTGCAGGGGGATTGCTTTGATTTGGTGGTTTACTCTTGTTTTAGTGCATAAGGTGGCTGCTGCGATGTACTGTGTCTGCCACTGTTCTAGTGAGTCCAGGAATAAGCGCTCAGAGCCGTGGTTCTTTCTTTTTTTCTAAGATTAAAAAAATATTGTTTTTTAAGTGGAAAGGCAGATACACAGAGAGAAGGAGATGGAGAGAAAGATCTTCCATCCGCTCGTTCATTTACCATGTGGCCGCAACAGCCGGAGATGATCCAATCTGGAGCCAGGAGCCTCTTCCTGGGTCTCCCGCACCCGGGCCACAGCAGGATGGGAGCTGATTGGGAAGCAGAGCAGCTGGGACAAGACCCAGCACCCACATGGGATCCCAGCAGATACAAGGCAAGGATTTAGCCATTAGGCTATCGCGCCAGGTCCAGAGTCATGGTTCTGACCAACCTCAGTTACCATCCAGGCCAGGTCTGCAGGTATTTTTGGTTGTTCCATGTTGGAGTGGGCACGTGCTGCTAGCTGGCAAGGGTAGGGCTGTGGTGCTCCACTTGAGTGCGTGGCATTTCCCAGCTTCCAGTGTCAGCAATGTGGAGGCAGAGGGGCTGTCAGAGGGGGCAAGAGGGCCCTCATGAGATGAAGGAGGCCTGCCCTGTCAGCTCTGTCATGTACCACACTCTAATTCTTTCCCTGATTGGGCCCCATTGATGGTGGCTGGCAGAATCTTAAAGGGAGACTAATCAGTGATTAATGATTTGCCACAACTGCAGGTGCTCTAAATTGGCTTGCTCTTTTAGTAGTAAGTGACTGGTGGGTGTGGGGCTGGGGTGCTGGGTGAATGATTGACTGCCCTCAGCTGATCTGCACATTCTGCTGTCCCTCTAATGTTTTTACTGCTGGCCTTAGGCCTGGGAACCTTGTAATGCCCCATCTCCACCCCATGGAACCCTGGGTATCTCACTGGGTGCTGAACCCAGGGTACCTGGGAGGTGGGTCTTGCCTTCAGGGAGCCTTTGTTCTAGAAGGGAAAGCGACATCATAAATTAAATAATTGGGCATGTGGTGTTATTCCTAGTCAAGGAAGTTAGAAACAGAGAAATAAGGTAGACCAGCAAGTGAGGTGAATCTTTTGCGTAGGCTGTCAGGCTTTGCTGGGGCGCTGGGGTTGGTGATTAGGCGGAGACCTGAAGGAGAAGTGTAGTGTAGTCACGGGGAGATGGGAGACGCGTTGGCTCCCACGGGGGGAGCATGGGGACAGTGAGGAGGTGGTCTGCCCTGATCAGGTTGCTGAGTCTGGGACAGTGTGAATGCAAGTGGTCAGCCAAGAGGGACCTGGTCACTGTGACCTTCTGCCGGGAAGCACACGCAGTGCTGTTGGTTTAGGGGAACCGGATGGTCTGATAGCTCAGAGAATTCCCAGACTTTTCTATGGAAGGATGGTGGGGGGCTGAGAGGGCATGCTGACACTGGTGGGAACCGCCCCAGGAGGTGCAGAGACACAGGGCAAGGGGTGGGATCTGGCGGCGCCTTGGGATGGGATGTGCCCATAAGGGGAAAGGAGGTGTGGGTGACTCCTGGCTTTGCAGAGCAGTGGGCTGAGCAGTTGATGTTTGCAGAGGTGGGGACCATCAGAAGTCCCATGTGGGACACTGGACAGGAGATACCACCTAGATATCCACCAAGGGATGACTGGGGCCTGGGGTTTGGGACAGAGCCTGGCTTTGCAACACAGATGCCATTTAAGGGTAGCATTTAAGAGGTTGCCAGGGTACCTCTGGGAGGGCTGAACTCAGGCTAAATAGGAGGATGACAGTTGAGAAGGCACAGTCTGAGAACCAATCTTGAGTTTATTCAAATTCAGCTGAAGATGGAGAAGATGCAATCGAGTGGCTAGGGTTTGGACATTTTTGATGCTGCTTGTGGTGATGCTGGTTGGTGGGTGAGAGAGAGGCGGGGCCTGGCAATTCCAGCTGCTGCAGGAATAGAGTGGCCAATTGCTAGTGTCACAATCTTTGGAGGTGTTGAGGTGTTTACAACTGGAGGGGTGTGGGGAGATGGGGGTATCCCTGAGGTTAAAGGGTGATATGAGAGGACTGCTGTGTCCCCAGGGGTCTCACACAGACTCAGCTGGGCCAAGGGCACGCCCAGGGGAGGGAGTTGCAGGTGCCATAAAGATGTGGGATTCCCCTGGGACTGATCACTCCACACTGCCCAGAGAGTGGGGGATGTAAGGAGTGAGGGTGACCATTCCAGGGGCGTGGGTGCAGGAGTGGGCTGCTCAGCCACCTCAAGGTGGATGCCCTTGTTTGCTTATGGCCTGTGGCAGCAGGTTGCTGAGCCCTAGAGGCTGTGTCTTGGTAACTTTTTTGTTTTTTTTTGCTGGTTTTCCCATTATTTTGGAGTTAATTGTTTAAATTCTGTAGAGTTGAGTATTTCCGGGACTGCGTGTGTTCCTGGGACACTCAGGAGTGTCGGGACGCTCAGAAGTGCCAGGCCGTCTGAGTGCTGTGGCACTGGGTCTTAGCAGAGGGGGTGGCCTGTCCTGTGTTAGCGTTTGCACGTCATTTCCTCCTCACTGTGTGGGGAAGAGTAAGTGCTGCAGATGTTGCAGCTGAAGTGTGAGCAGTGTGAGCTGTGAAACAGGAAGCCCTGGGTGTGAGCAGTGTCCTTGCTGCACCACATGCCTTGTCTGCCCAGTGCAGATCCCCCCTGCCTCGGCTGTGTCCCAGGAGCCACACTGGGCCAGGAGTGGGGAACTGATGATGGAGGGCCCCTTCATGCACTCTGGGACCCCTCGGCTGGCGTGGCAGGGACAGGGGTGCACATGGTGTGGAGCTGTCTGCAATGCTGTTTTCAGACTTAGGGTGTCTGCCTCTGTGTGAGCACAACAGGAAACCACTTTAGGACACTTCAGCGGACATGTCTGTGTATTTTTAGATTAAAACAGATGATATGAAGAACAGATGACATAGAATTTGCCATGATAGCCATTTGAAATGGTCAGTTCAGTGGCATTAATTACGGACCCCTTGCAACCATCCCCACCATCTGTGCCCAGAACTCTTCATCTTGAGAAACTGAAACCTTGTCCCTAGGAAACTGCAACTGGCACTTCCACTTCTGGAGTTTCTGGTGGTTGCCATTCTCTGTTTTCTGTCTCTGACTGTGATGTTCTGAGTGCCTCGTGTAAATGGGATCATGTTGTTTGTTCTTTTGTGGCTGCTGTTTTAAACTTAATGGCATCCTCAGAGTTCATCCATGTTGTTTGCATGTGTCAGAATTTTTTTTTTTGTTTGTTTTTTAAATGATTGATTTCTTTGAAAGGTAGAGGAGGTATCCTCCAGTCATGGGCTAAATCCTTGAAGGGGCTGCAAAGGCAGGGGCCAGGCTAAGCCAAAGCCAGAAACCTGTCACTCTATCCGAGTCTTCCATGCAGGTGGCAGGGGCTCAAGTCCTTGGGCCACCTGTTGTTGCTTTCCCAGGCACATTGGTAAGGAGCAGCTGGCACTCAGTATGGGATGCTGGTGGCACTTACCCTACTGCACCAAAGTGCTAGCCCCAAAGGGTCCCTTTCTTTTTAAACACTGGATCTCATTCTCCTGGGTGTAGATACCAAGTCTGTTTACCTTTCTGCTGTTGGTCGACACTTTGGTTGCTTCCAGTCCGGCTGTTCTGAACGATGCTGCTGTGAACATGGACGTAACTGTCTGGTGTTTCTTTGTGAATGAGACAGATTCAAATGCAAGCTGTTAGAGGAGCATGGCTGAAACGTGGACAGTGTTAGCAGGCATTGGAGGTTTGGAAATGGGGATTTTTATCAACGGTTTGCTTATTTGCTTAGCTCTTACTTCAGAACAGAATAGTGTACATTATTTCAAATGAGTGCCACTTAGATCTTGTCTGTGGGCTTTTAGTGGCTGACCTCAAGCTAAGGTTATGTACCAGGCAATTTTATATTTATTTATTTATTTAATTAGAGGCAGACATACCACATGCTGCCATCTGCTAATTCATGTCCTACATATCTGTGACTGACTGGGCAGGATCAGGTCAGAGGAAGGACCTGGAGACTCAGTTCAAGTCTCCCCTGTGAGTAGTGAGAACCCGAATTCCTGAGCCACCGCAGACTCTCTGCTAGGGTGCACTTCTGAGCTGGAGCCAGGTACTCAACTAACGTAGGGTGTGGATGTCTTAACCGGTGTCCTAACTGCCTCAGCAAATGCCTGGCCTCGTGTACTTTTTTGTTGTTTTTAAAGAAAAAAAGAGTTGTTTATTTATTTGAAAGACACACACACACACACACATACACACACATCTTCCATCTGGTGGTTCACTTCCAAATGGCTGTAATAGGTAGGACTGGGCCAGACCACAGTTTGTAGTCACTAACTCTGCCTGGCCTCTCGCATGAGTGGGGGGTGGGGAGGGTCTGAGCATTGGGTCTGTCTTCTGCTGCTTTCCCAGGTGTATTAGTAGGAAGCAGGAATGGAAGTGGTGCAGCCAGGCTTGGACGGTGTTCTGATATGGAATGCAGGTGGTGGTTGACTCTTTGTTGGCCCCTGTGCAGGGATTTTTGGTGACTGCCATGTAGGTTTCTGTGGTTCTAGGTCAGGAAGTGTTTGTACCAGGTAGAATCAGAGAAGGCTGGTAAAGATAGTACAACTTGAAGCAGGGATTAAGTCAGACAAGAGAAGCAAACAGACATGCTCATTTGTTGTTGGTGAGGATGTGAAGTAGTCCCGCTACTTTGGAAGGCAATTTCTAACAAAGCTAAACATACTCTTAGCACACAGCCCATTGTGTTCTTTGGTGTTTACCTGAAAGATGGAAAACTTGAGTTTACACAAGTACCTGCATGTGCATAATAGCTTTATTCCTAATTGCCGAGACTTGGCAGTGGTCTAGGTGTCCTTTGGTTGGTGAATGGATTTGTAAAATCTGGTGGATCCAGACAATAGGAGAGTGTTCCATGATAAAAAGAACACATTAGCTGTGGAGCCATGACAAGATGTGGAGGAATGTTAAGTGCCTAGGCATGTTGGTTACCTCACGAAAGGAACCAGTCTGGAAAGGTTGCATGCTCGTTGATTCCAGCTCTCCATTTGACTTTCTGGAAAAGGCCAAACTGTGGAGACATTGCAAAGATGAAGGTTTACCTGGGAAGGATGAGAAACTGGAGCACAGAGTTTTAAGGGCATGGAGAATACTCAGGGTGGTGCTGTGATGGAAGATGTATGTCATTATGCTGTCCAAAAGCACTGAGAATGAGCCCTGATGTGTGTGAGCTGTGGACTCGGAGTGACAGTGCTGTGCATGTAAGCAGTGGACAACAGAGTCGGGACATTGAGCATAGGGGAGGCTATAGGGATCTGGGGCGAAGGGTATGGGAGCTTTCCTTTTGTTCAATTTTTCTGAATGCCTAGGAGTGCTCCAAATTATTAAAATGTAAAGGATAACAGAATAGCTACAGCAATAACAAAACCAGACAGGAGTAGAGGTCTGTAGGGTGTGGCTGGAATAGGAGAATCAAGGTGTGTTCAGGGGACAAGGCGACAGCGAGGCTGGCAGGGATGGAAGGGTTCCTGTAGGGACAGATGGGCTGTGTAAGTGGAAGAGTGGCTTAGCAGAGGCTGTAAATCTGCAGACGTGCACACAGGTGATATCTGGGTGTGGGGTGGCACATATCCTAAATACTGTCGATTTCCTGTTGCCTGATAGGCTTCCAGGAATCTCAGAAAGCATCAACAACACGCTTAACTATACTAGCTGGGAGCCTTGAGTCTCTTTTTGATTGCATAAATGTGGATTGCATGTTCACATTGCATGTTCCATCTTGAAGAACTGTTCCATGACCCGAGTGAACCCTGCTTTAAACTGTGCTTCTTGGTGCACAAGTCAGAATGAACAGCACCAAATGCTTGCTTTTGTGAACTTGCCTTGTTCCCTTTTCTTACAGGGGCTCCTTAGCCTGAATACCAAAGCCAGGGTTTCCCTCAGGATCAAAGATGCACATGAGGCTGTTTTCTGGAGCTGTCTTGAAATACCCGAGGCTGGAGGCACTTTCTAAAGAAAAGTAGAGTTTATTCACCCACAATATAGAGGTCAGCTGTGTGACCTCTGTATTGACATGGGCTTGTCTGGCAAGGTGCTCATAGCACATGTCCTTCCTGTGGCAGAGTATGCCTGAGACAGATTGATTGATCATGTGCAGAATAGAAAGTCAGAGTGAGGGGATGGGGCATGCTCTCTTTCTAAACCCACTCTCAGGGGACCAGGGTCCCAGGAGAACATCATCAGATCCTTCTAGAGCAGAGCCAGCAAGGACCAGAGAGCCTGTCCCTGGGCCCCACCTGTGGAGGGTTCTACACCACTTCTTACCTTAACCACACTGAGGATCAGGCTGCAACCCTCAAGGGACACACAGACCCGGAATCCAAGCAGACTTAATCATTTGGAAGAAAGTGCTTGCTATGTACTGGTACTGATGGGAAATTTTTCAAAGGTGAGTCAGCAACTCGCTCCCCTGGGCTCAGCAGGGATCGGGTGGCAGCCAACCTCTGTCAGGCTATCTAGAGGAGGGCATGGTTTGCTGGCTGCAAGACGTGTTACTCACATCCCCTCATAGCCTCAAAGGGTGTCTTAAATGTGAGTCTTTGCTTTCCTGTGTTACTGAATCATATATCCACATGTCAAATATGTCTGTTTAAGCAATCTAGGATGCTGTACTGTGTTCAGGGGTTGAGGATTGTTCGGTTGACTGTCACGTGGGGAAAATTGTTGGTAATACGTGATGACCAGCTCAGGGATGCTGTGAAGCAGCACAGAGTGTGGATAGACAGGTGGGAGAACAGGGTGGGAAGCAGAGAAGGGTACAGTGTTCCACTGTCCCTGGGCTAGAGAGAGAGATCAGGGTGTGTAGTGCTGCTTCATTTATTTTGACGTAGAAAGGAAGGACAGACAAGTTGTTGAAGCAGTGAGGGGGAAGGAAGTGGGTTTTGAGCAGGGTTTAGGAATGGGGAAAGAGTCAGGAATAAGCAATAATGATGACAGCTTCAGAGCCACGTTGCATTTGGTTTACCACGAGCCGTTCCAAGCATGACAGGGTGGTGGCCCATGCTGGGACAGATCATCTGCAGTGTGGGCATTAAGGTCACACGTTAGACTGATCCCAGTAATGCCTATTCCTGGGTGAGCAAGCACCTCCAGGGCATGGAGAACGGGGAGGGAGGTTGAGGGTGTCAGGTGCATTGGGCTGTTCTTGGAGCCGTGCCTCTGGAAACATTGTCAGGTGGGTGGCTCTGTTAAGAAGACTTATTTATTTGAAAGAGTTTCATGGAGAGAGAAAGAGATAGAGATAGGAAGGGAGGGAAGGAGAGGGAGAGAGAAAGAGACCCCTTCCTTCTGCTGGTCCACTCCCCAGATGGCCATGCTAGGCCAAAGCCAGGAGTTTCTTCCTGGTCTCCCTTGTGGGTTCAGGGGCCCAGGCACTTGGGTATCTTCCATGGCTTTCCCAAGAGCCATAATAGGAAACTGGATTGAAAGTGGACTGCTGGGCCTCAAACAGGCACAGGTGCTCATATGGGATGGTGGCGCTGCAGATGGTGGCTTAAAACACTACATGGTGCTGACTCTGAAGGGTTTGATTCTGTTTTGTTCACTGGGTGTGCAGGCTTGGAACTGATTTGAATTACTGGGGCGTTAGAGGAGATGCTGCTTGCTGGCATGCTACTCCTCCATGCGCAGTCACTCATCTACTAGAAAATGCACATTTACACATTATCTGCTTCTGCTGACTTATTGAATCACGTAGAAAGATTCCAGCCTGACACTTGCTCTCTTTAGGATACACTATTACAAACAGACTAGATGTTTATACCTGCAGCTTAGAATTGTTGTTCAGTACTATGGACTGAGTGTTTTTGTTTTAAATTTTTACTTTCATTTTGTTTGAAAATCAGAAAGATAGCTAGATGAAGAGAAATCTTGCATCTGCTGGTTTACTCCCCCAGATACTCCCAGTACCCAGGGCTGGGCTAGGCTGAAGCCAGAACTCAGTCAGACTGTCCCACTTGGGTGACAGGGACCCCAGTACTTCAGTCAGTACCTCTTTCCTGCCTCTCAGGGTGCTGTGTGTTAGCAGGAAGTTAGATTGGAAGTGGAACAACCAGGACTTAAACCAGACACCTCCATGGGGGATGTAGGTGTCCCACGCAGCTACCCAACCACTGCAGCCATGTCATGCTTGTAGTGTAAATAATAGTGCAAGTAGGGATTTGTGGAAAATATGTCCACTCCTATGATTCATACGACAGAGCCGAGTGTCTTCACGGGCCTGGCACATTCTAGGTGGACAGTGCAGCAAGCAGCACAGAAAAACTCCTGTCCTTGGGAGCAAGTTAGGAAAACAAAGACCTTTGAAATGGTGTTTCCTGCGAGGTCGGGGTGGTGGTTTCTGGCTCTGTGTGAAGGTGGGAGTAACAGACTGGCTGCTGGCTTTGACACGTGATATTAGGGAGAGAAAGGAGCACTGACCAATACATTTTTTAAAAAACATGACCAGTTGAGGTGCTGTCGTTGTTCACTGATCAGGGAGAAGACTGTAAGAGGAGCAGGATGTTTGAGGAAGAGAACGTGTGTTGTTAGACACCAGCACAAGAAGGTCGTATTGAAATTGCTATTGGTTGTGCAGCTTGTGGATGTTTTATGTCGCTGTTGATGCCAGGCATTGTCTTGTAGCAAAACAATGACCATCGTTCCTGCAAACGATTATGCAGACTAAGATGTTGAAAGTGTATCATGATTGGATTTCGAGAAAACACGTAATGCCATTGGAGAAATCCTGTTTGCATTGCCACATGGAAAGTGAAATGTTATCTAGTTCTGTTTATAAAGCCCATTTCTACCACAGTTCACTGGAAAAATGCTTGTGTTTGTTGCATCTCCTTGGAGACTTGTCTGTGAACATGCGCTGTTCCAAGCGGCACCATTTCTAAAGAGCAGTGATGGGAAAGGCAACAGCTGCTGTGTGCTAGCGTTTCTGCTCGTGGAACGCAGGGAAGGCATTCTTGGACTTTTTTCCTTGGAAGCACAGGTAGCCGAGGAATACTGGAGGAAATAAAATGAATAACCAAAGGCCTTACAGTTGCATTGGGACTGGAGGATGGCAAGGTTGGGGTGTGTCATGGTTTGGAATGGTCCAAGAGGCTACAGGTACTGTTCCAAGATATTTGGCTCATGGGCGCTCTGAGTTCTGGCAGCAACACATGCATTCGTCTTTTACTTCTTTGGGGCCTCCAGATGGACTTCAGGGAAGGAAGCCCAAAGGCAGTCAGATGCTGTTGGTATCATTTTTGTCCATCAGTGTTTAGATCTGTATTGTCATGAAACAGGAGAAAGGTCTTTCAGTGCCACTCACCTGCCTTCAAACCACTGCACTGTCCAACCTTGGCGCTCCTGGTTGGGTTCACTGCCAGTTGGCCTTGTGGTCTCAGCATAGACCTGCTTTCCTGTTATCTGATGAGAGCCACGTGCCAGGGATTCGACAGGTGCAGATCGTGGATGTCAAGGTGAGGCAACACTTCCCTTGTTCAAAGCATATAATTTTTGTATCATATAAAGAAATTTCTGTTTCTAAGGGTTTATTTGACTTGGCTTCTGAGAGGAACATGAAATATTGAACTTGACTATTAAAATGAAAACAGCTCCAATTTGATAAATATCAAGTAATAAAATAATGTTTTCCTTCCATCTTAGCCAGTTGTTATGAAGGCTTGGAAACAGAGAGGAAAAGGAGCGACGAAAAGAGTGTTCAAGGTGTTCAGGAGATTGAGAAATGGGCTGAAAGGGGGCAAAAGAGAAGGAAAGAAAAAAAAAGGAAGGGACCCATCAGCCTGTATATAGGAAAGTACTTCAAAACATTCCTGGAAAGGAGGAATTTTAAAAATATTTATTTGAAAGGCAGAGTTATAAGGGGTGCCCCTCTCTCTCTCTCTCTCTCTCTTTCTCACACACACGTTCACACACAAACCAATTTTCTATTTGCTGATTCATTCCACAAATGGCCACAATGGCCAGAGCTGAGCTGATCCAAAGCCAGAAGCCTTTCAGGTCTCTCAAACAGGTGCAGGGTCCCATGACCTTGAATCATGTTACCCTGCTTTCCTATGCCCTAAGTGGAAAGCTGGATGGAAAGTGGAGCAGCCAGGACACAAACTGGCACCCTTTTGGGATACTGGTGCTTGAAAGCAGAAGATTAAACTGATGAGCCATGGCACCAGCCCCTAAAGATGTTTATTTTGGTACAGAGAATTTTCAAATGTTTGCTGAGAGGGCCTTAAAAAAGATCATGAAAAACATTTATTATGAAAAAGAAATTATGCATGGATCTCAAAAATTTGCACCCAAATAAACATGCATTCTAATTTCCTGGTTCCATGCATACTAAAAGTACCCAGTTATATTTGTATTCATTTCCTCTTTTGCTGGTGTGCGGGGTGCACGAAGCTGTTTGAAATGAAGCACTTTGGTCAGGATCCTCAAGAAGGTGAGTTAGGACTGTATCCCAGGACCTCGGGCTCCTTATCGGCCATGAACCTCTTTAAAACCATGTAGAAGCCACTCTTTGGCCCTTTCAAATTCTTAGAAAAGCAGAAGAAGTCACCAACAAAACTCTCGATAAGTTATATCTTGGAGGCCCTGCCCAGGCTTCTGGAAGTGATGCCAGGGGTGGAGACATTTGGGGTGAAGGTTGACTCCCTGGCATCTTATTTCCTATATCCTTGAGCTGGTAGCATCCTGCAGTTGCATTGAGTGTGACTGTGTTTTGATGAGCTTGTGGGCAGCTCTGGTCTGGATCATAGTTAAGGTCATCTACTGTGGGTCTGATTCTGTACATGAGTTCACTCAGTCTCTGTGTACTGAATGTGTGTCACACATGGTTGCGGTGTTTGATAATGTGGATGTTGTGCTATAGGGCCGAGAGAGCTATGAGTCCTGGTGAGGCAGTTCTGAGAGTTATGCTGCTGCCCTGGCTGAGTGCTGGGGAGACAGGATGACTGTCAGACTGAACCGGCTTGACAAGTGGCCCGTTCTCACTGGTCTGGAGTTGTTGGCTTTTCCTCATGGTTGAGTTGGAATCCAGTGCTGGTTGGCTGAGGTCACCATGCATATGATTCCATAACATTAGAGTGGTCTCCTGTTTTGGTAGGCTTGTCAGCAGATGAAAGTGTAAACCATCAGTCTGCCTGGCTTTTGGAATTTGTGTAGTGGGATGCACTGGGTAGTTCCTTGAGTCCAAGTAGTTGCTGATTTCTGGCGTCCTGTATTCGAAGCTTTAAGCTGATTCAGATACTGTAATTCCTTGTAACAGTCCTCAAAGTGATGCAGTTAAATCTTCAGCCGGTAGAAGGGACAGACCTGTCAAAGTCTCCTTTCTTCGCTTTGTAACTTTCTTTTCCCAAGCTGTCATTGCTCCTAGATTTAAAAAACTCTTCATGTGAAACAGATACAAATGAATTCCATCTAGAAATACTAGTGTATATGGTTGGGGGTGGGGAAGGAAGGGAATTGGTGTGGGGAGAAGCAGGGGGCTGGTACAGTAATTAAGTCCCTTCTTGGGTTGTAGCATCCCCAGTTTGGTTCAGCTTCCCATCCAGCAATCTGGTAATGCGCACCATGGAAGTCATCAGATGATGGCTGAAATATCTGGATCCCTGCCACTCAGTTGGGAGGCCCCAAGTCAATTCCAGACTTTAGCCTTCTCCAGCCCTGACTGTTGTAAGAAGGTGGGGAGTGACTTAGTGGATGGAGGTCTCTGTCTACTTTTCAGATAAAATGAGCATAAATCACTTGCTGAGAAATGCCATAGGTTGTTCTGTTGGGAGGAGCAGGTGTCAGATGTGCAGGTGTTATCTCAGACATAGCTGGGAAACTCATGGAAAGTGAATCTGGGCTGCTTAGGTGACAATCCCCTGGGAACTTGTAGTGAGGAAGGTGAGCTGACTGCTGGCTCTTCCCATTGGGTGACAGCATTGCCGGGGGTGATCCAGCAGTGGGATGGTGATGGAGCATTCTAGGATTCTTTAGGAGGGAGCTCCTGGTTCCTGGCTTCAGCCTGGCCTTGCCCTGGCTGCTCTAGCCATCTGGGAAGTGAACCAGTGATTGGAAGATGTGTGTGTGTGTGTGTGTGTGTGTGTGTGTGTGTGTGTGTGTGCGCGCGCGCATTCATCTCTCTCTCTCTATGTAATTCTTTCAAATAAATAAATCTTCAAAAAAAAAAAAATCAAGAGAATGGGTCCTTGGATATCTCCTGCAGTGTGCTTCTGTCCTAGGCAGCCTCATGTTAAGTTTTGGGGTCAAACATGAGCCTTTTCAAGGCTTATAGGGTTCCTGAGTTCTCAGGCTCAAATAGAGTGGCTGCTGTCCTCATATCCCATGCCTCAGAGCCCCTGAAATGCTACCATCAAATGGCAATTGGAGCCCACCAGGCTATGGGTCCCTGTGCAAAGTTGTCCCTGGGTAACACATTCCGGTTGAAGATGGTAAGTGGCCCAGGAGCCAGAGGGAGAAAATGAGCTTGATTGAGTGTCTTCATCTACCAAAGTCATTAGCGGTTTTGTTGTCATTTGTTTTGTTGTTTTATTTCACGATTGATTGGCATGTACTGCACACATTTATTTGTGGGTATTTAAGGATGGCTTATGGAGCCCACGCATAAGGGCTGAAGTTTGTTGCAGGAATAGTTTGGGGTTTCTCTGCTGGAACTGGGGGATCCTCAAATCTGTCCTACTGGGTGTTCTCACCCATATTGGGCAGATCGTCTCCAGATGTTTTCTCTCTTTACCCAAGGCCCTTACTGAAAGGGTCTGAGGCTCGTTTGAGATCACAGAACCAGGAGGCTGGCTGGGGGCTTTCTAGCTGAGGTGCACTTAAGCAGAATTTGAACGTGAACTTTCCAGGACTGAATCCAGGACTGAATTCTGAATCTAAGCTGAGGGCAGCCTCTGGCCAAACAGCTCAGCAAGTTTCCCATTGGTTATGGTACTCTTGGGCTTGGGAGGAACATCAGAACCTGGAGATAGCTAGACGCTGGTTGCAGGTGTCGTGGGTACATTTGGAGTGACCGAAGTTTGGGAACCCTGGGTCCCATGCGTGGTGGCAGGGGGTGGATTCCTTTCTTCCGACTCTTGCACAAGTGCCCCCCGGGGGTGCCAGGAAGCCTGGGTTAGGCTACAGCTCAGTTTTAATGATTCACAGATACCATTTGCTGAACACGTATTCCCAGTGCACCTGCTTCTTACTCCTACCAAGTGCTGGGTGTGGCAGCCAATAGGAGAAACTCAGTTGCCAACATCATGGGTTATTGTCTGTTCTTGGAAATTTCCATACTTGAACCAAACCAGTAAAACATTTACCTCTGGGCTGTCTATCTCTACATTCAATATTATTATTTAAATGGTCTTAGAGGACTTACAGGCTTTTAAAATTAATCTCAGAATATGATGTTTTGGGGTTTACAGAGTTAACCTCAGTTTTCATTTTTAGAAATATAGTTGGAAATTATACCTATCCCATATTTTTATTAGACTTTCATCTACTGGTTTTACCTTCTGTTGGTACTTTTCAATTCTGTTGTTCCTTCTGTGGTTGTTCAGCATCACTTTGATTAATTAGTTGGATGCTCACATAACCCTACATTGTCTAATGGGATCCCTTCAGGCTGGCTCCTCTGTCTTTTGGACCCTTTCCCGTTATTTTTAAAAGAGATTTATTTATTTATTTGGAAGAGTTACACGGAAAGAAGGCAAGGAGGGAGAGGGAGAAAGAGGATCTTGCATCCACAGGTTCACTTCCCAGATGGCCACAGTATATCTAGGGTTGGACCGGGCTGAAGCCAGGAGCTGGAAGAGCCATCTGGGTCACCCACAAGAGTGCAGGGGCACAAACACTGATGTTGTTTTCTGCTGCTTTCCCAAGAACATTAGTAGGGAGTGAGATTGGAAGTAGAGCAGCTGTGTCTGAAACTGGTACCTGCCCATATGGGATGCTGGGCAGTGTTGGCGACAGGTTTACCCATTATACCACAATGCTGATCCCCAGGGTTTGTTATTTTACATTGCAAGATGCTGTTATTAGCCTCTCTGGTATGTTCTCTGTCTCAGCTTTGGGATCAGCCATTTCTTCAAGTAGCCTTGACTGTTTTTGGAGAGAGGGAGAATGATATAAAAACTTAAGATCCAGGTACTGTTCTGGGAGTGTCATGGCTTCCAGGGCTGCTTGGTGGCTACAGCTAGTAAGCTTGTTGTGTGTGTGTGTAAGCGCATATTTAATATTTTCTCTAGCTCTCTGTTTAAAATACAGATTTTTTACAAAATCCATGGATGTTAGGCTCTAGACAAATGGGTGATTTTGGATATGTCACTGCCTTTTCCTTCTTAACAGGTGGCTAAACCCTTTGTTTAAAATTGGCCATAAACGGAGGTTGGAGGAAGATGACATGTATTCAGTGCTTCCGGAAGATCGCTCCAAGCATCTTGGGGAAGAATTGCAAGGGTGAGAAAGAGGCAGTGAGAAAAAGGGTGGGGTGAGGGAGGCTCACAGGTTTGCTGTCTGGGGTCCCTTGTCTTCCATCTGGCCCTTCTAGAACTTGATTCCGTAACACTCGTCCCTCTCCTTGCCTATGTAGTGGTCTGAAGGAATTTGGAGTGTATACGTGGAGGAGGGAGGCCAACCCCCCATAGAGGGTGCCTGAGGTGATGTCACTGGAGGAGGTTGCTGTATGGTCAGCCTGCCTGCCGGGTTGCTGAACACTCAGCAGGCTTGGCTGTAGCCTTTTGGCCGTGGAGACTTTCCCCCTCAAGGCCCATTTCTCTGCTGTCTGTATTCCTTATTAGCAATTAGCCAGTACTTACAGGTGGCTGCAGAATGCCCCAAATAACCCCTGCCTGTCACCCTGCCACCTACCTACCTCTGGTTACCTGTGGGACAAGGTATTCACTTCTTGACCAAGCCTTATTATTCCTTACAGATACTGGGATAAAGAAGTCCTGAAGGCTGAGAATGAGGCACGGGAGCCTTCCTTGACAAAAGCCATCATAAAGTGTTACTGGAAGTCATACCTGATTTTGGGGATCTTTACATTAATTGAGGTAAAAGTTCTGATATGCAATGAGTTGTTTTCCAAAATATGTAATGAGTTGTTTTCCAACTCACTGATGGCTCGTTATTGAAGTGAATGGGCACCCAAAGCGAGAGGCTGCCAGGTGGGGTTTGAGTAGAGTCCAGTGAGTTCATGAATTCATGCACTCACTTTAGTTTTTTGTTCTTGGTGTCTGGGTGGAATTTGCTGAGTGAGAGGTAGCGTTTTGATAGCCTTATAGCAGAATGGCTGAAAGCGGTCACTGGACAGTCCCTGACAGAAAACCAAGAGGGCAGTGACTTCTGTTCCCTTGAAGGGCCTTCCCCTGGAGGTGCAAGGCAAGGTTCTGCACGGGGCCACCAGGCCAGGTGGCTGACATCTGTGTCCTGCTGGAACAGATATTGGAAATCTGGGTACATGGCCTGGACCCTTGGTGGGATCTTAGCACCACCGTTAGGACATAGATGGTCCTATTTGTCTTTAAGGGTGGCAAGAATAGAAGTTGCTGGGAGAGGGTAACTTCAGGTGGAAAGTGCCGAGTTGTCAAAAGTACATTTTTTGTTGAGGGTGAGACAGGTGGTTCTGCTGACTTCAACAAGGGAGGGAGGTATAGCTGCTGTTTATGTCTTGTGTGTATTGAAGGTCACTGACAGCATCAAGGAATTTGGTCAGGCAGCTTTGTGCTACCTTCGCTTGGATGGCCTGGGTGGTTGACATTGGCAGTGGTGACAAAGGTTTGTTGACCCGTGTGCCCAATGATGAGGGCTCGCTAAGAGGGTCGCTCCCATGGCCTGGCTGCTGCCTTGCCCTGTGAAGTTCAGGTGGAGCTATAGGAGAGGGTGCAAGAGCCCTTCAGGAATTTCCCCTCCACATCTTTGACCTGTGCCAGCATACCTCTGCCAAGGGACTTTATGGTTACAGTAAGTTTGAAATAAATCGAGAGAGAGAAGCTAATGTTGCTGTGGCTTGCATGTGCATGGTTTTTTTGACCAAATGCAACTTTGCAACTTCAGTGAGCAGAGCTCTCCAGGGTTCTCTGTGTTAGCATGCCCTAGAGCCTCCTTGGTGCCTGTGACCTCTGCCAGGTGGTAGCTCAAGTGTGGGCAGAAGTGTCTGGCTCTAGAGGGACCTCACACAACTGTTGAGCCACCTCTTGGAGCTGATTCTGTTCTCCAGTTAGTGTTTGGAGGCAGGTGCTCAAGGACTTGGAAGCAGGATGTCTTTTGGGGCTGGGTTTAAACTGGGGTTTTGGCTGCTCTTGACATGAGGGACTAGTGGGGTCTCTACATCCAACATGCAGAAGGACCAGATCCCTTTCCAGAGAGAGCTTGCATGGCTTCTAATGGGAGAAATTGGCTTGGAACGAGAGGCCGCTGAGGTTGGGCTTTCTCCCAAAAGAGGCATGCACCATCGTGGGGCTAGGAGCACTGACACCACAGATGGTTATACTTACTAGTAGGTCTAAGAAGGTTAGAAGTGGAAAAAGCCAACTGCGGCTGCAAGTGGCAAAATGGTGGCCTCTTCTGGGAGGCTGGCTGTGGGCAGGTATTGCAGGAGAGGGTGAGATGGAGCACCTGGCTGATGGGGAGACTCGTATTTACCAGCAGGCTGGCAGCCACAGCGGCAGCAGCAGGAGCAGCAGCAGTTTACACTCAGCAGTAACAGTGGTACTCTTCACAAGTTGGAATACTCCGACTAGCAGTGGTGGTGGCAGCGTTGGGAAGGGCTCCTGCTCAGAGTGATAGCAGTAGTACTCAGTAGTAGTAGCTGTCTTGTTCAGAAGTACTGGCAATGGCAGTATTAGTAGGGGTTCATAGTAGTGATAGTAGTGGTACTCAGTACTACTGGCAGTACTTCCCAGCAGTAGTACTACTAGTAGCAATAGCATTGGTAGGGGGTTCATGCAGGGGGTTCTATGTAGTAGTACCATAACTAGGAATAGTAATATAAGTGGCAACACTGCTCGTGGTGGTTGTAGTAATAATAAATAAGCACTTGAAAAATATTATGTACTAGGACCCTTTGTGAGCACTTTTTTATACAATATTATTGTGATCCTTTTGGCCACTTTGACATGATGGAAGTTATTGTAGACCTCCTGTTTTCTGAAAGAGGATCTCACTGCCAAGCTCAGACTCAGAATGTTCAGGGCCGCTCAGAATGGCAATGGCAGTGATCAGCCTGGAGCCCTCTGACTGTGAGCCTCTTCATCTCTTAGCCATGGCCCCATGGTGCCGTGAGAACTTTGTTTGCCTGTATACCTGATTGTTAGGCTTAGTCAGGGACACTGGGTTGAGCCTGAAGGTATCCTGGAGCAGTGGAGGGTAGCTGCCAGGAGTCAACTTAGGATTTGGGGCTGCCTTCCTCACCCAAGTTCTTTAAACAACCATGTCTCTAAGATTCCATGCTGGTCTTGGATGATGTTGACACTGGGACTGATGGACAGGGCAGAGGCTAAGTCCCCTGCTTTCCTCCTGAATGGGGCCATCTCTGTGATTGACATGCCTTTGGTCCAAGTTAGGAAGTCACATGCACTTGATTGGCAAGGCCAAGAATCCTGAGTCAGTCACTAGCATGGGTTGGATTGGTGATGGGGGCAGTTCTTTAGGTTTGGCATCTGGCGCATCTTCTTATTGTGGGACAGACTCCAGGCCTTTGGTGTTGGTATAGCAGGCTTGGTCTCTGATGGTCAGCATGGCCCGAGCTGGTTTGTGCTTTGTGTATACTGATATCTTGGAGGTTGGTGGTATAGAATGCGACAGTGGCTGTGTATTCTCCTTGTGAGTGTAGTGACTATTGAATGCTGTTCGTTTGAACTCTGTGGCTTTAACATAACAGCTGGAAGAACTTTTAATGAGGTTCAGGGAGCTATGGGGTCATCAGCTAAGCTAAAAATAAATGGTGTTTTGTTGGTTTGGTTTGGTTTGGTTTGGTGGTACAGAGAAGTCTGACTTTAAACACAGATGCTCTTGTCTTAGACCTGGCCTGTTGATAGTCTGCTGTTTTGGAGAAGTTAGGGATGAAGCCATTTCTCAAGATGCACCTGTTTTCAGGTGCAGTTTGGCTTTGCGATCATCAGAGTGGGTTATTGATTAGACAGCATGAGCACTAGTGAGTAACAGGAGGAATGAAGTGGCTTCTGATGTGATGTTGCTTGGGTTGCCTGCCTGCTCGTCTTGAGGCCTAGACTGTGAAAGAGTTCCAGTACGCCAAGTGTTTTGTGAAAGGCGAAGGGCTCCGTTGTCCCTTCCCATTTGTCCAGTGGACAAAATTCCCAGGGCAGCATGTGTCCCAGACTGGGTGCTGTTCACCAGACATGGTGGGAACAAGACTCTGGGTGTTAATGTCGGTGACACAGCAGCAAGCAGAGGCAGGGAGCTCTGAAGCTTAGATTGCAAAGCAGTGCATCCGTCACCCTGGAGGTGACCTGCAGTCCACCAGTTCCCATCCCATGATTCCTTCTGTACCCTTGTGGGGCTGCCATAGAGGCTGAAGGGAGTCCCTACACTGCTAGGATCCACAGGGAGGAGCCTTGGGGAGACTGAGCCAATTCCTAAGGCCCAGGCTACTTTCCTGCCTTGCCCTTTGTCTTGACACTTGAGCTGGCTTGCCATGGAGTGTGAAGTTGGGTGCATCAAAGGAATGAGGGTGGGCCTCTCAACTGCCTCACATGGAAGGAAAGCATAGCGGGTCTGCCCTGTGCTTTTGAACCTTGGCAAAGGGCCTGTTCAGCCACCAGCCTTGTCTGTTGACTTGGCTTTTGCCAAGACCACATTGTTTCAGATCCAGGCTGGAGTTGTAGCAGCTGCTTGAGGCCAGTGTCTGTGTTGAATTTTGTTGAGCTGACAGCAAGGAGTAAAAACCTGCTTGTGCTGCAGTGTGGGTTCAGGGATGTTTTCACAGAGCCAGGCAGGGCCCTTGCAGCTCCTAAGTCTTCCTTCTAAGTGCTCCTTACCCTGTGTCACTCAAGCCAGGAGCCCGGCTATAGCTGTTGGTAGTGGAAATCCAGTGCATTCCTGACATAATACCACAAGCTAGAGGTGGGGCAGGCATGGAGGAGAGCAGTGTGGGGAGCTGCAGGGCAGGGTGTGGCACGGCCCTGTGGCAGGTGTGCAGGGTCATATCCTCAGAGATGGCCTTGAGCAGCAAAGGGTCACTGCTTTTAAACCCATTTGCTTTGCAAAGTTCAGGGGAGTAGGTGATCATTTAGGAAACATTGTTTTTGTGTCTGGGAGTTCAGTGCAGTGGTTAAGCTGCTGGTTGGGACACCACTCACTATTCCATGTCTGGTTCAAACACCAACTTCTCTCTCAATTGAAGCTACCTCCTAATGTTCACCTGGGAGGCAGCAGGTGGCGGCTCAAATGCTGGAGTCCCTGCTACTGATAGTGGAGACCTGGATGGAGTTCCTGGCTCAGACCAGGCTGCTGTGGGTGTTTGGGAAGGTCACTGTAAGGCTTGAGTTCATGTTCAGAAGCAGAAATCCACAGAGAATAAAGTTTAGTTTAAAACAAGATTTATTGGGAATGCTCCCAGGCGAGGTTCACTGGTTTGGTATAGACTGTGGGCCAGGGAAGTCACAGCCAGGGAAAAGGTTTTTTTTTTTTTTTCTTTTTTATCAGGGGGCTGTAAAGGTGGGGGGTTTGGAGGACAAGGGAATGTGCCTTGTATGGTGCTAGAGTGTCATAGACTTTCTTCGACATTGGTAAATTCCTAAGTCACTGCTGGCTGAGGAGGGAGTTGCCTTCTATAGGTGTGTCCTTATCAGCCACCCTTCTTAGCCTCCTCCTAGGACACCCACCCCAGCTGGGCTTCCATTCCAACCCATTTCTCGGAAAAGGGGTGGCATTGATCTCTTGGCTGATCCTGTTGAGTTGAGGCATTGAGAGGAAGGGCTATGGGTGGACCGTCAAGGGAGGAGGTGGGTAGTTGGACATATGGGTGCAGCAGCACTTGATTGATGGCCACATGGGAGACCTCTTGCACCCCTGAATGGATGTGAGTAGGAGACACATAGCTAATAAAGGTTCTAATCCTGGAGCCAATCAAGCATACAGGGAAGAGCACCATTGATGTAGAAACAGCATTCTTCCTGTAGGAAGAGGCACATTTCTCCCTTGCCTTCCATCAGGAGGTCCAGAGCCTGGCTGTTTTGAAGTTCCACTCAAACCTAAGATGTAATTTGTCGTTGGAGGGGATCAATAGATGTAGCTGAGGCTTTGAGTGCTGGTTGCTACTGCTCTTCCACGTCTCGCTAGGTGATAAGACCGTGGACTCCTTTGAAACATTTCTGGATGGGAGAGTCAGTTTGACTTTGGCAGGGTGCTGGAGTTGCATCTGCTCAGCCCCAATATTTTAGTCTTTTGTGTGATAGTTTTGGTGGGGCGGATTAGGCTAGAACAGGAGTGAGCAGAGGCTTGTGTTGAGCTAGGAAGAGTTGGTTAAAAGGTCGTCGAGTGGGGAAGCAGCATCTAAAAACAGAAAACAAAGCTGTGGCAAAGAGAAAGATTTGTGATTTGTTTGGTGTGTGCATTTTAGCAAGTGGTTATGGAGTGATTAGTGGACCTCATCTGGGAACACTCCCAATAAAGCTTGCTTTAAGCTAAACTCTATTTTGTGTGGAGTTTTGGTTCTAAACATAAAATTCAACCTTACAGCGACCATTTGATGCAAGATCTCTCTCCCCCCACCAATGAAATAAGTAAATGAAAAAGTATTTTGTGAATACTTGTGTTCATGATAAAGTAAAAAATGAACAAATAAAAAACCCTCCAGAACTCTAAAAATTGAAACTTCCAACAGCTTTCTGCAAAACTTGGGTTTTAAAATGGCTTATCTCCATTTTTCTCCTTCTGCCATGGGGTCTTTCAGCAGCGAAAGGGTTTTAGGAACGTTGTAAGAGAACCAGCCTCTTTTCTGTTAAGAGCACACTTGGTTTTCTCCTGGGACTCTTGTCCCAGAAGCATAGTCGGAGCCCACACTTGTATTCACACTGTGAATACTTCACACCTCAGAGCGCTGGATGCTGTCAGATCTCCTGGGCACCCCTGGGGTAGCCAGGCAGGCTTGATCATGGCCGTGGCCATGACCCTGGGCCACAGGACAGGATGGATGGACAGGCTGAGAGTCGTGTGCCTTGCATGTGGCAAGTCTGGTTTCTGAAGTGAAACATTAAATCTTTCAAGTTAGTGCTCGAGTTCTCTGCCCTGATGGTGGCTGTCCTGCTGGGTTCTTTGGGGGCCCAAGCCCGAAGGGCAAGATTTTAACTCTCCCCTGCCCACCAACTCTGTGCTGCGTGGTTAACTGCTAGACATGAGGGCCAGGCCTTGTGGAAATGTTTTTTTTTTTTCCTTAGGTTTTAAATATAAGTGGAGGGTTAGACATAAAAAGCAGAGCCAGGGCTTGAACCAGGTGCTGTGACATAGGTTGTGGGTATTGTAAGAGAGATCTTTAGTGCTGATTCTGTCTTCAGCATGGTTCCGTCCTGGTTGTTGGCAGTATTTGAGGAATGAATCAGCAAATGGGACACTTTTTTTGGTTCATCTCTGTCTGTCTGCCTTTCAAATAAAATGAAAATGCCTAAAGCTTTTTTAAAAAATCCTGTATGGTTTCAAAGTGAGGAATGCTTGTGCTGGAGTAAGGATTGTAGTCTTGGCTTTCGATAAGACTCTTCCCTAGGGCATAGATCTGAGCAACTTAAAATTTTTTTTTATAACTGTAAATAACACATTTCATACATTCCTTAGGTTACCGCTCCAAGAAGACAGACTTCCCTTCTGCAACTGTTGACCTTGTTCTCACACCCAGAAAGCTTTAAATGCTTAGTTACAAGATTGGTCATGAGCATCTCCCAGTTGCTTCATCTCTAACTGGTTCAGGATTAGGCCCACGGATGAACAGGTGTGTGGGAAGACAGACAGGCATGGGCCAGCCATGCTCTTTGATAGGAGCACTGAGCTGGTTTGCTCAATAAGAGGGCTCAGACCTGCCAGTCTTCGGGAACAGTGGAGGAGGCAGTGACCTGCCTTCGGCCTGTGTCCATGTTTGCTGGGTGTGTTGTTTCTCTGATGGGAGGTGTCCCTCTTTCTTTCCCTGTTTGAGTCCTGAACCCCATCCATGCCACACTGAAGCTGGAAACTGTGCGGCAGGCAACAGGGACTTTCAGAGGAGGTGAGATGTTTCGGCAAAGTGTGATGGCAGGAGTGACAGCTAGCCTTGGCTGGCCTGTGTGCAGCTGATCCTGGCGTCCTTGGCAGGGGCTTTTCTGTGTGTCACTGCAGTAAACTGTAACCACTCTTAGAAGCTATTCCAGAAACTTCTATTGCCTCTCTCTCTTTTACTCTAACTTAATATTTAATTTGTTAGTTTTGAGATAGCATCTTAAATTGACATTGTAGTCAAAGGCTTAATGTTCTGTTAAGTAAAGAATTCAAGTAAAGGTAAAACAATCAGTTAGGTGGGAAAATAGGCAAGGGTTCTAGACAATAGTTCAATGAAAATATATTCAGTTTCAAACATCAATTCTAACATACAGAATCGTTAACATTGCAGTGTAAAAATTATGTAAAATTGTAAAATTGTAGCGTAATTATTAACAATTTGATAAAGTTTTAAAATAGAATTTGATTAAACACTTTAAAAAAAGTTTCACTTTTCATGGTACAGTTCTATAGGCTTAGGGGTTTCCCCTTTCACCCTGCCCCCCAAACTCCCTTCCTCCCCCACAAATTCTCCTCCTCCCCGACAAACTTCCCCCTCCCGGCAAAACTCCCCTCCTCTTAGCTCCTGTCCCTCCCAATCTCCCTTCCTCCCCTTGCCCCGAACAAAGCAGTATTTTCAACAGCACTGATATACAGACATTTCTTTTTGTTTTGTTTTTTTTTTTAATTTTTAAAAAAATATTATTTTCCACATGTAAGGGTGTCTGGTTATTTGCCTTTCTGGATCTGGCTTATTTCAATAAACCCAGTGTCCTCCAGTGGCAGCCATTTTCATGCAAATCCCCTTGAAACAAATGGCTGAGCACAAAATGAGTGTGGCCTGTGTCCTCCTGTGTCCTTGGTATTTGACCGGCTTAGGCTTACGTGGTGCTTCCGTGGCCTCGTGCAGGGCAACGTGGTTGGTGAAGTGTGTGTGTTTATGGTCACCAGCGGGGTGCAGGCATCATGGCCCATGTGGAGACAGAGGGCCTCGTCCATCAAAATCCTGCCGAGGCACTGCATGCCAAGAAAGAGCATGTTTCTTCTTATTCTTTTTCCTGTCTTTGTTTCTTTTCTTTCTTTTTTTTTTTTTTAAAGTTCTTCATCTGTATTGTGCATGGGCTCCTCACCTTTAATGGAGAACAGCTATCAAAGACAAACCTGTTACCTGTGTACGACGCCCATGTTAATAGGGAGGGGTTGCCTGGAAGGAGAAGCTGGTCTCAACGTCGTTTTTTTTTTTTTTTTAAAGATTGATTTATTTTTATTAGAAAATCAGATTTACAGAGAGAAGGAGAGACAGAGAGAAAGATCTAGTGTCAGGTTCTTGAAAGGCTTCCAAACTTTTGGCATTTTGTCCTTGAGAATCCAGAGGAAATGATGTGGATGGCCTCTGTGTTTACTTTAGTGACTTGGATTTGAAGCTGGAGCATTTGGGAGGAGGCCGCTTTGCGGAGCTTGTAAGGAAGAAGCAGCTCTGGGTGGAGTGGCAGGGAGAGCTCCTCTGCCTGCTGTCCCAGGGTGCTTGGTGGTTTCCTTGCCTTTCTCTGTGGGAGGTTGCTTCCCTTTGTGTCCTCTAGGTGAGCCCCAGTGCCTCCCAGTTTCAGTTTCTGCCTAGGGAATAGATGATGATTTCTTCAAAACCAGCCTGGGACAAGTGGCTTAGTAGTTAAGATATCTGTGTCACTTTTCGTTTTCTTGAGACTTACTTATTTTTATTTGAAAAAAAGAGTTAACTCCAAAAGAAGAAAAGACAGAGACCACTTGGTCATTCCTAAATGCCTGCAATGGCTGGGGCTGGGCTGGCCTGAGGCCACGAACCAGGAGCTTCTTCCAGGTCTTCCCACATGAGTGCAGGGTCCCAAGGACTTGAGCCATCCTCTGCAGGCCATTAGCAGGGATCTGAATTAGAAGTAGAGACACTAGCATTTGAACCAGCACCCAAATGGGATGCCAGTGCTCAGCTTGCTATACCGCCATGCTGGCCTTGTTCTGTTGTCAAGGTGACTCACATTGATTCTCAGCTTTGGCGTCTGATTCCAGCTTGCTGCTAATGCAGACCCTGCAGTATCAGAGGCCCAGATTGAGGTTCCAGCCCTTGGCCCATGCCTAGGCCTGGTCACTGTGGGCATTTGAAGAGTAAGTCAGCTACTGAGAGCTCTCTTTATCATCCTATCCCACAGAGCCTCCAAATAACAGCAGCAACAAGCCAGTATGTGCAATCTATGGCTGATAGAGAACCAGTATGACGTCATCTTTTATCTTGACTTCTGCATGTTCAGTCTTTGACTCCAGACTGCTTACTTAAGGTGCCAGTAGATGTCTTAGAGAAGGTGGAAGTACTTGTAGGTGCACCCTAACTTCCAAGACCTGTGCATGTAGTGTGGCCTGGGACAGATCTTGGGGGCTCCCTTTCCTCATTCATGTTGGTGGCAACATCTTGGTTCTTAAGGGCTATTGAAGCGGAAGTGGCTGAGCCACAAGCTTGCCTCATGCCAGTGCCTTCTGGACCCAGAGTTTGGGAGCATGGATGAAGTGGACGAGAGTTGGCTGTGGTGCCATAACGCAGTTCCTTCCCCTTTCCCTTTTCAGCTGCTTTTTTGCTCCTGCACTCTGGGCTGAGATATCCTGCTAGTTGGCCAAATATGTTTTGAAGACACTGGTTATAATTCTTATAAATACAATACATAGTGTCCTAAGCACCATGCACTATAGCTCTGTTGTCTTTAAACTGAATATTTTAACTTGATGTACAAATGACATTCCATTTCTCTTTAAGAAGAAAGGAGCCCTGTTTCACATTTACATTGATGGAGGATCACCATACTTTGTCAAGATGCCCAGTTAACCTGTTAATTAAACTTGTGCTGACAAAAAGATCAGTGAAGTTTTTGTTACTAAGGTTTCTCTTTTCTTGTTTCTTTTAGGAAGGCACCAAAGTAATGCAGCCCATATTTTTGGGGAAAATCATCGATTATTTCGAGAACTACGATCCCTCAGATTCAGCAGCCTTGCGCATGGCGTACGCCTATGCTTCTGTGTTGACTGTCTGTACCCTCATCTTGGCCATTCTGCACCACTTGTATTTTTATCATGTACAGTGTGCTGGGATGAGGTTAAGAGTAGCCATGTGCCACATGATTTATAGCAAGGTAAGTGCCACTCGCCATCAAGACCTGGCCCTCGCCTTTGGTGTCTGAAACATTTTGGGAATGTTTTGTGCAAATGTTTTGTGAAAAGGGTGAAAACACAGTCATTAGAGCTATGCTGGAGAAGCCCCTTGTTTGCATCAGGCTAACGGGTATCTTGCTGTCAAAGCTCATTTTTTCTTTCTCTTGGAGCAAATATTGCTGCTATGTAGGACTCTTTTTGCTGCTGCATCAATGCTGCCTTTGATAACATTTGGCCATGGGCTGTTACAAAATACTGAATTTATTATCGAATCTAATTAAAATATCAAATTGATTTTCGCTGTTTTCATGACTGAAACTCTTCATTGTGTTCATAGAAATTTTTCATTGTCTGTTTAAGCCTTTATTAACATCAAAGTTTTATTTCAAAGCAAACTTCCATGAAATTGGTTCTACCAAATTAAGTCTAAGAGAAAGGAATATATTTGTGAAAGGGAATATTTATAATTTTACAATGAATCAATTAAGTGTTTCCGGTATAGTTTGATAGCTGAGGAAAATGTCAGTGGAACCAAGCCAAATACAGGAAGTGTTTATTTTCTAGAACTATTGGCTCTTGTTTCAAAGAGTGTTTAAGGAAATACTGGGATGTTTGGGATGCTACTTTCCATTTGAGATTGTGTTTTAGTAATTGTGGAGAAAATATGCAATTTTTCTATTTCGTGTTGCTTTTCATTCAATTTCAATTTTTGTGTCAAATTTCCTTTCCCTTTATGGCAGTTGGAAGGGTCCGATGTGATTTGACTTGTATTGAGAACTGCATGACATTGTGCCACAGTTTGCCTGCTCTTCTTTGCTTGAAAGGATGGAGTTTCGGACCTTTACACAGATGTTGCCATGGGGAGGCTGGGATGGGAGCTGCAGGTCTCTGTCTACTGCATCCTGCGTATCTCTTTGCCTGGGACTGTCTAAAAATTTTTTTTAAAATCTTCATTTAAACAGAAAAGCAAATAATTTAAAGTGTTGCTTCTTCTACCTCAGTGCTAATTATCTAGGACTTCTGTTTATTATGAATTCATTTCTTTGCAAAATGCAGAGTATTTTGTCGCAGCCTCCTTGGAGCAGTGTTTTACCAAACTTGAACACGAATCTTGGAGGCCTAGTATCTTGGCTGGCTGCAGCATACACTTGTGGCTTCCTTGTCTGGACATGGAACTGGTGCAAATGCCCATACATTCTAGTGAGAGGATCTTTTCTGCTTTCCCCTCTCCTCTTTCCCCTCAACTCCTCCTCCCTCTCCTTCTCATCACCATCATCATCATCTTTGTTTTCCTGTTGTGCTCCCTTCTGCCATTCACAAGATGTGTACTCCGGTTTCTCTGTAAATGGGCTAGGTTTTGATCTTCCCAGCTCCTGGCTATTTCCAGTAAACAGGTAGGAACTGGTCATTAGCACTCAGCCTACGGGAATGCCCCTTGGAGGCTGCAGGCAGGCTTGGTGTGCTGGCTCACCCATGCAGGGCTCTTATGAGCTGTGGTCCCCTGTTTTTCTTCCCCTTTACACCAAGGCTTTGGAAAGCAGCCTTTGGGAAATCTGAGCCAACCTGGCAGATTTGCTTACCTGACTGTAAATATCTCCCAAAGGTATTAATTTGCCAGCTTGATTGCTCTAGAATTGTCTCTGTGCGAAGTCGCGAATTGCTTGGACTAAACCATAGACTTAACCTGAAATTCCAGAAATGTGAGAAAGCCAAGTGCCCTCTCATGCCAGCCGGTACCCTGGAAAAATGCCAGTGAACAAATCCACAGTTGCTTGCATGTAGGCTGCTTCCTGAGGGTAGAAGCTGGTGCCAGGAGCACCTGTGATTGGCTCACCTTGAAGAATTTGCACTGTGTGCCCAGATCTGACCCCAGCTCCCAGGCCTGGGGCAAAATCTGATTACGTTATTAGGGAAGTGACTGCTAAGTTCATGGTTGTGTGTGGCATTGGTTCAGCTCCCGGGACTGTATCATATGGGAAAATAACTTGTTATTTACAAAGCAAAAAAAAAAAAAAATCACTTTTAGCTTTTCATCATTGGTTTTTGTTTTAATCATAGAAAAGTTTGTACACCACTAAGTTTAGCAGTTTAATCATTATTTTTAAAATATTGATTTCTAAATCTTTAAAATGGGGCCTACACAGTGATGTAGTGGATAAAACTATTGCCTGGGATACCAGCATTCCATGTGGATTTTGGCTAAAATCCCAGCTGCTCCACTCCCTTTTTTCTTTTTATTTTCAAGATTTATTTATTTTTATTGCAAAGGCATATTTATAGATGGAAGGAAAGACATAGAAAGGTCTTCTGTCTGCTGGTTCATTCTTCAGGTGGCCGTAATGACCAGAACTGAGCCAATCTGAAGCCAGGATCAAGAAGCTTCTTCTGGGTCTCCCATGTAGTTGCAGGGTCCCAAGGCTTTGGGCCATCCTCTGCTGCCTTCCCAGGCCACAAACAGGGAGCTGGATGGGACTTGAAGCAGGTTGGACATGAACTGGCACCCGTAAGGTATCCTGGCATACGCAAGGTAAGGATTTAGCCACTGAACCATCGCTCCAGGCCTAGCTGCTTCACTTCTGATGTAACTCCTTATTAATGTGCCTTGGAAAACAGCAGAAGATGGCCTGAGTGCTTGGGCCTCTGCACCTACATGGGAGACCCAGAAGAAGCTCTTGGCTTCAGACTCTGGTTGTTGTGACCATTCAAGGAGAGAATCAATGGATGGAAGTCTTTGTCTCTCCTTCTCTATCACTCTGTCTTTCAATAAAGAAACAAATCTTTACTAACGATTTAAATTAGAGACTTAAGAGTTATAGTTAAAGATTTAACAAGATTTATTTCTTTGTTTGAAAGAAAAAGTTAGAGAGAGCAGAAACACAGAAAGAGAATGACTTACAGGCCTGTTACTGTAGGCCTCAAAATGACAAGCCCTATAACAGACCTTACAGCTCATACATTAGCATATGGATTACAGGTTAAATCCTCCTTAGACGTGAAGCTGTAAATTTTAAACATGGTAGTCGTTCATCCAGCCTGGGAATCTGTGTGTGTGTGTGTGTGCATGCGTGTATGTTTCTCTTTTTTTTTCTTTATTTTTGACAATCTTTACATAGTTAATTAGGGCAAAAAAGGTTCAAGGACTACAGGAAAGTGGGTAAGGCTATTATTTCCACATTGTTTTTTTTCTTGTATCTGGGATTAGGGGGGATAAAGGGAGAAGCCCCAACCAGTCTCCCACCCATCCCAGGTCCCTGATGTGGGACATGCTCCGAAGGTCTTGCTCAAGTGGTTTTGATAGTTCAACAGTTATTAATTGCTGCCAGTCTTGCCATTCCTAGCATGATGAGGTCGCTGCAGAATCCACTGATTGACATAGTCCACCTTAGAGTCTCCGTTTGCCCAGTTTTTCACTGCCAACATATGGCTAGGGTAGTTGATCGATTTGTTCTGTCCTCTCTTGTGGTGCCAGGTATCCTTTGCAGGTTCTGATAGACTGCCATATCCTCCATGTGCACCTGGTTATGCTCTCCACTGCTCCATCTGAGCCTCTGAGAAGGCTCGGCTCTGGCACTTGCACTCCATGGCAGACGATGGGTTCTGAGTTCGGCAGTTCGATTGGGGAGATCCCAAAAGAAACTTTGAGGTGATCCCAGACCAGATTCATATGTGTACTTGCAAGTTCAGAGACTGGTACAGTCCATCACCTGCTTTGGAAAGGATCCCACTGAATCGAGAGGGTGAGAGTGCTGTGAGATGGAGATGGGATTCTAGGCACAGAGAAGTGGGAAAGGTATTCAGGGAATGACAGCAGCACAGTTTGCATTAGAAGAACAGAGGGCATGAAGAAGGATATTCAGAAAGGCACATGAGGACCAGGGAGCTGATGGTCTGATCATGGAGAGGGAGCTACCTAAAGGTGTGCTTTGTTTTTCGTTCAGAGTTCATATTGGTTGATTTACTCCTCAAACGCCCATGTAGACTGAGATCCAAGCTAGGGATCCCCTTTAGCGCTCTCTCCTGCATGGGTGACAGGGGCCCAGTTACCTCAGCTGTCACTGCCAAACCCAGAATAATCATGGGTGGAAACTGGACTCAGGAGGCACAGGAGGGCATTCTGAGGTGGGGCATGGGAGTGTTTAACCGCTAAGGCCAAATGCCCACTCCCTTTTAGTTTTTGAGTAAGAGAGATGATGATGGTCAGGGTGGTGACTTAGGAACTGTGCTCCAGCCAAGTCTCTCCCTATTGAATTAAGTTGGAGACTGATGAAGATCAAGTGACCATTTATGTGTCAATCTATTTCTGGTTTCTCCATTCTGTTCTCTTCATCTGTGTGTCTTGCTTTGTGTGATACCAAATTCTCTTGGTTGCTCTAGCTTTGTAAGTGTTGAAATCAAGTAGTGCTAAGCATCCCTTCCTGTTTTCATTTTTAAATTGCTCTGGCTATTGTGAAATCTTTTGCATTTTCAAGTAGATGTTAGCTTATCATTTCCACAGAAAGGGACATTGGTATATTCATTGAAATTACATTAATTTTACAGAATAGTTCAGAGGAAATGGAGATCTTAACATTATTCAGATTTGCACTACGTGAATAATGCACATCCCTTCATTGTGTCATACTTTATTTTCTCTTGTTATTCTTATAGTTCAGTTACATATTTTTTTAACATTTTGTGTTTTTGTTATTTCTAAACAATATTTTAAAGTTTTTGCTTTCTATTTGTTGCTATATACACAGATGCAATTTCTTTTTTTGCTTCTGCATTGTTTTTAATTCCGTGATAAATAATGATACAATTAACTATTAGTTTTTGGTGTATTTCTTAGAATATCTGTACAATAATCATGTCTTTGAAGAGACACCTGTCATTTATTCTGTCTAGTTATCAAGCATTTGTGTTTTGACTTCTAAAGTCTTTTGCTAGGCTCATATGCACAGTTAGGTAAGATGTATTTGTATTTAAATGCTCCCGTCATTACCACCATGCAGTGTTTATGCTCTATTTATTCTTGACTTAACTGAATTATTTATTTGAAGGATAAGTAACAGATAGAGGGAGTGAGGTAGAGAGATAAGGGAGAGAGATAAGGGAGATAGATCTTCCATCCCCTGGTTCACTCCCTAAATATGCGTGAGAGGCAAGTCTTGGCCAGGTCTAAGCCAGGAGCCAGGAATTCCATCCACCCTTCCCACATGGTGGCAGGAGTTCAGTCACCTGGGCATCATTTGCTGCCTGTCCAGGTAAATCAGCAGACAGCTGGATCAGAAGCTGAGGAACAAGGACCTGAACCAGGCTCTGCTGGGCATTACTCCCAAGCTGAGACTTAACACACTGCAGTGTTTGTGGTTGAAGTGTTCAACTAGGGCAGCTATCTCTCTGTCTGTTCCTCCTGTCAGGGTTCAATGTTTGTGTCTATCTTCAAATTGCTACTATTCCCAGCCAGTGATTCCTTTTCAGTTTTAGAGTCTCCGCTTGGCTCCTCCCTGGGTGCAGAGGCCTAAGCGCTTGGACCATCTTCTGCTTTCTCAGGCACCATGGCAGGCAGTTGGATTGGGAGCAGAACAGCCAGGTGGTAGCTCGACTCACTGCAGTGCAGGCCCCTGGGACAATTTGTTTCAGCGTTCTAAAATCTATTTCTTGGAGTAACGTGGATCTGCTATTATTATTTATATGTTTTGGAGAGTTTGTCTTTTCCTGCTGTGTATTTCCCATTTTCCCATTTTACATCCAACGTGAGTGCCAGCTTGTTGGTGTGCACTCTGGCAGTGTCCTGAAGACTGCTGAATGTTGCAGGAATGCAGGACTTATTTATTCATGAGTTTGAATTTGTGTCAGCTTGGTTTAATGCTTTGGTAGGGATGAACTTTGGATGTCCCTAATGTGGTGGGATTAAACTTCTAAACCTTAGGATCTTCGTGAAGTTTGAATTTTCGAGGGACAAGTTGAGAATAAGTCTGTTTTAGGGTAGGATTTCTCAACCTCAGCACTACTAACATTTTGGGCTGGGTAGTTCTTCACCGTGGAGTGTCTGTCCTGTGCATTGTTAGGTTGTTGAATGGTGTTTATTGCTTCCCCCAACTGGGTTTTAATCGCACTGCCTGGCTGAAACAACTGGTGGTGTTCCCTGATGTCAGATGTCCCTAGACACCAAGGACACCCTGGTAGAGAATCACTTCTTGGACGGGGGGGTGTGTGTGGATTCTTTTTATTATTTATTATTTTTAACTTTTGATGTTTACTTAATTAACCAGAGTGAGAAGGGTTGAGGACTAGGGGAGTGTGGGTGAGACCATTGTTTCCAAATTTTTCCTTTCTTCCTCCTATATCTGGGGGAAGGGGAGAAAGAAGAGGGAGAAGCTGAACACCCAGCCTCCCCATTGCCTCAGTACCCAGGGATGGGGAATGGCCACCCGATGTCATCCCAGGGTCCCTGATGTGGAGCATACTCAGAGGGTTCTGCTCAAGTGGTTTCAGTAGTTCTGAAATGCTGTTGATCTCTCCACTCCAAGGATGAGGAAATCCTTTCAAATTCCATCTGCAGACATAATCCACCTTAGAGCCTCCAGTTGGGGGGATTCCCAGAGAAACGTTGTCTGAGGAGGCCCAGTTCGGACTCATGCACTCCATGGTCAGACCATAGATCCTGTGATTCTCATGATTGGAATTCTGAATCAAGTGGTTCAGTTGGGTGGATTCCCAGAAAACTTTGAAGTGATTGCAGACCTGACTTATGTGTGTGCTTGCCAGTACAGAGTCAAGCTCAGTCTGTCACCAACATCAGCTTATGCACACACTAGTAATTGCAATTGCTGCAATTGCTGCAATTGTCAGTTCTACTTCCAACCCCTTGTTTTATGTAAACCAGTGGATGCTGTGGCCTGGCCCAGCCCTACCCACCACACACTTGGCTCTTATGTACACCAGCGGGAACTGCAGACCCCCAACAACCCCCACCAGGCCTGTTCTCAGCCCTGGTTCCTGTGCTTGCCAGTATGTGCAGCTGGTCTAGTTTGTCCCACATCCCATTCAGCTCTTGTATACATGAATGGTCACTGGAGCCTAGTTCAACCCAACCAGCCCCACTATCTCAGTCCACACTGGTGCTGGTGGGTGCCACTGCCTGTCTAGCCAGGCCCACTCCTAGCTGTGATCATTAACTCTGGCTCAGGCTGCACCCGTGGATAAAGTCATTTAGCCCAGTGTGGCTCTCCCCATAACCCAGCTCACATTCAGGCTAACGGGTTGTAGCCCTGCCCAGCTTGGTCTGCCTGGGTTCCAGTACTCACACTCACCAGTGCGAGCAGTGACCCAACAGGAGAGCCCCTGCAGCCCCCCTACCAGCCTCTAACTGCCCCCCACCTCACTCTGGGTCTCACCTGCACTGGGTGTGTGCTGCAGCCCAGTCTGGCATGGCCTGTGTCACCTTGGCATTTGCCAGCAGGGGCTGTAGCCTGGCCCAGCCCAGTCTGGCATAGTCTGCCCCTCTTTCCAACTCATTCTGGTGGATGCTGCGGTGGGGGGCCTAGATTCTAAGGCAAGGTCTTTCTGGTGTTTCAGCTGTGGATCTGTGAGTGAGGCTCCTGTACTTTGCCGTAGGCTCCAGCTCTGCCCCACCTTCAATGTTTCTGTCCAGCGGGCCCCTCCTTGCACCATTTCCCTGCTAAGGCTGGATAGTCTTAACCTGTGACCTACAAGCCCAGGCTTCAGCCAAGATCAAGTAACAGTCCCCTGTCCTGTTAGTCTTCAGGGACCCACCCTTTGAGACTTCCTTGCTGACAGTAGCCTTGTGTCACAGATGCCAGCTGCTGCAACTGACTGGAAAATGTTCTTGCATCTGGAATTCACCTTGCTAGGAGTGGCACCTGTCTCGGGGACCAGCTTTGTTCTATGCCTCTTGAGCACTTGTCTGAAAATGTCAGCCCTGAAATTTGTCCTGTTGTGTGGAGGTATATGTACCAGGAGGAGATGCCATAGCCATTGTGACAGTCTCCCCCGAACCCTCTCTGCAGATTAAAAGCTGGGTTGTTGCAGGGCCTTGGAGCCAGAAGCTCTGAGTACAGTACAGGGTGTGGTTGTGTGAACTGTGGGGTATTGTTGTATGCCAGTGTGCAACAGTGCTGCAAGAAACAGGCTGACGTACAGAAGCCGGAAGAGTTAGAAATACAAGATTCAAGATTGATAGTGGGGACCTGGGTGCTCACACACTTAGGCCCCTGAATGAGCAAGTTGCTCCCAGATACTGGTTTTATTAGGTTTCTTCTAATAAGTTATCACAAAGAGCTTAGGGTCTTGTAAAACAACAACAAAATAGGAACAGTAGAGATCACAGAGACCGTCTTTATTGTTTATCCTAATGGTTCTGGACGGTTGGGTTGCAGGTGGTAGACCTTCGACTGATCCTAGATTAGCACCCAATCAACTACAAAAATTCCCCGAGAGCCTGACCAAAACACTGGTCTCCCAGTATGTTTATCAGCATCTTTCCCAGGTGGTTGGCCAGCTCAGGGGTTGGGAGTTCCTTTGTATTTGATAAGGTTGCCAGGGGTAACTCTGTGAGGAGAGTGCCAGACCTTGAGAAGACAAGAAGCCTCACACCTGCTTGCCCAGCCTGCTTAATTCCTAGGCCTAAGTGTGTTGAGTTACAAATAATTCTTTACAGTGCATACCTGTTTAACTTTCTTGTTGAACAAACAATGTGCAGGTGCATATACTAGGTCAGGGTCCCCGACTGGGCCCCTCCCAGAAGGCAAAGTGGACAGCAGACTACAGAGAGAGGCAGAGAACAGATGAGGTGCTCTTGGAAAATGGCAGGGCCAACTGATTATCCTGTCACAGCTGATGATGGGTTTACATTTCCATTCATTTTCAGATTTCTTTATCGATCTGAAAATGTTTTTATTTCTCGTTTTGAAGATTAAAAGAGTTACAGAGAGGGATGGATCTCCACCGGTCCAGTTCCCTGTGGCTGCAGCAGCCAGGACAGAGCCAAACTGAAGCCAGAGCTGGGAGCTTCATTCAGGTCTCTCACATGGATGTCGAGGCCCAAGCACTTGGACCATCCTCTACTGCTTTTCCAGACCGTTAGCAGGGAGCTGTATTGGAAGTGAAGTTGGTGGGACATGAATGCATGCCTGTACAGGATGCTGGAGCCACAATCAGTAACTTTACCAGCCAGGCCATAATACCGGCCCCTCCTTTATTCTTTATTTTATTTTATGTTATTTAAGATTTACTTGTTTTTATTGAAAAAGCAGAGTTACAGGGAGAAGGAGAGACAGAGTTTCCATCAATTGATTCACTTCCCAGGTGGTCGCAACAGCCAGAGCTAAGTTGATCTGAAGCCAGGAGCTAAAACGAGGAGCTTCTTCCGGGTCTCCCACACAGTTGCAGGGCTCCAAGGTTTTTGGTCATACTCACCTGCTTCCCCAGGCCACAAGCAGGGAGCTGGGATGGGAAGTGGAGCGGCGGGGACATGAACCAGAACCCATGTGGGATCCCGGTGCATGCAAAGCGAGGGTTTAGCTACTGAGCTATTGTGCTGGGCATCCATTTTTTTTTAAAAGATATTTTTCTGGGTTTCAAATTTGTGATAGGTGTTATTTGTTTTCATGTCATTGTGGCAAAATATATGTAAACAAAAAATTGGCCATCCTTATGCTCTCAGGTCGTTGGTGTTTGTCCTTCACCTTGTGATCCTCCTTGCCATCCGCCTCCAGAGATGTCCTTGGCATCCCCAATGGAGAAACATTCATTCTACCCCTCCCCCATCCCTGGCAACCACCCTTCTACTCTGTGTCTGCAAATTTGGTGCCCCAAGGACCTCATGTAGGCGTAATCCCGTGAGACTGGTCCTTTTGTGTCCAGCTTCTTTCCTTTAGTGTAACATGCTCAAGGCTCATTGAGTTTTGAGAATGGGTTTAGGCCACACAGTCGCTCGATAGTCCGTGAAAAAATGATACCGTTCCCTTCCCCCCTTCATACACACAGTGGCAATGAACTGAAGGAAGGGCTTTCAGAGGAGACGCTGCCCCCTCAGGCTCCTTGCCTCCACAGGCACCTCTGTCCGCCTGTGTTCTGTCTCCTCTGGGACCCATTAGCTTAGCTAACAGGGTCATTTCTTTGTTGGTAATCTCGGTGAGATAACAGCTTTTGGCACACAGTGCCCGTTTGATCTGCTTATCTTTCTACAATGAGGAGGAGAATATGGGATTTAGAAGGAGGGAACCCAGTAGAGTGTGATGGGTAGCATGTCTCCTTGTTTCTAGCGCCTTTGTGCTTCTCAATGAAAGAATTAAGGCCTTGGTGCTTTTAATGTGCTTCTTCTAAAATGTGTATGGTGGATAAATTGTTATTTAGCTAGCTTTGCCTTGGTCATTTTCTTTTCTTTGTGTTGCACAAATCGCTGTTTTCTTGGAGCTTCAGAGGTGCTATTGAAAAAGAAGCAAGTGAGTGGAGTAATTTCACAGCATTAGAAAGCTGTGCACTGTTGCTTTAGGACTGCTGAGTGGACAAGTCCTCAAGCTGATTGCTCTGATGAGCATATAGCATTAGGAATCTAGGAAACCCCAATTTGTAAAATATTCCCATTTCGACTAATTCTTAGCAAAATTGATTCAGTGGATTCTGTAGGGAATATATTGCTTCTCCCAAATACTCTTTTTTTGTGGGGAAGAAGGCACGTGGTAAACAGTAATTAAGAATTCCTTTAGACACACGATAATTAGGGGTATATTTGTCATAAAAGGTAGCACTGGCTTCAGGTGGAGGCTTCTATGACTGTGCCATTTTTGATTATGAACATTTATTTATTTATTTTCATTTTCCTGGTGTTCTTTTAGAGACAGGAAGGAGGACAGAAGTCTGATTTTTAAAGGAGGATAGTTTGTAGTTTTGCTCTTCTGTGGGAGTGGCTGTGCATTTCATTTGCCTGTCCCTTTCCTCCGCACGTCCTGAGCCTTGTACACCCTGTGTCGCCTGCCAGCTCAGCCGCTCCACCTTTGCATGCCTTGCTCATCTATGTCCCTTCCTGCAACTGCTTCCAACAAAGAAAATGGAGACGAAGGCTCTCTCAGTCATTGTTTCGGGTTGTGACCCTACCTTGAACAGATCACCGTCAAACCATGTGACGGATTCTTTTCATTGGCTTCTGTATAGTCTCTCCAATAATTTCTGGAAAATTTCTTACCACCATTCTTGTTGACTTCACCTTCAATCAGCAAGAGATGTGTTTTTAAAAAATGTATGTAGGTATTTGAAAGGCAGAGGTATGGAAAGAAAGGGAGAGACAGAGGGGGAGAGAGAGAGAGAGAGACTGACTTCCAATGACTGGTCCCAGCTGGTGGCAATGGCCAGGACTGGGCCAGACTGAAAGTAAAAGTTTCATCCAGATCTCCCAAGTAGGTGGCAAAGCCGAAACATTTGGGCCACTTGCTGCTCTTTGCTAAGTGTTTTAAAAGGGAGCTGGATTGGAAGTGCAGTAGGTGGGAATCCAAACCAGCCCCTGTGTGGGATGCTGGCATTGCAGGTGCCAGCTTAACCTACTGTACCACGATGCCATGACGTATCTATTTATAGCTCAATAACTGTATTTTCTGAGACATCCCCAAGTATTAGAGATCGTCCCAGGGCCCACAGTGGGAGCACTGTTTTCCTTAGGATCCAGCGTACTGTGTGGCAGTTGCTGGCGTGGTCAGATTGTGAGAACCTGGCCATACACTGTTTTATCCCGTATGCACCTGGGCTGTAGAACTTCTGGGAATTGTTGGCATTGGAGGAGCTGGCCTCTGGAATTCAGAGCTAGGTGCTTTGATGGGACAGGATGGAGTGTGGGAATGTGGGGAAACAGAAACATAACACTCCCGGGGTATTTCAGAAGTAGGCAGTACAAGATCCTCCGCCTGACACAGAGCAGGTGTCTTAGATGACCCCTTTTCCCTCTTTGGGCTGGATCTTGGGGTCCACACGGTGACTGCTATGCTTCAAAATGCATTTATGCCCAGGGCCAGTGCTGGCTCATCCTCTCTACATGCTTTTTTGGCCTCTTGTCTTAATGATGATCATGAAAAGGTAGCACTGGAGTTAAACCACCTGATACTTCTGGAAACTAAATGCCATGTTCTTTGAAGCAGACACAGAACTTATTTTTTCAGTACCATCTGTCAAAGAACTGTGTTTTTTTTTTATTGGAAAGTTAGATATACAGAGAGGAGGAGGAGAGAGAGGAAGATCCTCTGTCAGTTGATTTACTCCCGAAGTGGTCACAACGGCTGAAACTGAGCTGGTCCGAAGCCAGGAACCAGGAGCCTCCCCCGGATTTCCCACAGGGTCCCAAGGCCTTGGGCTATCCTCAACTGCTTTCCCAGGCTACAAGCAGGGAGCTGGATGGGAAGTGGGGCCGCCAGGATCAGAACTGGTCCCCTTATGGGATCCTGGTGCCTGCAAGGTGAGGACTTTAGCTACTAGGCCACTGTGCTGGACCCATCACAGGACTTCCTGTGTAAGTCTGCTGATTTGTGTTGTAGCCATGGGTAGTCAGAGAAGAAAATGACCCTAGATGGTAGAGCTGTCTATTGAAATTGATAGACTGTGGATTGTATGACTTCTGTGAAACCATAGAGGCAAAGTGACTGTATCACCTCTTATGTTAGGACGTTTCAGGGTCTACTCCTTGAAGACGGGAATGTTCTTAAATTACACAACCACGACGTTGTGGAATAAACCACTGCCTGTGACATTAGCATCATGTGTAAGCTCAAGTTCAAGTTCTGGCTGCTCCACTTCTGGTGCAGCTCCCTGCTAATGTGCCTGGGAAACCAGCAGATGGTCCAAGTCTTTTGGACCTTGTACTCTTGTATGAGCCCCAGATGAAGCTCCTGGCTCCTGGTTTTGGCTTCGCACACTCAGGTTGTTACAGCTATCTGTGGAAGTGAACCAGTGAGTGGGAGATGTCCTCCTCTTTCTCTTTTTCTGTAGCTCTGCCTTCCACACAAATGAAATAAATCTTTAAAGAAATAGTTGATGCAGCCATAACAGTGGGCGTGGTGGCATTTTCTCAGTAACTTTAGCCAGCAGTGTTGGAAAAATACAGTTTTCTGCTTCAGGTAAGTTAAACATACTCAGCCTAGTTGACCATCATGATAGTACCCAAATTACATGGCAGCTGCATTCTCTGACCAAGTCAACTTTAAAGTAGGGCCATGAACCAGGAAGAAACGGGAGATGCCAAGCAGGTGACTGAAGCCTGTGCCCTCTGTTGCAGTCTGTTGAAGTCTTTTACGCGCCTTCTCAGAGCCGTTCCACTTGGACTGTACTGCAAAGCCTGGTTTAATGCCATCAGAAGTTGCTGGGCAGACGGGCTGAGCTTGTGAAGGTCGGATCATGGCCTACTAGCAGGGGACAGGATGGTGCGGTCAGGGCAGATGGGCTGAGCTTGTGAAGGTTCTTTGGCTGATGGCCTGCTAGTGAGGGACGGGATGGTGCAGTCAGGAGCACAGTCCTCTGGGGCTGCCATGGAGACACTTTTCACACAAAGTGAGTTAGCTGTTAGTGATAAATCAGGAGTGGGAGTTCGTGAGGTGCATCTTTTATTGGAATGGCTGTTAGACAAGGGGCTTTAGAGGTTTCCTGGGGGATGCTGCACTTTACCAGGTGGAGAACTCATGACCACGGAGGGATCTTTCTCCTGCCCTCCATCCTTCCCCTTCCCCCACTTTGGCAGTGGTAGTTGTGTTTCCACACTTGAGTCTTGTGTTCCACATTGACTATGAGAACTGGAAAAAAAAAAAAGAATTAGTGTACTTTTCAAATGAATGACACATATGGCTTGATCTGTGTTTTTTTAAAAAGCTGAGTAAAAGTGATGCCTTGGTGTAGCCTGAGTAAAGGAAGTCTGGTTTATGAACCATATATAAAGCCTGTAAACTCATTTGCTCTGGCCAAGCCAAGGCAGCTGCAGGCAAGACTGGTAATTTAGTTAATCTGTAGCAGGCTAATTTGCAGGTTCATAGTTTTATATGGGTCCCAAATATTGTTAAACATGTGCAAATGATGGTCCTTGGTGGAGAAGAGGTTCTTGCCCCCTACTTATAGATTATTGAGCTGTCTGGGAAACCAGCTGCATTTTCTTGCCCACCACACAGTAACCAGAGTGTGAGGTGGATCCTTGCTCTCCTGCAG
This sequence comes from Ochotona curzoniae, assembly GCF_017591425.1. Lineage (NCBI taxonomy): Eukaryota > Metazoa > Chordata > Mammalia > Lagomorpha > Ochotonidae > Ochotona > Ochotona curzoniae. The sequence goes on from NW_024466502.1 coordinate 12,129,589, forward strand.
TTTGCTCTCCACTGACTGAATGACCATACAGGTTTGTTGTAACTAATTTTAACAGGTCTACCCTGTTTTCCAGTTTTCATGTATTACAAACAGCAGTACCATGGGCTCAAGGAATGTTAAGCCTTTGGGCACATCCCCTGGTTTCTCCAAGGATATATAAATTATGATTTTTGGTAAGCCAGGTTTCTTCCCAAGGGTTGTTGACTCTTCAGACTTGCCCCCACGATAAAGCAGAGTTGAAAAAAAAATGAAGTAAACGTGGCTCACTGCTACCAAGAAACTGTGAACTTGCAGGCCAAACAGCCTATGTGACCTTTAGCACCTACCGACCCAATTCTCATGAATCAAGGACCAAGTCTGGTTATCTCACAGATGGCTCCAAAGCCCAAATCTGGTTATCTCACAGTGGCTCCGAGTGATTAAGTAGGTGGTTACTTTAATTGCTGGACTGGAGAAGAGCCCAGCATGGGCTGTCCAGCCGAGATAGGTAGGGAATGTGTGGTATTACCCCCTCACCTCACAGTCTATTGTGGGTTGCCCCTTTTGAAGCTATTGTGGACTGCCCAATAGAAACCATGGAATGTGCTGTTTGGGGCCACACTCTGCTAAGGGGGGTTGGTCCCACCTGGCAGGTTAGTCAGTTGCCTTGCCTCTCATTTATAATAAAACTGGTGAATGTAGCATTCTGTTTTAGTGGGCAAGTGGATGCAACATTTGGTGTGTTGTCAGGAATCAAACCTGGGTCAACTGCTTGGAAGATAGCTATGTTCACCACTATATCAACAATATATCAATCCCACGCCATTACATAGTCAGGGTGTTCTGTCTTTGCAGTCTTTGTTGATTTCAACAATTCCACAGATTTACAAACATAATTCTGCAGTTTTAATTTATCTATGTTTGAGTCAGAGTATTTGCATATATTCATTAGACTGGATTGTATATATTCATCATATATTTGTTATTGTGATTTTCTTTTGTGAATTTCCTTCATACAATATTTTTTAAATGGGTGTGCTTAAAGTTATGTAATTGATAACTTATTTTCTCTTAATTTACTAACTGAACTGTTGATCTGACTTAGTATATATAAACTTGTTTGCTTTTTATTGTTCTCATAGTGGAATTCTTTTTGCTTGCATAATGAAAGCAGACAAGTAATATCTTTCATAACATGTTGGCTTTGGAAAGTGCAGAACCAACAAAATAGGCATAATTCTTCCTTTGTAAGGTGCTTTTCTTACTCAGTTGTCTAACTTGTATTAGTGTGCATTAAATGGCAGCTGTGGGGGTGGACATATGGCCCAACAGTTAAGATGCTGGCTGAGACATCTATATCTCATATCATAATGCCTGTTTTTTTTTTCAAGATTTATATATATTTCTTTGAAAGAGAGAGAGGGGAGAAATGGAGGGAAGGAGGGAGATAACGAGGAAGGGAAGAAAGAGAGACTGGTTTATTTCATTTACTGGTTTATTCCTCAAATGGCTGCAATGGCTGGAGCTAGGCCAGCTTGGATCTGGGGGCCAGGATCTAGATCTCCCACTTAGGTTCAGGGTCCACAGACTTGGACTCTCCTCTGTTACATTCCCAGCACATTAGCAGGGAGCTTGATTGGAACTGCAGCATATGGGCATTCCACTGGCACCCATGTGGGTTGCTGGTGTTATAGGTGGAGTTTTAGCATGCTACCCCATGGTGTTGGTCCCATACGGTGTCTGGTTTTGAGTCCTGGTTCCACTTCTGATTCTAGATTATCACTATTGCATATTGTGGAAGGCAACTGGTGATAGATTAAGTAGTTAGGCTCTTGCTATCCATATGGGAGATCTGATTTGAGCTCTGGGCTTCAGTCTGGCCCAGTCCCTATTTGTTGTGAACATTTGATGGCTAGACTATCTTACATGTCTGTCAGCTTCTCTTTCTGAACCCTTGTCTCTGAAAATAAAAATAGACAAATAAAAATAATGCTTAAACAGACAGAGAAACCTTAACCCGTATGAAGCGGAGAAGGCACATTCCAGGAAATGGGAGAGGACTGAACAACAGCAGAGGGGTACCTGGAGACTGATAGACACAGGAAAGCAGTGGACACAATGGTGTGATGTTGCAGTGACTGATACTCCAGCAGCGTTCAGTGAGCGGCAATGTGAACTCCACTGGCAGCCGAAACTCCACCAGCAACCAGGTGGGAAGGGACATTCACGGACCTTGGGAGGTGAATCCAGACAATGAACTGCTCGTCCTGCCAGGCTGTTTGATTTGACCAGGAGCAGAGACAGAGCAGCAGATCTCAGATGGGCAGTGTGGGAGCAAGGTTGATTTCATAGCCTAGTCTATCCCCTAGAGCTGAATCAGGTGCCATTTTGTTTAAGGAGCCAAGGGCTAAGGAACAGGACTGTGCTTGCACTGAGCTGGGAGTGAACTCATTTCTGGCTGAGTGAACTGCACCAACGTGGCATCCTACAGGTTCCACCCAACACAGGTCTGGGTAACACTCAGACCTGACTGCCAACAGATCAAGAGCTCTAGTAGTGGTACATCAGGCACCATTTTTTGTACATTGTGGTAACAGCTTTAGGACTGCAGGGGACAACAGTGAACTGTACATGTGCTGAGCTCCATGAGAACTCCCTGAATTCAGTGGATTGCACTGGCCCCACGGGCAAATAATACTGACTATGGAATTGTATGACTCAAAATAGGTCCATGTGGCCCTCAGACCCAATGGCCAACAGGTTCCGGCAACAGGTTCCACCAACAACCTAGCTATACAGGACACCTGGTCTGGTATCTCCCTAATCCTGGGACCTGCTCCAACTGAAAGTGGGAGAAATGTTGCAGAGACAACGGTGCAACCTCAGCACGGTATCATAGGAGGTAGAGACTGGTGAGCCAGGAGCTGGAGCTCAGGAGACCATGGTGGAAATGTAACATAAGAACCCAGACCTGGAACTCGCTGGAGAGAGTGGCACAAGTGGCTGCAAGCAAAGAGCTGTGTACCAACTGCAAGAAGTAAAATTGCACTATAGACCTGTGGGTGGCGCAGCTTAGAAACCTACCCCATGGAGAAGACTCTGCTAACCAGAAGTACAATGACCAAGAGCAAAAGAAGAGACAAAGGCAAAATGAATAGTACTGAAGATTCCCCTGCAAAGGAGCAAAAGCCTTTGCCAACCTCAGAGTTAACTGAGGAAGACATTGAGAAAATGGAGGATAAGAATTTGAAACACTTTTATAAGCTTCTTATTAACAATGAGAAGCTCTTAAATCAGATGTTCAAGGGATTTAAGCAATATGTCGCACTGGAAATGAATCAAATGAAAGCTGATCTATCAGAAATGAAGAATCCAGTGGAGCAAACTAAAAGTACAGTGGAGAGTCTCCAAAATAGAATGAAGGAGACAGAAGAAAGTATCTTAGAATTGGAAGATATTTCTCGTCACCAGGGGAAAGAAACAAAAAGCTGGAAGCAGAGCTCGATCAAGCTAATAAAAAGTATTCAAGAATTGAAAAACACCATTAAAAGGCCACATATAAGAGTTATGGGAGTCTCAGAAGGTGCAGACAGAGAAATTGGGATTAAAGGTGTATTCAGTGAAATAATAAGGGAAGATTTCCCTAATCTGGAGAAGGAATTGGGAAACAACATCCAGGAGGAGCACAGAGCTCCCAGCAGGGTTGACTAAAAGCGATCTTCACCACGACACATGATAATCAAGCTCTCTTCAGTCAAACATAAGGAAAAGATCCTTAAATATGCACAGGAAAAAAGCAATTGACATATAGAGGAGTGCCAATCAGACTCACAGCTGACCTCTCACAGGAAACTGTACAGGGGCGACATGTTCTTAAAGCAAAAAATCATTGGCCCAGGAAAACGTACTCAGCAAAACTTAACCTTTCTTTGAAAATGAAATAAAATCCTTCCACAGTAAAGAAAAATTAAAAGAATATGTCTCAAGCTGCTGTCCCATTCACACCTGAATCACTGGTGCTTGTGTTCTTGTCTTTCAAGTAAAGAAAACAGGATCATTTGTCAGTGTATCTCCTGGGGTGCCTGAAATCTTCCACCTTCTAGAAACTCAGTAAATACTTGTCGTTTCACTCTCGTTTTTATTCACAGAATGAGGAAATTAAGATGACAGATGTTTAAAGGAAAACATGTGGAAAATTATTAGTTGATTCCAGATTAATAATCCAAGACCATTTGCCAATTTTTCTTCCTTTGATAACCCCTTTTCCATTGACAACCTTTCTGTCATTATCTAAATTGACTTACAATTACTTTAGTTGACTGTTAAGTATAAACTCATATCCTGTTGTGTGTGTGCATGTCCAATTTCATGAAAAAGTGCGCAGAGGCAGTGTGGTAGCTGTTTGGTTTGGCTGGTAATACATGGATGCATCCCAACTACTCTGTCTCTGGTCCAGCTTCCTGCTCATGGAAGTGATGGCTCAGGTATAGGGGTCCCTGAGACCCACATGGGAGACCCACATGGAGTTCCCTAGCTCCTGGGCTTCGTATTGGCTCAGCCTTGGCTGTTAGAATCCTTTGGGGAGTATATGGATGGGTCAGAAATCTGTGTGTCTTGGCCAGTTTTTCAAGAAATAAAATGGATTATCAGTGAGGTGGGTTTTTTTTCCTTTTCCATTTTTTCTTCTTCTGTCTTTGCAGGCCATGGCTGCTTTTGCCCATGCTTACGGCTGTTGTTGGCAGTCATCCTGGTCTTCACACAAGTGTGTTCAAGTGTGACTTAATAAGCATGTTGGAAATGTAATTCTGTGTTCTTCTCTTTGATTTCAGGCACTTCGTCTTAGTAACATGGCTATGGGGAAGACAACCACAGGCCAGATAGTCAACCTGTTGTCCAATGATGTGAACAAGTTTGATCAGGTAAGTTGCATATCTGTTTTTATGCTTAACCTCTTGAAATGTGGGTTTTGATGTAGGCCTAGATTTTGTTGAGGACTTAAGATGAGGATCTGTTTAACCCAAATTTCACTTCTCCTGTGTAAAACGTAGTTACAGTAGTATGAGAGTGCCTCACATAGTTCTGGAAAATGAAATTAAAACATAAATTTACTTTAGCACAAAAATACTTGAAATCTGTGGATGGTTTTCCTGTAATACTCATTTTCCATGGACTTTTCTGAGGACCTCTTGTAGCTATTCATCCTGTAACTTTGAATTTTGCAATCATAGGCAGGGCATAGCATTTAAGGCACACCATAGTTGAAAGTTGCCCTTTTTTTTTTTTTTTTTTGCCTTGATTGCCCTTTTTAGCTCTCAACCCATGGCCATGCAATTGTGACTGAGTTTCTAGAGGTTAGCTCTGTTGTAGGGACATTACCTTTCCCTGTGCCCAGAACAGTATCCAGTCCATAGGAACCCTTTGATAAATAATATCAACTTATTACTAAACCCCAATAATGCAGGTGCCTAGCAGAAATAGCCAACTCTTCATTATCCTGCTATACCCAGCTTTTTCTTTAAATGACTTATTTATTTTTGGAAAGGCAGATATGCAGAGAGAAGGAGAGACAAAGATCCTCCGTCCACTGGTCTACTCCCAAAGTCGCAACAATGACCAGAGCTGAGCCAATCTAAAAGCAGGAGCTTTTTCTGGGTCTCCAATGCAGGTGCAGGATCCCAAGGCTTTGGACCATCTTCTACTGCTTTCCCAGGCCACAATCAGGGAGCTGGATGGGGAGTGGAGCAGCCAGGACATGAACCAGTGTTCATGTGGAATCCCAGTGGATTTAGTCACTAGGCTATTGAGCCAGGCCCTGTACCCATCTTTTACACTTTGCTTCTGGAAGTTTGGTCATCTTGTGCTTCCTAGCTGCTGAACAGATCTACCTTGTACCAGGACCACTTCTGTTCAGGTATCCTCTCATCAAAAAATCTCATCAAAATATATTCTTTCTGCTCCACTCAGGGTCAGGGAGGACTAAGACTTCTGCCCTGAAGAATCTGGAAGCCAGCCTGGGAAATAGATACTTGCATACAAGCATATAAGAAGTTACTGGAGAGTGCAGTGGGCACCATAATGCAGGCTTTTCTGGGTGCTGAGTGGCTGCAGCAGAGGTAGGGACTGAGCAGTGTAGCAGAGAGAGCTCTGGGAAGGCCTTGTCCCAACTGTGAGTTGGGCATGCTCCCAACTACCTTCTAGCACAGGTGACTGAAGTTGGCCCTCTGTGGCCCCTGGGCAGCTTCAGCTGCAGAGGATTCTTAGTTGTTTATCCTAGCAGGTGGAAAACCCATCGTACTCTTGACAGGGTCTTGTGTGTTGGTCCATAGCAGGCTGTTTCTGTCCCATGGTGTCACGGGTTTTGCCACTAACTAGGCCTAAGAACACTTTGTCTTTTCCTTTGAAGGTGACAATCTTTCTGCACTTTTTATGGGCAGGACCACTGCAGGCTGTCGCAGTGACTGCCCTGCTCTGGATGGAGATAGGAGTCTCCTGCCTTGCCGGGATGGCGGTCCTGCTCATCCTCCTGCCCTTGCAGAGTTGCATCGGGAAGCTGTTCTCGTCCCTGCGGTAAGAGAGACTGGGTGCAAGCAAATGGATCCCGTGTGATTTGCAAACAGCCCTCATCAGCCTGGTGCTTTTACTCAGGAACAAATGGTTTTTATTATCACTTCTTTGCATATGTCACAGGCTCCTCAGGCTTATCCAGTGGGGGCTCCAGCCTTCAGCTTAAGGCTCATCTCGAAGAGGGAAAGGTCAAAGTATTTGCTGGCTGCTGCAGTCCGCTTTTTTAGGCATTGGAACCCCTCTGTAGAGTATCTTTAACACAATTTACATCTGGGCACATTATTTAAGTGTGTATTATATAGTCATAGACTGAGATGTATTTTAAAGATTTATTTGTTCAAAGGTAAAGTAGTAGAGAGGGAGGGTTGAGGAGAGAGATCTTCGTCAGCCACTGGTTTGCTCTTGAAATGCATGCAGCAGGGAATCAAGATGGCGGAATAGGGTAAGGACACGTTTAAACGGACGGAAAAACACTTAATCAGGATGAAGCAGAGAGGATACATTCCAGGAAATAGGAGAGGACAGAACAACAGCAGAGGGGTACCTGGAGGCTGATAGACACAGGAAAGCAGTGGACACAACGGTGTGGTGTTGCAGTGACTGATACTCCAGCAGCGTTCAGCTAACAGTGATCTGAACTCCACCAGCAACTGAAACTCCACCAGCAACCAGGTGGGAAGGGACATTCACTGGGAGCTCAGGTGGTGAACCAGACAATGAACTGCTCGTCCTGCCAGGCTGTTTGATTTGACCAGGAGCAGAGACAGAGCAGGAGATCTCAGATGGGCAGTGCGAGAACAGAGTGGATTTCACAGCCCAGTCAGGCCCCTATAGCTGAATCAGGTGCCATTTTGCGTAAGAAGGCAAAGGCAAGGGAAAGGACTGAGCATACACTAAGCTGGGAGTGAACTCATTTCTGGCTGAGTGAACTGCACCAACATGGCATCCTACAGGTTCCACCCAACACAGGTCTGGGTAACACTCAGACCTGACTGCCAACAGATCAAGAGCTCTAGTAGTGGTACATCAGGCACCATTTTTTGTACACTGTGGCAACAGCTTTAGGACTGCAGGGGACAACAGTGAACTGCACATGTGCTGAGCTCCATGAGAACTCCCTGAATTCAGTGGATTGCACTGGCCCCACGGGCAAATAATACTGACTATGGAATTGTATGACTCAAAATAGGTCCATGTGGCCCTCAGACCCAATGGCCAACAGGTTCCGGCAACAGGTTCCACCAACAACCTAGCTATACAGGACACCTGGTCTGGTATCTCCCTAATCCTGGGACCTGCTCCAACTGAAAGTGGGAGAAATGTTGCAGAGACAACGGTGCAACCTCAGCACGGTATCATAGGAGGTAGAGACTGGTGAGCCAGGAGCTGGAGCTCAGGAGACCATGGTGGAAATGTAACATAAGAACCCAGACCTGGAACTCGCTGGAGAGAGTGGCACAAGTGGCTGCAAGCAAAGAGCTGTGTACCAACTGCAAGAAGTAAAATTGCACTATAGACCTGTGGGTGACACAGCTTAGAAACCTACCCCATGGAGAAGACTCTGCTAACCAGAAGTACAATGACCAAGAGCAAAAGAAGAGACAAAGGCAAAATGAATAGTACTGAAGATTCCCCTGCAAAGGAGCAAAAGCCTTTGCCAACCTCAGAGTTAACAGAATGTGGGGGGATACAGAATTCAGAAAACTCATTTTAAAGCCCCTGAAATGCATGCAGCAGACAGGGCTGGGCTGGGCTAAAGCTGGGAGTCAGGAAGTCCATCGGGGTCCCCAGTTTGGTGACAGGAACCCAAGTACGTGAACCTTTGCTGCTCTCCAGGTGTCAGGAGATGCTGCTCTGGAAGCAGCGTAGCTGAGATTTGAAGTGGCACTCATATGGGATGCTGTGCTTTAACGAATTATGTCTCAACACTCATTGCATCAATTGAAATATTTCATAGGCCCAATTTCTTTACAGATTTTAAAATTTTAAGAGAGAGAGAGGGATCTTTTGTTCACTAGTTCACTCACCAGATAGCCACATTGTTTGGGGCTGGACCAGGCTGAAAGCACGAGCCAGGAGCTTCATCTTGGTCTTCTACTTGGGTGGCAGATCCCAAACACCGGGTCCATCTTCTGCTTTCTCAGGCCGTTAGCAGGGAGCTGGATTAGAGGTGGAGCAGCCAGGACACAAACTGGCATTTACGTGCGATGCTGTTTTTAGGTCGGTCTGCCTGCTACAGCATAAGGTTAACTCCAATTTTTTTTTTAATTTGTTTTTGGTGATGTTTCCATAGTTGATCAGGATGGGAAGAGTTGAGAATCAGGGGAAAGTGGGTGAGACCATTGTTCACAGAATTTCTTTTTCTTATTCCTGTATCAAGGGGAGAAACCATACCTAGCCTCCCAGTAGCCTCAGTGCCCAGTAACCACCTGATGTCGTCCCAGGGTCCCCATTGTGGAGCACGTTCTGAGGGTTCTGCTCGTGTGATTTTGACAGTTCTAAGATACTGTTGATATCACTGCTCCAAGGATGAGGAAATCCTTCCAAGGTCAAATAGGCTGACATAGTCCACCTCCGAGTCTCCACCTCCCAGACATTTGCTGTCAAACTTTGCTGGGGTAGTTGATCAATTTGTTCTACCCTCCTTCCTCTACAAACCAATGGGTGCTGCAACAAAGGCCAGCTCTGCACACCACACAACAAGGGGAGCTGCAGCCTAGTCAGAGGACTCCTAGTAACCCCCATGGGACCGTCCCCCAGCTCTGGTTCATGTGACTAGACCCAATTCTTACTGCATAAAGTTTTGCTATGTTTGTGCTTGAGCTGTTGCCTGTGTGTATATGTGTGTGTGTGTTGTTTTTAATTCAATGTTCCCAGTATGTTATGAGCTCCCCAGGGCAGGTCAATCTTGGGGGACATCTTTAGAAAGTTCTGCAGTGCTCACCATGTCCATGGTAGCAAGATGCCTGTTGATGAAGAGTTTAGTGGTGACACAGTGACTCAGACCTAAACAGGTGCTAAAGAACTGGAAGCGAGTTACTGTCAAAGACTTCCAGAGATGTAGGGGCTGTTGGATTTTGCTTTGCTGCCTTCGGTGTTTTCACACCTGGAGTTTGCTGTTTCTTCTTTGCCATCAGGAGGGATGGTCCCTGTCCTTGCAGACTGGTGTGGTGAGGCCTGCCTTGCTCTTTCCTCGTCTGATGGGATTAGCAGCCCTTGCACTCCTGCCCTACATCACCTCTGCTTGTGTAGTTAGGATCACATCCCAGCACCCTGTTGCCTTCTCCACCCATGTGGCAGCTCCTTCAAGGAGGCGACTGTACCTGCTTCATCACTACATCTTCCTCGGTAGTACTGCCAGTTCATATTGAGTTGGGATAAGCTGTGTTGTCAGAGCAGAGGAGCTGCAGGCCGTCAATGGATGGTGGGTCGTGCCTGCGCCTGTTGTGGAGTGCCAGCTCATCTCTCCCACCTGTCCCCCTTAGGAGTAAGACCGCAACCTTCACCGATGTCAGGATCAGGACGATGAATGAAGTTATAACGGGCATCAGGATCATCAAAATGTATGCTTGGGAAAAGTCATTTGCAGATCTTATTACCAGAATGAGAAGGTACGTTTCTGTGAATGGCATGGCCCAATGTCTGCTTTTTTTTTCTACTTCCCATTTTGTCCAGAATCAGTTTTTGAAAAATTTCAATGTGTTTTCATGAGGGTGAGCCCTGCAGGTTTAAATACACTGGGCTAGGACACTATTTGAACTTGGGATTCCTCTTTCTTAAACAAAACAAAAAGAGTGTACCTGTTTTATGACTAAAATGAAAGTGAAATTCTAAGTGTTTCTGAATAACTCATGATTCTGTTAATATTTGACAATGTATAGCCTTCAAAGAGAAACCGTGATTATGTCCATGGGAAGTTTACAGAGATGGGGCAAACCTGTAATGGGCCAAGCAGCCATGGTATTAGTTACGGTTCCACTGATAGGTAAAATTGGCTTTTGATTGAAATATTTTATTACCTTTTGTGCCCCAGCACCTGCCACCTGGCACGCCTCATCTTTGCACCTGCTCAGGCCTCTCCTTTTGTTTCGATGCCCTCTGGCCATTGCCAACCAATGACCCTCCCTGATGCCAGCACTTGTACTTGCCCTGCTCTTCTGCTGCTCCCAGTGGGCACTGTGCTTGGCACCTCCCATCTAGGGTCTTGGGATCTCTCACTTCTGAGGTTGCCTTTTTCTTCTTCCATGAAGAAACTCCATCTGCAGCCCGTGTCACCCGTATCTTTCTGCCATCAGAGAGGTACTCTGTATGAGGCTTGTTTATGAATGCTTATTATTTTTTAAAAAACCCTTTTTTTAAAAAGATTTATTTATTTTGCATTTTAAGAATTACAGAGAGAGGAGGGGACACAGAACAAGAGGAATCTTCCATCTGTTTCATTACTCTCCAAATGGCTGCAGTGGTCCAAGGTTGAACCTGGGAATCAGGAGTCTCCCCCTGGTCTCCCATCTGGGCATAGGGGCCCAAGGACTTGGACCATTCTCTGCTGCTTTCCCAAGCACATTAGCAGGGAACCAGGTCAAAAGTGGGCAGCCGGGACTTGAACCAGCCTCCATTTGGAATGCTGGCCCCACAGGCAGGGGCTTAACTTGCTATGCCATAGTGCTGGTCCCATGAATACCTGTTGAGTGAATCAGTTTTGATGCTTGCTGAAGCCCAGTCTGGACCCAAAATGTGACATTGTGACAGTGAGCATTTTACCCCAGCATGCCTAATACTATTTGATATGCAGCAGTTTTTTCACTGTTTGTTTTAATCTGGAGAGCAGCCTTGTGCCAGAGGCATGTGGATTTGTGACTTTGTGTCAACACTGCCTTCAGAGCTCCTGTTCGTTTTTCCAGGAAGGAGATTTCCAAAATTCTGAGCAGTTCCTACCTCAGAGGGATGAATTTGGCCTCGTTTTTCGTCGCAAGCAAGATCATCGTGTTTGTGACCTTCACAACCTACGTACTGCTTGGCAATGTCATCACAGCCAGCCGCGTGTTTGTGGCTGTATCACTGTATGGGGCTGTGCGGCTGACCGTCACGCTGTTCTTCCCGTCAGCTGTTGAGAAAGTCTCTGAGTCAATTGTCAGCATTCGGAGAATCAAGGTCTGGTGCGACGTGGTGGGGAGTGTTGTGGATGGCTCCTCAGTGAGAGGAGACTTCCAACGGCTAGGTGTCCCTGTGTCCCAGAGAGGGGGAACTCCATCAGTACCAGATGGGCTGTGTGCCGCCCCGTCTTAGAGAGGGTGTCCTGAAATAACACACACTGTGATCATGCATGGGGCCAGGGCCCTCTGTGTCGGTAAGAAACAACTGCAGGTGTGGTGAAGCCCAGGAACAGATTCCATCTCCTGTGCAAACTTTATGAGTGCAGTGGATTCCCTTTGTACTGGGAAGAGAAGAGCTTGCTTAGATGGGCAGGTTGGCTCCAACCTCACCTAGTTATTATCCTTGTTGAAAATCAGATTCTCAGTGCTGGCGTTGTAGTGCAGCCGATCGAGCCACCACTCAGGAAGCCTGCATCCCCTGCCAGAGTGCCCTGTCAAGTCCTAGCTGCTGTTTCCAGCCCAGCTTCCTGCTCATGCATCCTGGGCAGCAGTTGGGGATGGATGGCCCTGCTCAGGCAGACCTAGATGGGAGGCCCAAATGGACCTCTGGGCTCCTGGCATCTGCTCGGCTCAGCTCTGACTGTTGTATGCATTTGGGGAGTGAAGTAGATGAAAGATCTTTCTCTCTCTCTCTCTCTGCCTAAAAGCTAATGCTTTTAAAATGTTCCATATTTGCTTTACATGTGGATTTTTGGCTATGCCTCTCTGGTTGCCTGCCCGTTCTTCCGTGTCTTCTTTATGCCTTGGCTGAATGTGGATGATTCTGTATTTAACAAGCCTTTTAACTTTTTCATAAGTAGCTCTCCCTAAATTGCTAGGGGCAAATAAATTGATAAGGGCTTGGCTCCTAATAGGTTCCCAAGTATTTGTACTGGTGAATGGATCTGATGTGAGGAGCTGGCTCCTGGAGAGGGCCTTGCTGTCTGAGCCTTAAAGAAGTCCACACATTTTGCTTTCTGGCTGTCAATCGTAAAACAGTTTGCAGCAGCTGATCTGAAAATTTGTATGGTTCCCCATTTTTTTTTTTATTTTGACCTTATCTTAAGGCAGATTTTGTTAATGATGAAATTTCTGTTGTGTATATAAAAATCATGCATAAGCCTGATATGTCCTATGGGGTGAGTTTTGGTGCCCCAGTGTGATGGTTTCTGACGGCAGCTTGACCCAGCATAGTTAGGGGTGATACATGCACATCTTTAAAGAATTCAGTTAGGAACATAGTGTGGCCCTAATGATGTTTTAAGTGCACACTGTGCCTGCATAGAGGGTGGCTTGCAGTATGTTGTGCTGTTTTAACTCTGTTACTGTTGCTGTTACTGCTACTGTAGCTGACTTGTGTTGCTGGGGTGTGTGTGTGTTGTCATCTCATCTCATGTGGAGGTAGCAAGCCCGAAGTCTGAAATCTGTGGGGCAGATACCACACTGGAGCTCAGGAAAGCGCTGATGTTGTAGCTTCCGATTTGGGGCAAAATTCTCCCCATATCCTCCTTCTCTTCCTTCTTCTTCCTCCTTTCCAACCTCTTGTCCTGTGTATCAATCTTTTTTTTCTTTTTCTCAAGGCTTTCTCCTGGTTGGACACAACCCACTTAGATCTAGTAGAGCAATCTGCCTGGTGCAAATTCTCCTGATTTAAATGGTCATGTCATCTGAAATAGTCTTTGATATCCAGACGTGTCTAACCAGAGCAGGCCCTGGGGCCTGGCCAAGCAGATACATGAATTAGTGACCACACGGTGGTTCACTCCCCATCTCCTCTTTTGGGATCCCTGCATTGGACCTTACAGCCTTTGACCCTTGGTATTGGAGCCACCTGCTACTAGATTTCTTTCTCTCTAAATCTTGGATTTCTCAAGGGCAGATGTAGTGCCTGGTTCCCCTCTGTGTTCCCTAAGGATAGCAGGTGTGTAAAGCCTGTGCACCTGAAGGAAACTTGCAGGCCTGTCGTGTCTGGGGAAGTCTGCAGACGTCTCAGCGAGGAGCACTGTTGAGCTGAAAGTGGCAACTCTGCTACTCTGGTGTGTTTGCATCGGGCCTCGGAATGTGGTGGGGAGCAGGTTCCTGCAGACAGGTTCCAGGAACCGTGCTCTAACGTGTGGGTAGGCAGTGTCTTTAAGATTTTGACATTAACACCAACATATAGCTGAACTTGTGTCTGAGGGTACAGTAAGAGCTGCTGACTACTTTTCCTTTTCTCTTGGCTGATGTCCCCTGGGTGCTCTGCAAACAAACAAAGGAAGCATCTTGCATTTGGGCAGGGCAGCTCAACTTCCCCTCCTGTGCACAGGGCCTCTGACAGGACGGTGGGCCCAGGAACTTAGAGTCTGTTCAGCAGCAGGTAAGAAAGAAAGGACAGAGAATCAACCTGTTGCTGTTAGTGTGCTGTTCGAGGCCCCATGCATGGAATTATTTTTCTTCTAGATTCTTGCCTTTTTTGTTGTTGTTATTCTTTTTTAATCCAGCAGACTCTTACAGCTCATTTAAAAGTTCATCAGCATCAGCAAGGCGCTTATTAGAACTACATGGTCGCCCTACCTGGACATTCTGATCATTAGGTGTTGTTGGTGCCTTGGTATGTGGTCTTGTGTGGCTGAAGGTATACTGCTGGAAATCTAACCCTCGCATGGGAGGATAGAATGCGTCGGCAGGTTTATAGCTGATTCATTTACTCATGTGATGGATAAAATAACTGGGCAGCTCAGTTAAGCTGAGCCGTGATAGATGCTGTGTGGTAGACAATGGCACAGTCCTTGTGGCTTGCAGTCATTGTATTGTCGGGGGTGCAGTCAAATGACAATCCCATTACAAGGCTGGCTGTTGGCTGTGAGCTGAGCTGTTATGGCCCTTGGAAGGCAAAGTGCTAGGTAACACCAAGTGCTTGGGCAGAGATGCTGATGCTGTGGTGGAGGCTGTGCTTCTGCAAAGGCTGGAGAAGTGACCCGGAGGGCAGGTGGATGGGCAAGGCAGGGCGTGTTCCATTTCCAATGAAATGAGTGTGTGACAAGAGCTCTCAGCAGTACACCTGGACAGCTGTGTGTTTGAGGAACCAAAAATGTCTGTGGCTATTGAATAGAGGTAACTAGAGGCCCCAATAGGGAACTATAGGAAGTTATTTCAAACAGTTTGGGGTAGGGGAGGGGGGGACGAAAAGGTAAGTTTAGAGGTGGCTGTTGTTGCTGTGATTAAGATGCTACTTGAAATGCCAGCATCCTGTTTCAGATGCCTGCATCCTGATGGGGATACCTGGGTTCAAATCCTGGCTCCTCTTCAGTTCTGGTTTCAAGCTAGTGTGTACCCTAGTAGGCAGTAGATGACAGTCCAAGTACTTGGAGCTCTGCCGCCCTTGTGGGAGACCCTGACTGAGCTCTGGGTTCATGGCTTGTGTCTTGCCCAGCCACAGCCACCGCAGATGCTTGGGGCATCTTTGTCCAATCCTAGCTCTGACTCTGTGTCTTCCCACTTTTCCAGTAAACTTGGTGTGTGTGTGTATAGGTTTATTTTGGCATTTAAACAAAAACCTTTGAAATCCATACATAGTTTTTCTATGCATTTTGGTGATATTTCTGAAGACCCCGCACTAAGACTCAACAGACAGTATTAAGGATTTTAGCTTTTTTCGCAGTGCACCCTGGCTGCTGCCTAGGAAACAGACTGGCAGGAGTAGGAGGTGGGAGGATGGGTCGAAGTGTTCTGGAACAAGTAGCTCAGGAAGAACATGCAGAGAATCGGGGAGCACATGGCAAGTGGGGATCAGCAGGAGGGGAGAGGTCAGATCAGAGGAGGAAGCCAGGAATTTTGGGGGAAGAGGGGGACACTGGACATCCACCTGAGTTTGGCAAGTCAGGGCGAACTTTCCAAGGGCCAGCTTGGGGTCTGAGAGGCTGCCGCAAAGCTCAGGTGTTCACTCTGACAACCTTGGAGACCCTCATCTGCCTTGTTCAGCCCGTTTATCCAGCAAAGCGGTGGGCACTAAATGGGGTTGACAATTCAGTGCCCACCTTCTCTGCTTTTCACTTAAATGTGTTCACAAGCAATTAGAGAGGGCAAGAACAGCAGCAGGAGGGGAAGCCGGAGTGCTGGCTGGGTGGTGGGAGGAAGGTGCTGCGTGCCACAGCGAGGCTGGGAGCCTGGTGGGCATGGCGAGTCTGGAGAGCAGTGTGTGCTTGACCCACTGCTCTGTAACCTGGCCCTTGGTGCCTGGGGCTAGCTGGGGCAATCTGCAGCGTGGTCATTTGGGGGATTCCGGCAAGCACATCAGGGATACACTTGTGCCCCTGAGATGCTGCTGGGTGTGGTCCATACCCAGGTGTAGACCTGTACGTGGGCTGTGGGCTGTGCATTCTGCCTTTCTTCATGTCTGGAAGAAAGCAGGGTTTATGATGAAGTCCGGGACCCGAGAATTCCCTCTTTTTCCTCTGAGGCAGAAAGGGACCAGTGGTCTTGGCAGCAGGCAGGCCCGGTTGGATTATAAGAGATCTTGATTGACGTCAGCTTGCTGATCGTCTGCGTGGTGCCTGCAGCAGTCACATGGGTCCCTGAGGTTACGCTGCCCGCAGAACTGCTTGCGCTGTCCCGAAAAGCCCCTCGGATGTCAGACTTTCTGGCTCCACTTCTGGTATCTGGTGCTTCCCCTGTGACCTGTTCTGGAACTGTCCTGTAGGGCCATAATGGCAATTTAAACTCAGCTTTTCTTACCCGCGTGAGCATTACAGACAAATCCTATCAATGCTTCTGGCACCTTTGTAAGCTGTTTGTGCATCGAGTAGAGTCTCATTTAACTCACTGTGAGATGGCATCTTCTTGCTTCTCTCAGATTTAATCTTTGTGGACAAGTCTTCGTCTTGCGCCTAGGCAAAAGAGAAGAGCCAAATATGTGTTGTAACATAGAAAACCTTTGGCTTCCGTGCCAGGCTGCGGTGGCATGGTTACTGGCTGGACCTATTTGTACTAACTGTGGTCTGTGTGTACACTCAAGTCATGTGGGTTGATGAAGCGCCAGCCATGGCATGGGGGAGGGGTGTGCATTCTCATTGCTGTGGAGTCTGCCTGTGTAACCTCCTTGTCAGTGCCAACTGCAACCCATCCTCAACTGGTTCCCAGCAGGATTCTCTCCAGAAGACACAGGCCCTGGAGGCTAGGGTGGGATTTATGGTCAGGGGATGGAGGCTGAGGCCACTTGGGCAATGGGTGTGTAGGTGCCAGGGAGCCCCAGCAGGATTTCCACTGCTCTTTGGAAGAGCATTGGTGTTTTCAAAAGATCTTACAGGAGGGGTACTTGGGGCAGGCTCAGAGGTGCTGGGACTGCCAGGAACACCAGTGAAAAACAGACACCAGCATTTCTACACACTGGCTGGTCTGGGAGCTCCTGAGACTGAACTTTTACAAAAGGAGTGGAGAAAGGTGAATTGTGGCAGAATAGGCAAGACACAGTCTGTCAGAGAAATGCATTGGAGAGAAGTTGGAGAGGCTGCAGTGAGTCCTGCAGGGGAGCCTTCTGCCCTAGGGCCTGTCTGTCTACCTCCCTCTTGCCGGCCCCAGGCCCGTGCAGGGAGAGATGGTGGTGCCTGGTCCCGGGAGCGCATTGGGAAGCTGCATGGCAAGGGTGGGAATGCAGAAGGGCCGACTCCTTTGCTGTGTATAGCAGCGCATCTGCCTTTGTCTTCACCGGAGAAAATTTTCTTTTTCCGGATTTTGCCAGTTTGTCTTTTGAAGTCAGCCATTTCCATCCAGTTTGGAACCTTGTGGGATGAGAGCCAGGAACTGGAAAGACTCACAGGCTTGTCTGCAGGGTTCCCGGTAGCTGTTGCCTTGAGTGATGATAACACACTCTCTAACTCATTCAGGTACTGATTTCCCTTGCTTGCCCTCGTTATCAGGGCTTGGTGTAAAGTAGTCCGTGGTGTTGTGACTTACACAGGCAGGTCATTTTCATACAGTTGTGGATGGTGAGTTTTCCCCAGGCTGATGGTGCCATAATCCAGGTGGCTGACAACAGTAGTACTGTCCTTAGTTCTGAGGGCTGCTAGGCCCGGGAGAGAGGTGTCAGCAGGGCCACACTCTCTTGGCAAGCTTGGAGGAGGGTTCTGCCTTGCCTCACTCACCATCCACCAAAGACCCGGGCTAGAAGTGGTACGCCTGCACTTGTGTAGTCATGGCCCTGCTGTGCCTGGCTGCGTCATCACGCGGCTGTTTTCCACCTGTGAGCTGGTTTTTGTCTCTCCTCACCTATCTACTTCTTTTTTTTTAAAGATTTCACTCATTCCAAAGGCAGAGTTAACACACACACACACACACACACACACACACACACACACACACACACAGAGGGAGAGCTAGAGACAAAGACCTTCCGTACACTGGTTCCCTCCCCAGATAGTTGCAACAACCAGGATTGGGCCTGTTGGAAGCCAGGAGCCAGCAATTTCTTCTAGGTCTCCTACATGGGTGTAAGGTCCAAAGCATGTTGGCCATTCTCTGCTGCTTTCCTGGGGCCGTTAGTGGGGAGCTGGATCTGGGATGGAACAGCCAGGATTTAGGTGCTACAGGTGGCAGCTTTACCTGCCACGCCACTGCATAGGCCCCTGCCATAACCCTCTTTCCACATAAAGTCACGTGTCAAGGCCCTGGGTTAGGGCTTCAAGGTATGTTTTCAGAGGTTTCTTGCTTCTTTGTGCTACTCTGACAAAATGCCACCAAGTGGGTATTGCACAAAGGAAATAAGTTCATTTCTCACAATTCCAGAGGCTCTGCCGTACAGGACGGGAGCACCAGTGGATTCAGGGTCTGGCAAAGCGCACTTCCTCATTTACAGCTGGAGCCAGCACTGTGCCCTGTGGTGGCGCAGGGGGCAACATTCTCCCTGCAGTGGATTTTCCAAGGGCAGGTACTCCACTCACGAGGGTAGAGTGGGATGAAGTCACACCTCTTAGCATCCTCGCACTGGCCATTAGGTCCTATTGCCTAAGCTGCATAGGGCACACGTTGATGCTGGAGCAGGGGGACATGGTTTTAAATTTTTAAATTCCAGAGCCAGTGGGATGCACCTCCCTTTCTCTTCTTCTTTTAATATTAATGGCAGATGTGGGGTAGGGGTTGGGATCTTCCATCTTCGGGCTCACACCCCAAATGTCCACAATGACCGGCGCAGGACAAGGCTGAAGCCAGAGTCGAGGTTTTCCTCCTGGTCTTTCATGTGGGTGTTGGGGCCCATGCGCTTGGGCCATCTTGCACTGCTTTCCCAGATACATTGGCAGGGAGCTGGATCAGAAGCTTTGCAGCCAGAAGCCTAACTGGAGCCCATATGGGACGCTGGCGTCACAGGTGGTGGCTTTGTCTGCCGTGCTGCAACATCAGCCTTGCTTCTAACTGCTCTCGCTGCCTGACCTTGACCAAGACAGTAACTTTCAAAGCACAGGGGAATTAATGGAGAAAGGTTCCTGGTTGTTCTCTTCCCATGGCCTGACCTGTGGTCGTGTGGCCGCACCTAGCTAGGTAACAGGGCAAGCAGTGTGATTCCAGGTTGCCGGGTTTGAAGCAGGGTACTCCTGCTAAGAAGTGGGGGTTTTATTGCCACTTCTAGAAGGCTCAGATCAGACTTAGAGGACTGCCAGTCATCCAAAATTTGGGGAATTGGGAGTGCGCTCTGTTGTGGGTTTCATTTCTGTGCCACTACAGCTTTTCTCAGTGAACTTTGAGGAGCCAGAGGAGGTTTTGCATATGTCATTATGTTAGATTTGTAATGATTTTTTAGACTTTTAAAAATACAGTCGAAGTTCTTTGGGTAGCTGCTACCTAGCATGAAAACACCACAAGAACTAAAGGGCTCTTCCAGCGGTGAAGCATAGGGCATCCATGGGGAAAACAGACTTCCTGCAATAGAGACATGCCTAAACTCTGGACTTAGCTTTATTTTTTAAAATAAAAATCAACTCTGTGGACTTTGTTTTATTTTTTAAACTTCATGTTTTAATTTTAGTTTTACTTGAGGTGGGGGAGAGGGAGAGAAAGAGAGAGAGAGAGAAACTCGTACAGACATTGACAGAGGGACAGCTTCACTTGAGAAAGGCCCACACAGCTATGGCTGGATTGGTTTGAAATCAAGAGCCTGCAAATGAGTGCAGGCCTCCCTCAGGTGACAGGAACCCAGGCCTGTGAACCATTACCTGCTGCCTCACAGGAGCACTCCAGCAGGAAGCTCTGGCCTGGAGCACTATGGAATGTGGGTGTGCCAACAGGTGTCTTAACTATTCTGCCACATACTCTCCAGAGAATATTTTTTCAAGTCAGTACCAAGTTTGCAGTGACACACAAACGGGGGAGAAAGAGTTGAATACAGGCCTGTTCAGGAGACAGGGCAAAGAATGTTGGGTAGGACCAGAGCGTTGCTTCAGGCTTTGCTGTCGGCCTCTCCCCGCTCGCCTTCTGGCTCAGCTCAGTTCCTGCAGGCCGGGAAATGCACACCTAGCATGGAGCACGGGCTGGCAGGCCATGGGCTTCGGTAAATATTTACCCCATGATTTCCTACCAATTCAGTGTCTGCTGTTGGTAACGACAGTGAATCAGTGGGAAGGGCTGGGTGCTCCAGTGAGCAGCCTTTCCCTTTAGGAAGGAACCACTCCACATACTGAGAAAGTTGTAAGGATCATTGCCTCGTGGTTCATTATTTGTCACGTACCCTGCAATGTGTGCCATTGTTTATTTTGCTCCGGCATGAATTGATATTTCAGTTTCGTTGATAAAATGTCTGTGGGTCATGTAAAGTGTTCTTTCCATGGAAGTCATGGTTTTTGGTGTGTGCTTCTGTTTCCACTGTTTCAAAGGTCTGTGTATCTCCTCTCCCCAGGACTTCCTGCTCCTGGATGAGATATCGCAACGCAGCACTCAACAGCCCTCAGATGATAAAATGATAGTGCATGTGCAAGATTTCACTGCTTCTTGGGATAAGGTAATACGCCTGCCATTTGTTTTTGAAGATTTATTTTTGTCTATTTGAAAGGCAGAGTTACAGAGCAAGAGGGAGAGAGAGAGATCTCCCTTCGCTTGGTTCCATCCTAAATGGCCACAATGGCCAGGGCTCAGCCACACTGAAGCCAGGAACCTGCAACTCCACCTGGGTCTCCCAGTGAGTGGCAGGGGCCCAAGACTTGGGCCATCTACTGCTGCTTTCCTGGGTGCATCTGGAAACTGGAACTCCAGCTGGAAGCAGCTGGGACTCCAACCGTTGCTTACATGAGATAATGGTGTCACAGGCCATGGCTTTACACAACACTGGCTCACATGAGTCCTTTATTTCTAGGTCATGACAACGAGTGAACCTGATTTGATAGGATTTTTGAGATTTTATACAGTGTAGAAAATGTGACTTGCTCATTTCCTGAAGCTGTGTTATAAAAATTCTCAAAATCAGGAGTAACATTTGCAACGAGCAGAAAGTCAGTTTGCAGTCTGCTGCAAGTGTTTGACCAATGGTACTGTGTCTTTTTGTTCTGTTTTTGTATGTAGCTGACATTTTCAATAGCGAAATGACAGGTTAGGGTCCACCATGGTGTTTGGGATGGAATCTGGAAAGGGGGGATACTCAGTGTGTTGAGGACTGGGTTGGGGCAGGGATTCCCCAGTAGCCAAAGGCCTCCTTTTTCCCTGGTGCTCTCTCTAGGGCCTGAGTTCTTAGGAGGCCATGTGAAACAGGAGGCCCACCATCCTGTTGCTGTGGCCACATCGTTGTTATCCCAAGAAATGAGCTTAACCAAGTGGTCATAGAAGGAGGAGGAGTGGGGTGTCAGTGTTACAGTTGCAGGAGACAAATTTGTCCTTGGTGCAGCCCAGGGTGCCCCTCAGGGGGTCCTGTGATGCCTGCTTTGCTGCTTTCTTGATGCTGTCATACTTAGAACCCTGCCCCACATGGCAGTCAGGTGCATGGCCAACACATTGGGGGTGGGCACACCAAAGGCCATGCCAGTGAATGTCCTAGTCAGCTTGAGAGATGACCTTGCCCATGGCCTTGGCAGTGCCAGCAGATGTAGGGATGGTGGGCGCGGCCTCTGAGCTGTTGACTAGTTTCCCCACTGTGCTCGTGTCATCATGGATCACCTTGGCCAGGAAAGCAAAGCTGCTGGTGGTGCAGCGAGCGTTGCTGGCCATCTTGAGGGGGGTGTCACTCTCCTTATGGTCCAGGCTCATCACAAACATGAGGGCATCAGCAGAGCACAGAGGTGCCACCCTTCACCTGAGCCCGTGCTGGTGAAGACACCAGTGAACTCCACATCATCACCCCATTTGATGTTCCTGGAAGATGGATGACCAGCTTCCCCTTTCTTGGCCTTGACTGTGTTCTGGGACCTGCTGACGTCACTGACTATGCAGTCAAGGCCGATGAATGGCTCATCAGTGGAGACAGCAGCCACTTTGCCAGCTCTGGTCACCAGGCGCCCAGTGTGGCCTTCCCCATTGTGTTCTGGGGAAGCCTGCTGGCACTGCACGAGATGTGACTGCCCATCAAAGGCAAGGTGGGGCGGGGGAGCAGAGCCTCTTACTTCCTAAAGAAGTCTGAGGATTCCTTCCCTCTGTAGTGTGCCTGAGCACGGGCTGGACGAGAGCTGTAAATGGTTCCAGAAGCTTTGGGTGGCAACTATGTTTTTGTACATCTTAATATTGTAGACAAAGAATTCTTTGGAGTTGTGCTGTGGTGCTGGGATGGAAGCTCTCCTGTTCCAAGCCTCTGGATAGTGCTGGCTACTTGGGTAATGGCCTGGGTTGGGGAGGAGGCTGTAGACTGGCATAGCCCCTGCAGGGCCACCACCTGCAGATTTTCATGTGTGGTGATAGTCTTAGAGAGCAGGTGACCTCGTGAGGTTTGCTAGCTCTCGTGTACCTGGGATGTCTAGGTTAATGGGAAGACATAAGGGCCACCGTAAGAGTCCCCTCACCTGTGTAGATCGCCCCAGTGCCTTTCTACTCTGAATCTGTAGTTCCCTGTGCTTGGCTCTGACTCTCTCTGCTAGTCCAGCATGAGAGAGGGACTGCTTTATATAGCAAGTATTGAAAGAACAGGCAGGATGTACAATAAGGGGTATGTGGGCATCAGAGATGGGCATTGCCAGTAGGCTGCTCCCTCCTGTCGGGCTAGATGTGGTGTCTGCCAGAGGCACCCTTGGAAGCAGAACCTCTGGGCCCTGGGCTGTACTCCAGGTTCTGGGACTGTGACCGCAACTTGGAGCAGCAGGTGGGAGCTTCTGATAAGGACTAGCAACTCCCCTGTCCTGCATCTCCTGGCCTCCTTTTGGGTTTTCCATGGCTGAACCTGGCTTGACGGGAGATTCTGAAAAGTGTGGTTTGTAACAGCCGGAGTGAAAGTGGAGTTGAGAGCCAGCAGTTGACCAGCCCTCCCTCCCAGCCCCCACTGCCTCTCCCTTGTCCTGTGGGCATTCTTTTTTCACGTGTCCTGACTATAGATGCTGTGCCACCGTGTCTTGGTTTCCTGGTCCTGATGTAGTTAGTGCTTGCCATCTGCGCTAACAAAGCAGAGCAGCTCGTAGTGTAGGAAACCACATCAGTGCAACCTTCCGTACCACGTAGGTGTCTTCTGACCCGGTTGCTTCTCTTGCCGTCCGGGGATGCCCCACCCTAACGCACTTTGAATACCCACAGGAAACACCACTGACATTCCATTCTGAGGAAGTGCTCTGGGAGAAAGCCATTGGATGGGCGCCAAGCAGCTGTCCTTCCAAGAACTGAACAAAGACTCCTGGGCTCTCCTTGCTGTGCTCTTGGCCTTTCCTGTGGGGTTAGGGCCCTGGAGGGGAGATGGTGGAACATGTCTGAGTGAGGGTTGGGATGCAGAGGGGTCAGACGATAGGAATTTGGGGAGAGAAGCCGAGGTAGAATGCAGAGTGGGGGTAAGGACAGACCAGGGTCCCGTCAGCAGAGAACTTCCCATGCCCAGGTCTTTACATAACATGAATGGATTTGACCTCAGTCTCAAAGCTTTAAAACGTGTGGTGCCATTGGAGTGTGAGGGATGCGGGTGGATGTCTGATCTGCACAGTGGCGGGGTCAGCTCTGCTCTGCACAGCACTGGTCACTCTGCATGGTGGTTAGCCCAGAGCAGGTGTCACATAATGCTGGCAGCAGCCTGGATTACCTAGAGGGAATGGGCCCGGCCACTGAGCTGCCAAAGGCTGCCCCCTTGTGGTTGTAACAGACCTTTGCCCTAGCCCAAGTCTCCTGTGTGGCTCAGGAACTCCTTACTTCACAAGAACTTAGATGGCTGAAGGCAAGCTAGGGTTTGAATGTGACTCACTGCCTTGCAGTCGAAACTGAGTCAAAATAATGAAACAGGAAATAGTCATTGGGTACATAGGAAGGAGTAGAGGAACTATAAAAATGATTCTCATGAAACACATTCCAGCTTCTTGATGGATTTTTCTCTCTAGAAGTGGTTCTTGCTTTCTCTCAGGAGCTGTAAATCAATTTTTAAAAGTATGATGTTGAAATTTTTTCTTGACATTTAATGGAGATTAAGTATTTCTTACCCAGATGCTGGGAGCCAGAAGTGTTTCAAAATTCTTCTTTTAGATTTTGGAATATTTGTAGATGTATACTGAACTGCCTTGGGGATGATACTTGAGTCTAAGCAGGAAATCCATTTATGTCTCAAGCCCTGCTCATGCCTAACTGCGGGGTCATGTATGTGATAGTTGTAGTGTTCCTGCTGTTTAATAGGCACCTGTCACGTGGTGTCAAGTGTGGGATTCCCATTTGTGGCTTCATGCTGTCTCTCAAAAAGTTTGGGGTTTTGGGGCCTGGCAACGTGGCCTAGCAGCTAAAGTCCTCTCCTTGAACATGCCAGGATCCCGTACGGGTGCTGGTTCTAATCCCGGCAGCCCCACTTCCCATGCAGCTCCCTGCCTGTGGCCCGGGTAAGCAGTCGAGGACGGCCCAAAGCTTTGGGAACCTGCACCCGTGTGGGAGACCTGGAAGAGGCTCCTGGCTTCGGATCGGCATAGCATGGGTCGTTGCGCTCACTTGGGGAGTGAATCATTGGACGGAAGATCTTCCTCTGTCTCTCCTCTCTGTATATCTGACCGTCCAATAAATAAATAAATCTTTTTTAAAAAAAGTTTGGGGTTTTAGGTTTTGAGGCCATAGAAACTGATATTATCAGATCATGATAATATGTAGCACTTTCAGTGTGTTTATCTTGAAGCTTCCAGATTGTTTAGAAATGGGGTCTCTGCTAGTGTGAGGAGTGCTCTAACCTCATTCCCCCGTGTGTTCATCCCCTGTGGTAGGCAGCGGTGCCTCCAGGGTGGACCAAGTAGAGGTACTGTTTTGTCTGCATTTGCATAGGGGGTGAAACACCTACAGACACAAAGCAAAGGCTATATATACACTTTGAGCACGACCCTATATCTGCTTTATTCCTCACCGTTGTTGCTGGGGATATTAGAGCTGTGGTTGTAGCACTGTCACTTTCGTGAGTTCGTTTGCCAACAGGGATGTTATAAAGAACTTTCTTACTGGATGGGTGTCCCCAAGATGCTTTTTTTTTAAAGTTCAGATTATTGGGTCTGGTGTAGCAGGTTAAGCTGCTGCCTATGACAACAGCATCCCATTTGAATGCTGATTGGAATTCCATTTGTTCCACCTTTGGTCTAGCTCCGTGCTAATGATCCTGGAAAGCAGCAGATGCTGGCTGAAGTGCTTGGATCCCCACACCCTCATGGGAGACCCCAAAGAAACTCCTGGCTTTGCTCTGGTCTATCCCTGTCTGTTGTAGCCATTCTAGGTATGAACCAACATTGGAAGATCTCTGTTTCTCTCTGTTTACCCCACTTCTCTCTTTGCTATTTTATCAAAAGGTGGAGAGACAAGGCAGTCTTCTGTCCACTGGCTCATTCCATAAATGGCTGCTAAAGCCAGAGCTGGGCTGGGCCAAAGCCAAGAGCCAGGAGCGCCATGCTGGTCTCCCATGGGGGTGGCGGGAACCCAAGCACTGGGGTGTTATCATCCATGCTTTGTGAGGGATCCTAGCAGGAAGCAGGATAGGAAGCAGAGCAGCTAGGATTTCAGCTGGTATTGTGATATGGGATGCCAGGCCAGGGTTTAACTCATCTCCCCGTGATAATGAGATACATTCTTTATTAAAAGCAAACAGAGAGGTTTGGTGCAGAGACCTCTAATTGTTTTGAGTCAGGGGCTGGAAATGTCATGTGCTTATGTTGCCACCTTGTGGAGGATAATGAAATAGAAAATGAATGCCAAATCATAACAGATGAATATAAAGGATATTATAGTGTGTTGATGTGAGCCAAGAAGCTTTCATTTCAAGAGTCACCTTGTTGTTTCCACTCAAATCCCATGGTCGTGGGGTACCGTGTTCCTGTGGAGTTCTGGAAAAAGGAGCACCGGCCTGCCAAAGGGCTTGAAGTGCTGCAAAGAAGACTGGACAAAGCGGACTCCAGGACATGCTTAGCGAAGGAGGAGCAGGAGCGGGCTTCTGTCCCTGTTGCAGGGACTGTGTGCTAGTTTCTCCATGGTTTGGAAGCGGGCTCTGCTGCTTGACTGAAATGGGTGTGTTTTTGTGAACTCCCTCCTAGGCTTTCGACACGCCCACCCTCCAAGGACTCTCGTTCACTGTGAGACCTGGCGAGCTGCTGGCTGTGGTTGGCCCCGTGGGCGCAGGAAAGGTAAGGCCCGCGGCAGCCTCATCTGTCATCGCCTCCCAGGCTGTGTTCTTGGAGCTGCGCCCAAAGCTCCATGTAACCCGGATTTCAGTTGCTGTTTCTGGAACAGCTTGCCTGTGTGTGTTCCATGGAACATGTGTTTTGTAAGAAGGGTCCGTGTCCAGACATGAAAGATCTTAAAAGCGTTCATGGAACATGTGTGCCATAAAAAGAACTGCATACACCCAAACTTAATTTTTTTCCTTGTTTTAAATTTCTAATTAATTAATTTTTGTAAGACAGAAGATAGAAAGTGAGAGGTAGAACTGGTTAACTCCCCAAATGGCTACAGCAATCTGGTTTGGGCTGGGGGTGGGGCGGAGCTGTGACTGAACTGGGGCTGGGCTGGGCTGGAACTGGGCTGGGGGTGAGCTGGGGCTGAGTTGGGGCTGGGCTGGGGCTGGGCTGGGGCTGAGTTGGGGCTGAGTTGGGGCTGGGTTGGGGCTGGGCTGGGGCTGGGCTGGGGCTGAGTTGGGGCTGGGCTGGGGCTGAGTTGGGGCTGGGCTGGGGCTGGGCTGGGGCTGAGTTGGGGCTGAGTTGGGGCTGGGCTGGGGCTGAGCTGGGGCTGGGCTGGGCTGGGGCTGGGCTGGGGCTGGGCTGGGGCTAGGCTGGGGCTGGACTGGGGCTGGGCTGGGCTGGGGCTACGCTGTGACTGAACTGGGGCTGGGCTGGGCTGGGGCTGGGCTGGGGCTGAGTTGGGGCTGGGCTGGGGCTGGGCTGGGGCTGAGTTGGGGCTGGGCTGGGGCTGGGCTGGGGCTGGGCTGGGGCTGGGTTGGGGCTGGGCTGGGGCTGGGACTTGGGTTAGGGGTGGGACTGGGGCTGGACTGCGCTGGGACTCAAACTGGGAGCCGGAGAGTACAATGAAACTGTCCCACTGATGCCTCCCTGGGTTCATGTCAGCAGGAAGCTGGAGTCAGGTGCTCTGATGTGGGAGGCAGGTGTCTTAACTGCTAGTCTGACTGCGTACTCCCTATACCCGTTTTTTAGATGATGGATTGTGTTATTGATTTGAATGAGTTATACAGAGAGAGAGGGCAAGAGACCTTGCATCCATTGGCTCACTCCTCCAATGGCCCCCAGCGGTCAGGGCCCGGCTGAACCCAGGAGCCAAGAGCTTCTTTGGATCTCCCACATGCATGCAGGGGCCCAAGCACTTAGACCATCTTCCATTGCTTTGCCAGGTGCATTGGCAAAGAGCTAGATCAGAACTAGAGTAGCCAGGAATCGAACTGGCATCACTGGTAGTGCCTTAAGCTGCTATACCACAATCCTGGTCCCTGAAACTTTTCCTTTCATTTTCTATAAACTTTGCGGAGTACCCTTTGTTGTCATACTGAGCTATTGCTTTGCTGGAAACATTCATTAATCTTGTTCCATGTAGCATTTCACTTGGGGGAAGCTCATTTGAACAGAGTAGGTTATATACTCCTCAGCAGTATTCCGCATTTGCCATTCCTCTACGTTGACCTGGTGTTGTTATTTTTAAAGTTTTGCTGGCGACCTCCTGTGCTGCTCTTGCTCCTGTTTGAAATGCAAGGGCCTGGCAGGCCAGTGTGGCGTGGCTGGTACCAGGTGCTAACTGCACGTGTGTTTGTGTGGTCTGTTCCAGTCCTCTCTGCTCAGTGCTGTCCTGGGCGAGCTGCCTCCAAGCCAGGGCCTGGTCCGCGTGCATGGCAAAGTTGCCTACGTGTCTCAGCAGGCCTGGGTATTTTCAGGAACTGTGAGGAGCAACATTTTATTTGGGAGGAAGTACGAAAAGGAGCGATATGAAGCAGTAATAAAGGCCTGTGCGCTGAGAAAGGTGAGTGCTCACTTGAATTTCTTTTTTAAGATTTATTTTATTTTTATTAGAAAGTCAGATTCACAGAGAGAAGGAGAGACAGGGAGAAAGGTCTTCCATCCACTGGCTCACTCCCCTGGTGGCCACAGTGGCTGGAGCTGAGCTGATCCAAAACCAGGAAACAGAGCTTCCTCTGGGACTCCCGTGTGGGCGCAGGGTCCCAAGGCTTTGGGTTGTCCTCCACTGCTTTCCCAGGCCGCAAGCAGGGAGCTGGATGGAAAGCGGAGCTGCTGGGATATGAATCCATACCCATATGGGATCCCAGTGTGTGCAAGGCGAGGATGTTAGCAGCTAGGCTCATGTGCTAGACTCACTGACTTATATTTCATACTCATGTTTCAAGTCATAGTTGTGCTGAACTGCAAGGTTAGTTTTTTTTTTTCTTTTTAGTTTCAAAACACTTTTCAGTGTTATTTGAAGGTTACTGAGTGCCTCAGTCGTGTTCTGGATACACATGTGTACACGTGTGTGTGCGTGTTCTCCCTGCTCTTCTCCCCACTGCTTTAATCATGATGAAATGATGAAATTTACAAGTTGTTTTTCTGGGGGGGAGGTTGGTTTGATTTGGGGTGAGATTTAATTACTTTGAACTTTTTAAAAGATGGACAATTATGATGGTGTGAGCCAAGGCAGAGTGGCATGTGGCAACTTTCCTGGCCCGTCACGCACCTGTGATTGGCACTGCTTGGCACCCAATCCGGCTTCTGAGACCTCGCCGTATTTCATTTGTAAACATTTTATCACTTTTCTCTAGAAGACAACTCATTTGGAAACAAACAAAAAACTATAACAGAAAAGAAAATGACCCAGCTGCCTCGGAGTGGTTAGGCAGTGTTTGTGCTTGCCTGGGAGCTCATGGAGAAACCTGACTTCTGGCTGAGATGATTCCGACTGTCACCCCCGGGGTTCCCCAGGGCCCCTTCCTGGTGCCACGGCCCCCTTTCTGCTTCCTGGGTTACCTGCAGTGTGTTGAAGAAGAGGAGACCGCCAAGTCTCCAAAGGAAAGCAAAAAGGAGACATCTCAGTGAGCCCAGCTCGGTCGGCACACGTTTATTGAAATACCACACTGTGCAGTTTCTGTTCATCCGAAATTAAACTTTTTGAAAGAAGCCAAAACCTGATTTGTGCACCACACATTGGATGCATGCATGTGTTTATTTCTATGCAAAGCAAAGTTGCAAAAGAGATGGGGAGAAAGAGAGATCCTCCTTCCTCTGGTCCATTCCCCAGATGGCCACAGTAGGGAGAGCTGGGCCAGTCTGAAGCCGGAAGCCGGGAGATTTTTCTGGGTTTCCCACCTGGATAGAGGGGCCAAAGCACTGCGGCCATCTCCCACGGCTTTCCCAAGCACATCAGCATAATGCTGACACTGCAGACAGTGGCCTTACCCACTGTGCCGGAGCACTGGCCCCAAGATCTTTGACTTTTGAGTTGATTTAGTAGGACCTTCACTTTAAATGTATCTTTCAGTACTTACTTGGGGTAGCATAACAAGAGTAAAAGGCGAGGAGCTTGGGGCACATTCCAGTGCATCTGGTTTGGACCAGTCACGATCTTCCCTCCACCCCCATCTGTGAAAGATGACAGTGCTGACTCTGCAGCTGGTGGTGAGGACTTGAGACAATATGAGGCTTTGGGAGCCAGGCTGCGTACTTGGCTCCCGCCACGTGGGAGCTGTCTCTGCCACTGCCCGGGGCGATAAGCCTGGCAGCCGTGGAATACTGCCAGTGCTCCGTGAGCTGTTGGAAGAAAGCAGGCAGAGATGACCGGATTGGGGACATGGAAGGGGTGGATTTGGAGGGGACGGTAGGGAGGGAAGGCCCCGACCGCAGCAGGAAGGGCCACTCACATGGCAGCAAAGCTGTGGACAGCAGTGTCTCAATCTCCTCTCCTGCCTGAACCTCATGTCTGACCTCAGCAAGTGTTCCGGCAGTGCCTCCCGCTGTCCACTGTTGCTGGAATGTCCTGGGTTTGTTTCTGGGTGGCTGGCTTCGAGCCCCCGTGGCCCTTTCCTGATTTCCCTCTGGCGTGTGAGTCTGTGTTTCTGTGAGTGGGTCCTAGAGGAACCACTGGTTTATTTTTACTGCGAGGAAACCAATGGGAGATTTTCCTGTCGCTGGGAGCACCTGCTCTTTATGGAGCTGGAAAACTCATGGTTCGGAAGTTAGCCTGACTCGGAACCTCCCTCACGTCCTTGGAAGGGTTTTCCCCGGCTGAGACTTGGCCCTAAGTAGTGGGCTGAGTCACCAACTCTGCAGGTTGTCGTGCCGCAGGTGCTACTGTCAGACTCAGAGAGAGCCCATCTACGCCCTGCTGTGTGCAGTGGGAGTGGATCTTTAAGCAGCTTCTCTGGCAAAATGGTTGTGCTACAACTTGATGCAGTTTGGAGAAAGAAACCAATTTAAACAAGGCATTCAGAACTGAGCTGAAACCAACATACGGACTGTCAGCGATGAACCGGAAGCCAAGTAAACAACGTGTGTGTGTGTTCTGGGGTGGCTGGCTGGAAGACTCACAACCTCTCCTGAAACTCCCATTATTTTCCACACTAGCTGGAAGCCAAAGCTCTCTTCTGAGCTCAGTGAAAGAAATAATGTGGAAGAATTGTTAAATTCTGTCAAAGGCCACGCCAGCAGCCCCTCACTGGACACCATGCAGTTCAGCTGTGAGGTCTCTCCATTTCCCTCTGGCAGTGCACTGTGTGTGTGATGGCTTGCACACCAGGCCTGAGGGCCTGCTGTTGGTGGGACCCCTGGCCTGCTGGAGTCACTTGGACTCAACTTCCACGGGCTGTTTGTTCAGACTTCTCTGAGTCTTCAGTCTTGCAGAAGAGGATGAAGAACTGCTGAGGGCGGACACAGACCTTGTTTTATGGAGATCTTCGGGTGCCGCTGGTTCTGTCCCCACATTTGGCCGACTGGGGATAGACGTTGCTCTCTAAGCCAGCTGTGCTGTGGAGCCGTGGGGTGCTGCTCTGTGGAGCTCAGTCAGCACTCGGCGTGCTCCCCAGACTCTGTGTCAGAGTAATTTCTAGGACAGTAACTTGTAACCTACACCTAATGGCTGTGTCATTTTAGGAATGTTGCTGTCATTAAGAAAATTACTAAGGTATTGTGCTTTGTCGATTTAGTTTTCAAATAATGATGAAAGATAACTGAACTAAAAACGTCTTGCACTTCTTAACACTTGGTTTTTTCCTAGCTTGCAGGAAGCAGGAACCTTCCTTGTCCAGCCAGTATGCCCACTGTCCTTCAAATGCATGCTTCCTATTTCCACGGTGTTTTCTCTGTGCGTTGTTGTACTCCCAGTCTTCTCTTTCTGCCCTTGTGGTACACTTGAGGCAGGTATCATTCCTTTTCTAAAAGCGGGAAGCTGGGGGTCATTGTCATGATGTAGTTGGTTCAGCTGCCACCTGCAATGCTCAAATCTCATATGGGTGCTGGTTCCTGTCCTGGATGCTCCACTTATGATCCAGCTCTCTGCTAACATGCCTTGGAAAACTGAAAGATGGCCTAAATCCTCAGGGCCCTGCACCCATGTGGGAGCTCCTGGCTTTGACTTATTCCAATGACTTGTGAAAACACACTTCTTGCTTTTCCTAAAAAGTGAATTACTTTCATTCATTTTGAGAGGCTGGACCAGCCCCCAGACGCCTGCAACTTCCTGGGGTTTCAGCTGAGAACTCACTCCAGGTCTCCTTGTAGACGGCAGAGTCTCAGTCATTTCATTCATCCCCTGCTGCCTCCCAAGGGGTTCATCCGAGAATGTGGGGACGCAGAGATTGAACCCAGGCACTCTGACTGGCGTCAGGCCGAGTGACGACCTGTACTCTGTGGCATCGGAAGCCCTGTGGAGAGTGACGACACCCACAAGATCCCCGTGTGTCTAGAACAGACCTTCAGGCGTACATCTGTAGCTGCAGCTCAGCATCACTAACAATTAGTCACTTTTGCCGTGTGAGGTCCGTGTCTGTGGTCTTCCCCAGCTCGGGGAGGAGCTGCCCTGTGCTTCCCCTCTCTCTGGCCAAGGGCAGTACAGTGCTCCTGCTCTTTCCTGTTCCCACACAGAGGAAACTTGTCTGACCACTTCTGTTCGTTTCCTTGTCCCCACACTGGTCCTCCCCACGGTCGTGTCTCCACAGGTGAGCGTGGGGGCTGCTGACTGTAACCCTGCTAGCATCATTGCCTCTGCCATCTCCCACAAAGAGGCAGGAGCAGTTCCTTAACCTGATGCTGTTCTGCCTGTCACGGGGAGTGAACCTGTGACCCTCTTTGCCTCCTCTGCCCTCATCTCCCCCAGCTCTCCTTGTTCGGCCCCAGCTGAACTGTCCACCCCCTGGACTGCACATGCCTTGGGCTTGCATTTGCCTGTGCTCATTCCTCCGCACAGCACACTTGTAAATTATTTTTTACACTTGATCTTAGCCCGAAGACTGAGAAGTGATACACTTTTTTCTTTTTTAAGATTTATTTATGTATTTATTTGAAAGTCAGAGTCACGCAGAGAGGAAGACAAATTTTCCACCCGCTGGTTCATTCCCCAGATGGCCACAATAGCCAGAGCTGGGTCAGTCTGAAGCCAGGATCCAGAACCCAGGAATTTTTTTAGGTCTCCCTCTGGGTTTAGGGGCTCAAGAACTTGGGCCGTGTTTCACTGAAGTGGAGCAGCTGGGACTCAGTTCTGTGCCGATACGGGGTGCTTGACCTGCATGTGGCAGCTCTATCCATTACTCCACAGTGCCAGCCCCCCAAGCACACTCTTACCCCTGACCTGCACCAGCCCACTCCCCGCCATCAGGTCTCTGCTAGACCCCATTGGCCAGAGCCCTTGCAAACCACTGTGTTTTGAAACACGCTTTCCCTGCAGGGTGCTCTGTGCCCTGACCCAGCTTCTTTTCCTTCCTGTGCTTTGGTGTTGCTTTGTTAGGTTAGTCTGTCTCCTATGTGGAAGGTTTTGGGACTTGGCTTCGCTCATTGTGCCCAGATCCGTGCCTGCCTTCAGGCTGCAGCTCACTGAATATCTGTTACAGTGGTTAGGGGTACACATGTTCTGCAGCATTAAAATAAACACAGAGCCAGTGAGATTGTTGGAAGGGTTCAGTGCTATGATTCAGTCAATCTGGAACGTGTGCATTGCTGTTGATGAAATGTGTCGTCTTCTGATAGACAGCTGTGCCAAGCTTAGTCTGACAGTGGGAGACCCATCTCTTTCTCCACACAGGATTTACAGCTTCTGGAGGATGGAGATCTGACTATGATAGGAGATCGGGGAGCCACGCTGAGCGGAGGGCAGAAAGCGCGGATCAACCTGGCCAGGTATGCCACCTCCTCACCACCTGCACACCCTCGTGCCTCTGGTAGAGGAGATGTGCATGCTGAGCCCCGGCCTGTGGGAAGTGTGTGGGACCTGCTTATTGGTGGGTGCTGGACTTGGCAGTTGTAGGTGCTGTTGTGGTTCCCGGGGGAGCGTTGAGCAGGAACCACTCCTCTGCTGTGGTCCCTGGGGGAGCGGCAGGTGGAGACCACTCCTCTGCCATGGTTCCCGGGGGAGCGTTGAGCAGGAACCACTCCTCTGCCGTGTTCCCTGGGGGAGCGGCAGGTGGAGACCACTCTTCTGCCGTGGTCCCTGGGGGAGCGGCAGGTGGGGACCACTCCTCTGCCGTGGTCCCTGGGGGAGCGGCAGGTGGGGACCACTCCTCTGCTGTGGTTCCTGGGGGAGCGGCAGGTGGGGACCACTCCTCCCCCTGTTTTGTTCCAGGGCGGTGTATCAGGATGCCGACATCTACCTCCTGGATGATCCTCTCAGTGCAGTGGATGCTGAAGTCAGCAGGCACTTGTTCCAGCAGTGAGTTGACACGTGTTTTCTGCCATTTCTGCTTTCCAAGAACTGTCCTGGGTTGTAGCTTTGGGCGATTCAACTTCCTTTTCCTATGGGTAACCTACACCTTCCTCTCAGAAGATTGCTTTTGCAGAAATATGAGACATGAGACAGGAGAATACAGAAGCTGATGGCAGGGAGCCGAGAGCATGCTTTAGGGAGTTAAGAAATGCATGGCCCTTTAGGCTTGCTTTTCTGTCTGCTGCTTGAGTTGACCACCAAGACACGGTGGTTGGATGTAGTTCCAGGAGGAAGAAACGTGCTGCGGGGTGCTTCAGTTCCTGGATGGGGCTCGGCAGTTCCCGGGGCTGGACTGTCTATTCTTGCCTTTCTCATTGGTTTATGGTGCATTGGAAGTATGATTTTAGGGCCGGGGAAGGCTGTGAGGTTATTACAAAAAAACAAATAAACAAACAGAAAACCTTGAGGTTTTTATTTACACTGAAGGTTTGGAAAGAATTAGTGGTGTCTGGAACAGTGGTATCAGAGTGTGACTCGAGGGTTATCCTGTTGCCTTTTGGATTCTTAGTAAAAGTAACACTCATGACCCATGGTGGAGAATATTAGCTTCTGTTGGAAACTGGGGCTCCAGCCTCTGACCTGACTCCTGATTTTGCACCTGGGTGTTTCTGGAATGTGTTTTCATTGGCTCTTGGTTAGCCACAGAGCCACAAGGTAGAGTGACTGAGATGTTTTGTGTGTGTGTGTGTAGATTGTAATGGGAGGTGCTGCCCGATACTTCCTCTGTGGTTGTGACTGGCTTTGGTGAAAGCATGGTAAACCTGGTCTAGCTTAAAGGACATCCAGAGGGACCAGTGTCATGGGGCGGTATATTGAGCTGTGGATTGAACTGCTGCTTGCACTATTTCAGAGTGCTGGCGTGAATCCTTGTTGCCCAAAGTCAGATATAGAGAGGAGGAGAGATAGAGAGGAAGATCTTCCGTCTGATGATTCACTCCCCAAGTGACTGCAATGGCCAGTGCTGTGCCGATCCAAAGCCAGGAGCCAGGAACTTCCTCCAGGTCTCCCATGCAGGTGCAGGGTCCCAAGGCTTTGGGCCGTCCTTGACTGTTTTCCCAGGCCACAAGCAGGGAGCTGGACGGGAAGTGGAGCTACCAGGATTAGAACCGGGACCCATATGGGACCCAGGCACGTACAAGGCAAGGACTTTAGCCGCTAGGCCATGTTGCCAGGCCTGCCCTACTTTTGACATAGTTCCCTGCCCATGTGCTTGGAAAAACAATGGAGATGGACCAAGTACCTGGGCCCTAGCCGTTAATACATATGGGAGACCTACATGGGGTTCCTGGTTCTCGGCTTTAGCCACACTTGACTTTGGCTGTGGACATCTGGGGAGTGAACCAGAAGATGGAAGATCACCCTCTCTAGATATCTCTGTCAAACAAATAAATAATTGTTAAATTTTAAAAATTTTAATAAGCAGCCTCCAGAACTTCTCTGCCTGCATTTAGCTTCCTTTTGGTTGTTTACCTTGTGCGTCCTAGTGAGCCCTTTCAGCTTCACTGCCACATGACCAACTCAGCTTCCTTAACCATCACCTATTGCTTCCCAGGGTTGCGTTAGCCAGGGGCTGGAGCAGCTCTGGGCATTAAACCCAGGTGCTCTGCTGGGAGATGCAGGCATTTTAACTCGCATCTGAGCTATCAGGCCATACACCAACCCATTACATTATCGTTTAATTCACAAGCCTTTGGAAGCCCACTAATGTTGCCAGGATGCCATACAAATTGGCACATGAGTTTTTCCCCAGCGTGGGACTCTGGTTGTCTGAGTGGGGTGTCACTGCATGTTTCCCTAGTAGAGTGTGCAAGTGAAGTGTGCCTGGAGCTGGGATGATGAGAGAGTTCTGGAAGCAGGTGGTGGCGATGGTAGCAGAACAGCGTGAATGTGCCCAATGCTACCCGCGCACCTGTTAATGGATCTCTCCTTGGGCAGAGAGGGGCTTCTGTGGCTTGGTTGAGTCTTGTGTGGGTACACTCAAGTCCTCCATCATTCACAGAACAGCTCCTGACGGGGTGCAGTGTTCATCGCCTGGGAGGGAGGGCTGGGGAGGAGAATCAGATGCCCCTCCCCCACGTTTTTTCTTTTTGGGGGGATACTGGAGGTATTTATAAAGTCCTCTCGCACCTGTAAGGTTTAATGCCCTTGGATATACACCTGATAGAAGCCAGCTTGTGAAAATGGTTGTTTGCTAATCAGAAGCACATTCTTTGGGGAAACTTAGAGCAGGGCACATGGACCCAATTTAGGAAATCACTCAGCAGCAATTGGAGAATGTTCTCAACGAGTTAGAAAATTGGATTGAACAATATGCTGTGAAAGATGGCGATTGTGTAGAAGCTTAAGAAATGTGAAGTGTTTTGTATTAAAAGTGAGTGAATTACATTTCTACTTGCCATTCACAGTTTTACTTCAATCATGAATATATGTCCATGGTTATCAAGCTTTGTGAGTTTTACAACTGTATGTTGTAAATGTTAAGTGGGTTTAGTTGCATCCTGAGGGCCCGGGGCTCTTACGGTAACCAGTCAGATCTGCCATGAGCTGTGATGGCAGCCCTGTATTGGAAAGCCTCAGCTCTCAGCCTCCTGCAAGGAGAGTTCTCTGGGTCTGGCGTCCTTATGTGAGGCCTGAATTCAGGCTGCTGTCACAGAAGGCTGTCGGAAGGTGGTTCCTGAGGAACAGAGATGGACATCGCAGCAGCCAGGATGGTGTCAGCTCCAGGCTCTCTGTGAGCCAGACAACAGCCTTCCACCTAGCACCTCCCTCCTTCAATATGTCATCAACCTGAGGATATGGGGAACATTCAGTCCTGTTTCAGCCCTTCACAGGCTCCTCTCACCTCCTAGATACAGTACTGAGTCCTCAAATGGCAGACCCTTATAGACACAGCACTGTAGCCTGGGTGACTTCACTCAGGCATGCCTGTTCTTACATCTGCCTGTGTGCAAGGCTCACGTTCCTTCACCATATGCCAACGCCATGGAGAAGGGTGGACTCAGACCCTGCCCGTCTGGCTTTCCCCCCTCACCTGCAGGGGCCAGTGTGTCCTACCTATTGGCCTACAGCTCTCCATTGGGTGACTGTCCATTTTTATTTAAGTCGCTGTTGAATTAATCAGTGTTTATGTTGTGAGTTGGGATTTTTTTTTCTCTTGAAAAATTGGGCTGTGTTTTCCTGTAGATTTAAAAAAAAAAAGGTTTGGGGAGATTTTTAAACCACCCTGTTAATTTCAGTCCATTGTGCAACCTTATTTGTGAAGGCAGATCTTTGATGTACATCGTGTATGTAAGACCTCCTTGGACAAAGTTGCTATCGCCTATCAGATTCGATGGTTAACATTTCCCTTTAGATGGTTAGAAAGAGGGATTTATGGCAGGTGATTTTGAATTAAGGATAAACAATTCCATTAAAAGCTTGAGCACCAAGCCTGAAGAGGGATTTACTAGGTTGAGAAACTTAGGTATGAAGTCAGCCAAGTTAAGACATGTCTAGAGGGAAACCTTAATCCTGCTTGAGTGAGAGAATGGAGTCAGAATTTATTCGTCTGCACTCAGGGACTTGGTTCTGATAGTGGGTCTAGCCCCCAGGTGTCCCCTTTAGGACTTTCCGCATGAGTGGAAAGCAGATGATTAGCTGTGACCCCAGGAAGCGATTGGAGGGTGAAGCTGACTCTCAGTTAGCTTCTGGGCTCTGTAGGTTTGTGTTTCTGTGTCCCATGACATGCAGTGTGTTCCCAATGCCTTTATCTGCCGATGGCGTCACCAAGGTGCACAGAGGCTCAGCCACTGGCCCAGCTCTGCCAGGCCAGTGGAAGGTAGAGTGGAGCTCTGTTCTGCTCTGGCTCCTTCAGCATGTTGTCTGGGCACCCATCTTCCTGACTTGGGCTCTGTGCAGGGAGCTGCGAACCCGAAGTCTCTGCTGGGAGCTCCAACTCTGCTTCCCC
Source organism: Ochotona curzoniae (assembly GCF_017591425.1). NCBI lineage: Eukaryota > Metazoa > Chordata > Mammalia > Lagomorpha > Ochotonidae > Ochotona > Ochotona curzoniae. The sequence continues at coordinate 12,167,689 of NW_024466502.1, forward strand.
CAGTCCTGTACGTGAAGCTGCTTGCCCTCCCGCCTGGGAGTGGGGGGCTGTGCCGAACTCTCAGGGGACCTTGGAGGGAGTTGTGATGATGTACTGCAGGGGTGAATATTGGGGGGGCATGGTGACTTTTGACCGGGGGGAGGAAGAACACTGTGTTCTGAACATTTGGATTGTGTCCTTTCATTTTCTTGTAGGAAGGTGTCCTACGAGGAAAGGGTGGCCCTAAGGAAAGAGAATGGCTTCCTGGCTGGGCCTGGGAGTGTCATGGAGACTGACTGGGTTCTTGCTGTTGCTAGCATGTGTTTTTCTGTTCCGTGGGAAGAGGGATCTAGAAAATGCACTCTGACAGAGGTTGTGTTGAGGAATCTGGACTTATTTGCGTGTGTGTGTGTGTGTGTGTGTGTCCACAGGAAACTGGCTAAGAAACCCTGCGCGTTGGTCCGACTCCGACTACCTCTCCCTTGTTACTGGAGTTTTCGCTAAGTGAGGTGTTGGTTGACTGGCTTTCGCCGTAAGATGCCCAAGTCAGTGTTACACTGAGCTTTGCCACACCCTGGGCCAGACCTTTGTGCGCAGTCTCGGGGTGAGGCTCGGGTTTGCTGCTGGTGAGCCTGAGGCTCTCGGCTCCCTTGACGTGGGTTACATATGCGGTGTTTACGTTTGTGTTTAAACCATGCGTGTTTGATGGCCGTGCTGTCTTTATGCACGTTTTCCCACTGGGAGCGCCCTCACTAATGTGTTTGTGCTGTGTCCTTTACATTTCTAGGTGCATTTGCCAAGCCTTGCACGAGAAGATCACAATTTTAGTGACTCATCAGTTGCAGTACCTAAAAGCTGCAAGTCACATTCTGATACTGAAAGATGTAAGTAATTTCTGGAAGGCGGCGGACCTGCCTTGTGCTCTGTTAGCGGAGGACCTCTCCACAGGCTGCCGCTGTGGGCATGACTCTTCCTTCCCTGGCTTCATGTCATCTTCTCAGATTCGAGGCCTGGTAGAAATGTCACTCTTGCATTCAAAGCCGGGTAGCTCATACATATCAGATTGTTGCGTCGCAGTTACTAAATTGTAGTGGTTCTGGTGAAATCATGAGAGATAATGATGCTAGGAAAAAAAAGGAAAAAGAAAAAGAAAGATAATGGTGTTGCTTTAAGAAGAGCGTCTTGTTCTCTTCCTTCCACGACTTCAAGTTACTTACCAGGTGCAAACAGGAAGGCCCATTTGTGTCTTTTTCAGTTTTATTCACTGTTTACCCAACAAACATCCTGCATCAATGACGCAGCAGGGCACCCACTGGGCCCAGCACCCACTCTTCTGATGTAGCCCATAGCTGGTCTCTGGCCTTGGTAGGAGAAACACCTCTTTGCTATCCTAGGCCCTTCACACCTCCTGGGAATGGGTGCTGTGACGGAGACAGGAGGTGGGGCTGGTGCATGGGCATCTCAGTGACAACACAAACGGAGGTTCTGCCTGTGCGGTCACCTCGCAGGGAGATGCGTCTGCCACAGGAGCACCTGGCAGGTCCCTAAGCAAGGAAGTCACTGCCATGTTGGGACAGATGGAAGGGAGGTAGCCTGACCGGAGCTGAGCCACCTGGAGCAAGTGTGGTGGGAGATGGGCTCAGGGCTCAGGGCAGTAGTCAGTGGCACTGGCACGGGGCTGGTGTGGCCAGGGCAAGGCTCAGGGCAGTAGTCAGTGGTGCTGGCACAGGGCTGGCATAGCCAGGGCAGGGTTTGTGGCTTTACAAGATGCCTGTTGATGTTTGCTGGAAGAGTGACAATGCAAACAGAATCGTAGTGGTGAGCAGACGCAGGTGGGGGCTTAGGCTGGTGCATTGGGAAGGCAGTACCACAGAGTGAATGACTTGCCACAGCAGGTGTCTATTCTCTCACTGTCCCACAGGCTGCAAGTCTGACTGCAAGGTGTTGGCTGGGCTGTGCCCTCTGAGGACCCAGGCGAGACTCCCTCCTCACCTCTGACACCTTCTGGGGTTTTGTGGGGGTGTTCTTGTTGCTATTGGGCTGCCTCTGCTGTCCCAGGGCGTTGTGTCTCTGTGTCTATATTTCCTCTCAGCAGGGGACGTCAGTTGCATGGGACTGAGGATCCACCCTAAGTTGATTGAACTGTATTATATCTGCAAGGATCCTATTTCTAAACAAGGTCCTATTTACAGGAGTTCTTGAATTTACTTCTTGGGGGCCAACCATTCAAGTCACAGCAGCTGGTGTGATGGGGAAGTGAGTGGGGGTCCATGGGAATCCTTCAGATGCTCATCTTGTTGGTCTCTGTGCCTTGGCACTCTGTCATTGCCCCTCGGCTATTCCCTCAGCCCTTGGCCAAATCCCACATGGTAGGTCTGAAAACCCCTTGGTTCCTTCCCCAACCCACAATCTTGTAGCAAATGATGGAAGCAAGCAATAATGAAAATTAGCTAACTTCCCAAGCTCTGAGTGCACCATTGTCAAAAAAGACACATTTCACATTATTGGATAGACCAGATTTATAATGACAGCAGCAGGCTTGTATGTTTAGGTCTAAATGCTTAACGGGGCTGCTGGGGAGCCTATGTGAAGGGCTGCTGCATTCCCTGTTGGAGCTGTCTGCTCTGCTAGGAGCAGGAGCTCAGGTGCCTCAAACTTGAAAATAATGTCACCTGCAGAGGAACTCCAGCACAGCTCAAATGTCTAAAGCCAGGAGCGCAGAATCAGCAGGTGGCAGAATAACCATCTCGCCCATGGGGTGCCTTGAGGTCCTCTTGGGGGCCTGTTTTGCAGGATTCTCCAACTTCAGTGCTTTTAAAAGAACCGGGTATCCCTGGTGGGCACCCTGGGGTGAACTGAAATCTCTTCTCACTGTTGATCTGATCTTGCTTAACAGCTGCTTAACATCAGACTGTTCCTTGCAGTCCCTCTCTGGCTTGTTGGTCCTTGGCTTTTCAGGCAAATTTTTCTTTTTTTTTTTAAAGGTTTATTTCTTTTTATTGGAAAGTCAGACATACAGAGATGAGGGAGACAGAGAGGGAGATGTCCCGTCTGATGATTCATTCCCCAAGCGGCCGCATCGGCTGGAGCTGCCCCGATCTGAAGCCAGGAGCCTCTTCCAGGTCTCCCACGTGGGTGTGGGATCCCAAGGCTTTCCCAGGCCACAAGCAGGGAGCTGGATGGGAAGCGGGGCTGCGGGGATTAAAACCAGCATCCATATGGGATCCAGGTGTGTTCATGGCGAGGACTTTAGCCACTAGGCCATTGCGCCAGGCCCATTTTAATCAGAATGCCAGCAGCAGTTTTCCTTGTATGTCTTGTAAGTGCAAAGTAGAAAGCGGTAATTGTCATGAAATAAGGTATGTGAGTTCCCTGTGCTAGGTGGGACCATGTACCCACCACCTTTATCATGAATAATGTTCTAGTCTTTGTTACCGTGTTGTTCCAAATAAACCAGGGCATCATGGAATTTTTCTTAGAGGAGCGCCTTATGGGTGGGAGGGTTGGGGAGCAGGCAGGGAGGCCATCCTTTGATTTGCTTTGCACCCTGGATTTGGCTTAGTGTTTTTCGGTGGTTCCTGGTGCAGTAATTCATTTGGTTTCTTTCACAGGGTACACAGGTAGAACTGATCTTTGCACTTTATTCCCAACGGCTTAGTAAGCGAGCAACACCGTGTGATGAGGTGTCTTGGAGTGTTCAGTCAGGAGGTTCCTGAGTTTCCAGGGCAGTTCTGAAGGGAAGAGCAGGAAGCTACAGCTCCGTTCCCCAGGTCTTCTCCCAGCGAGAGGGACAAGGGCCAGCTGAGGCTTGCTCAATGACTCCTCAGCAAAGGTGCTGTGGCCATCTTCCCATCCGTCCTCCTGCTTTCCTGAAATCCTTCTTCCAGGTGGCTGCTTCTTTCCTTCTTGCCTATGTGGTGTATTTCAGCTTCTTGTTCTGCAGTGAGACTGCTAACAGCTTTCCTTTCTGTCCGCCATCACCCAGTGCAGTGTTTGACGGAAGCCAAACACAACTGCACGTCGGAGTGACTTGCCCTAGTTTTGTCAACCAGAATCTCAGCTCTAAGGATGATCTTAATGTTTGCTGGTTAGTACGAGAGCAGATTGGTGGTATCAGATGCACAAATATTCCTCTGAAATTCTTTGTGTTTCAGGGAGAAATGGTGCAGAAGGGAACCTACACCGAGTTCCTGAAATCTGGGGTAGATTTTGGTTCCCTTTTAAAGAAGGAAAATGAGGAAGCCGAGCCGTCTCCCCTTCCTGGGACGCCCACACTGAGGAATCGAACCTTCTCGGAGTCTTCGGTGTGGTCTCAGCAGTCGTCCAAACCCTCCCTCAAAGACAGCGCCCCCGAGGGCCAGGAGGTGAGTACCTGCATTGCCACACCTCACCTGATTTTGTTTGTGGGCTGTAGTTGGCCTGGTAGACCTTTGACCTGCTCACTTCGTTTGTCCCACACTGGACTTGGGAACCAAGCTCAGGGCAATGGGTAGAATCAGACAGAAAACGGGAAAGGCTTAGTTGTGGGGGTGGGGGTGTCTCCTTTGGCTTTGATGCCATATGACCTGAAGCTGACTGTGTCTCTTGCTGAGCAAACCCTACGTGTTCTGGTGGCCTCCATGCTTATAGGTGTTGAATTGGAAGCCTTCCCCCACAACACACACACACCCCTCAGATCAACCTATTTTCTCACATAATGTCAGCCACCTCTCTTCTTTGTGGATATGTTCTCACACTGCAAGTCATCAGTAGGATTCCTTGGCCCTATTTTCAAATGGTTTATGTTAAGCCAGAAATAGCATGCGCAAGGACAATGAAGCTCCTGCCGTAGTGGGCAGTCTTCAGTGTGGTGTTGTTCCCATCTTCCTTTTTTGCTCTTCAAGACTGGGAACCACATCACATTCATCTTTTACTCTCCAGTGGCCACCATCACCTGGGACACGCTCAGCACATCCCAAGTGGCCAGCATACACCTGGGACACGCTCAGCACATCCCAAGTGGCCACCATACACCTGGGATACGCTCAGCACATCCCAAGTGGCCAGCATACACCTGGGATACGCTCAGCACATCCCAAGTTCTCCAGACAGAAATGCAGGAACTCCCTTGAAAATATGTTCAAGGGAAACAGCCAGACCCTCAACTGTCTAAATCCAGGAGCCTGAATTATTTTGATAGAAACAGATCCCTTTGCTTTCTGTAAGTGTATATTATCCATATACACTTTGTGAACTAAGTTTGGCTATATATGTTTGTTCGTGTCTTTGACGATCTCAAGTGGCACATTTATTCCACGTCTCTCTGTGTATTATTTTGGAGAGAGATCCTGCACTTACGGTTGATGTGTTAGCCATATGCTGGAAACCATGAGGGACCCCATCATACTGCAGAAACATGCCATAGGATGCATTTGTAATTTGCTGACTAGACTCCCAGATATGGGCTGGCTGGGTCCAAGGGTGAGTGTATGTGTGTGGCGGGGCAGGGAGCTTGGCTAGATCTTGCAGACCCTTCTACGTGGCGGAAACACGTTTGCTACTCCAACCCTTTGGGGGGTATGCCCAGCCCCCCGGTGCAGCGCCTTGGCGACTGTGGGAGCCGTTTTGTAGTCTGCCTTGTCTTTCACTGTGCTTTTTCTTCAGGCTGAGAATACACAAGTGGCACTGACTGAGGAGAGTCGTTCTGAAGGCAAGATTGGCTTTAAGGCCTATAAGAATTACTTCAGAGCGGGCGCTCACTGGTTTATCATCATTGTGCTTATTCTGCTAAACCTTGCAGCCCAGGTGAGTTGGGGCTGGGTTTTGTACCTTCGGGTTGTTAGTTATTTATTCACTTGGAGTTTGCATTGAGGAGACAAAATGAGCAGTGCTTCCAGGAGCATCGTTTAAAGATCTCCCAGTGTGCTGTGCATTATTTCCTTAACCTCTTATTATCTGGGGAGCTGGGCTCTGCACAGCCCCGAGGCACAGGCGCCCTCTCCTCCTTGCTCGGCATCCTTTCTTTGGTTTTTGTGTTGTAGTGATTAAGCGTTTTGCATTGCCAATGCTGAGTGTCCCGCTTCCCCTTCTGTAGGTGGCCTATGTGCTGCAGGATTGGTGGCTGTCGTACTGGTGAGTTGTTTCTGGTCCAACTCGGAGGGGTCCAGCCGACAGGAAGCCTTACTTTTATGGTGGGTGGCGGTAGTGGTGGTGGGAGAGTTTGTTCAGCCTTTTCCTGTAAGCTTCACATTGTCATTCATCTTGCTAGTGGAGTGCGACCCCTGGTGGCCACTACCCACACCTAGCCCTCAGTGGTGTGTTGAGAACTCCCAAGTGATTCTAATGTGGATGGACCCAGGCCTGTGTGAGGCAAGAGTCATCCTCCAGCATACAGCATCGCTCCCAGGGTGGGGGCCACTTGGTTTAGTTTTTGTGTAAATGGCACCCATGTTTTAATACTGTTTTTTCTTAAACCTCTCCCCTGTGCCACAGGGCAAATGAACAGAGTGCCCTAAATGTCACCATCGATGGCCAAGGGAATGTAACTGAGCAGCTGGATCTTACCTGGTACTTGAGCATTTATTCAGGTAAAGTCGCGTCCCGTGAGGGTCTGTCCCGTGAGGGTCTGTCCCGTGAGGGTCTGCGGGGCTGCCCATCAGCAGCCTGTGTGCATAAGCAGGGCTTCCGGGAGTAATGTGGCAATGGCCTGGCAGACCAGAGGGCTCAGTCACATAGACGCTGAATTAATTAGAATTCTAATAATAATAATAATTTTTTTTTGCAATCCATCAAAAGGAGATTGAATTGAAGACTCTCAATTTGCTCTGCTCTGGATTTTGGAAGTGAAACTAGGATTGAGCATTCAGAAAACCAGCCACTGGAAATATATGCCTAGTGTCTATTCTAATAGGTTGCTTTCGCTAAATCTTCTATCATTATATGGATGGGCAAGGGGATTAGAAACGGATCCCCACCCCTGTGGTTCGAATGGTTCCAATCCTGTCTGGGTAAACCCCGGCTTTTATACTCAACTCAGATGAAATCCTCTGGCAACAACTCCCCCCGCCCCCCACAAATAGAAGCATTATTCCTCACAGGTGTTCAAAGCTTCCTTCACCATCCTCCTCACCTCTCAGCGCTCACTAATCACCTAAGAAAGAAGCAAAGCAGGGAAGCAGCGCGCGGCTGGGGGTTAGGGCTCCTCCTCCGTCCTCACCTGAGATCCCAGTGTTATTGCGCCCCCACCTGGGCGACGCATGGAACATGTGGCGCGCCAGCCTCACCCTAGCACCACACTGTTGTCGTGGGAATGCCTAGACAGCCCTCATCTAAAATGTCAAACGTTCCCACAGATGCTTTCCTCCGAGGCGTCCAGGGAGTTGTCTTAGAAATCAGACACTGAAAATTCGTGACTCTCGTTAGGACGTCTGAGTCCGTCAGCTGTTAAGCTGCGGGAGTGGTGGGCTTTGCAAGGCCGAGAGGAGGAGGGAAGCCAGCTGTGTTATGTATCCATGAGGGATGGGCAGCGAGGGAGCCACCCAGACATAGTGTTGAGGAGACTCGGGGCATCAGAGGTTGAGTAACACTAAGATGTCTTTCAAAGAGGAAGTATTTCTAACCCAAGTGACCTCCCTACGTAGTATTGGGATGAAGAGATACTGGGAAAGAACTTTCAGTTTCTGCAGACATGTCTTAATCAAAATCAGCTATGAAGTTTATGTCCTTTTAGAAGTGCACTGTGTGCCTAGGAAACACGGAGTGGGAGATCAGCTGCTTTTTTGGATTGATTATCTGGTGTTAAAGTGTATTTTCTTGCCATTCAGTTATTTGAGAGTTTTGGAACTTAATGTGATATTTTCAAATTCTTTAAAGCTACTTGGGCATTTTCTACAAGGAAAAGGTAAATCATTTTTCCCATTCCTTGTTAATATCACATGTTGGTATTAAAATATACCACCTTTTTAGCTTACGTGATGTGTCGTTAAATAATATTTGGCATGTGGAGAAAGGAAGATCAGCTGCTGCTTTTTTGTTGTTTCTGTCTAAATATTTATTTATTTATTTATTTGAAAGGCAGAGTTACACACACACACACACACACACACACACACACACACACACACATACACATACACACACACACACACACCCCTTCTGTCCACTGATTCCCTCCCTCAATGGCTGCGATGGCTGGGGTTGGGCCAGGTGGAAGCCAGGGACCAGGAGCTTCTTCTGGGTCTCCCACGTGGGTGATGGGGGCCAGAGCACATGAACCATCTTCCAGTGCTTTTCTCAGGTGGATTAGTAAGGAGCTGGCTGGGAGGAAGGCAGGTGCAGTCGATGCCCGTGTGGGGTGTCAGCGTCGCAGGCGGTGCCTTGCCCTGCTTCATGGCGGTGGTGGCCCTGATCAACTCTTTCTCTGGATCGTTGTTTATGTTTCTGAGAAATGAAAGTATGAAAGCCTAGAATTGTAGTTCACACCTATTCTTTGTCTTCATGTAGTTTTCATTCAGTGAGAGGAAAGTAGATTGTCAATCTAGTAAAATCCATTATGCTTTTGCAGAGGACAGTGCTTTTATGGGATAAAATACATGAATATCTTTAAAAATGACCTGCTTTAACAGTGCTGAAGAAAAGGCAGGGGTCCCAAGTTTTCTTATTGCCGTTTCTTTATTTCAGGTTTAACTGTAGCTACCGTCCTTTTCGGCATCGCAAGATCTCTGTTGGTATTCTACGTGCTTGTTAATTCTTCGCAAAATCTGCACAACAAAATGTTCGAGTCCATCCTGAGAGCTCCGGTGCTGTTCTTTGACAGAAATCCCATAGGTAAGTGTGATAACACGGTCCTCTGCACGCATGTGTTGGTCACCCACTGAGCATCTGATCCCACTTCCATCCCTGAATCTGGAAGCAACTCTTGGAAGAAAATCACTACGCACGTTGATTCATTTTTCCATAAAGACTTCAGATGGTGTTATCTTCCCAGAGCAAACATGAGTGTAGGGGCCATGCAGCCTTGTAGTTCACTGTGTGAGTGTCTGAGTGAAGCCACTTGCAGTGTGGTATGTGACACACTTTTCAGTCCACATGGATGTTTTAGAAGGGAGTTGGATTGCTGGTAAGATGCCGGGGATGGTAGAGCTCAATGGGCAGGGTGTCTTTGCTGGGAAGGGCTCGTTTCTCTAGACCACCGGACCCCTCGCAGATGTGAGACTGTGGTGGGTTACTTCCTTCATGAGTTGTGGAACCTGTCTGTGTCCAGAAGCATCAAGAGATTTAGCTGTAGTGGACACTGGCTTGCATTTCAGACATGGAGGCACCTGCCACTCAGACCCATAGCAGACGGTTTCTTTAAATGAGCATTCCTGGTGATTTCCAGTTGGCTGTGGCCTCTGCCCTGAGGCCCATGTCCCTGTAAGTCCCCACTTCCATCAGTTGAGCAGAATTGCCATGAGGCCCAGAGTCCGCTTTATTCGTGCGGATGATAGTAGACGTCACCTACAGAGGCGGAGAGGGGCAGCCTGGCAGGGGTAGCTTTGATGCGACCACAACTAGACATGTCAATTCTGTGGGACAGACGCCCAAGTCTCAAATCCAGATGCTGTGCTCAGCAGTGTGGACCTTGGAATTCAGTCCTGGTGCCGGTGTGTACTGACAGTAGCCATGGTTGTGGTGCTTCTCCATGGCTTGGTAATGACTTTCACTGTGCCATGGCTTTTCTAGCTGCAGAACAGGGAGACTGTTTCTATCTGCCTTGTTCCACGTCCTGTGAGAATGAGGCAGAGTGTTGCACTCTTAGTGAACCACGCAGGCTGGGCCTGATGAGTGCTAGCACTAGGGAGCATCTCTTCTCTTCCGGGATCACTGCTGTGAGGGTTAAATGCACCTGCTCTGGCAAGGATCTTTCATGGATTGATTTAGTGTTTGGTCCAGATACCGTGCAAGGAATTGTAAACTGCAGAGACAATGCCGAAGAGCCACTGTGGACAGTCTGAGGGCAGCTGCGGTGAGAACATGACGGGCTTCCGGGCCATACAGTCCATGCGCTTAATCTGCAAACCACAGTCATAAAGTTCGGAGCGTTCAGTGTGGCCATGTTCATTTCTGTTATCACAGCCTCTGAATGCTTCTGATTGTGGTTCACCAGGATCCTCCCGCCCAGGGCCTGGGGACTGCTCTTCGTGCTGGCTGGCTTATCATGCAGCCATGTGGGTCACTGTCACAGTCTTGGAGGTTGCTAATCTTACAGAAGCACATGCGTGTTCGTCTTGCCTTCCTGTCCTCTATCAGAGGCAGGACTTCATCCCCTCAATAAAATTGGAGCCCAAATAAATACTCCAAAGATAGTCTAGGCTGTCCAAAATATTTAGAGGTGGTGAATACTTTACTTTTTTTTTAAAGGAAAGATTTTTTAAAAAAATATATTGCATTTTAAAGTTTTCATTTGGGTGAACATTTTGCCTCTTTGGGGGCACCCCAAAGCTATGACGTAAGTGTAGGAGTTTATGTGGTGTGTGGTTAAGTGGTTGGAAAGTTCTTTTTAAATCTCCCTGCCCCAAGGTTGCAAGGCAGACACACTATGCGAGTCCCCTGCACGTGCTGAGGAGCCTGTGTGACCCTGTGCCTCCTCAGTGATGGAGGTCACAGAGCTGTGTGTAGAGAGCTGGAAGTGGGTTGTATTTCTCTTGAGTTGTTCAGAGCAAGCTCTCGCAAGAGCCCCATGGTCAACTCAATCCACTTTGGAGCTTGGCATCCTGACAGCCTCTCAGATTTTTAGCAAACCAAGGAACTAGGAACAAGGGGCGTTGGGCAAGCAAGCTCTGACCTGAGGGGACAGCAGGTACAGAGTTCGATCAAGTTGGCTAGGATGTGCCCTGCTGTCGGCAGCTCAGTGTGGGCTGTGCTCAGGTGCCCTTGTCCTGCAGTTGCCCGTGGCTGCTTTCACTGCGTGCCGTCTCTCAGCCTTCCTCCCAGGGGCTCATTCCTGTTGCCCGTCGTGGGAAAGTCTTTGTACTCGCTCGGACCCCAGGTCTGGAAACCATGGTGCTACCCCACTGCTGCGCTCAGTTTGGTTACGGGGTTTAAAAGAAGAGCATGGTAAGCCCAAAAGGCACATGCTGCTTGCCCATAGGAAAGTGACTGAGCCGCTTCCCCATTCCAAGACAGCTGGTGTCCTTGTGGGCCATTGATATCCTTCTTCACCTGTGTTCCTGAGTGATGACATCAAGTGTGGACATGCTCATACCGTAGGATTCCCACTGATCTTTCTTGACCTGAGAAACAAAGCTTTGGGGATAAAAGATTTTAGTTTTATGACTTATTTATTTTAAAACAGAGTTACAGAGAGGGAGAGACTCTTCCACCTGCTGGTTTATTTCCCAGATGGCAGTACAGGCCGAGACAGATCCAAATTCAGGAGCCAAGAGCTCCAGCCAAGGCCCCCCACGTGGGTGCAAGGGTCATTTCCCACTGCGTTTCCAGTCTTAGTAACAGGGAGCTGGACTGGAAGTGGAGCAGCCAGGATGCTAACTGAAATCCACATGGGATTCCAGTGTCGCAGGTGAAGATGCAGCCTGCTATGTCATGATACTGGCCTGTGGGAATAAGATGTGAACATGGTTTTAGAATGGGAAACGGTTGGTTTTCTTTTCTTCCTTTCGCCTTACTTATTCTCATCAATGTGTATTTTAGGAGATGTATTGAGTTAAGTAAAAGAAGGAATTACAGAGGGAAAGAAAGACACAGAGATCTTCCATCCACTGGTTCACTTCCCAGTTCTCCGTAACACCCAGGGCCAGGCTAGTCCAAAGCAAGACACCTGGAACTCCAGTTCTCTCACATGGTGGTAGGGACCCAAGAACTTGGTCCATCTTCTGGTGCTTCAGGCACACTAGCAGAGAACTGGATAGAAAGTGGAGCATCCAGGCCTGAAACTGGTGCTGCTATAGGATGTTGGCTTTGAAGGTACTTAGCCCACTGTGCCAAAACGCCACATCAGCCCGTGCCTGCTTTTCTTTACTCCTTTAATGGGTCCTGTTGGTGGTCCTGGGTGTGTCTTTTAGAGTCTCCAGGTTCCAACTGCTTCCATACTTTGTCCAGTTTCCCCCCAGTCTGGGTTAAATGGTGCATTTGCAGATGTGATCTGATGTCATTTGCTGCACCTGCCTCTTTGCAGTGTGTCTGCGAGCTTAGCCTCACTGCAGTTCCATCAGATCTTAATTCACCGGTAACACAGATCCCAGGCAACAGGGAGTAGTTGACTTCTTGCAAAGCTTGTTTTTCTGCTGTTGGCCTACTTGCGTCTACTTTTGACTTTGGACACTAGAGGGCAGCAGCATCTGCAGTATTTCTGGGAAAGACTGGCGGCACTTCAGGGCACAACCTGGTTTTTATTTTAAGGTTTTCTTGGAAAATTCTGATTTTATAGCTTGAGTCTTTGTATTTGGAGATGTGTGGATACGCAATTCTGACAGCATTTTCGTGGTTTATTTGTGTTTGAGACATGAAACTGTGCATCAAAGAAATAGCCAAGTGTTGTCGTGGGATGCCTAGCATTTGAGATGAGATTATTTGAAATTTCTGATTAACATCCGTCCCAAACTGCTAACTGCTGACATCATGATTGGATATATTTTAATTCTAAATATGCTAAGAAGAAGTGGACTAGATTCCAGACATGAATTTAGGGGGGAAAGATGAACACCCACATTTTTGAGCTTTCTTCCAGTCCTTCAGTGTAAGTGGGGCTGGGCTATGTTTATCCAGTCTGCGCACACTCGCCCTGCGATTTGGAGACCCAGGGGAGGGATTGACTGCTCCCTTTTTCTCGTGCCTAATTATGGTGACATAACACTAGGCTGAGTGCATTGACGCTAGTGAATTCCAGATAAATATTTATTTGCTCCTGATGCGTTAATTTCTCTTTAAGAAAGCGAGCCCCTGGTATCTGTAGAAGTGTTTGTTCTTTCAGGGAAGTGCCCGGGTGCTGTTGGGTGGAAGCCAGCATGTTAGTTCATATAAATGATTTGTGTGTGTGTGTGCGCGTGTGTGTGTGCTCTTTGGTGCATTCCATGGCATGCAAATTACAAGTTTGTATCACTTTTCCATATAAATTAGCTGAAATGAAAACTAGAAAAAGAACCGTACTGCCATGTACTGCCGCTTCAGCTCTTCAGTGGAAGGGGCTTGTGGTCAGTCAGTAAGGCTGGGATGTGGATGTGGTCCCAGCTTAGGAGGCAGCCGTGGGCGCCTGTGTCCCCGCCTCCAGTCCAGAGCTGCTCGCATGATGAACATGCCCAGCTTGACTGAGGGAAGTTCGGTTCTAGAGATGGGTTCACGCATGCACACAAGGCCAGGAAGGTGGAGGTTGCCAGCCCGAATGATGGTTCTGTTTCTGGGACCTGGAAAGGGGTCCCCTAGAATCCAGTGCAAGAAGAGTTTTGGAGAAGTAAAAAGGGAATTGATGAGACAACATGGGGAGCTTTCCATGCCATCAGAAAGACTGTCTCACTCCGGTATTTATAAAATCAATTGTCAACATCCAACTGCGCGGCCTAAAGATAGCTCTCCCCCTAGAGGCCTGGAATCGCAGGGGTCCCTGGCTGTCTGTGTCTTCAGTCCGGATGACCACGGCAGTGAGTGCTAAATGCATATTTTTAGCAAGTATAATATTTCAGCCCCGTCAGAATTACCTTCACGATAATAGGCCTGTTAAATTATAGCTCTATAAGTTACAAGGTAACAGGGCCCTGCTTCACGTTAATCTATGCCTGTTCACACAAGTGGTTCTGCTAAGTGGCTAGCGTGTTTAAACAAGAAATACTGGTCTTAAAAGCTCTGATTTATGGTAGGTGTTGTTTTGACACAGCATCATTCAGACGATTTACAAGGCAAGGCTTCGTGTTAAAATATCTCACCAGTGTCATCATTCGTCACCGACATAAATATTCAGTAGTGATGCTGGAAAATTGGTAATATGCCCACTCATGCCAAATCACTCGCTGTGTTTCCTTTCAAGTGAGATCTGTTGTGGATATGCTCAAAAGAAACTATGACTTTCCTTCCTTGAGAGCAGATGAGCTGTAAGAAACTGAGAAGAACAACTCCCCTGGCAGCTTGCATGTACTCATCTTGCCTAGGTTGCTTTTAATTCTGGCTTAAGTCCTGCAGGCTTGCGCTTTTTTTTTTTTTCTTTCCTTAGCACACATTGTAAAGAACATATTTATATGTACATTAGTTACTTTAAGAGGCTTTTTGTGTTCAAAGGAAGGAGTTAGTCATCATCAGGAAAGCTTTGTTACAAAACAAAAACACACATTTCCCCTTTCATTTTTCCTTGTTACTAATAACAAATGTGAATGACTATAAAGAGATTGCATCAATCATGATGATTCTCAATAGCCGCATAAATATTATTTTTTCAGCTTTGAATGAAACGGCTAATAGTTTGAAGAAGGTGTGGTAATTAAATCCTGTCGGTTGTCACATATTAAAAATAATGTTTTTTCACATAACAATGGCTGTATGTACTTAAACTCTTATCGGGGTGATATTCAGTCATATTTTATGGGAGTTGCTCCTTTGCTGTTAATAGTATCATGAAAGCCTTTGTTACGAGTTTAAATAGTTACATAGTTACATATAGTTGATTGCTATAGTCATTTTGTCAGTAATCTCCTCACTGTGATTTTTTTATAGCTCTTGTCTACGGCTGGTAAACACGGCACCATTTTGGTGTACATTTTAAATCTGTTAGAATGTTCTGATTACTCCTTATTCTGTTTGTTTTTTCCTCTGTAATAAATCAAACCTGGAAATACTGGCAGCTTAGTAATAGAGCAAGTACGGTGTGTAAGATCGTCCAGTGAAATGTTGGAGAGATAAGACCCGGGAGGCTTACGCTTTGCTGCAAGTGGCGACCCTGTATTGTTTCAGGAAGTGATGAGGATGACATTGTGCTTGTATTTGATGATTTGCCAGTGGCACATGTAATACAGAGGATGCATGTCTACGTAAGGGCGTCATTCTCGTTGTCTATTGTGAGCACCAGCGTTCTGCTGTGAAGAAGTTAGAAAAGAAACCTGAAATATGTTTTATAACATTGAGTCTGTGACTTGTTAGCCCGTACCAAGATGACAGCTGCATTCTGCATTAGGGTCTTACATGCACACGGTGCCCCCTGCACAAACGTCAAAAAGTTTGTGGGAAATGGGGTTTCATGAAAGAGTTGCGCATGGATTTCAGCATTGTTTTGGCAACACAATAAAATTATCCTTTTATTCTATTTTTCTAACATTATCTTTAAAGATTTCTTTATTAATGCAGTGTTGCAGAAAGGGCGGAAGGAGATACCGAGATACCGAGGGCTCCTGTCTGCTGATTCTTTTTCAGAAGAGCTGCAAAGGGCCGCGGGGGGCCAGGGCTGGTCCAGGCTGAAGTCAGGAGCCAGGAGCTTGATCCAGGCTCCCCACATGGGTCCAGGGACTGGGTCACCCTCTGCCGCCTTCTCAGGTCCATGCACCGTGAGCTGGATCGGAAGTGGCTCATCTGGAACCTGGGCCTGTACCATATGGGGTGTCCATGTTGCAGGCAACAGCTCAACTCTGAGCATGTCATAGTCCCTTTGTACATGTGAGTTTCGACCTCAGTGCTGTCTGTGGGTGATGCTAACCCTGGAACCCTTGGTTTGCTGGATGTGCTGCCTTAATTCTCAGCTTGCTTAAAACAGTCTTCCTTACTGGCACTCCCCCTGCTGTGTTCCAGGGTCAGTGAAGTTCCCAGCACTGGGGCATTACTCTGTAAGATGTGTGATACACTCACATGAATAAGTACGGATAAATTTACCACCGAAAGCCTACCAATGTAGAGTTTTCTGATACCATGGGGAAGTCAGTGGGGATTTGCTGGATTGAAATTCCATGCTATTCTGCTGTGAAGCCACCTGCTTCTCTTCAAAGAGTCGCTTTTGAAACTCTCTCAGGACACCACGGGGAGAGCTTTGATTTTCATTTACAGCTGGAATTTTCATATTCTCTTATCGCTTCGTCCCTGTCCCCTTTATTATAAACGTCACTGTTTGTTTTGTCGTAAAGACCCTGGGAAAAAAAATCTAAATATTTGCAACACTGGCATTTTATCTTACATAAAATTTGCCATGCTTTCTTTTGCCCAAGTTTTTAATAGTGCTTGTCTAAATGACACCCTGGAATTGAGTGACCATGTGTGTCCTTCCTGCATCCTCTTGGATCACATCTATTATTTTATTGCTTAATCTCCCAGGACTTGATACATTGTAGCCAATGAGCAAATATGGGGGGGAGGGCTTCAGAACTACATGGGAAAATTAAATTAAAAGATGAATTTAGGCACCTGGTACAGTGGCTAAATCCTTGCCTTGAACATGCTGGGATCCCATATGGGTGTCAGTTTGTGTCCCAGCTGTTCTGCTTCCTGTCTATCTCCCTGCTTGTGGCCTGGGAGTGCAATAGAGTGAGGCCCAAAGCCTTGCAACCCTGTATCCCCTGGGAGACCCAAGACAGGCTCCTGGCTCCTGGCTTTGGATCAACTCAGCTCTGATCATTGTGGCTGCTTGGACAGAAAATCTTTCTCTCTGTGTCTCCTTCTCTCTGTAACTAAATCTTTAAAAAAAAAAATGAATTTAGGGGCAAGCATTGTGGTATGGCTGGTTAAGTGGGTGGTTTCGATGTCTGCTTCCTGTGAGCTCCAGTTTGACTCCTAGATCCGGTTTCCTACTTAAACACTGGGAAGGTGGCGGATGACAACCTGAGAACTTGGTCCCTGCTCTACCCACACAGGAGGCGCAGGGGAACTTGTTGGCTTCCGGCTTCAGCCTGGCCACACTCTGGCTGTTGCAGCCATGTGATGAGTTAGGTTGTGGGTGAGAGATATGTCTCACTCTGTTATTATCCTTTTAAGTAAGTAAATGAATGGCGCAGACATTTTTGAAATCTGTGCACATGAGGGACTCTTCAGAAAGCTCATGGAAGTACAGCATTCTGACAAAGCCAGGTATGGATTTGAAACACAATACCAAAATAGGTATCATTTTTTTGTTTGTTCTTATTTTCCACAAACTCCGTGAAACCCCTTTGTACTTGAAGTTAAAATCATGGAGTGACTTCTGCAGTACTTCTTTTGCATCATCAGGCAATTCCCACGAAGAACTAGGAAACTCTACCAGGTTGAAATGACATTAGGGTCTTTTTGTTTGTTTGTTTGTTTTTTGTCTTCAGTGGGTATTCCTATGAAATTGAACTCTTCTTGATGATTTGTTTTCAAAATTGCAGTTTGTAACAAATCATTTATGGTAGATTGTATTCTAACTACATGATGGTGTGAAGAGCAAAAGCATGTGTTGGTTCTTTGATTTGTGAGGCTGGACTAACATGTGGACTGTAGGCTCTCCTGTTGTTTACCCATCAAAGAAATCAACGGTCCAACCCCTCATAAGTGCTGTTGGGGTTTTGTGCCTTCAAGATGACTTTTGGCACTTGTGTCAGTTCAGTATTTGCTGCTTTATAGTTTTGCTTTATAAACTATGCCCTCAAAAAGTGAAGAAGATGATGAATTCTGCCATTGTAAATCTCAGTGGACGTTTTGATTGTTGTTGTTGCTCAAGGGGTTAAGAGGTAGGTTAAGATGCTCCATTTGTGCTAAGATCATAGCCTCGTGACTGCTGAGTCAGTCACTCCCCCCTGTGAGCCGTGGTTTCCGACAGGTAGAGAGGGGCTGGTTCATTCCTGTCATGTGGTAGGTCATCTGCTGTTTGTCAACCATGAGCCGAAGCACTAAGACCAAATGCCTCTGTCTTTTTTTAAGACAAAGGCAAACTTCATTGAGTGTAGTGGATGAGCTGCGTCTGGAGAAGCACTGTGTGTGTCTGTGCTCTGCTTCCACAGAGGAGAGATTTAGGGAGGCAGTGTTTAACCTGCCGGCTAAGATGCCTGCATTCCGTAGCTGAGTGCCTGGCCTCTATTTCCAGTCTTGGCTCCTGAATCCAGTGAAGTGCTAATGTGGAGTGTGAGAGACAGTGGGGTATCAGGTTCTTGGAGGCCTGCATGTGGGTCACCTGGATTGTGTCCCCAACTCTTGCTGGTGTCTGGGGGTACAGCAGTGCATGGGAGCTGTCTGTCTCTCCTCCCTCCCTTTTTCTCTCTCTGCCTCTCAGTGTGTGTGTGTGTGTATTATACGCAGCAGCAGCTAGGAGAGATACGGCTGGCTGCACATGTACACACACCTGCAAACATGATCCGGTGTGCATTTCTTCTTCACAAATCAGTTACATAAGTGATTGGCTTTGATTCCATACAATTTCCAAAAAACTGTTCTGCTGGCACTTCTCAGCCAATTGTTTTGAAACTGAAATCAGACCAGTGGGAGTATGAGAGGAGTATAGGAAACAACAGTTGAGTGATTCTTTGTTTAAGATCGTAATCTAAGCATACTACAGACACAACATTTCTGACCGGCCTCTTGCCTGGACCCCGATGCCTTCCTGACCCAGGAGGGAATGCCCAGCTGCTACAGCTTCTATTGCGAAGTAGGCCAGGGTGTGAGAAGACCTTCCAGGGCCGAGAAGTTTTCAGAAACCCCAGCAGGGCTGGCATTGTGGCATTGCAAATTAACTCTTTGCCTGCCATGTGGACATTCCAGGTGGGCACTGATTTAAGGCCTGGTTCGAGGCCCTGCTGTACCTGTGAAAGCAGTAGAAAATGGGCCCTGTGCTTGGACCCCTGCACCCACGTGGGAAACCGGGATGGTGCTCGTGGTCCCCGTCTCACCCTTTGTGGTCATTTGGGGAATGTCCCAGTAGGTGGACAATTTCTGTCTCTTCCCCTCTCCTCTCACTGTAACCCTGCCTTTCAAGTAAATAAAAGTCTTTTAAAAATCCTCAACAGGAGATTGAATATAAGCCATGGTGTTTTCTCTGTGAGCAGTGTTGTTGTAAAATCAGCTGTGATCCATTGCGTGTTCTTCCCATTCTTGGTAATCAGGATTAATCTCTCAGAAATTTCCCCCTCATTGAAGGAGAAGCTCTTTCATATCTGGAAGAACAACTTGACAAGCTTCAAAGTACATTTTGAGTGGAAGCTTATTAAAATATTGTGGTTGTGCGAAAAGCTATCATAAAATCAAATTCTCTGTTCTGGAAATACTTTCATTTCTCTTTCGCATTTGCATTTTAATAGCATATATCACGTGGGCCAATATTTCAGCCTCCTGAACACCTGGCAGATCTATTTTCAACTTGTTCTGGTGTTTAGACATCTTCTGCCAGACGTGATTCCACGTATCACCGTGTTCCTCAGCCTAGGAAAATATTGCCTGCAGCTCTGCTGCTGGTGCAGGGAACTTCTGGGGAGCAACTTGCCGGTGTACAGCCCTGGGACCCTGTGTGTCTGCCTGGGTGAATTTGGAACCCGAGTCTCTGAGTTGGAAATGTTAGAAGTTGTTAGCAAGGCAGTGGTTTCTCTCCACACTTAGGTAGAACATTTGTAGGAATATTCTTTTGATTTGCTGACTGGTCTTATTTCACTCTGGAGAGCGTACAGATTTGGGGAGGCGTGGTAAGAACACCAGAGTACTCACTTCCTTTTGTTTCGCCTGAAGATACTTGCAAAGATACTGCACTGTTGAGTGGACAGGTCCTTAAGGACGTTTTTCTCACACAGAATTCTGTATGCCCTGGATTAACAGCAGGGCTTTGAGGTATAGCTAGAATCGGGGTTGACTGTTTCTGTTACCTTTTCATGTTTCAAAATAGATTAAGAGAGAAGTGCTTGCTTTTTGTAAGTAATCATTATTTTAAAAAATGAAAAAAATATTCCCTCGTATTGGTGTCAGAAGGGCTGAGGCTCATAAAATTTATTTTCTTTGGGGAAGCTATAAATTTATTCTCCTCCCATTTTTGAAGAAAAAAGTGATATTAACATTTTAAAATTATATCTCATGCTAGTATAAATCTTCTCTATGTTCTTTCTATTACTTAGCAGAAAAATGAAAAGCTAGTTAAATATGGTTTAATGAGTTCCTCCTAAAAGCTATATTGCAGACAAAAATATTTATTGGTGCCAACTTTTCAAAGTTGTTCCTGCTATGACTGTATAAATGAAAGCAACATTAACTCATTTCAGGAGGATGGAAATTATGCTACTGGAAAAGTGTTGACTTCAAGATTAAAGAAATAGTTTTTGACTTAAATAGCTGCAGTCATTAGAGGGCACACCTGTGTGATCCAGCCATCAGCCATTGTCATGCCACCAGATAAGCTGATCTTTACCAAGGAGCTGTCGAATGTTTAGACCACGTGACTAGATTTAGCTCACTCAGTAGAGAAATTAAAAAAAGAACAACTGAGTGTAAGATGCATGGATCTACCTTGATGTCAGATTGTCTACTCTCTCACACATGAGGAGCTGTAAGAAATGAGAATTCAGTGGACCCCACCTTCAGACTCCTCTTCTCCCACTAGTCCTTGCTCTATCAGAGCAGCTAGATGGTAAAGATCTGATTAGGCTTTGGAGTTTTATGTGGAGAACCTCTTAGTTTTTGAATTAACATTTTTTTTTTCACGATAGAGCTCATCTTTTCTCTCCCATTAATTTTCGATTTCATGTCAGATGAAAAATGGTGGAGGTAGGATTTGTGAGCGAGTCTTCCCTTAGCTGATTGCCGCGTCTAAGGTTTCTGTGATAGGATCGTATGAGACAGGTGTGAAATGTAGACTTTGAACAAAGCCAGTGATTACGGTGGACTTTTACCTTCATACACCTGCAAATGAAAAGCTTTTCCTTTAACTGTGTTGTGGCCCACCGTGTGATTTGGGGTCCAGGAGGCCCACTGGGAAGGAGCATGACTTGGGAACAGTCTTGGCCAAGTGTGGACCCCAGTTTGACCATGACCTTGCTCAGTCATTCACCCTCCTTCCCTCTCTGTGTCCTGTCATCATAGGACCAACCTGTTATATGTGTGAGAATTAAAATGATATGATTTAAAACTGCTCAGTATGTAGCTAATGTTGTTTTTTATTATTATTATCTACATGCTATATTTACAAATTCCAGGTGCATGTGCTAATTTTGATAGGACAATGGGGATTATGACAGAGGTTTTATTTTCCTAGTTACAAGGAAAAATAGATAAATGACCAAGACTTATGAAATAAAAAATCGATAGAGTGTGGGTTTTTGTTTGTTTGTATGTTTGCTTGTTTTGTTGTTATTTTTGTTTCCAGTGGGGCTTAGCTCCATTCCAGAGTTCATTTTAAATTTAATTTGGTTTTACAATAAGAGCTCAATTTTGCATGTAAGTACCAAACATCTGGTTTACTTTTTGTTTGAAAATGATACGGCTGAAGTTTAGTACAGAAGTCTGTTGTGTAATTAAAGAAAGACAGTTTGAAATTTTACAAATTAAGTTCGATTTAAATAGAACGTTGGGATTATTCCAGGAAAGAAGATGTACTTCTTAGGAGTAGGAAAAACTTACTCTTTTTTAAAAATTCCATAACTGGTCAAAATGTAGAACTTCTATGTATTCACCTTTTCAGAAAGCGTGAAAAATGACAAATTTCACAAGTGAAAGTTAAAGTTGACCTAAGGCAGTTTTAGATTGTTGAGCCTTCAAATTTTATTCATGGGATGTTTTTAGAGACATTCTGTGGTTTGTTCACTCCACTTAATTCTGGGCAATCCTGCTACATTTCTACCAGATGGACATTCTGATGCTTGAAAACTTCCTCTTGCACAAAATACAGTGAAAGCAGTGTGGAAAGAAAGTGAGCTTTCTGGCTAATTCTTAGAAGTCCTGCATTGTGTTTTTAGAACACTGCAAGGAAACAGAAACACGACAGATGTAACGCTCCTGTAACTATTGTCCTATTTTTATCGATGAATTTATTTCATTTTATTAGAACAATAGAGAGACAGAGATAGAGTGGTCTTCCATTGTCTGGTTCACTCCCCAGAGGTCTACAGCAACCAGGGCTTGGCCAAGCCAAAGTCAGAAGCCAGAACTCAAACCAGGTCTCTCACATGGGTGCCACTCTTGTACTTGACCCATCCTCTGTTGCCTGGCAGAGTGGATGTTACTGGGAAACTTGACCAGAAGTAAAAGAGCTGGGGCTTAAACTAGGCACTGTGATTTGTGTAATGTCCCTTCACCCAGACTAGCATTCTAAGTGTCATTACGTTTAACTCAGTAGACCTGCACTGAGGTAGATTGAGAGGTTCCTGTTTTGGCTGGAGATACCTAGAGGAATACTGAGCATTTCCAAGCCTATAACCTGCCTGTCAGGTTGATGGGTGGCATTTGGGGAGGGAGCAGCTAACTAGTCCTGAGTCTTAGATTTCAGCTTTAGAAACAGCAGAGCCCTTTGGCTCTGAAATCCAATGACTGTGGAACTTGTTTAGAAATAGCTTGATAAAATTTTTAAAAACTAAGTTGGTTATAAGAATATTGTAGGATTTTTGTGACACAAATTTGCCAACACAGATATGTTCCAGAGATCTGGAGATTCACAGAGGGTTCACCACTGGTAGTTGTGATCCAGTTCCCTGTCAAACCATGGACAGCCCAAAGTGAAGTAACTATCAACTCTCCCCATGTTTTGTTGCTGTATGGCAATGTCATACTTGTGTTTGACTTTAAATTCCCCGTTAACGTGCTGTTTCTGAGCCAGCAGCTGGGTTGCAGGGTCTCTGAGCATCTTGCACTGGGTCTTGCACCTTCCCTGCCTTCCTGCCCGCTCCTTTTGCTGTTGTTCCTCTTGCTTTTACATGGCATCCCTGGAGACAGGATTCCTGTCATTGAACATGAGAGAACCGTGTTGCCACAAATCATTAATCTGAGTGCAGATTATAACTCTGCACGTGTGCTGAGTGTGTGCCAGCGTGCAGGGAGGTTTGCATGTGGTAGCCAGATATTATTTTCTGAATTCTCCATGATAGTCAACAATTCTGTAATATTTTAAGATATAGTAGCATTATACCAATTTGAGTAAATGTTACAATGTTTGATATGTTATTTCCCATTCAACCAAAATATGGTGTTTTCAGATAGATATACTCTTATACTTTTAGTGATTAATGATTCTCCTAAAATTTACTGTACATGATGAAATGGCCATGTTTTTATTTGATTATTGTTTATAGCTCCCTTGCCTGTATTCTTGCTGAACTGTGGCCTTTTTAGTTTTTACTTGTTGAGTCCTTTATTTAGTGATATTAAAACTTTAAATATAATGTAAGTTTAAAATATGTTATTTCAAAAATTAGGAAGGAAGGGGAAAAAAGGGGGGAAGGAGGAGATAGGGAAATATATTCTTAAAATTATATCTAAACTACGTGGAATCTGTTTTCTTTGAGAATTGGTGAGAACTATGTTGCACTCATTATCATTATGCATTTTCTGTAACCATGAGACTCGAGTATATTAATAAATTTTCACTAAAATACAAAGATATTATAAATACTTGGGAAATTTGCATGACCTGGACAATCTGTCGCATGTGACAAGTATCACCATGTGTGTCTAAGGGATGGATGTGTGTAGCTGAGTGTGTATGTGTTGAAATATGAATTCCAGTTTCTAGTACAGTGAAAGTAAGGCATACCTTAGCTTACCTGGTCTTCAGCTTCCTCATGCTGTATTTTCAGCTTTTACATGAACTTTTTCTCCTCAATTTTCAGAAGAATTTAGCATTTGTAGATGAATTAGTGCCAGAATGGAAGGAAACAATCTTGACTGCAGGGGAATGTCTGAAAACTATGGTCACTGGCTTTGTGAGGCAGTGCATTATCATGAGTTCTTCCAAGCATATTGACTTACTTCCTTGGGAGGCCAAGAGGCAGAAAGAGCTGCCATCCCTCCCCAGATGTCCTCAGCACCTGGGGCAGAAGCCAGGAGCTAGAAAGGCAGCCCGAGTTCCCTACCTAGATAGCAGGAACCGGATAGCTAAACCCATCATTGCTGTCTCTGTGGTCTGCATTAACAGGAATCCAGAGCCAGCAGCCAGAGCTGGGAACTAAGCCAAGGGACTCCAGAATGGGATGTAGGCCTCTAACCCACTAGACTAAATGCCCACTGTCTCACATTACTTTCAAAAGTAAATTTTGTAATTTTAAATCGATCAGATGCTAGGAACATGTTAGCTCTGAATTTAGATTGTGTGCAATAATCAGCGATATGTGCAGTAGTGATATCAGTGAGTTCTTTCTTGAAATTTGAATTCTGGGAAGTGCAAACAGTATAGCACTAGTATGAGAGTGTGTGTATGTGAAAAACCACACGTACAAAAATATCTAATTGTTTCAAATAAGAAGCTCTGTTAACTGTCCCAGGATGCCTTTGGGTTGTTCTCATAAAGTTGTATTTTAAGTTGAACTGCAAATTTGTCAAGAACCTGTGTGTTTGGAGTGGGCAGAATGGAGATCACAGAAGCACAGCCTATGACTTCTCCCACTGTATTCCCACACAATGTCCTCTGGATCTAGAGAAGTGAAAGAGTAGTAGAAAATAGGGCAGCTTCTCCTGTGGCAGGAGATAAGCCTTGTCACTAGTATTGATGGTTTACCACAGCTGGTGATGACTGAGACCTACGTCACAGCTGTACTGATCCAGAGCAAGGCCCACTAAAACTGCTTTCACTGTTTTGTTTTTATTTTTAAATGGAAGCTTTGCAACAAGGGTAATTTTTTGGCTACTTTTCTTGACCTCAAAATTGTACTGATGGGGAAGGCCAAAGGATCTTCATTGTTTGTTCTGCTGCCCTTGTCTTAGTTGTCTTGCAGCCTGGTAGCACTCTCTTACCAACAGCACATCTGTCCAGAACTTATCGTGGACAGTTGGCACAGCAGATGGTGTTGAATCCTGTCTATACAATGCTTTTTCTATACCTACACACATGTGCTAAGGTTCAGCTTACACAATAGGCTGAGTAAGAGGTGAACATTAATAACTACCGACAATATAATTTTAGCAATATAGTGTAATGGAGTTATTTGAAACTTAAGAGTTACTTATTTGTAGAATTTTCCATTTACCTTCTTTGGATTATGCTTGCTGGTGCCTGAAGTCACAGATAAGGGGCACTACTGTAATTTTTGGAGTTTGCATTCTTAGTCCTTTGTCCTGTCTAGAAAAACAATATACTTGAGAATTTGGATGTGTAAAATCTAATTATCCGGTCTTCACAAGGCTGTATGACCTTTAGTAAAGCCCTCTGATTTTAACTTACCTACTCAATCATTTGTTTGGAAGGCAGAAAGAGAGAGAAAGAGTCTACATCCACAGCTTTACTCTAAATATCCACATCAGCTGGGCTGGGCCAGCCAGAGCAGGCCCCGGTAACTCAGAGTCTTCCATGTGGGTGGGAGGGACCCAATTGGTTACTCCATCACCTGCTGCCTCCCTCAGTCGGTGTGGTAAGATGCTGGGATAGAAGTATGTGGGTCTGGAAGCTGACCATGTAGGTAGGTGTCTTACCCCTTGTGCTAAATGCCCACTCCTCCTTCTCATTAGCTGGGAATGGCATGGCCATGCAGCCTTTTTTTTTTTTTTATCACTGTTCTTTAACCTCGTTTCTAAGTTTCTTTCCAAATGTTGGCTGAATTGTATTAAAGTTTGTTTATCAAAAATGTCACACATTCCAACTGTCTCTCATGTGTAATCTATGGTTTAGTCAAATTGTGGTGATGATGGCTTAGCGTATTTTTTTTTTTTTTTGAGGAGAAGGGAGACATGGATAGACAAAGATCTTCCATCTGCTGATTTACTTCTCAAATAGCTGTAACAGCCAGGATAGAGCTAGGCTGAGTCAGGAGGTCATAGCTCTGTCTGGGTCTCCCACATGGGTGGCAGGGACCCAGGTACTTGGACCACCTTCTGTTGTTTCCCCAAGTGCATTAGTGGGAACTAGATTGTGAGTAGAGCAGCTGGGACTCGAACCGGTGATGTTTCATAATGGTATACTGGCGGCAGATCTTCCAGCTTAGCCCAGCATGCCACAAAGCCAGTGTCGGGGCTTGATGTTCATGGGACACTTTGTGCTGTCTCTGCTACCGTCTCAGAGACTTCCTCAGTTGGTGGCTTTTCGGAACCTTTTTGTTTTCTTTGTTGAGTTTCAGGGCACAAATGAGGCCAATACAACTAGATACTGAATAATGCACCTGGACAGGAAGTGAGCAGATGAGACCCGAGTGAGCAGTCGAGGAATAAGGAATGATGAATTCTGACTGAGCAGAGGGAAACTGTGTTGTACAATTTTCCTCATGACTGAGGCATTTGATGTCTTGACCCTTTGAGCCCGAGCTGGCTTGTCACTCCTCGCCTCCCAGTTGTAATGTCTTGGTGAATTAAGCTCTTTTACTCCTTTCTGATGAAAATATTAGCAATTTCAGATTTGTGACTCGTGGGTCTATTCAGCTCTCAGGAAAGCTTTCAGTGACAAGCCACATGACATTTCACCTGAGGGACTGGCATCCATGACAGCCCGAGAGATGGGGATCCTGTCGTGATTTTTTTCATTATGAGCCTACACTGGTATTATTTAATGCAACCAAGTTCTGAATGCTGGTAGAGAACACAGTTAAGGTCATGGTCTGAAAGGACTTTGATGTCCTGCAGAAGCCTGATTTTCCCCTAATATGCATGAAAAGCTTGTGCAGTATAGCTCTTAGGAGATGAATATTTGTTCCTGTAGGTTACAATAGCAGACATAACCTGTGAGTGATGGGAAATGTCGGGCAGAATATGGATTTGGAAGAAAAAGGGGAAGAGCTACTATGAACAAAATTAGCCATGGAAATCCATAAATACGAAGCCAAGAATATTTCTACAGACTTGTCTGCTCTATTTTCCCAGGAATGACTGACAGACACTTTTGCAGATCTGCAAGTGGAGAATTTCTGATTCTTACAAAATATTCAACTAAGTGATTATAGATTTCAAACTGTTTTCTCCTCACATGGTAATTTCTATATCTTTACTTCCTAGGGCTTTATGTTGAGAGAAGGCACAAAAGGCAGTTTATTGTCTGAATGAATTTTTAAAATTCTATGTATTCATTTATATTTTATTTGAAAGACAAGGAGGGACTGTGGGAGGGAGAGAGAGAGAGAGACCTTTCAACTGCTGGTCTACTTTCAATGTCTACACCAGCCATTCCGTGGTGGTGGAATGGTTAGGATTTGGTGATCCCAAATGCTTATGAGATAGCCAGGCTTGGGCCAGGCCAAATCCAGGAACTGGGAACTTAATCTAGGTTTCCGAGGTGGGTATCAGGGAGCCAGCAGTGCTGCCTACCAGCGTATGCGTTTGCCAGAGGCCGGAGTTGAGAGTAGAGCCAGCCGGTCTCAAAGCCAGGCACTCTGCTATGGAAGGAAGTTGTCTTAACCTCTGAGACCGCTACGAGGGTGTTAGTGTTTGGTCAGTAACGTGCGTTGGATGATTTTCTCTTCATCTTGCCTGTCTGTACAAGGAGATGTTCAGTTCCATATCCGTTTTCACACAGATTGTACTCGTCGTGTAGCTGGTGTGGTTGCCTCTAGAGCTTGTGGAGGTATGTGGGCTACCGTCCTCTCCTCGGGAGGTTGGGGAATGGAGAGGACGCGTAAGACATGGCAGGCGAAACCCTTGTTCTGATGGGGGAGTGCTCTGGAGATGCGTCAGCTGTGCAAGGTTTGACCTCACCCAGAAGGGGAGATGGGAAGTGGAACCAAAGGCACAGCTGAGGAAGTGGAGGTGACGTGAGTGAAGCTCAGGGAGGCAGGCCGTGATGAAAGGCCACGCACAGAATCCACCCGTGACAGTGCATCACCGAACAGATTGGAAGGAGAGGGTTCCGGCAGGAAGGCAGCACCAAACTGCTGGGAAGTTGGCATCTGTGTGTTTACCGGCTTCATGACAATAGTTGTTATGGCAGTCACAAAGGCATACATTGGGTGGGTGGGATTAATCACCCAGAGATTCAGCACAGAATTTTCTTTTTAATAGAACATCTTCAAATACCTTCCACTTTGGGGAGTTTTTTTGTGGGCATCAACCGACAGAGCAATTGAATATGACCCCAGACAGTTAAATATTCTCAAACTACAAATAAGGAACTTCAGAAAGAAGAGCAGGGTGAATTCTTTTGTTTGTTGTGTTGAGACAGTTTCTGTAGATGTTGCCTTCCTTTAGGTAGATGCAAAGCAGAACCACAGAGCCATGCGTGTTTCTGAGCTCTCTGGCCTCTTGGGTGTGGGCTGTGGAGGTGCCGAGGCAGGAGGGGCATCTGAGGCTGGGGGTATTTTTGCCCACCCCCCACATAGCTTACCCTCATGCTTTTGTAACTGGGCCAAGTTTCTGGGTTGCAGCTGCCATGGGAGCAAGCTGGCACATTCCTCTTGTTTTGAACTTGACCACTAGTTACTTGGGGATTCTCCCCACACCCACCAGGGTGACCTCTTGCATCCCTGCTTTGCGGGTCAAGGCCACCCAGTCACCATGTTAGTATCTGGTCTCATAATGGTGTGCTATAGCGGTGTCTCTTCTCAACAGGACAAATTCTGCAAATGCCAACTTCTGAACACATTCATTTCATCCTCCATCAACCAGTGAGGAAATGTGGTATCTTAGCCAGGCACTGTGCTTCAAGCTTGGCCAAGATGCTGCCCAAATCTCCCGTCCTTCCATTCTGTTCTCACGGACCTTGCCGCTCACTGGGGTGGATGGACACCAACACGTAGAATTGCACTTGTGATGGGCACTGTGGGAGAAGGACCAGACACCAGGTGTGTGGAAAGGTGACAACAGTGGATTGCAGAAAGGGCCACTGCTGGAGCTGAGTGAGGGCTGGGGTTCAGGCTCATGGGGGTCTTAGAGAGGGGGAAGGGGGCTCAGCCTGGCATGGCTGGAGGCAGCACAGCAAAACCAGGCAGGTGGGTGCAAGGTTTCTAGTCACTCCATCCCCAGAGCAGTGCATGTCTCTTGTTGACTAGGGTGCCTGGTGGTAACACAACCTTTCTGTCCCCATCAAAGCTCCATTTCTTGGGGAACTTGCAGGGGGATGGGGATGGAATGGGGCTCATGTGGGACTTCCTTGTTGTGAACATTTTACCATGGACATATTTCCCCTGTCACGGGCTTTGTAGCTGACTCCTCATGGCCATTTAACCCTATGGTTTGCGGCCATGTTGATTTGCTGGTTTTCATGTAATTGCATTACGTGTAACTGGCAGATTTCTCACTGTTTATTACTGTTCCAAGCACCTCCCAAAGAGAACAGTGAGCCCATATATTTTATTACACCTGCATCCCAGGAAGTTCTCCTACATGAGGGGTTAAAAATCTGTATTTTGCATGCTTAATTGCAACTCTAATTTTTTTTTAAGATAAGGGAATAATATGCCTGTGTCGATTTTTGATGTTAATAGTAGCTGGTATTTCATACATGCTCTTCTGCCACTGGCTATTTAAACAGCAAACTGCGGTGAAGTTTTAATGCTGGCGAAGGTGGAATTGATTCGTTGTGGTGGCAGGGGGCAGCCACAGGACCTTAGCAACTCCACCTCCCATATGACTTGCACACTTGAGCTAAGACCTTCCTTAGTATCACAGGGTTTTATCAATCAGGAAAGAGAGGAACATTTTTCCATAACAATAAAAATGCTGTGCAGTGGTCTCCCCCGCCCCCTCTACTCCTCCTTTTCCCCAAATAATAAAACTTTGGTGCTTAATCAGGGTTCCAGATGTTTGTATGTATTTATTTATTCGGATATTTATAGTGTTCTCTGTCAAGCAGCTTGCCTCCCTGGGTGCATTCCAGAAATTTTAAATACATACATGGCAAAGCCACAAAGATCAAAGACCTGTGTCTTATGAACTCTCACAGCCCGTTGGGCCGGTCCCTAAAATGATTTATATTAAAAGAACAGAGTAAGAACTCTTAGCTCTCTGCGTCGTGTTGTGAGGAATGTTCCAGATGGCGATGGAAGGACCTGGCAAGAATTTGCCAGAGGAACCTGTCCAGGCTGGAGTTTTTTCTCTCTGCAAGGTGAGGGGTGCTTTTCTGGAACCTTTCTGTGGTACAGGATTTCCATTGACTGATGAGAGTCCTGTTCGCCTTGCCTGGTTTTCCACATATTATTGTCAGTATTTCTGATATATCTTCTTTTAGAATGGGGAAGTTAAAGAAGAGCTTTATCCCCCATCCTTGCGTATTAATGCTGTCGTGTCAAATTTCAGGCTGCTCGTGGATAGTGAAGATTTTTATTTCTGTATTATTTTTTAAATACGAAGTGGGAGCAGTCTTCAAAAATTTCATGAAAATGGTTCTATGAAAAGTTTATTGGATAGGTTCCTTTTTTTGTATGAAAATAATTATCTTTTAATTCAATTTTCTACAAATCTTTAAAAAATATTTGAAGGGAAGAGAGACAGAGACCTCCAACGCACTGCCACTCTATGGACAGCCTCAATGACACCAGGGTGGGACCAGCTGAAGCCCAGAATTCAGTCGGGGTCTCCCCACATGAGTGGCAGGGATGCAACCACTTGAGCCATCCACTGCTGACTCCGACGGTATGCAGCAGGAGGCTCGAGTTGGGAGCAGAGCCAAGCACTCCAGGCTGGGATGTGAGCATGTTAACCAGCATCCTGTCCACTGCACTAAACCCCTGCCCCTTCATCAACTTCATGAAGTACCATCAACCTGCCATCGGTGGGAGAAACCGAACCTTCATGTGGTGACCCATGAGTTCAGCTAGGGCTCATGTCTGAGAGAGGACATGGCCAGAGGACAAAGCAGGAGTGGCTGTGAAGTGGCAAGGACTGAGCCAGTGCAGGGTCATGGTCAAGGAAGTCTCCCTTGCAGAGGCCTTCTTGGTTGAAGTTCTTGCTTGGTGTTTTAAGCTTGTTCATTAGGTATTTCAGTTCACTGGTGAATGTTCTGGAAGTCATCAGTAGGTGCGAAGGTCTTCTCCGTCGGCTGGGAAGTGGGGTGGGGGATAGTGTATGTGGATGCATTGACTATGTTGAATAGAACCCAGCGCTCCCTGCCACCATGCTTATCTCGCATGGTGCATGTGGTGTCTCTCACACAGCAGACATGTCATGTTAAAGTGGCCAGCCCACGGCCCTCCCGTGCCTGCTCAGGCTGCTGTTGCGGGAGTCTGATGGCACAACACTAACCTGGTCACGCGTTTGCAGGGTGGGTGTCCTGCAGGCACACTCATGGACTCTCTCTGTAGTTCACACCTTCTTACAATTTTGCTTTTCCATTCTTTTTGTTGAGCATGTTGGCCACCCTTAGGTGGGAGAGTACAAAGGAGCTGTGCATTAATTCAGCTCTCAGGGCTGGGAACGTCTCTGCCTTCTGCTAGTGAGTGTATGTGGAGAGGGACCTTCTGGCTTCAATTTGAGACTAGGTCCCCTCTGAGGAGCAGCCTGGTTAATCCCTGCCTTGAAGAACGTCAAAGAGTGTAGATTCCTTGAGCTAGACATATCCTCAGCAAGACTAAGCCCGGCCAGGGCTCCAAGCCGTTGCTGCCAGCATTTGTTTTATTGAATTTGCTGAATTCTTTCCTGATAATAAAGGTTATAATATCCCTTCACTGTGAACAAAATGACCGAATCATCCTTCTACTGAATGACTTTTACATTGCTGTGTGTGAAACACCGCTCACTGGCATCCATACGATGTATTATGTTTTGCTTTTGCTAAATATATTTTTAAATACATCTAAAATGTTTTACATTTTATTTGTGATTTCAGGCTGCTATCCACAGGCATGTAGCCTACAGTTGTAGTATGAATCCTGTTTATGCCTCATCATCAACATTCATTAAATAAGTGAAAAATCCAAACCAAATGTAATTATGAAAATATTTTCCCTTTCTGACATGGTGGGCTAGAAGGTGAGCAGCATTGTCATGTTCAGAGGGAGAACTGTAGGTGTCACTGTCATTTGTCTGGTTGCAGTGTAGGATTCAAAACCAAGAAAATTGAGTTTGTGAAATGACAGTATCTATGCTGCTTACCAACTTTTTTAGCTTAACATTTTATTTTTTACAAGATTTACTTACTTTAATTTGAAAGGCAGATTTGTGGAAAGAAGGAGCACTGATTTCACTTCCCAAATAGCCACAACAGCCATAGCTGAGCCAATCTGAAACTAAGAGCCAGGAGCTTCTTCTGGGTCTCCCACCTGGGTGCAGGGACCCAAGGACTTGAGCCGTCCCTGCTGCTTTCCTAGACTGTAAGCAGGGAACTGGGTGGGAAGTAGAGGAGCTGGGACACAAACCAGTGCCCTTGTGGGATGCCGCCGCTAGCAGGGAGAGGGTTAGCCTTTTGAGATACCACACTGGCCCCTCAGGCTAATGCTTTATTCATTGTTACTTTGAGACAACATTTTAAATTTACACTGTAGTTAAAGACTTAATAACTCCTTAACTTTTTTGATCCTGGCTTCGTTGTTCTTTCTGTTTGGTTCTTTCTCTAAGGGTCTGAATCAAATGCAAACAGAACCAGAAATAACTAGAAGCAGTGTTGTAGTGAGGCTCCAGCCGGCGTCCGTGGCAGGTGCAGGGGTGGTGGGAGAAGGGCGCTGGAATCCTGGCCCTCCATGATCTGGCCTCTGCAGAAGGGACGGCCCAGCTCCTGATGTTGCTTCTTGTTTTTACGATATAAATATAGATGGATGCCCCGACCATCTTCCCTGACACAAAGCCCTGAAGACTGGTCACTTTCCTTCCCCAATTCAGTCCAGATGCCAGGTTCCTGAACGTGGGACCCCAAGCTCCTGGCAGCCCGTGGTGTTCCCTTATCTCTCTAGCTCTGCCTCCTTCCCCTCTTCCTCTCACCTCCCTCGCATCTTGGGGCTGCCAGGATTAGAACAGGCACCCATATGGCATTCAGGCACATTCAAGGCAAGGACTTTAGCTGTTAGGCTATTGCGCTGGGCCCACCAGTCTTTCTTCTTTATATTGCAGGCTATACATAACTTGAAACTTAGCTGTTTTTCAGTATGTATTTCAGTGGGGTTAGCTGCATATGTTTCACTGTGTAACCAACCTCAGAACATTTCCATCTTCCTACATGGAAACTTGCCCATTGAAATTTGCCCACCAACTCCTCGCCACTTTCCTTGCAGCCTTGGTGGCCACCCTTCTGCTTCTCATCTCTGTTTAACTGCCCTAGGTTCTTCATACAAATGACACCTTCCATTGTTTTTCCTTTTGGGACTGGCTCTTTCCGCTGGCATTGTGTCCTCAAGCTTGTTGTGACATGGGTCGCAGTATTCCACAGTGTATAGATGCCACTAGAAGCCATGTAGATATTACCCATTCATTGTATGGTGGACACCGAGTTACTTTTTTTTTTTTTTTTGAGGTTTATGTGTTTGTTTGCTTGAAAGGCAGACACACAGCGACACACACCCGTGTCTTCTCATTTTCACTCCCCAGTTGCCTGCAGTATTCAGGACCAGGCCAGGCCAAAGCCAGGACCCTGAAGCTCCGTCCACGTCTCCCCTGTGATTGGCAGGAAGCCCAGTACCTCGGCCTCTCAGGCGCATTGTAGGAAGGAGGACTGGAACTGGAGATGAGACCCCATCCCGGACACTCTGAAATGGGTTGCAGGCATTCTAAGCGGTGGCTTACCCCACTGCACTACAGCCACATGCTTTGCTTGTACCCTTTGACTTAGAAACACATATTACAAGAAGCATGTGTCTGCATTGTAAA
The DNA here is from genome assembly GCF_017591425.1 of Ochotona curzoniae. Classification (NCBI taxonomy): domain Eukaryota; kingdom Metazoa; phylum Chordata; class Mammalia; order Lagomorpha; family Ochotonidae; genus Ochotona; species Ochotona curzoniae. Next base: position 12,201,388 of record NW_024466502.1, read on the forward strand.
GTTTGCACATTTTTTTTTTCATTTCCTTGTGCACACTTGTTAAAGTATCCTTATACCCCCAGAAGTGGAGTTGCTGGATCGCAGGCAGTCCACTTCCTGTTCTGAGAAATTGCCCTGCTGTTTTCTGTACCATCTGTGCCATTGCGCGATCCTTCCAGCATTGCACCAGGAGTCCAGCGATCAGGCTCTGGGTTTTTAATGGAAACCCCCTTGTAGGTTGGAGTGAATCCCCGGAGGAGGCCCCGAGGCGGTGGCGGTGGCAGCAGCGGTGGGGAGTGTGAGGTCTGCTGACACAGTTGGGCAACATACCCGCCGGCACCGCAGCCTCCGTGGGGCTGTGCTCAGAGCGCGGGCGTCTTTGTTGCCAGTCTCCTCTTGTCGCCTTCTCTTGGCACCCTTCCTCTTTTTTAATCCTACACTTGAGAATTAGATCAAACGCAAACGGTGTTTAGATTTATTTACATTTTCTTAACTCCTTTCCTGTTTTCCTTTTGACAGGCTTGGCACAAGAAGTCTTTTTCAACTACTAAATTAATTTAGGTGCTAAGCACCCCACCTGAATTCTGCTGCATGCTGGCAGTTTAGATAAATGGATATTATAATCTCAGCATGACTGGGCCAATTTGCCAGTCTACAAAAGTGATAATATTCTGTCAGTTTGGGACGTAGAAGAGGAAGGGAAAATAGAAACCAGGGCATATTTTCTTCTTGGCGTTTATTGGATACCTATGGGGAGGCTGCTGTGTGGCAGCCCATGTGGCTAAAGACACACACACGCAGGAAGCTAAGGGCCCTGTGCGTGTCTGTCTGCTGTGTGGAGGCGCAGGGGAGAAGAGACAGGCCGGAGGGGAGGGTTGTTGTTAGTTGCATTCAAAGGTGTGTTCTCTGTGGTGACCAAAGGTTCTCTAGCCCCTGAAACGCCCATTCCATTGAAGATTGCAGGCTGTCTTTAATGGCTTTATCGATTTGATGATTGGCTCTCAGTGTATTTTATTTACCACTGAAATGTTTCGGCTTTGTTAGCACTTAATGCGAAGAAATCTCCTTTTTGGCACCACTTTGATAGACGATAAAACTGCTTAGATTGGCAGGAAAATTCGTTTCGCCACGGTGTGTTTAGGTACAGATTCATGTGACTTGTTTTGCCTTCTCCCAGTCATTTCATGCCATAGTTAACTGAGAAACAGACATGCACGGGGTGTATTGTCATTTGCTGTAAGAGCAACTTGAAATATACACAGATCTGACTGCAGGGCCACAGAAATGGCTGAAGCATTGCTAACTTGGGCAGCTCTTGAGCAGTTCCTATCTTTTTGAAATAGGAAATGTACAATAGATTCTCTATTCGGCATTAATAGACTGCATATAAATTTAATATTCGATACCCAACATGGCCCAAGAAAAGTGAGTTTTTATTTCTCCCTGTTCATTCAACAAGTCCTAAGACCAGAGTTAAAATGCTTTTTGCCAGTAAATTCTCCCTGAAGTTTTCTTTACTTTGTATATGTGTAATTTAGTTTTGATCTACTAAAATAAATTCAAGAGTTTTTTTGAATTGGGGGGGGGTGTCTGATAATTATCTTAGGTTTAAACATTTTTTTCCATTAGACTTGTATTCATTTTCCAAAAATGATACTGCCTAGTACATAGTTTCTTTCTCAGTAGAATACAATGTATATGAATTCTGCACTGCTTAAAGCATTGTTTTTCATTGAATGGTAGCAGTTGTGAGAATACAATAGTTTACAGAGCTAAGATGGGAGCCACTTGCCCAGTTCCTGCCACACAGCACCCAAAGGCCCGTTTTCAGCCAGCTCTGCCACCTCTGAGTCAGACGCCAATCAGTGACACAGGATGGCAATTAGGCTGTTCAAATATGGCAGCATCGGTGAGGAGACGGGGCTGGTACAGGTCAACCAGGACCACTGGGGCCACGTGGCCTTTTCCTTGATTCTTTCTCCATGGGAAGAAATGAACTTGCAGGCAGTTAACAGAGTCCTGAGAAATGTGATTTAAAGTCTTTGGGAATGATCGGCAGAACGGAAAGTAGATCCCTGGGTTTTCAAGGCAGTGTTGTGTTAGGAAAGGACATTTAATTGGAGGGGACCAAGCTGATAAGGAAGGCTCCGGGATTCAGAGACTTTGAAAGGGGTTTTGCTGGGTTGACAGGTTAAGCATTGGATCAAGGGTTTTTATGGAGGGTGGTGGTATGCTGCCAGAGAAATGCCCACAACTTGCCTTGCCTTGGGGCACAAGGTCAGTCCCCAGTTTCTTTCTCCTGCCCAGAGTGAATAAACATCGTAAGTAGGTGTGGTCAGCTGTCCAACTCTCCCTGCTCTGTTGGAAAGAAAAGTTGCATGGCTACAGTGTTCAGAGACAAGAGGACTTGCATGGGAACAGCTGAACACACTTTGAATCATGCAGCTGAGCTGTCGGCTAAGTGAGGGAGAGAACGAATATCACGCACAGAGGTTGGATGTCTTTTTATGGGAGAACAAAAGAGTTTCGATTCCTTCACGTTGAGTTTAGCCTAGCCATTGTGTAGCCGAGGAGGTTTAATGAATCATTGTTTAACTAAGATCCTGCCAAGTATTTGACCATTAAATAGTCTCCCATGTGTATAGAGTTCTTCTCTGACAGACTCTTATTTGACTGTGATTAATTAGCATTCAATTGTTATTTGATTACCTCCGCAGAAATCTATGAACAGTTTGTGTTCCGATTAAGTTATTTGATGTAGTAACACTCGCAGGGCTGGGGAGGTCAGTTCAGCCATTATGGCGCCCTGCTACCAACAAGGACAACTGCCGTGGTTGCTGGGAGCTCGTGGACGGTCCCCAAGTAGGCAAAACTCGGAATCTGGAATCTGCCTTTCTTCTCAGTGCTGAACGCACTGTTTGGTTAATTCCCAGTAATAGCATACATTTATTTTTATAAATCTATTTGAGAGAAGGAAGGAGACAGAGTTCTCACATGCTCTTTCACTCCTCAAATATATGTAATGGCCTGGAAAGAGACAAGCCAAGGCTGCGAGACCAAAACACAGTCCAGGTCTCCCATAGGGGTCTCTGTAACCCAGGATCTGCATTGCCAGGAAGCTGGACCAAGCAGCCAATCCAGAACCAGGAGTCCAATCCAGAGTTGGAACCACCGGGGCTGTTTGCAATACCTATAAGTCTTATTTAGGTACTAAGATTAACTTGCAGCTATTTGTTGGGCTATGTTGAATCTTTTAAGCAAGAGTTATTGAGGCTTTTCTCACTTCACAATGAAGCATCATACATTCATATGCATTGGGAACGCTGAGCAGGAGAGGTTGACCAGCTGGATGGATTGAAAATAACATGTAAAGAAGAAGACCAATGTTTCACATGTTCTGGTTTGGGAGTCGCTCTACCTATAGACTGGCCCTGGGACAGAGGGGATTGAATAGTGAGAACTTAACATAGAAGGCAGGTCTTTGTGTGTAGGGAGTGAGCAGGGAAGTAGGAATGAAAAAAGTAATTATATTTCAGAAGCAAATACACATGAATAGTTCAGAAAGAGGATAATGAGTGTGTCAGGTGTTGTAAAAGGCAAAAAGAATGAAGACTGGGGGAAATATTGCTTCTTGGCCTTTTGGCTAAGAACAAGTGAAGACTGGGGAAATGGCAGATGTTGGTTTTAGAACCAGAGAACTGCTGGTGTAGAGAGGGGCAGGAGCCTGCCCTGCGAAGGGCTGTGGCATATTGAAATCACTGCGATTCTCTGTAAGAAAAACTGGCAGGTGTGGCCAAGAGTTATTCGCATTCTGAGCTTTTTGTGACTGGCAGCACTGACAGTAGTACTTCCAGTTCTCACACATTTTATCTGAGTCTTTAAAAGAAGTCATGCAATTGTTGCAAATGATTTTTGTCCTGGCTTCTTAATGGGTGTCCTTTTAAAAAAGCCCAACAAAGGTTTCTACATTCGCAGGTAGCACAGCCTCGCTGGTTTGATGTGACATCTGTTGGCGGTTCCCAGATATTAAAATGATGTGCTGGAGATAGAAGCAAAGATCAGGCTTGGGTGTCAGTTGATGCGCTTCCAGCACACCTTTGGTTGCTTTACATAGGGCGGGGAGTGGGAGGGCCCATTGTCTTCAAGTTCAGTCACGTTCTCGCCCCAAGTGTTTTGCTGTCCTATTTTTGAGCATGACATACACCCCTCTGTGTATCAGAGATAGAAGGAACTGAGTTCTCAGGCCGGGTGGCAGTTTCTACTCAGAAGAACCTCAGGGATTGTGCTGGTTTAAATAGGTAATCTACAGGCACTTTTGCCACCTTCTCCAAGGAACATGTTCTTGAAACAACTGGATCTTTCCAGACTTCGCTCCCCCTGCAGCTCTGCTCCCCCACCTTAACTGGCCACAAATGGAGATAGTAGAAGAGGAAAAGGTCCCTCTTGGGGACACTGATCTACACTTTCCTGTTCCCTTGGCATCAGAGATTGTTAACCAAAGCTCTGTGGTCACACCACTTCCTGTGGTTCACAGCCTAGGAATCCCCTTCCGGGAAAGCCCTGTCGCTCTCATCACCCACGTCCTGTTCCGGAGCTCTGTTTCAGAAGTTCTTGTGCTTGCAACTGCCCAGGAGTGTGCATTTCCCTGGCCACAGGGGAGATTGGGGGCTGGAGTCTCCTGGCTGGGCTATGTGTGAGATCCGCAGGTTTGGTCTGGTCTTTTTTTTTTTTTTCTATTTAATGCTGAGAGAATGTAAAATCGTGATGGTTTGCCACAGCAGAGCGTTTAGTACTGTGATTTCCTGAGGCCATTTGTGCAGTGTATCTACTCCTGGCAGGGTAATCCCCTGTGAAGCTTCCTTGCTGGGAACAGTTGGATTTTCCCTGAGTCGCACAACGTGTGAAGGCCTGGGATGAGCTGAGACTCAGGCCCCTGGATTCTGCGCATCTGATTGTACATTTGATCAGACCACGTGGCCTATTGATTTCATTTGTGTACCTATTAACTGGCTGTTTTAGGGTTACTTAGTGCAATTCAGGTAGGAGTTGATCAGATGAAATATTTGACTTTAATTAGGGTTTCCAGAGAGAGAGATGCTGAAACTACTGGTCAGGAGTGATATTCAGAGTAATTTTCAGCCTATGTAGAAGGCATCAACCAGTCAGAAGGGGCCTGGCCTTCCAAGAGCTGGTTTGGCCATAGCCTTTCAGAGAGGCCTGGCAGCAGCCTTGCCTGCCATCCTGTTAGCTCACCCCTTTGGGAGTTGTTTAATAGTGTAGCTGTGTTCGGCAGAGTAACGCCATGATGCATATCTGGATGTGAATGCCCTGGTGTGGATCTCTGTACTGCTGGGTGTCTGTGAGTGGGTTCCTTGCCATCTCCAAGTCCCCAATGACTATTCTGCAAGGTGGAACCAATATTTGCCGTAGTTTGGAGATGGTGTGTTTGTTATGCTTAACATGGTGCCTGCCACTTAGTTCTCTGTGTGGGAGCCCTCTTAGAAAGAAAGTGTGCATGAACCCTGATGAGCAGAGGAAAAGTCTTGTCTGGTATCTGCTGTTGGGAGACATGGAATGCATCGACCTGGGGTCTACCTAACACGTGGAGCCTGAGAGGAGTTGGTTCCTTGACTGTCTTCTGTAGAACGCTTAAGGCTTTCTTCAGCCAGGGTCAAACATGTAAGGTGTCCCTCTGTCCTCACTCAGGTTGGCCCCTCCTCAGTGTCTCTTCCTTACAAACATGGCTGTGAGGAACAGGTGTTTGGTGAAGTTGGGATGCCCACATCTCATGCTACTGGAGGGCCTGGGGTTTTTGATCCAGGTTCCTGCTGATGCATTCCTTGGGAGGCAGCAGGTGGTGACTTAAGTAGTTGGACCCCTGTTAAGCGCGTGGGAGACAGGGATTTGGTTCCCAGTTCTTGTCTTTAAACAACGTTTTTGTCTTTCAACTATTTAAAGACAAACCAAAACCAAAGCCTGGTTGTCAGCAGCTCTGCTGACCCCAGCAACTCACACGCTGCCCACCACAACCCTCAGGCCGCATGTTTCCTGTTTTGTGTCAGTGAGGACTTTGTAGTAAGGGGGTCATTGAATGGCTTCCAAGCCTCATAGTTCTTCCATAAGAGCTGCTTCTCTTTTCTTTTTTGCTTTTTCCTTATTTTTATATTATTTGAGAGGCATTGAGATAGAGAGATCCTATCTGCTGACCTACTACCCAAGTGCCAGCTGAAAGCTGAGAGCCACAAACTCAATTCAAGTCTCCCATGTCTGCCTCCCAACTCTGCATTAACAGGAAGCTGGGACCAGCAGTTGGAGCCTGAACTTGAACCCAGACGTTCCAACGTGGGATAAGAGCATCTTCTGCCAAATGCCCAGCTAGAGCCATATTCTTTATGTTTGCTTTATATATTGGTTTATATTTTTATTTAAAAGCCCTTCTACTTGTAAATCTTTCCATCTAAGAAAGAGCTGAAAAATCTATGAGTTTATGACATGTTATTAGCAAAAGTAGTTTGAGACCCACTGGACACTTTGTTCAAAAGTGGAACTTGTAGTGTAGTCTGTGTTTCTGAAGGATGTATAGTCTACACATGAATTCAAAAATAATACACTTGGAAAGTACTTTAGCTGCTTAACAGATGATACTACATCCTGAGACTATGGAAATCATGAAGCAGCCTGCAATAGATTGCCATCCTAAACACTGTGCTTGTAAAGTGGACCTGGCTCCTGGCTTTGCTGGGGTGTATTGTGCCTTTCCTTAGGCTCAATTTAAGCACTTAGTTGGATGGTTTCCTTCGTTATCATCATTACCATTAAATACTAAGAAAACAGGGCCCATTGCGGTAGCCTAGTGGCCAAAATCCTCACTTTCATACACCAGGATTCCATATGGGCATCTATTCTAATCCCGGCAGCTCCACTTCCCATCCAGCTCCCTGCTTGTGGCCTGGGAAGGCAATCGAGGACAGCCCAAAGCCTTCGGACCCTGCACCCACGTGGGAGACCCAGAAGCAGCTCCTGACTCCTAGCTTTGAATCAGCACAGTTCTGGCCGTTGTGGCCACTTGGGGAGTGAATCAATGGATGTAAGATCTTTCTCTCTGTCTCTCTTCCTCTCTATATATCTGACTTTCCGATAAAAATAAATAAATATTAAAAAGATGAAGGAAGCAGGCAGGCTGGGGACAATGACAAGTTAAGACACTGGAATCTCAGAAACACTGTTGGGGATGTGGGGGTGCATCTAGGTAAGCTGACAGCTTCTAAGGACTTTGCCAGATTTACCTACAGGCAATTTACTATCAGCCCTCCAAACACTACTTCTCGACTGTCAAAGGGGGAAAAAAAATGTGTTTGTGATCTGTATCTTTTATTTAAGGTGGCAGAGTCCACATGGAAAAGTTTCTGACAAAATGATTGAAATGTTTTAAAAAGGCAGAAAGAAAACCTTTCACTTAAATGATCGGTTAACAATTTAGAAATTCATGTGAAATTCACCATTCTCCCAGCGGCTATTGACAAGTCCGTCTCTTGTTGGACCTGTCGTGTTCTTGTGGTCAAGATGTCAGGGTTGTGAGAAGAGGAATTGAGGAAGTGGGGGCATGGTGTGGGACTGACGCCAGGTGGACCTCCTCCGTGGAGCTGGGAATAGCCAGTGCCGGGGCTCAAGCGTATGGCCTCGTCTGCATTGCTCCTGCTTCCTCTGCTGGAGCTGTGTGATAGACAGTTGGTCGGTGGGTTAGCTCCCTGGCCACCTTCAGCCAGTGACCCGTGCTCCATGCGGAGGAGGTTCCTGAGAAGGGCTGCCCAGTCATCCAGAGCCTGATCAGCAGGGATAAGGAAGTTCAAGTCAGGGTAGACTGCCGTCAGCCAGAGGGAGGGAAAGTGCAGAGGCTGAGGTCTGGGTGAGTGAAGCGAGTGGGGCCTGAGGTTTCCTGAAGCAGGACGGAAGCCAAGGGAAGGCTCTTGTTGGAGTGTGCATGCGTGTTCCAAGCGGGGAAGGCCCATCTCTTCCAAGTCTCTCTCTCTGCTGTTCTTAATGATAGCTGGCCGTGATACAGAGGAAGAAGGTAAATGGGACTCTCTTAAGTGGACAGTTAAGACCAACTGGTAATTTTATGTGACTTTTTTTCCATTTGATTGTTTTTGTTTTAAGATTTGCTTATTTATTTGAAAGGCAGAGTGGCAAAGAGAGCGAGAGACAGAGATCTTTCATTCTCCGGTTCACACCCCAAATGGCCGCAAAGGCCATTGATGGGCCAGGAACTTCTTCTGGGTCTTCCATGTGGCTGACCAGGGCCCAAGGATTTGGGTCACCTTCTGCTGTTTTCCCAAGTGCGTTGGCAGGAAGCTGGTTTGGGAGTAGGGTGGCTCGGACTTGAACCAGCACACTTAATCCGGGATACTTGTGCTGCAGGCCAGGTGGTAGCCTAAGTCCTATGCCATGATGCTGGCCCCATGGAAGGATAAAGGACTTCATGGTGCCTGATTCCTGCCACTCTTTCTGCTTGATGTCATTCTGTGAGCCTCCCCAATGCGGAAGACCTTCTGTCCTGGCCCATCCCTAACTATTGCAGCGGTTTGAGGAGTGAAGCAGTGGATGGGTGATCTCACTTTTCCTCTGTTTCTGCTTCTCTTTCACTCTGCCTTTCAAATAGGTAAGTTACGTTGTGAGAATGGACTCAAAGGAACTCCTGACATAATGGATGAATCTCAAGAACTTCAGACTAAGTGAAAGACTTATGACCTGATGTAGTATGACTCCTTTTATATGAAATGAGCTGCAGGGACACAGCAATAGACAGGAAATAGACTGATGATTGCAGAAGAGCTGGTGTCAGTGATTTTACAGCAGAATCAAATGTCTTAAAATTATTTTTTTATGTTGATTGCATCCATTGATAAAATTAGTAAAATTCATTGAGTTTTATACATGCGTGAATTTTGACACATGTGTCAATAAAAATGCCTCAGGCAGGACCTCAATACTTACAAGTATCTGTGTACTCCTTGGTTTTAAAAAAGAATGGGGCTCAAACTAGATGTTGATACGTCTAAATTTTTAAATTCTAGTTTGATTTTAAGGAAATTGAGGAATCTGATGAGAATAAAATTAGAATCAGTTTAAAAATAGTTTAGACTACTTTAGGTTTAGCTCCTAAACTGCAACCACTTATGAATTAATATTTTGACAAGATGTCTCATTTCATCTTTTTGTCGGTAAAATAAGAAAGCCTGAGCAGTTGGGAGAACTCTGATTTGGTTATATGATATAAGAGCTGAAGGCAGGATGGTTTTTCTCAGCCACTTAACCTTTCTGCCTTTTTTACCTCTGTACTTTGTTCTCACATGAGTAAGAAAAAAAAAAAAAAGAACAAAAGAGACAAATGGAGGGCCCGGCAGTGTGGCCTAGTGGTTAAATTCCTCGCCTTGAACGTGCTTGGACCCCATATGGGTGCTGGTTCATATCCCGGCAGCTCCACTTCCCATCCAGCTCCCTGCTTGTGGCCTGGGAGAGCAGTTGAGGACAGCCCAAACCTTTGGGACCCTGCACCCCTGTGGGAGACCTGGAGGAAGTTCCTGAATCCTGGCTCTGGATCAGCACAGCACCGGTCATTGCACTCACTTAGGAAGTGAATCATCAGATGGAAGATCTTTCTCTCTGTCTCTCCTCCTCTCTGTATATCTGATTTTGTAATAAGAATGAATAAGTCTTTTTAAAAAAGAGAGAGAGCCAAATGGAAACGTGCCCATCTCACATTAGAGCCCCTTTTTGGACATTTAGGTTGTTTCCTGCTTGGCTTGCTGAATAGTGAATGCTGGGTTGCATGAGTGAAGCACTGAACATCCCTTTGGAATACTTCCTAGATGGAATTTCTGAGTCAAAAGGGATGTTCTCTAAAATTGTTGATACATATTGCTCAGCCTAAATATGTATTGCTATATATATTGCTACCCTTGTACCATGCAGGAATGGAATGCTATCTATTTTTATTAAGTGTTAGTTTAACAATTAAAAGATTTTGACGTGTTCCAGCATATCTTCTACATCATGTGCAATGTGTCTGAGAAGATACAGACAGTACTTGGAGTGGTGATTTTAATCCTAGTCATGGATTAAAACTGGCTCACAGTGCAGAGGAAGTGACCAAGGCTGACTCTTGTGCCTTGGGAGGGTTCATTGAGTCACCACCAGGAAGAAGCAGTAGGAGTCTGGGATGGCCATGATCAGCTTCCTTCAAGTGTGTGGAGCGTGTCAGGTCAGGAGAAATGAGCGTCCTCTTCTTGAGGCTCTCAGGGCAGAATGAGCAACGGGAACAGTTGGATATTTCAGACGGCCAAGAGTCAAGCCCTTTTCCAATGAAACAGTGGGAGAGTAGATTGGATTATCTAGGAAGCTGACCCCCTTCTCTCTACATCCCTGGACACGTCCCAGCCAAGGGTCAAGTGTCATTTGGGAAAGGAAGCACGACGTCCGTGGAGAGAGTGCGGCGTAAGGATTTGATTGGGAGACCTCCAAGGAAATGACTCCAAGGCCATAACAACTTTAAAGACTGGAACCTAGTGCAAAGCCAGATGAAAGTGATCTGCAAACATCGTTTGTTCTCTTGTTTGTTAGAACCTGCAGGTAGCTACTGCACTTCTCAGCTCACAGCTTCTCCATTCAGCTCACCTGAACATGCCGCTCTTTGACACTGAGCTCTGTTACTCAGCAGCTGCTTTGGGAGATGCCTTGTTTATGGCCTCCCTTATTTCATCCTGTTTGCCAGCCATGAGTTTCTCAGCCCTTAACGCTCAGGCCTCTGGTAGAAAGTGGAGGGGGGATTTTTCACGTGCTTGTCTTGGTGAGGCTTTTCTTTGATTCTAATGTTACCTCCATTGTGTTAAAAGGTTTTTAACATTTTCATTGAGGAAATACCAGATATTTTAATTACATCTCTTCATGTGTTTTCATATATTTTTTTCTTTAAGTTGGTGTGGATAAGAAAAACAAACAAACAAAAACAAAAAAAACAAATGGGCCACCAACTCCACAGCAGTATTGGGAGGAGTTGCCCATTGGACTATACTGCTTTGCAGGCGATGAATTGCTAGCCTGACCCTCCCCTGCCCCATACGCCAGGGGCAGACTCTTGAGCTGCTCCTGAACTGAGTTGCCAAGGGGTATGGCTTCCTCCCGGGGAGGAAGAGCCTGCTGGCAGTGCACACTGTCCCATCTTTAACAAAGTGCTGGCCCCGTGACCAGGTTCTTTCCAAGCAGCTGCCTGTTGAGTCCTCAGGACGGCTCTCTACCAGAGGTGTTATCAGAGGCTAAGCAAATGGGCACTGGGCCTGCTAACAGCGGAGCCTTCTAGAGTCCCTGTGCCCTAGTCAAGAGACAGGACACTCAAGCCTCAGCTTGTCTACGGCTTGCACACCCTGCACTTCCTTGTACGTTACCTCCAGCCAACACGGTGGGGTCCCACCCCTCACCCGTGGATGACTTGCCAAGGCTTCCTTTAAGAAAGCTGCCAACGGTCTACATGACGGATGGGGAATGTCCAGTGTGCAGGCCGTGAAAGGGTTTAAGAAGTTGGTTGGTCTGTGCCTGCCAGGGCAACAAAGGTAGCACTCTAATGTCAAGAAAACAGGCTAATTTTTAAGTTGCTAGCTTTGGCCAGCAAATGATGTTATACGTATCCAAATCAAATGGTCCTTGGTAGAATAGTTCATGACCTACCCCTAGACAAATACCATTTTTCAGCATTCCCATCAAAATAGTTTCTGTGTGTGTCTGGGAAGCTTCAGTATTTTTGAGTGGAATCAAAAGAGTGACAGTTACTCATATCTAGTTCTGACCTTCCGTTTCTGAAGCCTTTATGATATACCATTTCTTACATTCTGCTTGGTAGGGGAAACAAATTCAAAGATAAAAAGGAATCTTAAATAATCGTCCCTTTTCCTGCCTGCCTTCCTCTTGCCTTCTTGGATGCTTAAGAATCAGACGGAGTTTGTGACGCTTAGCTCACGTCTGAAAATAATGACTTGTACTCAGGTAACTGACAACTTTGGAATGGCAGGATTCCAACTCTGTCCCGAACAGAAGGTGTCACGGAACATTCGGGAGGTGGGGGCAGCTGCAATTATACCACATTAAGAAATGTATCACCTGCAAAATCTTTTCTCACAAGGAAAGCAAAATTAACACAACAAATAGGATAAATTTGTATATCTCACCTTTACCTACCCAGCACCTGCTTGAAAGTCCAAGGTGGGCTTTAACAGTTAGGGCCCCTGGAAGCCCACCAAGTCTCCCCAGTACTTTCACTGGTTCTTCCTCTTGTTCTTTATGTCATAGCCATTCCTCTGCCATTTATTTGCTTGGTATTTTTTATTTCTAATTGGGGATCATCCTATTAAATTTTCTTTACTACTGACATGGGCTTATTTTGGATGAATGCGTAATCTGTTAAATGCATATGTACTTTGATTGGTTGGTGTTGTTTCTTTATAGCATCTGTCTGGGGAAATGACTAATTTCTCACATCCTGATTTTGCAGGACGAATTTTGAATCGTTTCTCCAAAGACATCGGACACATGGATGACTTGCTGCCCCTGACATTTTTAGATTTCATCCAGGTAATGTAACAGGCATGTCACATCCTCCAATGGGAGGCTGATGTCTGTGTTTTTCAAGGCCTTTTTGTGGGGAGTGGGGGACGAGGGCGGGGCCCCGTGATGTGTAATGTTACCTTATAAAAGGCCATGTTTATAGAAGTAAGGTGTGGCTGTCATTGGGCGGCTGGGTTGGCGTGAGTAATGCCTTGTGTGTGGGAGTGGCTACCCAGTCGTGTCAGAGTTGGTTCGAGGCAGCTAACATGCTGGAGTGGCTCTCCATCTGCCTCCCGGGGATCTGGCGTGCATTTCGCTTTACTGTGAACACATTTCATAATATAGAAACAATCACCGCTCACGGAAAGATAGCCTAGATTAACCAAATTATGCATTGTGTTACCACAAAGGGCAAATATTTACTGCACCGTTTTTTTGGGGATAAAACCAGGTGTGGTTCCTTACAAAGAAAAGATTAGTAATAATAAGGTGAAAATAATACTTTGTTAGCTGGGACAATGGGGAGCAGTTACAGCACACACAGAGCCTCTAAAAGCAAGCATGTTTAAGCCAATCATTTGAGTACAGGATCAAAGTCATCTCAGAAAATGTCTTTTTTGTTTTTCTAGGCAGCTTTTCTTTTCACACGTTGATTGCTCTGTCTTAAGATGAAAAAAAAAAAAAAAAAAGACAACCACCCCACAGAAATACCTTCTGCATAGAGCAGTGGTTTTGCCTGTGAACTTGAGGTTCTTAATAATAATGTCAGGTCGCCTCCTCTCTCAGCTCTTCATTCAGCTGTGTCGCCCTCGTGGCCCTATTTTTCTGTTGTTTAATTCTGTCTGCTTTGCAGCAGTTCAGACTGGAGAGCGTTCTTCTTTTCCGAATGTTTGTTTTAGAGGTGAAAGGCCTTTAAAACCTCTGCAGCTCTGGCTGACACTTCCTGAGTTTGAACCTTTTCCTTTTCCGCTTTCCCTGTGTGCCAGTTTGCAGGCATTTTGATCTTGAGCTGAATCGCTGGCCGGAAGTAGTCATGCCACAGTAGGGGGTCTGCAATCCTGGCCCCGGGGAGGGGAGGAGACCTCTCCCCCCACCCTCCCCATGGATGTTCCAATGCTTGTTATGGCAGGGCCTCCAGATCTCACTTGTGGAGCCATGTTCAAAGAAGAAGTCAGAAGGACTGAATTTGTAAAATGATCTCTGTGAGATAAGTTAGGGGCAGCCCTGAGATGATGACAGGAATTCCTGCAGGTCCCACACGAAGGTGGCCGTGAGTGACGGCAGGGAGCAGGCAGGTAGATGTTTACTGCACATGCAAGCCTCTGCTGCTCTGCTTACCCTTCTCTGCTGCAGCTGCAAACTTGCTTTCAAAATATGCCCTGCTGGGCCTGTCTGTGCCATTCCCCAGAAGCACCGTTTTACTTCCGGATGGGTTCATTTTTGACACAGGTTACAGATGGCTGTAAGAACGTGTTTCATGCCTGATTATGAAGTGCTTGGAGATTTCGTGAGAGGTTCTGTTTCTTGGGAGGTACCGTGCCCTCTGTGGCCCACCGTGTGCTCAGTAGGACGGGCCCTTCTCAGAAGGAGCCCACGTGGAGGTACAGGGATGCATGACTTGCTTTCACTGTTAACACATACTCAGCAGTGTGAGAAGTCTACCATCCTTACACTTTCTTTTAGCTGCAGAGACAAGGGTCTTTTTGTTGTTGTTAATATCTGTTCACATCTTCTCAGTAAACCTGTTGTTGAATGCTCCCTGGTCCCAATTAGCTGATTTCTTGGATGTTTTTGTCTACAAGAAAGGGCTTTTATGGAAAGGATAACTCAGTTATCAATTATGATAAAGACCTATTGTCACTTGTTTTGTTTGCAGGTGTCTTTAATAAGGCTTCCCCTAATCCCTTCAGGAAGAAATATTTTCTCCTTTTAAAAACTGCATTAGCTAAACAGAAAAGCTCTGATCCCTGCCATTGTTGCTGACTCTTTGAGAGACATCTCCCAACATTCATTGTTTAAATGGCTGTCAGGAGGAATCAAGTGAGACTTAGCCAGCAGTGCCACGGCTGGCTCGTCTTACTCTGTGGCCCGAGGTCTTCGCCAAGGGCCTGCGTTCGGATTTGACTGAGGTGTCACGCTGTCATTTGGATCATTTCGAAGTTTGGGGGCCTGTCACTGTAGCAGCCAGTGAAGGTTTCTGCGAAAGCCACAAAAGTGAATTTAACCTGCCCTGCAATAAAGGCTAATAAAAAATCTTAAGTGTAAATTGATTTTTTTTTTAAGTTGGATAGGACTGTGGAAGGCTGAAAACAACCTAGTAGTGTTCTGAGACTCTTAATGGAATCATGTAAACTTAAAATCAACACTATTATGGTAAGCACATAGAATGAAAACTAATTTTCCAAATCAAATACATTATATTCAATTCATTTTCCCCAATCAACCAAATGTTGAAAACCTGTTAGTTATAACAGCAATCTCCTGGAAATTAATTAGAAGCCTATTAGCTCTGCTAGCTGAGCCGAATGCAGGGGGTTGCTCGCTACATTGCTAAATAGTCTCCCAAATGACAGCGGGGCAAGGTCAGAATGAGAGCCTGGCTTTTTGCTTCTTCTCTTGGGAAGGGGGTGCAGAGTGGTAAGGGCGTCTGTGTCTCCAAGAAAAAAAATTTTTATCAACTTTGACCTTGTTGTCTCATAAAAGTTAAAACTGCACGTGCCAATCAGGTGGAACACACCGGTGGCGTGAGCATTCTTCGCCTGAGTGCTAGCTGCCGTCAGCAGCCGAGGCTCTGCCACGGAAATGACTGGCGCGAGGCCTCTTGTGGAGCTTCTCAGTTCTAAAAGATTTGGTTAGCCCCTTTCAGACGAGGTGCAGAAAATACCTGTCCACCTTTGGGTTTCATTTTGTTTCAAATGTCTCATCAATAGCAGTAGCAGCGAGCAATGCTTTTCTGTTTAGCTAATACTATTTTTGAAAGATGAAAATACTGCTCCTTCTGTTGAATCAGTCCTCAAAATAGCCTTGGCTGGACCAGGCCGAAGCCAGGAGCCCAGAGCGTAAGCCAGGTCTCCTCTGTGGGTAGCAGAAACCCAAACACTTGAATCATTACCTGCTATCTCCGAAGGTGCATTGGCAGGGAGCTGGATCAGGGTGGGACTGGACCGGCCCTGAGATACGGTGTTTGGGCATTCCGAGCAGTGTCTCAACAGGCTGTGTCACGATATCTTTCCTTCTGCCTTTGTTTCTGATGTTGTTTGCAGGATGCACTGCTGACATCAGAAGGTCCTGCGTTTGAATGTCTGTCATCAGACTATCGGTGAAAGCCATTAGCAGCTGCTCTCATTCCCAGAGAAATCTCCCGGAGTTAGGGCATTTATGCCCTAGGACTTGGGTTTGACGGAAGCAGTGGAGGGTTAGAAGCACTAAGACTTGCCCCGTTAGAAACCCCTTTGGTGTTTCCTGGTTTCTGACGGACAGGAATACCACACAGCTTCTCATAGTCTGAGTCCGAAGGTGCTTGGCAGCGTGTGTGTAGTGACAAATAGAAGGACGAACAAACTCCAGAGTCAGCTTTATAAAAGAGTCCACTCATGGGCATATTCAGACAAATGCTGCATTTCCCAAAGACAGCTATAGGCTCATGTTTTTCTGCAGAATTAAAATCGATCAGCTATAGAAGGAAGTAGTGGAATTACTTTTATTCATGTGACGTTTTAATCCAGAGGATGTGTGTCTGATAACTTCTTGTGTAAAATAAAGGTAATTTTGTGGATTTTTATGAGAGTTTAGAACCACGGACCATTGAGTTAGAATGGAGCTGTGTTTCTCACTGAGTCCAGGGTCGAGATATTGAGGAGAGAGCACAAAGAGCAGAGCCCTCCCTTGGTGGGGGGCAGCGGGCATCATGTAGAGGCTGTGTGCCCTGCAGAAGAAGATCAGAAACCAGAGACAAGGGTGGGTGTTTGGCCTAGTCCCCTTGTCCAAGTGCTTCGTTTGCTGCCCGTCTCAACTTCCACCTCGCTGCTACTCTAGACCCCGCTGGGCAGCTGGCTCAAGGGATCTCATTCTTGCCATCTACCTGGGAGACCTGGGTTGAGTGCCTTGGCTGGAGTGAGCCTTTAGGTAGTGAACCAATGGAAGAAAGTCCCCTCTCTTTGCATAACAAATAAGTACTAATCATTGAGCTGGGGATACTTTTTATGGTTGCACTGATGAAATGACTGGAATAAGGAAATTCTGCTTGAAAGATCAGTGGTTTTGCTGGTTATATGGAGGTCTTTGACCCAATGTGTTCTTCAGACTTTGGCAAGATTTGTGTTTGTGAACATCAACGAGGTTTTGGCTTTTGCATTGTTAGCGCCTTGGCTTCTGTGTAGGTGGCTACAGTGACACAGCTAATATTGAAAATGTACATCACACTACTTACTGTTCTTGTTTGTTGCTGTTCCGTGTTAGGTGGCGGATGTGGAGGGGCAGGGGTAACCTGTCTGTGGCATTTTTCACGTGGGTACTGGCATGGAACTATAGTGACTGGAATTGAAATTTTGATGGATAAGGCCATTTGCAAAGCTAGGCCTGGAATCCAGGGTCTTATTTAAATATCTGCATATCATAAGATTTAAATAAACCGTTTGGAAATCATGTGTGGAATACAAAGCAGCAGTGTGCAGATTACCTCAGGGTTGCTGTGGGCTTATCAGATACCTTGGCCAGGGGCTGCCAATACACATCTGGTTTATAATTGTTCAAACACGTTTTGTTTGTTTGCTTTGCTCAAAAAATGGTAACCATGTTGGATATGAACAGTATTCCTTAAAACCAGCTCATCCATCTAAGTACAGTGATTTGTCATGGTTAAAGCTAAGTATCTTTATGAAAATAGAAATGAAGATTCAAATAGTATAGAGATCATCATCTGAACTTTAGAAATGAGAGTCAGTGTGTGTGTGTGCTGGGGTTGTATAAGAATTCAGTTTTTGAAGCCTAATGTATTTAGGTAAACCAACAAAAAATCATACAGGTAATAATTTATTCACATGCCTTTCAAATATAAGTGTAACCAGAAGCTTGGATTGAGACTTTTATTTTAAAACAATAATCGAATTAATAAGCTCATTAGCATAAGGCATTGACAATATTTTTAATTAAGATGCCAATTCTGTCAATCGTTAGAAGTAGCATTTCAACTGTAATGATATAAATACATTCGCAATATTTGATGAACAAGTATGTTGCTTTGTAATCATTTTTATAACTAAATATATGATGAAAAATCTGGAAGTTTCTTACAAGAGGAAAATGTTATCTCTACTATGAATCTTTGAATCATGAAAAGATTGTGCGATTGTTTGCAATGTTTCTCATTCCTGTGACATGCCTTCAGTTGGTTTTTTTCATCCAGCTTTTTATGGAGCTCCTACTGTGTGCTGGATAAAATGCATAGAGCCGTGGTCCTTGCTCCTGCAACAGCATCTGTGCGTCAGGGGTGGGAACTTGAACAGGTGAGAAGAGGCCATGGGAACAAGCACTGGAGAGGAGCCAGGTGGCTCTGGTCTTCTTTTTTCTCCTCTTCCTTTTTTTTTTTTTAACCAGCAATTGAAAGATCTCTCAACTCCTCCTCCTTTTTCATAAAAGGATTTGAATGTGGTGCAAGGGCAGGGGTGAAGGTCAATATCAACAGGGAGTAAGACAGAAGCCCTCCGTGGGTGGCTGTTTGTGAGCCCACAATACATCCAAATCTTGAGCCCTCACGAATTTGAATGCTAACTCCCTCACTGAGTTTTCTGAGTATCACCAAGGAAGTCCTGGAGGATAAAGGGACCTGGTCTGGGAGATGTACCCTGCTGTCCTGAGGAGCAGTGTCTGGGAAAATGAGAGCAGGTGACCAGGTTGGGAGTGTTCCCAGAAGTTTCCAGAATCTCCCACTTGTACCCACGCAGCCTTGTGTGTATCTCCAGCAGAAGTGCAGAGGCAAAGGGGAAGCAGCCGGGGACTTGAAGGGAGTTACTGGTTGGCTGATTCATTCATTCACGGATATCCTAAGTCCCAAGTGTGTTATGACTTCTTTTTTTGATTATCCTACTTATCTTCAGCATGTTTGAAAAACCTAGAAAAGTACTTGTAAAGTTTGTATTCCTTCGGAAGTGTTTATTCAGTAAGCTTTTTCTCAGCTAATTCTTTGTCATGCTCTTATGAGAATCTCTGGTGAGACGTTTCACTTTCGGAATGCCGAGGGAGAGCTGCCATCTCAGCTATTCCTCGTTTTTCACGACGACCCCTGTGTACAGATGCACCTGCCCACAGTCCTGGGATTGGCAGATGCCTTTGTGCGTGGTGTTGCCATGCCAGTGCCTTGGCTGCTGTCGGTCTTCATGTAGCCACGTCGCTTTTCTCTCCTGAGCCAGCGCATTGCTGGAGGACGGATGGGGAAGTTGCAGCTCCCAGCACCAGTGCAGGGAGGACAACCCTTTTCTCAGAGTGCAGCACTATCTGGGCATCTGTATCTAAGTGGATTTGTTTTGCTCCACTTGCTGTGTTTTGTGTTACGAAGAGCAAGCTGAGAATAAAACCCAAATTTCCTCATCTTTAATCTCTTCCAACTCCTAGATAGAAACAGACTGCAGTTGATTCCCAGAGTATACACTAGGGCACCACAGAACGTTCATGGAAAATAGAAATAAAAATACATTTATTTTGGTGCAACATCATTTTTCGTAGCCCATGGAAAACATGTGTATTCCAAAACAATTATGATTAGATTCCAAACATTTTGTGCACCAAAATGAAGTCTTAGTATTCATTCTGTTTTGCACAGGCTTTTTAAAGTACCTTTGTATGTGTGTTTGTATGTGTCTCTGTGTATTTGTGCGTGTCCTGTGTGTTTGAGGAGGTGTCTGTATGGGTGCCGATGTGTGCATATCTGTGTGTTTGTGTGGGTGTTTGATCATATGTCTGGGGGGGGTCTGTGTCCATGTGAGTGCCTGTGTGTGTTTGGGTGGGTGTCCATGTGTTTGTGTGTTGTGTTTGAGTGGGTGCCTGTGTGTGTTTCTCTGTGGGTGTCTGAGTGTCTGTTCCCTTCCCCTCCCTCTTTAATAGAGCCCTCTCCGTATCCCAGCAGAAAGCAGGGCTTCCTTCACACTGGCCAAGCACCTGCTGCGCACACTCATTGCTCATCTCAGGCAAGCCTCACTCCAAGTGATCAGTTACTCCGTGCTTAGGGGACACTTCTGGTGCACCAAGCTAGAAGGAGAGTAGAGAGCAGGGAACTGGGTGTCAGCACCCACGAAGGGACACCTTTGTGCAGGGGACAGAATGTGAAGACAAACCAAGCAAATAAATAAGCCGAGTGAAGCCCAGTACAGTGCCAGCAAATGTGTGTGGGTGGAGGCTGCTTGGACCAGGGTGGGCAAAGAGGAAATGACACTGTGAAGACAACAGTAGCCTTGCAGACAAGACCTAAGACAGGTGCCAGGGCTCCACCATGGGATGAGTGCTGTGCCCCCAGGAAGGGAGGGGCCAGGTGTGTGCAGGAGGAAGGCAGGCATGAGAGGCAGGCAGGACTAGAGCTTGGGGCTTCCAGAGCCAATAGAAATGGCCTGAATTCCATTCTGCTGCAGAGGGAAGCCATTGGGTCATTTACAGAGAAAGGCCATCACACTCAAATTTTAGATGGGAAAGAAATGTCACACTTAGTTGATAATTCTCATGCTGCGTTGTTTTTACTCAAAGATTTACTTATTTGGAGCTCAGTGCAGTAGCCTGGCGGCTAAAGTCCTCACCTCATATGCTCTGTGTTCCCATATGGGCGCCATTTTTAATTCCTGCGGCCCGCCTTCCCATTAGGCTCCCTGCTTATGGCCTGGGAAAGCAGTCAAGGACGGCCCAAAGCCTTGGGACCCTGCACCCGTGTGGGAGACCCGGAAGAGGCTCCTGGATCCTGGCTTCAGATCAGTGCAGTTTTGGCTGTTGTGCCGCTTGTGGCATGGATCAGCAGATGGAAGATCTTTCTGTCTCTCCTCTTCTCTGTGTATCTAACTTTCCAATACATAAATAAATAAATAAATAAATAAATAAATAAATAAATAAATAAATAAATAAATAAATCGTGCTTAAAAGGTTAAGAAAAATGAAGTTTCAGAGAGAAAGTCAAAGATGTTACATTTGCCGGTTTGCTCTCCCTAATGTCTGGAGCTGGGCTGGTATGGAGCCAGGAGTCAAGCTTCTGCCACTGTTGGGTGCAGGGACCATTATCCTCTGCTTTCTCAGGCACATTAACAGGGAGCAATATCAGAAGTGGAGCTGGGTTGTGAACTGGTGCCCAAATGGGATGCCAGAGTCATAGGTGACAACTTGACCCATACGCCACAGCTCCAGGTCCTGTTTTTGTGTAGTTTTTAATGTCCCACAGCACCAGTGCAGTTTGTGTGTTACTGAAGGGATAATCCCAAGATTTTTTTTCTGCAAAATCCCCCTATCTGTAGCACAAGTTTGCAAACCAAGACAGGTTAGTACTCAGCTTCTTAGTCATCAAGGCCCATCAACACTGGATTGAGTCAGGCACAGACTAGGCGACATGGCATTCTGCGAAGTTTTCCTGCAGTGACTCCCAAACACCAGGTAATACCTTGCTAGAGCAACAGGAGGAAATAAGGGCAATGAAAAAAAAAATCATGAAGCTGAATTTACTCAAGTTTTTTTGTGTGGGTTTCTTTTTTATTTTTTAAGGTTTATTTTATTGGGGCCAGCGTTGTGGCATAGTGGGTAAAGCTGTCACCTGCGGCACTGGCTTCCCCATATAGGCTCCAGTTCCCATCCTGGCTGCCCCACTTGCAATCTAACTCCCTTCTGGGAAAGCAACAAAGGAAAATCCAAGCGTTTGAGCCCCTGCCATCCAGGTAGGGTTTCTGGCTTTGGTCTGACCTACCCCTGAGCCGTTGTAGCCATTTGGAGAGTGAACCAATGGATGGCAGATATCTCTCTGCCTCTCCTACCACCCCCAGCCTCTCTGTAATTCTTCAAATAGATGTTTAAAAAAAGAAGAAGAAGAAGAAGAAGAAAAAGAAGAAAGAAAAGGAGAGAAGGGGTGTATTTATTTCAAAGGCAAAGTGACTTTTTACATTTTCGACTAAGCAATTATTCCCAATAGGAGGGGGAAGCAAACCACCCCTCCATGAGTTTATTTTACATCAGAATATACTCATTTAGGGAGGCCCCAAGCAGAATCACTGATGATAACACAGTGTCATGGGCATTTAAATTGTTATCTGATATCTGTCCATTCCCCTCTAGCTAAAGTTAAGTGAGTGGAATGCTCACATAATACGACTCATGTTATTTTAGAGAGAAAACTTTTTTGAAATTGTGATTTCTTTACCCCTTTTCTGTGTATCTAGTTTTTAAAAAAAAGATTTAATCATTTCTATTGGAAAAGCACATCAGATTTAGAGAGAAGGAGAGACACAGAGAAAGATCTTCCATCCACTGACTCACTCCCCAAGTAGCTGCAATGACCAGAAAGTCTCCTGGGTCTCCCATGTGGGTGCAGGGTCCCAAGGCTTTGGGCCATTCTTGACTGCTTTTCCAGGCCACAAGCAGGGAGCTGGATGGGAAGTACAGCATGTGGGACACGAACCAGCACCCATATGGGATCCTGGCGCATTCAAGGCAAGATAGTATATAGCCAGTGAGTATTCATACCAGGCCCTTTGTATTTAGAATTAAAGATGGACAGGCCTACTTCCTTCCCTTCTCTTCTGCTGTGTCGCACTAAGACTTCCCTTAAGTTTGGCTGTCTACAGTCCTCATTTTAATTCAGTATCCTAAAAGTGCTATCCCGAGCTCCCTAATGTATTCACCATGCATCTGTCCAGGGCAAACATGGTGGTGGTTCATATTGGATTCATTCTGTGAGGTTTTGTGTTTCAGGAAAATTCTGCATGATGTATGTGAGATCAATGATAGCATTAGTAGAACTCTGTATACGTATGAATGAAGCTGAAGCTAACAACTCTAAACTTGCCCTTAAACCTTTAGGGTAAATAGAAAACTTGACTTGTTTTTAAACTCTCTTCCTGTTAAGTACCCCAGAGAGAACAATGAAATCAGGGGTGAGTGCTTGGCCTAGCATTTCATACACCACCCGGGATGCCACATCCGTATATGTGAGCCAGGGTTGGAAAACCAACTAAATTTCTGACTCCGGCTTTCTGCTAGTGTGGACCCTTGGGAGCAGTAGATGGTGACTTAAAACTCCTGGTTTCTGCTATCCAAGCGGGAGCCCCAATTTGAGACCCTGGCCCAGCCCTGGCTGTTAGGGGCCCGTAGGGAGTGAACCAGCAGCTGGGAGATGGCTCTCTTATCTCTCTATCTCTTTCTTTCTCACTTTCAAAGTAGATGTTTAAAAAGAAATTTGCCCATGATCATTTTTAGTCTTTTTTTTTTAAGTCAACAGCTGTTCCTGTTTAATACACCTGCTCGATTTCCCCTGCTGCTAGATCACTGGTGCCTGTTGGTTGTTTGGTAAAATACAGCAGCGAGGCCGCTACCTCCCATGGGCCTCTGGTTGCTCTGATTCATGGCCTTGTTGCAGTTCTTCCTCAACTTATTCCCGCTTTTTATACTTGTTGGAATTTCATAATGACAGTACTTATCGTCTAGGCTGGTAAAGTATAGGAATGCTAAATGGGACAGTTGTTAGACAAGTTTGGAAAGACTTAATGAAAAGGACTCTACTTTGTTGTTGGAAAGACTTCACTGGAAAGCAATTGCCAGCACATTAGCTGAGGATGGAACAATAAGTGGAAAGGGTAGTTTGCAGGAAAGTGGGAGGAGTCTACTCACAGCATCACAGGTGCATTGAAAACCATACATGCTGGGCCAGTATCGCAGCACTGCAAATTAAACCGCTGTTTGAGGCACAGACATCCAAATCAGAATGCAGATTTAAATCCTGACTACGCTGCTTCTGATCTAGCTTCCTACTAATGTCCAAGGAAAAGCACAAGATGATGGTCCAGGTTCTTGGATCCCTGCCACGCATGTGGGAGACGGATAGGGTTTCTGCTTCTAGCTGATGTAGGGTAAGCACTGGGGACTAAAGCAGCCAAGGGTGGCTGGATGATTCTCTCTCTGTCTCTCTGTCTCTCTCTCTCTCTGTCTTTTGAATTAATAAATATATCTTTTACAAAAAACTAAAAAGGTAGATAATGCACTTTCAGGTGTAGCTGTATTAAAAAGGTCTGAGAAACCTCAGCTTCTACATGTTCTAACTCAAAGCAAAACTTAGGTTTCTGCAGGCCTCATTTCTGAGCAAATCGGCTCTGAGTGTAGATCCCACCAACTGGGAAGCTAACCTTGCCTGCAGTTACAGGACATGGCTTCTGGGTGATTTCAGGAATCACTCATCTGGGTGTGGGGGAGGGTGGTAGGTGGCACAGGGCAGAAAATCCAGGAGCAGAGGTTGTGTGCAGGGATGCCACCATGTAGAACAGCACATCATGGGTGTGAGATGAGCCATTGGTAACATGAAAGTGGGTGGCTACAGAGGGACTGTATCATAGAAAGACAAGTACCATAATCACAAGAGTCCAGATTTTGCCTTTTGGGGAGAAGAACACACAGAGGAGATCCCTACAAAGTGGGTGTGCGTCTGCATTGGGAAGACAGGACGAGATACCGGTTTAGTTCATGGGGTGAGATTATGTATGGGGCATCTTGGTGGGAAAGCTGAAGGTGGTCAATGCAAACCCTTGATTTTGAACAGTGGGTAGGTAGCTAAAGAGCCCAGCTCCTCAGACATGTGTCATCTAAAAGGGCACATCCCCCCAGAGGACCAGTCACACAAGGGTGTGCACTGTCCAAGTGCTTACCAGACACACTGTTGGACAACCAGATAAATGTCCTTTCTGTGAACTTGGCAACATGGGAGCTGTTCCTGATTGCAGAGAAAGAAGGAAGCACCACAAGAAAAGACTGTGGTTGGGCCCAGTGCAATAGCTCAATGGCTCAACGCCTAAATCCTTGCTTTGCCCACTCTGGGATTCTGTAGAGGCGTCGGTCCTTGTCCCAGCTGCTCCACTTCTCATCCAGCTCCTGGTTGTAGCCTGGGAAAGCAGTCAATGATAGTTCAAAACCTTAGGATCCTGTACCGCCTGGAAGAACCAGAAAAACTCCTAGATCCTGGCTTGGTATCAGTTTAGCTCTGGCCATTGCAGCCATCTGGGGAGTGAGGTGGGGAGTGGATGAAAGATCCTTCTCTCTTTCTTCTCTGTAAATCTGATCTGTCTTTCCAATACAGATAATTAAGTCTTGAAAACAAAGACTCAGTCTATGTTGTGATTCTGTTGGAGTGTCTAAGAGCCCTGAACACCACTTTGCCATGTTCATGGTACTCTGGGAAAACCTTCATGTTTTGGTGGCACGATGGAGGGTTAGATAACAGGCTGTTTTGTGACTGAATATTGCTTATGATGTAAATTGTGTGCACATGTGAGGGTAGGGACTGGTGGAGTGGGGGAGGCTGGGATTCATCTTTCCAAATTCACTTCCTACCGCTGCTTCTTACTCTTTTCTGTCTTCACAAGACACAGGTACCTACATCATCAGGGTTGTTCTGAGAATAAAATGTCATTTCAGTAGGTTTTTAGCAGAGCATCTGAGCTCATGAGAAACACTCCATAGAAGGAGTATTTTTTTCAGTGAGTGAAATAGTCTGATAATGCAATTTTCTTCGTCCCTGAAGATCCTAGGTTGGTTTGTCCCTGAAGACAGTAATGGCTGTTTTCCCTTGGAGAATCACTGTGTCAAGACAGGCGGGCTGTCAGAGCAGACCACCGAGTGCTAAATATTTCATAGTATTGTAAACGCTACATGATTTAAAAAAAAAAACACCTTGTCCGAGATAACATTGAAAAAGAAGTCTCATTTCTCTGGGGTTTCTGTAGTTGGAAAAAAAGCAGCTCTTGAAGAGGTGGGATTCAGGCATCCTGGTGTGAAGATTTGAGTAAGCCAACTTGCACACAGCCACCATCAGCAAAGTGCTTGATTTATTGAGGAAAAGTGAATCGCAAAACTTTTCTTCCCCACATACTCTTCATCTGAAAAAAAAAAAACACAACAGCTTGACTGAGCTCAAATAACTGACTTTCATAGCCTTTCAGGGAACACAAAGGGCTAATCCCGAGCCTACTTGAGCCAGTAGTGGAGACCACCACCGATTGTGGTATTCCCCCTCCCTGCATGCCAAACACATTGACTGCAGCTCTATGAAGTGAAAATGCCCAAGGAAAGAAAGAATGGGAAGGAGGTGTCCTCCGTCTTTGCTTTGCCGGGAGGGCCAGGGGAGGAGTGCAAAAAAGCTGCTACATCTGGGTCTTAAGAACAAAGGCAGCCTGAGACTCGCCATAATAGGTTGGGTCACTCGCTTTTATCCAAGCGAAAGAGTGGAACTGCCTTGGCTTGTCTCGGTGCCACTGACCCTTGCATTTCATTGTGTAGAGACGTCAGGGAAAGTGTGTAGAAAGCACAACGCACAATGGCTTTGTCATTTCAAGATTTCTATGGTTTGTTCACCCCTTCCCCCCACCCCAACCCTCAAATCCCCGTTGGACAAAAGGAATTGGTAGGTAGCTTGCCTTGGCCGCCTTGCAGAAGATCTCTGTTTTACCAACTCTTTAGAAGTAAACTCATCCGTTTTAACTGAATCACCAGGTTTTCATGCTTTCAAAATCAACAAAAGAGTTTTTAATGGGTGCATTTGCGAGGATGGGCCCGACTGCGAAGATGCCATCCTAGAAAGGATGATTCATGCCAAGTTAACGTGGGATTCCTTGTTCACAAACAGGGACTTGACGGATGTGGGTTACTGGAAATATTTAACCAATGCTTGACCCTTGGTTTTTGAGATCAGGTGATAGAATTCACATAGGCCTGCTCCTCCTATTCCTTTACCATTCTGTTTTTAAATGACAGATGAGATGGCTGGATTTCTCTCTCTGTGTCTCTTTTCAACGTGATTAGTTAGCACACTTACAAAGCAGCGGCACCATCAACATCAGGCTGGTGACAGTTAATCACCAGGGACCCTCCCAGGCCTCCAACCTGGCAATCAGCGTTCCAATTTGTCCCGGCATGTGTGTTCCAATGATAATGTTGGTAGTTTAACAGGAAGCTAATTAAGACCTAAAAAGAGGAGGAAAAAAAAATAAGGATCTCATTTTTATCAAGCCCAGTGGTGTTCTGCAGAGCATAGAACTTTC
Source organism: Ochotona curzoniae (assembly GCF_017591425.1). Taxonomy (NCBI): domain Eukaryota; kingdom Metazoa; phylum Chordata; class Mammalia; order Lagomorpha; family Ochotonidae; genus Ochotona; species Ochotona curzoniae. Next base: position 12,228,219 of record NW_024466502.1, read on the forward strand.
CTTTCTGGCAAGGTTGGATGAGGTCCACTACAAAACAATAGTGGCCATTCCCACTGCTTCGTCTCTTTGCTGTCTTGCATTCTTAGTGATGATAAAATGGACAGTTGTTAGCAAGAAGGGGGAAATGGCTATTTCTTTATTTGGAGCGCATTTAGTTTCTCCATATGCTATTTCTGGCTGCATTAATTTTTGAGTACATGGTGCATTTTTTTAAAAAAAATTATTTGTTCGTTTTGGCTAGATGCAGAGAGGGTCAGACTAGAGTACTTATTCTGGTATTTTAAAAATCTTGCACCTGCTCTTTTGTACCTGAAGATAGTCCTTCAATCTGATAGCGAACGTGGCTCATTACACTCCATGCTGTTCTGTGTTTGTCTCCTGATTGTGTTACGGCTCCTCATGTGTTTGTTGCCATCCTTCTTCTGGACTTACTGATTGAGTCTCTTTGAATGGCACCTGTGTTTAGTTGTGAAGCAGGTAGTACAAGCTTGAGCGACACAGCAGAGGGCCAGCACCGTAGGGAGCTGTGTCTGGCAGGGCTCAGCAGCCATTTCTTTACTCTGAGAGTCACAGAGTGGTTACTGCAAGCCCTGGCCTATCCCTGTCTTGACACCCTCAGTTTGCCCAAAGACAGAGAATGTTGCGTAGATGAGGACAAATGAACAAGAAATAATTCCACTGTCAGTTTTATTTTATCCGATCAGTATTTGTATTGATACCTATTTTAGAGACAATGATATATGCCTCTTAGCTTTTGTGTGTGTGTGAGTGATTTTTGATAACTGAACTTATGTCTGTAACTCCCATTTGAAATAAAACGTCGGGTTTCTTCAGCAACTCCAGAAGTCCCGCTTGCCCTCTGCAGTCCTGTCCACAGCCAAGTTTCTTCTGAATTTCTGTCATTGTACGATGGCTTTCCCATTCTTAGGCTTCATGTCAGTGGCACTAGTACAGTACATGTTTCCAGCCACTAGATTCTTTGCATCAACACAGCATAATGTTTTTGAGTTCTAATAGTCATTTCTTTGTTTCTGAGTAATAGTCCATAGCATGTAGATAGCAAAATTGATCTCTTATGGTTTATGAACACTTGAATTGTTGCCAATTTCTAGCAGTAAATCTCCCTGTACAAATGTTTTCATTCTCTTGGACACAATGCTTAGCAGAGAGCTGCCATTTGGCCCAGCAGTTAACAGCCTGCTTGAGACACCTGCATCCCTTGTCAGTGCGCCTGGGTTCAACTCCTGACACTGTTTCCATTTCCAGCTTCCAGCTGACATGCATCCAGGGAGGTGGTGATGATGGCTCAAGTGCTTGGGTCTTAGCCATGAAGGGGGAGACTTTGATTAGGTTCCTGGCTCTTGTCTTCAACATGGCCCAGCTTCTGCTTTTCTTGGCATTTGGGGAACAAACCAGTAGATAGGAAATCTCGCTTCTGTCTCTCTCAAATGAAGAAATAAACGAATTTTACAAGTCTCCAGGGGTGGAATTATTAGTTCATAACATAGGTACACCTTTACTTAAGCAACTACCACAAAATTTTTCCAAATAGTTTAACATGTTGCACACCCACCAGCAAAATTTGGGAACTCTAGTTGCTTCATATCCTTGTCAAGGTTTACTATTATCAGTGTTTTGATCTTAACCTTTTCAGTGGGTGTGTCTGGTTCCATTGTGGTTTGAATTTGAATTTCCTTGATGATTAATGATATTGAGCTCTTTTCATACATGCTTACTCATCACTCAGATATCTTGCTTTGTGAGATATTGGTTCAGATCTCTTGCCAAAGTTTTAAACTGTGTCTTAGGATCTTTTCATTGTTGATTTGCAGGAGTATATTTATGTTTTTAATACTAGTCCTTTGTGTTACTCTCTTCTAGTCTGTGGCTTGCATTGTAATGTTTTTAATGGCATCTTTTGGGACATGGGTCTTACGTTTAAAGAAGTCCATTGTTGATTTTGCATGCCCAAAGGGGTGTAAGGATACGTTGCTATTGTTTGGTCATTTTGTGACTGCATCTTGCATTAATATTGGTCTGTGGAGTGAGGAGTTGCTGGTTGAACTTTATCCTATTCCATCAGCTCAGTTATTCTGTTAATTCTTACAAAGGCTAGTGTGCATCACGTTGACATGGCATGTTGCTGCTTCTTCTTTTGTCTGGTTTTATAAATTGTGGGTTTCAGTAAATTTATTTCATCTTCACTGAACAGTTTTGGGGGCATTAAATTGTTCATAATAACTTCATTTTTGTCTCTTTAATGGCTATTATGTTAATTAAATTTTATTTCTGACACTTGATCATTTGTTTCTCAGTAAGTTGAGAAGTTTATAAGTTTTTTTCTATGAAAGTATGTTTTGCCTTCATTTTTCCTGGAGATTGTAGATTTTCTATTTTATTATTTCTCTACTGAATTTTTTCAGATAGCTAGATGGGATGAGCTTGTCCAGTCCCAAGATGCCCACTACAGCCAAGACAAGGCTAGAACAGAGAGCCTGGACTCCATCAGCTTCTTCCCCATGAGTGCCAGGAACCCCAGGACCTCAACTGCACCTGCCACCTCTCTGCACGTGAACAGAGAGCTGAAATGCAAGCAGAACCCTAACCTTGATTTTAAGTGTGTTCAAAAAGCTATAAATTTGGGGCTGGCATTGTAGGTTATGCCTTCACCTGTAGCTCTGGCATACCATATGGGCACTGGTTCGAGTCCCAGATGCTCTACTTCTGATCTAGCTCCTTGCTATTGTGCCTGGGGAAGAAGCAGAATGGCCCATGTGCTTAAGCACTTGTACTTACATGGGAGACCCAGAAAATATTCCTGGCTTCTGACTTTAGACCTGCCCAGTTCCAGCTGTTGTGGCCATTTGGGGATGAGGATCTCTATCTTTCCTCTTTGTAACACTCATTTTAAATAAAAATAAATAAAATATATATATATATTTAAAAAGCTATAAATTTGCCTATAAATGTGGCCTTAGTTGCAATCCTTAAATTTTAATGTTAAGATTTTCATTCTGGGGCCTGGCGCAGTAGTCTAGTGGTTAAAGTCCTAGTCTTGCACATGCTGGGATCCCATGTGGGCACCAGTTCTAATCTTGGCAACCTCACTTCCCATTCAACGCCTTGCTTGTGGCCTGGGAAGGCAGTTGAGGAAGGCCCAAAGCCTTGGGACCCTGTGGGAGACCTGGAAGAGGCTCCTGGCTTCTGGCTTTGGATTGGGGTAGCTCTGGCCATTGTAGCCACTTGGGGGATGAATCAACAGATGGAGGATCTTGCTCTCTGTCTCTCCTCCTCTCTGTGTATCTGACTTTTCAATAAAAATTAAAAAAAAAGTTTTTCACTTTTTAAATTTCAAAATGCTTTGCAGTTTTATTATAATTTCTTTGTGTTAGGTATTACTTAGAAGTATGTTTGCTGAAGTTTGAATATTTAATGATTTTCTAATTATCTAAATATAGACTGATTGTTCAGTTCATTTACACATTCTGCATAATTTCTGTTCCTTGATTGATGATGTTAGTTTTATGGTACTGTGCCTGTACATAAAAGAAATGTATTATGCAGTTACTGGATATAGTATAGTTGCTATAAGATCATCATCATCATTATGTCAAGGTTATTAATTTTTCATATCTTTTGCATCTCTATTGATTGTTATTTCATTTTGTATAAAATTTTCCCAGTTGTGGTTGTAATCTACCTCTCCTAAGTAGTCAGTTTTTCGTTTTATATATTTTTGAATCACTATTTAAGTTCATATAAATTTAATTTGTTTGTACCTTCTGAATAATGTGAACTTTTTTAAAAAGATTATTTTTGTTTATTCAGGACTGGTGTGTTCCAGTGCTGTGGCAGCGTGCAGTGTTAGCATTCCATATGGGCACCTTTGGTGTTCTGGCTGCTCTACTTCCAACCCAGCTCTCCAGCTCTCTGCTCGTGTACCTGGGAAAGCAGCAGAGGGTGGCTCACGTGCCTGGACCCCTGGACCCACATAAGGGACTCAGATGACGCTCCTGGCTTCAGCCTGTCTCAGTCCTGGTCGTTTGGAGAGTGAACCAGTGGATGAACCATCGCCTCTTTCTCTCTGGCCCTCTCTCTCTCTGTAAGTTTTCTTCCTCATTTCTCCCTCTCCCTGCCTCTCTGTAACTCTGGCTTATGAACACATATGTAAAATGTAGAGTCACAGATTGGAAGAGGCAGAGAGAGAAGGAGTTTGTATTCTGCTCACTCACTGCTTAACTGACCGTAACGGCCATGGCTGGACCAGGTCAAAGCCAGGAGCCAGAAGCTTCATCCTGTCTCCTAGGATTATCTGTCTGCCCTGGTTATCTTGCACTGTTTTTTCCAGAATGTCAGCAGGGAGCTGCATCAGAATTAGAGCAGCCAGAACAGAAACTGATGCTCCTACAAGATACCTTGTTGCAGGCAGTAACTTTACCCAATGCATAATAAAGCTGGCCTGTGAATGTTTATTCTTTAATTTTTTGCTCTTATGTTCTTAAATTTTATTTGAGGTGCGCAGAGAGAGGTAATGAGAAAGCGATGTTGTATCCACTGGTTCATTTCCAAAGTGCCTGAAAAAACCAAAGCTTAGACAGCCAAAATATGGAAACTTTTGTAACAGGAAGCCAGAACTGTGAATTGAGGCAGGACTTGAACCCAGAACTCCGGTATGGATGTAGGCATCCTACCAGGTTTGTCTTCTGCACTGTCTGCCTTTACTCTTAGGAAATGTTTTCCTTTTTCTAAGCATGTTTAAGTTAAGCATTCATGGTTTATAGTTACAGAGATATTTATTCTACCTTTCTTTTGGCTAGTGTTTTCCTGGGGAGACTTTCTAACCTTTTATTTGTGCTTCAACATGTCATTATTTCTCAAATGGAACTTTTAATAATAGCATTTTCATGACTTTTCGCCTTGTGTTTCTTTAGAATGCACACTTAAAATTGGAAAGGAAGCTGTCAGTGAGGTTCGCTGAAGGCAGAGGGAGGAAGCGGTCCTTGCCTACTGCTTGCTGTTGTGTTAATTCTAAGTAGTTTATAGCCCAAACACCGGTCGCCCTTTGCTCTTCAGTGCAGCAAACTGTTACTCAGGGTCAAGGGTAAACTGAATGATAGCACTGGTTTCAGAACCCGTGTGCATGCACAGAATCAGACCATGTGACTGATTGTATCCTGAGGGAAAGCTTAATGCTAGGGTATAGGTGAGCTCAAAAGACACAGGTGATAAAGGAGAAACTTCCCAAGGCAAATAAGACAGTGGAGGTGGGAGCCATAGGTGACCCCTGAGCAACCCAAGGCCTGCGATTTCCTGTAATATCCCATACCCTGCACCTGCTGGCTTGATGCTGTTCCTGCTAAGTTGTAGTAAATGCAAAACAATTAATGTATTATTATAATGTGTCATTCTTAAGTACAAGTTTGGGGATTTACATTTAAAGCCTGCCACATCTCCCCCCCACACACACTTTTGCTTCTGTCCTGTGATTAGAAGAGCAGTAAGTGTGATTTAATAGGAGTTTCATTTGTATTTCTTAATACTTACAGAGGTTTGTATAGTCTGCTCAACGTCTTAGTGCCTCAGCAAAAATCCTGCGTTAATCAGCAGCACGATCTCTTGTGATATTCGTTTCATTGGCAGTCATTTTTTTATCTCAAATGTCTCCCGAATAAATAGGAAGAACAATCTCCTCTGCACTCAGATCCGTAAACAGCTTACTGATCAAAAACTAGGCATGCGTTTCTTTTCTCTTTAAATCAGAAGAAAATCTTGCCATGGTTTCCTGTCAAGAAGTGAATCCTGCTTTGTTTCCTGCGCTGAAGTCATACTCATATCTTGTGGAAAATCAGTAATAGTTTAAGGCAATCTGGATGATTTGTACTTATCAGAACTTGGAACAGAATTCTTTGAGTCTGACTGACAGAAGAATTAAGAGCTTTCCAGCTCCTTGGAGGTGTTAGAAATCTTAATGATGCTGATCTTATTTTTTAGTACTGCAAATAAATAATAAAAGTACTGTCTACTGATTAAATGACCTTGCAATTAAATACATATTTAACTTGGTGCCTAATGCAAATCTAAGAGAGTTCAAATAACAAATGCAGTGAGCCAAAAGTATGGATGGCACATTTATTTGCATAAAATCAGAAGAATACGTCTTTTACTGGTGTTTATAGAAAACATGTTCTTTGGCCCGAGCTTCACAAAGACTGTCAGGAACAACATCCCGTGAAATTAAGTTCGATGTAAGTCGTGGGGGATACCTAGGCGGTCCTGCAGAGCACTCCTCGGTTTGGTAGTTCAGTGCCAGGCAGGCAGACAGCTTCTGCTGTTTGGGAAAAGAAGAGGTTCGAATCTGTAGTAGTGGGATACAGCATTGATTCTATTGGAGAGTTCCTGGGAGAAGTTTTTTGTTTGGCTGGTTTTTGTTTTACCATTAATTCAAATTTAGATACTGCACATGTGCAATATCGAACCCTCAGTCCATGTCATGAGACCTTATATCATTATGAAAATTAAATCTGGCTCCTTTTGTCTTCTTTGCCACTTCATTTTTGTTTTCTGGGCTTGCAACCTACAGACTTAGGAAGGTTTAAATCAGCGTGTATAGGTGAGTGGGGTTAGGAAGTATCTTAAGGTCTCGTGAATGGTCAGCTCTTTTGTTGCTTCCTAATTTGCTGGAAACCTAGGACTGGTCACCTCATGGGAGAAAACAGATACAAGCCCATCTGGCCTTGAGAGCAGAGGCATGGTGGTGGTCCTTACCGAAGCTGTTAAGTGTGAACTGTTAAACACTCCTTAGTTCCCACCGTATTTGTTGAAGTTGTTGCTGCATCACAGCTTTTATTGCAACATTTAGATTCAGAGAGATAGAATATATTTAGCCTTTCTAAACATTGTAGATTCCTTGTTATCGAAACTTATCCAGATTTTTAAGAAATGCTAAATTTTTTCCATGTGTCTCTTGTCTGTCCCAAATTGCGCATGTTGTTGCACTGTGTATTTAAAATGCCTCCTGGACACGGATGGCTGTCCATGCTGTGGGCAAGTCTAGATGCGAAGGCATTGGCTGATGGTATGACCTTCCCAGCTTCGTGACTGATGCTGTGGAGATTTTGTTGGGTTTGCTTTTCCTCTACCTGTGATCCGGAGTCTCCATGTATAGTAGCATATACTAATAATAATGTGGTGTGGAGGTATTGGGAGTCCTCAGTTCAGGGATACCTGTGGCGTGTTTAATATATGGTCAACTACTATACCATCGGCATTCAGTCAGTGTTAACTCTGGCTAGGAAACCAAGGTAGATAAATCCCTACTTCCAAAGGTAAAGATTTAAATTACATTTTGTATTTGCAATTAGCTACTTCTTGCTTCAGTACAAAGCTAAGAAGATCGCTGGATTCCTTATCTATGACACCTGCCTGCCAGTTTCTCTGATAAATTCTACTAACTTGGGACAGATTGGGTTTCACTATCATAATGCTACCAAATTTGTCAAACAGTTTGTGCCTAAGACATTCTTAAAGCATTTAGCCCATAGTAGGCATGTCACACATACCATTAGGACCTTGAATCCTTTGTTAGTTTTTTGGTTCCTGAAGAATCCCTTGCTAACAAGTCTCTGAAGGTAAGCGGTGTGCTCCTAACGGAACAGCCCATTGAAGCCTGGTTTTGTAAGAAACTTTTGCTAATAATGCCCTGTCTGTGTTTTGCTGCTCCAGACATTTCTGCAAGTGGTTGGCGTGGTCGCTGTGGCAGCAGCTGTGATCCCCTGGATTCTGATCCCCTTGGTCCCGCTTAGCATCATTTTTGTTTTTCTTCGGCGGTATTTCTTAGAAACATCAAGAGACGTCAAACGCCTGGAGTCCACAAGTGAGTGCCGAGGCCCTTGGGCTGACTGCAGAGCTAGCTGGCTGGCTCCTGTTTATGCTGTGATGAGGGAGACCCCTGACACTCTGTAGATTCTGTCTTCCTAGAATTTCTCACTTGGTTCCCACTGGGTTGCTGAACATTGTGTCCAACCTGAGTCAGTGTGACCCTGAGGCAAGTGGAGCTAGGTGGACTGCTAGGTGCAGCTTGGATGCTTAGCAGGAAGAGGGAAGGAAGGACTGTTAGCTGTGCGTTGCTGCAATGAAATTCCTGAGGCAGGCCACCTTTATCAAGAGCAAAGATCTATTTAGTTCACTGTTTTGAAAGTTCAGACTCCAAGATTAGGGGGCCCTGGTGATTTGGCCTCTGATACAGACCCCATGGAGGATCACAGTGGTAAGAGTGTGTGAGGAAGAGGAGCTGGCTTGGTAAGAAAGAAAGCAAAGACAGATTCAAGATGTACTTTCCCCTGAGTTACACCTTGCTCTTGCAGGAACTCACTGGGTCACACAAGAAACACCACAGTCCTTTTCAAGGATCCATCCCTGATTGACCTAATATCCCACTGTCTTCCATGTGAAGAAGGAGGCAGTTTCTCCCATCTGCCCTCAGACACTGGGACTGGGCCAGGCCAGAGTTGGGGGCTAAAAACTCAACGCAGGTCTCCTCTCTGGATGGCAGAGATGCAGCTACTTGAGCCGTCACGGCTGCCTCCTGGAGTGCCCCAGATGGGATGCTGGTTATAGGCAAGAGAGCCAATCTGGAGCATCCATGCAGACATTCATGGATCTGCATACCCATGCCCACCCTGGTCCATCCTTGCAGAAGCTCTGTGCCACCTCCAAGTACTGCCAACCTATGAGCCAAGCTCTCAACCTCTGGACTTGGCAACTTTCCAACCCTTGCAAGGATGCATGTGGAATACCACACGACTGAAATGGGAGTGTCAGGACAACAGGTGTCATTTGTGTCTTGCTCATGGCACACTTCCTTAAGCATAGTAGGCACTCAAACATTTGTTCTTGCAAATAAAATATTTCATCATGTGTTGGTACTTAAGAAGGCAATGGGGGATTTTTCTTTCTCTAAATCTACCGAGAGTGACAGGAAAGGAAAAGATTAGAGGAAGGAGAGGTAGTATCAGAAATTCACTCAGATGTCAGAAGAGATATGTATGAAAACTGTATTTCTTTTGCATACTTAAAACATAGCTAATGCGTTGCAGTCGTCAAATCTTTGGGAAAGACTGGCACTGTTATTTTCAGTTTTGCTCTTTATTATCAGCAGTACTTGGCGCAGCACTGCACTGAGCTGTCCCTTCCCTGGCTGTTGAGAATAATCCCCTTAAGATGGGGATCGCTTTAGAAGGCATTTCATCTCCTACACTGTCCGACTTCCTCGCTTGGCCATGCTGTGGAAGACATTTTGTGATTAATTACTCCTTTCTGTAAATCATCACAGAAGATGAAATAATCTGGAGCTCATCTCATTATGAATGTATGGGCTAACAATATTTCATTATCAAAGTCCGGAGTAGAAAAGAATAGCTTTACTTTAAAAAATATCCTAATAGCCAACAAGGGCCACACGTCATATGGAAAGCTTCCACTGTGGACAGTTGGTTGAAAATGAGTACCGGGCCCAGCGGCGTGGCCTAGTGGCTAAAGTCCTCGCCTTGAACGTGCCGGGATCCTATGTGGGCGCTGGTTCTAATCCCGGCAGCTCCACTTCCCATCCAGCTCCCTATCTGTGGCCTGGGAAAGCAGTCGAGGACGACCCAAAGCCGGGACCCTGCACCCCTGTGGGAGACCTGGAAGAGGTTCCTAGTTCCCGGCTTTGGATTGTCGCAGCACTGGCCGTTGCAGTCACTTGGGGAGTGAATCATCGGATGGAAGATCTTCCTCTCTGTCTCTCCTTCCGTATATCTGACTTTGTAATAAAAATAAATAAATAAATCTTACAAAAAAAAAAAAAAGAAAAGAAAATGAGTACCAACTCAGCTTTCTGGAATTCACGCCAACCAGAAGAGCAGACTCAATCCTGTAGTCCTAAACATCTTTAAGGTGAAAATACAAATTTGTCGAGGCAAACATGTTTTTGTTGTGACGTACAAGTGTTTCTTTTTCATGAGAATGGTTTTCTTACAGATCTGTTTATTTGAAAGGCAGAATGACAGAGAGGGATCGATCATTCCCTCTGCTGGCTCAGTCTCTAAGTGACGGCAGCTGTTGAGGCTGGGCCAAGCCAAAGCCAGGAGCCTGGAGCCTCACCCAGGTTTCCCACGAGCATGTTAACACAGGGATCTAGATCGGAAGTAGAACAACCAGGACTTGAACCAGCACTTTGATATCAGAGGCTGGCACCACAGGCAGTGGCTTAACTTGCAGTGCCGCAACACCATCTCCAATAATAAACTCTGAAGAGGCAGAGTGGCTGCATGAAGGAGAGCATGTGACAGTTTCATAACAGCTACAGCAAATGTTCAGTGAGCGAAAGAACTAACCATCCTGTGTGAGATGGTGTCTGTTGGGTGTTTCAAGGGAAGCAGAACATAAGCTGTAGCCCGGCTGGGAGACCCCCTCCCGCCCAGTGCATAGTGTTAACTCCGGTGATCTCTGTAGGCAGTAAGAATTCCAACAGCTTGTGATTTAGGGCCACACATGATATGGAATCACTCAGAGGTGTTGTGGCAAGTGAAGTTTTAGATAATATCAAGGAAGGGTTGTTTATTCCAAAAGGAACCACTAGGACCCCCTCACATCCCTTTGGTCAGTGAGAGAAAAGGAGCTAAGGCTTTTTCCCAGAGGTGTAGGATTTGCTCTCATGGGGCCCAGGACATAAGCCAGAAATCTTGAAAAACTATTGATGTAGAAACTTGGAGAGTTTTACAATGGTCCTTGTAGAACACCTGAGTTTTCCTGCAGCCTGTTTGGCTGGCACAGTTGAGTGTGATGCCACCAATGTTTGCGTCATGGTGCTGACTTGTTCTGGTGAGCCCTCTGAGCTGGCTGGAACTAGACTTCTGGCGTCCCAACAAGGAATGGGACGTAAATTTCTCTCCATTATCCCTGTGGCCACCCTTCTTCCACATTACAAGAGCAGAGTGCAGTATCTGCTGGGAGGTGCAGAAGAGATCTGTGCCGAGCTTCCTGCCTGCCTTATTCAAGCAGGAGTCCCATCCTCTTCTGTTCACATTACTGTTAAAAGTGCAACATTAAAGAACGTTAAATAGCAGCTAAAGGTTTGCCTAAGGGCAAGCATTTGGTGTAGCGATCACAGGCACCCTAGGAGGCAGCAGAAAATAGTTTAAATAGTTGGATCTCTGCAACCCAATGGAAAGGTGGAGTATTTCAAGCTCCTGACTTCAGCTGTTGTAGTCATTTGAGGAATGAACCAGCAGATGAGATCTCTCTCTCTCTCTCTCTCTCTCTCTCTCTCTCTCCCTGACTTTCAGACAAATAGAAATTTTTATAAACCATGTGCTCTGTGTATCTGAGAGCACCTCAGTGTTGCTGCCACTGTGTGGCTAGACACAACCGGACAATCAAAACTACTCAGATCACCCAAGTCTCTGCTTCAGGTGGAATGTGATTTTACACCACATCAGGTTATGTCCTGGCCAGCAACTTTGTGTTCCAGAAATATTTGTGAAAGGAATGTGCAAGGAGAGAGCTCCTGGTGGCTACAGTCCCCAGTCAGATGTCCTAGACAGGACGGAGCTCCACAGTGAGCAGGTGGCCAAGTGAGCCACGGCCAGTACTGAGCTTCCTTGCCATGACTTCACACTTTTCCTGGCCCTGATGACACACCCAGATGTCTTCCTGGTGTGGGTACTGTGATGCAGAGCCATACCCCTACTTGGGGTGTCTGCATCCCACATTGCAGCAGCTATTCAAGTCCTGGTTAGTCTGTTTCCAATACAGCCTTCTGTTGAGCTACCTGGGAGTTATCAGATGATGGCTCAAGTGCTTGGATCCCTACAACCACATGAGTGACCTAAGGCCCCTGACTTTGGCCTAGCCCAGCCTCAGCTGTTGCAGGCACTTGGGAAGTAAATCGGCACATGGAAGATCTCCCTGTCTCTCTGTCACTGCCTTAGAGTAAAATAAAATAAACTAATATACAATACCGCCTAAAGAAACAACTCCATCCATAGCTGTGGAACTGTGAAGTCTGACCTATAGAAAAGTCCTGTGTCTTGATCCTGTGACCCCTGCACACCCTGTCTTGAATCCATGCAGCTCCTACATGCTGCCATTTGTCAGACAGGCACCCCATATGGACTGAGGAGGCTATAGGGGCTGTAGTGGCACGAGTGGGCCCAGGAAGATATCCCAAGGCATGGGAGGTAAAACAAGTGCCCACTGAGCTCCTTACCAGGCACCTGCCCCCTGCTGGGTGCTCTTCCATGTAGCAGGACAGCAGGGCTATATTCTCATGGTTAAGAAATCAGTTGTCTCAGATGGTGGGAGAGGTGGGTGGTGGTGGTGCAGATACATCCACAGCTAATGATATGTCCATTCTTATCCTCACAGCACGAAGTCCAGTCTTCTCCCACTTGTCATCTTCACTCCAGGGACTCTGGACCATCCGTGCATACAGAGCCGAGAACAGGTTTCAGGAGCTGTTCGATGCATACCAGGATTTACATTCAGGTCTGTGCACTTCCACAAGTGCTGCTTCCCCAGTCTTCACTTCCTGTCCGAGCATATCTTCCTCTCTTCCTACCTTCCTGTTGATCCCTGTCAGAATCTGCTCTGCTCCTACCTCTTCCTCACAGGCTTGTGCCGAGTCCTGCGGCTCTTTCTGTCTCTTTTAAGCCAAAGGTCAGCAAACTTGTGTTTGCAAAAGACTCCCCTGTTAAGTGTTGGGCTTGGTGCACGGTGCTGTGTCTGTTGCCACCACTCATCTTTGCTCTTCTAGCAAGAAAGCAGGCACCAGGGTCGCATCAGCAATGGGCTGTGGTTGTGTTTCAATAAAACTTTATATCCAGAGACAAATGGTGGGCGTTCCTGATCTTGGACCATAATTTGACAGCCAAGAGCAAGCAGAGTGGCCAAAGTGAGAGGAAATTTGATTCCATGATTAGATTTGCCACCCAGTTTTAGTGTATTATTCTTTGTGTCAGTGAAATGATTTTTTTTTTCACTTTCAGGATTTCTTTTGAATTTACAAGTTCTGGTTGTTCTGTATTTTAAAAGTTAAATGGTTCCTTTAAAAACAGATGCAAACCACCATTTAGGTGGTTATTTAGATATACTGTATCCACTGCAACAGGGCACTTCCTTAAGTATGGAAGGTGCTGGAAGCATATCGGGAGGTACTCCGTCTGCTTTGGAGGAACTGGGGACAGTCAGCCATGCAAGCAGGTCAACTTCACAGCAAGCCCCATTATTGCAAGAAATGCACCTGGCAGACCATTTGTTCCGAATTCCTTTAACCTGACTGACATCTCATTGCGTCTTCCCACCAAGCTGCTGTACTGTGCTGTGTGTGGACCATGCATTGCCCTTGTCACTTTGCTTTCCAGAATCTTGAGATAACTTGAGTGGGCAGCGTGACTGTCCTACTCTGTAACTCAGCTGGCCAACGCCCTCTCTCACTTCTGATGCTTTTTTTTAATGGGTTTGGTTCTTCCTCACAACGCTGATTACGGTTCCCAAATCCAGAGGCGTGGTTCTTGTTTCTGACGACGTCCCGATGGTTTGCTGTGCGTCTGGATGCGATCTGTGCCATCTTTATCATCATTGTTGCCTTTGGATCCCTGATTCTGGCAAATAGTGAGTACAGATGCAACTGTTTATGGTGTGATTACAATGTGAGGCAGTGTTTACAGTTATTAAACTCCTGCCACCTTGCCTAATATCACATGCTGTTTGGGCCTAATGAAGTGTAGCGAAGCATTTAGAATGTCAGGAGTGGATGCAATTCGGCAGTGCGACCCATTTAGAAGAGACTCGTTTGGTCTTAAGAGATGCATTTTATCTCTCTTTGAATGGATCAGGGTCTCAACAAATAACATTCTGGACATTCCTGGCCATGTGTGACAGAAGACAACACAGTTCACCACTAAGCATCTTGTTCAGCTTAGAGCTTTAGGTTTTAGCTATGGGCTGATTGCGTCTGCAGGTCATCGGTGCCTAATGTGCTGCGTCCAGAAGGATTTCCATGTGAGTGAGCATTAGCATCAGCACCACGTGGTAACAGATGAGCAGGTGTTGGCCTGTGTGGTGTGAGGTCACCGTGCCTCACCCTTCCACCAGTACAACTCTGAATTACAGTATAAATAACGGAACAATGAGAGTAGTATTTTAGCTTCAAAAGCATTGGCCCTTGGAACTCAGGGCTTGTTTTCAGTGGTTTCCAAGTGTGGTTGCTTTGGAAGTAGGAAGTGGCATTGCATAATGGGTTCTGAAACCCTAATGATGAGTGTCTCTGAATAAAGACATTATTGCTGGCATAAATTATACTGTTTTTCAAGTGTGGGTCAATCCTGTTAGGACTAATGAACTGGCTTAATCATCTTTTTGTGTTTGTAATGAGGTTTCTTTCGTTGTAGCTTGACCTTGTTTAACAGCTAGTCAAAGTGTAGATTTTGCTATCATTGCATGCAGTTTGCTTAAGCGTTTAGAAGGTGTTGTCTCCGTGAAGTGGCAGATATGGCAGCAGGCTCCGGTCAGAAATGAGACTGGCTTTCATCTCTCCCTCTTCCTCCTGCAGCCTTGGATGCTGGACAGGTCGGCCTGGCCTTGTCCTACGCCCTCACCCTCATGGGGATGTTCCAGTGGTGTGTTCGGCAGAGCGCTGAAGTGGAGAATATGGTAATGTTTATGTTAACATTCTCGGCCTCTTCATGTCTCCTTACCATTAAATGGCATAAAAGCCATTCTTATGTAAAATATTAAAACTGTTATTTTTACATCGTAGCTCACAGAGTTTTTTAAGATCCTTCCTCCATCTGTTTAAAGTTAATGTAAAATACAATATATACATCTTTTTCTCAGTCTCATGGCTGCTATGTCAGCAGGTTTTATATTCATCACAAGCTGTCTTTAAATGCAATAAATGTCTCTGTAGGAGGGAGATTCTGAAATCCTAGAGAGGATGTAAGCTAATTTCCTAGAGGCCTGTTTATTTTTGTTTCATAATGAGTTATTCTTCATTTCTGGAAAAAGAAGAATTTAGTGTTTTGAGGTTGTTTGTTTAATTAATAGCCTCCCCCCACCAACAACTTCAGCATTTATTCTCTCGTTATTCCAATGAACAGGAGGCAGGAGGCCACAGACTTGCTGCTCTCCCTTCCAAGTAGGACAGCCCCCTTGGAATGTGGTAGGCACAGGTATCAGAACCATTTCCTCTTTCAAAAGTTTACACCTTGGGCATCTGTTGTGGCATAGAAGGCAAAGCCACTACGTGCAGTGTTGACATCCCTTAGGAGCACTGTTTGTGCCCTGGCTGCTCCACTTCTAATTTTCTTCTCTGCTAGTGGCCCGGGAAAAGGAGCAGCAGATGAGTCACGTGCTCGAGCAAGTTAAACTTCAACCTTTGGTGCCAGCATCCTGTATGGGTTCCTGTTACCATATGGGTACCAGTTTGAGTCCTGGCCACTCCATTTCCTGTCTAGCTCCCTGTTAGTGCCCTGGGAAAGCAGCAGATGATGCCCGAAGTGCTTGGACCCCTACACCCATGTGAGAGATATGGATGAAGCTCCTGGCTCGTGATTTCAGACCAGCCCAGACCAGCCAATTGGAGAGTGCACCAGTAGATAGATGATCTCTCCTCTGTCTCCCATCTCTGCTGTAACTCTACCTTTCACGTTACAAAATAACAAAACGAAAAACCTAGATCTTCATAAAAAGAAAAGAAATTCCTCATTTAATTCACTTGTGAGAAATAAGTAAAACCTTAGCACACATCCATGTCTCTGATGCCTTTAGTGTTACTGCAGTGTTAAAGGAAACAGGTCCCAAGGAAGGTGTCCCACACTGATGAACAAGCTTGTGAGTCATCAAAGTCCTCATCGGTTGCCTGCTTCACCTTTGGGAACATGAAGGTCTGAGATGTCCTTAATCAGCTGCAAATATAAGAGGAGCATTTCACTGCCCAATTTGTGATGCTCCCTGGGCCTCACTCTCTGGCTCACCTGCGTGCACGCCTTGTCTCTTTCAGATGATTTCAGTAGAAAGAGTGGTGGAATACACAGACCTGGAGAAGGAGGCACCTTGGGAGTCCCAGAAACGCCCACCGCCAGCCTGGCCCCAGGAGGGGGTGATCATCTTTGATAACGTGAACTTCACGTACAGTCTGGATGGGCCCCTGGTGCTGAAGCACCTGACGGCACTCATTAAAGCCAGAGAAAAGGTACGTTGGAATGTGTTCCTTTCAAGTCCCCGCTAAGATCTAGTCCTGTGCCTGCTTGCTCGGCCTCCTTGTGGATGTGTCAAGGGGCCGTGTGTTGCTCTGCAGATGCAGATTACATCAGAAATGATCCTTCCTTGGGAACTCACCCTGGAATGGGGAAAGCACCCTACTCTATATGCCTTGAGCAGCTGCGTGCCACCTGGCGGGTGCCAGGCCCTGCCAGGCTCCTGTGCAGGGCTCCAGGGCACAGACTCAGCCTGCCCCAGGACTCCGTAGCTGTCGTCTGATCACTCAGGTCAGCGCTTGGGATGGGAGCACTGGCCCTGCGGCAGGCTCCCATTGCTGCAGCCTGGCTTCCTTTCCTTCCTGCCCCTTTTGAAAGTCGTCCTCATCTTTCTGTAACCCGTGCTTGACTTTGGCTTCCCTGCCTTCTCGCCGTGGACTTTCTGAAACACACATGTTCCTCTGTTGGCTCCTGGCCTGGGCCAGCTACCAGAGTGAGGCCTCGGGTTCATACGAGCAGGAGCAGTGTGTGTAATTTGTCGTGGCCAGGAGCGACTATAACCCCATCAGGCCCCATGCTCAGAGAAAAAGAGATTAGGATGAAGGGAGTATTGTGGACACTGTGCCAGCAGTGTCTGTTTCACACTAATCTGGGGCTGTTGACTAGGACTAAAGCAGACGGAGCCCAGCAGTAGGAAGTTTTTCCCACCTGCTGCTCCAGCGTCAGCCCTGGGCCCTCATGCCCTTCCCCACTGAGGGGGCAACCAGTCCCAGTGCCGCTGTGCCCTGGCCAGCCTCCCTCCCCCCATCTCAGGATCCTCCTTGCTGCCTTCTCTTTCATGGATAGCTTGACTATCTCTGCCTCTGAAAGACTCTTCTCCTGCATTGTCCTGTCGCTCCTGCCCCGGGTGGAAGCAGGGTCTGGCTGGATACACCAGGTGCCATGTTTGAGTACGGTGGGATATGGCCTGGCACCTGCTGCTGTAAGAATGAGCCTGAAGGATGTTGTGCTTAGTGAGATTGTCCACCCAGGGAAGGACCATACTGTGTTTCTGCTTGTTTGCAGTAGTAAGAATCAGTCAAGACAGGAATGGGATTTCTGGGTTCTGAGAGCAGGGAGGAACAAGGAATTTTGCCATGGACGTGGCTTTGTGCTACAAAATTAGGATGCTGGAGAGAGAAGGTGGTGATGATGATGGCACGGAAATGAGGACGTGTCTAAAGCCTCTGACCATAATAGGTTTAATAGATTTGGTGCCACTGAGATCATAGATTTTATGTTTTCCACACAGCTTAAAAATTGTATAAAGTGTATTTTATGCATTTGACCCCAATTTTAGAGAAAGCACTGTGGCATGATTTGGCAACTCCCAGTTGGCTGCAGTTTCTTCGGGTTTGAGGACATTTCATATTCATCTCTGTTCCCTGGAGTGTGGTCTGCTCGGACAGGCACCTGGTGGGTGCTGAGGGTGCACTGACTGGGAGGTGAGGCGCAGGGAGGGTTAGCACGTGGTGCCCTGGTGACAGAAAGGTGTAGCTGCACAGCTGGATGCCCAGTTGCTATGCAGAGGACCTCTCAGGCTGGCTGCTAGTTATGCCCCCAGGCTGCTTGCCCTTCTGAAGATGGAGACGACAATTGTGCAAGCACAACCACGTGGCAGCTCTTGAAAGCAGAACTTTGACACA
Source organism: Ochotona curzoniae (assembly GCF_017591425.1). Taxonomy (NCBI): domain Eukaryota; kingdom Metazoa; phylum Chordata; class Mammalia; order Lagomorpha; family Ochotonidae; genus Ochotona; species Ochotona curzoniae. The sequence continues at coordinate 12,246,139 of NW_024466502.1, forward strand.
GTTTCACAGCACCACACGGGACACATGCTCCCTCATATATAAATGCGGTTGTTGCTCTTCCTTTATAAACGGAAATCTGTTCATTTGCACAAGTCTTAAATTCCCCTCTAAGCTCGAAAATTTGAATCATCTGAGAAGTATCCTCAGGGTTGTATTTCTCCATCTTAACCACCCCCTTCCAAATCATGAGATTATGTGAGATTCTCAAGTGGGTGAGGATAAATTGGATTTGAAGATGGAATTCTAATATCTGTGGGAACTTGACTTGGGATTTCTTGTGTCGGTTCTTTCGGGATTCATGTTAGCTCCAGAGTCGCGAGGTGGTCCCGCCGTGTGGATGTGTTTAGCTTTCTCTCCAACCCCTGTCCCAGCCCTGCCGTTGCAGGCCACCCCTTTGGGGTGGGTTCAACTGAGAGAGGCACGGTGGCAGGCTAGGACACAGGGTATGTCCCTGCACAGCACCAAAGACTTTTGTTTTCAATCTTTTCCTCTGCCCTGACTGCTGGAAGTTAAACAGGAAAATGTAATCAGTACTAAACAGGTGTCTAATTCATAGCAAAAAAAAAAAAAATGCAAGTAAAAATAAAGAATAAAATGAGGTCAATGACACCCCAGGCTTCCCAGTTAGATTTTCAACACTGGCTGCATTTTTCATTTAGATGATTTTGTGGTTGATTTGATCATTTTAGAGAGTACTGGGCCATTTTAAAGCTTCTTCCAGCTCTAGGGGTAATTGATTTGGGTTTGTTATTTTTTCCTTGCTCAGAGCTATTACTCAGATAATACATTTTTACAGATGTGTACTAGACCTTGCTATAATGTGCAAAAATATTAGTTTCTTGCGTTTTCTCCTTTTTTGCATAATGTTTTCTCAGAAAGCCCTCCTTTTATGCCTCTCAAGTTGCCCCCATTTCATGGCCCACTCTCTGTCTAATCCTGGCTTCTTGGACGGTGGTGCTGGTATCAGCCACTTCTGCATCTCCTAGGAACTTGCTAGAAATTCTGACTCAGGAACCCAGCCCCTCACCAAGACATGCTGAATCCCAGAATCGTATCTCCCACCCCGGGGAAGACCTGCCTCTCCCATAAGCAGCGTTGGATACCTGAAAACTCATAACTTCTAAGGAACTTCCTTTGACAACTGGACGCTAACCTAAGGCGTTTCCCCATTCCCTCTTGGAACTGCAACACCTGGGAGTTGTGGGCCGCTTGCTGCCTTGCTGCTTCCATGTTCTGCGAGTCACAAGTTCACCTTACAGTTTCTTTGTGCTGAGGTCGTGTGTGTCTTTGCTTCTTTCTGGCAGTTTTCATCCTGCCATCCAGCTGTCTGTCCACACAGCGTTCTAGGCCTCTGGAGCAGCCCAGGCACAGTGAAGTCTCGGAGTTCCTCGTGTTACCTGCTGGCCCACACGGGCCCCCAGGCTTGTCTGTTTTGCTGGTGCCTTTGCCCTCATAGCTGTGAGTTTTTCTCCCAGCCTTTGGTGTGGACTGTCAGCAGTCATGAGCCACCCACTCATCTCTGCTCAGAGATGTCAGCTCTTGTTCCCCCACCGTGTTCATCTGTGCCTGGCCATAAGTTCTGAATGGGACTAATTTCTTCTCTCTGAGCTGCCTGTCTCTGCTGTCTCCCTTCTAACTGGACAAAGAAAACCTGCCTAGCCACACACATGAGAGGCAGACCCTCAGAAACGTGGGGAAAAGAGAGACAGACCTGGGTGTGGTCCATTATTTTAGACAAGTTCATCAGTCTTACTGAGCCTTGAATTTTCTCTTTTGGCAAAAAAAAAAAAAAAAAAAAAAAAAAAAAGAACAGTAGGACCCACCCTCTGTAAACTGTTGTGTAACCTGAACAAAATAAGATGTGGAAAAGAAATAACACAGGGACCAACACAAAGCAAATGCTTGATCAAAGATAACTGTCATTGTCCTAGGGTGTAAAATGAACCTCACCACTTTGCATGCATAAACTGTATTCTGTCTCATGAAGATGAGAGATTGGCCATTTACTATCTGATTTCTGGTTATCAGATTCATGTGCCTATGTCTGTTTTTCTCTGTCCAATTTTTTTGTAACAACTTGAACAATATGGAAATAGATTTTCCACAGGTCTCAATCCTATTTTACTCAGCTGTCTGCAAAATTCCTTTTTTTTTTTTTTGCAATGAACACATCACAGAAAAAGCAAATAATGCAAAGGTGAATCTGACATAGATCCTGCCCTGAGTTCATAGAATCCAGTGAAGACACAAATATGTACATGGCTTCATGTGACTGGAGGTCAGGGATTTTTATGGATGTTTTAGGCAAAGGGTGATAGGCACTATAAGGGGTGGGAAAAGTGGAGCATTTTTGTGGAAGAAAGACCTGCAAATTAACTTGCAAACGTGTGGCTAGGAATTCAGCAGGTGGAAACGCATGTAAAAGGCATTCAGCTAGAGGCACAGACCTGAGCGTGGGTATGGTGTTGGGATTTGAAGAAATGGAGTTAGATACTAGGAGGACCCATGCTTCCTGGCTGCTGCTAAGGAAATTACCTCATTGGAAACTAAAAGTGTCATTAAGTCAGCTGGCACCCAGAACAGTCTTGCACAGCAGCAGAGAGCACTCAACATCAGTCCTTTCCCGCTTCTGACAGTGGGCTGGTGGAGGGCTTTGACCGTGACTCTGGGCCAGAAACTGCAAGAGAGACAATTGGATCATCTTCTCTAGCCCTGGGAAAGATCCAGACCAAAACCAAAGTACGGGGTTGGCATAGGGCTGTAATGGGCTAAGACAAAGCTAGGGACACGTACCTCTAATTTCAGAGTGTCAAGACCAAGTGCTTCAGATCCAACTTCCTGCTAATAAACCTTGTGGAGCAGCAGATGGTGGAATCCAGTGCTTGAGCCCCCTGCCATGTGCACCTGCATTTGGCTGGCCCAGCTTTGGCTATTCTGTGAACCAGCAGATGGAAGATTCTTGCTTGCTCTTGTTTTACCTTTCAAGTAGCTGAAAATAAATAAATAAAACTTTTTTTTTAGATTTATTTTTATTATTTTTTTATTGGAAAGGCGGATATACAGAGAGGAGAGTTAGAGAGGAAGATCTTCCGTCCGATGATTCACTCCCCAAGTGAGCGCAACAGCCGATACTATGCCGATCCAAAGCCAGGAGCCTCTTCCAGGTCTCCCACGCGGGTGCAGGGTCCCAAAGCTTTGGGCTGTCCTCGACTGCCTTCCCAGGCCACAGGCAGGGAGCTGGATGGGAAGCAGGGCTGCTGGGATTAGAACCAGCGCCCATGTGGGATCCCAGGCGTGCGTGCAAGGCGAGGACCTTAACCACTTGCGCCACCGCGCCGGGCCCAATAAAACTTTTTTAAAAAAATTGTAAATACGGAGTCTACTGAATTGTTGCCCTAAAATCTTTCTTTATGTGGAATAAAGTCCTAAGCTGAACCATTGAATTTTTCTTTAAAGGTTTATTTCTTTTTCTTGGAAAGGCAGATTTACAGAGAGAAGTGGAGAGGAAGAAAAAAGAAACAATCTTGTATCCACTGGTTCACTCCCCGAGTGGCTGCAATGGCTGGATCTGAGCCAATCTAAAGGCAGAAACCAGGAGCTTCTTCTGAGTCTCCCCCATGGGTGTGGGGTCCAAGGACCAAGGAACCATCCTCCCAAGGACCATCCTCCTCTGCTCTTTCAGGCCACAAACGGGGAGCTGGGAGGGAAGTGGTACAGCCAGACATGAACTGGCACCCATGTGGAATCCTGGCACATGCAAGCTGAGGATTTAGCCACTGAGCTATTTGCACTGGGCCCTGAACTATTGGATATTGAGGCCTTCTGTGTACAGGCTGGCGTGACATACCAGGTGTAGGGAACAGCATTTTCATGTTTTGCTCTCACAACCACCTGACAAGAGGCAGATTCAGGAGCACAGGAGGGAAGGGCAACGGGAGAGCCTGAGCGGAGGTTTCGCAGTGGGCAGCACCAGGCTGAGGTTTCCTATGAAGGTTGAATTGGAGGAGTAAGGGGAACAAGAGGGAGTGGGCAGCAGAGCAGTGGCTGCTGTGTCCTCTGAGTAGGATGGGAAGGGCAGTTCGCTGCTTTCTGGAATCAAATCAGTGTCATTGCAAACGAAGTCATAGCACTGAGGCTAGGCAAGTGCTCAAGAGAGGGCTGGGAGTGGAAATCAGCATTTTGTTTCTGGAGAGAGCACCTCACCTGGCTCCTTTGCAAGTATTCGTACCTGTTTCTGAGGATTTGTCACCAGCAATAAGTAAGACTGTTTGCAAAGGCTTAGAGCTTCAAGAATATTTACCATAATGTTGTTTATAACAGCACTCTATTGGAGACAGCCTAAATATCTACAAGTTGAGAGGTTGTTAAATACATTGTCTATATACTATATTAGTGGACATTAAATATTCTTTTTATGAAATAGTAAATGAGAACATTTCGAAAGTATCTTATAAATTCATCTGATTTTCTTTCATTAGTTGAGTTTCTGTCTTCAGGAAGACTTGCGTGTGCGTGAACACACTCAGGCACATCCAAAAAAAATGCATCCTCATATGAAGAGGGAATCTATTTGAGCTCTAGGGTTCTAGCCAGTATTAACTCACATTGCAGGTTCATTGGCACCGATAATAAGTTGATCAAAATTCATTTGTTCTTTAAAAACATCTATGCAGCCTTACACTGAGATGGTGGCTACAGGAATCAAAATAAGTGGATTGAGGTAAGAAACAGCCAAAGAACACTCGGGACTTGGCTCAGGCTGTAACTGAAGAAGGCGAGAGGAAGGGGGGCTGGGTGAGACGTGAACCTGGCAAAGAGTTTCTGAAGTTCACTGGAGAAGTCCAGTGCAGCAGTGGCTTCGAGCAGGGCAGGGAGGAATAGAGGACATGCTGAGTTCGTCGGGTGAAGAGAGGCCCAAGTGCAGTGTCTTTACATGTTGATGTCACCAGGGACCTCCCTGGTCTGAAAAATGGGGACAATGGCAAAACAGCTAGAAGGAGACCATCTCAACATTTCTCTTTGATGTAATGAGTATAATTGTATTGCTGTTGGTGATTTGGTAAAAATCCAGTAGTGACTTGAGCAAGACTTGCAAACTGGGGTCTGATGGCTAAATGGTAGAGAAAAACCAACAGAGCAAGAAACTTTTTTTTAATCTCTGTTTGAGCATGGAGCTCCTGGTGCTGAGATCCTAGATGGTTCTCAGATCACTGCTTCTCGGGGCTACCTCCCAGGGTTGTCTGCATGTCCGGGTCTGTACAGGTGGTTCAGGTGCTCACAGAGCTCATGGCAACTGGCTGTCCACACATCTTACAGCATGACATTTACCTGCCTTGATTTGCAAGTGAGAGCACCCAGAGGGCCATCCCATTAGAGCACCTGTTTGCGTGCTAGCTGCTCCCCCTCCAACCCAGCATCTTGCTAGTGGGAAAGCAGCAGCCAACGATCCAAATATTTGGGTCCCTGCCACCAACATGGGAGACCCAAATGGATTTCCAGGCCTCTAGCTTTGGCCTGCAGTGCTAGAAATTGTGGCTATTTGGGGAGTAAACAGCATATGGAAGCTCTCTGTCTCTCCTTCTGACTCTGTAACTTTGCCTTTCAAATAAAATAAATCTTGGAAATATAGAGTGATGTGCAACTATACACATAAGCCACTTACAAAAGGTAGAAATGGCTCCAAAGAGTAAAAGCTTAGATCAAGCTACTTTTTTTCACTTTTAATCTATGAATTCTCTTTTGAAATGCCATTATTGATCGTACAGGTTGAGTTTTCAAAGTGTTTAAGTATTCTAGTGGATTAATTTGTACAATTCCCAGCCTGTACTCAGCAGGCAGTGAAGTTCACTTTGTCTCAGTTTACAGCTGTGAGATGTAGATGTTTACTGAGTTGGTTTCGAATGATTGCAAATGTGCCTTGTGCCCTCTGCTGATGCCTGACTTGCAAATAAAAACAATGTCCCTCAGGATTGGAGATGCCCACTCGGCAGTTCACAGATGGGCAAGCGCCTGGGTTAAAAGGCCAGTTTCTGCCAGCAGTTTTTACTGCATGGTCGCATCCCTGACCGGCATTTTACCTGCGTTATAGTGACACTTTGATCTCATTGTCAGTGCACTTCATTTCTCTGTTTTGGCTTTCATAAGAGGAAGGATATTCAATATAAACCTTTCCCAGGAGGCGATTGGATGTATTAATTAGCTCACAAAATACCTTTTGAACTGCTCAGATGAAAGACCCCATGTAATAGCAGATGTTATTGTGTTGTTGATTTCATTATGCATGTTTCAATGAAAGACAGAAACTGAAACCTGTATTTTCTAATGTTAAGGTGTCTGCTTTGGAGAGAAGACAGCACTGAGTATTTAATATCCAGAAATGATTTGGTTTCTTTAGCAAAGGATTATTTGTCTTGAATGGCAGCATGCTGGGAAAATGAATCCTTGCTTGTGTTAACACTTCTGACTTGAGATGTCACCATCTCTCGATTACCCAACAAAGTCTCAAGGTTCAAGATGCTCAGTGCCAGGGTCAGCGTTGTGGTGCCATGGATTAGACCGCTGTCTGCAACTCCAGCAGCCCTTACATCCTGGCTGCTCTGCTTCTGATCCAGCACCGTGCTGATGTGCCTGGAAGAGCAGCAGCAGATGACCGAGTGCTTGTGCTCTGCAACCCATGGCAGAGATCTGAGTGGAATCCCAGGCTCCTGGCCTCGGCCTAGTCCAACTCTGGCCTCTTGTGACCATTTCGGGAATAAACCAGTGGATAAAAGATCTCTCTGTCTCTTTCTTTAACTCTCAAATAATTTTTTTAATGCCCAGATTCCAGAAGTACAGCTCATCTTTAAATCAGCTTCTTTTGTCATTCCCTTTCCATTGCCACAAGACAGATTGTTCATTTTAACTCTTGTTTCTTCATTGAATCTCAGCTGAGGCAGTTTTTGCTCCCCATTAGACATTACCAGTGCCTGACATGGCTGCATGTCACGTTTTGTTGTTGGTGGTAAGGGGGTATTCCTGGCATCTAATATCAGTTTACCAGTTAATAGATTCTGGTAAACATCCCACTTTGGGCAGAGTTGTCAGCCCCAAACATCAGCGGTGCTGAAGCTGAGCACTCCTTGCTTCATCTCCAAGACCAGAGTTTTCTCCTAGCTGTGTTGCCTGTTGCTTTGTTGTTCTTAATCCCTCCTCCTGGATCTCTTTGTAGGTTGGCATTGTGGGAAGAACAGGAGCTGGAAAAAGTTCCCTCATCTCAGCCCTTTTCAGATTGTCAGAACCTGAAGGTAAAATTTGGATCGATAAGATCTTGACAACTGAAATTGGACTTCACGATTTAAGGAAGAAAATGTCCATCATACCTCAGGTAGGCAAGTCGGAGCGTTCTCACTGTGCCTTTTATAAGGGCACCGAAGTTTAATTGCCTTTAATTTTATTGCTTTTTTTTTAATTGGAGGAAAGGATTGATCTTTCTCCCTACCATAGCAAGTAGCTTCAAGAGGGATTAGCATGAGATACCTGGGCTGATTTTCCTGTTCATTTGGTGTTGCGGGTGTAAGTTAGAAAAAAAGACAGAGATATTTAACTAATTGGTGATTTCAGCCAAGGAGGTGGTACAGGATGGAGAGGAAGGACATGGGAAGGCACTTCCGGTCGCCTGTATAGCTGCCCCTGGGAGCTGTTGTGAGCACTGAGCCTGTCTCTATGGAGTGAATTCTCAGCTGCTCTCCTGCCCCTCCTCTGCCTGGGCTGCAGTGCCGTTTTCTCTTGTTCTGCTTCTTCCCAGCAGTGAGGTTGGATTCTGTGCAGCACAGATGCTGTAGTCACAGGAAGTATTCACTGGGTAGTTCTCCAGGTACATGGCCCTGGGCAGTGGACTTTGTCCCCACAGGCCTGGGGCCTGCAGCTGCGGGGCCTCCCTACCCCTGCCCTGTGCTTTGACGCTTCTGTGCATTCAACTCCAGACTTGCTGCTGTTGGGAGTTTCTGATTTGGGGTTTTTTACACTCTGCTGTGATCTGGCCATCAAAGGAGCTGAGGAACACACACACACACACACACACACACACATACACACTCCCTCTCAAGATGAGGGCTACAGAGAAAAAATGCCAGGTAAGCAGGCTCCCTGGCAAGGGAGTGTAGAGTGTTTAGCTGCTTGTTTGCTTGGAAGCATAGAGAACATGACCCTCCAAGAGAAGGAATATGAGGCTTCTACTTTATAACCTGGGGCAGCTATTCCTACCCACCACCAGCCGTGAGAAAATTAGGGTTGCCATCATTGATTGTGAGGTCAAGATAACTGAACCACAGTGGGAAACAACTACCTATTCATTAGGATGAGTAATATAAAGACAAAAAAAAAAAAGCAGAATATACTAAGTGTTGATGAGAACATGGAGAAATTAGAACCCATATGCTCTGTTAGTGGAGTGTAAAATGTTGCAGCTACTGTGGATAATAAAAGGAATGTTCCTCAAAGCATTAAAGGTGAAATTACCAAATAATCCAGCAGTTCCTGTTCTGAGTGATACCCAAAAAAGATGGAAAGCAGGGTCTCAAGGAGATAGTTTAATAACTTTGTGCATAGCAGTTCATAACATATTGAGCCATAATAACTCAAATGTATATCCACAGGATAAAGGTCTAAATAAAATGTACTATGTCCATAAAGTGGACTATCTCTGGATCTTCAAAATGAAGGAAATTCTCAGACTCATTACAGCACAGATGAACCTTGAAGGCATCATGCCAAATGCAGCAGGACAGTAACAAAAGGACAAGGACTGGGTGATTCTGCTAATGACGTGGCACCCGAGGTAGTGACGTTTCTGGAGACAGAAAGAACGATGACCGCCAGCAGCTGAGAGAAGGGGGAGCATGGATGTGCATTGTTTGCTGATGCAGAGGGGAGTGAGCTGCCGAATGCTGAGACATTGAACCGTACACTTTAAACTGTTTAGGGTGGGAAATGCCACACTCCATGTTGTATAGCCTATCAGAAAAAAAAAAAGGTAATTTTCAGTAGTTAAGGGTCCTTCTGGCCACGAGAAGCAGGACTTGGTGGCTGTGGTAGGAAAGGACCACTTAACTTCCACTTATATTTGGGTTGTCCCCATCCCAGAAATAGGCCAAATCCAAGTCACTTTGCAGAGATGATGGGCGTGTCTGTAAAGTGCTTTCATATCCCTGGATGAAAGGATGGAGAAACATGCCCTGTGTTAGTTTTAATGCTTCTTAATAAGAAGTGGTTCTATGCTTGCATACATGAAAGAACTCTAAATAAAGAAGTAGCGTTAGATGATTCTTGGCTCCGCCGGAGCTGTTTTGGAAGCACATCTGAGCAAAAACTAAGCACACCTTGACATCACCAGCTTTTGGTTCCGTTCCATGGGTTTCCACCCTGCTTTGGAGCAGACGCTCTGTGTATGCACTGTAGAGAGTGCTTACAAAACAGCACTGAGCTTCGTATCCGTGTACATCATGATCGCCAAGCATTGTAAACACAAAACCTTTATTCTCCAGCTGTGTGTGCCTTTGTCTCCAAGGCACCACGTTGGGTAGTAAAAGGCGAAGTCTGGAGTGGATGCAGACAGGGAAGCCATGAACATCCCAGGTGGGACCACTTTCACAGCCAGCACTGAGTGTCCACAAGACCACGTTTGATGTCCCCTCTGCCTCCTATGAAGGTACAAGCTTGATGAAGTTACTGCAGGCTCCGCTGTCCCTCCTCATACCAAGTTTGGTAAATGCCGTGCCGATTTACCTGGACAAGAAAATGGCCTGGTGCCTAATTCTTGGAATTGTTCAGTAAACAGCATCTGTTATTAAGAGTTGGGGTAGGGACCTTCTGATAACACCTCCTGGAAGGAGTTGGCTTGCTCATTTCTGTTTATATTTTCGTGATCTTCGGTGGTTTTCTTCAAACAAAGTTGTTTATATACGTTATGTGAAGTGGCAAAAAAGAAAAGAAACAAGAGGCACTCAATAGATTTAAAGAAAAAAAAAAACTCAGGCCCAATTTGTGACTTTCTCACAAGAAGCAGGAGGTGAGACGTGACTTTTGTTTTGTGTTTTCTGCCTTTATCCCGCCCAGTCCTCCCAGCTTTGCAACCCAGTGCCCTCCACCCCGTGAATACTTGGCAGGCCCCACGGAGAGCACTGACATTTTTCTCCTGCCTGCCAGCATTCCTTACTATTTTTTGCCAGTCCTGGAGGACCACGCCGTTTCTCTCATTTTCATGGCTCCAGTGGAGTCCCTGACAAGTGACACAAGCAGTAATCAATTCCGAACATTTGCTTTCGCTTTCTTTCACTCAGACCTCTCACGGAGTCCCCACCACAGCTCTTTTGTCTTCCTCATGGAACAGATTTGGAAACTGAGTCCCCCGGAGCTTCGCCGACTTAACAAGTCAGCAAGCAGAGCATAAACTCGGGCTGGATGTAAGAGAGACCCTTGGTTCCTGCTGGACACTCTCTTAGACTGTAAAACAGCATCCGCCGTAGGAGATCTGCCCTAAGACCCATGGGGGCATGGCTGGAAGCATGCACGCGTACACACACACACACACACGCACGTGGAAACAGATACTTCACAAAACAGTGTGACTGTTCCCTGCACTCTGATATTTTCTATTATAGCCATTCTATTCTACTTCATATAAAGACAAAATGATGGTCACGAGCCACAGAATTGATTTCATGATCCATTGGTTGCACCTGCACGTTGAAAGATAGCGTGCCTTTCTGTCCTCCTGGCTTGGTGGGCCTCCTGCTGCCTGTCACCCCCATGCCAGAAAACTGGTTTGTCATTGATTCTCACATCAGCCCCTACAAGGTGCACGGCGTGAGCCCTGCGGTCCAGGACGGAAGCTGGGAGTCAGGCCGATCCACCACTTCTCTAAAAGGAAACAGCCGACAGCAGCAGAGTCAGAACTCGGGACTGGCGGACTCCAAATCTGATTGGGTTTTCTTCTGTGGACGTTGATTGAACAGAAAGTCTCATCCTTCCTTCTACCTGCTGTTCCTGTCTGCCACTCTAAGACAGAATTGTCGCGACGTAACAGAGGAGAACAAGCACAGAGCGAAGTTGAAAGATGACTTCTCTGGCAGCTTTGTCTAGTCTGCACAGTTAGGTGGTTGAAAGACAAGAATTGTTTATGATTATTTGCCAGAAAAAAAAAATCAACCCTTGGCATGAAAAGAAAATTATTTTTGAAGCAGGGATTTGCTCGTGTCTGTGTCACAGGTTCATGAGCGTCAGGACAACCCGGGCCGTGCTTTGCCTGGTTGCAGTCTTTCTTCACCTGCCGGCTGCAGAGGGGGCGAAAGCCTCTGGATCGGGAGACTTGACCTGACTTGAAGGCTCCTGGCTGCACTGCAGGAATCACAAATCTCTGTCACCCCGGGAGTGGGGAGTAGTGCCTTTTGTGTCCCAAGTTTCCTGATTTAGGGAGCCTACCCTGTTGGGAGGGAACTCCGCCACAGGGGCATGGCGCAGCCCTTCCCTAGTGAATAGGGTTCGACCCCTTGACTGATGGCACAGGATCCTTTGTCACTGATGAGCCCACAAAGAGCAATGCAGATTTAGGGCTCAGTGACCTGGTTCCAGGCATGTGAGGTGGTGACTTACACACTCACCACCAGTCTTTGAAGGCCTGTTTCAGAACAACTTCTCTCTCCATTAAGAGTGGACTCCTGGGTCTGGCGCAGTAGCCTAGTGGTTAAAGTCCCCCCCCCCCCGCCCCGCTTTTGAATGTTCCAGACTTTGTACCCACATGGGAGACCCAGAAGAAGCTCCTGGCTCCTGGATTCTGATTGGGTCAGCTCTGGCTGTTGTGGCTAATTGGGGAGTGAATCAATGGACAGAAGATCTTCCTTTCTGTTTCTCCTCTCTGTATATCTGACTATCCAATAAAAATAAATAAATCTTTTTTAAAAACTGGATTCCTGATGTCACATTCAAAGTGTTAGGAGTAATCCAACGGTGGAAACGCTTCCCAACTCATTTCCTTAAGCAAGATGGGAAGCTGTGCCCAACAGTGGCTAAATGTGCTGTGTAAGGGGAGCCTGTAGAGTGAGGCTGCCTTCAGGGTCTGGCATTCTTATCACTAAGATCGGGCAAAATGGATTTCAAAATTGTCTTTGGATTTTTTTTTTCTCACAGAGCCCCTATCCTGTTTGGCACAAAGCAAATGCTTTCAATTGAAGAGTAATTCCATACAAAGTCAACATTTATGATAGCACCTTAAGGGTTGGCACACATCAACAGCTGTAATCTTTATCATGATTAAACAGATGCCTTTTTATGTATTTAATAGATCAGAGCCAAGCAGTGTTTCTTAAACAGTCCTCTCTAGTTCTTGGTGTTTCTGCTCTGCGAGTGCTCTCCCTTCAGTAGGTTGCAAAGGTTAACTAGAGCTGTGTCTCGTTAAGCCTTCTTCTTTTATTATTACCTGATTTTTTTTTTTCTTTTTGAGTGCAAAACTCAAAGAGCAAAAGAGATGGGTATGCTGTTACCAGTAAAAAAAAAAAAGAAAATACAATTGGATCCGAGCCTGCTGCAGTGGCAGCTTTGTTTCTGCACACTGAAGTCTTCATTAAACCCCTGGAACTGCCCCCCTGGAGCTGGTGACCTTTTTGTATCTAAAGAAGACTTTACACGACTTAAATTCTTCTTCCTTTGTTGGAGAACAATGTGCTTTTCTTCTGAAAATAGAAGACGATCGGTTCATTCAGAGGCTACGGATTTATAAAGGAAAAAAAGGAGAGGACCTGAGATTGAAAGTGACTTCAGGTGATCCCCTCCTGGAGCCTGGGAGATGAGTTGCCCCTGAAGAACCCTGGGCTGCACGTGGGAAGGTAGCTTTGAGGCCACCAGGCGAACTTCAGGGCTAGCCCCTGGGTTTTAGTTCACAGAAGTGTTCTGGCTAGGGACCCAAAAACAGGTTAGGGGACAGTGAAGTGTTGTGCTGTCTCCTGGTGGTTTGTAACTACCTGGGTATTTTCTTTTTTTGTCTTGGCCCCAGATCGTCTTCAGTGTCTGGGTAGAGTTTCTTGAGATAATGAGAGGCTTGTCTTCCTTTGTATCCTGCCATGGATACAAAGGGGCTGGTAGGACGAGTTTTCAGTCTTGCAGTTGTATGCAGGGATTATCCGTTTACTGCGTTAAATGCTTTGATTCTGTGTGGCCATTTTTGGGTCACATGCCTTGTACGAACTTGTGTTAGATTAGTAACAGGATGAAGTGACTACTGAGCATGACTCCGGAGATTAAAAAAATAATAATGATAATGATAAGTACAAACTTTCCATTGTATTGAAAAGCAAGTGTGCTACTGATGTGTTCTGTTTACCATATTTTAACGAAAAAGAGCATTTGTTTTCCTGGTCATAATGTGCCAGCTGACTGGAATTTAAATCTTTAAAAAAAATAAAGTTTAAGCATGAATGAATGAATTACACTTAGGCTTACACATGTTGTCTACATTAATATGATCTGTCAAGGTTGTATTCTTCCCAGAAACCCGTGCACTGAAATATTCTGGCGGCAAACATTTTTACAACACTTCTTTATGAGTTTAGTTTATTAACATCATTGCATGGAGATGGGTTCTTTAAATAATAATATCTATTAGAAATGATAATTAACTTGACCTTTACCTGCTCTTCAGGTATATGTCTACATGAGCACTTCACTATCTTTTGAAGGTAGTAGAGTGATTTCTTATTTGGCAAATGGACAGAAGTAGATTGAGTGGAAGCCAGAATGAACAGTGTGCATAAAATACACTGACTCTTGAAACCAGACATTGTTAACAAATTGCATGCTGATTTTAAAGAAAAATATAGCCTCGGTCAGTTAATGTTGCATTAAATCAGTCCTTTCATTCAACAAGTTTTGATTGAAATTTTCCTCCTTATTAAGTGATATTATTTGGCATGTCACAACAAGGAAAAAATCATCTTGTTCACTATATTATGTTCTTCCATCTGGTATTGCAAAATAAACATGAGTAATTGCCCAATATTTCCCCATGAGTTGACAGGATAGATTTAATTGAGGTCCCTTTCAGCAGGGGGAAATGCTTACACTCAACTTTTGTCCCGTTTTCATCAGTCAGCAGTGAGTGATAATGACAGAACCCTGTTCGGATCTGTGGAGTAAGGGTCCCAGGCGGTGTGCAGAGCTCCTGTAAGCAGCTGCAGGTGTTGCACAAGCCCCCGCTGAGAAACCTGAGCCGTAGCGCAATGGGCTGCGATTGTGACCACCCCAAACATAAGCTGCAGTTCTTCATCAATGTTTAGGTGTCATCCCTCTGAAACCCATGTGGCTGCTGCCCACAGTTGAGAGCCCTGCTGAGGAGGTGGGTGCAGCCTCCCTCACCTGGCCACTTCATTTCTGTAAACTTCATCTAGGCAATGAAGGAGGAATCACTTAGCATGTTGGCATCTTAGAGGTGGTCATTGCAGTAACAGAAGTGTAAGTAGAGTGATGGTTACACTCCTGCCAAGAAATTTCTCGGTTGCTTATGTTCGTCTTAGACCTTAAATTCAGTCGTTTTAAGGGAGACTTTAAATCTAGCTTTTGGAATTTTTTCCGTGCAACCCGATGATCATCCTATAATTTTGTATAAACAGTGATGTTTGTTGTTAACCCTTTAAGAAGGTCATTGGTGATTTCATCAATTTTGTACAGTTTTTTCAATGGGGAATTGTCCTATGGGCTACACAACTTTTGGTGGCACACCCTTTGCCTTACCCAGCTGTTTTCCCCTCACCCGTCTTAACTCTGAGGCACTAGGGACGAGTATCAGCATCTTGCTGAGTGCAGAATTCATGGCTGGAGAGAAGAAATAGCTGCCTCCTCAACTTCTCTCTTGGGCTTTTGAGAAGTCGGAGGGGAAGAGTCCAGCTCTGTGGCCAGATGAGGTTTAAGGCTCATGGCTCTCGTGAGCAGTTCTGCAGTACCCAGAGAGCAGCCACTGGGGTGTTGCCTTGTCAGACTGGGGCTGTGTACTCTGTCTGGTTCTTCGATAGAAGCACATTGGGCTTGTGGCCTGCGATACTGGAGTCCAGGAGTAATCTGAACGAAGCTAATATCAGTTTCTGTACAAGATGTTGGTCTTGAAATCCAGAAAGAGGCATGCATTTCGAGAGCAAGGTAGCTCCTGAACTACACGCATTAGAAGAGCTAATTAAATAGAAATAGTTCTATTCCATGCCTTGCTTCGCAATGAGTTTCAGATTACCCTACCCTTTGAGTTATTCTTTAGGTTCTGACCGCCTGGTGCAGAATCTGAAGCCGTGGCTGCGTGAACAAATGTCCTCCTGAGCCGAATGCCCCGTCGGGACATGTGGAAAGATTCCCAGTCAGCTTCAGCACAAATATGAAAATATTTTATCATTTTTGTTTGGAGGCACAAATTTCATCACGCTGCTGGTGAACTCCCAGCATACGGCTCATTTTTAGGGTTCTTGGTATGTGAAGGCCCTCAATAATCACAGCCTATACTTCCTGTTGAGCTAGGAAAGCGTCTTTATTTCCTTTTTTAAGATGACCCGCTACCGCCATCTCTTTTGTTAGTGTTCTGTGGCCCGGAAGATGTTTTGGCGCATACTTGACATGATGGGAAAGTAATAGAGATGTTTTGTAAATAGGCATTTAACACCTAACCATCAGTGATTATGGTAAATTTGGGATTTTGTTGGGGATGCTTTTGTATTTTAATTTTATTCTGCAAGTTAGCCTTGGGATTAAAAAGAGGCTGTAGTAATGATACTGACTCTCTTGATGCATAGGAGCCTGTTTTATTCACTGGAACAATGAGGAAAAACCTGGATCCGTTTGGTGAGCACACAGACGAGGAGCTGTGGAATGCCCTTGAAGAGGTAATTTACCAAGCGCAATTATCCTTAATTTGTTAGCATCAGTGTATATGTGTGTGTGTTAACAGCATTGCTGGCAGTTAAGAGAAGCCTATTGGCTTAATTTTGTTCATCACCCAGGAGAACAGTGATAACATGGATAACACAAGAAATATCTCATATTCTCATTTTTAATTTCCAAATTGTAGTCCAAGGCAACTAGACATGCTATCTTACGTGTTGCGGGCAGAGCACTTAAAATACTCAGAGCTGTATAGATGGGTTGAAATTCTGCCCATGAGAAAAAGCCACTGGTGTGTTTGTTACCACTCCATTCTCAGGGAAAAACTAAGAAGGAGCCGGGACAGTTTTCCCTTGCTAACTGAATAAAAAATGAAATTGGACGTATAAAATGCTTTCTAATTTCCTAAGAGTTTATGAAGGCCAACAATATAGTTAGCACGTGATAATCATGACCGACTGGAAAAGTCATTTCAGTGCAGTGGAGTGAGCGCAGCTGACGGAAGCAGAGCCCGGCTGAAATCCTGTTCTGATCTGTCTGTTTCTGCATTGATTGCTCCTGGGGCTGCATTTTCAACTTCCTTTCCCTTGCATGAAAAGGATTTTGATTGTTAGGGTGCTGTTTGTGTGGGTCTTTTAATGCTAATTATTTTGCATCTCGAATGTCTGCAGATTGGTGCTAAACCTCTTGATGGTAGAAGCCATAATAACACGTAAGACCTAACTTGGTCTTTTTGTTTTTGAAAAGTAAGCATTAAATAAATATGTGCCGAATGGTTGATTTCTTCGTTTTGGAGATGTATGGCTTATTTCTTTAAAAAAATATATTATGAAGAAAAAGGCACAATCACACGTCAGTTCCTCACTGTTGTTTTTGGTGTTTGGAATGGATGCACTTTTCGTTGTCTCCCTCCTAGAGATAATTCCGCAATCTACGTTTTTAGATGGGTTTCCCGTGAGGCAGGCCCTGTGGAGACCCGACAGCCCCTGCCAGGAATTCATGTTTATAAGGCATGTTGATGCCAGGTCTTTACACACCTACCCTGCTTTCCAGCAACCATGGATTTTATTTTTCTTAAACGGGTCTTTTGCTTCCCTTCGTCCTGCTTGAAATTAGTGTATTTCTGACATAGTGAAGTTCTGACACGCCCTAAAAGAACTGGAGCTTCTGGAAAATTATTTTTCTCTCTTTGCTTCAGAACCTAGGTTTCTCTTCACGGATTGTCAGATAGTGAAATTACTTTAAGAGACACATTGTTCCGTACAGATGAAGCAGTGTTAATTAGGAGCCAGCCCTATCAAAATCCACCTTAGAATTTGGCTGTAACTTATTGGCAACTTCAGCAGCAGTAGCGAAAATTCCGTAACCTTTCAGAAACGATGAGACTGTACAAGTGGTCTTTTCCACTAAGGTCTATATTTATTAAGCCTGCATTTGGTGTTTTTCTGTAATTAGAAATAAACAGGGATGTGTTGCAGGCCTGCCTGTAACATGTAGTGAATGCTTTCGTAGCACGTGAAGTCTGTAGATTTGTCCAGGTTGTAGAGTTCCATGACCACAGGTTTGTAGAGGCTGGCTGTTTGTGGTATGTCAGGAGTCCATGGAACCTCAGAGCTTCCTTTGGTGAGATGAGGACTAACAGGGTGGGCAGTTTCTTTGGGTTAAGGCAACTGAGTCTTATATTGCGTTGCTTGTGTTTGAATCGTGGCTCTGCCTATGATTCCAGCTGCCTGGTAATGCACATCTGGAAAGCAGCAGGTGACGGTCTCAGGCTGTTGAATCCATGCTACCCATGTGGGAGACCAGGACTGGATTCCCAAGCCCCAGGTTTGGCCTAGCCTGCCTCTGCCTTTTGGGGTTTGAACCAGCAGCATCTGTCTGCCTCTGTGCCTCTGAAAGAAATACATCCTCTCACCCAAGAAAAATTTTAAGAACGGTATGACCTTGAGATTGCCAGTATGATGAGCTCTGTGCACACACACACACACACGTGTACATGTGTGATGCGGATGTGTTTTATCTGGAGAGCCCCAAGCAGAGAATATTCAAGTTTTCCTGAGTTTCTGTGTCAGTCTGTCTTCATGCCTTTCTTCCGTACAAGACAAGAGATCGTGTGTCCTGAGAAACTCCTATCTTCTAAATTATATCTACGCTCCTAGGACTGCTGATTTTACCTGTTTATTAAGTTCACATAAAAAGACATGTAGAAAAAATGCTCTTGTGTCTTCTTGCCCCTGCTGTCTTGGAGAAGGTAGGACAGGTGGCCGGAAAGCTTGCCAGATCCCTGGCATTGAGAGGGGGATAGATGTCGAGAATGTTACCCATATCATCTTGGATATTTACTATTAGGTGTGCTGAAAAATGTCTCAAATGTTGTGTAAACAGTCAGCGATGGGTCAAAGAAAGTTCAGTAGAATGAGTACTAATTGGGGACATCAAGAAATAGTAACAGCAGTTACTGCAGTAGTACAGTAGCAGAAGTTATAGCAGTTACAGTGACTAAAGATTGGTAACAGCTTATCAAGGAAAGATATCAAGATCACAATAGATAAAATTCTGACTGAATCAGCAGCTTATTGTTAATTCTGCGATAAAACAACCTTACTAAAGGGTAGACCACTAAGAGTCAGGTATGTCATGTCAAACAGTAAAGAAATCATCCAATTATGTTTGATGTTGATGGTATCTTGGAATACAAGTGTACTTCCTTAGACAGGAGACCAACAGTGAGCACAGCTCAAAAGGACTGTTCCGTTCCTTATCCTCCACACCCCGCACCCCAGTCCCCTAGGCCTTGGATCTCGATGGACAGGCTGTCCCTTCACTTCCCATTGGCGGTGTTCTACTCAGAGCTCATCCTCATCTGTTCATTACTGATTACATTTCTGTCTCTCCTTTTTCTGGCCCAGCCTTCTTTTTATAAAGTCAGAAAGTTCTACGAACATGGGACAGAACCTGACATCAAAATTATTCTGTAAGAAGTGCCAGCACTTGGTAGATAGAATGCACATTTTGGTTTACTCAAAAAATAATTGTGTTGATAGAAATGTAATTTCTATAAGTTGAGTGTATAATTTGCAGTTCCATTATATTGCTGTTTTTCTAAGCTTAGAAGTAATCTGGTGTACTTTATACAAAGATATATCATTTTAAATACTACTACTTAATTTTTTTCATGAAATTTTAATTTTTACAGTACTTTCCAAATTTTAAAAATATTAAGAGAGCATGGTGCTAATTAAGCTTTATAACATTGCAGTTCTCTAAAAAGAACTTTTAATAAAAATGATTTTTGTATTGCTTATATGAGGGTACATCATAAAATTTGTGGAAAATCAACTTGAAAGTTGTTTAATTTATATCTCTTGCACCTGGAATAACCTAACATGGGTTTATTAATTTTTTGGAAATAGACATGACACAAAATGAGCTGTTATTGTAGCTTTATTCATTCATTCAGCAAGAGAGGAATTTTCATATAAGCTTTGTGGATTTATCAAGAGATAAAAGCTCCTTTCTCTTGGAGCTTAACATCTTGTGGGGAAAGTAGAAGATAAGTAAGTGCCTAAGTGTATTATAATGTTAGGCACCGAGAAATGCGGTGACAAAAATGGAAGAAGCAGACAAACTGCTGGCTGATACCATCATCAGTAATAGGCAAATATATTGATTTTTTTTCCATCTGCCCATTTCTTCTGTCACTTTCAGCAACACACATACAGACAGACTCATTGTATACGCCAACATGTTAAGAGATGGATGTCTTCCTTACAATAACAATATGATCTTATTCACAGGCCAGGAAGCCAAGAAGGAGAAAGCTTAGGGATCGGTCTAGTCGGCAGCCAAGAGGGACTCAAGCCTAGGGTATTTCTAAAGTTTCATTTTTTTATTTTTGAAAATGCCAAACAGTAGGTTGGTTACCACTTCACCTAGACCGCTCACCTAGATTCCGCAGTTGTCCATAGCTCGCCGCGTTTGATTCCTCTCTTTTGTGATCTCTTTGTTGAATCATCTGAAGGTGAATTAAGGACATGTCCACTAAGGTGCAATTCCCACCTAAATATGTAAATTTGTGTTCCCTAAGGATCAAGACATTTCTTTTTTTTTTTAAAGATTTATTTTATTTTTATTGGAAAAGCGGATAGACAGAGAGGAAGATCTTCCGTCTGATGATTCACTCCCCAAGTGAGCGCAACGGCCGATGCTATGCCGATCCAAAGCCAGAAGCCTCTTCCGGGTCTCCCACGCGGGTGCAGAGTCCCAAAGCTTTGGGCTGTCCTCGACTGCCTTCCCGGGCCACAGGCAGGGAGCTGGATGGGAAGCAGGGCTGCCGGGATTAGAACCGGCGCCCATATGGGATCCCGGGCGTGCAAGGCGAGGACCTTAACCACTGCGCCACCACGCCGGGCCCAAGACATTTCTTACATGACATAATTCAGGTATCTCATCCAGAAAGCTGAAGAGCAGTACAACACTGTTATCTAACAAACTTTGAGATGTCTCCGGTTGTCAGTCGTGTCACTGTGTTCCGTTGCCTCTACTGGGCTCTTCCTCTGTTCCGAGCCGTGATGAGAACTTGAGCATGAATGATGATGCTGCGGAGGGCCTCATCCCGATCCTCATAAATGAAGGCGGAGTGTTCCTCATGGCCCTTATTCCTGTGGGGTGGACATGGACAGCCTGAAGGAAGGTCCAGCATACCATCTTGGTTGATATGTCACCTTATTTAGAGATAAGGCTGAGGATATTTCTTCCAGTGTATTTCTTCCAGCATGACTGCAGCCATGAGAGAGATCCATCTGCATAGTCCAGTATTATCAAATCAATGCCCATATGGGATCCCAGCGCATGCAAGGCGAGTACTTTAGCCACTGGACTACCGTGTCGAGAAAGCTGATAAAATCTTCGCCACCACTTTTATCCAGTTCAGCCACCTTGGATATATACAGGCCTTTGAATACATTTTATAAGAGGGGACCCTTGATGAGGCCTCTCCCTTGTTATGGAGGGGACCTCGACAAAGCTGACATCTCCCATTTTAGAATCTTCAGCGCAGGGTCTTAACTGCACCAATACACACATTTTTTTTTTTTTCGTAAGCTGTATTTGAAATCCATGCATAGACTTTTTTTAATCTTAGACTTCAGATTTTACATAATATTTACCTGATTCCCAACACTGAATACCCTTATCATGTCCAGCCTTGCCTCGGAGCACTTGCTCTTGACTCCTCAGGGGTGCAGCTCCAAGTCACATTATTAGTTTACGGTAGGTGGTTCTGTGAACACTTTGCTCATTTCCCCTTGGTGTGTTGTTTGACATTGCAGTTCTGTGCACCTGCGTCTTTCCCATCACTCATCAGCCTTCTCAGGTGAGCTAGGTTGACTCTGACCTCTGTGTCTCAAGGAGACCCTAAGTTTGGTTTTTGTTCTATGAAATTTCTCCAGATATTTTTTGAAATGAACCAGTTTTATGGAGATGGATTAAACACTCCATCTTCTGGAAGCAGGAAGATATTATGCTGTGTCCTGGCTTCCGTGAGCTGTCGTACTTGGCTGCTCTTACATGCAGGATCATGCTTGGGGGAGCACTGTCCCCACAACAGGCTCCAGTTTTGTTACATAGTGGATACCATGTCTTACTGTTTGTATTTTCGCCTCATTTTTCCGTTAAGTAAAATCTTCCAAGTGGTTACATGCCTGTAGGATTATTACACTATTCTTTATAGAGTCATTTTCTTTGTTTTTAATTTTTTGCTTTCATCATACTAACTTATATGTAGAATATACTTTGAGAAACTTGCCTTAAAACACACAGAAATGTGTTCTGTGTTGGGAGAGGGAGTTTGTTTTTGAGAGAGTTCTTGGTGGATGCCACCTGGCAGATGGAGTTCAGGTAATGGAGGGCTCTGAGATTTAAATGAAATGTGTGTTCTGGAAATCCCTCTGTAAGTAATTGTGATGAGCAGTTTTGGTAAACATGTAGAGTTGTGCAACCATCACAGCAATCCAGTTTTAAAACATTTTTGACCCCTTCAAAGTTCACTGGAGCCTCTTAATCTTCTAGCCATTAGGCAAGCGCCATTTTGCTCTTTGTAGATTTTGGCAGTTGTTTTCAACTAGAAATTAAAGAAGGAATTTTTTTTAACCTTCCTGTGTCCTACCAAAATAAGGATTTTATTTAAGATCCTGGGAATTCCTTAATGAAAGGAAGGGCACAGCATGGAGAGGCTACATATGGATGGAAACAGACCAGCATCTTGGGGCTCACTGGGGTACTCTTCAAGCAACACATTTCTGATCTGAGTTGACTGTATTCTGTTTCTACTAAATATTACTTGGAACTAACTCTCACTGTCACGTGGCTTTTACAAGTATGGAATGAGGGGTCTCCAAAAAATTCATGGAAAAATGTGTATTAGAAAAACAGGTTATGTGTGGGTTTGAAATATTTTCAGGGTGAATGTTTAGCCTGCATATAAATACGCTCATGTCCCATAGTTGAGTGCCTGGGATTGATCCCAGGCTTTGGCTCCTGGTTTGGTTTGCTGCTAACATAGACCCTTTGAGGCTGTAGTAATGGCAGGAGAGTTGGATAGAGAAGACCTGGTTCCCAGCTTCAGCATCAGCCTCACACTCAGCCTTTGCAGTAGATGGGAAGACACGCATGCTCCTCCTACTCTCTGTGTGTCTTTAAATATATACATATATACACACATACAAAAACCTTCTAAAATGTTCACTAGGTGTGGACTTGTGGAACAGGCCATTAAATCACTTGGGGCAGGTACATCCCATGTAGGAGTGCTTGCTTTGAGTCTCCGCTACTCTGCTTCCAATCCAGCTTCCTGGCAACCCTGGGGGACAGCTGGGATTGCTCAGGTGTTTGTGTCCTCCCACCCCTGTGAGAGACCAGGTTGAGTTTGGGCCTCCTGGCTTCAGCCTGACCCAGCGCTGGCTATAGCAGGCACTTTGAGAGTAAGCCAAAAAGTGTTAACATCTCTCTCCCCTCTACCCTCCCCCACCCCGTTTCTCAGTCTCTCCCTCTCACCCCTTTTCCACCTTGCAAATGAAATGAAGATTAATTTCAAACTACATTTTTTCATGAAAATAAACTTTATTTAGTTAGTTAGCTATTTTATTTATTTATTTAAGTCAAATATACAGAGAGGAGGAGAGACAGAGAGGAAGATCTTCTGCCCGATAATTTACTCCTCAAGCGACTACAACGGCCAGAACTGATCCGATCCGAAGCCAAGAGTCCAGAATCTCTTCTGGGAGCTGGATGGTCAGTGGGTTCACCAGGATTAGAACCTACACCCATATGGGATCCCAGCTCATTCAAAGCGAGGACTTTGAGCTGCTAGGCTATTGCACCAGGCCCTAAACTCGCCATTTAATTCCATAAACTTTCCAAAGCACATTATATAGGACTTCACAGGATTTTGTTTTGCTTTGCCTTTTAAATATTAATTTATGGGCCTGGCATGGCAACCTGGAAGAAACTCCTAGCTGCTGGCTTTGGATTGGCTCTGCTCTGGCTGCTGTGGCTACTTGGGGAGTGAATTAGTGGATGGAAGATCTTTCTCTCTGTCTCTCATCCTCTCTGTAAATCTAACTTTCAATAAGTAAGTAAAGAAATAAATAATTTTTAAAATATATGTATGTGAATTAATTATTTAATTTTAATTTACCTGAAAATCAGAGTCACAGACAGGGAGAGATCTTGCAGCCAGGACTCACTTCTCTAACCTCTAAGTGCGTTGTCTTAAGTAGTGTCTTGTGGAGGAAAACATCATTCTTTTTTCAACATCTGCAGGTGCAACTTAAAGAAACCATCGAAGATCTTCCTGGCAAAATGGACACGGAACTAGCAGAGTCGGGATCTAACTTTAGTGTTGGGCAGAGACAGTTGGTGTGCCTTGCCAGGGCCATTCTCAGGAAAAATCGAATATTGATTATTGATGAAGCAACAGCAAATGTGGACCCAAGGTACAGTGCTGAATTCAGTGGGGAACCGAATCTGAATGTTGTGTGTAGTGCATGGAAGCCATTGAATAATGCTTACAAATGTTAATTCCCCGGGGAGATATGTTAAGGACATTAATTCTAAGAAAATGGGAAGAGACCAATAAATGCTTTCTTGTGCTATTGATAGCATTTGGCATGTTAAGGAAGTTCTATTCTTTAATGCAACACTGCATAGTTTAAAGCAATTTGTAGGTAAACATAGTTTCCATTATATTAAAAATAACAAAAATTAAGTTTCATTTGTGTTTGTGTGACAGAAAGATAAAGAATAAGTTTTTGAGCAGACTGTTGATAATGGTTTTTTTTAAAACAAGATCATGTCAAAATATTGATTTAAAAAAAAAAAACATTATTACATGGAGCCTGGCACAGTGCCTTAGTGGCTAACGTCCTTGCTTGCATGCACCAGGATCCTTAGGACCCTGCACCCATGTGGAAGACCTAGAAGAAGCTCCTGGCTCCTGGCTGCAGATTGACTCTGCTCCAGCCATTGTAGCCACTTGGGGGTGAACTAGTGGGTGGAAAAATTTTCTCTGTCTCTCCTTTTCTTTGTAAATCGACCTTTCCAATAAAAACAAGTATTTTCTTAAAAGATTGTTACATAACCTACCTTGAGTCGATTTCTGCTGCCTTTATTGAGATGAATTTTACTTCTTGGATTCCAGAACCGATGAGCTGATACAGAAGAAGATCCGGGAGAAGTTCGAGCAGTGCACCGTGCTGACCATTGCACATCGCCTCAACACCATCATCGACAGCGATAAGATCATGGTGAGTCCCCGCAGTGGCATTACACCACTTCCGCTTTTAGTTTTCTTGCTATCGAAACTTAATGGAAATCCTTTAAAAGTTAATCTTCTTTTCCTGTTCCCTCTGATGCCCAGCAATAAGACGACATTCACTGCTATTAGAGATTACATTCCCAGACAGCTGTGCCTGTTTTTATACTAGATATTGATTTGAATTGCCTTGTGTTTTGCATAGCCAACTGATGACAGTGTTCCAAACACGGGCTCGTGATGCTGGGTCGTACTACAGGCCGATGGGACATGATTGCTTTCATTGTGTCATGGTTGTTTCAGTGTGTGAGATTTTTGTCATAAAAAATTCAGTCTTTTATTAGAACCAGCAGGAAGTTGTTGGGTAAGGCTACGAAATTTCTCAGTTTGGGGGATATCTGGGAGGGGAGAGCAATGGTTAGACCATTTTCAGAAAAACACCTGCTGCACGTGGTGTTGAGAAGGTGAACTCATATGGTATTCAGGTTCCTCAAGGAGGGACTGGTCTTGACCTGTCAGGGTGTCATTGGAGATTCTCAGGTTCCCCATTAGCGTGCCTGGCTTTAATTCTTGGCTCCTGATTCCATCTTCCTGCTAAGGCAGACCTGGGGAGGCAGGTGACATCTGAGGCGCTGCTCACGGGAGACACCCAGCTTGATGTCCCAAGCCTGGCCCAGTCCTGAGGACATGTGGGCGAGAGACCAGTAGATGGGAGCCCTCTGTGTCTGGCTGTCAGTCTAACAAATTTGTAAATAAATGTTTTAAGAATATGACTTTATACAGAAATATATTTTTATATTAAAAAAACTAAAATTGAAACTACTATGTAACCCAATTCATCAGTTCCATTAATGGGCATATATCCAAAGAAATTGAGCTCAGTGTGGTGAGGGAATATCAATACTGTCCATGTTCGTTGCAGTGTTAGTCACAGTAGCCAAGATTACAAAGTCAACCTAAGTGTCCAGTGGATGAACGGATGGGAAAATGTGGTATACATAAATAACGAAGTACTGCTTAGCCTTTAAAAAGCAAGACGGTGGTCCTGTTTGTTTGCAACACCATGCATTGACCTGGAAGATACTGCGCCAAGTAAGATAGGCTGGGCACAGAGTAGAGTCTGCGATAATTTTATCAGAGGCCGAGGGTGGGGAAGAAGGAGATGGAGAGATTGGTCGAAGGGTTCCAAGTTTAATTTAGGACAAGTAAGTTGTGAGATTGAATCCATGATAAAGTGACTACAATCAGTAATTGGGAGTAAATCTCAAATGTTTTATCAAAACAATGATGAAAGTGAGGCTCTAGATATGTCACCCAGCTTAATCTAATCTTTCTGTGTTACACGTGTAGCAAACCTTCTGTTTTACCCCACAAGTAAAAATAGCTTACACACACACACACACACACACACACACACACACACGCTTACTCAGCTTTAATAAATCTTACGTTGTGGCTTTATAAAATTGTAAGAAAAACATTCCTCAAAGGAGAAATATATGGCTGAAACAAGCCCATAATAATACAGATTCTTTTCTTGTCTTTTTGGAAAAGAGATTTACTTTTTTTTTTAATTTAAAAGACAAAGATGTAGAAAAGATCTTGTATCTTCTGCTCTTCCAAATGACCATGGTGGTCGTAGCTGGGCCAGACCAAAGTTAGCAGCCAGGAACTCCTTTCAAGTCTCTCCTGTGGATAGCAAGCGTCCAAGTAATTGGCCATCTTCTGCTGCCTTCCCAGGCAGGCAGCTAGAAAATAAGCAGAGCTTCAGGACTTGTACCTGTGCTCTGGCTGCTCTGATGTGGGCCTGGCATTGCAAGCAGTTGTGCCACATTGCAGACTTATACAAATTCTTTTCTTTTCTTTACTTCTTTCCTTTCCTTTCTTACTGACTTATTTACTTGGAAAGAGAGCAAGAGCTTCCATCCACTGGTTCACTTCCCAGATGGTTCAACTGCTGCAGCTGGTGGGTCTCAAGTCAAGAGCTAGGATCTTCCCCAGACTTCTCACATGAATGTGGAGACCCACACATTTGGCCATGCCTCTGCTACTTCCCCAGGTACATTAGCAAAAAGCTAGATTGGAAGTGCAGCTGACGGAACTCCACAAGCACCAATATGGGATGCTCGTACTTTAGACAACAGCTTTATTTGCCATGCCACAGCATTGACCCCAATGCAAGTTATTTTCAATCCAACCTCAACCTGCGGTAATGGACTGATTATCATCTAACTTGTGGACCCCAGCCACTGTCACTGATAAAGTGACAAAGAAAGAATCAAGTTTAACAAGACCCATGTAGTGCATCAGAAATAACTGGTGGAGTTTACTCAGCTATTTAAATGGTCCAGACTTCTTGTGTCTAATAACTATGGATGTTCCTCTTTTGATTTTGGGGGGAAGTTTCTAGACTGTTACTTCCTGTCTACCCCATAAGCATGGTCAAATGGGAGCCTTACTAGGGACATTTGAGCAAACCCCATACTGTCAGTGTTGAAGCTGTGTCTTTAGCCTGTGCCATACTCCCCAGAGCATTAGGAGGAGTGGCGTAGTCCCAACCAGGCTATGGTGAGCTTGAGGCAGTGGGGCCGATCCACAGCAGGTACAGGCCACTCCCTCAGACTGTGGTGTGTGATTGTGTGACTTTTCAAGAAACAGGACAGTGACTCAAAATTAAGGCTTTGAACATCTTTAGCTTTGCACACCCTTTCTGCTTCAGTCTGCCTTCAGTCTGTGTTCTTGTATGGCCAATTGACAGGTAACTTCTTTGTGAATAGACCTAGTGTTAACCAATGCTGGGGGCCAGGGGGTACTACTTCAAAGAGGACACCAAAGGACACCAACCTGTGCCAACCCCCTGAGAGAGGAGGTTACACACTTCTGTCCACGGCCTGGGCTGCATTTGTCAGTTGGTGCCCGTGTCTGTGGAGACCACACACACATGCCATGAGTTACATGAAAAGCAAGCTTACTTACAGGGCAGTAGCAGGGTCCTTAGCACACAAGCTATCGTGGGTCAATCCTGCACTACTTAAGAAGGCTGGTCAGGAAGGATAGTCCACTGTGTCACTTGCCCTTCAGCCAAGAAAACCCCACAAGGCAGCCTGCTGTGGTTTATGTACCTTGGGGACCACAAGACTCACTTGGTAAACTCTGAAGGACCTCATGCTACTGGGACTAGAGGAGCAAGGCTGGAACTTGCGTGGGCAGTTTCTCCCTAGCTTCAAATACAGCCTAACGTGGGAAGGACGTGAGTGAGGCCCTGCGCATCTAGGCTGTCCCTCCTTCTAAGAATCTGCACATTCTGCAGCTACCCTGGGAAAAACAAGCCAGAACGGGAGATGAGCCGGGCTGACCCACAACCGCCCTAATAGCCATCTTGTTCCTTCATTTCCGTTTGTTCCCTGTCACTTCTACAGGAGCTGAGTGGCACTGTAATCGTTGATTGGAAGCCCTCGGCCCACTCCATGGATTCCCGGCAGAAAGCCACCTGATCTTCAGCAGAGTCAGGGATCCAGTCCAGATAAACCCTTTGCTTCTGAGTGAGCCAGGCATACTTTGTGGTGCTTGAGCAGCACAGTACCTGGGGTATTACTGTCTAAGACTTAGAAATGCTGTCACTTTGAAACATCCTGCTAACCAGGGAGACGGCAAGGAGCCATAGCACTTGACAGAATTGTCATCTACCCATTCTACTTCTCAGTCAGCATTTGATGCACACACGTGGCCTCCTGGTCCACCAGAAACCCCTGAAGCAATCATCTCTCCTGCTGCTTGGGCCAAGTTGCTTCATGCTCTACCTACCAATGTTTTCTAGGAAATTTTGAACACTTACATTTTTTTTTTCTCTCTGAATCATTGTCCGTATGTGTGGTTTTCTAAAAATTTATTTTATGTATTTGAAAGTCAGAGTTACAGAGAGGTGAAGACAGATCTTCCACCCACTGGTTTGCTCCCTAAATTGCCCCTGTAGCCAGGGCTAGACCAGGCCATAGGCAGGAGTCAGGAGCTTCTTCAAGGCATCCCGCATTGGTGCAGGGACCCAAGTACTTGTGTCATCCTCTGCTGCTTTCCCAGGCCCATTAGCAGGAGGCTGAATTGGAAGTGGAATACCTTGGTCTTGAACCAGTGCCCATGCGCAATGCCACTGCTATAGGCAGTAGCTTAAGACATTGACTATACTGCTGCCCCCACACCCCCACTGTGTGTTTTATAAAGCAATTTGCAGTCAGCCCTTCTCCCCTTTGTGGTCTTGTCAGTTTCTCCCTCCCTGTCCTTGTCATAGTTGAAGCCACAGAGACAAGTTTTGGTTCTTAAGATGCTCGTCCATTCTGAGTGAGGACTGTGTCCTCTCTACCCTCATTCTTCCTGATGTTGGTGTCCTGAACCAAAGTGCTCACCCTGGACAGGTAACACAGATGGGTTGAGGGTAAGTAACCAGCCAGGGGCACCCAGGACTGAATGTGGGATGCGAGGAAAGGGGTCAGTAGTGATTTATAGGGTGAGGGCCGAGCTCTGGAAGGATGAGGACACGAGGGGAGAAGCTGATGGAAAGGAGGGATGCCAGGGCTCTTTGTTAGCAGGTGACCTCTAAGATGACCTTGCGCTTCACCACTCACAACTCCAGTGTTGGAGGATCTTTAGTTCCAAGGCCAGGAGGCCCCCAGCGACAGCCCACGGGTGCCACCAGGAATTGAAACCTTGGCTACTTGAGGTTCATTTCTTTGCTGATGTCTCTGATAGGGCATGCAGAACTTGACGTTGGGGACCCCAAGAGGTTTCCTTTTTTGTAGCTTCAGAGGAACTGGCCCCTTACTGCGCCCATGCCAGGTAGAGGCCCTCTTTTGTTGTATACTTTCTTTCTGGTCATCGAATGGCTTTCAGTTCAGCAAATAAAATAACCCAGTAATGTTCTTTCTCAAACCTTAGTTCCTTGAAGCAAAGCTTATCTCCAGCTTGCTTTAGGAATACTTATTTCCTTTCCCGAAAACAAGTGATTTTTTTTTTCCTTCTCCAGAGGAAAGGGCCAGGCTGGAGTGAGGCTGCCAAGTGATGGGGCAGAGGTGCTGCCACCACTGCCCTGTCAAGTCTTGTAGTTGCAGGCACGGAGAGCCCTGACCGCCTCCTGCAGCAACGCTGACGCTCCGCAAAGGCGGCTGCAGATGGTTTTGTTGACTATGTAAATCAGACAAAAGGCTTGTTGGGAAACAACTGCGACCTCATTAATCGCTTTGTTTATGTGCTGGCTCTCCAGAGGGAGTTTTTGGTTCATTAAGAGCCATTAAGGCGCTCGGCTTCGAATCCTATGTTATGAAGATGTTTTCTCACTTCTAACTTTATGTAACACAAGGTAGTCATATTGGCGGCCAATTTAATCTTGCTTGTTTGCTCAGTTGCCACAAAACAGCAGAGCAGACACATTAGAAATCCTTTCTCCTGGTGCTACCCTCCTTCCATCAAAGACAGCCCCTTCCCTATAGCCCTTGGGATGCGCTGGCTTCTTGCCACCTGTTTTCTTAGCTGATAGCACAGTCTTTCCTCTCCATCCTTCCAGTACCCTCAGTTCACGTCCAGTCAACTGAGTAAGGCATGCCTCTAGTTTTGAGGCCTGTGTTCAGTGTTATCTCTGTCAGTAGGCGGGGAATGCTTTGGGAATGAATTACAGGGAAGTCAAACCAACGGTGAGCCATGCAGACAGTAGCCCTTCTGACGACAGAAAATCTTCCAGACTTGTCGGCTTCCCTCTGCTTTCTAACCTCAAATCTTGCTGTTAGAGCTTTTGCCGAGGAAAACAAAACTAGAAACTGATGTAATACACCTGTCTGGAAAAGCACAGCAACTGGTGGATCATTTGGTTTTTATTTAAGCTCGACTCATGTTTTAATCTTCATGGATATTTTCTATCATACATATCCTGGCCATACTGAGAATATTGCAGAAGGTTAAAAAAAAAAAAGAAAAGAAAAATTACTCCTTTAAAAATAAGCCGAGAGAGCCTGGTATGATAGCCTAGTAGCTAAAGTCCTTGCCTTGCACATGCCAGGATCTCATGGTGGGTGCTGGTTTGTGTCTTAGCTGCTCCACTTCCCATCCAGCTCCCTGCCCACAGCCTAGGAAAGCATTTGAGGACCACCTGGGGCTTTGGGAGCCTGCACCCACATGGTAGACCTGGGCAAGGCTCCTGGCTCCGGGCTTCAGATCAGCTTAACTCCAGCCACTGCAGCCATTCAGGAGTGAACCAATGGACAGAAGATCTTTCTCTCTGTGTCTCCTCTCTGTATATCTTCCTTTCCAATAAATAAATAAGCTTAAAAAATAAATGAGAACGGTGGATGTTGGAGCAGATAAGCTTCCCACCACTTGGGTCTCCTGCATCCCATATCAGAATGCTGGATTCAGTTCTCACCTCCACTTTCCATTCCACCTCCATAAGGGCTCAAGTTCTTGGGTCGCTGCTCCCATGTAGGAGATCCTGATGGAGTTACTAGCTATAACGTCAGCCTGGTGACAGTGGTGGCCAGGAACTGGGGGATAAATCAACAGATGGAAGATCTCTTATCCATTCCCCCATTCAACAACAATAATAATTTTTTCCTACACTGAGACATTTCATGCAGGTGGTCAGGGATGAGGAAGAAGCTCCTCTGGAGGCAGAGAACACAAACCGGGCACAGCAGCACTTGGAGAAGCCCACCCTACCATCACTGATGGCATGCTACTAATTAAGATGGATTAAATCATTTTGCAATCGGGTCCACTTTACTTTTTACATCTAGGACAGCTTCCTCTGCTGTCTGCAGATAGTTAGGTTGATAATCACCTCCTTTGAGCTTATGTAACTGCCTGACTCACCCGATAGAATGCATTTTTTCCTTAATCTATTGGAGAGCAGCAAGTGATTTGAGGTTGGCATTCCTGGCGAGATCTGGGGCCGAGGGAGAGCTATCTCATTGGCATTCCCGTGTGCTTCACTTGATGGCTGTGCCTAGGTCTTGTTGGAGCGGTACAGACACCGTGGGAGACATCTGGAGGCTTCTCCGACAGAGAAGAGAGATGTTAAGATAACCCTCAAAATGAATTCTGTCCATTTTTCGGTGCCCCCCCCCAAAAAATGAAACAAATGTGTATTTTGAGTTTGTGTTTACTTTTTCTAAAAAAATTGAAGGTGTTTGATCAAATCAGCAACTGTAAAAGCCAAAAGGTAAAATTCTATTCTTGATGTGCTGACTTGTTTTAACCCCATGTGCCTTTGTTGCATCTTTCTTTCCCTTTTCCAGTGTTAAATATTAATGAATCTCAGACCTTTGCCCTCCTCTCCATGCTTTTTTCTCACAGTGCTCTCTCTTGCCTGCAGACATGAATTTGCAGGTGTGTTCCTTCATGCCCTATTCCCCTCCCTGGTTTGCTAGACCCTGGCCTCCCTTAATTTCATCCTGTACTCTTGCCCAATATTAGATAGTCACCCCGTCATGTCCTGGATCTTGTTTCCTTTGTTGTTAACCTTTAGCCAAGGCACACTGTATGCCTGTTCACCTGTCACATGCAGTTGTCAGGCCTTGAAGATGCAACAGTGCAAAGAGAAACCACTCAACCCTGCCCTTCAGGAGGTGACAGGTGTGCCGGCTCAGGGTGTCCTTGTGCCTGGGGGAACCACGCTCTCCCACCCCACCCCACTCTACCCCATCTAGTGGCCAGAGGTGGTTTGCCTTTTTTTGTTATTTGGCATTACAGTTACCTGAGTGTTTGCTTTTGTGGTTTTTGTTTTGTTTTGTTTTGTTTTGTTTGAAGTTCAAAGGAGGTACCTGTTTTTGCATCTTCCAGGGCTTATAGGGTATGAATGCAATCAGTATGCAATAAGTGTCAGCCACATAAGCTAAATAATTGTGAAAATTCATTCAAATTACATTGAACACACTCGCACAGACACACAGTAAATACATTCTGAGTCCTGAGAACACTAGAAAGAGTGGAAAATGGACAGAGGGCATGTTTGTGCTTCCAAGCATGTTTGTAAATTGTGTGGACTCATGTGCTATCCAAAGGAAATAATATCTCAGAAAAAGAAATGTCTGAAATTCTTTTTGCCCACCAGTCACTTCTGGTAGTAAACGTCAGTGTGTTTCTGTGCGGATTCACATGAGAGGAAAGAAAGGTTCATTGCAGGATTGGACTCCCAATTCTGCTCCTGTTCCCTGTGGGGTATCCCATGGGCTGTGCGTTAGTCCTCACCTCTGCTCTCAGCAGACTGACATACAGGTGCTTTGCTCATCCCTGACTCTCAATGCCGATGCTGAGTTTGCAGTAGACAATCCCTTCAGTACTAGGTGTAGAGGGGGTGGCTGGACGAGTGGATGGATTGATAGGTAGGTGAGAAGGAAGATAAGAGGATGTTCTTTGCTCTTTTTTCTGTATACTGAGAGTTAACGGTGATGATTATAGAAGCAACAACTCAGCCCTTTTTATTTTTCCTTTTCAAGTTCAACAACCTTTTTTTCAGCTAATTCTTTATATCTTGATGCAAGGGCCTATCATCACTGCAACCTAGTGAATTCATCCATGTGAAGCAATAAGTTCATTTTAAGAGTCCGTATTTTGTTATAGTGCATATTAAACAGCATAAGAGATTTGTTTTACCTTATATTTAAGTTGTTTTCTTACAAAGGTTAAAATTTATGTTTTAGTAAGCTGTCAGCCATCTTAATGACTCATTGCAATTCTGTCATCTCCCAAATTGAAGATAGACAAAACAAAATCCAGTGTCATTAAATTGTTCTGATTTACCAGGCTCAAAGTATTTTAACCAAAAGTCTCTGTCAACTGTATTGTCACTCCCCCTGCTTTTTGGGAACATGAGTGTTTTGTTTATTGTGCTCCTTTCGGTTAGGGTCAACTTTGAGAACTACTAACCTACGTGGCATTAATGTATTCTCAGCCAATGTGGGGGAGAATGGAAAAACTACATACTCAGAAGTGAATAAGTTCAGTAGAAGATGAGGCATGGCCAAGGTAGCAGTGTGCTTTCTTACCATTAAAAATGAGGTCGTCTTTGCAGTCAGGGAACTCACTGTGATGCTGCTTTTTAAAAGCTGGCTTGTTGCTTTTGCAGAATAGAAAGTTCATCATTTTATAAAGCAATTTGATTCACTTATTTACTTAGTCTTTGGCTTGCAAGAGACCTGTATTTTAAAATTACACTTTCTCCTCTCCTTCAGCGTCAAGAGGAGTGGTTATGCCCTGCAATGTTATGCTTAAGTAAAATTACACATTCGAGGCATCTAAATTGGCATGCCAAATTATAGGACATTTTAATTATTATGTGGATGTGACAGATTCAATTATTCTTGAACCCTTTTGAGAAAGTTGCCCTTAGCAGTGATTCAAAGTAGTAAACAAAAGATTACCAGGAAAATATCCTTTAAGAGACTTAATAAATGTTTCCGATTCAATACCAGGGGACAGAATTCACTACAGTATCTAGATGTGGGAAAACAGCCTGTGGCCTGCTTAGAGTTTTAACATATTCTCTTAAGATAAATTGACTCTAAATACAGCCTGAATGAAGAACTAAGGACCACTTAACATCAGCACTCTTTACCCAGGTGCGTCATTTGGGCCAATTGTCTAGGACTCTTTGCTCTGAAACCATTAAGCAAAGCCACTAATAAGCAGAAAGGCAGGGGGAAGAGCCCCTCCTCTGCCTTTCCATCTTCAGTGGACATATTAATGAGCGAGAAAACGGCTAAAAGGCAGACAGCTTAAGAAAGAGAGAGCAAGAAGCAAGGAAAGATAATTGTTGAAGCAGATAATTCAGGCCCCTCAGTCTTTCAGAGCGAGCTGCCTCCGTGTGCTGTGTGGGCCATGATCACTGGAAGTTGAAGCTCAATTTCTTAATTACTTCTTTAGTCTTATCCACAGAGAAAATTGGATTTCTAGAAATTTCTTCTGTGCAGAGCAGTTACGCTAAAGCTGCTTAGGGTAGCACCTCTTTTGGCCAGTCTTGCACTCTCGGAATCATGAACTTCATCCACACCTGACTTCTCGATGCACCTTGACTTCACTAAAAACAGGTTCTGCCCCTCCTACCAGTGGACATCATCCAGGACCCTAAAGACATTCTAGAAACGTTTTATTTTCCGGACATCCAGAAAAAAAAATTATTTATTTGCCTTGCAAGGCAGAGATCTCCCAGCTTTTGATTTCAGTCTCAACCTGCTTGGGCCAGATTGCTCAGTCTCTGTCATATCAGCTCAGCGATGAATTCGTCGTAAAGTCTTATCATCTAATAAATGTAACATTGTCCTACCTTTCAGATAGATTGAGCTTGATTCTCTTAAACTAAGGCGTTTCCCCAGGGCAGTGTTGTGTTGCAGTTGGTTCAGCTGGTCCTTGCAGCTGTGGCATCCCGCAGGGGGAGGCGGGTTGGAGGCTCAGCTGTTCTGCTTCAGATCCACCTGCTTGCTGATGTTCCTGGGGAATGCTGGCTCAGGTGCTTGGATCACTGTTGTATTTGGGAAGTAACCCAGCAGGTAGAAGGTCTCTCTTTCTTCCTTTTCCCTCTCTCCCTCTCCCTCTACTGCCTCTCTTTCTCTCTCCTTTCTAAATAAGTATATATCTAAACAGCAACAACAACAAAATGTTTTCCAGTTCTGGATGTATATGTAAAGACCCCTCAAAGCTCACATCATGAGAGTGAAAACTACTCACGTAATTGCCACAGCCCCAAATAGCCCTGGCAGGGCATAAAATCCCACAGGACTGCTGAGTGCCCATAAGGTAGTCTAGCACTTTCATTTCTCTCCCTCTCCTGTAGCATTATCATAATAAAAGGTCAGGTTAGTCCTTTGTCTACCTGGTCAAACAGGGTAATCAAAGCATTTAAACACCATCCAGACCCTACCACCCAGACTCTGTGT
The DNA here is from genome assembly GCF_017591425.1 of Ochotona curzoniae. Classification (NCBI taxonomy): domain Eukaryota; kingdom Metazoa; phylum Chordata; class Mammalia; order Lagomorpha; family Ochotonidae; genus Ochotona; species Ochotona curzoniae. Next base: position 12,281,749 of record NW_024466502.1, read on the forward strand.
TCTCCTTCCCCTGCCCTTTCCGAGGTATTGTCTGCAATATGATATGTTGCTGCCGAGCCTTGTGTTTCAATGCACTGCTTTCTGCTGACTCACAGGTTTTGGATTCAGGAAGACTGAAAGAATATGATGAGCCGTATGTTTTGCTGCAAAATAAAGAGAGCCTCTTTTACAAGATGGTGCAACAGCTGGGCAAGGCAGAAGCCGCTGCCCTCACCGAGACAGCAAAACAGGTGAGCGTGCGCCCCAGCGCTGTAATTAAAGTTTGTCTCAACTGTTCTCTCCTCACACTTTGGCACCCTGGGTATGGTAACGAGCACTTTGTGCCCTTTTCAATTATAAGCCTCCAAGACAAGGCTTCATGACCAGCTCTTAATGACCCGTCTTGGGTTGAAGTCAGGTCTGCAGGGGGACGCTGGCAGCATCAGGAGAGGGTAGCGGTCGCGACCTGCGCACTCGCACCTGTGCAAGCAGATGTGCCAGCCAGGGAGGGAGAATTGAGAGTGAACTTGTTGAACAAGGTCTACTGTGAGTTCAGGCTCTCACGCGAGAAAGGTATATCAGGCAAAAGACCCGTTGCATTTCATCGGCACGGTGTTTATCTAAGAGAGTTTGAGGTGCAAATGTTGTTCAGGTATATCCAGAAACATTTGAATGTTTGTGGCAGAAATGTGGGCTATTACTCACTTGTTCTAGACAGACCTGTTGGTGATGTGTACTGCTTTTGTTTTTGTTTTTGTAACTTGTAAAGTTGACTTAGACATAATACTGCCACGGTATCTGAAAGTCACTCCGCTAATTCCTGGTTGTTCAGGATTGCATCCAGATGTCCCCTTCTTCTTCTACCTTCCAGAAGGTGGGATCGTCATGAAGAGAAATCAGGGATTCAGAGTGTCCAAAGCTAGACTTCAGTTAGTGCCCGAAGGTTTACACAGCACTGAAGACATTTAGCTTGCGTGTCTTTCCAATCATGGTGCTGTAGCAATGTGTCCTCCTGATGTGTTCATTGCAGTGTTGTGTACAGGACTTGCTCTCCTGCAACTGCCCCTCATTCTGTCTGGGGATTCTGCAAGCTGGGAATCATCTTACTAGAAGGAGTTGGGGGGGAAGACAAGAAGGTTGGTATTCTTGTCTCCTGAGTGGGCCTGCATGACACTTCGTGAGATAGCTGTTGACCTCTGGCTGTCACAGTATGGCTGTAACATGCCATTCTTCATGGATTTCTGCATTTCTCAGATTTTCAACGCCCTGTTCAGTGTCATATTTCACATGTCAAAGGCAACAGAATCCAGTGCCCAACAGTCCTGTAAGAAATAATCCAAAATTTAACCTAGATTCTCTTGTGTCACCAACTATTTCATCTCTTCCCTCCTTAGATATGAGGAGCTATGCCTTCCACACTGTCCATAGATGCAGTGAGTCCTGCTTCCATCCTCCATTCTGTTCAATCAGTGACTACATATCCACACTATTGGTACTAGCATACATGTTAGACATGCCTATAGTCATTGGTGATGGAAGCAAAGGAATAGAGAAGAGCAGAGATCTTCAATGATATCATGTGTGATAGTGATGATAGTTATTCACACTGGTGTGTGTTATGTGACATAGGCTGTGATGTAGCGTCTACATCAGTTTAGGAGACTGGGACTTAGAGAAGAGAAGGGGCAGGTGAGTCGCTGGGGTCTCGGCAGGCAGGGTTCAGACCTGGCCTTGGGGACAGCAGTCTGTACTCTGAACTTTGTACAAGGACTTACATTATGTTGGAGTGAGGCAAACCTCACTCCAGCCCTAGAGAGGGTGTCCTCACAGAGTTCATTAGAAATACATATTTTATAAAAACTATTTTGAAATCTTTTCCAGCAAAATAAGCTTTTAATTCCACTTTCCACAAACTTTGTGTCTTGCCCTTGTAATTCTTTTTAATTTTTGAAATTACAGAATACTTTCATCTTCAAGAGCGTCACCCACTCAAAGCATCCTCCATGAGACCCGATCAATCATTTGCCATTCCCTGTATACTCTAGTCACAAGGGAACCGGAACTTCAGGCCTTTTTGTTCTTTGACACCTCAGGCATTTCACTTCAAAGGGATTTATTCCCCACCTACATGTCAAAGTCCCCATTTAAAAAATATGTTATCATGACATTATCAAGGCATTGAGTAATGAGAAATAGATCATAGATTTTTGGATAGATCCAGCTTGTATAATCCAGTTCAGTACCCTTATGCTAAAAATCAGGATTACTTAATTCCCCAGGAATGTGGCCCAGAGTTATGCTAGTTTGTGACAGAGACAGACATCTTTCGTTTCAAATATAACATGCTTGTAACATAGACTCTCACATAACTCACACCTACGTGAATCATCATCATCACCACCACACATCGTATCATAGAATTACAGTCATTGATTATGCAATTCAATAAAATTGATAACTTACATTTGCATAGTTCTTGATAGTTAAAGCTAGATGGGTTGCATAGTTCTTGCAGGTATGTTTAATCCTCACAATGGTTATTTTTATCCCATTTATTGATAAGGACATTTGGGTCCAAGGCTGTTTCAAAGGCACAAAGCTGGTTAGTATAAAACAGAAGACCTGTTGGGCAAGGCTGATAGGTCACCACGGGATGGTACATTCTGTGGAATGAAAATTCTGTCCCTTGTTCCACTGCGTATCCAAGGTGCAGGCGCTGCAGCCAATCACCCAGTTCACACAATGGTATGTCCCTCTTAAATTTCAGTCCTTCCTAACCATTGCCTCAGGTCAATTCTAGAGAGAGAACGGGAAATGTGGATCTTGATTCTCTTTCGAGTTGAATGTTTATCTGATGTTACTTTTGCACATACTTGGTCCTCTTAGGAGAATGAGCTGCTGGATTGTTAGCCTTTGAAATGCACAGGCATCACATACCAGGGCATGAGTCACAACTGGAACATCATGAGCATTGGTCCAAATCAACCAAGAAAGCTCTTCAAATGGGGAAAAGGCACTCTTAGGCTGTAAGCTCTTAACTCTAATTGCCTTCCTGAAAATGTAGGTGCAGGCAAGCTGATCCCCTTCGATTGGCCTCTGTGAATGATCCATGCAAAAACACAGAAAGCAATTTTTACACACATAAAGATAGAGGGTATGTTTGTTTGCTTGGGCTGGCATAGCAAAGTAACACCAGGTGGTGGGCTTGGTGGGTCATCAACTTCCTGTTCCGGAGGTCGGAACATAAGGTTCAGGTTGTCACCGAGAGCAGGTTTTCCTCTGAGGTTTCTCTCCTTGGTGCAACTGTGCTGCATTCTCTCTGTGACTTCATGTGTCTTGGCATGTGTGTGTCCTAATTTCTTTGTCTTAAGTAGTATTGGACCCTATGAAAGATCTCATCTCAGTTTCCCTTTTAACGGCCCTGTCTCTAAACACTCCCACTCTGAAATACTAAGATTTCAGGGTATCAGGCCCAGAGTGATGGCCTAATGGCTAAATCCTGGCCTGATACACCTGCCCAGGATTCCATATGAGTGGCTCATGTCCTGGATGCCCCAATTCCCAACCAGCTCCCTGCTTGTGGCCTGGCAAAGCAATCAAGGATGGCCCAAAGCCTTGGGATCCTGTATCTGTGTGGGAAATCTGGAAGAAGCTCCAAGCTCCTGACCCCTGACTTTGAATCAGCTCAGCTCTAGTCCTTGTGGCCACTTGAGGAGTGAACCAGCAGATGAAAGATCATTCTCTATGTATTTTCTTTTCTCTCTTTCCTAAATAAATAAATAAGTAAATGAATAAATAAAACCTTAAAGAAGAGAGTTTTCAGGGTATGGATTTTGAAGCAGAACAGACAGTTCAGCCCATGAGCCCGGATGAGTCCCTGTCGTCCTCTTTCCTGATGAAGCCGAACTGCCTGTGGCTTTCACACTTCCTTTGTCCCCAGTGTGTGACGGAGACACACTGAGATGGGGCCAGAGACAACCCAAAAGTGATGAAGAAATCCTAACATTTGGATTCTGGGAATCTGTGCTTATTTGAATAGGTGAAGAGACATTTTGAGTTTCTGGCCTTCTGTGTAAGTTCAAGATCTCAAGCCTCAGGGGGCACAACTGTAGTGCCAGATTTACAGTGCCCTGGCTTTGTCACAGTTCCTAGTACCTACTGAGATGGTATGTGTTAAAGCACTTCTGAGAGTGTGAGGTGTTGTATACATGCAAACAAATGCTAGGTATTAATGATGAAAAATGCTACAGACTGAACCCTTACCTTTCAGTAACAGAAGTTACTAAATAGCATGAGATACTCCACGTAACTAAAAAAAGTTTTAATAAACACTGTTTGCCAGGAAGTATGAGCTGTGAGATTTAATAGCATTTTATTGTATTTTGTAATTGACCAATTTCTGCTCTTTACAAACTTCTGTTTTGATTTATTTTTTATTTCTTATAATTTGAATACTTTTGTTCTCTTTCTTAATAATGCAGATATTTTAAGACTGGGTTTTCCTATGAATACTGCTATGCACTTTTGTGATAGTTCATTATATGTATGTATATATATATATATTTTTTCCCCCTCCTGACGTCTGGATTTCACATTTTCTCATTGGTCCAGAAACTTTAAAAAAAAAGTATTTATTTTCATTGAAAAGGCAGATTTTTACAAAAAGAAGGAGAGGCACAGAGAGGTAGGTCTTTCATCCACCGTTTCATGTGAGTCCGCAAATAGCCTCAACAGTCAGAGCTGCCCTGAGCTGAATCCAGGAGCCCGGAGCTTCCTTCTAGGTGTCTGGTCTGTGTGCAGGCTCCCACAGCTTTGTGCCATCCTCCATGACCTTCTCAGGTCATCATAAGCAGGGAGCTGGATCAGAAGTAGAGCACCCAGCACATGAACTGGCTCTGATATGTGATGGCAGCACAACAGACCGAGGATTGGCCTATAACCCCATCATGCTGGCCCAGGAAGCTTAAAAAAATTCATGGTTACAAAGACTTATTTATGATTGTTTACTGTTTTACTCATTAGTAGTACTTTTATTCCTTTCTGTACAAAAATGTTCTATTTCTGTATGTTACAACACATAGGCAATTTTTATAAATTTGTGGTCATTACAAAGAGTATTCAATGTTTAAGGAATAGAACATACTAACTAAATTGGATCTACTTTACTAATTCCTTTATGTAAAGTCTCTTTATCTTTTTTGTTGTTGTTGTTCCATATGACTTGGGTTTTATTAGAAAAGCAAATTAGTCTCATGCCCTGCGTGTCCTTTTGAAGTTCCTCTTATTTTCCTGTGAGTAATTGGATGCTGTGCTTTTCAGTGCAGAGATGCTCATGGCGGGTGTTTTCATTTTGAATTCTGTTTTCTGCCTGTTTATAGTGTCTTTCTATTATTAATGTTGTTAGCTCTGAGTCCAGGCTGACACAAATCTAAGATTGGGTACCTGTTATCACTGCTTTAATTTGGCCTATTTGTCTGATTGTCTTTCAGTATCCAAAAGTGTATCTCTTGTTTCCACCAGCTAGTTAAATTTTTCACAGATACTAATGCTTAGCCTTAGCCTTTTATTTTTAACCCATGAATTTAGTCCACTTACATTTATTGAGTTTATAGTTATGTTTTATTGTAGTTCCACCATTTTCTACTTTCTAGTGTTCTTTTTCATTTATCCCTTAATTTATGGTCTTTGGATGTTTTTTATTTCCTTATTTTATCTGTAATCCTTTCATTTCTCCTAAATATTCTTTCTTTGTCATTGACTCCTCATTATAAACATGACGACTTAAGTACACTTCTTTTCTTTTCTAGTGCCAAATTTTAATTGTTCAATTTGGCTTCTGTTCTTTGCCTTAGAATCTTCAATACCAGGACACTTCAAAAGATTCTCAGAGAATGAAATTGAAAGATAAATTCATTTTGATACAAAAATTCTGAAATCCATGCATATTTTTTTTCGTAAATCACACTTTCCATAAACTTTCAGAATGTTTTTATTTGGAAAGCAGTTACAGGGAGAAGAAGGAGTAAAAGAGAACAAGAGAGAGATCTTCCATTCACTGAATCACTCCCCATATGGCTTCAACAACCAGAGCTAGGCTGGTCTGTATCCAGAACTCTGTAGTTTCTTCCAGGTATCCCATGTGGATGCAAGATCCCAAGGACTTTGACCATCCGTCTTTTTCTACTTTCTCAGGCCATAATCCTGGATCTGGATCAGAAATAGAGCACCCTGGACACAAACTGGCATCAATATGGGATGCTGGCATGGCAGGCAGAGACTTAGCCTACTGTGCCATGGTGCCAGCCACAGCTTTTTGTGGTCCTCAAGTGTACTTTTCCTTAGAGCTAGAATCCCTTACTTACTTCATGTCTGAAATATTTGCTGCCTCTCTAATTTGATTTGGCTGATCACAAAATTATTGATTTACATTTTCTTTCACTTACTGTGCTGTAATAATATAATGATGTAAGGTTATGTTAGACATACTTGGTCTTCTTAGGTGTTCAATGGATTCTATCTTTATGTTGAGTGTTACTTTTTCTCAGAGTTCATTATAGCCCCTTTTGTACTTAAGATTCAAGTATTTTTTATGGAAGTTTACTTGAATTATATCCTTGAATATTTTTCATTGTGCTGTCCTCTTTATAATATTAGTCATACACATGATGTGTTATTACCTGTTATATGAAACTATTTTTTCCTAAACTTTCTAAATAGCTTATTAACTTCCGAATATTTCATGTAATCATGACCTCCACATCTCACGGTTTTTCCTAGCAGTGATTCATTACCACAAGTTTTTGAGGTTCCCGTCTAAGGTGGGATGGCCCGTTGATTTAGTGTTTGATGAGAGTGATAGATAGCATTTTGTTTAGAAGGTGGAGGAGGGGGACATAGAAGATCTCTTTCCTCTGCTAGTTTACCCTCCAGATTTCTGTAACAGGGCTGGGCTAGGCCAACACTAGAAGTCCAGGGCTCAATCCAGGTCTCCTGTGTGGTGTTGGCTACCCAAGTGTTTAAGCCGTCATCTGCTGCCTCCCACATTGGAAGCAGAGGAGCCAGGACCCTAGCCAGTCACTTTAATATGAGATGTTGGTAACTTGGGTAGCATCTAAGCACTGTGCCAAATGCTTGCTCCAAAGACCTGAGTATTTAAATGTCTACATGAACTTGGAAGCCAAATCAAATTCCAGCTATAGTACTTGACCAATGTTCTTTGATTTTTATGTTCCACTTCACCTTTGACATTTGTCAGCATTCTCCCTTGCTCTGCTATGTTTCCCGGTACTGTCGTGCTGTTCCATGTACTGTTGTGTACTGTTGTGTCTCTTGTGCACAGCCTGAGTTTTGTCTATGTTTTCTTTGAGTATACTACATTGTATTTTTAGCATTTTTTGTTTGCTTAGTGTTTTTCTTGTTCTTTTGCCTCACTTTTTTTTTACTTTACAAATTCTGTACTACTGTTTTATCATCATTATTATCTTTTCTACTCATCATCTTACAAAAAAAATATTTACTGGGGCTGGCATGATAGTTCAACTGGCTAATCCTTAGTCTTGCAGCACTGGCAATCTCATGTTGGCACCAATTTGTGTCCCAGCTGCTCCACTTCCCATTCTGCTCCCTGCTTGTGGCCTTGGAGGGCAATGAAGGACAGCCCAAAGCTTTGGTACCCTGCTTCCACGTGGGAGAACCGGATGAGGCTCCTGGCTCCTGGCTTTAGATCAATTCAGCTCTGGTTGTTGTGGCCGTTTGGGGAGTGAGCCAGCAGATGGAAAATCTTTCTCCCTGTCTCTCCTCTCTGCCAATCTGCATTTCTAATTTAAAAATTCATCTTAAAAAAAACAGATTTACCACCATGGAGGGAGGGCACAGGGAGGGGTTGGGGGAATCCCAGAACCTATGAAAATGTGTCACATAATGCAATGTAATAATAATGATAATAAAAGATTTATGTATTTGGAAGACAGGTTTGCAGAAAGAGGATGGCATAGTGGGATCTTGTGTTTGCTGGTTCACTGTCCAAATGGCCACAATGGCTAGTTCTGGGCCCCACAGAAACCAGAACCCAGGAGCTCCATTCAGGTCTCCCACATGGGTGACAGGAACAAGCACTTGTGGCATCTCCGACTGCCTTCTCAGACCCATGAACAGGGAGTTGGATAGGAAGTGGAGCAGAGCTGGACCAGCAGTCTGATGGGATTGTTGGGGGTCATAGGGAGTGGCTTAACCAACTGTGCCACAATGCTGACCCTCCTGCTTCCTCATCATTTTCTGTTACAATGAATTTTCTGATACAGCTGCAGGACAGTTGTGGTTAGGGCATTATTTCTGCTGAAGAGATGGACACAAAGACTGACTGGAGTGTATGTTGGGTCCTTCCTCCTTGGTCCACAGAATTGGACATTTACAATGCCACTTACAACTCAGAATCTCATCTAAAAGCTTTCCCAGTGAGCATGTGTCAGGCAAGATGTTTGAAGCTGTCAACTAATGGGAGAACTAACCCTCCATGATTGAGACCTGCTGCCATAGGCATCCCTGTCTGTCACAGCCCCATTGGATGCAGTAGCCTTTGGCAGCTCTTCCAGACATTCTAACATTCAGGTTTCACATGACTCTGAATATCATCAAATGCTAAACTTCTTTTTAATTTTTCAATATGTTTGATATTTTGGGTGAGCTCAAGTAAGGACAGGGAAAAACACAGTTCATTACTTCATCATCTCTAACTCTCCAGTACTCCTTAACTTTATGATAAAATATAAAGGGACTTCAAAAGTTAATTCCCTTTTTCATGAATTTTTTACATCTCTTTGTACCTACCAACCATGTGCACCAAACCAGACCTCTCAGAGGGTTTCTATCCAACAGGCCCCAAGATCACCAAGGGGTGAGGCAAGGGTGAGGCAATGGTGCTTTTCGCTTGCAGAACCATCGGAGACAAACTGGTGAAGGATGTCTGTTTATTTGGAAGAAGTTACAAGCTTATATAGAGTAGGAAAGGGGGCAGGCATAAAGGCAGTCCCACCCAACAATAACATTGTAACTGGTTAGTAGACATGTCTATCTCTCTGGACCCTCCAAGTTATAGGTCACTTTTTGCATGCAGGGCAGGAGGACAAACTCATTACGTGTAGCTGAAAAACAGGATGAGTGTTAACATTTAACTTCTAGAGTTGTTTATCAAGGAAGTCCTAGCACAGCCCATCCAAGCACAGAGAAGAGAGACTGGGGTCCAGTCTACTGCTCTCACTGCATGCCCAGTGAACAGGTCAGGTTGGGGTTTCAGCTGAGACTCCTACCAAGGGTTTCCCTGGGGACACGGTATACCGGTATACTGTGTTTCTACAGCCTCCCACATGGGCTAAGCAGGCAGAGATTCAGGAATGATCTCCCACTCAGGCCTGCTTTAAATAAGAGGAACAAGAGGCCTTACGACCCACTGTGATTGGCTCGGTGCCTTGCAAGTCAGTGAGAATTAAGTCTTGAACCAATTCAACACATTGCCAGCTGTCTTACAAGTACCAGGTAAATAAATGTCCAGTTCTTTGTGCAGGCAAGGGAGCTTTTATTCTTGTGTTGCCTTGAGTGAGATTAAACTCCATTATGGGACTTCACTGATGAGCTATAGTTTAAATACCGACCTTGGTTTTAGCATACATTATAGAAGCAGTAGCGACCGCAACTCAAAAGAAAAAGAAGAGGACGAGATAGCCAACACTCATGGGTCCCAGATTCTGTTTGCTGCCCAAAATTTACATTGTCACCCCACCCCAACATTTTTACAACTGTGCTAACTTAGCATTTCTGTCTCTTTTTGACACATGGAAAAACTGAGGTACAAGTGCCCAAGTAACTTCTCAGGGCCCCCGGCCTTTGAAACCCTTTTGATGGACTTTTGTACCTCCCGGGTTACCATGGTCACTTAAAAAAGACATTTCCCCAGTGACTCTGGGATTCTTTTAAGATAAATCAAAAGAGTCACAAGAAGGGCCCAGGATGTTTTGCTGTCATCTTGTCTGTGGATGATACTGCTACTTTCTGTGTGCTAAGGGGCCACTTCCAACAGCATCGTGATCACACCCAGCACTTAGCTCGGCGTGTGTTCGGCTGCAGCTTGTAGCCATTCATTAGTTCCTATGAGGTAAGTCATTGTTATCTCACTTTAGAAAGCAGGCAGCTGGCGCAGAGACCAGGATCAGCAGTTAGTCTAAGGAGACCGCGATGAGACTGGATTCCCCCTCCCTGAAGACCCTGCTAGAGAAGCTGCAGTGGTCCTCATGCCCTGCTTAGCCTGTGTGGTGCTACAGAAAGGTGCTTTTTCGTATAACCATGTATTTTGCAGGTGCATTTTATGTGCTCCACACCAGGAGAACCAGAGAAACGAAACTCAAAGGAGCTTACACACTGCAAGCATCTTGTTGACAACACATTTCAGACCTTCAAGCTAGAACCACTTCAGGGTTAATCCTATCATTGTCTCTTTAAAAGTCACATCAAGAGGGTCCTGAACCCTGGAGATTCTACCAAGCAGTGAGAAGTAGAAACTAAGAGCTGTTTGTTCTTTTGCCTCTTCTTAGTTTCATCAATAAAAAAGTTGTTTGTGGGATATGTAAATATGTAACTGGGGCTGCCTTTCTGTAGTGCTGGCTTCCCATATGAGTGCCAGCCTCGGTCCCAGCTGCTCCGCTTCCAAACCAGCTCCCTACCAGTGCACCTGGGAAAGCAGCAGATCACACAGGTGCTCGGGTCCTTGTCATCCAATGAGAAAGCGGGATGGAGTTCTAGGCAACTGGCCTCAGCCTGGCCAGCCCAGGCCATCGGGGGAGCAGTCCGCAGATGGAAAAATCTCACTGTATCTTCTTCTCTCTTACACTCTGCCTTTCAAACAAATGAACCAAGCCTTTGAAAAAGTAATTAAAATTCCAACTGCAAGCAATATGGCTAGCTTTACAAAATAGGGAAAGAAGATGTTAAGTAATTACTTCCTCTCCAACCCCCAAATATTGTTTCTGAAAACTGATACTTCAGTAGGGATAAAGCACATTGAAGAATGTTTTATGTCTCTTCTGAAGTTACATTTGATATATAGTATCTTATATGCAGTGATGTTTTTAGAGTAACAAGAGTGCCAGTAGTCAGAGAAAAAGAAAGTGCGTTTGCTGTGTAGGTAGGTGTCTGAGCAGTTTGCTGTTTTTATGCAAAGGCCATGATGTCCAGTGATAACCTTGTGCACAACACCCACATATATATTTGGAGCCAGGTTTTATGAAACAGATCCAGAATCGTGTGACTAAGAAACCCCCATCCTGTGATACGTGTCAGCCTCAGAGAGATGGTACATATTCTGTTTTAAAGACTCAAACAAAACTTTTCACATTCTTTTCTGAGAAAAAAAAAATTACATTTGAAGCCTTTTTTCGCCCAAACACATTCTGAGATAAGAGCTCACAAGTCTTGACATTATTTCATTTTGTTATGTGCGTCTGTCAAGGAACTGAGATACGATACAGCTACTAAAAACTGATGATTGTGGAACAGAGCGACCTGACAGCATTTCATTTCCTTTATGTTCTGATTATACCTTTATCAGAAAACCTGTATCTCTTCGAGTTCAGCTGGAAATTGGCAGAATTCAGCAACTCAAAGCTGTCCTATTATGGGGTGTCATCTCCCATTTTAGAGAAGTTGCTTGGCTGAGTCATTGTTTAAGGCTTTTGCTTCTCTTTTCATTTTTGTGGTCCACTATCCGCAGATCACATTTCTATAGCCCCTGTAACTGCTCTGCCGCACGAATTAAACACCGGCATCTTTCATCCGTGGACGCCAGCATTTCAATGCTTGTCAGTCAGAGTTTATGAAATACAGGGATTACAACCTGATATTAACATCCCAATCTATTGTGCTCCTTTTTTATGGGTGAAAATGAGAAACCCCTGCTCCGATGCTGGATTCTTCAGTCCCTTTGTCATCCTGCTTTTAATTTATCACCGAGTTTGGAGTCAGGAAAACGATTTTGCTTATCAAGTTAGTGCTGTGATGAAGTGTACCCCTGAATCAGAGTGATCAGAACCCAAGTGGATCCACAGGTTGTTTGGTGGTGAGCCCAGCTCCGCTGAGGGCTGTGGCCGGACTTACTGCCCTTCTGACAACTAACAACTTCTAATTGTGCCTTCGTGAATGTTCTCATTGGCTTCATATGAAGAAGTGGCCATAGAAGTGCAGGGTTGTGGGGAGCAGGGCTTTAAAACTCTTTCACATGTTCTTTATAGTTCCTTCTCTTTTTTTGGATAGGTGTTCTTCAAAAGGAATTATCCAGATATCAGTCAAACGGACTCCGTGGTTACCAGCACCTCCAATGGACAGCCCTCTGCCTTAACTATTTTTGAGACGGCACTGTGATTCTTCCAAGATGTCAGATCTGTTCCAAAGGCATTTTCCAATTGTTTTTGCACTGTGTAAACTATAGTGTACATTTTTTTACTAAGCTATAATATGGACATGTTCAAAATGTTAGTTTTTTTGGATCTGCCCCTCAACTTCATCCAGTGATCTCAAGCTTTGACAAAAGGGTTTGTTATTTTTACTTTACTGTTTCAGTTTAATCTGAATCAGAGGTGCAGGCCACCAGAAAATGTTGTCTACCAGGTTTTATGCCTTACCAGACCCCAGAGCCAAATCTCATTTTATAAGGAATAGAACAGAGTTGTCATAGGTTGTTGTTTTTTGTTCCTGCTAGTCCCAAATTGCGTATTGCTATCCAATTATATCAGGGATTCTATTTACTTGAAGACTGCACAAGGCTGCCATTTCATCTTGCCAACTTTATTTGACCTAACTAGGACCCATTGTTTTCCATCAAGGCCTCTGATTAACATAGGACAGATTACTAAGAAGATCACAAGATATACTTTAAGTCACACCTAGAGAGTCTACCTCCACCAGAAAGAGAGAGAGAGATGGCTGAAAATTCTAGAATAGACAGAAAAGAAAACAGCACTCCCTAAAGCTGGGTGCCCTTGTAGGTGAGTTGATGACAAAGGACACCCCAGCACCAGCCAGGTCCGCGTGGCTCACATGGTTCTGGCACACATGAGAACTCAGTTGTGGTTTTAGACTCAGCAGGCCGAAACCTCCCACTGTAATTCCTGAAATACCCAGTGTTATTCTTATTTGGATTTCTGGTTTACAGAAGGGGAGGCCTGTTGAGTCTAAACTGTTTGGTTTAACCTTTGTTGAAATCCTTCCTCCATCCCATGCCTAGGACCTCCTGACGTGGTAAGAGAAACTGAAAATCATCACAAACATTGGCAGTAATTATGCAGTCCATTCTCTGAATGTATCCGTAGGGTTCACGCCTGTGAGCCTGCCCAGATTAGTTTATGTTTACTTGTGACCACTAATAACAGCTTCTGGAGGTCTTTCTGAATCAACAAACCACAGTACTTCCTAGGACTTGTTGTGCGATATTTGAACTACGAGTCTAGTTTTCTTGATGGAGGTGGCCATGGTATGTTAAGTTCACGTTATCAGAGGTTTTACTTTCAGGGTTTAAGTGGACTCTTATGACCTCACAGGATGGCAGAGCCACCCTCAAATTGCATATGTCAGTACAACAGGAGAGAAAAGCATGTTTTGTAAAATGAAACGCTGAAGCGTGCACGCAGAGCAAGCTATCCGAATGCGTCAAGTGGAAGAGCTGTTCAGCTCTGTGTGTATAGAAATGTATGATTAGTGTATATTCCCCATAAACCACACACACCAAGTTGTCTACTAGTAATGATGTTTTGGTATTTCCGGAGAGTGAAATGACAATAGTGATAATAACTTTGTTAAAAAATTGGAAACATCTGCCATGTATATGTGTTTATTTGGTCTCTAGAGGTTATTGGCAGTCATAAAAACATGTTCTTCTTTCATTTCTATTTTAGTGTCATCATAGGATTTTTAATTCCATTTGAAATAAATCACAGTTTTCATCTCTCTTCAGAGAGCTCTATTTTTGTCCTTAGATTACCGACTCGCATCCTGGCTGATACAGCCATGGGGTTTGCTAGGATCAAAAACCTTGAAATCAAAAATCATCTTCCATTATCAACGGATCTTTTTTTGACTAATTAATTCTACCAAATATTGTGAGAAGATCCATGGTTTTCAGATAGCTTGAAACTTTACAGGTCCAGTTGCACTGTTCTAGGCCCCCCGGCTTGAACAACAATGAAACACTTGGTTTTGATTTTTAAGGTGATTTTGTTCAAAACTATCAACAAACGCCTATTGCTGCTGCATTTCAAATGCTGCAGATGGAGTGGGCATTTCACCTAGTGGTTACAATGCCAGGGAAGATGTCCCTAGCCCGTGCTGGAGGTGCCTGGTTCCAGTTTCTGGCTCTGGCTCCTGACTCAAGCTAACACCATAGCAGACCCTGAGAGACACCAATGGTGGCTGGGTTAGGAACCAGGCTTCTGCCACTCACTGGGAGACAGTGCTGCTTTCCCGGCTTTGGCTCCTGGTCTGCCCGGGCTTGTTGTTGGTGAACTTTCTGGAAATAAGCAGTAGATAGGAGTTCTCTCTACACCCCTCCCCTTCCTCTCAAGTAAAAGTTAAATATGTATATTCATGGCCTCTGGGCTGACAGCATCACCTGAGAACTTACTAGAAATGTCAATTGTTGAGCCTTATTTTAGGTATAGTAAATTGGAACCTTTGATGCTGCAAGCCATTCATCTGTGTTTTAACAAGCCCTAGAAGTGATTCTGATACAGGCTAAAGTCTAAGAACCAGTGTCTCAGAACATAAAGAGCTCCGAAAACTCAGTAAGATAATACACAGAGAGCCCAGTTAAGAGAGAGACAGGAGACTTGAATAGGCATTTTAACAAAATGAGGATCAAAGTGATCAGTAACTGCAAAAATGCTCATTCTCATTGCTCACCAGGGAAATGCAAGTTAAAACCACAGTGATGTGGCACTGGGTACATGCTAGTGTGGCTAAAACGAAAAGGATTGAGAGCACCACATAGGCATAGGTAGAGTGGTGGTAACTCATGCATTGCTGTGGGTATAAGAAAGGTGAGTTGGAAAGCAGTTGAGTAGCATTTATTCCCGCTGTACACCTGTGATCTATTGTTTGTTTCTACTCCAAACATGTTCAGGATGTTGTTAAGGAAGACCTTTGAGGTCAGCACTTGGAAAATCCAAAGGAGAAACTCAGTTGGCCAGAAGGAGCTGGAATACAGCCTTGACCCTATGGGGAATTGGCATCAGCATGGCCCACAGTGGTGGTCCTGCCACGTACCAAAGGCCAGGCCTGTGTCACTCCTCCTTGAGCAGCCATTGCATGTGGTGGCACCTCAGCAGCTGGGACCTTGCAGGAGGATCTGCACCACATACCTCCATGTCCATTGCACTGTGTCCTGCAGTCCCAGAGGCAGGCTGATGCAGTGTCACTGGAAGAAGGCCCTTGGCATTTGAATCCAGAGGACGAATGACATGCTTATCCCCAGTAACCAACCACAAAGTGGGGAGATTCTGACCGGCTTTGTCCTCTAAGGTCGGCACAGGTTTTGTGCCTTCCCGGAAGTCCTCCTAGGACCAGTGTTCATACTGGGTAACTCTTTCACCCTAAGGGACCCTCTTGTACTTCTGTGATGTCCTGAGTACCCATTAGCTGTTGGACTAGGTCGTAGAATCTGCTTGGAAGAGCCCAGCACTAGGTTTTGTGTTTTGCTGCAGGATCTTGAAACACTGCACTTTTAAACACAGACCCTCTCCCCCTTTGCAGTCTGCACTGGAGCGTCCCCCTTGTGCAGCCTGGCCTGGTGTAAGTATTTGCCAGTCTCCTCACTGAAATACGAGCTTCTGAGCACATGAACCATAGTTGGTGCCACTTTTGATCTGGATCTCTTAGCAGAGTCTCAGAGGGAATGCTCTGTGAATGAGTGCTGAACTGGTCATTCTGAATTTTAAGGACTAGCCTGGGACCGGGTCAGATTTTACAGTCCGACACACAGATGGGGTTGGCAGTTCTGTCACCACCACTCATAACAGTGGAGAGGTGACCAAGGAACTTACCATCCAAAGTGGGACACTGCTGAGAATGAAGGAAAGCAATAACCAGCCAAGATTCTGGAATAATCAGCTGGGACTGTCTTGACGAGCTGATGTCCGGTCACCGTGTAGTCACAGAGACTTAGTAACACGCTTGGGTTGGTGACTGCCACCTGACCTCAGTGGCTTCATCTGTAAACTGGATCTCATGCCTGATCCTGCAGGGTTGTTTTTTTTCAGGAGGACTGTCTTTAAGTTCAAGAACATCCAAGAAAGGGAAGGATAGAACCCAAAGGTAAAGTCCTTGACCTTGAGAGGGGAAAAAGTCCCCTCTTCAACCAGTAGAGGAAAGCGTGATGAGGATGGGGATGGCAGGTTTATGAAACACCACAGGTGCGTTGGAGAAGGCCCTGGTCAGATGACCTAAACTGGCTTTCAAAATTGTTTGAGTGAGGTAAACACATGAAGAGGAGCCGCAGCTCTGGAATCAGCATTTCTGGGCTCAAAACACTGGCTCTTCATTCCATGACTGCCTTGACTTTGAATCCCAAGTTCTGCTTCCTGCTAATGGTGGACCTTGGAAAGTAGTAATGCAGTGATGGGGACAGATGTGTTTTCACAGAGGACAGCTGCCAAGATGAAATATGCAATACCTCCCAGCAGTGCCACTGCAGAGTGTCATTGTGGGCTAGTGCCAGTGGGCAGGCTGTTTGTAGCCAGTCCACAGCAAGTGCAGGAATTTCAAGAAAGGCCATGACTATGACATCCAGTCATGATTGGTGGGTAGCCACTTGTTGAACAGGCTACAGACCACATTAAGTGTTGGGCTTGAATGGGAAGATGTGTGTACCATAAGCTACACACTAGCAGAGCTATGTTGTAGTTTGCAGTGAATTGAAAATTTTAAATACATCGGTTCTTAGCCTCAGAGACTGGAGAAGCATGGCTTTAGAACAAGGTGCAGTGTGTGGTTATCTCTCTGTACTGAACTTCTTAGGAATCAGGATAAAATCGTCAGTGATTTTTATGTTTAAGACTTCACAGTCTTTGAAAATGTAGTATGGCATGCTAGCAATATTTTCCCAAATAATTAAAAAGGCAAAATGCTGCTCAGTGTTAGAGATTAAAGCTATTTTTAAAACAGGATACGACCGTGGTGCAGTATTTATCAACAGCCTGATCTGAAGGTCAAAGAAGGAACACATTAGAGCACTCTGAAAAGTAGGGAACAGGGTTTGAGTTGACTGTTGGGTCTTTAAAAATCAAGAATTAGGATTAACTGAGGGTTTTTTTTTTCTGTTTTGCTCTAATGTCCTGAGGAAACAACCTTATTCTTGTCAAAACCAAAATGATAATTGGGTTGAAAGCTGAGAGAAATGTATTTTGCTCAACAATGATGCTAAAAAAAAATGACATTTATAAAGGGTATAAAATGTGTTAACCATGTCGTAACTTTCTCTATAGTTCTGGCCCACCTAACACGCCTTAGGGGTCCACCTCGGGATTACATGAATTTTCAAGAAGAACCAAAATCAGGACAGATTTGAACTAAGATTATATAACAGCTTACGTTGTAAAGTTCTAAGGTCATCCTTTCAGTCACCATCCAAGTAAAATGACCCAACTCACCATTGTTCGTTGCAGTAGGCGAAAGCCTTGAATGGTCCAAAAATTAGACTCCATTTGGGAGAGCGTTATGTGGAAAACATTCTTAAAGTTGATGTTTGCAGACTGCTTTGGCCAATGAAAATGAGTATGAGGCAGTTTATATCACATTAGGAACTTCTGTGGGTAGTTCAGGAACTCCATGTTACAACAGTTAAATGGAATCTGACTCCACATTGACTCTGGTAAAAAGATAGGTAGGTAAATAGATAAATGCATACATACATATGTAGATAAGTAAGTAGGCAGACAGGTAGATACAGATGGAAGGCAAAATGCAGCAACATGCTGACAGATAAATGTGGAAAGGTTCACAGGCAGGGTGGGCTGACACATCATAAGCAATGCAGACAACACTGCTCAGCCTGGGGTACATGTCTGGGAGGGAGCACTGCATGCGTGAATGGACACAGTCCTCCCGCACTGCTGGGAGTAGAGTGGTGCCTCGCAGTGAACAGCACTCGAGCAAGTGACCAGAATTCACACTGTTTCTCGATGTCAGGCAGTGACAAGGAGACTTCATCACTGTGACATCTCTGCTCCTTGTATACAAAATCAGCATAGCCTGGGTCGTATCCACACCAGTCTGACAGAGCAAAATTGAAGGCCTGTACTTTTAAATGTCAATGAACATTCAAGAGCAAGGAACTGTTTCACACTAAGTAGAAACTTGAAAGATAAGACAAACACAGTGCGTGAGAGATGAGGACAGTCCTGGACAACTGATGAAGTTTGAGTAAGACCAGTGTGGCTAAGTTACATTTATGTTAAATTTCCTGAATTTTCTCAGCATACCAATTAAATACAGGAATATTATTATTAGGAAATTCACATTTCCGCGTTCAGGGCATAACGACTATGAAATCTACAACTTCCAGATGGCTTAACATTTTAATCATGTAAGTACACACACAGTGCACATACATTATATGTGCAGGTCCTGTACACATCTGACATATAACACATGATTCTGAATCCGAAAACTGAATTGATAGAGAGGAAGCAGCTGCTTCAAAAAGGGTTGAAGTGAATGAACCTAAATAAAGGGAACACAGGAGTTTATTGTGTTACCAATGCAACTTTCCTGTAGACTTTTTTTTTTCCAAATGGGAAACAACACTAAAAATTTCTGCACTCAATCAGTGAAGAATCCACAGCTCAGTAAGCAAGAGTTGACAGTATGTGGTCTATGAAAAGCACCAGGCAACTTTTAATATGAGTTTGGTCCCTACCACTCCCTCCGCGCTGGAGCACTCAAATCTAGCTGGAGGCAAAGCGTAGAAATATGCATACCTAGGTGGAGTGTGCGTGTGGAGTCAAGTGTGCAGAACCTCAACCCAGAATACAGGCACATCCCCGTGTGGCCACACCTGGCAACAACAATGGAGCTCAGGACAGTCCTGGGATCTGGGATTCTGCACTTACCATAACTATGCCTCTTGAAAAGTCAGAGAAATCATATACCTATATAAGAAACAATAGTTTCATTAACAGAAGGCACCTGGCTGATGCAGCTCTGATGGGGCCAGAGCTGCAGGTGGAAGTGAGCACCTGCGTCTCCACTGAGCACGAAGTTGACAGGAGCGTGGATGCAAACCTGTACCTGTCCGAATCCATTTTGTCCAGAGGCTGTCTTTACTGTGTGACACACAGATGTTGCTACGTGGAGTTGGGCCCATTGAGTCTCATCAAGGGGCCCTCATCAAGGGCTCTTCACTCTCGATATTAAAGATCAACTCATTCAAGCAAGTAACAGCCCTGGTTCACGGCTGCGTAAGTAAGTGTTGTAACCAACCTCATAAAGAAGCACGTCGGCAATGAGTACAGATTTCGGTTTTCTCATCTCCAAATAGGAGACCAATTCCAACAGAAGTGCACCTTTGCAATTTGAAATAATGTTGACAAGCAAGAATGTCTGATTTGGTGAAACATACGTTCGTATCTTAGATCGCTGTAAGACTTTACTGAAATTTCCTGGCTTCTTTTGACAAATATTCCCATTTGTCCTTCCTTGTAGTTCTGTAACAAATACAGTGAAAATGAGCAAACATTACATTTTCCAATTTGCAAGGGTTAAAACCAAGAATGCTTGTTGCTAGCAAGAGTACAGCCCAACAGGCATGATTAAGCAAGTTGCTGAAAGTGTGAAGGATATAAGCTTTCTGAAGTTTGATATATGAGGTACTCCTGAAGCTTTGTGGAAAAATGGAATTGAAACTTTATTTTGATATAAACAATTCAAGTCCATGTATAACATAAAATGCATTTTCGTAACTATCTTGAAGAACTTTTGTATGCATGAAATAAATTTTGCACCAAAATAAATATATATTTTAAAGATATGTTTCTTTTGAGCCTAGAACAGTAGTCTAGTGGCTAAAGTCCTCACCTTGAACATGCCAAGGATCCCATATGTGCGCCGGTTCTAATCCCAGCAGCTCCGTCTGGCTCCCTGCTTGTGGCCTGGGAAAGCAGTCGAGGGTTGCCCAAAGCTTTGGGACCCTGCACCCGTGTGGGAGATCCAGAAGAAGCTCCAGGTTCCTGGCTCCTGGCTTCAGATTGGCTCAGCTCTGGCTGTTGTGGTCACCTGGAGAGTGGAAAATCTTTTTCTTTGTCTCTCTTTCTCTTTGTAAATCTGACTTTCCAATATAAATAAATAAATAATAAAGACTGGCAGCTCCGATAAACATCTTAAATAAAAGACTTACGTATTAAAAAAGGGGGGGGGCGTTTGCTTATTTTATTTGAAAGGCAAATTTATTGAAAAAAGGAACAGAGACAGAGCGGTCTTCCATCCACTGGTTCACTCTCCAGATGATCGCAACAGCCAGAGCCTGGTTGGTACAAAGGCAGGAGCCAGAAGCTTCTTCCAGGTTTCCCACGTGGGTGCAAGGGCTCATGTTTGCTGCTTTCTTAAGCACATTAGCAGAGAGCTGTATCAGAAGTAGAACAGTCAGGACTTGAACTAGCACCCATATGGGATGTCAGCCCTGCCAGTAAAGGCTTGACATACTACACCACAGCACCAGGCTCCAAATAAACATCATTTAATTCTGCTTTTCCACAAATGTTGCTACCTACCTTTGTGGTGTGTGTGTGTATACACACATATATAAGTAATTTATACATATACTTATATATATAAATCAAAGTCCTTCAAATGTTCCTATTTTTTGCCTCAAAAATTTTTTTCTAGGGATTTAACCTAAGGATACAGCAATAAGGTCCAACAAAATACATCCATTTAAAAGCATTATGTCATTCCAAGAAGAGTCACATTTTTTATGATCACACTATCATCAGTAAAATACTTCAATAATTTGATAATTTAAGACAAATATTCATTTCATAATATCAAGAGGAAAATCATATGCATCTCTAATGTTTTATAAATTATCCTTGTGTCTTTAAAATTCTGGAGTCAAGATCTCCACTTACAGGAGAAAGCAGCAGAAGATAGCCCAAGTCTTTGGGCCCCTGAGCCCACATGGGAGACCCCGAAGAAGCTCCTGGCTTCAGCTTTGAATTAGCTCAGCTCTGGCCTTTGCAGCCATTGGGGAGTTAACCCGGAAATGGAAGACCTTGCTCACTGTTTCTCCTTCTCTCTATAAAATCTGCCTTTCAAATGAAAATCAATAAATTTTGAAAAAAAAAAAGAAAGAAAAGAAAATGGAAGAAAACCTGTGGGGGCTCAGTGAAATGGCTTTACTAGCTAATTCTCCAGCTCCAAGCACAGGCATCCCATATAGTGCTAGTTCATGTCTCAAATCCATGCTTATGGCCTGGGAAAGCAATGGAGGATGACCCAAAGCTTTGGAATCCTCTATCCATGTAAGAGACTTGGAAGACACACCTGGCTTTGGATTGGTCAGCTCCAGCCATAAGCCAGCAAATGGAAAATCTTTCTGTCTCTCCTGTAAATCTGCTTTTCCAATAAAAATAAATAAATCCTTTTTAAAAAAAAACCTTTGGAATCAAATAATCAAAACACTAACAACTTTTTTTCAGAATTGTGTGGTTATTGCTGTTTTTATTTTCATAGGTTTTTTTTTTGGAATATTCCAAATAAACTGAAATGAATAATAATTCTCTATAATAATATATAAAGAATTTATAGTGGTGCCAGTGAGCTGGCCAGGTGGGTGGTGGGTGGTCCATGAGGGCCTGAGAACATGGGCTTGGGCTAGGGACATAGAACTGGTGGGGACGAGGGAGCACACCTCTAGGCAGGTGGAGTGACCCTGGGGATTTCCCCACGTGCTTGGTCCCGGGCAAGGAGAGCGGAGGGGAGGGAAGAGTCCCAGATCAGCATGCTGCCCTGGTGTGCTGGTGGACCAGGCCTGGACAACTTCAGTGGGCCTAGATCTTGGGTGTTTGGAGGGGTAAGGCACCAGACCAGCACATGTGCCAGGAGCTTGGGACTCTGGTGGGTGGGCAGAGCTCTGGACCAGAACTTCATCCCACTGGACTTGTGAAGGTTGGGCTGGAGAACCCATGTGCTTCTGGGCACACAGATTTGAATTAGTTAGAGAAAGGAGCAAGGGGATATGAGGTGTGGGACACTGCCATGGGAGTATCTTACAGGTGAGGAATGATTCCTGAAGGACTCCCAACAACAAAGGCCATTGTACTTGCAGGTAAACGAATGGACTTGTAGTTTGGAGGGAAGAAACCAGAAGACTGTTATGGGTCAAAGTGATGCACCAGCCCACATGGGAGACCTGAGCTATGCTTGCTAGCATAGAACACTGCTAACCACCACAAAGCAGCCCACATGAAAGCTAGGGCCGGGGGCCTGTCTGGCAGGGCTAGATCCAAGTAGCTGACAAAGAGTGTCAGAACAAGGGTCCAGTCACATTAGGCTGGGTCATGAAACTAACCAGCACACAAAAGAACCAAGTCCGAGGGTTGATTCTGGGGGACATGTGGGCCTTGCCCTGAGGAAATACAACTCCTACTGATTAGCTTTAGAATTCAAGCGGTGATGGGCTGAGCTAGGCATGATCATGAAACCTGCCAACACTCATGGGTACTGGGGTTGAGAATAGGCTGGGCAGCTACGGGCTGCAGCATCTATATGCGCACCATAAACAGGGTGCAAGTGGGCCAGGCTGCACCATTCACCAGCTCATACAAAGGCAGGGACGGAAGGGACAGGCTATGCCGGGTAAGTGCCTAGCACCCACTACCGTGTGTGAGATCTGGGTCTGAGAGTGGACTGAGTGGGAGAATTTGGGAAAAATCCCTTCATGGGTCATAGCTCCCACTGGTGAGCATGTGTTCTAGGCCTGAATGTTGGGCAGGCTGGGTGAGGTAGATCCATCTGTTGGCAAGTATGTGGTTTGGTTTTGGAAGGCAGCAGACCAGGCAAGGCCAAGCAAACCTTAGCCCACTGGCAAGTGCAGAAACCAGGCTATAGTGCAGGTCATGCCAGGCTAAGCTATCACACCTACTGGTTTGCATGAGCCAGGGATGGGTTGTAGCACCCACCAGCAAGAGCTGGGACTGGGGGCAGGCTGGGTCAGACCAGGTTGCAGCATCTAAAGGCAAAGGCCAAGACAGATGAGGGGCTACGCCAAGCTGAGTCAGAGCAACCACTGGCATGTGTGAGATCTATGGCTGGGAACCAGCCTGGTTAGGGAGCTAAACGGACGCCCTGGCTGAGTTGTGATTCCCACTGGTGAGCGGGAGGGCCAGATGGGGCTGCAATCTGGTCTGGACATAGCTGCAGTGTCCCTCAGCATGGGTGTGGACTAGGTCTGGGATGCACCAGATTGGGCTAGACTCCAGCACCCACTGGTATTCATTACAACCAGAGTGGGTGTGGACAGGCTAGGCTAGGCCTCTGTCCCTGCTGAGCCATGCATGAGCTGTGACTGAGTGTAGAACAGGCTTGGCTGGGCTATTGCACCCAACAGTAAGACCTGGAATGGGTGAAAGTTGGTCAAGAAAGACCACTGTTCCTACTAGGACAGGAAGTAGACTAAGTAGGACTGGCCAGTGGACCCACTGGTGTGCGCGAGATCTAGCATTGGAAGAGGTTCTGATAGAGGAGCTAGGGAACTCTGTCAGGACACAGTCCCTGCAGGTGAGTGCAAGAATCAAGACAGGGAGCAGCCCAGACCAGGCCAGACAACGGTACCCACTGGCTTACATTTGGCTCAGTTTTTGGGCAAGTCAGGTTGGGCCAGTACATATCACCCACTGGAAAGTCCAAGAACCAGAATGGTGTGTAGATTATGCCATGTCAGGCCACAATACCAGTCAATTCACATTAGGACTGGGACAGGGGGCTGGTTGGACTGGGATAGGCTGTGGCCCCCACCAGTGTGAGTTGGAACTAGGGGTGGGCTGAGTCAGGCTAAAGCACCCACTGGCAAATTCTGAGGTGAGGCATGCCAGGCATGCCTGATGGGGACAAAATGCCCACTAGCACACATGAGACATGGGGGGAAGGGGCCAAACCTGGTAGGGGACTGTCAGGGGCTCCCCTGCTGGACCACTACTCCCACTGGTGAGCATGAGAACTGGGATCAGGGGCAGACCAGGCTGAGAAGATCTACAATACCTGTTGGCCTCAGGTGACCTGGATCAGGGGAAAGCCAGGCTCAGTTGACTGTACCTACTGGTGTATGCATAAACCAAAGTAGGTGTGGCTTGATTGTACTTTGCCACAGCATCAGCCAACAGATGCTGGCACAGGGGGCAAATTCTGTGAAGCTACATTGCAGAACCACCTGGAGAGTACAAGATCTAGGCGTGGGAGTGGGCCCATTAGGGAAATAGTGGGCACCTCCCTCTAGGGTTACCATTCCCACTGGTGAACATGAGAACCAGGACTAGGGGCAGTCATGACTAGACAGTGAGCAGTATTCAACAGCACCAGTGTAGACTGGATAGTGGGGTTTGTTGGGTTGAACTAGGCTTCAAGGCCCATTGACATGTACAAGAGCTGAATGGGATATGAGACAGACTGAACCAGTTGGCTGTTCATACTGGTATGCATGGGAACCAATGCAGAGGGTCGGCCTGGTAGGGGTTATTGGGGGTCATTTCGACTAGGCTTCAGCTCCCACTGGTTTACGTGAAGGCTGAGTGCGTGGTGGCCAAATGTGTGGTGGTGTGATCCAACTGGACCGCAATACCCATTGGTTTGCATAGAAGACGGGACTAGAGACAGTACTGACCCAGGAATTGTAATCATCAACATGTGCATAAGCTGATTGGGGTGATGGACTGTGCTGGACCATGTATTGGCAAGCACACACAAGAATCAGGTCTGGGATCATCTCAGATGAGGTTTCTTTGGGTATACCCCAACTGAACCATTGAATTCAGAACTCCAATCATGGAGAGAATTGCAGGTTCCATGGTCTGACCATGGAGTGAATGTGCCAGAGCTGGATTCCTCAGTGGCTTAGGTAGAGCAGTGGACAGCATATCCAGGTGCACATGGAACATATGGCAGTACATTGGAGCCTGCAGAGGACAGCTGGTACCAAAACAGAGGACAGAGGACAGAACAAGTTGATCAACTACCCCAGCCAAGGTTTGACAGTGAACATCTGGACAAGTGGAGACTAAGCCACTCAGACAGTGGATTCTGGAGAGATTTCATTGTGCTTGGTGTAATGAAATCAACAGCAACTCAGAACTGTTGAGCTATCAAAACCGCTTGAGTAGGACCCTTGGAGTATGCCCCACATCAGGGACTCTGGGATGGTTGGGAGGCTGGGTGTGGCTTCTCCCCTTATCTCCTCCCTTCCCTCAGTACAGGAAGGAAAAAAGAGAATGTGGAAACAATGGTCTTACCCACTTTTCTCTACTCCTTGACTCTTTGCACCCTAATCTACTATGTAAACATCATCAAAAATAAAATTTAAAATAACTAAAGAAAGAACCTTTAGTGCCTCTTGTGGTTAGCATGAAATTGTATGTTTATATTTTACTTCTGAACAGTGTCTTACCTGTCCACAGAGAAGATCTGGTGTCTGATGTCAGGGACTCCCTTCAGCTCGTGAGTTGTTGGATTGAATGTTTTGTGTCATCTCTTCCCTTATCCTATCCTTGCTCCTGTACTTTGGTATCCCTGGGCAATTTGAAAACCTCAGTGCATCCTTATTAAGAAACCAGACCGGGCCCGGCGCGGTGGCGCAAGTGGTTAAAGGTCCTCCTTGCACGCCCGGGATCCCATATGGGCGCCGGTTCTAATCCCGGCAGCCCCGCTTCCCTTCCAGCTCCCTTCCAGCTCCCTGCCTGTGGCCTGGGAAAACAGTCGAGGACGGCCCAAAGCTTTGGGAACCTGCTCCCGCGTGGCAGACCCGGAAGAGGCTCCTGGCTTCGGATCAGCATAATATCGGCCCGTTGCGCTCACTTGGGGAGTGAATCATCGGACGGAAGATCTTCCTCTCTGTCTCTCCTCTCTGTATATCTGCCTTTCCAATAAAAACAAAATAAAAAAAAAAAAAAAAAAAGAAACCAGACCAGGTGAAAAACCAAACTTGGGAAGACTCTGCATCCAAAAACACTTTTTCAATAGCCCTTGTAGGATAAATAATGATTAATGTCAAAACTCTTCTCTGTAACTGCAGAACTCTCATGGCTAAAGATTTAATAGCAATGAAAACAACCTACTTCAGGGCCATGCAACTTCCAAAGAGCCCAGGAGTGGGCTACTCTAGATCAGATCTGGGTTTTGTTGAGATGCTGTCTCCTGCATTGCACAATGGGTCCGGATGTGTTGCCACACGTCCTCTGGGGAGGCACCTTAAATCACTTATCAGGCAATGAGAAATGGTTAGGCAAATTTTCCAGAGAAACGTGGTGTTTCCCCAGTTGTAATAATGTTCAAACTTCTAATTTACATGTGTGGGGGCAGAGATGCCAATGTCATTAGGAACATGAAACAATAACTCATTTTGGTGGAATTTAGACTTTCAAGTCTTTCTCAAGCAGCTGTGCTAAGGGGTGAGGACCAGTAGGTGTCCTGTATCAACAAGCCTGCCCAGCCTCCAGGGCTGCCAGTCACGGGGAAGGACAGGGCAGTTGTCTGGAGGCAGCTCTGGGCTTTTTTTTTCCTTAAGAGATGGTTGATTATTTATAGCATGGGATGTTGTCTTTTCTCTTTTTCATTCTATATTTTTGTGGGGCACTGGGTGACTATTTGGCACTTGTCTACAAAGTGTTATGATCAGATCACGTGCCAGCTCCAGCTTTGGATTCTCTTTCCTGGCTTTCTTACCTCTGTTGCCTCTCTCCCTCTGAACAGAACAGGATTTTCTCAGTGTTGGTCTGTGGAATGAAGTTAGCATTTCTGAAAAGAGATTCTATCTTGGGGTCAGCTGTCCTTGATAAAGGGACCCTGTATCAATTTCATCTGCACCAGGAGCTGCTTCTTTGAGACCAAGAGTTTGAGTAGGTAGATCAGGTACCCACCATCTATGGTAGTTTAAGGGCCTTAGGAAAATCCTCTATGCATAATACATTATTCAATGATGCTGGAGGAGCCATTATTGGTCACCTATTCACACAGATACTTTGTGCTGGTTCCTTAAGTTTCTTTGAAAGAAAAATAAAGGCTGTGTTCTTATGAAGATGATGAAGTCACAACATTTCTTCCTAAGTGGGTTTATCAATTGTTTTTCTGCTAATGATACTGACTCCAGAATCTCCGACTCCCCTGCATTGGAAATTGACAGGTGACCAAGGAACAATCTGGACAAGGTTGATTAGAGGCTCCTGCTCAAACACGGGGAGGTAACACAGTGGAAGGCATTTCACCAGCTTGCTCACCCGTGGGAGCCCAACAGGGACGTGGGGGGAGGGGCGGTGTGGGTAAGCCCTCTCACACTTTGTCTAATCTCTCAGCACGTGGCACTCACTGGGTTTGTACCCAGTTTGTTCAGATATAGTTGATTTTTTTCTTTTGAATGCTCACTCTTGCCTCATACTGTGCTATTCTGGGCATTTCATGCAGGCTGGGGACTCCCTAATGAGGCTTTCCCAGGAGCGAAGGCAGTTAACATCTGGATGTTCCTTATATCTGATTGGCTTATTAACTGGAGAGAGATACATGATCAGGTTAGGAGACGGGTCCATCCTGGGTCAGCAGGGGTTACATCCAGTGACTCGTGTTTCTGTCCTGTCGTGCTAATAAAAAAAGTAGTGAGTACTACACATGATTTGGAGGAGTGTTCTCATTGCATCTGATGCACAGGACAGAACTTTCACCAAAAACAGATTACATAATGATATCAAATCACAAAAAGGAAGATGTCAGTGTAAGTGAGTAATAGGTAACACACAGGCAATGAAATACATATCCACTCTAAAGCTGAACACAAAAGTTTGAGTACTGTCCACCTGCCACTCTTACCTGTTAAACCAAAATGTCCCTGATGCCCACTCTGGGAAGGAATTGTCTTAAAAAAAATCTCAGGATTTTGCTGGCAGAAATTTGTTTGTTTGTTTTGTTTTTTGGAAAAGGGGTTGAACCTGCTTGAGGAACCAAGGAAGTCTTTGAGGATAGCCAGTTCTCATTCATCAGAGCCTAGCTAAACATGGTGTTGGGATCATATACCAGAAGAAGAAACAGTGTCAGCTGAAAGAATGAGCAGCTTTCATTCTGAGTGTGGGTTGAACAAGTTGAATTCTGTTTGTTCTGGGAGTTCATCCTTGCTTCGTGCAAACAGCTATCACCAACAGCCCAACAATAAAAAAAAAATGCAGATGGTCCTTATAACTTGGAGACAATTGAAGATGTCTTTGTGTTCCAGGAGTGTTGTGCTGTGGTATGCTGGGACTTTCCTCCGCATACCCTGAGCTCTGGGAAGTCCACTCTGGCAGCTCCTCCCACCCCTGGTATTTTCTGAGTCAGGGCAAGAGCAGGCGTGGAGACACACAACACATGTCTCCATAGATCAAACTTTAAGCCCTGCCAATGAAGCATTCATGACCTATGTTCAGCTCCCACCTTAATAATCCTTTGTAGCTACCAGGTGGCATGATCTGCAATTGGACTCTGAGTTTTGTGCTAATGTGCAGGCCCAGGGAGAACTGTCCCTTGGATGTCCACAGGTCACAGTTGAAAGGGCCAAAGTGCAAAAGGGACTGATGGCAAAAGTACTGCCAGCTTCACCCATAGCTTTGCAAGTGAACCCTGTCAGGCCCAGGGCTGTTTGCACCTATGGCGATGCCAGGTGCTTTGCCCTGGAAAGTTAAACTGGGGTGACAGACTCACCAAGTTCTTAAGCAGGGCCATTTGGCTAGGCCATTCTTCTTTTCTTAAAATTTATTTATTTTTATTGGAGAGGCAGATTTACAGAGAGGAGAGACAGAGAGCAAGATTTTCCACCTATTACTTCACTCTCCAAATGGGTACAATGGCCCTAACTGAGCCAATCTGAAGCCAGGAACTTCTTCTGGGTTTCCCGCGTAGGTGCAGGGTCCCAAGGACTTGGTCCATTCTCCACTGCTTTCCCAAGTCACAAGCAGGGAGTTGAGTAGGAAGTGGGGGAGCTTGGACATGAGCCAGTGCCCATATGGGAATCTCTGCCCTTGCAAGGAGAGAATTAACCAATGCAGCCATCACACCAGGCCCAGATCAGGCCATTCTTACTCCCTCAGCACTCTGAGTGGTCTAGATCACAGATTCTGGATCTCTTCTGGGCATCTAACCCATCTGCAGGGGCCCTCTTAGATAAGGGCTGCAAGCTGGGGCAGGGCTCAAGAGTTTGCTTCTGCACAAGCTCCCAGGTGCTGCTGATGCTGCTGTGGTCCAGCCCCCACTTGGTAACCCGTGCTTAGAAGGAAGGTGCTCTGCACAGGTATGTTCTCTCGACTCACACTTCTCCTCATGGGGTGTGCGAGCCAAGGGGAGCTGGAAGGCAAGCATCAGATCTACAGGGTGCGGGGCCAGTTCTTCCCCTGGTCGCAGGGCACTCCCGGCCCCTGCTGGGCCCCTGGCCCCATTGCATCGAGGCGCTCTGTTCCCACAGTGCCGAGCCTTGGCTCTCCCCCACGGGCTCTGCCACCAGCACCCTTTGATCTCCCACCCACTCTTCCCAAGTCAAGTTTCTCTTGGCTCCTTTCTCCACTTGCCTTCCCACTCCTTCCCCCGCTTTTCTCTTACGCCACAAAACAAATGTAAAATAACATTTCAAAAATATTAAAGATGGGTGCTGATGAAATCCTATTTTTGTTTTCTTGGAATGGAGACGAGCAGTCACAACAATCGCAGACACAGTTATTGTCTGAGGACAAAATCCTGGCTGCTCACCCATGACCTGCAATCAGAATTCCCAAACGAACTGTTTGCCAACTCTTGGGGTTTTCTCCAATGCTTGTAGTCTGACAAGGCTCTGAAAGCTGCTATCTGCCCGGCTAATGGAATCCAAGTTACCGCTTCAACTTTTTCTTACAAACGGGAAACAGCTCCTCCCACCTGTTGCTATGATGAACTTAATCCCTCAACTTTGTTCGAGTATTTACACTGGTTTTGAGTTCTTTTCTTCCTTCCAGGGCTGTTTGTCACTGTTGGTCTGAGTTATTTGAACAGGTGGCTTTGCCCAACCGATGCTAATGTGAGGCTTTTGTCTGCTGGAAGATCGCACAGGGAGCCATGTCAGGGAGAAATGGTTCTTTCTTACTGAACTTTTCACACCTGTTTTAATAACCATCCTGCAGTAGATCTAAAATAATAAGCCAGAGAGCTCATCCTAGCTAACCCGACACGCGCCCAGCACGGAAGAGCCTTCACTTTCTTCTTGGCGGGCTTGACAGCGACTCCAAGGGTCCGTGCAGGGACCTGGGGCATCAGGAATCCCTGCTGAGCATGTTTTGGGGAGCCTCTCTTGGGGTGCTGGCCGACGTGGGGAAACAAGTGGGAAGCCGGGCCGCCTCACCCAAGCCCGGTGTCCCGATCCTTTTGTCCGGGGCCACTTTCCGCGGCAGCAGCGGCGGAAAGACCAGCGTGCGGGCTCCGGGCTGCGCTTGGCTCTGGATCACAGGCAGCCACCCCGGGACGCCTCGGCGCGCGCGCTCCCTGGATGCAGATCACAGGCGCCCGCCCTCCGCCGCGGCCGACCGGGAGCCCGCCTGCTCCCTGGAACGCGATCACAGCCCCGGCCTCCGGGCCCCGGGGCCAGGGAGGGTGCACCACCCGGGCCCGGGGGAAGAGCTCAGCCTGGCTCGTTCCCACGGGGAGGTCCGGGGTCGAGCTCGGCGTCCTCCCACCTCCCACGCCAGGTGTCCCCCGGCGGCGGGGAGGTAGCACGGAGGGAAGCAGGAAGTGCGTGAGGCGGTGGCGAAGGGGGCTTCGGAAGTGCTGTGCAGACATATCCGGGTCTAGACCACGTGGTGGCCACCCAAGCCTTTGCTCCTAACCAAGGACTTGTGGAGGACGAGCTTTTCTAGAACGCTGTGGGGGCATCTGCAGCCTGTTAGCTCGCTGGCCACAATAAAAGGAAGAATCGAGTGTGCATGGAACAGGCAAGGCGGGCTTGGATATAGTTTAAAGGGATTCAGTTCTGCCCACAAAAATGGGGTGATGATGTTCGGTTGTCTCCTGGCCGCCACTCCACACCTGCGCGCCGTAGGTGGGCTCCTGTGCAGCCTTCCTTGCGGCAGCCGCGTGCACGTGTGTGTGTGTGTGTGTGTACATTCACAGATAAGCATGTCCCCACAGTCAAGATAATCTACCTTTCTGGACCTAGGGCGCCACGAGGTAGTGGGGTGTCCAGCTCTCCTTCACTTATGGATGCCACATACACACCTTCCCAGCGTGATCCCATCCACTGTCCTCTCTACCGGAGGTATAGGAAGTCTGGCAGCTGCAACCCATCCGGTAGACAAAAAGCCCAGCGAGCACTGGGAAACATCCCCAGGATCCATATGCTTGGGAAGCATGACCTGTGGACTAAACCAAATGGAATGTCTAGAAAACGTGCTGTGCTTTTCAAGTTCATGTCAGGGCTGGGATTAATAAAATGCAATTTCATTGTGCAGTGTTAATGCATTCAGAGTAGCTCTCCTCAAAGGATGTGTGCCCCTCTTCCACAAAGCACAGTGGTACCACTCTCACTGTGCTCTTGGGACCAGTGGTGGCTGCCTCCCCAGCATCCATGCTTACCTTCTTCCCATGCCAGGGAATGACAGCTTGGCCCCTTGCAGCGAGCTGTCTTGGATGGGTAGGAGGGAGCCAGCGCCTCACAAAGCTGCCTGCATGTTAGGGTCTCTCATGTGCAGCCCCGCTGACACCTTACTGAATCAGGATCTTGGGAGCGAGGGATGAGTCTAATTGCCATAGGGGTTGGGAACCACTGGTTCAAATTATCAGAGGAACCTCATCCTGCAACCATGAGCAAGAGTTCAAAGATGGGCAGTCGCCTGAGGCTCAGCCAGTCAGTAGATGACAGGGTGCCCATACTGAAAACCAAAACCGAAGGAAAAACACATAAGTGTGAAATGCACTGTGGACTGGGACACGTAAGGTGTTTCCAAGGCCAGAAACACAGGGTATGTTACAGAGCTACCAGGCAATGCGGTTGGATGGGTTTATGCCTAAGAAGTCTAGCTGTGTCGCATGAGATTTGACATGGTAGGGGAATAATTACAGCACGGTTGGAACTGGACATGATCAGATTTGGTTTTGGTTTTCTGAGGGAACGTTGGTGTTGTCACCATGGAGAGCGGATCTGAACAGGAAGAGATGAGAAGGCAGAAGCTGATGAAAAGGCTGCAGTGGGATCAAATGTGTAAAACTCGCAACTCCCAGGCAGCCTGGCAAGTTGGAGGAGCCATGTGCCCGTTACAATACCCGCTGCATGGCAGCCGAGGAAGTTCTAAGGAGAAAAGGTGGAAGGAGGGAAGGAAATACATTATCATTGAAAGAAACACACTAACTGAGCATGGGCAGGAACTCAGGTTGCTATGTATGTTGATTCCAAGAGAAAACAAAAAGACTGAATGCACAAAATGATTAGAATTAGAATTTGTCTGGTCTGAGAACACCTCAAAGTTTCTTTGGAAATCTCCCCAATTGAAATGCTGGTCTCAGAACCCTAACCAAGAAAAAAGAGAGAAGACGGAACAAGTCAATCAACAATCTCAGCTATATGTTGGCAGCGAAATACAGGGCAAATGGAGACTCTATGATGGACTATGTCAATCAGTGGATTCTTCAAAGACCTCATAGTGCTTGGAGTGGCAAGATTGGCAGCGATTCATAACTGGTGAACTATCAAAACCACTTGAGCAAGAACCTTGGAGCATACCCTACATGCGGGACCTGGGGAGGGTGGGAAATTGGATGGGCCTTCTCTCTTAATACCCCCCTTTAAACATGAAGGAAACAATATGGAAATAATAGTCTTACCCACTTTCCTATAGCCCTTGAACCTTTTTACCCTAATTAACTATGCAAAGATTGTTAAAAATATAATAAAATAATAATAAATTAAAAAAAGAAAAAATGATTAGAATTTGGTGGAAGTGCTTGTTTGAAAGTTAACTTGTTGAGGGATGCAATGCATAAGATAAAACTCGTCAGGCTCAGTGTCCAGGCTGGAAGGTTTCCAAAGGGGCCAGCACGGAAGTTTCTTTGTCCTCCCTCCCAGGCAATCCACTGTGCACACTTCCGGCCCCTGGCAACTGCTGGGCAGGATTTTTGCCCTGCTGCCTTTCCTAGAATAGCACATCCATGGAATCACACAGTTGCTTTTTGAGTCTTTTTTTTTTTTCCCACTAAGCAAAATGCTTTTTACCTGCAGTAAGATTATTGCATTTATCAAGGGTTAGTTTCCTTTTATGGCTGAATGGCATGCCCCTGACAGATGGGTCACAAATGGCCATCTCACCAGTTGGAGGATATGCAGGCTGTGTGGTGAATATCTTGTCACCTGAAAAGAGCCGTGCTTGCTAAGGATTTTGAAAACAGCTTATTGTGGGCTGGAGTGGACCCTAAATGCCACCGAGTGCATCTTTCTAACGGAGAGACAGAGGTGGGTAGAGACAGACAGACACAGGGTGATAAATTAGCCAACTTTTTTTTTTTTTCAGAATAACTGAAGTACCCTAATACAGCTTCAGAAACTGTAAGCGCAAATGGAATGAGGTAGACTCATGGGAGGCCCTGTGGCGGATGGGCTAGCCCAGGGCGAGTGGGCTAACTCAGGAGAATGTGGATGGCAGGAAGCAGGGGAAGTGTTGGGAGAACTAACTCGGGCTCCCAGGAGAACCATTTTCCTCTCTTCTGAAGGCAGGACACACAAACCCACACATCTCGCAATAGGCCTCATTTTTTAACATCTTCTTAGGGGCCAGTTTTGTGGCATAGTAGGTTAAGTTGCTGTCTGCAACATTAGCATCCCCATATGGGCGTCTGGCCCTTGTGGTCATTTCAGGGAATACAAAACCAATGGGAGAGTTCTCTTCTCTCTGCCTTTCAGATAAATAAGTACATCTTTCAAAAAAAGAAAGTTCTCTCCTCCCTGGGGTAACTAAACTTCCCACACGGAAAGCATTGGAGGGCATAAAAACATCCAAGTGGACACGGAGCAGAGAGATGCAGCCACAAGCCAATGGCTGCCAGCAGTTCCTGCCACTGGAAGAGGTGAGGGCAGACACTCCCCAGAGCCTCCGGAGAAATCTGCGCTCTGGTTACACCTGAAGGTTGAACGTCTGCCCTCCAGAACTGTAGAACAAATGTGTGTCATTTTTAAAAATTGGTGGAAACCCCAGTTTGTATGGATTCTCACTGTTTCTTATTGTCACTCTTCATAGAAGCCATTCCAATCAGTGATTGTGGCATCTCATTTGCTTCTAATTTGCATTTCCCTAAGGGCCAGTGATGAACACCTTTTTATACATTTATTTACCATGTGGATTTTCTTCATTGGAAGGCCTGTTCAAATCTTTTGCTTAATTTGTATTAATTTGTGTTTTTATTCATGACCATTTCTATCCTTGTAAGGTATACCATAGCTGACAATTAAAACAATTCAGCTTCATTTTGTTGAAAAGTAACATATCAAAAATAAACAATCTTTTAGTCCCTATGTATTATTATAAAGCACGACAGTACACTGAATAGACACTTAGCAGACTCTAGCTTGCATCTCCATCTCTCCCTCACGTATTAGCACTTGGAACAATGGGACTGAGTCAGAGCTGCCTATCAGCTGCACCATCAGGTCTGCTCATTTATCTTGTTTTTGGTGGAGCTCTGAAAGTGCTAGGGCAAAGGGAGGAGGCGCGCACACTGCTTATTGTGCAATATTTGGGTATTCTCACAAGAGAGGCTGCCCCAAAAATCATTAATTATTTCATCTTGGAGAGCTCACCTTCCAGTTTTTCAGGATCTGGAGGCTGAGATTATTCATTTTCATTCTGAATTGTTCAACCCTGGCCTTGTTTGGAAGCACAAGACTGGTTTCTTTTAATCTTAAAAAGATCCTCTTTTAGATATGCCCATGGAAAGTTGACTGGAACAAATGTTGGAACATAGATGGAGCCTTGAATACCATCACGAATCTGTGCTGGGATTAGCGTATTCATAGCAGCCAATCATTACTGAAGAAACAGCATCTGCCATGAGTTGGCCAACGTTGCTTGCAGACAGACCTACACATATTAGGCGCCACATGTTAATGTGTGAGGTGACTTCAGGAGTCACTTCCTGCTCTTCTGGGCGTATCCTCATTGTTAAAAGGGGTATTGTCATATTTTACCAACACTATATTGCAAACACATTTAATGTTGACCTGTATACATATATACTTTAACATTGGACCGTAGTGCATATATACTTAAGCAAATTTTACAATATTTATTCTTGCACAGAATTTTTTAAGAATTTCCTTCTAACATCATGAAACAGTCTAAGAAACTAACTACCAAAAAGAGTCACATTCTGTAGGGATATTAAAATGCCCACCATTTGCAAAAGGTTCAGAAAATCCCTAGATTAGAACAACTGAAACACATTTCAATTTTAGAATGCTCTCACTGCAGTGTAAACTTCGTGCTCTTGGTTTGGCTATTTAGTAAAGGAATTAAGAGGAAACGTGGACTCCTGGAGGGCTCCTAGGCAGAAAACGGGAAGGAGAAAAAGAGCTGATGGAATCCAAATGAATGAGAAGTTGAGTTAACAGTTGGGTACAGATGCTGCTTGCTCGGTTTTAACTAATACACATAGTGACATGAGATGGCCACAATGGAAAAACTGAAGCTGTGGAATCTTTATATAAATCTGAAAGCATTCTAAAAGAATAAGCTTATTTTTTAAATGTTCGTGAACATGGATATTACTAGAAACTGAGGGCATATGAAATTATAACTACCATAAAAACCCCCAAGTAATGACTAATTAAACTCCAACATTAAATTAATACAAAATAAAGATTTTTTATTGTTACTTCATTATGAAGGCACCATTAAAAATACACAGTATAATATTAAATTTTTATTTTACAGAAATTAGTTAGATTTATCAATTAGTACTTAGCAAGTTTATTAATACATATTATACAATTTCTAGACTTAATCATTAGTTCTTACCTGGTTTCTTCTCCTGGTTTTATTACTCTTCTAATAAAATACTTTATTATTTTATTTGCATTCTTTTATTGAGCATAAAAGGATAATATTAAGGGCTATAATTGGTTCACTCAAAATTCATGTTTAAAAGGGTTAGTCAGATTCTGGTTGGGAACACATATCAGATTTTACCTGTCATGCAAGCCATCAAGTGCAACATAAGATTGCAAGTTTTTAAAATCTTTTTACTCTTCAGGAGAGAAGTTCTGACTCCATTTCAGAGTGAGCTCAATTTCCCACTCTTCAAAGAAGTCGGATTCTTGACCATTTCTGCCTACTTTTCACCCAAAGCCAAACACTCTCTGGATTTGGGGTAGAGTACCTAAAATCACACAGGGTTAAGTCAGGCCAAACGCGGATCATGATCAGTTAAGGATCTGAACTCTGGAGATCCGTCTCCATTCAACATTTGCATTCCTATCCATCCTCTAGTCTCTCACACTGGGGAAGAATCACATGTGAACTCTGTTGAGGACTGACTTGGCAGTGGCCTTGACCATGGGGAGGTGTCCACAGACAGAGATGGCGCTGAGAGAGGTGTGGCTTCCCTTCGCTTTCCTGCTCCGCATTTCAGGTGCTAACTGGGTTCCTCGGGTATGGCTCTTCCCGCCCTCTGGCTCCCAGTGGGTGCCGAAGGCCATTTCTCCTTGGTGCATCGCCTCAGTGGCTCTAACAACTTTGCGTTGTCCCCAGTCTCTAAGTGTCAGATTTAGGGCAGCCTCACACACACCAGTGACTCTGCGCTGTCTTTTCCTATGATGGAATTGTGAGTGAATTAACAGCGAAGCTTTTCTTCACCTGCCAGAGCTCTAGGAGCTAAGATATGTTTCCATTCACTCAGTCACTTAGGTAGTCCCATCTCTAAGACTGGGAAGGTATGGCAAACAGACCCTGTGGAAGACACAAAACACGCCACTCACAGGCCACACAGGCTGTCTCCCTGCGTCATCATGCTAGCCTGCAGCCTGACCACACCACGGTGTCCTTTGCCTTCTTACCTAAAATGCCTTATCCTAGTTGTTCCTCCTTCTGCTTCACCTGTTCAGGTCTTACTTCCAATTCTATCAAAGGAGTATGTCCTCCCAGAAATTACCTCTGATCTTGTCTGACTGACATTTCCCCATTCTACAATGATTCTCAGAGCATTTGGCACAGAATATACCATGCTGAACATGTTACACTGATGACTGAATACTCTCACACTATTATATCTGCTCACCTCAAGCCAGAAAGTAAAGGCTCAATGCGTTTTGTTTCCAAGTTCATATAACCAGCAAGTGATAGAGTTGGGATTCCAATCCAGGGAACGTGATTTCAAAAATCACTGTGCAAAACTCCCTCACATTTAATGAATATAAATCCATTGTAATGAATGAAGTTTTTCTGTGTCCAGTGCCACCACACAGTATTTTACTCCTCCATCCTCCTCCAGTGACTACATAATGTTATTCTCACTTTCAAAAGCAGTAAAAAGCTCAACTCCATATTCTTTAATGCTTATGCTTGCTATGAAGATATGCGCAGTCAGGTGAGGAATGCAAGCAGTTTATGTTCCTTAATTAATGCTTAAAAAACAGAACACATGATTCCTGAATCACTCTTAAAATACGCCACTGAGAGCTTTTCACACGTCCACCATAACAATTCCTTTCATTTGATTGTTTTTTTTTTTTTTTGAAGCAAAGACTCTGTTGTAGCCAAAATTATATAGACCAGTGATTACGCCATTAGTTTTCCATCCCGAATCAGAGCTGAACATGGTCCTATTGCACTACACTAGTCATGGTCATGCGGTGAGTGACAGGATGGTTCGGGATTCTGGGCATCATTTTGAGTTCTACCTTGGGACGAAAGTCACTCTGGAAGCAGTAAAGCCATGAAACTCTTCAGCGAAGGTGAAGCATGGGTGTGCAAGGACATTTATTATGATTTGTAGAGCATTTCGGGATTAGCCAAAATTTTGGTAGGGAGAGCATGCATGGTACAGTCAGATAGCCTTGGCTTTGAATTCTGGTTCCACAGGTTACTGTGACCTTAAGCAAGTTGCTAACCCCCATGAAAGTTTCCTCGTTTGTAAGCAACAAGATAGTCCCTGGTTCTTTGATTTTCAAATTGCTGAAATGCCTGTGCATGGCTCCCCCAGCTGCTGGAAAATGTTGAGTCACTTGTAAAATAGGTGCCAGAGCTCCGCTGCTTCAAGTGCATTCTCATCACTCAGTAGCCATCCTGGCCTCCCCCACAAGGCCCTTCTTTTCCAGAAGTGCCTAGATCCAGTAAAGAAGAGATTAATGCAATGTGCAAGGTGAGGCCCCAGGAGCCTCCTGCATTTGTTCTGATTCACAGGAGACTGTGGGACTGTTTTGAATATCATTTCACTTTCGTGAGGTCATTGGGCAACCATGTTTGCCATTTGTAAAGTTCTTTGCACTATTCCTAACATATACAAATATATCATGCTGTTTGCAGTCTAGCATAATTTCCTTTTCTGGCATTGGATATGTTACCTTTTTGTCTGGACAGTGATGGTGTTTTCCAAGTGAAACCACCTGGGAGTGGGGAGGCTAGCATGATCAGTCTGGGCCAATCAAGCTATTTCATTTCTTTCCTGCTGGCAATGATTGGCACAGGTGTGGAGTCATGACCCAATGTTGCTCTAATGAGCCACACTAGGCCTATGTTTTTCAGGAGAAACACACAAAAAGGAATTTGGAGTGGTTGCCAAGAAATCTCTGAAGCCTCGTTCATGGGGTGGGCGGTGTGGTGGAGCAGGTTAAGCAGACACTTGGGGATGCCAACGCCCTAGAGCTGAGTGCTGGTTCAAGCTCCTCTGTTGCCAATCCAGATTCGTGCTGATGCATTCTGGAGGGCAGCAGATGATGGCTCAAGTGCCTGGGTCCTGTCGCGTGTGTGGGAAACCTACATCAAGTTTTGGATTCCTCTTTTCAGCCCATCATGCTTTGGGGGTGGTGAGCATTTGAAGATTAAGTTAAAGATTCTCTCTCTCTGGCTTTAAAGTAGAGGAAATAAATAAGTACACATTTGGAAAATCTCACTCAGCTCTAAGTATATGTGCTACAGAACACCCAACAAATGTTAATAATAGTTACATTCAAGTTGAAGAGAGGAGAGGCAGATGGCCACCTGTGACTATCACTTGGATACCTGCATCCAGTAAAATTTACATAAGACTGAGATATTCAGGAATAAGTATTTTTGATCTTCTGGTTGTTTATCTGAATAAACCTGGATTTTGACACACAGAGGGTCATACTGCAGTGGCTTGATGAGTTGGTTATTTGGCAAACACATAGCGAGTGCTTCCCATGTACTGGTACTCTATTTCCTGTTTTGCATTCTCTATAAGACCACGACCCCTATATCCATCAATGACATCTAACAGGTGTCTTCCTGGAGTCTGGGAGTGGTGAGCCTGCTCTCCAGGGGCTTCTTATCACCTCCCACCCCCTAACTGTCTTCCTGTATTTTATTCCTTGTTCATCCTCATTGTTGGGGAGAGTGGTGCTAACCATGTTCCTCATACAGACTGTGGCAAAGGTCACATTTTACAGATGTTGGTTGGTCCTGGAGGCAATGAGTTTCAACACAACGGGTGCTCAATAGTTGTTGGCCAACATTCCAAAGTTCAAGGAAGTGGTGAAAGATTCCCAGTTTGTGATCAACTAAGGCTACAATGGCACCGATTTGCCCATTTGATTAGGGTCTTTTGGGCATTGTAAAATCTGTTGGAACTGTCATCTGAAGCCTTCATAGGATTCAATCACAAATATGCTCCCGGATCACTTGTCTCTGGAATATTAGCTGTTCTCCCTACCTGGGCCTTTAGGGCAACTAAATTAGATCAAGTCTGGAGTATTCTAGGCAGTTCTGCGACAGTACAAACAACCCAATTCACTTGACTAGGGGAACTGTACTTGAAATGATGACTGAATGGAAAATTATCACATGCAAACTTTCTTCCAAGCCACACCTTCTACCCACTGGGCACTTGAGGACAGAGTCACAGTGCAGCATTTCTTGGCTGGCCTCCACTGCCAGGTGAAGAGACAGATTTTCCCCAGCCATTCAGACAGAGGAGGGATGCCTGCTCTCAGCCCATTCAGAAGGGAAAGTTGTAAAACTTCCCTGCTGAGCCTTTTCTGGGAAAAGTGGAGTTGCATAATTCTTGCAGGCACAAGCTCTCCAGGCAGCTATTGTTTTTAGAAACTGACTCCATTCTCCGGAGTTGCCCGAGGGATAAGATGGCGTGATACCCCACAGATCCCCTCAGCCCACTTTTCTGTGCAGCTGAGCAGAGAGCAGATCCATGATGCATTCCAAGTTCAAGCTTTCTGTTCTGCAGAAGGGTCCTCTCGGGAGCCCTTCCTTTTGTTTGGCAGCACTCAAATTCAAGCTTTTGCCTTGATGAAGTCATACTATGTTCACTGGGCTATTCTGTAGAGCTGCCTGATCTGGGAAAAGCTTACAGAGTACTTGGTATCCACCTCGAGTTTTTCTTCCTGGGTCATCCTGCACAGTGTAGATGACACAGGCAGCAAGCACACGTCAAGAGCATTCTTGACTTACAGAATATGTAAACGGATGCAAAAATAGTAAAAGCAGATATTGAGAAGTGGCATGTTTTTTCCCTAGAAATCCTGGAAATTGGCCATTTATTTTTTTAGCCACATTGTGTCAGATGAGAGAAATCATAATGAGAAATCAAGTATCAGGAAGTCCCACAGACTCATTCAATAGCACCTGATGTGGAAATGTACTGACAGATAGATCTTCTCAAGGACCGTTTGGAGTCTATCACCCTTAGTATCTGAATCCCTTAATTACTGTGGCAAATAATTGTCTACCACATCTTTGGAAACAAATCTCTGCATCTTGCCTTTAATTCTTCGGCAATTTTTAGAGAAAGACAATTGGATAAAATCCGTACAATCACTTCTAATTATACAAAGGAAGGAAACAATATATCTTCCTTAACATAATGAGGAAAAATGATTAGTAACTTTCCCCATTCCTTCAATGAAAGTGACAACTTTCAGTTGGTTTCACCGCAAGTTTTTTGGCAGAACACCTTTGCTATATAGCCTTCTACACAAAACTAATTGGAAGAAAGTCTCTCTCCAAAAAGCACCTGGATGATGACAGACAAAAAGAAAGAGCGGTGGGTAAACTCAGCCTTTCCCTCAGACCTGTAGACTTTAAATGGTTGAACGAATGTGCTGATCACCACAGTCAGGCATCGGCAGTATCCAGAAAGTTATTGAGTAAAGCCAAATGGGGCTTTGATGGCGGACTTTTGCCAAAATACCCAGGAGGAACTTTTGAAGAGGAAAACATTTAGAGCAGGTGTCATTGTGAAGGTTCAGTTGCTGAGCAGCAGCCCCATCAGTCTGCTGTCTGGGAGACGCTGGCCATGGTGGGACAGACACAACGGAGCAGTCACATGGTGAGCCTGGAGGCAGGCTAGGAAGCTAGGTCAAACCTGCTTCCTAACCAATCTTCTCCTGAGTATTCCTGTCTCAGGGCACTCCCTCGATGCTCTAGTGGTCCCAACCAGGCTCTCCTCTCAGACACTATCTTCATTCCCCAACCATGAACATAAAACCCCAGATTTTAACATCTGCATGAGTTTGGGGACCCACATCTGATTCCTTCCATAACAGAGTTATTTACACCACTGAGTGGAATTAACCTACTTCAGAGGGTTTTCAAGAAAAAAAGCTGTATAGCAAGGAAACCGTAGGTTTGCAAAGAAATTCTTGTTTCTCAATCCCAGTTGTACAAAATGTGGAGAGCTTTTTTGTTTGTTTTGTTTAGTTTTTGTTGTTGTTGTTGTTTGTTTTACATCCAAACAACCAATGTATTGGCTGAAAGGATGAACTGGATGTTGATCGTTTCTATTTTTTTAAGATTTATTTATTTTTATTGGAAAGTCAGATACACTGAGAGGAGGCAAGATAGAGAGGAAGAGCTTCCGAAATTTGATTCACTCCCCAAGTGGCTGCAATGGCCGGAGCTGCTCTGATCTGAAGCCAGGAGCCAGGAGCCTCTTCTGGGTTTCCCATACTGGTGCCGGGTCCCAAGGTTTTGGGCCAACCTGAACTGCTTTCCCAGGCCACAAGTATGGAGCTGAATGGGAAGCAGGGCAGCTGGGATTAGAACCTGTGCCCTTATGGGATCCTGGCGTGTGCAAGGTGAGGACTTCAGCAGATAGGCTATCATGCTGGGCCCCACTGATCATGTCTTAAATGCTCCCTATCCTAGTCTATGTTGGTAGAACAAAAAGGAGACTGATGATTTGTAAAGAAAAAGGCTCATTGAACTCACAAGTTCTGGAGGCGTAAGTGGGTAATGCTTAAGGTTCCTGTGCTATGTCACATTGTGGCAGGCAGTGAGAAAGGGGAAGCTGACATATGGGCAAGGAACAGGTGCACAGCAGAGCTGCAGGGAGATGCAAGATCACTTTCAATAGCTGCCCTTTGTGATAACCAACCCCATCATAAGGGAACCACATTAATCGATTTGTGAGAATGGAGCCCTCATGACCTCAGACGCTGTGTAAAGGCTCACTGCATCTCACACAGCATCCCTCACAGCATGAGTGCTGGTGAGGACACACTAGATTCAATCAGGGTACTGTCCACAGAGCTCTGAGATGAGGCCAGAAATGGGATTCCTAACCTCCATATCAGAACTTTTCATAGTGAAGCAAAAATTGGTAGATCTCACTCAGAATCTACCATGTCCAGGTTTCAGGTAGAACTTTCGGTGTATTGGAAATTTTACAATCTCTAGCACATGGGGCAAAAGTTTCAGTGCAGCAAATTAAGCTGTCTCTCAGAATGCCTGTGCTGGCTGGAGCCCCCACTTGTCCAAGTGACAAGGCTACCGGTCACAGTGTGAGAATGACTGCCACTGCAGAGAAGTAAGAGAACACATGGACTTCCAAGTCAACTTCCTGCAGAACACTGGGAGGCAGCTGGTGATGGCTCATCGCACTTGAGTCTCCACTACCCACATGGGAGGTCTGCATGCAGTTCCAGACTCCTAATTCTTTGGCCTGACCCAGTCCTGGATGTAGCAGGCGTTTGGTGAGTGAATCAACAGATGGAAGATCTTTCTCTCTTGTCCTCTCTTTTCCTCTGCCTTTTTCTAAAAAAAGATTTACTTTATTTTTATTTTACTTATTTACTTTACACACACACACACACACACACACACACACACGGAGAGAGAGAGAGAGAGAGAGAGAGAGAGATGAAGGGAGATCTTCCATTTGCAAGTTCACTCTCCATATGACCACAGTGGTTGGGGCTGAACCAATTCAAAGGCAGAAGCCAGGAGTTCTTTCCAGGTCTTCTATGTCCCAAGGACTTCCACTGCTTTCCTAGGTCATAAGCAGGGAGCTAAGGCAGAATTGGAGCAATCAAGATACATGAGTGCCCAAATGGAATGCTGACACTGTAGGCAGAGGCTTTGCCTACTGTGCCTTGGTGCCAATCCTTCTTTCTGCCTTTCAAGCAAATACATAAACCTTAAAAAAAAAAGCAAATAAACAAAAACAACAAGAAAAAAACCTCAGCCCTCTAGGATACAGAATCACAGAATCACAGAAGACTATGAAGGACAGGATACGCTGGATTGGATTACTCATTCTGCTTGTAGTCAGGACAGGATTTGGACAAGATACACAAGTCTGTATTACTGAAAAAACACTTCATGGGTTTTCTTTTTTCTTTTCTTTATTTTTTTAATGAGCAAATCAGATCATCAATGCAAAGTCTATAGCATCCCCCCTAGTTCTTTGCAAGCATGGCAGGTTCAAAAAGGTCCAAAAGCATGGCTCCACGTCATCATGTCAAATCTTTGGAATCTGTGAATGTCGATGTGATGCTGAGCTGGAGGGAATCTTGGATTGTCAGGTAAGCTCAAAATCCAGGGCTAGGTGTTCTTGTAAGAGAGAAAAGGAGAGAAGACACACCATGAGCAGAGTCAGTGGAGAGAGGAGGGATCAGAAGGGCACAGCCACCAGCCACAGTGGCACAATAATTGCTGTGGCCACAGAAGCAAGAGAAGGTAGGGACTGAACTTTCCCATTCCATAAGGAATGGAAGTGTCCTGCATTTTGATTTTGAACTTCTGCATACTGAACTCTGACAGAATAGATACCTGATTTAAAGTTACCAAATTTGTGGTGATTTGTGACAGCAGCCCCAGGATAGTCAGAGAGTCATGGTCAGTACTAAGTAGGAAGCCTCAGGAAGGAGACAGGGAGGTCGTTTTTAGGCAGGAACAAAGTTTTTATGCTTTCAGAACAGAAGAAAAACACACGGAGAAGGGGACGTTGTCCACCCACGAGTTCTCTGCAGGCACTTTCACAGGGAGGCAGCAATGGAATGCAGAGGCACGGCCTACAAT
The DNA here is from genome assembly GCF_017591425.1 of Ochotona curzoniae. NCBI lineage: Eukaryota > Metazoa > Chordata > Mammalia > Lagomorpha > Ochotonidae > Ochotona > Ochotona curzoniae. The sequence continues at coordinate 12,326,472 of NW_024466502.1, forward strand.
GAAGTGTCTATCCCTCTGCCGGAGTGGCTAAATGCAGACAGACAATCTCAAGTGATGACAAGGATGCAGAGCAACTGGAACTCTTGGGCAATGCTGTGTGCATGTCAAGTGGATACTAGTTCAACATTCCTAAAAAATTGAACATTCCAGCCAACAGATCCTGCCTGCCTGCTCCTTGGCATTTATCCATGGGAAAAGAAAACGTTTGTCCACACCACTTGTGCTGAATCTTCACAGCAGCTTGCTTCTTAATAGCCTCAAAATGGAAGCAATTCTGATGTTCATTGACAGGTCCAACTATTTTAGATTCATTCAGTGTAATACAGAATGAAGAAACCACCTATTGATGCCCTTGAAACTCGAACGAGTATCAAAGCCATGACTGCAAACACCAGACACAAAACAGTACTCTACTCCTGTGTAATTCCATTGGCACCACGTTGTAAAATGAAATAATACCATGACAGAGGGTGAGTGACTGCCCAGGAGTGCAGAGGGGGGTTGATTGGAGGGAACTGCAAGGAAGAGGCACAAGGGAACTTTGAGAATGATGATAATGCTGCTATCTTATTAATACTTGTGGTTTTATGGGTGTGTAAATATGTCAGAAGTATTCAAAATACGTATTTTAATGTGTGCAGTTTGCTTCTTGTAAATCATGCCTCCATTAAGTTGTCACACGGAAATTTCAGCGCCTGCTCCCAGGAGAGCCTGTGGAACAACTGGAAGGCAGGGGAGTATGGTGCCTCAATGAGACCCAGAGGAAGCAGAGTCCACAGAAGGTGTCCTCAGGGGACAAGCAAAGGCTGATGGACACTGCATGAGAACAATCGAATTGAGAAACCACGTGGTGTCGAGGTCTAGGGTGCTCCCATTTCAGTTAAACTCACTCATGCGCCAGGGCCAGATGCTGTGCAGAGAGCAGCGTCTCCGCTGTGCTCCCTGGGGTGGGAGAGGCGCCTCACCAGGGCTGGGCTGGGCTTCGTTGGAGGGACAGAGGGCCTCCCTTGAGCCTTTTCATCTCTCCTCTTTTGGGGATGAGGCTGTGCTGTGCGGGCATGCTCTCCCCTCTCCCTGGGTCCGGTTGGCACATCTCCTCCTGTGTCCCTGGGCGGGAAATCTCAGAGGAGCCATCCAATGCCCTCCTTCCAGTTCCTCCAGGGATGGTTTGTTTGGCCTTTTTTTGGTTCATTCTGATCCAGACCAGTTTCACATCTGCTACAAGAGGGCTCTTCTTTCTCTTAAGTATTACTGGGCATAGCAAAACAGCTGTTTTTGCTTTTACACCTGTAAATCTGTATACGTATTAACAAAGTTTTTATTAAAATATTAGAAAGAAGGAAGAGAGGAAAACGTTTTTCTAATTGAATCATCCAAATGTAAATACAGATAACTTTCTGGCTTTTTCCACTCTCCCCCCCGCCCACTTTTTTTTTAATTTAAAAGCTTTGTAAAAATACTGTCATGGCTTTATTTCCTTATCATATCTTATCACTACTCCTTGATCATTTTTCTGTATGACACGGAGTTCATAAATATTACCTTTCAGGACAGCAGATTATCCCATTGAATGGTTCTGGCATGGTTAACCACCATTTTAGTAACGATTAAAAATACAATTAGCTGAGGACTACACACAAAACAGAGTTCACATGAGATATAAAAGGAATAGGACTAACATGTGAAAGGAGTCCTGGACTTGAATTATGCCTGAGATTGGCTTCAATTTCGTTACCACCATTTTGCCTTGCGCTTATGGTCTTACTTCGCTATGGTCTCTGCTTGCTCATCTCTCCTGGGGGACAGCACTGTGGCTAAGCAAGTTAAGCCTATGCCTGCAGTGCTGGCATCCCTAATGGTCACTGGTTTGAGTTCTGACTGCTCCACTTCTGATCCAGTTCCCTGCTAATGTGCATGGGAAATCAGCACAGAATGGTTTTTGTACTTGGGCTCCTGCACCCACCTATGAGACCCAGAATAAGCTCCTGGCACCTTGCTTCCAACTGGCCTAACACCAGGCATTTAAGCCATTTGGGAAGTGAACCAGTGGATAGAAAATCTCTCTATGTTTCTCCTCTCTCTATAATTTGCCTTTCAATAAAAAAAAATAAATCTTTAAAAAAGAGCCAACTTCCTTCCAGCTTTGAGATGTTAGAATCCCCTTGTCGGTGCTGTCCAATGCCAGATTTTAGCCATCCAGGCTTCTTACCAATCCACTAATTGCTCATATATTTGAAAAATAGTATTTAATGGGGGAGGAGAAATCTCTAAACCTATAGAACTGTATCATTAAAAAACTGTTGAAAAATTTAAAAAAGGAAAACAGTATTTAAATTGCATTCAGTAGAATCCATTTCAGCAGTTTTCTTCAGGTGGGAGAACAACATATTTTAACTTCTTTATTTATATACAAAAATTATCTTTAAAAAGGCTTATTGTATTTCTATTTGAAAGGCAGTACAGAGAGGAGCAGAAGAGAGGGACAAAGAGTGACCTTCCATTTGCCAGTTTACTTTGCAAATGGCTGCAATGCCTGGAGCTGTGCTGTTCCAAAGCCAGGAGCTTCTTTCAAGTTTCCAAGGATATGAGCCATCCTCTGCTGCTTCCTCAGTCATATGCAGGGTGCTGGATTGGAAGTAGAGCACCCAGGACACAAACCAGTCCTTATATGGGATTCTACCAAGCAGTCAGAGATTTAGCCTATTATGCCAAAGACTATTTCCTCAAAAAGAGATTTAAAAGCTCAAACTCGGTTTTGTTCACATTCACCTAGGAAAGTTGTCATTCCATGACATATCTTTTAAAGTAACCCAAATTAACACATCTCAATTTCAAAGTGATACAAACATCAGACAACATAGAACAGGTGAAAAAACACACAAAAATATGCATGTTATCAGCATCTGCAATTAAAATGGAGCCACAGAATTTGAGAGGCTCCTGCGAGTAACATGGAGATCACTGGATTCATTCCACACTTCTCAACAGTGAAGTCTGCAAGATTGGAAGCCTCCAAAAATAATAGGACAGACTCCTGCCCGACTGTCTAAGCCCGATAAACAGCTCCATCAATTAAGAGGGGCAGGTCATTAGCATACACTCCTACGATGACTCTGTGTTCTATATAACTTACTTCTGCTTAATTATGCCAGGTTCAACCTTCTCTTTCATCTGAGCTCTTTTATTCACTTTTTAAGCAGCAGTTTCTGTTTGAGATTTATTGTATGCTATTATTATTGCCCTTATTGGATAATAAGGGCGATCTCTTTGTTTCTGTGTGAGTTAAAAAAAATCTAGTCTTAATAATGTAAACTCTGTTTATGGAAGTTTCAAATGTGGAATATGTAACACTTCAAAGGCAAGCACATAAGTGCTCAGAAAAACACATCGTTAAGGAAAATGGCTTTTTAGCGGTACCTAATGTGATATTATTATCCAGTGGTTAAAAACTTCATGTGGAGTATCACATGCTGGCTAGATTAACAACACAGAAAACAGCAGGTACGAGAGGGTGCCTGCACTGGTGGTTTTCCACAGGAAAAAAAGAGAGATGCTGGAAAAGTAGAACTATGTTTTCCCAATTGTTTCACAGTTTCTAATAAAATATGTGAGCAGCCTGTTTTCCTAAAATGGAATTGAATTTAGCAGACAAGTGCAATACAGTAATTTCATTTTCTTGTAATCTTCAGTTTGCTCTCTATGAAATACAGAACCTTTGCAGAAATCAGACTGATTAGCTTCTGTGAAATGTTGACACTTTCTTAATATGATTTTTTTAGACTCAGAAGAATCTTTAAAAGCCCACCATTCAAATTTGATATAAATCTGCTAAACTTCATATAAGATCGTTCTTTACTTTGCCAAATTTATGAAGAAAGTTACATGTAGCTTGGTTTAAATGACCAGAAATAATGTAAGCTTATTGATTTCTAAAGACATTGAAGATGAAAAAAATATCAAGTGTGCCTGTTGCTTTGTGGACTTTGGAATGTGTCTGTTAGCCACACAAAAATATATATTTATTTTTATTGGAAAGGCAGATCCGATTTGTAGAGAGGAGAGACAGTGGAAGATTTTCCAACCACTGATTCATTCCCAAATGACTGCAATGGTCAGAGCTAAGCTGTTCTGAATCCAGGAGCCAGGAGCTTCTTCTGGGTCTCCCACGCAGGTGCAGAATCCCCAGACTTTGAGCCATCCTTTACTATTTTCTTAGGCTGTAGGTTAGGGAGTTGGGTGGGAAGCCAGAATGAGATCCTGCAGCTTGCAAGAGGAGGATTTAGCCAATTGAGCCATTGTGTCAGCCTCCCCCACCCCCGCTCAAATCTCCTTCTTAAGCCTTCCTTGACACAACCCCCAGCTAATTTTAAATTTCAGAAACATTTCTAGAACTTGCTTTTCTACATATAACATGTGCATCCATGTATGTCATCAGTGACATACATGTTTACAGAAAGGCTCCTATGCATAAAAAGTGGTGGAAGATTCCATAGGAAAATAACATAAAATAGTGACCATTATGCCCTGATACAGTAGCTAAGTGGCTAAAGTCCTCATCTTGCACGTGCCAGGATCCTGTATGGGCACCGGTTCATTTTCCAGCTGTTCTACTTCCCATCCGGCCCCCTGCTTGTGGCCTAGGAAAGCAACTGAGGACAGCCCGAGGCCTTGGGATCCTGTACCCAGGTGCAGACTCCTAGCTGCTGGACGTTTGACCTCGGTTCTGAAAGTTGAGGATTCGGGCTGAGGATGCTCCTGAAGAGGGAAGCATGAAGAGCGAGGAAAGGGCAGGTGCACTGCACAGATCAAACTTTGAGGTTGCAGTGGCCAAAGTCATCAGCAGTTCATGCTGCAAGATCCTTAGGCAGGATCTTGGGTGTCTTTCTCAAGTCAAGTTTGTTTTATGTTTATACCAGCTGGAAGCCGCTTGTACCATTATTTCTTGGGATTCTTCTAGACCACAGGGCAAAACTCTCACTTCTTTAAACTGACAGTAAACACCTTCTCCTTTTTAATTGTTTAATAAGTACTGCTTAATAATAATGATGCTATTCACTTCTCAAACTATGTGCACGAATAAACTGATATTCTTCATAAATATGACAGGCATTCCATTATATTTTATCTGATGTGTGTTTGTGTTAGAAAAGAAGTAACTTAACAATATCATAATTTTAGTCAGTGCTATTGTCTAATTACCTTTCAAAGTCTCAAGTTTCTTCATCTGAGAAATGGGATTACTGATCTCATTGAAAAGACTATTCAAATAACTGCAGCACTCTGATCAAGACTGAAATACATAAAAAGTGCACAGTTAATTTTTACATATTACATATAATGTAAAACAACCATCAGAATAAGAAATTTTATGGAAAAACTACATAAATATATCTGATACTTGGACCACGTGGTATATGTGTGTTTGTGGTTTAAGTATTGACCTTTCATTTATTTTCTTTAATTTAATTTTTAAATTTCTTCTGAGGGTATCAAATGCATTGAATTAGTCACCACAGCAATGGATGAATGTTTAGTTGTTTGAGAAAAAAAAAAAGGATGATCTAGGTAAAAATTTCTCTAAAATATATTTAAACCCAGGAAATGAGAATTGACCGAGATGATGCATTTGCTATAGATTTGACTAGGTAGAATTAGCTGAGTATCAAGATGTATAAATAAACGCTATGCATTTTCCTTAAAATCTTTGAATGTTAGCTTTTGGATGCTGGATTAGAATATCATTAAAATATATTTGTACTCAAACACCTGCCAAAACGAGAAAGTGCCAGAAAAGGCAAACGATGGGTAGAGTTACTTCCAGGTGCTTTAGAGGGCAGCATTTCTCTAGTAGTTCTTTGGCTTCAGGGTAATGCAGAATCAGACACAGGCTGGGGAGCTTCCCTCCCGAGGAATTCCAGTGCTGTAGGTCCGGTGATGCTGATGGTGACGACTTCCGGTCTGAAGATCGCTGTTGGAGATCTTTCCTTACCTAGGTGATCGGGAAAAACTGCACTACACGGCGTTTCTGGACTTGACCTTCAAGTCCTGTCTGTTCTTGACCACTCCACTGGGCAATCCTTGCTAATTTCTCCAAGGTCATGGGTGTGAAGCATGGCAACTTGGCTTGCATGTGACTAGTTCAACGAGAAGATCTCTCCAGGTGTTTGTGCATTCCCAGGTCTCATAACCTGAGGAGGATGTGAAATGTCACCTGATAAAACTGGAGACTTTGACAAGAGCTTGTAGTAAGAGACATGCAGGGCTCGGCTTGACCCATTGGTTTCTCAAGGAGGTGCGAGAAACGCAGCCACCACGAGCCACCTGCTGAATCAGGCCAAACTGCGCCTGCAGAGTCAAGCACTGCCAGCTGAAAAACATCGGGTGCAAAATGTGGTCTGTAATGAACACACGCAGACTTTTGTTCTTGTCATTTTTTTCCTAAAATAATACTACAGGGCAGCTCTTTACATAGGTGTCATTCATTTTGTATTTGATATTATAACTAGTCAGTGATTTTAAAAAATTTCTATCATATAGAGAACCAGTTTCTTGTACTTCGAAGGTGCAACTCTAAGATGATAAGCACACTTCCTCCAACCTTCCAACCAATCTCTTTTCTTTTAGGAATGCAGGAGGGTGTGCCTGGTTGGGGGCCATTTACAGGAAGGACTTAGCCATCCAGATTTAGCTATCGAGGCAGGATTCTGATGAAGAGAAGTGACTAGTTACAACACGGTCTTCACAATGAATGAGGCGCTTGCATTGACAAGATGAGCACCCACACTTCAACAGGTAAATTTAATAAGTTTTAAAGCACTTGGAGCCTCATGGGCCCAAACAAACAAACACCTAGTTTGGAGGGAAACTGGAGAATAATTGAGATAAGTCTGTTTAATGAACTTGGTACAATTCAGTTGCACTGATAACTAAGCAAAGAAAGCTGACCTCCAAAATGCTAATTAAGCCAGTAAGCATAGAGGAATCTTCCAGTTTGCTAATAAGCTGGTCTCCTATTACTATAAACAAATAGTACTACATAGTAATTGCTATTAATAGAGTTTCTGTATATACAATACCACTTTTAAGTTTGATATACTATTACTCAAATATCTTGTAAAGTATGCAATAAACACCCAAATTATAAGGAATGTAGACAGGCCAGGGTAGCCTTGCCCGTGGTAGGAGAATAAATTGGGCCATAGAAAGGTTTAATCACTCAACCACCTACCAGGAGGTTCACATGTAATAAAATAATGAGAACTATATTGTTTTCAACCTGCCTGACATGAGCTGCCACTTTCTGCAGGCTTAGTGCGCACCTGTTCAGAAGCTAGGCAAGAAAGCCTAGCCACAAATTATTTTTTATGTAGAAACTAAACAGGTAAACACACCTCTGTTCTCACCCTGAGCCATTCTGGATATTAACTGGTCTATAACTACACCTGTGAATTCCTTCTGTAGGTTGAAAGATATACCAGAAAGGAACCATGACACGTATTCAGGGCAGGATCCAAACTCCATTAATGGTTAGGCTTTCTAAAGTACTGCTCACTGATTTCATGTGGAGCAAAAAAGACCAGACCAGAAAGACAAATTCTGCATGCTGTCCCATCTGCAAGGGAGATAACGTTAAAAAAAACCAAACAAACAAGAAAACAAAAAAGCAAAAATGAAATGTCTATGGGTATCAGTTTTGCTGCAAGCATAGTGTTTTGTTAAACTCTGCTTGAAATCTTTCTCAAACAAACTGTTAAGAATTACGGGGTCCAGTGGAGTAGCCTAGTGGCTAAAGTCCTCACCTTGAATGTGCTGGGGTACCATATGGGTGTTGGTTCCAATCCTGGCCACCCTGCTTTCCATCCAGCTTCCTGCTTGTGGCCTGGGAAAGCAGTTGAGGATGGCCCAAAGCCTTGGAACGCTGCACACATTTGGGAGACCTGGAAGAGGCTCTAGGCTCCTGGGATTTCTCTTACTCCCTCCCCAAATCTCCTGTCCATTGAGTTCCGCTATATTATTACAATAGTATAGTTCTTCGTAAACAGTCATATGTCCATCATTGCAGGCATGGACAATGGCAGAAAGTCCAGCATCCTATTGCCAAGATATAGTGAACAGTTTCATTGGGAGTCCATCTTTGATCTGGAAGTAGAGAAGCATTCTGCCTTGTATCCTCTCCTCACATCTGGATATGGTAGTCTCCATTACACAGTTATTGTACATCCCCTTAAATGAAAAGACACAAAACAAAATCAACAACAGGAAGAGAAGAAGAGATTTCAAATGCCGTGAAGCTAAATAATGTTCTTCTGAATGACTAATGAGTCACTGAAGAAATGAAAAAGTTCTGTGCCCCTCCTAGATGTTGTTTCTCAACCCTTTCTCCAGGTTAGGGAAATTTTCTTTAATTAAGTACACTTTTAAACCCAGCTTCTCTTTCTGCACCTTCTGGAACACTCATATATTTGATCTTTTAGTAGTGTCTTGTGATTCTTGGATATATATTTTCAGCTTGACGCAGCTTTACTTCCAGCTTGTTGACTGTTTGCCCATTGTGATAAGAGCTATCTTCCAATTCTGACATTATTTCTTCTGCCTTGTCCATTCTGTTATTGAGATTTTCCACTGAATTTTAATTGGCTCTACTGAATCCTTCATTCCCAACAATTTGATTTGAATTTGTTTCAGTGTTGCTCTTTCCTGTGTGACATACTCCTTAAATTCCTTGAACTCCTGGTCAAATCAGACAAACCAGCAAGATGGGCAGTTCTTTGTCTGGGTTCACCTCCTGAGCTCCCAGTGAACTCCCTTTCTACCTGGTTGCTGGTGGAGTTCTAATTGTGGTAGAGTTCAGATAGCTGTTTTCTGAATGCTGCTGGGCTACTAGTCACTGCAAAACTACACCATTGTATCTGCTGCTTTCCTGTGTCTGTCTGTCTCCAGGTACCCCTCTGCTGTCATTCTGTCCTCTCCTATTTCCTGGAATGTGCTCTCTGCTTCACACTGGCTAATGTTGTTTCTGTGTCTGTTTAAACATGTCCTTACCCTATTCTTCCATCTTGATTCTCTCCGTAGTACTTCTTAACTTAAAGACTGGGGCAAGTGTGGTGGCTTAGCAGCCTAATCTTTGGTCTGTAGCTCCTGCAGCCCATATGGATTCTGCTTCATGTTGCAGATGCTCCGTTTCCCATTCAATGCTTACTTATGGACTGGGAAAACAATGGAGGATGGTTCAAGTACTTGGACCTACCTGGCAGACCTGGAAGAAGCTCCTGGAACCTGGCCTCTGGCTTTGGATCAGCTCAGCTTCGGCTATTGTGACCATTTGGTGAGTAAGCCAGCAGATGGAAGACCCTTCTTTCTCTATCTTACCTCTTTTTAAAATTTACCTTTCAAATAAAATAATAATTTAAAAAAATCGCTTAGTTCTAGAGTGTCAATGATTGGTGAATATTTTAAAATTTACTCAATATGAGTGAAATTGACCTATTTTCACTTGATAATTGCTTTTAGCCCTTGACTATATTCATGCTGAACTCTTTTTATTTTATTTTTTATTTGTTAAGCTCTTTATTTGGTGGAGCATAAAGCCTTTGACCTTAATATGAATTGAAAATATGTTATCTCAAAATTTAAAAAAAAAATTTCTATAATAAATTACTACTCATTGGTAAAGTTTTGTGGGAATGATTCTTTGGCCAATGTCTTTATTCTGATCATCTGAGTGAGTAGAGGAACTATACACACACAAACACACACGCTCAACCCAGGTACTTCTGAGCAAAATTTCTCACCCTCAGCATGCGAGGAAACTTGGTACCTAATTAATACAATTGCTTCTTTCACAGCCATTCTGTGAAATGCTGGGTGCCCTGCCCCTTAACCACACTTTCGTTCCACTAACTTCTCTCCTCAGATGTTGCTTTAACATCTTGGGCTGTAACAGTCTTATGCATGTGTGCTGAACTTCTGAGTCCTGCTGCACCTTGCTGTTAGACCCGTAGCCCTATAATTCTTGTAAAAAGCTTGGCAGTCATGCCCCACTTCTCTACTTCACTTAATAATAGTCATCTTCCTAAGGTCTCATCAGTCTAGCTCATCATTATTTAGATAATATATGCTATTAAAAATCATCACAAATAATTGAAACTCAACTGCACTTGTAAAAATAAAGGAATGAAGTACACCATATGGCTGCCCCAGCATTGCTCTCCCGGTCTCAGAGGTGAGGGTCTGATGAGTGTGAAAAACCAACAGCACAGAACAGAATCACTTACTGAAAGAGGTGGTTTTGGTTTTGCTGAACGTTGTGTTGCTTTTTATTCTGATATTCTCAGGAAACTGGGTGGTACCTACTACCAAGAATGTTCTACACAGGACACAGATCAAGGTGTATCAGGTCTTAACCCAAAGCCTAGTCTTACCAGAGACACAAAAGTGTGGCCATTGACCTAACAGGGAAATCTGGGGAGCTTCTCCACAGCCTTTCCTGGAGTAGCTCCCTGCTGGTGTCATGTAAATGGACAAGACATGTCTTCACATGGTCTCTTAGTTGGGGACAGCGAGGGGTCAGGGGAAGGACAGAGCAGCCATTCCAGGCTATCTTTGCCTGTCAGGCCTTGTCCCCTTAGGAGAGCTTAAGGTAAGTGAGCTCGTGCTCTGGGCCATCAGAAACCAAGCTGCAAGGAAGTGGTTATTCTCCCTATCAGACTAACCAAAGAGCCAGGAGCCCCCAAAAGCCAGTATCTCAAAAAGCTGTTTATGGCAGACAAGGCCTGGCCCTGCTGAGCCAGACGCAGGGTCTGACCCAAGCGGGCCGTGGGGTGAAGGCTGGAGGAGCAGGTGGAGGAGGATCAGTTGGGGTAACTCCAGCTGGCCATGCAGAGCAGATTCTCAGGGGCTTGGTTCAGTAGCAGAGTGGGACTGGGAGAGTAGCATGTCCCAGCTGACCTGGGTGTTCTACTTTTTGTTTTATGTGAACGTAGAAGGTTCGGTAAGTGATTAAGCACTCACAGCAATATTTGGGGCTTACCTGACATTACCTGGGTCATGCAGCCATGATTCCTTCTGGCTGAGATAACGTCAAGCAATAATGGGTCCATGTTTGCTAAGCCTACCTGTAGGAAGGCCCTGCCCTCTAATGCTCATTGCTGATACACTCTCCCTCCTCCATCCTCCGTGTGTGTCACCAGATTATGCTGATCTGAACTCAGCACACATTCTTCGTGTTTTCCTGCAAGATCCTCTGCATCTTCATGACCAAGAGCACCATTCTTGTTGCCCCAGTTGTCACCAAGGTAGCAGGATAATCCTTTGTGAATTACTCATCCTTCTCCAAGTCACACCTGTTCTTAAGCACCTTGTACTTGTTGCCAGCCTTCTGCCATCAATCTTACCTAAGATGTTCATCTGCAAAAATCCCTTTGAAGGCTTTCCTGCCGTTTTTGCAAACTGTTAAACAAGACTTTCGTTTTCTGCTTTCAGCTATGAAGCACCTCTGATGGCAGGCTCAGCTCCTGTTCTTTGTTTCACTCAGACAAACTAGCTATCATTTCCCATGGGTGCTCACTCATTCTTCCCTGTGAGTTATTAGCTAGCACCCTGCCACCATGACACCCTACATTCTTTACTTTAAGTAAAGAAGAAAAGAAAGCTTTTATTCTTTTCTAAAAACATCCACTGGCTGGTTTTCATTTTTTTTTTATTTGAAAAGCAAATAAACAGAAAGACAGATATAGTGCATCTATTTGCTGGTTCTTCAAATGCCTGCAACTCCAGGGGGTGTACCAGGCCAAAGCCAGGAGCTTGGAACCTTAGCCTCTCCTCCCACAAGGGGGGCAGTAAGCCAAGGACCTGAACCAATGCCACTGCATCCCAGAGCATGCACTGTCAGGAAGCTGGAATCAGTAGAGTGATCCTGAGCACAGTATTGACAGGTGCACAAAATGCTTGTCATGAGAAAACTCCTCTTTACAACTGAATTCTGATAATAAGTGTGAGAGGAATCATAGAGATTATTGTTTGGCAAACACCACGGTAATAATTGTATGCAAGAGTCATGGATGGATAACAAAATTAGCAAGCAAACATATAATGAGAAACATGAGATTTGCACAGTCTTAAAGTCTATCCCCACCAGAAACTTATTAATTACAAAAGAAACTTATTGATTACAAAGGAAAAAAGTAATTTTTTCATGGAAAAATCTGCCAGCAACACAACCAAAACCAACAGTGATGCTGTGTGCCTCCTCTAAGAAGGACACAAAACTGCATCAGTGGCATTCTTGCAAGAGATAGAGAGAGGATAGCAAAAAAAAAAAAAAGAAAAAAAGACACAACCAAAGAGTATAGAAATCCAAATTGGGGGTGCATGTGTGGAGGGGAGGATTCTATAATATAACTCGCCATCACTTTTTGAAAGTATCAACTTCATGAAAAGCGAGGAAAGATTTATTCAGTTAGGAAGTGAATGTAAAAAAAAAAAAAAAAAAAGACAAGTAAATGCAATATGTGTTCCTGGGTTGATCTGTAAATGGCCATTAGTGGGACAGTTAGTGAAATTTGAATAATATGAGTTAGCAACATTGCAACAATAATATCTGATATGACTTCTTTGGAAGATAAGTGAAGGGCCTGCAGGAATTCTCTATTAGCAGCTCTGTTAAAAGTCAGAAATTATTTGAAATTTGAAGGTCAAAAATGTTTTAAAATTTACTTTTAGGTCTAAATCCAGTCTTAACTTCCTAAAACCTGCTTATGTAAACTTTAGGCCACCAAACCACATACCACAACCACCTTGGCATAGTATAATTTCAGGCTTGGTAGTGAGTGAATAGCTATTAATTTGAAAAAACATTGATTGAGCATCTATTATGCTCCAGTAATTACGCCAGGCACTGGGACTTCGTGGTTGGATGCTGTGAACTTCTTTAGCTACGCTTCTGTGCTTTGCCTCCTGCTTGGTTAGAAAGCTCCTAGAAGACCAATTTCATATTTCTTTGCACTTTTCCATGGGATTCCTTGGACAACACCATTTACATAGCAGCCTCTAGGTAAGGAAATATATTGCATAAGTGGTTGAGTAATTTGCTACTCGCAATCTGTGAGTCAACACAGTTGGGAATCAGCCCATCCCATGATCCATTTAAAGGCAGACTCTCCAGGAACCTCTCTCGTCCGCCATCAACCTGGCCCGCCAGTCTCCTCCCTCCCTGCTCTTCTGTCTCAGCTCTGTGGGAACATGGTCATTGTTCCTAAAGTTGCAGGCGCCGCTGTAGAAGCACTCTAATGAAGAGATAAAGCTTTGTTCATGACATTGGGCGGATCACTTGACCTTCCTGTGCCTCCTTTGCCCGGCCTCTAAAATGGGAATCCTGATGCTGATGTGTCAAGGGCTTTGACATACCTCATTCCCAAGTCTAAGTGTGAATTATCCCTAATTAAGAGTCACGATAAGCCAAGCTCTTGGCAGGAATCTGCTGCTGGGGAAAGGCTTTCCAACGGAGTAGCCTGAGAAAGTTTGTTGTGCATGCTGGAGACATGGTTGATCACGGTTTTCTTCCGGTAAATCGTAGCTGGCAAAAGGCCTGTTTGTTTCCAAGAAATTTTCCCTAGAAAATGAGCAGAATCATGTCTCAGATTCCTGCTTCTTCAAGGGCTGTCTTTCAAAGGAGCAGGATCACTCAGGAACGTAGAGCAGCCTCTGTCCTGGCTTTCAGCGATCTTCCTGTGATCAAAAACACAAATAGGAATAAAGTTACTGTTCACCAAGGCTGGAACAAGTTTGCCATGTTTCAGATCTACTTGGAAAGTCATTCTGGGCAGGGGAGTGGGGGAGTACTTAGGGTGAAAGCAGGCCTTCTAGGCTCTGTTCTTTTTTCTTTTCCTGGATTTGTCTCTCTGCTCAGACATGCTGCTGATAAAAGAGCCAGTCTGGCCATTGCACGTCTGCAACAGCCAAGCCATAATTCTCAAAAGCATTCTAGCTTCTCTGTGCAGAAAAATTTCGTGTGGAGATATAAATCTACAAATTCATATGAGATGTTTATAGAGCCATCCTAGCATTGGCAGCTTACAAATAGTTAACTTCTGCCTTAACCAAGAGATTGGTAGAAAAACAGAGCTGTAGCAAACACGCCTGGATTTGGAAGGAAGGAGGGTGCAAGTTTTAGAACAGCTTCTGAGCCTCTGGGCTTGGGGAAACTGTGACGAGCGATGCAGTGGGACTGAAAGCAGCCAGAAGACACAAGGCAAGCACGCGTTAAATAATCACATTGTCGTGTGCCAGAATTCAGAGCAGGCAGAGGCACGCTACTGATGTGGGAAAGCATGCTATAGCCACCCCCAACCTTTCTACATTCAGGGATGAGTATTTCAGGAGATGTAACCAAAAAGGGGAAATTCAAAGATTTTGCAACGACCCTAGGAAGGGCGCAGAGAGAGGATTCCCTAAGGACTGGAAACTAAATGAACATATGCATGCTGCGGCTGCCGATAGTAGAGACTCAGGCTGTGCGAGTCAGCTAGCCAGTTTAGAGATACAGCATTCAGCATATTCAGTGTGGGCAAGAGTGATAGAAAAAATAATCTGGTTAACACCCTGGGTGGAGGCCAAGGGGCTGCAGGTGCAGCTGGATGCAGGATCAGCAGTGTCCGTCATGTATGGCAGCGATGTGGAATATCCTGCAAAAAGTGTTAAATTGATGAAGACAGATCAGCAAAGGAGCAATATTTAAGGGAACAAAAAATAGACTCATTCTGAATAGCTGTAAAAAATGTCATCATCCAGGATCAGATACAAACGCTGCAGTGGAAGGCAAATTCCTAATATTCTGTTCCTGTGAACAAGTCCTTAAAATTCAGCTAAACTGGCACTATTCTAACATCATTCACCCACCCCCACCATGTGGCTGACCAGTGGCTGGACAGGTATGCAGCTTTTGAATATGAATCTGAAATATCACAGAGAGTAAAGGCAGGACTAAAATAAACCAGTCTATCAGGTGTAGATAGTGTAGTATGTCCCGTGGCTTGCAATAAAACTTCAGAGGGAGTACTAAACATCTCTTTAAATGGCCTCAGTTTGCCCGTGCCATCTTGGGATTTGTAAATGGAAACGGAAGCAGCTCAGCCTGGACTCCCAGCTGATTTTCTCACAGAGCTGGATGCTCAGTGTGTGTACCTCAGTGGCTTGGGAGCAGGTGCACTGGCTGAGGCACACTCCAGAGGGCTCGCATGTGGAACACTGAGATGAATCCAAGATGATGCTAAGGTTTCGACCTGAGTTGAGCATGTGCTCCAAGTGTTCATGTGCTGGAAGGTGAGGGAGCTCTTAGAGGTGGGGCCTGGTGGAAGGTCATTGGGACCACTGCCCTCAGAAGGGATGGCTTCGGAAGTCTTACGTGTGCACCTATCATGATGCTGTTTGCCATCTTGTCATGCAGCCAGGGGTACCCTCACCAGGACTGCTGAACTGATGATCTTCCTACCTCCAACACTGTGGGATAAATAAATCTCTCTCTTTTTTCCTTGGGTATTTTGGTACAGCAACAGAAAAGGAATGAATACAGATGTTTCTCCATCAGCACCAATCCCAACTTTGTAGTTGTGCTATATGAAAGAAGATGAAGGAATATTTGTGGAAGTGGCTTGTGAATGGTGGAATGGTGTACAAATAAAGGGATTCCATCTGAATCTACAGTTAGGGTGGTAGAGACTCCTGGCTCCAGGTGAATGTTGGAAAAGCACAGGTGTTCTGCAGGCACACAGTGACTTGTTAGACTGAACCTCAACTATAGTCATCAAGACTCAACCTGCCAGGCAATCTTCACTGTGGACACATCTTCATATACAGGTACATAAGCAGGAAATGGAATGAAATTGAAAATTTTTGGAAAAGAAATGAAATATTCTGAAATTTCTTTCAATGTCTTTACTATCTTATAAATGTGTGTGTGTGAATCATTCAATCATTATACATGCCTTACTTTCAAATAAGCTATGAGAGCTACGAGGCATTGGATTCCCATCGACAAAAGTTCATTCTACATCCCTGAGAATCTTGAGTTATTTCTTTACATTTGGCTGATTCCCAAGGCATCACTAGATGAGGTTTAAGAAACTCAGAATTTAATGAATGAGCTCAGCATTTATTCGTGGAGGCTGTGATGTTATCGCCTGCTCCACCAATCAACACCCAGCATGGAAACTTTCTGCTTCAGGAGAAGGATTTGCTTAGCTCCCAAGGACTCATTCTTATGTTTCTGGAGTATGGTAATTAAATCACCCAGATCCCTTCCATCTCAAGTTTGCTCTTTGACATTCAGGTAATGTTGAACTCTTCTGAAAGTTACTGAAGGTGATTAGTGTGTGCCTGTGTGGTTTTACAAACGGTGCAGTTGGTAAATAGCTGGGGATGATTCTGGTCATGTTCTGCTGCTTGCTGAATTCTTCTGGGAGAGCCAGAGCCATGGAGGAAATTCAGCCTTTAGCGAGCGACACGGCATGACAGAGCCCGGAAGGGAGGCACTAGCTGGAGAACCCGAGTTCTTCCTGCAGACTATCCAGAATCAAGAATCACTCCATGACAAATGGACAAATTATTGTTAGTAGTAGTGGAGAATTTCTCTAACAATTTAAATGACAAAAAAAAAGTGCTTAGCAAGAACGTGCTTAGGAATCCTTTGACTAATGGTAACAAGATGATAGGCCTTTCTACTTCATCACTATAAATATCAGTGCTTCTATGCTTGGGGTATGCTTGCAATGAAGGTATCTCAACTAAACCTGAACTGTGGTTGTGCAACGGGGTGGGGGGGGGAGCCCACCATGCGGGGAGGTATGGGGGGAATCCCAGTGCCTATATAGAACTGTGTCACATAATACAATGTAATTAAAATATATATATAATAAAAAATATGCTTATTGTGAATGGTTAATGGAGATTTCTTGCAGTTACAGAAAACCTCGTGGTTTATAAGGTAAAGAGTTCCCATGCTGGTAGAGGACAAAGGACACAGCTAATGAGCTGTGTGCCAAAGGAGAAATACGGCACCTCTCAGTGTCGCGGCTTCCTCATCTGTTAGTGGGCAGGTGTTGTCTGGAGGGTGTCGTTTTGTGTACAAAATTGCCCAACATTCCCCATATACCAGTAGGTGCTTGGAAATACTAATTTTCCTCTCTAATTAGTTTGGATAGTCTTTGGGACTTGAACTTGAGTGAGTCACGGAGTTTGGAATCTCTTTACTTCCACTCACCAAGAACACAGGAAACCTGGAGAAAAGCGTTCGCAGCCAGCCATGCTTCTGTCCTCCAGGAAATCAACGCTGGTTGTAATGAACAGAAGCTCCATTCAGAGGAGCTGTATCCTCAGGGCTGGATCAGCGCTGCAACTAGTAGGTGCTCAATAAACATTTGCTGAACAAATGAATGGGTACATGCTTCCTAATTCTCAATTATTTTTTTTTCTTTTCACCCATCATTCCTATAACTTAGATTCATTCATTTAAAAGTATTTCTTTTTCATCTCCTCTTCCTGGCTGGCCCCAGAGCTTTGTAAAAGGCTAGGACAACTGTGTGATCTAGAGGGAAGTGGAGCAGCCCCTTGGTTTGTCGGTGGGTGTCCTGGGTCGAGCGGGACGTGGATGCATGCATGGCTTCATCGCTCCCTGGCTTCTGGCTCCCTCCTCCCTCCTGCGGGTGGCTCCTCCCCTTGCCTTTCTGGGTACTGCGAGGACACTGTTCTTTTCTCAGTGGAATCCCGAAGTGCTGCTTTGATTCACACCAGCTTTTGATCAGAACTGCTTTGCTAGGAGAGCTACTTGGGCCTCCTTTCAGAATTATCCCTAACACAGTTAGACAGGAAGTGATAGTACTTTGAATGTTCTCTCCTGTTTCCCACTGTTAGATCTTAGGAATGAAGGGAAAGTGATATTTTTGTTGTATCTACTGGTGCACGTGGTTGTTTGAACAATATATTTGGGGAGTAGGGGAGGTGCCATTAGTAAAGGCGTTACTCCTTACACCAGAAGCAGCAGTCTCCTCGCTGATGGTTTTCTTTTTGCTGATAACCTCCTGCCACTCTATATCCAAAGCAGAAAAAAGGAACCATTTAGGCAACAAAACAATTTAACAAACCAAGAGAATACAGGAATAAGGAAATGGTAAGACACCTGCTTCAGTTTCTTAGGCCTAAATGTGTATCCTCAGGGTCACAAGATGTCATTGCAATTCATTGGAGACATGGGAAGAAGGAATGGACACAAACCTGCATTTCTTGCATCTAATACAACACGCCAGACGATTGGTTACTATCTTATAGGGGCTTTGCATGTATTAAGCATTTCATTTGTGCACACTGCCACAGGTCCACATTCACCAATGTGCAGCGTCAGGTGCCTTTTCAAGTTGAGAAAACCCAGACCTAATGGACTTGGCTCCCTGATGCTGCACCTGCTTCTCAGTGTAAGGGTCCCTTTAAAACTCAACGGCTAAACTTTAAATAGATCAGAACGAACTGTTTCTCTTCCCGCTTGAGGTTCGCATATAATTCAGTATTTTAAAACAAAAGAATGTGTTACATCATGGACCACACTGAGGTGGTGGCATTTGAAAATTTGGGGAGGGGACAAATAAAGACAATTTTTTTTTTTCTGTAGCACCAATGCAGACATACAATATAGGACTGGATGGTGGGTAGTTAAAATGTGCTCTACATTAAAACTTTCTAGAATGCCTAGGGTTTCGACCTTTCTAGGCCTGCAGTTTCAAACCCATGAGGAATGTCAGAGCCCCCACATTAAGCCATGGGTCATCCGGGTAGCAAGCTGGCAGTGTGTGATTTGTAGGAGGCACAGCGCTGAAACATCACATCCGGACAGGTCGGGTGCATTCAAGGAAGCTATTACAGCCAGTGGGAAGAGTAATGCATGAATTTAAAATACATTTAGTATTGTTATGCAGCCACTCATTGCTTCCGACGAAATAAAATGCTTTTAAGAACTGGCTGAACCGTGACGGCGTCTGCCTAGCACGGCCAGTGTCTGCTGCTCAATAAATATTTAATAAATGAAATAAGTCTTTGCTAATGTTGATTAAAAAAAAAAAAACCAAAAAACAAAACCAAGCCGATGACGGAGTAATTACACCTCTGAGTAAGTGCCACTCTACAGAGCAGGTACCAAGGGGCCCTGAACTTCCTGCAGGCTAATCTGGGTTCTTTTTAGGATTGAGGACTGGGCAGGAAGTAGGCCCTCAGGCCCCCGGCCTTGTCCCCTTGTGCCTTTGCCAGAACTTTCGTTATTCTCAAACAACACTGCTGCTCAAGTTCAGAAATTCAGAACCGGGGCTGAGTGTGGGATACAATTTCAACTTCAATTTATTGGCAGGCATAGCCGACTATTGTATGTTTCGTCCCAGACTCCTTTCCGAGATCCGAGCTTTTTGCGGGCTGTTCTTGAAGTTCCCGGGAGTTGGAGCCAAAGGACATCTCCATCGGAGCTGCGTGGACTTCGCAACATCTTCTTTCTCCCCAAGGGACGGGATAGGTTGAGATGCAAATACTGGACCGGGGGTCGGCGAAAAGGTGGCCCCAGCCGAGCAAAGGTCAGAAGGATGCGGCCGGCGCTCACTGGAGGCGCGGGAAAGCGAAGCCTCGTCTGGACCTGGGACACAGTGGCGCCCCGCGGACACACTGCGGCCGCGCCGGCAACCGGAGCTCGGCGCAGAGAAAAAAGGGCGGCCGACACGGGTGCGCGACGAAAACACGCCAAAGCCTGGGGTGGCAGTTACTGCGAGCTGAGCGCCCGCGAGTTGCACTGCCTGGCACGCGGGCGTGATCGCCGGGGGTTCCTTTGCGCCCCGGGGAGGCGATGCCCTGGCTCCTCTGGGGACTGCCGGCTTTCCTCTACTCTGCAACGGCCGCATCACCCTACCCTGCGCCCCTGTCCGTATACACCTGCCTCTCCTTCCTCCCTACCCCCACCCAAGCACCCGGAATCCCTCCAAACCCAACCTCCAGCAAACCAACTCTTCAAGCCCCGCAGTTCCGGGGCGAGGACAGCAGCGGGAGCCAGGGACGGTGCCCAAATCCTGCAGGGAAAGCAGGGGCGGTGGTGAGGACGGAGGAAGCGGGGCCTGCAGAGGCGGCCCCTGCGCCCGCGGAGCGCGCTTGAGCCAGAAGCAGGGAGACGCCTTTGTCTCCCCCCGCTCCAAACTTGGGGCTCCGTCCGCTCGGCTGGCTGCTGCGATCGCCCGCGGGAGGCCGCGCGTGGGACCCCCGCCGGGGCGAGGGCTGTCAAGAAGGGGTCCCCGGCCCGCGCTGGACCCTCGGCCGGCGCCCCTCTCGGCGGCCGCGTGGAGCCCGGCAGGCCCCGGGGGCGCCAGCAGCCCCGCCATGTTGGCCCCGCTGCCCTGCGCCTGGCCGGGCTGGAGGCCGGGACGCACGGGCTGGTGCGTCCGCAGGGAGTGGCCGTGCACAGGAAACTCGGCTGCCCTTGCACCCCGAGGTGGGCTGCGCTGTCCCGGCGGGTACGCGCAGAGGAGGCCGAGCTTCGCCTGGAGACGGCGGGCGGCTGGCCCCAGCCCGCTCCCCAGCGCCGCAGCCGCTCCGAAGGCGTCCTCGGGGGCCAGCCGAGCCAGCCGGGGAGACCTGTTGAAAACTCCAAACGCCAAGTTGCGAGACAGTCACACCTCCGGAACCAGACCCTCTCTCCAGTCTGATATTTTCTAGCGTCGTAAACTCTGCCTTGCTATAAGATTACTGCCCCCTTTGAACGGCCAATAATTTTCAGTCTCTTGCACAAATTCCTCCGACCGGGGATTTCAATGCAAAGCAATTCAAATAAGTAAAAACCACTTTATTGCTGTTTGAAAATTCGCATGCATGTATTCCGCTTAAAATTTGATATAGGGTATTTTTTTCTGTATTCCCATTTATCGCTTGCCAAGAAATAATTAAGAATAGGCGGTCGAAGATTAATTTTAAATAAAAAAATCTTCCCAAATGAAAATGTCAGGTTATAAAAATTCCTTTTAAATCATAACAGCATATAAATCTTTGAAATTAACCATGTAATTACAATGTCTATCAACTTTTACCTTGAGCTTTGAGCCTCTCTTTTTAATCTTCCATTCTTTTTTAATGAATAGCTATTTTGAAATTAAAAAGTACTGTTCATTACACATGCCCCACTATAATAGGGTTTTTATCATATTTGCTCTATGTAAAAATACTTGCTACTTTGTAATTATTCACACGCCGATCCTTTCCTATATTGAGTGGAAAATAAAAAATGAAATAGAAGTCAAAGGTGCTTTAGAGCTGAATGATTTACACAATTCATTAAGGACGGTGATTTTTCAGTTAGCATCAGATTAAATGGTTACTTACTCTCAAATAGCCCTTGGGGAGTTGAATTGCTGGGTAGCAAACAGATTAAAGTTTGCATTGAAAGAAAAATTGAATTCAGAGGTAATCAATAGCATAATAGAGGCAGTGAGTGGTGCCTGCTGCCTGAAATGAAATTACCATATTTTTAATCTTAATTTTCCACTCTGTTTATCTGACAGTGTGGATGTGCAATCCAAACAGATAATGAGAGAGTGGGATATTGACACCGCTGTCCTCTGGAGTGCTTGTTTTCAGTGATTAAACGCTGTGATCTGTGATTACTTTGTGCAGGGATGTCGGGGCTGCTGGCCAGAACCACGGGAGGGGCTCCCAGCCGCCAGCTGCAGCTCTCCACTCTCCCAGGTCCTAACGACTGAAATTCATTTTCCGCCGGCAATCTCAAAAAATAAAGATGACCTATTTAGGTATAGGCTTTGGCTGCACACATTACAATAATTAATCCCATTGTTATTGTTGTCCTGGCACAAGAAAAAAAAAACATTTTAATTAGATCAATATGAGGCAGGCCTTCTTGTTAAGTTTTGCATTAATGAACCAACAAACTTGCTTCTTATAGGGAGATGTCAGCGAGTAGAGAGCAATCTGATGGGAAACTTTGAAGGGAAAGTACGTTGCTAGAGAAGCACTGGAGGAAAGAAAACCCCAGCATCGTTCAGCAACTCCAGCCCTGTGGCCGCAGTGAGCTAACAAGCTGTGATAATTTTTTAAAATGCAAATCGTATTGGAAGAGCGACTTCTTGCACATTGAATCCCAGTAGTACCTCTAGTGGGATAAAAATGCCATCACAAAATTTGAAAGTCGTGTAAATCCCACAGCTCCAAGTTGGGAGTCTTTTGATATCTAAATGGCACCATGTCTGTTAGCACAGCTATGATGAACACTCTATATGGAAGGCATTATTTCAAGGCAATGAGAATATTTATAATGCCTCATATTAGACAATGCATTATGGCCACACCATTTAAATTTGATGGTCATCTAGTCCAGGGGTGGAAATAGATTTACAGTGGGGGATAGTATACGCCATCTATACCAACACCTAGCCTGTATACACAGAAGGTTTCATGTGTCTGTAGGATTTGGTAGTGATCCGTAATTGGTTCATGTATCCTTTCTGGATATATATGTGGACTCAAACAAAAAGGCTTGACGAGAAAGGTGAGGGGCAGCACTGGCTCTCCAGTTAAGCGTCATCAGCAAACAGTCCTTGTTTCTTTTCATGGGCAAGTAGTCCCAACAACAGGTGCCCTGCCTCCTTCAGGCTTCCCTTAACCACGGCTGGATTTTGTCTTCACATGATGGTTCACCTAACTTTACATTTTCCCAACCATTTCCAGATACACAATTCTCCTTCACAAGAAAGGAGGAGTTCCATGACAGTTGTGAAATCAAGTTTATTAACTTACTGCTTGAGGACGTCCTTCACACAGACTCAGGAGCCAAAAGGTGACCTTGGAAAGCTTTAGTAGTGCCTTAACCCTTTCACGACCACACAAGACAACTGTGCTTTGTAGCAAGTATCATAGGTGGACAAATGTAGGGAAGTGTATAGTTCTCACAAAAACCAGCTGATGTTTGCTGCTTAGTTTCAAATCCTCATGCATTGTGTAGACCTACAAGGAGAATTAGCTGTCTCCATTTTATCGTTATTTTGTGAATTGCTCCAAAAAAAGGGTGACATTAGACCCACACAATACGCGAAAAGAATCAAGTCCCTATAGTAATGCAGGAATAAGTTTAAAATTTTTGCTTAGAGTCTTCAAAAAAAAAATCATCACACACACACAAAATGAATCCGACAGATTAATGGAGTTTGGCCTGATTCTTTCACAGAGTTTTGGTACCATTTTGACGATTTATTCAGCGTTCAGAAAAAATCCATAAACTCAGATATGAACTACATACAGTGCTGTCTTCATTTCCACAAACTCATCCAATTTTTTGAAAACTTATATTGTGTTCTGTAAAAAAAAAATTTATCAACATTTGAACATACTGATTCTTATAGCTATGGAATCTGGCCGATACATACCCGTTGCCATGAAAGCAGCCAAAGTGCTATTGGAAGTTTTTTCCATATCTCCTGACTACCTCAATAATCCAACTGAAACCTAGGTTTTCTAAAGATACAAAGGCTTTCCTCTACTCCTCTACCTGCAGGAACCTTGCAAAGTTTATTGAGCTTTAGAGCACACAAAGGGAGTGAGAAAATCCAAACCAATCTTTTTCCTTTCACTTTCTAAATCCTGACATGGTCCATCACCTTTTGAAAATAGTGAGCTGGGCTTCCCCGCTAGAAGAGAAAGGAAACAAAGTCTAATGGAAAACAATGGGAGAAGGATAATCTCATCTTTAAATACGAAGACATGTTTCTGAAAGCTTCCAGAAGGGCCTCTGATGTCACCCTCTCCTGAAAAGTGGGAGCACTACAGGAGGTTAAGAGTGAATGATTAACGCCATGAATCCATTGTCCTGAGTCCTCCCTAAACGGAGGGATTTGAGGGAAGACTCTTGGTCACGAGAAGTGAGAGTGTTCACAGACAACACATGGTTTGCCCCCGACTGGCATTCCATTTGTTCAGGAACTCCCCAGCTAACTGTGGGGAAAACCTCAGCGGTCAAAACCAAAGCGGCAACAGCAACAAAACCCACACACAACCAGTGAGCATCACTTCCTGGAGCTGAATTGAACTTTCCTTCCAAGCCAGTGTCTTGTGGTCCAACAAATAAGAAAATGTGCTTACTCAAGACCTTGGAAATGAAAGTTCATTGTGGGGCAAGGCTAGGTTAAATACTGTCTCAAGTTCATTTTGTGCTAAGAAAGCAAATTCCAAGGGGGTTTCTTCAAGGACTGGTGGCCCTTCTGGATGTGGCATGGCGGTGGCCAAATATGTCCATGAATTTTTTACACCCCTAGAGACCAGGTGTCTTATTTTTTTTGCTGCTATTGTTAGAATTTCCAGTCTGTGATGCTTCCTTGTAGCAATTACGGCAGCAAGAACTGGGAAATAAAGTATAAATGATGCAAAATGGAAGTGACAATTATGGTTTGAGGAGTACACTAGTCTGTGGAGTTCATAAAACTCATCCAGTGATATGTCTCAGTTATTTAGTGCTGGTCCCGGGTTCTAGCACAGTATTTGGCTAGTAACTATTGGCTGAATGAATGAATGAATACACAGATACAGCAAAAGCTTAAGAACTGTCAGATGACTTTGGTTTTAAGTTTTACTAACAGTCTACACCTTGAAGATTTAAGCTATGGTTTTCTAAAAAAGCTAATCTTCCCAGTGCATGCAATGTTCCCTAATGTGGCTCTCTCCAAGAGTTTCTTACTCTACCAGACTGAGTAGCGAGCAGGCGCAGTAGCCTAGCCATGTAGTCCCTAATGATTTTGATACTCAAGCAAGCACATGCAATCATATTCCAGGTCCTGTTAACTCCACCTGCTCCCCAGCTCGGGTCTGGGCCCCCTCACAGTGTGCCTTGTATTGTCCACTCTGTGAGTGTCTTTCCTCTTCTGTTGGACAAGGTGAACTGCTTGAGGTCAAGCACCAGCGCCTTTCCTTGGCATTTTCCCTGCTCCTCAAGCACTGAATGGATGAGAATGTAAGCCTTGGACCATATGTTGGCAAGCTCTCATCCTCAGCTGTCCCCAGCTTAAAAATCATTGCAAATATTAGGCATTCCATTCCCAACTTTCCTTGTGTTTCTCCATTTTCCTTTGGGAAGGCAGTCACCAGGCAAGCCCCTCTTCTTCATCTGGAAAGTGGACGCACGACTCCAAGAAACTGCCAGTTCTAAAATTCTATAAAACAAAGGTACCAGCAGGCCTTGTGGAGTAGAGGGTTAAGCCATTGCTTGGGGCATTCTCATTCCATATTAAAGTGCTTGGAGTATTAGTTACTCCATTTCTGATTCAGGTTTCTGCTAATGCACCTGGGAGGCAGCAGGTGGTGGCCCAGGTATTTGGGTTCTTATCACCCATCTGGGAAGCACAGATAGAAATTTCTAGCTACTCCCTTTGGCCTGGTCCAGCCTTGGCTGCTACAGTCATTTGAGGAGTGAACAAATGTTGGAAGATCTCTTGTTTTCTCCACATCAGCTTTGCCTTTCAAACAAACAAATATCTGAAAAAGGGGGGGAACATTCCTTGAAAATTTAACCCCTAAATAGATTTGTTCAGAAACTAAACAATTTTGATAGTGCAGTGATTCTAGTTGGAAGTAGAGCTTTCCAAATAAGCTTTTATTTCATTGCCTGAAGAAAAGTGGAAGAACAAAATACTCTTTTGGGGCCAGCTGTGTGACACAGTGATAAAGCTACTGTCTGCAGTGCTGGCATCCCATGTGGGTGCCCGTTCAAGTCCTGACTGCTCCACTTCTGATCCTGCTATTGCAAATGCACTTGGGAAAGCAACCGAGGATGGCTCAGGTGTTTGGGCCCTTCATCCACGAGAGAGATATAGTAAAAGCTCCTGGCTCCTGGCTCCCGAGCAACCTAACTCTAGCTGTTGCGAGAGTAAACAAACAGGTGGAAGACCTCTCTCTGTGTTTCTCCTTTTCCCTGCCTTTTGAGTAAACAAATAAATCTGCCTAAAAGCTTTCTAACTTACTGTCTTTTACATGTCACGTTGAAAAGTCATAGGAACAACATGTTCTTGCCTCATAAACATTATTATATGTAGCTACACAAATGACTTCATATTTAAGGGTCTGTCAGTAAATTCTATGTTTGGCTTTGTTCTGAGATTCCTTCAACAACCATGAGGGCTTACAACGTTGTGTCTATCTTAAAGTAGAGAACAGGTGCATCCTGCTGGTATTGCCGTGAGTGTCATGGCAGCCAGGCTCCCAAACGGCCCTCAAGGATACCCACCTCTGGTCTGCACAACAGTGTACCTCCTCCTGTCCGCGCAGATTGATTGGTGAGATCAACAGTGTGCAGAGCAGCAGAGTCGTGTCCTGCTCTGGATTAGAGGGAGCACTGGCCCCCACAGTGTGTTGACCAGTAGTGAGGAATAGAATCCTTCAGGTCAGTAGCCCACAGAGACCTAATTGGTAAAAGCAGAGGAGATGTCATGCAGACATTCAAGCAGAAATTTTCTGCCCACAAGGCAGAAAGCGCAAATCCCTTCTAACAGCTGCTGAGGAGCCCCAGGTCTACGTGCCACCATGAGATGAGTTTGCGAGCCGAGCTCCAGTCAAGCCATCAGATGAGGTTGCAGTTCCTGTCAATGGTTTGAACTCATCAAGAGACCACATCAGAATCTGCTCAAGGTGCTCCTGGATTTCTGGCCTCAGGGATTGTGAGATAATGCGTGCTGGGTGTCTGAAGCAGCCGGGTTTTGGTGTGGTTTGTTGCACAGCTAGCACAGCTATCAAAGTATGGGAATCAAGAGGTTTATTTTGGTTTCATGTGAATGCCAAGCGCATACCTTCAGGAATCCTGTTTTCTGGTTAATGAACCTTCACTGCCGTCTTAGTAGATAGCTGTGGAATGCAAATGCTCTAAGATGTGGAGTCCAAACGAACGGTGTTTCAAGATGTGGAGTTTGTGTGATCAAGGTGTTTGTGTTTTTAGAATTTGTAGCAAGATGTCCTCTTGCCTTTATGCCTCCAATATATCTGTCTGAGGACTTTTCGGCTGAAGGACCTGTATTTGTGAGGCCAATTCCTCTGGTTAGTAAAGAAGGAGAAGAGGAAAAGGAGGAGATGAGGGAAGAGAATCAAATAGGCAAGAAGCTGTTGCAATATTCATCGAAATAGTTCACTGAGTAAGAAGCATCGTTCATCCAGTTTATGGTTGCAAAACTGAGGCTGAGCCAGTTTGAACACATTGCATATAGCTAGTGAGACAGGACGAAGAACAGAAAGACAGGCCTGAATACAAGCTTCATGCCACTTGCGTGATGTTATCTCACCACCTAATGTTATTATTTGTATTTTTTATTAATGACAGTATGTTAGCATTTGTTGAGTTCTTTAGAATGGGTTTACAGTAAATCTGCAAGCAGAACTACAACAGCAAAACAACAAAACAAAACAAATATCCTACATGTTCACAAGATCTTACTTTGTGCTTACAGGGAAAGAAAGAGCTTCTGTTACGGAGAAGGGAGCAGTGATGGCAGGATGGGTCTGAGCTCCTAGGTGGGCTGTTGGCCTGTCTGATGAGAAGGCGGGCATTTTGTGGATACATTTTCATCTGCTGCCTGCATTTTGTAGCTGTTGGCATCCCCTGAGTTTTAGAGTTGGCCTTTTGTCTCAGAATATCAGTTTCTTCTCAGGTTTCCTATTGAAGGTAAATATGATTTTAATACATTTATGAGTATCCCATGCCAACCTTTAAAAAAAAAATCTATACACGTATAATTAGATTTTTTTCCCCCCAGGGAGAAGGCCACTTATGTTATTCATCTTCTGTTGGAGTCTGAGCCGGAGTCCTTTGGTTTTCCTAGTTAGGATTCAAATCAGGCAGCTTCATCGAAGAATTTCCGGGAGACAGTCACATTGGCACTGGGCAGTGTTTGTTACTCAGACTTTCAGGGGAATGGATAGAAAGGAGGCTGGCAAAGCTCCCACGCGCTCTTGAGCGTGATCATGTCATCAGGGCATCACCCAGTGTGCTGTCCCCGACCCCCTGCTTGCATCCCTGCTGCGAGAGGTGGCCGGGAGAAGTGGAAAGAGAAACGGTGTGTCTCATCATTTATTAAAATGTGTATCAAATGGGGCAATTGTCACTTGCTCGCACATTGGGTCCAGTAACTAATCAGTCTTAAAAATCAGAGAAAAACAGGCTTGGTGTTTTGCTTACCTGTGGTACTCTGTGTGTGTGTGCCTGTGTGTGTTATTCTGTAAGGAAGAGGTGTTGTGAATCCACTAGAATAATGTGATTCTGGAGTGTTTTTTTTCCCTTCGTATTACTGGAAACTACTCCACTTTTAGTATCATTTGCTACCCTATTACTGCTGCCACAAAGCATGTATTTCTGGAATATTGAAAATGTAAATGTCTTTCAGATATGGTACCTACCTCATCTCGCCAAGACATACCCACCTCAGACTTCTGACATTCTTTGCTTGATTTCCTAAGCTCGGGGACCTCCTTCTTCCCCTCTTGCTCCTCTTTCTTTCTTCTTCTTTGCCTTCTTTTTTTTTTTTTTAAAGATTTATTTTACTTTTATTGGAAAGATTCACAGAGAATGAGAGACAGAGAGAAATAGCTTTTGTTCACTGCTTCACTCTCCAAGTGGACACAATGGCCAGAGCTGAGATGATCCGAAACCAGGAACCAGGAGTTTCTTCCAGGTCTCCCGCACAAGTGCAGAGTCCCAAGGGTTTGGGCGATCCTCTGCTGCTTTCTCAGGCTACAAGCAGGGAGCAGGATGGGGAGTGGGACAGCTGGGATACAAACCGGTGCCCAGGTGAGATTCTGGCACATGCAAGGTGGGGATTTAGCCACTGAGCCATCGTGCTGGGTCTCTTCTGTGGATTTTCATGCCATGGCCCTCATTTTAAAGACAGAGAAAGCCACAGCACTGTGCTAAAAGTCAGAAAGAAAAACTCCATGACAGTTTCCATATCCTGGGTTACTGAGCTGTGTGCCTGCACAGGGATAGTTTACAAGGGCCTTTGTCACCTCTGCTCCAGAAAGGACAGATGTGACCCCAAAATAGTTTTTTACATCAATCTCTAAGAAAATATATTGTATTTTTAAAGATACATTATCCTGTCTCTGACAATTATCAAGTAGCAATTTAAAAATAGAAAAGTTAAATCAACATTCTCTGGAGGTCTCATATGAAAAAGAGGGTCCTGCCTGCACCCTTCTAGAAAAACCATTTGGAACACAAGTGGAGGTCTCTGGGAGGCAAATTTTGCTCAAGGAAAGGCATTTGAATTTAGATACCTACCTACAATACAGGCTTCCTAAACACCCTGTTAATCCCTTGTGTAAGTAGGATTTGGCACTATCGGGAATGTGTGCATAGATTCCTTCGCAGGATAAAAGCTTAGACAAGTGATATGTAAGGTGCCTTTTAGTTCTCCAACCCTAAGATTTTTATCATAACCAGAGAACCAATATGTAGAAGACTGGTACCTTGAGGTTTCTTTGCTGAAGAAGCGTATTTGAAATAGAGCAGAATTAGCTTGCTCAAACACGTAAAAATAATGTAAGAGGAGGGAGTAGAAGGAAAGTCCCACCAACCCATTACTACAAGAAAAAATCCAGCTTCAACTGAATAGAACCAAGAGCAGTACTGGGCAAAGCTGGGGCAAAATTGTGAGCATCAGTCACAAGACATCCTACTGAGTGAGTTGAAGAGTTTTCCCACAGGAGATCTTTGCCCAAGGAGTAGAAGTTAATGCATCTGGGAAAGTCTGAACTTAAAAGTCAATCATAGGCTGATTTCATAGCACGCTTTCTTGTCTATGATTCTGGGATCATGATGACCAATTGTTAACCTTAATTAATTAACTAAAATGACTCCCCCATCTTCTAATGGAAAACTTCTTGTAAAGAGCCTAGGAGATCATGTCACGTTATTGCTTCTCTGGCTTTTTGGCGTTAGGAGAGATTTGCTTTGATTTGGTGATGAGGAACAGGCTGGTGGCACATTATCCTATTTATAAAGAATACTGAGCTTTCGTTGTGTCCTCACAGAACTGGAACCAAACACTGGGTGTGGGCTTCGTGTCTATGCAGTGTTGCAAATGAAGCACACTGAAAAACAAGGACAAGATGAACATTCCAGAGAATGTCTAGACTCTTCTTCCTGGTTGATGAACAGGGCAGCATGCACAGTGAGTAGTGCTACAGATTGAAGGTTTCAGATGCAGAAATCAATACTGAGGCTAACAGGGCAGGTGCAATGCAAAAGAGTCCTAAAGTACTGTCCCCAGGCTTCAAGAGGTGTGGGATCACACGGCTCACTCTGACCACAAGAGAGATGCCAGCTCTGCCCGTCTGGAGGCCATGTAAATCCACTCCCCAAGCAACAGGCTCTTCCTTCTTAGATTTCAGCTACCCAGCTTCTGTTCTCAGCAAATGCAGGCAAAGAGCAGACATTTTCATCTTCAGGGCCCATCCAGTGAGTTTTGCATTTGGCTGTTAAAAAGACTTGTGTACAGGGGAAAGCACGTCTTACTAAATGGACAGTTAATATTAGCTGCTAAGTGCTATATAATTGAAGTTGGAGTAATTTGGTCTATGAAACAAAAATCTGTGTGTTTGATGCATGCTCACGATGATGGTAAACTCATACTGATTTAAATACAAAAACAAGCAAATGATGATTTAAAACTTGGATTCATTTAAATTTAGCCTGAAACATTTTTAAATCTTGAATTTATTATGTATTTTAAATATTGTCAAAAATGTACAGGTACTTGTTTTCTAATTGTATTCATAGTATGTCCCTTAGCTCATGGGTATGAAAGTATAAGTTTGTTCAGCTGACTTGAAAGTCTATGAGGTTAAAATTAGTATTTTTATTTATTTATTTTAAAGTTTTTCTTGTTTTTATTGGAAAACAGAGAAAAGGATACACAGAGATAAAGATCTTCCATCCATTCATTGGTTTACTGCCCAAGTGGCCGCAACAGCTGAAGCTGAGTCGATCTGAAACTAGGAGCCAGGAACCTTTTCCAGGTCTCCCATGTGGGTGAAGGGTCCCAAGGCTTTGGGTCATCCTCAACAGCTTTCTCCGGCCACAAGCAGGGAGCTGGATGGGAAGCGGGGCAACCAAAATATGAACTGGCACCCATATGGGTTCCTGGCGCACGAAAGGCGAGGACTTTAGGCATTAGCCTGCTGCGTCAGATCCTAAAATTATTTTTGAGTTAGTGTTGGTGGCCTCTCACTTTGTAACCAGATCAAAAGTATGGAAAGTAAGTCAACTTCATTATCGGTCTCTACGTATAACTTTGATAAAAACCCTGGGTATAAAGATATGTTTTCAAGCACAAGTATGCTTTATTAGGATTTTTTTTTTTTTGCCGATAATAAAGGCATGTTTTATCTTTTTTGCTGTCTATAAAAATATTCTTGACATGCCAAATGAGTCTTCCAAAGGTCTCAGAGATGGTCCACTGTAATAGGATCTAGCTACAGATGGATGAGTAAAGCACAGTCCATGAGGTTATGGCTTCAGATGCAGAGGTGCAGTCATGAACTTGTGACATCTGCACCCTGGAGTGTCTTTCCATCCCCTAAGACATTGCCATTTTATCTTGCTTCTTAGTATTTTCACTCTTGAAGAGTAAGTTTATGTCCAATAGCTTCTTTTATACAGTGAGTACATGATTTACAGTGAGGTATGAAGTACAAGACTTTCACAGAAGATGAAAATTGTTATAGTGATAGTTATTTTTAAGGAGCAACTCTCATAGTGTAAGACTAACCATGCGAATTGTACAATTCATCGGTTTTGGTTCAATTGAAGCTGGAAATCCAGTGGCAATATTTTCATCATGCCAAAAGATTCTTTTGGACTATTTGCAGTCAACTCTTTCTTGCATCCCTAAATTTAAGGTAACTACTTATCTGTATTTTACTATCAGTTTTTTTTCCTATTGGGACATTTCAAACACATGCAATCATAGCTTGTCTTTTGTACTTAGCTTCTTCACTTAGCATAATGTCTTTATGACTCAACAATGGTGTAGCCTGAAAGAATGCCTCTTCTCCTTCTATTGATAAACAGCTTTTCTCTCTATAGATATGCAACATTTTGGGTATCCATTCAGCAGATAATGAGCATTAGATTGTTTTCACATTTTGATCATCCCTAAACATGCTGCTAAACACATTCACAGATAACTCTATGCAGATGTATATTTGCATTTTTCTTGTATAGAAACCTAGAAATGGAATTGCTGACACATATGCTAAATTATGTCCTGCTTTTTTTAAAAAAGGATTGATTTATTTTTGGAAATTCAGATCTATAAAGAGGAGAGACAGAGAAAGATCTTCCACTGTTGATACATCCCCAAGGGGGCACAATGACCGAAGCTTAGTTGATCTGAAGCGAGGAGCCAGGAGCCAGGAGCTTCTTCTATGTCTCCTACATGTGTGCAGAGTTCCAAGACTTTGGAACTGGAACTGGATGGGAAGTGGAGCAGCAGGGTCACAACTGGCACCCATATGGGATGCCAGTGTTGAAGGCATAAGCTCAGCCTACTTTGCTATGGTGCTGACCCCATGTCTAACTTTTTAGTGAAACTGTCAACCTATTTTCCAAAAGAAGTGTACTATAGGTCATTGCAAAAAAGTAGTATATGAGGAATTTCTTCCCCTATTTGCCCAAATTCATTGTTGACCATCCTTTCTGGTTAAAGCTGTTGTGTCTCTTATAAGCACTTACTGTACAGTATCTCATTTGACATGTGAACTAACTGGAACCAGAAGCATGCTGTCCAGAGGGCCACAGAAAGTGCGGCTGCCATCACCGCACTCAGCTGGAGGCACTGGTGTGGCCACCTTGTGGAGGTAAGGCGCTAGTCAGACATTGGGAAAAAAAGAAAGGACACAAGTGTGTCTTGTACTGGGGAGCATTTAAAGGAGATAGGAAACGAAGGCATGAGGCTTCTTAGGAAAAAGGGTGAAGAAGCAGATGAGATGACAGGCTGGGATGGGGCTGTTTTGAGGGGATCTTGCAGAGCTCATAGGGTGTTTCATGGTGGGTTCCTCAGGATCAGCATGGTGAGTCCTGGGGCATGAGTGGTCCAGTGAGGAGGGTGAGGGTAACTATGGCAAAACACCGTGAGCCAGCTCGGAAGAAGCTGCTGCTTGAATTCAGTCTTTGAACTTCAGTGTCAGGATGCCAGCAGCCTTAGAAAATTCAGCCTAGTGCTGGTGGTGGGAAGAGCAGAATGCCAAGGGCTGATGGGATTGGACACTAGGGTCTCTGTCTACACTTGGGAGATGCTTGTTGAAAAGAAAGGGAAAAAGAACCATAAAGGAGCTAGTGAGCATGAGAAAGGGTTGGGTCTCCTTCCCATAACCTTGTAACCTGAAGAATGAGGGGGCGGAACTTAACTTTCTATGTATTGATTCTGTGTCAAAGAGGCCTAAATGCCATCCTTACTAGAGCTGATGTTAGCTGGACCAAATAACACAGAGGCCAACAAGCAGCTCAGCCTTCGCTTCAGCACTGCCTTGACACCTTCTTTCCTTGTCACTTAGGTAACCAAAGCGAGCTGCCTGCATGCCTGCTGTATCATCTATGTCTTCTCTCTGTTCCCAAGGGCTGCTTGCTCCCTGTCTTCTCTGGGGCCATATGAGTAGGTCGAGTCCTTGTTAGACAATCCTTTCTCATGCTGGAGCCCTCAAAGCTTTGATCCCTGCCTGTGCCTCTTCCCTGTTCTTGGGAGGAAGGACCCAGGCTGGCTCGCTGCTGCTGCTGCCTCTGTTACCTTTTGAGCTGCTCTCTCCCTCTCTATTAGCCAGTCCTGGCTCACAGCATCCCACAAGACCACTCCTCCTGAAAGCCTTCCTCCTCTGTAGAGCCAACCACTGAACCCTTGGCCCTATAAAACTAAGCTCAAAGTGTCCCCACCTTGGAAATCATGAACTCTCTGCCCCGCTTCCTGCCCACCCATGACACTAACACTGCTTCACTCAGTTCTTTTATCATGGAAGCTCTCAATTACTGACTGGTAACTTTGGGGCAGAATAACTCTTTTCTGTGGGTGTTCTCTGTGCACTGCACATGTTGCAGCATCCCTGCCACACATGTGTGGCACATCCCTGCCAGTGGTTGAGATCTGTCCTCGGTGTGTGCAGTCTCAGGGTTGCATGGAGCCTCTGTTTCCCTATGAAGCAATATGTTGTTGTCAGCGGTTATTGAACTCATGCCCTCTGTCTGTCTAGCACTGAGCCTGGTACAGAGTAAGAAGGCAGAAAACAATGATTCAAACACCCAGAAAAGTTAGGACTGGGATCTTCATGATAGTGCTTCAGAGTGTTCAGAGAAATGGGGTTAAAACAAGTTTTGTTTAGTGCAAGAAACTTTTGGAATCTATGCATAGTTTCCCAAATGAACATTGTATAGAAATCTTTGTTTTGAAAGTCAGAGTTGAGGTGGGGCATAGAGTGAGAGCAAGAGGGATAGTGAGAATGAGAATCAGAGGGGGAATTTTTCCATCCACTGGTTCACTCCCCAGATGGCCTCAATGGCTGAGGTTGGCCTAAGCCAAAGCCAGGAACCCAGAACTCCATCTGGGTCTCCCATGTGGGCGGCAAGGCTCTATGTACTTAGGCAATTTTCTGTTGCCTTCCTGGGTGCATTGAGTGAGAACTGGATCTGAAGTCAAGCCAGGACTTCATCAAGTGCTCCAATATGTGATATCAGTCTTATGGTGGCTTAAATCCACTGTGCTTTGGGGCGGAGAGAAAAAGGTAATTTTTTAATAGGACCAGAAAGAGTTTTCTTCACATATTTGAGTGCCTGTTTTGTTCCTCTCCTGTAACCATTCAGTACACAATTGGATGGGGTCGAATTGATTTTGCTAAGACATAAAAGCTTTCAGGGCGTGCACGGGAGTCCATCCCACATACTAAGGGGCAGGTGCAGTGAATGGGAAGAAACTGCCAGTTGATGGCCTCTTTCTGCCTTCTCTGCTTTGCCCTGGCTTGTTGCCCTTATCTGAGCCCCAAGGACTTAAGCAAATTGGGGAGAGAGAAAATAGATTTGGTAGCTAATGTAGCTCACATCAAACTGGGTGGCATAAAATGTCCCTTTGCAAAGGTATGATTGTGTACATATTTTACTTTCCCAACTAGATTCTATCTGGTCCAAGACTTAAAGGTATTGCAGCTGCTTCATCTAAAGCACTCCTTTACAGAGTCATAATTCTTATCCCAGAGGATCAGCAGAGTACGGTCCACATGTGTGTCTGGGGTTCATGTCTGAGCTGCTTGGTAGAATGTGTGTGTGTGTGTGCCACCAGACTTGTGCTCTTGTGAGAAGGGCTTGACAAGGAACTGTGACATTCCTTTGTGGCATATCCTCTGGGCTCACTTGGATGACATCATCAGCTAGAGTCAGAATTGTGGGCTTCGCAGAACTGGGTTTTGCTGGTTCACTTCCCTGGGGTAAGTCACTCATCTTATCCAACATCACTAGCTAACCAAGCAGGTTGGTAATTGTTGACCCAATACCAATAAGAAAATGAAATGGAGACAATGAAGTGATAGGAAGGATTCTATACTTGGAATAATCTTTCTCAAAGTTGGGTAATCTGAAAATACACTGGAGAGAAACTTTCAAAAATACATGGCCAAGAATGCTTTCCTTCCCAACTGCGGTTGGTGGCATGAGGCTATCCCATTGTTCTTTTCAAGTACTTTGTGAGGTTGTATAAGACGTCACATCATTTCTTAGAAACTGGGCTCTGCTTGGCACAAAATGACCCAAAGCCTGGGCTTGTCATTGTTCCTTGGGCCACTCCAAACCTTTTTGGTCTCCAGCCCTCTTGCCTGCCCAGTTGCTGTAGGTCTTCTTCAGTGATCCACAAGTTCTCTCATGGCCCCAGCATCCACTGAGGCCTCAAGTTTCAAAGACCCTCCTGATGCTTTAGAAACAAACAATGACATTTGCAAATATTTAAATGCACTCACTCATTTCACCCTTCTCAGCAATGCTTTCCATAGGACAACCGTCACGTGCAGACAATAATAGTGGAGGTACGTGGAGGTTGAGCAGCTATTCAGGGTCCAGCAGCTAAACAAAAGACCAAAAATTTAGTCTGAAGTCAGAAGCAATTATTTCTATATTGGAAATTTTTTTTATATTCAAAAGAGTAGGCAGAGCATTGTTCAAGGGTCAGGAGGCTTGGGTGGGTGTAACCTGAGCTGCTATTACAAACTATAGGACTGAGCCGGTCACTTGGCTTCCTGGTTTGCTATTTTCCCCTCCATAACCTAACATTCCAGAACATTCTGCAGTCCCTTCCACTCATAAAAAACTCCGTGTGCTTTCTTCATTAATCTTCATTGATGTATTTGGTACATTCATTATGCATTTTTAAAAAGTTGCTTATACACATCAAAGAATGATTATCATTAAAGATTTCTTCAAAAATTAAAGTGCTTTAAATTCCTGCTTTCAAATGTCCATCTAATTGGTTGCTCCCAAACAGAGGGATGACTGTTTTAAAGATAGGCATGATGCCGACAAGGCTTAATTTTTGTTTTTCTTTATGCACCTGAGGAATAAAGCAGGGGTGCTCTGCAGCAGACTGCCTGTGACCCTAGAAGAGGCTGCCAGAAATGACGACCAGTTCGACTAATCCATTGAGTTAGCTCTTCCTGTTTTAAAATGAAGTGAAATCCTTACACAGCCATTCATTGTATCCTGAATATTTTTGTCTATTTTTACAGATGAGCTTTCCCAATGGACAAAATAGAATCCTCTGAGTAAACACACCCCAAATGTTTCCTTTCCATAATTATCCAAAGCACAGTTGAGTCTTGAAAAGACAATTGTATAGCTTCTTGTGTTGCTTCATGGGCTTTAAGTGCCCACAAAGAGGATTCCTTATGCTTTAATTTCTCTTTATTTTTCTGACTGTACAGACCCTTGGGGTAAATGCCAGCCCCACCATCCCGCCGTGATATGGTTACTGTCAGCCTGTTCAAATGATGCTTCCTGTTCATTAGGCCTCTTTTCATCTCACTACAATGTCCTGGCTTTGCTGCAATTCTTAGTCAACGCCCATCTCTTCAATAGCCTGTGAATGGTATTAAATGGTGTTTATGCTAGCTATTGTTGCCTTTTGTGTGGTTTGTCTAATTCACAGAGAAAAGTCTGCCTTTGTGGTGGAAGACCAGCTACGTCATGGCACACCATGTGCCTTCTGATGGGACCCAGTCCTGCTGAGTGATAACATTACAGGCCTGAGCTTCTTTGCAACACAATCCCGCATTCTTACCACACAGTCAATCCTCTCACAGGCAGACTGGTTTACTCTTTTTATTAAGAGGTAGGGGAAGATAAAGCACAAACAAATACCGGACCCTGAAACAAAACAGAAAAGAAGGGGAAGTTCAGCTGATTTGCAACTTACCCAGGCAAGAAGTGAGAAAGCAAATGAAAAGAAAAATCACAGACTTATTCTATTAGCAAGCAGCCGTGCCAGGTGTATGCACTGGGCAGCAAATACTTTACATTTCAGGAGTAAGATTGCATTTATGGTTTCGAGGTATTGTTTAAAATGATACTTGATACTGTAGTCACTATTCAGCTGGGCTTTCTCTAAAGTGCTCACAAAAGAGAAAGGATCTTGTATTGATGATTACATTATCCTCTGGTTCAAGAGTCTTTGCAGGGCAGGTATGTTGCTATGTCTTGAAAAGGCTTTTGATGTAAGAAGATCATTACTGGCTCAGTGGTAACTGATCCCTAGAAGCCCTGGCTGGGGGTTATTTCATCCTGGAGCACTGCGTAATCCCCTTTGCAGCTATCTCCCATCTTTTTTTCCCTTACCTCTAATGGTGGCTTACGTAGCTTATTTTTTTCTCTCCTTTGACAAGTGTTTTCAAGACAGAAAGCGTCAGGTGCATAGAAAGGGAAAGATTGTGCGATCAGCTATGATGACATTCTTGAGGACTGGAAGCTTGAAAAAGGGCTCCAACTTGGTTCCCCCGTGCCTTCCTACTCTGTGGCATGAAAAACAAACTAAATGCAAGACTGAATTCTGGCACAGACAAGAAAAAAAGAAACGAGGAACCAGAGCTGAAAAACGTGACCGAGTCCAGCTTCTGGAAAGAGGCAGAGGGTAAACAATGTCATCGCATTGAAAAATACTGAAAATATGGAGCGATTTAAGTTTCTGTTTAAAATTCTGAAAATGTAGTCTTCTGCTTCATGAGGAGGTTAGAGTAGAGGGAGCCAAATCCCCCATCCCACCTGCAATCCAACAAAAGCAACAAGGCTGCTATTCAAAGAATCTGAAAGTTGTTTTCTCTAAGATGAGTTATGTCAACCCGTGAAAAGCTGCCCCCTCCAACTTGGGTGACAAATGTGTATTGTGCTTGGAATGAAGCTAGCACTGAACTGGTTGTTGTTGGTAGGTTTAGAATAAGTAGAATTTGTAATCTCTTGGGGGAAAGGAATGCTGTAAAGAAACTGAGTTGATGAAGTAGTAGAGAAGAAGTAGGGTAAGGACATGTTCAAGTGTGGTGAGGGCACAGAGGACTGGAGGGCAGGTGTGTCTCCTTTGCCCTGGAGTCTTCTGATATGAGCATCCAATGTGGCATGTGACAGGTGTAGGGAAGTACTGGTTGCATTTCCATAGGTTATTTGCTGGAAGAATAAGATAAATGGAGAAGGAAAATAAACCAGTCATCAACACATAAGTTAAGTAGCAAAAGCAATTGACAAGAACAAGAACAGAGGTGCTTTTCTTTTTTTTTAATATTTATTTATTTATTTGAAAGATCTACACAGAGAGGGAAGAGACAGACAGAGAGCGAGCGAGAACTTGAGAGAGAGAGATAGAAAGATCTCCCATCTACTGGTTCGTTCTGCAGATGGCCACATTAGGGTCAGGCTGGGGTAGGCTGATGCCGGGGCCAGGAGCTTCCTCCAGGTCTCCCAGGAGCTTGGACCACCTTCTTCTGATATTCCCAGGCCATTAGCAGAGAGCTGGATCAGAATGGAGCAGCAAGGACACAAACCATGTGGGGCCCAGGAATGAAGTTTCAGGGAGATGACCCGGCACGGCTCAAAGGGGTCCTAAAGAGGGCGGCTCCCTTTCCCACACTGCAGTCGTCTGAACGGGAACGTCTGGAGCAATGTGTGTGGCAGGGAAGCAAGTGAGGAAGGGGAGCCATTGACACATTTGGTTTAACTCACAAATCAAATCTCATGAATATCATGGATTTGGGGGATAAGGAGTGGTGGTTAGTCTATCAGAATCATCCACCTGTCAGGCCAGGCTGCTGGAGGGGGAGATGCCTTAGAAAGGAGATCAGGTCTTGTCAGCAGGGGAAGGAGGGGGCGGGCAACTGCAGGCACCCAGATTCAGGAAAAAAAAATCTTGATAAAATGAGTTTTCGTTCTTTTTATTCCACACATGTTCATTCATTTGATGTGTTTTGAACCATCATATTATTAGGCAAAACTTGCTGCCAGGGACTCTTGTAGACAGCAGACAAATTTATGAATCTTTTTTTAAAAAGTAATTATTTAAAGATTTGCTTATTTGTATAATTGGAAAGGCAGATATACAAAGAGAAGGAGAGACAGGGAGAAAGATCTCCCACCTCCTGGTTCACTCCCCAAATGGCTATAACAGCTGAGCCAATCCAAAGCCAGGAGCCAGGAGTTTCTTCTGGGTCTCCTTTCCAGAGCTGAGGTTACTCAGCCTACATAAGACCTACCCTTTTCCTACTCTTTTCCTGGTTAACTGAGAGAGCACTTGGGACTGTGTCATGGGCTTAGGCTGCTGCTGTTCTTAAATCATTCATTCATTCACTGATTGCCTGCCGAGTCACATGCTGCGCCTGGTCATAAGAGAATAGTCTGGTTCCCAGTTTTGAGGAAGATGGAGTCAAGCAGCAGAGTCAGAATCATTGAGAGTGTGAATGTAATCCTTCCATGGCAGGTGCCTGCTTCTTCCCAGAGAAGCCTAGTGCTGAAGACACAGTATGTGGTCTGAACAGACAAGGGAGAGTGCCTTTCCAGGCAGTGGGGACAGCAAATGCCAAGAGTGCTCCTTGTGTTCAAGGAGTGCCAGGCAAGCAGTTTGGTACTGATCAAGTGAGGCTGGGGGTTATGCCAGGAATGGTTAGGTAGGCCAAGAGCAGAAGAAGGCTTGGTTTTGTTGAGCCTGACTTCCAAAAGTAATCTCTTGCTTTCTTCCTTGTGGTCAAGCTCTATGTTGATCCTTTCTTGGTCTATTTATTAACTCAGTCCTCATCTTCCCCTTGCGTCTGTCTAAACCCTTGCTGGCCTCAGTTGCTAACTGCTTTTTTTTTTATTTTTAAGATTTATATATTTTTATTAGAAAGTCAGACTTACAGAGAAAAGGACAAACAGAGAGAATGAGCTTCTGTGTAAGGGCCAGAGCTGAGCTAATCTGAAGCCAGGAGCCAGGATCCTCTTCTGGGTCTCCTACGTGAATGCAGGGTCTCAAGGCCTTGGCCATCCTTGACTGCTTTCCCAGGCCACAAGCAGGGAGCAGGATGGGAAGTGGAACAGTTAGAACATAAACCGACGCCTATAAGGGATCTTGGTGCATACAAGGCAAGGACTTTAGCCACTAGGCTACAATGTCAGGCTCTAATAACTGTGTTTTTCCTAAAGTCATACCAGGTGGCTA
The DNA here is from genome assembly GCF_017591425.1 of Ochotona curzoniae. Taxonomy (NCBI): domain Eukaryota; kingdom Metazoa; phylum Chordata; class Mammalia; order Lagomorpha; family Ochotonidae; genus Ochotona; species Ochotona curzoniae. Next base: position 12,367,214 of record NW_024466502.1, read on the forward strand.
CAAAACACTTCTGCTAAAGCTCTGGCAGTATCCTCTGATGCAAAGTCCTGTAGACACAGGAATTTAAAACATTTCCATGGTCATTGGACCAATGTCTATATTTTTTGCATTAGCATGTATGACTTAGATTTTTTTTTTTTCTGCAAGACACACTTCCAAGAGTAGATGCCTTTCATTGTCTATAGCAAATTTTTAAAAAGCTGAAACCTTTTTCCTTTTTCCGACTCAAATGATGTTTCATGGAATGCCAAGTAATTCTAAGTAGCATTACTGTATTATTAACACAGAAGTTGTAAGCCTAAGCTCTCCATAAATCAAGTGTGGCACACTGCATTTGACTGACCTGACACCTATCTGTTCTCAATCAAAGTCTGATTTTAGAACATCTTTGAACTTCAGCCGGAGCATTCCTGGTGTTGTAAATCTCACTTTATGATGAGGCAACCGCCTGGTTTTTGGAAAGCTCTACGCAAGTAGAGTAGAAGCTTTCTGTTCCATGACTTCCATTTGTTTCTCACAGCTTCACCCTTTGTGATTACACGGAATAAGCATAAACACACCTGTGTTTAATGCTGTCTAAATATTGCTAGATTGATATCTGTACAGTATTTTTCTAATTTGAGTATCACAGTGTTATTCTTGGAGATTATTCCTTTTTGTCAGCCTATGTCTGAAACATAACACTCAGAACTAAAATAGTGCTTGTTCTCCAATGTGGACTATCAGCTCCTTCCTTGAACTTTTGCCTTCGTCATTCTTCAGTCCGGAACATTGTTCCCCAGGCACCTGCAGGACCATTGCCTTTCACCCTTTGAGTCTTTGCTCAAATCTCACTCCTTCAATAAAGCTTACTTGGATCATTCTTCCTACCATTGCAAACCACCCTTTTACTCCCTGTCCAATGCCAGCTTAGCCCACCTCTTACACAAGCAACTACTTTCCTAGGTCTGATCAGGTAAAGCAATACCAGTTTACCAGTTGGTGGCCTTAAACAAAAATGATGCTCATGCAGTTTGGGAGGCCCAAAATGCAAAACCAAGGTGATTCAGGACCATTCTGTCTCTGGGACTTGGGGTGGAGTCCCCCCTTTTTGCCTCTTCCTACTTTCTGATGCTAGCTGCCTCGCCTTGGTTTGCCATTGCAGCCCTTCAATTGCTGCCCCTGTTTCCATCACATGGACTCCTCTCATTGATGTACCAGTCATTGTTGGTCTCACTCCAAGCTGACGTCTTCGCAACCTAAGTTGCTGCATCCACAAGGACCCCATTTCACATTCCAAGGTACTGGGACACATGTGTAGCATATCTTTTGGAGGGACATAATTCAATTACACTGTTTCCATATTTTATCTGTTTTTATAGTCTGCAAACTCCATAAAGAATTCTTTTTTGTCATTTTTATTCACTGGTGAAACTCTAGTGCCTGGAGCAGCACTTGACAAATGGTAGACATGCAATAAACATCTTCTGAATGATTCTGGCTGTTGTCACACTGAGTCAGGACAACTCTTCAGTTCTCTAACACCCCCAAGACAAAATTCTTCAGTTTCTTTCTCTTTTTAAAAAATGTTTATAGATTTTTAAAAAAGATTTATTTATTTTTATTGCAAAGTCAGATATACAGAGAGGAGGAGAATAGCAGAAACATAGAGAAAGATCTGTCCATCGATTCACTCCCCAAGTGGCCACAAGGCTGGAGCTGTGTCAATCTGAAGCCAGGAGCCTGGAGCTTCTTCAGGTCTCCCACGCAGGTGCTAGGTCCCAAGGCTTTGGGCCATCCTCGACTGCTCTCCCAGGCCACAGGCAGGGAGCTAGATGGGAAGCTGTGCTGCCAGGATTAGAACCAGCACTCATTTGGGATCCCAGTGCATTCAAGTTGTGGACTTTAGCTGCTGGGCCCTTTTGGTTTCTTTCCAAAGGAGAGACTAAGCAACAGACAAAACATTCTAGTTACCTAGTGGGTTTTTTTGGTCATCAAAAATATAATCTGCACTTTTATCCCTCAGAAACTGCCATGTGAGTGTGCCTGCCTGTTACAGTCTAGCACATTCCCTCAGGCAAAACAGAGAAAATTATTTTGCTGAACACATGGGATTGCCTTAACAGTGTCCTTTCATCCATAGCTTCCTAGAATACCATGGGCACAGCACAAGACTGCAACCACATTAGTTAGCCTCCTGACCAAGACCAACCCCAGCCCTGGGTGTAAGCAGTGAGTCATGTGTCAGTCCCTACATGACAGGCAAAACAACGAATTCGTCTTCTTTTTGAAAGTTGTGTTAGGTGCGCTGCATTCCACTTTCAGACTGAGAGCTCCAGAGATTTGTCCGTTCAATCCTGCACATGCTTTCACTTATTTGTTTTAATTTTTTTACTTATTTATTTATGAGAGAAAGAGGGAAATGGAAAATTGGAGCGGCAGATACACACAGAGAGTTCTCTTTTGCTGACTCACTCCCAGAAGGTCTGTCACAGCGTTGGTCTAAATTGGGAGCCAGGAAAGCAATCCAGGTGTCCCGTGTAGGTGACAGAAATCCAAACTCTAAGCCATCACTACTGCCTCTTGGCATCTGAGTTAGCCGCAGCTGGAGTCAGCAACAGAGCAGGACTCACAATTAGGCACCTCGATATAGGCTACGGACAATTCAGCTATTCAGCTCAATACCTGTGTCCCAGTTCTATTTTGTTGTCTTATTTCTGAATATCTTTAAAAAGAAATACATTTTTTAAAATGAAATACTCACCTTATATTTGAAGCCAGGCTGTGTTTGTATTTTTTTTCTCTCTCTCTCTATTTTCTCTATTAGTTTTTATACACGTGAGGGAGAGGAAATGCTTGTGACCTCTTGGGCCACACTTGTCAGTTCTCAGCTATATATGATCAAAATCTGTCAGGTAATACAGCAAAATACACTAGGAATGAAAAGAAAACAGGAAGATAAATATTTAAGAGGATGCACCTCAGTGTAGATGTGGAGTATGTCAGAGCTTTGCCTATCCATCTATCTATCTTCCTATTCATCCTCTCTCATCTTAATCTTTCCTTTGTTGGCTCACTGTTTATTTTGATATAAACAAACTAAAATTTATGCAATTTTTTATATCACATATTTTTTTTATAAATATTTAGAAGAAAGGCAACGTTACAGAACAGAGGGAGCGAGAGAGGTATCTTTTATCTACTGGTTAAGTCTCCAAATGGATGCAATGATTAGGGCTTGGCCTAATGGTGAGGAACCTGGGATTCCATTTGGGTCTCCCACGTAGGTATGAGGGGGCTAAGTATTTGGGACATCTTCTGTTGCTTTCTCGGGATCACTGGCATGGAGATAATTGAAAGTGGAGCAGCTGGGACTTGAACCAGCTCTCCTATGGGATGCGGGCCTTGGAGGTGGTAGCTTAACCCACTGCACCACAATGCCTGCCCCTTGATGAATCTTTGCAAAACTCTTCACACAGATTTTCAAATGTTCTTACCAAAATAAGCTTACCTTTTAATTCTATTTTCCATAAACATGTTTAAGTAGTCTTGTATATAACCATATCTCTAATAATGAAAGAAAAAAAGGTTTGCTTTAAATGTTAGATCCATTGCTCTAAAATGTTAAAAAATCACCTGGGTGGTGTCTTATAGGTTTATCTGCTAAATTAAAAATTCATAGGGGAGTGAATGTTTGGCTTGGAGGTTAAGATGTCAGTTTGGATGCTGGCTTCCTACATTGGAGTGCCTGGATTTCATGTCTGGTTCCCATTCCTTGCCAATGAAGACAGCTGAGGAAGGCATCAGTCGATGGTTGGTGAGATTAGGTCCCTGTCACTTCCTTTGAGCACTCATCTCCCAGCTTCAGCCCAGCCCAGTCCTAGTCATGGCAAGTCTTTGGGAAATAAGCCAGCAAATGGGAGCTCTGTCAAATAAATATTGAAAACCTACCCCAGGTCCTCTCATTTCCCCATCTGTCTGAACTCCACTGCTCCCCTGAAGGACCCTAGACCTTTAAGAAATAACAGACCTTGTCTGCAGAGGGATTGGACTGCTGCTGCGTGCTAGCTCCATCTCGTGCACCTGAAGTTGACGACCCTCTGAATTTGTAATCTTTCATAACTCCAAATTGGTTGTGAAAAAACACTAAAAATTCCTGAAGTTGTTAAAAAAATTTTTTTTTCTGGCATATGAATTGGGCTGTCATGATTTTGGTTGGTGATAAATTCTAGGTGAGTTGATATTACCAGATTTCCGAAAATGCCAAACCGAGATTGTGAACTCACTGAGCCTATGTTCTTTGGTGATCTGAAAGAAAGGGTGGTAGAGTTGTGGAGAAGTAGACAGTGGACTGTGGGAACCATTGCAGAGTTTTTGAGAGAGAAGGGTTGACTGGCTTTTTGGTGCTGATCGACCTGGTTGTGGTATATGGTGTGTGATGAGGACACAAACTGAAGGCAGGGATGTTGAAGGAAGGGCAGCCTCAAACGCCACTGCAAATGTAGAAAGTTAAGAGAGAATTAGAGAGTGGCCCCTGCATTAAAGGTTGTAGTAAGCGCATTTTATGAGATGGAATTGAACTTTAAGAGGAAATGGAGAAGGAGCATGTGTTTCTTAGTTAATGTGAGATGTAGAGGTTCTGCTGTTTTTTGTTTTCTATTTGCTTATCTGACGCTCCCTAAGCTGGTGACCACCTTGCAGGCATCACAAAGCTATTTAAATCTAAGGTCTGTGTAGAGTGTGCAGAGTGTTAAAGCTTTGAATTTGACTCATGTATGCTTCCCCAAGGTTCATGCGCTGGGAGTGTCACCCCATGGGTCATTGTGGAGGGTTGATGGCATTCATTGAAGGTGTTGTCAAAGAACTCTGGCTATTTCTGGACTCTGACTCCTCCCAGCTCACCTTCCTGCTTCACCCTGAGATCTCTTGTCTGCTCCCCGTGTGACTGCATCTGCCAAGAGCCTCTTAACTGTAGGTTGGTGGATCACCTGAGATTTGACTTTCAGCTTCTAGAACTGTGAAACATAAGCCAGCTTCACATGTTTTGTTATATCAAAAGACAAATGATTCACACACAGAGTGAACCAATGAATGGTTGTATTTCACCTTCTTGGGAAGCTCCAAGTTCCAAGAAGGCCTCCACACTATTGCAGACCAGTCAGTCTAAAGAGAGACAAATCCCCAAGTCTCTTCACATGCTCTGAGCCTGCAAATGGCGCTTCTTCCCTCCATGACCAGCCAGGCACCTAATGGGCATCTCTGGTCTTTCTAAGAACCCAGTTGACATGTGACAAGGTTAGGTTGAGAGTGCAGTAGGGTGTTGGACTCTTTGAGCTCCGACTATAAATAATATGGTTTAAAGAAGCAGAATTTTTCTGAAGGAAATTGCTGTTGATTTTCAGAGTATTTGGATAGCCATGAAACTAATACTTTTAGGGATTAGAGTCTACCTCATGCATCACCCTCCCTTCATTTACAAAAATTGAATTCCAATGGTTAAAATTTACATAATAAAGAAAATCATTGTTTTCAATTGTGCTGATAAAAGAGACTATATACACCACCTCCTCAATATTGATTCTTCTGTTTCCTTGGATTCACTTCCTGAAAGAAGCATTATACATAACAGGAAATGATTTGTTTTCATTGATTAGATGGTGGGCTCATCTGACAACCACAGTTTCCAAATTAAAGTTATTAATTATGTCATTAATGTAATTGTAGCATCAAAAGCAAATCACTCAGGATCTGATTATATTGCTGGTTATATTTTCTAAACAAATAAAAACATTTTTAAAGGAAATAACTCTTGGGACAGCAATCGCAGATGACAAGGACAATGGCCCACTTTACAAATCACATGTTAAGAAAACTCCATTTAGTTACTTAAGTGGTGAGTGCTGAAAGTCTGGGCTTCTCAAAACTTGTTTCCTATTGTGAAATTCTTAGGATCATTGTTAATTGCAAGCACTTAGGAAAGACGACTTCCCATTGTTCATTGAAATTGCTTTTTCTCTGTCACAACCATTTGTTGCTTCAGGTTAACAAGTCGCATAGAACGTGGTGAAGTCAGTCTGGATTTGGGTGTCCCTGGAGTCTCCCCTAAACTCTGTGTTCATGTTGACAGGGAGATGGTGAGCTCATCTAATTCTCAGCGACTTTTCTGACAATCACTGCTGGGAAATCAATTATGACCAACAGGGAAGTGCCTCTGCTCAGCAGCCTGGCTTTGACTGACTGTAAAACTTCAGCCTCCTGTGAATGTCTAGGTGTTGAAATTAAGCCATCACTTGGAATCTTCTGGAAAATACTGTCTTTTATGAGAATAATGTGTGGTTCTGTTTTCCCTGGAATCCTTGAAGGGCCCTAACCATTCCTGCTGTTTCTTACAGAGTATAGGACTGATCTTGCATGTGTGTGTGTGTGTGTTTCTTCTGATATTTGATAGATACCCAATGACAAGGAGCTTTCTTTCATCATGGGGGGAGAAGATGAGGCTGGCCTGCATAGTGGGCATATGGCCTGTGCAGTCCCTCAGGGCCTTCTACTTACAAGGTTTAGTGCTTGTTTTAATGTTCTGCATTGCTCTCTTAAGATGCGTAGATTTTGAAGAAAGTATCTTGGTATCCTACATTTTTTTGTATTGCCTTGAAAGTTACACTGCCTGTCCACTGTAGGCAGCCCATGTAGAACACCTGCTTCCCCTGAGGCGATGTGGTCTCGCTGATTCAACCAGCAAAGCCTGTTCTCACATACCACGTGTAAGTATGGTATGATTTACTTCCTCAAATAGTGCGTTTCTCTTTTGTTTTCTCGCCTTTCCTTTCTGCAACAATGAGAAAGTTTCCATGGTGGCCCCGTTCATATCTTTGAATAATTGTTCATGTCTTTGAAATGATGAATAATTAAATGCTAAGGATTAATTTTGTTGATAGTGGATAAAAAAATTCCTATGTAAAGGTAGACACTGTTCTAAGAGGATAAATAAGAGTCTTTGAAGTTTTCTATTAAGCATTCCATGCAGTTTTGTTACGTTGTTTCAAGTGTTTAGTCAGCGTCAAAAAGTGAAATTGTTTTTATGTTTGGGTCTCCTGGGAACACATTCTGAGAGCAAGGAAAGATTAATGTTGTGTTTACCCGATGTGTGTGAGAAAAGCATCTCTATGAAAAGACGTTCAACCTCATTAATCACCAGAGAAATGCAAATCAGAACTGCAATGCAGTATCATCTCATACCTGTCGGTATTGCTCTTACATAGATGGAAAAAATGAAAACAATGCACTGTTAAGGATGTGGAGAAACTGGAATGCTTGCACACTGTTGATGGAAATCAACCTGTACATTTGCGCTGGCACTGTGGAAAATAATGAAGTTCCTGAAAGAATTAAAACTACAGCTTATGGATAGCTGATTATCTCAATTTTTGACATTTATCCAAATAGGAAATGAAAACTGCTTGCATTAAGTGGTCGTGCTTACTCTTGCCTTTTGTGTTCATGAGAAGGATATGGCCCCAATTCTAGTAAGAGTTTAAGGAGTGACAAGTGAGCTTATTGTCGAAACATCCCCACTAGCACCTTCTCCGAGGCTGAAGTAGTGTCACCAAGGGTACCTTGCACTGCACTCAAGGCCCACAATACCAGAGAAGCAGCTTGAAATTGTTGTCATCTGTAGGAAGCAGGTCAAGTCCAGTTTATGCACGTAATGCTAAATCACTAGTATACACTAATAATTATGTGCTCAGTAAGAAAAGCATTATGTGTTCAGTAAGAAAACTATGTCTTTGGGAAGTTTTAACATCAACTACCTATGTTAGATGATGCCACATGGCAAAACTCTTACTGATAAGTAAATAATGAGTTGAAAAAATAATGTCCCAGATGACTGTATATTACAATATACAATTAATTCATGGATGAATCTAGATGCAAATATGCTCCTTGATTCATAATACTTCAACCAAAGACACCAAGCCAACAAAAATCACCCCATCCAAAGGAATGATGATTTTAAAGTGCACTTTCATATTTAAGCACTACTAGTTTTATTTCTCCTTACTTCCAAAAGGAGAAATTTATTCTGAAGCTCTTTCTCCATGTTTTAGACTCCACACTAGAAAAAGAGAAACCAGGACCCTGTTTAGAAGCCTGATTTCAAAACCAGGATGTTGGGCTTCGATGCATCGGATAGATTGTTTTTACTTCCTGAACAGTAAAGATTGTTTACTCTGTAAAGTATATTTTCTGAATGTCAGAATAAACAATTGTGGATGGAATCATATTAGTGAGAACAGTAATTCTAAGTATTCTTAAGGTCGTACTCTTACCTATGTTTGTTAAAGATGAGGAAAAATTAAAAAAAAAATCACAACAGATCCCACAGTTGCTTGAAAACACAAGAGTAATTGTAGAATGCAGGAAAGAGTATTGTCTCTTTTCTACACCGTCTGGGTCACTGCTTTAATCATGTCCATTGGGGTTCCAGAGTCCTGTCTGTCCTGATGTGCCTGAAAACTTTAGCTTATAGGAAAGATAATTCTAGGACAGTATCTAGCAGCAGCTAAGGTAAGAACTTGTTGTCAAAATTTATAGTGATTGCCTTCCCCATTGACTTCCTGGCCCAAAGGGAAATACCTTCACACCTTTCTGGGGAAAGGGAGCCTTCTGATTGTTTTGAGGGCAATTAACCTAATGTCTTCTCCAATCTAACGCACTCTCTCACCTTTCCATGGGTAGGCACCTCCAACATCAGCTTTGGACACTGGCAGTACTGTTCTGTCTGCAGCCCTTGTGAAACCTACACATTGTGAAATATCATTGCACTGAGATGGGAAGAAGCAGGCTGCCACTGTCCAGTTATTGCTGAGCCACTGTTTTGACGGATTCAGTGATTAACTGGTCTTCCTGGCCTTGGCTGGACTGACAAAGGGGAACACGGCCCTCTATGCATAGAGCTCCAGATGGACCGTGAAGTTCTGGATGCAGACAAAGAGAATCTGGTGTTCAGGTTTTGGAAACCTTGGGCTTCTTGCTTTGCCTTTTCATTCACCTGCTGCAACAGAAAACTGCAGAGCACACACAGAAAAAGGAGCAAAAACAAACCAGTTCCTGTCATCTCTGTTGACTTTTCACTTAGTAGACTTCTTTATGGATTAAACAAACTTTTTTCTCTGCTTCTTGTAAGGCAATGTTCATTGGAGCTTGGCCAATAGATGATATCATTCTTCCCGAGTCTATGCTATGGGCGGCCTATGGAAGCATATCTGTTCAAGGCATTCATGCAAATTATTACTTACTGCCCTATATGCTCATAAATTAATAGCTTCTCTGTGGATGAAAAACAGAAATTAGACAACCATTAAGGTTGAACAATGTTTAAAGAATATTAAATATTAATGTATGAAATGAAAAAATACTGCAAGCGATATCAGCAGATATGCCAAAAGCGTAACAAGCCAAACCTAAGAATGCAAATAATAAAAACATGTTTTCAGCTAGATATTCTGGATGGGTTAGTATTCAAATTAAAGTTGGTTTTTTTCCCTTTCAGTGAAAACAAAACAAAATGTTTACTGCTGTTGTCATATTGCATGAAAGTTGATCTTCAGACTCCAAATGAAAGCAAATTTAAGGTGAACAAACAAATGTGAGTTATTTTGGTCACTGTACTTGGAAGAAGAATACAACATTGAAAATGCATGCTATAGGTATTTAAAGAAAGCAGCTTTTATCAGTCTGATATTTTCTCCTTAACTCCACCATGTTCAGGAATAATTGTCAAGTTGGCAAATGCATCCTAATGACTTTGTTGGCCAGACACTCTAAAATTGGAATGAGAATAAACTGAGGACTACTCTGGGTGATGGGTTGGAAGAACGTATAACCCTCTGGGTGAGTGGGCGTGGTCACTGCTCTTTGGCAAGAAGAAATCTTGGGGACATTTTCATGACTAGATGCCTACCCTTTACAATTCACTATGCTGTCGTAGGTGTAGGCTCAGTGGTTGGGACTCTGCTGGGGGTGGACTATTTCCTTTGTTGGAGAACCTGGGTTTGTGGCCTGGCTCCATTTTCAATTCCAACTTGCTGATGAACATCTTGCCAGGGAGACAGCGGGTGGTGCCTCAAGGACTTGGGCCCTTGCCATTCATGTGGCAGACCAGTATTGAATTCTTGGCTCCTGGCTTCGGCCTGGCTTCACCCCAGAAACTGTAGGCATTTGGAGAGTGAACCAGCAGATGAAAGATCTCTATCTCTGTCTTTTAAATAATAGGAAAAAAAAATCCACTATATTGCCATCAGTTAATACGAGAGGGGGCTTGCCACAGACTGAAAAGAATTCTATCTCTGATCTTGTTTCCAGTTTGAATTAATATTGTGATATTAGGGGGAACTCTCTTGGCAGATTTTTCATGTGTCTAATAACCAAAACCCTGTGGACCTCATGCAGTTGGTCAGATAAAACCCAAATAAGCACAGGGATATATTCCATCTTTCGATAGTTTATACATCCTGAATGGACATTATACTAAGCACCCCAGTAGTCACAGGGGATAAAAACCTAACTACCAATAACAACAAATAGGTTTTTATCAAAGACATGTTGTGTATCATCTCATGTCATCTTTACAATGACCTTATGAAGTAGATTCCTCAAGTTCTTCTATTTTTCAGAGGACAAAGTTGGGGCATAAGGAAATTAACTTGTGTGATGTCACACAACTATATAGTGGCTGGAGCTTGGACATAAATCCACATAGCTGGCTTCAGAGATCCTAGTCACCTCTGTAATAAGATGACCCTAGGCTGTTTTATTATTATTATTCAGGTTCTTGAGTTAAAGTGGACCATTGTAAAATAATGCTGAATGCACTACGAATACAATTTCCCCGCCTCAGTATGTAAGCCTTGAATATAGGCACTTACCCCACTTGGAGTGTGTGTCCTGCTGTTAGGGGCTATACAGGCCCCAAATCACTTCATAACATAAGCAAGACCTTGCCTGAGTCCTTCAGGGTGGACAGGGTGACTAGGAAGGGCATTCTGGGTTGAAATAAACTGAGCAGAAGCACCAAGAGCAGAACCAGTCTGGGATGTGAAGGGGTGAGCAGCTGTATCACTGAGGGAGTGATGTCAGAGGAGACTGACTATACAAGTGGGCTTGGATCACAGAGGTCTCCCTGCAAGCCAGGCTGGGGAGACATGACGGAGTGACAAGGAGGAAGATGGGATTGTAACATCGGCCTCTGGATAGTTACACGATTTTGCTATGTAGAGTGCTGCAGAGGGAAGGCAGGGCCGGAGTGGAGGCTAGGAATGGCTTCAGGATGTAGGGGAGACTGAATACTTCTAGGAACTGTGGGAGTGGTTGTAAGGAGAGACAGCCAAAGATTCGTCAGTTTTTTTTTTCAATACTTAAACTGAAATACCTGAGAGAAGCCACTTGTAATTGGTTTGTTGTTATGCAGGTTCACAGCCCCCAAGATCCGTGGCCCCATTAGTCTGGCCTCAGATGGAGGTTGGCAATGGTGTTAAGCCAGGAAGCCGAGAGAGAGCTAGGCTACACTCAACTTAAACAGCTAGTCCTTCTGTCAGTACCACCTACCCTCAAGGACTGAAAACCTCCCACTGGGCCTACCTATCAGACACTGTCCATCATTTTATCATAATCCCACCTATACTATCAACCATTAGCATAAGACTTTGAGACTCAATTATTTGCAAGTACTGGGGAGCCAAATTTTGTTCAAGCTGTAACATCCAAGATGCTAACATTTTTCAAACTTTAATGTGTATGATTTTTCGTGAGTCACTTGTTAACATGCAGATTCTGTTTCAGGGGACCAGGAGTAGCAACCAAGATGCACCTGTTTTTACAAGCTCTCTGGTGATGCCCATACTGCTCGTGCAAAGCTACCTCTTGGGTTGCAGGGCCATATGGCATCACGTGGGTTAGAAAGGAGCCCTTTGTCCTCTAAGATGCTTCAGTGATCATCTCACAGGTCAGCTTTGAGCAGCCAAATCTACCTGTCTCCAAGGTCACTGAGTGGTCCTGGTTTCATTAAGATTGCTGGCTAAAAAAAAAAGTGTGTGTGTCCTTCCTCAGGCATTTGGACTTTCTTTTCCCATGATCTGTTTCCAATCTCTTCCCTCACTTTGTAGAAAAGTGAAAATTAAGGCAGTAATGAGGGGAGACAAAGCCCATGATAGTGGATCCAGATCCCTGTGAAATTGATTGTGTTTAATCTATTGGGCCTCTTTTTTTCCTCCAATTTATTTGTTTATTTTTTGCATGTATACATTTACAAAAACTCAAGGGACTACAAATCACTTCAGTTTTAAGACATGGGTAGCACTTTCCCAGGTCACGTAGAAACCCACACAGGGGGATTCTGGAAGGAGAGTTGGAAAACCAAAACCCACCCTGAAGCTTTGCCAAACTAGTCTTTCCAGGAGAACTTCTCATAGACTTTTTGGGAGATGATTTTGGTTTCCCAGGAAGCTTTGGCCATCCCAGCTCTTAAAGCCTGCAGTGGAAATGTAACATCTATGAACAACAAAGTGCTCCAGGGAGAGGGACCCGCAGGTCTCATAGATGCAGAGCACATTGAATTCTGCCAGATGCTCCCTATTCATCCATCACCAAGAAAACTGTGGGCGTGGTGCAAACTAGCCTGAAATCAAGAGGACAGAAAAGCTGTGCCAACCCAGGATTCAGGCTAAGTACCCTTCTACAAAGAAATGAATTGTAGCTGGAATGGTGAGAGTCAACATCCAGGAGAGGCCATAGAAGTTACTCCCTGTGGATTTAGCTCAGAGACGAACGCATTTCCACAATTGTGTAGCATGTATGATGTTTTTCTTCCCTTTCTGGCAATTCCCCATCACCCTTGGCACTGGAGAGTCCCCCATAATGATGAGTGCCAGTCATTCTTCAAAGACTTCTTTTCTTAGCATCCTCCCTCCATTTAAAAAAGTTTATGACGTATTTCCATTGTGCAAGGACTGAATATGCATGCTAGAACTTTTGGAGGAAAATTGCCTGTTCTAGTGGAAAGATGGCATCAACTGTTAATTTTTTGTTACTAGGAATTATTGCAGTCTTACTTTATTGGCATTATGGAATGTGTGAAATTACAAAGTGAAAGAGAGGAATCTGTTGCTTCAAGGCTGTGGAGATGATCTGGGGCAATTCACTGACTGGTGAGTTCTAAGACACCCATCACATTCTAGGTTCTTCCCAGGCAATGACAAACAGGAAGCAAAAGAAGAAAGAACCAAAAAGCAGTTCAGAATATCATCCAAGGACACTGAAGGTAAGCCTAAAATAGACTTAAAATGTGATTTGTCAATTAAAAATATATAAAACTTGATAAAAAAGAATATGGATCAGAGCTGAGAGAGGAGTTAGTCTGGAAGGTCCAGGATGGCTCCCCTTCCATCACTGATCTCTTGGTGGGGGCAGTTGAAAGACAAGGCTTACCTGAGACTCAACTGGAGGATCTAAAGGTGTTGATTCCAATGGCCTGGGTGAGCACAGAGTGCTCCCAGCTCTGATGGCTAGGAAGGAAGGGGAGGGTTGGATAGGATTGTCAAGGCTTACATGGGCAGATCCCCAACTGCAGTTCTGATGTAACCACACAGCAGGAGGAACTGATTCATAAACAGGACTGCAGTGCCAGCTGCAGAGGGCAGTCCTCCGTGACCTCCACTGTCTCTAAAGCCCCACCTCAGGTTAAGTAGAGTGGTCTCTGTTGTCTAGCAGATGTCTAATAAATAGGCTCACCTTTCAATGACAAGAGAAACGCAGATTCCAATGACTGGGCAGAGAAGGGTCCCATTTGCCTGATTGTGTTGCTTTACAGCCAGCTCAGCAAAGCAACCCAGTGAGTGTCAATCATCCTACTTTCTCTTTCTCTTTTCTCTCATTGCAGTCATTACTGGTCACAAAAGGCTGCTCTCAGAACACAGTGATTATAATTTAATGCATCTTTTCTGAAACCTGTAGGGAAACTAAAGTAGGGGAGCTCCCTAGGGCAATGGGTTAAGAATGCGCAATGGGGTCACTTCAGAGGCTCCAGTGCTCCTTGCCCAGTCCTCCCAGGTACCTGACCAAGGCTGACCTTGCCCAGTTTGGGGAAGCTGAGGTCCTTCTCATGTCGTCACATTTATGGTGACATTTGAACTAGGGAGTCCTGGCTGGAGACTCTTCTCAATCTGGGGGTTGTTTCCAAAAATTCTGGGTGAACCCCAGACATGTGTACTGATGACATGCCAGCCACTGAAGTCACCACTGGACCAGGCCAGTTTGTCTGCCTCTTGGCCGCGGTGTGAGATGGTACCACACCAAGCTCGGAGCTCTGAGACTGGCACTCTCCTGCAGCTGCACAAGACACTGTGCGTTCAATTTGGAATGATTCTCTCTCTCTCTCGCTTTCTCTTCCACTCTCTCTTTTCAGTGCTCTCTGCCACTTCCTCCAACATTGTCCTCAGAAGTAATCTGAGGTTAAATTCAAACAATCTGAAGGTCAAAACCAAGGTCACCGAAAAGAGAGAAAAATAATCATTGAAGGGCTAAAATAGTTGTCTGTCTCTTAGCAGTAAGGTCTGATGACAGTTACTGGGTCTGATGGCAGCTTTGCTTTTTGTGTTCCCCTTTAGAGCAGCCACATGTGGCTGTTTATTGTTAATTAATTTAAAGGAAGTGAAATATGAGATCTACATCTGCAGTCACACTAATCCATGTCAGGTGCCCCGTGGTCACTCGTGGACCATGGAGCATCTAGCTGCCATTTTGGACAATGCAAACCCATATACAGACATAATAGTAAAATAATAAAGAAGTGGTGAGTCCTGCATATTTCCTTTATTTCATGGTAGGGTTGTACAATTTAAGTTTTAGTAATGATGGTACTTAAAAACCAGTTCACAAACTCCCTGAAAATGTAACGATCAGGCCTAGTGAGCCAGTAAAGATGGCTCCAACTTGCCACTGAATAAATTCTAGCACCAACAAAAGTTCCATCATAGGTAGTGTTACCTCAAACAACACAGCAGCTTGTTGGTGCTGCAGTAGAAAATTCCAGAATGAGACTGAGACAGCCTATTGCAGCCTTGGTAGCAACAATCAAAGATCTTAAAGATCTTGGTCGACCCACCAATTCTTCCCTTCCTCCAAACTAAACCAAGTCCCTTGTCATTTCTTTGCAGAAGGGAAAGCATCGCCACACCTCCTGGCTTTAGAGTCCTGACAGCTTGCAACAGACCCTCTGCTACCTGCTCAGGAGCACTCTCTCCCTCTGACTGTAAATCTTTTAAAAAATTTCTTTCCTAACTTCATCATCACGGTAAAGCCTGAGCCCCATGGCTATCCCTGCCATCTTCCACTTCAGTAGCCTCCCCAGTGTTTAGCATAGAATTCAGGATGATGCCTGGCTGAAACCTCCCCAGGAATGGAGACAACACCGAGTGTTTGGATTCCCCAGGCATGCTTCCACTGACAGAGCCCGGGATCCTTTTTCTTTCTTCAGAAAGCACAGCTTTTTCCCCCCGGTCAGAGGATTCAGAGTAAGGTTTGTTTCCCAACAGAATAAGCACACAGAAGACTCTTTCTTGTCAGCAAACCCAAAACAGAAGCTTCCATTCTCTGAGAAGAATGCACTTAAGAATATTTGCAGCAGGTGATGCTAGGGATTTTCATTTTCATTTTCGTTTTGGTTCCAAGTAGTCAATGACATTTTGGCACCAAGGATGAGCATTGCCGGGGAGTGGAGCCAGAATGGGACATCTTGTTTTTTCCCTTCCTTCCTTCCTTCCTTCCTTCCTTCCTTCCTTCCTTCCTTCCTTCCTTCCTTCCTTCCTTCCTTCCTTCTTTCAGATTTGTTTATTTTTATTGCAAAGGTAGATTTACAGAGAGCAGGAGATACAGAAAGGAAGATCTTCCATCCACTGGTTCACTCTTCTAGTGGTCACAATGGCTAGAATTGAGCTGATCCAAAGCCAAGAGGCAGAAGCTTCTTCATGCAGGGCAGGGTCCTGGGGCTTTGTGCCACCCTCTACTGCTTTTCCCAGGCCACAAGCAGGGAGCTGGATGGGGAATGGAGCAGGCAGAACATGAACCGGCACCCACGTGGAATCCTGACACAGTCAAGGTGAGGATTTAGTCATTAAGGCATCAAGCCAGGCCCAAGGACATGTTGTTTTAGTGCAAACCTCAACTCACTGGGCAGCAGGGAATGCACCCCCCCCCAAAAAAAAAACTTTGACATGCCAGAGGCCCCATGTCTTGCCATTAGACAGTTTGAGTCTATTGGATGCTGGCATCAGTAGTTCATTGGTTTGTAGCAAAATACATGAAATATCCTGTTTAGCCTGAACTGTATGGCGCATTCACTGGTGCAGTCACATCATTATGTAATCACCATTACTGCCACCCATCTCCAGAACATGTTTTCTCTTGAAAACTTTAGTTATGTCTATTAAAAAATAACTCTAACTCTCCATTTCTCTCTTCCCCTAGTTCCTGAAACATTCTTTTGTTATCATTATTTTTCTCTCTCTGTGATTTGTTCTAGCTGCCTCATATAACTTAATTCATACAGTATTTGTCTCCTTGAGATTGGCTTCTGTTACTTAGTGTAATGTCCTCCAGATGAGGGTATGGGTCATAATTTCTCTCCTGAGAGGTGAATAATATTCCATGATATGGTGTATGTTACATCTCATCTCTTCATTCATCCACTGATGATGGGACAATTTTTCGTGTTACTTCCGTCTTTTGATTATTACAGATAATGTTTTTATGAATGTATACCTATCTTCAAATTCCCATTTTAAATTATTTATAAACTCAGGAGTGAAATTGCTGGGCTATATGGGAATCCTACTGTTCATTTTTGAGGAACCACCACAATAGTTTCTATTGCAGTGGCAACATTTGATGTTGCTGTCAGTGGAACAGAGGACTTTCAATTTCTTGACAGCCTCACCAACACTTGTTGTTTTACGTGTTCTTTTTTTTTTTTGACAATTCTCTTTTAAAAAAAAATTATTGTTATTATTTTGAGATACAGTTCCATAGGCTCAGGGATTTCCTCTTCTCTTCTCTAACCCCGCCCACCTCCTGGCATTGTAGGCATGAACAATGGCAGAGAGTCAAATATCTTATTGTCAAGATATATTTAACAGTTTTATTGGGAGTCCATCTTAGATTTGGAAATAGAGATACATACTGCATTGTGTCTTCACATCTGGATATGATAGTCTCTATTACACAGTTACTATACATCCCCTCAAATAAAAAAGCTATAAAACAAAATTGACAACAGGAAATAAAATATAAAATGTACAGCAACATGAAGTTAAAGTAACATATTGTAGAATGATCTATGTGTTGCTGAAGAAATAAAAAAGAAAACCCCAAACCTTCTTGAAGAGGGCAATGTTGCTGTATGACCTATGCGCCACTTAAAAATTAATGAGAAAAAGAAAAAAAGAAGAAAAAACCCTTTTTTGAAGATATGACAGCAAAACCAAAAATATCTAAACCCATTAGATACAGCACAAACAGTGTTGAGAGGGACATTTATAACATCGGGTGCTTACTAACAATCAAAATGTTTGAAATAAATTATCTAAAAATGGATCTTAAGGACTTTTTAGAAAAGGTGGACAGGAAGCAATAAATATAGAACATTTGATGCAACTGAATATCTTATGAAATATAAAGGTACTGGCAAACTATGAAAAGAAATGAAATTTCCTTTATGTGAAATGATACTTTTCAAAAACCTGGATCAGACTTCATAATAATGAAAGTGAAAAGGGCTTCCATTAACTTTAGGAATTTGGCAGCATTGTTCCACTACAAGCACTATTATCTATCAATTTTTTAAAAAAGGTTTATTTTTTTATTACAAAATCAGATATATATAGAGAAAAGCTATTCTTTAGAAGTACTTCATCAAATGAGCACAAATTCTGACCTCATACCCAGAAGCAGAAGTCATCTTCGTTTCAGAGACTAACATGCCTTTGTTTACACTTCAATGACTGAACTTGGTCACGGCACCTCTGACGATGAATTAAAAGGAAAAATGCAATGTGTTTCTGTCTTTGTCTCCATCCTGCCCAAGTCAGCTGCAGGTCCCTGCCACGTTTCCTAACCTGACATGGGGTGTTGAACAGTGCGTCTTCATCCGAACTCCTCACACATTGGAGGTGTACTCTCGGAGATCTGGAGATACTACAACTTTTGTAGAGATATGTTTTCATTTTGATGCTAATCAAATGTACTATAACATTAAGATAATTTTAAAAGAGAAAAATAGTGGAAGAGGGGAATGATTAGATAACACACAGCATGTATCGTAGGCCAAGCTTAGGAAAAGATCAATCAAGTGGCATATTTTTTCATAAGTAAGTTTTTAATGATATATCAGCAAGATAACATTTTACTTTATTGATACCAATTTGAATTCTGTTATTTTCAAATTATACTTGAGTTAGTAAGATGTCATGAGCGAGCTGGGCATTTAGCAGAGTCTGCTTAGAGAGCTGGCATCTCCTATCTGCGTGTCTGGGCTGGATCCCAGGCCTTCTGCTTCCCGTCCAGCTTTGTGGTGACATGCATGCTAGCAGGCAGCAGGCCATCACTCAAGTCCTCCCAATCTTGCACGCATTAGGGAGAGCTGGAGGGAATTCTACTCATGGCTTCAGCCTGGCCTCGCTCGGGCTGTTGGGAACTTTGGGAAACCGAATCAGGCGATAGGCAATCTTTTTGTTTGTTTCTTTGCCTTGCAATTAAATATGAAAAAAAATTTTAAATGATCATAAGCATTAGGAAGTTCCATTTAGCTTTGTATATTCTAAATAAAATGAATGATCAAAATCGTGTCAACAATTAGTGATGCAATATTGCCCTTTGAAGTGTTCTCTACATGCTTACATTTGAAGGTCGTTAAGCTAAATCCTCTTCAAAGAGCTGATATATTTTCTATTGGAGTGCACAACGGTAAAGGTAGTAGGGAACACATGACTGCCTACACTGTGGAATATAGCATGGAAGTTACTTTCAAAATTAAAAATGAAAATGCTATGTGATCCAACAGACCTGCACTGGGGTATATACTCAAAAGAAGTGAAGCCACAGCTAGATTTCTCACAGTCCTGGCAGCATCGTTCACAACAGTCAAGGTAGAGAAGCTGCTTGGATGTCTGTCCACGGATTAATGTGATGTATACTTACAACGGAATATCATTTAACCTTTTAGAAAAAGGAACACTGACATTTGTGAGACCACACATCAACCTGGAAGACATGCAGTGAAATAAGCTTGATACACCATGACAAACGCTACCTGGCAGCACTTTTTATTTAATTGGAAAGTCAGATATACTGAGAGGAGGAGAGACAGAGAGGAAGATCTTCCATCTGGTGATTCACTGCCCAAGTGACTGCAACGGCTGGAGCTGATGTGATTTGAAACCAGGAACCCAGAGACTTTTCTGGGTCTCCCACATGGGTGCAGGGTCTGAAGGCTTTGGGCCATCTTCGATTGCTTGCCCAGGCCACAGACATGGAACAGGATGGTAAGTGGGGTCACCTGGATTAGAACTGACACTCATATAGGATCCCGGTGCTTGTAAGGCAAGGACTTTAGCCATTAGGCTACTGAGCCAGGCCCTGGCACCACTTCTATGTGGAATCCATCACAGGCAAACTTGTAGCAGCAGAGAGTAGAATGGTGGCTTCCAGGAGGGAATGGGAAGAGTAAGAGAAGGATGCATAGTCAAAAGGCATCAAGTGGCCGTTATGCAAGATGAGTTAAGTCCTAAAGATCTGATGTATTGCATAATAACCACAGTATTCTGTGCTTAGAAGCTTGCTAGCATGGAAATCTTACATGTTAAATGCTGTCATCATGTACAAAACAATAACAGCAATCGTCATGAGGAAGAGAGGGACATGTTTGGAGACAATGCATTTTTCTGAAAGGGACTGTGTGGTGGCTTCAAGGGCGTGTTCTCATCTTCCGATGCGAGATGCAGAAATTGTAGTTTTCTATGTATTGATCATATCCAAGCAAATGGCTTTAAAAAACAAAATGAAAACAAGACTGACTAGATCCTGTGTAGGGGCTTCTTCCTGGAGGATTTGGCCACCTGACGCTTTGGTTCTGTGGAGGGATATCGGAGTGAAAAGGTGAAGTAGCATTTTGTGAGTTGAGAGTAGGCGTGCTGTGGCTCAGTCCTGCGCCTCGGCAGGCAGCATCTCCAGGCCTCTGAGCTGCATGAACCCTCTGACTTGCCCAGGGCAATTGTGTCTGAACCTTTTGGATGAAGCATTTGGCTCAAGGCGAAAATGTCAGGCATCTTGCTTACACTGAACTGTTCTTTTAATGGAGAAAATATGCAATGGCACAGAGACTAAAAGACTTTTGAACTTTTCATCGTAATTATAGTGCTGACTATATGTTTGGAGAAATAACCCCTAGGGACATAAATGACGTTGGGCCAGTTTTCTGATAGGGTCTGGGATGTGCAGGGATGCAAAGACTGCTGGGAAGGACTTGCAGTTACCTGGACCAAGGCCTCCACATGGGAACCACTGTTATAGCTGTTAGGATTTGTAATTTCACTATAAAAATGCATTTTCACCACAGTGCTTCTTGATGTTGCCAACAGCTATCAGAAAGGCAACTCCAATAGACAATGGAGTAATTGACAGTTTTGAAATGACTTTTAAGTCAATTTAGCTGAGTTACATATCTATGTATGTATGTATTTCATCATGTATACATATGTTAAATTAATGCATGTAAATAAATACACAACTATTGCTGAGGCTACATCAAAAAGTTTCTAGATATAGAATTAAAGGATATATTTATTTTAATGCAAAAGTTTGAATTTTTTTCAAAATGTACACTTACCTTAAACTTTTTTTCCTAATAACAAGTTCGTTTTATTTTTGATGATATTTACCTAGTTAAGTAAGATGCGTGCCCATGTGGACCACCGATTAGGGTGGGGGGGGTCAAGGAATGGAAGAAAGTGGATGAGACAATTGTTTCCTTCTTTCTTCCTGTATCTGGGGAAAGTGGTGAGAGAAGGGGAGGGGGACCAGTCCCAGCAGCCCAACTGCATGAATACCTGGGGATGGGCAATGGCCATCCACTGTCGTCCCAGGGTCCCTGATGTGGGGCGTGCTCTGAAGGCACTGATTGAATGGTTTCAATAGCTCTGAGATGATTTTGTTGTTCCAAGGTTGAGGAAATCCTTCCAAAGTCCATTGACTGATGTGGTCCACCTTAGAGTCTCCACTTGCCCAGATACTTACTGTCAAATCTTGTCCAGCAGAGTTGTGCAATTTGTTCTGTCCTCCATGGTACTAGATGTCCTCTGCAGGCCTCAAAGAACTGATTGTCATGAGCATCTGGACATGCTGTCCACTGCACAGGCTTCAACAACTGAGGAGACCAAGTTCTGACACATGTACTCCAAGGTCAGACCACAGGTCCTATTATTTTCCCCATGGTTGGAGAAAATTCAGTGGTCCTTTTGGGAGTCTCCCAAAGAAACCTCACCAGAGGTGATCTCAGACCTGACTTCTGTGTGTGCCAGACAGTGTGGGATTTGGCTCAGTCTGTCGCACTACACACACGCTGATGTTCTGTCCTCTGCCCCATCTCATAAGCAAACCAACAGATGCTGCAGTTCAGTTCGTTCCTGCCCACCGCACACTCAGCCCTTGTGGACACCAGTGGGAGCTGCAGCCTAGTCAGAGTGACCTGCAGCAATTTCCACCAGGCCCAGACCCAGCCCTAGCCCTGGTTCCTGCAGATGCTAGTGTGATCAGCAGACTGGTCTAGACTGTCTCACATCCCATCCAGCTCTCATACCCATCAATGGGTTTTGGAGCCTAGTTAAGCCTGACCAACCCCACTATCCAGCCCATACTTACGCTGATGGGAACCATTGGCTGCCTAGCCCATACTCATTCTAGTTCCCTCGCTCACTGATGGGAGCTACACCCTATCAGAGAGGTGCCCACAATACCCTACTAGGCCCACTTCCAGCCTTGCATTTTGCGCTTTCCAGATAGTTCTGCAGACTAGTCTGATAGGACTTGCCTCCAGTTCCAACAACTGCTAGCCAATGCTTTGGCAAAGTCGACTAGCTTACACTTATTCTCGCTCACGCACGTACCAGTGGATGTGGTTACTTAGACCAGCCTGGCTTTTCCCCCTAACTCAGTTCACATGCAGGCCAGTGGGTTTTGTAGCCCTGCCCAGGCTGGTTGGCCCCCTTGTCCTAACTCTCAAACTTACCAGTGGGAGCAGTGGCCCCACATGGGGGTGCCCACAGCCCCAATATCAGGCTCATTCTTACCTCCTCCCCCACTGCAGGTCTTAGGTATGCTGGTAGATGCTGTGGCCCAATCTGGCATGTGTTATCTTATCTTGACATTTACCAGCAGATGCTGCAGCCTGGCTTAGCCTGGTCTGCCTCCAGTTCTAGCTCATGCTGGTGGGTACTGCTGCCTAGACCAGCCTGTACAGCCCCAATCCCAGCCGTAATGTGAACTGGCTAGTGTTGCGGCCCAACCTGGTCTGTCCTGCACCCTATACTGGTTCTCATATCTGCTTGTAGGTGTTATGAACTGGCACAACCCAGCCCGTCCCTAGACCTGACCCACATGTATGCCATCAGGTACTGTATCCTGGCCTGGTATGGGCTGCTGCCAGCCTTGGTTCTTGTGCTCAACTGCAGGAACTTCATCCTGACAGGGGACTTCCCCAGGCTCATCTATTAGGTCATCTCCAAGTCACAGATCTCGCACACACCAATGGATTCTTGGCCTAGCTTGATTTCACCCACCTCCTGTCCTAGCAGGCACAGTGGCCTTGCCTGACTAGGCCATACCCATTCCAGTTCTTATTGTTTGCTGCTATAGCTCAGTGTTGCCTGACCCATCCCCGACCCAGCTCTTGCGTTGTTCAGCAGGTACTGAGACCTAGCCCAGCCTGTTCTGCTCTCACTCTAGTTCTTGAGGGCACCTGCATGTGCCAGGGCCTTAGTCTAGAGCACCCAAGACTCAGTCTGCATCTTTGTTGAGGGATGCTGTAGCCATGTCCAGCTCATTCACTACCCCCATTCTAGTTCTTGCACTCAACAGTGAGAACCACAGCTGAGCTGAGATATTCGCTTAGCTCCCCAACCAGGTCCACTCCAAGCTGCAGATCTTGTATGTATGCTGTGGGTTGATCTGACCTGGCTTGACATAGCCCTTTAGTCACCCAGCTTAACCTTTGCCATTGATACTGCAGCCTGACCTGACCTGGCCTTCTCCCAATCCCAACTTTGTTGGTGGATGCTATAGCCTATCCTACCCAGCTTGTCCCCATCCCTGGCTTTCATGCAAACCAGTAGGTGGGATAGCCTAGACTAGCCTAGCCCCGCATGGTCCACACCCTGTTCTGGCTCCTGTGCATGCCAGTGTGCTACAGTTTGGCCTAGCCCTGCCTGGTTCATCACTCACTCTCCTCCTCCAGGCCTAAGCCAACCCACATACCTACCTGTAAGTGAAACAGCCCTTCCCACCATGACCAACACCCAGTCAACTCACATGCTCGCCAATGGGAGCTTTGGCACACTAGGGGACTCCCCAAGTTCCCCCATCTTGCCCACTCTCAGATCCAGATCTCATGCATGCCAGTGGGTGCCAGACCCCTGCCCAGCATTCTGTCCCCAGTGTCAGCTTTTGTATGTTGCTGGTAGATGTTGTGGCCTGGCCTTCCCCATCCAATTCTTGGGTGCATCTGTGGGTGCTACTGCCTGGACCTGACCGGCTTATTCCCAACCCCAGTATCTGTGGGTGTGAGTGAGTTCCATGGTCATGCCTAGCTTGGCCTGTCACTATTTCCAGCCATTGAACAAATCAACTGGTATGGCAGTCCCACAAGGGTGAGCCCACAAATCCCCCATAGCATCTGTTCCCAGACCTGGCTCTCTTGCATGCTAGCTAGTGACATGGTCTAGTCCCCTGCCGTGACACTCACTGACAGGTACTGTGATCAAGCCCTGCCAGGCAGCTCTAGCCTTTGTGTGTGCCAGTAGATGGTGATTGATACCAATAAGCCCAGTTCAAGACTCCGCATGGGCAGGTGTATTGGTCTGGCCCTAAAAGGTCCTCCAGCCTCCCTCTTCCAAGCCGCTTGGTCTCAGTTCCCTCATTTAGCTGCAAGTGTAGTAGTCTGGTTGGTGGAAATCCCTGAGAAGTCACTCTTCACCTGTCACAGTCTCCTTCAGCAGTCCTCCCTCCCACAAGTCCCCTAGACCCCCTTCTTTAAGCAATCCACAACTTCCCATGCCTGTGCGCTCACAGATCCTCAATCCAGTCTTCCAGCAATGTATTGCACCTCCTTGGGACCTTACCCACCTGTCTGGGTCCCACAGATGCTTGGGTACATGTCCCTAGAACCCTTCTTCTGGCATGCTGGCATCTCACCCTGCCCCATGTCTTAAATACATAGATCCATACATAAAAATAGGCAACTATGCTGGCATACTGGTATAGTTAACGCAAGTTTGGCATTAACCAGGCCCAGGATGCCTGCCAGCTATTAGCTGCTTTTCTTCCAGCAATGTAACACTTGCCTACTTACTGCCCTAATGCAACTGCCCTACAGCTGGGGTCCACAAACTTTTCAAAAAGATCATCTCCTCTGGTGAAATTTCCAAAGATGTTTGCATCCAGGTGAATGTGTCTTTTAGTTCTGTTTTCCACCATCTTTTTGGAAGCACTCCTGAATGTCATACGGACATGTAAATTCTGTCACTCATTTTCAGAGCTTATTCTTCTGATGATGATTTTATTGACAAGACTTTGGCAGATTTCCTTGTTTATGCAACAGACACCAGAGACAACATCAAGAAGCAGAAAAGTCATTATTCAGCTTTCCCCCCAAGACCTCTTGCCCCTCTCAGTGTTTCTACCTTGCAAAGTACAACAAACAGAACTCCAGGGGGATGAGCTGATTTCCTTCAGAACCTCTGGCTCTAGGACAGGCAGCCGATTCTACCAAGTGGCTGAATTCCAGAACATCGACTGTTGTCAACGGACAGAGTGAAAATGTTATCACCTGTTTAAGCACTGCTGACTGATGTATATTCAAAAGCAAACGCAAACAGTCGCACCCACGTTTCAAGCATCAGAGGAACCAGACGAGACTAATATCTCCGTGATACATCCTCGGGTGAGATCCCGCCTCCCCCTTTTCTGCAACGGGGTAGGAGAAGAAGGTAAGAATTGCATTAAAATGCAGTATTTGTCAATGGCTGTGATTTAAAGAAAAAGGGAGAAGAAGAGAGAAGCGGCCCACTTGCAGCTCAGCACGAACGAGGCTGGGTTGCTATCTGAATGCATTGCTAATGCGGGGGCCTGATTAGTCTGAAGGACCGCCTACAGGTTAGCAGGCCTCATTTCAAATCTCCGACAGCAATATGTGTCGTTTCATGCTTCATCCTCACTCCCCGTGTTCAACACAAACCAGGGTCACTCTATATATGGAAATAGCTGTCTTCAGGGCAAAAAAATTAAAAAAGGTGAGATTGCCGCTTTAACCTCACTGGCCTCAGAAAATATGTTTTAGTCTGATACATTATACTAGTAGGAATTATTTATCAAGAAGATACAAGCTTGATATTTCAGAAATAATGAGATGTTCTGGTTTTGCAGCTGAAATGTTATGGTCCACAGAGCATCAGCTATGAATCCCGGGGAATGAAGTAAACTTGGAATGAACGATACACACCAGGCAGCCAGAGAAAAATGCCTGTGGAGGGGGTAATATGAAAGTTATCACACAGCACAAAGCTTCCGGGAGCCAAATTTCCTTTGTTGCGAAGAGAGGAAAAACATCTTATTTGAAAGAATGATTAAAAAAAAAAAAAAAGATCCACACCTAAAAATCTCTCAGTGTTCCTTCCTGTTATTTTATTTGGCAGTCACCACTGAGACTGGGAAATTATAAGAAACATTGCAGGCCGTGGTTTACTGAAAGTATTTAAAGACTCACAGCAAAATCTTCTGAGAAAGATCACAAGCAGCCTTCATCCCAGAGCTCTGTAAAGCCAGTGGGGAAGCTGGAGTAAGACGGAAACACACATATATGGTAATCCTTTTTGGAAATACAGATTTTGCTTAAACGACAGTACTTCTCAAAGTATGTGGGGAAAATGAAATTTATTTTTTATTTATATTTTGTAAAAGATTTATTTATTTTATTGGAAAGGCAGATGTACAGAGAGGAGGAGAGACAGGGAGGAAGATATTCCATCCGGTGATTCACTCCCCAAGTGGCTGCATGGCTGGTGCTGCGCCGATCCTAAGCCAGGAGCCAGGAACTTTTTTCCAGGTCTCCCACACAGGTTGCAGGGTCCCAAGGCCTTGGGCCATCCTCGACTGCTCTCCCAGGCTACAAACAGGGAGCTGGATGGGAAGTGGAGCTACCGGGATTAGAACCGGTACCCATATGGGATCTTGGCGTATTCAAGGCGAGGACCTTAACCATTACACTATCGTGCCGGGCCTGAAAAATGAAATTTAAAGATAAGTTTGTTTTGGTGCAAGAAAATTTTGAAATCTATGTCTCTTTTTGTTTATAATATACATTTGCCATGATTTTTTTCCAACAGGATATTTTATTTTTTATTTTTTAGATAGCACATTCGTGATTTATAATCAAGCACTTATGCGTCACTAAATCAAGATTTTTGAGAACTCAAAAATAAAATGACCATGATTTAAAAGGGAAACAGGCAAGAGCTGAACACAATAATTAAATGAGTGGATATTAAAATTCTCTTATATACAGTATTGTCTTATATAAAAAGTGTCACGTAAATCACTAAGCCTACAGTAGTAGGCATGGAGTCCATCCAAGTTGTTTTTGCATCAAGATGACCTTTCATTTCCAGTTTTCACAAATGTTTTGATGTACCCTCATCTAGTTCTTGGCCAAAGTGTCCCTGACTAGATGGTCCTTTGTTGGGTTGTATTTTGACTTCTTTAAGAGGCTCCTGGAAACCACAGGAAGCATTAACCTAAGAACTGGACATCCCTGGGCACATGCAGTCCTGTTGCCTGTTCCCCCGGCCTCACTCAAATTCTGATCTTTTCCCGTTCCATATCCTCCTCCCTGGACCCTGGAGACCCCCAGGCAGTTACACAGTGTGCCAAGCCAGGGAGCTCCAGCAACAATTTGAAATCATCCCGTGCTGACTTGAAGCTCCCTCTGAGACAGTTAGGCAACAAGTCGCATCCTAAAAACTCTTCATTCAAGCACACAGCTTGGCAGTGCATGCTTTCCAGAGCAGAATCTTAGAAAATAAACAGCAATAATTAAAAACCCTTGGCAAACATAATTACCCAAAGTAATAGGCTTACATCAGCTGCTCACAGCCTGTGTGTTTTCATTGTCAGTCAAGGTCACCCAAAAGCATTAATTAAACACTTGAGGGCAGAAGGTGCTGTGTTGGGCTGTGTGCTGGGTATCAAACAAACAGAATCAGCTCCATGCATTACGTGGAGAGCGAAGCACTGGCTTCACAGGGTGGTTTGAGAACTCAGTAAGCTCCTATGGGGGTTCATCAGAAAGCTCACGCAAAATGCCTGTGACCAAGAAACTATGCGGGGATTTCAAATTGCTGGCACTGAAATCAACTTGCCTTCTAATTCCATTTTTCATCCATTTTTGAAGTGACTTGTAACCACAGAACTGTCAGGACAGAGCCTGACACGTCATGTCCCTGAGGTTACAGGGTGTCGGCATTCTGTTGTGACAAAGTCGACTGGTCCCACTTACTGCTCTTTCTTAGTAACAGATGATCTGATTTTTAACTTGCCACATGGAGTCCGTCCTATTTTTCCACCTGGTTTTGTGACTAGGTGTGGTCATATGTGGCACCATGAGTTAGGGATGTGATGTGTGCAGCTTCCAAGAAGTGTTCTCAGGAATTGTTACTTCTTCCTGCTGCGTAGCATGTGGCTGGAAGGGCTGGCGCTCAAGCAGCTGTTTTGCACTGTTTGTGAGAAGCAAAATAGAAATAGCCTGGGATCATGACAACTTCAGGAAATTGCTTCACTATTTCTGGATTATCTACATCTGGGGCTCTTTCATTTTGGAGACATAAAACTCTTTCTTACCTAAGTCACTGCTGTTTTGGGTTTTCATTTTGCAGCAAAATCCAATCCTGGATGATATGTCCCTTTTTATATGAAAAATCTTGTATCTATGTATCTATGTATCTATGTATCTATCTATCTATCATCTATCTATCTACCTACCTTGTATTTATTTATCTATCTATCTTAGTGGAGAGAACATTGCGGGTTCCAGGTATATCTGCTGTGACAGATGTCTCATGAACATATGATCCTAATCAAGACAGATATTCATACGTGAATTTACAAACGCTCATCTAACATGCCAGGTACTTACAAGTCTAGAGCAAAATGTAGGTTTGACTTTAATTTCTCTTCTCTTAAAAAAAACCCATAGGCCCAGCATTCATCTTGCAGGGAGCAGGAGGAGGGGTCCTATACCTGGAGGGACAGCAGCCACTAGGAAGCACTGAGACAATTTCCTCCACAGGAATCAGTGCATTTGAACACATAAGGGGGTAAAAGTCTATGGTTGGCCAATGACACTTGTGCAATTTCATGAACACAGAGATGCATGTTAATCAGAAAGCGACACAGTACTTAGAGTGGCCACATGGTCCCAACAGATACACCAAACTCGATTAAAATGGTAAAAATGGCTTCTACTACAATACATATTATTTGTATTATAATATTGGAATTATGTTGGTGATCACTTATATCCTATACTTTTACATGTGTTTGTATAGCATTTTCAATATTTTATTTTAAAAAATCCTCTTTTGGTCCTTGTTATAGAGATTGTTGTTTCCTTCTTTACTAAATCCAGTTTTGTTTAGAACAAAAAATAGACCCTATTAAATATAGTAGTTTCTCAGAACCCATGGAGATGACACAGTTTGGCCCAATTACAAGTGAGTACATGTCAGCTAGGGAGAACTTCCGCTGGTTTCCTGATTCAAGGAGACAGATGGGACTGGCACTGTGCGCTTTATCCTGCTCGGATGTTGATGTAGTGGCTGGAGCTGCAGCAGCCTGTTGAGGTGATGTGTAGAAAGACAGATGCCAGTCATTTCAGTAAAAAGTTTTAAGCTTAGCACCTGTGTTTCTATCGCCAATCCCAGGATATATCAAACAAAAACAAATTTCAGAAAGTGTAATTTCTGCAAAAAAGAGAATTTGGGGGCCTGCATGATGGTACACCTGCTAATTCTCTGCCTGCAAGTGCTGGCACTTCGTATGCGCACTGATTCCTGTCCAGCTGCTCCACTTCCCATCCAGCTCTCTGCTTGTGGCCCGGGAAAGCAGTAGAGGATAGTTTAAGACCTTAGGACTCTGCACCCGTGTGGGAGATCTGGAAGAATCTCCTGGCTCCTGGCTTTGGATCAGCTCAGCTCTGGCTGTTGTGGCCATTTGGGGAATAAACCAACAGATGGAAGATCTTTCTCTCTTTTTCTTTCCTTCTCACTGCAAACCTGCCTTTCCAATAAAAACAAAATAAAAAAAGCAGAAACTAAACAATGGGTTCAGAAATAGATGGAGGGACTGAAAAAAAGATTTCTAAATGAAAACAGTAAATGGGAAAGCACTGACTGAGATACGAAGTGGAGGAGGAAGTGTGAAGTGAGGCACATGGGTGGCAGCTCTGCTGACAAGCACAGCCTCACCATGCTGAGTCACTCATCAGCCTTCCTGGCTTTAGCAGATGCTTGAAGAATGCCTAGCAAGCAAAAGGTGAACAGCCAGAAAAATGGAGCTGGAGAAAAGCAGAAATAATTCAGGGAATGCAGACAGAAATTTTGAAAACAATTTCTCCAGTAAAAATTATTGGACTGATCCAAGATGATAATACAGAAAATAAAAGAATAGATCGTGAAAAGGTAGAGAGCAATCTTGACAATTAAATGCTTGATTGTTGAAATTAAATTGTTGATAAATGAAAAACATTTGGAGAAAAAGAAATGGAACACAAACTCCAAAGCAAAAAAAAAAAAAAAAGTGAAAGAAAAAAACAAGGACAAAGAATCAGTTCAGGAGAGTCAACATACAATTCTAAGAGTTCCAGGAGTGAGGGCCCGGTGCGGTGCGCAGTGGTTAAGGTCCTCACCTTGCACGCCCGGGATCCCATATGGGCGCCGGTTCTAATCCCGGCAGCCCCGCTTCCCTTCCAGCTCCCTGCCTGTGGCCTGGGAAAGCAGTCGAGGACAGCCCAAAGCTTTGGGACCCTGCACCCACGTGGGAGACCCGGAAGAGGCTCCTGGCTTTGGATCGGCATAGGAGCGGCCCGCTGCGCTCACTTGGGGAGTGAATCATCGGACGGAAGATCTTCCCCTCTAACTCTCCTCTCTGTATATCCGCCTTTCCAATAAAAAAATAATAAAAAATAAATCTTTAAAAAAAAAGAATTCCAGGAGCGAAACGGAGACGAAATGCATTATTAAAACACCACAATGACAGTGAAAGCAAGAGAACTTCTCCAGAATTGAGGAAACTCAAAACTCTTCAAATTGAAAAGGACTCTCGAGTCCCAAAGCATCTGTAAAGCATTTGTACACCTAGACAGTCATTATACAATTGCAGAATGACAGGAGTAGTTTATGCTTACAACATTTAATGAGAAAAAGTAGACCACTCACCAAAGATGCCAAATCAAGTTATTATATTTCTCATTAGCAATGCTGGATGCTAAGAAGCAATGGACAATGTCCTCAAAGTTTTGACAAAGAATGCATTTTAAAAGATTTCTATACCCAGCCAGAGTATTCACTAGTTACGAAGGAAGTATAAATATTTCAAAATGGATAAAAGCTTATAAAGTTTTTATAAAACTTATAAAGATGTGTTCCAATGAAATGAAGAAACAAATCCACAGAAGGAAGATCTGAGATTCAGGAAGTTATAGATTTGAACCAAAAGAATGCAGAAGGGAAATTTTTGGAGATGTTATATGAAAGGCTTATAGAGTCATGATTCCAGACTTAAACCAATGGACTAACATCTGCCGGAAGGAGATCTCTCGGACTAATGGATCCCATTGCGTAGAACAATTAGGGCTTTGAAAAGACCTGATGGTTTACTGAAGTTATAAGCATGCACAACACAAAATAGAGTCTAGTGGCATCACAGGAGGAAAGGCAATATCACAAAGTGAAGGGCCAAATTGGAAGCTACTGGTCGCAATTAGCATTGATAATCCAGATGACTTCCTAAAAAAGAGGTTGTTTTTAAGTAAAGATATAATGAGCTCCAGAATATTCTAAATGGTATGTGATTCTTCTTTCAGATGAGATCGGGCGCGTTCAAGGTGGTATGGCCGTAGACATTCTTCTTTCAGCCGGAGTCAAGAATCTCAAGGAAAATCCAAAAGCTGCAACTGCAGAGAAAACAAAGCTATGGGAAGCTTTTCAGTAAGTGGTGGAATGTGATAAAGACGATTCCCTAATAGTAATATTCATAGAATAGAGCTGGAGGCATCACTCTGAGCTATGCAGAAGGAAATAAAATCCCGTCACAGCACTCGAATCTGCAGGGTATGATATTTACAAATTAGCTTATTTCTTTTTCAAACAATACAGGCAACAGGAATTGTCAAGGAGGAGAGCTGGAAATGATATGGGGGCTCATGTCCTCACTTTACAAGGTGGAGAGACCAAAGGACCAGAGGCAGATGCTCCACTTGGCAGATGAGACAGGTGTTAAAGCCATTTATTAACTTGCAAAGGAAAACTAGCAGACCAAGTAAAACACAGTGTTAAAATACAGAGAGGAGGTCAAGGCAAAAACCGTGGAAGTAGAGATGGCAGTGAGGAATATCATGGAGAGATTCTGCAATTTCCACTGGAAGAACTGAGACTAGAAACCATGTAAAATGGACATCTTGAAGGAGGAGGCTGCAGTTGCCAGGGCTGGGCAAAGAACTATTCCTTCCGTTATAAACTCTTTGTACTATTTGGTTTTTAAAAGTCATATGCATATATCATTTACTTTTAATTAAAATTCTTTTCACGGAGATATTTGCCACAGGAATTGAAAGAGATTATCAAAATCAATTTAAATGAACTGAAAGAAATATATTATTTGCTGTGAAAATATTTTCATTTGTTGGGGGAGTTTCCCCAAGGGAAATGAATATTATATCAAAGAAATCAACTTCTTCATAAAGACTAGTTTTCAATAGTAACAATATCCAACTTTTAATTGCTTTATTTTCAAAAGGGGATTTCTCATGGCTAGTTGAATTCAAAGCATTTGGGATACAAGGATCTGCCTAGAAGGAAATCATTTCCCCAGACATTTGTATTTTATGTCTGGAATGTTTCAGAAGCAAATGTGGGGACCATAAAATTGGTCACTCATAAACACACTGTTAGGTGACACAGAACCAAGTTAAGTGTAAATATATCTGTAGTTTAACTCAGCCTTGTGCATGAGTTTAAAACATCCGTATTAACATTGTGTTAACATTTTTTCTGAAATGAGACTCGTTCTTTAGGAATTGCTCGCTCTTTAGGTATACAAGTAAATACTCCATGGAGACTGCTCTTGATGTTTCACTGTGAAATGTGTTCATTGAAACGAAGGTGCTCTTGACTGACTGATCTTTTTAAAAAAGATTTACTTTTTCTTTATTTTTATTGGAAAGTCAGATATACAGAGAGGAGGAGAGACAGAGAGGAAGATCCTCCGTCCAGTGATTCACTCCCCAAGTGGCTGCAGTGGCTGGAGCTGGGCTGATCCAAAGCTAGGAATCAGGAGCTTCTTCTGGGTCTTCCACGCAGGTGCAGTGTCCCAAGGCTTTGGGCTGTCCTCAACTGCTTTCCCAGGCCACAAGCAGGGAGCTGGATGCAAGTGGGGCCGTTGGGATATGAATCAGTGCCCATATGGGATCCGGGCACGTGCAAGGTGAGCACTTCAGCTGCTAGGCTACTCCACTTGGCCCAATGGCTCATTTTTAAAAAGCATCCTTAGTGATGCAAAATTGTCATTCACCAAATAGAACATGTGTAAGTACAGTCTAGTGAGTAGGTGCTGCCCTGACTAGAGAATAACCAGTAATTCCCCATGTTGAAGATTTTTACTCTCTGGATTTCTTCTTCAAGGAACCTGTAGTACAGGGAATAACACAGGTATGCACATGGTTGCCAGGCAAAATGAAGCATTATAGTACTCCATCATGAGTCCTGGAGTGGAATTCTAGAAGATGGGAGTTTGAATTGCAGCTATGCGCCTTTAAGTGAGTCTGTTATCACTTCCTGATTCCAAATTCTGTACACTGACTTTGGGTTTTGGAAACTCTAAGTCACAAGCCAATCCACAGTGACAGCTACCTATACAATGAGTTGCCATAGGTAAAAACACTTGAGAAAAGTTACACAGGTTAAAAATAGGACTGTGCAATAAGGAGACACAAAGGCAAACCTTTGAGAATAAGAACAATAAGATCATTACACCAAAAGTCCATGGGAAGAGACAGTGTTTACATGAATGCTCTAACAGGGAGAAATAATGGACAGTCTTGTTTGGCTAAAAGGAGGAAACCACATGAGGAGTGGTAGGAAAGAAGGCAGGACACGTTCTATGCAACCTAAGGAGGAAAGCTAAACTCCAGCCCTGGCAGCTCTTCAGCAGAAATGAACGTGTCTTGGCGTTTTGAACCTAATCTGTCCACACGTGTGCCTTGGGAAGACAAATCTGATCTTGTAAATGATTGCACAATAAATTGGAGTGGTGAGGAATGGGGGCGGGGGGTGGGGACATAATGAGGCTATCACAGCCAGTGAAGGCCCCAGCACAGGCAATGATGTAAAACTGAAGGGAATAGCCGACAGGTGGCACTTCTGGTGGTAGCTTGGAAACAGTGTTTAGCACACAGCTGCAACAACATTCAGGACATATAATATCAAGGCGCTGTAAAAGGTACGTGGGAAATGGTATTTAAAGACTTATTTTGGTGCAAAAGATGTTGAAATACGTGTGTATGAGGCATCTTCAAAAACGCTCATGGAGAGGTTGTTATATGCAATGGATGAAGATGCCACCTGAGAAAGTTACAGAGTGATTTCCAAGTCAAGATTTAAATGTTGGGGCCTGCACCGTGGCATAGCAGCTTAAGCCACTGCCACTTCTTTCAAAACCAGCGATCTATGTGAGTCCTGGTTTGTGTTCCAGCCACTCCACTTCTGACCCACTTCCCTGCTGATGTGCCCAAGTGCTTGGCCCCCACCACTCATGTGTGAAACCCAAATGAAGCTCCTGGTTCCTAGCTTTGGCTGGGTCTGGTCCTGGCTGTTGTGGCCATGTGTGAACCAGCAGATGGAATAATTCTATCCCTCTCTGTCTCTTTCTTTCTGATATTCTGGGTTTTTTTTTTCAAATAAATAGATCTTTTTAAAAATTTATGCAAAGACAAATATTGTGGAAAAAGAGTACAAGCACTTCAACATTTTGAGCACTAAAATAAGCTTGATGTTTTCATTTCATTTTCCCCTGAATTTTGTGAAGTATCCTCATTAGTTCCTAGGAAAATTAGGGAGGGACAGAGGTCTAAGAAGGCTGCCATTGCCAGGTTGAGCAATGGGTGGAAGGGAGGTGAGAATCAGCCAAAAGCAAAAAGACTTGGGCGACGTTGGGAAAGTAGGATGGGAGAAAGAGAAGAAAACCACCTACTGGTCCATGAACAAAGGGGGTAGAGAGAGAGCCAGGTGCATTTCATGGAAGCCAGGGATAGCTCCTCTGTCTTCATGACTGTTGGCTCTGCGATGTGGCTTCATCTCTCACTTGATCTCCTTGCCATGAGTGTAAACAGCAAGTGTGGGCTGAGCTGGGGAGTGTTGAAAACATGTTGATTTACTTTCTTACTAGGTTTTTCAATTTTCCGATATTTGTCCTTCACTCTACAGCTTTTGATCCTGTACCCAGCAGCATTTTATGAGGGACCGGGAGGCAGGGTGGAGGAGGGGAGAGACACAAATAAAAGAAAGAAAGAAAATGTCCTTACAAAATAAAAACAGTATTTTCAGAATTCACTCTGTTGCTTTCAGACTCTTTCCATCAACCCTCTTATTCATTTTGATTTATTTCCATCCATAAACAGACTAACGCTTCTCTGTGCTTTTATTGTTCTTCAAGAATAGGCCTTCTATTGGAGGAAAATAATGTCTCTACGACCACCACTTTGCTCAATGCAGATCTTCATTAATCTGCAGCCACAGAGCAGGCTTTTAGCAGTGAGTACTTTTGATGGGAATTGAATTTGATATTGCATTATGGTTGGAGGGCGTCTCACAATAGACCATGTTCTTTTCTGTGACTGAACACAATCAGAGAGGCCCAATTAAATAATTTGGTGCAATAATGGGGCACAAAAGCAGATGAGGGCCTAAAGTGAGGGCTTCGGCATTTGTATTCTCTGTTTTCTGTATCATGTTAATTAATTTGCCTCAAAACCAAAGGAGAGAACACAATATAGAGGAGCAGAGCTCATCTACAACATATAGACACTTTCAATGCAGATACCAAATGGACTCCCTGCAAAAGGGCAATTTATTCATGTCCCAGGGCTGCCCTAAGGGACTACCCCAGTCTGCGTAGCATGAAACCACACGTGTTCTTTCACAGTTCTGAAGGCGAGAAGCACAACGTCACTGCCGTGTTGATGTTTTCACTCCGGAGAAAATCCTTCTTTGCCTCTCTCTAGCTTCTGGGGATGGGTGTTCCTTGGCTTAGAGCTGTATCTTTGGACCTGGAGTGATGGCCTAGTGGCTAGACGCTCACCTTGCTTGCATTGGGATCCCATCTGGGCACTGGTTCATGTCCTGGCTTCTCCACTTCCCATTCAGCTCCCTGCTTATGGCCTGGGGAACAGTGGAGAATGGCCCAAAGCCTTGGGACCCTGCACCCACAATGGGGACCTGTAGGAAGCTTCTGGCTCCTGGCTTTGTATTGGCTCAGTCCCAGCCATTATGGCCACTTTGGGAGTGAACTAGCAGATGAAAGATCTATGTCTCTCCTTCTCTCTGAAAACCTGCCTTTCCAATAAAAATAAACGAATCTTTAAAAGAAAATAAAAAGGCCCACGCAGCAGCCTAGCGGCTCAAGTCTTAGCCTTACACATTCCAGCATCTCATATGGGCACCAGTTCTAGTCCCTGTTGCTCCACTTTCCATCCAGCTCCCTGCTAGTGGCCTAGGAAAGCAGTCAAGGATGGCCCAAATTCTTGGGACCCTGCACCTGTACGGGAGACCCAGAAGAAACTCCTGGCTCTTGGCTTTGAATTGGCTCAGTTCCAGTCGTTGTGACCACTTGGGTAGTGAACCAGTGGATGGAGGATCTTTATCTCTGTATCTCCTTCTGTCTGCAAATCTGCTTTTCCAGTAAAAATAAATAAATCTAAGCAAGAGAGAGAGAAAGAGAGAAAGTTGTATCCACCCACTCTCCACCAGTGCTGCCAGATGTTGTCCCCCCATCTAGGTGGTACTGTCTTAATCTAGTGTTCAGTTTGGAGTAGCATCCACCCTAAAGGTCTTTTCTTGAGCTGATGACATCTGCAAAGACCATGTTTCTAACTAGGGCTTAGGATTTCAACAAATCTTTTGGGAAGACAGAATTCAA
This sequence comes from Ochotona curzoniae, assembly GCF_017591425.1. Lineage (NCBI taxonomy): Eukaryota > Metazoa > Chordata > Mammalia > Lagomorpha > Ochotonidae > Ochotona > Ochotona curzoniae. Next base: position 12,403,970 of record NW_024466502.1, read on the forward strand.
CAAATGATGGGCACTTTGTACATTTCCCTGTAGAAAGCAAAACTGCTGCCTGTGCCATTCCGAATGACCCACTGCTTGGTCCAGGGAACAAGAACAGCCACTGCTCCCAGGGCAGCTGGAGAGTGCATGCCTGCAGTGCCATGACAACACCTTACCTTAAAGAACGTGATTTTCCCATGTCACGCTTAGCTACCTAAGGGGCCAAACTGTACAGCTTTCCATCATGTGCCTTAGGCAGTCAACATGCAAAGACCTTTGATCTTCTTTAGGGCTTGCCTCAGAACAAATGTGCAACATGGTCACTTGGCTCGTGCATTGCTGCATTTACACTGGGGAACTCAAAGTCGAGGAGTTTGACCTTATGCGTGACCATCTCTAATTCTGACTCTTATGGAGAAAGTACGCCTTTTCAAAGCTTACGCCGAGTTTCTGCAAGATACACAACCAAAAGAGATGGACATGGAGTTGGTTATGCAGAATAGTTATGCCTGTCATCTTGTACTAAATGATACTTTGGCTATATTATCTTGCCACCTGTGACAAAAACTTGTGCATCTTTTTGTGCAGTCTGCTCCAAGAGTAGATATTTACGATCTTGGCTAAACTAATGACCATTGTCTATGTTGGTATAGGGAGGAATGGTTCTTAACTTTGGAGCTAAATCAACATGGTCACTGGCTAGTCAGAGGAACCACGCGAAATTGATAAGGCAGAGCGGTGGCTGAAGTCACCATGGAGACTCACTTTTCAGGGTCACCCTGAGATAGTTCTTGTATAAAGGAAAAGACAACTGGGAACAGCATTAGCCTTGACAAGGAGTCTGATACCTGTGGTCCAGACACAAGAAGCAGCACGTGAGGCCTCAGAAGGAGGGTGTGAAAATTTGAGAACTGGCTCCTTCTGAGGCCACGAGCAGTTCTTGGTTACCGGCTGGACTTACCAGGGTTTAGGATTGGGTTTAGTCTGTTTTGAAATCAGCTTATGCCATGAAGCCAGTGCTATAGCCAGGGGAGAAGAAAGCTAAAAGAGACTCTGGAGGAAATAGCAAAGGATTTGGAGCTGGACCTGGACAGGAATTCAGACCAATCCATGTACATGTAACAGGTAAACCTGGGTCAGGTTCTCAATTACCCGTGAGACTCAGTTTATTGCTTCCTAAAATGGAATTTATGACCCCTTCCTCAGGTTACTTTGGAAATATTGTGATATGAAATGGGGTGGATATTTATGTATAATTTAAGCTCCCAAGTTGATCACTCAATACCTACTAGGCCTCAGACAATTAGTCATTTTAAAGGTTTAAACTTCATCACTTCTTACAGAAGTAGACTTTTCACCGAGAGAGCTTCTCCACATTTGTCCATCATGGCATGGCCAGTAGTGATACGACTTACGCAGTGCCAGCAGGTACAGACATGATTATTGCTTCGCTCAGCATCTCAGCACCTTTTTTTTTTTTTTTTTTTTTTTAAGAAAAAGCAAATGTGGACAAGGAGGGGAGAAGTTGAATTCCTCATGAATTCCTGATGGGAATGTAAAATGGTATTTGGGAAAACATTTCAGCAGTTTCTCAAAAACTTAAACAGAATTACAATTTTATCCAGCATTTCCGCCTTTAGCTATCTACTCCCTAAAAATGAAAGCAGGAACTGAAATAACCACTTGCCTATTTGTGTATATAGCAACACAAGTCACAAATGAACCAAATAGATACAAGTCAAAGTCACAGCGAGCTGCTGCTTCATACCCAGTATCTATTGGGTTTCATTCTTCACAACAACCCTGTGAAATGGGAATTAATCCCTGAGCATAGAGTCAAGGAAGCTGAGTCAAAGGACTTGTTCAAGGGGCACAGACACGAATCAGTGAAGCTATCCTGGGAAGCCGTGCTATCTGTACAAACAGGTCAGTGTCATTTCAAGAAGCCTTGTGGATGACATATCTAGGATGAAAAATCCCTTCATTAACTAGACAATAACCTTTTATCTTTTGTTTTTCAAAGTCCAGTGACCTTAATTTGCTTAAATTGAGGTCAGTTTAACTAGTACCAGTTTAGCACCTTAGACTAAGATAGCCTTTCTCGAAATGTGGCAGCACTGTGCTCCCTTCAGACTCAGGAATCCTACTTTTTTCCCCTACCTGTAACAAAAGATTGTGGTAGCGTTGCCAAGGGCTACTGCAATCACCTATAAGGATAGAGACCAGCGGTATTCTCCTAGTGGGGCTTCCAGAGACGATCCTGTAGAATCCTTCTCCAACTTGAACACCCTTCTGCGCTGGGCCTTGAAGTTGAATCACCGTCCCCAAAGCCTGTGAGCAGATAGCAGATGTCCCATGGTAATGAATGCTTCGACCATGAACCCTTTCTCACAGCACTCATCTTGCCTCCTCCTGCAAGCGCGGGAGAGAGGAGGCTGGGAACTGTCATGGTTCTCTGAGCAAGCAAAGTGAATCCACAGACTGCGGTGCTTTCCTACACATTTTAGGAACTATGCAAACATAATGGAATTTATTTTCAAATCAATTAGTAAAAGCAAATTTACTAATACAAGATAACAGCTTTGAAATTTTCTGTCTTGGCTCATCTGTGTGTTGGACGAGAATTGCTCCTACGTGATGCTCCATGGGTGTTCGAATGTGAGCATTTTGCTCCCACCAGCTGGTGGTCAGTTGTTTCGGTGAGTTGGCAGGGGTGGTCTCAAGTAGCTTCCTGTGCCATCTGACAGGCAGTACAGTAAGGGAGCTTTGCAAGCTGAAGAGTCAAGGCTGGAAGGCCAACGGAGGCTGGTGGTGGGAAAACAGAAGCTGGAAGTAGACCAGAGTAGCTTGGATGCTTTGTTTTTCTGAAGGGACAGGGAGATTTGGAGTCAGGTCATTTCTTACCATTTCATCTGAAAGGCTAAGTTAGATGGAATATTCAAGTCTCCTCCCCTTAAAAAGAGTGCACCACGCTGCTAGGTCTCCCTGAGGCCTGGGTAGCCGACAGCCATTTCATTGAACAGTTGCCACCCCGTTACCATCCTTGAACCTTAAAGACACGGATGTCTTACATACTAAAACTGCTATCTTCATGGTTGTCTTGCATAAGCATTTTTTTTCAGGGTCTTCCTTTCATACCAGATGGAATGAACCTTTCTGAGTCCTCCCCTTCTGATGGCATTTACTGGAGCAAATATTTCTCGAGATGCTCATCTCCCAGTGTGACCTTGCTCATTTCAGTAACAGCCCTAGGAGGACAGCTTTTCAGAATGTGCTGCTGTGATGTTTTGGTGAGTCAGTGGCAGACATGGACCCAAAGGCTGCCACCTCCTTGGCTGTTGCACTGGCCAACCGAATCAATCAGCTTCTATCACTTGATGCCGCAGATTGGCAACTTGACTTACTTGTAAACTTGGGAATGGGTTGAGTCATCCTGCTTTACCAGTCTATCTGGGGGGATTTGCCAGTTACTGTCATCTGCACTGTGCGTGATGGTGGTTCTTCAAGCCATAATTGAAGTAAATGAGGCGTGCTGCTGTGACACTGCATTTCTGATTCCCCCCACAAGAGGAGGCAGACAAACACTGAATAAATCGTTTGTTCAGGTCTTCCTAAATGTTTCAATAAGTTGCTGACGTTGGTGGGGGGGGGCTGTTGGAGGGGGATGCAGAGGAGAGAGAGAAACAGCCGGGAGCGGGGAGACGGGGAGACGTGGAGGCACCATCTGCATGTCCCCACATTCTCAATTAATTCAGGCTGAAAGTATCACTCTTATTCAGCAGCAGTTAAAATAGGCTGTGATGAGAGCACGGCAATTTCCAGCTAAACTGGAGGATAATTAGAAATGGCCTGTAGCAGGCGAGTCAGTGCTCCAATTTATTTGCTGTTTATTACCAAGTCCCTGCCCCTTGGGTGTAATGACTGTAAAACTGCGCCGGCAGCTTCCCTGTGTTTGATTTGGTGCTGTAAATGGTGCTCAGAGAGTAGATTAAGCTGGAATGTGATCAAACCTTATTTGCAATCCGATTATACAAACTGCTCCTTGCACTGACCAGATTGAAGTAATTTCCCTATAGAAACGTTACACTCACTTTGGTGTAAAAATGATTAACATTTCCTGACTGCAGGTCAGCCTTTCACTTGCACCGTAATCCTTTATCAGGCAACGTGCCCATCTTTCTGCTAGGTTTGTCTTGTTTGCGTCCTGCGTGATTTTTAAGCAAGGCACAGCCTCTCGACTCAATTTAAAAAAAAAAAAATTCCAAGTAACCACTCGGGTTTATAGTGATAAATGGTGACAATAAATAAACACTCTGGAAGAAGTGGATGAACAGCTATTTTCTTCCGGTTTGATTATTTAACATTATTGACTTGCTTAATGATCTAATGGTGAACCTCATGGACCGCCAAAGAAATTTCCCTACACACTTTGCAATGGCTGTGCAGGCATCCAGCAGCAGGCAGCCTGCACCTCAGCTGGAATGATTGATGGGGGCTGCTATCCATCACGGAGCCACCCTTCAAAAAGTATTCAAAGACCAACGGCCTCCACTCATCCTTCTTTTAAATCATTGTCCACATTGAGTGCCTGGGAGTCCCGTCACCTCCCTCCCTTTACTACGATTTCTGGCCACGAAGGAAGTTTTCTTACAATTAGCCTGTGGTAATGAAACACACCCAACTCCATGCAACACACTGAGAGCAATCCCTTGGCTCCTCACATACTTGTGTGACAATCAAAGAAAATATTTGAGTCTGAAATTCATTATCATAGCCCAACTTCAATACCCGCAATACCATGTTTTGTTGTACAACATATTTAAGCTGATTTTCTTCAAACATTTTTGGCCTTAACCCTTTGAAAACTGCATGCCGTGTGCGTGTGATTCTGGGGTGCAGGTTGAATAACTGGAAAATGTCAGGATAGCAGAGGTTCATTGTCCCGGTGAGTATTTTGAGGTGATTTAAAGAGAGGCAGATGGCATTAAATGGAAAGGGCCACATTTGGATACATTCTTGGTGTAGATTTGTGTGTGTGCGTCTCTCTGTGTGTGTATGAAAAACAAAGAGAGAGAGAGAGAGAGAAAGAGAAAAGTGGATGTTATATGTATTACACTCAAAGTCTATGTTGATCGAAGCAGAGTATCACTTTCAATTTGTTCTCTGTTTTAGAAAAGCCTGCTTGTAGTTTTTAAGGTTAGGAAGCTAAGGGTAGAAAAATCAGTGTAAGTTTTACCTATGTGGCTGTGTGGCTGTATGGCTGATTTTCTTTGGAATTTACAGACGGCAGAATGAGCAGGAAATGAGCTCAGGCCTCAGGAACAGGATTTACATTCTTTGCTTTCCAGGAATCAAGGAACATTTTGGAAGCCTTAAGTGCCTTGAGGGTCAAGTAGAACTCAACTTGACCCTTCTCCATGATGTGTCCCTGTGTGGGTGTGTGTAACGGGAAGTGTTCATATGAACAGTTACAAGTGGGCAAATGGATGTCAAAAAAATTCTTGTTTTGCCATTTTTTTTATAGTTATGGTTCATTTAGATAGAAAGGAGGGTCATTCAAAGCCATTCTGACATCTATTCCTTTTTTGTTATAAAAGCCGCACTCTTTTATGTAAAAAAAAAAAAAAAAGCCACAGAGAGGCTAAAACCCATTTAAAGAATGTTTTAACACTTCACCAATGAGCTAAGTCTGCCTAGAGAGTTTAGAAAGCACAGCAACAGGTAAACAGACAACCCTGACCTCAGACAAACTCCAAGCCCCATCTGTCTGTTTGCTTTTGGCATGTGCTATGCAACATCAGAGAAAAGACAGCAAGATGCACCTTAGTGACCGTGACCACAGCCCCCTACTGTGCTCACACCTGCGGATGCAAACATGACCCCACGGGTGAACAGAGCAGCTGTCTTTCCTAGCAGTCATGATGAGAGACAGGAACTGCAAGATAAGCCTCGTGCTACGGCCAGGAACATAGGGAAATGAGAAGCTGGGAGGCTCTAGGCATACTCTGAGTGTAGTCACAAGGGAGGCAGCCTTTTGGGGAGCAGTGGGGTGACAAGCCTGCTCCGTAGAGCCAATGTCTGCAGACAACACCAGTTGCCCAACTCTAATCTGTCGTGTCCTGAGCCTTGGAAGGCTGTGGCTGTGGGACAGCTATGGCTCATGAACGGAGCAAGCATCTCTGCACAGGTGGCCTGCAATGAGACTGAGCAGGCAACAGGAGCGAGGGCAGGACAGCGCCATTTAGCTGCTGGACAGCGTTTCTCTCCCAGCCATCCTTGTCCTGCTGGGAGCCTTTCTTGAATGCCCAGGATTTCTCTTTGTGACACTCACAGTACCTGGAACTTACGGTAATGTGAAAATTGCAGGATAATGAGAATACTAATTGGTAAAAGTGGCAGCAACAGAAGATGAATGCACATCAAGGAGAACCCAGTGACACGACTGTTAACTCATTCACAGGCGCTCCAAATAAAATATTTTCTGTATGTTTATGCTGAAATTCTCCCACCTTCAGGGAGAAATGCAAGGTTTGGGCAAGATGTGAAATTTATCTCCAGTGGGACAGCTCAGAAACTGTCTTATGAGTAGTGCTTTGTTGGCACAAATAAAATATTTTCACATTGACTAGACAGAGCAGGGTCTGGTTCCACTTGTGCCCAGGTCCCAGAGGTTTCCCTGTTCTGTGTTAGGCATTTTGACAAAGTGTGCTGACTGGCTAATTCTGCTGTGCCATGTATAAAATAAATAGCGTATGTGTTATTTCCAGCCTGCAAACTCTTACATTCAAATATCATAAAATTCACTTATTTAGAAAATAAACATGCTAACAGCATTTTGTTTCTGGTTTTTCATGAGCCCACCTCAGACAGTGGGACAGACTGCAGTCTATCCAAGTGAGTTCCGACTTGCGATTGGAAGGTGGTTTCCCGTAATCAAACTCTTTTGAAATAATTCGTGAATTAAAGATGAAGCACCTTAGAAAACACACAAAAGAGTGAGCCATGCTATATGTATTGTAAAACTGGAATCAGAATCTTTGTCTTCACCAAACACAATGCTGCAATGATCGCTTTTGCTCTTCAAAATACATGCCTGTTCCGCCTGCCCTGGAACTGGACAGCGCACCTTGTGTCTGAACGCTGGGTCTTTGCAGTGTCACCCCTGCACTCCAACGACACACAGTCACACCTGCTCATCACTGCTTTTCAATTCTTCTGTTGCTGTGGCTTTGCAGGTAACCCTAGTTTCTTGCTGGTTGCTGCTGACACCAGTTTATATCTATATATGTGTGTGTGTGTATATACACACACATATATACATGTATATATGTATATACATGATATATACGTATATTATATGTGTATATATACATATATACACATCTCTCTATACACACACACACACACATATATAGTGTCCAATTGTACAAGTTTAGTTGCTTTTTTATGTTAAAGCTTTGCATTTATTTATTTATTTATTTATTTATTATTTTTTACTTCTTCTTTTCTGTTTATTGTTGTTACCATATTATTATGATTTTACCATACAGTTCCATAGGCCCTAGGGTTTCCTCTACCCCCTTCCCTGTTCCCACCCCCACTCTAGCACTTCTCTCATATCATTACAACAGCATAGTTCCTCATAGACAGTCATAAGCCCATCATTGGGGGCATGGACAGTGGCAGAGTCCAGCATCCCATTGTCAAGACATGCAACAATTTCACTGGGAGTCCATCCTCAACGCAGAAGTAGAGATGCACACTGCACCGTGTCCTCATCTAGACACGTCAGTTTTTTAGTTTCATTTCTTCAGAACATGTTCTTTTTCCATTAAACTCTTTAATGACTCAGATCAAACAAGCTCAGTTTCATTCCTAGATGGCTAAGAGTTTTTGCTGCTGATTTGCAGCTTTGTTACAAAGAACCAGAGGCCCCTGTTCCCTGTGCCCCCTCTCTGTTTCTCTCACACTGCTCCTTTCATCTCTCTGTCCGGCTCAGGGCTGCTGTGGTTTATTTCTTTTTTAAAAGATTTATTTTATTGGAAAGTCAGATTTACAGAGAGAAAGACAGAGAGCAAGATCTTCCATCCACTGGCTCACTCCCCGAGTGGGTCTCTTCTGGGTCTCCCATTTAGGGTCACAGGTTTCGGGCTGTCCTCTACTGCGTTCCCAGGCCACAAACAGGGATCTGGAGGTGCTGGTTTGTGTCCCAGCTGCTCCACTTCCCTCCCAGCTCCCTGCTAATTGCCTAGGAAAGCAGCAGAAGATGGCTCAAAGCCTTTGCACCCTGTACGTGTGTGGGAGACTCAGAAAAAGCTCCTGGCTTCTGACTTTGGATTGGCCCAGCTCTGGCCACTGCAGCCATTTGGGGAGTGAAGCTATTAATGAAAGATCTTTCTGTCTCTCCTTCTCTCTGTAAACCTGCCACCTTTCAAATAAAAACACATAGATCTAAAAACAAACAAACAAACAAACTAAAGAGGCTATTACAAGGAACTTTATATAATGTATTATTAGAGGCAGTTGGCACACAAAATCACTAACCTTTGCACTTGTCTTCAGGAGTGATCCATCACCTCATTCACCTCTAACCAAAACGTGGAACACTTAATTTGCATGGAAGACAACTTCTTGCATGCTCTGTCATGCCTTGAATATACTGTGTCATATGTGTGTACGTCACAAATGTGTGAGTGTCTAACTTTTTAATCCTGCTGTGGAAACCTTTGTGAATTTACTTCTCAGTGATGGCTCACACAAATAACCCTACTAAGCCTTACTCTCAAATGAATGAAAATTCAGCATTTTTTTGTAGCTCTGAAGCCTGCTGATATGACAACAGTAGCTGCATACCTTGGGCTGTTGTGCTCAGATTTCTAAGAAACATTGGTTGCTGTTTGCCAGTGTGGAAACTGAGAGTCAAAAGCCACAAACAGAAACCAAAGCCAAATGTCAGGCTGACATGTTGCCTGTCTAATGCACCATTTTTAGTGAACAACAAGTTTCAGGAATTCCTAATATGTTGACTAAAAGACTCATTTGGCAAGCTGGAAGCAAATTCAGTTTTTAAGTGGGGTGATTGTTTCAAATGATACACAAAGCATTAGACTTCAGATTTGGGGTCTGAATTTATTAGAGATATGACATCTGTTTTGGGCTATGCGCTGCATCCAGCTTGAAGGGGGCACATTGGTATATATATAAAAAATGGCAAACCGTAAGTCTTCATTTTCACTTAGATTTGTGTGATTTGGTGCTAATGGAGAGTATTAGCTTCACCCTGCCAACTTAGGCTCACAGACAGCTTGGATTGTGTCCCTAACAGGCTTTACACTCTGGGGGCAGAACAAGAAGAGGATGATAGGGACAGATTCAGGGAGGAGACTGCACCTGCCATGCACCTGTCCTTGGCTTTCTCCAACAGCTAGGGGAGGTGCTGGGGATAGCTTCCCCAGGGCTGTGCACTTGCATCTAGGGAGAGAGCAGACAGTCTGGTGCCTGTCCTGCATGGTAAAGGTCCTAAGTGTTGTTTGCTGTTGCCTGGCAGCACGGAAGGCCTGAACACCTCCAGTGTCACTGACATTCCTGCTTCATACTTGTGTGTTTCCTTCCCCCCAGCAGCATCCGACAGCATCCTCTCTTCCCTGGATGGCCCAGCCAGAGGAACACATGTGCTTCTTCTTTCAGGTCAGCATTGCCTCGGGTAGCCCAAATCCCACAAGTCAGCCCAAACCCCATAAGTCAGCCCATATGCTACAGAAAATAGAGAAGCACTATGTATGTTTGGTACCACTTTACTCAGCTTGATGCAGTCAGAAAATCTGAGATGGATTCTTTGAGTTTATCTAAGCTAGCATTCGGATTCTCGTTGTATTTTAATTTCTTAATCCAGTCATTCATTTGAGAAGTAAAGAGACAGATACAGAAAGAGAGACAGAGAACAAGTGTGCTCCTATCCACTGGTTGACATCCCCAAATGCCTATAACAGTTGGGGCTGGACCACGCTGAAGCCTCACACATGGCTAGCAGGGACCCAGCAACCCAAGCCATCACTGCTGCCTGTCAGGGTGTGAATTAGTAGAAAGCTAGGATGAAGAGCAGAATCAGGGCTTGAACCCAGGCATTCTGATATTGAACTAGTGCATCCCAAATGATGTCTTAACCTCTAGGCCACATGCCTACCCCAAACAGCCTATTGTTAAGAAGGTAAAGCTGGAGCCTTTTAACCACGTGGGGCAGATGTCACCAAGTTGGTTGAGGGCAGAAGCACGCCTGCCATTTACACCTCCTGGGCTTGTGATTTACTTCTTGCATGCTGGGCTTCTGAGGAAAGCCAGAAAGATTAGCTCAATGCTCATTTCTTCTCCTCTAAACTCTGACTCTCTGGGGAACCACAGATTCTGCCTCTTTGTCCCAAGCACCTGGCAGTTGCTCCTATGGAAACAATTTCCCAAGCCTTCCTTGAAAGCTGGATCTGGTGCCGAATCCATGGCGGTGGACACAGCAGAGCCCAGCATCAGTAAATGCTCATTAGTAAATAATTTTTGAATGAACGAATTGTTATAATTCTTTTTTACCTTCCTGCAGTATAGACAAACTACCTCACTTTGGTATTGGCTGACATATTGGCAATATAAAATGAAATAAAACTAGAAGTGCAAAACTTTGAAGTTCACTGGCTTAAATAGAATCTATCCTTTTTAACCTAATTCTTTTTAGACTTGGTGTTTATGGGCCACCAAGCTAAATGACATAACAGACTGTTGGGACTGTTATAACTTCGATGTTTATTATTGAAACACATTGGGTTGTGGCATTCCATGTTTTTCAGTTCATCTAGCCGTCCTCTAAAATGACTTTGGCTGGGATAGGAGGCAGTGGCAAGGCACAATCTTACTGAATACGGAATAAAGGTAAGCTGGGATGAAGGACAAAAGTAACAAGCATGGGCGGACTGTGTTTAGTTGCATTTTGTATGGTTCTGGGTTTAGGTCCTTGGCTCCTGTCTGCTATGTCCAGGACACATGGGAATGGATTCTTAGGAAGAAACCTGAAGTCCCTCTGTCCTTTATTGTCAGTCCTGTCTTCCTCTTCTACCAAGAGCAGGGATCCAATCCATGAGAGACCAGTTCGATGGGCTGTGGCTGGGCACAGGGAGCAGGCAGGAGGCTGGATCTGCACATGGAGTGTCATACAATGGAATGTACTCACAGTCTACCAGCTAGTGAGATGTGAGGTCTGCATGGGGTAGCTAGGGCAGAACGAAGCAGGGAAATAGAGCTATCCCAGCAGCCTATAAGAACCACAAGGCAAGGCCTGGCATGGTGGCCTGGCAGCTGGGGTCCTCACCTTGTATGCACTGGAATCCCATGTGGATGCTGCTTCTAATCCTGGCAGCCCTGATTCCCATCCAGCTCCTTGCTTGTGGCCTGGGAGGACAGCAGAGGCTGGCTTAGAGCCTTAGAACCCCGAGCCCACGTGGCTGACCCTGAGGAGGCTCCAGCCATTGTGGCTGCTTGGGGATTGGAATGTTCCTCTCTGTATATCTGATTTTCCAATAAAAATAAATCTTCTAAAAAAAAAAAAGATTAGACTATAAAAACCACAAGGCGGAGCCCTGCTAACATTGGGAGCAGATCCTACAGGTTTTCAGATGCGTGAAATGTAGAGGTAACAGATTCTATCTTTTCTTTTAGAAGTCTATTTCAAGATTATTCAAGATTATTCCTTATTAACCTGGTGGGCTTAAAAATGGATACCTAGAACTAGAAAAAAAAAACCCATCAGTAAGGAGAAATCTGTTCTGTGACACTTTCTGCTGTTGCTTCGGGGATCAGCATCCCAAGAGAACCTCCCTCAGTGCCAGGAGAGTTTCTTTGCTTCTCACAGCCTGGTGGCATCAACTGCACTCACGTACAAAGCCATGATTGTAAGTGCTGCAAGGATGTGGGCTAGCCCATCCTCTGGTGACCAATGTACGCTGTGAGAAGACTGCCAGGAGCCAGTGTTCTCTCTAGCAGAAATGACTCTAATAAAGTTATTTCTGTGTATGAATGAGCTTCCCTGACTTCAACTCACATCCCAGAGATACCCGACAACGCCTGTGCATAGGAGCAAACCTTGTTTCATCACATTAGTCACCTCCCTGATGGCAACCAGCATTGCATTGTAGCAGGTAAGGCTGTTGACTATGTTGCCGTTATCCCAAGTGGGTGCCAGTCCTTGTCCTGGCTGTCCTGCTTCTGATGCAGCTCCCTGCTGATGGCCCTAGAAGAGCAGCAGAAGATGTCCTAAGTTCTGGAGCACCTGCTGCTCAAAGTAGGAGACCCGGATGATACTGCTGGTTCCTGAGATTGGTTTGGTAGAGCCCTTGCTGTTGCAGCCATTTGGGGAGTGACCCAGTAGATGGACTCTATCTTCTCCCCACCTCTCTCTATATATATCTCTGACTTTCAAATAAATAAGTAAGTAAGCAAATAAATAAAGTCTTCGGCATGATAGCTGATAGACATTTGTGCTATGGGGGAGGATATGATTGACCAAATTTATTTTAAAAACCCTTTTGGACTGATGTGTTTACCTCAGTGGCTAAATCACTGTTTGAGGTGTACCTAAGCCATATCACAGGTATTGGCTTGCACTGTAACTGCGGCCCCAATTTCAAGTTTCTGCTGATGAACACCTAGGAGACAGCAGGGGATCGCTCAAGTACTTGGGTGTCTGACACTCTCTCACTGTCTCTATCTTTAAGGCAAAAAATGGAAATAAAAATATAAATACTTTGACAAAAATCTCCTTGTGAGGGTATCCAATTTTCCAAGGCTTTGTTGCGATTGTTACTGCTCTTCAGACCAAGAAGAGAATTTTCCGAGCTTTCTTTTCCACTGCGGTCTTGCCGTGGGTAAAGATGATTCTAGCAGAGCCCAGGAAGGCATGATTCTTGAAAGAGAACATGACAAGCCTTATGTGTTGGTGCTTCCTCCTGTCCAAGCCCATCCTTTCCACTTAAGCAGTCAGGCACTTGGGGGTTTGAGCATGAGTTCTGGCCAGATGATGCTGACCTGTGAGCAGAGCCCTGGAATATGTGTTATGCAGCAGCCGTTGTCCTCTGTGTCAACAGAGAGCAACAGAGCCCCTCTTCACCATCAAGGAGGTTGTTATGTCCTCAAATGCCTTGGACACTCTTCATGAAACTAAACAAGATGGCCAGTCAATCCTGGTAAATGATTCCAAATAGTGACCTTAGAAGCTTTTCCATTAGGAGTATACTGTATGAATTCGTTACTTAGGAAACTGCCAACTCTGCTTCAGCCCTGTTTTATTCATTTCTGAGAAGAAATAGTTGTCTACAGTTCCTCTGTCAGAAATGTAAGAGCAAATGGGTTTATGGGAACAGCATTGTATCCACAAGGAACTCGCAGAGGGCAATTTGGGGTAGCATTTTCATGATATTTTGTGGCTTCTCTGGGTTTTCAGATAAACTGGAAAGCCCAGAAATGCTAGGGAAACTGAAAAAACAGCAAGAATCAACCTGTCCCTGTAAGGTAAATTTAAAAACATGCATAGCCAGTTAAAGGAGCCAGGAAGAAACCTCCAGAAAGGTATTCAAAAGACTCATTGGCTACCGCCTGAGGGATGCTGGAGGCCATTGTCCTGACAAGAACAAGTGTGAATACATGTTTAAAGTCATCTTATTGTCTTCTCCCTGCAATGACAGAGGTTTTGCAAATAGGAGTCTCTCTTTCCATCTTCCTTGTTAAGCTACTAATTCTAATTGAAACACTCCACATGAGACTGTCATATACAAATAGTCATTTTCTTTAAAAGTTTCTTAAAGTGTTTTAGCTGAGCTAAACATTTATATTAAAGTGATTACTATTATGTAAAGCATCAAATCAGCAAATCTTTAAAACATGAGTACTCAGAGCTGGTGAAGATATTGTCAAATGAAAACATTTGCTATTTACATGAGGAGATTCAAAAGGTCAGTGGAGTAATAGAATCAAAAGGCATTTAGTTTTGGAGCACCAAAAAAAAAAAATCCATGATTATAAAAGGTCTTCAAAAACATCATGAAAATGTATGCTATGAAGAATTATGTATGATTTCAACATTTCTTGAACAAAATAAGTGCTCTTTTAATCCACAGTTCCCCGAGCTTTTTGAAGTACCCTTATGTACCATGTCATAAGACATCAGAAAAGCTAGAGGAGAGGTTTACGGAAACTCTTCATACTATTCCTGAAATTTTTCTGTAAATTTACAATGAGACTAGAACCTAAAATTTATTTTTGAAAAATTACGTCTCTCTCAAAGAAATCGAAAGAATGATGGCAGCATCCAGGTACAATTTTGCCTCTTGTTTCTGTGCTCATTCCTCAGCTAAAAGACTTGGCATGAGTGTATGTTTATATTTGAAGTTGGTTTGTTTATTTTTATTTAATAGAATTATAGGTATGCATATAAATTCATAAATAGAAAGAGAGGTCTTCCATCTTTTGGCTTATTATCAGTGGCCACAACAACTGAGGCTAGGCCAGGCTGAAGCCAGGAGCCAGGAGCTACGTCCAGGTCTTCCATAAAGTTGTAGGGACTCAAGCACTTGGGCCATCTTTTGCTGCTTTCCCAGGCACATGAACAGGGAGCTGAATCAGAAGTAAAGCAGACAGGTCCCAAACCAGCAGCCATATGGGCTGCCAGTATTATGGCAGAAGACTTAATCTGCATGCCACAATGCCAGCCCCGATGCTTATTTTCTTCACCAATGAGAAGGACTAGTCACAAAGCAACAGGTAATTGATGAGTGATCTCCCCACACAGTCAGGAAAGCTAACCTATGGCCAGATTTCAGACACTAGAGTCTCAGAGTTGGCAGGCTCATTCAGGCTGTACCGTTGAGGTATTGCAAAATCAGCAGCACTGTTTCTATTCAGCAGTCATGATTCAGAAAGCAAGTGGTTGGGGGTGGGGGACGGGATACTGGGAGTCCAGGGCCAAAATGCCTGGCTCCTTCTCACAGATGTTCTTGGCGTGAAGCCGACTTCAGCCTCGGCTCAATGAATGGCATAGATGTCAGCACATGCAGTAAGTGTCCAGGTGGCCAGGACATAAGCTCCTCCATGTTGTGTTGATGTCTTGCTTCCTGAACATTTCCTGGATGATACCATGTCTTAGAAACACTCAGTGACAGAGGCATTTGTGGTGCAAGGGCTGCCCTGGCAGGTGCAGAGCTGCTTCAATGGACTTGACCCTGGACAAGTTCCTCAAGTCATCTGGGTCTTTATGGCCCTACTAGGAAAGAAGAGAGAGCTGTGCTGCTGGGAGGACTGTGGGTAGGTGTGACTGCAGAGTGTGAGTGCTAGGTACAACACATCCTTGCAGTGTATGGTTTCCTGGAAGATAAAGCTTTCAGAGGTTTTTTTCCATTGGCCAAAGCACCAACAGAATACCCTCTTCAGGAGTGCTTAAGGCAAGTGGCAAAGGCACTTTCGCAAAAAAGAATAATGTTCTCAATGAAAAAAATCAACTAGGTCCATGTGGTTTTATTGCCACCTTGAATTAAATCATTCTCATTGCAGTGATTATTTGTGAAGGTGGTTCCATAATAACCCATACGACCTGTTAATTATTGAACATAGCAAAGAGCTTGTATCATGGACTTGTGACCCTGAAACAATGAGCCAAGATGAGTATCCAATCTAAGTACATGTTTAAGCCACATTCAACAAGATGTGTCCCCAAGAGGACATCTTTTGCTGTTACCTTTTAGGCACTGAACAGGAGGAAAAATGAAAGCAAGGATGAGAGCGTGATATTCATTCTTGATTCCTGCAGCAAATATTTACCAGCCCCTTCCAGGAACTTGCTCTTGAGTCAGACAATGGGTGCTCACACACCTCAGTGTGCTGGTGGGGTCACACAATGGCCTTGGCTTTCCCAGTGCTCACATTAATAAATACCGATGATAAGGAGTACTCTGAAAATTGTTAAGATCAACTGTGTCTGGATTAAAGATTTTCTGGTATCTATCCCTCCCTGTATTACTGGGTAAATATTGACTGAATTTCTCCTACTCACACATCTAGAATGAATGGACTTGGAAAATGTGCCCACTGCAAAGATTGGTTGAAGCTCTTGAATGAATGGGCCTCCCCCAAAGGCCATGGAATTTGATGGAAACCGCCATGGACCTAGAGTGCAAAAGGCTATTTAACATGCTGCCCATCTGCCACATTAGAGACGCGTCTGCAGAGCTAAGCACCACGCTGGTGGAGTAAATCACGGGGATTACTTTTCTGCCCTCAGCACTCTGCTCTTCTCTCTCATGCCCTCTTTCCTCCTGGTCCAAATCACTTTTGCTTAAATTGCTTGGAAAGATTACCTAACTTTTCCTTTGACTACAGAAACGTGGTCCATCAGACTTAACCAGTTTCCAGAAAAACTTTTGTCTGCCCACTTAAATACAATGTTAACCAGGTTTACTTCTTTGTATTGCGCATTAGTGTCTTGGGGACCTACACTGTGGGCTGAAACTCAAGGTCGTTAGCAATATTTAAGCAATAATTTTGTTTTAAAAATGTGAAAAAGATGCATCAGCCTGTAAAAGTTCACACTGATAAACTGTTAGCTACCAGTTTTAGTAAATCATCAAAAATCTTAATTGCTATAGTATCTTGACAAACTCAGATGTACACACACACACCTACTGGAGTGCAAAGCCATATATATTTTCTCAAATTGTGAGTTTGGCATATTACTCTGATCATTAGTGATACCAACTAGCTGTCAGTAGCAGTTTTAGAATAAAGAATAGAAACATGAGAATAAAAAATAAAACACCATTCTTAAAAACACTTAATAAGTCATATTTAAAAGTTTTAGATCTATGCGGCCGTTAGAGAACTATTTCTTGTCTTAAGCAAACCCAGCCTCGGATCCCATATCATAATTTCTGAAGCCATTTTAACCATAAAAATCTATTATTTCTAATGCATTGTGAATTAAGCTAAAAAGCATGAAATCTAGCATAGTTCTTCAAACACCACCATAAGAGAAAAAGGAAATGATGTTAACATAGGTTAAGTTTGAAAGTCTAAGGTGGCTTGATATTTCAAAGAAATACCAGTGATGTTTACCTGTTTGTTTGTAACAATATTATTATTTAATTTTAATTGATATAAGTAACATTACACAGGACTGTTCTGTAGAACTGTGTTATGGGAATCTTTATTTTAAACTTTTGCTCTGCCAAGGTACTACAGAAACTTTTAAAACTGTATTAAGAACTTTTTAAACTGTATTAAGAACTTTAATAAGATGAAACTCCAGGCATGAGATAGTATACATGAAAACCAAGATCAATTGTTTTCCCATTACATAATATTTCACTAGTTTCAGGTCAAATGCCTAATGTTATTATGAGTCACCAAAGCAAATATTGTTTCATAGCAGTATATGCATAATAACAGCCTTAATTATCTTCATTGCAATGGATTTTAAATTGTTGGTTTTCCTCTAGGTACAACATGTGTGTATGTCTGCCCATGTGTGTGAATGTGGGATTGCTTTTCTGGGGCAACAAGAGATCAGACAATGTTGAGGTTCATCAAATGTTTGGACCACTCTGCACTTACAAATATTTTTATAGTTTCTTGTGTTAAGTAGAAATTATTCTTCCAAAGGACCGACCAGAGCTTGTTCACATCAGAGTGACTGTATTCAGAGAGTTCTTCAAGGACAAGAAAATGAGTGCTTCCTGCTTCTGGTCACAAGATAGGAAAACAAGAACCTAGACTTAGAGTGTAAGCAATGGGACTTTTTCGAGAGTGTCAGGAATTGGTTAACTCACATCAATATAATGAAAAGAGCAAGATTCTACAAGGATAAGATACTCTGGAGAGTGCTGAATTTCTTGTCTTTGAGGTAGGAGGAATTTGGGCTGGGTCTGAAGGAGAGCAGAGTATCCATGGCAGGTGCAGGATAAGAAAGTTCTGGAGGATGCACACCTGAGGCCAAGAGATGCATTCCTCATTTTGATCACCAAAATGGCTTCCATTGCTTTTCCTTCTTAGAGAGCAATGAAGGTAGGCCAGAGGGTGATGGGGGACTCACCCAGAAATCCAGGCCTGTGTTGGATATTTGTGTGTGGCAGACAAGGGAGTGGGCAACAGGGACAAGTGGGCTCAGGGTCTCCACGCAACCTGCCATTGGTGGGCTTTATTGAGAAGGAGGCTAACAGAGCCTGCTGCTGAGGCAAGACAAGTTCTTCTTCAGCCAGCGCACACCTCACGTGGAGGTACAGAGCAGTGGCAGGGGAGTGTCGGGGTTAGAATCTTGGCTGTGTTCCTGATTCACCTTGGGAGTGGAAGGTCATCATCTGATTGCTAGGATCCCTGTCTTCCACAGTGGCCAAAACTGAGTTTCTGGCTCCTCGCTTAGATGTGGTCCAGCCCCAGCTTTGGGTGCCTTTAAGAGAGTGAGCCAGGGCCCGGCGTGGTGGCACAGTGGTTAAGGTCCTCGCCTTGAACGCCCGGGATCCCATATGGGCGCCGGTTCTAATCCCGGCAGCCCTGCTTCCCTTCCAGCTCCCTGCCTGTGGCCTGGGAAAGCAGTCAAGGACGGCCCAAAGCTTTGGGACCCTGCACCCGCGTGGGAGACCCAGAAGAGGCTCCTGGCTTCGGATCAGCATAGCACTGGCCTTTGCGCTCACTTGGGGAGTGAATCATCAGACGGAAGATCTTCCTCTCTGTCTCTCCTCTCTGTACATCCGCCTTTCCAATACAAAAATAATAAAAATAAATCTTTAAAAAAAAAAAAGAGAGTGAACCAGCAGATGGAAGATCTCTCTCTGTCTGTTTATTTTTGTCTCTTAGTCTCTCTTCATTCAAGTAAAAAAATTAGAGAAAAAGGAATCATAGAATGCAAGATTCCTAGCTTTCAAGTGCATTGCAGTGAAATCTTTGAATACAAGCTATCTTCAAAATTTTAACAGGAGATGTGCATTATGAAAAACTACAAGTGAACTTGTAAATTCTTTTGTACCTAAATAAACGTGTCTTTTTAATTCTGATTCTCTAAGAACATGTTGAGGTATCCTGTATATGTCTAAAATGAATTTATTTGGGGAGATCATCATTAGTTTTCTTACTGATTAGTGGTGATGATGATAAGGCTCGTATGTATCTGTTACTTTCTATGAAACAATCACTGGGCTGAATATTTTATAAGTATTATCTCAGTTTTTCTGATCCTGTGAAGGATATCATTGTTCTGTTTTACAAATGAAGAGACTGCGGCTGTCGGAGGATAGGGATTCTGTAGCGTCACACTCAAGTAGCAGAAGCAGAATTCCGATCAGAATCCGTAGCAGCCTGTCCTTTCCCATGTAGATCCCCCCAACACATTCCCAAGCACTCTGCACATCCAGCTTGGTTGTCCTGGTGATGGCTTCCTCTGACATTATTAGGGAGCCACGCACAAGTGTGTAGGCAGCCCCTGGAGTGAGGGAGGCAGGACTCTGGGGTCTCCTGGGTCTTGGGTGATCACACTTTGTAAGCATAGCTGTGTGAACCTGGATCTTGGGATTGTTTCCAAAGGAATCCCAGCCAGTTTAAGGAGATTTCAAAAGTACAACAAGAGAAAACATACTTAGATGAGAAATAATAGTGAGGAATGGGATTAATATAAAAGTAGCACTTTGTAAGTTCTGTGCACAGGGAGGTACTAAATTTATCTCAAATCTTTCTTAAAAATTCTGAGATGAAATGGCACCTAGGGCAGTTCCCTGAGTCAATCTCCACTATAAAAACTGACGATCGTTCTTGATATTAAGACACAGGCACACTCTATTTGGAGAGGCCGTTTCCTGTGTGGTGTAATAGACTTGCCTGTGGACATAGCAATGAGTCTCATCGGTATCCTTTTATTGAGTGACTGAATAAAAGCCAAAGTTCTGTTCACAGTTCTGCTAAGAACATGCCTATTGGCCCCATCAGGATTCTTACTAGGAAACCAAGGCATCTGCTGTAATGTTCAAGCCATGAACAACTGGGCCTTGAATTTCTGCTTTCAATACCCTGATTCTGCACTCCTGCACTTGACCTTACTCCACCAGCTTGGACATCTAGGCCACTGCCTCCTCCTCAACCTCCATTTACACACACACAGCTGATGGCACTACAGTAGTATCTGGCAATGTGAGTGAACTACTGTCCTAAGGCAACTCAGATCCCTGAGGCTATCTGCTTGTTGTCCTATGATAGCCAAGAGAGCTAGGAGTCAAGCTCAGTGGCAGCCCATCCCAAGCACGAACCCTGATTGCTTTCCTTGCTGTGTGCATACCTGCCCTTTTTCTTTGGTTTATACTACTGCAAGATGGCTTATATGTAGCTCTAACTGATGCTGTTCCCAAATTCATTTTCACTCAAGCTTTCATGGATGTTTAATAGTAACAGATGCTTGAAGGTTAGATACCGGCATAGCCACTTCCATCGTTTCTTTGTGGAATAAAGTGGTAATAATACCTCACTACCAGAAAAACTGAGTACTGAATTATGTAATCAACTAGGCCACTGGCACACAGTAGGTGCTCAAGAAAGATATCTAAAAGAAGGAAAATTAAGAATTTTCCTCTCATCCCAACATAACTGTTAGCAACCAACATAGCATATGTGTAGGACCACTGTCATGTCATTGTATGTTTACCTGCAAGTTCAGGCTACCAATATCCCAGTAGCTCTGAGGACAAAAGGCAGAGAGTGTGAATTATTTGCTATAAACAGTATCTTAGAAAAAAAAATAAAATCTGGGTTCATTTAGCCTTTTTTGTGGCCTGACTGTCAAACCCCAACTAACCATATTGAATTGCGATGTTAAGAGGAAGAACAGTTTCACAATTAAAATTATAGGTCAAGTTGCTCCTATTAAGTCATTAAGTTTTATATTTTAAAATTATAGAATAAATATAGCTTTGAAATGACCTAGACCACAGCACTGGACTTCAAAGGCATATCTATGGGAAAAGCCACACCAAGAAATATTTTTATTAGTTTTATACACCCAAACTTTTATAAACATATTTAATAATATAACTTACAAGCCCGAAACCAAACAACTAAACACACTATAAAAATAACCCCCTTGGGAAGTTGTACAACATGAGGTATGCATATGAATGTTTCATTTTCTTAAATAAGAAAAACCTACCAGTTCTAAAAGGCTTTTTTTCTTTGCTTACCTTCACATTACAAATAAATTTGATTTTAATTTTTAATTTTCCTTGTTGTCAATTGGTGCAGCTTTTAACCTTTGAAAACTGTATACTTTAATACAATAGAAAAAAAAAACCAGAATGAACTGAAGCTTTTAATTCTCTTTTTAACATCTTTATTAACTAGCAAAAATTGATCTAAGATCATCATGTATTAAAGTAACTATTTCAAGAATAATTGATAAACTCAGATAATGAATGATACATAGATTTTTGACTATTTTTAAAAATCATTAAAAATTAATAGGTTTTGGGCCTGGCACAGTACCCTAGTAGCTGAAGTCCTTGCCTTGAACGTGCCGGGATCCCATATAGATGCCCATTCTAATCCCAGCGGCCCCACTTCTAGCTCCCTGTTTGTGGCCTGGGAAAGCAGTGGAGGATGGTCCAAAACCTTGCTACCCTGCACCCAGAAGAAATTCCTGGCTCCTCGCTTTGGATTGGCTCAGCTCTGACCGTTATGGTCATTT
Organism: Ochotona curzoniae; assembly: GCF_017591425.1. Classification (NCBI taxonomy): domain Eukaryota; kingdom Metazoa; phylum Chordata; class Mammalia; order Lagomorpha; family Ochotonidae; genus Ochotona; species Ochotona curzoniae. Next base: position 12,425,688 of record NW_024466502.1, read on the forward strand.
GGGGATTGAATTATCAGACTGAAAATCTTCCTCTCTCTCTCCTCGTCTCTGTATATCTGAGTTTCCAATAAAAATAAGTAAATCTTTTAAAAATTAATAGGTTTTAGATTTTTATTAAGCAAAAAACACTTGTTTGAAAGTTAGAGTTACAGAGAGAGAGGGAGAGACAAACAAATCTTCCATCCATTAGCTCGCTCCCGGGGTGGCCACAGCAACCAGGCATCATGGTCTAGGAAACTCTTCCAGGCCTCCTATGTGGGTAATAGGACCCCAAACACTTTACTTCTTCAACTCTCTCCCAGGCTGTCAGCAAGAAGTTAGATGGGAAGTGGAGTGGAGCAGCCAGACACACTGGTGCCCCTATGGGACGCCTGCCTCACAGGTGGTAGCTTTACCAATTGTAACACAGTACCAGCCCCAAGCTTTTAGGTTTTCTTTATGAATGCTCCTTGTTTTGACATGCAATTGCCTGGAAGTCAACACTACTTTTTGAACGTTTTGTTCAGTTTTTCTGTTTAGGGATTTTGTTCTTCAAGCTTGAAATAGTGTGGTACTTGATTTCAGGTTTTTATCAGATTAACCTTTCTTTGTCAGTTGACGCTTCATGGGTGGCTCCTAACTGCTGCATCTCTTAATTTTTCAGCATCCCACTGTAAGAATGCCACTTAGAACTTTACCATGTAATTCTAGTACTGGTGATAGACTTGGTGTGAATACCTAATGAGCATTTCCATGACACCTTGCAGTATTTCCATGACAATCATACCAACAGATCTTCAGGGTGGGTATAATGCTATCATTTCACCATTGTAGGTGGGAAAAATGAAACTTCAAAATATTTAAGTAATTTGTTCATATATTTTTGGATACTCTGGGAGTATTCCCAATAACATTTTTTGATCAGTCTGGTGAAGGATGTGACAAAAGGTGTGTGGGTGATTAGAGATAACCTCTTTTTTTTTTTTTTTACTGACATATTGAAGTAGTAGCCATTGGTTTTTTAGAGATTTATTTTATTTTTATTGGAAAATCAGATATACAGAGAGGAGGAGAGACAGAGAGGAAGATCTTCCATCCATTGATTCACTCTGCAAGTGCCTCAACAGCTGAAGCTAAGCCAATCCAAAGCGAGGAGCCTGGAGATTCTTCTGGGTCTCCCATGTGGGTGCAGGGTCTCCAGGCTTTGGGCCGTCCTTGACTGCTTTCCCAGGCCACGAGCATTGAGTTGTATGGGAAGCAGGGCTGCCAGGACATGAACCGGTGTCCACATGTGATCCTGGCACGTGCAAGGCCAGGGCTTTAGCCACTAGGCTACCACACCGGGTCCAGTTGTAGTCTTTTGAATAAACAACCGAATGGTATCAAATTTGGATCAAAGATAAACTGTATAAGTATTTGTGAAACATTTAAAATTAAAGCAGGATTCACTGTGTTTTGTGGGTGAATTAAAATAATAAAATCTAATCATGTTGTCTTGAATGCTTTGGAGATGCAAGTAAGAGCATCCATGGTACAAAAAAAGTCACATTATTAAGAAAAAAAAAGTCAGCACTCTACAAATTGTGCAAAGAGTGGGGAGTTGCGTACAGGAAGTGCTGCAGTGTGGCTGGCGGCAATGGCTTTCTGCAGAAGGATCAGGAGATCTGTATCTATCTGTGCTCTAAGATACTATCACAGTTAGTATCCAGGACTTAGTAATATCCTTCGTCTATGTTTGGAGAGATACACGCGATCGACAATTAAAATGCTTCCATATGAAGGCTCAATTCCATTGAAGAAAAATGCATTTTTAGTTATGGGCTAAGCAAAAACTGATCACTAAGAAGCACTTGAACCCCTAGATGCCTGCCTTTTCCGAAGAAGGGGTTCTGTCTCTTGCCAGCTGCTCAGTCAGGGGCCTTGGATTTGATAGCTTCCCATCTCCTTCCATTTTTGCATGCTTTCGTTTCTTTAATGTTTTATGTTGCAGGACTTTGCCTTGTAAATAGTTCTATAATAAATGCTATAATTAATTTAATAGCATTTTGCATTACATTTAAGGGTGTGTCCTCTTTGAGCATCCCTGGGAGCCATGCCAGGGAGCCTCTGCCTAGATGGAGTCACTCCTTCCTCTACAGATTCCTTGGGAGGGTAAGGATTGTGAGGAGAGGGTCTTCTCTTGAAAAACAACTTGAAGCACTTTTGACAGATCCAGTGTTTTTCTTCAAAGTCCATCTCCTCCGGGCTCACAGACTGTGGAAAGAGAGGGCCTGGGTCAGCATGTTCTCATTGAAAACCTAAAGGAGAGGTCAGGTGACAAGTCTGAGGATCTGACAAATGGGGTCACGGGGCATCACCTCTCCTCTCCAAAGTGTGGCAAAAAGAGTTTCTGGGTTTGCCCAGGCTTTCAGAGTTCCAGAGAGAAAGTCTTTCTGCTTTTGTCCTTGACAGGAGAGGTCTTCAATGCTGCTACTGGTAGAGAAATGGAGGCTCAAGAAGAGTTGTATTTATTTTAGTGCCACTCTCACAGACACTTCAGTGCCAAGCCACAGCCACTCACAGACAGCCCACTAGCAGAGTGGTCCCTTGAAGTCATGTTCTTGAAGGGACTGCGGGAAGGAAATCCCCTTGGCTGTCCAAGTTCAATAGATTTTCAGCTATGTGTCAGGTTTAATCTCTCCCACCAGTCAGCTCATCAGTATGACTGAATATGCCCCTGATAAAATCTATTCAGTGGATCATATGTTTTCACAAAAACTGATTTTCTGATTTAAATACACCTCTGCCTGTAAATCATGGCATCTTCATTTTATGGATTCCATGGTGCCTATTTACTGTCTAAGGTCTGACATAAATTCACACACTTAAAAATGGACTGTCCTGCACGTGAGAGCCATTTGGCATAGATGCCACTCACGGAGGACAGGCAGCCATTGCTGTGTCTTCGTTTGATCAAGACTGAAAAATAAGCCTTCTGGGCTCAGTCTTTGCCTTTGCAGACGTGAGACCTTTACGTTTATGCTTTGATCATCTGAAGGCTGTGATAAGAGAAGTGGTTTGGCCTTTTGCACAGGCAGCCACAAAAGAACTCTGAAAACTAACAGTTACCTAATGACTTATTCATCCATTCATTCAAAGTAAGATACTTGAAAAATTCATGCAAAATGAAATTAAGAGATAGGTTAGCTTTGGTACAAGAAAAATTTGAAAGCCATGCATAGCTTTCCCATAGTATGCATTTTCCGTGGACTTTTTGATGATCCCTGGCATATACATGCACTTAATCAATAAATATCCATGGTGTGCCCGGGTGCCAGCCCCTGGGAAATTATCAAACTTCCCCCCCCACTCCCACCAGCTGTCCTTGGAGGACTGCAGTGTAGTGACGTGGATAGTTACATGGCCTCAACAACTTTTGACATTCTGTAAAATCAAAATAATATTTGTTTGCTAATAAGCAAGAAACCCTTTTTCAGTGAATAAGATGTGTTATTGCTACTTGCAGCTTCTAAGCCCTCCAATCTTTTTCTGGCCTAAGGTAGATCCTGATTTATCTGTGAAAGTCGTATGGTCATTCAACTCAATCAGTCCGAGCCACAGCTTCAGTTACAAAGCTGGTATTAATAAAAACATTACCATATGATTATTAAAACAAGAACCATAAAAGCTAGCCCTCTGGCATTCAATTTTGTTCATACACATCACAGCTTGAAATAAATTGTTAAAAGTTAACAACGTTAAAAAAATTAGTCATGTTAGGCTTTCAACACAATTCTTCCAGATCTCACGCTGAGTGTCCTTGGGTGACAGAACCTGGAAAGCACAGCACGCACCTGCAGAAATTTTATAGGACATAATAACACAATAAGTTGTATTGGCAAGACTCATCAATTAAAATTTGTAAAGCGTGCCTTCAGGAAGTTAGGTTGAGTATTCTTTGAATATTCTTTTTGAGAGTCCTTTTTTTTTTAACGTAAAATGGATATAGTTTATGGTGAAGTTCAAGTTCAAGTTCACAGTGCCTGGAAAGAATCCTAGGCCGTTGGCCTCCAGCTCCATTCCTTGCAGACTGGTGCCTTCTAGGATATAGAGGTCTGTACCACTTACAAACATTCTGAAAAGTAGAGAGGGTAAAAGTTACTATTTTAACAAAATATTTGTGTGTAAAATGAATGGTTGTTGATATTTGTCCTTGCAGTGGCAGTATCGCATATTGGTGTCAGTTCTAGTCCTGGCTGTTCCACTTCCTCCATAGCTGCCTGTTTATGGCCGTGGAAAGCAGCGGGGATGGTTCAAGTCCTCTCTATCTCTTCTTCTTTCTATGTAATGCTATCTTTGAAATAAAAATAAATCTTTTCTCAAGATTTATTTATTTGTATTCAAAGGTCAGATATACAGAGAGGAGAGACAGACAGGAAGATTGTCTGTCCTCTGATTGACTCCCCAAGTGGTCACAATAGCCAGAGCTGAGCTGATCTGAAGCCAGGAGCCAGGAGCCTCTTCCTGGTTTCCCACACAGGTACAGAGACCCAAGGCTTATGGGCTGTCCTCAACTGCTTTCCCAGACCACAAGCAGGGAGCTGCATGGAAATTGGGGCCACCAGGACACGAAACAGTGCCTATATGGGATCCTGATGGATGCAAGGTGAGGACGTTAGCCACTAGGCTACTGTGCTGAACCCAAATAAATAAATATTTTTTAAAAACCCCAAATTAAAATAGCTGAAGACATTACATAAAAAGCAGCACATTTGTTTCTTTTTTTTTTTTCAGTCCCACATGCCCAAGAAATCACTTCAAGGCTGCTTGTGTCTATCTTGCTGTTGTAATTAAATTTCCTTCTTGACTTGCATTGTTTGCCCTTTGGATTTTGGTTTTATACAGTAACCATTTTAACAAATATACTTTATTATTATTGATTCATTTGTTTGAGAGCCAGAAAAAGGGAGAGCTGGAGAACTTTCCTTTTGCTCTTCTTTGTTGTTATCACAATGACAAGGCTAAGAGCTTATGCTCTTGTTAGAACTCGGGAGTTCTAAGAAGTTTTTAAGGAGCGAATTGTTCTGTAATCAAAACATTTAGAAAGCAACAGTAAACAATAACTCAAATGCCCCCTACTCCACTGGACTCTGTGTATAAAGACCACATCACAGCAGCCTCTGGTCGCCACAGAGCTGATGTCTGAGCTACACTTGGAGAAAACTCGAGTCCTTGGCTATCACTTTCCTCCACACAGTTCCACTGATTGGCATGAGATCTTCTACATGCTTTCTTGAATTCATGTGCTCACTTTATTGCCATGCTGGAGTTCTGACCAAATAACGTCACCTCGGAAGGGACACCTGCCGGTTTGTGTTAGCCAATCGTGAGAAAACTTTTTCTTCTTTTCAGTTGCAAAGGGTCTCATAACAGGTGATCACTTATCAGCAGTGGTTGCTTTCTCTAATTTTGATGCTTCTGCTTTAGCATGAGTCACAGTCCCAGCATAAACTGCCTTTAAGATCAAGGAATTTCAAAGAGATTGCTGATGTTGACCTTGTCAGTGCCAAAACCACTTGGCAGTCTCCTGGAGAAGTTTCTTGTTTATTTAGTTCACCTCTGCTGGTAAAAAGACAGATGATCTTATCACGGAGGGCCTGGGCCCTACACATTCTAGGGCTTATTGACTCACCTCCTGCATACAGAACAACATACAAAAACGCTAACCCCTGTTCTGACGTGCATTCACTGTGGCTCACTCCGCACCTCTCTTCTTCGTGTACAATCTGGCTTCTGTTCATCTCTCTCCTGAGCACATTGGTGTTTGTATGTATTACCCCTAACTATGGATAGGATGCAAGAGTCCCCCATCCTTAAGAAAGCACCCTTAGTCCCATATGATAAGTCAATGAAAATGAAATCTGAGAGAAGGCAGTGTCACCTGGGGTCACACTTGGACTCTGGGGCTTCCATGAGGAATCTGTTTTCCAGATATCACTTATTATTCCTCTTATTGTCCTCTGTGCATCATCAATTTCCCCTGACTCTGTGAGATGATGAAATTGAAAAAAAAAAAAAAGAAACTCTTAAATGTCAGGAGAGCTCACAAGTGGGCAGAGAAAACTCCATTACACAAAGTGAACCCACCTGGGCTAAGAGCACAGCCATGCCTAGAGTCTAAGCCTTTACACGAGTGAATTTCCATCGTGGGGTTATAGTTTTGCCTTCATGGGTGTGAGAATAAGTGATGCCAGGCTAGCCCCATGGAAGCCAGGGTCCCTTGTCTCCTCTGTATCTATGAAAATGGTTAAAGACACATCTCAAAGGGCCTTTTGGCTTCAAGGTCAACTCTGAGACTGCCTCTTGGCAGCCTGCCACTTCAGGGTGCTTGCCCCCATTTTTCCACTACCATGAACAGTGGGGCGGTGTAGCAGAAGAGATGCAACTTTCACCCTAGGCCAACCAATATCACTTCCAACCTTGAGAATGTCAGCCTGACATTTTGTACCTTAGTCTTTGTCAGTAAATGATGAATTTTGTCTACATTATTGTCTCTGATTTGTTAACCTGTAAACAGCCCTTCTTTGAGAAGTCCAAACCACAAAGTCTATAAAAGCAGAGAGTTCAGGTTGAAGAATGGGGTTTTAGAAACTCACCTGTCTCTGCAGTTTGGTTCTGCAGGAACCATTGAGATACTCCAAGAACATCCCTAAGATTCTATGGCACATAATTTGAAAAACCACAGACCTAGAGTATCTTCAGGACCTCTCTGAGCTCTAACATATTATGATGTCAAGTGACAGTGTGGACATCTTCCATTGAAAGCATCTCATTGGGTTTCCTGTTGAAATGCCATAGGAACTTACTCAGTAAAGCCGCTCAGAAGTGCGTATACAATGCCTGGGTGGGAATGATGCAGTCCCTCCATTCAAACCTTTAGTCCAAACACAGAGCCAACCTCAAGTTCAAGCACTGGAGTGGTTTCTACAGTAGGAGTGTATTGTCTCAGACACCTTTACACTGAAGTTCAAGCTCGAGGTCTTGCAAGAATAGGTTCTTTCTGGGGGCTGAGAGAGACCATCTGTCAAGCCCTGCTTCAGCTTCTGGGAGTGTGTTGGCAATCTGTGCCATTCCATGGCTTGTCAAAGCATCACTAGGTCTCTGTCTTCCTCTTTTCATGGCCTTCTGTGTGGATGTGCCTAGGTCCAGACTCCATTATTTTATTTTAAAAAAATTATTTATTTTTGTTGGAAAGTCAAATTTACAGAAAGAACCAGTAGACAGAAAGATCTTCTGTCCACTGGTTCACTCCCCCAAGTAGCTGCAATGGCTGGAACTAAGCTAATACAAAGCCAGGAGCCAGGAGCCTCCTCCAGGTCTCCCACGCTGCTGCAGGGTTCCAAGTCTTTGGGCCATCCTCTACTGCTACTAGGCACAGTAGGGAGCTTGATGTTAAGTGGAACAGCCAGGACACGAACTAGCACCCTTATCGGATCCTGGTGCATGCTAGGCAAGGATATAGCAACTGGATTGTTGTGCCAAGCCCAGACTCCCTCCTTGCTGTAAGAACACTGGTTACAATGGATTAGCAGGCCCCCTACTCCAGCATGAAATTATGTTAACCAGTGGCACCTGAAACAACCGATGTCCCAATAGTCACTTCATGAGGTACTGGAAGTTAGAAACTTAATACGAGAATTTGGGGTCACACAATTTAACCCTAGCAGTCTGCTACCTTGGTAACATTATTTTACAATATTTATGGGTTAATCTCTGATACCTACAACATTGGGTTGCTATGCATTAGTAAAACAAGTGAAGTGTTTAGCCAGCAAATGTTGGTTATTACTAAGAGGGTAAATATTCATTATAAGCACTTTTTAAGAATTTCCACTTTGTATTGTTTTATTGCAATGACAGAGTTCATTTCTCCTGGGAGGCACTCTGGAGTAACTTCTTAGCTTAGATGACCAAACCTAAAGTGATTTCTTAGATGATTATTATCTTAGTTGTTGCTTGAAACCACATGCTCCATTGTGTCTGCCTGGTCGTCTTATCCAGTGTCATCAGATGGAATTTGTATTCTGTTCTCAGTTGAGTGCCAAAAGAGGAGCTGAGTAAAAATAACAAGTAAGAAACCAGTCAGTCATTGGCTAACATCCACACACAAAACAAGTAGGTGGAGCTCCTGGTTCCACTCTCACTCAGCCTTCTGAATTCTCTGAAATCCCTGGATTGGTCCATTTTCCCTTCTTGTGATGTTTCTTTTTCCTTCCCCTGTCCTTGGAGACAGGAAGTCGACAACACAGGCCTGGGCCCTCCATGTAGGTGCTGCTTCCCACTGCTTTTCAAGGACAGTCCATGCACATCCTGTCACTCTGCGCAGCATCCTCACGCTTGGGAACTTCTGACTCCCTTGTTTTTCCGAGGATAAACATAGTGGAAGAGACAACAGAGTTCTCATAGTCTATGTGAAGCCAAGTGTTCCAGAGTTGGTTGTGAGCTGAATCCACGGCATCTTCCTTAAGGTGGTGAGGAAGACATCAGAATCACTCTCAAAAACAGGCTTGTGGTCCTGAAATGTTCATCCACAGGCTTTCCCCCCATAATTAATTAAACAATTAGCTTATTTTTAATTTTTATGTTTCATGATCTTCATGTTTAATTTTTATAGGCTAAGGGATTTCCCCTTCTGCTCTCCACATTCCCTCCCCCCATGTATCCCCATATCATTATAATATTATTGTCCTTCAGCAACAATTACAATTCCGTCATTCTGCTATTTAGGTTGTCATGGCATTGCAGGTATAGACAGTGGTAGAAAGTCCAGCATCCTATTGTCAAGATGTATTTATTAGTTTCACTGGGAGTCCATCTTTTCTTTGGGAGTAGAGATGCACGCTGCAGTGTTATCTTTCCTTCTCGGAATGCTAGTCTCGCTTACACAGTTCCTCTGGATGAATATACGTATACACATGTTTACTTATATATCTATTGATCTCTGATTTTGCATGAATGTTGTCTCAAATCAGAGAGAAGATGTGATGTTTGTCCTGTTGGGATTGGCTTATTTCATAGAACATCATGGTGTCTGGTTGGGATCATTTTGTTGCAAATGGTAGAATTGCATTCTTTTTAACATACTATTTTAATGCACTATTCCATAGAGTAGATGGACCACAGTTTCTGTATCCATTCCTTTTTCGCGGCCATCTGGGTTGTTTTCATGTGTTCACTATTGTAGATTGTACTGCGGCAAATACAGGATTACAGGTCACTTTCGCATCCACAGGCTTTTAACAATCATCATGCTGTGGAATATGCCTGCCTGCTTGTGTCGTTTCTGCTATGAAAGCAAAGATGAGTCTTCAGGCATAATTTCTTTTCTATTTGGAAAGAAGTAGAAAGACGCTTTAGAAATTCCCCTATTGTCAAACTTTTTTGCTCTGGGTTTTGGCTGCCAGTGTGGCATGTAGGTTACTAGTTGCTTTTTAAGAACAAGACTATAAACACAATTTTAAAATTGAAATGACAGAGACACGTAATGGGATTAGTTTTCCCAAGACTTGAAAAAAATCTCCATCAAATTTCTATTTCCTTTGATTCTTCTGTACCTACTGGAATACTTCAGAAAGTTTATGGAAGGTGGGCATTTGACACACAATTAGGCAGCTGCTTGGAAAGTCTGCCTCCCACATCAGAGTGCCAGAGTTCTGGCGTGGCTCTGCTCCTGATCCCAGCTGTCTACAAAAGTATGCTCTGAGAGACAACAGATGATGCCAGCCACCATGTGGTAGACAAGAACTGAGCTCCAGGATCCTAGCTTAAGCCTGGCCCACACCAGCTGTTGTGGACACCTGGAGAGTGAACCACTAGACGGGATCTCTCTGTCTGTACTTTCAAATAAATACATTTTTATCTGTATTTTTATTTGAAAGGCAGATTTTTACAGAGACAGAAGGAGAGACAGAAAGGTCTTTGATTCACTGCTTCACTCCCTGACTCGGCTGCAAGAGTCGGAGCTGAGCTGATCTAAAGCTGGGAACCAGGAGTTTTTTCCAGGTCTTCCACTTGGGTGCAGGGTCCCAAGGACTCCAGGCTACCCTGTGTTGCTTTCCTGGAGACAGTGCACTGGGTCGGAAGTGGAATGCCTGCACCACTGAGTAAATGATTAGTCTGTGAGCCATTGCACTGCCCTCTCAAATAAATACATTTGTAAAAAGTTCAAGGACAATAGAATTGACTTTTTGAGGACCCCTTGTATGTAAGATTCCATGATTTAAAGTTCACTTTGTGTTTTGGTCTCTTGACAAAAGCTACATATTATTTCACTTTAATTTTGCTACTTGTCTTCTGCCTGAATTAATTACATATTACTAAAACTCCATAAAATAAAACACTTATTCAAATGGAAATAGAAGGAGTGACATGCCTGTTATGAGTGCACACGGCTGCCACCACAGTGCAGAAGGTTAAGCTTCTGCTTACGATGCTAGTACCCCACAGTAGAGTGCTGGTTTGGGCTCCAGCACCTGTACTTGTGCTCCAATTCCCTGCACACACCCCTAGGAAAGCAATGGATAAAGGACAATGACTGGGGCCCCTGCCACCTATGTGGGAGACCTAGAGGGAGTTCCTGACTTATGGCTTCCACCTGGCTCAACTCCAGCCCTATGGCCATTTAAGGAGTGAACCAATGAATAGAAGGAATTTTTTTTTTCAAAAGGCTGTAAAAGTACAGAGTTGCTTGGGAATACCTTTAATTACATACAACACAGACACAGATTAGAGAAAACACATCACAAGGAAAAAAAACTAACAAGATGGGATGGAATGATATTAACAAAACAAAACATAATTTTAAGAATATTTTTCTCCATCTTAAACTTTTGCAAGATATTGTGGTAATGTTATAAAAGACAGATTTGTGCCAACTATGGTGATTCCACAAGTGCCTTTCTCCTTACACTTTTGCATTTGTTAATCAATCAGTACAGAAAATAGAAAGACAAATTTGACACTTACAGAGGGTTATTCTGTGGAAGCATGGCTGATATTTTAATATCTACTACAAGAGGAGAGCAAGGAAAGTGTAGGGTTCTGGAGATGACTGAGTTATACGTCCTCAGTACAGGTCACTGAAAGGAATGCAGGCTCACAGTCCATTCATAATATAGGTAGAACATATGACTTCATCTTCCATGTTGACTTATGGCCTTATTGTTGAAGGTCAAGTATCATTTTGAACGGCAGGTACTACAAACAATACTGAATCTGTATGTAACAACAAGGTTCATCTCACAAACATCTAAGATAAGTGTATATATTCACAATATGAAAAATTCTGACTCTGCACACTTAGGAAATACTGTTAGCAGTCGGCCATTGATGGGGAACTCCGAACACAAAACTGCACCTCCATCTGACAGGGTCACCAGATGTCACTCTCTATGCAGTGCTACCGTAACAGAGGGTGAGCCTGTTCGTCCTTCAAAAACTTGGATTTAAAAAACACGCACTCTCCTCCATAACCTTCAACTGCACTGTGCTTACTGAACTGAAAGCCTTCTATTTCGTTCTGAATAGAAACGCCTCCTGCCCAGACCTTGTGCAGCTAGGGGTTTGAGTGCAATAGATAATTTCCAAGACTGCTCTTTCTACTGAATAATTAGTGCATGAGGCTAAAGTGTCACACAACTGCCATAGCAATACAAGAAGCCTGCAGCACGGTGACAAGCTCCTTCCTTCATTACCTGGAGCTGGAGAAGGATACGTGAGCATTAGCAGAATATGCTGCACATTCTTGTGGCCTTTAAGTTTACCTTGATCTTCTCACAGAATGCAAATTGACATTATACCCACATTTCTATGGTATTTATTACCACAGTCATGATGTGAGGGCTTTTTCAATATGAATAGTGTAAAGGGGGAAACATATTACTGCAAAGAGACATTATTGTGCAGGGCAATGTATAAACAGATGAGAAGAATGGCGCGACATGCTCCTAAGAGGGACTGAAAGCTCCTCATTTTGTCCCGATTGTCTACCCTTCCTTTTAAACAACCTCCCTTTTTTTGAGCTATCAATACAAAGTTCTTCTTGGTAAAATGAAGTGCATTCATGCTGCCTGAAAGAGGCTTTTGAAGTTGATCTGGGCCCACACAAAAGAGGGGCAGTGCTGGGCCCAACCAGTTGGGGAAGCAAACTTGGTCAATGTTCTTTCCTCATGGCTTGACACGCTGGCCTCCATATCATTCGGTAAAGAATCAGATAAACTTTCCCCATGATAAACAACTGAAATAATTTTTCTTAGCTGTCAGCTCCCTTTCTCCTTTTCCCAGCCCGTTCTCACACTCGTTCCCACTTCTCAAAGCGACTGGGCGCAGCCCCTTGGTCTGATAAATGGGCTCCATTCAACTGGTGGCAGCCTTCAGGAAAAAGAGATAATCCCGGGCAACGTGGACACAGTTTTCATTTCATGTCACCCAATTAAACTGCAATTATCCGGAGTGCAACAGCAGAAAACCTGGAAAGAATGGCCGGAGAATAGGGCACTGAGGCTCCCTGGGAGTCTTTATACCACGCACATTAGTCGAGATTTGTTCCCTCCTGATAATAAAGTGCCGGCCTAAGCTCTCAGCCACACAAAACCAGGGCCAGACCAGCTGCAACCTGTAGCTGCACGTGAAATGCGCCTGCAGATGCATACAGAACAGCAGGTCAAGTCCAAGTCATATATTTTTTTAGGTTCTTGACATCGAAAGTCAACATCTCTGCAGTAGTCAACTGCCCCCAAGCCCTCTTCAGCATCCTGGGAACCCAGTCCTTGGCAAGTATAGATCCAGGTGGGAATATGTATGCATATTTTTAGTTTATTTGTTTATTTGAAAGGCAGAGTGACAGGGAGGGAAGAAAGGAGAGAGATATTTTCCAACCCTTTGTTCACTCTCCAAATGACCACAATAGCTGGATCCAGTTCAGTATGAAGCCTGGAGCCAGGAACTCCATCCAAGTCTCCTACCCGGCTGGAGGAACCTGGACACTTGGACCATCACCTGCTGCCTCCCAGGCTCACCAGCAGGGAGCTGAATGGGAAGAGTCGGGGGCTCAATCCCTGTCACTCTGGTATGGAATATGAAACTTCCTGGCTGAGAAGAGCAGCATACTTCTCTGCCGTGACAGCCTCAACTCCACATTAAATACCCACCCCAAGAACCAACCATGGCATAGAAAGAGAGTGGCAATAACTGTCACCACCAGCATGCTTCATAACTCATATAGAGACATTAATCTGAAGACAGGGGAGATATAAAATTCAGAGAATAGCTGGCTCATCCAGGGGGAGGTTTTCCCGTGGTTTAAATGGGAGGATGCTCAGGCCTGTACAGGACAGGGGCTATGCAGCGAGTAATGGGTATGGCAATCCATCATCTTACATTTCTCAATCACGCACTTTCTGCATGCTCCAGCAAAACAGTGGCCCCTTGATAGAGGAAATGAACACAAATGAAAAAGCTTTAGGCTGAGGCTTCAATGGAAATCATGATCATTATTCTGTAAACACAGAGGAGAGGATATTAATAATGGTAGAATTCACTGGGGGAAGAAAACACAACACAAGGGAGAAAATGACCTTTGAGTATGACACTGTCAGAAGACGGCAAGATGAAATAAGGCGGGCCTCTCTAACTCACGGACTCCAAAATAACATTCTCATCACCGCTAGCATAAATCTTTGGATTTATGAATATCTCCTTAGAATAAACTGCACAACCTTACCAGCTGGTATACTGAGTGATGAATCAACTACTTTAATCTCATACAAGTATTCTCTGGGGTGCTGTTCGGCCTATAGCTGCTTTTCCTTCCTCTTTTTTTGAGATGACTCCCATTCCAATCTTTTGGAGGATAGGTATTTATGACTCTGGAAGGTGGCAAGTGTGACAGAAGAGTCTCTCAAAGTTGGCTTTAACCAGAACAAGCCTGGCCGGAAACTCTGAAGTATCTAGCAAGCTCTGGTTGAACGGGAGTAAAAATTCCATCCCAGATATCACCCCAGGCAATGTGAGAAGCCCAGGGTGTATTAGGCCTTCAAACACATGAGGAAGGACACACCACGGCAGTCACACAAGAAACATGAAAAGAAGTTGGAGGTGTTGAGATGAATTTTAAAAACTGGTTTATTCTTCAATAACCATAAAGGCAGCCATAATCACAATAATGATGGTAACAGCACAAGGCAGCGTGTATGTGCCTTTCATCTCAGCTCAAAGCACTGGACAAATCATGGTGTGGGCTGGGATCCCATCCTAGGTTGCTTGATGGGAGAATCCACACAATTACAACAACACAATGATACTCTGATAGCAATAATAATACCTTATGTTTACACAGTGCCTATCTCTGGGAACCCTGAGCAGCTTGGAGATACTCATCTGACTCAGCTCCAGGGGCCAGTCAGACAGGTAGGGGGCAGGTCTTTTTCATTCAAACTCTGTTTAGGAAATGATGGGAATGCAAACATCTCCCACCTCCCTTCCCCCTAGGTATTTATGAACATAAAGAGAAAAGATTGCCTAGATTCAAATCTTCTAACTACATGGGAGAACAATGATAATAGTAGCATATAATAACAGTGTGGAGATGACTTTTCATCTGATAGACTTGTCTTTCAAATCATGGGTTGGATGCATATCCTGTCTTCTTTCAAGAGAGATCTTCACACAGCTCCCACCAGCTCCAGGGGACACATGTGACTGCACCCCTTCTGTTCTTCCTCTCAGGGCATCATTTCAACTTTCTTTGGTATGGTTCTCTCCACATTTCCCAGGGAGAGATGATATAACCCAGGGTCATTTGGAATGAATTTTCTTAGACTTCCCTTTGACTTTTGGATATATAAAATTCAGAATATTAAGAATAGTGATAATGAGACTAGTTTTGCCTCAACATGGGAGGAACACAGGTGCCATAAAATGGCTAGGGATAAAATTCTCTTTAAACTCAATGTAAGAAGGGTTTCTATAGGATCCCTTCCTAATACTGATTACTAGGCAGTTAACAAAATACACTTTATAGCAATGTCAACATTAGATGGGAGTCACAGTATTTATCATAGCCTATACTCACATTTTTATTTGTTTGTTTTCTTTTACTAATTTACTTATTTATTCTCTCCCTCCCTCATCACTAGAGGATAAACTCCAGGAGGACTCCAGGGTTACATCTGCCTTGCTCTTGATGGTGTCCCTATGACAACAGGTGTCCATGTCACTATTAAATATTCTTGAGTAAATGAATGAATGATTGTAAAAAGAGTTCTCACATCAGTGATTGGACCCCATTGCTTAGCAGATTTGTGCACTTGAGAATTATATGGATTGACAAGCATGGTGTAAGTAAATTTGCTAGCCTAAACATCTAATAACTATTAGCTATTAGTTTCTTTGTTTCCAAAACAGAATGTTATCTGCCCTTGAGTTGTAAGGCTGATTGCAAACTCCTAGAAGCTACAGCATTCTCCCTCCCTCTCCCTGCCTAGCCTGCTGTCATAAAGAGCCAATTAAAACAGATGCTTGCTTCCTTTGGCACTGCAGACCATGACACTGGCTTAAGGACAGAAAAGGAATCTCCATATTTAAGTCCTGGATGGGGCCTCCCTTCAACGCTAGCCAACGTGGGACCCCTGGGGCTTACCTCCTTGGTTCTACCCACATTCAGGCCAGATGATGGGAGTGCAATGGAAGGTGAATCGAATCACCCCTTCACCTGTTTCACATACATTCCCCTCCCCAGCTCACTCCCCTGTCCCAGAATGGCTAGTAGAGGACAAGGTCATTTGAGGACAGAGGCAAGAAGAGAGGGAGAGGAAGAGGAGGTGGCAATACTCCTGGCTGCAAAGGGAGAGTGTGGCCCAGCACTGGCTCTTTGTCTCTCTCTGCCTCAGTCTTCTCCCTTCCCCCAGTGAAGAGTGCTTCTGGGAGCACACAACAACTTGAAGTCTTGGGAAGCAAGCCTTGGAGGCCCAGGATGAATGCAGATGAGGTAGGGGCTCTGATTTGTCAGGATGGGCTGTCCTGGGCAGCTTTCCAAACACTGCAGGGCTGATTGACAGCTTGGCTCCCAGCTGCTGCCTCTAGGCTGCTGTGAAGGGTCAGGAAGGCCGATCTGGAGAAGTCTGCAGAAGACTAGGAGCAGGTGCCGGGGAAACCTGGTGCGGCTCACGGCAGGATCTGAGTCTAGAATCAGGAGAGGAAATGGGTTGAGTGCCTAGGAACACCATGGAGGCAAGGCCTCTTTTTCTGTTAGTTACAGCTGCTTGGCCTTTATTGCACTATTGAACCCCTCAAACATCATCTTCTCCTCTGTAGACAGGAGCTAACACCTTTTCTTGCAAGATTGCTGTGAGATACATGCACTGGCCAAAACACTAAGGAGCAGAGATAGCTTTGGCTGTTAACTCTAACAACAAAATGGAAACTGTCCAATGGCTGCTACAATGCTTCAACTGGCTAATCTTCCACCTGCAAGTGCCAGTATCCCATATGGGCTGCTCCACTTCCCATCCAGATCCCTATTTATGGCCTGAGAAGACAGAAAAGATGGCCCAAAGCTTTGGGTCCCTATACCCGCGTGGGAGAACCAAAGAAGTTCATGGCTCCTGGGTCCAGATTGGCTTAGCTCTGTCCATTGTGGCCATTTAGGGAGTGAACCAGAAAATGGAAGATCTTTCTGTTTTTCCTTCTCTCTATAAATGCCTTTCCAGTAAGAAAGAAAGGAAGGAAGGAAGAGAGGAAGAAAGGAAGAATAAAAGGAAGAAAGGAAGAAAGAAAGAAAGAAAGAAAGAAAAGAAAGAAAGAGAAAGAAAACTAACAAATCCCTAGCAAAATTGACACAAATAAATAATGTTACAACCCAGAGAAGGGGATTGACTATGCATGTACGAGATTTCTAATAAAATATATGAATCTTAGCAATAGTTGTGTGTCTAAATGTTTGAAAGCTCATATGCACCCATATGTGTATTTGAAAAAGGTATGGACCAGTCCTGTGGTTCACAGGCTAGTCTGCCTCCTGTGATGCCAGCATCCCGTACGAGCACTGGTTTGTGTCCTGCCTGCTCTCTTTGGTCCAGCTCTCTGCTTATGATCCAGGAAAGCAGGGATGCCTAAAGTTTTAGGCCCCACACCTAATGGGAGATCAGGAAGAAGTTCCTGTCGTGGCTTCAAATCAGATCAGCTCAGCCCTGGCCATTGCTGCCGTTCGAGGTGCGAACCAGTGGATGGAAGCCCATCTCGCTCTGTCTCTTCTACTATCTGTAAATCTACCTTCCAATTCAAATAGCATTTCCCTCTCACTTGCTCTCTGTCACTCTCTCTCGCACTCCCTTCTCTTCTTCCACCCTCTCAAATAAATAGACTCCTTGAAAAAATCAGTTTGAGTTCATGGAAAAAGCATACTATGCAAAAGCCACACATGAGTTTTACATGCCAATATTAACTTAGGCTTTTAGTTCTCATTTTCATGAACATTTTGAAGTTCCTTTGCAAGTAATTATCAAAGCAGGGGACAAAACTTTAAAACAAAGAATGCTACAAAACCCTGTGTGTGTGTGTGTGTGTGTGTGTGTGTGTGTGTGTGCACGCGTTTTGATCAATGACTGAAATTACCTACTTCGATGTTGCTTAAGTTAAAAGCAGTGGTCTTCCACTGCAGGGACTCTCCCCAACTCCCTGCTTCCTGACACCCTCCCCCCAACCCTGTCACCTAGGGCTGATTTTCATTCCCTACCGAAGCTACCAATTCTGGAGACAGAGGCTCCAGACATTTGCATCAGCAGAGAAGGCACTGGGCATTCATCTCCAAGTGCTGAGAGGAAGGGCCTTCCACAGCAGCCCATCCTGGCAACAGCAAGGCTTGCAGCTTTTTCACTGCTTGGAATGCAGCCTGTGAAGTTCACATTCGGGAGTGTCTGCGTTTTCCCCTAAGAGCCGGAGGTGTGCAGAATCCCCCTTTCTCCACCACAGACAAAAGAGAGCAAGCTGAGGACACAATTTCAAGTTTCCGTGCCTTTTCTGTAAGGAGTGTATGTACTAAAGGGCCTCTGACAGTCCCAAAGGAAAGGAAATATTAAAAGAGGACTCTTGCAAAGTGTTTTAAAAGTTATTGACATAGAGAAATGACACCTGTCTTCCTAAAGGTTTATTTGGCCTTTCAGATCTGGTGGGTCCTGGGGGGTGGAGAGGAGCTTGAGCAAAATCTGAGTTCGAGAGCTGGTGCACAGAAATCGCATACTGGCATCACCCTTTCTGCTGTCTCACTGACTTCTCCAGTCACGTGGGAGAACACGCAGGTTTACATTTAGCTATTTCATCCATATGTTTATTTACTGAACACTGATTGCACCTGTGTGTCAGCAATGCCCATGAGGCTGGGGTTAAAGTAGCTCACAAACAACTGACCCTATATTCCAGGGACGTGACAAGTAAACCATAAACTACAGTACCATTCACCACTAGACCACTCCCCAAGTGGCTGCAATGGCCAGGGCTGGGTCAGGAACAGGAGCTTCATCTGGTCCTCCCACGTGAGTGTAGAGATCTAAACCCTCGGACCATCTTCTGTGGTTTTCAAGGAGCATTAGCAGGGAGCTGAAGTGAAAGTGGAGAAGGCAGTACTCAGACTGGTGCTTATATGGGATGCTGGTCCTGCAGAGTGGGCTAACTTATCCTGTCACAGCACTGGGCCCAATTTTATCTCTATATCTCCATATCTATAAAGATTTATTTTCATTGGAATGTCACACAGAAAGAAGGAGAGACAGAGAGAAAGATGTTCCATCCACTGGTTCACTCCCCAAATAGCCGCAACAGCTGGAGGCAAGCTGTACTGAAGCCAGGAACCAGGAGCCTCCTCTGGGTATCCCATGCAGAGGCACTGTCCCAAGAACTTGGGCCATCCTCTACTGCCGTTCAAGACCACTAGCAGGGAAATGGATGAGAAGTGGGGCATCAGGGACATGATCAGCTCCCACTGGGGATTCTGGTGCATACAAGGCAATACAAGTCACTAGGCTACCATGCTGGGCTCTGAATAAATGATCTTTAAGTTCATTTTGGTGGGCCTGGTATGATTGCCTGGAGGTTAAATCCTCGCAATGCATGCTCCAGAATCCCATGTGGGCACCTTTTGTTTCCTGGCTGCTCCACTTCCCATCCAGCTCCCTGCTTGTGGCCTGAGAAAGCAGTCGAGGATGGCCCAAAGCCTTGGGAATCGGAACCTATGTGGGAGACCAGGAAGAAGCTCCTGGCTCTTGGCTTCAGATCAGCTCAGCTCCAGCTGTTGTGGCTACTTGGGGAGTGAACCAGTGGACGGAAGATATCTCTGTCTCACCTTCTCTCTGTAAATCTGCCTTTCCAATAAAAATAAATGAATCTTATTTTAAAAGTTCACTTTTGTGTAAAGGATTTTGGAATTCATGTATATATACTCATGTATATCCATATATAGATTTTCCATAACACACTTATCTACACTCAGTTCCTTCTTGTACCAGGAGCTGTGCAAAGAACTGGAGATACAGCCATGCAAATACTTAGCTGTTCCTAGCCAAACAGGACATAGATACTATGCAATCAAAAATGAGAGTGTTATGTTGCAAAGAGAAGGGGGTTTCCCTAAGCTCTGTTGGTGGTGGGGGGATGGGGAGTGAGCTACTGATAAGTAGAAATGTCAGGAGCTATTTCCCCAGGAGACAAGGCCTGACAATCATAATTCTAGGCCCAATGTACACATGGGTACCAGTGGGATAACGTTCCTGACCTACACATGGGTGCTTTTTACTAGAGCACATGTGGGCACTTTTTACTGGAGCAGAGTCTAGCTGCAGGACCACACATCACCCTGTTGTGATAACAGTCAATGAGATTCACAGAAACCCTAAAGGTGGCCCTCGTGTGAGTTCTCTTTCTGGACACTAATGCCTAGTAGATCTTGAGGAGAAAGCAAAACAGAATGATGCAGGATATTTTCAAAAATTTGTCCCTTCTTCTTCTTCATATACATATTGTGATAAATTTATTTTCTATCAGAAGAATAACTTGAAAATACAAGAATTATTAGTATGGCAGGTTTTTAAAAATTAGCATATTCTTATTTAAAAAAAAACAAAGACTATGGGCATAAAGAGATACCATAGATCGCATAAGTCAGACCTTGAAATGAAGAACTTATCCAGTCGTGTGAAACCTGAAGGTGGGACACTTTGGCAGACTGTGGTCAAAGAGAGATGTGCAGTGCGGATGGCTTCAACAAGGGAGGAGGAAGAAGCCAGGGGGGAGGCAACCTCTGGACATGGAAAAAGGCAAGGACACCACTCTTCCAAGTCCCCAGAAAGGGATGCAGCCCAGACTCAGTGGGACTTCCCAACTGTAGAACTGCAAAATTATAGCTGAGTGTTGTCTTAGCCACCATATGTGTGTAAAACATCACACTACACTCCCTGGGGAAAATCAACACACTTGCTTTCGAGTGTTTGAGTGCTTTGCAACTTACAAATGCTTTCTTTCTCATCTATCTGGGTTTTTTTTTTTTTTAATGTGCAAATATAGAAATCTTTAAGTAGAAAAAAGTTCAAAATAATAGAGAATTTGAAGTGCACAATTTTTGGCCAATGACTGGTCAATACAGGCACAATAAGAAACTTATGTTTTTAAATGTTTCCAAGATGAAGCTAAACTATCTGGAGAACATCCGCCTCTGAAACTGGCTGCTGCTAAAAACTGTCAGAGTTGATTCTGGGGGAGGAGGAACACCGTGGAAGGTTATGATGGACCGTTTTCCAGTGTTGAATTACACACAGGCTGGGTCGGAGTTCACAAGCCTGTTTCAGACCAGATCAGTGGCCCAGGTGCTGTTTTCTTCTTCTCCCCTTAGGTCTTCAACAGAGCTTGGCTGTTTCTCTTCTTGGGAATTAACACCAAGCAACCTTCCCCTCAAGTGTTCATCCCACAATCTGGCTGCGGGATAACCATTTCCCATTATTTCCGCAGCCAGGTTACTCCAAAGACAAACATGTGGCCTGAGTTCATTGGCAAGACTTCCGTTGTAACAGACATGGAGGAAATAAAAAATGAAAGAATGAGGGAAGTGCATTTCTGTAGCTCCGGGTTGATGAAAAATCAATTGTTGAGCAGTAAAGTGGAAAAGAAATAAAACTAAGGGGTCCCAGCCAAGTACGGAATGTGAAATTAAACTGCAGTAATTGGTTAGAGTCATAAGCATCTGTGACGTGTCTGTTTACAATAATCCTAGTTCTGGATTTTCTCCCTCTGTGGTGGACTTGTAAAATTATTCTATGGCAATGCTGAAAGAAGCCATAGAGGCTCCCACCCTGATCAACCATATAATAATTATTAAAAAGAAAATGTCACAGAGGTCATTTAGTTCAATGTCAGCCCCTCCCCTCAACATTTTTGCGAAGATCAATAGCCGGACAGTCTGAGACTTCTCTGTCCTTTCAATTCTGGTTATTTGCTTTTCAAACTTTTCCCATCAACCAGTGATCACAGGACATGATTCAGGCAGGGGTCATTCTATTCCTTATTTGTATTGACCATGACAATCTCTTCCCCTTAATATCCTCCTTCCTATCTAATCTGTAACACTATTAATCCATTTCTTTCATGATTAGCCTCTGCTCCATTGGTCTTTTACAGATAAACTGAGTCATCAGCAGGTGTTTTGCTGCCAGTCAGCCTGCCTCTATGTCCAGCCATACAAGTCTGTGACTTTCTATCTTATCCTATCTCCTGATCGAAGGTTTTTGTTGCTCTGACTTTCTTATCATGTCAAGTGTTAATCTTCCTTTAGTGATAGAGGACTTGCCAAAGGAAAAGACTTTGGAAAAATGAATACACCGATCCGTCTTTTCAAAGTCTTCACACAACCAAAGTCCTACTTGTCCTGTGGACACTTCTCTACTGAAAATGTGAAGGCCACGCACATAGCATCCAGGGTCATAGAAGTCTTATAATCCTGAGAAAGAATTCTCTGGAAAACGGCAAGCCTGACCATTTTACTCAATGCTCTCCATGTAATCCATCAAATATGTTATAAAACTGATGATGATAGTAATAAAGTACTTACTATGTCTTAGGTAATACCCTAAACATTTTACATAGGTATTCTGATGTAATCCTGTGAGTTAAGTGCAATTCATAAATGCAGAAATGTAGATACAGAGTGGTTGAATGATTGACCCAAACCCAGAGTAGTAATCGGCAGAGCCAAGGAGTCAGGTAGAATCTGGCTTCCTACCTCCTCTGCTGAACCACCTCAGTTATGGGGGATAATGTAAGACAACTTCAGCCTACACCATGTATTTGCAAAGAATATCTCTGGAGGTCATGGACTATAGAGCAGTAGAGATATTGATAGTTCCTGCTCCCTTCAAAATACATACAACAAAATAAAAGATGCAGGCCCAGTGCAATAGCATAGCAGCTAAAGTCCTCACCTTGAATATGCCGGGATCCCATATGGGCACCAGTTCCAATCCCAGGCACCCTGCTTCCCATCCAGCTCCCTGCCTGTAGCCTGGGAAAGCAGTGGAGGACAGCTGAAAGCCTGGAATCCTGCACCCATGTGGGAGACCTGGAAGAAACTCCTGGCTCCTGGCTTTGGATTGGCTCAGCTCCAGCCACTGTGGCCACTTGGGGAGTGAATCAATGGATGGAAGATCTTCCTTTCTGTCTCTCCTCCTCTCTATATGTCTGTCTTTCCAATAAAAAGTAAAATGGCTGCAATGACAAGGGACTAGGTGAGGCTGAAGCTAGGAGCCTGGAATTCCATCTGGGCTTCCCATGAGGGTGAGAGGAGTCTGAACATGGGCCATTTCTGCTGCTTTCCCAGGTGCACTAGCAGGAATTCGGCTTAACCTGCACATCATCCCCATGCCAGGTACTTTGCTGTCTTGGGAAGACCTGAAGGAAAATGTCTCATCTTTGCAGAGCCTCCAGATAGGCCCTGAGATTCAGCAACACTGTGAGTAAGAAAGCTCCTGAACTTCCTTCACAACTTTACACAGCCTGTTTTGTGAGACACACATATGTATACAAAGAAAGACCTTTCATTCACTGATTCATTTCCCCCAGATGCCCACAACACACCTGGACCAGGATGAACTCAGCAGCCGGGACTCCATGTGAGTTTTGCACAGACATGGCAGGGCCCAAGTACTTGAGCCATCATATGCTGCCTTATGGTGTACTTTAAGAGAAAGCTGGAGGGAACCAGTGACGTGGCATAGCAGCTAAAGTCACTACCTACTGTGCCATCATTCTATATGGGGAGCATTTGGAGTCCCCATTGTTCCACTTCCAATCCAGCTTCCTGCTAATGTGCCTGGAAAGACAGTGAAAGATGAGTTGAGTCCTTGGGCTCATGCACTCATGTGAGAGACTCAGATGAAGCTCCTGGATTCTAGCTCCTAACTCCTGCCCTAGGAACAATCCAACTCCAGGCAAGGTGGCTGTTTGGGGAGTGAACCAGCATTGGAAAATCTCTCTCTCACTCTGTCTCTCCTGCTCTCTATAATGTTGTCTTTCTATAAGTAAATAACCATTAAAAACAGAGGGGAAACTGGAGTATCCAGGGCTTGGAATGGCACTCCAATATGACATTCCCAATGTGACTCCTGTGCCACGCTGCCTGTCCCAACATCCACTTCATAACAAACTGGGTGACTACAAGGAGCTCATTTCATTCCAGAGGAAGACAGGAATGGAAACAGAACCAACCCAGCAACTGCAACCACCAGCTGATTGGGGTGATAGACTGTATTGGGCCCTGTTCTTGCTAGCACATACAAGAATCTGGTCTGGGAACACCTCAGACAAAGATTCTGTGGGAATCCCCCCAGTTGAGCTTTCAGACTCAGAACGCTACCATCAAATGACAGGACAGAACAAGCCAATCAACCACCTCAGCTATATGTTGGCAATGAAAATACTGCGCAAATGGAGATGCTATGATGGACTATGTCAATCAGTAGAATCTCCAAAAACCGCATTATGCTTGAAGTGGTAGCAATTCAGAACTGTTGAATTATCAGAACCACTTGAGCAAGACCCTTGGAGCATGCCCCACATCTGGGACCTGGGGTGGGTGGGAGACTGGGTGGGGCTTCTCCCTTCAAATCTCCTTTTACATCAGATATATTAAAGAAACAATACGGAACTAATTGTCTTACCCATCTTCCTGTAGTGCCTAAACCTTTTTACCCTAATTATGTCAAGATTGTCAAAAATTTTAAAAAAAAGAGAGCTCATTTCAGAACTACATGACTGGGGAAAATATAATAATAACCTAACTCAGAGGGAGTGCAGCCTCTGTTTAGCTCTTGCTTAAAGAGTCTCCTTTAGCAAGGACTTAGAATTGGAACCAGACCACTTGCTTGACATGGCTTGTACTGCACTCACCACTTATGAGAACTGGTGAGCATGAAACAAAGCTGCAAAACAAACCCAATTTTCCCTCAAGGAAATGGTTCCCCTAAAGAGTAGGATAGTTTACAATCTACCAAGCAAGCGCCACTTTTGGCCACAGGACTGCTGTGGCACAATGTCCTCTAAACTTTCGTGCGTATACTTTTCAACAGTGCCTCCTCCGAAATCACTCTCAGGCCATTTCTCTAGCAGCTGATTACTCTTGCCAGCACCAATCTGTGTTTCAAACTTGAACTGAAGTGCAATACTTTTTTCTTCATTTATTGTTAAAAGCCACCACTATCCACCAAGATAAACAAGCCAGAAACCTTGGAATTAAAGCCCTTTAAACTTAATGTCAAATTTAATCCCTGATTGGTGTTGTGATATAGCAGGTTAAGTTCTACCTATAATGTACTATCATCCCTTATGGACACTGGTTTGAGTCTTGGCAACTCCATTTTTGTTTTAAAGATTTATTTACTTTTATTGCAAAGTCAGATATACAGAGAGGAGGAGAGACAGAGGGAAGATCTGCCCGATAGTTCACTCCCCAAGCAGCCCCAATGGCTGGAGCTGAGCCAGTCTCTGAAACCAGGAGCCAGGAACTTCCTCCAGGTCTCCCACACAGGTGCAGGGTCCCAAGGCTTTGGGCCGTCCTTGACTGATTTCCCAGGCCACAAGCAGGGAGCTGGATGGGAAGTGGGACTATCGGGATTAGAACTGGTGCCCAATTGGGATCCCGGCATGTTCAAGGCGAAGACTTTAGTAGCTATGCTATCACACTGGGCCCACTACGCCACTTCTTGTCCAGCTTCCTGCTAAAACACCTGGAAAAACAGAAGATCATGGCCCAAGTATTTGGGCACCTGCCACTCATGAGGCAGAAACAGAGTCCTGGGTCCTGGCTCAGTCCCAGCCGCTGTGGTTGTGAAGTCAACGTGCAGATGCATTTGTTTTCTCTCTTGTTCTGTCTCTTCTTCTTTCTCCGTAACTCTGCTTCACATAAATTAAAAAAAAAAAATCTTTGAAAAAATTCAAACCTAAGCATAAATCCTGTATATTTTACAGAAATGGACTTTGATTTGATCTCTTGCCCTCTGTCACCACCCTCTTATCCCCTGCTCATTATTCTCATCAACGCTCATCACCCATGAAGGGCTAGGTCAAGTCAAACAGAAGTGCAATGCATCACTTTTTCCTCCTGAGATAACGCATGAAAGGTGAAGTTTACTTATTGCTACTTGAACCAGTTACTCCGTCTGTTTTGTAGAGTCCACTCTTACAGATCACAATATTGTGGTTGAGATCTGCTGATCAGCATAAACTTACCTTTTAGCTCAAAATGCATATTTATTACCTAAATTTCTGGTCTTCTATATAGTATTGGGTCCCTTCTTCATCTTTTTCTTTAGAAACTAAGACTGGAAATCAGATGTAAAGAGAAAGTCCCAATCCCAGCTGAAACTTGCTTTATTCAGTTTGTTAGATGATTGTATCAAGAAAACCACCACTACTAGTCTTACATTAATATTTAGTAAGCATCTTTTATATGTCCAGTGCTATGGTAGGAACTGGTAAGCATGAAACAAAGCTGCAAAACAAACTTATGATATGATCCCAAAGGGAGTTTTCCATCCAGCTCAAGACACAAAAAGAGTAATTGTGAAACAATACTGAGCTGAAGCTATGTATGTACATAGAGAGAGATCACGAGACAGTTTCTCTCAGCTCAAGAAGAAAACTGGAGCCTAAGCTCCCGGGGGAACCTCATAAAGGTGGCTTTGAGCAAGACCTGAGGGGTGACTGGAATCTGGGTAGAAGGCAAAGAGATGAGAGGACCTACCAGCTGAGCAGGTGATTCTGAGAGAAGGCAGGGCTGGGGTTGAGCCTAACACTGCAGACCTCAATACACCACTTTCTTACAGAGGGAAACCCAAGCTGTGTGAGAGTCAGACTTTCAGGAATGAATTGATGAGCCCACAGCAGCACCTCGGGTTATCCTGTCTTGAGCAGATCTGCCTCTCCAATTCCACAGAATTTTGGCATTTTAAAATAGGCAACAGTTGGGTCCAACATTGTTGCAAAACTTGTTAAGCCTTGACCTGTGATGCTGGCATTCTGCAGGAGAACCAACTGAAGTTCTAGCTGTTCTTCCCCTGTCCCACTCCCTGGGAAAGCAGTGGAGGAAGGCCCAAGTACCTGGGCTCCTCCCATCCATCCATAGGTGAGACCTGGGTGGAGTTGCAGGTTCCTACTTTTAACCTGGCTCAGTCCAGCCATGTGTGGTCACTAGGGAAGTGAAACAATGGATGGAAGATTTGTGTGTGTGTATCTCAACCACATACATGCACACACACACACACTTCTCTTCCCTTTCTCACTCTCCGATGCCTTTGTGTCTCTTGTCTCACACGCTTTCTCTAACTCCTCTCTCTCTGATTCCTCGCTCTCCTTTTCTCTTTCCATCTGTAATTCTGCCTTTCAAATAAATAAAATGAATTTTGTTTTAAAAAGAGACAGTGTGAGTGGAGATTATCATACTTAATCCTTTATTGGCTATTTTTTTTCCTATTGTGCAAGTCCAGTGGGCAGGAATGCCTCTGAAAACGGAGTGTGAACTCTGTCGGGTGCCTTCCCAGCATGAGTCAGGTGAGAACATCCATCTGGAAGTGTGGCATCATGTCCTTAGACCATAGCAAGACAGACATTTAAAATATGCTGGCTTCTTAACAGGAGAGAAAGTTTTCTTGAAAGAGCAGCTTTCAAATTTGGAAAAGAGAAAGTTTCTGCAACAGCCTTCCCTGGCAGCCATTCACAGACATTTACTACTTGGCACTGTAATTCAACCACACATTATTGCTTAATTAAAAGTGCTTCTTTTAATAGATCAATAGCTTACAGGAGCTGCCATAATAACACCTATACTTTCATTCAGAGCGGTAAGAGGCAGTCAAGAGGGGTGACGCACATGAGCTCCAGAAAGCATGAGCTAAAAATGAACATGACTGAACCTGCCATATTGTGGCAGCATGCATATAACACAAATCGCAGCTCTTTGAAACAGAAAAATCTGGGCCAATTCAGAGTAATGCCCTGGCTCTTGTTTCTCAAGTGGGTGGGGGTTGACATGAAATCTTTTCATGCTGCTCCCAAAGAGAGTGAGCACCCAAGATTTCAGGCGTTCTGAAGCCCAGCCAAGGGAGTTGGCCAAGGCCGATCGAGAGGCCCTGGATGGCATCTGCAGGAGATTGCATGTGCTTTTGCATTCTCTGCAAACCTGTGTCTCATTCTTTCTTTCCTTTTATGTAGGACAATGGGTCGAAAAGTTTATGGAAAATGAAATCAGAAGTTTGGTTTGGTGTTGTAAACTTTTAGGATACAGTCTTTTCTTAACATGCACTGTTCATCAATTATTTGAACACACCTTGTACGCATGGATTTCAAAATACTTGGCATCAAAATAAACTCATCTTTTAATTCCATGTTGTGGGAATTTTTGAATTGTGTTCATATACTCTTCTCTTTCTTCTCCAATTTTCTGTTTTCTGTCCTGGAAATTTGATATGCCAGGAAAGTATTTGCTTACTTTTTATCAAGGTACAACTTGCTCTGAAAAATCCGGTCTGAATTATGGATTCACACACAGGAAAATGAGTACAAACTCTAAATCTTGCGGATTTTCAGAGAATCTCCAATATTTGATAAAGCCATGTGGACCCGTTCAAGTTATTGACCTCTCCAAACATTTTCCAGTGACATTAGATACTTAAAACTTTTCCAGAAATCAACCAAATCAAGAGGCATTTTGTTCATTATCTGCAGTCTACACAGCCTAGGGAGCTCCTGAGTTCTTTGCTTGCCTGTTTGCCAAGCATTCCTTTCCTTGTACTGATTTTGGAGGAAGTCCCAGTCAATTGAGAAATTTCTCATTCGCCTCCTTGGACAATAACCACCACCAACTTGATTCTGAGGTGTGTCTTCCATTGCCCTGCCCTTCACAGCAAAAGTGGATTGCAAAGGAAGGGCATGCCGCTCGAGGAAGACTTTCACCCACTGAGAGAAGAGTTCTGGAACAGGTTTAAGATTTTTCTTAATTTATACATTTTTGGATCTAATATAAGCTTTTCTGGTTAAGTTTTAAATCCAAAGTAAAACTCAGATTCGTAATTCTAACTTCTAACAGTGTTCTGGACTCTCAATATGGGTAAGCCAGGGTACCTGTCTCCTTATAAATATGTAATATGCAAGAAAACTCTGCATTGCAGGGAAAATAGGCTGTTGAACTAGTCTTTCCTGTCATAGACACAGCACTGTGTGACTTAATCACTTCATAGAATGAGCTTGCTCTTGTGACTCAGCTTGGGCAAAATAACCCCAGCCAGTCGATCAAACACACTCTGCTACAGGAACACCCACACCACTCATGGAGACCTTAACATCATCAAGTGCAAACTACTGAGCAGCAGCTTCCTGGACTCATGTCTTAGTCCCCGTTCATTCCAAGCCTCCATCTCAAGACCAGGTGTGGCCAGCTCAGTGAGCCCTGTGCTGTGTACTTTAAATGCATATACTCCACACATGCTCCCTACAGGCAGCGAGTATTATTCTACCTAATGGACAGATGAGCAAACTGAGGCTGAGAGAGCATGTGCGACTTTGCGAAGGTTCTGTGTTGGTAAGTGGGGTTGTAGATTTTGGAGCATGCTCAGCCGCTAACCTCTGTGCTGCTCTCCTGTGTCTGTTTGGGTCCTCCAGTCCCAGGATTTGAAAGCTGTGGAACAGAGGGGGAGGGGAAGGTTGGTGGAGGTTCGGAGAGCATTTCATCTCTAGCTAGAGTAGCAGAGAGTCGAAGTGGTGGGATGACCCAGGGAGACCCAGGTTAGTTCCTGATTCCTTTTAGCAGAAGACGATGAGATTTCCAACCCCCCTAGGCTTTGGGTGCCCTGCAGATGATTTTAACCTGTTTCCCCTCTTCGTGGGGATGCATTTTAAACACTAGAAAAGAAACAAATCACGCTCCCATTGATTAGCCAGCATTTGAGAACATATTCTCTCAAAATTTTGTTTTTCCAAAGTGGGGGGGGGACACCCCACAAATGGTGCAGAGTGAGTTACTCAAACACAACTAAAAAGTTAAGTTAAAATGCCAAGAAAATAGAATTCTTTGAAATTCTATTTTTCTGGATGAGCCTTCAGACCTAATTGTTTCTTATACTTCTTTAAAAATGTGATTTCTTCATTTTACAGAAAATGCACTGTTTTCTCTTTAAGGTTTTTTTTTTATAGACAATCATCATGCTTTTAGAAACAAAGCAAAGCAAAAGGAAAGGATTTTTAGGTAAATAGGGCTACTTCATGTATCTGCAGTTGGTTTTTCTTCTTCAGGGACTGTCACACAGCTTCTCCTGTACTCATTTCATTTCCAATTGCATTACAGGTTTATACAAGTGGAGGGCACAATTCTAACTCACCTCGAATAGAAACCAATACTGGCACTGGAGAACTTTTCAACAAAGTGAAAACTCATGCAAAGTGACCTTGCCGTGTGTGCAAGCATGAACACACCTGAGTGTGTGCACAGTGAGCTCTCAGGGAGTGGCTGTTACAAGGGATCACTATTTGTGGCTTTGCTTCAATCACCCTCAAACTAAATGAAGAAATCCAGATCAAACATTCACGAAGGATGTAAGTTTTAAAACTATATCTGTATCCCTACCTACTCCCTGTATAAAAAGTAATTCACAATGGATCAGACTATAAACCTAAAGCCTGAAATCATCAAATTATTGGAGGAAAACACAAGGAGGAAACTGCAAGATACTGACCTGCACAAAGATTCTTGATAATAACCCAGAAGTATAGGCAATAGAGCAAAAATAGACAAATGGATTACATCAAGTTAAGAAGCTTCTGCACAGCAAAAGAAACACTCCACAATGTGAGGAGGCAACCAACAGAATGGGAGAAAATATTTACAAATTATATATCTGAATATCTGAATTTACAAATTATACATCTGAATATACATGTTAATATCTACAATACTAGGAGTGCAGGAAACTCAACAGCAACAAAACGAACCATCCAAGCAAAGGAGGAGATACAAATGACCCACAGTCACATTAAAAGATGCTCAAGACCACTAGCCACCAGAGAAATGCAAATAAAACCCCAGTGAGGTTCCACCTCCCCCCACGCAGAATGGCTGTCATCCCAAAACCAAACACTCACAAAAGCTGGTGAGGATGTGAAGAAAAGCTACCCTGATTCTGCTAGCTATTCGAAATGGAAACTATAGCAACCATCATAGATGACAGTAAGAATCTGAAATAGATCTACAATACAACCCAGCCACCCAACTCTTGGAAATTTACCTAAAGAAAATGAAATCAGAATGTATAAGACTTATTTGCAACCTTAGGGCCCAACACAGTAGCCTAGTGGCTAAAGTCCTCTCCTTGCACACGCCGGGATTCCATATGGGCAATGGTTCTAATGATGGCAGCCCTGCTTCCCATCCAGCTCCCTGCTTGTGGCCTGGGAAAGCAGTCAGGATGACCCAAAGCCTTGGGACCCTGCACCTGCATAGGAGACCAAGAGAGGTTCCTGGCTCCCAGCTTTGGATCAGCTTAGTTCCAACTATTGTGGCCACTTGGGAAGGGAAAATTTTCCTCTCTGTCTCTCCTCCCCTCTGTATTTCTGACTTTGCAATAAAAATAAATAAATCTTTTTAAAAAAGAATTATCTGTATCCTCACGTTTGTAGCAGCTCACTTCACAAGAGCTAGGATATGAAATCACCCGATATCTGTCTAACAACTGGTATCAAGTAAGGAAATTACGGTGCACGCACACCATGGAATTGGACTCAGCCATAGAATAAGAATGAAATCCTGTGGGTTTTTTTTTTTTTTTCAACAAACTGGATGCAACTGGAGACTACTACTTTTAATATAGTGAGTCAATCCCCAAAGACAAATATCATGTTTGTCAGATGTACCATGACTAGCCCACCAGATAATGTATATGAGTGAAATTGGCATCTGAAGATTTGATTATCCTGGTGAGCATGAGAACCAGGACTGGGGCAGGCATGACTAGACACCTGCTGGCACCTGCTGGCACGTGTGGGGGCTGGGTAGTGGGGCTGGTAGAGTATGCTTCAAGGTCCATTTTAATGTATTAGAGTTGAATGGGATGTAGGATGGACTGGGCCAGTCTGCTGTACATACTGACAAGCACAGGAATCAGTGTAGAGGGTGGGCCTGGTGGGGGTTGTCCTGGGTTGCTCCGACTAGGCTGCAGCTCCCATTGGTTCAAATGAAGGTCTGGTGTGGTGGGCAGGATCGGGCTGGACTGCAACACCCACTTTTAAGTATAGAAGACAGAGCTGGAGGCAGAACTGACCCAGCAAGCACCAACATATGCATAAGCTGATTAAAGTGATGGACTATGCCGGACCCTGTATCACCAAACACACAAGAATCTGGTCTGGGAACACCTCAAGACGAAGTTTCTTTGGCAATCCTCTCAGATGAATTGCTGGACTTAGAACCTCAAACAATGGAGAGATATGGAGGTTCCATGGTCTGACCGTGGAATGTATGTGTTAGAGCTGGGCCTCCACAGTGGCTTAGACAAAATAGCGGACAGTATATCCAGGTACGCATGGAGGATATAACAGCACTTCGGAGCCTGCAGAGGACACCTGGTACCACAACAAAGGACAGAACAAATTGATCAACTACCCCAACCAAGTGTTGACAGTGAATATCTGGGCAAACGGAGACTCTAAAGTGGACTATGTCAATCAGTGGATTATGGAGAGATTTCATTGTGCTTGGAGTGGTGAGATCAGCAGTGCTTATCAAAGCGTCTTGAGCAGGATGGTCAGAGCATGCCCCACATCAGGGACTCTGGGATGGTTGGGAGACAGGGCGTTGGCTTCTCCCCTCAACTCCCTCATTCCCCAAATACAGAAAGGAAAAAGGAGACTGTGAAAATGATGAGCTCACCCACCTTCCTGTAGCCCTTGACCCTAATCACCCTAACCAAGTGTGTAAAAATCATCAAAAATAAAAATAATTTTGATTATCATTTATAGTGCTTATCTACACTGCTGAAGAACAGTGCTCTTTTTCATTTACTGCTTGTTGAGTTCTTTATTTAGTGGAGGTCTAGGTTTGTGTTTGTAACGTAAGTTGAAATATGTCATCACAAAAAATGTAAGCAAAGATAAGACAAGAATGAAGAGGCAGAATGGGAGCATGAGAGGGAGTGCAGGAGGGTAGAAGTATCATGATGTCCCTAAAATTGTATGTATGAAATACATGAAGTGTGTTCCTTTAGATAAATAGCAGCGCACACTCTAATATAAGACCACATTCTGAGTCCTGCATGTGAGAGATGTGCGCCTTCTGTTTACATAGTGCAAGGTGTATCTCCCGCACAAAAGTCAAACCACACTCACTGTCCGCTCATTCCGTAACGGGCTGAACTGAATGGGAAAGGAAAACAAATTTTTGTTTTAAGGTAATATGCACTAAAACAAGCTTTAATTGAGATTTTTAAAAAGTCTACTTAAATCCAGTTGCAGTTGTTGAAATGAGCGTAAATGATTTTTCCGCATTCCCAAATTAAGGTTCTTTGATGTAAACTGGTCTCACCAGTTTTATTATTACCACTCCCAACATAAACAGGACTGTTCTAAAAGCCCTCAGATTTCTCTCCTTCCTAATTGGCCTTTTGTCAGGGTTAAAAAAAGAAAAGCTTTTGGATTCCTAGCAACTCTGATAAGGACAGTGGCCACAAGCTAAGCGAATGATTGCATTCCAGCAGGAAAGCATATATGAGTGCATCCCGCTCAGGATGAGGGAGAGAGGGAGGGTGCATATGGTAACACATCTTCAGCCTTCAAATTTGCCCTTGAGCTCTATTCTCCTAAGGGGAATAAAGGAAAAGTTGGGGAGCGGAACCCTGAGGCATGATGTAGCTGCTGTCTGCAGTGCTGACATCCCAAATGGGCACCGGTTCATGTCCGGCTGCTCCACATTCAATCCAGCTTCCTGTAATGGCCTCAGGAATCAGCAGAAGATGGCCCAAATACTTGGACTTGTACCCACGTGGAACACTTGGAAGAAGTTCTTCTCTCCTGGCTTTGGCCTTGCTCAGTCCTTGAGTTTGAGGCCATCTGGGGAGTGAAACAGCAGATGGAAGCTACTTTCTCTCTCTCTCTCTCTGACTCAACATTTTAAATAAAGAAGCAAGTGTTTAAAAAACAATCTAAAGAAATCTGTCAAGAAGTGTCCATGATGTATTTGTGACTCTTTGTTCTCCTATTCTGATTTTTAAAATAATTCGAGGAAAATGTGGTGCTGCCCAAGTTCTTCATACGTTAGGTATTTTTCTGCGTCAAGGAGCCCTTTCAGAGATGACTGCTGCTTTTTAAGGTGTGCTTCTCAAGAGGAATGCTCAAATGTAATGGCCAACACACATACACACACACACACACCATACATGTATACATAAGCACCCTCAATGTTCTTGATACTAGACAATTTCATTAAAATTTCATTTCAGTAGCCAGTTATGACCTCGGTGTTTCCAAGAAGAAAAGGAAAAAATGGCTGCTCCGAAAGGGAATTAAAGCAACCTTAGTGAGAAAGGAAACTGGCGAGTGTATCTAATAATTGCCTGGGTTCAGCATTGCTCTGCGATAAATGAGTAAACTTTAAATGTATCTCTGAGATGCACTATCACAGACATTGCCATGGGCGAGTTTTATCCAATGATGAAACAGCAAGGCCTAGCGAGATAAAGATGATAGAAGGGGCGCTATCAGGTGGCGGCTGGGTAATTACAACTCTCTATTTGGGCTCTGCAGTGATGCTGCATGTGATAAGTGGAGAATAATGAAGAAAAAGGAGTCGTGATAATGCAAGAACTAAATGGTAGAAAATAGCCTATCATAGCCCACAGCCCTCCGAGCGCCTACGGGGACTTTGAACTATCTCCTTCAGTTTCCAGCCACGCCGTCTTTCTTCTTCCTTTGCTAAATTTATGTCTGGTGGGACAAAAGGAAAAACTGAAAGGAAATCAAGGGGATGTGACAAGAATATGACCTTTGCAAATAACTCTGAAGGTCACCGTGTAATTATTCTAAAATAAAAGTATCCTGTAATCTTGCCCACCCTCACAAAAGATGCAGGAGCAGTTCTTAAATGTGATTCGGCACAATTTTGTTGGGGATCATGGCTTATAAAAGGTCAAGTAAAGTATTTCTAATTACAGACTGTCAAGGATAGTCTCAGAAGAACGCTCCAGCCATTTGTTACTATTGAGTCGAACTTTGATAAAGGCGAGAGACAGACCAAGAGCCAATCCATTATTTGGAAGGAAAAAGACTGCTTCTGGCTGATAGTTCAGGCCCAGAGTTTGAAAATAAAATGACCTGTGCAGAAGATGAGGTGCTTTAGCCTCGGTGCTTCCTTTGTCCACAGCACTGTAAAATCTGGCTTTTCCAGGGGTCTGAGTTGTGGTTGATTTCGTTTGTTCGATTTTGCTTCCTTGGACCCATCCTAAGCCTCACCTCTGGCCATGGGGACACTCATGGGGGTAAGTGTGTATGGCCGTGGATGTGCTCACATTTGTTTATATATCTGTAGGTATGTCAGTGATGGTATGTACAGACCCGTATACACTGTGATACAATTCAAGTAAGGTAAAACTGAGCATCTAGATTTAGCACTCTTCAGGGGTGTTAATATCATTCTTATTGCTAGGCACCCACTCTCCAGAATTGCTCCAATCTACCCCCATTGAAACTCTGTTCCCACTAAAAGACAGCTCCCCAGGCCTCCTTCCGTCTTTAACCATGGTAACCACTATCCCATCTTCTTTGCTTTTTTATTTTATTTTTATTTATTTCCATTTTCACTTGAGAGGCAGAGACAGAGGCAGACAGAGTGAAATCATCCATCAGTTGGTTCGCTCCCCAAAGACCCACAATAACTAGTGCTGGGTCAGGCCAAAACCAGGAGCCAAGAACTCAGTCCAGGTCTCCCACCTGGGTACCAGAGACCCAGGCACCTGAACCACCACCTGCTGCATCCCAGGGTGCACATTGATAGGAAGTTGGATTAGAGTGAGTCTGGACTCAAACCAGGTCCTCTGGTTGGGGAATGCTGGCATGCCAAGCAGTGTCTTAACTGTTGTGCCAGATGCTTGTTCCCAAGACACATCCTACTTTCCATCTTCACAAACGTGACTATTTAAGTATCTCACCAAGTGAAATGAGCCAGTATTTGTCTTTGGTGACTAGCCTATTTAACGTACTGTCAAGTTTCATTCACATGGTTGCATGAATCAACTGGGAAAACAGCCGCTTTTGAGTAGGACCTGGAGGTTTATTGCTATCATACAGTTAAAGATGCAGACTTAAATATTTCCTAAATATTTTTAAAAATCTTTTTTATTGAGATCTACTTTATGTACTCTAAAATTTACCGTTTAGGGGTATATAGTTTGATAATTTTAGTTCATTCACAATGTTGTACAATCACAACCATTATTTAACTTCAGAATATTCTCATTATTCCAAGATGAAACCTCATGCCCATTAATAGTCTTTCTTCATTTGTTCCCCTGTTCCAGGCCCACAGCAAACCAGCCACGTTCCAGGACTGGCTCTTTCTGTGGGAAAGACAGGATGGATTTGGTATCTATGGTGCCTGACTCTATTTTTGGAGTTGCAATTGGGTGATTTAGAATGCTGCATTCGGTTCCTGGAGGCCCACAAGTTCAAGAGTGTGGCATGAGCATCTGGTCTGCCTGGTGAGTACCTCCTCGTTGCATGACATACAGCCGAGAGAATCACATAATGGAACAAAGGACAAGGAGAACTTGTTTTAATAGTAAAGTCTCCTCCCAAAAACCAACTCATCCATCACTTCCGGGAGGTGTTAACACATTCGTGAAGGCAAAACTCACTTGGTCACCTCCTACAGCTCCTGCCTCCAAACACCATTCACATGTGACTTGCAGGAGGATATGCATCTGAAATATAGCAATGTCTCATTTACTTACTTTGAAAACAGATTTTAAGGTTCAACCATTCCAGAATATACTTACTTACTTGCAGGAGAGGGAAGACTTCTTAAGCTAAAGGGTGAGTTATACCTCTTACACATTCTAACTGGTGGCTGGAAAACACAGGCTTTAATGGGTCTGATTTACAAAGGCACATCCTCCCCCTTAACTGTAACAGGAATAAATAATAAACAACTGTTCATTAATATTCCACATCTCTGTCTCCCATGGTCATTGCTACCATTTTGATGAAATGAAACATCGATAGTTAACCTGAACTTGTTGGAGCCAGTCAAACCTTCAACCCAACTCCATGTGTTCATGTGTGTGTGTGTGTGCGTGCAGTTAATATATATAGTTAACAAGCATAAATATATATATTGCAATACTAAGAGCCCACACTAGAGAGCATCCCATTGGCTCGTCATCTTTGCCTTCCTAAAACCTGGATCAGCTCTTAAGTTCCTTAGATATTTTAAGGAAATGACATCTTTTCTTCAACATTCAAATAACCATCTCTCTCGGCCTTGATTTTCTTTTCCTGAGTTCCTTGTTTTCTCTTTTTCCTGTACACGCAAATATTTTTCTGAGGAGATAAACTTTCCCACCTCATCATCTTCTGCCACTTTTTCACTAGTATTTTGCAAAGGCTCTTCTCTAAACATATTTTAAACAGAAACAAGTTTCCCTAGAAGTCTATATTCCATCCTTGAGATACTCATGAGCAACCCTATTTGATGTTAGGGGGAAGACAAATTACTCAATCTTAATTCTTCTACAAAACTATATTATATTTTTGGAATCAGCCAAAAGCTAAACTGTACTTGATTTAAAAAAAAAAATACTGTTTAGCTTTCGTCTGTTAAGAAAGTGGCCCAGCAAGCTACTTGCCACTTAGGTACTGATTCAAGTCCTGCCAGCTCTACTTATGGTCCAATTCGCTGCTCACGCTGCTGAGAACACAGCGGAGCTTACACTCCTGCCAACCACATGCGAAACCCGAATGTAACTCCAGGCTCTTGGCTTTGAGGAGTCCTGACTGTTGCAGTAATTTGGGGAGTGAAACAGTAGACGGAAGATTCTCTCTCTTTTTTTCTCTCTCTCTCACTCTCCCTCTTTCTATCTGTAATTATTTCAAATAAACAAAATATTTTTTTAAATAAGCGATAAGCATGTAATCAATTAGTAATGAAATTCTTCAAGTTCCTACTGAGAAATAGTGGTGGGTGGTGTCAATAAAGGTATTGAACATTTACATGTGTTGTTATTATGCATCTGATGTTGTTTTAACTACTTTCTATCTACTAAAAATAATTCAATCTCACAACAAACCTATGAAACAATTACTATTTAAAATATTTTGAGTTTTTATTTCATTTGAGAAGTAGAGAAAAAGAGAGAGAATTTTCGTCCACTGGATCACTCTCCAAATGTTAAGGTAGCCAGGGCTGAAGCTCAGAGACAGGAATTCAATATATGTCCCCCAGATGGATGGAAGGAACCAATTGTTTTGAGCCATGACTATTGCCTTCTGGGGTCTGCATAGCAGGAAGCTGGAATCAGGCTCTCTGGCCAGGTATGAACAAGCACTACAGTATGAATCACAGCATCTTAAACAGCATCTTAACCTATCGCCTGAACATCTGCCCTAAAGGAATTACTAATTTTATCTACATTTTCCAGAGAAGAAAACCATAATACAGGAAGATTGCCCAAGTCACATGGCTAGGAACTAGAGTCCAGGAGTTGGACTCAAGCTATCAGTACTGTTAATGTCCAGGGAACCTTAAGCTGTATTTTGAAAAGACTATCGAACTATTAAATATTATATATAGAAGAAGGTCCTTAAGATCACTGTACATTAGACAGTTTGTTCATTCTAACTCATGGAGTTAGTCAGTGACAGACACAAAGCTTGCAAGCTGGGTCTCTTGCAATTTGCATAGCCTGCCATGGCATGGCTGCATATTTTTATCTAAAGTATGGAAAATTACATTTTGTCATCATGGGTGGTTAAATATTTACAATGCTTACATTTCCATATTGACCTAGAGAAACTTGAGTATGAATTCTTTTTTCTTTATTTGACAATATAGCACAATCTTTTCATTTTCAAGAAAAATCTTAGAGAAATTAGAGAAACATTTAATTGACACTGAATTGTGCTTTCAGTGGGGAAAACAATTACGTTTGTTTCTCAATAAAGCCACCCGTGGTTGTCTGCTTTCATCTCTTCCACCATCCTCAATGCAGTGGGTAGAGGAAGCAAAGCTTGAAGACAATTGCCACACTGTAACTTAAACCTAGCTTCTAAACACCAGGGTTTACCATCTTCCTGTGCCTTCCCAATGAGTTCACCATTTCAGCAAATGATATTGCCATCCTCAGGGGCATGCAAAATCTGGCAGTTCTCTTAGATCCTCTCTCCTCTTCATGCCTTCCATATCTGATTATTCACCACACTCCACTGATTTTACTCCCTGCAAGTCTCTTTATATTGCTCCCAATGTATCCTCATTCTCTCTATTTAAGCCATCTTCAGAGAATATGAACAGGACTTGCTAAATTAAACCCCTCACAGCCTAACATGTACGTGTCCCCTGACCTGCCTGTGTATACACCTCCAAATCCGTCAGGGGCATGTAGACCCTAACAACAAAGACTTCCTGCTCTGTCAGGGTCAGGGACTGCCCACCCTGCATACCTCCCCCAAAACAGCCCAACAAGACCAATTCCAGACTTTCCTGGGGTAGCGGTAGAGAACAGCACCACTCTTTTGAGTATTTCTTCTGCAGAAACAACATCTACTAAGAACACTGGGATGGGTACAAAGTGAAGTGCCATACACATGATCATGTCATATGTAACCATGCCTCCTACTTGATGAAAACCCTGGCCAGCTCCCCTCATTGGCCCCATCAGCAGAACCTCTTACTGTCATGATGTCTCCCTTGTATTTAAGCACAAGATCCAAAATACATGTTGGTCTGAGGTTGGTAACACTTCAACTCATGGTCAAAATGATTCTTCTTGAGATGAAGTTTTTAAGTTTCCACCCCAAATAACGCAATGGTCTTTGCTACCTTCTGGATAAAACCCCAGCTCCTTGTCAGCACTGAAAGATCTTCTGTTCTGTATCACCTGGCTTCATGACATTTTCCCTGTCTCACTTTTCTCCAGACACACTAAATTTATCACAATATATTATAATTGGTTTTTTTCCTTTCCTGGCTAACTCTGGCACATCTTCCACTTCTTGGACTAGCTTCTCTGGAAACCTTTCTCCTGCTTCCCTTCCTTGTATCTGCTTGGCAAAGCCACAGTCTATGCTCTTCTCTTCTGCTATGTATGCATCCACTACAGTATTTACAAGGCATTCTAATAGTTGTTTTATCTTCTCTGCAACAAACAGAATGCTTGAGGGTCAAAACTTCATGTGCAGAAAACTATCTGTCATCCTGAAAACTTAGCGATAAGTAATATAGAAATACAGACATGAAAAATGTCTATCAAAAAGTATCTCATTGAATTACAAACACATACATGGTGGGAGAAGAAAAAGAACTGAGACTCAAAATCCATAAACTTTTGACAGAATAGATTCAAGCCAATTCAATAGATTTAAATATATATGCAGATATATGTGTGTATATATATACACACACACACATATATTTAGAGAGAGAGATTTCTAAGGAATGAAAATGTTTGTTTTAGAAGGGTTCCAGGAAGACCCCATACCAGGGTGTCTGAGTTCTGTTTCCATTCCTGGCTCCTGATTGCAGTTTCCTGCTGAAATACACCCTGGGTGGCAGGACTTGATGACACAAGTAACTGGGTCCATGCCACTTATGTGGGAGACCTGGAACAAGTTCCTGGCTTCCAGCTTTGGCCTGGTTCAGCCCTGGTTGTTGTGGGCACTTGGGAAATGAACCAGTAATGACATCCACCCCCACCTTCTCTCTCTCTCAAATAAATACTTTTGAAGAAGAATTATGGTTTATTTGGAATAGTAGTAATAGGAAAGTCATAAAGAGAAGTTTTCACTTTTTCTGGGTAGTTATCTTGTATCTTATTCATAAAAACGTATAGGATTTATGTCCTACTTTCTTTAGGAGCAATTTTGTTAAGCCTTAATAATTCAATTGGCTTAAGTTCATAACAGTTTAAATGAAGCAACAGGTAAACTAAGGCTGATAAAGAAGTTAAGAATCCTGCTCTCAAACAACTTCACCATCAACAGGATGACATTAGAGAGGTTCCAATAAATCTATAATAAAATCTATAATAATAGCCAGCGATCATAATAATAACAACAATCATGATTAATAATTGTAATACTCTGTACTTATCTCAGGTCTTTCATCCATGGATCTGAAGGCTGTTTATACAATCTCTAATTATGACCAACATTCTTGTGAGTTGAGTATTCACAGGGTTCAGAAAGTAGACTGAACGTGTGTCAATGATGACAATCAAGGAAGAAGGTTTAAGATAGGATGGCACAAAAGGACAAGTGACAAGACCTAGTTCTGCCACCAAACTCGGGCTGTAAACTCTGCAAACCATTATGCTGAATGGCCTGCAATGTCCAGGATGCTATAAAATCAGAGACTATGGTCGGATGTTGAATAACATTCGGGAATCGTGTTTGCAGTGATTATGGAAGAAATTCTTACTGTGAGAGTTTCCCCTAAAAACGAGTTCTGCTAAGGTTTCAATTCTTTGCCTTATCTGGTATGTATTCAACCTATAGATATGCCACACTTTCAATGCACTGAAACCTTGGTCCTAGAAAACAAGTTTTGATGTTAACATAATTAGAAGAGAGAATTTAATTGGGTTTTGTTTTCTTACTTTGTCCTTGGGCTGATCAGGCACTCTTTTATTTCTAGAATAAAGATTTGAAAATCTTTCATTGAACAATTTAATGTGGTGCTTTAATGGGTGGATTGAGCACTCTTCAGGAAGGGACATGGGAGTAGTTGGGAAATCAATTTCTTATGCTGGTAATGATGTTCCTAGACCTATAACAAAAAATAAAACAAAACTCAACAAAATAAAAATGAAAGCAAACTAATTAAAGTCAGGGAGGAAGGGAAAAATAGAGTATTTAATTATCTTTCTTGAACTTTTACCAAAAGCAAGGCATTTTTAAAAAACTATGTATATGCAATTATGTGTGTATAGAAGGTCATAAAAGTTTGCTAAGCTTTCAGTTTTCATTCTTATCATTTTCTTCTTTTTAAAGGGGTTTATTTATTTATTTAAAAGTCAGGATGACAGACAAGGGGAAGACAGAGAGATCTTCCATCTGCTGATTGACTCCCCATGTAGCTGATCCAGACTGAAGCTAGCAACCAAGAACCTCCCCTGGGTCTCCTGTGTGGGCAATAGGGAACCAAGTTCCCAGGCCATCCTCTACTGCCTTGCCCAGACCATGACAAGGTGCTGGATCTGAAGTGCAGCGGCTGGGACTCAAACCTGCATGCACATGGGATTCCAAATCACAGGCCGCTCAACCAACCACAGCACAGCACTAGCTCCTTTTCTTACTAATTCTACATCACATTTTTTTTTTGTTTAGGTCAGCAAATTTGGTACACAATATGAATGTGCCAATCTCTGTAAGGTGTCATGTGTACTCTTCATTCAGTGTCTCATCTGCTAATGTAAACACTGAGGGAGAATCACACGTCATTTGAATCTATATGTGTAGCATGCATTTGGGACATCATTGAACCAATTGACCATTCATTTGATATGTGTACTTGGGATTTCATGAGACCTCATCTTAAACCATTAACTTCACTTACAATAAAGTCTATTCGTTCGTGCCTTTTGTCCTGGCCCCTTCCCCAATCTCTGCCTGTTTTGCAGTGGCTTCTTCCCTTAACTGGAAGGGTATCTTAGTGCTGGCAGCTGTCAGATGCATCCTACTGTTTATATTTTCATGGGCCAGAAAAGGAAGCTGGGGGGAACAGGTGATATCGTCCTCAAGGTGGAACTCTAGTTGGGGAGAATTCGGGACCAAAATCAGACCTTTGGGTCATTCCCTCTCTGCTCTTTCTGTACTACTGAATGACAAGTGGTTCACCCCACAGTCCTTTGCTTGGAAATTAGGTTCTTTTCAGCCCACTGTTGGCATTCACCCTTGTTGTTGCCTTCATCAGGGAACAGTAGGATGAACCAATCAATAAAGGAAAACCAAGCAGAAATTGTGCCAAAAATCTCCCATACACATTCTGAATGACTTTGATAAGTTTTTTCAGATTTGTCTTCAATTAATCGCTAAATTCAATGAAAAGAGAAAGTCCAGTTTACCTTTGATTACCAAGTGTTTTACTAGAAAACAAGTCTTGGTAAATGTGTGCTAATCTGGATTTTTTAGTTCAGGCAGTCTTAACATGTTCTTGATATTCACTTCAAATTGTTTCTTGAGTAATTTCTCCCAGTTCTTTCTGCTACTCTGCTGAATAAATACTTCTAACGCTAACAATCCTCATTTCCATGGTCTTGAACTTTATGCTTCTAGTCTATCTTTTTAAATTCCATCACTCACATATATTAGGAGTCTTCTGAAACTTCATGAAAAAGGCATAGGATGAAAATCATACCAAAGTAAACGTATCTTTTACTTCATTTTCCCATGAACTTTTGAAAGTACTCTCATTTATGTCATTCTATTATTCTGTAACAGCCCTTTATCTTTGCTATACGAATCTTCATTTCTTGAAAATCATCGTATTCATGAAGACAATGGATGCACATGTGCAGTGAATTCTTTCACAGATTTTAATTGTTATTTTTATTTATCTGAAAGGCAGGGTTACAGAGAGGAGAGAAATAGAGAGAAAGAGAGAGAGAAAGTGCTTTCATCAATTGATTCACAAACCAAATGGTCACAATGGCTGGGGCCATGCTAGACTATG
The DNA here is from genome assembly GCF_017591425.1 of Ochotona curzoniae. Taxonomy (NCBI): domain Eukaryota; kingdom Metazoa; phylum Chordata; class Mammalia; order Lagomorpha; family Ochotonidae; genus Ochotona; species Ochotona curzoniae. The sequence continues at coordinate 12,469,153 of NW_024466502.1, forward strand.
GCCAGAAGCTTCATCTGGTCTCCCACACGGAGGCAGGGGCCCAAACACTTGGGCCATCACCTGCTGTAGGGTCCTGGATCAGAAATGGAGCATCTAAGACTTGAACTGATATGCATAGAGGATAGGAATACTACAGGCAGCAGCTTAATCTGATGGGCTGGCCTCTTCACAAAATTCTAATTTCTCAATAACTGAGACACCTGAAAAGTTTGATTCTGACCTCCTCATTCAGTTGTAATGGTGATACAAAGTGTGCTGCAAAAGAGCACACAGGCGAACTTTTGAAATCTAGGGGAGGCTGTGAGCTGGATTCTTGAGGACTACCATACTGTGGTGCTGAAAACAGCAATAAAGGCCCACGCCATCTCCAAACGCTATGAAGAGGGGCCATAACTGTCGCCTGCAACCCCTGCGTCCCATATGAGTGCTACTTTGAGCCTTGCTGTTCCACTTCCAATCTATCTTCCTGCTAACACATTTAGGGAAGCAGCTGAAGATGGTCCAAGTGCTTGGTCCCCTGCCACACCACGTGGGAGACACAGACACAGTCAGCCTAGCCCAGACCTGTATCAGACTGTTGTGGTCATTTGGGGAGTGAACCAGTACATGGACGATTTCTCTCTGTCTCTTATTCTGGCTTTCAAACAAATAAGTAAATCTCAAAAACAGCAACAAGTGCTCCAAGGAGGAACAGGTTTTTGCTTCTTCTTCAAAGCTTCTAACCATGACCAGCGGCACTTGATGTTCTTAGCTTGTAGCTGTGTCACCCCAACACTGCCCCTGTCATTACGTAGCCTCCCTCCTGCACAGCTCGAAGGCCCTGCCTGCTTTCCCATGGTCATTCCAGTCATGTGACTGCAGGCCCACCTGATCCAGCACGGACTTCACCTTGACTTCATCAGTTGCTAAAACCTGATTTCCCACTATGGCCACTTTCTGAGGAAGGGGAGACATGAATTCCAGGGCTACAATGTTCAAACCTGGAAGGCTCTTGTCTTCCACTGCATCTTACAGGTCTGCTCAGCCCTTTCAGATGCACAGCATCCAACAGGGTCGTTCAAAACCCTCTCAGGAAAGGACCCAGTCAATGTAGCAAAAGGGGCCAGAGGTCACGTGAGTAGAATCAAATCTGGCCTCCACCTGCACCTGCTTTGGGGACTTTGCACAAATCACAGTGTTGGGTCTCAGTTGTTTCATAACGATATTGAAGTGATATCTGTGTCATGCAGTTGGATGAAATGAGATGATGAGATTACAGAACCAAAAACATTACACTTAGCATCTAAGGTGGTTACCCAGTAACTCGTAACACTCCACAATCATTCAGAAATTGACAATCCAAAACAAGAGCCCTTTCATGTGCCCCTACATTCACATCCCACACTGTGTCTAAGAGGAAGGCATATTCTGGAAAGAGAAAGTATACACAGCATGCCTGGGAAAATGTGCTAATGTTTGTCAATTTTTAAAAAGGCAGTTAGAAAAACAAACTGAACTCCAGGAGGATGCTCATTACATTGCTACATTGTATTTATTTTTGATATATGGTACCCAACATCTAAGAGCCTGAAAGCTTTTTAACGAGCATTAACTCATAACTCCCCGTGGGGTGAGTAGCAAGCAGTCTTCAAAGCACACTTTATAGATCAGGAAGTTGAGGCACAGGGAGCTGAAATGCCTGATTCAAGGTCAGTGCCAGGCTACTTGTCACAGGGACCATCAGTGGCCACCGGAGGAATGAGAAGGTGCTGAGTGCGGCAATTAAGCTATTGTCTTATTTGTTCCCTTTCTTTGGACTCTATAGTAATAGGGTGTCTTAGAAAGGAAAAACGAAAATAAGGACACTAAAACTGTCAGAACGTGGTACATCCACACAGTGGAATATTATCCAACCGTCACAAGGAAGAAAGTGCTCGATGCATGGTAGGACACTGAGCTAAGGGTGAGAAACCAAGCACAAGAGACCATTTACTGCATGATTCCATTTATAGGAAATGTCTAGAACAAGTAAGTCCATGGAGACAGAACACAGATTTGCAGTAGGAGGAAAAACAAGGGGAAGATGATGTTGTTAATTCTTGTGCACAGGGCCTCCTTTTGGGGTGATTAAAATGTTCTGGAACTAGATAAAAGTGAAGGTTGCACAATACTGAATGCACTAAATGCCACTGGATGACACATTTTAAGAATGGTTAACTTATGCATTAACTTATGTAAATGAAATCTCTGTTTCTTCTTGAGTTAGTGCCATAATCTCCTTCTTCCTTCTCTTATACAAGCACAAGTGACTGGAGAATAAAATTTACATGAAGGTAATTTAAAGTAACAATAAGCAAGTAAAGTGAGCTGTTGAAGACAAATGTTAGTCCTGCCACCTGGGTTCTGAGGATAGACATTTGAGAAACCAGAAGCCACATCTTGATTGATTGTAGCTGCGTGACATTAAATGAATTTAGGAAATATTGATCTTCTTTTGTTTTTTTAAAGATTTATTAGTTTTTTTTAATAAATATATACAGATATACAGAGAGGAGGAGAGTCAGAGAAGAAGATCCTGCATCAGATGATTCTCTCTATAACAGAACATAACGGCTAGAGATGAGCCAATCTGAAGCCAGAAGCCAGGAGCTTCTTCCGGGTCTTCCACATGAGTACAGGGTCCCAAGGCTTTGAGTCATCCTCGATTGTTTTCCTAGGCCACAATCAGAGTGCTAGGTGGGAAGCAGGGCCACCAAGATTAGAACCAGTGCCCATATGGGATCCCAGAGTATGCACGTGAGGACTTTAGCCTCTAGGCTATCACGCCAGGCTTGAGTATCGATTTTCTTAGTTCACTCGTGCAAACTTGGACTAAGTCAGTGGTTTTAAAACTGTAGTTTGTGTTCAGCTTTTTTTTTCCTGGTTTTTTTTTTTTTTTTTTTTTTTTTTTTTTTTTTTTGCTTGAGTGGTGGTGAGACAGAGGAAGTGAGCTGCCATTCACTCACTGGTTCAGTCTGCAGATTCTAGCAACAGCCGGGGGCCACGGTTATAGCTGAGAGCTGGGAAATCAACCCAAGCTTCCCCTGTGGGTTCCAGAAACTTAGCTATTTGGGCCGTTAAATATCTCAGAGCACAATCTCTTTTTAACAAAATCCTTTGTAGGGCCTTACTGTGTACATCAGACAAAAGCCAAGCTAAGCGGGGTGAGGGGGCTGCCTAATCAGTCACTGCTCCCATCCCTGGCAGACTCAGGGGTGCCTTCAGAACTCTCCTGTGCTCTCGAAAACTGAAAATCCCACAAGAGGTGATTTCTCAACTAGAATGCTGATGGACACCGTGAAAGACCAGCCCCGAGTCCTGTTTAATTCAGGATCGTGAGATCAGATGCAAATCTCAACATGATATTCAGTAGTAGTATCTAAACCATAAGTGACATATTCCAAGACTCCTAGTGCAGGCCTGCACCAAAAATACTATGAAACCTTGTATCAACGTCTGTCCTACACGAACATATTATGATCAAACTTAATTTGTAAATGTGGCAGTTCGAGATGAACAATAATAAGTAGTGAGAAGATTGAACAATTATAATGATATGCTGGGAATAAAGATATGTGAGTACGATATCTTTTTTCTCACAATATCCACTTAATATTTGCAGATCATAGTTGAACATGAGTAACTAAAACCTCAGAAGATCTCTGAAACTCTGGATCAAGGGGTTTCACCTTACTGTGCTTTTGTTGATCACTATGAGGTGAAGCGAAGATGTGAGAGAGAACAGATGGGTCCCCGTGGGGACTGACAGACCCTACCAACGGTGCTGGTGTGAGAAGTCCTCACTGCCCGACACACAACCTGTCGTCACCTGCTCCAGGAGACCCACGGGAAGTCACTGCCACTTGCTCAGGGTTCAAATTTGCTCAGGTCCATCTGTGAGGAGAGACAAAGACCTTTCATATCAGATGTGAAGCAAAGAGCTTATGGCTGGATAGGAACAAAGTTCACAAAAGGATGGAAATAGGGAAAACCTAAGAGCCAGAAGATATTGATGTAGACAGAGTGCTTTCTCCAATTCCTTCTCATTTGTGGAAAATGTAAAGGTTCATTCTACAGTCACAATCCCACAGAGATACCAAGTCACTCACACATCCCATAAGCAGACTTTTAGCAGCTGCTAGGTTATGCAGCACTCCATCAATCTGACCTCAATTCTACTGACTATTCCACTCCCCGCTAATCCTACAAGGAGAACTTCTCTCCTTTCCCTATCGTCAGGATTGAAAGTCTCCAGGGAGAGAAGGGGTTGAGAGAGGGTTGGAAGTTTTAACAGAGCAGAGCTAGGTTGTCACTTAAGAATAAATGAGTCAGGTATGGATCCAGAAAAGCAGAGAAGCTTCATGAATTCCTGGAAGGAAGGCCAAGATATCCAAAGTTTGAACACCTGCACCGGGATGAAGGATTATCAACTAAATGTTGCAGGTGCTGATCTGCCCAACCGTAGAGGGAATCATCAGAAGGAGAACCTTCTGAGAAACTTAGAAATGCGCAAGTCCATGTTTGCAGCAGGTTAAAAACTCCTAAAAGTCAGAGTTGTGGGCAGATCAAAGTAGTTCAACCAGTGATTCCCAAAGTGTGTTCCCAGATGGCCATCACTTGGGAACTTAGGGGAAATGTAAATTCTCAGCCCCACCCCAGGCCTACTGGATCAGAAGATCTGGGAGTGAGGCCCAGCAATCTGTGTATCAACAAAGCCCTCTAGGCAACTCTACCAACAGGAGGGTTGGAAAACCACTTGGAAAAATCTCTTGTCCCAGTTAATTCCCAATTTCAGCTAAGAAAACCAGGGCCTCAGTTGCTTTCCCATGAATGACTAACTGAATGTGCGAGCTGGGGAAACAAATGAGGTTTGGGAAGCTTTATCAGGTATAATTAAAAAAAAAAAGCTAGATGTCTTTTTCAGAGGTCAAGAAAATTGAAGCTTCCAGTTCAAACCTTGGCTTTGATTGATCAAATATGAGCTGAACACCTGTGACTCTGAGAAAAGATTCCATCAGAATTTCCATCCTCAGTACCTGGCAAATGAAAGACGTTCAAATGTAATTTGTTGTAATTGAATGAATCATTATCACAAAAAATTCTCATTTCCTTGGGAAGTCACCAGACTTCTGCTCAAGCCTGGATCTTGATGACTCCCAAAACACTGTATCTGCTTGCTTGGAATAATGTTGACAAATCGCACAGTTTCTCCTCATTGCCACCCAAATATTTCCAAAAGCCGACTAAAAGATGAAATCCATTGTGTAATCTGAAAAAGTAAGCCAAGAATCTGAAATGCCCCTAGTACTTATTCCAACAACATTCAAATGTCTGAGCAACTTTCACTGATTTTGAACAACTCAAGATTTGTCTTCTACTTTACCAAGAAACAAATTGGCTCAGCCTCCACCTACAGCTTGACGTCCCCATCTGATCACCGGTTTAGGTTCTGGCTGTTCTACTTTCCATCCACCTCCACCCTGGAAAACCAGTAAAGGATGCCTCAAGTCCTTGGGCCCTTACATTCACATGGGAGACCCAGAGAAAGTCCTGGCTTCTGGCTTTGGGTCAGCTCAGAAATGGCCATAGCATCCAATTGGGAAGTGAACCAATGAATAGAAGATTTCTCTCTCTCTCTCTCTCCACCCCCCCCCTTCTTCTGTAACCCTGCTTTTCAAATAGAAATAAAATCTCTTTTTAAAAAGTAAATGTATACTTAGCATCTGTGAAAACTTTTTTAGAAGAATATGGAAGTGAAGTGAAAGAATTTGGGGGACAAGAAGGTTTTTTATTTTTAAGAAGACTTTTTGAAATGAAACAAATTTGTCAAAACATTAAAGAGAAAGATACAAAGAGTGACACCAAAATTAAACAACTATAAAAACCAGATCAAGGGCCTGGTACAGTGTGGCCTAGTGGCTAAAGTACTCACCTTGAACATACCAAGATCCCATATAGGCGCAGGTTCTAGTCCCGGCAGCTCCACTTCCTATCCAGGTCCCAGCTCGTGGCCTGGGAAGTCAGTTGAGGAAGGCCCAAAGCCTTGGGACCCTGCACCCACATAGGAGGTTCCTGGTTCCTAGCTTTGGATCGGTGCAGCATCGTCCGCTGTGATCACTTGGGGAGTGAATCAGAGGATGGAAGATCTTCCTCTCTGTCTCTCCTCCTCTTTGGTTTTGCATTAAAAATAAATAATAATAAAATGAAGTGTTTAAGAGAACAGATCAAGTTAATCTGATTAAGTTGTTTTTAATATATATAAATATTAAAAGAAAATTTGTTTATTTTTATTGAAAGGAAGAGAGAAGAAGGAATAGAGAGGAGAAACAGATAAAGATCTTCCATCCATCGTCTGGTTCACTCCCCAGATGGCCACAGTGACTAGAGCTGAGCTGATCAAAGCTAGGAGCCAGGAGCCAAGGGCTTCATTCAGGTCTCCCAATGGATGCAGGGGCCTGAAGACCTGGGCCCTTCTCCACTGCTTTCCTAGGCCACTAGCAAGGCGCTGGATGGGGAGTGGAGCAACAAGAACGTGGAAGGTGGAGAAGCAGTGTGTTAAGTCATGATGCTGGACAGTTTATAGACAATACTCGATTTCTTCATTGGATATATTTTAATTCATAATTGCTTTTTCTCTGGCTTATCTGTCCTAAGAAAGAATATTATTTTAAATAGCTTTTATCCTTAACAACTTTTCCTTAATAAATTTTCTTGCAATTTTATTTCTTTAAAAAAGGGTATAGGCTATAGTAGAAGGCAAGAGCGGCATGTTTTATTGGTCCAATAATACTAACATCTAATGGTTAGAGCCTTTGGCATCACCAAGTACTCAAGCTTATACTGCTATTAAAAGTCTTTATTGAAGAGCTACAGCAACAAAATTATATAATACAAAATCATACAATTACACATAATAAAAAGTACTATATAATTAAACTATGTAAGAACCCACATGAATTTTGTGACCAAATAATTCATTTCAAGCTCTTTATATAATATACCTCAATTACTAATGGATTTTCGACCATGTAAATCTTTTAGGAGGCCAAGAAAAATTTTTTCTCTTTCTTTGTGCCATATTAAAACTTATTAGAATTTAATATTTTCCAGGTGATATATTAATGGTGCGCATCCAAGAATCTTCCCACTGTGGCCATCAAGTTCAGAGTGGGGAGAGAGAGGATTTTTCCATAGGCTGAGTGATGCCCCAAATGGCTGTGACAATCAGGCTTGGGTCAGGTCAAACCCAGGAGAAGGAATTCCATCCAGGTCCGCCATTGTGGGCGGCTGGAAATCAAATCCTAGGGCCATGGTTTGCTGCTTCTTAGCTGCATCAGCAGGACACTGGATCAGAAGTGGAAACTGAGCTCTATCCCAGACACTTGTGTGGAATTCAGATATCCCATGCAGTAGATTAACCCACTGTGCCACAAGGCCTACCCCAGGGATTGTTTTTTTTTTTTTTTTTTTTTTTCCTAAAAAGGAATCAAATGTGAGAGCTAAGATTTTTCCAACCTTAAAAAGACTGTAATTTCTCCAGTATGTAAACCTGAACAAACAGGTTATATTTTGGAAAACAAATGAGTCAGCCATCAACCATCTGCAGTGCAGCCACATCTGCAGCCAGGCTACAGATGTTGATGAACCCCAGTGCCTTGTGCTCGCATACTTAGAGACCAGAGCTACTGTTGTTTACAAAGCTCTATTTATTAGAGACTTTTGATTCACTCCTCAAATGCCCACAACAGCCAGAGTTGAACCAGACTCAAGCCAAGAGCCTGGCTCTCCATCTAGGTCTTCCATGTTGGTTACAGAGACTCAAGCACGTGAGCCAACGCACCTGTGGGCTCCCAGGGTGTACCTTGATAGGAGGCTAGGTTGCAGGCTGGAACAATACTCAAACTCACAAGACTCTGTAACAGGGTGCAGGTGTCCCCAGAGGCAACTTAACCACTGTAACAAAGACTTAGTCAACAAAGCTCTATTAATGCAATGACTTTCTCTGTGCTTTCACACTGAGATAGAGAAACAGATCAAAGTCACCATAAAAGTGAAAAGTGAGAGAGAATAATCCACAAGGGAGAAAGCTTGACCTCCTGAGCAGCAGTTCTAGAACTGGCCCTGCCACTAGAGTCTTCCTGATATCCACCTTCACAAAAATGGAGCTAATACAGATACCTGTGATCAGCTCCCTTCTTCTCAAGCCTGCATATCCTTACAGTGCTTTTCTGAGCCTTGAGTAAATATCCTCTTTCCTGTCTTTGAATGTGCTAGCCTTGAGAGAAGTGTGACGTCTGATATACTACACAAAAAAGTAAATGATAGCATAGTGGAGTTGCAAACGTACCACTTGGATACACAAAGCAAAGGGCTGCTTCTTCCTTCCCCACCACTGTAATTTTCTGTTCCTCCTTATTGGCAAAACAGTTAACTTGGTCCAACCCACAAACTTAGTTACCTGTTTAAGATAACTTATTCTCTTTGGGTAAGTGCTGTTTGTCACATTTCCTATCTCTTCTGCTCCTGCTCATGACACAGCAATCGGGCAGGGAATGGCAGGGTGATTGAGTCTATCAATGTCAGTCTGTGTCCTGACCCTGTGTTCAATATTGGCAATGGACTTTCAGATGGTCCTGGCCAAGACCTAGTGGTTGTACTTGTTGGGCACTCACCACTGCCTTCTTGATGTTATGGTGGTCCTGCAAACAAACCCAGCCTCCTGCTGGAGACTTGAAGGTCAGGGACCTGTCACTCCCCACCCTTTAGACTACTAGGACCCTTTAGACTACCAGCGATCCTATTCATCTCTCCAGAGGTCCCCTGAAAATTTGGGATGCCTTGTTCTCCCTATAAAGTGGTTCCCTATGGGACACTCTTGGAACCCAGGCCATGTCACCCTGGGAGGAGTAAGCAGACATTCCTTTGCGCCGATACTTGCCCCGTCCCCCAAAGTCACCTCTTCTCCTTGGCCCTACCTACCCTTTTCTACCTTGTGGGCTACCGAGAAGAGAAAGCACATGGGTTGAGTATTTTGGGAATATTATCCCAATTCCACTGTGACTTTCCCTGACCAAGGATCTTCCCTGGAAAGGTGCTTTCTTTGTCCTCCTACTTCCAAACTGCTTCCATACCCAAGCTTTCAGATTTTCCGTCTGTCCCCTGGGCCCGTGCCTTTCCATCTGACTCCGTTTGCTTGTCAGCATCAACCAGGAGCCATGCACAAACAAGACTCCCCAGCATCCCTTTCTAAACAGGATCTCAAAGGAGTAAGATTGCAGCAATGACTCTACTGGGCTGCTTTGGAAGGCAATAAAACACCTAAGAATTTGTATTTGTGTTTGCTTTTATCTGTAAAGTCTGGAAGGGAATTTTTAAAAAGATGTAGATTGTTTTTAACATTAGCATGAGTGTGAAAGTAATAAGCAGTAGTTTGCTTTTATATTTACCCTTTGCAAATAAATTAAGGGCTTTTGGTCTCATTTGTGGTTGTGAGTGGTTCTGAGGATAAGATTGTTACAGGAGAACTCTCAGAGACCTCCTACCACCGAACACCAGCCGCAGGCTACCACCAAAATCCTCCCGCGATACCCAGTCAGGTTCAGCATGGAGTGGGATCTACACAGCATGAACTCTCAGGCTATTCTGGATCTGAGCCCTGACTGGCTGCTCTACTGTGCACTTCCCCACCAGACATTCTGACGACCTCTCCACGTCGTTGCACTCTCTTCCCACTTGCCCAGTCCCACCTGTTTCTCCTTACACCCTTGCACTGTTTTCCCAGGAAACCGTTGAAGAACATCAACATTTCTACCATCTACTGCGGATCTCTATCCTCCACTCACCGTCAGAGCCAATGGCATTTCAGTGGTTAGTGTCATGTTCATGAAATGAATTGAGGATTTCGGCTCTAATGAAAAATATTTTCTTAAAGTAACAAAGTAAACCTAAGGGAGCTCATTAGATCACTGAAATCTGTGATTTTTCAAAAAGATATGTGTGTGTTTTAATAAACAAACATAACGAAATTATGGTCAGGATAATGGAGTTTAAGTGTTAACAGCAACTGCTAAATATGTTAATAGATAAAAATCATTTGTAATTGGCATGTTCTTTGAATGCCAACAATACCACGAACTGGTTTCTCAGGCCCAGGACAATGTCAGCCCTCAATCTTAAGTAACAAAAGTGTTTCCCTTGTTTACACAGTGAATTTACTTTAGGAGCTCTATTTTCACAGGTAAACCCATAGCAGTTTTGCTTCATTCCACACTCAAAGTATCACAAAGTAGGGATGAAATCTAAACAAGGCCAAGGAGTGCTTGTAAACATATCAATCTTTTTTTTTGGATTATGTCACCTGATGATCTACAAGATAAGAAAGTAGTTTCTTAACTTTGTGTATAAAAAAAAACCCTGATAAAATGTTGCCACCTCCATCTCTTTCATCATGATTTTTCAAACAGATTTTTCAAAACACCATTCTGCTATGATTGAGAAAATTGACTCTTTAGAGACTTATTTTGATTTTTTAAAAAGACTTTACTTTTCCTGGGAAGGCAGATTCACAGAAAGAAGGAGAGACATAGAGAAACCTTCCATCAATTCACTCCTCAAATGGCTGCAAGAGCTGGAGCTGAGCTGATCCGAACCTAGCAGCCAGAAGCTTCTTAGAGGTCTCCCACACGGACGCAGGGACTCAAGGACCTAGGCTAACAAGCAAGGAAATGGATTACAAGTTGAGCAGCTGGGACAAGAACTAGTGCCTCTATGGAATGCTGGTACTGGAGGCAGAAGATTAGCCTTGGAAACCACTGTGACTGCCCTCTTACTTTGAATTTTCAAAAAGACATTTGTGAGAGCAGCTGAGATGCCAGCAGCTGGTACAGGTGCCGATTTATGTCCCAGTTGCTCCATTTCTGATCCAACTCTCTGCTGATGCATGCGGGAAAGTAGCAGAAGATTTCAACAGCACTTGGCTGCTCACTACCCACATCAGAGACTAGGAGGAAGCTCCTGGCTCCTGGCTTCTGCCTAGCCTAGCTTTGGCTGTTACCACCATTTGGAGAACGAGCCAGCAGATGAAAGATCTCTCTATGCCTCTCTCTCTCTGTAACTCTGCCTTTAAAATAGATGAATAATATTTTAAAAGAAATTTTTGGCCATGGAAATATGACTGTATCACCTCACTTTTATATAAAATCTTCATTTTAGCAACTCAAGAAAATTTGAAGATAGACTCATTCAGCTCATAACTTGCTCCCTCAGAAGAACTAGGCAATTATTTTGAGCCAGAAAAATGCTAACTCTGAGATAGATTAAAAACCAAACGTGGAACAGGATAAATATGGGCTACTTTATTTTTTCGAAGAACACGGGTCATGGATTTAACCGTGCACTGGTGAGAGGCAGCCACTCATACATGGCGTCATCAATAAAGGCTGTAAGAGTGCTTAGGAAAAGGTACCACACATGGACTTTGTTTGCTTCCATGTATGAATGTGACACTCATGAGAGAATGACTTTTTCTTTTTTTGCCAGTTACAAATTCTTTGAAACTGGAATCCAGGAGAGCTCAATGTGGGAGTCACTTCTCCCTTTCCTAATTGAATAGTATTGTCTTCGTTCTCCATCTGGTTTCTCAGAAACCAAAATCAGCCTTCCATATAAATGTAATTTCATTTTATGGGCAGTAAGCTGTCCCACACCACATGCCTAAGCTCCTTCAGAAGTCAGCAGCATGGTCCAGAAGGCCTGTCTTGCCCGTCAAAATGTGAAACCACGTCCTCCAAGTGGCTTCCTATTTAACTATTAACCATTAAGAGCAACAACTGCCTAAAATAAAAAGTCCTTGACATAATCACCATTTTCACAAAACTAATTCCCTCACCTAGGCATGTCCTAATGGACCAATAAAACGTGCCTTGTCGTGCCTGGCTGCAGCCTCCCCCCAGTGCAGAGCTGCCATGATTGGTGATTGGTGTTCGAGAGAAAGTGGGCGGTGCAGCAGTTTTGCATAATGATACTTCACCCTGAGTTTCCATGGAGGCCTTTCATCTGCAGATCTCAAAGCACTTGACAAACACTAATTAATACTCAAGACACTCCGGTGAGGGAGGTAAGCATTATTATCCCCATTTCACAGATGAAGAACTGGTGAGGTTAAGTTGGGTAACCCGGTGAGTCAGGGGCTGCGGGAAGGGATCCTGTGCTCCCTTCAGCATTACAAGGGGCTGCCATTGGAAAGATAAAAGGAAATGGATCTCATTTTCAAATGCCCTTGGGGGAACACACCAATTATAAATGGGATTACAATTAAGCCATTTGCTTTTAACAACAGTAATACCATCTTGTAATCTTCAAACTTTATTAACAAAAAAATTAAAATACCATTTAAAGTAGTTACTTAGATTCTTAAAGAGAAAACAAAGTTGATTCAGTTAGGGGAGAAGCTATACAGAAAATTTCAGTGAGTCATTTGACAAGGAGGCCAAATGTTTGGTTGCATTTTTGGCAGAAATGGGTCAGAGACTGGCAACAACCATTAACTCCCCAAAAGCAAGGTGCACCTTCTTAGGGTCTGCTTGCTGGTACCGAGCACCACTGGGCAGAGCCAACGAAACCCACTGAGTGACAAGGCGTTCAGGGGAACAGGAGAGAATGGCAAGGGGAGCAGGAAGAGAATCTCACCTTCAGAGGGTCCGGCAATTCAGCAGGAGACACAGAATCCAAGAAAGGCATTAAGAACTGAAGGTTCAGAAGGAGGAACGGGCAAAAGCTCAGGGTGAGGATCTCAGTGGAAATCCGGCTAGTCAGGTCCTGAGGATCTTCCGCTGATGGGACATCGCCTCTGGAAACCAGAGGTCTTAACTGCTTACAGACCATTGTAACACCTTATTTCAGCTAAAGCCAATTGGCTTCTAAACAATCCATCAGTTCTTGAAGTCCTTGATTAGAATGCTGATTGTTCAGTATCATGCGGCACAAGAGGGACTTAGAAATGGATGTGAAATGAGCAGGGGGCCAGCCACATGCCCTTTGGTGGCTTCTGTGCAATCGGATCCCTTTTCCACCTTCCAATTCCACTTTCTTCCTCTAGCTGTCACCTAGGCTTTTTATTTCCATTTTAACTTCATTAGCTCTCTAGATTTCATTAGCTCTGTGTTTACAGCTCTTAGAACTCCGCGTTTTTCCTTCATAATAGCTACTGCAGCTTTTGATTAAACATATGCACTTTTAAAAATTTGAAGTGTTTCCCTCTTCCTTCTATGCACTCTGGCTCTATTTTCATAAAGGCACGTGTTGTTTTGATTGCTATTCAGCACGAAAGAAGCCCTCAGTAGGGGCTGGCATGGTAGCAAAACAGGCTAAGCCTTTGCTTCCCGTTTTGGGTGCTAGTTCAAGTCCCAGCTGCTCCATCTCTGGTCCAGTTTCTCCTGTGCCAATCCATTCCCTGTGTCTAATAAATGAAGCAAATACATTGTAAATGCTTTCCTGTTTATCTCTTTAAATTCAATTCACTCATTCCTAACTTTCTGAATTCAAATCCCACAACATTCTCCCATGTGCAAGTTACGTCAAATTTATTTTATATCCAAAACCAACAGCAGAGGTGAAAGGTCATTTACATTTACATTTACGTAGTCTCAGCCTTTCATATTTTAGCCTCCATTGGAGCAATGACATTTTCTAGTTCTGTCAGTTCTTTGCTATTCCCTGGCATTCATCACCACAGAATGGCTCCAGATTCCCTCCAAGTCAGTAAATCATAGGTCCCTTCCCTCACTCTCCTCTTCAGAATGGTGCCTTTGGTCAAACTGTGTGTCTTTCTGAAGTTTTCTGACTGTTGCTTCAGTTCTACTAATAACTCATGTTTTCTGCTACCTTATGGATCCCCAAAGAGCTGCCCCAGACAGTTCCGGAAGCATCTTCCTAGGGTGTCTCGCGCCCCTTCCCCGTTTTGCTCTAGCTCCTTGGTTCATTTACCTGTTGATTTAAGCTGTTTTGCCTTTCTTCTCTTTTTGCATCTTAAGCTTTTTTGTTTGAAAATCAACTTTCATCATTCACCCTTGTTACCCCCCTATACATTCTTCACATCCTGCCTTGTACATCCGGGTCAGTTTTCTGATTTCCCTTCCGCATCCCTTGACCTTAAAGCAGTTTTCAGTCTTCTTTACCATTTCTTACCCACATCCCTCCTCTCTCCCCTTGGACTATTCAAATCTTCGCTCTTAGCTTCTCTCTTCTCTCCATTTCACTTGCCAAATTGTTACCAAATTAATCTTCACAAAAGTCTTATTTCAATCATGTTATGCCTCTGTTAAGAAAATAAAAATACGAGCAAGATTGTGGTAAAACAAGTTAAGTGTCCACCTTCAATCTGGCATCCTATATGGTCACCAATTTGAGGTCTGGTTCTTCCATTTTAAATCCAGCTCTCCGCTAACGTGTCTGAAAAAGCAGCAGCAGATGGCCCAAATCCCCAGGCCACTGACCTCATGTGGGAAACCCAGAGGAAGCTGTGGCCACTGGCTTTGGCCTGGCCCAGCCTTGATCATGATGGCCATTTAGGGAGTATACCAGTGGATGGAAGATCAATCTATGTTCTTTCTCTATCTCTTCTTCTCTCTGAGCTTCAAAGAAATAACTCTCCTAAAAAGAAAAGAAAAATAAAAACACGAAAATAAAGGCTTCTCTAACAGAGCTAGCTCAGACACTTCTGCCGAGGTTTGGAGGATCACGGGCTCTTTGCCGCCTCTCCAACCTCTCCAAGGAATAAAGAAAAGGTAGCAGTTTTAGATTGAGAGACAAAATTTAGCTGCAAGTCTTTTAGACTGGAAATGTATACCTAATCATGATGCTGTGGTGCCTGCTTGCTAAACTCCATTTAAATGAGGATATATGTTTCGTTTGTTAAAGTGGACACACACATATATGCAGCTATACTTCTGAAAGATCTACATTATAAATGAGCTTATAAAGAGCCCATATTTCAAACAATAATCTTTTTTTTTAAGAAAATAAGCATTTACTTATTTATTTGAAAGGCAAAGTGACAAAGGGAGGTACAGAAAGACACTGAACTTCTATTTGTTGCTTCACCCCCCAAATGGTCACAATAGCCAGGGCTAGACAAGCCCAAAGCCGGAAACCAGGAACTCTAGCTTGGTCTTCCCCAGGGGAGGTAGAGGTTCAAACACTCGGACCATCATCCCCTGCTTGCCAAGTTCATTAGCAGGGAGCTGGGTCAGAAGCACAGCAGCCAGGTCTCAAACTGGCACTCTGACATGGGATGCTGTATTACAAGCATCAGCTTAACCCAATGGGCCACATCACTGGCCCCCAAGAATGACACTGACATCTTCTTGCTTTGCCCTTCCTTTCTAAGTTTGCCAACAGTAAGCAGAATAGTCATGGGGACTGATGGAATTCCCAAATCCTGTATCCAGTGAGTATATTTCCGAAATGCATCTCCTCTTAAGAAAACCTTCCTACGTGCGTGCCTCGGTATTTCTTGTTATTAAGTCAATAATGGCACAATCCAGGTCTGCCATGTTTGTGGTGGGAACCCAATTGCTTGAGTTGCTGCCACTGCCACTTCGTGGACAGGAGCTCGAGGGAGGCATCAATCCAAACAGATGCTTTGGACACAGGTGTCTTAATTAGCCTCTTAACTGAAAGACTGAACAGTACCCAATAAAACATTTTGAATGACATGATAAAAGTCATTTCTTCTAGAATTTCCATTTCAGCTTTGACCCTTGGAGCTTGGAAGTCTTTCCAGATCAACAGTGTGAAATGCAGATATGAATTTAGGTTTTTTGAATACCAGAAAGCTCAAGGCAAAAACACCTTCAGTTATACAACTTTGTGGTGCACAGAAAAAAAAATCAGTGTTTGAAAAATAGTATTTATGAACTTTTTCTCAGTGTAAAGAATGTATGTGAAGATCACCAAAGTTGAGTTGCCATGGATGACATCTTAACTGATATCCAGTGTTTTGTTCTTTGTTTTCTATAAATGTATTATAAGTATTCATATGCAACTGTAAAAAAGAATGCTTTCAAGAAGTTTTATTAGAGAAAGAAAGAGGGCTTAAAGCAAAACAAGGTTACAGAGCATCCCAAGGACAGACAGGATCAAAACAAAACCCACACCAGGGGTTGGGGCCATTAAAGCAATTTAGAGCAGTACTTCTCACACTTGGTAACACAGCAGCCCCTATAGGGCTGGATCCTCAAGGCTTTACTGTCCACCTTTCAATGCAACAGCTGGGGGCCTGGACCCAGACATTTGCTTTCTAACTTACCAACGGTTCTGATCCGGGACCCTGTGAATGAGAATAAAACAGAACTGAAGAGTCTGATAAAATGATGCTTTCAACTTGGGTGAACTCTTCATTTTACCCCTTTGGAAATAATTCCTAAAGGTGTTCACCCTCGTCCGGTCTAAGGAGAGGGAGTGTGCTGGGGCTAACAGAGGACACCCTCTGCAGAAGCGGATGTTGCCATTCTCTGGCCGATGCTGACTATGAAGCAGCTGGGACCACTTCAGTTCAGAACCAGGGAGCCATGTATGGAATTCGTCTTAAATCTTAGACTCCTTTTTAAGTTCTTGTAAGGGAGAAGCAGAGGAAGATCTCACAGAGAAGACATGGGCAGTGTGGCCTCTGAGGCTGCACCTGGCATGAGGTGGGGCTCAGAAGCCACGGGAGCAGCAGCAAGAGTCTACCCAAGGGTCTCCAAGGCCCAGGCACCTGCTGGTTCTGGGATCCAGTTGTCTTGACCTTCAGAACCCTGAAAGGAAATACTTCTGTTGTCTCAAGGGCCCCAGTTCACAGCTGCAGGGAGTCAATATCGGAGCGATGAGGCACTGTCACACAGATATTAGCTGACATATTTATTCAGTGCGTGTCTCACGGCCCTCCTCTTGCTAGCAGCTGCTGGCACAGGGCAAGGGCTCCTGGCTGCTGTTGCCCTGCTGTCCAGGTGTGTCGATGCAGTGCGTAAACACTGTTACATAAAGCAATAGTGAAGAGTGTGCTTTTGAGGTATTTGACTAGAGTAGATGTGGAGGATGAAATAAAGAGAGGATGTGTATTCAAGAAGGACAAACAGTACTTGACACAAAGCAGAGGATGACAGCCTTGACCAGGGATAGGTTTCTTGGCTCTGCCTATTCTGGAGAAGGTGGGACACATGCAATACGACAGACAAGGCGAGAGTGGGTTTCCACAGCAGGCAGGAGTCGACAGCAGATAGACCTGATATGAATGATATCGCAAATGCCATCTGCCTTTCTTTACCTGCCACAGGGACTATTCTTTAGGTATATGAGCTGTGTGATTATTTTTTTTCCCCCTCAGGAGTTCTGACCTTGATTGTCATTGTTCAATATAACTTGCTTTTATTTCCTGTCAGCACAATTCCAAGGCGGAAATTCTTCTTTCAGTCTCGTTGACCTAGCTCTTACCCTACTTTCTCAACGTTTTCGTGCCATCCACGATTTTTTCATGTGTTGCCTCAATTGTCCCTACATACCAGCCCCTCCTTCATTTTTTTTCCACAATTAATAAATGCTCTTTTCCCCAATTCCCTTTATCCAATGCTGAGTCGGTCATTTTGCCTTTGTCAGTTCTTCCAGTCACAAAACATATGGCTTTGCCATGGTTGATTATAACTGACTGGTAATATTTATATAACATTTCATCTCCAAGGCTTTTTCACATTGCTTTAAGACCTCTTTTGTGGTTGTCTTTTTTTTTTTTTCCTTTTGTATGCACTGTAGGCAAGTATCAACTTATTTTTTTGCTTTAAACATTTCTGTATCATCTATTTTCCTGTTGAAGTTTTCTTATTCATTATTCTTGACTTCCAGGTCTTCTTTCTTGTGTTTTAGCTTTTGTATTTTATCACTTTATCATCCATGTATGATTTAGGTTGCCTCGCCCTGCTTGACCAGGAGATCTTGCAAAAATCATAGAAGAACTAGCAAATAGAAGCATTGCCTTTCCCTGACATTTTAGGTTTATGGCCCTAGTGAAATTGGAGGCTCATTTTTCAGTTTAGCCTTAACCCTTCATGATTTTCCCCCCAAGACTTTTATTTGTAGAAAAGAACTAACTTGAAAAATCACAGTTGACAACTTCTTAGATAGAAGAACTGATGATGCGTGAGAATGAGTCAGTAACTTGAGAATATTTCACATCAAAAGCTAAGAAAAGCTAGGAAGTTTTATCTATTACCTTTATTTTTAAAGATCACAAAATATTCAAATAAATGTTTTCATGACTTTCAAATGCTGAACTAGATAGATTACAGTCATATTAAAGCTGTGCATCTTTCAAAACCAACCAGCCCCTTGCAACAAATGAATGGGTCTTGTATTTTGTGCTTCTGAAAGCATACGCACGTGCTAGAAAACTGTCCAGTTTTGCCTACCAGCCTCTAAAAGAAAGGTGACATGATAGTGTCTACCTTCTCTCTCATCATAGCTAGCTCCTACATCTGAAGATTTTCTTTTCAAATGTAGAAACATCCAGAAGTGCAAAACTTTGTTTCAAGCTATGCTGCTGCCTTGCTATATCAGAACCAACTGAAAACAAGCATTTCTCTTACGAATCTCAACCCAGGGTCGTTCTGATCAAAGCAACTGAATGACTGGTTTGAGAATCAAACTATGCACTATGCTATACAGGTAATTGTGTAATTTCAAAATGTAAGAATACATAGGAACACTGTCCATGCATTTTGTAAACAACATAGCTGCTAGAACACAAGACTCAGTCCAATTTATAACCCTGCTACTAAGAGGCCATTCATCAACTTCCTTGTTGTGTGATATAAAGGAACACTCTACCCATTCTCCACTTTGAACCTAGGGAATTCTGGTGACCAGACTGCCTGCAACATTATTAGGAAGAGGTTGCTATTATCTTTGTGTCAGCATGTTAAAGTAAGGAGCTCCCATAGTCCCAGGGGAATAGCGTGGTAAGCTTGACTCACCAGCACTGTTGGACATCACCTTCTTCTCCCCCCATGACAATAAATAAAACTGCTCCTTAGCAGAAATGACAGGAGGCACACCTCACCTGGTGGTTAAGAGGCTGCTGGCAGACCTGTGTCCCACCTAAGGGTGCCTGCTGGCAATGCCCCTCCCCAGTCCTGACTTGCGCCAGTGTAGATCCTGAGAGGCAATAAGTGATGGTTCGAGTACCTGGATTTGCTGGCACCCAGGTGGGAGATCTGGACTGCATTCCCAGGTCTGGGACTTGCCCCATCAAGTCTCCGTAGTTGCAAGTATGTGGGGGAGTGAACCAGTGCACTGGGAGTGGTCTCCCTCACTCTTTATGTCTCTCGCTTATAAATAATTAACCCAAAGCCACACTTTTTCATTGACACATACAAGCTTCCTGGATAACAAAGATCGCTGTAAGATAACACACTACTGCGAATCCACTCGTTGAGACCACACAGAGAAGGTATAAGGAAGGTGGCAGCTTACTGAGCAGCCCCTCATAAGCTGAAAGTGCTACAATGTTTCTTCATGCTCTGAACAACTCCCAGACAAGCTGGTGACACCAGAATCTGAACTCTTAATTTGAATATAGTCTCATTTAGTCATAAGAATAGTTCTAATTTTCTGTTCTGTCAGTGTATCAGGACTTTTGTAAGCATTTTTACTCATGCCATCTCATTTAATCCTCACTACCACTCAGTATCAGTTTTATGAAGGAAAAGTTGATGATCTGAGAGGATGAGGACCTTGTCTGTCTCAATAAAATGGTTTGGCTTGTTTGTTTATTTTTCAGTCTACTCTGATGTGCTGTCTGTAGCTAGAATTCTGGTTAAATTTTATTTTGGTTCCTGGGATATTTGTATAAATATTATTTGAAGGAACCAATTGGCTGGAATTTGATCACACACACACACACACACACACACACACACACACACACACACACAGATTTTCTGGTGTGGCCTTTGAGGCAACAGCATTGTTGTTTCATTTCTATTCAGTGTTTCAGATCCCACTTTCTACACACTCAATATATACAAATACTCAGGAAAGATAAAAGTGACCAAATATTGGTATTAATTTTCTCCTCTACAAGGACAGTCATGAAATAACTTTAAAATTTAAATTACTAAGATGTGTTAGGCAAATATAAAAGATTAAAAATAATGTACAGCATATGTTAAAAGCAAAGTGCTATATCAGCACTGAACAATATAGCAGCTACATTCTGTGACAATTAGTACCATATCAGTAACAGAAAAGGTGGTGGTCTGAATTGGCTAATAAATGCATTAGACTTACAAGTCATATACACAAAAAATCAAACCAATGACTTGCAAAACTACAAAAGCAAATATCTCTTTTAATAATTGTATAGTTGTGCTAGGTATTATAATAGTGCAAATTCTCTAAATCACAGTGTATTTAAGTGGGGTCTTTTCCAATTATCTATTACTACATTAAAAAACTAGCCTTTACCGTAGTACCTTCAGTCTACAGGCATTCTGCTACCTCTTATGACACTGTGGTTACCTTGGGTTACTTAGGCCATTTCTCTGTTCCTCATGGTGGGGCTGTAGTCACAAGCTCAGCTGGTATGGATGACTGCTGGTGCTAAAAGTTGACTGGGTCCTCATTTGGAGGTCAGCTAGAATGATTCAGCTTCCTTCTACTGGCATCATTTTATGGGACTTAGGCTGGTAATACTGAGGGACAGTTTGACATCTCAAGCAGAAAGACATTTTAAGCAGATTGGTGTCAATTTATAAAACCTTATTGAGTCTCTGTTGAATTGTTTTAAAATGTCTGCTCAAAGTCATGAGATCAAACCTCAAGTCAATACAGGGCACAGATCCCCAAAACTGTGGCCATATGAAAGTATTTATTTTAATAGTCCACCAGGTATCTGAAACCAATCCTGAAAATCCCTCATATTCCCAAAAGTCCAGAAACTTGGGACTTTTACCACCAATGCAATCATGGCAAACACCTACAAACAAAGCAGCAGGGCTTAAAACAACCACGGGGAACCAGATGTATCAGTGGATGACAGTGATTCAAGTGTAAAAGAGAATCATCACACCCATAGCACTGCATCACCCTGCTGTATCACTTCAGTTCACTCACTTCCAGTATCATTAAAGACATGGGGATCATGTGTTGGAATGCATCCAGTTACGCCAACATTCCATACAGGAGAGCAGGTTGTAGTGTCAGACATTTTTTTTGCTTATGCATCTAAGAAAGCAGTGAAATGATCCAAGTACTTGAGAACTTGTACCACTCTTATGAGATACCTAAAAGGGGCTTCAGGATTCTAAAGACAGCCTAGTTCCATCACCGTTCCAGTGATTAGATGACATCTCCAAAAAGCGAGTCCCTGGCACATGGCAAGTGGCAGTACATGTTAGCTGTTGTGGTGGGGATGATGGAACAGGGGTGGAGGGGAAGATATTATCACATCTGATGTGGGAGAAATTAAGGAATATTCATTCATCCAAAGTGAGTTTACTGAGTTTTTCCTTTATGCAGGAAGTTTTGCAGTTCAAATCCTAGGAGACAGAGTGCACTGGTTGATTCATATCATTGGGGAAAATGCAAATATTTACTTCAGACTTGGTATTCAGAGAAAGGGATGAATGCTCTTGTAAGACATTCCTTAGAGTTCAGACTGCAATTTGTCTTCTTAAGGACAAAATTACAGATATGGAAAACATTGTGACCTCAATAAAAAGATTGCAGTAAAAAAACTTACAGTACTAAAGTGGCTATCTGAACCATCTTAAGTGCACAATTCAGCAATAAAAAAATATACTTGTTGCATTAACGATGTCATTAAAAATGGCAGTGCACTTTTGATTAGAACAAAGAAATGGAGACGTAGAATAAAATTAGAGCAATGATTACTGTTACAGACCTGTTGGTTAGTCAATAAAAGACAAATACCACAACATGAAACCTAGACAGAGGCAAGAATAGTCAAATCATGCATGATACATACAAATGTCCACTAAGCATACTAAACAATTCAATTGTCATTACATAAATATTACATATTTGTTCATGAAGTTATCCAAAAGAATTTAAAATTATAATAGCAATATTTTTAAAGAAAAGAAATACAATGGAAGCTGGTAAGGTGTACGTTGATATAATTTTGTAGGTCATGTGGCAGTATGCATGAAAATGTTTAAAGATAAAGACATGGCTTTAGTAATTTAGCAATTTTTTCTAAGAATGTAATCGTAAATGTGTTCAAAATATTGTATAAATATTCATTCAACATATTTTGACAGCATTGTTTTGATTTTATTTTATCCAGTTTATCTGAGAGGCAGAAGGACAGAGGGAGAGACAGATATACCAATGTATAAATAGAGAGAGAGAGTTCCCATGTAAAGGTTGAACTGGAATAGGCAACTTTTTTGGTAACTGAAGATTTATCCATAAAACTACTTGAAGAGATGCTTCCAAAACATTTTGGTGTGGGAGCACCCTGACAATCATGCTCACATTGATTCACAGATTGTTCGATTTGGAAGGACTTGACTTTGTGAGCTAAAGTTTGGTAACACAGCCTTCCAGATCTGAAGCCCTTTTCTTCCACACCCCATCAGAAGGCAGAACAGGTCAGGTCACCGGAGTCTTACCTGTCACCCTTCGTTGCAGATCTCTGAAGAACAGCTGTCACCTTATCTGGAACAGTTCTTACGAGTGCTGCTGCTGCAAAAATAATCTCTCACCACACCACAGCCCAAGAAGACACATTTATCTTACCACTAAAGGATAATTAGTTTTAATATATATTATGACACACTTTAAAAAAAAAGTAAAAAGCAAGCTCGACAATGGGACTAAGTGCCCCTTTTTCAAATTGACTCCTATTTAGCTCTTCCAATGTCATCCCAAACACAGATAACTCTTCTTTCATGAAGTGTTCCCCTGAATGATTTATACATGTCATGTTATCAGGCTCTTTCTGGATCCCCTGGTGGATTCAGCCAGCCATCAGCTGCATAATTGCTAATTTTAACACTATAAAAGGTTCTGATGCACAAGAGATACGGAGTGGGTAGAAGAATTAATTGAAATGTATCTTCTAATCACTCTGGTCTCCTGCTGCTTTCCCACACACACACAAGAAATTCTACATTAGATTTAAGGTTAAAGTAAATTTACATCTTAGCTGCTCAGGAAGCAACGGGTCCAGTGGTGAATGGAAACGTTAATTGTTTCTAATGCTCATGACGGCTTTTCACTCTGAGAGCCATCCCAGGGACGGGGCAGGCGATGTCCAGTGCACATTTTGACAGGTAGAGGACTCCCACAGTCAAGGACTGGCAGCACATAGGTGGGAAAGGAAACGAAGGGGCGAGGAGAAACCAGGATGCCTCAGCAGACACAAAGCATTGTGGGGCGTTTGTCACCCAGTCTGCCACCCTCCTTTCAAATCTCTCAACACCAATCATATTTTCCCAGATTTTACATTCCACTAAAAACAGCATTATAAGATAATAAGACCTCATTTTTGTCCCAACATTGTTTAAGAATGTTAAGTATATGAGGCTATTTATAGAAGTTCATGGGGAAGAAATAGAAAAGCAAGAATAAAAAGAAGTTCATAGGAAATGGAATTAAAAGATAAGTTTAGTTTGGCACACACACACATATAGAAATCTATACATAGTTTTCCATAATAAGCATTGTCCATGAACTTTGTGATGACTCTTCATAAAGAAAATATAATCTAAGACATCCTAGGAATACTTACATTTGTGTGATTGAGGTCACAAAAGACAAAAACATGTTAAATCTAAGTTACAGGTCTTTTTTGCTTCCTGGTCTACAAATCGGAATGCTTTAAGCAGCATCTGGATGTTTCTGGATATTCCTATGTATCCAGCACAAATATTAAGTATTTATGATGAGGCAGGTCCATCTGTTGCTTCATTCATCCATACCCTCATTTTATTTAAGAAACATTTTGGACTTGGCACAACAGTCTAGCGGCTAAACTCCTCGCTTTGCATTCTCCAGGATCCTATGTGGGCGCTGCTCGTATCCTGGCTGCCCCACTTCCCTTCCTGCTTCCTGACTGTAGTCTGGAAAAGCAGTTGAGGACAGCCCAAGACCTTGGGACCCTGCACCCACATGGGAAACCCAGAGGAAGCTCCTGGCTTCAGATCAGCCCAGCTCCAGCCATTGTGATCACTTGGGGAGTAAACCAGTGGATGGAAGATCTTTCACTTGGTATCTCCTCTCTATAAATCTGACTTTCAAAAAAAATTTTTCTTTTAAAGAAAGAAAATAAACATTTTATGAGCATCTACTAAGTGCTTATCACTGGGTTCTAGAAAAGGGGCCCTTACCCATTAGCAGCTCACCAAGCAGAGTGATAGAGGAAAGGTCAAGCAGAATTACCAGTGGGCAGGAGCCCAGGAGAGGGCAGCCACATGCCAGCCATTTGACCCTTGCTTTTCATTGTTTTCAGAGAGCCAAAAACCCAGGACCTTAACAATCAATTCCCCACACCTGAATCTTCAGACGCACCCATTTCTGCTCAGGGTGCATTCTCAGTGCAATCTTATTTTGGCAAACTCCAGACAGCTCCTCAACAAGGCACGAAGAGCTTTCTTTTAAAAAATAAAAAAGAAAGAAAAAAAAAGACTCATTTTGTTTATTGAAAGGCAGTTATACATAGAGAGAAAAAGCTTCCATTTGCTGGTTCATTTTCCATATAGCTAGAACAGCCAGGGCTGAGCCAGACCAAAGCCAGGAATCCTAAGTTTCTTCTGGGTCTTCCACATGGGTGCTAGGACCCAAACCCCAGAATCATCTGTTGCTGCTTTCACAGGCCCATCAGCGGAGCACTGAATAAGTACAGCAACCAGGACTCGAGCTGGTAACCATATGGAATGTCGATGTTGCAGGTGATGGTTTTAACTGCTACATCACAATGCTGGACACAGGAAGAGCTTGCAAAACCCCTTTACTTGTAGCTGAATTTAACCGCTTCAGCAGGTATGCTTTACTTAAACATGAAAAGCCAAAAACTGCTAACTGGTGGAGGCTATTACCACCTGAAAGACATTTATCGCTTCATAAAAAGCAAGCAAAGCTCTCATATTGCATATTGAGTCTTCAACAATCAAAAAGAGTATGCTCAACTTTCTTTTTCCTTTTCCTTTTTTTTTTTTTTTTTTTTTGGCCACACAGCAGATTCAAGGATTATATGCCTATAACTCCAGGACACAAAGGCCCAGCTTCTTAGAGCCGAAATAAATGCCAAAGGATCTGTGAATATATATTTCTATTGTACGAAGACATGAATATATCATCTAATTCTTTCCCAAATGAAGCTCGAAGATGGTCTATCTAGGGTCAGGACTGGGGGTAGTTTCCTCATGACCATTGGCAGAATATAATTCCCTGTTCAAGGCAATCAGTGTCTCTAATTGCATTTTCTTTTGAAAACATAATGTGGGTAAGCAGATCTATAGACAGGATTACAATGCAGCAATTGAGAACCAATGATTATCTAAGCCAGAGATATTGGGTATTTAATTTTGCTTCTTAAATCCATACGTGGTGGGTTCTTAATGAACACAATAGAGAAAGAGCTATGCCCTAATCAGTTTATAAGATAATATGGAAGAAATGTATAATAGACCAACCTGATGTGTAAATACAATAATACAAAGAAACCTAATCTACTGCAAAGCTTTAATTTAATCCTTCTATAACACAAGGGTATTAGAAACTGGCTTATGAATAGCTCAGGAGTGCGTAACGGAACTTTATAGTCTTAGTTATGTTTAAAATATTCAAATCTAACTTGTAATTTATATATATCATTATTTAATTTCTATATAAATAAAAACCATAGATTGTACCTAAGGAAGAAATTTATATACAACAAACTACATACTTTAGAAAAGTGCAAGATGAAGGCTTTTTTAATTTTCAGTTTTTAACAGATTCAATATAGCTTGTACATACAATTCTAATATAACAAGGTGAATATGCTCTGCACATACATTACTGACTGCGTGTTTGCACGTGTGTGTCTAACAAGAGGCAGAAATATAAACCAGTGCATTAGTATGATAGGCTAATTCTCCAGTTGCAGTGCTGGCATCCCATTTAGGGACTGGTTCTCTGCTTACAGCCTGGAAAAATAGCAGAGGATGGCCCAAGGTACCAGGCCCCTGAGCCCACATGGGAGACCTGGAAGAACTTCCAGGCTCCCATCTTCAGACTGGCTCAGCTCTTACACACAAATGACACCTGAAAAACTTCATTTAGTCAAGTCAAAACCAAATATACCAATAGTTGAATGGGAGTTTCATTTGATATCTGTATCTGTGTGTGTATGTTTTAGAGATCTTAGCTTTCCATTCTCTGTTGCTTCTAACATTGTTGTGGAAATATAGAGAGAATTCAATGTCATAGAACTGTGGAAATATAAAGCAGTAATGGCTGACACAGCAAAACATAAACTGTGTAATTTATGATTTGAAAACACACATACACACACACACACACAGACATGCAAACAACCAACAACAACAAAAACAGTCCTGGGCCTGGAGCAATGGCTTAGGAATGTCCAGAGCCATTTTTCTTTCATGCACCAGGATCCCATACGGATGCCAGTTCATGCCCTGGCAGCCCCACTTCCTTTTCAGCTCCATGTTTGTGCCTGGGAAAACAGAAGAGAATGGCCCAAAGCCTCGGGACCCTGCACCCATGTGGGAGACCTGGGAAAAGCTCCTGGCTCCTGGCTCCTGGCTTCAGAGCAGCTCAGCTCCAGCCATTGCAGCCACTTTGAGAGTGAGCCAGCAGATGGGAGATCTTTCTCTCTGTATCTCTCTCCTTAAATCTGATCTGCCTTTCCAATTTGAGTAAATAACTAAAAAGATATCTGAAAAAAATCAACAACAAATACATGTAACAATTACAAATATTATTGGGTTTCAAAAT
This sequence comes from Ochotona curzoniae, assembly GCF_017591425.1. NCBI lineage: Eukaryota > Metazoa > Chordata > Mammalia > Lagomorpha > Ochotonidae > Ochotona > Ochotona curzoniae. Next base: position 12,496,168 of record NW_024466502.1, read on the forward strand.
TAATAATGTCTGATTCATGCAAACAGCAATTAAAAAGCAGTATTAATTGAAGAAGCCTCCTTGAAGTGAGTATACTCATGTTGTCCAAGGGCACAATAGCAAGAAGTAACTTCATTTCACACATACTTAGAGCCATAAAATACATAATGAGCAGGAAAAAAACCCAACTCCATTATTTCCTCAATCTGCTGGATTCTTTCTCACCTCCAGCTCCACTTGTCCCTAAAAGGCCCACCCTGAAATAAGTAACATGAAAGAAACAATCAGAAACAAAGGGGAGGCTAAGTTAGCATAACAATTATATCAAATGAGTAGGCCTCTAATTTGAGAAATTGAAGAAAAGATATTTTTTGAAAAAAATGCAGACAGAATGGGAATCCTGTTTTTTGCTAATTTTGTTGGATGTGCCGGATATATCAACCTTCTGGAGAAAAATAAATGCACAGCCTTTGGAGACACTCCTGAGTGTGACTAGTGAAATTGCATTATCTCTTAGTCTTCTTTCAAAGCAGTAAAGAAGAAAAAGCGTGAGATAATTTTACAAAAGAAGAAAACAAAGAAGGATGACTGGATCTTGATCATGGCTAGAGGCGGTGATACTTTTGCTTAAGTTTATTTTCATGATGCAAAAAGAGAAACTAAAACAATAATCAGTGCTCTTTAAAAGGAGATTTACTTGTCTATTTGAAATGTAGAGTTACAGAGAAAGAAGGAAACAGAAAGAGGGATATCCTCCATCCTCTGGTTTACTCCCCATGGCCAGAAGCCAAGAGCTAGGTGCTTCTTTCAAGTCCCCCACATGGGTGCAGGGTCATCCTTCATTGCCTTCCCAGGCCATGAGTAGAGATTTGGGTCAGAGTGGAGAAGCTGGGACACAAATGGACACCCAGAAGGGATGTCAGCATCTCGGGCAGCAGCTTAACTCACTGTACCACAATTCTGGTCCTTTAGCCAAGGCTCTTGAGAATCCTTCAAAGTAGACAAAGAACCCAATGGTGCTGGCAGAAAATGTGGAACAGGTGACTATTTTCTGATCAGTCACTATGGGGACACTTGCACAGGGGCAAATAAGGTTGCCTGTCTCAAACCATGCTCAGTGCCTTCCCCTCAGCATCACCATGGAACGAGCCTCTAGCATGCCTAAGCTTTGAATCTGTGCCAGCCAGCTTCAGAACCATCAAGCTTCTCCCCAGACAACTTGTTGGCAATAAAGAGTGGAATGAACAAGAACACACACTAACCACAAGGGTAAAGCTTAATAGCATCACTAAGCGTTCCTATCTGCAGTTCACTCACATATGCCTAGGGAGTCTGGTAAATTATGCTGAATCTCTGGGGATAGATTGTGGGATGCCTCTGTCCCACTTGCGTGTTAATCCTTACTCCAGGTTTCCAGACAGATGCCCATGTGCATGGAGTCTACAGACATCTCCCCCAAATAACACAGCAGCATCACATGTGTGCCAATGTCTCTTTGAAGACTGGACATCTTAGGTGGTAGCCATAGGTAGACTAAAGAAATTTGTGGGCCTGGCACAATGGCTCAATGGCTAAATCCTCACTTGGCATTTTCTGAGATCCCATGTGTGTGCTGGTTCATGGCCTGGCCACTCCATTTCCCATCCAGCTCCCTATTTATGACCTGAGAAAGTGGCTGAGGAAAATACCTTGGGACCCTGCACACTCCTGGGAGACCTGGAATAAGCTCCTGGCTTTGGACTGGCTCAGCTGCGGCCATTGTGACTACCTGGGGAGTGAGCCAGTAGACCTAAGATCTTTCTGTCTCTCCTTCTCTCTGTAAATCTGCTGTTCCAAGAAAAATGAATAAATTTTAAAAAAAAGTTGTGACATTCACCACATGATGTGTACTAGTCAACTTTTATTCTTACAATGAAATACTTCAGGGTGCATACTTAGAAAGAGGAGAAGCTTTTCTAGCTCATACATTTGCAGGTTCAAAGTCCAAACAGCATGATACAAACGTTGCTTTGGCCCATGGCAGATGGCACGAGGTGTGCAGATGAAGGACCATGTGATGAGCTAGGAAGTGGAGCAGGTGAACCCAACCACCTCCTGATGAAAACTGAAGGGAGCACATGAGAACGGCCGTGTGAGGACACGCTGATGCCCTGAGGGTCTGCTATCACCCACCTCCTAAACAAAGGTTCCACAACCCAGGGTCCTAATCCTTTAACACCTGCGTCTTTAGGTGATATTCAGCATCAAGAACAGAGCAATGTGGACAACTATACCTTCTCTTTCTGAGAACCTGTGTACACCAATAGGAAGAAGGGTCACGGGGCCAGCACTGGCTCAACACGCTAATCATAGACCTTCAAGCGCTGGCATCCCATTTGGTGCTGGTTCATATCACAGCTGCTCCACTTCCAATCCAGCTCCCTGCATACGGCCTGGGAAAGAGGACAAGGACGGCCCAAAGCCTTGGTCACTTGTGCTCACGTGGGAGATCCAGAAGAAGCTCCTGGCTTCCATCTTCTGATCAGCTCAGCTCCAGCCACCGCAGCCAGTTCACATGTGAACCAGCAAATGGAAGATCTTCCTTTGTTTCTCCTTCTCTCTGTAAATCTCCCTTTCCAACAAAAATAAATAAATCAGAAACAAAAAGAAGGAAAGGGTCATAACATTTCATAGTTGACGTCCGATGTCACTTACGCCGAGTCGCATGCAGCAGAAAGAAGGAAAATCTCCCCCATTCACTGTCCAACTGTGAGCATTTGTCTGGCTGGCTGTGCTTCAATAGTTCTGTCAAAAGATTTTAAAAAGAATAAACATTATAGCTCATAATCTCATCACCAAGTTAGAGCTGTGATGTACAAAGTCTGTGAGCCATGTTTCTCTTCCTGTCTTCTAGAACACTTACTGAAGCTCTCAGAGACTGTATCTTCCTGTTTTTAACAGGAGAAATGAATAAATAAATAAACAGAAAAACAAGAAAGAGAACGTACTCCTGGCACCTGTGCTGTGGTACAGTGGCTTAAGCCACCACATGCAATGTTGACATTGTATTTGCATGCCAATTCAACTACCCACTGTTCAAGTTACCGTTCTGTCTCCCTGCTAACATGTCTAGGAAGGCAGTGGAAGATGTCCCATGTATTTGAAGCCCTGCTATCCACATGGGAGATCCAGCTAGAGCTCCAGGAGCCTGACTTTGGCTAAGAGCAGCTGGGGAGTAAACCAGTGGATAGGAGATTGCTGGTTCTGTCTCTGTTCCTCTCTGTGTGTGCATTTGTCTTTTGTTTTCTGTAACTCTGACTCTCAAATAAGTAACATAAATCCTTTTTTTAAGTGAGTATTCCCTTAGTAAAATAGTTACAAGTATTAGACATGTTCATTCAAATTCCACAACCTCACATAATTTTCTCGATTAGATATAATAATGCTAAACTACAAGCCCTAAAACAAGCAGAAATAAATTGTCACCTCTGCTTTGTTGTTACTAAGGGAATCATCCTCTTGAAAGTAGCTGTTGGGGCTAGCACTGTAACACAGTAAGCTAGGCATTCGCCTACGCAGCTGGTATTCCATATGGGCATTGGTTCTCGTCCTGGGTGCTCCACTTCTGATCCAGCTCGCTGCTAATGTCCTGGAAAAGCAGTGGAGGATGGCAGAAGCTCTGGCTCCTGGCTTCACATCAGCTCAGTTGCAGCCATTTCAGCCATTTGGGGAGTGAAACAGTACATGGAAGGTCTCTCTCTTTCTCTCTCCCTCTGTTCCCCTCTCTATATATAATTCTGACTTTCAAGTAAAATAATTAAATATTTTAAATATTTATTTATTTGAAAGAGCAAGAAATCATTCATCTATCAGTTCACCTCCCAAATGTACATAACAGCCAGATCTGGGCCAGGCTGCAGCCAGAAGCAAGCAAATCCATCCCTCCTCTCACACGGTTGCAGGGGCCCAAACCTGAGTCAGCTACCACTGCATTTCCAGGCCCATATTCAGGAAGCTGTATCAGAAATGGAGTAGCAGAACTCAACCCAGCACTCAGACACGGGATACCGGCATCAGGAGCAGTGGTTTAAAGCACTATGCCACACTACCACCCTCTCCTTGTCTTGTTAAAGATTTTAAAAAAAAAAACACTCCATGCCTGACAGATCATGATGCGTGTTACTTTGGTTGAATCTATCATGTATTATACTTGCCTATCAGTAGCTCAGGATGCCTTAGTAAAATATTATAGACCAGGTGGCTTAAACAACAGACATCAGCTCTTTACAGTTCTGGAGGTTAAGAAATAGAAGACAAAAGTGCTGGGGGACTTGGTGTCCAGAGTCAGTGTTTTGTTTGCACTTGTAGGTGGAGGACTTCGTACTGCATGCTTGCAAGATAGGGATCAATGCAACTCTGGTGTCCTCTGAAATGGACACTAGCCCCACCTTCGTGATGTCATTCAGTCTAAGGATCTCTCTGCCTGCAAATATCATGACATTGCCAATTAGGGGTTCAGTGTATGAAGCTGATGGGGCACAGGATGGTTATTTTATGACTGGACTGGGAATGTCATTAAAAATCAAGTCAGCACAGAAGCATAACCAAATAGACACACACACACATAGCTTTTTGTTACGTGGTTTAAAAAAAATATATGTAATTTTTTTTATTGGAAAAGCAGATTTACAGAGAAGACATAGAGCAAAAGATCTGTCGGCTGGATCACTCCCCAAATGGCCACAGTGGCTGCAGCAGAGCTGTTCAAAGGCTGGGAGCCAAGAGCTACCTATGGGTCTCCCACATGGGAGCAGGGGCCCATCCTCTGCTGCTTTTCCAGGCTGTAACATGGAGCTGGACTGGAAGTGGGTTCTGAGACACGAACCAGCACCCAATGCTGGAGCTTGCAAGTGGAGGATTAGCCTGTTGAGCCATTGTGCTGGTCCCTATATATAACTTAATATCTGCCATCCTGGGAAAATATTTGATCATTGATTCTGGAGCTAATTCAAACCTCCTGGCACAGATACATTGCCTAAGCTTCATGTTAAAGGACTGAAAATGACACCTTTCATGCCAAATATAAGACCAACAACCCTTTCAATTCTGTTTTTGCTATATCTCAGGAGGTTTCATATTTTGGTTTTTATTTTTATTCATTCAAAAAATGTTTTTGTTTTTCTTATTAATTTCCTCACTGACTCATAGGTCACAAATAGCATCATTTGCTTCAGGAAGGCCTTCGATTTTCTTTTTCATTTCTTTAGTGACATATTGTTCATTCAGTAGCATGTTATTTAACTTCATGTTGTTGTAAATTTTCAATTTTTCCCTCAATTGTTGATTTAGTTGTATGGCTTTTCAGTTAAGAGGATATGCAGCAACTGAGTAGTAGAGACTATTACATCCAGATGTGAAGATACAATGCAGTGTGCATCTCTACTTCTGAATCAAAAATGGATTCCCAATAAAACTGTTGAATGTATCTTGACAAAACGATGCTGGACTCTCTGCCATTGTCCCTGCCTACAATGTCAGGATACACTTATATAACAGAATGACGGATTTATGATTGTGAAGGATAACACTATTATAATAATATAGGAGAAATCAATGGGGAAAGGGGATTTGGGAAGGGACCCAGAGCCTATGGAATGATGTCATGGAATAATAAAATAATTTTTAAAAAAGAACTAAAAATGGAAGAAGCTAAATGGACCCTTCTAGATGGTGGAACAAGTGAGCAATTATTTGCATAGACACATCTGGGGCCCCTTCCCTCCTACCACTAAACACTTAGGTATTTAACATTCAAAGAAGCAAAAACATATCCATTTAGAAAATACAAGAAAGATAATTGGTTCAGATGTCACAATTATCATAACAAAACTTATTACATATAGCAACAGGATTTCTTCATAATACTTTGCAGAGAAGCTAAAAGCTTTCAAGCCCTTCTCATCAGTAGCCAGATGTGCTGTCCCAGTCTCCCATCAAGTGCAACACTAGGCTTTTTCCATGGGCAGGGAGGGGAGGGGAGCATCTGAATGTTCTCCAAAGCAGACTGTCCTGTCCCTCACGCCGTGGAAAACCTGCCACCCACCCTTCCCAGCCCTGCAGCACAGTGCTTTCCTTTGAGCACACACAATGGGATTTTCTAACAAGCTTCCCAATAGCCAAGTATTCATCAAGCTATACATAGGTTCTGAACAGTGCATCCCCTTTTCTAATTATATTTGTAATTTTAGATTGATGTGATGGGTCAAGCACATGAGGGAAACCCCAAGTTCCCCTAGTTCTCTCTGAACTAGCCCTTTGGGCCGAGCAGAGCTAGAGTAAGCTAAGAGCACCTTCTCCTGCTCCTGCCTTGGTTCAGAGTTATCTGCCCGACCAGTCCCAAACTTCTACACCCCAATCTGCTCCTGAAGTCATCCTTTTGCCCTCACACTCATGTGGTGGCTTTTCCTCTTGTGGTCAGGTCGGGTCCTGCTTTCATCCATCTGACACTGTCACCCTTCTCTGATCTTGTCTAGGTTGTTTTAAGGTCTGAGAACCAGTACCCGCTACTTGAACGCACCCCAATCCCTCAGTGCACCCTATCACTCCTTTTTCTGGTACTAGGGCAAATATCAGCTTCCTGGATTTAGTATGTCTCTTTACTTCATGACTTTCTTAACTCATTAAATCCTTCATCACCTGAACCACAAATTCTGTATAAAATTCCTTCTGTGTGAAAAAATCTCTTGATGAGACCTGACAGGCACCAAAATCCATGCTTCATGCACCTCCTGAGTAGAGACACAGCCCCGAAGCTAAAGAGACTTGAAAGGGTTGGATAATACTGCATCTGATTCTTGAAAAGAGTTCCAGAACATTGGACATTAAATATTCTGCCCCTATGCTTGGTATACGCTTGCAATGAAAGATCCCCAACTGAACTTGAACTGTGGCAATGCAGCAAGGTGGAGGAATCCACCATGGGGGGAGGGTTGGGAGAGGAGTAGGGGGAATCCCAGTGCCTACAACTGTGTCACATAACTCAATGTAATAAAAAAATTAAAAATAATAAATAAATAAATATTCTGCCAAGTTGGTTGGTCTCATAGTGAAGATCAAATTCATTCACAGAAAAAAAAAATCTGTATTTCTTACATACCGAAGATTAAAGACAACTATATTATTATGAAAACCATATTTGCAAATGGCTTTCTTGTTCCTTAGTTCTTTAGATAATCATAAATATTCTTACATCACAAATTTGTTATTTCTTCCCAAAATAATAGAATTCTGGGGATTTTGTTTTAAGAATGTGGTCCAACCTTGGAGTACATGTATCCGGACTGAGCCTCCTCTGATGCTGATGCCTGTGCAGTGGACACTATGCCCGGAGACAAACTTGTGACATGACAGTCAGTTCATCTAGGCCAACAGACATGGAATGTCCTGTCAGAAGAAGAAAGCAGAACGGGCTGGACAACCCTCCTGGCCAAGCTTTGCAGTGTGTTCCTTGACCTGTGGATGCACAAAGGTGGACCTAGTCAGACAACAGACCTTGCAAAAATTTTCTCCACCCTAGTGCAGCAAAGTCAATGACGTAACTATCAGAACCACTCAAATAACCTTCAGAACACTCTTGCCCACACTGGGGTCTCCAGGGTGTTATCACATGACCACTGCTCAACTGCAGATGCAGATATAGTCTGACAGCAGGGAGAGTCCCCTCCACTTCCCCTTCTGCAGATACAGGAAAATAACAAGTAAATGTCTCACCTTCCTCTACCCTTCCACCCTAATTGGAGGCCCACATGAGCATGCATCCTTCTAACTATGTAAATAAAAACAAAACAAAAGTGTTTTTGAAAAGAGAGTATGTAAATACATGTTTGTCCAAATAAATTATAAGAACATTCAAGTCACTATTAATTTAAACTCATCCATTAAGTCATTGACAAATTTTCTCCAAATCTTTCAAACATCCACTGCCTATCATCCTTCCCCAGCCTAGTGCAGACTTACATGGATAATTCCTGAACCAACATTTCCTTCATTTTCTCCTTTGCCAGAAGCATTCTTTTAAAGACAAATGTGATTAAACTTAGAGAGCTGGCTACTGTCTTCATGCGATGTACCAACCTTATTAAATGGCTGACACTGGCATGCTGTAATCTCTTTTCTTGACTTCCAGTACCATTTCTGGTCATTTTCTACTTTGAATTCTTTCTGTACTAGATATCTCTGACTTTTTCAAATACTTTAGACTATCTTTTGTCACTAGGGCTCTGAATATGCTTTTATTTTCTAGAACTTTCAGATGCTACCTGCCATTCAACCCTTTCCAGATAATCCTTTAGGTTTCAGCATTGCTATGATTTGAATGTATGTGCTCCTCCAGACTCCTCACACTGGAAGCTAAACCCCAAGCTACTGACATTCAGAGGAGGGCCCATGGAGAGTGGGTCCTGTCATCACTAATGGGAATAGCGCCCCCTAGAAGGGCATGTTTATCCTTCTAATCTTTCTGTGTTGCATGAGCACAGCAACAGGGTACCATCTTAGAGACAGAGAGGGAGTCCCCACAAGACGCCAGACCCTCCAGCACCTGGAATTTAGACTTCTTAAACTCTACCTAATACTCTGAGAAATAAATGTCTATTATTTGCAAGTTGCCAGTCTGGAATTTGGCTATAGTAACATGAACTCACCACGGCAAGCATCAACCTCACTTCCCCACAAAAACATTCCCTCAAGTACTCCTTGTCCAACCAAGGTGAGTTAGAAAATCTTGGCTTGCATCCCCACAGCACCCTATGTATTTAAACATCTGTGGCCTCTATGGAGGCAGAAACTATGTCTGAAATAGTTATGGTCCGTAAGACAGAGCTTCAGGTAGTAGATACTCAACAAATATTTGGTGAATTATTGAGCTTCAACTATGTCATTTAGTGCGGTCACACTTTCAAATGGGAAGAAATATTCTTGGAGATTACCTAATCAAATCAATCCTCTCTTATAAGAAGCTAAATAATGTAAGTCATATAACTTCTTATGTTAAAATCAGCTTTAAATACGATGAACAAATAAATGAGAGAGTGATTGTTGAGGTAGAATTAAAATCTAGCTCTAATTTTGGAATATTACCCTTGAGGATTGATTCCAAGGACACTGATGAATTATACCAGCTCTAAGAAAATAATTGCATCAAGTAATAATTTGAGTTCTTGTAGCATTTATAAATGATATGCCAACTTCTCACAGGCAAATATTCCTTCTTGAGCTAATTTTTAATATATTCATATTATTTTTAATCTGCAAGCAGAACTTCTTGTCCCATGTGGTAACATAGGTGTTTCCTCTCTGCATTTGCCCATGCCATGGAACTGTCTTCTCTTTCACTTTTCGCTTATCTAATCTCTTTCCCTATTAAATGGAAATGCCTGAATGATTTACTCAGCCAGGGTGGTAGATTTGCACAGCATCCAGTGAGCATACAACCTCTTTGTCAAGCACAATTCATCCAGACTTTAATCTAAATGTGATATCAACAAAAGGAAACAGAGTAACAGCAAGACCAGGACAGTGACGGGCTGTGGAATCAGTGTTACTCCAGGCTGACTGCACCTAAAATGTTATGATGCTACTGCATGAACCATGTGGTGCTGAAGAAGACGATAAAAACAAGAACATCAATGTCTGTGAGATACAGCAAAAATGGTCTTGGACATTTACAACGTCAGGTGCTTACAAGCAACGAAAAAGTCTCTTAGGAATGAATCACAAGAACTTACTGAAAAAGATGCAAATGACTAGGAAGTGCGAAAAGGCAAAAATCACAGCAAAAATAATTAGATTTGAAACCAAAAAACTGCAAATTGAAACAAGAAAATGCCATTTTCTAAGAAGATGAGCAGAACAACCTCTCAGTTGTATTAGCAATGAGCATCATGAGGGAGCAACCACTTAAAACTAGAAATGAAAGAGAAATGGTTCCAACTTCTTGCTATTTATGTGTCACCTATATATTTCTACAGTTGGCAGCCACCCACCTCAAGCCTGCAAAAAAAAAAAACAACAAACTGTCAGGGCGGGGTGGGGAGGGAAAGAAGGGTTGTGAGGCGGCAGGCCAGGGAGCCAGCTGGGCATTGTGGTTCTGGCTGGAATGCCCGCTTGCCTGGTTCCTGTCCTCATGACTTCATCTTCTAATCTTGCTGCTAATGAACCTGGGAGTCAGTAGATGACACCCCAAATACCTGAGTCTCTGCCACTCACCTAGGGAGACACAGAATGAATTTCAGACTCTTAGCTTTTATATAATTTAGAGTATGACCTGGTATATATAAGGTTCTCTCTCTCTCTCTCACATAAAATGGAAAAAAGATATATTTTTTTAAGTTTAAGAACAAAAAGTACAAAAAGATTACTTAAAAGATGTAATTGGCTTTTTCTACAGTCATTTCAAGGTTATTTCCTAATGCTGATTTAGGTAAAAGCCTTCTGACCAATTGTTATGAATATTTTTTTAAAAAAATATTTATTTTTATTGGAAAGGCATATTTACAGAGAAAAGGAGAGACAGAAATATCTTTCATCTGCTGGTTCACTACCCAAGTGGAACAATGATTGGAGCTGAGCCAATTTGAAGGCAAGACCCAGGAGCTTCTTCTGGGTCTCTCATGTGGCTGCATAGTCCCAAGGCTTTGGGCCGTCCTCTGCTACTTTGCAGGCCATTAGCAAGGAGCAGATGGGAAATGGAGTAGCCGGTACATGAACTGGTGTCCATATAGAATCCTGAGATTTAAAAGGGGAGGATTTAGCCGATTGTGCTACCATGCCAGGCCCACTATGAATATTTTGTATGGGTGAAAATGGAATCATTTTCAATTTTGTTTAACTGATTCCATTATTGTTTGGTCAGTCCAAATGATTTCCTCCCCCAAATGTTGTTTAACAAATCCAAATACTTTCCTTTATTTTAGAAGAGGTTAAATAGGTCCCAGAAGCTAATCTTCAATTCTAGCCAAAGAACTCTCTGTAAATCTTAAAATATGTAAATATTAATAGGAGTTATCTGATCCTGGAGCAGTGGCCTTGCAGTTAAAGTCCTTGCCTTGCACGTGCTGGGATCCCATATGGGCACCAGTTCTAATCCCAGTGGCCCCCATTCCCATTTAGCTCCTTGATTGTGACCTAGGAGAGCAGTCTAGGATGGCCCAAAGCCTTGGGACCCTGCACCCATGTGGGAGACCCAGAAGAGCTCTTGGCTCTTGGTTTCAGATTGGCACAGCTCTGGCTATTGCAGCAGCTTGGGGAGTGAAGCAGTGGACAGAGAATCTTCCTCTCTATCTCTCCTCATCTCTGTATATCTGCCTTGCCAATAAAAATAAAATAAATCTTTTTAAAATATATCTATGTAATAGCAAGTATTACAGAATGCAGTGGCTAATTTTGCCCATCACAAGGCTAAGACAGGAGGCCAGTGACACACTCTGCAGGTGTGCCTGTGAGAGTACAAGCAGAAGACAGCAGTGTATGGATCGGTAGACTGAGCAAAGATCGTTCTCAGCAATGTGGGTGGGTGCCACCCCACCTGGAGGGTCCCCACAGACCACAATGGGTCACATGCAGGGGCACATGGCCCTCCTCTCAGTGAACTAAGACCTACATCTCCAACCCCAATGTGATGCTCCTTAACTCTTAGGCCTGCAGATGCCAACTGGGACTCACCCACGGACTCCTGAGTGCTCAAGTCTTTGGGCTCAGACTGAATGACAACGCTGACTTCCCTGGTTCTCTAGCTTGCAGAGGATGAGTTGTGGGCCTTCATCACATAAGCCAAGCTCTACAGTACTAGGCCAGTGCATGCACGTATAGTACCCTAACCCAGTCAGCATTTGGATAAATTGGAACCTGCGAACACATGCTGATAGGGATTTACGTGGACCATGATGCTTTAGAAAACAGCTCAATAGTTAGCTAAGACAGGTATCATCAAGATTTTTTCACAGAAAGTTCATCTAAAGGGTCAATCAAGAGTTATCATATCACACAGCCATTGTATTCTCAGGTATAGACCCAAGAAGAGTAGAAATACATATTCATAAACAATTTCTCCATGAGTGTTTATAGCCACATCATTCATTACATCCAAACTGTGGAAACATCCCAAACGCCCATTATTTCATGACTGAATGAATAAATTGGGTGTGCATTTCACACAATGGAATGTTATGCACCAATCAGGCTGCAACACGGTGGAACCCTAAAAGCATCATGCTGAAACAAACCTCTCACCAAAGACCACACATTGCATAGTTGTATTTCCACAAGATATCCAGGACAGGTAAATCTACAGAAACAGAAAGCAGATTAGTGGCTGCCTGGGGCCAAGGGGAGGGCAGGCAGCCTGAGTGTTGTAGGGAGTAGCTGCCACAGGCTGTGGACTTCTTTTTGGAGTGATAAAAACCTTCTAAATTTGATCGTGGTGATGATTAGGCAGTTTGGTGAAGATACTAAAAAAAAAATTGAATGATATACCTTAATTGGGTTAATTGTGTGGGATGAAATTATACGTTAATAAAGAGGCAGTAAATTTTCCTCCTATCACAGGAAAATTCACTTTGATAGTTGACTATTAATGTTCTGAAACAGTTAAAGGGAAGGGCATTAAGAATAAAAGTGAATATGGAGCAGGGAGAGTGAATAATCCCTACTGCATGACCTAAAACCAAACCAAACACTCCAAGGGAAAGAGATAGCAGTAACAGCTCTGGGCAATTCCATCTAGGAGTTCCCTCCCACCTCATCCTGAAGTCCAGCCCTGCTTCCCCCTGCCCCAGGCCAACCAGGTTCACCTCTCGCTACTCTGGGTTTGACCAGTTGGCAGGTGCTTTATCTGAAAAGTAACATTTTACCATTCGTTTGCATTGTTTCATTTCATTCTGATCTTCCCAACATTATGCATTAGCTAAGACAGGTATTATTATCACCATTTCACACATGTGCAGACTGAGGCTCTGCGGGTGAAGCTGGCAACGCTTATGAAGGAAACGTGGAATGCAGAGATAGCCTAATTGATGCGCAGTTCAGTGTTCCCTGTATGTGCTGTTCCTACCTGCCTTTTCAAACACATGTTGCTTATTCTCTGCGGTAGTGTCCTCTTCAGGGTGCGCATAATTAAAACATTAATTGCAGCATGTATTTTAATTGACGGGCTCTACTGATTTCAAAAAACCACAAAACCACTGATTCGTCAGATTGAGCAGAGTCCAGTCAGCAATGGAATTTATTAATCCATCTCTGCAGACATTACTAATATTTCCCTTAAGCAACATTCTGAACAAGAGATGAAAGCAAAAAGCCCGTGGCTAAAGTGAGGAGGCTGGAACCTCAGCAAACAAACATCAGTGTGAGCATGGCTTCATGTAGCTTCTGCTTTAAGGTTGGCTCCTCCAGCCATGCCTTCTGCTTCTGCCCTTGCCTTTCCTCCCACAAGATCCTTGCAAGCTTCAGAACCTGCCTTAAGTCAAATGCAGAATGTTTTCTCATTCCAGAACAAACTATATTTACACATGTATTTTAAAATTTAAACAAAATGGAGTTTAAAAGCTAAAACATTGCAATCCTCAATATATGCTGAATGACTGCTGAATCCTGGCAACGATGCATCCGTATTACCAAGGAATGAATATAACAGATTAGTTACACTTTTTTTAATGGAAATAATATAATATTATAGATTTGGATGATTTTGCTTTTTTGAGAATTTCTCTTTAACTGTGATCACACAGATGAAAACTGACATATACGATCATGGAGTTTGTCAATCTCCTTGTGCATGCCTGACCGGCTACTCCAGGAAATCTGAAAAAGAGAACTGTTTCTGGGCAGTGACTAAGAAAAGGTTCATTGTTTTTCCTAATGGAGAATTAATGGCCATCACTGGGGACAAGAAAAGGTCACAACAGGAGGCACCTAGCCACGCAGAGGGCTCCTAGATAACTTCCCCCCAACTTTCCCTGCAACCAAATTGTCTAATTTTAGAAAAATATGACCTACAAACTACAAAATTCCACTTTCTCTGAACTGAGATAAAGTCTCCTCCCACAGGCTTTTACCTCCTGTATTTGATATAGATAACTGCTATCTGCCTCTTGGGGATTAAAAGGAACTAAAAGAGTCCTCAACATAATAAACTTGTGACTAGGTAGATGAGTTGGTTTGGTTATTCTGATGATCAGATAAAGGATCTTCTGGTTATCTAGATCTGTATAAAAACTATCCCAAAACCCAGTGGTTTCATAGAGCGAAGGGTAGACCACATGTCAGCGTCCTGGTGCAGGGCTCAGCAGGGTGAGTCTGTCTCATGTGCATGACAGAGGTCTCTGGATGAAGTGCTATTGATGGATGAGTCACTTTGCAGGAGGCAAGACGGCATTTTTCTTTTGTCTGAGCTCTTGGCAGGGGTGGCAAGAGGGCTTGAATCCATGTGCTACCTACCACATTATGTCTCTAAAATAAGTCTTTAGAGTCATGGCAGTTCTCTCCCAGAAACCAAGTGACCCAGGTAGAAGCTATAAAACGACCTTTATGCTATGGAAGATTGTGAGATTGGTCAAGTAAGCCACTAAGGCCAGTCCAGATTCTGGTGGTGAGTTACTAGACCTTGGTTCTTGGTGAAGAAGAAGTAAAAGCTTCCTCAATCTAATCTATCACTAAACAAAAAACCATGGAGCTCATGCCACTGGTGTAGCCACTAAAAAGTCTATGTTGATATAGAAGAAGGTGATGTGCTTAAGCGTCTGCCTGTCCTCCAAACTCCCTGTCTCAAGCTCCCAGATTGCCACACTCAGCTTAGCAGTCCCATATCTGCTGGCCAAAGAGAAAGGACTAAACAGTCACAGTTTTTACCATTATCTTCTTATGCTCTTATTAAAGGAACCTATATAATTTGAGGACAATGAAGGCTGTATCTGCTCCAGAATGAAATCCTTGGTCTTAGGTGGGTGAAGGTGCGGTTATCAATGGGTGAGAGTTACAATTACTGGTTTGTGTATGTGAAAAAAAAAAAAGTTAATAAAAATTTTTTTCAATGTAAAATATGAAACAGTTCAGAAATTCTGCCAGCCAACCTAGGTTGGGATAACAAGGTACCATATAGACTGGACGGTTAAAACAGCTGTAGAAGTTTGTTCTCGCCTTTCTGGAGGGTGGACAGTCCACTATTCAGGTGTCGGCAGGATTTTCCTTCTGGCAGGGACTTTCCTCCCAGCAGGAGAGGGCTACTGTGTATTCACATGACCTTTCCTGAGTGTGGACACAGAGACACGCTCTCTACTGTCTGTGCTTTGTGCATTTCTTTCTTTCTTAATACTCATCAGATCAGAACCCCACCACAACCCTACTTCACCTTAGTCATTTCCTTGAATGTTTCATCCCACAATGCAGCCACACACAGACTTAGTGCTTCAACATATGCATTTGAAGGGCGGGGGGTATACATGATTCAATCCACAGCAGGTGTTTAAAACCAAATTTGTTTTTCAACATGTATTTATGTTCATTGGAAAGGCAGATTCAGAGAGAGAAGAGACAGAGAGAAAGTTCTTTCATTCACTGCTTTACTCCCCAAATGACTGAAATGGCTGAAGCTGAGTTGATCTGAAGCCAGAAGCCAGGAGCCTCATCCAGTCTCCCATGCTGGTGCAGGGTCCCAAAGCTTTGGGTCATTCTCCACTATTTTTCCAGAACATATGTAGGCAGCTGGGTGAGAAGTGGGACAGCCAGGACATGAACTGGTGCCTATATAAGATTCTGGCACTTAAGGTGGAAGATTAGCCAGTCGAGCTATCATGCTGGCTCCAAAACAAGATATTTAAGTACTCTTCATCTGCCCTCTTGTCAAGCCCCTGTTTTGCAGTTCAGTGGACCATTAGGGAAGGTACTGTGGATGCAGGCAAAAGTTCTCTGAGTGCTCCTTGTTGCAGGTACAAAACATTCATAGAGTAAAAGTTACATCATTTATAATAAAGGCAATGGCCAAAAAAAGAATGTCATTTTAAAAGAGTGTACCCAATAAAAACATGCATAAGTAGTCTTTTTAACTTTTTTCAAAAAGAGACTTATTTGACAGACACAGTTAGAGGGAAAGAATCCCCCATTCACTAATTCACCCCCAAATGGCTGAAATAACCAGTGCCGGGTTATTCAAGCTAGGAGCTTGAGTTTAGCAGGTGGTGGCAACTTGGGTCATTTTCTGTTACTTTCCTGGGTGTATCGGCAGGAAGCTGTGTTGAAAGTGGAGAAGCTGGGACTCAAACAGCCACCCATAGGGGATGCCAGAATTGTCAGCAGTGTGTTAACTTACTGAACCACAACTCCAGTCCCAATAACTTATCTTCAAATATTCCATTCATTTGATAAAAACATATCATGATTTGATACAACAACAAATTTTACTTTATAGACAAGAAACTTGACCCTGCACCCACTTGGGAGACCTGGAAGAAAGCTCTGGCTGCTGGCTTTGGATGGGGTCAGCTCCAGTTACTGTGGCCACTTGGAGAGTGAATCATCAGATAGAAGATCTTCCTCTCTGTCTCTCCTCCTTTCTGTATATCTGACTTCCAAAAAATAAACAAAATAAACCTTTTTTTAAAAGCTAAGTCACTTCTCCAACTTAAAAACTTCTTGCAACTTAAAAGCTGTTGTTGCATTTGCTATAGACATAATGATCTCAAAAGCAATTCATGATTACGAAATGAAATAAAGGCAAATTGTTCACGAGAAGAGTATGGGATAGATCCTAATTGAAAAATCTTGATGATGGAAGGTAAAGAATGTGGCAGTTTTACTTGGGGTATCAAAAGCATTATTTAAGTCATCTGTCTCCTGCACTACTCTAGACTTCATTCATTAATTAAGATTACCTTGATAATCCCGTATCTGAATCATGAGGTTAAATCCTCAACCTCCTTTTTCTCCTGGGCTGTGCATGCTCAGACTTACAGCACTTGACTGGTTAATTCATTCACCAACAATTTATGAAGCTCTCATTTGGTTCCAGGAGCCTCGCTAAGTGCTGAGATACATATAGATCAATAAGATATGGTCCCTGACAGTGCCATGTTTACAGCTCTATAAGGAAACACCACAAGGGTTAGTGGTTGTAATCAAAGGC
The DNA here is from genome assembly GCF_017591425.1 of Ochotona curzoniae. Taxonomy (NCBI): domain Eukaryota; kingdom Metazoa; phylum Chordata; class Mammalia; order Lagomorpha; family Ochotonidae; genus Ochotona; species Ochotona curzoniae. The sequence continues at coordinate 12,513,299 of NW_024466502.1, forward strand.
TTATACTAGGATAACTGACCCAGGGTATGGGGGAAACTCAAAACAGGGAGTTGGTTATAGCTAAAGCAACTCCAAACTGTTATCAATAAATCTATCAGCCAGTATGTTTCTGATCAGGCTGTTGCCAGCCTCCTAACTCCTGTGTGTCCCAACAGCAAAAGCAGAATTTCATTACAAAGTAAGTAAGCCCTGTGATACAAAGACAGCCCCCTTTCCTCTAAAGCAAACAAACAAATATTATCAATACAGGGCTATGTCTGACAGCAATAGGTATACCTGCTAATAGACAAGGTGCACACGTTAATGTCAGTGCACTGGAAAGCAATGCTTCAGGCACGTGTATGATGGTAGCGTCTAGCCACTCCAGACAACTGACTGGAATGTGAAAGTGGAGGCTGATAGTGATCCAAAGGACATATCAACTAGGAACCTAGTATTTAGAAACACTTCAATGCACAAACACATTAAGACACAGTGTGGTTCTACAAATACAAGGGGCTGGTAAATCCACTGAGGTCACTGGTCAACCTTCCAGGACTTCCAGGACGGACCACCTGCAGATGGCTCTCAGGCTGACCACCAATCTTTAACGTCTCAGAGGTCCTGCCTAGGGGGCTCTTCCTACACCGCACTGACAAACCCCGAAGGAATCATGGAATGTTGCTCAGAGGCTCTTTTGCCCTGCCTCTAAGGGAAGGCAGTGTGATGCCGTTAGCTAAAACAAGCAATTTGCACTTAAGGAATTAAGGATGGATGACACAGGGGAGGCTGACCAGCTCTAAGCAGAACTGACAGACAACAATACTGGCGCAAAAATTGAAAATTATGAACCAAAGCAGAGAGCTCAGAAACCAAACTCCACGAATTTTATTTTTAGTAGAAGCCACACTCAGGGGCAGTGTAAACAAGCAGTGTTTTCAATGAGTGGATCTAAAATGGAAAGAAATCCATTCTTACACTATGTTAACAAAAATTTCAGATGGATAAATAGTACTGGTATGATAAATTCTTCCATAGATAACAAGCTTGGATCTAAATATATTTATTTTTAAAAGATTTATATTTATTTAGAGACAGGGTTACAGAGAGCAAACACAGAAAATCAGATGGTCCATCCACTACTTCCCTCTCCCAAACGGCCACAATGTCCAGAGCTGAGGCAGTCCCAAGCAAGGAGGGAGGATCATTTCGGAGTCTCCCATGTGATTGCAGTGGCCTAAGTACCTAGCTCATCCTCCACTGCTTTTCCAGGCACTTTAGCAGAGAGCAGGATAGAAGTGGAGCAAGCAGGACTTAAACCAGCATCCACATGTGGTATTTGTAGCTTTCCCTGCTACACCACACTGCTGGCCCAGACACAAAACATTATTTTTTTAGGAAAAAAAATCAAAAGTGAACTGAAATATAAGCAGAAACAGAGGAAAGCACAAAGTGAGTTGTATGCCATGAATATATCCAGTAGTCGATATGAACAGAAATGCTTACAGCTGCTGTTTTACAATGATGAAAAAAAAAACTACATGCTCATCAACAGAAGAGTAAGCAATAAGCTATGATATGTTTACAAAATCAATTTTTTTTGTTATAAGCAAATAACTTTAAGTAAAAAAAAAAATCTATTCACTAAGAAAGGAAGATGGGTCTATACCCACTCTTAAACAGCAGGTACATTCCATAAAAATCAGAGTTCTAACAAAGTATCACAAAAGTTGGAAAGCCTGGCACAGTCACAGGTATAACAGACAAGAGTCTTGTAAACGGCCACTGTCTACTTACTGAAGGCTCATACACTTCTCCAGGGGTGGCCAGTGCCCCCTGCCTCATGCTTCTCCGGGAGTGGCCAGTGCTCCCTGCCTCGTGCTTCTCCAGGAGTGGTCAGCACTCCCTGCCTCGTGCTTCTCCAGGGAGTGGTCAGTGCTCCCTGCCTCGTGCTTCTCCAGGAGTGGTCAGTGCTCCCTGCCTCGTGCTTCTCCGGGATTGGTCAGCACTCCCTGCCTCGTGCTTCTCCAGGGAGTGGTCAGTGCTCCCTGCCTCGTGCTTCTCCAGGGAGTGGTCAGCACTCCCTGCCTGGTGCTTCTCCAGGAGTGTTCAGTGCTCCCTGCCTCATGCTTCTCCAGGAGTGGTCAGCACTCCCTGCCTCGTGCTTCTCTGGGGGGTGGTCAGTGCTCCCTGCCTCGTGCTTCTCCAGGGAGTGGCCAGTGCCCCCTGCCTCGTGCTTCTCCAGGAGTGGTCAGTGCTCCCTGCCTCGTGCTTCTCCAGGAGTGGTCAGTGCTCCCTGCCTGGTTCTTCTCCAGAAGTGGTCAGTGCTCCCTGCCTGGTTCTTCTCTAGGGCGTGGTCACTGCTCCCTGCCTGGTTCTTCTCTGGGGGTGGTCAGTGCTCCCTGCCTGGTGCTTCTCCAGGAGTGGTCAGTGCTCCCTGCCTGGTTCTTCTCTAGGGCGTGGTCACTGCTCCCTGCCTGGTTCTTCTCTGGGGGTGGTCAGTGCTCCCTGCCTGGTGCTTCTCCAGGGAGTAGTCAGTGCTCCCTGCCTCGTGCTTCTCCAGGAGTGGTCAGTGCTCTCTGCCTCGTGCTTCTCCAGGAGTGGTCAGTGCTCCCTGCCTGGTGCTTCTCCAGGGAGTAGTCAGTGCTCCCTGCCTCGTGCTTCTCCAGGAGTGGTCAGTGCTCCCTGCCTCGTGCTTCTCAGGGGTCGTGGTCCCCCCAGTTTGGTGGACATCCTTGATGGGTTCCATCTCCTTGAGTTTCACGGTGCCTGCTACAGGTTCTGCCTCTCTCTTTGATCCACTAGACAGGCTTTTTTCCACACTTCCATTGGACAAATTTAGGAGGAAATGTTTGTCTAAGGTCTGTAAACAAAGAGTCCACACATTGTTCTGGAAAGTAGAGTTCAGTTCTTCTTTCCTTTTGGCTTTTATCTTGCTCTTCAGAATCTCTGAAATGCCATCAATACCCTTGGGAAGGCTGGAACCAAAGGCTGACCCAGCTTCATCAATGCATGAGTACCATGCACTGCAGTAAGCACCCTGGAGTTTATAACTGAGCCCAAATCTGATACCTTCTAGATCACTCCAGCAAAGATATATTAATCAGCTAACAGGATTATAAACTACTGCGATTATAAACAATAATCTTATATTTACAAAGTTATAAACTAGTGAGAGTATAAGCAGTAAACTACGGTACATTTACAAAGCGGAATATTAGATAGCAAATAAGATGAAAAAGCTCTTGTGATGCGCCATAACATTGTTGAATCCAAACAATATTCATAAATGCAATAAATTCACCAATGTAGACTGTATATGTTTAACTTATGAAAACTTTAAGATTTATTTATTTTTATTGGAAAGTCAAATATACAGAGAGGAAAGACAGAATGGAAGATCTTTCGTTTGCTGATTCACTCCCAAGTGGCTGCAGTGGCCAGAGCTGCGCTGATCCAAAGCCAGGAGTCAGGAGCTTCTTCTGGGTCTCCCACATGGTACAGGGTCCCAAGGCTTTGGGCCATCCTCAGTTGCTTTCCCAAGCCACAAACAGGAAGCTGGATGGGAAGTGGGACTGCCAGAACATGAACTGGAGTCCATATGGGATCCCAGCACATGCAAGGCAAGGACATTAGCCACTAGGCTACTGTGCCAGACCCCTATAAAACTTTCATAACCTAAAATAAAAGTGAAAAGGGCTGACAATGGGGTTTAGTGGGTTAAGCTATTGTCTGCAATGCCAGCATGCCTTATGAGTGCTGGTTCAAGTTCTGCTGCTCCACTTCTGATCCAGCTGCCTGCTAGTACATTTGGGAAAGCACTGGATGATGACACAAGTGTGTGGGCCCCTGTCACCCATGTGGGAGTCCCGGAGGGCGTTCTTGCCTCTTGGCCCTGGACTGGTCCTGTCCCAGCCACTGCAGCCAACTGGGAAGTGAACCAACAGATGGGAAAGTGAGTTCTCTCTCTCTCTCTCTCTCTTTCTCTCTCTTTCCCTCCCTCTTTTCCTCCCTCCTCTTCCTCTGTCTGTTACTCTGCCTTTCAAATAAATAAATCTTTTTTTTTTAAAGTGAAACAAAAACATACTTTTAAAAGGCTATCTCTAGATAAGAAAACTATTTTTTAAAAAGGGAATTTTAAAAAGTGGTTTAATTGAATTGGGGAGACAAATGGATACTTACTGTTTAGTTAGGGTCTGGCACAGTGGCTCAATTGGCTAATCCATCCCCTTCAAGCAACAGGATCCCACATGGGCATGGTTTGTGTCTTGGCTGCTCCATTTCCCATCCAGATCTTTGCTTGTGGCCTGGGAAAGCATTGAAAGACAGCCCAAACCCTTGGAACCCTGTATTCACAAGGGAGACCGGAGGAAGCTCCTGGCTCCTGGCTCCTGGCTCGGGATTGGTTCAGCTCTGGCTGTGGCAGACATTTGGGGAGTGAACCAACAGAAGCTTCTTCTCCATCTGCTTCTCTCTGTAAATCTACCTTTCCAATAAAAATGAATAAATCTTTAAAACAAAAGAAATTGTTAGTTAGATACAGGCTTACCAACACATCTTATTTTGGATATTGAATTGGTACATATCAGATAAATTATTTTTTAAGATTTTTTTATTTGAAAGGCAGAATTAGAGAGAGATCTCCCATCTGCTTGTTCACTCCTCAAATGGCCACAATGACTGCATCTGGGCTGGTCCAAAGCCAGGAGCCATAAGCTTCTTCTGGGTCTGCCACGTGGGTGCAGGGGCCCAACAACTTGAGCCACCTTCTGCTGCTTTTCCAGGCACTTGGCAGGGATCTGGATCAGAAGTGGAGCAGCCAGGACTCATATTGGTTCCCATATGTGATTCTAGCACTGCAGACAGAGGAATAGCATGCCATGCCACGAGACTGGCCCCAGTTAAATCACTAAACATAAGTAAATAAAAGTGGTCATCGATGAGCCAATTATGAGTCTGTCATGACTCAGTAACTGTGAGGAAACTAATTGTGTATTTGTGGTTCATAAAAGAAAGGTGGAAACTAGGGAGACAGAGAGGGCAGGTGGACACGTAAGCTTGGAGGGCAGACGGAGACAAGGCAGCACTGTTAGGGGCAGCCTTTAGTAGCCCTTGGCTATGGGAGTAAAAAGCAACATCTGGCTTACTGGGCATTCCCAAACACTCGGTGCTGGCTAAGGCAGTGAGGGATAGTGGACTGTAGCCAAGACAAAATCTGGGCTGAGCACAGAGCAAGGAGAGAGCTGGCAGCATAGCAGTTCAGGAGAGCGTGGGGCAGGGGGGTCCTTCAGATGGGGCTTAGAAACATCCTCCTGAGAACCTGTTGCTGGGCATACCCTCAGTGAGTGTGTGACAGCATGCGCTAGGAAGGTCTGAGCAGCTGACCCCAGAACCTGCTAAGCTTTGCACTAGACACAAAGCAGTTTGGTCATAGTGAGGGCCCTGAACTTGGCTCCAATCTTCATTCTCCCATGTAGGGTGCTGGGACGTGGGGCAAGCTCCTCACTTCTTTGGTCTAAGGCTCCATTCCGCAAATTGTAAGTTGCAGATGGGAACTCTTCACTCCTAGGATTTTTCTGAAAGTTAACTTAAGATCATTCCTGTAAAAGGTGTGCCATCTTTAAGCATTAGTAACTTGATAGCCAGGAAGCAAACCGCTTAGCAAATGAGTTGGACAGTGAAACATTCCAGCGTTGGAAGCTTCATCTGAATGGTTGACCCCAGCAGTGTGGATGTGGAAGGAAAAAACAGGCTGCTCCACTTCGGATTCCACTCCCTGTTAACAGCCTGGGAAAGCAGCAGAAGACAGTTCGAGTGTCTGCCAACTATGTGGGAGACCCACATGGCAGCTCCCGGCCCAGCCTGCCCCAGTCCTGACTGCTGCGACCCTAGCCTTAGTACCAGTTTGAGTCCTGGTTTCTCGCCTTTAAATCTTGCTTTCTGCCAACAGACTCTGGGAGGCAGTGGATGATAGTTCAAGCGCTCCTGCCCCTGCCACCAAGGTAAGGGACATGGATGCAGTTTCTGGCTTCTGGTTTGGACCTGGCTGTTATAGGAGGAATAAACCAGCAGATGAAAGATTCTCTTTCTCTCTCTCTCTCTCTCTCTCTCTCTCCCTCCCTCCTCTTCCTCTTAAGTCAATGAAAACAAATTAAGCAGATAAAAATGACTAGAATGAAATTGCTGCCCTGCTTGAGCACCCCTAAGGTGAAAGGATGAATCTATATTCATGGTTTCAGGAGCAGTGAGAATATAACAGGATGGAGAACTCTGTGGATGAAAAAAATAGCGGCGAAGGGCTGTTTCTGCAGCTCTGGGCTCCTGTCACAGCTGCTCTTGTCTCTCGGGCTTGTATGTAGACCCTGTGTCGGGGACCCCTCCTCTTTAGGGGACTGACAGCAATAGGGCTACAGAGCTGACAAAAGCTCAAGGTTGGCTGTGCCCACAGGTTGCTCATTTCCTTTTTAACAGGACAAACAGGCTGTATGACTTTATATGCAGGTATGGAGGCTTAAGAGTGCTCCCATGGGGGTTGCTGAAGAGCAGACTCCCCAACGCTCTCTGACCATGATGGCTGGCGCTCAGTGTCCTGGGGTGAGAATCTGGCTTCTGCACCTAGAGGGCATTGCTTTCACTGCCCATCAGTGCCCTGTGGTCTCCTGAGGACCCCCTGGGCTTACCTTCACCTGCATGGTTATAGGAAACTCCAACAAGGAGACATGTAGGGGAAACAACCTGATGGAGATGGAAGAAAACGGTCTAGTTTGCTTGGAAACCTGAGCATTCTCGGCTCCTTTTGGAAGAGAAAGGGAAAACAAGCCGGTGCGGCTGGTGTTGCCAAGGTAGGTTTCAATTCCCCAGGCACCTCATTGCTGCCTCCTAGTGAAAGTTTTAGAATTGAAAGGAAACCATTTCCTGGAGACAACCTAAGAAGAAAAGAAAGTAAAATTTCGCCAAGTTGTTCTCAGACTGGCCAGCTCTGATGAGATGATTTTGTTATATCAGACATTACTGTGGCCAGAGGGATAATACGGACACATACAGAGTCTACTGATCATATCACATGGGTCTCTGGGAGCTTACCGTCAAGAGTGGGCAAGATAAAACCCATCAAATCTCGAATTCTTTCTCCATTTGTTTTTCCTTTTTACTAACAAGAGACTATTTTCTTTCTTATATACTGGTATTCTTCATGCTTGGTGTAAAATCGCACAAGAGCAAAATAATAATAATAATAACAACATTCTAACAATTCAAACACTACTCACAGGTGGACTGCAAAACATTCATGGAAAAAGGAAATTAACAGGTAAACTTTTTACAAAGCAAAAAAAAAAAAAAAAAGTCTTGAAATCTAGATTTCTTCACAATACTCAGTTTCCAGCAACTTTTGGAAGATTCCTCCAAGGTGAAAAAATTAAAAAGTGAATTTACCACTTGGTAGCCAGGTGCTGTGTACAAGCTCACTACAATTCAGGCCAGGAATGAGGAGGCTGTGTAAGAACCGGGAGGCCGCACTGCCCTCCTTCAACACACAGTTTGTTCTGAGTGCTCTCCTTGGCGGTGAAGGGTTCAGAAGGATTCCCCCAAAACAGACACTCAAAACCAAACCTCTCCTATGCTGAAATGAGATGAAATTTGATTTGGGAATCAGACAAGCACATAAACAGTCATTTTGTCTTCACTACACTTTCATTTGCCAACAGTTCAACATCCCTGGACTTGGGAGCCCTTCGAGTCCACCTACAATCTCAACGCTGTACAATTGGTACTGCAGAAAATATGCCCAAGGAACTTAGCATATCTTGTTTCCTTACCATACTGCACCTGTAAGCGTATATTTCAATCATGAAAACATTTCTTCCCTATGTATTTCTTGCAGATTTTAAAACTTAAATGTGAAGAGCATAAATAACACATCAATACAAAATAAACTTTGTCCATCTTTACCCATTTTATGAATCAAAATAATCTTCACAATTAGATACAGCTTTATTCACAGTGCGTGGTGAATAACAGTTTTCATAGCCTGTGTTTCTATGCATGCGTTCTTTGAGTGACACTGTATAATATTTTTGTCTCAAACCTATTATACAAGTTAGTAGGTTAAAAACTCAGGGATGATAATTTTGTAGTTTATCATTACAAAGCAGTAGAGTTAATATGCTAGTCTGTGTAATTACACCTGCTAGTGTGTTAACTTCGCTCCACCCAGAGTGTGAACAGCACTTTTACATAGCCTGTAAAGGGATATGGTTCTAGAGAAGTCATTCCAATTGTTCAGCCACACAAGGGCATAACCGACACAAAATAGGCATTTGCAAATGTGACTTCTAAAGAAAAATAAACTTCCATATTCTCATAACTAAAATTGTACAAAAAGCATCACTATTGTGAAAATGAACCAAAGTAGCCAAGTTTAAGTCTTAACAAATCTGAAGGCCTTAAAGCAACTCGAAAGTTTGTCATTACAATCAATGCCCTGTGCCCGTGTGTGTGTGTGTGTGTGTGTGTGTGTGTACAGATTCCACACAAATCGTATGCCAACTTCAAGAGCTAAAGTGTGCACAAGTTCCTGCCTGCACAGACCACACGGCAAGGTCAAGCCCAAGTTTCCAAGGCACTGCGCAAGTTCTCCCTGAAAACAGAACACGTTCTAACTACTGAAGAAAAAACTGCCAAACAGCATCAGAAAAGCCAGGTTCAAAGGAGAGATGCGTTTCCTTGCTTATTTCAGAAAAACGACTTATACCTCCCACTAAGTTTAAACACTTTCCCCATATCTGTGCATTTAAGGGAGATACTGCGAAGTGGTGTATCTCCAAGACATCAATACACAGGTGGCTGTGAAAACAGAACTAAAAGAAAACACATAAACAGATTTTTTTTTTTTTTTGGTAAGAATTAAGTAGCCTGTCCAGGATGCATACGCTCAGCCTGGGTCAGCTTCTCTCCAAAGGGTCGTCAAGAGGCCACTTAGTCCCTCCTGGGCCATTTGCTACTTCACTCCGTCGCAGCCCGGGCGCATCATCAGGGCAAGAAAACGCGGGAAGCCAGTCACTACCCAGACCTCCAAGGAAAGCGAGCCCTTTTGCGAACAATCCTCACACAGTGTCATCACGGGGTGCGCACCCCCCCCCCCGCCCCGGGATTAACCCTCTTGGTTGGCGAGGCTCTCCTGGCAATCGCTCCTGAACCTCCGCCTGCACCTCTAGTGCGGCGGCGCCGGCCGGCCACGATAGCCCGGGATGATACCAGGGGTTGCCAACGCCGACCAGTGCGCAGACTCCGCGGCGCGCTCCGGACTCTCCACTCGCCTCAACCTGCTCTCCAGTGAAAAGGAGTGGGAGGAGGAGTACTGGGAGGGGGCGGGGGCGGAGGGGATCCTGTTAATTCGAGGTCCTGGGGGTGTGGGAGCGGGAGGAGGCTCCGCTGGTCCCTCCTCCCTCCTGCGGGCTCCGGCTCCACCTCCTCCACATGCCCCCAGATATACACACACTCAGCCGCGGCTGGACATGCACACCGAGCGCCGGCTGCGGGCGGGCACACTAGGTAACGACACTCACCTGAGCCGCTGCCGAGAGCTCCTACCACCAGCGGAGCGGCCTCGCGGCTGCCTGGGCCATAAAGAAACCCCTGCGCTGCACGAGTGGGGAAAGCCGGAGCAGACCTGCGAACTGAGGTGATGGCGTGTGTCGCTTAAATCTTCTCCTCCGGCACCCCGGCCGGCGCGCCTACTGGGTTGCGGTCGGAGAACGAAGACAGAGAGGGGCCCTGGGCGCGGGGCGTCGGCGGGTGCACGCTCCAAGACCTGCGCGCCCGAAGAGGCGCGGCGGAGCCGGCGCAGGAAACTTGGGCGAAGTTAGTTGCAAGTGCCCGGGCGGCAACCGAGAAGCCGGGAGGGGAGAGAAAGCGGCCCAGGCTCGGCCCCCGGCGCGCCAGGCAGCGCTGCCTTCCTTCCCGGAGCCTGAGTCGGCCGGCGCGCCTGCAGGGGCCTGGAGAGCGCGGAACCAGTATGGCCCAGCGGACTGGAAGACGCGGAGCTTCGGAGGGCCGGGCGCATTTCCTCTGAGGCCGGGTGACCCTGGGCTTGCTCCGGCCTCCTCCGACCTCTCTCCTCGCCCCTCCTGCCCTGCGGCCCGAGAGGAAGACTCAAGCAAGGCAGGTGCTGGCGGAGGGGGGGGGACAACTTCCCCCCCTCCATCCCTCCACCCCAGCCGCTTTGGGGTGAGGGCGACCGCCATCAGCGAGCCCAGGCCGGGTCGGAGAGAGCGCGCTGGGGCCGCGGTGTAATTGTATTTATATCCATCGCTGCGTTCTGTGTTCCCGCGGCGCCCGGACCCTCCCCCGCCTCCCCCTCCTCTCCCTCGCGCGCGCTCCTCTCTCTCTCTCTCTCTCTCTCTCTCTCTCTCTCTCTCTCTCTCTCTTTTTGCTGCGGGCCACCTCCCCTCCTCCCCCACCCCCATCTGCTTCTGTCAAATGAGAAAGTCACCGAGGAGAACCCAAACACTCCAGCCGCCGAGAGCCCCCTTTGGCACTTGGCAGCACGCGGCGGAGGGCGCCTCGACGCAACTTTCACCGCTGCTTTGCACTTGAGAGAGAGAAAAAAACGAGGAGCGAGCTCGGCCGGGCCGCGGCTTACCTGCGGGGACCGCGCAAGCCAACGGCCGGCCGCCAGAGAGGAAGGACGGCAAGGAAGGCAGAGGCCAGGTGCCCCCGCAGGCCGGGGGCACCCCGGAGAAGTTACAGTGTTGCAGCCGGAGGGCCCCCGGAGGCCGGCGGCGCTCCGTGGCCCTGGGCCGGCGCCCCGGCGCCCTCGTCCCGGGTGGGAGCGGCGCCCGGCGCGCAGTCAACATTGATTTCCTCCTGGCCGGGGGCGAGGGCCCGGGCGGCGCGCTGCAGCCGCGGCCCGGCGACAGCATGTCCAAGCCGGTGGACCACGTCAAGCGGCCCATGAACGCTTTCATGGTGTGGTCGCGGGCCCAGCGGCGCAAGATGGCCCAGGAAAACCCCAAGATGCACAACTCGGAGATCAGCAAGCGCCTGGGCGCCGAGTGGAAGCTGCTCACCGAGGCGGAGAAGCGGCCGTTCATCGACGAGGCCAAACGCCTGCGCGCCATGCACATGAAGGAGCATCCCGACTACAAGTACCGGCCGCGGCGCAAGCCCAAGACGCTGCTCAAGAAGGACAAGTTCGCCTTCCCCGTGCCCTACGGCCTGGGCGGCGTGGCCGACGCCGAGCACCCTGCGCTCAAGGCGGGCGCCGGGCTGCACGCGGGCGCGGCCGGCGGCCTGGTGCCCGAGTCCCTGCTCGCCAACCCGGAGAAGGCCGCCGCCGCTGCCGCCGCCGCCGCCGCGCGCGTCTTCTTCCCGCAGTCGGCGGCCGCCGCTGCCGCCGCCGCCGCCGCCGCCGCCGCGGGCAGCCCCTACTCGCTGCTCGACCTGGGCTCCAAGATGGCAGAGATCTCGTCGTCGTCGTCCGGCCTGCCGTACGCGTCGTCGCTGGGCTACCCGAGCGCGGGCGCCGGCGCCTTCCACGGCGCGGCGGCGGCTGCTGCAGCAGCGGCCGCGGCCGCCGGGGGGCACACGCACTCGCACCCCAGCCCGGGCAACCCTGGCTACATGATCCCGTGCAACTGCAGCGCTTGGCCCAGCCCCGGGCTGCAGCCGCCGCTCGCCTACATCCTGCTGCCGGGCATGGGGAAGCCTCAGCTGGACCCTTACCCCGCGGCCTACGCAGCGGCTCTATGACCCTGCGGGGCCGCCTTTGCGGGACCGCTGTGGCCGCGTGTACATTTGTATAGGTACGAGCCCGCGGCAGGTGTCGGGGAGCTGTACAGAACGCTGTATAGGTTTGCCAAGCCCAGGCCGAGAGCCGGTCGGGCCACGGGTGGGCCGAGGGCGCTGGGGGCAAGTGTGCGTGTGAGCGCACAAGATCGCGACCGACCCTCCCTGGGGGCCAGCAGCCGCGTGCTAAAAAGACAGCTGGGCCTGGCAGCAGCTGTGGGGTCGCTTTGCACTCGGGAACCTGTTGCGTTTTGGCCCACGGGGGTGGAGGAGTGACGTGTGGACGCGCCGGGCTTCCCTGGGCTGGCTTGCTGGAAGTTTCCTGGTCGATTTTGGTTTTGTTGCTGGCTCGCGCTCTCTCTCTCTCTCCCTCCACCACCCCCCATTGTGAGGTCTCTGTGGCTAGCACAGGGGCGGGCAGAGCTGGGGGGGGGGGGGGTGTGTGTGTGTGTGTGTGTGTGTGTGTGTGTGTGTGTGTGTGTGTGTGTGTGTGTGTGTGTGTGTGTGTGTGTGTGTGTGTGTGTGTGTGTGTGTGTGTGTGTGTGTGTGTGTGTGTGTGTGTGTGTGTGTGTGTGTGTGTGTGTGTGTGTGTGTGTGTGTGTGTGTGTGTGTGTGTGTGTGTGTACGCGCGCGCTTCCAGGATTCCTCCTGGCACCTTGCTCCCCGGCTGTGCCATATGAACTTTACAGATCTCTGTTCTTTTCAAGCGGAACCCCGGACCGGATCCATGCTTGACCAGTGACCAGCTCCAAGCTGGTCTTTTGCACGTGAGTGGATCGTGGTTGCTTTTGTTTATCACGCCACATGCAAATTGGAGCTGGTGGCTCTTTCGCCAAAGCCAGAAACGCCAGCCACAGACCTGTGAGATCAAAGTTATTTGGATTTTCGCCCTTAAAAAAGGAAGAAAGAAAACTGCTAGAAAATTATCCCGAGGCTCCCTGGCTTGCATTTTTGATACCATTTACCAACCCCGGGGAGAGACAGCCTTCCCTTTCCGCCCTTCTGCTCGAGTCCGCCTTCAGATTTGTAAATGTGTACATGTTCGTGAAATCACTGAGTCTTGGAAAATGTGTTATTTTCATTGCCCTAGATCTGAGTCGGTTTTAGACTCAAAAAAAAAAAAAACCATTTGGAGCAAATGTTAAAGTTAACTTTTAGAGATTGCGGAACGATTTCAGAGTCGCAATGGTACCTGATTAAATCAGACTTTTTTGTCTGAGTGGTAGTTATATATTTATTATTTAGCATAACTGGGGGGGCAGGGAGAAGCACGGGATTGTTCGGACAGATCGCTCATTTTCAGCTAGCATTTCTCCCCCCCAACTTGAACTATTTTCATGTGTTTTGGAGTTCCACTCCGTGATTAGTTTATTTTTAGGTTACTCGCAGTTCATTTAAAAATTATGATAAAACACATTTTTAGAAAAACAAAAAGGACTTTCCTTAATTATAGCTTTTTGTTTGTTTTAAAATGTATATATTTTGGCTAATGTTTGTGAAGGAAGTTGGCTAACATGTATTTAGTTTCATTATGGCTTCATGTAATATAAAGTTTTAAAAAGTTTAATTATTGGTTTTAACCTTTATGTGTAAATGCTTTTCTTGTGTAATCTAATTTAATATTAGACGTCTGAGCTCTGTACATTAGAATCCAAGCATCACTCTGTTCATTTTTTTTGAACAAAGAGTTTAAATAAAGCCTGAACCAGGGAAAAGAGAGAAAAAAAAACCCTCTATTTCTTGTTGAGTTCCTAACAAGATTTTTATCTGAATTGCCCTTATGTGCCTGGTCCAGGTGAGGTGAAAGGTATCCTCCAAAGACAGTCTTTGTTTCACTTTGGAATAGATTGACTAGGAAATCTAAATCAAGCCATTGTGATTCAGAGCCAAAAGCCTGATTTATCACATTTTTAATCGTGAATAGGAAAGAAGATTAAAAAAATCAAGTAGTTGTATTATCTTTTTTTTTTTCTTTTAAGGCATTCATGAACCAGAAAAGAGCCCATTGAAAACATCCCGGCGTTCAAAGCTTTGCACCAGTTTCTAGTAACATTTTCAGAGGAGAAAGTTGCCTGACCACTTTATCTGGTTAGCAGCCTCACCACTTAAAGTCATGTAATTTGTTAGGTATCTTCGGGGTATTGCTTGTTTACACTTTTCTGTCTTATTGGGGAAGCCATCACTATTACCAATGATGTACAACTTTTGGCCCCTGGAAAACTTTATTCATGCTAATTGCATTTAAATATAAATCCAGTGTCAGGCATCTTGAGGCAAAAAGTTAAATTTCCAGGGCTTAGACAAGCCTCCACTGGAAAAAAAAAAAATTGGAGATCCTAAGAGATTTTGGTGTTAGAAAAGAAACGAGTGAGTGCCAAAGACGGTATCAGTGTGCGTGTGTGTGTGCGTGTGTGTGTGTGTGTGTGTAGGAAGATTCCCCCTGCCCCCCACCCACCAAGATGGACTAGCTGGACACACAGCATACATATGCCACTGCCCTCCTCCCTCTCACTGTCTGGGAGCTGCGCGTCTTTATAAGCGACCCAAGTGTTTAAAGTGCCTCTTCTCCCCCTCCCAACGGAATCATGTTTTAAAAACCATGAAAAGTTTTGGAAATGTGAGGAATCAGCTTTGGCTGGCTTGACCCTGATTCACTAGTTAAAACGATCCCTCTTCTGTTATTCCCCAAGCTCTTTGCAATATTATAAGTTAATTCATATGGTTCTGAGCGATTATGCAAAACTAATTTGGACTGTCCAGGGGTAATTATCCCTGACACGGTTAATTAAATCCTTTCAGGGCTTGTCTTTCCCTTTTGTAGCCGCCCAGCACTTCTCAACACGCAACTTCCTGCGGCTCGCTGCAAATCACCCCAGCCCGAAATCTCAGCGTTACCTCTCTGGGCCCCTCCGGCCTGGAGGGTTCCCCCGCACCGCCCCCAACCCACGCTGCCACCGCCCCGCAGCGTCCCCTGAGATCGGCGTTCCCGGCGAGAAACGCTCCGGAGGGATTGATGAATGGGAGGGGGACAGGGAAGATGAGTCCGACGGGGTTGGGAGCGGTGGAGGCTGGGTGTCCCGGGAGAGTGTAGGGTCCCCCGAGCTCATTGTTGCGGCTGTCTGCGGAAGGCCCTGTGACTCGTCGGTCGCCAGCTCTGACTCCGACGGTCTGGCTGACAAGTCGGTGGGGGTCGCTCCCCTGGAGAGGGTCTCTGGCCAAGTGGGGCTGATGCAGAATTCGGGACAGGAGTCGGGGCGCGAGGGCGTGGAAAAAGGGCTGGGGCCGAGCGAGGTGAGAGAAGGTCCCAAGTGGCCCGCGCACTGCCGTGCGGGGTCCAGGCACAGACCTGCTGTCTGGAGAGTCTCTCTCTCTCTCCCTCTCCCTCCCTCCCTCCCTCCCTCCCTTCTCTTCCTTACTTTTTGTTCTTCCATTTTTTAGTCCTTCTTCCACGGCTTACTCCCCGCACTTCCACTCCCCCCCCCCCCCCCGCCCAAATATCCACGACGCTTCTTGGGTATTCGCCATTGGCCTGAAAGCGTTGACTGAGTTTGGGTCACTCCTGCCAGGAACCCGGCTGCGGGCAAACAAGTTGATCGTCTCTCGCCTGGCAGTTGGGACGGTGGCGACGACGCTGCCGCGCGTGGGGGCAGCTTCGGGGGAGCCGGGGACTGGCCGCGGTCTAGTTCTGGAAGGTTTTCTCTCCCTGCCTCCCCTCACCGCCCCCGTTAAAATAAGAACGACGACCAGACGGCGGGCTCGCCTCTCCCGGCGCGGCTCCGGGCTTGCCTGAGCTCCGGGCGCGCAGGTGGCGGAGAGACGTCTCCCCGGGTTCCCCGGGACCGACCGAGCTCCGCACGCCAGCCAATCAGAGCGCAGCGCGGCGGGGGCGCCCGGGACCTTGGCCGCAGCATCCTCCCGGGGGCCGTGGTACCCGCGGGGCGCTCGGCCGTCCGGAGGGTCCGCGCCGCTCCCGAACGCCCACGGCCGGGCGCAGGCCCAGGCGCGCCGTCCAAACTTTATTAATCTCTCCCCCCGTTTCTTTCTCCCTCGATCCAGTGCGTCTCAAAGGTCAGCCCTCTTCTTTTAAAAGACTGATATTATTAATTCACTGACAATCCTCCCTCCTCTTTTTCTTTTTTTTCCCCCCTCTTGCAGGGAAAAAAAAAAGGTGGTGGGAGGATGTTGAAAAGAGCTTTTTTTTTTTTTTATCCTCCTTTTTTTGTCCTTCAGTGGGAGCGTTTAGACAGTCGAGGAGGTTTTGTCCGCGAACAAAACGCAGGGTTGGGAGGTTTGGTGAGAGTGCTGTTTGTTGAAGTGGAGCTAAGAAAAAACGGCGGCTTTCCCTCATTGTGAAGAACCCAATCAGTGGTATTTGGAAAACTGTTAGCATTGTGCACTTGTTCTGTGTCCGTTGTGAGGCGCTTCTTTTCACAAGGTTTTTTTTTTCAGCCCATCCAGCTGGCCGGGATGAATAGCACAGCAATGTGTACAAGGCTTTGTCCCTCCGGCCTTCAAGTAGCCCCCATTGAATAGACTAAGTTGACACTGCGTGACAGTGAAACAACATAATAAAAAATACATGAGCTCCTGAATAGGAGCAGGCGCATAAATAAATAAAATGGGTGACCAAAACTGGATAAACTGAATGACAAAACGGTGAAAGGGGAACAAAAAGATATTTAACACGCTAGATTAGCATTAGAATGCGATCTACAAGGCAGAACAATTGATGAATAGGTTTACCGGCCAAGAAAGAAATGGACTAAATGCCCTTTGAATAGATATGCTTTTGCAAGGGCTTTGAATAGATATGCTTTTTTTTTTTCTGCAAGGGCTGAATGGGAAAAGGTAAAGATGAAGCTATGCAAATGAGTGGGGGAACTTTTTATATATATTCTTTAAACACACACACACACACTGTAGGGGAAGGGTGCTGCCACGGGGTGTTTATAGAAGCAATAATTGCCATTATTAGCATTGTCTACAGAAGATAGAAATTGAACGGGTCCGGATAATATAGGGTAGCAGTAATTATTCTTCTAATTAATAGTCCTTTGCCACTTGCAAAAAAAAAAAAGAAAGAAAGAAAAGAAAAGAAAAAGAAGAAAGAAAGGAAAGGCGAGGAGAAGCCAAAGTTTTGCAGAAGTTGGGTTTCCCCGGTCCATTTGCGCAGCATTGGAATCCATGAGCCAGGCACGACAGCCGGTCGTGGCTGACCCCAAAACACCCTAGGGAGCCAATCGTGAGGCTCCATGGGACCGACAGTGCAATATCAAGTCTGGCCCACGGTGGGTGCCCAGTGTCCTAGCTGGGGGATGCACGCAACAGAGTGATTGAATGCCTCTAGGTACAGGAGGGACACCCAGCGGCTGCCCCAGGACGCTCTCTCCTTTCACTCCCCCCCCCCCCCCCCATCCCATCCCATCCCACCCCTTCCCACAGGTGCGCGCGCAGGGCAGACGGGCGGTGCGGCCACCGTATTTTGTGTTCTGACTTCAGCCTGTTTGGGTTGCTGGGACAGATGGCTCTACCCAACCAGCTCCCAGCAACTCCGCGCCGCTCCCAAAACCCCACCATTGCGTCCCCGATCTCAAGGCCAAATCCACGCCAAAGGCAAGAGCTAGAAGCTTGCGGAGCCCGTTCCCCACCAGTTGCGGGAAGAAGCCACAGAAGTACCTGCGTTTCGGCTTTGCCTTGGCAGGCGGTGCATTGTACGCATCCCCAACCCCATTAGCACCCCCTGGCGCGCTTTCTTTCTAGACCTAAGTGAGCCCACACGGAGGCCGGCCCGGTGCTGCTGGTGTCCACAGGGGTCTGTACCAACAGCATTTTGCTGTTTTGATTCGCGAGGGTGGACCGCCAGGCCTGCCGCGCCACCCTGCCGTCGAACCCTGCAAGGTTTAAATACTGGTCCTGGATTGCCCGGGAATCACCCGAATACCAGACGGCGCAGCTGGCGAGTCCTGGCAGTGACAGCCCGAAGGGAACCCCGACGGTTAGCGGGGGAAACTTCTGAATTGTGTCCAAAATAGGGGGAACGCCAGACTCAAAGTCATGCCACTTCTCCATCTCCCTACCCCCTTTGAAGAGAAGAAGAAAAAAAAAAAAGCAGTGTTGGTAGGGGGTATGAGGCATTTGTATGTTTCAAAGTGTGAGTTGTGCCTGGATAGATTTCGCTTCAGTTTTAAAAATGCGAATTGCTAGAAACGGACAGATGCCGAAAACTAGCGGGGAGCTCCACCCGGGGCGTCGGAGGCTGCGCGGGGACTGGTCGGGTTGGGGTCCCAGGTGGCAAGCGCCCCAGAGCAGGGCCTGCACCTGTACCGATCACGGTGAGCTTGATTGCAGGCCCCTGCAGCCCAGTACCACGCGAGGCGTCAGATGGACACCTCGGTCCATGCTTCCCACTAAACTGCTTGGAAAGAAAATCAGCTCTGGCTGCTTCGTTCCTTTTGAAGATGTCTCCACCTGATTCTGTCCTGCTCCAGGTTCCTCTGCTTGCTTGGGCTGTAGAGGAACTTTTTGGACAAACAGAGAAAGTTTGAGCACAAATTGTAAACACCCCCCTGGTTCTCCTCCAACGTGTTTATTATCACATTAGTCAAGGGAGGCGCGAGGCCCATTATTCATTTGGAGCCTCTAGGCAAAGAATTCTGTGGAGATGGACCAGTAAAACCAGACTTCTTCAGGGAAATTGCGGGCCATCTGCAGACTTCATTCTAGGAACGCTAACACCGGCCTGTCCGTTCCCCGCTCGGCCTAGCAGCCAACTCTCCCATTTTAACCGGGTGTAGCCCCTAGGTAGTGAGTGAGCCCTTTGCTGGGAGCTGGAGGTCCCGGAAGGAGCCGCACAGCCTGGGATAAGAGAGCCCCAAGGAGGCGTTTCATAGGGCTGCACTTGGCGCAGTAAACTGCACAAGGGGTCAGGAGGTGCTTTTTACAGGTGAAATACTGCCTTCAAACCCGCGCCCGCTGGCGGCGGGGTGGAGTGGTGGGAGCGGAGCAAGCTCCCCGAGTGTCACCCCCTAGTCCTCGCGCCTGCTACCCTACGCAGATGTGGGGTCCCGCTGGCAGCCCAGCCTGTGTCATCTATCCCCATCTCCTGCAGGTAGGCCACGCAGTTCAGGGGATCCTCCGTTGGCCCCGCGACCATTCTGTACCCAGGTCTGGCTAGCGCACGCAAAGCAGCACGCACAGAGGCAGCAGGTGACGAAAGAGACCCCGGTTTCTTGATTGCCCCGCAGTAAACCCGGACTTGGAAGTCTCCCGCGGGCCGGGTGCTTGACGGAGGCCAGGGAAAAGTTGGTGCGGCTGGGCGGGCTCCACAGCTCGCCCCAGCTCCCGAGCGCTCCCTGAATTTCTGGTAAGGGAGATTTGTTTTCAGTTGGGTTCCCCGGGTGTACACCCAGACGGCCTCTTTCTCTGCCTGTTTTGCCCGCTGAGCCTGGAGTAGTGAGAGGGCGCACTTGGAGTCTGCGAGAGGAGACGGGCTTCGGGACAGCGCAGGGCAAGTGGGTGCCTGTAGGGCGGGAGTGCGTGGAAGAAAGAGAAATAGTCCTACGGAGAAGGCGAGGCAGATTAGGACTCCGCAGTACGCAGACGGCGGTTTAGACCTTCCTGGTCCCTAGCGAATCTCCGACCTCTGCGGAAAACCACTGCCCCAGCAACCCTGAAGCTGAGCAGCTAAGAAGATGGCTTGGGAGCGGGGGAAGGAGAAGGGAGCGGGACCGGGTAGCAGGAGCCGGTCTCCAGGGTTAGGGCTTAGGAGTCGGTAGACCGGAGGGGACCAGAAGGCAGGCAGAGTTCCACAGGCCTTCCCGCCCCCCGGGGAAATCCTGGAACCACCTCCTCCTCGGGGGTGAGGCCTGATCACCCAGCGAGATTTTGAAAGTCGGGACCCGTCTCTCCTTACCACAGATTTAACTCCTGAAGACCCAGCGTGGCAAGCAAATTTAAGTGCATCAAATTTGTGGGAGCCTGTTTGAGAAATCAAGTCCCGTTCCGACAGAACTTAGGAAGGGATATATGCGTGTGTGTGCGAGCCAGCGAGGGATTCCTTCCTTCCCGGACCCTGTAATTGGCCCCTCGTGCATTCCGAGTCGGGAGTTTGTACCCTAACTGCGGCTGCGAGATCAGCGCTTGGAGGCGCGCGCGTGTGGGCGCGTGCACATCTGACCACTCCGTCCTGGCCACAGCCCTCCCGGGCCACACCCGCATAACTTTGGGTTGCACAAAACTGCGGTGGACAAAGGCACCGATGGCCTTTTGCCCCAAACCCAGGCTTCTTGTGCCTCTCCAACCTGGATTTCTGTTCTTTCTTTTTCCGGGACTGGGGCTTGTCCTGCCCGCCTAGACTGGAACACGTACTTACTTAAAGCGGCTGATTGGCTTGTATCGGAACGGCGGTGTAGGGCCGCGTGAATAAACATGAACCGCAGCCCTTTCAGGCACTCCAGGGACTGCAGCTGCGGAGCGAAACTCCAGAGACTGAGGGTCCCGCCGCACCCAGCGCTCATCCCCGCCAGGGCTGACCCCATGCGCCCCCAACCGGGTATGCATAGGCTGCGTGGGTGCCCGCGCGCGCCGCGTGTGGCACAGGTCCACGTATGGTCACTCCCCTAGGGGTCTTTCTCTCTCTCTCTCTCTCTCTCTCTCTCTCTCTCTCTCTCTCTCTCTCTCTTTCCCTCCCTCTCTCTCTGAAAGTTGCCGTTGGATAGCCAACTGGTACTTCGTGCCCAGGGGCAGGGTAGTGACTGTTCTGTCCACTTCCCAAGTCTGGGACAAGGGCTAGCTGACCCAATTCTTTGCTTAGAACCTGGCTACTGGGTGTGGCTTTCATGAGCTGGGGTGGAGGCCGTGACCCACCTGCCATAACGTCGAGACCGGAATTACAAACGGAACACCGTGCAGGCCGGCTGCAGAGGAATAACCACCCCTCCTCCCACTGCCCTTCTGTTGGCCTCTTGGTGGCCCCCTGGGAAGAGTCGCCGCTGTGACTCTGTCTTCCCCAAAGCCATAGCGCCCTGAGGAAGTGGCAACACGACTCGGGAGAGGCCCCGCAGGCCAGAACCTTACACTCCACGCATGCATGGCCTTGACGTCCGTTTCTATCCGACACCGTCCAGGTGATCAGCTGGGGCCCGGCGTCAGGTGCACGCCGTACTAGCACAGCCCAGAATCTCAGCCACGATGCAGAGGCTTGGCGTACTTTTGGTCCAGGCCCTCTAGGACGAACCCAAACCCTGACATTCATGGACCTTAACATCTTTACCTAGCTTTGGAACCGCTGCAGCTGAGAAAACACCAGAATCCCCGCCCTACGCATGATCGCGCTCTTCACTTCCCGTCCCCAACCCGAGTCTTAGCCACAGTAAAGTGGGCTCCGCTCCGCGGCATCCCGGTCTCCGGGCTGGAGGAGCAAGGTTCCTGCGAGGTGCACAGCGGCGCCGGTGATGCGAGAAGCTCTTCGCTGAAGGCAGAGCTGAACCCAGGCGGCGCTTCTAGAAGCTGTTTTTGTTTGCTTGTTTTGGCTAGAACTTCGAGGTCCCCCGAACGGTGGCCCTGGAAATAACGAGCAGAGCTTGTTTCCTGCTAAAATGGGGGTGAGGGAGCAGCGAGAAGAGAGGGGACAGCGAGATGGAGCCCAAGTTTTGTCGCTGATCACATGGCGCAAGACTTTCTTGAATAAGTGTTTCCTGGGAAACTGAGTAAGCCATTCGTCCCAGCCTAAGTCCCATGAATTAGAATTGCTTCTCTCCACCCCTCTTCCTCCCTTTCTTTCCTTCTTTTCCTC
The DNA here is from genome assembly GCF_017591425.1 of Ochotona curzoniae. Taxonomy (NCBI): domain Eukaryota; kingdom Metazoa; phylum Chordata; class Mammalia; order Lagomorpha; family Ochotonidae; genus Ochotona; species Ochotona curzoniae. The sequence goes on from NW_024466502.1 coordinate 12,534,858, forward strand.
TTTCCTTCCTGCCTTCCTTCCTTCCTTCCTTCCTGAACTTTTCATTTTGTGTGAAAGGCAGGAGCTCTCTTCCATCCTCTGGCTCACACCCCAAAATGCCTTGCAGCTCCCAAGCTGGGAGACAAGAAGGCAGGGACTCAAGCACTTGAGCCATCACATGCTGATTGCAAGGTGGCTATGCACCCCGGCAGGAAGCTGGGCTGTGGTGTTGGGACTTGAATCAGGCCTTGGATGTGGGATACAGAGGACGGAAATGGAGACTTGACCTCTGTGTGTCACCCCTTTTATTGGGTTATAAGATACCCACCACCACTACCACCCTGTCTGTGACTGGGAACTCCGTACCTCTGTACTAAGAACCACGATTGACAGCTCTAGGAACCCAGGGCAAGTTAAAGATAAAATTTGGGGAATTCTGGCCAGTTCTGCTGGCTAAAGGGGAGCTCCTGGTAGGAAATGCTCTCTTGTGATTGCAAGGAGTGAGCAAGAAGGTACTTGGAGGCCTGTGCCAGGAGACTGGGATCAGTGTTGGGCAGGAAGGGCTGAGGAGATGCTTCCTCCAAGTAAGGCCAAGAACCCCAACTCTCTGGGGAAAGTGGGTGGGCTCCTGTTGTGTCAGCAAGCATCCTCTGTGAGTGGCACCCCTGGAAGGCATTCCCCCGGTTTGTCTCTCATCTTCCCCACAAGTACTTGCCAGGTTGTGCACTAAGCAGTAGGGAGCGTGTTCTAGACCCCACCTGCCCTTACCCATCTGGCTGCTCCCACTGCTACTGGCCACACTACAGATCGCGGGGTTTGTGTCCTTCTGCAAGTTACCAATAAGATTTTCTCTGACATCTTTGACAAATCTGAAGGGCAACTCCAGGACGCCTGGCTGTTTCTAGGAGCTGCAAATCCATCCTATCCAATGACCTCTGCAGCCAGATGAATCTGGGGGATGCAGTGAGGAGGGGGTCGAATCACTGGTCTGCTTTAATCAAAGCAAACCATCCAAACGTCTTTTTGCTTTCCCAACCCATGCTCAGAATCTAAGTCTCCTGACTGCCCTTGACTTTGGGAAAGTAAGTGAAACTGGACGTTACAGCCTGGCTAATGAGATGATGCCATCCCGCCCCGACCTATCTCTCCTCCTCTTGACCCTTCCAGCAGCCCAGGATAGTGAAAGTGTTAGTAAACCCTGCTATGATGCCTCCTGCTGACAGATTTGTGCTGAATTCTGGATCCTTCTGGCTGTGTTAAAGGGCATAATAGAGGAACAAAGGAAAATGAGTCCTGGTTTCTAACATTATCAGTGATTCTTCTCCACAGTACCCAGTGCTAATGGGCTAGTGCCCCCACCTGCACTCACCCAGCTATCCACTGTACCCAGCCATGCTGTCTTCTTTCTTGTGCTCCCAGTGAGGGCCAACTCCTCTGCTGTGTTAGACTCCGTCCCCTGACGCTACCTCTAAGATGCCTTCCTATGACCCCAACTCCTGGTACTGTTGGCTTTGTGAACCCCTCTCACCCTTGACCTGTGGATTAGACCCAAGGGCTCCTTTGCAAGTGAAAATGACCAAATGCAGTCATCTCCCAGAGGAAGCTTCACAGTGACTTCTGCCTCCCCATCCTTTTGTCTTGACTTGGGTTTTCTCTCTCTGATGGAAGCCAGCTGCCACTTCGTGAGACCCTCCAGGGAGAGGCCACATGGCAAGCAACTGTCATTTCTGAGCAGAAGCCAATGAGGACCTGAGGCCCATAATGGATGACTGAGTGACACGGAAGTGGGTGGCTGCCGCTGCAGTCATGGGGGAGCTGCTGAGTGAGAGGCACTCAGTGACAAGGTGCCCCTGGGCTCCCAACCCGCAGAACTAAGCAATGACCAGTGTTTATAGTTTTAAGCCAGGAGCCTTCAGGGTACTGTGATATCCAGCATGACATACTCAAGAAAATGGCTCCAGAAAAAATTCCTCCCCTTTCACCTGAAGCCACAGAAATTTTCCTTTCTACTGAATGGATCTTTTCAGACCAAAATGTGGTTCCATGTTTCTAAAAAAATTATTCGCATGACTACTTTCCCCACTGTAGGTACTATTCTACTTCTCTAATATTCTCTGCAATGAATCCTAAGTTACCTGGCTCTAATCCTCTCCTTATTTTCTCTCTTCCTCAGTACTGCATCAAAGCAGCTCAAGTCCAGGTCCCTGATGACTACTCTGCTGCTAGCTTGAAAGGTCAGTTCCCATCTAATTTGACCACTGTCTTTTCCTGGAAGCATCACTTGTTTGAGAGAGCACCTGTTTTCTGTGTCCAATCTTATAAAAAAAAAAAAAGATAACCATTCATTCTGTCTTCTGCAAGTTTAACCACGCTGCAATTATCTTCCAATATCATTGAAGATAGCTTCAGGAGTAAACGGTCTTACTGCCACTCAAGTATCTTTGTAACTGACAATATAGAATCATTAGCTGCTAGGACCAAGAGGAAGCTGAAAGAAAGCTCTAGACTCCAAGCTCAATAACTTTACATATCACTCCACTCTAGCTTGGATTAGCAAACTGATGGATATTCCATCTTGATGTATGTTCCTCTGACGGCCTTAATAGATATGACAGTCATGTACTTGCTCTTACAGTGTCCTACAAAAAGTCATTCTCATCACTTCTACACATTCATTCACCAAGGTAAGTTGTTGGGTCAAATCAACCCTCCAAGGCTGCAAGAAAGTACAGTCCTACTGTGTGCCCTACAGTGTGCCCAGCAGGCAGAGAGCTGTGTGGTGAAGTGCTTACCTCAGTAGCTTTCATGTTCACATCTCAAGTCTTACAAGCAAACATGAGCAATGGTGCTTTGTACCAAGAGACAGCATTGTCTTAAAAAAAATCATTGAACCATCCCTGATGAAACCAGGCATCTGTTTATCTGTCATACTGAAAAGGTTCTTCATGGCTTTCAAAGCACAGCAAATTCCTGGGGGAATCCTGGGCTGCTTTCATTCCTGCCTTTTCATCTCAGGCCTTGACTTGATATCTGCTCTGCATCCACAGCAGGTCCACTGTTGCTGAGGATATCTGCGTGGTCCAAAGCCACTCATAGGACTTGAACTGTTCTTCTGCACGAGTTGGTGAGTTTCTCATTTTCTGTGTCTGTCCCAAAACAGAGGGTAAAGAAAGAGAGCAAGGGGAAAGAAAAAGAGGAGGAAAAAGGGGAGGGCAGCTGTGAACTTTAGCTTCAACTTTTCTTTCCGTCTCCCCTACCTTGCCTCCACCTGCCCACCTGTGTATATACATATACTGACTCTCCCTTACACACAGGCTCCATGCAGCAATTCCCCTTCAGGAATTTTTGTTGCAAACCTCTTCACTCCCAGAGTCACACACATCTTTCCAATCTCAGCCCGGATATCACCTATACCATGTCTCCTTCTAGACCTCACACTCAACCAACTTTGATTGTCGTTAGAGATTTCGTGTGTGTGTGTGTGTGTTGTTGCTGCTGCTGTTTCTATTCTTCTGTTGAGTACATACTGGCTGAATTAACATTACCAGGGGCAGATATTTATCTGTGTAAGCTGCCCCTGTTCCGCATTGGAGCGCCTCTATTCCACATCTGATGCTACCCCTGTCTGTTGCTAATACAGACCCTGGCAGACAGTGATGTTGGCTCCAGTGATGGGATTCCTGTCATCCACGGAGCTAGACTGAGTTCTCAGATCCTGATGTCAGCCATCAGGTTACAGCCATTGTGGAGTGAGTCTCAGTGGGTGAGAGTTCTCTCTCTCCCCTAAATTATTAAACACAAGTTTAATTTAAAAAGACAAAAACGGAAATTCTCGATGCTTCTATCAGAACAAATGTGTGTCAGAGACCCAAGGTGACTCTGTTGTCTGTGTCAGTATAGCCCTCTCCTTTTCCTCAGTAGCTAATTCAGACTTTGTCGCTCAATTACTATCTGTAATCATTTTCTCCATCCTTTGTTGGAGTGCCCTCTGACACCCACTAGCAACTGGAAATAATTGTAATTTTTAATCATACTATGCTTTCTCTTCTCATCTGACTATACAGTCCCAAACATTTTTCAGTGAATTTTAATTGGAATGCAAGATCTACTTCAAAGAGGCCTAAATCCTGGCTCTAAAATACGTGATTAGATCATAAATCATTTCCACTTAGATCTTGTTTTCCTTGTTCAGATCCTCTTGGGAATAGAAGGAGGGAGATCATTGAAGACATGCCCCCTGTTTGAGTTGAGGTTACTGATGTGAACTGTTTGATGGACAACCTCCAAATCTCAGTAGCTCAACGTGCTCAAGTGGTTTCTCATGCCCGTCATAGTCCAAGGCAAGGCGTGATTCCCCTCCAAGCAGTGACTCAGGATCTGGGCAGACGTGTTCCATGTTGCTGCTAGTCTGTCACTTGGAGGAGCCTTCTGGGCTCTTGTGCTTCAACTGATGACAGCAATGACAGACATGTTTCTGGCAGGGTAGTTTATGATCAAGCTTGGAAATGGCAAGCTTCACATTTTAGTTTATGTTCTTTTGGCCAACATGTCAGGTTAATTGGGATGAATTCTGGAAAATATGATTAACTTGTGTGCCAAGAAAAAGAAAGGAGCATTGCTGAGCATCAATTCTGTTTCTTCCTGAAGTATCAGAAGTTACTTATTTGCTTACACTATAGAGGCAGTTCTCGAACTCTTTGGTAAACAAGGAGAATGAGAGGGGATGCCTCTAAAATAGGGAATTCCTCTAAAATAGTATTAGTTTATATTTCTCTCTGTTTTCCAGGAAATCCAGTACTCATTCATTTCTCCATTAAAAAATCAAGACTTGTGTAGGGAGCCTCTGCTAGCCAAAACTGCTATTCCCTCCCTAAGACTAGAAGACAAGGTTCTAGCACTTCTTCAGCCCTGAAAAATATTAGGATCATGATGGGCATTTTAGGAATTGCAGACACTCACACCTCTCTAACAATCTTCTGAATTAATCTCCTAAGACCAATGCTCAGGCAACTGTGTTCCAGAATTTTCCCTGATGACTCTGGAACACACCCTGGATTGACAGTAATTATTTAGACCTGAGAAAGTAGTGTCCAGTCAGATCATTGCAATGTATGTATTTATTTTAACAATGGAATAAATAAACCAAAGCTTAGATATCTACTTTTTAGCTTGACTCAGTTAAGTAGAATTTTTGTTAATTATGTTGACAAAGATAATATAAATTGAATGAAACTGAGCAAAGCCAGAAAATCAGGTTTTAGAATTTCCACTTATGCTGCTTTGGATAAGTCATTTGCTTTGTTGGAGGCTTTGTTTTCTGGTCTACAAAACGCCAGCTTCTGACTTGGCCCAGCAGCCATATTTGGTCTTCTGGGATCCCATTGTCTCTTGGTTTTCCTCCTCTCTCTCTGGCTACTCATTCTCCTCTCCTTTCTTCTAGTGTTCCCCTCCCCCCATTGGCTTTCAACACTATGAAAGCCAGGACTAAGCCATTAGCCTCTCATCCCTGCCCACTGAGTGGTTGTACTAGTTGTCTATTACTGCATGTTAAAAGATTGCAAATAGGGCCTGGCATGGTAGCCTAGTGGCTAAAGTCCTTGCCTTGCAAGCACCAGCATCCTTTATGGGTGATGTTTCTAATCCTAGCTGCTCCATTTCCCATCCAGCTCCCTCTTTGTGGCCTGGGAAAGCAGTCGAAGATGGTCCAAACCCTTGGGACCCTGCAACCACATGGGATACCCTAAAGAAGTTCCTGGCTCCTGGCTTCAGATTGGCTCAGTTCTGGCTGTTGCGGCCACCTGGGGAGTTAATAAGCCCTCAGAAGATCTTTCTCTCTGTCTGTCTGTAAATCTGCCTTTTCAACAAAAACAAATACATCTTTTAAAAAAAAAAAAAAACATTGCAAACATAGAGATTTGCAGGACACATATTCAAGTGTGGTATGGTTAGGCTTTCTGATCAAGGTTTCAAAAGCTGAAGTCAAGCGGTCAGTTGGATTAAATTCTTCTCCAATGGCTCTGCGGCAGAATCTCCAGTGCAGCTCACCCATGTTGCTGTCTGGATTCAGCTCTTTGTAAATGTAGGACTGACAGCCCCATTTCCTGGTATCTATCAGCTGGGAGCTGCTTGCAACCCCTTCAGGATGGCCGTGTTCTTCTGTGACAGCCAAATAATATATTTCAAAAAAATTATGTGCTTTTTAAAAGATTTATTTAGTTTTATTGAAAAGACGCATCTACAGAGAGAGGAGAGACAGAGAGAAACATCTTCCATCTGCTGGTTCACTCCCCAAGTGGCCGCAATGGCCAGAGCTAAGCCGACGGAAGCCAGGAGCCAGCAGCTTCTTCTGAGTCTCCCACAGGGATGCAGGGTCCCAAGGTTTTGGGTCGTCTTCTCCTGCTTTACCAGGCCACCCATGGAGCTGGATGGGAAGTGGGGCACCTGGACACAAACCAGCACCCAAATGGGATGCTGGCACATGCAAGGTGAGGATTTAGCCACCACACTATCATACCAGGTCCTAAAATAATGTACTTCTTAAAAAGATGTTTTGGCATGACAGCCCACATTTACACCTTGTGCTGCCTTCCTCTTCCCCTGAGTGCACATTTTTGGGAAGCACTAATGCTGGGAAAGCAGTATGGCACAGCAGCAGAGAGCCAGACAGGGCAAGCTCTGACAGGCACCATGGCCCAGAGAGCAGCTGCATGAACTTGAGGTAGTTCCATCACGTTGCTAAGCCTCTGTTGCTCCTTCTTGGGAAATGGGGCTAAACATGGCACCTTGCAGGGATATTGGGAGAACTGAATGGGGTAAGATCAGTGAATATCCAGCAGAATGTCTGCTCCTTCTTTCTTCCTTGCACAGAGCCCAAATCCACCTCTCTGTAATGTTTACCCTTTGATTCGAGCTCTGCTCTTGGGAGCAGTGGAGAATGAAACGATTTTCCCTTCCAAACAGCCTTTGAAGGCGGTTATCGCATTCTCCTGCAATCTTCTCTTTCTAAGAAGAAAAAGGCTCAGTTCATTCAACCATTCCTGAGGAAAACTGGTTTTGATTTCTAAATGTGCAGAAGTTGGACAACACAGCTTTTGAAAAGGAATGTCTAGGAAGGACTTGTGTTAGAGTTTAAGTTGCATGTAGGCAGGCTTTTTGGAGCTCCATTTAATTCCTGATGAATTCTCAACACCTAGAAAAGCACCTGGCACACGGCAGGTCCTCAAGAAACACTCGTTTGTTTAAGCGAGGACTCTATGGGTATGGTCTATCTCATCCAGTTAGGGGATCACACTGTTTTGCATGCTGGCTGTCCTCAAAACTCTCTGAATTCCAAGCACAACAGAACTCCACCTCAAACATGTTTATAATTTCTTGAACAATACCCTCGATGTTTCCCAACTATAAAACTTAAGTCTGGGTCGCATGATTCCAAGGAATGCTTCCAAATCTACGCTCTTACTGTTTCTCTCTCTCTCTCTTTTTTTTTAATTGAGCTTTTTCAGCATTCAAAAGTGTGTAGAGTTCACTAATGTGTGCTACCAAAAAATGATTTCTAATATAATTGGCAAGATTGTGCAGCCATCACTACTAATTCCACATTTCTGTCACCACAAAACGAAATCTGTGCTTGTTGGCCATTGGTCTCAACTCTCTCCTCCCAGCCCCTGGCAATATTCCTCCATCATTTGTTTTTTTTTTTTTATTCTTTCTAAGATTTATTTAAGGTTTTAGTGTAAAGTCAGATATATACAGAGAGGAGGAGAGACAGAGAGGAAGATCTTCCGTCCGTTGATTCATTCCCCAAGCGGCCACAATGGCCAGAGCTGCACCAAACCAAAGCCAGGAGCCTGGAGCTTCTTCTGCGTCACACATGGGTGCAGTGTCCTATCCTTGGCTGCATTCCCAGGCCACATGCAGGGAGCTGGAAGGGTAGTGGGGCTGCCGGGATTAGAACTGGTGCCCATATGGGATCCTGGCAGGTTCAAGGGGAGGACTTCAGCCACTAGGCCACTGTGCCAGGCCCACCACCATCTGTTTCTATGGATCCACCTGTACATTTTATACAAACGGGATCACAGGAAATGTGACCTTCAGGTCTAATTTATTTCATATAGCATATTGCTTTTAAGGTTCATCTATACTGTACACTATAATCCTTTTACTGGCTAAATAATATTCCTTTGTGTGTTGGTATGCTTAGTGACATGACTCTGGCTGTCCTTGCAGGTATGTCATTTGATTTTCACCTGTTTATTTCTTGTATGTCAAGAAGTTTGGCATGCTGCTCTCCACCATCCCTATCATCGTTTGTCTTAATATTAGGTATTCGTTTGCTGAACGATTTTTTCATTTTGCTTTCAACCTGCATCACTGCTTCGAGTGACACATTTCTTCTAGAAGTACCTTGCTTGCAGCCAGTTGAGGAGTGAACCAGTGAATGGAAGACCTCTTTTTCTGGTCTCTATAATTGTGTCTTTCAAGTGAAATTACATCTTTTGAAAACCCTCTTCAGGTCATGCCAGGAACTGACTTTAAGTAAACCTGCTCCCACACTCTTCCTGGAGCCCCTGAGGGATGTTAAAGTCATTCAGATGAAGCCTTGTCTTCATTCTAATCAGAAACAAGACCAAATAGAGTCCATGATGCTAGTCATGTAATCAGGTACAAGTCGGGTGTGCCCAGGAACCACCTACTGGCAGTGACATTGTCCCCTCACAAGGAACAGGTAAGTGGGGTGAAGAGCCAGCTGGCACTTCTTTGCCACTATGGCTCCCAAGAAAGAGATTTTCTTTCTCTTTGAGCAGCACATGCTTTACATAAGTGGGTTCAAGGTTCCTGAGTTCCAGGCAATTTGTTTTTGCTACACATGATGAAATATTGGGGTCTATTTTTCCCAGCACCCAAGTCATTTCCTGAAGTTACATTTGCCCCAATCACACAGTTAATATGTAAAGGGACCACTAGAGGTACTCAACAGTCTCATCCTACCTCAGCCCTATTGTTCTCCTCTCCTTCCACTCCCAGACTCACTGTTAATTGATGAGGGTTATTTTTTCCCCTGAAATCTGATAAAATGGGATGCTTTCCATGCATTGAAGACATTTTCCTTGTGTTTTCTGTGTGGTGTGCAATGATGATAGAAGAATGAAAGGTTATAGATGCTTGGGATCGAGTGTTTTCAAGCTCATCGCTTGCAGAAATTACTAATCGCTTTAGCAAAGGGTATTCACTGGGAACCGTGTGATTTCAAAATGCATTCTTCCCTTTCAGAGGTGGTCCTCGTGCAGTGCTGGTAATTCTGCGCTTAGGACAAAGATCAGCAAAGTCATATATCAAGATCACATTCCAGCCCTCCACCGTTTCTATTTCTGACACATAATAAAGGGCAACATATTAATAAGAGAGAAGTTCAGAATTTACTTTCAACTGAGAACGACTGAGAAAAGATTATTCTTTGACCTTTGTCCTTTTTTTTTTTTTTTTTTGAGGAAGGCAAACTCAGACCAAACTATCAACTTTGGTTATAGTGAGTTGGACAAAACATTTTTACTCAATACCTTCTTGCATTTTGTTTGGAATAAGGAATAGCTAACTATAACATATGCAGACCTAGGTACTTTAATATCAGAATTTAAATCCTATTCTTAAATATGAAGAAAGTTAAACTTTAAACACAGCAGAAAATGTGGATTAAAGATGGATGTTTAGCATGCTGGTTAACATAATGGTTAAGACACCTTTGCTGGTGTACCTGTGTCTGACCCCTACTCCTGACGCCAGCTTCCTGCTAATGCAGGCTCTGGGAGGCAGCAGGTAATGGGTCCAAGGATCGGGCTAAAGAATGAGCTCGCTTGAGCCCTACCAATGTGAGCATTTGGGGAGTGAATCAGAAGACGGGCGTTCTCTTATCTCTCTTTGCCTCTCAAGTAAGTAAAAAGAAAAATGTTTGTTCCAGTTAAAACATAAGTAAAATGTGTTTTGAGTCTTGAAGCAACCAACAGTTACTTACTGCTAAGCACTTTCTGAAAGCAAGAATTGAGGTGGTGCCTGGGGAGTCCAGAGGCAATGTGTCACAGATCCGAGAACAGTGCCTTGTGTGGAAGCATACCAGCCTTGAAGATCTCAGAGTCAAGATGACCCAGTCACCTAATCGCACCACATTGAGTCCCACCAACCGTTATCTCAGGGTTTTGGAGAAGGAAAGAACTCCCAACTGAGCCAGTCTGGCTGGATGATTTGGTTTAGCTTCTCCCTGCTTCACAAAACTCTGACCACAAATGAAGCAGATTTGCTAGTGGTTGGTTGGGGAGTCTTTGTTCATTGTTTCAGCATAACACAAAGAACTGAGAAAAATAAGAAATGGCTAACTTGAGAAGTTTCTTCAGTAAAGGGGACTTGAGGGTGGGAAATAACCCGATCCTGCTGCTGATGCTCAAAAGGATTAAAGTTTCCCCTTCCAGGTTCTTGCAGAGTTGAGCTTGGCCTTCAGGTTGTTCTTCTGAAAGAGGGGAACTCCCATCACCATTGTTTGAGATGGTTCAAGGTACTGACCAAGTCTCCTGGAGCCACTAGTAGAGCCTGCCTCGGGATGAGACAAGTGGAAGCTTTGGCAATGGAATCGAAGATGGTGGGCAGGTCTGTGAGATACAGCCAAATGATAATTAAATGATAATGAGACATGGTAGCTGTAACTCATGTGTAAGTCACTGATCCTGCCCTTCAGACCTGTGTGTTCAAATGACCTTGGATTTCCAACTGCTCTCTTCCAGATCGCCCGGAGGGGCAAGCCCTCGTCAGACACATATATGAAGTAAAAAGATTACTTCTTGATGTCGATGTGTACTGTTTACCAACATACAGTTTTCAGGTTTAAAAAAAAATGCTTGCCCCTTGATTTTTAGAGAACAACTCAGTTGACTGGCTTTTATTTTCTTGAATCTTGTGGCAAAATTTAGTGTCCACTAAGGTATCACTCATGTGGGATGGTTTTTGGTGACTGAGTCCGCGCATGCCAGAGTGAAGTCCACGGCTATTTAATTGCTCTCTGCTTGTACTTTGGTCCACAGAGGTCTATTCTTTAGGCAAAATGCCAGTTGGTATCCAAGTGGAACTGCAAGTGGTCATGTGCCACCGAGTATCTGGCAGGCAGTAGGGGATATGCACACACCTCTTCTTGCTGATTCCATTTGCTGAAAGGACGTGCTTTACTGATCAATGAGATCTGAAAACCCCTGTTCCCTCTAATTTGCATGCCAGAATTAGGCAAAGGGCCCACGAGGATTCTGAGAACTCTTGTCCCATTCATCTGGAGTCACACTGAGTTACAGAGCTTCATGTAGATAGTGAAATCTGGCCATATTCTACATGGAAATGACTCTGTAATTGAACTCTATTAGACACTAGGGCTGAGCCTCCCTGAAGGAAGAAATTTAAACATTTGGGAATGTTATCGGGGAAATTCGGGTTGAAAAATATTCAGTTGAAATATTTAGGTAATGTATTAGTAAGTCATTTTCCAGAAGTTTAAAATATTCAAAGAATGACCTGAATTCTTCCATCTTGTTGATATGTAGAGACATATTCTAAAATACACACACACACACATACACACACACACATTGCTGTAATAGCTTGGCACTGAATTTCAGTTCTTCTTCCTGAAACAAGTCACATTGAATTATGAAAGAGATGGGGTCCATGACCCTAGCCCAAGTGCCCTTCAAGGCCTAGGTATTTCCTTTCCATCTACCTGATATACATTTGAACTTCAACTCTTTGGGGTTACTAAGAAGTCCCGAATCTCAATACTCTAACCTCCCCTTTACTGCCCACCCGACAAGTAGCACCTGATTTCCCTTACTGCTCTTGGTCTTAACACTCACTTCTGCCTGCTGCCTGGCTTGCCCACAAGTCACCAAGACTCCTTGGGGCTGCCCGTTGTACTCTCTCACACACCCCACCCTTCCTTTCTATGCTCATTGCCCTGGACCGCTGCTGCTTCAAGCCTGGGTGATTAGAACAGCATCCTAACTAATCGCTTACTTGTTTCTTCCCCCTCCAATTCATGAATTGCCACAGTAATCTCTCTAAAACACCATCTAATCATGCCAAAACCTTAATTAGAAATCTTCATTATCTCTTCATTACCACCAGGATAAAGCCCAGGCGTCTTAGTTTCCTTCCACACTTTGGCCACAGTCCACATATCCAGCTTTTTGCCCACTATTTCCCCACAGTTGTCACAGCCCCCAGTTACACCATTCACCCTCCTGGAGCAGTTCCTCCAGCTCTACCAGGACTTGTGTCTGTCTTTGATTTTCAAGTCAGGCCCTCCTGCCTATGTAAGACATCTTCCCAGAAAGGATGTGACCTGCATAGGGCTCTTGGGATATCCGATGCCCTCTGTCACAGCCTGGCACTGCCCTTTTTTCAGTTCTTAGAACTCTTGTGTTTTCTGTCTATCATCATTTCTCCTAACCTGTCAGCTCCAGTAAGTAATAATTATGTACCATATGGCATGTTTGGAATTAGGGATTTAATGACCAAAAGAAATCACTAATGCCGTGTATCCACTATGATCCTTTCACTTGGGACAATCCATGCGGGTAACTCAAGTGCCAGATTATAAAGGGGATTTCCTTGGCGTGAAGGAGTTCTCAGACTGAGCCAATCCCAAGGAAATATGGTGAAAGGACATGAAATGCTGGGGCAAAATCATTTTAAGGGAAAGACTGTTCTATTTGGCACAAATAAAGATTCTGGAACACAGTAAGAACAGTAGAGGGGGCTGAAGAAAATGGAGCCCCAAGTGTGTTATTGCCCAAGTTATCACTTCCACCTGCATGCTCAGAGCGGGGTAGCTCAGCCCCCTTGGCGTGTAGGCTGGACCCACCCTGAAGTGCAGAAAGCAGCAGGCTAGGGAAGAGGCCTCGGATAACTCAACTTCCTTTTGTGTTCTAGTTCTGATTAGAATAAGAGTATCTTGCCTTGAAGAGGCTTTAGCAAAACCAGACCTGATGGTTTCTTTCCTTTTCTTTGCTAGCTACAATGGCCATGAGTGGGCACCATTTAGGAGCTCTCCCATGTTAGCACTGTCCCCTACTAGACCTTTGTCATCTGAGCTAGTTCCTGAGACCTAGCCAATGCCCTCTCATGGTTTAGGTAGGTTTTCTGATTCTTAGATTATTTGTCAGAGAGAATGCATTATCACTCACTGGACATCACCTCCTCCAATGCTCAAGCAACAACTGGGCAGGGCTAGAGGCAATGCCAGGAGCCAGGAGGACAAGCCAGGTCTTCCCATATGTGACAAATGAGTTCCTTCAACCATTATCATTGCCTCCCAGTATCTGTACTGGCAGGAAGTTGGAGTCAGGAGCCAGAGCTGAGATTCAAATCCCTGGGGCATTCCAACATGGTGGATGGAATCTTAGCCACTGGGTGAAACCCCTACTCCGGAGTGTGATTGTCTCTCCCAAGGGCCCACTGTGGCTGACGTGTTGGAGCACAGCAGGAAGCTAAGGAAAGGCAGTAGAGGTGACACCTTGGCAGAGGTGACCAAGGGCACTGAGGGTGTGTCCTGGAGTTATTATAAAAATCTGAGTTGGCCTCACTCTGTCTCTCTCAGCTCTTGTTGGCCTCACTCTGTCTCTCTCAGCTCTTGATTTGATAGGTGATCCCCTCACCAGAGAAATGCCCCTACTATTACCATCTTACAGTCAGGTCTTCTCCAGGACTGAGCTGTGCCCCAAACCTCCAAAACTATAAGTACTCTGCCATAGCTATTTGGTTATGGAAAGGAAACACTGGTGAATGTACCCTCCAACCTGACTGTCTTACCCCAAACTGCCTTCTGTGATGATTTGTTAGCTTTGCTTAGTTGCACAAAAATAGCCTTTTAGTCAATGAGACTTGAGATTGCCTTGTGCGTGCAAGAGGCCCAGAACTTTATTTTAAATAAAAGTTTTATTTATTTTACTTGAAAGTCAGAATTACAGGGAGAGAGAGAGAGAGAATTTTCCCTCTGCTGGTTCACTGTCCAAATGGCCACCATGGCCAGACCGGTACTGTTTGAAAGCTGGAAACCAGCAGCTTCTTTCAAGCCTCCCATATTTGTACAGGGGTTCAAGGACTTGAGTTATTCTCTGCTGCTTCCCATGCCACTATCAGGGAGTTGGGACATAAGTGGAACGGCCAGGACATACCCGACTCCCATATGGGATGCCAATACTTGCAAGTGGAGGTTTAGCTTGCTATGCCACTGCACCAGCCTCAAGGTCCAGAGCATTTTAAAGAGTTGGAAATCATTCTAATCAGATGGACTGAAGCCAACACAGACTTGGAAGTTTACAAGTTATAAACCTAAGCGAGGTTGTGATTCAAGAAGTGGCAACTTTGAGGAAGATTTCGCTATGGATGAGGAACATGAAAGAAGCAGTACACAGAGATGTGTGGGGTGGAACTCCAGGAACTTCCCTGAGGTGGTGGGGGTTGAACTCAGATGATGAAACTGAATGGAAGTTCATTTTTCCCAGCAGGCTTAAAACACAGATTTGGTCTAATTCATCTTTGCATCCATGCCAATCAGCATGGTGCCAGGCATATACTAGATGGGCAATAACTGCTGACTTAAATAAAATGTAAACAATTAAATTTTTCAAGATCAAGTGTGTCTCAAAAACTGAACCAGCTTATTTCTTGTTTCTTGCTTTGCACACTGAGCTCCCCTATTGCCTGGTGGACTGCAGGTGGAACCAAGGCAGAGCTGGAAATGGCTTGGTTGTCATGAGATGCTTCCTGCAGGGCAGGTGCGTGGGTCAGGCTGGATAAAGCATTTGGACCCCTTTGTCTTATAAAGTCCATGTTGATGCTTAGCAGAGATATTTAAAAGCATCTTGTTATTGGATCGTCACCAAGGTCCTCAAAGAAAGGTGAGGACAGCTTCCAAACTATTCCTGTGCTCTAAGTAGCTTCTTTATAAGGCAAAGCAATCTTCCTGGGACAGGAGTTGTGTTGCAGTAGGTTAAAGCATTGCTGGGGTGCTCATGTCCCATATGGGAGTGTCAGAATCAGTCCTGCTTGCTTAGCATCTCATGCAGCTCCCTGTTAATGCACGCCGGGAAAGCAATGGACGATGACCCAAGTACCTGGCTCTCTGCTACCCACATGGGAGACCAAGAGGGAGCTCTCAGTTCCTGTTTTCGGCCTGGCCCAGCCTGGCTGTTGCAAGCATTTGGGTGGGTGAACTGATGGAAGGTCTCTCTCACTTTCATGCTACCCCTGTCACTATGCCTCTGGAAGAAATAAAAAAATGTATATTTTTTAAATGTCAACTTTCCCAGGATTTTTTTTTCCCCCAGGTTAAAGTAATACTTGCCATGACTTGTCTTGCTTGGGTATAAATCTTGCACGTCTCTCAGGCTGAAGGGGAAATCACAACAATTTCACTCCACTAGGAAGGTCCTATATAATATAAAGCAGAAACAAGTACAGCAATCACTCTTTTGGGAAAAGAAAATATGGAGGCCTTGTTTTCCATGCAACGTCAGAGATCTCCACAGTAACTCTGTCCTAATTGGTGAATTGCATACCTGCAGATGGCCAGGCGGCTGGATCCTTGGCCTCTAGGTACACGAGCACCACCTAGTGAGGAAAGCCCAGGACAAAAGTTTCCAAACAAAAAGTCAACTTCAGCTCACTTCACCTTGCAATCATACTGAAAACTGTAAATATTTTGACGAAATTCCCAACTTTCGAGTCAAAATATCAGAACTAGTCAAAGGAAGTAAGAATCTGGAAGCTCAAAGATTTGACCAATAGTTTAGATGACTTACAATTTAGTTCTAATTTCTTTGTACTCACACATATTTTCAAAGAGGCCAACACAGTATTTTTCAAATATAAAATAAACTCTTCAAAATCCTGAAATAGAATATAGAAGAAGCAGGGATGAGACTTTGGGGATGCGGGGAGGGGTGGGGAGTGATGGGACTAAGACCTGTCATTATGTGCCACACATTGTTCACTTTGAACTTTATCAATGTATTACTGATTAAATGAATTTTAAAAAGAGCAGCCATTTAGTTTCAGTAAAAACAAAATAGTAATAATGCCACCAGTTACATTACATTTGCTTGCTAGTGTGCAAAGAAAAACAAAACCTTTTCCCCCAAGACATTAAAGGATTGTCTGCAAACCAAAGTTTGTGCCTAGTTAAGGCAGGTGGATCACAGAGAAAAGTCCCTCTCCACTCCCAGTCAGCCCTGTCTCCTGAGTTCTTTACTAAGCAGGCATCCTGATTATTGATTTCTATTGAATGTCATTAAGCTTAGCAAAGACTTTACCTAATTTGATCCTTCCTCATTTTAACCCAGAAGAAAGAACCGTTGTTAAAAGTTACATGGCAAGCCGGGTGCAGTAGCCTGGTGGCTAAAATACTCGCTTTGCACGTGCTGGGGTCTCATATAGGTGCTGGTTTTAATCCTGGCAGTCCTACTTTCCATCCAGCTCCCTGCTTGTGGCCTGGAAAAGCAGTTGAGAACCAACAGCCCAAAGCTTTGGGACCCTGCACCTGCGTGGGAGACGTGGAAGAAGCTCCTGGCTTTGGATCAGTTCAGCTCCAATCATTGTGGCCGCTTGGGGAGCGAATCATCGGATGGAAGATCTTTCTCCCTGTATCTCTTCCTCTCTGTATACCTAACTTTCCAATAAAAATAAATGATAAAATATTTTTTAAAAAATTTAGAAAGCTAAGTTCCAAGGATGTGTTTTCAGGTTCCTGCAATTGCCAAGAGACCTTCCACCACATTTTATTGTGATTTACATTTTGGATGAATATTTGGGGAAAATTGCTGCATTTGTGTCATATGTAAGACAGAAATAATAACAGATAAAAGTACAGATTTGGGACTTCCATATGAACTACAGATTATGTCCTGAACATAATCTAACTTTACTAGCTTGTATTGGTATGCCTGCTGTCCTGTGAATACTGTTTTCTATTCAATAAAAATAACTAGCTTTATCAATTAATACATGACATCTATTTATATTTTTTTCTGCTTTAAATTCCCCCAAAATGTTACATTAGAAGTAGAAACTGACAGCTTCATTAAAAAGAGTGAAGGTGTTTAAAGATTTTAGATATATTGTTTCCATCATTCATTGTATCAACTTGTAATTTTTAGTTAAACACTGTAAAATAGCATATAATTAATGACAGGGTCTTTATCCTATAGAAATGAACTAAGGTGGAAGAGTATTATTTATGAGACAGCTGGCTCTGGCATTTTAGAAAAAGGAAAATGTATCAAACTATAACAGTTAAATAATGGCCAATTCATAACGCCAGTCACAATGCCACAAAGCTTAAAGAAGTCAGGACTGAATCATTAAGCTCCTGCCGATGTCCCACCTAAACTGCTGGCCAACCATTCTCTTGTTTTCACTGGAGCTGACCCAATCCTAGCTTGTCTGTTCTGGAATCATTCTTAGAGCAACAACCTCAGTTTGATTTTTAGTAATGGATCCCTTCAGTAGGAAAAAACAAACGCCAAAGTCAGGCAGGATTTGATCCTGAAGTCTCAGCTGGAAAATACACACAGAGCAGGGTGTGGGGAAAGGGTTAAGCTTACCACTAGGGACACCACAACAGAGTTCAAGTCCAGCTCTGCTTCAGATTGCAGCTTAACCTGGGGGGTAAAAGGGTTAATGGTTCAGCTGGATTCCTGCCACCCCTGAAGAGTCACCTGTTTCTTGGTCCCTAATTCAACCTGGTCCTGCCCTGGTTACTGCAGCCATTCGAGATGAGAACCAGCAAACAGGTGTCTGCCTGCCTTTCTCTCTCTGCTGTTCAAGTGAATAAAATTTTTACAAATAAAACATTTTAAAAAGCAATCATATTGCTAGAGCAATAAGCAGTTTGTTTCTTTCCTTCTTCCTTCCTTCCCTCATCCTTTCAATAAATAAACATATGTTGTGTGTCTACAGAGTACTAGACACTGTATATTATAACTGCAAACAAAAGAGACACAATTCTTGCCTTCTTAGGAAAGATAAACTCAAAGAAATGCAAAAATGAAAACTTAGAATTTGATGTGAGCGAGGAAGGAAAAGCCCAACATGGTGGCCTGCGGTAGCTCTTTTCAGTAGCTAATGTAAGCTCTTTTCGGGATAAGTTTGCCACCATAAACCGAAGCACGTGATGCAGTGAGCCACGCAAGAGGTTTTTTATTCCAGCAGGGTAAAAGCCACGGGACAGGAGCGGAGGCTGAGAGAGGGAGAATCAGTCTCCTGCCACAGTGACAGGAGGGCTCTCCAAGGGAAGGGAGAGCAAGACCAAGGAGGACAGGGGAAGAGCAGCACCTGCTGGGGGGACACACCAATGCCAGAGTATGCCTTTTCGTGGCAGCGGCAGGTGTCAAGAGGCAGTGAGGGATTGGTGTATGGGATTGTCAGAGCCCAGGGGATTGGTAAATGCGGCAGTGGGCAGGGATTAGGGAAAGGGGAGACGAGGGATTGGTGGCTGGGGCGATCAGGCATGTTGTCTAGAGGTTACAGTGGATTGGTGGGGACAGGTTACGAGATTGTAGCGGATTGGCAGACAACAAAATTTCAATCTGAGGGGCATGAAATCTTCAGGAAGCGAGACTCAGGGAAAGTAGATATTTTAAATGATACCAAGTCCAAAATGGCAGGGGTCTTTGGGTCGATGTTTGAGTCATTCCTCACGCTCCTCCCTTTTATTATATATAGAAGAAAAGGGGTATCCTCCTCCTCCATAGCTTCTTTGAGCTGAGTCTGGGTGCAGTGTTCTGCATGCGGTGGTCTCACGGTGGTTGGGAGAGTGGTGGGCGGTCAGAAGAGGCTGGTATCCCTGCAGAAAAAGCTGGTTCACTTAGAAAAAAAAACTGTGTGGCTGACATAGGAGTGGAGGGAGGGGTTACTTTTAAGAAGTTCTTTTGAAAAGGTAGCTTGAGTTCTTCCTGAGGCTCACAGGAAACGCGTCTGCATGGGTTTGTGGTGGCGGGTGACCATCATGGCGGTACTGACCTTGGTGTAGACTCAGCATTCCCAACGCTCTTGGATGGAGCTTTGGCAGAGTGCTAAGATCACTTCCGCTCAGCCCCAATAGCCCGAGAGTAATAGACTAATATACATGAGGTTGGATCTTCAAGAGACCTTTCTGATGAAGTGACACTTCCATCCTCTAGCCAATGAAACTGCGGAGCTGGCTTTCCGTGTGGTGAAGATGCCTTCATCCTGTTTCGAAGTCCTGGCTCCACTTTGGATTTTAGCTCCCTGCTAACATGCACTCTGGGTGGAATGGTGTTGGTTCAGGGGCCTTTGCCAACCACACTGGAAATTCAGACTGAGTTACAGATTCCTGGTTTCAACCTGGACCAGCCCTAGCTATTGCTGGCATTTGGGGAGAGAGTCAGTGGATGAAATCTCTCTCTCCATTTCTCTTCCTCTCTTTCTCTCTCTGCTCCCCCTACCCTCACCAACCCCATCTCTCTCCCTTTCAAATAAATAAAAATAAGTTAACTAAAATTAAAAACAAAAAGAATGAACCTGAGGCAGTTAGGGGATGCAAGAGATAGGAGCAGTTAACAAGTTTGCAAAATTGCAAATTATAAGTCATCTTCAAATATTTCATAGAAAATGTGTATTATGAAAAAACACTGTATGTTTTAATTTTTTTACTGTAAATTAAATGCATATTTTGCTTCTACTTTTCATATTCTTCGAGAAGTGTCCTCACACCTCTGCTAAAAAAAAATAAGTATTGTCTTTCTGAAATCAAAAATTTAACTGGACATCTGTATTTCATCTGGCATCCCCAGGTGGGCATCTGAGCCCAGAACACCCAGGAGGGCCCCGAGGTGCCTTGCAGCCCAGCATGTGAGAGGAGTGGAAGATGGATGTAGAGCTGGGAGAGTTGAGCTTGGAGGCCAGGAGCTTGAGATTTGTGCAAGACTTGTCAGTATCATTTTCTCATGCTTTTGATTCTGCCTCAAGCCAGCTTTTGCAGCACAATGGTCAGAGGCTAATTTCAATTTAATGTGCTACTTCTTAATTGAATAAAACCCTGAGAAACATTTCCAGCAAATATATGAACTATAAACTCCACCAAGATACACTAATTTTCTTGAAAGATGGTTTTAAATAAAGTTTTGGCAGATGTATACATTTCCTCTCTGCTCTCCACTTGGCTAGGTCACCCCGAATTGTACTGTTGTGGGATGTGCAGGAGCCCTTCAAGAATCCCCATGGTACGGGCCCGGCGCGGTGGCGCAAGTGGTTAAAGGACCTCGCCTTGCACGCCCGGGATCCCATATGGGCGCCGGTTCTAATCCCGGCAGCCCTGCTTCCCTTCCAGCTCCCTGCCTGTGGCCCGGGAAAAGCAGTCGAGGACAGCCCAAAGCTTTGGGATCCTGCACCCGCGTGGAGACCCGGAAGAGGCTCCTGGCTTCGGATCGGCATAGTATCGGCCCGTTGCGCTCACTTGGGGAGTGAATCATCGGACGGAAGATCTTCCTCTCTGTCTCTCCTCTCTGTATATCCGCCTTTCCAATGAAAAAATAATAAAAATAAATCTTTAAAAAAAAAAAAAAAAAGAATCCCCATGGTAAAGCCTGAATTCCAAGCGTGGTGCTGCTGTTGGAAGAGGCAAGGGGCTTGGGTAGTAGCTAGGTCATGAGATGATAACTTATGAATTCGATTAGTGCCCTTCCATGAAGAGATCCAACAGAGATCATCTCTCTCCACTCGGGGTGAGGTCACTGTAAGACGATGGCCAGCGGCAGACCAAGAAGCACACCCTCACAGCCACCTGCTCACCGGGCATCATGATGCCATACGTTGACTTGGGAATTCCCAGCCTCCAGAACGAGGAGACATGTATTTGAAATTGCTCTCATCACTTGGTGTTACAGAGGCTGGGAATGGAAGGGAGCTGTGCTGGTTGGGTTAGGTGTTGTAGATAGGTACTGAGTCGAGTCTTGCTTCTCAGAAGGCTGGCCACCTCAGCTAGCTCAGGGGTACTCACCTCTGCCTCTCTGAGCAGCATGTTCACTCCAGCGCCTTCAGATTGTCCAAAGGAGCAAACATAACAGCTTCTCACTCAGAAGGTTCTACTTGGTGTGAGAAGTCATTTAAGTACACAGCTCTCCATCGCACCCTTTACCCCCAAAGCATAGACAAGTGTAAATAGTTTCTTCATTACATTAGATGACAGCTTCATGCTTTGTATCTTTCACTCTAATCTTGGGACTATCTAGAAAGCAATAGGAAAACAAATGAAGCTAGCTCTATTCTGCCAAAACCTAACAGAACGAAAGGAGCTCAAAACTACTGCAAAATCCCCTCATTCGTTGACTACACACACGTGTACCTCTGTAAGCCTTTCACTTATTGTTTATAAAGCTACTACTATGTGCACAGAGACTTTTCTAGCACTTTCAAACAGAAAGCCATATAAAGACTTACTAGATTTACCAAATGATTCACACACAAAAAAGTCTACTGTTATAAGCACAAGAACAAAATCTAGAGGTGCTGCCTAAATTGTACTTAGGAAGAAAGATGGAATACTATAGAAAATTCAAATCTCAGGAACAAAGTTGGAATCATCATAAGTAACAAAGGTCATTTCTCCTTCACTCATTGTCAGTACCTCTCTCCAAGCATATGTAGGCTGCTAACCTCAGCAAACAACATATACAAAGTAGCTCCAGAAAAAATGCAAGTTCCCTGTTCCTTGCAGGAGCTATGTTTCCTTTCAAGAATTGCTGGGTTACTTACCATGAAACTGTACCATCAGGCAGCTCTGGAAGTTGTGGGTCTGAAATTTAGGAATGGGCAGAATTGGTTTCTTCTTAATGCTGTGATAGGAAAGATTCTGTTCATGGCTCTTTCCCAGCTTTTCCTGGTAAACATTGCTCTTTTTGTTTTTTAAAGATTTATGTGTTTATGTGGAAGTCAGAGCTACAGAGAGATAGAGATCTTCCATCTGCTGGTTTGCTGTCCAGGCAGTTACAAAGGCAGGGGCCGAGCCAGGAACCAGGTTCTTCTGTGAGGTCTCGCACATGGGTGTCAGAAGCCCAAGCACTTGAACCATCTTCTACTGCTTTCCCAGGCACATTAACAAGAAACTGCATAGGAAGTGGAGCATCCTGAACATGATTATCAGTTACACCACAACAGCTGCCCCTACTCATTGCCCTCTAATCCTCTACCTTCATACGTGCTCTGTCTGAGCCCATGACATCTTCCTCCCTCGTTGCAGGTTTCTGGGACCAAATCACTCCACCCCACTTTTTTTTTCTGGTCAGAGAGACTTTGGGTAGATAATTGCTTTTCTTAGTCTTGTTATTCTCACAAGAGAGTTGGACAATGAGCCCTGTCCTCAACCTGTACATCAATTGCCAGTGAACATTGAAAGACCTGGTGTGATGTTCCCATACACACCTGAGAAAGGAGAGGACACAGCCCTTTCTAACACTCCCAGGAAAACCTTCAGACCCTAATTCATTCATCTGCACACTGCGTGTGCCAGGTGCCAGTCAAGAGTGGTACTGTAGGATTATAGAAATATCAATGCTCCAATTACATGAATTAGAAAACATTAGAGCAATTCATACTAGCAAGCATGTGTTGGTGCTTGCATTTTCTCTGAATAGTTCCCTCTCCAATCAGTCAATAACTAAGGGGTCATTGCAGACAGTTACAAAGAAATTAGAAGTTAAGGCTTCTGTCTTTCAAGAAGCCATTGATCCATATGGAAAAGTCACCAAAACAGACTTACATGAACTAATCAAAAGATGAATGTGTTGAGAAGCATCCAAGAGGAAGAGCCATTCTAAACAGAGAGAACAGGCCTGGGAACACTAGCCAGGCTCCCCCTAACTGCAAAATGATAAGCAGCTGAACCAGGAGACTGACTTTGTCTTTTCTTCTCTCTCTCTTTTTTTAATTGACTTGATGGAGTCCAGCATTGTGGTGTAGTGAGTAAGCCACAGGCTGCAATCTTTGCAGGAGAAGATGCCCAAGTGTTTAGACCCATGTGGGAAACCCAGATGAAGCCCATGGCTCAGCCCTGGATGCTGTAACCCTCTGTGGAGTGAACCAGAGGATGGAAGGTCTCACTTTCTCTTCCTTTCTCCTTGTAACTGCAACTTTTGAATAAATAAGTAAATCTTTTAAAAAGTTAAGTAAATGTGTATTTTTTTAAAAGATTTCTTTATTTTTATTGGAAAGGCAGATATACAGAGAGGAGGAGAGACAGAGAGGAAGATATTCCATCCACTCATTCACTCTCCAAGCAGCTGCAACAGCCACAGCAGAGCCAGTCTGAAGCCTGGAGTCAGAGCTTCTTCCTGGTCTCCCGCACAGGTGCAGGGGCTCAAGGCTTTGGGCCGTGCTCTACTGATTTCCCAGGCCATGAGCAGGGAGCTGGATGAGAAGCAGGGAAACTGGGACACAAACTGGCGCCTCTATGGGATCCCAGCATGTGCAAGGTGAGGACTTTAACCATTAGGCTACCATACTGGGCCCTAAATGTGTATTTGGTTTTTTTTTTTTTTCACCAAAAAGATATGGGGAGAGGCAGTGTTCTTCCACTTGCTGGCTCACTTTTCAAATGCTTGTAACAGCCAGGTCTGGGTCAGGCTAAAGGCAGGAGCCAGAAACTCCAACTGGGTCTCTCAGATGCGTCAGGGAAATAAGTACTTGGACTATCTTCTGCTGCTTTCACAGGCACAGGAGTGGGAGTCAGATTGGAAGTGGAGCAGCTTGGATTCAGCTGGCACTTCAATACTGACTGCCAGCCTTGCAAAGAGTATCTTAATTCACCATACCACAATGTTGGATGCTACTTCCATCTTTCAGAAGCAAAGATAACTGCCAAGTGGTTCACAGCATGTATATGTTTTCTCTTTTTTTTTTCAATATTTATTTATTTGAAAAGCAGAATGCTACATTGGCAAGAGAGAGAAAGTCTTCCATCCATTATTCACTCCCTAAATGGGAAAAGAATTGCCAAGAACCTGACCTGTCCAGCATGCTGGCCAAACCAGCATTGGGATTTTTTGTAAACTTGTTTAGAAAGTTGTCTTTCTGCCTTTCTCTGACCACAAACCATTGTTGAAGAAGGGTGAACCAGCTTTCTGATGGGTAATTGCTTTAGAAGATTGAGAATGAAGGTGAGTTGGCTTTGACCACTTATTCGCTTATCCAAGAGGCTTTATCATGGTCTTGTCCTTTTGGCAAAGTCAACTAGAAGAGAAGTTCACTGGAAACCCTCTCCCTGAGACCCAGTGGTTGCCATTTTCCTGCCCAGCATGCCCTCTGGAGAGCATTTTTGGGCCACAGTCATTACTCTTGCAGCATTCCCTGCTCAAGTCAGTGGAGATGATGCTGTCAAATGAGTTGTCTCCTATCATGCTGTTGCCAACAAGACTTTTCTGGAAGGGGGCACGCCGCAGAAACCCGAGTGTGTAGCATACATGTACTATCACAGAGGGATATAGCACAATGTTGATAGAAAGGCACATGTGTGGGCACAAAGCCTGTTGAGAGAACTAGCTGCAGGTTTGTTTGTGTGTTTCAATTTAGTTATTTTTGTTGGAAAGACAGATCTAAAGAGAGGAGAGACAGAGAAAGATATATCTGTCGGTTCACTCCCCCAAATGACTGCAACAGCTGGAGCTGAGTCGATCCAGTCAGGAGCCAGGAGCTTCTTCTGGGTTTTCCACATGGGTACAGGGTTCCAAGACTTTGACTCATCCTCCTCTGATTTCTCGGGCCATAAGTAGGATGCTGGATTAAAAGTGGAACAGCAAAACATGAACTGGTACCCATATGGATTAGGTACCCACAAGGATTAGCCAGTTGAACCATTACACTGGGCCCTACTGAAATTCTTAACCATGTGTTCAGGAATACTGGGTTAGGTACACTGTTAGCTTTTCAGTGGGTTTTAGGATTAGTGACCCCAACAGCACAATATTAAGATGTAGAAGAGTCCTTTGGAGATCTCTGCAAATATAAGTTTCCAGAACCAGAACCTGCTCAAAACAAGGAGATGAGCTTTGTTTTCTAGAAATCATGGACTCATTTCAGTTCCTCTATGTATGTAAGCTACCACCTTGCTCCATCACTCTGCGCTTCCTGCAATGACACACTCCGATTGTAGATATACCTAGGAATTCTGTGCATCAAGACATTGGCACATTAGCCATTGCTTTGGGGGGAGGGTGGGATCAACAGTACAAGGATAGTAATAACAGATATAAAGGTGTTTGGGGTTGATCTTGCCTCTTTATGATCTTCACAGACAAAGGATGTCCTTTGGACTAGAAAACCGAGTGGGCTGTCATTTTGGCTGGACCTCAACCCTCGTGGGGTCCTCTTTACCTTTCTGCTGACATCATCTCTGACCTAAAGACTCCCAACCACAATGGAGACTTCAAATCAGCTGGGAGGAGAATTAAGGACTTCTCAGACATCTGGTGATGGTTTAGGCATCCATGTTACAGGATCTCCATTTTGCAGCATCAAAACATTCATTTTGTGCAGTTTGAAACATTACTTTCAAAGATGACCCTAATCTGAAGGGAACAGATATTCTGCCTGACATATGTGAATTTCAGCAGACAGCCTGGTTTTGCTTCCCTGGGAGGAATTAGAGTAGATATGCTAAAAGGTTGTACCTCTTTCAAAGTCGGTTCTCCCTGTGAGAAGGTGTTAAACCGCAGTCGGTGATGGGAACGGGTGATAAGGCGTTTCGCCGGTGCCACCGCCTCCGTGGGTGGCTGCTCTTTTGACATATCTGAATTGAGAGTGAGGGGTTGTTTGTAACCGAGTCTTACGTACAAAATGTACATGGTCAGAGAGGTTTGTGATACAACAAACACCCTTATCATCACCCCTATCTTTATAACGGCATGGATGACTTTCTAATTGTGGCTTAATACAGTTAATTATGGCAACTCTTTCCCATTTTTCAGGATGATGAATTAATATTACAGATCATTAAAGTTCCTAAATTGGCATAATGATACAGTAGATTTAACGTCCCAGCTACGTTAAGACCTGCTGTATAATTTGGCTCTTTTGTTATTTGTCCTCAATAGGAAGAACACGACGCTTGCCTCTCAGAGCAGGCAGCATGTAGCTACCTGCACTCTTCTCCTTAATAAATTATTGATACAGGAAATCCCAAATGGGAGACTTCTTCATCTTCAGACTCGATATGAAGGCAACATTTTCTCTCTGATATCCACTTCATCAGTAATAAAAGTTAGAAGGTTCTGGCTCTTGAGCTGGGTTTTCTAATTAGACAGGAGTGTATTTTACATCAGCAAAATACTCATGCTTAGTGGGGAAAAAAATGAGAAGCACGAGGTGTTCCATTCTGTTGCAATGGTTATACCATTTTAATCTCTTAAGTTCAATATATGTCCTCTAGCAGGCTATACTTCTAGGATTTCATTTTTAGATCCTTAAGGCTGCATATATCTGTCAAACCGACATAATGAATTTAAAGTGCTAATGCCTAGAAGACCAGAAAAAACATTGAAATATATCCCCGGTTGATTAAATTACCACCTCCAGCTACTTTACATCCTTATGTCCAAATAGATTTTCCTTTTTACTTACCAAGTACCAGATCTGGAAGATGTGGAAGATGTAATTTTATGGTAAAAACATGCACATGTCTTTGGACAAGAGCATTTTATTTAAGCATCTTTTTAAAGTCTGTACAGAGTGTCTGTGTTAGGGCTTCCAATTTGATGGCAGGCCCTTTCAATTATGCTCAACCTGCGGGTTAGCCCTCGAATCTAACCAGTGGCTTGCAAGTGAGTTCTCAGAATGGAATTTATGTTAAAAATCTAGAGCACTAATATTCAGATGTTTCTCCTGAAAATATTGAAAATATGTAAACTTACCAAAAAAATGAAAAGATGTTGATTCCTAATTGTCACGATGATAGTTGTTTCTTTGGGCATTGCTTAGATTGACAGACTGACAACTCAGGGCCAAAAAGAAAACAAAAAGGCCTCAGATACATTCCTTTCTCCTAAAGGGGGTAGCTCAGTTGGTTATTTAACTAGTGGAGACGCGTAGTCCTGCTTGTAGGAGTGGCAGAGATGACCCTGGAAATAAAATGATGATGGACACAAGTGGAGAGAAAATATTGCTTGTTCCATTCAGAGTTTACTCCTGGAATTTGGGGATAACCCAAAGCTGGAAGATAGTCGTGTCTTCCCAGATGTCTGTTTACAGGCAAACGGCTTTGAGTGACCGTGCACAACTCTGTGCTCAGATCACAGTCAGGCTCATGCACGCATGCAGACACACGCAAGTCCACGCTCACAAGATGCATGCATTGCACCAGTCACCCTTACACACCAGCAAATAGGCAAAGTGGCAGCAAACTTGGGAACCACTGGCAGGTGTGGCCTGATGTGAGCATCAGCTGTGTGGCTCCCTTCCCAGCGGCAGAAACACCCATTTGGACCCACACTGTATTGACTGCTCATTCTGGTCCAACCCCAACTAAGAGGGTCAGAGGTCAGTTCTGCCTATCCCAATCAAGTTTCCAGAGCGCACAGTTCCAACACACTCTGCAATCACAGTGAAAACCAGCGGTTAGACATCAAGGTGCTATGTGCTACCTGGGGGTGAACCTAAAGACCACGATGGATGTGACAAAGAAAGTGACAAGTATGGGAAGAAGCAGGGGCAGGAAGCAAAGGCGAGGGAGCAGATTTGTAGTGCTTTGAAATGAAACGTTCTAATCCCCCTGACAATGCTGTTGACTGTGAGCTATAGCACTAGGAGTACAACACAGAGAGAAAAGATACATTGTGGGATAAACAGCTTCTTCTAAGGTAAAACTGAATGGCCAGACTAGATGAATAAGGGAACACAATGGCGAGGAAAAAGAAATGAGTCATTGGCCATGGAAGAAAAAGGCAAAAATGGACAGAGGACAGAGAGGCAAAAAAGAAAAAAAATGTAAATGAGTGAGACAAAAAAAAAAAAAGAAACCCAAAGGACGAAAAAGAAAAAGAGAACAAGAGAGAAAGAAGTAATATTTTCCTTGATAAAAATGCACAAAAGGGAAGATGAACTTTGTTCTTTTTCTCTTTCTACTCTCCTCTCTTTTTCTGCTTTTCGCCTCGCAGCACGCCAGCCTAAGCCAAGAGCTGTAATGTCATTAAATTGCAAATGCTTTTTCATTTCCGACACACACTGTTTACTTATCTGGCAAAAACATATGTTGGAAGGAATCCGTTAAATTCTGCCCATTGCCTTGGGTAAAAGTGCAGTGGAAACGGACCCACCGAGCGCTCTCTTTCTTCTTCTTTAGCACTCCCCTTATCTACAAGACGGCTTCGCAGAAAACCGGCCAGTTCAATGAAAAATGAAGATACAGCGGCAGATTAGGAAAGAACACTGAGCACAAAATTCCTGGAGAGAGGGTCACTCCATTGCAAATGATTTCACTCCTCCAGATCTGCATAAATTACTATTTTTAAGGCATCTCCAAAGTCTGTATATTTTTCTCACTCTGTCAAACATTTAATTTCACGCCCCGTGTTCTGAATATGCTAAAATGCATATCTCTGATGCACCTTTAAGCCAGAAAAACGAATGCAAAATTGAAGATAAAATGATGTGATTTGCACTACAAGCCTATTACTTGAGGTATTTACATATAGTTTACCTCTGCAGTTCTGAGGATGATTTAATAAAAAAAAATCTGGATTAAGCTCATATAAATATGTATAAATCTTTGTTTAGAAAATAGATTTTGCAGCTGTTGTGTCAAAAAAGTTCTTTAAGATTCTGTGAAGAATTTTCCTTTTAGTATGCTTTAAGAGGAGAAAAAGGGGGACAGAATGTGACATTCTGGTTGGGGGGGGAGCTGCTTCCAGGGTTGGCCAGTTATCAACACTCCTTTCATTACCCTTCTGTGCTCAAAGCAGCTGGCCCCTCCTCACTCTTATTATACTTATTTAATTTTCCTTTTTTTTTTTTTTCCTTTCCTTTCTGCTTGGTCCCAAATAATAGTGTCTGGGATTATGACGCTCAAATTAAATATCAGTGTTTAATGACTGAAACAATTGGGAACCTCTGGGATATGCCCCCACCTACACCCCACACAGACTTGCTTCTGCCTTCCACGTGGGTATGCATGGACAAGGGGTACCTGAGAGTGGGGACATCTCGGGGAGCTGATTTCCAGTCACTGATTGGAAAATCGGTCATTAACACACCGCAAGATGAGAACTCTCACCCTAGTGATCCTAGGGGTACCAGAGTTGTTTAAACCACGCCCACATGAGTGTTTCTGCTCCTGTCTCCTTTCTGTTTTTAATCTAAACTTTTACTTCTTTGTCTGAAAACAAGGGGCGTGGAGGGGATCATCCTATGATCCCCATCTCTGTGTAATCACGGCAAGAGAGTTAGTCTTCGCTATCTACTTGTTAGACTTCGGGTTTAGGAGCGTTTAGATCACAAAGTTGACTAATTCAGGACTGAACACACACAGGGCTCTGCAAATACATACACCGCCGGCTGCACGAGCAGGGCAGGGCCCGGCTTCTGGGCTGCACCTGCCGTGGTGCTGTGGGAACAGCTGCTTCTGGAAGCAGGTAGTGGGAACAGCCATGACTTCAAAGCCCGCATTAATCCCTTCGCAATTAAAACAAGAAAGGGATGTTTACAGGCATTGGACCGCTTTGGGTAAAGATGGGAGTTTGCTTACAAAGATTGAATTCCAGGTCTGCCTGCCTTGTTGCGCTCGCTGCAAGTTGACGAATGGCAATGTAAAATAATGAAACCGCAGTCTTTTTCAAGTTAGGAGTCATTCCTTTCTGCAGAAAATGGCTTAACAATCCCCCCTAGTGGTCTGATTTCTCTCACTCTTCCCAACTGGCAGCTTTGTTCGTTTTCAGGCTCCTTGCAAACCATCCAGGTAAAACCAAAGCCAGACCAGTAGGAAGTCCTCCTCGGCCGCTCTTCGTGGCTGTTGCTCCTAAAGTGATCAGCTGGCAGCGTACTGTAGAATCAGCTCATATCTCCAGGAATTTTCTGAAAATTGATGTACAAACTTAGGATTCTACCGTTGACACTCTCATCCCTGAAACCATTGAGTAGATGAGGGGTGTGACACACCCCGTTTTTTCCCAGTATTTACAATGCTAATTTGGAGTTTCTGAATCATTAGAAATGGCTTTGCCTGGGGAGGTTAAGCTGCTTGCGGCTCACAACACGGCATCCCTTACTGCAGTGCCTGAGTTCAGATTCTCCACGTATGACCCAGTTTCCTTCTAACATGGGCCCTGGAAGGCAGGAGGTGGCAGTTTAAGTACTCGGGTCCTTGCAACCCAAGTAAGAGACCTAGAGGGAGTTCCAGGGTCGTAGTTTTTTGACTGTTAAGGGCTTCTGGGGAGTGAGCTGGCAGGTGGAAGGGGTGTGTGTGTGTGTATGTGTGTGACTCTGCTTTCAAATAGACAAAAATAAATAATCCCTTCTAAATGTCGATGCCTTCTGTTCAGGAAGGTGTGGCCTTTAGGACAGAATTGTCTTCAAGTGATTGGAAAACCCTACGTGCTTTCCAGGTGTTAACTGCTCAGAAAAGGCCTGGTCACGGGTGCCATTCTAGTGCTTAATCCTTTTCTTAACTCTTCACAGAAAGAGTGAGAAATCCTATGCGCCGCTAAGTACATAGGTGGGATAAGCCGTCCTAAATTCTCTCTGCTTCCTCCCACAGCGACATCTAACCCCAAGATAATTATAATTGAGCTGAAGCCACCCCAGTATTTCAAACTGAGCACGTGGAGACAGGGCGAGATCCTGTTCACCTGGAAGCTAGCTTCATTTCCCTGGGCTGTGTTTCCATTCGTGTTCCTCTCCTAAGGGCTGTAGAAATGGGAGCTAACGCTTATCATAGAGGACATTCTCCAGCTTTGCCCTTTTCACAGCTCAGCAATGTCAAGATTTCTTATAACATTAGAATATGGAGAAGATCTGATAGTTAGCAAATATGCATCTAGACACAACAGTGCCAAGTAATACCAAAACCCTAAACTCCAACCCACCACAATGATAAAAACGAAATGTGTAAAAATGAACCCATTGCTGAACTCTTGTACTCTAGCCTTAAAAGATTATACACTTTCAAGTCCAATATTCTCCCAAATATCTAGTCTGTTCCCTTTAAAATGACTTGAACTTGGCTTCATTCACTTCCTTTCAGTTTCTGTAATCTCCACCCTAGTGTACAAAATCATAATTTCTTGCTAGAAATATCTGTAGAAACCCCATTGCCATTTTAAATTTATCTGTCAATTCATCTTAGACCCAATGGCAAGCAATATTTACCTAACCATGCAACTTTCCTTCTCTGAAATCTGCTTTTTCCCAACTACATCATTATGAGGTTTAATCTTCTTAGCTGTTAGGTCCTGAAAGGACTGGCCGTTTTAATCAATTATTTAGGAACTCAGTTGTCTCCTTCCTCCATTTGCCAGCTTTCATTTCCCTCACAAGTTGGTTAAACCTGTTTGCTCTGCTTTGAACCAAAGCTTGGCTTTTCACGTGTTCAGGTGCATCTCCTGTAGAGGCAGGTGCACCAAGCAGCTCACCATCCTGAGCCGCAGGGAGCTTGTGGATAGACCTTATTTGTGAGATGGTATACCTATTGCAATTTTCTTTTTTCTTGAGAGGGATAGTCCACATTGTATAAGCTTCAGGCAGTGCAAAATGAGGACTTTTGATCGTTTCTCCTGGTGTACACGTCCACTCAGCCCGGGACAGACATACATACCTTCCATCCTCTAAGCTACGTGGCTGTGTATGCACCTGGGCAGGCTGAGAGTTTTAGGATCTTAAATGACTTCTCTCTGCAATTCTGTCATTTTTCCCCAATCATCAAAATAGGGACTATCTCTTTTATATTCTTTAAGGATCCTGAGTAACAGAATATAAAAGCTTAACATTTGAAACACGCTGAACAAATATTTTTACCGACATTAAGGAGAACGTTTGAGAATTGTGAGTTTCCTTTTAAGTATGTATATTAAAACTATTAGCTGTAGGCAACTGCTTAGGTTGTGCTGTGCCTAAGCAAGTGTTACACTGCAGGGAGAAAAGCAGCCAGTAGCTGGCAGGCTTTCTGGGCCTGGTTCATGCCAAATTTGTGTTAAATATACCAATATGCCAGCATAGTTGCTTCTTTTCTTTCTTTCGTTTTTTTAAGACAAGTGAGGAAGGAGCAGAATTCCTGGCCAGGACATGTCATTGCAGCCCCTTGGCGGAGCAAGGAGGTATGGGAGAGAGCTGCAGATTGCCCTGGAAAGGGCATTTGAGTAGGAGTGGCTGAGGGCATGTTTGACGGGGATGGCGTTCCACAGGGTATTCTGGGGTCTTCCGTGGACCAGACCACTGCACTCACTGGTTGATAAGGGAGCTGAAATGGCATGATTTAGAGTGGGGAAACCAGAGGCATGCTGGGTCAGGCTAGAGTACCTGCCCACATGGGAGACATGCACTGGACTAAATGGCATCACCTGCTTTCCCGCTGGCACTCCCAAAAGCTGGGGCTTGGGGTCAGGCCTGGCTGGGTTAGGTCGCAGCACCTGTCCATGAGTGTTGGGGGAAGGGTGGAAAGCAGCACCCATAGGAATGCAAGAGAACTGCGGGGGGAGATTCTGTATAGGAATTGTGAGCTTGTCTTTGTGGGATTACAGCACCCACTGGTTTACAAAAAAGCTGGGGTGGTGATGGCTGACCCAGGCTTGACCACAGAACTCGTGTAACACCCATAGGAGCTGGGATTGGGAGAAGGTGACTCAGGCCTGGGCAGTAGCACCCCCTGGAACATACAAAAACCAGGACAGAGGGTAAATCATGCCAAGCAGGGCTATTTCCCCCATTGGCATATGTGAGATCCTGGGAGCAGGCCTTAGTAGAGGAACTTGGGGAACTCCCCTAGTAGGCCACAGCTCCTGCTGGGGAGCATAAGAGTGGGGCTGGGATTGACCAGGTCAGGTAAGTCTGCCCCACTCATCAGCGTTTGTGTGAGCTAGGTCTAGGGACAAGCCAGGGCCAAGCCCAGTGCCTCCAGGCACTCACAGGAGCCAGGACTGGTGTGTAACACTCTCCAGCAAGAGTCGAGACTTTTGGGTGGGCCATGACAGGCTGGATCAAAGCACCCGCCATCACACACAAAACCCTGGGCTGGGTATAGGCCTAGCAGGGGAACTCTGGAGCATTCCCTGCTGGCACTCCTGAATGCAAGAGCTGGGCCTGTGGGGGGTAAACAAATACACAAACAAACAAAAAACACTTTATTTCCCCCCCCCCAAGATTTCAGGTAAAAATTCTGATCTTGAGAGTCATTGGGTTGAACTGAGGCAGGATCTGAGTTGTGTGCCCCTGAAAATATGTGCCCAAAAGGCCAGGGTTGGGCCCTCTACACTTCTAGGGAAATGAGTGGGGCTAACCCCACTGAAACGGCCATAACTGGGAAATTGCTGGGAGGTGGTGCCCTAGAGGGAACTCAGAGTACTCTTACCAGAATGGAGAACAGGTGCCAGGAAAGTTAAAATGATCATACCTGGGGCCAGCATGTTGGTTTAACTGACTAATCCTCCGCCTCTAAGCACCAGCATTTCATATGGGAACTGGTTCTTGGCGGCTGTTCCACATCCAATCCTGCTGCCTGCTTGTGGCCTGGAAAAGCAGCTGAGAATAGTGCAAAGCCTTGGGATCCTGCACCCACATGGGAGATCTGAAAGAAGCCGCTAAGCTTCTTCTGGATCTCTTGCATGGTGCAGGGACCCAAGGATCAGGACCATTTTCTGCTGCCTTCCCAGGCCATTAGCAGGAAGCTGGAGCAGAAGTGGAAACACCAGGACTCAACTGGCACTCACATGGGATGCAAATATACATAGACTCATTATTTCTTTGTTCCTCCTAAAAATCTGTTTATGATTATTATTTCCAAAATAAACAACCATCTCACATTGTTGGTCATTTAGTATATTTCATATTTGAATACTTCATTTGAAAGGCAGAATGACACGGGTGGGAGGGAGGAGGGTATCCTCAATCTATTGATTCACTTCCCAAGTGGGTGCAATGACCTGCTGGGCAAGGTTGAGTAAGGGGGCTGGAATGGCATCCTGATAGAGCCTTGTGAGTGGTAGCAGCCTGG
Source organism: Ochotona curzoniae (assembly GCF_017591425.1). Lineage (NCBI taxonomy): Eukaryota > Metazoa > Chordata > Mammalia > Lagomorpha > Ochotonidae > Ochotona > Ochotona curzoniae. Next base: position 12,569,071 of record NW_024466502.1, read on the forward strand.
ACACTCCATCACTGGCTGCCTTCAAGGGTGCACGTTAACTGCGAGCTGGATCAGACGTGGAGCACCTCGAACTCAAAGCAGCACTCAGACACGGAATGTCAGCAGCACAGGCGGTCATGGTGCCAGCCCTGTTTAAAATTTTTAAAAAGCGATTGTGGGGAATTTTAAATATATAACATAGACAGAATAGCCCTAACAGGCATTACTATCATCAGTCCCTCCCATCCACACCTCCATCCACTCTCCCACCCCTTTGACCAAGCTGAAAAAATGCCGACGTATTGTTATCATTTCATATTGGTATTAATTATGATACTGACATAAATGACAAAGATACTTATAATGATATCCTCTATAAATATATCAATACAGATTTCTAAAAATGACACTTAAGGAGCCCACAATGCATTATTGTATTTTTTAAAACTAAAACGAATCCTTAATATCATAAAATGTTTAGAATTCAAATCCCCATAGGTCTTTTTCATGTTAAAGGTTGATTTTGTAATTTTAGAAAATAGAATTCAAACAGGGATCCCTTCTCTTTGCCAGGGTTGCTGTATCTGTTAAGTCTCTGATGTTGGCTCGTGTTGTTTTACCATGTTCTTCTTCCACCTCTTTCATTGTTTGGGTGATTTGTTGTTGTCCTAACTGGCTTCCTTTGTCCTGTAGAACTTCTCACATCCTATATTTTACTAACTGTGACCTGGAATAAGTTAATCTTATTCCTTTGTGGTTTGTTTTTTTTCTGGCAAAGTGTTCATGGATCTAGATGCTGGATCAAATTCATGTTGCATTCCTCATCTGTCAGACAAGCCCCCTCTGTGGGTGGTTGTATTCTCCCATCAAGGGGCAAGCAAACCTTGGTCCTTTCTGATGTTGGCAGGCATTGGTGCTCAGTGCTGAGATTCACCTGCTGCTTGGGTTGCTCCACACTGAGAGTTTGTCACCCTCTCCTACTTCCTTCATTATCTGGACTAGCTGCACACAGACAAATTGTCTTTTATTTAGCTTCATCAGTTTTCAAAATCATGATTTAATTTCCTTCAATGGTAATCAGTTTGGGGGCATTATTCTGGACTAATGTATGGAATAGTATTTGATGCTTTTTTAAAAGACTTATTTATTTTTATTGGAAAAGCAGGAGACACAGAGAGAGAAAGAGAGAGAGTGTCCATCCAATGGTCCACTCTGCAAATGGCAACAATGGCCAGAGTTGAGATGGTCTGAAGACAGGAGTGAAGAGCTTCATTCAGGTCTCCCACATAGGTACAAGGTCCCAAGATCCTGGGTCATCCTCTGCTGTTTTCCCAGGCCAGAAGCAAGAAGCTGTATTGGAATTTGGAGCAGCTGAGACATTAACAGATGTAATATGGGATGCTGACTCCCATTGGCGGGAGCATAACCTACTATGCCACAGTGCCAGCCCCTTGACACATTTCAGTGCATTGCTATTGTCCTTCTCACTGATGGTCAAGTTGCTCCTTCTTTGGCTACTGGAACCTGTTCAAACTAACTCCTCTTCTACTACTCCCTGGTTGCCCTTGAGTGTTTTCTTTCTTTCGTGTGGACAAAATGCTTTAGCAACATGTTGTATATTCTCTGCCTTAATCCTAGAATCAGTGATTTCTTCGAGCAGTCCTAGCTGCCAATGATGAGAAATGAAAGGTGGAGCTGCCATTCTGGGTGCTAGAGGCACTCACTGTTCCTAGCTCATTGTTGTTGCTTGGTCTCACAGGAGACAGAGCTAGGAATAAGCACCTGTTACAGACAGACTATGCGAAGAGTTCTTAATGATACTTCTAATTTAAGGCCAGAGCTACGGATTTGTACATGAATTCATCCGGTTAGCATCTGTGTATCTTCTACAGAAGAATTGTGGTACTCAAGGCATCTAACAGTAGATCCTTAAAACTCACTTTTAATCAAGGACACATTTTAATTGCCAGTAATATTTCAGTTGTTCTTGCTATTTTAATTAAACTTGCTCAAAGGAATTGATCTTAAAGATATTATTTTCCTGAAGAAAATTATAATTTGCAATATTTAAATCTAACTAGTGCAAAACTAATTCAAAACATGTGACACTGGATCCTCAGTGATTATCTAGCCTTGCATTCAAAAGTGTCTCCTAAGAAAGCCTGATGAGGCTAACAATGACACCAACATAGAAAAACATAAGCTTAAACATTCAATGTCTCATCACCAGGAGAAACCCCATTATCCATCTTGTCTGGCAGGTTGGGGGAAGTTGGGATTAAATGTTATTCTAGGATTAAAAGATGCTTTCCCAAGTGGGTCCTTCTCACTTCAGAAGACATGGAAGCTTAAATAACTTATCTGACAAGACTATAGCGATTCTTCATTTTTTGTTTTTTTAAAGATTTAATGAAAGACTTAGAGAAAGAGACAGAAGGGAGAGCTCCATCTTCCATCGACTGATTGTCTCCCAGCTGGCTTTAATGGCCAGCACTGGGCCTGGCCAAGGCCAAGGACTAAAAGTTTTTTGAGGATCTCCCACACAGATGACAGAACAGCTTCCACTGCTTTTCCCAGGTGTATTATCAAGGCGCTGGGTGGGATGTGGAACAGTCAGGGCACGAACCAGTGTTAATATGAAATGTAGCTATCACAGGCATTGGTTTTGTCCACTATTCCACATGAGTCCCTGGAGTGACTCTTGAACTGCCAAAGGTCAATGTCCATGTGGTTTACTAGGATAAACTATTGTAGTTGGGAATGAGGTGTATTATAATAACGCCTAGCTCTCCACATACTCATCCTTCATCTTATTTGTATGTTCCAGGGGACTAAAGGAAGTTCACATTAAAAAATGGAATTAAGGATATCTTGGGAGCTCAGTGTGATGGCCCAGTGGTTAAAAGTTGCTTTGCATGCATTGGAATCCCATTTGGGTGCCGGTTCGAGTCCCAGCTGCTCCTCTTCCCATCCATCTCCCCACTTATGCCCTGGGAGGGTAGTGAAAGATGGCCCGAGTCTTTGAGACCCTGCACCCAAGTGAGAGACCCAGAGGAAGCTCCTGGCTCCTAGCTTTGGCCCAGCTCAACTCCAGCCATTGCGGCCACTTGGAGAGTGAACCAGCAGATGGAATATTTTTCTCTCTGTATCTCTGCTCTGTAAATCTACCTTTCCAATAAAAATCTATAATTTTTTTTTAAAAATAAGATAGCTTGGCACAAAACATTCTGAAATCTATGCTTCATGTATGAATACATGTGTCTACATGTGTGCATGCACATCAACTTTCTGTATAGATACATACATCAAGGGAGCGTGCATAAATTCATAGGATGTAATATGCAAGCAATCTTTTGCAAAAATATTTGTTTTTTATTTGCTTGAAAGCAAATAAACACACACACACAGAGAAATCTTATATTTGCTAGTCCCTGCTCAAAATTAAAAACAAGCAGGACTGGACCACGTGGAAGCCAGAAGCCAGGAATTGGGCCCAGGCCTCCCATAATGTTGGACCCAGGCCTTTGCGCCATCATCAACTGCATCTCAGAGTGTACATAAACAGGAAGCTAGATAAGAAGCTGAGATGAGACACAAACCCAAGGGATGTGAATGCCCGAAGTGGCCACTTACCCTGTGCACCACAATAGATTTCCCTGCACATTATCTTCCGGTTTCACTGTTCCACTGACTTTTGTTTTATTTCTCAATATTCATCTGAAAGTCAAAGTTACAGAGATAAGGGGAAAGAGATAGACAAAGAGCTGATTCATTCTGCAGGAGCTGCAGATGACCAGAGCTAGATCAGATGGATCAGCAGGAAGCAGGAGCTTCATCCACAGCTCCCATGCAGGCGGCAGGGGTCCAAGCACTAGGGTCATTTTCCACTGCCTTTCCCAGGCAAAAAGCCTGGATTGCAAGTGGAGTAACTGGGACTTGAACCAGAGCCTATTTGGGATTGCAGCGACTCAAGTGGTGGCTTCATCCATTGCGAGACAACACCTGCCTAGCCATTTTGTTTTAAATGAGACTTTTTATTTCAGTATGGTTTTAGGTTAACAAAAGATACTGTAAACTAGTGCAGAGTTCCCATATACTACACACCCAGCTTCCCCTATAATTAACATCTCATATTAGTGTGATACATTTAACACAGTTAATAAAAAGTATTCACTTCCCCTATTTTCTTAACCAAATTCCTCTATCTTCCACTGACTTGATTTATACATGGATAACACAAGTTGTTTTTTGTTTGTTTGTTTGTTTGTTTCAGATTCTATGTATCCACTACAGGTTTTAGCAACCTATCTCTACAGTACGGGCTTACTTTAAATCACAAATCCAAAGACCAAATTTACCGTCCAATCTTGAACTTGTTTAATTCTTAGCTTGTGAACAAATAAGAGCAAGTTGTGGCCATAACGCTTCAGAAAATAAATCAAACAATTTAAAATCAAAAGTAATACCAAGGGGAAAATGTAACTGATCAATTACAAGAAGCTAAGCCAATGCCCATGGCGATCTCAACTCTTTCAGCTGAAATAGACTCTAAGAAAAAGCATAGTGTTGGAAGTTGATTACACATTGCTGGAATTGTATTGATCTGCATTCTTTGCTTCTGTAAGGATAAGGGCTTAACAGAGCAATATATGATCCCTATAGTATGCAAAGCAGAGGCAAGCTGCAACAGTTAAATTCCACATTTCCACCTGAACCTTACACTTCACTCTTCAGTTTTAATACCTGCTGGATTCACTGTTAGACAAAAGTGAATTATTAGTTTCATAATACATCAGACCTCACACCCAGCAATGAATAGGAAGACTTAATTGTTGCAATGTGGCAAAAGAAATGGGACTAAAATTTTGTTTTTTGGTCAGTGCAAGAAGAGTGAGCTAAAATGGCAGCGGCAGCACAGCATTGCACGGATATGGACTCCAATGGGTGAAAACAAAGAAAAGCTACAGGAGACACATCTGCAAAGTGGCTGTGGCTGTACTTGTGAGCTAATCACACCTCTAAGCTGAACACTGTTGTTGTTTTAAGTAACAGAAGCAATAAAATCCTTTTATGGATTAATCTTGTGCCAAATTTTAGCTTTAAGTCAAATCTATTTTGAGCTAAAGAAAATATAAAAATGCAAATGAAAGACCTGATCCCCCAGATCCTGTGAACATGTAAGGGCCGATACACTTTAAAGATTTTTTCTTAAACCCATAAATTGAAATCATCATACAACACAGCAAAACATGCTTATTTGTAAACCTTTTAATTTTATGCCCCACATAAACTTTGAGCTTAATGAAAGTTTTTCGGAGGGCAGATTTTAAAATGCTTAAATTAGATGTTTACAAAACAAACACCCATCTAATATAGCGACTCACATATGCACTGCACTGTATATTGGAATCCAGTTGCTGCACGCAGCCAGCAAAACAAATCAACCGGAACAGACCTAGGTTGGAGAGGACTGAGCGCCAACTTGCATGCAGCCCCATGCTCTGCACTGACACACAGCACTTGACCGCGGGATGAGCAAGTTCATGGAAGGGCTGTTTGCACAGCATTCCCCTGCATAACCCTCTCCATCTGTGATGACATATTCAATAGCAGCCCTAAACAAACTCTTCAGAAGGTTGTTATCTCTAAGTGAGAAAGTGTTATTCAAACAGACCACTAATGAAGCCATCCACCACCCTGTTTGATGTTGTTCTTGTTGTGAAGGTGCCCTGAAGGGCTTCAGGCAGTGCCTACTCTCATCCGGTAGCTGTTTTTGTTTGTTTTGTTTGTTTGTTTTTTAATTGATTTATTTTTAATGAAAAGGCAGATCACAGAGGGGAAGATCTTTCATCTACTGATCCATTCTTCAAGTGGCCACAATGGCTGGAACTGTTCTTAAACTCAGGGGATGATCGTATAGCTGTAACACAGACATGGTCCCCACCATGGAATGCCAACCTACATGGTATAGAAAATGAATATGACAATAGCGAGGACACCAACTTATAGATAGTGACAGGTATCACATACACAGCATCTGACTGCATGAGATCACACTCTGTGAAACACAGAATAATGTGTTATGAGACTGCTGCTTCCTGGAAGCTAAAGCATCAGAAATAATATGTTACAGTTTCTGTCCTATACAGAGGACCCAGAAGGTATTGGTAAATAAATGTGCTTTGCTGTTGCAATAAATAAAATTAGTTTGTCCATATCTCAAATATTTCACACATATCTTTTCACCTATCTTACGCTACTCAGAAGCAAATATATAATGGAAAAACATTTTATCTCATTTCAATATCTGTGTACACATAAACACAGATGAAGGCACTTGAAAAAAGCTGGTACCAAATGGAATTAAAAGATAAGTTTAGTGCAAAAATATAATCGGTGCATCACTTTTTCTTTTATTTTTAATATTGTTGACATGGTTGAGAAGGAGGCATACCCATGTGAGTCTTCAATTAGGATGGGTAGGGTCAAAATATGAAGGAAGGTGGGTAGGACAAATGTCTCAATTTTTTGTCTCTTATGTACTCAAGGGGAGAAAGCAAGGGTACTGCCCCATACTACCCAACTACCAGCACTCATGGGTGGGGGAGGGTCGTTTGCTGATGCCTTAGAGATCCTAATATGGTGAGGAGTGCTCCAAGGTTGTTACTTGAGTGGTTTTGATGGTTCTGATAAGTTGTTGGTTTCATTGCACCAAGGTTGAAAAAAATCTTTCCTAGATCTATTGGCTAACCAAGGCCACCTTGGTGCATCCACAGACTCATGAGCATGCTGCAAAGCTTGACCAGAATTGTCCAACCTGTTCTGCTTTCCATCCTCTGATAAGACAGTTGATGTCACCTGCCAGCCCAGATGAGCTGATCATCATGTTCCCCATGTACATCTGTCCATCACACAGTCATCCAGCAACTGAGCAAGCCCAGTTCTGATACATGCACTCCAAGGTTGGACCACACACATTTTGTGATTTTCCCTTGTCTAGGGTTTGAATCCAGCTATCTAGTTAGGGCGTGCTCTAAGAAACCTTACCTGGGGTGACCTCAGACTTGACTCTTGTGTGCACTAGCCAGTGAAAGATCAGGCTTGACCTGTTACTTGCACCAGCCAATGCACATACCTATGGATGTAGCAGCCTAATCAGTTCTGCCTCAGCTGCTAGCTCCATCTCTCACAAGAACTGACAGATGCTATGGCCCAGCCCAGCCCAGTCAGCCACAGGACCAGTCTTTATGTACATCAGTGAGTGCTGTGGCTTAGTTTGGGTGACCTGCAATGTCTCCCACCAGGCCTGCCTCAGTTTTTGCATGTGCAGGCATGTGCTGCAGCCTAGCCTGGTCCTGCCCACATCCTATCTGGCTGTGTATATCTATGGGTGCTGCAACTTAGCTCAGCCTGACCTGGCCCACATACATGCCAATGGTGCTGCTGCCTTGACCAGCCTGGCCTACCTGTAGCCCTGGCTCTCTTACTCACCAGTGAGAGCTGCAGCCCAGCAGGGGCATGCCCATACATCCCTACCAGGCCCACTCCCAGTGCCGGATCTTGAGCCAGTCAGATTGTACTGTGGTCTAGCCTGACATATCTCACACCAGGCCCAGCACTTGACAGCAGGTGCTGCAGCTTAGCTTGGCTAGCCTGTGCACATTTTGGCCGTCTTGCATACCAGCATGTGTAGCAGTTTAGCCCAGATTGGCCCGCCCTCAGAATGGCCCATCCTTAGTTCCAGCTTTCACTCTGACTAGTGGAAACAGCAGCCCAGCAAGTTAGGACTCAAGTTGCCCTACCAGGGCTACTCCCACAGCCCTGGGTCTTGTACACGCCAGCAGGTGCTTTGGCCCAGCCTGGCCCAGCCCATTCACAGCCTCAGCTCTCACTGGTGGGTGTTGCAGCCCATACCCTGTCCTGGTTCTCTTTTGTGCCAGCGGGTGCCGTGGCCTGGCCTGGCCCAGCAAAGTCTGTCCCTAGACTCAAACCACACAATTATTGAGTGTTGCAACCTTGCCTGATCTGGATTTCACTCCCTATTTCCCACCAAGTCCTGGCTCTCATAGGGACCTGCAGGTGTTGAGGTCCTGCTTGTCGTCATCTGCCCTCAGTTCTATACTTTGCATGTGCCGGCAGGTGCTGCAGCCTGGCCCAGCCTGGCCCCCTCCCATCTTCAGATCCCATGAGTGTCACGTGAGTGCTGTGGTTCAACCTGGTTCAACCTGTCACCAGCCCAACTCTCCATGCAAACCAGTAAGTGCTGCAGCACCACAGAGGCAAGCCCAAATTCCCCTACAGAATCTGCTCCAGGTCTAGTTCTCTTGCTTTTTGGTGGGCATTGTGGCCCAGCCTGATGTGGTCAATCCCTGCTCTGGTACCCATGGCCCAGCCACCAGGCCCACTTTTTTGTGTGCACCAGCCTTCTATGTGAGCAAAATTTGTGATTATTATGGAATAGCCTTCAGTGATTATGTTATTTATGTGATAAGCATGGTGTGTATAGGTGTTAGATTAAAATCTATAATTGGTTGAGTTAATCAAAAAGCAGATGAGGTGATCAAAAGGGAGGTGGGCTCAGGTGAGCTTGATTAACTCTGGTGAGCTGTTTAAAGAGGGTCTGGGAGTCTAAGTGACTTCTCTGCTCGTCTGGAAAAAGGAAACTTCCCAGGAGGCCATGTGGCAGGGAACTAGGAGCAACCTATGGGAGCCAGCAGTGGCCTGTGGCAGACAGCAGCAAGAAAATTGGGCCCTCAGTCTTATAACCACAAAGAACTGATTTCTGCCAACAGCCACATAGGCCTGCAAGAAGACTTCGGCTGCAGAAAGGAACAAGCCCAGCCCACAGCTTTACTGAAAACCTGTAAAACAATTGTCACAGAACTCCAATGCTGGCAAGGGTGTTGGGGTGTGGCAAGGTGGGGAAGGGACAGACATAGTAAGCCACACCCAAACTGTAACATGTCCCCTGCAAGTCAGTTCTTACTGTTCCTAATTCTATCACCATCCATTATTTCTGCTTGTTTTGAAACTTCATATGAGTATAAACATACTATGTCACATAAAATATAGCTACTTCCACTTAAATGTTCTGGATTCAGCATATCACACATGTCAATAGTTCATTTTATTTTGTTGCTGAATAGTCATTCACTAAGCACTTATACTACAATTTACTTATTGATCACCTGTATGTGTAAATTTGGATTATCTGTAGATTTTGAATATTACAAATAAAGCAGCTGTAGATACTTACTCAAGCTACATGTTTGTAACTCTATAGCTTTCTTTCCTTAGTAAAGTCCTAGAAGTGGGTGCAGGCACGGTTACTTAGCCAGGCTAATCCTCTGCCCGTGGTACCAGCATCCCATATGAATGCCAATCCTAGCCCCAGCCACTCCACCTCTAAGCCAGTTCCCTGTTAATGGGCTGGGAAAGCAGTGGAGAATGGCCCAAGACCTTGGGTGCCTGCACCATGTGGGAGACCTGGAAGAGGCTCCTGGCTCCCTGCTTCAGACCAGCTCATCTCTGGCCGTTGAGCCATTTGGAGAGTGAACCAGTGGATGGAAGATTTCTTTCATTCTCTTTTTCTGTTTCAAAACATGGCTTTCAAGTAAAAATAAATAAGTTTTTAAAAACCTAGGAAATGCATTACTAGGTTCTGGTATCAATATTTATTTAAACCTAAAGTAAGAAACTGATGATATATTATCTATAGCTGCTAGATCATGTGACATTGTCAATGGCAATGTAGTTGCATTTGAGGAGAGTCTAACCATCTGGAAAATGTCACCATTCATTTCAGCCATTCTAGAGTATACCAGATGATGTTTTGGTCTTGTCTTATGCTTCCCAGATTACTATAATGTTGAGCATCTTTCTAGGTGTTGACTGGTTATGCATTCATGCATCCTTTTGGTGAAATGTTATTTTAATATTTTTGTCCTTTTATTTTAAGTTGGATTGCATTTTATTCTCACTTTTTAAAGACCTATTTATTGATTAAAAAATCCTTTTGTGGATATTTGTATTATAAATGTTTTTACAAGCCTGTGGCTTGCCATTCATTTTTCTCTTGCTATCTTTTGACAAGCGAAGGTTTCACTTTTGATAAAGTCTACTTCATCAACTTTCACTGATGCTTAATGTTCTTTGAATTTTAAGAAGGTTTTGGCCTAACCAAAGATCACAAAAGTTTCTTTGAGAAGTTTGATTATTTTTGGCTTTTATGTCTTGGCTCTTTTATTTCTTTCAAATCGATTTTTGGGTGTGGCCTGCTGTTGGGGTCAAAGGTCACTAGTTTTCTGTACATTCATCCAGTCATTCCAGTACCACCATGCAAAGACCTTTTGGTCTCCACTTAACTGTCTTGACACTTTGTTATAAGGGATAGACTGTATGTGTGTGGATCAATTTGTAAGCTTTATTCTGTTGTGTTGATCCACTTGTCTTTCCATTAAAGCCACATAATTTTGATTACTATAGCCTTATAGTAAGTCTTAAAATAAAGTCATGAAGATCCAATTTTATTCTTTCTTTTCAAGATAATTTTGGCTCCAGCTTTGTGATCAGGTACCACTGGGGCAAGTGTTGTAGTATCGAGCATTAACTTGCTGCTTGGTATAGTCACATGTGTCAGAGTATCTGGGATTGAGTCCTGTCTTCACTTCTGCTCTGGCTTCCTATTAATGTCCGTGGGAGGCAACAGATTATGGCCCAGGCGCTTGCGTCCCTGCCATCCATGTTGGAGACCTGAACTGAGTTCTTGGCTCCTGGATTAAATCTGACTCGGCCTTAGATATTGAGAGTATTTGATAGGGCTCTCTCTCTCCTTCCCTACCTCTCTTTCACTCTCTCTCCTATTCTCTCTCCCTGTCCCACCTCCCCAGTTTATGAATAAATAAATCAATGAATAATCTTTTAAAACTTAGGGGGCTGGTATTGTGGCACAATGAGCTAAGCTTCCACTTGCAATGCCAGCATCCCATATCAGAGTGTAATAAAAGCTCTGCTAGCAAAGAAACCCTACCGTGGGGTGGCCATGTGGTGGTTGGACGAGTTCATCTCCCACTTTGCAAGTGCCAGGCTTCCCTATGGGCCCTGGTTTTTGTCCTAGCTGTTCCACTTCCCATCCAGCTCCCTGCTTATGGCCTGGGAAAGCAGTAGAGAATGGCCCAGAGACTTGGGACCCTGCACCCATGTGGGAGACCTGGAGGAGGCTCCTGGCTTTGGATCGGCTTAGTTCCAGCCATTGTGGCCAGTGGGTAGTGAACCAGTGGTTAGATCTTTCTGTCTTTCCTTCTCTCTGTAAATCTGACTTTCCAATTAAAAAAAAAAAGTCTTTAAAACAGGTAGAATGCCTATCTGCCCCTGAATAGTTGAAGAGTTTCCTATCCCCCCACCTCCTCTGGCTGCTTGTCACAGATCATCTGCAAACATTCTAAAAAGATAAAATGACCAGATCCCATCCCCTGAGAGCCACAGTAGGTTAGCCTGGCGTGGAGTCTGGGCATGTGTTTTTCCTTTCTCATGTGATTCTAACACACAGCTCTAGTTGGGAACTACTGTTTTATACCAAAACACACTCCAAGTAGATTCAAGAGCTAACTGCTGAAGTAAAACAGAACCCATGGAATTAATGAATAAAGTATACACGAACTGTCTCGTGGAGTACAGGAGAACACCCCAGCCAGGAAACCGAGCGGGGGAATGTGGGGATCCTATACTCAGAAAGTTTTAAATCACGAAATAAGTGATTTAAAGGAAAGCAGATCACACAGTTGGAAAGCCGTGCCAAGCACGGGCAAAGCTCATGCCGTGTATAAGGAGAAAGCTAAAGACAGCGGGCAGAGGTGAAGCACCTGCGAGTCACCCGGGAACAAGTCGCTGTACTTATGCATCTGAAAGGCATGTCCTCTGTAAATGAAAACCAAGCTGATCTTCACTTCGGAAGGCTCCTCCCCTGCTCCCGCCCCGACACTCACACTCCGGGACATTATGCAGTGTTGACATTTGTGCCCCGCAGCTTCACCTCATTAAAACAAATCAAACTCAAAGGAAATCTATTAAAACTGAAACCCAAATACATAAAAGGGAAAGCCACACTGACACATAAAGAGCTCGTAAAACCAGACGCAAAGGGACAGTGCGTCACTTTATTACAGCCCGAGTCCAGCTCTGCACAGGTTTGACTTGCAATAAAAGCAAGTCTTTTCAATCTACTCTGGTGACTTAACCCTCATTAGAATGCATACTCATTATTTTCTGATTACTCCAGTGCATAAAACACACCATTTCATACCTTAGTCCCCACACCCCTTGTATAGTATCCATATTTTATCTCTAAAGACAGCAATAAATTACTTCAAACACAATCAGCCGTTTAAGACTGGATTTCATAGCAGAAGGCACACCTCCTGTGACGGGTGTACAATGGGTTCTCCCTAAGCTTGCGTTTCCTTGTATGCACGCCATCAGGAGGCAAGAGCAAGAGGCTAACCCGCTGCACGTGGCCTCCTGTCCGTAGGAAGCCTTTGCAATGTTTTGTATTATTAACTTTGTTCCTTCCTAGCTTTCCAATACTTTTGAAACAATGCAATGTAGACCTGTCACAGCTGTTGGGACCACAGTGGCATCTCATTAAGATCCAGGAATACCAATCCATACTGTAATGGAGAGTACAAACATGCAAATCATGAAGGCAATGGGCAGGAAGTGTGATTTTGCTGACTTACAGCAGTCAGAGCCGTAAGGGAAAACATCTGCTTTGCAACAAGCAGTGACTTCTTTTTTTCAAGCGTCACGGTGTACGTTCCACTGGACAAAGTGCAGAGCAGTCAGCCCTGTGACATGGCCCCTGAAAGCTGAATCGCTCTCCAGAAGCAAACTCCTGTCTCGAATCCAAGGGATCAAAAACCCTTGAACCTAGGTAGCAGTCATGTACTGCAAATTGCTCTGTGTCTGAGACTTGACCTTACTATGTCAGTTTGTTGCCTTTCATTCTTGAGCTAACTCCATAAACTCCTCTACATGGTTTGAGGATGAATCAAAGACAAAATGCACAGGGGGTTAAAGGGATTGTTCAGAAACATTTGAACAACTAACAGATATCACTTATTTCCCAAAAGTATGGTATCTTTAAGATAAGAAATACAGTTTGTTGGGGCTGGTGTAGCAAGCTAATCTTTTGCCTGCGGCAACAGCATCCCAAACGGGCACCAGTTTCTGTCCTGGCTGCTCCACTTCCAATCCAGTTCCCCCCTGTGGCCTGGAAAGACAGCTGAGGATGGCCCAAGTCCTTGGGACCCTGCACCCGTGTGGAAGACACAGAAGCAGCTCCTGACTCCCAGATTTGGATTGGCTCAGCTCCAGCTGTTGCAGCCATTTTGGGAGTGAAAAAACAGGTGAAAGATCCCCATCTCTCTCTTTGTAAATCTGCCTTTCACACAAGACTAAGTTGTAGAGCAGTAGAAATTGTCATGATTTACTCATTTGATGAGAGAAATGTAAGTTATAGCAATTCTGTGCATATCCCAGAAAAAGCTACTTCGTGTTTAAAGAAAAAAAAATTCTAATCTCCCCCTCACCCTACACACAAAACAATAAAAACATTTCAGACATTGGGTTCTGGGTAAGTCTTAAGAAGTAATCTTCTAAAAGATCTATAAGGTTCACAGGCTAGGCAAGACATTTAAAAGTTTTCTTTTATGTGGGAGTAAGATGGAATGCAATCGTTTGTGTTAGAATCTTGGACATACTCCAGTAACACCTACTTTCCGTTCTAACCACATAGGTGTGATTATTTAGAACGAACGTTTCATCTCATGGACATTTAAATATTATCTCCATGAACAGTTAAGCTGGCAACAACTTCAGGTTCACAGAAAATTTCACACACAACCTGGGGCCCACAGACGTGGAGCACCACACTGAATCGGCACCTGCGTCACGCATGGTCTTCCAGGAGGCCGTAAGCTGGAGCTTTGTGCAGATCTGGACAGTCCTCTCTCGCTCCTGGAGGACCTCACTGCTGAGCTGAACTTGCACTGTTGGCCCTGAATCAGAGCATAGATGAGAAAGTTATTGGAAATCGGAAACCTGAATGAGGTCTAAAGCAACAATTCAAAATAACCCAGCTAGTTTAAAACATGCTTTTCAGAAAACAAACAAAAACCACACACGTGTGTCTTATCCCTTCACAGATATTTTCCAGCATGTGGGAATTCAACATTCCCATTCACAAACTGCTAACGTTTATGCCTTGTGAACATCTCATTAAAAAAGAGTGTTTTGTTTGGAATGGGAAAACTTTCGAAAATCCATTGAACAATGCATTTGATAACAATATCAGCACTGCTCTCCATTTGTACAGGACACAAGAAAAAAAATCACATGCTCACTTTGATGCGTGTTGAAAGGTAACTGATAAATATCCAACACCCTTTTTGTAAACAGTATTGCATGCCATGAATTATGACACAGTAAGCCGATTTCATTGAATCCTAGTAAAGTTATAACAAACCACTCGATAACAAACTGTTCCGTCAACTCTGACAGTGAACCACTCTGAACTGCGTGACAACAAAGTGTATTGTACACTTCTTTTAATTTTAGCATGTTCATTCAGAACACATTTTTTAAAAAGTGGTTTTCATCTTATTTGGAAAGCAGAGGGACAGAGACAAGACACGGAGATCTTTGATCTGGTGGTTCACTCCCAAAATGCCTGCCCCGTCCGGGCTGCTCTGAGGTGAGCCGAGGCATGCTGAGCTCCAGCTGGGTCTTTCAGGTCCACGGCAGATATCCAAGTACTTCATCCCGCACGTGCAGAGTACCAGCGTGGGCACTAGTTGGAAGCTGGATCAGGAGCAATCAGACCCAGGGACGCTGCTACGGACCGCAGGCAGCCCAAGCAGCTCTCAGCTGCCACGCCAAGAGGTAGAAAGACCCAGAGACAACACTCACCATGGTTTTCATTTGCATTTCCCTACAGGCTAATTATGTCGAACACCTTTTCATGTGCTAATTTGCTATCTGTACATTCTCTTTGGTGAAGTGCCTGCTCAAGACTTTAGCCCACTTTTTAATTGGGATGTCTTCTCGCTGTGGAGTTTTAAGAGTTCTTCCGACACTTTTTATAAGGTCATTTCTTGAATATGTGATGCAAATACTTCTTGCCACACTAAGGTTTATCCATTCTTTTAGCAGTCTCTTTTGTAGGGCGAAAGATTGTACCTTTGAGGAAGTCAAGTTTATTAATTTTTCTTTTGTGGGTTGTGCTTTTTGTCTTTCAAAGTTCTTTGTCTTACCTTAAGTTACAGAGATTTCATCTGTGGGGAGCTCCCTGACCCGCAGAGAAAGACTCCCCACCGTAGGTGTCCTTTTCCGTGGTCTTTTATTCTCTTAATCAGCACAAACTTCACAATATATATGCACTTCGCGACCCAATCAGCATAAAGGTCAATCCAGCATGCACAGAGCGCACCAATCATAATACAGATCACGTGCCACGCACGGGTCAGCATGCGTTAGGGACCAATCAGGATGAAGTTCCTGGTTCTGCTAGGCTCCGCCTCATGACCCTGGCACACAGCCAAGGCGCCATCTTTAGGGCTAGGCAGCCAAAGCTCCCAACATTCATCCTGTTTTAAAATTTTGTAGTCTTATATGTTGCATTTAGATCTGACTCTTTGAGTTCATCTTTGTATAAGGTGATGATGTGACTTACTTGCTTTGCAGAACTGTCTAACAACAGCTTCCATGCTTTTGTTGAAAAGACACTCATTTCTCTACTGATTCGCCTCTTCCTTTTCTTAAATAGATGGCTCAGAATGGGCGCCATGTCTTCTTTACATATTTTCCAAAATGCATCAGTGAAATAATCTGTGCTTAGAGATTCCTGTTTCAGAAGGCTTTTAAACAAAAAGTCTAGGGGCCAGCACTTAGTTAGTGCCTTCTTGATAGACTAACCCTCAGAGTACTTTTCTAGCAGTACTATTTTCGTTACCTTAAGTCTACTTTTATAAGAATACAGACATTGAAGTTTTTGTGTCATTATTATTTACGTCACAGTATAATCTGAATGCTGGTGGTGACCCTAAAATTCCCATGGTAGAACTTCTTTTTTAAAATTTTTTATTGGAAAGTCAGATATCCAGAGAGGAGGAAAGACAGAGGAAGATCTTCCGTCAGTTGATTCACTCCCCAAGCAGCCACAATGGCCGAAGCTGTGCCGATCCGAAGCCAGGAGTTAGGAGCCTCTTCCAGGTCTCCCAAGCGGGTGCAGGGTCCCAAGGCTTTGGGCCGTCCTCAAGTGCCTTCCCGGCCACAAGCAAGGAGTTGGATGGGAAGTGGGGCTGCCAGGATTAGAACCAGCACCCATATGGGATCCTGGTGTGTGCAAGGTGAGGACTTTAGTTGCTAGGCTACCGTGTTGGGCCCTCATGGTAGAGCTGGATACCAAATGTGATGCTGTTGGAACATGATTACATCATGGGGGTTTAGCCTGAGGGATCACCCTGCTCCATCTGCCATGTGAAGATGCAGTGAGAGGGCATCGCGGTGGAGCCATCCTTCCCCAGACATGGAGTCAGCTGGCATCTTGACCTAGACTTTCATAGCTTCCTGAACTACACGCAGCAGATAGCTGCTGTTTATAAAATGTTCTGAATTATTTTTTTTTATAGCAGCTTGAGCTGACTGAGACACATGGGTGTATCTTTTTCCTTTTATTTTTGGTATATATGTTACATATAAGATGTAATGAAAGAAGCACTAAAAAAGCAAGGAGTATCAAGCAATGGGTAAGATCTATATAAAAAGTAGTTGAGGGGCCTGGTAGAGTAGCCTAGTGATTAAAGTCCTTGCCTTGCATGCACTGGGATCCCATATGGGTGCCAATTTGTATCCTGGCTTCCCCGTTTCCCATCCAGCTTCCTGCTTGTGGCCTGGAGCCTTGGAACCCTGCACCCACTTGTGGGACCCAGAAGATCCTGGCTCCTGGTTTCGCATCAGCTCAGCTCCAGCCATTTTGGCCATTTGTGGAGTGGAACAGCAGATGGAAGATCTTTCTCCCTGTCTCTCCTTGCTGTGAATCTGATCTGCCTTTCCACTAAAAATAAATCAATCTTTTTTTTTTTAAGTCATTGATCAGGGCAGGTATTATGGTGTATCACAAGAAGCCGCCAGCCGAGACAACAGCATCCCAGACCCAGCTGCACCACTGCCAGTCCAGCTCCCTACTAACGTACCTGAGAAAGCAGAGGAGGATGGCCCATATCCTTGGATCCTTGCATCCTCATGAGAAACCTGGCAGAGGCTTCTGGCTCCTGGCTTCAGCCTGGCCCAGTCCCATCCATTACGGCATTTGGAGAATGAACCAGCGAACAGAAGATTTCTCTCATCCGTGGTGCTCAGTCTGTCTTTCCTTCTAACTCAGCCTTTCAAGTAAATAAATCAATCTTGAAAAGAAAAAAAGAAAAGGCAATAAACAGATAAAAATATGACTAAAATACAAATGGACAGATCATAGAACTGGAAAGGAAATGTTTTTTAAACATATAATTAATAACAATACAATAAATTGAAACCCTAATGGAGTAGGTTATTATCAGAATGCACAAAGGCATACCAACAGACTGCAGTTATTTACAGGGAAGCCAAATTTCACAGGTTGAGGACACAGTCACCCATACACCTCCCCTCCCCCGAGACACCTGCACGGCCACTCTCACATCCGACCAGCTGCCTGCAAGTTAGGGCTTTCCACAGTCCCTTCAGATTTGTTAATTTGCTAGAATGATTCACAAGAATTCAATAAATGCTATGCATCCACTTATAATTTATTATAGCAAAAGTTTATTTATCAGAATAGTCAACAGGAAGCATGAATAATAACCTGAAGTCTGAGATCATCTTAAACACAGAGTTTCTGTGTTCTTGGGGACACATCCCTTCTTAAAGCTTCGATTGATGACAACACAGAGTATCCCAACCAGGGGAGTGCGAACTGAGTCTCGGGCCGGAGTTACACTGAGGGTTCATTATGCAGACACGACTGATTGAATCAAGGTCTGTAAGGTTGAGCACCCTCTTCCTCAGAAGTTGAACTGATGTGACATTTCGGGATTCAAAAGTCCCAACTGTTTAACCAAATGGTTCATCGATCTTTCTGGTGTGGTCAGCCTCCATCTTGTGTCATCTCGATAATGTAATGTAGTCATCAGCGCCTACACTCAATAACAATGACCTTTCTAGCACTTAGAAAATGCCAAGGATTTGGAACTTGGGAACCGGGGTAGAAGTTCAGCATCCTGGGAAGAGTGATAAAAGCAAATTCTTGATTATATAACCTAAATTTCAGCCTTCTCTTAAATGTACTTTTTAAAATTCATTTTTAAAGAGTTACTTATTTTTATTGGATAGGCAGATTTACAGAAAGAAAGAAATACAGAGAAAGATCTTCCGTCCACTGGTTCACTCCCCAAGTGGCCACACAGGCCAGAGCTGAGCTGGTCCAAAGCCAGAAGCCAGGCATCTCTTCTGAGTCTCTCTTGCAGGTGCAAGGTGCCAAGGCCCTGGGCCATCCTCACTGCTTTCTCAGGACAGAGACAGGGGGCTACATTGGAAGTGGAGCAGCCGGGACATGAACCAGCACCCATGTAGGATCCCAGCACATGCAAGGTGAGGATTTAGCTACTGAACCATCACGCCAAGCTCAACCTTGTCTTATAAATGTTAAGACCAGAAAGCAAAAATGTCCAGTAACAGAAATGTCAAAAAAAAAAAAAAAGCCTTTTTAACTAAGCTCATTCCATGTAATAGATGAGAAAGAATGAGGCAATTCTGTAGGTAAGGCTACAGAAAAAATTGCCATATAGACAAAGCAACCTGCATGGTATGCTATGATTTGTTCGTAGTTATGTTCATTGGCATATGCTTAGGGCAAACTCTAGAAAGAAAACTGACAGGTTGGATGGAGAAAAAAGGAAATGAAGAATATGTTCAACTTTTTCTTAAAAGATTTATTTTTATTGGAAAGTCAGATATACAGAGGAGGAGAGACAGAGAGGAAGATCTTCTGTCCGGTGGTTCACTCCCCAAGTGGCCGCAACAACTGGAGCTGAGCCAATCTGCAGTCAGGAGCCGGGAGCTTCCTCTGGGTCTCCCACGTGGATGCAGGGTCCCAAGGCTTTGGGTCGTCCTCAAGTGCTTTATCCAGGCCACAAGCAGGTAGTTGGATGAGAAGCAGGGCCGCCAGGATTAGAACTGGTGCCCATATGGGATTCTGGTGTGTGCAAGTCAAGGGCTTTAACCACTATGCTATCATGCTGAGCCTAATTTATTTATTTTTATTGCAAAGTCAGGTAATATATAGAGAGAGGAGAGAGAGATGAAGACCTTCCATCTGATGATTCACTCCCCAAGTGACCACAAGTGCCAGAGCTGAGCTGATTCGAAGTCAGGAGCCCAGAGCTTTTCTTGTTCTTCCATGCCGGTGCAGCGTCCCAAGGTCCCAAGGCTCTGGGCCATCCTTAACTGCTTTCCCAGCCACAAGCAGGGAGCTGGATGGGAAGCAGGGCTGCTGGGATTAGAACCAGTGCCCATATGGGACCCCAGCGCATTTCAAGATGAGGACTTTAGCCGCTAGGCTACTGTGCCAGGCCCTGTTCAATCTTTTTTAACCTTATGTGTTGTGTATAATGTGCATGTAAATACAATATAGTAAGACTGGGATAAGTAGCAGACCAGTTAGGATGGAAAGTAGCTTTAGATAGGATGGTGGTATTTGTTCAGTACCTGATCAGAAAGGAAACCAGTGGAGTCTCTCTCCCTGGTCCCTATCCACCTACCCTTCCACATTGGGGGTCCAAGGGATCTGCCAGGGTGCCCAGAACCCACCAGTCTCCACTGAGCAGGATTTAAGAGGATGGGCAGAAGCCCACGCAGGTCTGTTTCCAATGCCCCCATCCAAATGAGGACAGTGTGCTGCAGAAGCTGCCACTAGTCACAGGACAACACATCCCTGGCTCAGAAGCTAGAGCGAGTGGGGACAGGTGATGTGGCAGGAGCTGGAGTTCCTGCCGTTCTGGCCATTGTCCTCAAGTTCGAGATAAACCAACACACACACACCCACATAGTGGAGTTGCAATAGTGCCTCATGACTTGCTTGGGCCTTGAAATTAAAAAGGATTCTGCATCTGGCTGCTCCTTTGCTCTCTGCTTTATACATCTTCCACCAAACATTTCTTGTGCCCAGGAAGCATGCAGGGAGAGGGATTCCGGGGAAGCTGTCTCCAGCTCTCCTGGACTGGCACCATGGAAATCTGCCACAGATGGTCTGAGGTCTCTGACAGACATCTGAATGGAGAATGCAAAGGATGAAGACTTGGCCATGCAATCATGCCAAGACCTGGGAGAGAATTTCCAGGCAGAGGAAATGCATCCTGCCAAGGCTCTGAGGCAGTGATATAAGCTAGGTAATTTTTCGGTAAAGAAAGGGTAATGAGGCCAGTTGCATGGTGGAAAGAACGGTACAAGTGGTGTAACTGTTGTAAGACATGGCAAGGAGTAAATCTTGTTTTATACGAGCAACAGGAGGCAAATGGGCTTTTGTTAGGGGAGCAGTTTGATGTGATTTCGATCTGTAAACTTTTGATTTGGAAATACCTTCATTTACAAAAAAACACAAGGAATTCCCGTATGCCCCTGGTTCAGAGGGCTGTGCTGCATGCGGAGTGGAGAATGCTGGCATGGGTACAGCTGCTTCTCTCCACTGCCCCGGGGCTGTGGCATTCCTACAGCAGTGGTGACCCATAGGCTGTGCAGGCACCTGCCCGAGTGTGCAGGTAGCAAGATTAGGCAAGACTTCCTGCCAGGGCACAGGTTACATTGCTTCTCTATGGATGTTAAAATCTCATATGAAAATTGGAGCAATTTTAGTCTCAATTTACAAACTCACATTGGATGAAAAAGCTGTAATTTCTTCAGATCAGTCCTCCAATGGATTAATTCATCTGTGCTATCAACCGCCCTCCCAAATGCCCCTCAATTATTTGACACCGGAGAAATATTTAACCTATCTTTCACAAATAATGCCTGATTTCCAAGGAAATTCCAGAGCATGATAGGTCCCCTAAGGGGAAGCGCCGAAGGGGCCCTCACTCATGTTGATGTACGGGTGCCAATCATATTACCGTACAGTTGACCTTAGATTTATGTAACTTTCATTTTCATTAGACTTGGCTTACTTTTAGATTGTGAAAATTCTCCCCAAAGCCAGGTCTTCTGCCTGAATCAACTAACTCCTTCTGCTAAAAATACTGCTTGGCTGAAGGCCAGGTTCAAAGGCTGAAGTGTGCTGTGGTCTTGAGGGTTTCAACACAACTCCAGGTTCGAGGTGCACATCCTCAGGCGACACTAACCATGGACAGCGCTGTGGTTCGAATGTTCCAGAGGCCCAGTCACTAAAAGCTTGGGCCGAAGTGATTTAGTGGGACCTAGTGAAAGGTCCAACTAAGGAGATATGCACACTAGCCTGGCAGAATGTGGGGGTTCCCACGAGTGTTGGCGGCTAGAACATGAGGATACCCCTCGAGCTCAGCTCCTGCTCGGATGGTTGTCCCTCTTCCCACCTCTCCACTAGGACCCCAGCCAGCGAGACTGAGCAGAGGCCCAACACGGGAGACTTCCCAGGCCATACACAATGATCAACTTAAGGATTAGCCTACAGTTGATTTATTGATTAGTCCTGCCTATAGTTGCCTTGGCAGGGCAAGACTTACCTGGCCTGCAGACTGCCTCCGTGGAATCATTCAGTCTTTGTTATATGCAGTTAACAGGAGCTTTTTGTTCTGTGGAAGGACTCGGTGATAAAAGATGAAAGGCCTGTTGCGTAGGAGGCATTCATAATGGTCGATGTTTTCATATTTCTTAAGGACAGAAAAAAACTCTTATAAAGAAAAATGAGTACTAGACCTTTTATCTTAAGAAAAACTGTGACAACAGATCTTTAAAATATTGCTGAACAGAGAAATAAAAGCAGAACATTTTTAAAAATCTTTAATTAGGGTTCACAGTATACACTTGTCTGTGATCTGCAGTGATGAATATTGATGGAAACATCTAGAAAGGAAATAAGCAGATACTGTCTCGTGACTTAGGAAGCAGAACTTCTATCCTTGATAACTGATCATGAACAGTTCACTATATTTAATGACAACTATTTGCCTTCACTTAATAATGGCATTTGAGTAACAAAATAAATTATCAGCAATTTCAACCACACATTAAAATATAATTCAAGTAAAAAAAACTTTTAGCTTTCATAAATGCACACATGGGATTAAATTCTATGTATGTTGATGACTGTGACTGTTACTTATGGAAAATAATACAAAAACTATTTCCTTTTCATTGCTGAAAGTTCAGAAAGTATCCAAAGGCTTTTTCTCTTTTGGAGCTTTACTAGCTGCACCTCAGTTGAACATAACAGACAGGAGCAGGGGTGACTGGTGAGCTAGGTTAAAGATACTGGCTGTGACCACCGAGCACACAGGCAGAGCGAAGCCTTCCTCCGATGGTCGGGCCCCTGCTGACCACACGATGGACAAAGCGGCAGAGCAATGACTGAGCCGGCTGAGCTCCGAGACGGTGCCATTTTGCTAGTCACTAGTGCACACATTTTGCCTTTAATCTGAAGCAAGATGCTGTTCATTTCCAATGAGTCAGAGCGGAAGCAGAAAGCAAAGACAAAGGCATAGAGACTCTGAAATCGTACTACCTTAAGTCTTTAAAAGTGCAATAGCTGGGTCCCTGCACTGTTTCCTACTTAGAAATGTGTAAGCAGATGAAAACTATTTTCAAAATAAGCCAAAGGTAAAAAAAAAAAAAAATGGAAAGGCCGGAACAATCTTACAAACAGCAACAAGATGACTGCCAGTCTGCGATTGCCGATGCGATGTGCACACACCCATTCCGCAGTTCTTCACCCGTCACTGACGGAGCACTCTCTAGTGAGCACACTCAGTGGCGGGTCAGTAATGGGCACTCTTCTTCTCTTTCTTTCTCTCCCTCTCACCACACACACACACACACACACACACACACACACACAAATATAGCTTTATTACAAAGGATTCAAGATGGCAACTACTTAAAACCCAGTGCCAACACGGATTATAACAAATCCAGTGAGTATTTTGTTTTTCAATTATTCATAGGAAATTTAATCCTGATTAAGCATCCTTGGGCAGGAATTCACGGGTAGTTGAAGACCGAAACCAACATTTATGTGAAATGGTTCTGTTAATTTAATCTCTGTATACGGCTTAATTATGACTGGGGATTCAATGTAAGAGAAATGAATTATATTGGGATTAAAATTTTAGTGCCATATCACACAGTACTTTTTCCTTCCTTCTTTTTTAAGCACAAAAATCCACTTGCCCCCTTACCTAAGTGTTTGGATTTTAAAATCCCTTTTCTTTACAACCCATGTAATATATCTGTTTTATTTTTCATGAGCTATTTGTCAGAAACACTTGATGATCAAGCAAAAACTTGAAATAGAGCCCATGAAGATAAAAAAAATTGAAAATAACCCCTCCCATAAAAAACAAATATCTAATCATTAATATCCTCAAGAAATTTCAATTTCAGTTCCTTCAAAGTCCAATAAGAAATGGATTTTCCTTACAGCATAGGAAAGAAGCAGTCTTTAAAATCAGTCTCGCACACTGATTTCATAACTGGGTCAGCTTAGATATGTTTATGACTTTGTACAAGACTACCACACCTGAGTTTCCTGTGGGTGTAAGACGAGGCATTGTAAGTGGTGACTTACCATCATGTCCTATAATCCTCTCTCCTATTTATTTCCACACGGAAATGGTTTCAATCACCTTAAAGCAACAGTACTTCCTACAAGTTTATTGTTTACAGATATTTCAAACCCCGTTTTTCAGTTTGGGGACTGCTTAAATGCAGTCACATAAATAATACGATCTGCCTCTGCTGCACAACTTTTCACACCAAATGTATGAAAAACAAAGTCACTGTATCTGGGTCCTTATTGCACTGCCGTAAGCAACTCATTTTGCTTTTCCGCAGAAATCAAGTATCAGAAATGAGGGCGGCTTTTGTGTCCAGATGCTACGGTCAGCGGTAGTGTGACCGAGGAGAGTGAAGAAACTTCCCAGTACAGACTGTGCGACAGAAAGAGTCTGTAGAGAATTACCATGGCAACAGCCTGGCAAAGGATAACACCTATGGTGACAACCTGAAAGGAGAAGAAAGGGGATGCTTTAACCGCACGCAGAAACAGAGGGATTATAGTCCATTTCTCATGAGCCTATGTGTTTTTCCATAGAGCCAGGACTCCACCCTTCCATTCACCAGGGTTCAGATGATTAAAGAAACCAAAGTAGGAGAACTGATTAAAATGGTTAAAACTGCCACTGCTCGTGGCTCACATTCCGCTAATAGTTTATATAGAAGCCCAAGAGAAATGCAAGCATGCATTAGTCTCAGTGATAACACAAATAAGGATGCTGGCTGGCTCAGTCTCGGGAAGCAGGAAGGCATACCCCTGCCCAAAACTAGCAGTACCCTGCACACTCTTCCAGAAGCCCTCGAGTGCTTTCTGTTTGTGTGGACAATCTGCCGCTTGCCCTTCGTAAATTGCTGGGCCCCATCACACTGTGTGCACTGCTCACTGGGCTCCTGGCAGAACTCCCCTCCCAGGGATAGAGCTGGTACCCTGAGCAGGTGGAGGTCCAGACCCACAGCGTGGCAGACTTGAGCCTCATACCTGCTCTACAAAAGCACCTCAACTGATCTTTCAAACACTGTTGATCATGTGGCAAAAAAAAATTTTTTTAATTACTTTTTCTTAGCAAAAGCATGTTATACATTCTACAATTTGCTTGATAAAAGTGTTCTAAAACAGGCTAAAATAAGAACAAAATCATTTCAATCATTCAGTTTATAGACAAAATTTAAACAATATTTTTAACCATTTAAACTTCTAGTGTATATAGTCTCCAGCTAAAGACTTTGCTTCAAAAATGTGATAAGCTGGGCTTGGCACAGTAGCCTAGTGCCTAATGTCTTCACCTTGCATGTGCTGGGATCCCACATGGGCGCCAGTTCGTATATCAGCTGCTCCACTTCCCTTCCAGCTTCCTGCTTGTATCCTGGGAAAGCAGCTGAGGACAGCCCAGAGCCTTGGGACCCTGCACCCACATGGGAGACCCAGAGCAGGCTCCTGGCTCCTGGCTGTTGATTGGCTCCACTCTGGCCTTTGCGGTCACTTGGGGAGTGAACCAGCAAATGAAAAATCTTTCTCTTTCCTTCGCTTTGTAAATCTGACTTTCTAATAATAAATAATCTTAAAAAAAAAAAAACCTCTAAGCTTTCAGATAGGCCCCCACTTCAATATTTTGCCAAGAAAAACTATATTTTCATAAAAACTTTTAGATCGCATATATATTACTTACCTTATCTCTTTGGTAGTCATTAAAAATGACAGAAATGCATGCAAAACTTGGATGACACAAAAACCACAAGATACAGCCCTGAAACAAATGCATAAGAAACCAAGTCAGTACAGCTGTGCCTTTATTGCTAGAATGTAGCAGAGGAAAACACTACTAAGTGTACTGGTAAAATGATCTCAATTAGCCATCAGAGTCGGGCTTACAAAAAAAGGAAAAATACATTTCTTGTTGCTGAAACATTAATATGTTCTTTCTGACCAAACGAGGGTTTTCTGAGTATTTACAAACTTGCATTTGTACACGTGTCTTGGTAAACTATAAGGCACACAGATTAAGGAGAGTAAGAAACTGATCATTGAGAGGGGCAAGATGCAAACACATAATAAAACTGTAAGAAGAAAGAGATGCACAGTGTATTTGCATAAAGACTCACAAAGAGCTGCTGCAAGAAAACACAAAGTCACGGGCTAGCAGGGGCTACCTGCCGAGGGGCTCACGGGGGTGGGCTGAGCAGGCAAGCAGGGGCTACCTGCCGGAGGGGCTCACGGGGGTGGGCTGAGCAGGCTAGCAGGGGCTACCTGCCGGAGGGGCTCACGGGGGTGGGCTGAGCAGGCAAGCAGGGGCTACCTGCCGGGGGGCTC
The DNA here is from genome assembly GCF_017591425.1 of Ochotona curzoniae. NCBI lineage: Eukaryota > Metazoa > Chordata > Mammalia > Lagomorpha > Ochotonidae > Ochotona > Ochotona curzoniae. The sequence goes on from NW_024466502.1 coordinate 12,595,187, forward strand.
ACGGGGGGGGGGCTGAGCAGGCTAGCAGGGGCTACCTGCCGGAGGGGCCCACGGGGGTGGGCTGAGCAGGCAAGCAGGGGCACCAGCGCACACCATACTTGCCAAATACACCCTTGTCTTCCTCGAACCATGGCATGGTAGCATACTTTCTTTTGCATAATTTTATTCCAATAAAGAATCTGATAGTATCTACTGAGATGCTTGCTATAGGAAAGATTTAGGCAGGGATGCTGGGGGGACACTGAAAAACACGCTAACTACGCAGGAATATACATTAAACATCCTTTACAGGCTCCCAGCAGTGGAGAAAACCAAGCAGATGGACAAAGCTACTCTTTAAATACTTTAGGATGCTTGACCCTATTCATGAAGATAAAGTATCTAAGAACACCTTCTTATTTTAAAGCCTCAAATTATAAAAAAAGTTAGGTTCTGTTTTCAACACAAAACAAGAACAAAACCAGCTCAAAGGCACAAAGTTATCAAAGGATAAGCACTCGTGCCCCTGTCCAAAAGGCAAAAGGAAAATGGCACCTGCTCATCTGGCTGGGCCCCAGGCTGCTTCCAAGGGCTGTGGCGCAGCTCTGCGGGGCTCAGCAAGGCACAGGAGGAATGTGGCCCTCAGGTCCCTGCTGCCCAGGGTGGGCGATCTGAGCCCTGCTCTCAGCTGCCCAGCCGAAGGGGCACCATGAGGACATGCTCCGGGGGAGGCAAACCCGCTCCCCTGGGATGGAGTGGAGTCAGGGGTGGGAGGTGAGGGTAGGGGGGTGGCAAGTGCACACACACACACACACATATGCTGGCACTGCAGAATGGTCCACCTGTCACAGCGACACAACTGCAGACACTGCAGCCCGCACTCCACACCGGGGCAATTTTTCTTAAAAATTCTGAGGCCCTGGGGTGGGGGAGGGGGAACCCATAAACTCCAAATTGATAAAGACATGATGACCTAGGCAAAACTGACCTGCCAAAGCCTCCAACAACAAGGCCCGCATCACGTGCAGAGCAGATGTGAACACACACAGGGCTGAGAGCAGAGCCTGGCTCTCAAGAGAAGTGTGCGGAAGGTTAGCTAGGTTGCTTATGAACTACCCAGAGAGCAGCGCGCAGCGGCTCTCAGCAGCCAGCCCCCACAAGGCGTACTTTGGCAAATGTAATGTAGAACTCCCTTTTCAATGTGCTCCTCTCCACCATGATGATCTGATAGAGGCCACAGCCCAACGACAAGGCCAGGCAAACTTTCAAAATGAGCAGAAGGATCCCGGCTAAGTTGCGGTGTGAGTGGGAGCTGTGATGACCGGTACCTTCAAACTGCTCCCAAAGTAGCAACACACTCTGCAAAAGAAAAAACAAAGCAAAAAACAGAAACACCACAGTGAGAGAACAAGATCCAGGTCTGCTTGCAAGAGTACCTTTAGCACACAGCCTTTTGTGAATGTGCTCTTCAACACAACACACAGATTCCTAAGACGCTCTAAGACTCAGCCGACTCTGAACACCAATTAAGAAGTGCAGGCGCAGTCTTCTCCATGCTCTGATACCCTAAGCTGGAGAACAGGGAATTTTATCAAGTGAGACCCACACTGGAAAGATTTTTTAAAATGCTACTGCTATAACGATTCAACTAAGACACCTGCAAGGATAAAGATAAATTGCAAAGGTTAAGAAAACCTCTAATACTGCTTCAAAATCCTTTTCACTTCAACACCATGATTAGAAATCAAACTGCTCTGCATTTAGGCCTACCATCTCAGGGCAACTTGCAAAGACCCCAGCTTTCCTTTGTAAGCCAGCAGTTAACAAGTCAGAACTGCTGCCTTCACACCTCACTCACGGTAACTCCCCTCGGGAAAGGCGTTTGAAATACTCCTTTCAAGGAGCTGGTGCTGTGACGTAGCACTTTGGATCAATGCCTGAGATGTTGTCATCCCATGTGGGCACCAGTTCAAGTCCTAGCTGCTGCACTTTCCATCCGGCTCCACATTTATGTGCCTGGGAACGCAGAGGTGACCCGAGTGCCTGGGCGGACCGGGATGGAGTTCCAGGCTCCTGGCTTTGGCTTAGGCCAGCTCTGGCCCTGGCCACTGTGGCCAATTGGGAAGTGAATCAGATGGAAGACCTCTCTGTAACTCTGTCTTTTGTATAAATACATACATAAATTTTATTGAAGGAGTAGAGACAGAGGGAAAGATCTTCCATCTGCTGGTTCATTCCCCAAGTGGCTACGACAAGCGGAGCTGAGCTGATCCGAAGCTAGGAGCCAGGAGCTTCTTCTGGATACCCCACAAAAGTGCAGGATCCCAAGGCTTTGGGCCATCTTCAACTGTTTTCCCAGGTCTGGATGGGAAGAGGATCAGTCGGGACACAAACTGACAACCACACGGATTCCAGTGCTTACAGGTGGAGGATTAGCTAGTTGAGCTATTGCACCAGGCCCAATAAAATTTTTTTCTATAAATGCAAAATAAATAAATATTCACCTTAATGGCTCAGGACATTGTTACTCTTCCTTGCTTATCTTTTCTCCTCTTTTGTTTTGTCTGGATAAAAAGCTCATCAAGTTCTCGGTAAGCTGCTCTGTTTAATGCTGCGCAGCAGAAATCAATGTCCATGTTCTCCTCATTCTTACCAAATTACTACGATGTTTTACCTTCAAACGTGTAAAAAAAAAATGGGTGTATCCTTGGGACTTCCGTTGTCCATTCCACTCTCACAACTGAGGCATTGCAGTGACATCCAAAGACCAGCTCGGAAGTCAGTGTTCAGCAATTCTTCAACTTCCAGTGTCCTGAGAGCCTCGTCCTCCCTGCGCAGTCACACCTGCCACTCAGACTGCACGCCACCCAGCACCGACAGGTGACCTCCATCCCGCACCTCAGACTGCACGCCTCCCAGCACCGACAGGTGACCTCCATCCCGCACCTCAGACTGCACGCCTCCCAGCACCGACAGGTGACCTCCATCCCGCACCTCAGACTGCACGCCTCCCAGCACCGACAGGTGACCTCCATCCCGCACCTGAGACTGCACGCCTCCCAGCACCGACAGGTGACCTCCATCCCGCACCTGAGACTGCACCCCTCCCAGCACCGACAGGTGACCTCCATCATCCCGCACCTGAAACTGCACCCCTCCCAGCACTGACAGGTGACCTCCATCATCCCGCACCTGAGACTGCACCCCTCCCAGCACTGACAGGTGACCTCCATCATCCCGCACCTGAGACTGCACCCCTCCCAGCACTGACAGGTGACCTCCATCATCCCGCACCTCAGACTGCACGCCTCCCAGCACTGACAGGTGACCTCCATCCCGCACCTCAGACTGCACGCCTCCCAGCACTGACAGGTGACCTCCATCCCGCACCTGAGACTGCACGCCTCCCAGCACTGACAGGTGACCTCCATCATCCCGCACAGGCAACGTGTTCTTTGGGCTCCATATGTATTGCAAATGTTGTTCTGTTTCCACCAGCTTATGCCCCCCTGACTCCTTACCCTGTGTTTTTACAACAAAGAGGCGGGAATATAGAACTCCCAAGGCCCAGGAGTCACACTGTTACACGTTAGAACTTTCTCTTTTCCTATGCATATGCTAACATACATTACATATTCATGTGCTCTTTGCTAGTTTTTCTCAGACACCGTTTCTGAGCTATAGTTTAATATATTCTTCTAAAGGTGCACAAGTTTTGTGGTGTCACAGTCTCAGTTTGTATTATTTTGTGATAATGAATTAAAATTCTAATGAATGATGCTGGCAGTTGAATTTTTAAAATAATTGCAAACTGAGAAATGAGAATTTCAAGTGGTAGTCACATTGCACTCCTTGAATCCTCAATCAAAACCATTAAGTTAGATCTTGCCCTTGTTGTAAGCGCGTCTAATCTCATGGTTTTCTTCAGCCCCTTTCTGGCGCTTTCTTCTTTCTCGGTATCGTTGCCTGTGACAGGACTGCTTTCCCGAATCAATCCTGCACGTTCAAATGCTCGTACTTCACTGAGCACCTGCAGGACTAGACGGACACTAGGAGCATGCAAACATGCAAACATGCAAACATGAACAAAGCGCTTGTCCCGCTCCTCATTAGCCAATTTGACTTCAGGCACTAAAACTTAGATTACGATTTCTTTCAGAGCCCAGGTGCATTTTCAACGACAGCAAACGCTAGTTAAAGACTGCATAAATCTTTGTGGTCAAAGTTTTCTTTCTTGTTTCACAAGGAAGCCAGATCCCATTCTTTTTTCGTCCATAATTTGTCTTTTAATTCATCTCACACAATGACTCAAATTCTTGTATGTCTAGACGATCCTGAAGATCATTTCCAATGGCTGTATCTCAAATTCACTAATTCATTCATTCAGTGTTCACTACCACATGCTAGAAAATAGATAAGCAGGGCCTGGCAGGGTAGCCTAGCTGCTAAAGTCCTCAACTTGCACATGCCTGGATCCCATATGGGTGCTGGTTCTAATCCTGGTGGCCCTGTATCCCATCTAGCTCCCTGCCTGTGGCTTAAAAAAGCAGTCAAGATGGACCAAAGCCTTGGGACCCTGCACCCGCTTGGGAGACCTGGAAGAAGCTCCGGGCTCCTGGCTTTGGATTGACTAAGCTCCAGCTATTGTGGCTACTTGGGGAGCTAATCATCAGACGGAAGATCTTCTTTGTCTTTCCTCCTCTCTGTATATCTGACTTTCCAATAAAAATAAATAAATCTTAAAAAAAAGAAGAAAATAGGCAAGCAAATGCTTCAAACCTAACATGTACTTCAAACCTGAAGTAGCTGAAAAGTTGGCAGGCAGTGTGTGCTCGGCAGAGCGGTCATGGTATTACCTGTGACCTGCTTCCCGGGTTGTGGTGCGTGGATTGAGGTCCTGGCTCCTGTTTGGATTCTACGCTTCCATTTATGCACGCCCTGGAGGCAGCAGGTGATGTGTTTGGGTCCCTGTCACTCAAGCGGGAGACCCAGACCGAGTTCCCAACTCCTGGCTCCAGCCATCTCCAGGCCCAGTCCCAACTGTGGTGACCATCTAGGGAGTGGACCAACGGACCAGCACATGGAAGATCTCTCTCGGAAATGAAACAAAACACGGCTAGGGAGCTCTAACCCGGACCAATTCTGATCACATTCCGCGGTGCTCATATATTAGCACACAAAAGATTCCACAAGCCACGTGCTCGGTTACCCTTTAGATTCAGCTTTCAAAATAACCTGGGTTCCTTGGGGGTCTCTGTTATGCTGCAGTGTGCATTTTGACTCTTACCACGCAGGAACCCCGGGTTACCGACACGCACCTGTGTCAGGACAATGACCACAGCAGTGCCAGTGGACGCGGGGGTGGAGTCCCACTGGAGCGGCCTACTCTGGGCCTTCTTCATCCTCACGATGGTCCAGCCCATGCAAAGACTCAGAAGCAGGTACAGCATCTGGATCTGGGAAGCGATGTCAAAAACTGCAGGGAAATCAAGATCACAATCAATCAAAATGCTGGACTGCAGATGATTCGGCACTTGCTGCACTGCTGCAACGACAATACCATCTTTTTTTTAAAATTTTTTTGGTCCCCCAAAAGATGAACTTCTTTAAGGAAAATCAGAAGAAATTCAATGAGAAATTTTCAGGTGCCAATTTTATTTATTTTTACCCCAGCTTAATTTTTAAAATAGTAATTAGTTTTTAACATTCAAAATAGTTCACAGATCTAATTCTCACAATGTAATGATGTTCCCTTCCTCTCTCCTTCCCTCGCACTTTCTCTCATATTTCTTTCATTTTTAAGACAACATATTTACATTTTCATGGGCAATTTTAGAGGATTAAAATTTTGACATAAAACTTGTGTGAATTAAAGTACTTTGATAGAAACTCTACTTTAAGATCCACATATATGCTCATTTATCAGATCTTTTTAGGTCTGCCTTTAAACATCTTTGCTTCTTTTCTATAATTCACTCCTTAATGAAAGAAACAGATTTTAAATATCACTTTCACAATCTGAAGGACACGCTTGCTGTCTTTCCTGGGTTGTTCCTAAGCAGGGATTTCCACAACCACTACGCAGAAGCAACCTGACAGCACAGCCCCTGTAACACCCGATGACGTGCGGCTTTGACGTCAGAGTCCCAAGACAAGCCAGTAGTTACAAGCATCAGTGTGATGCGCCACCAGGTGGCCGGCGCTTGCACTGCAGGGGCAGCCTGCTGCTTGAAGGCAAGGGGCAGCCCAGCCATCTGTACACTACTACCAGAACACCTTAAATGCTTCAAGTGCCACAAGACTGGCTGGTGTATTTAAAATGCTATCACTTTTTAAAAATCATTTATATATTTTGATGTGGATTTTGAAATAAACTTGCAGTCACAAGTTGACAAAATAAAATTTTCTTCAAAGTGCCACTCATAGCTTTGGTGATGACAACTTTTGCTTCCTTTATATAAGAATATTCTTACAACAGAAAATGACCTGCATTTTTTTTTTACTTAAAAGTTGTGAATAAAAAAATCTAATGATATACCCTCTCAGATACATTTTGACTCAAAATCTCAATGGTTTTTGCATTTTTTTAAGAATACTTTTTTTAAATTGGAAACTCAGACATAAAGAGTGGAGGAGAGATAGACAGGAATATCTTCCGTTGATTCACTCTCCAAGCGGCTGCAATGGCAGAGCTGCATCGATCTGAAGCCAGGAGCCCAGAGCCTCTTCCTGGTCTCCCATGCAGATGCCAGGTCCCAAGGCTTTTGGCCGTCCCCGACTGCTTTCCCAGGCAACAAGCAGGGAACTGCATGGGAAGTAGGGCTGCTGGGATTAGAACTGATGCCCATATGAGGTGCTGGCATGTTCAAGGCAAGGACTTTAGCCACTAGGCTATCGCGTCGGGCTGGGTCTTGCATTATAATCATTTAGCAAAATCTTTTATTTTGGAACTACGAAGAATCAATAACACTTATCTATTGCACTCCCGGAAAGTTTTTTATGTTCAATGAAAATGCCAAATGGTCTAAAACAACATTTCTATATGTAGCAGATATTCACAAAAAGACTGCATCTTTGATGAGAGCAATGGCTTGGCCATCCGATGGGCTGGCACGCCCTGCCTCTTCGGACCTAAATTTCCTCATCTAAAATTAAGCCACTTGCAGGGTTCTGTTCAGCCCTGATGTTCTAGTGTTCTAGAAGACACTCACAAGGAATCGAGCGTGGGAGAGGTGGGGTTCTAGAAACCAGGTCAGAGAGGAAAAGCTCCCTTTGTTCATGCCAAGGGGGTGGACTGCGTGCTTCCTCTTCACGTGGCGCTGCAGGCAGTGCGCCCCCTGGCGAGCAGCCCTGAGACAGCCGACGGCACAGTACCCCAAGATGCTCTACATGAGCACAGAAATACCCAAACGCGCAGAGCAGTGAAGCCCAGATGGTGTCACATTCAGAACCTGCCTCGCAGGGCAAGTCTGAAATAGTTCTATGCAACTTGCTGCGTCCCTGAAGTTCTCTTGGAAAGGTCATGATTATTGGATGTTTTAATGATTTTTTTCCCATCATGCATAATTTAACATTATTTTACAAGACTTGCTCTTATCAAAAGAAAAGATGGGAGGCTGGCTCAGTTACAGCTGCACACAAAAGCTTTGGGGCAGAAACAGCGAGACAGCTTTAGTGTAGGAGGAAATGGAATAAAGCAGGGAAAAATTCCAGCTTTCAGTTAAAAAACTTTACATGTGAGTCTGCCCCTCCACTTAATAGCTGACACTTTCGTCAACTATTAATCTTTGTTTTTTGAGAGACAGAGAGAAAGCACCTGCATCTATGAGCTACTTAGCAGCTTAAATGTCTGCGACAGTCGGGACAGGACCAGGCTGAAGCTGAGAGCAAGACACACAGCCCAGGTCCCCTCCTGGGTGAGCCAGCAGCTGCTGTATCCCAGGGGGCGCCAGAGCTGACGGTGGAGCCAGGACTCCAGCCCAGGCTGTCTAGCAGGAAACACAAGTGCCTTGGCTGCTACGCCAACCACCTGCTCCGTGGGCCCAGATTTTTTATCTGCAAGACGGGATAAGCAGCGCTGCATTTTATTGGGGGATGGAATATGAAAGTGTAGATGAATATATTTCAAAAAAATAAAGAGCTGTACACATTACCTATTAACAAAAAGAAACAGGACAGATGAGAACTAATCCTGTCTTGATTTAAGCTGAACTCTAAGCAGCCTTGCCCAGAAAACTCACGACGAAAAGGTAATTACAAAAAAAAAGGAAACAAGCAAGAAGCATAGAGTAAGGTGCTGCGTGCACAGTGCTGAGAGGGATACTCACATTCGGCCAGGCTTCCCATCCAAGGCACCCCCAGGCCATCTCTGGAGTAACTGAGAAATGGGACAGGAGAGCATTTGCGTAAATGACACATGCACGGGAAAACACCATTCATAGTCAAAGCAGGCACAATTTTGGTAGCCTAATTACGATTCATTAGCTGTAGTGCTGAACACAGTTGGAGGGGCTCTGAGTTACCTGGAGAAGTGGATGTAGTTAGCGAAGGCCGAGCCGGCCTGTAAGAGCAGTGCTGTGGTCAGGACCTTCAGGACCGTGTGCATGGGGCCTCCCTTCTTAATGGCCTGCCACAAGGACTGAGCAGAAATGCAGGTGATCACGAAGTACACCAGGACGAGCAGGAAGAAGAACTCGTGCAATCCTGTCAAGAGGAGAGAGGGATCCACTTCAGCACAGCAGCGGTGGTGCAGGGCTGCTTTCCAACCTCCTGTCAACGCACTCCTAGACCTTGCTTTTCACCTGAAAGCCACGGAATTCCCTTTTGCAAAGGAAAAGCAAAGGAGAACTATTAAACCATAAACACATTTCCCTTTGGAACTAAAATTTTTAACTAAAGCAGGCAGATTACACCAAACTAGTTAGAATTAATTTTGTCTGGTGGGGGGTGGGAAGGAGAAGCCCAAGGACTCAATGTTAAATCAATTTCTTGAAAATAGTAAATAAGAACAAAGATATCAGATACACATTTCAGAGCCACCGTGGATTGCCTAAGGAGCTGAGCCAACATCCTCCAACAATGTGTCTCCAAGTGCACCCGGGGCCACAGCATCACTTGCCAACTGGCTGTGAATGCAGATTCCTGGTCCTCCCCGTTGCACCTACTGACTCAGGAACCACAAGTGGAGTCCAGCACCTGCGTCCTGCTAAACCTCAGCACGACAGAGATGGCTCATGGGAGACCACCCCTGCCCTGGGGTGCCCCTTTACCTTCAATTGCCATGAGGTCAAAGTTTCAAAATGTTTGAGCTCCTTCTGCAGCGCTTGCCCCATCCTGGAGGAAAGCCCGTGGAAGTGACAGGACAGCACAGCTGGCTAAACTGTCACCCCTGACCAGACAGCTGGGTGGTCAACAGCACCTGCTGCTCAGGGGGTATGGGTTACGCTAACCACAGTGGGAACTGAGCCCACACACCGCACGAAGGAGCAAGACCACAGAAACGAGCTGCAGGAGCTCGCTCTGGAGCAGGTCAGGAGTCAGAGTAGACCGTGGGAATCCAAGTTCTTGCCTGAACACAACCACAACTGAGCAAAGGGAGAGGGTTGGCAAAGATAGGAACAAAGTAAGGATGTGCAGATCTGATGGGAAAACTGGTGCCTGACATTGCAGAGGCCCCTAGTTCCCATTAGTAGCTGTTCAGTGCAGCCCTCAGGTCGGCTCTAGGTAAACATACTTGCTGCTTTACTTGGAACCTTTTGCCTGGGTCTTCATTTTCCAGAAGTTTCAGAAAACTTCTACGACAAACTAGCTTTGAGTTTAATGGTTTATATTTCCCTGATTGCACCTCGAGACAGTTCCCCATCTGTGGAAGACTCTGGTTGGCGAGCAGGGACAGGACTATAGCAACATGTGAAAAGCAGCCTTGGTAAAATAAAAGCTGTGGGGAGGGTAGTTGCTCCATCACCGCTTTGGCTTGACGCCGAGGGAAAGAAGCAGGAAGCGCTGCTGCCACTGGGTGTCTCTCTTGCTCCACACAGAGCAACGGGGCCTGCACGGGGATAAGGCATTTCAGGTCCCAGGAAAGCAAAGACCAAGCACCACAAGGAGTAAAGCTTCTGTTTAAACTGCTTGCATAGAAAAGTACGCCAGCTTTAGAAATAGTGGGACCATAACCCTGAGGTTATTACAGCACTGGAACAGGATAGAAAACACCGACACAAAAGCTGGGGTCACTGCCATTCTCTTGGCTATTTTGTGATTCGAGTAAAAATTTTTCCTTCCTTTTTAATGTTGAAGAATTCACCATGGGCTACACATAGGTCAACAGGCTGATCCTCCACTTTCAAGTGCTGGCATCCCATGTGGGTACCAGTTAGTTTCCCGGCTGCTCCACTTCCCATCCAGCTCCCTGCTTGCAGCCTGGGAAAGCAGCTGAGGACGGCCCAAAGCCTTGGGACCCTGCAACCACATTGGTTTAGCTCAGCTCTGGCTGTTGCAGCTACTTGAGGAGTGAATCAGGAAATGGAAGATCTGTCTCCCAATAAAACAAATAAATATTTTTCAAAGCATTCATCAAGGCATTCTAGCTAAGGTCTTATTTATAACAGTTAATAGAATACTTATTACAGGAGAAAATCTCAGATTACTAAGTTACAAATCTATCAAAGAAGGAAAACCCTTAGTTTATTTACTACCAAAAAAAAAAAAATCAGAATAACACAGGAAAGGAAGAACACTGGAAAACAATATGGATCCCAACGACAAGTGTTTCAGATTTACTCCAGGCTACTCCAAAAGACCTGCAGACACTGACCAGCACAGGGGATCACTGTATTGAGATGGTATACCGAAAGGAACAGAACCAGGACATCTGTCCTACCTTGTGTCCACTGAATTTTACATGAAGATTCTTATCTTGACCTTGCCCACAAGAGCGCTAGACGGTGAAATATTGATTTTGTATTTAGTGTTCTCTAAATCAAGGACCACTAAAAAGAAAAAAAAAAAAAAGGCTCCTGGGTTTTCTCTCTGGCTATCAATTTTACTTTTGCCTGCCACCAGCTTTCATTAAGAAGAAAGCAGTCTATGTTTTGTTCATTTGGGGATTAAAGTCTACTTTTAAAACAGGTGGACACTAAGTCTTACTTCAAATCATAGATGAGCTGTTAAAATTGAATGCAAGTTTTTCAAAAGCTCAGGTCTAAGTGTAATGATTGATTTATTGTTCTATAACTTTAGCCCGTTGTTTTCTGTATAAATCATAAACATTAAACATGATTTACTTGGTGAAAAACAATTCATAGGCACTAAAGGAAAATATTCTTAAATGCACATGCAACAGGTGCTGAAGATGGAAAACCAGGCAGACTCCAAGGCAAGCTCAGGGAACATTAGTAGGAAGAAGGTTTATGGGTCAGGTTCAGCAAGTTTAGCCCTAGCAAAATGATGGGGGGGGGGTGGCCTGGGCCACAGGGGGCAGCTGCAGGGACACATCTGTCTGTTCACAACCCTTCTTACCTCAGGGCCCAGTGTTCCATGATATAACCAGATTTTGTTCATCATTCAAACTTCAGTGTCCTTCCCAGTGACCTGTGGGGCAGAATTGGTCTACCCTTGTCTTCTCCACATCACTTTAACTTACATCTGTCTTACAACACCATACAAGGGTCCAGCACCCAGTCTGACCAGTGAAATTTCTCAGGGAGCTTCTGCAAAACATTTTCTTACTCTTAAAAGATATTGAGTTTTGGAGTCTTTGAGATCTGATATCCATGACTACGACAGCTAGTTGTGAACTGTAGGGAATAGCCTAGAGACAAAGCCAACAGCCAGAGGACAGCAGGCTGGAGAGACTGCCCCAGGAGATCCCCACAATACCGGCTGCAAATAAGTGTCTTATTGTCTATGCAATTGCCATTTGGGCTTTCTGTGACTTTGGGCCAAAAGCATTCCATCGTGTTAACCAGCAACATGTCATCTAAGCTACATGGGAAATCCAACTTGTTATCTTTTGAGACAGGTCGGAAGCAGAGACAACAGAGAAGAATGTATGTATTTACGGGGATCTTAAAAACAGTGAGGTGGTGGATGCGGCAAAGCCTGTACTGAGATTCCGGTGGAAAGTGGTCTGAATGCCTTTAGGAAACAGAGTTCACAGGATTCTGGTTACTCCTTTTGGCCTCTAAAACCACACACACAGTTACTAAGGAGTTTAATCCTTTTAAAGAGCAGTTTCATTTTATCCTACCTTAAAGCATAATTCTATTCAACACTCAAGTAACATAAAATGTGCCTTAGTTTTTTTTGTCCGTTGTTGTTATTCTCTTCCTTGTTTCAGACCAACTCTAAAATAGAAGAATAACCAAAGTCTGGTAGATATAAAATACATAATTCATTTGAACGAAAACAAATTATAAAACTTAACCAGAATAATATGTGACACTGTTGCGATTTGTAGCTGGTTGCTCTAATTCAAACCTCTTCAATCTATGCTAACAGTCAGTTCTCAGTAAGAAGCGTAACAAACCAATTTTCCCTGCTCCAAGCAGATAATTAGACAAACTAGCAAACATTTCTAAAGTGAATTAATTGGAGATTATTCCCTGGAAACGAATTCCATACCCAAAGCTCCAGGGCAGGAAGAATCCCTCTCGGGCCTCTAAAACTGCCACGTTCCCCAAACGATCTGGACCATGGACTTGACCAGCTGTTCTGTCCTGCACATCAGCACGAACATCAGAGCTCTGACTGCAACGCCTGGCGTCCAGCCCAAACCCACTGGGCCTCTGGGTGTGGACAGCCAGGATTTTTTCCTTTGTAAACTCTGGATACCTGCACAGTGGTGAGTCGAGAGCCACGGATATAGGCATGAACCTCTCAAAAAGCTTTTCAGCTTTCTTAACCGACACGTTGATGGGTTCTTTAGGATTCCGTCAAGCTAGCCACATTAACAGAACTGGAGGATGCTTACTTCTCACACTTATTCTTCACTTGTTTTTTTTTTTTTTATTATTATCATGTTATGATACATTTCCACAGGCCCTAGGATTTCCTTTACCTCCTCCCCAAGTCCCCAAGGGGGGAAATGACTTCTGGGGGCTTCCACAGACTAGGCCTCTGCACTCACAAGGAGGTAAAGGAGATGAGGCAGGGTGGCTTTGAGGAGAGAAGCCAGATGGCATGTGTGGGTTAGGCCAGGGTACCCATCCACATGAGAGATCTGGGCTGGGCTAAGTGGGATTACTTGCTGCCTGCCAGGGCACATGGAAGCTTGGGTTTGGGGGCAGGCCTGGCTGGGCGAGGCCACAGTATTTGCCTGTTAGTATGTGGCAGGGGGTGGGCCATAGCACCCACTGGAATGCCAGGGAACTGGATGATCTGGGGGCAAATGCTGTAGGGTATCTGTGGGCCTGCCTCTGTGGGACTCAGCACCCACTGGCTTGCACAAGAGCTGGGGGTGGAGGCAGACTGGGCTAGGCTGGACCACAGAACTCACATGACACTCATAGGAGCCAGGGCTAAGAGGAGGCTGGGCTGGGACGTGCTGCAGCACCAACTAGCACGTGCAAAGGCAGGGACTGAGGGCAAAGCATGCCAAGTGGGGCTGCAATGCCCGCTAGCACGTGGGAGACCTGGGGTTGGGAGCAGGTCTGGTTTGGGAACGTGGAGAACTCTGCTACTAGGCTGCATCTCCTACTGTGGACAACAATATGTACAAATGTTTTGAAGTCAAAGGATTTATTTCAAATGCGTATCCCTGTATCAACCAAATTATTTGTGACCTATTATCCACAGCACACGCTCTTTGAGTTGCTTTTCTGTGTGCCAACTTGACACTTGAAAGCAGACACCTGCCTCAGACCGAAGTGGCTATCCTTCTGCCTAGCCCCATCCACCCTCCTTAAGGCCAGAGTGGAATTTTTCTTGTTCAAGAGAATAATGAACTCATGCAAAGGTAAACCCCTTTCCACCTATTTTTTTTCCTGATATATAGATCCTTCCTGCAACATGGTAACTTAACAAATTTGTTATGCTCTGTAGTATGTATTTCTTTATGCTACAAGAAGCCATTTATTTCTGTTGGGGCCAGGAGCCTCACTTTAGTAGGCTAGGTAACCTAAAATCCTGATGAAATAGTTGCTGGAAGTCAGCCTGCTTCCAGAAGGCATCGTGGAGTGTGAGCACTCCTAACCGTGAGCTCCAATGAAGGCAGTTCCTGCATGTGCCCACGCAAGCCAGCGGAGGGCCAGTTAGAAAGAGTAGGCCAGGTGCCTGTCTCACACGATCACTCACTGATTTACCCATCTTGGTTGCTCAATTTATGAACCTTCTTTCTTTACAAAACAACTAATGCCAAGTTATGGAAAAAACAAAAATGAATAGAATGGGACCAGCGTGGTGGTGTAACGAGCTAATCCTCTGCCTACCTATACTGGCATTCCCATATTGGTGCCAGTACATGTCCCACTGCTCCACTTCCCACCCAACTCTCCACTTACGGCCTGGGAACGCAGCAGAGGATGGTCCATGGCCTCGGGACCCTGCACCCACGTGGAGAGCTGGAAGAACCTCCTAGCTCCTAGCTTTAGACTGGCCCAGCTCTGGCCATTGCAACCGTTTGGGGAGTAAACCAGTGAGTGGAAGACCTTTCTCTCTGTCCTTCCTTCTTTCTCTGTACCTGTGTCTTTTCAAGTAAAATAAATCAATCCTTTTAAAAAAAGTGTATAAAATACATAAAGGAAATGACAGACTATATAATTCTACCATGTAGAATAAGGAATCTACGTTTATCAATATTTTTGTCCTTCGGTTAGATACATTGGTTACTTTCAATTAAGAATTCAGAAAAGATAACATGAAGATAGTTGTACACAAATCTTTGAGCTTAGGACACGTTTAAGTATTCTTACCAGACTCTTCAGCGCTAAAGTGATCCAACGGATTCCCTTCAGCATCTGGGTTTAGTAACACCATCTCAAATGGGATGTCTTCCGCCGGAGGGCTCTCCTCGTCAGCTCGGCATGTGTATTTGTCTGCGTAGAACACGTGCCACATTTGTGGAGACGGACTCTGGGACACTGTCATATTATGTTCTGTCTGGTTCATGGTCACTTTAAAAAGAAAGAAGATGGCATCTTTCAAAGTAAAATTCTCCGATATGTTCATTGTTTGAGAGGAAGAATCTAAGGGCGGTCTCCTTTGTCAGTGCTTACTACTTTAGAAACCCTATCCTTCTGAGTGACATTAACACCCCGGACCTGGTCACTGCTCATGGCCTTCGTCTTTTCTCCTGGGGGATACCAGTCTGTTTTGTTTCTGTTTTTTAGACATTCAACATGTGTTGATATCTTTACCTAACACAGTGTTGAACCTGTGATTGCAAAGCAAATGAAAACAATATGCCAGCATAAAAAGTGGAGGAATGAAAGAGGGAAAGAGGAAGGGGTAGGAGGTGTCTCTACGCTTCCAATCTACATCATGAAAATTACTCACTTCATATAAGTCAATAAAATTAAAAATTAGAAAAACATGTCCACTGTAGGAGTGCGTGTCATGGTGCAGGGAGGTAAGCTGTTGCCTGGGCATTCTGCACCCCACACTGGAGAGCAGATGACAGTCCCAGCTACTCCACTTCCGGTCCAGCTTCCTGCCTACCACCTTGGTGGGCAGGCAGATGACGGCCCAAGGAGGAGAGCTGAATGGAGTTCCTAGCTTCAGTGCTGACCTGGCCCAGCCCTTGCTGTTGCAAGCTTTTAAGGAATAAACTATCAAATGGAAGCACTCTTACTCTATTTCTTTCTCATACACTATCTTTCAAATAAATAAATAAATCTTTAGAAAAATGCTACATCTCAACCAAAGGAATTACTATCAAAATACTATGAACTCTTGTTTCTTGATCTCTTCTGCCCCATAAATCCAAAGAATATCCCAGCTCTCCAGAGAACAGAGAAGGGAGGGGGAAAACCTAAAGCCAATTGTGGCCAGAGGTTTGTGTTATACTCAGTCCACCCTAGAGAATGACGTTGCACACAGCAGGACCTCAGGATGCTCAGGCCAACCCGCCCATTGCTCAGGAAAGACGACAAGTTCAAAGACAACACAATCCTGACTCTCAGTCTAGTGCTCTTCTCACTGCACTGTACTGTCTGCACAAGTTCAGGGAATATCGGAATGTGATGGAAACAAAAATGATGCTTTTCCAAATACACACACTGCATGGTAAAGCACTGACCATGTGTTACAAGAAGACAAAACAATATTCCTACAGCTCAAAGCCCTAACTTGCTTGGCAAGTTTATATGTTAGAAAGAAAACATCTTTGAGGTTCCAAACGGAAAGCAAGCAACCTACCAACCAACAGACCCCTCCAGCATTCAACTCTGGTTATTCATCCTAAAATAATTAGTGACTAAGAGCGAGAGTACCCTATATCCTCATTCAACTGCATCATCCATTTAGTCCTCATTGTGCTCATCACAATTGCAACTCCACGTTTATTCTCACTGATGGGATTCAATGCTGTGACCTCAATTAGCCTTAAGGATGTGAGTGGCCGAGGTTCCTCGGTTTCCTGTTTGTCAGCTGAGTGACAGATATGCCAGTTCCTGAGGCAGGGGAACAATGGAAGAGAACTCGGTTTCAATGCAAAAAGCCGTGAGTTGGTTTTGAATATCATAAAACGTGGGAAGCAAAGGGCATGAGCCTTTATACGTTTATACAAATGGTGAGCAAGTTGGTGTGGAAAAGCCAGGATAACTGGGAAATGAGCAGCTGGACAAGTTTCTCCGAGTTCTGAAATTCAGAGCTGGAGTAGGTAACTTCAGGTAACTGTCTCTACTACCATTCAGCACGCTGTGGATACCATTTCACAAATCCCGATGAAAGGTTCCCAGCAGGGATGGTGGCATGCATTCGTGCCCTCTAATTTCATTCCTCTTCTGGCTATCATATGAAGGAAGCAGGTAGCTATTGAGATTAAGACTGGATGTCTAGAAATGGGAATGTTTTGCTAAAAGTAGAGTCTTCCATTACCTACAAAAGTCCCTGAATAATGGGAGAAAGAGAAAAAGCATGATTTCTCACACATGTCATGCATGCTCCAAAATGCTAAGGGTGTCCAATAACCAATTACCTTCCAAGGAGTAAAAGTGGTACATGCTCTTCCCACTCACCCTGCATACTTAAATCCTAAAGCATGGGATTGTGTTTCCAAGATGCGACCAAGGATTCAAGGATAAAAGTAGGCAAAGGATGTGATGCTGGCACAGCATTTTGTCGCCAACTCACTGCTCTTGTGTCTCCACAGCACAGCATGAAACAGCATCCCTTAGCGACGTTAGACATTAGAGCTAACACATATGTTCAGTGTTCAGCTCACTGTTGGAACCCATGCCACAGCCACTACAGGCCACTACAGGGCAGAATGTGGTTGGACATTGGCACGAGCAATGCAGACTATACCAGTGGGAATGAAGGGAAGGATTCCTTCATAAATTATTTGGAAGTCTGTTTCTAAAACTTTGGATAACAAAGGGGAGAAAAGTTAGTTTATCGTTTGAATAAGGAAACAACTTCATCAAAATTCAGCATAGAATCCACAGACAAAATATAATACATGCTGTCATGAAACAAACCAGAATGCACATGGATTACGCTATACTCCAACATTAAGAAGACAAAATACTTATTTTAATGGTCAAAGAAGAAACGCTGTACTCACCTGTCAGTTGGGCTTTGGCTAGTTTTTCATGGCAGCTGTAATCCTGACTGCTTTCCTGCAGCTTCAGCCACTCTGGGGCTTGGAATAGGTGGAGTTTAGCTTCTTTTCCCATCGCAACTGCTATGTTGTTGATTCTGACACACAGAAGAGCATGGTCACCTTAACAGTGAAACAGAAATCATCAGCTAGCTTGGGCTTGTAGGGAACTGAGCTCCAAGACCCTTCAACGCCCCACTTACCAACATGGGCATTTCAACAGCACAGGCTTTTGGGGTGGACACTGGCATTGTGGTTAAGATTCTGCCTGGGATACTCAAACCGCAAACTGGAGGACTAGCTTCCCTACTTTTTTTCAATTTTTCTGAGAATTTATTTATATTTGAGAAGCAGATTTTTAGAGAGCAGAAGTCTTTCACCCACTGGTTCACTCCCCAGCTGGCAGCAATGGCTGGAGCTGAGCCACTCCGAAGCTAGGAGCCAGGCTATCCCATGTGAGTGCGGTGGCCCAATGACCTGAGGCATGCTCCACTGCTTTCCCAGACTAAAAGCAGAAAACTGGATCAGAAGTGGATCTGCTTGCTGTACCACTGTGCAGGCCCCAGCTTCTCCACTTCTGATCAGGCTTCCTGTTAGTGCGTTTATTGCAAGATGATGGCTTATTATTGGAGGCCCTTTCGTGCATATGGGAGACCTAGGCTGAATTCCGGGTTCCTAACCTAATATGGACATTTAGGAAGTAAACCAGTATCCCTCTGTTACTGTCTCCTAGCCCTGCAAATCAAAAAGATTTAATGCATAATTTGTCTTAAAATTCAAGTAAGTAAATCCAACTGGAATGACCATCACATTCAAATGCAAACCATGAGGTTAGCCAATATTGCATTGTTTCCCTGCAAAACTTAGCTGGTAACGGGTAACATTTCTTTACACTGGAACAGCTAGAGGGTTATGGTAATAGAACTTCTGTCTCATTTCATACCTGCTCACGCCTTTTCAATTGTCAGAGATAATTTGTAAACATATACCAAAGATTATTTTGTTGTATAACATTGACATTATTGTACTTTTCACGTAAAAAGGAAGTATAGGTAATAGCAAAAAAAAGCTTAGGTGAATGTGTCTTGGTTATCAGACACTTTACACTTGCAACAAAACGTGACATTAGAGACTTTTACAGAAGGACTTTGGAACAGTACGAGTCTTCAGTGTGAAGCAGAAAGGGCCTGCGGGCAGGCAGAGGCGTGTAAGGCCCAGACCAGAAACAGCAAGGGACGGTTGTCTCCAGGAGAGGTGATTCTGTTTCTATTTTTCTATTATTAAAGATTTTAAATACATTTAAAAATGTGTAACAAAGCCTGCCTAAGTCTCTTACATAAAATAATTACAATTAGCTACAGCCTTCAAAGTAATTTCCAACATCCATTAACATTTTAAATTGTATTCACATTTTAAACTTTAAATCATATCCAGAATTAATGATTTTAGTACAGTTTCAGCACTATTTTCCTGAACTGAAACTTACTGCAAGTTGGTAGTCACTAGCAATATAAATCTATATGTATAATGTATAAAGATGAGTACAATTTTATATGTAAGAAGAAGACACATGTTAACACATCCTTAGTCTTTCTCGTAAAGTCTGAATCGAGTCTGTTTCTCCTCTCTCATGGCTTAAAAAAATTGACACCAAAATAAACTTACTTAATTCCAGTTTCCATGAAAAAGGGCTTTTGAATATTTATTTATTTATTTATTTGAAAAGCAGTGACAGAGTGGTGGGGGGGCAGTGAGGGAGTCTGCCATCCATTCACTGGTCCACCCGCCAAATGGCCACAACAGACATGTCTGAGCCAGGAAGTCCGTCCTGGTCCCCTCCACGGGTGGCAGGAGCCCAATTACCCAGGCCATATGACACTGCCTTCCCAGCAGCATGACCTGGACAATGGGTCCGAGGCAAAGGTCTGAGGCTTGAACCAGTATGCCCATATAAAATGTCAACATGGCAAGCAGCAGGCTCACCCGCTGTGCCATGACATTGGCACGAAGCATAAACTTCTGGGAATATCTTTGCATGTTTGCCAGGTAACCAAGAACTGGCCAGGGGCCTCCAAGTTGCTCTGCTGGCCATGAGGAATAATCCTGCACAACCCTGACATTCTAGAACCATCATGCTGTTGATGAGTGAGATTGCTGTCCCTGTCAACACTCCAAGGATGCTAACAGCCAACTGAGGAAATGAAAGCACTGCCACGAATTACGAATAAAACTGTCTGCTTTCAGCCAAGGTACATTCCACGTGGGATTTTGGAAAGCTGAGTTGCATTATTTTCCTATTTTAACAATTTCAGATTAAAAAAAAGAAATACGGCTTCTCTTCCTTCATTTATATCATCAATTCTGCAATTTGCAATCATTAGACTTCCTCCCCAAACCACAATCTCTCCCACTCTATCTTCTCCTGAAAACCCTTTCCAGGCCAGTATTCTGATCTTTGTGGCAGCATCTTTCACTGTTAAAAGATGATAAACCCGAGACCCTAACTTCCTCAAGGAAAATAGTCATCTGGAGTATAAGTGCCAAGAAAAACCTTTAGATGTGTAGAAGACGTAGTAATGAGGCAGAAACGGAAGTGAACTCCTAACTTGTTCACTGACGATGTCATTATTGATTTTGGAAGGAGGCCCTCAGGTAGGGTGCGCTCTGATTTCCTAAAGGGCCAGGGAAAACCCAGACAAGTATCTGCGTCGCCTGAATGCTTGGGCCTCCTGCTGCAGAAGCAACCAACCCCACGAGTGTCTAAGTAACCGAAGCGTTCTGGGAGGCATGATGCCTGGTGTGTCACCTGCTTTCTAGAACTTCTCTGCTGTTGTCTTTACCAATCTGGTCTGGGGGTGGAGAGGACCCTTAGTAATCTAAGCCCTACGGCTTGGATGGGAAGGACCCTGCCTACAGCGAGTGTAGGCAATGTGGCTGGGCCAGGGCTGGGCCAGCGATGGAGGGTCTGGAGAGAGGGAGTCGTTTGCTCGGGAAGGACCGAGGAAACCCGGTGCAGGTGCAGGTGCAGAACACACCTACGCGCGACAGGGGCAGCCCGGGGCCCGGCAGGCGGCGGGAGTGGGCTCGGCCAGCGCGGGCAGCGGGTGAGAGGTGAGGCTGCACGGGTCGCCCGGCCAGCCCAGCCCGGCTCAGTCCTGCCCAGCGTGGCGCCGCGGCCGGGGCTGGGCGTCCCCCGGGAGGCGGGGAGGAGCGGCCCGCACGCCTTCCTCCCTCTCCCCGCCCCCCGACCTACCGTGGAACTGGAAGTGGCCGATGCTCTGGCCCTGAGCGTCTCGGGCCGCGGCGCTGCTGAAGCTGCCCCGGAGGGTCTTACTCTGGCTGCCCCGCGGCCAGCAGCAGCACGTGAGGGCCACTGCCAGCAGCCGCAGCGGCCCCATCCCCGCGCCCACCGCGGCCCCAAAGCGCCCGCGGCCGCCGGCCCCACGTCGGCAGCGGGCAGGGGGCGGAGCCAGCGCGGCCGACCCCGCCCCGAGAGGCGGAGACCCAATGAAACGAACGCCTCGTCCGAGCGCTGAGGATCCTCGCCAATCAGAGGCCGAGGTGGGCGGGACGTGCGGATGCACGCGTCCTGTCGCACTCCAGCGTTTGGGCTGGTTCCCGGAGAATCGGGAGGATGTCGCTTCTGGTTACGGAAAAAAAGGCTCGGGCGCCCGGGTGGCCCGGCGCGTCCTGGTACGGCGCGTGCGCAGACGCGCTGGCCCGGTGCGCGAGGCCTTTGCGTGGCGTTGCGTGCTGTGTGGATTTCAGAACCAGCCGCGTCACGCTTAACGGGACATGCCTGATCCTGAGGGAACCGCGTTCTTACTCAGCTTTTCCTCAGTGCTTGTGCACTGAGTATTGAACATACCTGCTTCAGCATCTGATAGACGCTTACCATGTCCAAAGTTCACGGTCCACTCACCTGGGCACCCAGAGCGATCCTTTTCCTCTTCCTCGTCTTCTTGAATGACAGTGCATTCTTACCTACCCCCTCATCAGTCCAAGGACAGGGTGGTGAGTTCCTATGGGGCGAGAGCAGGCAGGAATTCACTCCATCACCTACGGGCCTATGACAAGTCGCCCATTCCAAGTCTCAGTGCTGATTGGCCCAAGAGGCACAGGACTATGTCGGAATCCCTTCCCTTGAAGCCTTCTCTGTTGCCTGCAGTACAACCCCCCCAGCGTTACCGCTGTGAATTCACCCAACACCCCAAGTCTCTGGTTGTAGGCCTCTATCCCTGGCAGAACCTTCTGGTAGGATTGGCTCTGTCTACGTTTTTCATTTACTCTTTCGCAACATAAAAGACTCATATCTATGCATCTGTCTAGATGCCCCAGCACTGAAATCCGTTGATTCTCCTACCAGGCCAGTTATCACGACCCACTGTCAACTGTCAGTGAGAATTTCTGCACACTATTCTGCGCAGTAAATGCCAGATGGACAAACTGCTCACCTTGATGCAACCAGGAGGTCAAAATTATTTCGTAAATAAACATATGTAGATTATTTCATCCAATGAGCTTTTATAACACATAGGCAACTTTCCACAACAGACTTGACAGTGTAGAAAAAAAAAATCTTGAGGGAGTGTCTCCTAGCAGATACCAAATGTCCAATACCTCTGGTTGAGCAGGAGTAAAACAGAAGTGTCAATATTTGGGGACTTGAGAGTGGCACTCGAGGTTCTGAGGACTGCCCAGGAAGTAGAACAGCTGGGACTAGCTTCATCGTTCACAGGAGAGGTGAGCATTGCGAGCAGAGGCTCAGCCTGTTATGCCATGGTGCTTTTATTGTCTTGAAGAGACACCTTTCAGAAGAACATCGTCACTAACAAAGCCAGATGTGTAGGAGCTCAGATGTCAAAAAGAGCGACAGACCGTACCAGAAGCTAGGTTCCATGTAAAAGCAAAGGAAGAGGCTTTCTATGACCCTGGGGTGGGTCAGTACTCCTCCTGCGGCCTGGCTGGGAACCATGGGTCACCTTGAGGACATGTAAAAGGCCGGGTGGTCTGGAAAAGAGGAATAAGGATTCACTACAATACAATATGTGTCAATCCTCACTCCATGTTGGAACATTATTTTTAAAGGTCTATGATGTTTTAGAAGTTAGAAAATATAACACATCTTTAGTTGGTCTGTTTATTATTATTATCTGCAATTTAGCAATGAATGGTCTCTATTACACATCTTGGAATTTGCAGGTCGCACAGTATGCATGTTTGAGATTTCATGTACGTGGCCACTTGGCCACCCAGGAGGGCTGGAGTAGGTGACACATGGTGCAGACCCGTTATTAGCATGCGTTTTAGGCTTCACCAAAGCATACGGGTGCGAGGGCAGATTTGAATTCTTCTGCTGAATAGTACTGAGTGGTTTACACTATGCCAGGCCTGGTCCTGGGGGCTTGCGACGACAGAAGGAATCTAAGACCCCCCACGGAACTGTGGGGAGCAATATCATCAATGAGCATTTCATGAGTGTTATTAAAAATGAAGCCTAGGGTGTGTGGCAGGGCTGGGGAGATGGTTCCATTTTCTCTGTAGCTATGGAGGAAGGAGGCTCTAAGAGGCTGACGTTCAAGCCGAGAACTTAAGAGGAAGGCAGGGGAAGGACGAGGGGGGTGCCTGGGGAAGGGGCGGCCAGACCCTAGAGACTTAGTGTGCCTGGCCAACAGGTGGGTGCGGCAAGGAGTGGCAGATTAGGGCACAGTTAAGAATGGAGAGAGTAACAGGACAGGCTGCAATGGCAACATCATCACGACTGCAAGCAGCCAGAGCTCTCTGATGTTATCAACCGCACGTTGCAAAAGCCGACCTTGCATCTCCACACTCTGCCAAAAGAAAACTGCCCTCCCGTTCGCAGCTCCAGTACAAGCAGGCGCTCATTCCTAACTCTGACGTCCTAGGGAGCAAAGCCCAAGTGCTGCTGGTGACACCTGTCGGGAACACGTTCCCGGAGCCCTGCCCCAGCGACCCCCTCCTGCCCTCCTGGCCTCCTGGCCTCCTGGTCTCCTGCCCTTCCTGGCTCGCAGAGTCGCTCGCGCGTGCGCAGAGCGCCCTCCCGGCCGAGGGCGGGGCGCGCCGCTCTCCGGAAGCCAGCGCCGACTTCCCGAGTGACGTGTCGGGGAGGGAGGCCCGTCGCAAAAGGTCGCGGTGGCGCTTCCCGGCGGCGCTTCCCGGCGGCGCTTCCCTGCGGCGCCGGGACCCCGCGCTTTACGGTGCCGGGAGATGTCGGCGGCGGGCCGGGCGGAACCCCTAGGTCGGCCCGGCAGCTTTGCGAAGCGGGTCCTGGTGACCGGGGGCGCTGGTTTCATGTAGGTAACGGCTCCATGGGCTGAGCAGGGGCTCCGAGGAATGCCCACCCCTTCCTTCTGCTCGCCAGCTCTTGCCGGGGGTGGGTGGGGTGCACAGGGGTCCTAAGTCCGAGCAGAGCCATCTCCCCCAACCCCTCTCTCTGGCCTGCGAAGACGTCCTTCCTCCGGACCCCTGAGGGCTGTGCTGCCGTCCAGTGCTACCTGGCCCGGGTCCTCACCGCCTGCCCCCTCTCTTTGGGGCCGCACGACGTTCCAGTGGGCTTCCTGGCCAGGGGTCCCCGTGCACCTGACGCAGGCCATGACACGTCAACACCCAGAGAAAGCACGCGCGGGTTAGCATTGGGCGCGCCTTAGGAAGCTGGGATCCGTGCGAGGCTCCTGATGCCTGTGCTCGCACTCGGGCAGCAAACCCCTCTGGCCACTCTCACTTGGCTCTTGCACCCCAGCCCTCCTCACCGGGACCCTGGCCATGGCCTCCTGCCTCCTCCTTCCATAGTCGCTGTTGCCTAAGGAACCTAAGATCCTTTGGGTGGGTGGATGACTGCATTGGCGCTTCCTTCGCCGACGGGAGGGACTCACACACTCAGCCCCATGTTTCCAACCAGATGTCCCGATTCCGTCTGCTGCCCACACCTGTTTAGCTTTAACTCTCAGTTTGAGGTGCCAGTGCTCGCGTTTACCTATGGGACTGTTTGCACCGCTTAGTTCACGCCTTGATTCACGTACCAGGTCCCCAGACAGGCCTTACCTGACTGTCTACACCAGCTGCCGCCCAGCTAACACGCTGAGCTCCCACCTGAATTTCCCTGGCAGATGTGTTTACCTGTGGACTGCCTACGTCCCCACCTGGAATGTAAGCTCCCCAAAGGCAGAGATGTATGACTAATAAACAGAAAACTCCCTGCCCGCAGGAAACCCCCTGTCTGAAAAGAAGGAATGTGAATTGGAGGGTCTGGTTAATTGCTAGTTAGCATGTCAAATCAGCGCTTCCAACCTGACAGTCACTTGGGTTAATGGACCACTTAATGAGCGGACCAGACATGGACGGGAAGAGGCGGAGCAGGGATGCGGAAGAGGTGGAGCAGGGATGTGCAGAAGCTGCCAAGCACAACTCTACCTTCCTACCTCGGCACTGTTTGCCCTTGTTCTCCCGAGCCCCGTGTTTTACCTGTGTGTTTCTGAAAGATCCAGTGAATGAGCACACTGCGGTAACCCTGATTCTACTTCCTTGCTGGGTCACCCCAAGCCAGGATTCACTAGAGACGTGTGTCTTAGGGTGGTTTTAGCCGACTTTGGCCTTGGAGACCCTCCCACTTTACAAAAGAGTCTGGTTTATACCACCCAGTTCCCCTACCAAGAGAAAGCAGTTGTGGAAATTATAGACAGACCAACTGAGCGTGCTTATGCTCATTTAATTTTTACATAATTTTAGCTGCATCTCCTAAAAAAGCACGTGATAGTTTTAGTATGATTGGGTGTTTGCCCATTGTACCAGGGTCATGCTTTTTCTCACGCTAGAGGCAGACATGAAGGACATCATTTGGCTGAGTTTTTCTCCTTATACCCAGAACCAGTAAATTCTCTCTTCTGTATGGCCTAAAGGAAGTGCAAGATTTTGCTTATGGATACTCTTGAAAAGTCTGTTGAAGAGAATGTGTGTGTGTGTGTGTAGGATATAGTTGTGTTGTTTCTGTTATCTTGGCAAGATTTAAAGCTGTCTTTGGATAATTTCCAGGTAATTGGCTGTTTAGCAAAACATTCAAGAATTGAGGGAGATTCCTATTTTAACATTTATGTGTTCTCTTCCTCCTAGTGCGTCACATGTGATTCTCTCCTTGGTAGAAGATTATCCAAATTATATGATCATAAATCTGGACAAGGTGAGTTATATAAAAATGAGTTTCATGCGCTGAAATTGCATTTTAATTCGGTTAAATTATTTCAAACTACTGGAATCCTGTTTATATTTTACTTTTTACTTACTGACTTTAGCAACATGGGGAACTGTATAACCATGTGCTCAAGATGCATTTTGTCTTATATAAAATCTTGTGAAAGCTTCACTTATTATAGTAGTACATAAAGTACTGGTTTAAATGCTACATTTTTACCAAAAGAAAATCTCATCCTTTATAAATTCAGTATTTAGTATAGTATGATTACTGAATTTTTTTTTGGTCTTGGGATACTTTGTTCAATTTTCTAATGTTGTAATTGTTTTCAGCCACCAATTCCTTTTCTGTAAGAAATTGTAAAGTTTTCTAGTCACCTATGTCAGGTACAATTTTTAAAAGCAGACGTTTACAAAAATTTGTGTATATATATTTTGAGAAAGTAGCAATGTTTCTTGTTTTTTACTCTAAGGTATCGGAAACTTAAAATATGTAAATAGAAGGAACATGTTCTTATAAACAGTTATTAATATTTATTGTGTTTAAATTGGTATTTTTGTGGGAAAAGTTAGTGTTATTATTTTTGTGTGGCCTCACCTCCATGCTCTCATATTTTATTAAGCTCGATTACTGTGCAAGCTTGAAGAATCTTGAAACCATTTCTCACAAAGTGAACTACAAATTTATACAGGTACGGAATTACTGTACTGTGCTTCTTCAGTCCATTTAGAAGATCTTTCTTGGAAAGAAAGAACTTGGAAGGCACACTTATTAAAGACCTTTAGAAAAAACAGATAATTTCATTTTAAACACAGAGAGACAAATAGAGAGATCTTTGTTGATTTACTACCCAATGGCTGGGACAAGCAGGGCTGGGCCAGGCTGAAGCCAGGAGCCAGGAACTCTGTCCTGGTCTCCGCAAGGGTGGCGGGAGAATCCCTTGGGCCAACTTGCATTGCCTGTTCAGGCACGTGCGCAGGGAGCTGGAGCAGACGTGACCCAGCTGGGACTTTGCCCAACACCAAGCCTGGCGGTGTAACCAGCTGTGCCACAGCACCCACACCTGTAACTCTTCTAACCACAAAACTTAAAAACAAAAACAAAAAAACACAGTAAGCAACCGTTTCATGATTCTTTCTGCATAAAATGTTAATTTACAAAAGGATTGTTGCAAATCTATATTTGTAAAGTAGTTAAATGCACATATAAACATCAAAAGTACCAACATTTTATTTAGTTGTGCCAAATATGTTTGCAAAATGTCATTCCAGTTACTAAATTTACTTTAAATATATCTCTGTAGTAGATATGTCAGAGTGTTTTGAAGTGTTAAAAACTTTCCCGACAAATATGCTGCTCATAAGTTGGCAAGAATTTTATGCAAAAATTAGCTTGGTGTTTAGAAGTAGTTGGTTCTCAATAAAACATTGTTTTATATTTGCTTGCAAAAAATAGTATGAATTCAGCCGCTTAATACCCTGGGAGGATGGAGCAGCACACCTTCACCATGTGTCCTTGGTTACGTGATTAAACTTTGAAGCTGTTCTGTTCAGCTGGGAGCTGGGGAGGGAGAAATGCTATGGCGAAAGGATGGTAAGAGCGACCAGTGACTCCTCACGTTCGTGGCTGCTTTTCCCATAGGGCGACATATGTGATTCTCACTTTGTGAAACGGCTTTTTGACAAAGAGAAGATAGACATAGTACTGCATTTTGCTGCACAAACACATGTAGGTAAGCATTATTTTGTGTCCTGATTGGTAACTTCCTCTGCTGCCCACAGTGGCTCGTGAGCCTAAATCCAAAGTCCAGTAATGAGGCTGGATAAATAGACACTTCATGTGACTCTCTGAGGGAGGATGTCCGTTGATGTGATTTTCTTTTGTTGGACTTTTGAGTTCTTTACAGTTTTCGACAGTTTTGAACCCTGCTACCCTGAACGTTGTTATTCCTGTGTCATTGCACTTGTCAGTACACTGCTGTCGGATCTGTAACTAGGGTTACAAGACCGGTATGCTTCGATACTGAGATAATGTCAGACTATTTCCCGAAGTAATTATATTAGTCCAGGAGTGTGTGACTTCCTGTTACTCTGCATTGCACCAAAGTTTAGTTTTGTCCAATTTTTCCATTTTTTCCAATCACTATGTAGTGATCTCTTGTCATTTGTATTGTCCCTGATTACTGACAAGATTGAATACTTTGATTTTTTTTATTCATTTATTTTGAAGACTTAATTCAAAAGTCACAGTTACAGAGAGGAAGACAGATCTTCCACCCACTGACGTACTCCTCAGATGGTCATAATAGCCAGAACTGGTGGGAGCCAGTGGCTCCCTCTGGGTCTCCCATGTGGGTGCTACCTTTTGAGACTATAAGGAGTGGACTGGATTGAAAGTGGAGCAGCCAGGACTCAAACGGGGACTCATATGGGATGCTGGTGCCATGGGTAGCTGATCAGCCTGTATCCCCTAAGACTGATCTTTTTAATTTAGTAAGTTGAACTCTTTTTGCGAAATGCTGTTGGAGTATTTCTCTGTTTTTGAACTGGGTTGTTATCCTCTTGAAAAGAGAAGTTTCAATAAGAAAAATGAAGAGAAGTAGATACTAGCTGTGTTTTATTATATGTATCACAAATATCTTTTTCTGCTCAGGTTTGTCACCTTTTTGGCAGTGTGTTTTGATTAATTCATATTACTTTTAAAATGTTTATTTATTTGGAAGGTGGGGAGAGACAGGGAAAGCGAGATCTTCCACCTGCTGACTCATTCCCAACTGCTTATAACAGCGAGGGCTAGGCCATGCTCAAAACAACCAGGAAATCCCATCTGGGTCTCCCACGTGGGCGCCTTCCTCTGCCAGCTCCTTGGCAAAGTAACAGAGTACTGGCTCAGAAACAGAACAGAGGAGACTTGAACTACTGATTCCATATGGGTGTTGGACATCCAGGTGGTGACTTAACATGCTGCACCACGGCTCGTGAGCTGGTGTTCTTAATTTTAGTGTAGCTGAGTTTATGTCTTTTCCTTATGTAATTTTTTCCATGTGAATATCAAGTATACCTGTATTGTTTATTGAAAGTTTACCTGTTTCCTCTGTTGGCATGTATGAAGTGTCCTAATATGTGTTTCTCTTTCTCTGCTCTTTGCATTTATCTCTTTGTGCTTGTTACACACTGTGTGGACAAACACAGTTACCTCCCGTCTGAAAGAGCAAGTCTCTCAACTTGGTCGGTAATAGAGCATTGGTGCTCTCCGCTGAGCTCTTTATGAATGACTTGTCAATGGTTGCTGCTACCAGTCTCCTGAGCTTTTGCTTTTTTTTATTACTGAGCATTTGTGTGTTGGGTTATTGTCCTTTATTGTTGGTACATCCTCTGAAAAGTTTCTTGACCTTTTTCATCTTTTTTATGGGTTGCTGTTTTCTTCCCCAGAAATCTTTGCAAGTCTCTTGTTGATTTGTACCATTTGCAATTATCTTCCTTTAATCTAAAACTTGCCATTTCACTTTTCTTAATGGTGTCTTGTGATTGGTGAATTGTCTTCATTTCAGTGCTGCTCAGTTTATCAACCATTTTTTAAAAATGACTTGCTTGTTTGAAAATCAGAGCTCCACAGAGAGGGAGAGGGAGATCCATCCGCTCTTCAGACAGCCACCATGGCCAGGAATGGGCCAGTCCAAAGCACTTGGACCATCTTTCCTTTGCTTCTCCGAGGCCATGGGCAGGGAGCTGGATAGGAAGTAGAGCAACCAGCCTGGAACCAGCACCCGTATGGAATGCGGTCATCGCTGGCGTGGCTGTAACTGGTGTACCTGTACCTTTAAATGCTGGGCCTTATTGGCCTTTTTTTCTTTTTTTAAAATAAGGGTGCTCTCGGTAAATAGCCTATGATCACTTCTCCTACTTCCAGGTCACAGACATATTCTCATATTCCTCCCTCCATCTATATCACTTCGCTCAGCGTTACTGAATGAAAAGACGTGGCCCTTCCACAGAACTGCCTTATCATAAAGCACGTGTCCAGTGTGTCTGGCTGTCTTCTGGGGCTCTACTCTGTTCTGTCACTTTTTGTCTGTCCTTATCAATATCCCGCTCTCTTCATTACTGTCACTTTTTAATTCTTGGTACCAACAAAGAAAGCCCACCTATCTCTTAGAAAAAGGTGTCTTTGATGTTGTTCGTCTTTTTTTTAATGTAATAAATTTCTACTCTTCCTGTATTAATATTTCTACATTGTTTTCTGTGATATATCTAACTTTCTGTTAAATTATGATAAAAGCTAATTTTAAGCATATCTTTATATGTTTAGGATATAATTTTTTAAAAGATTGTTTTGTTCATTCGAAAGTCAGAGTTACAGAGAAGGAGGCACACAGAGAGAAGAGATTCTCTATCCACTGGTTCACTCCCTGAGTGGCTGCTGCTGTCATAGATGGGCCTGGATGGGCCTGGCTAAAGCCAGGGGCTAAATCCAGGTCTGCATGTGGGCGACAAGGGTAAAGCACTTGGACCATCTTCTGCTTTCCCAGGCCAGCAGCAGGAGCTGGATGGGAAGCAGAGCAGCCAGGATAGCCCTGCACCCATGCGGGTCGCTGATATTAGTTGAGACTTTACCCATAGTACCGCAATGCCCATTCCCTAGGCTTTAAATTTACTTTGGAGTGCTGCTTTATTTGAATTTCACAAGTTATTTAAGTTGTTTATGTTATCTCTTGTTTTTAGGACTCTGATTTTTTCTTTAATTCATGGGTTACACCAACGTTCAGATATTTACAACTGTGTGAATTTTCTTTTTGCCATTGATATCTAGCCTAGATGAATGTGACTCGATAACATACTGTGTAATTCTAGTCCTTGGTGCTACAGTTTGCTTTTGGATCATTGCATAATTGCTTTCTGAGCAATATTATGGGGCTTGAAAAGAATGTTACTGTGCCAATTTTGAAGTCACTGTTCTTTGTCCTTAGGTTAAGTTGGTTAAGCATTTTCTGTAAAACTCTTGATCATTTCTGGTAAATTAAACATTTTCTTCATGTAATATGTTTCTTCCTTGGTGATGTGTATTCTCTTAAAGGTAGTATTTTTTTTTAAGATTTTTTTTTTTGGGCCCGGCGCGGTGGCGCAAGTGGTTAAAGGTCCTCGCCTTGCACGCCCAGGATCCCATATGGACGCCGGTTCTAATCCCGGCAGCCCTGCTTCCCTTCCAGCTCCCTGCCTGTGGCCTGGGAAAGCATTCGAGGACGGCCCAAAGCTTTGGGAACCTGCACCCGCGTGGGAGACCCGGAAGAGGCTCCTGGCTTCGGATCGGCATAGCATCGGCCTGTTGTGCTCACTTGGGGAGTGAATCATCGGACGGAATCTTCCTCTCTGTCTCTCCTCTCTGTATATCCACCTTTCCAATACAAAAATAATAAAAATAAATCTTTGAAAAAAAAAAAAGATTTTTTTTTTTAATTGGAAAGCCAAATATACAGAGAGAAGGAGAGACAGAAAGATCTTCTCTCAACTGGTTCACTCCCCAGGTAGCTGCAGCAGCTGGGGCTGAGCTGTTCTGAAGCAAGGAACCAGGAGCTTCTTTCTGATCTCCCACACGGGTGAAGGGTCCCAAGGCTTTGGGCTGTCTTCCACTGCTTTCCCTTGTCAAAAACAGGGAGGTAGATGGGAAGTGGAGTAGCAGGGAAATGAACTGGTGCTCATATTGGATCCCAGTTCATGCAAGGCAAGGGATTTAGCCACTAGGCTTCCCCACCGGGCCTTACATGTACTCTCTTGAATTTGATTGGCATTAATATAACTGTATCACTTTCTTTTTTATTAGTATTTGCATTATATGTCTTTTAAAATCCTTTTATTACAAATTTTCTCTAGCTTCAGAGTTTAGCCACATGCCCTGTAAGCAACATGTAGTTGGATTTTTTTTTAAACCATCCCAGACCATCCTTGATGCCTACCTTTACATTTGAGTTTGTCGATATGTTCTGTTTATTTCTGTCAATTTCTCATATGCTGTTCTTCTGTTCCTGTGCTTGCCTTTTGATTTAAAAAAAAAATTCTTCCTTGCCTTTGTAATTTAGTTCCTTTTTTATTTTTAAATTATTGCTTATTTTATCCAAGACTCAGCTGAGGACTTTTTTTTATTCTCTTTCTTCTGTTCATTTGGAATTTACATAAGCTATCTTCATTCTTTGCATGGTTTCCTACAAACTGCACATGTGTCATGATTTAGCAAAGTTTAAAGTCCAACAAAACATTTGCTCTGATCTTGGGTCATGCACTTTAGCCACATTTATGCACTGTCACATCTATTTATATTTACCTGGAATTCTGTCTTATTTTGGTTCCCATTCCCACTAGCCATCATTATTTTGCATTGCTAATATTCTGGGATATTAGAGATTCGCAGAGCAATATTTTAATGACATCATTTATGCCTACAGAAGAGTCAGGTTTAATTCTGATTCTTTTTATTATTTATCTCCTAAATTCTATTACAGTGAGTTGGTTTCCTAGCCTCTTCAATTTTCTTAAACAGCCTCTTCTAACTTCTTCCTGTGTCCTTGTTGACATTACAATAGTTGTGTTTAATATTCCCCTCTGGCTTTAGCTTGTTGCTATGTTTGGGTTTATTTCTGCCATCTTACTGTGTGTAGTAAGAACACAATATGTTCTAGGCTTATTTTAGTGTTTCTTCCTAAGTCTGAATCAACCATTTCTCTAAGGATCCCTAGTTCTTTTTGAGTGAAAAATGGTATTTAGAATCCGCACTAATGGTCCACTGCTACTGACTGGACATTTCTTCCAAGCGTTTTCAGGTGATAGAACTAGGGAATATTTATGTGTTGGTCTGTTTGCTTAAGAGTCCTCTAGATAACTTTGGGTCCAGTGCTTAGTTGCTAAATCCTCGCTTTGCAACTGCCAGGATTGTATATGGGCACTGGGTCATGTCCCAGCTGCTCCACTTCCCGTACAAGTCCCTGCTTGTGACTCGGGAAAGCAGCAGAGCATGGCTCAAAGAACCTTGGGACTCTGTACCCACATGGGAGATCAGGAAGAAGCTTCTGGCTCCTGGCTTTGGATCAGCTTAGCTCCAGCTGTTATAGCCACTTGGGGAGTGAACCAGTGGATAGAAGGTCTTTCTCTCTCTCTCTCCTCTTGGTAAATTTGCCTTTCCATATGTAAAAAAATAAATCTTTGAAAAGAAAGAGTCCTAAAGAAAACTTTATATTCTTTAATTTTAGGGTCTAGTTTAAAAAAAAAAAACAGTTACAGCAGTCTTATTGGCCTTCTCAAGCAATACACATCTTTATTTGCTCTTTGTTTTGCAGGTTTCTGTATGTGTGTGTGTGTACGTGAAAGGCAAAGCTGAAAGACAGATTCAGAGATCTCCCATTCTCTGGTTCACTCCCCAAAACTGCAGTTGTCCCTGCTGGGCCAGGTTAAAGATAGGAACCAAGAACGATGTGTCTCCGTTGTGGGTGGCATTGCCCAGGTACTTGGGGCACATTAGCAGGGAGCTGGAACCAGTACTCAGATGGAATGTTGGTAGTAGTTTGACCTATTATACCATACTGCCAACTCCCATATTGTCAAGTTTTAAAATTTTTGCCAGTGTGCTAAGCAACAGATGGTATCTTGGAGTTTTTAACTTGTGTTTTCCTTCTTTAAGTAAAGTTGAATATCGTAAGCTTAGTGACTGTATTTCTCTGTCACTATTTATGTCTCCCTCTACTGAGTTTTTTATTGGGAGAAGGGTTATTTTTTAGAAGCTATTTGTAGATTAAATAGATTAATCTGATAAGATATTTTCCAGTTTGTTATGTGTTTTTGTTTTGTTTATAGTTTGTTTTTGTTTGGCTAACTCTGCAAGTATTTTTGTATAGTAAAAATTTTCAGTCTCTTCCCATAACTGCTTCTGAATTGTGAGACAGTTAAGAAAGTCTCCTTTAGGGACTAGTGCGGTTGCATAGCAGGCTAATCCGCCATCGTGTGGCACCAGCTCTCCATATGGGAGCCAATTTGTGTTCTGGCTGCTCCACTTCAGATCCAGTTCTGTGCTAATGGCCTGGGAATGCATTGGGTGAGAGCCCGAGTCCTTGGACTTCTGTACCTGCATGTGAAACTCTAAAGAAGCTCCTGGCCCCTGGCTTTCATCAGCTCAACTCTAGTTGTTGCAGCCTTTGCAGAGTGAACCAGAGGATGGATGATCTTACTGTCTCTCCTTCTTTCTGTAAATCTGCCTTTCCAATAAAAATAAATACATCTTCCAAAATGAAAAAAAGAAATGCCTCTATACTCCCTGCACTTTCATGGCCAGAAAGGTAGAAGTTCTTTTGAAGTGAGTTTATTTGTAAATAATTTACCCAGCACTTTTGATCTGAAAGCTTAGCTTTCTAATATCAGAACTTTGTAGTTTCAAATTGCTTTTTAAAAATTTAATAGCATTTTAAATATAGGCATATCATTTTTATTTTCTTATTTTTTTAAAGGTTTGTTTATTTTTATTTGAGAGGCAGAGAGAATGTGAGACAGAAGGATCTTCCACCCACTGGCTCACTCCTCAAATGACTGCAGTAGCTGGAACTGAGCTAATCTGAAGCCAGGAGCCAGGAGCCTCCTTTGGGTCTCTCACATGGGTGCAGGGTCCCAAGGACTTGAGCCATCCTTGCTGCCTTCCCAAGCCACAAGTAGGTAGTGGGATGGGAAATGGAGCAGTCAGGACATGAACTGGCGCCCATATGGGATCCTGGTGCTTGGAGTTGGAAGATTAACCATCGTGCCAAGCCCTGTTTATTATCTTTTTTTTTTTTTTTTAAGAATAAAAATTAAGTTTCTATGAATTTAGCATTGACAGTTTTCAGGGTTCTAGAAATTTACATACACTTTGTGATTTAGATTGAAAGATATGACCAAAAAGTATGTGTATATTTTTCCTAAAATTATTGCAATAAACAAAATGAATAGCACTTTCCTTGCAGCTGCATCTCTCCTTTGTTCTTTGGGTGGACTCATTCTCTTTGTCCTTTTGCTTTGTAGATCTTTCATTTGTCCGTGCTTTTGAGTTCACATACGTTAATGTCTATGGCACTCACGTGCTGGTCAGTGCTGCTCATGAAGCCAGAGTGGAAAAATTTATTTACGTCAGCACAGATGAGGTGTATGGTGGGAGCCTTGACAAGGTAAGAGCAGCTCGGGCTGGGACGCAGGTCTGCCTTCTTACCCACACTGGTGCTGTCCTCTTCTGTCCCGATCCGCTGATGCTGCCCGCAGCGGGAAATGGCAGCCCAGTCTCAGCACCAGTTAAGCCTCAGCAGACAGGTCGGCAAGAAAGCAGCAGGCTTCCTGCCTTCTTCCTCTTACGGAGATGGACATCACTCCCACAGAGCGATGCACCCGTCACTCAGGTGGCGCCGCCCCTTCCACCTGCTCACTTTTCTCTTCCAGTGAGGAAAGTACATGGACCTGTCAAAGAGGGAGTGTGACGTTGTTGTAGAAATCCAAATCATGAACACTAGACTTTGTCCCCAGAAAGATGGTTCCCTTCTCCAGCCTCTACTTTTGACAGTATGCAGTGACCTTATTTTGTTTTATTTATTTTATTAGTAAATATTTTCTTCATTTTACTGCATCACACACACCCTGAAAAAAAAAATCAGACTTCACCAGAGAACAGAACAGGGAGAAACAGACCCTGACCATTTCTGCTCAACCTCTGCTTTCCAGAAGCAGCAGCCTCTGACCGCTCTCCTTACAGCTTTTATTGGATAACAGCTTCCTTCCCACCTGCTAGGCACTGCCAACCAGTTCTGGGAAGCAGACAGTATTATGGCATTACTGCACCCAGGCCCTGCTGGGGGCCCTTCCCCCCGTGGCTCTGCCATCTGACAGGCCCTGGCCTCCCAGCTGCCCTCTGTCGTACCTGCCCTCTGTCTCGTCACAGAACCTGCTTGCGATTCCTTTGGGGATCTTTCAGACTCAAGGTGTTTGCACTTGCTGCCCTCTGTGCCCACCCTGTAGGCTTGTTGTGAGCATTGGAGAAGTTAGCACAAGCACTTTGAAAAATGCCAGGCGCAGAGGGGTCATTTAATGGCTTTTAAAGTGTGGGGATTGACATTTCAAGTTTGTAATATGCTTTCTGATATTCCTACTGATAAAGTTTACATGATAATTTTTCAAGTTTGTTTTCTGAAAATCAGGAATTTGATGAGTCATCTCCCAAGCAACCCACAAACCCGTATGCGTCATCCAAAGCGGCTGCCGAGTGTTTTCTGCAGTCCTACTGGGAACGCTACAAGGTAAGGCGTGGTCTCAGTCACTCTGGAGGCATGTTCCTTTGGACTAAATGTTAAACCCCAAGTCAACATTCATGTTTAGAGTAAAAGACACAAACTGAGGGGGAAATGTCATGTGTTAAAGAATGTGAAAATGGATCTTGTGTATTGTGTGCATAAAGCCCCTCCTAAGGCATAGCTTTAAAATATGCTCTTCCTTTGTCAGTGAGAGGTAGAGTGTTACAACTGTAGTGAGAAATCCTGTTGACATCCTGTGATGGAGCATTAGGGGAAGACAGAGAGAAGACAGGCTCTCTTTGCTGGCCCGTGCTTCCCTCTGCATGATGCAGCTCTCTGGTTCCTCTCGGCAGTAGGGGTGTGGTGAGGTGGGGGTGCAGCAGGGGTTAGTGGGGGTGCGGCGGGGCTGTAGCAGGGGTGCAGCGGGGCTGTAGACTTTCCTTTCTGCTCACTGTAGGAGCCTTCGACCCAGATCCCTTACATTTGGCTCCTCACTGTCTTGGTGAGTTAGCAGGGATGGGTCAGGAAGGCACACCATCAATTTCTTAATGATTTCTTTGCCTTTTGTGTCCCGGTAACACTGTTCTTGTCCCCCTTCATGGAAACTCTTCATTTTTAAGCGTTAAGATAGCGGAGACGTCCCATTTAGAGTTTTGTATCTAAGCAGATGCAGAATCCTAGAGGTGGTGTGTGATGAAGTCAAGTGGGCCGGTCCTGAGTGGTCCACTGCCAGACTCTGCAGCCTGCATCCTCCTACAGTGATCCTCCCCTTGTCCAATGAGACTCTGTCCTCAAGTCCATCCTGTCCAGTATTTCAAGGAGCCTCACATTAGAAAATAATCTCTTAAGGCTTGAAATATGGAATTATCTAGACAGAGATGTTTGTCTTTGAAAATGTACTTATCTTTGAAATACTCAGTATTACCAGGTCTTTCCATTACCTTAACGTTGAATACTCTTGAAGTTTCCAGTTGTTATCACAAGAAGCAGTAACGTGTATGGACCACATCAGTATCCAGAGAAGGTAAATTTCGCTTCTGAATGTGTAGGGGTCTTAGTGACAGTAACATCTCATCATTTAAAATAATTTATCTTGAGTTTTGTTCTAGAATAACTCATGTTTTGTTTATATATAATAATAAAGCACTGCAAAGGCCATATCCAAATTCCATTACTTAGTTGGAGGATTTGAGTTGAAGTCTCAGCCTCACACCAACTGGTGTGACTTTATTTAGGCTGTTTGATGATCATTGTCCTTAAGTTAGTGAAGCTTTTCATTGTCAGTGAAAAGCAGTATGTTCTCCTGGGCCTTAGCACACTGTGGAAGATGCTGACGTCTGCCAGTGCAGCCAGAGCTCTGCGGTTGCAGTCAGACTGACTCATGTCAGCAGACTGGGAGACACAGTGAAAGTGAAAAGCAGCAAGTGACGAAAAGCTGGTGAGACAGAGATGCACAAGGCTTAGACAGTCTGACTTGCTGCCAGCTGTTTTACTGTGCCCCAACTCGTTTTGTTACTGTAGGCTTAAATACCTTCCAGAAACAAGTAAGTAGTGAATAAGGAAATGTAATGAAAAAGTTAAAAATGCCTGCACAGTTGGTTTTGTATCATTAAGTTCAATTTTCCATAACTGTTGCCTGTTCTGCCTAAATTTAGAGCCTGGTTTTCACTTGCCAGCTGGCGGTATCACTCTGTTTGCCCAAGGGAGAGGGCCATAGGATGGATGATGGTATTAATAGCTTTTTGCTTCTTAACACGGTTATTATAAATTTAGTAACTTTTGTAAATTCAAGGAAACTTTTTGTGTAGCTTGCACCAGCATTTAGTAAGTATGTGCTTATATGCAAAGCAATAATAAGATAGGCTTCCCACCTGTCTGAACTCCACACAAAGATAAACTCTGATGAGAAAACAAGCATGAGGGCACCTGCATGTTTCCATGACTGTTTTTTATTTTAGATTATTTATATAAGGTGGTCAACTTATTACAGATTTAGAAATATAATGCTATTTACCACCATGCCCTCCCTCCTGCCCACGTTGCCCACCCACCCTCAAACTCTCTCTTCTTCCTCTTCTTTTTTTTTTCTTAATTTTTTAAAAAGATTTATTTATTTTTGTTACAAAGTCAGATATACAGAGAGGAGGAGAAATAGGGAGGAAGATCTTGCGTCCGATCATTCACTCCCCAAGTGAGTGCAACGGCCGGTGCTATGCCGATCCGCAGTCAGGAGCCAGGAACCTCCTCCAGCTCTCCCATACAGGTGCAGGGTCCCAAGGTTTTGGGCTGCCCTTGACTGCTTTCCCAGGCCACAAGCAGGGAGCTGGATGGGCAGTGGAGCTGCCGGGATTAGAACCGGTGCCTGTATGGGATCCCAGTGCATTCAAGGTGAGAACTTTAGCCTCTAGGCCATGCTGCCGGGCCCCTTTCTTAATTTTTACAATTACATACTTTGAGTTCACTTCACAATTGTAGGCTTTGCTATAAAAATTCAACAAATAACAATTAGAAAAGTAAAGCTGTAAACAGTGATCAAATCTTGACATGCCAATCTAGTTTATGTAGACTACATTTTATTTTGTACTCTGTGTATTAGTTACCACAGATCAGAGAATACATGGTATTTGTCTTTTGGGGACTGGCTTATTCACTAAGCATCATGTTTTATCTTAGGATAACCGCCTCTCTGAACAACAAAACTCTTAGGTTCCTTTTGTTTACTGAAGAGTATGTTTCTCATGGATTCTTAGTAGAAGAATTTAAATTTATCTATTTGTATATTTTTTGATCCTATGCGGAGTTAGGATTCATATTAATGAATTCACTTGCAAAGTCTAAAATAGTATTTAAATATTCTTTTAGGTTATTCCAAAATTCATATCTCTACTTCAGCACAACAGGAAATGGTATGTTGTTATTTCTCTTGGTGCCTTTATGCTTTTCTGGTATGTCTTTGGTGGAACTTGGTGACAGCCTTTCCTGATAATGAGAAACCTGACAGTTTAAGGCCGTGGGCCTCCATGTTTCACCAAATTTAAGAAACTCTTCTTCATGTAGTGTCATGGTTTTCAAAAAGATTATACTGTATAATTCATCATTATAATTTACTTACCAAGATCAATTCAGCTCTTAAATGACCTATCATAGAACTTTGAGCTATAGCATGGGAATTTATGTCTATGTAATTTGACTTTATCAAAGGATGTATTTCATAAAATCAATGAGTAAACATTTCTCAGAGGTCACATGTGTTTGCTAATTCTCACTGAACGTCCTCAGCCAGTGGAGCTAGGAGAGTTTGGGTTTTCAGTCAGAGATTTCCGAACCCTTGAGCATTGACTTTCCTGGAGTTGTGTGGGTTATTGCTTTAGGCTGGTATGGGAGAGGTTTCTCTTTAACATGTCTTGATTCTGCTTTGCTTACTCTTTTTAGCTGCATTCATGGATCAGGGCTTCAAAGAAGAAATTTTCTTTATGCTGCTGATGTAGTAGAAGCATTTCTCACTGTCCTCCAAAAGGGAAAACCAGGAGAAATTTATAACATTGGAACTAATTTTGAAATGTCAGTCGTCCAGCTTGCCAAAGAACTAATACAACTGGTGTGTTATTTCTTCTGTTTCTTTTAGAATTGTGACTAAATTTAGTGTATATCAAGAGTATAGCTTACTTAATTTAAAAGTAAATACGTAGGAAATGAAGTTCATAATGGAGTGTACCATATGTGTCTTGAAGTTGTATCACTTATTCTGCTTAATTAACTTAATATTCTAGTTGTAAAACATACCAGAAAGAAATTATCTCAGTTTCAGAAAAGACGTAATTGTGTGTCCTAGAATCAAGAAGCAGTACTATCCCTGTGTAAAATAAGTATGGTTATGAAGTCTTATTTCAGGGAACATCAGTTATATGTGTAAGAGTTTGCTAGAAGAGGGACCCAGATAGGTAATGAAAAGTTGAGAAAATTCATGTTTTCCTACATTTTATGCATTGTGTATTCTTTCTTAGCCTCAGATGGAATTTAGGTGACAAAAATGAGGCTCACTTTAGCTGTCTCTTACACTTGGAGGCAGTTGTTTTTCTTGTTTTTTTTTAACCAGCTTTGAGTAGCATTGTTATTCTCTGGTCTCATTTTATAGTTTGACTCAAAAACCTTTTCCATTTTGACAGATCAAAGAGACCAATTCAGAGTCTGAAACGGAAAATTGGGTTGATTATGTTAATGATAGGTGAGTAACAAGTTGCAACGGTGGAGAAGGATTGTGAAACCATCAGTAGTTGTAAAACTGTAAATTATATAGACTTACCCGAAATCATCTATCTCTTTCAAATGTTTTGGTAATACATTTCTTTCCTAATTATGAACACCATATGGGTTAGGTAGCACTATTACTTATTATATGTGACTTAAAGAAAGTCATTAACCTTTTCTAAGCCTGAGATTTTCTCCATTGTGAAATAGGGTTAATAGCATCTTGCCTATAAAAGTTTTTCGGGGTTAATTATAATGTATAAAAAGTATGTGACCCAGGTGCTGGCATAGAAAAGTTCTCGTAAAGTTATACGTATTCATGTCTTCATTTATCAGACATTTATGAAGGGCCTTCCGGATGCCATTCACTAATCCTCATACTTAGCTTATGGCTGAAGGAAAGATCCGGATAAGCCACAGGGAGGAGTAGGTGTCAGAAGCTGCAGATTCTTATTTTATTTTGCAAATTTTCTATGACAAGCATGCATGTCATTAGGATATTGTTATGAAAAAAAATTGCATTGTGGTAAAGACCTATTGGTACACATTATGTCTCCTAGTATTTAAGTTTGGACATGTATCCATAATGTCATTTCTGTTCTGTTTTCCAAGACCTACCAATGACATGAGATATCCAATGAAGTCAGAAAAAATACATGGTTTAGGATGGAGACCTAAAGTGCCTTGGGAAGAAGGAATAAAGAAAACAAGTATGTTATAAATTGGTTGTTTTGGGGAAGATTCAGAAAGATTTAAATGAAAAGCAGTTTATTTTTAGAACACTGTACACATTCCATAGAATATTGTGATGAATCATGTGTTGAATACATCCCATATTTCCTAACCATCCTGAATTTTGTAGACTGCCTTCTGGTCAAGTTTTCCTATTTCATTGGTTCTGAGGGCTTTCTTTTCACCTTCTTCGCACCCCTGGGAGATAGGTATTTTATAACCCGTAACGTTTTGGAATTCTCACAGGACCTTTCTTTTTGGCATGTAAAATAATGACCCACATTAGGGTTGGCGCATCTTGGATCTGCTGAAATGTAGCCCGTCTCTGAGCATGTTGAGTTATTGAGGCAAGCTGGTGGGCAGCAAACTCATTATATGCTAATAAATCTGCTAAAGTGTGTGTAAAATCTGCAAGTGTATGTTAAAGTTTTATTTAGAAATGTTTATGAGTAAACAATACCCATATGGAGGGGAAAGAAGCTTTGTTTCAGGCCTTGAAATAGAAAATACTTGTGCTCAACATTTAAAAGGAAAATTAATCTGATAGCTTAAGTGTACTGATAGTTTAGCAACATACAAGAATATATCATTGGAGAGAAATTCATATCATCTGCCTATGCCTCCGGCGCAGTGATATTTTACTCACATGACCACGTATTATACTTTTTTCTAGAAAATAGCTTTAAAAGCAATACAAATGACTTATCTCCTACTTTTAATCCTTTAAATCAGAATGTCTTAATAGTTATACCGGCAAGCTAAGCATTGAAACAAATTTTAAGTTCAAAGAAAAAAAGCAAGGTTGATTTTGAATTCTAAATGTTTCAAATAAGAAAATGTCTTCTGATTAACTTGACTATAAATTTCCAAATCTAATTGCATGTGTCATTCATCAGATAGCCCTCATCTAGTGACTAGTTGTTGGACAAGAGTCTTTGTACTTAGCAGGAACTCAGTAAATGTTAGTTAACTGATGTTTAGTGTTTAATTTTTAATTTTTGTGTTTTTTCTTCACCAGTTGAGTGGTACAGAGAAAATTTTCATAACTGGAAGAATGCGGAAAAGGCATTAGAACCTTTTCCAGTACAGGCATCGTTTATATAACCATGGCAGTTTCCAGACAAACAAGGAAATTATCCTACCTCAAAAAATGCTAACAAACGGAGTGACCAAAATGAATTGTCCTTTCCATCTGGAATTAGATGCCTGGCGTCCGGGTGCAAATCCAGTGCAGGATGTTCCAGTCTTCAGAAGAGTTTCAGCGTTGGCAAGGATTTCAATGTCAAAATGTTTTTTCTGGAGTGTTCTTCCTCTGCAAATGAAGAAGAAGAGACAGAGAAAGACTCTCCCAAGCAGCAGGCCAAGAGTCATCTCCTCTCCTGAGAAAAGATGCAGGTGATGGTGCTGGGCAGGCAGCAGCCTTAATTGGCTGTGAACTCAGTGGCTTCCCTGCCGTTCCCTGGGCCCAGAAAGTCAAGGTTTCATTTGAAGGCAATATAGA
Organism: Ochotona curzoniae; assembly: GCF_017591425.1. Lineage (NCBI taxonomy): Eukaryota > Metazoa > Chordata > Mammalia > Lagomorpha > Ochotonidae > Ochotona > Ochotona curzoniae. Next base: position 12,637,896 of record NW_024466502.1, read on the forward strand.
GTGTGTCTCATACCCCCATTTACTCTTTTTTAATTTTTAAAACAAGTCTGAAGTTGTGCTATAGTTGCTTTAAATATGAAACATGTATATAGAAAAATGGAAGCATATCTAGCACTTTTGATAATTTTTTAAAATAGAAAAGTTAAATGCTTTTCAAAAGAAGGATATACAATTTTTATATTTTCAGAATCAGGTGTTGACCCACGTATAAAGTGTATTTCAGAACCTTTACCATGTACTAGCTTTTTAAAATGATTTTATTTATTGTCAGTGTTATAATGTATTTAATGTAGAATGCGACTTTCTTAGTAATGTATTTTTATTTTGCCATAAGAAATTTGAAGGGTGGGTGTTGTGGCTGAGTGGGTTAAGCCACTTCTTGGGATGGTTGCATCCTTTATCAGAGGAGCTGGAATTGCGACCCATCTCTCTTCTAATCCAACTTCCTGCCAATGAGACTGGAAGGTAGCAGCCGGTGGGCCCAAGTACTTGAGAGGCCCTAACTCCTTGCTGCAGCCTGGCCCAGCCCAAACTGTTGAGGACACTTTGGGAGTGAACTAGCAAGTGAGAGATCACTCTCTCTGTAGCTTTCCTTTTCTCTCCCTCTCTCCTTTTCTCTGTCTTTCCCTTTGTCACCCTGCCTTGCAAAGAACAGTTTCCAAAAAGAATTAATTTCTAAAAAAAAATTAAATAAATTATGCATTTGCAATCTCTTTTTGTTCTAGAGTATTTTTTGGTAATTTGAAAAATTAACTGATGGGTATTGGATTGATAAAAGGAAATAAGTGAAGTTGCCCTTTCTTAAAGTGTGGATTTTCATTTGAAGGCTTTATAACTCTTCACTCAGATGTCGTAATTCACCTTTTAAATGCAGTTACTGCTCGACACCCATTGCCCTGACTGAAGGGGAGTGGGTGGACAGGTGTGTGCGTTGGATCCTGTGGAAGAGGAGGCCTATAAAGATACAAGAGGGAAGAAACCACAGTATGGTGGTGCTGGCTGTGGCGATGTGGGCAGAAAGACAGCGCTGTTGGGGGAATTACCTGCTGGGCCCTTGAAGATGGAAAGGGCCCAGTGAGGTCAACATACGCTAATGCCCCTGTCGATTTCCTCAAGTAAGAGTTACTGCAGTGGGAGCTCAGCATGCTGCCAGTGGCTAGTTTGTTCCTGGCCCCAAGAACAGGTTTCACTGTGCGGCTCTCTCTATTCCATCCAGGTGTCCATCAGTTTTTGGGTGGCCGATGATTAACAGCTAGCCAGTTAACAGGCTAAGAATTTCCTCTGTTGGATGGAGCAGTGCCTCTGCCACAATGGTTTCTTTCTGCAGGGACTGAGCATGCAAGTGACCTAACTAGAGTCTTAACTGCTCAACCGGGCACTTGCTGTGGAGAATTCTGACACATGCCACGGCATGGGTGATGTGAACGCATTCTCTGCTCAGCAAGCCAGACACAAAAGTGCAAACATGGTCTGTTCCTCGGTTTGCCTGCCTTTCCGCTCTCCGCACACACACCTCTCCCCCTCGGTCTCTGCCCCAGGCAGAGCCTCTTGCTTTTTCCTCTCTCCACTGTCTGACCACAGAAGGTTCACAGCGCGCTCTCCAACCCCCAGCCTCACACCAGCTGAAAGAAAGGTAAACCCGTTTTCCTGTCTCAGTGTTTCCTGTTGAGTTCCTGCAAGGTGTGTAGTTTATTTATTGTTTAGAAAGGCAGGTGTTTGATCCTTACTTTGACACTTCTTTGTAGAAATGTCAGTCTTTGAGGGATTATTTCTTGAACCTTTCTTAGCTTTTTCATAATATTTCTAATACAGCTGTGTTTATAGTTAAACTATATATTCCAACTGACACACCCAATAAACTGTTTTTCTCCATTCCCAATGTAACCTTTCTGTCCATTCAAAAAGCAGCAAACCTCCTTATGTCATCTTCACTTAAGTCAATTTTCGAGGGATGTGAAAGAAACAATGGTGGAGAATGAGAGAAGGAACTCGAATTCTTTTACCTCTAAATTACGGGCAAGTCCTCCAACTAACGTCTGAGGAGCTCTGGGCTTTGCTTTGCTCTTCATTTACTGACTTGGAACGAAAACATTGCTCTCTGGAAGAGTTGTGAGAGTTTAACAGGAAAAGGAAAATACACTCCCAGGTTAAAATGCTGAATACAAGGGACAGAGATGAGAAATGGTAGTTAAAATAGGCCAAATGAGTACATGAGAAACATGTTTTTATTTCTAGAAAAATTTAAACTTTAATCAGTGGCCCTGAAGTTCTGTCCTCTCCAGCCTTTTTTATTAAATAATTAATTTACATTAAAATATAAAGTAATTTTTCTTTGCCAAGAAAACAATACACAAAAAAATTCATCTTAAGTTTTGGATAGTAGGTATCCAATGAAGATCCTGAGTTAATATTTAGAAAATGCACGTTTCCTTTAACTTACTTACAGTTCTTTCTTCAGACGTTTAAGCTCTTACAACATCTCAAATAAAAGCACTCCTTCTCCCTTTACAGATATTTCAGCTCTCATAAAAACGGATAGTTTATCACACAGCTAGAACGAATTCCCTTTAACATTCTCAAGAGTTGAAATTGTGGTTGCCTAAGTTAATGGACTAATCAGACCTTAGTTTTAGATGATGTTACTGCAATATTCTAATTACCGCAATCTGATTTTCGTAGTAATTGTGAAGGTCAAAACTGAAAGCCTGATTCAACATGAAATTAAAACTTAAGAATAAAAGATAAAGAGCACATTTTTTTTATCCCCAACACAGCTCATGATGTATTATCAAGTTGACCTTGTAAAGTTAAAGAAAGATGGGGTTGGGAATCTCTAAGGTAGGGGAAATTTATCCAAAATCCTCGAAGCAACAGAATTTAACTAAATTTTCAATAGAGGTGAGTGTGTATCATGTATTAATTAAATAAAAATGAAATCTATTCATTTGATTTTTATACTTTTGTAAGACTGGCATCTGAATAAAAGCAGAAGGATTTACTTATGGTTTCTGAATCTTTTTCTAATATATGTATTATCAAAGCTTGCAAGAGACTTCCTTTGTTAAGTTCATGTCCTCTGAGTTCGTTGGGTGAATAATCAGGTGTTAAATTGCTGAACATGGAAGGGTGGGAAAATGAGAAAGGGAGACAGGGATAGAGTTGGGAGATTGGCCCAGTTCATTAAAAGAAAGAGGAAAGCAATTAAGCTAAGGAGTGTCCAAAGATCACCTACACTTCTGAAGTTCATGTTCTGGGATCCAAGTTTTCTGGCCTTTAGGCTATTGTGCAGAATCCACATGGCTAGATGCTTGCTTGATGGATGTGGGAGGATTGGATTAGCACATATAAAAAGCCTGGTAGGTTGTTCTTGAGTATAATTTACTTAATTGTTTCTGGCCTGGTGAGTATACCCAGAGGCCTTATATTGATGTATGTGATTCAACAAAAACATAAAACAATAAGGGCTTCATCAACTTGCGGTTTAATAGCCTTAAATAAATTAACTTCTTTTGGGTAATTCAACATGCTAGTGATATTTGCAATCTACTAACTTTTTTAAAAACTTATCCCTTATGTTGGAATCTTATATTTAGCTCTGGAAAAAATGATTTTATATCCACCAAGGGAATGCATTCTTTCCACACACAGAGAACTTAAAAGTGTGAAGGCACACACATGGGTACACACACACAACATCTACAATAGAGAACTGGGCCTCATTGTGTTCCAGTCAGCATACCCAATTATTGTGTTCACTGGCTTTTTATTTTGTTGAACACTTTATTTGCATACTCAGAGTACCCCAATGTTGGTTGATAGGAGACCCTTCAAACACTTCTGTTTCCTTTTGACGTGGCTCTTACATTTTTTTTAAAGATTTATTTTTCATTTCATTTCTTTTTTCTTTTTTTTAAAAAAAGATTTATTTTTATTATTTTTTATTGGAAAGGCGGATATACAGAGAGGAGAGACAGAGAGGAAGATCTTCCGTCCGATGATTCACTCCCCAAGTGAGCCGCAACGGCCGATACTATGCCGATCCAAAGCCAGGAGCCAGGAGCCAGGAGCCAGGAGCCAGGAGCCAGGAGCCAGGAGCCTCTTCCGGGTCTCCCACGCGGGTGCAGGATCCCAAAGCTTTTGGGCCGTCCTCGACTGCTTTCCCAGGCCACAGGCAGGGAGCTGGAAGGGAAGCGGGGCTGCCGGGATTAGAACCGGCGCCCATATGGGATCCTGGGCGTGCAAGGCGAGGACTTAACCACTTGCGCCACCGCGCTGGGCCCTATTTTTCTTTTCTAACAAGATGTTTATTTTATGCATTGAAAAGACAGAGTGGTCAGGGCTGGGCCAGGCCAAAGTCAGGGGTGTAGAACTCCCACATGGTTGACAAGGGGCCGAGTTCGTGGGCCACCCTCCAGTGCTTCCTAGGCACATCAGTAGGATGCTGGAACCTAAGAGAAGCAGCCAGGACTCCACAAGTGCTCAGAGGGGATGCCTGTGTCATGGGCTTTGACTTCAACTGCTGCACCACAATTCCGGCTCCATAACTTTTTCAAATGCTTTTGAGAAATACTGATTAAAATCTATGGCGAGTACAAGATAAAAATAAGTTCTTTGATTTTGGAGCTGTGGGGTATTGCGAGTAAATTTAAGAACTGGATAACAATTGACCATGGTGTGGAAGTATACTAAGTACTCTATATACGGCAGTCTCTTTAGTTTTATTATTTTTGGATCTGCTAGTTTTCATAATTAGTTTTCATAGTTATCATAGGTAATTAGACTGGAGTTGGCCACCATCCTTGGGCTAATTTGGAAGACAGGATTGCAGCCCACGCAGTTGCTTTATCCCCATGGTGTCTTCAGCATCTTATCCTGCCTTTGCCAACTGCTTTATCATCTCTGCCTTCTTCCTGTGACGTGTCTGCACAGAATTTCACTCCATGTTGGCCGTTGGTGCCTGGTCTCCAAATGTTCTCTGACGGCTCACGCCTCTGCAATCTTGCTGAGTAAAGTATAAGTTTTCTTCTGAACTCATTAATAATTTTCATTCACAAACTTTCCCAGCTCACAATGTTATTAATGTCTCAGTAGTTTTTCCCAATGCCCACAGGCAGAAACAAATGGCAAAAAAGTTCCTCTTATGAAGCGCTCAGGCCCAAACAACTTAATAACTACTTCTACCCAACAACTCGGTAGCCATTATGAAAAAAATGATTCACGCAAATCAAAAGAAAAGTTATATTTGCCTTATTCTCAAACAACCACAATTACCAGTAGGATGTGTGTACCTCGGGCAGTGCAGTTTTTCAAACCTTGGAAGAAGACACTGCGATCCTAACTTCCTATTTCCTCCTGGATTTTCACAGGCGCTTCATTTTTATTAGGACTGCTATAAAACCCCAGCTTTGCAAAGAGAGAGTTCCCTGCAAGAATTACAGAGCGGTCTTCCACTGCACTTAAGATTCAGGGGCAGTTTGCTTGGTGTTTCCCTACATGCTGAATATCACTAAAATAGGACGCATTTGCTTGAAAGATGCAAAGAACTCTAGCGCCCCTGTGAGTTCACTGCGGAAAGGGCACTGGCTGTGCAGTGTGGGAACCACGGCAGCAAGCTTCAGAAATGCTCATTCTCTTCTGTAAAACCTCGACAGCAAATATTGTGTTGATGCTGGAAATCTTTATGCTGATAGTGGAGTCCATCGTGTTCACTAAGCTAAGGCTCTTTTTCTCTAAGTGGATAAATTGGATGACGGTATCTTATCTTTTCCAGTTATTCTGGGCACTTCTAAATTGTAACAAGGAGAGGAATCCTACCACCGCGGATAGTGGGACACCACATGTAAGCAAGGGCTGGCTTGAGCACCCCAAGGTGTGTGGCCATTCCACTCATCCGTAACATGTATACCAAAGTTTATATTCCAAAATCAGCCATATTCAACTAATGACCCCTAGTATGGTGTATTTCATCCATTACCCAAACCCTTTCTTTTCCCATTTCTATTGTCACTCTTACTCCCACCAAACCTTACCTGCCACTGAAGAGGGAATACAAAGGCAGGAAACAAGGGCGCCTTGCAATGTGGCTGTGCCAGTGTTTCTGGTCCATCAGCTGCCTGATGTTCTGTGTCCATCCCTTAGCTGCTCTTTAGAGCTGCTTCTGCCAGTCTGACACACTGACCTTGAGGGCTGTCTCCAAGGGTGGTCTCAAGGCTGTGGATTGGCCCCCTGTGTGATCCTATCTCGGGAACCCAACGTGCCCTTTCTACTGTGGGCTCCAGTCGTGTAGGTCGGTCCCCTGTGTGTGATGCTAACTCAGTAACTTCAGTCTTCCCTGCAGGGCTTTGTGCAGAATGAGTAAGGCAACCGCATTCACGGTAGACAGGACGCTGTCAGAGTCCTTTCCCCCATCTTTCTGTGTGACCGTCGCCCCGGCTTGGCCCCACACTTCTCCCTCCTGTCCAAATCCCCACAGCTGTTTTCAGAACTCCCCAACTGCAAACTTTCTGCACGTCATCTCCTTAAGTCATTGACTTCTTTTCAAACTATAAAGTCTTCCTTTGGATTTGGGACAACATAGGGACTCTTAAAAAATACAAACAGACTCTCCTTTGAAGCCAGGAGGCTTGGCATTATCAGTAGATATGTGAACATTTCTAATTTTGTTTTACGTTTTGACTCATCCATCTACCCAACCATCCTTCCATTTTTGCATCCACCCATTCATCCATCGACCCAGATAGTCTTCCTAATATCCACTATCCATCCACCCATCCATCCATCCACCCACCCATCCATCCATCCATCCATCCATCCATCCATCCACCCACCCACCCACCCACCCATCCATCCATCCATCCATCCATCCATCCATCCACCCACCCACCCATCCACCCACCCACCCACCCACCCACCCACCCACCCACCCATCCATCCATCCATCCATCCATCCATCCATCCATCCACCCATCCACCTACTTTAATGAGCTAAAGTTTTAAAAGGGCCACCTGTCCCTGAACTGAATTTCATTAAATGGAAACCGAAACCGTTAGGATGCTAGCGAACTGAGGAACATCGCTTGTTGGCGTGGTCCTCCGCGAGCTCGCCGACCCTGTGCCAGGCAGGTTCCGTGCAGGGCTGGCAGCTGCCGCGGGCGTTTCCACGGCTGCCAGCCTGCGCCGACGCCAGGTCCTGGGCAGGGAAGCGGCCGGGCGGGGACCAGGTTCAGCAGCCCTGGGCCCGAGAGCCGAGCAGCCGGGGACGCGCGGGAGAGCCAGGGGACGACTGGGGCAGCGATCGTGAGTGGAACTCTGACTCCCCGCGCGGTGCGGCACCAAGAAAAGCCCTGCCACAAACAGCCGTCGGGACCTGACAGGGTTCAGTAAAAGAAACCTCAGAAGACACACCGCCACAAGCCGAAATAGCTCAGTTGGGAGAGCGTTAGACTGAAGATCTAAAGGTCCCTGGTTCAATCCCGGGTTTCGGCAGTTCTCTTTTGCCTTTGGTCAGAAAAAGATTCAAAATTTGCATTCACAAACTATCCCCATTCCTTCCTGCTCATCCAGCACAGCCCAAGGTGTAAGCGGGGATCCTGAGTTGGGAGGGAATTGGGAATCCACTTTCCAGCCCCCCGCCAGAGACCGCGGAAGGGGACGACGGTCGCTGGACGTGCTGCGGCCCGGGCGCCCTCGCGCGTGCGCAGTGAGAGGCGCAGCAGCGCCGCCTCAGGCTGCGGCGGGAGACACGGTGCTGTCTGTGGGATGAGGAAGACATTCCCTCCCGCCCCAACGCCACCGCCTTCTTTGGGAGCGCTCCAGATTTGAAGAAACGGCGGCATCTTGCTGCGCGGCGATTGGCTGCTACCCGGCTCCCCAAAATGCTGGTTACCTCGTGCGTGGCCCTCACGGTAGGGGCGCTCCACGGCCAGCTCTGGTCGACTTGGTGACCCCCATAACCTTGTGCACAGCTAGATACGTTAGAGTCCAGGTGTATGGTTCTCCTCAAAATGTGTCCCCCGAGCCGCCAGCAGCAGCGACGTGAGCTGCAGGCTCCAATAGGAGAATCCTGAGAGCGGAGCTGAGGCAGGCCGGTGGTGAGGCCAAGTGGGGGGCTCGGAGGGGGCCCAGGGTTCAGGCCCTCTGTCCATCCACTTGCGCTGCTTTATTTTTTTAGCAAGAGTTCGGTCCCGGGCAGCGAGAATGAGCCAGCTTCTTCTTACTGCCCGTGTCCTGCCAGGGCTCACCAGGTTCCCCGGGTGCTTGAAAAGGACTCTGCTGCGTACGTTGGCTTCCACATGAGTGTGTATGTGTGAGAGAGGGCACAGGAGAGCCTGCCCAACCGGGGCACCCGTGGGAGCCCACGCGAGGCCAAAGCAGGTGGCATAAAGACAAGGGACGCACAGGCACCCGGTTAGATACTGTCAACGGCCAGTTGAGGGTTATAGATGAACCATGATGGGAAGAATGAACCACTGGAGACTGGACCAGCCAGTTTCGTGAGTGGTGAGTTGCTGTTTGGTTGGAGATAGTCAAATGTAGGATGTCTGTGTTAGCTTTTGCTTAGTTTATCTATTTCTTTCTTTATTTTAAGGGAGAGAGACAACTCGCGGAAGAAGTGCTTTGTGTTCTCAATTATTTGTTTCTCCACTAAACGGACCTCAATCATTGACCATGCGCTAAGATCCAGACATTATTCCCTCTCCATGCAGTGGTGTGGGGTACATGATCATCCTGCCCATTTTGGAACTCAGTCCTTCCCAGAGTGCAAGAACGAAATGTAATGCATGTCAAGCATCTCATGTCTGTGGCCTTCTGTGTGTTTTTGAGTGAGGATGTTTTTGAGATGTTGGCAAGATGTCATAAACATGAGGGCAGTTCTAAGAAGGAGTTAAATGCTAGTGTCTGGTTAATCCTAAGAAGCCAGATGGGCTAGGCGACCTTGATTGGGTCGTTGCCCACAGGAAGGTGTCATGGATGCAGTAAAATTTAGCTGGATGGGATGCAACTGGCAATGAGGACTTGGATGTTGGTGGTGAGAGTGGCTGTACATTTCAGACAACCCTGCCAGTGCTCAGGAAGACTAGGTCCTGGTGCCAGGGTGAGTGGTAGAAGGCTTGTAGACGCACACCTGGCCAGAATGAACGCCGAACAAAGCAAGACGCTAGTTAAGGAGTTAAGGCCAGATTAGAACCACAGATAATCACACAAGTAATAATGATGCAAGAAGAAAGAGAGTGCAGCATGGATTGAACTCAACTTGGATCTGCCTGTGGATGACTAAGCTTTTTTCCACAGGGGCTGGGCCAGTAGGGTCTTGAACAGAGCAAGGAAGAGAAAAATGACCAAGAAGTGGTCAGTATGTGGTAATTAGGCCAAATCTGACTGGGCCAACTGCTGGGGTTAGAATTCTCTTCTCCCACAGTGCCTCTAAGGCAGAGGTCCTGTCTCTTCCGATGACTGCATTTCAAAGGAATGGTCCTCAGGTCCTCAAGAAAGATGCTTCCCCATTATAGGAGGTAACAGTGCATCTTGCAGAAACTTAGGAAGGATTTTCCACTGTAAGCCATTTGTCATGTGATTGGCGATCCGTCTCAGATGTTGTAGGGGATTTTTTTTCCCCTGTAACTTTGGACTCTCAAGCAGGGGCTAGGCTAAGCCTATGGAAGCAGCCTTGAGCTGTTAGAAACTACAGTAGTGTTTTCTCTGGCCTTTTGATGTGGAAGGGGTGGGTAGGTTAAGTCATGTGTGCTGAGGGAGGGTGACATTTATAGGGCAGGTGTGAGCCTACGTGAGAAAAGAGCTCAGGGTAGCCTAGCTGGAGTCTGGTCAAGGAAAGAAGCTCTGCTGGAAAAGACTGGAGGGGTGTGTCAAGGGGAATGGCTTGGGCCTTTGCGGGAAGTGCAGCTTTGAGGAATTTTCAAACCTTTTGGCAGGGAGGAATGGTTAGGAAATAGACAGCATTAGACACACGCACCCACACCCACATGAAATAAAGATCAACCAAATGAGAAGGTCAATGGCTGTTTATTCAGAGCTTGCCATGCCAAGTGAGTCAGCTAGCATCACTTGGGTTTAGCAGAGACTCAGAGGCAGCAGAGGAGTGGCAGAACTTTATGGAGGGGGAGAGGCGTGGCTTCACATGGGCCTGGGGAAGCTAGGGGCTCATCCCTAGGAGAAGGGCAGCCTGTTTGATTGGGGTTGTGTTTGGCTTTTTCCTTTTAGCCCAAATTTGTAAAGGGAGGCAAAAATTAGGGTAGATGTTGAAAATCTAGCCATTTGATGTGGCAGTTGCTGTTTGGTTTCCTGGATTGTTAGAAGAGATGGTGTGTAACTTTGCACAAGTCCCTTGGTGCTGAGGAGGAGAGAGGTCAGATCCCTGAGCCGGCGCCTGCAGGTTAGAATGTTGTTCGTCCGTGCTCCGGTCACTGCCCATTTGTAACATTCAGTCTCTCGATATGTGTTGTGCCTTCAGAGTTAAGTCTAAAATTGCCATCATAATTGTCTTTCTCTGAAGTGCAATGGGCTCTGAAAGATGTCAGCATGGTCCCTTCCCGGGAGTGGGAAAGCCTGAACATCAGTCAGGTTTCTTCTGACAGCTCTTTCTCACCAAGGAGGCCGGGGAGGGTAAGGGGTAGAGGTGAGGAGTCAGCCCTTGCTTGATTACAGAAATCCTTGCAATGGGAAGGACACATCCTCATGAGACATTTATGAGAGCTGGTGCCCGGGCCAGCCCTTTGCAAGCAGCAAGGCTGTGAATGACTACTCTTGCTTTGCACAGTTCATTCAGGACAGGAGGGGACAGGCATCCTCTCAAATTTCTTGGAAAATTTTTACAAGGAAAACTTTGCCATCTGGCTCAACTTAAGAGTTCTCAAGGTGACAAACACACAAACACATAGCTGAGTAAGCATTTATTTCTCAATTGATGTGGTTAGTGTATTCATTTTATACCAGAATTATAACATCGTGAAGCTGTTGTAACTTATGACACTATTAAACTGGATGAGCATTGACTAAGTTGTTGAGGCCCTGTATGTAATCAATGTGCACATACACGAAGGCCCACTTTATTAGTCTTGGACAACAATCTGTTCTTTTATATGTTTAGCGTTTACTTTCACATTTTAATATTTGTCAGATCTGATTTACTTGGGGTGGAGACCTTCATTGGAACTACAAGTCCTGTTTAGATTTGCTACTGTTTGCAGCAATATGTGACTTCTTTGCACTTCTCCTTTACATGTGGCATGGGAATGGATTAGCGTGTGTAAGCACGGCTGGCTCATCAGGCTAGCCACCTTAGAGGAGCAGTTGAGACTGTGGCTGCAGGAGTCAGACTTATAGGCGAGACCAGCAGATGGCCTGAGAATGAAGCAGGACAGGCTGAGGGAGAGCCAGGCTCTCTACTGCAGAAAAACAAGTCACATACTGGTTCTGTAAATTCCAATTTTTTTGTATAACAAGTTGCCATAAAGTAAGGGGTACTAATATGTTTTTACTATTTATCTCTCTTCTTCTCATATAATAATAATAATAATAATAATAATAATAATGGTGGTGATAATAATAGTCACCACCAACAGAATGCTTTCTATGTACCAGACATTCTAATAACTTCTTTTCATACATCTTCTCATTAAACTTGTCAATGGCCTTTCCATGTTTAATGCAAATAAATGAAGAAAATAATGCCACACAGCAGTGTAGACAGAACCCAGCACAATTCTGAGATTCATTAAAATGGATCATAAAATGTAGTAGTTCTTTCATCAGTTGCATTAGAGAGATCTGTTCTGTTCAAATTTGATTAAATAATGAAAATGGGATTAAGGAAGAAAGTCATTTTTATTTCATTCTTAAATTAAAAAAATTTTTTTTTTTAATTTCTTTGCTTATTTGAAAGGCAGAGAACAGAGGGAGAAACTGTGATATCTCCTACCCCGTTCACTCCCTGGTCTGCAGGCCAAGGTGAGAAGCCAGGGACTCGGTCTGATTCTTTCACAAGCAAAGCAGGGACTCAGTGCTTGATCTGTTATCTGCTGTTTTGTAGGGTGCACATTAGCAGGAAGGTGAAATCAGAAACAGAGCCGGCACTCTGCCTTAGGATGTGGATATTCCCAAATAGGATATATCCTACACAGGGCACTCTGATAGGGACGTGGATGGCCCAAATGGTGTCTGAATTGTTGTTCTAAACACTCGCCTTCTCAAAATTAAGTTTTTAACAACTACAAGTAAAGGAATGAAATTGATCTTCTGGTAGATAGAAAGGTGAAGGAAAACTGATCATTGTTTTCAGATTAAACTTTTTGGGGCTGGAGCCCTAGTGTGACACATTGTGCCTGTACCTGTGGTGCTGGCAGCTCATGTATGTGCCGCTTTGAGCCCTGTCTGTTCCCTTCTGCTCCAGCTTCCTGCTAATGGGCTGGGGAGGCGGCAGAATACGGCCCAAATGTTTGGGCCCCTGCACCCATGTGAGAAAACCAGAAGAAGCTTCTGGATCCTGGCCATTTGAGGAGTTAGTAGAGGATGGTCAATTTCTCTCTCCTTCTCAAATGAAAATAAATAAATGTTTTTTTCAAAAGCAAATTCCCAGGGAGATGCTATGAGAGGAAATGAGCTTTATGGGTGGAAAGTTTCTGCCCTGCCTGGGGAACTACAGACAGGACTTGAAATTTAGCACATCTTCAGCAGACTAATTTTTAAAAGTTTCTTTTTCAAAATGTATATTTTTAAAATTAGTTTTTAACACATTGAATGTGATTTCTAAATATAATTCCAACAACATTGTGAAATTTCTTTACTCCTTCACTTCCTGCCTTCTTCCTACTCTCCTTCCTTCTCTGTCTTTTTAAGTACATTTTTTGAGATAATATTTTAAATTTACCTCACGGCGCCTCTCATTGAAGAGATTATTGTTACTGCACTGTGTAGTCTCAACACTGTTGTAAAAAGCCAGTTGGCTGCATGCATGTGGATTAGTTTTTGCGCTGTTTTCTTCCAACGATCTGGGTATTAGTTTTTATGCCAATGCCATGTTATTTTAATTACTATAGCTCTTGTAGTGGGCTCTGAAGTCAGGTATTGTAATGTCTCCAGCTTGATTTTTCTTGTTCAGGGTCATTTTAGCTCTTCTGTATATTTTCTTATTCCATTTGAATTTGTAAAAAAGTCATTGATATTGTGATAGGATTGCATTGAATCTATAGATTGCTTTACATGATACAGGCATTTTAATGATATTGGTTTTTCTAATCCATGAGCATGGTACATTTTTCCATGTATTTGTGTTCTTGATGATTTCATTTCATCGGTGTTTGATAATTTTCATTGTAAAGCTCTTTCACGTTTTTGGTTACATTGGTGTGTGTGTGTTTGTGTATGTGTGTGTGCGTATATGTTGGATATATAAATATCTTCAACATAAGACCACTCACCCAGATATATACAGCAAATACTATTAGACTCAAAGTGAGAGAGAGACTCTGGTACAAAATAGTAAGTGACTTGACTCAATCACACAAGCAGAAAATCAATGAAAATATGTTGTAGTTGGAAGATACTATTGAGCCAATGGATTTAATCAATATTTGTGGGACATTTTACCCAGCAGTAGAGAAAATATCTTCTAAACAGCACATCAAACATTTTCTGAGATAAACCACACATTGGGCCACAAATCCAAATCTTTGCACATTGAAAAATATTGAAATAATACTACATATTTTCTCAGATCCTAAAGGAATAAGACTAGATGCCAACAACAAGAACAACAAAAGAACAGACATAAATACTTGAAAGTTGAAAGAAAATGCTACTGAATAATTAGTGGGTAATTGAAGAAATCAATTTTGAAATAAAAACATTCTTGAAATGAAAATGAAACAATATCAAAACCTGTATGACACAGCAAAAACAATGTTGAGAAAGAAGTCTGACATTCAATGCATACGTTGTATAAGAGAAATGTCCCATGTGCATGTGCAAGGCAAGAATTTAGCCACCGAGCCATTACACTGGGTCCTGATGTACGTATGTATGTATAGACACATACATATATGTATAAATATATACATGTATATATTTATTAAAGATTTCTTTTTGATGATGTTTACAGAGTTGAGAATGTAGCATGCTCATATGGACCACTGATCAGCCCTGAACTCTACTGCCTTTATTTTAGCCATTGTCTAAGCTGCCTCATGTCTTCATAGGGTGCCTAAGTTGAAATAGCTTTACTTCCAAGGAACTGGGCTGTATTCTGTCCCACTGGATTTCAGGCAAGTTGAAAAGAATATGGTTTTACCAAGTAATTTACCTATAGCAAAAGCAGAAAGCATAATCTATATTTTTTATTAAGGAATCATCCTTTTTTTAAAAAAAAAAACAAAAAGGCATAAAGTTGGCACCAGTAATGCCATATGACTTTCCTGCCAGGCACTTGTTTAATCTGCAAATCATGCCAGAACCAGCTGTGGATGCTCCAGCCTTTTCTTTCTCTACCTACCTTTCAGAAAGCCAGACCTTCTGACGCTTGGAATAGCTGTGTCTATGCCTGATCTGAGAGGGCAAAGGACAATAAGGTTGATTAATTCTGGGGAGCCATTTAACTTTTTTTTGGAAGACGTCCCAATATTTGTGATACAAGTTGCCATGAATCCAAAATGCCCTACTAACCTGGAGTTTTCTGACATGCTGCAGGTTGCTTTCCCTTTTGATATAGGGTCGGATGCTGTTTTCCAGCCCTATGGCAGACCTTGCCACAAGAATAGATTAATTCTATCATTACCCTTTCTCAATTTCTGCCTTTGACCAGAAAAAAAGAGGTTAATTGTGTGCCATTTCTCAGGAGAATGAAGTATCAGCATTTTAATTCCTGATATTTTATGAATTGTGGGCAGCTAATTAAAACTTAAAGATTAGAGGAGCTATTTTGGCCAAGAGGCCATTTGCAGGGTTGTGAAATGAAGAGAACAAAGGGTTGCCTTTTCTTTTTATTTCTGCAGCTTAAATGAAACTTCTTGCTGAAATAGAGGCTGGAATTGTTTTGCATACTGAGTGTTCATCGTATTCATTCTAATTTTAATTTAAATTTTGCAGTGAATGGTACAATATCTGAAAACTATTGAGGTGTTAATTTTGGGGAATGTTAAGTAGTAAGCTCTGGCTCTGTTTGAACCTTCTGGATTCTCTTGTCACATAGGAACCACTTAAAGATTCTATTAGATATCCTTAATTGTCGTCTAAGAACTCAGCACATATTTAGATCAGGCCTCTGTTTGCCCTCATAGTTGACGGTGTTAACAGCAAATGATAACTCACATGCTTGCTATGTTCAGTTGCTCTTTCCTAGACTTCTGGGGTGTCTAAAACATGAGATTTTCCTTCATTCTTCTACCTGATTGTCTTTCTGGCTAATGCATTTGTTCGGGAATTTCCAAAATCACCATGGGATACGAATGAAGGCCATCAGTAGTCTCCGCCATAGCTTTGTGGACATTAGTAAAAGGATACCTCTTCAGTTGTGGGTTCTGCACAGACATATAGCTGAGAAAAATGAAAAAGGTTGAAATTTAGCTTACACTCATTTCCTATCATTGTGCGTTGCAAAGCCCACATGATAGTGGCTGTAGCTAAATCGCCCCTTTCGTATCAGCTGCCTTGATGCTCATCTATTTCAACATGCTTCCTGATACCAAATCACTTCTTCCTGACAAAGGAATAGGTGAAATAAGATTTGAACAAATGTCTAAGTGCAAGATCCTTAAGCTTAAAACTAGCCCATGGTCATCTTTGATGATACCCAAGCTTCTCTTTATTTGCTTACATCCCAAATCAAATGAGCACCTGCTAGGGGCCATGAACTGATCTGAATGCTAGGATTTCACTCACAATGCTCTAGACCTCACAGAGACTACAGGCTAGTGGGGAAAGACTAATGAATAACTGCACAAGTGATTCCAACTTGGATATGTGCTGTGATGGCGAAATTCAGGGGGGCTTTAGGCATATATAACTATTAGATTTGACCTGGACTGAAAGGTTGTGGGAGATTTCCTTTAAAAGATGACATTTATGCTAGGACTGATGAATCAGAAATAAACAGCCTGAAGGAAGAGAAAGAACATTCCAGCAAACTGGAGCAGTGTGAACCAAGACCCTGATACTGGGAAGAATATGGTGTGTTGTAAGAATGGACATTAAGGCCAGCAAGACTGAAAACTTAAAAGGATTAAGAAGAAATACAAATCAAGATGATCCTGAAAATGGGTGAAAAGGCCAAATCTTGGTATCCAAGGAGCTGGGACTTTATCTTATGAAAAACTGTAATCTATTAAGATAGTCATATTTTAAATTATTCTCATTTGTTTGAAAAGGAGAGTTAAACACACACACACACACACACGCGCCTTACATCTTCTGGTTTGCCCCATAAATTGTCACAGTAGTCAGTGCTGGGCCAGGCGAAAACCAAGATCCTGGAATTCCAGCTGAATCTCCGGTGTGAGTAGTGGAAGCCAAAATACTTGGGCCACGTTCCGCTGCTTTCCTAAACACATTAGCAGAGAGCTGGACTGGAAGTGGAGTGGCCAGGACTTGAACAGGTACTTATATGGGATGTTCGCACTGCAAGTGGTAATTTATCCGCTGTGTCATAATACTACCCCCTAAAGTACTCAGTTTTATTCAGAGATGGGAAATTTTAAATGGTAGATCTGATTATGAGAAATGATCAGATAAGCAAGCCTGAGGACAGAGATTTGGGCAGAGCCTGTTGCCCCAGGTTCACGTAACCAATGTGGAGTAAAATGTGACATTGCGGAGTAAAACGTGAGCAGAGAAATGTGAACGGTTTAGAGAAATCTTTTGACCACAAAACCAAAAGGATTTGGTGATGGGCTGCTCAGCAGGATCCAAGAAAAATTTCAGAATGAATCTCTGGTTGTTGCTATGAATTTCCTGGGCTGTGGAATCCTGAGGGACAGCTTTGGAGCAAGTGATCCTAAAATCACCTCGGACACACTGGATATCATGTGGCTGTGTGACTTCCAAGACGAGTTGGGAGTATACACGTGTGCTTTGGCATGTGGTTCAGGGCAGTGTGGCGTGCACAGTGAAGCTTCATAGCTGGTGATTGCTGGTGGGTCAGTGTGCCTATGCGCACACCTAGTTAGAAAATGGGTGAATAGCATTAAGCAGTATGGATCACTGTTTGTCACTGCCTTGTATTTTGGCCTGCTGTGGATGCTATAGTGTTGCTTCTTTTTTTCTCCTTATAGACTCTCTAGGTAACTTCATCTTTGAGCTCCATAACTGTTAAATCTATCCTGGGTTAAAGCTCGTTCATGTGGTCCGGATTCATCTATCAAATGCACCACAGAACACACCCCAGCACAGCCTGTCACAGCTGAACTTGCCTTTCTCTAACTGACCTCCCAAGTTACACCTGCTGCCTGGTTAAGGGCAGCCTATACAGCTGCCTGCAGCTTCTTGGAGATGACTGGAATTGGTGCTTCAGGTTGAGGCCTAAACTCTCAGGAAGTTCTTGAGATCTGAGATGGCTTCCTTCCTGAGCAGCAGCGCGAGAGTGTCTGAGCTATCCCTAACCCTTCTGGAGGTTTTATAAGCCTCTCCTTCCTTTTGAAAAACTATCATGCTTAAAATGCAAACAACGGTTTTTCCTTCTTGGCTAGTACTGATGTCAGGTTCAGATTCAGTGCTTGGGAAGCGCCATTACCAGCTCTCCAACCAGCACACCTTATGCCTTGGGCCAGCCTACTACTGCCCTGCCTCTAACCTTCTACATCCACCTGGTTTGTAAGTTCTCTTTATTCCTTTGGAGCTCATTATTATGATTTGAATCTGTTCCGTCTTCTTCATTTCCTAGTGTTGCTAATTTGGTTTGAGAATCTGTTTAGTTGGCGCTAAACAGCCTCCTGGCTGATTCGGTCGCCATCTGTAGCTCTTTGAAGCTGTCTCAATGTATTTAGGCTGCTACAACAGGTTATCATGGACTTGGCACCTTGGAAACAACAGACCTTTCCTTCTCACAATTGTAGAACCTAAAAGTCTGAAACTGTGATGCTAGCACTTTTGGGATTGTAGACAGCTATCCTCTTGTTGTGTCCTGATGACCTAACTTCTTGGGCCCCTGCACCCATGATGAGATCTGGAAGAAGCTACTGGTTGCTAACTTCAGACTGGCCCAGCTCTGGCTGTTGCAGCCATTTGGGGTGTGAACCAGCCCATAAAAGATCTCTCTTTCTCCTTCTCTCTCTAACTCCGCCTTTCTTTCTTTCTTTTTTTCTTTTTTTTTTTTAAAGAAGAGACCTGAGTTGCTATGTGATGTCCTGTGCTACGTGATCATACAGCAAGAAAGCCCTGAGCAGGGCTGGTGCCATCACCCTGAACCTCCCATCCACCAGAAGGAGTCATGTACTTTTCTTCATAAATTATGCAGTCTCGGTTATTTTGTACACCTAGATTGAGAAAGCCCTTGAAGCCTGTACTAAGGGTGTCAGTATCTGCTTTCACTTGCCGTCTCTGGACCCATCAGCCCAGCCTGTGATCCCAGTGCCAGTACACTGGCTGCCCTGTCTTCCATCATCAATTCTTAAACTCCAGATCAAGAAGAGAGGTAGTTATAACTTGGTGACAAGTGGGTTCTCTTTCAGCTTGACTCTCTGGGAGCTGGATGAAATCTGTCAGGTCCATCCAGCTTTGGGTGGTAGGTATAGACTGAGGCCTTGGCCTCAAAAAACTCCCCACTGGTTTTGTCTATTACAAGACATCTTCTAGCAACCTCAGAGGTGTAGTATGTTCCTAAGAGGTGCAACCCATCATTTTGTATATTATTTCTGAACCAGTGATTGGAGGTTGTTATACAAACTGCTTGATGTGCTAAAATTTACTCTAAGTTCAGGATTATCCCACAGATACCAATAAAACTTTAATAGACCATAGTTAACCTCTACACATGATAAATTTTGGCACTCTACCACGCACTTTGAGTGGAAACAGTAATTTCCATTCCCAGAAGGAACGAGTAAGCAAACTCCCTAACCAACTGGTGAATGCAATGTTAGTGGGAAGTAGCCTGTTAGTACCTCAAAGGAGAGAAAGCAGGAGACATGCATTCTTTTCATCCCTGACAGTGCAGTAGCCTTGGAAATGATTGGTACTCGTTAGAAAGGCACGTTCTGTAGAGGCCTCACAAGTGACACAATAGCACAGGCAGGAATCAGGAAACTAGCCCTCTATGGATTTTTATGATGGCTAAGTATTGGATTTCACAGAGGACCGTGTTCTTTGAACTTGCTTGTGAATTTTTCCAGGCATTCATTCATGCTTTTCCTCCTGCCCAGAGAGCCCTCCTTTCTATCCTCTGTAACTCAGCAGCCCATAGTCCTCTCTTCAAGTGTTATTGCCCACATGAAGGCTCCCCTGGTTGGGGATGCTGTTGGGACAACTGGATAGCAGCTTGCAGAATTAAGAAGCAAGACTCACACCTGTCACATTATATGAAAATCAGCTCTAAATGGATCAAGGACCTAAATGTACACCCAGAAACCATCAAACTATTAAAGGAAAGCATAAGAAGTACACTCCAAGATATAGGAACAGGGAAAGACTTCTTAGAAAAGACGCCAAAAATAAGGGCAATCAAATCCAAAATGAAGAAATGGGACTACAGCAAACTAAAAAGCTTCTGTACAGCAAAGCAAACAATTAACAAAGTGAATAAACAACCAACAGAATGGGAGAAAATTTTTGCTCATTACACAAGAGATGGGGACTAATATCCAGGATTTACAAAGAGCTTCAGAAACCCAGTGACAGCAAAACAAACAAACAAGCCCTGTAACAAAATGGGCAAAGGAAATGAAGACATTTTTCAAAAGAATTGATTCAAATAGCTAATAGACATTGAAAAGATGTTCAGGCTCCCTAGCCATCATAGAGATACAAATTAAAACCATTGAGGTACCACTTAACTCCTGTGAGACTGGCCTACATTCAAAACTCAACTAACAACACCTGCTGGCGTGGATGTGGGCAGAAAGGCATCCTTCATTGCTGGTGGGAATGTAGGCTAGTACAACCACTGTGGAAATCAGTATGGAGAGTGCTTGGAGAATTGCAAATAAATATGTCATATGACCCAGCTATCCTGCTCCTAGGAATATATCCAATAGAAATGAAATCTGCACATGAGAGGGGGATCTGCAATCCTACAAAATTTCTTCTTTAAAGTCCTAATGCACTGGCATGCTTAGTTTGGCTTTGTTGCCTTAAGTGTTTCATGTGATTCTTTTCTACCTCTGGCTGGTTTTTACATACATACACATAGGTATATATGCAAGAAAATTTCATATTCATTGCCACGCCTTTTAATTATTCTATGGATTTTGGAGTTGATAAACTGATTAGGCAGAAAAATCATAAGCATAGTCAGTGTTTTGATAGATACATATCATATTATGTGTAAGGCTTTGCTGTCTTTCTCTGTTTTCAATTAACTAAATATTTCACTTGAGAAAGAGATAGAATGAGAGAGAGATATAGAGATCAATCTTACATTTGCTGGTTCACTCTCCAGATGCATACAATGGCCCAGGCTGGATTGGGACGAAAGCCAGGAACTCAATCCAGAACATGATGGAAAGAATCCAGTCTTTGACCTATACCGTTGCTTCCTAGTGCCTGCACTGGCAGGAAGCTAGAGTCAGAAGCCAAGGCTGGGAATCAAACCAAGACATTCCTTGTGATCAGACGTATAAGAATCTTAACTTACCTCTTAATTGGTAGACTGAATAGTCACCCCTAAGCTTTTGATTTCACTAAAGAGTTCATATTCTTGGTTTCCCACTTCTTGTTTCTTAAGTTCATAATAATTAGAATAGCTAATGATATATTTTTGGTTTTTTAAATGCAAATGGCTTTTTAGAAAATAAATCAGAAGTCATTCGCAATGTCTTTGGGTTTCATTTAGAAGAATTGTGCACTATTATTGCTAACTGATAGTATTTCCAATTTTATTTTTGTTCATTTTCATCTTATTTGAAACACAGAGAGAGAGAGTCACTGAGTTTTTCTCCCCAGTTGCCTGCATCAACCAGGGCTTTGCCAGGCCAAAGCCAGGTGTGGAGAGCTCCCTGACCCGCAGTGAAAAGCTCTCACACCGTGTCCTTTCCGGGGTGCTTGTAACTGCTGCGAAGGGGCAGGTGATGTTGATGAGTGCCATTCACGAAGTCTGGTAGAGCAGGCTGTGGTGTGCAGTTCGTATCTTCTCTTCGTCCTCCGGTCTTCCCTCGTCTGTCCTCTGGTCTTTCTCGCCCGTTCTCCTCTGGCTGCTTTTATATCATTCTCCACCAATCACTTCTGCCGTGGTCCACGTGGCACTAGGATAGGCCAATAATCAATCGCTTTTACCTGTGGTCCACGTGGCGCTAGGATAGGCCAGTAATCAATCACTTCTGCCGTGGTCCACGTGGCACTAGGATAGGCCAGTAATCACAGCGGGGGTGTGGGCATTAGCCTAAAGGCTCCTTTCAAACTCAGGAGCAGCTTTAGCACCCCACTCCTCCACAGCCGGGAACTTCGGGAACTTCGAAGTTAACCTGGCTCTCCCACAAGGCAGCAGTGACCTAGGTACTTGAGCCACCCTCCTGTGCTCCGCAGGGCACATGGATGGGAAGTGGAGTAGTGAAGTAGCGAGGACTCAAACCAGGATCTCTGATCTAGGGGTGTGGGGCCTTAACTGCTGGGTAAGTTCTTTTTAGGTTGCAGAAAATACTGTTGGTGTTTTTCAGTGGGATGGGGATGGAGTTCCTTTTTACATTCCTGGGTACAAAAGAGGCAATGCTTGTAAGGAAGAAAGCATAATTGCTATTATTAACATTATTTATTATTTATTATTAACACTGTTTTTGTTCCTGCGATGATTATTTTCATGTACTCGGCACTGGGGGAGGCACTGAGGATGTGGACAAGTGAGGAATGGCTACTGCCTGTTTGAGGCTTGTGGGCTAAGGAGAGAGGAAGACAAAAGAGCCAGGCAGGGCCAGTTCTGGTTCTTGAGATGTGCTGTTGGAGGAGACACAGGTGGCCATGGCAGTGTGAGCATGCAGATCCATCCAGGCTTAGGGGTAGGCTGGCAGGGGAAGACGTTCACACAAGGAGCTGGGAGTCCTGAACACCAACCGTTACGCAGGGGCGTGGAATAGAAAGAATACTTCAGGAAGGGGGTATAGCTTGTACAAATATCCCAAGTCCTGAGAGAGCCCAATACACTGGGGAGATCCACGGCTTAATCATGGGGGCATGGTAGTTTAAAAGAACCATCTGCAGTTAAGTCCCTGAAATAGGTTAGAGGGGAAGACAGGGAGACGGATAAAAGCGGCTAAAGGCAATGATGGTAGAAGTGAAGTGCAATGAGGGTTCTGGGAGACCCTTAGGAAGGAGCGTACCCAGGAGTCGGTCCATATGGTTTGGGCAAAATGTTTAGCAAAGGAGGGAATTCCAGGGCTTTTATTTGGTGAATGAGCAGATGTTGCTGATTAACAGGCAGCAGCAAGAGTACAAAGAGTCACTGCAGTGTTTGTGTTAAACACATGAACCCAAACCTCAAAAAACTAAATAGGCATTGGTTAAACATCCCCCTGGATCATTCGCAGTTGGTAAGAATGCAGGAGAAAGGGTGCTGCCGGCAGTGGGTGTGTCCAAAGCAGCTCCGTGCAGCAGGAATGCAACAAGAACCCCAGATGGAATGGAACATATTCCCACAATTGCATAGAACATTTTAGAATGAATAAACATGTGAAATTAACTTTATTGCTATCCCATTTCAACATGTGCCTAATACAAAAATTAGCAGTGAGTTGCTGCAGTGCTTTTTACATGTTAGTCTGAAATGTATTCAGTATTTTACGCTTGTGGTACATCTCTGTTGGGACTTGCCACAGTGCCAGCACTGGATGGCCACACGTGGCAGGGATTGCTGTCATGGAGAGTGCAATGATTCTCCCCTTTATCTACACATGAGCATCACTTTGGGGAGAATTTTAAATATCCTGGTACCTAGGATGCACCCCAATTAAGTAACATCTGGATTCCTGGGGATTCGTGCTCACTGGTAACCAGGCCCGTGGAAGGACAAGAGCGAAGATCATTACTTTGCCAGCAATCAGAACAAGAGTCCATAGGCTCCTGTCCATGCCCACCACACATGGCACATGTGACACTGAGCACATGCATGGCAAGTTATACAAAGTGGACCTGCTGCTTACGGAGAAGCAGAGACAGAAAACGCAGGTCCTCTGTGAGCCAGTCTCTCAAGGGTTATGAAAGCTGCCCAGGGCAAAATCTTGGTTTTGCATGCTAGTTGGCACCCTAGCTGAGAAGCCCTGAAGGATAAGCCTATTTGGGTTGTATCCCTCAGGGGTGTCATGACTTACAGAACAGAGTTTTGAAGAATATCTTTGCATCCCGGAATGGAGGAACAAAGCTCAGGCTGTCCTAGGCATTTCCTCTCTAAATCGAGAGGTTTCCTTCCCTAGGGGGACTGGAACAAGGCCCAGCCAGGCTGTTACAGACAGTTCCCCCTTATCTCAGTATATTGCATTCCCAGCACATTCTACTGTTATTTTTAAAGAGTTATTGATTTTAATTTGACATATAGAGTTACACAGAGAGTGGGGTGGTGGCTAAGGCTACTATGCCACAGCACTGCCTCCTACAGTTAATCCTTGATAACAATAAGCAAGAAAGTGGGGAGGATATTGGTTCAAGGCCTCCTGGAGAACTGCACTGTGGGCCCCAGTATTCTGACGTGACACTGAAAGATGCTTTTGGTCATATAGGAAATGGCAGAGAACTAGGAGAAGCAGTCAAGAATGGTGTCTTGTTTAGAAAGCAAAGAAAGAGTTTCAAGGAGGAAACTGCTCCAAGAGAGATTACAAGTGAGTAGTGATCATCGGCTCAGAACCTGTGTGGAAGGGAGGCATTATTGACATTCCTATTGAATAAACTCCATTTACTTCTTCCATACATTGTTATTGACTGGCTACTGGGTACCAGCCACATAGTTCCTGACCCAGTGATGCTCTGGTGCAGTGACAATAGTAGACAATAGTAGACAAGCACTCTAAGCACTTACTTGTAAGCCGGGCATTGTGCTAAGTACTTTTTATGCATGGACTTGATTCTCACATCACTCTATGAGATAAGTGCTGTTACTCCGTTCAGTGGGGGAGGACGTAGAGATCTAGAGATTTTAAAGAACTGGCCCAGGCCGGTAGAATAGTCAGGGCAGGCTCTGAGTAGCGCTGATGGAGCACTCCCCGCTCGAAGTGGCTTGTGACATCACAGATTTCCTTCTCATTCCTGTTGCATGTGCGTGGTGCTTTGCTGGTGCTCTGTTCTGTCCTGACTCAGAAATCAGGTTGCAGTGCATGTGTTAGCTTTTAGGAGAGTGAGTCACATGACCGTGGTCAAAGTCTTCCATAGGTTAGATCTCACACAAGCCTTCCTGCAAGATTTCATATCAACCTGCTAGTGGACTGAGCCAACCTCTTGTCCCTTGGAGCACCGTTCCCTTTTACTTTTCTCTCCCAACTTGGAAACAGCTTACGGCTAGCACATCAGAAAGGAAGGAGTTGCAGACTGCCGCCTCTCAGATGGATCTGACTTCGTGGTGATGCAGAAGTCCAGAATTCCTCACAGAACTTCAAGGGACTTTCCTGGTTATCTAATCAAGCACCAATCCTAGCCGTTGTCCTTATCTTTATTCTTTATTTCTGGGTTTCACTGCAGCACACATGGGACCAGGAGTTCTCCAAGCTTCTTAGCAGCCTCTTTGTAACTGGACTATCTAATGAGAAGTGCTTCTTGATAATGAGCTGTATCTGTCCACTTGCACTCGGTGGCACCATCCTTCCCTGCCAGAACATATGCAATTCTAATTTCCCTGTTTCTGAAAGCTCTTCACATAGTCAGAAATGTCTTTCATAGTCCTCCTGGGTCTTTCTCTCTAGTCTTGAAACTTCTCCAATTTAAAACAAAGCAAACCAAGAGCTCTCTCTCTCCTTTTATGACAAGATTGAAATTCATCATGAATGTGAGATGCTTCTTTCCTTCCTTCCTTTCCTCCATCTCCCCTCACCACACCCCAGTGCTCCATTGCTAACAGAGAAGATTAATTTAAAAGATACAAATGGGGGTATTTAGTTTAGTAGCTAAGATACCAGTTAAGATGCCCACCTCTTACATCACAGTACACGGGGTCTATCGCTGGCTATGGCTCTGACTCCACTTCCTGATGAAGCAGGCCCTGGGAGGCAGTGGTGATGGCCTAAATACTTGGGTTCCTGCAACCCCCACAAGGAGACTGGATTGAGTTTCTGGCTCTTGGTTTCATGCCACCCTAACTCTAGCCATTCTTGGCATTTGTGGATATTTGGGAAATAAACTGAGGGATGGGAGTGTTATCTTTCTTTGTCTCCCATTCAAACAACTAAATATATGATAGCATTTCTGGTAGTTACTTTATCTATAAAGACATTCATTCGTCAAAGTTGTTTAAAAATAGGTACCTAAGGGAATTGATAGTTGACATGCTGTGGTAACTTTGTCACTGTTCTGACACAAACCCTGCCTGAGGCTCAGTGTAGCCCATCCAGCCCTTTTCTCAAAAGCCAGGCATGACCAGTGACTGTATGTTTGCAAACTCATCTGTGCCTAACTAGGGGCACCTGAAGGAACAGAGAAATAATCTCTCAAGTGACCTTCTCTGTTCCTGGAACATAGAAAAAATAAAATTCAGATTAATGCAGGAAATAATTAGAACAACAATGGATAATTTCTGTTACCAACAGAATCCATTATGATTGACAGTGATCACTTTTTCCTGATATAAAGTACAGAATGCTCTGTGTGTGTGTGTGTGTGTGTGTGTGTGTGCGCGCGCGTGTGTGAGTGTTGGATACAGGCTGAGCCTTTAGAATGTCCAGGGAAAGTGAATATTGAGAGAACTACACATAGATTTTAATATTGTGGCAAAATAAACTTACATGTTCTCACAGAATTTGTGGATTACTCGTATTGGCAGATTACTGAATTTTGACTATGTAAGTCATGTGAAAGCATGTAAAAACGTGACTGAGGAGGAGAATGTAAAGGCCCTTGATGTGTATATTTTCTTGTTTGCTAATGATGCAGATGAGCAACTCCTTCCAGCATTAATGATGTGAAGGATACAGACTAAAACCTGTAGACTCTTGACTCTATAAAGTTACAAGGGATTAATTAAAACTGAGCTAATGTCTTATAGGAGTTTAAATAAAAATAGTCAATATGGCAGAACTGTAAACTCCAGCTGTTGTTCAAAAGCAGGGCATCCTTTGATATGGGTTGATACATATCTCCTAAGAAGAAACTCTTTTGTAGCCTACATCAAAGGTCTTGTTCCAGTAATGCTGAGTGTAAGACTGAAAGACCATCAAAATTCTAACCTTGAATGCTAGATGCTTTTTGTTTTTAAGCTTTTCATTTTGAGCAGATTTACAGAGAAGTTGTAAAAGTTACAAAAAAAAAAAAGGCAGACAGATTTCTTGGATATCACTCACCCTCAGCCTCCATCTTTCTGTATCCATCATATAATTATCCAAACTGGGAATTCACAATGAACCAACGATGGTAACTATTGTAGAGTTGTGTTGGACTGGCTTTCCCTTGACTGTCCCATTTTGGGTCCTATGTGGCCTCCAGTCATCCTGTTTCTTCAGTCTCCTCTGTCCTGCACAGTATTGTTCATGATATTGACATTGCTGAAGAACTCTGGCCAGTCCAACTTCCTCTTTATTCAGACCCAGAAAAACCAAGACCCAGAAGACACCAAAGGGTCAAGTTTCAGGCTCCTAATTATGGCCTGTCCCAGCCCTGGCTGTCCTGAACACTGTGGGAGAGGACTGGTAGATACAACTTTCACATTGTGCGTGTGTGTGTGTGTGTGTGTGTGTGTGTGTGTGTATCACTCTGCTTTTACTTCGATGAGAATAAACATCTTAAAAAGTGCCTCAGACACAAATAGAAGAGGAAAATACAAGTCAGTTTTTGATTTTTTTCTGTTAATATTTTTCACATACCTAATGACAAGTGTGATACAATTGAAGGTCATGATATTACATTGGAAATGCTTAGCGGTATTTTTCACGTTGGTGCTTATGGGTACTTTGTAGGGGACAATTTTGACACCTTGCTCACTGGATGCTGGCAACAAATACTAACTTGAATCAAGCCAAATGCCCCTGTCAGTATCACGGTTTGCACAGCAGTAGTTGAGAAGCTCTGCCTAGGCTGACAGTGAGGTGCCTCTCCTGTGCTCAAGCTGCTCAACTCACCCTGAGAAACAAAATTTTGTTTTCCAGACACTTAAAAGCAATGAAAATAGGTGGTAAATTTGACTTTAGCTGAAGATTAATTACATTAGCCAAAACATGAACACCACATCCTATAAAAATAGCAAGGATTGTACCGTGTTATAGCAGTATCTATTTTTATTAATTCCACGTCTCACAACTTTGACTTTGAATTAGGATGGACCCAAGTTTATTTTTGCCTTGATGTTGATAAATGAGTTCACCAAACAATGACATAAACAGGAGGGAAAGAAAATGCTTTCCTTAGATACGCACAACCAACACCATTAGTTTTATAGGTGAAAAGCAAACATATGGTTCATCAATGACTTAAAGAGTTAGGAAAGCTAGGAAACCACTTGATAATGATACAAATAGTTTTTAGAAAGAGAGTAATGCATAGGAATGTGTACTGCTTTCCCAGTGCTACTATAACAAATTACAATTGAACTGGGTGGTTTAAAATAGCCAAGAGGAGCCCGGTGTGGTAACCTAGTGCCTAAAGTCCTTGCCTTGCATGCACTCCAGCCTTGTGACCAATTGGGGAGTGAATCAATGGACAGGAAATCTTCCTCTCTGTCTCTCTTCCTTTCTGTATATCTGAATTTCCAAGAAAAATAAATCTTTAAAAAAAAAGTTACCCATCCAAACACTAACCAGACCCGACCCTGCTAGGCTTCTGAGATCAGACAAGATCGGGCACGTTTAGGGTGGTATGGCCATAGATTAAAAAAAAATCAGATTAGATACACAGAGACTAATAAAGAAAGCTTAGAGCAGACAAGAAAAGGTCAGCTTGGATTCACATATACCTAATTAGGCAGGTCACAAAGATTAGTTACTCCTCATAAAGGTATTGAAGATTTCTCTGCACACCAACCTAAAACTGTTCTGCACCTCAATTGTTAACAAATGCCTTGTTAGAATTATAAGCCTGTTTGGACTATCCTAAACTTGCCAAGTTCAGTTAAATTGTGCTTCAATACTATAAGCTGTTAAATATAAAAATGAAAATAGACCCAAGACAGCTGAAACAGTACCCTATAGGTACAGTACCATTTTAAAGTGTATAGGAGCTGGATGTGTATAAACTAAAATTGAAAAGTAAATGAAGTAGTCACAAGTTGTGGTTAAAAACTTTCATTTTCCAATATATTGGTTACTAAAAACCATATCAATTAACCCCAGAATGATGTAAATCACTGTTAATGTTATGTTGTGGCTTTTCATTGGGATAATACTCTGCCAGCTCTGCTTTCAGACCAGAGATGGTCACCCCAAGAATCTGTTGAATCTATCTGGACAATATGAGGCTGGACTCTATGCATGGTACATGCTTGCAATGGAAGAATCATGACTTGATTTGAACTGTAACACTGCAACAGGTGGAGGAATCCACCATGAGGGGAGGACAGGAGGAATCCCAGAGCCTATGAAACTGTGTCATAACATGAAATTAAAAAAAAAAAGGCAGGAGGTAGTCTTTCACAGATGCGGAGAGTAAAAGTCTGAGATGAAGGTGTGGGTGAGGCTCAGAGGGCGTTTCCGTTCCAGGTTTGGGTGGCCACAGGCATCCTCTGAGTGTAGCAGCACACCCTGGAGCTGTGCTCCGTGTTCTCCTTCCCCCTCTATTCTCGATCTTTTCTCATGTAAGGACAATAGCCACCAGGTTAAATCTAGGACTACGTCTGCTTGAGATCTTTCACCGTAGTAGCACATATAAAGTCTATGTTTCCAGTCAAGGTTGTGTTCATACCTTGTAGCAAGAGTTCACAACTTGAGCATATATATATATATTTTTTTTTTTGCAAACCCATTATGGTCTTCTTGGAAAGCAGTTTATAAATCTGCCTCTCCAGTAATTAAACTGGGCTTTTCTTGCAATGGTCTGACTTTTGGAAGCTTGAGAATTGCTAGTGAGATGGGAATTCCGGGTAATCAGCCTTTTTGGAAGTTGGTTCTCAGTAGTTGGAAGTCAAGGATTTGTCTGCAAGAGTAGATGAGGACTGCACGTACTCTGACGTGTTTCAGAGGAAGTGCAGTGAGAACAGAAGGGATCACACACACATACACACACACCCCAAGGGAGATACATACAAAAGTGCTGGGAAGTGGGAATGAGCTATAAAGATGGCTGAGGATTGTTAAGAAGGATGCCTGGAGGAAGTGGAGGAGGAGGTAACCCAGGGGTAAAGGGAAGGAGGTGAATTGCAGAAAAGAGAGGTCCACAACTGAAAAAGTCAAGCCAGCTCAGGACCCCAGGTGTGTGCTCTGCTGACTCATGTTGAGCCCCTCAGCCCTTGGCATCCAAGTGTTGAGGACAAAGCGTGAACCCAGGAGTGACAGGTGAGGTGGTGAATGAGAGCAGGGCAACTGGCACCTGGGTGGGCAGACACGTTTTTGGAGTGTGGGCTGAGAATGATGGACAGTACCAGCTGGAGGAGCTAGGTCCCTCTCCTTTCTCGCAAGAGTAACTGAAAATGGCTGAGGCAAGAGGAGAGTATAATGTGAGAGCAACATGCAGAAATCATGGGTTTGGGGGCCATGGACGGGGCTGTGGAATAGTGAGGGCACCTACAGTAGGGTTCAGCAGCAGAGGCTGGGACTGTGGTGGGTGTGGGAGACCCAGCAGGGCACAGTGACAGACAGTGAAACAAACACTACAGCTAGCTCTGATGTTTTCAGTACCTCTTAATCTGGCAATGGCGAAGACTCTCCTGATGGCTTCTGCGTGCGTTTGA
The DNA here is from genome assembly GCF_017591425.1 of Ochotona curzoniae. Taxonomy (NCBI): domain Eukaryota; kingdom Metazoa; phylum Chordata; class Mammalia; order Lagomorpha; family Ochotonidae; genus Ochotona; species Ochotona curzoniae. The sequence goes on from NW_024466502.1 coordinate 12,668,050, forward strand.
TCACCACAGACTTTCTCCCTGGACTTAGTGTAGTGGCCACAGCACAATGACGTGTTGCCTGTCGCATATATTCGGGGCACTGCCACTTTCTGCATCCACCACAGACTGGTGCTCTTGCCTTGAATCCTACAGCCCCGTGTGCTCTCCGTCTCAGTGTGTGTCTGTGCCATGGAGGCGGGCTCCATCATCCTGAGTCTCATGCCTGGGGTAGTGCCTGCCAAACAGCAGGTGTTTCATAAACATTTATTTGAGAAATAATCCTAGAAGGAAGGAAAGCCGGAGGAAATACTGAAGAGTAGGGGAAAAAATTTACTTTGTATTGTCCACTAACTTGTTGAATCTTCCTAACACCCTGATCAGGCAGGTGTTAACACCACTTTCATTTTATAAACAGTGACAATAGAGATTCAGGGACGAATGCATCCAAACTCCTTTAAAACCTTTTGTGGGAACATTATTTAGAAAGAAGCTAAAAATGCCCTAATGAGTACATGGTGATGGAAAGGTATGCAAAACTGCCCTCAGATGTTAACAGGTGCTGCGATGCATCGCTAAGCACCTGCCTGCAACACTCACATCCTGTCTCAGAGTGCTGGTTCAAGTCCAGCATACTCTATTTCTGTTCCAGCTTCCTGCCTGAGCATCCTGTGAGGCAGTAGAAATACTTGGATTCCTGCCACCTGCATGAGAGGCCCAGATGGAATTCGGGCTCCTGGCTTTGGCTGGCCAGGTTTTGGATGTTGTGGGCATTTTGAAGTGAAATAGGGATGGAAAATCTCTATCTCTCTTCTCTCTGTCCTCTTTCTCCTCTCTCTCTCTCTCTCTCTCTCTTTCTTTCTCGCTGTGTATCTGCCTCTGCTACTATCTCTATTGTTCTGCCTTTTAATTAGATGAAAAATAAATAATAAACATGAAGAAAGTTAATGGGGAGATGGGCATTTGGTGCAGAGTGAAGATAGTGCTGCAGACCTTGGCCCTGCATCACCTATTGAACTACTTGGGTTTGAGTCCCGGATGTGCTTTCCACTCAATCTTCCTGCTATGCACACCCTAAGAGGAAGCCAGTGATGGCTCAGGTACTTGAAGTACTGCCGCCCACATGCGAGTCCTGGATTGAGCTCTGGGCTCCTGGCTAGGTTAACCTCAATGATTGTGACCCATTTGGAGAATAAATGAGAAAACGAAACACCTCTGTCTTTCCTTCTCTCTCTGTCTTTCAAACAAATTTAAAAAGAATTAAAAGATGTTAATGAGTTATCTCTATGTAGGGATTGTACTGTTCAGCTTGCTTTTGGTGCAGCTGAATATTATTTAATATATCAAAATGTACTGCAGAAGTGAAGGCCCATGTTCATCGCAGGGTTATTCACAATAGTCAAGACATGGAAGTAATCTAAGTGCCACTAATGGCCATAGGACATGTGATGTGTGTACATAATGGAGTCATGCTTAGTCTGTAATGAGAGGGAGGCCCCTGCCATTAGTGACAGTGTGGATGCCCCCAGGAACCTTATGCTCAGTGACATAAGCCACAAAGAGAAAGGCAAGTAGTGCATGATCTCAATTGTTGTGGAATTTCAAAAAGTGAAACTCCCAGAAGCAAAGTGTCGAACAGTGGCTCTAATGTGCAGCATGCTGACTATAACTGGCAATAGCCTATGATATAAATGACGTTTTGTAAGAATGCAGGTCATGGTTATTTTGCAAAAAGTAATTGTATGAGGTTATGGCTAAGTTTACATATATATAACATGTATATATAAATACATATAACTTATATAATTCATATATATTATATGTTGTATTATATATATAATTTATATATAATATATTATATGATATATATAAATCAAATCAAAGCATTCTGTGGTACACCTTGAGTAAAGCAGGAGGGAGTGAAGGCCTGCTGTGTTTGGGGTTAGAGCATGGGGACACAGACATCTCCTGTGAAGATGTGAAGGTCTGGAGTTGTTTCATCTCTTCTATGTGTTGAACCTGAATTTAGATCCAGCAGTCAAGTGACTTTGGACTTTTTCCTTTGTGTGTAAAACTAGCAGGGTGTTTAGATCACTGAAGGTGCATTTGGCTCATTTACCTGGAAAGACTCTCATGACAGTTTCTATGGTTGAGGTTGGGCCATTGAATTTATGCAGTCAGGTTTGCCCTCAGATGTTTTCAGGAGAACTCGATTCTCTTTCACTGCCAACAGCAGCCACTGGTTGGTACTTCAGAGGGGGAAAAAAACATCCTCTAATGCAGAGGAGGTGTCTCCTAGTTCTCCAGAGAAAGGACCAGTAGGGTATATATAGCAATTTTCATTGCTATACAAGCATCTGCATCTTTATGCATGTATGTATCTCTCCCTCTCTCTTTTGCTCTCTCTCTGAGACAGAAAGATTTATCTTAAGGATTTAGCTCATGTGATTGTGGAGCCTAGCCAGTGCAAAGTCTTCAGCGTGGGCCTGGCAGGCTGGGGATCCAGAGCAGAGCTATATCTGTGCTTCAGACCTGGAGACCAACTGCTCAGGGAAGGCCAATCCTTGCTCTATTGGGGCCTTCAGCTGATAATACTGAGGAGCAGCCACCTTGTGGAGGGCAAATCGTCTGCCTCAAGGTGTACTGGCTTACATGTTAATCTCATTCACGAAATGGCCTCAATAAGAAACAGCCAGAATAGTGTTTACCAAATGTCTGGGCTCACAATATTTGAGAGGTAGAGGAATAGAGAGAGGGAAAGAGAGGGATAGAAGGGGAGGAAGAGAGAGAGAGAGAGAGAGAGAGAGAGAGAGAGAGAAAGAGAATGTGAGCTTTTATCTACTAGTTCGTTCTGCAAATGACTGAAAATCCCTGGCTAAAGCTAGGAACTGAGTGCCTAATTCATGTCACCTACATGGATGTCAGTGAGCCAACTACTTGAGCTGTTATTTGCTGCCTCCTGAGGTACACGTGGCCAGGACCCTGGAATCAGGAGTGCAGCTGGGCATGGTAACCCTGATACCTTAACCACAAGGCTGAACACCTGCACTTTCAGTCAACTTTTGAAGTGTGCCCTGGGTCTCCTCTCTTTTACCTTCTCATGTTCCTAAGCCTGAGCAGATCCAAATTGTGTCCCTCACATCAGCTCCTACTTGAAGCAGATCTACAAGATCTGTGCGAGTGCTTGTGAAGTCTCTAAAGTGTGTGGAAATGTTGATACCATGCCAGAGTCTGTTCCAAAACAACTAGTTTATGATATCCCTCTTAAACTCTAGTTTGACTCATCTGGATTGCACTTTATCAGGTTCAGAACAAGGTCAGAAGATGGGGTTGCGTAAGAGCAGCACCTTGAAGATAACTGAATGCTGATGACACAATGAATAGGGTGTGGGAGAGGCAGACGAGTCACTTGGTAGTGAGAGAGGCTTTCGGCTGTCTTGTGCCTTCCGTGGAAGAGCCTGCCGTGCAGACTTACTTTTGTACAACAGCCTTACCCAGAAGCCTCACTAGGCCCTGCACAGTAATCTTTGCATGAATTTTGTGGAGATGCCATGGAAGTTATCAATAACCAAATTTGGAATGAAATCTTCACAATTAAAATGTCAAGTGATCATATGAAGCTTATTACTCAGAAGGACTTGCAGACTTAAATCTTCTCTCCCTCCCCCTTGCCAGCTTTCTGACCTCTATAACTGTTGCAGGCACAATACAGTTCAAGAGTGGGTAGTAACTAACAGTCTAGCAGAAATATATTGAATTAACATCAATGTCATTATATCTTCTATAAGGGTTTCAGGTCAGATTTTTAAGGTTTTTTTTTTTATTTTTTAAACATTTATTTTCTTTTTATTGGACAGTCAGATATACAGAGAGGAGGAGGAGGAGAGAGAGAGAGAAAGATCTTCCATCAGTTGATTCATTCCTTAAGTGGCTGCAATGGCTGGAGCTGCGCTGACCCAAAACTAGGAGCCCGGAACCTCCTCTGGGTCTCCTACACAGGTGCACAGTCCCAAGGCTTTGGGCCATTCTCAACTGCTTTTCCAGGCCACATACAGGAAAGTGGGGCAGGCAGGATTAGAACTGTTGCCCATATGGGATCCTGGCACGTGCAAGGTGAGGACTTTAGCTACTAGGCTACTGTGGTGGGAAAGCCACACATAAAGAAATCAGATCAATTATGATGATGCTAAAATTATTTATTACACAAAAAGTTATGTAGCTCTTCAAAAGTTGCATGAGGAAAATGAGAGCATAACATTACTTACATTATTATAGTATAATATATATTGAACACATATTCTAAACATATTACAGAATGTTATGTAATAATATAGAATGATCACAGCTTTCTTTAAAGTTTTATATACATATCAAAAAGAGTTGAAAATATTAACATCAGCATGGAGGCTATAGTTGTCTCTGAGCAAAGTAGTCATGGATGAATTGCTTTCTTCCCTGGTCTCTGAATCACTTGAAAAACTTTCCATAGTGAAATGAGTCACGCCTTCCGTTAGAGTAAATGTCATGTTAGTGCTAGGAAGACCAGTGACTGGCCAGGAAGTGAAGGATTAAGCAAGAATCCACATGTTCAGTTCCCATTGTGCTGTGTGAGGGTGTGTATAACATGGGGGGAATGGGATGGAGAAAGAGGAGAGTGGGCGTGACGCCGCAGAGGCTCTGGAGCGTAGCAACCTGCTCCCCACATCTGTAAGGTCACTGATGCTCTCTGAAGGAGGTGGGAACCCTGGAGCCCAGGGCCAGCTGAGCAGGCAGGGTAGGTGTGGTAAAAGGCAGTGGCATGAGAACTGGGAGTGGATTTAATGCAGTTTCTGGAGCCGTCTTTCAGGATGAATTTGTGATTTGAACTTTCAGGTGGATTCTCCCAATTTTGCAACTATTGGCATCTTTAAGATTTTTAAAAAATGTAACAAAACTTAGGTTTTTGGAATATATTTAAATTCCAGAAAAATTGATAGAATGTAGAAAGAATTCTCATGTGCTCTAACTCTCTTAGAATTTCCTCTATTATTGTGTTAATGTGGTATATTAAGATTGTTAGGCTAATCTTGCTACATTACTATTAACTTATACCCGTGGCTTGTATCGAGTTTCATTTTTTTTTCTTAAATCTTGCATTCTCTGGGCTCCACAGGGCTCTGTCCTGGCCCAGCCTTGGCTGTGAGACTGTTGAGAGAGTGAACCAGCAGACAATAGGCTCTCTCTCTGAAATAAATACAAAAAATCTTTAGATTAAAAAAAAAAGACAGAAGCCATAGAGAATGGCAGTATCTAAGGGATCCACTATGCTTGACAGCTTCACTGTGTTGGGTTGTGAAACTTTTCTTGAAGGTGTGGGGCCTTCTGTAACATGACTGAAAAAAAACCACCATTTGAAGGCTGAGCTCTGCGGCATGGTTGAGTTAACCTCTCACCTGTTGTGCCGGCTTCCCATCTGGGCACAGATTTGAGTACTAGCTGCTTCTGATCCAGCTCCCTGCTAATGACCTGGGAGAGTAGTGGTAGATGGCTCAAGTTCTTGTGTCCCTGTCTCCAACTGGGAGACCTGGAAGAAGCTCCTGGCTCCTGGCTCTTGGCTTTGTGGTAGATCAGCTCCAGCCATTTGGGAAGTGAATCAGAAGATTGGAGTCATCTCTCTCTTCAATTCTGTCTTTCAGATAAATAAATAAATCTTACAAAAAAAAAAGAATACCTGTGACTATTTTCAGAACTTATATATTTTGTAAGGGAATATTTGGTATTAATACTCATTATCCATTGTCATCTTGAGGTGACTTAGATACAGCTTCTGTGGATTCAGAACCCCACAGAATCTGTGTGAAATATCTGCCCCTGCTGATGCTGAAAGGAACCAGGAGAGTGTCCGTACTACATGTTCCCATTGATGGAAGATTCCAGAAAAAGCAAACTGGTCTCAAATGACAGAATGATGATATGTGTTTGCCCGGGCAGAGGGTGGCAGGAAGGGCTTTGAGGAAAGGGTTATTAAGAATCATGTCTTTCTGTCAGATCCTCTGGTCGAACTGACAGAAAGATGAATTAAATGTGACTTTTACACATGTGATGTTTGAGGCAAAGGCAACAGAAAAAGTGTACATCTCAGGACAGAGACATTTCAAGTTTGAGTCATCTCTGGTTTCCTTGAGTAGGGAACAATACTTCACTGTCAGAATCCGGAGGCTGAGCTCTGTGTGGGGCTTGGTTTAAATGACAGTGTTTGATCTAAATGATCTTGAATTTTTCATCACTTATGAGGTGCTGTGGCTTAACCAGGCCATGGGGAGCACTAACTGTCAAACTCGGGTAAGAGCTCCTGGATCTGACGGACACGCACTGATCTTCACAGAGAGACTCCCCCAGGCCACATCTGGAATTTTACTGTGATTAAGCAGAATGCTTTTTGCCACTAGAAATCAGGGAAGACTTAGGATGGTGTCTCCTCTACTTCCTTCAGTTTATCTTGCTTGGCAAGGCGACCCACACCCACTCTCCACCTGGTTGTAAAATGAGAGTAAGTTTATGAGATTTGCTGTCCAGTTTTACCATTTATCTGCTATGGGTTGCGTTGTGTTCCCCTTAGATTTATATGTTAATGTCAAAATCTCAGTACCTTGGAAGGTAACTTTTTTTTTCTTTCTTAAGATTTCTTGATTAAATTGCAAGGCAGAATTGTGTCATGTATATGAGGTTGCAGGGAAGGTTGGAAGGGAGAGAGAGAGAGAGAAAGAGTGAGCTTTCATTTGTTGGTTCATTTTACATGGCTGTGTCCACCAGGGTTGACCTGAACTGAAGCCAGGAGCATGACATTCAGTCAGGGTGTCCCAAGTGCGGGGCTAAGGCTCCAGTCCCCGGGCTATCTTCCCAGGTATATTAGTGGGGAATCTGCAAGGGAAGTGGAACAGTGAAGGTAAACCAGGGTCTCTAAGACATTGCTCTGCTTTATATTATATTTTGATATATTTTCCTTTTTATACTGGAATACATTCTAGAAATGAAAATTTCCTAAAAGCAAAATTTAGGCACCTGTCTGCCATGAATTGCAAGAACATGTGTTTCTCTTTTATAACTTATAAAATGAACTGTAAGTTAAAACTTTTTTTTTTGGTGGGGGGTTGGTGGTGGGTATGTGTGTGTATGTGCATACTGGATCCATTGAAAGTAACTGAATTAAAAAATGTAACTGAATTAGTTCAGATGAGATTAACCAGGAAGGAGCCATTTTCAAGAAATGTCAGCTAGACAGCATGGTTAGTTGCCTTTTGACAGTAATTCTAAAATAATGAGGTTGGCAAAAGACCATCAGATTCAGATCAAGAACTTTTTGAAGATTTTTTTCCCTCTTATTTTAAATGATGGGACTCACTTTTATTAGCTCTTAAAATTAATAAGAATGGTTTCATTTGTGCTTTATCTATAGTTTCTGGCTTCTTTAAGCTTTGTCTTCATATCCTTATTTTCATGGATTTTAAAACTTTTTGCTTCAAAATAAACTTGATCCTGTCTTCCACGATGCTTTAAAATGTCATTGTGTATGTATTATGACTAATGACAGATTCCTAACTTCTAAACCTAACAGAACAGCACATCTTTAATCATGATGTGCTATAATTTAATGAATTCAGAATCGAGAAAAAGAATAGTTACTTTCATTTATGGATAGTATCATTACCAGAAGAATGTGTTCCAAGTGTAAGAGCTAAAAATTTTTAGATTCCAGAAGAAAAAATGTTTTAAAAATCACTTGGATTCTAGTACTAGATGCTTATTTATATTTAGATGTGGCTATATGTGCATGAATTGATAATGTCTAGGACCAAGCATTTCTTGGGAATGGTTCTTCAATATTTTTGAGGAGTTTTCTCACTTTTGCAATGTCCACTGAAACAGAAATAATGATGATGATGATAATAATAATATAATGATAATAATAATGAAGATGATGTTTTTCTTAAATAATAACCTAATGGATTAGACAAACTGTTTGCCAGTGTAGAAATTTTGAACTGATAATGTATTTAATGGAAAATTTTATGAAAATAATAATATAAAGACTACTGAGTATCTTATGTACCAAGTTTTGCTGAGTGAGTCATATGTTGTGCCATATGCAATCTTTATGTTTAATAGATACATTTCATTTATTTTGAATGATCTACAGATGAAGAATTTGAAGCTAAGATTGGATAACCCCCTGGTTGGAGGCCATTGAGCTGATAAGTTGTTTGTTTCTTTATAAACCTTTAGAAATAGTTTGTCCTTATCTACAAAGTAACTTGCCGAAAGTTTTATTCACACACACACACACATTTTTACAACTTACAGAAAGTTTCTCCTGTTATAGAAGGTTCATCCTAGTGTTTTAACTTCAAATTTTTAATCAATGAATTTTTTTTAAAGTAACTGAATGGATGGTTCAACATTCAAAATGCACAAAGTGAGGAAAATAATACCAATTATGGCATCATCTATTTCAAAATAGGTCCATGTGTCCCTCAGACCTAACAGCCAACAGTTCCTGCAAGATTACCACCACCAGCTAAATAGGACTCCTGGTGTCCCCCTAGTCATGGGAACTGCTCCAACCGGAAGTTGTACAGACAACGGTGCATCCTCAGCAGTGTCACAGGAGGTAGAAAGTGGTGAGCCAGGAGCAAGGGCTATAAAGACCATGGTGGAAATCTAACATAAGAACCTGGACCTAGAGAGAGTGCTGGAGAGAGTGGCACAATTGGCTGCAAAGAGCCATGTACCAACTGCAATAAGTAGAATCGAGTTGTAGACCTGTGGGTGACAGAGCTTAGAAACCTGCCCCAAGGAGAAGATTCTGCTAAGCAGAAGAGCAATGACCCAGAGCAAAAGATACAAAGGCAAAATGAATATTACTGACAACTCCCCTGCAAAGGAGCAAAACCCTTTGTCAACCTCAGAGTTAACTGAGGAAGACATCGAGAAAAAGGGGGATACAGAATTCAAAACACTTGTTATAAAACTTCTATCAGCAACAAGAAGCACATAAAGCAGGCGTTAAAGGAATTTAAGGAATATGTCACACTGGAAATGAATCAAATGAAAGCTAATACATTAGAAATGAAGAATACAGTGTAGCAATTAAAAGTACAGTGGAGAGTCTCCAAAATAGAATGAAATATGCAGAAGAATGAATCTCAGAATTGGAAGGCATTTCCTGTCACCAGAGAGAAGCAAACAAAAAGCTGGAAGCAGAGCTGGATCAGGTCAAAAAAGTAGAAAAACACTATTACGAGGCCTAATATAAGAGTTATGGGAGTCCCAGAAAGTGCAGAAAGAAAAACCGCTTTTACAAATATATTTAATGAAATAATAAGGCAAAATTTCCCTAATGTAGAGAAAGAATTGAGAAACAACATCCAGGAGGGGCAAAGAACTCCCAACAGACCTGATCAAAAGCGATCTTCACCACAACACATGATTATCAAGTTCTCTTGAATGAAACATAAGGAAAGGATCCTTAAATGTGCAGGTGAGAAAAATCAATTGACATATGAAGGAATGCCAATTAAACTCACAGGAGACCTCTCACAGGAAACTTTTCAGGTCAGAAGAGAATGGAGTGACATATTCCAGATCCTAAAAGAAAAAAATTGTTGGCCTAGCATAATATATCCAGCAAAGCTTTCTTTTGTCTTTAACAATGAAATAAAATTCTTCCACAGTAAAGAAAAGTTAGAATAATTTGCCTCTTCCAGACCTGCCCTACAAATGATACTTCAAGATGTTCTCTAGACAGAAGAGGAATAGCACCCGCCAAAACCAAAGGTAAATGTGAAGAACATCCCAGTAAAATGACAACAGAAGACTAAATATGAACAATCCATTGCTACAAATGAAAGGACCAAATTACCACCCATTCACATTAACCCTGAATGTAAATGGCTTAAGCTCAATCAAACATCATAGATTAGTAGACTGGATTAAAAAATAAAGCCCATCTGTTGCCTACAGGAGACACATTTTACCAACAAAAATCAGGGGAAACTATATCTCATGGATTTTGATTGTTTTGTTCTTGTCAGTTTCATCTCTTTAAAACACTTTCTTCTAATTAAATTATTCAATGACTTGTGCATCATACAGTAGCATCATTTTCTTGAAGAAGTTTCTTGATTTTCTTTTTAATTTCTTCAGTGACACATTAGTCATTCAGTAGCATGTTATTTAACTTCATGGTGTTGTTAATTTCTTATTTCTTCCTTTTATTGATTTTGTTTTGTGGCTTTTCATTTAAGGGGATGTATAGTAGCTGTGTAATGAAGACTCTGATATCTAGTAACATGCTATTTAACTTCATGGCATTGTAAATTTCAATTTTTCTTCCTATTGTTGATTTTGTATTGTGGCTTTTCATTTAAGGGGAGGTACAGAACTGTGAAATGGAGACTAACACATCCAGACGTGAGGATATAATGCGGTATGTTTCTCTACTTCCAGACTAAAGATCATCTTACAATGAAACTGTTTACTATATGACAACAGGATGCTGGACTCTCTGCCATTGTCCATGCCCACAATAATGGACATATAACTGTGCAAGAAGAACTATACTTTAGCAATGATATAGGGGAATTCAGTGGGAGAGGGAATTGGGGAGGCGATAAGGGAAATCCCAGGGTCCTATGGAAATGTATTATAAACTAATAATAATAATAAATAAAAGGTTACAAAATGCACAAAGTACTAGAGTGAAAACCAGTATCCCTTCTTTTGTTCCTTATCCCTTCAGCCCCCGTTTCCAGAGACAGCCACTCAACTAGCTTTCTTGTTTTGTTTTTTTTTTTTTTTCCAGAGCCTTATTGAGGTGTTATTTGCACCACGTTGTAACTATCTATTTTAAGGGCACAACAAAATGTTTTCCAGAAAATTTAGACTGAATGTGGTGAAAAACTCTTAAAGTTTTAAATTTTCCATTACATTTCAAAAAAGGAGAGAGACCAAGGGACAGAGAGAGAGATTGATGTTGTGTTTTCCAGTTCATTTCCCAAATGCCAGCAGGTAGGGCTGCGCCAAGCCAAACCCAGGAGCCTGGAACTCCATCTGGCTCTCTCACATGGTGACAGGGCCCTAACCACTGGAACTGTCATAATGGGAGCATTAACAGAAAGCTGGATTGGAAGGCAAGGTGCTAGGTTCATCTGTGACTATGCCAAAATGTCTGCACCCCTACCTATATTTTGCCTTTTTAAAAAATGTTAACAAGAAATTTTTGTTGAAGCTCACCTCTTCTACATTTGTTTTCTTAAATCATATAGCCTCAAGCTGTCAACCCATTTCTTCTGTCGTATCTCTAAATTGATACACATAGACACACATAGACAGGCAAATAAGTCACTACATGTCAGAGTGAGCATAGGGAATTTATACTTATGAACCTTACTCTTTTTCCTAGACAACATACTTCAGCCATACACAGTCTTAGGTGCTCATTTATAAATGCTGATAGATATGTTATTAGCAACAAGCACATTCTCTTGCAAATATACAGGTGGTGTCTGCTGACTTGATAAAAATGGACAGCAAAGGGAGTGAATCATTCTCTTCCTCCTTCAGGTCCGTATTTTGAAGGAGAAGGAGCTCTATTTCCCACCCACGCCAGTTACTGAATGATAGGGAAACACATTTGAAACATCTAAATCGAATACCATGTACCAGGATAAACGATAGAAGTCAAAATTGGCAAAATGAGAACACATGTGTGCAGAGCAAACGGAGATGAATATAAATGTGTGATATGAAATATAAAATTAACAAATATGTTTGATATAGAAATACTGCCTTCAAAGTATATGCTATTTTAAAATGCATTCATGAGAGGGGTGGAAATGCAGTCAGTTGGATAAGAGAAACTGCATAGCCTATTCCTAACCCTTAATTCTTCTGAAGAACATTTCACACCACCAAGAAAAGAAAAGCTGTTAGATACAGACAGTTGATTCCTTACCAGGACAGATGCCCAGCATTTCAGAAACGATTTGGACACAGGGGGAAAATAATCTCTTTTCTCCATGATGTGGCAGCAAAGAATAGATCAAGAACCTGAGACAGAGGAGTGCAGCAAGGGGCTAAAAATGGGGCAAGTTTTCCTGTTCAGAGGAGTGGGAGAGAAGACAGGCAAGTTACCAACAAGCAGCAGAGAGATGCAGATTTTTTTTTTCTGTATTAATCTTAATACTTATCCCTCTAGTCGTTAACTTACCTGGATTCAATCAATTTTCCCCTCCTTTGGATGTAGGGAAGTCCTGTATGCCTGTGCTACATCAGCCAGTCACAAGTTCCCTGAACTCTAACTTGACTCATTTCCATCAGCATGCATTGAGGTATTCTGCTATGGTAGGCGCTGGAAAATACAAAATAAATAATATGCAGAACATCTCTTTGCATCCAGTCCTACCTGCACTACAGAAGGTAGTATGAATTGCTTTCTATTAGGACCTTGTTCTACTCTTGTATTATTTAGCTCTACGATACACACCTGCTTCTTCTTACTGGGTTTCAGAACTTTGCCTGTTAAAGGCCTTGGTTTTTGGTCACAGTATACCATGAGACATCTCAGCCTCTTGGATTCTGCTACTTGGTCTCTAATGAGAACTTTCCCTTGGGTTTAAGACAATGTTCAATTACTGTTGTACCTTTTACCTGAGATCTTGGCTTTTGTCATGAGCTCTGTGATCACTTGAAACAACTTCTAGGAATTCTTCAGGAATTGTTCTCGAAGCCTCCTGTTACTTAAGGACAGCAGCTTGGCTCCATGGTTATTACTTCTGGATTTATACAGAATTATGGATACATGGATATATCTCTCATCTCTGTTTTCTCAAGGGATTTGAGGCAGGCTGGAGAAACACATACATTTTCAAAAAGACAAAATAAGAATCCAAGAACTTGGGGCCATAAGAAGGAAAACACCAAGCTGGATACTATGCTAGCTGCTTCCTGGATGTGAGGGCTGCAGATTTGGTTGTAAGCCTCATAATTGGCTAAGGTAAAGGAAGAAAAACTGCATTATTCACAGGGATAAGACATTCATGACAAACTGATTGCTATGAGGAAGTGAGCCTTCTCTGGAGTCTGATGCCCGAGAGAATGCCTTCACTGTGAGCTGTGTTAGATGGCTTAGAAAATGAGCATCACATTTTTCCCATTGCATGCCTCAGTGTTGGCTGATGCCTGATAATCAAAGGTAACTCAGTTAATACAAAGCTAGAAGGAAACCAACTTTTACTCTTGTCTTTCGGAAGGAGGATTCTTTTCTTTAAAGATTTATTTATTTATTTTAATTTGAAAGGGCAGAATTACGGAGAGACAGAGTAAAGTCTTCCATCTGCTGGTTCACTCCCTCAAAAGGGCACAACAGAGCTGAACTGATCTGATCTAAGCCATGAGCCAGATGCTTTTTTTGGGTCTTCCTTACCAGTGCTGGGGCCCAAGGACCTGAACCATCTCCTGCTGCTTTTCCATGCCATAAGCAGGGAACTGGATGGGAAGTGGAGTAGAATCCATGAAGTGGGACATGAAACCATGACCATGTGGGATGGTGATCCAGAGGATTAGTAGGATCCATAGGATTAGTCTGATATGTACCACACTAGGACTCCCCAGAATGAGGCTTCTTAACATTACTCTGACCTGCTTGCAGCTTCTAGTTAGTGCACCAGTATTCAAGTAATTCTTCTAAAGTGGAAGCAATTCAATTTCAAGCAGCAACTCTTTGGGATTTAAATGAGGTAGCATAAAGCAAGCTTAGCAAAGGCATTAAAGAAATATAAATGGTCATCAGTTTCTCATTTTGTGGCACTGTAGTGACTTTCACAGAGATGACGATAACTTTGTCTGCAGCGTAGTGAAAAGAGTCAGGAAAACACATGTGTGTCCTAGAAATCACCAAGGTCTCACAGTCTCTGTGACCTCTTCTGTAAAACTGAGATAATAGCTAATGAAGAAGTAACTAGAAACTTTACCATCCCTAGCCTGGAATACAGCAAGCACCCAATTCATTAATATGCCTTTTTCACTCTTGACTTTCTGGAGTGAAACAATTCGTTGGAAGTACAAAGGGCCACAAAATCTAGTTGACACTGGGGGATCACGCTGTGTGTTAGCAGCCCTATCCTTCCAAATTCAAAGTCTCTGCATCAATTTGAACATTTTTCGCTCACTGGCTAGGAATTCTACTGTATTCAAGTATCCTTGCAGTATTAGTGTCAGGCAGCAGTAGAATCATTCCACGGCCCATTTCATTTCCTATGTTCTGTTTCTCTCTCTCTTTCTCATTTTGTTTTTAGAAGCAATGAGAAAAAGAGTCAACTTCCCATTTCTTGGCTCATTCCCCAAATGTTTGCAACAGCTAGGAGCCAGGGACTCAATCCAGGTCTCCCACATGGACCAGGGACTCAATAACTTGAGCCATCACTGCTACTTTCTAGGGTCCACATTAGCAGAAAGCTGGTATTAGGAGGCAGAGCCACACCGCTCTGATATGCTGTAGCTCCCACCAATGAACATGAGAATGAGGGTAGGGGTGGGCTTGGCTAGACTGCTGGTGGCACCTGCTAGCTTGAATGTGGGCTGGGAAGTAGGGTCGATTGGGCTGAGCTAGGCTCCAGTGCCTAGTGATGTGTGTAAGAGTCTAATGAGATGCAGACTTGACCAGTCTGCTGCACATACTGGCATGTGCTGGAACCACAGCTGGGGGTGGGCCTGGTGGGGATTATTGGGAGTCACTGCAACTAGGCTGAGGTTCCTACTAGAATGCATGAGAGCTGAGTGTGCAGTGGGCAGGGTTAGGCTGAGCCACAGCATCCATTGGTTTGTGTATGAGCTGGGGCTGGGGACAGAACTGGCCAGGTGACTGTAACCACCAGTATGTTTAGGCTGATATGGATAATGGACTGAGCTGGACTGGTGTTAGAGTTAGATTCAATGTTCACTCCTTTCATCCTCTTTCATTGCATAGGACCCTAAACTTGGTGTTTTGTGGGATAAAGGATGATCTGTTTTTGTTAGGAATGAGTATGAATTTGAGGAGGATAGCACTGATGAATAAACAAATGTTTTTAAAGTTGTTTACTGTGTGCTAGTTGCTGTATGTGTAAGGCTGATGGAGTTGCAGGCTCATTTAACCCTTTCCTTAAACATTTAAGACTTTTCTTCTAAGCCCAGTCCAGTATAGAGAAGCTCTGGGCTTTGCTGCTTTATCATAAAGGACACTGAACTCTTCAGGTTCCTCACTGGGCAACCAGAGTGGTGGTTTATGGCCAAGGCCATATTTAGAAGCACCAGGAGTGAACTTGCAAAACCTTATCTGTTCTTGAGTCTAATAAATGGCCTTGGATGTCTTTAAGAGCTAACATGGTCTGTGAATCTTCACAAAAGAGCCCTCTTCAGTGCTCCACAAAATTCCAGGGCATCCAAAGGCCCAACCCTGAAGTCTGTCCTCTGACCTTCCATAATCAGGAATCTGTGTTTGAGTAGCATGCTCCAGAATCTACCAGTGAACTTGAACTATGATTATTTTCATCAATGAATTGGATTATAAAGATAATGATGAGGGCAACAAAATGTGTGGTGAAGACAAGAAAACAAAGAGAGAAGTTGCATTGTCAGACACACTGATAACAACTTTAATATAGGCAGAAGTAAACTCTTTCATTCTGGGATCCTGTAATGAGCTGAACTGCATTTTCCTCAAATTCATGCATGGGTGCACTAACCCTGGTACCTCAGAATGTGAATATATGAGAAGGTGGGACAGTTGAAAAGACCACTGAGTTAAAAGGAGGATTTTGGGGTAGGCACTAATCCAGTCTGTCTGGTGTCTTAGGAAAAGAACATTTAGGGCCTGGAGTGGTAGCCTAGTGGCTAAAGTTCTTGCCTTGCACGCACCAGGATCCAATATGGCTGCTGGGTTGTGTCCCAGCTGCTCCATTTCCCATCCAGCTCCTTGCTTGTGACCTGGGAAAGCAGTCAAGGATAGCCCAAAGCCTTGGGACCCTGCACACCCGCATGGATGACTTGGAAGAAGCTGCTGTCTCCTGGCTTTGGATCTGCTCAGCTCCAGCCACTTGGGGAGTGAATCATCGGATGGAAGATCTTCCTCTTTGTCTCTCCTCCTCTCTATATATCTGATTTTCCACTAAAAATAAATAAGTCTTTTTAAAAAAGCTTAAAAATGGCTTAAAAAAGGAAAGAACATTTAGTTGTACAAGATACTAGAAACCAGAAAGCTGAGCAGAGAGACCACAGGTGTAGAATCAACTCTGCCCACACTTTGATCTTGACTTGTAGCCTTCAAATCATGAGAAAATACATTTGTGTTGTTTAATCCATCCAATCTATGGGTTTTGCTATAATAGCCTGAGCAAACCAATGCAGACCTCAAAAGACAATTTCATACGAACGTAAGAGGGCATGAGGCTGGGGAAACTGACCTTAGAGAAGCTCTGTGAAAGCCATATGCTAAAAGAGACTTAACATTGGTGTCTGGCAGGATGGCTCAGTGGCTAAATCCTTGCCTTGCAACTACTGAGATCCCATATGACTGCTGGTTTGTGTTCCAGATGCTCTACTTCCCATTCAGCTCTACTGCTTGTGGCCTGGGAAAGCAGTAGAGGATGGCCCAAAGCCTTGGGACTCTGCACCTTCATGGGAGACTAGGAAAAAGCTTTAGATGCTGGCTTTGAATCAGTTTGGCTGCTTGGGGGATGAACCAGTGGACAGAGTATCTTTCTCTTTGTCTCTCCTTTCCTCTGTAAATATGCCTTTCCAATAAAAATAAATCCGAAAATAGGAGAGACTTAACATTGAGAAAGATTAGGAGAGATTTTACATGGATTTAGTTGATTTAAAATGCATGTAAAATGTTTTGTTTACCCAGTCTGTATGAAATTGTACCATAAAATTCAAAAATTCAAAATAAAATTTAACAAAACAAGAAACATTTCAGATACTTTAAGCATCCACGAATTATGCTCTATTAAGAGAAAATAATTTTTAAAAATTTTGGGTACTCACACTTAATAATTTCAAGTGAGTCCACTTGTATTTTATTACTTATAAAAATAAACAAACAGAAATACTTCCTTGAATAAAAAATGTTTTGTTTAAAAGCAATATGCTCATAGGTCTCCCCTTTTGAGAGTTATGTGACTTAGTATACTGTACAATAAAGTAACAGCACCTGAGACTGGGTAATTTATTTATAAGAAGGAGATTTATTTAGCTCACAGTTGTGGATGTTCAAGAACATGGTGCTGGCATCCTGTCAAGGGTGCTCTGGCTGTGGCACAATGAAGTAGAGATATGCAAAAGGAACTGACCCGTGTGCAATGAGAGACACGATTTTTAAAAGTCCCAGCACCTCCCAACGCTGCTACAACAGTGGCCAAATGTCTAGCACTTGAGCCTCTAGGGTATACCCTTTTGCCATCCCCAGATCATCATATCCTGGATTTGCTTCTGCTAATGACTATGAGTAACCCTTGGCTAAGGGATGGCCCATCACTCCCCTCTTCTTTACTACTGGGGAGCAATGTCAGGAAAGGAATGAAAAGGCACTCTTTTACCTTGAACTCTGGAATGCACACAAGGGAAAGCAAGAATACAGCTGGTGCAGGGTATATGCCAGGAAAAACCATCTCTCTCATGAGTCTGTGAACTCTTGAGTCCTTGACTACAGCTTATCCTGGCCTTCTCTGATGAATACACAGTGGATGGAATGAATCAACAGCCAAGTAAAGCTCAGGTCAGCTGTGCTTTGGTCACATTGAGAATAATGACTCAAGCTGTAGGGAGGATGAATTAAGGAATCCAAGAGCAAATTGTGTTGTTCAAGGAGGAGAGATCAAGGTGATGGAGGACAGTTGAAACTACCTCATGGGAAGAAAAACGAGAAGGAGTGGAGGTTTGTAAGAGAAGAGGATGTGAGAAGCTTATGGAAAATTGAGTGAACCCATCCTATGGGGCCTGAAGGAGTCATCAAGGGCTTTTAAGAGGAACTTTGGTGGAGGAAATTTTTGTTTAATATTAAATTGCTCATGAAGAAAGAAGAATTTCCTAACATTTGTAATTGCTCCAAAAAAGTTTGTGAGAACTCTTCACTAGTGGTATTTGGTCCGACACCAGTGATACTTTGTCAGAAATATTGAGGAATGCTATTGTGGAGCCCTGGCCTCACCGGTAGGTTCCACACATTTGCAACAGCTTACCAAAGTCTTACCTGGCACCTCCTGCAGAATAAAATATAAATCATGTAAAGATGGTCTTTATAGCAATGTGTTTCTTGATGAACATAAAGAATACGGGCTATTTACATATCAGCTAATTGCTAAGTATCCCCTGTTTGCTAAGCACTATTCCAGTGTTGGAAAAACACAACAAAGCTGAGGTTATAGATGTTTTGAAATTCATATTCTGGTAGAGTAGACAAACCTTAGCCAGTAAACTAATAGGAAGGACAATTTTTGTAGTGGTGGTGCTATGAAATAAACAAAATGTGGTATAATATAGCTGACTGAGTGAAGATATGTCGAAGTGAGAAGCCAGGAAAGATGGATGTCTCTAGGATCTGAAAACCAAATGACAAGGAAGATTCGGAACAGAATGTTCCAGGCAGAGGGAAGCAGGACCATGAGCAAGGTGGAAGCGAACAGAACACATGTAAGTAGTGGAGCAATTGTAGGCGTCAGCCCCCGAAGAACAATAAGAGAGCAGGGAGAGGGACAGCTCATAGAGCATCTTACATACCAGTTTTCAAACTACTAATGATAAAGCAACTTCCAAAACAAGAGGTTTCAGTCACAGACAAACATGCAATTCAAATGTACATGACTGTCTTGTGGCTGCGCCTCATGACCATTTTCTCGCCATCCTCACAATCCCCTAACTGGACTCTCTTGTTCTGAAGGACATGACCAGTCATATGTTTGAATGTATGGCAACATCACATTACCATGATGAAAGTTTCTAAATGCTAACTCTCAATCTTTGTTCTTATCTCATTGCACGCCATTCCTGGATCTGTGAATTACACTTGGAGTAGTGTATTAACAGAACCTTGGGTTTTGCTGTGAAGCTGTGGAAGCATACATGGGGAGGTGGGAAAGAGGAGGATCAATGGTGGTTTACAGGACTATCTATGGTGGTGTTCCTCACCAATATGGGGAAGATCCATGGAAGACAAATAACGTTTAAACAGGAAAGGGCAAAATGTCTGATTTGAGCATATTAAGTGAGAGATGTCTAGACTGCCAAGGGGAGAGGTCAGGAAAGAACTTAGACGTGACTCTGTAGCTTGCCACAGAGGTCAGGGCCAGACTTGGAGTTCTGCGGAATCATGACAGCCTGAATTTAAAGTCTTAGACAAACCCAGTTATGTACCAAATGTCACAATGAAAGAATAGAATCCCAGATCTAAGCAAGGGGCAATTCTGATGTGAGAGTTGACTCCATTTATCTCCATGATCCAATAATTTTGATTCTAACATCTATGGAGTCTCAAGGGTTCACAAAATGCAGAGTGAAACTGCAAAATATGTAGCCATTTGTAAATATGCATGAAATGAATGATCAAGTTCCAAAATACGTTTAAAGCTCTGAGAGTTTGCAATTCTAACACATTAATGATGCCATGGGTTGAATTTTTCTTCTCTGCAAGATAATCCCATGTCACCAAAGTGTTGGATGTGAGTGATATTTTTGGGAGAAAGAATCATTTTTGTAGATGTTATGGAGTTAAGGATCTGGAAATCATTCTGTATTATTTGAGTGGTGCTTAAATCCGATGACAAGTATCTTCAGAAGAGACAGAACAAAGGAGAGACACAGAGAAAAGGGGCAGAAGGCCATGTGACCATGGCAAAGAATGGAGATTTGCAGCCTCAAATCAAGTGATAAATCAAAGGTTACCTGCAGCCACTGGAAGCTGTAGGAGGCATTTTTGCTGTGAGACTTAAGCGCAAGTGCAGCCCTACTCAAACACCAGTCCTAGCAACCCCTTGACCTGGGACTTCTGACCTCAAATGCTGTGAGACAGTGAAGTCCTCTTGTTTCAAGCCATTCAGCTTTTGGTGACTTGTAAGGAATCCCCAGGAAACCAATGCACAGAATGCTGTTTAGTTGACACAACTGCAGCCTTTCCTGTAACTATTCTTAACACAGTGCCCTCCAGCTGCCTCTACACACTTGGTTTAACTTGAGAGAATTTACAGAGAATGCTGATGTGTAGAGCACAGCCTCAGAGATTCCGCTCTCATGGGGCTGGCATCCAGGCTGGCACAGGTGCAGAGCCAGAGGAAAGAACTCCTATTTATTTAGTCACAACATCTTACTGTCAGGGGATGGCACAGAAGTCCTTGGGGTGGAAAATTTGACATCAAGCACTTTTATGTATAGGTATCAGGTGTTCTGAGAAACTGGCTGAGGCTGTTCTGCATCAACCCTCTTTGTAGACTTTCTGGCATGAACAGTCCTGTTCCCAAAGCAAGCGGATGAAGGGCCGCTCCAGTAGGCGTTCACCATTGCTCAACTGTGCATTCCCTGTGCTGCTCCCAGGATCTCCCAGGCCTCCCTTTAATACAAACCCAGATCTTCAATTACAAGTCCCCACTCCAAATTGTCCCTCTCTTCTGCACAATCAGATAATGACAACTATGATTTTTCTGGTGGCCTGCTACTTTGGGCAGATTCTAAAAGTGTGCTGCATAGGAGAAGAGCAAGCTGTTACTGCGAAATGGATTCCTGACTGTGGAACAAAGCCCTTCCTTGTTCATCAGCCCTAAATAAATGTTTCTTTATGTTTGCAGTTGTGTGACCTCCTGGAGTGGTCTTTCTCTTGCGTCAGCGAGCAGTCAGGAGTGTCATGCCGTTTCCAATGCGTGCTCCTCTGTGAGGGTCTTTGACGAAGACTCACTGCATCCATTGACTCCGCGGGAAATCTGAGGTCACAAGTTTGGCTGGTGCACATGAACCCAACAAAGAAGATGGTTTTGCCCTCCTGAAACAAAGCCAGAGACTTGATCTCTTCATTGTGCACTTTGGACCATGTGCTAACGATGAGGATTTTTCTAATATTAATCCCTCTAATGACAGCTTCTCCCAGCCCTTACACAAACCCCACAAGGCCTCGTGGCTTGGCAAGCCAGACAGAATAAAGGCAGCACGGCATTTGGCTTTTGAACTGAGTTCAAGGCAATTAAAGTCAAGGGATAAGGAGGGAAGGAGGGGGGCATAGAAATGCCAGCATAATAAGTAGTATGACTGGAGCACTCTGCAAATTAACTCAATTAGACAAAGCCTGATTTAACGGGGAAGATGGTGAGAAGCACTGCCCTCATTAAATTTGCCTGTTAGAGGTGCTCCTAATGAAATTAAATTTGTGTTAGTTGTTTGAGTCACATAAAATAGTGTCTGCATGTGCCTGTACACATGTGCACATGTGAAGGTAAGTGATTTTTTTTAAGGAGAGGGATAGATGAAAAAATACATTTAGTATAAAAAGACAGTAGATTTTCAGGAACTCAAGAGTGGAAGACTAGGAGATAGACAAGCTGTAAAGAAGAGACTGCAAAGGGAGAGTTCTTGCAATCACAAAGTCATGAGTCTCCTCCAGTTGTGGATTCTGTTCGCTTGCCTGACCTGTGGAATCCTGCCTGGAGTCTGGGCTCAATTCCCCCGTGTCTGCATGACCCTGGACAGCCTGGTGAACAAGGTGTGCTGCCCGCCTCTGGGTGCTGAGCCCTCCAACATCTGTGGATCACAGGAGGGCCGGGGGCAGTGCACAGAGGTGCAAACCGACACCAGGCCCTGGAGTGGTCCTTACATCCTACGAAACCAGGATGACCGCGAGCAGTGGCCAAGAAAGTTCTTCAACAGAACCTGCAAGTGCACAGGTGAGGCCTCCATGGGCAGAGCTGGCCCTACTCTGGGCTTTGTGGGACGGGCACTGGTTGAGAAAGGAGCCCCTTCTCAAGAGAAGAGACCACTGAGCAGAGCTTTGAAAGGAGAACAAATCATGTTTTGGTGAGAAGCATTAGTGAGACTAATGCTGCCTTGGTTCACATCCTCAGGTACACCCACTTATGAAAACTTTAATAAATATTACTTGGGCCAAGCCTGGTTATGTATATGAACGCATGCCAACATACCATTGGTTTGTTTATTGGGAAAGAAGTCAAAAGAGCTCCAGAGTCAGCTTTGAAAGTCAGAACAAGTCCTTTCAGGATGAGTTCGGTGCCCGCTGCTGAAATGGGCTTACGCTTGCGGAGGAGGGAGTGGGTGAGGCTTGGCATTTCCAGGTGGGATCAGAGGCAGGTGTTCCTTCATGCTGGCTACAGCGCTTCTAATGATTTGTGCGCATCCCAAGCAGGGTGCATCTTTCTCGTTAAAGCTATGACTGGGTTGTAGCTTTGTCGGTGCTGGACAGACAGCAAGACAGAACTTTCTCAGTGAGCTGGGAGAAAGGGTTGTTATCTGATAGCAGTGGTTTTCTTTTTTCTTTTTTCTTTTTCTTTCTTTTTTGTTGCTGTTTTCACTCTTGTCTAGTTTGCTTGGACTTAGGAAATGGGATCGGTGCTGTTTCAATAGGCCCTGGTCTCTTTTATGTCCTGTTTTTTGGAAATCTCTGCGCGTTTCTTCTTCCTCTGGGATCTTCTTCCTCTGGGATCTTCTTCCTTTGGGATCTTTCTAGGTCCTCCTGAAATGTTGTTTCCCTGTAGTTCCCAGCAGCCATATCCAGTGGTGATAAACACTCAAAAACTGCCAGGGAATTCAAAACACAGAAAATATAAGTGTCAACTTCTGTAAAGTCCTTGGTCACCCTTCTCTGGTGGCTGAATGGATAAGACCTGCCTTTTAAAGTATTTATTTCTTTTCTGCTATGTTTCTGTAACTTAGGAGAATCATGCCACGGAAGCCTGTGAAGTATTACTAACGGAGTGTCTGAAGGGCTATTCTGTTGATGGAAGGATATTCGATTTTTTGTTTGTTTAGAAGTTCTGGATTTAAACTCATTTTGGAATAATATTTTTAATTCTTTGATAGAAAGTTATTTTTGGTGGGTCCTTGTTTTACTCTGGTTATGAATGGCAGTGAAGGTTTTAATAGCAAATTGAGGATGTTGCCATCCATCTTTTTCTAAACTGTTTTAGCACCTGCTTATTTAGACATTGCCTCTTGGATTGTCATTGTTTCTTCATCTAATGAGGAGCGCAGGCTTCACATGACCTGTGTGACTGGAAATCACACTGATACAGTACATTTTTGGGTCCAAACTAAAAAATACCCCCAGAACAATCATTTTCGTGTCAGTTAGTCTTAAAGTGCATTAGCTTTTTGTAAGGTGGGAATCTCCATTTTATGGAATTCTAAGGAAGAGGACTTTATGAAATCATATCTAATTATTAACTCCCCTTATCTCTGTCTCCTTTGAGTTTTCTACTTGGCTAACAGGTTATCATCATTTTACAGGACAGGGATGTGAAGGATAGGAATGACACAGAAGAAAGGGGTAATTGCTGTTTACCTTTGCTGAGAGCATACTTATAGATATTGTTAGAAGTGACAGTCATTTGAGGTCACAGTGATCTGCAACCAGACTTGGGTCCTGTTAAGTGCAGACCATGAGCCTCATCCCCAGGCCAGTCACCAAAGCAGGGCTCTCTCACAGTGTATGATCTCTTTCTCCAATCATGGTCAAGGCCATCTGTACCCCTGTAACCTCCCAGCCCTTGCCATGCTATGAGACTGTGGCTCCCGTCCTCCCTGGCACCAGCTGGGTCTGACTGTGAACGGTAGCTCTCTCTCTCTCTCTCTGTGTTTGTATGTGAAATGTGAAGGAGAGAGAGAAAGAATGAGAGAGAAAGGGGGAGAGAAAGAGAGATTTGGCTATTTTATGTTTCATTTGAGAGGAATCCTGCATTATTAGCCTTTCTGTGCCTGGCTTGTTTCACTCAGCACAATATTTTTCAGGTTCATTCATTTTGCTGCAAATGTTAGAATTCTGTTTTTCTGCTTGCTTATCTATTTTAAAGATTTCTTTATTATAGTCAGAGAGCTCTTCCATCCAATTGTTATTCCCCAAATGGCCATGGGTCAGGATGAAGCCAGGAGCTAGGAGCTTCATCCATGTCTTCCATATGGCTGAAGAGAGCGGCCTGAGGACTTGTATCATCTCCTGCTGCTTTGTAAGGTGCATTAGCAAGAGCTGGCTTGGTTGTGGAACAGCCAGGACACATACCAGCACACGTATGGGATACCAGTGAGGGAGGTAGCGGCTTATCTCACTATGCTACAGTGCCACCCAGAATTTTCCTTTTAAAGGCAAAATAATATTCCATCATACGTCTGTACTGACTTTGGGTGGATACACTTACGTGGACTAGGTGGCCTAGCCATTGGAATCTCAAGGCACCAGACCAAGTTTAATGTCCCAATATAGGACAGGAGCCCTTTCATTTATTCTACCCTGAGAGAGATGCTTGCCTTCTCAGGGTTGCTTTCTGGCGGTTTAGATAGAAAAGCCTGACAGTCAACCTCCCAAAGTCCCTGTCTTCTGGTGCTTTTCCTCAACGCTCTTTTCTGAATAGAATCCATGCAAAATCTCAAACTTCTTAAGAGAATGTCAGCTAGCTTCTGGCAAGAAGATTATTGATGACCTTGAATTTTAGTAATTTTCTGGAAAAACAAACATACCATCACATACACAATCATGGAAATGGTTTAAAAATGTTAGCCTAATAAATACATGCTCTGGGAATTTTTTTTTCTTTTTGTAAAAAATTTTCAGTTCTATGCTCACATTTTTCTATATATAGAACATTCCCTTCTCCAGTAGGATCAAGGAAAGTGAGATAATTGCTGAACTTAGTGGTCAGGGCACTTCAACATCAGCATTCACCTTTAAGGCTTACCTACCAGTTGGCCTTTGTGAGAAACCACCAGTTGCAACGATGTCTTTAGGCTTTTGAAAAACATGTGTGCCAAATAATTTTTGAACAGTTGGCTGAGAATGTCTTGTTTGTACAAGTGACTAAGTGTCTCCATTTTCCAATCTCTGAAATGGGGATAATGATGAAACCACACTTGTAAAATCCTTTTGAATTCTCTAGATGAAAGGACTTATGTGAGTGTAAAGTATTGTTATTAAAATAATAGAATCTCTAATTAAAAGGAATAGGCTATTTAGAGTTCCTTGTAAAGTCACTAATCAGAGGTCTTTAAGCTTATTTAGCCTAATGCCTTTCTGAGGCTGAGCTGATGCAGTTCATGTAGGAACCTGTGGTGTTTAGATGTTTTCGTTCCCTTCCATTTTTTTCCTATTCCTAAGTAGATAAAGAACTTCTGCCTGTCAATTTAATTCTTGCTCAAGGATATTCTCCAAGTGTTGATAGTACGAGGGGGTCTTTTTATTTTCTATCTCCATGTCTTAGGAAGATAACCCCATCCTTTCTAAAAAACCCTCTTTTGACTTGTATCACTATTGATAGACTAGCGGGAGCATTAACTCATTTTAGATTTATGTGAGGTCCTATAAAAATATAGATGAAAGGAATAACTCTTCTGTGTGCTTGGTTTTCATATTCTCACACTTTTCAGTTGTCTTCAGGAGGGCAACAGATTCCCTACATCCAAACCGTAGGCTCTTAGCGGAAAGGAATTGCGCTACAGTGTAATCTATTTTCCTGTGACACCTACTGGAATATCATTTTTTAAATTAAATATATTTCCAAGTCATTACATGGGCCCAAATTGAGATGAGTGCTCCCTTGTTAGTGTATACGCATTGTTTTTGTGGGCCACTCTGATGCATTACTTTGTTCATCACATGGTGAGGCATTCCCAATCTTCCAAGTCAAGGTTAGTCATTTAATTCTGTTGTCCGACAGCACTTGATTTATTTCTCCACTTCCACCTTTTCCACAAGAAGGCTTGTATGATGTGTGCATGCCTTTTATTCCCTTCCAGCTAAGGGATTTAGGCTACTTCAAAAAGTTCATGGAGAACGGAACAAAAAGATGGTTTATTATTTGGGGGCAAATACATTTGAAATTCATGCATGTGTGGGGTTTTTCAAAATTTATGAAATTTGCATATGATGAAAAAGTTATGCAAGAATTTCAATCTTTTTGCAGTAAGATGAAATCTCTTAATTTCATTTCCACGAACTTCTTGAAACCCTCTCCTATTTGTATCCTTTGCTGTCTACTGCCTTTTATTCGATTTTTCATTGCTTCTTTCATTACTCACTTAGCCAGCATTTATATAGAACCAATTATGTTGGGCAATTTATGTACAGAGAGGAAGGAAAACCCACACAATTCTTAAAGTGTGCACGGTATAGGGATAAACCATACATGAAAACAAATTGTTGCTATATCATTTGATACGTGGTATCTAATAAAACTAATAATAACCCTTATTATAGACCTTAATATACCAGATAATGTTGTAAGTGCGCCATATTAATGTGCTCTGTTTATGTGAAAACTTTGTGAAGTCTTACCCTGACCCAACAGGCTCTGAGAGGTGAAGTCCACAGTTACCAGATGTGTACAAAATGCTAAGGGAGTACAAGTGAAGGCATGTTCAGTGCTTTTTTGAGAAACAAGAGCTCATTTGGGGGGGCAGTTTTAGCATCACAACAAAACAGAGTCAAGACCATAGAGATTTCCCACACATGCCACCCCAACATACCCACAGGCTCTGCAGTTTCCCGAGGGTAGTTTTGACTAGCCTTTAAGCAGTACGTGTTCAGTAAATTATCTGTTGTAAAATAAAATGAGGAGAGGGGGAAGCAGTTAGGTACTGAGAATTTTGTTTGTATCAACCAAAAAGAATCTTGATAAAGAAAGTAGAATAGTTTTAAAATTCACAGGATAAGTTATGAATAATTCAACAACGAGAGCCTCCAATCCAAAAACAAGTTCTAGATCTTCAAATGTATGAGTTTGTTGAATTTGTTATTGCAAAATTTAGGTGTATTATTTTTTAACATTTGTAAAAAAAAAAAAGGTTGGTTTTATTTCTTAGAGAGCAGTTTTTACTTGCCAGCAAAATTAAGCAGAAAGTACATGATCTGTGCCCTTGCACCTGTTCCTTTTCCATGGTCCTCAACAACCAGCCCCGGATGGTCCCTCCTGACACATCATTGTCACCCAAATTTCTTAGCATTTTGAAGCAAGAAGTGACTGTCTTGCTAAAGAGAAGTCGTTGCACACTCAGCCCTAAGCATCTGATCTGACGACAGCTATGCAGCTGGAACTTTGAGTTTTCATTTGGGTAGTTGTATTCTTCAGATACAGTAATTTGTCCATTGCTTCTTACAAACATGCTCTATTCCTGGAAAAGCTGCCATAATAGCTGATTATGTTTTAATAAAGGTTATTTTTCAAAGTAGATAGTATGAACTTCTAGTAAGACAGCCTGGAAGAAAATGGATTTCAAGATTTGTAAAACTGAAGTATCTTGAAGAGTCTGATTGTACAGTAACCACCCAATAAGTACTAATTCAATAAATATGGTATATTTGATAATTTGACTCCTGTAATCAACATTAATGTCAATGTTTAAATCAAAATATTCAGAAAGAGTTTTCAGTTTTGGTAATAGAAGACTTTTTCCTTTTTGAGTATTTTTACTTATGTTCTCAAAGCGTACTGAAGTGCAGAACTGTGAAGCTAGAGTATTTGGCATGCTGCAAAGAATGTGGAACTCAAGCAAAGTTGTTGTTTTTCATTGTACCTACCTACTACATTCTTGATGAAATTTGCCATAGCTATAAAAAAACCCACTGGGTGACCAGAGAAGGAAATTGTGCCTTTGATTTATAGAGCACAAATGCTAATCACTAGGTTTTTATGCTATTGGAAGATTTTGTTTTTCCTTAGAGATAATAATCTCATTTCTCTTAGTTTCCATAGCTTTTACTCACCTCTATTTTGGCACCTGTAGTTTTTCAAGGTTATTTACAGGGCAGTTTTTCCTGCTGATGTAAAGGATAGGAAGAGAAAGTTTGTGTTTATGGCATAACCTACTACATGTTCAACTTTCATATTTTCTTCATTCTTTCAACAAATGTTAATTATGTATGTGACCAAGCATGGGCCTATGTTGTGAACTCACTGACTTCCGGTTGGCTGGGGCTAAACAAAAATGATCAGCCCTGTGTATCTATGGGCTCAATTCAGCCAATCAGGATAGATCATACTCAGAAAAAAAGCACTTTTTCTGAGCATGTATGGATTTTTTTCTTGTCATTCTCATCTAAACACAGAGTATATCAGTTATTAGCATCATAGTAGATGCTAAAAGTTATCAGAGATTATTTAAAATCTACCAGAGAAAGATAGTGGACTATATGGAAGAGCTATGCCCCTTTCAATATGTCACTTGAGCATCCTATGATAGTGATATCCCCAATAAACAGTCCTGGAGTTAGTGGCCTGCTGATACTAAGGGGTGCTGAATAGAAATATTTACAAGTAGTGTGAACAAGGCAAGTGGAAGAGAACCACAAGAGGCTGAGAGATGGTTAGAGACATGCAGAAGCACCTGGATTTGATGTGTGGAATCCAGGGAATGCTTTTAAAGGACCCAGTGTGAAGCTTGCAGGCAGGCTAAGTAACCTGAACAGAGAGAGCAGTTTGGGGAGGCTGGGAAGAAAACATGTTTCAGGAAAAAGAGAGAGCAATTGATCTTGGGGCACGAGGGGGAGGAAAAGGAAGAAGAGGAGAAAAGAAGAGCAGGTGACTTGGTCACTCATGCTACTGTGTTCCCACCAGTCTTTTAGTCTCCTGGGAGAAAGCATTTGTATTCCCTTTGGTTTCCACCTGTTGTTCCAGTAACACCTAAACTTTCACTGTTTTTATTTTTAATTTTTTCAAACATAAAGGCAACAGTTTCATCCATTTCATAGGTCTATATATATTTTAAAATATTTATTTATTTATTTTATTGGAAAGTTAGATCTACAGAGAAAAGGATCCTCTAGCCACAATGGCCAAATTTGAGCTGATCCAAAGCCAGGAGCCAGGAGCTTCTTCTGGGTCTCCCACGCGGCTGCAGGGTCACAAGGCCTTGGGCTGACTGCCTCCCCAGGCCACAAGCAGGGAGCTGGATGGGAAGTGGAGCAACCAGGACAGGAACCAGTGCCCAGATGGGATACTGGTGTGAGCAAAGCAAAGACTTTAGCCACTAGGCTACTGTGTGGGGGTCCCCATAGATATAGTTTTAAGAAGGCAATCACACTTCCCTCACTGTCCTGCCTCTCTCTAATACTCTTCTTCATTCTCTCCAACAATATATGCACAGACATAATTTTGATCCACTCATTCGATATTTACAGGCTTAATTTATAACTGATTATTATATTTAACAAGATGCAAGAAGACCACAAGACCATATTTCCATTGAAATATAAATATGGGCTAAAAGTGACAATTATATCTCAAAGTCAACAGTTTATTCCTACACATTTTTCTATATTAGCTGCTACATGTCAGAGAAAACGTATGGTATTTGCCTTTTTGGGACTGTCTTATTTCACTAAGCATAATGGTTCATACTTGTATTCATTTAGTTGCAATGGACAGGATTTCATTGTTTTGTGGCTGAGTAGTTTCCATAGTGTATAACTTTTCTTCATCCAATCTTCAGTTGATGCACATCTAGCTTGTATCCTTACTTTAACTATTGTGAATTAAACTGTGTTAAACATGAGACTAAAGGTACCTCTCATATGCTGGGTTCATTTCACTGGGGCTCTTTAACATATTGCTACTCAAAGAGTGTGGGACTGGTTAGACCCAAAGCAATTGTCCAGAAGGCTAAGAAGGGAAAGGAAAGCCAGGGGTGAGCTAACACCATTTCCACGAAATGCTAGTAAGAGAGACGCACAGAGCTCGACGTTCCTAGCTCTCATTTTCTGTGTGTGGAGAGAGCTAGCATATGTGTGCAGCTGACAGGAAACCCTTAGTGATTTGTGCTCCCTCATTGCGACTAATTCACCTTTATAACCTGCCAGCCTCCGTTGATTTTGTCTTAACACAGTCTCCTTTGTGAAATAAACCAGCATTTTTAGTGATAGATCTCACCTTAACTCCTAGAAATGAACTGTTTTTCTGTTTCAATTTTGGTTCCATACTTAGCGTGGTGTATGTTTTCTTCCTTCTCTAAATCAATTAACTGTCCATGCCAGCTCTTCAGCGTTTGAGCCACACAGGGAGCAGGGCTCAGCAAGATCATCCAAGGCTGCTGCTCTACCCCAGGCTGGGTCATGGAGAGGACATGGCAAGGGACATGCCTTTGTGTTGTGTGAGAGGCAGGAGAACACCTATATGAATTAGCTGAGATGGCCGCCACCAGATCACAGGTGACACCATGGGCACTCATGGTCGCTCTGGACCTGGAAACTGAGATGAAAGTGTCGGTCAAGGGGGCTGGTTTCTTCTGTGGCCCCTGTCTCTGGCTTGCACATGGCCACATTCTGTCTTTGTTTTTGTTTTTGTTTCTCCTAGTTTTCATTTTGTGTGAGACTGGGTCCCAATTTCCTCCTCTTGCAAGGACACTGCTCCTGTTGCATTAGGACCTGCCCTAATGGTTGAATGTAGCCTTATTTGTCTCATTGAAAATTCTACTTCGAAGTGCTGTATAACTGACTTGAACACGTGCATCATGAAGGAGACATAATTCAGTCGTTGCCATCAAATAATGCATATCATTGCCTGTTTCTTTATTGGTACTATTTCTAAGGACATCAGTGGTGCTTGGGCCATGGGATTGCAAGAAGAGACCAAGGGGACCGTCCTGGAACCATTTTTCTCTCTTCCACTCCATCCTGAGCTCCAATTCTGAAATTTCTGCCAAGCTCAATTAACCCACTTTCTCGTCCATCTTTCCCTTTTTCTAAATCAGGAAACTTTGCTGGCTACCATTGTGGAGACTGCAGGTTTGGCTGGACCGGCCCCAATTGTAATCAGAGGAAACGGGCAGTTGTTCGGCGGAACATCCATTCCCTGTCTGATCGGGAGAGAGAGCAGTTCCTGGACGCCTTAGACCTGGCCAAGAAGAGCCCACACCCCGACTACGTCATAGCCACTCAGCACTGGCTGGGCCTCCTTGGGCCCAATGGCACCCAGCCTCAGATCGCCAACTGCAGCATTTACGACTTCTTTGTGTGGCTCCATTATTATTCTGTTAGAGACACATTATTAGGTGAGGTTCCCCGATCCCCCACCCTCCCAAGCCTGCGCCTCGGTTTAAGGTACGGTTACAGGCTTGTGATTGGGCAAGGGGACATGGAATGGATGGGAAGTCGCTTGTCTGAAGTTAATTGACAAGAGAGCAACTCAAGGCGATGTCAGGTTTATGAAAGCTGTAGAATTATCAAACACTGCCTGAAGTTAGATGGGAACTGCTTCCTTTCTATATGTCAGCTGCGGACACTTTAAATGTCTGTCCTCTAGCTGATGTTCATAATTCACAGTCTGACCTGTTCCCTGCGAAGCTATTAATCCTTACACGCATGGAAGGCAAACTGCTTTTGATTCCAGCAGAAAACATTTGTAAATCTGTCCAGGGAAGCCCTTTCTGACCTTTTCTTCAAATTAGAGGAATTAACTGAACATATGTCAAAGCATTAGAGAGAGTGTGCTGGAAGTGATTTTCTCATTAAACTCACATGTCTTTAGTCAGTTATATGATCATTTATGGTATCCATGCTCTATTGGGAATGCACAGGTCTTTTGTTAAGGAAACGTATAAGCTCAGCCACATGAACACAGTTCATTCTTTCTGTTTAACTCTTTGAATGACCCTTAACTTGTGTGTTGGATGCTTAATAAAGTGGTGCCCAGGGGCCAGTGTTGCTATGCAGAGGGTTAAGCAATTGCCTACAACAACACCACCATCTCATGTTGGAGTGTCAGCTTGAGTCCCACCTCTTCTGCTTTGGATCCAGCTTTCTGCTAATGAGCCCAGGAAGGCAATTAGACTGCTGCCACCTGCATGAGATACATGGATGGAGTGCTTAGTTCCTGCTTCACCTGGTCCAGCTCTCATTGTTACAAACATTTTGAGAGTAAACCCATGGATGAAAGATCTCCCTTTCAGTCTCTCCTCTGTTTTTCACTCTGCCTTTCAAATATGTCTTAAAAATAAATATATATATATATATACACACACACACACATTTATGGAGAGAATGTGAGGAAGAGAAAAGAAGAAAAATAGAAGAAAAAAAGAAAAAGGAGAAATCAGGGTTCCCTGTTCTTTGAGGTCTTACAAGTTGGGGTCTGGACAGGGCTTGAAATGGGGGAGAAGTTAAATGAATAGTTTTTTTTTAAGATTTATTTCATTTTATCGGAAAGGAAGATTTATAAAAAGAGAGAGAATGTGCATCCACTGGTTCACTCCCCAAATGACCACAATGGTCAGAGGAGAACCTATCCAAAGCCAGGAGCCAGGAGCCTCTTCTGGGTCTCTCACAGGCGTGCAGGGTCCCAAGGCTTTGGGTCATCCTCTGCTGTTTTCCCAAGTCACAGGCAGGGAGCTGGACATAAACGGGCCCCTATATTGGATCCTGGTGCTTACAGGGGCAGGATTAGCCACTGAGCCATGGTGCCAGACCCTCTGGGGTTCAGCTTTGACCTGATCATTTCCTCCTGAGGGAGAGCCATTGACACCAGCCTGTTGCAGATGGCTTGGAAAAAAAATATGGCTTAAATTCACTCCTGAATCTTCTCATGGCACTTCAGGATGTGTGGCTACATCTGGAACTATGCTGACCTTTGGGGTCTGTCTTTGGGCGGGGGTCTCACTCATTTGGAATAGTGAGACTCATTTGAAATCACCCAGCCTTGTCTTTGTCACTAGGCATCTCCTCATCATTTTGATATGAGGACTTGAACCTTCCATCCAAATGGAAAAAACAGTTCCTTTCTCAGTGTGGGTTTTTTCAAACATCTTGCCTTGCAGGTAAGCATCTGTCTTTATGGATAGATATGGAGGCTCTCTGGTCATAAACCTTTATAGTCTCCACTGTCATCACTTTGAGGGATGTTTGCTTTATGAGAGGGGAGTCTCTCAAGAGAAAGAGAAAACCATCGTTTCTGGTCATATCCAGGTATTAAATTTATATTCATGTCTGTTCAGTTCTCTGAAGTTATTATAGGCACTTGGAGAAAGAACCGAAGTTAGCTAAAGTTTCTACATAACCATCAAAAGCCGTTAGGAAATGGGAAGAAGGATAGAGCAGGCAGTAAGGAGGGCGCTAAATTGCCCAAAGCTTTTCACGAAAATTGGCAGTTCTAGTAGCCAGCCAAATTGGTTTGAATGTATTTTTCTCCCTTTTGGTGTCAGCGACCATGCTTGTCAGACAGTGGTTGTAACTGATTGATGGGGGAGGCACAGTCTGTGGAAGCTCTCTCTGGTTATATAAAAGCTGCATTAGGATTATGAGTGCTTGAAGCTGCCACACTTTTCATCCCCACTGCCCCATCCTTACAAATGTGTATGTTTATAGTGAATATGCTAGAAAATGTCTTTAAAATGCATTTCATTTAGTTCCAATTATCTGTTCCATGGGGCACTCCAATTCATTGTACTGGGCTCAAAAATTAAATATGCAATCACAACTCCTACTGCTGCTTGTGACTTGAATTTCTGGAATCATTACTTAAATCCCAAATGTTTGAGATACACAGGCGGGCTTATCCAAAGTGTGTAAAGTTATCACTGAAGTTCTTTTGTTATTGTTTTTATTGTTGCTTTCAAAAGCATCAATAACGATGTTTTTAAAAATTAAATCACGGGCTTAGTATGACTGCAAACACATATTGAGTAAGGTTTGACATTTTAAATATTCTCTTCTCATATTTACTTCAATATGTTTCTCAATTGTTTTAGGACCAGGGCGTCCCTACAAGGCTATAGACTTTTCCCACCAAGGGCCTGCCTTTGTTACTTGGCACCGGTACCACTTGATGTGGCTGGAAAGAGATCTCCAGGTTGGTAAAAACCATGCATTTGCTGTTTTTAATTTCTAAAAGCAGTGGAGTTTTGCTGTATTTAATACACACCTACAGAGTGAACTGATAAGCACTGCTAACAAATTACATGTCCATCACTTCATTTAGTCTTCTCTTTTCTTCTTTCATTCCCTCCCTCCTTTCTATTTCTTTCTCTCTTTTCTTCTCTCCCTCTATCTCTCTCTCCCCACCCTATCTCCTCCTCCATGTTGAGAATATCCAAAATCTAATCTATTGCAAATTCTGTGGTTGACAGTATTATTAGCTGCAGCACTCAGGTTACACATTGACTCTCCAGTCTATTGATCCAATGAAGCTGCAGTTTTGCACCTTTGACCTGCCTTTTCCTACTTCTAGCTTCTTGGTCCTTGTATTTGCTCTCTGTATTTCTGTTTCTTTTTTTTAATTTATTATTTGGAATTCCACACATAGTGAGCTCATGTGTCTGGCTTATTTCACTTATCATATTCTTTAGGTTCACTCATGTTGTCACAATTGGTAAGATCTCCCTTTTTAAGGCTGAATGGCAATTGCATTGTGTGTGTGAGTTTATACACATAAATAATCCCTTGGTACCTGTGGGATATTGGTTCTAGGACCATCCCCTACCATGTGATACCAAAATCTGAAGATTCTCAATTATATAAAATGGCACAGTACTGTCATATTAACCTGTGCACATTCACTCCATGTGATGTTGAATCTTATCTGACTACTTATAATGCTTGATATATGTAAATGGCATGCAGTAGTAGTTTTAATGTGTTATAGAGAGGATAATGGCAAGAAAAGGCTATGCATGCTTGGTAAGGATGCTTTGTTTTTCTTTTATTTTGGGTCTGTAATTGATTGAATCTACAGATTCAGAGCCCCTGGATGCAGAGGATCGACACTCCCAGACAGCGCAGTTTATGATTATACACATGTATGAGTATGCATGGATCTAAACGTTTGTGCCAAAATGATTTTATTTTGTGATTAGTCATCCCTCCATCTGGCAGTTTCCGTCTTGCTCATGACCTATGCCGGTCTTCACTCTTTCGTGTTGTATCTGGTGTCAGAAGTTAAACGACTGTTGGTTGCTTCTAGCGCCTCACAGGCAATGACTCCTTCGCGTTGCCTTACTGGAACTTCGCCACCGGAAGGAATGAGTGTGATGTGTGCACAGATCAGCTGCTTGGGGCAGCAAGACAAGATGATCCAAGCCTGATTAGTCAGAACTCGCGGTTCTCCAGCTGGGAGATTGTCTGTGACAGGTAAAGGCCTATCGTGTGTGGCAGTGTGGGTGTGGGAACCATCTTCTGTTCTATCTGAGAACTGATGTTTCTGTTTCTTACGTTTTTTGTAACTGCTTATGCAATTCTGCTCACATGTTTCTGAAAACAATTTCCCAAGAGAACTGACATTTTAAAAATGCTATGTTCTTTAATACTAATTTCTTTATGAATCAAATGGTCATGACTATCATTTTGAGATGAACTGTTTTAGAGTTCAGAAGGCTTTCTGTGTTCAGTCAACTTTTGCTAAGCAGCAGTCTTACTCTAGGTGATGCAATTCTACTGGAAATACAAGAGCTAATCAAATACAGCCTCCTTTCTGACTATGATTATGTATTTGCACAAGTAGAATTCATGTAGATGAACTCACTGTGAGAAGGACTATCATAGATGCTCTATAATCGCTAGACCCAAGTCAAGCTAAGTCCTCAATAGGAGGTGATGAGGAAGCTGAGACTTGAAGAAGCCACAGCTGTTAGCCAGATGGAAGGGAGGATGAGGGGAGTGTAGTGTAGGGTGACGTTGTGTCTTAGATGGAAGGAACACCATGAATGAGGGCAGCGTGCTATGGCCAAGCCACCCAGCGAAGGTGAGCCGGAGGAGGAAGAAGGCCACGAGGCTGGTTTCTCAAACCCTGAAGATCCCATAAGCAGGTGAGCAGCATGTGAAGCGCAAATGCATCTTCCAAGACTCCTGACATTCGTTTCTCTTTCCTGGCACACACCTTCCCCTTCCACCTCTCTTGAGTGTATATTCTAAGGTCCTCAATGGGTTCCTGAAACTGCAGAGAACAATTATTCCTCAAATATGTACTGTTTTCTTTCCTTTACATAGAATACTCCAAAAATTCATGGCAAATGGAATTAAAAGATGCATGTTTAAGTCCATCCATAGTTTTTCCATAAAGTTTTGAAGATTCATCACATGTTTAGATTTTAATTTTTTGGAACCAAAATAAAATAAACTTACTTGTTTTACAACTTACCTTTTCATTCCATTTTCATGAATTTCTGCATGTATCCTTATTCATATCTTGAAATTCTAAATTAGGTACAGTAACAGGCTCATAATAATAACTAATAATAAAGTAGAATTAAAATAGTATACAGTAGAAATGTTTTGTGAATGAAGTCTTTGTCCTCTCAATTACTTCATTCCTCATTTGTACTACAGTCTTATTTTCAGATCAGTGTTGACTGTGAATTCATACTGTGGAAAATAAAACCACAAGAAGGAGAGAGGAGTGTCCTGTTTCGGAAAAACATTGCCCAGGAGGCTCCTCTTCTTCCTTTGCTAGTGATTTTCTCCATAGCCTCCACTTTTTTGGCACCAATGATCTTTCTTCCCCTCCCATGTCATTAGACTGCTCCACAGCACCTAGCCCCAGCTCTCCTGTGACTTCCTGCCTACATCCAACCCGGGGCAGGTGTGTGTGGTGAGGTACCTGCACCCTGCTAGCTGACACCCCACTATCTGCATCCCTTGCATTTCCTTAAGTCCTTGGCATAGTACTCCATGCATGGGAACATCCTTCTTACTTTTACCATGACTATGCCTAATTTCATGAAAAGTCATTTTTCCTGTTGCCTTGCTTGGAATATCAATGAGTGTTATTAAAAAGGAAATGTCTGCAGTTAAGTAAGCTTTTTTAATGTTATTATTATTTTTAGAGATTTATTCATTTATGTGGAAGTCAGGGTTATAGAAGGAGGAAGAGAGAGGCAGAGAGAGTGGTCATCAATCTGCTACTTCACTCTCTGAGTAGCCAAGAGAGCCAGGCCTAAGCCGGCAACCAGGAGCTTCACCTGACTCTATCACGTGGGCGGCCTGAGCCATCTGCTTCTGCTTTCCCCGGCAATAAGCAAGAATCTGGATGGGATGTGAAGCAGCTGGGACACAAATCAGCACCCAAATGGGATGCTGGCATCCCAGGTGGAGGACTTGTTGTATAACATTGGCTTTCAATGATCTGCCAAGGGACAGAGACAAAGGAAGAAAGAGAGACCAAAAGACACACAAATCTCCCACCTGCTGGCTTATTCTCCCATTGCCTGAACTAGCCTGGGCTGGATCAGGTTGAAGCCAGGAGCCAGAAATGCAAGCTGAGTTTCCCATGTGAATGGCAGGAACTCTTTAGTTAGCCATCACTGTGACTTTCCATGGTATGCACTTACAGGAAGCAGCAAGCTGACTTCAGGAACAGACCCCCAACATGAACCCGGACCTGTTTGTTTGTTTGTTTGTTTGTTTTGCCTTTTTTTTTGGAACCCATGTCTTTTGATATGGGGTACAGGCAGTTGAAATACCAGCGTAGCCTTTGGGCCAAATGCCTCTTGCCCAGATAACTTCAGAAATGACTGGGGCTTAAGGTTTTATGAAAACTTAGAATGTCTGCATGCTTTTCATAGATTAAAAAAAAAAGTTACTCTTCAAGAGGAACCTAAATGTAACTGGAACTCTGATTTAACAGACCGTCTCACTGGAACACACCTTGGTTAAGCAGTCTTAGAGGTCTTTTTTCACCTGCTGTTCAGGTCCTGGCCTCTTTCACCCTCAGGTTCTGGCTTCATGCATCAATGCTAGCTTTTCATCCTTTAAGCTCACATTGTGACATCTGTTAAATTCTATCTTCACCAGTGAAATCAGGCTCTGTTTGAAATTCTGGTCAACCCAGGTCTATGGGATATGATGCTTTATGGGCGTGGAATCTTCTTAGCCATATGTTTACTAACCTGCTGCCCTGGAACAGTTTCCAACAATTTTTGGCATTTTCTGTGTCATTTAACTTTGACGTCCTCTGTTTGACTTGAGTTTCCCCAAAGTGCTTTCCTGGGTTTTCAGGGTCACTTCTGTCCAAACTACTTCAGCTAGGCCGTGTTCAGACCATCCTATTCTCTCTTCAGTGACTCAGTATCCGCTTGTACAAAACAGGAATCACCATCGCGCCTTGTAAGCTGTGAACACTCACATTTCCCTAGAGTGACAATTATTCCTCTTCATGTCTGTCTCCATATTTTGTCCATTCACCTGCTTGAAGCATCTTGATCCACAATTGCTTACAAGGCTAGTTCTTTAGCTACAGATTTTTGATCCTTGTAAGATGGCTCCAATACCATTTTACTATAAGTATAACCCCGATGATTTACTTGGTCTCAAATTTATGATACTACTCATAAATTAAGATGTATTTATTTTGAATCCTTTTAAAAATCTTAGTTTGGATGACTACAACCGCCGGGTCACCTTGTGCAATGGGACCTATGAAGGCTTGCTGAGAAGAAATCAAGCGGGAAGAAACAATGAGACGCTGCCCACCTTAAAAAACATTCAGGATTGCCTGTCTCTGCAGACCTTTGACAATCCTCCTTTCTTCCTGAACTCGACCTTCAGCTTCAGGTTGGTACTCCGCACTTGAGGGGCTGGCACTTACATGGCTCACAGATGCTGTGCCTGGGATTGTAATGGACTGAGTAAAACCCGGCTACAGAAGGTATCTACAGGGCCTGAGAGATGGATTGGAACATGAGTGAGTATCTTTCAGTGCAGACAGGGAGATGGTTCAACTGAGCAGGTGAAGATACAGCACTGATTATACCTGCCCTGCTCACCATCCTTGAATCCTGGGGCTGACATTAGTCCACGAGCTATAACAAATTTTCCCATGTGTTGACCAATCCAACCAGGAGACTGTTATCACAGTTAGAAACGATAGAATTTTTAATAGCTTTTGTCTGTTGTCACTGACATGCTGGTTCCCCCAGGAATGCTCTGGAAGGCTTTGATAAAGGAGACGGCACCCTGGACTCTCAAGTGAGGAGCCTGCATAACTTGGTTCACTCTTTCCTGAACGGGACAAGTGCTTTGCCACATTCTGCCGCCAATGACCCTATTTTTGTGGTAGGTTCAATGACTCAGAACAGGTGAAAACATTTTCTAGATAATATTTCAAGTTCATTTGCTTTTCTATAAAATGAAGGTTCAGTGGCATTTTATTCTTGGTGTGACTCATGTGACATATGAACTGATAAATTTATGAACTGCCACCATAGGGATGCATTTAACCTCCTCTCTCCCTTCAAAAATCTGTAATTTTTAGGGATGGTCTGATTTTGGGTGAGCACAGAGAGGACTTTTCAGTCCTGAGTTTGTAAATTAGCATAATGTTATTAATATTTTGCAAGATTTGTATCATAAATTGCATAATGCTAATGATGTTAACACAGCAACTCCCATTAGTGTTACTTCACTTCATTTGTTGATAATCTTATAAGTCAGTCATGAGGAGATGCATGGTTCTTTAAAATTCAAAGTGTGTTGAACTCCTTTGATATTCTTGAATCTGATTTTGGTTTCCTATTAAAACAGAAGGACAAACTTGACAATGTGATTCTAAGTTTTATTATTATAAATGTTGCTAATTTTTGAAGGATGTCCCCTGAGAATTTGTCTTGGGAGAAGCAAAAGGGGTTAAGGGCCTCATTCTTCAACTATGCTTAGCCAGTGTCCTGGAGCCAGACTGCTACACGCACATCTGGACAGCAGCCTGGACTCTGTTAACCCATGTCTAGCCGTGGTCTAACACTGCTGCAATAGATCAATGAGGAAGTAAGATACTTCAAAAGAGAAGCAGACCCCATTCACGGTACATTTATTCCAGTGTATTACAATTGTTCTACTTTATGATTAATCTTTCACTGTGCCTAATTTGTACAGTAAACCTCAGCATTAGTATGTATGAGAAAAAACCAACATATTCTAGAGTTCAGTAATGTCTGTGGTGTTGGGCATTCATTGAGCGCCTGGCACATACATCTTGTAAATATGGAGGGACTGCCGTGGTTGAACAGGTGGGGTTTATTTCTGTTTGTGGTGAGCTGATAGAGGAGATGAAGAGCTCATTGGGTGTCGTAGAAGCCTAGCAGGGGAGTCACGGTTGTGGCATAGCACATTAGGCCACTGCCTTCAGTGACAGCATCCTGTATGGCACCTGTTCAAGTTCCAGTTTCTTAAAGTGGAGAAGCTCCTTACCAATGTGCCTGGGAAAGCAGCAGAGGATAGCCCAAATGCATGGGTCCCTGAACCCATGTGGGAGACCTGGATGGATGTCCTGGCTTGTGGCTCCTGGCTTCAGCCTCGCCCAGCCCTGCCATGTGGTCATTTGGGGAACGAATTAGTGGATGGAATATCTGTGTGTGTGTGTGTGTCCCTCTTTCTCTGTACTGCTGTCAGTTTTTCAAATAAATAGAATACTTTATTTTTTTTAAGGAAGCCTGACAGGTTATGGGTTCATACTGTGTTGTTTAGGGGTAGGATTGAAGGCATTTTGCTCTGGGTAGGATGCCATGAGGAAGCACGGTGATTGTATGATGGTGTATTCCAATCCTTCTTAGGTACAGGTGGCAGGTTGGATGGTGGAAGCTGTACCTGTCAAAGCCGCAGTGCTCATGTGGATTAGCCAGGAGAGGGCTGCTAGGTATTTTCAGAGTTTGCATTTTGTCTGAGCTTGGGCATGGTTGAGGAACTGCCTTGGTTTCATCCCACTTCACTACTGCCTCACAGTGGCCTTGTCTGGTATTGATGTTCTGTGGTAAAATGGAGCTCCAGCTGATAACACTGCGAGCTCCTGGCTGTCGGAAACTGCTTTTTAGTTCTTTAGTACAGCTCACTCAGTCGGCTTGGGGTTCAGATGATGTACACACTTGGCTTCCAGCTGCTGCAACCCAGTGTTCTGGCTTGACAGTTAAACCTTACCATAATTTTATGCCACCTGCTTTCAAGTTCTATGTCTTGGACAGATAGTTAAGGGAGCAGCTACAAATGGGGAAATTTCACCTCTTATTCTTTTTCATTTTGCCATCATTTTGACTTTATATTATGCAGTTCAGATTATATTACAATTTTTTTTAAGGCTGTGTATTTTTCAGAATTTTTCTCACCTAAATGTGAATCTCAGTGATGTATCTTAGTTTAGGCTGCCATGAAATAATGCCACAGACATTGGCCTTATGTGCAGGTGTATATCTCACAGGTTCAGAGCCTGGGAGGTCTGAGATTGAGGCCCATTTGACATGGCTGGTGGTGAAGGATCTTTCCCAGGCCTCTTGGCTGCATCTATGTGTGGTGATGGGATGGGAATTAGCTCTCTAATGTCTCTTCTTCTGATGCTTTTACACATGTCACTTGAGTTCTATGACCTCACCAAACCCAATAATCTCCTTATAAGGCCCTCGCCAAATACCAGGCACATTAAATTGAGTCGTTCACATATGAATTCGGGTGGACTATTAAACCTGCAGTACCATGAAGTCTTCAACCATCACTTCTACTCTGTTGCACTCATTAAAGTCTGTATGGCATGGAAGTGACACCAGATTACATTTCTAAGTGGTTTTATTCAGTCCTGACTTGTGCAGATTTGGAAATGTCACAGAACAATGTGGAGCATCTGTTCCTGCTCCCTGCAAGATGTGGGTCACATGTCCTGACTGGTGGGAAAAGGTGTTGTGCCCATTAAGTTGACTCAGGTAACTGTCAAGGGCAATGAAATGTTATCATAAAAATGATGATGTGTTTTGTGGTAGCTGGTGGTGAAGAATTAGACAACTATGTATTGGGTTTGAATTTCCAATTCTTAATTATCTTGTTCTCAATAATACACAGTTGTGTCCCAAGGCAAGCACTAACGAGGGCCAAGTCACAGGTATTTCAAGGTGATTCATGGGTTTTGGCCAACCCAGGTATAAAAGAAAATTGGAGCTGGGAAGAGGGAGAATAGGGGTGTGTCTTCCACTAACTCCAAGCTTGTCCAATTCTGAGTAGCTTTCTGGGGCTCTAGATGAATGTACTGCCGAAGCGAGCTTGGAGGAGCCTTGAGGAAGAAGCAATTGGTTGAGACAATCCTTTGTGAAAATGCTTCTTCTTTATATTTATGCAACAGCCGTAAATGAAGAAGGGATCAGGCGTGCGGACCGGCCTCTGACCTGGTGCGGTCTTTTGTGAGGTCCCCGCTCCTGTCTCTGCTGTTTTCTGCTCTACCCAGTGGTTCCGAATAGACATTTCAGGGCTCATTTCTGGCCCCCTCTCAGCTTAGGCCAGGAATTTCTGCTCTCCACTTTCTGTGCTATTTAACCATCCAATTTGTCTCTAGATATATTTTCATGGTAATACATATTTTTCAGCGACATAAATTGTACACACAATCCATATGCATAAGGAAAAATGTCATAATACTTCTCATCCAGTATTCCAAAATATTTGGAGGACAGAAACTTCTTCTGACAAACTGGAAATCTCTTCCGCGTTGATGCTGTTTATTTGATTTGCAGTGCCATAAGCTTTCAGGACTACCACACCATCTCCTTCCTTTGGGGAGCTAGCAACATTTCTCGGTAACTGACCAGACAGAAGAGATTTTAGGCTTCCCAGGCCAACCGATCTATTTTGCAACTCCATCCTTGCAGTATAAAAGCAGCCACAGTGAGAGTACCATTGCAGTAAAACCCGATTTACAGAAACCACAGCTAGTGGGCGCTATGTGGTGGTCAAGCTTTACTCTGTGTCCACCCCCAGCCCCAACCTGCTGTGAGAGACCCTGTCCCTTTCCAGGGGGGGGTACCTCTGCGGTAGAAGGAAGCCCCATACAAATTTATGGATGAGGTATTTCACAATTTACATGTGGTTAAAGCAAACTAGCTACTTAGTTTTCCTTCTTTTTCTCTGAATAGCTTTGATATTTAAAGCTTGCCTTTCTTCAATAATATGCTATCACACACACATGAGAATGCAGCAGCCACTGCACAGTAGTTTTGGAACTCGCAATCACTTTAGGCTACTTATGAGGAGTTTTATGTTGAAGTCAATTCAGCCTTAAATGATTTTTTGTGTCTGTGTCTGTGTATGGAGATCGTGGTTGAAACATTCCAGTTAACAGAGTTATAGCTTCCGGGGTCCCAGATTTACAAGGCAATTCATGCAAATGCAATGCACATGCCATTTATTAGAATTATATTTTTATGAAATCTCTTCAAGCAAGAGAGATACAAAATCGTGTTTGATCACAACACTGAATAAAAAGAAGGTAGAATGTTAAAATACAGGGAAAACTCAGTGAATGAGTTGCTGGAAGTCTAGCATTTCTAAAGTAATTGAAGCAAAACCACACATTTTTCAAGGAAAATAAGATTAGGTCACAGTAATGCTAGGTAGGACTGTCTTCAATATTAAGTTTAGATAAAATTCAGAAAAGAAAAATAGGAAACCAATGGACCATAAAGTTAAATAGTTAGCTGCCAAGAAAGAAACTGTTGTAGATTGTGAAATTCTTCCTGATTTTTAGACACTGTTGTTAAAAGTACGTTTGGAGAATGGACATTTAGCCTAGCAGTGAGGACTCCTGCAACCCACACTGGCGTACTGGACTCTGAGTCCCCAGGGTGTGACTGCAGCTTCCTGCTGGGATGGTCCCACTAACTGAACTTGTGCAGCTCGCATGTGAGACCTGGACAAATTACTGGGCTGGTTTTGGCACAGTGAGTGATTGCTGGCTCTTGCAGGCATTCCGGAAGTGAATCAGTACAAGGAAGCTCTCTTTTCCATGTATCTCTAATTTTCTTTCTCTCAAGTAATTTTTTTTTTTAAAGAAAAGTGTATTTGAATGAGACAAACGCAATATTTGTCATTCTCTATATGACTTCTTTCACTTAATAGAATAGTCCCCTGGCATTATCCATGTTATTGCAAATGACAAGAAATTACTGTTTCATGACCTAATCATGGTGCATTGTGCTTGTGTGCTGCAGTTTCTTTATCCATGTTGATGGATACTTCAGTTGATTTCATAGTTGATCTGTATGAAGAGTGTTTCAATAAACCGGGCAACACAAATAAATAATCCCTTTGGTATAATGAATTCATTGCCTTTGGATTTCTATCCAACAGGGAATTGTTGAATCAAATGGCACTTTTATTTTTGATTTTTGCAAGGAGCCTGCATACTTGTTTCCATAATGACTGTGGTGATTGACAGTCTTACCAATAATATGTAAGGGTTCTGTTTTCTCAATATCTTTGGCAATGCATAGCTTTTGTCTTAGCAATAGATGGTGTTTTACAGAGATGGGCTCTCGCTGTGGTGTGGGTGTCTCCTTGGAGACTGCATTCCTTCATTTCTTCACTGGCTGGGAGGTCCGCAGGGGCATGGATGATACCTGCAGAACAGCTCTGATATTTGTTTTGAAACTTGTGCACAAATTTTAAGAGCACTAACATAAATGCATGGCTTTCTTGCATTTTTATTTCTTAACAATGGCAATAACTAGATAAAATGGCATGTATGTTTGCAGGGAAATGGAATTAAGAGAGTTTATTTAGTAACAAAAGAATTGAAATACATGTATAATTTTTTCATAATGTGTATTGTTATGAACACTTTGATTATCCTTTGTGTAAAATACTTCTGAATTAGTGTGAATTTTATTGAAAAGTTTAAAAGAAATCATGTAACATTGAGTTTTTCTCTATAGAAATGAAATACTAAAGACAGATCATTTTATTATTAAATAAAATCATAGATTGTTTTAGGAATTAAAATCACATTTTTGAGTCAAATATGTTTGTTGGTTTAATGATTGTTATATTATTTGTA
Source organism: Ochotona curzoniae (assembly GCF_017591425.1). NCBI lineage: Eukaryota > Metazoa > Chordata > Mammalia > Lagomorpha > Ochotonidae > Ochotona > Ochotona curzoniae. Next base: position 12,713,013 of record NW_024466502.1, read on the forward strand.
ATTACAGCAATATTTGTGAAAAGTTTCAAAGTGTCCATAATTACAACTGAATTTTCAATTTATTTTTATATTCCCATACACTTTATACAATTATAATTATCATTACCCTTTACCATTTCTCTATTACTCCAGGCATATTTTTACAAATATACATTCAAATATGTTTTATGTGTTTGTTGAAATGAGGTTGTATACTAGAGACACTTTTGTGTTTTTCCTTTTCGTTTTTATTGTATATCGGTTCATTAAAGGGCTTTCTTGTTCCTTTTATTTTTAAGATGTTTAGTTATATGGATTTATTCTGAAACTGAAGCAGTCTCCTATTTATGGTCCTAGGCTGTTTTGTGCTGGCGTAACAAAGGTCCGAGGCTGAGTCACAAAGGAAACTGACTGACTGGCTCGCACATCTGTAGGTCTAAGAGCAAGATGTGCTCATCCCTGACAGGTGTAAGCGAATGGAGTGTGTCAGGAAGCAAGGGGGAATTCAGACAGGCAAACTCACTTTCCGTACATGCAATCCACTCCCACAGTGACAATCCAGGCCTGCGAGAACCAGAGCTTAAATACTACCATTCTCTAGGGGGATCTCTCATGATCTCATAGCCTCTCAGAGATCACAACCTTCCCCTCCCCCCCCCCCCGCCAGATGGGAATTAAACTTCCTCATGAATTTTAGTGGAGACAAACAACATGCAAACCATAGCAGGTGCTTAGGTGATTTCTCTTTTGTTTTTTTTTGGTTTTTTTTTTTTTTTTGCTGTCCAACAATGCTCCAACTAATAACCCTGAAAATGTTCAATAAGTAGAGTCGAAGCACTGGGCTAAAGGATGGACCAGTAAGTTGCAAATGTGGTAGATGGTGCTGGTGTGTCTTTCAATCTAACAGATAAGAACATTTCATTGGGTCTTAGTTTGCATTTCTCTCCTTATGAAGTCCAACATCTTTTCATACAATTAACACTCTTTTTGTGTTTCATTTTCTGTAATCTGTTTATGAAGTAGTGTGATTTCTGGAAAATGTAAGGACTAGTAAAGATTGAAGAACCAGAATTAGTGTAAATAATTTTTGATTAAGTGAAAAACTCAACCATCTCTTTAGACATTTGGCTTTTCTGCAACACTTAATATCGGATTTTTCCCTCCCCCCCCTTTTTTTTGAGATTTATTTATTCTCATTAGAAAAGCAGACTTTCAGAGAAGGAGACAGAGAGATAAAAGATCTTCCATCTGCTGGTTCACTCCCCAAGTGGCCACAGTAGCAGAGCTGAGCAGACCTGAAGTCAGGAGTCAGGAGCTTCTTCCGGGTTTCTGATGAAGGAAGGTTCAGGGTCCTAAGGTTTTGGGCCGTCCTCTATTGCTTTCTCAGGCCACAAGCAGGGAGCTGGATAGAAAGTGGAACATCTAGGATATAAATTGGCACCTATTTGGGATCCTGGCACATGCAAGGCAAGGATTTTAGCTACTGAGCCATCGTGCTGGTCCCAATACCTAGTCCTTTAAAGATATATTTTCTAAGTTTCATTGTGGGACACTAATAATCACTGACCTAATATACCCCAACCTCTTGATGCTCAATGAACTTCTGTTAGGAGACTGACATGACAGAACATTTATCCTGTGACAGCCCCTATGCTAGATAGCATGCTATATTAATTACTTTCACAAACATGTGCATAACCAACTCCTCTGCTGTTTAAACATGCGGAAATGAAGTGCAAAAAGAGTAAAAGATGCGTTCTAGGTCATCTCCACCCACAAGTGACTGAGGAGAAATTATGAAAAGAATTTTTTTTTTTTACTTACAAATTTTCCCATGCGCAGTCTGCTTACTACAGTTTTGCCGTTTGTCAGTTTGAACAGTTCTTAACTTGATTCCTTCACCGTTGGCTTCATTATGGCTGAGGTAATTCTGTCCTGTTAGATCACGTTGGTAAGAATGAGCACTAACTGGTAAAAGGCAGGCCTGAATAGTTTGCATGACTTTTGGAACTATGACTATTAGTTTTATTATCAGTATATTTTTATGTTTTTAAAGAACCATATATTCTTACTTACTATATCGATTAAAATATAACCTTTTAATTTTATTTATTTACTCTTTTAATTGAAAAGAGGAGGACAAGAGAGAAATCTTCCATCCGTTAGTTCTGTCTTGAATGTCCGCAACATCCAGGGTTAAGCTGAAGGACTAGAACTCAGCCTGGGTCGCCCAGATGAGTGACAGGGACCCAAGTGCCTGACCTATTGTCAGATAACTCCCAAGGTGCGCATTACCAGGAAGCTGGCATTGGAAGTGGAGTGGGGAACTCCTCTACAGGAAGATGTGGGCCCCCCTCATAGCATCTTAACTGCTGGGTCCAACACCTGCCCCTCACATTGGTGGCTGAATGCCTGTTTGCAAAGGGCATCAGGGCTGGTTGGATTGCTGTGGCTCAGTCTAGGAGACCATTTTTGATTTTTGAACTAGGCAATTACTGTCATCTAAATGAGTTCTTTTCAACTCTAGGCTCTTTAAGGGAAACATACTCTGTTGCAAAGAACTAAACTTCAACTAATAGATGCTCTGCTAAGATGGACTATACACTTAATTACCGATTAAATGAAGTACAAATGTCATGACAAGCATAATTTGTATACAAATCTAAGATAGTTCTTAGGTTGAGTTTCCTTGTCCTCAAGTTGTGATGATTTCAAAGCCAAAAATGACCCTGGAGTGGCTTAGTCTCTACCTAGAATTCTTCTAGCATCACTTTAGTCCTCTGCAACATGTATTGCTTGCTTGTGATGCATATTGATCTGGCCACTTCTCTTAAAGTTGACAAATGATAGTGCAACTCAGCTTTTGACTTCCGTTTGCATCTGTTCAAATTTGATCTTTATAGCACAAACTTTCTTAAGGATTTGGTAACTGAAGTTTTAATTCTCTTGATACGTCTTTATGTGATGCTATTATATTTTGTATATAATGCACAGGGGTTTTTCAAAACTTCATGGAAAACATGTCTTATGCTACTATACAAAGGTATGTAGGAGGATGTTTTCCCATGTATCTCCTTCAACATACTTTTCTGTTCTGTCTGCTCAGAGTGCAGTGAGAGGGAGGATAGGGAAGAGTAAATATAGACAAATGCACCCACACAGGAACCACATGCCACCCTTGCTGAGCGCTAAGACATTATTGCTCAAAGGCCCTTCCTATCATGGACGGTGGGTTAGTATGCTCAAGCTGCTATAACAAAAATATCCTATCCCTGTGGCTTTGATATCAAGCATTTGTTTCTGACAGCTCTGGAGCCCAGTTAGTCCAGGACCAAAGTACTGGCAGGTTTGGTGTGTGGTGAAGACTTTCGTGTTCACAGAAGGCTGTTGTTTTAGCTCTGTTCTCACATGACTGAAAGAGAGAACGTGTTTTCTGGGACCTCTTTGAGGAAGGCACCAATTCCATGTGTGAGGGCTCCACTCTCATGGCTTAATCAGTTCCCAAAGACTCTGCCTCTTAGCATCATCACAGTAGGAGTTGGGATTTAGCAGAGGAAGTAGGGGGAGGGATCCACTCCTCTAGTCTGCGTGGTAACCATTCTTATTGCTCTGTGGAGTGACTACTTCCTCCCTGGCAGAGCTTAACCAGCTGGGTAGAAGTTTGGCTGTTGCTTAGCTATTTCATGTCTCCCGTCTATGGATTATGAAAGGAAACCAAGCATCCTGTTTCAAATCCTTGATAGAAAAGTCACGAATAAAAATAAAATTCCCCAAATAACAACCACAATTCAATGAGTATTTTGGGAATGGAATTGTTTAGAGTTCTATCATTTAGAAATTCTGACTTGACTTTTTAATCCAAGCCTTTCCCACTCCAGAGTTCCCATATGCAACTGTGTTCGTGTCTGTCACACGACTTTTAAGCAACCACTTCTGAATTCTTAGCTCTCACCCTCAGAGGATCAGGCAAGTATCATTTACTCTGATTACACAGTAATGTACAGTGTGATTCACTCTGATTACAAATGATGTCTACTGAATTCCTAAATAAACTCAACTGATGGAAGGCCATGTCCTGGCCTTTGGCAGTCAATGTGCAGCTTCACAGCATCTTGGATTTTTGTGACTGCTTTTCTCTGGGCACAGAAAATTTTCATTTTACCAGTGTGATAGGAATCTGAATTTACAGCTATCTAAGTTGGAACTCTTTCACAGTAAGTTTGCCCTCCAGTGATCTCGACCAAGAGATGCACACATTCTTGTATTTTATTTTCTTCATGCCTGCAAGGACAATATTCACTGATTGATTGCTTTCTTCTGCAAGGGTATGTTAATTTTTTTTCACCTCGAAAGCACATGAATTCTTGTTTTCTTCAATATTCCTCCCAAGTTGACATCTAGTATATATTTTCCTTCCTGCACTTATTATTATTTTATTGGAATAAGAGAGAATAGATTCATATACCAAAATTTGGAACCTCATTTCTGAATCATTCATTTTCTAGTACTACAATGTGGCTATGTGTCTTCACAGCAGAGAAAGGCAACAACAGTGGGTTTTTACTTCTACTTCTTAGCCTCAAATGATCTTTCACCTTTACACAGATATTGACTGAGCTCACTTTCACTTTGTGTCTAATAGAGACACAGTTTGTTTTTCAGGAGCTATCCTAGGTCTCTTGTTGAGGAACAGTGTCCACGACTTTAACAAAGCCATCAATTCCGTAAATTGCACTTCTTCTCTCTATAGCCTGTAGATACATTATTGCTTGTAACATATTATTTACTGTATTCTCTGCATCTTCTCAGCATTCCTTAATTACAGAGGATGTATATCAATCATTCCTAAATGCATCCTATAAATTGGTAACTCTGCTCAGAGTTCCTGCTAGAGTATTTATTGTATGATGCTGTAAGGCTTTCTGAGAACTGTAATTTCCCATTGTTTTGCCATGTTCTTTGACTTTCCTGTCTGAACTACTTTAGATTCTTGTTTCCCCTTAATTATTTCCACTTTGCATCAGGTGACCTCTGGTTGCTGGCTTCTTTCATTACTGCCTCTGACTTCTTTATAGAGTCTTAAATTCATCACAATTTCATCTCTGACTTGAACTTAGTTGGTTTCTAGAAGTGTATGATTTGTCAAAGGTCAAACTGTTTACTTTCTCCCCATTGGTAAGACCTGAGCACATTCTTTACAATTAGTTCCTTTATTTTAGTTGGCCCTGAGTATTATGTTAATAATCTCATTATAAAGTGGTGGGGTTACTGAAACAGAATATGGGAATTAAATGCTCTGAATTTAGAAACAGACTTTTTGGGTTCAAATTCTGGCTCTTCCAAATATTAATTGTCTGATGTTGACATATCTGCATTTTTATTATTTATGTAGAATGTATTTATTATGTAATAATGTAATGGACTGAATTGGGTCCCTAACCACCCCCACCCGCACAAAGTCAAACATAGAAGTTCTAGTACGTAGTACCTCAGGATATGACTTTGGAAGTGGATTAGTTGCAGAAGTAGTTAGTTAAGATCATCTTGGAATAGGTTAGGTTTCTAAAAGGAGTGGCATCTTTGTCCAGTTTTTGCTGCTATGCAGAACACATAAAATGGGTAATTTACCAACAATAAAAGTTCATGTGGCAAATGGTTCCAAAGGCTGAGAAGGCACCTGAAGGGAGCTTTTCTGGTGTGTTGTAACATGGTGGGAGGGCAAGGGGCTGTGCAAGTTAGAGAGAGGCAATCAGAGGAAATGATCCTCCCCCCTCCCGCCACTTTTTTTAATCAGGAGTTACTCTCACCTGTTTATGCAATCATGGTATTGATTTGCTCATGAGGACAGAGTTCTCATGAACTAACTACTTTTAAAGTAGTTAGTTCTTTCTTTTTTTAAAAAAATACCATTAAGATGACAATAGAAGGTCAATAATTTTGGAGAAGACACCTAAACCACCACAAATCATCTCATTAGAAGGGGGAAATGTATGTGAAGAGGAAGACAGCGGTCAGCAAGCCAACAGTGGTCAGTGTGAGCCAAGCACCTGCAGTAAGGGCAGAGGTGTGCTGCAGGCTCCAGCCTACAGCACTGAGAGCAAGTACAGAGACAACACACAGCTTGTTTGAGGAATCAGGATGCCCCTGTGGGCACAGTGCTGAGCGTGGTGTGTGACACAGAGCAAGCGCTAACAGGTATTCATTAAACTAGGTGTAAAGTGCTAGAAACAGTGCACATTGGCTGTATGTATGCAATATGTGATTTCTGAGTCCCCATGTGGTACTAATGAAGTAATCCTCATGAAAATAGCCTTTTGATGCATTCTTCTTGCTTGGAAGAGCCAGGTTAGCTGTGCTCCGGGCTGGGGTCTGTCCTTGATATTTACAGTTTGCACTCATCACTCGTCATCAGGTCAGTGGACTGTGTCCTTCCCATTTCAAACCACACCACTAGCCCCCTTTGAGCATGTCTGACCTCTCCCTGGGGAGTAAAATCTGCCTTGTCTACACCTGCTGCAGGTAAACAGGAGCCTGTAAGATCATTCACAGACCTCTTTCTTTCCTTTTGAACATCTGCTGGCGCATAACAGATCACTCCAACCCTTGATGGCTTGAAGCGATTTCTGGGTCAGAAATTTGGGAAGGCTTTGACCGAGCAGCCATAGTTCAGGATCATTTGGTAACGTTGCAGACAGATGGTGCTGATGTTGAAGAAGTGGTGGGCTGGCCAGTCATCTGTCATTCTCTCTGTCTTCCTGAAATCTCAGAACTTCTCCACAGAGTCTGTTCTGGTAGGTTTGGGATTCCTTACAGCATGGCTACTTGGGACAGTTGGACTGCTTTTCTGTGAGGGTTCAGGACTCAGGCACACGATAGGCCTGTACTTTAAGATCTAACTTCAAAAATCAGACAGTGTCACTTCTGCATTTTATTGCTTGCAAGACAAAAAAAAATCACTGAGTTTCTAGGTGAGAGCCATACCCAACTATTGATGAGGCTATAGCAAGATTTTCGAAAATCATGTGATTTGAGACGTATTATGTGACCCTTTGGGGGAAATGCATTGTATGTACCTTTACATGCTTCCTCTATGCCTCAAATCTTAAAGATTTGCTCAGCTCCCTAGAACAAAGACATCAAATTACAGAAGCCAATTAAATGAGATTTACTTTTCCTCTGTGGAAAGTAGCCTCACCAGCAGGCAGCCGAGGGCTGCTGTGGAAACTCTGTGGTCTCCATTTGTCTTTTTGCTCTACCATTCTCAATGAGCGGCATAACCTGACTACAGAAGCTGCAGCCATCACATCACATCCTGAGGAGTAGCAAGGAGAAATGGGAAGGCAAAATAATAGACTTTTCAGATGAATATCTGCTTTTATTCATAGACACTCCATCCAGTGAGTTTCAGCTAAATTTCATGTATAGCTTGGCGTATTGTTTCCCCCCAAAATGTAAAAGAAGTTTCTAGGATAGATACTGGGTAAGTCTCTAAGAGCTTTCATCCTCCAGACATTCTTTCTATCTTTATTGCTTGAGCTCCCTCCCTCTCTTTTAAAAAAAGTATTTATTTATGGTAAGTCAGAGTTACGGGGCAGGATATGTGATAAGGAGAGCTATTGTCCATCAGATGATTCATTCCCTAAGTGGGTGCAATAGCTAGGGCAGGGCCAGTCTGATACCAGGAACCAGGAATTAGATCCAGGTCTCCGTCACAGGTCATAGGGACCCGAACACTTAAGCCATCTTCCACTGCTTTCCCGGTCACATTGGTAGGAAGCTGGAGTGGAAACAGAGCGGCTAGGATCCGAATTTGCACTTTCACAGCATGTCAGCATTGTGGGAAGCAGCTTAGCATATTAGGGACACTGTGTGAGTGCTGGACTCCATGCTTGGGGGCAAGACCTCACTTTGATGCCCAAAGACTCCTCTGGCTATACTTGGAACCTGGAACATGAGTTCCCTTCCTGAGACTGTTCCGCTCTTTTCCCCAGTCTGCTCTGGAGTTTCCGGGCTCAGGACCTTTTAGGTGTCTGTTTCAGGGATCTACAGGAGCTACTATTCCAGGTCTGGTGCCTCTCTCAAAGACGTCTTTGCCTGAGCTGTGGTGTAGAAGACATTGGTCACTTCGATGGCCATGCTTTCTTCCAAAGCTGTTGCTGAGGCAATGAATTCTAGGCCTTTCCGCCTTTGGGCCTTGGCCTTTGCTACCCAAAGCCAAGATTACAGAATTCAAAAAATCTTTTATCTCTCACAAAGCTCAGACCTTATAATTTGATGCTTTGGTTTAAAAAATCATTATCTATGCCATGAACTTTAAAAATCCATTCAGGAAAGAAATCCCTTCAGTAAATCACTTGATTCCTTTCTGTATCCTGATCTAGCCTCAGGAGGCAGCACAGGCAGAGCGAACTCTGCTGCCTGGAAAAGGGAAGTCTAGTAAAAATAAGGGTGAAGGAGCCAGGGGTAAGACTTGAAAATCTTGTATATTAAAATAAGCAAGACTAACTCCGCTAGGACAGAATAATGAAAACAATTTAGAAGTGCAAAAAGCAAAGTATTTGGACTAGGGGTGGTGGTGATAGCAGAGGCAGACACTAAAACTACGGTGCCAGAAAACAGAAAGAACGGCACTACAAATGAACAAACAGCTTCAACCACTCGGGGTCCCTTAGGTTGAACTGTATTTGTGCGACAGGGCAGGGGTGGGAGGTGGAGGGGATGGGACCAGGTAGGCAGAGAGAGGCCAAAGGTTGTTCTACTTTTCTATTAGGAAACGATTTTTCTTTCTTTCCTTTCAGAACTGAAATAATGCCCGGGAATGGGGGATCAATATTTATGCAAACAGAGCGGCTTTGTGTGACACTGTCTTCAGCCAACAGACAGTAAATATTGATTTACTCTAAGCTGCAAGCTAGGCCTGAGACATCAAAAATGAAAAGGCATTCTCTTTGACTTTCACAAGCTAGAGACCTTGTTTTTTTGGGGGGTGGGGAGGGGGGAAGATAGACAAATGACAAGATGCAGCGTGATTTGATCAGTGTTACAAATGTGGTACAGCATGTGGTGGGGAGCAGACATTGGACACACGCTTATTGAAATACACACCTCCCTACTTCGATGTGACAGGCCCAAACTTGACAGCTCTGGGAATCTGGGCAGCGAGAGGGAGAATCAGGCACCGGCCTGAGCTTGCTGAACTCCAAGGGCAGGGCTGCCAAATGAACTCACACTGGAGACGTTTGGGCTGGGCTGAACTCTCACATTTATATCCTGCTGCTAAACCAAGGCTATAATCTGCAAATTTTGCTATTAATATTTTAAAGCATAGTAATTGCTGTATTTGAGAACAACTTTAATAGCTTCCTTGAGAAAATAAAAAGGAGCATGGTGTGTATTACATTTTTAGACTTCCTTTTGTAGGCATTCAAATGAGAAGGTTATAAAAGCAGTAGATAGAATGATACTCTTGAGAAGAAAGATTCAAAAACACATTTTGGAGATTTTCCTTCCTCTTTCATTGTTGTCCGTTTATATTGCAATACCAGGATGTGCAAGCTTTCCCTTCTCTTCTGCTAAACCAAAGCACCTGCTTATTGACAAGAGTATATATCTTACCATCCTTGGTTTTTCTGAAATTAATAATCAGTACAAAGATGTTGAAGACCTCATATCTTTCCAAACCCATGCTAGCTCTCTGACATGAACTTTCTCCTGTTCATTGATATGTAAGTTTGCAATCTTTGTGGGAGAGGTTTGGCCATCCATTCTTGAAAACTTGACTAAAAAATGCTACTGTGCCTGTCATTATGGTTGGATGTGTTCTGGAGTTGGTCCTCCTATCCCAGGAGCTCCGCCCACTCCTGCTCCAGTCAAATGTGGCTGGTGGGGACTGAGCCATGGGTGTCAGACACTGTGTTAACTCGTCTTGCAGGTCCTTCACTCCTTCACTGATGCCATATTCGATGAGTGGATGAGAAGGTATAATCCTCCCGTAGAAGCCTGGCCTCAGGAGCTGGCACCCATTGGCCACAACCGCCTGTACAACATGGTGCCCTTCTTCCCTCCAGTGACAAACGAAGAGCTCTTTGTAACCACAGACCAGCTCGGCTACACCTACGCCATTGATCTGCCTGGTACGCCTAACACAACTTCTAAATGGGTGATTCATTGGGCTTCTAAAGGAGCTTACTTTCTTTTCAACATTAACAGAGACCTTTAAGTGCAGCACTCAGGCCTAGTTAAGTTTATTGGCCATTTTCTAGAATATATGTACTTAACAAAATGAGCCATTAAACTACTAATTAAACATCAGAAAGGGAGTAGTTGGCTGATTCTCGGTTTAGAAAGCTATAGGCTATTAAGAGACCTTGTTTCACAGAGGACCTATCTACTCCTACTTGCAACATGATGAATCTATGTGCGTTAATAAGGATTAATCAAAGAAACTGTCCAAAGTTTGTTGTTTGAAATATCTAACCAATAAAATCATGTGTAGACAAGACTTAGGTAGGGCTGGGATTAGGTAAGGAAAAAAGGGATTTGTTTTGAACACAAACTTGTAGCAGAGGCCAAAATAGAAAAACTCCAGTCATTGAGGTAAGAAATAGTATGATGCAGTATTTTTAAAGCTGATGCCAAAATTTCAGATGAATATTAATTTTCCATGACAAAGCTTTTAATTTTTTTTTGTTTTATACACTTGCATTATCTTGTAACTGGACCAGTTTGTTCCTAACAGACTTATCTCATGCCCAACTGTGCGACATTGGTAACTCATGCCCAATGAGTGACATTGTTCTGCCAATGGGTTGGATTACATGGAACTTTATGCGTTTATTTTAAAAATTAACATTTTAAGTAACATTTTAGGATTATAGTCCTTTTATTAACCTTTCCCACTTGATTCAAATTATGGGAGGACTTTTCTTAAGGATTATACTCATTATCATTAAGTTTAATCTAAATTTAATTTTAATTTTGCTACTATTGAGATAATAGCTAAGTATATATTATTTTTTGCCATAAGTATGGTTTTTAACTTTTATTTTTGATCATGTTTTTATAGTTCATTAGGATAGGAATGGTCTAGGATTAGGAGGAAGTGGGTGAGGCCCTGTTTCCACATTTTCTCTTTATTCCTGTATCCAAGGAAAAAGGGGAGTGAGGGGAATAAGTTGTGCCCAGCTTCCCAACTGCCAGGGATCAGGCGCAGCCACCCGATGTCATCCCAGGGTTCCAGTGTGGGGCATGCTCCAAGGGTTCTACTCCAGTGGTTTTGATAGTTCTGAAATGCTGTCAGTCTCACTGGTCCACGGATGAAGAAATCCTTCCAAAATCCATTGGCTGACATAGTACACCCCAGAGTCTCCACTCACCCAGATATTTGTTGTCAACACTTGGCTGGGGTAGTTGATCAATTTGTTGTGCCATCCTTCCTCTACTATAGTACCAGATGTCCTCTGCAGACCCCGAAGGGCTTCCATATCCTCCATGTGCATCTGGACATGCTGTCCACTGCTCATCTAAGCCATTGAGAAAGCCCAGTTCTGACACATGCACTCCATGCTCAGACCACCGATCCGGTGATTCTCCCCATGGTCGGAGTTCTGAGTCCAGCAGTTCAGTTGGGGTGGATCCTCAAAGAAACTTCATCTAAGATGATCTTGGACCTGTGTGTGCTTGCCAGGATGGGATCTGGCTGACTCTACCACTCACATCAGCCCACACACACAGTGGTAGTTGTATTTACTGGGTCAGTTCTATCTCCAGCTTGTCTCTTATGTGGTCTGTCTTCTGTGGCCAACCCTGCCCACCACTCACTTGGCTTTCACATACACAAGCAGGAACTGCAGCCTAGTCAGAGTAACCCCTGTTAACCCCCTCTAGGCCTGCCCCCAGCCCTGGTTCCTGTGCTTACAGCAGACTGGTTCAGTCTGTCCCATGTCCCATTCAGCTCTCATACGTGTCAATGGGCATTGGAGCCTAGCTCAACACAGCCAACTCCACACACATGGCAGTGGGTGCTACCATCGGTCTAACCACTCCTGCCCCCAGCCCTGGTTCTCATTATTCCTAAGACCAGTCTTTTTGATCTGAGTTTTTCAGATCCTAGAATTCACCTTGTTTTTCCTTCCAGCTCTGTATTACTATTTCTTATTTTTCTAAGAAATTTGAAATATTCTTTCTTTTAGGCAGCTGGGGGCATTTCTTTCAAACTTCTTTCCCTTCTTTAAACATGACAACAATAAAAGATTTAGAATGTTCATCCTGACTTAGCTCCATTAAATCAAGCAGTACGAAAAGGCAAAGACCCAGATACACCCAGGATGGGATAATTCATCAGAACATTCAGGCACATGTCCATGTTTTAGTTGACGTACAAATTTATAAATCTACCTGGGAGAGTTGACTGTAAGTAGAAAGGGAGTAAATCCTTTCCTCCTCAACTTTCTTTTGTGAATTGCTAGCCACCAAATGATATTGACAAAAGAAAGACTAACAGAATTGCCATTTGCATTTTATTTGATGTCAATTTTTACACAACAGAAAGTCCTTCCTAGAAATGAAGTAAGGGCATCAAGAGGCAGACACACCTGGCATGTTGTATCGCATTTAAAACAAAGAACAAAAAGTTGTGGAGATGGGACAAGATGAAGAAAAGTGGGCTTTCAAGGATGGCCGGTGGTAGACACTGGTGGAACATAGGGGCTCTCTCCGGAAGTTTGGGCTGGTCTGTCTCAGTGTTGACTTAGTTTTCTTCACATTTTTAAACCATCTCGGGAGAGAGTTGGGGCCGGGCAGAGAATCTTACATTGAGATGACAGCAAGATATAGTACAAAATTTGCCAAAGTAAAGATGATTTGCTAAAAAAGGAAATAACAAATAGGTATGTGTTTACTAAAATGGAAATTGCTAACTTTGTGGAAGAGGGCTTTTACAATATCTTTGAGTAGAGGATTAGATTTAGGATTTATTGTGTGGAAGATTCAGAATTTATTCACAACTATTTAAATGGGTGCAAATACCATCTGCTTCTGCTGCAGAGTGTTTCTGGTTGTAAGAGCCAATCTGAAACTCTCCTACATTTATCACCCCATAAAAAAGGTAGAGACAATAGCAGACTTTCTCCACCTGAGGCTTGAATACTTTGCAGTTCCCCAGATACCATTTCACCATGCACTTTTACAAATGAGTTTCTAACTCACAAAAGTAGTTATATTCTTCCTCGGAGGGTTTATTCTGCATAAGCATTTATTGTAATGAATTTTAAAAATGCAATAAGCTATACTTAAATAATGGGATGCCATTTCCAACTTCCTCAAGAAAAACAATTGTGGAGATGATAAATAGTCGGTGAGGAAAGAGAAGATAAATTTTTCTCAAGCAAAAGTAGTTTTGCTTTATCAACAAAAAAAATTCACATGTAAAAGCAAATAAGTTTTTCGTTTTTTTCTTTCTATGAAAGCATCCAGCTGAAGAAAATCCTGATTGTGCCCTCTTCTCTCTTACTTTAATTTCAGTTGAAGAAACTCCAGCGTGGACCACAACCTTCTCAGTGGTTTTGGGGATGCTGGTGGCTTTGGTTGCTCTGTTTGCGCTGCTGTTTTTCCTTCAGTATAGAAGGATCCGAAGAGGTTACACACCCCTGGTGGAGACACATTTAAGCAACAAAAGATACACGGAAGAAGCCTAGGGTGTCCGTGGCTGATCCAGAGAAGAGGCCAGCCAGCTGCAGGGCTCACCAGGACAGCAATTAAGCTCATCTGAACTGTGACAATAATCTGTTTCTCTGTATTCTTCTGTAGTTGAAAACCTTTGTGGCGCTGATGACCCCAGAGAGAGAATGCTTAACTGTAGTTTCTAGTTTGACTTATTGCTAAAGAGATAGTAATACCCATGACCGAAGTAGGTTTGAGCTGACATGTTGAGGTATCTGATAAGAATTCTCCATATCAATTTAAGCCGCCTCCTGTTCTGAAAGCATCAGACAGCAACGCGAATTGATCAGATGCATTCATCTACATTTGTAGGTCAGTGTAACCTGAGACTTGGATAAGACCACAATGCCATCTGCATGGTCCAATGTTTTCAGTTGTAATGATGTGGGGGATGGAAGCACCAGATGAATCTTCTAGATGCCACCTACATCCATGTTGTGGGTATCTTTTTGCTGTTTAAATTTGAGGAGGAAGTGAGAGAAAAGAGAAAAGGGGTGGGGAATAGATAGATTTCATATATTACTTCACTTCCCAAACATTGACCCTGGCCAAAACTGTGCTGGGCTGAAAGCAAGAGCAAGAAACTGTCTATCTCCCACAAGGCTGGTGGGAATCCCAGTTCTTGAGCCACCACTTGCTGTCTCCAAGAGTTTGCCTTAGCAGGAGGGTAAAACTGGGAGCAGAGGCAGGATTTGAACTCAGGTACTCTCACACCGAATGTAGGCATCTCAAGCAGCATCTTAGTCCCTGCAGCCAATTCCTGCCCTCCTGATGCCCCTTTGATAATCTGCCCTGGGCTACTGGTTTTTTTTTCCCTCTGTATCTTTTTCTATCTAGCCTTAAAGAAGAAAATAGAACACATTTTCCACACAGGATGGAGAGTGAATGAATGAATGATCAATTTTCTCTTGTAAGCTAGACTTTGACGATTTATTAAACATGTACAATTCTGAACTTTAGGCCTATTACAGGATTCAATAGTTAACATCCATCCTGTAGTGATAAATAAACAGGTAAGGGAACAAAAATACATGGCTTCCTGGTTAATGAAGCTTCTGTTCTAAATCCATTAACAATCATAGAATGGCTCTTTTCATGAAAGGCTGACTGGAGAGGGCTGGTGAGCTGTCAGCTTGCATGAGTCAACTTGATTAGAATCCCATTACTCAGAGGTCTCTTTGTTTGATCCTAATTCTATTCCTTTATTAGGTGGCCTCAGAGGAAAAATTCACACCTAAAGCATCAGGCTAATTATAGAGTTGGCTTTAGATTCGCTCATGTTGCACTGTACTGAGAGCTACTTACAAATGTTAGGTCAACATTTGGAAATAATCTGTACAGAACATGACAATTCAGAGTCAAATCATTTTTTTTTTTTTCTGCTAAATACTCATCAGTTCATGAGAAGTAAGAATGAGTCGATCTCCACTCCAGTTTCAGACTTTCTTATCTTGATGGATGACCTTTCCTTTTGCGAAGCTGATAATGGTTAGTGAAATCTCCAGGCAAATTTCATCTGTGCGCCTCTGGTATGGGTGCGTTTGCCTGGTGACTCGTATATGAGCTTGTTTATATCCCTCTACCGGAGGTTGTGTGTAAAACAAAGAGGTGTTAAGAGGGTCCCTGAGCTTCCTTCTATATGTGGGCACCTGGAGGGCACACGACTCAGTAAGAGCTGGTGGACTGTCCTGGAGCAGGGCTGCTCCAGCGAGAAATGGACAACACAAGCTGGAATGGAATTTGGGTATTCGTCTCATGAATTGCAAGTTCATGTGACAGTAGGTTCAGTGATGACAATTAAGGGGGTGTATCACTATTTTATAGTGTTGTCACATGTCTAGGTCTTTATTGGTGCCGTTGACAGAATTCATGGAAACTGCAACAAGCTGTTATCAAGCTCCTCTCTGGAAGGTTTGTGTTCTGAGAACAGTGTTATGGGGAACACATTTTTGCATTCTGTTTTTAAATTGAAAGAGAAGTATACTAAAATGAAGATACAATTGTGCATAGTAGATATACTTCTGAAATATATAAATCAATGTGTTAAAAGTACCAGAAGAAATTACGTTTTTTTAGATGAACTATTATGAATAATTCTGCAAACAAATAGCTACTTCTAACTTATCTTTTAGAAATATCATCATTTCCACTCATATTTTTAGAATATGAGTGGTTAAAGTGAGACCTATTTGAGTTGAGTAAATAGTAATAAATACTAATCATTTCTGCTTAGCTACTTTTTATCTATGGCATGAACAGCTCTTTATACACATTATGTTTTATAATGTCTTTCTAAGAGAAATAGTTTCCTAATTTTGAAGTTCTTATGAGAGGAATGCAATTTTCTAGCTTTACCATAAATCAATTATGAATACCTTTTAACAAATCTGAAGGTAGCATAAACTTGCAGAACAAAAAGCTGGTATTTACTTACATTGAAATTATGCAAATAGACTCAGCAAATGTCACAAGCACTGCGGGGCCATACTTCTTACTGATGGGGGCTGCAAATTCAACTTGCAGGGAAGTGAACTTATCAGTTTAAACTTGTATTTGTATGAGTAATGATTCCAATAGAAATGCTTTTCTAAAGTTAACATTCAGAAGTGAAATGAAATTCAATAACTCCTTTGTAAAATAAATTCTCTTTCTAATTCTAAAATTCTTTCACATTAATTTGTATCTTGCTTAGGATTTAACTATGTTAATTATAATACTTATAATGGATAATTTTAATCTCACTAGCAAGAAATCTAAATCTCATTA
Source organism: Ochotona curzoniae (assembly GCF_017591425.1). Lineage (NCBI taxonomy): Eukaryota > Metazoa > Chordata > Mammalia > Lagomorpha > Ochotonidae > Ochotona > Ochotona curzoniae. The sequence goes on from NW_024466502.1 coordinate 12,729,477, forward strand.
AAGAGGAAAATAAAAACATGTTTTTTGCAAATTATTATTCATTGCTAAGAGGTTATTTTTTTTTTATTTGGGCACATCCATTCTCATCTTTTGGTCATTCCACAAATACATATTGATGAGTATGCAAAGTGCATATAAGCATACATATAATGCATAATAACTACTTCACATTTGAAGATAAGTTTTTATTTTTAAGATTCATTTATTTTCATTGGAAAAGCAGATTTGCAGAGAGACAAAGATACAGAGAGAAAGCTCTTCCATCTGCTGGTTCACATCTCAGGTGTTCCCGACAGCTGGGGCTGAGCCAATCTGAAGCCAGGAGCGTCTTCCAGGTCTCCCACACAGGTGCAGGGCCCCAAGGCCTTGGGCCCTCCTCCAAGGCGTTCCCAGGCCCTAAGCAGGGAGCTGGATGGGAAGTGGAGCAGTAGGGCACTAACCAGTGCCATGTAAGATGCCTGTGCTTAGAGGTGGGAGGTGAGGCCCTTGATGCAATGCGCCGGCCCCAGCAAGTTCATTCTTGTTTTTTCTTTTTCTTTTTTTAGTTTGGTAAGTTCTTTTTTTGTTTGTTTTTTAAGGATTTATTTATTTTTTATTGGAAACTTGCAACTAATCCTTATGAATTTCTTTTTGCTCTGGAAGGTAGCTTAATGGAATCATGTAGACAACACACATGCAAATTGTAGCCAATAATAAAAATTACAGTTTTCTAAAATAAGCAAACTAAAGATGAGGCTCCTAGTCAAGGCTTTTATGCTTTATATTTTTGCATTAAGACTTCATCCTTTCAGGAAAAACCATTAACTGGCCTGTGTTTTTGCGAAATCAAGTCAGACTTTTTGGCTGTGATATGACTGAATTTGATCAGTTCCTTTTTGGGCATTCTCTGACCCCATGAGAGGGTTATAGACAGAATCTAAAAATACAAGTGCCTCCAAAAAGTAATTGTTCTCTGTGTCATAAACACTGCTAAATAGAAGGACTTAAACTGTTGTTGTTTTTTTAATTGAAACAGTAGAGGTCTCATAGCAAAGCTGCACACCCTGATTACTCCTTTATGTGTTTAAACTGTTTCTGACGTTACAATTAGAGTAATGACCATCTTGATTGCTAATGGAGTGGTTTTAAGCTCACAATAAAGCAAAACCTGCCCTCTTGTGCCCTATTGGAAAATTACACAACGTTGTCAAGTCAGAGCCATTTTCCTCTATGATGGTTAGTTGGCTGGCCAGAGTAGGGAGAAGGCTGGAAAAATATTTGCCCTGTAGTCATGAATCAGAACAAATCAAAGGATATTTAGAAGAAAACCATGTGCTTTTCAGGCTCTCAGAATTTCCTTTTTAGAATTATTGTGAAAGATTTAGTATTTACCAAGGGCTGGCCTGATGGCTCAGTTGACTATTGCACCCCCTTCATGCACCAGCAATTCATATTGGTGCCAATTCGTGTCCCAGCTGCTCCACTTCTGATCCAGTTGGGAAAAGCAGCAGAGGATGGCCCACGGCCTTGGAACCTTGCACCTGCATGGGACACTCAGAAGAAGCTCCTGGCTCCTGGCTTTGGATCTCTTTAGCTTTGGCCTTGCAGTCAGTTGGGGAGTAAACCAGAGGATGTAAGATCTTTATCTCTCTGTGTCTCCTTCTCTCTTATAAATCTGCCTTCCCAATAAAAAATAAATAAATTTGATTAGCCAGTTGATCCATAGCACTGGCCCAAACCTGTATTTTTTTCTTTTTTTAAAGATTTATTTCATTTTTTTTTTGAAGATTTATTTTTATTATTTTTTTCATTGGAAAGGCAGATATACAGAGAGGAGAGACAGAGAGGAAGATCTTCCGTCCGATGATTCACTCTCCAAGTGAGCGCAACAGGTCGATACTATGCCGATCCGAAGCCAGGAGCCTCTTCCGGGTCTCCCACGCGGGTGCAGGTTCCAAAGCTTTGGGCCCGTCCTGGACTGCTTTCCCAGGCCACAGGCAGGGAGCTGGAAGGGAAGCGGGGCTGCCGGGATTAGAACCGGCGCCCATGCAAGGCGAGGACCTTTAACCACTTGCGCCACCGCGCCGGGCCCGATTTATTTCATTTTTATTGCAAAGTCAGATATACAGAGAGGAGGAGAGACAGAGAGGAAGACCTTCCATCTGCTGATTCACTCCCCAAGTGACTGCAACGGCCGGCCGGTGTTGCGCTGATCAGAAGTCAGGAGCCAGGAGCTTTTTCCAGGTCTCCCTCCCAGGTGCAGTGTGCCAAGGCTTTGGGCTGTCCTCGATTGCTTTTCTTGGCCAAAAGCAGGGAGCTGAATGGGAAGTGGATATGCCGGGATTAGAACTGGCGCCCAAAAAGGATTCTGGCGCATTCAAGGCTAGGACTTTAGCCGCATGGCAACAGCGCAGGGCCCCCAAATCTATATTTGAAAAGTTTTGCGTTTCACCTCAAGAAGGCATGCCCAGCAGCTAAAAGGTTGATGCTTTAGGTCGTTAGATTTAATTACGCTCATATACATGGACTCTCTCTCTCTCTCTCTCTCTCTATATATATATATATACACATTTGCACTGAAATAAACTTATGTTTTGATTCCGCTCTCTCTAAACTTTTCAAGTCCCCTTCTATGGGCAAGCCGTCAGCCAACAGGACTGTAACCTCAGTCACGATCCGCGTAATTGGCCACCAGTGCAGTTCGTTCCTCTTGGTTCTTCTCCAGCTCTGGCCTTCCCTGCCGCCAGAGCCTTGAGGCTGAGCTGAAGGTTCCTCCCACGCTTTCAGGCACGGTACAGTTCCAGGCTTGTCACGCGTACAGACTCAAGGTCACTTTTTCTCTCTTGGTGCCTTTTTCCGGTGGTGTCCTCTTATCGAGATGCAGGCCTCTTTGTATTTTTAAGCGTTTCATTTGAGATATTGCCTGACTCTGATCCTGGGCTGAGTCCCAGGAGTTGCTGTCAGCTCCAGCCAGCAGATGCGTGTGTGCGGAGAAGGGCGGCTCATCCTGCCGGGCTCTTGACAGCATTATCAGGCCTCTCCAACAATCAAAGAGCTCTTACATGCAAATTTGTTCCTTTTCTTTTTGTCTGTCACAGCCCATGCTTTCCAGCTTAGCCGCACAAAAGCAGGCCTGATAAAAATCCCTCTGAAGTGCACACTGCTGGGGAGTGTAAAGGATGTGGATTCCTTATTTTTAAACACCAGTTACTCAGGACATCAAATCACCATGAACTCACCTTGCAGCTAGATGGCTGTCTCGCTCTTGAGTGATTTTTCTCGGCTGGAGAGATGGCGCTGTGGACTGGCTTTTGTCCTGGTCGCCTTTGCTGGGGTTGTCGGAAGGCGAGGCCCCTGGCACAGTCCGCGTTCACTGAGGCTGGCCACGCACAGCCACGGGAGAACACAGACTCCTCCAGGCCTGGCACGTCATTTCCTGCTCCTTCAGCATCCAGAGTGACTCTGGTCCTCTGCGTACTGAAATTTCCCCTGGAAAATATCAGCCCACTGTCCGCGCCCCGGCCCCTCCGCATCTCCCGCGGAAACTACCGAAGTGGGATTTGACCTTCATTATCTCCCCATACAGATCTCCGCAAGACTGAGGTACGACTGCCTCGTCCGATAGTGTCTGAGCATAATTCTCCCGGCTGGCCGGGGCCGGCGCTTTCCCTTGCCCAGGCCCAGGTCAAGGGCATGGGGAGGGCCCAGGGGCTCTTTTTCAACCGCCCACCAGCAACAAACTATGAACCGACCTTCACTGCCCTGGAAGTAAAAAAAGAGTTGGGAGAATGATTTTGTCTTTTACTTTTTTACAACTTTAATTTTCTTTTTTTTAGAGATTTATTTTATTGTTTTTTTTTTTGAAGATTTATTTTTATTATTATTTTTTTTTATTGGAAAGGCGGATATACAGAGAGGAGAGACAGAGAGGAAGATCTTCCGTCCGATGATTCACTCCCCAAGTGAGCACAACGGCCGATACTATGCCGATCCGAAGCCAGGAGCCTCTTCCGGGTCTCCCACGCGGGTGCAGGTTCCCAAAGCTTTGGGCCGTCCTCGACTGCTTTCCCAGGCCACAGGCAGGGAGCTGGAAGGGAAGCGGGGCTGCTGGGATTAGAACCGGCGCCCATGTGGGATCCCGGTGTGCAAGGTGAGGACCTTAACCACTTGCGCCACCGCGCCAGGCCACAACTTTAATTTTCATAGCATCATAAACCCAGAATTTGTCATTAGAACTATATTTGAGGCGTGCAGGTTTGTAGCATTAAGTACACCTTATGTTTTCTTTAATCAAGCAGTTAAGGTTGCCATAAGGTGGAACCGTGAAAGGCCAGCAAAGTTACGCTGTCTCTTTAAGTGTGGGATTGATACGCCCACCTTTCCGAGGTTGTACCCCTGCCACATCCACATCCGGAGCACAGCACATGCCCAGACCCCACCCCGATGCCATATCCGTTAGGACACTGCCCATTTCACTTTAAAAAGGGGTGGGCGCCCGGAAACAGCTCTTTGTACCCTGGGAGGGTCCCGTTTGCTTCCTGCTCTGTGTGGACCGGGCTTGACCCATATTCTCTCTGAGTAAGTGGCAGTTCTTTAGGCCACTCGTGGATGGGGTGGGTGTTTCTTGGAGTGGGGTGGTCCACACTTGGGGGCGACTGTTTATTTCCTTGCTGTTCCAACTGCTTGCTGTTGCACACTACACTGGTCTCAGTGCCCGAGTCAGCCCTAGCTGCAACGCCGCCGGCACTGGACGAGACTCGCCAGTCCTCCTCACCCCATTTCCAAGACTCTGGACGATTTTCTCTGCTCCATCCTGAGTCTCCAGAGCTTCGAGGTTTGGGGAAAGCATGACTCCTCAAACGGAGATGTGTTTCTCCATTGTCTAATTAAATTTAGGCCGGTTTGAATTGGGATTTTCCGTGTGCTGTGCAGAGTACTAAGTAACAAGCACACCTTCAGGGAATTTCAAAAGAAAGGGAGGGAACAAGTTGCCAGAGAAGCTCAGCTGGTTCAGCTTAGAGAAATGAAAAGCCAGGAACCAGGTGTGAACAATGAAGTTTATTTGCAAAGTGACCGGGTGAGGGGACGATGGGGGCGGCCTGGAATTAACTTCTGACTGCTGTCTTTCCATCAGCTTAGCTCTGGCTTCGCAACCAGACATGGAAACCTTCTCTCTCTGTGTCTTTCCTTTTCTCTCTGAATATCTGCCTTTCAAATGAAAAAAATCAATGAATCCTTCCAAAAATATTTTGGAGATGATAAATGGCACAGAGTTGTGCATACAGGTGAGCGCAGAGCTCGCATGAACCTAGTTACCCTTGCTTACCACCGAGGGCCTCCAGGCAGGTTGGAGACTTGGATACTCCATCCAGACCTCCTGCCCTGGCTGGAGCGGAGTTACTTGAATCATCACCACCCATTTTTTTCTCAAGACCTTCATTAGCAGGGAGCTGGAATAGTGAAGCAGAGCAGGAGATGAACCCAGGTACCCACTTGAGGGACACGAGAGTCTTAGCTGCCCAGCCAAGTGCATGTCCCCTTGCTGGATTGCTGCTCATGTGCAACCAAAACAGTGGTGACCTCAGCCACCTAAGAGTGTCCCTATTCTGTAGGGCAAGTCTGTGCTTCTATTCCATGACACTTTCTATTCCTTTCTGTCCCTTTTCTTTCTCTCAATGTTTTAATCAGAAAGGAGCAGTCACTGGTTATGGAAAGTAAGAGACATAAGCGTTATTCACTGTGTTCGTGGGTAATTTAGTTAGTGATCTATAATGAACTATTTTATATGCTACATAGATAGATGTTTCTGCTGTGGGTATAGATGTATGGCAAAGTAGACAAAAGAAATGGTTTTTATTAACAGCTTATATTTATATCAGTGTAAGAATTAAATCTCACCAGGTTTTCAGTATTAGGAAATCTGATTATATAATAAATAGAGCTTGGATAAATGTGTAGCCATTTGGAAAATTGTAAAGCTGACCTCCTAACTCTATTCTTTTCACTATAATAAATTGCACATGGATTAAAATTTGTTTTTAAGAAATGAAATTATGGAAGCAGCAGCAGAACATCTAAGTTAATGTCTGTATTCCATAATATAGGAGAGGCATTTGTAAGTACCACGCCAAAGGTTGCAGTCAGATCTTTTCCAGAATTTTGGGATACATAAAACAGGAGAAACCTTATTTCTTTATTCTTATGCTCATCTGGGTTCAAGAAAAGGGGTGAGATAGACAGCTAACTAACAGACAAGCAAAACATCCACAATTCATTCTGCTGAGAAATTATTTGCTGAGAAATTTGCAGTGTTAAGGATGCTGTGTAGAGCTAACTCCTGCTCCTTTCTGTCTTGGGTGTCTCGTGAGAGGTGTGCATCTGAAATGTTTGAAGTTGGGTTCCAGGGCAGGCTGCCCTCCTGTCTGTCCCTTTCCGCCATGTAGTTTTTCAGTGAATGTCCACTCTGTCCTGCTGGCTGAGCTGCAGTCCTGGGAGTTGCCCCTGACACTGCCTTCTTTCTCTCAGCCTTCATGCCCACATCCAGAGCAAGCCTGGTCAGTTCTACCTGTAAGGCAACGGTGTGTGGCGTGCTGGTCAGCTCTCAGCCTTTCCAGGCTCCCATCACCTTTTCTCCGCATGGCTGTGATCACCTGCAGGGCAGGTGCACGCAGGTCCCACTGCTTGTCCTTGCTCCCCTTCAGTTTGCACTCATACAGTTCACTACATCTCTCACTCCCACTGAAACCTTTTGTCCCTGCCAAGCCTACTCAGTGGAAGCCCAAACCTAACGGTGACTTAAAAGACTCACATGGTCTGGCTCCTCCCTTCCTTGTCTCAACTGGCTTCCCATTGCTCTCCCTGCCTTGCTGGTTCTGTGCTGTCCCCACAGCTCCCTAGCCAGTCCTCCATGGCCTGCTCTGCCCCTGGATTTTCACACTAAGCCTCCTCTTTGGAATCCTTTCCTGCCCAACACAGGCATAATTTGCTGTCTTCTTTCATGTGCTTAATCAAATGCCACATCCTTCATGGGACTTCTCCAAATGCCATGTCCTTCATGGTCCTTTATCTCTGTTGGTTTATTTTTTGTGTTTAATACTTAATATGCCTAATATCCTCTTCATTTAAAAAATTTATTTTATTTTTATTGGAAAGTCAGATATACAGAGAGGATGAGAGACAGAGAAGAAGATCTTCCATCTGATGATTCACTACCCAATGGCCAGTGCTGCACTGATCTGAAGCTAGGAGCCAGGAACTTCCTCGATGTCTCCCGCGCGGGTGCAGGGTCTTAAGGCTTTGGGTCATCCTCGACTGCTTTCCTGGGCCACAGGCAGGGAGCTGGATGGGAAGCGGGGCTGCCGGGATTAGAACTGGAGCCCATATGGGATCCCGGTGTGTTCAAGGAGAGGATTTTTTATGTTGTTTCTTACACTAGAAGCATCACACAGACAGACAATTGTTGTTTCTATTGTCCAGAATAGTGTTTGAAACACAGAAGTCACTTCCTAGACATTGATTAATTGATTGAGTAAACAGTAACTAATTTGATTATTTTCATTAGTGACTATAGGAGTGAAAGTGGAAATGTGTACTTGAGAGAGAAGTTCAGAGCTGGAATAATCTGGTTGAAGAGCTCATTGAGAGAAGCAGTCGCCAGTCCCTTACAGGAAAGGTGACGAGGTCAGCCAAGTAGCCCTAGAGATCAGCCCGATAGGGATTGGCCAGCAAGGGGTCAGTAAAGAGAAAAAGTAGGCAGGGAGCCAAAGACGCGCTCTCAGACATGGGAGCTGAGCACCATAGTCCCAGGGCCTCCCCGGGGAGCCAGGCTGACCTCTGAGAGCTCCCTTGTCCATCTGGAAAACTGGAAAATTTGGGAGTCAGTGATCTTCAAGACCTCCTCAAGCTCAAGAGGAGAAAGCAGTTGCATGCTGCAATGGAAAGAACATTGAAGCAAGACACAGGAGCGCCTCACATTTGCTAGTTCTTGGCTTTGGGCAAATTACGTATGTTCCGTTCATCGCAAGGTTGATTTCTCTTTCTGTTTTGTTGCAAGGATTGAGTTGGATAACGTGTGAACATATTAACATGATGCTGACACCCAGAAAGTGTTCAGAATCTGAGCTGATCCTCACACTCTGGAGTTCATGTGTGTGATCATGTGGTCATGGGAGGGCCAAAGATCAATCAATTTCCACGGGATTTTTGCCTTCTCTGTGGAAGCACTGGCAGACAAACATAAGCAAAATGTGAAACAGAGGACGTTGAAAGCTATTAGAAGGGCGAAATGAGGCAGGTCACACAGGGGCCTTGATCAGTGTTTGTTTCTAACGGTTGGACTACACAGTTGGACCAGGGCTCAATCTTGAGTTGCTTAGCAGCCACGTGGAACTGATGGCTGAGCGTTGTAAGCTGCACTAGTGTCTCCAAGTAGGCACGTGCCTTCCTGTCCAGGCAGGTGGTGGTGTTGTGTGACCTGTTGATTGTGGCAAGCACTCTGTCGGTACAGAGGGGGCACTGGCAACCTTGGGCAGGATCTTCCTCCACGCCTGGGTAATTTTTTTATGAAGCAACAAAACACAAGTGGAGGAATGCTTTGTATTCATTGTCTGCTTGTTTTTAATTCTGAGAGTATAGAAATAAGCACTGTTTCAAAATGGAATAATAAAAAATTAGCCTTGACTTTATTTAAAATTTTTTTAAATTGGAATGTCAGATATACAGAGAGGAGGAGAGGCAGAGAGGAAGATCTTCCATCCATTAATTCATGCCCCAAGTGGTCACAATGGCCCAAAACTACACCGATCCAAAGCCAGGAGCCATGAGCCTTCTCCAGGTCTCCCGGGGGGGGAGGGTGGAGGGTCTCAAGGCTTTGGGCCGTCCTCAACTGCTTTCCCAGGTCAAAACCAGGGAGCTGAATGGGAAGCGGGGCTTCTGGAAACAGAACCCGTGCCCACATACGATCTTGGCATGTGCAAGGCGAGGACTTTAGCAGCTAGGCTACTGAGCTGGCCCCTCGGCTTGACTTTAAGCATGGAGAAAAGAATGCAATCATGAGTGGTGTGCTTAGCCCTCCGTAGCTCTATGTGACCTCTGATGCTGCTTTGGAACATCCCGTGAGTACTGTTTAGCATCTCAGATATTTTCAACAAACCCATTCATGTTCCCATTCATTTGCAATTGTGAGAATGTTATTTATGCTCCTGTTGAAACGGGCACTTTATTTGCTATATAACTTGAATGCTTTCTATTTCAGTAGTAGCTTACCCTTTGCATTCTTCTCCCTGAAATAATTGGACACAGCCTGGCTCCAAACTGCAACACACAGTTTTCAAAACCCTGAAGGTACTAGACTATGTTGCAAATAGGAAGATTAGCTATTGTGGTGGAGCCTTACTGCCCTCTTGAATTAGGGCTTAGTTACTCCTGGAGGAAAGGAAAGCTTGGGTCTGAAGAGAAAAATGCAAGGACAGCCAAGCGGCTCCCTGGTCAACCGCAGCTCTCTGAAGTTCTGGACCTGCGTTTGGCATCGACACTGCGAAGCAGGTGAACGCACAGAGGCTTACAGCAGCTTACAGTCATCACCTCCACGTCGCTGTGGGTCTGGAGTCCAGGCGCAGAATGGCTGAGCCTCCTTCTCTGGGCTTCACAAGGTCTCAGGTCAAGGTCTCAGCCAAGTCTGGGGTTCACGGGAAGCTGGAGTGGCAGAGGAGGTGCAGCCCAGCCCCGCTGGTCCTCGACAGCTTCCCTTCCGGCCTGGTCTTGCTACCTGTGCTTACCACCAGGGTCTCTGTTGCCTCGGTGCCCCCAAAGGACAGAAATGCCCTGCAGGTGGCCTTGACTGTCTTAGGGTGCCTCCTTTCATATGTCACATCCCCTTGTCCCCTTTGCTGCTACTGCTTTCTGTTGGTTAGAAGCGACTCGGGGGCCCCTTGCACTGTGGTGCAGAGCAGCACACGTGGGCTTTACCAGAAGGTGGGGACCTTCTGGACCACGTCACAGTAGACAATGGGGTGTCTCAGTGTGCTTCATGTAGAAGATGCACAAATGATTGGGGATGACAGGTCTGCAAAAGCCATAATGAATAGTCACCATGGCCACTGCCTTCTCTGTCTTCGCTCCACCCGTGCTTCGGAGCCTTCTTCTCCAATGATCCTCCCTGCCACCCAGTCCCTGCTGCTGCCTGCACACGGTCCCTCATTCCCTGGAGTTTCAGGGCTCTTTCTCACCGTGGAGTTCAGGTCACCTCACACAACACCTTCCATCCTCCCAGGTTCGCAGAGCTTCTGGCCCCGGGGGCTTTAGAAACACTTTCCTTCCCTGCTCCTCCTCCTGTGCTGGAGTGGCCTTGGCTTTGCTGCAGACTTCCTACTTTGAGCAGTTTCTCATTCTGAATTCCTAAGACCCTTTTCCTTCCTTCAGATCTCAGGGATTTTGAGATGCCTGCGGCAATTCATCTCTTCCTGGAGATGGATGTCTTCCAGGGCTGAGTTGATCAATGGAACATTTCACCCAGGTGCAGGTCTCAGACTTTAAAGATGTAGGTATTTATTTTTTATTTTAAAGGCAGATTTACAGATAGAGAGAAAGATCTTCCATCTGTTGGTTCTCTTCCCAAATGACTGCAATGGTCAGAGCAGAGCCGATCCTAAGCCAGGAGCTTCTTCCAGGTCTTCCGTGTGGCTGCAGGAACCCAAGGCATAGGGCCATGTTCCACTGCTCTCCAAGGCCCTAAGCAAGGAGCTGGATGGGAAGTGGAGCAACAAGGATCAGTGCTGGCACTCCTATGGCACTTGTAGGCAGAATGTTAGGTGATTATGCCAGGCTTGTGCAAGTCTCAGACTTTAAAAAAGAAATTTAATAGTATTTGAGAGGCATACAGAGATCTCCAGACACTGGATCACTAGCCAAATACCTGCCAACAGTCAAAACCTGGAGCCTGCAACTGAAGCCAGGTCTGTGACCCAGCTCCTTTAGATGCTCCCTATTGCCTCCCAGCGTATGATCAACTGGAAACCAGATCAGGGGATGGAGGGGCCAAGACTTGAACCAAGCACTCCGATATGGGCTGAAGGCATGCCTGAAGCCAGTAACTGAATCACTGTGCCAGTGCCTCCCATGATTCTTTAAAAAAAACAGGATCATTTTAGTGTCTTTCAAAGTAACGCCTTGTCATCTGTTCAGTTAGCTCTATGATGCAGTGCTTCCTGCTGGATAACTGGCACGCAGCAGCATGAGTGATCATATTCACTGTTGCAGGGGTTCCTTATTCCCTGCGAGATGGGTTAGTATTTTCAGAACTGCCCCCTCGAGGTTGGTAAATGCTTTCCACAAGTAATTCTAGAAACTATACATGGGATCCAGGGTGGCTTGCATGCCAGGGCCAGCTTCATAGCTCTGTCACCCATGTGGTCATTAAGGGTCCCTTACTCAGAAGATTCTTAGACTTGCCTTTTTGCTCTACTGCCTTTGTGTTGAAATTCTTGTTAACTTTATCTTTGGACTGGTACTTTGTGAAGTCTGATGGGACCAGAAGCATGCATGTGACCAAAAGATACACATATTGTAAGTGTGCATGTTGTTGTGGGAATGTGACACTGTGCGGCAGTTTGGTGAAGCTAGAAGTGGGGACCAGAGAGCCCGTCACACCTGTGCTGTGCTTGGTCCACTCGGAAGTGCGTGTTAGAGTTGCCTGTCCACTGTGAGTTGGGAAGGGCACCGAGACGTAACCAACTCTGGGTTTCAGAGATGAGGCCTTGCAGGAGTAATTGAGCTTAGGAAGGTTACCCTGTGTGCCCTGTGATAGCATCATGGTGGCTTTCCGAAGAGAGACCGGAAGCCACATGTGTGTTCCCTGTCCTGGACCCTGCCAGTCAGCCATCACCAAGCACGAGCTGTAATAAATCTCTCTGTAATGTGCCCAGTCTGGGATTTTCTGTAATTACTGACCAAAACCAGATGGATCCAAGCCACTACTAGTGGCAGTTCTGCCACACCTGAGGGGCCCTGCTTCCCCCTGAATGACAACTTGCTTTGAGTGCACAAGGAGGGGCAGGTGATCTGATTAAGACCTCTGGCCAAGGAGCCTTCCTGATCCACATACCCTGAATATGGTGACAGAGAAGAAAAGGAAAAATTCAGCAATCTACAGTGCCTTTTCCTTCCAGGTTTTCTTAGGAGAAGCTGAAAATGGGCTATTGACAGAAACCATGAGGATCAGGAAGCGAGATGAAAACCAGCAGTTGATTCCCTGCAGTATGTTTATTGTTCTGGTGAAAGCGAAATCCATGTGCACGCTATGAAAGACAGATTGTCATTTCAGTGATGCTATTTGTGAGTAAAATGCACTAACACTTTCATTTATAACTGGCAATTGACAGTGCACTGTGTATAAAGATGGGTAATAAAACTCATGCTAATATTTTCAATTTTGAAAAAAAAACAGACCTATTTATCTGGAAGAGAAGGATGAAGACTGGGCGGGAGATAGGGAGAGAGGAGGCGAGGGAGAGGGGTGAGATCCTTCGTCTGCTGGTATGTTCCAGATGAAGAGAGAATTTCCTTGATTTGCTGATTCACTGCCCAGTGGTAACAATGCTGGGACTGTATCAGGTCAAAGGCACTTTTTACTTAGAAAACCTGCAAAGAACAAAATCAACTTGTCAATTTGAGAAAGATCATGGAAGAATGAAAGAAAGAAAATGTCTGTGCTATTCTGCCTGTAGCTGTGCCTGTGTTTGGAACGAGACACTGCGCATTTTTATTTTCCCACTGCCCTGGGAAGTCACCTTGTCCTTCTGGTGTGCAAAACTGAGACAGATGTAGAAATGGAATTCTCTTGCATCTACAAAGGAGTATGTGATATTCCCCAGGCCAAGAAAAGACTAGAATAGCTCCCAGAGCTGCCTTATTCCTTAGCGTGAATAGATGGGCAGCACAAGGTGGCCAGCAGGTTCACAACTCTGAGAACCTACAGGCCAGGCTCCTCCGTGCTCAGGCAGCCCTGTCTGTTACCATGACGGGGTCACAAGCAGGAGTGCAAGATCACCGTGGGGAGTCCAGTTCTGGTTGGGATTCAAAGGCTGCAAAAAGCCTGTAACCTATGATGAAAAATAGACCAGCAAAGGCGGCTGCTTTCACATAGACCTGATTTAACTTCCAGTTCATTGCAACCGTTGTCAGTTTTGGTTACAGTCTGCTGAGTAGGGGAAAATATAATATAAACAATTTTGATGAGAGAGTTGATTCTCATTATTCATGGCAGCTATGATCTATAAAGTCACAGTCTGTATTGAATTAGCAAATACTGAATCATTGTTCCCAGGGCAAACACAGAGCTAGGTTCCTGCAAGCCTCAGGTCATAGGACAAAGGAGGCAGGGGCCAAGGCTGGGCCACAACACTGGGACTCCATCTGTGTCTCTCCCTGGGGTGCCATCACTACCTGCCTCCTGGGCCATGCACTGGTGGGGCTGCAGATTAGAAGCGGAGCTGAGGCTCAGTTCCAGGCACTGCAGCATGGGCTGCAGGCATCCCGAGCACCAGCCTAACCCGCCCAACCCAGGCCTTGCTATTTCATCAACTAATCAGCATATATTTACATCTTAGTTGCGTTTCTATTTAGAGATGCTTTATACACTGATGTATTCATGTTGGATTCCCCGCCAAGAACCCCAAAGCATGCATAATGGAAGTTTATATAATCCATGCTTCTCTGTAAGCGACATCACAAATACCTTCGCGTTAGGAACACCAGGACCGACCTGCAGCATTATACTTTGGGGCCCTCTTAAACAGCAAGAGCAACAACAAGAAAAAATGTGAAAATCTGAAAGAAACTATTTAAGCCATGAAAAGGACATTTGTTTAGGGCAAGCATGGGAACAAAGAGGCAGAGCAACGCCTTGAACTTCTGCTGGGTTGTGTGCATGGAAAGTGATGTTAAAAGCACCTTCTATATCGGTGTGGAGATTACAAATAAATCTTGATGTTATAGAACCGAAGAATAATGAGGAGCAATTACACGGTGAAGAAAGCACAAAAACAGAAGTTTCATGCTATTTTGTTTTTAGAGATTTTATTTACACAAAAGCAGAGTTGTACAGCAGCACACACACACACAGACACACAGTGTGAGAGTATGTGTTTCTCTCCATGAGTGGCTGTGAAAGCCAGGACTGGGTCAAGCAGAAACCTGGAACAAGAACTCCGTCTGGGTCTCTTACGTGGTTGGCAGGGACCCAGGTACCTGGGCCATGTTCCTCACATCTACTGGGAGCTGGATGGGAAATGGAGCAGCTGGGGTATGAATTGCTCTCATATGGGATGCTGCTGCTGCAGCAAACAGCAGCTGAACCTGCTGTCCCCTAATGGTGGTCCCAATTTATAATGCTTATATTTTATATTAATGCTGATATTTTATTTTTAAAGACTTATTAGCAAAAGGAGAACAGATTTTATAGGTACAGTTCCAAGAAGTTAACAATATTTGCTTTCCTCGTTCTCTCCCTTACTCAGTTCCCCTCCTTCCTTTCTTTGTGTTTTTTCCTTCATTTCAATCCACTACATAATCTCAGGCTGAAAGCAACACTAACCATAATAACAAGTAAATAGTAGAAAGACCACAGTTCCTCAGGAATATAAACCAAGGCCAAGAACAATCCAATCACAAGCTTCCATTTCCTTCCTATGCTTTTTAAAATATTCTATATTAACTATGGAAATACATGATATTTGTCTTTTGGCACTGGCTTTCTTCATCAGCTTTATGGTTTCCAGTTACATCCACTTTGTTGTAGAAGACAGGATTTTGTACGTTTTTATGGTTGAGCAGCATTCCACAGGGTACAGATACCACACTTTGTTTATCTAATCTTCAGTTTATGGACATCTGGGTGGATCCCATTATTGTTAACTGTGGTGCAATAAGCATAGGGGGTGGGTTCATATACCTTTTTCGTATGATTTCATTTCCTTTGGGTAAATCCTGGAAGAGGAGTGGCTGGAGTAGCTGGGTTGTATTGTAGATTTGTTTTCAGATTTCTGAGGAATCTCTTTGTCTTTCATAATGGCTGTACTTTGCATTTCTGCTAACAGTGAATTAGGGCACCTTTCTGCCACATTTTTGCCAGTATTTGTTACTTTTTTGATTTTTGGATAATAGCCGTTCTAACTGGAATGTGATGAAGTCTTAGTGTGTTTTTTTTTTTTTTTTAATTGATGGCTAGCGATCAGGAGCATTTTTTTTCATGTGTCTGTTGGCTATTGGGATTTCATCTTTCAAAAAATGCCTGTTCATGTCCTTTGCCTGGTTCTTAACTGGGCTGAATATGTTACGAAGTTCCTTCAGCTCTTTGTGGATCATGCCTAGCGATCCCTTATCAGTTGGGTAGTTTGCCTTTCATTCTGTCAGTTGCCTCTTCACCTTGTCCACAGTTTCCACTGTAACGTAAATGCTTCTTAGCCTGAAGTAATCCTGTTTGTCCATCCGATAGACATTGGTTGGTGCTCTGCCTTGGCAAGTCAGATGCAGACACTTTGTTAAAGTGAAGGGCAGAGAGTGCTTCAAAGGCCTGAGTGGGCACGCTCGAGCCCTCCCCCCAACCGGGACCCAAAGTCAGTAGGGACCATGGATTATCCCTCTGATAAAATCCTGCAGCGGTGCAGGCTGCAGCATCCTTGTTGACATGCAGCCTGCTCCCTGCTAGTCACAGGCATTCCACCTGCGGGCAGATGTGCTTCATCTTCCCAGGGTTAGGTGGGCACCCTGAGCCTACTAACGCTCCAGGCCAGACTCAAAGTCAGTGGGGTCCTTCCTCAGGCAGTGTCACCATGGGTCGACACACGCTGCCAGTCTTCTCTCCTAACTCCAGGAACACAGCATCTCTAGTCCCTGCCTAGGGGAGTCCTTGGTAGTGTCCCATTCAAGGCTGTATGACTGTCATCCCCCCCCTGCTCCACATGTCTTTTTGTTGTTTTTTTTTCCTTTTGTACAGTTTCCACTATAGATTTCTCTCCAGCTGTGTCCTAGGAATGCAGTACCTCTCCATTCCTTTTGTTATCTTCCCATGGTCAAAATCAGCATGTCTTTTTCCTATTCAGCCATCTTGAATCACCCCACATCTAATATTTAATCATACATGCTGATACACGCACAGAGTTGTATGTATGTGTGGATATACCAGAATATATTTAATACAGTGTTTCAGGTCATCAGAAATGAAAAAGAACAGGTAAACAGAATGCTCTTATTCCATGTAATTTTTAAAAGAATGTGTGAGGAAGGAGGCTAGTTCTCTTCTGCTCTGTTGAATTTTGTGACTGGGTCCTACAAATGACACTACGCAAGGTTAACAGGGTGAACAGAATGGCGCATTCATACTAAAAGCAATGGATAGAATTGGGAGCTTTTCTAGCATCCTAAAATGGTGATAAAACTTGGAGAAGGAACTGGATGAAGGTGGGGCTGAACCCGCAGGTGGGCGGGCTGTGGGAGGGTGACTGGCAGTTGCAGGACAGAGGAGGCTGTTTTAGGGGGAGAGGGGACGCACCTGCAAGTGGAAAGGCGTGTGATCTTTAGCGGGGAAGTTTATGTCCTGTGGAGGCAGAAAGGGGAAAACAGAGGTTTGCTCTTACATCTGCTATTTCTCACTTGTCTTTGGCTCAAAATAATCCTTATTCCAAAGTGGCGTATTTTGAGGTCCTATATTCTTATCTGCTTTGGATGAAATTAACAATGACAGAGCAGATAAGAAATTTGTTTTTTATTGTTGTGATTATACCTGTTGTTGACCAATCGTTTGATAGGGTTAGGTGAGAAGTTATGTTGGGCAATGTAAAATGCTGTTCTACACTGAGGTTTAACAGCATGGCGGGGGAACAGCGGCTTGCAGGGATGGGCTATGTCAGCGAGAGGTTTGTTTCGTTAGCATGATTTGTTAGTAAGGAGTTTACAGAGACTTCAGTTCTGCTTTGAAAAGGAGAACTGGAGTGCAGGTGAGGGATTGAGGTGCTCGCATGTACAGGGAGGCAGTCTGGCGTGGAGGAAGGGCTCTCCGCCCTCAGACCTGTTTTGCGCGGCAGCTGTGTGCTGAACGAGCCTGTTGCAATTGCGCAGGAACTTCAGGTGGGGTCAGCGCCTGCTCCTCGCCACAGCTGCCGTATTTCCGCGGCCACACGCCTAGCACTTCTCATGCCCGAAGCACTTGCTCGGTCAAGGACGCAGCTCAGGACAGAAGGGAGAGCCCACCTCTCCTGGGACTGCCCCATGCCTGAATCCTTTCTCTCTTTTATAGACCAAAGAGGGACATCAGCTGTTTGTTTTTATTCATTTTCCTGCATTCCATCCTTGACATTCCCTTGAAGTTGGGCTTTTCCACACTTGGATCTTCTTATTTTGAAATCAGGTGCTTCTCAGTGGTGGCAGAAAGCTGCAGGAAGAGGGAAGCCAGAAGCACAAGGTTGTGGGGGTCCTTTCCTCTTTTACTGTTTTCAGGTTTTGCAACTGTGGTTGCATCAGCACCCCCACCCCTCACCATTTCTTATTGCTTAATTAGGAAACATCTCCACATTCTCTCCCTATTAGTTTTAGGTAGATTAGAAGGAAGCAATATTTTGACAGATGCTAAAGAGTCTTTCTAGCAACTTGAAGAGGACGAGAATGCCTTTCTTGGAGCTCTTCGGGTTCCCAAGCTGCTTTCGCCGGCGTTGAAAAGAATGCAGCGTCTGACAACTTAATGAAAAGCTGAGATACTCTGACAAAAAACTCCTGGGCAACTAGAGCTCCAGCTTGGGAGAGTTATTGCAAATTAAATTTTATTCTTGTCCTTTATGATCTATATCAGGCAGTAGGTGTAACGGTGTGACTGAAATATTCTTGCCTTATGCTGTTAATAAAAATCACTCATTCATTAATCTATGCGTGTGTAACAGCAGGAAAAATGCAGAGGCGAGCTCCAGCAGAAAAGCCAGATACTGCATTGTCAACGTGGTAGGCAAAAGGCAGAGGAAATATAGTCTGTGTTTGGGGAGAGGGTAATTACCATCTCCATCTGGTAATGCATTCTTTCTCTGAACTCAAACCTCTTCTGTGTCCTAAGTGCTTATGGGGCATCTTGCTAGGCAACCTAACAAAGGATTGCTTTTTAAATGCTACCTTGAAAGCTTTTCAGGATTGCCTTTGTCTACTCACACAATATCACATCTGGTATGATTGCCATCGCTGTGAAGCAAAATCTTTTAATAGTATTTATTAAGTACTTTCCCAAGATGCGTAATCACTGACATGAGTTGGTGTTAACAGGGAGTCATTAGTCAGCCCCGTGTTGGGTATCTGCGGAAAAGCCAGGCTCAGCAAGAAACGCTAATGAATGTAAAGCAAATAGAGCTCAGCACCCTGCGTCTGTCTGCTTCCCCTGATGGATGCGCACAGCACCTTGCACCGGCTAGCTGCTTGGTGGTTTCCGAACTCTGTCTCTAAAATATTTGGCACGAAATGCCATGAGCTAAACAAGCACGAGGAACACAGCAGCTAAAGGGAGACTTCTGGGGAGAAATGGTATTTACTTTAATGACTATGGCTTTGGAAAAGGCCACATTCTGTAGTGTGTTCATAAAGGCTTAGGACCAAGTGGAAGGCAAATAGGGCGAGGCTCTCCCTGAGAGTGTGGCGGGATTGTCAAACACCACCTTCTAGCTGACCCTGAGACATCACGTGCCCGCTCTCCTTGCCTTTTCCCCCAGACTAAGTCCCATCGGCAATGGGGAAGCAAAGAATTGTGAAGAGGCTCATTCAGGAGCTGGGAGGTACTTGCTGGCAGAACTCTGGAGCATGGAGTGACACACAGGGGCGTAAGCAGGAAGAGTATGATTACAAAGCTAGAATTCAGTCAGAAGGGTAGAGGTGTCTTAGGCATGGTCAGCACATGGCCACCATGGTTTGTTTTGGTGTGGTTGAGGAGAGCTTTGCCAGTCCATGTATTTGCCTTGTTTGCTTCTTTGGTGCAGAGTGGGCGCAGGTCTCGATTTGATGCATGACTCTAATCCATGTATATATATATTTATGTGCATCTGCATATGGCTTTGAGCGTATCCTCCTGGAGCTGTGGATTCTCCCCAGACCCTGGGGCACGCACAGGAAACACGAGTTTTAAAAATCTTGGCAGAGTAGAGCATATATGGAAATGAGATGATCACAAGACTATTTTTCATGCACTTTACCTGCCATGAAACCTACATTAGATCATTGCTTGCAGAAGGGAGCATCTCTCTTCACTTACGTTGGGCACAGCAGGGCTTATGTTCAGCATTCATTCATTCAGAAGTCGTGTTGTATATCCAGCTCTGGTGACTTCAAGATTTTTCCACCTGCTGATTTTTAATTAGGTGGAACCTTGAGCCAGTCACTTAACTCTCTTATGTGTCTATCTCCAAATCCTATCTATTTGGGACACTGATCGCAGCTTCTGTTTTTCTTTTCAAGAGTATTTTAAAAGTGAGTTGAATTAATATATGGAAAAAAACAGTAAAATTCTAGGTATTGCTATTATTGTTGTTTTTGTCAATATTTTCAGTAGCGTTGCTATTTTTGACTTTAGGAGAAAGAATATGTCTTCATCAAATAAACATATGAATAGAATTTAAATTTATTACTAGATTTCTATGACTCTTAAGTAATATTTTAAATTTCAATAGAAACCTTCAGCTTTATTCTGTATAATCTAAGTGTACATATTTGTGCACAGCCAGTTCTTAAAAATATCTTTAGGAAAAGATAATTTTGCAAAAGCAATCTTGAAGCATCCTGAGTGGCTGAGTGGCTTAATTAAAAAGTAATTTGCTTTCTGTCGTTGGTCATCAATCTAAGAGTATCTTTTTATAACATGAGTGTAGCAGGTGACACTATTTTAGAAAAGTATTTTTTATTGGAAAGTCAGATTTACAGAGAGAAGGAGAGACAAAGGTAGATCTTCCATCTGCTGATTCACTCCCCAAGAGGCTACAACAGTCTGAGCTGAGCCAATATGAAGCCAGGAGCCAGGAACAACTTCTGCGTCTCCCACATGAGTGCAGGATCCCAAGGCTTTGGGCTGTTCTCAACTGCTTTCTCAGGCCACAAGCAGGGAGCTGGCTGGGAAGTGGAGCAGCTGGGACATGAACTGGCACATGCAAGGCAGGGACTTTGGCCAGTGGGCCACCACACCAGGCCTAGCAAGTGACAATTTTTATATTATACTTTCTTTTCTTTGGAACATATTCTCCCAGATGTTAAATGGAATGTCACAATGGTTTTATGAATTTAATGTAGAAATATGTTGGTGAAAGGTGTGAAGTAGTACATTAAAAGCACTGCCTGAATGTGTAAAATTGGGAAATAGCTTTTGGCAAATTGGAATGGATTCATCATTAACCCTGTGACAATTTCATACTGTTACTTCGTTGCTTTCTGGTCTCCTCATTCAAATGAGACAGAATGGAATAGCATTAACTTAGTACAGAGGGAATTAATTGATAGCACTGTATGCTAGGTGAGGCAAAACACATGTGGCCTCCTGTATACAAGGCTAATCCAGCAACAAGAGTCAAGATAGTCATCACACACGTCATTCAGAAAAATGAAAGAAAACATATATATTTCTTCTGGGGCTGTAGGGATTAGCAAATGGAACAAAATAAGTCTCAAATTGCATCTCTTCAGCAATAGTAAATGGAACCAAAGTACAACTTTTGAGGCAGCACCAATTGTCAATGGTTTCATTCACTGACATATCCAGCAAAATTGCTCAACAGCAGAAGGGGTCAATCACCTGGGGTCAAGTTCCAAGTGTGGTTCTTTTTCAGGCTGGTATTGAGAGCTGGGCATTTGTGAGCTGGGAATTTTAGGGCAAGTCTAACAGCATCAGCATTATTTTGAGATTCTGGATTCTGACTAGTATGTCTTCCAATACAAAAAATAGGGTATATTTAAATAGGAACATTGGTAGTGAATAATATTATTCTAGGTCTCCTTAGCTCAGTGGCTATTTTGAAAAATTATAACATGTCTGCTATATACATTTGAGTGTAAATTGATCCTGAGAATAGCCATTATTTATACTTAGAGTAGCCATATAATTTAGCATTCAGACTACAGATACTGTGGAGGGTGGGAGCTATGGCATTGATAGCTACTCTGGGACAATGCGCCTAATGGCATTTGTCTTGGACAATTTGGGACTTCTCATTTGTACTTAGTGAGTAGAAAAGTATATTTATAAAGTATGCCATCATTTTTTTTAAAGGTGATTTTAAAAAAGTATTTATGGGGGAGGGAAAGGAAAGAGGCAGAAGGAAACTCCTTCCCTGGTTTACTTGGTGAATTGCTGCAACCAGAGGCTGGGACCACATCCAGGTTTGCACAGAGGTGGTGGGAACCCAGCCAAGTGAGCTGCCACCTGCTGCCTCGCAGGGCATGACTTGGCAGGAAGCTGGGCTTGGGGCAGAGCAGGGGCTTGGACCAGGCATGCCGGTGGAGGAGGAGGGGTCCCAATCAATTGCTTTGACACTGGGCCAAATAGTCACCTGTAAACCTTTCTTTTTTTTTTTTAATGAAGTGACATTATTTTATGTTTGTTCATAAGGAGTCTTCCCTCTGAGCCTGTAACAGAAGATGTTGAGAAAGGGGCGAGGAGTTCAGGAAGTGTATCATGTGTTTCCATGGATTTCTGTTGTTTGTCTTGAGCTCAAGCGGTCCTGTGCGGTTCTGCATCACCCCCTCCTTGTTTGTGAGGCATAGGTGGGCAAGGAACCTCGGTGTCTGCAGATGGAGAGTTTTTCTGATGTAGAGATATTATTTTTCTTCTTTCTTAGGAAAAATCATTTTGTTTGTCATTTGTTCTTGCTTATTCTGTCTGACAATGTGAAATGTTCTCTTTGATTTAAAAATGCAAACAAATAAGAAACCCAACCATAAGCAAAAAAACACCCTCACACCTCAAAAGAAGCACCCACCAAGAACTCAGGCTTATCATTGGCTTATCAACCGTCTTCACAGGCAAATTCTCATGCCACATTTCATATAAGCAAAGGCCGATAAATCGTTCCTGTGACACCAACACATGTTTAATAAAGCCATTGGGGAGAATATCTTTGGCTTTCGCAGGAGGTGGGGACATCTCACTTTTCAAGCATAGGAACTTTATATTTTGGGTCAACTTGAACATCAGAATGGATAAATTATAGACAAGGATGATGTCTGGAAAGAGTTAGGGGAAGTTATATAGATAACCACTTTTCTGTGAATGTCATTTCCAGACTCCCTTGATCAGTAAGAGGAAAGCAGCTTTGGGCATCTCACTTTGATTCACATTGGTTCCAAGTTCAGTGGTATACAAGAATGCAGAACCAGTTGTTCAGCTGAACTTTGAAACAATTTCAGGTAGAGAACAGTTAGATGGCATTTCCCCTGGGAATAAAAATCAAAACCTGTGGATTCCCATTCTCACACTTTGTGCTGATCTCAGAATACTTCTACTTAGTTGAGTTTTTGATAAAACCAAAGCTAAAGTCATTCCTGTAGACATGAAGTTTTCTGATTTGTTCCCAGAGAATGGTCACAGCCTCCTTTAAAGTGATTGGGCAAATTAAGGATTCTTACTGTCTCATTTATAAAAGGACACTGTTATTCTTACACCTAAAAATTGTTATTTATTATATAACCTACAAATACATGGAGATCATAAAATTCCTGGTTAAACTATGCTTTAGGGTGCTTGTAAGTACCATCAGCATGGCTGCTGGGAGAAGAGGGTATATCCCACGAGATCTCTGGCCTCAGCAGGTGGAAATGACCTTAGCTTTGGTAAGTAAGATGCATGTGCCTGTCCGATTTAGCTCATTAGCCATCTCCCATTACTCAACTAACTCTCCGGCTTCCAGGCTCCTGAGGTCCTGAGAGCATCCCTGGTCTGAGGTCCTTGCGTTTGCTTTTTTTTCTGCATGCAAATCTGCATCCAGATCTGCTCAAGGTCCTCTTCTGTTGTCAGGTCAGGATTCAGTTACCGCTCAAGAAGGCTCTTGGATCAACAGTGTGTTGGAGAGCATCTCTCCAGCCCTCACTTCCTTTGTGATTTCATTTCCTTCATGGCGCCTCCCAATTGCCGAGTCATCTCATTCACTCCCTCACTGATGTGTTGCTTGGCCTCTCTGAGAACAGAAATATTGTGACGTCTTGGCCTTGCTTGCTTAATGTTGCCTGGCATTAGATAGTTGCTCATAAGTATCCTTTGAAAGAATGGGTAGTTGGGGAGTTGTTATTTTTTTTTATTTTGTAAAAATCCATAGATGCTTGTTTTGATGAAAGAAAAGTTAGCTTTATTCAAGGTAGGTATTCTTCCTGTTCTTCTTCTTTTTTTGGGGGAGTCCAGTTTCCTTCCAAACTTGAGCTCCCCATGAGATAAAGCCTCTCTTTTCTTGCTCTGTCTTACACTAGATGTTACATAAAAGCATGAATTTTACATGGAGGCTACAAAGGCAAGTTGCTGATTCCTCCTGGTTTGACTGTGGAGTTCATTCATGAGCTAACAAAATGTATTTGGACCCACGTTTATATCAGTAAATTAATATATCTGTGGAATCAAAATGTATCTGCACTAAGCCAATTGTGAATGACTGTTCACTGAGACTTAAACTTGGGGCTCTGTTTCTCTGGTTGTCAAGCTACAAAGTTTAGTTCATCTGCACTTACCGGCATTTTACAACTTAAGTGTATTTAGAAGTGATTTTTTTTATATACATATTTGTGTGTATATTTTAAATATTAGAGTAAATTGTGATATAAATACTGCTGCTGACAGATAAAAGTATCTCTTTGTGGGTCCACTTAGTTTTCCAAAACCATTTGGATTTTTTTTCCTTCCCAATAAATTGACTTCACTTTAGTTCCAAATATATTTCTTATGTTCCAATTTTGTGGATGGAATTATCCTAAAGTTCTTTGTCTTATAGAAATCGGTTTTACTAGTAAACATAAAAAATAGCAAATAGTAACTTTTTTACAAGTGTTTTCTGTATTTTTTTAAGATTTATTTTTATTATTTTGTTTATTGGAAAGGCGGATATACAGAGAGGAGAGACAGAGTGGAAGATCTTCCGTCCGATGATTCACTCCCCAAGTGAGCGCAACGGGCCGATACTATGCCGATCCGAAGCCAGGAGCCTCTTCCGGGTCTCCCACGCGGGTGCAGGGTCCCAAAGCCTTGGACTGTCCTCGACTGCTTTCCCGGGCCACAGGCAGGGAGCTGGAAGGGAAGCGGGGCTACCGGGATAGAACCGGCGCGCATATGGGATCCTGGGTGTTCAAGGTGGGGACCTTAACCACTTGCGCCACCGCGCCGGGCCCAGTGTTTTCTGTATTTTAAAAATCATTTATCTTGGGACTGGCTGTGTGGCATAGTAGGCTGAGTTTCCTCCTGTAGTGCCAGCATCCCACATGGGCATTGGTGTGAGTTTTGGCTGCTCCGTTTTTGATCCAGTTCCCTACTTAACCTGGGAAACCATCCAAGAATGGTTCAAGACCTTGGGACTCTATACCCACATGGGAGACGCAGAAGTAGCTGCTGGCTCCTGGCTTCACACGGGCCCAGCTCTGGCTCTGGAGTCTATTTGGGAAGTGAACCAGCATATGGAAGATTTCTTTCTCTTCATCACTTCTCCTCTCTAACTCTGCATTCCAAATGAACATCAGATCTTGAAAAACTTTATCTGTTTCACAGGCAGGAGCGTATGTCTATCTGTGCAGTGATTCACTCTGCAAATGTATGCAGCTGGCATGGGTTGAGTCTGGGCGTCAATGACTTTCCTAGGATTTCTGCGTGAGTGGCAGGAACCCAGCTAATGAAGGCATCACCATTGCCTCTTAGCGTCTACCTTAGTGTGAGGCCGGATGAGGCAGGAAAGCTTAGACTTGAACCTATTTTCCTATATAGAATGCGGGAGTCCCATTTGGCAGTTTGACTGCTATGCCAACCACCTGCTCATGAATGCTGGCCTCTTGTTCCCTTTACATGAGTTCTTTTATTTAAGTGGATTCTTGGAGTTAGTGATGTATGGGTGTGTTCAGTAATTACGATCAGGTGCATTGAAGAATAAATCATGTTCAGCTGTGGTTCTTGACAACCAGTGGGCACCTTGTGTAGGATTAGCACAGGGAAGGAGTTCGAGAAATGCTCAGTGGATCTGCAGCAGAATATACAGCATGTAGGATACTTGAGAGTACAACGTTTCATCTTCTCACATGTAACCTAAGTTTTTGGACCTCATTAGTAAAATATTGATGTCAGTTCTCAATACACTGATTTTTTTTGGGGTGCAAAAGAAACAATATAAAAGAAGAAACATCTGGTGTTTTATGTAGATATTTGGGATGCTATAAATATTTCAAAGTTACAAAAGTTTGCAATTTCAAATGCTGGGTATACTTTGGTAAATGACACTATTTCAATCTAGATTATATATGTGTGTGTATAGAAATATTGTATATATATATTGAATATATATGTATATGTGTAATTTCTAAAGGGTTTCAAGCAAAAAAGTCAAAAGTTCCAAAATTTTAGATTGTAACAAAGATTAAGAAAATGCAGAAAGGGCACTGGTAGATTTTTAAAAACTATTTTAATACAAGATTAATAGCAATTTTCTATCCAAATCAGAAATGAAAAACCGTAACCCAAATAATATTCATTTGACAGTCACATAAAAGTTTAGGTTTGATTGGTGCACACATTGATGCTGTCAATGCACACAGAGACTTGAATATGACGCCATCCTCAGGTGTCTCTCCAGGTGTCATCAGCACAGTGTCAAGGGTTCCGCTAGCCACTCAACTTTGAAAGAAGTTCCTTATGTCCCCACGCTAAGCTGAGCCTGTGCTGCCACAAGCCATGAGATAGCAAGTCTCCAGAACGCGTACAAATCAATACTCGAATCATGTAAATTGGCCTAAAACTAAACACTGGCCCTACCAAGGAGAGACAAACTGTAAATTTCTAAGTTATGGTCTTCTTTCCTCTTCTGTTGGCAAAGCTAAACCGTCTTTCTTTCCTCTTCCCCCTCCCCCCCTTTTAAAAATTATAGGTCAGGTCTGTAACGATAATAAGTAAATGGAAATGAGTTTGAATTTCTTCAAATTTTGGATGAGGCAAGCTTTGTACTTGCTAAGCCTTGTACTTTCATCAAAACCACCTGTTAATTAGCTTTGCAAAGAGAAGCAATAGAAAAATCTCAGAAATTTGCTCAAGTTTATTCCTCCTTGGGGACTTTAGTTGGTGTTTAGCCTGTAGCCAAAACATGTATGTAATGGCAGAAGAGTTAAAGTTGGCTAATGTCTGCAGCAGGGAATACAGATTAATTATCTGGTTTCTGCATCCAGTGATAGCTTTCATGTGCTTGATTTAACGAAGTTGCCTGTATAATCAGTTCTGTTTGTTGGTGAATAATAGCATGGACAAAATAGTATTTCCTCTGCCTCACATCTCAAACAGGAGGGACAAACTCTTTTCTGGGTGGATCTCTGCCATGGAGTCCGATTTCTAGCGTTGGTGTTCAGTAATGGCTACAATCAGGACACCAACCCCCAACATTGCTTTCATTACAACGAGAAAAGGTTATCATGGCGGCTCTTCCATGCAGAACCATAAGCACAGCTCTCATTTGTGATTGTGCAGTGCATCTTCTCTGCTGAAGACATTAGCCTCTGCTTAGCTTTTGTTGTAACATATACAAACCATCATATACACCAATTACAGACGTGTAATTCGGTTAGAAAAATACATATTATAACTAAAGAACATGTAAATCGAGGCACTTTATTAAGCTAAGTGTTTGCAGTTCTGAGCATCACCCCCGATTTTTAGTGTCTGATCCCAGTGAGCCCATTCCTCCTTCCTCATAACAGAAGTTATGATGGGATTCCAGAACCTAGGGGACATCAGAGCCAAGGAGAGCAGACCAGAGACCTCACCGCGCAGCCTCACTGCTTCCTCTGTCACTGAAAGAAAAATCAGCTGGGGACTGGGGAGGGAGGTAAGGAAGGGGCCACCAGACTCAATGGAAAGGGGCTAATTCGATGAAGCTGAGTCCTTCCGGGACAAAGCAACTCTTATGTTAAATTCACCTGACATAGTAGGGTGATGAGAAACAGCAGGAACTACAACTTGGTGACTTGTACCACATCCATGCAGGGGTGACCAATGTGGCATCATTTACTGAGAGGCAATTCAGTGCTCTGCCTGGCTCCTCCACATCACTGCATCTCATCAGTAGGAATACTATTGATAAAGAAGGTGTTGAAAGAAATGAAGCAGGTGTTTATATATTATCTGTGTGTTTAGTGCGTATAAAAGGGGTTCATATTCATTACCATAATGTGTATTCATACACATGCACAAAATCCTTCCGGGCTGAAAGCATAGGAAAAACAAGGCATCCTGATCCATGTTATAGAAGAGAATGCAGAAATCTTTTCAGAGAAAGACTTGAAGTTTTAAACCATAGAAGCAAGTCATCACTCAACTATTCTGGAAAAATCAAAGTTGATTTAATTTGTATTGCACCTTAGGTATTGGAGAAAGACAATACTGATTTCTGAACATGCCATGGAATGAGTGATGCTGATGATTGGTGCTTCAGAGATGTGTAAGTGATGACAGGAAGTGCAATTTTGGCAGTGAAATAGATGGTTTCCTGAAGTGTATAAATGCTGGATTTGAGTAAATGTTAATTCCATAAAGGTTTAAATGAATGGATGCCAAAAAGTCTCTCAGAATTCTACATTTCATATTTTGCTAGGCGTAAAGTAGCAATAGATGCTTGTAAATACTTTCTGTTTTGCCAAAGTGCTCAAATACACTTAACACTATGGTGCCACGTGGGTTCTACTTAAGAGTGATGACTAAATCAATAGCTAATTTTAATTTTGATGGGAGCAGAAATCGAAAAATACCATTTGTAGGTCAATACTGTCAATGAGCTAATTGAAATGTGTCTGGCATACTGTGGTGTCTTGAGACAGTACTTCTCCATATGCCAGATGCATAATAAAAACCAAGAAACATGTGGCTAGCCAGCTGTATCCACAAAGCCCCAGTTTGGTTTATTTTGCTTCTCTGCCAGGAGAAGCGTAAGGCCTGGCTTTGGCATTCTTGGGGATAGGTTAGGCCGTGGCTGCAGATTGGCCCCTTGAGTTTAGACCATTTTTCCGAGTGCCAGGCAGCAAGGTAGGCAGGCTGAAGGTGTGGCATGTATAAGCCATGGTTTTTCACGAGCCACATTCATAACGCTTAGAGATTCCATCAGCAGTGAAGTCTTTGCATGCCCATTGCTTGTCCCATGAGCTCAGAATGTTCTGGAGCACCCAGGACAAAGCATGCTCACATGGAAAGGGTGTGCCCTGGCAAACTTGGAGTAACTGGACAGTTAGGTACATAGAAAGTTCTCTCTCTTGATTCTCAGTGCTCACACATCATTGGAGGGTTCCCTTCTCTGATCAGCACAAAACAAGAGGAGCTGGTTGACAAAACGTTTTTGTTACAAAGGTGTGTCAACCCTGAGCTTGGAATTAAGAAGTTAAAATCTGTGATTTATATATATATATATATAGATATAAAAATAGATGATCATACTAAGACTAAAAAAGTGAAAGAAATCTCCATGTCAATACTAGATATTTATATTTTTTCTTGTTTTGCTTTTTCTTATTGTGAGTTCTTTTGAAAGTGAATGCCCTTATGGTCCAGAAACCAATTGACACAAAGCAAATAATTAAAATGAAGACTCACCTATGGATCGAATTGGTTATCAATTAATTAAAAAAAAAACCCTTATTCTGAGAGGGGATGAACATGGGGTCAGAGATAATCTCATTAATGTCAAAGCTATGGCAAAACCCGAGATTGTATCGCTGGAGATTATTGTCAGTTGAGATCCTTGGGGAGGTTGGCTTGATGGGCATGTCCACTGGTAACTGCAGGTGAGGGGGTAAACAAATCTGTGCCAATTGGATACGATGGTCAGACATGGAGGGGATTAAGAAACATGGTGCCATTTCTGAAAACTGGAACTGGGCAGGGTGAGACAGAGGTGCTGAATCAGTTAGATTTGCTCTCATTCAAGATGGACTTTTGACATCAGTACCTCCAAATCAATTTGGTATCATGTGGTTAGAGTGCAAGATGAACACCTCCAAGACAACAGTGTATTTTCACTAGTTCTAAAAAGTTTCAAGCTTGCTCCCCATAAGCATTTTGTAAACCTGATTTGTCACGGAAAAGCTTACACTGGGAGTTCTTGTCAAAGCCAGACGTATGGCTTTGAAGTTCTTTTGTGTTTTCTTTCTTGTTTGCTTCTTTGTTGAAAATGCAGTTGTCTTGGGGTTTGGCCTGATTTTACAGGGAAATCTCTTTTCTTCCTACCTTTATTTCTAAGTGTGAAAAAAGAAAAAAAAAAACCCACGCACAACGTGAGATTCCTTTACTTTTGCAGCATAAAAGCAAATGAAGGTAAGAAAACCTCCTGGTAAGAAAGATTTGAGTAAGAATTCTCTCTAGAATAAACAGGGTCCCCACAGACAGCTGAAGGAAAGAGGAGGCAGTTCAGTCTGGCACCCGGTATTCTTTGGGAAAACAAAAACGGAGGCAGCTGGCAGGACTGCCCTCTTCTCATAGAAAACGGGAAGTTGGTGTGGCGTGGTCCATTGGCCAAGAGTGTACCAAAAGAGAGGAGTTGGCCATTCCGAGAGCTAAAATGCAGTTTCAGCTGACCAAAAACCCAGGATTATCTGCACAGTCTCTGCACTGCCAGGGCCAGGCCGACCAGAGACCAGGAGAGCAGGGAGTGACCGAGCTGGGCTGCCGCCGAGTCCTCTTCCCTCCGGTCGGGGTCAGCTGCCGGGGCCTCCGTGGTGACAAACTCAAACTCTGTGGGACACACGTCATCCATGCACCCGCTGCCGCTCCCCGAGCCGCTGGATTCATCACCTGGCGTGGAAAGATGGAAGAAGAGGGTTGAAGTGAAAAAGTGAGGAAGGAATCAAGGCCAGGCGTGCCTTTGGTCTGCGCATGTTGGGGACGCTCCTCCCCACCAGCCCCTTTCCCATCAGGCGCTGGATTTGTTTTTTTCTTTTGAAGTTTATTGAGAAACAGAGCTGCTGGCTACCAATTCACACTGTCTAAGTCCCGCGTGTTCTGCCTGACCACGGGTGACACTGGGAGTCCAGAACTCCACTCGGGTCTCCCACGTGGGTGGGAGAACTTGGGCAGTCACTTGCTGGCTCCCGGTGTCTGCCATGGCAGTACTGGTGCTAAATATCGATCCACTCGGGTAAGGGATGTGGGTGTCCAGAGTGTCTCCTTGAGCCTAATTGAGATCCAATCCACATAACCTAAGATTTGGGCATTTAATGGAACACTCTCCAGCACCTGGTCTCTCCCCAGCTGTATCTTAGAGCAGCTACAAATTTGTTTGATTTTTTTTTTTTTTTGATTTTGAGATTTTTCTCTTAATATACATGTTGGGAGCCATCACAATGGCTCAATTGGCTAATCCTCTGCCTGCAAGCACTGACATCCCATATGGGTGCTGGTTTGTGTCCCATATACTCCACTTCCCATCCAGCTCCTGCTTGTGGCCTGGGAAAGCAGTGGAGAATGGCTCAAAGCCTTGGGACTCTGCACCCACGTGGGAGACCTGGAGGGGCTCCAGGCTCCAGGCTGGCCATTATAGCCATTTGGGGAGTGAACCAGTAAATGGAGGATCCTTCTGCCTCTCCTTCTTTCTGTAAATCTGCCTTTCTAAGAAAAATAAACCTTTAAAAATATATGCTTCTTAATTGTCCTTTATAGTCACATCTCCCAACCCTTCTTTGAGCCAGTTACTACGCTGGCTTGTGAACTGGCTGCCTTCCCTTCCTGAGAAAAGTGAAAGTGGCATCTTTGCTTTGGCCCCAGAAGTGCTAGTTTCACAAAAGGACGTATTAGAAGCAAATGTGCAATTCTGGTTTCACAGCTTTTATGTTCACTTGCATCTACATAATTTTGTTTTTCAAACATGTGTTTTCAGTTGATAATGTCTATTATGGGATACCTTATCATAGTTCAGTACATGAATAAGCTGTATAATGATCCAATCAGGATGGCTAGCATTTCAGTCTGCTACTCTTTCTCTGTGTTTAGAACCTCCAAATTCCTTTAGTTCTTCATAAATGTCGAATAGGTTGTTGCTACAGAACACTAGACATTACTCTTCATAGCTAAGTACATTTTGTTACCATTATCCATTCTCGGTCTCCAGTCCTATTCTCCTAGCTTCTAGCAGTCACTTTTTTGAGATTAACTTTTGCAGCTTCAATGTATGACTATGAACATACTGTATACTTAGGCTCTTGACATTTTTTTTCCGAGTTATCTTTAGCAATCTTCACAAGGGGGAAAATGCCCATTAATTAAATTCAAAGATAGCAAAATTGCTAAGGGGGTTGTTCTGAACATTGGTATCTTGACAAAAAGTAATATAACCTTTACAAAGATATTATTAAAGCAATATAGAATATTAAAACTGTGGGAAGCAAATAACATCAGGGGATTCTGACTGGCAAAAAAAGAATGGCTCCATCTATTTCTGTTAAGGAATCATAAATGTAGACTTTAAGAAGTGGATGGGCACCTTAAGAAAGGTCAAAAGCAGTCAACACGCTGAGGGCTGTGCGACGTGAGCATGGTGTGTGTGCCAGGCTGTGTCCTGAGGGCCGCGTTGGGAGCTCGCGTTACAGCCACGGGACACTCTTAGTGTTGTTGGGTTTTACTTTCCTTTGAAAGGAGTGGGGGCATGATCTCTGTCGCTTGGCCATCCCCTCCGTGTCGCAGACTGATACGTGTCTAACTTCTGTAGCTCAGGGAAGAAAGTAGAGCAATGAGCAACAGCAATTGAATCGCCGGTGTCTTCCGTTATCCACCCCTGCAGTCCATGCCCCAGATGGTGAAGCACGGTATTCTTGAAGACAGAGCAGGTGGAATGAGAGGAGTGAGGCTAAGTAAGGAGTGGGAGGAAAGCAATGAAGCCTGTGTGACAATCCTTCTAGGAGGAAAGGAGAGGCCTGTCTTAGAGAACAGACAATGGCAGGATTCAAAGAGTGCGGTTCACTGGGCTGGTTTAGAAATTCACTTCTGAGTTCTCTAAAATGGAATGAAGCACTGAAATTTTTCTGCAGTTAATTGACAATATAGATGACTTGATATCTGGAACTTTCATTAATTTAAACACTCAAGAATCATCCTTTGCTTCGATGATGAAGCGACAGAATCAAAGGCAACTTCACCTCAACGTTCCATAATTTTTTCCCAGCAAACTCTCTTTTTAAGGGTGTACACTTAAAAAAATCACCCCAAAGGCAAGAAGCAGTAACCCAAACTTGCCGTTGCAATTATATATCCTGAAACCATATAGACAAAATCCAGATATAGTTATCTTCATGGTAGTATTCATTTTATAGTCTTTCACTTTGGATCTTGTGATCATTTGTAAAACAGTCATGTGTAATACTGCATTTTTTTTATTATTTCAGTATTTCACACGTGACTAGCTGTGGTTTATGTATGAAAAATTCTGGACAGAGAGGAGACTTGTGTAGTTGACCCACTCATTCCTCACAGATACTGTCTTAGATCCTTGCTGTGTCACCTCAAACGAGCCTCTCCAGCATTCCCCTGGGCAGGCATGCTTTCAGTTTTATAGAGAAAAAGTCAGAGACTCAAAAAGATGCTCTCCAACTTACAAGGGAGCTGTGCGCTTATAAACCCACCAAAAGTTGAAAATATCCCGAGTTGAGAATGGACTGCTGATCCCTAACCTACCAAACACGCTGGCTCGGCAGGACACACGGTGCAGTGTTATACATGACCATGGGGCTGACTGGCGTTGTGCTCACTGCTGCTGCCCAGCATTGCGACAGAGGATGAACCATATGGTGCCAGTCCAGGATGAGGTCCAAGTTCAAAACTTTAAGTGTGGTCTCTGCTGAATATAGATTGCTTCTGCACTGTCATTGCTAAACCATTCTGAGGTGGAAACTGTAATTTGGGGAAGACCCAATTTCACAAGTAATTAAGGCAGGGAAACTGGGTATGTCTAAGCAATTTGTAGAGGGTTTTTTTTTTTTTTTGGTGTTAGGAGGAAGGTAACAGGATTTGGAGGCAGGTGTGAATACTGATGGCGAAAGGAGAAAGCAAAAACATGGTGTTTGTAACACTGAAGCTATTCCTTAAGACCAGTTCTGATTTTAGTTCTGATTTTAGTGGCAGTGTCACTTTTGTAGCTCAGAGCTTTCTTTAAAATCTGGAAAGTGTTACAGATGAGGAAATAATGAGGCAAAATCCAAGGGCACACTGTGAAGAAAAGCAATGGTAAAAATAGAGGTATATCATATTCTGTCACCGTATTACACTCTGGAAGTTACTGGGCCATGAGAGCAGTTCTTACTTGTGTCCTGGAAGTTGACGTCATTGCCATTGTATGCGTTCTTCAGTTTGTTGGTCATCACACGGAGAGCCATGATCTGCTGTCTGATGAAAGTGTCTGGCCGTGTGATGTCCACTTCTACTTCGGGATTATTGATCTGGTTGGTCAGCCCATCGTTCATGATCTCAGGCAAGTACCTGCAAAGCAGAGGGAGAGAACCGCTCAGATGGTACAGTAGGGATCTCAGACCCAGGTTCTGTCATGTTATCTTGGATGAGGATCCAGAGCACCTAGAAGAACCTGGAGAAGAGGCCAGATGGTGCAAACAGGGAGAAAACAGGCAGAGGGAATATGGCTGAAATGGCTTCAGAATGGTTCTTTAAACGGCACTGAATTCTTCTATAGGCTTGTTTAAAGACAAATGTTAAATTAGGAATTTAAAGAAATCACTAGTTAAACTGAATTACTCTTTATTTCTACATTCCTAATGTTACTTGGCTTAAGCAAAAGGGCTTATAACTTCCTAGTTCTCCTGTGAAATGTGGTACCAAGACCTGGACTTAGAAATGAGAGTACTCTAACACAGGCTCCCCAACTCAGATTCTCTTTTGTTATTTTTCTATACAATGTTACAGTATAAAGAGAACAGAATCCATGTGTTTTATGGCTACAGTTACAAGAAGATAATCAGACTTCCTCTTCCCTCTTCCTGCCTCAAGCCTCCTTGTTCCTTTTTTTTTTTTTGGCTTAAATTTTGCAAAGGTATGAATTCAATCCACTCTGTAACTACAGGCCTAACTCAAAACTAACCATGATTTTCAATAATCAAAAAACAGGGAGGCTATGGTTCCATAGAGATTTAAACAAGGGGTAAAAACAATCATATCACAAGATGTCTATTTCATTACTATACATCTTTTCAAACAAACAAAAAAAATCTGTGTTAACTGCCACAAATCAGAGAAAACATATTTGTTTTTTGGGGACTGACATTCACTAAGCATAATGGTTTTCAGTGAATTTCATTTTTATTGTAAAATACAGGACTTTGTTCTTTTGGTGGCCAAACTGCAGCCCAGCAGGGTACATTTCTACATTTTCCTTATCCCGTGATCTGTTGGTGGACATCTGGGCTGATCCCATCTCTTAGCTTTTGTGAGCTGAGTTGCAGTAAACATTGGGGGTGCAGATAACTTTCATATGCTTATTTCATTTGAGTAAATTCCTAGTTGGGTCATATAATACATCTGTTTCCTGATTTATGAGGCATCTATAATACTGTCTTCCATAATGGTTATACTGGTTCCCACCTCGTATTTTAGTCATAGGAAACTTCTGGATATTAAAAAACAGCTCTGGTAAGTTTTATGTGTAACCAATACTTGCTGGAATATTTGAGATATCTGTTTGGGTTTTCATTCTTTCACAACATACTGGATTCATTTTGATAGGTTTACTGACATTTGGCCAAGTATGTGTACCAAATGTCAAAATTGTCAGTCCTTCAATATCATCTGCCTGGGCTGCCTACATTTATTTCTATGTGAGTAGAGGTTGAAGATTCCAGAAACTTGCTCGGAACCCTGTATATTCCTAGCTCTCATGGCCTGTCAGTCTCCTAGTATTTAGTCTACTTTTTTTTTTTTTTTTTTAGAAAGATTCTCATTTCTGTTTCTTTTCTTCCAAATTTACTTCTTTCTCCTCTTTTCCTTTCTAGTGAGTCCTGAACCCACTTTCCAATGAATCTTCATAACACTGCTTTTGTCATACTTACAAAATGGGAATTGTTGTGATATGCACTTCCATGCATTTTTAAATTTAGTCTGCCAGCAATTGTGGGAGATGGGTACTATTTTATCCCCATGGTATGAAGTAGAAAACAGGCTCAGTGAGAAGTGAATGGATGGTCACAGAACTAGTAGAGGACAAGCCATGGTTCCAGTCAAACCTAGCTCCAGAGTTCCCTAAACACTGGCCCATGTGGCCTGATGGATTGCAAAGCACGTGTCACCCTTTACAGCCAGCCAGCAGAGCCTGTCTCCTGCGAGTTCTACTTTGTGATGGTGCAACACTCTCGTCAAGGGATTCTTGTCTTCTGGAGTCCATTCCTGTGTCCGTGAACTTGCCTGTTCAACTTGTTTTCCTAGTCTGAGATGCAGTTTCCCAATCAGGTCCCAAACATCCTTAAACATCTAGGCCAATCCACATTTTCCACGAATGTGTTTTCCAACACTCTGGGATTTGCCCAGACGTTTGTAGGTTCTGTTGGGGGGGAATTTCATGACTGTAAGTCAGCCGAGAGATCTGAGGCAGTAAGTTGGTGCCAAAATCCAACCCAACTCTGCAAACTATGTACCTGCAACACACCATTAATCAGAAACAGTGCCTTTTTTTTCCTTCCATTTTTTTTTTTTTTCTTTAAGGAGCAGATGATGGGGGCTCAGCAGGTTAAGCCACTACCTGCAACCCAGTAACACATTTCAGAGTGCTGGTTTGAGTTTTGGCTACTGCACTTCTGATCCAGCTCCCTGCTGATGTGCCTAGGAAATGGCAACTGATGGCTAAAGACTTGGTTTTCTGCTACCCATGCAGGAGAGACCCTGCTGGGGTTCCTGGCTTTAGCCTGGCCCAGCCCCTGCTGTGATGGGTATTTGTGGGACTGGACCATTAGCTGGCAGATCTCTGTCTGTCACTATCCCTCTTCGTCACCCTTTCCAAATAGAGATAATAAATACTTGAAAATAAACATATTAATCATGAGAAATTTAAAAAATTATTTTTATTTATTTGAAAGACAGAAAAAAGAAAGAGACATCAATCCCAAATGCCTATAGTGGTGAGGGCTGTTCTGAGCCAAAACCATGAGCTTGAGTGTCCCATGTCAGTGTCTTGGACCCATGCGCTGAGCCATCATTTGCTGCCTTCCAGGGCACACGGTAGCAAGAATCTGGAATTGAAGGTAAGGCCAAGCATCCAATGCAGCATTTAAAAAAAATTGTCTGAAAGCCCGAGTTACAGAGAGGGAGAGACAGCTAGATCTCACATTTGGGGTTCACTCTCCAAATGACTGCAACTGTCAGGGCTAGGCTAGGCTAGGCTAACGCCAGGAACTTGGAACTTAATTCTGTTTCCCACAAAAGTACACGGGCTGGGACACTGGAGTCATCCGCTGCTGTCCTCAGGCCTTGGGCAGGGAGTTGGATCAGAAGTGGGGCAGGCAGGACATGAACCAGAGTGCATGTGGGATGTTGGCATTGCAGCTGGCACCTTTACCTACTGTTCCATGAGTAGCATTTTAACTGCTGCACTGATTGCCTGTCTTGGTAATTATTGACTTTAAAAACTTTCAAGATGTGAAAGTAGAGGCAGCATTGTAATAAAGGTCGTGTTCTTGTCTGGGTGCCTTTTTTCTGATTCCTACACGAAGATGCTGGGTTAGTCTGTGTCTTGGAAAGAAACAGATTAACAAAGGGGTAACAGTTTTCTTCAAGAGACTCTAGGCATGGACAAGGTTAAAGCAAATCAGCACTGAGTAGTGAAGTACGGTGGGGCTGGCAACAGGAGATGGTGATCCGGATAGGTAGAACGGAGGCTGTTAGAGCACAAGAGCAAAGAGAGCCACCGGATGACATAGCTGTGGCCAAACCAAACGTATCAGGGAGGGAGCCGAGGGAAGGATGCCCTGACATCCACCCGCTGTTGGCCGATTCCAACAGGAAACCAATAGGCCAAGGAGTCCAAGGGACGCAGCTTGGAGAGGTCTTGCTGTGAGAACCAGGCTCAGGAAGGAGCAGAGGGCAAGAGTGACCTCCAGGGGCCTCAGACTCGGGCCTGGCATAGCCCTGCCGGGTGGCTGTGAGAGAAGGACTTCTAAGAAGTTTCTTGAAAAATGAAATTAAAAATGGATTTATTTTGATGTGAAAACTTGGACTTCTTGACTAATTTTTTTGTAATATGTAGTTTAAGAACTTTCTGAAGAGCCCTCGATATTGTTCTTGTGGATTTTCCTTATGCTTAAAATTCTTCCCCTTCTTGCATATTATTTTTTAAGCTCTACAAACCAAAGGCTGTATCTGTCTTTCCCCAGAGGAAAACCACGTGCACAAACTGTGTTGCTTAATCCTGCATTCAAGCATGACATCTTAGATGTGACACATCTGTTTACGAATTGGTTTGCTCATATTAAATGAGGCTTCTGCCTTAGCTCCATGTTGTTACCCGCTTCCTGACTTCACAGTGCTCATTAAATAATAATAAAACTTCCAGAGAGTATTAGAGTCTTTTCCATGAAGCTTTAAGTATTTGCTATCCTGAAAAAAGTGTCCTAGTAGAAATGTTAAGGAGTGGTGGACTCATATATCTTCATCTTGGTGGTAAAGCAGCACTTCTGCTCTGTAATTTATGTAGCATATAAATGAATGTTTGTTTCTAATATGTGAAAATACTTCGGAATGTTTATGGAAGAGTGGAATAGAAAGCTATGTTTATTGGCATGAGTGTGTGGCTCAGGGGTTATGTTGCTGCATGGGCCGTTAGCATCCATATGGGAGTGCCAAGCTCCAGGTCTCAATTCCATGTTCCTGCTAATGGGCAGCCAAGAAGTAATGTGTTTTTTTTTTTTTTTTTAATTTGGTAGGCAGAGTTACAGAGAGACAGAGAGGCTATGGCTAGTTGATTAAGGAGCAGGGTCCCTGCCACCCATTTGGGAGATCCAGATGAGGATCTAGCTCATGGTTCCTGTCTGTCCTCTTGGTTCCTGTCTGTCCTCTTGGTTCCTGGCTATTGCAGGCATTTGGGAGACGAAACCAGTGCATGGAAGATCTCTGTCTCTCCTCCTTTCAAATAAGGTAAAAAGTAAATAAAACTTAGAATGATGTTTATTTTGGTACAAAATGCAATCCATGATTCTTTTTCCATGCATGTTTTGCAGGCCCCTCATGTTGACATGCAATTCTTCCTGCCAGGCTCCATGAACTCTGGCCCCATTATCAGTGCAGTGGCATTAATCCTAGTGAGTCCCAGCCGCTGTCTGCTGACACAGGAGCTGAGAGAGGCTGGAAGGTGATAGTACATTTGCATGTTGCTCTTCCACAGTTTGGAAGGTGATTCATGCAGTTAGACCTGTGCCCAGTCCCAGGCAAGCTCTGTTTCTCTCTGGTGCTTCGTGCATGCGCAGCCAGCAGGGCCTTGTTTCCCAGGAGTTCACTGCAATGGCTTCCATGGGAATGCTACCCCTGGGAGTCTGAACATCCAGGAACTATGAGGCTGCCAAGTGAGCCCAGCCCCTCACTGTGTTTCCTGACACTCAGTCAAGCCAACAGTGTACCCATGTGCAGAAGCTCTTTTTGGTACATCCTGAGGGTGATTTTAGAGACAGTGTAGCGACCTGAGTCTGAAATAGTTGAGAAAGAAAATGGTCATTTTGAAAGAAAATGCAGATGTAGATCTTGAAGGTAACCCTGTTGCTGTCGGTTGCAACACCGGCATGGACTGTGAAGAGTCTGGTTCCACACCAGGAACTCACAAGTGCACCTGCTCATTGCTGTCATGTTCAGTGGGTCTTTGCCTAATGCTCAGATCTGGCCAAGCAGATACATCATTGAACCCAGCCTCTCTTCTTTTGCTTAGCTCCTGCACAGCTCTTGGGCATGACAGCATTCTAGTTTTGTGCCATCACATCTTGGGGCAACATAGGATAGTCTAGGCATAGATAGTCTAGGTTATAAGACCGGATGTGTGTTTGCCTGCAGCAGGGGGAACCCAGATGTGAACACAAACTGGAGAGTGGAACCAGAGTGCCACTTCTTGTCATTGCTTTCACAAGGTGTTGTTGCCCCTTCTAAGAGCCAAGAGTGGCTTCTCGATTTTGGTCGCCTTGTGTTTTGCAAGAGCAGGGCTAGGAAATAAAACTTACATGCTTTTGCAGAATATTTTTTTTAATTTAAAAAATGGACTTATTTGAAAGGCAGAATTAATAGAGAGAGAGAATCTTCCATTTGCTGGTTCACTTCGCAGGTGGCCACGATAGCCAGGGGCTTCTTCTGGGATCTCCTATGTGGGTGGCAGGTGCTGAAGCACTTGGGTCATCTTCCACTGCTTTTGCCAGGCCATTAGCTGGGAACTGGATTTGGAACTGGAGCATCTGGGACACAAATTTGTGCCCATACAAGATGCCAGTTGTCACAGGCAGTGGCTTTACCCCACTATGTCACACTGCCAGCCCCAAGAAATATTTTGTTCACATAAAATTTTGTAGGCTTCCTGGGTTATACCCCAAAAGTGCAACTGATTAGGGCAGAAGAATCTCACAGGAATGTAAGCACCCTACAGGAACTGCAAGCTCTGTGCTGGGTCCCTCGCTGGCAGAACTGACTGCTTCTGTCATCTGCTAAACTAACTCTTGAAGTTCGCCTGAATGAAATAAATCTGATTGATTAAGGCCACAGAGATAGCCCCGCCGCCTTAAAATGTTGGAGGAAGACGTTAAGTATGCGCTATTAGACCCTAATTCTGTATGAGACCTGATAGGTCCTTCCAGGAGTTTTCTGTGGGCCGACCACAGCACCATTCAAAACCACTCCTTGCAGTGCAGCTGACACGTGCAGAAAGGCTGTGTTGCCAGAAGAGCCAATGTTGACTTAGCAGGATTCACTGTTTCTCATCATCACATGGATGCCGTAGGGAGCTACGTATTTAAGCATTGAGGGAAGGGACCCACAGCTCTTCATGTTTAATGGGAGTTAAAAGATGGAGGAAGTCTGAGGAGTGAGACATTAACCAGGCAAGTCAGCTGGGTGATGCCCAGTGGGAGCAGTATGTTCGTGGCAGGACATGGGGTGACTCTGCCAGCTGGGGTTTGTCTTCAAGGT
The DNA here is from genome assembly GCF_017591425.1 of Ochotona curzoniae. Classification (NCBI taxonomy): domain Eukaryota; kingdom Metazoa; phylum Chordata; class Mammalia; order Lagomorpha; family Ochotonidae; genus Ochotona; species Ochotona curzoniae. The sequence continues at coordinate 12,769,807 of NW_024466502.1, forward strand.
CCCAGATTTGTCCTCTGATTGTTCCTGTCTCAAGGCTCAACTGCTGGGGTCTGTTGAAAGCAGGTTCAGTTTGTTGCTGCAGACACATCTCCGCAGCTGTTTCTAATTCCAGGCTACACTTGCGTTCAGCTTTAGCAGGTGTCAGAACCCTGTAAATCCGAGTGGTCAGTGCTAACACAGAACCAGAATTCCTTAGGCACAGTTTCAAAATTCAGAAATCTCCAGGTTTTCCTGCCACCCATTTGTTAGCAAAATTTCATCTGTTCTAAAATGAGGCTAATTATAGTCCTAATTCATCCCACTTAGTGGCACTTTAATACATTTGCTGCAGAAATATTAATATGTTTTATGTTGGATTTTAGCCCCTGGTCCCACTAGGGTATCACCTAATAGAGCACATATTCACTCTGGGGATTTTCTCACTTCTGAATTCTGGAAACAGCTTTGGCCTGGAGTCTCCTGTAAGAGTCCGTGAAACGATGGTGTCAAAAATTTGTTTTGAAAGTTTTTTTTAATTGGTTTTAAACTTCATATGCCTTAGAAGGGCTATTATTTGGAAGAAAAAAAAACCCAAATGTTGAAAAGGATGTGGAGAAATTGGAACCACAAGCGCTCTTAGTGGTGCAACAGCCACCGAGAATAGCGTGGCACTCCTCAGGAAACTAAAAATGGAACCACAGTTGATGGAGTGTTTCCACTTCTGAGACTATATGCAGATAATAAAAGCATGAATTTGGAATTGGCATTATGGCTCCACAGAGCCAGAGAAGTCACCGCTAGAATCCCTTGTGAACACTGCCCACCGACTAGACTTCCAATCCAGCTCCCTCCTAATGTGCCTGGGAGAGTTACCAGCAGATGGCCCAAGCGCTGGAACCCCTGCCACCTGTGATGCAGATGTGGCTGCAGTTCCTGGTTCCTGGCTTTGACCTGGACCAGCCTGGCTCTTGCAGACATGTGGGGGAGTGAGGGCAGGCAAGACCCATTTCTCGCTCTGTCTCTATCTTTGTCGCTTGGTCTTCCAAATGGATAAATCTTTAGAGCAGACATAAGCAGTTATTTACACACTTTTGTTCATAGCAGCACTATTCAAAATAGCCAACAGGTGATTGAAAGGATACACAAAATATGGCGTGCACACACCAAGGAAAATGATTCAGCATTACCAAGGAGGGAAATTCTGACACATGCTAGAGCAGGGGAGAGTTCTGGGAGCACTGTGCTGAGTGAAGTGAGTTTGTCGCACAAGGATAAACGTGTTGTGAGTCCGTTTACAGGCCATCTGTGCAGTGCTCACATTCACAGGAGACAGGAAGGTGCTTTCCAGGACCTGACACCAGGGCAAGGAGTAGGGGATTAGTGTTAATGGGCACCCAGCTTCAATTTAGGAAGATGAAAATGTGCTGGGGTGGGGTGATATTTGCACATCAACGTTAATAGACTTGATGCACTCTGGTTTCTCTTCAGATCGTATAAATCTTTCACCTTGCACTGAACTACTCACTGTGAAATGACAGACCGGTGCAATGGTGAATTGTCAGCAAATGGCCTTTAACACCCTTTACAAATCTGAGTTTTCTGTAGCTCTTTGTGAGTTTGAAATGTAGATTACCTTTTCCTTTTTCATTTTTTTTGCCTGGTTGAAAAAATATTGTTGCTACAAACATACTGTGACTGTATGGTCCATTAAGCAGGGCTGTCTGTGGCCTGGGTGCACACTTGGAGATGGGACACAGGGGTGTGCCCTGGGACACCTAAAATCTTCTTGGGGCCTGTGTTGACCATGGCAGGTCACTTAGCTACTTTCTAGCCCTCTTCATTGTGCAGTTTTTAGGAAAATTAGGTTGTTAGTATAGCTGTCCCAAATGCCAAGCTTGTTCTTAGCCTGGCTGACAGTAGCTAAATTTGGAGCCGAAAGCCTGACTCCTGGTGCTGAGAAGGGAGTGTGAGGCAGGAAACAGTTTGGGAACTCCTTTGCACAACGCATGCCTCGCTGATGATAGCCGTGAGCAGAGGATCAGTTCCCTGCCTCGGCCCCGAGCACACTGGCAGGCGCTTCCTATGCCCACCTTCTCTCCTTGGAATTAGAGGCGGCCCGTGGCTGAGCGGATAGGCGAGGGCCTGTGAGCCACGGGCCGGGGCGGGTGAGTTGTGGAGCAGCAGTGTGTTTGCTTCCTCCTGCTGGAATCTATTGCTGCCGCGATTTATCCCTGGCAAGTACTTTGTGTGCTTTGTCTGCCCCAGGACAGTCAGGATGACCATGCAGCCAGCCATCCCCAAATGTGCCAGTCAGTTCTTCCAAGCGCCACCTTCCAAGGCTGTTTTCCTGGTTGCCTGTTTTATGGCTAGAGTGCCATGGGACACGTTTGGCAGTCAGACTAAAGCAGTGGTGTTCTGCCAGGGCTGCTGAGAAGCCCTCTTTGACACAGTTCTCATTGCAGAACCTCATTTCTCCCTCTGCTATTTGCTCAGACTGATCCGCTCTTGACTTGCTCCTCGATCCACATGGAGGCTGCTAAGAACAGCTGATCTATTTCTCCATTTTTCCTGCTGCTTGCAATTTACTGTGTTTACCTTCCGGCCTCGGGAAGGATCTCCTTGGGGACAGAATATTTCTGTGAGGCTCGGGCGCCTTGAGAAACAGCAGAGGCTCCTGGCAGAAGCCATGTCTCCAGTAGGTCTTATTAATCACACAGCTCCTTGCTCTCCTTTTCCCAGAGGGCATTGTCAAAGGAGGGAGGGTGACAGCTAGAGCCTTGCTCACCAGGAGCAAAATCTGAAAGTTGTTTGCCAGTCTTTGAGGGTGGAGAGGGGTCTGGAAATGACTGACCCGAGCCACAACAGCTGAAATGATCGATGTCCTATCAGATGGCCTGTGTACCACTGGAACCCAGCCATTGACTGTCATCTGCATTAGAGACAAGGTCCTTAGGAAGGGAAATCATCCTAAAACAAGTGATGGACATTGTCATTCAACAGAGCCGGCAGGAAGCCAGCACCAGTCTACATGAGCGGAAAGATAACAGCCCTTGCAGACACCTGCTTTGTCTTCTTTTGCTGCATGACAGAGTTCTAGCCAGTTCTAACCTGTAGATGTCAGCCGGGCAAAAGCTGCGCTTCCTCTGAAGCCCAACTTTCCTGCTGTGCATCTCATCATTCTTCACCTGCTCCGGCCAGCAGCTGCCTACAGCGTTCTTCAGAGGATGACTGATGGAGCAGGTGTCTTCCGGGGCCTCAGGGTTCACTCTGGGAATTTTAGGAGGCCTCCATTTGTAGCCTGCCGTGACTTTTCCATTTTCTTCCCTTTGACCTTCTGGATTGTTATCGATTTGCCTTTGTTTCAGTTCCTGTTTGAGTTGGAGTTGCTACATGTCTTACCTGCCTGCTGCTTAGGTAAAGGGGGAAATGGAGGCAGGAGAGCCATATTTTACACCCCACTCTCTTTCTGGTCCACCAGGCTGCTTCTGTCAGGTGACAGACAAGCATGGACTTTGGTGAGAACACCCTTCTTCACTCTGCTGGAAAATAGGATGTGGTTGCTCAGTACTGAATGTCTCCCAAATCTGTGCAGAAGCCTTTGTCTGCAGTGTGATGGCATCTGGAAGTAGTTAAGGTTGGAGGAGGTCATGAGGGTGGAATTCTGTGATAGGATTCATGCCCTTAGAAGGAGAGACCAGAATATCCTGTCTCTCTACTATGACAGGATGCAGCTGTCTAAAAGTTAAAAAGAAGGTGTAGTGCTGCCTGCACCCTAATTGTGAACTTCCCAACCTGTGGAATTGTGAGGAATATATTTATGCTGTTTTAACCATGGCATCTTTTGTATTTTTATCATAGCATCCAGAACTGATGAATACATTGATTGGATACAAAACACACGCAGTGTTCAAAGTGTTGAGCTTTATCATTCATTGCAGTGAAACTGGAAGTTTGTGTAGTTGATTTCCTACGTGATGAAAGCTGTGTTGCATTTAAAGCTGTGTTGCCTTTCTTGCTGCATGAGGAGGCTTAGGACTGCTACCTTGTCTGCGTGCTGGTTGTTCTTATTGCATGCTCTTTCAACCAAATGGGATACTCTCTCTGCCTGAATTGTTCTTGTTGATGATATGAGCAAAGCCCATGAAAGGAAATGGCGAAGGCATCTGTGAAAGCACAGTCAACAACTTAACTTGTTCCCTGTGGTCTGTGTGTAGACTGAAAAGGAACATCTTAAATAGAGGCTGAATGGAGGGTTCCCAGAAAAAATACAGGACTGCTGCAAGTTTGGCTTTAAACAAGGAGTCACTGTGTGTGTGTGTCTGTGAGGTGTGTTCTTTTTGTTGTTTGGTATTTTGAGAGGCTCAACATGGCAATCATACCTTAGAGTCTTGCTTCTCCAAGGGTGTTCCCTGGACTAGGAATAACTCATTACTTGGAAGCATGTTGGATGCATAGACTCCTCTTCAGCTCCCCCTGAAGACCTACTGTCATCACCAGCTCTGTCTCTCCTGTCTGTTCTTCAAGAGGCACAGATCCCGTTCAGGGGACTCCACCCACACAGAGTAAATGCCTCTTGAAGTATGAACCTCACATGACCTTCACATTAGGAGTTAGGATACCCCTCACCCATTGAGAAGGCGCACAGTTCATTCTGCAACACCTGCTGAATCAGAATTGGCACTTCAAGCAATATTTCCAACAGGGTAGTCTGCACCCTCCAAGTTTGCAAAGCAAACCTTAGAAATGACAGCCTGCATGGACATCAGTGCCTGGATCTTCACCCTGTCTCAGGAAGTTGGCAAGGTCAAGGGGATGCAAGGAAGATGTCCTCTTGACCCTCTGTCTTATTGTCAGGATGAAGGTTGAAATACTGATAGGGTCACAATGCACATCTGTGCTTCCCATTTTTAGCCTGTTTAGTCAAAAAGGCAATGGGAACTTTCAGAAGTGCAGCTGAGAGTGGCAAGAGGTCGACAGTGCGTTCATATCCCAGCCCAGTCACTCTTCACGCAGCCTTGAGCATGGTTGCAACACGACAGATGAAACTTGCCATTGCAAGTCACCATCTGTTTCAACAGGCACTATTAGTTTAATAGAAGCTTTTTGGAAAATTAAGATAATCACCACAGTAAACAGGCATAGCCATTTTCTATTTTTGACTTGTAGAAATTTGAAGTAGTAATGTTTCTGAATCACGGAATTTCAGTACAGCGGTTTGGAGATGGATGCAGAAAGTAGTGAGAACAGCCGGGTGATGGAAGATAAGTTTGGGAAATGCTAAGACAAAAGGACTGCAGGAGTGGATGGAGCCAAAACTGTGTTTATCTGATGGATAAAACAGAGGAAGAAAGGCTGGGGTATGAGACTTCCATGTGCACGCTGAGCTTTAAACTCCACAGTGGGCCAATATCAGAGGTCATGCTTGTTTCTTTTCTGTATCCATTGACACTTGTTGATAGGTTTTTAAAATAAAGGTTCTGGTTCTTCTATTTCACATAGGTGATAAGAATAAACCTTCGTTTTCATCATTTCACAATTATTCCTACACACTTAAAGATGCCATATGAGGTAGTTTTCAGTAGCTTCTTAATAATGGGAATGTCCTTCTGTACACTTAGGATTTAAAATTTTGATATTGTATTTTGGACATGTTAAACTGGCTAATGGCTCTTTTCGTAGCTTTTGCCTTGTGGGAGATTTTCCTGGTTTGGTTACTGATATTAATATCAGTGGATAGAAATGCGAGTCAGCAGCAAGAAATATCATGCACCATGGACCCACTTACATTTCCTGCTTACCTGCAGCAGTTTCTTCTGAACTGCACCTTCCAGTACCTTCTGGCTTCTTATGCTTGAAACCACCCCAGAAAGACCCCAGAAAAGACTCCCCTCTGAGCTTCCCCACCTGCTAGTCAATCCCCTAAGATTCCTTGAGTTCAGTTGGCCAGCTGCTTCACCCATCTGCAGCCTGCCGGATGAAGACTCCAGCAGATTCTTCTCCTCATATTCTACCCTACTTGCCAGCTCCCAGACAGTTCCCCTGATCAACTTCTCCACCCTGTGAAACTTGAGCCAAGTCTGTTTTGGAGCTGAATCAACTGATTCAAGAAAGTCCATTTTAGATGACTGCAGCATTGGTCAGCGAGCCCTCTCTTCATCAGGAGGTTCCTTGGGACTTCCTGAGGCATGGGGGCTTTCCTGGTTGACCTGCAGCTATTCTTTTCCACCTCTCCAAGGAACTTGGTAGCTTTTTTTTTTCTCCAATGGTGATTTGTCATTTTCTGTTTAACTTAGGATTAAAGAAATACAGCTCTGCAAATTTAACTATGGCTAAAAATAGTTCTGCTATCTTTAAGTCATTACGTGAACATAAAAGGGCTCTCTGTGATCTCAGGGTGTCTGTAACCTGGCATCTGTGTCTGTGCCTCCATCCTCTTCCAGTGGCAAGACATTTAGAGCAAGGATTCCACGCTTAATGGCACCTTGAGAAGAAGTGCTCCCAGGAGCCCATCAAACCTGTCACTCTCAACAGCTGTTGCTAAGGGGCGACGTATCCCTCCACCCTCTGTTGCTTTTTGCATAAACCGATCTGCAGCATTGTGCCAGCACAGCCTTCCAAGGCTGGCCATGCTGAGGCACAGCCGGGCCTGCAATCCCCCTCACCTGGCTTTGCTGTGCCCATTCCAACATTCCTCTTCATTGGATGTGCCCACGGTGACACCCTCGTCTTTGCAGATAGCGTAGGCTAACGCCGACCAGACTTTTTTAGAGAGCTTCAATTTCTCTTTTATGTCTGTGACCTGATCAAAAAAGCAAGGAAATTGAGTGAGCATCGTCCCAGGGGTGTGGTACAACTGATGTTTGCAAAAGCTGTGATGTGAGGAATGCGGGGTCCCCTACTCCCCTTGAAAGGCATGCTGTGTGGCAGGGTCTGCATCTCCATTCCCACGGCTCCCCTCTCTTAGTCTTCCTTTGACCTCAGGAGCAGTCTCCTGGTAATTGGCTCTATGTTTTCCATCTTTTTCTCACCTGCCATGCTTTGAATTAAACATGTTGAGAGCATCTCACTTGGCTTTGGGTCCTACTTCTGCGGAGAGTCCCTGCTGCTAATATCCTATGCATGTACTCTAAATTCATCTGTCTGGGTATCAGATCGATGCAACAAAACAATGCACTTTCCCCAGGACTGCCTGCAAGATTTGAATGTTTCTACTGACTCAGCTTCTGTAATCCTGAAGTATGTGCTCTAGGATTCTGCACAGACTTCCATAGCAGGCACCTGGGCGGGAAACCAAATCCACTGAGCATCCTCTGGCATCAAAGAGGAAAGATCATCCTGAGTAGGGGGAAGAGTCCTCTACTGAGCCCAGTGGAGATGAGTCCCAGCACCTTCTGTCTTTTCAGGCCTGCCAATGACTCTGTATTTGGCGAAAAGGGTAGCGAGAAGATTCTAGCACCACGTGGCTCATGCAGTCACAGCCCAATTTCCCATTTTGTTTCCCAATGCGAACAATGAGGAGCCTGTGGGTAGATTTGATGCATGTGTTCTGGGGTTCAATGGTGTCTCTCCAAATCCATATATGAAAATCCAAATTCCATGTAGTTAAAAATGTAACCTTGGGCATGGTGTGGTGGCCTAGTGGCTAAAGTCCTCACCTTGAACACCCCAGGATCCCATATGGACATCGATTCTAATCCTGGTGGCTCCACTTCCCAAAAGACTCTCTGCTTGTGGCATAGGAAAGCAGTCTAGGATGACCCAAAGCCTTGGGACCCTGCACCCATGTGGGAGACCTGGAAGAGACTCCTGGCTCCTGGCTTTGGATTGGCTCATCTCTGGCCTTGGAGGCAGTGTGGGGTGTGAATCATTGGATGGAAGAGATTTCTCTCTGTCTCTCCTCCTGTGTATCTGACTTTCCAATAAATATAAATAAATCTTTTAGAAAGTGTAGCCTTATTTTGAGATTGGTTCTTGCCAGAAGTAAGGCTGCGAAAGTGAGCTCAGTGAGTGTGCCCTAACAATTCAGCTGGCATCCTTGCAAAAGGGGCAATCAGGACCCAGAGACGAACACAGAAGAAAGCTGACGAGAAGAGACCCAGGAAGAAGACGGTCCTCCACAAGCTCAGGAGAAGGTCTGGACCAGACCCCTCCCTCACAGCCCTTGGGAGGAACCCGTCCTGCTGGCAGTGTGAGCTCACACTCCGGTCCCCTGACGAATGAGATGATGCCTTATTTTGGCATATATGTTAGCTAGCATGTATGTAGTCTTTTATCACAGCATTCCTAGGAAACTAAGACAACAGCTCAAAGCACTGGCAGGGACTAGGCTGTCTGAGCAGCTCCTAGGATCACTACTAACTGCCCCGGGATGTGGGCATGTTACAGGCAGGAACTTGCCACACTTCCCCCTTCTTCAGGTAAGTCATGCACAAAGTAGTCTTGTGGGCCTCTTGATAGATATAGTGCTCAGGCAGCTGGAAACTCACAGCCCACCTCTGGTCCTGATGGCACATCAGACAAAATCCAACTCGGGGCCATTCTACAAGTGGCAGTCATGAAAGGAGAGACTGAGGAGACTCCCTGGTGAAGATCAGGAGATGCAATACCCAAATGCAGCATGTGGCTCTGAGTTGGATGCCAAACCAAGGAAATGGTTTCTGCAAAGGTATTGTTGAGACAGTGGGCAGTTTGTCTACTCTCCCTCTATTGGACACTGATAGGATAATGTCAGTGTTCATTTCCTGAGCACGAGGTTATACTGTGGCAGTGTGGAAGGCCATGTTGCTAGGAGATCCATATTGAGGTGGTTAGGACCTAAGGATCTATACTGGCTCAATATAACAAACAAAGGTAAACTACAAATATTCATACAGTCAGAGTGCAAAGGAAGCAGATTTTTGATCATTACATATCTAGTTAAAATACCTGTGATAAAAAAATACAGTTTACAGTGAATTTCATTTTTTTCTAAATAAAACATGGAAAAAATCCCTCATATTAATTAAAAAATGTAGTGGCCAAGACAGCGAGTGAGAGAGGAGAATGTCCTATTCCTCCAGGTGCCACATGGCCATAGGAAAGTGCAGGACAGAAGTCACCACCCAGTTCCCGACGTGGGTGCCCAGCACCCAGTCACTTGGGCCATCACGCCTGCCTCCCAGGTCTGCATTGGCAGGGTCCAGCAGCTGAACGCAGGCACTCAGAAGTGGGAGGTGGGCACTGTCCCTGGCATCCTAACTACTGGGTCCAGTGCCTGCTCACTCATCTTTAGTTTGTCATGTATCATGTCCGCAGCCTCCGAATCAGGCTGACAGCCACAGGCCAGTCATTTGCACTCTTTTCAGCTCAAACTCCAGCGAGAGAAATGTGCATTCCATATTTATAAATAGTTCTGAACACGCTCACCATCATTAGACCTGTGGTACTGGCAGGCTCCTGCTGTCCCATAGGAAAGCACAATGAGGAAGCTTACTTCATTCTCAAGTCCTACCGTCATGCTGTGGGAATCTAAGCCAAATGCACACATTCTGTGATTCAGAGAAAGCATACAACAGTATAATGTCCCGCAGGTATCACCTGCGTTAATATTTGCAAAACTGAACGGAGAGTGCTGTGCTGTTTGCTTTGTCTTTGAAGTCACAGTCAAGGGTTGTCTTCTGCCAGGTGTGGTCTCTCCCCTCTGGAGCTCCATAGCCACCCTCCTGCCTTGCACAGTGTGCTTCTCTTAATTATAAGAACCGATCTGTGTGAGCTTCACCTTTCCAAGGGTCGCGGGCAGTGTGTTTCTAGATGGCAGGGGTAAGGCTGGGTCTTGTTTTCATCCTGAGTGCTTCGTGCGGGTTGAAAGATCCAGCACTCAAGTGTACCGGTGACTCAAAGTGTTCAAGTGTCCCGGATTTGTGATGCTGAAGTAGCAAAGTCCTGGGGAAGCCAGGAGGGGTCACCATGCAGGTGTCAGCACATATTAGTTCCCCAGTGAATGTTGATTGAAATAATGGGTCTCATTGTCTCAGTCTGTCCCAAGATTAGGGACAGCAGTCACATCGCCGACCAGTTGGAGTCATGATAATGCATGTTCTTCATCTCTAAAGGGATGATAGGGGGTTGGGGGGCTTTGGCCTGGTAAGTGAGGGGCCCTCCTTATGATGGATGTGTGGGTCCTCTCTGGTTGCTCCCCACGGTGTTTTGTAACCAGAACATGTTCCCTCTGGCATTTCAGTAACTGTGCATTTTTGTCATGCAGTTGAAGGGGATGACCGCAGAAGAGCAGTGGGAAATGTAAATGGTGCTTTAATGTTCTGCACGGAGGCCTTGGCCACGTTACCTCCAGACTGCGGTGGTGCGGCAGCCAGCTCAACAGATGGACACTGTTAGCACCGGGTAAGATCATGCCTTTGGTTCTCAAGTAGGTCTGAATGATTGGTTTATTTTTTGATATCAAGGATTTTTTAAAATTACTATGAATTCTCATGCCATTTAGCAATGCCTTCTCACTTTAATTTTTGATTTGTGAATAGCAGATGCAACTGCTTTGCTCTAGCTCCAGACCTAACTTTTTCCTCCTCTGGAAATTTAAGTGCACACAGGTGGGAGAACTAAGCTGTATGTGAACAAGTACTTAGTACAAGTATGCCGCTGACACTAACAGTAAGTCCTGATTCATTAATAGCACAAGTTTTCTGGGAGCAAAGACTGCTATCACATACACAATTTCAAAAAGTTTCCTTTTTTTGCTTCCTAAATCTGCCAGCTTAAGAATTAACTTTCATCCATACTTATTTTACAAATAGTATTTGCTGTTGTCAATATTATATTGGTAATTCTATAGTATTAGCATTATCAATCGTACCTGAGTATGAACATTGTGTCATCTATGCTATTCATAGATTCTGAAAGTTTAGCAACTTCTGTCATGGTACAGAAATCTGATCCCCAAATATATCATTGAGGTTCGCAGGAAAACATGGGCCTTCTCTGGGACTTATCTGGACTTCATTCTGATGTCTGATTGTTTCCAATACTCGACAGACACCCGCTGTGGAAGCCAATGGTACCCTTCTCACACCCACCCTCACAAAAACTGGGAAATTAGACAAAAGAGAAAGGAAGCTGATGGGTGAAATGGCAGCTAACAACACAGTGATTAGTACAGACAAGGAACAGAAAGAGGGCTCACCCAAGCGCTCGCTCACTCTCCTCTTCCCCCCAAACTCTCTCATCTGACATCTTTACTTAAAGACGCTGCACATGGTTTTTAAAGCTAGGAGAAAGGATTTGGAATATTTTCACCACAAAGAAATGACAAGTACTGGAGAAGATAGGAAATAGGTGTGTTTGCCTTGATTTGAAAATTATGTAATGTGCACATTTATCATATAACTTAATACCAAATAAATGCATATATCCTTTATTTATCAGTTTACAAAATATAATTAACCTTTCCCTAAATATTTAACCTAAATCTCGTCATCAAATTTCTTGCTTAGCTTCCTGTGTAATTTTAGGTAATTCTAGCGATGGGGTTACACATTCTAGAACATTCACGAAGAGGTCATCAGGATACCCAGTAACATAGGTAGCATGCTAGAGGATAGCTGCTGACTTTGACTCTTTAAAAAAGGGAAAAGGAGTAAATGCATTTTTTTTTAAAGGGAGGATGACTGTTTTAGAAGGAAAGAAGCTCCGAAGTCACGCCATCCTAGCGCTGTGGCAGGCGCTTACTGGATCCCAGGTTTGGAACTGGGGCACAACTGTGAAATCTGGTTTTGAGCTCGTTGGGAGATTCTGATTCCAGATTAGGAAGTAGGTGGTGTTATTGAATTACTTTTGCCTTTCTCAAGTGTGGTTATAGTCCTGTATCAACAGGGCATTGCCATCACTTGGATGAGATACACAGGAACAATTGTCATGGTGATTTTACTCACTTGAAAATAACCAAAGTAAACTGCTACTGCATCTACATGATTTTTAGTTTCACTCTTTTTTTCTTTTCCAACCATTTCAGTGTTGTTGGAAAGTTCTAAAAATGAAAAATTGGGAAAGAAGAAAGGCTTTGGTGTCAGAACACGTGGCCTTGAAGAGTCTTGCTGGATTCAGCGTACGGTAGTAACTGACTCAGAGGAATAGGAGTTCCCTGTGTGCTTGCACTGAGCGAAGACACAGCTCTGTGCCGAGAGACTATCATTATGTCCTTTGCGCAACTGGGAGATAAGGGCTTAGAGAGGCACACCTAGTAATTGGGGGAGATGAGATTCAAATGCAAGTGCAGACTTGGGAATTGTTACCCTGAAGCGCGAGGCTTACTGGTGTCATTTCTTACTGTTCAAGCCTTCAAAACGTGGGTGTTAGACTGGTGCTGCATCTCTGGGCGTGTGCATGGGAATCCATGTGATACAGGATAAAAATATTAGAATCTCTAATTTTGAAATGTCAAAATACAAAAGGAATGGAATTTTCCTAATATTTTACATAATGTTTGATATTGCCTTGGGTCCATAAGGGGATGGCCATTTCCCAATTATCCAATAAGACAAATCAGACTTTCACAGTGGGAAGGGACTGTAGCAGGATCTCGCATCTCTGTTAGCTGCTGTGGTGTTGAAACAACACATGTGCTAGATAAATGCACGTACGGATTAGCCTGTCTAGTGTGAACTAATTCAATGGAATAGTGACTTAAAATGACTTTGAGAAAGAAACTTTGGCAAACGGCGCAAGCACAAGTGAGCAATACTAAAACAGCAGGCATGATATTTCTCTGGCTCTGGATACATCTGCCACATTACAAAGTAGCAATAACAAGGAGTCTTTGCTTTTGTTTTTATCCCAAACTTAAGTTTCTGTTTTTGTATAAACATCCTACAGTAGTATGTGAATTCAGTGATACTAACATATAACTAATTATAAATACTTGGGAGCTCTTGGTCCCAGACTTTTTTTCAAACTGAGGGGCAGGACTAAATTTTGAGTTTAATAGTCTATAGCACAGAGGCTTGGGCAATGTATTTTGAATCAGTGACTTAGCAAGCAAAAATTGAGTAACATCCAGTGAAATTGGTTTAATGAGACAGGAACATGTAATACAGTCAGGGAAAGTTCCAATACAGTGGTTAAATAAGAAAGAAGGCTTTTCTTGCCGTGTGCCTTCATTAAATGCTTACTACGAGCCTTCCATTAGTCAGGCTTTGTGCTAGACTTGTGTGTTTAAGGGCTTGTGGCTGCACGGTTTGGTGTGAGTAAACACCGAGGGTAAATGTTACAGTCTGTAAGCAAGGGGTGATGGAAGCACGGATTCAGCTGGTCTGGAATTTCCCTTTCTGGAAAACAGGCTCATCGTTCTGCACAACGAAGGGCTGGCTGACGTTTGCGCTTTGAGGATCGCTGAATGCTGCCGAGGGGAGGACTGGGAAGCAGCACAGTTAGTGACTGCTCTCCAGGGGGATTCTAAACAACAAAAGCACATCATGTCCTCCCGCACTGCCACCTCCAGGTTTGGGACGCTTTCAACCTGGCAGAAGCCATGAGCCCTGGCTGGGCCACTGAGCAGCGGCTGTGTCTCTCCCAACTCGCAGGGCCTAAGTACCTGAGATTGAGTAAACATCGCTCAGAGTGTACCAGGGACTTAGGAAATAGTTGGTGAGTGAATGCATATATGAAAAGCATTGCTGATGCTACGAGAAGCTAAGATTTCGCAAATGATCGATTATCTGCCAGTTCAGGGTCTTCTGGGCTTCCCTTTGGAGCATAAGGATGACAAATGGCGTGGCAAATTGGTCTTTTCCCATGGCCTGCTGAGTCCCAGAGCAAGAGGGGGACCTTGGGCTACCCTTCATGTTCTCTAATTAGCATGCCAGGGTCCCGCCATGCCCACGTCATTCCACGTGTCATTTACACAGGCCTGGTGGAACTGCCTCCAAGACCTCCGAGGCAGTCTTGGCTTGGGGCAACCCAAGAATTTAACCAAAAAAATGGAATGAATCTTATCTTAAGGAGTCATTACAGTCCTTAAAAAGATGTTCTATTTCTAGTACCTTCCCTTCTTGTGGTATCCTAGGAAAGGGACCTGTTGAATTATGATTCGGAGGCGTTTTTGAACTCTGTTATTACATTTTTCTACTATGAATTAAATTTCTCATTTTATTTTAAAGGCAACGAAAGATTCTCCATCAGCCGGTTTTGCTCCTCAGGCCACAGCCCTGAGAGCGGAAAGCCAGACCTCTGGGAGCTCGGTCTGGGTCTCCTCCCAGGTGGGGACCCATGAAGTTAAGCCATCCTCCCCTCCTCCCAGCATTCACCGCAGCAGGAAGCTGCATCACAAGCAGAGCAGGGGTGCAAACCATGTGCTCAGACACGTGATGCAGCTGTCCCAGGTGCCAAGGAAGCACTGCACCGACACCTGCCTCATCCACCCACATAGATATGCTTTGGCTTTCTGCTGCAGGACATACACCTGTGGCTGAGTCTCCTTCCCCTCCGGCCTGGATTGTTTATTTTGTCTCAGTCCCCCATGTAGTGACCCTGGACCACCTGCTGTCTTCCCTCAGCCATTCTTAGACCAGGATTCTCTTTGCTGGCCACTTGCTCTCCCCTGGCCACAGGCCCCATTTGCTTAGCACTTCAGAGTGATTCCGGTGGCCTGTTTCATCTGCATGAAAATATAACAGGATGTAAATAATATATACCATATCTTTAAGAAAAAAAGATGATTAATATTTAAAAGGCTATGCACTAAATAATACATCTGGAGGGGGGAAAACAGTGTGAATATTTCATAGGCTGAAGGTTATTTGTAAGCTTTGGAAAACAATCTGCTTAAAGAAATGAAGTTAGCTTGGTTTTAACCTCTTGGATGAGTCCAATTTGCTTGGTCAAGTTGGGGAACATTCACAGTACAGAAAACCATGTTTTGCGAGGTAAGAGTTAGTAGGCGGGTCTGGGAGACAGTGAACCCATCCAGCTTTACTCCAGAGGGAAGTGACCCGCTCTTACAGCACCAAGCTCTCTTCAGCCCTCTGTGTGAGCTTGCATCAAGATTCAAGCTACGCATCCTTCTTTAGTGATCAAACAAGGAGTGTGAATGTACCTCTTGATGGCAGCTCATGTTCCTTTGAAAACACATCCAGTCTAAAGTGGAGCATTGGAATTTGCTTAGTGTCAGGTGGAATACAGATTCTGGGGGGATGTAGCCAGATATGTGTGCATACAGTCTCCCTGGGGCTGAGGGGTCCACTGATGTCACAGCACTTGCGTCAGCTCTTAGTCTCTATGTTGGAGCCTACACTCAATTTGGTGTCTTCTGACAATGGTTCTTAGCACTCTGTGCACTAAGACATTAGTTTTCCATTTATTTTAAGTTTGTGGCACTGTTTGGTCTTACTTCTTCCATCTCAGTCTGTGCCTGTCAGCAGTGCAGTATTTTTTTGGGGGCGGGGAGTTCTACAGCACTTGGTGGAGAAATGACTTGTAATGTGCTTTCTTTGAGAGAATTTCTTGAGAAGTCTTGGGCATGACAGCAGGGTTCTGTTGAATCCAGTTTGTCCATTGGCCCAAAATAGACTTTGCCTGCATCATGCACCCAGCACTGCACTGTGGCCTCGGGTCAGTACACAACCCAGAACTCAACTCCACATCCTAGCTCTTTATCACACATTCCCATGGAATTCAATCACCACTTCAAGGCGATTACCATGGGACGTAATTTTCTTCCTGTGGTATGGTATTCTCAGCACTGCTCCCTAGGGAGACACACATGCCTGCATTGTGTAGGAAAAGCTGACAGATAAAAAAAAATAGGAAGTGCTACAATCTGAAGGTTCATAGAGAATATTCAGTTTTGTTGCATTTCTCAAAGGATTCGGAATTGGATGAAAAACTCTATGGAGTGTCAGCCATCCCCACTGGCCTCAGGTGTGGGGATTCTTGACTGGATGCTCCCACTGTATGAACTTGACCTTGCCAAAAACAGATGGAGCTTTTTCTGGAACACCACTGATCCTTGAGTGGAATATTATATGGGAAACAAAGATCTTGTCATGCTGTTGAGGCCCAGGTTGGGTGGTCTGTTTTAAGAAATCAGTAACATTTTTTAAAAATCTTCATGTTTGAATCTACTGTTCTGATTGTCTTTCATTGCCTAAGGTATTAAGTTTGAGGCAAGTAAGTGTAGCAAGCATTCTATATTTCCTTGACAGATGACACCATCAGACATTGAACTGTTGAATTTGACAGTGAAAAGAACAGAGACGAAACCATGTCGTCTCTGTGAAACAGAGTATAACTTTACATGGTGACTGTCTCAGTTGTGGAGCTATTTACTTCTAAAGATGCTCAAACATGCAAATGACTTTAGGGAGTGGTTTTACAACCCGCTCAAGGAGTAGGATGCTGAGTAGGGCTGCAAGTGTCAGATTGCTGGAACGTCCTGACAGTGACTTGCTTGCTCTCCATCTAAATACCCCAAGGACTGACAGGAAAGAGGATGTGGGACTTGCTGAAGCAAGTGACCGGCTTGGGCTGGACAGTCCTGGGGATCTTCATGGACACACTAACCACACAGCATGGGTGAACCCCTGTTCTGCTGGTGGAATTGTTACTGTGCCCCCAACATCTTTGTCTTGCTTTGCTTTATTCCTTCACAGCCTATTGCTGGTCTCATGCTCTAGAAGTGAATTGTGGTTTTGTGTGTCTGCTTCCTTTCAAGTCATTCCTGACTTTGGGCATGTGCAGTCTCCCCTCATTTCATTCTTTGCTGTTTGGGAGACCAACCCTGTCCTCCATGGTGACTAGCTTTGGCCTCCATCAGTTCTTACACACCATTCTGCCTGTGTAGATGCAGACATCTGAGAGGAGCCTTGATCTAGAATATGAACTGAGTGCTGATTCTAAAGGAGGTTATTAGATATGCAATCTTTCCAGTGCTCGGTCAACGGGAATCTCAGGGGTAGCCCAAGATAAAAAGGAATCAGTCCTTGGAATTCATGTGCTTAAAAACTGACCTGTCTTCCATTCTGTTCTCATACACAATAAAAACTTGTGGAGTTCTTTGTGGTGTGAAAAGCATGTTTCTTAAAGAGTCAATCAGTTATTTTGAAAAACAAGGTTAGAGAGAGAATCCCTTCTACCCAATGGCTCACACCTCAGATGGCCTCAACAGTCCATCTGTGTCAGGCTGAATCCAGCAGCCAGGAGCTTCCTGCTGGTCTCCCACATGGGGGGCAAGGGCCCAAGCACGTCTGTTGCCTTCCTCGGTACATTGGCAAGAACCTGCATCAGGAGCCAAGGAGCCAAGGAGCCAAGGAGCCAGGCCTGGAGGCAGCAATGCTGTATGGGATACCTGTATTGCACACAGTGGTTAACCCTCTGGGCCCAACACCAGCCCAAAGAAGCAGACTCATTTTACTTTCCCTGGATTTCCTATTAGAACGGACAGGATCATGGCAGTGACCTGGCCCTGACCTTCTTGAAAAGCTCTAATCTGGAAATTACTATTCACTCAAGAAACTGCCAGGGTTTTATGGAATAGCCCAATTTAGCAAATGTAAGAAAAATGGATGTTCTAAGCTTCTAGTCTTGGCTGAATCATTTTGATTCTTTGCTGTTACTTCAAATTTGCAACCTTTATATAAGTGGTTTGATGACATTTAGAAAATCCCCATGCCATCTCATTATTGAAATAATAACAGGGAATCTATTAAGCTCATAGCTACCTGAAGTTGTGCTGATAATAGTTACTTATTTCTAGTACTTGTTTGCTAATTAAGAAAGTGCAATTGGGGGTGGGTGGTGGTTGTGAGATGGATCAACTGGCTAATTCTCTACCTGCAAGCACCAGCATCCTGGATAGGTGCCAGCTTGTGTTCCAGCTGCTCCACTTCCCATCCAGCTCCCTGCCTGTGGCCTGGGAAAGCAGCAGAGGATGGCCCAAAGCCTTGAGACCCTGTATCCACGTGGAGACCCAGAAGATGCTCCTGGCTTCGGATCAGCTTAGCTCTGGACAATGGGGCCATTTAGGGAGTGAATCAGCAAGTTAAAGAGTATTCTCTCTCCTTGTTTCTGTAAATCTGCTTTCCCAATTAAAAAAAATCTGAAAAACAAGAAAGAAAATAGGCACAGCAAAACATTTCACTTTACACTTAGGTGTCCCTACTGTTTTAGGGTTTGTCATTTGGGATGTTGTTCTTGCACAGTTATGCTGAAAAATACTCTCTGGGTCTGAAGCACCCTAGAGGTTTGGGACTCAAGACAGAACAGAAAATATCTTTTTTTCTCACCCCAGTCTGGTGTGATTGAGAAAGCCCGTAGGAAGATACTGAAAACAGGATTCCATCCAACAGTGAGAGCACTCATGGAGCCGTGTATTCATCAGAAAAGTCATTTATATTACAGTAAAGAGAAATATTCTGAAAATGGCAGACAGAAATCAGATTTTTCTAAATTCCAAACCATTTAGGATAGAGATGGGCTGTCCTAAATCTTTTACACAAAAGACCAGCACAAAGCACATATCTTTTGGGCCTGTGAAATTTGACTTATGCTTAGCTGTAGACTTGTACCGCCCGGTATGTAAGTACTGTCTTTGCCTCTGTGTTGTGGTCATCACACATCATAGCCCATTGTACTGAAGTCTTCTTGATACGTTGACCTGAGCAGTGGTTTAATGGCCCGTGATTTGGGTTTATGAGAATTCTAGAAACAGTAGGATGAGATGCTATTAAATACACATGCAGGGATATGAGCCACGGGGCCCATGCATATCTCCGGACCCAGGCTGGACCACAGGGTCTCTCCTTGAGGAGAGGACAGAGTGCTATTGTGGATAGCTCTCCCTGTGACTGTGAACATCCCGAGGCAACAGCTTGTCCGTTTCCTTTGCTTTTTCCTGTTGCAAGGATTTCCCCCATGCTGCAGGGAATGTGTGGACAGGGTTTCTGTCTTTTGTCTCAGATGTGTGTCCCTTCTGCTAGTACAGTGCTAGGACAGTAGCTGTGCTTAGTAGCTAGTGAATGGATGAATGGAGCAGAGTTGGCCAAAGGAGAAGTCAGTTCTGGCCTTCCAAGAGAAACTGTCAATGAGATACACATTCTGGATTTCCTTACTCTAAATAAGCTGATTGCTCCAGGGAGCATGTCTCCCTTGTAGGCATCCCTTCCCCTTATTTTATGGAGAAACGATTGCTTGGGGTAGTCAGTTCAAGTAATCACGCATACATGTACATACTTGCACACATGTGTATCTATACACATGCTTAGTGTTTATAATATACTGGGAACTTTATACGCTGGGAGTATCATGATTATGTGCCATGGTCTTGCATTCAATGAACTTGCCACTGTGTATAGGTATTACACACACACACACGAAGAATACACACATCGATAAATCAGAATAATAAGTGGATGTTATGGCTAAAGGGTATAGGAGTTGAGAAGCATAATCAGTGTTTTAATGTAGTGGAGGAAGTGGGAAAGAAGAGGGCTTCCGGGAAGAGGTGGCAGCTGAGTGGGAGTGTGAAGGGTGCAGAACATTCCACGAGGAGAAGAGTTGGATAGGACATTTTGTGTGCAAGAGGGACTGATGAGACACTTCATGTGTGGCCAAGAGGAATCAGGGACACAGCGCACAGAGATAACTGGCACCATCTCTATAAATTGATTTCAAAATGGGAGGAAATGCATCCTCCTCTTAACACCAACTTGCTAAGATTTAATAAAGCTCAGCGAGGGCGTCTATTGCTAGGGCACTTGGAACTGGAAGTTGGTAATGAGAAGAAGCCGCACCACGGGGACAGATGGCATAGGGTGACTAAACAGCACTTTCTTGGAAATCAAGTTCTTAACCCTGTGAGGTAAATTACCTGTTCCTGGGCGCCATCTGGTTGCGTTAAAGATCCAATCTACCCCATGGGGCACCGACTAGGGAGAGCTGTTTTCTCCTCTCATGATTAGACCCAAGTGATATAATTGTACTTGACTTTCACCTTTAGATTGGAAGCACCTGAAAACCTGAATGAATGCTCTCCGTCTCCCATGTCTTCCACAAACTACAAGGATGTCGGCAGCCACACTCCATTCCCACTTCCCACCCTGCTGAGGTGGGAAGGAAACTGCTTTGGGAAATGCAAAATGCTACCCTAGGCCGAGCAGCAATGGGTCCGGGGCACCTACCAGAAACAAAACGAAGTATCCAAGTTTGGATTATATATGTCATTTGAAAGCTTCTGGTAGCCACCTCTAGTATCATACAATTGGACTAAGTGATTAGCATGTGGTTAGGGTGGCTGCTGGGGACATCCGAATCCCGTTTCAGAATGCCTGGTTCACATGCCAGCTTGCCTTCTGCCCCAGCTCTCTGATGATGAGCATCCTGGGAGCAACAGATGACGGCTCAGGTAGCCAGGTCTTTGCCACCCACATGGACACCTGACGTTGAGTGCCCGGCTGTTCTCTTTGGCCTGGCTCGGTCCCAGCTTTTGTGGGCTTTGCGGAATGGAGCTGAGTGGGAAAGCTCCCTCTTTTGGTCTCTATGCATTTCAAATACATAAAATCAATAAAAATGCTTTCCGAGGAAAAAAATACATTGATATTTATCCTTTAATAATTAATCTTGTTTCATCTAACATATTAAAAATATTACGATTTTAGTGCATAATGAATATGAACATGTTTAAATGAGATTAAAAAATCATCTTTCTGAGAAAGAGGATCTCTGATTCCTTGAATGCCTGCTCTGTGGGCTGGCACTGCCGCCTCCTGCCACGAGCATTCGTAGTAGGAAATGGAATCAGGAGGAGGACCAGGACTCGAACCCAGGCACTGCAATGTGGGATGTGGCTATCTCACCTGGCAAGCTCATTCACCAGGAAAATCACGTGCCCATTCATGAGATATATTTTTGGGGTAGCATTTAAAAGATGGTTTGCATTTTATACCGAGAGCCCATCTTTATTTAGTCCAGGGCCTTGCCAGTGCCAGGCAGATGCCTGGGGCTAGTGCCTGCTGCTTTGGACGACACAGGTGCCAACAACATCTGGTGCCATTTTCCCTGACAGTGTATCAGTGCTATTTGCCATTCGTCTAGTGCCTGGTATGGCAGGAGTGCTTGATTTGAGAGCCTGCCCCAAGTCCTTCTTGAGTATACCAAGGAAAGACTCCCGAGAGTGTGGCCGTAGACTCTGGGCTCTGGGGTATTTCAGTGGACTGAAGGCAGGTTATTGACCTACTTTTAGCATGCCAGCATCTCCTGAATGTTTTAAGTAGATTGCACTTCCAATCAGCAGAACTCAGCTTTCTCTTTCCTTCTATGCAACTTCCTTCCCACCTCCCCACATCCCTTCGTCATCTGCTCCCAGGGTACCGGGAAAGGAATGGAGTTAACATCAGGTTGAGTTGAACATCTGCTTTGGACCAACCCATCCACCTGTCACAGATTTGTGTACAGATTTTTGGGCTTGCATTTATTTTTATTTTTGAAGTATACTCATCACGTGGAACAGTGCACAAATTGTATATAAACAGAATGACATTCCACCAAGTTGTTTCTGTTCCTAGTTGCCATTTATGGTGACAATTCCTACAAAGGAACACATCTAAAAATATGTTGCTGGGTCCATTCGTAAGATTCTACTCTGTTGAAAATTGTGTCAAGTCATCAATATGTACGGATTACAAGTTACTAAGGGCTGGTTTCTTATTCCTTAGCTGTAATTCTGAGTTGCATATGAGCACTGGGCATAAGAATGCATTGTAAAGAGAAAAACACCCCTGAAAAATTTGGCTCAGAGGTCACCTTTAGTGAAGCCAAGCCCCACTTGTGGCTGTCTAGAGACCTCCTTCATCATGGCCACGAGATGGCAGTGTTGCCCAATCTTTGTCCACCCTCTGCCCCCTTCTCACAGTCTTGTCCCACAGAATAAAATTGTACATTGTTCCATCGCATATAAAACTGACAACCCTGTTATTTTAAAGTTGAAACTGACAGGCTGTTATTTTAATGAGGTCTCCCAAAGCCAAGGTTAACCAAAGCTTTATTTCCCTACAAAATGTTAAGGCCACAGTTCTAAAAGAGACTGTGAAAATTTATATTATTGATACGTTGTACAAAGTTTAAGATTTTTTGACAAATGGAGCTACATGACAAAACAGGCACACACACACACACACATTTAGTCGAATTCTGCATTACAAACTGATTCAATTTTCCCCCAACAGGTCATTTTGCTGTAAGTTACATTCTTGCAAAAAAAAAAAAAAAAGAAAAGAAAAAGAAAATCTTTCCTATAATTATCAATTTCAAGTCTATTTTGAAGCAAAAGTATTTTATTTTTAGCACTTTGACTTTCTAGCCTAATGAGTCAAAGGAGAAGTTAGAGCTTATTTCAATCTCATTAATATTCGAAATGAAATCAGGTACAGCATATAATTCTTTGGTTCTTTGAAAGTAGCTTGGGTTCTGAACGGTAAAACTTAGAATTTCCCCTTACAATAGGCACCTGCACTGTGTGTGATGGCTAATGGCACTATAATTTCTTTCCTTTCCCTTGAAAAGACTTTTATGTTGATCTAGGAGGTATTGAAAGTCAGTTGCTAACTGTGCGAATATTAAAAGCCATCTTTCCCCAGGTGGTTTTGCTAATGTTTTTCACACCCTTTTGCCTACTCCAAAAATAATTTTTAACACTTAACCAGTCTTCCATCTGAATTTATGAACGTACATTCTGCAAATCTTCTGTCGGCTTCTGTTTACGGAATTTACGTGGGATGAATGCTGTTGTCGGTCAGTGACACTCGTCATTTATTGGTCAATGGCCATCCCACAAAATGACATCATAAGCCCTGGGAGGGGCTTTGACTTTCAATAGTCTCGGAGAAATGAATTTTTCATTCAATTACTGGTCAGTGATGGTAAGGCCAGTGTAACTCAGCACTTAATGTAAATGCACTGTATGTAAACAATGCGCCTGATTAAAAAAAAGAAAAAGGTTTACCAACACCCCATTAGACACAGTCCCACCCTTCAGGGTCAGCTGCATGGACTGTGGAGGCCAGGAAAAAAATGACAGTGCTGGGCTGCTTGTTCATGATGACTGAGAATTTAAGCACAGCCACAGCAGAATCTGCATTCAAGCATCAGTGTCCCCACTCCACAGGTGTGTGACCCCGAAACAGCCGTGCTTGTCTTCAAGGAGCCGCAAGCTGCTTGAGTTTTGTAACCAGAGATAAGACAGAGCTGATAAGAATCATGATGCTGGTGTTGGTGTTGTGGCACAGCAGGCTCAGCTGCTGGTTGCAACATAGGCATCCCTTATCAAGTACCAGTTTGAGTCCCAGCTGCTCTGCTGCCCATCCAGCTTTCTGCTACGGTACCTGGAAAGTCAGCAGAAGATGGCCCAAGTACTTCGGTCCCTGCCATCATATGGGAGATCTGATCTGGGCCTCCCCTATCCTTGCCTTTGAAGCCACTTAGGCAGTGAACCAGTGAGGCAAGATTGTCCCTTCTCTCCTTTAGTCTCTCAGTTCCTCTGTCTTTCAAGAAATGCTTATTAAAAAAAAAAAAAAAAACTAGCACTAGCAACAATGGCTGCCACACCTGTCAGACATCTGGTAATCATCTGAACTTTGCACAAACGTGTTGATAGGTAGTTATTGGTATCTTTGTTTACAGATGAAATCATTGAGAACTAAAGTTCCATTGCGGTCCGTGTTGCTATGTGGCAGGTGCCATGCGTCACCATCACTCACAGCTCAATGTTTAACTGACACAACCCATATGAAGTTTGAGGACCCTGAGGCAGGGTGGAGTGAACCTTACCAGACACGGTGTGGGAAGCGAACCTGGGCTTGGCAGCTGGGCTCCAGAGCCTACACAGCCCAGCTGCCAGCCTGCAGAAGTACACGCCACTGGCCCTGTGACCAGGTGGCAGCTCTCATTCGTTCCAGACAGGATGGGAGATACACTGCTGGGGTTGGGGGCTCTATGTCCTGGAGGTCCTTGTGTTCCCCCCAAGTGACTGGTCCGTGCTTTCTTGACCGTCGCCCCCACCACTCTGATTCAAGCAGGCCTCCGTGTTCACAACCTTTGAGCCTGTTCTGATACTGTCGTGTCTGGAGTAGCTACTTTTACTCGGTGTTTTTGTCTTCCGCTGTGCTCATAGCGGGGATTGTTCTAACAAAGACATGAGACCTCAAGCTGAGTCTTACGCCCAGTCACCTTTCCCTGATTGATCTGAAGATGGGAGAGCAAAAGGCTGTTTTCCTGGTTACTCTTTTATGACACTGGAAATGCCCTAGACCACAACCTAGGGCACACCCTAGAACATACCCTACGGTATACCCTAGAGTGACCCTAAACACACCCTACAACACAACCCTCCCCCCTTGCCTCCATTCCACTCCTGCCTCCTTCCTCACCCTCTTCCTCCTTCACTTCTTTTCTCTTTCCCTCCCCTGATCTCTCCCACCTGTCTCTCTGTAGTCATCAGTATCAGCATCATCATCTTCGTGTCTGTATCATGTACCTCGGCTCCCAACAGAAGTGCTAGTTTCTGGTGCTGGTACGAGCGTCCTAGCTGTAGCTTTCTGTAAAATCTGCACCAGTCCTCTTACACTCAGCTATGGCTGTCCTGAAGCCTCCTCCTGGCTTTAACATGGGAGAAGCACTCCTCTGCTCAAGTCTTCACTCAGAAAGCAGCTCAGATCAACTCCTCCCTTGGGGGTTCCAGGACAAATGGGGAGATCCTGCACAGGAGTTCACACACAGGCTGGAAATCCAGCTCTACATGCTGAATGGACCGTGTCTAACCAAATCACAGTAAAAGTCCTCTTTGGGAGATGATTTCTCTGATGAGATGGAATGTGGTCAAAGAAACACTACCCTCCCTGCCATGGAAGAGAGTTTTGCCTTGTGCCTCTTTCATTGCACTTGGGAAGGGTTGAGAGCTGACCAGTCAGACTGACTGAACTCAAACAAAAGCTCTTGGAGGAGTCACCTGTTGATTGTAGGGAAGTGAAACCAGACAGGAAGTTCATTGGAGCCTTGAGGGTCAGAGGCCAGGGGTGCTCTGTTAACCTTGCCCACTAAGCAGTGGGACCTAGACAGTAAACTAACTTTCCAAAGATAAGGCGCTCTGGATGGAATGCAGCAGGACAATTGTGTTGAGTCAGTGTTAATCTGGGTGCTTTGCCTGTCCTTTCTTGGGAGAAGTGAATGTCATTCGGGATGTAGGGGGAGTTACAGTGGGAGGAGCACTCAGGCTGAGGGGAGTGTGAGCCCTGCTCGCCCCTCCATCTCCCCGCTGCTTTCTGAGACGCAAGATTTACTGATTTGATTTTGTATTTCCTCATTAGCAACGACTTCTGAATTTTTATATCATTCCACAGAGATTCGTAAATCATACATTCTGAAATGCTTCATTCTCTTCATTCCTTTCAGGATAATAAAAGGAAAGTTAAATAGCCTTTGGAAAATCGTTTTCATTTTCCTGTTTCTTCAAATTATTTTATGCGGGAACCACCCTCTTTTTAAAGCAAAATTAGATATTGGAAAAAGGCTTGGCCCATTTTCAATATATTGCCCTTCTACTTAAGTCTGTGGTAGGGGAATCCCCAGGTTTTTTTCTGGAGATAACTAATCTTGCTGTTTTTTCTGTAAGAGCCTAAATAAGATGCTATTCAGTCCCTTTCCCTGTTATTCACAATTGGTGACATCAAGAACTTCTTGGAAAATGCAGCTGAAACTGAAGGTGGTTTGGGTACTAAATAGAGGAAATCTATGCAGTTTTTCCTAATGCTCATAATTCATTTCCCCCCGCCAAAAAAAAAAAAAAAAAACCCAACTTCTGAACCACCTCGTGTGATTGAGAGGAAAGTCTGAACTTCTGAGGAACTGGCGGGGAGGTCTGGAGCTTGACTGTGCTGCCGCTGATGTGAGAAGGTGACCCCATCACCAACAGAAATCTCCCCTCTTGTGTTTGATGATTTTTGTTTTTTTTTGAAGTCATCTTTCCTGAAGTTAGAGTTGTAGGATCAGCTTTACTTGCAACTTGATTAAGAAGAGAACTTAGGAAATAGTAATGAGTACCCCAAGAAACTGTGGGAGCTCCAGAGTGGCACTGAAGAATAATTTTTTCTCCCATTCATGGCTATGGCCCTGTCTCCAATAGCCAACGGGGCTTAATGCCCCGCACACTGAACATGGCCATGGACAGGCTCCTGCCTTTCCAATGATAGGCCTTCCTAATTCTGACACTCAGGGATCAACAGGAAACTTCATGATCTCTCCAGGGCCTATGTGGCTCTCAGACTTTGTTTTCTATCTCTGAAGAATAATTCTCACAATTTTCAAATGGAGTCTAGCTTGTCCTTGATCATAGGAGAAAGGCCGAGAAGTGATATGTCTAGATTATCAACCCAGTTTTTCATTTCTTTTCAGATTCAAAGTCAGGCACTCATGACCTAGCATAGCCATCTCTTTGTATTTGATTGCTTGCATGTGTCTTCCCTCTGTAATGACTGTATCTACATGCCTTCCTGTTAAAGGGCAGTGGGAAGGGCTCCACTGCTTGATGCGTCCATGCATCCACCCAACAGGCATTCACCGCATTCACCAAAATCCTTCTAGGGGTGAGGAACTTCTGCCTCGGAGGCTTGCATTCTCCAAACCATGCTGATGCTTCCTCCCTAGTGATCTTTGGAGACTGGGCCTTTGGGAGACACTTGAGGTTAGATAAAGTCATTCAGGAAGGACCATTGCCATTGCATTAGTTGCTTTATATGGAGAGGAAGAGCAGCTGAGCCTGAAGCTCATTGATTCATTCAGGAAGAGATCACACAGATAACATAAACTGGACAACTGGTTGGGTCCATTCAGTCCTCTGTTCTTCAGACTTCTAGTATGTTTTCAGTACTCTGCTAGGTAGAATGGATGAGGCAGTGAACCCAAAAATATAACCAAAACTTTCTTGCATTGCAAAGGCTACATTTGACTACAGCAAGCAAGATGCATGATGCTAGAGGCGTAAAATAGAGGAGGTCAGGGCTTTGGAAGAGGTGTGGATATGGGGAGGAGATGGGGTGTGACTGGGCAGTGTGGCTTGCTCAGGGAAGGCCTCCTCGGGAAGGGACTCTGTGTTTGGATAGGCATGTATTGTCTCTTGGACACACAGATTGACAGAGATGGTGAGAGGTTTCGTCATTTTATCTCTGCATGCATTTTCACAGCAGGTAGTCTTTTACATTTCCCTTGAAACATTCTTCTCTTTTGGACTGGATTTTTCACTCTCACTGATACAGGGATCGTTACTCTTCCATAAGGAAGCAGCAATGTATACATGAAAATAAAAGCTAACTGACACTTGCCTTGGTTGGGCAGACACCTGAGAGGATGAAACAGTAAAAACTGGGGTGACAAAACCCCACGGAAGGCAGGAGAGCTACTACTTAGCCTCAAGCATCGGGCCATTTGGAAATGGAAGCTGTGAGAAGAGACATGGGGATGTAAACGCAAAATCTCCTAGTATTTAAATACTCTCTCTACCTCCACATTTCAGCACGAGCGTGGCCATCACCCTGGTCACCACCACTGCCATCATTGATTATAGTGCTCATAATTTACTTTAAGAGCAATATCAGCTCAGAGCTCTCCCGAGACAATGCCCGTTTATTCTGTTTTCTCTTTGCTTTAAATTTGGTGCACACTTCCTTTTCATCTACTTGGTGTTTGCCTAGAGCTTACTGAGAACCATGCATGGTGCTGGAGCCACACTCATGCTTAAAATGCACCTTCCAGAACCCAGAATTAAATTCTTTGGCTATTATTTGTGCTATGCATAGAAATGAAGGTTTGGAGTGAGAAGGCATCCTTGAGAGTGAAATTTATTTTGATCATTGTGTCACACAAACGAGCACTTCATTTTATCAGTATCTCATGCATTTGATTTGTTTGTTATTCCATTTGGGAATGTATTATCTCTATAAAACATCTTTATGCCCTGGGTAAGGAGTGCTATCTTGTATGTTTTTGGCAGGTAGATGAGTGTTAACACATGGCAGGTGCTATGTAGCTGTTTTTTAGTTGACTGCTGGATGATGGAGAGAGTCTTGTGATCTCAGACAAGGCTCTTCCGGAAACACCGATGTGGAGTCTGTCAGGATTTGCAAAGAAGAACATGGAGGAAAGACCAGACATTAGAATGTGTTGTTCTGTGCAAGATGCTTTCAGAAACCAAGCCTGCCTCGGAGGCAATAGCCACTATTACAGTAGAGACTGCAAATAAAAACCATTTGAGTACAAAGTCACATGCTCTTCGTGCATGTTAATCATTAGTGTCAACTATTACTACAGAAGCACAGCATTCAGCTAATTAGGAAGGAAAGAAAGCAGCCTTGAAGCTGTGCTGGCTGTGTCCTGAGTGGTGCCGTTCTCTTGACAGTCACAGTGTCTGTGGCGTGAGCCAGGTGAAGTAGCACTGCTCGGGGGGCTTGGTGAACTCACATTTTGGTGACCTGGCTCTTGCTGCCACTTGGCTTTTAAACATATTTATAACAATTTTGTTGGTGAATCTAAAACATTGCTTGAAATCTAAGTAGATCTGCAGAAAGCTGGGGAAAATTATCCTGAGGTTATGTAGATTTCACCAGCTTAATAGGCCTTCAGTGTGTGTGTTTCTGTGTAATTTTGTTTTTAATCACTTGAGAGGCAGGCACAGAGAAGAAAGCCCCATTTACTTCCAAGTGTGCAATTGCTATGACTGACCAGGCTGTAGCTGGAAGTGGGGAACTCCAACTGGGGTGCAAGAACAGAAAGTGGGTGTCAGAATTCCAGGATGGAATTCTTACCCTGTGTCTTAGCTGTCAGGCCAGACATCTGCCCCGTTCTAAACAGTCTGTAACCTTCATGGGTACTGAGACTGCAGCCACGTTGAGGATATAAAATTACTCTTTTGCTGCTAAGATTGCCTGCGCTACCCCTCCGTGCTACACCCACCCAGTGATCACAGCATCTCAATTCTTAAAGGAACAATGGCAGAAAAAAAAAGTTATTTCTGTACTTTAAGAAGGCGCTTGTATTTCAGTATTCTCATGGCACTGGTTCCAGGATTGCAGAGTGCACTCACTATGAACAGAAAAACCTGAAGATGTTTAAGTCCTTTCCATAAAATGACACAGTATTTGCCTGGATACACACATATTACATATACATAAAATCGTCTCTAGGCTGTGTCTGATATCTAACACAATGTAAATTCTATGTACATGGTAATGTGGTATTGCTGAAGCAGTAATGACTAGGAAAGAATCCACATAAATGTAGCTCAGATGTAATTTGGGGTAGGGGCGATCGTTTCAACCTAGGGTTAGTTAGATCTGCTGATATGGACCCCGTCAACAGGAAGGCCTATATTAACTATGTTAAAACAGCCCCTTCCCCAAATCCTAAACTTTTATTTACCCACTTAAAAGGGAGGCACTGAGAGGGAAGTGGGGAGGAGAAAGAGGGCCTGACCAGATTGGAGCTGGCAGCTGTGAGCTCAGGCCAGGTTTCTCATAGGGGCGGCAGGGACCAAGCACCTGAGCATCACTGCTGCCCGCCAGGGCATGTGTCAGCAGGACGCTGGACAGGGAAGTGGAGCCAGAGCTCCAAGGCAAGCACTCCAAAGCGGGCTGTGGGCGCTGCTCACAGGTTCCACTACTATACCCACTTCCCCCAATTTAGTTACTTCTCTTGGATGATTGGATGGATTTTTAGCATTGATATTTTCTGGCATTTTGATTTTCAGTCTGTGTGATTACCATTGCCATAGGTGGGGTAACGTGAAACAATGCCGTTTCAAGAGGGATATGTGTGTGTGTGTGTGTGTGTGTGTGTGTTTCTCACTTTGTTTGTCATGAACATGTTAATTAGTGGAGAGGCCCAGTTATACTGGAGCAGACTTTCTGCTGACCTAGATCTAGCTGGTTTTCTTTCCTCTCCCAGATGCTAACACGTCGCATGAGGCGCGTGAGAGTCTGGAGAGGAGGGAGGACACGGCAATCTCACATTACATCAGACACTCATTGTTCAGCATGAACTTCTGAGAAAGCTAAGTTTTAGTTGACATGATGAGAATGGGTGTCCAGGGAGTGGATGCATAGCTCTGTTTTGCTTCTCAGTTGCCTCTGGGGGTCACAGCCATGCATAACACATTCCCATGGCCGAGGTCCCACTGTGGCTTGGGAAGTGATTCTCAGAGGCAAACTGCCGAGCACCACCTTGCCCATCTTTGTGATGTGTGTTCCCCTCTTTTTTCCCTTAGCACTGAGAAAGGGCGGGGGGAGGGTCCTTTCCTGACCTGTTTGTTCCTGTCACTTGTCCCTACACACAGGCTATACACTTTTTGGCTATATACCAAAAAGTTTTCCAGTCCCTTGGTTAAGAGCCACAGAAGCACTGGGCAGGTACCTCTGGTTCCCAAAGACGCGGTTAGCTACATGAGGTATCTTCGATGTGTCTAGACATTTCCATGTGAAAGTTGTTGCCTTAGTAGCTTAGCAACCATGAAGGCTGACCCATGGTTGAACAATGGAAAGAGAACTCTTACCTGGCTCATCCTGGACCTCAGGGCTAAGTCAGTTAGGTCTTGGAGAGAAGTTGCTGTGTAACTAATTGTGGGCAAAACCAGATACTTCAGGAGGAACTGATGCAAAGCAAGAGCAGGGTGTTGGAAAGCCATGAAAAGTAGCGCAGAACCCAGGGCACAGAGTGACTGGACCCCATGAATGATGTGTGACCTGCAGGTCAGGCATTCAGCCATCTGCGGCCAGCCCCCTGGATGCAGGCTCTGGGGGTTCCTTCTCCTCTTCCAGCTTCTACGGCACTCACATCCAGCAAGCCCAATGGGAACCAAAAGTCAAGAGTTGCATCTGAATGGAGTTCGTGTACCTCACCTTCTCCAGTCTGGGGCAGGTGCAGAAGAGGGGAGAATGAGGATGTAAGGTTGCAGTAAAGCGTCTGCGTCTGAAGTGAAGGACGGGGAGCCTGCAAGCCCCACATTCCTCTGCCGGGTCCAGCCCTGCCAGGCCAAAGGCACGCCAACACTGGCAGACAACCCGTCTCTGCAAGGCGCATGTTTCCTGTGTCCCCACTGCTTTGTCCATGAGACAGAGGCACATCGCTTGCCAAGAACTTCTGAGACAGGCGGGGGAAGAGGGGCAAATATGCGAAAAGCATTTCAGGAACCTCCAACTGCCAAAGCCCAATTGGTTTCCTGCCTCTTTCTTCTTTGCTTTCCTTCCCTCTCCTTTCCTCGCCCTTTGTTCTCCAGTTGTAAGCCTTCCTGACCCGTGCGGTTTAATTACCAGCCTGTCCTTGCCTCCTGGAAACCATCTGGAATGTTTCTGAGACATCCACTGCTGACTCAAACCCATCAGGGAAATGCATGAGGATACACTGCAAGGATCCGATTCCCTTAAGTAATAGCCTCTGTCTGTTTCGTGTCTCGCTAATTTGTTTAAATCCAAGACAGGCGGAGTTGGGGTGGTGGGTTGGGGTCACAGGAGGGAGATCAGAGCCTTGACCTAGCCACAGATCTGCATTGCTCCGGAGCCGCCAGTGATTTGCCTGCCTGCTCCATGCGGAGGATGACAGCTGGTGCACTTAGTTTCTAAGGATGAAGAGGTTGGTTCCTCAGGGAAGTCTGTGGTTGAGGGAAGCTGAGGTGCAATGAGAGAGCCTGCCGTGTCATCTTCCGCCCCTGGAGCTGGCTGTTACTCATCCTTCTTTCCTCCAGCTCTGTTTTCCCATGAAAGACTTTGTTGCGCCAGGAAACCCGATTGTTTGAGAATCAGCAAGATGCAGGGCAGCCTCATAAATCACCACCCAATGGAGACTCACTGTAGGTGTATTTTGTTTTCAGAAATTCTCATTAGGCGGGGCATGTAGTGGGATCACCATGGGTGTCTCTCCCCAGGTGGCGTTTTCTTCCAAGCCTGGGGAAGAGCTGCCATCTGTATTTACTTTTTCTCATGACTTTGTTTTTACTGGATTCTCTCTTTTTTTTCTTTCTGGCATTGGATACTTGTAGCCATTTCACTTAGGAATTGGTGTTTCATTCTGAAATTGCTTTCAAGGATGAGGAAGTAGAGAGGAGTTGAAACTGCATCCCCCCAGGGTTTGGGTCTTTGTTCATGCATTTATTTGTCATGTTTCTTGTCAATACCCAGCAATTGATTTTTAAAACTCCAAGCCTACCAACCTCAGAGCTGTGGCCAACCTGACAAGGCCAAGGTCACCGGGGGAAGTTTTCCCCATTTGTGGCTTGTTCCGTGTGCTCCTCTCTCCTGCTCAGCTTCCCACCTGCTCGTTCTAGTCAGATATCATCTATGCCCGTGTCTTCACTGCCAGACCAAACGTCTACCCTGCTCTATGCTGTTCTATTACATATGTGCCTTCTGTAACTGCTAGCATACTCAGGATATAAAATTAGTCTTTCATGACAAAGATTTTGCATTTCAGGGAATGTGTATGCAGTTATATCTGAGGGTTCTTATGAAAAAGGTACATATGAATTTCAATATTCTTTGATCAGAACACTTTTTCCCATCAACTTTGAGTTACCCTCATGCTTACAAATAATTTCTATCATATATACGAGTATTTAAAAAAATCTTCTGGAAAAAAGGGTAATATCTTCAGGGAAAAAAGGGTCTAACTTAAATCCTGTTCCTCACATGGTGGGTCACTCACAGATTTTGGGGATGATGAATTGCCTCATGTTCCAGGGTTACTGTCTTGCCTGCTTCTGAGTCAGGGACTGAGATATTCCACGGGGTATGTTATAACAAGATACCCAAGTTGAAATATAAAACAATGGTTCTCACCCTTGGGTGCATGATGGATGCTTTACAAATACTGATGCCTAGAGCTGGACCTGGGAAATCCTGACAAAGTCCATCTGTCGTATGGTCTGCGCACTGAAATGTTTCAGAACTTTCCGCATGATTGTTTCTAAATGTGGCCAAGGGTGAAAAAACTTCAAATAGAGCAGTGGGCTCAATGTACTCAAGGAGACTCAACCATCAGCTTGTATGAAACTTGGAAAGATTTATTTCAAAGATACTGAAGATGAAACTCTGGTTCAGAGTTGAAGTTCTCATGGTTTTGTGTTCAGCACTGAGTAGGCAGAGAAGTACGACTCTGCCTCAGAAGTCAACAAACTCAAATTGCTGGGAATCTTCTTACCTAAGATTTCAGGAGATTTGATTGTGCACGCCTGAGATACGTGAATATATGTGAATATATAACCTTAACAAATAGATGTGGAAAGTCAGAGAAAAAGTTAAAAATACCCCGGGCTGGGCCTGGTGGGATGGTTCTGTAATCTAGTCCTCCCCCTGCAAGTAAAGTGCCAGCATTGCATACGGGTGCTGGGTGCTGGTTCTTATCCTGGCGGCTCCACTTCCCATCCAGCTCCCTGCTTGTGGCCTGGGAAAGCAGTCAAGCATGGCCCAAAGCCTTGGGACCCTGCGTGCATGTGGGAGACCCGGAAGAAGCTCCTGGCTTCAGATTGGCTCAGCACTGTGGACATTTGAGGAGTGAACCAGAGGATGGAAGATCTTTCTTTTTTTCTCTCTTTGTTTCTGTAAATCTGCCTTTCCAATAAAAATAAATAAACCTTTCAATAAAAGACTGACTCTGGGCTGTGTGGCAAATGGTGTGATGTACTTGCAAAATAAGTGCTATGGAAGCACTTATTACTGTTGAAGAATTTTTTCTTGGGTAAAGTGACTTCTGAGTGCAACTAGGAAGAGGTGTTTCTTGTTTGACAGCTGGGGTTTAGGTGAAAGACCTAGTTGAGCAGGTGCAAGAAATCTCCAAAACTCATGGCTATTGAGAAACAAGCAGACATTTTGCTGGGGCACAATTAATAGCAGTGGGTGTCATGTGGGGATGGCATACTGGAAAGGTCAATGGGGGGCATTAATCCCAGGCTTTGAAGTTGGGGCTGAATTTCACAGGCAGTGTGTATTCCGCCGTCATTGAGTCCAGAACCATCTTCTTGACATGGATGTTTTAGAAGAATGGCAACTTCAGGGTTGATGTGAAAGAACATTGGAGAGGAAGGGAAGTGCCTGAAACCGGGTATGAGCAGGAGGAGGGAGACAATAGCCAAAGATGCCAGAGAGAATGAGATGTGGCAGTGCTCATGTCAGAGATCCAGTTCAGTGTGGACATAAATTTATAATAAATTGCATGGCTGTGGGGGATGAGTTAGAACAAGGAATTAAAGATGAACCTGCAGCTTCTACTCAGAGAAATCCAATCTCTGGAACTCGACGTGTTGTTGGCTGTGTGCAGCTGGAGCTCTCTGAGGTTCCAGCGCTGCAGGCAAGCACATGTATCTAGTGCCCGGCCCATCACATGCACAAAGTGCTCGTTGAATAATTGCATATTTGTGAAGCAGATAAATCCAGCTCTGAGAACGCATTACAGAAGGCTGAGCACATATTCAGAGAATGAAGAGGGGTTTGATTTTTATCATGTTGAATTGGGAATTTCAGTAAGGGGCCAAGTGTTTGGACTTTCAGCGAGATTAAAAAGGAGAGAGAAGCTCTTTCCAATAAAACATAAATAAATCTTTTCAAAAAGGAAGAGAGAAAAGAATCATGCTGAGACTGTCCTTGAGAGATGACACATTGGATTGAGGATTCAGTATGGGTACATGAAAGGTACATGAAAAATAACTCAAGATGAGTAACACAGGCTGAGTGCTGATTAGGTAGTTCAGATGCCATGTATTGTAGGAATTCAGAGGAGAGAGCATTTGTGATACGTATCTTCCATACTAGCTAGTGAAGTAGCATTTTGGAGTTGGAATATATAGGTCCTAGAAAGAGAAAGGGGAAAGGCGCTTCGTGTTGAAGAATGAATACAAACAACACTCCTGGGGCATTTTCTAGCTCCTCAGCATTCAAGGGAGACAGGTGCCTGGGCTTCCTCAGATAACTTGTCCGGAATGCCCAACTCGGGTCTCCTAACTTAGCACTTGGGCATATTTTAGCAAGGTCCTTCACTGATCAGCAACAACTCTGAAGTTGGTTGGCTGCAGCGAAAGACTTATGTCATGGAGTTCACACTGCAGGGACTAGGGTCTAGAGTCATTGATCGCGGTCCTTTAGGGAGACCATCCTGCAGGGGAGTTGCAAGGGTAGAAGGAAGCTAGTTCACCAACCCAAGAGGAAGGGGAAGTTGGAAATTAGGAAAACATTGAGTTCTGTGCTTTGTTGTAACACTTTGGATGGCATCTAGATAGCAGTGACGTTTGATGAACTGCTGCCTAGACCCACAACAGACTTGGGGGAATCTACAGGAGATCTGTGATGTCTGCTGCGTTTTAAATACTTGCCTTTCACAATGTGAGGATCTTTTCTCCTTGGTAAACAACAAGTAAAAATACAACCTATATCATAGAGCCCTTTACGGTCCCCTTGAATTAACCCAAATATGGTGGCTGTGCAAAGAAGCACCGGGATCAAATTTCTCAACCATAATGCTGTAAAAATGTGTATCTCCACCATAGCGTTTGCTTACATTTATTTGTTTTGCCACATATGCAGTCCCCATCTAATATGTTCTTAAAAGTGTGCTAACAGGTGATTTTCCATCACTTAAGAACAAGTCATTAATAGCAAAGAAAATCAGAGGACAGAACACGGACAGCCTCCTTCCCAACTGCCTCATTTACATTCCAAAATCACTCTACAATTTTTATTACGTGATGTCAAGTCAATTTGTGTCCATAAAGCTATTTTTAAAAATTGGTGGATTGGTTGTTACCTCAAAAGAAAATTTAATTTTGTATCTGAGTATGAAATCATTAGGCATGATATTTAACTGATTAACTTCTGACGGCAGATTAAACTGCACAAAACCATCTGTGAACAATGTCATATTCCATCAAATCATATGATACCAAAAAGTTATATTGGAAAGGTAGAGGAGCTTTCCAGACTATCATTTAATTTCAGCTTTCCTATGTGCAATTTTAGAGGTTCTGGCCTTTATCATTTAATTGGTTCCCAACCCACACACATCAGAGCAGCCCAAAGGCCATGATGTGTCTGGGGGAGACCAAGAGGCTGTGGATGATAAAAAAGCTGAGAAAGCGAGTCATCTGGTAGCAGAACCTATGATCTACAGTGGCAGCATCCTCCAGTGCCTCGGGGTTCATCTGCACAGACAACGGAAATGTCAGCAAGCCGGGCATTCAAGAGGGAGGGAGAACGGGCAGGTTATGCTTAATAGGCTCCTTTTGGCTCGCTGTGGTCAGCAGCGTGCTGTGGGTGAAGACACTAATAGGAGAAATTAGGAGAGGAATGGATGGGTTGGATGTTAAACATCCAGAGATCAAGTTCACAGTCCTTCTCGAATCACGGATGTTCCTAGTTCCTGCCTGCAAGATCAGGTTTCCCCATGTTTGTTTTCTTCCTCATTCTGCTCACACCTTCATTCTCTCCAATCCGTGCCTACCCTTTCCCCCTATGTCCTGCCAGCTGCATCCACGGTTGATTTATTTATCGCACTTACTCTTTTTAGAAGTGAAATTGAAGTTTCAGTACATTGATTCACAGGGGTGGGATATCACAGTCAGAGGCCGGCTTCTCTCAGGAATCCTACCTACTGCAGCCCTGAGTGTGTGATGGGGATAAGGTCCGGCTCATTGATGAACACCTGGAAGGCTTGCTTCGTGTTCCTTCAGAAGACGCAAATTTCAGTATATGTCCTCATTGAGCAGTAAATAACGTTCTTATGGATGCACTCCATTAAAATGTGATCCTGCTAGAGTAAGGCAAGTTCTTTTTTTTGAAGGGCAGATTGACAGAGGGAGGGACTTATTTCTGGGCGGCAGGGACCTTGCTGCATAAACCATCATCTGCTGCCTCCCAACATGTGCCATCAGCAGGAAGCCAGAATGAGAACTGGAGCCAGGGATGGAACCCAGGCACTTGGAGATGGGCAGTGGGTACCCAGACTGTGCCAAACCAAACACTGCCCCCTCCAGTGGCTTCTTCAACCTGTGTAATTTATGTCTCTATAAGCAGAGAAGAGACTGAGCTGCTACTGCTGCAAGCCAGGAAACCCAGCCTCCCTGGCAGCAGTGGCAGCTAAGAGACGGCAGGAGCCCAGCCTTCAGAGAGAGCGCCGCTCTGCTCATTTGTTGATTTTACACTCCTAGTCTTCAGAAGCACGAGACAGTACATTTCTACTGGATTAAGTCATCCAGTTTTCAGTACTTAGTTATAGAAGCCCTAGGCTATGAGAAGAGTATTTTAGTAAGATAATAATGACAGTCGCAAGCTGTCACATTCCACGGGGAGTCAGCCCTCAGAGGCGGTGGCTGTGTAGGTAGTGGGAAGGCTTTGTCAGACAGCACCTCTCACTCCCCAGAACCAAGGGAGCTCCTGGCAAGGCTGGATGCTCGTGTTCCCCGGCGAAGCACATAGAGGGCGCTATGTCCCTTTTAGTAAAAGGCAATGGCTTTGCAATGGGCACCTTCTCTCCCAGTGCAAAGCTGGGGAGCCCTAAATAAAAGGACATGAACAGGATGTTCTCTGCTATGCACCAGTAACATTTTGGTAAATTGAATCATATTTTAAGGAGTCAGAGGGAGCTTGCGATTGAAATTAAATTCTCTGCAAAGCAAGTTTGACTCCCCCCCCCCCATAAAATCACATTTTTGAATCTCCATTTCCTTTAAGTAGGGAGCAGAGCCCCGTATTAGATTCTATTAGGACAAAGAACCTGATTTCTTTATCTTGGGTTAAGATGGAAAAGACTGACCCGTAGGTTTGTGCTCAGGCACTCTAGGCTGACAGACCTGGATGAATTTCACGAAATGCTTTTCACTCACAGATTTGAACTTGAGAGATGGTGGACCTTATTACCCACTTCAAATCTTTGAACTTCTATAAATATATAGATAGGTTAATATATTTGCTTTATAAGTGCAATAATACCAGTGCTAATTTCAGAATATTTTATTTTTACATTGCAGCCCAGCTTGACTGCTAGAAGCTCATAGTTTGCCAAAAAAGGAAAGCCCCTGAAATGTTTTGGGAGCTCAGGATAAAACTGGAACAGATTTAATTCAACAAAGGGGAAAACTAAAGCACAGGGATTTGTAGTGAGTTCATGGATTTGGGTTCAGAATCTATTAAATATGGACTAGGTCCTCTCCTGTATGGGATCTTTCCAAAGCCTCATTCTTAGGCTTACAGAGATATGACTGCATAGCGGTTGGCTGAGCACATCAGCAACCGAAGGTTTAAGTAGCAGTTGCAGACTCTGTAAATGACCTAATGGTTACATAAATAAAGAAATAAAGAATGCGCACACAATCAGTGCTCTGTAGTGAGGGCTGGGGATATCCCTGGGAAGGGATTCAGTCCGTTGCCCTGCTGGTCTCTGCAGACATGGCCTTGATTTAGTCCGAGGCAATGAACATTCTCGAAGAGCAGAGATACAGCATCAGAGCCACAACGTTTCGAAACGGTCCAGTGTGTGCATCAGGCTGGCAAAGCCACATTAATGAAAGCAGCCAACTTTTAAATCCTGACCCCCTGGCAAGGGGGACCCTTCCCCTCGTGTTGCCAGGGCTACCTCGTGGAGAGGCGGGTTTGATTTCAGCCCACAGGAGACACGGTTCTCCTGCTGCAGAGGGAAGCTGCCCTCCAAATGCTTTGTTAATTAAAACCTGGCTATTCACATTCTCCTCTGAATGAAACATGCGTTAAAATGTTGTAAAAGAGGCAAGTGGGGCCATTTGCAGTGGTGTGAAATTTACAGTGGGGATGCCCACAAACGGAGCAATCAAGCCAGACAATGTTTTAATGCAATCTTTTCAAAATATTCAAACGAATGCAAAGACTGTGTAATGAATAAATTATGAACATTTTAAATAAAGATGGGATCAATATAGTTGATCCCTTTCCCCTTTGCCTCAGGGCCCATCGTAGTCCTGGGTTCACATTCGGTTTGCTGAAAGGCGGCCGTCAATACGCACCAGCCATGTCTTTAGAACACCCTTCATTCTCTCCAGAGGACCAACGCTTTGCAGTTAAACAAAATAATAATGATGCAATGCTGCCTGTGAAAATAATTGCTGAAACCCTTCATTCACTTCTTCTCTAGTCAGTGCAAGTGTGTGTCCTGGGTCTCCAGTGTGTCACATGCCCTGTAACACGTGCAAGGACACTTCGCCAGTCATCAAATCCTCTCCTTAATTGTCTGTTTTCCCCCATTTCATGCTCTTCAACTTTCATTTTTGCACTCCCAGTTTTTGCTCATGGTGGATGCTGACAGCTGAAATGAGCGGTGCGAGTTGGTTAACTGGGTTTTTCGGATCTGCCTGTATCCAGAGGAGGCCACTTAGCCAGCTAAGCAGCCTTGTGCCAACAAACAGATCAGTCCTACGAAGCGAGAGGCCTCGTCCTGTGTGTGGAGGCCAGGGTGCAGGCTTTCATTAGAGACAGCTGCAAAGGGGTCCCCATAGCTGGTGTCACTCCAAAAACAGCGGGCTTGATGGCAAGCAGGAAGCCATTTATAGTTCACGGCTTCTCCTGTGGGCTAAGTACTTTAAATCCTCATGAGTGATGCCAGCACTGTAGAATCAATAAAAACCAAAATGACCTTCACTCAGCCTGGCCTATAAGCGGATGGTCCTGGAGTGATAGATACCTCGGGGCTGTATGGGGGAAATGTAATCTGGCAGAATTGACAGGAGTCACTCCCGTGTTACTTTATTCTCTGTCTTGCCTCATTTGAATCAGGCCTGGCAGGGGTGGGGGATCATCAGATATATATTTTCAAGTTTTTTTTTAAGGCAACCTTCTACTCCAGGGTGGTACCGGCCGTCCAGTGAAAGAGGAAATCCCACAGGCCGCTTCTGGAGTACGGCAGGCAGAAGTCAACTCAGCATCGGGGCACCTGCTCTTCAAAGTAACAGTGAGGGAGCAGACAGGGGGAGTGTGGTGCGGAGATTGCCTTTGCAGGAGATATATGGGGGAGATAGGGCACCCGAGTTGGGGCTGGCAGAGGCTGCATTCTGATACAATCTGGGAGTGCGAGACAGCTGGGCTGGATGGAAAGCAGTGAGCCACAGGTGGAGGGAGCATGTCCCTGTGATCTCGGGTGTCTGTGCCTGGGGAATTTCCCATGCTATCAGAGGTGCTGCGACAGGGTGAATGATAGTGACAGGTGTCAGGGATGGCCTTGCACACAGTTCTGGAGGCCACAACACTAGCCTCAGTCAAACTTTGACCCAGGGCATTGGCTTCTGGATGGTCTAATGGCCAGTCTCCCCTTTTTTTGCAGCTCCTGGTGCTTACTGGCAAAGGGTTGGCATCCATGGATTTCAGCTCTGCCCTCCCTTCGCCACCCCCATTGTCATCCAGCATTCTCACTCCGAGCCCCTCCAAGTGCTGCTCAAATTTCCTTCTTGGCAGGACCCCAGTGATTGGCTTTAGGGCCTATCTGTCTTAACCTGGTTACATCAGCTAAGACTCTATTGCCAGTGAGTTTTCATTCAAGCAGGTGGGCGGGGGCTGGAGGTGTTAGGACTTGAACAGACCTTCCTGGGGAACACAGTTCAGCCCACCACAGTACCATGTCTTAAAGCACACAACAAATTGTTTTCAAGTGCTGGAATGAAGGAAACACGTGGACAGGCTCCTCCAAGTCGTTCTGTTTTAGACCTCGGGCTGGAGTGATGCCCTTGTTCTTACTGACACATATTGGTGGTGACGTCAGTGAAGGATCAGTGTGAAGGGTCTTCCAGAAGTTCCTGAGTGTTATGAAAGTTCATGCCATTAAAAAAAACCAAGCAAGGATTTAAAAATATATTCATTTAGTGAAAATGCTTTTCACACCTCTTTTCTGCAAACTTTTCCACAAGCTCTTTGAAGCACCCTAATATTTCAGAGACTGATGCAGGTGACCTTGGGACCCTAGCCTAAGAAACAAACACCATATTATGGAGCAAGTTGAACTGTTCACATATTATCAGTACCTTGTTCCTCATCCCTGGTTGTTTTCTACACGAGACAGCTGCTCTTTACCTTTACTTTTAGCTTAAGTCATTGGTCTTGCCGGCCCTAGTTCATGGTTAAGGAAGGTCGGCACTGAGACACCAGGGGGTCAGACACTCAGGGGACTCTGTCACTGTGATCCTCCCCTATTTTCAAAATTGCTGTAAGATCTATTCAGATGATGTAGAATATTTTCATTTTAAAAATGATGCTAACCATTTTGATTGAAGATGTTAGATTGAAATAAGAGCTCAAAAAGTTCATTTTGATGATGTGCCCTTGAGCATGGTAACAGTTTTTTTTAACACACGTTTGGAGCGTTATCTATGGGCAAACCAAGCAGTAAATAGAAACTACTGCTGTCCTGAGTTGAGAAGGACACTTCACAGAGGTTTGCTTCTATGCACATGGGATTAACTACAAGAGCTGGTTAGAATGGAAGGGCACGGGAGAGTGAAATCACTCAAAAGATGCCACCTATTCACTATTGTTTTGTTATTAAATAATGATAATCTGTCCTTTGGAAAGAATTTTCTGCTCATGTTACACATTATACCCAAGAAGTAGGAGAGAACTCTGGAAGATAAATTCGTGTTGCTGTTTTTCCCTGTTGTGTTCCAAATGCCGGTGAGCAATGAGGCCAGAAGCATCTCTCCAAACAGCATTTAGCCAAGGCTGCAAGGGTTGTATGTTACAACCTCTCGTATAGACAGGTGTAAAATGTTTCTCTGCAGCAAATGTTTATACACTTGGCAATCCTGTTCCCCATTTTCATTGTGAGCAAAAAGAAGCCTTCTTTCCCTCCCTTCATTAAACTGTTAGTGTTTGTAATTGAAACTTGAGGTGCAAGCCCTGGATGGTGGTTCAGAATGAGTGTGTAAAAAAAGTCTTCTATGGGATAGCTCTTTGGAATATGTGTGTGGCGACTCACCTGTTTATACATGCTATGTCCACACACATAGCTATCACAATTTATGTATGTTCCCGCTATGTTCAGGGTGAATGTGCAGCTTTCCCAGAGGTTTCATAATTGTGTGATGCTTCTAGAATTTTGGTCTTATAATTTGCAGAGACACAGCTGTGAGAACAGAATAATCTCAACGTAGCTGCAGGGCTTTGCTTTGGGCACTTACTGTTTAATCTCTCATTCTTTGGTCAGTGGGGTATGTATGCATATATATACAAACACACACATACACACACAATTCTCTTGGTATACTGCTTGGAGGAGTTGCACAGCTAACTAGCAACTCTAGCAACTTCCATTTTCAGCATGGACGATTTTCCAGCAATGTATGAATATTTAACCATCTCCATAGTTTCTCCAAAATCCCAGATACTACCATTACCATAAGTTTTAGGATT
This sequence comes from Ochotona curzoniae, assembly GCF_017591425.1. Taxonomy (NCBI): domain Eukaryota; kingdom Metazoa; phylum Chordata; class Mammalia; order Lagomorpha; family Ochotonidae; genus Ochotona; species Ochotona curzoniae. The sequence goes on from NW_024466502.1 coordinate 12,812,205, forward strand.
CTTTTCATTATTGCCCATCACTATCCTCTACCAGCTGTCCTTTCAGATGCTTTTTATCTTTATGATGTCTGCAAGTTACTTACTTGGTACTACCCCATAAAAATGAGAATATTTTCATGATTTGTGTCTTTTGACAAATTTAGAAGTTAGTGGATTTTAGTTTCCATGGATCGTTCTTGGGAAGCTAAGAGCCCAAGAACTGACACTTCACCCGTTTCAGCTCCTGTTCACTGCTTTGACCTACAAAACGCATCGCTGTGCCACCCTTTTGATCTCATTTTATGCATTCCTGTTCTCAGAGTTCTAATAAAACAATGACCCTAAGTGGCAGAATATTCATTCAACTTATTTTCCCCTTAGCAGTAAATTCCTCAAGGTCTGCCCTATCACTGACTCCAAGTGAGTAGTCAAAGAGATAATTCACATTGTGTGGGTATGTGGATGACAGTAAATGTTAGGGAGTGATTCAGAAAGGAAACTGCTAAAATCCTCCACACAGTGCCCACAGTAACAACCCTGAACTGAAGGGATTCACCCGGCTGGGTCAGTGGCTGGAGCAGTGCCCCAGGAAGATCGTAGACTCCCTGCCTAGCCTAGTCAAGGGCAATGGTGAAATGGAAGGCTAACTAGCTCAATGTCAGGGTTAAGACATTTCCAAAGGATTAGCCATCTCCCTCTGTGATTCATCCACCAAATCAACTTCAGGAAAATGACACGGTACCCCATTACTGGCTGGGCTTTCCTTGAAGTATTTTATGTGAGTTTACTAGAGACTTCTAAAATTGTTGAAATGTGTTCTGGACACTGCTGTTTCATTTCCTCATCTATAGCATGTAGGGTGGTTGTTATATGGATAAACATTTATCAGTGGCACACTGTTAGGTCTAAAAGAGGCTAAATACCAGCATTGTGATTTCCTGTGATCATATGAAAAGTTGTTATCCTCCAGGGTTCCATGCTGCCATGATAAAACACTTGTAAGCCCAAGGACATGATTGAAGTAAGAATAGCCAAGTTATTGGATGTAGAGGATGTGGCACATCTCCATGGGCGTGCTTTATATCTGAGAATATCAGCTGAGACAGAGGGAAGAAGGCCAGCAGTAGGTAGAAGCAAGTAGGACTGGCAAAATACTGCTCCCAGACAGGTGGTTCCCTGCTCTCACTTGTGCCCTGCTCTCACTTGTGCCCTGCGCTGCCTACAGCCTGCCCCAAACTCTTCACTGTCAGTTGCATCCAAAGGCAGATGAACAGTATATGGGTGAACTCCTTCCCTGGGAGGACTAGCTCCTCAATGCCTGGCCACCAAGTGGAAGCTGACTATGTAAACATGATGTCCATTACCACTGCCCAAGAAAGATTGCAAACACAATAGACTGAAGGGTGGCAAAGGAAATCCATTATAACGTAGAGACAACAGGTAATCAAAAGGGTACAGCAGCAGTAATGAGGGAAGAATGCCTTAAAGGCACAGGAATCAGCTTTTTCCATGTTCAGCAAGTGCCCTTGAAGGCCACAGAACACACCAAGGCCTTCAAGAGAGATGCCGCGGCAGTTACTTAGGAAGCCAGGGGCAGGGCAATGGGAACAAGTATTTACTGAGGGTTCATTATGTATTAGGTCCAATTCTAAAGGCTTTCTTCAATGGAGATTATTGTGATTTTTATTGTTAAGTTCAGATCTGGCTTACTTGAAGAGCCTATTGAACTAGCTCTTTACAGTATTACGAATTACACACACTGTTTTTGTTCCTAACCCAGCCAGGTTCAAGTCCACTCTTGGCCCAGCTCATGGGCAAGGTATGGCTTTAGATGACATCTCTGCTTATCAGGTGTTACTTACTGCTCCTTACATATGGGAGCAATAGTAAGATCACCGCTGCATGGGGCTGAGCTAGTCTATGAGGCCTGAGCAAAATCTTTTGAAACTTTTTCTCAGAAAAATTCTATCATATTCTTCATAGGAAATGGGTAAGAAATGCTTTGGTTCTGAAACTAAGGAGATGGAGAGGTCGGTGGCTGTGAGTGCAAAAGTAGAAGAATGAGTGGACTTCTCTCCTCCTCCTGGTGCTACCTTTCTGGAGGTAGCCACATCACTTCCTTTTCATAAACTCATAGAAGCCCATTCTTAACAAGAACGTCTGAATTTTTAACCCAGGATCAGTCAGACAGTAGAGTCAAATGAACCTGCCAGAAAATTTGACATTTGTGATCCCAACTTAGTCACAGGCCAGATCTCTTTCTTGGAGTCTTTAGTGAATGAGATTTTTGAAGGTGACAACCATCTTTGTGCTAAGGGACCTACAGAAAAGTCTAATACACTCCCTTTGGATTTTTTTTTTCCTTCCTTGAAACATGTTCACATTTATTTTTCTTTTGTTCCTGAATTTTTTTGGTTGCTGTTGTTGCAAAGAAAATAGATAGTCTGTGACCTCTCTTTTCCAGAAGGTCACCGTCTCAAACACTAACCCTTCGTTCATAGTTCTAAAAGGTTTTCCATCCTGCGAAAAGTAACAAATCAAGGAGCTGGCATGGGTGTGCAGAAGCATTGCAGCCCAATGCTGGGAGCCTCTGCAATTTCCCTACTGAGAAGTGGTAGATGACCTAGACAAGACCCAGACATGGACTCATGAGAAAAACTATGGAGCTTTAAAATTATGGCCTCCATCACGAAAAGAAATATGAGTCAGCACTGGCATGACCAGCTCAGGATGGTCTTTGGGAGCAATCAGTGCTAGGGAGAATCAAAGCACATCTGGAAATGAGCGTATCTTGAGCGGGTTCACACCCTGCTTGGGTCATATTTCAACAGATCTATGTACTGAGGCGGTCACGCTGCTCTGAGAAAGCAGCCCTGGCTAATCCTGTGGGATTTGGGAATTTAGGCAAAGCTGGAAAGGCTACACCAGGAGGCACTTCCCCTCCTCTCCCCTCCGAGTCTCCAAATAGTACACCTGCAGCTCTGGTGTGTCCAGGCTCACTTGAACCTCCTGCAGCTTCTCCCAACTTCTACCAGCAAGACACATTTCAGGACATTTCCTTGTAAGAATGAATATTGACTCTGCATAAGAAAATGTCTAACACTTCCTGGGCCTCCGTCCAAGTAAAGATTGACAAATCTCTCCCGAATCCTCCACTCCCCACCCTCTAACGCTGCAGATGAACTGAATGACAAGGAAAATAAACCCCTCAGCACTCAAGAGGCGTAGGCTTGCTGGTGAGTTGGGAAGACAAAGATGAGGAAATTGAACAGATGGTGCTGATTTGGGCCTCATTGTTTCCCCTCAAGTTCAGATAATCATTCTAGAACCTCCCTAAGATTGCTGATTCTGGAAAGGGCTTTGTTTGAACAATATTCAACTCAATCCCACATTTGTCTAAAACAACATGTCTTGAGATGGATCTTGGTTTGGGTCTCACAAGAACTCAGGAATCACCATTGTGCATTTGGTTCTTAGTTCTTTTAGCACATTACATTCTAAAAGAGGTTCCAAGGGATATTTTGTGTCAAATATTTATCCTCTTAGATATAAACCTAAGGACTGTAAATTTGCCTCCAAAGCATTGCAGTTTGTCAGAGGAAAAAGTTATGTATGTTATTCATAGAAGCATCTGGTCCTTTTGGAATAGAGTTACTACTGGAGCTGGTATCACTTCTTGACAGGCAACGTATATCAAGGTGTACCACCCAGCATGTCTCTGAAACTCCTGGAAAAATATGGCGGGAGGATTCGCGTTTCATTTGGTCTGGTTCCAAAAAGTGTTAGGGACCTTCCCCGTGCGTGGTCAGCCTTCATGTTCACTGCTTTGTCTTGCATGCTTGTGGTTGAGCCCTCCCTACCCCTTATCTATTGGGGTACATTTCTCTGGTTGTGCTTTTTGCTTGCTGTGGCTTTGTCGCCCCCTAGAGGGAAGACCACCACTATGGTTTGCATAAAGACAAACTACTAGCTTTTGGATACCTTGCAGGTTATCCTTGGCAGTATCCCTTTGTACCACAGCAGCCTCTTGGACCAAGAGGTCAAAACCATGAACAGTAACGATACCCTTCTACACCGTTACAGCAGTAGTCACTGATTACAACTGCTTTGTAGTTTTTGAACTGCCTTTAAACACATTTAATCATATAATCACTGTAGTTATCATGTGGATACAGATGCTAACATTATTACCTTTTTATAATTTAAGGTTCCAAATCTCAGGGAGGTGTTATAAAGGATAGAGAGACTTTTGATGCGAGGCCCAGTGCCGGTTCTAGGATGTCCTGCCTGTCCCTGAGCGACATTCCTGTGATGGTCCTAAGCTGATCAGATTCTTCAGGCCCTTCACCTGGGATTCAGAGATTGGGTTGCACTCAGGAACCACCTGGAGGGATTGTTATCATGCAGATTTTACAGCCCCTCTCTGTGTTTTGGATTCAGTAGGTCTGGGGTGGAAAGTGAGAATTTGATTTTTAACAAGTTGATGTGGCTCTCACTGTTCCAAGAACACTACACCTTGAGAACTACTCATTTAGAATCTGGGACAAGGCTCCTCTCTCTTCCTTTAAAAATGTGTATCAATAACCAGGCCCTTTTTCAGAAAAATAAAGCCATGTCAGGGAGGGACAAGAGGCACTGGTATTTCCTGACGGTGTTCAGGTGATGGTATTGTGCAGTCAAGGCTGAAAGCCGTTGTTCTGTGATAGGGGCCAGCAAAACTCATCTCCGGCCGGCAGTGGTTTTATGAACAAGTTTCACCAGAACACATCACATTCATTTGTTTGCGCATTGTCTGTGGCTGCTTTCTTGGCATAACAACAGAGTGGAGTCATGGTGATGGATGTAGTTGGCCTGTGAAGCCTAATGTTTTTACTCTTTGGCCCATCGTAGATACTAAGAGCAATTCAGAGGAAACTCTGAAGGCAATCCTGAACCTTGCTACTTTAACAGACCTTTTTAATTCTCGATATAGGCACTAAGGGAATTAGGCTGACATCTTCTACAAGGAACTTGACATAAAATTGTGATTCTATCTTTTTTTTTTAAATGATCTTTATTTCTACTTCTGCAGTTGTCTTTCATTCCCACCATCCAAGCACTTCCTCCTCCTAGCCCTTTGTGGTCGCACCGCCTTCCTCAGTTCACTGCTACTAGTGGGCTGCCGACCCCCTTCACATGTACAGATGCTGCAGTGGAAAGGCAACTGCATTTGGAATCAGAGTATCTGGATTTGAATCCTAAACGTGAAGACCCAGGTAAACATCCTTAGCTTGCTTGTACCTTGCTTTACTAATCAGTAATACTGGAGACAGTAATACCTTCCTCATAGTTGCTGCAAGGATTCAAGAAGACTGGTCAGATTGCATTGCAACTTGCACAATGCGTCATGCATGCCATGAATTATTACTGGCTGTAATTTCTCAGGAGAATGCAAGGAGTAAGCTAAAGGCCAGTGCACGGGTTTCCTTCTGGGACTCCCCAGGAAAGGACAGGAAATGCGCAGACTCTAAAGTTAGGTTAACCCCAGTTTGACAACATGGGGGAAAAAAATCTAAAACTTCTTGGGCTGCAGTTTTATGACTGCCTTGGAATCCTAGGGTTGGTCCTCAGAGCCTGCACCTTCCAGCGTTGACGCAGATGCTGTGCAGCAATGGCTTTTAAGGGAGATTTATGGCCCCCACTGCCTCTGACGCAAAGTCTGGAAAAAGGAAAAATATGAGTCAAGAAAGTCTCTCTACCTGCAACCTTAAAGTTAGAAATAAAGTGGAAGAAGATTACTAGCAAAAAAGAGAATAAGGAAAGCAATGTTTTGTAGCTAACTGCAGCAGCTCCCAGGACTTCCTGGCTCAGGGCTATAGGAAGAGGGTAATGCATACACATATTAATTCATAAAACATATGAAGAGCCTGGAATGCTTTCCCATCCCTGATGCACAGACCAGTTTTATCCCTAAATCCCTCCTCCATTGCCCGTGGGAATCTTGTCATGTCCCAGACTCCTCACAATGATTTCCAGAAGCTTGATCTAAATACAGAGAAGTGAAAATGTCGACCCCTCTCAGGATTGGCATAAAATGGCCAAGCAGAAAAGTATCTTTTCTGGTAAGCAGGGGTGCTCCCATCTGGTACTTCTCTTGTGATCTCTTGACATCAGATATCCTCATAGCAACTCTCGTCACTGGCCAATGCAGCTGACCACCAGCCTGATTCTGTTCATGTGAAATTCCAGAACATAATAAGCAGCAGCCACACCGACGACAGCAAAGCCCAGAAACTCTTTCGGAAAAGTAATCTACTTCTTGCAAGGATTTGGCACAAAGACATTATCACTTCCCTGAAACTCGTGAGTTTCTAAACCACATGTTTTGAGTTGTGCTCTGACAGCCGCTTGGGCCCTCTTTTGGTATTCTGCTAGAGATCAGTAGCCGAGCCAGTCCTGTATCTGAGAGAATAGACTGGCAACGTGGGCTATGTATAGAGAGATTAAGAAAGATCCCTGATAAAGACTTGCAAAATGAAACAGCAGGAATATAATCTGAACAATCTGTTGGACCCAAGACTTCTAGTATCTATCTTGTTTTTCTTTAATTCTCCCCCTCCACTTGGAACTTGCAGTATGTATTACTGTGGCAGATCTGGAAACATCATTTGGATGGGATTAGGCAATGGCTAGTTACTGTAGTTTATTTCAACCCAGCTGCCTTCCATGGACATGTTAGACCCCTTGATGACCAGCTGGTTGGCCTCACAAGCACCTGCTGGAATAGAAGCCAAACTCGGATGAGAGAAGGGACTTAAAGGAATTGTGGAAGATAAAATTAATACTTGTCAGATGCAGTCACAGGAGTCTAGTTTCAAGAGTCTAGATGTGACAGGATGCTCTCTGTGCCTTTCTCTGTTCATTCCTGCCTCACCAATGCCTGTCTCTCCTTCGGAGAGCAGAGATCAAATCTCATATGACTCTAGATTTCTTTTAGAGCTCAATGACAAGAGATAAAGACACCAAAGAGCATGTGCTTTTGATGGAGCCGACTCTTTCATGGCATCTAAAGTTGGTATCAAGTCTGTACTCCAAATGTTAAAGACTCTTCCCATAGATGGAATTTCCTGTTAAAAAAAAACTGGGTGAGAAACTAATTTATCTTTCACTTTTTCTAAGTAATTGTCCTACCTTGTCCACCTTTATGGGGTTAAGTCAAGGCTTTCTGACTTGGCTGCTTCCTGATGCTATTTGAAATGATCTGCTTTTGAAGGGGGCATTCCAGGTGGAAAGTCAAGTAGGACTTTTACCACTTGACAGCCAAATGCTACTTCCCATCCAGGAAGATGTGGCTGTCTCCCATCCCCAGAGTGCAGAGAACAGCTCTGGGCTCTTTGGCTGGCTCCACCTGACCACACAGCTGCTCAGAGAAATGGGCAGGATGGCGAGGAAACACCCAGCCATGGTCTGATTCAGTGGCTGCTCTAAACCAGGAATTGTTCATGTTTGCTGGGAGAGTAGATAGTACTCTGTCAGGCTTTACCAGCCATAGGGCATCTGTCATGATTATCTCTGTCATGAGAAGGCAGTATAAGATAACACCTTAATGAATGAGCAAGGACGTGTTACAGAAAACCCTTATTTATAACAATACGTACGCTGAACCCTGCCAACAAATTTGTGTGACTAGCTTGAGCGACACCCACCTACATCTGTCTGGTTCATCTATTTCGCTCTTCACCACTCTGAGAACCATTTCAAGCTGTTCTCACAGTGGTCTGCTAACTAGAGTGGGCACAGAACCCCCAGATAAAATGAAAACATAGAAAGGGTGAAAGGTCTATGAAATATTTGAAAGGAGGCCCAATTTCTGAAATCAGAGGAAGACATGCTTAGGATCATTTTGGGTGACTATTTCATTGTCAACAGTCAAGGAAGAAGAAACTCATTGGAGACATGCTTGGATAATCTAAGACTTGTTGGGTTTCCTAAATGTATGGAATCCAACATTGTCAATGAGCTTGGCTGTCATCTAGAAGCATGGATTTCTAGAACAAATGTAACTTTTGAAGATTGAAGGAAAATGCATAGTATGAAGAAATTAGGCATAGATTGCAACATGTTTTTGTACCAAAGTATACTTATCTTTTTAAAAATTATTTACTTTTGTTTTATTTATTTGAAAAGTAGAGGGAGAGAGTGCTTCCACCCACTGCTGCACTCTCCAGGTGACCAGCAAAGGCTCTGTCAGTCCACGATCAGGAGTCGGGGACTCCATGCAGGTCTCCCATGTGGATTGTGGGAACCCAAGTGCTCAGGCCATCGCCTGCTGCCTCCCCAGCAGGAAGCAGATCCCAGGCACCGAGGCAGAGGACGTGGGCATCCGAAGAGATGGGCCACGGTGACACATGTTTCTTTACCTCCTTATTTTATGTTTTAAATTTACTTCTTTACCTGTCCTTATATTCCTTTCTGTTTAGGGTTTTTTTTTTTTTTTTTTTAAGCAAATGTATCTTCAGTTACATTTCCTTGATCTATTTGAAATGCTTTTCGGCCCAGACAAAACAGCACAAATGTGCAGCATCAGAGAGCAGGTGCTATGCAAGGGAAATCCCCTGGCCTGAAGACCTTGACTGTGTCATTGGGGACAGGCTTCCTCCAGGAGAAATGAAAGAACCGTTCTCTTTGGCAAACTGATCTGGGCTTTCCCCAGACTCGGTGAGTGGCAGCTACAGAGGGGCTGCGAGGTGCAAGCCCTGCTGGGAGGGAGAGCAAGTGAGAGACCCCCTGGAGTGGCAGGCCATGGGAACACCATGACTCAAGTGGAAGTTCATTTCCCTGAAACTATGGGGAGGACTCAGCATTTTGCCAGATGTTTTCAGAAGCTGCAATTCAAACAGGACTTTTTTCCATCTCTATTCTTTTGGGCATATTGTTGAGGATATTTTATTTAGTCTACCTAAATCGCATTTCTCCTTTACTCCCATTTGAATAACAAAGACTAGCCCCTAAAAGATGGTAACCAGATATTCTGAAGAGGAAGTCTGACTTTGAGCGCTTAAGGGCTGGAAAGTGAGTGGTCAGCTTTGTCTCACCTGGGCTGCTGGCCATCTAGAACTCTTTGGAGCTTGGGGCCTCCCAGATGTATCCCAGGCCCCACTGGCCAGCCTGCAGTGCAGCCCCAGGGAACACTGGCTACACTCACACAGGGACAGTGGAGCCTCTGCAGGTGACCAAAGGTAGGTAAACTGAGGCTCAAGGATGGAAATGGTCCATGGGTAGTGAGTCAGCAACTGTAAGATTCTCCGGCCCCCTCCCTGTCACATTTCCTGTGAAAACTTAAATAAAAGCAATCAAATTTGTGAAAGCATCCATGCAGAGAAAGAAGCAGCAGGTGCCAGTCCCCATGCCTTGGAACGTGGTGGTCATGGAGAGGTGTTGGGGATACTAAGAATGTGTTTTGTCTCCGTGGGGCTTGTGGACTTGAATAACGGGGGCACTTGGCTGTGAACATCATTGAGAACGTTATTGTTGACAGTAGAACTGCAATCTAAGGCCCCTTCCCACACAATGCACTTCTAGATTGTACCCCAGAAGGAGAACACACAGGTCATTGAATCTTAATTTCTGCAGTGCCACAAAGGATCATGGGAACTGCCATTCCGCTCCTGCATGCTCTGCACCTCTCCCTTAGTCACATCCGTAATCGACAGGGCTCATGTTCCCACCAAAGGTTCTGGGTTTTCTCTGAACTTGTTAACAAGGGCTGGTTTAAAATGTCTGGGGTAAGAAAGATTCTCAATGTGTGTTTATCAATGGCTAACAAATGCACTGTCTTGTGACAGTTGAAGGAGCCCTGGGCATGTAGGCTAGGAATTTTGCCATGAACCTAAAACTGCTCCAGTAAAAAATAATAATGATTTGCAGATAACAAGCAGTGACTCCAACAAGTCTGATATTTTTTTTTCCTTTTGTGCATGTGTGTGGTTGGTGTGACTATTCTTCACTCTGGATTATTTATATTCCAGAAGGAGGAAATATTGTGTGTAATATTATGTACAAATAGTTTCTATGTTAAAATAGTAAACTTATATGATAAATATATGAGATTTTACACACACACACACACACACACACACACACACACACACACACACAAGTTCCTGATCTTAGTGGAAGAAAATGGAATTAAAAATGTGCTTTAAAAACCTATTACTAAATGAAGTAGTGGACAGAATTATGTCAGGTGAGTTCTCTTGGCCCCACGCCTGTGTGCCTCTTGGGTGTGCTGCCTCCTCTTTCTGAACTCTTGTCCTGGCAGCCTGCAGATGCCGGAGCAGGCCTTTCCAGCTGCTTTACTCAGGCAACGGGGCTGCATGCTGTCATGGTCAGTCCTGGCGTGGCCCCTGGAAGTCCCACTGTGCACCACAGGTCTGTGGTGTCTACACATCAGACTGGATGGTCTTAGGTGTACAGTCGAAGTGACCTAGCCTAAAGCCAGCTGTGGCTTGGGTGTTTTTAACAAAAGCAAGGGATTCTTTGCAGGGTGTTGGCTTGTAAGCGTTGAAAAGGAGCTGATCATCACTGGCGTGAGTGCTCTGATGTGGACAGAAAAAACAAAATGGATGATAAGAGTTTTAACCGGAAGTTGGTAATCCTGGAGGGCCTTTTTAGAACTCCCAGCAGCTTTTTAAATAATGTGTGCTGAAAGCCTCTTATCATTTTAAATCAATAGAGCCATAGCTCTTATTCCTAATCATCATTTCAACCAAAAATAATGTACTCACTAATACTATTATTATATGGGATCAGCTTATAAAATGAGGACCTTGAATCCCAAATGCCCGTGGCCCAACAGCCTTTTAGAATATAACAGCATTTTGATGAAAAGCAAACTTGAGAGCACAGCTGATTGAATGTTCTGGAAACATTCAGAATTGCCACTGGCAGCCAGACCACACTACCCTCTGCCCCTGCCTTTCCCCACGATCCTTCCTCCACTTCCCCTGAGTGAGCAGTGCTCTGCCCCAGACTGGCTCACACAGGCCGGCCGGTCGCTCGGAGCCTTGGAAGGAAACAGCTCCAGTGTCATGAAAGGACATTCTTTCTCTCTTCCTTTCCTCCATTCGCCTTATCTCATCTTTCCTTCCCTCCTTTTTTTTCGGGGGAAAATGCTGTCTGCAACAAAAACAGGACAAACGAGCAGTAAACCTACTAAAAGGCCTGTGTCCCGCTGGCTGGCCTCTGATGGCAGCTGAGAATCACAGCCACCGAGGGTGCCATAACACCAGGCCCCTGGGACCCAGCGGGCCAGGGCTCGAGTCCCCGCAAAGGAAGCAGCAGAGAGCTGTGTCCAGCGGTTTCCAGCTTTACACAGGAGCAGGCAGGACAGGGGAACGCCCTTCACCTACCCTATGTCCCAGATGCGGAACACACTGTGTGAGGATGGGCTGCAGGGCAGAGCCTGCGTCCATCTGAAGCTCTGCTGTGGTTTTCAACATAGACAGATGGGACAAGTTGGTAGGCATAAATCCATGACGGGGGGGGTTGGGGGGAAGAGGAGGGAAAGAAGCCATCGCAGCCCTTGTCCTGGCTGCTACGTGCCCAGTCTTAATGCTTCAGGTCTGGCATCATCAACAATCTTAATTGGTGCTCCCCTTTCTTCTACCGTTTGTAAAGGGGGTGAGGTCAAAGTGAGGGAGACAAAAACAGCCGCGAGACTCTTGTGCTTGTCACTCCCCACAGCTAGATTTGCTCTCAGAGCCCTGATCACTCGGCAGTCGTTACAGTCCGCGGCTTGTCCCTGTCTTCACCTTCAAGTGAGTTTTTTTTTAAAGCTATTTCAAATGCTGTTCACTTTCAGATCCAATTCTGCCGCCTAATTGGGGTTTGTCGTGTCCTCTGCCTGCGTGCCTCCCGTGCAGGTGTGGACATGTTTTTTAAGTGTCTTTCCATGGGACTGGCGGTGAATGAGGCTGCCGACAGGTTCTCCTCTCTTGGAAACGAATCCCAGGGACACACTGAACCCACCTCTCAGCCCTGCATCTCTCCTTCAGGTTATTGGCATCAACATGCAGGTGCATCCTTGCAAACTTTCAGATGCCCTGAATCTCTTCTCAGCTTTCTAAATGTGTGCCTTGGGACCCTGCGTTGTTACCTTCACTATGACTGTGCCTTACAGTGAAGCGCCAGGCAGTAACTTCATTTGACAACGGTCTTGAAAGCTGGCATTCTCTCTCAGTTTGCTTCCCAGGCATTAGCAACTGCTCTGACTCTAGAGTGCAAGAAGGTTCAGCTCATCTTAAACCTGAAGCATGAGACCGAACCAGCCACTTTTTCTACATCCATCCAAGGAGAAGCAGACAATGACCAAACTTTTGTGTGAAGGCCATGTCCCAGTGAACCTTTGAACTTGGACATGGTTCTAAATTATTAACATAATTACTGACAGCTTGTGTTTAATCTTCTATTGATATCACCAATACTGATACTCTCTAGGTTGTACAGTAAAATTGGCTGAGCTCGGAGTTTATGCCCATCATCATAGACAACACTGTAGGGATTGGAAAGGGAGAGAATTGACTGGATTAAGCAAGGAGGTTACCACCATGGTCAGGTTTTGAGCTTTATCATGTGCTTCCAGAATGTTGACTATAATGTGTGTGCCATGCCACGTGCAAATTAAAAGGAGCTGTAGATGTGAGGGAGGGGGGAGGCTCCTGTCAAGGAGGACAGGGAAAGACAGGTGAAGCAGCAGCACCGCTAAAGGATGCACCTGGCTTCCTCCTCCACCAGGAGTTCTCTGCCTGGGCCACACGGATGCAGGCTTTCTGAGATCACACACTGCCTTCCCTCTCCCCCAGTGCTTTCTCTCTGTCTGAGACAAGGGGTGAATGAAATAAAGTTTATTTGTGTCTCCTGCAAGCCTACTGAGCAGGAGCCTATTAGGCATTTCCTCTGTCTCAGTTGCAGCCCAGCAGGTGCAGAACACAGGCCTGGGCTGACTTCTGTGTGCTCTGTGGAACACACTGGCAGCTGCAGAGCTGAGCGCACTGGGCTGCACAGAAGCTGGGCCAGCCAGAGCCGCTGCTGATTGGTCCTGGTGCTGAGGCTGCCTCAGGTGTGGCCAAGCTCACATGTGCTTCCAGAAAGTGCTTTGTCTTCAAAGGTAGCATGACAGCATTATGTTCATTTCTTCTTTTCAAACTTTAATTTTGCTTATTTTAAACTCTATCTACTATTGCTGTTATTATAAATGAACTACTACGGAAGGTATGTTTTTATTGGGTTGACAGCATAGTAATCATTATGATTTAAAGTATTAACTTTCCAAAAGCAATAGCTCTGTGAGGCTCAGGGTCTCTAAAACATGGTCCCTGGTGACACCCTCCTACCCTCTACCTGCCAGATAGTCCAGGGCATGCATGTGGTCACAGTGTCTTCTCCCCAGTTGGTTCAGGTGAGACAGTGTAAGGTGAAGAATCTTTCCGGGGCCAACACAGAGACAGGGTGAAGGGTGCATCTGAGCTCTCTATCCCAGGGCAAGTACCTCCGGGAGGATGTGGTCGGGTGGAGTTGAAGTTAGGCATTCTAGAGAAATTGACAGCACTGGAAGCTGAGCTCATGCAGTGAACAGCCTTGTTCCTGTGAGGGGCAAGGTGGGAGGCTCCATCTTGGGAGACTTTGGAGCTCTGAGATGAGACTGTTGATGTTGTGGACTGCAAATTTAGGGACATCTGTATGGAACACTATGATGACTAGCCAACAGTGCCAGCTGCCTTATAGCCCAACAAAAGGAAACAGTCAGCAGAGAATGAGAACTTGAACACTATTCTGATTTTTTACCCCTAAAATGTGAGGGTGCTTCACCTAGTAGTAGGACCTTAGCAAGTAGTAGGTAGAGGAAGAAGTTACCTTAGGGTGCACGTGTGTGTGTATGTGTGTGTGTGTGTGTATGTGTGTGTGTGTGTGGTGTGCATTTGTGTACATTTTCTGGGGTGTATAGGAAACTGGATCCCTTCATTGACCTTCTGCTAAAGCCAGCTAACACTGCTACATAAAATGCAGAAACCATTTTAAAGAACCAAGATCCAAGAATGTAAGAAATCCTCAAAGGGTAAAACCTACATAGAAATGGGAAACCAGAGAAGAAAACAAAACTCTGAAGGCTGTTTTTTGGCCCAAGTACGTTTCCCAGACCCCTTCAGCTGTGGTTTACCAAGATTTGCAGTGTGGGTAGGGGATAGAATACACAGCTTCTCTAGGGTGATGATCCAATCTCTCTACCCACAGTGTAAACCTGGGATTTGAAGGGCATGTCCTTACTACAGCAGAAGGAAGTAGAAATATCTTCCACTGCAAACCACAGAGGCTTTCTATTGACCAAATCCCGAGGGTTAAGAGCTGGCTCTTCTGTCACCCACATATACTCATAGCAATAAACATATAAAAAGTTTAAGCAATCTTTACAGATATAAAAGCTCTTGAAGATATTAGGACTATCTGAAGCAAGGTGTAAGGTAAATACATTTAAAGAATGAAGAGGTAGAACTTAGAAATGAAAAAAGGAGTAAGATACCATTATTAAAGTAGTAAATAAATACTAGAAATGGAAAATCATAATGAATAGATTTAATAGTAAAGGTCGTATAACAAAAGATTGAAGCTGAAAAGTGGTGTTAGGTATAGTCTGAATGTAGCAAGGGACAAATATCAAGAAACATGGATATATGGACTGGCTTCAAAACAGGGAGAACAAAGTGAGAAAGGCTGTTATTTTAAGTCAGCTATAAAAGAGTTGAGAAAGAGTGAATGTAGGTTGAAGGAAAAATGTAACTTAGGAATATCCAGATTATGGAAGGAAATGAATCTCAAAATTTAGACAACCAAACATATCATATACAAAATAAATTCAAAAGGAAACATATATTGCATTATGATAAAATTGAAGCACAACGCAGACAAATTTAAACGTAGCTTAAAAGGAAGCAGGTTCCTTTTTCCATGGGTTCACTTTCTAAGGGAAGGGCTGGTAGGTGGCAGCTTTGACACCACCAACGAGACAGCAGGGGACACTGAGGGGTAAGCAGTGGGCAGGTGTTAGACCTCTCCCATCAGAGGACCTGCCATCAATGCCTGCTTCTGGCTCCTGATTTCAACTGCCTGGAGGAGGATCCCGGCAAGCAGCCATGATGACTTCAGTGACTGGCAAACCCAGACAGAGTTCTCAGTGCCTAGCTTTGGCACCTCGAGTACCCAGCCACTGCAGGCATTTGGGAAGTGAACCTGTGGGTGCAAAATATCCTTGTCTCTCTGTCTCTTAGATAATTGAAAAATTTTAGAAATATAGAATAAGCACCACTGCACTCAGCAAAATTCACTTTGACCTACAGCTAACACAAAGAACACACTCTCCCGAGACTGAGAACAAGTAAAGACACTACAAGTAAAACCCTCCGTGACAGAAACCTACAATTTGCACTCCAGAGCAAGAGAGGGATCCCCGAGGGGTGGTTTTCTACAAGAAGGACGGATAACCAAGGAAAGTGTTCAAATGTGGTTGAATCCAAATGGAAAGTTCTGGTGTAAAATAGTAATGATTTAAAATCTTAAAGAGATTAAAGCTAACATTCATGTGTTCATTTCTCTCTCTCTCATATGCACAAATTACCCTGTAATAATAGCATAATTAATTTTGGAGAAAAATGATCAGAATTAAAAGGCTCTAAGGTTCCATTGTGTCAGAAAAAGGTGAACATATTGATTTATTAGCTAGACTCAGACTTTGATAAGTTGGGAAGTATGTAGAAACTTTGAGTAATTAAACAATGAACAACAATGGGATGAAAAAACCATCTTCAATTGAGTCACAAGAAAGAACATTAAAACCCAAAATGTGACAAAAATAGATATCACAAAATGAGATGGAAGAAATCAAACTATATCTGTATCGCTTGTCCATGTAAATGAACTGCATGCTCCAGTTAAAAGGTAAAGATTGTTAATCTGAATTTTAAAATAAGTAAATGATATTTGCCAGAGATATATCTAATCATAAAGGTCTAGAAAGGTTGGCAGTGAGGAAATGAAAAAAGAAAGATATATCAGTTAAATATTAGTAAAACCAGTCTGCTCTAACTGTGCTAATATTAGAAATAAATGGACTTTAAAACAACAAAAAAACAAAAAATCCTTAGTGGATAAAGGGTATCTTGATATATTGATCCAAAGTTCAGTCCTGCATAGTTGATACATTTGTAGCTATAAATATGACTCAGATTATGTAAAGAATAAAGGGAAGCAAGTCGATCTACTTGCATTGTGAAATTTCTTTCTCATTAATGGAATAAGGAGATGAAAAACATCAATAAGATCCTTGGGGACTGTCCTGAAAAGAATTCGTACCCAGTCTTCCCCTTTCTGCCTTGAAGCGGCTAGCAGGGACATTCTCTGTGGGAGGGCAATGGTCAGGGCGAAGTGCTGTGAGGGACGAAAGGATACTGCTGGAAATTGGTGGTCAGAGGACACTCAAAGTCAGTGAGCAGCGGAAGTGACCAAGTAAACCAGGCACAGAAGGACAGGTGCCACATGATCTCACACGTAGACAGGACTCAAGGGCACTGATTCCAGGAGTCCCAAGTGGAGCAGTGGCTTTCAGAGGCTGAGCAGAGCAGGCAGGATGCTCATTAAGTCGTAGCTATTGGAAGTGAGAAATTCTCGCTTTTTGAGGCCCAGAAGGATGACCATGCATAGCAATGATAAACTCTGTGGATTTTGAGCATTCTTACTCTAAAGAGATGATAAATGTTTGAGGGGACAAGTATACGTTTTTCAAGTCATAATTAACGTATTGAACATTAACAGTGGACATTTAGCTTAGCAGTTAAGACGCTGCGTGTGCATCACCTTTCATAGTACAATGGTTGTGTTTGTGTCTCAGCTATGTTCCTGATGCCAGCCACCTGCCGTGTGTACCCTAGCTCAAATAGCTGGGTCCCTGCTGTGCACATGGGTGATCCAGACTGAGCTCCTAGGTCTTTTCTTTGGTCTGATCCAAACTTGGCTGTTGTAAGCATTTGTAGCAAAAAACAATAGATTAAGACCTTTTTTTTCTCTCTCTCTCTGCCTTTCAAGTAAATGTAAAACTTTACATGGCACCCCATAAATGAGTACACTTTTGGTGCAAAACATTTATAATTGCATTTGCAAAATAGGAAGTAGTGATGAATCATAGGCAACCAAATAACGGTAGTGTACTTTAGTACAATTTGATGAAGAGTCTTGAGTTATGCTTGAGTAACACTGATACTGGGCACAAGACATGCAGTGTAATTAAACATAAACAGATGAACTCTTAGACCCTGGGTCCTTTCTTGTCATACTATGACTTAAGTTAGCCAAAGTCAACTTCTTCAGAAAAAATTTATATATATGTATATATATATATATAAATGTACATACTGTAAAGAACTTTTAATTGTATTTATTGCAAGCAGCATTGAGCAAATAGGATTCATTCACTTGCACTCCTGCCGTTAAACTCCTAATGAAACGTGTCTTGTTCCTGGAAGACTGTTGTCTAGAGAACATTTGATTTTTCTGAGCGATCGGATATGTCCCGCACTAAAGATAGCCTGTGGGTTTTTGGATTTCATGTGAGGACATCAATGAAGGCAGTTTGCTGCGTCTGTGTTCTTCCTCAAGCCTTTCCAGTGCTCCCTTCTAGCACCCAAGGAGCTGCAGATTGGGAGCAAAGACACGCCCCAGTGTTCCAAAGGCCGAGATGAGTGGCTTCACAGGAAATGAATCCCAGTTGCTTTGGGGAGTTTTTGGATGTCAAAGTCCCTTAGAAGATAACTTTACAAAGTCATTGGTTTCCTGCCTCATTACCTATAAATAATTTATGAATTTGTATTGTAATTTTTCCTCCCAGCTGAATCAAAGCCCTCCGATTTTGCAAATAATTCCACGCAGAAGCCAATGACACCACACGCTGCTCAGCTTCTGTTGCAATCAATAAGTTTGGTATTGCTGTCAGCTGGTGCAATTTCCCTGATTAACCTGTAAAAAGTGCTCTCTTTCATGAAAACTTTTTAGAAATAAACTGATACTGTAAAAGAAGACAAGGTCAGGTTCCAGAACATGAATTCTTGATCTTAAATTATGATGTATGAAAGAGAGAGAAAGGGAGAACAATTTGATTTGCTCCAACCAGACACCCAGAAAGGAAAAGAGCAGAAAAATTGCTTTGCCTAAGCAAACATGACATAAAGTCTTACAAGAGCAGCGTTCACATGATGCAGTGTCCAAGTCTTATTTATAGTATATATTGTTGTACCCAGTATGATAGGCTAGTAGCTAAAGTCCTTGCCTTGCATGCACTGGGATCCCATATGTGCCCGATTCTTGTCCCGGCTGCTCCAGTTCCCTTCCAGCTCTCTGCTTGTGGCCTGGGAAGGCAGTTGAGGACGGCCCAAAGCTTTGGGACCTTGCACTCCCATAGGAGCCCTGGAAGAAGCTCCTGGTTCCTGACTTTGAGCCATCTCAGCTCCGGCTGATGGGAACAGTGTGAGGTGCTCCTTCTCGGTGGAAATATTAACAGTCAACGTTGTCACCTTTTGTATCTCCCCTGCCATGGTGACAGGTGAAACTCTTGATAAGCAGCTGCTCTGTCACCCCAGGGCCTGTAGCCAAGGTGATGATCCTGTGCAGCTAACTCAACAGTCAATCCACAACAGACACTTGCCATAAACCGGAAATAAACTTGTGTAGTTGTGAGCCCTTTTGATGATTCTTTGTAGGGTGAGCTTTGCTAGCTGGCCCATCTGGATCAATACAGTAGTGAAAAATCTGCTCAAGATATTACACAAACTCAGCTGCCAAAAAGCTGTTTGTCAGACAGCAACATAGAGGCGGGGCTGCTGTTGCTGGTGAGTCATTCGTTGACTACCAACCTGGCTGTTTAGTTTTTTTAATAGCATGACCCATTCTCTCAGGTGTAAGCAAATGCCCATGAAGTCAGAGCCTTTGACAATAATGACCAGGAATGTGCTTAAGTAATAAAATGATTATGTATTGAAGATTTCTTTCTACCGTTAACACTTACGAAGGGAAGTCAATTTTCACTCCAATGAGTTTCTTTTCATCTGGTTTTCTCTACAGTGTTTATGCCTGAGGTTTATTGCTAGCAGTAAAGAGTGTCCAAGTATGTTATGGGAATAGCCAAATTCCCAGTGCTTTAAAATGTATTCCACAGGCCCAAGAGTCAGTTAAAAGCTGATTGATTATACAGCAAACACATCAAAACTGGTATTTATGAAATATCCCATTTCTTCAGCTCTATCTCTTATAAGCATGAACATCACATTTGGGAGTTGTGGTGCAAATATCTCAGATAGCTAGGGAAGAAAAAAAGTACTGAAGATTTTCTATGACAGGGAAAAGGTTCCTTTAGCTGTTCAATCATTTAATGAAATGGCTGTGTCAGCTGGTATGTTACCTGCGGAAATGTTTTAAAAGGTTTGGGTTGAGTAGTTGAGTGTGGCTTGTTTATTCTGACTTTCATAATCAATGCACCAAACTACCAATTACACTGATAAATAAAGAATAGCAAATGTGAATGGGTGTACAGCTAGATTTTTTTTCCATTGAATTAGTTTATAACTGACAACAAAATTCTGGTAGCGTGTTCTAGATTTGGGCAGAAAGTTCTACCTGAAGGAAGGAAAAGGAACTATTAGACATGCTCTATATCAAGAATGTTGCAGATAGTTAATGTTTTCAATTTGCATATTTTTTCAATGATTAATTTTTGGTATACCGTTTCACCTATTTTTTGGTGTGATCTAATGTTACAGAGTCAAATGCTTGTTTATGATATGCTGGTATTTTATGAGGCTGCATGCTAGGTGCTGTTTCCTGGGCGAGACAGAGGTGTCTAACTGATCGGAGAAGCAGTGTCCTTGGCAAGTCACACGTCTTGCCTTTGGATGCCACAAGCACGGAGAACATTCTCCGATGTTGCTTGTTCCTGGAAGCTGGCTTTTAAGTGCTGTGCAACACAGAACCTGATGATACAGTTGGTGATTAAAACTATAAAATGTATCAGTTTGGATTCTAGCTGAAGTCTAGGAAATCTGAGAAAACTTGGAAGACCCACAGTAGGAAAGCACATTGATTGGCCACTATTAGTTGTAAAACATGTAGCAGTCCTACTAAGTGTCTGAAAAAGTGACATTTCCCTTTTGTGACACTGAGGTCACCAAATCTCTTACCTGTTTCTGAGGACAAAGGAGTTTAATCCAGAATGAAAAATGACTATTCTCAACTCATCCCCAGCCCCAAATGATTTCAGACTATCTATGCCTAAAATGAGTTGTGCTTAAGTTGTCCGCCTTTACAATGTGACGTATGTTTTGACTTCACTGTGGGACTCTCTGTGGTTTGGTGGAAATGTCTTAAAGCAGTGACATGGACTGGGGCCCTTCTCAGGAAGTTTCACAGTCCAAGTTACATTAATTCTTCATTCTCTATCCATGTGCAACCCCACATGACCAAACCCAACTTTGCCTGAACCAAAAGACGGGGCTATGCTCCTCATGGATTCACCATTCTTCTACATGCCTGCACAAATCGCCTTGTGCTGAAGGGACATGAGCTGAAGAAGCCACAGGAGGAGCAAGCCATTCATTGAGATGTCCCACAGGTGTCCCACAGAATTAGATTTGTGCATCCTGCAAGCCATAGACCAAGCCAAATATCCTGGAGATAAGCCATCACTTTCTATACCTGTCTCATGCTATTCCCCACCAGGGTCTCATCAACCACGAGACTCCTAACTAGAAAGAAACCAGTGACAGGCGGTCTCCTGCTACCACCACATGCTGCTGATGTTGCCCAGAGAACAGTAGAATCCGAGACCGAAGAACTTGGGTGGAGTGTTTTTCATGTTTTAAAGTTTTCTCTTGGCTTTGAAAGCTCACTGCATTTCGCCACTATTGCCACGGGTTCATTAAAAGTGAAATTGGGGCGTCGTTCGGGTTTTGCAGCAGATAAAGCAGGTTCGAGGCAGCCAAGGGCAGTTCACAATCCTGAGTGGATTGAGCAGTGGCCATTTGTTTGCTGGGGTGAATGGGGTGTAATGTATTCAGCTGTAGCAGAGGCTGAAAGCCAATCTAGCCTCGGCCATTTGTCGTTAGAAAACCAATTAAACTGGAGAATTTGGTTTAGTGTTGTTATTGAGATTTGACTTTTTCCTTTTTGGACTAAGCAGAGGCTCTCTCTCTCTTTGTGTTGGGATGAAAAATGGGAAGTATCAGTTCCAACTAAAGCTAGTGACCAAAGCACTAGATAATAAAGCAGTTTCTTGAACACGACCTGACATCCTTTTGAAATGCAAAGAGTGAATTGAGCGGGATGCCAGAATCCTTGAGGTGACAGTGACATGCCATGGCAGTTTACAAGGAACAGCAGACAGGGTCCTGCATCCCTACAGCCAGGACTTCTTAAATCACCCCAGAGTGGCCCCAAATCAGCTCACAAAGACAGCTTTATGACTCGCATTTTACTTTGAAACCGGTGTTAATTCTAGTACAGGAAATGATGCCAAACAGTTAGTTGCTCTGGCCATTTTGTATGAGGAAAATAACAATTAAAAAATACACATTTTAAAGGGGATTTTTGCAAGTACTTAAATAATATGTAATATTGCTAGCAACCTATTTGTCATCAATGACATCCCTGTGGATTTCAGAAGTTGCAGCGTGTTTCTGAAAAGTCTGTATGTGACACAGACAAGGGAATTTGGGGGCATTAAAGAGTGTGGGCAGAGAGGGACCACACAGTGGAGAGGGTACCAAGAGCTGCATTCATCTCCATAAACGTTCAAGAAGTCAGAAGTCTTGGGAAAAAGCCTTTAGGGTCATGACAAGCATCGGAGTTGACCAGCTGACCTGTTGGAGATTCTAGGGTTCCAGCGAACTTAGGAAGGTGGGGGGCCTGCTCTCTGAACTGGAGACACTGTGCCAGTAAGTCAAACCACACTCCAGCTTGTCCCACTGTAACACTTTTCTCCTCCCAGTTCCCATTTACCAACGACGAACCCGAGCTGGCCGTCTCTTCCCTTCCCTCGTGCTCCTATTCCAGATTTGCCACTTCACTGTCTGACTCCATGCAAACTTTCCTGGGCTCAGAGAGCTGGCAGGAACAATGGGTCTACCCCTCAGGAGACAGTTCTCTTTTAGGCAGCCGAACTTTAGACCCCATCATAGCACTGTCTGGATTACAGGGCAGGTAGACCCAGAAGACCCTGATGCTAAGGGTGTGCTTTATAAATGTGCTCTTCCACTCACAACCACTGTCTCTCCTGGGTCCATACGTCAGGTTCAAGCCTGTGCGAAGGGGCATTACCCCGTGGGATGGTATCTGAATATCAGAGTAGGTAACTAGTCCATTATTTTGGCTAACATGGAGAGTCAGGTGATATAATGTAAGAGTTCTTGTCCTCAATCACAATACATACCATTTTAAGTTAGAAAAAAAAAAGGATACAGCTATCCCTCCCTACAGGTACTAACGGCAATCAGTGATTCAGTAGGAAAAAGCAATGAGTAAACAACCAATACCACAATCTCCTTCCTAACCCCCCTAAATTCTCCTTGTTCCTGCTAATGGAAAAATTAGTTTCTTATGCATGAGAGCTTTTGTTGGTTTATCCTTATTATTAGCGAGGTAATTATTTGCTCAACACAAAAAGAAAAAAGGCCAATATATTCTACCAGGAAAGAGCTAGTCTTTCAGGCATACTCTACACAGTCTGAATGCTGGCCTAGAATTTCAATCAGCCACAAAATGAGCCAGTCTTGCACGGAGATTAGCTTGAACATTTGGCCAAGGGGAGAGAATACCAACATGGAAGTTAGCCATCAATACCAAGCAGAGCTGAGACTCCTAACCAAGCTGGCCACGTGCTGCACTTGATTCACTCTGGGTGATTTGGAAAGGGAGAGTGGAATTGGGATTCCTCAGAACTCTGCAGAGACTACACAGAGACGAGCGGCGATGAAAAGGAGAAAGAGAAGGCAGGTTCTTACACTGTGCTGCATTGTCCGCCACACAGTCCTCTGGGAAGCAGGAGGAAAACACATTGAAAGGAAAAAGAAAAAGATTATTCTATGCATAGTTGGACAGCACAGGTCTAAAGCTTGCTCTGCGGGTTGGTTTTCCACCCACCCTCAACCCAGTGTCCGCTAATGAACAGCAGCCTACTGGAGCAATGTGCACACAGTGTCCTGTTGAATACTTACTGGAGATAAGTGGGTCTAAACCATCACGAGCTTGAGGACTTCACTCTCAAATCTGGCTTTTTAAAAAATGAGTTTCTTTCATAGACTGTATTTCTCCCCCCAAATCAACAATGTGAATGAAGTACATTTTTGCTCTAACGAATTGGCTGTTATAATGTAACAGACATTCCATGTCCAAGGATGTTCCTGAGCAGTAACAGGTTGTGCTCTCATTTTCTGAGATATACAAGTAATTGCCTTTTGCAGAAAATAATTTGAGATACTTCTGTGTGCACAGATCTTTAAAAAATTGAGCTACTCTGTGCCAGTGTCTTTTTACGCTAGATGTTCATTCTATCAAACTGGAACTACCTTTATGAAAACCATTCTGTATCAAACCACATAAGAGAATTCAGAGCATAAATTTAAGAAAAGGGGAGAAAACTAGGTACTTATTAAGGGCAAATGGTCACCTCTGGCCAATTTAACTGCAAATCATGGACAACAGTTGGCTCTGGCAGAAGAGCTGCCATGGTGAACGAGGGAAACCAGAAGGTAGGACCAGGGTGTTACACAAATTAGGTAATGCGTTCATGGACTCAACAGATCGTGCTTATGGGCAGGAAGATGTGTGATATCCTGAGATGAGTGGTGCTGGCTTCAGCAGCTGAATTTATACTACTCATTCATTCCTCAGTTTCCAAGATCACTTTAGGGTAATAGGTTTGAAAGCTGCTAGCCGTCTCGGCTGCTTCTTATGGTCAAGTAACTTTTGAGGAATTTTCCTGAATATTAAGAACTCCTTCCTAGTATAAAAAGAATTGCAATAACGGGATTGGTGTATTTTTAACAGAGTTATCCTAGTAAATGTTTTTATATACGTTTTAGCAATAGTTTACCCAGCTTGGAGTTAGAGTTTGATTTCCAAGCAAACCCTATAATTACCAGTTCATCTAAAGCAGTTTTATAATAACTGCTGTAAGAAAACCTTTACCAATAGATCCCAAAGTTAATGCCACAGATACTAATTTCAAAGGTGCTCAGATTCATTCTCCAAGAGCTTTATAGTGAAGTTATTTTTAATATGGCAAAAATGGGGTGGGGTAATTGGTGAGTTCTTTTGATGCTGCCCTTTGAAGCATTTTCTCTGCCAAACCAGAGATGAAGGGAAATCTTTGCTAGTTCTCCTTGTTTTCAGACATATGCTTCTTATAAATATTCAGGAAGCATCTTTTCAGGGGAAAAATTAAAACAGGAGTAGGTAATCTGAGCCTTGTTTATAAACAGTTGAACTGGGCCGTAATGGATGGCAGACCCATCTGGGGCGCTCACCGGGCCATTCTGGCCGATGATGGTGATGATGGTATGTGACTGGCGAGCTCTCACCAGGCCAGCCAGGGTGAGTACTCCCTTTCCTCCTGTTAGAACTTCATCCCTCCTGGGGAAGAAGGTCGCAGGGGAGTCAAGGGCCATGAACTCTGGTATTAGCATCCACCTAGCTTGTGTCCCCAGGATAACCCTGGTGCAGCTCCTTTTGATGTGAAAACAGCCCTTTGCTCCACGTAGCCCAGGAAAGTAGCTCCAGGTGGGCTCATGGCAGGCTATGAATTACAAATCTCTTGCCCTTATAATTGGGGAAGGGATCAGAATATAATTCAACCAAAAATGGACAAAATTGCAATTGTCCAATGCAAAGCACGAAGCCACACCTATAAGGAAGTCAATATTAGGCACTGTCAGAGAATGTTTTAGAATTAAGTTGGCTTATTGATTGCATGCCTCTGTGCTGGGTCTGATCCTTGGTTTTCACTCATGATTAGTTGATTAACTATTATAGCTATTTTTAGAAAGAAGATGGACTGAAGTATAGATTTTGGAGGTACGTACAATAGAAGGCCCTCCAGCAGTTTGCTATTTTCCAATACTCTTTAAGACCATTCTATGTGGGTCATTTTCAAAACTACCAGTGAAGTTCCTGTATAAAAGGTTCAAATTCCAATTTTCATGTCTACTGGGTTTTTAACACCATATAAGTGTAGCTGCTCTATTTAGGTAAGGCCACACTGCACAAACTCTGTTGCCTGGAGAAACATTTTTCAAGGTCTGCTTCCTCTGTTGGAGGGCGGCCGTGCCTTTCTCGTGGGGATGACAGGAAACTGCTCTTGTGTTTCAAAGGGGAAAGAATGAACCCGTTGTCACAGATAGCATTATACTATTCAAATGCAATGCATTGTTAACTGCGTAACAACACTTTTTTTTCTTTAATTTTTTCCCTTGTGGTGGCAAGCACACTTAGCATGAAATCTAACTTCATAAGAGGTTAAATGTGCTAAAAAAATTAACAAAAAAAACAGATGAAACATACAACACCATGTTGGTATTGTAGACATAACGTTTTATATGACATCTGAAGACTATTCACCTTAATAGTGAAACTCAGGTCTTACATAGATTTTATGAAACATTGGAAAAGTCTAAATTGTTCCAATGGTGGAGTTAGAAATCAACTACACTGTAACTGAAAAAAAAGGGCCAAACTCACACTCACCCTTTGTATTCCTGGTTAAAAAGCCATTTGTAAAGGAAAATGCAAACAACACGATCCAGAGAGAGCTGGTTACTTGTTCCGCACATCAATTGTTTAAAAGAAAAATGGTGAGTGATTTTAAACTTTATCTAGAACTACAATAGACCATAGGTATGAGCAAGGTAAAGTTGAAGATTGAAGTGATTACGAATATGACAGGTTTTAAAAAATTTATAGCAGAACGTGGTTTTATTTGTTAAATAATAAGCATAATTTAGGTTGGTCATAACCTAAGCTATTACTTTGAGACTTCATGTTATAACCATAACTGATTTTAATATAAATGCATCTGTCTTACACTGGGACCAAATTCAACCGGTTTAATCTGGTGAACTTTACACTCACTGTAGAACAATACTTACTAAAATCCAAGGTAATTCATAATCCATTATAAGTTACCAATTTTAAACATTTTCGTGACTAGCAACCCTTAAGATCTTGTTTATATAATGCAGTCAGATCTTGTTCAAGGTTTTATGACTTAAGGTTTTTAATCTGTTAATTTTAATGAAGATAATTAGCAAAACGACATTAATGCCATTAATAATTACAGCTATATAAATTGTCGCTAGCACCAAAAACTGAATACACGGAGTTGGAAATTTCTCTGTAATTATGCGCTTTTAATTTTTATAGCAAAATCTGTGTTTTAAAATACAATTCAGAAAATTTTAATTTCCTCTAATCTTGTATTTCACAGGTAAATTGCCTTGATGACAGACACCAAGTAGTCCCCACAACACATTCAGATACCTCAACATGACTGTCTAATGATTCTGAATTTTAAAAGAGAAAACATTGCGGTAGCATTGGCTTTGAATTTTTGGGGGGGAGATTGTTCAGTCAGAAAATTTGGTATATAAGCAGAAGTCATACTGAATTTATACTTTATCATAATTGAATGAATACTTATTTTAAGGAAAAAACCAGATGAATAAGAAATATGCTTTTGTAGTTACATCTCTGAAATAAATGTTAACTTCTTCTCCAAATTAATATTTCCAAAGAAATAGGAAATTGAAAATTTAGTCACTGCTAGAATGAATGAATAGTTATGTAATTTCTTAAAAAAAAAAATCTATTTTGTGACCTGAAAGAAAGAGCCCATTACAGGGTCCCAATCAAGGAGAGGAGCAGATATAAAAATGAGATGGTTTTGCAACTCAACTTTTTTGAACCTTGTACGTTTTTATAGAATGCCTTTTGTGGGAAGTAGTTGCCATGGTGGTTGTTAATCTGAAACACTCACCAGCCGGTCCAAGCTTGTGCCCGCAGCTGTTGTTGGTCTTTCCTCTGGGTTATAGGGCCTGAAGCGGGTATTGAAATTTTCAGGAGCTGAGCGTGCTGATCTGAGAGCTGGAGCAGGTTTGGGCTGGCCACATCCTTGAAAGACCTAGAGAAATGTTGAGAGTGTTAGACAATAAGCCCCTTTCCACAATCATGATGGATCTGGGTGCAAGGAACTCTGGATACTGGTCTATTCTAATTTTGAAATGTAAGCAAGCTGAAGTATTAATATGTATAACAGAGCGAATTATCCAGACATGGAGTAACTCACTTTAACCGCATAGGATTAGTCTTTATTATTTCCAGATTCTGCATTTATAAATTTGCCCATTAACTAAAATGTATATATCACTACCAAGTCACCACTCATAGCATTTTTCTGGGCATGGGAAGGCTGGCAGAACGTTATCTTGTGTGTGTCCCGTGTGTCTGTCACCTTCTTGCCTTTCCCTTTCAACTCCTCTGCTATAACCCAGTGTCTCTCTCTGTTCTGCTTAGTGATATTTTCCACATTTTTTGTGCTTCTAAATTTGCATTGTCACTATCTAAATGCTTGCCACCCTCTCTGCTCTCTCCTTGCAAAGGGCTGAAGTTCTGTCTGATTCTCCTGACTCAAGGACCGTGAGATACATCTTGTAGAGAAAATATGTATCAGATAGACTTGGTTTATAATTAGGTTTAGGGTTGTGAGTTCAGTGGTAATGAAGCAACAATGTACATTGTCAGGTGTCTTTAACAGCAACAGAAAAGCAAGATTATGCCTTGAGCAGTGGAAGAAAGTTGAAACTAGCAGCTCATAGGAGTTTAGCCCTGCATGTCCCATGGGGACAAGGGCTCACTGTTGGCTCATTTTCAATATTTGTATCAAAGTTCTAGAACATTGTCAAGAAAAAATAATGAGAATCAACTGAATTAAAATGATAACAATTACTTCAAAAAGTCAGAAATTGTAACAATTACTTGAAAGGCTGACTTCAGGATTAAGGGATGTGTCCCAGACACTCATGTACTTGGCTTTGCTATTCAGTAAGCATCCAATTGGGATTCTTGTTATCATGACAAATATATTCTCTGTATTGCACATTCCATGCACATAAGGCCAGATAATTTGAGTGACTTCCCTCTTGAATAATGAAAACCTCTAATGGAAGAATTTTTTAAAAAAAACATTCTCTTGAGTTATGATGTGGAAATAGGACAACCAAATGGGGGTGAAATCCTTGTAATGACACTTTCTTCTAATTTTGTTGTTGACAGCTGTTCATGTCACAATTAGTGTTGCTGTGGGAAATCAAACAATTCATCGTAATGATCTTAGGGACTGAGGTGCCAGCTCTTTTCCACAGTGACTTCACTCAGAACAGAGTGAAAACATTGCTTTTACGCTTTTTAGAAATTTCTACTCTGCTGGTTGTAAAGAGATCACACCTTTTCTAGATTAAGGAAATACAACCTTTTTCAGGAAATCTTGATGGAGTTGAACTTCTCATTAGTTTCCCTTTGTACGTGGAAGATCGCTCTTTCCTAGACACAAATGACACTGAGGGTCTATTTATGCAAGGTATTTTTTAAATGTTTTGATTATTCATTTGAGAGGTAGGAGGCAGCTGCATAGACAAGCCCCGTGCTTCACAAGTTCAGTGAATTCCCTCAACAACCAGGGCTGAGCCAGACTACAGCTGGGAGCCAATCTGGATCTTCCTCTTGGGTAGCAAGGAGCCCAATACTTGAGCTGTCGTGTGTTTGAGTAAAAATCTAGAGTCAGGAGTGGGACCAGAGTGGTTATGGAACTCAAGTACTCTGGCGTGGAATGTGGGTGTCTCAATCCGTGTTTTAACTGCCAGGCCAGCTCTCAGGGCTTTGTGAACTGCTTCTTGCATGCGTGTGTTTACAGTGCAGTGTCTACAGTTTGGCTATTTGACTCTGTAAGAGTTACATGGATTGATGGACATACAGAGCCCTGCTGGAATGTGAAAAGGACACAAGATACTTGTTTCTCCTCCCGGAGCTACACCTGGCAGATCGAAGTGCCCACTCTGAGTTCTGGTTTCAGCTGATTAGTCCTGTTTCCAGTCCAGTGAGCTGGAGCCCCTATCAGAATCTGAATTCCTTTCCTTATTTTCTATTTGAACAGGACATTAGCCAGAAAATAACGACTCCACCCATTTGACTTTTTATCTTACCCTGATAATTGAAAGAAGGCACCACTTACAACCTGTTGCTGCCTTTTTGTTTTTAGCAAGATAGACAGGATTCGAATTCTGGCCTCTCTTGAGTTTTGCTGTCCCACCTCTGATTGATTGGTAGCTGCTATTCCATTCCCCTTTTCCTGCCCCAATTGTGCTTGAAAAACTCCACTTTTGCCAGATTTTTAGATCTTTCCCTCTTAAAAGATTTATTTATTTTTATCAGAAAGGCAGATGAACAGAGAGAAGGAACAAGAGAGAAAGATCTATCATCCATTGGTTCACTCCCCAAATGACCACAGCAGTAGGAGCTGAGCCAGTCTAGAGCCAGGAGCCAACAGCCAGAAGCCTCTTCTGAGACTCTAAGGTGGGTGCTGGGTTCCAAGGACTTGCACCATCCTCTGCTGCTTTCCCGTGGCATAAGCAGGGTGCTGGATAGGAAGTAGAGCTTCCAGGAAACAAACCACTGCCAACAGGGGATACCAGCACTTGGAGGTGCTTGATTCAGCTATTAATTCTCTGCCCCAGCTCCTGGTCTTTTTCCTTAAAAAGTTCCCCTGTTGGCTGCTGCATGGGATGCTTTCTGTCTTAATAAGTCTTGCTTTTGTTGGAAGTTCTTTCACGTGCAAACAGAATCCTCTCTTTGGCGCTGCCCATTCCCCCCTCCCTACTTCTGTGTTGTTTAAGCATTTTTCATCATGCATATTATGCGATCCCAGTGAAGTATATCAAGTTCTTGAGGGCCTTTCCTAATGACGAATTCCATCTTGAGACACAATTTATTTTGTTTTACCACTACAGCTAATTTATCTTTTGTTGTATTCAAAAGTTCTCCTTCAACTCAGCATTTTACAGTGCAAGAGTATTTTGTCTTGGCATTCCTCAAGATTGGTCTTAACACACTATTGATTAGTCTTCTCTCATGCAATTTCTGAAGCTGATGGTGTAAACCAGTGTGATAAAGATAGTGGGTTCCTTTCTCCCTGGTGCCTAAATCACTTCCCCGTGGCAAGGTCATTGCTGATGGAGGACATTAACATTTCCAGAACTCCAGGGATCTGTTGAGTGTGCTATTTTGGTTGGCTTTGAAAATGACAGCTGACTTTTTAAAAAGCATAGAGCCCAAGGCAAAACAATACTAATGGCCTTGCTGATATTTCATAGGGGCTGGGCACTGAAAGAGTTAATGGACCCTCTTCAGCTGGCTCTTTGGCAAACAAATCTGGCTGCTGGGTTAAGTTTAATCAAAGGAACCTAGAATGTCCTGAAAGAATCTTAGCATTGAGTGTACCTTAACAGAGAATCTTACTGTTTGTTTGGTTTCTTAATTTCTTTCATCTGTGTTAGGGCAGGCGTTACTATAATAGTATAGTCTGGTATATCGATTATTTGTCACACCAGTTAAGATGCTGTTCAGGGCACCCCCATCGCTCGTCAGTGTCCCCTGCTTTGAGTCCTGCCTTGTTGCAGATTCTACCTTCCTGCTAACACATGCCCTGTGATGTGGCAGATGAGCACATGGGTGCCTGTCTGCCATATGGGAGACCCTGATGGAGTTTCTGGCTCTTGGCTTTGCTCTCTTATGGGCAGTTGGGGAGCGAAGCAGTGGATCAAAGACTTCTTCCTATCTACTATGTCTCTAAAAAAGTTTAAAAAATGAGAAACTTCTTAAGAAGTGTTTTGCTGCTTAAGACTTGGATTTTGTTGACAGCTTCAATTTAGTAATTGTGAATCAAGCTGAAGAAAACACTGACCTCTAATTATTTTGGTAACAACACCAAGTCCCATTATCTTGTGGGAGTCTATGTTAAGATGTGTCAGAATAACTTCATATCTACCACAACTTTTGGAAAAACAGAATTGTCATAAATGAAAACCTGAAGTGTGTAAGCTCTAGGCCTAGTGATAAGGAATGTTTTTCTAGAATTTTAGAAAACCCAGCAAGGACAGTGGTCAAGATGTATCAGAGTGTCAGCTTGCTTGCTCGTGCTTAGGAGTTAGTAAATGCCCTAGCATTGGTCACACACCAGGGACTGAACCTGCCCCTCCACATATCCATTGTGTAAGATGACTTCCAAGGGCAAATTAATGATGGAGCTTTTCATGTATGTTCTCTGTCTGAGTATCTGTGTCCACCCAAGTTCATCGTGTAGGACTTCACGGCTGGGCCTTGGGAGACGATGTCTACCCTGGGGAATAGGACT
The DNA here is from genome assembly GCF_017591425.1 of Ochotona curzoniae. NCBI lineage: Eukaryota > Metazoa > Chordata > Mammalia > Lagomorpha > Ochotonidae > Ochotona > Ochotona curzoniae. Next base: position 12,843,709 of record NW_024466502.1, read on the forward strand.
TCTGCTCTGGGGACTGCCTTGTCTCTCCCACCTTGTGAGCACACAGTAGGAAGGTCATGGGCAAGCACTTTGCAGGCTCTCACCAGAGTGAGTCTGTTGGAGTTTGAGCCTGTACTTCCAGAACTGTGAGAAATTTCTGCTGTTTTTCAGCTATCCAGTTTATGGTGTTTAATTATAGAACAGACAAAGAAAATGAATGATCTGATAGCTGCAAAAATGCTGGCTTCAGGAAACCTGTGAAGTAAGGAATTTGTGTGCAGAAGACTTGAGTTCTTGGTGATATTCTAAGTTTGTTGTAAGCAGCAATCTCCTTAGGTAATTGTTTATGGTTCCTGAGACTCAGGGCTAGGTTAGTATGAAAGACCAGTGAGGAGCTGGTATTTTGGTACCTCCTGTGTCACTGGCATCCCACATGGGCATCAATTCATGTCCAAGCTGTTCTGCCTCTGATCCAGCTCCTTGCTAATTGGGAAAAGCAGCAACAGATGGCCTCTGACCCCCATGTGGGGATCCCGGATGAAGTTCCTGCCTTCTGCCTAGCTCAGCCCTGATTATGGCCATCTGGGAAGTGACTAACCAATGAATGGAAAATATCTCTCTCTCTGTAATTTTTTAAAAAAATAATAAGTTCAATGAACCTTATCTCTGATGGCCCAACACACACACACACCCATTTATATTTTGAATAAGGGAAGATTGGGGAATAATGTGAAGGGAGAGCCTTAGTGAAATGATAATCAGTGAATCAGTTGGCCAGGCCTAGAACTGGGGACTTAGATTCAGATCACTCGCCTGAAGGTAGTATGTAAGCCCTGAGCTGAGTGTGTTTCACCAAGGGGAGCAGAGAGACAGGTGGCTGACTGATGGATCAGAGCATAGTCAAGTCAGACAACAGGTGCAATGTCCACGGTGAACCTTAGTTTATTCCCCTGAGAATGTGAATAATATTGTTTACCAGACAAATAAGATAGGAAAACACAAAACATGAGGCAGAAAATCAGAACCCAGCATCTACAAAAGTAAGTACTTGATAGTAACTAATTGTATCATCTTATAATCTGTAATTTCTAGAAGTTTTGAAGGAGGGTATTTGAGGGGGGAAATGTCTGGGTTGATATCTTTAAAGAGTTTTCTGCAAAAATATTAAATCCAGGGAGTAACAGTTGCTGCAAGAGCAACCATTCCTATGAGACACTGTTGAGTGAGACAATCTCGCCAATGTTCCTTGAAGCTAATGTGCGTTCTGACTGTACAGAAACAGGGGTGCCATTGGTTGTGTTCCCCTAAGTGCTTAAGCCCTGGCTGTTCCTGAGGCTTCACTGCAGGATGGTGGGAGAGCATGCCTTGCACCGCCAAGCCGTAGTCGGCCCAGCATTGCCGTCAAATACTTGTGCAGCTGTTTCACCCTGTTCTACCTTTAATTTGAGAAAATAGTATTTCAAGTCAAAGGACTTTATAACAGAAGTTTCTAGAAGATTAAGCTGCAGGATAAGCTACATTATGATGGGATACATCATAAGCTAGTTCTACCCTTTTAAGAAACAAAATCAGTATGACTCCCTACCTGCCTCCCACCATGGAATGTTGAAAGGGATAATTAGAGATAGTTCAAGAAAGTGTTTGGATGCCCCAATGCAAACATGCTACTAAGTACAAAGGAATCGTCTCTCCCACCTAGCTGAGTCCAAAGCCTGTGAATTTCAGGAAGCTATCTGGCTCAGGAATCCTCTCGTAAGAGGATTACTAAGATAATGTCTCAGAAGCATGTTGGCATTCTGAGATGAAAGAAGCTGACATTAACACAGGAAGTACTGAAAGAAGAGACATTTCAGAGTTGGGAGGGATGAGAAGACGGGGGAGGTGTGGTGCTAGCACGTCTAATTACTGTGTCTTGCAGTTCAGCATCCAAATATTTAGCTGCATCTTAACGAATTTGAAGTGAATGTGGCATGCAGTTCTGGAGGCACGCCTAGCATTACACCTCCATCTCTTCTGCATGGTCTTTTGCAGTTGCAGAAGTCGTTGCTGGCAACCTAAGGAACAAGGGCTGCAGATAAATCCTGCATCGCCTCCTGTGGTTTTAGAGTTCTTGCCCTGATGGGAAAGGTATTGCTATTCCCGTATGCCATTTGGAAATTTGCAGACAGTACTCTAATCTTTCTTATTAAATATAGGTAACAGTGCTTACCTATATTTAATCCAACTTAATGATTTTTGAGTCATGTTTTATTTACTTATTAGATTCTAATTTATATCGTGGTGTTAACGAGTGAACTATTTGTTAGATGGACTGCCTAGAGAATTCAGATTTATCCCATTTGCACTCAGAGAAATAGAAGCTGTCATCTGTGCTGACTCTATAGACGTTTTGCCCAGCTCTAAATGTTATTTTTACAAGAGAGAGTTGTGATGCAACTGTTTGGGCTGTTTTAGCCTACTTGGACTCCACAGACCAAGTTGTTTCTAAGTAACAACCATTTATTGCAAGTCCCAGAACTAGGCACTAGCAAACTGGTTATTAAGAAGAACACATTTTCTGCTTCATAGGTGGAGAGCCTTTTGGGGTGCTCAATGGTGGAAGGGGTGACAGAGCTCTCATGACTGTCTTCCAGAAGGATGCTGGCCCCATTCGGGAGGGTTCTGTGCTCATGGCCTAATGTCCTTCAAAGGCCTTATGTTTTGATATCATACCTGTGGTGATTGATTTTTCAACATGTGAACCTGGAGGGACAAATACATTCAAAGCACAGCAACAGGGCATGGAGATTTCTAAAAGTTTGGAGCACTAGCCTGTCACCTTACACCTGTGTAGCTTTAGATAACACATTCTCCCGATGCTCAAGGCTGCTGTGAAGATAAAATGATACGGTGCATAGAAAAGATGCTTAAAATATGAGTCACTGAGGTGTGTGCTTTTAGCTGAAGGATGATACTGGGAATGCATCTGTTGATCATAGTTATGTGTAAATAACTTAAGCTCTATGAATAATAATATTTCATATATTTATTTACCACTGTAAGAATCTGTCAGAGGCCGTAACATATAAGATATATTAAAAAAGTCAAGAATGAGCTCTTTTCAGATCTTTGAAGATGCTGGGTGGCAGAGCTTCAGCCAAGAAGGTTGGTAATGCCAGTGGTAAAGTTAGAGTAATCTTAAGGCTAAAAACCTCAGGAAAAAGAATTCTCACATGCCCAAAATACTGTCTGTGTGAGAGGATTGCTGGGTATTCCTGACCTTGTGTTCTACAAGCCCATGTCCAAGAGGAAGTACTCTGATCCTAAATCCAAGTTAAAAACAAAAAAGAAGGATCTTGCTACTCTCATAAAACCATCCGGCAGTGACTAGAATGGTGGTACCCATGTGGTTAAGCTTCACCAAACGGCTAGATATCAGTACATTGTACACGTTTCTGGAAAGGTCTTGAGCCATCACAGAAAGTCCTCCAGCCAGCAGGAAACCACTCTGATCATCTTCACCCAGCACCACAGGATAAGAGGGCGGTTTTCTAGAAGCTTCTGGGCAGTGGTGGGCTGCTTAGGATGAACTCTTTCCACTGAGTTGCTCTCAGTAGAACACACCAGAATTTGTCATCACCACTTCCACGAGAAGTGCAATCAGCAGTGTGAAAATCCCAAACATCCCACTGTGCTCACTTACTGCTAGGAGAAGCCATTGCAGAAACCCAGGCATCATGAAGGTGAGAACTTTGACAGGCAGAGGGAGAAATAGAAGAGGATGGAGCAGTAGCAAGGCTGTTCAGAAAAATGTAGAACTGCAAATTTGACAAAAATCAAAGCTGTCCTCAGCTCTGGGCTTCCCACGATCTGGTTTTGCTCTAACAAATGGAATTTATACTCACAAGTTGGTGTTCTAAAGTTCTTGGGAAAAATCTGATTAAATAACAAAAACATCATGAATGGAAGATATGTGCAATTGGGAATTCTGGTGACAATTTCTTTCTTAAGCAAATATTTACTTATTGAAAACAATTAGCATGCAGGTTTTTTATAATAGAAGAAGAGCCAACACATGCTGAGTTGTCAAGTTAGGCCAGACACTTCACTGTGCCCTTTGTATTATACACTCTATCTCAGTCGATTGCTTCTTCAAAACCAAGGCTGAATTGTTCGTCCTTAGACTTAAGAAAAATGCAGTAAGTCACACATACAGGTGTTTTTTTTAAAAAAGCCATTTGATATCCTCTTCACTCCACTTACTCTGTTGTATCAAAGCAAAGCCAAATCAGCAAGTTTAGTTACACTGATAACAAAAATCCTGGTTTTCCATTCACTTGATTATACTCCTTGAGTGTGATATGCCAGTTGAGGAGGGGAAGACCTTGTACACAAAATAGATGACTGACTAGCTGGCGGAGTGGGTAATGAACTTGGCTTCCCAGGTTCTCAAAATGCAGTGGTCCTCCATGTCTTGGGAGGGGATGAGCTAAGACCCCTGCTGATTGTTCAAAGGCTCAGGTTTTGTATCAGATCCCGTGTGTGTGTGTGTGTGTGTGTGTGTGTGTGTGTGTGTGTGTGTGTGTGTTTCTATACATATATACATACTCCTGATAAATTTTTGCCTTTTTAATTTTTAGGAAGCAGTTGTGCTTTAGGGACTGTTGGTAAGAACAATAAGGGCTCCTTAAACCTAAGCACTGGGGCATGGCAGTTTGTCTGATAACCCAGATGAGTATGAAGTGGGTGGCTTATGAAGCACGGATATGTGGGCACAGGAATGATTTCGCATCCATGGTGGGATGCAGCAGGGCCATGACAGACTTCATCACACCCTCAGCACCTAATTTAAAACTTCCCAGTTGTTTTACATCTGAATATCTCATTTAACATATTTGTACTATAGTTGACCATGGCCAGGTGAAATCATGGAGTGAGAGATTCTACATGAACTGGGCTCAGCTTCAGGTAACATCCATTGCTGACAGCAAAATGCAGATGACATGGGCTCTTTAGAAAACTGCCCTTCCTGGTATCTCGCACCCTGCCCGAATGGCAAGCAGCAGCACCTTTAGTAGGCGGTGAGCATGGTAGCAGCCAAGTAATAATCCCCCAGCTTCAGAATTGAACTGGATGTTTCCTTGTGGCGGAAGTGGTGAATGAAAGACGCACCCAGGGAACATTCACATTTTATAAGTAAGTACAAGTTGAATATTTTAAAAACAGTCCATGGTAGGTAGTAGCAAGAAGAACTATTGGAGTGCCACTGCATAAGAGGAATCTGGCAACTCGCGACATTATTTTATATACTTTTCTTTCTGGTGTTAACAGTTTTGTGCTAATATCTTAAAGAGGGCTTTTTAAAATATAAACTTGAATGTCTTGATGACGGTTCTTCCTCCAGATATAAAATCAATATATTGATTAAACAAATATATTTTAAAAAATTTATTAGTTTGGAAATTTTCCCCAAGAGTTAGCCTTGAAGACAACAGTCCTTTATCTTGTTTTATCTTGGACTCTCAGAACAATCTCTCCTTTCTCCTTTCCCTTCTTCGCCCTCTGCTTTCTTTGCCGTTGCTCTGATTCATGTGTTGTTGTTTTTTTTTTTTAAACTGAAAGATTGATTGCAACCGGCCCCTGGCCAAGTTCACTGGCAAATTCGGAGTCCCTGGAAGGCCTCAGAATTCTAGGAAGAGAATCTTGGACTTTATTGAATCAAGTCATCAGTTTTAGTTTTGGCCACTTTTCATTGACTACCCTGTCAGTTTAGGGTTTTAAAAATTTCTTCCTCATGCATACACAGCTTGATTCCAGGATGTCTGTCAGATGCATTGCATTCTTCTTAAAGTCTTTTCTGCAGTAAAAGTAAATTCTTTCCATTTGCTTGAATTTTTTTTTTCCTGGAAGTTTTGCATTCCTTTAATAGCATGATATTGCCTCCCAAAAGGTGAGCAGGGAGGACTGAACAAAGTACATATTTGGTTGTGGAGAGAAAAGAAACCTTACCCTCTCAGCTTGACAAAGTGCTCATTTCGTGTCCTCTTTGTTTACAGGGACTAAGCTAGTCCTTGAAGCTCACGTTGCAGAAAATGGGTAACCATAACAGTTACAGCATCTCAGCCCTGCATCATCCATCTGACCCATGACTTAACAAACATTTTCTCATTGTCATTATGGCCAACATGTGTGCTGGGGTCATAGCACTTAGATATAACCGTGCTCTTCTGAGAGGAAATCAGGGCATTGTATTGAGTAGGATGCATGTACGCAGAGGGGCCCACTGACTCAGAACAGGAGACATCTGCTGAAAGTGGCCATGAGATCACTTGTTCAATTCTCAGCAAGTTTGCAAGCCAGTTCAACACAGTGATGACTAAAGATGAAGTTGGGTAAGTGTTCAGAAATTACATTAGAAACAAAACCCAGGGAATATATAGCAAAAATTAATTACTCTAAATCTTTCACTGTTAACATGCCTTTGTGGTCTGTCTCTCACTTATTTCTGTGAGGTTACAAGGAAATGGATCATAGTCATATGTTTGTGGTCAGCGACATCATGTTGGTAGCTTGAAATCAGCTGGACTGGGCGGATTTACACCAAAGAAATGGGCAAAAACTAGCAGGCTTTCCCCAGCAAAGTGGCTGCTTCATGTATTTAAGTACAGCTAAGGCCAGGAATGTGTGCGAATCAAAGCAGACAAGCTAAGAGCTGCAGACAGAGACTGTTTCAGCAGCTGGGTGGAGGCTATGGAAATTCTTCCAACACAAAGGGGCACTGCCCTGTGGAAGCACTTCCATGGGAGGGGAATTCTGCACTTGAGGCAGACAGAGCTTGGAAGGAAACTGTCTTTCAGGAGACCAGGGAACTATCTTCGGTTGTTCCTGTGAAGACACTGAGTGATAAAAACCTGCATTGAGTTTCAATCATGTATTCTTGAGTAGATCACATTAAATGTAATCCTCTCATCTTTTGCCCTGAAGTGAAAGTGAAAGAAAATCTTAAGATAAATCTCCGAAGGTTAGAGATAATCAGGAATCTTTCTTTATCATCAAAAGAGGAAAAAAGAATTTTTTTTAAAAAAAATCCCTTTTAAGGGAATATTCCTTTGAAGCAAAGTAAAGACTACTTTGTTGTGGATTTATTCCATAAGTGCTTCACAGGCATTATTAAAAAAATCAGATCTTCAGTTTACTTGATTGAAAGGGCATCTCTCCTACCCCCACCTCTAAAAGCAGCTTCTTAAAAATCAGGCTCTGTTATCCAGGGCTGATACAAAAAGGAATAGGACAGACCCTGGTTTTCTGCAGTCATGAAGGAATCCAAACAAGTTGCTTCAAGGTCACTGTTTCTTGGTGGAATGTTAAAATGATTACTAATGGGCAGGAGAGAAACTCTGAATAAAGCAAAGAAAAGATTGTGGAGCTAGAAATTGTGAAGAATGTGCACTTTTTCTTGTTGAAAACAACATTGAGAAAGTAGAAATAGAATTTAAAGCTCTTTGAACAGTAGAACCATTTTCTTGGAGATCAGGCACATGGAACCAAACTAACTGTCATGGACAAGGCCAATTTTTTCTCTCTGTGTAAGAACGTGGCATTGGGCAAAGGTCCCTGAAATTTCTCTAAAACTCTGCTGTCTAGATGCTGATGTGGCCAACAGGCAGAGATGAGGGTCAGCTTGTCAATCTGATCTTTAGCAACTCTGCTCTGGCCTTGAGCCTGCTCTCCGCTAGACTTTTGTTCAGACGCTTCTTTTCCTGTGCTATTCCTTCCCATTGACAGCGTGTTGAAATACAGGGAGTGTGGGAATAGCAGACGCTGTTCCTACTTGTTAAAAATAGATGCACAGCCTATTACAGATAAGGATCAATTCTTTTTAAAATGTACACGGTGCAGGTATTTTTAATAATAATTTAGACAATTGACCTCTACGAATAGTTTTGATATATACAACTTGGATTATATCATTGTAATTTCAAGCGACTCTATAAATGGGTATTATTAGAATCTTCATTTTTAATGTAACTTAGTTGAGCTTAGATAGATATGTTCTTTGTCCTAAATCACACAACTTAAAACAACTAGGTCTGATTTCACAATGTACTTGGTAACCACTATGCTATTCCAAAAAACAGTGCTCTCGCCTCAAGTACATTTTAAGATATTTTCTATTTCTTATCGTTGCAGTCTCTCTGGCATTATATTTTCGTGTTCTAAATTCAACTCAGCAAAATGTACTGTTTCTCCCATGTGTAAAACTGTGCATTAGGAAGGCTCTCTGCAGACTGGAAGAATGAATAAGATGTAACTGTTATCCTCAAATAACATAATCCTGGGCAGGAGAACGCAAGTATAAAAATAATCATAACATAGGGACTAATGTGCTCACTGCCTTAAGCAGGGCGCATAGAATAGAGCAGCCCAAGGAAAGCAAAGAGAAATCCTATTGGAAATACACATACATTTATTTTTATTTCTATTTATTTGAACTAAGGTCTAGCTGAAAAATGATACTTTCTCCAGCTGGATTCCTAAGATATGATTTGTCTCTGAATGTTTTGAAAGGAAAGAGACCCCGAAAAAGAAAATGATCTGAATGCATTATGCATAAATCTGTGTAATGAGCAAAGCGATAATGTCTGCAAAGCTACCAACTGTGAGAGCTGCTAAGGGGACATTTAGACAACCTCTCCTCTCACAGACGAGGAAACGAAAATCGGAAAGCTGTAGGCAGAAACGTCTGCCTTCTCTTAGGGTTTTTCTTTTTTCCCTATTCTTCATTCAGAGTCATCTGGAGAACATTAAGCGAAAGTTGAAAGCTGTCTGACTCTTCTGTAATGGGTTCCACCGTCGACTGTAAGAAGTGTTAATTGACTGCATGGCTTCAATTGGAATTTAATAAGTCTTCCTTCTTAATTTAGATTATATCTGACAAACTGATCTTTTCCCAGATTAGGTTTAAAATTATTCGTGATATAGTTAAATATCCCATGAGCTCAATTTCATCCTTTCTGATAGAAAGGGATAGGAAGATTATCCACATATCTGAAATTCAAAGGCTGAAAGTATGTTGCTTTCCCCTTTCTTTTAGGACTGTCCAAAAAAATTGTGAGAATATGAACTGCTGGGTTTCAGTCGAACATAAGAACTCCTTCTTTTGTTTGATGAAAATTGTGACATCAATGAATGTAATGAGCTTGGTTTTGGCTTGGAGCGTCAAGGATGTGTTTCTTACCAATGGGTTGCCTGTAGTATGCTGTAGGCAACAGGCACCCCTGATGTGGCTGGTTCCCTAGTGTTGAAGTAAGCTGGTGCTGTTTGGAGACAGTGTGGCCAGCTGGGAAAACCGTTTACTTTGGGTTTGGACAGGTCTGGGTTGCCTGTCCCAGTTCTGCCTCTAGTTTACTGTTCGACCTCATGCTACCTATTTATCTCCCTATGATTAACATTCCTTCCTACAAAATAAGGAAATGATGTTTTGCCAGAGTGCAGTGAGGCTGGCACACGAGCAAGGACACTTGTTTTTTTTTTTACTTTATTCCTCAGTTGGGCTCTCAGGAGAGTGTTTGTTGAATGGACACTGTCGGTGTTCAGCCAGTGGAAACCATGATGATTATTATTACCAATTCTTTGCTTGAAGGGAACCAAGAAAAAATTTAATATGTTATATCCCCAGTCCTTCACAAAGTGTGTGTGTGTAAGTATATGATAATACTTGTAAAGTCAAATCTTAGACTGGAATATGAAACTACGGTGAGGGTAGATTTTTCCATTAGTCTGTAAATCCTACTAATCTATGATCTCTATTACTAGGTACAAAAAGATTAGCTGTTCCATCCTCTAGAGATGATGACAGCATTTGGGGAAAGGGATTTCACATCTAAACTATGGTAGGTTCATCTTTTGCTTTTAGATACAGAAGGGAGAAAAAGTAATCATTTTTGCTATTAAAAATCTAGGAAGAGTGGGAGAAATGAATGATTGGGCTGGATTAGAAAATATTTAATTAGAATTTGTTATGCTGGGAAGCAGGACTAGGGAAGCTGTAGAGGAAGTCAGATTAAAACCATGACAGTGTGAGTTCTCCTGACTCTGTCCTTCTAGTCTTCCCAGGCAGGTCCCATGGAGGGCTGGCTATTGAGCTTTCTTTCAAGGCTTGCTCTGTGTAGGCAATATTGACTGGCTCACTTGGTAGGCACCCACATCCCAGATGGCTGTAGCCAACTAGTAGGATGGGTTTGGGAATCAGACACTCTTCTAACATTCATGCCACGACACCTTGATAAGTAACATTCCTAAGTCTTTGTTTTTTCATCCCATGAGAGGCATGCTCTCATAAGCACTGACACAAATATTACATAATGTAAATCATGGAAAGAATCTAATTCAGTCCTAAGCAGTTAGCATTAAATATATATGATAAATACTCTAAGAGACTCTAAGAATGGCTTTTATTGACTTTAATAAAATTGTTTAAATGATCACTGCTTTCTTCTAACTGGTTGAATAAAATTTATAAAAGTTGTCAATCACATCCTAAAGTAAAATATCATATGAATTTGTGAGCTTTATAGCTCCCCCCAGAGTTAGATAATAAATAGCTTCTAGCTACAGAAATCTCCCATCAGAAGCCAACACCATTTCTGATTCTATGAATTCTTCAGCTTATGTCTGGAGGTCCAGAACTTGAAGTCTGACTAAGATTGTTCATCCACAATGATCGAGGGTTCCTTTGAAAAGGATGTATCTAGCACCCCAGTCACCCAGATCTTCACTGAAATATGGATTTAGGCTCTAGAACGAGAACATTCTAGCAAAACCACATTATTTCTAAATTAAAATTACATTCCATTACCTTTATGAAGCAAAGCTCCTTTTCAGAATAAATCCATAGCAAATTCTCTTGGTGAGTTACTGCTCAGTTTGTGCAACTTCCAGCTGCCTTTACCCCTCTGCAATCCGAAAGGCTGGCTGTGGGCACCCCTCACTGGGTACCTTCAGACTCTACACCTCAGCCCTGTCCCCTAAGGAACCCAGCTACTCCCTTCCTGTTCCTATGCCCATTGGGAATTTATTTTAAGATTATTTAATGGCCCATATACTGAATTCCATCATGTGAGTGTGGTCCAGATTCTATCTCCTACTACTGTCTGTTATTTCTACCATTTCTACTTCTGATTTTGGCATTTCCTGCAAAGAAATGTGTCATTTCAAAGAACATTCTTTATTAATAACAACACTATGTTGTTGGTCAAATTTCATAAAAATGTCATTCAAATGCCGATAATAAAATGAAATTATCTGATCTCTGGGATCATTGTTAGCAAAACACTTGATTTGAACTGTAGTTACTGACGATGTGTCATATGCTTAAAACTGTTGGTGCTTCAAGTGTGCTCACCACGGAAAGTGGTGAGAATGTGAGGTGCAATACATGTCTGATAGCTTGGTTCAGTCATTCCGTTGAGCTATACCTATTCCAAAACATTGTGTTGTACGCCATACTCACTGGTACATAAATATAACTTTTATTTTTCAACTTAAAAATGAATTTCAAGATATTTACTTTTTAAATTTAAAAATGTAGAGAAACAAAGAGACAGAGAATGAGAGAAATAAGAAAAAGAGATCTGTACCTGCTCGTTTTTTTCCTGAACATCCACCATGACTGGGGCCAGCCGAGGCCAAAGGCAGGAGCTAAGAATTCAGTGTGGGACTCTCAGGTGAGTCGCAGGGACCGCACTGCTTGGACCCTCATCTGGGGCCTCCAGGCTGTGCATTCACAAGGAGTTGGAACCAGGATCTGAACGATTCCAGTTCAGGAACTCCACTGCAAGATGTGGCTACACCAAATGCCCACCTCACTACTTTCAAATAGGTAACTGACTTTTTACAATAAATTGTTTTCTTAAAAGTTATCTGGTGCTCACTCACTAGTACTTTTAAAAATTTAACAAATTTTTGCCTAAGATTTCTGTGGGCCGACTGATGTAGCAGGTTTTAAGTCTGCAGCAGCAATTCCAGTCCCACATGGGCTTTCCGAGACTATGAGAAAGCAAGTGCCAAGCAAACTTTATTTTCAGTCTGCAGTAGATACTGTGATAGATTTTTACTATAGTGAATCACAAGGGAGACCCACTCAAGAGGGAAAGGAAGGAGAGGCATTGCAAGCAAAGGAAGCCACATATATACTCAATCTACATGGCTGTGCAAGGAACCAAAGGTCAGGTGACCTGTAGGAAGGCTCCCGGTAGGGAGAGATGAGTTAATACAACACCTTGCCAAACTGTAAGTGGATCCAACACCTTGGTTCCACTGTAAGTAGGGAAGGAGCCTTGGAAAGGCCAAGCAGGGAGCATCATCCTGCTTCTCTTCAGTAATACTTGGTTGCTGGATGAAGGAAAGATGATGGGGCTCAAGAGTGGATGCAGGAACACAGCTAGCTGCTTCTTTCTAAGAATGAAGCGTTCTTGAGAATAAACACCATGCAAAGTACCTGCTGTCCAAAGGAGCTTCTGCATTTTGTCTATTCTTGTCCTCTGTTGCACTCAGCCTGTTAATTTACATAATGGGCTAGCTGTTCAAAGTCTGGCTCTCCTATTGGGAAGTAAGTTAGATGAGGGTGGAACAACATGTGAACTTCTCTACTGCCCGTATCTAGAACTGTGTCTGCCATGTGGACTCGCAGTACTTACTTTGCTGAATGAATGGATGAAAACAGAAAAAGAAGACTTTACCGGAATGGATATGTAGACGCAGAAATGTGATGTTTCCTGGCCATGGATACTTTTGTTGACATGTTTTTCATGTCTCGCTCTCAAGGGCACTTTTAACTTCGGCAAACTTTGTGCCGAGGTACTCAAGCACTGCCGGGATATTTGTCTTCTTAAAACAACATTCACTGACAGTAGATTCAAGAGGAAAAGACGATTGCTGTATTCTGTTTTCTTGAAATGCCAAATATGCCATTTCTCTAGCAGGTGATGGTAACTTGGAGCATCCTCTTTTGCAGAGGCTACCCCAAACTTGCCAAAACCCAGAAGCAGTTCTAGGAAGTTCTCAGCTCTTTCATCTCCCAGGGGAAGAGAGAGGAAGAAGGAAAAGCCGAGGGAGAGAGCGAGAATGAGAATGGAGTGCAATCCAGGTTCTTTCTTACCCTACTTCCTGCCATTTCACCCCGAAGAGGCCAAATCTAGTTTGATGTGTGCTCAGCCAAAGAGATCTAGGGGGATTCCGCAGCTCTCTTTCTACCCCGTGATCGCTTCCTTTCCTCTATTCTATTTGAAATGTCTTTCACAAAGGATTTTAAAAAAAGCGAACAAAGCTAATCATGCAACTTTTTGCCTGATGTGTTTTAGTGAGAGTAACTTTCAATTAAAATGCAATCACTCAGTCACTAGGCCTAAAGACCCATGTAGATTTGGTTCATTTTACATGGCAGGGAGAACAGATGGGCATTGTACAGTCAGTGACATGGAGAAAAGGCGAGTGATGCAAGTCTAAAGTCGAGATCCTGAAAATTTCTCACTTTTGCTTCAGATGGGTCCTGTTTATCCTCCCATGGGTGGAGACAGAGAAAACCCTGCACGTGGTATATGCGTTCTGCAGCTGCAGCCCTAAGAGCGCTGTCTCCAGGGATTTATCAAAATGTGCTGCCTTCCTTGTAAGGTATGTTTGACCTCACACAAAGGAGCATTTTCTCCTGAAGATTCATTAATGAAGGTTATACCATACTCTTACAAGGAAATCAGAGGGAATGTTTAATCATTTACCATTGAACTCACAGAACATGTGGCTGGACTGCACAGCTGAAGTTATAATTAGAAGTTACAAGGTTACGAGAGAGTGAGAGAGAAAGAGAAAGTGGGAGAGGGTGTGCAAAAATTTGAAACATTTAAAAAAGGAAAATTCCCACCTGAATTGCTCACAAATGGCAGGGATTAGTCATCATGCTTGGGCTCACTGCACCTTTTTGGCAGCCAGTCATTTTTTCATGATTGAGTAGTTGTGAACTAAAAGATTGTTTCCCTTCTCAATGCCATTCTGTTAGACATTTTTAATGAAGTAGCAAATTTGTGGCTCATAGGAAAAGTTTGCTGGCAGTATATTGGAATTTACAGTCTTAGCAGGCATACCCATCTACTACATCTTAGGTTTCTGTGCCTCTGTTAGGTATGTAATAGGAAATATGTCATTAATGCAAATACCTTGGCAGACACCTGAATGCTGTTTTCTTGCATGTTCATAATGGCTTCAGAAATCTTGACGTCTATGGGGTCCATTACCGACTCGATGTTGAAGGGCCCTTCCAGTCGCTCTGCCACCAGAAGCATTGCATCTGTGAATATGCAGGAACATAATTTATTTGGAAGGGGGTGCCAAAGGGTTTGAAGTTGTGTTTAACATTTTAAAAAACATCTGTATGAAGATAATCGCTCCTTTGAAAGTTTTATTTGCTTTTCTATAGTCCAAAATGAAATGAATGACTAACTCTTACAATTATACAGTGTTTCATTTGAAGATTTAAAGTTATTTCAAATGGATATAACCAGGCTTGAAAAATCAGAAAGTTAGTCCAGTACAGAGAGTTGAATACTTCTTACTAGTCCAAGTCAAAATAATCTTCAGCTAGGTATCGACTGTGTTTCCAAAACAGGGTCTGACTTTTCTTCTTCGAGGGTCTGAAGAAAGCTGAGAAGCTCAGAGAGCAAGTGCTGATTTATGAATTTGAATGCACAAAGACGAAGACTCAGTTCAAGCACATTACCTATGAGAAACGTTTCTGGGTTTCCCAAGAAGAGAGCTCTCCCTACTTTGTGTTGTCCCTGCACCACCTGATATTTTTGCATGACTTAGACATAACCCATGATGGGCTAGGGGAACTTCTCCTGATTGTCTGTGTCCACAGCCTATTCCCATATTCCTCATGCTAACTTTTGAGACATGTCCCTGGTGTACATGAACAGAATTCATTTGCGTCCTGCTTGGAAAGCATTAGTTTTTAGGATGATGGTAGCAGTGGTCTGGAGGTGGGCTTGGACCTGTCCCTCACTGTGCACTCATTGGGTTGCAGGTAAGTAAGGTGCACAAGAGGAACTGCTGGGGACCAGGCATTTGTTAGCCTACTCTGCACGGGGACTGACGGACAGAACATTCTGTGGCTGTTGAAACTCAAGGTCAGTCCAGTGTGCTGAATATCTGAATGAATTTGTTTTCTCTTAAACATTTTCAAATAGCCACTTGAAGGCAGAAGCTAACATTGTAGAGAGCATCATTTGGACTTTTAGTGTGCAGATTCAGGAGACTTTAAACATTTCAGTTACTGTAGCCCTTAGGAGGCAACCTTAAAATATTCACCCTTCTTAAGAAAGCAACACATGCTGATTATCAAATGCTTGCAGAAATATGGGAAAGAAAAATGAAGAAGAGAAATACCTCCATAATCCCACCTGCCATCATAACATTATACGCACTTGGTAAATGCCTTTTTCTGTGCATGAATATTTTAAGCATGCAAGGGAAATCTGCTATACATATATCATATAGTTGACTTTCTAGATGTAATATATTATTAATGTAAATGCTGTTTGTAGTTAGCTATTTTATAGTATTGGTATGAAGAAGCCAAATTTTATTTTTATTACATAATCAGCCATGTTTATCTGAAGTCCAGCATCAAAACAAGTTCAGGGTTATAAGGAACTATGAATCAAATTGGTGAGAAGCCTTTTCAAGTAGATCATTTGTTTTCAAATGAGAAAGTAGAGAACTCTCTAGCAAGTGGGATTCATGTGTTTAAAATCACTGGGCTTACTAAAGCAGCATCGGCTTTTACAACCATAAGTTTATGTTTTAAACCGGTCCAATGCCTAGGCCCTTGCTGTATTTCCTGTGGAATGACCGGAAGCCAGCCTGTACTTCTGGGGCAGGTAGCTAGCAGCATCACAGAGGTCTGTCTGTTTGCATCAACTCCGAGGATGCTGTCCACCTTGTTCTATGGATGCCAGTGATATGAAAAATGTACATATGAGCAGGATTCACAAAGAAGCCCTAACAACAGTGCTTCTCATTCTCCCCCTAGAGAGCACAGTGGTAACTGGCGATGTCGTGGCAGGAGCTTCTAGTGAAAGTAGCTGTTTTTCGGTTATCTGGCAGCGTGGAGAGTGCATGCACTCTAGTGACTCTCAGCAAAGATTAAGGTCACTTGTTCCCTTAAGGTTTGGAGAGACCACTGAGTACTCTCCCAGGAGTGGATATGTTTCCTTTGTTCCATTATCTCTGTTTGTGTGTGCTTATCAAAATAATCTTCCTCAGACGACTTTCCAGTAGGCTTAAGGATGAAGATCAATTATGACAAATGGGTAAATTTTTGTAGACAGATGTGTCTTGCTAACAGAGTCAAGAAATCCTTGTACAGGAAGAACTGCCACCATGGTTATCCAGTAAATGCAGCGAGAAGAACTGATAACTACAGGGCAGTTATAATTTATGTGTTTCGTACATGTACCGGCATAAATCATTGCATAAGCACTGCTCTGTCACAGAACACACATTCAGCACAAACAGGTGGAGTTGATATACACTAACCATACGGATTCCATTTAAAGTCTGAAAGCAGAAAAGGACAATTTTTGGATTGAATCATAAAGACAGCACAGGGTCACAGATTGAAATCATGGGTGTCTAAACATCCCCAAGAAGGTTCTCTTATTAAATTAAAAATACTCCCTTATCTTGCACAAGCTCCCTTTTATGGGCAAGGCAAGAAGCTGCTGGGTTTGCATCATAAACTTGGGAAACATTTCTCTAGCAATTTCTGTCTCTACTCTATGTTCCTCTCCAATCACACCACCATCTTGGCAGGTTCGTGAGCCTGAACATTCTGTCACAACCACAGTGAATGTTCCCAAAGTGACCTTGTCGCAAGCACTTTCCTCCTTGGCTTTGGGAGGAGTTGGTCCCACTGCTGCTCTGTACTGGTAAACATGGGATGGCATGGCCACACCTTTTCAATCTCCTGGTTCCTGATTTCCATTCTTTATGTCCGTTCATTATCTTAATTAGCAAACTGACTTAAGGAAATAGATTTTGACATAAGTACATATCTATTTTTCTTTCAATTTATATCAACAGTCAGAATGCTATTTTATTCACTTAGGCTAGTGCTCATTTTAAAAGTTTACAATATAAATGACAAAAATTTACTAAATAAAATTAGAATCTCTGAAGATGTGAAAACCGATGGGGATTGGTTCAAAACCTCAGGGTCAGCAAGACAAGTAATATGAAAATCTAACAGTACTTTCTTATGAATTTGTTGAAAGGAGGTTTTCAGGGTGTTTTATCACTGTCAAGGTCATAATAAAAAATGAATGACTACTGTGCTGATTAACTTCAGAAGTTCTTACTCATTGAAACACCTGCTTACAACTTACAGAACAGTATGAATGCATATAAATAAATCAAAATCCTGTGTTCCATTCACCAGAAAATGTATTAATTATTCAAATTCCTGGAAAAGCTCTGATAATTTGGGAGGCAGGCTGACGGAGGCACACACAGTGGTTTTGTTGACTCCAGTTTCCTCCTAGTACACATTTGTTGGTGAAGCTGAGCGCTGTTGACATACAGAAAAGCCTTCCTGAAAGCTCAAATTAGATCATTTAGATGTCTGCTGTGAACAAAAAGTTTTAGATCTGTGTTGTAATATAACTCTACATTCTGCTAGTTCTCTTACGTTCCAAATATTCATGACAGGAGAGCAAAAGCAGCTTTCCAGAAAATTCTTTCATTATTCTGGATTTTCATTGGCTAGGGCCCCATTTGGCATACTGACCATTGGGGTTGAGGTGAGATCTCCTGGCGGGGTATGGTGGGAGCACAGGACTCAACGCAAAGGGAAGCTCTTGCTTGACCTCAGGCTCCACTTCCGGAACCCCCTGTCCCTTCAGCAGCCAAGTGCATCTCACCTGACAGGTTTGCCTCCTTGTGCTTTACAAGGTTCTCAACAGTCAAGCTCCCCTGGCTTGATGTTGGGGCAATAGAAGCCATGCCTGTGAACACCTCAGCCTCTTTTCATCCCACAGAGAAGAAAACACGATATAATTCTGACATCCAGGCAGTAATGGGTGTCTCTGGTACCAATTATATCACAAGATGGCTGTAACTGACTCCAGAGACTGCTGTCCTGTGCTATCTTAATTATCTCTGAGCCATTTATATGTTGAAATATTTGGAACCATATTTTTAACTCTGCTCCCAGAGCTTTTATCTCTTGCCAATTAAAACAGGACAGTTATAGCATGTCAACTAATGAACAGCTCATCTTTTCTGCATGTATCTCCTTTCTCGCCCAAGTTGCACTTCTTTAAACTACTGCTCTGCTAGAGTAGCGATTTGTATAGCTATTTGTGAGGGCACTTTAAGAAGCTAGTAGAAGGTAGCTACTTGGCACAGTGGTTAAGGTGCTAATTGGGAGGTCTGCATGCTATGCTGAAGTTCCTGGGTTGGAGTTCTAGCTCTGCCCTAGCTTCTAGCTCTCTGCTAAGGCAGCAAGTGATGGCACAGTTACTTGGGTCCTTGTCATCAATGGGGAAGACTCCGATAAAATTTTCAGTTCCTGATTTTGACCAATCCCGACCAAGGCTGTAACAGTTACTTGGGTAGTGAACCAGCAAATGAAAAACCTCTGTCTCCCAGTTTTTTCAAATAAAACAAAAGAAAAAAAAACCCAGTTTTTGGAACCATGAAATTAAAAAGGTTAACTTATTTTGGTGTAAAATTAGTGCTATTCATTCATTTCAGAGATCTTCAAACATTTTGTGGAAAAATCATACTATTTAAAAAGTATACATGGATTTAAAAAATTTGCACCAGAATGAGCTCATATTTTTAGTTCCATTTTCCAGGAGCTCTTGTCTTTGTGTTACTCAACGGAGAATAAAAGTAGCTCTATTAGAAAATATTGACATCTCAACAGTGGAAATTCACCCACAGTCACTGTGTTAGCATGAGGTGGTGCGGAATGTCTAAGAGCTCTCTCCCGGTGTCTATTAAAAGTCAAGAAGCCAGAAGGCAAGTCAAGCTGTGCTTCTGGCAAAGGTATTTTCTTCATGTAATGGTGAACTTCCTGGTTAGGAGTGAGGGTCGTGGAGTCAGGTGCCTTCAAGGTTTTAATTTAAGTTCCTCCATCAAATGGCTTGGAGACAATGTGTACATCACTTAGTTCACAAAATCTGATTTTCTTCATCTATCAGGTAGACATGATTGCACCATCCACCTAATACTGGCAAAATGAGCAAGTGATAGGAAATAATGCTTAGAAAGTTATTAGCACAATATCTGGTGCCTAGTTACCCTTCAACAAGGTTTAGCATCTATAAACGCCACCTCCAGGAAGTGTAAGTGCGAACGAGTGACTGCTTTGCATGATATTCTTGTGTTGACAACACTGATGTGAGGAGTAAATGAGTGAAAGGCACACGGATGACTTTAAGAGGTTTAGCTGGTGTTGTCTTACATGTTTTGTTAATGTTTTCATAACAGTTGCTTTTCGATGGGTTAGTTTATTACTAAGAGACATGAAACTGCATTTTTTTTGTCACAGTATGTCTTTTTGCCAATTAAAGGTAAAATAAACTCTTTTACATATTTCCAACTGTCAGGTGGGGCTTAAGATTTGCTCCTTCAAGTCTGAGTGGGCTAGGTGACTACTGTGACACCCTGCCTGTTTCCAGAGCCAGCACAGCTTTCGTTTTCTATCTTGCAAGATTCTCTGAGGCCAGAGAGACCACTGACTCCATGTGACAGTTGCACATGGGTTCACATTTCCATCCACCTCTGCCAACCTGCCAGAAATGTCAATGAAGCCATCGTGACCTCCAGACCAGCCCGTTTGCTAGTTGCCTGCCACCTGATGCATCTAATCAAAACCATGTGGAGCCAAAGAACCAACCAGCTGAGCCTTGCCTAAGATCCTAATCCATGTAATTCTAATTTACAATAACATGGCTGCTTTCCTAAGCTGCTACATTTGGGTGTACTTTATGACATAGCAATGGAAAACTGGAACAGCCAAAGAACATAATCACAAAATATTCCAATAATCTTTCCTTCTTTGTTTGATAAGCCACAAATTCATTTTTTAATACATTCAGCATATTTCATGTTCCTATCCCAATTAAAAACATCTTAATGGTTAAACAAACAAAAATGATGTCCCCAGGAGAACACTGAAGGAGACTTGCTGTAGGGTATCTAATGCATACCAGCAAGCCTCAGCTTAGGAACTGTGTCTTTTCAGGGATGTCACTTTGCAACATGGAGGGTAGGCCTGCAAGATCGAAATGATTGTGGTTTTCCTTTCCAAACTGTCTTTGCAAAGCCCTGCCCTGGAGCTAGATGCCATTGTTGATCACTGGATGGCAATTAGGGCGATGCTGGGACTCTTGAGGGCTTAGCTTCCTTCAGGTCACAGATACAGGATGTGGCTCCATCCATAACAGGTACCTTGCCTTTGTCTCCTTGAGCAAGGAAAACAAACCTTCAGCTAGAGCTAGCCCCTGATTTCTACCTGGGAGATCATGATTTTCAGAACATCCCAGAGGACAGAAGAGGAAAAAGATCTTTCTTTTCAAGGGGACATGTTATTCAGTTTTTCCTATATACTTTTAGGGTAGAAATAACTTTGAAAAGTCCATTTCAAATAAACTCAATCTACTACTTGTCAGGTGCCAGAGAGGTTGCTGGAGGGCACAGAGTCAGCCTACTAAATTAGCTTCATAGAATCTAGAACTGTTGTGAACTGACAAGTGTGGAAATACAAGGATGGAATTCAACTGGCCAACAAATGCATGAAAAAATGCCCAGGTCAACTAGTCACCAGGGAAATGTGATAGAAAGCTACAGTGAGGTTCCACTGTATCTCAGTTACAATGGTCACACTGAAGTCAGAAAAAAAAAATACTGGTGAGGATATGGGGGTAGAGGTATCCTAATCTGCTGTTTGTGGAAATGTAAACTAGTACAACCCTTATGGAAGACAGAAAGAAGATTCCTCAGAAATCTGAACAACTACTGAGTGACCTGAGCATGCCACTGCTGGGAATCTGTCCAAATGAAATGAAATCAGCATGGGAGAGTTTACAGCAGTCCAATTTATAATAGCTGAGATATGGAATCAACCCAGATGCCCCGCAACATGAAATCTTGGTCTTCTGCAACTAAATGGATCCAATTTGGAACTATTATGCTCAGTGAAATAAGCCAGTTCCAAAAAGACAAGTGTATATATTCCCTGATCTTTGATAACTAACAGTTAAGAGTGTAATTTATGTGTGTGAGAGTGACCCTCTGGGATTTGATTGTTCTTTGCAGCCTTTGTGTATACTCCTGAGTAATAGCTTGTTTATTTTTTAATTTGCTATGCATTGGTGTCTTTACCTTAAGGAGTAGTAAGTCTGTGATTGCAAAGTGAAATGGAAAAATGCCATAGTAAAACTTAGGGGGGAGAGAAATAAGGAAGGAGGAAGGAAGTGGAAGGGGAAGTAGCAGTGTGATTCTAGATCTGTGACATGTTATGTTAAAGTTGTTCACTTTATACGAACAAAAAGAACTCATGCAACTTTAAGTATAAAAAGCATAAAAATTTATCCTTTGAAGAATTAAGATGATGGCATGTTAGTGGAGAGTTCTCATCAAAGCAATCTAAATTTGTTCCTAACAATCTACTCTTTGAAAAATAAAATACATAGAAGTTCAATATGGTTCAATTTGATCACAATTCATGGCACTCAGCTTTGTTCTTTTCTTTAGATGCAGTGCTCACTCAGTATTACATCAGCAGCACCAGCTTTTAGCTTAATCACTGTATTTTCCCCAGGGAGAAACACGGAAGAAATAACAGAAAATAAAGCCATTAAAAAAACAACCCTCTGATCAGTTCATTCATGGATACCCCAGTTATTCATTAAAAGGAAAAATTGGCTTCAGTGTGTGTGCACGGGCGGATGAATGCCCCCTGCATTGGGGTAATTAGGGCCCTGCTTTCTCTGCCGTTGCCTGGCAAAAAGCTCACGGAGCAGAGCAGAGTCCCTCTCTTCCACCTAAACCAGTTCATTAACGTGCCCCAGTGATGTGCTGGACAGGGCTGAGCTGGGAGCTTGGTGAGGAGGCTGACATGAGTACTGCCACTGTCCCAGGGCTGCGTTCTCACAGCAGCCCACTGGGCTGGGAGCAGCCACCAAGGTCAGCAGACTCAAGACCTGGACTTTGAACTTTGCGTGCCAAGGGTCCATGCCCCTTTTTTTGGAGTTCCAAGAAATCAGACTCTAACAATCACATCAGGCTTTGCTGAACTCTTAACCTCTGTCATTGGCAGCAGAGATACCTTTTAAAAATGTAAATTTGACTAGGTCTTGACTCTGCTCTGGAGGCAAAAGGTAGAAACCTCTTAGAGTAGCATTACTTAGGCCCTGCCTAAGGTGGCTTCGGCCTGCAGAAGCAGCCTTACTTCTGTCACTCCTGGGGACTGTCCCCTAAGAGCTTCACTGGAAATCTGGCTGACCTTGAAGCTCTCACTCAGCTCCAGAAACTGATGACAAATTACTGCAACCACAGCCTGGGTGCCTTTCAACCTGCTCAGGTACCTCGAAGCGTTCAAGTTGAGAGTTTCACAATCAGATGCCACTCCTGGCTTGGAATTCATTCCTTGCTGCTCGGCCAGAGTTTCCCTCTATTGTAAGCAGCACTGTGGCGACTACCTTGTACATAATTCATTGAACATGTGCAAATAACGCCACAGGTTAAAGTCTTAGAAGGGAAACTGCTGCATTCCAGATCAAAGCGTTTCAAAATTTTGGTAGTTATTGTCAACATTCTCTCCATTAAAGCTGTAACTGTTTATATCCCTACCAGCAGGACATGACAGTGTCTGGCTCCCGAAGCTTTCTGATGTTAAGATTAAACCTTTGGATCTGTGCCAGCCTGATAGGGTAAGAAACTGGCATGTGGCTCTGTGTGGTTCTAATTCGAATTTCCCTTATGATCCATAAGGTTGGAATCCTTAAGCAGTTTCGAAGTCATTTATTTATTTTTGGGGGGATGCTTTGTCTCCTGCCCTTTGGATAGTTATTTCTCTGTTGCGTTACTGATTTTGTCATTCTGATATAAACTTTTGTTTTTAAGAAAATGAAGAACGTGAGACTGCTTTTCTGACATATATGACCAATTGTCCCACAATTCCCAGTTGCCTTAGTGGCTTTCCTTCTTGATTTTTTTCTGAGCGGAACTTTTTTTTTTCACTAATCATTTGCTGAAATATTTTGTGTCATTTACACTTTCCTTTCCACACCCCAAGTAGCTAAGCTGCTGCCATGGATGTTTCAACAGCCTGGCCTTCCTTCTGTTCCTGGAATACCAGGCAGGTACTCCCTGGCCTTTGCACTTGCTCCTTCTACTCCTGGGATGTGCAGCTCAGAGCACGCACACTCCTACCCAAACGTTGCCTCTCAGGGCATTTATGCTGCTCACCTAGGGGACGTCTGTTGTTTGCCAGCCCTCTTTGTCCCTCTTGCAGGTGATTTTCAAGGGATCAAGGCCTTCATCTGCTTGTTTTCTGCCATGGTCCCACCCACTAGGATAGCAAGTTGGTCCTCTGTATCCATGCACATCCACAGATTTAGTCAGTCTTGGATAGAAAATATATGTCTGTTGTTAAAAATTGCTATCATACTGAACTTGTGTAGGCTCCTTTTTCTTGTCATTCCATTGCTTGTATCTTATACCAATGATCGACATGACTTTTGAATTGTTTTTGATATGGTAAGTAATCTAGAGATGATGAAGGGCATAGGAGTATGTGTGTAAGGAATGTCCCAGAACTGCAGCGTTGTATGTAAGGAACTTGAGCATCCTTGGATTTTGTTATCAAAGTGGGGTGCGGGGGAAGGTGGAGTCCTGAAACCCCTGTGGATATCCAAGACAAAGGAGTCAGGACCCCAGTAAGTGAGCAATGTTCATTTGTAAAAGGATGATTCTACAGAGCCTTTTAAGAACATTTCTGTTTTCTTCTAGTAACTTAATGGAAACTTGCTTGCTTTTCACCACCACATCCTAAGACTTCCCCACCCCATGTCCCTGCCTGCCAGGCCTAGGATCTCCAACGGCTCGGCAACCTCATTAGTATTGTTTATGGGAGAAATGGCCCATCCGTGACTTTGGATGTTGTAACATAAACCAAGAGTTTCTGTGGGAGTTTAGAATCTTATTGTACTTTTTTTATTAGGTGGAAATAACTTCTCAGCTCTTTAATCGGGAAATTGAAAAATGTGGCTGATCTTGTTGCTATAAGAGGTTATCTCTGGGTTAACTAATAAAATCTCAATACTTCGGGCTTTACCAAACATGGAACTTGTTGTTGCCTTTCAGGATTCCATGTTTGCCACTGGCTTTCAAAACAACCTCTGATATGAATATGGCTTTTGTGTCTTTCTTGTCACTTGTCCACATTCAGTAAACATGAAATGAGTGACACCATCTTTCTTATTCTGCCAACCTTGCATTGTAGTTAGGGCCACACAATGCTTTTCAAAAGATTAAACCATAGAAAAGAGAATTAGCTAAAGAAGTCTTAGTACTTCCAAGGCAGATAAATGGTAGACAATGGGAAGTGAACCAAATGAACTGTAATTTAAAACTGCACAGATATCAGAGTCAAAAAGAAAACCAGGACAGCCACCCAGAATAATTACAGTGACTAAAGAACTAAAGCCAAATACAGGAGAATTTAATGAAAATAACTGTTTACTTTTGAAACTAGACTCAGGAAGAGGAGGAGAGAACAAATATACAAACTAATTTAATTCTGAAGCCAGTGCAAACAAAGAGACTCATTTTGCTTTGACATTGCCAAGAGAAATGCAAATTGAGGAGGGAAATAATTCACTGCTAGTCCTGGCACAATGTAGAAATTAGTCTCTGCAGGACCCATTTTCAAACAGCTTTTTTAGTAGAATGATGCATTGTATTTCATAAAACTATAATCTAGTCATGTAAGCATCATCTCATTGCTCTACTGTAGTCTCGAGATGTTTAGTTACATCACAAAGTCAGAGCGAGTCTGATAGGCCATGCATTTGATGGACATCAAAGTGTACATTGCCAAACAGAACTCTACTTACATTTTTACTGAAGATTCTTCAGACAAATCTGTTTTTATGGCATTTGTAGCCTGGGATGTTCGAGTAACTTACATTAATTGAGCATTCTCTTGTGAACGAGCTGTACAATTTATGGGTGAAGAGTTTGTAAAGATCATTGTGCAAGAAGAGGCTGCCTTTGTCTTTATATCCGCTTGAATGCCTACAGGATTGAGTATTGCATGGATTGGTTACTTTGGAGCTACTGATTGGTTTTCAGTTTAGGAAACCAGAACCCAGAGAAGGAGAGCAGCCCCCTGGATCTTAATGGCAATCTCAGTGTTCACCTCCTCTCTTCATCTACCCAGAACCCTAGCACCTGTCTTGCTCAGCAAACATCAATGTGCTTACCAAGGAATTTACTTACTTAATACATTCCAAGGGTGCCACTGCTTGTAAAGAGATAGCAGAAGACAAAGCAGAGCTGATAAAGACAGGAGCCTTTGTGATCTGTGAAGGTTTTTCTCTTGGAGGCAGTGAGGCTTCCCTTTTAGCCTCCCTTAGTAACATGTTCTTTCAGTATGGACAACGTGATCCAGAATGCTTCTTCACCAAATTATAAAAGCACTTGCATGACTGCCTACTCAACTAGCTTCCACCTCGTGCTTGAGATTCCTTGAATCCTTGGTGGTTAGGATGGCCGTGGAGGGGAGGCAAAGACCACGTGCTGTGTTGTGTGGCCATGGCGCCAGTACTGCCAGCCTTCTCCCTTAGTGCACAGACTCTACAGCACTGTGGGGATTGCACACCAGGCATGTAGCACAAAAATGCTTAACTGATAACGCTGTGATGATTGTCTTTGTAGAAGGTAGGTTTTTCCCTTCTCTCCTAACAAAGTTAATGTTTAGTGTTTGATCACATCATCATTCATGAAGCCACTAACTATTGCAGAAAGAAGACAGTTTTCAGGGCAACCACTCAATTTCACAAAGGACACTGAGTCCCAGGGATAGCAGGGACATCCAGTTATTGGACCAGGCACAGGAGGCACGGCTGTGATGTTGCCCAATTCTGTCCTTTTATTCTATCACTGGGCCTCCTCCTCCACAACCTGTCAATCTATTATTAAGAAACAGGGCCAGTTACAGCATTTCAAGGTGTCATTGAACTACAAAACTCTCAACTCATTGCAAGCATATTGCAGTTAAACAATTCTTCTCTATTTCTCCCTCCTTTGCTCTTAAAGTTAATATAGGAAATCACCCTAGAGACTGTTTGTTTCTGTAGTACAAGGTTTGCAACTGACATGGAATGAATCACTAACCTCTCCCCAAACCAATAAAAAATAAATAAATGAAAAGTCAGGTGTGTTGTCAGAATTCCCTGCTGAGCCTAACCCGAGTGATTAGTGAGCAATTCAGTAAGCATGGGAGCCCTTTTCTCCTCCTCGTGTGTGTGCTGGCGTTATTAAAAATATCTAGTTTTTATTATTTTGTTGCCCAGTGCCATGTGAACCAAAAGGAAAATGAAAAAAAGGGCAGTATGTTCTGTATCATGGGTCACTAGACCCAAAGAAAAGAGCTGAATTGTTTAAAAAAGGGAAAAACTCATTTGAGAAGGTGGTGACTTCACCCCGTGAAGTGGCAAGATGATTTTTGTTACTTCCTTTGCCTTTTCCTCTGGTTTACACCTGTCTTCAGAATTCTTCATGGTGAAGATACAGAGCATGCTGCAGGAGTCGGGGTGGGAGTGACAGAGAGAAACTCGGGTGGACCTTTCAGTGGGGTTAAGGACATGACAGGTCCGGGCACAGAGATTCACTTTCTTTTGCCAACAGTATAATGAAGTAGGAACTACTAATATTTCCTTCATTGGTTGTGGAGACTTAGACCCTAGAGGTGACCTATCTTGCTCAAAATCTTAAACTTAAACCTGATTAGTGGGTGGACAGGGGGAGCTTGTTCAGGGTAGATAAGAACTGACACCTTTGAATTGCCCAGACTCTTCATTCCAGCCAAGGAGATGGGCTTGCTGGTCAGGTAGTGGGGTGTGAGTGAGTGTGTCTGTATACACGTGTGTGTGTGTGTGTGTGAGAGAGAGAGAGAAGGATGAAGCGGGGTGGATACTGTCTGTGCAGGGCATTAAAATTAAACTTTTCTGGCCTTGCTCCTGTATGAATTTGTGTTATATAAGGAACGTGGCCTTGGGAAACTACATTTCAAGCACTGGGCCCATGTGTTCTCTTCCTGACTCTTCTCTCTGTGTTTAGAGCACTGAAAAGCTTTAGATTGTATAAAAAATTATAAAAATGCAGCGGTATGTTCTGGTCGTAGAAGGTGTATATAATCAGGGAAGGAATATTTGATGTTATAAAATAAAAGGAATTTCATTAATTTGTCTTTCAAAAAGGTGTGACTACTTTCTTCATGAACCTCTTTGTATATGTTTCCTATATATTTATGTTGTACAAAAGGATTCAGAGAAAGGAAAAAATGACAAAGGGGACAACAAGATATCATCTAAATTCTGCCAAGACAGATAATCACAGTTTTTTTTTTAACTTTTTCTTTGCAGGTATTTAATATGAATAATATGAGGGTAAGGCTACTGTTTGCCCTTTACTTTCAATTCAATATCATTTGGTTGAATTAGTTATTTCCTTATTATTTTATGAAAATACTGTAATGACTCTGCAATATTTCCTGACTTCAATGTTCTGTACTTTTTGTTTCTTTATTTATATTAATTTCCATGATATGGTTTTATATGTATAGGGATTCTCCTTTCCACCTCCCTGTTTTTTAAAAAGATTTATTTATTTTTATTGCAGAGGCAGATATACAGAGAGGAGCAGAGACAGAGAGGACGATCTTCTGTCCAATGATTCACTTCCCAAGCAGCCGCAATGGCTGGAGCTGAGCCAATCTGAAGCCAGGAGCCAGGAGCTCTTCCTGTTCTCCCATGTGGGTGCAGGGTCCCAAGGCTTTGGGCTGTCCTCAACCGCTTTCCTATGCCACAGCAGGGAGCTGGATGGGAAACTGGTCAGCCGGGATTAGAACTGGCGCTCATATGGGATCCCGGCATGTGCAAGGCAAGGACTTTAACCTCTACACTATCGTGCTGGTCCCCCTCTCCGTTTCCCTTCTTCCTTCTCTCCCTCTGAGCCCTACAGTTTTCCCTTGTATTGTTATATAGTACAGTCCTTCAGGAACAATCACAAGCCCAAACTTCTACTATTTATGTTTCATCGCTTTGTAGGTATAGGCAATGGTAGAAAGTCCAGTATCCTGTTGTCAAGGTATATTTAACAGTTTCATTGGGAGTCCTTTTGTTTGGTAGTGCAGGTGTATACAGCAAGGTAGTTTCACTTCCTGGTATGCTGGTCTCCATTATATAGTTTATCTATGAGAATATATGTATATACGTGTTTGCGTATATATCAATTTATCATGTATTTTGCATGAAGGTTGCCTTATATGAATGAGAACATATGATATTTGTGCTTTGGGGATTGGCTTATTTCATTGTGCACAAATAAGCCAAATGATTCAGTTGCGACCATTTTGTTGCAGAAGACAGAGTTTTGCAATTTCGATAGCCAGTGTCTAAAAGTTTTGGCTTGATAGATTCATACCAGATACTGGACTACAGTGGAAGATACTTGTGCTCTATGATTTGTTCCTAATAGATTATGTGGTTAAGATCTATTTCTTTAAACTGGCAATTATTCATTCATTTAAGAGCTAAGTATAGTAAAAAAATGAAAAAAGAGCTAAGTATAGTAAATATACATTTTTGTTAATAAACATTATAATGCTCAAATATTTTGATATGGTGTTTTTAACATAGAGAGCTAAGTAAAGACAAGAGAATAGAGCTCTGATTCCACATTTGCAAAGTAGGCATTTGAGGAGGAATTCTGTTTTTAGATATTAACCTTTAAAATTAAAAACAAGTTCTTCCTGCACTTACGAAAGATGTTAAATACAGACAAGGTTCACACAATTTCCTGTACTGCCTTTACCAGAACCTGCTATGTGTGTGACATTGAACGAGGGTTCTACTTGTAAAATGAAGTATTTGGCTTTCTAAGTATCTCTTGGATTTCCAGCTCCTAACTAATTAGAATCTAAAAGCAGCTTAGATCACGCAGGATAGAACACTGTAAATTACCTGGATTCAGGTATGTTCTATGAGTAGATATCCAGAAAAACCAACAGGAAAGAAGGAAAGACCAAGATGACAGAAGGGCCGGGTCCAGGGAGGGGACAAGATCAACACCAGAGTGAAGGACAGGATGGAGAAGAGTTTTAGGGATGCATCGTGTGGAAGCAAAAAGCTACTGTGTGCACTGGGAGGAAGTGGACGGGATGTCAAGATTGGTGCCCTGCCACACAAATTCTAAGCTTTTACTGTAAGCTCCTTGCTGAAGACGATTCCCTTTAAAACAAAACAAAACAAAACAAAACAAAAAACAAATTACCACCACCACCAACAAAACATGTTAAAGCCAAGAAAAATGGGTATGGAGAATTTATGTTGAAGAGTTAGTGGGGAGAGATCATTGTCACAGAGAAAGGGGCAAGACGTGCACAAGTCTGTCTTTAAGTCATGCCTGCCATGATGTCAGATAATTACAGATATTTTGAGAGGACCATGATGAAAGATTCAGGTATAGACATGTTGCAGATCACCCTAGTTTTTATTAAGGTTCAAAAGGAAAAGTGTGGTTTAGTTGCTGATCAGGGTGACCAGTTATCATCTGCTTGCATGGATCAACAGCAGGTGGCCCAAGCACGATCTCACTGTATCCCCTGTTTCTTAGTTTTGTTTTGAAGAAATGAAACCAGCTTAGTAAAGCCAGAAATTCTGCTCAGGAAAGAAACAACTCCAAACCGGTTATAAGACTCTGGCATCTGTGCTTACAGCCATTTGTACCTCTGCCTCTCTCATCATTAAATAGTATTGTAGGGGTGGGTGCTTGACACAGTGATTAAGCCAGTAGTTGAGATATGCAGGCCCCATATGGGAGTACCAGGTTTGGATGACGACCTTTAACTCCTGATCCAGCTTCTTGCTAAGTCAGACGCTGAGAGGCAGAACCCCCGTGGGAGCCCTGGACTTTCAGCCTTCTGGGTTCAACTTGGCCCAGGCCTGGCTGTCACACCCATTGGGAAAGTCCTGTTTGTCCCTCTGCCTCTTCAATTAACAAAAAGCATTTTAAAAAT
Source organism: Ochotona curzoniae (assembly GCF_017591425.1). NCBI lineage: Eukaryota > Metazoa > Chordata > Mammalia > Lagomorpha > Ochotonidae > Ochotona > Ochotona curzoniae. The sequence continues at coordinate 12,874,034 of NW_024466502.1, forward strand.
CTATATTCAGAGACCACGTGAAGTCCAAAAATATTTCCCAAGGTAATCAAAATGTGAAAAGTAGAGGAGCCACAAAATTTTAAAGATTTTCTCAGCAAGACATTATTTTCACTATTTTGGTTGAATAAAATGCCCAGTGTCAAAAGTGTTGGTGTTCTCCAGGAAAATTTCCTCTTTCTGTAAGTAAGCTTGTAAGATTTTAAGAAAAAAGAATAGAGAAAACATTCTCTAGTGATCAAACTAGGAAAAAAAAATAGAATGTATACTATCTAGTGATAAATTCAACATTCTGAAGATTGGTTTGTTCTACCGTCCCATGTGTATTATTGCTTAGTTTCTAGAGATTTATATTGGGTTATTTCTACTAATACACCTGTGTCAACAGTGAGACACCTTTGAGTATTTGAAATTGATAATTCCACAGTTTTTCAAAGCATATATTCATCTTGAGTCCAAGCTGTAAGATTTTTCTGAGAAAACAGTGAATTTGAGGCTGCTGAAAGACAATGAAAGATTAATTTTAAAGAAAAAGTAAGGTGATTTATTCTAGGAAGAATTGATATCTAGGCACGTTCAGGGTGTTGCTTGCTATACTTTTGAAACTGTGCCTGCCTTTTAAAGGTTGCATGGAGCAGTACTGAAGACATTTTCAAAACACGCTCCAAAGCGGACTGTGACAAATATCCTAATAACACAGGATGTTAACAGCAGAAGCCTGGTGTTGGGTGCATGGGAAATCTTTGCACAACTTTGCAATTTTTGTTTTGTGGATTTAAAACTGTTCTGAGATTAAAGGTTTTTTTTTTTAAATGAAAAAAAAAACATCTATGAAGCTCTGAAAACGATAGGTAGGTGCAATTGCCTACCCTGAGCAGCTCTTGGAATTACAAAACAACATCGGACTTGAGGTTTTATTTTATATTTTATCTATCTATCTAGATTTATTTTTTTATTGGAAGGGCAGATATACAGAGAGAAGGAGATACACAGAGAGAGAGATCTTTCATTTACTGGTTTGCTTGTCAAGTAGCCACAAGGGCCAGAACTGAGCCAATCTGAAGCCAAGAGCCAGGAGCCTCTTCTGGGTCTCTCCCATGTGGGTACAGGGTCTTAAGGCTTTGGACCATCCTCTACTGCTCTCCCAGGTCACAAGCAGGGGTTTGCATGGGAAGTGGAGAAGCCGGGACATGAACTGGCACCCCGATGGGATCCTGGTGGATGCAAGGCAAGGAATTTAGCTGCTAGGCTATTGTGCTGGGCCCATGGACTTGAGGTTTTAGAAAGATGGCAGATGTATTAGAAGATTCCCATTCTTCCTAATCATTTGAAATTTCAGAGCTATGTCTGAAGCTGCATTGTAATAACCCCATTGGCCTGTTTCTACTTGACTTCCTTCATATTTCTTTAACACATATTCCCAGATGCCTTCAGGAAATAGGTCTATTCTGAATATATCACATAAATAAACTGCAATGGGGCAGGCCTCTTCGTTTTGCAAATGCCACACTGCACAACCAGCTGAAAGAAGGTTCATTGAGTAATATTAGTTCACATTGCAGCAGGAGCACTCCAAGTGCTTTTTTTTTCTCCCCCAAAGCACTTAACATAACAGAATTGCCTCACTCATCATGGCCAAGCAGTCACCTTTTGAGTGGTACATGGAGCTGTTTTTCAGGATGGAGTAACTCTTCAGATGAGAGGAGAACTGAAGAATTTCATGTCACATGGCAATGGTAGGAAAATATAAGCAAGTGGAATGAAATTATTTGGTCAGAACTGGGTCAGAACTCTTAAGACTAACAACTACAATTACATTCTAGGCTATTCTGAGAACAGTTAGTGGCTATTTATTGAATAAACCTGTTCTAGCTTTGGGAGAAAGGCATGTATTCATCAACATATTACACAATTGACCAGAGAGAGCATTTTCTGAACAAACTCTCCTCCATTTTTCCTAAATTACTCCCTCTACTCCCCACCTCCCCCGTTCCACAAGAAGGTTGAGTCTCAGCTTCCATTTTTAGGTTCTTGAGAAGAAAGGGGCTGTAAAATTACAAATTTATGTTTTAAGCCTAATTAATAAACTCAAAAAAGCATTAAACATTTAGAAAACTTAAAATAATAATACAAATAATGTCCATGACAGGACTATTGTTACTATGCATTTGAAGGTCAACAAGAAACTCAACAGAACAAAAGGCTCCCGACTTTTGACTTTACGAAATACTAAACAGCATTACTGTGCTCTGTCCGCATTCGTTTGGTCAGCACTGGTGATGCATGGGGTCTCTTCATAACTACCAGTCTCATGGAGAGAGAGGCTGTCATTCAGAGGGATGGAGACCAAGCAGGAAGCATGCACAGAGCGTAATTGAACTTCCCAGAGAATATTTCATTTAAATCACCCAGCAGGGAGAAAGTTATAACTCACTCACTGGATATGGATTTGTGCAGGATTACTGGGAGCTAGCCAAGTCTGGAAGAACAAGGAGACAGGGAGATGCATGAGGAGAAAGAGGTAAGCATGGGTGAATGAGGTCAAGTTCCAAGGGAAAAGAATGAGGATTAGACACTCTGCAAACATCCAGTGAGCAATGGGATGCCTACATCATGGTTTAAAGTTAGACTATACATTACGTTTATGATTGAAAAAAATAAAAGGAATAGTTCATTCTTCCTCCCATGGTAACAAAGTTCAAGATGAAGCTGTCAATTCAAAAATTCTCTTTCTACATTAATATACCAACAGTAACACATTTTATAACTCATGGTTATACACTAATGCTTAATGTAAAACTGTTAGAAATACAATTTGCCTTAAGAATGTGAAATATCCTCCTTGTATAACTAGGGCAAGCGTTGGTGTGGAGGAAAATTCCTGACACACTTGAGGAAATTTTTGTTTCAGCCCAGCTTGTCATAATTGGAAGAATCAAACTGATAAAGAATGATATTTTCAATTATAATTGCTGGGCCTTCCAAGAAATGGACAAGAATACAACAGAGAAATAATGCCAATATAATTTTACACCTCACTAAATCCTTTTAATGATCCTGGGCAGTCATTATCATCTCCATGTTACAAGGAGGGAACTGAAACTTTGCAGCTCTATGACTGAAAGCTTGCTTCAGCTCTCAGCCACTCAACAGTGACCTGTTGGGCAGCTCCGAGGAGCGCGGCCTTGCACATCCAGCGGTGGGGCTGTTAAGTCTTCTGTTCATGAAACCCACACAGGATGCTCCTCGAAGGGAGGAGCCGAGCCAGAAGCATTCTTCGTGCTCAGAGTCTTTGTATGGGAATGGCTCTCATCATTTGTTTGGTAGTGATTTTCTCACTATCACACAGTTGCTTAGTGATGGTCACTGTGGTGCAGCTGACTAAGCCACCACTCACAATGTCAGAATCCTGTACTTGAACCAGTTTGATTCCCAAGCTGCTCCGAGAAAGAAGGCCCTAAAACTTGGGTCCCTGCTTCCAAGATGGGAGATCTGGATAAAGCCCCTGGCTCATGGGTTGGGCCTGGCACAGCTCCAGCTATTTCAGCCATTTGAGTAATGAACTGGTAGATGGAGGACATCTCTGTCTCCTTCCTTGGCCTCTCTTCATGCAGTTTACATTAAAAAAATCATAAATAAATAAGTGAAAAGGAATAAATCTAGTACTATTAAAGACCATACTTGAAATTTTAAAAATGTAAAAAAAAAATCAATAAGCAAGGGGAAGGGGGAGTGATTTTTGCTTAAACGTTTCTATTCAACTGAAGTAGGGAAGTATTGTTATCTAAGAATTCTGCCTATAAAGGAATACATGAAATCCATTCTTTTGATATTAATAAAAATAATAGAAGGCTTTCTTCCAGTGCTGATAATGTGCCCCAGCAGTCTTGGGAATAATGCTAACAAAATCCATTCACATCATACATCACTTATTTGACAGCTTCCACTTACACACATCTAATTTGCACAGTCATACATGGCACAGATTAAGCAACCTCTGGTAAGTCCCAGTGGCCTTTTGTTGCAAGCTCCTGCCTTTTGATCGGTCACTTGCTGCTTCCCAGTTCTCCTTTCCAGCAGTTGTCTCCCTTCTCTATCCATGACACCTCCTGCTTTCTGCTTCTCCGTTTCTCCTTAACCTTCCTCCATTCCCACATCATACACCATTGATCAAACAAGTGAATTCTCCCTTTTTCACATTTGTCATTTTATGATCTTGCTCAAGATTCACTTGTGGCCAAGTCCTGGATGAATTTCAATCACTTCTTTTGAAATTTTATTGTAAGAATTCATGTTCTTTTCTCTAAGAGTACCTTCATCTGGATCCCACCACATCTTGATTATCTGAAGTTTTATATACTGCATCATGATGATCTAGTTTGTTATCTTACTTCATATTCTTTGAGGCCAGGTACTGTCTTTCATTCTTAGGTGTCTAAAGTAATATCTAATTCATAGCAGCTGCATGGTTTCAACAACAAATAGATGCTGAAAGGATGAGAGAACTGTATGGCCTGATGTGAAGAGCAGAAGAACAGAGTGAGTTTCCATGAGGAGCATAAAGAGCAACTTCCAACTCTAGGATCTTACATTATGTTGTGTCTTAATTAATTTATCATACCTTTGCATAGGGAAGCACATATGTGGAAGAGATTCAATGAACAAATGCCTTAGTCAGGCAAGTGGAGCTGCTTGCATTTGCCTCACTAACCCATTATCAAATAAATCAGTCCAGTATAGAGTGCAGTAAATGGCAGGGTTTTACTCTGGCTGTTGTTAGATTCTTTGCAAATCAATTGGGGATTCAGAGGGAAGAATCTACTATACTGCAGATGCTGGGACCAAGGTGTGCAGGAGATGGCAGACTGAATTCTCCCGCTCTGTCTTCTCTTCTGCTCAGTAGATCCCACTGAGTGTTCCTGGAGGTCACAGGGAGGTGGCAGGTTGCTGTGGGAAACAGTGGTGGCTGCCACATATAATCTCAAGTGCTACTGACACACCGTCTGCACACCAATGACACAGTTGTTAACAGTGTTGGAGTCAGTGGCTGTGCCTCTTCATCTTCTACTTGTGTCTCTTACTCATATAAAAGCCGACTCTCAATTGCCTAACACACTTTTTGAAAACTTGCTATGAGGCTGTAAATTTCAGAGCTGCCTCACAACGTTTCTGCTCAGACAAGACTCGGTACTCCATGGACCCTTGATTTACAATGACAAATAGAAAAAGGAAAACCAGGTATTCTTTCTGGGCCAAGAGCCTAACCCTTCAGCAGTACTGCTACAAAGGTGCATCTTCCCTCCAACTGGGGAGTGTGTCCAGGATGTCCCAAGTCAAACTGACTTCTCTGAGGAACCTATTTATTATTTTGACATTGTAGCAAAAAGGAGAGCAGAGAGCCATCTTCTTAGCTTTTGTCTGGCTTGGCTAGCCATGTTACTGGGATAGAAGCGAAACATTGATTGAAAGCAGAGGCGCAGGGGTATAACAACCCACTCCCTCCACGACACTCATGTAACACCTTTTGGTTTCTATTGCCTTCCCTTTTAATGGATCACTGTTATGCGAAAGGGCAAAGGTCTTTTTAAAATAACAGAGCGTCAAAGTCAAGAGTCTGTAAATTGGACAACAGGTGTTAAGTAAATGTATGTTATTTTAAATATTTACATCTGCAAATGGAAGTCATATTTCTCCCCCCTAATTACTTCCTCAGACTTTTATCTACTGGGCGTGGGGGTGGTGGATAGAGATGGGGTGTTCCCATATGTTAGGGCTGCTCAGCTCTCCTGCAAATCTTCTGAAATTCCAATACCCTGCCCTACCTCATTCACAAATGAAGCTACGTTAGAAGTCTGAATTTACAAATCTGTAAAATAGGATGCTGAGAAAGTTAACAGAGACAAACTGTGAAAGAATCAGATCTGATGTTGGATATGTGTACTCAATGAAGATGATTTCATTTCCCTTTTTTTCATGTTCCTCCAAGGGATGCAGATTTAGAGGTAGAGATGGCCAGTGGTAATGGCCAGTTTCTGGTATATTATAAATATTTTGTTATGATTCTCAATCTCTTTAGAATTGTTTATCTTTTGCTGGCTTTTACACACTCAGTGTTTACAAAAGAAACAAACAAAAAATAAATGATATAAAATTCCATTCTGCATTATGATAGACAACCATCTCATCCGAAATGGCCTCTGCTGCTTCAGATGACCTAGGCTACAATGGGAACTTCAGAAATGCCTCCTGTCCTAGCTGAACTAGATGTTTTGAGGGAAGGACCCACCCATCTGTTGAGAACCTATCACACTATCTTGACATCCCCTGGTATGTGTGACCTATGCTGAGGTGACAAAAGTTTGGCTGAATGCGGTTCATTAATTGTCACACACATATCATATGGGAATGAGATTGTTAATAGTGAAAGGTAGATACGGGTGGCTGAGAGCTCTTTGTACTACTTTACGGTTATGGTTTTATAAAGTCAAAACTTGTCTGAAATAATGTTTTTATTAAAAAAAAATCCCAAATGGCAACCATACATAGTGAATTACAGTCAAGCTTGGTGTCAACAAGCTGTAATGAATGTTAGGTAAGGGTACACACTTAACCAATGGAGTCTCAGCCAATCATAGCAGATGAATGTTCAACCAATCAGAGCTCAAAGCTGCCAAAATACAGCCATCTAGGGCAAATGCTGACTGCAGCCAATCAGGTTGTTTCTGTATGGGATTTCCTTTTGTCTGACTATAAATATAACCTGCACAGGTAACAGCATGAAGCATACTAAACCATGTTGGAAGGTTCTAGAACCATTTCTTGTCCAAGTGAACTTTTTCAGCACTGTGAAACTCACTCCATCCTCCACTCCTGTGAGCCTTTGGCTAACTTTGCAGGAAAATTAGAGGCCTTCCCAATGCCACCTGTGACATCTTTTCTCAGCTGATCCTGGATCCCTCTTCTCAGGACCTTGTTCATGGAGTTTCTCTGTTTCCCTACAGTGTTTAATGTGCACAGATGTCTGCCATTTAAAAATGACTTTGAGAATATGCTTCTTAGGCCCCATATACAGGGAAGCCTCTAAAAAAGAATAACCCAGATCCATGCCGGATTCCCCTCAATGCTTTCTTAATTCACCTCTGTGCGGTTTTGGTTACAAAGTGCCTTCACCAAGGAGCCAATGACTAATTCATTGCCAGCTGTCTCTTCTCCCTGTCACACTGGATACTACTGCATTGTCCTTCAGATTCCGCCGTGCTTCCTGGCTAGGGCACTTCTGCTTGTTTCCTCCATCAGTCTGGCTTCTTCTCTCACTCCCTTTTTGCACCTCCTGTGTGTAAGTTACCTCCATATAGAATGGTTAATTTCATTCCTCTCCATACTACATTCTCATTTTGCTTTTTTTTCATTTGCTCTCCTTCTCACTGACCTCATTCACAACCTTTGCACCCTTGCTTAGAACCAGTCAGTAGACAGCCCTTCCTGGTGTCTCATGTTTATTAAACATGACCTATTCAAAAGAGAATTTATTACCTGCTAAACCTGTTCTTCAGAGGACATCCTGTTTTTCAAGAATGGCATCAAACTCTGCTGCCCAAATTCTTAGTATCCCTTTTCCCCTGTACTTTTGTACTCCAACAGCAGTGTGCTGCTTCTGCTTTCCCTAAATGCTGTTATTGTTTTACTTCCAGTCTAAATCTTATGACATCTGAACAATAAATATACCACCCCCCCATCTGGGTTCAGTTTTTTTTTTTAAGACTTATTTATTTTTATTGGAAAGGCGGATATACAGAGAGGAGGAGAGACAGAGAGGAAGATCTTTCATCCATTGATTCACTCCCCAAATGACCGCAATGGCTGGAGCTGAGCCAATCCAAAGTCAGGAGCCAGGAGATTCTTCCAGGTCTCCCACGCAGGTGCAGGGTCTCAAGGCTTTGGGCTGTCCTTGACTGCTTTACCAGGCTACAAGCAAGGAGCTGGATTGGAAGTGGGGCCACCAGGATCAGAACTAGCGCCCATATGGGATCCCAGAGCATTTAATGCGAGGACTTTAGCTGCTAGGCTATTGTGCCAGGCTTTGGGTTCAGTTTTGATTCCCTTTCAACTTGACCTTCATCACACACTTGATTGACATGCAGAAAGCTCAAATCTGATCCAATTTCTCCTCTTTGGTATACCGTTTGAACTGCTGGCACTGTCTTCAAACTGGAAATAATCACTAGGTCCCCTGATGCTGCGACAGGCTGAATTGGGCTTCCTTACCCCTTACTGTCCCATGCCGAAGCCCTAAGCTCCAGGACTTTTGAATAGGAGTGTATTGGGATAAGCTAATTAAGGTTAAATGGTGTGATTGGGATAGGCTCTAATTCAACATGACTGCTTCCTTGTTAGAAGAGGTTAGGGCACACACGGAGGAAGTCCATGTGAAGATGCTAAGAGAAGGAGGCCAGCTACAAGCCAAGGCTTGTCATCTACAAGTCTACAGATGACCAGGTTGGCCAATACCTGGATCTGGGACTTGCAACCCCAGGACCATGAAACATGAATTTCTTTTGCTTATACCCCCAATCTGTTTTCTGATGGGAGTGTTTATGGGAGTCAGGCTGTGATTATTTCTTACAGGACTGGCAAAGATGCTGGAACCAGGGTGAGCCTTGGAGTATGGGGACTTGACCATAAATAGAACGTGGACAAATACATCATCATTAATAGGTTTCCTGGAGACTGAGTTCATTTAATATCTCAGGCACTCAAACCTTGCTGTTCCTTACATATGTAAAAAGCAGAGGGGAGGACATAGATAGTCAGTTCTTTAATCCATGTGTAATTGGCCCAGGGAAATTTTCTTTCTAAAGTGTCTCTTGTCTATACTTGGTCTCCCATATATATGTGTGTTCATTTCTTTTGGATTACCCCTGATATTCTTAGTTAAGCTTAGGATGGTACCGGGCTGTGAAATCATCAACTAATTTAACTGTATTTGAACTAAAAAGAGAACACCTCAGTTAAGGGTTTGGCTGAACCCTTGCAGTAGCCATACGTCAAGAGCAACACTGCTTAAAGGAGCTCTTCCAGCAGGGAGGATGCTCTGTTCTTTCAGATCAGAAAAGAAAGCCCCAAACCCTTTTAACTTGCAGACTCAACAGAATCTGTGAAAGGGAAAGAGATGAAAGGCAGATTGCTCAGCTTTCCTGGTGCATTTTAGCATGTGTCTGACACAAAGGAAGGAAGAAATTCAGCTCAATAGAAGGCAGGATTTTCTTTCTTAACCATTCCAGCTGTTCCCCCTCTAATGTATGGTTTGATTAGTCATCTAGGTCCTTGTCATTGGCAAGGCCTAAGGAGGAGGCAGGAATTAAGACTACATAGTCCTGCTAAGTTCCTTCCCAATCCATAGATTGCTGCTGTTAGACTTGTGAAGTTAAACCATGCAGAATAGCTTTTGTAATAAGGGCAAAGGACTTCAGAGTGGCACTATCAGAGGAGTTCGTGTGACTTGTGCCTGAGCTGTACCTATACTTGTGTCAGTGTCATTCCACCTGTGTGGGGTGGCCCATCTGTTTCTCCCCTCCCAGCTCCACCACTGTGATTCTTTAAGATCTGTGGCTGCGGTGGGAAAACATAATGAACAGAAATATATTAGGCTCATGGTTCTTAGAGGATGGAAAATCTAGTATCAAGGTGATGGCATCTGGCAAGGGCTTTCTTGCTGTGTCATCCCATGAGGGAAAGGTGAGAGGGTAAGAAAGAGCTGAGTGGTGAATACATTCTATCAGGAAACCACTTCCGTGAAAACTGCTCCACTCCCCTGATAGAGAAATGAATCCATTCACAAGGTCAGAATCCTGGTGACTTAATCCCCTCTAACAGATCTCACCTCTCAACACTGTTGCATTGAGGATTAAATATCCAGCAGAACAACTTTGGGGGACACATTGAGTCAGGACTTGCAACTGATTGGTCCAGTACATGAAAGCTTGCAAAGTACTGGTCAAAATTAAGTAGAAAGAACAGTCAGGAATAGAGGGCACTAGACAGCGCACCAACTGGATAGTACCTGAGGTACTGATTGCATTTGAAATTGCTGTTCCACTACAGCTGTGTAAAACAGTTAAAGATTGAATTTCTAAAAACTCAAATGATATACAGGCAACCAGTACACGGGCCACACTTGGAGTAGTAAGGTTCAGGGACAAATACCTCCTGTCCCAACTTTGACCTGCTGGACTCAGGAGTTGCTTCTACGTCTGGTCAGTCATGTATCTCTTCCTTTCAATATAAATTGGTGACCAGGTCTGCGCTCTGTTCCCTGTTGGGCTCTGCAGTCTATAGTCTCTGGCTAATGAGGTTTTGTCCTGACCCTCTGTGCTCCCCTCTGCCCCTGCTGGAGCTGGTTGTGAGGACTGATGAGGTCCCAGGGCAGGTGGGTATCTAAAAGGTGAAGAATCAAGTTTCTCCGATAGGAAACAAGAGGAGAGAGGCAGACAGAATTTAGAGCAAGGAGAGGAAACCCACAAATTTCCAAGTCATGTCTCATGTCCTCCATATCCCTCCTCACATCACTGGTTTGTAGTTTCATCTTTCCTTTCCTATAGTAGTACATTCTGGATTTAATTAAAGATTCTGTTTGCCTCAAAAATGGCTTAAAATGCAACTTGACTGTTTCCATAACACTTCTTTCTTTCAAATCCTTCCCAATGCCACACGGTGTCTCAGTATTGACACATGAAGATGGAAAGCTTCAGGGGCTCTAAGGTAAGTTAGGGCCATCTCATTTTGCACAAGAAGAGACTGCACAGAGGGTGAAATAACATACCCAAGGTTACGCTTAGAATCGCTGAGCCATATTTCAGACCCATGTTTATTACATGACAAATTTGACTACATTCTTCAATTTACAAATTTGAGCAAGGAATTTATACCTTCTGTTCTTTAAGATTCAGATCGTGTTTTTCTATTATTTAAAGTGTTCGTTGGTTTAGTATGGCATAGCTGTTGCAATTCAGCATGTATTTTCGCTATTTCCGATCATTCCAGGCTGGGCAGTGACATTTGTCACTGCTAATGCCCATCACTTACATTTTTCTTATTGTTGTCATTGTTAAATATGTTAACTATGCAAAAAAGTGTGGGTGTGAATGTGATCTACTCTGTTGATGGAAATGAAGGAAATTTCTGGGCTATCTTTGGAATATCATATTCATAAAAGGTTTATAGTCATTTTGGCCCTCACTGAGCAGTACACCATGGGGTGATGGGTGAAATGACGAGGGAAACATTTTTTTTTCAGTCAAGTATTTTGAAAGTAACTTTAGCAAGTTGTCAGTTATTTGGAAGTATCAGAGTTAATGGAAGGTCAGGAACCACGGTTGTTAGAACCTGTAGAAATTCTGCGAATCCCAGAAAGAAAGGCTTCTGTGTGCTAAACTCACTTTACGTACACAGCTAAATGTATTTTATCATCATCATTGTCATTTAGAAACATTAAAATCTTCCAGAAGGAAAAAAAAGCTGTGTTTCTTATTTTTCTAAATTTTAATGCCTTTCTTCCTCATAGGGAAGAAACTGCCATTCATGACTCATGTTGTTAAGGATGATATAGAATCAATGAAAGACTAAATCATCAATTTACTAATCCCTGTGTTACCAACCTAAGAAGCTAATGTGAAAATTAATGACCTTTAAAATTCACGGAATGTGCAAACATCAATCTAATTGGGAAGAGGACAGATAAAGTGTTCCATCATTTACTGCCACCAAACAGGAAAGAGAGATTAATGATATTTGTTGATCCAATGCTACCCATAAAAAGTAAGAAATCGTTTTGCCATCATTTCAGGAGCTGATGAAATCTTGAGTTTTCCTTTGTAGTGAAGGCACGATCGTGAAAATGACTAACAGGATGTAATATGACTCCTCTGTCTCTCTGGACACACAGGAGTTTTCTGTGATCCAAAATACACCCACTCAGCGCTTTGTACCAAGAATATAGATTCATCTTGGAAGAGGGATGCTCAAAGAGACTTCCACATCTGAACAATCAAAAGGCTTTCTTTATTCTATTATTTTCTCAACTCTTGGGTAATCACACTATCATTTTGACATCATGATAGTTTTGTTTCTTCTTTAAAAAAAAAATTAAAAACCCTTGAGGTAAGTGCATGCCATTACTGGATGCTTCTGTAGTCAGCATTGCCTCTGACAACCCAAGTGCCAAAGAACCAGCTGGAGGACAGGGCACAATGTACAATTTAGGAAGACAGTCACAATTGTTGCAAATAACATCACTTTTTTCCCAATGGCTGCCTTGGGAACACAGATCTCTTTCTTAGCCCTTGGAACTAATTTCCTATAAGTTATTGAGGAGATTATATGTTACACAAACCCTATAGATAGCTATAATGTACTATTTCGTGTGTGTGTGTGTGTGTGTGTGTGTGCGTGCACGTGTGTGTGTGTGTGTGTGTGTGTACAGAACACTATAAATGAAGTAGGTATCTCCAGCTTTGGTAGGAGAATTCTGTTGGACTTGTTTGGCTCTGATTCCTGACATCAATCTGAACTTGCACAAAGCTTTCCTTGAGAAAAAAAAATCTCCTTTTAAAGTATTATTCTGGGTGTCTCTTTCTCAGCCATGCTCCCAGGAAAACCCTAACTGTCTTCCACTGTACACAGTAGCCAAGGGGTTACTACAGAGCATATCACATCCTTGAACCCCATTTCTATAAAATTTAATTGCTTTTCCTCTCATCACTGCCTGCATTCCACTCACCCTATCACTTACGGCTTTTGGACTCTAGTGACTTAGTCTAGAAAAAAAGAAAGTTGGCACTTAAAAATTTTTTTTATTAAATTCAGTCACTCCTCTTACACATATTCATGGATACTTTTTTTTGCAAAAAAATATTATTTTTTGAAAAAAAGAATCTTGAAAGTTCATGGAAGATGGCCTGAAAAGGTAAATTTATTTTGGTGCATTAAAGCTTTGAACCATGTATAATTTCTTGAAAATACAAAATTTTCATGCAGTTTTTGAAGAGCCTTCATAGACGCCATCCCCATGATTAACATCAGAGAGAGCACACGCCAAGATGGGGATTTAACTTGGAGGTGGTAGTGGGGAAGCAGTCCTCCATAACTAGCAGCATCTTTTATTTTATCCTCAATTTCAGCATTGAAATCTCAGTCTCTGACATAAATAGTTTCCAACCAGTTGGGCTGAGGTTTAACCAGCAGGAACCTCATGCCAAAAAGTCTCCTTTCAGTGTTCAATCATGATAAAATAGATATAATCGGAACCAAAAGGGTAAACTTTCATGCAAGAGTTAAGCATAAAATGTTCTTATTGCTAAATTTGATAATTAATGAACAGTTTGATAGTCAGTATATGGACTCTGCAAAGTACCAATAAATATGCACATATTCACACAAAAGTAATATGAAGGACAGTCCTATTTCAACTCCAGGGTTTACTACAGCAAAGTCAGAATACAGCTTTGATTCCAGATAGCTGGGTGGCAGATCCCCCCTAGGCTCTGAGAAGTGAGAGGAAATAAGCACAGGACATTGAGGGCCACCCAAGGAGCATCACAGCAGCCCAATCTCAGGAATGACAAGAGTTCCACAGTCGTTAGTGGTGCCAGGAGAGCATCAGGAGAGGAGGCAGGCATTTGCTGGGGAACTAACTAGACAGTGAGCATCAGGCCAGTGATGGCAGACTGTGATCCCGAGATTAATGTTTCACAGCTATGATGTAGACCTGGATATAGGCATAGCTGATGGGCTTTGCTGCAGGAAACAGATGAGAAATTACAGCACCCAAAGAGCTTGCTATACCAAATCAGTGATAAATTTACACTCATGAGACAATTGCAGGGAAAAACAAGGTAGAGATCTTAGCTCTGATATTTCTCTTTGTCCCACTTTGTACAAATTCTACACTCTTGGGTTGGAAAATCCCTCTTCCTTACTTATCATGATTTTTAATAATTTCCCCTTTTACTGTATGGAAGTATCAAATATCGCCTCTATAAATGAAGCTTTAAATAGTTCTTGCATCTTTGAAAAGAACTTACATTTTATGGACACTTTTAAATATATGATGTAAAGAGAAAGGTATAAAGAATTCTCATTTAACCTTCACTCAACTTCATCATGGACCATCTCATTTAATGTAAACCCCATTGATGCTATCTCTATTTTAAGTTTATTTTGAAATTCCAACCTTCCAATCATCTCTCCTACATGGAGTTTGAGATCAGATATCCTTTAGGAAATTTGTAGTATAGTTTACTATTTTCTACTTACGTTAGGAGTGAAGAATAATTTGGGGGTTTATATTATTCACTAACTGTTCATTTATATTAAAACAAAAATCACAATGATTGTGGAGTTACCCGCTGAAGCCATGTATGTGATTATAATTTTAGATAAGCAAGCTCAGTAATGTTTCAAAATACTTAACCTCTTTGGGTTGTGGTCGACCGATATTAAACATTTTCACACTGAGATAAATGTAAGAAAGATTTACAGTACTCCTATTGGGCAGGGATTCTGTTTAAGCTTCTTCCTCAACTGTATTTGATCCCATGATATTCCTTTCAAAAGATGTGACTTGCTTCACAAATAGACTTCTTTTATTGTGAACTCATTCCATTATGAGTCTTTATAGTGTTTATCATCAATATCCAAAGATTAAACTCTCAAGTGTTTGCTGCACATTTAGTTTATTTTCCAGATTGGATTGTAAATTTTATAGGCAGAGACTTTCTCTCAAACTCCTTGCTGTTCATCTACACTGCCTAGTACAATGTTTATAATTTATTCATGCTTAACAAAGTCTTGTCAATTTATTGGTCTATGCTTTTTTTTTCTCATCATAAAACCCAAGCAGGCTTTATAAAGTGACGGATTCAATTGTAAGAGCAAATATCTGTGCTGTCATTAGCTATTTTTGTGCTTGTGGCAGGCACTGCTAGGTAATCCATGTATTCTGGCGGGATGCAGCCGAAGGCCCATTCGCTTACAATTTGGAACTTACTTCCCATCCTTGCTGTCACACTAATTTAGTTGAAGAAAAGATGCAAGCCACTCATCTTGTCACTGAACATCTCAAACAGCACCCTGTTTTATATGTTCTGCGGGTCATTCCCACTGTGCCTGTATACATTCTAAAGCTTGGTTTCCATGAAGGAATAGTTCAAACTCCTTTACTCGGTAGTTGGATGACCTTGAGCAAATTACCTAATCTTCATCAGCTTTTGTCTTTCATTTGTAACATTTTGATGATAACATCCTTTCTTCTTCAGGAGATTTTTGTGGGGTTCACATAAAATAATGACTCTGAAAGGGTTTATAAATGGGTACCCTCTGCACAGATGCCCATTGATTTTGTAAAGGGCACCTTAGAAGAGAGATAGACAAGGGCAAATCTTTCTCCTCCAGAAGAAACTTCATGAAACCTCTTGGCAGTCTTAGTCACTCACTCACCCCTTGGATTTACTCTTGGGAGTGATTGTGTGAGGAGTCCTGGATTGTTGGAGAGTGTTCCAAATGTAATGTGAGGCCTAGACTCCAGCCCTGCTGCCCTCCAGTCTATTGAAATCAGTGCAGGCTAAGAAGTGGGGGTCTGGGCATTAAATGGACAATATAGGAAATCAATAAAATTATGTAGGAGGCACGATAGAAATTTGAGAACAAGGGGAAATTGTGTAGGTTTGGGGGATACTCTGTCAAACCACCTGTAAAAGAACAGCCTGAAGTCATTTCCCTAAAGCTTTGGACTCATCAACCTCACGTTCTAGCCAGGTGACCCTGAGTCCACGTGTTCCATTTAAACAGTTTTACAGGAAAGCTGTTCCCAATTCTCTCAGCAGCACTTCAGCATATATGACAATATGGAAAATATGTGATGGTTAATTTTCCTCACCACCCTCAAAGTAGCCTATTTGCTATGTATTTCATCAGCAACGTAGTCAATTGCCATTTAAGGGGAACATTACTTTTACAATAGTATCATAAAACTGCTGCTGGCAGCCCTAATTCACAGGTGGTAGCTGGAGAGAGTGGATTCAATAGGACTTCAATATCCCCCTGTCCTCAGGTGCTAGTTTCTAAGTAACAGGCTGCCGACCAGTGTGAGCATGTTTCCACTTTGGGAGTTTTGAGTCAAAATAATTTATAAACCTATCTTTCTCTCTCTCTTTTAAATGTGAAATGCTCACGGGCAAATCAGCAGCTGTACAGAAATTGTTCCGGTGACTGGAGGGTTCTTGTCTGAAGGTCACTTTGCGTAATATTTTAGAAAGGCATGTAATACTTATTTTTGGTATTCAGGCTCTTGAGTGATATTTAAAGTGAATTTTAAATGCCTAATACTAACAATGAAAAATGAAGGTTTTGCGTTGACTCATACGGTGCACCACAAAGTCTTGTGAAATAGGGACATGAGGGTCCTTGATGTTGGTTATTTTCAATTTTTATATCACCCCATCTCCAATTCAACTTTAAAGTCACAGGAATCATCTTTCTCCAGGTTATCCAACCCTGTTTGGCAACATCCATCTAAATACAAGCATGATTATCAGAGCTGGAGGTGAGGACAGAGAAATCAGTGCTATTGGCCAATAGACAAGGGAGCTGACTGAAGCTTTTTGGAGGGAAAATGCTAATTTCATTATGGATGGCTTTAAAAATCTGACTTGTAAGACTCCTACAAATGATTCTGTTAATTCATGATTCCTAGGTTCTCCCATGTGTTAGCTTTTTGCTTATAGTAAAGTACATGAGGCAAGGTAGCTTCATAAATGAGGTTTAACACATAGTTTTACAGGCGTGAGGTTAAGGGGCTATAGTTAGAATAATAGTCTTCTGTTGGCCCAGAGCATATCATAGTGAGGACTTGTGGCAAAGTGAAAAAGAGAGTGTGCATGTGTGTCTGCTCAAAAAGTTACCAGCATCAGGCCAGCATGATAGCCTACTGGCTAAATCCTTGCTTTGCTGCCAGGATTCCATGTGGGCACAGGTTCATGTCTCAGCTCTTCCACATCCTATCCAGCTCCCTACCTGTGGCCTAGGAGAACAGTAGAGAATGGCCCAAAGCCTTGGGACCCTGTACCCAAATGGGATGGGACCCTGCACCCACATGGGGACTCAGAAGAAGCTCCTGGTTTCAGATCAGCTCAGCTCTGGCCATTGGGGGCATTTGAGGAGTGAACCAGTGTACAGAAGGTCTTACTCTGTTTCCTTTCTCTGTATATCTGTCTTTCCAATAATAACAAAAAAATTGAAAAAGTCACCAACATCCAATCAAGAGAGCTCCACATTGATGTCTGTTTGTCATCTGAACCACCTTCAAATATCATGGGCAGATTAAGATTCCACCTGCTTTATATCTCACAATAAATGAAATTTGGGGGACCTGCAAAGTAGTACATTCAGACCAACTTGTCTCTTCAGCAAACCTATAAGAAAACTTCATTTTTTTTCTAAAAGAAATCACATGGCTAGTCCTTACATAAAATGCCTTCAGCAACATGCACACCCTCAAGGTTTGCTTCTATTCTTGTCTTGCACATCAATTGGGGTATTTTCCACGATTCAACCTGATGCACATTTTCTTTCAAGTTAGGTCACCTATTATTTTGCCCTTTCATAAAGGAAAGATGAGAGAAATGCGTAAGAACTACTCAAGTAATGGTAGGTGACAGAAATTAGCTTTGTTGACTTTATTCTTTAGTCCCTGTCCTTGGAGATTCAAGGGAGCTATCCATCTTATGTGGGAGGCATTTAGGTTTGGATAGAAACTTTGAGACAGGACCAGATCCTCATTTTTGACAGATGAGGAAACTGAGATGCAGACTATACAGTGCTGTGATGGAGGTCCCTCGGAGGTTAACCAATGAGACAAACTTCCTGTTATTTCCCAATGCCAAATACTCTGGCCATAATTCATCCCTGGGAGCTCTGCGAAGCTTCTCAGGACTATTCCCTGTGGCATTCAGGATGCTTCTAGAGCACTCATTGGAATTCCTTCTCAACTCCTGGGGTTCAAGGGCCTTTAAACTCCCTGCAAAGCTAAGAAGAAACCGAGGAAGAGCAGGAGGAGGCCTGTTGCCCAGCCTACCCAGCATGGCTGTAGATCTAAGTCATCCTCTGCCTTTCCCGTGTCTGTAGATTGTATTCTTCTGAGGCAGATGAACAGCTTTCTCTCTGTTCAGACTAAATGATGAACCAAAAATAGTTTGTGTGGTCTACTGGCAGACATAAAAAGCAATGAGTTCAGCCCCGAGTCCATAAGGAATGAGTGCTAATGTATTCTTCTGCCCACTTTGATTAGCTAACAAAATCATGCAGTTTTAAAAGGAGAGGACAGAATTTAACGATTAGGGGGAAAAATGGAAATGTCAAGTGTAATCCTTTGAAACAGGTAGTGAAAGCTCGGGAGTATAACTGTTTTGATGTTTTGAGTCGTGCCAGTGAGTGACAGGGAAAATGAAGACCCTTTCAGAAAAACCCATTGTACTGCTGTCAAAGGTGGCTGAAGTTCTGTGCAAACACCTGTTTCCAGTCTTTATGAAAAGCCTCAGTGATTTTTTTTATTTTGGAAGCAATGATTTTGAAGTGTTACAGTACACAAAAGATATCATCTCTGTCTTATTCCAGTTCACTGCCAGTCCCTCATTTTTCCTGAAGACATGCATAATTTTTTTTAAATTTGTAGAAGTTAGATTTGTACAGGCAGAGCAATAATAAAACCAAGCAAAAAGGGTTAGGTTAAAAAATTAGCATTAGTCATTTTAACTTCATTTTACAAATGACTTGCTTTTAATTTAGCAGAAAGAAGCTAATCACATAAATTGATATGGAAATGCAAGATCTAGAGGCCCTGGAAGAGGGGAAGGCAAGCTTTTCCATCCCAACATGCACAGTTCTGGCACTTCCAACTATTTATTCCATTGGATAAATAATTTCCTGACAATTAAAAGTCATGCATTTGAAATATACATGGGTATTCTGGAATGTAATACTGTTTCCCCTAAATGTACCATGAATAATGTTTTTTTTCCAAATAGAAATAAAGATAAGTAACATGAACAAGTTGGATTTTCTATAGTTTCTTATGTATTTTCATATTATAGAGTCAACAGATCCAATGTGCTTATCATCTCTAATCACTGAGCCAAGTTCACTGGGTATCACATGATGGTGGCTAGAAAAGAATGATCCTAATTCTTAAAATTCATGAAGCAAAGAATATGGAGTTCATGAAATTACATCTGTGTTGTCTCGAGTGTGTGATCGACACTTGAACTCACTCATTCCCTTTTAAGACTAAATAGGAGAAGTAGCAAAAATCTGTTAACACTGAGATAGCATCTAAACGGCTTAGCCGTCAAATTGCCTCACCACATTTGCCTTACTCTTTGGAAGTGGAGCCAGGTAGAGCGGAAATGAGGCAGCCTCCTGTATTTTTTCCTCTGCTTTGGCTCCTGGGAACAGCCAGTCTCAGGCATCCTTTGATAGCTAATTCCAGACATTTATAGAAACTGCACAATCTGCTGCTGAGATAAGAAGAATCTGCCTCTCTGCACCGTGACGATGTCACGACCACCATTTCTTTTTCTGCTTGTAGATGCCAGACATCTGAAAATTCACCCCAGATCACAGTTTTTGTCTTAGTCACCGATATTAAATTATGCACGATGGGAGCCACAGCATGCTGCAGATTGGTGAGAAGCCTCAGAATTCAAACAGGCAACAAGCAGCTTTCAGAAACCTAGCATCTCAACCAAGTCAAGCTGCTGTGACTGACAGCACAGTAGGTGGCCTCATCAGACAACAGAAGGTTCTCATGGTTCCAGAGGCTGAGGAGTATTCAGGTCAAGGTCCCAGGCGATCCAGTGTCAGGAGAGGCTGCTTCACAGCTGCCTTCTCCTTGTCCTCAGGTGATCAAGACAGGTTCAGTCACTTTGCTTTTTATAAGGACTGTGATCCCATCTTGGAACTCATCCAAATCCAATTACCTCCCAATAGCGCCTCACTGGTCCTAAGGTTTCAACATATGGATCCTGGGGGGGAGGGGGGCACAAGGGAACTACCGGATGGAAGGTCTTTCTCTCTGTCACTCCTTTTTTTGTAACTCTGCCTTTCCAATAAAATAAGTCAAGCTGTTTAAAAAAAGAAAAACCAAAAAAAGAGGCAGAGGGACACAAAGAGTGTGACAGGAATACATCGACATACAGGAAGCTTCTCTCTTCCGTTTCCTTGCGCAGGTGCCTACAGTAGCCAGGCTGGGTATTCCTCATGACTGTTGGAAACCGTCATTATTGCCTCACAGGGTCTGCATACAGAGAGCTGCAGTTAGAAAATTGAGCTGGGAACTGAATGTAGGAACTTTGACGTGAGATGTGGGCATCTACCAAATGCCAAATGCCCGCTCCAGACATCATAGTGTTATTTCTACAGAGCAGTTCAGTGTCGGGCTACCGCCTCCATTTTTGCATTTTAAAAGCATCCTTAAAGACGTCAGGCAAATGGGTGACAAGGGGGATAAATCCATCCATTCTCTGCTAGCAGAGTCCCGGGGATAGCAGGAGAGGGGTCGCCAGTCACTGTCTTCCTAGGAGCACTTGGAGATATCCAGCGTCAACTTTAAACTCTTGTCCTTAACTTTCAGCCTTCAAGATGGATTTTCCATTCAGTGTCGCTTTTACGTACACACATGAGCATCACTTCCTAAAGAAAAGTGGGTCCAGCGGTCCCAGGAGTGTCCTTCACACAGTGCATCTCCCCACAACCAACATTTAAAAGATGAATAGCTTCTGAGCCTCGCAGAGAAAGGCTGAATGGGCCTGAGAGCCAAATGCTCTCCTAGCCTAAAAGGTGGAGCTGCTTTGCTTCGAGTTGCCCTATTGAATTTCCAAGCAACTGGCTTGCACTACAAGGAATAGTTCCAGCCTTTGCTAAGTTCTTAATTCACAGGTAGAATTCCTGGGAGAATACTTTCACAAGAACACATTTTAAGCACATATCCAATGACTTCATCAGCAGTGATTCTAATGTAGGAAATATTTTGATAAATTTCTTTTTTTTGTTAAGCTTTATGTACTTTTATTGGAAAGTCAGATTTACACAGAAGGAGAGACAGAGAGGCAGATCTTCCATCTGCTGACTTACTCCCCAGGTGGCCACAATGGCCAGAGCTGAGCCAACCCGAAGCCAGGACCAGGAGCTTTTTCAGGGTCTCCCACATGGGTGCAGGGTCTCAAGGCTTTGGGAGGGCCACTGGCAGGGAGCTGGATGGGAAGTGGGATTGCCAGTATTAAAACTGGCAACCATATGGGATCCCAGCACATGAAAGGCGAGGACTTAAGCCACCAGGCTACTGTGCGGGGCCGCACATTTATTTTCTGTATCTGAGTCATTTGATTAAAACACATCAAATGTGAAAATTTGCTTTCAAAGTGTTGCTTTACAAAACAATTTCCTTCAGATCTCTAGCTCAATTAAAAGGCAGTTGTCCTTTGATATCCATGGGGATTGATTCCAAGAGCCCTCTTGGATATCAAATCTCTGTGTGCTAAAGTCCTTTCTTGGATGAAATGGCACAGTATCTGCATGTAATCCATGCAATTCCTTGTGTGTACTTTAAATCATCTTTAAATTATTTGTAATAACTATTGTAATGTAATTCCTGTGTAAATACTTGTTATAGTGTATTGTTTGTAGAATTATTATAAGAAAATCTGTAACCTGGGCCCAGTGTGGTAGCCTAGAGGCTCAAGTCCTAACCTTGCATGCGCCAGGATCCCATTTGGGCACCAGTTTGTTTACCAATGGCCCCACTTCCCATCCAGCTCCCTGCTTGTTGCCTGGGAAAGCAGTCAAGGATGGCCCGAAGTGTTGGGACTCTGCACCCACGTGGGAGACCCAAAAGAGGCTCCCAGCTTCTGGCTTTGGATCAGCACAGTTCCAGCCATGGTGGCCATTTTGGGGGATGAATCAGTGGATGGAAGATCTGCTTGTCTGTCTCTCCTCCTCTCTTAATATCTGGTTTTCCAGTGAAAATAAACAAACAAACAAACAAATAAGTAAATAAATCTTAAAATATGTAATCTCTACATGTGCAATACAAATGCAATTTATCTTTTTCAAAACTTTTTCAAATCTGTTGGTTAGATCTGTGGGTGTGGAGCCTGTAGATACAGTGAGCTACATAATTGTAGCTCCAAAAGTCATCTAGATGTGATATTCTCAATTTTCCCTCAACGTGATCATTCTTAACACAGGATCATCTTCTATCATCCTATTGACAGAAACAGTTATACTGACGTACAAATTGTTTATATATATATATGTATATATATTTTATACATATGCCAGAGTAGTGACATGCTGGATTTATACTTGCTTTGCTCCAATAGTTCAGGATTGTAATATTGTTTTTTTTTGTAACATTATCTTGCTACCACATCCAACTGCAAACTGTTTGTCTAAGTGATCAGCAACTGGAGACAAAAAATGAGATGATTCCCCCCACCCAATGGAAGAGAATGGAGGAAGAATTCAGGCATGAAGCCATTCTGATATCTCTCCCTAGGTCTTCCACTTACACATGTGAACTAAGACAATGCAATGTGTATACATGTTTATAGTTTGCATTTACACTAGCTCAAGAGCAGTGAAGTGTGTGAAAACAATCTTTATTTTAACTAAACATAGACTGTACAGTAGCCTACTGCAGGATCTGTTAAAGACACCATGTCACTTTCTCAGCTGTGTTTCACCTGTGAAACCTGCCGCCTAGCACATTCTCTCACCTTAGAAACTCAGTATGTCTCTTACTCCAGGTTTCATTTACACTGATATTCTATCTCACTTCTTCAGCTGCACAAGCACGTTCAAGCTGACTCCTTCCTTTCAGCTCACCACCGCTCGGTGAGGTCTAGCCTTGACCTCCCCTCGCGGTGTGAATTCTCTATGAGATTCTCTCACAGCGTGCTGATAACCAAACTGTCCCCAAATCTGGCTTCAGCCTATATCAAATGATTAAACTGACTTTCTCAAAAGGCTTCTCATCATTGCTAAATTCAAGGATTCTCCATGCCCAGATCCTACACGTAGCTTCTGAAGCATCCTGCGTGACTTCTAGTGCAACATCCACTCAGTCACAGTGGTGAAAGTATTGCCCTCGGCAGGAGGAGAACAGCGCTGGGGTTTTCTGGTGTGTGTGTGTGGGGGGGGGGACCCTGCTCTCTGGAGATGTGCCGTGCATTTCTTGTCCAGACTATGAACAGATCCATGAGGTGAACCACCCTGGGACTGTCTAGCTACACATCTCTCCTTGTTGATCCCATCCAGAACCATGACCTGAACTGCATAGTCTGTGCTATCTATTGCCTTCTTAGAATTCCAGAAATATTTATCCAGAAGTCCCTTCTTGATGCTTAGAAATGGATATCCAAGAACCATTCAAAGTAGAAACAGCCAAGAGAGAAAAGCTGTGTTGCTACTCCCAAGCTCTTCTTTGCCCTCCTTGCGGTAGCTGGCATCAATATATCTGCAATTGCTCTCCTTGCCCTTCACAGGTAGTCCACTTCACAGCTCTATTCAATCTTTCTCCAAGAGCTCAGTCTCCATTCTTCTCTCTCTGTACCTCTGAGTTAGATGAGACCCCGTAGAATGTCACAGGAAATACGTATACAATGAATTCTTATACAGAAAGATGATTCAAAATATAACTATAGTCATATTGACTATTGTTAAATAATCAGCTCAGAGTTACCACCATCCCAAAGTTTCCCTGATCTTGATTGCTACTCTTACTGACTTTAACCCTCATAGCACTTCTGTTTTTAATATGGACTTTACCTTTTGTTTCAGCCTTTCATTCAACCACCTTTGTGGCCCTTACCATGTGTTTCATATGTACCATCTGAGCACAGGTCCTATCTTCTACCTCAACACATTCCCTGATCTGAACACTTAGTCCCTTAGCTCAGCACACATTCCTTACATAACGTCATAGCTCAGAAGCAAGTGCCTGAGTTTGAGTTCAAGGGTTAAAATACTTGGAGTGGAAATCACAGTGTTCTGGCTGATTATAGGTTTACAGACAGCGTCCTTTAACCTGGAGCTCAAGATAGGGTCCTGCCTGGATTTTCATTTCCTTTATGAATAGGGTTAATAATATTTATTTAACAGGAAGACTCAGAAGATTCTTTAACTAATGATGAAACACATTCCAAGATCTTCCAAGGAAATGAAAATATAAACATTATCACATCTCTTACTACTGCAGATAGCAGCTTCTAAAGTCCCTCATAAACTAATGGTTTCATAAGGAGTAGTCAGGGGTTACTAGCTTAAACACTTGGGCAAAAATTATCTCTTCTTCAGTTTCTGTTAAAACTGAACAACATAAGTTTTTGACGTCTCAGTTTCCTCCTCTGGTACTGAAGGAAAATTGGACAAAGTAGACTCCAACGGGTCTTCCAGCTCCAACATTCTCAGCAAGTCTTCGAACTTGTCATCTCAAATCTCTGACTTATTCAGTGGGCCTCCCACTCTGCCAGATCTGTACCCAAGGGTTACATTGTAGGCAAAGGGTTGAAGGACAAGTACAGTCTTAAAAATTTCATCAGCATGTAAGAATCTGTCTAAAACATTTTTAGGGAATTTGCATATACAAATCTAAGTTTTCGCAGGTTTGGTGGCCCAGAATTTAGAGAATATGCAGGACATATCAATGTATACTCCAGTACATTTGCTAATTTCAGCTTCTTACAAACAGAAATGAATGGTTCTCATCAGTCTGTTCCCCAGGGCTCACGGCAGTCATACAAGCCCAGCTACAGAGCTGAGGAATCAGCCCACACTTATGAAGCTGATCAAGTCCATGCAGACGTGAAGTGCTTAGTAAGAAGTCAGTACTGCTCTGTTGTTTTAGAGGATGCAGATGAAAGGTTATCCGGAAACATTCTGCGAACTGTAAAACGGTTCATGGAGATCGTTTTTTTTAAAAAAAAAAAATGCCTTCATTGGCTTGGCTGGATTTGTGTATTCACAAATGGTCATGGAAATCAGAAGCGCAGGAGGGGTGAGCTTGGTCACTCCATCTTTCAGCGGTACTTCAACATTGTTATCAGAGGTGTTCCCAGATGGCATCAGGATTTGTCACGGTTTTTTTTTTTTTGATATTTAAGACATTTACCTAGCATATGTTTATTCCTTTAACATACTTATGCACACTGTCACATAGAAAATCTCTAGAATTTTCAACTTGCCTGACAGAAACTATACCCAATTGAATAACCTCCCCACATCCTTCCCCAAACTCCTGGCCACCACCACTCTACCCTGTTTTTAAGAGCGTGAATACTTTGAATAACTCATGTATGTGGAATCATACAGTATCTTTCTTCTGGTGATTGGCTTACTTAGCATAATTTCTTCAAGACTTATCCATCTTTGTAAGCACATGCTGCACTTTAAAAACACAGGGACTAGGGCCCGGCACGGTGGCGCAAGTGGTTAAAGGTCCTCGCCTTGCACGCCCGGGATCCCATATGGGCGCCAGTTCTAATCCCAGCAGCCCCGCTTCCCTTCCAGCTCCCTGCCTGTGGCCTGGGAAAGCAGTCGAGGGCAGCCCAAAGCTTTGGGACCCTGCGCCCGCGTGGGAGACCCGGAAGAGGCTCCTGGCTTCGGATCAGCATAGTATCGGCCCGTTGTGCTCACTTGGGGAGTGAATCATCGGACGGAAGATCTTCCTCTCTGTCTCTCCTCTCTGTATATCCGCCTTTCCAATGAAAAAAATAATAAAAATAAATCTTAAAAAAAAATACAGGGACTTGGTAAAATCTGTACTTTTTGTGCCTATCGTTGATAGTATGTTAATTTCCTGCTAGGAAGAGAAACTGTCCAGAAACCTTGGAACAGAAGAGTGAATGGGTCAATGCTAGAAATCCAGGGTTCATGAAACAGACTTTAAGAGACTAAGGAATTCTTTTAAAAAATTATCCCTTTCACCTATCAGAATGACAAGGTAATTTCTATTTGCTTTTTAAAAATACTTGGGAAATATAAAAAAAAAATGTCACTGGCACCTACAGAAAAAGTAACAAGTGCAAAGGAAAGAGCAAACAGGGCAGCTTCTTGCTCTCCAACAGCATGTTCTCACAGCCATGAGTAGTATTAGCTAGAATAGTATACGTAGAACAGCCCCAATTCCCGGCAGTCACCTGTTGTCCACTTCTGCGATCATTTTTGCCCACTAGCACCCTCATGTCAATGCAATAGGTGCAACAATACTACATTCAGTGACACCAATAAACAGGACTACTTCTGGGTCGTTTGTCTTTATCCTTTCTCCACAAAACCTTCAGGAAGATGAATCCATGTTACATCTGTCTCACAGGTGTGTTGGGAGGTGGAATGAAATGTGATGAAGTTTGTGCAAGTCTCACTCTTGGTCTAGCACTCTTCAGGCCACAGGCAGATACTGTGCACACAGCGGACACTGACTCTTTCTCAGACTTGGTGCTAGAGTTTGAATATGGTTTGTTCCCACCAAAGCACTCAAAAGTAATCATGTTGAGAGCTGTTTAAGAGAACTTAAAGAGGTGTGTGTCTCATGAGAGATCTGCTCTCCTGAATGGATCATGCCTTTGTCAGGAGATTCGGATAGGTCTTTCATATCCAGGATAAACTGGCTTTCGCGTAAGTGGCTTAGGCACCTTGACAGCAACTTGGTATAGGTTACTCGTGGGGTTTTGCCTTTTCCCATACATCCCCTTGGCACCCTCGAACGGACTTTGCTTACATGTCATTTCCCTGGAGACCCTCACCATAAGCTGGGCAGATGCCAGTACACTGTGCTCCTGTAAGCATCTTTCTTTTTTTTTTTTTTTAAATTATTATACTAAAATTAGCCTACATTAGGTGTATAGCAACACAAAACAGGGGGAAACTGGAATATTAGTGCTTCAACTTGCCCTCAAATTTCTGTTCTCTGTTAAAGAAAACACTGATATCGAAGAGGTTGAGCATACAGAAGCAGGTGAGGAGTTGCCTGTACAAGATGAGTCTATGATTGACGGTAGATTAACGGCTTGCACGTTCTCGGCACTTCCTAGGTCCGTTTGCTAACTCTGCATTGGTGCTGCACTTTGCACAGTTCTTCCTGCCCAGAAATGATTCCTTCATAGACCCAGTTCCTCAAGAATTCATACATGCTGTGTGATCTCTCACATTTTTGTCTTCTCACAAGTTCTTAAGATGAGAGCAACTGGGTAAATTGTGCATTTTTATATCTTATACAGCTTCGAAGGGAAACACAAATTAGGCCAATCTAAACTCTCATGTAACTTCTAGATTTCTTGATGTCACCAAAAAACAAATGCCAGAAAACTCGGCCCCTATGAATTCCTGTAGGACTTAAACTATATTATTTTCATTGATCACAAACTCATCTCTCAGTTGCGGAACCAGTCCTTGATTTCTTGGACCAGAACGTGTCACAGGTCATCCAGTGATGGCGTTCTTTCTGTTTTTCCAGAGCTGCCACTTTGGTGACAAATCAGATATCTGAGATGTTCTTAAGTCTGCTATTTCTGAGGTTTCTAAGCAAGTGATCATTAATTCAAATTTATGGACCATTACAGAAGTCTTTAAAAATTGTGTTGTGGCTCAATAAAAACCATAAGCTTTTCCTACTTGCATTTCAATTGTCAAATATGTAAAAAAACAAAGTCATATTTAGCTCTACTGGTTTCTGGAAAAGGTGGTGAGCTGAACATTCTTTGACAAACAAGAAAATAAGTTAGCATTCCAAAGGAGGGTGACTTTTGTTTTTTTCCAAGCAATGTATGTTTTGTCTATTATAATGATCTAAGCAACCACTGTCTCATGCAGGAGTGCCTGTTCATGTTCCTTTTGCTCAGCGTCTGATTGCAGAAGTTCATGGTGGCCCTGTTTGTGTGCTGGGTATGTGCACAAGTGCCATAGCATAGTGGAAGATATTCTCTTATAACTTTGCTTAAAAAAGAAAGAAAGAAAGAAAAAGAAAGCAAGCAAAGGCTGGGAGTACGGTTCATTCCTGCCTGAGTTTGAAGTGTGAACTAGGCTAACCAGTGCCTTATGGAAGGAGCATTTTTAGGAATGAATGGGCTGATCCATCTACTCATTAGAAGCAGTTTGAAAAATCCATTGGTCTACCTTGGTAAAGAAATGTGTCTACCACAGAGGCTCTGTTTCTCAGTAAATATGTTTTCTGGTATTGCTTCCTATCTCCTTATGAGGCACACTTAATTTCTCTGGTGATACTTTTCCAACCTGGCTGGCTCTTCTGAATATACCACAGACACATGGAGTGACCAGTTGGTCTTGGAGATTTTTCCTCTGTAGTTTTGCCATAAGATTGATTGTTTTTATTCTGTTGACCAGTTGCAAAAACTGTCAAAAGCATATATTTCTTCACATTAAGAGTCACTTTCTGATTTGCTTTATTGCCAGAAAAAGGCACTCTTTCCTATGGCATTTATTTATCTGATCCAAAGGTTATAAAAACCTGATCATAGGCAGCCATCATTGATTGTCACTCAGCATAGGTTGTACTTTCATGATAAGAAACCAATTTTCTGAGATCTCTCTCAGACTGAAAATGTTCCAGTCAATCTGTGTGCATTTTTAATAATGGTAAAATAAACAGACCCTCTGATAACAGTGTTTAGCATTAATTTTTAATAACTTGTGCCTTTTAACTTGCCCTTTGTATCTTGATGGGTAAAAATCTTTCTATGGATTATTAAGCAGAAAATAATCTTATTTCTGATACCCTTTCTTACTGTTAAAGGTTGTTAGCCCTGTGTTAACATAGACTTCCACATATGTCTGAAGTCGCTTCTTTAGTAACAAGGTAAGCAAGAGCAACATCCAAGATGACAGTTTTTAATCTTCTGCTTAGTAATATTTCTTTTCTCTTCATGGTTGGATTCTCCTTGGTGACAGTGGTGAGCTGTGTCTAGAAACAGTCCTTTTGATTGATAAGCACCATTCTGTGGGGTCCTGGAATTGTCTGTTGGGGTCACATAGTGATGTGAACGTGGCAGCTCTGGCACACATAGCAGCAACCCATTCAACTATAGTCCTGACAACACAGCCTTGGAGATACAGCTGGGCTCCTGTATCTTCTTCTTCTTTTTTAAATTTTCACTTAAGAGAAGAGACAGAGAGTAAGATCTTCTGTCTGCTGGTTCACTTCTCAAATGGAGCTGGAGATGAGCCGATCTGAAGCTAGTATCTGGAAGCTTCCTCCGGGTCTCCCATGCAGGTGCAGGGTCCCAAGTACTTGGTCCATCTTTCGCTGATTTTCTAGGCTAGAAGCAGGGATCTGTCTGAGAAATGGAGTAGCTAGAACTCACCAGTACCCATATAGGATGCTGGCAGTGCAGGTGGAGGCTTACCCTGAAATGCCACTGTACAGGCATCTCCCCTGTTACTTCCAGCTTTGCTGTGGTACCTTTTGGGTTATTCATGGTGAGAACATTCGCTCCTCCTTCCTCCTAGGTGTGATCAGCCTCATCTGAGCCATTCGGGAATTGATGCCTTGCACAGCACATAGTAGTGTAGTCTGAGTACTAAGTCTGGCACAAAGAACACTCAGAAATGGCAGCTGTTGTTATTGTTATCTCTAATAATGGTTATAGTTAAAAAGCTATAGACTTAGAAAAGTAACCGTAAGCACGTGTTGTGAAAGCCGAAATGAATAATCAAGACAAAAGTAAAGTAAGAAGCTTCTGTGCAGCAAAGGAAAAGATCAGCAAAGTGAAAAGGCAACCAGCTGAATGGGAGAGAATCTTTGCACACTGCACAACAGATAGGGGTCTAATATTCAGAATTTACAAAGTTCTTCAGAAACTCAATAAGAGCCAAACAAATAACTCTGTTAAATGGGCGAAGAAAATGAACAGGCATTCTTCAAGAGAATAAATTTGAATAGCTAACATAAAAAGCCGCTCAGGCTCCCCGGGTATTAGGAAAATGTAAATAAAAACCACCTAACTCCAGTGAAATTGAGCTGATACAGAAATCAACTAACGACACCTGCTCGTATGCATGTGGGGAGAAAGGTTTCCTCCCTCGTATTGGTGGGAATGTAGACTGGTGCAGCCACTATAGAAACCAGTCTAGGGAGTGCTAAGACAGCTGAAAATCCATCTGCCATATTACACATGAACCAAGAACCAGAAGTTCTTCAGCCTTGAGGCCTTCTCTGTAATGACTGGACGTCCCTGAGATAGGTTAAAGAGTCACGCTGCGTTCTCTCTGAGTTCGCCTGGCTTTGAGTTCCGATTACCCGCCCTGCTGTTCATCACAGCTTCTCATGGCAGTGGAGTTGCAAGGTTGCCCAGGGGCTGGCTATTTGGGAGTCAATGAGGCTGCCTTCTCTGCCCTGTGTGAGCTAGCAGGCGGCCATTACCCAGCTGTGAATGCTTTCCATGCTTTGTCCTAAGTCCTCGCACAGGCAAGCTCCTATCGCTGGCAATTTTGCTGAAGTGGAGTTTGTAATTAAAACCCTCCGTGGCTTCTGTAGTTTTTTTCCCCTCCTTTCAAGCTACATGTTTCAAGTGGCTGTTATGCTTAATTCAGCAACTGTAAAAATGGAAATTTTTAAAAATTAAGGGTTGGATGCCAAAATGGAATTAAAACCCAATAAATGTTTTCATGATATTTCTATAGGAAATAGCCTTTTGATAACAAGCCCCTCTGAGTTTGTGTGTGTGCTGCAAAATAACCACTTCCAGTTGTAGCTTCTATCTGTTAGAATTATTCCCCATTCTGCCTTTTGGAGATCATAAAAATAAGATTATTCCACTAAAGGCAAATAATACTTAGAAACAATTAGGAAAAGTCAATGAAAGGAATAATTAGATGCATGTTACATAATAATAGATAAAATATATTTGTACTGGGGAGGAATAGCATTTTGTGAGGATATCTCTGACTGATTTCAGCGTAAGTCTTCATTCCCTCAGATTCTCAGCTCACTGCCAAAATACCTTCCCACTGTAGCATTACAGAAGCTAGTAGACTTTCGTTCCCACCAGATAGGATAGCATTTGACATCTTCATGTTTAGTCTTCAGCATTCCAGCCATACAGCAGGGGGACATGTCTCAAAGCCCTCCTCAATTTTGGAGCTTTAAGTATGAGTAATCCCCACGGCCTGCCTTTGAATTTGACTTGGTACTCGGCCCAAACTTGTTAACAACATTTTGAAAAAATTTCATTTTAAACACATCTGTCTAGACTTTTTTTTTTTTTTAGACCAAGGAGAATAAATGTGATCTGCAGACCCACACCGGGTGTGATGGCTTCAGGCCATCCATCTTTCCCGGAGTGGACCTGTGTGGGGAAAACAGACTTCTTCAATTCCAAGGCTGTTTTCCTGTGGGATGCTCACACCTCCTGGGAAGTAGTCTAGAGTGTTCAGACTCCCCGGCTGCATCACACTCCTCCTGGCTTATTCTATTTTAACTTAGTCATTTTTAGCTATAGACACACACACACACAAAGTTATGCAAGGGCAGTCACTCCAGGAAGCAGTCCCTAGCTTTAAACATTTCCTTTGAAAAGTTTCAGTATTTCTTCAGATAGCTAATAAGAAATAATAAAAGCACATTTCTGTTTAGGGTAAAAAGTACGGCTGTTACTAACTTTTCCGATGGGGCAAATTGGTAAGTGACCTCATCATTTTTTTCATAGCTCTTGGGTTAAAAACACAGCTGATGCTGTCTCCTGGAGGCAGCTTCATCTCAAAGCTAACCCTGGATGTGGAAGCGCAGCGGTCAGCAACGACAGATGAACCTGCTCCACGTCTCATTTTTGTACTTCTGCGGCTGAAGCTGACATGGACTCTTGGCAACTATGTCCCTTGATATACCCATGGACCTGGAAACTCAATCCAGGGTCTCCTTGAGGGTGCCAGGAACCCCAATACTTGAGCCATCATTCGCTGCTCCCCAGGGTTTGCACAAGTAGGAAAGCAGAATCAGGACCTCGAGTTGGCAGTTGAACATGAAGAACTCGGATTAGGATACATGCTCCTAGCCAAGTTCTTAACATTTAGGCCAAGGGCACAAAATAATTTTCCAGCGAATATGATCACACTGTAGATGGGGACATGCACCTTACTAGCATACATGGCTGTTACAGCAAATTAATCTTTCTTGACCTGTTAATGTAGGTCGCCAAAAACCTCAGGGATGACTTCCTGCAATAACAAATCTTTGACCCAGGGTGTGTATCCTAGAGACCTCAGAGCTTGATATGAGATTTGGGCCCACTAGCCTTATCCTGTGCAATGACTCATTTAATTTACAAGAGGCAATGGCATATTTCGTCCTAATTCCTTTGTTTTGTTCTTTCATTATGTGAGGTATGAATTATGTATAAACTAACAATGTTCTTTCTACAGTTTTATAAACAACTGATTTTTTTCTTTTCATTTCCTTTCTATTTTAAAGAATTTTGTCATAAAATGGCAATTGTTATACTTCACTGACAATGTGGATGTGAGCACCGAATATATACATGCAAAGAATGTGTCATTAACTCCATAGTCTGCTCCACTAAGTCAGTAGTATCTCTCCTAATGACTGCAGTCCTTGGAGGTGGACAGGCAGATAATTCCAGCATCTCTCGGTCTTACAAGCTTTGATGCTGAGTACTTTGATTTGCCTGCACAACTCAGTCTGTTTTAAAGGCGACCCATTCCACCGTCCATGGTGCAAAGCAGAAAAGCACCAGTTCATAGGCCTTAGCAAGATGATCCAACACTTCCGGCTTTCTGTCTGTCTGTTTGTACATTTATTTTTTTCTTAGTGGGGAGATTTGCAACAAAGAAGAAGTTAAGTTCCAGGGGGCTTGTGGAGAGGTAAAGAAGTCCTTCTCTGGGGAAAGGAAGTGACAACAGTGTATGTGTTTGATTCTCCGGACCCAAGTGTGAGTTCTGTAACTGGATGGGGATACAGCCCCTTGCTTCTTGCTTTGGTCCACACTTTACATCTTCATTTCTGAATCTGACTCTAGGTACAAATTATTCATGTATATAAACTTGCACTAAGCTAAATCAATTTAAGTAAATATTTGATGAGCTTGCTTTCCTGTGTGCTGTGCCATGCAATGACGGTGAGGACCTACTGAGCACTGGGCTGCAATGCAGTGTGGTACTGGTGGTGCCAGGAGTGCTGATGGCCAGCAGGGATTTGAGGGAGAAGGGCCACATCAGCTATGGAAAATCTGAATATAAAACTCAAGTCATATTGCGTGAGCCCAATCATAAATTTGCAGAATGTGGAGAGGATCACAGTCTGTTGTGGTAGATATTGAACACCAAAAACACAATTAATTGTATGATTTCTGATAACACACTCTATATAGTTGCTATAATGTTGAATAAATGATTACTGAGTGAAGCTTTTGCCTTACAGGAAATACAGAGTTAGGTTCCTGCCAGCCTCTGGTCCCATTTTACATCAGTTGACTAACACATAGGCTTGTTTTATATACGTTTCTACTTAGTGTTTATAAATACACGTGTACATATGTATGCAAAGACAGTGTACGTTAGACTGAAGACTACATGAGTGGTCTTAGGGAAGTTCATTGAAAATGTATGTTATGGGGCCCAGCACAGTAGCCTAGTGGCTAAAGTCCTTGCCTTGCATAATCTGAGATGCCACATGAGTGCCAGTTCTCATCCTGGCAGTGTTGGCCTCCATCCAGCTCCCTGTCTGTGGCCTAGGAAGGCAGTTGAGGACACCCAAAGCCTTGGGAGCCTGCGCCTGTGTGGAAGATCCAGAAAAGGCTCCTGGCTCCTGGCTTGGGATCAGCTTAGCTCTGGCTATTGCAGCCACTTGGGGAGTTAATTAGCAGATGGAAGATCCTCCTCTCTATTTTTCTTTCTCTGTATATCTGATTTTCCAATAAAAATAAATGAAATGTTGAAAATGTATGTTTTGGAAAAAAAAAACATAGAGGTGGGTTTCAAAAAAAACACATCTTTCAATTCCATTTTCCACAAGCTCTGAAGAACCCTCATATGTATATTTTGTATGTATTTTAAAGACTACATATAAAAATAAAGACAGCCGGATTGATTGACTGTCATATTCATTCACCTCGAATTCACAGACTAGAGTGGAATAATTCAGACCTGAAAGCAACTTATACCTAAAACACAGTCTCAATTTATAGATCTTTATAGTCCTTGTGCTTAGAGAAATTAGATAACACCTTAGCCCCAAGAATGTTAAGGGGCATTTTAGAGTGACATTACTGCAATAGCTCAAAATCCTTGGACAGAACTGGCCAAGGGTGGGCTCTCGTGGCAGTCTCCAGAGCAGACAGAGGATGCAGGGTCCTCTTGTCCTGCCTCGCCAGGAACATGCATGTCCGGTGATAAGTTTTGTGAAATCTTGCTACAATGCACATGTCTGTGGGTGACTATAAAGTTCTACAAGCACTGCTTTGGGGTTACAAATACATGTTAGTAAGTAAATTCAGGACAACAGCATCCATAGATAATGAGGAGCAACTGGATTGAGATTTGCATGCTGGTTTTGCTTCTTGTTGTCCTGGGCATGTTAGCTAGGTGCTCTGAACCCGAGTCTCCTCCTGCATCTAGTGCTGGTGATGGGGGCTATGTTTCAGTGTGATGGAGGAGTACATGACAATGTTTGGGAGGCCTACGGAAGAGAGGTCTGGGAAGTGATGACTTCATGCTTATCATTGTGGAGTTACAGAAGAAACAGACACTACCTTGCAAGAAGAGCAGAAGGACCAGATGTACTCAACACACATGACTTCAAGCCCAATTCTCGTCTCATGGAATCCTCTCGAATAGATTTTTTCCTGTAGAGTCTGAGCAGCGTCTACAGTTCCAATGCTAAGGATTATCCCAACCTTGGGGTGTAGAGCAGGTAAGAAGGAGTCAAGAACAGATTCCTACTGGGGCTGTCTGGAAATTTAAATTGACTTAACATGTTCGCCAGCCTGGCTGGGGAAGTGATTCTGCAGAGATGAGTGTTCTTCAGCCCCAGGCAGGTATGTGCATGCCTTCTACATTAGGGTTCTGGGTTTTTTTTTAATAAGCTACACAGCTCCAAACTCCCATCACATTTGCCCTTATTCCTCAATGTATTTGGAAGAGAGAATCTTTTATTTCTGCAAAAGGAATACGATTCTGGTTCACAGCAGCTGTAACGAGTTTATAAGCCCTTTACTTGTCCATTAATCTCACGGAAATGATTGAGAATTAACATCTACATTATGTTCATGACAAAACCTTATACCAGGACAGATTAGATAGCTAGAATTGAGCAGAAATTCAAAACTGATAAGACAATAATATCTGCCTCTCACAAGATAAAGAAGAGTCTCAACTTCTAGTTCAGATTGCTTTTGGTTCAATAGCTAGTGCTGTTGGTTTTCCAGATAAATTAATGATATTCAATGTCTGTTTAATTAATGCAGATGACAAAAGTTTTAATCATGCCCATGACTAGTACTCAATATCAAATTTCTCCTTCAAGCTTGATATGTTTTGTTCTTGTTAGTCACAGCATCTTGTTAAGTATTGTTAGTCTGCACCCAAGGAAAAAAAAAACTTATTTTTTTTCCGGAAAAACAATTTAAGAATTTAACAATCTTCTTGCAGAAACTTTCAGCAAATGCAGACAGGAGTTCAGAGTGAACATATGGGATTCAACCATGATTCTGTCACATAGAATCAGCTTTAACGTTAAATTGAAACGTGATCTCTCTTATGTGCGTGTAAGTGTGCCAGTTGTTAAGGTCAGACAGTACCGTTCACATTGCAGAATAGGCCATCGGCAAGTGCCTTCTGACTTATATGTATATTTCCATGAAAAATAGCATGCCTTGGAGAAACATTTATTTTTCCCCCATAGTTTCAAGTAGGTCAATTTTGATGCTTTTATTTGGGGAAGTACTGTTAGTTTCATTGACTTGTAGTACCATTTGAAGACCAGTAATATTGTCTGTTAAAAAAAATTGCTTTGTTTCTGGGCAAAGATGTAGGAGTCAATCCTTCTCAAGGTCATGACCAATCAAGTGATGGGTTTATCACATGGTCGCACTCAGCAGGTGAAATCACTTAGCACTCAGATCAGTGTCATTTCAATGCAAGACATTGCCACAAGGCTCACACAGAGAAGCCTTAGGAAGATGGCAGTTATGAGCCAATGGTAGCTTTAAAAAACTGAGGTACTGGCCCCTTATTTGTGTACAACAGGAAACTCTGGGTACTAACCAGGTATTTCATTAAACCTATTGCTAAAGGTTTGTTATGGGTTGAATAGTGTCCTGCCCCACACTTAATCATACATTGAAATCCTAACCCCAGTGCTCAGAATGTGACCTTATTGAAAATCAGGAGCTGTGATTATTGGGCAGGGATAGATACAACTGAAAATAGAATGGATATGACGGATTAGGATGGGATCATACAGCAGCACAGTAAGGTGAGGCCTTAAGCCGGCATGAGTGGCATCATACCAATTGAGGAAACTCTGGGTGATCCCATGCATGCAGAGAGATTATTGCGTGAAGACTGGAGTTCTGTTGACACAAGTCATGGAACAACACAAAGGCAAGGGAGTCCTAGAACGCACCCTTTCCCAGCATCTTTATAGGAACGTGGCCTTGCCAATATCTCTATCTTGGACCTCCAGCTTCCAGAACTTTGAAGCTGGTTCTCTCATTTTGCTATCTATATCCACACTAAGGTAGTTTGGTTTTCAAGGAACAGAAAAAACTCAACCCTTAAAATTCCTCAAAAGAAGGCTGTTCTTCATCCCCTTCAGTTGGAGATCGAATTCATACACTTCTGATATTAGCGAGAATGCAGAATACCTAGAGATTGGAGTGTTCGGAGTGGTCTTCATGTAGGTTTGGAATGGGAAGGTCTTGGAAGAAACCTAAGCCCACAGCTATGTCTCTTTGGTTCTGTGTCCAGTTGGCAGCTGGTCCATGTTCATCTCCAGGTGTCCACATGGTGGACACCCTCTTTGTGTGGCTCTGTATCATTGCTAGGTAATCTCATGGCAAAGGATACTGGCTCAGTGTAACTTCCCTTTTTATGATAAAAAGTATGTTCTGATGTCTAGTGCTGCAGGTAAAAGGCAGTATCTGTGAGTTCCTGCAGTACTCAGAAATTCATTAGACCAACGTGTCTCTAGGCTTGGCAGACACAGGATGTGGCCTCGCTGCAAAGTCCTTCCCTCCACTGTCTCAGTGAGGAAAGGGTGGCTCTGAGTCAGATTACTAGGAAACATCATCAGCAATTCTCCAATGCCTAAGCAGTGAGCTCTTTCCAAGGGAGTGCTGTGTTACTGTCCCTGTGGTTACTCCACTATTCTCAAACATCTTTGGAAAAGGATGAACAGAACGGACTGTGGTGTTCCCAATATTCAATAGCATGTACATGCGAACTGATGCAGGTGATGATATGATGTAGCTTTTTTTTTAATGATGACATGTTTCATATATTAGAAATCCTTAAATACTATTACTGCAACCACTATGAGTACTATTTTCTGGATAGAGTATTGTTTCACCAAGGTGTCTTCCAGAAGGATTTGGTGAAACACTGCTTTAGAAACAAGTTTGAATGTAAAAATATGACGTCCGGACATCTGCGCCGACCTACTAGACCCGCTAATTTTGAACAGGGTGTGGAGGCTGAGGAATCTGCATTAAGTCAAAAAATAAAATCTCCATGTGATTCTCATGCAAGTTTGATAACTATTGCTGTAGAGGTTGGGAAGCCAAAGATCTTGGGTCTCAGAAAACATTTCTGTCTCTGACTCCATGAGTTTCTAAATGTAGACTGCATGCCAGGTGCCAGTGTTACCAAGGATTACAGCAGGTGCAGCAGTCTGAGGCTAACAGGAGGGTCACAAAAAAAGCACACAACCTCTGCAAGGTCCACATCAGAGAGAGAACTGCAAACTTTGCGAAAACATTGTAACAAGTAGACTTGAGCTCACCTTAGACATGGCGGCTGTGGTTGTAGTGTAACAGGGTACACTGGGATTCCAAATGGCTTTGACGAAGAAAGTGTTTGTCTTGGTAGCCCCCAAAACAAATGATCATCTTTCTCTCTTCTGCCTCTTGAAAGACTCAGCCTCCAGCAGCTGTTTTTCTATCATTTATCCAAGGTGGGCATCGGGCAGAATTCTAATGGATGATTTGATTTTTGAGTTTGTACGAAGTTGAGGAATAGAACCAACTCCCTGTTTTTCAAATTATCCCAGCAGCTATGCTGTCTAACTTAAAATGCCCAACTCCTTCTATTTTACAGGAAGAAAAGGGCTCTGATAATTTGCAGGGCCACTTCACCCTCTCAGGCAATTTCTGTGTTCTGGAGTCCACATACAAAGCCTCAGCTTCAGAAATCTTAGCAGCCTGACATAAGAGAGTTTTATGTGTACTTCATGTTCTCTGACAGAATCCAAATAATTCAATACACAGCTATTATGGCTTGCTAGTGCTCATTTTCAGAGTGAGAAGAAACAACACCCCATATTTAATTAGGAGCCATTAAATACCAACTACTGTTATTTGTGAAGTGTTTTGTTCCTGGTTCTAGCAGGCCTCTCCTTTACTCTTTACAGTACCCCTATGTCAGTATTACTATGTCCGTTTTCCATATGGGAAAGAGAAGATCTGAGCGATGATGCAGTTTGCTCTTGGATGAACAGTGAGCCAATAGCAGATGTAAGATTAGACTCAATGTCAGATATAAGAAAGAAATTCAGATAGTCTATTGCATAGTATGTGGACTCCAGGTAGCGATCATGTGTGATAGAGAACAGCTAGAAGAAAGGATTTCGAGTGTTTCCATCAGAAGTGACAAGTGTCTGAGTGCCTTGATTTGAACTTTAAACAATATCTACAAGTATTGAAACATCACATGGTCCTTTTATATAAGGAGGATAATTACAATATATCAGCTAAAAAGTAAAACTCCAGTTA
The DNA here is from genome assembly GCF_017591425.1 of Ochotona curzoniae. NCBI lineage: Eukaryota > Metazoa > Chordata > Mammalia > Lagomorpha > Ochotonidae > Ochotona > Ochotona curzoniae. The sequence continues at coordinate 12,913,093 of NW_024466502.1, forward strand.
AAAAGAATCACTTCTGCTTGATGCCCAAACCTGTGCTCTTAACCACTGCACTTGTTGCTCCTACTCTTTGTTTATTCCTTGTTGTTTGCAGTACAAGGCCTATAGACATGGTTGGTTTTGCAGTAAGGGCTGAAAGCCTTGTTTTCATAATGGGGACTTGAATTTTTTCTATTCAATGCAGCATTCAGCATTCCTGAGCAATTAGGGGACAGAACAGCCAATGAAGTGAGAGCGCCCTGTAACCTCACTGATGGGAGCTTTATGCATGGATGTGTCATTGTTTCGCCCTCTCAAAGGAGGTGAACTTGGATTCACAGCGAGCTGTAATTAGCGCATTCTCCCTGTGTATTGTCTCTTCACGTCCTGCTTCAGTCTCTTACACTTTTGAAAAATGTATGGAGAGAGAACATTCACAATGAAAGACAGGTTTGATACTTCTGTTTCTTTATGAATAATTCCTGAGGTCATTCAAATCAAAAACAGGTAACTTTAGAATACTTGTGAGATTGAGCATGTCCACGATTACAAAGACGTTGGCATAGATTACATTAAGATACTTAAAACATACTTTAAGACGCATTGTAATCTCTACTAACTGACATTAGGAGCCTCTTGGTTTCCCAAACAATACTCCTCTTCGTATTTTATCTCGGTACAAGGTCATACATATTGCATTCATCCCCATTTGGTGGGGAGCAATTTTGACATTTCTTTTCTGGAATGTGCACAGAGAAATGTTAGGTGCACGTGTTGATGTCTCCATTTTATAAAGGAGAAAACGTTGAGGCTTGTACATTTTTGAGAAGTTTCTCCAGCTGGATTGAGACGCAGATTGTCTGACTTCCAAGCTGCGTACTTTGGGTTCGATGTGCGGCTACCTCTCTTAGTGGAAATGTTCTTGTCCACAATTGACTCTAAATCATTTGGCGCTGCCTCTGGAGAGCAAACGGGCCCCACACACTCCCGGGATGCCTCCTGTGTGTGCTATCTTGTGTCACTATGTGATTTGCCCAGTTCCTTAGAGTTATCGTCAGAGACTAAGAATTGATAAGAATGCTGGCAACTTTCTAAATTATTAACTGCTGATATTTCTGTGATGCCTGGCAGTATACTAAGTATTTCCTTGTACGTGATTCAGAGTAGAGAGACAAATTGGCAAGCAACAAGAAAAATCACAATATAAGCAGAAGTACATGACTTCAAGCCACGTTCTTCAGAGTAGATCTGTCTAAAGAAATCGAATAGGACAAGTATCCCTTCTCAATGGATGCTTTTGTCTAGCATAGGAGAAGTCTAACTTTAGAAGAAAATAAACTATAGATCCCTTGACTTGCTTAGAAAGAAATGGGTACAATGAGAAATGAAGTACATGGAACTAGGTAAAACAGCAATTTCTACAGGCATCGAAATATGGAAAATATTTGATTTTCTTTTTTTCTTTCTAAGATTCATGTTTGACAACTAAGATGCATTTTGACAAAGAATAGGAGCTAGTATTAAAACTTCATTAAAATATGCTTGAAATACATAGCATTGCAACAGTGGGATTATTGCCTTTTCTTTATTATTTTAAATTCTATAATGAAGGTAAGTCTGCACATTTTCCTTTCATTGTTCTGCTAGTGATTAAGTCTCACTTTAGAAGTTAAATATAAATACAATTTGTGTATGGAAATGTAAAATAAAACAGGGGTCTATTTGTCCAGTACAAGATGCTTCCCATTAAAAAAGAGAGATTAAAATTCTTCAGAATAGATGAGCATTTCAGGATAATCAAAAGGAATAGTTGTGAGGTTAATTTCACAGCATGAGCCTGGCAGTTCTCACTGTGGGCTTGGATCTCCCTTGATGTAAATATGTCAGGACATATGTCAGGATGTTGCAATGTGTCAATTTAAGCCTGTGCTATTACGCAGGTTACAGGGTCACCAAACATTGATGGAATGGTCTTTTTCCATTTTATTTCCATATGTCTATTATGCATTTAAATAGCATTTAGGGAAAAAAAAAACCACTGCACATAAGGAAATGATTATTTGGGGGGCAAATCTGTCTGCCCACACTTCTGTGATTGGGAAATCTGGACAGACAAAGTCCAGGACAGAACCATATTCCAGACTTTCCAGAAGTGGGTGGTGATTGTGGAACCGCTGATGATGTGGACAACAGCTAGAGTCCTCCATGTTCAAGAGAAGCAGCATGCGGCTCATGAGGAGCTGAGAGCAAAACTGAATTTTATCAACCTAAAACACTACCGAAATTTGCTTTACTGATGTGCTTACTTTGCATAGCAGTGCATTCATGCTTTGTAAACTTTTCATTAGCATTCCTGAAGGAAACTTTAGAAGTACAGAGTTTTCTCTCTCTCTCTTTCCTTCCCTGCTCTCTCTCTCTTTCTCTCTCTTTCTGCGTTGGGAAAGGACTGCTTGAAATTTTTACTGGCTGTGACTTGATACATTTTTAAGGGATTGAGCCAGAATGAAGCCAAAGGAAAGAGTAAGCCAGCTTCTTTTCTTCTTTATAAGCGGAATGTCACACCTTAGTGGGAATCTTTGCCCAGGTGCTGAAAACAGTTTAATTAAATGAATCTATTTCAATAAATTCCTCAGGCAAACTGACTACCAAAGGGCATATAAAGAACATGAGCATTAATTGCATTTGAGATTAGCCCTATTGAATTGAATTCTCACACACTGATGCCCTTTGTTTTTAAACCATAAATAGTAGGTGTTTATACATCTAGTTATTGATGGCACTTACCATAAAGCAGTCTTGCCATAAGTAAAGGAAAATTGAATTTAAAAAGCAAAACAAAACAAAACTTGTTTTCGGGCAAATATTAAGATGTGCTTGAAAATTACCCCAAAGTATGATTTTTATATTTATATATAAATTACTCAAAAGGATAATATAAGTAAATGAAGATTTAGTATATATACACTATATATATATGAAATTTTACAACCTGAGCCTATACTCTTATGGAATAGTAGGGTTTGTTTTTTTTCCCACTTGTTGTTTCCTTAAATTTTTACCCAGTGGAGTGTTAAGAATGTGATATGCAATAAACTAAGCCATTATAAAAATTTAAAACAAGAATAAGTAGGAAGGAGGAAGGAGGGTAGGGACACGGGCAGGAGGGATGATGGGCAGAAAGTATCACTATGCTTCTAGATCTGCATTGTAAATGAAATGTCTTCACTTTATATATTTAACATTTGAAAATTCTATTTATTTATTTGGAAGGCAGAATGACTGAGAGAATGAGAGACAGAGCTTCCATCTACTGGTTTGACTTCCAAATGCCCTCACATAGCTGGGGGGCCGGGGGGGGGGAGGGTGAGCCTAGAATTCCTCCAGGGTCTCCTGTGTGTACGGCAAGCACCAAGTACTCAGGCTGTCAGCCACTGCCTTCCCAGGTCTCTTAGCCGGAAGTTGGTTTGGAAGTGGCGTAGCTTGACTCAAGCAGTTGATTCTTTGTAATTGCAATACCCATGCCAATGTTGCATTTTGTTAGGTATAGTGCTTTAGGAAGAAATAAGTGGGTTTTTTTCCCTACTGATCAATCTTTAGGTAATTTTTCCTCAAATAAAGGTTTTTAATAAAAAATACCCACTTTCCTCCCCGCCCTCCTAAGAAACATTGAAGTACCTAATAAAAAATTCAATTTGTTATAGGTTAATTAAATTCCCTACCTACCCAACCCTGACTGAATGCGTCCCATGGGGATGAAAGTGAAAGATGAATTTGCTAATTAATGTTAATAAGTGAATGGCACAGTTAGAACAGCTGAAGGAAGAAGCTAGCCCATCTCTGGTTGACTCAGTGTGAGCATGCCCGAGAACTCTGAATATCTGCAGCACTGATTTGAGACAAAAAAATTGAAATTCTAGTATATTTGGCTTAGCAAGAAATAATACCTGAAGTAACCTTGTTAAATATGACTATTATTTTAAGATTATCTTTAATCAAAATTTGATAACTGCTGTCCAAAACCCACATTGGACTGATATTTCAGCTTTTCTGATCAAGATATTCGTGCAATAGAATACTTAACATACAGCTGAAACTCCTGTGAAAAAAACAAAATAAATTTTCAGAAAATGTTTGTTGTGCTGGCCTGGCCTTTTAAAATGTTTAGTAGCTGACGTTGCTTGTAGGTATTTATTCTGCCCCAAACAGCCACAATTCTTCTCTCCCTCAACTACATTCTTTGCCGCATGATTTACAGATTCCCCATGAAGAAGTGAAAATTTCTTTCTTTACTTACTGAAGCTGGGATGGTCCAGTGAGTCACTTAAGCCAATGGAATCAATGAAGTGATGCCATCTAATCCCACGTGTGAACTTCATGGGGCCCCTCCTGCTCCTCGGCATGCTGGCCTTGCTGCCCCTGGTGGGCTGCTGTGGATGCCAGAGCACAGGGAACAGGCACCTGCACCCCCACTGAGGGCTGCTGATGCCAGTTAGCCCTCTTCTAACCCAGGAGCTAACACAGGTGCATGAGGAAGCCCAGGGGAAGACAGAAAAACCTGCCCCGATCATTCTATACCAAACAGATGACCTAGAAAAATCATAAACATATGTTGTGGCCAGTGCCATGGCAATTCAGGTTAGACATCTGCCTGTGGCGCTGCCATCCCACACGGGGACAGCAGTTTGAATCTCCCTGCTCTACGACTTCTTTGTTTGTTTGTTTATTTTTCTATTTTAGTCTTAATTTTATGTATAATTCTATAGGCTCTTGGATTTCCCTCATCCCTCACAAAATTCTGTTCCCGATATTATTACAATAATATAGTTCTTCATAAGCTGTCATAAGTCCATCATTCTGCTATTTAAATCTGTTCTGATATTGCTACTGCAGACAATGGCCGGCAGGCCAGCATCCTAGGAGTCCGTCTTTGAATGGAAGTATTGCATCACTGCTCTCCTTCTGATCTGACCTGCTGCTAGCAGCCCAGGGAAGCAGCAGAGGAAGACTCAAGTACTTTGGAGCCTTGGAGCCGTGGGAGAAGCTCCTGGTTCTGGCCGTTGCAGCCATTTGGGGACAAACCAGCAAAAGGAAGACATTTCTTGCTTTGTTGCTGTCTCTGTGTCTCCTTCTCTTCTCTGTAATTCTGGCTTTCAAACAAAAATGAACATACCTTTCTGAAAATTCATAGATATTAAAGCTTATAGCGTACTGCTCACACTGTGAATGAGCAAAGATGAACATGTTATGTTTTTAAAAATGTACTGGCCTTACCCACTCTGTATCTTTCTAGATGAAGGAAAAGCTTAACCCAACCTAGGGGAGAATTGAAGAACTCAGGCTGAGATCCCGGCTCGGCATGTAGTCACTTTGATGGTGACTAAAGCACAAACATGCCGTGTCTCGATTTGTTCACCTCCACAGTGGAGGTAATGACAGCATATATTCCATTGAGTGCCTGTGATGATCCATTGATATACATGTACCAATCAAAAAGCACATGCTTCCTCAAAATGTGTTAGCTTCTCAGTAGTTTACCTCCAAGCAGGTAGCTGATGTCACTGCAAACATTAAGATACAATCAGTGACAAGTGGCAAATTTTAAAAAATTAAATGAAAATAGAATGATATTATTTTTCTCATGCCTTTAAGCAGTCTTAAGCACCTGATAATTCTATGTGCCATAAGCCCCCAGTAATTCAGTGTCCTTCAGCTAGTGGTTAAAACCTGGGAAATTCAATAATTCCACATAATTAGCAATGATCATATTAGTATGTGTCAAATATTACAGACCTTTCCCTGAGAACAAATGAGTTTCAAAGACATGAAGTGACTTTCCCAGGTTCACATATCAGTGAGCAGTTCAACAAAGAAAAGACTTAAGTACTCTTGACTCAGAGCTGATTGCTTTAGCTGTCAGAGACTACTTCCTAACAGACACTCATACATATTGATGAAAAGAAATGAAATCATGACTTGTTTGAAATAAGAATTGAGATGTTAAAAAAAAAAGATAGATTGATTTTGCTCATCCATCTCGGTATGGGACTAACAGGCCCATGACACTGAATGTCAAGTTTTTAAAATGGGAAAATAGGCTTCCTACGGTGTCTAGCCATCATGAACACCTATGTTCACAGGTCACAAAAGTGGATATAAAAGAGGATGCTAACAAAGTCCTCACTGATTCTATAGGCTAGTGATCATTCCAAGGCATGGCTAATTAGCTCCTCTAACCAAAAGCTTGTGCACATTTTTGAGGTATGGCATTGAAAAACCATACTGACAATTGCCCACACATGCAGCATTGTGTCTCCTCCTGGGCTACATCCTTCTCCTCATTGTCCATTGCTGTCTGGAAATCGCATTGGCTTTTTCAGGAACCCTGTGTACAGGAAGGCTATGAAAATATACAGAACTTGTGGTCTTTAAGTCAGAGCCTGAGGGCTTCTGGCCCCTCAAGTTTCGAACTCTAACTTTAGACAAGTCACTTAAACTTCCTGTTGTTCAGTTCTCTTGTGTGTAAGTTAGTAGTGACATTAATTACTGCAGCTAGTGTTGCCTAGCACACAGGTGCAATCATTAGCACATTCAGCTTTTTATAGCTTCTTCTTTACAGTGATTCTTGCTATCTGCCTTTCCAAACATAAACACCCTCCTGCAACAAACAACATTTTCTTAGAGTTCTTGCTTTTGAGGCAATGAGATAGATGTGAGTACTTTAAAAACCTTATCACAGTATCATCAGATGAATTCAAGGCTGTTCAGGTCTGGACTCAAAATTCTTCACATGCTTAATCTTGGCTGTGGACCCAACAGATAGCCTAATCTTTTTCATGCTATGTGTTAATCTTGGCTTTGGACCCAATAGATAGCCTCATTTCTGTCATACTGTATGAGCAAAGTCTTCACAAAGCACCATTTGGGCCCACCGGAAGTAAATCACCAGTATTTCTAACCCTCTTCAAAATGCAACTAAACCTGTGAATCAGATGATAGCTGTTGACACACAAGCTCCTGGAGAATGGAATTAAAAGATGTTTATTTTGGTGCCAACATTTTTGAAATCCACACAGAGATTTATCATAATAGGCATCATATACAAGGTTTCTAAAGAACTCTTGTAGATATGATTTGAGATTTTTATTGGCACCAAAATAAACTTATTTTGAATTATAAGTTATAGGCATAGAGATTAGAAAAAAAAAAGTTATCAGTGGTGTCTTCAGCCACACTTAATTTCTCCACTAGTCTATTCTGCTTCGTATAAAATAGGCCAACACACACACACACACACACACACACACACACACACACACACACACACAGTTTCTTTACAATGAAAACATTTACTGTGAAGGTTTATGATTTCAAGTGTAAACTCACGTATTCACCCAGAAAGTTTGGACTCAATGAATAAAACAGCAATGACCTGTACAGCATTTGAAGGCTGTAACACAGGGTTTGTGTTATATCCTGCCCATCTGTAGATGGAGCTTTTCCACTATGTGTTAAGGTGTTTAGTCTTTCAGTTACAAATAAATAAAAGTTTATTCACAATGTTTTTATTTTCTCTAAGTAACAAGGTGATTTATCTGCATGATTTCACACAACTTTAAGAAGAAAACTTAGCATTGTTCTCTTTTTGATCCTAACATAATCCCTGCTCTTGGCAGGTTTAACTCGGTTTTATGTAAATTCCAGTTTACTCTGACTTCTGCCACCTGTCCTATTTTAAATCCATACACGTGAAAAACATATTCTGCTTCTTCAATGATCTTATTTTAGTTACTTTTAACCAAAATTATAAGCAGCATCAAAGAAATTTCTTAAACATCTTAGACTTATTAGTATAAAAATTTTTCAGCAAACAGAAAACAAACAAACAAAACAAAACAAAACAAAACAAAAAACATACAGTGAACAATACCCCACTAAGGACCACCCCGATCAAACAACTACATAGGCTTTTGTCGTCAAGGTTCCTAAGAGCAAATTATCATGAAGTGATTGCAATTGGAGAGCCTCTAGAATGGTGTTGTCAGAACTAGATATTAAATTGAATTCAATTTTATAGGATTGTTTTAAATAAAGGAATTACACATGGAAAAGGAATGCAGAATGCTTGTCTCCTTTTACTGCTTTCTTATTAGGTTAGTTTTTGATGGTGCATTTCTGTGGGAGCAGTACAGTACAAGCAGTATACTCTGGTTGCAGATCAATATGACATTGACTAAATATAGATTGACTTACGAGGTAGACTGAGAGGAGCCATGTTGGACAAATGAGTAAATAATGTCTCTTTTAACAAGTTCATAATTATGTATTTATTACATCAGCTGCTCCACAAATAGCTCCAGGGAACTGTTACAAACCATGCCTAAACAATACTCCTTGGAGCAACAAGACAGAGCAAGGGCTTGGGCAGCCAGGAGACAGGAGTGTGAGGTACCAGAGGAAACAAACCAACGTGAGTTGGGGAGTCACATCATTGTTCTAGAGATGGATGAGGATGGCAAATGAGATTAAGAGGCATCTTGCCTGCAGAGACCAGGGAGACTAAAGGCATTCATTTTTCTTGGCATGTGACAAGTGCTGTGTGGCTGAGGAAGGGGAAATGAGATTTTACACATATATATTTTATAGAAGGATATAAAATTAAATATAAATGGGACATATAATTGACATATGTTACACAGTAACTCAAAGGTTATCTTAATAAAATATTAAACAAGTAGAAATGTCTTCTTAGACTTCTTAGCTGAGGGAAAACAGAAGGAAAAGGCATAAGCAGTCCCTCGGCTGCCCTTCTGGGTACCCTGGAGACTTTGTCTCCCTTTCCCACCTGGAATTTCTAGACCTTTTCTGAAGACGTGTATCACACCATGTCTTTTCGAAGGCATGTCCTAGGTTGTCTTTGATTTCTGGTCACTGTAGTGAGAGCTAACCATTGCTGAGAGTGTGTACTGAGGTGCTGAGTCCGTGACACATTTAATCTGAGTTCTTTGTCCCAGAACACTCTAAGCTGAGCAAAAATCACGCCCATTTCAGAGATGAGAAAACTGAGGTTGTAAGACATTTAGTGACTTACTGAAAGATACTCGTTGCAAAACTTCTCCCTAGAGCTCTTCACAGAAATGAAATGATTTGTAGAAATAGGAATCGTATCTTTGTCATCAGTTAACTACTCCCAAAATGTCACTCAAGAGCAATGAATGATGGGGTCCTGGCATCATAAAGTGGAAGTTAAGACTCTGCCTATGGTGTGGCATCATATAGGTGCTGATTTGAGTCCCAGCTGTTCCACTCCTTGTTGATGTGCTTAGGAAAGCTACAGAAGATGGGTCAAGTCCTTGGCCCTCTGACCCACATGGGAGACCTGGGAAGAGGCTCTAAGCTCCTGGCTTCCAACCAGTGCAGTGTTGGCCATTGTAGCCATTTCGGGAGTAGACCAGCAGATAAAGATCTCTGTCTCTCCTTCTCTGTAAACCTGCATTTCAAATAAACAAATTAATCTTTAAAAATAATAATGAATGATGAATGAATGAATCTAACCCACAATTAATATTCTCCTTCCTCATGCCAGAAAAAACAAAGCGATATTAAAACTGTACTAATATTTATGAACGGAAAAGACAAGTCATCCATTTTACTTTCTCAGACACAGCCCAGGTGACAGAAATGATGGTGATTCATCTCAGATCTGATTGTTCAACTAATAAGCTATAAAAGTCACATAATTTACAAGTCTTTTGTACAGAAGGGCTAATCGAATACTCCACTAGCAGCAACTTGGCTAAGGCTGCATAGTCATTAGGGAAGTTGGGACTCTACCCCGTGCCCAGCCCTGTGTGCATTCCCCACTATCATGAGCATTCCCAATTCAGGTATTCAGTTGCTCAGTTCTGCTGCTGGCCATCACCCAAGGTGGGCGGGGAAAGATCTGTCCTTCTGGAACATTAAAAATCTTTAATTAGGGAGCATCTACATTCCCTTCCCTATTATCTTCTGAGTAAACCTCATGCCATTTGCCATCATCTTCCTGGTACAGAGTTGAGTATCTGGGAATCTAATAAAACTAGGTTTGAAACAATAATCAGCCATATAGTCTGGGAGAAGTCACTTTTTAATTTTAATGTCATTTTTACTAATCTAAAGTAGGAGAAAGAGTTATCTCCTACCCACTGGTTTATCTACTGGTCACTCTCCAAATACCTGCAGCAGCAGGATGAGCTGGGCTGAAGCCAGGCTCATTGCACATCTCCATGCAGGTCCTGAGAACCTGAACCATTGCTTGCTATCTCATGCTGTGTGCATCAGCAGGTTGCTAGGTCTGGGAGTGAAGCCAAGACTTGAGCTCAGGCTCTCTGATGCATGCATCCCAACAGCACCTCTACTGCTGCAGCAAACATCTGCCCCCAACACAGGTGACTTAACATTTTAAAGGCCTTGATTTTTTCCTTATAAAATGGACATGATTATGCCTCTCAGAACTCTAGGCAGATTTGGAAATATCTGTATGTAAAGTTTTCCTTTCATTTTAACTCCCCAAACTACACGCTGTCTTAAAAATGTCTCCAGGATCTGTTTGAATCAAGGATGGCAAGATCTGTAGACCCAGAACTGATGACTAGGAAGGAAAGAGTACATTCTCAAGAGTCTAGAAATAACAGGCAAGGCATGCCACGCGAGGCCCGTGGAAGCAGCAGAAGCTCCAAGGAGGCACCTGTTGCAGAGGGGCTTTTTGTGGTTTTCCTGAGGAGCTGGGCAGGACAGGCCAATGAGCAAGCCCAGGGTGGCAGAGTTGGAAGGATTGCAGCGGGCTCAGGGCTCTGGCTGTGCTTCTGGTTGTATGGTGCTTGACCAGGGCTGACTTCAGTAGGAGATTGTTGGTTTGGAGAGTGAAAATTTGATAAAGGAGGCAGCTAGAGGGATGTGCCCTGGATTGGTTGGTGCATTTGCATCTTGGGAGAAGTGGTTTCTCAGCATGTCAAAACATCAGAAAATGCCAGAAGTAAAGACAAGGCCCCACCAGCCTTGAGAAAAGAAATGCTGCTGCTGATTGCCCAAACTTCCATGTGACTGTATCATTGAGTCTGCAGCCTGCAGTGCAAATGGGACGTGCAAGTTTCCACATTATCCACCAGGAAGAAAGAGAAAGCAACTTCGATAGGAACAAAGAAATGAATTAATGAGTAAACAATCTATTCTCTGCTATGGAAGGACAATTCCAAGCACCAGTTTTGATTTATGTGATTGGTTTTCCCTTATGTTATAAATATTAATTTCTAGGGAACCTGAAGTTTGTGATATGTCCTCAATTCACTCTACATCAGCAGATCTCAACATGGGCACTATGCAGGTTTGGGCCCCCATGATTCTTTGTTCTGTCCTTCTGCTTTGGGTGACCAGTAGTCTTTCTAGCTTGCGCTCCCATGAGACACCAGTGTCACATCTCAACCAAGGCCCTACACACACACACACACACACACACACACACACACACACACACACACACAGAGGGCCAGCAATGTCCCTAGGCGTTGCCAAATGTCCTCCAAGATTCAAAACCACCTGTCTTTGGAAAACGGTGATGCAGTTAAATCATCATTTCACACAGGACTTTCATGATCTAAGTCTTTTATCATGTGTATTTGAATTTTTTTAGCAGAGTATTTTACAAACTTTAAGTCAACAGGAAATAATTAGCTGTATTGATATTGCAAGATACTTTTAATCTTCATTGGAAGAAAGGTGGCCTTATTCTCCTTGGTCTTCAAGAGGAAAATGAAGTCACCAAGCACAGAAGGCTTAATGACAAAAATGAGAAGCTTGGTGGATGTCATCTGAAAGAACACTAGGGGATGCACATGGAGTGGTTAGACAATATCCAGGTGCACTGCATTTGACATTTCTTGGTGGGAAGAGAAGAAGACGATGCTTGGATGTTTCCAGGCTATTTCATCTGTACCAGGCTGATGAAGGAAAGCTTATACAATAAACTGGCAGCTTCATCATTTTGTTTCTTATCTTCTCATATGACAGGAACACAAAATTAAAAGACCAGTGTTGACTGGCTGACACTGCTCTCAGATGCAAAGCCAAGCCAGGCAAGGAATATTTGAAATGTGCTTCAATAAGATGACCCTGATATGCACAGATATGAATGCACATGTCTAAGAGACTTCAAGTGCTACCCTGGACACCCTTGATTTTTTTCAGTATCCTTGTGTAACTACTGCTGACAAAGAAACAATGAAAGACAAAACAGGAAATCAATTGGAAATTTGAAAGAAAAAAAGCAAATTTAGATAAGAATAAAGGAATTATTTACTTTTCTATGAAATAGTTATTTCTAGTACATGCTAAATGTTTTCATGACACATTATGTTTGTCCACATGTTATCCAATTTACTAAGTATTTTCCTCTTACTCCTGAAAACATTACTATCCTTTGTCCAGTGTTAAGCATACAGAATTTAAATCATTTTAAGGTTGATTATTTGATTCGCATACCTTCTTTGCTTTTAGCTTATTGAGTCAGGCTGTACCTCATAAACCGAAAGACTGTACTTTCTAAGAGACCAATGTTCATTTGAAAAGTATTCAGGAGTGAGTAGTTTGCCTCTCAGTTCAGATGCCCACATCCCATCCTAGATCTGCTTTAAACTGGGACTGGCTCTGAGGCCAGCCTTTTGCCAAGCAGATGCTGGCAACAGTGGTGGTGCTGTACATTGAGTCTCTGGCTCCATAGGAAAGACCCAGACTGGATTTGGGCTCAGCTTTCTACCAGCTACTGCGGGCATTTATAGGTAGTAAGTCAGTGAACAGAAGGGTTCTCTCCCTCTCCAAAACAATCAAATAATAACAAGAAGTGATCACTGAATGCCTGCACTGCATACTTAGTGCGAGGCAGGGCGATCTGTTTTATATACGATCTGAGAAAACTTAGATTCTAGAGGTAGAAGATACAAGAGTTTATCTTAAAATTTATAAAGCCAGGAAATTACTACCTTGGATTACAATGCACCTGAATATTGTATTTGAAAACTAAATGTGAATTCTGAGATCTTAGAAATTTACCTCCATGGATGCTTCTCCTTTGGTTTCACTCGGTATTTATAGACATGTTACTGTCGATTGTTGCACAGAGCTCTGAAAGAAGGGAAGCCTGAAGTAATGAGAACAGTGACTGGTGGAAAAGTCTGTGTTTTTATTATCAGTGCTACCCTCTCACTCCACAACAAACATGTGGCATATAGAGAATTGGCTTATTTACTTTTTAAAAAGGATGTTTAAGGTTTTAGTTGTAAGCATCCAAAAGTAAGCATATCTTAGAACTCCAACATTCAGAAGAGCTTTCCCCTGGTGTGGTAAGCACAGGATGCTTAGGCACCAGCCTGATTCTCTGGAGGATTAGCTACATTTTTATCCACATTTGCTTTTCATTTGTACTGCATAGCTAACCTTTTTGTTTATCAGCTTAAAGTATTTATGTATTACGGAAAGCTGGAATTTTGCATGTAGAAGGAGGATTTGCCTAAGTTTGCTCGTTGTTCCTTTTTGTGTGTGTGTGATTTTGCTAAAAACCCATTGCTTTTTAGAGTAAAGGAGAGAAGCAAATTTTTTTCAGTGTCCTAATGAGTGCAAATTCATGGAGCATGTTTTCCATGAAATATGCAAAAGCTTGCTGCAGATACACAGGCACTGTTGTTTCTCAAAGACTTATAGTGAAAATGGTTGAGTGAATTCACACTTTCCTGTACCCCTTTCCAGTTCCAAACAGAGAGAGCAAACATATTTATATTTTTAAAAATGTAGAGATGGTACCCTGTGCAATAGCCCAGTGGCTGAAAGTCCTTGGCTTGCACGTGCCAGGATCCCATGGGTGCTGATTCTAATCCAGGTAGCCCCATTTCCCAGCCAGCTCCCTGCCTGTGGCCTGGGAAAACAGTACAGAACGGGCCAAAGCCTTGGGACCCTGCACCCACGTGGGAGACTTGGGAAGGCTGCATACTCCTGGTTTTGGATTGGCTCAGCTCCAGCTGTTGCAGCCACTTCAGGAGGGAATCAATGGATGGCAGGCCTTTTTCTCTGTGTTTCTTCCTCTCTGTGTAGCTGATTTTTCATAAAAATAAACAATTTTTTCTAAGTAAAAAATATAGAAATGAAGTGGAAACAAATAAGAAAAGATACAGACATAAGAAGTGAATTGAAAAGCTCTGATGTACAGTAAGATTCCCAGAAGAAATAATGGGGATGGCAGCAGAGAAGAAATTTAACGAAGTAATAGTAAAGAATTTTCCAGAAGAAAAGCTGGGTCTCAAGATGGAAAGCAATTGTGTTAATAACCTGCCCAATCCTGAAATGAGCTAAATAAAAAAAATTGAGACAGCCATATTCTCAGGCCATCTTGGAGGCCCCTCAACGCCAGGCTTAAAATGAATGAGCATTGTCTTTCAAGTGAAAAGCTCTATAATAAATGCACTGCCTTAATATTTATTACAGTGAAAGTAAGGACAAAGGAGATTAAATATGACACATCATTTATTCTTTGCAAACTCTGGAAAACAACAGGAAGTCATAATTTGAGATAATGTGATTGTGCAACGCTCCTCATCGCAGTCTGGAAGCAATATAAATGCATTCGTTCAGTGGTTCTACTCATGGTAATTGGGTATACATGTTTTGCTTCTGAATTTTCACTATTGTTTTCTTTTATTATAGAGAATAAAGACAAACTGGTGAAAACCTGGATTTGTTCAAAAAAGCAGAAGAGAATGCCAGTACTATCCAAACAGGCCCTCATTGTTCTGTTGTTGAGTTTGGGGATTTGTAAATATGGGGCTCTACTTAATCCACTTAATCTATCACTTTAGGGTTATTTGAAATTCCAAGTGCTCACAAAGAATGACCTGAGGCTGTGTGATTAAGGAATCTGGTGATTTTCTTCTAATGCCGTCAGCCTGTTAGGCCTTGAAAATAGGATTATTCTCTCTCTATGGCACAGAGTTCTGTATTGATTCCCCATTGTACTAGAAAAATGCTGTGTCCTCAGAGGCCTTCCTCTGTAGCCGTCCTCTGGGTCTTCGCCAGGCCCATGTTCTCGTCTACTCCTGGGCTCTGCCAGTGTCATCTTTCTAAAAATGACTCCACTGGGGACGCCCAGGAACAGCTGCACCCCGCTCCCCATTTAATGAGATCGACTGCTTCTCAAGGCTCCAGCAGTTCCTTGTCTAAACCACCCAGGCCTTGTCTTCTAGCTAAGAGCCATGGCATATCATTTCATTTACTACAATCAATATCAGTGTAGTTTTACTTAACTCTTGTCGATGCTCAAATATGCAAAGGATTGTGAGCTAGAATCAGTGAGAATTTGTTAAGAATGTTTAAGTCCTCCTGGTCCCTGCAACGGAAGAATTTACAATCTAATCCAGGAATAACAACAGGGCATTGATTCATTTAAAAACAAAACACAACAACTCTAGTACTGCAGGATGATGTATTTGTGCCAGAGGGCTGGTGAAAGTATTAACTATTTTGGAGCACACTATTCGCTGAATTGTTTGTTCCTTTAGGCGTTTTGTCCATTTTAGCATTCCCTGACGCTTACCATAAGCCTCCAAATGCAAGCAAGTAGGGGGATCAGGAAAAATATTTGTAACTTCTGTAATGGTTTATACATAATACCATCTGTAAAGTGTGAAGGAATAATCAGAATCTAAATTGTCTCCACCAAAGCTGTTAAGGTAATTTTTGATCGTGTTTTGTCTTCTGGAAACTGGCCTGGATGAGAACGTTTCCTTCAACTTTAAGCCCCGCACTGGCAGGTGCAAACACTTGCAGGCGCAGTTGACATGTTTCTCTCTCTTTTTTTCATTATTCACATCGCAAGAGGCCTGGCTCTGTCTCCTCCTGCAGGGCCAATGTCAGCATATTCAGGAGGTGATTCATTTCTGTCACCAGCATCATAATCAGCCTGAACATCCCACCATGTAATGCATCACTGTCAGACCCCCTGACTTCTGGAGATGTCTCTGTGCCTGGGAGGCGCCTGGAGATCCTATCAACCCTGATAGCTAAACCCAATGCCAGGACACCCTGCTGGAGGAAGGAGAGTGGGAGGAGCTCTGTTGAGTATGCTAACTTCATGCCACCTCCCTGACAGCCCTTGACAACATGGCAACTTTCTGAGGAGCACCTCAATTTATTTGATGTTAATCACTTAGTTAGGTCCTGTGACGGAATCAGTCAACTGTCAAATGCTGCCGCTCTGCTGCCTTCTCAGAGGCCTCTGTGTTGCTGAGGTCTTCCTCACCTTGCGGGGGCTCTGCCAGCCTCCGACATTGCCACTGTGTGGGTCAGACTGGGAGATGGCTGAGTTTGTCATCAACGCAATCAATATATCAAATGCCATTTCAATGTATCAATGTTTCAACTTCAGTCAGTCAAATAATCTACCAAAATCTAATCAAAGAATTCTTTAGGATCCTAACACAGGTGCAACTCAATCTATTGGCAATTTTTTTTGAATCATGTGAACTGTCATGTCCAACATGTAAAGCCATTTTTCTCTTCCTGCCACAGGACCTTAGCTTTTCCTTTCACCACCATCACACTGTTACTTGAGTAGACTTCAGGATTCTTGCTTTGTGCCCAGTACCACAGTATCACTGGCTGAGTTAATAAAGGCACACATTTGTACCCGATGATTATGATAGGCTCATGTATTACTGTGATTTAAGTGGATTCCAGGGGCAACTTATCCCAAGGACTTCATTTCACAATTGAATATGTAAAGAATAAACAAATTAAGTGGCCCACCCCAAGCCACCTAGCTTGGCAAGTTTGTGTATTTAACATATCATTTTGGAAAAATTTTCCCAACACTTTAATCCTTGTTGATCCCTAGGAGCAGAGAACAGCCATCCTGCCATTAGAAAGTCTGCAGAAAATGCTCACTGAGCACCCAGGAGCTAAAATCTACAGACTTGGCAGGTGCCAAGCACTGCTCAGAATACCTTACATGTGCCATCTACTCTTCTCATCTTGAGACAGTGCCACAGAAGAGATGGCAGGATCTGAACTGTTGCCAACCTGTTCCTGCTCTGCCATACAATGCCATGGTGAATGCATCAAAAAACAATGACTTGAGGTCGGCTTTTGGCCTAGCACTTAAGATACTGCTTGGGATGCTTATATTATATTAGAGTGCCTGAGTTTGAGTCCTGGCTCCCATCTCCCTTAGCACACAGTTGGAGGCAGCTGTAATGGCTAAAGTCATTGGGTCCCTACCAGTCGACTGCATGACAGGCTTGAGTTGAGTCCTCAGCTCTTGATTTTTCAGCCTGAGCCAGCTCTGGATGGTAGTATCATTTGGGGAGTGAATCAAAAGATAGGAGCCATCTCTTTCTGCCTGGCTATCAAAGGCAAAGTTAATTCATTCTCTCTCTCTCTCCCCCTCTCACTCACACACACACTGGCCAGAATAACAGCTTAAGGCATTTTACCCCTGACCTGAAGGATTTAAGTTGAAATCAATGTTGCCAATTAATAAAAACAGCAAGTGTTTCAGCAATATAATTCTCTTTGGACTTTCTCTTCCTCTCTCCCTGTTGTGAAGGAGAGATAAGACACATCTTAGTTAAGATATTAGGCCTGAGAAAGTTCCCTCTGACAGGGGATCAAGTTTGTAGCATGGCACTCCTTCCCAGATGCCTAATGTAGCTTCCAGCACAAAGCCTGCTCAACAGGCATGTGGCAAATGAGATTATAATGCCAAACTGGCATGTCACCATCCTAATCTTCCGATGGTGGGCTCAATCTACTGCCTTGTCGGATGCAGGACATTGTCTGGAAGAAGCCCTCTGTCAGTGGCATTTAATTTTAGGGCAGCTGTGCCACAAACTGCAAGGAGAATAACGATTTAATCTGAATTCACTCAAGAAGTCTAGCTTCAGGGTGTGAGTCCCTGCTCTGGCAGGGGGTTGAAGTCACAGCATCCTTGTGGTCTTAAGCTCGAGATGTGCAACTTGTCAGAGCAGTGAAATCTCGCATGAAATGTGTGTTGGGATGATGTTGTGCAGGCAGGAACGCCGTTTAACAGTGCTTGTCCCTGAAGACACTCTTCAATTACGCATGCACTGCAATTAGGGATGGAAAGAGCTGGATGGGGTCAGCAAGTTTATTTCTCCTGCCAGGATATTCACAGTCTGGGATTTTGTTACATATAAAAACCTTCAAAAGACTCCTTTCTGCAATTGCA
Source organism: Ochotona curzoniae (assembly GCF_017591425.1). Classification (NCBI taxonomy): domain Eukaryota; kingdom Metazoa; phylum Chordata; class Mammalia; order Lagomorpha; family Ochotonidae; genus Ochotona; species Ochotona curzoniae. The sequence goes on from NW_024466502.1 coordinate 12,931,331, forward strand.
TGTGGGAAGCTTTTCCAAAATCTTACAGTCCAAACCTAGTTTCTATCTAATACCACTTGAGCTCTAATTTATTTACCCTTCTCTATCTTTTTTTTTTTTCACAAAGTTCATCAAATCCTCTTCCTACTTCATTTGGTGGACTAAAAGAATGCTCTTCCGTTTATGAGCCTAAGCTGCTCATGAAACCCAGCACAGAAAGGGACACTGAGACCTAGACTGAATGAGAGTTTCACGTTGCGTTCTAGTCTATTCTATTTTCATTATTTGTAACCAGTAGCTATCACTGTATATTATGATTCTAAGCTTTCAGGTGTAGAATGATATTCCTTAATAATCATGGCACCAGGAAAAAAAAATAGCAGACCAATTAGCTGCTTTTATTTTTTACATTTTGGACAACAAAATACAATCAGTGCTAGCCTTCATGTCAGGAAAAATAGTGTTTCATAGGATACAATTAGACACAGAACATTATTTTTCTTTCAGAATCATCTGCTTAAGAAAAGTAACTTTTAGAAACAAGTAAACATCTAAGATATCCAATGTTAGCTACAAGGATTTGATTTTTGTAGGGGACTTAAAGCCTACTTTCACCTTGCTAAAATTCTATAATTCTTGATAAAATATTCTGCTCAAAGTTTTGATGTGTATTGAAGGAAACAGAGAAACATTTATAGAAGAGACGCATAACAGCGAATTGTCAAACATAGAATCTAGGATTTGTTCTTAGTCATTATTATGGGTTCAGCTGTGTGTCCTATGGATGCGTCCGTGGCCTCTGGCCCCTAATATCACTATGCAGGAAAAGCCGTCAGGGAATTAATGCTGGATGAGGTGATTGGGCAGTGTCCTCTCCAGGAAACCTGCTTTTGCTCTGTGCATGGGGACACAGAGGCACAGAGGAAGAGTGGTTGTCTGCAAACCAGAAACACCTCCCCAGAAACTGCATCTGCCACAACTTGATCTTTGCCTTTGCAAGTCCAGAATGTAAGAAGACATATTTCTGTTGTGTAAGTAACCCAGTCTGCAGTATTCTGTCATGGCGGCTCTAGCAGAGTGAGGGATTAATCAAGTCCCCCTTCTTATAGCCTAAGGACCTGGTGACATTTAACAGGGAGCAGAGGATGGGTCACTCTGTGGGTATTTCAACTGAGGTTTGGATGGATGGATAATTCCAGCAGTGGTGGGATGTTCTTACCACTGCAGGGGGCATCAAATGTCTCTGATTTATATTTGTATGTTCATAGAATTGGTCCCCCAAGTCCCCCTATTTGCTCAGTCCATTCTGTCTTCTTCATGGTCCCAATAGCAAGTGTTAGCCGCTTCCTTTATCTTAGCACATTTGTAGTTTGAGACCCAAAGGGAAACGTATCAACTTTCTCTACCCACCCCTAAATTTCATATCATTTGTATATGGCAATTTATATGTCAAGAATTATTTTCATCTGCCAGAGTATTCATATTCCATCTTTCAGTGGACGTATCACCACAGACCTGACTAAATCCATAAGCTAACAGGTATAGGGCAATCAGTGTAGAGGTATTTAAAAAAAAAAACCAGTAATTCCACCTTTCAATTAAATTGGGTTAGTATTTGAAACATGGAAATGGCATCTCTCTTCGGTTAGATGCACTTGTAGGTCAATTATGTGCTGAGAAGTGAATCAATAAAGGCATACTTAGGAAACACCTGCTAAGGTAATGCCCATTCTTTTTCGTAGACTGTTTTACTAAGCAGTCTGAAGTCCACTAATCAGTTAGGTTAAAATTCTTCAGCTTGTCCCACTTAATTCAAGTGCCAACGGCAATCTCATTTGACAGGCTTACTGTGGGCCAGGGGACAGTGATTTGAGACAAGTCACAGCCCTGAGGGTAAAAGGCCAGTGGCAGAGACCAAAGCATCCCAGTGTCTTTAAATGAAATTTCTATGGTTACTTTGAGCACACACATCAAAAAAGATTCTTTTTTGAGAAAAAAAATATTGGTTTCTTACTCAAAATTCACAGATTAATCACGGTTGGCAAGAATGTCACATTTTGTGTAGTGTGCTCTTGATTTTGTGGTCTGAATGCAGCTGGCTTTGCAAGCACAATCGCACAGCCTGTTTTTCTGCAGATAAAAGGTTTTTTTTTTTTAAATTTCTAACTTGGTGAACAAACCTCTCAATTTTAGAAAAGGAACTCCTGTGCTAATTTTTTTTTTAAAGCAAACTCAAAAGGTTATTCAAGTTAATTATGGCACAGAGTATGGCCTTGTTCTCTGATAACAGCAAAATATATTCCACTCCTCACTGAGTGTCTCAAAGGCCATCTATCTTGTGACTACAAAGAACGCTGAGGGAAATCTATTTTAGTATGTCAGCATCGAAGAGGAATTTGTTCTCGTAGCCTCAAGATGCTCCCGGAACACTAAGCAAACATCGTGACCATGAAGTGGATTCTGGCTTGAGACCATCCTTTCGGGGAGCTCACCCTTCCCCCTGCTGGGCCCTCGTTTAACAAGGGCTTTGATTTTGCCCCCTCTGCCTTTCTAAAGTGAATCTCCATCACTCTCGAGTCTGCTGTCTGATGGGAACTCACGGCAGGGACTCATTGCCGCGTTTCTCAGAATCCCTGAGATATGTCTGCCACAACTTGTGGGATGGGGAGTGACTGCGACGGCAGAGGAAGCTGTCAGTGGGGGCCAGGTTTCCTCTCCTGGCTCCCACTGCGCCTCCTGACAGGCATGCCCCGAGTTCTGCATTTACTTTACTTCATTTCTAGTCCCATGGGAAGCTTCCTCAGCATCGATGCTTTGCAGTTGGAAGAGCAAGGGATAAATGACGTAAGGGACTGTCACAGCATGCACTGGAACAATAATGGGAACATTCATGGTGGCAAAGCTGTTTGCTTATGTATGGCGTGTGATTTGGGAAAAAAATTTTTTATTATTCAAAAATCACACGTGTGGTTCTGTACATTTCCTAAGTGCAAACACCTCTGCTGCTAAAGAGTTGTATTGGATTCTTCCTGCAATCCAAAGTCTGTCCTTGCAATCTCCAGGCCATTTCTATAACCACAGGCATCCACAGGAGTGAGGGGAGGGCTTTTATGGGCTCTATCCAGGAGCAGACTGTAGACAGGCAAGAGCAGGAAGCAGGGGAGACCAAGGATGCTTTAAATCCTCTGTAGACTGCAGATGGGCTCCCTCAACAGACAGGAGGGCACCAGAACTTACCAGCCCTCCTCACTCAGACGAGTAAGTGGGAGAGCACTGGCAGAGAAGTATCAGAAAGCAGAGTGTTAGCACTCATCGCTGCAGTCCCTGTGCTTACATTCTTTCTACCTTCTCAGATCTCTTGATTTCATGTTGCAAATACATACATGAGACACACGTGCATAAATACACACATTCATCTGCAGAAACACAGAGACGCACACATCTAGGTGTATCAAGGTTGTCAGAAAACATATACAGGGTGGTCTGTTCAACTGGAATTCAGATAAACAACACTCAGTATAACTGCATTCCACATAATGCATATGGCATTATTCGAAAAATTGTTCATCTTTCTGAAGTTCAAGTTCAACTGTACATTCTGTGTTCTCATTTTCAGAATCTGGCCATATTAACAAATATATTTGTATGCATTTATTTATATGCAAATACATGCATAATGTATGTTTATAATTGTGCATTTAGATCTACCCAACTCTATATGCAACTAGATACAATGAGCTTGTCACCATCCTCATGCTAGTGTGCCCTCTGTTTTCTGTATGATGAAGTACTCACATTTGTCATTGCACTTTGAATGTCTGCTTTTCCGATCTGTCATAAGACCCACAGTCACTGAAACTAGTACCACCTCGGAACCTCAGCACCAACTGAGCACAGGGCAGAGAAACCCAAATACAGGAGCTGCCAGGAGGTCAGCAGGTAGGACTGTCCATTGTGGATGGAAGCTGGAATTGGCAGCTCAAGACCATGAATGAGCCAACAGATCTGAATCAATTATATTTATTTAAATGTTTTTAATCTCACTGATCTCAAACAAGAATCTTAACTTTTTTTTTGTACTTGGACAAGCCCATGGTTTATGATGATTTTGTGAAACATTCATTTTGCACCATGGCACATTTCCTATGCCCTGATTGATGCCAGGAGCATTGGCACGCCACACACACACACACACACACACACACACACACACACACACACACATTTGTACATGTGCTCCAGGTGTTGTTTCTATGCTCATCCAAGAAGTTTCCCTTCGCCTCAAGTTCTGTTACTGTGAGTGCCATTTAGAAAATTTTATTTTCGCCCAAAGCATTCAAACCACAGAATAAAAGAAAGGCCAAAAATGGAAGCCTCCTCCCATTGCACATTACATTAGTGGCATTTTAAAATTACAGCCTCACCAGCTTTCCTTAAGAAATACTGCATTTTTCATCCTTGGTGGCTGTGATTAAGTAACACTCACTTTGCACAGCTCCTGTGGCGACATAGCTCCATTACAAAGGCCTCCTGTGTGGCATTCCGGTCATTAGAAACTACACAATCTATTAGGAAACAGTAGCAGAGCTGCTAACAAACCCTTCGAATGATGGTTTCCTTTCTAATTGTGGCAAAGAATAAAGACCAAAATTGTGATAGTTTTAGGGTTGAACAAAATAGGAGTGGAAGTATTTATACCTACAATATGTGCAAAGAGTCACACAATGTCAAATATATTTCTCGGAACTTTCGTCCGTAGACTGTAGTGATACTAGAAATCAGGGGTTTTATTTCTTTCATTCCATGTGTTCTCTGGGCCATCTCGCTGAATACACTAAGCCCTCCCATGATTCAATAATTCTGTGTCTGTCTACCGAAGATGGAGTTTTGTTGCAAGCCTCTACTATGGATCCAGATGCCTAAATTGGGGGCTGACCACTCAACTGCAAGGCCTGACACGAGCGCCAAGTCTCCTGCAGGGGATGCTACTCCAACACAAGCAGGTTTTTCCATGCAGTTGCTTATGCCCATGTGGAGGTTTCGGCCAGGGCCTTACACTGGCTAACATTAACTTCTGGAGTGCCCGAGAGCACACACACACGCTTCCCCAGTCTCTGGGTTTTAGTACCACAACCATTTTGTCTGCTTGTCTGCAGCTCCTCAGAGACTGTGAAATGCAGCTCCATAATTTATAGGCACATTGACTAATCTTTGGGGGAAATCTGGCTTATGTGGGAAGTGATTGACTATGTGGTACCCTTTCCCTCGAGCTAGTACTAAACCCAGACCCCAGATGCACTGTTGGCATTCCATCTTCCCAGTGACATATAAAAATGAGGAGCCATGCACTCTGGGCCGTGATGGATCCCATGGCACTTTTAGGATGACTGGGGACTTTATCCTTAACATGTGGCAAAATGTCAACTTGGAGAGTGAAATTCTGACTACTCAAAATCCTTTTCAACTTTTATAGATTGTTTTTTTATTTGCCCCAAAGATTAACTACCGTGTAGTTGGGGGCCATTTATCTGGAACACAATTTTTTTCTACCAGAGATGGCTGCATTTTAACAGTGGATTTCTACAAACTCTGTATTAAAAAAAAAAAAAAAGAACAACTGTAGCATGTTGGTGTAAGTAAATGTTACATAGAAGAAATTATTTGATGACCCAGTGGGTCATATGTAGACAAATTAATTTGCAGACAAATTATTATTTTATAACAATTGAACACTGTGAATTGTGAAGACTGAAGGTAGGAATGAGGCATAAGGAAAGGTGTTTTTTTTTTTGTGCTAATTAGATGCCCTTTCCCCAGTGCTACAGGAAGATTATTTATCTATATCTATAGATATATTTATATCTATAGATATATTTATATCTATAGATATCTCCATATCTCCATATCTATCTATCTATCTATCTATCTATCTATCTATCTATCTATCTATCGGCTCAGTATTCAACTTCTATGTGAAGAAATTTGTTTCCTATGAACATTGGTTTTTCTAACACCAGAGTTTGGTCTCCAATTGCCTTCAGCAGCCACACTGTTTGTTACCGCCAGTTCCCGTGGAGACTAAATTCTATATCTCCAGGCCTGAAAAGAACTCTCTGGAAGCAACTCTGCAGCCTCAGCCTTTAACAGAGAAGACAGAAAGGGCAGGGCTGGGAGGATTGGATTCATAAAAATGAGATTGTGATTCCCGAACTCTCCCTATTTTCTTCAACGTTTCCTCTTTTTCCCACTTTGTACTGTTATTTGTTCTCACTTTCACCTAAGCTTTGTCCAAATGATGACATGCTGGAAGAAGCAGCTGTTTTCAAAGGCCAGCCCTTGTGTCCCTGAATCACTGCAGTAGGGCCTGCCACCTCAACAGTCTGAAGGCTTCTGTCTGTCCCCATTCATGTTTGCTCCGTCTTGTCATTGCCTCTGGCTTCAATATGGGTTCTTGGAGTTTACAGTTAGTAATCCCAGAACCACAGGCTGCAAGCCCATATTGTCACAACTCCCACCACGTGTCACAAACTCTCAAGGGATGCCAAGGAGAGTTACCTATTGCCTTAATGCCTGCAGTGCTCACTTAGGCTTTTCAGGATTGGCTCATGGCATAACGTGGGTCATCAGTGCACATCCAATGTTACACAGTGTGAATCGGTAACAAGACAGCTGCTGGTGTGTGTGTGATCCACAAAATCCACTCTCTGCTTCCTAATTGCATCTGAAGGGGAGCTGTTTTGTTTGCTTCCCTGGGAAATAATCCCCAACTCAAAGAAGACTTAGAATAATTCTCCTTATCCTGAGTCACCTATTTTTAATATTTTTGCATTAGTTGTTTTAGGAATATATTCTTTCTTTAATTCTCTCATATGCCCTTCTCTTATAAATGTGAAGGTAGACTGTATCTGCATCAATATTTATATGCTAATATGTATCAATTACTTCCTACTTGGGAATAATACTTGAGTATACATAGGAGAGGATTACGCAAATAATCACCTACAAATCAATACATAGCATTATATTTGAGAATAAGTTATATACTTACTTTGTGGCGTTTCATCCTTACATTTTCAAGTGCGTATTTCCTGAGAACAAGAATGATATGTTGTGTGGTGGGTATTGTGGTGCAGTGAGTTAAGCCACCACTGGAGACACGTGCATCCCACGCTGTGCTGATTTCAGTCTCTGTTCTTCCACTTCCCTAGCTCCCTGCTCAGGTGCCTAGAAGGTGGCACATAATAACTTAAGTACTTGGGTCCCTGCCGACCATGTAAGAGATCCAGATGGAGTTCTTGGGTCCTGGCTTGTCTTGGCCCAGGTTCAGCGTTCGCAGCATTTGGCGAATGAAATAAGCAATTGGTTTATTGAGGCATTTGGGGAATGAACACTTGATGGAAGATCTCTATTTCTTAATCATTCTGCCTTACAATTAGAAAAGTAAGACTTTTTTCTTTAAAGAATAATGTCTTTGCACAATCAGAGTGTAGTCAATAACCCTAGCAAACCTAACATTGATACCATCCATTTATCTAACCTGCAAACTATATTTCAACTTCATTAATGGACCTAGTAATAACCTTTATATCAGAGGATCTAGCTGTTGCCATGTATCTCAATTTGGAGAAATGCCTTAACCTTTCTTGGGGTTAATGACCTTGTATTTGTGAAGAGAAGTGTCTCTTGAATGAGCCTTTGAAGGGTTCTCGAGGGGTTAAACTGGAGAGAGGATGGATTTTAGATGAAAGCAGATGGAACTGTAGCAGTTGTCAGTATGTTCAACTACCAAGCCATGGCCAACTCTGTAGGGAGCTGTGACATGATCTTTGGTGTAGAACTAGGAACCAATCAGACAGCTTGCTTTTATTGTTTATTTTGGCTGATAATAAAGTACAGGAATCCTGCTGTATGCTAACTAACCAAGCAGGGGGTGGAGACAACGTGTGCAGTTGTTCTATTAACAAAAATGCACACTGGGATCATAGCAGGTGATGGCCACACGATCATATGGCCCAAGAACCTTGAGGATGCCTCTGTATTTTCAACAGAAAACACATCAAAAAGTATTGTAGTGTTGATGTCATGTCACTAGGGAAAAAAATAAAATCTCAGGTACACAGTTCAAAGGAAGGAGTGTTAGATCACATAAAGATGTCCCCAAACTGTTTGTGGTTTTTAAGGTTTTCAATTCCCAACTTATTTATAAAATGCATTATTTTCCAGACATTGCTTCAGGTATTATGTGTTTATATTCTATTATCTCTTGCTAATTTACTTATTTCAAAGATCTATGACTATATCCAAAAAAATTTCATCCCTCTTAAGATCTCAATGACATTCTGTCAAACAGCAAATGGTGGCATCAATGGCAGCGTTTCCTGGGGAGGCACCTAATCCATCAGCCTGCATCTTTCCAGACTTGCAGGAGGCACACACACACCCTTGCCTTCGCCTAGGACTGAGTATCCATCAGTTTCTTACGTCTCACACGTGTTCCTTTCTTCCTCTTTGTTGTACGCCCCTAAGCGCATGTTATTCAGAAAGGAAAAGAGTATTCAGCACAAGGAAGCCAACTACCACTGATGGACCCAGCAGAGAACAAATAGGGAAGAAAACATCTGCTGCCACCTGGGCAATTGACATCAGCATGATGACCTGGATTCCAAGCAGTTGTTTAAGGAGAACACCCCTTGAGGAAGCTACAGCACAGAGCTTCTGGGCCGTGTCAGGCAAAGCCTTAAAAGGCAATTGCAAGAACCCTCATGACAGGCGGACCAGAGGGAGTTGTCAGACTGCTAGTTATTCTGTGGCTGGCTGAGGTTGTTTGTCCTGAGAGAATAAAGTAACTATAGCCTCGGGCTTGGAGGGCAGAGGATAGAGCTGGAGTCACACAGACCCCTTGAACAACTCACTCCCTGAGTCGCACTTCCTGTCACAAGGAAAGGAGCAGCCCAAGTACTTGGCTGAGGTGCTAGCAAGCCGGTAGGGATGTGAGGCAGCACAGGCCCCGCAGTGCAGGGACAGCGATGCAGCTGGGTCTCACGGGTCTCATGGCAGAAGGACTGTCAGGTCAAGTGGCAGAGGGAAGAAGAGGTGGTAATAGCCAAGCAGGACTGTGCTCTCCATTGGGAATTAGCTTGGGCATCCATGTATGGGTTGCTATGGAAACTGGTCCAAATGGACCAGACTCGTGACTGATGGAATCCACGTGCTGTCCGGGGTGGGTAGGTGCAAATTCTTTCACAAAGAAGGGCACCGGTGAGCAGCCCATGATGCAGTGGCTACCCATTGCCTTGTAGGTGGAGCGGCACCATGGCAGAATCCACAGAATCTTTGTAAAGATAATAGTTTTACTTCATTTTTTAGTTTTCATTTTTTAGTTTTCAGAACAAGAAAGATGTGACCATTCACATTCCAGAACTCTCTGAGGCAAGCAGGGCTAATTGATTCCTCTGAGATCTGCCTTGATTATGATAAAGATCCCTCCCTCCCAGACCCGACTAAGGCAGCAGACCGGAGAGCAGGGAGGCCAGCCTGTGGCCAGGAGCTACAGGTAATCCCCACACGGCCGGAGTCTTCAAAGCGCCTCTCACCCCTTGCAGACACCCCTCTTTGTGTGACCACCTTGCTTCTCGCCTCAGCATCATTAGTACTCTACCATGCCATCTCGCACATCCTCTTCTCTGGGTCACAGAGACATGAAGTGAACATTGCTTGCCATCTTCACCCTTTTCTTGGAGAACTGACAGAGGGGTGGGGAGGGCAAGCAAGCGGGAGCCCAGGCTGAGGAGGGTAGAGAATTCGTTTGCATTCATTTCCCACCCTTGTGAACTGGGGGATTGGTCTCCAGTGTGGCTGTAACAATTACTTAGCCCAGGGAAGGTAATGTGTCCCATAAAAAGGCAAAGAAACTGGTCAAGGCTGGGCCCCAGAATTCATCGCAGGCAATGTTCTCTTTCTGTGCTAGAAGGTTTAAGGGAACCACATTTTTCTCTGAAGACATATATAGATAGATATGAATCTTATTATGCATATGAGGGTTTATTATGCACACATGTCTACTTGGGCAAAGTCTTCCTGTCTCTTTTGGACTGGATTCTAAGCTTGGTCACTGCTGTAAGCCTGGCTCCTATAATGATGCGTGGGCAAAAGTCAGACTTAGCAGGTTCTGTGGTAGGAAGGGATGCGCTTTGTCTCCAAGTTCATGTGCTACTGTGTGGCAATGTTGGGAGGTGGAGCCTAGTGGGAGGTCCTTAGCTACACTGAGGAATTAAGGGACTCTGAAACAATACTGTGTGGCAGTGGGAGCCACTTGCTCCCACTGTCACTGCTGCAGTATGATAAAGCTAAAGCCATGCTGGGGCCAGTGAGGGTGTCATGCCCTTAACCCTCTTTTCTTTACAAAGTTAAGCTGTCTCTGTCATAGTAATGAGACACATGAATTAATGTTAAATTCTGAATTTGAATTAATCCAAAAAAACTTTTGGGCAAGGCGTAAGATGCCCAATTTTTAAAAAGAGTTATTTATTTATTTTTTTATTGGAAAGTCAGATTTATGGAGAAAGGAGAGACGGAGAGAAAGATCTTCCATCCACTGATGCACTCCCCAAATGGCCATAAATACCAGAACTGCGCTGATCCAAAGCCAGAAGCCAGGAGCTTCCTCTGGGTCTCCCACTTGGGTGCAGGGTCCCAAGGCTTTGGGCTTTGGGCTTTGGGCCGCTGTCAGCTACTTTTCCAGGCCATAAGCAGGGAGCTGGCTGGGAAGTGGGGCAGCTAGGGCATGAACTGGTACCTATATGGCATCCAGGTTACTGCACTGGGCCCAAGCTGCTCAATTTCTAAACGAAGACTTATGCAACAAGTACCACTATTTTAAAGGCACATAGTTTTAGTGGAGGTGCAGGAAAATTCATAAATGCTTTATACTGGGAGGAAAAAAAGCTGAGTTATGTGGTCTGCTACCTTCTGAGTCATCATTCTGGTTTCTTTTCTCTTGGCTCAACCATAAATGAGAATGTGTAATTTCTTCTTTGATCGATGTGATGAGGAGGGAGTGTGGCCAATGAGACTCAGAAATGATATTTCAGAGTTAGGATTCCAACTGTGCGGATGATCCGCAGCCTGGGGCATCCTGCCTCAGTTCCCTGCCGTTCTTCCTTTGCCTCCAAGTGCTTGAAGGAGACAGTAGAAATTTGACCCTACATGTTCCTTTCCCTGAAACGGGAGAGCATTGGCTCCAGGTTCCTATTTTCTGTTTCATGAACAAGATGATAAAAGTAACTGCCAAACTTCTGTGTACATGCTAATAATCTGGAATTTTCCTTTAGCTAATTTGCCTATTCAGACCACAATTGCATCACCGTGGAAAAGGGAAGGGAAGGTTTTATGGAGGTCCCACTTTGCCTTCCCTGGGAACAGCCTGGATCTTGTAGAGGCACCACTTCGCCTGTTCCTTTTCTGTTGGGATTCTGGGCTGCTAAGTGGGTGTAGACACAGGGTAGCACCCGCAGTCTGGTGCAGTTCTGTTACTAACTTGGCATTCTGAAGCTTGCTCAAATGAAAGAGTGTATTTTTTCCACTAAAGTATGCATTGTCAAAGGCGAAACTGCAAAAAGAGCTCTCCATACATAAACATAACCAACTGGACAGAACAAAGAAGTGTCTGTTAGGTTGTCCTTGGCACCTTGACCACAGGAGGCCAGCAGGCTCCTCTCTAGTGTCCCAGCAGCATCACAAGCAGAAGCCAGATTTTCTAGTTGTAAACAATTGGTTACATTTGACCTTTTACCTGCATATATTATTCATAATATAGAGGAACACATTAAATATCCGTTTAGAAAGGAAGAGAATTAAATACTATGGAAAGCGTAGATTAAATAGAGTTGCTGAAAAAAATATTGGTAATTTACGGTAAGAAAATGATAGAAAACCCAGAGGACGTAAGAAAGGAGAAAACCTATACTGGTTCTATGCTTTCATAGAACCACTGTTAAGATTTGAAGAAGCTAATGGCAGAGGCTGATGGCATAGCAGGCTAAGCTGCTGCGATGCTGGCATCCTAAGTGGACACTGGTTTGAGTCCCGGCTGCTCCTCTTCCAATCCATCTCCCCGTTAATGACCAGGGAAAAGCATACAATGATGATTCAATTTCTTAGGCCCTTGCTACCTACAAGCAAGACCCAGAAGAAGTTTCTGACTTGAGTGTTCATCAGCAGGAGAAGGATAAACAAAATGGGTGCGATATTATTCAGGTATAAAAAAGGAATGAGGTGCTGATATATTTTACCACATTGATGAACCTCGAGGAAGTTTTGCTAAAGACACTGATCACAGAAGTATAAATATTACAAGGTGCCAGTTCCCCCAAAAAGATAAATTCTGAAACACAATACAGACTGGAGATTACCAGGCTCCTAATGGACACAGAATTTCCATTGAGAGTAATAAAAAAATTTCAGTGAACATAATTAATACCATTGAGTTACACACCTAAATTAAGTGGAAAATTTGGGAGTAAATAAAATTTCCCACATTCAAAACATAAAGTATTCATATGGATAGCCTCTGATTGTTTGGCTGTTAATTGGCAGTTTGCTACTGGCTAGCTAGGGAGATTATTCATGTATTAAATTTCCTCTACTTGCAGTTTTCCTTGAGATTTTGCAGAAGAAAAACTGTGCAATAAGCATGAACTATGACTCCCACTAAAAATCCAAGGATTCTTTCTTCAAGGGTAGCTTCCCCTACCATTAGATTCAAAGCAGTTTCTGCCAGCAAAGTCTTCTGGACTCCATCCCCATCCCCTGGCCACCTCACCATGCATGCACCTGGGCAGGTGACTTTCAATCTGCATCCCTGCCTGCTTGGATGAAAGTGTCTTTACTCTCCAGTGTGCCCCACCTGCTCCCACTGAATCATCATGGTTCTCAGGTTGCCTCTGTCATTTCCTCTTGCCTTGGGATTTCATACCAGCTGTTTCTTAACCCAGGGAACTCCCTTTCTTCGTCTGGTAAGCTCCACCAATCTCTACATTTTGACTGTATAACTTTGGAGGAACTAGTAGCACTACTTTGGGGCTTCCATAGAAGTCTACATGTTCTTATTTTTGCATGGAATTCACTCCGGTGCCATTATCTGTGCCTGCAGTTAAATCGTTGTATTCTGCAGGGCCTTAACATCTTGGGGTTAAAGCGGGGATAATCATTGCCCATTATCCATCCTAGGGACAAGGTAAGGACTATATGACTATGAGTATCACATATATAATAAATACGGTTTATCCTTATCCTGTCCTGTGCTGTAAAAGTATAACATACACCACCAGAAAGAAATGCTGAGTGACTATGAACCATTTTTAAATATAAAATATTCATGATATGACATGATCAATGTCCTTTCTTGAATGTTGGGTACTAAGGGAACCATAAAGATTTAGCAGACTAAGTTTTTCTATTTCAAAAAACAATCCTTGGCAAGGAAGCTGAACATTTAAGTGTAAAATTACTTTTGACAAATGAATTTCAAAACCACCAATGAGAAATGGCAAACTCTAAAAGCATAAAATAATATGGATGAAAAGCGCTGGATCTTATGTGAGCATTTCACTGTCATGATTTTTGCTTAAGAAAATTTCTGGCAATATTTACCGTTGATTCAAAAATGTTACAGTGGGTAAAACAATAAAGTACAAGTGAAGCCTCGTCAGCTCCTCTCCAAATGCTTTGCAATAACCAAGTCATACTTTTCACCCACATTTTACTCAAAGTACAGCTATCGCTATCTACAGGTTTAAAACAGAAGCAAACTATTCCCTCTACACAGACAAAAAAGCCAAGCTGCACATCCTGGCAAAGCCCAGGGACAAAGTCTAGATGCCTAGAGCCATCCAGAAGTGCCAATTCCTAGAGCCAGCTGACCTGCACCTGCTGCGGCAACCTGGCCTGGACCAGCTCTCAGGCCACACTCAGGTCAAGTCAGCCTTCTTAGAAATCAGTCTTTGACTTTGTAACCTAATTTCTAATTCCACATGCAGTCTACCTGTGGTGCCTAGGTCCAAGTCCCTCTTCTCTATCTCTGTTTCTGGGATGGGAGCCCGCCTGGCTTTCTTTGGCCTGTTTTGTCAGCACACAGCCAAGACACTGACCTAGGTCAGCTCCCTTTTTGGGAGAAGCGTGGCTGCTGCTCTGCCTCACACTTACCTCTCTGGCTCCTCTCCAAATGATGCTTGCTTTCCTGATGCCCTTTCCAGTTGCAATGACTTGGCCATGTAAACTGTGAATGTCAGTGTGCAAATCAAGAAGACGAGAATGATTTTACAAATGCTGTGGTGCTTGTTAAAGACTCTATGGATGCCACACACATAATAAAGTAGATGCTCTTAATGGACACTAAACAAATGATACTTGTTGACTGTGCATTTTTCTTCACAAACTTGTCAAAAATGCAGGAGACTCACTTTTACAAGATACCCGAATTTGGAAGTAGTAAATTTATAAAGCATACTGGAATGAAAATTGTGAGAGCCAGGTGGCATATTGTGAAGATTTTAGGGTCTGGAAATTCAGAGACAAATGTACTTTGCCCAGTGAAGTTACTAAAACATATGAATGGGAACTTAAGAAAATAAATTCATCCGCCAGGGCCTCACCATTTTCTCCTGTGGGTAGAAGGTTATATTACATCATGTCTCAAATTCTTAGCTCCAAATTTTTGATCGCCATGACAAAGAAAATTTTCATTTATTGGCAAGAATTATTATGTCCAATTAGGCTCTCACTAATTCCTGAATTTATCAATGGAAGTTGAGGTCTTGCCTCTTTATTAGTAAAAGCAGTGAGGCTACCTGGCATTTGGGGAAATAGAGAGATAGGTAAGTTCCAGGACTCCCAAATAAAGTGGATCTCCAAACGTGGGTCCTAGGTCAGCATCATCAACATCGCATGGGACTTTACTATCAGTTTCCAAATCCCTAGACTTGCCAAAGACTACTGAGGTAGAAACTCTGCTATGAGCTCTGTGACCTGAGTTTTAACATGGCCCATATTTGCTTTTGATGCCTAATAAATAGAGAACAACTACTTTAATCTGTTATCTTTGGAACCTGCTTTCTGCCTTTACTTTTCTCATTCTTGGCTCTCTTTCTCCCCTCCCCACTCTTTCTTTTATCTTCTCCTGCCCACTTGCCCCCATCCTTCTATCTTTGCCTTTATTTTTAATTACCATTA
Organism: Ochotona curzoniae; assembly: GCF_017591425.1. NCBI lineage: Eukaryota > Metazoa > Chordata > Mammalia > Lagomorpha > Ochotonidae > Ochotona > Ochotona curzoniae. The sequence continues at coordinate 12,946,538 of NW_024466502.1, forward strand.
GAGATGATATGTAATTTGAGGATATCTAGTCTACCCTACTGACTAACCCCTGCTATTTTATAGATTTTTTTAAAAAAACATTTATTTTTATTGAAAGTCAGATATACATAGAGGAGGAGAGACAGAGAGGGAGATCTTCCGTCAGATAATTCACTCCCCAAGTGACCACAACGACTGGTGCTGTGCCGATCTGAAGCTAGGAGCCAGGATCCTATGCGGGTACAGAGTCCCAAGGCTTTGGGCTGTCCTGGACCACTTTCCCAGGCCACAAACAGGGAGCTGGATAGGAAGTGGAGCTGCCGGGATTAGAACCAGTGCCCATTTGGTATTCTGGTGCATTCAAGGCGAGGACTTCAGCCACTAGGCCAAGCCGCCAGGCCCAATTTTCTAGATTTTTAAGAGCAATAAAATGTCAGGATAATCAATCAATCAACCTCACTTATAGCAGATTTTTCTGAAGGAGATATGTATATGGAGTAGAAAATTAAGAAAATTGCTAAGGGCAAATAAACTGATTCCTAGGGGAAAGTCTATTTATCTATCATACAAAAATATTCTCCTGGCGTGCAGGTCCAAACATCTCACATTTTAATACAACAAGGATGCCTCCAAAGAGTGGTCTCATTCATTGATTTTTCTTGCTATTTTCATTATCTACTTAATCACAAAATACATTTATTGTGGTTTCAAAGACTGCGTCCAGCTGATCAAATTGCCTTATTTGAAGCAAGGAATCAAATATAAATGAACACCACTAAATAGCCTCTTTATCAATTCAGACAAGCATGATCCAAACATGTGGTAAGGCCTCAAACCAAAGAACATATGTCTTGGAAGCTACTGTTCAGATACAACTCACAGTTCTTCACAATGCTGGTCATGGAATTCATTTGTATAGGTCCCCTAAGATCCGCTATGGCTCCCCCTTGTCTTCCAAGCAAGATTCCAGCAGCTTTGTGTCCTACTTCCAAGCCTGTCTACTTCATTTCCAGTCCATTATGCAGGGAGTCCTGTGCCAGGAGCAGCCTGTTATCCACATTGTCCTCCCCAGTGTCACTATCAAGTCCTGCAGAGTCACTGGCCCCTGTGTCACATCAGCACACCATTCAGTTCACACACCTGCCCTTCCTACTGAAATGGTACTAAGTTTGAATAGGTTGTAACTCCATAAGTTATATAGGTAGTAAATCTCAGTCATAGGCTAATGACACAAAGAGGATAGAAACTCCATCGAATTATAATGTCTAGGAGGTAAGCTCAGGAGGAAATTCTTAGGTCACTGGCAGGTGGTTTGCTTGAGAGTATTATTATAAATGTTGAGTTGGGCCTAGCCATTGCTGCCTGGTGAATCGCGTGATCTGTTGCTTTGTAACTGCCCTGCCATTTCCATCTGCTGATCTCATAAGCCTGCCTCCTGTCAGGCATGAAATCCCCAAACATGAGCCAAAATATCTCCCATCCTCATAAATAAAATACTTGGCAGTATTTTGTGATAGGGACAAAATTACCACAGATGGTAAACACCTTGAGATCAGGCACTACTTTTCATTGAATCCCAACAGTGCCACGATAATTTCTTATAAAATAATTATATTTTCTTGGTATATCTTCCCTGAAGGGATGGCCTTTTTAGAAGATAAAGTAAAAAAAGAAGGGAATTTTTCAGTGATATTCCTCTCCAAGGATGGAATTACAGTCAAAAGCGAAATTTTCCTGCTATTGTGCTTTCTCAGCTAACTATAGAAGTAGTCATTTTTAGAGCAAGTCTGTCAAAAAGACTTTGTATGCAGGCAATTAAGTTAACTTTCCATTTCTTTCCAATGAATGGGTTGTAATTAGAGTTCATATCACTTTTATTGTTTTTAAAAACCTTTGGGGGTCTTCCAGTCTAGTACTTCCTGGGGAAACAATTCATTGAGTTACAAAGAATTTTTTTTAAAAGACAAAAAAAAAATTTGTGCATTTGACAGGCAGAATAACAGAAACAAGGAAGAAGAGAAAATGATTCCTTTGTAATTGCACACTTGCAAACAGTGGTGGAGAATCACGGAAATAAACAGAATAGGAAATCAGGAACCATGTCAGTGAGGAAAGCGAATGCAATTGTATCCTTCCTACGTAGGATTTGCCCGTGTGGCCTTGGAAAATGACATTCTTTTTTGATTTCACTTTTCCACTGGGGTTTATGATCTCACAGTAAATACTAAGGCTAAGAAGAACAGAAGGACCATGAAGATGGGTCAGGGCAGAGAGGAGGTCCGGTGAGGGGCACTTCGGGCACAGGTGCTAGGGTTTGCATTGTTTTTTTATAAGCTGAAGAAAGTCTTATGTAAAGTCTTATGTAAATGACACTGAGATGGTGTGAAGTTAACTGAATTACAGCCTTTAGAGGTAGGGTTCTTTACGAATTAGATTGCATTAGATTCGGTATGTAGTTAAGAGTGAAGCCAGCATGATTGAATCTTGGTTGCTTTGATAGGAAGGAGAGACAGACAGATGACATTGAGCAGAAAGATCAGTCAGGCAACCACCTTGACACGTCAGGACCCTGACAGAAAGAACACAATCATTAAATCCTGAACCAGCGGAGCTTCCCTGAGCACGAACAGTGAACTTTCCAGAACCGTGAACCAAATAGACATTTTTTTCCCTTTATAAAGTCCAGCCCTCTCAGACATCTCATTATAATGATGAAAAGCTACCTAATTCAGTATGAGAAAGTGAGCAGACAAGTGCAGTGTCTTGAGATGTCCGAGGCAGGAACATCATGTCCAGGGAAGGATTTAGATGACAGAGAATGGATCGGTTGTGGAGTTTAGCACTCTGAGCCCAAGAGCAAAGATATGCAGAAGGTGTGTTAGTGAGGGTGTGTGCAAGATGTGGATAAGGTCATCTGTGACCCAGAAACTTGTGCCTCAATTTTTTTCACAAAAACAAGATGATCAGAACCAGACTTAAAGCCTTTAGGCAAGAATTAGATAAGTTGAGGAGGCGATGGTATCTTGCAATAAGCTGCAAGAGCATGAAAGGGGAGCTTAGCAGCAATTAGTAGGAAGACTGAGCTTTCGCCAAGCATTTTGCTACTTAAAAATTGCTTTGCTGATGCATTGAGTGCCTGTAGCTCCTAGCAAAACAGGAGAACTCACTCCATCCAACCATTTAGATTCATCATCCCATCTGCTCCCACCTCTCTGCTCGCTGCGGAATCCAAATGTCAAGCTTGGCTGCAGTGGAACAAGAGAAGGAATATAAATAGTGGGACTCTGAGAGCTGCTGTTCAGAGATGTTGGGACGGAAACCAAAACCCATTTTTATCTTGAAAGAGGTTGTGGGTGTAGTGGTCTTTTGAAAAGAGCAATTACTTCAGTGATTTGCATTTTTATTATGGAAAAGTACATCCTATTAAAGGAAATGTAGAAAGTTTTGAACGCCCCAAGAAAGAAAAACAAAACCCAGTGTCCCTTGAGTGAAATACAGTAATTGGGTATCCTTTAGCATACCTCTTTTCAGTATCTTTTTCGGTGGAGAAGCATTTTAAAATGTCAAAACCATTGTTTTGCATTGCACATCATATTCATGGTGTGAACATGCAATGCGCATAGTCAGCTCACTTCTCACTGGAGGGATAAGCTGTATATTACATTATTATGCTCCTACAGTTGAATGATAACGAATGACAGGAGCACAAGATAAAATATTTGGTGGCCACTGAAAATGAATGACACATGCCTTTAGAAAATTCCAGACTCAACCAAGTGACCAGGAGAGAGTGATTCAGACGACAATCGTCCATGAGTTCTTGACAGACAGAAAATTTAAGGAGTGTTCATAAAAACAAATAACAAATACTTAATCAGAGGAAAATAGGAAGATGACAAAGTGAAGGATGTCTCATGGCTTTCCATTATTATTCTTGCCTTTAGAAATTATGAGCTGTTTAAAATGACCTGCTAACTCATAAGATTATTTCTAGGTATTATATTGAAGGAATGAAAGTTTCTATGCTAAAAATGTAACTATTATTAATATTGCATGTTACTTTGCGAAAGCCTCCTTGCTGTATCATTCAAACAACCAGTGTGGTTATACCAGTTTCATCATGGTCAGGTCACTAAACCAAATTTTCATTGCAAAACTCTTTTGGCCAATTTGATTGGTGACGTTTGGTGTCTCTTTTTTTCACCCCACCCTAGTGAACTTTAGTATTATTTAGACATTTGCTAACTGATGTTGGTTCTTTCCTTGTTAACTATCAGTACTGAACTATTAAATTATCCCTTTTAAAAAGTATAATGGGCATATTATATATTTTTGAAAAGGTTTATTTTATTTTTCTTGGACAGGCAAATATATAGAGAGGAGGAGAGACAGACAGGAAGATCTTCCATCCATTGATTCACTCCCCAAGCAGCCACAATGGCCAGAGCTGAGCTGATCTGAAGCCAGGAGCCCAGAGTCTCTTTCAGGTCTCCTACCTATGTACAGGGCCTTAAGGCCTTAGGCCATCCTCCACTGCTTTCCCAGGTCACAAGCAGGGAGCTGGATGGGAAGTGGAGCTGCTGGGATTAGAACTGGGGCCTATAGTGGATCCTGGCATATTCAAGGTGAGGACTTAGCTGGTAGGCTACTATGCTAGGCCCTGGACATGTTATACTTTAAAAAAAAAGTCACAATTGTTACAAATATTCACCTAATATCTTTATTTTAGTTAAATATATAGATGTTTTACACTTTTAAAATATAATATCTGGACCCAACGTGGTAGAGTAGCAGTTAAGGACCTTGCCTTCAACATGCCAGGATCCTATATTGTCACCGGTTCTAATCCCTGCAGCTCCACTTCCTATCCAGCTCCCTGTTTGTGGCCTCAGAAAGTAGTCGAGGATGGCCCAGAGCCTTGGAACCCTGCTCCCGTGTGGGAGACCTGGAAGGAAGTTTCTGGCTCCTAGCTTCAGATTGGCACAGAACTGTCCACTGCAGTCACATGGGGAGTGAATAATTGGACGGAAGATCTTCCTCTCTGTCTCTCCTCCTCTCTGTATATCTGCCTTTCCAATAAAAATAAATAAATCTTAAAAAATATAATATCCTTGTAGTGTAGAAGAAAATCATTCATGCATTTCATTCACTCATTTTTTTCCCCAAAATATTCCCTTTCATGTTGAAATTTTGGAAGGAATTCATGATTCATCTTGTCATGTCTGGGTCTCAAGCAGAAACTGACTAATCAGAAATGAGCTGATTTTGCTAAACAGGACATAGAACTGGCAACTTCTCCTTCAAGGAGAATATTCTATATGGGATTTCAATTCCAAAAAGAGGAAAAATATAACCTTGCATTTGCTACTCCATTTTCATTGTTGTCCCTTTGAATAAATGGAGAGCATTTACCTGGTAACACGGGCTGCTTCGGGTGGCACTCACGGAACATCACGCGAAGGAGTTGTGTGTAGTTTTGGGTGTTACACTTTCTTTGTTACTTACGTTCCAGGGGTTCTGATTGCAATATGCATTGTTTGTTTCAGTGGGAGAAGCATACATCAGCTTCGGCTGAAATCAGTCTCCTCTGTGGATTCCTAGGAAGTGTTCGTTTCCTTTTTCCTCTTCCCTCTGTTTTAGCAATGTCTGATTCTCATCTTAATAAATCACCTTTGCTTGGCAATAACGTAATAGAAAACCGTGTAGCTAAAGAGTGAACACGTAGGACAATATAGAATTCAGATGCACATTCTTGCCTTGTTGCAGGGTACCTGCACGGCAAGGCCAGGTTCACAGTGTTACGTTGTTTCTTGTTTTCAAAGAAGGTTATAAATAATAGTATTGAGTTCATTTGTTTCCCATCATGTGCATTAGCACAGGGGGATTGGACTGGTGAATAAATCAGAAAAGGTTCTGCTTCGGGGGTAGAATTAGAAATATTAGTTCTGCTATACCTACGAGTCCAGTTTGCCTTGTTCCCTGAATTTCTTGGGCTTCCATTGTCTGCTGCTTTGCCTGCCTTTGAGTGTCATAAAAGGTGACATGGCATCAGAAGTGATGTAAGACACCTTCCACCACATCCTCAGTCAGATTCACGTGTTCTCCACAGGCTCCTGGCCTCCCACGATGCTGCTCTCATATCCTGACAATAGATTTTCACAATACCTTCCCAGGATGGATAAAGAGCCTGTGTAAATCAATAATAAAATGATGACCTGTTTTAATAATGGGTAGAAGAATTAAATATAGATTTCAGAAAAGACAGCATGAACATATAAGAGGGAATGGATGAAAAAAAAGAATTATAAAGTAAGTGCAAAACAAAAAAAGTATGTGCATTATCCATGAACTATTTGAAAGCCTCTCATTTTTTAAAAAAAGAAGATTCTCAATGTAATTGTTCATCAAAAGAATAAACAGGACACTCATCAGAATGATCAAAGTTTAAAGGTGGAAAGATCAGCTATACCAAGCACTGGGAAAGATATGGAACATGTTGGCCTCTTGCACTCCGTTAGTAGGCGCATAAACTAACGCAACCACTTTGGAAAACTGGCAGTACTTGTTAATCTAATCGTAAAATGGACTCACTAATTCTAGTCTAAGCCATGTACCCAAGAGAAATTTATTGGTGTTTACATTTAAACAAAGACTGGAAAGATTCCCAGTGTTCAGCCATTGGAAAATAAGTTAATATTGATACATTGGTACAACAGAACAAATTATGACCCATGGGCCAGTTCCTCGCAAATAGCACAGCTGCCTCAGTCAGTCACTTACACATTGTCTGTGGTGACTTTTGCTATTACAAAGGCAAAGCTCAACAGTTGTACTGAGATCTTATTACCCAAAAAGCTTAAAATGCTTGTCACCTGGCCCTTTACTGATGATGCTTCTTAATCTTGCTATTGAACAATACAATGAATGCTCATAGACTACCAATACAGGACAGAGCTTGGAGCAGACATCATGGATAGCCCACTGAATGAAAGAAACCACACACAGAAGAATACACGCTATATAATTTTATGTATCGAAAAGTCCCAGAATGTCAAAACTCATTGATGATGTTAGTAATTTAGGCAGTGGATATATTTGGGTGAAACACACTAAAAAACACACAAAGGGGGCCCAGTGCAGTAGCCTAAGTGGCTAAAGTCCTTGCTTTGCATTCACTGCGATCCCATGTAGGCAATAGTTCTAATCTTGGGCCCAGCTCTCCATCCAGCTTGTGGTCTGGGAAAGCCGTTGAGGATGGTCCATAGCCTGGGACCCTGCATCTGCGTGGGAGAGGCTGGGGAGGTTTTGAATCAGCACAGCTCCAGCCTTTGCGGCCACTTGGGGAATGAATCAATGGATGGAAGATCTTCCTCTCTGTCCTCCTCTCTGTGTGTCTGATGGAACTTTCCAGGCTTGTGGATGCTCTTTGTGTTGGTGTCTTAGTGTAGCTATAGCAATGACTTCACACGTTAACAGCTAACTGAACTGAACGCACAAGATTAGTGCACTTTACATTTTAATGGGCCAATTAAAAAATTAATGGAATAATGAATTTGCTGCCATTTAGATGGGCAAATTGGCTAAAATTCTCCTTGTGGTGGTAAAAGCCTGTTGTTTTCTGTGACTTTGGGAGAAGTTGAAAGGTCAGTTTTTGAACATGAGGCTGGCCAAACTAACTTCATGTGAAGTTCATTAAGTGTATTATAGTGCATGATGAGACAGTAAGAATTTTTGCCAGAAAGCATGTTTTTTTTTTTACAAAGAAATGTCTATTTTTTTTTTTCTTAAACGCTTTTCTTTTTTCTTTACTGACCTTCCATCTTGCCAGGTTATTTGGTATTTCTGCCCACTTCTTACTTAGAACTGTGCATTACCAATTTTATACTTCCATGTTCACCTACATCTGTCTCTTTTTTCCTAGTATATTTATAGTAAATTGCTTGCATAACCCTTGGGCCTACTTTAATTTATCTTTGAATGTTTTTCATTTCCCCTTTGTGTCCTCTCACTCCATTGATTTACTCTATTTGATATTTCTTCATTATTCTAAAATTCACTTGACTGCTGTTCCATACTCTTATTTTTTTTTCCCCTTTTGGTTGTCCCTGTGTCCTAATTACCAACTTAACTAGGTTAAGAAAACTCTTGCACAGAGGGTCCCTAACCCATACATGAGAATTGCATTGTGGAGCTCGCTCAAGCTCAGCCAAAGATTTTTCTTTCTTGGTTCCTCTTTTACATGGTGCATAATTTAATAATCTTTCGTCCTTCCTATAAATCTATGGTAATACAAGGGTTATTCATTTCTTCTCATTTATTTCCAGAGAACTAAAGTCTTGTAACTGGTGGCCTTTTCTATTAGCATAAATGAAAAGCTCTAAGAAGATATCATGGCAGCAGGCTATTTTGGAACCAGTAATCAAGATGATAATGAGAGATTAAGATTTCTTCCCTTAAAGCGTTCCCAAGCACTTCACAATTATGAACTTCATAACATCGCTGCAGTGATGGCAAAAACTGTTAAACATTCATTACTGGCAGAAGCAGGGAACAGTGCAAAGTGCACGCATCTTCCACGGGTGCACTCAGCTCGCTACCAACACTGATTGAGGAGGGGGGCATTAGCGAGTGCACTAAATTCTGGAAGTTAAAAAATCTCAGGTCAGATAGAAATCAATAATTCAAGCTCAGAGTATTCTGGGACCTCCAGTTAGAGAAGGGCCCCTTGTCTGTGACACACACTGAGACCTGAGCTATTTGCATTTCCCAACTGGCAGATCACCACCTGTTTGTGCCATCAGTGATGACTCGGCCCGAAGCAGCCTGGGACACGCCTTCTCAGAGACTGTGCTTCTCGCAGAACTGAGTTGTATGATTTGAAGGAATCCCTGAAGTCATCAATCCAGCCACCCCACGGGCATTTCAGTCACTTCCGTAATGTTCTAATGTATTTCTGAGGAAAAGTTCTTCTCTGGGGCCCAGTTTTTACCAAAGATCGACCCTGAATATGGAGCTCCTAAGACACATAAACACATCTCAGCGGTCCCCCAGTCTTTCTTTGTGAGTCAAACAAACAGTTTTTGTGGCTCTGAATATAGTTTCAAGTGCCCCGTAAACTTCTCTGTGAGTTTCAACTGATATTTCAAAAAATGTTAGGGGCAGTAAACTGATCAGAGGCTGTTGGCTCTGGACTAACCAACACAGAATGGAACTGATGAATCCCTTTATTGTTGATATGTCTCTGTGATCTCAGCATTTGTTTTTCTGGCCAAAACATCTCTCTGGTAACTGGTGGTTCATGAGAACTTTGCCTCTAGCCAAACCCGAGTCCCCTCTGTACTCATGGTGTCCCTCGTGGACTTCTACAAACTGACAGCCTCTGTCAGGTCAGAGACCTGGAAAAGTCACTGGCAGTGGTTTATCTGAACTTGACTCCACACTCACTGCCTCTCGTATCTTGTAGGTCTAAGCTTGATGAGAGAACTAAAAATGCATGCCATTCATAATAGAATGTCCATCTACTATCTGACACTTCTAACTGTGAAGGTAATCGTCACATTTTTGCTCCAAGAAAGTCTCTGTTTTACGGGAATATATTTGTGATTACAATTATTATTGACTCATCAAAACATAGACAATACACTAATGATAAGTATGGCTATGTTTAAATAAAACTTCATTGGCCCAAACAAATAGTGGACAGAGTTTGTTGGTACCTGACTTGGAATACCTGAGACAGTATTTTTTCATCTTTAAACATTATCAAGAAGTTGATAAATTATTAACTCTATTTTCGAGATGAAGGAACTTAGTAATATAATATCAAGGATTAAGTCTTGCTGCCGTAATTGTTCAAGTCCCTTCTCAGCAAATGGAGCCAATGAGATGCTCATTTTGATTAGACAGAGATTTGGGGCTGCCTCACTTCCTTCATCTTCTGATGACTATCTTACCCCTGCAGACTTGGTGGCGAGGATGCTGTAACACTACTCTAACTGTGCTCTAACACTGGCCTCTGTGTTCCTTGCCGGTGTACTCAACAGCTGGCTGCTGCAGCTACAGCTGTTTGTGCAACATGGTTTGCTGGGTTTCCGAAATATCCACCTAATTGTCCTAACCTTCCCTTCACACACACACACACACCAAAAAAACCCAAAAAACAACAAACCAGAGTTCTCATCCACTCCTCATTTCCACCACTTGCTACGAACCTCCACTGGATCCCCTCGTACACCCGGCATGCTTCCTGCCGGGGGCCCTGCGTGGCTTCATGGCAGCTTATGCAGAGCTAGGGCTTTTTTGTCCTTGCAGATCTCTGTCATGTAATCGTAGCTCCACAAATACCTTCTGAGCACCTGCTCAGTGCCATACTCTATAAAAGATGTTTAGAAAGGGGAAATGACAAACTAGGGCCTCAAGGAAATCATGAGGAAACTACGCAGAAAGGCAATCTCACAATATCTCTTGGATATTCTCTATTACGGATGTACATCAGAATTTTCCATTCTCTGTAGAGTTACCTTCCTTAGCATTTTAAATCCAGGAATCATTTGTTCTTTTGAATGTCATACAGTGTGACAAATGAATTCCCCGAGTTTCACTGAAGCACTTAATCAGCTGCTGTGTATGTGTCGTTCCTCTCCCTGGGTGGTCTCACAGTCAAGACGCACCGGCTTGCTTTATTCTTGAGCAGGCTCTTCATGCATCAGGTGAAAATATTCCAAAAACACAGGTAAACAAATAACCAAAGCAGGACGGAAAGCATAGGTCTCAATCTCTCCTACCCATGCTCTTTTTTGATGGTCTTGTGCGGAAAGCTGAATTACTGCAGTGTTAAAAAAAATCAGGCCTATCGATTTATGTAGACCATCATCAATAGGACCAGTACTGGTGGGTCCCAGTGGTGGCAAGTGGCCTCTCTACATGATTGGAGAAGCTAGCAAGCCGGACACTTCAGCTTCCTCCAATCCAATATCCTCCAGTGCAAAGAAATACAGTGAAATAACAGTCAGCCCCACTGAAATGGCACACCTGCTTTCACAAAGGAATGCACAAATGAACAGCACAAGGCTCTGCTTCTTAAGCTGGATGTCTAAACATTAAGGACATGTTAGATTTTTTTCTTTAAGCTCTTAAGATGGGAAAGGTAGAGCCAAACAATACAATGTCAGAGACAGGTCTCTGTCTACCCGAGCCTCTGCTCACAGGACCTTGGTTCACTTTAATCTGCCCATACAAGTTCAGTTTCCTGAAAATCATGGCTTCACCTCCATCCTCTTCAGCCTTTGAGCATATTTGCGTCGTTCTTTAGAACTGGGCATTTTCAAATCAGCATAACCATCTGAAATCCTGAACTTCCGATCAGCATTTGAAGATTACAAAGAGTTAATATATATGGAGAAAAGTTGGTACCTAAAAAGAATCAACTACATTTCCTTTTCAATTTCTCTGTCTTCTAACTTTAAAAACAGATTGAATCACTGTCACAGTATCAGTCACAATCAGAATTACACCCTGCTGGGCAGTGCATGGCTGCCATTCCGCTCGGAGCTTGTGGGGCTGCCAGCAGCCACCTCCCTCCACCCCATCACTCAGCCCCATCATCTTGGTCCCTCCGGCATCGTTCTGATGCTGAATTACAGCACAAGTAAGATCAGAAGGCACATGTTCATGTGGGTCAGTTTCACTGAAATTAAGTGAAATGAGTGAAAACCTCAAGTGTGAGAGCTTGAGTTCCATCCAGGGGCTTTAGGTTGATTCCTATGCTCCCCCTTGACATTGGAAAGGGAAGTCAGGCATGCAGGAGCTCTGTTGCCATCCTTTGTTTGTGGAAGACCCTTGGTCTGCCTAGGATTTCTTACAGAGCACTCATTATTTTTTTGTTCTTGCAGGGGCTGCCACCCCAGTTCCCAGAAATTAGCATTTCCTCCTCTAGCCTCCACCAGTAGGAATACCAAAGGAACACTCTTTTAATCAACTCTGTGCCACAGAAGAACTTGAAGCAGCGATGATGAAAGTTAATCCCCAGAGGTCCTGTCTGCCCAACTTAAAGTCTTCACTTCTCATCCAATTTCCCTTCACTCTGAAGCAAAAGTGCAATTTTTCATTTTCTCTGGAACTAAGAATGCAGCAAGATGCTCAGGCAGGAATCTCTGGGAACATCAAAGGGACTCAAGCGCACAGATCTCCTCCAACCATGTGTTCTGTCTGCATGGCTCCCTCAGGAATGTGTGCATCTGATTGAAAAGCCAGGCATCACAGCCCCATCAATCACTCCCCCAAGCACTTCTTACTCACAGGCAGGCAAAAGTTGACTTGGTCTTGTGACGATATGTTTTAATTGTCCTTCATCATTTGTTGCACAAGAATAGCTTTATTCTCTGAATGTTTTCACACCTGATTATGTATTTTCTAGATCTCATGTTAAGAACATATCAGATTCATAAGCACTGCCGCTTTGATATCCAGCAGGCTAACCCACACCCTGCACTCTGCTGTAGTATTCGGAGATTTCAGTATTGCTTTTCTATCTCTTAGATGTCTTTCAGGTGTTCTAAATATCAGGTGGATTAAAGTAATTTCAGAGTGACAGTATTTTGGAAGTGCAAAGTGGTTGAAAGTATTTGAAAGCATTTAGAGTTCATTGCCTGCTCTTTCCTGCCCAGATCAGCATGTGATCTCATCGGGCACTCATGTTTAGAGGCTGAGGTATTTCATTCTTGGAAATTTTATTGCACAGTAAATTAGATATGGAAAATTACTGCAACAGCATCAACAGAAGCAGCCATTTATTGTCAGCTGGTACTTTCAAAAATCAGATGCCCTCTATCTGGTGATAATATGTTTGTCAGACTCAGTTAAAGCTTCATGAAAAAGTTACGATTTCGTTGTGTACTAATTTAACTAAAGTTTTCCTTTACGAGTTGTGGACATGCACCTATCTACAGGTCTTGGGAAGCTGGAGTCTTGGATGGAAGTTACTCTGCTCAAGGTGTCAGGTGAGGTAGAAAACACCAGTCATCCACTTATTTTCCACAGTACCCACAGCCCATGAGTGGATGTCTTTTGTAAGCATTTGAGAGTGAGAGAACAAAAGAAATAGCACTCCCATGTGCCATCTTCTTGACTCACTCACCAAATGCCTGCAACAGCTGGGACAAGGCTGGGGCTGGACTGAGGACTCAGTCCAAGTCTCTCACATATCTGGGAGGCACCTGATTAATTGGGCCTTCACTGCTGCCCCCTAGGGTCTACATTAAGGAAGTTGAAGTGAAGGGTCTGGGCCAGGTTACACACTCTCACTATGTTGGCAGACAGAGTCATCTACATTGGTAGATTAACTGCTAGGTCAAGAGTCTGCCCACCATGAAAGTCTTTTAATTTTTAATTTTACTTTTAAATCTTTAAAATCAGAATTTAAACACTGAGTACCATAATCACACAAAGAACCTTCAAAAGGTTCATAGGAATAAATATTATGAAAATATGCATGCATTTCAAAAACTTTTGCAATAAAATAAACATCCTTCAAACTTTTGAGGTGACACTGGTATATCATGTCTTACCTAGAGTATATTCATATTTTAGTACAATTATAAAATATAATTTGAATACTAGTGCACATGTGCTCACACTTGTGTGTGTGTGTGTTTTCTCCATGGAGGAAGGGGCCCATCAGGGCACAAGAGCCCAGAGCTCATGAAAGTCCTAATGTGACACCATTCCAAGATTTCGTCCTGAGTGAGGTCAAGCATTCACCGGGAGCTTGTCAGCAGGCGACCATGGTAAACATGTCACTCAGGGGTTCCATTTTGTCTCAGGTCAGTGTTCTGCCCTACCAATCCCACTCCTTTGCCTGTCCCATCCTGCTTGACACGGCCTCGTTTCTCTAATCAGTCTACACAAGAGACCCAGAAACAGAACCCGAAGACAGTGGGGAATGATGTTTCTTCCCAACCTCTGGCAGAGAGAAGGGATACTAGAAGACCGTATCGAATGCAGGGAAGAAATTGTCATGCAGTGCACAAGGGACAGAATTTGGAGAGAAAGATCCAAGTGCAAATGCTGGCTCTGCCATTTACAGGGTGAGCTGCTTAGACCGATCACGTGACTCAGATGACCTTTTGAAAATTGGTGAGAGTCATACTTTCTTGGCAGGTTGTTGTAATAACTAATAACTGATGTGCAAACTATTAACATAGCTAAAGACCTTCTTTTTAAAAGTATAACACAGTGACAAGCGAACAATGATGTGAGATAGAGAAGAATTGATAGTAAAATAATAATTGCATAATAAATGATTGGCATTCTTACTATGCCAGCCATTTCCTTGTTCAGACTCTCAATTGGCACTCTCTTGCCTTGCAGTCTAGAACTTTAAAAACAGTACTCCCAACTTCTGTCACTGCTCTCTTCTTCCTTGCAGCTTCAGGATTGTTCTAGACAGCCTGGTTTGCCATTAGGGTTTCAGTGTTACAGCGCTGTGCTTTTGCAAGTGCTGTTCCCTCTGCCCGGGACATCATTCCTTCCCTCCATATTCGTCTGACCAGGAAATTCCCATCATCCCCATCCTAAATACTTTTATTCTTCATCCTTCACTGTTGCACATCATGTTTCATACTTCTCACTATAGCATACCTTAAAAATAGAAGATACCATTTAACTACTTAGGGCTCACAAATTCAATATTAGTATTTCCTTAGATTGCCATTTAAATACAGACACAGAATGGGAAAGTGAGGTTGTAAGAACTTTCTTGTCCACATTTAGCTAGCCATTAAGCTAAAGTGAACTCAGAAACTTCATTGGAAGGTAACTCATCAATATCGGTGGGCTGTTTCAATCTCCTGTGTCTACTCCTTACCACCAATGTTCTAACTGTTCAAGCTTAGTTTTTTCCGTATAAGCCAATAAGGCAAAAATTCCAAATCTTCCCATTCTTTACTCTAAAATACTTGTCAGAAATGTAATGAACCAAATTTGGAACGATTTCAAACTTCTGTAATATTATTAATGATGCGTAATTATAACTGGCTTGGCTGATATATACATGGAAAAAGCAGGAAATAATTTTTACAACTCTTGATAGAGAGAGAAAATCTTGATTTTAGAAATAGATAGCAACTTCCAAATTGATGATTATTATTTTATTAATCTATTAAGCACATGCTCATTTTATTCCATTTAGTACTTGAAAGTGAGAGATCAACTTCATCAAAACAACTTTGATCATTGAAGATAATTCATAATTAAGTTCTTAAACTTTGTAACGGAATATTAATGCATTTGGTCCAAATACATATTTAATGAAAATTTAAGTGTTTTCAAGCTTTAAATATTTATTATCTGTCCTTTAGATGTCAGCATTTTTTGACACAAGTGTGCTACAGCTTAATGCTTCTATGGAGATTAAAATGTGCATTGTATTAATAAGAGTGATGATTTATGTTAGAATGTGCTGTCATCTTCTGTAATAAAAAAGATTACAAAATAGATAGCTGTAACATCTAGTGAAGGGAAGGCTGATTTGAAATTTTCCTGTTCATTTTTTAACCAGGAAAGCTATTTATAAGATCTCTCCATATTAAACCATACCCAATCAGTTCTACTGGCGGTGAGATGACTTCTAAAAATGATTGAAAAAAAAAAGAGAGCGAGATGATAAACAGGCCTATTATTGGAGTAGAAGCCACACATTGAATGCCCCATCAACAGGGTTGCAAGCAGAGCTGACTCCTTGTGAAGAAGAGAAAGCCTGGCAGAGGGATGGGCCTATCAACAGGCCGCAATGTGTTCCCAAAGATGCCAGGATGGTGTCCTACAAGGTGAACATTTTTAAACTTCTGAATTCAGAGTCTATTTAAAATGCATTATCCAAGAGGCTATTTGCTATCTTTAGAAGTTTAATGCATTTTAAAGTAATACTCTTGCATTATGAAGTGTGAAATCACGAAGCTCGACATGGGAAGACCATAACCAAGGCCTCCTCCGTTATACAGTGCCATGAGTCAGACAGGGAACCCCATTATCAACAGGCAGGTGCACATCCATGTGAATTCTTCTTCCCTAGGCCACAGTAGACAGCGATCAATTAGTGGAGGAAATTTAACATGTCTTACCTCTGAAAGCTTATTTTAGGAATACATAAAATATTTTCTTTCTAAAACTGCTTGGTGACATATGAAGAAATTCATATATATAAAATAGATACCTGTAAGTTATTGGGAGAACACTTATACTCCATGAAAGAAAAATAAGAGTAAAATGTGACTGGTCAAGCAAGTAGTTATTATCTCCCTATAGCAGGACCATGTTCTTCTCATCAGCTACATAAATTTGGCCAAATAAACTATTATTAAAAAGGTGTAGTTAGGCATCAGTTTTGTGAAAAATAGCAATGAACTCTAGCTTCGCAGTCTTAAAGCACATTTAGATAAAAGGAAACTCACAGGTACAAGGAATGAATGATAGTGGTGGTAGTTTATCTCTAAATCCTAGTTAACATAGACATTATTAGACATTACCACTCACATTAATTAAACACTATTTCATTATATTGCCAGAAATCACTAATTTGCATAGTTGTTAAAAATCATTTCTTATCTGAACTTTTCATATTGAGTTTCACCCTATTCATAGACAACAGAGTCTGGAAAAATCCATGCTATGCTTTCTATCAAGGTAGCAACCAGCCCAAACATTATCCCAGGAAAAATCACAACATGAGAATTACAGCATTTATTTTTCCTGGCAGTCCCTGAAAAACCCCACAATCTACAAATTTAACCTACCTTTATATAGGCATTTTATTGCTCTTCACACTTTGATGCTATGAGAGATCTTAAACACTATTTAGAAGTGCCTGTCAATGTCTTGCTTTCTCTAGAAGTTTGTTTTTAAACTATACAGGAGTGACAGTAATATGATCTTCTGGTCACAACTTGGCTGGGGCTTTCTCATTTGGAAACTGGGACAGAGACCCAGCTGACTGAACCCAAAGAAGAAAACCAAAGCATTAAATCTAGAAGTGATGTGAAGTGTAGAGTGCTACGCCAACAGTAAGGGGCTTATTATTGGAAAGGATTCTGCAAATGACATAGTACTAATGATAATAGCTCAACCAACTTTGACAAGTTTCCAAACTTCCCCAAACTAGAGGAGGAACTAATGTTATAATCTCACAGATGAAATTTTCTGGGTTGGTAAGCAGTTTTCTGAGGTCATATTACTTATATGTGATGAAAGTAAGTTTCAATTAAGTAATTAATAATCAAAATCTTACGAGTATTTAATTTTCTGCTCATTCTTGCATCTGGATCTAACCCATCTTCTGACCTTGGAAGAGTGGTTGTGTTGGTCCCATACAACTTAATGCTTGGCTTGTTTTAACTTTGCCAATTCTGTTGTGAATGTAATTTTTATCTCCTTAAACTAGGTTACAAGTCAAGTTTAGGGACTGAAGCAATTTTTGAAAATAATAAACTTCAGAAATATTGAACATTTTATGAATTAGATTGAATTTAAGGGATTCTTAACAATTTTTCTTAGGCCTGATGGTGATATTTCAGTCACATTTTTAAATGAATTTATATTTCCTAAAGAAACATACAATTTAATTTAAGGAAAAAATATATAATGCTGAAAACTTGCTTAAAAATATCCTGCAGGGTGTTGAGGAGATAGAAATAAAAGGCAGTCAGGGGACAGAAATGAACGGAGACCAGCCATAAGTAGATAATTTAAACAAAAAGTTTTTCAAAAAATGTAGGAGTTTGGTACACTATTATATTTTTGTGTATAATTGAAAAGTTCCATAATAAAAGATAAAAAATTATTTTTGAATGCTAGAACAATGGAAAACCATTAATCATTAATATTGGTAAAACTTTAAATACAGAACAGACTCAGTTAAGTCATGAATTTATATTGACAATATAGGTTTTGACCATATATGTTGACTATAAAGGTTCAGATCAAACAAAATTCATTTCTTACTCGGATGAACAGGAAGTGTTTGCAAAATTTTCACTCCAGAAATCAACCCTATATTGAGTTACTTCAATCACAGCTGATAGACTGTCCTCTTGGGTAGCTCTGTTTTGTCTACCGTCATGTGCAATCCTTCTCATCCCACAAAGAAAAGTAAAAATGATTTAGCAGTATTTGTAATATCCAAACTATTCATAACATGAACTATTTCTAAAGAAATTAAAAATCACAGCTGATATATATCAATATTAGTCTGTCATGCCAAGGGGTGATTGGCTATCTCTTCTGAGTAGCTTTCTGCATTTCCAGGCACAGAACTTTTAGAGAGACTGATTCTCCAGGCTCTGGGTATGGCACAGACTGGCATGAGCTTGGCAATGTGATCAAATTCCAAGTTCCCCAGCACGTCATACATCTTGGCCCACTCCCATTCTGAGACAGAAGGATGTGAAGAGATATCCATGGGAAAGCGACTTATGGATCCATAAGAAGTAAATCAACATGACCAACGGTAGGCACGTTGCAAGCAGAATGCTGGCCCTGCCACAGAAAGCAGACCAGGGATGGAGTGACATGGAGTCCAGGTGGCATCGCTGAGCCACTGAATCAAATATCATTGTAGCCTAATTTCCCTCATTACATTTCAGTTTTGAAAGGCAACCCATATTCTTTTTTTAAATGAAAAGTAGTTTTCTCACCTGAAGTGAAGCCCATTTCAGATGCTATGGCAGGAGTGAACACAGCCCCTATTACAGGAGCGCTGTTCTATGAGGAACAGCCACAATCTATATCTGTCTTCTTGTGTGCTTTATGCCTTCATCACAGTCCATCTCCAGATGGCTGAACTAAGTGATGAATCTGATGAGCTGTGGCAGACAGGTGCTCAGGAAGGGCAGCAGGATTTACTGAGAAAACCAAACCTTATGAGAAATATGTCAACATGCCAATAAAGCATGTGGACGGCCACAGGACCTTAGAGGTCTTAACTGTAGAGCATTTGCCATTCCACTTCTATACATGCTTGGAAACACAGAAAATATAAGCAATCATAAAGCCAAAAGGACTTCTTAAATGCCCTTTGCTAGATGAGCAAAGCAACAAGGAAATTGTATCTGCCTTATTTATTGGACTTCTCTCGCTGCCTTTGGAAACATTCTTTGAAAGAAAGGATGCACAGAGACTTCATGAATGCAACATTTAGAAACAGAACAAGATGCATGGTGGAGGTTGGATATAAGCATTTAAGAAATGATGATTCATTGAGGAAACACCTTAAACAAACATCTTGAATAACCATCTGCAACTGCCAAGAAACCCAAAGAACACATTATCATGGTACAGTTCTTAGGGGCACTGGACTGGTGAAATTAATCAATATTTTCCAGCAGAGAATGAAATGATTTATCATAATATCCTTCGAAGAGGGAGAAATTAAGTCTGCGAAGTAAAGGATGTTGATGAAATTACCATCTGGGAAGCCATCTTTTGATATAATCATTTATCAAAATAAAACAGCTAGACCAGTGTTCCAAATTTTTAAAAGGTGATAATTCAGTTTTCTTTCTGAGTTATAGTTGTTACATGCTCCCTGTAGAAATGATCAAATAAAAGAAAAAGGGAATCCACATAAAAATTATTGGAATGACTATGAATACACCTGAAATAGGGCTATGTGTATCTTCATCGGTGAAAATGCAGAGATGCTTCCTAACATGAGCATTCTCACCAGGAAAGAAGTACCAGTACGTGTCTCCAGGTGAGAGTGAGTCAGAGTTACGGCTTTATGTTGGAACCATCTGAATGCACTAACATGGGGAGTCATGTAAGATCGATCACGCACTGAGTTGTCATTTTCTCTGTTTCATGCATGAGTTAACGGAAATGTCAAAGATTGTACCCCATTTGCACCAACATCTCACCTACCATGTCTTGTGGCCAGGAATATGAAGGCCAAGGTTTTGAAGCATTGTAAGAGCCTGGCCTAGAAATACCATAGTACAGGGTAGACTAGAGGGTAGATTTGGAGATGAGAAATTGAGTTGAGAAGAGAGGAGTATTGAGAAAGTTACCATGATCAAAAGACGTGGGATGTTCATGTGGTAAGGGGAATCTGTTATTTCAGGTGTGTGAATGGCAAGAAAGTGTAATTGAAACACGTTTTTGAGTAATGTCTATACCAATAGGAAGGTAGAGATTAGCTTTTAGTCAAACTTAAGTATTCACATTCTCTCTTCATTACCTCTTTCTTTTTCACTTTCCACTGTCCTCCATGTCTCCTGTTTATTCCACAGTCTTTCATGGGCTTTTCTGATTCTCTTTCCCTATTGTCATTGCCTCCCATTTCTTTCTGGCCCCACCCTCTGTTTATTGAAAGTTTGGCTTGATTTTGAGTAGTTATCCTGACAATGTTTTTCTAAATTGCTTCTAAATTGGGCATTTCATTTATGAATTGTATTCTCTTTAAAAGAGTTAATGGCACATAAGTGATCATCTTTTCCATAATGAATTGGTCTGTTTTTACAAAAAAAGGTATCATCAAAATATGTACAAGAAAGGGTAATTATTCAACTCACACTGAATTGTGTCTAATTGATACTCCAAAAATATCCTTTGTAGTAACATATGAAACAATTTATTAAGGTGTTTTTGAACATTGCTTCATAGCTAGCATCTCATTTATAGCAGAGAAAAAGATTTGATAATTTCATTATGGAATACATTTTCTACCGGAGATGTAGCATATCATTTCTCAGATATCAGAAGAAAAATCCTTAAGCAATCCTTAACATCTGCTATAAAATGAGGTTAGTTGGACATTGGCCACCTGGCTCAGCATTGCCAGGTCGTTGGGGATGCAATGTTGGAAGGTGCTCTTTCCACCTCTCAGTCATGGGGTCTCAGTTATCCCAGCCTACCTCTTGATACCTCAGCCACCCCAGACACCTTGATGTCCAGTCACTACCCAATTCTGCATCCTCTTTCGTGTCTCTTCACTATTTCAACAACTACTGTACTAGTTGTAGCACAGTTAGATCTCACTTGGCTAGTGTGAAATCTCCCTCCTCCCTGCTAGTTCTTGCTCCTCCACTTAGTGTGCCCACAGTGACGAAGGTGCTCTTCCTGAGTCATAGCTCTAAGAAGGTTGTCCCCTCCTCAAGGTCCGTTATTGGCTCCCCATTGCTGGGGATGCCTAGTAAGGCCTAGAACCTTCCACAATGGGATTTAAATTTGATTTTCAGGCTTAGTTATTTCCCGGTTTCCTGTGTCCCTCTGTACCCCACTGCTGTTCATAGCCCACTGTGGTGAAAACATCCCAGTTCCTGATCTCATTCCTTGCACTTACAGCTGCTTCCAAGACTGTCTCAATAAGCACCTCCACGCTCCATTCCTTCAAACTCATCTGGGCTTCCATCCCCTTGGTAAAGCTTCGTACATAGTTGTTCTCTGGCAGTGAGAAGCTTGTCTCTCCATAGATAATGAATAAGGACTGAAATTCCTATAGCAATTTTATGGAGAGTAACATTGAATCCTGTAAGCAGTTCAATGAACAGCAGACACAGCTCCATTTTATGGATGAGGAAGTTAAGGCCCAGGGAGGTTTAACAACTTTGCATGAAGAACTGAGCTTGAGTCACCCCAGAATCTGTTTTGTTTCATCACTACACTCCGGGGTCTTGCAGACCACCTTATTCATCAGTGCCCACAGCTTCTGACACAGTTCCCAGAAGGTAATAGGTAATCGGGGTAGGTCAGTTTTAAAAATTGAATTGAATTAAGCTGATTGAAAGTCTGGAAAGGGCCTGACTAATCTGAGGATATGAAATGTTAACACTTACTCTCTTTCCCCATGACTCTTCTAATTACTTGGACCCACGGCTATCAATAGAGTAGTGATAGGTACCAGAAAAAAATATACAATAGCTTCTAAGAGAACTATGTATATTTTATGTTCATTAGAATGGTAACACTTTATCACACCTCTGGGAACTTCTAGGGTGTGGATCTGAATATAAATAGGCACACTTATTGCCTTAGTTAAATTACTTGGCATGACACTGAGACCTGTGCCGATTTGTCCCAGAACAAATATGACCGAAGCAGCCTAACCAAGCAGAAGACTGCAACAATGGGGAAGATGCCTGAATGTCTGCCCCTGTGCTGTGACCATCAGCAGCTTCACTTTCTGAACCTGAGTGTGGCTGGGTACACATCATCAGACTGCAGGTGCTCACGTGTTTGTCACCTGAATCAATGTCTGTATCCTATCCACTTTGGACCTGGCTCTGTAACTGTTTCTGATATTCATGGTCTTCTTGAAAGATCGCCTCAAAAAAATAGCATTGCAATTCTCCTCTCCTCTGATATGCTCTCTGAGTTTCTTTTTTTGTTTCAACATTTATTTATTTTTATTGGAAAGGCAGATTTACAGAGAGAAGGAGATACAGAGAGAAAGATCTTCCACGTGCTGGTTCATTCCCCAAGTGTCTGCAATGGCCGGAGCTGGGTTGATCTGAAGCTAGAAACCGGAAATTTCTTGCAGGTCTCCCACATAGATGTAGGCTCCCAAGGCCTTGGGCTGTCCCCGACTGTTTTCCCTTGCCACAAGCAAGGGGCTGGTTGGGAAGTGGAGCAGCCGGGACATGAACTGGCACCCATATGGTACTCTGACATGTGTAAGGTGAGCAATTAGCCACTAAGCCATCACAGGGAGCCCTGTTCTCTTGGTTCCTAGCACTCCACAGCAATATTAGAACTAGGCATTTCCCTGACTTCATGTTACCATATTTTGTCTGGCAATACTTTGTGTGATTCACATGTTACTGAAGGGCTTCCTATAAGGAACATGGGCAAGTCAGACATGTGCTCATGCTTGAGCGTCTTGGGTTTGACCTTAGCTCAGGAACTGCCTAGGTGACCTGGACTGCGGCTTTGTTTTATGTTATGCTTGATTCTCATCCTTTAAATAAAGTGCATGGTGATATCGTATCATGGGGAGCAAAGCGCTAACTGCCATGCATATTCTCTCCAACAGATCCCCTCCTGTCCCAGCCCCCTCAGTTCCTCTGCTTCCCTTGTAAGCCACGTTTTTGCAATCACATGTCTGGGTTGGACAAGGGACAGAAGAGAGAGGCAGAGAATGAAACAGAGAAGTAATACGATCAATCCGATTTGTGTATTAGAAGAATCTTCCTTTCCTGTTGGAGAATGGGTTAGATCAGTGGTCCTGGTTTGACTTACACAGCTGTCCCAGGAGGGCACATATTAGAGGCAAATTCACCCCACAGCCGGTGCTGAGTTAGCTCTGAGCCTGGGGATATCCATTTGATAAAGCTTAGAGGCTCATTGTCAGGATCTTTGAAATTCTGAGAGAAAGTGAGATTGAAGGTGGAGAGAAAAGTGGCTAATATTTATGTGAAAATGAATGCAAACATCAAAAAATGCATAGAAGAGCTCGAGAGTTCTTCTTGGGAGAATCTACAGCTTGTCATGGCCAACAGTGAGGGAGAGAGGGTAGGCCAGAGAATGACAGGACTTCAGTCTTGGGCTGTTAAGAGGAGGGTGGGGCCATTGGTAGGAAAGCAGAAATGAGGAGGGGCAGGGCCTGTGCGATCCAAGACTGAGCTCATTTCGGAGCATCCTTCGTGTGAACATGAAAAAATGCAGGTGTGTGGATGATAGGCTCATGGGTGTGGCACTCACGTCAGGGTTTGGAACTATAGACAGAGAATCACAGTGTTCAGAAGGCACACGTTGGGCAGGGGATATTCAGGCAGCCAAAGTAAAGGACAGATGTACAACCTATGGACAGCAACAACCAAAAGGTCAGAACAGCCACAAAGAAGGGTGAGATGGAGGAAAATATTAAAAACCTCTTGGGGGTGGTGCTTTCTGAGTATCTGCAAAGATCTTACCCAGTATAATGGCACAGGGATGAGATAATAAATATCTTAAAAGAAAGGGAAAAATAATTTGGTTTTGAAAATTTGATAATTTGGTAAGAGCAACCTATAAAATCTCAGAGATGAACCAAAAGTCTCTAAAGATCATCCGATTTAGTAGAATCTAAAACTTCCCACCACATCATCTTAATGCTATTGTTTCCAGTGCCCATTTCCTTTTTCCAGCTTGTGAAACTGAACTGGGAGAAGGAAATGAGCCATATGCAGGCCTAAGTTGAAAATGAGTAAACTGCAGGGTGTACATTTTGGCCTCATGGTTAAGACGCTGTTTGGGACACCTGCATTGCTTACTGTAGTGCCCGGATTTGAAGCTGTACCTTTGATTCGTGCTTGTTGCTAACATGCCCCCTGGGAGGCAGCAGTGGTGCCTCTAGCACTTGGGTCATGCACACCCATGTGGGAGCCCTAGGTAGGATTCTGGGCTCCTGGCTCTGGCCTGGTTTAACCCTGGCAGTTGTGGGCATCTGAGCACTGGCCTTGTAGTCAGAAAGCTACCCCAGGTTCCATCTGCTTTCCTCCAGCCTCTCTCTGATTCTCAGATACATAAAACTTGAACATTTTAAAAATGAGTAAAGCTGGGACTTCAACCTAGGTTGAATGAAGGACCTATGAATGACCTTGTCTTCCAGAAAAATCTGAAAGTAAACTATTTCCAATTCAATCAGTCATGGTGCTTGTTAGCAAGAGGCAGGGGCACTACTCAAGGAGTCCACACCCCAGGCTTTTGGCTCCATGATGCCTCTGGCTAATTTCCACACTCCAGATGTTCCAGACCTTAAAGATCTATGATTTTCACCACATAAATGTGAAGGAGGAAAAATGAATGTGAGATGGAATCTATAATTTTTAAAGTAAATTTTAATAGGTTCAATATTTTATAATTGATGATTCTTATTAAAAATAATACTATTCAATAGAATCATGGAGAGAGCAGATTCACTGTAACATAAAAAATCAGCACAGAAAAATCTTACAGCTATGTAAAATACAACCAGCATTGTGGGGTACTCACTAAATTCACACCTTCCTATAAACTTGTTTTTTTGTCCAAGATACATATTACATCTAAACTAAGTCTGTCCAGCTCCATATTCCCAAGAGCTACAACTATTTGTGCTATTTATTTATATCTCATTGGAAGACAAACTGCTGATATGAAGTTTATATAAAAGATAATTTTTATGAAGTTTATGTTTCTATAGTGCTTCTGCATATACAGAATGCCTTATAGGTATACTAAACCTTGCAATGTTCTGTGAGTTATGATGTTTTCAGCTGATACATATGGAAAGAACCAAGACCAGTGCTTCTAAAACTACATGTACATTAGAATTGCCCAGGGACCTTGTTAAAATCCTGCTTGTGATTAAAAAAACCCCTGGGGTAGAGCCAAGGTTTTGCATTCCCTCAAGTCCCAGGTGATGCCACTGCTGCTGGCCTATCAGGTGTACTTTGAGTGGCAAGGATCTAGTTGCCACAGAATTCTCGTACTGTGATATCCAATTGTTCTTGGTGGCTGTATGTTTCTGGAAACAACGCAGCAATCTGTTTCTGTCCCCTGGCATTTTATAATGGGAGAGAAGACACTAGCTATGGCTTAATCCTACATCTTGCACACCACAACTGGGTGGACTTGGCCAGCAGCCTTCCCCACCTGTTTCTGTTTTCAGAGTTGCTGAAAGGATCAAGCGTGTTGTAATGTGCTTTACCGAAACCTCGTCATCATACCTTGTGCTTCGGATAAGTGACTCCACAAACGCACAGTTGTTGCTTCACTGTTTCCTGCACTTGAGCTTGGTTTTCGTTTTCCAAATATTAGCTCTTGTGCTCTGTTAAGCGCGAGGAGGGGACTGGCATCCCGATAGCTGCACTGGGCATTCATGCACAGGAAGTGGAGACTAATCGCTGGTGCCGGCTGCTCAGACAGCAGCGGCTCCACCACGCCCCAGCCTGCCCTCCATGCGGAACACGAGCTCGGATCCCACTAATACTTGTACAGCGTGTGATTCATTTGAAATTAACAGGGTTTATAAAAATCTCTCATAATGTCAATCACTGAAGTCTAATGTTGCTTTTAAAAATCAACTCTTCAGTAGCTAATGGATTGATGCATGTTTTTCTACATGATATGGATTTTAAAACTCCTGAATGGGAATGACATCATGAACTTGACTTCAAAACAAAGAAGGTGCTTAGTTCTGGCTGGTTGTCTTGATTAGACATTTGTTTGAATATAAACCCCTTCTTTCTTCTTTTTTTTAAAAGCTGTTTTGTGGAAGTAAACATTCCCCTTTAAAATTTTATTCTTTAATTAGATAATCACACTGCTACCTTAATGAAAATCATAGCATTGAAGTGACATGCATTTTGACTTCTTTAAGGGAAACAGGATAATTTAACGAGGGTGGGGGGAAGTAGGATTAAATACATAACACCAAGGCTAATCACAAGCTAGTCATGTGTTGTATGTTTCACATATTTTATGTCATTGAATTTTACCCTAGTAATGTTCTTATTTTATGTGTTTCCATTATCCATCTGCCTTTGGGGGTAGATGTCACTTTCCTAATCATTAATAATGCAGTTCTAGCATCATGTTTTGCTTGTACGAAGCCTTCACAACTATTTGATGAATAAATGGATGGCTTTTTAAATTCAAGTTAGGAGACTGAGAAGCAGCCAATTTAAGTGATTCGCCCAAGATCACCCAAGCAATGATTGACTGGACTGGTTAAACTCAAGTCTATGTGCTTCCAAATCCAATCCAGTTTCTAAAGTAAGGCAAGAACTTCAGACATTCCACTAAAGTTAATCGATCCCTGGGTAAAGAGGAGGCCAGAAAGGGAATAAACTTGATTGACATTGTAATTCGGCCTAAAGCTCAGGGGTGTTCAAAATGCTCCTGAAACTCATCAACCCGCTCCCTCTGGGGATATGGTAGAGTACCAACAGCAGCGTTATTAGGATTCCCCTTAGACTTCTGATCCTTGGGTCACCCTGATTTCTGAATTCAGAACAAGTCCCTGTGTTTATTCTTCTCTATTGAATGAAGGAAAAGGTGGTCAATAAAAGGGAAAAAAAAAGCAAGCAAATTCTATAACAAACGAAATATGCCATGCAAGTGGTGTCTGTTTCTCTTGCTCTTTCTCTCTCTCTCTCTTCCCAACATGCATTCTTTTCACTGGACTTTGTCAGTTACCCTGTACTAAAGCTAGCATTCTTGTTACTTGAATACCTACCCATGACGCACACACAATCCATTCTTTTATGGTTCATGTTGTCATGGAATGTGCTTTTCAAGGATGGTGCTTGGGCTGCTGTAGTTTGTCAAATGCATGATGTTGGCTGGGAGAAAGACATCTCTTTGCCATCATTGAGTTTCTAATGGATCCAACTAATTTGTAGCTTCCAAGACTTGCAGTGTTTCATGCCCACTGTATTGTTTGGGCTTTTGAGGCAGCAGAGAAAACACTGTCAAGCACCTGCAATCATTTACAGTTATTGTGTGGCAGACACATTGTGGCTCACCAGGCCCCTTCACACCCCAGTCTCTGAAGCATCCTGCTCACTTAGGAGAGAGGCCAGCAGCTCCTGCAAACATAACAATGGGCTGGCTCTTCACAGCAGCATCAAGAACAGACAGAAAAGCCTGGATGTCTCTCTATTGTTTATGTGGAAACAGACCTTTTCCAGTGAAGAGAAAAATGTGATTTTCACAGAGAATAGCTTATCCTGTTCTTTCAGCTTCCTGATATAGATCTGCTCTCTGCCTTCCTTAAATGTCCTCGCTTCTTGATGTATTTCATTTTCACACAGATTTTCTGGATGTAAGTGAGTCAGCATTAGACAATCCAGCAAGCTCTGATTTCACCCTAGCTTCACTTTATGAAAATGTCCCTTATCTTGATGTCTGCCTTGTCTGTAACTATGTGGCTACATCTCAAAGTTCAGGAAGCTTGAGTTTCTTTATATTATGAAAGGAGCAATCTTAAGAATATATTCAAAATTACTCAGAGCTGCCTGGAGAGGGAGCAAACTGGGGGGAAATAAGTTTTTGAATGTATTAACTTACACTGTCAGTCTAAGCAGCTGCTAACAGACCATTGGGGTTTCCTGGACATAAACTACCTCTTTTAAAAGTTTTGTTCATGTATTTATTCCCCTGTTTACTCACTCATGTTTAGTTTGTATCTCCTGATCTCTCTCTACCTGCCTTGTTTTATCCTACTCATTCTCTTAAACGTGATCTATTTATTTGAAAGGCAGGAACAGAGGGGGGAATGAAGAGGGAGAAAGGGAGAGGAAGGAGAAGAGGATGGAGGGAATGAGAGAAAAACAGACAAACCCGTGTGCAGACTCACATCAACTAGTGATGTGAGCTAGCTGGGGATAGGCCAGACTAGGACCAGATCCAAAAATTCCATCCAGGTCTCCCACATGGATGACAGGAATCCATGTACTTTGTTCATCATCTGCTGTATTAGCAGGAAGCTGTACTGAAAGTGGAGCAGCCTAGGCTCAAACCAGTTGCCTGATGTGGGCCACTGGTGTTCCAAATGGCAGCTTAACTTGCTGCATCAAAATGTCCACACCCTCCATCCACTTATTATTTAGGGTCTCAAATTAGACATCCCCTTTTCAGGATAAAGAACCTGAAGTGGGGAAAGTAAACTCCATTTAAGGATCTAAGACCAGCTCAGTGTGTGTCAAGAGGAGGAAAGGAAAGGTCAGAAATGAAGCTGGGAAGGCAAACAGAGACCACAACAAGTAAGGCCTTGCAAGATGTCAAAAGCCCCTGAGATTGCACGGAGAACTAAAGGGAAAGAGATTTCAGGTTTGAAGTATCAGATGATTACCCCGTGCGCTGACTGGAGAGAGGCAAGGAGGCAGCTGCACTGATTCAAGCAGGGAATGGTGTTGGTGTGGATGAAGCAAATGGCAGGTGTAGTGAGGTGGACCCATTCTAGAGATGCGAAGGGAATATGACTCACCAGAAAGGGTTGAGTTGGTTTGTGGAATGAGGGAAGAAGGTTTCAGAAAAATGCACCTGCTTCTCTGAAATAAGGAGTGCAGAGGCTGCCTGGCTGGGAAGTGTGCCAAGAAGGCATATGATACAGTCTATCCGGGCTCCAGACTCTATGAGCCTTATGCTGCTGAGCAGTACACAGCTGCTTTGGAGAGGTAACTGGGTCTAGGACAGCATGTTGGGTGATGTCACAGAGAGCAAGATGGCTAAAGTACTAGTCCAGACATAGGATTTCCCATCTAGGATGGATAGAAAACCTAAAGAGGATGCAGAACGGTTGGTGTGTCACAAAGCACAAAATGTACAGGGAGGAGACATTGCTTCTATAGATCTGTGATATGCTAATCCATCTGCTTAGTTTCTCTGTGAGTCACAGAAGCTAAGACCTTTTGCCTTAGGCAGGGCATCTGTCTTCAGGATTCTGAACGGGAATTGGGGCTCATACTTAACGGGGTCTCAATCTGCTCATTGGGAAATACCATGATGCCAAATGTGACAGTTTCTTTGTGACCTTCTGATTCTCAAGGTGGGTTCTGTTGCACTGAGCTTTTCTAAGTGTTATGAATGGATGTTCATGGCTATTCAAGGTTTGAAGTGGAGGGCTCTATGTTGTCTTGACCTGCTATTTTCTGGCTACAGAGAAGGCATGTGTGAACATGGTCACAGGGACAGAAAGCCTGAGACCTAAGCTCTGCCTTGATTGACATTACCAAGACTTCACTTACTGTCTGTGATGACCTTTGTCTGAAGATTTTTCTGGGGTCATGACCATCTATCGTGGTATTCCCGGATACCTGTTTCACAGGGACTATTTCCATTGTGCCTTCATTTGTTTTAAGTCTTGTGCACCTCATGGAGTGTGTGTTGAGGGGAGAGGGCGGCATTTAGTTGACACCAACATCCTCTCTGCTGTCATACAATCTGTTGTGAGAGATCCTACATGAACAAAACAGTCCAGATAAAAAGGGAGTGTATTTGTAAAGTACAAAGATCTGTAATCCCGGTCCTTCCGAGATTTGTAAGCGTGTAGTGAATGGCGCTAGAAGTAGTGAAATTTCCATTCGCCCAAAAGTTTTTGTGTGAGTCATAAGCTAAATCTCATTGTGCTCAAATTTCATTTGACTCAACAATAATTCTTAGACATTATGGTCTCCATTTTACCAGAAAACTAATTGTCTAAGCATCTTGTCTAGCTTTCCCACAGCATCAAATATCATTTTTTTATGCAATGGATAAAGCCAAGGGAGTAATTTCCTAAGAATCAAGGTGAATGCATGTCTAAGTTATAATGTAAAAATGACACTTGTTGATCCTTTTGGATTTGAGTGAAAAGTACATTCTACAAAAGCAACCTGTCAGTTAAATTAAGTTGCACATGTCTTTGACTTCCAAAATAATATCTTCTCTTTCCATTGAATCTATTAGTTGAATCAGCTTATTTTACTTCAATAATTTAATGTAACATGTTGTTTTTCTTTGCTATCTCCAAGATTCCCTTGTAAACAAGATGTCTTCTGTAATGGGTTTTTGTTGGTAAAAGTCATTTAATAAGCAAATATCTCCAATTCACAGTAATATGTGCTGACAGCCACCTAACCATATTTGAAATATGAAGGCAGTGTTTCCAAGATGATTCAAGGAAATTGCTTTAATACTTCAATAAAAATAACTGCTATTAGAAGGCTCAGAACTGAAGGCACATAATTTTAATCCTGGTTCATAAAATTTAATTTAAATTTATTTCAGGATAATGATCATGGAGAAAAGTCTGTATTGAAATGGTCAGGCACCTGGGGAAGGGCTACTAACTTGCTTTGAGCAATTGCTGGGCTCCAGCAGGGTAGCTGGCAATCTATATACACACGTCATTAATTATTTGCTAGAATATTTGCTGTGACATTGGTCTCAAGGTGCTCTGTTCAAACAACCGACTCAGCAGAATCCCTCTCACATAGCACTTGAGCAAAATGACTTTATCAAATTGGATTCTCTTTGGCTCAGACCACCTGACCAGGGTACATGGGTCTGCTTTTTTTACCTTGTATAACTTAGGCGATTTTTATGATAAATGGATAACAACTCCAGTGATCTACCAGAACATTATGAGTAAAAGCAAGGAGCGTGAAATTTACTTGGGACAAGGAATTGTGGATCGGAATGGGACCTTGAGGTTACCTTGCCAATGCTTCCCAGGTTACAGACACTGCAGTGGAAGTCCTGGAGGAAACTACTGGCTCCGAGCGTCAGAACTGGGGCCCCAGAGCAGCGAGCTTGGATTTCCAATCCTTTGTAAGTTTAACGCTCTTCAATAATGACAGCCAATCTGTGCAAATGGTCATTGCTGCATTATGGTAGCCACAACAGACTACATTTGCTATAAATTCACATAGTACAATACATGCACCTTTTCACCTAAGACAATATTATTTCTCTCTCTCTCTCTCTCTTTTTTTTTTTCATGATAAAACTGAGTCTTAATGCCTTGGCATGATTTGCAGAGGATCACTCCAGGTAGTGAGCAGTACCCTGAGAGCTGCCTTCTATGAGGATGGTGAGCTGGCTGGTTGTTGGAGCAGAGTGCTGAAGAGTTCTTGGGTACAGACCTAACAAACGTGAGAGTAAGCCAGAAGTTTCTAGGCGCAAGGAGCATTGAGAAACTATGAATTAAGTATGAACGGGGAAAGCAGAATCAGAAGCATGGCTAATGAAGGCTCTGAGGGGAAATTGACAGAAGAGAACTTCTTTACCTGTAAATTGTGTGTAGAATCATTTCAGTTTTTTGTTTATTTCACTCCTAGCCACCTTGCATTGGTTATTTTATGTTCTAACATTTCCATTGTATACACTGATTTTGGGAGTTGAGGCAATAACTTATCTTTAATGGGAATGAAAGGAGTATTTGAAGCAGATGATTTCAAGGGCAAATAAAAAATAATTCATTCATCGTATTTATTGATTTTATGCGTTAATAGCGGAAATAGATTCAACCCACTTTTGAACTAGGCAAATGAAAACATGAATGTATTTTGCCAAACCGTAATGTTAAAATGATTGTCTTCATTTACTTTATTCCCAAAAGATCTAAACACTTTCTGACCGGGTCAACAATAAATCACTCTATTTCTATGCAATTTCTTTCTTGTATCATTTTTTAATGTACAACAATTCATATGGGACTTTCCATCTGCAAAGTGTTACATGATCTCCCTTTTTTAATCTTGTGAGACATAGCGTCAAGGAGTTGATTTATGACCCTGCTTCAGTAACCTTGGGCATGTCTCTATCTTGCCTCTATCTTGCACATTATTGATCAAATGATTTCAAGCTTTGGCAACTGAGACTTGAGAAACATTGTTATCTGGAAACCCTCCCTGCCCCCCACAAAGACAGTTTTTTGAAAGATATCATTACTCTCAAGATGAAAAAAGACAAACATTTTTCACATGTTCAATTTTGCTACAGTCCCAAGTTGGTAAAAGATATTAATAATAATTGTTGAAGGCAAATTATGTTCTTAAGGACTGGAGATAAATGTTTGATTGGTGAGACTGTCCTAGATAGTAAATTACAACCGGGTCTAGAGGAAATCACAGAGCTTGTTCTTTTCTGTTCTTAATATACTAGTT
This sequence comes from Ochotona curzoniae, assembly GCF_017591425.1. Classification (NCBI taxonomy): domain Eukaryota; kingdom Metazoa; phylum Chordata; class Mammalia; order Lagomorpha; family Ochotonidae; genus Ochotona; species Ochotona curzoniae. The sequence continues at coordinate 12,979,117 of NW_024466502.1, forward strand.
GGTGGATATAAGTCAATTTGAAACAACAATTATAGCCCATCTACAGTGTGCCGGGTATTTTTTGAGTGTTCACTAAATAACAGTAGCTAATATGCAGACTCCAACTTTAAGAATCAAAGATGATACAGCATGTGGCATGATTGAATCAGATTGTGAGCTTCTACAAAAAAGAGTGAGCAGAAAATACGTATTCTTGAATAAGTTTACGTGATTTAAAAGGAATGATATTGGCTAGTAGCTCTTCAAATTATTCCTCTGATTCCTTTATGAGCACTAAGTTGGCTACAGTTAAAATCCTTTTTTTAAAAATATTTTATTATTTTTATTGGAAAGTCAGATATACAGAGAGGAGAGACAGAGAGGAAGATCTTCCATCCAATGATTCACTCCCCAAGTGACCACAATGGGCAGTGCTGAGTAAATGTGAAGCCAAGAGCCAGAAACGTTCTCCAGGCCTCCCACATGGGTGCAGGATCCCAAGGCTTTGGGCTGTCTTCGACCGCTTTCCCAGGCCACAAGCAGGGAGCTGAACAGGAAGTGGGGCCGCTGGGATTAGAACTGGCGTCCATAGACAGCGCCAGGTCCTACAGTTGAAATCTGAACCTCAGAAATCTTTAATTGCAGATGTGGAGAAGTTCATTTAATCCCTTAATCATCTGCCCAGTTGCAGCTTAACACTGATGTCCCTTCCCCAGCTTCCAGACTGCGTTAGTTGTGCATTTTTCCTTTTTAATGTAACTACTATAACACATAGAGTTCCTTGTTAGAGTAACTTATTTCCTTTTTTGTAAATTTGTCTTTTTCACCTGATATCTCATAGAGAAGAACCAATTGTCTTTGTGTTATCTAATACTTGGAGAAGTTCAGTGATTTGTGGAAATAAGTCATAAGAATGTACTGAGCTAGATGAGTGAGCTACCAAGTATAGAGTCATCACGCTATAACTTTTCAGATGCTAAGCTTATAGTTTTCATGCAACTATAGGAAAGATACTATAGGCAAATCATGATCTCTAGTTCCTAAATGTTTATACTAAAGTGGCTGGGCTATATGACTGCTGATATTTCTATTTATGATAAAACTACCTGAGTGTTATGTTTATTAGAACAGTTCTGTTGGGTAAGAATGCAATTGTACTCTAAACTGACAAAGTTTAACAAAGTCAAAATGTTATATTAGTATAAAAATAATGGTATTAAATACCATCAAATATGTAAAATGCAAAAAGTGTCTTAAAATAGGGAGAATAACAGTTAAGTGGCCAAGTTGGGATTCTAATGTATTTTATCCAAACATCACTTTATCAACCTACCCATCCACTCATCCGCCTGTATCCATCTGCCAATCAATGTACCCATTTATCATCCATTCAGTAATCTAACAAATATCTGTTGAGTACTTACCAGCTGGTAGGTATTGTTTCAAATAATAAACAAGAACAAATAAAACCTTTGAGTCCCCGTAACCTTACATTTAGTCAATATTTCAAGCTATGTGCTCTTTCCTGTGAACTACAGTACCTTCAAAGTTATTGTTAATAACCTGGGTCATGCAATACTCGTTTTCCTACAGTTTGTATTGGGTTTGTTCCTGGGGATTTTATATTATATACAGAGAAATGTGGAAATTGCTTTATAAAAACCCAGATGCTCCAAATCTTATATTTTGCTGTTCTCTGTCACTCACTCTCTCTCTCACACACACACACACACACACACACACACACACACACACACCATGCACCCCAAAATAATTTACCATTGAAGAACTAACAACTAAAGAGATTAGTTTGGAACTACTAGTCTTGAATAGGGGATACTTTGATGCAGCAAGACTTTCCTGCCCACGTGACTGTAAACAAACCCCACGCCCCACTCCTTAGGGACACTTTCCCAGTCATCTTTCTCAACCAGCCCAACCCCACCACCAGCAATCCTGAGGTCCTATCCCGCAGCCAGCTCCGTTAGGACACACACTGCTTGAGACGGCAGACACCGGGTTTGAAGGGCACACTTATGCCAGTTTAGCTCATCCAGCACTGTGCCCTTTAGGGCTCTTACTGGCATTGTGCTATAGAAACCTACCCTGTTAGCAAGGTTTTGCTTTTGCCGCCTGCTCACTTTACATGTGCTCTAGCAGTTAGCCACTCTCGGATCTATTGGCTTTGAATAAACTTGTTTTGGCCATTAACTTGTTTTCTGGCTCCCTTTTGCCCTGCCGTCCTTTCCTTGCACACTCTTATTTCTGATGTGCATATGTGTGTATGTGTAAGAGTGCATGCTTTTTGTGCAATTGTTTGTGTATTTAAAAATGTCTAAGAGCCTGGTGTGATAGCATAGTGGCTGAAGTCCTTGCTTTGCATGCACGGGGATCCCATATGGTTGCCGGTACTTGTCCTGGTGGCCCTGCTTCACATCCAGCTCCCTGCTTGTGGCCTGGAAAAACAGTTGAGAATGGCCCCAAAGTTTTGGGACCCTGAATCCAAGTGGGAGACTCAGAGAAAGCTCCTGTCTCCTGGCTTCGGATTTACTCAGCTTCTGCCATTGCGGCCACTTTGGGGGGTGAACCGGCCGACAGAAGATCTTTCTCTCCATCTCTCCTTCCCTCTGTATGTCTGACTTGAAGTGAGTAGATGCTAAGTTGCATGCATGGATAGAAGCTGACGCTGACCGTTTATGAAAGTGAAGTGCAGGCTGTTGATATTTTGAGATCACAACTTGGGAGAAAATGCCTTCTGTCTCCACTTTGTTATTAAAAGAAATAGAGACTCATTTTGACCATTGTTGTACAGACACTGCCCTGCTAGTGACAGCCACTTTTGGGTGTTGCTGTTGTTGGGAAATGGACAATACCGTTTCTTCCTTCAGCCTGCATGACTCTCAAGCCTTTCTCTTCATATTTCAAATATGGCAACAGCTCTATTAGATGTGATGGTAAAACAGAGGCTGCATACACGTTAGGTGAAAATGCGATCTTCTTTCCTCCAGAAAGTATGTTCTCTTCACCGTCAGGACGAAACCAAGCTTTCTGCTACTTTGTGAGTAAGCGGTGATAACTTTATGGCAAGTTGAAATCACATGTGATGATCAGTGAGGTGCTTCCGGGTCATTTGGAATTTTTACGGTCTTCGCCGTTTCTCTAGAGCTATCATAGGAAACACACAGCATCTTTTTGATTTTTCTGATTTTACACTAAAAAATCAGTAATCTAGGCCTAGAAGACACACCTCATATTCTACAGATTGACAAGAAACTGAATGATGTTTGACTATGGCATTAAAAATGTGGATACCAGACATCAGACTATTTGAAACAACTACAGAGCCAATGTGAAGATACTGCCTGTCAAAACATTCATGGGAGTTTGAATTATAGCAAAGAGGAAATCCGTGGGGGTGGGGCACTGGAGGAGTGAACCAGCAGACAGAAGATCTCTCTGTATACTTAGTCCTCTGTCTATCTTTCTCTCTCTTGGAAATAGAAAGAAGGCTGGTTGGCTTTAACTTTCAAATTCATTTCTCTGTCTTTTTAAATAGGCTTCACCATTTAAATCTACACAGATTTAGCTAGTTCAAGCAGAATTACTTGAACAACAGTGACAAAAAGTCCTATAGTATCACTGGGGAGGGTCTTTACTGATTTGTGAAGTTGTGATACATTTTTTTAAATTTATGTTTTCCTGCATTCTGCAAAAGATGTATTGGAACATACATTATTTTTAAAGTCTTATAAGAATGTGTAGACTTATATGATAAGTTATCTGCTATTCCCATTAAAGTAAAAGTGATTTGATGTCATGTCACCTGTTTTGATGGCATCACTTCAAGGCCTTCCCTCCAACTTTTTTTTTCCATTTTTTTAATTACATTTCTGACAATCTTTACGTAGTTAATTAGGGCAAAAAGGTTCAAGGGCTACAGGAAAATGGGTAAGACTATTAGTTCCATATTGATTCTTTCATATATCTGAGGTAAAGGGGGATTTTAAGGGAGAAGTCTGACCCAGTCTCCCACCCACCCCAGGTCCCTGATGTGGGGCATGCTGCGAGGGTCTTGCTCAAATGGTTTTGATATTTCAACAGTTATGAGTTGCTGCCAATCTCGCCACTCCAAGCATGATGAGGTCACTGAAGAATCTACTGATTGACATAGTCCGTCAGAGAGTCTCCATTTGCCCTGTTTTTCACTGCCAACATATAGCTGAGGTGGTTGATTGACTTGTTCTATCTGTCTTTTCATGGTTAGGGTTCTGAGTCCGGCAGTTCGATTGGAGAGATCCACAAAGAAACCTCATCTGAGATGTTCCCAGACCAGATTCTTGTATGTACTAGCAAGTACAGGGCCCAGCACAGTCCATCAGCCCGCTCAGCTGGTGGTTGTAATTGCTGGGTTGGTTTTGTTTTCAGCCCTGTTTCCACTGGAAGCCATGGGTGTTACAATCCAGCCTGGTTCTGCCCAGCACATACTCGGTCCTCACATAAACCAGTGGGAGCTGCAGCCTAGTTGGAGCGACTCACAGTAACCCCCACCAGGCCCAGCCCCTGCCCTGGTTTGCCAGTATGTGTAGCAGATTAGTCTAGCCTGTCCCACATCCCATTTGGCTCTCTTACATGTCAATGGGTATTAAAGCCTAGTTCCATCTAACCAGCTTAACTATCCAGCCCTCACGGATGTTGCTGAGTGCCTCTCTGTCTAGCAACCCCAACCCCTGTCCTAGTTTTCGTGCCCTCCCATGGGAGTGATAACCCAAGAGGGAGGAGTCCACTATTTCCCTCCCAGGTCTCTCTCACTCCCGGATTATGCACTCTCCAGGTGGTTCTGTGGTTTGACTTGAAAGAATTATTCCCCAGTGCCAGCTTCTGCCAGCTGATGCTGTGGCTAAGCCCAAACAACTCTCACCCACTCTGATTTTGTTTGCACAAGAAAGAAAAATCAGCTCAACCTGGCTTTTCCCTGATCTCGTCCACATGAGGCGCACAGGTGTTGTAGCCCTGCCTAGTCTGGTCTGTCCCCATCCCAGCTCACGCTCTCCAGTGGAAGCAGGTGTCCAGCGAGGGAACCCTCCTCCCCATATTCCCCCTGCTGGCTCTGCCCCCCCCCCCTTCCTGATTCTCACGTGTGCTGTTGGGTGCTGCGGTCACATCCAGTACAGGCAACCTCACCTTGGCATTCTGTAATGTGCACTGGTTTTTGTCATGACAGAACCTGGCTCAACCCACACTCTGTTCTGGTGCTCGGATTCGCCAGTGGATGATGTGAACTGATTCAGCCTGGTCTGCCCTCAACCCATGTCAAATGTATGCCAGTGGGTAACTTTCCATGGCCTGTTCAGGGCTGTTTCCTATCATGCTTCTTGCGCTTACCTGCCAGGTCTGTGTCCTGCCAGAGGAGCTGCCCAGGCTCCTCCATCAGATCACTCCCAATGCCAAATTTTGCGTATACCAGTGAGTCCATGAGCCAGCCCTACTCAGTTCACCTCCTGTCCTAGCAGGAACAGTGGCCTTTCCTAACTGGCCCTCAACCCAATCTGGTTCTTGCTGTTGGATGTTTCAGCCCAGCCATAGCCCATCCCTACCTACATACAGCTCACACATGGCTCAGTAGGGGGTTGAGACCTAGCCTAGTTCATCCCATATCGACATTGGCCCTCCAGAACACCAGAAGGTGTTGGAGTCTGGCCCGGCTTGGTGTGTACAGTCCCAGTCCACACTTGTGCCAAGGGAGACTACAACCATGTCCTGATCAAAACGCAGCCCCATTCCAGCCCATGCACTCCTAGGTGGGAACCTCCACCCAGATAGGGTGACTCCTTAGCTCTCTAACTGGGCCTGTTCCCAGCTATAGATCGCACGCATGCCAGTGGTTGCTCTGACTCAACTTGGCTCAGCCCCTCACCTATCCCAACCCCTGCCTTAGACACTGTGGCTTAGCGTCCCTGGCTCACGCAGACCAGTAGGTGCAAGAGCCTAACTTGGCATGCCCTGTGCTCCATCCTGCTTTCTAATTTTACTTATGGGCTAAGGTTTGCTCAGTCCTGACCAGTATACCCTGTTCCATTACCAACTGACACATTGGCCAGCCGTTGGAGCTACTTTGCCCAGCTTGTCCGACCCCCAGGTCTAGACCACAGGTTCACCAGCAGAGCTATGACTTGCCAGGGGAGTTTCCCAAGTTCCTCCACTTAATCCACTCCCAGACCCAGTTCTCTTAAATGCCATTGGGTTTTAGGCCAGTGCCCAGCATAGTCTGGCCTTCCATTTGACCTTGTATGAGCTGGTGAATATTGCAGCCCGCCCTACCCCACACCCTATACAGGATGCACATTTGGGTGCTGCTGCCTTGACCAGTCCAGATTATTGTGGGTTCCTTAACCTGTGACTGATGGCAGGCTCCTTGGTTGCACCTAGCTTAGTCCATCACTACCCCATCTCTTGAACTAACCCGTGGGGCTTGAATTTCCACATGGTTTGGTCCACACATCCCCCACAGAATGTACCCCTGGATATGGTTCTCTGGTGTGCTGGTTAATGTCAAAGCCCTGCCTAGTGTGACCAATCTCCTGACCCACCATCATGTCAGGTAATAGGATTTGCTCCTGCTAGACAAGCCCCGAGTCTTAGGTTTTGCATGGACTGGTGTTCAGTGATTAGCGTTGTTCAGTGATTACAAGTTCTTTAAATGAAAAATTACTCTGTCATTGAGAATCTATAGGATTGATTCACATCCCAGAAGCATAGTGGGTTCAACATGGAGCTACATAAGCAGTGATTCAAAGAACCAAAGCCCCAGAGCTCGCAGGGGGGTGGCCAGCAGGCCAAGCCTGGTGCGCAATGGTGTTCTGGCTGCCGGGGACAGCTTACCAAGTGAACATGGTGGCTGAAGTCAGGGATCCGAGCATGAAGACACCCTGCCCTGAGACTCACCAGCAGCCAGCAGGTTGCGGATGTTTCAACCCCCAGGTCCAAGGTCGCGCCCCTCCCCAATCCCATCCCCCACCCAATGATGGTGGTGGATGGGCCCCGTGCCTGGCTGGGCTGCTGAGACTCCCCCTCTTGGTGTACTCACCCCGAAAGGAGCAGCCCCTGGAACCCAGGCAGGCCCGGGGACAGATCACTACGTGCCCTAGGTGGCTGGAATCAGGGATCTGAGCACGAAGACGCCTGGCCTGAGACCCACCAGCAGCCAGCAGGTTGCCGGAAGTTTCAACCCCCCAACTTTTAAGATTTTATTTTTTCTCACTATACAAGGTTACAAAAAAATTATAGGCTTTATATATATGCATATTGGGATCGTTAACAGTCAACTGTGTGTTCTTATAAAGGTGCATTTATTTTTGTGGTGTAGGAACAAGGTTCACATCAGAGGTGACCATAGAATAGCAACAACACTTTCCCGAAGATCTGAGAATGCTAGTGTAGTTGACAGGACACTCAACACAATGTCAAAAAGAGGATGCAGAATTACAGTTAGAAAGAAAATGGGCTATTTCAAACAGGTAATTCCAGCAAAGGAGGAAAGTAGAGAGTGGAATAAATACTTTCTAATAGCATTCCCTAACACAATTGAAAACTGCCAGGGTGAACAACAGACTAGAAGAAGAATTTTTGGTTTCTTCCATATAATCATGGTACAGAGGTGGCATTTTTGAATTATTAAGTGTCTGTTATTCAGTGTCAATTAAATTGCTGTGAATGAACTGTTGTTGAAATACCCTGATTTTTTTCTCCCTAAATTCCATGTATTTGAGACAGATGTGTCATTTTAATGTGACTTAATTATAAACTATATTCTAGTTGACGATTATATGTAATTATTCACTTATTATTAGACATGCTTAAATTTACTTAATTGTATCATTGGAAAGATTTTTTTTCCTTTAATAGTGGGTTTTTAATTTTTCTCTTCCATTGACAACATCAGCACTTATGAAAATGGCTGTGATTTATGGGAAAAAGTTCAGAGAAGAGAAAGTTGTTCCTGGTGACCAAGCCAAATTGGGGTTTGTCCTGGTGCCGAACTGCTGGACTTTTCTAAGGACCTGGAAGTCAGCCATCTGCTCAGAGAAGCAACATTTCTGAGCAGAATTTTTGACACAGTGCCTTTGGATCAAAATTTCAATCCCTGCCATTCCACATAAATCTTGCTTTATTTGAATTTTTCATCATCTGCAAATTAGGAACCTAATTTTTTCGGTTAGGGTTGCATAATCCGTTGCTTGTGAATGATTAAAACAGACCTTAGCAGAGAGTAAATGGCAGATAAATAATTGCTTCCTAATGATTACTGTAAAATATTTATGTATATATGTAAATATTTTCAATATTTTACTTGAAAGATTGAGTTACAGAGAGAGGAGAGACAGAGAGAAAAATCTTGCATTCATTGGTTCCTTCCATAAATAGCCTCATGGCTGTGGCTGGGCCAGGCCAAAGTCAGGAACCTGGCATAGGGCACACGTACTTGGGTCTTCTCCCACTGCTTTCCCAGATGCATGAGCTTGGAGCTGGATCTGAAGTGGAGTAGCAGCCAGGACTCAAACCAGTGCCCATATGGGATGGGAGCACTGCAGGCACAGCCTTAACCTAGTATGCCACAGCACTACTTCCTAATGGTTATTTCTAACAACAGTTTACCATCGGTTTCAAATATAAATCTATTTTAAATATTGCATGAGCAACTTGGATTATTCTAGGTCCCCATTGACACACTCAAGTGAGTCTGGTTTACTGTGGGAGAATTCATGTCACTTATTCAAATTAAGACTGAATGTGACATAGCACTGTAACATGCTAATGAACAGTCCCTGCAGAGTAGCACCTTGTATTATGTAAATACCATTCAAATGAGCCCCGATCAAGGGGCTTTACCACATTTGCTGCTAATCCTGCCTTTTAGTTTCTTAATTCCTTGTAGTAATACACGATAATGCTGTATGGCAGAGTAGACTATTAAAACTAAAAGACAATTTGACAACAGGAAAAGAAACATACAAACCTAACTGAGAAAATAAAAAAAAAAAAGTTCTCTTGTCCAATGGACCAAGGTATTGATTATCTTTTATAAGTTCCAGGGGTATAGGAAAGGATGGAATAAAAAATAAATAAGTTTATGGGAAAAAAGTCCCATAAAAAAGGTCAAGGTTAATAACAATCAGAAAATCATATGAATTACCGCTTTCTCAAGGTTTGACAGATGACGCAGCAAATAGCAGAAGCCTTGTTGGTCAGCAGGGGCTCTTTGCGTAGGACATTATCAGATGAGAATGGAAGTCACCACATGCCAGCAGTCCTCCACTCTGCCCATGGGAAAGGGGCGAGTGGGAGCCACTGCACAGGGAGACAGAGGGTGTATTCTCTGTCGTCAGCAGGATGGGCTGTGTGTTGCTTTCATTATACAGGCATGTCTCAGATAAGGATTTGCATTGGTTCTCCAGGTTACTTGGTAGATGTAAGTGCAGGTAAAGAAGAGAGGAATCTCTCTCCATGCCAGCAGGGATACTTATTTAGCTTCATTTGACTGACATGCCCCTGATGTCTAAGGAGGAAAAATCGGGATATTAATGCAGTGCAAATGCCATACATGCACCTGGAGACTATGTAAACGGTTCCTATCTGAAATGTTTTAGATTGTGTATAATTTATGTCACATGGTGCACTTGGCCGTGTACACACCATCCATTGTCCTGGTCCTACACGATCTGATCCCAGTCTCCATATCTAGGTTTAGCTCCCTGCATTGCCCTCCTCTACCATATTGAATTATACACAGAATGCATAATACATTCTAACTTTTGGATGCCTTCATCTGGTGTGTGTGTGTATGTGTGTGGTCCTTTTTCCAGTTACTTCTTACTATAGCTTCCAGAGGCTGCTGTTTCATCTCTTGAACAGTGCATGCCTACCTCCATCCCACAGTATGATAGACTCCCCTTTTCCCTACTCTTTTCCTGTGACAACTTTTCTTATCACAGGACACAAATGTCCCAGCCACCATCTTAGGCTGAGACTTATCTCAGAGCAAGGCATGTGTCATTTATCACTGTAGCTCCTACAACTACCCCCGATTGGGCACCTGTTAGCTGCACAGCATGTGAGAGTTTCTGCTGTTTTTGCTGCCATTGTGTCTGCTGCTGCTCAGTGCTGTTTGGCTGTGCCACCCTGGCTTATAGTCTCAGCTCTTCCAGAAAGTAAAAGGATGACCCAAGCAGGCATAAGGTTACAGTAAAATATTAGAAGGTAAGATTGTGTGTGAGGGTAAGAAGGATGTCAGACAAGCTTGATTATCTTTGCAGGAGCATTTGCTTTAAGCTAATTGAAGAGGATGATGAATGGAAGATGCTGTGGCTACGAAGATGAAGAGAATGCTCCAAAGTATCAGAAAGAGAACAAAGGCAATCTTCCTACTCAGGTCCAAAGTTGTACCTTTCCTGGAACATAATGAGGGCTGGAGCTGATAATGCATGCTAAGCACAAGGACAACTGGAATGATTCCAGGAACAGAAGCTCTTCAGATATAAAGATAAACACTTGGCAACAGCAGTCTAGAAAAGGACGGGTGGCAGGGCTGTTACTGAAGTCTATATAGACATGGCAAATATCTGCATATTTGGCAAATACTGTTCAGTTAGGTCTTAAAATTGTGCACACTATTTGTTTATTGTTGAATTTTAAATGAGAAATACATCTCAAATTGTGATCCAGGTACCAACAGCATCATCATCATCACTCATGAAATGTTAGAAATGCAATTTCCAGCCCGCTCTGTGCCTACTAAATCAGACACTCAATGATTTCCCTACATTCTCTTTCTTGCAATCTGTGCCTTAAAAGTAGGGCTAAAATTTTTCCTTTCTTGTGTTTAGTGCCTATTGCAGGTCCCACTATTTAAGGCTTAACCCACACCCCCTTTCTTGTAGAGTCCGTTACATCTCTATGTTCCCATTTCACTTTTCTCATATTACAGCAATTGCAGCAATTGTCACTAATACCCAGGCTAGTTGCTAAATGTCCCAGCTGGACAGAATTTTACCCTGGCCCCTGTTCCCATTCACAATAGACTCTTTCCTCAGAGCTTATCTACTCCCAGGTTTCAAAGAACACCTCTCTACTGACTTCTAAATTGAATCCTCTCACCAAGATCTTTTCCAAAATTTAGAATCACATCTTCAATTGCTAGCTACCATCCCCTGGGTGTCCTATAGACAGCTCAAGTTTAACACATCTAAAATCACATTTTTCTAACTCTCCCTGAAACTCCTTCAGCTAACCTACTGGAGTGAATTGAGGTTCCTATCTACTACCTCTGCTGTGAAAGCAAAAAATGTAGGATATTTTCAAGATTCTCCAATGATTAGTTTTCCCAGTTCAATTAATCATTGTCTTATTGATGCTCTGCTAAATCTCTACATGTCTTATTAAGATCTTTAGTGGCCCAATATGACCACTTTAGCTTCTCCCTTTGAATCTATTTCTGTTTTCTTCCTATCTGCAAAGTTGTTTTTCCCTTAATTTCCCCAAGTGTTGTTCGGGTTAGAATTCTGAGACAATGCTGAAACAACCTCATAGTGCATTCCTTTGTAAACCTTCCCCAACTGCTGCTTATCACACTTGGGATGAAAAGGAACAAAAAGTCCTTATCATGGCATTTAAGGCCTTCATAGTCAGTTCATACACACCCTTCCAAGCTAGCTTGTTATCACCATGTCCTTGAACTTTACTTTATAAAAAGTGCTTGCCATTGCCCCAAGCCTTCCACATTGCAATGCAGTAGCTGAGATCAGAGGTTCAAGAATTAGTGTATAGATTTCACAGGGATCACTAGAGATGTAAATAATTCTGTATTCCAGTGAATTAGCCTTTATTATTCTTTTTATTATGGATTTTTCTTAAAAAGTAGCAGGGGTTGGCATCATAGAGCAGCAGGTTAAGCTGCCGCTTGGGATTCCTGTATTCTATCTCAAAGTGCTGGTTTAAGTTCTGACTGCTCTGCTCCCAAGCCAGCTTCTGCTAATGTATCCCAGGAGGCAGCAGATGATGGTGCAAGTGCTTGGTTCTGGGGTTTTAGCTTCAGCCTGGCTTAGCCCTGGCAATTGCAGCATTTGGGGAGCGAACCAATGGTTGGAGGATCTCCGCCCATTTTTCTCTCTCTTACTCTGCCTTTCATGGGAATGAGAATAAACAATTAAAACATTTTTAAATAGTGGAAGTGTTTGCTTATTTTTAAATGGCCTCATTTGGCAATCAAAAATCAGATGATCTTAATTTGATTCCACTTTGCTAGTAAAAAAAAAAACTAGAAACACTTGCACGCTTATATACGGTTTCTGCCTGGAAGTTCTCTTAAATTCTCTGTGTGGCTAATTTGCAACCATTTGGCACCTAAGTCAGAAATCGGACCCATGCATCCGTGGGGTGTTTTGTAGCATTCTGGGTCAAGCACACTTTGATAGTCATCACCATGAACTGGAAAATAGCTTTGTGTGTTTTTTCCTCCTGCTATTCTGGAGCAAAAGCTGTTTTTCTCTGATTCTATTCACCCATGTTAATGCAGTGCCCAATGTGGTGAATTTCTATTTTAACAAAAAAATAAAGTAAACCATGGATTGCCTGGAGTTATTTACATAGAGACCACATGAATCTGTCTTCACTATCCTAGAGCAATCCCTGGAAGTTACGTGGGTCACATCTTTCAACTTTCCATGCCATTGTAGGTTCTAGCTATTACTGTCTTCTCATTAACTTTGTTCTCAGTGAATGCTTACTAAGGGGCTGTCATTGTGACATAATGGATAAGGCTATTGCCTGGGACACCGTTTGTGTTCTGGGCTCTCTACTTCTGATCCAGTTCCCTGGTGATGCCCTGAGAAATACAGCAGAGCATGGTCACGTGCTTGGGCCCCTGCTACTGCTGGCCACGTGCAAGACCCAGAAGAGGCCTCTGGCTATTGGCTTTGGTCTGGCCCAATTGTAGCCATTTGAGGAGTGAATTAGTAGATAGAAGATCTCTTTCCCTCTGTCTCTGTAACAGTTTCTAATTCATAAACATTTTTAAAAAAAAATGCCTACTGAATTACTTTGAAGTTAGGGCATGATGAAAACACAAAATTCAGACATTGAAAAATTAAGATAACAAAGCAAGCTACATGGGAAAAGTCACTTTAGCCAAAAGGCCCTGGACAATTATTTAAAGTAACTGCATTACCTTCAGGGACCCTTTCAAATGCACATATTTAATCATCTAATGTGTAAGCCAAATCTCAGATATAATTAATTCAGTGTGCCTTTTTTTTTTTTTTTTTTGCATACTAGCTTTCACTACATGAGGCTAATGTTTAATGCATCTACTGGTAGACCAAAAAGAAAATGTCCTTGTGCGTGACTATTAAGAAGAAAGACAAGAAATGCTGTGTGCTTCCTGTGATGGGAATACCCCTGGCTTAAGCTGCATGACAACAAGGCTTCAGGCACTCTGAAGGATGTAACTCCACATTTCAGCATCCTGAGGAGAGCAGCTGCCACTCTGCAGGTCCCCCATGTTAGTGCCACTCTTCCAATAAGCAGTAGCTGACGATGACAAGAGGTGACTGCGGGCTTTGACACTGAACTTTAATTGCTAACTTAAATAAAAAATTAAGTAAATCACATGTGATCTGGGAGGGGCACATTATTTTTTGTGTAGACTGTGGAAATTAGAGTTTTTGGAAGAAATCTAAGGAGGAGAAAAATGGGAGGAATGGCCCCAGATGAAGACCAACAAGTCCTCTTAGAAAAATGGGCTAACGCTCTGGCCAGGAATTCCCTGTAAGTACTTTCAGAGAAAATTTAGTACACGGGTCTTTGCTAAGATGATGAATACATTTTTTACTCTAAGGGTTATTTAACACTTTCCATAATTTTATTATAAATGGTTCAATAAAATGCAACAATAAGTTATATGCTGTATTAGGGGGACAACTCATTTATGAGTAATGTGGTAATTTGTAAAACTAATGGGCATGTTTATGACCATAAAGAGTTCTCACGAATAAATAAAATGCTTTAACAGGCAAAACTGAGGCATTCAGCATGAAAGGAACACACACTTCTGGGAGACCTGAATTTCAAGACAGTTGTTAAACTGGAAACCTGGCCCTTCTTGGAATCTCTCTGGGTGGGGACAGGTGAGCACCTTGGAAAGCAAACACTGCTAGTGTGGAAGCAGGGTCGGTAATCAGACTTCCTGGGCATCTGGGCTCCTTCAGAAGATGAAGTGGCCAGGAGGTCCTGTCCTTAAGACTCGGTAATTAAACTTAGTAATCCAGTATTCCAAAGTGAGAATATGAACTCAATCCATTTTCAGATCATCACCACTTTTGTGAAAATGAGAACCAAATCAGAGATGAGTTTCAGGGATGTCAGTTTTTAACCTCCTGGTGTGGTGCATCGAACTTTGCCAGTCTATCAGTGGTACACATAGTTCTGTTGATCTTGCTGTTTTCTGGAATGGTGTTTTGTGCTGATGATTAATGTCCCAATAACTTGCTGTTCACTGCAGCTCCCTGGGGGGAAAAGGGCTGCTTTTGTGTATTCATTATGCCTACCTGTTGTTGGCAGGAGGTGGATCAGTTCTGAGGATGAATATCTCATATTCATTAATGTACACAATGGCTCCATTTATGGCTTAAATGTGACCTCTGCCATACACAGAGGCACCGTTATCAGTAATCCCTGAGATGCTTCTTGTTCCTTTAATGAGTTTAACATTCAGCAGAGGGGCCAAAAATGCTGCTGCGTTTCATTTAGTATATTAAATTCACGTTTCCACCTTCTCCCCTCCACATGATATTCAGAAAAGGGCACACACACACACACACACACGGTGGAGAGTAGTGAAGCCCTAGATTGGGAAATCCTATCTGGAGAGCTTAAATCTAAGAGCTTTCATTTAGCCAGTGTGCTCCGTTTTAATTTTGTGTTACAAAGGGATACAGAGGTCTTAGGTTAAAATCTGTCTGCCAACATAGTTTATGGAATATACGAAGATGGCATTCTCTGGTCTGAGACTCCAGTATGACTTTTGAGCTTTGACACATGAGCTTTTATAAGCAATGCTATTTGCTCTGATTTTTAAACTCTGCTATTTCACACTGCACTTTTTAAAAGTCAGAATTTTGTGTAGGAACATGTGTTTGTTGAGCACTCAGGTTTTGTTTTGTTTTTGGTCATTACTTGGTATTTGTCTACTGGGTATGACTTGCTGATTTACAGATGTGAACATCAGGACAGGTCATATGGCCATTCTCTTTTTCTTGCTTCCTTCCTTCTCCTATTCTAGTGCCTGACACCTAGTACATCATTGCTCACTGGCTTATGGATAAAGGGTTGAGAAAGGCTGCTTCTCAGTCCTTAGATCAAGAAGCACCACTCCACAGTTCAGACAGTAGACATGTTTTAAGTTGATAATATTGAAGGAACTTTAAAAAGTTCATGGAAAAATGCATACTCTGAAAAAAGAAAAAAAATCTTTACGTTATACTAAAACAACTTGTCTCTGTAACCCATCCTTTTTCTCATGCACTTGAAGTATGCTCATACATTTCACGATTGCCATTGCAGGAACTTGGTCATTTCACAAATTATTAGAAACATGAAATTAATGCATCTGGACCTTTTAATATTTCTTCATTTACTTGTTTCATGGTGGTCCTCTAAACTTACTGAATTCCAGAACCAGCTCTTAGAAGTGGTATTTTTATTATAGAAAACGTGTCCATAGGCTGGGTCCTGATGAAGTGTTTGCTGAGCACTAATGGCATATTCTATTTCAGCATCTGACAAGTGACAATGATCTGTCTAAGAAACTAATCAATAAGTAGCAGGGAGATTAAATGGCTCTTCATGCAACATAAAAGCTATACCTTTTAGAGTCTGCAAGAGACAACACTTTAGACTCTAATTTAGAGGGAGGAGTACAACTTGAATTTCTTGAGAGGGGAGGTTTGGCTACAGTTTGGTCCACACTTTTAGACATGGACGACATCTCTGGGTCTTCAGTTCCTTTATTGTATTATAGAGAGCACGCATCCCATGCAGCCTCCTTTCAAGTCTCCCATGAGCCAGGAATCTCAGTCGTTAGCGGAGTTGTCAACACAAGGGTTTTCAAGACTCGTGATGAGAACTTGAACATTCCTTTGGTATGTTGGGGTTCATGCTATCTGTGGGAAATATCGCTATACTGACCCTACGCTAAATACTCTTCCCCCGTCCCATCAGCTCTGCTTTAGCATTGCCTCACTGACTCTTTTGTACTCTAACTATAAAACTAACACAGCCTCCTTGTGCTGTATGATTGCCTGTCTCCACCATCGGTCTCCAGATATTTGACTTAAAACAAGGGCAGGGATAGTCCCAAATTCAAAAGAAGCAAGGGGCAGAGTCTGTACCAAAATTTGTGAGTCATCTCTCTCTCTCTCAGGCACATATTAATCTAAGCATGCCTAGATTACCTGTGAAATAGTATTCTATATTGTGTAACACTTTTGATAATTCCTAATGATTCCAAGCCATTGCATCTGCATTAGTTATTCCCACTCTTAGACTGCAGTTTGAAGAAGGCAAATTCTGTATTATTTTATTTCTTTAAAAGACAAAAGATGCAGAATCATAGGTATTTATAATTTCTTCAGATTCATATAACTATTGTGAGGTGAAGTAGTGCCAGGTTCCTCAGCTTTGGATTCCAGATTCAGAGTCCATACTAGTTACTGTCTTGTACCTATTGTTATTTGTTTGGTTTTGGATTTCAAGTCACTTTTGAATGACTTCTCAAGGTTTTCATTTTTTTTAAAGATTTGGGTTTTTTTTGGAAAGGAAGATTTAGGAGAAAAGAAGAAACAGAGAGTGATTCTCTTTGTGCTGATTCACTCCCCCAAATGGCTGCAATGGCCAAAGCTGAGCTGATCTGGAGCCAGGCAGGAGCTTCTTTTGGGTATTCTATATAAGTGCAGGGTCCCAAGTTTTGGGCCATCCCCCAATGCTTTCCCAAGCTACAGGCAGGAAGCTGAATGGGAAGTGGTGCAGCTGGGACACAAACTGGTGCCCATCAAGGGGTCCTGATGGTTGGAGGTGGAGGTTTAGCCAGTTGAGCCATTGTGCTGGGCCCATTTTTTCCCTTAACAATCTCATGAGCACAGAGATTAAAGATTAATCCCCAAATCACCATTCTGTAAATCAATTGACATTTAAACTTGAATAAAACTGTATTCGGTATCGTGAAGTCATGTGTTACTAAAATCTATCTAGCATGTGGCTTACTGAGTCTGTCATTTTAAGTTATTTGTATTTTCATCTATGATTTAGTGCATATTGAAGCAAAATAGCTATCACAGACACAGAATTTTTTTTACAAAAACCATTATTTTGGAATTTTCAAGTCCATTAATTGCTTTGAGCCGAACTGTACAAAATACCATAAAAATACAACAGCAAACCTTTGAAGAGATTTTCTACATTCCAGAAAATATATACTTATCACAGATCATAAATGTAGTCTTGGATAATTTTAAACATATGGTAAGTTTCTTCTTAAGTACTTATATTTTAGGAACCTTAATTATGCTCTAAATCTTTTTTCTCATCACAGAATAATTTTGCCTTGAAAATCTGTGTAGGTAGAACTGCTGCTTCTTTCCTCATAATATTTATGGGAGTTGGATTGGCTTACAATTTGCTATTCATTAATTCGGAATATAATTCTCCATAACTAAGGAGTTACTTGTCTACTGACTCAACTCAGTAGTGCTTCATTACTTTAAACTATGAGCTGCAAAAACAAACAAATTATTTCTCAAGCACTTAACAGTCCATATGTTATAAAAACAGCTGTGAAGGTGTTATACTTTCTCATTCCTATGAAGTCATGCTTAGTATTTACTACTCAACTGTCAGTAGCTACAGGCTTATTCACACTTCTCTCTGCACCAGCCAGGTTTCTTTATAAAACAGAATGACTTCACAGTCTTTTTCTCTGCACTGCCTGGGATACTGGCCTTCATATTTATGAGACCCAAACAGAGAGTTCAAAGAGTGTTCCTACTCTAATTTCACCATTAAGTTTTGGAAACCTTGATCCTATTCTCCATTCCCCCTGGCAATTCTGAAAATCGCTTTCCAACTCAGGATGTACATGGAGGCTGGGCGTTTGCATTTGCTGAACACACTAGCTGGCTACAGATGTTCAGTGACTTTAGCATGGGGTTACGTCCCAATTAAGTCCATCAGGAGAAGAAAATATTGTAGCTGAAAGGGCATTTAAGATAATGAGTGTGATAGCTTAGCCTACCTAAGCTTACCTTAAACATGCTTAAACATTTACATTAACTTACAGTTGGGAAAAGTCAATTTATACAATAGCTGCTGCATAATAAGTTATAGACTATCTCATGCAATTTGCTCAGTGCTGCACTGAAAGAAACAGAAGGGTTTGTGAGTGTGCTTTAACACCATCATCAAGTTGTAAAATTCTAAATGAAACCAATTCAAATCAGAGACTCGTTGGTATTTCTTGGTCTAATACAGTGGAATTGCATGCACATTTACTATTGTACCTTTTTTTTTTGAGGCTAAGACATCTGATTTATTTCTTTTTCAACACTGTCAATATAAACAAATATAAAGATAAGCATTCCTTTGGATTCCATCAAGTACCTGACTGACCAAGGGATCTTAGGTAAATTAAGGAACAGGAGGGCCAAGTGATCCAAGTTATTAAAAACAAACAAACAAACAACAAAAACCCTAGTGGATTCCACACTTTCAAGAGGAGAGGAGTTTAGTATATCACGTTTCATCCATTCAATGAATATCCCATCACCAATAAGCAGAATTTTATGTATTAACTTAGGGGGAAAAGCTTTAGGGGTGTTGTGGTGCAGAAGTTAAATCACTACTTGGAGCATTAGCATCCTATCTGGTGCTGGTTTGGATCTTGGTTACTCTACTTCAAACCAGCTGTTTGCTACTGTGCTTTGGAAAGTAGTGGATGATGGCCCGCATGCTTTGGTCCCTGCACCCATGTGGAAGACCCAGCTGAAGTCCCTGGCACTTGGCTTCAGCCTGGCCCAGTCCCCAACTGTTGTGGCCAGCTGGGGACTGGAACTATCTCTCTCTCCCTCTGTGGTCCTATCTTTCAGAAAATTAAATAAATCTTTTTCAAAAAGTATTTAAAAATTTGTAAACTTTGTAAAGTGGTAAACACTTGATGGCATCTATTGTTTAAAAAGAATTCATTTTACAGTTCTATTTGCTGTTTCCTATGTAGAAATTTCCATAGTGTATACGAGAAAATGATTCTTTATCAGCATTGTAATCATCAGCCCTTACTGTGCGTTCACTGTGTGCTTGGTGCTATGCTAAAATTATACAAGCCTTTTCTTTACCTAATTCTCACAATAACCCACTGGGTTTTATATTATAATTAACTCTGCAATAGACATGTTGAACCCCAGGAACAGGGACTGAAGTTATTCATATAAATTTATGGAGAATAGGATTCAAATCCAGTCACTATTTTTGCTGGCCTATGCTCTTAATGAGTAAGCACTGACTTTAACAGAAGTTTAGAAAATGTATTTATCACATAACTAGAACTTATTTACAGTATTTTTCCATTCTGTATCTTCTTTTCTCCTTTATCTCATCAAGTAATTCAGTAGAGAAGAATTGAATTTTAGAGCTAAGCCTCTTGTTTATTTTATTATTTAATTCGTTAACTGTCATTCCCAGTGCCCCTTTTCCATACTGAAGAATAATTATAGGCAGTAAGATGGGCATGTCTTGAACTATTTAGTGAATTTGGCAAGTACTTGCGTATTCACCCAGGCAAACAACAACCCAGTCAACTGTCATCACCCTGGGAAAGTTTGCTGCCTGCTATTTTTTCTCTCTCCCCCAACCAAGATGACAATTATTCTGGTTTCTGTCTTCATAAGTTAATCTATATAAATGTCACAAACACAAAATTCTACCGTAGGTACTGCTCTGTGTCTGGCTTCCTTTACTCAGTACATTTCTGAAATTCATTCTTATAGTTGCACATATTGGTATAAATATCTTATTTTTGAAATGAAAAAAAAAGAAGAAGAAATGCAGGAAGTGAAGTACTTTGATTAAAATCATGTAACTATACAGACACAGAAATGAGAGTATTATTTAAACTATTTTTCTCTCCCTGTTCCAGTATATCGTCCATATTTATCCAACCAACCTAGTGCACTGGGAGGAGAAAATTATATGTTTAACTTGGCTCAGGCTAGGCTTATAAGGAACTGACTGGGAACTTATAATTTTGTAGTGGGATGTTGCATTAATTCAGGTCTAGCCAGGAAGTCAGAAATCACTCTAGAGATGATGCAGTTTTCAATCTGAAATTATTCAACATAGGAAATTGTTACACAGGTGATGGAAGAGCTGAGAAATACAGCCATGCTCTAGACATTCATGAAGGGGATTACTAACTCTGCCAGTGCTTAAGGCATTAACAAGAGGAAGAAACATTACCTCACAATGAAACCAGAGTCTCTGGTGGGAGATGAGATTACAGAAGCTTAGAGGGAGAACCCTGACCAAGATACAGGTGCTGTTGCTACTGCTGGAAGTAGCAAAAGGGGACAGAATAATGAGACTAAAGTACTTCTCTGGACCTCAGTCTTCCAGGAGTACCTCTGGTTAGCTCAGCTGACTCACACCAAGGGGCAAGAGGTACTGGGCAATGGATTCCTTTGGTGCATGGAGAAGAGGAGGGGGAGAAGGAAGAGATCCAAGAGTATTCACCTTACAGTTTGCTCATTACAGTTTCCATTCAGTATGAGGTTGAGGATAATACTGAGATTCCTCAATATTTCAACTTGACATTGTGAGCTCCAAATATTGTGTAATGATTGCATATTTTTCAAATTTCTTAAATGTACCTTATAAATAGCTACATAATTAAGCACTGTAAATGTCATGGCATAGTAATTCTATAATGCAATAATAAAAGTTTCAACTTTAGAAAAGAGACTGAAATATTATTTTCTTGTTGAAAGACGTTGAAATCCAAGAAATTAATGATAATGTCAGAGATATGCTCCAAAATACTAAGGCTGACAGTGGCTTGCATTTATGTGTAACAGTGATAGAACCAGGAAGAAAGATTGGACTCTAAAATAAATGCGTGGTAATCATCAGCATTGTTTAACACAGGTAGCAGTTCTCACTTCTGGAGAGAGACGGACAACACAAGGGGTGATGGCAACTTGATGCACGTGCTTAGGAGACCTAGCAACACTATTCATCAGAGCCCTCCAGGTCTCTTCTCTGCAGGAAGCATGGCAGGTCTATAATTTCTGTCTTCCTTGTGGTTCCATTGACTCAATGAAATTACCATTGGGTTGTAACATGCTGTCACTTCCAGGACACAGCATTTAATTGCCCAGTCAAGATGAGTCAGACCTCTGTCTTTTACTCCATCTGAGTGATGGGTGGAATTCTAGAGCCAGTGTCACCTTAGATCAAGAGAGACAGCTCAAGGTGCAGAGTTCCTGCCTGACTCCCAAGAGGCTTGGAGCCTGAGAAATTCGGGACTCCTCCTTGGCTGAGCCTGAGATGCCGGAGTTGTCTGTAACTTCATGCAGCACGACTTGCTTATCCTGACAGACGGAATGACCCACTGCGCTTTCTGTAAGATGGGCATGACTGCAACCAATTCAGCTTGCAAATGATCCTTCTTTATTTAGCTCTCTGTGGAGTAATTATGAAAATCCTCCCTCTTAACTGATCAATAATTTAACACAGCTAATGATCCTCCCAAGAGATGATGAGTAACTCTGTCACTGATAAAATGAATTCCTTCTACATTTTCCTCAAAATTCTAAAGTGGCAGATAAAACTGTATGGATTTCTCATGTCCACTGTGATCTTTTTGAATCATGAGTGTATATGCATTACAAATAAATTAAATCTGGCTGGTTGGCAAATGTTTGTAATGAGCACACTTAACATCAACTCTCTAGGCATTTTCAAAGAATATATCACTATGAATACATTAGTGATGCACAAAATGAAAAGTTTAAGATGATTCCTTCAAAATAAACACATGATTTAAAAATATATATCAGAAGACAAATGATAATATCAGATGATAAAGTGTTAATTAATTACCACTGAGAAAGGAGAGATGCACAGAGAGAATACATTTCTTATGTGGGATTAGAAACGGTCGCAACTGGGAAATGCACGAATCCTCTGCAAAGTAACTGGATTCCCTCTGCTGCAGCCTTTGCTTGTGAAGTGCCTCCTAATTTCTCCCTTTGTCTTTGAGACTCCTTCCTGCACGATGTGTGGCAGATAGGAACATTCAGGAGCTAGATGTGAGCATTCCACACTCTCACTGCAAAGATGAATGAAGCAAAAGCAAGCAGTAGTTTTCAGGCTGGGACCACTGAACTCAGCACAGCTGCTGAGTTTATCCCTATGTGACCTCTGACTATCAGGACCCAGACACTCTGGCTTTGCAGCTAACACCATGGTGACTCAGCGGAACTGCATCTTTCAACACGTAACCAGGGATGACAGTCAGGCCCACATGCACAAAAGCCAGGCTCGAGGACTTTTCATCTACATCATCTACACAAAGTCTCCGTTCCTAGGTTAAACCAGATGTCAGGAATACACAACAGTTCAGGGTATTTTAATGTTTTTCATTATAAGGTATTTCAGCTGTCAGATCTTATGGCCAGATTTAGAGTAAGGAAAAAAAAAAGGCACAATAGCAAGAAATGACTAGAAACAAATATCCTTCTAAAAATATAATACATTTTTTTAAAGATAAAGAATGAAGAAAAGCCTGGATTTTGACCTTTGTTCTTTGTAACAAAAATTTTCTTCTTCAAATTCCAACCAAGCAAGACAACATGAGAATTTACATTCTTTAAATTGAAGGACGACATTGTGAAAGTGATTCACAGTTCAAGCTACATTTTCATTTCTAGAAAATAATTCTGAGCTTACTTTTAAAAACGTTTTCATCTGCCACAGCTTTTAACTATTTTGAAAAATAAGTAAGAAATGCAGAATAGCTTTACTAAGAGATGGTGCCTCTTTGTTCTTGATAACACATGGCTGAAAAATCAGAACTTGGAAGTCCGGGGCTGGGATGGTCTCAGGAATTTTCAATTCTATTTCAAAGACAGTGGATCAGAAAGAGAGAGGAGGAGAGCAAGCGAGAGGGAGAGAGAAGGGCAGAAGGAGAGTGAGAGGGGATATGAGGGGGAGGAAAGCAGAGGAGTAGGGAGAGACAGGGGCAGAGGGAGAGGAGGGGTGAAGGGGGAGGTCCGGTTGGCAGAGGCATAAGTAGTTGTGGCATCTCCTACTGCCTTGCCAGGTGCATTACCAAGAATCTGGACTGGACATGGAGTTACCAGGACTGGGACCCTGATATGGGATGCCAGAGCTAAAAGCAGCAGCTAAAACCATTACACCCTAACAGCAGCCTGTGGCACTTCCAATTTCATCTCTTCACTGCAGCATCACAAAGCAGGGTCATAACAGGAGTGGGGGGGGGAACCCCTTTCTTTTCCCATTGCCAGTTAGTTTTATATATTTCTCTCCAAATCAAATGGCTAGAGGGAATGCTAGAGATAGAACTGACTTATTAGCGGAGATTACAAACACACCTGACCAGACAATTTGTGTAAAAAGTTGAAAAATAAGCATGAGGACAAATAAACAAAAATAGAAAAAAGCCATAAAAACAATGCAGACCATCCATGGATTATGAAAGGATCTCTCCTGACAGGAGTTTCTGTCATGTTCACATCTTGTCTCCGGTGTGAGAGTAGAGATGAGAGGACTACCCGAATCTTTTATAAACAAAGTCTGCCTTCACCAAGACCTTGTTTCTGTGCTCATTTTCTAGGTGTGTATCACTTCATCTTTGCAACAGAGGTTATGGAAATCTCTATGTTATATGAACTGATAATAGCAAGATACAGACACACTAGGCATATTTTGTGACATGTCTTATACAAAGCACATCATTTTTATCTCAGAAAAGGAACCTGCCTTAACAGAAATTCCTTCTCAGGAATTCAGATGCTTAAGTATGAGAAATAGTTCATCTTGTGGCTCAATGAAAGGTGCCATGTTTCATTTTTTTTTTTCAGACTGAAGTTTGTATCTCGATTCTGGTAAGTTCATTTCTATGAGAAGCATTCAATATATCACCAAATAACTTCTGCTCTCGGGGTAAAAGGCTGGTAAAAAAAAAATAGTTCTTCATTTTGAACAACTCCTTTCACGAAAGCCACTGAAGACCACGTAACCGCATCTTCAAGAGCATCTTCAAAGCCTGGCAGCCCTGGGAACAAACCCCTCGGGACAGGGTGATGGGGAGGGTATTCAAATGGATGAACTAAACTCCGCTTCTCTGTGCTGATCCAAGTTCTACCTCTCAGGCATTCTCAGACTTTGAAGGCCAGTTTCATCTTTTTCCATATAAAAAGGAATTTAATGAAGAAAGCAAAGGAGAGAGCATGGAGCAATACCCTGTACCCATTAAGCCTTAAACGTTATGTTATAAATTTTAGACTTCTCTTATTCATAATAGAGTCAATTAATACTTGCTGGGAAAAAAGGAGGTATTTTTGAAAATCGGTAACTTGCACATGATGTGTGTATGTTCTTCGTTGTTATGTTCAATGTCAAGGTTGGGGAAATACCACGTCTGAAGCAAACGAACCGTCCTTGCTCAGATTTTTTTGTTCATTCCACTACATCTTGCCTTCACCCTTCTATGTACAGGTTCTAGAAAGCAGTGCCTTTTCTACAGTAACTTCAAACATAAACAGGATTTTTCCCATGAGATCCCTTCCTCCACTGCCATGGACTGTTTCACTGAATGGTACAAAAGCACAAACTTGAGGATTTTGTTAGACTGCATATGGGACTGGACATGGGTCCCCGCAGCCTGTTGCTTACACCTCTGCGACACTGAGGTTGGTCCTCCTCATGCTGGCCTTGCTCTTACTTCTCTAGTTGGAGACTCCAGAAATGGGACAACAGAGGAATGTAATCCACACTCTGGGCAGTATTTCCTGCCTCCTTTATCTTCTCCACAGCCACAAAGATGAATCTCCATGTCTAAACCTTTCAGAGGCTCTCTGGTCCTGGCGAATGAGTGTCAAGCTCTTGAGTCTCAGTGAACGGCGGCCACTCCTGCAGTACGTTCTCTCCCTCTTTCCCCTTCCTTCACTGTCTTCACTCTTGTTTTTGTTGAAGTCCTGTCCTCAAGACTGTGATGTCTCCTGTTACCTATACATACAAATGCTTCTCTTCTTCCTGTGTTTCTACACAGTAACCCTATTCAAGGCAGGAATCATGACTTAATAATTGTCTTTGGATCATGGACGCCAAGCACAGATCTTGGTGCATAAGGGCTGGTTCAGAAACAGCTGTACAATAAGTGGATGAGCTCAATGACCAACATGCACCTGGTTCAAGCAACTGGGATGGAAATGTAGGAAATGGGGAACTAAGAACAATTTACATGGGAAGTAAGTCAATGGAATGTATCCAAGTAATGTTCTAAAAATCAAACTGCTTAAAGAACACCTAAATAAACTCAGGGATGAAACTCAAGTTCTAAGAAGGCTTTAATCATTTTTCAAAGGAAAATAGTAAGGGGCTACAAAGTCATAGCATGAAAAGTACTAGACTCTCCTAACTATGCTCTCTCCCAAGTTAAAACTTGTTTTAATTTTGCAAGTGATTGCTTCTCTCCATTTGTACTTAGTTGAGGTACTTAGTTACCTCAGTAATTCAGAAACAATTTTGTAGCTGTGTTCTAGTTCATCGGCATGTGTGCCTCCAGAGAGGCATCTATGCCCAGTAAGAACACTGCATGATGTAAATGTAATCAATACAGTATTCGAATATAGAACTCATTAATATCAAGCACGCAGACTCCCCATTTATCACAGCTATAAAGCTGACCGTTAAAATGCAATCTTGTGTTCTCAAGATTAGTATGCAATAAATCAACAAATTATAGCAAGTACTTCTTCCTTCGCATCCTCCTTTTCTAGCAAACATCCATCCCCACTCATCCCCGCCCACACACACATGCAATTGCTCTAAGTGCTCAGAGATTTGTGAGATTTGGGGAACATTTATTTCCTAGTTTCTGAAAACTACCAAAATCTTTTTTCGTGTTTAAATAACCACATCTTAGTTATCAAAATTGGTAATAGAACCACTTATGATTTGTGAAACAAGAGACTCCTATCAAAATGGAAAGAATATGAGAACATACCTAATTACCAACTAGTTTTTGATTATCTGTTTTGTAACAGAACTGTAAAACATAGATTAAAAGTCAAACTTGAGTGAAACTTCTTTTTGGAAGTATCTGTTCTCAATAAAATGTTTTAAATGTGCAGCTTTTTCTACTCTAACTTAAAAATTAAAAATTCCCACATATTTTATGCTTGACTTTATCTTAAGCCAATTTCACTTGTGTGTTTTTTTTTTAATATTTTAGATACTTTAAAAAACATACTTTTGGTGTTTTCAAATCTTTACATATACTACTTTTACATAAAATTATGTAACATTATGCTTTATATATATTAATAAATATATATAAATACATAATATTCATTTATTACATATTTATTCATATATATTTATATACAATCAATATTATGCTTTATATATTATATTATACATTTTAATATATAAATTATATATTGTTATAATATATAATTATAACATATAATATATTATAATATATATTATATACAGTTATAATATATAATATAATATGTAATATAATATATATTATTATAAATTATAATTATAAAAATTATGCTTTTTATAGTTTATGCTTTTCAATGCAGTTTACAGTGTTTTGAAAAGATTCACAAGATTGATTGTATGGTTTATATATCATGATGTCCACACAGGGGTGGAGATACCATTTTTCTGCTACGAGCCCTTTGAATATTTATTATATCATTTAGGGGTCATACCAAACTATGATTTTATAAATTAGACTTCTGGGCCCAGAGCAGTGACCTAGCAGCTAAAGTCCTTGCTTTGAACATGCTGGCATCCCATATGGGTGCCAGTTCTAATCCTGCCAGCGCCACTTCCCATCCAGCTCCCTGCTTGAGGCCTGAAAAAGCAGTTGAGGATGGCCTTGAGACCCTGCACCCTCATGGGAGACCCAGAAGAAGCTCCTGGCTCCTGGCTTAGGATTGGCTCAGCTCTGGCCATTGAGGTCATTTGGGGAGTGAATCATCAGATGAACATTTTTCTTCTCTCTCCTCCTCTCTCCTCCTCTGGCTTTGCAATAAAAATAAAATAAATCTTTTTTTAAAAAACAATTAGACTGCTGTAGAATTACTGAATTTCAAGTTTCATCTGTAATTGCCTTGGTAGGACCAGACCAAATGATTCTGCAGGTGTTACATGCTCTGTGGATCACACATTCCCTACTCCTATCATGAAATGCATTTTAAATGAGTTATGAACTAATGCAAACAAATACGAATCAACACACCATTGGACGGTAGCAAGGATCCTACCATTCGTGTTCAAAATAGCTAACACAGAGGCTTTAGAAGTATTTCAGTAATAAATGACTGTAGAAAGAAACATGTTCTGCACAAAAATTAGGAAATTAGGTTGTGGTCATATATCGAAAGAGCACCAAAAACCCACCAATTGAGTCAGGGTGATTGCTGACGTGAACATTAGAATTCTACCTACACTGCCTCACATCATGTTGGAGTTTTATCTACAAAATGAGGAAGTTGGAGAGGTTTTTGTAGCAATTTAAAATATGGAAATAACTCTCCTGGCTGATTTACGATGTGTATAGAGTAGTGAATGAAGGAGTTAGAATTAGCCTAAGAACACTTCTTCCTCAACACGTAACACTTCACATTTAATACTGCAGTGCGATCTCATCGATTCCTCATCTCCCTCTTCTTCAAAGCGAGAACTACCCTGAAAATAGTCCCGAATCAAACAGGAAAGTTGCCTAACAGAGCTGTGGGACTAGTCATCCAATCCAAGTTCAGGACAAAGCCAAACTGAGTCCACCTCAGGGAGACCAATGTATTTGTAATATGCACTTCAAAATATTGAGTAAATGTCAGAGGGTCTAACAGCTTGAAACAAAGTTGCTCATATGGTCAGTTTGGACATGCCTTCAGATCCAAACACAGCATTTGGAATATCTCATTTGACCTACAAAAAAGCAGTTCAGTGAGACCATTCTGAGACTCGGAGAGAAAAATCTGCAAAGTTGCAAAGTGCATGACACAAAATATGACACACACACCAGCTTTAGAACCACCAGGTGTATTCTACTTATTATTCATAATGATAGCTTTCATGGTTGCACTTCTCAGAAACAAAAAAATATTCTTCCTTGATCTTCCTATAATCCTACAAGAAGGACCTTTCAAATTACGTGCTGTACACTTAGGCACTAGTGTATCTGGACCATTGCTTAGGATGCTGAACTATTGGTCTTTAAATGGTTTGATTATAGTATGAGTGTTCTCTCCAAATGGAATCTTGTTCTGAACCCCAGTGGGTACAGATGTAGAATGCATTCAAAGCTGTTAGTTGATGTTGGAGTGGGGAGTTGGGCAGGAGGGGCTCAAGGTCTTGGTGTTATTCATAGT
This sequence comes from Ochotona curzoniae, assembly GCF_017591425.1. Taxonomy (NCBI): domain Eukaryota; kingdom Metazoa; phylum Chordata; class Mammalia; order Lagomorpha; family Ochotonidae; genus Ochotona; species Ochotona curzoniae. The sequence continues at coordinate 13,007,826 of NW_024466502.1, forward strand.
GTGAAGAATATGCTGACAGAACAATGGTTATTCAAAAGATATATGCAGAAATGTGTGATTCACAGCCCTATTTTAATTACATTAAAGTAAAAAATGGATGATCCTAAAAAAATTACATGGGTGACTAAAAAATAACTGGCTATTTATAAATATTGCTGTTCCTATGTTTTGTTTGTGTTCACAATCACATTGACTTCCAGCTCTCATTTAAAAGGATAGTACTTCACAGATACAGTCTCATTAAACATTGCTGCATGTTTTAATTTCAAGGCCAATAGTCATCCAGTTTCTATTGCATTTATGTTATTTCTTTTTACCAAGTATAAAAACATACTAAAGCCTGGTTACTGCTTGCAAAATATATTTTTGTCATATTTCTGTTTCTTTTGTTTTTAAGCTGAGGTGTGGATGTGACACCAAAAAGAAAACTGTAAAGAGTGAAGGAGGAGTTACTCTATGCTTCTGTGCCAAGCAAATTTTGGGCAGCTTCAGTTTCCTAAAGGAAATAAGATGCCTAGTGGATCCCCTGGGGGAAGATGTGGTGCAGGGGTGTTGAGCCCTAGAATCATATGGCATTGTGGGTTTGGCCAAGTCTGGCATTACCTGGACAAAAACCACTCCACATGGGATCCGCATCTGACATGGCCTCTCCATTAACATTTCCCCATCTTATTTCCTCCAGGTCCCCTCTTCATCTTTTTAATGGTGACTTTGTGAAAGCTCCCTGCCTGCTGGGTCAGTTTTAGACATTCTTTGTTTTATTAACAGAGTTCACCTGGAGACAATGCTTTAACACCAGTGAACTGAATTACGGAGGCTGCATCTGTTTTCGCAGTCCGGTGGGGAAGGGAGGCAGTACTTCTGAATCACCCACCTAGATCGTTACCTGTCTTCCTTAATCAGAGGGGAATTCACCAGCTTCTAAGAACACCTGATTCATGGATTCACCTGACTCCTTTTCCAGCATCTCTGGGTTTGCCTTTTGTGTAAAAGCCTCACCTTCCTCAGGCTTATCTGAGAAGTGTAGATTTGTATTCTGAAATCGTTGTCAGTTGTATTCAATTGTGGGGTGCAAATAATACTTTAGCAATCAATTTTGTGGTTCACAAAGCAAAATAGAATGTTTTCTCAGTTGTAAAATGCAATCAATTGCCAGGTCCATCTTCACTTGTCAGAATCAGTTTTATAAGAAAAGAAAAAAAAAAGAGAAAGAAGGAGGAGGAGGAGGAGGAAGTGAAGGAGGAGACAAAGGGGAAGGGGAGAGAGGGAGGGGAGAAGGTATTAAATGGCCACAGTCAGTCTTGAGATGCATGCCAACTTCATCTAGGTTCCAGCAACCTTAACTGCGAAGAAGCCTGGCATCTTAGAACACAGAAACTGTGTTAAATGACGAAGATCAGTGCAGACTCCAACACTTTCATGCCACTTTGGAGAAATCCTTGGCCAGGTGCAGGGTTACCCAAATGTTGTAAGCTACAGCCCGAGGCATCCTGTAAAACCTTTCCAAAGGCAGGACTAATGGGTCTCCAGGTTTCTTTTTTGACCACTTTCCACCTGTTCTCAGTGTAAAATAGCTGTCCTTTGAGAACCTCAGCGTAATGTTTAGAAACCCTCACAACAAAGCCAAAGAGCGGTGAGCCACAGCCTTCTCCCGGAGGTGTCCCACAGCTGATAGATTTGGATGGATTTGGAGACTAGCTATATACTGTTAAAAACTAAATAAACCAGCAACCACATAAATCGCATTTAAAACACAGGCAACTGGTGCTAAAACAACCTCATTTGCTAATTGTGTTATTAACATGTCGCTGTTGTGTACGCTCTTGCAGTTATTTGTATCAGTGATGTCCAGGTGCTACAATTGCTACAGCAGGAGGCACTGCCCTGATGCTCCTCCCAAGTCTATTGCAGCCATGCCATGCTGGGATGCAGCCATGGTGACACCATCTCCATTACAGTAGTTGACATCCCACACCTCAAAGCCAAAGCCCTTCCTTCGGATGCCCCCAAGAACTAGTTGTGAAACATTTATGAGTACACCACTGTGTAAACCAAAGTGCTTCCAAAGTCTACAGAACCCTCTTAGATCCAGCTCCTTGTCTCCCTGCCAGCTCTCAGACGTCATCTTCCTCCACTCTCTCCTCTTCTTTAGGCTCTATTTGGCATACTGGCAAGGGCTGCACATTACCCAGCTCCAGAGGGCACTAGCAACACTGTTCTCCCCATTATGCTGGTCTTGCACACCACTCTCTTGTGTCATGTTGTATAATTCAGAAAAACTACACCCTTCTTTGTGTGGAAGGAGTCAAAGAGAGAGTGTTGCCTCAGGACTTTCACACTTGCTAATTCTTCTGCCAGTAATGCACTTGGCCAATACAGGTACTCAAAAATACTATTGAATAAATGAGCGAATGTGAGGATTTCAACAAGGATCTTGAATATACACACGTAATATACATATATATGCATATGCAAATTACCCATATAATATTTGCATGTGCCTATTGTAACTTTCAAGTTACATAAATATATGCATGTATGTATTAAAATATATGAAGATACTTCAGAGTTTGATAAAAATGGAACTAAAAGCATAAGTTGATTTTTTGCAAAAGTTGTTGAAATGCATGCATACTTGTCATAATACACACTTTCTACCTGTTATGAAAATATCTTTTTTGCAATAAAATAGTGGCACCAAAATAAACGAATATTTTAATTTCATTTCCCATGACCCCCACAAATGGGCAGGAACCTGAATATCTACGCCAAGTTTGGGATGTGAGGCTGATCACTGCCTTTCAGCCTGAGAAGACAGTTCTGTAGAGACATGTTGTGTAGCAGAGAGGCCATGGCGAGCACTGCGGGGGCTCTGATGGTTTCTCTTTGTGCTGGGACAATATCTGAGGGCCTGAGTCTAATGAGTTCCTGGCTTTCGAGACAGGGAATCTGCTCATCATTCAAAGAAAGTCGAGACAGAAACTTGAACTAGCTTCAGGAAAAGTAGCCAAGAGAGGACCACAAAATCACAAAAGGAAGTAAAAAATATTGATTAGAAAGAAATGTGAACTTTCCTGAGCAGGGACAGAAGAGATGGGAAACAAGAACAAAACAAAAAGAACAGAGCGGAGGAGAGGCCCCGTTTGCCCGAGTGCAATGATCAGTCATGAGGAGTGAGCATGTACTGACGTCTAAGATTCTCCTTGTCCTCCCAATTCCTTCATGCCCAGTGATTTCCATGAGCTTGTAATGGGTGTTTTTACACTAAGATCCTCCTTTTGTCGTCATTTAGAAGTTATTTTAGGCATGTCAAGGTGGAAACAAACCAGAAACATTTCATATATATTTAAAAAAGTCATAGTCAAAATTAGTACTCAACCAAAGAACAAGACAATTTTCTTACAAAATTTAGTTTATAAATTTACTCCCATCCATACCCCAGCAGTTTCCAAATCTATATTCAGTAGCACCTTTACCAAATGCAAACTGGGCATGTTTTGTTACAATCTTGAATCAATGAGTAATAATAATAAAATGGAAAAGTGACCTGAAGGAACATCCTGTAGGTATAACCACATTTCTGCTGGAGTTCAAGTGCTTCTTCCTTTACTATTTACCTTGCTTTCTGCTCATCTGCAGGACCTGACACTAAGCCTGGTATGAAATAAGTATTCACTAAGCTTTAATTGAATGGATGAATGAGTGAATGACTAAAATGAATAATATGACTTGTTTTGCCTTGTTCTTCTCTGGTTCCTATGGTTCTTTCTGAACTTGTCAGACTTGGGTAACTGCACTCTAAGCCTTAATTATCCTGGGAATAATTTTCTCCAGGAATTAAAAAAAAGGATGGGAAGCTATGACATCCACCCTTAATACTGTTCACCAATTCAACCTGTTTTCTGGGATTTCCACTTATTATTGGAAACAATTTATTTGGAATGAAAACTAAGCCCTGGTTTCCTATGACCAAGCCCAAATCTGTGCCTGATTTTAAGAGTGGAGCTGGTGGAGTGCAGAATGAATAATGTTCTTGCACATTAAAATTCATTTGGTGGAATGACACAATGCTTATGTAACTAAGGAGGATACCAAGTAAGGAAAAAAATGACTGTTGTGGAATTAATAAGAGATTAATGTCACTATCCCTTAGTGCACGGTAAAGGTAATTGAAATACTCTGTAGCAAAAGTAATCTCAGGGACCTCAGGAACACAGCATTTTATTTGAAAAAAAAATCTTTTATGTTTTATTTTCATTAAATCAATAATTTTTTAAAAGTTCAACTCACTGCAGCAATGCTTTGAAGATTGACAGTAAGATGACATAAATATGTTCGCATAATCTGAGAAGCAGTGTATTAGAACAGCTGGTGGAAAATCATCCTTCATGTATTGTTAAAGGCAGTGTCTAGGCAACAGTAGTGACAGGATCATTGTCTAGGAAAGTGGAAACCTCAAAGACCATTCTGCACTGGAGAATGCAAACATAATAGCTAGGACTAACATTTGGTTATTCAAAGAATATGGTTTAAATCCTGACAATGGAAAGTCATCCTTCAGGAAATGACTAATTATTCTAAGCAGATCACATGATGGGATAGGAAACAAACCTCCAGCAGTGGAGGCAGTTCTGTACCCAAGGGATCAGCTGCAGTGTCCCCATGTGGAGTCCCTTGTTCCTTAGCACTTTTCAAATAGTCTCTGGTTCTTCAGTTTCTTTATTTTAGAATCTGGGCCTCATCATTGTGTCTAGATTATTTAACACAACTCCTAGCACACAGTAGGTATGTCATGCGGGAAGGGTCTTCAACATTTCACGCAAATGAATGTTATGAAGAAAACCATGCACAGTGCAGAACTGCTTCCTAGTTAGATAAATATCTTCTAATTCTGTTTCTCTGTAATTTTTTTGAAGTACTCTCATATGTGCTGATTTAATGACTGTTTCTCATTTTAAAGGAGTTTATGTATGTGAAGAACCCAGAAATCAGAAACTAACAACTATATAAGCTAACTATTTCTCTTTTCTCCCCAGCAAATACCATTTATTAAAAACGTTCAATTTATAAGTAAACTGCTAAGTATTCATGGCTGAAGGGCATCTTATGCTACTCTCAATCAGAGGTCTTGGAAGATTGAGGTCTTAAATTGTTGGTGAGATGTTCAGGCAATAATACAGGGCTACATTAAGACATTTTGTTGCAAAAATTAAATATCTTAGGAGGTGAAAAGAATTGTCTTAGAATTTCTATAAGATCAAGTTTTTTTTAAGTGAACTGATAATTTTTTTTCTTACTAACCTTTAACGATTATTAAACAAGACAGCACATCTAATCTTAACATTGAGATATTGAGGTGATAGCATATTCTTCATCAAGCATTCACATAGAAGGATTTTAAATTTGTGTTGTAAACTTAGGAATTCCAGTCACCACACAAATAATTTCTCCTGCAGAATCCTCAGGCTTCCATGAACCATCAGTATGCAAGTAAATGATCTTCCCAATGGCTTCAACCCAGATTTTAACTTAGCAAATTCTTCCTGTGCGTAGCTGGTCAGGATCTAAGGTGGAATCAGTGAGTGTGATGAAAGACTGGCTCCAGGATTGAGCAATGATGTTAAACGAATGAAAGAAAAGGCCGCCTACTTGTTTGAAGAAATTTATTTTCCTTTTGCCTCAAAAATTCAGCTGGGACCATCTTCCTCCTAACAACTGAACCCACATAATACTAACGCCTTGACCCCCTTCCCTCTAAGAGAAACCTCATTACCCATGCATTTCAAATGTTTAAGAAACCTTCAGGTGCAAAAAGAAGATAGCTAAGTGTCCCCTGAGAGCCATTTGCAGCCCCATGACTCTATTAAAATGGACGGTCCTATCTGGCTAAGTACTTGGAGGGGATGAAGTACATCCTTCAAAGCGATGATTTCATTCCATAAACCTATGGCCACTCTCCTTAGAGAGCACTTGGCTGCTTTCTATTTTCTCAGTAGAAATCAGATGAAACACCCCCAACACTGCCAGGAGCTTCACCCCATTGGCCTTCATCACATGTTTAACTATTTGCTTGCAGGAGACAAGAGTTTAGTGGTTGAGAACCAGATAAAATTCAGTTCTTAGGATGCTTGGCTAATTATCAGCTTTGTGACTCTCGGTTTGTAATCAGACTTTTACCACTCTGATTTTCTAAATATATAAAATGCAAAAACAATGGTACCATGATATAGGAGTCGTGAGGATTACTTGAGAGAATACATGGAAATCACTCAGTTTTGTACTCAGTGAGACTTCAGTGAATGTAAGCAGCGTTTTCTCTTCTGATTATTTTGGTTTGTAGTTTAACTTAACTAGGTTGCATGCGCTCCAAGCATAGACAGAACTGTGGTGATGTGGTTCAGTGGCACCACAGCTAGTTAGTCTGCATGTCAAACCTTAATCTTGTACATCAATACCTAAAGAAATTCCCTAAGCTCTTACCCTTTTAGATACAACAAAACTACCCAGCCTAACACACAATTCTCAATTATTTTGATTTTTCCTGTTTCACTTTCTATATTTTTTTAACACCTTGGAAAGAGAGTTGGGACATTTTTCAAATTTATCTATTTTGGTCTGAAAGGTACTGTACCATCTCTCACTGCTTTCCCAGACCATAAGCAGGGAATTGAATTGGAAATGGAGTAGCTGGGACTCTAACCAGTGCCCATAGTGGATGCCAGTGCTGCTGGTGAAGGCTTAGCTCACTAAGCCACAGGGCAGGCCCTACAGTTCCACTTTCTAACGTTGACCTATGCTAACCAGTCAAAGAAGACTTTTTTTTCTGTCTCTTGAATTATACTCATGCTCCTTTCTTTTTAATGGACACTTTTCATACAATTCTGCTCAAAATTGATCAATGCTTCAGTGATTAGGTCATGTACCTCTCCCTGAAATATCTTATCTCAACTGTTTCCACCGCATCTTCTTTTGTCCTTAGACTTTCCACAGACACGAACCTTGCCTGCTTTTGCTTTTTAAAGAAAGAGACTGCAGCTCGGGTTATAACCCAAGAACAAGAATTTAGCTTTTGGTGAGTAATTTCTCTTTAACTCAATTTTTCAAGTAGGGGTAATAATGTCTCTTTGTATGATTAGTATAAAAGAAAAAAAAAATCTTTGTTCTGGTCTTAGGCCATTGCCCCCATTCAAAGGTCTTATAAAGTCACTTCCCAGTTGACTAGATCTTGACAATTTCCATGAGATCACAAGGCCTCATTACAAACATTGAGAATACACTTGCTAAAATATTGGCTTGTTCAAGCTCAAATTATAGTCAGCAAGACTACTGCTACTGAAAAGCTTATTACCATTGAAAACAGGGCAACTTCACAGCATTTCCTATTGCCTAAGGAAGATGTATATATAAAGTTTTATGCCACACACATTAGAGTAGGGAGGGGTGAACAACGCAAATACAGGATAAAAAGAAGTCAATAAAAAATTTTGCAGAACTTGATCATAAATGCTGAGCTAGGAACTAAGGTTATCATGAATACTTTTTTTTTTCTTGAAAGTCCATTTCAAAATAAAAACTTAAGATTTTGCATCTTATACATGTGAATTGTGGAGTCTCCATTTGTGTCTTTTACACGAAGAACGTAAGTGATGGGTGGCATCTCATGACTGGAAAGTTTGCCACATGGATTGGGAAAGATCATCAGGGAAAATTAGAAAAGTATCCTCCTCTGGAATTGTGTTCTTTGAACTTCAGTTAAGAAAGGTCTATGCACTCCACTGCCTGAGCAAATGTGCTGAACAAAGTACGTGAAAAGACCCCACTTCCTTTCAGAAACACACTGTGATAGGCCCCGAGACTTCCAAAGAGAGTTAAGTGTACAGTTAAGTGCTGCATGAGTGTGTGTAACGAACTAACATGGCCACTTCTAATCACCAGGCCCAGATGAACCGACAAAGTGTTAAAATCAATTTTGGCATGTGCTATCATTAATGAAAATTAAGTATCAGTAGCTTAAACAAAAAGAAACGAAACAGGAACTTCTACTCTCCCAGTGATCCATATTTATAGACAAAGCAAGGAACTTAAATAATTTAAAAAGACTGTCAGTTTCAAAGGTAGCATGCATGTTACAGAGCCACATAAAAGATGTGCCAGTCATACTTAGGATGACACCAATGCTTAACAGAAAAATAATGCCATAAAAAATCATGGTAAAGCAAAGAAAGCTTAGGAATAAATGCCACAAGAAAAGATCAAAATTTCCCAGACTGTCACTGCCCATTAGGTATTAAGGTGACACTACAGAAAGAGGACGTGGAACTAAAGTACGTATCAGCTTTAAGGAGTTCAATGTGAGTAAATCTGGCAGCAGCTACCGGAGCGTCTGCATCCGTTTGTGAACTCACCATTATGTCCTAGTGCTGAGACAGCTTGAAGAACTGTACCTTAGTAAGTGGACTGCAACTCCATATTTTGCAAATTGGCGGCCTTTCAGGTATAGATTTGGATCTTACATTTTGAATAAAAACCAATCATATTACTGTGGAGTAATTTGCGAAGTTCTCATCACCTTTGTTTAAACATTTGAAATATCAAAGTTCATAGTCAACATTTTACTTCTTACAAAAATGTAAGCAGTTCTAGTTAACATGGTTTCATCTTTTTAAAATGATTTACTCATCTAATGTATTTGAAATACAGAGGCAGAACGACAGAATGAAGACAGATTTCCTGCCACTAGCTACTCTTCACATGCCCAGAACAGCAGTAGCTGAGTGAGAGAGAAACCAGGAGTCAGGCTCTCAACCAGTGTGTCCCCTCTGTGTGGTAAGGCTCCAACTATTCGAGAACCATCAGCTACCTCCCAGGGGGTGCTTTAGCAGGATGATGAAACTGGGAATGAAACCAATACTCAAACAACATACTCAAACACCGTGTGTGGATACCCCAACCGATGTCTCCATTACTATGTCAACCACAAGGTGTAAGGTGTCTAAATAAAACTTATTTTCCTTACAACTCTGTTTTACTTGGGAAGTACAGAAGAAAAACAGCGATTTGAGTTCATTGATTAGCTATAATTAATGACTTTTTATGCATATCTTTTATCAGTCTTGACATTGTAGGAAATGGGAAAAATTAGAAGTAAGTGGAAATGTTATCTTCAGTTTTCAATGGTAATTCCTACAAAAAGCAGTGGAAAACCTGTCATACCCTGAGCCCTGAGTAAGTTTCAGAGAAATGGAAAGAACTCTCAGGAATCTACAATGTAAAGAGTGTCAAGTGCAGAATCAACAGCGTTAATCGTGAGTGGTGCTGTAGTAACTGTTCTAGAGAAGATTTATGTAAGAAAGAAGGAAAGACAGATCAATTCGCATGGGAAATGAGAGAATGCTTCACAAAGGAAGTGATGTGTTGGGGCATATTATGTGATAAAATGTCCATAAGTAAACACAAGTTTGGATAATACAATCTATATTTTAGAAAGGTGGAAACATAGGTGCAGTTAACAGGGGCAAATTGGAGAACATATTTCCAAAGACTTTGCATATTATTATATGAAGGGCATTCAATAAGATCATAAGAAAACACAATATAAAAGGAAAAATATGGGCAAAGACTACAAACAGGATCGGAAATCTGCTTCTAAATGTCTGAGGGAGTACAGGCATTTAGAATGGAAGTTCAGACACCTGTACAGTAGAACATCGGGGGTTGGTTTTTGGCTCCAGTTGTTGACGCTAACTTCCTGCCAATGCGGAACTTAAAGGCAGTGGTGATGGCCCATGAAACTGGACTCCTGCCACCAGCATGAGACTCGGGTTGTGTGCTTGCTTTCCAACTTTGGCCTTGGCTTGGCCTCAGCCACTGTGGGCGTCTGAGAGGCCAAGAGAGGATGAGACCTCTCTATCATTTTGTTTTCTTTCACTCAAAAAACAAACTATAGAAAGATGCTCATTCTTTGTCGAAATCAGGGAAACTTCAGCTAATGAGATGCTATTGATCATGTTTTATATCCCGAGAGTGAGTAACACTGTGAAGAGTGAAACAAAATTTAAATTTGTATAACTACTTCAGCAAGCAGACTGACAATAGAAGATAAAATGGAAAATGCTTATATCCTAAGACCTAATGGTTCTAGGGTGAAAAATAAAGAAATAAATGAAAATCATTACATATCTTTACAAAGAGAAATGTGCTACTGGGTAACACATGGCCTGATTGTTTCTCATTGCTTTCTCTGCTTAGATTTTGCATTCTACCAGAATAAATCTTTTATAATATGAATCACTATTAAAGTTATTTCTCTTTTAACTAACCCATTAGTGTGTGATGTAATGTCACCTGAACTCAATGTTACCTTGATTCCAACCTTTTCTCTGTACTAGTTCTAATCCTTCGCCCAGTGCAGTAACACACTGATATACACCCTCTGACCATTTCTCACGCCCTTTCCACTTTATCAAAATAGATCATTGTCTTCTTGCTTTGTGCCAGCTCAATGACAAACCTGTCTGGCTGTTCCTGCCTCAACCCAGTTTTTTTTTTTTTGCCCCCCTCTCTTTTCCCTCTCTAATTTTTCCTCCCCATACTCTACTCGCTGCTAACAGTCAGTCTGTCACTCCCATGTTCAGAAAGCCTGTGTTCTCCACAGAGGACTCTGTAATTCTACAGGCTTCTTCTAAGAATCAAGATTTTTTTTCTCTGTTTAAGCTTTCTGATTTTCTCTTCCACTGCTTCTCAGCAATTACTCCATATTTTCTTAAATATTTGCTACCCCAAATGGTTGAGTAATTCTCTTGGCTCCTATTACACTGGTCTCCCAGAAAAGAATAACCTCACACTCTCCCTCACCAAGACAAGTTCAAGTGTCTTGGTGAAGGTAGGCTTGCCTTCCATCCCAGATCTCCTCGGTCGGGTGACAAGAGGTGACCCCGAAGACTCTTTGAAAAGCTCCTCAAATCATGAGTTGTAACAGAAACCCTTAAGAGATCCCAACATATCTACCCAAAATGTGATTTCTCTAACCATGACACCAAGGGCTGTTGGTGGAGCCACAGTGACAAAAACAATTTTCTTGGAACAAGGGAAAGTGTCCGTGGTGGGGCAGTCAATACCCGCCACGAGAGCGATCGGAGGAACATTTTAAATTATTACAAACTCGAGTGTTTGAGCCAGTGGAGACATATGCCAGATACATAGGTCACAATGATTCTTGGCTTCAAAACCCCCTATTAAAACTAGGACTAATTTCTGTCCATAATATACAAGGGTTGGTAATTGTAGGCTCTGACCACAACTGAAAGGTCTCCTGTAATTGAACTGTAGAACTCACTTACAGAAATTGTAGACTTACTCTGATTGAATTAGACAAATACGTGAAAAGATCTTTTTTCCTTGTTAATATCTAGGAGGTGAGATCCTCTTTGCCAGTCCTGCCTTCAAGGTAATTATTTATTTACTATTTATTTTCATTGAACCAAACTGCTGACTGGGAATGCGTTTCAGAATTTAAACCTAGTTTCTTTCTAAATTATTCACTTACAGGTAAGTGGCAAGAGTCACACATTAATCCATTGATCTCAGCCCTAATTTCCCTCTTTCTTCCTTTCTTTCTTTTGTCTTTTTTTAAATTTCTAAGAGAGATACAGAAAGAGCAACAGGTAGATAGGTCAATAGAAAACTCCCATCCGCTGATTCATTCCATAAATTCCTGCAAGAGCCTTTGCTGAGCTAGACCAAAGCTAGCAGCCAGGAACCTTATCTTGGTCTCCCATATCGACCCAGCTCCATGAATTATCACCTGCTGTCCCCAACAGTACACATTACCAGTGATCTGGGGCCAGGGGTTGACACTCCGACAAGGGACACACCCGCTGTTGTTCAAGCAGCTAGTTCAATTGTCTGCCCCTAAAAATAGCATCTTTATTAAGAACTTCATCATCTAGTGAGGACCACAGGACAGACAATTCAATGACCAGCCCCGAAGATGATAATTACCAATGGTAAATTAACAAGAACCTAATAGTAGGAAGAGTTGCTACAGCTACGTTGCAGAAATGAAGTTTGGAGATTGTTATAAAAGTTCTGTCATCCGTGGAAAATCAATGCCCTCCGTTCCACAGGGCACCCGTTCATGTCAGACACAGTGCCCGGCCCTTCACCCACATCATTATTTCTGCTCATTGTGGAGATCCTGGGACACAGAGTAAGCTCAGCTTCACAGGGCTGAGCACCTTGCCTCAGTGGATGTCAAACCCCTGGAGGAGAAACACCGTGTAGTTCAAAGAAAGGGAAAAACACAGCAGAGGTGATCATGTCTGAGAGGAAAACGTGGGTAGAATATCTGGCAGGTTTTACTAGTGGACGAATAGCAAGCAGGTGGTGAGCCAGTGAGGCGGAACAATGCCCGTGATCCAGGCTTCCGGATCTACAGATGAGAGTTAAAATGAAAACGTCTGGATAGAAAGATACAAAAATGTTAAGGGATTAAAAAAAGAATGCATTTTATAGTTTTACACAAATTACTCTCAAAATAGCCTTGGGTTGAGAACTCCTTAGCCCCAATTTGCTGACACTTGAATTGTGTTTGGTGAAATGCTTGCCTTCGGGCCTGAGGGTACTTAATTTGTAAGGAGAAGAGACCAGTATAGATCCTGGTCATGATCAGTGTTATAACTCCCCAAATAATTGATTATAGACATATTATGGAGTTGCAAATTTTAGAACAAAATGAACAAAGCATATCACCAAATTTAGGATTAATTCATGGACTCTTTTCCCCATGAGCTCCCCAGCAGCAAATTCTTTGTCTAAGCACATAAAAAACTAGGGACTTGGGGACAGCGGGGTTGAACAGGGCATCCTTCTTCCAGGGACCTTCATTCTCACTTTGCAGCAGAGGTGACAGCCCACAGCGTTGTTCCCTTCCTCACCGGGAAGTGGTCCCTGTCTCCCAACCTCTGCAGGTCCTTCACCCTGTCAAGATGCTCTTTGCTCCAAGCCTGGCAGTTTTTCAGTGCCTCTCTTCTCCTGTTCACCTGCTGTCTCCCCCCCGCCCCCCAGGTCAGAGTCTTCCTGATCCAGCCTGCACACCATGGTCATCCTTTCAATTTTGTCCTCCCTAGCTGTCAGGAGCCGTGTACTGTAGCCACACTGAAGCCATGTCAGGAGCCGTGTACTGTAGCCACACTGAAGCCATGTCAGGAGCTGTGTACTGTAGCCACACTTAAGCCATGTCAGGATCCATGTACTGTAGCCACACTGAAGCCATTTTGAATATAGAACTATGGGCCAGTGGAAAACCCACGGCTGGCTAGATGCTTGGGAAAGAAGTTATGAAACTAAACACACGCTTAGCTTCAATTGTTTCTAGCAACTGTTTCAGAAAGTGATTTATGCTGTACCTGCCAACATCTTGTTACTGATTACCTATGCTATTGTTGATATGCTGGTTACTATTGTTGATATGGTAGCTGCTCAAGAACAATCTGTCTTGAGACCATGGCTTGCATCCCAGTTTCTCCTTTCCTTCCTGAGCCTTAGTTATTGAAGAATATAAAAACCCTCAATTAAAATCAATAAACTGACAGCTTGATCAGACATCCTGTCTTGCTGTCCATTCTTCGTGTCTCCTGTTCCCTTCATTCTCTCCTAGGTTGGTCGCGACCCCCGTTGACTGTCCTGCTGGACAGGACACTTAGCTCTAGTGTGTACTTGATCTTCTACCACAGGTGTTTTGCTAAACCCTCACCTTTAGTTCAACTGAATATCTGCCCCTTTTTTTGCCTTTTCCTGGTCTAGTGAGCATTTTCCAGAATCTGCTGAGCTTTCAACGCTATCCCACAGTAGCTCAGTCCTCTTGAGCCAATTCCTTATTTCTCAATTTGTTTTTCAGTCCCTAAACTTCCCTCCCTTAGCCCCAGCCAATTTGACTTTCTGTTTCTCAATGAAAGGTCATCTCTTGAAATTTTGTTGTGTATCTGTCTTTTCTGCCTTTATCTTTATCTTCAAAACTAATCTCCCCTTAATTCTTTCCTTATATCCTTTCATTAAGTAATATGTATTGTTTTTTTCTCACATCTTGAACCTTTCTTTCTGTGCTCCTGCTTCTAGTATAGACCAATATAGACCAATTGAACCCATAAGAAGGTTTAATTCCCTTTAATTCTTAGGAACAACATAAGCCTTGGTTCTCATTCACCAGCCTTTACAATTTATCAGAAATCATCATGATTTATGAACTCTGTTTCACTATACTAACTCCATACTTTTATAATATAAATTACTCACCTAAGTCATTACTAATTACCAAATAAAATGACCTTTTCCCATATTTCCAGGGATTCTAACACTGTTGAACATGTCCTTACAAATCATGATTTCTTAAACTTGCCACTATTGACGTTTCAAGCTAGACAATTCATGGTTGTAAAGTCATTCTATGCATCGTAGGGCATCTCGCAGCACGTGGAGCGTGCCAGTAGCCATACTATTGGTGACAATCAACTGTGTCTGGAGACACTCCCAAATGTCTCCTGGGGGGCAAAATAATGATCATAAAACCATTGTTCTAACGGCTCCTGCTCTTGTCTTCTATATGTTGTGTTACTATAGCTATCTTTTTATTTAATTTATATGTCTTCAGAGCCTAATTCATATGTTCTCCCAATCACTCCAAAAACTTGTTTGGCTCCTGAGTTCTCTGACCAACATCTGGATGTTTGTTTTGATCTATATTTACTCTGTTTATTCAAAGGTCTCCATGAGACAGCTCTATGCTGATAAAATAAAAAGTCAATATTTTTAAAGTGCCTGAGGCACCTCCCCCTTAAGTCTAACTTCCTGCTAAAACAGTCTTATGAAACACCTTGCCCAAGTTACTTATCCATATCTGTTCAGAGACAGATTAAGTCCCTGACTTAGTGAATCTGTATTTGAGCTCCCAGAGAAGGATTTCCATCATATTATAGAGCTATGAAAGCAGCAGGAAGTGTAACTGATTGAAGTATTAGTGTACAGATAATCTCTTAGGTCAATTGCTTTGTGTTAAACACTGTGGAACATAAATATGAAATGGACATCAATTGTGTTAAGAAATTAAAAGTCTTACAGGAGAGAGATAACTAAATTATATGATTACAAAACTACTTAGTAGCTGAGCTGGGCATAACACCTAGTGTCTCTGACTTGATTTCAGTACCTTTTCCACTTTCAGTTTAAACCAAAAGTACAATATCTATATCTTTCACCTGAAATATAGACCAAGGACATCATTATGCCATCATCTTACACTATCTTTTCTCTGTAACTGGACAACTCATTGCATAAATATTATTAGAGATAGTTCAAAGGTTACTATTTATAATGTACATTGTGCCTTACTGGAGATAAGCCGTGTATTAGCTCATGCTTGGCATATTAACAAGCTTAATTTAAATTGGGTCAGAAAACAGGTGCATGCTGACATTAGACTGCAGAAAGAGGGCGTGTTCGGGGGAGACCTCAGGCGCAGGCAACTGGAACTCACAAAGAATGGGGGTAGATAGTGAAGACATGATTCCAGGTGAGCTTTGCTCAAGGAGATGACAAGCTTAATGAACCCACCTGACACCAGTGCCAGCAAGACAGTTTTTGCCTAAGCATATCATTGGGAGAATCCTGGATGCCACTGAAGCCATTTGCTAAAGAATAATAACCTAAGGTGACTTCAAATGACTGAAAGAGAGAAAGAAGCCCCCAACTCAATTTTAATTCCCTGTTGCTGGTTTATGCAGGCAACAGATAAGTGTGCAAAGGATCACTGGTATAAGTGTGTAAATATGAATAATGGAGAAATAGTACACTTTTCACCTATTACAGAAGAGTAAGGGTTTTGAAAAACTATATTTTAAACACCCTTTACCGATAATTGTTCACTTTCTTAAGCCTATTTTTCAAATAAATGGTTTGCTATTTGACATATTTTTTAAAAAAATCCCACAGTTCTAAGTGTGATAAAATTAAACAATAATATTTGAGTCTTTCATAAACTTTTTAGTTTTTTGTTCTGATTACAGGCATATTACTCATCATCATATTTACTTTTTTCCCTGTTATTGTTCTTATACCGAAGGGTGTTAATATTGGCTACTAAGATGCATTTAATCGACAAACATTGACATTTTAGAGTGAACACAAAGAGGAAAATCCAGGCCTTATGTTTTGTTATTGCTCTTACACTCACAGATACATTAATCATCAGTCCAAAATTGAGAAAGCAATCTTTTCTTGCATTACCCAAAACACAGTTGTTATTGGTGAATGAAATTATCTATTCATGTGAGACTTTTCATATAAAGAGAACCTTTAAAGCATTTGCAAGCTTTTTCCACCTTTATGGCTTCATGTGCCAGAGTGCTATCCATGCCAAAATGATGCACTAAGCTGCTTTGTTCCTGCCTTGAGATCATGCACCCACAGATTCTCTGCATTGCAAGTGTCACTGGAAGGCCTTTGCTGGTGACACAGGCGTTTCAGTGCCTTCATGGGCCACACCACTTACTCTGGCTCCGAATGTCCAAGTGTGCCTCACCTGAGCCTGTTACACTCTCCCCATGGATGGGGTCAGACTGTTGAACTGCAAACTAATAATGATGAGTGTGAGATGGAAGACAGATAAACAGAGACGGGGGAAAGCTGCAGCACTGTGCAAGCATGGAGAAAAGCAGGCAACAGATACAGAAGCAAGCCCGGCAGGGCTGGGCTAGAAAGCAGGCCCTGGTTCAATATTAAGCAGTTGGCTCTATAATGTCTGGTGTTTGACAGCTGCTCATTAACAGATAGCTACTGTTCATCCTCCCGCTTTTGACTGTGCTAACACACCTTTTACACTTTCACAGCATTGTAGTGAGAATTAGCATGGCAGCTCCTTTGAGCACTATAAACAGTAAACATATTTCCATAAGAAATTATTACCATCAGTATTGCTAATGGCAGAAAGACAATCAGCCAATAGTCAATAGGAAAAGAACCAAAGAACCAAAGAATTCTCCTACACTATTTTCTATCATCTTCCAATTAGAGAAAGATTGAATGGCAGACTTTAAGCTGACATTGTGTGCGATCAGTTGGACCAAATCAAATGATTCCCTTCAATAAGAAAATACTAGAATAAAAAAAGACCATCCAAAACCTGAACTCCAAAGACAGAATTATACTAATCTCTGCAATTCTTTGAGGTTCAAGGATCAGCTGACACATGGACATGTGGACAGTCAATCTTTGTTGTAGTAAATCCAAGTCCAGTCATGTGAAATACCAGTCTTTTGCTGCATATTCCTGAACGCCATATCAATATTATTTAACTCACAAGTAGAGAATTGGTATATTCACCATGTCATAGCAATATACTAAACATTGAAATTGATAAAGTCCTAAGTATCCACGAATTTCATACAGCCACTTCAATTTTCCCTTTCTTGTCTTATTCCCTTTAAATAAAGAGCAAGAACAAAAATATATTTGCTTAGTTTTATTTCTTCCTTTATTATGAATTGTTGCTGTGACTTTGGGCCACAAAACCTATGTGGGTTTGATTATTTTCAGTTGCAAAATTATACCAATGGTTTTCTGCAGTGAGAATGAGTTCTAACTCATGTTAAGATTCTATCAACATTTCTGACTCATCCCATTTTAACTCACACTTGTATTTAAATTAACTTTTCTTTCTGCTAACATTAAATATTCAGGCACTTAATATGTTCTAAGCCATAGATGAGCCTGGAGGACATTATAACTAAATGAAATAAGCCAGGCATCGACAAAAAAAAAATACCACCTGGTTTCACTCCCAGGGGAACTAGAGGAGTTCATCTCATAGGAGTTAAGGGTGGAATAGTGCTTGCCAAGATTAGAGAGGGTGACCAGTTATTGGGCAAAACAATACAGTTACAGCAGAGGAGTGAGTTCTGGTATTCCACAGCACAGTAGGGAGGCTGTAGTGATATGTTTTAAAATAGCTAGGATTTTGAATGTCCCCAAACTAAGATAAATATTTGAGATGATAAATATGCTAATCACTCTGATTTGAATATTGCACATTTCATGTATCAGAATATCATATCCTATCCCACTATGTGTCAGTAAAACAAAAAATGTGTTCTAAGTCAGTAAGATAATTTATGTCAACCAAAAGAAAATATGGTTTATTAACATGATTTTATAATTATCATATTTCAAGATCCTCTGTTGACTTTGATCTCCCATCAGTTTTCTAATTATATGTAGAGGATACAATGCCAAATGTTGATAATGGACTCAAAAAGGATTCAAAGATTATAGAGAGGCAAGAAGACACCTGTACTTTTTAACAGAAATCTAGTTTCAAATTAGCAAGACGGGGTAAAGCAACAGACAAAAGAAATCATATTAATGTGGATCAAGAAGTCGGAGCATGGGATTTGTTCATTGCCTATTTGTGTGGTTACAAATAGAGCAGCCTGAATGCGCTTTCAGTTCCTCCCCAAGTGAGCCACAAGAAATGCCCGGAAATACCCAGGAATGTGCACAAACAGTATTTCTTTGGCAACTGGCAAGCAGGGACCATTTACATCTCAGCCCTCTATATTTCTGAAGCAAACATAACAATGCTACTTAGTACTACTTATTTTTAATCCCTCAACTGATTTTGGAAACCAGAATGCCAAATGATTCTTGTTTGGAAATCATAGGAAAATATGTCCATAAGACATTTAAGATGAATTATTACAATGACTCTGTTATAAAAACAGTATGTTTTATGGGTCAGAATGACACGGAATATTTATCTTCATCTTCAGAAGGAGTCTCTGTGAATTAGTTATGGCTTTAGCTCTCTAGAGTAATCAATTCTCTCCTCACTTGCAGGATAAATATATTTTACTGCAGTCATCATGCAGTCATGTAGACTGCTAAGGGCTTCCGACTTCTCTCAGGATCATGGGGACATAAATTTATTTATATGGGTATAGCCCCACATGATAAGCATACCAACCATAGTAAACAGAAATTTGCAGATATATTCCCAAAAGGGTATAAAAATCAAGAAATAAAAAGTCTTCTTGTTTTGACAAATATTTTCGGTTTCTCATTTAGTTAAATAATGCATATCAGAACACTTTTGCAAGATGAAATATATGTCACTCAGGAAGTCAGACTAGAGTAGAGTGCAGTTGAATTTACCATCTTTCTGGCTCAGAAAAATCACTTGTACACTCCTCTGGCCAACCTGCATATATGCTAATAAATGGGATAACTCAACACACTGTAAAGAGATCGAGACAAAGTTCAACAGTGGTGCACATGAACACTTCTAATGGGGACTTGAAATTCTTACATCTCTAGTCCGTCACGTGCACTTACTGGCATGAACTGTATAGGAATGTTGTTGGATTGAACAAGAAAACTCGCATTTTGTATTTGACACATATGCTCAAAATTTTTCACACCGAAGAAATTCTGTACCCAAAACTGTTAACATTGTTTCCTCCAGGGCATATATGCCTTTACAATGGATTGTTAGCCTAAGTAAAGTAACAACAAATAATCAGGATGATGTCATGCTGGTCAAACATTTGATTGATATTTGTTCCTGAAATGTCCAAATGCGTCACCTTCTCTAGCTGAAACTGACTTTCTCAGCCTCTATTAAACTGCATGACCCTGTACATCTATGGCTGTAAAACAAGTTTCCCACGGAAGGGAAACTTAACGTAGGAGCAAATGACAAAGCAGAGGTTCCATATTAAGCGTCTTAATGGACACCTTGCCCGGGTTTGATCAGTTCTGTGCACGTGGTTCTCGGAGCCTGAGCCCTTGTAGCAGTGCTTTTAGCTCTTGCTGATATTAGTGGTGCTTTTGAATGAGAGCAATTTCCTGGTGTGGCTTTCTATTTACAGAGTGGTGACTGCTTTACTCTTTTAAACATGCTTAATGACTGCAAATAGAAAGCCTGTAGAAGCCAATAGGTCTACAAGGCCTCACTGTCTCAAAATAAAATGTTTTTTGAAGAAGGCTGGACTACAGTGTAAGTGTGATAGCGACTGAAGAAAAGGGACAGCTGATGATACGCCAATGTCATTATTTACAGCTAAGTCTTAGCATTTCTGTTTAGCTCTGTTATTTGATTCATCTTCACTGTGATGGAACATGATACAAAGTTTCCAAGGTCACTATTTTTATGTAAACCTAAAGTTTTACATTAATTTGAACAAGATCTCTGGAAATTTTCAAGATATAAATCTAAAGATCTATACCTATGAAACAAAATAGTTCCTCAAATGTATATGCTTACATATATACTTCGTTATTTAAAATTCCTCCCAAATTTTGATAGTATTAGCTAACCCTGATCCATTATTATATGCTGGGCATTTACTAGCTGCATAACAAAGACCCAAAAGATCCAAATGATACAGGTATTCATTAAATGCATCACAAGCAACATTTTTCTTAGTTCTATGGCTTTTTATTGTTCTAGGCATGTGTAATCTAAAATGCTTTATAGAAGTTGTTTTCTTACTAACATAAGCAGAATTTCATTCACAGAAAGATCAATCATTGTACAGCACACTGATCTTCAAGTTTATAATATTGCTATCTTTTGAGTGACATTTCAAAACTCCTTCATATTTGATTGTCATCTGGAGCATTTTACTGTCATTAGTATCATGCTACTGTCATGAGCTACTGCTTCTTCGTTCCTACAGCAGCCTGGTTTTGGGGAAAATGGAGTCACGGGTTCTTTTTCTGCTCCCACACACACACCCTTCTTCCTCTTGGTGAATAACACTTAACAATCCGTCTATTCTAGGACACTCAGAGCCTATCCCTAGTGATAATGAATATTCTGTTTGCCTGTAACATGATTCATGACTAATTTCCAATTTGTTGAAAGTCTTCCCTTCCCTGTTAAGTTATACTAGCAAAGCAGGAAGGCTTCGATGTATAAATGCATGGGTTTTTCTTTCTGACCTGGTCTATGAGCTCTGTGATATAGAGCTCGTTACCTCTCTCAAAGTCTTGGTGTTCTCATCTGAGAAATTATAGGCTACAATGCTATGACACAGGAGTTATTGGAAATAAAATTATGTGATAATGAATGAGAAAGGCAGTGAAACAATAAAGTCCCTCTCAAATATATTTATACACAGGAGCCTGCCTAAGGACAGGATCTATTCATTAAAAGGTCTGAGTGTGAAGCATTGTAGCTACAACCCTATTTTCCCAAAGAGTCACATGGAAATATTTCTCAAGTGACAAAATGAGTCCTGAGACACATTTAAATTTCCAATTCCATGGCAGGCTCTGTGATATAGTCCCGTCTCTGCTCCTTTCATACTCATAAATTGTTTTCTCAGTTTACAAATTCCAATGAAATAGAATTCTGAACTTTACGTTGTCAGTACTAAACAAAGTTCAAGACATTTTCGTTCTATTAAGAATATATCTTCCTGTGTTTAGTACTGGAAACTGCAAAAGTGGAAAAATCTGGGATGAACAGTTTGCTGCAGAACTTTTTCTCTGGGCCTTCATATTCACATGCGTGCTTGAGTATTTTTTGATTGCTATGTCGCTTTTTCCCTTTGGTTGGTATATTTGGTGACATTAGGAAAAATGCTATAAAGGTACTTTACATGGTTTATGGAAAATGGAATTTAAAAAGTGGGTATAAATAATTGAAATCATGCATACTTTTAAATTTTTTATAATCCTTATATTTCATGAACTTAATGAAAACCCATTCCCCATCCCCCCTCCATGGGCTTGGGAATAAAATGGTGTATACAGTAAACACCAGGAAACACACAGGAGTGGTACCTCCTTTTGAACCTGTTTTTTTGTCGCCATCATAGGTCAGGTCTTGTTTGAAGTTCTCGAGTTAGGGGAAGGCTTCAGTAACTGTTCTCTCCCTGCCTCGCCTCTCCTTCTGCGTCCATCTCACCAAACAGGAGGGCTAATGTGAAGCTCAACTCTGTGTTCAGGACTCTTCTGCCAATGGGAAGCAGGCCCCTCCTCCTCAGAACTGTGACACTGACCTTGTCAGCCACTAACCACACGTGACTGAGTCAAAATGTGGAAAGTACATGCTAGATTTTGACTAGTTAGTAAAAGAAAAATCTATCTCAAAAATCTTGGTATTGATTACATGTTGAATTGATAGCATCTTGGATTTTCTGAGTTAAAGAAAATGGCTTATTAATATAACATTGTTCACATTTCATAATGTGGCTATTTTAAAGTCCAGATTATACCACATGCCTTATCCTTATTTCCCACAACTCCTTTAAAAAAATACCATATGTTAGTAACATCGAAAAACCAACTGTTTTCATTGTACCCAGTATAATCCTTTAGTGGAGTATTTCTCTCTTTGGGTTTTAAAAATGCATCAATGTTACATATGTGTGTATATACATATATATATACACACATATATACATATTTACATATGCTAGCATATATACATATGCAGCTGTGTATATATATTTACACATAGTTATAGATACAAAAATATATGATCTTAGGTGATTTATTACTTGCTAATGATTCTTCCTAATGTAAAGAAATATTTCTCCCAAGGTATCTTTCTGTTGCTGTATCTTTTAAATTAAAAAGTAACCTTAAAAAGATCTACAAGCTGTTAAGTTAAATCTGAATTTCAGATAGCAAATAATTTTTTACTACTGCAATGTTTAGAATGCACTTATACTAACAAATCATCATGGGGCCAAGGAAGCAGCATTGTGGTATAGCAGATTAGCCATCTGCTCCACTTTCTAATCTGCTCCTTGCTAATGTGCCTGGGAAGGCAGTTGAAGATGGCTCAAGTGCTTGGGCCCTTGTACTCACATGGGGAACCTAGATGAAGCTCAGATCTCCTGGATTCAGCCTGGCTCAGCACTGGCAGTTGCGACCATTTGCGGAATGAACCATTCTGTAGAAGACCTGTGTCTCCTTGGTTTTTAGAGAAATAAATATATTTTTTAAAATGTCATCTTTTGGGCTCAGCACGGTAGCCTAGTGGCTAAAATCCTTGATTTGCACACATTGGAATCCCATTAGGTTGCTGATTCTAATCCCGGTAGCCCCACTTCACATTCAGCTCCCTGCTTAGAGCTTGGGAAAGCAGTTGAGGATGGCCCAAGGCAGTCAGACCCTGCACCCACATGGGAGACCCAGAAGAAGTTCCTGGTTCCTGGTTTTGGATCAGCTCAGCTCCAGCCTTTGTGGCTGGCTGGGGAGGGAATCAATAGATCTTCCTTTCTGTCTGTCCTTCTCTCTGTATATCTGACTTTCCAATATAAAGTAAATCTTCAAAAGTCATCTTTTTTTCTAAAATGTATGCTTAACTGGGTATCCTGGGGTATCCTGTGTTTTTATCTTCTCAATCTAGAAATCCTAAATAGGAAGTAATCTGTAATTCTTCCCAGGCCGATTGCACTGGAAAGCATGCTAACACTACTTGCATGATGATAAAATGAAGATAAAGGCGATACACACCAGCAGCCCAGAGCTCCGATTATACTAATTTTGTCAATTATTAGAATCACACTTCTAGAAATAAGCTAATAATCAAAGTAGGAAAAAAAATCATGAAGTTAAACTAATCAAAGATGTACAGTACATTCTAGTGCACTTTCTACTTATGGGGCAGTGTTTACATCTTTAGAAAATTTTGGACAGAAATAGCCATAAGCCATTGCTAATAAGAAGTGACAGAAAATGGTATCCATCACCAGTGGGGAAAATAGGTCTGCATCTTTTTCTCATAACTTGGAAGTTTGAATCAAATTCCATTTAGTTTTTCATGAAATACTTAGTCTTTTTAATTCAAAGGTGACATGGTACAGCTGGGGCTGACACAGGAAGCAAGTGTTGCCAGTAACTTCTGAAGCTGGAATCCTTTCACTGACACCCAGAGACGCATGTACTTTGTTGCACTCTTCCTGATGAAGCTTTCAAACTCCGGGAGACATATCATTTGTTTATCCAGTTCTATGGCTCTCCTCTCTCCACACTGTTAAAGTTGTGCAATTACCCTGTGCACACCATAATCAGGACGAAAGTGTTCAGCTGTTTCATTCTTCAGAAATAATAGAAGCAACATTCGCAAGCTCAGAGGCTGGCTCCAGTACCATTCTAAAGTTGACTGATGCCCTGATATAAACTCGGCACCAGGCTAACTAAATACGATGTGAGGAAGGCACGATTCTGTTTCTGCATTTCCTGTCCTCGGGTATTTTTCAGCAGTGATGGGACACTCTTCCACATTTAATTGAAATGAACACATTTAGGTTTCAGTGCCAATTTTCTTGTACTTTTGTCTATAATAACACCTTCTTAAACTGGATAGGATTTCTGCAGTGAATACTCAATGAGTTTGTAGATTTAAGTGTGCTGATAGCAGCCAGATGCTTCTATTTTACAACTTCTGCCATCAGGTCATTACCTGATAAATCAAAATATCTCCTGAATCCTGTAAGGAGGTGTTCATTCTTTACAACTATTTTCATTTAAAAAAACATGCTAAATTATCCACGCTGTCCAATGCGATCTAAAGATTGAAGGCTACCCCCTCACTGATATTCTGATGGCATTTATTACAAAAATGTAAAATATAATCCTCAAATTCATATGGAGACAAAGAATGCTTAATAGATGAAGCACTCTTGAACAGGAAGAACAAATGTGCATGCATGATTCTACTTGATTGCAGAATATATTACTAAGCTATTGTAATCAAGGTAGTATAGCATTGGCTTAAAAAAGATTTAGCACTAATGAACAGAAAAGAACACAAAAGTAAATTCTCTTATTTATTACCAATGGATCTGCAACAAATATACCAAGAAAATACAATGAGCCAGCCTTTAATAAAAGGAGTTGTGAAGTTAAAATGTAGAATGAAACTGGACCCTTATCTCACACATTACACACAAACCTCCTCCTCTCAAAACTGGCCAAAGACTCAATTGTGAGGCTGAAACTACACAACTACTAGCAGGAAAAGAATAGGGTATCAACTGCTTGGTAATACTGTTGGCTAGGATTTCCTGAAAATGAAACCACAAACATAAGCCACCAAAGCAAAAACATACAAATGAACATATATTATGCAGATGGGCAGTTGTGGCTCAGCCACCATCAGGACACCTGCATTCACAGGAAGCACTGGAGTTTGACTTCCAGCCTCATTCCAGCTTCCTGGGAACGTGCATCCTGAGAGCATGTGATGGTTCAAGTGCTTGGGTCTCTGCCAATCACACAGGAAATCCAGTCTGCGTTTTTGACTTCAAACTTGAGCCTGGCCCAGCCCCAACTGCTGGGGGCATGTGACGAGGTTAAACAGTGATTGGGAGCTCTCTGTCTGTCTTTCTGCTTTCTAAATAAAATGTTTGGAAACTGTATCTCAAAAGATCTTCTGAAAATCAAAGGAGTAACTGTCAAAAATAAAAGACAATCTATAGAATGGAGAAAACATTTTGATCCATTTACTTGATAAGAAGGTAATACCCAAAATAGAAAAACAACAAAAATCCTCAATAGCGAAAAAAAACACTCTTCACTACAACTTTAAAATATCTCTATCTATCTATATCTATATATAAATCTATCTATATATATTTATATATATAAATATATATCTATATAAAATTTTATATATAGATATATATCTATATATCTATAATATATCTCTATCTATATATAGATCGATATAGATATATATAATATATCTCTCTATATATTATATATGTCTATATATATCTAAGCTAGAATGAGGCTGGAAGTTAAACTCCAGCACTTCATCTATATTTATCCCTCTATATATTTATATATAGATATTTATATAGAGAGATAGATAGATAGATAGATGTAGAGGATACTGATCAAATGATAAAATATCAGTTCTGCATTCTGGAAATCTGATGTGCACCACACGGGCTGTAGGCAATAGCCCTTTGTGGCACACTCTGAATAGGTCTCACATATTTTCACCAATATACGCTCACATACACAGGTACCTATGGGGGGATGTGCATATTAAGCTTCTTAATCTTGATAATCATGCCACATATATTAAAGCATTACCTTGTATATGGTGAATACATATAATACACACCTTTTTTTTTGGAAAAACAAATAAGTATGTTCAAGCTATTTTAAAGAAACTTTAAAAATTTTGTTTCGTGGAGAGGCAGATTGCTGGTTAACTTCACAAATGCCTCCCGTTGCCATGGGGCTGAAGCCAGGAACTGAGAATTAATCTTTACCTTCTGTGTGGCTACCAAGGACTACTTGAGGCGTCACCTGTTACCTCCTAGGTTGTGCATTGCGTGGAAGCTGCTGTCAGGAGCCAGGGCTTGAAACTGAAGCAGCTACTCTGATATGAAATGTGGGTATCAGAGCCAGTGTGCTATACCACCTGCCAGATCCAATGTCAGCCCCTTACGCTGCTTTTAAGATACAGAAATACACACACAGACACATCCACATATCCAATTTGGTCTCTGGCTTGTATTTTTCTTTGCCAGCTACCACAGTGAGGAAGGCCATACAACAGGTTATGACTCTGATGTTCTCTATTCATTTTAATAACCCTAGTCGAAACTGATGATCCCAGACACCCATATCTCCTGGCCATGATCATCATTCACATTTTAACGAATAAGGACTGCACTGAATTTTGAAAATTAGATTTAAATAACCACCTTGTGGATACCAGTTCATGGATCACTGGCTGCCGAGGTCTATGTAGCAAAATTAATTGCTTGTCAGCTTGGGTGGCTACATCTGATTATATTTCCAACGCAAATGTTTTTGTGTGGATCCCTGCAGAGCATCCTAGCTCATCTTTCTGCTTTCGTACTCAAAAGTGTATCCAAAGAATAGTATCATCATCACAGCTCTAAGTTTGAAGGACTCCATTGAGTTATTTGCAAAAAGTATCATCACATGAGAAAGCTCAAATCCCAAAGTATGTTTGTATACCCCAGGTACAAATGGTTAAGAATCCCAGGGCAGTTGTAGTGGCTTTCCTAGCTTGAGCTATTCTCTCACCACTTTTACCATTTTAAAGTGGTTAGGAAATAGAAGCTGTTCCTCTCTTCCTAAACACATGAACCCCAAACAAACAAAAAGATACAACAAGGATGTCTGTGCTTCCTTTTGGTTCAGTCTTCTACGACATTGCAAACACGCGGGTTCCAGCTGTATCACAGACGGGAGACACCCTCTGAGGAAACCACAGAAACACTTTGAAGTGACTATGGCCTCTCCAAAACTCGAAGAATCCACCAATGCAACAATAATCAGCTCTCGTTTTCAAATTTTTTTCAAAATAATCTTACTTAGTTGATTAGGGTACTCATTTTCAACTTTGATTTCCTCTGCTAGCCGTAAAAAAACTCTCACGTTCTAGCTCTGAGGTCACATGATCTGATAATTTAAAATCTTATCATGTATGGGCGGGAAGGATGATTTGTCTGGCAAACAGTATACAGAATCCAACATCTGATGTTGTAATCTTGGTTCTTACATTGTGTGGTCTTGGTCCATTTCCTCACTCAACCAAGGATCCATTTACTCATGTATAAAGTGGAATTTATAATAACAAAAATGACTATTTTATGTGGAGCTCAAATGTGCATTAACTAAATAATTTTGAAAATTGCAGTAGTCAAAAATAAAATTGGATGCCATCTTAAAACTGTAGAAATTCATTGTGCTTACCATAAACTTTTTGGCACTCAGGAAATCTGAGTTGAAAGTTGAAAGAACTCCATATACAGAAGTTGTGGCAGTTTATGAATCATTAAAGAGGAAAGATTTTGACCTTTTTATGGCATTTTATAATCCAGTAACATTTTTAAGGCAAGCAGAACGGTTTGGGTTGATTTGCTTACAAGTGAGTGGATTTCCTTCACTGATTTATGCTGACAAAAACTTAAGTTTATGTTTTTCATGAAAAAAAAATCACTTTTTAAAAAAAAAATTATTTTGAAGCTGAAGAAGCAGAAAGAGAAAGGCACAGAAAGATTAGCCATAGGTTGGTTTACGCCACAAACATCTGCAACACTTGGGGTTTGACCAAACTGAAGCCGAGAGCCTGGAACTCACTCTGGGCTTCCCACGTGGAGGGCAGGAACCCAGGTTATCTGATTCCTGGTGCACCTTAACAGGAAGCTGGAGTCACAAGCACAAACTCAGGCACCCTTCCATGGGATAGGGGGCTCGCAGGTGGTCTCCCTTGTGTCTGTTTTGAGTGTAAAGCTAGTGTATCAGAGAAATCAGGAAGTCTCCATTTTGCCTATGTGGCTTCCCAGGTGGTTTGTGCTTGGTGTTCCTCTAAACTGCTAACTCCCTATCTTCTTAACACCATCAGCCATCGTAGTTTCGCACAGTCTGTATTTGTGAATTTGCCCAGTTACCCAAATTTATCTATAAGCCTCAGTTCAACACTTGCATCCCTGGAGGGTACATGTATTTGTGGAATGGTGAAAATGTCCAGTTATCTGATGCATACATTCTAGAACTTTTTGGTCTCAGCTCTAATACTGCAAGCAAACATCTTCTTCATGGTCTATTATCTGATGTCATGTTTGTCACCACTTTTGCACATTTTTGTTGCTAATTTCAGTGTTAGAAAACAGTGAAGTGTAATGCTCATGTCCCTTATTGTACTCCTAAGCTGAAGACGAGTGTGTGTTTGATAAGCTTTGTTGAACGGCCCTGTTTCCCAGGTTGGGAGCCATGTGGCTGGTTCCCTGTTGGCTGCCAGCCTCCAAAAGAAAATGGGCACCCTTTCCATCTGAATTCCTAAGGCTGAGAGCTAGACAGTCAAAGAATTGTGTAAAATTGTGGCCAAGGTTGCAGATATTTCTCTCCTACATTGTCCTTGAACGTCTGGCTGGATTTAGTGTTTCCGTGGGAGGGGTTGGGAGCTAATCCATCTGTCTAAGGCTTATCGGCCCAGCCACAGAGCAGAGTTTGCAGGAGATTTAGTGGTCACTTTGACACCTTCTTGGACTTTCAGAGCACAGTCTTTAGCTCACAGAAGCTCTGGGATTACTGTACAATGTACAGAAATTATGGTTTTAGTCAATTGAATGGAGGATTTCTCCAAGAAACTTGCTGCTGGTACCAGTTTGTGTCTTTTATCAAATACTCAAGCATTGGTTGTAGAAAACTGGTCAAGCTTGATCCTACCTTGCTTCTAGCTCTGTACTTGATTAGTAAGAGAGACTACACCAGACAATTTCATACATTCTGAAACAGTCATAGGTCAGGCATAGAACTTTAGGATATCAAGAGTTGAAAATACTCAACATCTACCCAAGTTTCAGACTACCAAGACCAAATGATTTTGTAAATCCAATAAAGAGAGATTCTCTGTCCCTAGATTTTAGCTGCTCACTGCTCTGTTGTCCCCTGTTAGAGTCAAAAAGAACATTTTCAGTAAGAAATCCTGAGACCTGCCTTCGGGCATCCCATATCAACATTAGTTGCAGTCAAAACTGATTCATTTCCAACCCAGCTCCTTGCTGATGAGCACGGGGAGGAAGCTAATGATGGTCCAAGTACTTAGGCCCCTGCGCTAATGTGGGAGACCCAGAAGGAGTTCCTGGCACCTGGCTTTGACCTGACCCAACACTGCCCATTGTGGCTACCTGGAGAAAGAATCAGAAGATAAAAGATCAATCTAACTCAGCCTTTCAAATAAATGAATAAATAAATAAACATCATAAATAAATCCTAAGCCCAAAATAAGCAAATGAAGCTTATTGAACGGAAAGAATTCTGTATTGCTCAGGAAATGAACAG
This sequence comes from Ochotona curzoniae, assembly GCF_017591425.1. Lineage (NCBI taxonomy): Eukaryota > Metazoa > Chordata > Mammalia > Lagomorpha > Ochotonidae > Ochotona > Ochotona curzoniae. The sequence goes on from NW_024466502.1 coordinate 13,037,667, forward strand.
AAAAATAACCCACATAATGAAAGAAAATATGTATAAAATACATAAGGAATTCTAACAACTCAGTTACACGAAAAAATAATTTGATGAAAAATAGGAAAGGACATGAAGAGACATTTTCCAAAATAAAATATACAAATAGTAGGAACATATGTGAAACAAAGACCTTGATAATCTGGGAAATAACATATCAAAGCCACCGAGAGAGACTATTGTCACAAACATGTAGATGTAAAGACAAAGAATGCTCACAATATTACAACTCTAAGTGATTATTATAACTAACTTTGTCTTAACATTTAGTATGTGTCAGTTCCTGAGTTATGTACCGTTCTCTCTCTCTATCTCTCTTTTGAGGAATCATTATTGTATAAAGTAACAATGAACCCTGAATTAGCAAATACTAAACTATGATTCCCAGGAGAACTATTAAGTTAGTTTCCTGCAAACCTCTGGTGTTGAATTTTTTAGTTATTAAGAAATTGAATCTTTCAAGTAGCAAATGACCTTGCAGAAGTTATTAATATTACCAGTGCTTCATGCAAGTGCTCTGTTAGCATCAGCAAAATACTCATAGCAACAAGTTTAAAAGTCAGAAAATAATGGAGACCAATAGACTGTACAATAGTGGAGTTCAGAAGGTTGGTACTCATGCCTCCAGAGAAGCTATTGCCACTTGCCACTTCCCTAAGAAGTACAAAAGATCTCGTAAGTCCCCAAGAACCCAAGCTTGTGGTTCTAGACGATGAACAAGCTAAGTCCAACCAGAGCCCATTAAATTCTGAAATGTGAAGAATGTCTCATTTATTCATTTTGCCCCCTAGAGAAAGGAAGCAAGATTTATTTTTTTTCTTTATTTTTTGACAATCTTTACAGAATTAATTATGGCACAAAGGTGCAAGGGCTATAGGAAAGTGGGTAAAACTATTATTTCCACATTTATTTTTCTGTATCTAGGAGGCAAGATTTAAAAAGCTATTAGTTTTGAAGTTATATGGATGTGATTTATGGTTGTTAAAAATATTGTTCAGGGGGTCAGCAATACAGTATAGCAGATAAAGCCATTGCTAGCTGCAACTCATGCATCTCATATGGGTGCTGCTTCATGTCTTAGCTGTTCTATTTCCAATCCAGCTCCATACTTGGGCCCCTGGTTCCCAGCTTTAGCCTGGCCTAGCTTCAGCTTTTTTTGCCATCTGGGAAATGAACCAGTGGATGCAGGACCTCTCTCACTCTCTCTCCTCTTCTACCTCCTCTCTATGAAGCTCTTTCAAATAAAACAAATTAAATTAAATTAAAAAGAGTAGTTGCTTAATCTCTCACTGGTAGACAGCTGTCCACATTTTGTAGGTAATGCAAAAATCTGACAGTTGTTGAGTTCTTAATAAACAATGGTGCTTGTCTCTTTCCTCAATGTAGTTGAGCAAATGATGACACCAGAATTGGGTCATTCTTGTATCTGCCCCACTTCACATTGGCTACCAGCTGGGTTCTTGGTTCAGGCTTGCTTCTGTTTCTGAGGTCTGGTTTGCATTTTACGCCTCAGAGGTGACTTAATCACCCCGGCCATGTTTCACTTGTCTTGGCTCTGGTCTGTTTCCCAGAACACATGCACTTGACACTCACAATGGCTTGCAGGCCTCGGCCCTGATTCTTGGCATATGTCCAGGTATGAAAAGTGGAATTTCTTAGATAGGTTCATTCATTTACTTTCCCCAAGAGGAAGTAAGTATGAATATCTTCAAACATCCCACTCCAGCCTATAATCCATGCAATAAAGAGGGATTGGAGCTTTCTTCCTAATATTTTGGGAAATGCTGAGAGCTTTCCCTTAACCAAATCTCACCTTCTTCTCTGGTTAGCTAATAATTACAAGTCATAGTGCCTCCTTCCAAAGCACTTCATATATTAGGGTTCCTGAGAAAATTAAAGTAGCCAGTTTTTGATGCAAGGCAATTACCAGGTTTACTTTTAATCACTACTAAGATAATCTACCAAATACAGACACACTTCCTTATTTTTATTCAGAGTTCATTGGAAAAATTGCTTCTTATTAAACATAGTTCCCTGATAAGCTTCTTCACTTTCTTTCATTCAGAAAGAGCGTTTACTTAAAGATTGTTAACATGAAACGGCTGTGGTGTTCTTATGTTACCATTGCATTCTGTACACTTTGTGTCCAAACACAGGATTATCTCATTTACACTATACTGGGCCTCATGCAATAGAAGCTGGAGCATCCTGCCATGCAACTGAATGGAACAGAGCTACAGCTGCTCAAGGCTGTGCTGGCAGGTGGTAAAACAGCTACAGCTGACTCCTGCTCTGAGTACTCCAGTACTCTGTTTATTAAGTCATGCTTTTCCACTTGTAACTTTTGAGATTTCTGCTTACCTAGTAGGCCAGTACAATTTTTATAGACTCTTAATATTCGTATGGAAAACCAATGGGATCATGACTCCTCCTCCCCATGAACCCTTGCGGTGGGAGGTATGGTGGGGCTGCATAAGCCAGTCTTTTCTTCCATCCATGTGATCTTATTATAACTGCATATTATTTTAACCTGACCCTGAAAAAAGCTAACCCCTTCCTCGTACACCAAGGCTCTCCATTACTTAGTCCAGCATCCATAGCGGTATCCTGGAAAAGATTTATAAATGCCGTTACCTGCATGCAGCTTCAAAATGTTTGCTTAGTCTTCTTTCTAAAAAGTGTTTTCAATTATGAGTGAAGGTAAGGGGCTAGGTTCAAACAGATACAGCTTTTTAAAAAATTCACAGATAAGAAGACTTTATTTGGAACAAAGGCGGCAAAAAGGTGAACAAGGAAAAGAAAAGATGAATCTTCAGTATCTTTCTAGAACAAAAGAAAATCAATCTTTCCTAATAATCTATTGGGGTAAAAGAGTTAAGGAGTAAGGTGGTCATATACTATTTACATTAAAAAATCTAAGCGATGGGGAACCAATGAACATCTGTGCACAATTTTCACATATGTATTCTCATTTTATAATTACCCAAGAGCACAGAAAACAAGATGTACAGTGGAAAGCATTATTTTAACTACAAGAATTCTACTCAGTTCAATTATTCCATAATAGCAGTGAGAAGAAGTTATCTGCTGGTTTCAGGCTGCTATTTACTGCTACACAGAGACTATGATTGCTTCTTATTTCTTGACAGGCTTCTGAAAATTAAATGTGACTGTATTTTTGAGAAGCATTTGAATTATTTGAGAAGTGTACAGTCAATGGTGGGCATCTGGTGTAGACCCATAGGTCACTGGTGGGATTGCTCATGAATTCTGTTTCGGAATCTCAAATGGGTAGCGGGAACCCAGCCATCTGAGCCATCACCACTGCCTCCCAGGGAATATATCAGCAAGAAGTAGGAATTGGAATAAAAGCTGTGATCTTCACCCCTGTACTACTATTGGGAAAACACACATAGCCTTTTCTGACAACTCAGTATTGTATCAAATTAACCCTATACTTGACTTTCAGTTTTTCTTTTGGCACCAAATAAGTTATGCAATTTTGAGTATGTCCATTAAGCTCTCTTCAACTTTGTCAACTTTAACAATTTACTTATTTTTATTGCGAAGTCAGATATACAGAGAGGAGAAGAGACAGAGAAGATCTTCCGTTTGATGATTCCCCTCCCAAAAGACCACAATGGCCAGAGTTGAACCAATCTGAAACCAGGAGTCAGGAACTTACTCCAGCAGGGAACAGGGCCCCCAGGCCTTGAGCCATCCACAATTGCTTTCCCAGGCCACAAGCAGGGAGATGGATGGGAAATGAGGCCGCTGGGATTAAAGCTGGTGCCCATATGGGATCCCAGCACGGTCAAGGCAAGGACTTTAGCCGCTAGACCACCACGCTGAGCCCAACTTTATCAACTTTAAATGGAATAGTGGTATCCATAATTTCTGCATAGGATTCTTCCATTTCCTTTTAACTTCAGACACACAAACAGTCAACCAACCAGAAACAACCAACCAGTCAAACCTTCATATATCATTGAGAGATTGTGACAGTATTTGGTTACTTTATCACAAAGCCTGTTTCCTTTCATACAAAGCAATCAATTGAGAAGTCAATGGATGTGCACACCACTAATTTTTATAACTGTCAACTTTGGGATATAGATTCATATTCTTACAGATAATAGAATATATGAATTCCATTTGGTTTCTGTGATGAATCATGGCAAAGTAAAACACGTCAGAACTCAGTCTCCTCTTTTCTCAAAGAGCAATGCTTTTATGTCATAAGTCTTTAAAGAACAGGAATATTCCGTGGTGAGAGAGAAGAGCACGGGGCTGGGATTCCGACAGGCAGGCTTTCTCGCCAGGCCTGTGCCCGGCCTATGATGTAATTCTCTGAAGGCAAGGAGCAATAACAGAGCACGGTGTCTCTGGGTGTAAGTGGTTAATAAAACACCCACAGAACATTGCATTAAGTGCTACAAACATTTTATTAATACTGACCATTAAACGTTGTCATCAATTAATTTTGTGAAGAAGCAGGCTTTACAGACTTGAGCTTTGGGAAGAATTAGAAGACTACGGTTAACCCATAGTAAATGATGTTTGAGACAATGATAATGCATGAGAAGACACTTTGTATCTGCACATTATGCTTTAAATCATTCTTCCCCCTGTTAAGTTCTTTGTTTATGCAATGGACAAACACTGTATAGTCTTGTGCTCTGTTTATCTCTAAAAAGTCACTGAACTCTGGGGCCTGTGTTTAATCAGAAAAAATAAGAGGACAAGATGCTGTTACTCATGAAGGTCTCTATTATGATGAGGAATTTCCTGGCTTCCTGTTAAAGTTGTCACTTTAAGTGTTTACTCCTTTTAGTCCTTTATTAATTTGAATGATAAATTAAATCTGCACCTGTTGGCTTACAGCAGCACTTGAGTCAGAATCACAGCACGTTATTGTCAATCAGAAAACTAGTGCCTAAACAAATGTATCCATTCTTTTAACATTCCTTTCCTATGTATCAAATGCAAGACATTCCTTTGCTATTCGGGCGTGCAGCAGATTCAAAAACAAGATGTTTGATCTCTTGGAACCTGCGTTTTTATGCAAGTGGACCAGATAGTAAAAAATAAAATAAGCTAGTAAACAAATAACTAGACCTAAGTGCTGTAAGGGAATCCTTGAGCGGGAGATGGGGTGGTAGTTGCACTAGTTTGGAGGGCTTGGCTACTGAAACCCCTCAAAGCTGCTGGCATCCTTGTGGAGATCTAAATGAACATCTTTGGCAGATCATGAAAATCCAATAAGCCACGGCCAATTTCTAGCCAGTATATACTATGCTAGGTTCTTGAACAAAGGATCTACAAGGTGGCTACAGAGAGCCTGGCCTACAGCCATGGAGTTTTTTTAAGGAAAATATTGCTGACAAACTGTGTGAGGGACCCTATTTATGCTAACAGAAGGTTGTAGGAGTTGAAGGATATGGGAAAGGTTTCACGGTAAATAAATATATTCTACTTTTGAAGATAAAAAGAATCCAGGAATATAGAGTATTAGACAATAAATGGTAAACAAAATTGAAAGACATGGAGTAAAGGCATAGGCGTGAGGGCATTTGACAGAAAAGCAATTGTGCCTGGCCCTGTGGAAGGTATTTGTTTTTAAACACGTGGGATGTTACTATCTGAGGAGTCGTTTAAATGTGAGATGATGTCTTCTCCATTCTAACACAGATTCGTTAGGGCACCACCTGCTTCGTAAGAGTGAGAGATTGGCTGGGGAGATGGGACAGATGCTCAGTGTCTGCAGCACAGTGTCCAGAGCCTACACATAGGGAAACTGGTGAGGAGGTGGTGGTCGGAACCCAGGCATGCAGTGATGGGTGTGGTTGCAGCTAATGGCAGAGACACTAGGACATGAAATGTGATTGGAGGACTTGGAGATACGTTGGTGATAGGTAAACAAGGATATGGGAATCCGGATGACTCTTCAGAGGCTACAAAGAGAAGTAATAGAAAGTATCAAATGGAACAGTTGGGAAGCAGATTCAAGTGGTAGATTGGGCCAGAACAGTGCGATTAAGGAGCCATGGACTCAATTTGTGCCCACTCAGCGGTTATTTTGCAGCCACACTTATTACATCATGTCTGGACTTCACCAGATAATTAAATGCACACAGTTTATAACCTGAGTCATTCTGCTGTCATTATTTTTCATGATTTTATCTTCTTCCTTTGCAACCCTTCCTTTTTCTACACATGCAGTTCTTCAATGAGATCTCTGTTTTTAATGATGTGCTATGGAATTCTGATCTCTTTGATCTCCTATTCTTGTAATTCTGGATAGCAGTATTTTATAGATGTTAATAGGTCAATGCATTCTCCTACCAAATTGACATACCCATTATCACTGTAACCCTTTAAGTTTAAAAAAGAGACATGAAATATGAAAATTTTAATTTTCATGACAAGCCAGTAGGAGGATAATTAAACGGATGATATGTTGTTGAGCTTCAGAGATCTGGCTCTTCAATTTGAAAAATAAGTTATTAGGGATAATTCACAACTACATGTTATTAATAATGAAGAAAATTTATTGATAGAGATTATCTGAGAAATAAACTAAGTAGTTGACTATCAAAATATTAAAAAGTAAAAATACCTCTTAGTCATGAGCTCGTCACGTAGAGTCAGTTACCCACTCCAGCCATGTCTGAGGGTCAGTGGTTATCCTATGGCTCTTGGGAACTAAACTCAGCACCTTTCTAGGTTCAAGCTCAATCCCATCAGGCATATCACTGTCCCTTCTGCCTTTTCTTGCTATAAACTCATTAACATTTTAACCATTTCATTAAATTGCTATCTTCCATCAATAAAGCTTCAAGACTCTAGAACATCCTTGGTATAAACAAACTAAACCAGTGCTTAGTAATGTAATATTTCCCCTTTGGTTTTGGCTGAACTGGACTCCACAAGCATTCACATGTCTGAGTCGCAGTCTCCAATGTTACAGTATTTCAAAATGAGGCCCTAGATGTGTAACTAGGGTTGGATGGTCATGAAAGGGGCCCTCAGGGTGACATTAGTGGCTTCACAAGAAGAGAGAGAGAGCATTCTCTCCTGTCGCTCGCATATGACGAGCCAATAAGATGTTAGTCATTGCTAACTCAGCAAAAGGGCTATTGTTAGGAAGCCAGCTAAGTCAGCCCTTGATTTTGAACATTCTAGCTTTCAGAATTAAGAGAGGTAACAGTCTATTGGTTAATCCACCCAATCTATGGCATTCACTGATAGTATTGTATTATTCTAACATGCCCTTAGGTTGGGAAAAATTTCTTCGATTATTATTCTCACTGTTATAATTGAAGTTTACCCATTTTGATTTTCTGAGATAATGGCCAATAATCCTTATGTCTTGGAAAGAATTTCCTACAGACTATTAGATTGTAGATCTTTCTCTGTTCTTTGTTCTTATAACACAATCTATTTTTCCAAACATAATTGAAATTACATATCAGCTTTTGCTTCAAATTCTCAGATTTTAAATCTCATTGGGTAGATGAAGTCACAAAGGAAAAGAATGTCTTACTTAGTCCAGGAGCCCAGATTCACAGACCCTAAATTTCCAGACATAAGCCAGTCTGTCTTAAGAATTATCACTTGAGAGTTGGAGAATTGGCCTCTTCTGAAATTAAATTCTGAGTAGATGAATTTCAAATGACTGGTCTGGTTTTCTGTTATGAGAAAGAAAATCCCATTGGGATTCTTGTAAATAATTGTATTATACTGTTCCAGAAAGAAGGAAAGTGCTAGAACAAATGGTATCTTTTTGGCATTTCTTGTGACTCATTAAAATAACAAAGAAACATCAGGGTATTGTACTGTCTTGCTAGTCTAAATACCAAATGTGTTAACTATGTAACCTATCTAATTAGCAGAGATTTGATGTGATTACTCCTGTGTCCCAGCTAATGTGATGAAAGGCAGAGAGAGATAAATAATACTGGACCTTATCACCCAGGGATCTAAGAAGTCTAGTGTAGCAGACAGACATGTAAATAACTTATTGCAATAACAATGTGAAGAACAGTAATGGAGACAAATGTTTACAATGGTTATGAAACTCTGTGGAAGCAGTGTCTATATTATTTAAAATTTTTGAAATTCCTGTTGTCAGGAAGAATGCAGTCATACACATATGTACAGCTGTGGCTGAAGTGTCCTATTAGCTAGAAATATTAAAGTATAAAACACCTCACAGAAACATTTTTGCATTAGGTTCACCATGGGTGAAATAACTGCCCTTGACAAGCTCAAATGCATCATCTACTGAGACCCCACTGACTATACAAACATTTACAGGCATGAAATACATCTCCACTGTGGGTCTGTTACCATTGCTAAGTAATCGCATTTCCCTGTTCCTACATTTATCTCACAGGGTCTTGTTAGAAATCACTAAAATATCCATGTGTTTACAATCAAAATGGAAAAGAGAAGATTATAGGATTTTCTTGATAGTTACACTCCATGCAGCCTTATAGTCAATGTTCTTGGAAAAATTTACTCTACATGCATTTAAAAATACATACCTGATTTTTTCTTATTGTGTCTATCTGATTATCATGTCTATCATGTCTGTCAATTACCAAGGTAATTGATGGTCTCCTAGAATGAGACCGGGAGGATTTATTCTCCAACTTTTAAGATGGTATGCAAAGGATAAACATTAATTGTCCCTGAAATGTTTGGTAGACTTCATCAAGAAAGTCATCTAGTTCAGGGTTTTCCTTTGTTGAAAGGTTTCTGATCACTGAACCAATTGCATTGTTATTGATCGCTTCAGATTTTCTGTTTCTTCATGATTCAGACTTGGTAACATGTGTTTAGGGATTTACTAGGGATTTGTTTAATTTTTTAGAGATGCTTTTTAAGTTTTTAATTTATAAAACCAAGTTTTTAACTTGTGCAAAGAGCTCTCGCATAGCACATATCTGGCCTTCTGTGTTATTAATATCTCATACTACCAGGGAGAAGATTTTTTCACAATTAATGAAGCACAGCCAGCTGTTATTCACTTGTTCTAGTGTACCAAATTTGTTGGTATGTAATTGTCCATATCAATCACGATCCTCAGTATTTCTGTGGTATCAGTTGCAATGCCTTCTCTTGGCCTAATTTTATTTATTTGAATGATCTCCATTTTTAAATTGTCTAGCTTGTCTCAGTTTTTCCACTTTACCTTGGCAAAAGACAACTGCTTCATGTTGTTGGTCTTTCCTATGTTCCTACTCTTTCTATTATTCGTTTCTATTCTACTCTCTGTTGTTTCTTCCTCCTCCTGTTAACTTTAGGCTTTGTTTGTTCTCACTATTTTTGTTCCATGAAATATGAAGTTAAGTTTTTAATGATATTCTGTCTTTCTTAATGCAGATATTTATCATTGTAAACTTCTCTAAGATTGCATTTCTTGAATATCACAAGCTTTTGTTGTTATGATCTTATGTTAAGCCATTTTGGAGTTCGGCTTTTGTTTCCTCTTTGGTTACGTTGGTTTTTCAAAAATATGTTTTACTTCCCAGGTATCCATGAAATTTTACAATTTATCATATGCTGATAATTTCTAGTTTCATATCCCGGTGTTCAAAAGGTACTTCATATGATTTCAACCCTATTAAGTGTATTAAAACTTATTCCCACCTATGACTTTTTCCTGGGAAATGTTAGAAGGATGAGTATCCTGCTGCAGGATAGATTCTCAGTGAACACAGATGCAAAAGCCCTTAACAAGACAGCAGTAAAGCAGCTCAGCAGTTCATCACAAAGGGATCATAAACATGACCCAGTGGAAATTACACATGAGAAGCACAAGGTTTCAGGTATACAAGTCAATAAATGCGTCATACCACTTAAAAGGAATGAATGATAAAAGAATATCATCACCTCGATGAACAAAGCATATCTGACAAAACACAACACTCTTTCATGGTGAAAACTGCTCAATAAGTTAGCTATAGAAGGAATGTACCTCAATAAAGGCCACAGATAACAAGCCTAGAGCTGGCATGGTACTCAACAGGAGCCTCAAAGCTTTTTCTTCAAGGTCAGTCACAAGGCAATGGTGTTCAACCTCACTACCTGTCTTCAATGCACAACTAGGAGTCCTAGGCAGAGTGATTAGGCAAGAATAAAAATGAAAGGCTTCTGATTTAGAAAAGAAGTTCAACGATCTCTACAGGCAAATGATATGATTACACATACAGATTGCACCAAGAAAGTGTTGGAACTCATAACCAAATCAATCAAGTTGTAGGATAGAAAACAACATACAAAAATCACATTTCTTTAAACTAACAAGGAAGTGTTTGAAAAGTAAACTAAAGGAGCAATCCAACATGTAACTGTACCAAAAATTACAAAATACTCTAGATGTGTCAGTATTAAGGAGTTGAAAAACCTGCATGCTGAAAACCACAAAATATTGATGAAAGCAATAAGCCATGAACTGATAGAAAGACAATCCATATTCATGGAATATTGTTAAAATACTTATACTATTCACTGTGATTTATAGAACATAATCATAAGCCTAAGCAAATTAAAAAATAGAAGTCATACCATCCGTTTTACCAGACCTCCAGAGAGTGAAACTGGAGACAACACAAATCATGCAGAAAGTATACAAGTACTTGGAAACTGCACAACATGCTGCTTAACGCACAATGGGTTATAGAAGATATCAAAAAGGACATTAAAAAGATCCTGTCAATGAATACAGACATAAACACAGTGCACCAAAACATGTGGGACACAGCAAAGACAGTCCTCAGATGAAAGTTTATTGCAAACAGTGCCTACGTTAAGAAAATAGAAAGGCAACAGGCAAACAAATGTTAACTATAAATCTGAAAGAGCTGGAAATACAACAGCAAAATCCTAGTGACCTTTCATACAGAAATAGAAAGCAAGGAGGAAAACCTTCTTGATACCAGTATTAGCAATGATTGCTTGGATTTGAAACCAAAAGTACAGGCAACAAAAGCAAACATAAGTAGGCCTACATTCAACAAAAATGTTCTCTAGGTAGAAGAAATAATCAACAGAACAAGGGAGCAACTAAGGAAAGAAAGAAAATATTTATAAACTTTTAATCTGATAAGTAGTAATATCTAAAATTTATAAACTCCTAGAATATAATGGCAAAGATACCTTAATCATAACTTCAAAATTGGCAAAGGACTTTGGTAGACATTTCTCCAGAAACAATGTAGAAATAATCAACAGGTATGAAGGCACTGCTAACCATCGCTTATCATCAGGGAACCACAAATACAAGTCACAGTAAGATGTCACCTGACAGCTGACAGGAAGAGCACTGGAAAAGAGGTCAAGAGGTTGGCACACCTGTACTGTAAGGTGGTGCTGCCCCTATGAACAACAAAATGAAGTTTCTCCAAAAACTTAAAATGGAACTAATATGTCATTTAGCCACCCGAACTCTGGATGGAAATTCAAAAGAATTAGGCATTTCAAAGTGACATCTGATTTTCATTGCCCACTCAAGCAGTATTCATACTGGAGAAAATCTGAAAATGACTCAATGTACATAGGCAGGTGGATGAGTAAAGAAAATATGGTGTATGGTGTACATTCTATAGACAATTATTTAACCTTAGAAAACAGAAGAAAGTCATGTACTTGACTACGATAGGATGAAACTTGAGGGCACTATGGTAAGTAAAATAAGTTATGCTGAGAAGTACAAAACTATCTAATGTTACTGACACAAGGCATCTAGAATAGTCAACCTCACAAAAGCCGAGAATATAATGGTGTTTGCCTGTGGCAAGGGAAAAGGGGATTTGGAGAATTTTCCTTAGTGAGTAAAAATGTTCAGGTTTGTAGGGCAGGCATTATGGTACAGAGGGTTGAAACAGCCTCTAGCGATGCCAGCATCCATATGATCACTGGTTCAAGTCCCAGCTGCTCCACATCTGATCTAACCTGCTGCTAATACGGGAAGACAGCAGAAGATGGTCCAGTACTTGGGCCTGTACCACCTGTGTTGGAGAGCAGGTTGGAGTTCTTGTCTGCTGACTTAAGTATGGACCAGCCTCTGTGGTGACGTAATCTGGAGAGAGTGAACCAACAGATGAAAAATCTGACCCTCTCCCTCTCTTCAAATAAACAAATAACTCTCAAAAATAAAGCTGTGCAAGATCTGCTCTACAATTTACTGTCTGTAATTAACAGCACACTGCTGCGCACATGGAAAGCCAGAATGATGGCTCAATTGGCTAATCTTCCCTTGCAAGCTCTAGGATCCTATATGGTCACGGTTCATGTCTCAGTTGCTTCACATTCCAGGCAGCTCCCTGCTCGTGGCCTGGAAAGGCAGCAGAAGATGATCCAAGTGCTTGGGACCTTGCCACATGTGGGAAACCTAGAAGAAGCTCCTGGCTCCTGACTTCAGATGCGCTTAGCTCTGGTCATTGCAGCCACTTGGGGAGTGAAACAGCAGAGAGATCTTCCTATCTCTCCTTTGTAAAGCTGTCTTTCCAACAAAAAAAAATCTTAAAAAATTATTCAGTGGAGGTGGGCACTGTGGCTCAGTAGGTTAGGCTATGGCTGGGACATCTGTTTCTATATGGAGTGCTGATTTAAGCTTCCCTGTCTCCCATTCAACTTCTTGCTAATGTATGTGGGAAGGCAGTAGATGGCACTCCCGCTGAATGAGTTACTACCCTCATTTGGGAGACTCTGATAGAGTTTTGGGATGCTGGTTTCAGTTGGCCTCGGCCCAGGCTGCTGTGGACGATGTGAATGACGTAGCATCTGCATCATTGATCGATCTCATCATCATTCTTACTCTGTCTTTCAAATAAATAATTAGACGGATAAGTCTAATAAAATGTGTTCAGTGGGTAAATACCACTAAGTATTCTTAGCACAGAAAAAAAAATCAAAAAATATGAGATTTAGAGAAAAATCTGCATGAGATGGGTATGCTTATTACCTTGATTGACATTGTGGTATAATCAGTGTATGCATTTGTTCAAATTCAGCCAATTATCAACATTAAACATATGCAGTTTCTGTATACAACAGTCAGTAAAGCCAGTACATACGGACATACACCTAGACAACATACACACAAGCTTACCACTCCAGGCTTGGAAGATCTGTGTTTTAAAAAGTTTCCTGCATGATCATATTAGAGCAGTTATAACTTCACAGTCCATTAATGCAGATGATTTTGTGTGGCTACTACTACATGACAGAGTCTAAGATGTTGCCCCATGTGTTATGATTTAGGTGTGTGACAGCAAACCACAGTAATGCCAACACACATCTCCATCATGTTGACTCTCAGATACACACAAGCGTGACAGCTACCCACCAGCATGGCTGTGGGCACCATAAAGTAGAAGTGGTACCACAAATCTTTTTGATGAGGTTGAAAAGACCAACAGGACACCTGAGGGATGAACTTTTAGAGTTTAGCATATGTGAAGGAAGATCATAATACAAACTCCCACCCAGCTCCTTGTTGATAGGTCAATGTGTAAAATCTTTGCCCTTTTGTCATTTTTTGTGCAGCTGCTGACCAGGTTGACCATTTGCCATGTTCTGGAGTCCAATATGGAAGTTGCCATGAGCAATGTTTTAATTCCTATCTGGTGAGTCCTCATCAATCTAAGGATTCCTCCTCCACTCATGGGCATTGCATGCTCTATCAACATTCAGACCATGGGGATTTATAGGTATCCATAATGCTGAGAGTACTATATATGTTAAAATGCAAGAGCATAAGTATCTGATAGGCTATTCACGTTATTTGTTACCAGTTTAAAAAATTTGTATTTGAAAACCAGATTTACAGAGAAGGAGAGACAGAGGGAGAAAGAGATTATCCAACCACTGGTTCACATCCTGAAAAGCTGTAATGACTAGAAATCAGGTGATCTTTCTCTGGGTCTTCCGTGTGGATACAAGGGGCTAAGATCTGGAGCCATCTTCTCTTTCCCAGTCCATAAAAAAGGGCCTGATCAAAAGTGGTGCAGCCAGGACTAGAACCAGCGCCCACATGGAATGCCAATGATGCAGGTAGAGGATTTGATTGCTATGCTAACACAATGGCCACTATTTGTTGCCAAATGTTAAGTAATTCTGAGAAAAGGCTAGATTTTCTCTCAAGTAAACTCTTATATTATGTTCATGTCATATTGGATCATTGTGATATAAATGACTTTTAACCAAGGAAGTCATACACAAATAACAGTGAGATGAATATTTTTTGTTTGTTTTCTCTCATTACTACACAAGACAAAAATGCAATCTTTTTCCGAGTAAGGTACAAAGTGATGCCTAATTTCTTCCCAGATATTGGAGAGGCATCTAGAGCTGATGTGCCAGAATCCTACGGAAGTTTGGATTTCTGCCGTGCTTACATCTTTAGTATCATGCATCAAAGTGACCTTTTAATTTGAGGTTGTAGGCATGCAGAACACATTTGCTAGTGAAGGGTCACAAAATTTAGTTGAAATGATGTCAATCAGGCATCCTGACAAGGAGTTTATTACTGCGATAAATTAGCAAAGGGGGTTCAAGTATTTCAAATTAAATGTCATTGATGAACTCAATTGAAAATTTTTTTTTTTGCATTTAAACCATTTAATTTTGTTTTATGATATCATAGGCTCTGGGGTTGCCTATGCCTTTCCCCAAGGTCCCTTCCCTCCCACTACCCTCCCCTGACATTGATTTCCCCTCTAGTTTTACAATGAATGTCCTTCACGAAGTTTGCTTTGCAATGTTTGAAATATACCCTCATATATGCTACACAGATTATTTTTCTGAAATGCTATGCTACCTATGTGCTTGGGAGAAGCAAACAGGACATATTTGCTGCTCCCATGCTGAAATATCATGTAATAAGCTCCTGAAAAGGAGTCACTTAAGCAGTACTTTTATTTGATTGCTATCCTGAAAAAAATGCATGCAGACTACTGGAAAGTTTAATCAAATAAAGTATCTCTTTTATGTTTTTTTATGCTTTATTTTTCTGTACTATTCAACTGAAGAGATACATACAGTGCGAATTCATAACTTCCTAATACATGTAGATTCTTAAAACAGTGAATACTACAAAAAAATCAACAGATTTTCATGAATAATTTTTACCAAAATTGTGTGTATTTATTTAAAAGAGAGAGAGGTTGATCTTCCATCTGTTGGTCCACTCTCCCACTGCCTTTAACAGCCAAGGCTGGGACAGGTTAAAGCCAGGAGCCACAGGAATTCCATCTTAGCTTCACATGCAGGTGTGGGTGGTCGGGGTGGGGCCCAGGTCCTTAACCAATCATCTGCTGCCTCCTAGGGAGTGCATTACCAGGAGGATGGAAGCAGCCATGAGTTGAACCAGGCAATGTGACATGGGAGGTAGGTTCTCAAATAGCCGCTACTATAATCACAACACCTTTGCTTGGATTCAAACTTAGAAGTTTGCCTTCATTTTTTGAAGATCAAATAATCGTGTTTATTCTTACAAACAGGGTCATATCCTCAGGGCCAAAGAGACAGGAATAAATGCAATCTCTATGGACAAATTTAACTTCTTGTTTCCATATTTGAATTTTTAATAAATTATAAATTTACTCTTAAAGGTCAAATATATTTCTAGTTAAAAATATTAAGACCACTTATAAGTTTTTCAAAGAGGATTCTCTAACTTCTTTGTGTTCACAGAATGGGCACGTAGAGCCATGTCACAATTGGACCTGGGTAAGAACTTTCCATATTATTGATGCTTTCATCCCCAGCGATTCTTTTCTGTATAAGCTCAAGTCTGTGTTGGGGCAGATCTCTTCCTGTTGTCAAGAGATTCATGAGGAAGGGCATACAGAGTGTTAAAATAGAAAATGAATCAGAGGCTTCGTGGCACTCTGTGAACCAAGTACAGACAAGTGGAAATACACCCAACAGCCTCTAAGGAAGGCTGTACGTTCTTGTGGGCATCATGGTAGCTCCATTTCTATGCTGAGTCTGTCACAGCAAAATCTTGAAAGATTTTTACTCTAAGATGTGAGGCAGGATCAAAGGAATGATTTATTTTTTAAAAAAAGAAGCTTATGTAAAGAACCTTACACACTTCATAAGTGAACTGCTTTCATCTGCAAATATTCAAGAGGGCCATGATGACTGTATTCCTGGATCACAATCAAACAGTCATCCTGGTTCAGAATCATTACTAAATGACTTATTCTGGGCAGAGCTGGCACTTCTGGTTTTGACCATTCAATACTCAAGACAAGGAGGAAGCAGCTGTCTAGAGAGTTCATGTGTGAGTTGAAAATAACGAGGTGCAGACATGACCATCTTCCTCATTCCAACCTTTGGCTTATAGCTACAATTTCTTGAGTGGGATCCAAAACAACTCTGAAACCTTTGCAAGTATTGCTTCTTTTCTTTTACGCTCCTGACACCATTTGATCACCACCCCTCCTTCCAAATTGTGTGTTCTGGTTTTAGACCTGTGCACTCTCACTGTGGAATCAGCGTGGGGCCCTGAGTGAGGAGAGTGCACACCACACAGCCTTGTAATTGCTGGAGACCACCGTGGCTTCTCTATGCAGACTGTAAGTATTGGAGAGCAAGCATTAGTGCCTTGGCAACATTCACTTCTGTCATCCTCATATTAAAACGGGTCAGTATACAAAGGGCTTTAGCATGTCATTCATGAAAAGGCATGAGAAATTTTAAGCCAAACATATTGAATTTTGAAACACTCATGCTACGATTTTGAATTTATTAATTATTTTAGAGTAATTATGCAAATGCTAAACACGTGTCAAAATAAGCACATATAAACTATCAGTTGTAAGGTAAAATGACAATTTTTTTAAAAAAATTCAATGTCTCATTCTCAGCTTTTAGATTCTGTTTTATTTATTACCTTATCTCTGCAAAGTCTCCAGAGGGAGAAAAAACTCACTAGAAAGCATGATCCAAAATAAATTTATGTTGAAGGGGACAAAGATGGAAGAAAAAGACATTAATCATGCTTGATGTTGAAGAAATGACTAGCTGTATATAAATGTTTGCAAAAATCACTTAGGAAAGCCCATCCACATGAAAAATCAAACCTTATAATTTCTCAAGGTCACTTGATTTTGACTTTACTATAATACTTGTATATTTGGTAAAAGGTAAACTGCTCATAGCTTTTTAAATTGGGGGTTATGTCTGCAGCATAAGAATTTGCTTGTGCTTAATAAGACAGAATCTGGGAAAGAATTTAGCTCAGTTATGAAAACTGAGCTAAAACACCCACATCCACATGGGTGTAACTTTGTTCAGTTATGAAAATGTGCAGTTATCCACATGGGTGTGGCAGGATCTGATTCCCAGTTGAAGCTCCCGACTCTGGCTTCCGGCACTGGGGGACTCTGGTGGTGACGCAAGAATTGGGTTCCCATTACCCACTCATTTGGGGAATTTGGATAACATTCCCATTTCTTGGCTTTGGTTCTAGCCCAGCCTTGAAAATAGGAGGCACTTGGGGAGTGAGCCAGCAAATGAAAATTTCTTTTTCTGTCTCAATTTAAAAAAAAAAATCTGTAAGTATTGCTGCTGATAAAGACCAGAAATTTTCAGAAATTTTATCTTTCCTGAAGTTTTGAACTAGGAAAAATCACTATTATTGTATTGCAGTTACCTGAATTTACATTCTAAATAGAAGACCATGAAACTTCTTTATTCTGTTGAAGATCCAGGTAAAAACCACAGACACTGCCTCCTGATTATCAAAGCACATTTGTAAATAGAGCCCCATACTGAATAATTTCGGTTAAGCCACTCAAACTTTAAAAAAGGGCATGCAGAAGTCAGACGCAAAGCTTCACAAAATGTGAAGCCAGATAGATAGATGTTCAATAATTTAAATGGCCAATTTGGATACAATTTTATATTAGTTAAATCCTCTGATTGCTCATTATAATCTTCCATCAACTCGTAAGTCATCATGAAAGGGACTCCAGCATAAGCCACATACTTTCTTCGAAGTTATAAATGTATAATTTCAGTTAATTTAAAAATCCTTCTACAAGAGGGCTATTCATCAATCAGATTTCAAAACTGACTTAACCAAAAATGTACCAAGAAGTGTATATTGAATAATCAAGTGCTAGGACATGCTAAAAAGACAGTGTTTGTAGGTCAAGCTGACACACATCAAGCATATATGCTAGAGTAACATAATGGCTTCCATTTTTCTCAGTGTACCACCATGAATCAACTACACTGAACCCAGAGGAGTCCTCCGGTCTCTATGCACCATCTCCATTCTCTCGGATGACAGTTACCAAGCACATAAAAAACTTTCTCTCTCTCTTTCTGTGCACCTGTTGGTATAATTGCCCAATATTATTTTAGCAGACACAGAGATCCAATGCTGAAGTGACTTAGGGTCATCTGATGGGAATATTTGCCGCAAAGTCATTCAGAAAAGGTGTGAACTCTGTTTGTGACCTTCAGGAGCAAAGGATGCTGGCTTCCCAACACCCCTACCACAGCGAGTCAGGGAAGTTAGCAAAGAGATGCTCAGGCTGTTCCCAGGGAAGAGGACACTTTAAATGATTCATGGAAAAGCAGAAGGAGATGTTTATTTTGGTGAAAAGGAACTTGAAACCTCCGTATAGTTTGTTCATAATATGCAATTTTCATGAGGTCTTACAAGACCCCTAATACATTTTTCTATAATGCTTTCATAGGGTAGGTCTAGCCTCTCCTAAAAACACAGACTTTAAGCATTCAGCAGCAGTTACCACACAGTTGTATTTTGATGCTTTAATAGTACTTTACCTGGGATATGTCCAGGCCCTTTACCATCAGAGAAGGACATTTTTTCTTTTAAATTATTAGGCACAATTAATATTTTAATTATCATAATCCCCATGTAATAGAAACTACTTTTAAGCATAAATTTGGGGATGGCTGTGCAAAGGATAAAGAATATCTCATGTGAGGTCTTTGCATTTAGACATATCTATGACTTTTATAAATAAATAAATACATATTATTTAATTTTGTTGATCAATGTTAATCTTCCTAAAAGGATACATTGGACCTGGCACAATGGCTCAATTGGCTAATCCTCTTCCTTCAAGCATTGGGATGCCATATGTGTGCTGGTTTGCATCCTGGCTACTCCACTTCTCATCTAGCTCTCTGTTTGAGGCCTGGCAAAGCAGCAGAGGATGGCCCAAAGTTTTGGGACCCTGAGCCCACATGGGAGACCTGGAAGAAGTTCCTGGCTATGGCTCTTGGCTTCAGATTGGCTCAGCTTCAGTTAGTGCAGCCATTTGAGGAATGAACCAGTGGATGGAAGTTCTTTCTCTTGGTCTCTTCTTTCTGTAAATCTGTCCTTGCAATAAAAATAAATAAATATATTTTTAAAAGGGTACCATAGGGGTGGGCACAATGCTCAACTGGCTAATCTTCTGCCTTTAACTATCCAGATCCCATATGAATGCCAGTTTGTGTCCCAGAAGTTCCGCTTCCCATCCAGCTCCCTGCTTATGGCCTGAGAAAGCAGTAGCATGGCTCAAAGCCTTGGGACCCTGCACCCACGTGGGAGACCTGGAAGAATCTCTTGGCTCCTGACTTTAGATCAGCTCAGCCCTGGCTGTTGTGACCATTTCAGGAGTGAATCCGTGGAAGGAAGATCTTTCTGTCTCTCCTCTTTGTAAATCTGATCTGCCTTTCCAACAAAAACTAATCTTTGTTTTTTTTAAAAGGGAGGCACAATAAACACTTCTGTTGTGACACACCTATTTATCTTTGTTCCATGATCTTGAACATGGCATTGAGAGTGAGATAAACTGACAAAATCTTTGTTCTCTATGTTTAAGCATATCTCTGTGTCAATTCTGTGCTTTGTAAAGCTACACCAGTGGTTTTACATGACACTTACAATGGCACTGATTATTGTGGGAGAACATGGTCACTCACATCCTTCAGTTACAGATAATTAATATGCTTAATATTTAAACGATGGACAGCATATACAGATGGACAAAATGTGTGTGTGTGCATGTGCTCATGCACAAACATAGATGTATCTGGATGCATGATCCTTCATAACCAATTTTCTAGTTCAGTAAGCACTAATAAAAAAGATATCTAGATGTAGAGTGGGACATGCAGGTTGCAATTTCAGTTCTTTCATATATCTTGGGCACATGTCTGAGCTTCTTTGATGTCCCCAGCAAGAAAACAGGGAATTGAGCTCCTAACCCCAACTTCCATGATTCATGAACAACTCTCCTTTATGTTATAATTTGAAATATTACCAGTTCTTACATATTCTGCATATACTCCAAAACATGGTCTAGTCCTTGATGACTTAGCAATTTGAATAGAAGATATCTTTTAATTGGTAAGGGTTTGACAATTTTGTACATTCATTATCATCCACAAATATAGTGGCCTAACGTACTACCCAAAAGTGTTTTTGCCTTAAATAACATTACAATTCAAAACGTTCCAAAATGGGAATTTTTTTGTCTAGTATTTCAAACTCTGTGCCCCCCACCGCCCTACACCTTCACCTACCCCACAAACATCAAATTACTTTGGTGTGATACAAAGCCGCATCTCCAAACTCCAGCTTTCCAATAATCCAGATCCTTGGAACAGTAGTGGTGGCTGAAGACACAGAGTTCCTGCTACCCATGTGGAAGTGCTAGACTGAGTGTGCAGATCCCACTGTGGGTCTTGGTACCTGAGTAGTCCTTGCTATTGTAGGCATTTGGGGAATGAAGTAGTGTCTCTGTCTTTCAAGTAAAATTATAATTTAAAAAGTTGGAAAACTTAGAAAAGATTTAATTTTTAAAAATCATCACCAATATATCCTGAAATAGTATTCATTGAATAATATGAAAACCCTCCAGTTTTACTGCATGCAAGAAAGCCAGAATTGATTGAATGAGATTAAGCACCTGTCAAAAGCAGCTTTTACAGAAAGGGAATTAATATTTATATTATTTACATTAATTTTATATTGTTTTGCCCATATTAGCGAAAGTGGTCAGTAGTTAAATAAAGTTGTAGTTCCTGGAGTGAAAGTGGTCAATAGCTAAAGTTGTGAGTTCCTTAGATAAAAGGACACAACATGTTCACACTGGGTCCTAAAAAATCTACTGTGTCAGAAATAGGGAAGACACTCCATTTTTAGTAACATATGGATATTCATTTTGTTATTGTACACCTGGCCTGTTCTCTAGATATTACAATTTTCTCTGACCCTGGAAAATTGACAGAGGGAGGTCAAAATCATCTTTGAAAGGAGTTTCACTTAGGAATATTCCCTTTATTACCAATTGAATGCTGAAAGTACTTTAGCCTAGAATGATTGCTTGTTAGCACACAAATGTATTCATTAGGAAAGTAGAATATAAGCTACATTGTGCCATTAGTTTTTTTTTAAATCTAGAGAAGTAACAGAACATTGTAAAAGTATACACAAGTTACATATTTGCCAAAGACAAAGTAGAACATCCACAGAAATTATGTCTGGCATTGTCTTTCTAGCAAAAACAATGAACTGACATTAAGGGACACAAGTGAAAGCATTTACATGCCTATGAGCAGCATGGGGTGAATAATTGGCTAATAAGGCCAGACAGATCCAATTTCGAAAAATATAATTACAAGATTAGACTATGAATATCTATAGTGGGTGTAATAATACATCTTGATCTTACTGAAGTATCTGATGTAGTGTCTCATGAAATTTTACTCATAAAATTAATTTATACTATCTATTCCAATTCACCAAGTACCATCTGAGAAACCAGATTTGATCATATGTAGGAAATAACAGCAAACAAAAAAAGGCTAGGAAATAACACAAAACCCTATTTCAAAAAAAAAAAAACAACTTCAAAGCATTTAGCTTTGTGTAACCCTTTGCTGATTTGTCGAGATGTAAACATTACTTCAGTGAGCAATTCAGGGTGTCTGGAAAGACCTCAACAAACGTAGCTCAGATCATTCTCACGCCAACAGCTCCTGTCTATAGTAGATCTTTAATCAAATAAAAGAATGAGCATATTCCTAGTATGCCATGGGGACTGCACATTACTGTTTTGATTGTACAGAAAGAGACTTCATGTTTGATGTGCTCTAAGCTAACATGATTGCATTCTTCAAGGTCTCAAGTCTTGTAAGTATGAGAACCAGAACAATAATAAGCTTTTGAGTGATGATAAGCATTTAGTTTTGAAAGGTGGTCAAAATCTATGGCTCCCACCTATAATGTGCACAAATGTTATGCTATTTACTAAGTAGTGTTAGCAAACAAGAGGGTAGCAGAATCACAGCAGGCCTTGTCGCTATCATTTGCAAGAAAGACATTAGTTGTGCATATATAATGACTACTTTTGAGCTATTCTTCACATCCAGCACAAGACTGCCACGTGAGACTTCCCACTGAGTCATCAAATTTCTTAAATGATCGCATTGTTTGATAAATGCATGGATTTCTTCTCAGAGGTCTTCAAGTATGCTATCTTTATCGAAGGAGCACTGAGAACTCCTTCAATAATTCCATTTCCCTTCAATTGAGTAGCTTGAAACTCATCATTTTTTATTATTATTTTAAGATTTAGCAAAGGCTTATACCTCTGTCATTGCAAATTGGAAGTGGAAAGATTGATGGGCAAACCATGTGCCATACAATTTATTAATGTACCATCTTACATTAACAATGTAATGTAACGCAATGGGGGCGTTTACCTTTGAAATGACTAGGTGTTTGCAAAAACTAAAAAAATTACCTGATTTCTTTTGCTATTGAGTGTGAGAATCACACTTAACTATTACCAGGCAAACAAGGAGTACACATGTTTTTTGTACATGTTAATGTAAAAGAACACACTTGTTAGAATGGGAGCATTTGAAGAGATAAGAGCATATTTGAGGCTTATGGAATGATTAATAAATTATGAATCTCTATGTTTGAATGTGATCTATAACCTGGTTGCCAGTACAGATTTAGATGGGAGTTAGGTAAATGTTGAAATGTATATAGTAAGTGAAGGTTATTTTAAACACCTAAGGTCTGAGTATTTTAATCCAGCATTAGTGTAGATTCCTTTTATTATTTTTAACTTGTATTTCATCCACTTGAAGTGTGGAATTGGATGGAAAGAGAGGAGAGGAGAGGAGAGGAGAGGGGAGGAGAGGAGAGGAGAGCAGAGGAGAGCAGAGGAGAGGAGAGGAGAGGAGAGAGACATACAGACAGAAGAGATTGGTCTTCCATCTTCTAGCTCACAGCCTAAATGCCTACAGTAACAAAGACTAGGCTAGAGTGAAGTGAGGGGCCCAGAACTCCTTCTGGATCTGCAACCCAGGAGAAAGGGGCCTAAACACCTGAGGTATCATTTATTATCTCCCAGGATGAATTATCATGAAGATGGCCTGGAAATGGAGTAACTGGACTCAGGTTGTTGTGCTAAAATGTGATATGGGCATCCCATGCTGCAGCTTAACCTTTTGCCTCACAATACCCACCTCTAGGTGTGGATTCTGAAAAGCAACAAGAAATGGCTGCATCTAAGCTTTCTGGTGAGGCAGATAGGCTCTGGGAATTCTCCTTTCATGGCTCTTACACAAACTTGACCAGGGCCTTGCTGGGAACCCAAGGCTGTCCTGATCATTCGCAAGGAGGAGGTTTTGTTCCTAAGCTACATAATGGACAAAGGGTTCAGTGATCCACATCATCAGGAAGATTGATATACACTTCTTCCCTCTGTCCATGACTCTGACACTCCCCTGGGCCTGTTCCAAACTGCACTCCTGTGGCACTAGGCACTCTCTGCTCCTGAGGATTTGCTTTCCTGAGGGTGTTGCACTGGGGTTGAGAATATCGATGGAGGTAAATAGGGACTTAATGAGAATCTAAAAGGTCAGTTAGTCATGCTAGGAGAGCCTCAGACAGATGAAGGGAAATATGGCTCCAGTATACAGTCTGAACTTGGAAATGCTTTCAAGGCAATTTTTAGCCGTGCACTCATTTACATATAAAATGTGGTTCAAAACACACAATATAGTGTGAGTTGAAGGTGAGAACTAGACCCAGGTGTCCTGAGTCAGCCTATAGGAAGACATGCTGTCTTTATGATATACAGTATTCCACCAACATGCTCAGCCTACTGTGCGTGTTGTTTGACTTGTTAAAAAACATTCCAATGATGCAAACAAGCTGAGGATAAAATGCTGAACTAGGAAGTTTCTTTCATCCCTACTTTGTATTACTGTGCTTAACAACTCTAGTGAAAACAATTTCAGAGATACCTCTCCTTGCCTTTAGAACTGAATAATGTGTTTTCCTGGGGTGAGCATCAATTCTCCTAGTATGAACAGATGAGCTGTGAAGACCCAAGATCTAAGAAGGGACAGACCGAGACTGTTTTGTCTGTCATAAGTTGTTACTCAAGACCCTCTCTGATGCTAAACGAATACCATATGCAAACTTGGTGTAGGCAAGGAGAAAAACAAATCCAGAGCCAAGCACTCACATGGTGATTTCTCCTGAGAATATCTCACAAGCAGATTTGAAAAATTCCTATTGTAGTAGTCTGAGGCAAGAGAATCTGTTGTTTTCATTTCCTAGCTTTCTCTGCTGTGGCTAAGCATAATTGCATGGTAGAAAGTGACAGCCCTCCATTGACATCTTTTGTTGACAGATTCTCTGCTTGGATCACAGAGGAATTCCCAAGCAAAGCCTGCTGTTGCAGATTCTGCATCCTCAGGCAGAGCCAAGCAGGCTTCCCATCAACTGCACCTGAGCTTCTTATGTCAGTGGGACGGGGAGACAGGTGAAGGTCTGAAGGTTAGCTTTTTCTCCCATGCATCATAAGAGCAATCGACCACAATTGTCCCTCAGAATGCTAGAGGATTGGTTCCAGTGCCTCCAAGTACTGGGGGTCTTCTATGAGAAATGGCAGGATCTTGGCATATAACCTGCCTACACTCCCCTCTTTACTCTAAATCATCTCCAAATATCTGTTACTATGTAAGTGCCTATACCAATATCTTTTGTATTGTTTTAATGGGTGATAATAACTTTAAAAAAATCTGTACCTCCTCAGTAGAGAAGCAGTTTCTTCTCTGAATACTTTTGATCTGTGATTGGCTAAATCTGTGTACATGGGCACTGTAAATATGTAGGTTGGAGTGCTTGTTATTGAACACAGATAAGCTTGACACCAATGGGGCAAAATTCACATGAGATCAAACTCCCAGGATAAAGGACTCGACCATAAGAGCAGTGGCCTGCATCACTGGTAGCCGCACGAAAGCATTCTATCACATTATTCTGAAATTTTCACCATATTGGTGGTATCTCAGATAAGTAAATTATTGAAGTGTTCGTTAATAACTAAGGATCATCTATCTGGCTAACAATCTGTACTGCTCTCTCTCTCTCTCTCTTCATCTACCAACACCAAGCACAGTTCAGAAACTCCAACACACACGTCTTTTAACACCGCTGAGTCTAATTCACTGCAGACTCATTCCTTTCACAATTGGGCAGCTTCCTTACAGTAGGCCTTGGGTCCTGAGATGCATCAGAATACAGTTTCTTGCTCCGGGGCTGCCTCTGCCCTGTTGGATGTCATACACTGACAACATACCTCCTCAGGCAGGCTATTTTAAGGTGAGAGCACGGATAATGGCAACAGCAGGACTCATCTGAACAATTTCACTTCACAGGAGGCAAGGGTAATGCAAGCCCACCAAGACACATGCTGCTCGTTCTCAAAGAGAGATTTACACACCCCCTTGCCTGGGATGTCCGTGTCCATGTGCGTAGGGCCCCCTGGCCTCCACGCACCCCCCCGCCCTTTGCTCCCAGGGCAGGAGTGGTTATGAATATTTATTGTAGCTACAATTCCTGCTTTCATGTCAGCCACTGCTGTTCATCTGCTGAAAGCCGGAGTGCAAATCACTGCAAATCTGGCTTTCGAGATGGCAGACGACTACTTTCTTGTCTTGTTTAATAAATTGTACTTCTTTCATATGAAAATGAACAGAGTTAAACTGCTTCCTGTTTTATTGGCAGTGATTTTATAGTAAGAATGTGGGATGTGTATATATGTGTGTGTATATATATATATATATATATATAGAGAGAGAGAGAGAGAGAGAGAGAGAGGTTGTTTGAAGGCATGTTTAGAATACTTCCTGCCACAGACTTCAAAATGGATGTATTAATCCATGCTAATCTGGTTCAATCCTTGAAAACAAGGGCATTTGCTTTACAGCCCCACCTGGCACTCTGAGTAGTCTTATAAATATGCTCCATTGCTTACATGTTTTCACTTTATTGTACCTGCAGGCAGAGTAAAAGCAAATAAAAAGATAATAATGCTGAATTTGATTAAAGTTGCTCAATGGTATATGTGACAATATCACATAGCTCTAGTTCAATGTCTGGTTTTTAATAAAGTTTAGCAAATCATTCTTTACAAGATGAAAGTATAGCCTATAAGTGTTGCATGTACAATTACTTTCAATAGCTCCTTGCAAAAGGAAACTACCTGCTCATTTTAATCAGAAAGTTGACCAAATTTTTTAAAAGTTTGTATTATGCTAAGACTCTTATTAAAAAAACTACTCCATTATATTATTACTGCTAAATGTTGGGATTTAATATAAGCATAACATTGCACCTGGCTGAGCGGTGACCTCCAAGGCTTTAATTATGAATGAGGATCTTGAAAACTTCAGTTAGAATTTGTTTTGGCATCCTTCCTCCTTGTGAACTTTTGAGTTTCACTAGAAGCTCAGAAGCAGCGGATTACTTTTGATGAAATGAATTATCATTAAACCAATAAGGAAGGAGGAAGGTGGGTGAGATAGTGCAGGTGGGAGGCTGAGGCAGGAGTATCGCCATGTTCCTAGGTCTGTGTTGTGAAATAGAGTGGTTGTTTAGATATTACTCTGATATTAGAGGACTTGCCTGGTCTAAAGCAGCAAATGAAAAGAGCATGTGAGATAGTGCTAGGGAGTCTCTTCAATTCACCCATCTTTCCTGGGAATCTATCACACGATAGATCCTCTTTTATGCACTTGAAAGAAAACAAAAAGACCCTTCCCTCCGTGGAGTTTCTATTTTATCAGGATGAGTAAAAACATTAAAAAAAAAAGCAGTATGTGTACAGAAAGTGGTATGTGCTATGGGAAAAACAAACAGCAGAGGACAAGATAGGAATGGAGGCAGGTTGCAATTTTAAATAAATACACAGAAGTATTGTTGGGATAACATGATTGTGTTGCTCTCTCTTCATGAGAGATGAGTGTTTTCCTACCTCCAAATTTTTAAGTTATTTAGAGAAGACAGAATTTGTTCTCTTCTGTACATTCTTAAGGATGCAATCCACGAAGAGGAGTTATGTTGGGCAAGAGGTGATTGGATCATGAGCAGTGCTGTGGGGATGTATGGCTGGGTGCTGTGTACAGCCCGAAGAATAACAGATCTCCTCCAGCCTTTGGGAGTGGGCAAGGTAGCTGTTTCAGACCGCAGGTCACCCCAGATTGGATGTGTGTGCCCCTCAAGTGCATTTTATTGAACCCTAATCCATAAGGTGATAGCATTAGGAGGGTGTCCCTCGGGGAGGTGATCAGGACAATAAGACAGAGCCCTCATGAACGGGATGAACGACCTCTTTCAAAAGGGCCACTGAGAGGCCTTCTTCCCATTCGTGAGTCAGAGAGAAGGCCTTCCTGAAAGACAACATCTACCAGGATCTTGATGTTAAACTTCACAGCTTCCAGAATGATGAGCAATAAACTTTTGTAGCTATGCCTAGCTTCGGTCTACATGAATTTTGGTAAGAGCAACTGGAACAGACTAAGAGAGACTGATGAGTGACCAGAGCAGATGCAAGGTGATAGGTTTAAGATTCACTGTCCCCTCACCCCTCTTTTTTGCTGGAACCGATAAGCTGGCTGTGGAGCTGTGGTCACCCCTTCTGAGGCTCAGCCGGGGTGACAGAGATGAAGAGCAGGGAACTAACAAATAGATGAGAGATAGTCAGGCAGGAACTTTCAGGAAAGCATGCACCACTTCTCTTCATGCAGGCACTCTTTTGAGAGATGTGCAAGCTTGGAAACAATAGACATTAATCCCCAACCAGCAACTGTTATTTGTGCAAATGACAGTATCTGATTGCCAAAGGAAAGTAAGATGCTGTCCTGGCTCCCGGTGTATCTTTGTGAGCAAGTGAACAACATGGTAATGCCTGATCCCAGGCTTAGCCTTCCAAGTTAAGCTGAGTAAGAGATTTTACCTTCTTAAAAACGTCTCTGTAAACAAACTGTATAGCTCATTTCTTCGTTTCAGTTTTTAACCTTTAATCAACAGAACACCAGGGTTGCACCAAGAATACTGGTTAAAATTCTACAGGCACTTAGAACAGAAACTATAGATGATAGCATGATTGAAATATGCCGAGGAAATTGTCAAGGAGCAAGCATTTAGGGACTTGTCTGCTTTTCTTTTGATTTCTCTGACCCTGCGACTCCCACCCCAGTAAGAGATGTATGAAAAATCTCACAGTCCAATGGCTGCTAGGAGTCTGCTCTCCCTGAGTCCTCCCTTTCTTCACGTGCCTCCTCCTAAGACTGTCTCAGTGTTTTCCATCATCCTGATCCTTCTTCTCTAAGATTTCAGGTGTATTCTTGTTGGGGTCATCACATACATAGGGCCTCGCACCATCCCTAACACCTGGGAATGGACCACTAGTTATCCAGGACTTTGCTTTTTAAATAGTATGGGAGTGGGGAGTGGCGCATATTTGGTGCAACAGTTAGGATGTGCTTGGGTTGTTCATGTGCCATGTGGGAGTGCTGGGGTTTGAGTCTGAGCTATGCATCTACTCCATTTTCGTGCTAATGTAACTCTGGGAGGCCCAGGAACTTGGGTCTCTGACACCCTCCTGGGGAGACAAACTGAGCTGCAGGCTCCTGGTTTCAATGGGGGTGAAGGCCTGGCAGTTAGTGGGCACTTGGGCCATCAAACAGGAGGTGGGAAAGTTCATTCTCTTTCTCCCTTTTGTTCTACTTTTTAATAAACAAACAAAACTTGAAAAATAAGTTACAATTACATATATACATATATATGTAACATATACACACCTATATATGTATGTGTATATACATACACATATGTTAATATATGCATAATTTAAGTTAATTTGTATGCATATGTACAAACAAGGTCAGCATCTAAAGCACCCATTGAAAATCAGTTTCCTTAGGACATCAAACTTCACTACAATAGGTGATCACTTGATTAGTGAGAATATGCTTTTGAGTAGCTCATTTTTCAAAAATTTTAAAACTTATTTATTTGTGAAACAAAGCTTCCACGTGGTCTTGTACTCCCTAGCTGCCTGTCATGGCCCTTGCTGGACCAACACTAAAGCTGGAAGCTGGGAACGTGCTGAGCATCTCCCACACAGGAGCCAGGAATCTAAGGACTTGAACCATCACTGCTGCCTCTCAGGGTTTTTGTGATCAGGAAGCTGGAGTCTGGAGCCAGAGGCAGGCATTAAATGCAGGTGCTTGAACATGGAATTGTTGGTATCTTAACTAAGAGCCCAATTCCCACTCCTTATCCGTCGTTTTGACACTGGGAAAAATGAATGTTCAGAATAGGAGGCCGCTGAGTCACGTTGGGCCAAGTAAGGCATACATCTGTAGATACCAGTCCTTGGAGTGACTTTTCTTCCCAGGAGCAACAAACACTTGCTGCATCCAAGTGTCCAGTCTCCCATCTGAAGGCGCACTCCACTGCTTGACCCAACCTCCTGGGGTTTCTGCTTCTGCACGGAGGTTAGTGCTCCACTTGTCAGCCTGTGTTGAAAGCTGTTCATTCAAGAAACCACTGGAATAGTCTGAATAGAAATGAACTGCTCTCCCTCCCCCACCCCACCCCACCCCATTTTAAGAGCAGGCAACATGATATTTTTATTCCTATCTGCTAGCAAAATTTAGCTTTCAAAGCTTAGTCTAGGCCTGACTTGGATTGTAAGTACCTAGGAACCCGGGTGTCCAATTGGTGTTTTAAAAGCTGCCAACCATGTATGTTCTGGGATTTTCCAAAAGACCCTGAATAGTGCTTAACAGTCAAATTATCTTAGGTCAGTTTAAGAACAGCAAGATGAACTTGAATGTAAATGAATAAAGGATCCTTCAGTAACATAAGCAGCTGCAAGTTAAGTGAGCACTGGTGTTGGGATTGGTCTTCAATGAGCAGATGGGGAAAGTAAAGGACCAAGAATTACCTCAGTCTCTGCTACCCAAACGCTTATGTGCCAGCTGTGTAGTCACAATATAAAATAAATACATATGCATAACAAATGAGTACTATTGCATGTTTTCAAAGACAAATTCAGTAGGACTTGGGGAACTCTTTAATGCCAAAATACTTTGTTTCCCAAATGACAAGAGTTTTCTCTAGTATGCGATTTATTTTCACGGCTATTTAAGGAGTAGCAGGACTTTTAGTATGACTTTCTTTTGAATGGCTCATGATCTAAATTAAACTTCACTTACAAAGCTTAAGGGTAACAACTAGAATCTCTGGGGGTCTGTTTTAGATACTAAGTGAAATTGTGAAATTAATTTATTCTCATGATGAATCCATAGTGGGTTTGAATATAACGTGTTTCCCCTTTAATGTACCTCTAAGCTACCTTCTGTCTTTTATCAGCTGTCCTGTTTAATTCTGGCTGGCCTTTTCATGATTAAAACCATGCGCTTACTTAGAAACACTTGGTTTCTGTCAATTCACTTTCATCCAATACGTCAGTTTCCTTTGACGGTTACACATCCAAGCACTTATCCAAAAACCACCAGTAAAATATACAAGTGTAACACAGCATAATTATGGCATGCATTTCACAATGGTAGTTCCTGCTCCATTTGTACTCTGGTTTGAAGACACTGCTTCTTAGTTCCTAGTTTCAGTGAGTAATAAAGTATGTTTAGGGGGAAATTCAGAGATTATTTTTCTCTTCATTTTCTTTGCTGCTTCTATTTTCATACTTATACTTTTAGACAAAACAATAGGAAATACTGAAATTTTCAAATACAGACCGTGGTTAGTAGTCTCAATAGACACTGGATAAATAACTTCAGAAAACACTAAAAGTTCCAATATTCTGATTGTTTTCATGTCTGTGTACAGTTAGTTGCAGGACGTGTTAAAAACATCTGCATCCTGTTATATTACTTCTACAAGAAATAATAGATTGATTTTTCACCCATCTCTCCCAGATAGACCACACCTTCCTCTTTTTTTTTAATTGACCATAGAGCTAACAATTTGAACACAATCAACCTAGAAGTTGCATTCAATGTGTTACACAGAATTCAGTTTTGAAATGACAAACAAAAGTTCCGAATATGTTAAGTGCAAAAAGGGATCAAATATTTAAAAACACTCTTACATACCAATCTAATAACTGGGTTTCAGTGAAGCATGCCACAGACATAAATGTGAGTGGTCATGGCAGAGGAATGCAACATAATCAGTTGATGAGATAACCATCAGCATCTTTTTCCTATTACTGAGCTCTCAGGTAATGTTAATGACATCCAGAAGAGACTTACGGCTGTGCCTCTTTTTGATTATTCTGTCTTATCAGGAATAACGGCTTTGGATGAAAGTCCGAAGAGTTGCTGACAGAGGAGGCATTTCTTGTGTCTGAACTACCTGACCACTCACAATGGATTTAAGCGTTAGGGGAGAAATTATCACTGGACTAACGGTTTTTCCAATTTGGTTCATTAAAACTTTTAGTGTTATTTTTCCAGTACTTAAGTATGCATCTACTACTCATGAGGATAATTATAATAACTCTAGGAGATTTGTTTATCTTAACAAGATTACACCGTTAAAATATGATCTGCTTCTTACAAATTCTCAGACACTGACTTCATCCTGCAGCTCCCGGTTCTGCAGGGACCCTCAGGAGGGACAAAGGACTGCATTATGGGGTCTGGTCTGCGAGGGGTGTCATTAAGCATGAATGAGCTTTCCCAGTGACATTCTGCGCGCACCACTGACTTTTCTTACATTGTTTGTTAATAACTGTATGTTCATTTTTAAATTAATGTTTGAGTAATTCATTCAATATGTTTTACATAGCTACATGCTCCTTGAAATAGATGTGAATGGATATATTTATTATTTTTATACTTCATAAGAGTGTACCCTGTGCTAAGCTTATGTTCCAGGATTTTGTGATCTGTCAGTGGGAACCGCAGACACAAAGTCAGTGCAGAAAAGTTTCTTGAGCTATTTCTCTGTTCCTTTGTGAATTACTACCAGTAATTTCAAAAATATGTCCAGTGATAACTACCGAGCCCATCTGGGGTACCTATCCTTGGTGGAGTTGGTAAAGTCAGGAGGAAACCCCAATAGTAACAAATTATTAAAATCTCTAGGAGAGGGGCTGACACTAGGGTGTGACAGGCTAAGCTTCCGTCTGCAGCGCTGGCATCCCATAGGAATGGAGTTCATGTCCCACCTGCTCCACTTGCGATGACCTCCCTGCATACTCTGAGAGCACAGAAGAGAATGACCCATGTCCTTGGACTCTGCACCCAACTGGAGACCCAGAGAGAAGCTCCTGGCTCTTGGCTCCTGATTGGCCCAGCATCAGCTGCTGCGGATACTTGGGGCATGAATCCACAGATGCAGGATGCCTCTCTGTCTCTCCTCTCTGTAACTGCCTTTCAAATTAAAATAAAATAAATTTAAAATACTTAGAGACAGAAGCTGGCATGGCAGGTAGGATAAGAAAGGAGGAGGACAGGTGAGTGATTCACTCAGAAGGGAGGGCAGGGTGGAAAGTCTCAGTAAGTCAATGTCATGAAATATGTGAAATTTTTCATTTTATATAAATTTAAAGAAAAGGAAAGAAACCTCCAACAAATGAGTTGCTGCCTCAGATGCCTGCATCCCGTATCAGGATGTGTAAGTTCAAGTTCTGACTCTGTTTCCAATCCCAGCTTCCTGTTAATGTACACCATGATAGGCAGCCGGTGATGACGCAGGTCATGGGAAACCTGAAACTCACATGGTATTCTCAGCTTCCTACATCAGCCTGGCCTGGTCCAGGCTACTGTGGGCACTGTAGGGGAGAGAACCAGTAGAAAGAAGATCTCCATCTCTTGCTTTCTGTATCTCTTCCTTTCATCCTTTCATATAATAATAATTTTAGAAAACCACAATAGCAGCATCATCAGGCAAAGGGAACACGTAAGGGTGAAAATATGAAAGGCTCTGGAATATTCTGGAAAAGTTCTGCTTAGGACAAGCCTGCTTCAACGTGTTCCCAAGAGGTTTCCTTCTATGTCACTCTTCAGACACTATCTCTTTCACAAATTTACCTTTTTACTGTCAATATCTTATTTGCATTTTTGGTTTCTTGAAAAGTGGTGTTACAATATGAAAAATATGTCTAACAGAAAAACCTGCAGGGATGGTAGGTAATTTTGGTTCCAGCGAATCTCTGGTTTCTATGCTAGCTGAACTTCTGCTGAGTGTGGCCCACTCCGCTGCCTGTCTTCTCCCCAGGCCATTGGACGCAAGAAGCATGCACTGATTTGAATTTGACCTAGAGCTCCAGGGCAAGCTTTGTGGGCCTTAAGAATTTCCCCTCTCCTTTTCAAATATCCAAGATCAGAAGTGACGCCTTAGGAAAAGAGAACAAGGTGACAAAGTAAGGGAATAACAGACAAGGGAGGGACTTTTTTTTCCTCTCGATCAATCAAAGAAAGGGGTTGGGGAGGGTCACCAGGGATATGGATCTAAGACTTCAGAAGTAGCTCTGGGTCAGAAGGAACAAATGAAGGGAAAAGTGCCAACCACCAGGATTCATCACAGACCACTAAAAAATTACATCATGGGCTGAGGCAGAGAAAGCCAAAAAGAAGTGTGGGCCTTTGGTAAAGAGTTGACTTGAGGCTGACAAAGAAGCCTGCTGGCTGCTCTTTCTGCTCCTGCTGTGATGGGAAAGAAGCCAGGATTCCTGTCTGGAAGCTCAGGGAGCCATCCTGGAATTCTGGACATGGGTTCTCACTGGAGGTTCCTTAAGAGTTAGTTGCATAATGCAGCTGTACTTCTGAATCAAAGATGGAGTCCCAGTGAAACTGTTAAATATATCTTGACATAATGATGCTGGACTTTATACCATACTCTATACCTACAATGTCTCGATACACTTAAATAGAACAATGATGAACTTGTAACTGTTGTGGCGAGACTAAACTATTGTTACAATGCGGGGCTGGGAGAAGAAGAGGGGAATGATGGAATAAGAAAATCGTGAACTTAAGGAAATGTATCATGAAAAACACATTTTTTAAAAGAGTTTTTAAACAATCAGGGTTACACTGACAGATTCTCAAAATTCTCTTTTGTCGGGTTTATTTTTCTTGGGAAGAGACGCTGAGATTGCGAATATTTTTCCAAGAGTGCCGTAATTTATAATGAATTCAAATGTGCTGGAACAGGCTTATTGGAGAAATCAAATTCCAATTTAAAACACTCATCCAAATAAATCAAGCAATTATTGATAAGAAGACAAGTGGCAATCTTTCTTTGCTCATTTATGCATGATAATGCGATTTACTCACAGTCTGAAGATATTTAGTCAAATGACACATTTCTCTTCAATTCACCAACTATTATCTTCCAATAGCCCCCCAAACTACAGAAGAATTAAGTTGGAAGATCTAACAAATAGGTGGAACAACACCATGTGTTTTTATGAGATTCAAATTTAAAGCACTTTGATATTTGTGGAGTGATTTTGCTCTAATCTTTGGGTGAACAGAATTTTTAGTCAGTTCTATTCCTGGTGAGTGCCTTTCCCCTGCCTTTCTTTGCCGGTGACTGGAGTTTGCTACATTCCTTTCATCATTCCTGCACTCACAGCTTTGTGATGAACACATGCACAGCAAGGAGTGTCATCCCTCAGGGTTGAACTTGAAAGATGCCAGCTGTGTGAGCTAATCTGTCCCTGACAGACAGTCCCCAGCATCTCCCCGGGCCAATGCCCACTGGCCTATCATCTTCCATCAGTGGCTGCTTTCCCTGGCACAGAGGGCAGAAGTGAAGAATCTTCTGGAAAATGACCCTTGCCCAAGAACAACAGACAGACAAGACAGACAAAGCTAAGAGATGGCTTCTTGTGAGCCATGCTGCTTCTCTGCCATGTACGGTGATTTCTATACATATTTGTAAGCACATCTGTAACACGAGTTTTGTAGAGCACACACATGTGCCCCGTGTTTTGCACATGCCTCTGGTGAGTATGAATTGTATCTGGATTGGAGATTCAGATGGCTTCACAGCTTTCTCAAAAAGAGTGTGTGACAAGTACTTACTATAAAGTCAAAATCACTCCTTCTTGATTTACACTGACAGATTAGCACGAGGTCTTGAGTGAATTTCCCACAGGTCTCCTAACTGGCATAGTAAGCCTGGTCTTGTAAAGTCCAAACAAATGATGGCATAATTGGTTCTGTGGGCCGTGCGGATTAGGTGACCTCTTCTGACCTCTCGCCCCCAACCAGCAGGTTTGAAGGTGGGGAAGAGACTGCGGTGGCTTCAAAGAGAAACACGGGCTGACCTTGGAGCTCTGGGGAGTCTGCTGGCTGGTAGCCAAGGGCTGTCAGAGGTGGGATTAACAGGATCAGTGGTTATCAGAGTGTGGACCAGTGTCAGCAAGCTCCGCTTGGCTCAGGGACTTGTTAGAAATGCACATTTCCTCCCCCGAAGCTACCACACTGAATGCCCTCTGTGTGGAGCCCGCTCTGCTGGTGTCATGAGCTTACCGCTGGTTTGGGATCATCTCTCAGCTTTTCTGAAGGGACCTAGAATGCCCTCCAGTGCCCAGAGAATTAGCAGGAACCAAGAAAGAGGGTCTTTGGGTGTTTAAGAAAGAGGGTCTTTGGGTGTTTAAGAAAGAGGGTCTTTGGGTGTTTTCCCTGTTTAGTTACCAGAATGTTCATGGCCCTCAGTGCAAACTCTTTTTGACTAAGATATTCTCTGCTCAAATCTTTCTTCCTAAAGCTGCTTTTCCATTGTTTTAGTTCAACTACACATTTCTACTAACCCTTTATTTAGAAAGATGCATGAAAGCAACTGCTTCAACTAGGCTTTTCTGAAAGACGAAATCTTTAAAATAATGAAATCATCTATTAACACTTAGAAAACTATTTTGTTTATCTCCACCAAATGCACCATGACCATGTCCCCATCAAGTGCACGGAGATGGGCCCTTGAAATCTGTATCACGGGCTGTCTAACCAACTACTTGCCCAAATGAGAATTATTCTGAGTGTTAAAGGAGGGACTATATACAATGATGTTGGGACAAGGAAGATGGTTTCAGGTTGATTGGACAAGTGGTCAGGTTTAAACAGTTATCCCACTCCACTGTAGCTTCAATTTCTTATTTATTTACCTATCTATTTATAATTTATTTATTTTTAAAAAAATGTCTGAAAGCAACAGGGGGGAGAGAGGAGAGGGTATAAGGGAAGGAGTAAGGGGGCGGGTAGAGTTTCTCTTGTTCTCTGCTTTGCTCTCTGATAGCCAGAGCTGGACCAGCCTAAATCCAGGATCTGGTACCTCAATCCAGGGCACTGATATGGGTGGTAAGGACCAACCACTAAAAATCATTACCTGATACCTTCCAGAATATGATTAATAGGAAGCTAGAAATGGGAGAGGGTGTGAGACCGAAACCCTGGCACTCCAATATGAGATGTGGATGTACTGAGGAGTACTCATGCTGGATGCCCACCATGAGAATTCTATTTCTTCGTCAGAGCCTCCTGAGAATTTTTGTTTTGGTAACATCGAAAAAGGATGTGGTCAAAATTTTTAATACACTTTCAAAACTATTGTCTTTGATTTTCACCCAAAGTGGGGGAAATAATCTTACAATGCTATGCAGAATGTGAGAATATTGCCCCTATCACAAAAGTTGTACCAGTTCCAGTGGCTGATATGCTATAGCAAGTTAAGTTGCTGCCTGTGATGACAACGTTCTGTATGAACACTGCTTCAAGTACCAGCTGCTCCACCATTCAGCTTGGGCGCTTTGTGATGCTTCTAAAGCTAGGATGCCATTCTATGGATGATGCGGACTGTCTTCATAACTCACGTCACTAGTGTGATGCTCTCCTAAATCCTTCCTGGACATGCTTATCTGGCCAGAGGACTGCTGAGAAACTGGGAGATGTCTACAGAAGATGACTTTGTCAGATGCTACTTTAGAGTCCTGAGCCCTGTGGGCAGCGGTATCGCTGTGGTGAGGGGGAGGTGAGGGAGTGAAAAGGGGCAAGCTTTCTGCTCAACACCTGTCCCGAGGAGAGGAGAGACAGCAATCCAGAGGCATGGCTTCCAAGGAGGACCGTGAAAAAAGAGGCACTGCTCTTAATTTTCTTGAGACAGGCCTGCAAGAAACTTAAACTTACGCTGGGAAGAGTATGATGGGGGAAGAAATGAAA
Source organism: Ochotona curzoniae (assembly GCF_017591425.1). Lineage (NCBI taxonomy): Eukaryota > Metazoa > Chordata > Mammalia > Lagomorpha > Ochotonidae > Ochotona > Ochotona curzoniae. Next base: position 13,075,260 of record NW_024466502.1, read on the forward strand.
TTGAAGTGCTCTGTACAAATCAGAAGATTCTGAAGTGTTTAACTGTGTATAGCAGCACAGAGACACAACTGTTGATAAGAGTTAGATTCAAGAAGTTTTCAAGGAGATGCATGGGTTGAATATAGTGAGGGTACAATTACTGCACTCCCAGTTTTATAATGAAAATCTCCACAGCACAAATACCTAAAATGCATAATGTGGTATAATCTGTACTTTGTAACCTGGCCCTAACTAGACTTTCAAGTGTTATATATCCAGGTATTTTCTTTTCTTTTTTTTTTAATAGCAGCTTCTTTTTTTTTTTTTTTAATAGCAGCTTCCAAAGCAGCCATGGATGCCTAGTTGAGCTAGACCACTTGTTTTAGACACACCAAGAACCTTCATTGCCACATTTCTGCATTTTTGTTGTACCCTCTGGCTTCTAAATCATGGCTTGGCCTTAAGCCCTAATCAATTTCCTCTCATATCTTATGATCCAGTTCAAATATCACCTCTAATGAACTCATCTAAATAGCATTAATCACCCAATCTGTTTTGTTTTAGCATCTTCAAAGCATGATCCTGGACTAGTTTGGTTAAGGCGATGCTGTAGTTTACTGTGCGTTTTTGTTCCCTCCAGATTGGGAACTGTGTCAACAGAGGCAGCCCTCATTCATGTTTTTAATTCTCTAAGTCAGTTATGCCACTGACTTAGGTGGCATAACTCCAGCAAAGGAGCACCATAAATGTCTGTTAAGTAGTGTTTAATCAAAAACCTTTAGCAAAAAAGTTTTTAAGTTTGCATCACAATAGGACCAAAAATAGTATGCTGTGAAACTAAAGGTTGAGAGTCAAGCAGAACTCTGTAGAATGTGGTACAGAGTATGTGTAAGACTGTGAACTCCCCTTAAAAACTGTGTTTGTTGTTTTAAAAGCAATTACATCCTCTAAACAAAAATTCCTCAATTTTACCTAACTCTCTTGTGTTCTTTTGTGAAAACCTTTTACATTTTTCTTTAAGTATGCTATTCTACTATACATTTTGAACATGCCTAGCAATGTGGAAATTGTAAACAATTACTTTTTAAAAGTGCTCTGCATTTTTGAAAATATAAACCATACTGAGTGATGCTAAAGGAGAAAGAAATTCAAAACAGTGGTGTATGAGTTAGATGTACATAATTTGTGTATACATGTCAAGTTTAAAATCAGGTATGTGCTGTGTAATCCAAAAACAACCCATCAAGCTATTGAAACAACTTCATTTTTTTTTTTTTAAAATTAAGTTTTCAGGGCAAACTGTCTAAAGCAAGATGTGACCATGGTGGGTTTTTAAAGGACAGCTGATGGATGGGTTTAAAGAATTGTGTTGTGCTAAGATCAGTAAGCATTTGAAAACTTGACACTTCAACCTTATTAGCCAACAAGAAACATGGTGGTTTCAACGAAGCTATTCATCAAGGGTAAGCAGCTTATTAAGACCTTCTAATTATTAAGGCAGAGCAATCAATCTAGGAATATTCCATTCCAGAGTCCTTGAGAAAACTTTGAGAAATGAGAGCTAACTCTGGAGCATTTATACCCACCTGTTTTGAGACAAAGTTCGTGCGTTTCTTACCTTCTAGCATTGAACACAATGCTCCTCCAATGCTTAGATTATTTACTGCAGCCATCAAATTTACCTGGTGCAGTGTGCGACAGGATACATTTATAAAGCTACTATCTAGGTTGGGGTTTTGCTTGCAAATCAACTCCCACTGGCTGACATCAGACAAGGGACCTCTCTGATACTGGCCCCTGGCAACCATATTCTAAACTGCAGTCAGGTGTCATGAGCTCATCATGAAGCTCTCCCTTCTTATTCCCACCCATTAGGAAGAGGAATGATAAAGGTCTTGTGTCTCTTCTGGCTGGTCTCCCCAAGCACACGAGAGCAGAAAATCCCACTGCTTTGGGAAGATTCCTGGCAGCTTAATGCTGGTCTGAGTGGTCATGCAGAACTCTGCATCCAGCGGATGGGGGAAGGGTGCACGTCCTCTCTACCTCCTGGTTTTCCACATTTTCTAAGGACAGTCTTACCCCAATGTCATAATGCTGTATTCTAGAACAGCCCCCATCATTCAGCAAAACACCCAGAGACATTCTGAGATGCCAATGGGATGAAAACAGTCACATGATGTTGAATGACATATCACCATGACGAACGATAATACTGTTGCCATGAAAAATAGTCTGGGAAACACTGAAGAGGCTTGAAAACACACACATCCAATCTCATCTGACTTTCACAATGTGTGTGTGTGTGTGTGTGTGTGTGTGTGTGTGTTAGGGCAGTGATATCAAACCCTTAATATAGTGATGAAAGCAAAAAACTAACAGCCCTTTGTTCTTCATTGCTTTCTTTAATGAATATTTATTCAGGAATTTATGTTCCAGGTATTACTGATAAAAATGGGGCCAAGAATAAAGTCAAATGAAGCAAAATCTTGCTGGTGAGTTGAACCATAAAATGCCTAAATGAGTAAATGGAATACAGTGTAATAAAGGGGAGAAGTAAAGTAGGAATGGTTGCTGGGAGAGTGGTAGACATTTTCACTCAAGAGTCAGGGAAAAGTTAAATTGTAGAGGTACATTTTGACTCAACACTACATTGAATGTGAAAACCCATGGAATGAATATCTTTAGGAAGATCTTTCTAGAAAGAAGAAACAATAAGTAAGAGAGCAGGACAAGTAATAAGAAAAAGAGCTGGAAGGCAGGTGTTTGGTTGTGCTCTAGGAATGCCACCAAAATCCAGTATGAGAATTCTAGATTGAATCCCACCTCCAATTTCCATCCAGCTTCCTGCTAATGCTTAGGAGACAATGGGGAGCCCTTTCACCCCCACTGTGGCCTGTAGTGAGTTCCAGACTCCTGGCTTAAGCCTGGCTGTAGCTGAGGTTTGGAGAATGATCAACTGCTCTAAGATTTCCCATTTTCTTTTTCGTCTCCTTTTCTTTTATCCTGTCATTATCCCTCATGTCCCCTTCTCTGTCAACCCATACCCCTCCCTCTCTATGTCTTTCAAATTAAAAAACAAAACAAAACTAACTAAACAGACATATTAAAGCAAGAGCTGAATGCGGATCTCAGCCCTGCCAGTTCCCCAACATTTTCAGTTTGTTTAGTCCCATGCCAGGTGTCCTAGGAAAACTGTTATTATCCCAGCATGACACTCATATCCTTCCCCCTCACAAGCCACTCTTCAGTCCGTCACTCATTGCTCCTAATTATGAATCAATCAGTCCACATTACAGACAGCACTCCTACCGTGTTGGTTGGGGAGAGAACTAAAAAACCACAGCCAGATGCCAGTGGGCAGCTGAGGACACAAGGATGCAGGGAAAATAGCGGCCCAGAGAAGGTCTAGAGAGATCTCCAGGCCTTGCCATTGCAGAGCTCTGGAAAGGCCCTGGTCTTCACAGCTGAAAGAGAGTAGAAGGATCAAAGAAACGGATCCGGTGGATGCCAAGGCTCCCTGTCGCTGTCGTCTATCCTGAGTTAGACCATTCCCTGGGGCCAGACCACACTGGCACTGTCCACTTAGTCCCTTACTACGTTTTGAGGTTCCTAAGGTTAGAATTTCTGTTTCTGCACTTCCCCCCTTAAACTCCCAGCAGTAAGTCAAGGCCAGTCATAGACAAAATGGCTAATGATGCTTTGAAAAACTGATGAATTTGTGTAAAAGCTGTTGGGTAAATATTCCACAGAGAGAAAGTAAATAGCACTTATTGCTTATCCCAAATTTCTTTATTTCTCACGCCCAAGTCAGGTTTTTCCTGCATCATCCAACACTATTTTCATTTAGCTTGGTTTCTAGTTTCTGTACCTCTTTGGAAAAATTAATGCCATTGCTTGATCAATTGCTAGTTTTGGTACCACTATGTCATTCTTACAATTCCATGCTAAGATTGCAAAAACTGTATCCATAAGTCCTTACTCCTGGCTTACTAGCATGTTTTTTTGCTTGTCATGGGTTCTTCCTGTATTCTTATGCCTAAATGTATGAAAACTCTGTTTCACGTTCTTGTTTTTTTACTAAGAGTCTTCATAACTTTGCCACTGTGCAGGTTAGCTACAGCTCTCATATCTTACTGCTATTCCTCACGGCGACCCCAGTGGGATTACTTTTACCCTTTATTTCCATGAAGATTTCTCTTTCTTTCTGTTTTTCTTTTTCTTTCTTTCTTTCTTTCTTTCTTTCTTTCTTTCTTTCTTTCTTTCTTTCTTTCTTTCTTTCTTTCTTTCTTTCTTTCTTTCTGTCTGTCTGTCTTTCTTTCTTTTTACTATCAGTTGAAAAATATTTTTTACATGTTTTGGGTTGGTGCTATGGCTCAATTCACTAATCCTCCACCTGTGAGTACTGGCAACCCACATAGGTACTGGTTTGTGTCCTGGATGTCCCACTTCCCTTCTAGCTCCCTGATAGTGTCCTGGGAAAGCAGTGAAGGATAGTCCAAGTTCTTGGGAGCTTGCTCCCATGTTGGAGACTGGAGGAGATTCCTGGTTTTGGATTGGCTCAGTTCTGGATGTTGAGGCCATTTGGGGAGTGGTCAGCAGATGAAAGATGTTTCTCTTTAAATATGCCAGTTCAATAAAAATTAATCTTTTAGATAAGTGGTAGCATTTTCCAGAAGAAAAACTTAGAATATTCTTAAGTGATGCTTTAAGTGGGAATGTCTTCCCACATATTGTTCCTAGAATCATTATGTATTACTTGCTTTAGTGGAACATTGGAATCCTTGATAGTTTTACATAATTTTCTTCACTCATATATTTTGACCCTGGTAGGTACAAGAAAATCAGAGAATATGATCCTAATTAATGTCTTGTCACTTACTAGGAACAGACATAGAAAGAATGGGTAGAAGCAGGCTGTTATGAATTATTGGGGCTCCAGAATTTATTTCCAACAAGCTGGCTTTTATTAGGTTTTTTAAAAAGTTTTTTTTTAATTTATTTGAAAGCAATATATACATATATTTTATATACATATATATGTATATATAAATTCTATGGGAAGAGAGATAGAGGATGGTAGGAAAGGAAAGGGATCTTCCTTCATTTGATTCACTAACCGAATGCCGACCCTGCAGGGCTGGCCAGTCAGAAGTCAGAAGCCTAGAGACTCCATCCTGGTCTCCCACATGGGCGGCAGAAACCTACCTACACACATGAGCCATCACCTGCTCTCTCGTTGGGTGCTGCTTAGCAGGAGTTCGAAGCAGGACTAGAACAGCCAGGCACCTGGTATGGGATGTGGGTGTTCTAGACTGCGACTTAATGTTTGCACACAAACCTGCCTCATGGATTTTATTTCTATTTTCATTTATTTTTATCTGTTCAAGAGAAAGTACCAAGAGAGACAGGAGACTTCTCCCTTGCTGGTTCATTCCCGAATGCCTGGAAGATGGGAATTCAACCCAAGTTCCCCAGCGAAAGTGAAAGGGACCAATTACTTGGACCACCATCTGCGGCCTCTCTGAATGGGCGTTAGCAAGAAGTCAGAATCAGGAGCAGAGCCAGTGCTTCAAGCCTACACTCCAAAATACTGTAACTGCTGTGTTAACCAAGCTGAGCTCCCACTTCATTGCACTCATGGGTGATTCAGAGCCAGTGGGAAGAACAATGCATTCAAATACTTTAGTGATATTTCACTGCTCATTTGTCATCTAGTAAACAAAGTTTTAGCACTTTTCAGTGTTATTTCCTCACTTTGTTGCCCTTTAATATTATTTAGGGGGTAATAATCCATACAAAAAATTCAACAGCATAATAATGCAGACCTGTTATTCGAAAATATTGGAAGAAATTTCTGGCTTCCTAATTAGGCTTCTACAGTCCTTAATACCATCCAAACAGATTCTTTTAGCTTCAGTAGTAACATGGAAAAATTGAATTCAAGGATACATTTATTTTGGTGCAAAGAACTGAAATTTTGTGCCGAGTTTTCATAATATGCATTTTCATAAATTTTTGGAAAACCTTTTGTATAATTCAGAACTCATAAAAATCACTACAGATTTTTATTTCCTTTTTCCACCTTTAAAATTATTTTTAGAAAGTACAATCCCCAAAATTTCTCAGTGCCAGCTGATCGCAGTGACTATGGTAAACCTGAATTACATTACATGTCTTTCACACTCTATTTCCAATCCTGGCAGCCAGGAAAGGCAGGTCCTTTATTGCTAATAAGACGAGAAATTTTAAGCAATTTGCCTGAGGGCACACTGAGCAGGTTCACTTAAATTTAACCTCACTGAAAACAGACTTGATTGGCAAATGGAAACACAAACAGAGGAAAACAATGTAAACAAAAGAGAAATCCAGAAAAATGGAAAGTGAGGTGACTCCAGGGCTAATGTATAATAACAAAAATGTCCTGCTACAAGAAACAAAGATGGGCCACTCTCACAGTCATGAGTTCAAAGTACTGAAAGAAAAAATGATTTTTTAAAAAAGATTCTTTTTTTTTTTCTTTTGGAAAGGCAGATATACAGAGAGGAAGATCTTCCATCAAATGATTCATTCCTCAAGTGGCTGCAATGACCAGGAGTCCCTTCCAGGTCTCCTATGCGGGTGCAGGGTCCCAAGGTCTTGGGCCGTCCTTGACTGCTTTCCCAGGATGCAAACAGGGAGCTGGAAGGTAAGTAGGGCTGCAGAGTTACAGACACAGCACCCATATGGCATCCTGGCATGAGCAAGGCAAGGACTTTAGCCACTAGGCTATCTCGCCAGGTCTGAGAAAAGTAATTTTTATGATAATTAATTTAAAATTTAAACTAAGTCAAACTAGTTGCTGTTCTGAATTCCTTCAGGATATCCTATGTAGTATGCTAAAGGACACTCTTCGTGAACTCAACTCAGACTCATCTTATAAAACCTGTTCATGCAGGTGGCTGTTAGCAACTTTTATAAGCACCTCTACATATCTTAAAAACAAACAAAACCCCTGGGTCATTGAGGAAAGCATCATGGAGCTAACCAGAAAGAATGGATGGTGTACATACAACATCCCCTGAAAGATTTTGTTTGATCAAGAGCCAGAAATAATAATTAAAAAGTTGGTGGTCACTTTTTCAAAAAATCACATCACCTGAATACTGTGAACTTGGTATGTGGCCCATGCGACTAATAATTCTAGGTCCTCAAAACACAACACACTCCTTTTCCTTACTAGTCCTCTGGGGGGTTTAGAGCTGCGTGACAGTGGAGGGGACAGTTAAAATGTGAATGTTACATTTGGCAATTCCAGTTTGCATCCTGTTTCTGCCACTGGCTGGTGGCACGATCTTACTTCTGTCTTCTAAAAAAAATTGCACCTGCCTCTAGGGTTGTTTTGGTGATTAAGAAAAACAATACATGAGAAGAGCTTGTTGGATTAGTCAGTGCTGTCAACGGTCAATGTCCTCTTCTGAGACCTCCAGCATTGGCAGGGGCTTTTGTTGGAGTAGAGAAGGGCACAGTGGGATGCCTCAGGCAAGGAGATTTTCTGGAAACCCGTGGATGCTGGAGAGCCACAGCTTTCTACACAAATGACCCAGTGTCAGGGCCTTGCTGGGGCTTTGTGTAGAGTCAAATTCCACATTCCTTCCCCTCTAGCCAGCTCCATACATGTCAAATAGCTTTGCTTTGTTCCAGAAAGCTTCATCCCCCAAAAAGCTTGACGTGTTCCTGAGGTCAGTGACTATTCTGCGAGTTATTTTACCTCATATTATTTCAACAAAATGTTCCTAAAATGAACGTGTTCTGCCATGTTTCTACTACCACGTGGGCAACAGGAACATCTGCAAATACTGGATCAGCTTAACATTGATTTGATTTTTTTAACTAAAAATATAAATACTGCCGTCTTGTGTCCTAAGAAACTAAGTGATAGAAGTGTTGGCCAGGCAGTTATATTGAAATATACACTGAACAAGCAACTTCTCAGCCCATCAAGTACTTATTTCAATATCCTGCTTTATTTTACGGCCTCTCTCCTCTATTGGAAATCTGCAATTTATACAGTCATTTTTTTCCCATAATTGCTATAATTATAATCAGAATTCTTCATATGTTTGTGCTTATCTCTCAGAGTTTACAAGAGTAAACATTTGTGATGAAGCGTCTGGATACTTCATGAAAGTTTAGGAAGCAGTGAAAAGATTTCCTTAACACAGGAAAATATTTAAAGATACATGTGTCTATATTCACCTAGCGTAGTAGCACAGGTCTGTATGAATTACATATATATTATTTTAATATGTTGATACTTACTCTACTAAGATTTTTTCTGAGTTACCTAGTAAGAATATGCTTTTTAAAAAAAGATTTTATTTTGGTTAAGTTTTTTTTTTTTAATCCAGAATGACTACAGAAAATATTAAACAACATTGTCAAAAATAAAGATTAAGCAAAATTGAAAACATTTCTCATCTATCAGACTGTAACATTTATAATGTCCTACATCATCTGTTGGTGAGATGACAGAGAAATAAATATTTTCAAAAGTGATTGGCGAAAAACAACTTGGCACAAGCTTTCTGGAGAAAAATTTCATAATATAATTAACAATACTACATCACACTTAACTTTTTTTCTTAGCAATACTGTTTTGAGGACTCTATTCTAAAAAAAAATCCTAATGATATGAAGGTCACATAAACAAAGTTAATCATGGTATCAATGGTTTCAATAGCAACATTTTGGAAACAATACAGATAAAGTATAGCCCATCCAACAGTGGCATACTACGCAGCTGTAAAAGGGAGGAAGATCTCTATAACACATCTGGAATAATTTCCACTATTATGCAGCTTTGTAACAGAATATCTACAGCATATTATCTTTGTTGTAAGAAAAAAGGGAGTTCTAAACAAATACACATGGATCTGCTTGCTTATATACAAAAGAATAAACAAGAAGCAACTAACAACTAGAGCTTCATCAACAAACATGATGTAAGGAGAGAAGAAACAGTTGTGAATGATTCCAGATTATGGAAGGTAAGGAGATAAGTACATTTCAAAGATGTTTTGAATGATGCACTTATACACATCCCTTAGCTCTGTCTGCAGAGGTTACTTAGCAGTGTGAAACAGATTTCACATCCAGCCTTGGCATCTATTCCAGTCCCCAGCGAAGGTAACCAGGGCTGCTTGGAGAAGTCATTGATTATAGGGCTAGATCAGGAAAAATACAGATTCTAGAGTGTCTGATGATAGCAAACATGGCAAAATTCTCCAAAAAGATGGGGACCATTTCTAAAGGACATAAGATGTGCTTGAAAGGAACTCTTAATGTAAAAGTCTGAAAAATTATGAGCAACAAATATGTAAGAATCTTACTGAATTGCATTCACAGAACAGCTACAACAGCAAAAACCTAAGTGCATTCTGACACAAAACTACCTTTCCTAAAACATGCAACACAAATAAAGGGCAACAATAATAACATGACAGGAATGAACTCAACAGATAATAGAGAACATCACACAAATCCAAATGGGCATGCTCAAAGAAAAGTCGGGAAATTATCAGAGATTGGAGAAGACAAAAGATATGTGACCCAACAACACACTGGATTCTGATGCATGGAAAGGTTATTAGGGGATAAACTATTATACTGGAATCAAATGTGCCCTTTAGTTAATAATACTGTATCAATGTTCATTTTCTGGTTTTGATGATAGCTGAGTGGCAGGCGTATGCAAACTCTGTATTACTTCTGCATTTTTGTCAATTGAAAATTATTTATAGAGGTTAAAAGTTGATTTTAGGCATATCGCAATTGGAGAATCACAATTGGTAGTTATTTCTTTATCTGGCAGAAATAGGTATGCAATAAAAAGCAAGCTTATACCTAAAACTAAGTCCCCAAATGCCTTCTAGAATCAATACCTTGACATCTATTGCCTTGTTCTCTCAATTAGTACAGATTACTGAAATTCCCCTACATAAATGGATATACGTTTGTCAGGAAACCTCACAGATGAGCTTCTCAGCTGCCATGAGAGTTCTCAAGCAGCTCTTCCTCTGCTGGGTTGAGAAGTTTCAAATTAAAGAGTCTGACTTTGATCTTGTAACCAATTTACTGAATGAGGCTATTCATTAACATTTTACATTTTCAAATGGCTGATTTGTACAACTTGAAGCTGCCCAATTGTAACTCCACAGTAAAAATTCCTTGTCTCACATTTTAATGTTGTGACGTAACCAAGTTGTAATGAACACAGGCAAAGTGATTTCAAGTGATGACAGATCAACATGGATAAGAGTGAATGTATGGCACCACGGAATTAAAGCAAATTTTCAAAAAAATCTAGAGAGGGTCAAGTGTAATGGATTTTAATATCCATTAATCCACGTGGGTATTAAATATATCCTGAAACCACCCTCTCCAAATTGGATTCAAAGGGAATGTAATAATTATTCAAGGCAGTTAATTTTAATATTTTAAATGGTGCATGACCATTGTTAAACTGTTAGAAGTTCTGACCTAAAATTTTAAGACTCCCATGTGAGTTAAGAAAAATGAGTGTAAATCTTCATGAAGAGACCACAGATGGAATGCAGGTCGTAGGTTCAACCTCTGAACTGAGCTTCATGCTCTGCCTCGAGTGATTGCTTGGAGTTTGACCTTTCATTTTTGGCAGATTTCCAAGGAGGGACAGGTGGTTGTAGGGCATATTCTTGAGTTACAAATCAAATAATATTTCATAGTTTTCACCTTTAATGGGCTAAGCAGGAAGCATTTGACAAAAGTCACTACAGTGGTTTGTAGAAATAATAGATACTCTGGGGCATTCTTAAATCAGTTACCTCGTAAAATGGGATTGAAAAATCTCCATGCTCCTTCAAATGTTGTATTGCAAAGTTTCCATGTGTGCTTGCGCTGCGCCTTTGGGAGCTCTTGTATCCAGAATCAGTGAGGAGGTTACACTGGCCTGTACATGTGGAGTTTTCATTGGTGATAATCAGGCCACCGAGCATGGAATGAGGAAAAGGGCTGGTTTTTGATACATGACATGAAGGAAGTGAATGACCTTGGGGGAAGGATTTTGTAAAATTAAGAGAATTCATGCCCCAACTTGAAATTCAGAAAGTGGCAATGGGCTTGTGTGAGCTAAGTAATTCTAGGTTTAATGCACTGATGATTGCAAAAGTCAAAACCACTGAAAATAAATTTCTACTAGGATTGACTGCATTTGTAAAATGTCAGTGTGGCTGACAGATACTACCACCAAGGGATCAGAGAAAAAATATTCTGGGGAGCAATCCATGCACAACTCTGATGGATCATTAAGTAGGTATTCTCATTTGCATTGCCGGCACTAGCTATACTTAATGAAAGAGATTGGAGAGTTTAGGTTCAGGTTCATTCTTTAACTACATACTGGTGAATAACTTGTTCAATGTTTATCACTGAAGGACAGCAGCAGGGTAATTTCACGGGGAAGGGACATGCATGCACCTGTGGGAAGCCCAGGACATGAAATTCGGCGATCAACAGGCCAAGGGTTGATGAGGGAAGTTTATCACACAGCCCTTTGGTCTGTGGAAGCCCTCCATTGGTTCTTGGCATTCTGGTTTCTGCCCCAAGATTATATATGGAATACACCATTTCCAATATGCAACGAAACATTTGCATTTTTAGTCCCATTGTGTTTCAAGCCTAACAAACCCTAAACATACTGAAGACGTCCCTGTTTTCCATTTCCAATTGATCTCTTCTCGCTGATAGCATCATCTTTCTTTTAGGTGCTTAGCTCAATAATAGCTGTCTACATACTTCCTTCTTAGCCCTTCACCTTTCGTTACTTACATTGAGAGATAGAGTCCCCGAAATATTTATGTCTAATTGCACCATTATTGCTGTCATACTTTCTTCTTTCATAACTTGCTTAAATGAACTATCTGGTTGGTCTCACTCACAATGGCTCATCTTATCATTGCATATAAGCCAAACGTATTTGCCATTACTTATAAAGCTTACACAACTGAATACTGTTTAATCTTATGTTCTATGACACACCAGCCAGTGTCCCCATATCAGCTCACCTACAAGCTCTTAAGAACATCATATTTGCTCTTACCTTCCTGCCACTCTACTTCCCTTGCTGGTGTCTAAACTAATTCATCTGAGCAGTGACTAGGATGTCTCCTCTGGGATAAATTTTGCTAGGATCTAAGTTAAATCCAGAAACAGAGAAATGAAGTGGACCCATTCTAATCATCTGCCTTCTGGTTCTCACTGCTCAATTGCCATTTGCCCATTTTTTAGGGTTTCAGCTTGCCTAACCATCTGTGTAGCTCATGTATCGCTCATGCCCTAATGATGTCCTGCCCACTTACCCAGTCTGTCATTTCCTGCTTCCTCATTTCTGTTTTCTGCTCAGACATGGGCAGTTTATTTCTCTAAGAAGGGCTGCACACTGCCTTTTTCCTCAGTGCTACCTCTGAGAATCTGTTCTTTGGTGATTGTATTATCTCATTTAATCTTCACAATCTCAGGAGGTATATAATTTTATTTTTGTTTTGTTTTTGAGAAGAAAATGGAAATTCATGAAGTTCTGGACTTGAGCATTATGCCTTCTCTGGTTCAGCAAATAATACTTCCAAAGCAATCACTTAAATCTCTGGAAGGCTATAACTTCATAGGTTTGTGGAATAGGATGTATGGCTTTGTTCTTTTGTAGCATCCACGTATGTGTCTAAGTTACATGCAAGAATAAGAAAAGAAAACTTGTAATTTTTTATGGAAAATATCAGATGTTGAATCCTGTCATGCAAATGACAGGGGATGTAAGGGTCTATACTTGCATTAAGTAGCTACTCGTGTGTGCAGTAATTGAAACCTACAACCTACAAGACCTTACTATGGTAATTGTCTCATAATGCACATAAACAACATGTTATCATGTTTTTCACCTTAAATATATACAATTTCAATAATTATTCCTCAAGAAAGCTAGAATAATGATAATGGAAGAAAAGGATGAGTTCCATACGCACACCAGGCACATTTCCAGTGCTCAGTAGTTCAACGTAACTAATGAACATCATAAATGACAGCACAGGTATGGATCCGCCCATCATCACAGAAAAGTCTACAGGAAGCCATTGGCACAGCACATCCTCAGTTCTCAATGCCCCAGTATCTTCTACCAATCCAGACACCCAGAGACAGTTACTCCCTGGATGCTTTGTGGAAGACAATTGGTACAGCAGTTAAACAACTCGGGCTCCTAAACCAAACCCTGAAAATGCACAAGCTGAGGAAATCACTATGTGGACTACTTACTAGTGTTGTACGAATAAGTTTTGTTATAAGTACAAATTAATTACAAGATTGCCTGATCTAAAGTAGTGTCAAAAAGCATTAGCAAACTATTACTGGTGTAATATTCCTCCATTTTTCAAATTGGACCTTAAGAAACAGTCATAGTATTTTCTTTGCTGCTTTCATCAAGGATATGGTTTGTGTGGCTACAAGTAGGCAAGCAAACAGGTAAACATTTTCTTGGAAATCCTCAGGTAGGTCTAGATATAATTTCTACTTCAAATTTACAGAGACTTTTGTGATCCACCACATGATCTATGCAGGAAAATGTTCAATGTGACATTTTGGAGAAAGCACGTATCTAGATAGTCAACGTCATTTCAGGCACCTATTAAATGTGGGTACTGGGAACTTGCCATGTATTTAGTCACAGTGATTTGAAAATATTCGCATAGGATCTAATAGACAAATGTGCATCACTTGGTTTCTCATCTTTTAGAGGTCTACTCCTAACCATAATCCACACCCTCCAATTGCACTGTGTACTGATCCTCATGGAATAGTTTCCAGATATCTCTCTTAGAACCATTCATGATTTCAGTTCTTTCATCAAATTGGGTCATACCTATAGATTTTGGAGTATGAACACATTTGTACAGTTATACTCAGATCAAACAAGTTAGGAACATCAAATTGTTTTAAAGACAAAGGAGTGGTCCAACAGCAGCAAAAGATGCTGGCATGAAAGGACTAATAGACCCTGGCGAGAGAGATAGTGTCTTGGATTCCAAACAGACTAGACAAGACAGTTCTGGTAGATTTTAAGGTTAGCGTCCTACATGAAGGCAATGAGTTTCCCTGGAACAAAGCAGTCATGCTTCCTCTGGGGGCACTGACCTTTTTTTTATTAGTTTATTTATTTAACTTCTAGACTCGGGGATTTCCTCATTCCTCCTCCCAACAAGCTTTTCGCTATAGAGTAACAATAGTTTAGTCTTTCATAGCTGGTGTGAAATTACTGCAAAGACACATGTAGAGTTGAAGCAGCTAGCCTTGAATCTCCATCAACTCTGAGCATCCAAAGGTTCCACTGTAACTCCCCAAACTCTCTCGCATCTTCTGACTTACTCATTCTAGCCAATATACTTCTTAGGCATCTCAGAATGTCACTTAATTCCCTGAGCATTTGGATTGCAATAGTGAATATTGACAAGCTTATCTAACATCTAATTGCAGTATTATCTTTCTAGAATTATGCACCTTAGAAAATAAAAACATGCCTTGAATATAGATTACCACAGCATGGGATGATGTCATGTATTCAAGTACTTATTTTCCATTGCTTTTTCTAACTTCCATTCCTTGGCAGTTATAACAAAGAAAAGTCCTAGTACAGCAAATTATTTAAATCTTTATGAAGAAAAGAAGTAAGGACATCTGTTTTTCATGTAGGATTTGCATATAAGCAGTTATTTGAAGGGCAGAGTGTATTTCATATTTTGTTTTAATTTAAATTCTCTCCTGGTTGTCTGATAAAGCATCTACACACACACAATATGTTTAAATGAATTACAAGCTCAAAGTTTTTGTATGAAGTTTCTTAAAAGTTTAACTAATTTATGAACATGATGTATACATGTTCTCCCTTCAGTGCAATGGATCAAAATATACCTTAAACTATAAAAAGAATTCACTGGTTCTACTGTTGTAACTAAGGTTCCTTATCTGGTTCCTTGGAGATTTGTTCCCAATGAACGAATCACAAAGACAACAAGATGGGGAGAATAACATTTGGAAAAAGTCCCTTCTTTAACTGCCAAAGAAATAAGCCTGAAGACAATGAAAACTCAGTTTATAAATGACTCCAACATAAAGATCAGTACTTTCACTGTATTAAAGAAATTTGTTAAAGCATTGGAAAAAATGTATGCATATAGGTAAATATTACATTAAGTCAAAATAGCATCATTTAATTCCACTATAACTAAGGTATTAGCATCTCATATGGGTTTGCTATTGAATCTAAATTTCAGTATAGTTTCTAATCAGTTTGTTTAGAATGACCTAAATGCATTACAAAGCAATTGCCCTTTATCTTAAAGCAGTTCCCACATGATGGGTATTTGGTAATGATCACCATGGGACTTGTTGTAAGTTTGCTATTTGTGAATAGCTATGTGTTAAATATTTTCTTTACTAATACTTGCTTAGCTCTCTACACATTTCTTATATTCTAGCTTCCACAACACTATTTCTTTTATCACCTGCTCCTTTCCTGAAATTGAAATTGTTAAGAATGTCACTGAGCTAATTTTTATAGTGTTTATCTTTTCCTTCAACTTTAGACCTGTTAAAATCTGTCTAATTCTACCTGAAAAAAAAATCATCAAATACACTTTGCTGCCATGTCAAGGGCTATGTGCGTTGTACCTTACAACTTTAAACTAAAAATATGACAGTGAAAACCACAATGTTATTAAAATTAAACACCAACTCCTGAAAACAAAATATGCTGTTATTTTCTTAATTAGCCATTTATCTATAGAAAATGATTAAATTTGAGCATACTTTGAAACATAAATAAGAATTCCAAATACAAAAGCAACTCGCTACCCTGAAACATTTTTGACATCCTCTTTCTCCCAGTAACCCAAATTCTTCGGTTATTGATACAAAAATTAGAGACATTAGTAAGACATAGGAAGTACTTAAGGGAATTCTTATAACTTATGAATGTTATTCCTACAAAAATAAACGTGCTTCTTTTCAGGCCATTGGTTTCTGTCACATTCTATTATATCATGAATGTCATCTAGAAAACTTGGCTTAGAATATTCCATTCATATTCATTTGTATCAGTTAACAGGACATTGAATTGCTCTAATGATAAATGGATGTTGAGCATGAAAGAACTGAAACAGATGCATGAATAAAAGCTGGAACTGAGGGTAAAAGAAACGCGTAGGAATCTAGAATGACTTCTTGACTATTACCCATCATGCAATTTCAGGTTTCTGTTAGGTTGCTTGCTTGGGTCCCTGGGAAAATTATGTGATTCAGAATAGAAATTGTGGTCTTGCACTTCCCTGGAGCTGATGCCTCGAGACCAGCACAGGGTGTGCTCACATGGCAGGAAATGCCTGCTTCTATATTTGCTGAAAGGTCCCATGCTTCCTGCCACCATGGAGGTATTAACCCCATTGGACCACATAAAAATGCCAAGTTCAGATGTAAACTACTTTTGAAACCTAGGTAATTGATAACAAATGCAACCTGCCAAATGCTGTTGGGGCTCAGTCAACTGCTTTTTGTCTTTTTTTTCCTGGCAAGCAGTTAGCGTTATTTATGCACTCCGCCATCATTAATGAGAGAGTACCAAATAGGACATTTCCCACAAGCGGTGAGGAATATTAAAACATGACTACAAAGGGGAGGTCAAGTGAGTTGGAATGGGATTTTAACTGATACAAAACAGTATTTTTAAAAAATTTGTTGGCGTTTTTTGGAATTCACAAGGGCAAAGGCACATTGTTTCACTAACAGTGAGACCAGATTATAAATGACTGTGTCGGCTGCTGCTCTTTCTCTAAAAGGTGTGTTTCTGAACTGGAGAGGATCTTGCATTAAACAAAGAAGATATGAGAGGCCTAAAAACTTGCTACTGTATACAATCCTTGACATTTTCACTTTCTTTGGCCTAAAGGAAATGTTTTCTGTTTAGAGCCTCGAAGTTTCCACAACAAGGTATTTCAGGATATTTCAACTTGAATCATTTCATAGCTCCTCTGGAATTCTCTGTAACATATTGGATTTATATTCTAGAATTTTGCATTTTAGAATGTCATCAGAGGGCAGGTCTTGTAGAGAGGTTTGAAATCGTCACTGTATTTATTTCATATCCTTCTCTAATGCAGCATCACATGGCATTGCATGCTTTCAGGAAACCTGTGTTTTACTTGTTAGAAACAACAAATGTTGACTTTTTAGTTTCAAATAAGGCTCATCTTGCAATGATTTCCTTCCAGACACAAAGTTGAGAATAGATGAATCAGCTTCAGAATACGTGACTCTTACAGGTTCTAAAGAAGACATTTGCGCGCAGAAGTAGCCGTTTATTACATGACACTAGTCACTTGACCGACCTAACACAGCTTCCTTTTGGCTGGCTCTAATTCACAACTTGATAGCAGCTGTCACAGTGAAAGCAGCAGGTTCATTATCTGATTTGTTTCTGCCATCCCTGCACTCCTAGACTCCATTAACAACACGGCTGTGTGATTTTTAAATTACTGAATTAGTCATACTTCCACTGAAAGAGTAGACGAAGAAAAAAATAAAATGGAATGACTTCTTGCTGCATTTCCTTAGATTTCTCTGCCTGCTGGTCTCCCTGCCTCCCTTCCAAGAGCTTATATTGATCATTGTCCTTAGGAAAAAGGTCCCTCGTGTGTTTTCTGCTCTATGTTGCTGCCCGAGCCAAACAAAGGCCACCCCAGACACTCGGTAAACATGAAGCAGTAGAGACGGGTTGTGCCTGCTGCTGGATGCCTTGACCCGACAGGCAGAGAGTGCTGATAAAGTTTGCTATTGTGCTCACTCTGCTCTGTTAGTACCCAGTGTCTCAATTAAAAGTAAAGTCACTTTTCAGGCTTTTGCCCCTCATTGGAGGATATCTATTGACAAGCAAACTCAACCTTTATTCGACAAAAGAAAAAAAAAACATAAAAAAGCAAAACAACGCTCCCCTACAAATTTAGGGACAATGCTAGTGAGACTTCATCACAGACAAATAAAAGACATTTAGGAACAAGTGAATAATTATGTTAGACCTGCTGAAATTGCCATGGAGACCTGAGCATAACTGGAGGTGATGTTGTGACAATTCGATATGCTTTAGCTATGCAGTGTCAGTTATGGCTGACAGTAACAGCACAATTTTATTGGCTGCTTTATTCTGTTCTCTCCAAAGCAGACGCTTCCCCGCTTATACTGGATGAGTTCTCCCTGTTGAGTAGAATCTCAGGATCCTGTGCTTCTATCATTCTTGTACTGTACTGTAATTTATTATCATTCATTTTAACACATTACATTCCCTGAGGGCCAAAAAAAAAAATGCATGTGCCTAACTCACTCAGCATGATGATTTGACTCAATAGGCCAAGATTATTAGGGTTTTACTAAAAGTTAGGCTATATAATTGGAACAAAAATATCTTAATGTTTCATTATTATACTTGCTATAGAAAGTGTCACTTAACATTTTCATGATAAAAAAAAACAGTATAGAATGAAACAGAATTCCTGCCTTTGTTTCCAGCAACCTCTGTTGTTGAATGTGTCTCTCACATTCACAGTCTACAAAATCCTAGGAGGTACCAAGCACCTGGGGAGAGTAGCCACACATCTTTGCGTGTAATGTAGGTGCAACATTCGCTACAACCATATCCATGTAATCTCAGCCTTGACTTCCATGTTCGCAACCCAGGTGTATCTACAATGTGGTATCTGGGGCAAGAGACCAGTTCTCCCCTGTGGCATGTTGGAATCATGCTAGAAACCACAAATCACCTCAGCATATTACTGAAATGAGCTCTGCCCACACACTACCTCCCTGTAGGAAAGTCAACAGAAACTTTTTTTTCCAAGAGAACCAGTTTGCATTGAGACAGCACTCAGAAGCAAGGCTGGTGTAATCAAAGTGTGACTATATTGCAAAATCTGGACTAGGTGCCTCAGCAGACACTCACTGCCTCAGATTAGGCTGCTTTTCTGCCACACATTTTCTAAGAGGGGAGAACAGGCTGGAATCACTGTGCAGTTCCTTCCAGTCGGCCTTGCCCAAGGGTACTGTGAGCTGCACCTGTTTGTTTCAGTGTATCAGGTAGAAGCTGGGCTGGGCTTTGTACTGGGATTTTCCACATGCTACTAAAAAACAGGCAATGGGCTCTGCCAGCAATGAACGGATGCATTTAAAAATCTCCCAAGTAGCCTAGTGTCACCTTTATCAAAGTTGTCAGCAACTTTAAGGGGCACGAAAGTTTTTCCGTAAGAAAGGGGAGTGCTCAATTTTTCTTGCATTGGTTACTTGACAAGAATCTTTGGAGCTCTACCTCTGAGCAGGCTGCCTTGCACCTTCTGGAGGATGGAAGGACACTGCTCGTGCATCCTGATTGCACTGCTGACGGTTACTGAAGAGTTCAAAATAAACCAAAACTAAAAAAAAAAAAAAAAAGGGTTCAGAAGTGGAGGAAATATCACTAAGCTTTTTATTTGAACACTGAGAACATTTCTCTTTATAACTGAATGGGCTTTCTTTAGACACGAGCCAGGCACCAACTGAATCCCAAATAGCTCCTAATCATTTACACTTCATTGTGAAGACCATGATAATGTGCCACCAATTCTGATTTTTGTTTTTATTTATGGTTGGTTACATACTGCTGCTGACTTCTGAGATGAGCACAGGATGATTCATACAATGCTTAACTGGGGACATGCATGTGTCCGGCAAGAAAGGGAAATACAATTGAGAGCAACAGAAACCAAGGGCCTGATGAAGAGACTTCAGCAGCCTGAGAGTGATGGTTTGCAGGTGTTAGCAGGGAGAGCTATTACGTGCAACTTTGGTTGGATGATCGATTTGCTCACTGATCCTTTTGGCTATATGCATGAAAACTGTAACACTATCATCTTGGATATGCTTGTGTGGAAAATGGAGTTGGCAGATTTGGCTAATTCATGTAATACATTGGTGAACTGACATTTCACGCCCAGGCAAGTGTTCACAAGAACTTTTTTTTTTTTTTTTTTTTGCTGTGAGAGTGTGTGTTGGTGGTCATTTCTCAAAACCATACCAAAAACCAGAGAGGAAAACAGAAAGCAGCTTTCTTGGAGAACTCTAGGATTAATGAAAATGAGATAGGGGAAGAAAAGATACAAAATACACCCACATAGAACCAGCCACGAGCTCACTGTTCACTACATTTAACGCTACGCACGGTGAGGTTACATTTTAGTTTTGAAAGCAAATGCTTTGTCAGACACTCAGTTTGGTAACAAATTGGCATCTAAGAAAACTGAATAACTGAATTATAAGAATTTGTTTGACAAGAGCAAGACAATGTGCCTGACAGCTAATTAAGAGGTCATTGCTGCGCGTACAAAGTAGAAAGCTTAGATCCCATTTTTAATCATGTCCTGTTCTAAGAAGCAAAACCCACAAGTCCAATCAAAAGTTGCAGGCTAACATGTAAGATGTGTTAGGAATTTCAAATGACAGGAATGACCTGTATGGCTGTGACCATAAAGTCATCGGGTTTCATCATGCTTAAAATATGCAAATGTGCAACAATTTATTGATTAGAGTATATGTCTATTAAGATTATTTGGATACCTTGTCTGGTTCAAAATCAACTTACATCTTATAGAACAACAAGCTCATTCCTATTTTTTTTATTTTCCCTCTAAGATCTTAGTAACGAACAAACATCTTAGCAAAGAATCATGTTACTTGAAATTAGAAGTGTACCTTAATCACGACATTTTCAAAGACTCTATTATTTTCAAAGAAAGCAACCTAAGATCTTGCAAGCATACTTTGTACTACAGCTGACTTTGATTTGAATTTGCCCACTATTACATCTTCTTTTGAAAAAAAAAACCCTCAAAACCATTTCTCAGGCTTTCATAAGCAAAAGAACCAATTGGCCAGGAGGTTTTGCTGGCCAATCTCAACGTGTGTAACACACGTCGGCGCTTCCTTGCAGGGTGAGCTAAGTTTTCTCTGACGTCAAACACATCTTAGAGCTTTTTCCTATCCTGCCCACATCTTAGATGTCAAAAGACTCACTTCATGCACTCTGCTTGGGATGTTTGCATAAATGACAAAGGCTGTCCCAGGCTGATGAATGTCACTGCTATTTTCGCCTTTCTGCTTGTCACTCAGTAATTGCAGTAAATGCAATTGGAAGTACTTTTATTTGAAGGCCATTTGACAGAGGGGAAGAAAACACATTTACTCTTTCAAGGCCTGTGTGTTTTCTGGGAGAAGCTTGCCTATAAAATTTGTCCTTTTGTCCTTGGGTACTTACTTGGGCGGCACAACGTGGAAGATTCTAGAAGGCAGTTACAATCCACAGCCCACCTGCTGTTCTCCTCCCAGCCTCAATTCCTCACGTCTGGAATGGGGGGGGGGCTGGAAAGTGATCTCACGTCTGTGTGCTCCGTGCCTTCCTTCCCAGAATGAGGTAGACATTTACATGGTTTAGCTAAAATATGGACCTGTTTTCATTTAAGAATTTGAAGGCAGGAGTAGTTTGTTATCTGTTGTTATGTGGAACTAACGCTAATCAAGAAGAGACAGTAATGCGTATTTCTTTTTTTTTTTTACAGGATTCTTGCCTGACCTGTCCCTTTCTCACAGAGGATCACTGGAATTCAAGATCATTCTTCACCTTTATCATGGAGATCAGCCAATCCATCGCAGGTGGCCTGTACAATCCTTCAACGGGATTATTCCTTACAGAAAATTTATATTTAGGCAAAAAAGTGAATGGAAATATAAAATCAATGTTAGCGTTTGCTGAGAGCTCTTTTTTTTTTTGATCCTCCTGGTTTTCTATAAGTCATCCATACCTGAGCCCCAGCCATCAAGTAGGTTGTTCTCACATCTCTACCCACAATTCCGTTTCAATGTTTCTTACCTACGAACAGGTTCCACTCTGTGTCCAGATCAGCCTGGTTGGCCAAGCAGCCCTTCATGACATTGAGGCAGTAGTTGTTACAGGGTCTCACGGAGGGCAGGCCTCGGCAGTAGGGGCAGTACAGCATCTTCATGAGGGCACGGATGCACCCAGGGGTTGGGCTCACCTGTGGATTTTTTGAAAAGATTGAGCAAATCAGAAATTCGAAGGATGAGTGGGAGAGAAATAGAAATCGTTTTCTCCATAAAAGAGAATGGAGGAAAAGCTCTATAAATTTCAAGCAGCAGTGCAAATGACTATAGGGAATATAAAAATCTTAACCCTTTATAATGTTTGATCTGAAACCAATCAATTTCTGGTAAATATTGCCAGCATTATAACATGCAATTTTTCAGAAGTGTCCCGGTCAACATTTTGATTTCTCAGTCACTGTAAGTCGGGTCTAAAACCTAGCCAGCGTTGCACTACAACAGAACATGAAATGAGATAATGCATGTGAAAGCAATTTGCAAAGTTAAAAGCCCATAAAAATGCAGGTGTTATTAAAGTTTCATGTGACACCTTTAGAAAAGTTTCCAACCAGCTATTTGACCCTCTTTGTAAAGGAAGTTGGCAGATATACTTCCTTTGTTCATAACTTTTTTTAAGATCAATATCAACTCGTCCGGGACTCCTGCAATGCAGGCTTGCTCAGAAGGGAAGGGACAGCCCCGGCACCAGGCACCTGCAGCTTTGTGGTAATGCAAAGCTCAGGGCAAGTGGACCCAAAATTGAATGTGAGTAGAAATCTTCACAGTAATCCAGAGGAACAATTTGCTACTTCACAATGAAATGCCATTTTCTTTTTTTTTAAAGATTTATTTTATTTTCATAGGAAAGTCAGATATACAGAGAGGAGCAGAGACAGAGAGGAAGATTTTCCATCTGATGATTCACTCCCCAAGTGACTGCAATAACTAGAGCTGTGTTGATTTGAAATTAGGAGCCTGAAGCCTCCTGCAGGTATCCAACATGGGTGCAGGGTCCCAAGCTTGGTGCTGTCCTCTACTGTTTTCCAAGGATGCAAGCAGGGAGCTGGATAGGAAGTAGGGCTATTGGGATTAGAACGGCGCCCTTATGGGATCCAAGCACATGCAAGGTGAGGGCTTTAGCTGCTAGGCTACCACACCAGGCCCTGAAATGCTATTATCAATGGAGAAGAAAAACAGAGTCCAAATTTCATCCAATCTAAGTCAGTAAGACCTTTTCTAGACTCATTGAAGATGCTGACCTCACTTGGATGGTAAACAGTCATTACAACAGTATGGGCCAATAATAGAAAAAATGCAGACAACTCTGCATTTCCTTGAGCTTTTCCGTGCTGGTGTTAGCCAAAGGACTTTATTTTCTGCCATCTTGCAATTTCTCTCTTAGGTTTTTTCCCAGGCACTCAACTCTATTTTCACTCAAGCTGACCAAGCTATTTTTTCTTTAGATTCTGTTTCTTACATCAGGGTTTGCTGCTTCCTATTTGGTGTCCCCATATGTGATCTGGAGGAATTGTCAATAGTGGAGGCACACATGTGAGATCTGCCAGACAGCAAGAGCCATCTTGTTCACAATTTTGCATCACACAAGCTATTATGACCATGACTTAGATGGTCCTCCTCATATGCTCATTCAAATAAACTACTATTTTCACCACTTTGTAGCCAAGGTGGTATTCAAGGGGAGAAAGAACAAGATGGTTTTATCCATCATAGAATTCAATTGTTGCTTTTTAACTTCTCTGGCAGACTATTGCTTACATGTATATAGAAGCTTTTCCTTTTTTTTTATTGTGTTGAAATCAGTACAATTTTCTCAGCCTGATATTTCAGAAGAGGCTCCATCTCAGGGTAGCAGCCAGCAGAGAAAATTGAACAGCCTTGCTGGTCTCAAAGAGCAACGTTGTTAAGTGTAGGTTCCAGAGTACTTTTGGAAATGACATCCTTCTTGGTTGCATAAAGGGTGTTTGAAGAAGAAAATGGAGCATGGTGAGTCAGTCTTGAAACTTTCCTGTTCAAAACCACATTTTCTGAGTTTATACAACTGCATACTTGAATTAAACTTTTTAAGAAGTCATCATTTCAAACGGAAGACTTTGTTTCTAAAAGCAAGGCTCTTGGAAATGCCAGTTGCATGACGGGATAGTTCTACTTTCAACAGTGTCTTACAATTGCATAACCATGACTGTGGAGAAATCTGTTTCAAAAATTAATAAAGATTCTCAAAGAGATTGAAAAAAATCTTTTCAACAAATCATTTGTGCAAAATCTGATGTCAAGATCCAACAGAATCGGGCCTGGCGCGACAGCATAATGGTTAAGGTCCTCGCTTTGAATGCGCCGGGATCCTGTATGGACGCAGCTCCCTGCTTGTGGCCTGGAAAAGCAGTCGAGGACAGCCCAAAGCTTTGGGACCCTGCACCTGTGAGGGAGACCCAGAAAGAAGTTCCTGACTTCTGGCTTCGGATTTGGCTTCTGTTGTGGCCACTTGGGGAGTGAATCATTAGACAGAAACTCTTCCTCTCTGTCTCTCCTCCTCTCTGTACATCTGCCTTTCCAATAAAATGAATAAATCTTAAAAAAAAGATCCAACAGAATGAATTTTGATCCTCCAGCACACCATGCCAAAAATTAGCTCAGACTGAATCCATGGCCTAAATACAAGAACTTAAATTACAATAAAATCTTTGAAGAAATATATAAATTCTTAGGTAAGGTACCAAAAAGAAAGTTAAGAAGTTGGGCTTTATTAAGTTTTTAAACTTAGAAGATTATGTATCAAATGACACCATCAAGGGAACAAAATGATGACCTAAACAGGAGAAAAAATACTTAAAAGTCGTATGTAAGAATCAAATACCTATAATATATAGAGAACTCCTTCAACTCAATAACAGAGATGCAAACATTCCAATTTTTAAAAGGCAAACAATATGACTAGACATTACTTCAATGAGATACCAATAGGTAACAACCATGACAAAATGCTCAGTCTCATTTGTCATTAAGGAAATGAAAATCAAAATGAGATTCCAACTTCATGCCATGAGACTGTCTCAGTCAAAAAGACAGACACAATCAAATATTGGTGTGGGTGTGCCCCAAACTGAAAGCAATTCAAAAACACCCACTTAGGATGGGATAAAAAAATTTTGCATGTCCTTATGACAAGATACTATCTTACAAAGGAATGCAATTCTGCTATATTGAAAACATGCCAACACATAAACCAGTCATAGAAGATTGTCGGTGCATAGTCCCATTGCCATAAAGGTGGCAGATCAGATGCGTCGCAAACAGAGAACAGGCTTGTGATTTCCAAGGGCTGGGGCAAGGGAGTGTGGAAGATGGATGGGTGCCACAGTTTCTTTTGTCTGATGAAAATACTTTAAAATTTGATTGTATGAGTAGTGGTGGCTGCCAGCATTGTGAATTTACTAAAAACCATTGAAGTTTTTTACTTGACATGGGTGAATTTTAAGTTACATGAATGCCCTCAATAACGTTGTTTAACAAGAGAGCTAAACTACTTACAGATGACATTTTCTGTGAGTGTTCAAGGACTTCTAGAACTGGGGCCATTGTTTAGTCACTAACAAGAATCTGCTCTTTGCCATGTGGTTAAGAAAATAACTTAGTTAAATAGTACTGATACTGAATTACATGTTACCAAATTTGAACTGATACATAGGACATGCTCATTTTCTCTCTAAAAAGTCTCTTATTTGTGTGGTGCTATGGTGTTGCAGGTTATGCCCAACCTGTTCTATAGATATCCCATGTGGACAGGGAGGGATTGGAGTCCTGATTGCTCCACTGATGATTCAGTTTCTACTAATGTGCCTCAGAATGCAGCAGAGTATGGCCCAAACTGTTGGCTCCTGCACTTACATGGGAGAGCCAGAAGTTCTTTTCTTCTAGCTTTGGACTGATCCAGCTCTGGCTGTTGTGGTCATTTGGGCAATGAGCCAGCTTATGAAACAGCCCTTTTCTTCTGCCTCTTACCCTCTTTCTCTCTCTGTATAGCTATGCCTTTCCAATAAGCAAATCAGTTAAACATATGTTTTCTATTACTGCACCTATTGCTGATGGTGATTTGAAAGAAAAAGAATGGTTCTGCATGAACCAGGAAAGTTTTCAGCCTTCCAATTCAGTTTCAATATTTATTAGAATGTGTTTGCTCCTAAAATATCTTCTTCCCAACTTGTACATCGAGAGAAAAAGCAGATAAGACAGGAAGTAATTATGAATTGCTAATCGAGGCCTGAAGGAAAAATGTTCCCCACATGGAGCACAAATTTTCACAATGCTGTTACCACGATGAAAATTCAGCCTATTTTTAAAATTGTAATTTGTTTATTAATTAGAAGCATCTCCTGAAAAGCAGGAGACTTACAAAGTATTTTCAAGCCATGAAATGATCACTAAACACTGGTCTAGGAGAAGGGAATGGGTACCATCTGCATATCTAATAACCATAATTCAGAATTTCCAAAACCTAGTTTAAATAATGCCAAAGGCATGGAATACTTAAAAAGAAAATCAAGAAAATCAAGGAGTGGGGAACTAGGTAATTCTATGTCAGTTGCTGTCAGTCCTGTTATTGCTCACAAATTCATTTTTAAGCAGAATGAGTTTCTATATTTAACTTCATTCCTAAAACATAAGTAAAAGTGCTTTCAAAGTTAGTAAATGCATGATTAGTAACAGCAGTAGGCTGATGTGGCTCAGAAAAACATATAAATTAAACATATAAATGTACATGCATATACAAATAAGAATATATGCTTTTCCAATTAAAATAGAACAGCTCTTCCTGGTAGTCAAATACATGTTTCTAAACCATATACCCAACAGAACACAGCATCATTTTAATTTTACCTTGTTGCACCATAACAAAGTCTTGGATATGTTCCCTTTTATTTGGGCAGTCTGTTTGACATTCCAAATGTTACTCTAATGCAAATTTTCAAAATGTGAACACAGAATATAAAACAAGCTCCCTTAGTGCCTCCTTAGGGAATAGTTGTCTTCTTCAGTTAGAAATTATAACTTAAATATTACTTCATTTAGAAGAAACATTTTAGCAGTGACTTTAAACATGAGTCATTGAAGTGAGAATCCACTTTCGTAAAAGCTCTGAATTTCTAGCCTCTGCAGTCATACTAACATATTTATAATATAGCTGCTTTGGAATATGCACACTCTGGCTTTTCAAGTAGGAGGATGTGGCATTTGCAAGATTATACAGCCAAATTAATCACTTTCTCAGGAACATGTATGGCTTTAAACGCCTAGTATAAGTAGCTGGCATATGGTAAGAGGAGAATGATATTAAAATGTGGCACACACAGGAACAAAGGCAATTTTTGATGTATGAAACATTGATATAAAGGGTGTTTGTATTTTATCCATCTGTCTATCCATTCAGCTACTCAACCATCCATCTCCATTTCTGTATACAAAATACATCTCTCAAAGTTACGCTGACATGATCGTTAAGGGACCAGAGAGACGCACTTGGATTCACAACAGCCACACTGGTTCCTGGTGATCCCTCCGTGAAAATCATCCTGGCTCAAGGCATCAGCATGTTTTCATGAATAACTCTCATTTTTCACTTTTTTTTTTACAAAGTACCAACTTGGAGCTTTTCTGAAATAGCCTTTAGAAAGGAGACAAGATGTAATATAAACACAAGTCTAAGGGAAATGATGCATTAGGAGTTTGGCCATGCTCTAGTCAGTTGGCTGACAATCAAGCCCAGACTGTCTTTAGAGAATACTGAAAATTTTTGGAGGCATGGAAGAATCTGACTGGAAAGAGGTTCTCCAAGACAGGTTGGTGCTAATTTTTGATGATGATGGTGATGGTGACGACACAATAGAAGAAGGAAGAGGAAGGACGAAAAATTATGACAAACCAGCTGACTGAAAGTGATACCTGATAGCAAAAAACACACATCTCACTATGAAGAAGAAAGCCTTTCTCTTCTAATACTATTGGAATGGAAAGGTACTCTGTATTCATTCTCATGCTCATTCCAAAAGAATTTAATCAGCATCACCGTGTGCTGGCCCGACTTAGGGAATTATAACGAAAACAAATGTTTCAAAGTTACCAGGGAGCCAAACCCACAGCTGAGGAAGCACAGTGAGAAGTGTTGATGTTTGACTGATGGGCTGAGAAAAACAGAGGCTGAAAAATCCCATTTCACAGAGAACAGCTCAATGGGGAATGATGTGCAAGAAATTCCCCCACTTTGAAAACTCAAGGAGAATATGGTAAGAAAGTACTAGAGATGCGATGAAATAAAATTCTTCCACAGTAAGGAAAAGTTAAAAGAACTTGCCTCTTCCAAACCTGCCCTACAAATAATACTTCAAGATGTTCTCTTGACAAAGAGGAATAGCACCTACCAAAACCAAAAGCAAATGGGAAGAACATCCCAGTAAAATGATAACAGAAGACTAAGCCAATGAACAACCCATTCCTAAAATGACAGGACCAAAGTACCACCCATACATATTAAACTCTGAATGTAAATGGCTTAAACTCAATCAAACATCATAGATTAGTAGACTGGATTAAAAACCAAAACCCATCCATTTATTGTCTAGAAGAGACACACTTCACCAACAAAAATCAGCAGAAACTATATCGCATGGGTTTTGTTGTTTTCTGTTAGTTTCATCTCTTCAAAACACTTTCTTCTGACTAAATCATTCAATGACTCATAGACCATACCATAGCATCATTTTCTTCAAGAGGTTCTTGATTTTCATTTCTTCAGCTACACATTATTTAGTAGCATGTTATTTAGCTTCATGGTGTTGTTAATTTCTTTTATCTTCCTAATGTTGATTTTGTTTTGTGACTTTTCATTCAAGGGGATGTATAATAGCTGTGTAATGGAGACTATCATATCTAGTAACATGTCATTTATCTTCATGGCATTGTAAATTTCTATTTTTCTTTCTATTGTTGATTTGGTTTTATGACTTTTCATTTAAGGGGATGTACAGTAGCTGTGGAATGGAGACTAACAAAGAAGATGTCAGGATACAAGGTAGTATGCATTTCTACTTCCAGACAAAGATGGACTTACAATGAAAATGTTTACTATATCTTGACAATAGGATGCTGGACTCTGCCATTGTCCATGCCTGCAATGATGGACATATGACTGTGCATGAAGAACTATATTTTAGAAATGATATAGAGGAACTAAGTGCGGGGGAGGGAATTGGGGAGGTTATAAGGGAAATGCCATGAGCCTATGGAACTGTATCATAAAATGATAATAATAAAAATAAAATGTAAAAAAAAAGAAAGTACTAGATAAATACTGGGAATATGAGAAATTTGATGCTGCTATTATCTTGATTTTAAATAAACATTTTCTAAGGACAACTTAGCGAGAGGACACATAGGAGTACCACACATGTGGTGACTTTCAGTCCTTTAGATGTTTCAAGAAGTTCTGGGATGAGTGAGGGAGAGGGCGATAGTCCATGGACTGACTCCCTGGAAGAATTTGCAGAAAGCTGATAGACAGGGTCGTATAACACACTGTTACCTCAAATAAGGTAGTGCCATTTGAATACTTCTTTGGTCTCCTGGGGGCATTTACTTAGAAGGATAAAAGCAATTTCATTGGGAAGTTAGGGACTATTTGATTAAAAAAGCAATATTACCTTAACATAATGAAATGTGTTGCAATGTGATTAATGTTTTGCTGACATTTGCTCTAACATTTCTACAATTGTTCCTCAAAGAAGTGGTCCCAATTTCACTACTATAAAGCATCATGTCTTTAGTTTAAAAAAGAAAAGAAGAATGAATTCTAAAGAAATTTAGGGGGAAAGCTGCATTGCATATTATAATCATATGTCAGTAACTTTAACTTAGATTATTGATTATAAATTGACTCATAAATATTTTACAGCATCTTCTTATTATCTGTAGATGTTCTAATACCTAAAGGATTATTCCAGTCACATATCTTCTTTGGTAATAAAAACTATTGTGTATTGTAAAATAGGCCTGGATTATACTTCTGTAACTTGAAATGGTTTGTACGTATTCCAGAGAAACCAACTTTGTTAATAGAAAATAAGTACTGACTTAACAAAATTTGTTTAGCATTTTCATTACTCGTGTCCCTCTGATGTTCATCTCCATCTA
Organism: Ochotona curzoniae; assembly: GCF_017591425.1. Lineage (NCBI taxonomy): Eukaryota > Metazoa > Chordata > Mammalia > Lagomorpha > Ochotonidae > Ochotona > Ochotona curzoniae. The sequence goes on from NW_024466502.1 coordinate 13,105,455, forward strand.
AATTAGAAAAACAATTGAATTAACCTTTTCAAGTCCTTCTTCAGGGGAGTTTTAAGGATTTTTTTCTAAATATTCATTGACATTCATTATTTAATTTACTTTCTCCCAGAAAGAGGGAAACGGGGAGAGAAAGCAGGATAAGGGTGGGAGGGTGGAGATGGGGGATGAGGGTGAGAGGAATCAAGAGTAGCGCACAGACACAAAGAGAGACCCCTGATCGCCTGTCCGAAAACGAAGCTTGCATCACCCTGTCTGAACTTTTCACCTCTAGGACTGTGAACCAAGACAACCCCTTTTTTCCCTTGTGAAGTACCTTGCCATGGGAATTCTGTAAAGGCAACAAGCAATGGAGTACCACAATACTGAAGCAATATTTATCGATATACGTATTCGGTTCTCTATGCTTTGTGAAGGCGGAGACTCTCCCTCCCACGCCCCTCATGCTCTGAGCAATGCCGGTGCTTCGAAACACTGCCCAGCCGCACGAAGGGGAAAAGTACTACTTGCTAAATCATGGGATGAACGAGGGAATGAAGGAACAAATGATCAAGGGTTTTTTTTTTTCCTCTGAATAAAGGAAACCAAAGAAAGAACTTGAAGAATCTGTGGTCATGCATGCCAGAAACTAGCATCGATGTAGAGAAACTTGAAGCAAGCTGATCGGAAGCAGGGCAGAGGCGGTCACTGTGGAGATTTGTATGTTAATATTTGAGGACAAATCTTTTCAAAATTGATGCTTGATTCATGCAGAGAAATAGCAGAGTGGCAGGAGGAAGATTGAAGTGAAGTATTTTGTTTATTTACTTACTTTACTAGAAACTGGAAGATAAGAAAATGATAACACCCCACATTAAATAAAAATCCAATTTCTGACATAAACAGGAAAGAATCGTTCTTTTATAAGGTGCTTTGCAGTTTTCAAAACAATATTCTATCTATCTATCTATCTATCTATCTATCTATCTATCTATCTATATCATCTATCTATCTATAATCTCATCTAAAACAAACTACATTTTGACTGTCCCATTTCATCTATGGAAACCAAAGTGAGCAAGGCCACGCACTTTGTTAATGTTATGAACTAGTAAATGGAGACCAGGATGAGATACTTCACTTTTAGCACTATTACGATACATTTAAACAAAAACGCATGATTTGGCTTTGAGGAGCAGCTGTATGACTCAGGTTAACATAGTACGAATTCTGGCTTAACACCCCCATTTGTGTAGGTAAAGTGTTAAAACACTAAAATATGTTTTCTGTCATAGTGACTTCTTGTGGCTATTAGCCACAGCAGGTAAGCAAGTAGGTGGTTAATATCCTTTTTACCCTTGGGAAAAGAGGAATTTTGTAATATTTGCATTTTTTTTTTCTAAAGATGTATTTATTTTGATTGGTATGTCAGATATACAGAAAGGAGGTGAGACAGAGAGGAAGATCTTCTGTCTACTGATTTACTCCCCAAATGGCTACAATGGCCAAAGCTGAGCCGATCCGAAGCCAGGAGCCAGGATTGTCTTCCGGGTCTCCCACACGGGTCCAGGGTCCCCAGGTCTTGGGCTCTCCTCTACTGGTTTCCTAGGCCACAAGCAGGGAAGTGGAGCTGCCGGGATTAGAACCAGCACTGATATGAGATCCTGGCAAGTGCAAGGTGAGGACTTTAGTTACTAGGCTACTGGGCTGTGCCCTATTTGCATTTCTAAATCAAAGTACTTAGCACAAGTCTGTTTCTTAAAACAGGAAATACTGAAGGTTACTGGGAAAAAAACTGATCCAATTTAGACACAGCAGAAATAAACCATGACTTCTGAAAATGATAAATTCTGAAAGGACATCTAACTTTCTTAGTGACAATGTCATCAGGCATACACGTATGAGTGGATAGACTGAGAATAAAATAAAACCAATCTCATCTTCGAAAACTCACCTTGGTAGCTGTGTATTGCGGCCAACGTTTGAGATAGAGGCTTTCAGTAAAAAGAATGGAGGCCCAGGAATTGGAAATGAGGATGCTGTGTCTTGGGAATGAAGTGTCATGTGATGGATCCATTAGTGTACAATTGAAGGAGGACTCCCTGAGCTTTGTCCATCCTTCCACGGCAAACATGCGACACAGAGTGACTGTATCACACCCCTCAAAGTGTTGAGAGACACAAGAGTGTGACAGGGAAATCGCCTGGACCAACTGTAAAGGAGACAGTCAGGTCTGGACCACAGGTAGGCTGATGTTTGCAGTGGATCCTAGCAAAACACGTTTGGATGATCAGCAATGGAAATTTGAAGTGGCCTGAATGAATAGGCCAACAGTGGCGACCTAAAATGCAAGCTGACCAACACACAGCTCTACAAATTGGTTTTTAAAAAATGAAATGAATAAATCAATCCACTAAAAAATCATGGGCAGGCAGTGTGTTGCAGCAGATTCGTTCAGCCACTGAAATGCCTACACCGTGGAGCCGAGTGTGCCTCAGCTCCAGGGTCAGCTGCCTGCTAAGGTGCTTGGGAGGCAGCAGATGATGGCTCAGGAAGCTGAGTCTGCATGACTAGGGTGGAGCTCCTGGCCTCTCGCTTCACTGTGGCCTGACCCAGCCTTGGCTGCTGTGGGACTTGGGGGAGTAAACCTGCTGATAGACTATTATTCCTTCTGATCTCTCTCTCCTTCTGTTCATCTTTTTGCTTTTGAATACAAGTTAAATAAACAGAAAGAAGACAATACCATTATATCCTTAGAAGTGCTCTGAAATTATATTGAATCTGATAAAAAGCCCATTAAAAAGATGAATAGATAAATACAATGAGATATATAGATATATATATCAAAAAGAAATAAATGATAAAACGCAAAGAAATCTTTTGTTATTGACATTCTAAAGTCAATCCTCATGCTCTTTCAATTCTGACTCAGTGTGACATCCCGTGCTAAAGCAATTGTGAATGCCTGTGTATGTAAGCTCATCTTTGAAGAGCTGTTAAGTCATCATGCAGTGCATCAAATCTGAAGTCTAACTTTGATTCTTCTGGTTCTTGGCATTTTACACCTTAGCACCACGAATAAGTGTAATTACACACAATGGGTTTAATTTAACATTTGGATTCATGTTCTCGTTATTATAAAAGATACATAGTAAACCATTTTGAAAAATAAAAAAAGAGTAAAAATGAAAGTAGTTATTTAAATCATCAAAAGGGGACCTGACACAGTAGCTTAGTGGTTAAAAGTTCTTGCCTTGCACATGCCAGTACCCCACATGGGTGCCAGTTCTAATCCTGGCATCCCTGCTTCCCATCTAGCTTCCTGCTTCCCATCTAGCTTCCTGCTTGTGGCCTGGAAATCAGTTGAGAACAGCCCAAAGCGTTGGGAACCTGTACCTGTTTGGGAGACCCGGAAGAAGTTCCTGGCTCCTGGCTTTGGATTTACTCAGTTTTGGCCATTGAGTTCATGTGAAGAGTAAATCAATGGAAGGAAGATTTTCCTCTCTGTCTCTCCTCCTCTCTGTATATCTGACTTTCACATAATTAAACCATAAATCTCTAAATTATTAAAAGGTATGCATTCTATATTAGAAAAAATAGACTATTGACAATACCTACATTCTGCAGTCAGTTCCAAAATTTGATGGTCAATTTATTAATCCAATCTTTGCAAGCTTACACATGGAGATGGGGTGGGGTAGTCCAACTGGCGTGGTGCTTGTCTACACTACATCACAGCCAGCGGGTTTTGAAAAGTCCCATCCGGCAAAGACTGGCATTTCTATTACCTGTTGAATTTCCCTTGGGATTACATCATTTATTTGTGCAAAGCCATATTCGCTCCCGACCACAGCCCATTCCATCAGCAAGATGGCAGGGGGCACAACTGAGTGTACTCCATGGATGGGCTAGAATGATGAAGGCAGTTTTGAAAGTGAAGTGCAAACTTCTCAGAAAGAAAGTGAGCCCATGAACTGCTTTATTTCTTTCACTTAGCAAAATAGCCCGTTAATCACCCCGCACTCTTGGATTGTGAACTATCAGTAGAAAACGTTGGCTGAGAATGACAATGTATAGCAAGGGAGAGCACATACATTTGCCTTTCACGTTTTTTCTTTGCAATTAATTGTATATCTCAAAATAACCTGAAGAAATGACCTTCAAATTTCCCAGTAAAATGACATAATTATTGGAGGCAATTGATTATATATCCTGATTTGATCATTGCACTCTGCATACATATGTTAAACTACTATATTGTACCACACATGGAATATTACTCAGCCGTCAAAAAGAATGAAATTTTGTATTTTGCGACTTAATGGATTGAATTGAGAAGTGGCTATGCTTAGTAAAATAACAAACCCCCAAAAGATAAACATCATGTTTTTTCCTGACCTTTCGTAATACATGGAGTAACAAAACAAAACAAAACAAAATGCAATAAAAAAAAACAATTCTGTAATCTACATGAGTGAACTAGATACTAGGGATTTTACTGTTTACAACCTTGTTTTATGGTCCGAATGAATTGTAGGGTTTTTCTTTTTTTCTTGTTGTGTGTTGATATTTTTACCTGTGGGATTGTTAAGCATATGGTTGCAAAGTGAAATGAAAATATGAGAATGAAAAAAAGAAAGAAAGAAGAAAACAGGAGGAAGGTGTCCGGAGAGTTTGGGCAGGAGGCAGAGTAGGAAGAAGGAGTGTTGGTCTAGTTCTCAATCTTTATCATGCTACATGTAAAATTCACTCAATTTCGATAAATAGAAATTACTATATGTAAATTAAAATATTAAAAAATTCAGTTAGATTTGAATTGTATAAATATGGTTGCCAGAGAAAAACCCGTAGAGCCTCTCCAGGCCTCTGGATCTGAAGTCACTGGGAGAGATAATCTGGATCTACATCTACAGATACGGATATACTTTTTTTGTTTTGTTTTGTTTTACTAGATCGTTTATAGTCTTTGAAATTGACTTGACTTTCACTCTGCTGCACCTGTTTGTTCAGTGGTGAAGTGGAAGGTGCTTTTTGTTCCACTGTCTGCATAGCCTCCTCTAATTTTGAGAATCAGGAAAGTATTAATTCAATAGTATACTGACAATACATACCCAGCAAACATAAAATGGTAACATTCCTAGTTATTGGTTTAATAACAACCAAAAAAACCCCTTTTCTTTGTAGTGGTGAGGGCTTTCAGGGGATAAACTGAAATGATATTTTGATCATTTGCTTACCCCAACAAAGGGGTAGCCTAGCTCTCTGCAGCCTGTCTCCTGACAGAGCACTGCTCATCTCCGTAGTGTGGCATTTCCTCTATTTTCACTGGGCTTTATTGATGGAGTTGTCATGTTCAAGCAGTGTTAAGTCCTTCACATGGCAGATTTACAATGTTCAAACTTTTAAAAATTCTTGAACTTATAATTAGACTGTGTGTTCAATTTTTACACAAACAGCTCAGCCTCTAAGTTTCTGCTTAAATACACCTTTGACACACTACCTTCTTGGCAGGTTCCAATTATGTGTTATTGACTAGAGATGCCAACATTGGGGAAAGCACAGGCTGTTCCCCTGCTCTGGCTCGTTATTGATCATGGTTGTTAGTCCTGGAAAAGGAGCATGTGGCTTAGCTAACTGTGCCTTCACACTCTCCTCCTTTACAGCTACGAGTGAATCACTCCGCTTTTGTCAATGCTGGGTCTCCTCTGATGACTGTTGATTTCATTTAGCTGTCTGGAACAGAAGCAAGGTCCTACCAGTGTCTACTGAAAATGATTTCTCATTAGTGCTTGACAAAGCCATTTAGCACAAGTTAGAGCACGTTTTTAGTTGTGCTTTTCCTGTTCAAATATAAGTGGGCTACTTTCAATTTCAACTGTGATCACTTAGTGCTAAGTTCTACAAAATATTTGTCTCTGAAGTCTACATGCCCTGTTCAGGATTCCTATTAGTTATAAACAAAATATTTATAAAAAATTTAACGTGATCTTTGTCCTTACATTTAGTTTTTTTCCTTCTGATTATATAGAGAAACTAGAAATGCATAAAAGCTGTCAATAGAATTCAGAGTTTCTCTAAATATCTGTGGTACAGTTCTCCTTGTATTCATATCAGCACACTTTCTGTGTCTAATACATTGATCATTTGTTTGTAATAAGATATCCTGGCAAATAAAAAGTAGATGAATTTTTAGAAATAATAAAGATAAATTTAGGTCAATATAGAGATCATCTAATACATTTATCAGCTATGCTATTTCCACAGTTGCATGATTAGTAACCACAGTAGAGTCACTTAATATCCTTTTTCAAATGTGCTTTGATTCCCTTCATTATTTCAAGAGAATTTCAGAGAACTAAGCAGACCAAGTGTAATGGGAAGGTATCGATTAAGCTGAACTCAATATTCCCTTTAGCCTCACCGAATCACGGGCAGACTTCTTCCTAGCTAGACGGGCTGTGACCTCTCTTCCTGTGATATTTACTTTAGAGCAGTTATAATTGTATTCTTCCCCTTCTTCTCGGAGTATAAATCTTCATTCCACTTCTTGCCAGTTTTACAACCCCAGAAGGGCTTCCTCAAGAGCCCGAAAGTCATCACTTTCAAAAGTTATCATTCAGACATTTAGGGCCCCTAACTTTGAGTCTCTGTGGGAAAGTAGGAACTCAACCCCAACAAGCACCAATTAAAGCAGATACATAGGGCTCAACCACATTGACAAAACCCTTCCAGGTTCCCCCACCCCCAACTTCTTCCACTAATCTGATAGCTCATGCTATCAGACAACTCTTTGGCCTTTTGTTAACAACTCTTTGGCCTTTTGTTATAGCAGAATTGTGGTCAGTTTCTCCTACTGCTCTAATGCTTTGCTTCCATTCAAATAGTGTTGAACAGAAAAATGCATACCTGTTAAATTCCTTTGAGGGTGGATTATTTTTAGAAGTTCTTAAACTTAATATCATATAAGTTTTTAAAAATCTTTTCAATATACATATTATTATATATATCTCAATATATATATCCTGATATATGTGAGCTTATTATTTGTTTTGGTCCTACTTTGATTTTTTAAATGTTCTCAACACGGTGCTATGAAATGTACAGCAGTTTTAAAAGTGCACATGTTATTTATTTATACTTGTTTAAATACATTCATAATTCTTATTAGATTTTATTTACAATGTAAGGTCTATGTAAGAATTTAAAATGCATATGATTTGATGAAATGGATTTCAAATATTTCTCCTATAACTGCGGGAAAGTCTGATTGCAGATATCTGTAATCACAAGATGTAAAATGATGACAATGTTGTTAAGAAAAAAGTCTACAAGCAATCGTAAACTTATTGATCAGTGAAATAAAAAATAACAGAAATGATAAAAAGAATGGAATGTACAGTATGTGACATGCAAAATGTGTCAGTTGTCACTTAATCCTCCTAAGAAAGAGCTTTTCAACGAAGAAAACAAGCTTAGAAAGTTAAGGTTCTCTGCCTGAGAGATCCAATGAATGTTTTCTGCATTGGGCTGTCCTCTTGGGCTGCATCAATCACTCTACTTTTGTTTTCTTAGGGTAGTTCCTCTGCGTTAAGGAGGTCAGAAACCCTTCCCCAGCTTCTTGCTCACAAATGTCAGCTTTGCCCGAAGAGGGCAGCCCCCATCAGGAGAGTTTGGCATCCTTGGAGAAGCAAGCACCACATACGCTCCTGCAGCTCCCCATGGCAGGCTTGCCCAGCTCTGAGCAGTCCACCAGCTCTCTGGAGTTTCCACGAACACTGCCAACAGCTGCATAGTCCCACCCCAGAAGACACTCCTTGGGACTCAGCCAAACGATCATTTGTAAAAGCACTTGGCAAATTGCTTTAAAATTCATTTTACTGCGAAGCGCTATGGAAATGCAAAGTGATTATCTTTATTATAATAACTGAATTCATGTACCTTTTTCAGTTTCTACCAAGCCTATTTTGGAGACATTATATGGCTAACTTCCATCGTCACTAGCTTTTCTTAGCCTTGCGATCACTGCTAAGCCTCCAGTCTCAACTGTGCAACTCTGAACACAAATCTTATTTGTGGAACATTGCCAAGAATAAATAAGTACAGGTAAAATTCAAATATTCACGGAAGGGTGGGTGTTTGGCCCAGTGGTTCGGATGCAATTAAGATGTCTGGGTTCACTCTCTAGTCCCAATTCCAACTCCTGCTATTGTAGACCCTACAGAGCAGCTCAAGGAATCAGGCCTCTGCTCCCCACTTAGGAAACCTGGAATGAAACTCTTGCTCCTCGCTTCAGGCTAGACTTCTGGGACTTGAACTAGTATATGGGAGCCTGCATGCTGGCCCCCTCTCTCTTTGCCTTTCAAATAAATAAATTCTTCTTTTTCAAAAACTTATGGAGTTAGAATTATTCTGGAGCAAAAAAAAAAAAGGGTTTTAAAATCCATGGATATGAGAAGTATTCAAAATCATGCACACATTTAAAAATTCTTGGGTACCAAAATAAACTTATCTTTTAATTCTCTTTTTTCCCACAATCTTTCTGAAGTTCCCTGACGTTCAGTAAATCCCTGCTATGAATGCTAAGCATTTCTGTGGCTTTCTACTGAAAGATAGGGCTTTAGTTTATGCAAACACATCTCCACAGCCCTTTCAATGTAATATTGAAGGGTATTTGTAACATAGCATCCATCACAGCCAAATGAATTTCAAAAGTATTTTACTTCAGCAAATTACCCAACATATTTTTTTTTTTCAAAACTTTCACCCCTATCCTTTTCAGAATCCTGGAAAGCTTAATAGATTCTTTGTTGTCACACTCTCATATATACACTCCAACACACTCATTCTTGTATCTTCTTAGGCTTATGAGGCTAAGAAAATGAGAGCACTGCTCCACTTCGGGATTGGAGAGCAGGTGTCTAGTAAATTGAAAGTTCTAGACACCAAAAATATAACAGTTTTTAAAATTTTTTCTGACAAAATTTCTATTGTGAATTGGGACGACTTCTCTAAGCAGCTTCTTAGCAAATGGGATAAGATATCCTAGTGATCTAAACAAAAAGGACTACATTGTTTTTCAAAGGTGACAATGGGGGGATAGCATGCACACTCCAGGTGTTTCTTAATGATAAAGGGCATAAACATTTAGCTTAAAATGATATTTTGCATGAAACTTTTAAAGCCAATAATAAATGATCATTCATTATTCAAAAGCCAGTGGTAAACAGTGCTACCCAAAAATACTCAAAATATTTCAAAGAAAGGAAAAATGGACAGGTTTATGTGGTCACAGGGAGGCTGTTGTATCCTTCCTCTTAGGTTAGTTGATGCTGATCCCCTTCTAGAACTGGGTGTCTGTTATCATAGTGTAAATATCACACTTTCAACACATCTTTCAAATTCATTTATCACTATGTAAATGATTTCATCAAAAAGTTCGTGTCCCAGCCCAGGATCAGCAATCCAGCTTTTTTCTTCTGACCGAGATTTCTTATAAACACAATTCTAGGCAGGTATACTGGTTTTGTTAAGAGAATAGTATAAAAAATGAAAAACTTGCATCTAAGCAAGTAATGCAGAATGACAAATGGAATCTCCAGAGCACATATTTCCATCCTCCTGTTCGACTGCAGTGCTCTTTCAAGTTCTTTCCTTGCACCAACTGCCAGGAATACGGCAGAATTTTCAAACGTCGTTTTGGTTATAACATTGACTTCCTCCTGGGAGCAGGAGTAGTCTTAGCTAATAAGAAAAGCAACTTGCTTTCTTCAACCATACAATCTTTCTAAAAGATAGAAGTGAGCTGGGGACCAGATAGCATTGACCACTGAGAAAAATATTCTCTTGGGTTTGTGCACAGAAGGGTTCCAAACCTCAATGTTGGAAATCACTGTGCTTCTCTGTAGAAGAATACCACATGAGTCGGAAAGTTTTATTGAAACCAAATCTGAGACTCTCAAGGTCAAGGTGTGGCAATAAATGCTTTCTTATCCACAGCATCAAAACTCAAACTACACCTGAAGGAGATGAATGCCGTTTCTCATTGTGACTGGGATTCCGGGCTGAGCTTTGATCTGTTTCCTGTTTTAATGTTACCTTCAAATTTTAATGATACAAAGCATATTGCAATTTTCAAAGTATTTTAAAGGGAAAGAGTTTTAATAATAAGCTCATTCATAGTGTTCCACATTTCCCAAGTGGATAGGGAGAGATGTCATATTCCAAAGAAGATCGGTTCCCCGAAATAACAAGAGACAGTGCTAACATTGATGAAATGCCTAGCTTTGCACTTAATCTCATCTCAGCAAATTCTACCTTTTCCTAGGCTATCTCAACATGATGGCTTTTTCAGTCATTATTTCTGGGGATGATTCTAACATGGATATTTGTTTTTCAATGAAGAATTTTCACCTAAGAGTTGTTCTGTTAGATTTGAATGAATTCCAATGAAAATATTGGCCTCATAACCCCAGGAACCACTGAGGAATAGTGGCAACATTCAGGAGATACTTTCATAAAATATTATCCATGAGTTAGGAGGAAAATGTTTTTTCTTAAAAATTTCAATCATTCTATCACTATGTAGCTGTAATTAAAAATGTATCTTTATGTTATTACTTGGAAGTCATCACTAAATGTGATACTCCAGGATCATTCTTCTGGGGCTCATTCAGGCCTGGAACCATTTAATTGTATAACATGATGTTAACAAATAATCACACAGAATCATTACCCCTTCTCTGAAATGCTTCAGGCCAGAAGTGGTTCAGATTTCATGTTGTTACTCATTTTGGAATAGTTTTATATATACAATGACACCTTGAGGATGGAATGAAGTCTAAACATGAACTGCTTGGTTTGTACACTCCTTCTATACAAAGCTTTAAGGTTATTTTTTATGCAATATCTTAAAATTTTGTGCACACAACAAAATTTCTTGGGGAGAAACCTTTGCTTTTGTTGTTATGTTTGGCACTCAAAAGGTTTTAGATTTCGAGATATTTCAGATTTCAATTGATGGACACACATATGAGAAGGGTCAGACTATCTGGAACAACTGGCCGTGCTGGGAAGTGGATGTGATTAGAAACAGAGTATTACAAGCGACACGAAGCAGACACCGAACAGAGACGTCAGAGGCAGGCACACGGACAATGGCCTTGCACACCATGGAGATACATGACAGTATGTAGGAAGAACTACAACTAACCCATGTTCCAGCAAACAGGACTCAGGCCAGAAGAGATATTCAGTAGATTTTTTTCTCTCATTAAGGTCCTATACATGACTACCTTTTGCAAAATGAAACCTATGCCACAGAAATGTAAGCTCTGCCTGAACATACACAACCTCTGTCTTCCAGCATTGTGCAGAAGTAATCCACAGTATCTCTTTTGTCAATGTATATTTCTAGAAGTTTTAGCCAAAGCCTCTATTAAAACTCTTCTGGAACTCCTAAGAATGTGATAAAGCTGCACACCAACATCAATAGCCTTTGTAAACACAGACCATGCGGTGGCTGAGAAAGAATGTGTAAGAACAATTTGATTCACAATAGCTATAAATAATTTAAATATCTTGAAAAAAAATGTAATTAAGGATGTGAAATATCTCTGCAATGAAAATTATAAAACATTTAAAAAGGGAAATAGAAGACAGAAAGACATGGGGAAAATCCTCCATGTTCATAGATGGGAAGAATTACAATCATCAGAATGTCCGTACTACTGAAAACAAACAGAGATTCAAAGTGATTTCAATCCAAATTCCTAAGACATTCTTGAATTTAGAAAAAGTAATGTTTAAATTAGTATGGAATCCAAAAAGTCCTGGATAGCTAAAGAATTTTCAACAACAAAAGCAAAGCCAGAGTCATAACAATATCAGATTGCAAGATAAACTGCAAGTTGTTATCAAAATAGCTCTTTCTAGAACAAAAATAGACACACCGATCAATGTAATAGAATTTTAAAAAACCCAGAAATTAACCCACACATCCTAAACCAACTAATCTTTGACAGAGAAGCTAAAATTAATCCCTGGAGAAAGGACACAATCTTCAACAAGCTGTGCTAGGAAAACTGTGTCTTCACAGTTTTATGAAATATGAAGCAAGATATCTACCTAACACCTTACATAAAAGTTAACTCTAAATGGTTCAAGGGTATAAATCTATGAACTGATACCATCCGCTTACTAGGGGAAAACGTTAAGGAAACTGAATGATCTTAGCATAGCGAGGCTTTCTGGAATATATCCCAGAAGCAAGGGCAATAAAAACAAAGGTAAACAAATAGGATTCCATCAAGCTAAGAAGTTCTGCATTGCAAAGGACGCTCTCAAAGCAAAGAAAAAGCGAAGAAGCCACTGACAGAATGGGAGAAAAAATTTTGAAATATGCAACTGATAAAGACATAATCTCCAGGGTCTGTAACAAGCTGAAGAATCTTAGCAACAAAACAATGTAGTTGTCTATACCTACCATGTCATGATACAGTTTAAATAGAATAGTGATGGACCTGTGATTGTTGCTCAAGGACAATACTATTATTATAATATAGGGGAAAACAGTGAGGGGGCATGGATATGGTAGAACGGGGAATCCCTGAGCCTAAGGAACTGTATCTTTAAGAAGAAAAAATAAAGTAAATGGGCAAAGGACAAGAACACGCATTTTTCAAAGCATGGAATTCAAATGGCCAATGAACACCAGAAAAAACATTCAGGGTCACTAGCAATTAGAGAAATGCAATTAGAGCTACAATGATGTTTCGCCTCATCCGAGTTAGAATGCTAATCATCCAAAAGTCAAAAAACAACTACTGGTGAAGATGTAGGGAAAAAAGGTACTATCACTGTTGGTGGGAGTGTAAGGTAGTTTAACCTTGATAAAAGGCAGTAGAGAGATTCCACAGAAATCTGAAGATACATCAACCCAATTGCCCTGCCATTCTGCTCCTGGGAATTTACCCGAAGGAAATGAAATCAGCATATGAAAGTGTTACCTTTATGCCACAGCTGATGTGGAATCAACCCAAATGTCCATCAGCTGATGCCTGGATAAAGAATGTCGTATCTGTCCACTATGGAATCCTATTCAACGATTAAACAAAATGAAATCTTGTCTTTTTCAACAAAATGGATGCAACTGAGACCATGATGTTTAGTGAAATAACTTCAGTTCCCATAAGATACAAAACATGCATTTTCTCTGACTTGTGGCAATAAATACAAAGAACAAAAATGTGTGAAGTCTATGAGTGAAATTGACGTTTGGAGATTTAATTGTTGTTTACTTGTCTACACTCTTGAGGAACATTGAATTTTCTACTTACTATTTGTTGAATTCTGCATTTGTTAGAGGGTTAAGCTTATGATTATAAAATAAATTAAAAGTGTGAAGTGTGTCATTGTAAAATTAAAGGGATAAATAAGAAAAGAATGAGGAGAGAAGAGAGGGTATATTATTCTTTTAAAATTGTATATGTGATATGCATGAAATTCTTCAGCTGATGTAAGTCAAAATACATGCAAATATGAATCAAAATAAAGAAAAATAATTTCCATGAATTTGAACTTCTTGTTGCTATAGTTTAAAAGTGAATATGCAGGGTCTGATTTGGTGGCCTAGTGGCTAAAGTACTAGCCTTGAACTTGCTGGGATCCCATATTTGCACTGCTTCTAATCCCAGCGGCCCTGTTTCCTATCCAGCTCCCTGCCTGTGATCTGGGAAAGCAGGTGAGAATGGCCCAAAGCCTTGGGACATTGCACCTGCCATTGGAGACCTGAAGGAAGTTCTGGGCTCCGGGATCCTGGCTTCGGATCAGCACAACGCTGGCCATTGCGGCCCCTTGGGGAGTGAATCATCAGATAGAAGATCTTCCTCTCTGTCTCTCCTTCTCTCTGTATATCTGACTTTGCAATACAAATAAATTAAATCTTTAAAGAAAAACAGGTGATGGAATAAAACCAAAGAGTATTGCCTAGATGAAAAGGTCTGACCAATATCACTCCAGCACGAGTCTTAACTTCATTAAGTAATTTCCATCAAAAACAATCAGTTGTGATACCTTTAGGAAAGCCTTGCGGAATTGTGAACTAGATTTGTTTGTATTGACAAAGAGAATCTGAAAACTGACAGATTCAGAGACAAACTATTTCCACTCGTTGTGCAGGAGGAGGAGCTGAGGCCAGCAGACTTTCCGATGTGAACTTTAGGAACCTATCATTTCTGTGAATGTCCTGCTCGCTGTCCTTTTCAGTTTATAAGTGATGATGGAACCGCCACCATTCAAGCTAAGGGCAGCCTGTTCTGGGAAATGTTTCTTAGTATACTAAAACTCTAATCAAATAGTGACTTCATTTCCACCAAGATTCCCTGATAAGAATCAATATCCAGGCCACTGATCTTGCACTAATTTGCCTGTGTCATCACTAAATCTTGTCACAGTTACACCTTCCTGACACCTTGAATTAACCTTGAGTGCAGCCATAGGTCTAAAACGCAAGAACATTCTGGTAGGTTATCAGAAGGCAGATTTTTGCTTACAACTACTTTGATGGACATAGCACCGAAGATCACATATTAAATTAAATGCTGTGAAAAGCCTTGTTTCTACAGAAAAAGGAAATCATTCAACTGAGCTCATCAGAAACCTATACACGTATGTGAAATCAACTGTATTATTGTACTTCACTGAAAAGGCACGCTTTCTTATATCTTATTTGTTTACTCAGTAGATTCTAATTTTACTAATTAATTTTAAAAACATGAAATTTCAAAACAAATCAAAGTGAAGTATGCTGATCTAATATAATCTCTATAAAAGCAAAATTTATAAGATAAACATATACAAATAAAATGCTTATATGTTTACCTGCAAATCTACAGAAATGTATGTATGTTAATATACTCTGTGCATGTATAACTGGCTTGTGTAAATATAGTATAAATACATAACTATGTGGCATCTAAAAATATGCATATGGCTTTCATACACCCTAGGCATCTATATGGTTGCTTTATGGTAATATATAAAACTAATTCTAAAGCATAAGTAGAGAGAATATTTTAAAATTCAGATTTATGAAATCAAAAACATGTCAAAGATGAAGTTAAATATTGACTGTGATTCTAAATCATTATACACTAAGAGATCCATTTTTCAATAAGTGATGATTTACCCAAGCAATTTCATTTGACAGGACTCAAGAACATATGCCAACTCCTGCCATTCCCTTCACTCTACCACTTCCTGTGCATTGAGAAGTCTTCTGGAATCTACACTTGAATACCTTCACAATGACCTCATTTTCTTGGAAGCATTTCACAAAACTTATCACTACAGAGTCACATAAAATATTTTTACGACACTTTCAATAAACATAGTATGAGAAGAAATTAAGAAGCTATGCTTGGTAGTCAAAAGGAAGGGGGACTGTAGATAAGCAATTGGAAGGAGTTTTAAGAGGTCATAGAATTATTGTTTTTAAAGATTTATTTTTATTATTGGAAAGGCAGACATACAGAGAGGAGAGACAGAGAGGAAGATCTTCCGTCCGATGATTCACTCCCCAAGTGAGCGCAACAGCCAATGCTATGCTGATCTGAAGCCAGGAGCCTCTTCCGGGTCTCCCAAATGGGTGCAGGGTCCCAAAGCTTTGGACTGTCCTCAACTGCCTTCCCGGGCCACAGGCAGGGAGCTGGTTGGGAAGCGGGGCTGCTGGGATTAGAACTGGCCACCATATGGGATCCCGGGCGTGCAAGGTGAGGACCTTAACCACTGCGCCACCGCACCGGGTCCAGGAGGTCATAGAATTATTGATTTATTGAAGTCTTAGTCTTAAATAGTTAAAGGTATTGAGGTTAAATTGCTGTGGTCTGATATGTAATATAATTCCCATTGGCAGAGTTACATTTTCATATATGTATATATTTGTGGGTCCTAAGTAATATTTCATAAATTAACTGAAAGACTAAGACAAAAGTACTTTATAAAAACTTCATTGCACAGTTCCCCTTCCATTCACGAAATGTGATATTTTAACTGTGATAGCTCACTGATCTATACATGCTTCACTGGTGGGCTTGGTAACACAGTGTGTAAAGCCACAGCCTGTGAAGCTTACCTGTTATCAGAGCACCTGATTCCACTTACAACAGCTCCACTTTGGATCCAGGTATCTGTGAATGTGCCTGGGAATGCAGTAGAAGATGGCCTAACTGCCTGGGCCCTTGCCATACACGGGAGACCTAGATGAAGCTCTGGCCTCCCAGCTGCAGAACAGACTGACTTCAGACAAGACAGCTGTTGTGGGCTAAGGAGTTGATTAGCGCTCGTTGGGCTGGGCAGAAAAAGTAACTGGGCTTGTAGCTAAAATCACCTAGATTAATTGTACTCATCTGTATCCAATATGCTGGCTGAATTAGGACAGGGTGGGGGAAAGAGTATATGAGGAGAGGTGAAGGAGCAATAATGAGAAACTTCGCAGAGACTTCTACCATCACTGGTCTCCTGTCGATACTTCATCCCCAGACCCTCTCTGTGTGCACGTTACTGGCTCTGCTGGTCGGAGCAAATAGCGCCTAACGTGGGGCATGGCACCAGTGACAGTCTGAGGGACCCCCGGACCTACAAAGGTAAGCTTAAAATTAAAAAAAAAAAAACTGCAGGGTTTATGTAACTTCATCCTCAGATCCTCTCTCTGTCCCCGGGCACAAGGCATAATCTGAAGGACCTCTGGAAATCCAGAGATAAGCTTAGCATTAAATATTTTGCAGGGGCATAAGTAAAAAGTTATCATGGGGTAAGAACTTGCTAAAGGAATCAGAGATCTGCTGCAGTAACAAGACACCAACACTAAGCCTAAGACTGCGCAGAAGTTCGTTGAAACTGTCTGTGAAATATTCCCATGGTTTGCTCTCCTTGTAGCCACCTTTTTTCTCTGGCACTTGGTAAAAAGTGCCTTGCCATCCCCTCAAGCAGTGGTGCAACCCTTCCTTGAAAAATTATCTGTTAGAAGGGGGAGAGAGCCGCAAACCAGGATAAGAAAGAAAAAGGAACTCCAAACCAAAGCCTGGAGAAACTGCGCAAAGAGGCAGGTTCAGCCCTAAGAGGCAGTGATTTCTTGTTTCTGAGAGGCAGCATAGCCAATGGCAGTGACTGCTCATAAGACAAACCTGTGAACTAGATGAGATAGGAAGAGACTCCTGAATCCCAAAAAGGCAGGACCTACAATGTCCCTAATCAGCAGGAAGTAGCTACAGAAGATACAATTCTGCACCCCTCAGCAACCCTTAGAATTGGGGGTTGGCAAGTCTCTAAGATAATTAGGCAGCTAGGTCAGGGTCATGAGCTCAGAAGTCACCCACAAACCCTGGAACCTTGCTGGAAAAGACCTTACCTGGTAATCCTGAACACTCCGTGGCCATGAAGGTGGATGAAATCAATCCCTGAATTCATCATTCCCAGCAAAAGATAAAAAGGGGGGCGATGTGGGGAGCGGGGTGCTGAAGCTGCTCCCCGGAATAGGAAAGCCGGAATAGGAAAGGCTGTCGCAGAATGGCGGCTGGCCCAGGGCGGGATTGGTCTCGCCAGCAGGTAAACAGGAAGTTACAGGGATAGGCTGATATACTCTCTGCAATTATGTCATTGCTACTGGCCTATCAGGTAGTGCCACGTGGACCCACGGGGAGAAGTAATTGGTGGAGAACGGTATAAAAGCAGCCAGTAAAAGCTAAGGAGCGGGACAACGAGGAGAAAGACGGGGAGAAGAACGATGGATGGAACGGGAAGAATGGGGCAGCAGAGAGGGGAAGAGGGGCTAAGATCTTCGGGTGGAAAAGCGGCAGAGAGGAGTACAAAAATGGTACGGATAGCAGTAAGACCTACGTACGGGGATAAGAGCAGGGAAAAGTGTCAGAGGGGTACAAAAGCGGTACGGAAGCAATGCAGACCTATGAGGAGAGGAACGGGAGGAAGGGTGGCAGAGAGAGGGCTGGAGAAGCGGGGAGGAGAGCTAAGACCAGTGGGGAAAGGGGCAGCAGAGAGAAGGGTATAAACACAGCCACTTTGGGCAATAAGGCGTCCGGTTGCGGTTCCGGCTTTTCCCAGACCCTCAAGAGTGTGACTTGTCGTAGGTAGTGTCGCTGCTGGAAGGCAACACTCAAGGACAAGTTATTGTGGAACGCACCAACTGTACCATTAAGGATTACCTTATTAAAACAAAAAAAAGGGGGGGGGGAGTATAGCACCCCCCGAGGCCATGTGAACCTGTATTATTTATCTTAAATTTTCTAGCATTGGATGCTGAAAGATGGTCTGCTGGAGATCGTCATTAGAATCTATCTCAGAAGCAAAAGGGTTACGTGATGTGGAAGGATCCCTTGACTGGTCAGTGGCAAGACCCAGATCCAGTCCTCAGATGGGGCAAGGATCTATTTGAGTTTTCCCAGAAAACTAAAATGGCCCGTGGTGGATTCCTGAGAGGCTTGTCCAGCAAGCTCCTGCTGGGAGTTTTGTGAAAGCTCGGGTACTGGCCATGGTGATGGCATTTGAGTCAGAATATTGACAAGCAAGTGTATTAGACCTTTATATATAAAGTATATATAAGTATATATAAGTATATTAGTATATTGTTAAGCACCCCTCTTTTTTTTTTCTTTCTCCTATGAGCACCAAGGTCCCGATATTTCCTGCCTTTTCTAAGTGGCAGCTTTGTGGGGTATGGACATGCACTGCATGCTCCCCTTCCCTTATTAAGGGAGGCAGTTAATCCTATGGAAATTACTAGTTCAATCACTCCTCTGGATTTGAGGACTCGCTCACGTGGGTGAACCTTAGCTCCTTGAATTTTAAAGCCATGTCTGCCTGCGTTATCCCCGTTTCTCTCTTACATACAGAAATTGTCTCTGAAGTGAACTGCACCAAGGTCAGCTGCACCCTAACAGCATGTTGGAATGGTAATGGTGATACTGTTGTCATTTGGTTGCCTGGAATCCTGCCTGTGCCTGTCGGGGCTAACGGAGAGGCCTCTGGTGGCTTGATAAGGCATAACTGAGACTTTGGCATAACACCGACCATCATGGCCAGCATTGCCCTGGCCTCGGCAGCCACCACCACAGCAGCGGTGACCCTAGGACACCCTACAGTAACTGCTGAGAACATGAACAAGCTTGCAGAACTGACTGCCTGAGCTATGGAACAACAGAACTTTATTAATGAACACATGCGGGTGGGCATGTTTACCTTGTAACAGCACGTTGATTTGTTGGCAGAGGAGCAGCAGATGCTGTGGGATATGGTCAGGGCCTCTTGTTCCCCATCATCCTGTCTTTATGTATGTAACACCTGTGCAAGTGCAAAATGTTTCCCAAGCCCAGGAACTGCTGTCTGCTCATTGCTACGGAACTAAAGATACTCCTAGCCATGGAACAGGGTTACCAGCCTCCCCAATATGGTTTGTGCAGCTGCAGCAGGCAACATGTTGATGGCAGCCAGTGATGGGTAAGATGGACCCGGCACTGACCAACCCAAGACAGGGGCGCTGTCATACTATGGAGATTCCCAATGATGGGTAAGGCTGATGACCCGAGAGTCCATAACCTAAGACAGGCACATTCAACTCTGCTTTAAATCAAAAAAGAAGGATTTATTGTGGGCTAAGGAGTTGATTAGCACTCATTGGGCTGGGCAGAAAAAGGAACTGGGCTTGTAGTTAAAAACACCTAGACTAACTGGACTCATCTATGTCCAATTTCCTGCTAAATTAGGATGTGGGGGGAAGAGTATATAAGGAGAGGTGAAGGAGTAATAAGAGGAGACTTAGCAGAGACTTCTGCCATCACTGGTCTCCTGTTGGTGCTTCATCCCCAGACCCTCTCTGTGTCCACGTTACTGGCTGTGCTGGCCGGAGCAGACAGCCATTTAAGGAGTGCATCAATGGATGGGAAAAATCTCTTGGTCTCTCTCTATCAACTGTGTCTTTCAAAGAATATATAAAAACATTGTCCAACAGAATGCTTAATTAATAAGCAGAAAATGTTCATTTTAAAGTACTTATTAATATGTCCATTTTTAATTTCTCAAAGAAAACTCAAGTAATAAGCTTTAAATATATCAATAAAGAATTACAAATTATCATTCATTTCTGGTTTCTTTGCCGACAGGATGTTGGTATTACAAACTGTGTTTCCACCTGAGAAATATATCTAATTAAGCTCCCCATGACATCCTACAAAACTTCAACTTCTATAATTCCCTCCAAACACTACATTTTACACTTAGGAAATATTAGTCTAGATGTGTCCTTAAAGGCTTGGCCCAATTCTGATACATGCTTATCACAATGTTTCATCAAAAAACTAATTTTTTGCTCTTATGTAAATGGCACATTCCACTAGTTCTGAAGATGAGTTCGGAAGAGAAATGAGGAAAAAAAGGCAAAGATATTCTTTCAATATCATTAGAGCAGACTTGTTTGTTGATCTTGCATAACACAGTCCAAGTCTGTTCTTAATGAAAGCAGAATACAGCACACAGGCAGAAAGTAGTAGAGTGATATAATGAAAAATTGTTTCTTGTGAATAATAGCATGCATTTGCCACTGTATTTTAAATTAAGCATTCATATTTCCAGGAGAAAAAATATTGCACTTGTCTCCTCCAACATCATACTTGTATCTTTTTTCGTTTCCACACTGCTTATTTGAACAGAGTAAAGAAACAGAAGTAATTAACATTCAGCTTTGTGGAAAACTGATCCTCTGTCATTTTGGATTGTTATCAAATTACAAGAAAGTCAGACTTTCCATCAGAATCTTGTATTCTAATGCAGTTAAGTGAGTTCATAAACTACAGAGTCTTTTGGTCTGACAGTCACGCTGTCATGCCATTGAAAAGACATTCTGGTGTTTTGGTTTAAAACAGTCTGATGATGGAAGACAGCAGTTGAACACGTGTGTATGGGATGCATACATACATGTGATAAGTGAAGCTGATGCTAGAGCTGGGCCTCTTCTCTCTCTTCTCTCATATTTTTTATCTAGCTCTTTGAGAAAGTGCATGGCTGACATTGTGCTAGTTACACCAAGGACTCGGAGAGTAGTAATTCTTTTTTTTTTTTTTTTTTTTTTTTTTTTTTTTTTACCATACACTGATTTCTGAACATAAGCATGTGTCAGATTTAGTAGGTTCTGGCAATGCATTTGTTGGTAAAGCATGGTCTCTGCACTCAAGAAGTTTATTATCTTATTGGCTAAACCAATGGGTAAAGAAGGCATTTACAGTCCACAAGGTGTGAAAATGGACTCCATAGGAAGCTGCTTGGCAAGGAGTTCTTGGTGGAGAACAGAGGATATGAATTCCTCCTCTGACCCAGGTGACCAAAACTGTGGAACATTCATCAAAGAATTGCAAATATTCAGTACCGGACCACATGTTTGCAGCTGTATAAACTGCATGAGAGAGGGAAAACAACGGTACTGCTTCCTAAGCTGCTGCAAGGATTAACCAACACACCTGTCTATGTCTAGTTATACTCAGTTTAAATAACTACCTTTGTCTTACCCATCTAAAGTTAAAATTCATTCTGTGGGAGATCTGGTTCTAACATGTCATTGCCATAGACTGAATGCTCGCAACCCCCTAAAATTCGAATCTTCTCACATAGTCATCAATTTGACGGCATTAGATGGGGTCTTTGCAAGAATGGATACCTCATAAGTGAGATGAATGATCATCGCATGGATGACCATCTGGTACTTAATCTACTGACACTTCCCAGACTCCAGAGTGCCCATGGTATTCTGCTGGAGGGGTCCAAGGAAACAGACTCAGTAATACTGGCACTGGCTGTGCTAATTCTGAGAGTTTGATTTCCGAATCAGTGAGACCCAGGAAGACATGGATGAGGATACTCAGAGGAGAGAGATGGAGAATGTGAGGCTTAGATTTTGCCTCTTAGGGCTGGGTGCGGGGGCCGGTTGTGGGGGAAGTGGCAGGGAGGCTGGCAAGGGGACAGGCTGGAGCCTAGGCCAGAGGGCTAAACCTTTCTAGGCTAGCTCAAGGTCTCTACCAAAATTCATTTTATGCATGAATAAGCATTCTCCCTCCATCTCCATCAAGATCTGGTCAGACCGTGGCCGATTTTCCCAGACACTGACACTTCATGAAAAACAATATCATGGAAACTAAGATAAATAAATAATCATCAAAAAAAGGACAACCAAAATAAATGGTACTGCCATGAACTCCTTTATCATGACCGAGGTTTGACAGAATCAGGGAGAACAGTCAAGGCTGCACAGTACTTAAGCACCCAAGCCCTGTGATGTCACAGGGAGCTTTGAAAGCAGGCACTTAACTCCTGCAAGTAATCAAACCAAGGATTTGAGTATTGGGAAATCTCTGTGGAAACAGAATTTGCATAGTATTAGTTACATTTAAAACCCTTTTCCATTTACTAGAATCTTATCTTTTCATAAAATTTTTACTGGATGTGTTAAATAACATTTACTTGAACAGTTAATGCTGCGATAATTGCAGTTCAAAGTTTTAATCAAAACTTTAATAACTGACTCTTTCAAGGCACATAATAAAAGGCTTATTATGGAATATAGAAGTGCCTGGCCAATGGGTAAGTGCACCATAAACGGTTCTTGAATGAGGGAGGGAATACATGCATGTGGGGTTGAGCAAAATGGTAAGTTCACCTTTCCACTGATATTCTGGTCAACGAGCTAGCTATTTCTGATAACACAGAATTTAAAATGCTGTAGTGTCCAATAAAACTTGTTATTATATTTTGAAGCTTTACCATGAATTAGATACTTTCTTTGAATTTTATTATATCTCCCCATAGAAAGTCACTTTATTTATATGATAATGAAGAGACTAAGAAATGCTAGATGTAAAATTACTTAGAAGAGTTATGTGTGCTATTGTGTATGTGTTCTACACAACACACATTTTTACAAACATGACACTGGAATATTTTACATGGTAAAATATGCAACCACTGAAGTCAAGATTCACAGATCAATTTAGTGCTATCTGCCCAACATTTTCTCATGTTAATTGACAAAAAACCAAATTTGTAAACCAATAGCTGATTTGCACAATGACATAGATTATTAAAAATACACATAACTATACATGAATGTAAAGGCTGAAATAACACGTTCTACAAATATATTTTACATGTTCATAAATACATAAATACTCCTTGCAGTAGTTAGTTGTTTCATTAGGCAGGTTTTTTTAAGGACAAAACATAGTAATTTTCCCCCTATATTCTTCTATACATTTTTTTTAAAGAATTCACAGATCCTACTGAGTTAAGAGAAAAAATATTTAAGGTACAGTAACTGTTTTAAAAAGTGGTAATGCAACAAGATGGAAGAATCCACCATGGGGGGGGAGCAGGTTTTGGGGAGGGGAGTGGGGAATCCCAGTGCCTGTAAAACTGTGTCTCATGATGCAATGTAATAAAAAAAAATATATGGCTAACGACACACCATAAAAAAAAAAAGTAGATAGTGCATTTTCTTTTTTTTTTAGATTTATTTTTATTATTTTTTGATTGGAAAGGCGGATATACAGAGAGGAGAGACAGAGAGGAAGATCTTCCGTCCGATGATTCACTCCCCAAGTGAGCGCAACGGGCCGATACTATGCCGATCCGAAGCCAGGAGCCTCTTCCGGGTCTCCCACGCGGGTGCAGGGTCCCAAAGCTTTGGGCCGTCCTCGACTGCTTTCCCAGGCCACAGGCAGGGAGCTGGTTGGGAAGCGGGGCTGCCGGGATTAGAACCGGCGCCCATATGGGATCCCGGGCGTGCAAGGCGAGGACCTTTAACCACTTGCGCCACCGCGCCGGGCCCGATAGTGCATTTTCTAATATACATAATCTCTACGGTATGCCTAATGATATTATGAAATATATCTGAATTCAGTTGTAAAAATTAAGATGGTGTCTCAAATTTAGATATTTTAAAATGATAAATAAAACAATGGAGTGACTGGAGTAAGTAACTTTGCAAATTAAGAAAAGATTATCTGCATTTAATCCTGGTGAAATTCTGGGTATAAGTGAACAAATGAAAAAAGGATATCATTGATCAAGCTGTATCAGATATTTAAATGTGCTTTCTTCCTTGAAAAAATTAAATTGAAGCTAGATTTAGTAATGGAATAATCCATACCTTTCCCTTATAAGGTCCCAAGTCTTTCTGACAATTTTAATAATGGTTATCAATAACACTAAAATCAGCAGTATTTGTGTAATAGAACTATCAAAATTGTTGGGGAACAATGGTTAACCCCGTGGCACAGAGTGTGGCTTGCTCAGCTCTTGAAGCCAGTTCTTCCTCTCCCGTAGAGAGCTTGATTTTCAGGGAGGCTTGTGGCTGCTCCGAATAAGGACTGTACTTCCCATTGTTGGGAATGGTCATTTCACCTTGAGGTTCAGAATAAACAAAGTGAATGTACAACTTTCAGAATGCATGTTTAAGGGTTAGGGTGGCTTCCTTTGAGCTTTTATCAGGAAGAAGATGTGGCAGTCGAGTTTACACAGGCTCCTCTGACCACTAGCCAGCCATTGTCCGTGATGGCAGAGCCACATCCTGCTGGTGTTGACTGCAGAGCCACCATCTCATCCTGTACTGTTAATTTCTGCTCTAGATTTATATAGGAGAGATAGATTTTACTGTTACTCATTGCTATGTCATTGAAAATTTCAAATGTTACTCAAGGAGAAAAATTAACTAAAAATGAACTTTTCAGGTTGTGTCAAATTATTAAAATGAAGTCAGAACCAATTATCTAAGACATGGCTTCTCCAATTAAAACTACATGTGCACAGTGACATAAAGAGGCTCTTTAATTCTTTTCCTAATTCGTAACGATGATACTTAGATATATCCTTTAGTTTGCATATGTAGATGAAAGACTTCTTATCATTATATTGTGGCATTCATTTAGCTTCAATGAAATTATATTTATGGGTGATTAACAAAACTACATGTTTACTTGCTACACTCAACATATTAACTGTGACCATAATTTTAACACTGAATTTTTGTGTCATAAGAAAAAGGCATTAACTTGAATTTGGTAATTTCTTCATGACAGAAAGTTTTACAAAATGTGTTTAATGATCACATTGTGCAAAGCAAATGAATTTTTGGCTTTCGATATCCCATTTTACTTTGCTCTCTGTTTCATTTCATTTTGAGGCATTCATTCTGTGCTATTGTTTTATTACAGAGATAAAAACGGAATGATAATAAAATGAAAACAGCTTTTTATTACTTATGTAAAGCCGACTTCATGCATCAAATGATGCTCAGAATAATGTCAAAACATATAGGAAAAGAAAAATAGCACCCACCTCCCTGATAATGATGTAGTTTCATAGCCTTATAATGATGTACATTTGGGATTTTTCAGAGAGCTGCTTCATCAAAACACAACAGCTGAGATCAATCAGGAGCCCAGAAACTAGAGCAGGGCAGACCAGGGCTGAACTGCAGGACTTTCTGCTGTTTGAAAAGACAGTGTCTTCTGGAAACTCTTCAGTACAGAAAAAAAAGTCATCTTAATGTTCCTTAAGTGATTTACAGGAACACTCATCCTTTATTATTTTTATTTTTCCTCTTATGTCATAACAGGCTTGCAATTTCAGAAAAAAATCCATTTGTTGCTAATTCCATAGACTTGCTCTAATGCAGCTAAAACAAAGAAGCTACTGTCAGGATTTCTAATGAGCCTAGAACTCTTGACGACCGTTCTGCTTGTTATTGATGTAAAGAAGTCTGCAACAACAAAAGGAAGGAGCATTCACAGGGCCTCCAAACACCCAGGCACAGGTATGTTCAACAGTGGAAAACACGAAAATTGTCCTTGTTATATTTAATGACCGTGGGGTATGTCCTGATAAAGGCAAAACAGTTTTAAATATCCTAAGTTGAAAATGCATCTAATACAAGCAACTTCAATAATAACTTAGTCTAACCTATCACAAACATGTTCAGGTCACACATGGACCTAAAGTTGGGCAAAATCATCTAATGTAAAACCTATAATATACTATTGAATATCTAATGTTATTTACTAAGTATTGCACTGGGAGTAAGACCCTGGATGGTTGTTGGGGTGCAAGCATAACCACTTTAAGTTAAAATTATAGATAAATCTTTCTATAATTTTAAAGAGCTGTGTGTGCCTTTGCTACTAATTAAACCATAGATCTAGGAAGTTCAGTGTTAGATTTGTGCTGCCTGATACAAACTCATCTGCTGATTGAATCATTCAACCCTTAGCATCAACTATGCCATACACATGTTCCAGATTGTCGATTAGGAAGAAACAGCTATATGCATTGTAACCAATATTTCCAAAGTTGATTTCTGTTTTCACAACAGTAGTTAGCATTTGGTATAATTATCATATATTTTCACAACTACACTTTACACATTTTTTTCCTTTTGTGTGGAATTCTAAGTATTAATTTTCTGAACCTCAATAATTGCCTTATATATATTTTTTTCTCATGAATTCTGAACCAAGATAACAAAAGTCATAAACAAGTTTACTCTTTCTATGAATTAAATCAATCTGGAATCCCTACCCAGATTAAGATGTGCACCTACACTGTTAAAAGAGATCCCTAAATCCAGCATAGAACTCTTTAAACTTCTATAGTGATCAGATTTCCAAGTACAAGTGGAAAAGTTGTATATGGTCCATCTGCCCATCTTCCAGATATAACCATGACAACCAGATCTATAGCAACACAATACACACCAGCAAAAACATGAAAAAAAATCCAGATTCCACTGAAAGAGGAATGGATAAAGAAACTGTAATTTCTACTCCATAGAATACTACACAGCCATTAAAAAGTGAAATTCTACCATTTTCAAAAAGTAATCCCAACTGGAGACCATTATGCTCAATTAAATAAGCCAATCTCAAAAGGATAAATATCGTATGTTCTCCCTGATATAAGGCAACTTTCACAAAAAAATCAAAATAAAAAGATACAGAGGTAAACAAGCATATAACATACTATCGTAGATGAATTATCAGAGACTAGCATCCCTGGACATGAACATATGTTGCAGTATGCATCTCTACTCCCAACAAGACTCCCAGTGAAACTCTCAAATATAAATTGACACTTTGATACCAGATGTTCTCCCATTGCCTAAATGTGGAAGGCCATGATGCACTCCAACAACAGAACGTTGGACTTCTTACTGTTGCTGAGGGACTGAGAGACTCATGGACCTCATGACAGTTTGGTCCTAGTATACACAAATAACTCCTTTGCTGAGAGAGAACTTACAAGTACAGTCCCTTTAAAATGCCAGAGAAGAATCTTAAATACCTTGGAATTAACCTAAGCAACGATGTGCACAGCTTCTTCGAGGGAAATTACAAAACACACACACAAAAAGAAGAAATAGAAGATGCTAAAAGATGGAGAAAATTACTGTGTTCCTGGATTGACAGGATCGACATCATCAAGATGTCTATTTTACAGAAAATAATAGACAGGTTCAATGCAATCTCAATCAAAATTCCAACAGTCTTCTCAGCAATAGAAAAGATGATGCAAAAGTTCGTCTGGTAGCACAAGAGACCACAAACAGCCAAAGCTATCCTGAAGAATCAAAACCAAGCTGGCGGAACCACAGCTCCAGACCTCAAGACATACTCCAGGGCAGTGGTTATCAAAGCAGTCTGGTACTGGCACAGAAACACTGATCAGTGGAACAGAATAGATACCCCAGAAGGTAGCCCACATATGTACAGCCCAAGAACTAAAAACAATCAGCAAAAGAACTGAAAAAGGTTGATCTTTCCAATCAATGCTGTTGAGACAATTGGAGAGCAGAAAGTAGAAATAAGAAACAAGACCCCCCCCCCCACCGGTCACCTTATATAAACATCAACTCCAAATGGATCAAGGATCTAAGTCTGCACCCAGACACCATCAAACCATTAAAGGAAAACATCAGAAGCCAGTCTGAAGATACAGGGATTGGTAAAGACTTTTCTGAATAGTCGCCACATGCACACAAAGCCAAAACAAGCAAATGAACTACAGCAAACTAAGCAGCTTCTGGCTACCAAAGGACCAGCAAAATGAGAAAGCAACCAACAGAATAGGAGAAAATCTTTGCACACTACACAACTGATAAGGGACTCATACCCAAGATTTACAAAGAGCTTCTGAAACCCAATGTGAACAAGACAAACAACCCAGTTAAGAAATAGGGGAAGGAAATGAGCAGAAAATTTTCAAAAGAACAAAATCAAATGGGTAATAGACATATGAAAAAAGTTTCAGGCTCCTTAGCTAGTAGTGAAATACAAATAAAAACCATGGTGAATTTCCACCTAATTCCAACTGAGATTGGTCTACATATGAAATTCCACTTACACCTAATCCTCCATTTATGACTTGGAAGGAAAGGACATACAAGAGAGGCATGCAAGGTTTGAATAAATTTGAATTTTAAGAGAAAAGAAATAGCTAAATATTAATAGATATGGGAATTAAAACATTAGAATTTGTATCCTTAAAAGTTTCTCTTTTTGAAAGAGAGAGAAAGGGAAGAAAGGAGGAGAAAGAGGCATATCATATTCTTAGACTTGTTTCTAAGTATCAAGCAGGATCTGTTCTTAGTATTAATATCACCTTCACATTAGATTTCTGAGTAGTAATTATTATCTATTTGCAGGGACTTGAGAATCTAATATATCAATAAATCATCTTAAAGATTTGTTCCTTTCAGTTAAAATTTAAGAGATAGGTTATACAGAAGGCTTTCTTTGTCTTTCCTTCAATTTCTCCTGTAGATGAGTTGGGCATGTTTTCCTTATCTGTCTGCAGATAAGGAAACAAACATGTTTCCCAAACATGTGGGACTAATAACCCTGTGTTAGAGTTGCATGAATCTGTTTTTTTTTTTTTTTTGCTTTTACAATTTAATGGTTTGGAATACAGAGGATGTGTTTTTGAATCTTGCTGGCAACTACAAAATATTTGATAATAATACAAAAGATATATATATCTTTATATATATATATATAGTATTTGCATGGGAGAGTTCTGATGCATTTACATTTTAGAAGATCATGGGCTACTTGGGGGACCAGCATTGTGTCACAAAGGGTTAAGTTGCCACCTTCAAGGGCTGCATCCCAAATAAAAACCTGTTGAGTCTTGGCTGCCCCACTTCTGATCCAGCTCCCTACTAATGTGCCTGGGAAAGCAATGAGGATGGTCAAAGTACTTGGGCCCATGCATCCATTTGGGAGAACTGGAAGAAGCTCCTGAAGTCCCTAGCTGCTGGCCTTCATGTGGTCTAGCCTGTGGTTTTGTGGCCACTTGTGGGATGTATCTCTGTCTCTATTGCTTTGTATTTTTTGTCCTCCAGATTAATAAATCTTAAAAAAAATATTATGGGTCTAATTAACAGTGGATGAAAGTTATTAATGACTAGGAATGACTGCTTTTGTTTAATGCCTTGGGAGGTTTTGTGTTTACGAAAAGCAAGGCATAAAATTTTATATAGGCACTGGTAAAGACTTCTAAGAATATTCTTAGAATATGCACAAATACTAATGACGATCTCCAGTGCTCTCATGATTTGAGGAGGAAACGAAGGGCAAGGAAGACCGCATGTGTTAGACATTTCTTGAATGAACAGTAAGGAATGGAGCCACTTGGATGAATAAAATAAAGAGAAAATAAAACATTGCTGCAGAGAGTGACTGGAATTTTCGGGACTCTAATGGAAACAGCTGCCAAAGGAGATGACTGACAACTAAATTTATTAACAAACACATGAGACTGCAAAATGATTTGGAGGGAAATGGAAGAATGCGTTATTTTTACATTAGCTTAAGTGCATATTTTATACAAGCTCCACAGAGATTAAGGGAAAAAAAAAAGCTTAGGTTGGTGAATGAGTATTTGAAAGCAAAGTTAGACAGGAATATAGCAATAAGCTGCCAGATTTCTCTCATGTTTCAGCACCAGAAAATTATGCAAATAGCTATAGCATTTCCTTTAATAAATTCCATTTCCTAAGCCTCTGTCATGATTTGAATGTACAATTGAAAGTTATATTTTTCCAAGTTTATTCCTCCAAACAAATTTCTATTTAGCACAAATTAATAAACCAAACTCTTTCCTTCCATAGGACAAACATTTTGGGTGATTAATTCTCACCAGATATCATATTTCAAATTGTATGCATTTAAAAATATGGGATGTTTTGTAGTGGCAAAGAAAGTCCTACACATCAGATATGCTCAATTCTGGCAAAGAAACTTTTACAATGGGTTCATGAGATAAGAAACAGCAATTAACATATGCTCAGAAACAGCCACATGTTCTTTAATAGCCCAGAAGTTTCACTCTAATGACTTATCAAACATAATGAATAAGCCCAAACCTAGGAGTCATAGACTTTTTTTTATTGCATTTAATTTTATAACAACGTTCCATAGGCTCTGATGTTCCCCCTTCCTCTTCCCTTGCCCTCCCCCCATGGTGGATTGCTCCACCTTATTGCAGTATTACAGTTCAAATCTAGTCTTATTTCTTTCATTACAAGCATGTGCCTTGCATAGTGTCCAGTATCTTATTGCCCAGTTGAATTCAACAATTTCTTGAGGAGACCAACTCTGGTCTGGAGACACAGCTGGCAGATCATTGTTCTGACCAATCAAATGCCATACTATAACATCAATAACCATCTCCAACATGATGGGGTTAATCAACAATATTGCACAGGTACCCTTTTACAAATTGACAGCATTTCAACTTAAATTAAGGCAAACATGAGGAGTCATAGACTTTCAAGATATGTCAAAAGGACCTAAAAATTTAGATATCTCTTCTTTTTTTGTAAAGAAGATGATAATTAAGTATTCTAAATTCAAGCCAATACACAGGTCAAAATATTTGAGAGAACTGACAATAGCCCTTGAAAAAATTTTATCTAGCATATATGGTCAGTGGTCAAATTCTCTAAAAACAGAGCATGAGGCAAGAATTCTCAAATGCTTGACTTTGAGGGGGTCTGTTCTCATGATTTGCAAACAAGGGACAGACGAGTGCATTAAAGAAACAGATGGGGCCAGTATAGATATGGTTGCAGGATTCCAGAATATCGACTGTACATACTCAGTGAATTATCTCACATAAGGAAGAATATATTCTCCCTCCCCAGTGTTATAACCACTGTCATGAATCCCTCACTCTGTGAGGTATCTCTGTTTTCAAGAAAAGGTAGTTTACAGAATTCTTCACAATATCTACATTTAAAGTAAAGAGGGCAAGATAACTAACAATGTAAAAGGAAGAATAATGAGATGGCACAAGATTTGAAATTCCTTGTCCAATCTCTTCAAGGGAGGATTAGGAAGGGAGGTAGCACTTGTCATATGAGATGGCTCCTGTGGCTGGGGCAGAATCCCAGAGAAAGACATGGCTGGAGATCTGGAAACACCTGCCTCTTAAGGGCAGCTAAGTGGGACAGTGACATCTTCAATGCACATTAAATCAAGCAACTGCCCTCTTTCCAATGCATAGGAGCCTGTTGCCGGTTGTTCCTGGGCTATCTTTTGAAAGTGAAGAACTCTTAAACCCCATTACTATTTTGCTGCCTATCTGGGAACAAGGGAAACTTTTTTTTTTAAAAAATGAAATATTCCTTATATAGCTAAGCTAAAACAAACATTGATAGTTCAAAGTCTAAAACTTTATTAGATGGACTATTTTCATTGTTCATTTTCCCCTGTGCACTGATATATATGGATACTCTGCACTGACTTTCTAAAGACACACTGATGCTAACCTGATCAAAAGTGGATAAACATGTCAGTTGGTACAGTCACAAGCTGCCTACATGGCACATTGGATAGAATTAATCATAGTGTCTTTCTCAGATCTCCACCTGTTGTTGAGGGAATGAGAAGACCTCTCTTAGTGCACATCTATGTGGCATGCTGAGCAAAGAGAAAGCCTGAGGAGCAGAAAAGGGAATTCTTCAAGCTGTGAGGCCAGTGATTCAAGGACAGCACAGTCATTCCAGCACTTGAATTTTACCTTTGTCAGTTGGAGGGATTGGTATCTATAGTTTCTAAAAGTATTCTTGTTCTGTAGTCCCGTCACTCTCAGAGCCTGGGTAAGTACCCAGTTAACAAAACAGATTATTTTTCAAAAAAGATTTATTTATTTGAAAGGTTGGGTCACCCAGATACAGAAGGAAAGAGGGAAGAGAGGAGGAAGTAAGTGGGAAAGAGGGAGAAGGGGAGGGAGACAAAGAGAGGTAAAGTATGTTCCCTCCTTTTTTAATGACATATTTAATTTATTTTCAAAGGGTAGAGTTATAGAAGGAGAGAAATGAGAAAGCAAAGCAAGAAGAGAGGGAGGAAGAAAGAGATGAGAGAATGAGATAGAGAGCAGGAGAGAGAGAGAGAGGAGAGAGAGCAGGAGAGAGAGAGAGAGAGAGCAGGAGAGAGAGAGAGAGAGAGATAGAGAGCAGGAGAGAGAGAGAGAGAGCAGGAGGGGGGGGGAGGGATTGTCCCTTTGCAGCTTTACTCTCCAATGGTGGCAATAGCCAGGGCTGAGCCAGGCTGAAGACAGGAGCCTCATGTGGACCTAGCATGTGGGTCGCAGGGGCCCAACTGTTTGGGCCATTTTCCATTGTTCACAGTTGCATCATTAGGGAGCTGCATTGGAAGTGGAGCAGCTGGGATTTGAACTAGCACCCATACGGGATGCTAGCATTGTAAGCTGTGGCTTGGCATGCTATACTACCATGTCAACCC
Organism: Ochotona curzoniae; assembly: GCF_017591425.1. Classification (NCBI taxonomy): domain Eukaryota; kingdom Metazoa; phylum Chordata; class Mammalia; order Lagomorpha; family Ochotonidae; genus Ochotona; species Ochotona curzoniae. The sequence goes on from NW_024466502.1 coordinate 13,138,283, forward strand.
TCAGGACAGAATTTGTGCCTTGAATTCCTGGTCCTCTATGCAATCTTGAGCAATCTGTGGCAGTCCTGTGAAAGGATAGGAACTGAAAAATGTCCAATCTTTTGTGGGTCTAAGCAGTATCCCACTGCTCCTGCTAGGTATGGACAGGGTTGTAACGCCCTAACTAGCTTCTCCAATGAGACATCCACTGATTTCATTTGAAAGAAATCAATGCCAAATGGCTGTATATTCTAAATGCTTACTCTAGTTTCTCTTCCTAACTTATCACAGGCTTGTTAACAGGCATTTCATTGTCTGGCTTGAATGCCATGCTACTCTTTGGGAGTCTGCTCTGCATTATTAATTCACTGCTAGAGGAAATAGAAAAGAACATTGGGAAAGAAGAGAACTAATCCTTTATTACACCAGATCTTGGGACTGGAAGAGCGATCTATTAATCACTAAGTATCTTCATACTGTCCGACAGGGAAGTCACAAGCTGCATGTGGCTATTTAAATCTAGATGTAAAATGGAGTCACACTGGCCACACTGCGCATGGTCAGTAGGCACACATGGCAGAGGCTATAATATGGCACTCCACTGAGGCTTGCAGCTGCACAGCACCCTTGTCATCTCAGAAAGCTGGGTGGATGATGCTACTCTAACATGCTGATTCATTTTTCTGCAGTTTCAATATGAGTATATTTTGGGTATTTCTCACAAACACATCTCCTTACTAGCATTTTAGAACTACTTTCTGGCTCCCTAAATAGAGACCATCTCGCCAATGCTATCCTGTCATCAACTGCAAATCTTCATAGGACAACATAGCCAACATAGCCATTCAAATTCACGAGCTTCCACAGCAATGAACTCCAACAGCTCAGAATCGGCCTAGTAACCCCTGTTTCTAACTAATAACAGTAGTTAGAAACTAAAAGTTCAAATCATCTAAAATCAAATCAAATCATAAAAAATTACATACATGAAGGATTTCATCTTTTCTGTCTAGATTATGAACTATCTGAGGCTGTAGAGGAAAAAAGGCAGTTGACAGGAGATAGGGAATCTTGTAGACTATGATAACCAGAGGCATCCCCGCTGAAGGCTAAGCTTTAAGCTGACCTTGGAAGAAGACTAGAAATTGACTAGGGAAAAGAGAAAAACAGCATATATGAAGCTACTTCAAAACGTTTATGAGAAAATCATGAGTTAAAAAATGTTTTGGTTTAAAAATGGAAACTCATGCAAAGAGGCAATTTTCAATAGACTCATGAAAATGTGCATTATAAAAATACATGATTCTTGGGCCCAGCACAGCAGCCTAGTGACTAAACTTTGCCTTGCACATGCCAGTTTCCCATATGAGTGCTGGTTCATGTCCTAACTGCTCCACTTCCCTTCCAGCTCCCTGCTTGTGGCCTGGGAAGGCAGTCAAGGATGGCCCAACGTCTTGGGATCCTGCATCCATGTGGGAAACCCAGAGAAAGCTCTTGGCCCCTGGCTTTGGATTGGTTCAGCTCTGGCCATTGCAGCCACTTGGGGAATAAACCAGTGGATGGAAGATCTTTCTTGGTCTCTCCTTCACTCTGTAAATCTGATTTTCCAATAAAAAAATCATAAAAAAATGTCATTTTTGCGTATCAAATAAGCTTATCCTTTAATTGACTTTTCCAGAAACATTTCCATGTACCACATGTTTTAATATGTGCATATGTAAGCCTATATATTCAGCAACATATTCCTATCTTGCTATTGGTTCGAGAACATATTTGGAAATTATTCTGTACTGAAACTTGCTAAAATAGAAATAAATGTGTTTAATTATCCTGTCCTAATTTGAAGCCTCCTCCTGTCCACCTGCTCCACTCTGAGGTCTCCCCCCTGCTCTGTGCATATGACCTCCTGTTAAGAGGTTGTCAGGATTGCTCTTGTTTACAAAAGTAGGAGGAAAATGTGGTCTAGTCTTGCATGATAGATATGTAGCTTCCCGGACAGGTTCTTCTTTTTCTTTTTTTAGATATTTTATTTAGTTTTAATGGGAAGTCAGATTTACAGAGAGGAAAAAAATCCTCCATCTGTTGGGTCTCTCCTGTAGTGGCTGCACCAGCCGGAGCTGAGCTTTGATCTGAAGCCAGGAGCCAGAGCCCCCTATGGCTCTCCCTTGTGGGTGCAGGATCCCAAAGCTTTGGACCATCTTTGCCATCCAGGCTACAAGTAGGGAGCTGGAAGGGAAGTGGAGCAGGTGGGACATGACCCAGCGCCCGTTTGGGATTCCGCTGCATGCTTGCAATGTGAGAATTTTAGCTATTAAGCTACTGTGCTGGGAGATAGCTTCATCTTCAAGTGGGAAGACTGAAAAATCAATAATGGAAATGTCTTTAACTCTGGGTACAACAATTGTAGCCCTAACACTACTAAAGCCTCATTGTGGGTGTCTCTTTTTGAAAGTGGAAATTAATATTTCACTAGCTATAGGCCAGAAGTTCTCATTTATTATATCACAGACTATTCCACATATAAGAATAGTAGAAAATACTAAAGATAAAACACTTTACAAATATCTTGTTTTTGTTTTTCATTGAGGGAACATACATCCGAATTGAGAACAAGCAGAAACATCAGTGTATGTTCATTTTAATTAATTAGGAAGTGACAGGAAGTCAAATGACCTCTTGGTGTGTAGGGGCCTATGTTTCTGGTCTCAGAAGCACCATAGGTTGCCTGAGTGTATTTGAGCAGATAGGTTCTGGCTGCTGCTTCCAGAGTAAAGGGGGCACACCAAAAGAGGACTGCTGGGGGCTTGTAGTCACAGACTCTGATATTGCGCCAAATAGTTGGACCAATTTCAAAAAGCCATTCTGGTGGCCTAGTGACTAAACTTTTTGCCTTCAACAAGCCAGGATCCCCAATGCGTGCCAATTCTAATCCGCACGGCGCCACTTCCCATCTTACTCCCTGTTTAAGGCCTAGAAAAGCAGTCGAGGATGGCTCAGAGCCTTGGAATCCTGCACCTGCTTGGGAGACGCGGAGGAGATTCCAGGCTCCTGGCTTTAGATTGGTGCAGCTCCAGCTGTTGTGGTCACTTGGGAAGTGAATCATTGGCCGGAAGATCTTCCTCTCTATCTCTCCTCCTCTTTGTATATCTGACTTTGCAATAAAAATTTAAAAATCTAAAAAAAAAAAGCCATCCCTCATATTTCTTTACATTTCTGGCTCTAAGTCTGCTTGACATATTTCTTTCAATATTTAGTTACTTTTACATATTTTGGAACTTGCATTAATTTGGGGTTCATTTTACCTTCATTTTTATGCAAAAGCCCACACGTATGAGATTATAGTAAAGAAAAAAACATGGAAAATGAATTGAAAGGCTAAGCTGTGCTGAAGGAGTTTTGAAATCCATACATACAGAAGGCTGTCAAACAGTTCACGGAGAATGTATGCCATTAAAAATACTAGTTTTCAATTTTGTTCACCAAATGTACTTATCTAACCAACTCCTCCATGTGCTTTAAGGAATCCTCTCATATTTTCTTGTATGTTTTTGAATCATAATGCTTGGTTTTCTTACTCATACCCTTTTCTCATTTCATTTATATAAATGATTACCATCAAACAACCACAAACCAATATGCAGCAAAGATTGCCTTAATGTAGAAGGCCAACAATGAATGTGTTGAAGAATATGCATCAAAACAACGCTGGCATACCTATCAGATTTGACAGTGTTAACACACATGAGTAAACATTTTAAGACATGCGGACAACAAAGCTCTCACAGCCTCAAAGGAGTCAGAGAAAGAATATATTTCTGAGTTGAATGTATGAGAACAGTCAGGGCAGAGAAAACACAGCTAAATTAACTCTATTGAGGATGGCTGGAATCCTAGGAGGGCCACCTGAAAATTACATTTAATATGCTAACACTATTACCAGAACATTTCTATGCTTCCCATAAAGGTCTTGCTAACAGTAATTAAATTTTAAGACAGTCAAATCTGGAAAGGAATAAAACTATAGTGAAAATACAATTACATCGGCTAGAGGAGGTCTTCCCCTTCAAATACTAATTAAAAAAATTGAATTGTGGCTACCCAGGGACACTAAGACTGGCCATACCTGTATTAAATTACACCTAATCACACTTAGGTTCCTAAAAATCGAATACATTTAACACCAAAATGCTTTGGACTTGAGCAACATGTAAATGGCATGCTCAATGTTTGGGTCTCCTCTCATCAACAGCAACACAGAGTGCAAAGGGAAAAGGAAAGTACATACCAGGACAGGGACAGCAGGTGCAATGCACAAACAAATAAAAGACTGTTGAGAACTAACTTCATGAAGTTGCTATAGCTTCCAACCTAGAATGCATTTATTTCAAAAACATGCTAGATCATGGGCCTGTTTTGAAAAAAATAATTTTTCTTTTTTATAGAAAGCAAGCTTTATCTATAAACAGCACTTTTTTTGTAGTTATCTGTTCAGTTGGACCCTAACTTGTCACATCATTCATGAATAATTTGAGAACAGTATCGAAGTGTCAACAGCACTCACACACCAAGTTCCACTCGGTGAAAGCATCAGCGCCTTGCTCTTAAACTTCAACTATGAGATAATGCAAACAACACTGTAAACAGTGTAAGCTTCTGAAAGCTTAAGTAATAAAACCCTAGTGTAATAGTATGGCAGGAATCTGAATTAGCTTTTCATTACAGTGAAAGAACTGGACAAGTAACTTACAAGGGCATCAGTTTCATTTTGCCTCATGGTTTTGAAGCGTCATAGGGCAACTTGGGCAAGATAAATTTCTCTTGGGTAACTATGAGCATGCCAGGGACACTAGTGCTTAAAAACGAATAAGTTAATACACAAGGAAGATGAGAAGATGGTGTTTGGGTAACTGAGATGAGAGAAAGCAATTCTGAAAGCCTACTGATTTCAGAGCTAAACCTCACATCTAACCTTAAATACTACTGCTATTTGAGGTTACTTGCACAAGGAGCTCTAGGGAAGTCAGGGGAGTTCATTTGAAATAGTCATTTATATTTTCAGATTATTTATTCATATGAGAATTTGGAGACATTATAAAACCTCCCCAGTAAGGTGCAATACTTATACATTGGGATAAGAGATTTGAACTGAAGCTAATTTTTTTTAAAGTCCCTAATTGAGAAAATTGGATGTAAATGAGCTGAAACACAGAAGTATTGTTCAGGAAGATACTCAAATCCTTACAGATATTAATCCTTTCATAAAACTTTAAAATAAATATATGATTTTAAACATTTTCTTCTGCAATGGCCATGTGCTACTCTTTCACCAGAAGTTCTCTTCTTTTCTATGGAAAAGAATTGTAATTACATGGAAGATCATGATATTCTGTTTTGCTCAGCAAACCATATAAAGAAACACCTTATTCAAACTGGGAAGTTGTAACCCTCTCATCCCTTGGAAGTAGTTAGCAGGTTAAATTTGCTGATAGCAATAGTGCAGGGAAACGCATGAATACATAAATTCATGTATATATATATGCACAAATACACAAATGTTTGCATCTGTTTATTTGAGTTGTGGAAAGATAATGGGAGAAAGAATGAACACACAATGAGCATTCTCTGGTTCACTTCCCCAGCACTTAACCAAAGTGGTCATCCAAGAACTCAGTCCAGCTATCCATGTAGGTGGCATGAATCTCAATTATTTGAGTCATCATCATTACCTCCCAGCGTTGGTGTTAGCAGGAAACTAGAGTTTAAAGGCAGAGCCAGGCACTGAACCATGTTACTGCCATGTGGTAGGCAGGCATCTTAACCTGTGCTTCAACTGATAGTCGAATGCCAACCTCACATGGTAAAATGTTGATATTTGTAGACCTCATATCCCTGATTGACCACGAAATGGGAATGCCATGTTTCACAGCCTACAAAGATCTTCCCTTCTGCTCCTATGGAAGAGCCATTTAGTTAATAATTCCAGCCAAGCACCTGGAATTTGCAATTCCTTGGTAGGGGACTGTTAATACCGCCCCCACCCCAACACACACACACTTTTTTTTTTGCCTCTTCAATAAATTGCAAATAGAATTTTGTAATTTGGAAGGACAAACATGAAAAACACAACTCTTAAAATTTATTTCAGCTTTCAAAAAAAGAGAGGACGAGAATGAGAACTAACAAAGAAACCACTGTTGATTCAGACTCTTAGAGACATGACCTCAGGCTGCTTTGCACCTTTCAACACAAGGTAACGGAAAATGCCACACGTGGAAAACTTGAAAGCACAACATTAGGATGCAAAACATCTCCTGAAATGATTGATTTCCTCTCCCTGATTTCAAAGTGAGTAGCCTTTCTATTTATAAAAGTCTCCAGGGACGTTCACAGTGTTCCTGAAGACACTAAATAATCCCAAATGAAAAATCCATATCTGTGGGGGCTATCAATCCCTATTCTTTTTCTTCAGATTGCTCCATGGCAGGCATGGGAGACCTCTGATCTATTGGCTCTGCCATGAGCCAATAAACCAGTTCCAGCCAGCAGCCCGGCCATTTAGCAAGGGGGTGGCAAATAAATCTCGCTGGTAGACTACAATGTGCTTAGGGAGGCTTCAGCAGTTTGTAGTTGGGCTTCAGTCGCCTGATGCATGTGGCTGACTGGCCTTTGTGACATCCTTTGTGGGCCACGGTAGGAGTTCTCTAGCACAGACTTCAACCCCTGCCTGATTTTCATCATCAGGTCCTGCCTAACAGATGGATATGTCTCCCATGTCAGAGCCATGGCACCCAATGAATTTCCTAATTTTATAGTTGCCACTGACCCAGAGATTCACACTACCAAGGCGTGGCGGTTGCCAAAGTCAAAGATTGAGAACTTTGGGACACCATGAATTGGGCTGGTGATCACTGGGGGTGGGGGGTAAGATGAGGCAGTATTCCCATAGATCACTGGTTTATTCTGGCTTTGGTCCTTCTTATTTAGTGCTTCCCTCTATTTTTTTTTTTTTTTTCTTACAAGCCTGTCACCAGGGGCAATAGTGGCAAGTGAAGACAAATGCAGTGCTGCCCGGCTGTCTCCCATATTTCCAAGGGTGTGGATGGTGGCTGTCTGGAGCACTGTTGTGACCTCACTAGCAAGCCCACTTGGCTTCTCTGATTGCCTGGACTTGGATTGCACTTCCACTCCTGGTTTCAGCTTCCTACTGAAATGGAACGATAGGGGGTGATGGCTCAAGGGGATGGTTATCCGCCACTCACAGGGAAACAATCGACTTTGGCAGCTCCTGGCTTCAGACTGCTCCAACTCTCACTACTATGGGCAGTTGAGAAGTGAACCTTTGGGGAACAAGTGGGGATCGCTTGGCATGTTACCCTTTAAAATAAAATAAGTAAAATAGGTTTCTGGATTGCAGCCATCATCTATCTGAAATCATACTTTCCTTAAAACACAATACAGTTCTTTAGTGTCACTTTTATCTTTAGTCAATCCTGTCAGTGCTGCCAATGGATCTTTATCATCAGTATTGAGAATTGTTCTTTTTCTATCAAGTGCAAACTTTCAACTACAATCTCTAATTCCTTAATAGCATTAAAGTGCTTATATACAATGTGACAAGATATTAATGGTAATACTCATATTTCAACTAGTCATAGGAATTATGCAAAGTTAGGTTTGTAATTTGTTTCCTGAGGTTAAGCTGTGATTTTCCAGACAGAATATTTTAGATCAGTAAAAGAAACTTTCAAAGTTCAGCCCTTATTACCTTTCCGTATCTATTAAATGGAGACTATAAGCATTCTTGTTTTGTCAATATATCATTTATTCCACGATGAAATCTCTCAGAAAGCTTGTGTAACTATGTACAGTGAAAATGAATCATGTTAAGTAAAAGAATTAGAGCCATGGCTTGAAGGAAATGGGATAATTTGTTTTGAACTAAATCGGGCCAAAAGTTGATTTATTAAAGTTGAACATTTTCATGAAACTGATCCTGACTTTAGAATATTACTTTAATATCAAAAATGGTTTTAAAAAGTTGTCTAAGGATAAATTGAATTTATTTTTGAGTGGCATCCTTTTAGAAAAAAAATCACATAGCTCTTACTCTGGCAATATATTAATAGGCAACTATCAAAATCCAAGTCCCTTCAGGAAAGATAATTTTGCCACATTCTATCTTGTCCTTTTAAAAGCCTGCTGTATATATAACAAGGGCACTAACTCCACTATGAAAACTGAAGCTTCTTCATACTTTCCTTTGAGGCTAAACTTTGTAATCCGACCATTACAGACAGGAGGCCTGGTTCTCTAAGGCATTGCTGTTGATGGGTGTTTCACGCTAAGATCAGGTTCTAGGGCACAGAGAGCTCCTTCTATACAGCTTTGGCAATTAGCACCTAATTAATGAGTTGGGAAGCTTGAGTAACCAGAGATTCCATGATCTAACACACTATCATGTTGCTGGATATCTCATTACTTCCAGCCCAGCCACTGTGGACACTGAAGCATCTCCTAGCAGAGTTAGAAACATTCAGCTACAAGACAGCTGAAAGTCCTAGAAAAACACAAATAATAATAAGCATGATTACATTCTAGATGAAGCTGGCTACTTTGGAAGAAAAGAACAGAGACACTTTTTTTGTTAATGACTTCTCAGTGGGTGTTCCATATCTGTGCCTTTTAAACTTTACTAATGCGATGCATACCTTTTAATCAATTTTCTCCCACAGGTTTTATTCTGTTTGTGCAGATTTATTTCTTGCATAGAGCTGATCTATGATACCCTAATGTTTCTTGAAGATCTGAAGCACTTCAGTCACAAAATAGTTCTGCTGCAAGCATCATAACATATCCTTACCCCTAAGCATCAATCTGGTACTATCATATCCAGAGGTTCAACTTAAGTGGATTAATAGAGAAAGAGCTGCTTATAATCTCTGTTTTTCTTTTGTCCTCAAATTATCCCTCAAGGTGTGGCTCAATTCACCATGGAAACCAAAAGGAAGCCCCTTAGTCTCACCTATAGAATGGAAATTCAGTCTACCTGCTGATAATCACAGGGGAGCCTAGATTGAAAGGCACTTGGTTGATTGTCTAAATGTCTTAATGAGCTAATGTGATCAACTAGAAGGTGTTTAACTGCAAAGTGGGAAGAAGAAGAGCAAAAAAGTGCACCATGAGCTTATACAAATGGCAGGTGCACAGGTGAAGAGAGTTTCCTGGTTGTTTGGGTTTGCATCTCACTGACATCAGCGAGGAACGGATGCATTTTGCATCCTTGTGTTATAGCCGAAAGTTACTTCACCACGATGCCAATCACAGAATCCTAGCTTTTCCTTCTGCACATCTAGGAAAATCAGGAGTCTTCAGAGCAACAGGGGATCTTTGCTACAGTTCCCATTGAGCTCCTCTTGACTTCTCCATGGTTTGAATTGAGATTGGTCCATTCGTGAACTGACTGACCAACAGAAAGAATGGGGTTAACTGACAAAATACAGTTCAGCACCACACTAAGGCTGATGCTAACCTCACCCATGCCATACCTGGCTGCTGCACAGTCTTAAATTAACAGATAATGGATTATTGGTCATGGTTGATGGATTCAAAGTGGACTTGATGTAGTTATGGCACCTGTAGGATGGGCCTGGTAGGAGATCATTAGGTCACTGGGGGTTGTCCTCGGAAGACGGAGGTTATCCTAAGATTGGTTGCATAAGGAGAGCAGCTACCTTGTCTCTCTACCTCTGGTTTGCCACGATTGCCCTCATTCTTGCTCTTGCCTCGCCGAATGCCTGCATTAATGGAGTCTCATGATTTCGGAATTCTTGGATTATGAAACTTCAAAATATGAAATAAAATATTCCTTCTTCCTCCCTAGGAGGCACCCGGCAGGTTAGTTATCGTGCATAAGAGCTGGGTAATACAGTGCAGACTGTTCTTCAAACTGCTGAGGATCTCTTAAAAATTTAGGAGTAATAAAAAATTAAGAGTATTACAGCCCTTCCTTGTATTAAACAACTATCTTTGGAGAGTTCCAGATTCATGTAGGAAACAGAAATATTGAAGGAACAGGAGAAATCAAAACAAATAAAATAACATATTACAATACAGTCTAAGCAAAAAATGATGAAGGGGGAAGATTTGGGAGTGAGGTAAGTGGGATTACCTTCTTGGGATTGATCTACAGAATCATAAAATCAATTCTCTTTATATTAGTAAAAAGGAATATAAAATTTCTCAAATCATCACTACCAAGTGATTTCAAATTGTGACATACAAATTTATAAGAATACAGCATGCCTTAATGTCTAATTTTTTATTTGCATAAATTTATAGATACTCAGGCTGGTACGTATAGGTAGAAAGCTCTGTTACATGGGAATAGGAAGAGAACTAGGGAATGGTTCTCCACCCCCCATTCATTACAATAGGATATGATACCACTTTCATGCATTCCATAGACAGGCTAAGAAAAGTGATAAAGACATTTAATTTAAAATTTGTTCAAAAAGCTTATCTTTTACTTTTGTTCTTGAACATTTTTTTCAGTGGAATCAATCAGCCTTTGACTATGCTATAAATTTAAATATATGATATCTGAGAAAATTTTTTTTTAGTTTAAGGAAAGAATATCATAGTGTGTGGCTAATTTAATTGGGTTAAAGATGACTTTCCTATAAGTTTTCAATTCTAGATGATTGTCAACCAGTCGTGTGCTTCCTTAGAAAAGCTATTGCTACACATAAAACATCACCTTATGAAGACTGATAAAAGAAATATGCTACATCAAAGGGAAGATTGTTGGAGCAGGCACTCTGGTGCAACAGGTTAAGTTACCAGTTAGGACACATACTTTCCATAGCAGAGTGCCTGATAACCATGCCTCACCTTTGACCCATCTTCTTACAAATATAAATCCTAGCATGCAGCTGATTCAGGTTCTCTGTTCACTCCCATCCTGTGGGTATCCCAAATGGAGTTGCTCGATCTTGACTTTGACCCATCGCAGACACTTGAGGAGCTACCCAGCAGATGGAATATCCCTTTCTCTCTTATGTCTGTTATTCTTTTAAATAAATAAATAAATAAATAAATAGATTGGAAAAAAGTTACAATTTAAAAACAAAAAAAGCTAGTATAATGCAAGTGAATTAATTTGTGAATACTTGAAATTATTTTTAAGCTAAATATGCTAGCTGCATCCCTATGCATGCAATTAAGTGATTTTAGCATTGCCTTGGGACAAAACTAAAGAAGGTTAAATATGTGGACCTTAGTTCTCTTATATTTCATCTATTCTTTATGATAAAAATTAAGTGTAACAAGTTATCATTTTCCAAGCATATTTTTGTTTTACTAATGTCCAGCATATATTATGAAAGGCCAACTCTGTCCCCTATCAAGTGGGTGTATTTTATTTCCTCTTACAGGGAGTATTTTACTAGAAGAGCAATAGAGAATAATGCTACGCCTTATCCTTATGCTTTTTAGGATGATATGAGCTTAAAGGAATCAAAAACAAAGGTCCAGTTACAAACATTACAAAAATTGCATTCCCAATGCTTTGTTTTTTTCATATATTCATAAACATTTCTAGAAGAAAATACAATGTGTGATCAACTTCTGGTTGACTACTTATTAGACAATAATTACAGAAGATCTATTGGGTCACTTTGCCTATAGTGTTGAAAGGGATATCATATGTATGATGTTAGAGGGACTTGGGGACTAATAAGATCTTACAACTTAGTTCTGGATGTTTATATTGAATTCTGATTGTCAAAATAGTAAGGACATTCAGAACACACTATATTCATTATTTCTTAAAAATTGTTGGATGTACTAAAGGATTTCTCTAATTCTTTTCCTTCAATATTTTTCACTTGGTTATAATTAGATAGAAATCTTCAGAGGTATGGGACAGAAGGCACAAAATGAATACTGGAAAGATACCTTACAGTCCCTAACTCACGAGGTATATTGGAGGAAACAGTAATATTTATTGCATCAGTAATCAGATATTTATTAAGCTCCTACTATGTACATAAGCATAGTAAATATAGAGATACCAGCCGGCTTACTGTTGTTAAGCAAAGATGATCCTTTATATAAAGAACAGGAGTCATGTCATCTGGTATAGAACACAGAGCAGTTTTTAGAGGTCAGTCTTCTTTCTTTTGGAGAACTGACACCACTTTTGCATGTTGTCACATAGACATTTCACAGCAGATGTGGCACTGTATTGTATTTGCTCATTTGCATGGTTTGTCCACATCAATAGGGTCTTGCAACGTTATTACCTAAACCCCGGATTTCGGTGAGGAGAGGTTGTTTAAATCTGTGAATCTTCTGCCTCAAGTTTAAAACAAACTGGCTAGTTAATTCTCTGTTGTTCGTCAGAAACTTAATAGTGGTGCCAGATCAGGTCACAAGGATTGGAGCAGAATGATGCCTTGGACCCAGGTAGACATACTGATATCCACCAGGTTGGTCCCCAAAGCAGAGATCTGGTAATGTGTGCAAAGTACAAACAAAAATTCTCAGGCAGGTGAGAGAGTGTATCCTGGTTCAACCTACCTCAGCTTTTATTTTACTTAGGTGACTGCAGGAGATGAGGGCCTATCGATTCCACAGTGAGGTATCTCTTGGCTGCCTTCCTGCATCGTGGTTATACACTTAGTCCCTATTATGTTTTCTAGTTTATTCATCAGATGAGCAGATTTGTCTGAAGCCAGTGACACTAAACATGACCAGAAGAATCACTCATTTGGCCACCAAGGTGCCCTATACAACCACAGGTGGGTGCCCGAGTAGGATGGTATGTCTAAGCTTGTTGGAAGAATGGATATGTCCCAGAGATGTGAAGGCACCAACTTTCCATTAGAGGATTGGGGTCCTTTTCCAAATGACCTGTGGTTGCAGCAACAGAGGCAGAGCTGATGGGCACGCGGGTCTGTGGGGTGATGGCTGGAAAGACCCCATGCCATAGTGGTCACTCCACTTTTCCAGTACTAGTCCTCCATTTCTACAGAACAAAAACAAAACTTTGAGGTTCCACGTGGGCATGATACCAGGTTTTGGTGACTTCTGCTAATTTCCTCTGTGCTTGCCTCTGGGGCTCTAGTCGTCCTCATGGGACCAGAGGCTTCACACACAGATCTGACAGCTGGCACGTGGCAGCCAGCAGCCACAGCACTGTGTCTCTTGTTCACTTGTCGCTCCAGCAGGCTACCTTTAGCTTACCACTTGTTGACAGTGTTCCAAGCAGGGGAGAAGGAAGCAATCCTGCCCTCTCCAGGCCTCAGCGCAACAGCTGCCACCCTTTACTGGTCAAAGCCAAGAACAAGCTCAAGAACTACGATGTGGGTAGGGAATGGACCCCTCTGCTTGAGCACAGGAACCGCAAAGTCTTTGTGGTTATTTGCAATGCACCATGTTGTTTGTGTCTCACAAAGAGTGTTTCCTAAATACTTGATACTTTTCTATTTAGTATTTATCTCTAAAAATATTCGCTAATTAAGGAGATATTCAGCTGTCACAGTAGACATGAAGCTGAGGCTAATTAAATATCTTTCGCCATCATATGGTCAAAACTGTATCACAATTTTCTCCTCTTAAAAAGATCTTTGAGTGTGAATGTAACAGATAGTATACTGTATTTTCTTTCCATGCAGAAGCCTGCGGAAAGAATTAAAGTTACTCAGCCTTAAACAGAAATGGGAAAGTCTGGGCTATTTTCTCTTTCTAATAGATGAATAACATAGGGATACAACACCAGCAGTCACTTCAGAAATAGGAGAAACAACAGAATGTTCACTGTACTGTTTTCAGTCACATGTTTGTTCTCTGGGTATTTCTGGAAGGATGACCAGGAATTAAAAAAAAAAAAAAGCTATTGAGAGAAAACACAGTTGTGACTTTCTACCATACACACCACTAGCTTCTTTGTAAAAACAAAATTACCCCACAGTCCCATTATTCTCTTAAAATAGGATTTACTGTGCACCGGCATTACCGCCTGCCTGTTTTATCTGTTTCTGATTAGCACTTGGAAGGGACTATCCATCAGGGATACCTTTGTCCCAGGACACCCCAAGTGGCTCCTCTATAGGGTTATGTCAGCCAATGGTACTGAGTACTCAGTATGTTTAAGGTTATTGCTTGTCCAGTTGCCACAGATGAGAATGGGATATTTTTATGGTCTTTGTTCAGACTCAAGTTAATGTATGATGACACTGTGTGTTGACCTCATTTTCTTACACTGGTCTTAGGAATATTTGTGAAGGTTACAAGGGCTCAATTGTTGAGGGAGTTTCCTTTTTAACTATGCAAGGTTGTCAGTCTCACATTCAAGTTAAACTTGAACTTCCTTAGGACATTGTAAGTTCCTCCATAATGGATTGTCTTTCTCCATGACCTCTAAGCATCTCTCTGATAGATGAACTCACTGTTATTTCTAAACATCTAAAGATCTGTTACAAACCAGGTTCCCTTGGCAATATGGGTGTGGGAGGCAGAAGAGAGGAAAAACCAGGAAGCATTGCATTGTGACTGCAAAGTGAGCCATCAGGAGGCATGACAAAATTGACGAAATGCCATCTGAAATGATCAAGTTATCAGAGATGACACTGATGCAAAGTCTCCTGGTGCTGGAAACAAACCAGAGTGGTGTGAAAGGGCTGAACATGAGCCAGATCAGATTTGTCAGGGGGTTGCTCTTATTTTGACAACATCTTGGTAAAATTGTCACATCTGTTGAAATTCTGCTGGAGAATTAGCTGTGGTAAAGGACATCAGACAATCTGATTTTCATGCATTGTGTACACTGGGATTTTACTACAATGAGTCATCAGCTACCAGCAACAATAAGTGTCACAACAATTCTAAAGATACCATCTGTTGAAGGGAGATGATCCAAAGACAAACACACACCATTTAGCACAGCTATTTTTTAAATGACCACTGATTAAAATCAAAGCATGTAAAATCTTCTCCTGCCATTAACAGCACAAATATTAGAAAATCACAGTTGAAATAATCTGCATTGATAACAGCTGCTAAAACTATAGATTATGTTTGTTTAAGCTTCTGCTCGTGGGAACAGCTGACATTCAAAAATGTGGAAGATATTTGTAGCACCTGTGTCCTTCCCACCTGGTGTTTACAAACTTCTCCCAGCAGACACTAAACTCCTGGAGACTTCTGTTTTATTTGGTAATCACAAATACTCAGAAGCATTTCTTTGTGGATTTTGGTTAGCAGGTGGAGGTCATTGATGAAAGCATATATAAAGTTATCAAAACTGTGAAAACCCTATTGTAGAAGCACTTTCTCCTGTGGCTTAAGATTTTGGTTATTTAATAATTTTCCTGATGGTAAATCTAGAGGATTTGAGAGAGATTTGTGATGGAAATAGTCAGCTATCCAAATGTAAAACTAACATAAAAGCAGAAGAAGAGATGGTAAAAAAAATTATATAAACTTTGGAAGACAGATATACTCACTATAAAAAAGAATGTGCACAATGCTATTAAATTCCAAATATAGAAGGCATTATAAATTCTCCTTGATGCATTTTTATTCAGGAAAAATTAATTAATGATAACATAAAACTAATCAGTACAGCTGTCACATGGTACCTAGGAGTTTGATTACAAGTACCTATTGCCATTGCTGTAAAATATTCCATTTACTTCAATGAAGGTTTGTCAAACAGCACTGTGTGTGATTACACACTTTCATCTTCTAGTCATTTTCTGTCCAAAGAGCAAAGAAGAGATCATGTTTAATTTATAATACACTGAAACTGCTTTAGAATGTTTCTTGGGGTGACAGAAACTGCATCTGCATAACAGACTTAACTTGTTATTTCATTTTTTTTTTTACCTTCTGAATTCAAATTTCAAAAGGGAAGTTAATTCAAATCATCAAACCCTAAAATTTTCAAACAAGCAAACATGCATACAGGGTTTTTTTTTTTAAATGTGTTTAGAGTTTTAAGTATTTATTCATTTGTACATGTAGTCTTTCAGTAAATATTTAGGCTTGCTTAGAATGGAGGAAGTCTTTGGGCTGCATTGGGGGAAAGGATAAAAAGGGGAGAAGTAAGACTGGTGAATACATTCTGCCAACCACTGTTAGTAAATTCATTTTTTTCTATGCTTTTTTCTGTAAACATTTATTAAACACGCTATCTAAAATTAATTTGGGGAGTAGGTATTCAGCATATTTGTTAAGATGTTCACATCACACATTGGAGATTCTAGGTTCCCTGCCAGGCTCCAGCCTCCTGCTCATGGGTGGCCTAAAAGCTGCCTGTGACAGCTCACATCACTGCATGCCCGCCATTGCCAGGGAGACACGGCTTGAGCTCTGGGCTCGACATTCGGGTCCGGCCCGACTCTAGCTATTTTGGGCATTTGAGGAATGAACCAGCAGATGAGGTTTATTCTCTCACTCTGCTTGCCCCTCCTTTCTGCATCTCTTTGTCTGACAAAGTCAGTAAGTAAATCTACAAAGTAAGGAAAAATTAACAGGGAAAGAAAGCTTCACAGATGATCAGAAGAAGCGCTGTTACTGATTGAAGATGAAACAGATTATACAGAAAAATTCACTGAAGCTTGCTTCTCAGATCTGCTATTATTTGGGGTGAAACAAAACTTATAATGATAGTTTTTAAGGGGAGGATAGAATAATGTACCTCGATTTTCAGCAAAGAAATATAGTTGCATATTTATTAGCTTTGCAATCTTGATTTGTGTGAACTTAATTCTTCATTTGTTAAGTGGATATATGAAGATTGATCTGATTTGTATGAGCACTAGAACCAACTTAGATAACATGTCTGATGAATGGAATGAAGGACAGTGAAGCCTCAATAAACAATGGCCAACTATTATCACTATTATTATTAGGCCCAGGCAAAGCACAATTGTATGACTAAAGTATATTAGTACAAATGATTAATTGAACAAAAACCTTGATAATTGTCTAAAACTTCTGCTATGAAAATTCATTGCTAAAAGTTAAACTGTAGATAGTGCTACCATATACGAAGTTAACCACATACCAGTTGAACTAAATTTTCAAGTCTCTTGTGAAGTTAATCATCTTGTCCATTTTTCAGCTGTTCACTAAGTTCTGGGTAAGTGATGTCTGATATAAATTGACAAAATAAAAAACAATCAATGTTTTCTGCATCACACAGAGGAACTGATAGTCTATGAACTCCATGAGCTATTGTGTCTCTGTCATGTGTCAATAACATACCAACTATATGATCCTTCTTTTAGTAAAATACTCAGTGTCTGAAAAGGTTCAATTGACTTTTTGGTTTGAATATGAAGAGAGGAAAATGGAAATCTTGATTTGTCATTTAAAGGAATGTTTTCCTTGAATCACCTCTTGTTATAACAAGCTTTTTAGAAGCATAAGTATATGTCAAAACTGGTAGGATTAAACGTGTGGAATTTTAATATACATGTGTTGTTTGACCAATCAATTTAAGCCAAAGAGGTTCCTTATGAATTTTAAAATGTATTTAGTAACACTCCTTTGAGTACCACCACAACAAAATGATGGAAAGGGAAAAAATTCTAGCATGCTTGTTTGCATTTTATCAAATAACACACATTAACACAGCCATGGTTTAAGGCCTCCGAGGAAAACCAAATATGTTAGAAAAAGCAAATCCAGCGTTTCTGAGTTTTCAAATATCTCCCTTAGGAGTGGTCGATGATGGGAAAGCATGATGGATCTCAGTTATGTGGCTCCCATTTTTATAACATTCTCCCCTGCACCTTGTAGATAACAGATCCCATCACAAACTAGCACAATGTTATTGCAATTTACATATCATATAGATTACTTCTTATATACTATTAGCGACTGTGTCTAAGTTAGCCTAACAATATTTATTAGAACAATAACACAGAGGAGCTGAAATTATTATCACTGACCTTGGTGCCCCCAGATAACTAGGGTGTGTAAAAATCATCTTAGATCATGAACTAAAGTTGGAATGCCAAATTAATAGATACTCTTTGAAAACTACACAATAATTGGGAAAGAGTTTCTTTAAAGCTTTCATGGTCACAAGTGGCTTTTCTCTATAATCTAGATGAGTGACCTTATAATATCAAAGCAGCAGGACGATTTCTGCAACCATTTTCCGATGAGGAACATTTCTGAGAGAGGCTGTGGCTGCGGACCACGCATTTGGAAAGGCAGTCAATGAAACGGAGACAAGAAGAACAGGGTGCCTGCCCATCTGCTGAAAACAAATATACCCGGTTGGACCCAGATACACGCTTGCCCTTTCCATCCTTTGAAAAATGCAGCTCTTTTGCTTTCCAGTCGTTTAGTGCCTTGTATGTGCTGAATAAATGCTTGTCACCTTGTCACTTGATTAATTGATGGTGGCATCCCATTCCCAAACTGGGGCAGAAGTGGAAACAGCTGGGTATGCTTTTCCATACTAATCCTCAAAAACATGACAGTTCTGATTTGAAGAAAATTCTTTCTGCTTTTGGGCCCAGAGAAACAAGTACCCTTGTTGCTGAAATAGCCTGCAGTGGATCAGTTTTAACTTCAACATGGGTAATAACACTATTTTGTCAGAATTGAGAAAGAAAAGAAACTCACCATTTTCAATAGCTCCATTGAGAAAATCTACCAAGTAAAAAGGCAATTATATATTCCCACCTTATTTACAGAAGCGTGAGATTCTTGGCAACTGAGTGTTTTGGCAAACTGAGGTTTAATACAAGCTGCCACGGCTACTACGGAAAGAGTAAGAAGCTCAGAGTGGGTTACTGCAGCACTCAAAGGAAGAAGACTGGAGGTCCAGGCAGACAATGCAGTAGGCTAGAGAGCTAAGCAATGGATCCCTGTAGCGTTGTTTTACCTAGATGGTTTTCATCAAGCAGTAGCTGGCTGCAGGAGATAGCTAAAGACCAGGACAGCCAGAATGCTCAACAATGCACTGAGGCTGAAGGAGGCAAGAAATACTTTTACTTCTAGAAGAAGAAAGAGAAAAGAAAAAAATTGGTTAATCAGTGTTGGTTTCCCCTTCAATATAAAGTTAGGAAAAAAGAAGACAAAGTAAAATCATGGTCTCTGCAGGTTTTATTAATAGGTATCTGTTAAATTTTTTAAGGTAAGATTTATTTTAAGAGACTGTGTCACAAGAAGACGATGGATTTTCTATCAGAGATAATACCGTGAGGATGTCAGTAATTAAAATGGGATGAACCCAAAGAACAGGTAAGGGAAAGAACAACCTCTGCCGTTGTTTCGGAAGCCCTGGTGCAGAAGAGGCTGGTGTCATCATCCCCCGCTCTCAAAAGGGAGGGTGGTGCTGCTCAGAAATTTCAAGTGAACAACAGGAAAACAGTAATACATCTTCTACCAGGTGTTTGCACTGCCATCACTGAGTAGATGACTGGTTCTTCATACAGTGTGGCTCTTGGCCACACTCTTGGTGACAGAGATAAACTGTATTGTTGGTTAATGTGTGTGTGTGTGTGTGTGTGTGTGTCTGTGTGTCTGTGTGTCTGTGTGTCTCTGTGTGTTAATGGGTGTTTGTGATGATTACTATCTTGCATAATAGTGAGCCCTATTGTCTAACAAGAGGGTGAACTGTGTAGATTATATGGCAGTTATTTGCTTTCCCAATATTGTTTAGAACGCATTATTGCTGAAATTACCAGTTGTAGTTAGCAGGTGCTCAAATGTGTGCTTCATTTAAGAGTTTCCCGATTAAAAAACAAAATAAAATAAAACAAAAGCCAACGTCTTCTGCACTTTAAACTGGCAAGGAGATATATAATGGTATGGTGGTGGGACAAGCAGAAATGTAAGGAGAAGTGACGGGAGGCCCAACACCATCGACCCACTGTCGAAACGCATAGTAGAAGAGTAACATCCTTTTAAGGAGAACAATAATGCAGGACTTCCAGGAAGAAATCTGCAGAAAGTTAAAGCAGTAGACAATAAGGACTATTCCTTGGGAACAAGACTTGTGGTTCTTTGCCTGCCCAGTACATACTAACTTGCTATCCCATAATAATTGCCTCTTATGTAAATCTGCGCAACTGTTTTTAAGAGATATGATAAAACCAGACAAAACTGACTGCAGCCAAATTTGTGACTGGAGCCTGTGCAGATCAACTCACACTAACCACAGAATTACCCTATGGTTGACTCTTTTGGATGACCACCCCTATGATGTTTCAGCAGCCATGTTTGAGCTGCAATGCACGTAGAGGCACATGCAATTTGTTAGTATGCATACCTGCTCAAAGGACTTCAACATTCCCTTTCTAGGAATGTGCTGTAGTCTATGACTTGGTTCTGCCTAGTTAGATTTCATTTACCTCCCAAGTCTATAATTTCCTTTTCTGGACAGGAACATGGATTTGGGCTTTATTGGTACTCCTATTACCTTCCAGAAAGAAAACTTGTCCTTGTCAGGAAAGTCATTGGGTGCTTCTCCAGCATTGGTACACAATGTGCTGCTGGAAGACAGCATGAACAGTGGTTGCCTTGGAGTGAGGAAGCAACCAGTATGAGGGTGTACAGGAGGATGGGCTGTGCACACATCTCAAGAACATGGTATGACAAAGCTCATGGTTCTCCACTACCCTAGAAGATGGTGGTGTTCAAGGAGAGAATGTTTGGTTACAGGAGCCTATACCCAGAATTCACCTGTAACCCAAACCTGATTTGAATGAGGAACACTGGAAACTTCCTCTTAGTCTATCTTGGATCAGAGACTGGAGGACAAAGGCCAGAATGAGTAAAGGATCTTTCTTGGACAGAATGCTCACCAGCAATACCCATCCAAGGCAGACACATGCTATGCAGGTTGGCCTGAGACATGCCTCGTCTGAGTGCTTCAAGAGCTAAATTTAGCACCACGGAAGATGTTGTGACCTGCAAAATTTTGGAATAGAAAAAAATTCTGTGTGCATAGATTACGAGAAAAAGTACAAAACTTCTAATAGGTACATTTTTAGGTTTTACATAAGCAAATGCAACCTGGTATAAAATAATATGTGCATATTGTGAATATTTGAAATATTCCCAACAGGAGGATGCTTCCTCACAGCAGCTGGTAGTGAGGGAGGACTAGGGAAGGGCGACTTCATAGGACAGAAATTGACTTGGGATGGTGAGAATATTCTCAAAGCAGAAACTGGAGATGACTGCCCAACTCTATGAACACACTAGAAACCACTGCATTGCACACTTTTGAATGGCAAATTAAAAACAACCGTGTCAGAAGTAGCTATATATTTTCAAATAGAAAAGATTTTGTATATTATGCATATAGAAATTGATGATCAATATAAACTGTACCTCTACCCAACATGTTTTGTTGGGGGTGTTGGGGGACTATATAATGAGCTAGGATGTTAGACGCTAATTTCCAGTTATTTTCCTTTTTGCTGCTACATATGGTCTGGCTACGGTGATATTTATGCTTCCTTCTATCTCTAAAATGCCATAACTTTGCGATTTGATATATTAGTACAAACTCTGTAGAAGCACATCCCAGAAAAAGAGTCAGGAAAAATAAAGGTAGATTGAAGGGAAAATTTTTTAAAAAATGTACAGCATGATAAACAGAAGGGTACATAGCACTCCAGAACTGATGCGAGTTTAAAATGCTGCAGAAAAGTCACATGGGAAAAAAAGTGTTCAGGAAGAATGAGACAGGGAAGAACAAACATGGCAAGGAATGATTCCACACAAGAAGAAATAGAACTTTGGTTTTTATCAAGGAGATTCTACTCTGTTCAAAAAGAAAGAAAATACAATGATGCAGAACAAAAATGAAGAAAAAAGGCAGAAATAGAGAATGAATATTACCCAGGTTGGAGGAGGGAAACATTACTATACGAAGGGGAGAGAATGCAGAAAGAAACTTTCAAGAAAATAGTTACAAAGTGAAATTGAACATGAACATGACAACAGCCCTTGCAGATTGGACATCCCAGGGATGGCTAGGTATTCTGGAGACCATGCACTGGAAGAAAGATGAAGGGAAATACTGGGGTGAATAGTCTGAAATCAAAGTCCATATGACAAGAGTTAGGAAAGATAACCAAATGAATGAAAATGGTAAGTAAAATGCATGATTTAACTGCAGCTAAGGGTGGGCACAAAGAGAAAGATAGAAATATGTGACTTAGGAAATTGTGATAATCTCGTTGAGAATAAAACTCAAATGAGGAAAGCATTTTAATGGCAGTTTCAGGGACAAATACACACACACAAACACACACACATACTACATGTATGTATAAAAGCTAATGAATGAACACAACATTGGTGTGAGAAGCAAAAGACCAAGAACATATGTAAAATATCCCTAATACTTTGTTTCACAGAATCCTTGGCAACTGTGTTAGCAATTATTCTCATTTTACCTACGAAGAAACCAAAATTCAAGAACCTCCCTAAACTTTTCATAGCTCCAGTGTCCTCAAGTTGCAAAGTCAGCATTTAAAATCAGTTCTGTTTGATAGTAACATTTATCCAGTGGTTTCCAATATAATATATTCCTTAAGATTTATTTATGAAATTATTGACTGACTCTTATTGTAATATTTCAAGTGGGCATGGACACTCATTTCATTTTAATTTTATTATCCACTTATTATTCTGGATGTTTGACTGCCAAACTTTTTTCTCTCTGTCTACGTATGACGTGGCTATGCTCAGAGTATCTAGTGTGTTCTTAGAAGCTTAAATTTTGAACACAGAATACATTGCCCTGTAGAAAATACAGGTGTAAGCATGGAAACTGGACTACCAAACCTTAGTTTTAGTGCATAATCTAAGCTACCTAAATAACACTCCCAAGAGGCTCAGGAATGCGGGCTGTTGGCTGGCACACTGTATGGACGGAGCTTCCAAGTTCCCAGGCAACTGACCAGCAGACTTCTGAAACTACACATTTATTTCAGGCTTGAGACTGCCTGTAAAGCATGTTCACAGTTTTATCCCTTGTTTTTGCTTATCTCCAGGAAAACTTACGGCTCCTAATCTTTCTTTTTAAAGTTGTCTGACAAGAAATCACTCAAGAATTTGTTCAGGTCCATTCTTGCTGCTATTAGTCCTCCTCAAGAAATTATTACTTGATTTCTTTTATTTCATCTTCACTATCATCCTTTTTAAAAAGAAATTTTAACAGATGTAAAAAATTGAGGCTCAGAAGGCTTTACCCAGGGTCATACTTCTTTTAAGTGTTAGCAGTTAAGTTCGAACCCATCTTTGATTCCCTAGATATGAAATAACAACAAAAAACAAGGCAATATTTGTGGTTAACTCTCTCATAACACCTTTCAGTCTTTTATCACTTACTCATTCATGAAAGAATTACTAGTAAAGCAGGAAAATGAACTTTACATCACACTGGGAAGGTGGTGAGCAGTCAAGTTGGGACATGACCAAAATATTCAATCAATTTAAAATCTGAAAGGAATACGTCAGCTTGTTTGGTACGTTAACTGATAAAGCTGATCTAAGACAGAGTATTGAGGTGAGCATAAGTGGGAAGTGATATGTCACTTGTTGTTAAGATGAAGAGAGTTTACCAGGAAACTGTGAGGCTACTGGGAATATAACGGTGTGGCAGTGCAAACACATTTTTTCTGCCTAAGTAATTTATCCCGAGGAATAAAAATTGCATTTAAAATTTTCCTTGAATTTAACATCTCATGTAGGACAAGGCAAAATACAACTTGTGTAACTTTCTGTTACTAATTGAAGATATCATGGCCTTTTGCTCATCTGGACAAAGAACAGGTTGCTGCAGCGATGAGGGACCTGGTTGCCTGACTGGCAGGGAGCAAGGGATGACGTGTAACTCTCCTTGTGACTACACAAGGCAGAGTTGGTTGAGAACTTCTACTTTATCCTGCCTACACTACAGAGTTGTGGCAGTAAAAACTTACCTTGGTCTCAGAACAGTTTCTGGATGCAGAATCATGTCTGTCAAGTACACAAGAAGGTCACAGATGGAATCAGGAAGGAGCCAGAATCATGAAACAATGAGTGTTTACAAATGAATCAGAGTGGCCAGACAGTGACCCTCTGCCATCATCACTTAATCACCAGGTAGGAGACAGGGAATCCGGTTAAGCAATTGTGACCACTGAGGGCAAATGGGATGGCATAAATTTATCATCATTATCATTAGCACTTTCAAGGTCTATGTGTCTAACTCTACAGATCACAGGTATCCACAGAGGACTTAAGAAGGCAATATTTATAGCTCCAGAGACATACCACCTAGGTTAACATAAAACACCTTCCTGTTTTATCAAATTTAAACATTTAAATTTTCTTGTTTAGTTTGATATATTATGCATATTATTTTTTACTTTTGTTTTTTAATTAATTATTATTATTATTATTATTGTCATTTTATGATGCAGTTCCATAGGCTCCTGGGAGTTCTCTTATCCCCTCCTCAATCCTCCCCAACCTAGTTCCTCTATATCATTACTAAAGTATAGTTCCTCATACACAGTCATATGTCCATCATTGCAGGCATTGACAATGGCAGAGAGTCCAGAATGTTATTGTCAAGATATAGTAAACAGTTTCATTGTGTGTCCATCTTTGTCTGGACGTAGCGATGCATGCTATATTGTATCCTCACATCTGGATATGTTAGTCTCTGATTTTTCAGGGGCTTTAAGCTTCTTTGTAATGTGCTACCATCACCACTTTCCATTTCCAGAAATGCTTTCTTACTCCTAATACAGCCATTGTATCCTTTAGAAAGTACCAAGTGCCAGTTCTCACTAGTGGGCATTCTTCCAAGAAATGTCTAGTCTTACATTCTGAAGTGTCCCTTTCTTCTGCAGGTTCTATAGTCCTGTTGTACCTGGGAGTGTGATTTTTGTTGGTGAATGATTTGTTCTGTAGTAGCTAACATATACTGAGCACATAATGAAAACCAAGATCCATCTCTGTTATGTACAAATATATATTACTGAGTGGGTATTTGCATAGTAGCTCAGGCAGTAGGATTACCTGCATATTAGGGAACCTGGGTTTGAGTTTTAACTCTGCTTCCTAGTAAAGTGTACCTTGGGTGGTTACTCAAGTAACTGAGCTTCTGCTCTGTAAATTCAGACTTTGATTGGGTTTAGGGTTCTTCCCTGACATGTGGCCCTGGTCCAGCTTTTGTGAGCACATGGGGGAGTGAATCAGCAGGGTAGAAATCTCTTTTTGTCATTTCTGTGATTCCCTGTGTTCTTCTGGATTTCATTTTCTCCACCTCTCAAAAATAAATAAATAAATAAATAACACTGCTTTCCTCCATCCCCTACCATTCGGAAATCTCTTAGAGATTTTTTATTTCATGAAACCCAATTCAAATGAAACAAGCTGAAAGGTTGTTGCAGGATATTATGTCTCTAATGCTTGAGGTTAATGTCGACTGTGCCACTCAGATTCGGTTCTGTTGACCTATCCTCATTTAAAAGGGTGCTTAAAGCTGTTCATGGAACATGAAAACATGAACATGTTTGTTTTGGTGCAATTGCATTTTGAAATCAACACATACTTTCTCTGTGACATGCTTTTCTATTAATCGTTTAGGACACCTGATACATATACACATTTGTGAGGAATTGGATGATTCTTGAAAGTCTTTGGTTCTATTCGGTTGATTATTTATTAGGATACCAACCACAATGAAACACACACATGCACCTGCTATGTATAAAATATCTGCACACACTAACAAAACAACCCATTGATTCCCATCAAGGACATCTTCAAGCAGAATGCAAATAGGTTATCTAGAAAAGGTTTTTTTCTCTAAATTGCTGGTAACTGGTACTAAGAAAATTTTATCAGAAAATGCCTGAAATCTCTCATTGATTAAGTAAACATATTTTGAAATTTAAAAATTGAAGATTTATGTGAGTTGCTATATCTGAGCCATGGAGATCATCTTGCGTATGGAAAACCAATTGGCAAATCCACCCACTAAGCAAGCAATCAACCATTACAAGCCAACAGATTCCCAAAGCAGGGAGTAAAGTGCCCGATCAATATCAAATGCCAAAGTAAAAATGAAGGAGGAAAGGTTTGTTATTTTGTCAAATAAGTTTTATATCTCAACTCACTGTTTTAGAAATATCAGAACATATGGGGATTTAAAAAAAAAATTGGAATGAAGGGGATTAATGGAAGAACTATTTTATCTGTCAGAGATCACTACAAAGGAAACAAACAAACAAAAGCCAAGCCAAGCCAAGCACTGCAAAGGGCATATTCATCAATAATCCTGGCTGTGTTTTAAAGGTGCATAGATGCTGCAAAAACATCTCCATCATCACATAAATATAATTTTAGCGTTTATCTGATTTGGGGATGACATTTATTGCCTCTCATATTGTCTCTTACAGTACAGTGTTTACTTATCTGCCCGTGTTTTTCTGTGTGTTTACATTTGGAAAAGAATGCCTCCTGCATCTTAGCTAAACCTTAAATAAATTTTGCACTAAATCACATTTTTTTTTTTTGCTATGAGAGCTATTTTATATGAGAGACAATAATTTAAAACCATACCCAACATTGGATAAAACCACTAATAATTTAAGGAAAAATTGCTTGGCAGCTACGATCTACAGTTCATGAATTTACACCAAAACATGATTAAATGAATCCACAACTAGGGATCAAGCTATCGAACAAACATACATTCTCCAAGATGGCCTAGAAGAATAATTGGATCATCTAAAAGAAAACATTAGTTAAGCAAATCAATCAAATCAGTCTAGCTTGGCACAAATGGTATGTCTTTCCTGCAGAAAATGAAATCCAAACTGTAAGAATATGGGTTTGAATTGGGAAAAATGATGGGAAGAATACAGTTATTTAATAAGGGCTGTCTTGATATAAAGCTGATGATTAAATATTCATTTGGGAAAAGGAGGAAAGCATTTGTTGTCATTACTCTTGTTTATTTTTCACCAGTTGAAATCATGTGACTGATGACTTACTTGACTGTTTTTTTAATTTAAATGTTTTTAAAATATGTCCTTACTTTGAAGATGATAGTACAAATAGCAACATTGAATATAAGAATACTCCCAAATAATGAAGGCACTAAAGCTAAGTATACGACTTAGATTGAAGCACAATATGAGAAGCTCAGAAATGAGAAGTGGCCACAGAGGCATCTTTCCCCAATCTCTGACATTTATATGCCCAGACTGTATTTTCTTTTTTTTTTTTTTAAAGATTTATTTTTATTATTTTTTATTGGAAAGGCAGATATACAGAGAGGAGAGACAGAGAGGAAGATCTTCCATCCGATGATTCACTCCCCAAGTGAGCCGCAACGGGCCGATACTATGCCGATCCGAAGCCAGGAGCCTCTTCCGGGTCTCCCACGCGGGTGCAGGTTCCCAAAGCTTTGGGCCGTCCTCAACTGCCTTCCCAGGCCACAGGCAGGGAGCTGGAAGGGAAGCGGGGCTGCCGGGATTAGAACCGGCGCCCATATGGGATCCCGGGCGTGCAAGGCGAGGACTTAACCACTTGCGCCACCGCGCCGGGCCCCCAGACTGTATTTTCTATCAAAGAAATTCTTTCCAGACTGAGGCAATTAAAAAAAAATAGCAAAATTCTCATAATCTTCAAAAATATTAGAACCAGATACTGCTGGGAAAACTTCCTATTTATGCTGGTTGGCAAAGGAAAACCATACTGGTATGGGTACTTACCCTTGCTGATAAGCAGTTTTAATTCACAAATATATCTTTTATTGTGTTTAGTAATGCATATATTTCTTATGGAAAGAGTATTACGCACCACCTAAAGTTAGATAATTCGGATACCTAAACTTGTTTTTTTTAAGAAAATGGTTAGAATTCCAGAGAGACAGGGATAGAGGGGGGGAGGTGAGGAAGGCAGAGTGGGAGGAAGAGGGAAAGTGAGAGATTGAGAGGAGAAGGAGAGAGATAGATATAGAGGGATATAGTATAATCCATCTGCTGATTGGTCCTTCAGATGGCTGCAATGACCAGGGCAGGACCAGACCAAAGCTAGGCGACTCGAGCTCCATCCGGGTCTCCCACATGGTGGAATGGTCAACGCACTTAAGCCATCTTCTGCTGCTGTTTCTAGGCCATTAGCAGTAAGCCAGATTGGAAATTGGCAGGCAGGCAGAAACTGACCCCCATGTGTGATGCTGATGACAAAGGAAGCGATTTTACTTCCCATGCTGCAATGCTGCCCTCAAGTTCCTTAAACTTTTGTTTTTATAGGTGAGCAGTTTGGTCTCCAAGTTGATAAATTTAAAAACTGCTTTTAGATAGCCATTGATTGCTTTTCATATGAACTTTATGTTTATCTTTTTGTTTTTGTGGTTTTTTTCT
Source organism: Ochotona curzoniae (assembly GCF_017591425.1). Lineage (NCBI taxonomy): Eukaryota > Metazoa > Chordata > Mammalia > Lagomorpha > Ochotonidae > Ochotona > Ochotona curzoniae. The sequence continues at coordinate 13,166,674 of NW_024466502.1, forward strand.
GCTTAGTTCAGAAGCCAATGAGGGGCTGCAACACAGCACAGTAGGCTAACTCTTCCTGCAGCACTGGCATCCCATGTGGATGCCAGTCCAGGTTGTTCTCTCTGGAACTCGGGCTTTCAAGTAAAAATATAATAAATCTTTTAAAAGAAGAAAAGTCAATGAAACATCACAATTTTTTCTATAGATGGTTGTTTTACGTTCCTTGACATCTTTCTTATGTCTATGTGAGAACATTCTAATTTATAGATCATGTCTTTCATCTCTCTGGACAAATGTGTCAATGCTTTGCTTTTACATATTCTAAGAAACCCACATGTGAAAGACGCCCACATCAAGCTTGGCCTCTGAGAAGGAAAATGGTCCATCTCACCATTTCAGGAAACCATTCCTCTTTGCAATCAAAGCCCATCTCTTGAGGGGTGTAAATTACCAAAAAAAAAAAAAATTTTTTTAAATGCTGAAGAATCTCAAAACCATGCAAAAAAATTGAACATTTTTAATAAATCTTGAAAAATGAGATTTGAAGATCAGAAAAACTTCTTTACGTAAAATCAAATTCAAGGTCAAAAATTCACAGGAGGGCAGGAGGCATTTGTTTCAGCAATTGACATACACAAACCCCATGTCAGAATGCTTGACTTCAATCAGTGGCTACAGCTCCCAGACCCTGCTTCCCATTCATTTAACTCCTGGAGACAGCGGGCGAAGGCTCAAGTGACTGGGCTCCATACCACATAAGAGACATTAAATGAGTCCCTGAGTCCAGGCTTCCGTCCCAATCCAGCCCAAGCCGTTGCTGGCATTTTTAAAAACCAAAATTTCTTTCTTACTTAAAATTTAGTTATAGAGAGAGGAAGAGAAATAAAGAGGGGTAGGAAGGAGAGAGAGACACAGAGAGATAGCTTTTCCATGCCTGGCTCTACCACAAAGGTCTATAATGGCCACAGAGCTATGCTGGACCACAGCCTGGAGCCAGGAGCTTCTGGATCTCCAGTGTAGACAGATTCAAGGGTCCAAGGCCTTCGCACATACACCACTCTTTTCCAGGTTATTAACTGAATCAGAAATGGAGCATCCAGAACATGAACTAGTACTCATGTGGGATGCCAGGGGTGCGTAAAGAAGATTAGCCTAACGCACCACCCACCTCACTGTCACCTATTGTGGAGTGAACCAGGAAAGGAGAGTTCCGTCTTTCAAATAAAATATTTAAAAATAAAAAATAATTTCTAGGAGTGTATATATATATATATATATATAGCAGAGTTTTTTTTTCTTATGAAATTGTGATCAGATACGTTAAAACATTTCCATGATAGAACATTTAGAAATGTGCGCTGTCTACGGACATACCACCCTGAACACGCCCAATCTCGTCTAGAAATGTGCGATAAGATTTTCAAAATATTCTTTAAACTCATAATAAACCGGAAAGCAAGTCAGGGAAATCCTCAGGAGATAAACTCCATGACGCAACAAACTCAGTAGTGAAACAAACGTTCCACGTGCCCAGGGCACTGCTGGGCTGGAGGGTCCCAGGCCACTGTTGGAGGCATCGGTGCCAGCAGCATCTGCAGTAGCATCTGGAGACACACCTCTGTAAGGTGGACCCTAGTAATCGCTCATACACCACAACACCGAGGCAAACACAAGGCCTTCTGTTGATTCATGTCAACTCTTGGTGCCTTTATGCCAGTAATGAGCTGGTAATTGTATGCTTTCACCCGTTCTCCAGTTTGTTTTTACACAGAACCATTGCTAAAAGTAAAATAAGTTGGTCATTAAAAATAAGGCTAATAGACATCCAAAAGGTATTCATTCCTAATCATTTATCATATTTGATTATTGCCTATTCTTTTGAAATTATGTCAACTGAATCCCTATCAAATAAATACTTACTACCCAATGGATGTGGCGAGGGTCCTGGGATGGGGGTTGGACAAGCTGAATTGTAATGCAAAGATTCAGGTAATAGTCACAAATTACCAAGGTGCTAGGTGGAACTGGAATGTGCTTGAGCTTGTATGAACTTGCAACGACGGCAGTGTTTGGGGCAAAGATATTTTGCCTGGTAACTGCCACTGTTCTTCCTGATTGTGTGATAAGCAGCAGATAGCGCAGCCAGGAAGTTCACAGAACACTTCCTCCAAGGGTTTGCTCTGCTTTAAGTTGGGAGAGCTCAGGGGTGGGATCTGCAACTAACCCTATCATCTGTCAGTTGATAACATCACAGCATTCACAAAATAAATGCATGGTCATCAAAATGCAATTCTATGACAGGAATGTCATTTATTAATGCAAAAAAGAGTAGAGTCACTCTTCTTTATTCACTATGCCTTTTCACTCAGCAATAAGAATAAATTAGTGCCTGCCCATTTCTTAGTTTCTTTCCTAATGTACAACAGCAGGGTTGATACCAAAAACAAAGAAAGATTGGAGAGAGTGGGGTGAAGAGAATTCATAGAGTTTGAAACAAATATCCACTCTCAATTTGTTTCCTGGAAGCTGATCACAAGGCAGAGATTTGTGTGTACAAGGTTTTTTGGGAGTAAGAGAATGGATAAGTAAGATTGGGCGGAGGGCAGAATTGGACTGTGGTGTGATTACAATACAGATCTCAGCTTGTCTTATGAGGAATTTTAGAGCTACATTTTATCTTTCCACTTACACAGGTTATATGTCAGAAACAAGAGTGAGATGTGGGATATGTGCATCCAGTTTTGTTACCAGTATGTTGGTTTGGAGTGTCCCTTCTTGATATAGGCATCCTAGTGGGCAGGTTGAGTCTGTTTAGCCATTTGATCCTGACACTTTCTTTGTTCTTTAACCCCCAGTTCCTTTCTTAGATGTAATTCAGGATAGAATATACTATACATGGATGTTGAGAAATAATTCATTATTTATTCACACAACACATATCTAACGATTGTCCTTGCCTTCATTTGTTTCAACGTGCTAAATGGATGGAGAGACACATGATTACATGCACAATGAAGTACTGATGGAACTATCAAAAATCCCACAGCAGAACCTTCAGCAATATTGTGAAGGTCAAAGTCAGGCCTGTTTTACAGAAATCATATGGGCATAGTGTTGAAAGGAGGGTGCATATTTCTGTACCTCGGACAGAAGTGATCACCTAAGGCAATCTAGACAAAAAGCAGAATGAGCAAAAGAGAGAATTTTAAGCATCATGGGATAGCTTTTCATTAGCAACAAAATCAAGTTGTATAATTCTACTGCTAATGCCAGTTCACAGTTGCCTAGTGGATTGTGTGTACGCACATGGTAGCAGCTAGATATCTGAAGATCTATAGTTACAAGCATCCACATCTCTGCATCATGCCTATCTTTCTGTTTGAGCTGAAAATCGTCTCTTGCTTCTCAATGGAATGATGAGATGTCACATCTAGGATTAGATTACACAGAGGCTTGTTCTGTCTAGCTCACTGGGCTCTGTGGGAAGTTGGTGAACATGTTCTAAACACCGCTAAGGAGAAGCCCGTGTGAAAAGGGCCCACAAGGAAGTCACTGGCCCACAGCCAGTAGCGAACATCAGTCATCCAAAATAACAGCCACTGCGGAACTGAACCCTTTAAATGATCTTTAAATGCACCTAGATGCAAACCCTACCCCAGTGGAGCCTTGGATGGACTCTGAGCTGACTTGACCACTGGTCTTGTGACATACCCTGAGGCAGAGCTATGTCACTAAATTGTGCCCAGATCCCCATCATGAAAACTTATGGGACAATAAACATGTTGCTTCAAGTTGTCGAATTTTGACATTACAGGGGTCTTCAAAATGTTCATGGAAAATATGTATTATGAACAATCCACACATGAGTTTCAAATGTTTTTCAACAAAATAAACTTTTAAATTCTATTTACCATGAACTTGGAAGTGCCATTGAGAATTTCCGTGAAGCATTGCATCACCGTTTCTGTTACTGAACGGTCCTTTTTTGCAACCACAAAACAGGGTGGCAGCTTAGGGTCTCATTTATCAAAGGCTTCTCTCACACAGTAACTCAGGAATGCTCTGTAATAGCTGACTGACTACCTTCCTTGCCTAAAGCTGGACCAGGTGCTGTTGTGTATACCTGAGGTGGCTTTAAAGACTCCATTAGTGACATGATTCAGAATTGAACTTATCAAGATTTTGATCATAATAAAATTCTGTATTTTAAAAAATATCATATTTACACTTTGTTGGGGGCAGATTTTTGGCCTAGCAATTGCAATGAAAGTCAGGATGCTCACATATTACATTGTAGGACCTGGGTTGCATTCCCAGCTCTGACTCCTCACTCCTGATTTCTTACTAGTGTGGTCCTGCGAGGCAATGTTGACGGTGCACATAGTTCTGTTCATTTCATTCACATGAAAGACCAAGATGGAGTTTCCATTTGCAGGGCTTGGTTTCCTAATCATAGCAGGTGGTTGAGAAATGAACCATTGAAACTAGCAGGTAGGTCCTCTGTTTGCATTTTCTTCTTCAAATATATATATATATATATATATACACTTTTTTGAAATTCTAGGTACACTTTTTGAAATGCTAGGCTAAGAATATATTGCCTCCTGAGACCTAAGACAATGTCCTACAAAACACTTCATATTTAAGTGTCTGTTCTGATGAATATACTGTTTCCTGGATGGGCTTATTAGTGTAGGAAATGATTGGCATATTATTTCTCTCCAAGGGACAGTGAAAGCAGCTGCACAAAATGTGCCTTGGTTTGTTCATGTGGAAGAAGCTGATATTTTGACTGCTTCACAAATCATTCAACGATTCCATGTTTTATACAAGGTTTTGACAATAAAAGCAGAACTCACCACTGACTAGAGTGTCAAAATACGTCTTGGGAGCAATACGTACTGGATTGTCACTCCCAACATTTCAAACAATTGGCTTGTACTCTCAACACGGTGTGTGATTCATGGCCCTCTAATGAATGTGTAAGGGGGGTTAGAGGATCTGAAAAGTCAACAAGCTTTGGTGTTATACGGTATGCTGCAGATCACCTAATATAATTAGTCACCTGACAAATTAGAGAAAAATAATCTTAAGTGCTCTATCATCCAGCCTGTGTTCTTTGGCTATAACACCATTCGCTTTCCCTCTATTCAACATGAAAGTTACAAATCCTGATATTTATTTTATATTGTTCTGTAAAAAATTTACCTTTTAGACATAATAAATGTTTTCTGTGGTCTATTTTAAAAATTCAGTGAGTTTCTTCATGTAAGATTTTATTTGTTTTGGAGTATAACTTTTAGGGCCTCTTGACCATGTCTAAAGATGAAGTTCATAAAAAAGTAAGGAATGAAACTGTTAACACAATAGCAGTTACATGTTAAACACTTCTTGGTTTTTTTTACTTCATGTTTGAGAATATCTCACAGACCTAGCAAAAAATAAAAGAGTACTTATACCTGACTCTTACTTGAGCAGTTAATCGTATTAAACCACTCTTGTTTGCCTGTACCCCACCCTTCCCATCCTGACTAATCAGTTCAAGCCCAGACATGCTAATCTCAACAATGAGCATCATGGTGTGTGCCAATAAGAGAAAAAAATTAAAAATCATGTTTTATAACTTAAAATTGAAATGGATCCTTAATAACCCCAGTACTCAGCATTTGTTTCAGGTGTGTGTGTTCAGTTTACTTGTTCAAACCAGGATACATCAAAGTTCACATGACATTTCATTCAACCTACTTGCTTTCCATCCTTCCTTATTGTTAACCCTCTGTTCATTCCTCCCTCCCATTCCATCCACTCGTCTACCCACCCACCATCCATCCATCCATCCATCCACCCATCCACCCATCCATCCGTCCATCCACCCATCCATCCATCCATCCATCCATCCATCCATCCATCCATCCATCCATCCATCCATTTCTAGAGAATGTATAGAAGATGAGATCATATTTCTAATTCCCATATATATTAAAGTAATGGCCTCTATTAAATTAAAACAGATGTGAAAAAGGAACAAAGTTAAGAAACCTGTTAAGGAAACTTTTCAAATCCAGTGGAAATATAAGAAAACGATGCAAATGATTATGCAATGTAGAAAAGAAATATTAAAACAAGATTTGAGCTTGAAAATGATTTATAATCTTACAGTAGGGAAGATAGACTTTTTTATTTTTGCATAAATAGTCCTATATATTATCTTTAGTCTATATTTAAAAAGAACATTAAAGTTACCAACCACAATAATCACAGCTTCATCATTTTCTACATGTACTTTGGTAAGTTAACCGTTTATTCTGTGCCTCAGTTTACCCTTCATTTTTCCTCCAGAAAAATAGAGAAAATGCAGATATTTAGCTTGGAAGTTTTCTGATTGGTAAATGAGATATTGGGTGTAACCCTTTTAGCAGTATTCTCTTGTTAATAGTCATTGTTGGAAAAAGTGTGTTCAAGTTCCCTTAAAATTTTAGTTCCGCTATTTTTTGATGGCTCACCTATCACTTCATGTTATTTAAAGTGAGATGAAAAATTGTCTTGCTTCTGCTGGTTCGCTGAACAAGTGACCTGGCCAAAGCCGGGAGCCAGGAGCTTCATCCGGGTCTCCTGTGTGAATAGGGGGAGCAAAGCACTTGAGTCATCTGCTGCTAATTTCCCAGTCTACTTTCAGGGAGTTGGATCAGAAGTGGATTATATACGGTAGCCCACCTCTGTGTTACTGATTTCTGTGAAATTGCCCATGTTTTAGACACTGTAAGTAAGATCAGGTAATGTTCATGCTTCTGGGGTGCGTTTATTTCACCTAATGGAAAGATCATCAGTTCCACCCACATTGTTACAAGATTCCACTTACTTTTATGAATGAGTAGTATTTCAAAGCTTACAATGACCATATATGTTTTTACCCATTCATCAGTGAATGAGCAGTTAGATAATATTCATTTTTTTGGTGATTGTGAATAGTGCTACAAAATATGTGAATGAAGAAGTGTCTTCAATGGATGAATTTCATTTTCCTTGGATGTAGGTTTGCTAGAAAATAGGGTAATTCTATATTTAATTTTGCAGGAACTTCCATATTATCCTCCGTAATACCTACACTAATTTACAAATCAATATATCTCAACAACATACAAAAATTCCCTTTTCTCCACATTCTCACCAATATATATTATGTTCTGCCTTGGATAACAGTCTAACTGGAGTGAGGTGACATTTGGTTTTGATTTTCATTTGTATTTCCTTGGTGACTAGTGGCGTGGAGGATGTCTTTTTGAGTTAGTCGTGTATTTGTAAAGTCTTCCTTTGGGAAACATTTATTTACATCTATTGTTCCTTCTTCACTGGCATTATTTGCTTTTTTTCTTTGTTTTCTTGCTGCTGCACTGAGTTCCTTGTACATCCTGAATACTAACTTGTCAGCCTGCAAATACTTTCCAGAATTCTGTCACTCGTCACTTTAGTGTTTGTTTCCTGTGCTGTGACAAGTTCATTTTGAAGAAGCCCCACCCCCATTTTTGCTTTTATTCCCTGTGCTTTGGAGTCTGAGCCAATTTCTGACCATTCCAATATCCTCAAGTGTTTTCCCAGTGTTTTCATTTTAGTAAGTTCAACATCTCAGGTCTTACTGTTCTATCTTAAATTTATTTTGAAATATGCTGCGATAACGAGTCCAGTTTCATTTCTCTGCACTTGAATATGCAATTTCTGAGATGGTTATTTTCCTTTGCATGTTTTTAGCACTTCTATCAAAAATTAGCTTATTAAGGTTGTGTGGGTTTACTTTCCCAGTCTCCATTCTGTTCCACTGCTCTGTAGATTTGTTTTTATGCCAATATCATAACGCTCTAATCACCTTGGCTTCCTCATATGCGTAGGTATGTTAAGGATTTCTTTTTTAATTGAAAAGGCAGAGTTAGAGCGAGCGAGTAGAGAAAGAGGGAGAGAAAGAGAGATCTTTTCATCTGCTGTTCACTTCCTAAATGGCTGCAATGACCATGGCTGGGCCAGTTTGAAGCCAGAAGCATCTTTTGATTCTCCCACATGAGTATTAGGGTCCAGGGAACTTGGGCCATCTTCTGTGACTTTTCCAGGCACATTAACAATAAGCTTCACTGAGAAAGGAGCAGCCAAGATTCAAACCAACGCCCATGAGGAATTCTGGCACTGGTGGAAATACACTAACTGGCTGTGCCACAACTCCGGGCCTTGTCAAATGTTTTAATGGCAGTTACTATAATGTCTCTTGCTTTCTTCTTTTTATTCAAGATCACTTCGAGTATGTGGGATATTTTGTAGTTACACATACATTTTATTGTTTTACCACTTCTGTGAAAAAATGTCTTTGGAGTTTTGGTTAGGACTACACTGAATCTAACACTTTTTAATTGTGTTAATTCTTCCAATTCATGAACCTGGGACTTAGGCCAGTGTGTGTGTGTGTGTGTGTGTGTGTGTATGTCCTCTTCAACTTAATTCATTGGTGATTTTCAGTAACTTCATAGATCTTTCACCTATATTTTTCCTCAAATATTTTAGTCTTGTAGATACTAGAAATAAAATTGTTTGCTTAATTTATTTTTCAAATGATTTATTTTTAGTGTATGACATTACTGGTTTTTAATTTGATTTTGCGACATAACTTTGCAGAATTGACTTGTTAATTCTAACAGTTTTTTTTTTTCAAGATTTGTTTATTTTTTATTGAAAGGTCGCATTTTCGGAAAGAAGAGACAGAGAGAAAAATCTTCATCCATTGGCTGACTGCCCAAGTTGTGCCAATGGCCGGGGGTGAGCCAATTCCAGTCAAGGAGCTTCTTCTGGGTCCCAAGGCTTTGGTCCATCCTCTGTTGTTTTGCCAGGCCAAAAGCAGGGAGCAGCCACGATACAACCCGGAGCTCATATGAAATCTCAGTGCACAGAAATTGACGACTTTAGCTACTAGTTTTCCACTCTGGGCCGAGCTCTAACAGCTTTTTGGCAGAGTTTTGTGGTTTTCTGTACATCAGATCATGTCACCCCAAACAGTGACAGTTGAACTTCTCTTCCGCCTTGGATGTCAAGTTGCTCTGGCTACACCTTCTAGTACAAGGTTAAGGTAAAGGTTAAGGTAAAGTAGTGAAAGTGGCACACTCATCTTACTTCAGATCTTAGAAAGCCTTTGGCTGTACCCTAGTTCCCAGTTTTGACTACCTAAACCCCGCAGGCTTGCTTATCAATAGCTCCTTCATTTTTAATTGCAACTCCAGCAGGATTCTACAGCAGCAGCTCTTTTCATGTTTCTTCCTTACTAGAAAAAAAATCTTGTCCATATTTTAAAAAAATATATAAAGTTGAATGTTTCTGATTTAGCATCTGTGATTTTTATAATTCCACAAAGCTCTTGTTATATGAAGGTGGCCTTCCTTGGTCATTTATTTTGTGATGCTTTTCTTATCTTTTTCTTCTTATTTGTGTCTGGAAAATCTTAGTTATTGAAATTTCATGTGCTGGATGCAACTTTTAGGTACACCAACCAATATACCCAATTTCATCTCTGAAACAATTTTTAGAATAACTTGATTTGTGTGGCTAAGAAGGTCAGAGTCTGTAATCCTCTATAAGGCAGACTGCTGTGGCACCTCAACTTTAGAGAAATGCAGAAAGACTTATGGGTGTTCAAATTAAGCTAAAATGAAACAAGTTGAATTCATGTAATGCTTTAGGCTTTAAAGCTTAAGCACATTATTTCTGGAGTAGGATTAAATTATGTCTAAAGATGATTTTATGCATCAATTCTGTATCAGCATAGGCTTGTTTTTATTCCACAGTTTAATTTGATTATCATCAATGGAAACTGACTATACTCTTGCTATTAATCTTTTAAACACTTCAAATATATTTGCATTTGGAATAAATTTAAGGACCAAGTAAACTGTTGGTTTCCGCAATGAAGACAAGAGGTTGCTTTCATTTTTCTTGCCAAACTACTTGAAGATATTATAATTTCTTTTATAAACAAAGCAATTCTGAAATTTAAAACTAAAAGTATATAAAACTGCCTATTTCTGAAAGTTCCTCTTTTTTTTTAAGAGAATACAAATACTGTTATATATAGAGGTAAATGTTATATATCTTTAAGATATTGGTTTTATACCTAAAGTTTGCTCAACTTTTTCAAGTGTTACGTGTAGGTGCAAGTTCTGCTCTGAATGTAGATTTCAGGCTGTAATTTCTTTCTGAAGATAAAGATAGCACTAATTCAGAAGTGTCCTAGTTCTGAAAGACATTCCTCCTTGTCTAATGATATGACTGCTTATAAAACTGACAAAAGTACCTTGTCCTTGTTCAGCTGACTATTCTTATTTAAAGGCTATTAAATCAAATGAACACTTGGCTTTCCTTTGGAAATTTCCAGTTCAACCTGGGCTACTAGCTTGAATCTAGCGTATTTCTTAGAGTAATTAAGAAATAAATCTACATGAAGCGGTGCAACAGTTTGACATCTAGGCTTCAGCAACGTCAGTGTCCCAAGTAACTTGTTACAGGAAGGAACTCACTGGGCCAGACAACGGATGCAAGAGCAGAATGTGGAGCTGTCACACGGGCTCGGCGTCCGTCTCCGGCTAAGAGGCCAACACCTCTCCTTCCCCTGCTTCCCCCAATGCCTTCATCACCTCCATCTCTTCCATCGCTGCTGTGGATTGCTGGACCTAATCACTACAAAATACCTGCTGGGTTTCTAAACTTCAGTCAGTGAAGGGAATAGCAGGCCATTGCAGACCTGTGAGTCACGTATGTTACGTCTTAGGCATAGTCTTGTGAGCACAACCACGCTGTAATTCAGACCCTCAAGTTGAATTATGCACCTGCAAACTCACCCGTGCTCTCTATTGAATGAGATTTCTAGATGGGGCTTTCAGTTTTCTCATGTGTTTCCCTACTGAATTTTGCCTTTAAGGCATTGGGATAAGTAAATAAGCCAATTCATTTTTATTTTCCATTCCATGAAATGCTTCTAAAGCAACTCAATTAATGTTCAAAACCAATATTTGAGTAGGAGCATAATGTAATTAAAATTACATCAAACGTCTATAATCATAGAAACTCAGCAATAAGCAACCTTATTTATCACACAAATGATGACTTTGAATCTCTAACATGTCCTTTAGTTAGCTACCTTGATAATATAAGAATGTATGCATATATTCACGCATGAGCACACATACACACAATCACAGACAGGCATGCCTTTCCCTTCCTCACAGGCCATTCATTCTTCCAGCTGACAGCAGTACTTTCCACGAAAATACAAACCAGAGCTTTCTTGATGATGTCTATGGATCACTTCATAGGATGAAGAGTGATGGCTGAATTCTGCATAAATGGTCTACATATAATGACTAGTCTTAGGAAGTTATCAGGTATGTTGGCTCAATGGCACGGAATGTGGAAGAGAATGGAAAACTCAAGGGATGGTGTCCCACCACACCGAAACCTGACTCGCTGTCTCCACTTGTGGTACACCAGAGTAGTTTGTTATCTAGGTCAGGGTACCGTGTTTGTTTCGTGTGCATCTTTTTTGTATTGGGATGGATGTTTGTGTGTCATCTATATAGACTCCCACTGAAATAGGGGGGGTTTGCTTTTTGGTTTCTTCTTCAGTGCAGTAGTAAGCCTTTACTAAAATATGTTACCACAAAAACTTAAACAAAAAAGTGAGAAAGGAAAGAAGAGAATGAGATTCTGTTCTTAGAACTGTATCTACAAATCACACAGAATCTTTCAACATCTAATTAAAAATTAAAACAAATAAAATATCAAAATGATGCTTGTGCCTTTTATATGTTCAATTCCTGGGTACATAATAGCTGGAATGGAAGCCAGGAATCCGCAGATGGTCTAAATGCAGTGTCTCAAAAACGCAGCCTAGGTAGGTTGAAATCCCACTGTTACATGAATCTCTTTGTAATTCCTCCTATGTCTATTAGCACAGTTTGTTAAAGACAAACTGCTTCAAATTGGGACTGACTTGGCATGACTGAAAAAAAAACAACATTTAGAACAACGCTTTCCAACAGAAATATAATGGGAATTGCACACATCTCTCTAAACTTTATAATGGCCTCATTTTAAAAAGTAGAAAGGAGTGCTGGTTCATATCCCAGCTGCTCCACTCCCTATCCAGTGTTGTGCCAGATTTTGAGATCCCTAGAAAATCATGGAGTCTGAAGTGGGTGCCAATGCATAAAGGGCAGTTTATTCAGGTTAACCTAGGTCTCCCAGCCAAGGCTGCAACAGGAACAGCAGGGCGGAAAAAGAGAGCGAGGTTTAATAGCAACGGGATTCTTACCCATTTTAGGACAATTCCATACAATTATACAGTCATGATTGGTCAGGTGTAACTGTTAACTTTCAAAAAGAGCAAGTAGGCAGGCTTCCGTTGGTGGGTTGGAAGCAAACAACTTTCAAAAATTACAAACAGATGAGCTGAAGGCGGTGAATCTTATCTAACACCAGGGACCTCCTTCCTGAGGAGTGGTCTGTACCTACGTGACCTGCCAGGTGTCCTGCCGGGTGTCACGCAGACTGTCAGGCCTGGAGTTCACACAGCCCCCAGCCAAGCAAGTAAGGCAGAAATCACAAAAACAGAAAACATCTAAGTTCTTTACCAGTTCCCTACTTGTGGCCTGGGAGAGCAGCAGAGGATTATCCAAGGCCATGGGACTCTGTACTCATGTGGGAGCCCAGAAGAAGCTCCTGGCTCCTGGCTTTGGATTGGCTTAGCTCAAGCTGTTGTGAACCAGCAGATGGAAGATCTTTCTCTTTGCCTCTCCTTCTTTCTGTAAATCTGGCTTTCCAATAAAAATAAATAAATCTTTAAAAAAAACCAGAAAGGAACAAGAAAAATGTAATTTTAATCATCTATTGTGTCCAACTCATTATCCACAATATTATAGATTCAATAAAGATTAAAAAAAATGTGAACAAGGACTATATCGTTTTTCACACTGACTCTTTAGGATCAGATAGTACTGTGAACTTAACAGTGCAACCCAATTAAAAAAAAAAAAAAGCTCCCTTCAAATGACCACAAGCTGCTTGGAACATATTGCAATTACCTTATTGGAGAGCACAGGGCTCTAAGACAGTGTGATGTGAATGCCAGTATTTCTTAGATCACACTAACAGTTTTCAAAGTAAACAAATTATACCAGGGGAAAAAAACCAAGTGATTTGACAGGCTACTTCATTTACATGTCCTCAACACAGCCATAGGGAATATACTATGAGAGCGAGAAGTGCATTAAGCCAAATGGTGCTGCCAAGGCCGGATTACCTGAAACAGCCTGTGGGATGCGATTCTGTCCACCTGCAGATCCTTCTGCATGAGCGTAAGGAAGATTTTATGGAAGAGGACAGAGCCCACGGAAATAGCTGGGCTTTAGACTTCTTATTAACTGCCCTCCGGATTCTGCATACCTCCTTATTTTCTAAACAATGTTTGGTGAAAGAAATCTGGCTTCCTACGGGACTTAACTGTACTCTACTTCTAAAACGTTGATGAGGTTTATTTATGCATGTTTTCAATGTATCGATTTGAAAAACATCTGAAAAGGCATGGACAAAAAAAATCACTTGCTACTATTTCCTACTTGCTACTGAGAAGTCATTATACGGAATGCTTCCTATTGTCTGCCCAGCACACACATGATCTTATTCAAGTCTCACACCAACTAGACTTGATAGGTATGGCTAGCCTTATTTTTAAAGAGAGAAAACACTGAAATCCCATTAAACAAAAGCCTGGGGCCCAAGGAGATGGTGCTGCTTGGCCAAGGCCACTTTGCAGAACAGTGGATACAGGTTTGAAACCAGGCGGTTGAACTGTGGGAACAATTATTCTCACTGCTCCCTCAGAGTTTATCAACGTTGCAGCTACAATCATGTGGGTTCCGTTGCTCTGATGTGGCAGAGACCTGTAGGATGTTCAGAACTGAGTTTGTTCCCTATCAACCAGATGCCAAAAAGCCTCATCCTGCAACATATCAAACACCACAATTGTCTCCAGACATGAACCATTGTTTGCTGCAAATCAGAAGCACCTCTGGATAACAGCTACTGCTTGGGGCAAGTAATGTGACCTAACAGCTAAATCCATTGCCTGCAGTACCAGAATCCCATACGAATACCAGTTCCTGTCTCAATCACTCCACTTCCAACCCAGCTCTCTGCTTAGTGGAGGATGGCCCAAGTGCTTGGCCCCCTGCATCCACATGGGACACATGGAAGGAGCTCCTGACTGCTGGCTTTTGAGCAGCTCATCTTTGGCTGTTGCCGCTGCCTGAGGAGTGAACAGTGGATAGAAGAGTCTCAGTCTCTCTCTCTCTCTCTCTCTCTCTCTCTCTCTCTCTCTCTCTCTCTCCTTCTCTTCCTCAGACGGAAAGGAATCCAACTCTCTCACAGAACTCGGGAAGGGATGTGCACTGCCTACACTTTGACATCACCTGGTAAAACCCAGGTTAGACTACTGACCTGACCCACAGGAACAGACACGGGTTGCTGTGCTTGCTGTGTGGCACTGGCTTGCACGATCGGTTATAGCAGCAGAGGGGAACTAATGTCACCACAGTCCAACCTCCCCCCAGCTCTGTCAGTTAGGGTTTCTTCTTCTCATTTCCATAATCCGGTAACTTCAAGTCAGAAACTTTAAACTTGCTCAAAGTCTTAGGGTCAGTGAAGATGAACTCAAGTTAACAACCACCTTGCTGTGATATTTGAACTGGCCTCATCCTTCTATTCAACTCATTTCCCCAAAGCCAGAGAAAACATAGGATTTTAATTTTAGTTACCTGAAGAGAAGAAAACAGCACTCTTGCTGGGCAGGGGTGGGAGCAGGGGATCTGGAAGGCACTATCCGTTTCTAAGGAGTAACATACTTGAAGAAAACAGTGTTAGAGGCAATCTGCCTTTTGCACTTCAACTGTTAGCTACGCCTGAGGAGAGGATTCTGGTAGTTTCTGTCCTAATGAGGAAAATAATTACTAGACATCTGGAATAGGAGACAGGAAAGTGTCCAGTCTGTACATTCGATGGCCAGCTGTGGATGCTGACCATCCAGTCTACTTCTGGAGAAATCTCTCTGCAGAACTATTCTTCAGAAAAAAAAAATGTAAGAACAAAATTTGGGCTGGCAATCAACATTCTTCTTAGTGTGATGATTAAGCAGTGGATTAATGTGACCTGCATGCCCTGTTTAAAAGACAATTAAAATACTGGAAAAAGGCATTAATCAATCCTTGAATGAAGGAATACCCTATTAACAAAAACACCCTCCTTTTGTAAAGATCTAATGTGTCATCACATGTATGTTTCTAGCTTATCTGTATTTAAATTTTTTTTGTCTTCTACTATGGTAAATGCTTACAAATACACCTCTTTCTTCCCATTTGGCCTGTTCTCAAACTATTTCCCCACTTCTGCATGCCAGGAGAAACAAGAGCATCACAGATATCGGAGCTGAACATCTGTAACTTCAAGGCCTCAAGCATACATCTACCTCCCATGCAAATGATGGAGTCCCTTGATTTTAATTGCTTATGAGAGAGAGAGAGAGGTGGATAGCCAGGGTGAGAGCCAGAGCAAAGCGAGAAAGGAAGATGATGAGAATGAGAAACAGAAAAGGAGAGAGCAAAGGGGAGAGAGGAATATGGTGAGAATGAGAGAGATAAGGAGAAGGAAAGAGAGAGAGAAGGAAGAAGAAGGCTAGGGAGACAGAGACAGAGAAAGGAGAGGGAAAGAATGGCAATGCCCTTACCGAGATAGCTCTACATTACCACCATGACAGGCTGGCTCACACTGAGGCTGGGAACTGGGAATGCAAATCAAGTTTTCCCTGTGAAAAGCAGGACTTTAAATACTTGAGTCATCACTGCCATTTGTATTCTAATGTAGGATGTAAGACATTTTATCTTCTAGCCTCCCTATTTAACCACTGCAAACCATATTTTGCCCATCTGTAACACGATCATCAGGACACATCTGTCCCAGTGGGCTGCAGTGAGAATTCGACAGACAACACAAAGAAACCATGTAGTAGTGCCTTGGCTGCTTCTAGCATACCTACTGGTCTTTTACACTTGACATTTTTTTTTGGATGGAGTAATAAATGGTGTTTTCCATATATGCTGTTCAGAACTGAAGCCATGAATTCTCACTTTGTTTCATGAAAAATCTGCCTATTATTCCCATCGCCAAGAATAACACCTCTGATACTTCATCCATGTGCCAACTGAGACAATCAGAATGCTTCTAGTTCTTTCCAACAGTCTTGCCTCTGGACTATGAAGGTAAAGGGTGTTGGAATATACTATCTCATTACATGTTATACCCCATAGAATATACCGTTTTTCTAGATTTATTAGTTTACGTAAGACATATCATTTCCCTCTTGCTGGATGGTAGCTGTAGTCCAGTTAGCTCCTAAAACGTGTTTGTTCCAAAGTGAAAGGTGCTGCAAGTGCAACATATATAGAGTATTTTAAAGACTGATTGAGAAAAAAGAGCACGGACAATCCTGATGACTTTTGGAACTGTTTACATTTGAAGTGATAACATGCTGAATCTATTGAATTATATATATAGTCTTAGAGTGGGCATGTGGCACAGCAGTTACGACCACATTTCATAACACAGTTAGAGTTCAAGTCCCAGCTTTACCCCCGCAAGCCAGTGCCCTACTAATATACAACTTGGAACGGCAGCATATGATGGCTAGAGCATGTGGGTCCCCAAGCCCCACGTGAGAGACCTGGATGGAGTTTCTGGCTCGCAACCTCAGCCCAACTAGCCCTGGTTGTTGTGGGCTTGGAAATGAACAAGAGGATGGAAGTTACCTGCTTCTGTTGGTTTCTCTTCCTCTGTCTCTCATAATGAAAACAAATAAATAAAATATGATATTACAATTATTATGCCTCTTTCTACTTCATTTGATGTGACTAGTGTAGCTTACATTTTATTTCATTGACAGTACAAAATTAGACCTTGAACCCACAGGTCAAGGTCTCGGTCAGTTTATAGTATCTGCAGTTTTCATGGATGCCTGAATTATAGTAGACACATCATAAATGAAGGGCAAGTAGCAGACTCTGAATTCCAAATTAGAAGCCATAAATCCAGAGTCACGATTAGCATATTATCACGATTGCTCCATTTTCTGCAAAATATTGATTTAAAAAACTCACATTGTTTCACTGATGGTAATGCTACATTTCCATTCTCTGAGATGTACATTTCCAACAGCAACAAAAACTGAATACTGCAGGGTTAAAATGTATGGAAAATACAGAAGATAAATATCACTCTCCACAGATTTAATGGCCTAGACTTAGATAAAACTGTTTTAAAAATCAAGTCTAGTGGTCACAAATCTTCTGAAGTTCAAGTGCTAATCAGACTGCCGGAGAGGATCTCTTTCTGGGTTTTGACCTGAAAGGAAAGTCCCGAAAGGGTCAGCTCTGAATCATGAAAGCAAAGCCCTTGTAGACAGCAAGGAGTTGACATAACTTTCTGAAGTGCACACAGAGGCGAGCTACTTGTCACTGACAAGCACCCTCCACAGTGCACAGTGCTTTCTTCCTCCTGAATGTGTTGCTATTGCTGAAAGGGGAATGCCCAGGAAGGGATGGAAATATATTCCACTGTCTCCAATCCTTGTTATTTTGATATCTAGCTACCTGTATATATTTATATGTATTTATCCAGATAGGCAGCTATGCATCTATGCATTTGTGCACACGTGAAACAGAGAGACTAATGGAGAAAGTGCTTGCTCAGGACCTTCCAATGAAGAAACTTCGGTCTGAGACAGAGGCAAACAATTCCCTGTTACTTACAGTCTGTCTGCTTCATGGCGACTAGCATGGTGTTTGTTTTGTTTGGACATGGTGAGGTCTCAGAGCCCGGGTCCTGAAAGCGAACATTTACTCCCTTCGGGTGAGTGAAGGTATAACACGGGATGTCCTGGCATGGACAACCCTTCTTATGCGGACGTCTTTTGGTGAAGGATTGAAGATCACTGCATTTTTGCTGGTACTATGGGTTAGCAGATTTTGAAGGTAAATTACGGTTCCACGAATTTCCTACTTGACATTTTAGTGAATCCCATGTTATCTTGCCAAGATCCAAAAAGAATAGCTCTACTTTGCACATGGGTTACTAAGTAGAATTGTATTTATTTACATTTACTCAAAACAAACCAAGGAAACCCAAAAATCAGTGTCATATTTGAGATAAACCTGCAACTACCTTTATTCCTACATTGCTCTTACATAAATCATAGAACAGACCATTTTACCACAGACTTCAATTATTCAGGATATAGGTGGCACTCCACCTAAACTACCTAAACTCCCATTATCCAACTTGCTGTAAGTTTACTCTGCAACAAGGATAAAATTAAACAAAATGGCTATAACTGGAATCTATGTTATTGTTGCAATGAGTATTTGAAATTCATATTTGTAAGAATCTGTAAATTAAATGAACAGAAAAGGAAAATTCAGCTAATTGCTCATGCCACCTCTACACTTGAAAGAAATCTGAATATTACAGCACAATGCATCTTAGATTACAGGAGGATTTGGGCTTTCATTCCTCCAATTTCAAGTTATATCTACTTGGCAGGTCTCTCTATGAGAGGAATTGGAAATTGAGTAGTAATACAGTTCATATATGTTCAAAAAATCTACTAACTTTTAATAAAAGCTAATTTAATATTTATTTAGTGCTTTTATAATGAGAGTTGTCTAATTTTCCAATTGGTACAGCTATGTTTCCTCCTAATTTTTATCATAATGACCCTCCTACTTTTCCCTGTGTAGTGGATCCATAATTCCAGACTAATAAACAGAGTTAGGCATGAGTCCTCTTAAACACTAAATATACAAGTCTGGCTATCTAAAGACATGCGTATTCAGAATAGTAGAAAGAAAATCAGTCTTCGTCTTCTTATGATCTAGTGGAGGAAACTGTCCCATTATTCTAATTTTCTCTAATCAGTCAAATCGGTCCAATGAATGATAACACTTTCTAGGTTAATCTCAGGAGTTGGGAGGACAAGTTGCCCCTGGGAAAGGAAATGATGTCCTTTGGACTATGGGGCGGCAGAAAAAAAAAAATCAAGTCATCATTAAGAATCTTTGTCATTTAACTGATGCTATGCTTAAAACTAGCCTTATTTTTACGCATTGTCTTTATATAACACCCAATATAACTCTTTCTTGGTCCCTACAAACAAGGAGATTATGTGTTTGTCATCACTGCAAAGTCACTTTATTCAAGACTTTCTCAGGGAGAGAACTCACTCCTCATATATTTTGGAAACATTTATCTATTTCATGCAGCACATCACGTAGAGCAGCCTGTGGATAGAGTATTTTGCTCCAGGTAAAGCTGTTCAGATCCTCAGCTGAATATACAGTCAACAGAACAGTACACAGGAAGCTGCTGGGGGAACATACGGTCTTTGTCAACAGTGAGATCTCTAAACGGTGCAGTGTCCCTTGTGATGGACTCACTAGATTCAAATACAGAACCACTCATGTCCACAAACGCTCTGATGACTCAACACTGGCCCTGCACAAGGCCGGTTAGCAGTGCGTGTCTTCTCTTTAAGGCTCACAGGAAAGCGGAGGGGGAACCTGTGAAATAATTAACTCTCTTATGAGAAGCAACAATCTGCTTACCCAGAGCTAGGATCTTATCATTTCCATGAATCACATCATTAAATTTAAATTATGACGCAGAACAACTCAGTAGCTTCAATTATGAAAAGCTGGTCTCCTGCCAATGGAATTAAACCCATACTTTATTTTCAGCTAGGAGTGTTGAACATATGTGTCACATAGCAGCCTTCCTTGCTACACTGAAGATGTAAATTGAAAGCTACATGTCAAAGCCCCAAGAAATTTTTTACCCTATATATGGTAAAACGCAAATTATGAATATGGAATTCACTCGAGACTTCTGATTTCTTTGAGAATATTACAGGGATACATCATTACCTTTAATCCACATACACGACCATTCCCGGTGGCCTACAAAAATGTTGATCTATTTCTTTTTTCCTTAGATAACTGGTTTCTGGGTGGAACGTATTGAACTGACAACTTCTACACCTTTCAATCCTAGCATTCCATGGAACTTGCTGCAGGCAGACAATAGGCCATGACTCTGAGTTACGCCCTGTATCACCCCGTTCGCACTGCATCTGGGCTCATTTTGAGACTAAAAGAATGCAGGGCAAATGACACTGTGCGAGGGCTGACACAGGATTGTGGGAATCAGTGCAGCTTTCACTTTGCTATATTTAAATGCTTGCTGGCAACCAGTTACCATGCAAGAACTCCAACCACCCTAGCTATTTCCTTGCAATGAGGAAGCCTAAGAAAAATATGGAGAGAAGAGATATAGGGATGGACACACACACACACACAGTGCTAAGAGAACATTGGCTAGTCCTCATAATGTAGCCACTCCACCTGAGATGAACAACATAAGCGCAAAGAAGCCACTAGGCCATTTTGGTTTCAGTTGGGTTTCTTATCCTCTCAGTTCATTAGAATCATCCTAGCTGTATTTCTGGGCATTAGGGAATAAGATCGTCTTCCAGGCTGTCCTTTTCTGCAATTCCAGACACAGCAAACCATGAAGCATAACATGCAACTACCGCAGATTTCAGGGATAGTTCATTCCTAAGCAATACACAACCAGATTAGGGTTGTCTATGCTACTAATATAGGTCAAATATTCTACAGCCTAAAACTCAGAGTTGAGTCTGTGACACAGTGGATTAGGACAATATTGGCGACTTTTCATTTCATATTAATTCCTAGTCTATAGTCTTATTTCTGCTTTCCATCTAGTTCCTACTGATGTTTCTGGGAGGGAGGGGATGCTGATCCAAGTATTTGTGTCCCTGATGTTCATGAGGGAAACCTAGATGCAGTTTTGGTCTTCAGGCCTTGGCCTGGCCTAACAGGAGGTTTTCTGGATATTTGGGAATGAACCAGCAGAGGATCTCTCTTACTCTGTCACATTCCTTTCCTCTTTCTTCCTTCTCCCTCCCCTCTCATTCTTTCTCTTCCTTCTGCTTCCCACTTGTAATGCTGCATTTCAATAATAATAATTAAAAGCACTTTGAACAGAATTTAAAGCTAGAGTTCAATGTAGAATCCATTTGGTTCTTGGAATTCACAAAGTAGCCCTTGCGAGCCTGGTCAGGGGGAGCCCAGTTTCACATATAAGATTTATCAAGAAATTGCTCTTTCCAACCGCTTGCAAAATGTCTTGCCACACATGCAGCTCATTCTTTTCATGTCTCCTTGACTATTCCCAGGAATACAGAGACTATTCAGTCACGCATATTTGCAAAGTAGCCCATTTTCCATCGAAAGGTCATTTTTAGATCTCCATCTGTGTTTTTCTTCTGTAGCCCGAGAAAAGTAGAAAAGGTCTGGGAGTCAAGGAGCCCTTTGGAGTGCTTGTGAATTTCAGCTCTGCTATTGAAGAGAGTGTGGCCTCTGCCATGCTTGTGAATCACACTGAGCCTCTGTAGGCTGCCCTGGGAAGATGGCAGAGCGGAGGCGAGGTGCGTGGGGACTGGTACCCACGCCTACAACTGTTGTGAGGCTAGACACGAGGCAAAGTAAGTAAGATGTTTGGTGTCATACATGATCACATTTTCAATATTTTCTATTTCAGCATGGCATTCAGTCTGTTGGTGAAGATGCCCACACCCATACAAGTACAATCTGGGTTTGATTCTGGGTTCCAGCTCCGTACTGCAGTTTCCTGCAATGCAGACCCTGGGAGGTGGTGAGGGCTCCAGCAATGGCATCCCTCTCCCTCATAGGGGACATCTGCATCATGTTTCTGGCTCCCAGTTCCTGGACTCAGCCCTGGCTTCATCACGGTCATTGCTGACCCCAAGGAATGTACCCGTTGATGGAGACATTTTAAATCTACCCATGTATCTACCAATCTGGAATGTCAGTGCAGACGACCTTACTCTGCCTTTCAGGTCAGCTGTCACCAAACAGGAAGGAAGGGAAGTCAATCATTTTAGCACATCAATTAGGCTGCAAGAATAATTGCTACTCTCCCCAATCCAAGGAAACCCATATCTGCCATTTCATTTATAATGAACAGAAGGTTGAGAGAAGAATGCCTTCGTTTCCTAAAATCCACAGTAGAATGTGGAGTGGAAAAGTGCTGTTTTGTTACATTCACCTGAACTTGGAGACTTTGTTGGAGAAGAGCAGACTGTTAGAATAGCGTTCAGGTAAGCTGGCCTTTGCTCGTGTCTAAAGATTGTCCTGTATGCTGGCAGGGGAAAGGGCTCTAGGGCTGTTGGGAATCACTACCATTAATGGCATTCTCGCAGAACACAGAGGATCGCGCCAGCAGTGGTGCAGTGCCTCAGATGTGTGGTAAAGAAGGCATGTGAATGGAAGTAATTAACATCAGAGAACCATCATAACCCAGAAGTTTACAGAGTCGGTAAATTCAGAGTGTTGCCAGTAGACTAATCAGCAACACAGAAAGTAATGAATGAAATAAGGCCTCGGTCATACTGCTTGCTGTAGTCCCCAATGTCACTGTGTGTTGCCTTGCAAATTTGAAGCTATATTGCTTTATACACAAATAAGATGCTGCACAATAAGCAGTCAGGATAGGAACAATAGATCATGAGTAATAAATTAGCCTTGCTTTGTCATAACCGAATGCTAAACAAGAGAGCTGAGTTTAAATAAAGTTGACACATATCCAATACTGACGGTAATTGTGTAAAGTGTATGCATAGCATTGCCTTTCTATCCAGCACAGACAACGGTCATTTGGCCTTCGGTGTTTTAGCAAATCTTTTATTTGAATAGTGAAAACACATGCTACAGCCCTAATCATAACAAGGATTTGTTTCTTTGCTAAGTTATTCAGCAAAAGCAATTTAAGACAGACTCTCAAACTTTCTCTTCTAGGGGGAAAAGTGTTATGTCTGTTAAAACTAAGTGAAGTGGTTATTTTTTTTTTTAAATAAGCACACATCCAAAGTGGTAGATGTTTTCTTTTACATATCTGTATCTGAATTCGAGGAGCAGTCCCTCCGAGGGTATCCGGGTGACCTGTAAGAATGGGTGTTGTAATATCGGAGGCGAAGTTCTACAGCCTTCCACTAATCTGTCACTCAGCAGGCAGGCATTAGGAGAAGACAACTGTTCCTGTTGCAACCCAATTGCTCCCCTTCGCTTTACTTCTACTTGCAATTTACTTAAAATTCCAGAGCTATTCTAAAGCTTGGAAGTATAATACAAATGGTAGAGCTACTGCCACTAAAAATAAATTAGGTATAACAGCATGGCATTTGCGGAAAGGGAAACAGCCACACAACAAAAAAGGCCCTCTGGAACACAGATGAGTTCTTCACAATGTAGCAGATTGTTTATAAGCAAATTTGAGACTAAAGTAGTCTTTTAGCAGGTTGTCTTGTATTTTTTTCTTTCTTTCTTTTTCTTTTCTTTTTTCTTTTTTTTTTTGCATAAATCTGATCTGTCTTAACTAAGAGACATTTATAACTGGATTATTCGCTAGACCCCAATCAAGGATTATCAGAGTTTGGACAACTCAGCTTTTTCCTTCCATATTTGTATACTTACCCTAAGAGGTAGTTTTCAATGGTGCCTGTGAGTCTTGACTGTTTCCTAGCTGTCAACTATTATGAATGTTCTAGAATCATACACAATATTACAGAATACAAAATGATGAGGAACTTAGCCCAAAGGAATGTAAACAGAAGGGTTTGGGAATGAGGACTTCAAAATGAGCCCAGCTGCTTTTCCATAGGAAATGTGTTGGTACGGTCATTCCCACTGTTTGGAAAGAATTACACACATTTTAAGCATATGGATATTTATCTCACTTGAGATGTTTTTAAGCAGGAGGCCTTTGAGAGTGTTTGGATACCATTTTATTTGGGGCAGTTTGGAAGGGAGGAAGGGGTTGCCACTGGCATTTGTGGGCAGTTTTGGAGGGGAAAAGGGGGTGCCACTGGCATTTGGGGGCAGTTTGTAAGGGGAGAGGTGGTGCCACTGGCATGTGCGGGGCACAGACTGGGAACACTGCTCCACAACCTGCCCAGCACATGGTGGCTCAGCACAACAAAGGACTTCCGGTCCCCACATAGCAAGGGTGAGACTGACGAAATCCTGACTAAGACAGATGGCACCCTTATTGTGTGTGGAGAAAACAATTCCCGTTCCCTTATATAATCCGAAGTTCTCAAGTTTCAAATACAACATTTGCTGACTTGAATCCTTTCTCACTTGTTTACATCACTATGACTCAGCCTTTCCTGACTTTGTGTAAAACTACAGGGAGTTTGAGTTTCCTTCACAAGGAAGACGTTGCTGTTCGGGCCGAGCACCAAAGGGGGAGATGAACCGAGGGTAAATCGTAAAACTGCATTAACCACACTTTTCCATCTTCATGCTTTCCTTTCCCTCTTCTCATGTTTTTTTCTCCCTTGATCCTTCAGATGTAATTCAGTATGGAGGTTTAAAATATTTTCATGATTCAATTTCACTCCCGAGGATTCTGTGACAAATGTGTTGACTGTTTCTGTACGCACTTAGGAATATTTGCTTCTTTCCCCCTCAGGTGCACAGCATAGTTGTATCTCCAGTGTGAGAGAATTTGAAATATTCCAATGTTGGTACCTCTGCAATTCCTGACGAAGCTGATAGAAGCAACTGAGTAAGCCAGTGTTCAATGTGAGCAAGGATCCTGGTGCAGAGGCATAGTCACATTTTATGAGAGCAATATATTTGGATGGTAAGGATCACAAATTGGCTATTTAGATCATGTAATGACTGAAGGCTAACAGAAGAAATTCTACTTTGAGTGGCAACAGCAAAGATTTCAGAGCAATAGAAGGTGACAAACAAACAGGTACAGAAGGAAGAAATTAACCTGACCAGAATGAATCAGAAAATACAACAAATAAATCAGGACTAGTTACAGAATGAAAAGTTGAAAATGTGGACCTGGCACTGGGCAAGATAAAGAAGTGTTAGTGAGTAACATGGTAGGTAAGTTTGCAGGATGCACCAAGACTACAAAGACAGAATGAAAAACGAGGCTGGGTTCAATCAGAGCAGATTCCAGGCTTCTTGGAGAATAGTGGATTCATCAGAAAAAAATCCAAATTTAGAAAGGAGAATAATATTAGCGAAAGGTCATGAATTCAGTTTGGAGCTTATTAAGTCTGAGATATTAGGGAGGCCTCCAGGTGGACATATCTACCATGCAATCCAGAATATTGAATGCAACTAAAGGAAGTGGCTGGAGATAAAGGATTAATTTGGGAAATGTGTCTTTTTTATAGAGAGATGATAGCTGAAGCTACAAAAACTGGATAAAATGAGGGAGAAGGGAATGGTTGCTCCCACCTGAGAACATGAAGCTAAACAGAAGAAAGGGATGGAGAAGGAATTGTGAGCGTGATTGCCGCAGAGCAGGAATATCGGTGGGAGATGAGGTTTGAGTGAACATGAGATTTGACGGATTTAGGGGACAGTAAAGGGACAGGTGGAGGAGGATAAAGGTGAGAAAAAGTCATCAGATTAATTGCTAGGAAGTCATCTTGAACCATCAAGTGGGAAACTGCCGTAGACAGTTATGGGGACAGCTCATCTTAAAATTATAAAGGCAGGTGAGAGAGGATGTGAGCCTTGGGGCCAGAGAGAGCAGAGAGGAAGGCTGCGCATTTCCAGGACAGAGGCCTTTAAGCATGTCTCTCTACGCAGCAGGAAAAGAGTCTATCCTGGTTTTCCCTTCATCTCTGGACTGTAGTGATGGAAAACAAAACGAAAACCAGAACTGGTTAAAACTGGGCACAGGAATAGCACAATTTCAGTTTCTACTGTAAAACATAAGGAAAGGATAGCATATGACTCCCCAATTATTTATTTATTTATTTATTTATTTATTTATTTATTTATGACCATTATTTCTACAGAACCCGATCCACGTTCCCTCTCAGTGGTCTGTTTACTTTTATTCTGGTAACTTCCACTTCAAATAAATGTTAGATATATCTATTGTATTTTACATTTTTATGCATTAAAGAAGGCCAAAGAAAATGTTGGAGGTTTTAGAGAAGATATAGGAAGGAGGAATTCTGTGAGGACATCTACCTTGGCAAACCATGTCATAGAAGGCACTTGGCTTGTGTTTGAAAAGGCATCAATTCCATCCTTACCCAGTAACACAGTACTTGTGTATTTTAGGATGCATTTGCTTTTCTAGGAAGCCATGACTGGGTCACAACTAGAGTGGCTGGAAGGTGGCCGTTCCCATCCTCCCCAGATGAGAATTCCTGGAATAGATAGGTGTGATGTAGATGTTTGTGCACTCAGATTAATGGAGATCCTGCCCAGACTCTCTCAGGATGTTCGGTTGGTTAGCATATCCTCCTCCGGCCCCTAAATCACACGGGTGATTTAGACATGCATGACCTAGGGTATTCTTTCTGGAAAAACCACCAGTTGGTGTGAAAGCTAAGGCAGCTAACGTTCACCTAGTTCCTAGCTGAGTTTGAGAACCAGAACTTTGTAACCAACCACGCCTTCATGTCAGATCTCATGAGAACTTGAAGCAGGAGAAATTCGATATAAGTGGAGGCACTAAGTGGTCATGGGAGACTAAAGAGGACCAGCATTTCAGCCTTTCTCTAATTCCTAGACAGAAGCTTAAGAAAGCTTTGAAGAAGTCTGAAAATGTCTCTGTTTGATCATCCAAAAGAAACTTATCAAATACTGAAAAAAAACTGCCTTTCAATAAGTGCCAAAGATGAGAATAGATTGCCTGGCACATAGATCAATCAATAGCTATTTTAAGTCCTTTTAAAGCATGTAACAAATTACTCTCTAGGTCCTAATACTTGCTAGGTGCTAAAACTTCACCCAGTAAAAACAATGCAGGGAAAGTCACCCCATTCCATGAAATTATAATATCCTATCAGCTACCTTAATGATTTTATTGAACCTCCCCCATGTTGTAAGCCAGATGTGAATGGTTTTGGTTTTTAACAGCTAAGGAAGTGGATACTTTGTAAGATTGATGGTGTGAGATGTCTGAGGTTACCCAGCTGATACTCCTGGGCCCACTCCCAAACATTCAGTCCAACGCCAGCCTCACACACATGCTTGCCAAGGGCTCGCTGGGTGGGTCTCAATCAATTCTCATCTCGGAGGTGAGGGACCAGATCCACCAGCAATCCCAGGTTCTCTTCCTTCCAAGTTCCTTTAGGCATAAACAGAGCATCTGATTTGCAACTGCACTTTCTCCTCAGGGTGCTACCCAGCAGCCAGGATCAAGCGGCAGTCTCCGCAACCACTGGTGAGCAAAGCCAACTGAGAATCAAAAAGATTTGTCATTCACTGAAGTAGATTTCTATGAGATTCTTTCTCTGGCAGAAGGACTGAAATGCACACGAGGAATGCTGGCTTCTGCTCACCATTGTACTTCTATGTTGCTTTGCAGACAGTTTTTCAAACATTATTCTGTATCTGGCTGTCTTTTCATAAAAAAAAAAAGAAAAACCTCTCTCGAATATGAGTCGATGATTTCCTGATTTTGACTATTAAACAGGTAATAAAATTTAAAATAACTTTCAAGAGGAGCACTCGGCACAAGAGTCGCATTATGACAGCGTCTTGTGATGTAGAATTAAAAGTCCTTCTCTGTCTCCCTCTTTCAGTGCCTCAACAAACTCATTGTGTATCTTATGATGCACGCGTCCCTTATGGGTGCCAGTTCATGTCCTGGCTGCTCCACTTCTGATTCAACTCCCTGCTTGTGACCTGGGAAAGAAGTGGAGGATGGCATAAGTCTTTAGGCCCCTGCACTCATGTGGGAGACCAGGAAAAAGCTCCTGGCTCCCAGCTTCAGTTCAGCTCAGCTCTGGCTATTGCAGCCACCTGGGGAGTGAACCAGTAGATGGAGGATGTATCTCTCTGTAAAATCTGCCTTTCAAAAAAAAAATCTTAAAAAAAAATCTGTCTGTTTCTCCCTTCTCCCTCTCCCCATCTGTTTCTCTGTCTTTCAAAAATAAATAAATAAAAAGAAACTTGGAAAAAAGAGTGATTGTTCTTCAAAATATCACAATAATCGAAAAGCAACAAAACCAAATCACATTTGGGGCAAAACATAATGTGATAATACTTATAAGACTCTGCAGCCAGGGCAGGTGTGCGGCACAGCTGGTTAAGCCACCACTTAGCCCATCTCCATTCCAACAGCGTAACTGGGATTGAGTCCTGTCTGCCTCTAGCCCAGCTTCCTCTAAATGTTCTTCTGAGGTCTCAGCACTTGGGTTCCTGGAACCCACATGGGGAACTAAGGCGGACTGCCCGGTTCCAGGCTCCCACCTGTTGTGCGTGCCTCTCTCAGCTCTCTCTCCCTGTCACTCTGTCAAACTAATAAATAAAATTTTTAAGTGCAATGAGAGGACTGTTAAAACTGGCTAAATGGGAATTATCATCAGAATCACCAATGTTCAGTTTGAAGGCTTATTTCTGAGGTGAGCCACAGAGAGCTCTTAATTTTGTAATTAAATAAATAATAAAAGAAACTAACCTTCATTTCTCACTTCCCAGAGAGCATTCTGGGCAATTTTCTTATGTTTCAAAGATGACACTGCTGGCACTTGCAAACATTGGGTCAATGGGACAACAGAAAGCTTCCCGAGTGCTGGGGTCCGAGTGGTGGGTGTGGAAGACATGAGAGAGTGAAGAGTACTGTCCTATTGCAGGCAGGGCTGCAAGGAACTTCCCGCTGCATGGCAGGGCCCTGTGGATGTCTCTACAACCACCTGATGGCAGCTCCATCTCCCTTCGCATGGACACTGGACAACTCTGCAGAGATTTCTGTAATCTATACATTGTCTGCATCTGTGGAGTTGGTCTTTAGTATCAATGCGAGTTTGGAAGTTGATGCTGCTGATAACATCTTAGCAAAAGGGCCTTTTGCTATTCAGGCTGTCCCCGTTTACCTTATACTAACCAAGGGTGTAAGTCCCCAGGTGTAGTGGGGATCTACTATTTCCCTCTTTCCTTGATCTTTAGGTCCCTCCTTCTGTGATGCACTTAACTGATTCAAGACTAAGTTGTAGAATGAGGATTGCAGTACGAATGATATGTGCCATCTATTGTGAAGTTCCTGACCTCAGGATTAGCAGGGTTGATATCCTGCCTCAACGTGAAACAACTGGCAGAACTATCCTTAGGAATGCGCTTGACCAGGTGTGAAGTCTGTGCCAACCTTTGTGAAGGCTTCTGTATAAGTAAAGTGGACAGCTTTCGTGCATTGTCCATTACAATCCTGAAATTGTAGTGGCCCATTCCATTCCTCTTTCTGCCTAATCCACGCACCCTTCGTGAGTCCCAAACTCAGCTGGAGCTGGACTCTGGCATTCGAGTTCCTGCCAGGAAAAAGCAAAAAGCAAAACAGACAACAGCAACCACAAGAAAAGGAGTCTGTTGCTCTTTTGTGCTTTCTGGCATTTGTGAAGGACCACCTAAAAACCAAAGGTTGATATACTGAAGTTTGGGAATAATACTGGAATTACAATGTACACTCAGTTTTGCATAAAGACATACAAAGGAAAAGTTTTTGCTGAATTAAAACACTGGGCAATGCAAACCCTTGCCAATGATCAAAACAGATGGCCACTGTACTTGAAACCAACTAACTAACTAACCAGGAAGCAGGCAAATAGCAAAGAGCAAAGTAGCAAAGAGGACAAGGACTGAATTACTTCTATAGCAAACTCTTTTTCATCCGGCTTAGTTCAAGTCCTGAAGAAATCATGGGCCATGGTGTTCACATTGTATTTCAGAGTTATAAGCCTGAGGCAAGAAGACTGAAGAATAAAATGAGCAGAGAGGCAGGGAAGTGAGTAAAGGGATGTGGAACCACACATGTCTGCACTGGAGATTGCATCAGAATGATCAAGACACCGACAAGGCAGGCTTGCCAGGCTAACAGAGGAGGATTTGAGGGAGCAAGGATCCCCTTCCCTGGTCTACAAAAAGGAGAAACAAGAGTGTGTCTTCCTCCTGGCTTTGTCTCCTATGTCAGCCTTCTACATCAAGCCAAGGGGATTCCCTCCATTGTATTTCCTGGTTGTTTCAGACCCCTGTGTAGCCACACAGCAATTTTAACCCCAATTTACATTGAATCCCCAAATTGTGGCATTCCAGTCCAGATCAGAGAAGGAGAGAAGCATGGCCTAATGGGGATGTAGTCAAGAAAGTCTGAGCAGGTGCACCGCTTGGGTCTATTGTGATTAATTTACAAATGTGGCTCTGAGCTTTCCAGGCAAGAAAGAAAGATCATTAGGGCTAGCATTCACTATAGCTATAAAATAAGATTCAGCTGGTGGCTCAGGATACGAGTATTCTAACAATGAATCATGGAGAATTTTTTTCTAAGGAATATTGCCAGGGTTTAAGAGAATAATTGATGTCCCCATTAATAGTAAGTAAAATAATGAGCTTGCTAGCTTCATCTCTCCAAACCTTCAATAATGGAATGATGATATGCTGACAAAGCAAGTTGTAGCAAATGTCCTAGGGGGTCCAGCAGGGCAGTGAGGTGTGATACATTTTACAGTGCAAGGGGCAAGCACAAGGAGTGAGCCTTCAGGCAGTGTCCATGGTATTCATACTATCAAATGTGCTTCTGAGACGTTTACAGCATCATTTATACCCTGAATGAATTTAAAACTCCTCTGGGAAAAAAGTCACCCCATCGCATGAGTTGTCAAGAGAATTAAACAGATACTACATAGGAAATTCCAGCAACTTAAGATCTGAAGCTCAATAAATAAGTGATAGCTACTGACTCTTCTTTGGTGGACTGAGGGCATAGAGAAAAGCTGAGAAAAAATTCCATGATTTAAAGTAGAGGCGCTGTTTAGTGACAGGGGTGCTCTTTGAGCACTTTGCCATTGGCCAACTTTATTGTTGTACTTATTGCTGGGGCAGTCCAGCAGCCAGCTGGGGTGTATGGTGAAGTGTACTGCTGTTGGACTACAAACCTGCATAGCATGTTGCAGGACTAAATTTTAAAGGCAGTTGGGACAAAATAATAAGTACTTACTTGTCTAAACATCTCTACTATACAATAGGATTTAGATTAGTTGAATCATGATCAGATGGAAAGATCACTATGATGTGGTCTTTTAAGATAATGACAAGGTGCGTGACACAGTAATCTCAACACCTCCTTTTGGAGGCAGGGGCTGACCCTGCGCTGCAGCATTTTAAGCCCCAGCTTGTTACGTCAGCATCCCACAACGGACTGCTGATTTGAGCACTTGCTGTTCTGCTTCAGATCCAGCGTGCTCTTACCGTGTCTGGGAAGGCAGCTTGAGCCCTACCGCCGTGTGAGTGACCCAGAGTTTCTGGCTTCAACCTGGACCAGAGGTGACGGTCCTGGCTATTAGAGAGTGAAGCCGCAGAAGGAAGTCTCTCTTATCCCTTTCTTTGGGTCTCATCACGCTTCCCTCATGTGTATTTTCTCTCTTCCTGCCTCTTTCCTTGTCATCTACATTCAAATAAGTACATACATAGTTACAAAAGAAACAGGGGCTTCTTTACTCCAGGTTACATAATGCTGATTTGGAAAGATCACTGGGATATCCATATGGAAATGTTCATTGTAAAAAAATCGGTTGCAGGTTGTTAAAGGATCCAAGTTCTTGAACTAAATGAAGTCTTGACAATCCTAAAGTCTTGGCTTGTTGATACACTGCTAGGTGTAGGTTAGACACAATGGTTCTTTTCCACTGAGTGAGAGAATTTCCTTTTAATCGCATACATTCCCTGTCCTAGTATTTTTCTCCCTGTTATTTGAGTTTTTGTAGCTTTCTGAGTATTTACTCATTTTTTTATCATTCATTTCCTCTTCTGTGCATCACTTCTATGCTTGCCTCTTACTAATTAAGATATCAATCTGTACCTAATTAGTACATGTGATTCAGTGGGATTCTAATGAAAGATCAGTGCTACATTTGGGATTAAGGCCAATGAGAAATTCTACAGTGGTTTTGGGTCTTTAACTTCTGCAAACCCACCAAGGACTTGCTAAAAAAATAACTACCATGGAGTTTACCAAAGAAAAATTCATAAAGAGTAATGTAGTTTAAAATGTGCTTCCAGGAGACAAAAATCTTATGAGAAAGATTCAAATTTTACCTATAGTAGAAATATCAGCAATACAGGAAAATGGTGAAATTAAGCATGAAACTGAATAATGTAGTCAACTAATAGTCCAGAATGGAAAGAAAAAGTCAGTGAGGGACAGTGTTGGAGGCTCAGCATGGCCAGCGAGCAGGGGTGAAGAGAGCCTGTCGGCAGGAAGTCAGGGCTGGGGTGGGGACTGGCAGGGGCTCTTCCACCTAAGACTGGAATATCCTGAACCCTGGGATTGGGGCTTCGCTCTTCTTTCACAAATCGTTATGAATGACTTAAAGTTATTTCTATCACTCCACTTTTTCAGTGGGAAGATAACATTCTTCTTCCACATACCCTCCCCAGTTACACACACAAACATACACAAAGAGAAAAAAAACAAAAGAGGCCCACTCAATCTTCACATGAGATTTTGTTAGAGGCAAGTTGGAGTACTCATTTCCAGAGAGAAAACAAATGCTACGAGAGAAAATTACTCAATTTAAAAGTAATTTCTTAAAATATGACCGCAAAGGACGTTGAGAGTGAAGGTGTGTTCTGATTGGTGCAGGGTTTGTAACAGGTGTGCTTCCCCTACTGAATGTTACAGACATGATCTTCCTCATCCTTCTCAGGTAGCAATGAACTTGCCCTTCCTGTGCACACCTGGGCTGAGGTTCATGGTCAAATAAAGCAAGAGCAAGGGATTTTCAATAAATATCTTCTGGTACATTCTTCCTTTACCCTTTCTAATAGGGGAAAATAAGACAGTAAATGGATAATGTCTGCATTTAAAAATGGTTGGTTACTCATATTTTAGGTTATTCTTTACACGGGTTGAAGACTGTTCTGGACACCTGTGGATGTGATCTTGTTTACTTACAGTCTTTACCAAAGCAGCCAAGGTAAGAAACTCGGCACGAGATCATAATAACTTGGGATGGACTTTCCATCCACGGATGGTCTCCCAACAGGAGGAACGAGAAGGCAAGCTGAGGGAACCTCACAGCGAAGCGGGTCCTGTGAGGATGGAGGCAGGGACACATCCCATAGCGGAGCATGGGATCACCTGGAATGAGCAGGAGATAAGGAGAGAGACATGTGTCCGTACTCCCCTGATTCAAAAGGAAACATTGCTGCGAACAGTCTGATTCTATAGTCCTGGGTTCCTGGACCAAAAGAGGACACTTTTCTGCTGTGTAATCTGCCTAGTTTGTAAGGAAGCTCTGGAAACCCAATGCACACTCTCAAAACCAAATCAACTACATCTCATGGGATCATGAGATGATTTAGACCTACAAAGAAAGTGATTTTGAAAGAACCTAAAGGTACAAATACTTCACTGTACATATTTCATATGTCCAAAATTCCACTTATACAAGGAATCATAATTTTAACGAATTGCAGAGAAAGTATTTTAGAAGAATAACTACAGAAGAATATTTTCCCAAATCTACATATCATCATAAAGACATTTATGTCAGGCTTAAGAATTATGCCACTGTGATGAGTAGACAAGAGTTTGATGGGCTGTCCTTGGGCGGCAGGAGAAAGCTCAGATGCTGTGTGATTATCTGTGAAGTGCTGGGCCTTGGTGGCCGGATTCTGCGTCCTCTTCCATCACTCCCTCAGACACTGCCTGCATTCATCTGTATGGCATCTGCTGTGCATCACATGTCATACCTCAACATCTTGGCATGCGCAGTTATAGCTGAAACCAGCAATTACTTAATATCTACCACTGACCAAACTATTCATGGGATAAACAGATTACAACAAACAATCATTGATTTTCCCTAACACTGAAAGATATGTATTATCACTTCCATTTTTAAGTAGGGAAACTATTATAACAGCGATGTAATATGCTTAAAACAGGACAGTCAAGTCTTGATTGGAATCCACGGTTTTGGGCTCCCAGTACTCATACCCCTATCCTTGTTTTTGTTGAACACCTGCTCATCCTTCGAATCCTGATGGCTATCATCTCAACAGGGAGCTTTCCAACACCTCCAGGCAGAATTTAACATCCTCAGGCCAGCTCAATCTCACAGGACGCCTCATATCTTACACTTAATATCACACATTCTTATGACTACGCAAACAAAGAGGATTAAGGGAAGACATGCCCAGGACTGATTGTTTTATTCATGATACTTATGTTCCTTAAATTAGCAGTGGACTCTAACATGGTGAATTCTAAACTACTGCTATTAGAGGAAACCAGTCTCTCTCCTTGGTCAGTTTGTCTACTGTCTAAATATTTGGTGATCCAACCTGGGTCCTTGTTAGAGCTTGAGATTGCCAAACAAATTACCTAGTAAAGAAAGCCCATCAAATCCTTTTTCTGATCATGGCCCAGCTCCCATCCACACTTTCCTTAGGTCTTTCATTAAAAGCCAAAATAAGAGTTGAACTGGAGCTAAGGTGTCAGACAACATTCATCTCCCAGAGACAATATATTGTTTTGCTTTTAAGAAGGCCCTTTCTGAGGGTATGTAGGTTTGAGGATACAGCCCAGTGCTGTTACATGGGATGAATGCATTGCTTTGGTTATGGGAACACTGACACACCACATGCCCTTTGTGAGGCCAGGTTTGTGTGATCTGGAAGTAAATGAAAATTTCTGAATAATTAGTTAAAATTTACTGAGTGTCAAGGTGAGTGATCTGTCTCATGGTTGACCAGATGAAGAGTTGGAGACAAGGCGTTTGGAAGGTCGAAGTCCTCTTTCTCTGCAAGATTCATGCATATTCTAAGAGTGTGGGCATCTTTCATCTTCCCTGAGTTTGGCTGTTTGGGACTAAACACTAAATTAGCCAGTGAGACTGACTCTTCTAGGGTCAGAATGAGAGTGATAAATCAGGGGTGAAAATATCCAAGCCAGTTCCCCTAAGCGTGAGATAAAGAATCCATTAGTTGCATCCCTCCAACCTCCCTGTACTCCCACCAAACTCCAGGCACACAAGGAGCTGCACATTCTCCCCATCTCTTTGTCATCGCTTCTTTCCCTGGATCCCTCCCCAAATTCACACATTGAGATTGAGCAAAGGCTGCAGCAACCTTGTTCTGCATGGGAAAAGGGTGGGATTCGAGAAAGCGATGGGAGCAGCAGTAGGAAGAGGAGAAAGTATATCTGAAGCCAAACATGTTCTCGTTTTGAAAGACAGTCACTGGAAAGCATCAGAAAGACAATGTAAAAGGTCACCTCACAGCTGAAGCTGCTCTGAATCAAAGCTTACGATGCTGACATTCAGGGGAGTCGAGCCATTGCAAAGCAGTTAAGTGCTGAAGACCAAGGCTCCGAGAAGAGGCCAGGCATTTCAAACAGCACTTGTTCAGGAGCTATCAGTGAACTCTCGTTGTGAAAACTGGACTGACTGGAAGGTCCCATCTGGTCCTCAAAGTTTTCTCCACTCTTTAAGCGTTGAAGTTTAGGAGTTACCATTTGTATACATAAGTGAGCGTGAAGTAATATCCACTGTCTTATTTTCTGCCTTCCATTTAGTTCTTCCTCAGCTATTTCTTGTTTTTTTTTCTCACTTATGCAGCCCACAATATTTTATGACAGTGATAGCACTCAGCGTTGCTGACTTCTCAATCACAGACTTTCAGAGCAGACTCAGTATTACAATGCAGTGCGAATACAGCGTGCTTTTAAATACTATTGCATTAACTTTGCAGAAAGCTCCATGCTGAATACCTTAGCTGTGCTTTTATGTTCTGCTAAAATGATGCAATTCTCATTCATGCATTTGGAGCATATTCGTTGTATGCCTGGCACAATTTTAGATACTGTGAATGAAGAGGCAAGTCAGACTCTCGGGTTTTTGCCTCTGTTTAACTTTTGATTCCAAGGGAAAGACAGACGTTAGGAGTGAGTGCATGGCTCAGGGAGTAGAAGCGCTAAGATGCAAACTAAAGGGTGGGAAGAGGTTAGAGACTGGTGGGAGGTGGTTGAGTATGCATTTTAATAAGTCAGGGGGGTCTGGGAAGATTTCTCCAATTAGGTGACGTTTGCGCAGATTCTCGGTGAACAGGGTAAGTTAGCCAGTGAGCTCAGCAAAGAACATCTTATGTAAAGGAAGGGGATTTACAAAGGTCACAGGACAGGCCAAGTTGGGACTAATCAGAAAGCAGGTAAGAAAGTCGAAGTTAAAAGGAAGAGAGTAACACCTACACAGCATGGAGAATAGGAATAGGGAGAACATTTAAGGTTTCCGTTCTTGGGAGCTCACAAGGAAGTAAGTATCGCCAAGGCACGATGGAGGCAGTTTTCATTCTTGTTCTTCCCATCTGGTGAGCCCTGGCAATGTCATTAGAAGGACAAAATCAGGATTCTCATCTCTGCCCTCACACTGCTCTAACACTGCAAACGCAAGTCTGAATGCACAGTGTCTTTGCAGCCTTGATTTTGAACTGGCTCTAGGAGATTTATTCACCCAACCATCCGGGGACTCTGCAGTTTAATCAGAACACGGTCTGTCACTTCCAAAATACAGGAGGTGGCCTCATTTGTGCTCTAATCAGACAGTATCATAACTATTCACACACTTCCAAAATCACGTTTATTCAGACCCCTATCCTTATCTGACCTTGACATACTGAATGTATTTATGAAGCTTGCAATTTATTCCCTTCCCTTTTAAT
This sequence comes from Ochotona curzoniae, assembly GCF_017591425.1. Lineage (NCBI taxonomy): Eukaryota > Metazoa > Chordata > Mammalia > Lagomorpha > Ochotonidae > Ochotona > Ochotona curzoniae. The sequence goes on from NW_024466502.1 coordinate 13,203,582, forward strand.
CTGAGCTATTGGTTGAACCGCTGGTCATACTTGGTTAATCTGCCTTTACCTTTAGGCAGAAATATTTGTGTCTGCAAACTGCTGTGATAAAAGTTTAAATGCCTAATGTTTATGGAGAAATATGGGATCTGAAGAGGCTTTTTCTTCTCAATATTTTTTTGTTTTTGAAATTTACATTTCCATTCTCTGTATCCAATTCCTCCCTCCCATCCAAGATCTTAAAAATATGTTGGTTTCCTCTGGAAGGCACTAAACACTTGAACATTTTTATAGATATAACATTTGAGAAGGAATTGCTGTCATAGAAGCTGATTAAGCTACAAATTACTTCTCAATTCTGATATTATCTTTCATACAGCAAGCAGGTTCATCTGGCTTTGTTAGTCTGAGGAAGCCACAAAATTCAAAGGTGTAACTCACCAATTCTGGCTCTTGCAACATATCCTTCGATGGATGAAAATTTTTATCTATTTCTTCATCAATAGATTTTGGTGTCTTCCCCAATAAATATAAAATATTAAAAATTCATAGATATACAAGTATTATCTGATAAGAATATTTTCTACTATATATGTCTCTGTAGAGAGGGATAAAATGACTTATCACAAATCTGTACTTTTGCTAACAACCAGTGATTAAGGAATACACATCATCAATACACAAAACAGCAAAAACTAAATTTTAAAAGGAGCACAGATCAACTCTGGAAAATTAGAATTAGACAGAAATCTGCATAACACCATGATCTGTCCCATTGAAAATGATGAGAGAATTCTAAGCTTGCAATAAGATTTCTAGGCCAATGGAACACATGAACACACGAACAATGAGTGGTCTTTTTTGGTTCTTAACTATTACTATTAAGGGCATTTAAATAAGAGAATGGATTATAGCATGCCTCAGGCATATTTCTTTTGGGAGGGGCTTATTCCTACTAATGGAAGGGTTGCAGATCTTCTATCACTTCAAACCCCATGTATCATTTAAGGCATTTTACGACTTTTGTTTTCATTTAAAAGGGGAATCTTTCTAAGTTTCTCCTGTCTGTAGTTTCAGCAAGTCACTGTGATACAAGCTGAAGAGTTAACTATAACTAGAGCCATAACTATAACTTTTATATCCATGTGTTTAATAACTCATAAAGGTCTTGGAATATAGATTTCTGACAGTCACTCAAAACGAAATGACAGGTAGACTAAAAGGCTAGTAGATAGATGTACGCACGCTTACTAGTTAGCAAAATAGTCTTTATGAGATTCAGATCATTGCGTGTTTCCAAGATACCAGAGACTCCTTTCCTTTTCTAGTTTTTACTGTGTTCACACCTGGGTGACAGTGTAGTCACTGGGCTCACAATGTTTGTACAAGGTAAGCAAAGTTACTTGCAGTGGATGAAGGCGGAGGCAGGAAATGTAAAAGTCGTTGAGGCACACTTGTTCTCCTTCTGCATGTTCCCTGCGCTGCCCTCAATTGAGTCTAGCTACCTCTTACATAAAGAAGACATCAAGATTGTGACTGTATTCTGAAGAGTCTGGAATATCGAGTAAATGAAAATGATATTGCCCATAAAGCTTTGTCTCCTAAACAGCGAGAGTCCTGGCAGGTTCTCAAGGAAGATTGGATTTGGACCATTGAGTAGCACACTGGAAGAGCAGTACAGTATGATGAGTATTATTCTACCCTCATTTCAATTCCCAAATAGAGACAGTGGAAATTTTGGCCTATTTAGCAAGTGTTTTTTTTTTTTTTCTCTAAAAGTTTGGAGGGTCTGAAAGATTTCAATTAAAATGGGAATTGACCACTTGGAGGCAGAAGATGCAAATGAAGGCATTTTCTAGGAACTGGACTGAGTACATCGTCAGCCTCTGGAATCAGCAGGGAATTTGTTCCAGAATACTGTGTAGATGCCAAAACCCACCGATACTTTAGGCACTAATATGAAATAGTGTGGTATTTACACTAACTTCTGCAAGTTTTCCATACACTTTAAATCATTTCTAGATTATTTGTAATACCTAATGCAGCATGTTAAATAGCTCTTATACTCTGTTTTGTATAGAATAACAAAGAAAAAAAAGTCCACATCTTCAGTACAACTGCAGTTTTTGCCCAGATACTCCCAAAGGTTTGTCAGTTAAATGAAGATACGCAGGGTTGACTGCAACCCAGGAAGTTGTATCTGTCAAAATCAAGGCTGAAAGCTGCGTGATGACCTATGGAGATGTGAAGGGTGGGGAGGAGCGGGGAGGAGGACCAAGAGGCAGACAGGAGATGGGGGCTGACTGCTTTCCTGGGGCCTCAGGTTGCATTCTGGCATTGGACTTCTGTGACAGACACCTGAATCCTGACACCCTCCTCGTGAGTGGTGAAGAAAACAAACATGTTTTCTGTTGTGCCCACAATGACTTCTTACAGTAAAGTGTCTCTGAAGTTTTAGCAGGTGATTTAAAATCACTGATTTTTAAATTTCAGATAACTTCTGAGAAAGCATACATGCATTTGCTCAAGTCACGATTCCATGACTGAGCTCTTTCCTAGCCTTTCTTGGCACTTCAATTCTTTACCTTCTTTCTATTTGACCGGATTCTTCTTGCTTCTGTTACCGCTGTCTTGACAAAACAAATGAGCAATGTAGAACTTCTAGAAGAACTCATTCATTATGTAATTAAAATCTGATCTCTCAAATCGGATTAATTCCACCTAGCCCTGAAGGGGAAAATGGCTCCTTAGCTTTTCTGCCCTGCTCTGATTTGGACAGACACAGTCCTTAAACACATTTACTACTTCATTTTGTTTCTCTCCCTTCTAGTTTCATCTGTCAGATTTTCGTGCAAAATCAGATGAAAGTTTGCCAAATAGTGTGCGTGACCTCCCCACTACCCCCCAATCTGTCTTCAGAAAATGTACTTTTAAGATCATAACAGTGATCTATATTTTGTGTCAAACTTTTATCAACATGACTGACTGAAAATTACCCAACACTTTGTAACAACACTGACTTTGAGTATCTCATACAGATTAGGTGCTACCCTGAGTGTTTCTCATTTAGTGTGAATAATCATTGCAATAGTACAGTAAAACATAGTAGAAAACTTTATTAAACTATTCATCCAAAAATACCAGGAAAGGAACAAAGCTATGGTTTGAATCCAGTTCCCTCTGAATTTCAGGACTTCATAAATCACTCCTACTCATCTCCAATGGAACAGAAGGGAATTTTCAAAATATGTTTAAGGGAAGGCACTGTGGCACTGCAGGTGCAGCTACCACTTGAGCAGCTGGAGTATCATGGCAGCATTCGGGTTCCACTCTCCCTCCTATCCGGTCCCCAGTAGAGGGCCCAAAAGAGTGAGTCCCTGCCAGTCACCTGGGAGACCAGGATGGAGATCCTGACTCCTAACTTCAACTCACCTACCCCTGTCTGGTGCAGGCGTTTGGGGAGTGAATCAGCAATGGGAAATCTCTCTGTCTCCGTCTCTGTTTCTCCTTCACTCACTTTCTATGTGTGTGCATCTTTTTGTCACTGTCTTCTGAACAAAGAAATCTTTATATATTTTTAAACCTACTTTAATGATAGAGAGAAGTATGGGTTAGAAAACATTAGCACAAATCACAAAGATATAAATGTTTTCTGATTTAAAATACCATCCGAGAGTGTAATATTTATCTTTTCAATAAATTTTTAAAATTTGTCTCATTTAAAGGCAGAGTTTAGGTATACACACACACACACACACGAGAGTGGCAAAGAGCTGGAGGATGATTTTGCATACATTGATGATTCACTCCCGGAGTGAGTATATTATCTGGGGATGGGTCGGGCCAAAGCCTGCAGCACAGAACTCATCCCAGTCTCCCCTTCTGGTGGCAGGGACCCAAGCATATGTGCCACTGCCTGCTGCTTCCTGCCAGCGCATCAGCCAGAAGCTGGATTGGAAGAAGAACTGGGATTTGAATCTAGATATGAGATGGCACGGCAAAAATGTCTAGCTGTTTTACCACGTACCTACTTCATAGACTGAGACATTTATACCAGGCTGTTGCAAAATACCAAAATTCTTTACTCTTGCACTTCTGACAGGCCACAGTGTGCACTGTGAGGTATCTTTGCGGATGCCATCACTACTAACGCTCTAGTCCCTTTGGGTGTCAAAGTGGTCGAAGATTGATCTGTGACCAGTATCTCTCCATGTAAAGTTCTCACAGACACATCCCTAGTTCCTTTGCAGCTGCAGTTGCTATTTGCAAAGCGTGTTTCTATCTACAGCTCCACTGCTCAATCTCTAGAACAGCCCAAATCTTTGTTTAAAATGAGCTAGCCCATTAGTGCTCACTGCATACCAGAGTGATCTGCCAGCCCGGAGCGTTCCCAGCACTCTGGCTGTGGTGCATTTGCAGAGGTAGTTTGTCTAAACCTCCTGTGGTCACTGCACTTAAGCTCTTCCTGAAACAGCTGTTTGCATAGCCTGCTGTCATCCATATTCTCTGCTTGGACAACTCCCATAAACTGTTATGACAAGTATCACTTTAATCTATTAATCAACATAAAATGTGCACGGCACGGTGTTAAAGGACAGGGCATCTTCCTCATGACTTAGGCCGGGGAGGCAGGGGGGGATGAGATTACACACAGGAAAAGAGAATGTACAAGCTCCGGGAGTGGCACGAATGACTGAGCGCAGAAGGGTCAGAGAGAACGTGGGAAATCAACTTCACTTGAAAGACAAGCGGCATTTCTACAATCAGCGCAAATGCCGGGGCAGGAGAGGGGCTGTGGACAGAGTGGCCCGCAGGAACTACTGCCTAGAAAAACCCTGTGTCTTAGGACCATCGTAAGGACTCCGCGCGCACTTTCTCGGGAATCTGCAGAAGTAACATCTGTATTCACGTTTTTCTGATTTCAGACATAAGCACCTGCGGCTCAGGGAGGCTCAGTGATTTGTTCCTATAGAGGATAGGAATTCAAGCAGACTTCTCACACCTTTAAAGCTTCTGCTACAGTAAATAGCCAGAACCCAGCTATGGAGGGAGAACTAAAATAGAGATTTCAGAATATTACAGCATGAACGAGAGCCATCTGCAAGAGAGGACCTGAGAGGCTCAGGCCGAACAGCAATGGAGATGCCAGTAACCCTGATTGGATGAAGTTGAGTATACATAGCTTGAACTATCACGCTGTACCCCATACACAGCTAGGGATCGCACAAGCATCAATTCCTTTAAGAAATAACAATCTGGAATGTGCAGTTGAATTTGGTGTAAGTAGCTGGATGCATACATTCACTTTTACTTATTTATTTTTAACCTTTTATGCAGCTAATTAAAAAATATAATTTTATTCAAAGGTAGATATACAGAGAGGAGAGACAGAAAAGATCCTTTGTGTGATGGTTTACTCCCCAAGTGGCTGCAATGGTTGGAGCTGAGCCAATCCGAAGCCAGGAGACAGGAGCTTCTTCTGGGTCTCCCATACGGGTGTAGGGTCCCAAGGCTTTGGGCCATCCTCGACTGCTTTCCCAGGCCACAGGCCGGGAGATGGATGGGAAATGGGGTTGAGAACCAGCACCCATATGGGACCCTGGCACATTCAAGGTGAGGACTTTAGCTACTAGGCTACCACACTGGACCCTATGTAGCTAATTTTTATGCACTTGAAAGGTAGAGGCATTTCTCAAATGCCCACAATGACCAAATATGGAATCAGCCCAACCCAGGGACCCAGAACTCAATCCAGCATCCCTTACATGTGGCAGGGAACCTATTGTCTCCCCAACATGCTCATTAGCAGGGAGAGAAAATTAGAAGCATGGTCAGGACCCAAATCCAGCTGCTCCACTATGGGATTCGGCCTACCCAAGTGGTTTCTAAGCACTCTTTCAAACATTGAATGTAGAAGCATAATTTAGACGTTTTGGAATTATGCAAAAATACAAGAGGCGAAAGCCTTGGCGAAGCTATGGAGAAAAATGACTGAGTATGAAGACCAGGTAAAGCAACAGGTGAAGCCTATAACATTAGTGTAGGGAGAGAGACAAGAGGAGAAGCTGGAAATGTGGAAAGGACCAATCGCATGACCCTCTCTGCATTTGATAGTGAGGAGGGTTTTACTCCATTTAAATCCAGATGATTCAGAAATTTTAAGAATCTGGTTCTGAAACAAATGTAGTACAAAAGAAGACTGAAATGTGTGTTTTTTTTTAATTAGTCTGTTCTCCAAACGTTTGAACCGGTTTCCATCCTTAGCCTAATATCTTTTGAGTTTTATAAGAGGGAATTTCAGTTCAGTAAAAAAGCAGTGAAGTATGCCTATAAGGATCAAAGTATAATTTACAAATGCATAAAAAACATCTTGAGGAAAGATACTTAGAAATAGGCAGACTTTTGTTTAGCTTACCTGTTGTATTATATAGATGGTTACAGTACAACTGTAACCTCCGTATCCACAGGTTATTGGTTCCAAGACACCCTCCTGCATGGATAACATACTCTAGTCTCTGACACAGTATGATAGATTTTTAGAAAGCCTGTACATGTTCTCTGTCCTTTAAATCACCTCCAGATTACTGACAACATGAACACGATGTAAATGTTTGCAAATCACAGCTATACTGCATTTGTTGGGGGGAATTCAGGGAAAAGTCTGTGCATGTTTAGCACATGTTTTTTTTTTTCTGAATATCTTCAAATCACAGTTGGTTGAATCCATCATGTAAAACCCACAGTTGGAGTATCTACTGGCTTGTGACATAGTATCCACGTCAGGCAGCTTGGAAGGGGAATTTCTAAGAAAAAATTCATATTGGCAGCCCTATAGCCATTGTCTGGTTTTGTTTGGTAGGTGACCAGTTGATCACAATTCTAACATCTGCAGCTACAAATAATTTTATTTGAGAAAAAAACCACATTTATTTACTTCCATCAATGAATGTTAGGGATATGAATTTTAATGAGTTTTTCACATGAGCTATTTCCAAGCACTGGATAGAATAGTTGTGTTTTTCACAAGGAAACAGTTGTGCTAAATAGCCCCTCTTTCCCTTAAAATAGGACCCACAATTTCCAAACAGGGATTCCTCTCTGATGCACTGCTCACTGTAATTTGACTCACGGTGGCCTTTAAAAATATTTGACTTATTTTCACCCTCTTTTTTCAAACACCCTTAATGTTTTTTCTATACTTACACTTCTTTTACATTCTATTCTATACAGTACAAAAGCTATCCTAAATTTCAATTTAAAAAACCTTTCCATACAGAAAATTTTTTGAGAAAGATTGGCAGAGTACTTCTGAATAAGTGAGTTGTGGCCACAAACTCACAATGAGAGGAACCAGCAGCGGAAAAGTGCAGAGGTTGGAATAGAGTCAAAGACTTACTTGCTTTCTGTTTTTAAACATCCGGTCATGTAGTAATGCAAGAGATGCTGGAGAGTGGCACGGAGCAGAGACATACGCATGCTTTCATTCAAAAACATGCTCCGTGTGCTCAAGTGTTTCCATGTCATGTTTGCACAAAGACTAAAGAATTTTAAGTCTTGAGAGGCTCAAAAATCGCAAGCAAGCCAGCAGTCTGAGTCTGACTGTGACTAGAAGGATGGAAAAGGAATCAACAGGACAGCTAAACCAGAAATGGAAGAGGTGAATTCAATGTTCAGCTTTTTTTTTTTTCTTATGTGCCAAAAACTAGTAGTCTTAATTATAATTCATGAAGCTATTAATCCTTTTAGGCCTGAGAGTTAATGGAATAATGATTTTCAATTGAGTGCTAGAGATTCTTAAGTCACTTTAAAAGAATAAGCAAGTGCTTAAATCATGCAGATAGTTAGGAAAATGAAAGGAGATCTAGCGATGAATTTCTTCAGCAGTTCCAGACTCACAGTTGGAGGTTGAAGGTGAAGAAAGTCGCATGAGTACACAAATTAGCTTCCTAAGGAAAAGTGATGCTTTAGCGTGACTCTGAGAGTTGAACAACTTGTAAAATTAGCAAATTTATTATTTCCCTAGTTACTGGATTAACCTGTAACTTCCATATGATCAAAAACATGCCTTCCAAGTACCAACACCTGATCAATAGGCCTTAATTAATACATGTTGTCCCAGTATTCATATTTCACTAGATTAATAATTCAGTTTTCCATTTCCATTAAGACTCTGACAGATACAGATAAAATTAATGGCAGGTGAAAAACGGTTGTTTTGGACCTATGTGTTATGATCCCCTCAGACTATTATCTTACAATTACACTGTATATCACATCTTTAGTTTAAATTTGATTGCCAACTATTTTGCTTTCTGAAATTTCTCCCATTTCCTGTTTATATATATGCATTCATTCATTCATTCATTCAATCATTAAACAGCTAACATATTCCAGGCAATACATACCATGCTTGTTTATATATCAGTTTCCTGGATATGTCAAACCAAAGTGCTACAAACTTTCCATCCTCCATGGAATTTCCTCTCTTTTCTCTTCATCCCACCAACTCTCACTCAGCCTTCAAAAATCAGCTTGAATTTCACTGAAGTCAATTCTTAATTTTGGACCATTACAACTCACAGTGATCTTGGTCACTCAATCGAAGACATTCGACTCAAACTGACTTACATAATTAGTGTGCCCTTTTGTTGTTAATGAACCTCCTTGTCAAACATGTCTAATTTTCTTACAAGTTGGCAAGCTCTATACCAAGGACCCTGTGAAGTACTTTTAGCACAGCACTAAACACCCACTGTGTTACGTGCTGGGTGAAAGAAAGAACGATTTAATGGCTGACTGACAGTGAAGAAATGAGTCAAACTGGTGGCCCTGAAGTCATTAAAACAATTAAGTTATGTCAGGAAGGTTGAGGGGAAAACAACACGGCAAGAGAGGCTTATATTCAACACTACGCATTCAGTAGCAATCCTTGAAGTCGCAAAAGATTGGTAAGACCAATCTCCTTGGGATTCAGTCACCAAAAACTCACTTAGCCCACTGCAATGGAAACTTGATGTGAATCATCTAGATGAGAAAACAATAGCTACTTAGCAGGAACTTCAGTAACACTTTCATGCTTCTGACTGCAGGATTCTTAAACTCTCCATTCCCTCATACAGAAGCTGATGTATAACCAGGGGTACAGACATCGTGACACCTGGGGGACACAGATGACAACAAAGCAGAAGGAGGGTATGGAGAGCAGTCCCTTACTGCACTCAGAAGTATCTATCACGTAGTGTCCATGCAGATAGATCTCACTCCACGCAATGCTTGCCTTGCTCCTCCTGGGCCCCATTTGGGCTGGTCCTTCCTAAGCTTTGCTCTGTATTTTCCATCCAGCCCCATCTTGCTCTCTGTGACATGGTCACATATTTTCATAATCTCTATAATTCAACTGCCTGTATAGTTGAGGGAAAAAAAATCTCCCAATCAACATTTAAGCAATAGATTCACTGTTAAAACAGCAACAAGGATGACAGAAAAAAAGTCACCGAAGACAATATAGAGATTTGGAAGCAGCAAGTGCATCTTGGGAACTGATTTGGATGTGACTGGCTATAAAGTTTCCTATATCAAACATGACACTCTGCTGATTTGTCTTAAATCTAGAATTAGACTGCATTGCCTGGCTGTCATCAAATATGCTTCCCTAACACACAATATCTTCCTTTCTATAATGTGATCACATGTAAGACTGTATGTTTAATGTTTACTTTTCCTAGACTGTAAGCAAAGAAGGACAAAAACTGTGTTGTTTTCATTATTGTATCCAGCACATGACCACGGCACCAGCACAGTTATTAAGAAATACAATGACAATTGGATGAATTCAAACTTACATTGCCATTAGGTGATGTCACCATAGGGTTCCTTAAGCCATAGACTAATCTCCAAATCCACATTTAGTTCAGGCTTAGAGATCGAGAAAATTTGAAATCACACACACACACACACACACACACACACACACACACACACACACACTGCATGTATATTTGAAAAATAGAATTATACAGAGGAAAAAAGAGACAAACAGACCTTTGATTCAATTCCTTGGTTCATTCTCCAAAGGCTGACACCGGCAGGGCTGGTTCAGTCTAAAAAGCCCGGAACGAGGCTCCATCCAGGTCTCCCATAAGGGGAGCAGGGGGCCATACAATTGAAACTGCTTTCCCAAGTGAATTATCAGGGAGCTGGATTAGAAGTGGCGCTCCTGGAACTTGAATAAGCATTCAGGGATATGCTAGACTCACACATTGCCCAGTCCATCGTACAATCATACACATCCCAGCTGCACATTTTTAATTATAGTAGCAAATTCAGAAAGACTAATTCTTAGATAATAGCAAACTTTCCCCAAAGCCATTATCTTGAGTTTCTGATATTTTTTAAAAGATATAAAAGATATACTAGAGTTTTAGTTATTAACTAAGCAAAGCTGTGTGTAGGGAATGTGGTAAATACAATAAAACATGTAAAAGAATAAGTGTATTAAAGGAGAAAGTAAGTTTGACAATATAAGAAAGCACAAATACAGATAATGTGATCATGTATGGATGCCAGTTTGTGTCCTGGCTGCTCCACTTCCCTTCCAGCTCACTGATTATGGCCTGGGAAGGCAGTCAAGGATTGCCCAGAGCCATGAGAACCTGCACGCACATGGGACACCCGGAAGAAGCTCCTGGCTCCTGGCTCCTGGCTTCAGATTGGCTCTGCTCCAGCAATTGAAGCCATTTGGGGAATGAACCAGCAGATGGAAGATCTTTCTGTCTCTGCTTCTTGCTGTAAATCTGACTTGCCTTTCCAATATAAACATAGAAATCTTTAAAAAAAAAATCTAACCTGGCAATTACTACTATCAGACAGCTTTGAGTTACAGGTGGGAAAAAATATGGGATAAACATAATTTTTCCCTCTTTAGTCTATTTATCCATATCCGCCAGGGCAATAATTATGTTTCATTAATTTAACAGGAAATACTTTGTTAGGGAATTTGACTACATTTTAGAAGTTTGGCTAAAAAGTCAGATTTGAATCCACTCAACAATCATGCTTGCTTATTATATTGTGATAAATAATAATTTCTTCCCAATAGTAACAATCTCTTATGTATAATAACTTTATGGTGATTTAGGGAGTTCAAACTTGCTATTTCATTTCATAAAAAAAGCCAGGTATTGCCATCTTCAACAATACTAGAAAACATGATTTTTGCATATTTATGCGAGTGCACTTGCCATTAAAAAGGTGTGAAGAAATATCAAAGGAAGAAGAAATACACAAAATTAAAAACAAATGCTCTGCTGCTTTTGTTTTACTTGAGTCATTTCCCTTCCGAGGTTTTCATTTACTGTAAGGCTTTCCTGTGAGTCTTATCTTACCATGTTGCCAACCAGAATGAAGTGATTAGAGAAAACATCAGGTTTGCACTACGCTTCCATTCCCATAATCTAACTCACACAGCCAAGAACCACCTCAAATGTATTCAGGGTTCACAATAAAGCAAAAAGCCTTCCTTAGTTACGTACTCATGCACAATCAGACATAGAAAAGCATATAAACACTAATTGTTGGGAGTTTGATATGCAAACACAGATCTTAAAAGAGAAAATAATTTATCTTAGCATCATCAAATCATCAAGGCTTTAAATCACTCTATATGTATTCACTGACTTTAAAATGTTGCCCAAAGCATTCTTACCAGTACCCATTTCAGAACCAGATTATCAAAGCTAAAAAACTGGGAGTCCAAAGAAGCACTAAGATAACACACCTCTTTACTTACTAGTTGCTTTAAAAAACACAGAAGCTTAATTTGAATTTTCATACATATCTTTTTTTTCTTTTTTATGCATATCTAAAATTTTCATTGAATTCACATCAACAAATGATTTTGAATGGTCACTTTGTTTTCTCAGCCTGTGAATCTGTGCTTAATGAGGTTAAAAGCTAAAAAATGTATCAGTTTGGGTGCTCGGTTGAGGAAAAGACCACCAACGATAATCTCCAAATCAAAAATCAGAGACCAAATTGAAAAGGGCTAAGAGTGAATATTAAATAAAATCTGGTGCAGCATTATTGCATGCGTGAGCAACAGTGCCTCATCCAGGCACCAGTTAACATACACCATACTTGTTTATTACAGTTTCTTTTTCAGATTATTCTGAAATAATACATATGTGGAAAAATTGGTGGTTGGACAAAGGAACATTCACTACAAATATAAAGGATTTATTTTCTGCATAGAGTCACCTACAGAACCCGAATACACCTCAGTATTACGTAGGAATCCTATTAAAAACAAGCACTGAATATTCTTCGGAATTCTTACAGTGGCCTGAAGTTGTCATCCATTTAGAAACATGCAAATAAAATCAGATTCTTGTAAGGATCAGATTACACTTTTGCCATCAGCTAGAAATTACACAAAAACATTTTATTTTGATTTTTTTTAAAAGATGAAAGACAGATTTGGCTTAACAAAGGTCAGGCAGCAAGCTTGATTTACAACCCAACAACACTTTCTCGAGGATACCACAACTCCAGAAATGTGGAGGGAAGTAGATGGAACACAGTTGCACAGAAGAAATAAAACTAATTTATTATTATTGAAGAAGTGGTATCTTCCAGTCTACATTTAATCGTCATCACTGGGTTCATCTTTCTGTGTCCAGCGCTGGTACTGATGTGCCCTGAATGTGGGCAGGTGTTCTTAACTGTGGGAAAGGTAGAAGGTCAAGGTTGTGGAAAGTACTCTTGTGAAAGAGTTGTATCTTGGGTCTTAGAAAACAGGTTGCAGCGTTCTGCTGCTAAAATGGAAAGATGATGTAAAACATAAAGTAAGCCCAATGTGGTAGAGATTACAATTGAGCCTTAATAAGAAAATAGTAACCAATCAGAAAATAGTAGTGTGGATACAAGAATGAAGTCCAAACGTTCTGACTTTTACCAGATCATTTTTGTTTTCTACCTGGCACAAATTTCGATATGGCATTTGACAATGTGTATCAAGAGATTCTCGTGGGTGAATAGGAAAAACATCTGAATATCAATAATGTTAATAGGTGGATTCAAAGTTGCTTAGAAAATTTATCCATAGGTTAATTGGAAAACTGGCAGGCTACTTTGCAAAGGCAGTGGCAAAACAGTAGGGCATTAAACTGCTTCCTATCAATTAGAATCCCAAGTGCTAAAGCATTTCAAAATGATTAAAAGATAAGGATTTTTAAGTAAAATAATTTATAAATGTTAAATTAACATTGTATTTATGTTCAACTAATCATTAAAAAATTGTGTATGAGAAAAGTATGATTTAAGATGAATGACAAAATGTTTTCGTGGTTTCTGCTGCTGGCAAAAAGAATATAATATTATGGTCAATATGATAACTTAATATTTCAATACAATGAAAAGGCATTAATAGATGATTCTAGATGTTCCTCAGTATTATTTAAGTTTGCAAGGAAAAAAAACTAAATCAAGACTTATTTTGTATACATTGGAAAAAGTCTAAATTATAGCAAGCAAGGACAAATTTGTGGAATTTTCTGTAGACTGCTGAAGATATATATGGCCATACATATAAATAAGTGTTTTAAAGACATTTATTAGTTATACTTTTATAAAAAATGTATTTTTATAGATATTTGGAAACTTTTATATAAAATCTATACATCAGTAAATGATTATCAAATTATTGTCTATGTCCTTAACAACCTGCCTTACTATACAAAGGCTGTCTTGTTGATGAAGAACATATTTTTAAGTAAAAACACTAAGTTTAATAGCTATAAGTTAATCTAGAGTGTGATTTACACAGAAGACAAGACTCTAATAATACTTTGTTGAGTAAAGAAAGATATTGAGTGCCAGTGCCATGGCACAATAGGCTCAGCTTCTGCCTATGCCAGTAGCATCCCATACGGGCACTTGTATCCCATGAGGGCACTTGTTTGAGTTCTGCCTACTCTGCTTCCAGTCCAGCTCCCTGCTAATGGCCTGGGAAAGCAAAGGAGGAATAGTAAGGGGACTCGGGGCCCCTATACTCACATGCAAGACCTTGAAGAATCTCCTGGCTCCTGCTCCAGCCCAGCCCGGCTCTGCCATTGTGTATCAGCATGGATGAGCTCTCTGATATCCTCTATTTTCTATTGTAACTTTGCCTTTCAAATAAAAATAAATCAACCTTTTCTTTAAAAGAAAGATTTTGCATAAGAGTGAGCTATTATGAACTGTTTTGTATCTCTCTGGATCTGCTTATGTCTGTTTCTGGTTGACTATATAACAGGCATGTTTTATATATTCACATTATATAAGTTTGAATATTATGCATTGCACACAGATATCTATTTTCCCTCTTACTTTTCATTGCTAGTTATTGCATGTCCAAATTGCAAAGTGGATATTACAACAGGCAAAAAAAAAAAAAGATACTTTCAGGACTGGATCAGATGTGAGCAATGCTCAAGTTCAGATGTGCAGTAACAAAAGATGCAATTTTCTTAAAATTATTACATCTCTATAAGCTTATGGACTTGTGCTTAGGAAGGCGCGGTGAGTGAAGTGGTTTTCTGAGGACTATCACTCCCAGTGCTATGCAGTGAATTGCCCTTGGGATCCTTATGTTGTGACCCTTCACAATGAGGTTCAGTCCAGATCAAAGGCCAAACTACCTTTTGACATGTTTCTTCGCAGAAATGTGGGGATGGTTTAGCATCTTTTTGTGTACATCCACAGACACATATTTTTAAGAACCAATGGATTTTAAATAAATTGTAAAGTGACAAAATCTCTACAGTCAACTGCTTTCAATTCATCGCCTTGAACAGCTGGAGACGGAAACTGTTGTTTCTGCAGGGGTGGAACAGGGTGCAGCAAATTTATCTCCAAGTGATGAAGGGCAGTGAAGAAGGAAAGTCAGCATATTGCACAGCCAAGGGACAGCTGCCAATTCAAAGGTAATTTCTCCTGAGGTTCAGGTGTTAATAGAGATATACAGAAAGAAAACCAAATGAGGTAACCTCACCCACATGTGAACTGAAGGAGAAAAAAATCCTTGCCAGCAGTTGACTTATGTCATCAAAGATTACCAAACACAATGCATCAGCACAGGTAGCCTTTTTTCTGATTCTAACTTTTCCCTTTTATATAATCAAATACATATAGTAATGTACAGCATAAAGCAATACGACAATAAACCTGAAAGTGTGATAGAATGTGTGATATAATTATCAAGGGCCATGTATGGATATTTTTATTTTTACATCGTTAAAATGATTTTTATATTTTATTTCACTGCACTGCTGTATTATCTTCTGAAGGGTATATTTGAATTTCTTAACATGTCCAAGAAATATCAGGGGCTTAGTAAGGTCAGTCTACATTTCTCTCTCTCTGCTTCCTGATGTGCTCCATTGTCCCTCTTTCTCTATCCTCCATCAGCTGCCACTTGACACTTGCCTTTACCAAAGCTGAACTTTACCAATTGGACTTAATTTGTGATACTATGATTGAAATGAAAGTTTTCAGGCTGCTTGGGGTACTTGAGCCAGGTCAGACTCAATACTTGGGGCCCTGGCCACAACCACCACTGGCATGTGGTGAGCAAGTCCTGAGCTTGCCTAGACTCAACAGGTTTCTCCCCTCATGATAAGTATGGCTTGAGGGAATCTCTTGGGAACTAGGTCCAGTAGCTGTCCACCCCATTGCCACCACCTTGCAGCAGAAGGGACCTACGGGGAGTTTGAACATGGGGCTTGGCAGATGGGAGCTTCCAGCAGCTGCTGGGGGTATCTGAACTAGGTCAGACTCAACAATTGGGGCCATGGCCACTGCCACTGCTGTCACATGATGAGTGAGTCCTGGCCTTTGGGTAGCCAGCCTGCCAAATTGGGCCAGGCTGTGCCTGCTGGCCACCTGGCGGCAAGATCTAGGGTTTGGGACTGTGTAATTGCTGCCTAGGAACATCTATGGATAAGACCACTGTGTATGTAGGTGAGGAATGAATCCTAAGTGACTCTAAGCAACGGAGTCACTGTAACTCCAACTGTTGGCTAATGTGTGGGTTGGTTTTAGAAGGGGGTACACTGGGCAGGGCTGAGCATACTTTATTTCACCGACAAGAGCAGAAACCAGGCTGGAGCACAAGTCAAGCTGGGCGAGGCTGTCACTCGTATCAGCTTGCATGAGCCTGGATGGGAGCGGACTGAGTACTCACCAGCAAGTGGTGGGATTGGGGGCGGGCAGGGTCAGGCCAAGCTACAGCATCCAAAGGCAAAGGTAATGACAGGTGAGGGACTATGTCAAGCTTGGTCAGAGCAACCACTGCCACATGCAAGATCTACAGCTGCGAACAGACATAGTTGGGGAGTTAAGGGGATGCCCTGGCTGGGTTGTGGTTCTCACTGGTAAATGCAGGAGCTGGAATGGGAGCCACGTTCTGTTCTAGACATGGCCGCAGTGTCCCTTGGCACAAGTGCGGACTGGGGCTGAGTGCACCAGACTGGGCTAGATCCCAGCACCCACTGGTGCTCATGAGAACCAGGGTCAGTGTAGGATGGGTTAGGCTAGTTCTTTGCCCCTGCTGACCCAGGTGTGAACTGTGTCTGTGCATAAACAAGGCTAGGTTGGGCTATAATATCCAACAATATTAACTGGAATGGGATGAACGCTGGTCAAGAAACTCCATTGTCCTAATGGAGGAGTTTGGGGAACTCCTCTGTCAGAACACAGTCGCTGCAGGTGAGAGCAAGAAACATGATAGGAAGCACCCCAGACCAGGCTAGGAAAAGGTACCAAGGTGCATATGGAAGATATGACAGTACACTGGAGCCTGCATTAGAACACCTGGTACCAGTCAGAGGACAGAACAAATTGATCAACTACCCCAGCCAAGTGTTGACAGTGAAAATCGGAGCAAGTGGAGATGCTAAGGTGGACTATGTCAGCCAGTGGATTCTGGAGAGATTTCATCGTGGTAGAAATGGCCAGACTGGCAGCAATTCAGAACAGTTGAACTATTGAAAGCACTTGAGCAGTGCCCTCGGAGCATGCTCCACATCAGGGACTCTCCCTTTGTCTCTCCCCCTCCCCCAGATACAGGAAGGAAAAAGGTAATGTAGAAACAACAGCCTCACCCACTTTCCTACAGCCCTCGACCCTTTAATTCCTAATCAACTATGTAAGATCATCAAAATTTTAAAAAAAAAGAAAGAAAACAAAAAACAAAAAAATTTTCCCTTAGCAGGCTAGCTATTCCATATGTTATGTTATGGCAATGACAAACTGATGGATAGAAGGATCAACAAAAAGACTATTTGGAAGCACTCAACGTAAGAACCTATATGTATCTTTCCTTGACTCCAAACTGGACCTACATATCTCAGTTTTTTAAATGTATAAATATTCATTGGTCAAGTACAGAAAGGAAGTTGCAAAGCCATGCATAATCTCCTTATTTTAGCAGGCTATAAGAGAGAATTACCACAAAGGAGAAATGAATAAAGCAGCTTGATAGTTTTGAGAAGGAAGTATTCAGTCTACGTGCAAGCCCACAATATTTTGTTGGCATACATACCCCCAGGAAACACAGCAAATATCTGGGGAATAGTCTGCATGGTCTTAAGATGCCCAGATCTATACAACCTACCCTGGACATGTGTGAACACACTCAGGTTACTGAGTTAAGAACTGACTTCATACATTATCCTCTCAATTTCCACAAGATTTAGTTTACTTTTCCAAGTCATCTCTAATTTCTTTCTTGTATAATTTATATTTAACTAATTTAATGTTCCTACAGGATGATCTGCTTATATCTTAACAATTGTTATTATCACTTCCTCAAAACAATGGAATATACAGTTTGTTGGTAAAAAGAAGCCTGTGCAATCATGCTTGGGTATAAAAGCAAGAGACACTGATTACTGTTTGAGGAACAGTAGGAGGAACAGCAGGCAGTAGGAGAAGTAAAAAATCAAGCTGCAGAGATCGAATGTCAGAACTCTCCCAGGAGGTCAGGAAAAAAGGACACCAGTGTCTGCTCACTAACCACTTCTGCAGGTTCACAGTGCGCATCGGTGCTCCGCAGGAAGTGCAAAGCTTGCTCTGCAAAGTCAACTCTAATATAAAGTACCATAAACACTCATGACAACATAATCCTAGAGATAACTGCTACTCATACCATTACAATTATCAAGGAAAAGAGGGTTTTTGTTCCCTTGGTTATAACCATAGATTCATAACAATCCATCGTTTCCTTTCCAAATCTGGTGAATAGCATGATTATTAGATTTACAGCAACTGAACACTAACAGTGTGTTCCTAACCACAGAATAGCATCTAATACTATGTTCCAAGTAGAGGGATGAAAATTCTTTCCTTCTGAAAAAGCCAAAGATTAAGCTTTTAAGGTTTCTTTTTTGGGGAGGAGGGGAGAACATGGATCCTTGCATGTTTCCATATTATAGATGCCTGTGATTGACAAGCTGCATTGAAACCAACGTTGAGAGTAAAGGGTGTTGAGAAAACTGGTGTGAATTGAAAACAACAAGTGAATAATGTGTACATAAATGTTTCATAAGTCACCCAAAATCAATGCTAAGCCTTTAGCCTTATGAGGACCTAGAGATATTCAACTTTATTTTTTAAAATTAAAAAGTGATAAGCAGTCTACAAGAAAATGAATATCATAATTTATTTGATGTCACTTTAATGGATTCAAATTACTTCTTTCTTTTTGCTAGCGTCGGGTTCAATTGTGGATGATAAGTTGTGCCTATTATTGTAAATATATCTTTTGTACTCAAAATTACTTACAAAATGCTAATCAGGCTTATTTCCTGTGCAGTTCTATTAGCCTAGCCTTTGAAAGCATGGTTCCTAAGATTTACAGACAATTTCGGAATAGTCAAGACCTCCCTATGGCACTGGGAAATTAAATTTTGTTTCTTTCCTGTTTTTCAGAATGCTTATTCCATCAGGAGTAATTTACTCTAATTAGGGGCTATGTGTTCTGAAAATGTAAGTATGTCTTCTAAGGAAAAAGCAAGCGAGAGAGAGAGACAGAAAGAATTGTGCAGTTTCTATATTCTCATCAACTTCAAGAAGAAACTTATAATCAACAGCATTGTGCAGAAGAATATGTGGTACCCCAGATCGAGCACAAGGAAGATACCTGGTTGTTAAGCAGCAGTGTAAAGGAATTCATTAGCAGCATACACAAGCTATTCACATGATCAGATCATGAGGGTTGAGAGTGTTTTTCAAGGTTAATCAGTGTTTTCCATGATGCAACACCCTTTTCAGTGATGCAGGAATTATTACACTGACACAAAGTGACCTTCTGTCCAGGAGTAGCAAGAGGGAATCTGATACTTGAGACTAGAAATCACAACACCTGAGGGAAGCAACTTTAGTCCTGCATTGCATGCCTCTTCGGCTCTATTCCAAAACATCCTCCTTCACTCAGAAAGGTGAATGAAGGCTCTAGCCCAGACTCCTTCTAGATCTCTATGGCACTTTTCATGTTACAAAAAAAAAAAATAGGCTTAGGATGCTTCGTTCATGATTTTAGTTGAGCAGGCACATTCCCTAAACTTGGAAATAACTGTCCAAACGTCACGTACTATGTGGGTCAGTTTCTCCAGTGAGCCTTGTCTGGGCAATGGATGTAAAGATATATGAAACCAAGAAACAGAAAAGCAAACGAGATTTTGAGAGTTTGTCTCATAGGGTACTGGTGTTCTAACACCTTCCTCTTTTGTCTTGGTGGCAGCAGCTTGCCAAGGTTGTGGATTACGTTAAAAAGTGAACTGTGGTACCTTACTGCCCATGAGACACACAACCTACAACCAGCATGTCTTGGCTTCCATCTTGTAAATTATACCTAGTTATGCTCAATAGTGGGCAATCACAAAATTGTTTTACACGCAAAATAGGAAATTTTGTTGCCTTTAAAGTTAACTGTAATTTCCTTCATTGTATATGCTGAGAAATATAAATTGATTAGTAAGCCTAAAAGGAAATCTGGCTGTATTATCTGACCATTCATGAACTCAATCAGGTTATTAATTATAGAAACTAAAGATTTGGAAATCATATTATGATGTTACCAATGTCCAGTGCAGACAATTCCATTAGAGTGAAAGAGAAGGATCCCTGAAATGTTATAATTTTCCAAAATTATCTCTCTATTCCCAAGGTCAGTGCAGTTATGCTCACTGTTAAATGTGGATAAAATGAGTGAGATTTTAGAGGCAATACCTTATTATTTAGCTGGCAAGATACAATCATTTCTTTAATTATTTTAGTAAGTTAAGTATTCATACTCCACTTTTTTAGTTCTCAGATCATTTATTAATTCCTGATGATATGATACATAAGTGTTTGCATGAACTTCAGGTATACACTTGGATTACAAAGATACTTACCAACTGCCATGTTGAGATGACTCCACTATTTATTCATGCTGATTTATGCTTATTATTAATACTCTGAATAATCTCTTGTGAAATCATCATCATGTTAAGAATAAAAGTACACAGTGAGTTAAATGACTTTTTAAACACATATACAGTTCAGATTGTGCATGATTGTAGTGGTATCTTTGCTATATTTATCAAGACTGCATAATTTAAGAACATGTTTTTGGTGGTCTCTGATCCCTAAATGGATAATCCAATATCTAAACATTTTGATGTTTATATATTGCAAGGCTTGTCCTGTTAATATTTGTAAAGAGAAGCATAATCACAAACGTATTGGTTTTGAACAGAATTTCATAGGCAAAGCATTTAGAATATGACCCAATGAATCAAGAAGCTCTTATGTGGTATGTCCAATTACAAACATGTATTCCACATACATTAAAGAAGGTGTGAATACAGTTAATTAAATGTTTCCCTAGATAGCATGCTGAAGCTGTTATAATTGACATTTAATGTCAAATTTCCAATATTTTAAATTTTATTAGCAGGCTGCTATCAGGACAATATTAAGACAAAGAACAAATTATCAATGACAGGAGATATTCCAAATGACAATGCGTGGGGATCAAACAATCTACAGAAGTTATTGCTTGCCTGTCAGTCAATGTTCAAAGAGGCTGGAAATCACACAATGAAGAAAAAAATCAGTTTCCACATTAATGAATAGTTCACTTCCCTCCAGTTTTACCATCCACCATTTAGAGGGAAAAAAAATAAAAGCAGAATCTATAAAATGCTTCAAGATAGCCAGACTTTTCAAGGTCAGAATAAACTTAAACTTGATATATCCCAATGTCCTTTTGCACACAAACTTAACATGATGGTGTTTGAAGATCTCCCCTAAGGGAATGCCATGCTGCACATTCCAGCGAAACTCAACTTTCAGCAACCCTTCATATACCAGCACGAGTTAGTTGGTTAGCTTCTTTCTTTCTTTCTTTCTTTCTTTCTTTCTTTCTTTCTTTCTTTCTTTCTTTCTTTCTTTCTTTCTTTCTTTCTTTCTCTCTCTCTTTCTTTCCTTCTTTCTTTCTTTCTTTCTTCTTTCTTTCTTTTTTTCTTTCTTTCTCTTTCTTTCTTTCTTTCTTTCTTTCTTTCTTTCTTTCTTTCTTTCTTTCTTTCTTTCTTTCTTTCTCTCTTGCCCATTTCATAGTTTTCTTACATTAATTTTTGTGCCTCCTCCACAATTTGATTATTGCCATTCCACTAGGTCTTCCAATCATTGTAACTGCATTCTTCGAAGTCCAACCTCAAACCACATTGTAAAAGTCAGAGAAATTGTTAGCACAAGAATGTGTTGATTCTGATAGCTGTGAGCATTGTGCCAATTTTAAACCTCAAAACTTTGGAAAAGTCATGATTTTCATTTCAGTGAAATTTAATACTTTACTCTTTCTGTGAGAATGTACATGTCAAATGTGTTCCAACTAAAGCAGCTAAACACAGGCTTCTCATAAACAAAGAAGTAATGTCATATCTTGTTTCCACATGAATAAAATCTAAGAGACCTGTGATTATATGATCAGCTCTCCACCAGCAAGAGTTTATCATAATGCTTAGGTCACTTGGTTTCTTTGTTTTACTGCTTTTTGCCTAGATTTTTCAATAGTAGCACAGAGACAAGTATTTGGCCTGGGGGTTGCAACTTGCTCGTGGTGCTAGCATTCTATATCTGAGTGTCTTCTTGAACTCAGGTTGTAGCTCTGCTCCCAATTCCAACCTCCTGTTAACACACACCCTGGAAGGTACCAGGTGATGGTTCCAGTGCTTTGCTCCTTGTCACACACATGGAAGACTTGGACTGGGTTCCTAGCTCCTGGGTTTGGTTTGGCCCCAGACATTGCAGGCACTGTGGGATGTGATCTTTTTCTGCCTCTATACCTCTGTCTGCCTTTCAAATCAGAAATAAACAAATTTAAATTTAAAGGTTACTGCTAGAAAGATCATTTTCTTCATGATATAGAGCTGCCTAGTACTGAAAAACAGAAAATGCACTGCAACACATAATTTAGATCTATACTCTTATTCGCAGCTATACTGTTCAGAAAGTTTCTTTAAACATTTCTTAGCCATTGTAATCGTTCTAAACATTTTTGGCCTCACTATGGTTTACTAAAACTTTTTGGAATACTATGTGATTGGGGTTTAGAATTACTGTTTGGTAAATATAACTTGGTTCCCTATGAATAACTGTATATATAAATTCATTCTTTATCAATCATTTATTCATTCAGCTGACATTTATTAAGCACAGTATAACTAAATAAAAGCAATAAATATCCTCATGGTTATTTATATACACTTATATATGTAAATATTTATAAAGCACAGACTGAATTTGAATTGTTATATATAAAATCTGTAACAAAAGACATTACAGTTCGTTGTCAACTTGAAGTATTTCTGCATGCCTATCAACTTGGCATGTGGTAGAGACCCAATAAACGATTTTTTTTTCTTGTAAGAAAAGGCACAGCTAAATAATGCAAGTGGTTAGGAATATCATTTCTTGTTAGGATCATTGGAAACATTTTGAAACGGAAATCCTGTTTCTTCCTGCTTTGCTAACACAGTTCTGCTTTTAATCTCAGTCACAGGACTAGTCTTATTGTGCTTCAATTCTTCTTTTTGATGTTTATCTTCTTACAGAATATGTAGACTGAGCCTGGCACAATAGCCTAGCAACTAAAAGCCTTTATGCCAGGATCTCATATCAGCACCGATTTTAATCCCTGTGGCCCGGCTTCCCATCCAGCTCCTTGCTTGTGGCCTGGAAAAGCAATTGGGAATGGCCCAAAACCTTGGGACCCTGAACCCGTGTGGAAGACCTGGAAGAGGCACCAGGCTCCTGGTTTCAGATCAGCACAGTTCCGCCCAATGCAGCCACTTCGAGGAGTGAATCAATGGATAGGAGATCTAACTCTGTCTCTCTTCTCTCTTCCTCTCTACATATCTGATTTTCCAATAAAAATAAATTAAAATAAAAGAATATGTGGACTACAAGCTTCTCTCATTGTCTTTGTATCTTTGCCATATATGAAATTTTTTTCATAATATAGCTAATCATTTCAATCATATATTAAGCAAATAATCTAGGATTGTTACCTTTATAAGCCCTTGTTCTTCAAAGAAAAGCATTATGTTTCTAAGTTATTTATAGATTTTATAAAGTAGCCACACTATTTGAGAATTTTTTTGGTTTTTTTGCTTTGGTTCCAAAAAGAAAACTATAATCTCACATGACATTTAAAAGTGATCGATATAGTAACAAGCTCTCAAAACTTTCACCCTGAAGAAAGTCACTGCAATGGCAAATATATCTGATTTTTAATATGTAATTATTAAAAATACACATATACTCAAGAATAAAAGATGTATACTGTAGTGTAATGTACTTTTTGGTATGGTAGTCTGTATTATACAGTTCCTTTAGATAAAAAATATACATAATATACATAAATATTCATGTTTATCCATATTTCTGTTGACCTTGTATTTTACATATCAGAGAGAACATATGTCTGCCCTTTGGAGTGGGCTCATTTAATTGAGCATAATTGCCTCTAGTTAGAGTATGCATCTCTATCCTTGAATAAAAGATGGACCCCTAAATGTATCTTGACAACAGGAAACTGGACTTTCTACCACTATCTATACCTTCAGTGGCAGGAGACACTTAAATAGCAGAATGATGGACTTGTGACAGTTTTTGAAGGACTATACTATTGTAATAATATAGGGAAAAACAGCAGAGGGAGAGGAATGGAGAGGAGAGGGGAAGAGAGATTCCTGAGTGTATGGCATTGTATCATAAAAAAATTTAAAATTGTTTAAAAATATATACACACACTTTCATTTATAAATTTATGCAACTTCAAACTTAATGCATTTCTAACAATATTTGCTAAGAGTTTATCTAAGTCAGTATGTTAGTAAAGATTGTTATGGATGCTTGTTTTAAAAATAGCTGTTTATACAAGGGGTCCTCAGAAAGTTAATGGAAGTGCATACTGTGAACAAAAGATGCATTGATTGGATTTTTTTTCATATTAAAAACTTAGTTTCCATTTTGCACGCTTTATTCTTATTTGCATTATTTTCCATGATATGTGTTTGTAGGTATAGGGATTCCCTCATCTATCTCCCTTCCTCCCCTGCTTCCACATTTTCCCCCCAATACATAGTATACAATGGTATAGTCCTTCTGTAAAAGTCACAAGTCCAACATGCTGCAATTCAAGTGCATCATGGCATTGCAGACAAAGGCAATGTTAGAAAAAGTCCCGCATCCTATTGTCAAGGTACGTTTGTCAGTTCCATTGGGACTCCTCCTTCCCTTTGGCTGTAGAGATGCGCTCCACTCCCTGATACGCTGCAACTCCTTCATGCCGTCCATCTATGACAACATGTGTTTACACATGTTCATCTGTTTATCTTGTATTTAGCATGAAACTTGCCTCGTATCAGAGAGAATTTATGATACTTGTCCTTTTAGGATTGTCTTATTTCACTGAGCATAATGCTTTCCAGCTGGGACTGTTCTGTTGCAAATGGCAGAGTTTCACTTTTTGAAGTATTCTCATATAACAGATCAAGCAGATACTCTATTTGAGGGGAAAATTGCAACATTTTGTCACTGCCATACGTTCTGTCATTCATCTCTATATTCTCCAACATCACCTCACTACTTCAAGGCTTCAAGGAACTCAGAGCTAGGGCAGGGCAGTAGGTTAATGACCATCTATTCTGTGTCAGGCTAAATTCTAAATGCTGGGCATTGAGAGATTGAAAAGTCCTTGAAGAGCACAAGGCCTAATGAGGAGAACAGGTAGATAAACAGACAATTACACTACAGCCCATTAACCACAGTGGCAGAGTATAAATTAATAGAGTCATTCTGCAAGACAATTTGGCAATGTAAAACTGCAGAAACTTGCATAACCCTTGGATTCCACAAACCTTCCAGACGTACAGCCATTTATCTTGGGGTGTTAGGCTTGCTTGTTGTGCTTTTCTTGCAGTCTTCCTATAGTCATTCATGACTTTTGCTACCAGAGAAAGTGTTTCTGAGTTTGGGAACTGAGAAATGCATGCTGGACAGAGAGGATCAGAAAGATGGGAGACAGGGCCATGGTTAAGATTGGAAATCTGATAAAATTCACGTGCAGTTTAGATTTTATTTAAAGAAGTCGGAGGGGAGAAAATATGCAGGAGATTCCACATCTTGGGAAGAAAAATTCTGGTGAGATATGAGATACACATATAAAGGACATTTCTTAGAGGTTTGTACAGCGTGAAATAGATGATCAGAAATAAAAATTCCAAAAGAGTGTCACGCCTAGTGAATTTGTCAAAACCAAATTCATGCATGAAGCTTAGGATAGTTCACTACAGGTAGTCACAGAGAGATGGTTTACACATCAGTTTAACCAAATGCTGGGTATAATTTAAAATGGAGCAAAGCTTTGAAACCCACAATCCATATACACAAAACAAAACAAAACAAAACAAAACAAAACAAAACAAAACAAAACAAAACATGGCATCCTTTGATACATGAACAGAAAATACACCTGGACCAAAACTATAGATGTAGAAATATATTTTCTCAAAAACAGACAGTCAAACAGCAAATAAAAATCACCTCCTTTGTTCTCTGTCTTGAGAACTTACTAATATGTAGTGAATAATGACAGGCAAGGAACAGTAGACCTAAATCTTTTCCCTCCTTGTGAGGGGGAGGAGAGAAAGGGAGATGAAGTAGCATATTGAAATAAGCACAAAATTGTATGGATGTGACCATTTTAGAAAATGGTGAATGGAAAAAATAAAACTGTAGGACATGATATGATGTGACTCTGGTGAAGTCATGCCAGGAAAAGTGTCTGGACTGAGAAGATGTGGAAACTGTGTTGAAATGGAAACCGTTGAGGAAAGGAAATTGTGTCAAGGTGCTGTGGGATGCAGTGGAGGTGTGGCATCATTTGAGATGGTGAGGACAGCAAGTCCACAGGCCTGTGTTGAGAATGCATCCAACATGTTTAAGACCTGAAGAAGACCCATGTAGCTGGAGAAGACATCACTTGTGGTAAGGATGTAGCATTGGAGGGAACTCAGCCACACAGATTCTGGCATATTCTTGTATGAAGTGTGCATTTCTTTCTAGGTCCAATGAGAGGAGACTGGGATGAAACTACATGGCCTGAAGAAACATTTAAAATCAGAATGTTGAATAATGAATTATGAAAAGCACAAAACAAAACCAGAATAGAAGGAGAGAAGCTATGAAACATTTAGAGTCCAGGCAAGACGTGACTGTGCAGAGACGAGGCCAAGCTCTGGAGTTGAGAAGACATGGGCACGTGGATGTTGCGCTGTGATCAGATGACACTCCAGAACTACCAGTGGACTGGCCATGGGCAATGAAGGGGAAGAATCAACAAGGCCTCTGAGCTCTGTGCATGAATCTTCGGTGGCTGATGGAATTAGGGGGTTGGGTAACAGCTGGCTTGGGACAGGGGACAAGATTAAGACAGTTTGCAAACTTGTTTGCAAGTGATGATTCCCCTATTCCAATAAAATGTAAGGTGTCAGCTAGATATCCAAAAATGTCTTCTAATGTTGCCAGATGTCTCCTGAGGAGTAGATACGTCATAGTATAGGATCACTATCCTTCAAATATGGAATAAGGGCAGGAGAACAAAGTCCCAAAGTCATGTAAGGGCACTTCTCTGATCCAAAGAAAATTATTTCTCTGAACTTTTTCGTGATCAATGTTAATTGTCCCTTCTCCAACGCACACTGACACACACCCTCGTGCCAACACACACATCATGACAGCACTAAACAGAATTACAATGTTGTAGTAGCGTCAAATTCCAATTGTTCATAAATTGGAATAAGAAATAAAATGATAGTAAAAATTCCTATAGAAAATAGGAGGGAAGAGTTAGATGACAACTTTATATAAGTAGACAGCAGTGTGAACCCTCAATGAAGAAAATTACACAAAATCATAGTGAAGTATAAATGTCTAATAAACTGATTTTTTGTTGTATTCATGTTGCACATGAAGCTACAATTTTGCAACTTTTCTGCCAGCCTTTAGAATTTTGAGACACTAGGGAAAATTTCAGCACAAAAATGTTTTAAAGTTTGAAAAACTTTAATGAATGAACATCCCAAAATCTGGATTCATATTGTCTCTAAATCTTTTAAAAATGAAGTAAGAAATACATGTTTGGGAACAACTAAAACTCATTTCTAAGCCTGTGCTTGTCTTAGGTAGAAAAACTGACACTTTTGTCTCTGGAATCCTGGGCAGGCATTGAGGCACAGTGGGCTCAGTCTTCCCTAGGGATGTCCACTTCCCATGTCAGAGTGCCTGTTTAAAACCTGGCTACTTCTCTTCTGACCCAGCTTCCTGCTAATGCTTCTCAGACGGCAACAGATCATCCAGCTGGACCCATATGGGAAACTCCGAGGGAGTTTCTGTCTCCCGGCTTGGTCCTGCCTGTTGTAGCCATTTGGGGAACGAAACAACAAAGAGATCTCTCACTCACACTCACTGCCTTTGAAGAATATGAAAACTTATAAATAAACACTTAAGAAGTAGAGAGCTTTGGGCCCGGCGCGGTGGCGCAAGTGGTTAAAGGTCCTCGCCTTGCACGCCCGGGATCCCATATGGGCGCCGGTTCTAATCCCAGCAGCCCCGCTTCCCTTCCAGCTCCCTGTCTGTGGCCTGGGAAAGCAGTCGAGGACGGCCCAAAAGCTTTGGGACCCTGCACCCTCGTGGGAGACCCGGAAGAGGCTCCTGGCTTCGGATCGGCATAGTATCGGCCCGTTGCGCTCACTTGGGGAGTGAATCATCGGACGGAAGATCTTCCTCTCTGTCTCTCCTCTCTGTATATCCGCCTTTCCAATGAAAAAATAATGAAAATAAATCTTTAAAAAAAAAAAAGAAGTAGAGAGCTTTAAATCAAATCTGTTCATGTTATGTTCCATGGTACACAGGATTTTTCAGATGGATAAATCAAAGGGTGTGAGGTGAGAGATTACCCAGGATTATCTGGATGACACCAGCGTCATCACAAGGACATTTAGATGGCAGAAGTGAGACAGGTGAAGTCAGCGAAGGATCTCAAGGGTGCTATGCTGATGGTTCTGCTTGAAGATGGGGAAGGGGTCTGGTGCTAAGAAACGCAGGTGGCCCCTGACACCAGGACAAGGCAAGGCGATGGGTCATCCCCTAAGCCTCCAGATAAAAGGCAGCATTGTGAGAAACTTAGAGTTAGCCCAGGAAGACCTATTACCCATTGGATTTACAGTATCATCAGAGAAAGCATCTATGCTAATTTGAGACACAATCTATTTGATAATTAGTCATCAAAGCAATAGAAAAGTAACATATTATTTTACAATACATGTTATAACTGCCTTTTACTATAAAAGTGCTATTCTTAATGATAAAAACCCATATTTTGATTTACTGCTATATCAGAACTTGACAGATTCTAGGAAGCTAAGAAAAATTCATTTGGATATTGCTAGTTGTAAGTGGTTTTCACTAGCAAGTGTTAACTTTCAAATGGTATTTTATTTTTTCATGCCTTCAAAAACAGCTTTAGGAAACGTTAGGGTACTACTGAGATTCCCTCAATGGCAAATAATCTCTTTTGATATTTCAAAAAGCCTTTTAGGTAAATAATGTCAGAGACTTGAAAAATAACATTGAGCACTTGTATTTGAGTAAAAGAGCATAAATTTGAATATATGAATTTATGAAAATTAGCAATCAGTACAAAACTTTATTTTTTCTTATCTGAAAAAATAGGGGCATTCATCAAAAATTAAATATAGTGAAAATTAAATGCAAAAATCATCTTTAGTATACTCGAGGTAAAATTTCAAGTACACAAGTAGAAACGCCTGATGTTTGAAGCTCCATTGTCATGTGTTTGTTTTACTGTTTTTCTAAAAAATAATTCTCATTTAGAAATGCAGATGATATCTTGGTTCCTAGTGCATAGTGGTAATACCAACTTACAAGAATAACAAGCAAAACCAGGAGTTTGGACAATGGATACATGTTACAAAGTTGTAAATGTTATTTGCATTTAAAACTAGACACAGTGAATATATGTTATAACACCTGGTTTCCAATCTGTTCTTATATAGAAGACTCTTTGGGGCAAAAATGACAGAATGTGTATGAAATCAAAATTTATTCCACAGTGAAGTGTTCTTGTGACATCGAGGTGCAGTGTTTAGTCTAGTACTATACAAGCACTGAAGGGAGAGATGGTCAATACAGATCAAATGGGTTATTTGAAGGGCAAATGATTATCATCTTCTATGAAGTCACTGTGGTTTAAAAAGCTAGAATTGTAGCATTTTGATCATTATTTACTTAATGAGGAGCTAATGCCAGTATGATGAATAGACTTGGCTTAAAGCTAGGGGTCTTGCAAACAATATCTTATTTAATCCCCATGAAAGTACTCTACAGCTGAAAAGCTCAGAGTTCTGGATAATATACACTGGGTCAGAGGAGTCTGAATTCTGAGAGAATAGAGATAGAACCTGCCTAACACTGCAATGGTGTCATGATCTACTTTGTGTCTCTCACCAATCTAGAACTATCACTTTCCATTTTAGAGATTCTACACACAGCTGTCAAATGATTTCTGATGTCACACTAGACCTAATCTCAGAAGAATGATGAAAATTTTTCATTTCTTTTTGCTTCAAAAGAAACAGAAAACTGAAATATAGATTTTGAAAACCAACAAAATTCAATCAAAATCCTTGTATAGATTCCAAGAAAATTGTTCATGATAATCTAATTTGAAATGCTAGGTTTTTCATATATAGTAGTATTATAACTTAATTTGTATAAAATTGATATATCTATAGTTGAGACATTTTTGGCTTAGCAACTCTCTGGGGAATTTAAAATGTGGCTGCAAAATCTTTGCAATAATTTCACTGAGAACAAATGGACACGAATTCCTCTCCTTGCGGATTCGTCTAGCCACTGTGATCTGCCTATGACGAAAATGTCACAGAATCCACTCTAGACATTAGCAAATGTGGTAAAGGTTCACCCTGCTCCTCTCAGACCCTCACTCTTGGAACCCAGGTTGTGCGTAGGTCTTACAGCCAAGACACCCACATCACCCCAGCCAGGCAGCACCTTCAGGTCCCAGATGTGCAAGTGGTGATTGCAGTTCCAGCTCCCTGCTTTCAAGCTGCCTCAGGTGAATGGCATTGACTGATAAAGCCCAGCCATTCCTGTGAGCCCTATCTGAACAGAAGTTTCATGAGAATAAAGGGATATTACTTTTAAAATTTAGTGTGTATTAGCTGAAGCTGTTGGATCAACAGACTGACTCGCTTAAACCCCCCAAAATTGATTTCTTCAGAGTTCTGGAAGCTAAAAGCCAAGATCAAGGTATCAGAAGGGCTGGCTTTCTTCTAAAGCCTCAATGTCTTTTCCTTGTGTGTTCACATGGTCATGTCCTCTTATGAAGGCACCAGTCATACTGAGTCAAGGCCAACCCTGGCATCTTCACTTTTACATCCTAACCTCAATAGCCACCATACCTCTAATTATAATCGCATGCTTGGGTATTAGCAATTAGAACTTCAATATAGGAATTTGCCAAGGAGTTTAAGGGAGCTGGCTACACAATTCAACTTGATTCAAACACTAAGTTGAAGGACATCCTGTAATGCGGCAATATGTAACTACATAACTACCACAGTGGTTTATAATGAACGCTAGCCACATCTATTTTTATTCTCCAACATGTTGACATATAAAATACCATCATCAGTGAGGGACAAAGTGTCTTGTTCTTGGAACAGTGGGGCAGTCTTTGTGTTTCCATTAGGACACACGGGCACATATTCTAGTAAAGCTGTAGCTTTAAGAAGCATTGTGAGCGGCGTCAGTTGTTGGGATATGCCGAGGAACCAAAGGATCACTACTCACCACACCACTCCATTGTAACGTCAATTTAACAATGGAGTGTTACCCATTCTTGGGAGAGAGTCAAGCCAATTTCAAGTTAAGAGGGAAAGAAAAGAGGACATGACAGCAAAATGGGCATTCTGAATTCTAGGAAGTCAGGATGTTTCATTTTTGAGGCAGCTATGGATTCAAATCCATACTTTTCTAAACATTCTTTGACCCTGGGAGGTACTCCGTGTGTGCCCCATCTAAGGTAAAGCAAGGATCAGCTCAGACCAGCCCTGACAATTCCTGCCTCGGGGACCTATGCCCCTTCTGCTACAACTGCCCTCTGTTTAAAGCTCGGATTTTAAAAACTGGTCATGGGGTTATGAAATCAAATCTACTCACTCCCTTAACATCTTTATTCCTATGGTGAAGTAAGAAATCACAAAACTGTATCATCCCCGGGGTGAGGGGACATGTTTAGGGAGAATGCCACATTGGAAATATAAAAAAATACCCCCTGTGCCAACAAATGTACTTGGGTAAATACTGACTACTCTATATAACTGCCTTCTATTGAAAGAATTGAGTCCTAGAACTTAGTACAAATGTATGCTAAATTCCTGAGAAATCACAGGGCTGTGAGATGAGGCATATATTCTGAGGCGATTGCAATACAATCGTTCAAGTGAAGTCTTTGAAAAGCATTGGCATTTCTGAAACGACAGTTGACAAAGGCACAAAAAGAAAGAAATCACGGACTCTTTGTTCCACATAATATGATTGCTCTCTGACACCATGATGTTAGTCAAAGATTTTATCTTTCCTAGCTCTCTTCCTTAGCAGCGTGAGCCTCATCAAGCGGCATATGGGCCCTGCAAGAGGGAAATCTACCACTGCTGAGAAAACTGGAAATGTTGGTTGGACTGTGAATCTCTGCACTCTCTTGGTCCAATGGATGGAAATCATTCTCCAAGGTCATTTGGGCTTTTCTAGCAATTCAACCTTTTCTCTTTCTCTTGGAGTTAAACTAGAAAATAAATCAACCAGCTTTCAAAGTGTAGTAATCTATGCAGTCCTCTCTCACCTGGGGCTACAGGAAAAAAGGAAGGAAAAGAAAGGAGAAGAATTTGAAGCTGACAGGATGCAGTATTCACAGCTGATCACTTCCAGTGCATCTTGTTGTATCATGCAGCTGCTCAAATATACTAATGAGAGTTAAATTTTTGAAGGTCTGTAAGCTGACCAAAAATTAAGTTTTCATGTGAGGCATGTAGAGCTCCACTTGAGGAGTGGGCACATTTCCAATTCCTTCTCCTACCTGCGACCAAGAGCATCTCAGGGGCTGTGAAAAAGCTAATGGGGAAATGTCTGCATCTGGTATTTCTGCTGTAAGCCACAACAGTTATCACTTGGATAGAAGTGGGTCCAGTCAAGTTAAAGCTCAGCATCAATGCATTGTCTTACCTTGATTTGTGTGTGGCATGGCAACTTGCCTCTCAATGGTATAAAAAAAAAATCTCCTTCATTGACATTGAGATGAGATGAATACTTCTAGATCCTTCCAGATGGTACATGGAGATTACTTTTTCAATTTGGTAAAGATATGATAGATAACAAGTAGAGATATAGGGAGGTAGCCGACAGAGACCTTTACATCATTTCTTAAAATTCAAGTTTATTTTCATTACCATAAATATCCAAGATTAGGATGTTGCTGAGAAAAATAAAATGTTTACAAATAACTTAAAATAACAAAGTAACTATAGAGGTAATTCTACCTTGCCCCTCCTCCCCCATTCCCTCTATTTAAGACAGAGAGACAGAGAGAAAGAGCTTGCCTCAACTGCTACTTTTTCCCAAGTATGCACAGTGGTATGGAGAACTCAGTCTAAGTCTCCTACCTGGGTAAGATGTCACTGAAGGTTATTCCAAACAAAATGAAACAAAAACTTTAGGACTGAAAGAACTGCTCATTTAAACTTCAGGAAATGTTTTCACAGAAAAGTTGTGGAGATAATTGCTGAGACAAGAGGAATGGAAAAGCTAGAGTATGAGTCATCCTGAAGAGCTCGCATGGAGGAGAGGACAACTTGCTTACTCTGCTTACTGTGCTTAGGGCCACGTTGGTTCAGGTTAGAGAAGGAGGGGCACAAATGGAACAGGCAGCCTTTGCTGAGAGTTCATCAGAGCTCAGACATGGCGCTGAGTGCTTTAGGAGGATAATCAAGCTTTTTACTCTTCTCAATGATGTATGAAGAGGACCTCATTAACCACTGTGGAGACGAGGAAATTTGAGCTGGAGGATGTCAAGTAAACTATGCATTTCTTAGATAATGCATGCCAAAGTCAATTCTTATATCTTTGCCTACAGAACAACCAGCTAATTGTGTGTCACTTTTTCCTTCAGTGTTATGGAACCTTAGTCAAATAGACAGAACTTTTTGATAAATAGAATATGAATTACTCAAATCGTGACCTAGCACTGTGGTCCAAAGACACTTCAACATAAGACAAGCAATGTTATTTCATAGACTGGGTGGATTCTGGAAAAGTTGAGAATCAGCAAAATGTTTGGAAACACTTTCAGTTTTAAACAATCAATTTAACTGAAGTATCTATTTCAATCAAGTCTCTTACCTTTCAGGAGCCCTGGGCAAACACTAATCTGCTTTGTACTAGCCTAAATAAAGCTCTGACTTCTGTCCCCAGAATTCGGAATATAAGGAGAATCATACAACTGACACTCCTTTGGACCTGGAAATTTGAGAATGGAACGAGACTCTTGGAATTAATCCATCTCAATCTGTATCAACACATGGATGTTTGTACACTTTTCCTGCTGAGTAGTATTCCCTTGTGTGGCTGTAACCACAATTATTTCCCCCTTACAGCGAAGGACAGTTAACACTTGTTATAATTTGAGGATGAAAATAACATTGTTTTTCAGAAAACATCTCACCCTCCAGAAAAAGGTTACAATGAGTTCTTCCAGCACTGGTCTGCTTTTCAACGTTTATGGAGATCTATGGTCCTGATCAGATTGGGTCCTGGATTTGGCACACAGCCTCTGTTCTTACACTTTGACTTACATCCCGTAATGTTGCATGGCATCAATCCAGTTTGTACCTATGCTATTTGGTTCAATTTAACTCATGTGGACTCAGTGATATAATAACTCTAAATTCACCTGTAACATTCAATCCAGTCATCAGTTATAAGTAGCAGGAATGAAACATAGGCTAATCTGCCCAGTTATCAACTTTTCTTTTAGCAGATATTCTCAAAATTCATGGCTTTTATGTATGTATGTATGTGTGTATGTGTGTATGTATTTATTTTTGCTTTTGAATTAGTCTTCTTTCACAGTCTATGCAAAAATTTTGGATTAGTAAGGAAAATTCTAATACACGAAATGAACATTCATCATTATTATTACATTCTTTGATTAGAGGAAAACAATGCAAAAGCCAGCATAGACATGCAAAGTTGGTTGCACCATAAGAATGCCACACACGGGGTGGGTGTAGGCATAACAGGCTAATTCGCTGCCTACAGTGCAAGTATCCTGTATAAGAATAGGTTTGAGTGCTGGCTAAACCATTTCCAATACAGTTCCCTGCTTACACTGTGGGACAGCATGAGAACATGGCTTAAATCCTTGGAAAGAAGCTCCTAGCTTCAGAATGATCCTTTTCTGGCTGATGTGGCCATTTGGGAGTGAACCAGTGGATGGAAGACATCTCTCTCTTTCCCTCTCTATAAAAATCTGCCTTTCAAATGAAAAATATATCTTAAAAGAAAGGTTAAGCATCTGCTTTGCACATGCACGTTTCAAGTCCCAATGACTCCGTTGCAGATCCAAGCTTCTGGCTAATGCTTCCTGGGAACAAACAGATGGTGGTTTCTTGGGCTTGCTCCTCTGACACCCATGTAAAGTTCTGGATGGAATTTCTGTCTCCAAACTCAACTTGGACCAGCTCTGACTACTGCAGGCATTTGGTAAGTCAGCAGATGGAATTTTTCTCTCTCCCTTTTCCCTCTGCTCCTCTCTTTACCTCTAGCTCTGCTTTTCCTATAGATGAAAAAAAGTAATTACATAAACAGACATTTAAGAATAATAACGATGTCACAAGATGGCAGTTTCTTTGTAATAGCCTTGGTCAATGGCTCTATCTCACAGATCAAAGCTTGCAAGCTGTGGTTTTAAACTAAATCCATCCATCAGACCACAATGAGATATCTGGAAAGCTGCTTAAATCCAGTGCAGTCTGCAAAGCTGCTGTGATAATCTGCAGAACCCTTTGGTGCTTCTGGCTCTCTGTCGTCATTAGCATGTTGGACCCAACTGCATGGAAATGAGCTGATGCACAGCAGAGAGAGTCTGCAGTAGCTCCAACACTCATCATTGACAATAGATGGAAAACTCACTTTTTATTTGACCGTTTTCCCCCAGAGAGTTAAGTTCCATTGAACTTGAAGTGACCCATGATTATAATAGCCATTTTATCTTCCAACTGGGAAGGAGGAAGGATTTGGGGATAGTGTGTTAACTGTCATTTCTATGAGAGTCCAAAGAACTTTTACAAACTCTATTTTCTAAAGTCTCTTGCCAATTATTTCAGTCTTGCCTGCATCACCCACTGTAATCTAGCTGTGTTGCACCAGCCATTTGTCACTTAATTTCCTTCTCAGTGTACCTCTGTTAAAAACAAACAACCCTACTTCAAGTAAATTTTTCAATAAGTGCATTTGTGTTTTCACAAAGTTTAAACCATTTAACTCACAAATTCTTACACTTAAGGAATCATTTCTGTGCTTCATTTGTGACCTCTGAACCAAGGATTAAGTCCCTCAGTATCCATAGCATAGTGCAATAGTTAGAATTTTACATTCAGCTTAGATGGTGAAGGTCAAATTTCAGCTCTAATTCAAGATGGCTTAGCAAACCTCAAAGTCTTATTGAATGCTACCTTTACCATCTGTAAAACGAGAAATGGACTATAACAATAGTAACCAATTCATAAGGTCATTGTGAAGATAAAATGTGATAGTAAATTCCTGGCACAGAGAAAGGGGTCAATAAAATTAGATATCATTATTGTTAGATCCTTGAATCTTAAATATGGCAGGCTAGCACTTTCATATAAACATTTAATATACTTGAGACATGTCATCTTAAAGTCTGCACAGAAATAAAGCAAAGGGAGGTACCACATAAATGAGTATGCAATGAGCATTTTACACTGATGCATGTCTGGCTTAAATGATGTGTCACATGCTCCTGGGCAGCATAAGGTGCAGTGCTAATTGTGCAGAACAGTTGCTTAGTGCAGCAGCAGTTGGGGCAGCTCTGCGTTTGCAAAGGGAGGATTGTTCAGAAAAGGAGGGTTGAGAGAGGAGGAGAGGCTTTGAGTAGAATGATCACAGCCAGGAAGCAGCACACAGGTGGTTATCTTACATTGCACTAGTCCATAATCACGTAAAATGAAGTGTTCAAGCATTAATTTCATTGTCATAAAGCAAGGCTTTTTATCCCCAATGCATAAGTATTTTCACTTAATTGGTAAATAAAATTTGTAAAATGATCATATACACAAAAGATAAAGCAACAAACAAATGGGGCAATTGTGTTGATCGCATGGAATGAATCATCATCAGGGCAACATTTTAGGAGTGCTCTCTATAAAGGGAAGGGGAAAAAGCAATGGAGAAACAGCACAGCCATGTCTAAGTCGTTCATGACCGGGACTCTTTGCACATACAATTGCCCTATTACCAAAGTTATTCCTGAACTCTTTCTGAATGAGTCCAGAAGGTTGCTTCCTCTTTCCTTTACAGCACAAAGGTAGTTTATGCACAATGAAACCTCATTTAAGCCAACACTTCCTGGAAGTCTAATAACAATTTAGGAGAGCTAGATCGTCTACTCAAGCTGCACACTAGTGTCGGGCTGTTGAGAGCACAGATTC
This sequence comes from Ochotona curzoniae, assembly GCF_017591425.1. Lineage (NCBI taxonomy): Eukaryota > Metazoa > Chordata > Mammalia > Lagomorpha > Ochotonidae > Ochotona > Ochotona curzoniae. The sequence goes on from NW_024466502.1 coordinate 13,240,979, forward strand.
CAGGCAGAGTGCTTCATCCATCCGTTAAGAATCAGAGAATAAACATGCAGGATGTCACAATATGTCAGTTGTATTTACGATTGTCCAACGATGGGTGCTATCCTAGCTTTAGCAACCAGGAGATTTTAACCTACCAGAAGCCCAGTCTACTTAGTGTGATGCTTTCATTAACATGGAATATATGTAGGAGACCTATTCGAAGAAAACTACAAACTACTCAAAAAAGAAATTGAACAAGACCTCAAAAGATGGAATAACATTCCATGCTCCTGGATAGGTAAAACCAACATCATTAAAATGTCTATACTACCACAAGCAATATACATTTTCAATGCAATGCCAATCAAATTGCCGAAAACATTCTTCACAGAACTAGACACAATGATTCAAAAATTCATCTGGAAACACAAAAAACCACGAATAGCTAGAACCATCCTAAAGAACAAGAAGTTAGCAGGGGGAATCACAGTTCCGGACCTCTGGACATAATATAGAGCAGTGGTTATCAAAACAGCCTGGTACTGGCACAAAGATAGAGAGGAAGATCAATGGAATAGAATAGAAGCACCAAAAGGGAACCCACACAGATACAGCCAATTAATCTTTGACAAAAAGACCAACGAAAATCCAAGCAAATGGGAAGGCCTCTTCAGTAAATGTTGTTGGGACAACTGGCTGATAGCCTGTAGACACAAAAAGATAGACCCACACCTGTCACCATACACTAAGATCCAATCTACATGGATAAAAGACCTAAACCTACATCCAGAAACCTTCAAACTCTTGCAAGAAAATGTAGGAAATACCCTGCAAGACCTAGGAGTAGGTCCCGACTTTCTAAGAAGGACGCCAAAAGCAATAGCAGTTAAGAACAGAATAAACAAATGGGACCTCATTAAACTAAGAAGCTTCTGTACAGCAAGGGAAACAATCAGCAAAGTAAAAAAGCAACCCACAGAATGGGAGATCTTCGTGCACTATGTAGGAGATAGTGGGCTAATGTCCAGAATATACAAAGAACTCCAAAACAACCAAAAAATCAAAACAAACAAGCCACTCAAGAAATGGGCTCCGGAAATGGGCAAATATTTCACAAAGGAACAAGCCCAAATGGCAAACAAACATATGAAAAAATGCTCCAGTTCCCTGGCAATAAGGGAAATCCAAATTAAGACATCGATGAGGTACCATCTAACACCAGTAAGATTGGCCCACATAAACAAGAACACCAACGACACTTGTTGGCGAGGATGCGGGGAAAAGGGAACCCTACTCCACTGCTGGTGGAGCTGCAAGTTGGTACAGCCTTTATGGAAATCAGTCTGGAGAACACTCAAACAACTCAAAATCTGCATACCATATGACCCAGCAATAGCACTCCTAGGAATATATCCAAAACACCTGTTTCACGACAAACCAACATGCATCCCTATGTTCATAGCAGCACAATCAGTAATTGCAAAAACATGGAAGCAACCGAAATGCCCATCAGCAGAAGATTGGATAAGAAAGCTTTGGTTCATCTACTCCATGGAATACTACTCAGCTATTAAAAAACAAAATGCAGTTCTTTGTGGCTAAATGGGCCCAACTGGAAACTATAATGCTAAGGGAAATGAGCAAATCCCAAAAGGTTAGATACCACATGTTTGCCTTGATTTAACCTGTAATTTTTGGTTGTTTGTTATTTTTTGAACCTGTCATTGATACTGTCTCAACCCAGATGTTTTGAAGAATTGAACTTGCATTATTTTTAACATATTGTTTACTCAATACTATGTCAATTAATTCCATAACGTTGTATATTGATGCTGATGTTTTGTTGGGGCTTTTAACTGACAGGAACTTTACTCTGTTAGCTCTACCTTCAGACCAGAGAAGGTCTCCCCAAGAGGCCACTGAACTTATCTGGACAATAAGATGCTGGACTTTATGCTAGGTATATGCTTGCAATGAAGGAATCTCAACTGAACTTGAACTGTGGTTATGCAGCAAGGTGGAGGAATCCACTATGGAGGGAGGGGTGTGGGAGGGGTGGGGGGAATCCCCAGTGCCTATAAAACTGTATCACGCAATACAATGTTAATAACAATAAAAAAAAACATGGAATATAAAGAATGTGCTTAGAAAATATTAAAAGTCCCAAAAGAAAGCCTTTGGCAAATATAAAAACACTGTTCCTTCAGATCTAATGCACTGTTACCAGAAATGAAGATGATTCTTTTTCTATTCTAAACAGTCTAAACAAAAATTGGAACACTTCAATGGTAGAGGTCTTAATAGTAAGCATTTTTGGCTTTACAAGCCTTGTGATTTTTGTCTAAACTATACTATTTTTGAGGAAGGAAGCAGGTAAAGCCACTCTAAGCTCATATGTAGATAGATGGGAGTGATCTTTTTGTAGTTTGTTTGTTTGTTTAATGATATTTACAAAAACAGCCCAGGGAGAGAGCTTTGTTTCTCATATCAGAGGTTGCCAGCCCTTAGTCTATAAGAAATGATTAGAGAAGTAATTTTTTTATTTACTATTTTGTTGTCCCTAGTTTTCCATGTGACTTTCAGTTTCTATTTTGATAGCACCTATCTCATCACCCGGATTAAACAAAGAGATGTCACACTTGGAAGGGACCAACTCTGCCTCCTATGTCTTCCCCACTCAACTCACAGCAAGTGGAGGTTCCTTTTCTAGCGCAGATACAGTTATTGGGAGTAAGGGAGATACAGATTCAAAAGTGGTAACTGCCTTTTTTTGTGTGTCTTAAAAGTTATCAGAAAAGTGTGTCTAACAGGAAAAAAGGGGAAAAAATGACTTAAAATAGCAGATATTTTGAAGAGGCAGGAACTTCATAGGAAAATAAAACATAGAAACAAGCAGAAGGCACTCTACTGCTAACACCAGAGAATAATAAATGTCAAGAGTATTACTCTGGAAGGTTCATGATTGAATTTGCCTGTTTATATATAGTGGTGAGTATGCTCAATTGTGCAATAGAGTTTAGCCTGTGCTATATTATTTCTAGCTACTTATATTTTTGGAGGGGCGTGGGGGGATGCATATCTGTGGTTCCCAGAGTTGCCGACTAGATCGGGCTTTTAACTTTGACATTGAGATTTCGGTTAAATCCTTTCTGGTTATATGTACCACAAACACCACTCTTGGTTTTGTACAATCCACTCAACTTGCTCTCTGAATCAGATGTGGCCTTTCTGTTCTGGCTAGTCCCCTTACTAAATCCTCACATGTTAACTTGTGGGGCGATAAAGGGATAGCAATATCAACCCTGCTGAAGGAAAGTCCATTTTCAGCCTGGCTTATTTTCCCCACAAGTCAGCTAAACTTTCATGTGAGTGGGGAATACTCTATGACTCTGTCCCCCTAAATAGTTTAGAAATGTCATTTAGCTGTTACTGTGGGAGAGAATTTCAGAAGAATTCAACGCTGATAGAATCACATTTATGCTTCATTCAATCTTGGAGAGTTTTTGAGACACTAGAGCATATTGCTTTTACTGGACTGTCATTTCTGAAAACCAAATTGTACAAAAACTTTTATAATCACCCAAGAGAACTCCTAAATGGGCTCAGTGTCGTTTGCTGAATACCAACACTGACACAGGCTTCAGAGCTTCCCAGGTATTTTCATGCGCCAGGGCTTCCAGAATGCTCCCTTCAGTTCAAACATGTCCTCTCAGAGAGGCAAGCCAAATGGCCTGGGATTGTGGCTCACCTAAAATGAGCTTTTTGTTTTGCAGAATGTGTAAAACTAGGTTGCAGAATGTGTAACTTGACCAGGGAAGGAGCCAGGAGGTGATATCACAGCCAGAAAGGAGCTGCTTCCAGCCACAGCTCTGCTCACTGCTTCCCAAGGCACCTCTGCTTTGTGTCAAAAGCCAAGTTAAAATGAAGAGTCAAGATGGGATCATGACATTCAGATAACTGCGGCTCCAAGTAAACCACACGCATTGAAAATAAAGTCTTTCATGAGGCAGATGACTTTAGTTGCAATGAATAGACCTAAAATAGAAGGGAGAGATACCTTATCAGGCGAGAAGCAAGCCCTAGGCCCACTGTTCCACATCTACTTGCACTTTGGCTGGCTCTCTTTTTATTTTTTAATAAATTCAGGGTATGTAGAATTTTCCTGTGGCTAACAGACTCTGATGATTTCTTTTTTAAGTATATCATTTCATGTATGTCATCACTTGGTTACACATACATTGCCAAATATTACAAACATCTCTGCTTACATTTTGAGTTTGACTAATTACTACAGAGATGTGCTAATTACTATTTTTTTAAATTTTTATACTGTGAAGCAGAAAAGGATCTCACTGAAGACAACAACTACAATTTTAATGGTAGCAGCTGACATCTTCCAGTTTGTATAGATAGGGACTACTGTAAAATAAATTAACACAGACATGTTTAATTAATCCTTGAAAAATTTTTACAGAAAATTATGAGTGCTCCAAGCTACAGGTTAAAAACAAAACAAAACAAAACAAAAACAAACAAACAAAATTCATGGAGAACAAGGTGGTGAAATAGGGTAAGGACACATCAAAACAGGATGGAGAATGATTTGCCAGGGTGAAGCAGAGAGGGCACATTCCAGAAGACAGGAGAGGACAGGTCAATGACAGAGGGGCATCTGGAGACTGATGGACACAGGGAAGCAGTGGCGACAACAGTGTGGTGTTATATTGAGCAGATACTCCAGTGACAGTCAGCAAGAGGTGATCTGAACGCCACTGGTGGCTGGAACTCCACCAGCTCCGGCTGTTGCGGCCGTTTGAGGAGTGAAACAGTGTCTCCCCTTCTCTATATAAACATTTCCAATGAAAAGAAATACATCTGTTAAAAAAAGTAAAAAATTGTCAAATGGGTCCTTCCAATATTTTTTTCTTAGCAGTAAGTAGTTATGTTGATGTTAAAACCATAGTGTATTTATGTTAACAAATACAAGATTGAATGGTTTATATTTAAAATAAAATGAACGAATAATCGGTCACATGCCTAAGATATTTCCTGAAGAAGATATTATCTGAATACATCGCTGCTCAACTGGTCCTTATTAGAAGTGTATATGTTTTGAAAGAAAAGCACAGTTTGAGATAAAGTGGATAAGCCACAGCCCACTGTTAAGAATATCAAGACTGAAATAGCAGATTGTCCCATTTCTATCCATGTAACCTTTCTGATTAAATAGAAGAAATAACAGAGGAAGCATCATGCCTCAATGGCTAATCCTGCTGTTGCAGGCTCCAGGCCCAAATGGGTGCCAATTTGTCTCCAGCCACCCCACATCCCATCCAGTTCCCTGCTTATGGCGTGGGAAAGCAGGGTGGATGACCAAAAGCCTTGGGATCCTGCACCCACATGGAAGACTCAAAGAGGCTCCTGGCTCCTGGTTTCAGATTGGCTCAGTTTCAGCCATTGCAGCCATTTAGGGAGTGAACCAATGGATGGAAGATCTTTCTTTCTGTCTCTCCTTCTCTTTGTAAATTTGACTTTCCAATAAAAATAAATCAATCTTGGGGAAAAAATAATAGGACATAACCTGCAGAGTTGTCAAGGTGATTCAATTAAGTTAAAAGAAAAAAGCATAGAGTTAGGATATGTTCACAGTGCTCTTTCCTAATAGCATAATAATAATAATTTTCCATTTTATAATAATAACAATATACAGCAATCATGTTAGTCCTTTCTCTCTTGACTCTACTTCAGTCAGCTCCAGCACAGCTCCCTCCCTGTTTATAACAGAAGTTCCCCAAAAGCCTGTGCGAATGCGGCCCATGATGCTTCTCCTTCTGCTTATTAAAACCACTTAGACCCTCACCACTAAGGTCCTAAAGAACCTGCTGGCCAAGACCCCGATTACCTCCACATGACTCAACTTGATAGCCATCCTCATTCATTTTACGCTAACTCAGTTGCGAAAATGTATCATGATTCTCATCCCTTCCTGATTACAATGGTTTGCGTTTCACCTGGACTCTGGAACATCATGCCCACACAGTTTTCTTTCTATACCTCTGGCGGTTTTTCTTGATCAAAGGTTTGCTCACTTATCTTTTTTCCTACTTCTTACAAATTGAATGCAAGGATCTCTAGTTATTCTCTCTCTAGTCACTCCCTTGAACAACAACATCTATTGGAGATAGGCTTTTAAATTATACTTCTCACATTAATACAGTGATGATGGCAAATCAGAGAGCCCAGAATAGCAAGTTAGAACTTCGTACCTGCTGCATACCGCATTCAAACATCAGCCAACAGCAGCTGTTCATTCATATGCGTACTTGTGACTAGAGTGTGCTGGACTTGTATAATTGAGCTAGTAATTAAGATTAATTCAAGCACAGTGAAAAAAATTAAACCATGCCAATAAATATTTGTAAATGAAAACCAATACTAGCAGTGGAAATATCAATAATTACCAGCCCATGAAATACTGGTAGTGAGTGGTAAATGTTTCGTGACTTTAAGTTACAATTAATATAACTTAAGATGCATGGTTATAAATTATGGCTAGAGATATTTAAAATAGAATTTCAGCTATAATGTTAACAAAAGAACACTTTTAAAAGTTTATGGAAAATGTGCATGATTTTTAATTTCATTTTCCACAAAGTTTTAAAAATTATCCTTATATGTCTTAGCAGTGATTTACCTACTTTCAAAGAAATGTGAAAAATAACCAAACACTAATGGTTCAGTTCAATTCCATTCTTTTGTTTCAGATCCTTATATTATCTGTATTGTATGCTACATGATTTTGAATTTTTATTCTCTGTTATTCAATATTTTGGGAATCTGTGTGTATATTTTGTCTTCTTAGACAGACTATGATAAGCTAAGGGAAAAGTGTCCATTTTGGCATCTTAAAACCCTCAGCGACACTGTCAAAATAAATACGTTTAGTCGTGTCTGTTAATTGGCATCCTCAGCCAGATAACCTGTATGCTTGAATGCCTTTGTATCCTCAGAAGCCAACAGAGCTGGATTTCCATTTTGAATTTTGTCTGCTTCTAATTTACTTTATTGTCTAGTGGCCACGAGAGTGGACTTTTTTAAAAGTTATCTTTTCCTTCAGAGACACAGAAAATTTCTAATTCTCTAGGAATGAAAGTAATAATGCAAATAATCTACTGTGGTATCACTTGCACATGCTGGCAAGTTAAGACCTGATTAAATTATTCTGTACCGCATCTGTACAGACAGTCCTCTGTCTACAGAGCCTACAATGGGTTGACACTGCTGACTCCTTGCAAACCTTTTGCCACATCTCTGATACCTTTATTGCTTGCCATCTCCCACCGAGTGCTTCTTTCTGTCTGCCGCTTTCCTCCGACATGAAAAACTCACTTTGATTCTCTCCTGCTGCTTATGAGCAAATTCCCTGATGTGTTTGCAGTTTATTGTGATCCATTTTCCTCTTTGCCATAAAGATGAGCTTTACAGGGACTCTCGCAGTGTTCAAGGTGGAAAAAGCCCACAGAGTTAGTGAGAAGCTCAGTGCATGACATCCAATTGGCACTAAACGCATCAGAGGTAGTTACCTGTCTTAATGTCTCATCACTTTCATATAGAAAATGTTGGACACAAATCTACAACTAGAAATAAGCAGAAAGTAATGGTAATGAGGAAAGGTATTATTGCTGTTATTTTTGTACTTTTCTTAAATCCCTGTACACATTTGTTTTTTCCAATTAATCGTGTTCTCCAAAACAGCATGATGAACCATGTCTTGGGATCAGCAAAAGTGAAGGAAGAGGACCCACGAGCAGGGAAAGGCTCACGCTGTAACCCTGATTCATTTCTGCGCCCCCCTTATAATTGATGATGCAGCCACCATAACACTCCCATTCTACTTCTCGGTCCCATATGCAGAATAACCTACACATGGTACAAAAACACAACTCCTCATCCCAGCGGAACTAGTCCAGCCTAGTAGACCTGTTTTTCCCGAGGCTGCCTACACCATGGATACAGTGTTTACCACATGTCCCTTGTTATACATTACACAAACACCTTTGCTACACACATTCTCCTATGGTCTACTCCTTTGATTTTGTTTCTTTTCTTCTCAGAAAATTTTTTGTAGCCATGGCACATGCCTTCTGTGTCCTTTGGTCTACTCTGCCTGTTCTGGCAAGGGCAGGTGTGTAAGGAATGTTTGTTAATGTTCATGTTCTGTTCTCATCCTTAACACCGTTAGCATAAGTGGGGAGCTGAGCCTCAGCAGATGTGAGTAGGCTTGTAGAGACTATTTCTTTAATGAAAGCAGATTAGCTGTAGGTGTCTGTGTTGCTGGTGCTTAAGCTTACAGGCGAGAACTAAAATGACAGGGCAGGGTACTGATATATACCCTCACCATTCCAGAATCATCTGGGCGATGAATACCAAAGGCAGGCATGGTTTGTGAAAGAAAGACTTGATAAGCTCAACTTTAGCAAAGTTATAAATTTCTGTTATCAAAAACACCCAGTCAAAAGAATGAAAACAGAGCCACAGACTCCAGAAAATATTTGCAGAGGAAGGATCTGATAAAGGATTGTTAACCAAATTATATAAGGACTAATAAAACTCAACACTCAGAAATCAAGCTTCATTTAAAATGAGGAAGAGAACGTGGTGTTTCACCAGTGGAGACATTAAAAATATCTGCTCCTAACAGCAATATGTGGAGGGGTATAGAGCCTAGCGGACTTTCAGGGCCATGAAGCCATTCTGTGTGGTACTTGAGATGATAGCTACAGGTCATTTTACAGTTGTGCAAAACACACAAGGCACAGCTTCAAGGGTGAAACAAATCCAAAGCATAGCCCTAGTGACCGTGACGCTTTAGTGTAGGTTCATCAACTGTAACAAAAGAACTTCTCTGGTGGGCACATTGTGAGCCCATGCATATGTTGGAACAGAAATTATAGGAAATCCCTGTACTCTCAGTTTTACTTTGAATTTAAAACTGCTCTAAAAAAACAGTGTAAGGGTTGACATTGTAGCACAACAAGTTAAACCACTACTTGAAACACTAGCATCCCACATAGACACCAGTTCAAGTTCGATCTGATCCAATGTGGACCTAGGTCACTGCCGATGTCCTGGGAAAGCAGGATATGATGGTACCTGCTGTCCACATGGGAGGCGCACATGGTGTGCTAGGCTCCTAGCTTTCGTCTGGTCCAGTCTTGGCCATTGTGACCAGCTGGGGAGTGAAGCAGTGGATGGAAAATCTCTCTTTTTCAAACAAATATGTACTTCAAAATAATAAATACATAATAAAGTGTATTTTAAAAAATCTGATAGAAATTTCTACAGTTGGGAAGGTATAGTAATCAGTTATCTTAGGGTAGAATTCTACTGAAAGAAAAATTATTTCTATAAATTTATAAATATTAAAATTAGACTAAACATGTTAGAAGAATATATTAATAGATAATTATATTTTGAACTTCATACATAGAAACATCTTAAAAATTAAAGAATGTCTTAATAAACTTCTTTTTCTTAGTATTGATAACTTACGGATGAAAACCATTTTTGAGCATGCAATATATTATGGCATAGCAAGTAAAGCCACTGCCTCTGACGTTGGCATCCCATATAAACACCAGCCAGATCTCATTTGCTCCACTTTTGATTCAGCTCCTTGCTAATATGCCTGGGAAAGCAGTAGGGTAACCCAAGTGCTTGGGACCTTTCCACTGATGGAAACTTTGTCAAACTTCCTGGCTCCTGGCTTCTGTTTGTCTGAGTTCTGGCTGATGCAGTTACTTGGGAAATTAACCAACAGGAAGAAGACTGACTCTCTCTCTCTTTCTCCCTTCCTCCCCTTTTCCATCCCTCCCTCTTTTCTCTCTCCATTCCTCCATCCCTGCAACTCCACCTTTCAAAAAAAATTAATAAATCTTAAAAAACAATCAATAATACTGAATAAATCCTTACTTTGGCATTCTGTGGATTGATTGATTTTTAAAGAGATTTATTTATTTTTATTGGAAAGTCAGATATACAGAGAGAAGAAAAGACAGAGAGAAAAATCGTATGTCCTCTGATTCTTCGTCAGGTCTCCCACATGGGTACAAACGTTTGCCCAAGGATTTGGACCATTCTCAAATGTTCTCCCAGGCCTCAAGGAGGGAGTCGTATGGGAAGTGAAGCAGCCAGGATACAAACTGGCACCCATATAGGATCCCATGCATGCAAGGCAAGGACCTTAGCTACTAGGTAACCATGCAGGTTCCTGATTTATTCATTTTTACAGATTCATTCATTTATTTGAAAGGTGTTGTGATAGAGATGGAGAGGGGATCTTCCACCTGCTGGTTCCTTCTCTAAATATTGTTAATGGCCAGGGCTATGTCAAGCCAAAGTCAGGAGGTCAGATCTCCATGTGATTCTAGTATGCAGGTAGTAGAGGCACAAACACTTGGGCCATCTGCTACTCTCCTAGGCATACCAGCAGGGAAATGGGTCAGAGTGGAGCTCCCAGGACTCTAACCTGCACTCTGTGTTGGGATGCTGGTATCACAGGTGACAGTCCCATGCAATGCTCCACAACATTAGCTTGATAAATTAAATGTTAACTATATAATCCAAACGCAAATATGTAAGCTCATTGTAAAAAGTGACAACACTGATTTAGAGCTGGAATTTTAAAGCAGATTTTTAGGAGAAACATTCCCCAAATAACTAAGAATTATCTATGAATACCTCAAATCTTACACCACCACTAATAAATATATACAGTTTATAAACCTAAGACACCTTGGAAACTTAAACAGGGATTGAGAAATTTCTAAATGGAATGGGAGAAATTATTGCTGTTTCTAAAACCGGTCACTCAGCATTTATGAAAGGGATCTGAATCTCATTGGAAGGGTCTCTGTTAGGTCTCTTTGGGTTGCAGATAATTGCATTCAACATATTTGTTGAATAATCAAATTATGGTAATTTGAAAGAAACATTCCAACCTCTTCATGTAAGGTGCACCTGAATGATGTCCCCTTTATTTTCTTTCTTTGGTGGCTATCACCAGAGACATAACATGAAGTGTCATTAATCACATACAATAATGATATGCCCACCGTGATGTGTGGAAAAGGCTGACCCTAGCTTGACCTGTGATGACAATGATGGTCTCTATCTTCTCCCCATGAAACTGTTGTGATGTTTCATTAGCTTCATAAGTTTTGTCAATTCTAATATTGTTCACATATAGCATGTAAATGTTGTCACAGAAAAGCAGCAATAACTTGAATATTATAAAGTTATAAAAATGAACTTGTTTTCCAGAGTCATTAAGAAAATTCAGTGAACACATTCATATGAATCATTGTAGTAAAAATTATTTGATCAACTTTGCAACTTCATAGATATAAAATTATCATAAACTAAGTCTAAAGGATTAATAGACACAGGGAAATGGTATACCCATGTTAAAGAGAGCAGCATTAAAAATTTTATACTAATCCACTTCAATGCAATATTTTAGCAACAAAAATATAGTAATTAGGCATTTTACACAAAAGTTTGATGCTGCATTCTTGCTGAATATGAAGAACTTGATTAGAGAGTTTGCAAATTATTTTGCAAGTTTTGCTCAGTGAATCAAGTATAAACTTTGACCTCTACAGAGTTTCTGAAAGGTAGTAAAATATGCGGTAGGAGCAGTAAAAGAATAATAAACTGACTTTTAAGTCCATAAACTTTGCTTTTTAGAAGTTTACACTATTTACCAATAAAATGGTTCCTTCATAATGGTGAAGCAAGCACTGAGCACATGCCAACAGAATCCCCTAGAGAAAATCCTACCTTTAGGGAGCAAGCATAGAGAGAAGTCATACAACCTACTACATCGTACTCAAGAAGACCACTGTATTTTTGAAATAATTCCCATTATTTAAACAGCTTATTCTTGGCTTTTATTTTGCCTTCTAAATAAAACTTAGGTTCATGCTTAAATTGTGTAGTCATAAAAGGCAAAGGATAATAAAAAGTAATAGTGTTCATGGTGTCTTTTCTATTATTTCCCCAGAAATATTAATAATTGTCTTTTTAGCTGAGTTTAAGTTATTACAAAATTTCCTAATATTTTTGCCCATGTAACTTTAAAAATAATGATGAGAGACAGAAATTAAGGTATGGTTGGGATGCCATTCCCCATTTCAGAGTGCCTGGGTTCAAACTGAGTTCCACTTCTACTTCCTGCTAATATATACCCAGGGGAACAGAAGGTTAATGGCTCCAATAACTGGGTTCCTACCACACACAAGGAAGATACAGACTGAGTTACAGGTTGCTGACTCCAGCCTGGCCAAAGCCTGGAGGAAAAAATCTTTCTCACTCTCTCTAAATAAATGTTTAAAAACAATGTGAACAAATACTCAAATTAGTAAGCAAAACTTTTGTTCCAAAGTAAACCTTAATAAAAGTGAAAACCTGCTTCTTCCCGTTGGTGACGGTAATCAATAGGAACGAAGGTGGAATGCTCAAGCACTTCAGGAACAGAATCACAGCCATTCAGAAGAAGCATGGCTTGAGGTCAACACCCGGGGAACAGGCACAGTCTGTTCTCATGTATAATCAATAGTAAGGCCGAGCACACAAGGACTGAGAGTTGGTTGGGAGAAAAGGCTCTTTCCAGTGGTCTTCAGTTACTAACTGGACAGGCAGAGAGACTGACACATAAGAAAGCTTTCATTGTTAGCTTGCTGCCGCAGGAATGAGCCTTAGCAAGTATTGCTGGTATTTATTTTTAAAATAATAGACTCATTAAGTGTTGCAATTTTCCAGTAAGAATTGTGAAATTATTTGGAATAGTTATGTGAGCTTCAATTGATTGTCTAGAACAAAATCTTAGGTCTACTTTGGCAGAAGTACAAAGAAAAGGAGTGCAATGTCTGCCAAATTTCATTTATTTAAAGACCAAATCCTCTTTGACAAAGTGACCAGTCCTTATCAGTATGGGCACCACGGACTATATCCCAACTTCCAAGGAGATCACAGGGAATTGGAGTGTTCTTGTAGACCAAGAAATCTGAGGTCAACCATTCCCTATCGGATCTGCCACACGGGATGGAAGAAACCCAGATTCTTCCTCACAGGATCTAATGTCATCAGAACAACAGCCAGAAGCCCTGAGCAGTCCTCAGAAACAGAACAATAAGCTTCCATCGGGACTTGGGAGAGAAGCTTTCTCTGGTCCTTATTTATTTTCAACTTTGGCTCCCTATCCTCTCTTGCAAAAACCATCAGGGTCGCTCCGGAGCCACCAAAATTAGATCAGATAGACAGAGGCCAATAAGGAAAGCTTAGAACAGGCAGGAAAAAATCAGCTTGGACTCCCATATACCATACTAGGTAGGACACAAATATCAGTTACTCCTCACTAAGGTACTGAAGATTTCTCTGCACACCCCTCCCAAAAACGTTCTGTTCCTTATTCATTAACATATGGCTTATTAGAGTTATATGCCTGTTTAGACTATCCTAAAATTCACAAAGTTCAATAAAAATCATGCTTGAATACTATAAGCTGCTAAATACAAAAATGAAAATAGACATGACACAGCTGAACAGTATCCTATAATCATTTTAAGGTTTATAGCAGCCCGTAGTGTATATACTAAAATTGAGAAGTCAATGATGTGGTTAAGAACTTGCATTTTCTAACATTTTTGTCACTCAATACCATATTAATTAACTTCATGATGTTGTAAATTTCCATGTTTTTTCCTGTTGTTGAAGTTGTGTAGTAGTGGTTTTTCATTGGTGGGGATGATACTCTGCCAGCTCTACTTTCAGACCAAGGATGGTCTCCCAATGAAGCTGTTGAACTTATCTGGACAAGAAGATGTTGGACTCTCTACATGTTCCATGCCCGCAATGAAGGAAGCATGACTGGTTATGAGCGGTACTACTGGAACAGTACAGAGGAATCCAATATTGGGGGAGGACTTGGGGAGGGATTCGGGGAATCCCAGAGCCTATAAATCTGTGTCATATAAAGAAACAATAAAAATTAAAGGACTGCTTTACCATAAAACAAAGTGAACAGTTCTCATGTTTCTTTACTTTCACATTAGGATATAGGTTTAGTTAAAACTATAATAGTATTCAGTTCCTTAAGTACTTTATACACTGCTCACAAAGCTTGTGTTTCCAAAAAGGGGCTGCTTATACATAAAAAGCTTGGATGAGAATGAATCCCGAACGATTTCCTTTGTTTCTGAGAGCCTGTAGTCATGTAGCATAAGCATGGAGAACAGGTCCCTGTGCACAACTAACTCTCCAGGATTATATAAGAGAAGTACTTTGATATATATTTTTAACATTGATATTGCGCTCAAAGATTTTTGTGATGAATTACTTTGAAATACATTTTGTTTTCATTTATAAATAACATTTTATATCTTTCATTAACATTTTATATGTAAGAACCTCCTTTTGTTAACCAAGCACTATTTCTATCATATTTCTATCGCATATACCTAATTGTGTGACCTTTACCCACTTCCAATTGCCCCGAACTCTCCATACGGTATAACAGAAACACGATCATTAGAGAATAGCACCACGTAACACAGGTAGAATACCATCCTTTGCTCATTCACCTGAATACACAAAGCCTGTTGACTGTGTGACTTGATATACTATACCCACCTGCATACTGATTTGACAAGCTGTAGAGTAAATATAAACATAATGTTGTTATTCAATTACATTTAAACATCATTCTCCCAAGTTTGCCAGAGTCTGCCAATCTTCCTAAGGTGAATTTGAAAGGTTCTAGTCAGTGGAAATTTCTGCACTCAAAGAGGCAGACGCTTTTCCTAAGACTATTTATTTCCCTCTGCTCCAGCGAAGCAGAACGTCATTCCTGGGCACTCCCAGCTGACTTCATTTTGGATCACTTTGCAGCCTAAATGCCTCCCTGACTGTTAGATGGCACTCTGCCCTCTAACAAGGTGCAATGCCAGCTTTTTTCTAGGACATGCCTGCCAATCAGATGTAGGATTCAACCGAAAACATTGCAAAAGCCATCTCTTCAGCAGGGTGTGCATTATCCCTGGCAGTGCCATGTATTAGCACAAAATACATCTTGAGTACCAAAACTGGAATTATGAACTGTGGAAGAAAGCACAGCACTGTGGATTCAAGTATTTGGCCCTGCCAAAAGGTCTGGCTGGGTTTTAGGAAGGCCCTCAATACCTACTATTCATCCAAGAAACCTACTGCTCAATACTGTCTTTGAAATTTGAAACAATTTATGAACAGAACAGCATCCTGTTATTTGGGTAAGCAAACTGCCACTCTGTAATTATAATTGAGTGCCATTATAAGAGTAACTGCCAGAAGAAGTAGCTAGACAGACTCCAAAGCCAAATTCAAATACTCATACAAGGCAATACAGCCTGCAAGTTTCAAATTAATCATTGTTGTGTTACTAGTCTATTCCTTCTCTCCTTGGCCTAAATTTACGAATGTGCAGTCTTGAGTGTACACCTCTGTTCATTGGCTATCGATTTAGGACTCTCTCAGTTGCCACTTTGGGAATTTCACTCTCAATTAAACATTTCATTAAGGCAAGTTCTCTTCACTTTGAGGAAGAGGAAAAATGAAATTATTAGTTAGGGTCAGAGTAAGAATTCAACCCCAGATAGCTACTATTCTTGACTAGTGAGTTCAAAATAACATTAAGGCTCTGCTGTGTATAATACACAGTAAACTATTTGTAGTAAAAGCACACTTTGTGTCTAATTACTGTCTATGATCTGTTTATGTGATTTTATTATTTCCTTAATTAGAGAGTGAACTTTCATACTGTCTTTAGAATTTACACTCCTGTTAATGTCCAAAGTGTCAGTACAAACTAATCTAAAGTAAAAGGGCCTGCATGGATTGATTTTTTGTTGGTGGTCACCTGGATTTTATGAACTAGGAATTCTTATCTTAATCCACAGACACTCTATTGAAAGGGAAAACCTGTCATTACCCACCCTTATTCTCACTGTGATGCCCATTTTGGAATGAGAACTCTTACAGGGCTGAGGATGCTGTTAAGTCATTGCTGTACCCATTGCACCTGCCAAAGATCGAGTGATCTTTCTCAATCTAGGCATCAGTAAGCGAACAAGTTATTTGCTCCCATGGATTGCTAAAGGGACCATGGCTAACCCTACTTACTGTCTTTTTCATGCCTGGTTTGTTCTCAGAGATTTCTCATAGGAACTAACGCATCTGAATAAGGCCTTGCTTTCCATCGTTCATTCATAACAACCTTATTTTACTCATGGGCATGAACGATTAAATCCTCTCAGAGGAAATTGTTTTAATTACAGAAATCAGAGCAGCTTAATTGTAAATGTGCAGTGTGAGCATTTTACAAAAGAGAAGTTGTTTTTCCCTTTATTTCTTTATTCTCTGTAATAATTCTTACTACTCACAATAAAACTGGTTCCAAGATCTCAGCATTTTGGTACATCTATCTCTTCCGTTTAACCACACTTAGGAAAATCTACAATTTCAATACGAATATACACTTTTCTGCACTAATAATTAACTGAACTAAATTATAATAAAACATTCCACACATTTTGAGTAGGTTACCTGAATTCTAAGATATTCTAAGAAAATGCTGAGAAATAATCACTTTAATAACTGTGGAAACTATAAATATTATAGACAAAGAGAGATGATATCAATACTTTGCAAATCTGTAGTACAAAAGTAGATCTGCATTAACTACATTATCTATAGGACAGTTAAGGCAACGTATGGACTCCTGGGCTATAGGCAGTCACTGGTCTGTCGCGTATCTATAAGGTTTTCTTTTCGAGTGTTTCCACAAACCTGAAAAGCAGATTTTGGTCTACAAGGCAACCATATTTACATTGTATTTAATTTTCTCACTTTGACAAGTTTGGGATTCTACAAGAGATCTGCATTATACTCTTTTCTAAACCTATCACATGTTCAGGGCATGCTTCTCTTTGAAGAGAGAGATGGTGTAACACAGATAGGTGTTACTCAACATTCCAATCACAAAACGGAGTAAAGGTAGCATAACAATACTGATGCCCATTCACTACCTAGCCTGCTCAACTTGCAACAGGGCTTCCTCTGAGAAATACTAAGGAGAAAAGTAGCACCTGGGCTGGAGACCCCGCTCTGGCTCCTGAATATACTATCCCTGGCCCATGGGGTTAGATTCCTGCAATCCAGGGTAGACTTGCACTGAGCGCTTGACTCCTGGCTTTGGCTTCTGCTCAGCACCAATGGAGGGCATTTGGGGAGTGGGTCAGCAATTGGGATCACTCCCTTCACCTGTCTCCCATTCCTTATTTCTTCCTCTCCAATAAGTCAAGAACAAAAACTGAGCATCGGGTTGAGGCTGATGATTGAGGGAAGTGATGCGAGTGGGAGATGGAGGACAGGAAAGCTACGGTTGGTAACTTCAAACAGCATTCCTTTGTGGAAAGGGACCTGACATTCCAAATCCCAACTTAGCGGAGTACTTCAATATTCCAACTTCCTGCAGCAATTGACAAATTATGTAATGCTGGGACTGAAGAGCAACACAGTAACTTAATCAAATTGGTCTTCAGCAAATATATCTTTTGGATGCCCAAAACAATATGAAAAATCCAAAATCTGCGAACTGCTTTGCACTCGTAAGAATCTTTGCTTAGAATAGACAGAATCTGAGTTTCAGCAGAAACCATGGCACAGCAAAGGGGGAAATGTAAATGGTACACAACAAAGCAAAAACATGACCTACATAGAGGCCACATAATAATCATCCTGCTTGAGATTACTAAGCTGCATTTTAGGAAGAGTAGTTAGTAGGGTTGCTGAGCACCCAAAAGAAACTGCCAACTGTGGTTTCTGGAATGAGGGAACAGAGAATTTGAAGGTGCAATAGACAGAAGTTACACCCAAACGTTTTGCCTGCTGGAAATACTCTGACGTAGTTGCAAGCTCTAGAATAGATTTTTGACTCAGCAGTGGAAAGTGTAGAGAAAAAAATGACACTGTGTAGCTTAAAATGATGGGATACTGACATTAAATTGTCAGCCCTCCAAAAAGGAGTCAGAGCTGTGTCCAAAAAACCTGCTAACCTATATTCCACGCTCTCTAGAGGGAAATGATTTTAAATCTCCCATTAAATCAGTTTACATATTTTAAATTAATGTAATGAATACAATTATCAACCGAGTCTCCGGTCAGCTGTCGCACAGTGGCGCAGTGAGCCTGCGGGGAAGGGATGGGTGAACGGAACAGGACATCTGCACAGTCATCAGCTTCTGCCAGGTCGACGTGCCCTCCCACATTCCACAAGGAACTCAGGAACACAGCGTGATGTGCAGGGTGGGGACGGGAGCAGCCAGTGCATCACGACCACTTTAAAATGCCTAGCAATTGTAGGATTTGATCCCTGTCGCAAACAGCTCTTCCCTGATGGTGAGAGGCATTTTGTGCGGATGAAGGCCCCAGCAGCCCCACTTCCCATCCAGCTCCCTGCTTGTGGCCTGGGAAAGCAGCAGAGTGCGGCCCAAAGCCTTGTGACCCTGCACCCATGTGGGAGACCTGGAAGAAACTCCTGGCTCCTGGCTTCGGATTGGCTCAACCCCAGCCATTGTGGCCACTTGGAGGAGTGAACCAGCAGATGGAAGATTTTTCTCTTTGTCTCTCCTTCTCTCTGTAAATCTGACCTTCCAATTAAACAAACAAATGAATCTAAAAATCTAAGTATATCAGAGAACTATTTGAAAGTTCTTTTAAATGTTTGATTTTTTATAAGAAAATTAAGTGTAACATTAATATTTTCATCGATTTAATAGTTCCATGGCAGTGTTTGGGGAATATTGGCTTAAATAAAATATACCATTAAAAGAAAATGTCTCTGAGCCAGTTATGCTTTAACCCACTTATTGAAAAAATGTGAATGACGCCTGACTCGCATAATTTTCCTGGCAAGTGACACTATCGCTTCTGAAGGAGCTTTTCTCCACTTACAGTATTCAAAGACAAAGCCTGAACTCTTCCTGAAAGTGTGGAGTCGCAGCAGAGGCTCGGTGCACTCAGCCTCAGGGTCCTGGTCCAATAACTGGAACAGCTAGAATTCTCAAAGCTAGAATTCTGAAATGTGTGGAATTCCAATGTGTGCAAATGGGGGGTGGCAAGCAGGAGTGCTCAATACCCTTTTAGCCTCAGTTTACATCAGACAGGAAAAGAATATAATGGCAATGATACTATGATGACCTTGGTGAGAAAAGTTGTAGGCCCTGTTTTTTTTTGTTGTTTGTTTTTGCTGAGGCCCATGACGTCAGTGATACACCTTGAGTTCTGTATAATCTCAGGATGTTCTTGAGGTCTCTGGATCAGTATCTGGGTACTGGGTGCGGAGTCTTTCTTCAACCTAACATTTGATTAAGGAGTACTTTTTTTTATTCCAAACATGGCTTTTCATAATACACATTTTTCTATGAATTTTTTAGATCCATTGCATGGATGGATTTTAAAAGCTTTTTCTGCACCCCAAAATAACTACCTCTTAATTGCATTTTTTCACATTTTTTTTAGAAAGCCCTCATAAGAGCAATTAGCATGTTCAATAATTAAAATACAGCTATCCGCAATTTCTTTATTTCTTGAAACTTATTTGGCTTTTAATATTCCTTTTTTTGGCAAAAGACGAGGTGTAGAAAAACATTTCCCTTTTCTAAAAGCAAGAGCTATGCACTGCAATGGATGACAGGTAACTCCCGGATCGGACCAGTTACAGGAGTGATCATGCTTGCGTCAGCCCGGGCCATGGATACTGAAACTAGACAAGCCCAGTCTAAACATCAATTAGCTCCAGCTGACTTTTGCTATGTAGGCCCACATGGTTGTATCTTCCAAGAACCTGTAAAATCCATATTTTTTGTGAATTCTCTCAATCTTGAAACTCCATTTGAAATGCTAGAGAATCTATGCCAAAGAAAACATATCTACGGGCCCATCTGGATGACAGTTCACTGGTTTGCAATCTGGCTGAGATTCAGGTTTCTGACCCAGTGGGAAGCATTGTTCGTGTATTTCTACTGAATAGTTTTCTGTCAGCCTCTTCGCTATATCCACCGCATACCACCACATTTCTTTTCCCTTTTGGAAAAAAACAAATGCTTCTATGACATATAATTATCCGGACACAATACCGCAATAAATAAATTTCATTGTGAAACACAAGATAAGGGACTTATGTATGCTGGGATGTAGACTGGAAGATGAATCAGGATATCGGCACTCAGATTCATACACACACACGCAGACTTTTCTTCTTTCAGTAAAAGTTTCAAGGGAATTACTATTCATGAAATACAGATCTATTGGCAGTGAATGAATGCCTTAGTTTGAAAAAAATTCTTAGGATATAATTTTTAAAGAAATAGCAGTAATTACTAACACAGGAAAATGCATATGATGTTACAATTAAGAAGTAGAATGTACTATTAAGTATACAACATGACAATATGAAATTATATGAGAGTTATACTAGAAACACAAACTTTGGAAATTAATTACCTGTTGCTGGTGGGATTTAGGATTATTTTGTTTACTTCATTGCGCTCTTCTACATTTTTCAAAAATATTTTTTGGATGAGCATATATTGATTTTATACTCAGAATAAAATCATTTTTCTGACCACCAAAAGAAAAATAAATAGCCAGATTGAAATCCAAAAGACAGTTTTGCCTTCATTTTCTTTATAATTTGAAGAGGAATATGTCTACTTTTATTTGAAATTATTCCTAAGATTAGATTACCTCCCCATTTCTCATTATCCCATAATCACAACACAATGACAAACTACAAATTGGCCAAGAGAGATATCCTACACATCCAGGACATAAAAGTGTTATAATTTATGAAACACTGGACACATCAGAATACTGATGGAAAAAGAAAAACCCTATTACCTAGAAAAAAAATTTAAAAAGGGATCCACCCAAATACAATTTTCAATCTGAATTCTATCTACCATTCTAGCCAAAATGTCAGGGTACTTTTTTCTCCTTTCCAAAATAGATATTTCTGGTATTTTATGGAAATAGTGTCATAAATATTTTATATAGCTATCTTCTGCCTACAAATGCAGCAGTAAATCACAAGGTTTGTCTTCTCAAGCAAATGTTTTCTTGCCCACGCACTTGAAATCTCAGCTCAGCCTCGAATTTGAGCAACAAAACCCTCAGACAGAAAGAATAAAGATCTTTGAGGAGTGCTTGGTTCTCTGACATTCTACAGCACTGTAAAATTATGCTCTTCTCATTAAATATTGCCCATTTCTGAAATACACTTCATGAAAGTAAATGTTACTTTATGTCCTGATGCATTTTTATTAAGAAAATGTGGGTTTTTTTTGAAAGCCAAGAGCAAATCAAAGTTTTAAGGTTCATTATTTATAAATGGATGTATTTCTCTATGCAGGGAAGTGCTTGGGTCCCTACTAGAACAGTATTAAGCCTTATGTTTCCACAGTTCATACACTTTCAAAGTTTTAAACTTCAGTGAATGAGCATCTTGATTATGAAATGTCTACATAAAATAACCAACGAAAACCTGCTTTCCTGATTTTCTTAGATACTGTGAACTGAAGAGAATAAAATTTCCATGCAAAAACCGCATCACTCTAAGTGTTCTATATGACAGTAGCATTTTTGACAGGCAGCACGTCCCTGAAAGGGCAAAAATAAACTTAAATATTCTGTCTATGCAAACTGAATAATTATTGCCTAATGCTAACTGGGAGTATCTATCGATTTTGGCTACATTTCACTTACACCAGAATCAAGGTTGCTGTTACCCTGTTACTGACCCTCTGAACTGTCCATTTGTTTGGACATTTGGGAACAGGAAAAAGCAGAACTGCTCTACTGTGTGCTGTATGTATAGATTTGTGTTGGATATATTTAGGGATCTGTGTGTATTTCCATATATGGGAATCTGCAACTGGTTGTATTTGTGCAGAATGGTAAAGAGGTATTAAAAAATATACATGAAGGGAGATAACAGCTGGTAACACCAAAGATAACATAGGAGAAAATCTAAGGAATGTTATAATAAACCCCCTACTGTTCTTATAAACAAATATCTGTACGACCTAACACCTCATTTTAAAAAATACTGGTATGTCATACTCCCTACATCAGCTGTGCTTCACCAGTCAGCAGTATTAATGCAATATATCTGTCAGGGTTTATTAAAATTCCTTTTGATGTATATAGTGGCTCATAAACTTCTACAATGCTCTGATAGCACATCAGGGAATGTCCTTATAACGTTGAAAATCTGACGACGGAACAATAAAAGAGGAATCCTCCAAACTTTTAAGTCCGGCCGACGATACTACATCCCTGCTCTGTGTCTCGCCTTTGCTCTGAGCAAGCTTTTTCATGTGAAAGTATTCACAGTGTGACTGCTGTTTAAACCTTGCTCCCCAGCACCTGCAGGTGGAAACAGCGTTCATGTGTTCAGAGATGAATATGCAATGCAAGAAGGAGCACTGACACCAGGATAAACCGTCAAGTCCATTGTTCTCTCAGAAGCCATTGGAGAAGCAGCATTCTTTGAGTTACATCAGCAGTTTCATCCCTGGACTTTCTTTATATTTGTGTTGCACCCTAATTGGCACATCTCACCAGTGGATGCTCCCTATTAGGAACACAGATGTCTTATCTACTTGTAGCACACATCTTCCAGGGCCCCAGAGGAGTCTTTGTCTTTGTGGGACATAAGCAAAAAAGCAGACATGTCAATCAAAATGGATTCACTGAGTGCCCACTGTGGTTGTAAGTGCAGAGAATAGCCTGCAGGGAGAAAGGGCTAGGGCGGGAAGGCACAAGAAGGGGTTAAGAGAGGCTGAATATAGGAAATGATCAAAGCCTAAAACACGAGTAGGATCAGTCCAAACATGTTGAGTGTTTCTCTATTCTTACTATTTTGGACAAGTGCATCTCAGACCGTTTCCGGCTCAAATTATCTCACTAGACTTGGATTCACTGACTTTCCCTAAATGTCTTGACCAGGGACTTGTCCTTCTGAATGTAATTGACAGGGACGTAGTTTACACGATAGGACGAGATTGATCAGGCATGTGCAGTGACGGTCAAGGAAGTCTGCAGGGCAAGTTGTGCATGTTGGGGAAATGTAAAATGCTGAAAAGATCTATTGTAGATGTCCTGAATGATAACACCTGTTAATATCCTCTTAAATAAGTAGGGTCAAAGGACTTAACTCCTAAACAATTCAAGCCACTCTATTCAAACTGTGCTTGCTAAACTCATAAAAATACCATCGTCAGCTCCAAAATTCTATTTTCTCTGCCCTTCCAACGTTAAGTTTCACTAACAGCTGATGCTACACATTTCCTTATTTCTTAATATCTCTCTCCTTTAACTTGAAGGCACCTTGGTTTTCTGGTTCTTACCATTTACTTCCTCTTTTAAATCCTGCTTAAATGTGTAACTCCTTGATATTTCATCTGATCCTGTTCCCTTCTTTCTCTAGCAAATGTTATCATCCGTTGCCAGCAAACATTTATTACCCTAGTAATTCTCCCTCCAGTAAGCCCACAGACAACTGTTACCAAAGTGAAACAGAGCATGTGCCAGAAACTGTTGGATGTTGGAGACAAAAAATGAAAAGACAGAACCAGACACCTCTCCTTTGGTCAATTACAACATCTTGCCATCCCAGCATCTGAACTCCATCTCCCGTCATCCAGTTTTTATCCTCTCTGTAACCATTTTTTCTTAAGGAAAATCTGGAATTTCTCTTTTGAACAATCTTGGCCAACAGCCCTTGCTTGTACAAAGCCATTCAAATTTCTGTGGTTGAAATACAGTGACCACACTCTAGTCTCTTTCTCACACAAACTATAGCCTTTCACAATTTAAATCTTTGCACATAGTGGGCCTTGGTAAAAAAGCCATACCTTTTGTTCCCCATCTGTAAATCCCTCCTCATTCTTTCATTCTGTTTCTACCTACTCACTACTTTAAGATGCCTTCTCCAATTTACCAAGGGAAAGAAAGGATGCATTTCTTCTGCTTCCTATAACACTTCACCCACAATGCTATCATTGGTCTGATGGTTTGCACTGCTTTTGAACACATCACTAAAAGGCAGTGTCACTCACTGTCATTGCCTTTGTTTCTTAATGAGTAATACCTGCTACGTGGTAGGTCTGTGCGTGTCCCTAGAAAACCCTGGACTGTGCCCATCCATAGGAAGGTTATCTTTTCCATTATACAGGCAGAATAAACCTGCACAGGATCTTTCATAAAGTAGTGTCCACTCAAAGGTTCAGTGACAGTCTCTGGGACTGGTCAGGTTGCATCGCAAATGCCTGACCATTCTCTATTCTCCATCCATTGCCTATGACTTTATTCCTAAGGAAATCCCAGGGTTTGTATCTCTGCACACATCATTTATGTTCACACATCTGCTCTTCTACTCAATTCTGCCCGTCTAACAGGACACTCATAGTCTAGACTTTCTAATCAGCTGCTCAATATCCCTGCAACCATCAACACGTGTATCAGACAGCTATACCCCCAAAAGCTTGTGTGTACGCAGTTAATGAAGTATTTCTTACATACCTATCTCATTACAAATTGATGCTACTTTGTTCTTTTCTTTCAATCTTTATGCAATATCTACCAAGTACTTACTTAGTCTGTGTATGTCAACAACTTTCCCACAGTATTTGATGTGCAAAATGCACCGAACAAATATTTACTGCTCAAGCATAGCTGACTCTCTACAATTTTTTTTTTATAAAGATCCACATTTGAGTCAGATGAGTGGTGTGATTGTAGAGGACCAAGTCTGTAACTTACAAGTTAAATTTTGTCAGAACTGTGATTTCTAAGTATTTTATATCCATGGTACATTTGGACAAGGTTAAGGAGTGCCTTCACCTATTTCTTCAGTGTGAACAA
Source organism: Ochotona curzoniae (assembly GCF_017591425.1). NCBI lineage: Eukaryota > Metazoa > Chordata > Mammalia > Lagomorpha > Ochotonidae > Ochotona > Ochotona curzoniae. The sequence continues at coordinate 13,265,978 of NW_024466502.1, forward strand.
ACATTTAATATTGGATGTGGTGAAGGAGAAGTGTTTATTTTAATGGAATTCTCACAGATACTATGATTTTAAAATAAAGTAACAGAACTCAAGTTGTTAGAGACAAGCTATCAAGGAACAGGTAAAGGATACACGCACAGCATTTCATGTGTTAAAAATAAATAGCTGTGGGTCCGGTGCCGTAGCTTAGTGGTTAAATCCTTGCTTTGCATGCCTCAGGAACCCACACAGGGGCTGATTCTAATCTCGGCTGCTCTACTTCCCATCCAGCTCCCTGCCTGTGGTCTGGGAAAGCAGTTGAGGACAGCCCAGAGCCTTGGGAACCTGCACCTGTGGAGGAGACATGGAAGAAAGCTCCTGGCTCCTGATTTCAGATCAGCTCAGCTCCAGCCTTAGGGCTGCTCGGGGAGTGAACCGGTGGTCAGAAGATCTTTCTCTCTTTCTCTCCTTCCCTCTGTATATCTGCATTTCTAATAAAAATAAGTAAATCTTAAAAATTAATAAAACAAATGTTTAAAAAACAACTTCACGTTTCTCACGTTTTGCTCTTAACCATTTGCAAATTCATACATCTAGGTTATACATTTTTCAAAATAACTTGAGAAGAAAAATGTAAATCCTTAAATCAAAACAATCAAATCAGTTCGGCTAAACCGGGCCCCTGTCTCTCCCTTGCGCAGACTCCACTACGATGTGTCCCAGGTATGATTCCCAAGGGGAAGTGTTCTTTTCTTCTTGACCTTGATCTTCTTACACTTCTGGGATTTCAAGTGCTTATCGCATTATCTGCACTGTGTTAAAATTCATACAGTTTAGCTATTGTGCTTTTTAGTACTCACATTACCTTCTTATTATTTTGATCATTGAGTAATTATATCTGCAGTGTACTTTCTAAACACAGTGTCTACAGCTTTGGCACTAGGCAGCAAACATTTTATTTAAGCTAACTTAAAGAGGTCAACAGAGAAGCACTATGGTAATTTCTAAAGCTTTATTTATTCTTTCTGACACCCTACACTACTGAGGTAATCTACAATGAACAATCATCGGTTTCTGAACAGAATGTACTTACAACAGAAAAACTGTGGAAAAAACGAGTTTCTATTCACCTGGGTCCTTTCAGAAGACTTTTTTCATTTCTAAATCACTACACAAAAATTAACTCCAATTTTTAAAATTGCCACAAATGGAACAAAAGCAGTAATCCCTGTATAGCCACAACAGGTGGTCTTATTTTATGTCTTAAAATTCTTCTCTGAATCCAACAGCTAAATGGCATGCCACTTGTCTCATAAAATTAGTCCACAATACATTGAGAATGGCTTGTCGTTCCGACTATAGAATGTCCTAAATGAAGATATTTCACAGACCTCATTTCACCAAATTTGAGAATAAATATTTTTTTTTCAGCTTCATAGTGCATCCACTGCGCTTACTGAAAATTGGCTTTGACCATTGCTTCCTAGATGTAGGCTGCTAATTCAGAGCTGTACACTCCGCTCAGGTGGATGAGCAACTTCAGGGGCTCTTCAAGGTCCTCTGATGAAAATATTCCAGTCCTAGAGTAAAAGCCGTATCTTCACTTTAAAGACATACAAAGATGAAAAATGTTAGATTTAAAATAGGTAAGGGCAGGAGCAGAGCAAGCAGGTCAGGGCGCTGCCCTTGCAATGTCATCCCACATCATCAACCATGAGTCCCAGCTGCTCTACTCAGCTTCCTGCTGAAGTGTGTGAGAAAGCACCGCCAACACACAGACACACGCACGCACGCACACACACACACACACACACACGCACGCACACACACTCACACACACAGTCAGTCACACACACACACACACACACACACACACACACACACACACACACACACACATACACACACACACACGAAACAGCCATGCTAATAATCACTTCAGGAAGCCCTGTGCAGCCCTCTTTGATCACACCCTGAAGCCTCAGACCCAACAGTAACAACTGCCTGACTTGTGCATTGAACATATTCCAAAGTGTCTTCTGAGTTTAACTCCTAAATTACATCTTGCTTAGCTTTGCATTTTCTGAACGTTATCTGAATGGTATTTATACAAATGATCGCTTGTTTTCCTAAATGAGGGCTCTTTGCTTCATTTGTGATGATTTCTCTGGCTCCGTATTTTCTGTGTTCTATAGCACGATGTGTTATGTAGAATTTACCTTTTACACAGGTGGACAATGTGTGACATTTTCATCCTTCCTATTCTGGTAGACAGTGCCGCTCTGCACCACTTCCCACATGTCTAATGGTGCATGGGGTATCCATCTCTGCAAGGGGTGGGACTGCCGTCTTGATTTGCACATCTTCAACTTTACAGATGTTTGCAGAGTCCAGTCTCATGTGAGCAGTGTAATTTGTACTTTCCCCAACTAAATGGGAAGGCTCCTTAAATTCAACGTCATCTCAACAGTTGGTAAGCTCAAAAAGGACAATTAACACTGAAAATAAATCTCGGCTCATTGACCACACATATTCACTCCACAATGACCCTAACAGGAAGAACTTGTGCTATTGGTGTTTAAAGCAAATTTGCTCTATCCAAAAACTGGAAACAAGTCTGTAACCATAAAACAGAAGCACGCATTCTCAAATTAATTCTGTGTTTACAAACTAGTCGCTCTGCTCTTACAAGGAAACTCCTCCTGTAATAATTTGACAAAATATTTGTGTCAAACTGCTGTATTTTGTCAAGGCGGGAAACATCTAGTCTAAACAATTAATTAAAAGTCATTAATGATAACTCCAAGATTTAATAAGTCACTGTGAAAAAGAAGAAGAGGAGGAGGAAGAAGAAACAGATGAAACTTAACGGGAAAATTTGCAAAATCCCATCACTCAGGAGATAACACTGCTTTGTGGAACCTGACTTGGGAACTTCACTGTAAACTGCTCAACTCCTCGGCTGTCACTTCAATGACTCTACATCGTGCAGTCAGTAGAGCACAGGGAGGCCTACCATTTATGAAGGACTTAAGACTCAATACAGATCTCCTCCACTTAACACACTGAGTTCCCTTCATATTGTATGTGACAGTATGGATGCTGAAACTCATTGTACCACCAGTGGATGTATTTCTAATTTACTCATCCATAGACCATATGGTTACTATTAGGTGAGAAAATTCCTTAGCAAAACATTGAAATCTTTGACTCATACATTATTTCAGAAATAAAAGTTTAGCTTGTTTTTAATCAGACACGATCATTCTTATTCATTCTCTCTCACTCACTCCCACTTTTTCCAAAGATAGTATCTACATATAAGCCTAAGATTTGTAATTTGAGTTGATTAGGGCTAATGAAAGTTCAGATCCAGTAAAACTTTCCTAGAGCAGTTATGCTTCTACAATTACATAATCCACTTACTGTACCACACACTCACACTCCTTGCACAGCAGGCCCCAGCTGTCAGCCATGACCCAGGTTGTCTTGTACCTAGGTGAGTGTTATACACCCGGGAGAAAAGCAGCCAATAGCTGGTGGACATCCTGGGCCTGGCTAATGCCAAATTTGTCTTAACTACACCAGTGTGCCAGCATGATTGCCTATTCTATTTATTTTATTTTATTTTAAACATATGTGGTTGAATCTGGAACCACAGATCCCCAGCCCCAACTCAGGCCTACCTGTGCGAACATCACTTGGTGCTGCAGGTCCCCAGTCTGGCTTGGGCTGGGTTGTGTGAATGCCATTTGGTGCTGGGTGCCCTGTGCGTTGCCAGGTACAGAGATTCTGGATTGACTAGGGAAAGGGGCAAAGGACTATGAGGGAGGGAGGACCACTGAGGGAGCACGTTGCAGGTGAGGAATGACTTCTGAGGGACTTCCATTGACACGGCCACTGTACTTGCTGACCGTGGAATGCATGTGTCAGAACTAGGCCTTCTCAGTGACTCAGATGGCGCAGTGGACAGCATACCCAGATGTGCGCTGAGGATATGGCAGTCCATTTGGGGCCTGAAGAGGACATCAGCTACAGAACAGATGGTAGAGGTCAAAACTAATTTGTCTACTATCCCAAGCCAGACACTAACATCAAATATCTAGGTGAATGAAGACTCTGAGGTGGACTATGTCAGCCAATAAACCTTGGAAGGACTGCATCATCCCTGGAGTGCTGAGATCAACAGCATTTCAGAACTATCGAAACCACTGAGCAGAACCCTCAGAGCATGCTTCACACCAGGGACCCCAGCATGACAGCAGTACTGGGTGCTGAAGCGACTGGGAGGCTGGGTTTGACTTCTCCCATTATCTTCCTCCTTCCTCCAGACACAGGAAGAAGAAAAAAGAAAATTTATAAACAACGGTCTTGCCAACTTTCCCTTATTAACCCTCAAACTTTCCCACTCAAACTGTATAAACATCATAAAGAATAAAATAGTACTATTGAAAAAAAAAACCAGCAGCAGAAATCCTGAAGACCATACCTCTATCACTTCTCCAAAGATTAAACAAAAAGTCATATTCCAGCAATGGCTGCTCCATACAGGAGAATGTGCTACATCTGGGTAGACAAAGACCTCATAACAGACCAAGGAGAAGCACCGTCCACAGAGCTGTTAAGGCCACATTCTGAGCAAGAGGCTAGAAGCTCCTTTGCCAGCAGCTTCTGCTGGAAAATATCCTCTCATCTCACCAGACCCTTCCCAGACAATCCTCTATTTATCTAAGCATCATCACTACTCAGGCAGGATCCATAAAAATTGTCCAGAATCATTGCATATGTCGCTGCGTGCCTTGAATGTCTGACCTCGTCTTTCTCAGCGGCAGATGTTGTTTTTCATCAACAGCGCAAGCTCTGATTGGCCTCCATGACTGTACTTACTCTTGGTTTGCCTCATTAAATCAACTCCACTTAAATTATTGTTACAACAGGGTATATCTGCCCAAGAAAATACGGAATACATGGCTGTTTTAGATGTTTACCCATGTTTTACAGACTCAGACTCCCTTCAGGTGATCATATTTGCTCTCCCTATACCAGCTGGCTAATTTCTTATTAAGCATGTTGTAGATAGTCAAGAAACCTCAGAGTTGTAGGACCTTCATATTAGTAAAATCCTCTTCATTAGCCCTGCAAGATCACCGCAAGAATTACCTTTGTACATATTTTAATCAACTCCTTAGAAATCCATCATTTGGAAATGGGTTGTATATGAAGGGGATGATGGAGCAACAGATTAAGGCAATCGGAACACCTGTGTCCCATATCTGTGCGGCTTGTTCAAGTCCTAGTCACTTCACTTTCAATACACATCCATGCTGCTGTGCTTTCTAAAAGCAACACATGATGGCTCAAGCTCTCGGGTTACTGCCACCAACAAGATGGAGCCCTGGGCTTTTGGCATTAGCTTGACCCTAATGCATACATTGGGACTGAGTCTGTAGCTTAAAGATCTCCCTATGTCTATCTGTCTTAACATGAAGAAATTAAAGAAAATACCAAAAAAGCTTATAAACAGTATTAAAGAAAAACATTTTAAAGTATCCATGATCGTTATGCTAAGATACAAACAGTATGATCCATCTTGGAAAAAAGAAAACTTTATAGAAGGTAATATCCACACTGATGAAAAAAGTATTGTTGACACTATGGCACAGTCCTGTAATAAAACAGTACTATTTTACCATAATCTTTGTACAAACATGACCTTCTCGGAGTGACATAATGCTAAAATCCTGCTCTGTATTGCTTCCATGTTACTTCTCTCAGTAATCATCTTTCGGTTTATCTGTAGGACATCCCTCATGTCTGGGCAGCCGCATCTCCTAAGAGAAGTTTAATGTCAAGGAACAGCTTAAACAGTGGCAGAGGATCCTCCATGCAGGAAATATCCAGTGTGTAAAGAGAGCAGAGAAGGATCCCTTGACTTCATGGTTTAGAGACCTTATCCCCAAGCAAAGGCCCCAAAGTGGATTAGTGATTTATCTTTCTCATAAGCCCAACATAATATATGGCATGGAATTACAAAGAGAATGGATAACCAAGATTTTTCTGCCAGACTCTATGCTAGGTATCTATTTGCATCCCCTTAATCCATTCGCACAGGTGTCAACAAAGGCTTCTTTCTTGACTGCCTTGACAGCACAGGAGAAAGAAGAAGAAATTCTGGGTGCTGCTGCGGTGACCGACTCATCTCCACCTGCAGACTGTCACCTGGACCTTTCACGGATCATCATCTGTGAGTGGATTGTCCCAGATGGGTACAGCATTCTTAAGAGCATCAGAAACGCCAAGTGTCAAAGGTGCAAGACATCTACCTTTCCTGATTAAAATTTGCTGTTAGGCTGATGAATATGGATATTACTTTCCAAATGCAGCTGCTTGGAATACTACCTTTGCACATATGAAGGCAGCAAAACAAAGCAGAATTAAGTTTTTACCTTTGGGTGACTCCTGTAAGAACAAGGAGCCCTATAAAAATTAGTTTTTACCTTTTTCTTCTTTCTTTTCTAAGCAAAATATTTGTTTCAATAGCAGAGTTAAAGAAAGCCAATTAGAAAAACAACACGTGTTCAATTACCTTAGAGACTCGGTTTGCAACTTCTCGGCCCACGGTCAGCCCCTGGACGAAAGTCCGTGCTGCGATGAAGGCACGAGTCACTTGGATTTTCAGCTTCCGGGGCACGTCGCCGAACGGCTTCAGCTGGTCCGTGTACTTGCTCACACATTCCAGGTAGTCCTCGCTGAAGTGATACTGAGGGTTTATCAGCTGAAACATGCGTTCCAGCAGCCGGGCCCAGAAGTCGTTGAGCATCTCCTCCAGATTCACATTGCCCCCGGTGTAGTATCTCTTCAGCTCTGTGAACAGGTCCTGGAACACTTCTGAATTCTGCATGTACAGCATTCCATAGGTCCGTACAAACATATCATTGAGCGACTTTTCTGCGTTCTCCAGGAGTTCTCGGAAAAATTCTGCAAACAAAAGCCAGTCATAAATTAGTAACATCTAGAAAATCTAGAAAGCCTGAAATACCGATTGACCTGAAATGCAACTGCTTTTCTTTAATTTGAATTTCTTATTGCTTTTTTTTTTCTTTATATCTGAAACACACACACATACACACACTGGGTAAAGGGGTAGAAAAGAGAGACATTTTCCATCAACTTCTTCCCTCTCTAAATGCCCACAGAAAGGGGGCTAGAGCAACCTCAGCTCAGGAACCCAATGGTCAAATTGAATATCCCACATAGGCGGTAGGGAGTTAAGAATTTTAACCATCACCTGCTGCCTCCCAGGGTCCCCCAACTGTGTGAAACTGGAGCAGAGTTGGGTATCAAACTCGAGGATCTGTGCAGTGACATAGCAGGTGATACTACGGTTTATGTTGCTGGTATCACAAATGGGTATGGGTTCAAGGTAAACTGATCCACATCCAAACGAGCTCCCTGCCAATGTACCTGGGAAAGCTGAAGCCCCTCCAAGTTCTTGGGCCCCTGCACCTGTATAAGAGACTGTGGTGAAGCACCAGGCTGTTGCCTAGCCCAGCCATGGCTGCTGTGGTCAAGTACAGAGTGAACCAGTGGATAAAAGATATTTCTCTCTCTCTCTCTCTGTGCAATATTAATGTTCAAATAAAGAGATAAATCTTGCAAAAGTAAAAAAAAGTAATCATGTTCAGGGTCCTCAGATATACTTGACAAGTGTTCCAAACAATGTCTTAAGTAATGCACTAAATGTTTCACAATTGCTATGAATGGGCATTTTCATACCAAAAAAGAATCTTCTAATTAAAGTATAAAGGGCAATGAAAGCAATATTTTAAATGAAATTTAAGATTCACCTATGATCTCTGATCTAAGTCAGAGAATAAAGGATGCTATGTTTCTCATGTTAAACATCTGTTAATATTAGGGGCTGATTATTTAATATACATTCAAAATAACTCAGTTAAAAAAACTGAATTAAAAAAGTGTCATATATTGATAAATTTCAGAATATCTTATGTTTGATATGCATTTAAATTAGGTTGCAAATTTGCACAAGGTATTATCAATAACATAGTAGCAAATGCATATTGGCAAATACATTTGTCTCATCTTGTTTATAAATTTGTCATAATATTAAATCAGTTTAAATTCTCTGTAGTGGTCAATGAATGAGTGCTCAAATTAATGCATTCAGGTGCTTTCTAGTTTCTATATAGCAATCAATTAGCAATGTTCAGAGATTCACTAAGCAATTAATGCCATATAATATGAAAGCTGTAATGAACACACGTTGGGGGGTCATAATGAGACAGCCATGAAGTAGCTCTGGTTATTGTTATAAATATGAATGATCATATGTAGAAAGTGAGAAAGTGTTGCAAACTGAGCTTTATGGTTACATGAAAAAGCATATACCAGAAAACAAACCTTCGTGTCCTGCGATGACACTTGAGTTAGTCTCATCAACCTTACTGGTTCTCATGGTATCCCCTCCCAGAAACTCTTCATGCAGAGGCCATCTATGTGCTTACAGAAACGGGCAGGGAAACACAGCATGAGCTTTTATCCCATCTGGGGAATGCAAGGTGAGGTGAGGAAAGGCTAAGGATAGAACATGCTTTGGAGTTGGTGTATCGAGTCTCCAACAACAGAGTGGAGCTTCTGCACCTCTCCAGGGCTCCCTTTTCTGCCGAGAAACATGTTCTTGCTCAGAAACGCAAAGGCAAAGAAAGTCTTGGATACTTTGAGAACTCTAAGTAGGAATTAAACAAACAAAACAAACTCTTTTTTCTGGAAAGCTGCGATAGGGTCTTTCCTCAAAACAGAATGGAAAATGTAATGAACCCTGTGGGTTCCAGGGAGGCTGCTTGGTGCTAGGTCCACTGATGGCTGGAGAAGCCCTTGTTTCAGCCACCTGGGTTCTGTTTAGAAAAGAATTTCATAAGATGTATCTACAATAATGACAACCATTTTATATTTGTTTTCAGATAAAAGCTAACAAAAATGCTTAAGAGGCTTCTGTGTATTTGCTTCCTTCCTTATGATCAAATAACGCTTTTTTTAAAGACAGAAATTCTGCTGCTGTATTGTCAGTTCGAAAGTCTAGATTATCTAAAAGCCATGGTTTATATATCCTGCATGATTCTGTTCAAATCCTAAAAATATAGTTTTAGTTTTTGCTAATGTAAAGTGAGTTTAAATGGTACTAAACCCTAATCTTTAATTATATTGTATGGTAAGCCTTGAATCAAACAGGGTAACATTTTCAAAACTGCTTAAGATTAAGTTATCAAAAATTTTATCTAAGCTGTATGTTGATATTATCTAAGATTTTATTAAAATCCAGAACTTATGTTTTCTAGAAATACTACCGTTTGTCCTAAAAATAGAATCCATACTGACTTTTAAATATCAATGTCAATGTGTTAAAGTGCATTAAATCTTGGCCTTTTTGTCCTAAATCCAAGAGTGAAAACAGGTTGGCCTTGATGATATAAAAATGGGATCAAGTGTTTTATAGATTGCAAAAGAAAGCAGAAAAGCATGAGAAGATCACTCAATTGAAAAATGCTAATATAATGAAACTAGAAAGTAGACTTTGATCATGAAATCTGGGCAGGCTATTCATTTATCTTCTTTTGAGGTCAATTATTTTGTTGGATTGAGGAATTAAAACTTAATTTATTGAATATAAAGAACTGTCTTTAACAATGAATAGTCAGTAATTAAAAGTGTGGCCTGGATTGGCAAAGAACTGAGAGAGAGAGAGAGAGAGAGAGAGAGAGAGAGAAAGAGAGAGAGAGAGAGAGAGAGAGAGAGAAAGGCAGAAAGACCCATTTGGTCCTCAATTCTCCTAAGACTAGAGCCACAAGTGTTTGTGTCAAGAGATGAATGTTGACTTTTCCTCTTGCTGAAGGTAGCATTCCTTGGGCTTTTTCCTTCCTGACAAAGACATTTTGATAGATGGGGCTTTTGTGTACCTTGGTGGTGAACAGTGAAAATTAGCCCGTGCACCACAGGAGGATTTTCTTGCATTTAGTGTTCATGCTTGAATATAGAAACCAAACTAGCATATTTATAAATGAATATGGCTCAAGAACACTTCATTACCTCCAAGCTTTTGTCGAAGGGTGCACCACTGTTTCCAAAGCCTGCTATTGGTTTCTCTAGTTCTCAAAAGCTGAGTTATTACCACTTATTCAAGTTATTATATGGTTTACTGGTTTTATAACAAAAGTTAATATTTGTTATTGAAACACACTAATGTCCCAGGCAATTATGACAAATGCCGCTACCCCAGGGTGCATTGATCTTGCACCTCCTGAGGAATGGGGGTGCAGGGAACTGAGGCAAAACTAATGTCCTCCAAAATTAAGTACACTCGTTTGATTTCCCAAAGGTCCACGGACTTCCAGCTTTTGAAGGTTAACTCTGAACAAAATACTTGATGAAAATGGCTTCTCTGCAACCAGAGTAGAAATTTAGATGGCCGTTATCTGAGTCATCTTGCTGGTGAAGCATTATTTCCAAATAATAACATTCGAGTGAACAAAATGCAAAAAAAAATATGCAATGTCAGAGAAAGTATTCTAACTCTAACCTTTTGTTTAATCAGAGGGGGCAAAGCTCACATTGAATAAGGCTTGGAGCCAGCAAAAATCCTCATCTGCAAAAAACAGCTTGGCTGAAAGAAATGCTATTTGATTTTTTTTTCTTCTCCCATCACAAAATATACATCAAAGGTGGTTGCTTAGGGCTCAGTTACACTTCGAAGGTGCACAAAAGAAGTTTTCCAGCCAGCATTAGCCTCTGGGAGGATTTTATTCATCTAGAGGGGAGATCTCAATGCAAACATCTGTTTGCTGCGGGGCAGACTGCCTCAATTGGGAGAAGAGCCTTGTAGATAAAAACCACCACTGTTCCAAAAGCAAGAAAAATGGCTGTGCGATGCTGCCTGATCATTTGGCAAGACCTCTGAAGGCACAAAACTTGCTTCCTAGGAGCCAAGAGGTGCCCTAAGGACATCGAGACTTCAAATGAAGCCTCAAATGAATGAATTGAAATGTAAGATGGGACACAGGTCCAGAGGGGCTAACAAATAGGAGTGGAAAGATGAGGGGAGCCTTCGAGGAACTACAGTCTACACCTAAAACAGCAAGAGCCTTTCCTACTCAAGCCAGATACAATGTCTTATTACTACTATAGGGAATAGGTACTCTGAGATGCTCTGAGTACCACGTAGCTTCTTCATTTCTTATTCTATCCTCATTTTGTGCCTAACACTCTTTGCTGAAAACTCATTCGAATTCAGGGTTTCAGGGGTGGTGATGTGGCTCAGTGGATCGAACCAGGACATACGACACTGTCATTGAGGCTGCTGGCTTCTGTCTGACCCAGCTTTTGTAGCGATTTGGAAGAATGTAACCATTCTTGCAACCAGTGGATGGAAGAAGGCTTGCACTCACTCTCTTTTTCTAACTTTGCCTTTCCGATAAATAACTTTTTATAAAAATGAACGTTTCAGGGTGGCGGAGTAAATATTTGTAATTACACAATGAAGTCAGTGAAATGCTTTGGCTACCACCAGTTAGAGCAAGTTTCAGCCAGACACAATTACAGATAAGGTATGTCCTACTGTGGGGTTACTAAATTTACTTCCCCAAACACATACATATAGTGTGTGTTTGTACAGCTCACCTAAAGTTTTTTTTTTAATTGTCTCTAGCTGAAAGCATACTAGATCAGTCTGGTCAGCCCAGTCAGGATTTGGGCAAAGAACACCACTGAGAAGAGGCTCATATGGAAGAGGAAATAGTTCTGAAAGCTGACATATCCTTTAAGGGCTGAGATACAGAGACACTCAATAAAGTTGCCACCCTGCTGTGCCCTGATGTTTTCATGGTTGGGTTGGAGTGTTCTCCACATTTCATATATAACTTCGACATCGGAACCTTCATCTTTGGAGCTTTGTCTCCTGTTAGAAGTTTGCCTGCTTATGCAACCCTCTGATGTGGCCAGCAGGTCAGTGGAGGAAGATGCTCAGGACCTATACTAGACTGGATTTCTCAGGTGAGATGGCACAATTGCCTCTCTTGTTCCTCTTTCCAGGAGATGATATCTTGTAAGTCATTAAAATGGATGCTGCTCAGGGTGTCCTTGTCACAAGCAACACCGTTCCTGGCAGGTAGTGGCCTGGGTGGTCCTCCAAAGCTTGCTGCTGCTGCTGTACATGAAGTGTCTCATCCTCTGCTCTCTCCCCACTGAGCTGCCTCGTTATTCTTGGGGGACAAGGAGTTGGGACAGGGTGCTGGGCTGGTCAGCCTAGGATGTAAAACGTATCCTGCCATCTACCTGATACATACTCAAGGCACAATGTTCCCGCAACAGTGATGAGCAAAATGTTTCAAGAGACTGTCAAATGTCCTCTTGGGAACAGAAGTTCTTTCACTCCCAAGTTGCTGAAAACTCCCCTACTACCGATAAATCCCACAAACCTGGAGATAGAACAGAAGGATACTCTGAGCAAAGGCCAGCATATTCTAGACATCATCAACCCCACAACTGATTTACAGTAAAATCTTGAAGAGTTGTGAATGAAGTGGAAGAAACTGAAATTATTTATTTTCATTAAGATTTTAAGCAGAATGTTTGGTACTGGACCCATGGTAGAGTCTTAAAAAGTGGTGAAGGGTGAATGGATGAATCTGGATGCATGGATATTTGTGAGCACCCACTGAAAAAGCTCCTGATTTCGTTTGCTAAAGACTCTTCACAGACAGTGGTGGCTTTGCGGATTCATTTCAGAAAGAAAAACGCCACAAGCAATGTCTTCACTGATTTTCTCTCTGCATATCCTCCAAATTTTTGCACAGTTCTGCACAGTTATTCATATGCTTCCAAGTTCTAAGATCACGCCTATCTATACAAGAACAAATGCTAATATCAGTTCCAAAACACGCTGGTTCTCAGGACTGCTCTGTCAGACCTTACACTCCAAACTCTGCCTTTCCTATGTCACAGTCTGTCTTCATGAAAGCCTCATGCAGGTTGAACTCTGAAAACACTGGTGTCTCACCTAGGCCAGTTTCCTACAGGAAGTCTTTCTCGTTTCAATAAACATTTTGTTCTACTGAATAAACTCTTTTTTAGAGTTTTGTTCTATTGCTTTTGATACGTGAGGCTAGCCTATTCTTTATTTCTTGATAATACAGGTGAAAGAAACACACAATTATACACGGGAAAGACTGAGAATTATTCTAAATAGACATCCTATTGTATTATTTTAAGCTTTTTTGAAACATCAGTTGCATTTTTTTGTCTAAGAAATGGAACTTCAAGAATGCACTTTTAAAAATTACAGCATTGAGGTTATATAACATTGTATTACAAATAACAGCTCACTCAAAGCAAAAAAACAAAAAAACCAGAATATGTAATTACTCAGAGACAAGGTTACTAAAAGCAAAACCTCATCTGGATTTGCCACTTCTGCCTCGGTTAATCCCTACTTCTCTTCCTTTGTATCTGTGTTCTAAATAAATAGGCTAGCATATTATATGCATCCTAATCTGGTCAGTCAATTCTTCCTAGGACTCAACAGAAACATGTTTGATATCAAAGTGATCATGCAGAGTTGTATGCATCTCCTCTATTTGGAGGATTATAACCAATTCCTGCCCATTCTCAGGTGCTGTTCCTTCCCCTACCCAAACAAATTGAAGATACAAAAAAGCAATGAAATAAATGCATTATTCTGTTAGTTCTAGGAGCAAAGATATCAACTTAAAAAGATTTTAGTGTATTTGCAAGGGAGAGAGAGAGAGAAAGATGCAAGAGCTAGAGGCAGGGAAGAAAGGAGAGGAGAATCAGGAGAAGAGGAGGAGGAGGAATGTGAGAGGAATGTGAAGGAGGAGGAGGAAGGAGAAGGAGTGGAGGAGAAGGAGGGAGAAAATGAATGATTGTTTCCATTCATCTTTTCACTCTCCATATACCCACACTAGCTAGTACTGGGTCAGACTGACTTGGAAACTCATCATTAACGTCTTCTAAGCGGATAGCAGGGACCAGCAGGTATCTAAGTTACTACTGCTTCCTCCCAGTATGAACCTTAGGAGGAAGCTGGAATTTGGGGTAGAGCTAGGAACTTGAACTCCAGCACTCCAGCACACCGTGACCGGCCCCAAAGTGATATGTGAACCACCAGGCTAAATGCCCACACTTAAATGATGCGATAAATGAGACAAATTGCAAACCAGCTAGAGGCAGCACTGTAAAAGCTGCCTGACTTCTGCTGGGCGACAGATACTGCTTTATACATTGTATGCAAACCAGCTATGAATGTGTCCAGTGTACAGATCCCTGAATCAGGACTCAACCCAGAGCTCAACGCTACCACAGATAAGAAATGATCTATGACGCAAAAAGATAGAGTAGCACTCTAGTTTTAAATTATTGCTCTGTGATTTGAACAATTAATGGGAGATTATAAACTGCTAAGCTACTAGATAAAAACCCATTTCAAAATAAATTGTGAAATTCTTTCTAAACTCATGTGGAAAATATTTATCAAAATGATTTTCATGTGTGATTTTTTTGTAATAAACGCTATTTAATTGATGGAGATAAGGAAAGACCATAGGCTCAAATGTCCAGTGTTGGTAGCTTTTCTCACAGAGGTAGTATCCAAGGTGACCAAACCAGTCACCAAGTAGGGTTCATACCTAGAGCGTACAGGCCATTGACTGACCCAAAAAGGGATTCTAAAAACGCCTAACCAGAAATGTACCTCATTTTATGACACATGTACACATAAAACATATCGTATGTATGCTTCTATAATAAATATGTCATCAGTAATTATACGTGTAGGTGAGTATATTTGTATATCCAAATCAAGTTATAATTACATTCAACTCACATTTTCATACCCTGGCAATATCTTACTTAGGTAAAGGGTTCGGTATGTAGGGAGCTGACATGGTGGTATATTAGGACAATCCTCTGCTTACGGCATTAGCATCCCATATGGACACTGATTAGAAACCTGGACACTCCACCTCCCGAACCAACTCTGATTAGATTGGCAAAATAGACTCAGGCTACTTATCCTTTAAGGAGTTAAGGAATTTACTTCTTAAAAAATTTATTCATTTTCATTGGAAATTCAGATTTACAGAGAGAAGGAGAGACAGGGAGAAAGATTTTCCATGTACTGGTTTACTCCCTAAGTGGCAGCAATGGCTGGAGCTGATCTGATCTGAATTCAGAATCTCTTTTTCCAGATACTATGCACAGTTAATCATTGTGATGACAGATAGCAATCACCAGAGCCAATGGGCACCTCAACATCGTAATGTATGAGCAGGTGTTTTTCTGGTTATACTGATCTAATGAGAAGGATGCTGTGTGCTTCAACAGTGCAGAATAACTATAAAAACTGGTGCCACTTTCTGATCTTGCTGGTGGACAATCTACGTACTTTCTTTATTATAAGCATTCCCCAGGCCAAAAGTCCCAAAATCTTGTAATATTATTTAAGTGCTCTAAATAAAACTGATTGGAAAACCACTCTTTGGAAATGCATTGACAGTTTAAAGCAGGGATTGGCCTACAGCTCACTACTGTGAGCTGTGCGCACCAAAAGTGCTTTTCCTCTGTTTAGGCATTTAGATCAAACATGTGCAACACAGCATAAGGAAATGTGACAAAGGTCTCATGTGGCATTAAATATCAAAAACATTGGGTATGCAAAGACTTATGAAAAATGTTCTCTCAGTCTCTGAAAGAAGAGCCATTTGAGATCAATTAAACGAACAAAATAAATTATCTTTAGTTTGATGTATTAAGGAGGCCAGTTTCCCTATTTGTTAAGCAGTAGAAACAATTGTTGATATCTATATTTTTATCTTGTATGCGCGACTGTGCTGATAGGTTTTTATCCCATTTATCTCTGCACATTTCCCTTACAAGACAAAGGAAATCCAAAAGTAAAGTCTCAAATTGCTTACATGATTTAGAAGACTTATTTAACGTCAGTGATTTTATATCTCTCTAAGATTTGGTTTAATTCCCTCGAGAATTTCATAAAGTGACTATCCTTTAATAGTAACGCAATATAGAAAATAGTGCAGAAATAAAAAACACAAGAAAAAAATGATACCTTACTCTAATACTACTTTAAGCTAGAAACAGTCAGACCTTAAGGATTTCTTCTATAATGTTTGTTCCTTGATAATTAATGAACCTAGAAAATTAAGGTGCCTTCCATTGTCCATACCTACAATGTCAGGAACACTTAAATGGTGGAATCATGGGCTTATGACTGTTTCTGTAGGACTATGCACTGCAATAGAGGGAAAGCTGGGGTAGGGAAGAGGGCCTAGGGGGCAGTGGAAATTTCAGAGCCTATTGAACTGTATTATAAAACAACAACAAAAGAAGAAGAAATTAAGATATCGTTACCATCTTCAATAATTATCAAAATCATTACAAGAAAAATACAATGCCTGCCCCAAAATAAGGCATTATTTTTGGAAAATTATAATTGCATTAGCTGTTAAAATACATAAGTATGTAATTCAGAAACTACTTACTGCATTAATTTAAAAGTTGTACAATATTAGTCCCATGTGTGTTGGGAACTTTTATTTGTAAAGTAAATCTAAATAAGTTGAAACATACCATTTCTGAGGAGATATTTCCAACTGGAAAATTCACAATTAAAAGGTGTAATAATACTTTTTTAAAAAGTACATTTTTAATACAAGTAATTCATTGTAATGGATTGCTAAATGAATTAAATAATGATATAATAATGCATTTTAAGGCATTATTCAATTCAATAGCATCATCTTATATTTTTTCCAGTCTGTTTAATCTAATTGTCTAGACATTTCCATGAAGAAATTCTTAATAAAAAGTCGTCAGTTTGAAATCTCAAATGGTCATTAAAGACAATCAATGCTTTGAATCAAAGCCCTTCAATTTAATCCCATTAATGTAAGTCAGCAAAAGACAAGAAACACCAAGAAAATATTCAGAAACTGATGTGTTATTCAATTTAAGAAAGGAAAGTTTCCTGGAAAGCACTATTATGTAATTGGCTGATAGAGCTTTGAAGCAATAAAGCAGTTTATAGAAATTGTTGATTTCAGATTTCACAAGCTTAAACTTTCTCTGTACTTAGTGATCCTTTACACATTAAACTGATAAGTATTTTATTGATTGGGAGGTTATTTTGTCCCAATGATATCTTTTACATTAAAAACAAAACAAAACAAATACAAAATAAAAACAAATAAACAAATACAAAATAAACCAAAACAAACTCTGATTAGGCCATTTGTCACTCTTGAAGTGGTGTAGGTAAAGTCTTAATTTCCAGGATCATGAATTAAATTTGGAATTTGCTGATGATTGCAATAGGATATTCTGAGCCTCTAGACTCTATGGCCACCCCACCCAGAGTCTGAATGTGAAGCTGAAATGTGAAGCTGAAAAAGCGATGCCCTGCAAGTTCACTTTTGGAACAGCACAGCATCTTGACTGTAACTTATACAGAAGGCCCAAAGGTCTTGCCCATACTCTTGCTTTCCACTTTCCTTTCAGGAAGACTGTTAACCACAGTATGGGATCCATGTTTAAGCAAACTGTGCACCTAAAGCATAGAACTCGTTAAAATATAAAGTTATTTCCATTTTTTTCTCCTGAATTGAAAGGAGTATTAAGCTTCCAAAGGAGGAGCACAGTTGTATATATTGCATATATATTACTCTGATCCAAAATTCCATTCTTGTTCCAGTACTTCTTGGCTCACTATCCAAAGAGTTATTGGGTAGGAGAGCAGACAGACCCTTTTCAACATCAAACCACCCTTTGTGAATTCTGGGATTTGGGGACATGTCTAGTTTGTAGGTAAATGCAGAATGATTTAGTTTTGTAAGCCACAATGGGAAATCAAACAATTACAACAACAAAAAAGCATCAACAAGACAGAAAACATAACATTTGCTCAGAAATCACAGACTAGATTAGCAAAGTAGCAGGGAATGAAATGTGGGTCTCTTTACTCCAAATTCAGCAGTTTGATGCTGATTACTTAAAAGGACTTAAATTAATAAATAAAAGAAATAACTAGCAGTTTGTAAGGCACAGCATGCTGGCTGTAAAATAATGATCCCAGTAAGTCTAGGTAATTATTCATTGCTAATAAGAACATCTGTAGTTTTTGTATTTTAATGGATGCTCTTTAAAATATAGATAATTTCTATTTATTTCTGGATAGAAAAAGGGTTTCACAAATTGGTGTGATCAGTAGCCAATAGAATTCCATTATTCAGTATTACAGATGTCAGCCAAGACTAAAGGAAAAACAACATCAATGCTACATTTAAATGGTTCTACAAATTTAGAGTTGTGATCCATTGTTTGTAGAGAGTATTTGGTGGGGATCTGATGAATGAGACGATTAACTGTGCAGTTCTGAGAGCCTTTTCTATGAACAATTAGATAATAATAGCAACAAAAAATGAAGTCAAGGCATCTTTCAAGTACAGCTTGCATGTTCCACACTCTTGAAATTTTTGTACAGAACTTGGAAATGGCATAGCCTATCAAGTCACGTCTTAGAATCACATCATTCAACAGAAAATGCTTAGTATGATAAATGTCTTCAATTAAAGGCAATCAGTATGCTTTTGATGAATGAAAAAGAACAAATATTCTGGTGCAAGTATTTCATGAGATTTAAGGTACTATTCTCCAAGACTTAGATGTGAGGGAATGTTAACCTAATGTTGACCTAAATTTGTTTAGGGTTGATTAAATTTATATTGCCAGTCATTTGCAGGATTCTACTCCCCCCCAAAATAAATAAATAAATCAAAGGCACAGGTCTCACATTGTATGTTGGCTATTTGAAAAGACAATCATTTGGAATGCAGTAAAGATAATAAGAACCATTTAAAACACTGTATGAAGTATCAAACACTGAGTGCCAATATGTTTTAAGAAATTCTACGGTGTTTACAGCAAAGTTTCAAATCATATTTCATTTTCTTAATTGTGTACTCATAAGTAAAATGCCTCATGTAAAGGATAAGCAGTTGATTTTTTTTCAAGATTCATTTCATTCTTAGTTGAAATGCAGTTACCCATCCAATAGTTCACTCCCCAAATGACACAATGACCAAACCTGAGCACAGGAGCCAGAAGCTTCTGCCAGATTTCTCACATGGGGCAGGGGGCCAAGGCCTTGAGCCAGCCCTTGCTGCTTTCCAGGCTGTAAAGGGAGCTGGGCTGGAAGTGAAATAGTTAGGACACAAACCAGTGCCCATATTGGATATGGACGGTGCAGCCAGAGGATTCGCCTATTCTAACAGAGTACCAGCTGCATCCTTTCAATTATTTATATGTATATATGTCTATGTGTGTGTGTGAAATATATATAATATTAATACACATATACATACATAGATGCATACATACCATGTATTTATGGCCTGGGAAAACAGTGGAAAGTGGATTACCTGTTTGGGGCCCTCACACCCACATGGGAGACCCAAGCTAAGCTCCTGGTTCCAAGCTTTAGGCTTGTTAGAACCATTTTGGACAGTGAAAGGGGATGGAAAGCAACTCTTTCTCTTTCCTTCCCTTAACTCTGCTTTTCAAATCAATAAAATAAATATTCATATAACAATAACAAAACTACCTACAACACTGGCTTATCATTTTACCCCCGTGGTGGGTGTTTTGTATTGATTTGCTCTATTAGTTCTATGCTTTAGAGATGTGATAGCTTCCTCTTTTTCCCCAGAAGCAACCAGGGGAACTTGTCAATCATGGCTGAAATGAGGGTTAAGACAGCTGTGCTTTTGGTCAGGCAAGAGACAGTTATCTCAAAAGTCCAGCGATGCATCCGCCGAACAGCTTTTCTTTGTTTTTATTTTGCTTCAAATATCCTGACCTGGAAATAGGTAGCTGACGTTGTATATGTGACTTTGTGCAACCCCACTTCCCCTCCCTTTGTGATCTGCTGGTGAAAATGAATGTCCCTCTTCCAGATCCAACTACTGCATCCAGTTATCATCAAGAACAGACATCCACCAGCACTCTAATCTCGCTCTGATAGATAGAATACTAACCTTTCACAAGATTAGAGACACAAGGTGCTCTGCGGATAATAAAATTCAAATAGTTTTATTTCAAAGGGCAACCCAATCTCACTTTTGTTCATGGGTCACTTGACGGATCATTTGCCAATGTAGTTTTTGTGGCTTTTCCAGCCACTTTCTTCTTCACTCTGACAGAGATGTCAAATGAAAGGGGTCTCCAAAGACCCCAAAGACTATAGTTCCAAAGTGGGAACAGGAAAAGTTAGCAATAGTATTATTTTATTACATGGAAAAAGAACTCTATTGGTCAATAAATCTACTTTTTCATAAATTACACCTAATATACTTTAAACATGAATAAATGTTGACTGTGGTGAAATACCAGCAATTTCATAGAAATACTGGTAACACAACTTCTAAATGTATATATGAAACACTACTTTGAGATTTTTCAGCTCAAATGAATGCCTGATGAAAATCAATGCCAAATGTTAAACTGTGTTTTAAATTATAATGTAGATACCTGCTTAATCAAGTCAAACCACAGAACTATCTGGAGAGTGCATAATCCAGGAGTGGGAGAGGCCTGGGAGGGAAATAGTGGGCTCATCCTTCTTGGGTTACCACTCCCACGGGAGGGCATGAAAACCAGGACAGGGGCTGGATAGAATGGGGTGTGGGACAGACTGGACTACTGCTACACATACTGGCAAACCAGGGTAGAGGGCGGGCCTGGTGGGGGTTATTGCAGGTCGCTCCAACTAGGCTACAGCTCCCACTTGTTTATGTGAGGGCCGAGAATGTGCTGGGCAGCACCAGGCTGGACTGCAACACCCATTGGTTCCAGTGGAAGTCGGGGCTGAAAACAGAATCAACCCAGCAATCGCAACCACCAGCTGATCAGGGCAATGGACTGAGCTGGGCCCTGTACCTGCTAGTACATACAAAAATCTGGTCTGAGAACACCTCAGACAAAGTTTCTTTGGAGATTTCCCCAATCAAAATGCTGGATTCAGAACCCTAACCAAGAAAGAGAGAAGACAGAACAGGTCTATCAACCATCTCAGCTATATGTTGGCAGTGAAATACAGGGCAAAGAGACTCTATGATGGACTATGTCAATCAATGGATTCTTCAAAAACCTCATAGTGCTTGGAATGGCAACATTGGCAGGGATTCAGAACTGTTGAACTATCAAAACCACTTGAGCAAGAACCTCTGAGCATACCCTACATCCGGGACCTGGGGAGGGTGGGAAATTGGGTGGGCCTTCTCCCTTAATACTCCCCTTTAAACATGAAGGAAACAATCTGGAAATAATAGTCTTACCCACTTTCCTATAGCCCTTGAACCTTTTTACCCCAATTAACTATGTATAGTTTGTCAAAAACATAATAAAAAATAAATTAATTAAATAAACAAACAAAAAAAACTTCTTTCAGAAAATGTCAATGAATGTTAGTTTAGGGCACGTGTCAAGAAATTCTACACAAACACGAAATAACAGATCAGCAACACAAGCAGTTTTCCCAAGATTAATGAGAAATTTAACAAAAAGCATTAGGTGTTTTGCTGTACATTGTCTTATTTAAAATTACCTTCTGCGACACATAAGCCCCTGGCTGTTTTATAACAAAAAAATGGGAAAGGTAAACCAGCAGTTGTTCAGCGTAAGGATAATTCTAAAGGGTCTGGCTCATCAATAGGATATCATCAGTAAGACATGACAGAAAATATTAAACTATAAAGAACATGCACAATTATGCACGACTACACACAGAGATGAACCAACCCATTGTATTATTACCTTTATAACTGATTTCTGTTCTTTAATGAAAACATTTTTACAATGCAGTATGAAAGGTTTGCTCATTTTGCAAAAGTTTTATATCTAATAAGCTCTTTTTAAAAAAAAACAGCAATGTTAAATATATAAGTGAAAAACATTAAGTTATTTAAATAGCTCTTCAATTTCTTGGACCTAGCACAATGGCTCAATTGGCTAGTCTTTCCCCTTCAAGTTCCAGATCCCATATTGGCTACTATGCTTCCATCCAGCTCCCTGCTTGTGGCCTGGGAAAGCAGTAGGGGAAGGCCCCAAAGCCTTGGCATCCCTGTGCGGAGAGACTTGGAAGAAACTCCTGGCTACTACTGGCTTCAGATCAGGTCAGTTTCCCCGACTCAGGCCTCTTGGGGAGTGAACCAGCAGATGGAAGATCTTTCTTTTGGTCGCTCTCTCTCGGTAGTCTCCTTTTCCAATTTAAATAAATAAATAAATCTTTAAAAAAAATCCCTTCAGTATCTAAGTTGCTGCTTTAAGAGAAGTCTGTAGTTGTTAAAATTTTGTCTAAATAGCACAATAACCCATTTCCCTGAAATTTCAAAATCGGTTATAATTGATTACTGCTACTATAGTTCACTAATTAAGTAGGGCTTTTGAAATGAAACAATTACAATAAATTATATCTTCAAGATAAAATATTGAGCAGGACTGCTTGTTATTTCAACACTAACACTGAAAAATATTTAAAACAAGTTCTTGTTAGAGCTAAATCTGGAACTAATTTTCCAGAAAGGTTATGTAAAATTAAAGAATGTTAATCAGATTGCTTTAATGAAGTTGTTTACTTCTTAAAATTCTGTGAACAATCATGTATTCTTTTATTTGACATTATGCATGAGTTTAAATTATCTCTCAGTAAGATATAGGAAGCACCACATTTTATTCTACTTTCTTTAAGCAGAAGAAATGTAGTATTATGTTAGTGTAGAATTGTATCTAAAATAACACCACAGAAGGTGAGAAATTAATGCCCCAAGCATGAACTACTGACTAGGATTAGTGACTCATCACAACACTAATGAAATAAGTAAAGATGATTGGGAAAAAATTATTTCCTTGGTTTCACAAAAATTAACTGGGAGGCACACGTAAGTAACTCTTGACCTGAGTTTCCTCATCTGTAAAATGGTAATAATAACAACAATAGCATCTTCCTTATATGGTACTGTGAAGCACAAGATAAACACCAATTCATGCCGAGGGTGTCTGACACACTAAGCATTACGAACTCGAATTTATTAGTAGTAGTTCCTTAAGAAGGAAGACACTTCTAGCATCTAGCGATCATGTCATTATTTACCTATTTAGCTCTCAGTTTGATAGGAAAGTGATACACATTACTTTTTTCATAGTTGGTCACCTTTATTAAAAATACTTCCAAAAAGATATATATGTGGAGACAAATATAGTGGAGTACATTAGTTGTGTGTTATTCTTCAGTTACAAAAAGATCATGAAAAATTGCATACACTCTTGTTAAATAATTATATACTCATTATTCTCTTTCGAATGAATTAACGATTCTCATACATTGAAGTACTTTGAAAAGGTTCGCGGAAAAGGGAATTAGTAGTCTTAGTCCAAAGCATTTGAAATCTGTGCATATAATAGATCTTCAAGAGCCTCATGTGGATAGATTACAAAAATATTTTCATTAGTATAAATTCCAATATTTAGAGACTTTGTAAGGTGCTCCCCTAGGTGAGCTTTTGGACATCTCTCTGATCCCACTTTTTATGTTATGTCAATGACAAAGGTCTACTACAGCACCCCTTCCCTGTGCAAGCTGCTGTGCCTTGTGAGTAATTGAATGGTATTGTTTATGTATGTCAGTGACAAGATCAAGTCAAATGTGCCTGCCATATAAAGTGTGCCTCAGGGCAGAGATGCAGCAAAAGGCAGGACAAGCCGTTAATACTTCTGTATAAACCAGCTTCATTTCCTTATTTTTGCTTCATGGCATCTAGTCATTGTTTTAAGATTTATTTATTTTTTGGGGAAGTCAGATATACAGAGAGCAGGGAACACACAGAGGAAGATCTTCTATCCACTGGTCCACTTCCCAAGTGGCCAAAATGGCCAGAGCTGAGCCAACCCGAAGCCAGGAACCAGGAGCCTCTTTTGGGTCACCCACACAGCTGCAGGATTCCGAGGCTTTGGGCTGCCCTCAACTTCTTTCTCAGGCCACAAACACAGAGATGGAAGGGAATCCTGGCCACAGAGATTAGAACTAGTGCCCACATGGGATCTTGGTGCGTGCAAGACGAGGACTTCAGCAACTACCTATCACACCAGGACCCTAATCATTATTTTTACTTATTTGACATATTCTAGCATTAAGTGCCCAAAAACTCCCCAAGTCGCTGATCCTTTGTAGATTCTCTTTGTAGGAATTTGTAGGAATCCATTTGTTTAATTAATTAATAATAATAATAATATCCAGATCTACAGTGAAGCTAGTGGGAAACTTCCAAATAACCATTTATGTTTTCAGTATTTTTCTGACTAAACCTCAGGAGTATTTTCTTAGCCAATTTGATATGCACCTAATTATTATTCCATCCAAGCCTTTTTTCCTTCTTTCCGCAAGCTTGTCAATGACCATTCCATGTGAAACAGCAATGATAATTGCACCAAGGTCAAACTAGGCTGTAACCGGTAGATCTTCCAGTAAATAGAATTAGTCACTTTGTCAAAGAGGGAAATTAGTTTTGTTTGGCATGGCTTGTTTTGGAGCAGTGTATGTTACCTGCCACTTTGTTACACTCCAGGTGTTTGCAAATTGATTGCAGAATAAATTGCTCCTGACTCTTTCTAAGAATGGATCCTCACCTTATAAGTAATTAATTCTCAGATATTTACTTCATTTTCCTCCCATACAATCATCTGTGGTGACGGTCCTTTCCCTGCCTGTCCGGACTGGTGCCATCTGCCTTGAATCCACAAATTCACTTAAAGAATATTTAAGGTGGCTTCAGAGTTGTTGACCTCAAAATCTTGTATAGAAATCTTCATTGCCTGCGTAAGGTATTTCGTCTGAATTGATTTCAATGCAATCATGCAGTCAAGTTCACATAAGTATAAATAGATAAAGCATTAAGCCGATTGGTTGCACATCTTCCCTTTCAAAAGTATGTGTGTTTGAGGAGTGGGGTGATGAGAACAGAAGTTAGGGTGTCACTTAGGATGAGCTCATCCCATAATTAGAGTGCCGGGTCAAGTCTGTCTTAAGCCTGCTTCCTGATAATGTAAGTAGAACAGTGAGCTTAGGGCTTCATCTCTGCCACTCATGTGTAAGATAAGGATGAATTTACTGGCTTCTACCTTGCCCTGTCTTAGTAGGTAAGGAAATAAACACATACACCCAAAGAAGATGAATACAGAAACTAAAGCAAGGCAAAATATTCTAGAGTATTTAATTTTATAATTTTGACTTTGGACTTGACATAACAGTTTTGATTTTAAGTTGATAGAACAGAATCAGAACAATCACATTTTTTAAAATTACAATTCTTCCACATTCTCTGTGTGTGTGTTTGTATATGTGTGTGGTTTAATTGCCGTCTTATTTCTGGCAGCTAACACAGTAAAACCGTATCAATGAGTGGCTCAGCCACAAGGACATGACATCTCCTATTATCTGAATTTCAAAGCCAGTCCTATATTATCAATGGGCCTCCTGTAATATAAACAACAGTCACATCAAACAAAAGCAATGCTAAAGCTAAGACTGAAACCATTTCAATTCCATTTCAAGTCAGCCCCTGCTGGAACCCCTATCAATTGCCTTGGGGCTTTCATGGAAACACAGAGCAACATATAACACAAGGATGAGAGCTGTGTTTCATTTAGAAAACCGACAGGTGTCCAAAGAATCTGAAGCTGCTTTCGTAACAGAATTCCTTCACTGTGAATGCCAGCTGAATTATACAGGGATTCTAAGTTTTGTGTGGTAAGTGCCTACACTCCCAGGCAACACTGGCCACAGACGGTGCGCCACGGGAAGGCAGCACTAAGGGTAGATTCTTTGAGAACAAAGTTTTGTGGATGGGTGCCTGAGAAAAAGCAGGAAAGAAGTCGGCGTTGACCGATTTCTATTCTCTTCAACTCTCTGCTAGCACTTGAGGAACTGGACAAGCCAGAGCTGGCGGGAGAAGTACTCTGAGTGGGAGGGATATTTGGAATGGTCCAGAATGGTCCATTCCAAATAAACAAAAACAGAGGACCTCAAAAGGTGCACTGTTCTTGGGAAATGTCAGTGAAATCAATGCTGATGCAGTTTTTAATGAACCAACAAGTTGCTGAGCACCAAACACAACCACATTACATACAATTCATCTGTTTGTACAAACTTGACCTAAAAGAAGCATTCCCAGCACTGCCATAGCATAATGGCTGAGCCTCTGCCTGTGGAGCTGGCATCCCATATAGGCACCTAAGCTCCCTACTTACGGCCTGGGAAAGCAGTGGAGGATGGCTTAAGTCCTTGGATCCTGGAACCCACTTGGGACAGTAGGATGAAGCTCCAAGCTCCTGGCTCCTGGCTTCGGGTTCGCTCAGCTCTGGACATTGCAGCTGCTTGGGGAGTGAACTAGTAGATGAAAGATCTCTTCCTCTCTTCTTCTCTCCCTCTTTCCTCTCTTCCCCTCTTTCTCTCTCTCTCTCTCTCTCTCACCTCCTCTGACTCGCCAGTGATCCCTGATTCTGGATATTATGTTTTCTCTTTCTTGCAGGGCAAGCATGGTGGCATCAGAATGAGGTGAAATCCTGTCAGTTTAGTGCAGAGGAGCAGGAAGTGCAGAAGAGTATTTGCAGGATAATAACAGGGTTGATTAAAGAGCTGCTGACCCCCAAGTAAGCACATACGATCCATTTTCCTTTGGAAAATAGATCATGCTCTACTT
This sequence comes from Ochotona curzoniae, assembly GCF_017591425.1. Lineage (NCBI taxonomy): Eukaryota > Metazoa > Chordata > Mammalia > Lagomorpha > Ochotonidae > Ochotona > Ochotona curzoniae. Next base: position 13,292,809 of record NW_024466502.1, read on the forward strand.
TATTCTCTCCTCAGATGCTTTCCTATTTCTTGCTCCCCAGGCCTGTGTCTGTCCTCTGATGAATCCTGCCGTTGACAGTTTCCACCCCACTGAGAGGCGTCATCCTTGCTCTCCCTGTCCCTACTGCCCATGCGTACCAGCCAACATCTGCAGCCACCTCTGTTGTGCCACAGTCCTTTTATTTTTTACTCCTTATACCATCTCCTGAAAGAGAAAGTTTGTTTCATTTGTCTGGTTCTGCTTTGGCTCAGGCCCCTAGTGCATCTACTTACTAAATGCTCCTAAGGGCTTGTCAAATGAGTCCATCTCCTCCTTCACATTTTTTTTTTTTTTGAGCAAAAATTGCTTCCCGCCAAAAGTTATCTGTTTAATTATATGCACATCTACATAAAAAAAGAGAAGTGGTTCAAAGTCTGACGTGCAATCTGGCCTTTATCCTTAAGGATAGGAGTTAAGATTCTGGTTACAGAACAGAATACCTCAGCTCCTATTACAGAGCTCTGGGGGGCAGAAAAATCACAGCAGAAATAGCACACACAGCATCATTCTGGGTAGCTTCAAGAGTAGGTTGACTTTGCAACATACATAGCTCGTCTTCCTCTTCTCTTCCATGTCCCAAGGAAGTTAATACCTGGAGTTTCTCTGTCAAAGGACTGGCATAAATACAGAATAATACAAAAGTGATGCTTACCACAAAAAAAGTTATGCGGTATAACTTAATACCATGAAACATTCTGCCCTGCAATTTTTCCCACTATGGCTAGAGATTTTAACAAGTGCACATTAATATCTCCTGTACTTAAATGAATCTAGTGCTTGTTAGAAAATGGTTAATATGTGAACCTGAGATTTTTAAACAAAGAAATGGTTTGGCCCCTATTTTATTATATAGAAGTTTGAATGATTCATGAAAGTGATGTCTATCTTAGTGTTTCATTTAATTTCATAACTACTGTGTTGTCTGGGTCACCCATCTGCTCTCCATTGCACCAGACTCATGATTAAAAACAAAATTACAATTCCTTCAACTATTGTCTGAAGGGGATTTATCAGTATTCCAGCCCTTTCCTATGAATTGACACAGCTTACTGAGGGCAGCAGGGACCTGAATGAGAAGGAACATATCCTTGGGTTTTCTATATTCTTCAGCAAAAACATTAGGTGAGTCATATTAAGTTCTTTGTATCTATTTACCTCAAGTCACTCAGTACAGCTTGAGTGCACCGCACAAAACTAGTGTCTCATGACCACAGCCTGTAGAATGTCTTTCTCAAGCATTCTGAGTTCCCTCAAGGGGAAGCAGGTGGCAAGAATGTGGAAGGCATTGGATTAGCAGTGCCGGTTCAACTGGGGGCTTGTTGAAATGAAAAAGCTTCCTAGGCGATTCAAATGCACATTAAACTCAGAGAACTACTGTCTTAAAGTAATTTCATTTTGCCAATCAACAACTGTTGAGACATTACACAGCCAATTCATATTTGATCAAATTCCTCTGATGTCACTATCTATTGGGAATCAAAGCTTAATTTCTTAATTTCATCCTCAGATCTTTAAATCTTGGAAGACTCTGAAGAGGTATTTCCTTCAGTCTCACCTTGCCATAATTCCAGGCATTTTTATTCATTAGCAGAAAACACCTGTAACAGCAGGAGCTACTTACATTCTAATTGTTTCTTGTTTCTCTGAATTGCTTGTCATTATAACAGTGATGGCTGAAGTGAAATGAGAGAGGAGCAGGATGGCAAGAGGACCAGAGCCCTTTTCCAATGTTTAATTGCTATACAATGCTAAGAACAGATTAAAAAGATAAATCAAAAAGTTTGCTGAAAAAAAAGTGAGGCCCCCAGTCAGTTTTATGGTTCCATTTGAGCTGCAAAGATATTATTATACACTCATTTACAAAACAATGAGCTCTTACTGTTTATGAAAGTTTAATCTCTTGGTTTATTGCCTTAATATATTTCACATTGGTAAGGTTTACTTTTAAATGAAATTTCTGACTGGCTTATGTGGATGTTATTTTATAGTGAGAATACAGACAGAATGAGTGTAACATCATAATTGTATTCATCTATGAAGCAATTAGAGTCAGGGTAATTGCTCCTAGTTCTCCCATATCTGCATACAAAGTAATAGAATTAATATTTTATCATTTGGCAGTAGCCCTTGTTAGCTCAGATTTCTAGCAGTGTATATCTTCCTGGTGTGTCCACAGGAATTTAAACAGACCCTATATTAATATTTTTCTAAGGCAAAGAAAAAAAAAAGAAAAAGAAAACACCCTATGCCAAGTGAAAAACCCGCATGGAGTAAGTTAGTGCTATTGTTGTTCACATGCATCCAACTGATACCCAGTGGCACAGAGGCTCTTCAACAAACTCTGCCAGCCGAATGCAGTGATGAAAATCAACGAAAGGGAAAGGAATGCCATTCTCATCCCTGTGGTTTTAGCTATTTCACAGTTGCCCATGTATTAAATCCTTGGAGACTGTTTCTGAATCAAAATATATGTTTGTTCTAATATAAAAATTCTTCTTGAAACAGCTTTATGAGTTTCTGCAAAGAAAAAAATTCATTCAGCTAAAGAAGGGGTGGGTGCCATCCTGCCATACAGGGGTAGCCCAAGCAGCAAGGGACAAGATGGACATCCTCAGCCTGAATGCCCAGAAACTAATTTCTTCATTCATTCCCCTTTCATTCGAGCAAAATGCTGTTTAATTTATGGCGTCTTTATTTTTCCTCCAGCCTCAGCTTCTTAGAAAGGGGAATGAATGAGGAAATTAGTTTGAAAGAAGAAACTCAACCACGCAGCTAATATTAATTTTCAGATAAGATGCATTTCAACAAAAATAAATATTATAAAATATAAGAGAAAAAACTTGAAATTCTGCTCTCTCTTTTCCATATATGCAAATATTCATAAGCAATAGATTCTAGGATTCTCAGTCATTTTGCCTAGGGCATTTCAAGTAATAGCCTATTAATAAAATGTAGTATATTGTAGTTTCAACATGAAGGGTCTCTTGGAAAGTTGGGCTGCATCCTTCTAATGCTTTTAAAATTTTTAAATTTTGTCTGACTGGGGCCAGTGCTGTGGCACAACACATTAAGCTGCTGCCTGAGCATCGGTATCCTATATGGGCACCGGTTTGAGTCCTGGCTGCTCAGAGTAGTAGAAGATGGTGCAGCTGCTTGTGTCCCTGCATGCACCTGGGAGACCTGGAAGAATGTCCTGGTTCCTGGCTTTGTCCTGGCCCAGTTCTGGTCATAGTGGTCATCTGAGGAGTGAACCACTAGATGGAAGACCTGTCTCTTTCTCTCCCTCCCTCCCTCCTTCTTTCCCTCTATCGCTGTAACACTGCCTTTCAAATACATAAAATAAATCTTTTAAAAAGTCAGTATGGCTGTGGTTTAATTAAGGCATGATTTGTATGCAATACAATTTACTCATTAAAAAAAGCAGTATTTGTAAATGGTCACTTATTCACAGCTGCTCAGGATATGCTACCCTCACAATCCATTCTAGAACATTCCCATCACAATAAAGAATAATACCCACATATATTAGCACTCCAATTTTCTTCCAACCTGTCCCCATCCATCCAACTCCCAGCTCCAGACAATAATCTGTCTACTTTCTGTCTTCACAGATTTGCCTCCTATATGCACCTATATGTAATTTTGTAACTTCTTAAGAAATGTCTATTCAATGTCCTTGCCATTTTTACATTTTAAATTATTTCACATATTCTTTATATGTTATATATTTATATAGTTTATGTGTATTTATATCCAATTCCTTGAACAGAAATATGACTTACAAATATGGTAGGCAGAATCTATTTTGAATAAGTGATATCAGGGGCTTAGTCTGGAGGAAAACACTCTTAACTGCTAGGCTCACTGTTTAAAAATACCAAAATGAAACGTTTTCTTGCATTATACCATGTTATTTTTCTCTTGGATGTTTCTGTCACCTTTTTGGATATTTGTCACTTATAGGTTATATTGCTGGACTCTTTCCACAATATCTATTATTTTTCATGTCATCACTTTTCTTTCTTCTGTAAATAACTGCCAAAAGTTATTTGTGTGCCTACCTTATTTTGACAATTACACACTAGAATAGACTTTATAAGTCTCTATGTGATTGACAGTAGAAATAGCAGTGTGGCATCCCCATATAGATCTTTAGGTGACTAGAAAACAAAGAAAAATAAAATGCAGGAGAAAAAAGGTGTAGGAAACAGCTTCCATATTATGGAAACAAAATGACAGAGGATGATAAGAAACAATTTGTAAGCCGCATAATGATAACAGTAAGTCACTTAAATTTCTCTTTTATATTCTCTATGTAGACAAAAAAAGCAATCATCTTAATTAAAGATGAAAACCAGGGTAAAATGAAACTTTTAGGAAATATTAAATATAAGCTGTTAAATATTTGCATAACGTGGGAGAATACATACAGAACATATTCAAGCACTGGAAAGAGAAGCATATTGCTTATTTACTTATCCATTCACTCACCAGTTCATTCGCTCAAAGAGTAAAGAAGAGACAAAGCATAAATTCACAGGGAGAAACAAGGATATCATAAGTAGGGACGTAAGGATTGCAAGATGGATTTGTTGAGCCTGGAGGATATTTCTAGGAAGGTCAGAGAAATAAAGGTGTGTTTGCAGTAGAGAGAAAAATCAATGAGGACTTTGCCTTCATTCATTTATGTTTCCAATCGCTTTCACATTTCCAGAATTTATAAGACTCCTCTATTGAACTCTGCAATAAGCCAACAAGGGACTCTTGATGGATTAGGGCACTCTGTCTGCTCTTTGAGTCTGCTTTGCCATTTTCCCCTCTTTTGCACGTGGGCAGGTAGGAGAGTCTTCTGTGTCTGGATAGGACCCTTGGGCATCTACTAGGAGTGGGGAAGAGATACAGTTAACAGAGTTGAGGATTGAGATGTCCCCAGGGGGCGCGATGAGTGAGCAGAATGTATAATACCATCTCACTTCAGGAGCCAGAAATCCAGACGTGTCTGAGTACGGAGCAAACCAAGAAACGATGATCTTTGCAAAGCACCCGCATAGAATTGAACCCATTTTCCATGACCTGTTTCAGGATGCACATATGAATATTTAACACAAAGTCAGAGCAGCTAGCTTCCTGTCTTCTTTTCACTTGTCGCTCCAGTGTGTATGCTTGTTGTAAGCACACACAGCTGAAGAACACCCTCCGAGGGATAGTTGGTTCCCAGTGGAAACGTCTCAGAAGGAGTTAGTCAGGAGACAGCACAGACATGCCCTGTCTGCTCTGTTCACTGCTGAAAAGCAAACACTGCAAACATCCACTGCAGAAAAGCACACATAGGAGTCGTTGCTTTTCTATTAGACTATTTCAGGATTTCATACAAAGTTTCTATTGATCTGCCATTGTGGAACCATTGAGCTTCTATCCTCTGAATGGAAGCAAATTTAATACCAATACATATAACTCAGCTAGCCTATCCTTAAATCCCCCTAACAAACACTTCAAAAAGTTTAAAAATAATACAAACTTATAGCATTGGCAGAATTCATGAATAGAAGAACTGTTCTCTAATATCGGAAAATGTTAAAATATGAAATACGGGAAATGACTACATCCAATTTTCTAGGTTGATGTTCATGCTGATAGGGTAATTTTAGTGCACACTTTTGAATTCAATTTCCTTTATTTTAACAAAACATATTTCATGCACATCGCTTACAGATGGAATAACTTGCAAAAACATAATCAGTTTTATAGGCCACATTCTCCTAGAGATTTGTGCAATTCCAGTTCACTAGAGTGTGTATCTGACAGACATGACATTGCTCATGGTCCTTGCTGTGTTTGCTGTAGGTCACTGGCTTCACTGTGGGAAGTTTCACTTTCTCTTTGTGGAACTACTTGAGAACACCTGGATATTACAGCTAAGTCAAAGGAACCCCTCCGCCCCAAACATACTGTTTTGTCAAAACAGTTCAATCCATTCTAGGAGAAAAACCTCCCTATAATTTAACACAACCTGATGACACACATTCCCTTGCACACTTTTTGTGTGCTCTCAGTAACTTAAGTCTTTCTCCTATAATTGCACCACAGCAGGTATCAAGTGGTAGCAATGCCTCATATTCTGCAAGACAAGTGTTTAAAGACAACGTTACTGGGGCAGTGCAATGACATTCCATGTGGGCACCAGGTCACATCCTGGCTGCTCCGCTTCCCATCCAGGCTTCTATTTATAGCCTACAAAAGCAGCAGAGGATAGCCCCAAACCTTTGGGACCCTGCATCCTTGTGGGAGACCCAGAAGACACTCAGCTTGGGGCTTCTGATTGGCTTAACTCTGGCTGTTACGGCCATTTGTGGAAAGGTGGATGAAAAGTCTTTGTCTCTCCTTCTTTCTGTAAAATCTGCCTTTCAATAGTAATAAGAACAAATCTTAAAAAAATTATATATATTCATTGAAAATTTGCTATGTTGTTATTATAGCTGTAGTGCATTCTTCAATAAGAGATGTCTAACGCTACATCCCTAGGTGCAATAAGTACATAGTGAGTGATAGAGCCATTGACCTTCTCTTGTTTAGTTCATCAGTACTCATCACGTCTAGGGTACTAAACATCACAGGTAAATGTGCAGCGAATATACACTGATGAATAGAAATGCATAGATTTTTCTCCTAGATAGTGATTCTCTTAACACCCTAACATACCTCCTAACCTAGGTGTCTGCCCTGGTGCCCAGGTTGGTGTGGGAACCAAAGACAAGACAGGGTTCTCCTTTTGGGTTCTGATTTGCAGAATGAGGCACTGGGTTATCTCATTTGCAGTAGGGGATCTAGGTCACCCTTCACAGCATGGCAAGTACATTTTATGTGTTTGTATATGTGTGTGTATGTCTAACAAAATGTCACCTGCCGCTTATTCAATGTCGCTATTATGTGGTTGACTGACCTATTTTTCCAGGGCTTAAAATTCAACGTTGTATCAACTGTTTGGCTGAAACCTCAGTCAGATTTGTCAAATATTTCCCGTCATTTACTCATGTTCATAACAAGTAACTGGGTTCACAGAAGACTAATATCAGTTTTACATCTGGTTCTACTAGAGTAGACATCTTCAAATGATAAGCTCTGCTTCTGTTTCTAAACCTTCCCCATGTTCCTTACATGTGGGAGCCAAGAGATGGTTTGATGTGATTTGATGGTCATATCCTTCATCTAGGTGTTACTAACAACAGTTACCCCTCGTGTTGGTGATCTCAAACCCATGCATTCCGCTATGATCACTGGCTCTCCTCTCCTACCCCTCCCACTTCAACAAGTCTCAAGATACACTCCACTCTTGTAGCATGACCTCTTTGTCATTGAACTGCTCAGTTTAACAGCCTCAATTCTATGGCGTAAGCTACGAACCCTGGTTAAAATGAACAAAAGTGTCACTCTTCTTAAAACCAACTGGAAATTAAGGTCCAGAAAAATTTCATTTCCATGGTTCAAATAGTCACTCTGTCACATAAGTTGAGAAAATAAAAAGATCAAACCTATCAGTTGGTCTTAGCTTAAACTCATGGTCTCCATCACCAAGTTGACATTAAAAATGTCGCCTGACCAACATATCCTTCTCATTTACGATCTCACTTTCTTAGAGAACTATTGGCCACCAGTCCAAACTTCAGAAAGTGCCTCAGATATTCCTCCATCTCCTCCGTAATTCAAAAGGTTAAACTGAATTCCTAGATTCAGGCTGACAACTCAAAATTCATTCATTCCTTCACTCATTCATTTATTCACAGAGTATTTGATCAGTGCTTAATGGGATCATGAAACAACAGATCTTGAATGAACTTTCTACTGTCGAGTTATGCAAGATGAAAATGAGGTTCAGAAACTCCATTTTCACATGTCGTATGTGACATGTGAGTGAAAACTGTGATTGGAAAAAGTGACTACCCTCCACTGGCTTCTTGCTTCCTTGTCACAGAGCCTCTGTGACTAATGTGCAAAAAGAGCTTTGCTTTCTAAACTGTTTTATCCCCTTGCTGGCCAACAGGACTAGGTGTGTCCTCTTGTTTGGCAGCACCTCACCCACTGGAGACTGTTACAGATGTGAAAAGCCAGGCCTTGCTCAGGCCAAAGGAATTGAAATCCAGGCCTAATCCGAATCCCCTAGGGGTTCATTTTCATGTCAAAGCTTGAGAATTACTTCTTCATTAAATAACAATGAGATGATCATTAACTTTCACTACTACTTAGGATCCAGGAACCTAGGGTGTCTTTTACCAGGCCTTAAGCAGTTTTCTTTCAGACAAAATGATCCTATCTGGTCTTCTTGTGCTGTTGGGATATTGACTTGTGGAAATTCACTGGATATTTACAATTCATTCCTTGATGTCTGAGAAAGTTAGGAGATTTGCTTTTGTTGATACCAGAGACTGGATGCAACAGCACAACATGGTGAATTTCATACATTTCAAATTAAGATGGTGCATCAGGGTTAAGTGAAACAACAGCCAACCAACCAACCAACCAAACAAAAAAAACCTCAAACTTTTTTAGAATGACAAAGCCAAAGATGAAGTGGCTCCACATGAATAAAAAATGTGTTGCTATTTTTTTTTTAAATTTCTTGTTAAGTACTCACACTCCTTCACCTTATTAAAAATAACAGAGTTCACAATGAGGTCAAACAGAAGTTAAAGATTATAGATTCAGGTGATCAAAATAAGTAGATAAAAGTTTCTGCTATTGGGTGAAATTTGGAGACAGGAAGACATGTTCCCCCACTCTCCACTTTGAAATTACTTTGGGGTTCACCAAGATGACTGAATATGTAAAAGATATGTTGGTTTTAATAAGGGAAAGATATTGAAAGAAAACAGACAAAGTGCATTCCCGGTGGAATGTTGAAGAGAAATTTGCAATGGAAATTCTTCATAAAGTGGAGAGGCATCATGGAAAACTTTGGACAGCACAGTCAAGCAACAGCAGACAGATTCTACAGAGGACACGGGGGAAGATGTCAAATACAGAGAGTGGGAGCACACTGCTAGAGGTACCAGTGGCACTGCCTGGCACCGGATTCTGCAGACTGCTCTGTCTCTGGGTTTGGGCTGGAGCCAGAATAGCCAGGGGAAAGGTTCTAACAGACCATTGCTGGGGAGGCTCACACTTCTGTCCCGATTCCCATGCAACACAATAGGATTAGCAGAGACCATGTGCCTAGATCAGCTGGGAGAAACCTCCATAGTAACATCAATCTCGGTTAGAGCAGCTGCAGTTGTAACTGCAGCACCCACTTTAATCTGCAGGGACACAAGAAAATAGATGATTCTACTGAATGGATAAACCTGCATGCCCCACTGATTTGGAGTCTGGGCTAGTGGCCTGACGGCGGCTGAACATGCCCTGATACTGTGAACTGCACATACCTCGTCCTTCTACAGTTCCTCAAACATCTCATCAACAGCATTATTTGCCCAAATGATCACATTTCAGTCAAAAGCCTCAAATACTTGGGATGTCTTTGACTTCTTTTTCTGGGCTCTTGGTAGGGAGCTGGTTTGAAGGTAGAGCTGCTGAGACACAAACCAGTGCCCATTTGGGATACCTGCTCATGCGCATTTAGTAACCACCATTTGTTCTATCTTGTCTCAGGGTCTGATGTCAACCATTCAAATACTTTTAAAGTCTGCTAGAAGCAAGTAAACATGAGTATATTTTAAAATAAAATGTTGGGGGTCCTGCACTACAGCTTAATTGGTTAATCCTTCCTTTATATACCCTGGGATCCCAAATGGGCACCAGTTCGTGCCAAAGCTGTTTCACTTTCCATCCAGCTCCCTGCTGCCTGGGAAGGCAGTAGAAGTTGGCCCAAAGCCTTGGGACCCTGCACCTGGGACCCTGCACCTGTGTGGGAGATTCAGCGGAAGCTCCTGGCTCCTGAATTCAGATCAGCTCCACTATGGCTGTGAACTGGGGTAATGAGCCAGCAGATGGAGGGTCTTTCTGTCACCTCTTCTCTCTGTGCCTTTCTAATAAAAGTAAGGAAATTTTTAGAAAATATAATGAATGTTTGAAAGAAGCGATATGTGTTTAAAAACTCCTGTTGCTCTCAATTGCTGGACAGAGTCATAACAGCACTTGGCTCTGTGATCTCTTTGACATCCACCTGCTCTTTTCAGAAGACGGATGCTGCAGCTTTCTCTGCTAAGCCGAGTGAGCTGAGTAACTGTGCACATCCTGCCATTCCTGCTCACTGGTCACATGGCCAGTCCTAATCCCAGGAAGAGGCTGTGAGGCCTTGTGTGCGTGGTTCCTGCCTCAACTGTGGTTTTGTTTTTTGTTGTTTTGTTTGTAGTGGTGTTATTCCCTATTTTTCAGATTTCCTATTAAATGTTACATATAAAGTGCTTCTGTTAGCATACTAAACTAGAAATATTGGTGCATTTGAGTAAGAGGATGAAGGGCTGCTCTGGAAGCCTACTGCTCAAACCGGAGATGTAGGGGATTCAACTGCCAGGCGTGTCAACAGATTGTTGCGCCCCACTTCCAGATGTCAGGTTTCCTCATTCTTGGGAGGAGTGAAGCATTTTGAATTCTAGCAAGTTCCCAGCGATGCATAGAGAATCCCTGGAGAGCCCCTTCATCATATATGCCTTGATTTCTTGGAAACTATTTTATAAAAAATTATCTTTGTTTTTTTCTCTGGGCATTTCTAAAAATTACTGCTTCTCCTTGAACCTTATATCACCATAAAATTCATCATAAACATGAAGTCAGAAATAAATGTGGGAAGGATGTGAGAATAAATGCCAACCGCTCTACATAATTGAAGGCTAAATCATCCCTTGGTTGCAAAATTTTTAAGATCTTTTAAAATTTATACTATTCAAATTGTAATCCCAAAATGAAACGGACACACACAATCATATAACCTATGGATAGCGTTTAAGGAAGCTAAAACATTAACACAATAGAGTACACACATGGAGACATTTGTTTCTTTATTAACCAACAGTTAACAATATTTATATTGACCAATATTTACAAATATTTGGTTAATGCTTATATTAACCAGTCATTTAAAAATGATTTAAAAACTGAGACTGATTCTCAACTACTAAGGATGCAATGAGGGTACTTCAGAGAAGTCAGGGAGATAGCTGAGAGCAGCTCTGGATTTGAGCAAACTGGGGTTGGAGCTACCTACAGGAGCAGAAAGGTGAAACTATGGGCAGCTTAAGAAACACAAGGAGAGCTTTCTGTCCTGTGTGCATTGCCAGAAAGGGGACTCCGCATAACCAACATCGTCTTTTCTTGTTAACTTTTTCCAAACAGCTAAAAAATAGAATTATATTTAATGGTTGGATTTGATTCATTCCACTCATACAATGCACACATTGGTGGGTCATTCTTCAGAAAAAAAAATCTTAAAAACAAAACAAAAAACAAAAACAAATTCCTACAGTGTCGTCACATTCCCTGGATAGAATCCGGAGGGAGTCAGCATCCGATTAGAAAATAAATTTCTAATCACTGCTGGGTTGTGACAGCCATGTGAACAGACCCATTGGAGACAGTAAGAAGCACAATCTCATCCTGTGTTGTTCCCAATACCACAATCTAAACAAGTTCATAAGCACTTTGAACTCTTTTTAAATGTAATGCTGCTGGAACAGTTTTCCAAACACTCTGGAAGCTAAGCTGTCAACAGACTCTCAGTGTGTCAACAACGTTTTTCATATTCTCTTCCAACAAAACAAACAACTGAGAGTCAAATAGCTCAAGATGTTTTAACATTTTAATTAACGTGCCATGAGGGGAGGGAGGCAGCATGCCAGCAGGGCTGTACAGGGCCGTGACTGTTTTTGTCAAGTTGGCATTTAACACACTTTGGTAGTCCTAACATCTAAGGATTGATGTGCAACAGTGTCTTTTGTTGAGTTTCTTTGAAAATGAACTCAGTTTGCCTTTTACCTTAAAACTAACTCACTCAGCTTAAGAGCTATTTCATTTAGTAGAAAAAAAAAAGCACCTTTTATAAAAGTACTTAAGTCTTCTGCCAATGAACATTTCTTAAAAGAGCCCTGATTTTCAACAAAACTTTTAAAAGAGAAAAAGATTTGTTTCCTATTCCACTCCAGGTTTCTATGACAGAGATCTATTGCTATTACATAAACTTCTTGGCACTGAGTAACAAACCAATACTATTTTTGAATGACTGGATGGATTAATGAATGTACCTGATATTATGTATCATGAGTATTGATGACTTCGGGCACCCACGAAAGGTGTCAGCGCACACTCACAACGGACTGAGCACAGCATGCAGAGTAAACCCTTTTAATTTCATTGGGGTTGAGAACGCTCCAGGAAGGGAGGTTTGAGGCTTTAACTATTTCTATAAATGTCCTCTGAGATTGCTTAATCCAATAAAAGGACACTAATTATTTGTTTAATTTGTTGTTTTCTGTGCTTGCAGTATAACTCCCCCTCTTCGGTACCCATGTAATAATAAGCTTTCTTCTTTAAAGGCGGGACTCAAATGTTCTCCAAGTGCACATGCTCCCTTTTCCTTCCATTCACAATCCTTCCACCCACATTACTTGCAATGCTACGTTATAGTTAACGTGACTATGTCATCTCTGCCACTGGGTTAGCCTCCTCTTAGGTCTCAGGATCGGGTCTTCCTCTGTCAACATTTTCTTTTTCCTAATGACTTGAACATCTATTAGGTATATGTTGAATCTTATTCTCTGAAATTGGGCCAAAGGGTCTCAGCTGTGGGATCAGGGACAGTTACTGAAGCAAAAAAGTCGTGACCACAACTCAAAAAATGCAACTGATGTGTTTACTAAGAACCTTTGGTCACTAACATCCTTGGAACTGGCCATGACATAGGGAACAAGGTTATGATGCCTGCAAGGAATCTTAACTAGACTGTGGCCTGAATATACAGTATACTTTCTGAGAATGTGTTAAAAACGGACTGTTGTACAAATACATTGAATTGCCCTTTGTGTGTAATGTAACCTCAGCTGGATATCTCTGTTTTTCTAGAGATTGTCATATCTAGCCTGGAACGCCGCATTCACATCTCAAGACAAGACACACCCTTGCGGTCCACTTTGGTTTCACTGAAGAAAAAGCAACTATACCAATGTTTTTAGATTTCTCAGTCTACAGAGAAATATCGTGGCTTCTTTTTCATGAACTAAGTTGATTTATCTGCAGAAACTATTGTTAAACATGTCAACTATAGAATAATACAGGAATCGAGAGAGATTATTTCAAGAACTTTATGCTCTACAGTATAGAAACAAAACACGTTTCTACCTGGAGATTATAGGCTAATGGTATATAACTATCACCTTGCCTAAAACTCCTAAGAGCCTCATGTTTGACGCCTATCTGAGCATATTTTGGACATATTTTTAAAAAGATTTATTTATTTTTGTCGGAAAGGCAGATTTACAAAAAGCAGGAGAGACAGAGAGAAAGTTCTTTATTCCCCAAGTGGCCACAATGGCCAGAGCTGATCCAAAGCCAGGAGCCAGGAACTTCATCCAGCTCTCCCTTGTGGGTGCAGGGTCCCATGGCTTTGGGTCATCGTCTACTGCTTTCCCAGGCCACAAGCAGGGAGCTGGATGGGAAGTGGAGTAGCTGAGATATGAACTGGAGCCCATTTAGGACCCCAGTACATATAAGGTAAGGAATTAGTCACTAGGCCATTATGCAGGACCCATAATTTGAGTATTTTTAACTCTCGCCTCTAAGAGTTCACTCAAATGCCAGTGGTAGGCTGACCGTTGCGAGGCCCTCTTCATGAGCAAAACGCGCACAGTGGCTCTGATTATTGATATTTGGAGATAATCTCATCCATCCTGCCACGTTTGCAACAACAGAATATACAGGGCTTGTATTTAAGCAAAGCATTTTTGGCGATTGGATTTTAAAATGGACTTTTCAAAGGGTCTTAATTGCCTTTTCTTCTGATGCCATTGGCAAAATAAACAAGAATCTAAGGGAAAAGAAGTGTATGTTTCTCTTATGCCCATGATTACAATTCAAATTCTGACTTACTCTTGATCTTCCAGCTATTCTGACAACCTCTTTGCTGAGTGTTGCCTCTGCAGCTCAATCTAACTCAGCTTCTGGTGAGCTGTGCACTCCTTTGAGGCCCAAGAGTTGCACCTGAGCTTCCTTGAGAGGAGAAGCCATATCATTATTCTTCTTTCACCTTAAGAGTTGTTGTGCCGGAGCAGGCATATGATGGCAATTGTCACAGGTTATCGGCAACTCTTGAGAATGAACAGCATTAATATCTTCTGCCCTGACTCCTTGCTTAATCCATGTCCCAATAGTCCATTGCTGACTTGATGTCCCCACTAGGTAGGTATTTCAAATAAAAGAAACAAAGCAGAGCAATTATTTCGCCCCCAGGTATCAACACGATCCTGATCCTCCATTAACACCCTCTTACTTCCAACACCATCACATGTCCCTGGAAAACTGCATTGCTTTCTACCAATCTTTCCTTTTCATGTCATCTTTCCTTAATTCATTCTCCAAGCAGCTGTCTTGTCATTTTCTTCCAGCATCAATCTAATCATTCCTTTCATGCATGATTTTCTTCAGTGGTTTCCATTGCCTTGTCAGTTAGCCTAGCTGGGGATCACAGCAGTGTAGGGGTAAAGCCATGCCGCTCGACCATCTTACATGAGTGCCTGTTTGAGAATTAGCTGCTCCATGTCTGATTTAGATCCCTGTTAGTGTGCCTTGGAATTTTGTGGAAGATGCCCCAGGCATATGAAGACCTGGCAGAAGCTTGAAGCTCCTGGTTGCTCTCTTTTGATCTACCCAGCTCTGGCAGTTGTGGCCAATGAGGAATGAACAAGTAAATGGAAGATCCCATTTTCTCTTTTCCTCTCTAAAACTGTCTTTCAAATAAATGTATCCTGTGAAACACTGTGCACTCATAACTCCACATAACCTGGCTAGTAACACATACAAATCCTATAAGGACCTGTCTCTTTGGCCTGCTTAGCTTTCCTGGTTACTGACACGCAACTAAATATTCACTGCTGAGTGTTGGAGCAGACCTCCAGTCCCACTAAGTATAAAATAGCTGTTTTTTGGCTCATTACAGAAAAAGTTTCCTAACCCCTGTCATACACAAAGTAGCATTTGCTGATGTCTGAAAGAGAATTAAAAGCATATGACATTTTTCATGAGTTAGGCTGACAGTATAGCCTTTTTTATTTTCAAATGTGGTAATAGAGTAGCTCATGTTTATTACTATTCTTGAGATAGTTTAACTGTTTCGGAAAACACTGGCTCCATAAAGGCCTCTGTGAGACATCACTGCTGTGTGATCGGTTGATTTTTGCGACTTGAAAGTATCTTTCAATATATCCTTAAAATGTACAACAATGGGAAGTGATTTGCTGAAATAAAAATGTTATATCTGGCTCCAACCCAAATAGCTGAAGGCCATGTAAAAATCTGAGAAGATGCAGACATAATAGACTCTCCAGGTTGGAAGCAGTATTGCATTTTGCTAAATGCAGACTAATCCTGTGCCACTTAGTAAGCTGAGATTGGGTTTCACTGACAATCTTTATTAACCTCTTTTTTGCTACATGTGTATAACTTTTTACTTTAAAATACACAGGTGGCTTAGTCACAGGATGAAAGAGACTGTGAACTGATTTGGGCGCTACAGGTATTTAAATAATTTCATTAGCCTCTATACTTGATGGAAGTAAAACCTCTCAGTCTTCAAATGCTTTATTGCCTGTTTTGGGGGTCTTGAATTAGAGGTGGAATTTTTGCAGCTGACTGGCTGAAAATTTATAATAGATGGGAATAATTCTAATTAGTGCGTGTCATTTCATTAAGTGAAACCAGGAAGAGAATGTGGCGGTCATGGCCATAGGCAGACAACCGTCATAGGAACAACAGGTTACTTTTTTAATTTAATGTAGCATTTTAATAAGATATTAGTCATAATAATGGGAGCTATCACAGTAATCAAGAATATTAAACCTTACTAATAAGAAATAAACAAAAAAGACCACTCTGAGTTTCTGAGTTGCAATTTACAATATTTGTACCTTTCTAGTCATCTTTCAATCTATTTTTGTCTTTGGCTTTTTTCTCATCTTTTTGCTTTCTTCTACTTAATCTTAGTATTTTGACAGCAACGTCTGAGAATTTGACACCTAAGCCTACTCGGTCAGCCTTAAGTCTGCTCGGGTCCCTAGGTAGCACTGTCCTACTTGCTAAATGAAGCCATCAGTGCTGTACTATATCCATGCAGGGTAAGAGTTACTCTTATTCTTCCATTACAGGTCACATGGCTGAGTTTGCTTTATTTTTTTAATCAGACAGTGTTAAAAAATACCCAACGAAAGCTAAAAAATTAACCAGGCAAATTACATAGAAACATTTTTTTGTTCCTTCTCAAAAGTTCCATTACTTGGAATTTCCATTACTTGGAACTGTTATGCCAGATATGTCAGAAAACAATAGGGTCATTGACCTAAAAGCACCAATCTTAAGGTCTTTAGAAGCAGTGCTGTGGAAACAGGTCTTAAAAAAACTCCCAGGTAACAACAAATTGTGAGAGCCCATAGGATATATTTTCAAAATATATAAAATTTTAAAACAATATGTTCTCCAATCGTACTCCATTTATTGCCTTTTCTATAATACGTGTCTTTCCTTGTGCTCTAATCCAGAGCCCAATTCTCTGTTAGTGGATAATCAGAAAAATACCTTAGGACCATTATTTTGTTTCTAGACTTCTGATGCTGTCGGACTTGTCCCCTAGAACCAAAATGTTAATAAATGCCACCTTGTTAGTGAAGGCATCCTGCAAATGCTCACAAAATCTCTTCCTCCAGGAATTATATTACCTGTGATTATTTAATAATATTCCCCTTACACTTCTGGACTTCTATTCATGGCTTTCTAGGTGCATTGTCATTTACACTTAGAGTCATTTGTTTATTATAAAAAAAAGACAGTTTAAATTCACATCTGCCATGAAACACTGATCCTCTGAAACTCTATTTCTAGGCATAATCTGGGTCTTTTTAAGAGTTATTTGTATATATGCTGAAGCATCAATGAACTCTTACATCCCTGTCAGTTTAACAAAAAATTGAAATGTGATCAACAACCAACATAAAAATGGAAAATTGTTCAATGTCACTATTTGTTGGCGGAATGAAAATCAAATTCATATTGAGCTATCAGTTCCAGTGAGGATGGCCACCATGAAAGAGAGAAAAGTTAGCCAGTACTGGTGAGGTTGCAGCGAGAATACAAATGAAGATACTTATGGAGTTTCGTCACACTACTAAAACAAACAGAATGATCTTGGGATCCAGCAAACCCAACCCCTGGGAGTCTATCAAAAGGCAATGGAATCAGCCAGTATGTGGAAGAGCCATCTATACTTTGATGTTTGTTATAGATATTCATAATATCAAACAAAAAAAATCTAACTGGCCACCCACACATAGATTAAGTAAGGATGGTGCCTATAATGGAATACTAGCCAGCAGTAAAAAGAATAAATCTTGTCATCTGTAATAGCACAGATGGAATGGAGGCCATTAAGTTAAAGGACATTAGACACATACAAAACAATAAGTAGTGCATGCTCTTACAAAGATCTGGAGGTCAGATAAGTTGCTGTCACAGAAGTTGGGAGTTGAATGGCAGCTACCAGAAGCTGGGGATGGTAGGGGAAGTTTGGTGTGAAGAAAGATTGATTGACAGTTCCAGCTTAGAGTTAAGGAATAAATAATTTTGATGTTCTTCTGCACAGAATAACTGTGCAGATAATGAAAAAGGTAGTGCATAATTGTCATAAAATAGAGCAAAAAGAATGTATTCTCATGTTTTCATCATAAAGAAATAATAAATGTTGCGGGAGATGGGTATTTTCATCCTGACTTGGACACTAAATAATGTATAAGTGTATTAAAACATCAAGGGAACCCCATAAACACCCATCTTTGTGTGTCAGCTGAAAATTTTTAAAAATTAAAAAAAAGTAAAACTGAGGACTACTCTTCAAGTGTACACATAAATTACAAGCTACTTCTAGACAACAGAAAGAGGTTCTGCATTGAAGAAAAATGCTTTTAGCAATGTCATCCTGAAATAGATTAAATAAGCTCAGAAATCCTTGGCCTCAAACATCTACCTTTGCATCTGGGAGAGACGATGAAGGGCATGGAGTTCAGGCAGAAGCTTGTGTAAGTAGAACTCTGGTATATAAAATGTTATGGTTGGGAGAAAAGAGTTAAAGATGGCTGGTTTGCATGGGCCTGTTACATAAATGGAATATCTCCCATGTCTCTGTTTAGTCAGTTACCCTAAAATATGCAAAAGCTTGGACAACTGGAAGAAAACTAAAGCCAATGAACATATACAAAATGCATGTGCCCTAGTTCTATAAAGAGCTAAACATTCAGGTGTCCTTTGCCTGAGAGTTCCAAGCCAAGGACAATGTCACTAACAGGGCATCTCAAACCCATGACATTCCTTCTAAGTCATGCACAGAAGTTATTACCATACCTGCCATTCTATTTCAATTCATACTCCACTCTTTTTGATTATCTCTTTTATTTCACTAAATAAATGTGTATTCCACATGGAGAACATTAGGTATATAGCATCAGCTTAGACACAAAAACATTACAGTGGGAAATAGGTATTACATCTCTCCTTAATAGCTATAAGGGATGGCCAAAGACCTTTAAACCTTGACATCTAATTATTATGTAAGATCACAATTTCTACCATTTATTTTTCTGCTAGAAACCAAATGGGAACAAGGGGGTGGGACAATTATTTTTAGCTGGGCAATTAAGAAGATGTTGAAGAAAGAATCACTTTCATATATCTTGCAAGATTATTCCCTGAAGAGGGAACAGAAGTAGTAAAAGCATGAATGGCATACTTTCATGATATGAAGATGTTTGATGCAGACTGGATGAGAAGTATCTAGAACAGAATACAATATGTACTGAGTAGAGAAATACAGAGGATTCCAGTATAGGTCAGGACTTTGGAGAATATCAGTGATGGGTACATGAGAAATTTATGTTAGTTTATATACCTTTACGTTACTGAATATATATGTACCTAATATATATTTAATATGTTATATAATATTATGTTACATTTAATATATATATACATATATAGTATTTAAGTTAATTTAAAACTGAAAAAAGGCTTGGAAACATATTTTCAAAAAAAATACACTAGTCATCAGGGAAATGCAAATTGAAACAATAATGAAACAAACTGTTATCTATTAGTGACTAATATCAAAGTATTTGAAAGGCGCAAAATGTTGGCAAGAATGTGAAGAAAAATAAATCTTCATAGATTTCTGGTGGGCAAGCAAACTGATTACAACCATCACAGAAAATGACATGAAGGCTCTTCAAAAATGAAAGCAGAACTACCGTGTGATTTATCAACTGCTCTTCTGACTATATAACCGTAAGAGATTAACGTGGAGGTAAGCGTTGTGGCTCAATTGGTTAAGCTGCCACTGGAGACACCTGTATCCAACACTGGAAGTGTTGATTAAGACCCCAGCTACTAGGCTTCTAATCCTGCTCCCTACTCGTGTTCCTAGGATGCAACGATAGATGGCTCATGTACTTGAGCTGCTGACACCCATATGGGAGGCCTGGATGGAGTCACAAATTCCTGAATTCAAACTGACTACACCATGGCATGCAAAATGAATCACAGAATGCAAGATGTCTTTCTCGTCCCTCTATTACTCAGTTTTTAAAACAAATATCTTTTAAAAAAAAGAAAGAAAAATCAGTAGATCAAAGAGATATTTTCCCTCTCATGTCCATTGCAGTGCTATTTGTAATAAAGTTGAAAGAAAAAAAGTTGTAGATACTTGGATATATGAAATGTGTTACACAGATGTATACTCACAATGGAATACTATTTAACCTTAAGGATCCTAAAACATAAAAGAAATACTGTCATTTTTAACAGTGTAGAAAAAAACTGGGAGATACCACATAATGTCACTGCCATATGGAATTCAGAAATCAAACTCATAGAAGTTGGAGGCAAAATGCTGGTTACCAGAATTGAGGTGTTAGCGTTTGGGGGAGATATTATTTAAAAAAGCATGAAATTTCAGATTTATTTGTACAGGAGGAATAAGTTCAAAAGACTGTAGTACATTATATTTACTTGCAAATTCCTGAAAGAGAATATTTTAAGTGTTCTTTCAACTCAAAAATAGTTATGAGTGCAAGATAATAATACATTAGTTAGATTCACTTAGCCATTCCACAATCACATTGTATGGCATCCATTTTTGTCAATTAAAATTTTATATATATATATGTATATATATATACACACACATGAATATATGTCATATTTAGAAGGCACACACTTTAAAAGAAAAGAAATTATCTGTGTATACATTTAAAAGGAGCAACATAAGTCCACAGCCATACCACCCTGAACAGGCCAATCTCGATGGATCTTGGAAGCTAAACAGGGTTAGATCTGCTTAGTGCTTGCATGGGAGGAAGAACCACATAATCATTATTTTGAAATATTGGACTTTACTCATCTCTCATTGTGACTCAGACAGGCTTAGGCATTCCTCGAGGCTCACATTATTTTAATGGGTATGACCCCATCAAGTCATCCCTAATTTTGGCAATGGCCTATGCCCTTCTATTTCCTAATTGTAACACTTTCAAATGCATTTGGGCCCGTGTTGTAGCATAATAGGTTAAGGTGCTGACTACAATGCTGGCAACCCATATTGGCACTGGCTATTGTCTGTCTGCTCTATTTCTGGTCCAGCTTCCTATTAATGTGCTTGGGAAGGCAGAGGATATTGGCCCAAGTCCATGGGCCCCTGCATCCATGTGGGAGATCTGAATGAACTGCCTGGGTCCTGGCCTCAGCCTGGGCTAGCCCAGGTTGACCTTTGGAGAATGAAGCAACAGATGGAAGAATCCCTTCTTCCTGTCTCTCTAACTCTGCCTTTCAAAGAAATAAATCTTAAAAACAAAACAGAATAAAACAAAGTCAAGTGTATTTAACACTTAAATTTTTAGTATGCAATATCCAGGAATGAGAATAAAGTGTGGAGGACAAACCTCATGGACAGCCTAGCTGTATAACCATCCGCTAACCTGAATCAGCTCAACGCTTCAGCATCTCTGCTTTTCCTCCACACACTGATAATAACTAATTCTAATGTGTGTGACGGGCCATGGTAGTTAGGAAAATGTCAAACAATGTTTCCTAACCCTCCCTCTCTCCCATCCTTCCTTCCCTCCCCCCATCCCTCCTTCCCTCCTTCATCTATCTATCTATCTATCTATCTACCTACCTACCTACCTACCTATTTATCTATCTATCGTCTATCACTTAAAGCCATTTGAAAACTGGGGCTTCATCATTTTCATATTCAACGTACGATAATAATACTTCATACAACACATGTTCCTATGTTCCAATCCAGGATGCTGCTAATGGCCTGGGGAAAGCAGTAGATGTCAGTCTGGGTGTTTGGGTCCCTGAGCCTTTGTGGGAGGCCTGGATGAAGTTTCTGGCTCCAGGCTTTGGGCTGGCCCAACTATGGCCACTGTGGCCATTTAGGGAGTGAATGAGTAGATGGAAAAATCTCCCTGCAATTCTTTCAAAATAAAGACATTTTTCAAAAGTTCATTTTCAACAGTAAAGGCAAGGTGAAACAAATAAAAAAGGTTTTGTATCAGATAAAATCAAGTAATTTTGTGGTAACAAGTTTTTACTCTGCTGATAAGCACAATCACACAAAAAAGTGATGACACAGCGAGGCTGATATATAGAGTGAGCTCCTATCTGCTGGTCCACTTCCTAGATGTTCCAAAGGAGCCAGACGCTCAGTCCGGCTCTCCAGTGAGGATGACAAAAACTCATCCCATTCACTACTGCGTCCCAGGGTCTGGATGAGCAGCCAGCTGCGGCCAGAGCTGCAGCCACGCATGGCGCCCAGGCCTTCAGTAGACACAGGAATCTCAGATTTAAAGGATTACCTTTTGCATGTACTCCTACCACAAAACTAAAAATAAATAGTCCAACAATTTCAAACTGATTGCCATGAGGAAGAATTGAAAAATCAGACCTATATTAGAATGTCATTTAGTATGTTAAAAGACAATTCTGGATGTAAATTATGTGCTTGTGCAAAGCACAGCAACTAGCATTGATTAAATTCCAAGGAATTAAATCCAACGTACACAGTTATTCTACAATATAAGCCACAAAACTGTGTTCTGAGGTTACAAAGATACCAGCTTCAATTTTTCTCTGTCAAGAAATATACCCAACTATACACAAATAAGCCAATGTTGAAAAGAAATAATATAAAAGTGAAAGTCACAATGGGCAAGTAACTATAATATTTATTTAAAAAAATTGAGAAGTTCAAAATAGGTCAAAAACCAAAATACATAATATTTTTAAACAAAAATTAAGAAAAAAATCTGCACAAATCCAGACTTGTTCATTTCAGTTATATTTTGGGAGAAAATCATTGTGCCCAACTTGTATTGGGTGACTTGATGTCAACAGATACTATTAAAATCTTATGGATCTTCAAAGCAAATGTGTACAGCCCACCCTAGAACTGAAAGCATGCACACACATGCCTTCCTATGGGAAACTTGAGTAAAGAGGAATAAGGATTGTCCATCAAGCCATTTGATTTGAATGGCGTTTACCGGGACAGGGTTGTGGCATAAAGCAGGCAGAAGAATCCGTTAAAGGAAATGATACGAAATAGCCATTTTTCTTACAATAGGTGAAAGAAAAGCAAATATATGCACCAAGAAAATCAAGGCTGCTGCTCAAGGCCACATCTAAACTAGTATACTGTATGGTCACCCATGTTCAAAAGCTGTCTTTAAACTGCTTAAACAGATTGTTAATGCCTCATTTGTTGCCACTCTTAATATTTAGCCCAATGCCCGTAACTTAATAGATACTCAGTAACCAGTTGTTGAATAAATCAATAAGTGAATTAGTATGAACTTGGGCACCAGCTGGTCAATAACTCAAGGCAGACACCTAGGAAATCATGCCACAGTTCACCTTTCCTTTCGCTTCCCAAAGTAACTCAAAGTTACCACTGGCTTCTTGCACTTTAACAAAGATATTAGGGGAAGGGGGAAAAAAAAACTGTCAAATGAGAACGACATTGTGTTGAAGAAAAATATTGACATTTACAAAAAATGAACAAAGCTCTTAGTGCTCCTCTCTCTTTTAACATCGCTTTACCAGCATGGGAAAGCACAGAGGTTAACAGATTTAGCCGAGAAAGCAGGTTGCAGTTCCATTGACAGCTAGGCAATGAAATGACATCAAGTATTGGATGATTGCCCTCAATTAGCCTATGCAAAGCAAGAATTAATTACCAGCATTGAAAAACCTCACCTTTGACTCCTCTTTTCAAGATCTCACTTACACAGTGTTCCTCTGGCATTAAAAAATGAAGGTCCAGTAAATTTGATGACTTGCTTTTCTCAGAATATATATTAGTGGGATGTAATGACTGTTGTGATACGGTTGTTCAAATTTAACATAAGTTGACTCAGATAATTTAAGAGATGCATATAAATATACATGTGGATATAAAGATACCTAGATATATTGATGCAAAGACACATTCATGAATGGTTGAGATTAAGTGGTTCAAAATGCAATGGACATTCGCGGTATCCCTTGCCCACACTAGTTTTGGCATTCTCAAGGCAGCAATTAAATATATTAAAGTAGACCTGTAAAATAGCTTTAGTATTATCCTGGGAAATAAATCATAATAAAATAGTGTCTATATAGGTGGAGATTTAATTTTTTTTGGCAAATTCTCCCAACAAAAGTTGTATATCTTTTCCTCAAGCCAGTAATAAAGGAAAACCAAATGAATCTCTAAAGCTGTTCACTTAATGAAATGATTTTATGAAGCAAACGATAAAAGCTTCATTGGCAACCAAAAAATATTGTTGGGACCCTCAGGAACAAGGGTCCTGCAGAAATATTTTGTCAGGGGGAGATGCTTCTGGGCAGATAGAAACATGTAGCTTGACTTAGTTAATTTTGCTAGATAACACAATGTGAGCTAGCAAAAGCAGGAAGCGGTGGAATTCAAGAGGGGCGAACATAGAGAAGTGAAGAAAGTCAGGGAGCAGGAGAGGGTGCTTGGAAAAGGAAATGGGCATTTTCTTAACCACACGTTTCAGCTCCACCAAGAGCTCATGTGTCCAGTGGCTGAACACATGTGAGACCGTGCTGCCGACGAGGAAACTAAAATTTGAAAAGCGACAGGAAAAATGTTGCCGAGAGCAGATAGCACTCCGGGCAGTGTGCCTTCTCACAGCGCTGATTTTAACTAGTGCGTTTTCTGAAGTAGGTCATCATTTGCTGAAATGTTCCAAATCTCAATCACCTCCACAGCTACTTAGTGTCCCTAGGAGCTAGCAAGGAACAGACTGGATTTTAACAGAGGCGCATTCAGCCCTCATGACATGTTTTATGTTATGTATCCTTGATATAAACCAAGGCATCAGAATCGTACAGATGTCTCCTATCAGGGGTCGTCCAGACTTCCTCTACTGAAGCCACAGGCAGAAGCACAAATGTAGATTGACATTCAAAGGTTAAATATGAAGGTACGTTGAAAGCTTGTGGGAAATGGAATTAAGAAATAATGTACATCACGAGAAAGTACCCAGAAAAA
Source organism: Ochotona curzoniae (assembly GCF_017591425.1). Classification (NCBI taxonomy): domain Eukaryota; kingdom Metazoa; phylum Chordata; class Mammalia; order Lagomorpha; family Ochotonidae; genus Ochotona; species Ochotona curzoniae. The sequence goes on from NW_024466502.1 coordinate 13,317,644, forward strand.
TGCATTGACAGATGAAGATACTTAAAAGGATTACTAGCATTACTTCTGGCAAAACCTTGCAAGGGGGAAGAAGAGTTTGGGTTCGATTTCTGCTGTCAGTGGCAATTTCCGGTCACATAACTGGGGCATGTTATTTCTCCTGGTTTTGTCTGTGAAGTGGGAATATCTTTAGTGTCCAGTCCAGAACCGGCTATGCATAGGGCTGTGCTTACAGCTAGTGAGGGTAGGATTATATGTAACCTCTTTGTGTCTCTATCATCATTATACTAACATATTGAAGGTAATCCTATAAACCTGCATAGTATTCCTTTAAAAATATGTTTTATTTGAACAACAGAGCATTAGTTAGAAAGAGAGACAGAGATCTTCTATCTGCTAGTTCACTCTACGAACGGCCTTACCACCAGTGTTGAGGCAGGGTGAAGAAAGCAGTCAGGGGCTTTATCATGGTCTCCCATGTGATTGGCAGGTGCCCAAGTACCAGGCCATCCTGTGCTGCCCTTCCTAGTACATTAGCAGGTAGCTGGATGGGAAACACAACAGCCAAGACTCAAACCAGCATTCTGACATGAAATTCCAGCCTTGCAAGCAGCTCTTAACTTGCTGCACCACAACATCACCTCAGTTCAAAGCATATGGCTGACAGTCACCTACAACTATGTTGCTTCTTTTTCACTGGCTTTCAAGAAAAAAAACAAAAAGTTTTGGTGCTTCTGTCTCTAAGCCAGTACTCAGTAAATGTGTCAAAAAGGGGGTGGGGTGTTTAAATGCAAATAAAACTGCATGGTGTGTTTTTCAAAGGGTGTTGATTGCTGCAGGCCACAGACCTGCATTTAAAAAAAGTTGATTCTGCGCTTTCAAAAACAGTTGGCAAACAATGAGTCACACTGCATAATTGTGTAACTTTTTAAAAAATTATTTTCTGACAGCAATATATTTGTGTAATTTTAAATTCTGTTGAAACTGGCTTATTTAGATGATGTTTGCCAACTTCTGCGTTGGGTGTTAGGGAGTGAACCACTCAGTTTAAGCAGAGGAACACTGGGCAACTGTCTTCGCACAGTGGTTTTGAAATCCACCCCAAAGTAAACAGAAATTGGCAATCTGAAAATGTCACCCACCCTGAGCTTTCAATGGTGTTACATTTTAGCTATAACTAATACACTGTAAAGTAAAGCTTGCAGGGCCGACACATGTGCTTCTCATTTCTCCCTGACCACACTGAGCATCTTTCTTAGAAGCTAGCTCAGCTTTTCAGGAGCTCAGCAGGCCTCAAGAAAACAGCAGTAATTTTGTGCTAGAAACTTGGGTTTAACCTACAGTGCTTTAAACTTTAGGCCTTGGATCTGGGTTCAGATCTTAGATAGAAATCCTGAAAATCTAATCAGAGATCCTAACCTGTTTAGGCATCAGTGTGTCCTCATTGGTAAAATCAGTCTGAACCTAAATGCTGTGATACTACAGGCTTGCAGTAGTGTGTGGCATGCAGGAAGCCCAGTCAATAATAACTGTCAATAAGTACAGAAAATGACATCCTCGTTTTCCACTGCATGTGGCTCCTTTCTCCTCTTTGACCATTCACACTGGCTCTTTTCCCTTCTGACTTTTCTTGGGTCTCTTTTTCCAATCCTTCCTGTCTCCATCCAGACATCTTCTGTGGGCTGTGGCTGAGCTTTTTGTCTACTCTATCACCTGCCAACAAAATGCATTATTTTTTTCTCATCAATTTTCCTCGTCCAATTGAGCACAGTTTTCTTAAAGGAGGATTTTTTTTTAATGTTGATCCCCATGGGTTTCCAGAGTCCAGAGGGTGCAAGATGCATTATTGCAGGTCTTCAAAGCGTTCTTACCAATGGATCAACTTGTATGAAGAGGATGATGTGTAAGAATCCCTTTGTGTTAGCTTCTTTATTCAACTCACGCATCAGGATGTTACTTCGAATACAACCCTGCATCGTTACATGGAGTTTCTGAAAGAGTGCATCCATCACACGGGCATTATACATGACTTTTACTAATTATAGCATTAAGTGCGCTGGGGATTCTTGTGAAAGTAATATACTAAGGAGAGCTTGGAGAACGTGTGCAACATTAGCATAAGTTAACTTGAGATGGAGCTAAAAGCAGGGGCTGTTTTGTGAACGGTGTCCAAAGATTCCAGTGCTTTTAAAAATGACTTTAAGAAGTGAGATGGATGGGAGGAATATGAACAGCCAACCCAGCAGTGTGGGCAGAGAGTTCATATATACAAGTCTTGTCCACTCTTCAAGAGCATGTGATATTTAATGAATATTTAAGAACTTCTTCTCAGCATACCTAATCCATGCTCACAGGAAAAATGACCCATTCCTGGCAAATTGGGCCTAGAAATGTCTCTAGAAGTGAAGACTTTAACTGAAATCCCCCTGATCAGAGGCAATGCCCTTTATGTTCATGAATCCCAGAAAAAATAGTGTGTGTGGCCTGGAAGGTAGGGTAGCTTCCTGAATTGCCTAATTAGAACTTATCTTGTACTTGAGGTGTTTTCTAGATGGGTTTGATGAATTTCAACATGGTGTTGTCTTGAAGGGAAGGCTTGAAGTTGACTTGCTGGCAAGCTGAGCTTTTATCCACCCCACATCTTTCTGAAGAATCTAATGCCTAATTAGCAAATGGCAGTCTTGAGAAATTCACTGTTTAGTAGCCTAAATATAAGACACCCTAGTGGTTAAAGCAGGACAAATAATGGTTTGATGGCTACAGAGATCACAGATAACATTCTTTAAAGGGAAAGTCAAATCAAAGGGTGTAGACTGAGCCAGTGAAAAGTGTGGGTGAGCAAGCTATTCCAAATTCTGATTAGCTAACCAAGTTCACAGAGGGATTTAACAGTTCCCTGCAACTCCCACGATCACACACAAGTAAGTGACACACTGAATAAGATAGGAGGATCAAAGGTGGACTTATTCATTAATTATGGTTTATTTTGTCTGTTTGAAAGGCAGAGTGACAGAGAAAAAAGGAGGCATACAGAAATAGATCTGAGTCTGCTGGCTCACTCTGAAGATGGCTGCACTGGGCAGGTTTGGGCCAGACTAAAGCTGGTAGCCTGGCACTCTATCTGGGGCTCCTTTGTGGGTGGCAGGGGCGGAGTCAATAGGCTATGCCCAAGCACCTTCCAAGTACATTAGCAAGGAGCTGGATAGGAGTTAAGGTGCTGCTGGAACTCAAACTTGTGTCAGATATGGATTGACTGAAGCTAAAGTGTAGCTTAATCCATGATGTCACAATGCTAATACCCAGAGAAGGATTATTTTAAATCTTCTTGGGAAGTTCTGGGAGTATGTAAGATCAATGGGGAAGCTGAACTGTATACATAGGCTAGATAACTAGAGCAGCTCTTTGTTACTTCAGACTGTGATATTCCTCATGTGGTCATTTAAAGAACTCACTGAATCTCTTCAGCCACTCCCATCCTTCCTTAACAACCACAATCTTACAGGATGGGCTTTAAAAAGGCATTTATTTACTATTTAATAAAAACAATTAGTTTAATGAACTGACAAACCAGACTGCCCTGCACACCTTGGTATGCACTGAGACACAGGGTGTGCAATCGCGTGACTCCTTGAGTCCCACTGTATTCCCTTGGCCCCAGATGAAGCTCAATTGCAGAGTGCACTCCTCAACATTTGTGAGACAAACGAGATGATAGGCGAGATGAAGCCACAAGCGCAGCACTCCCCTGTGGCTCCAATTAGCACAGAGTAAAAATGAGACCAGCAGTCGTGTATAATTTAGACTCCTGCTCTCTGGCTCTTCCTGCCGTGTGGAAGGAAGTGGGACCTGCTGAGGTGCTCAGCACTGGGAGGCAGCCCTCTGGGGTTGGTTTGCCAGTGAATTCTATGACTTACTTTGTGACTTTGCAAGGTGCTTCTTCTCTGTCAAAGTGACTGAAGCAACCTGCTATTGCAAATGACAGGAATGGTCCTTGTGGATGGCAGAGAGCCAGGAGTCCCTTCATACACGTGGTGCTCAGCACAGCACAGCGCAGCACAGCACAGCAGAGAGCTAAAGCTTATTTTGTCAGATCGCCACTGTGGGTTGTTGAGACTGGTGGTTCACCACAAGGAGCACTGGCTAAAACTATAAAGTACAAACTTTTCTCCCTTAAAGGTTGTGTTTGATTTTGCATCCACATCAGTAAATAAATTGTGAACCAGCCCAACGATAAGAACGTTTAAATACATTCCTAGTAAGTCTGTAACCTTATTTGACTAAGACAGTGTGCAGGTGGAAAGGATTTGTTTTTTGAGAGGAAATATCCAGGTTAGAATTGAAGTGCTGAGAACTAGACTAAGAAAGTAGACGGACACAAAAAAATTCAAATTTTCTTTTGTGTGCCTGGAAACAGATATTCACAGAGGAAAAACAAAATGATCAGAGCCCTAGGAAGAGTCTGGACAGGAGGTGGGTAGAATCCCCCTGCTGCATGGGAAGCATGGAGAAGCCCTGGAGTCTGTGCAAAGCAGAGCAGGTGGACGTCTCCAGGTGCGGTTCCTCTGAGTCACACAGCAGGAACTTGGCTGATACACTGGCTAAGGGAAGCTGTCTTGGGAGCAGGTCTACGTTACATCAGCGCTCACAGTAACACTGTCACTTCTCAGGCCAGTTGCCAGCTTACAAGATCCCTGGGAGAATGTCTTCCTCAAAGATTATATTTCAGAATGTCAGGAAGAAAACGCATGCCTCTGAGAATAAAGAGCAATAATTAAAATCTGACATTTCTTGAGCATTCAACCTTAGGCCTGTATTGAATGACTTATACATTTTATCTCATTTTATTCCCCAAATCAATGCTATGAAGCAATTGCACTCATTATACACTTGTATATACAACTTTGCCCATGCCTATTTAGCATCTATAAAAGATAGCTGTTTTCCATTTTAGTTTAGAATAATCAGGATGGGAAGAGACAGGGGAAGACATTCTTGGATTGCAGTCTTCACTTCAGAATAGAGCGACAAATCATCTGCATCTGTCCCAGATGTCCTGGCTTTTGCACACAAACCCAGGAAGTCCTTATCCATATGCAAACAGGCATGGCTGGTCACACCATCTCCCTAGTCGTAGTTCCCAACTACTTGGAGGAATGAGCACAGGTTTCTAAACCCTTACATACCTGCAGTACATTTAACGGCTCTGTTGTCTCAGTAGGTTTTCTAGATGCTATGCTGCTGTCTACCAAGATTGGAAAAAAATGAACTTCAAGCACAGGATATGGAGACAGTCTGAATCATCTCTCCCAGACCCACATTCTTGTAGAAGTGGCACATGTGTGCCAATAGCTGTGCTTACTCCCTTTTTCTGAGCTCAGCCACACCTACGATTATGATCAATTAAGAGCAAAGAAAACAGAGGTAAAAGTACAGGAGAAAAAAAACCAATGTGAGTTAGAAAGATAGGGAATCAAACTGATGCTGGAATAAGACGAGCAAACACGTCTGAGGGGAAGATGATTGAAAGGAGGTAGTGCCCATGAGCTTGAGTATGGGCAGCTAGAGGAAATGGCACCCATCCCTGATCAGCTTCTTGTCTACCCAGAGGCCTCTGCTCCTCTCTAGGATGCTACACCCTGCACCCCTTCTCCGTGCTCCAGCAGCAGCCAGTTACAGCCTGCATCTCACTGAACTGGGATCATTTTACCAGCTATTTAATACGTCTCACCCAGCAGCGTCAAGAGCAGAAATCTAGCACCCTTTCTTCAGAGAAGTGTGCATTCCTATTAAACTGTGATAACCTTTGGCAAGGAGACTGTATTTCATTGCTCTGTCTTCTCTGAGAAGGAATTTTCCTTCTGTTCTCACATGGTTATTGAAGAAACAAAGACTATCATATTTAGTGGAAGAAGAAAAAAGGGCGTGCTTTTAGGAAAATATTGACTTGAAAAATCTTTTCCCCGAGTAAACGATTGTAAGGGAATGAGCCCATAAAAGTCCTCACAGAAACGTACAGGGTTAAGGAATTATTTTGGTTTTGGTTTTTGTTTTTCCTCATGACCACATTTAGGTTGACCCAGAGCATTAAACCAATCTAATTCTAGTAGTCCTTATGTTTTCTTTGAAACTGGATTGAAATCCCACTCTAGCTAATTAGGAAAGAGTAAACCGATGAAGCCGCCCAGTTGGGATCTGGGGGAAAAAAAAAAACACGCTGTAAAGCTAGGCCTCATCACCAATGAACCATGCACCCATGACCTCAACAAAATGGGAAAGAAAACTCAATGTCTCATTGTTGATGTCCATTATTTTGAAAACTCACTAAAACTAGCATTGAAAGCAAGTCTTAACTTGCTTTAGTAACCTGCCTATGCAAGTTAGCGTTTATGTCCAAGTCAATTTCTCTACAAGTGTGGTCCCTTCTGGTGGTGATGCTTCCGGTCAGGCTCTCCTTACGTCCCTCTGCCTGGCCATTTACACACTTGCCTTTGTGCTAGCTACATGAAGACAGAGAAGCTGTCACAAATCTCCATCCATACATTCATTCCTCTGTCTGTGTATCCATGAATGCGTTTGTCCATCTAGCCACCTCATCCATGCTGACGGATACCTGGTCTCTCTGTGCTAGCATGTGGGAAACTATTCCATTTAAAGTTGATATGAAGAAATGTTTTCGTGAAATCAAAACTACCCTCCTGATATTCAAAAAAACTTGAATCATTCCGTTTCTCTCTCTTTCTTTTTCCAGTTTGTTACTCAGCAGTGTAAGAAGCCAAATCAGTGGGGGAAAGGGGTGCTTCCTAAATTTTTTCTTGAAGATGAGTTACATTTGTTTAATAACAAAAATTCACAGGACATTCATCAGCTGCTTCCTCATCTGTGTTCTATACATGTAAGAGTGGAGTGTTAAAATAAACTCTTTTTTTAAGCTCAGCAAAATTTCCCCTCTTAGGCGGCCAGATGTTGCGGCTGAACACGAAGCTGGTAGTTAGCAATCAGGCCCTACTTTGATGGGAATCCGTTTTAACTGCTCAGAGAAAGAGTATTTCCAATAATGTTCCCTTCATTTACGAAACAGAGTATGTGCTTAATTCGCCTCGCCTATACATTGGAGTGGGTGTTTCCCATAAGAAGTCTTCATAGTTATTCCACGAATGAGTAAAACGGGATTATTTTAACTGTAACATTCCAATCCATTTGGATTGAAGAAGGCATTTTTCTGGTTGATAAGGATTTTAAAAATGTGTTTACTCTGCGGCAATAAACACTAAGTTCAAAGTCTAAAGCTAAAAAAAAAAGCGACAGAGAGCACTGTAAAAATACACTCCCACATTCATCCGCACCCCCGCACCGCGGTCAGCTTCCCTGGCTTAGAACTAACTGCAGATCATTTTACTTAGCTTCTTTCAACAAAATAAGATTTTCTGGTGGAGTACTTGTTGCTTTTTCATGCCACATTAAGTAGAAACGTTAAGGATGTCCAAAATCCAGCTGCTTCTGCTCTGATAAGCAGTGAATATCGTCTGAAAATGGAGAGCCTTCATTAGAGCAGATTTCTTTTTCAGCAGTAGCTTTCCAGTTATCTAATGCCTAGCATCCTGATTATTTAGCAAGTTATCAATTATATCACCGGGAATAAATGCTCAGGGAACAACGCCCATTCTCATTCTAGGCAACCTAGCTTTAAACCGTGCATATAGAGTCCAATGTTAGCAAACCCTGGGAAAACCCAGGTGTTCTGGGCACTGTTTGTTTTGCAGTCCATCAGGTACATGTCCATTTGAGCTGAAATGAGTGACCCAAAACGAATGGATTCTGTTTTTAACCAGTGACAATTATATTCATTTGGTTTTAAGCTAAGCAAAGGAGGTCATTCCAGGATGTGGTTTAGCTTTGGCATAATGAAGCCAAAAACATGAATCCCTATTTTACTGGGTTGTTGACCAAGATCTTGGTATTTTTAATGGTGACTTGATGATGGCAATTCACACAGATCTCTCCTGGGGTTGTTCTTTCTCTCCTCCACCTTTAAAATCTTCTAAAATATTTTTTCTCGAGGTCCTGGCACAATATGGCCAAGCAGCTAAAGTCCTCACCTTGCAAGCATTAGGATTGCATATGGGTGACAGTTCATGTACTAGCAGCCCCACTTCCCATCCAGCTTCCTGTTCCTTGCTGTGGCCTGGGAAAGCAGTAGAAGACGATCCAAAGCCTTGGGACCATGCACCTGAGTGGGAGACCTGGAAGAGGCTCTGGGCTCCTGGCTTTGGATTGGCTCAGCTCTGGTTGTTGCAGCCACTTGGGGGAATGAATCAGTGGAAGGAAGCTCTCTCTCTCTCACCTCCTCTCTGTATATCTGATTTTTCAATCAAAGTCAAACAAATCTTTAGCAAAATACTTTCCTTGAGTATAATATAGTAAACTTAAGCAATATTTTAAAAGTTGTACCAGTAGTTTTGCTTTTCTTTTTTTAAAAAATGCTTTTGTTTTTCTTACATTAATTATTACAAGAACATTTGACCTAAGATATCTATGTTCCTAACAAATTTCAGATACATATTTGGAATTATTAGCTGTATGCTAGATCTCTCAAATTTAATTTTTATTTTAATCAAGTTGGTTAACTTGGCCTTTTAACAAAGAAAAACTTCAGACCTCCAAGTATGCATATATATGCAAAATATATTACTGGCCAGTATCACACTGTCATATTTGCAAGTGCTCCATACATTTCCACATATATCTTTTCCCTTTATGATTGCACAACAAAAGACTGAATTCTAATGCACACACCCTTTTGCTGGGTAACCATTAGTAGTTGTTAAAAGCTTAGGCGATGGTTAGAAAAAGATCAGTATTGGAACTTATCCAACAAAACAGTCTTCTTTTCTTGCATATTTTTCTAAATATCATGATTGCATTTTAAAAATTGTACTTATTTTACATCTGCTTAAAAGGCAAAACAAAAGAGAGAGACCAGAGGAAGGCAGAAGTCTTCCATCTGCTGGTTTACTCCACAGGTGTCTACAAGGAGCAAGGAATTCAGTCTAGGTCTTTAGCATGGGCGGCAGGAAGCCAAATCTTTGAGCCATCATCACCTGCTGACTCATGGGGCATGCATTAGCAGAAACCTGGACTCCGGCACACAGCTAGGAGGCAAGTCTAGCCACTCTGGTGTGTGGTGTAGTATCCAAAATAGCACCATCTACCCTGCAGAAGGTCCTGAAGAAGGGCCAGCTCTCCCATCTTGCACGTTGTATTCAGACCCCATCAAGATCTCAGAATCCCTGAGGGTTGACTTGAGTGGAGTATCTAAGGACAGATGTTAGTGTTACAGTCATGGATGGCTCATTTGCCATCGAGCCACTGTCACACTGACACTCAAGCTTGCATTTGGGTCAAGACATTGAGTTTCTATTTTCTTTCCATCTAGTCAAAAGATAATTTCAGGAATGTAATGCAACTTCAGAACATCACTGTTTTACTCTTTAAGGCACAGAATAAATTAAAAATTCTCTCAATGGAGAGAACAGCGATAGTTTTTACATTTAGGAGAGGTCAGTGCTAAGATCAAATGTTACCTTTGGATCACATAAATTGTTCTGCATTTCTGTATCTCTAAGGCATCATATAATTCATCTCTATAAATGTTTGCTAAATGGAACAATAATTAATCTGAGGGTTAACCTGAAACTAGAATGATTTGTATAACCTGGGGCATACATTAATTTTGTGGCAAAGCTTTCCCTTCCCCATATAATTTTATCTTCTTCAAATTATGTGATTGGAAATGTGTTATGTTTATTTTCATTTTTTAAAAAAGGTGTATAATTTACTTAATATATCTTAATTTAAAGGGAATGAAATTTAAATCCTTCATAGTCCATCATTTCTGCTCTGAAATTTCATGATCAGTCAGCTCCAATGCATCTTCATCTACTCTAACCTATTTGTATGTGTGGATATTCTTAATACTAATGCTAAGTAAGTTGTCTTTCTAAAGAGAATACTGACTTTATGATGCAACAGCTTCATAAAAAGAATAATGATCATTAGCCAATAAAACACCCACCACTCTTAACTGTATAGATACTTAGCTGACAGAAATAGTTTATTGAAAACATTTGCTACTCGGTTTTTCAAAATCTTGTGTAAGCTTTGTCCTAAGTTTGCTTCTTCTAGTTTTTCACAATCACTTTTTTCTTCCATTTGCTCTTTTTTCAGCCTTGACTGTGTGTGCCCTCTCACCAGTAACCTAACACAATGACTGTGTTGACGTAATCAGGTTACAATTGGCACAGGTGTGTGTGTATGAGTTTTCATCTTTATGTTTATTCTCATAATTTTAAGATGCATAAAATATATTCTTTGCACTAGAAGATCTCAGGTGTGGGGCCAGTGTCAGGTGAAGTAGATTAAGTCTCCACCTGTGGTGCTGACATCTCACATAGACACCAGTTCTAGTCCCAGCTGCTCTACTTCTGATCCAACTCTTTGCTGATAAGCCTGGGAAAGCAGCAAAAGATGACTGAGGTCCTTGTGTCCCCTGCCCCTGGCTTCAGACCAATGTATCTCTGGGTGTTTTGGCCATTTGGGGAATGAACCGGCAGATAGAAGGTCCCTCTGTCTCTCTGTGTCTGTAAATCTGCATTTCATATAAAAACAAATCTCACTTATCATTGGTATTGATTGACTTATTCCCAGTAGATATCAGCCAAATACTGCACATTGTTTCAAGCAAATGCTCATGACTAGGAAGGCCCATTTAAAGAGTTAAAATCACTATCTTAAAAAATGTATTTATTTATGTGAAAGAGAGAGATGTCTAGTTCACTGATTCCCTCCTCCAATGCCACGAAGAGCCACCACTGAGCCAGGCGGAAGCCATATGCCTAGAATGCCATCCATTCTCCCATACAGGCATTATGGACTCATGCACTTGACCTATCATTGGCGTCCTTCCAGGGTGTAACTTAGCTGGAGGCTGGATGGGAAAGAGAAGGCAGCTAAATGCGAGAATGTTGATAAGGGTTGCAGGTGTCCCAAATGGCGGCTTAACTACTTCGCCAAATCTTTTCTTTAAAAAGATGCATTAAAGATTAGGCAAGATTAAATACATGAAATACTATGAGCACTAACTTTCTTAAGTGTTGCATGTAAGAAAGAATATCATCATGTAAGATGGGAAGATTCTGATATACAGTAGGTGAACAGTCGTAATCAGATGGTCTCCTGATTATTTCAAGGCTTGAAGGTTGAGGACTAGATGCCTAGTGAGAAATCTGAAGTAGCCAAAAGCATTAGGTAATTTGGTGATTGACATGGAGATGTCTGTGCAGAAATTATAAATCATATTAACCTGAAGGGCAGAAGTCTTAAGGTTCAGGGACACCAATAAAACTACCATATGAACAATGCTTCCTGCTACTCTGTGTGAGGAAAAACACCCAGTGTAAGCATGGTAAAAAATTCATGAAATGAGAAAAAAGAGGGAGCCTTGTAAGTTGCAGCAGTGGCTTACATAAGGAATGACATAGGAGAGGAAGTGTTTGATAGCGTTTCAGAAATCTCAAATTTTTAGAATAAAAGCATGTGGCAATTTTATGCTTATACAGTAATATGCCCATGGATTCCTCTGCATATATGTGTGTTTCATTTTAGAAATCCCAGTGGGGTCAGCATAATCATATAGCAGGCTAATCCTCTGCCTGCTGAACTGGCACCTGTTCTACTTATGTCAACTCCACTTCTGATGTAGCGCCCTGCTCGTGGCCTGGAAAAGCAGCTGAGGATGGCTCAAGTCCTTGAACTTCTGCACCCTCTAGAGAGACCCGAAGGAATCACCTGGATGCTGGATTCGGATTGGCTCAGATCCAGTCTGGTGGTTGCAGCCATTTGGGGAGTGAACCAGAGGATGCAAGATCTCTCTCTCTCTCTCTCTGTGTCTCTCTCTTCTGATAAGTCAGCCTTTTAAATAAACAAATGTTTGGGGGAAAAAAGAAATCTCAAGAAGTCCTGTCTGAAAAACCTTCCAGCACACAATGAGAAATTATGTGTGCAGGTATTTCTTGGCAAACCATTTGAAGCTAGTATTGCATAAAAGCTCTTTGCTTATTGGTGCTTGGATGGTAATAAGAAGTATCTTGGAGACCGAAGGTATACTCCAGGGCCTAGAATGTGAATGAGCCAAGGTTCCTTCATGAACTTCATCCAAGATCTCTGGGAGTAACTTTGACCTTTCCTTTTGCGTAGTGTGTTGTGATGTGTAACTGATGCAATTGTCATTATTACCCCATGCATCATGGTAGGTCAAGCAGCCCAGCCTGTCTAGATACGGAAAGCTCTGTGACTGGCGCAAGTAAACTTGCATCACCAAGAAACAACCTGTTATGTTGAAAGTATCTTCCACCTGTGGTAAATGACGTAAGTAATCAATAACAGAGGAAGACGGGTCTAGTTCCTATAACTCAGGGTGGCTCTGAATTAATAGCTGCTCGTTATTGATTATCCTATCATGAAAACTGAGAATTTGGGAAATAGCGGACTGCCTAAGTTCCAGTCAAGTTATTGAGAAATGAAAAGTATAAAGCACTCGAACTAACTGGGCCTCAGAGATAAATCTTCTCCAAGGTGCAATCTATTACTCAGAGCTTGTCAGCCGCACTTCAGTGGAAGGATTTATGCAACATCGTCTTGGTACAGGGGCAATCTACTGTAATTACCTATGCTCAGAATTGCTCTCCAATAGCACAAATGGTGGTGACAGTTATGAATCACAATTAGTGTAGTCACCAGTTATGCATTGGAGAAATCCATCTGCATTTTATCTGTGTACTAGCTCATCCGGAATTGACTTAGAACAATAATATGGATTTACCTTTAAATGCTAATGATTTATTTGTACCTTTGCATAATATTGTTTTAAAACTACCATTTTGTTTTCTTCTGGTGGGAGCTAATTCAAGCATAAGCTTTTATTTAAAAATTCTGTTTCAGTCTGTGTAAGTAGCACTCTGCTGCTGGCTTTGAACCCCTGGCAGCTTTCTTGCCCCGACCTGCCTGGGGCCTGGGGCCTGAGGTATCATCTGTGGTCAGGGGTCATTCCTGGGCAAGAGACCCTCATGTCAGTTAAGTCTCTTTTTTAGATCTGACACAGATCAAGACACATCTCTTGATCATTATTTATTGATTGCTGGTGGGAGGATTCCTAAGAGAATGGTTGTTAGACTTCTCAGAACAGGGGTGAGGGGGTCCCCCACTGGCAGGATTTCACAGCCTCGGAGGCTGGGGGACTTCAGAGCTCCATTGCACGGTTCAACTTTTCTACAGAAAAGAGCAGGAACGCCACCTCAGTTTTTTCATTGTGCAGTCACCACAGTTAGGACATTTTATCTCTACGGGACATTCTGTCATTTACTGTCACACGATGAATCTAGAGACCATTGTACAGAACGAAATAAACCAGATGCAAAAAGACAAACACTCCATGATCTCACTTAGGTGGGGAATATGAAAAGTCAGACACGTAGAAGTAGGACAGGAACACTGGAAGGAAAGGAGAGTGGGGTGAAAAAAGCAAGATGCTAGTCAAAGAATACAAAGTTTCAGACCAGAGAAATAAATTCTCGCAATCCATTGAAAAGCATGGTGACAACAGGCAATAATAAAGTGAATTTCAGGATAGATTTAAATTGGATGTTAAAAATGTATTTCTTTTAATTCATCATTCATTCACTAACTCATTCATTTGAAAGGCAGAGCAAGAGAGGCAGAGACGCAGGAGAGGAATCTTCCATACACTGTTTCATTCTCCAAAGGCCAGGAAGAGCTGGGGGGCCAGGCGGACCCCAGGGGCCTGCGCACTGTCTAGAATTTCCTCATTAGAAACAGGAACTCCAGCAGCTGGACCATCACCTGTTGCCTCCCAGGCGCATTAGCAAGAAATCGGGTTGACAACTGAGGCGAGATTTGGAAACATGAGATAAGGGCATCCCAAGTGGCATCCTTACCCATTCTGCCACCGTACTTGGCTTAGACCGTACATCTCCTATATATTCAGCACAAATAAGTGATAAGTATGTGAGGTTCAGGTTGTGGTTACTGTTCTGGTCTGATCACTTCATCATGTGTAACCACATATTAAATATCACAATATATCCTGGAAGTATACACAGTTAATACTTGTCCATTAAAAATCAACTAAAACCAATGCATGAAACTCCCTGTGAGGAGGAAATCAGAATTGTTTGAAACAGGACTTAGAGTTCAATGAGGCAGCCTTCCTGCAAATGGGACCTCTGCCTGCTAGTTTATAATCAGTCCCTGTTACAAAATTAACTTTGAAGTTCTCTGCTCACAGACTACACAGCAGAATGAATGTCCTCCAGATCAATATTTATTATATTTCACACTGTAAGAAAATTAAACGGCTTTTAAAAATCGGGCTATAAATGAGTAATACTACAAAATTGCTTCCTGGCAATTCTACTACTGAATGGCTTTGCAATTGCTCCATACTGATAATCTTCCTCAAAAATAAGAAAAAAAAAAAAGGAAAACATAGAGGGAAAGAGGTTAATGAAAATGGAGATAGAAATTCTAAAAGTTTAAAGCAATTTTTTTTAACTTTATAAAAGCAATATTGCTCACGTATTGTAGACTGATCCCGTGCTGCCAACACGTTCACTGTTGACATGAAGGAAACCTTTCTGTCTTTGAAATGCTCACATCCTATGTGAAGAAGCACTTAAGAACAACAGCAACAATTTGCATATTTTATGTTTTTCATTTCAACGGTTTTTCACAGCACCTTGCAAACTTTAAAGGTTGTTGAGCCATTGCAACTGAAAAACATGTAACTAGAGGAACAAACAAGTAGTCTTTAAATCCAGGGAGGCAAGCAATGTGGTATCATATCATATCATATCATATCATATGGCCAACATGTCGAAGGTCAATCATCTACATTGTCATGGATATATACAGCACTTCCTGAGTGTTGAGTCACTGGGGTGGCAGCCTGGGCTCCTGAAGGGACCATGAGTGTGATGGGCTTTTTAGCAGCTGGGATCTCAGAGAACTGGCTGTGCCACTCAATGCCCCTGAGTCCCTCCTGGCTCTCAGTTGCTGCTCACGCCCTGGCTGAGCTTTCAGCCCTCTAAAGCAGAGCTGGTTGAGAATCAGGACATCAAATTGCCTTGTCAGCTCATCCAGAAAGCAAATCCTAACTTTCTCAGGAAGCAAGGGAGGCTGCCATGGATCACACATGGTCTCTAACTGCACCCAGGTTATAATTGCCTCAAAGAAGCCCTGGGATGACTTTGCCGGATTTCTCCAGTTTGAAGAGGCAACAGACCCCGCTGGTCAGAACAAGCACTTTTGTGTCAAGACACCTGCTTCTGCTCTTATCTGCTTCTCGAGGTCACTTGTTCTGGTGTACCTCTTGACCTCATTGTCATGACACTGACAATTGTCTGTAACATTTCATATGCCGAATAACTGTAGGAGGTACTACACTGTTCTGCCGTAGGGTATTCAACAATTGTCAGTTTCTACTAAATGGCATCCCAGGATTATTTTTTAATCTCTCCAACTGAAGGAGGGGTTGTTGGTTAAACAATGTGACTGTCAGGATATGTTACGTATCATGCAATTCTACACTCAAGAATATCATTTTAGAGGATGAATTCAATACTTTAAGTGGAAAAAAATGGTTGCAGATTCAGAAAATAGAGGTTTTTGGAGTTATTTGTACAAGAATCATCTACTTGCTCACCATAGAGCTGCTAATTATAGTTGGTTTGGGGTAATGTGCATTGCACTGATAAGCAAAAATTATGAATTTTTAAATTGAAGCACTTTGTTCAATAGAAGAAAATTTTAAGAATGAAAATATTCAATTAACTTCAGGATTTTCTTTTTGGAATCTATTACCACATTTAAATGAATCCAAGCCACACTTATTGAGTTGAAATATGATATAAAGCATATTATGACCACACCAAAGATGTTATATTGCTTTTATTATATGGTATATGCAAAATCACCTGCTATAATATTCAGGTGTTCTTGTCATGTTGCCCGACATTAATAGTTGTTAATTAGGTTTTTCACAGAAGTTAAATAGCGTGTCCTTCAACAAGACATTAGAGCCAACGTACAGTGCTGCTCTCTTCCCTTTATTTCCCCTTGTCATTCTTCATGATATAGCTACCACGCGCAATGCAGATGGAGACATATGATGCCAACATTGAATAATGTACATGGCTAATCCATTCAGGAAGACAAACTTGAAATCATACTATGGTATAGGCAAAGAAGTGTCATTATGGCTGTAGGTATAATGCACCAGGTGAACACAAAGCAGGGTGAGTACACCTCTCTCAAATGGAAGACAAGCTACTTACCCCAGAGATGCTTAGCCTGTACCCTGCTGCTGAGTAGGAGGGGGCCTTGCAGGTTCAGAGTGGTAGTTAGTGATTGACATGAAAAATGAAAGAAATGGTGAAAACGGAATAGGAACACTACATGCCTCTGAACTGTTCCACACAAAGCTAAGCTGCAGAAAAGGAAAGAGACAGAGAAAACTGCAGGAGTCAGGACCTAGAGAGCCCCACAATAAAACTGAAACCTACAACAAGGACATGGAAAATTAGAAATGATGATTCAATTAGGAAATGCTAGTAGGTGATGAAGAAGTCAAGTGTTGGGATGTCAGCTCACTTAAGGCTCAGCACCTGCCGATTTGGTTCAGAATTTGATGAGCCAGAGCAGGTGACCAGGTGATCCATTCTTGCCTAGGGCAGAAGGCATAAAATGCAACTAATTACGTAGGCATGTCTGCTAACATATAAAACTTAGTATATATCTGTATGTCTTAGCGTATGTATCTGTATGTCTCAACAGTTCTGAATCGCTGCCAGTATCACCACTCCAAGCACTATGAGGTCATTGAAGAATCCACTGATTGACATTGTCCATCATAGAGTCTCCATTTGCCCAGTTTTTCACTGCCAACATATAGTTGAGGTGGTTGATTGACTTGTTCTATCCTCTGTCTTTTCATGGTTAGGGTTCTGAGTCCGGCAGTTCGATTGGAGAGATTCCCGAAGAAACTTTGTCTGAGGTGTTCCCAGACCAGATTATTGTATGTATTAGCAAGTACAGGGCCCAGCACAGTGCATTGCCCCTATCAGCTGATGGCTGCGATTCGCTGGGTTGATTCTGTTTTCAGCCCTGTCTTTCACTGGAACCAATGGGGGTTGCAGTCCAGCCTGGTTCTGCCCAGCACATACTCGGCCCTCACATAAACTAGTAGCCAGATTTTGCGTATACCAGTGAGTCCATGAGCCAGCCCTACTCAGTTCACCTCCTGTCCTAGCAGGAACAGTGGCTTTTCCTAACTGGCCTTCAACCCAATCTGGTTCTTGCTGTTGGATGTTTCAGCCCAGCCACGGATTATACCCGCATACAGCTCATACATGGCTCAGTAGGAGTCGAGACCTAGCCTAGTCCATCCCACATCTACCCTGGTCCTCCAGAACACCAGAAGGTATTGGAATCTGGCCCAGCTTGGTGCCTCTAGTCCCAGTCCACACTTCTGCCAAGAGAGACTAAAACTGTAACCTGACTAGAATGTAGCCCTTATTCCAGCCCATGCACCCCTTAGTGGGAACCTATACTCAACTAGGGTGTCGCCTTGGTTCCCCAACTGGGCCTGTTTCCAGCCACAGATCACGTGCATGCCAGTGGTTGCTCTGACTCAACTTGCCACAGCCCTTCACCTGTCCTGACCTCTGCCTTAGACACTGTGGCTTAGCGTCCCTGGCTAACCCAGACAAGTAGGTGCAAGAGCCTAGCTCGGCATGCCCTGTGCTCCATCCTGGTTTCTAATTTTAGTTAAGGGCTAAGGTTTGCTCAGTTCTACCCGGTCCATCCTGTTCCACTACCATTTCACACATTGGCCAGCTGCTGGAGCTACTTTGCCCAGCTTGTCCGACCCCCAGGTCTGGACCATATGTTCACCAGTAGGAGCTATGACTTGCCAGGGGAGTTTCCCAAGTTCCTCCACTTGACCCACTCCCAGACCCAGTTCTCACACATGCCACTGGGCTTTAGGCCAGTGCCCAGCATAGTATGGCCTTCCATTTGGCCTTGTATGAGCTGGTGAACATTGCAGCCTGACCCATCCCACACCCTATTCAGGATGCACATTTGGGTGCTTCTGCCTTGACCAGTCCAGACTGTTGTCGGTTCCTTAATCTGTGATTGATGGCAGGCTCCTTGGTCACACCTAGCTTAGTCCATCACTACCCAATCCCTTGAACTAATCTGTGGGACTAGAATTTCCACAGGGGTTGGCCCACATATCCCCCACAGAATCTTCCCCTGGATATGGTTCTCTAGCATGCTAGTTAATGTCATGGCCCTGTCTAATGTGACTCGTCTCCTGACCCACCGTCATGTCAGGTAATAGGATATGCTCCTGCTAGACAAGCCCAGAGTCTTAGGTTTTGCATGGACCAGTGTTCGGTGGTCAGCATTGTTCAGTGATTACAAGTTTTTCAAAGGAAAAGTTACTCTGTTGTTGGGAATCTATAGAATTGATTCACATCCCAGAAGCACAGTGGGTTCACGTGGAGCTATATATGCACTGATTCAAAGAACCAAAACCCCAGAGTTTGTGGCTGGGTGGCCAGCAGGCAGAGCCTGGTGCCAAATGGCATTCTGGACACCTAGGGACAGCTCACCACTTGCACATGGTGGCTGGAGACAGGGATCTGAGCATGAAGACACCCTGGCCCAAGATCCACCAGCAGTCAGCAGGCTGCCAGAAGTTTCAGCCCCAGGCCCAAGGTTGCGCCCCTCCCCAATCCCATCCCCTGCCCAATGATGGTGGCGGGGGAACCCTGTGCCTACCTGGGCCCCCGAGACTCCCCTCCTTGGTTTACTCACCCCAAAGGGAATAGCCCCTGGAGCCCAGGCAGGCCCAGGTACAGGTCACCACATGGTCCAGGTGGCTGGAGTCAGGGGTCTGAGCAAGAAGATGTCCTGGCCCAAGGCCCCAGTGATTACCTCTAATTCAGAGCCGTAGAAATTGGGTCCTGAAGAGAACCTTGGGAAGCTCCCATCCAAAGCTTCTGCAGATATTACTCATTCAAACAGAAAGCTTAAGTGTGTGCTTTCTCTGTTATATAAAATTACACACTTTGCCTTATCTAGCCTTCTGAGAACTTTTGAGAATTTCTTGTAGATAGTATAAATGACTGAGTCTAAAGTGCCTGGATTCAGGCCAGAAATCTCTACAGGAAAACTTCCTTCAAAATTTCCATGGAGTCACTTCTACTTTTGTTAAGATTTATTTATTTTTATTGGAAAGTTAGATTTATAGAGAAAAGGAGAGATAGAAAGATATTTTATCCCCTGGTTTACATCCCAAGAGACTGCAACAGCCAGAGCTGAACTGGGCAGGAGCCAGGAGCCAGGAGCCAGGAGCCAGGAGCTAGGAGCCAGGAGGCAGGAGCTTCTTCCAGGTGTGGGTCCTAAGGCTTTGGGCTGTCTGCTGCAGGGAGCTGGATGGGAAGTGGAGCTGCCGGGATTTGAATCGGCGCCCATATGGGACCCTGGCGCATGCAAGGTGAGGACTTTAGCCTGCAGGCTACTGTGCTAGGCCCAAGTCACTTCTACTTTTGTAGGACACACATTTATCTAGAAGTTGAGGGCTTGACCAACAGGACTCAAGAGATGTAGCTAGGAGTGTAAGAAGCAAGCCCTGGAAGCAGAGACAGTAACAAGCAGTGTGCTGCACTGAACACCAAACGAGGTTGTTACATTTTGATCCTACAAATGGCTACATTTCAGTGCTCCCATAGGACGTGGTAACGAAACTGCAGGTCATCTGTGACCACATGTCCCAAACCCTGAGTTCTCAGTTACTGATTCACCTTGCTGCTCCATGCTACCACCTTCATCGGGCATGTCACCAAAGACTAGAAGGGTTGGACGTCTAATCTACAGTCTGCCAACAATGCACATGGCATGTGCCTTGCCATCTCCTTTCCTGTATTTCTGCTATGAGTTTGCAGACTCTGGCACTTCAGTGTCTACTTGAACCTGGTTTCCAACAGTTGCCTCCTATAGACACTTATGAAAACAGGTGGATTTCAATGATGAACCAAAAGCAGTGCAGGAAAACGCTGGCATCAACAGTGTGTGTCCATAAGGCTTAATTTCCATGTAGGGAATTATTCAGATAGATTCCTTGCTTAGCTAATTAGAAGTATTTGTCATTATAAAAGGACCTTTACAGCAAGAAAGACATAATGGTTTTCCAGAAGAATCATTATGATATAAAAAGTGCCACAGTGCGATTAAAATATATTTTTATAAGCTTTATAGAAACCAGTTGTGTAAGTCTGAAAACCAACTTTACATCTCTTTGGAAATGCCCTTGTTTATTTGCCTAGGGATCAGTTTACTACTCACAGTTTGTAGGAGTTAATCTCCAACTCACTATCAAGCCCCTAAAATAAAATCTTCAGATAATCACTAGAACTTTGAAAGCCTGAGTGTGCTGGGAAGATTAGGAAGTATAAATAAAGGAAAACAAATGCAATCCATTTGTCACTGTAGTATCTGTTATGCACCCAGACAGAGAGAAAGACCATTTCTGCACACTAAGCACTAGAACCCAATCAGGGTAGAATTGAGCGACATTTTCATCCTTTCACTCGGCATTTAGTAAACTCTCCTTAAAAAACAAACAGTAACCTAATACATGTGCATGTTTTCTAATGGAAAGTAGCTGAGTAATGAAGATCTGAGACCCTCAGGGCCGGAATAAATGGTAGCCAATTTGCAAACACCATAAAGAAAGTATAGAAACTCGGTGATGGCACACACCAGGGTGCCTCAGGGTGTGTTTCTGCCTTGGAGTGGAGGCCATGCTGCAATTTTCAACAGGGGGTTGAGGTAGCCTTCTCTAAGGTACAGGGCACAGGTGATACTCTTTATTTTGGGCTTGCCAAATGACAGCAAAATACACCTAGAACTTGGCAGCCAGAATGCAAAATATCCTGAATTGTACAAGTCATTCCCGTGTAATGAAGGAGCAATGCCTTGGCCCCAAAGCTAGGAACACTTCTATTAAAAATGTCCTCATGATGATAGAAGCCATCATGGACTCCTGTGACATATCCATTCCCATGAAATTGGCAACAAAATTAAATGTCCTTGAAATTTACTTGGGACGAAAACACAAACAGAAAACTAGAGGCAGAATGTCAGTAAACACATGTAAACCTTCCATTAGAAGTATAAGCTATTTCCTCCATCACAAAGGAAATCAATTTTGGTGATAAAGTTACAGGTGCGACAACAGAAATAATAGGAGAGAATTACTCCGCCACATCTTCCTTTCACAAAAATGCTCTGATTCTGTCAAATGAGATTCTTCTAAATTAAAAAAAATGTTTTCCAAGGCATATTGTTGATACTACATTTTGTATCTGTCACAGATTCTATTTTCACATGAATAAATCTTTTTTTGCAATTGCTGAAATTCAGAACTGTTACCTACACCATTTTAACTTATGGTGGAACAGAATATGAGCACATGAACTGGCCTCATAAGCTGTACAAATCCTCTATATCTTTCTCCACTTTAGCAGAATATGAGTATCCATTTCAAACATTCAAGGTTCTAAGATTTGCTATTGAGAGAGATAAATAAACAATGATACAAATGTACAAATGTAAAGTGCTAGTTTTTCCCTCGGGTATCTGTTTCAACAGGGATCAACTCCTAGAGTTAGAGTGACAGGGATTTCAAATTGCAGGGCCTTTCCAAAGCTCTGCAATTCTGGCCACAAAATTCATAATGACCCATTGTGATTTGCTACACAAATATAAATGGTGGTTTCTTCAACAGGAGGCAAAAATGTTAACTTTTCTGCAGCAAAGACAACAGTGGCTCTTACAGGTGCCTGCCAAGCCCATGCATGGCTGCTGACCAAGAAAGCCTCCCTCTGGGTATCAGCGCAGGAGGATAGCTTCCTGCAAGCTGGGACCAAGTCCTCACCACAAAGAGATAGATCTGGCCCTTCTGCCATAGGAAGAATTCCTTGAGTAGTAGAAGTATTTTAGACTCCTCTCTACTCCCAAATGTTACACTTTCAGAAACTGCTCATTGACAAAACAAGCAGAACTAGCTATCACAAATTTAGGAATCAAGGAGATGATTCTGAATTGTATGGTAAAATACCCATGTATATTTGAAATTAGTTTATGTATTTGTAAAATAACACTTATTTAATTTGTAGAAAATAATTACACAAGCATAGGTGTTTGGTCTAAAGGTTAAGATATCTACATCCCAGGTTGGATGTAGCCCAGGTAAAGTTCTGATCTCAATTCAAGCTTCTTGATAACGTGCTTCTTCAAAACCAGCAGAGGAAGGTTCAAGTACTTGAGCCACCCTCCCATCCACACAGAAGACCTATATGGAGCTCCCAGCTCCTGACTTGTCCTGGTCTAGCTCTGCCTTTTGCAGGTATTTGGGGAATAAATTAGCAGTAGAGGTATCTCAATATTTGTCTCTCCCCCACCTTCTCCAATAATGAATGTGTGAATATTTTTAAACAGGAAAAACAAAGGAAACATTTGTTTACCTAGAGATTTTAACTCAGGCCTTGCAACCGGCTTAGGGATTCTTATATATCTGAATCGTGGGGTTGATCAAGATTAATGTCCAAGCTTTTCAGTAGCCAAGCAATATCAGACTTGCCCGTATAGCCTCAAGTGCTGTTAACAGCAACTTAAATCAGAGACATGAAAACCATGTAAGTCTGTAATTACTTAAGCTATTATTTACAGAAACAATTATTATACCAATTTCAGGTATTAAAACAAACCAAACCAGAAAACTAGCCCTATTCCATGCCTTCCAGACTCCTTTCTAGTTAGCACCATTATGGGTTTTGTTCCTTTCACTACTCACTGATACCTTGAAAGAATAGGGAAAATTTAATTCTTTAACATTTTAGAAGGGCACCCTTGAACAGCACTTTTTCTTAATGTGCTCTGCTACCAAGGCATGTGACATTTTTTCCCAGGGGGAATACATAATTAATTATTCATCTCTTTCAGCTGGTTAAATTGTTTTAATTCTAAAGGCAACACAGATACTGGTTGGCATATCGAGACTATGACAGTGAGGAAGGAAAACAGAATAGAGATTACAATTAGATGGAATATACCAAATGAATGTATGCGCTTATCACCAACCTGACATCCTGCTTTGCAGGTGGTCATTTGGCACGGTGATTTTATATTCCATGTGAAAGTACTTGTGTTCCAGGCCTGGACCCGCTTGTTATTCTAGCTCCTGCTAATGCGCCCTTTTGGAGTAGCCAGAGTTGACTCTAAAGATTGTAGACTGAGGACCTGGAGCCCGGCTTCAGTCTTGCCTAGCCTTGGTGCAGGCAATTTGTGAGCAAACCACAGATGGGAGAGTTCTTCCTCTTCAAATGAATGTAGGGGAAACGCCAAAAATATCCTTCCTTTGACTTCAAGAAGGCTCATCAATATCTTAGCTAAAAACTGAAGAAAAACTTTATTTCCTGTTTCTAATAAAATCTTCATTGGCAAGGGTGCAGAAGTGAGAATATCTAATTAATATGCTTTCATCTGTCACAGAACATGAGAGATGAAAATACCAGCAGTTTTATGCAGTCTCCACATGGGCATGCCAACTGACTAGGAAGCCACCATCACATGGTACGTTCCTTGCTTATGTGCTTGGTCTTCTTGAATTCCTTTCCAGCCAGGAAGCTGAAACATATTCTGTTTACTGTTGTTTTACCGCGGATAGGCACAATCAGGAGAATATTTATATCTTGCTGGGTCATTCTCTCTTTCTCACACATGTGCATGCGTTACAACATCAAGCAAGAATATGTTAACATCATGACCCAAATGGGACTGCGTCAACATCAACTGAGGTGACATGGGAAATATTCCACCAGCTTTCAGTACTGAGTCACTGTGGTCAGAGAAGGAACAAAGTTTCTTACTGTTTCAATCAAAAGGAACTTGAGGCAAGGAATATTCCTTTACCCCCATGGGTCATCAACAAAGCCAACAAGAGTGGGAACAAGAGCTCCCAGTGTTCCTGCTTGGCAGTTTAAGTGGCTTAAACACATGGAAACCAGGTTATGTAAAACATGTTGACTCTTCTAAATGCAGGCCCAGAATGAAAGGAAACAGAGAGAGGGAAGACAGTTGGACACTCACGGTGGAGCTGACAATTTAAAGTTAATGTTGTACAACCTGCTGCATCCATCTGATCATTAATTCACAAACCTCAGCGGTAGGTATGACAGCTAAGGGCCCAGAGGCACAGTCAGCCCACAGCACCACCCCAGTAATTGTCTCTTCGAGAAAAGATCCACAGCACGGCCTTTAAATGTCGCAGCCATCACTGGCATGAGTCAGGCCCCATAGGTGCATGGGTCCTGCTGGGATGACAGGAGAGAACACACTTCTGGAACTCCTCGGCCACGCTGATGGGTGCCCTTTCAAGACTGCTAGCTGGCCATGAACAGACGGCTAAACTCCAGAGCAGCACAGCAATCAGACCCTTCTCCAGCATATCAATTAGATGCTGGCGGGGCCTCCCTGAGCACTTCAGCAACTCACATTACCATGGAGCCGGTGGACGAGATTGCAGCTGTCTGTCCATAAATAGTGTTCTGGGCGCTCCTTTTTTTTTTTTTTCTTTAAATTTCAAACACAGATTAGCAACAGCCTGTCTCTTGTGTGAAGAGCACAGCACGTGCCTGACACGAAAGCTGAGACTTCTCAGCCTTGACTTGCATAAAGAGAGCCCCGCTGAGCTCCTGCACACGGCATGTCTAACTCATGATGTCAAGTGCACATTGCCGATGAACACCAGTTCTGAAAATACACTGCCCTAGCGCATGCTGCCTTTAGGAAGATGGCGTGTCTGCTGCAGCCGAAACCTAGCAGTCTTCTGACCTCCCTTAGATCAGAAAGCAAACTTCAAGCGTTCCCCTATTTACTGTCAACCTGCCTACCCTCTAAGATCCAAATCACATTACATTCAAAACTACAGTGGGTAGATTACATTGGATTCCTATTCACAGTATGCCCATCAGAAACAATAGAAGGGATTAATGATGGATAGTTCATTAGAAATCCTGTCATAGAAAAAATAGAGCCAGAGAGAGTTATTACAGAGCATGCTAAAGCCACACTGATACCCAAGGATGGTGTGGCTAGAATATAGGAGGGACAGAATGGAATTGATAGAACAGGAAGGTGTTGCCCAGTTGTGGGGGAAGAAATGCTCTCAGTACACATACAGTGAATTAGCATCCACAGGCTATTGGTAGTGGAGCTAACAGAGAATGATGTAATAGCCTTTCTCCACTCCTCCCTGTCCCCCTTCCTCATTTTGTATGTTCACATTTTCCCCATTGGTAAAGTCCCAGCAGAGCTGCCATATCCCCATAGCCCACTGTACACAGCATTGTAGAATACATGGTGAGCCATTACCATTGGACTCCATACTTGTTGCATTGTCTTTGATATCACCATGCTGGTAACGCGGAAAGCAGTTATTCCTATTGAACAGCTTTCTTCGCTAAGAAGAAAGTCAGCTAATTCAGACAAAGAAAAGGCAGTCAGAGGACTGGCCAGAAGGGTTGATTGGAGCTGTTTCCAGTTCTGGTCATCATAATAGCCAATGGTGCTCAGACGTGGACTTTTGAACCAGGTGAGAATACGTGGGCTTAGCAGGAGTGGGCTGGATTTGTGTTTGTAATTTCAGTTGTGGTGCATTTCACACTGAATACATCTCCATCTACATCACAGGCAACATGTTTCCCTGCAGATCAGTTTGAAACAGAAAGCATCAACCACCACAAGGTAATTTTTTTTTCTCCCCAAAATAGAGCCCTCAAGAAATTGCTCTTAGGTTGGGTGGCCAGGCAATGTCTATTTTTCATATGAATGGTTATATGACATTTCCCATTATTCTGTAATTGCTATCATAATACTCATTTTTCTCAGCAAAAAGGAGATTGTTTATTACTCATCAGCAGTAGCTCTGTGTATTCTAGTTTAATGCTTAGCAAATAATCTAGACATATCTAGACACATCCCTATTTTATAAAATAAAAAATGAGAAAATATAATTTTAGGAAGTCTGTAATACTACTTTGTAGTAGTCACCGATAACAAGTGACCAATTTTTAAATCATTCTAATATACAAGAAAACAATAACTATTTCCAAAGAAAAAATGAAAAGTTTAGTACAGAAATATCTTCTATTACAAAAAGAAAAATCACACAAGTAAAAAGCTAGGTCAGACCACTGCATCCACATGAGATAGCACCTGGAAAAAGCTCCTGACTTTGGACCATCCCAGTCCTGGCCATCACAGCCTTGTGGGGAGTGAACCACTGGATGGAAGAACTTTCTCTCTGTGTGGGTCTACCTCTGCAACTATTTCAAAAAATAATTAGAAAAAAAACCCTAAAAATATATCTTCAACTTTCTTACCCTGTTTTGCTCTGCCAAACAAAATAAACTAAAAACAAAAACAAAAACAAAATTCCCCATAAAAGTCCCACAGCTTAAGAGAGAACAAATTCTTACAACCAAATAACTGCAGGATAATTTAACCATAAGAGTAATAAAAACATTGATTAGTGTATGCAAGGCAAAGACTCGGCATAGAGAACTGAAGTCACTGACCGGGAGCTGTGAGGTGATGAAAACGGGGTTATGATGGATTCTGACCGTATCACAGATGAACTTCCTTAGAGGTTTTAGAGGAGCATACAGTGTCTGTAGGCCAAGACAGAGGCCGAAAGGAGGAGATTTTTGGTCATCCTGAGTTGAGGATCCCACTGAGACTCCAGGCAGAGAACGGTCAGTGAGGAGCAGGGAGAATGCTGTTGACTAGGGAGCAGTGTGTGGTACTGGATCAGGGTAGCATGTGGGCACTGGTCTTGCAGGTGGAGTTGTGATTCATAAACATAACAACTGAGGCAAGTCAGTGAAAGGAATGAAGGAAAAGCAATGTTCAGGGCCAAGGTCAGGAAAGATACTGACCATGCAGATTAATGAATAGAGACCTTCATCATGGAAAGGCCAGAATGTTGACTACCGTAAACTTGGGAATTCAAGCACACCAAGGTATGTAGATTGAAACACGTCGGCAAGCATGGTTAGTAACCTTCAATGTGCTAAAACACACCATAAAAGGAATTACATTTGATCAAGCAGGAGATAACTCTAACTTTAAAATATTGCAAAATGTTAGCAGAACACTAAAGCTCAATAACTAGAAAATCAGAAATTGTTTCACTAATGTAACATCAATAAAATAAAATATAATGGCATTAAATATTAACAATAAATTTAGAGTACCTTATGTGGGTACTTCTAAATACCAATTCAGCTAACATAAAACAAGCTTACACTAGAAGCATTACCGGTGGAAGCAGTGGTATTATACAGGGGTCTAAAAAGCACACACACAGCCCATCATGGCTCTATTACTTAAAATAAAGAAAAGCTTAATCGGACATCTTATGATTTTGTTAAAAAGAATAAAAGGAAGAAATAGTACAGATGAAAAGCAGCAACAAACACATTAGAAATCATTTTAATGGGAATACTATAAAGTTGGCCTCTACACAAGTATAATAAAAGTAAAAAATAATGAGTATTATAAAAGTTAAAAAAAAATCTGAAAAGCAAAAATCCCATAAGAAAAATTGGAAATTTCATATAAAAACCAAAGTGCAAGATATTGAAAATTTAAAACAAAATGCTAGGCTGATAAGACAATACATTTGGAAGTCTCTCTTTTAAGATAAAACTAGTATTAATCATATTTTCATAGTGAGAAAGCTAAGGGTCAAAATTAGGAAAACACCTGCTTCTGGCGTTGGAGACAGCATCTGGGCTAAGTCATTCAGACGCTGCAGTTTTGACATTTCTCCTAAACCACTTAGCCCCTCTGACTGACTCCTTTTTGCTGGCAAGATGCACAGAACAGACGTTATGTCATTTTCCTAGACATCGTCTCCGCCTCAGCACCATCACTGGGCCCAGCTGCCCATGACAGACTTGTACAAGTTACTAACACCCCGAAACCATGGTTTCCCTCAACCACTGCTTGCAGCTACCCACAGCTGATTCCAAATCTGCACCCCACCTCGTTTCTCGAACTTCTATCCTTTGTTCACATGTAGCACCTAAAACTTCTTTTGTGTAGCCCCATCTACTTATTTCTCTGCAGTGAAACATGCACTTGTGTTCAATGTCGGACAATATTTGCCTGTTAATATTTATTTGGTTTGTTGACATCCATATCTGCAGTAGGTCTGAAGATGCTTCAACGTTGA
The DNA here is from genome assembly GCF_017591425.1 of Ochotona curzoniae. NCBI lineage: Eukaryota > Metazoa > Chordata > Mammalia > Lagomorpha > Ochotonidae > Ochotona > Ochotona curzoniae. The sequence continues at coordinate 13,346,064 of NW_024466502.1, forward strand.
TTCTACCAACAATATGTTAATTTTCTGTAGGACTGGGATTATTAGCTAAATTGATGAGCATGCTTCCTGTCATTGTGCAGATCTCTCATAAAACTGATGAACTTTAGGTCGATATGGCCTAAGCTGGTACCAGCTGAATGATGCTACATGTCAACCTCTGTGTTGATATCAACACATTAATCAACCATCAGGGTGTGACTGTTCAGAGAGCTTCAAATGCACTTGTCTGTCTTGTCATCTCTCCTTCATTTATCCATTTTGTTCACAAGGAGATCATGAGATTCTTGAGTAATGTTTCTGAAGTCTCTTTATACAGTGCCTGTAGCTTTCCTGAGTACCATAGATCACGAATTAAGAACTTGTATTTTAGTTCTAACTTCTTTGAATTTTCTACCTGACGAGACTGCCAGAGTACAGTTGGCTTTTTCTCCATCTAGAAAAATCACCAAAATAGGAGGCCAGAACAGGATGGGTCAATTTTAAGCATCTTTATATCAAATTGAGTTCCTCTGGCTTACTGAAGTGGCTGCACACCTCCATATTCTCTCCACTCTGAAATATTCATTCTACATTTCCACCACTTTTAGTATATTATGTTGATTCAATAATAAACATTGCACCTATGTCTGGGATCCCATGTGATGGTCCAGTTCACACATAGATAATACAATGTTCAAATCAGGGAAGCATTTTAAAGTTTCCTTCTAAGCAGCTTGATGATACTTTGCCCCAAACAGAAACATGAACACCACAAGGTATTTATCTTCCAGAAACATCAAATGGAGCACAAGCTCTTTCTTATAAAATAGTCATTCAGCCTGGTAACGACAGAGCGTCCATCCTGATGAAGGACACAGCAAATCAAGCAATTCTCAAGGCAATGTAGCATTTGTTATGCTCGGCTCTGCAGTTGCAGTACGTTGTTTTTTAAACATTTATTTTATTTGATAAGCAGATTTATAGAGAGATGTAGAGACACAGAGAAGCAGAAAGAGCGAAAGAGTGAGAGAGAGGTCCTCCATCCTACGGTTCTACTTCTAAAATGGCTGCACCAGCTAGAGCTGAGCTGAACTGAAGCCAGGGCTTCCTCTGAGTTTCACTCAAAGATGCAAGGGCCCAAGGACCTGAGCTATCCTCTGATGCTTTCCCAGGCACATTAACAGGAAGCTGGATCACAGTGGAGCAGCCAGGACTCGAACCATTGCCCATATGTGATGCTGGCATATCAGGTGCATCAGTTCCCAACATTATTCTGTTTTTTATTTGTGTATGATTTTTTAAACTCTGTTCTTGTTAGTGTGAAAATACTGTCACTGCAAACAATAACTCGAGTTATACCAACTGTCACATGAGAAGAAACCATAACTTAATAAAATAACATTATATGAGAGAGAATTAGCCAGGGAATGTGGGATACCTAGGGTCCTGTCTAATGAAAGACAAATGGAAAGTTGAACAAATGAGTCCTCCTGTCTGACACTGCCGGCAGGTCAAGTGCAGTCGACTCTTAGGTGTTAATGCGGATTGGTTTATGAGGAATGTCATCAGGATGCTCCTGGGATTCATTTGTACTCTTGATTCATCAATATCATCGTCTCCTCAAGTGGAGATGAACACACACAAATTATAGAAAGCAGTCACAAGGATATCAATGCAATAGAAATTAAGTCCCAGGGGCTATCCTGTCTATACTGAAGAAGGTTCATAGGAGGCTACAGCTTGTAAGGTAAGGATGACAAAGAAATACTTTGTCCCGAGGCACGAGGAAAGAAAGAGAACATTCTAGCAGTACAGAATAAGATGTGCAGGGGTCCTATGTCTCAAGTGGAGAAGACTAAAAAGATTCCCAAATCCTGCTCAAGCTTAAACAAATATTATTAAAAAGCCACTAATTTTGTGATAGAGTGTGGACATTAAATAACTGGTTTCCTCAATAATTAGACAATCAGTAAGATCAGTTTGTCTCTAATTATAAACCTAGAAAGCCAAGAAAAGCAAAGAAAAAGAAAACCAGTTGCTTATGGTTTTCCTGGCACGATCTATGTTAACATGATTGTCTCTTTTCAAAGCAATAGTTTTCTTCATGAGGCAAATGTCCCTTTTAAGTCTTTGCCTGAAAATTAGTCACAATGTCCCATTGTAGCTATGCAAATTTTTTTGAGTTTTGTGGTAACTCTATTTAGCTGAATTGATTTTTCAGTCTCTTCAGTGCTCTGTTCTTTAGAATTAGTACTAAATTCAGCTAATCTATCCTGCAACCTGAACTGTCACTGGCTTTCTGCTAAAGGCTTTGAAATATGATCCATAGATTTTATCTTATAAAGGATTTGTATTGTTGAGCAAATGTGACACTGTTAGGGTACAACAAGGCAGCTGTAATATTAAACTGTTTATCAATTTCAGCCACACTTACCATTCTCATCCTGTTTGGAATTCCTCTTAGCAAAAAGCTGCTGTAACTTCAGCCTAATTCTGGAATGCTTTTGAACCCAGACTGTTCATTGTTTTTAATTGTTAAACAATGCTTCAAGAAAACATTTTTCCATCAAATTAAACTCTGACTTTGGAACATTTATAAAGGAAATAATTTAGTTCTGGTAGTCTGTCTATTTTGGGTGGTTATTTTTTACAGACACTAAGTTAGCATCATTTTTTGCATAATGATTCTTTAGCATATTTATTCAAAAAGTACACCAACACTAAATTATGAATAGTAGTAATACTGGACACTGCAGTACTCTTTAGCACTTCATACATTTGAGCTTTACAACATTATTGGGCACCATTTCCCAATGACTTAGGTCACCTGTAACTTAAAGGGTTTGGTGCCAACTGCAAGAGGAGGAAAACAGAATAATTAATTTCCCCTTTAGGTCTTTAATTCCTGTAATTGATATCTTCCTTAACTACTACATATCACAAAATTACCTTGCTCAACGTTCCCTGTTCACTTTTAAAAAAAGATTTATTTTTTATTGGAAAGTCAGATATATGGAGGGGAGAGACAGAGAGGAATATCTTCCATCTGATGATTCACTCCCTTAGCGGCAGCAATGGCCAGAGCTGTGCTGATCTTAAGCCAGGAGCCAGGAGCCTCTTCCGGTACTCTCACACAGTTGCAGGGTTCCAGGGCATTAGAGCCCTGATCGCTTTTCCAGGCCACAAGCAGGGAGCTGGATGGAAAGCCTGGCAGCTGGAACGCAAACTGCCACCCATATGGGATCCCAGGTGTACAAGGTCAGGATTTTAGCGGCTGGACTACTGTGCCGGGCCCCCGTCCACTTTCAAAATCTTTATTCACAGCACTTTTTGCCATCAGATAAATGGCACACGTGTTTATTCAGTCTGGCATCTGACATCTTTACCCACGTTCTCACTGGATTATGAAACTCCATGCAGAAAAGGGAACCTCCCCACTGAGTCCCTAAAACAGCAGGAGCGCTGGCAGACTGAGAGATCCATGAGACAGCTGAAGAGCTCGAGAAGCAGAAAGGCTCCTTTTTCTTCATAATACATTTCAAAAATTCTCATGTGCTCTAATCGACACAAAACTACGATTCTCTTTTTATGTATTTCAGCTGCAATTCTCAAGCTTACCTTTTAAAGCTACAGGTCATGCTGGTAGAAGCTGAAGACACATCACTTAACGAGTTTGCTTCTTTTAGCTGATGCCCAAGTGGGGAAAAAAAAACTACATAGCTAGAGACCCTCCTGCTTTGCTGAGCGCACTGCAGCTAAGGGGATGGGCACTGTGGACCATGCCCACAGCTAGTTAGCTACAGCGGCTTCCTGGAGCAGTTGCCTCCTGTTCCATCTCCTGTCTGACCTGATTAGGCAACTGGCCAGCGGATCACTATGTCTCTCCTGAAAATCTATTAGGTCTTGGACTTTCATTATGATTTTTTTTTTCTGGAGTCTTAAATGGAAACAGAAACAGCTTTTATTTAGAGTAAGCAAATTCCTCAAGAAGTGAAGCTCCAGCTGCAGGATGGGAAATCAATGACTGCTTTTTTTTTTTTTTTTTTTTTTTACAAGAACATCAGAATCTCTAGAGTCCAAATTTGTTTTTCCTTTAATCTCTCCAGTTCTTAAGCTCAGATTCGGAAGTGACCTCTTTCTGATCCCCCTTCTCGACCAGCCTCACAGGCAATGCTCTCTCTGCCGCGTGTCTCTTCTGTCAGTCTCTATTCGGCTGCCTTGGAGCAGCGCTGTATGTGATGGGAGTGCTAATGGGTGTAACGCTTACCGGAAGAAGTCCACGTGGATGAACTAGTGCTGACCACCCCTGGGGCTGTGTTGGAAGTCATTTCTAATCAGTGGTTAGTGTAAGGATTTTAATTTAGTTTCAAAAATAATACAAAAAATATATATATAGTTAGAAAACACTTAAAGGGTGTTTTAAGAAAATAAGAACATAGTCCTGAAAGAACCCAGATTATTCCATTCTTGTTTCTATGCTTACAGAACAATCTAGAGGCTCAACATGCAAAGCCAGACCTGATCCTATATTCTGAGGAGTGTTTTGCATCTATTTTAAGTCATGAACTGCTGATATTCATTTCATTAATGGCAAAATCTAGGATATGAGAAGTGTAATAATTTTGATGCTGCTAATTAGAATGGAGTATTTATTCACAGTCCACAAGTCCTAGAGGCTTGTTCTAAGTTTTCCATTTTACTAACACTGAGCTGTAAAAACGTAAGCCGCCAGTTCAGTGTATTCCTTAGATGGTAATGCACTGTGCTGATATTTACAAAACATATTAATCTCGCACGAGTTATCAGTTTGCTTATGAGGCTAGAAAGTAAGGTAGTCATAACAGAGTTCAACAGCATAATAATGTGGCGCAAGTTGAGGACAATTTTAGCTTTTGAGATACAGATGTTGAAGCTGATCCGGTAAGTTGTCTGTGTTTTGTAAGTTTTAAAGATGTGTAACTCTTGAGTAAGTTTAGCAAGGGAGCGATAACCTTAGAAAAAGCTAGGAGACTGTTAATATCCTCAAAAGAGAAGTGTGATGCTTTATCATAGCTATTTTCAAAGGTAAAGAGTTCTGCTCGTTGACACATGTACAACAGAAATGCTTAAATAAGTTATACGTTTGTTAATTTGATTTTTCCAGAAATAATGCTTCTATAAAATTTTCAAAGTACATATTCTATGCAACAAATGAACAAGTGCTCAATTTTAGCTTTCTTCCACCGCATTTATGGAGTGTGGTGCTGTCGTTGGTATATAAACTAAGCATGAATGTGTTTTAGAAGGCTGTAGAAGATAGAACGATACAGGAAAAAGAAGGTTAGGCACTTTTATTAAAGACTTCATATTTTAAAGGCCCTTTGAAGCCACTAAGAAGCTCGTAGAAAGGGTTGGATCCTCGGTGCTGTAGACACCTCCATCCCATATTCAAGCGCCTTGTGTGGAGTCTACGTTACGTTCCTGATTCCAGGCTTCCTGGTAGAGTGTCACCTGGGTGGGAGCAGGCGATGGCTCAAGCACCTGGATTCCAGCCCTAGACTTGGGAAACCTGCACTGCTTTCCTGGCCTCTGACCTAGGTGGGGCCACCCCCAGCTGCTGCTGGCATCTGAGAAGTGAACTGGCCTAGGGAGAGCTGTTTGTCTCTATGCTTTCAAGCAAAGTGCTAAATACAAAACGGATAAGATTTTCAGGGTATCCTTTGGGTCTTTTGGCTTGCAAGAACTTTATGTTGATGAGAATTCAAGTTCATACAAATAAGTGTTTGGCTCTCTCAAGCCACTGACAGTGCCAAGGCCATAGTGTGTATGTAGATGACGCAAGCCCACATGAGTAGGAAGAGAAGGTGGTGCTTTCACAGCTTAGGGAGAAGCAGAAATAAGGGGCATAAGATTTTTTTTTTTGATTTTTGGAAAATGGAGACGGGTCCATTCAGATCTGCACTTCTTTTTTTCTCTTACTTTTTTTTAGAAAACTATGCAAACCTTGATGGTAAAGTCTGTGCTTCTGAGTATAGTTCACAGAAGTGAATACTGCCCATAATACTGAGTCAGTTAACTCATCGAAGAGGTGACTCCAAAAAGCAGAAAGATGCATTTTTGTGATTATAAATTCATTAGTGCATGTCCTTTTCATACAAGAAACTAAAGACACATTGAATCTGCATGTTGTCAACACTAATCAGAACTCATCCATGTACCTCATCTCCCTAGGCAAACAATACCTTCCCTTCAACTAGTCAACACATTACGTTCATTGTGGTAAAAATTATAGCACAGGAGTATATTTACTTTAGGAACCATGTATTTTCATTTAAAAAATTAATCTGCATGCTACATTCTCCTGATTATGCCCAATATACATTATTGCAGCTGGGCAATCTGTAGTTATTATGTATAAATGATGATGGAAAATTCCATATTTTTTCCGTCACTATCAATTATCTGCTATTCAGTCTGCCTTCTAATCAATATTCTATTCATCACTATCATTAAAAAGCAGTGGTATGCATTATCTTGAACTTAACATTATGTTGGAGTGTATTAAAAATAGATGTATGCACATGGCACTGCTATATAATAGCATTCCTCTTACTCATAGTTCAAAGGGGTCAGTGTTGCTGTCACACATATTTGGGAGATTACAAATCGCTGCAAAATTTTCCCACAGATTTAAAGTTTTGATATAGAGTTACTTTGAAATTCTTCACATTTAGCTCACATTTCAAGGAAAATTTTGGGCTCCTAAGGGTCTAGTTACATTTCTTTCCAAGGAGCTGGCTGAGCTCCTGAAAGCACTTGATACTATGGTTCTATGGTTTGTGTGAGTGAGTGTGTGTGTATAACAATGGCAAACCTACAAGTCCAAATCCTGCATTGGAGCTGAGAATTCCCAGAGCTTCGCATCCCTGTTGTGGGGATGCTTCAGCATGTTTTATGCTGCGAACTTTTTCTTTTGATACCCATCTGAAGTGACAGTCACATGGCAGGGCAGTTACAGGCTTAAGGCCACCGAGGGTCCATTAGCTTCTGATTAAATGTTCAAAATTGATTATCCTATCATAGATGCAGGCACCTAAGATTGCAATGGATGAGGTCTACCAGAAAGGTCGTACAAAATGCTCAGTGCTCTATTCCAGCCATGTGCACTGTTAGGCTCCAGTGGGAATTCCTGGAAAGTGCCAGGGCAGTCAGAAACAATGGTACTTATTATTATTTTATTTCCAGGAGTTAACAGCATTCAAACTGAAGCAGGGATACATGATAACAGATCTACAATCTATTTAATGATCAATCTGGTAAATGCTCATCAGAGAACATTCTTATCTCGCCATTGTCATTCTCTACTTCTTGTACGACCTCACGTTAGGGAGAGACTGGGTACAGAAACCAAGTGCATGTGAATACTTTTCTTTGAGTTTACTATGGTCACAGTCTTATTCTTTTGCCATTATTTAGAAAACTACAGAAAATCAATGTATTTTTTTAAACAGAATTCATTGTCATCATTGAAACTCGTTAAAGAAAATACATCTACAATTATGGACAAAATAGAATATGCCGATAGTAACAGACTGTATATAGATGACAAATTATAGAGTAAAACTTAAGGACTACTCTTCACATACATCATAAAAATTGTATATATATCTTTTTTAAAAGAAAGAAAAAGATCTTTCATCAACTGGTTCAACTCCCACAATAAGTGGGGTTGGGTTAAGCCTATATGAGGATCCCGGAATCTAATCTTGGTCTCTTGTGTAGGTGTCAGAGTTCCAAAATCCTGAGTTACCAGTGGTTGATCTTCCCCCAACACTTGGAGTACACTGGCAGGAAGCTGGTAGAGCTCAACCACAGGCTCTCTAACATGAGATACGGGCATGCCAAATAGTGGCTAATCACTGTGCCAAACTTTTGCCCCAGGAAAAGCACTATACTTTGAGTTGGGTTAATATTATTTATTGCTTTATTACCCATTAGTCACTGTGTTTCAAATGACATAAAATCCATCATTTAGAGTGACTGATTTGTCACTGCATGGTTCCTTTTGGCAATCGTGTTGCTGAAATCTCTGCAGTTATAAAATGCAGGTAGCTGGTTAGTTTTTTTTGTTTGTTTATTTTAACAGGGCTCATTGTCATCTGTCCATCTTTATATTTATTCAGTTATTGTTTTTACATCTACAATATCATCACGCAAAATTAGTTAATCTTATCTAGGCAGAGTATCTTAATATTATTCAGCGAAGTTATTAAAAACGTAAAGTTAAACTCTGCTTTCATAAAAAAATGCAATGAAAAGTCTTACCAGCAAATTAAATTGCACATTGTCAGTGCTCCCAGAGCAGGGAGTGTAATTCCATGGCCTCAGATATAGGGGTAGTTTTGAAATCCTTTCATTCAGACAAATGGAAGAACAAAGCAATGTGTCACACACACTTCTCAGGCTCCACCACTTTTAACTCTGCTGTAGATTTTGTGTAAGAGATGTGCTAACTTCATTGTGAAACAATAACTCCATAAGCGGTCCCACTTGTGAGATCCTGCGAGCACGTTTTAATTATCTACATAAGTAGTCCAAATTCAAAGCGATTTTAATGACTCCAAATTCGAGCGTTGAAGAGCTCTTTATGGTTCATTCATGTTTCATATAGTTTGTGGCTTATTTGCTGAATTCCAAGCCTTCAGGATACTTTGTTTTTTACTGAAACAACATTTGCAACTTTTTTCATCCTATTAGCGGAAGCTCTCCAACTCTTTAGAAGTTGTATAACAAGAAATGATGGATTTAACAACATACATTTAAGCTGGCTAAATTTTAACGTTGGCTGGGAGTAATTCAACATGATGGATCTAGATATAATATTGAAGACTGTGAAATTTATATTAAATGTCAAAAATCAACAAAAAATAGAACGCCAAGAAAAATGAAGCTCTCAGTTTCGCCAGCTCCTAGTGGCAAGGAGGTGTTGCCCTTTCTGCTTCTCACTTAGTGCAAAGCATCATGGGCGCACACTGCAAGGAGGATGCCCCCGCGAGTTTCTCTGTTCATGTGTTTGGCAGACATGCCCCGATTAGCAAGGCCGCTGCATCTACTGGTCTCTGACCCTTCAGATTGTTCCAAATCAAGTCTTCCAGGACCTAACACGCTTTAATTCTGAGACTGTTTACCATATAAATTTCAAAAGAGAAGTAAACTTAGTCTTTTTTTTTTAATTAAAAATTTCGAACAGGAATATAAAAGCCGTGCACACTTACGGAGTGCTATGTGATGCTTCATTACAAGTACACATTGCACACTAACCAAGTTATCTTTTTAAGCCTTTAACATTTCTCCAGAGTGGAAGCATCTGAAATCCTGTCTTCTGGTGGTAACAAAATGTTAAGATCTTTGTTGTTAGCATGATGTTTCAGTTCTGTTTTCACTCCCCTCCTTTTATTTCCTAGGCTTCGGGTGTGTGATCTTAAAATCCTTGCCCTCTTTAGTGCTGGAGGGCTGTCCTTACACTGTCACAGTTTGGAATTTTCAAGTCTTACCTTCATCCATTTCCACTTGATTCTTTCCCAATAAAAAAACTTGCTGCTTCTTCATCTGCCCAGTCTACAAGTGTGATTTCTTCATGGTCACATACAGCTCAATGCCTTGGGTTATATTGTGAAAATAATTATAGCTGACAGAAGTCAGAGATAAAACAACGAAACTTGAAAACCTTTTAGCCTCCAAGACGTTTTGACACTATTTTTGTTAGAACAGATTTCTGTGTTTTTCTAAATGTTGCATTTTTCCCATGGTATCTAATGTTACTATATATAAAAATGATATGTAGCATTCTGTGACCCAAAGAGCCTATTACAATTGGGAAAATGCTAATGGTTTTAGGGGACAGCTTCACATGAATGTGTCAAGATGAAAGAAGCCATCTTTTTACAGCAGTATTATTTTTCAAAAGAAGATCATTGTTAAGCGAAGTTCCATTTTTTCCCCCAACTGGGGATTATCAATGTGCAATATCTTGCCAGGAACTATATACAAAAGTTCAACAATGTGAAGCTTGAAGTTTTATCCCACCATGCTTTTGTGCACAGGTAAATATAATTACAGTAACATTTACCTAACAGTAGCTTGTAGAAATTCTGATGCACTTCTTAATGAGCAGAATATCCTTTTATATATTGGGAGCTTTTATTCATAGAGAAATTAATGCAGAAAGAAAATGTACCTTCATTTGCAACTGCATTACATTAAAATAGTGCAGTACTGACAGGTTCCAATGGCATTGTAGGCCTGATCTACCTCTATTGTCTGTCACTTACATTAAGTAGAGGAAAAGTCAAAGACTGTCCTGATAGGATCGACCTTAGTCATTGTGCATTACACGTGTAGATAAAATTAAGATGATCTGTAAGAAAAACACTGTACTTCAAAGAGCAGTCCACAAACCCCAGAGCCTATCCAAGTAAAATAAAATAAGCTTAAAATAATCCCAATATGGGCCTGGCATGATGGTGCAGTGGTTAAGGTCCTCGCCTTGCACACCTGGGATCCCATATGGGCGCCGGTTCTAATCCAGGCGGCCCCACTTCCCATCCAGCATCCTGCCTGTGGCCCGGGAAAGCAGTTGAGGACAGCCCAAGGCTTTGGGACCCTGCACCCGTGTGGGAGACCCAGAAGAAGCTCCTGGCTTCGGATTGGCTCAGCTCCAGCCATTGTGGCTGCTTGGGGAGTAAACCATCGGAGGGAAGATCTTCCTCTCTGTCTCTCCTCTGTATATCTACCTTTCCAATAAAAATAAAATAAATCTTTAAAAAAAATAGTCCCAATAATTCTGGCTTGAGTACATATTGAACTACCTCTTTTGATATATTGGGTTAACTGAAATATTGCTAGAAGCAAGTTTTAATTTTACTCTATAAAACTTTAAAAAAGTATACATGTGGATTGCATTGCATTTATACCAGACACCACTACCATTTAGACAAACAGAATTCCAGTGACACATTTGAATCTATGTTAAATGATATCAAAGTATACAATTTCTTAAAATGTATCTATCGAGTTGGTTTCAGAAATTCTACCAACCCCTTAATAAGCTATCATTTTGCAGAGAATATATACACTGAATGATCCTCTGCTGCTTGCTAAATCTGTAATAACTATTTTGATCCCTCCAACACTTGGAAATCTAATGACAAAACTCAATGACTGCTGGCAATAACACACAACAATCTTTTTAATCATATCTCAATTAGCTTTAGAAGTTTCTCATTTCAGGACTCCCAGGGGTCTCATTGCTTGTCTTTTTCACTTGAGATAAACAAAATCATCTGTCTTATATTCATCTCCAATATTTGTTTTCTGTTGTGGTGGTGGTCTTAATAGCTGCATTGTTGATAGGGCTGTCAGCTGCAGGCACCCCTGCTGTAAAGTGTCTCATTCTAGCACTGCATGACTAAGACCTCTTGCAGGTTCAAGAGTGAGCTGGCTTCCCCACATATATGAAAGGATACATGCATCTGAGTTTAGGAAAACATAGAACAAGGGGCACACAGCTTGGGAATACTTTTCTCTCAGAGTGGGAAGTCAGGCAGGCAGAAAGAGCAGAAAGAGGTAGAGAGAGACCTGTTTTTCTTAATTTAGAATGTATGAAATGTCCAATTCCTGACTTCAGCCTGGTCCGGCCCAGCCCAAAGCATGGCGGGCATTGGGGGAGTGGATTGGCAGAGAGAGAGAGATGTCATTTTTTTTCTCCTGCCATTCCAATCAATAATCCAATTTAATTTAAAAAAACTTCACATTAGAGGCTTTAAGTCGGACTCGCTCTTCATTTCATATCTTGATCTCCATTTGTGAATATTCCACATTTGCATATAATGTATACCCAAATGCATATTATAATATTTGTATCATATTCATATCTATAAGCAATGCTGTATCTGTATTTATGCACCAATCATATAATGCACACTGATGGACATGGCTGAAAATGGTAGCATTTAAATTAATTATTGTACTTGTTATAAGTACTCAAGTCAACACAATTAATATTTCTTAGAATAGAGATGTAGCACAGCATAGAACCACTGAGCTAATTTATGTCAGTCAAGTGATGTTTCAGAGTAATAAGTTTTACCCCGATGGCTGGGAACCATAGTCAAGGCAAGGGCTCCCCAAGATTCTCCTGATATACATTAGTGTGGTGAGAAGGTTCTGGTGCAGGCACTTGGCATAGGATGGTTGCGAAGTTCCTGCCATGTTAAGAGTAATTCCAAGTCAGAAACAGCCATTGCTGCTAACTTACCCTCTCGCTGACCTCAGTATTACAATTGACTCTGGAAGATGCCCTGCTCATTTTCTCCCTGGTCCTATAATGCAAAGGGACCACTTCTGTTATCCTCAGCCAACCTTTTTGGCATTGCACTCCACAAACACTTACAATAAAGTACTGCAAACCATCGAGAAATGGCAAAAGTTAACTTTAACTTTCCCTTTATTCTGACCTCTTGAAAGAAGGAATGCTGACAAAATACTGTCAGGAACCCCCGAAGTTTCACCACGGATGACTCATTCCTGCAAGGGGTGAGGTCCTGTTTGATTTCTGCAAAGGGCCACCTGGATCTAGTGAGTCACACCCAGGTCATCAAGTCTTCCCTGGAGACCTCAGTTAAGGACTTTCAAGTTCTGAGGGTAATGTTTCAAGGCTGCCAAGATAAGGCAGTTGGTTTTTTTCACTCCTTTTCCAGCCTGTCCCTGTTTACTCCTTTCTCTGGTTGACTATTCGACCTGAAAACCTCGTGTACAATCTAATTAACTCAGTATGTGCCGAAAACTAATGAAAACCTGATACTTAGGGAGTGTTCTGAAACAGAGAGCCACCAGAGGAGCCATCAACTGTTTTGTTAAATGGGATCTCATGCAGTCTAAGCCAATTAGTTACAATAAATGGAACCGAGCGGGGGCTGGTGGGGGGCGTTCTGGGTGATAATTGTGCTGGGTTACATCTCTGCTGGAGAGGCAGGCAGATTATCACAAATGCACTTGGGAACCAAATACCCAGGAAGCACTGTCAAGGAGCTTTGCAGAGTTGTGAAACTTTATGTTAAAAATTCAAAAGCAAGTTAGGGTTTGAGAGTGAGCTCTTAAGGCCAGACTGTCATTTTCCCATCCTGGTGTGTTTATAAGATAGCTGAAACAGTCTTTAGTACAATGCACCGGTCTTGCTGGATTGGGGTGCTGTTGCTTTGGAACAGGGGAGGGCTAGGAATACAGAGGGATCTTTGTTTAAGATCATGAAGGAAATCATCAAGCAAGATGGCTTACAAGATTTTGTTTTACATTTATTTTGCTTTTTTTTTTTATTGGAAAGGCAGATATACAGAGAGAAAGAGATACAGAGAGAAAGATCGTCTGTCTGCTGGTTCATTCCACATGTGGCCACAATGGCTGAAACTGAGCTAATCCAAAGCCAGCAGCCAGGTACTTCTTATGGGTCTCCCAGGAAGATCTGGGTCCCAAGGTTTTGAGCCATGCTCTACGCTTTCCCAGGCTACAAACAGGGAGAAGGATGGAAAGTGAAGCAGCTGGGACATGAACCAGCATCCATATGGGATATTAAGGATGAAGGTAAGGATGTAGCCACTAGGCTATCACACCACACAGGGCCTGAGAATATTTCCTTAAAGGCTACCCTATTGGGGAAAAATGGCATCTGTGTACAAGTAAGGAGATATACCTATATGTGCAACCAGCACCAAGTACAAGAAGTAGAACTTACAAGTACTGTAAAACTTCCCGCCGTGATCCTTAGGTCTGTGACTACTAACGCTGGTTTAATATAATCTGAATGTACTGTTGGAGACTTTTCAGCTTAAGGGTTCTGGGGTTCACTTTTTTGTTTGTAAAATGTACTCATCCCGTACGTTTATTCTTACTGCTGTAAGGGATGGTCTCAAATGGATGGTCCCCACTTACTTGAGATTGTTCCAGCTTGTGCTATTTGAAGATTTCTGCTGTGGATCTGCACATGCGCAGGCCCAAATGTGTGCATTCCTGTTGGTGGTGTATCTTTTCAATGGGATGGTTGATTAATAAACCATGCCTATGTTCACCCTGAGTAGATTCTATCCAAAAATGTCCCAAAAGAATAGTACAAAAGCTATACTAAGCTGCAAAATGAAAATTCCAATTGTTGCTCAACGTTGCCAGCTCGTGGTATTCTCCAGAATTATGCATATCTTGCAAATGATAATAATGTCCTTTGCAATAGATATTCTGATGGGATGGACTAGAGGGCAGTGGCAGGGGGCAGGGACCAGTCACCATCTCATCAGCGTAAGTTTGCCAGTGTTTGGCTATTTGTGTTCTTGGTCTTTACAATACATTCTGTCGATGTGGAGTTCCTGATATGGTGAGTTTCCGCTAGGCTGAACAAAAACAGCCTGTGCCTGATGCTCCTCTGAGAGTGTGTTTCAGTGCTGTTTCCCACCCCTCAACATTTTCCCTGAACTGTTGTAAGATCTCAGCATACCTACAGAGCACAGCTTACTGAATGTTCTTTTGAAGGTGGGCCAAACTACATATAATAGAAAGGGACAACAAGGGCCTGGCACGGTAGCCTAGTGGCTAAAGTCCCCGCCTTGCACACCTAAGATCCAAAATGGATGCTGGTTCATGTCCCAGCAGCCCTGCTTCCCATCCAGCTCACTGCTTATGACCTGAGAAAGCAGTCGAGGGGCCCCTGTACCCACATGGGAGACCCAGAAGCTCCTGGCTCCTGGCATTAGATTGGCGCAATTCTGGCCATTGCTATCACTTGGATCAATGGATGGAAGATCTTGCTTTCTGTCTCTCCTCCTTTCTCTATATCTGATTTTTCAATAAAATAAAAATGGATGAAACAGAAAGGGACAAATATCTGTTTAAGACAATCAGGTTCTTTACTTCCACTAACAGTTGACACAATAACACATGCAGTGATACGTCACTGGTTCTACAGAATGTCCTTACTCTATCGCAGAAAGATCTTTAGGAAATTATTTTCCTCTATGAATATTTAATACTTAGACCCAAAGAAATAAACGTACCATTTCATTCATTTGTTCACTCAGGACACTAAATGAAGACTAATTATGACTTAAGAACTTATCCGGGTAATGGTGATCTAGAAAACCATAGCCTATGCTCAGACATATGAAACAACTTAGTTTAGAATAGAAAACAACTCTGAAGAAACTTAATCGTCAACGGAAATGAAAGATTGGGAGTTCAGGGAATAAAGAAGGAGAAATTTAAATGTAGTGTGGCAAGCCTTTTCACAGGGAGATTAACTTGAACTAAAACCCAAATGATTAACAAACAAAACATAAACCACAACAGACAGTGCTGTTGCACAGGACTAGTTTCAGGTGATGGAGGACAAGACGTGGCATCCGTTCCAGCCCCAGGCTTTGTGAAGCAGGCCGGGTTACCTAGTCAGGTTTAGAAGCAGGGAGTTCAGCGTTAAGCCATAGATAGAGTTAAGATTTTATCATAAGGACATTAAGACAGTGACATGTTCTGAATCTTCATTTTAAAGGAAGGGTTGCAAAACTGGGCCACAGGATGGCCATTAGCTTGTGTAAATCAAATTTTATTACAGCACGGCCATGCCCTCTCTTGATCTGTTGTCTGTGGCTGCTTTCGTGGTTTCATGTTACAACATTAGAGCTGAGTAGACATGGCAGACAATACGACCCACAAGCCTAAAATATTTATTATCTGCCTTTTAAGGTGATCACTCCGGTTGTTTTGTGAGGCCTACACTATGGGGAGGGAAAGCGGGAGATCCCTCGGGAGGTTATTCAGAGATCCAGGTAAGAGATGACATGGGTTAGATGAGCATAAATGGGCTGATGAAATGTGGATACATTCAGGGAAGAGTATGTAATAGGATCCACAAAAATGAATTCTGTCTAGAGGAGGGAAAGAGAGACAGAAGCAGCATTCTATAGTCAGTGCTTAGAGGATGTTCTACAATTCTTGACTACATTCTGTGTTTGGAAGGTTTCATCTTTATACGGTGAGAGCAGCGTAGTTCAGTTGAAGGTACTATTATTTGCAAAGCCACATTTCTGTGATGATAGTAATCAACTAAGGTGCTCCATGGAATGAAACCACATGCCAGTAGGTAAAAATGTCCACCTTGCCGTTTCAGCATTACTGTGTCAGTAAATATTTGCTTCCTAAAATCCTTCTGCCAGACTGTTCCAATGTCCAATTCAGCATAAGGAATAAATAAGTATAGAAATATTGAAATTAAAATATCAACAGATAAGCTTCAGTTTCATTTTGCAAACAAGGCTTTTCTCTCATTAATAGCAGTCAGAGAAAAGATCGTTTTGGGGACAAAGTCCCATTGGGGACCCTAGATACTCAGCAAACTAATGAATACTAATGAGAAAGCAGTTAGACCAAAGCCTCCTAACAGTTGAGATTGGATTCTGTTCCTACAGGGGTAGTTGTTCTGGTGTTAGACCAGGCTGACTCCTAATGAATGGGAAGATGGAGACCATTTTGTGGGGTAAGGACAGGAGAGAAACATCTTATGGCAAAAGGAACACAGGAAGAGCGCCAATATTCCAAATGTTCAACTTCGTGAAGGTGGGAGGTGGGACACTGGATAATTCCTGAAAAACTAAAATAGGACTGGGAAGAGGTTGGAGGGGTGTGGGTAGGAGAAGATGTGAGGGTGTGCAGATCTGTGTATGTGACCTTAGCAGGATTGTGGGTTTTTCTTTGACATACTCTAAGGAAGGGAAAATAGGACTTTTCTATTAGGCTGTATAAACCCCTACCCTGCAATATGTGGACAAGGTCAACACATTTCAGAATTGCTTGGGTGAACTTTTCCCCATCTGGTTTGGGTTAGGGAAGTTATTAGCCGCGGAGTTTCAAACAAGGTGGAAACTAGAAGCCAATTTTATGGGTGTGAACTGAAACTGACAAAGAGCTATTTCAAACAGTCTATTAGGAAAGGGGCAGAAACTCTGAAAGGCCTGACCTGAGTACGCAGATGTAAATACCTCACCCTGTTCCACGTGGAAATCAGAGAGCCGAGACAGTTCCACCAAGAAGAAAAATAAATAGCTTCCTTAAGAGGCATTTGTTTGTTAAGAAGTGAATAAATCAAGGAAGTGTCTTGCTTTTGCTTCTGAGCTCATCTGTGGTCCTTCAAGAAATTATGGTAGCACCCAATATCGAAATATAAACAGGGAAAACTTTGATCAGGCCATTGCATTTTAGGCGAAACAAATGGCAGTGTTCTAATTAATACAGGCTGATTCTGCTCATTTTTTTTTTTCATCAAAAATTACTGATTGGCTTGGAATTCTAAACAGATGGAGAGAATGAAATCCTTGACATTAATCCAGTTAGTTCATGGTACAACACTGATTTTAAACTTTCATTTAAATGTAGGAATACCTGATTTTAAGCAGAAATAAACAATCAAACACACAATGGATGCCTTGTCAAAAATTAGCAAAGACAATAAGCAAATATTAAGTCACAAACCTGATTTTGCATAAAAAACTATATCAAAATGATTTGACTGGATCCTTATTGGACACGGGGTATCTCAGAGGGATGGTTCTATTTAATTTTATTTCTTTGGGCTGGAAATGTTCAGTTCCTCCCATTTTAAGCTCTAGGTTTAGCATGTGATAAAGGGTCTGAGAACCACTCTTGAGTCTCTTAATGTTCTCCCATATGTAATTCTGCTTTTGGGCAAAAGAACAATTCATAATAAGTAAGTGGCATATCTTCCTGGCTTTGGGTAAATGTTTTTATTGTCTTAGAAATGGTAACTCAAAATTTACTCAGGGCACCAGACATTTAAAAACAAAAATACAAAATAACTCTGTGGCTCCTTACCCCAATATACTGGTTGCATTTAGATTCACTGAAAATCAGTAAGGCAATTGCTCACACAGTTTGCAAACATCTCAAGTTTTGAATCACTACTCAGAATAACTTATGCTTTATGGCCCGTTAAAATGAGTAACCCAAGTTTCTTTAGCAAACATGCTAAACCTACAAGCTTTACGGCTCAGCCTTTAACTATCTAAATCATAAGATCATTGTCCAGATCTTGCCTTTGGATGCAATGTACAAAGTTGTTTTTTTTAATATTAAGGCTCACAGCAGTATATTGGTAATTGCCATTACTTTTATTCTCTATGGCACCTAAAATCCATGACTATAACAAAAGTAAACAATTTAGTGAAGGGGATAAAATCACTCTCATTTACACAGATGTGCCATCTCTAAGGGGATGAATGTTTATCCTGCTTCAAGGAAATCAAGAAATATTGCACATCCATGAATGATTGCACCTTTAAAATGATACACCAAGGACATACAATTTTGTGTAAATACATTCTGGTAAGTGATCCAATAGTGTAAGTGAATGTGCCAGGGGAAAGAGCTGCAACAGAACGTGAGACAAAAGATGTATTCAATCTTTATTTCTGAGATTATCTTTAAATCTGGCCATTAATCATTGGAAAACTACATCCTAAATTGAAGTCAGGTGATAACAGAAATTGATGTCTTTGAGATCATGGCAATAATGTAAGTTCTGTCTTGCACTGGAAATTTTACTTAAAGGTTCCTCTTTAAAACAAAACAGACTATAAAGTGAAGAATTCTTTGTTAGACTCTCAGAAGGAGTGCAATGACTAAATAGCTCAGCCAAATTTTGTGGATGATATCAACAGATCAAGGGACAGCTCTTTCTTAGAATGACAGTTAATTCAGAACCAACTACACACTCTCTTTTTAACATGATGAATTAAAAAAAAAAACATAAGTAACATCCTCTAGGAGCCACATATTTTTAAACTGTCTTTGAAAGCATGCATGCCTATGTCACAAATGAAAATCTATATGCTGTTACTGCTTAAACTTGGGGGAAATGTCAGTGGAGGAATCTGTAGCCATCACAGCCAGTGTCACTGGTAGAATTTTGTGAAAAATAAATTTCTGTCCAATTTTAGTGGGAAAACTAAAAAGCCACACAAGTCCTTATCCTATGAACATGACTTTGCAATTTTTAAATCTTTCCATAATTTCTTGAGTTCTAAAAAATACTCAGATTCTACTCATAGCACTTTTTTTTTTAAAAAATACAAGATTTATTTTTTGAAAGGCAGAATTACAGAAAGAGAGGGAGAGAAGGACAGATAAAAAGAGATGTGGCATCCTTCTTTTTCACTCTTCAGATGGCTGCAACAGCCGGTGCTGGGCTAGGCGGAAGCTAGGAGCGTCGGCTGCTTTTCCCATGTGGGTAGCAGGGATCTAAAGACATGAGCTGTCTTCCACTATTGGATCAGATGTGGAGAAATTAGGATGTGAACCAACATTCATATGTGATGCCAGGTTGCCACATGGCAACTTCATCTCTGCACCACCACCCTGACTCACCCTTAGACTTAAGCATGGATATGAGACATCTAAGAAACCTACTTATATTTATTTAAAGATTTGTTTGAAAGACGGAGTGATAGAAAAGGAAAGGGAGAGCTTTTTTCTCCGTGACTTAAAGTGATCCCAACTGCCAGGATTGAGCCAAGCAAAAGCCAGGGACTCCATTCAAGTCTTTTCATCTGTGTGCCAGAGGCCCAAGTGCTAGGACCATTATCCTCTGGCATCCCTGACAGCTAGTTGAAAAGTGGAGCAGGTGGGATTAGAACTGGCATTCCCAAATTTCATGTCATGTTGGGAGCTTAACCCATCATACCACAATTTTAGGCTGGGATGGCTTACTTTTCAACCCAAATAAACCGAGCTGAGCGGGTAGGCAAGGTGGAGAGATCTTAATGATGAATACATAAGACTATATTGCTAGGGATTTGGGAGCTAATTACATGCTATGTTTTCCTTTTTTATTCACCGATCCTCTGTTCCTACAACGCAGCACCATCCTCCCCACTAATACTTGGGGAAAAACAAAATGAAATAAGTGTATTATAAATCGCACTGTTGCTCCTTTACAAATGGTACTAAAATGCAGTGGCTTAGAGCAAGCTCCATCATGTCAGTTTCCGTACGTCAGAAACCCTGGGATGGCTCATCAGCGCACAGTCTGCAAGCTGAACTGGGCTCTGCTTCTCTGCCGACTCGCATCACTGTGGGCTGGATGCCCTGCCTCGTAGTTTGTTTGACTAATGCGTCAGTGCCTTACAAGCTGTTAGTGGGAGGCCTCCCTCTGTTTTTTGTCATATGCCCTCCATAGAACATCTCACAGCATGGCATCTGGCTTTTCTCCAAGCCAGTAAGAGGGCGTGAGAGGGCAGCAAGTGATGGAGCATGCTGGCTAGATGTTTACAAAGCCGCAGTCTTTGTAACCTAATTGGAACTCACACATTCTGACGTTGCTGTATTTCCTTCATGGGCAGTCGGCTTCACACCAAGGCCAGGCCACACCAAGCTCGGTGTGAGGAGATTACACACGAGTGGGAATGGCAAGACTCAGGAATAATTGAGAGCCACATCCAAACTATGTCCTTATTGGAACAACTGGCATCAACTCACAACAAAGGGGGTTTTAGTGGCGAGATGAAAAACTTTTTGCAAATGTGTTCTTGATCTTCTATCAGAGAAAAGAGGTAGCAATATTCACCTACCTAACACAAAATACTAGGTAAAAGATGCAAGAGATTTTTTTAAAATTAAAGTGCCCTTTTTAAAAACAAATACCTATCACCACGACTGCCATTCAGGTAACGTTGCCTTACTCTATGCATTGAATTGCATCTCACAAAAATATATAATAAAAAATAATACCTAGTACCTGTGGTTTGACTACTCCTTGATTTTTTGGAAAGAAACAATATGGGCCTAGGAACATATTTTATTACTTATTAAAGGATTTATCATGTAAATGATGCTGACTCAGAGTCACTTGCTTGTATGTGTCACAAATCCCTAGGCATTGAATAATGAGCGACATTTGAATGATTATTCTAAGACTTCTATTTTTCACTATTTTGGTTGATATTTTTGGAAATGTTGCCAAAGAAGGAATAAAAGTTGACCTTATCATTTGCAGACCATGATCAATATTGCTAAATACAAGAAAACACATACATGTACATAGGATGTTAAGTTATCTATGGCTGTGCATCCCTGGATATAACATACCAAAAGAATAACAAGCAAAACAACAGTACGTAAAAGCCACATTTAATAATATTTTGCCTTTAGAAAAGTAAACAGGTGTGTTTTCCTGCAACTTACTAAACACATGGGCAGAAATTCATCTGAATACCTCCAGCTGTGTTAAGGCCATCTGTTCATCCTTTTAAATTTTAATTAGTGTTGGAGACTTCCTATATTTCATTAATCTCTTGTGCAAATTCTTGTTTGCATTTTGCCCTCTCTATGGATAAAGCAGAGGCATCTTTAAGCAAACTACAAGTTCTACTAATTCATTCCTTCTCATGTTAATCAGCCATTGTATAAGCAAAGTCATTGCTGTTAATAATAATAGCAGTTTTCCATAACTGCACTGAAGTGGCATCATGCTATAAAAGTGATTCGTGGAATTATTCAGCATATGTTTAGCAGATGATGAGATTTTTATCCAAAGATATTCATTCCACATAATTTTTCCCTCCCTGGCTCTCATTTTTTAGACTCAATGGTAAGGGTTACCTGCTGTGAAGTCATTTCCATAATATTGTAATTACATTCAAGGGCTTTCAAATGTACTTTATTTCTACGCTAATACTTTTATTTATTTTTCAAATTATGTAAATCTCAATCAGAAATGAAACATATTTTAAAAAGAGTACTTTTCTATAAAGCAAGCAAATATGTATGTATGTATATACACATACATTTTTAAAATTAAGCTTAAACATAAACTAGACTTTTCATTGCTAAGTTAACTGCAGTACAGGTTCAGCTGTTCACATTAGAAAAGAATTGTTGGAGTAGCACCACAAGGCAACAGGTTAAACCAAATCCTGCAGGGAAAGCCTCCCATACACACAGGCGCTCCTTGAAGTTTCAACTGCTCTATTTCCAATTCAGCTCCTCACCAAGGCACTTAGAAAATCAGCATGCTGCTGTCTGAAATGTTTGGGCCCGGCAGCTACATGGGAGGCATCTCGTGGCCTGGCCCAGCTGGGGCTGTTGCAGGTCCTTGGTGTCTGGACCAGATGAAGGATTCTCTATGCCTTTCTCCTCTTTCTGCCACTCTGCCATTCAAAAAAAAATTTTTTTTATATATATATATGATAGAAATCAACCTTAAAACAATTTTTTTTCTCCTGCCTCATATAGTTTTTTTATGTTACATATATGTATATTTATTTAGATACATATGTATGTGTATATGTAGATTTGTATCTATTGAAGGGGTGTTAGAAAGTTCAGGGAAATGGAAATAAGTTTATATTGGTACACTTCAAATTCATGCATTCAATGGTCTTTAGAAGAAAATGTATACTATGAAAGAACTGTAAATGTTTAAAAATGTGTTGAAAAGTAATTTTATCTTTTCATTCTATTTTTCTATGAATTTCTTAAAGTTTTCTCATATGCAGTCCTTCTAGAACAGACCTTCTCAAACTTTAATGAGAGTACAGATTACATCTGAATATCTTACAGAACTTGAATATCTTACAGAACTTGGCAACGCCTGAGATTTTGTATTCCAAATGATCTTGCAGATGCTGGTGGTGTTGTTGGCCAGAGAAACAACCTACAGAAACCAAACTACAGAGAATCACTGATAAAAAAAGAAAAGAATCACAGCTGCCTGTAGATCCATCAACTTTATAGTGAGTTGTTTTAAGTAGTTCATTTTAGGGTGGATGCCTTGACTACTCCGGACACGCATGGATCTTATAGGTGTGTGGGATCCAGTTTCCCTTCTACTGCCCTCCCCCTCTACTAAAGTGCACCAGGAGGGGCAGCAGGTGGTGGTTTCAAGTATCTGCATTCCTGCCACCACATGGGAGATGCAGACAGAATTCCTGGCTCCTGTTTTTGGTCTGGCACTGCCCTGGCCATTGTAAGCACAAGAAAGCCATCCAGAAGATGGCAAGTTTTTCTTTCTTCTTGGACTGCCTTTCTGATGAATGAAAATAAATGATTTTCACTTAGAGAAAAACAGCTTGTTTTGTTAAAAAATTGACAATGAATATTACCAAATACAGAACTGGAGGTTATTCTTAAATCAGTTGCAGAATACCTCACCTTTATCAGTGAATATATAAAATTACAAATTGTGTTGAAAAAAAGATATGAAAAGTGCTTCGTAAAACACATGTGCAGTTTTGAACTCGCATTTTCATACTAGCATCCTATAACAAAGGAGCAAAGGCACATTGCTGTAACTTCTCTTCTACTTCAATGTATTTTTCTGGTTAATCTCTCCCTTTTGGGTGTTGGAATTGTTATTTATGTTTCCTGTCTTCATTCCTGATTAGCTTCGCTAGTAACTTGTCTTTTACTGACATTTAAAAAGAACCAGATCTGCCTTTATTATCACGTCTGCTTTGCTGTTTTCCATTTATTTAATCTTGCTTTCATCTTCATTTCCTTTCTTCCTGTTCATATCTTTCTCCCCTAGATTTAAGAGTTGCATATTTAGCTTGCCTATTTTTAGTGCTTAGCATTTTCTATTCATAAATATCTTCACCTACATACTGAATCCTGTGTTTTGGACAGTTTGTGACCTAGTATCTCTATGTTTTTCTTCTTTAACAATTTTTTTTTTAATGAACAAAAAAAGCCAGATTTGCAGAGACAAGAAGGCCTCAATGGCTGGAGGTAAGTGAGGCTGATCTGAAGCCAGAAGCCAGGAACTTCCTCCTGGTCTCCCATGTGGGTGCAGTTCTCAGGGCTTTGGGCCATCCTCTACTGCTTTCCCAGGCCATAAGCAGGGAGCTAAATGAGAAGAGGAGCAGCCAGTACAGCAACTGGTGCCCACATAGGATCCTGAATGATGTAAGTCGAGAATTTAGTCACTAGGTTATTGCACCAGCCCATCTCCATGCTTTAAAAGTTGAAATTTCTGATTTGAATTTGTATTTAACAAAATTTTATATAGATACATATCTTAAGCAGGTAAGAAGTTTATAAAATATAGATACAAATGTAAGGCATTTTGTGTACTTTAAAAATGAATATGTAATCTTACTCCATTATAATATAAAATTCTACATGTTTTCTGGCTAAAGGAAGTTTTAGAAAATTATGTGTTGTGTTTTAATACACAAGCAATTTTCAAAAATAGACAATTGTCTCTAAGTTATATTATGGACAATTCTATCACAATATTTGAGGAAACAAATATAGACTTTTGAGGGCTGGCATGATGGCTCAACTGGTTAATTCTCATTCTCAAATCCTGGCATCTGATATGGGTGCCTGTTTGTGTCCCAGTAGTTTTATTTCATATCCAGCTCCTTGCTAATGCCTTGGGAAAGAGGTAGAGGATTCCCCAAAGTCTGGGGACCTTGCAGCCTCATGGCAGACCCAGAGGAACGACCTGGCTCCTGGCTTTGGATTAGCTCAGTTTTAGCCATTGCAGCCATCTGGGGAGTGAACCAAAGCCTGGAAAATCTTTCTCAGTCTACTCTCTGCAAACCTGCCTTTCCAGTAAAAAAAAAAAAAACATACATTTTTAAAGGCAACAAATATGAAATCTCTACTTTGTGTTAATAAAAATATATATTGAGTAATAATAGAAGATAAATTTGAATATGATAGAAATATTAGATAAAAATCTACCCTATATGTTGAACTTCAAATAAATAAATTGCATAGGCAAATTTTATCCTACCATTTAGAAACACATTTTCTAAATGATTGACAGTGTTTAAAAAACAAAAGAAAAGCCTGATAAGAAAAGCCATTATTTAGCTCAAATTATTATCATTCAGGAAAAGCCAAAACAAATACTGATATACAAGAGTAGTCAAAATTTATATTTTAGCATGATCGTGTGGAGTTTCTCCAAGATTTAAAAGATAGTTCAATATTAATAACTTGATATGTGGCTTTCACATTATTTAAAGGTTTAAGTAGAAGTAATTGTATATACCATGGACATTTCCAAAATCAATTACTTTCCATATGCTAATACTTACCATTTACTAAAAATCTTAAGGAAGCCCCAGATAAAAAACATACAGACAACAGGTTAGTCACTATTGTTCAATGCCTGATTCAATAAAGTGAACATGAGGTCAAAAAGAACAATGTGAAAAATCCAAGATACATGTTATGTTACTGGCTGAGAAAATGAGATTATGAAATACAATTCCTATTAATTTGCAAATTCAATGTAGTCTCAAACAAAATCTTTATAGACGTCTCATGTTACCTGACATGTAAACTAAAAAATTACATGAAGACGTTTGCAACGAGGTCAAGCCAAATTTGATGAAAAATGAAGGAAGAGGTCTGTGTGAAACAGATGGAAATAAAACATAAGAGGATAATCATTGAAATTTTAAAGCATTTCTGCTCAACAGGCAAGCAACTGATATAGCAATTTGAACTTACACATGATGAAGTGTGTGAGTAGGACAGAGGGAAAAGAATGAGTCATTCCCTGATACCTAGAGACATGTGTTTCTAACACTTCATGCTTCTGGAAAGTTCGGCCTGTGCTATGGGCTGGAGTACAAGATTTGACTTCAGCAATGGTAAGCAGAAGCAACAAGGGAGGAAGCATGGATTCAAAGGGAAAAAAATCAATATGAAATATTATCCATGGAGTGCACATGGTGGGCAGTTGGGCTTGACCGCATCACAACTCTATAAGGAACCCTGTATAACGTGGCGGAAAGTTTTCTATCCACTGTTCTTTGGGGACATGAAAGCCTTCATATTTCCAGGCTGCCTTTAGGGAAGAGAAGAATGTCTTGCCAGCGTTGTCTGAGGTAACCCAGCCAGAGAAAATCAGATAAACAAGCTAAATGGTTGCTTAGTCTGACTTCACCTGGGTCCATGAATTTAAGGTTGGTAAAAAATTCGAGGCAAAATCCGCGAATGCCCAGCTAGAGCTGCTGAAGATTGACTGGCAAAACAACACAACAGAATGCAACAGGTGGGAAGCAACGTTCATGCTTGTTTTCATTGCTATTTCAACATTCTTCTAGCTGTCCTCAGGCATAGGCATACACACCACAGCTTAAAATACCCCTGAGCAAGTTACACACAGGAAGAAACTCAAGGCCAACTGTATTCTACACGAGACCTTGAGAAGAGTTAAGATTTTGGTGTCATCTTTCCTTAGTAGGGGCAGGACAACCTATTTTCTGCCAGCAACTACTTAGATATCTGTAGAACAATTTATGAGACATATAAAAATATCCAATATAAAATTAGCTTATAGGACTGGCGCTGTGGCACAGCTAGTTCAACTGCCACTGACTTCCTTTTGGGTGCTAGTTGGAGTCCTGGCTACTTCTTTTCTACTCCATATCTCTGTCAGTGTCCTTTGGACAGCAGTCAACTGTGGCACAAAGTGCTTGGGCCCCTGCACCCACGTGGAAGACCTGATGCCAGTCCTGACCCAGCCCCAGCCACTGTAGCCTTTGAGGAGTGATTCAGCAAAACAAATATTTCTTTGTTCTCTACCCCTTCCCCCCCGCTCTTTCTGTCCCTTTGTCCTTCTGTTATTTTGTTTTGAAATAAATAAAATAATATGAATTTACAAAAACATATTACCTTGCTACAAATTTACTGAATGTCAAGTGCCACCTTTGGCTGCAAAGACAGGGAAATACCAAACGCCTTGTCGAACCTGTGCAACCCAATGGCTAGGCATTTACCCCGCAAGTTGACAGGTATCATTCTGTCACCTGCACTGGGAGGGCTTTCCTTTGAATCTCCAGTTTGCTGCTTCTAACTCTTCAACTTTCCTGACTCCATTTTACTCCCTTGTTAACAGTCAAGTCCGCCATCACTTTCAAGCACTGTCGATCACTTTTGGTAAAGTAGAAAAAGTAAAAGGAGAACATTACCAACGGAACCTAGCATAGTCTTCTGATAAAACTTTTATCTTTGACATGGAAGGGTGTGTTTATCTATTGTTTAACTGCAAGTATATTAGGTGTTTTTGGAATGTTCATGTAAAATACATATTCCCAAAAATCTATGCATTACTTTCAAAAACTTTTGCAGGAAAATGAATATCTTTTATTTCTTCAAGCATCCTGAAGCATCCTTACCTTTAAAATAATTCATAATTTGCATATACTATATATAAAATAATTTTATTTGAAAAATTACTTTATATTTTAATTTCAGAGATTATATTTAAAGAAATTAAAGTTACTGAATCTCTTGAAAGTTCTAGATGCATTTTCCTTCACTATTTAGATTTGAGGGAGAACAAATGATTTGAAATGATTTTAAATATGGCCAAAAAAAAACCCCCTGAGCAATACATATTTAAGAAAAAAATCCCTTATAATAAGTTCTCTGAGAACAGATAAGGACTCTCGGAGCCCAGGGGTCTTGCTTTCTGCTGCGGAGCATTCTCTGTGTTTCCACCTGCTCCATATACCAGCACCGTTCTGTGTCTGCATCATCAGGGTCATTTTTGTCTAATTTACAAGAAACAAATGTGACATGTTGGAGAGCAGGATGGCTTACAGGTTCAGCAGGAAATGTGTATGCAGTATTTGAACTAAACTTTGATTCTCTGTGTTCTGTCCATGCTCTGTTGTACCATTTACATTTCTCCCTAGGTGTTCTCTTTTGAAATTGCAAATACAAAAGTGCATCAAAAGAGTTTGGTGATGAGTGGGATTAAAAGACATTCATTTCACTGCCTAATGTTTTGCAATCCTCACATACATACATGTTCTATGAATTTTTTTAAGGATTTGTTGATTTATCCTAAAGACTGAATTAGGCAAACACACGAACGGAGACAGAGAGATAGACCCTCCGTTCTCTGGTTTACTTCCCAAATGACTTGTCATGGCTGAGCCAGACAAGAGCCAGGAGCTTCTTCTGGGTGTCCCATACAGGTAGTGGCCCAAGGACTTGGGTCATCCTCCACTGATTTTTCCAGGCACATTAGCAGGGAGCTGGATTGGAAGTGGAACAGCCAGGACTTGAATTGACATCCGTATGAGATGCTGGTGTCACAGGCAGTGGCTTTACTTGTTACACCTCAATACTAGCCTCTCCACGCACTTTTTAACAGATTTTTAGATATTCTTTAAGATAAGCAGTATAAGAAGCACTTTAATAAAAAGGCATCCCCTTTTAGTTTCCTTGGATTTCCCACATATGAATGTCAGTGTTTCCCCTCAAAAAGGAATTGGAAAGATGCTAACAGTCATTTATATGCAAGGGCAAGCGGGAGATACATAAACATGCATAATCAGTGGGTGCTAGTCACACAGCCTTTCCGAATGGGCTTTCAACTATGTTTGTTCATAATCTTGAATGGTTCATTTTAATATTTTCTGTTGATAATTTGAAAAACATGCTAGTGCTTCCCAGTGGGATCTGGTTTTTTAAAGCAGCCAAGGATAAAGTACTCGAATCTTCCTCTGCTAATTAAGCAAAACAAGCACATCCAAAACGGGCCTGAGAACTGGAAGCTGCCTCAGTGACACTGCTTGCCTTTAGCACTTGCTAACTGTGCAGTGAACCCAAAAAGCAGAGTTGGGAAATTCACCATGGCTTTGTTCCAATAAAGATGAAACACCTAAGAACCTGAATTTGTTTCTGAATTTCCTGTTTTCATTTTAGGACAAATTATACTCAGCTGTACAAACATAGGAATTGACAACAGGATTTCAGTAAAAGGAAGGAATGTTTTCAGAATTATGAGACCCTCTGGAGAGAAATGTTTAACAGGCATAGAAAAAGGGGACATTCAACAGGCATGGAGCTAAGGGAACTTCAATATAAAAATGTCATTTGCTAAGAATAATGGTACCTAATGCTGCTTTTAAAGCAAGAAAATATGAAAGGTTATTACCATGAGGGTGTTAACCAGATGTTCCCAATTTCCATGTCGAAGAAATGTCTGTGAGTGAAGGCAGAGCAGCCACACACAGGTTATTAAGTCTTAGGAAAGTTAAGACGTGAAGATGCGAATAGTATTTTAGAGATTAATTAAATTTCATCTGTCCAACACTCTTACAGCCGGCAAGAAAGGGTAGTGTGATTAGAAATATCTCCACCTTACAACCTCCATTTCTTATTTTACAGAGTGCTTGCTTTAGAACATAAAGCAGACTAAGCTAAAAACGAAAAGGAAATGATTCTCTTGGTTATAAAATGGCACTGGCACTCCATGAGTGTATCTATCTTGGATTTATATCAAAGATAAACAGGTAAGAGATCTTGCAATGTTGAGTATAGTGATATCAAATGCGTTCAGTAAGTTTTGAACTCTGCTTTTTCCCCTTATGGCTATGGGACTTGACCTTTGAAGATGCGATCTGAAGATTCTCATGTACAAATGTCAGCCATGAACCCAGCATAAGCTGGACTCCCGATTTGGACAGCAATCCATGAGCGCAGCTGCATCCTTTATTGCCTAGTCAGATACAGTGTCTCAAAATGCCACAAACACACTACACGCGCGTCATGCGTCTGTCATTGTTATAAAGATGCTAGGAAGAATGCATGCCATGGCCGAACTGGAGAAGAAAAAGGCAAGCAAATGCACGCAGTGAATTGGGTACTCATAAAGACGAGTGATTTAGTGTCACTTAACAGCAACATCTTCCTTCAGTGAATATCGGAGCAAACCGTGAGTGCTGAGAGAAAGTCCAAAGCCAGTGCTGCCAGAAATCCCTGAAGGGCAATACAA
Organism: Ochotona curzoniae; assembly: GCF_017591425.1. Taxonomy (NCBI): domain Eukaryota; kingdom Metazoa; phylum Chordata; class Mammalia; order Lagomorpha; family Ochotonidae; genus Ochotona; species Ochotona curzoniae. The sequence goes on from NW_024466502.1 coordinate 13,375,882, forward strand.
GAAAATTTAATAAACTGAGCACAATGTCATTTGAAACATTTGGAGTATTTGCTGTCTTTCTTGAGGGGCTGAAGTAAAGCAAATGTGATTCGCCTCCTGCAGATAATTGCCAGGAATAGATGCTAAAACAGCCCAGGGATAAAAAAAGATATGCACACATATTGAAATTTTACAAGAAAACTAAAACAAAACACCAATCGTACATGATTTTTCCTGTTAAGCATGATGTGTTTAAAGAATACTATTTTACGTACACAAACAGAAGTGTCCCAAAGCATGCTATCCACTTAAAGGAAATCTCATAAATAATTAAAGGCGTGTGTTTGGCCCACACAGTCAAAATAATAATAATGTATCCTTCTAATAGAGTGACAAGTGTTGCTTGATTTTTTTTCAGTACGATGTTTTGATAATATTGCTGTGATATATAAAGATATGCTAGCTTACATCTAAATTAATAGGAATTGGACTTGAGCCATGTCACGCAGTGCTTCCAAAAACTGTTTCTTTGTAGGCCACAGATCATTTCCTTGATGATCTAGTTACTGGATACAAACCTCTAATTGTCTGGTTAACAGTTAACGCCTAGGGCTGAGAAAGTAGCACTGCCAAAACTTGTTAGAAGAATCAAAGTACAAATAAATCTCTACAGCAGGTCATGCAGAATGAAAATAAAGTTGAATAGAACCCACACATATATTACAGTGCCTCTACACAGTAAAGGACAGTGAACCTAACAGAAAGGAAATCAGGGAAAGATGCTGGATTTCCTCTTCTCAGCAGCACAGATTATTATTCTAGTTTAACACTGGTTATGCAGAATGATCCCGTTATGGCTGAAGGACAGCTGGGTGGACAATCCAGAGACTGCCTGGGTAGGGTGTAGTCTATTCTGTTTCAATTCTTGGAAGTTGTCACATTGTTTTGTAGACCCATCTGCATAGGTGATGTTCACACATCAGCTCCTTTTTACATTAAACATCTCCACTATCTGGATCTCTGCTAAATCCAACCCATCGAAACATATTTTGCAGGACATCTGATCAGCTAAGTCTAACGAAGAAAGCAGCCTATGTTTGGTTTTAGTTTGAAAATACAGATAGCACACAGAAGAAAACCATGTGTAACCCTATCACCAAACCAATAATGTTAGAAAGAAGCAAGGAACCAAAGCAGAAGCAAAGATGCTTTGTGCAGTGCCTGGTCGCAGCTTCACTAGCCTGTCCACCTACTTCTCCCTCAAAGCAGAAGGCCTGATGAGCCACACGATGTGAGCACAACCCCATGCCTCTCGTGTGCCCTCAAGGAACACTGCATTGCCAGCGTATGCTGTCACCACTCTGTTACCACATTTGGTGCCCCCGCTAGACCATGAGCAAGAGATGCAAATTTTTCTTTAAATATTTGAAGTCTAAGTATAGGGATTGGCAAATATGTTCTCAATTGTTGATGGCATGCATAGATGAATGAATGGACACTACCTCCTAATTGTTTTTTTTTTTTTCAGTAAGCCTATTTATTTCCTGGAAGGTAACTAAAAATTTCCAAATATTTCATAAAAGCTAATGGCTTCTATAAATAAATTCACTTTGGTGAACAGTGTTTGCTTGAACCAAGTGAAAATTCATTCCAATTTCTACCTATTCCTGTTTTATAACAAATTAAAAATACGATTTTTATTAAAAATATTAAATGCAAATAATCAGTAATCATGGCATATGTAGATGAGGATGAGCATGAAAACCATCTAAGCATCTCCCTATGACTATTGTACAGTCCGTTTCACCTAGTATAATTTTATGTGAACCTAATAAAAAGTTTGTTGATTGTAGAAGATTTTTTAAAGATGCTGAGGGATGAACATTGGCCTAGTAGTCGAGATGCTACGTAGCATGTACAAATCATCATCAGATTACTTGAGTTGGATCATCATTTGTGGCTTGCGATTCCAACTTCCTGATAGTGCCTTCTCTGACAAGCAGCAGTGACAACTCAAGTCACTGGATTCCTTCTACCCCCAAGGAGACTAGAACAAGTGCACGGCTCCTGGCTTTAGCTTTAGCCCAGCTTTAGACATGGTGGTCACTTGGGGAATCAATCAACAGATTGGAGCTCACTGTGTTTCTCTGTTCTCAATAAAATACACATGTATATTACTCTCATTTTTAGGTTGAAAGAGTTGAACTTTAGAAATACTGTAATGATTGATATCTATTATAATTTAATACTTTTTCTCACATGTGTGCACTGGAGATAGTGCAATTGTAGACAAAGTAGAGATACCCTACCTACCATGTCTAATTCAGCTCTTCGAGGTACATCAAAAAATAAAGATAACTTAGCAACAATTCATAGGAAAAATCTTTGTACACACCTTTTAGCACCTAATGACAAACTTGAACAGCTAACTAGCAGCATCAAATTCTGATTGTTAAGGGTTGTTGTTATTTCAATTTAAGTTTTTATACAATTGGACTTCAATGACTCTTCTCAAAGCACTCAGTTTGATTATCCTGAAAAAGATAGCTTTAAGAAAATTTTAATGTCTTATTTTCTATGTTTTATTTTTATTTTTATGTATTTATATCTAATTGACTTATATAACATTTTATTAAATTACATGATTAGAATGAAGTGACAACTATCACATGATCATTAGGGAATAAAAGCAACTCATTCTTCGCAAGAATGCAGGACCTGTTGCTCTGCGGGCATGTTCAGGTGAGTAGCTCACAGGATGTGGCCTGCACTGGAGAGTGCTGGTTCCAACGCATGTAAAAAAGTCACACCATAATCCTGAGAACAGCCTAGATGCTTCTATGTAGGTGTCTGTTGAAGAGTGAAAAATGAATGAAGGGATTTGAAACCAGGAAGGCACTGGGGAGGATGCACAAAATGAAGAACAATGAATATGGGAAGTATTGGACTCAAGCTCAAAGATGCAATGAATAACCTCTTATTTTAAAAACTATACCAAAACTTGTGACTGTTGTTGTGGGACTAAACTATCGTTACAATATATGGGAAAAGAGTGTGGGGAGGCAGAGAGTGGTTGGGGGGGGGGTAAAACAGAATCCCTGAGACTAAGGAACTGTGTCATGAAAAACAAAAAATATAGAAGATATAATAAAACAAAACTATACCCAAAAGCACAAAGTCCCTAAATGACTGCTTAATGCACAGCTCTGTTTCCTTGACCATCCAAGGATAGTTCAATGTCATGTTCAAATTGTTCTCTATCATCATTACAAAGCCAGCTCTCATGCCAAGATAAGACCCAAATACTTTTGTTCTGAATGAAATAAAACCCTATAGTCATGGTTATAGCAACATCTGTATAGCATTAAGCAGTTGACTGCTAAAAGTGGAGACTTTCTTTTCATCAGTTCTATAAATTCACAGGCCTATGGATTGTCTTCAAAACACATTCCTCCTCTAATCTCTAAGCCATCCAGTAGATAGTTCTAGAGTTAATTGTAACATTTTCCATTTTTCACTAGTCATAAGTTTGGTTTCCTTAACTTGCTTCCATTTTAGTCACTAAAATAGGAAAAGAAAAAACCTCCTAAAAATCTTTTAATTCTCACTGAATGAATTTTGACATTATAACACCTAGTGTACATACAGTATACTAGTCAATTGCATTCTGTGAATTTTAAAATTGATTCATTAAAATGTTGTATTTGTATGCAGGAATATCCTGGCTGTGTGCATATTTTATAAGTTCTCCATGTAAGTCAAATTCTCAAGGTCCTTAATCATTGCTTATTATTTATGGAACTTCTTAAAGTATTCCCTTTTGGGATATAATTTCTAACATTCACATTTGTTTCTTTAATCAGTGTTAGTGCAAACTGTTTTATATTTGATCTCCACATAAAATGAAAACCTCAAGATTTAAAAAACCCAACAACATGACTTCATAGTTGAATAGAGTTTTCAGTGTTATATTTTACACAATTCTGACCTCTATTTCTCCCTTCTAAACAAACTGGTCAGTTATAGAGCAAACCACAAACTCTTTCAGTCTCTTGATGTGACTCCAGGTTTGAGGAAATGTTGGTTTAAGTCTCAGATACTTCATATCCAGGGGTTTGAATTATTCATTGAACTCTGGGTTCCATAACCTAGTGATAAACTGGCAGTACAGGTGTACAAAGGATCCGGACCATAAAGCTGACGTAGGTCAAACCCAGGAGCTAGGTCTTATGTAAAACACACACAGACACACACAGACACACACAGACACACACACACACACACACACACACACACACACACACACACACACACACACAAATCCTTGACATCAGGGATGTATCAATTCCATGAAAAAGACCTCCCAATCGATTTTTGTTCTCATTTAAGAAAGCCAGGCAAGAGCCACAGGATTCGCAGGCCCCTGTGTGCGGACTCCGGGAGGTTTGTGTGTGTCTTGCTGTCACACTGCTTAGCACAGGAAAGAGCCAGGCTGAGGAGTAGAGACGTGGCTGTTGTTGAACACACTTACACTTCTATTTTCACTCACTTCGCCTTGAAATCCTCCTGCCTGGGCTGGAAGCAATTTGCTCTCTCTTAGAAAGATTGGCATTCTCTATGGATGTAGGTGATGCAGCAATCACAAGCTATCATAAAATAATGTAGTGGTCCATGTACTAGGCTAAATCCTCAGCTAAGACAGAGAAACTCGAGCGGTCTCCTTCTTCAGAAAAGCAGCCTGTCTGCCGGATAGCCTCGTGTTCCAAAGCATGCAGCACACACACACACACACACACACACACGCACACACACACATTCACTCACACACACACACACACACAGTGTTTTTTTTGTTTGTTTGTTTTTGTTTTTGCTGGAGCACCTCTGGTGTTAAGAGGATTGAAATCTATGCAAGTAAATGTTTTATTTTGACTTGATTTGAAGAGAACTGATACCGTGAACTGATTAAATAAGGTTCATGTTATCTCTTTCATATATATATGTATATATATGTTACACATATATAGGAATTGTATATTTTTCTGGGAGTTTGTATTATTCTAGGGGAATTCATGCCTGCATTCCTCAGAAGGTGCTTCTGCTCAGTTCCCAGTGCTGTCTTCTGATGCCAGCTTCCTTCCCCTGTAGGCCCTGAGTGAATGCTGTGGGGGCCCGGGTGCCTGCCTTCTTGCTCTCCCTGTGGCAGATCTGGGTTATGCTTCTGCCTGCAACCCTGACCTAAACCCAGGCTGCTGTTGAGCACCTGTCTCTATCACGCTATCAACTAAGTAAATAACACTTTCTAAAAACATTTCAAAATTGCCCTCTCAGGATTAACATTCACAGGCTTATTTGAAATGGGATAAAAGAATGTTCGGCTTATGTTATGAAAAAGACAGGTAAGAAATAAAATAGCACTTTTGAGAAGAAACCTAACATGGACTCACTGTTAACTATTTTCCCACTTGAGCATAAGATTTCATGTAACCTCATCACATGGATTAACTCATACACTTGCTTAAGTAGTTTTATCTGTCATGATTACAACCACAATGTTTCCATGCACTCTTTCCACATAGATTAGTAAGTACGCCTGTTCCTGTCTATCCAGGTTCTGACATGCGTGCACAAACCTTACTCCCACACCACGTCTCCTTTTCCAGTCTCTGCACTGAAATCCAATGGACTATTTACATATCTTTACAAATAACTTGTGGCTGCATCAGGCCTTAGAGCTACCTTTTTAATGTTTGAATTCCCTCCCTGTGTATTTTTAGTTCTTGCTCTTTGATTTAAATTTATTATCCATGGGTAAATGTGCCAACGTAAACTTCTTAATCTTGACTGCACAGAGTTAGGTTGGAATTTTGGGGTCAGTATTTTCTCACGCACAGCAGAGTGTAGGGGTGCCCTGAGCGCCTTCTATTGCACAGATCTTTCCTGAGTTCTAATGAACTCTTTACTTTTTTAAGCTCCTGGCTAAATGGCCAATTCTCACAGGCTGCTAGGTATTCTGCAAGGCCCCAATTAAAAGTTGTTGGGATGTTAACTTCTCAGTTCTGTTTAATTTGATGGAAAGAATTACTCTATGTAAGTCAACGCACGATGCATCAAGATGAAGATGGCCAACCCACCCTCAGGGAAGTATCTTATTCTTATTTTGAATAAGAATACTTATTCTTATTAAGAATAAGAATCTTATTCTTCAAAGATTATAACTAATACAACTAATATAGAGGAAATATGATAAAACAGGTAGTAAGATATTATCAATAGTAGTTAAAGACTGAGAAAAAGAATTGTTAAATTTCCTAAATTCTATTTCATATTTAATTTGCAAATACTAGTTACACTCGTATAGAGTGCAGTGTAACACCGTGATACATGCATTTATGGGGATTGTTTAAAGCAAGGCTCCGTGATGTTTTACGACTTTCCTTAGTATATAGATTACCACATCCTCTTGTTAAAGTTTTATCTCCGTTAAAAGTGATAGCAAAATTATATTCAGGTTTATGAAGTTGGAAATAGAAAATTTGTATCAGTTGAAAATTATGCTCCCTGCCTTATCAAGCCCGTTTGTCACCAAGTTAGCATTGCAGCCAAAGGAGAGATCACAAGCCCAGCAATGCACCACCTCCTAGGTTGAGTCTGTTACAGAATACTCAGGCTTTCATCTCAAACTTAAAAGCTCATATTCCCTTGTGTCTAAATCTACTTTCAAAGAGAAAGATGAGATTAACATCTTTTATATTTGCAAACACTGTATTCCAACGGAATTCAACACATTGCTCAGATTGTTTTCTTCGCAGGAAGTGAGAATGACACATGTGACAAGGGGTTGCAGCATCGTCTTTGCTTTGATTGACCTCGTACCTGTGGGAACGCTCTCGGGAGGAAAACAGGTTCCCAAACTGCAGCATCCCAATATCGCATCGATTCAAATCCACAGCTCACAATCGGCCCGTCATGTCTGTCACCTTTGCAGTTTTGCTAATGTTTGAATGATGTTAGTTACTGATGGAAATGAATGAAAGCATATCTCAAAAACCCATTTCATTCTTGATTCTGAAATATTTTGTAGCTTTCAGTGGAAATATTTCAAGATATTTTAAGTAGACTAATACTTTATATTACTACACATTTTGACAGGGATCTGATTCAAAGAAGCATCCTCCAGTGTCTTAAAAAAGTCATCATTATTTTATGTCAGCTATTATTTACTTCAGATTTTTAAAAGATTTTATTTATTTTTATTGAAAAGTCAGACATACAGAGAGGAGGAGAGACAGAGAGGAAGATCTTCGTCTAATGATTCACTCCCCAAGTGATCGCAATTGCTGGCACTGTGACGATCTGAAGCCAGGAGACAGGAGCTCCTTCAGGACTCCCACACGGGTACAGGGTCCCAAGGCTTTGGGCCATCCTTCACTGCTTTCCCAGGCCACAATCAGGGAGCTAGATGGGAAGCAGGGCCGCAGGGATTAGAACTGGTGACCATATGGGATCCTGGAGTGTGCAAGGCAAGGACTTTAACCACTACGCTCTCATGCCGGGCCCTACTTCAGATATTTTTAAAGAATTTCTCTGTTAGCAATTATATTATTTACTTCAGGTATTTTTAAAGAAGTAATTTCCCTGTTAGCAATTATAAGCATATATTAATGTGGTTTTAGCTACTGTTTTTATCATGTGAAGTAAGAGCCACTAAAATATTTCATAAAACTGATTCTTTAAAATTTCAGATGTTCATCTATGGTCATATTTGTTTTCATTCTGATTGAAGAATTTTATTATTTAACTAGAAATTTCCATAAAATGTATATTGTTATATATTTGGAAAATGTCTTTTTTTATGATTAGTAATATACATTTTCCTTATTTTCCAGAATCCAGTAACTTTTTTTTTTTTTGCTTCTTGACAGCATTTATAGAGAACAGCTGAGTTTGTTTTTTTCACAGCCCAAAGAAAATCAAGGTTGATGGCTATTGAGAAGGTTATACTGGCATGTTCCCAAGTGTCAGATCAAAGAAATAAAGAAGTAAGGTCACCTAGGGTTTCTGCCAGGGAATGGCACCTAATGGTGCTGTTGCTGTTTTTGTTGCTGTGTATGCAGGAAAGTTGCATGGTGATACACAACTCAAAATTCTTGGGATGTTTTGATCTGGCACGAGACCTCCTGTGATGTGCAACTTCGCCTGACCAAGCTGTGCAGTCGGATTACGCAGTAAGTTGTGACAATGGCCTCTTTCTACTCTTGTTGCAGGGGACAAGTATTCAATTCATTTGGCATCTCTTCAATTTATACTCATAATGAAACAAAGTTGAAACATTTTTTTTTATGGAAAGAAAGATGAGACATTTGAATAACATGAATAAACTAGAAAGGAAAACGCATTTTGACATGGGCAATGAACTACAAAGAAAGCCTTACTCCGAGAAACCAACTTCTCACACAGACAAATGCCTTACCAAGCAAATCAAAAAACAAGAGCCTCATGGGCTCTATTTACCACCTTGCATTGTGTTTTGCAGCACTATTTATGCAAATCCAGAGAAACATTGTACCCAGGTACAATTTACAGGGTCCTTGGCAAGGAAGTGGTTCATTTATTATTTAAGAGGGAACAGTACAGAGAGTGTATGAAAGAGGAAGACAAAGAGAGAGGGAGACACACACCCACACGCGCACACACACACACACACACACACACACACACACACACACAGACGGAAGGGAGGAAACAGGGAGGGGGCAGAGAGAGAAATCAGTCACAGTTTGTTACTTGTCATTCAGAAATGATGTGAAGTTAAATCAGGTATAAATGGAAATGAAATGCAGTTGGTAGCTTGGAAGCCCTTATCCCATATTGAGGTGCCTGGGTTCAAGCCTTGAGTCACCTCTGGATTTTAACTACCTGCTGATTCCTGCTACCCACATGGAGGAACTGGGTTGAGTGCCCGGCTTCTGGCTTTAACCTTCCCCACTGCCCTTTCCCAAGACTGTGTGGGCTTTGGGGAATGAATAATCCGACAGGTGGGAACTGCCACTCTCCCTTGGTCTCTCTCTCTCTCAAAGATACAAATGAGAATTTAAAGCAACAAAATAGCCTATCTCAATATTATTTAAGTGGGGCTTCATAAACAATTATATAGCTTTTTAAATGAAAATTTGTGAAGAATAAAATATCAATGGGCCTTAGAGACATTATATGAATATTTCCACCAGCTCTCACAAAGGCTGGTGACCTGTTGAAAAGAGACTGCAGTTTATGAAGAATTATCTCTATGTGAAACATGTTCCTTACACTTACAGGTATTAATGAGAAAGCACAGAATTTTGAGAATGTAAACTACTGATGGAAAAAACAATTGCGAATGTTTTGGAAGCTTATATTTATGTATCAACCTGGCTACTAGCGATGATTTCAGCAATGTGTGCCCAGGCTTGAAGATGGTAAAAGCCGAGCATTTAAAACATGTCAGAAAATTTTCTTCTAACTGCACCACTACAACACTACTCTAATATTCTTTAATGCTTTTTGAAATCTTCACTTGAGCAGGAAAAGCCTCATTATTCTTCAATAGAATTGATGGAAAATCACTTGTACTGTAAGCACTTAACTCATACAAATGTGCTTTTAATAATGAATGCAGAGAGAAATATGATATTTGCCCTCTGGGGATTGATTTATTTCACTGAGCATAATGGTCTCTAGTTGGGACCATTTGGTTGCAAATGGTAGAATTTCATTCTTTTTTAATGGCTGAGTAGTATTCCATGGAATAGATGGGTGTACCACAGTTTCTTTTCCACCCCTCTTTTGATGGGCATCCTCATTTGATGGCTTGTTTTCATGCCTTTGGTATTGTAGATAAATGCAACTGTGATATATATATATATATAGATATATAGATATACCTGCTATGTAAGGAGACATCTAAATAGCAGAATGATGAACTTATGACTGCTTCTAAAGGATTATATTATTGTAATAATACAGGGGAAAAGAGGAGGGGGGTTTAAGGCAGAGATAAAGGAAATCTCAGAACCTATCGAATTTGTGTCATAGAAAGAAAAAATTTAAAAAATGAATGCAAAGTTATTTTCAAGCAGAAGTAAATTATAGTATAAATATATTAATTCCTAAAAAAAACTAAAATTGAAATAGGCTTCAAAGGAGAAACTTTATATACTATAGACGCATAGAGAAACATAATGTTTTAAAAAAACACACCAATATATTCAAGGAAGATTTAAGTTTTTAAATCTATCCCCTGCTTGAGCTTCATAAATTCTATTAAAAAATTAAGAAGATTTCCTATAGAAAGATGCATTTGAAACTGAGTAAAATAAGTGCTGAAATGTAAAATGGTAGAAAATTTCTCTATCTTCTATCCCTTTTGAATCTTAAAGCAAATGCAAACACTATTAATAGAAGGAACAGCAACCAGTCAGCATATAGCAGTCCAACATGACATAGCCACCCAGCCATTCCCAGTCACTATTTTCTCATTTCATTGTCATCTTAGCTATAAGGAAAAATACTATGTTCCATAACAGTTGTAGAATGATTACTATTTTAGACATTTTGTTTATGATTGAAATATTCCTCAGACAAATATTGGCTTATTAATATGGTTTCAAATAATACCATATATATGTAACTGAACACTAAGCTGCCAATATATGGAGAATAAATCTGGGAATATAATTTCTGAAAGCTAGTACATTCAACACATTTGTAAAATATCTTAACTGGAGAATATTTCTTCAAGAGCAGGAGGTACTACAGTGGAAGGAAAAAAATCATAAGAGTTAAATATCAGTTTGACCTACATTTTTCTTCTTAGCAACTATACTTACTATCTAACAACCCATGTATCCCATGTCTGAATAGAATTTAAAATATAATTTCAGCATTTTATGTAAATGATAATTAAGGGCAATTAGATAACAATGCTTAATTTTCAAGGATGTGAAACTATTGTGTATAAGCCAACTTTTACAGCTTGGGCATTTACTGATAGTTGCTAAAAATATATTAGGACTTTTCTCTCTGAAGATTGCTAAATTCCAGTCCAAATGGAATTGGATTTCATTCTGAAAACCAAAATGGTTATTGTTTTCTCCGTAAAGTAAAACAGGGTTTCTTTTTAAAAATCAGATATTAAGGAGAAATTTAAGTTTCATGGCCTATCATTGGTTATAAAACGCTTTTGAACACTTTTAAAGCTTGTATATAAAGTCAGTGACAAAAACAAGCAATTGGCTATATGTGAACAAAAGTAAGAGTGCAGTAATGTGAATACATATCTAGTCATGACAAGTTAAAATGCAAATGTGTAAATAGGATAAAATTCCTTATTTGTAATAGCATTTTGAATCTGAACAGAAGTGCTTCATATAAAAACAAATCATCTGTAGTGACAAATAGGTTTATTTTTAATGTAGTCTGAGAAATAGAAAGCAAGCCTCTAATATTACAGAACAAACTGATATTTTTTTCTCCCATGTTTACAGCTAGGTTTGGAGAGATGAATTTGAGTATGTATAAGCAATGAAAAAATGGCTTATGAAAGTGGATGTGACCAACCAGTAACCTAACTTGCTCAGAGTTTTCTGCAGTACTATTGAGAGATAACTTTTCTACATCACAGCAAAAAGGGATTGGCCAATGGTTCAAAACAGCTTTGGCTTTGGGTTTGGGATGTAGAGCCAGAGAAAATCAGATGTTTGGCCTTGTTATCTTTCACTAGAAGAAGTAGATGCTGTGCTCCTATGAGTGAGAGGTGTGAAATTTAAGTTTCTTAAAAGCAATGGGCTACCTTACAGAAAACAGCTCCGGGCTGTGAGATTGAAACAGGTGAATTGAAAACAGAGAGCCCAGCATGGTAGCCTAGAAGCTGAAATCCTCATTCTTGCATGCACTGTGATCCTATATGGGCACTGGTTTGTATCCCAGCAACTCCACTTGACTCCCAGGTCCCTGCTTGTGGCCTTGGAAAGCAGTAGAGGACAGCCAATAGAGGATGGCCCAATGCCTTGGGACCCTGCACCTGCATAGGGACATCTCCTGGCTCCTGGCGTCTGATCAGCTCAGCTCCAGCTGTTGCAGTCACTTGGGGAGTGAACCAGCAGACAGCAGATCTTTCTGTAAATCTGACTTTCCAATAAGTGAATGAATGAATGAATGAATGAATGAATTTTTATAAAAATAAAAGAGAGAAGGGATAAGGGTAGTGTTTCTCTCTCTCTCTGTCTTTCTCTCTCTCTCTCTCTCTCTCTCTCACACACACACACACACACACATGCCCTTCAGGACTTGCAGTAAGATGGGAATTGGCTATGGAATAACTAAATAACAAAGAAGTCCTAGTGATGGTCATGATGAAAAGGAAAACATAAGCACATTTTTCCAAACAGGAAAAAATAAACTAAAGTGATCACTCTTTCAGCACTTCAGGAATTTAAGTTCTCAGGGAAAAGAGTGGCTGCAACCCTGCAGGAAGAAAGGTTCTGGCAGAACGTCCAAAGTATAGCACAAATATGAGCTTTTAGGACCTGGAAGGCAAGTTAGAATACTAGACAACTTTACAAAAGAATGATCAATTGTTCATTCCATAGGATGCATTATCAATGTTAAATAAAAAATAAATTTCATTTTAATCCTGAGAATTCTAGCCTGAAGCCACAGAACTCAATCACTGAATGGATTTCATGACACACATTCTGCTTTGTGCTTATTGCCCTACAATATGTTGATCGGGGAGCTGTCCATGGTTCTAGCCTTCTCAAGAAGCAGTTTAGTATCTGTCCTCTTCTATCTTCGAATCCATCACGTCCTTTCGACCTGAGCTGCTGCCCACAGTAGTTATTCACATTACTTTAGTTATTATCTTGGTGAATTATCTTTCCAGCTCTTCCATCACATTGTCATCAGTTTCATCCTATTCTAACTCCTTCCTTCAGAAAAAAACTTACCCTTATTTTGTAACAGCTTTATGCTAAGTTAGTTAAAGCATGGAAAATTCCAACTTTGCCAGTAGATTAAACATAATGCCATTCAATAATTAAATCTGCATAGGAAACCCAAAGATATGTTTCATTATCAGGTTGCTAAACACTCTTTTTCTTTCCTGATCTATAGATGCTCTTAAGAAAATTCTGCAGGAAACAATAGTTTCTGAAAGTTGATTGGCTCGGACAAGGAGTCAGAAGCCACAGTGTTCTGTCTCTATCACTTATTATTTATGAAAGTGTTATTTAAAGTATCTAAAACTTGGCTTCCCCATGAACCAAATTAGAGGGACATAATTATTTTATTCCATAGAAATAATGAGATGTAGGGGCCTGTGTTGAGACAGTAGGTAAAGGCAGTGCCTCAGCATCCCATCAGGGTTCTATTTCATTTCTCAGCTGCCCCATCTCTGATTCAGTTCTTTGATAAGAGCCTAGCAAAGACAGTGGAAAATGGCTCAAGTGTTTGGTCCTCTGCCACTCATGTGAGAAACACAAATGAAACAGTGGCTCCTGACTTCTGCCCAGCCGTGGGTACTATAGCTATCTAAGTGGTGAACTAAAGAATAGAAGATATCTTTCTGGGACACTCTTTCAAATAAACAGCTTAATGCTTTTGAAATGATGAGCTATACAACATATCTGAATTGAACCTATCACAGAATGAGTGAACCAAACACCAAATCATAGTTTCATAGATTTAACAGGAGAAAATGTGACACTATGTTATTTAGGAATGCAAGGAATTTCTACTTCTATATTTCTTGATCAAGCAGAAAACAAAAGAACAATTGTAGGAAATGCAGTGAAGTATAAGAGAGATGTTTCAGGGTACTTAGGTTTAATGGGCTGGATAGGAAAATTACTGGAAAGAAGAATTTGTAAATGTACTGTTCAGGTTTCTCCAAAGTGCACCTGTTTGAAGTTATCTGGCTATCACAAGCCTTAAAAGTCAAACTGATTCAAAAAACAAAACATGCAGCAAAGTATATAGTGTCTTGTAAAAGCAGATAAAATAGTTTTATAAACATTAGCTATGTTAATCTTTCTTTCTGACAGCAAAACATCAACCTATGAAGGATTCATAGCAATGATTTAATGTCAAAATGGGAATTATGGTCCCTAAAGAAATGAGATGATTACAGTAAAGAAAGCAAAGAGGATCAGTAGGTACCATTCTAATACAAATTCTTAAGCAATTTCACAAATACCATTTTCTACTGCATATGTGATAACTTGAGACAAATTGAAATTGCATTTAAATTTGCTTATATAATCAATATCCTTTAATTCTATAAAAATGATGATCAAGAAAGGTATAAAAAGTATAAAATGATGATCAGAAAGGTACATGCGCTAGATGGTTGTGGGTTAGACATTTGGGCAAATACTTGGTTGGAGGGATTAGCTATTATGATTCTTTAGTTATGATCTACATTGGAAGAGAAAAAGCAGAAATAGGTAAACGGACCATCTGCAAAGACAGCACTGATGTTCTGATTCTTGCATTTGCCTCTTTGAATTTATTCCCTGAGCTAGCACACCTTTGCTTATGGGGCTTTGCTGTTGGGAAGGGGCCATATTCCTCATATTTGAGTTTGTACACCATTTCTCCTATTAGAACATCCCAAATCCCTCCTTAGTAGAATGCTCACACCCAGTTTGCACTCCCGTGCTTGCTCACGTGACTTGGACATTTGCTTAAAGGGTATTCATTTATTACACACTAGGTTCACAACCACACTACATATTCCTAGGAAAGAAAAATCAGTATAATGCACCTGGGACATAGCAGTCACTAAATTATGTAAATGAATCATTTTAATAGGTTGATGCAGTAAGCTGTTTATTTAAGAAAGACAGTAGTTTAAAGTTCTCTTCAGAGTTCACCTTACACTCTATTACACAGCAACCGAGGCTCATTTTACAAAGTGAATCTGGTTTTTGTAAAGCATCTGGCAAAAATAAAAGCTTTGGATCAGCTCAGCTCTGGCCATTGCAACCATTTGGGAAGTGAACCAGCGGATGGAAGATCTTTGTCTCTGTCCTTTTCTCTGTGAGTCTCCTTTTCTAGTAGAAATAAATAGATCTTAAGGAAAAAAAAAACCTCATAAATGCTGTGAACACGCTAGGAAATCACTTATTGACATAAAGTGTCTATGCAATGAAAAATTGAAACGAAATAAACACGTCAGCGGATCTCTAGCAGCTTAATAAAATTAATTTTAAATACTGCAGCCATATTTTAAGCTGAATCATTCATATGCATGTTACTGTTTTAATTTATAGTGCTCAGCCTCAGTGAAATCCGATGTTACATATACTGTAGAATCAGTACTGTGCATCAGCACCTGAGCCTGTTCTCCCTCTGTTCTCCCTCTATCTCTACCTTCTTGCATCTGTTACCTTGTCCCATACATAAATAAATAATGTGCAAATTTTAAAAAGGAAAATGCCTAGAGATCAAAACATTAGAAGAAATACAAGATGTATTTTTAACAGAAAAAGGTATTCATCAACACTTTCAGTCTGTATTTAATGAAAAAAGGAAATCTGTTGAACTATTTCTAAGCAATACAACCACATAATCTCCCTGTGCATTACTTTGAAATAAAATGGAGAATGCAAGAATTGAATACAACTTCTGAAAATGTAAATTATGTCATGCCTGTAAGAGATTTAGGAATTTCTTTTAAAAAAGTGTGACTCACAACTTTTGTGCCCATTTTGATGGGTAAGAAGACATGCTATGTACTCAATGGCGAAAGGTCGGCACTGTTTCTCACCAAATCTCATGCATGCTCTCATATTTAAGACCATCTTTCCTACTGAACCTTCCTCCATATTATAGTGAAAATCAAGAATAACTATTTACTTTAACCTAGGAATGTTAATGTAAACTTATACAAAATGAGCTTGCCCAAGCTAACAACTCCAGGCTCATCAGCGCCTGAATCAATTAAGCTAAGTGGCAGAGAACCTCCCACATTTCAAAATAGAATTTCAGGCATGTAAAAGAGTGTAAGGTGTTTACACTGCCAAATGAGGTATTCTGTAATTAATTTTAAATGGCAGGTGCAACACTCACACATTTGCTGGAACTTCACTCATAGTGGCAAAATGAAATTTAAAACTCCACAATTGAGAATGGTGACAGTGAAACTGAAGTAGCTCCACCTCAGTCGCATGGGAGAGTGTCCTGTGCATCAGGCCAGATCTAAGGTGTCTGACAGCCAGGCTGTCACAAATGGACAGGCTTGCTATCAGCTCTTGCAGGTGCTCCTGGCACCTAGAAGTGTTGCTAGAGCAGCCAAAGTCTCTAAGGCCAGCAAATGACCACAGACTGAACTGAAAATGAATATATAGAAAAACAAACATTGCATATTCTCTGCCACATGTAGAATTCATTTTTTCAACAGTTCATCTGAACGCAGAACAGTGATTACTAGAAGTTGCAAAGGGTGGTGAAACAGGTTGACTAATGGGCACCAAAATAGAGTCAGATGGAAGAAATTGGCTACAGTATTACACAGTAGAGTGGGGTGACAATAGTTCATAATCATCTTACACACTGTATAAAGAACTGGAAAAAGGGTGAGTTGCTAATTGCCTGAGTTTATCAGTGATATGCATTCTATACATATATTCACAAGATGTAAATTGATGACATGTGATTTTTTTAAGACTTAAGAAAGG
The DNA here is from genome assembly GCF_017591425.1 of Ochotona curzoniae. NCBI lineage: Eukaryota > Metazoa > Chordata > Mammalia > Lagomorpha > Ochotonidae > Ochotona > Ochotona curzoniae. The sequence goes on from NW_024466502.1 coordinate 13,392,579, forward strand.
CAGATTTACAGAGAGAAAGGGAGGAAAGGAAGATAAGGAGATGGAATAAAGGGGGACAGAAAGAATATTCCATCTGCTGTCACTCATGAAACTGACAAAATTAATAGTAGTGGGCCTGGTAGAAGCTGGGAGCTTGGACTTCTTAGGATCTCCCAGATGAGTGGAGAGGCCAAAGAATTTAAGCCATCTTGGCGAGCTTGGTGTATTCGTGGGAGATGGGTCAGAAGTGAGGTAGCCAAAAATTGAATGAACACTCATATGGGAGGCCTATATCACATGCTGGGCCTTAAACCACTGTGCCACAACATGGACTGCCTTTCAAATATTTTTAAATTAAAAATATTTAAATGACACATGCAGAAAAATAGACTTCCGGGATGAAAAGATTTGACATAAGTGTAGATGGGCAGTAGTGAATTAAATACATAATAAAGCATATCTAAAGTCCTTAGTCATTTAAAACACCTGAAAGCGCTTATTATTTCCTAACAGATACCGAAATATGATATATCTTCAATGAAAATAATTTGTGATTTTGACACTCTAGAAAAGTCTATATTTTGCAGATCCTTATGAATGGAAGAAATGATGAAGTCTTGCATGATTTTGGGTAGACACTTTGCTCAGGGGTTAGGGTGCGTTAGCAGACTTGTACCCACGTCAGAGCACCTGGGACTGAGTCCCACATCATCACTGATTTCCACTTTCAGAAACTGCACTCTGGCAGGTGATGGAGCCAGCAGCTGGGGCCTTGCCACCCATATCAGATATTTACATGGCATTCCAAGATTCAGCCTGGCCCATGGTTGGCTGCGGAGGCCTCCAGGGACGTCAAGCAGCCAACACATCTCTGTTTCCATTGCTCTTTCCCTGTACCTTCCAAACAAAAAGCAATGCAATTGCTTTGCTGAAAAAAAAAATACCCCACAATTCATATTTTCCTACAAGGAAACAAATTATCATTAACAATTGGTTAGAAATGTTGAAAGGTTTATTTATTTGAAAGGCTGATTGAAAGACAGAGATGATCAATCATTGAATCAATCCCCAAATGGCTATGCCTACCAAGTTTGGGACAGGCTGAAGCCAGGAGCCTGAAATTAGATCTGGGTTTCCCACACAGGTGGCGCCAGGGGCCCAAGTACTCAGGTCATCTAATTGTACTTCCCCAGGCATATTCACAGGAAACTGACATGGAAGTGGGGTTGCTAGGACTTGAACTGCCTGCCATACGGGATGCCAGCATTGTAGGCAGAGGCTTAACCCAAAGGACCATAATGTCAGCCCAGCTTGGAGCTCTCAGAGCTATTCTTTTTCTTTAAGTAACGTCTAAATTAATTTAGAATAGTCCATTGAAAATTTTATTCAGAACACATATATGGATTAATACCAAGTAATTGTTGCGCTGTTCTACAAAGTAGGTATGCACAATTAAAAGCAACCAAATCCCATGAATTCTTCTGCGACATTACTGAGAACTTAAACCCTTTTTTCTTTTCTGTCCATAGTTAATTCTCTATAATTATAAGTTTGTATCACAGGCAAAAAAATAAAGCATTAAAAATAATAGCTTTATTTTGGCTTCCAGTTACAGAATTTAATTCTACTGAAAGCTTTCCTAACATATTGAAAAGGACTACTTAATAACATTAAATATAATTGCTAAGAGTCACAGGGAAATCAAGAGTTAAATTTAAGCTCTTCTCTTCATTCTCATTTTCTTTCTTTACCTTAATATTTCATTATTTTTCAGATGATGAAAATTTTAAATTACAGTATAAACAAAGGTTTAAAGTACCACTGAAGTGTTCAACAAATAAAAATTAAAAAGGCCATAGTTCTTCTGGAAAATAGGCGAGGATTAAAAATAGTTTTTACAAAAGGAACCAGGTATTTGGATAACAGAGCATCATAGATACAACAATTTTTATACATTCAGGATTTTTTCACATCCAGCATTGAGTACAATTACTGGAATTAGCTGCTTCCAAGGTACACCTCATTGTAATTGTGTGCTGTGGGGTGTCCCCCAAAGTGCTCCACAGAGACCAAGGCACTCATTCCTTTCAGTGAAGGGAATGTCTGCGGCCAAGGACCCCATCAATGGCATCTGTGTCTGACAAGTGCCTCCCTATGCCGATAAGGCCACCTCACTTTCAGAATCCCTCTGGGATCAGTGGGGTCACTCACTCAACTCCTGCTTTTCACCCTATAACTTCCCTGGAGACATTGAGCCTGAGGACATGATTCTGAGAACAACTTTATCTTTAGCATGTTTCCTGGGGAAAACTCCAAAAGGAATGGGCTTGCAATCATGCTTTTATTCCTCCCTTTTCACGAGTCCATCAACTGTTTAGTGAATTAGCAGGATTTGCAGCTAGACATTTCAGAATGTGGTTAGTTATAAATCAATAAGATCAATATTTTCTAAACAAAATATACTAAAATGTTATTCCCTAAATTATAACTGGCCCAGAAAAAAAATCAATTAAGTTATCTGTTCAAAAAGGATACTAAAAATTAAAGTCAACGAAAATGGAAAATAATGTATCTTGCAAGGATAATCCAGCTAAAAATCAATGAACCTGGAGATCCATCAATACACAAAGGTAATAAAATAATATGGCTAGTAGCACAAAACACCACAGTATCTTAGGGTTAAGAAAATTGAGACAGATTCCCTAATTTCTACTAAATCAGTTCATACTTTGAACATTTCTTTCCTTTGTAAAGTGAATTTACAATGGATTGCTTTAAACCATCCAAAGAAACATTGGAATTGCCATTATAAATAACCAAATATCAATTTCTAACTGACTTCACCAGCATGTCTTATCATTTCAGGTAACAAAAAGATCTGTGAACTTATGAAAAATGACAATGCAGCCAAATTGATTGCTGTATATTACTGTCTTCAGTTTTAATGACAGAGATCCCCAAACCTTTCCAATGAGTTTGATCAATACTTAGAAACCTATGCACAAAAATCCCATGTTATACAATTATATCATATTCCAGCAATAAAAACATAGCATTGTCCAGTTGCCATATGTCACATATCTACTCACATAAATTTTCCAAATTGTCAAATATACATTGGTATGTCCATAACAAAATTGGTTTCAATTCTGCAGTTATGTTTCTAGAATTACAATAATATGAAATGCTGTACACATACTAAGATCCTATTTAGAATTCTCTACTTTAGAATTCTCTTCTTCCATATATGTCAGATAAGCAATGAAAAAAGAAACATTCTTTCTTTTTCTTAAAAGATTTATTTTATTGATAAGTCAGACAAACAGAGGAGGAGCGACAGAGAGGAAGATCTTCCATCTGATGAGTTACTTCCCAAGCAGCCCCAATGTCTGGAGCTGAGCCTAACCGAAGCAGGAGCCAGGAGCTTCTTCCAAGCCTCCCATGTGGGCGCAGGGTCCCAAGGCTTTGGGCCGTCCTCCACTGCTTTCCCAGGCCACAAGCAGAGAGCTGGGTATTTCCAACTAGATTTCTGTAGAATGTTTCTGTATGTGTATTAAAACCCTTCGCCAAACAAATCACTCCATTCTTACTTCTTTGCCAGCCCTCCCTTTCCAGCAATTCTCCAATTTAGAGTTCCAGAATGATCCATTCTAGATCAAATCCCTCCCAGGTCCCCCAGCTTTGTTCAGTGCTTCCTGATGTTGAACACTGCATCAACCTACCCAATCAATAGTTTAACTGAGGTAGCTCATGATCCTATTTCAACTAGCAGATTAATTTTGATAAAACACGCAGAGCTGCTCCCTAGGAAGAGGTTTAATATAAAGATCCAATTTTAAACAGCTCTTTAATATTTGGGAATCTGACTACACTGAGCCTCCAATATTTGAAGTTTATTCATTTGCCTTCTAGGGTTGTGAGCTACCCCTGTCATATTGCATATACCTCTCTAATTCTGAACAGTCCTTGCTCTGGATGGTTTTAGCTCACCTGCTAGTAAAGTGTAGGATTCCAGTTTTATTAAATTTAAATTTAAAATTTCTACTCCTCCCCCAAATCCTGGAACCAATGTTTAAGACATGGTCCAAATTTTCACCAATTATTTTCATCTTTTAAAGCTTTCCAGTAATAGAAACAGCTATAGAACTTGGGAAAATTATTCACCCTCACTTGTAACCAAAGAAATCTTATTAATTTGTAAGAGTTTGGAAAGAATTCTACTATCTAGTTTCAGTTATGATGGAGAAATTAATACAGTTACGTTCTATCTAAGCTTGAATTTAAAAAAAAACATAGTTTTGAAATATACATTGATATTACTGTGCAACGAGTTAACAAGCATTTAAAACGGGGATAGCAGCATATTTTAATTTATTTATCAACAAGCAGAGAAGAAAAGAGAGCTAAAGACAAAGTACTCACATCAACTGCCTTTCTTCCTAAATGTCTGCAAGGGCTGGCAGTGGGCTGGACCAAGCAGGAGCTGGGAGATGCGTAATATTGATCTCCATGTGAGGCAGGTGGCAATCACACCCAGTCACCATGACCTCCTGGGATCTGCGTCCACAGGAAGCTGCAGGTTGTTCCTGTGCCCAAGGTTGGAATCCACAGACTTGGATTTTAGAGTTGGGCTTTCTAAACTCTATCTTAACTGCTAGACTTAATTTCAACCCTTACAGCATTCAACTTAGAAGAAAAGTAAATGCCCAATTCAAGGAGTTAAACCAGGACACAAAAAATGCAATGGATTAAAATAGCCAGCACAGACTGTCCTACAGAACAATACAAGTCAGTATGCAAATGTAACATGCACACACCCATGCCTACATCTGAATATTTATCAGTATGAACTTGTAAACCATCTATGGAAGCTGTAGATACTAATCTTGTACAGAGAAATTTCTTTATTTGTCCTTTAATTATGTGTTTCCTACCAAATCCATATGTTACCATGGTTCTCTAAATTTGGGTACCTAAGGGATTTTCAAAAGGCATTAGGATTGTATAAAACTGAAAAACATATGTCCAGCACAAATTGTAAAAGGAAGTATGTCCACATCTTAACCGCTTTTACATTCCATGTGTTCCAAACTGTATTTGCCTCACTTTTGCTTTAGGACAAAAGAAAAGCACTTGCTATACAAGAGAAGATATTACTTAAATTGAAACATGAAAATAACTAGTTCTTTCATTAAAGACCTAAAGGTCCAGCATTTGCATTCGAGTTCTGATTGGCAGGGGTAGGAAAAAAAAAAAACACCTGTCTAAACAGACTTTAGATTAATGTCCACACTCAGGTACAAAAACTGCCCTACCCTCTTTTTCTTTGGAGGGAACATCTGACATGAAGCAGTCAAAAGTCATTTAGGGACTGACATTGATGTAACTTTGCTACAAGCAACTAAAGCAATTACCAGGACTGGTTTGGGCACAGCTGAAACACCTTGATAAGGCAGCAGTGAAAAATGACACATCACACAACCTGAATGGTGTCATCAGCTCCACACTAAATCAGCATGTGTGTCTCCGACACTCCTCATTCTGTCGATAATAGAATAATCAAACAGAAAGAAAGAACATTGCCTCCAATTTCTGCTGCCAGTCGGGAAAGGAAATAAAAAGATACATGTCCATGTTGTGTCTTTCAAATGTATTTTAGCCACGAAGGTTTCAGTTGAGTATGCCATAAACCACTTCACATTTTAAACTAGTGAATTCATACTAAAAAGCACTAGATAAGGAAAGATCACATTTGCTTCATCAGGAAACAATGATGTTCAATACAATCAGCACAAACCAAATCCAAATGACATGTAAAATTAGCCAGGTCTCAAGTGGATGAGAACCAGTCTATCTTAGAATGGATGTAGTAAAACATAGACAAGTATATTACAGAAATGACATGACACTGTTTTAAGACAGCATTTACCCCTAAAACTGGCGCTTGCTAATTGAAGTTTTTGTTCTACTTGGAGTCACTCTGATGATCTAAATCTTGACTACTAGGTGACCATAATGCTTCATTGTTTTAGTTTCGAATTATTGACTAATTTCTCCCTAATGCTGCCCTATCTTCCTGGCTTGTTATCCCAGACTCCAGACACCACCCCTAAACACCCCCTTGGTAATTCAAGTTCTCAGACAATCCTGCCCTCCCATCTTTACTAAACTCACGGGAGGAAAATTAAACCACCAAAAATGCCAGCAGAACATTAAGTGCACATGTTACAAGAAAATAGGGGACCATTTTATATAAGGGACTTGGGTATCTATAGATATTAGCATACTTATGGTCTTAGGGTCCTGCAGTCAATCCCTTTTGAATATCAAGAGATAAATTATCCTGAGAATTCCAGGTTCATTTTGTACCCATAGTGCTCCTATGTGGCAGAGACATTAAAGTTCTCATAAAAAGTAACAGTAAAAATTCCAGCATGTTTCACTTGGAAAGGGTTAGAAAAAAAATGCTCCAAGTTTATTTACATTTTTTTGCATTCTGTTTATAGTAATAGGAAGGACATGCTGGTTTGTCTGATCGAAGCCACCATGCTTGCATTTTATAATGCAATGTGGCTTACAAATTTAAGAAAAACTCACCTTGACTTGGAATAGAATTGTAAAAGTGAAATGTGTGAGATGGAGGACACTTAAATGAATCCTTTCTTCACTCCTTGGGTCAGACGCAAAGCCACATTAACTATCCCCAAAAGAATGAAACGAAGTCTTCCTCAAACCCTTTCAGATACCTTTTACCGTCTGTAACGTCAAGGTGAAAATTGAAGACTGGGGCCAGTGTGGTTTTGGCAAATGAATGAGTGTACTACAGAGGAGCAACCACCTAGAATTCAAGCTCTTTGGCTGTTGCACAAATCCCACCTGCTCTCCCGCCCCTTCCCCTCATCCTCTCACCAGCCCATCCCACCGGGAACTGGACCTTGACCTCTCTCAGGTGTCAGGACCACCAGATACAGGAATCCACTCTGTCTTCTTCTTGCTCAGTGAGTCAGCAAATTTCCATCTAACTCTTCCATCTATGCTCTGTCTCTTGATTTTCTATTTGTAAGCATTTTTCAAATTCGATTATCCATAATACTGGCGTATTTTCTAGGCATGTCATTATTTTTAAAATAAAATTTATGGTAAAAATATCTCTTTTTATAAATATGATGTTTAAACAGACATGCAGAGGAGAAGTGTGGCTGCTAAGGTGAAGAAGAGTAGAGAGGAGGGAGGAGGGGTGAACGTTGATTAATGACAACCAAAACGCAGAAAGGAAGAGTAAATTCTGTGCTCAAAAGCTCCGTAGGCTACTTAGAGTTTACAATACTAGAGAAGTAGTTATTCTGTAAGCAGTTAGAACAGAGGAGTTCCAAGCATTGTAACACACTCAGCACAAAGATATGACAAGAAATGAGTAAGGTCTCCAAAGAATTTATCCCATTGAAGGTATTAAGGCAACATTTTAACAGGCTGGTCATCAATCAGGAACATTTATGATTCATGTATATTAAAATACATTAATTTATGCTAGTATCTGATCATTTATTTTATCAGTCTATTGGTAAATTACACACCTGTTTTTATTAACAGTGAATAAATATGTGATATTTTATACTAGACCCAGGGAATTCTCTATTTTAGAGATGTTCAATTCAATTTTTATTTCCAATTTAAATGTGCCACACTAAAAAAGGCAGATAATATAGGGAGCCTTATCCATTTTTTAGAGGAAAAATCCAATTTTTACTCTCCTCATTTTACTTACTTTCTTTTTCTCCATATCATCAGAAAAACATACTTTAATTTGTGTCTCAGTGAACTGACACACTTGCTTAGCTGAGCAGCAGCTTTTCCAGAGAGGCCAGGCAACTCATATCCGGCTGAAATCAGTTCTGATGTTCCTTGGACTTCTGAAAAAAAGTTGCTGCTGGCATGACAGACTCAATAGTTATGTACACTTATTAGATGGAATATATTTAGGATTTCCATTAGACTCACATATGGCTGCTAAACCAGGCCTACATACCTTTAGTTACCCCAAAATTAAAATGCCATCGGCCCAATTTAATCACTCAAATGCAAAAATAGCCTCTAACACTTCTATATTCTTCTTCCTTGTTCTTCCCTTCAAAATGTATTTTTAGAAGTTCCTTGGGGCACTATTAAATTAATCCTAGAACCCATTACACTAATTAATTAAACTAATCATCACTGTGCTCGATTTTGTTATGAGCTGTAAATGAAACGTACATGGGTCAGTGCAAAGACCCTACACTGGCATGAAGAATGTATGCAGCCACGTCATCCAAACTTGCCACGTCTCTGTCCTGCCGGCCTCACGCACCTGGTCATGCCCTGACCATTACGGCTCAGTCAGGCAGCCTGTTAGCAAAGAAGGTCAAGAACAGCTTGGAACAAAAGACTAAGGGGAACAGAAGTTTGTTCTTGCAGGAGGCAGCCAGCTGCTGGGGAGATCCACACTCATTGGATGCCTGGTCCAGCTGGGGTTCTGACTCCTGTGTTCTGCTAATGTACATCTTAGGAGGAAGCAGAAATGGTGGTTCTACTCCGTGGGTTCCAGCCGCCTCCATAGGAGACCTAGCTTAAGCCCCTGGTTCCTGGCTTTGGCTCTTACCCAGCCTTACAGACGAGTGCAGCGGAACTGGGCAACTAGATCAGGGTCATGAACTTGGAAGCCGCTCCACCCTCACCACCTAAATGTTTCCTCCTGCCCACCTGTGATGCTCATTTATCATCACCTGGAGCCTGAGAGGGTGCGGCACTGCATTGTGGCATAACCACTGCCTGACAAGCCCCTATGAAGGCCCATGATAGGGAGGGGTTCTCTCCCTTGGACACGTGCCTCCATCCCTCTGGCACTCCTGACTCTTGGCCTTCCCAGTGCCTGCTTGCTCTTTGCCTTCCCGAGGACAGACTGAGGACAGGTTTCCCTGGACATGGCCTCTGTGTCTGTATTCCACACTCTGTTCACTGCTTGGGTGGGACAGTGAAGCTAGCAATGCTAAGATGCTTTATATTTCTAATTTGTGTACTATCAGGAGTTCCAGGAGAGGTGAGGCCTAGCAGCAGTGAAATGTAGGCAGAGAAGCCAGGGAAAGGTGAATGTTTGCAGCTTTGTGTGTCCAGGTTATTCACTGCATGTCTCTTAGGATAACTTATACTGTTGGGGAAGCTGGGACATACATCTTTAGCTTAACGGATAGACTTCAGGGTAATGACCATTTAAAAATGAATAAAAAGCGTGAAAAGAGCCCAAGGAGTTGGCCTTGGTGTTTGAAATTTGAGAGTGAAGACTATGATTTCTAAGAATCTGCTGGAATTATCCTCCCAGGATACTGGAGTTTCCTGAGAGTTGAGACTGTGTCAAAATACAGATGGGTAGGAAACATCTTCGTAGTACAAGTACATTTAGCCCTACCAATGGTAACCTGTACCATGAACTATTCTGCTGCTAGTGAAACAAAGAACTTAAGAATATTAGACACATTCATCACATTTGGGGTTGCATCCCTAAGAATCAAAATATGCTTGAAATATTAACGTTCAACCACTTTTTAGATTCTTACTTTTCATTTTTGCTGCCTCAATCTATTATGGAACACTATATCTTGCTGGCAAGTGTCAGTTTCACTTCCAGACATAATTTTTATTATCTTCCCATCAATTGCTTAGGACCTAAATCATAGATATGCCTTCTGGCCATATGCATAGATTAGTGTGTCAGAGGATATTTTTGAACACAAATTTTAAAACTTACAGTAACTCTCATTTCAGGTAATGATCGAGAAAAATTGTCAAAGATGAATTTTATCTCCAAGACCCTGTGTCTAACTAAAGCGTGAGAGCTGTAGTGAGTCCTTCTTATGAAGTTGCCTAAGGGCTTGTCATGCAATAGTGGATCTCAAGCTGCTTTAAGAGGCTTGTCTGGAGTCAATATTGACTGTGGAAACCTAAGAGGAGCACCTCTACTGGGTGTTGCTCCATCACATTACAGACTTCATTATCGGCAAGCAAATGAACTAGGAGCTAGTAAGGTCAAGCTTATTGGCTGTAAAAGTATACATCCCAAAGGAAGCCTTAGCTGTACTCAATTCCTTAATGGATCACCTGTTGGTTTCATTTCCAATTTACTCTCATTGTGAGATCTAGAAACAAGTACTCAAGCTCCTGGAGTCCATAACAACACATCAGGTAACCACAACCCTTCCTTTCTGAAATTAAAAACAGCCTCATTGGCAAATAAGTTACTAAATACCTTTAAGTAGGTAGACATCTCTTACTAATTGTGAATTAACAGCTCTCTGTCTCTAAATAAACCAATCAATATGTGCTTTTGCTTAGAGCCCTTGGTTTTGCTTTAATTTACCAGTTTGGGATGCAGCTCTTTCTCCTATGAAAAGATCAAGCTGGAGTTTTAAGGCCCCCTTGCTCGGTCTCCCTTATTGGGTCTTAGGGCCTTTTTGTCATCTTCACTTAGTTAATGCCTGTCCATCCCACAGTTCTCCAGTTCAGTTGCGTGGACACCACTGGTTCCAGAGAACAGTGGCATGGCACACTTAGAACCATTCTAACAGCTGCTTCTGCTCTCTTTTTGAATGGCTGGGATACAAAGGCAGCAAGTGCACCACAGAGTTTTGACCGACAACTTTCCATATTCTTTCTTGGTTTTTCACTCTGCTGAAGTACTCAATTGAGGAAAGTTATTATTATTTCTAGATTCAGGAATTATAAATGGAGAATTTTTTAATCGGAGAAGTTTTCACATCACATCCTTAGGGAATTATAATTATTTTTGTAACCATGCAATGACGTGTCTTTTTCCTGAGTTGACTTTTCTTCCAGTTCACTGAAATAGGGCACAGTAAAAGAGGCACTAGAATGCTACTGCCAAATCCATTTGTGTGTGCAAGGAGCAGTCATGAGACATTGGTCTCTCCTGGCCTCATTTTTTTGTTGTTGTTTTTTTGAATGCTGACCATATTGACAGTAAGAACTGCCTATAATTCGTGCCACATGGCAAGGCTCAATATGAGAAAAAAATTTCATAATCTTAATGTAAGAGTAGCACAATCTCAAAATAGATAATCCAGTTAAATAAAGATGAAAAGGGATCCTCTGCATGTTCTGAATTTCGAGTTTGGATTGACATCCTTATATGTGTCTGTTTGTATCCAAGGAAGCAAATTTTGTCTTTTAAGATATGTACTGTTTTTTTTCCCATGGCTGTCACCGACTCCAAGCTTTTTCTTTTTTAATGTCGGGGTCTTACTGATAAGAGTGGCAGAAGTCCAAGCTGAAAAGTATTGGTCAGACTGCGTTCCTTGCAGGGACAGTGGGGAATAGCTCCTCAAGTTGACTTTGTCTTCTCACACCTTCCCTTCTATATGTGGCTTCTCTTCCCTTGTCTGTCATTGACATTTGTCATCAGACTCAGGTCCCACTTGGAAATCACTGAAACACAGATGGTTTATTCTGAAAATTATTAACTGAGTTACATTTCTCAAACCTGTTTTCCCATGAAAGTCACATTCACAGATTCCTAAACTGATGGCCAAGCTCTGCCTGTATCTGCTTAACTGAATGTTAAATATCAGACAAAAAAATCATCACATATAATAAAATCTCTTCATTTGAGGATTTCATACTTAAAAAATAGTTAAGTTGGGCATAAGTAAAGAATGAAAGGAAGTCAGTAGCTTGTTTCATAAGGGAAGACAATGCATGTACTGTTTGATTATTTCATCATCATCATCATCATCAAGACAAAGGATAAGTCTGACTTTAAATCTGTTACAAGTGAATTGCAGTGCAAACATCTGTCCTAACAGTGAAGACTTAGGCTAAGATACCTGTGTTCCACACTGAAGCTCCTGGATTGGACACCTGCCTCTGTTTCTTGACTCTAATTTCCACTGAATCTAGATCCTGGTTGGCAGCAGGGGATTGCTTTAGCAATGAATTCTTGTCACCCCTACGAGAGAACTTCATTGTATTCTAACCCACTTGTTGGCTGTTCATCAACATACGCCATTGATAAATGCTTATTTATTATTATTATTTAAAAGAAGTACAGCATATATTTTAACATTTCTCATAAAATTCCATGGCAGAAAGAAACTTTTCAGTGAGGGCTACAGAACTTTCTCATATAATGTTGTTGGTAATGTAGACTGGTGTAGCCATTGTGGAAGAAACCAAAAATAGACCTACCAGATGACCTAGCCATGTCACTCTTGGAAATTTCCTCAAATGAAATAAAATCTGAAACTGAGAGTTATTTATATTCCCCTTTTTATTACAGCCCAATTCACAATAGCCAAAATCTGGAATCAACTCAGATGTCCGTCATTTGATAACAGGCTAGATAAAATGTGGTATGCACACACAAAGGAATGCTACTTGAGCATGAAAAAGAACACAGTTAGTTCTCTTGCAACAAAATCGACACAACTGAAAACCACTAGGCTTAGTGAAACAAGCCATTCCTCAAAAGATAAGTGTTTTCTCTGATTTGTGATAACTAATGCAATCTACATGTGCAAAACTGGTATTTTGAACCTTGATTATTGTTTGTAGCCCTTTCTTCTACTACAATAAATGCTATTTGTTGAAATCTTTGTGACATGGAGGGCTAAGCCTGTGATTATAAAATACTGAAAGTATGTCATTGTAAAAAGTAAAAAGTAACAACAAAAAAGCCAAAATATAAAAAGAAGGAGGTTAGAGTGGGAAGCATATCTCTGTTAAGTTTATATAAACAAAATACACAAAATTTCTTCACCCTGTAAAAATAATTTAAATACAGAAAACAAAATAGAAAATTTGATAACATCACAGGATTGAATCTATTCTCCCACGTCATCAAAAATGGGAACTACTAATGATTTCAAGTGCATATAAATCCCCAAAAAACCTCTTATTGCTTCAATAATATGAGCCAAACTGCTATCATTTTGAGATGCAAGGACTTTCCTTTGAGTTATGGTAATAAAACCAACATTTTATGCAGGCACTCTACTTAATCGATTAATAACGTGTGCAGCAGACTTCACCTAGTTCTAGGCTAAGCAGGTCGGTAGCTCCTACTGACTTCATTCATTCATTCATGCAAGTAGACAATGCTTGGAAAACGGTCATAATATTAGTTCCAAGTAGAAAAACATACAGAGCTTCAGCAATAGTGTAGAACAAGCCATTTACATAATTAGGAATTGTTATTCTTTACTGAGATTTTCCCTTGATAATGGGTATTTTTCTTTCATGTATGTTACCTAGCACTATCATTTTCATTAAGAATTTGAGTAGTTTAGTAATAATTTTCATATAATACAGCTCTAACAAGACATCCACCTCTTCTGTTACATGTATTTATAATCAGCTTTTACTTCATTAAGCATCCTGGAAAATTTAAAAATGTTTTTAGGTATAGTTAGTAAAATAGGGCTTGTTTTGTTTTTAAATTAAAATGTATACTGAAATAGGTACCATAATTTGACCAAATAGTGCCTCAAAGATAATTTCTAGGATTGATGTATCCACAAAGGAGAAGCCAACTGAGAGAAAATAGGATGTGGGTGGACTATTTCATCTTTTTCTCAAATAAAGCACTGTTCCAGAAAAGTAGCTCTGAACATGGTGACTAAATCATTTTATATTTCTAATATCTTTGAAAGGAAGTTACATTCCAATAAATTATTAAAAGACATGAGCATGCATAATTTAGGTCAGATTTCCACAGTTAAATTTACAGAGTTAATGGTCAGTGGACAGTAGGAACCATAATGCGTTGGAACTTTTTATTGAGTCAGAGTTCCCCTAAAAGCAATATATAATGATGGAGACAGTGTTTAGGCCTTTCACATTAGCTTGACGTAACTGACATGCCAGTCTAGTGGCAAAAAATGTGCTCCTTACTGGGTTAGAAATGAAAACAGTGACACAATCAGAGAATAACAACATGGTTCTTTCATGATTCAACATGTATTATACTTCAGAAATCATTACTTGAATAAGTGTAATTTGTTAAATATTTGCATGTGCTATATTACTGAAGGACACTGCCCTGGGAAACCCTGAGAAGTAAGCAATTCCAATCCCCATTGAAGCAATGTATGCTCAGAGGGAATCATGACTTTCCAAGTGAGATTTCCCATTGAACACCACCAAGTTCCAACGCTCATCTTTTCCAGTGGAATTCATCTGATCTTTCAAAAGCAACTATGAATATTAATAAGTACCTTTACCACTAACACCTTTACCAATACCATAATTTGGTAGTAAATATAGAACATAGTTGCAAATTGAAAAATGGAAGTTGAAGACACAGAAATCCCAAATTCCTGGATATAAAAGATACCCATGCATTGGGACATATGGTGGCAAGAATGTCTAACTATAGAAAGATTTGCATGTCTTATCACTCAAAATTTATTGACAGAAAACACTTGGAAGTAGTTCTCCTTAAGAACTATGAGAAAAACATACTTTTTCATAATTTTTCCTATTCTCTAGTTCTCCATGTACTCAGTAGAGGAAACCATAGAGAACATAACAGGTAACTTATTGACAACAGATTCAAAACAGCATTAGTCAATAGTTAAACTACAAAGACATACAGGGGGAACCAAGAGCGATCCTAACAACCTATTAACAGGAGGTCATATGCACAGAGCAGGGGGGACCCCAGAGTGGAGCAGGGGGACAGGAGGAGACTTGTATCCCAACCCTGGAGACTCCGGATCCCCACCAAGGACTATCAGTACAGGCACCAAGGACTACATCCCAACTGCCAAAGAGACCACAGGGAACTGGAATGCCTTCGGAACCCAAGAACTCAGAGGGCATCCCCACACCCCTTTGAATCTACCACATGGGATGAAAGAAGCCAGAATTCTTCCTCATAGGATACAAGGTCATCGGAACAACAGCCAGGAACCAGGGAGGTCCTTGGAATCAGAAGAACAGTAAACTTCTTTCAGGACTAGGGAGAGGAGCTTTCTCTGGTCCTTACTTAGTTCCAACTTTGGGTCTCCACCCTCTCTGTAATGACTATCAGGGTTGCTCCAGGGCCCCCCTCCAAATACACACACACACACACACACACACACACACACACACACACATTAGAATAGATAGGCAGAGAACAACAAGGAAAGCTTGGTCAGCATGGACTCACACATACCTTACCAGGTAGGAGACAAAGAGTAAGTACTCCTCACCAAGATATTGAGGATTTCTCTGCACACCCCTCCTAAAACTGTTTCGCACCTCAACTGTTGAAATGTCAATGGAGTAGTCACAGGATGTGGTTAAGAGCTTGCATTGTTTTTAACATATTGTTTACTCAATACTATGTCAATTAATTCCATAACACTGTATATTGTTGCTGATGTTATGTCGGGACTTTTAATTGATCAGGGTTTTACTCTGCCGGCTCTACCTTCAGACCAGAGAAGGTCTCCCCAAGAAGCCGTTGAACTTATCTGGACAATAAGATGCTGGACTCTATGCTTGGTATAAGCTTGCAATGAAGGAATCTCAACTGACTTTGAACTGTGGTTACACAACAAGGTGGAGGAATCCACCATGGGGGGAGGGTTATGGGAGGGGTATGGGGAATCCCAGTACCTATAAAACCGTGTCACATTATACAATGTTATTAATTAAAAAAAAAGGAAACCATAGGGAAAACAAACCATCATAGTAGCAGTTCATTTGACATAGGGGAGGGTAAGCTTTTTATGGTTTTTGTATTTAATCTTTAACCATAGAGGTTAAGCCACTTGCTAAAGCATTAAGCTGGGTCTAGCTGAAGGGCATAGTACTGAGTGTGTAATAGGTTTTCAATATTTATTGAACGAATAAATAAACAATCTTCAGCCACTCTACGTGGCACACTGAGCTTAGACACATGTCATTAAGGATGCAGGATAGGATGAAGTCAAGTCTAGCTCTTAGTTTTTGGCACATGACAATACTGACCTCACTATATCAGCTTGGTATTTATGGCATTCCAAGACAGCAGAGGGTGAGCTTTCTAGTGCACTCTTCCAGTTCACATAGGAATTAGCTTCTACCCAGCAACAGCCTTATTAAATGTTATCCTTTTTAGTATTGAAATGAATTTAACTTTAATTCCATTTCTGACAAACATATGAAGTAATCTCATGTACCTGGACAGCCACATTGCAAGTATGGACATGGCATATCTGTCTCTCTTCAAAGCAGGGCATGCGTTATCAGTCAGGAATTTACTACTGTGCGACGATGGGTACCAAATGAGTGGAACATAAGCATCATGGTCACTGTAGCGTGAGAGAGGGAAAGAAAGAAGCTGACCATAGGGTTCAAGCTACAGCATGGATCTCAACGTTGGCTGCACATTATAATCGCCCAGGGAAACTTAAAAAGGCACCCTCATACATTCTGATTTAATGCAGTGAGAGACAACAAAATTTTTGAAAGCTCCCCATAAACCTTTTATTTTTAATATTTTTACATTTTTATTGGAGAAGCAGATTTACAGAGACAAGGAGAGACAGAAAAACAAATCTTCCATCCACTAATTCACTCCTCAAATTGCCACAACTGCCAGAGCTGAACCAATTCCAAACCAGGAACTTCTTCTGGGTCTCCCAATCAGGTGCAGGGTTCCAAAGCTTTGGATCATCCTCTACTGTTTTCCCAGGCCAGAAGCAGGGAGCTGGAAGGGAAGTGGAGCAGCTGGGATACATACTAGCACCCATTTGGGATGCCAGTGCGTGCAAGGTGAGAGGTTAAGCACTAGGCTATCACACTGGGCCTTGTTATTCTTTACTATAACCGATGCAAGTGTTTCCCAGCATTCCATACATTGTATGAAACCTATTGTAAGTTGCAAATACCATAGATCAAAAATACACCTAAACTTTCAAATGTCAGAGTTCAGCAGCATGGCAAACTACAGAGTAAATGTCAAGGGAAATGAACAGTTCTCACCTAGAATGGTTCTTAGCAAGATTCATAATATTGGATGTACACCAGAAATATATTGTTAATAAGTAAAACCTGGCTTCATTAGAATGCTGATTAATTTGACTGATTAATCAGGGCCTATGCCTACCATTTTGGTTTGGTTATGTGGCATATATTTTAAATGTCAAATTTGTTTTTCCAATTAACCTGTTGAATCTTTGGGGAACATTTTCCAGAAGGTGTCAAGATATTATCAAACACATGCAAATAAGCAGTCATTGCCCTGGTGGGCTATATACCAAAAACGGCATTTCAGTTTGAAGTTTAGGTGTAGAAGTTGAAAATCTTTTTCTTTCCCTCTCCCCATCCTTTTCCATAAGGTCCTTTGAGCTTTTCCTGATAAGTAATTACCCTGGATGACAGACTACAAGGAATAATGTAAAATGCTAGGGGTCATTCCAGATACTTAAGTATTTATGAATGACCAAGATATTAGACAGGGAGTGGAGAATAGAATCATACATTAAACCAAAAGAACTGCGCATAAGCCTGGGGCTTGAGAGCAGACAGAATTGGATGGAGGACTTATGCCTCATGTAGGGAAATGTCCAGCCAATAAGAAGTATATACAAGAATGTCTTCCTGAATTGCTTTGAGCCTGGCAGTATCCCAAATGGTTTTAGTAGGGCAAAGTAAAGTTCAAGCTTAGCATCTAACTGTGGCCTCTCATATTGAAAACCAACTAGCCCAGATATGAAAGGATTCTGGGGTTATTTGAAACATACAGAGGAGCTATTCTTTTCCTCCAAATAAAACTACTCCAAAACACACTTCTCTATGGCAAACTGTTATAAGAGTCAGCTACGTACAGAGTACTCCATAGTAATTATTTCCAATCCTTACCTTAAAGACCCTTGACCTGAATATTCACATGCCACTCACAAAGCTTCCTAATTATAGCACATATTTTGAAACAACTCCACTCTGAGATAATGTGAACATCTGTCCTATTTCAGAATTTGGTAATGTATTCTTTCGCTCACCAAGTTCTCCTTTCAGGCTTGAAGCAAGTTCTAGATCCCGGTTTCCTGCATAGAACCCTCCTTCGATAAGTTATGAAACCTTTGCATGTTGCAAGCTTCAAAATGGAGATGAGAAAAGGACATGCATATGCAGCACATTATGTTATAAAGCATTTGTTATACGTACTAGCTCCTGTTTGCAGTACCACTCTCTCACACTGGCATTGTTTGTCCCTTTATAACCTAGTTTACTCCCTCTCAGAGAAACACTGTAATTGTTTTTAGCTGGTATGCCGCTGAAGCAGGATCAAATACCCACGGCTGCTTTTACTCTCCTTGTTGCACACCCTATGCACTGTATTTTCCCCCAGGGAATCATAACCTGAGGCTCCTAAGGATAGAGGAATGTCCTCCATTTTCATTCATCTCAGGTAGGTCACAAGGTGTGTCGAAGAATCTAGAAACCTACACTCACACTTAATCTTAAAGGAGAGAAAGATACAGAGAAAGGGACAATTGGCAATCCCTTTTCAAAGATCCCAATTAAAATACAGGTGATCTGTTAGAAGACTAAAGAGAGCCCCAACATCTTGCAAGCGCGGCTGGATGTGTGTTATCCTTGAGCGCTCTCACCCAGGAGTCCACAACCAGACACAAGAGTCTCTGGGAGGCAAAGTTTAAAATGTAGATTCCAGGCAGAGACTTGAACAGAGTGGGTCTCAAGGACAAAGCTTGATCTCATATATGCTTCCAGAATCATAGACCATGGTTTTGTAAAACTAAGCTAACTAAATCTCAATTTTCTGTGAAATTCTTTTTAGGTCAGACCCTACTGCAGTCAAAAAGGACAATAAAAACAATTTAACGCTTTCCTTCCTGACTTTCATTAGAAATACAATAACTATGTTAATTCAGATTCACTGAACTCCTTAAAGTAAAATTTCTACATGCCTTCTTCAATAGGCCAGTGAAACATGAATATGGAAGAACTTCAAGGATGGAAAAATAACTTTGACAGTCTGGCAAATTGGCTTATAAGTAATTTAAAAGCTCTATTTTACTTCCTAAATTGTCCTGGAAATGAGAATTTTTAGCTCAGTGCTTTTGAAAATGTTTGATTTCATATTTTTTTTTCCAGTGTAGGAGACTTTATTTAGCATAATAAAACAGGTACCATGCTTTACATTCAGGAAAGGAAATTGATTTTTTTGTTTTGTCTTTTTTTCTTCCAGATTCCAGTTCTTCCAATTACAAAAGCATTGCTGTGCTGACTATAGGGAATGAAATTGAACTGTCTAAAGTGTGTAATAGATCCCATCTGCCCCTACTTCAATACAACCCCGTCTTTTCAGTAGTCCTCCACACTGATCAACACATGCACACAAATATATAAGTGCATACTTATTTGTACATATCTGTATACATGTGTATATATAGTTTCATCCTTGTTACAGAATTTTTTCAAATGTAAAAAGCAGAAAGGACAACAATGCAAGGTGCAGGTAGTAAAATTGGTAATATTGGACTACGTGAAGGGACTGTCACAGATTAGAGACCATTGCTTTTTTTTTATCTCTCTGTGAATTCAAAAATGAAGGTATGTTAATTATATTATATGCGGACTATTTCAGATGATTCTAGAGTATGACTAATGTGCAGTAAGGCCATATAGATACAGTTTTTGTTGTTCAAGATTTATTGTATTAATTTAAAAAGAATGAAAGGAGGAAGAGACGAAGAGATCTTTCTGCCGCCCAAATGGCCTCATTGGCCAGGGCTAGGGTAGCCAGAAGCCAGAATGCTACAGTTCCGTGTGGATCTCGCATGTGGGTTTGCAGGAGCCCCAGTGATTGGGCCACCCTCAGCTGCAACCCCAGGTAAGTAAAGGCCCCAGAAAATATGGAGTGAATACAGTACAAGGAAGATATGTGATCTAGTGGTTAACAATCGCATTACACGGGAGTAGCTCGGTGTACCGGCGTTGCTGTTCTGCTTCCCCACTTCCTGCGATGCTGCTGGTGTGGGGCTGGCTCAAACTGGGCTGTAGCTGGCATTTTAGGAATGGACCAGCAAATTGGGAGCTCTGTCTCATAAATTCAGATAAGTAAAGAAACACTATTTTTTTTTTTGGGCCCGGCGCGGTGGCGCAAGTGGTTAAAGGTCCTCGCCTTGCACGCCCGGGATCCCATATGGGCGCCGGTTCTAATCCCGGCAGCCCCGCTTCCCTTCCAGCTCCCTGCCTGTGGCCCGGGAGAGCAGTCGAGGACGGCCCAAAGCTTTGGGAACCTGCACCCGCGTGGAGACCCGGAAGAGGCTCCTGGCTTCGGATCGGCATAGTATCGGCCTGTTGCGCTCACTTGGGGAGTGAATCATCGGACGGAAGATCTTCCTCTCTGTCTCTCCTCTCTGTATATCCGCCTTTCCAATAAAGAAATAATAAAAAAAAATAAATCTTTAAAAAAAAGAAACACTATTTTTAATTAAACTTTTGTTCGTTAAGTGTAATACCATGTGTCCTTAGGGCATATCAATGTTATCATTGCTGCAGTGGTCCGGGTCTAAGGAGAGATAACAGTGCATTGATGAGAGAAACGCTGATTTCTTTACCATGTTTCCATTGATTATGTGTGAATTTAGTGCTAGGGACTCCATTAGTTGGTAGAGTAGCTTTATCCTTTCGCTATGAAAACCAGTAAGTGCATTTATTCACATTTGTCAAAATTATTGAATGGCTTCCTTATCTTGACTTGCTGACTCCCAATGTTAATATGAAACAATTTTTATATTTCTTTCATGATTATTTCAAAATTAGCTAATTACCTTAATTGTATGTTAACTAATTTTCTGAAGATTTCTCAACTTTACATGGGTTTACTGCTCTGTGTCTTTCTATATTTCCTTATGGCTCCTTAAGCAGTTTTAGTCAAAATTGAAAAGGTCTCAGCTACTTTAAAATTAAATTTCTTAGTGTTCAACTAAGAAATAGGTTGCGATGGATACAAGTATTAGTAGAGTTTTTTTTTTTTAGCAAAAGATACATTATTTAAAAGAGCTCAAATTTATAACTGTCAAAATAAATACATATTTCACATACCTATTCCCATACATAGCCAGATAAAATGATCAAACTTTACCATTCCAGAATTCCATTCTCATACAACAAAGAGTCTTTGCTCTACAAACATACTTCCGCTAATTTAGGAAGTATGTTTTGCTTCTTGTTGCTGTTTCATAAGTCAAATCTCGCACTTAACAGAGCATTTTTAGATTCAACTTGTGGCAGGTGTTGACAGCAAAACCAATTCTATTAGATGTCCGTGTGTCAATCACCTTCCCTTCCCTACTCCCTTAAACATTTTATGCAATCTGTGTTAGCATTTGCATAGATTTTCAGGATAAGTTTCATGTTCTTTCCCCTGTGCACAATTCGTTCAATATAGAACTGTCACAACCATGGATGTAAAGAAAAAACGAGGGAGAGAGCATTTTGGTATGTTTGTAACTGGGAGCCATCTTTCACTGCCACTGCACTGAGGCTATATTTAAACCTTTTTACCACCTTGCCTTATCAAAGGAGCAGTTTGGCATTTGGTATTTGGAGACAGCTATAAAGCTGCACCATCTGCACTGCTCTGTTTCAAGAGGGACATCAATTTTTATCCTTGCTGGATCCTGTAGGAATACTCTGCTCAAACTTAGCACAGACCTGAACTCCGTTATAATTCAGTCATCCCACTGTGGCCAAGGGTATACACAGCAGACAGAAGCACTTGTGTTCATGTATTTTGGTAAAAAGAGGGAATCTGTTGTCAACTATTCAATCACAGAGGCATGAGATTCCTGAGTCACACAATAAAATACTTAGCAGAGGCAGCATCTTAAGATTCATATTTAGATTTTTTTTAAGGCAGTATTGCATGTCCCAATGGACAATGAAAGTGCATTAATGTAGCCACCACACCTTTTACCATGTAATAACTTAGAGGTTTTAGTTATAAAATTAACTGGAAATATGTCATTACAAAAATGAGAGAAAAAAAAAGAAGAAGGAGATAATACAGTTTCAGAAGTATGATGCTCTTCATCTTTATACACAAAATATAAGAAAATTATCATATCATACAAATAAAAAGTTTGATTTAGAGATATTCAAACTGGAACATTTATAGATTAAACAATTCTGCTTAAAGAAGAGGAAGCCGAAGTGCAGGAATTAGTCAATTTGTAATTGAGAACATCAGAAAACTATGCAAGACAGAATGCATGTTAGAAGTTCAGAAATCACTGAAGGATGGGCAGGTGTTGCTTATCTTGTTAGCGTACTACCTCCCATACTAGGACCTCTGTGCTCAAGACTAGTTCTCCCTCCTGATTCCAGCTTCCTGGTAATGCATTTGGGGAAGATGCAACAATGACTTAAGTAACTAGTCTTCTAAAAGAAAAAAAATGTGGTAAATCTGTATTTAGTTCCCAGTCCAAGGCTGTACCCCAACCCAGATGATGGCAGGCATTAGGAAGTGAACCAGTGGATAAAAGCTCTGACTCATCCTCTTACATCACAAAAATTACAAAAGTCATTCTGCATTAACAACAAATCCACAAACCAACTATAAAGAACAGTAGCAGCTGATCTTTATTTCCTCTGAACATCGAGACATAATAAATAAATGCAGCCAACATGTGAAATTCAAACTTTGCAGTGGTAATAAACTCTTTCTTGGCCAACAAAGCTGTTAAGCATTGCAATGGGTGTCAAGCACAATAGATGTTCTCTTTTCCAAACGAATCCAAGTGTGACGCTGCATCGCTGGAGCAATACCACTCAATGGTCCAACCCCACAGGAAATGTCTTAACTTTTCAAATTTCTTTGAGATAAAACTATAAGGAACTACAACTTCGTATTATATTACAACTTTTGATATGCTGATGGACCTTAGTGGAATCTTGTAGCTCCAGAATGAAAAGAACTTTAATTTGGAGTCCTGAATTTAAATTTATGTAAGATTATTTGATTGTAAACTTTAATTCCTTAATCTTCTTGAGATCATTTAGACTTTTATCAGAAATATGGATACATATTGTTGTAATAAACATATGCATCAAAGAATGTGTGAAAACACTAAGATTTTAAATTTATACAAAAGAAGATTTTTAACAGCATCTATGCAATTACTAACAAGATAAAAATATGCAGATGTAGGATGCAATGACCTGTCAGCAAGGAAGATTTGTCTGCACGCTTCTGTTTTGTAGAGTTCAACTGTCTTCATGATACGACTTACTTTGTTGTTGTTGTTGTTATTATTTTTTTACTGGAAAGGCGGATATACAGAGAGGAGAGACAGAGAGGAAGATCTTCCGTCCGATGATTCACTCCCCAAGTGAGTGCAACGGTCGATGCTATGCCCGTCCGAAGCCAGGAGCCTCTTCCGGGGCTCCCATGCGGGTGCAGGGTCCCAAAGCTTTGGGCTGTCCTCGACTGCTTTCCCGGGCCACAGGCAGGGAGCTGGAAGGGAAGCGAGGCTGCCGGGATAGAACCGGTGCCCATATGGGATCCTGGGCGAGCAAGGCAAGGACCTTAACCACTTGTGCCACGGCGCTGGGCCCACGACTTACTTTTAATCATGACTCACAAGTGCTACATTTATGGAAGAATATAGACGCAGAAGCATATTTTATTTACAAGATTTGAGAATTTCTAAGCAATCTAAGACCATGTAGATTTTCACAGATGTGTCGTAGACAAACTCATGTAGGATCATGACAATGCCAGGATACTGCTGGGAAATCCAGTGCAACCCAAGGGAGAGGAATTGAGGTTGGCAAACCACTGACCTCATTCATCTATTCTGACAACTGCCTAAACCAAGTGTCTGGTTCTTTCTAAGAGTTGCTGATTTATGTATAAATGCACCAGGTACTGGACACAGTGTCTCAGTATCAGTGGGCCTTCCTGCGTTAGCGTTCCTGTGCTTTCCCCGGTATACTTGAATACAATAAGCACATAGAAAGAAACACAAGTGTTATACTTTTGAAAACAGGATATCTTAACTCAAATTAGGCAGCCTAATTGCTTCAAGTACAATCATTCCCTTGGATGGATGTATTTTTATATGAAAAGTTAAATAAAGTGTTTCAGTCTATACACAAGTGTGGTGGTATTCAGTGTTCATAAACATCTCAGAAAATGAAAAATGTCCATATTGTTGGACATGTAGTTAGTGTCAATATACTGAACTCTGAAATAGCATGGTATATGACAAGGAGGATTTTGAAGCTTATAATTTTGCATATGCATAAAATAGATATGAGATCTCTCTTGGAAATCTAAGCCCAGTTTCTCTCATTCTCTTATGGAAACAGCGGGAATAAAGGCTCTCTTCCATACGTATAGGTCATTTCAGGAAAAATTAGAAGCAATTTGCAAAATCAAAAGCCATACTCATCCTTCCACTTGCCAGAAATTATATTTCCCACAAGTCTAATAATAAAAAGCCTGCTGAAAACCTCATCTGCTAATATGCTGTTCAACTTTGGTAAATTGTTCCTGTTTGGTTACCTAAGTTTACCTATGCCTCCGTAGTTATGTGTGCATCCTGGTAGGGGAATATGTCATGAGGCAAGGAAAGATAGAATAGAATGGAGTAACTGTTGAATTCTATGAATCAGCACGGCATTGTAAAAGAGATCAACCAAATATTGACAGCATAAGAGTAACTTAATCACCAATCAATACACACGGACTTGACACAATCCTGGAATACATTATATCATATATATATCAATAGAGTTTCTAAAATCTTCACATCACACAGAAAAATACACTTTTGTTTATTGAGAATGATCGGGAGAGCTCGCCTTTAACTACAAATGTCTGAGCGCCACTGGGACTTCTGCATGGTTGTCTTTCCTCAGATTGAGCCTTTAACAATGGTTATGGTAGTTCTCTCATTTTGGTAGTTTTTCTGTTGCTCAATTCATCATTCTGCCTAATGATTTGTGTCCCTGGCAGAGCAGCAGAATCATCAAGAAGCATTTACAGGGTCCTGATGGCTGGATCCTATGCCCGTGGATCCTGGTTTAATTGGTCTGTTGCGGAGTACAAGAATCATGTTTGTTGATGGTTCCCCTGGAGCCTCTAATGTTTAGCAGGGGTTGAAAGCCATTGATTTGGCCCCTGCATTCAGGCTGGGAAGCGATATTTCACTGCTGCACTGGCGGAGCCAGGTTACGACCCCAAGCACCTGGACACCTGGGTCCATCCCTCACCTCCAGTACACACTCCACGTGTCGTCCTCGTGGGAAGGAGCCGAGGGGTCCAGTAGTACAAATTATGTGGTGGTAATTTGTACTGGGCCTGAAAGTGTCACTTGCCTTTCTCTAGCACACGCAGCTGTACAATACAAGTCAGGAAGTATTTCCAGCAAGATTTAAACCTAGTGAAGAAAGTTGGTTCACAGCAAAGAAAAAGTGATATTTTTGCCCCTGAGACCCACCTATGCCATTCAGCTTTCTGAAATTTAGCTTGCTGTTAGCTCTTTCTCTGCTTTCTAATACCTGCGGATTCGCTTTAAAAAAATCTTATAGAGCATAATTTTTCAGAATCTGCCATTTACGTCTTCATTATTGTCCAAAATTATGAAATGATAAAGAACAAAATAAAACCCCAAATTAAGTCAAGTCTTCCCATAATCTCAAAAATATTTAGAAGTTCTTTGCCTTGTTTTTGACAAACACTTCCAAATATGCTTTGCATTTTACTTTCATCTGAAGGCCCTGGGATTTTATTAATCTTAACAAAAATATGCTGTGGTCACTTAGGAAATAGTTGGAGTGTGACCTTTCTTGAGTTTGTACTTCGAGGAACACCAATATTTATGGATTTCCTTCTGTTTTTTCCATATGCCTAACACTTCATGAATGTGCTTCTTTTTCAAGAACATCTTAAGGCAGAAACACCTGCTAACCTACAATTATGAATGCTTACAGCATATCATCATGGTACACAGAAGCAGATTTAAAAAATGCAGTTTTGAAAGAATCATGATAGATCTGAATATAGAGTGTAGTCATTCAAAGGTAAATTCTTGCATCTTTTGTAAGTTGAGGCATTTGGACTGACTTGAAGATAGTTAAGGTGACTGCCAACCCTCACTGTTGAATTGGCTTGGGATATTAAAAACATAACCAAGAAAGGTGAAGGAGGAGAACGAGCAGGAAGCAAGAGCAGCATCTGTAGCCTTTGATCTGAATAGTCAGCAGCTACTGTCGCTCTTGCAGAACAGCCTGATCAAAGACTTCTGTTTCCAAATACTGAGGTCAACATTTTACCACAAATAAATCCCTTGACATATGTTTTCTTTTTCTATCATCAAAGTAAATAGCTTCTACATATACCCCTCTTTCCAGAGTATTAGTCTGTGTGTATACATGTAGAAATATGTGCATACATATATATATTTTATATATTCATACAGATATATTACAGCTCTTATTTTTATCATATATATATATATATTTCGTTCACAACTTTGGCTATTTTTCTTTGTTGGGGAACATGTTTATGGGGAAGGTTTCTTCTAAGGCTGAGCTGTGTGAAGTTGAGTTCTTACTGTTACATCATTAACTTAGGAGCAGTGACTACAAGGTTGGCTTGGTCTGAAATCCAACTGTTCTGGGGGCTGGGGAGGAAGTCAACTAGTATCGAGTTGTTACTTTGGAAACCTAATTATGCAGACACATCCCTAACACTCCTCATGGTGCTCTATCAAAATCTACTTTGGGGCCTGGAGCAGTAGCCTAGCAGCTAAACATCCTCGCCTTAAATCGCCTGGATCCCACATGGGTGCTGGTTCTAATCCTGGCAGCCCCTCTTCCCATCCAGCTCCCTGCTTGTGGCCTGGGAAATCAAGAGAAGGCAGCCCAAAGCTTTGGGAACCTGGACTAGTGTGGGAGACCTGGAAGAAGTTTCTGGCTTGGGATCAGCACAGCTCCAGCCATTGTGGTCACTTGGGGAGTGAATCATCAGCCAGAAGATCTTCCTCTCTGTCTCTCCTCCTTTCTGTATATTTGACTTGGCAATGAAAATAAACAAATCTTAAAAAAATCTGCTTGGGAATGTAAAGTGACATTTACAAATTTGGCTGCAAGAAATTTGATTTGTATCAATTCAAATTCTATAGATCTCACTGAAAATATAAATTTAGAGTAGTTGAAGTACAGCCTCAAGAGTTTCAGAATCTATGCAACTGCTGGCTAATCCCTTAGGGAATACTGCAATTACCGAGAATGCATCAAGTATTTTTATTTTCAACACAATGTCTCTTCTACATTATCTACTCCAGCAGCTTTCATTATCCTAAGAAAGAAGTTACTAAACTAAAATATAGACATTTACTCTTCAGAACAAGATGTTGTTGCTATTTCACATATTCTGTGAATTAAACTTGTAAAGGACCTGGGATATTTAAAACACTGTGTTTCTGCCATTTGACAGGGGTTCATTCCTCTTCTTCCAGTAATAATAGAATTCTGGTCTATATAAACATAACTGTCCAGTAGTTTTCACTGGAACAGATGGCTGCCTTTAATAATATACATATGTGGAACTTCATCTGCATTCCAGAATAATTCTAGAGTTCTCAAGGAGAGTGCCAAAAACAATAAATTTCAGAAAAACTAACAGAAGCTAAATTAGGTTAAGAATCTGAATATTGTCATAAACAGCAAGGAATCAAAATCTCACTATTACTTCATAGTTTTTGTCATTGCTTCTGAAAAGGCAATCTACAGTTTTGATGTATGACTATCCAAATGAAAAAGATGGCAGGCTATGCACTTGATTTAGAAGCTCTTTCAAAGAAGGAATCAAAGATCTTTGTAAAACCATTGCACATTTTTACAAAAAGAAAGTTAAGAAAAAAATATTTGAGAAAATAGGTCTTGAAGAGACCAAGTCTCAAAGGTCTGTGCTTTTCAACAGCACATTTATTCAAAAGATGCTGGTAGGAGCTTGAGCAAGAATTGAAAGTTCAATGTTATGAGTGTAATCACTATATCACTTTTCCAGTACTGTGACTCTGAATTTGGAGGTATAATAATGATATCATACTGGTGTCTGCTACAAGGCAATGCATGGAGTATTTGCGTATTGGTTGAAAATGAAACACCATGGTCAGGAGCTGATGCACTGATCTTTGCAGAATCAAACACTACAAATGTTTACATCCATCTGCACACCACTGACCAAACTGCAGCTGACTCTGTCACATCATCTATCCGGTTACTGTCAAAGATATCTGTGACTCAGTGCCAATATAATCAAGTGTTACCTTAGAAGCCCAAAGATGCTTGCCAATCATACAATAAGCTCAGTAAAGAAAATGGTCTCTTAGTTTATATAAGAATATATTCAATAATGTCATCATTTCATTCTTTTTTCTTTTCAGTAATTTTCATTCAACAAGACACATGACAGCCTGTATCATATATGATCTTCATATGTGCTCTTATCTCTCTTAGCAGATGGGGCTATGGATCAGCAAAATTTATTCTCAGTTCCCATTATGTTTAGCCTCTCACTTAAATCATCACAGGAATTCAAGAAAATGAAAAAAATAATTTAAGAGCTATAGTGCTTAATGTAAGGAGTCATTTGAATATCCCATCCTGGACCCGGTGCCATTTCCTCTTCCTCACAACTCATGAAATTCGTGCCAGTCCAGCCGTCCACCAATCAGCCATTTCACCCAAGAATCTCACCCCCAATCTTCCAGCCCGTTTCCCAACTCCACCTGTTTACCAATCATTCTTAGCAATCACCTGTGACACACTCAGGCAGCAATCCCCTGGGGTCTGCCCTCAATCCCTCCCAATCCCTGCCCTCATGCCTTGGCAAGCTCACCTGAGTGACAAAACGGCCCCAAGGCGCGGATCTGTCTCTCTCTTCTCCTTCCCGCCTTCCCTCCTACCACTTTCTCTCCCTCCGCCTCGCCTTCTCATCATTCCTTCTGCCCTGCTGGAATAAACTGCCTAAGATACCTGGTTGCATCTGGTGTTTTCGGGTCACAGTAAAGAACCAGGCTGCGGGAATTAGCTGCACATAATAATAACATAAAACTAGAACTTGAACTGTTTTAAATGACTAACACTTAGTAGAAGGGTAGGGGTGGCTCAGAGTATAAAAGGTTGAGTGGCCACCCTGTCATTCCAACAAAAGGATGGGAACCCCAATGCAACCGCAGGCAGCTTCCAAGTGGGTTTAATCATGGTGCCATTTCTGGATCATTCTCTAGTAAGGTACCCACACATCCACAACATCTTTGGTCACAAATCCTGCCTGATAAACCAGGATAGAATTCTGTGCTGAACAGTTTGGTATTTAACGGAAACCTGATCCACACCCCTGAAGGTCATGTATTGAAGTCATCTCTGAGTTCCCATGAGTCCCCTGTAACAGTCTTCCCTAGTGAAGTGTGACCATTCCTGACTGCCAAAAGCTTCTCTTTTTGTTGATGCCTCACAAAGTTCACTCCTTCCTATCTTATGCCACAGGTCTTTGAGCGTATGTCTTATCTGTCATATTGACAATAACCTTAGTGAAGATATATATAACATTGCCTATTCTAGCACCTAATCAGTACATGTAAATATTATTGAGAAAAAAATTATAAAAAGTGTATCTCAAAATTAGTGGAAATTGGAACTAAAATGCAAGCTTATTTTGCCACAAAATATTTCAACTCCATAAAAGTTATTTTAGAATATGTGTATCCTGTGAACTTTTTGATATCTTCTCATTTATGTAGATTTCAGAATTTCTTTGTACCAAAATAAGTATACATTCAATTTTATCTCACACAAACTTTTTCAGATACACTTATATTTTGTAACCATTTATAGTTATGTAAGAATACTCTCAACCTTAAAATAATAAATACTTGTGTGATACATAAAATAGAAAGTGACATATCCTTGGGCACATAATTAATCAAGGTTTTATCTCCCACATACAGTATTTAAAGTTAGTTTAGCCTTATTAACCTTAGGTGGATAGTCAAAAAAATTCAAGGATCATATTTGATGACCCCATTAAAGTAACAGAATCTATGAGTCCATGGGTCTCTAGGGTAATTGAACGCTTTTTAATAGGAATGTCACATATGGTTATATTGACACAGCATTAGTGCAATGTCTGTGCATAAAATGGCACACACAGTTTGGCTTTCAATCAACAGCTTCTGCTTTGTTCTTGCCATGATAATAAGGAACCAGAAAGTATGATTTGTCCCTACACATTACAGACATCATCACACTGGATGCCAAAAATGAAAACTTGAGTTCCTACCTAAAATTGTGACAGCACATTTCTCCGGGTTCTATGATTCAATAGTATTCCAATGACATAGATAAACAAAATATTACAGTTGAAAAATTATGGATGAAAATTGAACTAAATTTGAACACTTAAAAGACAAGTAGATAAAAATAAGGATGCTAACTTCTACAGCTTCTACAATCCAAGCAGAAAGTTGCCTGGGAGATAGTCCATGAAACATGCAAGGATCGCTTACTCAGTTACATCTCTCTAGTTTTATTTCTTTAGCTTGTTCTCTGCATAAATTCTTAATGACATCATATGGCACAGAACCTCGGAGATGGATGAAATTAAATATGAATTTGCCAAGATAAACAGCCTTAAGTATATTGTTGGCTAGTTCACAAACAATTCAGTTTTCTTTTCCCCAACATGGGAACTGTCTTCATTTTACATGCTCTGAGAAAAATAGTGAAATATAAAGTCAAAGTACAGTTTGGAACTACTGTTTAAACAAGTGTTACTAAATTCACATTACTCATCAGTGTGATTTATTATGTTTAGGAACTCAACAAGCAATTTAAAATTCCTAAGTTCTTCTACTAAGGGTGATATTATTTGATTGGGCAGCAAGTCCATCTCATGAGTTTCTATTTTGGCTCGTCTTTTTATCCTTGAATTCCACACTACTGAGGAGGGGAGCTGCATCTCAAAAATTCTGCTTTTTTTTGCTAATAAATTAGCAGATTGGGCCTGGTGTGAAGGCTCAAAGACTAAGTCCTCACCTTGAACATGCCAGGATCCCATACAGGTACAGGTTTGTGTCCCATCTACTCCACTTCCCATCCAGCTCCCAAAACTTTGGTGCCCTGCACCCATGTGGAAAACTGGGAAGAAGCTCCTGGCTCCTGGCTTTGGATTGGCTCAGATCCAGCCACTGGCAGCCACTTGGGAAGTGAACCAGAATACTTTTTCCTTTCTTTTTTTTTGTTAAAATTTTATTTCGAATTTTATTGTACAATTGCATATAGACTGGGGTCCCCTAAACCTTCACCCCTCAGGAGATTTTCCCCATGTTGTTACAATAGTATAATCCTTCATATGGAGTCATAATTCCTTCGGTGTGTTATTTAAGTGTGCCCTGACATTGCTGGTATAGACAATGTCAGAAGTCCAGCATCGCATTATCTACACATTTCCAACAGTTTCATTGGGAGTCCATCTTTGATTTGGAAGCATATTGCATTGCATGCCCACATCTGGATATGGTAGTCTCTGTTACTCCCTCACTGGACAGTCCCATAAATGAGAAGCCTGATATGAGGTCAACAACCAGCATGACAACAACAGCAACAACAACAATTCCAGCACCCTGCAAAAATGTGCCACTGTGTAACTAATGTAAAGAAAACACAGCAGTCCCTTGGGTAAAATGATGCCACTCTGTATAATCCGTGAGCCAGTGATGAATTTGACAAGAGAAAAGAAAACACTTGGAAGAAATGAAACTGAAATAAAAAAAATCAAAACACATAGGATGCAGCCAAAATAAAAAGTAGTATGGAACGGGTTATTGAAGTTACAATTTGTATGATGGTTTCCTTATATTAGAGAGAACATAGGTATTTGTTTTTTTGGGATTAATTTATTTCACTGAACATAATGGTCTCTAGTTGGGACCATCTAGTTGCAAATGGTATAATTCCATTCTTTTTAATGGCTGAGTAATATTTCATGGAGTAGATGTACCACAGTTGTTTTTTTTTTTTTTAATAACCACTCCTCCTGTTTGGATGGAAATCTGGATTGTCTCCAAGTCTTTGCTATTGTAGATTGTGCTGCTGCAAATATAGGATTCCAGATGCATCTCTCACATGCAGATTTCATTTCTTTTGGATATATTCCTAGAAAGAGGATAGCTGGGTCATAAGGCAGATTTATTTGCAATTCTCCAAGCACTCTCCATACACAGTGGTTTTACTGGCTCACACTCCCACCAGCAGTGAAGGAGGGTACCTTTCTTGCCACATCCATGCCAGCAAGTGTTGTTAGTAGAGTTTTGAACGTAGGCCAGTCTCAATGGAGTTAGGAGGTACCTCATTGTGGGTTTCATTTGTATCTCTCTGATGGCTAAGGAGCCTGAACATCTTTTCATATGTCTGTTAGCCTTTTGAATCTGTTCTTTTGGAAATGTCTGTTTATTTCCTTTGCCCATTTCTTACAAGTCTTTTTTTTTTTTAACTGTCCCTGAGTTTCTGAAGCTCTGAAGCTCTTTGTAAATTCTGGATATTAGTCCCCTATCACTTGTGTAGTGTGCAAAAATTTTCTCCCATCCTGTTGGTTGCTTCTTCACTTTGTTAATTGTTTCCTTTGCAGTACAGAAACTTTTTTTTTAAAAAAATATTTATTGATTTTTTATTGGAAAGGCAGATGTACAGAGAGCAGAGACAGAGAGGAAGATCAGGAACTTCTTTCCAGGTCTCCCACCCGGGTTCAGGGTCCCAAGGCTTTGGGCAGTCCTTGACTGCTTTCCCAGGCCACAAGCAGGGAGCAGGATGGGAAGTGGAGCTGCCGGGATTAGAACCGGCGTCCATATGGGATCCCGGGCATGTTCAAGGCGAGGATCTTAATGACTACACTATCCCGCTGGGCCTTGTACAGAAGCTTTTTAGTTTGATATAGAACATTTGTTCATTTTGGCATTGACTGTGCTTTTGGCATAGGTTTTAAGAAGTTTTCCTGTTCCTGTATCTTGGAGAGTGCTTCCTATGTTTTCCTTTAATAGTTTGGTGGTTTCTGGGTGTAGATTTAGGTCCTTGATCCAGTTGGAGCTGATTTTTGTATAATGTGACAGATGTGAGCCTTGCTTCTCAATTCTGCAAGCTGTTATCCAGTTGTTCCAACAGCATTTGTTGAATAGACAAGGTTTTTTTCCTGGATTTTTTTTCAGTTTTCTTGTCAAAGGTTATTTCGCTGTATATGTGTGGGCTCCCTTCTGGTGTTTCTATTCTATCTCACTGATCTTCCTCTGTTCCTGAACCAGTACCAAACTGTTTTGATAACCACAGCTTTGTAATATGTCTAGAGGTCTGGAATTGTGACTCCTCAAGCTTGGTTTTTACTATTCAGGATAGTTTTGGCTATTTATGCTTTCTTATGTTTCCACATGAACTTTTGCTTTTCTATTTCTGAGAAGAACGTTGTTGGGATTTTGATTGGGATTGCATTGAACGAGTAAATTACTTTTGGTAATATGGTCATTTTGATGATATTAATTCTGCCAATCCAGGAACATGTTAAGTTCCTCCATTTTTTTAATGTTCTATAGTTTCCATTATGGAGGTCTTCCAATTATGCAGTAAGCTTAATTCCTAGGTATTTAAGATTCCTCTCTGCTATTTTAAAGGGAACTGTACTTACAATTTCTTTCTCAGCCATGGAATTATCTGCGTACACTAGTGCCATTGACTTGTGTTCATTAATCTTGTATCCTGCTACTCTGGTAAAGTCCTTTATAGTTCCAATAGTCTCTTGACTGAGTCTTTTGGTTCTCCTATGTAGCGAATCATGTCAACTGCAAATAGAGATAATTTCAGCTCCTCATTTCAGTTTGGATTCCTTTAATTCTTTTTACTTGCCTAATAGCTCTGGCCAGGACATCCAACACTATATTGAAGAATAATTGTGACAGTGGACCTCACTGTCTACTTTCAGATTTTAGTGGGAAGGCTTCCAATCTGTTCCCATTTAGTATAATGCTGGCATTGGGTTTTCATAAGTTGCTTTGATTTTGTTATAAAATGTTCCTTCTATGCCTTTCTTGCTTAGGGTTTTCAGCATTAAGTGGTGCTGAATGTTATCAAATGCCTCCAATAAATTCTTCTGGGGTAAGATTTGTTTCTGAGCTTCCTCACCCAGAGCACAGGCTGCAGGCCACTCGCTTGCCAACATCCTCCTCCAGATCCTGCCATGGTCCTTATTCTTAGCCTCTTGTTCCAGATTTCTCTCTGACATCCCCAGTTCCAGCTCATTCCTTTCTTCCTGCTATATCCCTCTCCCCTTCCCTATGCCCCTTGCTTTTTTTCCAGTTGAATTGCAACATTCTTATGTGCAGTGCTGTGGAACTCAGAGAATTCTGGCTTTACACGCAATCAGAGAGGGCTCACTGAATATGGGAGCATTTGTCACCATCCCACCAAATTCCTTTATTTGGTGAAAGAATGCAATATGAAGTGTCAGCGTCTGGACCACCATTTTTATTTATTTCTGATTAGAAAAGTGATATATTCTGATAACATGGGAGAAAAATGAAAAGGTGTCTAAGTCACCATCTGGTTGGTAACTGATGCTGTTATGATAATGCAGTTCATTCCCTTCAGTTCCTTTGCCTACAAGGAGTCTTGAAAATGCTCTGTAATCCAAGTGCTTATGTGAGTTATAATCTCATTTGCTTTAATGCAATACAGTGAATGTTTTCCCATTCCATTTACTTTACTTAAAATGTAAACTTGGCTCTTTGGCTTCATGGCTGCTACGTGATATGAAAATATCATCAAGTCTTTTAAGTAGTAGGATATTGTTGAATACTGCTTCTAAATCATTGGTGTTATAAGTAATGACGTGACTCTAGGCCACATGTCTGTACAGTGATATTTGTTTTTCAAATACCTAAGGAGAATATTTTTTGTAGGGATATTTTAGTAAGGTAAGCTCTCAAAATATAAGTCTGGAAGATAACTTAGTGATTTCAAAAATAATCTAGGGGGAGATTAATCCCTAGATTGAACAGATCAGATAAACTTTGGTTAATGGTATAGTAAATAAACCTAAATAAATTAACATATGGATTATATTAAAAGATGTACAGGTTAGAAAGCAGGAAATAAGCATCTCTTGAGAAATGTACCCCTCAGGGTACTGAGTAAAAAGCAATATACTGCATATTTACAAGCGTATAAAATATGTAGCTTGATGTGACCAATTACCATTCAGAATAAGGACATCCTCATGATTAACACCTGAGCTCTGAATACAGAAATTCAATGTACTATTGAAAGCAGGAAAAAATGATGTGGAATTAAACAGTATTCAAAAGATGTATATGCAATGCTGGGACTTGGGTTGTGGCATGGCAGTTTAAGAATACATTGCTGACTTCAGTCCCAGCTGTACTAATTCTCAACCAACTTTTGTAATGTACAGAAGATGATCAAATTGCTTGGACCCCTGCAACCTTAATCGGAGGTCCAGAACAAGTGCCCGCCCCATGGCATCTGCCTGTACCAGCCTCAGCTGCTGTGGCCATATGGGGAGTGAAGCAGCAGGTGGAAGATCTCATTGTGTTTCTTTTCTCTCTCTATTTCAAACTTTGTTTTTTTTTTTCAAGTAAAGAAATCTTAAAACAAATAAGCATGTGTGGTGTCTTAAAGGTTGCCATGTATTTGGACAGAAGAAAATGTTATCCAATAGGCTCAAGGGGTTGTAGACTTATACTCCTGGGTGGCAGAGTAGGCCATCCAAAACATTTCATTTTGGCATTAGGATTATTGTGAGGGAAAGACTCTTGGAAAGCAATAGATACCAAAAGGATACTATGCCCTCCCAAGCAGGAATATATCCTACTGCCATAGGTATTCCTATCAGCATACAGAGGAGGTAATTGTGTTAAAAGATTCTTTTCCTGTGCCTGGAGACAGAAGAAACACTTTTGTCATTAGCGATGGAGATGTGAAACCAAGAAAGGAATGTGCAAAGTGTTCTGTCCTTGTTGAAGTAACGCACATGCTCCTTTAGTTTCCCTGTGCACTTTAGTTACCATTCTGCAACTGCAACTGTGTTCTATTATCTGAACATTTCGGTTTTGTTACTTCTTCAGGTCTTCCCTTTCCTATGGGAACTCCCATGTGTACACTTCTTTCATTCAACCTGTTCAATGTCAATTTAATCCTCAGACCAGGGAGATACCCTTATTGTGGAAGTAGTAAAGGCTTGACTCTGCTACGCTGTGTAAGGAATTGCATAAAGCATGTGGACTGAGAAGAGATTTGCTTCAAGTAGTTTAAAGAATGAAAATGTCTTCACACTAAATGCTTTATTAGCAGAATTTCAAATTTGTGGATTTGATACCAACATCTAGGATCTCATTCAATAAAAAGCACCAGCAGCCAAAAATATAGCAATTGCTTAAAAACTGTGAACACAGTGTTCATTCACATTGCAATGATTAAAACCATTCCAGACTACTTACCTTCCAGGTTCCTTCTCTGACATTTTCCAGAGTTGTAATGAAAGCACTTTTTATCTTTAAGCAATGCTTGCAGATCAAGTGGAAACAGGTGTTAAACTCCTTTCATTGGCATGCAGATATTTTACTTACAATACTGCACTATCTCACCTTCATGTTTCTCTCATAATACACAAAAGCAGTCCGAGTGCTGTGATTCTTAGCGGGATGGTGGTTCTTCTTTATACATGGCTTTGCTTACTCCCTCTTGTCAATGTCTTAATTGTTCCACTACAAACTGACAGCACTTAATAAAAGGCATCATTCCTGATGGTAGGAGGCCAGTTCTACAGCACAGAAAAATGTAAGCAGTAGATACGACCTAAAATTCTGGTTTTCCTATGCCCAATCACAGAAATAGATTAAACTAATTGAGAAAACATTTTGTCCAAATATCTATTTTTATCCTATCATTGGAAAGTTATTTCTGTGCATAGGCGTTATATAAATCAGTATAATTTTCAGGAAATTCAAACAAAGGGGGAACTATCACAAGATTCACAATATTTTCCATGAGCTTTTTGAAGCACTTCATATATGAGTATGTCACCTATTTATTAAACAAGATATACACAGGGTGTTATAGTAGGCTGTGGATAAACGACAGCTTTGAATTATTCTACTGGCTGTCATCTAGCAAGCAGAATTCCAGTTCCATAGGACTAGGTTCAGTTTCCATCCAAGGACCTGCTCTTGTGGGATGAAGCGTTTGATTCAGAACTGCCAGACGGCAATCAGAGTTGCAAATCTCACTTAGAGCAGAGGCTTCTGCAGACAGTTTTCTTGAAGCAAACTTGACCATCATTCAGTCAGGTGAATAGCAGTGTTAGCCCCATTTGGCAATGAAAGTCCTGGGTAGGGTAAGAACTTGGATTCGATCAGTAAGAGAGCTTGCACTACATGTGGGGTGTTTGAAGATGAGCACAAGGGCACACGTTTGGAAGCCAGATGAAAGGAAGACAATGACATTCATTCCATTAAAATTATGTCCCAATGGACTTTAATTTTTGTGCAATCATGCATGCATGATATGAAATTATGAAAGCATAGTGTCCAAACAGGAGCAATCCCCAGCAGCATGGGCAGCTTTTTCACTTTTTTTTTTTTACACATTTGAATGGTACAGATGCAATGGATGTAAGGAATTCCAGCACTCTGTAGAAAAACAATGTTCATGGAGCCTCCTAAAAAATCAAAGGCCCCAGAAAGTGGGTGTGAGGAGAAGAGAGGGGGGGAAATAGGAAAAGTGGCTTTTTGATAGATTTATTTGCATCCTTAATTCTAGTCATCCCCCTGCTCTCCCTCAAATTATCTATACAGCGTTTCCGTGTGCCTGTTTTTCTTCGGACAGAGCCCCACAGGTCATTCTACACCATCAATTCTGATTCTTTAATGGTGGTACACAGTATCTGCCTGTGGTTAAGAGCAAACGCCGTGAAACAGACTTGAATTTAAATCTGTTACAAGATATATGACCTTGGGGACATTATTTATACTTCCTAAGAATCAGTTTATTTCCATATAGTGGGGATGATGTCTGCCTAAGAAATAAATTATATAGTGTGCTAAGCACACAGTAGCACTGGTTGCAAAGCCATGTAACATCCAACGTGTTTATTAATGTCAGTGACTAAAAGAAGTTCATTTAGATTTTTTGTGCTATGACATTTTGGGCATTCTCCTACAGCCTGTGTATGCTTTCTTAGGAAAACACCTAAAGATGCCTACAAGAAAATGTATATTATTACAATGAAAAACAACCATATTGATTTTATGAAGATCTCATTGTTGTGATAGAAATGCATGTTTATTAACACATTACATAATAAGAGATGGCAGAAAATCTAATTGCTAAATTATTTGAACATAGTGCTGAGCGTAAATAGTATTTTGAGCTATCTGCAGGAAATATGATGTGATCAAATGAATATGTAAAATCTACTGATCTTACACAGTGCAAATTCTGTAGCTGTTAATGGTCTGCACTCACAAATACCAGCTGTGTTAAATTTATAAATGATAAAGATTTTCCCACTCCACATTGAACAATCTGTTAGATCTTTTCATGGACTCCGTGTCTTAAGAACC
This sequence comes from Ochotona curzoniae, assembly GCF_017591425.1. Lineage (NCBI taxonomy): Eukaryota > Metazoa > Chordata > Mammalia > Lagomorpha > Ochotonidae > Ochotona > Ochotona curzoniae. The sequence continues at coordinate 13,431,242 of NW_024466502.1, forward strand.
TGTGGGATGTAAGTTTACCTTTCAGGTAGATCATTCATGTTTATTATTCCACCCTCACAATGAGCAATCATTTTGAACTTGGCATCTCACGTTGACTTGCTTCATTCTCTCAAACTCAAAAAGCATGTCATCAGTAGACTTGTGTGCTGCTGTTCAGGTGCATGAAGGATGCAGCCACCCCCTCTACTTCCATACACGGGAAAGGCATAAACCCCATCTTCTCTTCCCTCACTGTCTCCTGGGCTCCCTGCCTCCATGTTTGACTCAGTTCTTAAAGCCATTCTCAAAACAATTCACCTGACATTTCAGATGGCTCAAAACTGCTGTAATTTTTCATCTTATTTGCAAAAACCTTCAAAACCTACAGGGCCTTCTCAGATACCTCATGGGATTTCATGACCCTAACTCACTCTAACCACAGCCATGCTGGAGTTTAAAAACACCACGGGCATGCCCTGCCTCACAGCAAGTGTGCTGACTCTTCTCTGAGACACCATCTCAACCTCTCCCCCAGTGAGGACTTCCTTGAGCGTCCCTTCTCAGCTGCTACCTGCTGTATTTCATTCTCAAATCCTACTCTTATTTCACTTATTTGTTACACTAAAATTTAGTCCTGTGATAACTTTCTCAGTATTTTACTTTTTGTTTCCCTGCTATAATTGATTCCTAACATTTTACTTCACAGAAAAGGTGGAAAAGTTAGTTGAGTACCTCACATGAATACAGATGGTTGCTGTTATGCAAATGAATTGTGTAAGTAAACAAAACAAATCATAATTAGTGAAGCAGAACTTACCTTATGATTAATTACTATATTACTAATCATTACATATGCTTGATCCTTACACATTCTCATAATTTTAAATAAATAAATATATATATTTAAAATGCTCAAAGTATAATGAGCCATTGTAGGTTCTATACATGATTATAATGTTGTTGCCTACTTTAATGTCCTCAGACTGTAACTTTTCTTCCAAGTCTGAAAGACCTGCTGGCCTAAGAAACAGATGGCGTAGAAGGGAAGTTATTAGAGCTGTTAAACTAAAAGGCAAGTATGCTTGAGAAAGCCAGCGTAGTTGCGACTAAAAGAAAATTATTATCAAAGACAGCTGATGCTGTTTTCAAATAACCTTAAAACATTTTAATAGTTTTCATATTTGATGTGCATTTTCTAAGTAAAGGAAGTATGAATTAAGTGAAAGCACTTTTCATTTTAAAAAGTCACAATTAAAAGCCTTTGCTTTGGTCAAAAGTAAGAGTCAAAATACATAAATCTAACACATTCTAATTTCTCTACCTTTTAAACACTGTTAGTCAATTACACTAATCTTAACTTTGAGTATTTGACAGTTTCTAAAAGGGTAAGTCTCAATAGAGTATGCCAGCCCCAGGGGAATTACATTTCACCAAATGTCATACCACTAAATGTTAGGCACATGATTTTGATCTGCTTGACAATGTCAGTGTGATTTTACAGCAATATGATAAGAACAGTCTCATAAAAATCAAAGTCAGATGCAAAGTAACTGCATGCTAGGATGTGACACTATTTCTCCAGTGTATGTGAAGGTTACATGTTGACTTGATGACTAGGTTTTCTTGAGAGCTCAGCAATTTGTAAACTTTGAATGTTTCTTTAAGATGAGTACCATGTTTTGCATAACACAAAATGACTTGAACAATCTGGACACCTCTGGAATGTTCCCATTTGTCATCTCTAATATGACAGCTACATATGGAGGTCATGTTGCCTGAACATGATTTTTATTACAAGAGAATGTTCTTCCATCATAATCAACCCATTTTAGCAATGCATTTCAAGCTAAGAATGTTAGTTTCAGATGGCAGATTTTGCTGATTATTTTACAGCGTGCAGTACAGAGTGCTATAGACAGAGCCATTTATAAGTACAGTCTCGAAAGACCTCATTATTAAATCACGACTGTACATAAAATCACAATGCTTAATCTCAACAATTCTCCAGGAATCACATTTCCTAGAAACCTTCCCTGAGGCATTGGCATTTGGGGCGTGATCTGAAAATAATCTGCACTGAATTTCACAGGGATAACATGATAGGACAAATGTTTCCTCAGAGAAGTGCGAAGAGGAAGGGGAACAGTGGTCTCTTCAAAGGGCCTGCATCACACTGCTGATGTGAATGAGTTTGGAAAACATTGTGGATATTCAGCTCTGGTTTACACATCAGTTTCCCTGTGGCTGGAAATGAATTTATAAAATTACAGGGAATCAGGGGGCTTCTACATAGGGACAATGAGCACAAGTAATTATAACATATACTACATAAAATAACAGCACAGTATCAAAAATCCATGATGGCATCTTGTAGCCTGCCTGTGAATACACTATGTATCCTACCTGTTCTATAGACACCTTCCTTGCTGATATCACCCAGGTCTAGTATAAAGCAGATAATCTCTGTTTTAGATATTGTTAACATTGATTACTTGGTAAAGGATGTATGCTCCATTCTTGCTATTCACTCTCCAAATAAACTCATTTTGATTTCAAGGATGTGTTTATTATTAAAAATGAAACGCCTAGCATGCTGTTTTCTTTAACAATAACCTATAAGGTTTCAGACTTAAATGATAGAGATGTTCTTCAATAGAGAAATACAGGGGAAATCACGCCATCATTATGGGATATTCAAAGTAGTACAGTGTATGCTGATGACGAATTGCAACACACACATTTCCACACAAATCAACTTTGCTATGATAAGAAAAAGAACTTAAAATCCAAAAGAATTAAAATAGCAAAAAAAAAAATACATCCTCACTTGCAAATTTCAGGTATATATAAAAGACCTAGCTGCTCTGGTTCTCATTCATTCTTCTTTTGGGGACTGGGGTTATGATGTAAGCTGTGAATCAAAAAGAGAATCCAGACAGTGGGGGAGCCACAAGCCCCTGAAGCTGCTGCAGACACATGGTGCTGCTGCAGGCACCTTTCCCATCTTGTCACTCTCCTTGGGTCCAAACCCAAATGTCAACCAGGGTAGGGACATACGAAAACATGTTGACATCAACTGCTTCTCACATGGGAATAGGAATACAGAATTATAAAAGGGAACTTATAAAATTCCATGGGAAAGGGAATTGAGTGAAGTTTATTTCAATGAATTAAAAGATCATGAATAACCTTTTATATATTTTTAAAGACTTACTCTTTTTTGATTGTTTTAATTTTTAAAAATGTATTTATATTGGAAAGGCAGATCTACAGAGAGTAGGAGAGACGGAAAGATCTATTTGATGGTTCACCCCGGGTGGCCACAATGGGCAGAGCTGAGCTGCTCTGAAGCCAGGTAAAGATTTACTCTTATTGGAAAAGTAGATGCATAAAGAGAAGTAGAGACAAAGAGAGAAAGAAATCCCATTCTTTGATTCACTCCCCAAACAGGTGCGATGGTCAGAGGTGATCTTATCTGAATTCAGAATCCTCCTCTGGGCTTCCCACTTGGATGCAGGGTCCCATGGCTTTGGCCATCCTCTACTGCTTTCTCAGGCCATGAATAGAGAGCTAGACGGGAAGTGGAGCATGTGGGACATGAACCAACAGCACTGTATGTGGAGGATTAGCCTACTATACCACCGGGCTGGCCCAAAATGACACTTTTAAGACCAAAGAGGTAGAAACACAAGTTTGGAAAAAATTGGGAATCGCTTTGTTTTCCTAAAATAGATGCTACATATTCTTTCTCTTTCTTTTATCCTATATTTCCCACATCATTCCTGCACTAATAATTCAAATGGCCAATATTCCAAGAGCTATGTTGTATCCAGGCAGCTGAAAAAAAAAAAAAAAAAAGGAAATTCCAGACACATCCTCCTACGTACACTTCAGCAACAAAGCATGTGGTTGGAACTCACTACAGTTTGACTTCTTTTATGAGGGAAAAAAATAATAAAACATCCCAAATCTGCATATCCCAGCATTTGGTAGTGCTTCTGTTAACTTTATATGAACATGCTCTTTTAAATGTCTGGTAGTCTAAGTGATTGTGGTAAAAAACCAACCAACCAACCAAATAAATAAATTAACAAATCCAACCTGACATCTTACAGTGAAAACCTTGGTGAGTTTCAGCTTTTAAAACATGAGTTTATTCTACCAGATTCAACCGATTGTGTATCTGAAGACCGGGGATCATCAAACTGTATAAACCGACTGGTAATATTTTTTTCTGAACAAAGGTAACTGAGTTATCACAAGGATTCTGGAAACCATGTGAATTTACAAGTACATCAAAAATTATTTTCTATTCCAAAGTCTGTTGGATGTTAAAACAGAAATCCCTTATAAAAGATCACATGTATGAAATTGGAGCTGGTGTTGTGGCTTAATGAGCTGAGCCACCTTTTCCAATAACAGAATCCCGTCTCAATACCAGTTCCTGTCTTGAAGACTACATTGCCAATCCAGCTCACTGTTGATGTCCCGAGAAAACAGCAGAGCATGGTCTGGGTCCCGGGTCCCCTACATCCATGTGGGATATCTAGAAGAGGATCCTCACTCCTGGTTTCAGACTATCCCAGCTCCAACCATGGCAGCCACTGGCGAGAGAATTAACAGATGGAAAGTCTCTATATCTCTCCCTAACACGGACTTTCAAAAAAATCAAACATTTTGAAATGAACTGAAATCAAATACTTTGAAATGAACTAAAAACAAATGCACACCTTGTATCCCACTTTTAGTGGGATTAGAAGGTATGCTGAAGTATGTGTTCATGGTGGTGTTTTTAGAATTTTTAAAAATGATCTGAGATCTGAGATCTAATTCCTTTCTGTTTCTATAGAAGTTAGCAATAGTATCAGCTCAGCCATTTCAAAATTCTCAAATAAGTGAAATTTACAATGTTTGTTGTTTTTTCATTTCCAGGTCTGAATCATCCATTCCCATTTTTAAGATTACATTCGGCTTTGTTGCAAAAACACAGACTATTGATTGAAACTTAGAGTTAAATAACTCATTCAATAACAAAAAAGCTCTTTGGGAAAGTTACAAACGTGGGTCAGAGGAAAAAAAAAATGTGAAATGGACAACAGCCACAGAATCTCATGATCCTGAGTATAAAAAGTTCCCTTTCAACTACAGTGAAGTAACTTATTTGAATTTCTTTGTAAATTTACTAAGTAATCACTTCCCATATATAGAGCCCCTGAGAACATACGAAACACAGAAGTTAACAAATGCTTAGGGAAATAGACTCACCGAATTCAATTGACAAAGGAAAATAACCTATTTTAGAAAACCAAACACTCTGAAGATAATCCACAAAAATTTATTTCAGGCCTTCAAATGTGCCCCTATTTGACCTGAAGGGCTGATTTTATTTTTGTTTTCTGGCTTCACTATATTTGAATTGAACCTATGAGGGCCAGTGTTGTGGGGTAGAGGGTCAAGCGGCTATGTGTTACACTGGCATCTTATATGGGTGCTGTTTGGACACCCTGTCGACCCACTTCTGATACAGCTCCCTGTTCAGGCACCTGGGCGAGCTGCAGAAGAGAACCCCCAGCTCCTGGTCCAGGCCTGGTCACAGCAGCATCTTCTGTCAAGGTCTCTCTGTGCAACTCTGCCTTTCAAATATATAAATAAATCTCTTAAAAAGAATTGAGTATTGACATGCTATATTTTCGTAAATTTCCCCTTGCTGTCTGGTTGCTTGAATATGTAAATGAGTTTGTGCTCAGCCAAGGCTAATCTGTCATGTGTTTGCAGTCCGGATGCTCACCTCTGAGAGAGGTGAAGTCACAGAGGTGGTGGTGCAGGGGCAAGCCTTTGCTGAGAGTAGACTATTGCACATATGTACATGCATGTGTACATAAACACATAAATATGTAAAAGGACACTCAGAAAATGCTTCTCTTCATGTAACTTCATAATTTCTAGAAACAAAAGGCAATGAAACTCTCACTTATCTAATGGTATCCAACGTTAATATCTTCCAAAACTTAAACTTTGGTGGGAGACATTTAAAGAGATGGTAAGTTTCTAAACTGGGATCTTGGGATCAGATTTGAATTAATTACATCAAACTCACTGGCAACCATTTTGCATAGTGATTAACACTGCACTTGGGATGCTTGTATTCCATTCTAGAATTTCTGGGTTTCAGTCCTGGCTCTGCTTCTATTTCCAATTTCCCATCAATGTGATCCCTGAGAACGGGCAGTTGATGGCTCAATTACTTGGGTTCTGTCACTCACATGGGAAACACACAAAGCCCTCTGGGATCTCAGCTTTAGGCTTGGCTCCTCAGCCTTGGCAAAATGAACCAACTAAGGGGAGACCTTTCCACTCATCCTCTCTTACCCTTTCTTTCGGCCTTTCAAATTAGAAAAAATATACTCATTCTTACGGTGTCTTCCCTCTTGCTGGCTCAACTTTCCATGCAAATAGACAAAAACAGCACAATACAACACAACACAAAACAAAACAAAAAACAAAGTTGAATCTGAAATGCTGTGTCAATTCTCAGAATGCAATCCCTTGCTTTTTTTTCACTTCACACTGTAAACAGCCAGAGCTCTGCAAACCAAGCACACCCTGATAGAAACACAGAGTTGCTGAGAATATTCATTCAAGGAAATTCCAAAGGAAACGTACTTAGGTGAATCCTTCCTTAAAAGGCAAAATTCCTGATATTCAGGAATACACATCTATACAGGAATAAAAAATAAGTAGTGCATGTTTTTCAAGCATCTACTCTCTTCTTTGAGGAACTGTGGTTGACTCGATGTGGAAACATACATAGCTATGTACAAAATCAAGAAGACTCAGTGTATCACTGATGCGGGCTTTGCAGTCCAAGGCCAGTTTATCAACAGTTAATTTATTCCAAGGCCTGGAGCCTTGGCAGTAGCAGGTCCTGATGTGGTTTTCCCCTGTGAGGACAGGTGTCTTAGGACCTAGCAATACAGATGGCCTTACCTTAAATATTAAAAAAATATTTGCTAAGAGTATAAATCATATTTTTTTCTGACAAACTCTTACATTTTTTTGAATCAAGAAAAAATAAGATTTTAGAGTTGGAAGTGACTTTATTAATTGTGCATCTAACTTAGATCCATTCAGTAAACATTTATTAAATATGTTTGTGTTCTCAGGGATGTCTCCAATCCAAAGGCTATCTTTCTAGAACATTTAGGTAAGGCCTGGCCTAATACGTAGATCTGCAGACCCATACCTTAGCTCACTATATAGTGCCGCTAAACTTGGCTGCCTTGTGGGGACCTGATGAAGATAATTCTCCCAGGAAGACACTATTAATATAAAGTCTTTTGAGTAACTAAAGTTACATGCATGGACCGTCAATCAAGCTAATTGCTGATCCAATCACTCTGTAGTACCCAGTAAATTGTGGATATAAAATAATGTTAATAATACCTAACTTTTATTCTGTGCTGCCTGTGGCTAAATCTAATGTTGTATGCTTTTAGATCCATTATTTGATTTACTTGTCACAATTACCCTGTGGGTGAGGCACAATTATCATTGACATTTTTAATAGATAAGAAATCTGAAGCTTATAGTTTAGAAAAAATATGTAAGGTCACAAGACAGCTATGTCTCAGCTTTTATATTACTAAATGTAATAGAAGCTAGATATTGCAGAGATAAAGCTGTAATCTCTCTTCTCAATCAAGAGAAAAAGGGAAAGAATGCTATGAAGTTGTGGTTGATCGTTCCATTTCCACGGTCATATAAAATGCACAACCATTTCATAAAATCATCAGTCAGAAGAGCCATGTTTTCAGCTGCTAAATTTAAATAGAAATCTGAGTTTCAACTTTTAGGTCCTTTAGTTAAATATCAGCCTAGTGTCAGGACAATCTAAGATAATACATAATGTTTCAGGTTAATTTAATCATGTCTGGCTTTCCATTAACTGAATTGAATCAACTCTTTGACCTACTTGTCAAAGATTTATAAGAGAAAAAAACCCTATTATTGTGAATTAGGCTATTTCTAATATCTAAGCATGGTCTCTTCATCCTTTGAGTGGGGTTGGCGTTATGGCACAAGGAGTTAAGTCACTGAGTAAAATGCCAGAATCCCATATGATCAGCAGTTTGAAGCCTGATTGCTTCATCTCCAATCCAGCTTCCTGTAATATGCCAGGGAACGCATTAAAAGATGGTCCAAGTGTTTGGGCCGGTGCCACGCATGTGGACGGCCTGGATGGTACTGCATCCTCTAGGCTTCAGCCTGACACAGTGTTGATCACTGGCAATTAGGGAGTGAACCAGGAGATCCGATATCTGCCTGTGTGTTTGTGTATATGTGTGCACAGGTATACTCTTTGTTCTAACTCTGCCTTTCTGATAAACAACAAATCCTTAACAAGATATACTATCTTTATTGCCATTTTTTTAATCATTGGCACCTGTTATAGGCTTGATTATGGGGCATTCAAATGTATAACACATACTCAGTAGGTAACACATGAAATACAAATTTTCAGATGATATAAGGACCTCAAAATGTTCAAGTTTGGTAAGCAATGCTGTTCCAATTTTCAGTGTATTTGCCCAACTTGCTATCTACATAAACAGACTGTATGTTTAACCTTTTCCTGAAGGTTTTAAACTCTATGAAGCAGAACTCAAAGACTTTCTAGCCAGACTTAAAAAGTTATTTGAAGTAAATGGATTCTTGGTGATAAACAAGATGACTTTTAAAAGCAGGCTTATTTTTTATTTTTTTTTCTGGCTAGATGTACAGTTTAAAGTTACTGAATTTTTACTCTACTAACAAGGAAAAGTTTTTCAAACTTGGTCCTGACCAGTTTGGCCCTCCAATTTTTACTTCTTTACTGTAATTGTACCTTTGGTCAGTATCCCGAATTCTGTTTTACATAATCCATGTTTCTATTCTTTTAAATAAAAAAATTGCTTTGAATTTAAAAAAAATATTTCTATAACGTAAATTATAACACAGGAGATGGCATTCTGTACCAGTGGATTAAATCACCACCAGCAACACTAGCATCACATATGGGCACTGGTTCCTGCATTTGCTCCCTGACTGCCAATCCAGCACCTTGCTGATGATCCAGGAAAAGCAGTGGAAAATGGTCTCTTTACTCACGTGAGACCCAAGTGGAGTTCCATGCTGCTGGCTTCAGCCTGGCTCAGCTCTGGCCATTATAGTCACATGGGGATGAACCAGTGGATTCAGTGAATGCAACATCTCTCTTAAAATCTTTCTCTCTTTTTCCTATTTATTTTTCCTTCTCTCTCTGTCCTTCTAACACTGCCTTCAAAAATAAATCAAGCTTTGGGCCCGGCGCGGTGGCACAGTGGTTAAGGTCCTCACCTTGCACGCCCGGGATCCAATATGGGCGCCGGTTCTAATCCCAGCAGCCCCGCTTCCCACCCAGCTCCCTGCCTGTGGCCCGGGAAAGCAGTTGAGGACAGCCCAAAGCTTTGGGACCCTGCACCCGCGTGGGAGACCCGGAAGAGGCTCCTGGCTTTGGATTGGCATAGCATCGGCCCGTTGCGCTCACTTGGGGAGTGAATCATCGGATGGAAGATCTTCCTCTCTGTCTCTCCTCTCTGTATATCCGCCTTTCCAATAAAAAAATAATAAAAATAAATCTTTTAAAAAATAAATAAAGCTTTGTATCACAAAACTCACTAATCAATAAGAAGTTACTCGTGTCTTTCAAGTATATAGTTTTTAAAAGTCACATTGATGTCTTGTGTGTTTCTTATTGCAGAATCTGACTCTCCTGTTTTTAGTCATGAGAAAGCCATGGGAAGCAGAATTCACTGCATCTCAGAATCCAAGTGGGAGGTCCTAAAGATAAGGCTTTGCCATGTGTAATACAGGTCCAAAAAAGAGATTAAATACAGCAGATTCTAGCTGCGCAGACCTCATTCAAGTGAAGAGAGCAAATTTGCCTCTAGTTCCATGGTCTTTATCACTGTAGAAATAGTTTGAAAATGTCTACATAATAACCAAGTGAAACTGTCTGGTCAGCAGTCATTGGAAGCGTTGGAAGTCCACATGTTCTTGCCAACTTTACTGTAGAAAAGGCAACTCACAGGTGGCAAATAGCAAAAACAGAAGCAAAAAGTGAGCAAGCACACCCTAACTTCCCTCAATGTGAACTGGCAGTGCCATCAACCTTTGGGTTGAAACCGACCCTGGAGAATCACACAGAATGAGTCTTGGTAAACAAGCAAGCCCCATGTAAGCTGAGATTCTGCAAATCAGATTTGAACAATCCACAGAAGCAGAGGCAGAAGGAAGAAACACATATGTGTAGAGAAGGAGGTGAGAAAATGGACTACAACAGAGACTGGGAAAGACGGGCCGTGAGCAGGTCTGGGCATGTCGGCCTGCTTCTAGGTGACATCTCTAGTTTCCATAATGCTCCACAGGGTCCAGTTCCCTGGATCTCTATTACAACATCGCTGTCCACTGGAACACTAGCTGCTCACCATGGTAGTTCCTTTGCATATTTGGTTTTATCTCTCTGTGGTGGTTTTCTTCCAAGTCTCCAGACATCCTTCTCCAGTACCTCAGTTAATCACCAAATATCAGCCCAACAATTCTATCTGAAATCAGTTACTACATCATATTTTTTTATCCCTTTCTCACTTTCTTTAGAAAATATAGCCACACAATATTTTGTATCATTCACTCCTATTGTATCTTGTTTAAAACCTAACTAATGTCGTTAGCTCCAAGAAGGTGGAGATTTCAACCCTTTCTTTCCTTCCCAGGTTCTCCATCTCCTAGCACATGGCAGGCACCTTCCAATGGCTGTTTCCTGTCAGTACAATGCCAATGTAGCTTTGATAATCAATCATTTGCTATCAGGACTTTCATTGTTAAGAATGGGTTTTCAGAAACGTATTTCCATATATGTGTGAACTTCTCAGCCATTTCCCCTTCATCAGAATTTCACTTGTTACAAGGACGCACACTAGTAAAGTTTTGGTGTTTTATTTGTTGTTCAACTGTCACTGTGTGGGAATTCTTATTAAGTTTTGAATAAGGGAACCCTTATTGTCATTTTTGGCCGTGCCATACCAACTAGGTGGCCAGTGCCATAAATTTGTGGATCTCCCAGGGAGATATCAAATCCTAAATGTTACTGAGCATCATCAAGTGTCTGTGAACCATATAAATTTATATGTAAAGTCTTCTATACTCTAAATTTAATTTCCTGTCTTCCCAGAAGGAGTTCAGCAAGGCAGCATGTTGTAAAACCAATGCATGAACCAAGAGTCTGGAGAGCTGGCTCGTGGTTCAGGCACAGCCTCTGTCCAGCTCTGTGCCCTCTCACCAACCTTCACCTGTGCAATGAAGTCCTTCAGCTGAACAATGTATTGGCCATCACTTAACTCTTCCATTTTTAATTCATTTCCAAAGAAAATTTTTGTATCTTTCACAGCATGATCAAAGAACCATTTCTCTCCTCTGAACTAAATCATTTCATGCAAGTTGTTAAGACAGAGAAGAGCAAAGAAAGTGCAAACCCACATATCATTTTGCATTTCTGCAAGATGAAATCATGGTTTGATTCACTGCACCTAAGAAAGTTACACGTTTCCACATGCTCTGTGCCTTCCAGCTACGTATTCTTAAACTCAAGCAACCGATACATTGATTAAATGTACTCTTGTTTTCTTGGATACATACACATGATCAAATAACTTTTACCCAGCTGACTGTCAGCTTTCTTAAATTGATTTATAATTCCTCAGTACAATTCCCACTCAGCACTGTGGAGCAACACCTCTTCGTGGTTGAAAAAAATGTTGACGGGCTACCAGAAGGTCACACCTGAGGACACTCAGGGCAACAACAAGAGTGAACCCTCAGTTCTCCACTTATTGCTTCCTGAAATTTAAATTCTTACTATCCCTACTACTTTGTTATTAAGTTCATAATCTGTGGATTGAAGAAATTTTGATAATATGCCTTTTTTCATAATTATGGCCAATTCTTCTACAACAAATTATTCATAAATCTTCTAAAAGAAACTAAACAGAATCTTTCATACTACGTTAGATTTCATAACAAAAAACAATAGTAGGGCCTATGAGAATACCAGAAACAGGTGCCCAGAACCTAAAAATACTATCATTATAGGGAAAATGAAAAACATAATAAAGCAGCATAATTTGTACATATTAGTTAATACATACAGAAATATTAAAATAAACACAAAGCCTTAGCATAGTCCTGGGGGTGTGGATTTTTACAGCAATTAAGATTGTCAATGGTTTGTTTACATCCCCAATGGATCATCTGGATTTGAATTTTGGTTCAGCTTTTGATTTTGCTTCCTATTAAAACATAGTATGAAAGGTAGTGACAATGGCTCAGGTACAGGGTCCCTGCTATTTGTGTATCACTGGGATTGAGTTCAAGGCTTCCAGTCTTAGTCCTACCATGCCCTGCATTCTGTAGGCCTCTGCTGAGTAAACCAGCAGACAGAAAATCTCTGCCCTCTTTTCAAATAAAAATATAGAGGTGAGCAATGTGGCTCCATGGGTTAAGTCACTACTTGGGACACCCTTGTGTATTATTGGGGTGCATGGGATCAAGTTCTGCATCAGCGTCTTCACTAATTGCCTGTACCTGGTTCACCCCAGATGGCAGCAGATGATGGCTCAAGCATTTGGGTTCTTGCTACCTGTGTGAGAGATGCTGAAGGGTTTCCTGTTTCTGGGCTTCTGCTTGGTCCAGTCCTGGTCATGGCAGCTCTTTGGAGAGTGAGTCAGTGCATGGAAGATAAGCCCCTGCCTCTCTCTCTCTCTCTCTGATTCATCCTCTAACTGTTCTGCCTTTCAAATATTTGATAATCAATACATTAAATAACCTCTAAAAACAGACCTTAGGTTTGCTGTGTGAGTGCTCAGGGGAACGGGGAGTAAGCCTTTGAATAGCAGCTCTCTTTGTTGGTTCTCTTTCTTTCTGCTTTTCAAATATATATCTTTAAAAACAGTCAGCTGTGAAATTAATTAACAAAAGAACAAATCATCTTCATCATACGTATATACAGCAAAGCAGTCTCTGTCAGTCAATCAATCTTAGAAGGATTTCCTCAACCTTTCAGCCATGAAATCAACAGGATCTCAGGATTAGCAAAGCCAGTTAAGCAGTATTTTTGGAACATCCTCCACATGGGGGACCCTGGGATGACGTCGGGTGACCGTCTCCCATCCACAGCTAGGGATGCAGCTGGGCTGCTGGGAGCAGCCCTCTCCCCCCTCTTCCCACTTTTTCCAGATATAAGAAAAAAATTAAGAATATTGGAGGAAGTTTTCTCACCCTCTTTCTCTTATTTCTTGCCCCTTTTCTCCCTAATTGGTGGTCCACATGGGCATATATCACTCCCAATTATGCAATAATCATAAACATAAAATGAATTTATTCTTATTTTTTTTTAAAGCAGGGTAGGGCACCATAGCCTAGTGGTTAAATCCTTGCCTTGCATCTGCCAGGATCCCATATGGCTGTTGGTCTTTATCCTGGCTGCTCCATTTCCCATCTAGCTCTCTGCCTGTGGACTGGAAAAGCAGTAGAGGATGGATGGCCCAAAGTCTTCTGACTCTGCACATGTGTGGGAGACCTGGAGGAAGCTCCTGGCTCCTGGTTCAGATTAACTCAGCTCTGACCATTGCAGCCACTTGGGGAATGAACCAATGGACGAAAGATCTTTATCTCTGTCTCTCCTTCTTTCTGTATGTCTGCCTTTCAAAAAAAAAAAAGTCCACAGCAATAAAGTAGTACAGTGGAAGAGCTATTTAGCAGTGTGCAGTCGCTAGCCAGTGCATTCAACTTCATTTTGGTTGTTCTTTGATAGAATAAGGAGACTTCTGAGCAGAGCACGCTTAATCTATTCAGTCATCAACCACGAAAGATAAATAGAGTTACAGAAAACATTATGCCAAAAGTGCACTCCCTCGGGGCTCGTGGTCTCCCTCTACATGATCCTACCATATGAATGCTATCTATCTCTTAATCATAGTCCAAGGATTAAATTTTCTCCCTTGCATTTATTTATTCCCCTCTAAATAGGTTTATCTTTCCTTATATGTGCCAGCTCTTAGCCCTCAGTTTCTTTAAAAGCACTACTTTGTGATGACAATGGCTACTGACGTTGATTTATACAGTTTGTTAAACCACTTAGGGTGAGCATTGGCTTGGTTTTCTACACATCTGGCTATCAGATGCTATTAGGAGTCTCATTACCATAATTTATTATTTACCTGGGTGTGACTTCACCCTGTGGCTTTTCTCTAAGTGCTACGCACCTGCTCTTCTGTTTTGTTTTCTTTCATAAGAGATTACTTTGGTACTTTTAGAGGAAAATCAAGAGGATCCTCCTTTCTTAATCTTGAATTTCCATTCACAATGAAATAGCTCTCAGTCATTTTAGTGTGAAACCAAGTTCAAGATAACATAGATTGAAATTCAGACATACCAAGCCCAGCTTTTGAAATGAAAATGTTCTTTCAATAACACCCCAGCCTTCTCAACCCACAGTGTTTCAAATGTACTTTAAAATGAGGCAATCTGCTCCTGCCTGTGAGATGTATTGTAGCAAGGGAGCGCCTCAGATTTGCTGTACTGCAAGCTATTGGGTGTTCCATTAGCTCCTACACTGCCAGCCCTCAGATCATACAAGGGGTGGGGTGAAAATTCATGGTATTGGTAATTTCCCACCCTTGTACTCACAGAAACTTTGCTAATGTCTGACAGACAGTGGACATCAAGGAAGAAAATGTACTGCATTTGGATCTTAGTAAGCCAAATGTTAAATGGAAAGCCTATTTCTACTAACATATTAATAAAAAGCCTTAGTCATAGAGAGAAGATGAGGCAAATCATTTAGAAAACGGTGTGGGGCCCCGCGCTGTGGTGCAGTAGTTAAGGTCCTCACCTTGCACGCCCGGGATCCCATGTGGGCACCGGTTCTATCCCAGCGGCCCCGCTTCCCATCCAGCTCCCTGCCTGTGGCCCGGGAAAGCAGTCAAGGACGGCCCAAGGCTTTGGGACCCTGCACCCGCGTGGGAGACCCAGAAGAGGCTCCTGGCTTTGGATTAGCATAGCATCGGCCGTTGTGCTCACTTGGGGAGTGAATCATCGGCCGGAAGATCTTCCTCTCTGTCTCTCCTCTCTGTATATCCGCCTTTCCAATAAAAAAAAAAAAATCTTTAAAAAAAAAGAAAACTGTGTGGAAAAAAATTGTGTGTGTGTGTGTGTGTGTGTGTGTGTGTGTGTGTGTGTGTGTGTGTGTGTGTGTGTTTGTAAGGAAAGGACTAATTGATCCTGTATATGTGCGCAGTGCATTTGTCAATTTTCCCCTCATGTACTCTTGAGGAAAATTTTTTTTAAAGATTTACTTTATTTCATTGAAAAGTTGGCTACACAGAGAGGAGGAGAGACAGAGAAAGATCTTCCATCTGCTGATTCACTCTCCAAGCTACTGCCATGACTGGAGCTGTGTCAATCCAAAGCCAGTGGCCAGGATCTTCTTCCGGGTCTCCCACGAGGGTACAGGGTCCCAAAACTTTGGGCCATTCTCAGTTGTTTTTCCAGCCCACTGGCAGGGAGCTTGATGGGAAGTAGGGCTCCTGAGATTATAACCTGCACCCATGAGGGATTCTGACGAGTGAAGGTGAGGACTTAAACTGCTAGGCTACCCTTTGAGGAACTTTTACTTCTCATTATTAAAGCTTGAATTCCCTTTTCTATTAAGCAGTGGTCAATAGAGGGGCAACTCTGCACACATTAAATGCTAAGGTTCTTCGTACAAAGTCAGCTATGTAGTTTCATCCTCAGTGAACAGCAGCAATGAATAGCAAGCAATATTGGTGAGAACTGTAACTGTGACATCAGGGAGATGAACACACAAGAGTGTGGAGGAGTTCCTTAGTGTGGTTGTATGTCCCTTCCTTCGGTGGGCGTGTTGAAGGAAGTGCCTGCTTCTCACGGATTCTCACACTATCTTTCCAAGCCTGTGCGTTCTAGTTTTCTTTCCTTTTCCTTTTCTTTTTTTTTTAGACCTCTAGTAAGAATCACAAGGAGGATTTGTGGATTTGTTGTTTTGTTTTGCTTTGAATAATCCAGTTTCTCTGTTCCTGAAGGGACATATTTGGGGTATGGCCAAGGTATGGCCACTTCTATACACAAACCCAAGTTTTATCAACCAAGTGTGTGAATCATGACAATCACATGATATGATACAGCCTAATACTTTAATAGATTTATTCTAGTAAAAATGTAAATAGCTTAAGGGGTATGGCAAAGACACACTGCTGCCATTCCATGTGCTTCCTCCTCTCCTGGCCACCATGCAGCAAGCTAAAGGCCCTGTGAGTGGTTCTAACCAATCAATTGTAACAAAGTGCAGGATCACTACCACTTTCCTTAAGTTATAGACACAAGCACTCCATAATTCCTTGCTTGCCCCATTTCTGTTTATAAAATAAACCTTGGGTGCATCTTTTATATAAAAATGCTACTTCTATAACTGGGCCCTGATAATCACCTTCTTGAGTCATTATTCAGAAAGAGAACCCAAACTACCATGCCTGAACCCATCCTATTCACACAGCGTGAGCACGAAATTAATCTATTGTGAGTAATCACCATGGCAACTGCTATGGCAGAGAAATTTATCAAATTAGAGCCTGGAATCGAGGAATTGACACAAACTGACCATCCAGCCACCATTACTTGATTACAGTGGGGGTAAAAGTATCACAGAGTAGAGTCAAATGAGGTGAAAAAATACTGATTCATTTGCGTAACTGAAAGATAGGTTATTATTGGATGATTGTTAGGAAGGAAAAGTCTTCAATGGCAAGAATAGGTGGCACAGTGAAGGAGAGGGGTTAATTCCAAGAGTAATACCTGCTGACCCACTTAGTCTGCTCTGACTAAACCTGCACTCATCAAGGACTTCTGCTTGGAGCAATCAGCATTTGTTTTAGAAAGTCATAATAAAACGAAGACTCTACCAGATTTTTAGAATGTGGATGGGTGTCTGGTTTCCAGAGAACAGCTTCAAATATTTAAGCTGCTAACATTAGACCAACAATGAACTTAATGGTAATTGAAAACATCTTTTGAATAAATAAAAACACATTTTGCACACTTTATTTAAAAAGTTTACTCATGACTTAGACCAACACAGATGTGGTTTAGAGGCATTCTATGGCTCAAGAAATAGAGCTTAATGGGAAAGCAAAATACCAAACAGGAAATGAACTGATATGATTTAAAGTACGGTATTATTACCATCGTAAATTATGTCAGCCATGGCTGCCTCAAGTAGAACTGTATTTGATTTAAAGCCAAACAAGGCCATTGCATTATTTTCAGTTAATTATGAGCTAGCCATATGTTGCAATGAGAACAATGCGTTAGTCAGTCAACAGTGACCTGATGGCAACAGATTGTTTGCTTTCTATCAGAGTGAAAGAACAGAAATACAATATATTTTCATAGAGAAAATCTTATTAACCAATCTGTGAAATTTCAAGTAGACCTCAAGTTCACCTATGTAAAGATTCTCAATAAAAATCTACAAAGGTTTAAAGTCTTTTTGAATGGTGCACTCTAATTCATCCCCTGCGCAGCAGTGAATCTATCATCTGGTCTCTTCATGGAATATTTGGAATGCATCGAATACACTATTGAACAGCCATAAAGCAATGCTATAATAAGTCCCACATTAAAAGATAAAAGTATTCTGCAATAGTAGGAAACATAAAATAGGAAAGAAATTCTAATGAAACACACACACACAAACTGAAACTTGTGTTTATAACCAAAGTTCAAAGATTCAGTGCATGATAAACTGTATTTTTATAAAAATATATAAAAGACATTTCATCAGCGGTAAAACTGAGTATTCAGTTTTAGAACTGTGAAACACAAGCTTTCCTCTCTTGAAGATAATCCACAGAGTCAGTGTCTGAATCAATAAATGAAAGACAAAGGAGAGGAGAAAGGCTTATCCAGACATTTGGTCCACAGATGATGGGATGCCTCATCAAATCTCAGATAGCTACACTTCTGGCCTTCCTGGTTACGCTAAACAAAAACCAAATCAAGCAAGATGGCTCTTTTGAATGGATGCCACATAAAGAATTCATGACTTGCAACTACTCAAATGCACACATTCTCATATACTTTACTTTTTTTTTTTTTTTACATATGTCCTGACTTGTGCAATGACAGTCTTAGTACTGAGACATTTCCAATAAATCCTAGCAGAGATCATTAAAATAGCTGAAACATAATAAGTTTGCCAGGTTGTGTTCAGACTAAAATGGAAGCCATGAAGTTGCAACGGGCGCTCAACCTTCTACCAGGCAGGGTGTAACTAGAGACATTGAGCTCAGTAAGCCTTCTTGGACATCTGTTTTACTAAAGCCTCTTTTAAAGCCTTGATCTTTGCCTGTTTAATTACACTTTACATCAAAGAGCTTTTGCTACTTTTCCCTAAGCCCTGGCCAACAGAGGTGATTTTGACCCTGAGGAGAGTATAAAGTTCATTGATTTCACTGAGAAATTCATGCCACCATAGAATTGGTTGGTACTATTTATGGTGCATATTATTTTACAAGAAATTTGTTAATCCTGAGACTTTTATAAACCAGTGCCTCTCATTCACTATATTAAATGTGAACATAAGTATATAATTACACATGTACATATTTCAATGTATACCCATATACCTCTTAGTACTTGTATGTAAAATATTGAATCCTATTTTAATAAATGAAAAAGTTTGAAACTATGGAAATAATCTCATAAAAATTGCTAATTTGCAAATATTATATAACTTATGCTCAGACAGCAAAAAATATAAACATTAGCTGTTGCATAGTAAAGTTGTATGTATATCCTTTGGATTAGTGTTCCCCCAAAAATAAGAACTAGATTAACTTCCCTAGGAAACAGAAAGAAACAGGCTTTTACCAACAAATGGGCAACAGTTATTTCCAATGTTTTATTATAAGTTCATGGTTTTTCTTTGTTTATATAGGGAACATGATATCTAATTTTTGGAAGGAATGCCATGTATTAATATTGAATATGTATATTATCAAGGCTTATGTTATGACCATTTTTATTTAGAGTAAACAGGTTATAGGATATTCCACTTTTATGATTTGTCTTCCTGCAGTAAATTTTTTTAAAAGCACAGTACCCATGAGATTATCAGGGGATGTGTTTTTTAACTGCCATAAATATACACTTTCTGGATAAGAAAAATATATTAAAACTAGGAATCCCATTAGGGCTGAGTTCCATTTTCTCATCCATAAAATCAGAAGATAAAACTAAATCATTTTCACGTTGCTTTGTGATACCCAGAGATGCATTTATGGGTTCTAACAGGATTCCTCAGAGCCTCAGAGGGCTCACAGGTTGCCCAGCCACACTCCTGCCCATGCTGCTGTCATCAAAAAATTTGCTTTAACTGCCTTAAGTCATTGCTGCCTTTTTTGTTGTTTTCAACCTACATTCATTGCACCATCATTGTGTCAAGGACATAACTGCTAGAGATAATATTGAATAAAGTGCGTATGTGGTGGGCAGGGGGCTGAGTTTGGGGGGTTCTTCTCAGAGTTATGGAGTTAATTTCAGCAGATTCACACCATGAAACAATGAAATTAGAAAACTCCTGAGGTCTATAACTTTGTAACATTAAAATGCCTCCAAGTAAAATAGGATAATATTATTTGGCAAATCATTTTGAGCAGCACGGTGCACCCTCAAGGCTATCTGCCCCATTGTGGTCTGAAGTGTTATGCCAGCCCACCTCTGTGAACTTTGGCCATGATCAAAGGGAGGTTTTAATCTTGCCATGTCTTTTAAACACTCCTCTTTCCTCAAATAAAGACTGCACAAAAATTCTAAAGGAAATACAGCCTAAAGGATGTTAAAACATTCAACCCAACTCAGGGCGAAAAGCAAACTTAAGAATGGAACCTGGCAATGATGTGTTACTTCCTTTTGGCTAAGTGATCACACACTGGAGAATAATGATGGGTAGTTTAGAAAAGTGAATAATTAGTTATGATAAAAAAAGCAAGATAGAAAGCCAGGGCTGTTGTAAGTTCATGTTTCGGTCCCATACCTCATAAACATGTTCTTAGATGGGTTGCGGAAATCATAGTTTGTGTTCCTTTAACCTTTGGGTATTCATAAAATGGTATTTTAGGGAAACACTTGCTATTTCAAGAAATGCCTGATCCATTATTTAGCATGGTTCTTGTCCTGCATTTCCAAGTTCTGTTTGAAGCTCTGACATTGTGTGTTGTGAAGAGGAAGTGCTATGTTCTTTCCCAGTGCACGGCCTGACTCTGACGACAGCAGCTGGAGAAAGTAGCAAGTCATCTATCCAGAAGCTTCACCCTCAAAACTAGCTTAGCTTTTCCACCAGATGTGCTTTCCCCTACAGTTTCAGAGAATTGCTTCTATCTTAAAAACACCAAGGCTCTATATAAACTCATACTGCTAGACATGAACAATCAGCCTTTGCACTCTAAAGATAGAAGTTTCATGATTTCTTATCTTAATAAATGTTCATTAGAGTACTATGTCCATTCTCTCCCCACCGAGATCCATCAGTGTTCCTACTGATTATGCATATTGTGAATCACCTAGAAATTCACATTATTTTAAATAGAAGGTGTCATATAGCTGCATTGGTTCCTTAAAAATAAACAGAATAGAAAAGCTTTTTTCTTCTGCAGTTTTCAACAGATTCTTACTTATTGGACAAAACAAAGAAAACTGAGCTCTAAGTATGTGCTACTTAAGCAAGGTAAAGCATTTAAAGCACACATTATGTATTTTTATATTAAAGCACATGCTTCACAACTAAAATTCCTGATAAATGTAGTCACTGCAGAGAACACACCATGTACCAGGTGCAAGACATTATTTAGATTATTTCACTTAGTCATTAAGAAAGTCATAACAGGTATCACAAGGATTTCTCGAGACTCTGATTTAGAAATGATATTGAACAAGCTTTGCGAGGCCAAGAAATATTGTGAATGCAAGTCAGTCCCTGTACCCGAAACAATCCCTATTAACATCTCATATCTCACAAAAGACTCTGTCAGTGAGCCGACTGAGGTCCTTGTACACAAATGGCTGTTCTAGGAATGTGAGCCCCCCTGGCATAAACAGCTCAGGAGTTTTCCTTTGTGAAGAACTGTGTTGGGTGGTATATGATCTATGTGAGAGCATTTGTGTGGCTGCTACCCAAATAGCCCATTGAATGAATGATTAGGGATGGAGGAAAATAAGAGGCCCAGTAGACAGGGCTGAAACTTCGACTGTGCGGTGTCAGTTACCTTTTCCATGGCATATCCATGGTATGTGTGATTAAAAAGAACCATGGCATTAATCTCCTCAACAAAACAGACTAACATAAATACCAACAGATGTTATAATTCAACATTTCATAATAGGATGAAGTAATCTGATCTTTCTTTAGATGGAAGAAATTCCAACTTTGGACAATATTGTTAATTTTCAGACTGATTGTTTCTATGTTGGTTCTTTATAAATAACTCCATTCCTTCTAGTTTTATTAAAGTAAACCGTACAAGGGATTAAATCATAAGAAGCACATAAATTAGATTCCAATACGGAAAACCTTCATTGTCTTTATGCTGATTTCTTAGGAAATTCTATACTAACTTCTTAGGAAATGCTGTTTTGAGAAACATTTAAAAGTGATGAAAAAGTTTACATTCTCAAACAGTTGGACTTTTGTTCTATGTGCTCCAGAGTGTGCAATGACAAATACACGGGGAGATTCTGACCTTATCCATGCTGCTACTTCATGCTGGATACTGCATTATTAAATGGAGGATGGTATATATGAATTCATGGTATGAATAAAAGCAATCCATCAAGCCAAAGTATAGCCAGAAAAAAAGAGAGATGACCAGCAAGGTTTAAAAGGAACAGAAGGTTCCTCAGACCACTGTGGAAAACATTTTATTTCATTTTTCATAGTTATTTTAATTTTACAAGCAGAATTTATTATGTGTGGATAGTGTTTTCCTTAGAATCTTCTACTAAAGGATATCCTAAACTACTTGTTCCTTTGGGGTAAATAAATAAGAGATAAGCATCAAACGACTATGTTCTTTGAAAAATATCCCATGGCTTGACAGCACTGCAGTTTTATTCATGACCTTGGGGCTTCGGCTGTACATATTTAACACTTCCAATAATCTCAGCTCACACTAACTGAGTGCTTACTGCACTTTGTCACTGCACATAATGCCACACTGCCCCCCGGCCCCCAAACAAAAAAGAAAAAGTTGCTATTCCTGGAGACATGCTGTGGGATAGCAGGTCAACTGTCATTCCACATGGGCAGCAGTTCAAGCCCTGGCTGCTCCACTTTTGATCCAACTTCTTGCTAAGGAGGCCTGGGAAAGCCGCAGAGGATGACCCAAGCGCTTGGCCGACTTGGAAGACCTTCCCTGTTCCTGGCTTTGGATTATCCCAACCCTGGCTGTTGTGGCCAGTTGTAGAGAGATGCAGTGGATGGGAGATCTCTGTCTCTCTCCATCTTTCACTCTGTAACTCTGCTTTTAAATAAAGACATCTTCTTTTAAAAAAGACAGTTACTATTATTATCCCCAATTTGCCATGGGAAAACAAAAGCACCTGGAACATAAATATTTTGACAAGTCAAGTCTGAGCCCAGAATTTGTAAATTCATGCTCTTAATCACTCAATAGTGCTGGCCACATTAATATTACTGGCATCACTTTGAGATACATCTAACAAAGTTTGGACATCATAATATTCCTTCTGTGTCCATATAGCAGTATATGTATATGTGGTCATGATAAAGTTTGATTTTTAGGTATTTCCCGAGACATAATACATGATGATTCACTAAATCTAAGAAACATAACATTTATGTTAACGTGAAAATAGAGAATATTGAAGTTTTGACATTGTTGCTGATCACTCATGCTCTAATCACAAAATATTGGTTGAGGGAATAAAGTCTATTACTCCCTGAACATAAATGTACAAGACTGACAGCTTTATAGGATCTGAAGTTTGGAGACGCAATAACTGCCAAATCAGATTGATGTGTGATCTAGTCAATTGCCCAGCAATTGTTCCAAATTGGGTAGAACCAAGGCAATTCCTATGTTTTATAGGCCACAATGAAAAGAAAAATCATCTCTGCATCCTCCTGTGGATAAAAGGACAAAGTCAACCTTTTAGGTAAAACTGGAGATTCAGGGAGCTTGGGAAACCCAAAATACCAGAATGAAGACATGGGAATTACAAATGAATTAGTAACAACTTCCTTTCCTATAAATGTCTTCTGGAAGGACACTCTGTGACTCATGGTCTAGTTAGACCCCTGAGTCGGAGCAAGAAGCAAGGACACACATCAAACTCATGGAACGGTAAACAACAAATCTTGAGCATCAAAAGCCTGCAGTGGTTTAGGGAAAGATGGATAAAGGATTTGAAAACCAAAGCACCAGCCATCGGAGGAAGCTCCATCTCCTATCTGTCATACAGAGAGAGAGAGATGATTAATGTCTCATAATCAGTCAATCTATCTATCTATCTCTCAATATATAAATGTCACAGCAGATGTATTTTAGAAATAGTGACTCTTCTGATTGGAAGCATCCTATTAATCTTTGTGTCCCACATCTAGAGCCTGATACCTATATATCTGAATGTACATGTATTTTTTACTTTATGCATTTTTGAAAGGCAAATATATGGAGAGAAGGAGAGACAGAGACAAAGATCTTCTGCTGGTTCACTTCCCAAGTGGCCACAATGGCCAGAGCTGAGCTGATCCAAAGCCAGAAGCCAAGAGTTTCTTATGGGTGTCCCACTTGGGTATAGGGTTCCGAGGTTTTGGGCTGTCCTCGACTGCTTTCCCAAGCCACAGACAGGGAGCTGGATAGGAAGTGGAGCAGCTGAGATTAGAACCGGTGCCCATATGGGATCCCAGTGCATGCAAGGTGACGATCTAGCTACTAGGCCATTGTATGGGGCTAAAGCCTAGTAGTCCATAGAAATCAGCCCAATTCAGAGTGCAAATTGAGAATTTAAGAGGAAGACCTAATAATTTGAATGAATTCCTGATAATTGGGCTGAATTCCAGCTTCATGGCCAAAGGTATCCAGAAGCAGTTTTTCTCGTCCATTTTGTCTTCAGTAATCTCAAATATTTGCACCTGGAAAAGATGCTGCTAAATTCACAAAAATTCCACATGTAAAAAAGGATGCATGCCCATGTGCCGCTCTGGCTCCCTAGGTATGTGAGAAGAAGAAAATGGAAATGGCTTCTTTCTTTTTCCTGATTATCTCAACAGTGAATGCATGGTCTCCCAGAAACTATTTGTTTATTACAACCTACCTTCACTTTGGCCTCTGATTTTTGTGAATCCCTGCAACAATGGAATTTTAGGGCCTGGCGCAATGGCACAGTGGTTAAGGTCCTCATCTTGCACGCCCTGGACCCCATATGGGCGCCGGTTCTAATCCTGGCAGCCCCACTTCCCTTCCAGCTCCCTGCCTGTGGCCCGGGAAAGCAGTCAAGGACAGCCCAAAGCTTTGGGACCCTGCACCCACGTGGGAGACCCGGAAGAGGCTCCTGGCTTTGGATCGGCATAGCATCGGCCCGTTGCACTCACTTGGGGAGTGAATCATTGGACGGAAGATCTTCCTCTCTGTCTCTCCTCTCTGTATATCCACCTTTCCAATAAAAATAAAATAAATCTTTAAAAAAAAACAATGGAATTCTAACTGAAGCTGCACAAATGTCATACAAAATATTTTGTGTTTTATTTTTGCTCACAATAAGGTAACTACAGTCACACACTCCACTTTATGATTTTAACCGCAATTTATTCTTTGGAAGGTTTATCATACCTTCCTGCATCTGACTAAAAAGGAATATCATTGGTTATAAAATATTAAGTCAGACATTCAATAGCCTTACTGGACAGTTTTGGATTAGTTCTTACATTAAATTCTGAATATCATGGTTTGCAACTGTTCTAGCAACAGTATATCACCCCTGAATATGATAAGAATGAGTTCAATTTCATTCACTATCATTTTTATCAATAATTAAATCTGCCTTATATAACCTCATAAAGGAGAGATCTAAGTACTGAAGGCAAAATTTAATCTGTTCATGCGGTTTGCCCAGCATAATTATTCTACTGTCTAATTAGAAGCACCCACATGATGATTTCTTTGTTATACTTAGAATAAACATAAAAACAAAGATTTTTTATTATTTTTTTCTGGAAGCTTCCACTAAATGAGATAAACATGAAAGCAAAAGTATTATTTTACTCTGCATAATTAATGACCTACTTTATTGATTGCACTGTAGCTTTTGTCTTGTTTCAGTTTTGATACATATGAAGAATGGAGTGTGTCAGCATTTTTTGATGTGTTTCAAAATTTTCCTAGAGTTACCAAATGCTCTGCGGCTAGGCACTAAATGACATACAGGTGAAATATACCTACTGCTTCAAGGTGGAGAAAACAAAGGCAAATGTATTTCTCATTAATCTTTAGATGATGTGCACTCAGCAAACTTTAACAGTGGGAAGTTTAATTAGCAGGAAGAGAAGTCAGATTTTTACCCGATTTCAACATTCTCTCATGTAGACATAATCCAGTTGTCAATGTTGTAATTACTTTACATGCCATTGTCTCCAATAAGTCAATGCAATTTTCTAAAGTTTAGTTTGTCTTAATTTTAACAATTGAAGTAGACCTCTACCATGAGGAAGACTGTTTCAAAGTTGCACTCACACGTAGGAGTGATTGCTTACACAATTTTACCTCCAGAAAACATTGTATCCATTTGCAAATGGCGGGAATTTAGACATGGAAAGAGGTAAAAATTATGAAATGAGATTTGTTGATTCCAAGTGAGAGTCATGATAAAATATGGATTTTTGTGGTAAAGCTACCTGTTTTAACAACACAGCATTCTGGAGTCTTTATAGACTAAGTGGTCTACCTTTTGCAACAAATTTATACCTGCTACACTTGTATGTTTCTGATCATGAGCATCAATTCATTGATGTATCGTAAAATTAATCTACTGGGAGGCAATCATCATTTTTCTTAAATTGACTAAAAAGAGAAAAACATTAGATTTCATAATAGAATGTGAAGATATTTTATGACATTTTCAATTCTACATGTATGTCTATATACGCAGATGCATATGTAAACACATAATAGCACCAAATAAGTTTATATGGCTGTAATGCTCTGCTAGAAATGTGATCTTTTCTCTCCACAGCGTTTCTGCTGTTGCCACTCTCTGTGGTATGGCGCAGCCCAGGGAGCCCTCATCAGAACGGATCCAAGCTAGCACCACGCCCTTGACGCTCTGACATCGTGAACTATGTATTTTTTCTTCCTCCAAAAAAGCCTTCTTGGAAATTTCTTTACAACTAATACAGTTTTCTTAAGAGGTGCAAAAGACCTACAAGGAACTTTTAAAAGGACAGATACACAAACAGAAGGATATCTTTAAAAGATTAATCAAACAAGTCCACATACAGGTGGCAAGGTGTTCAATTTGTTGTTAAGCAGAGCATTTATGATTTTGCACCAGGAACCAGTTAAAAGTAAAGAGGAAATTAAATAGGCAGTGAGATTAGTGAAAGGGACTGAATTTGTGAAATATTAAGAAGGGAGATAATGAAGGATTTGAGACTGACTAGACAAAAGTGGGAACAGACAAGGGGGATGCAAAAATGGGAACAGACAAGGGGAAGCTAGGAATACTCTTTAATTTGTGGCTTCAGGATCTGATCTAACATCTATTCATGAATCTGCTTTCATATCAAGCAGAGGCAGAATCAGACTAGCACATCTTAATTTTAGTTAGCCTGTTACAAAACCTGATAAATGCCGGCCTCAACTGCTCTGAAAGACTAAAAGGCTGGATCTCAAAGAGGCAGATGAACTTGGATATTACAGAGACGTGAGGAGTGAACAACAGGAAACCATTTATGTTTTCTTTTAGGGATGTGTCCACTGGCTATTACACAGACATACTCAGTAAAAATGAGAGTGCTTCACAAGCAGCAGGAGTGCCAGGACAGAAAACCCTCCCCTATCGGATGGATGGGGAGAACTTGGTACAGGTCTCCTACAAGCCTTGAACTTCTAGCTGAGCGCCTGCAATGCTGTCTCACAGTTTCTGAACCTGGGAGGCATTGGTGGACAGCTGGCAAGTGAACAATTCCCATTTTATAAATGTACCATGGTGGAAAGCAAAGACAGCAAATTGGAAATAGTGTATTTATTTTAAAAGACTAGGTTATTTGTAAATTATCACTCAGTTTATTTAGTGAACCCTTGAGTCCTAAAATATAGTTTTAATAACTGACAGCTGATTTTCCTATGCTGTAAAATTCCAGTCAGCTACTTTACTTCTAAAAGCAAATTTAAAACAACTAACAATTGTGATCATATTGGATGGGGAAACTGAAAAGAGACACTCTACTCATGTGTCCAAAGTGAGAACTTACTGCACAGACATCACAAATTTATTTAACAGTCCATATTCACGAAGTGGCAATATGTGCCTTAATAACTAATTCAAATTGTACAATGTTTTCTAGGCAATTTTGGAAGGTACAATAATTACAGCATGGTGTTTATCTTTGAAAGCATTAGAAAATAAGGAAGACTTCAAAAAAATATCAGATGACCTTTAAAAGAGACAAAACAAAATAAAAAAAACAAAACAAAACAAAAAAAACCAGATTCTGTAGGTATTCAAGAAGTATGAGTAATTGAAGCAATGCCAACATTCCTGGACACATTTCAAATGCTTAAAACCCTGTTTTTGTTTGACCTTTTATGAAATGCTTCATTTTGCAGATTGAAAGTGACTTAAAAACAAATATAGGTTAATATTCTTGGACTTTTTTGACAAAAGTAATATGTTGTTGAAAAGCAAACTAGGAATTATGAGCTATTACTAGAATCAATGTAATGATGTACATTTAGTTTAAGTTGCCATTCAGTGAATGAATCATTCCTTATATTGAATCATCATCCTGCATCGAACTTACTATTATGGTAACATCAGTTTATAATTTCAAAGGACTGCCTTTTCATCTTTGGATGGCTCAGAAATGTCATACATGTGCCCTGTAGTTAGTACGGATGTACTTCTTTTGTACATTTCACCTAGATCTGTAGTAACCATACAACTTCTTGTCCACACAAGGATGCTGCGTATTTAAAAAAGACAACTGATAATTACACAGACATAAACTATGGAAGATCAGGAAAGCATGGGCATAGGATTGTGTTATTTAGCTATGCGCTCTGAATATCAGACATCCAGTTTCATTGGATTCCCACGCCGCAGGCTTGACACACTGGAAACCTTAGCGGCAGCGTGTCTTCCTTCCATCTATCCTTGTAACAATTCCTTTGAAAGTCTATAATACCCAGAGCATGCTGAGATAGGAATTAGATCCTATCAGAATCCACTGCACAAGCATTTCACCTTCAATTTTTATTGATTTTCCCCCTTAAAATAAGCTGCTTGGAACAAGACATATTATTTTAAATTTAGCTTGACAAATGCAAGGGAAAGAGAATCTTGACTTCCTATGATCTAATGATAATACCTACTAATAGGCAGCATTTATCGAACACTTCTATATGTCAGAAGGTATTACACTATATCTAGCTGTATATCTCTACCTTTAATCTTCTTGAGCACATTTTTTCCCAGTGGTTTGAAGACTAAGGCCATTGTGTGGACCATTGACAGAGTAGTTAAGAAGAGAGTTGGGATTCTATGTCCTTATTCAAATACCTCAATTAGTCCTGGCTCTGTAGTTCATTTCAGCTTTCTGTTGCGTCACAGGAGACATCAGAGGATGACACAAATAGTTGTGCTCCTGTCATCCATGTTGGAGACCTAGATTCTCATCCTTGGAATCAACCCAACCCAAGTAGTTGTGGCTCTCTGGGAACTGACTCAGCAGACACCAGGCACCTTCATAGCTTTCTTTCTTTCCTACTTTCCTCTGCTTTTCAAGTAAATAAAACAGCTATTATTCTACCAAACATGAGGTCTCTCTTCCAGTTCGCACTTCAGCATCCAGAAAGAACAAGGTCTGCAAGGAAGATGCTCAGCAATTATTTTTTATATGAGTGAATAAATACTATGAGATCAGCCTATGAAAATAATGCCAGTGTCATTCAAGTTTCTTGATAACCCATTCTTAAGAGCTAATAAATCCTTAATAACCTCTTGTCTTTTCCAAAAGGCAAATATATTATACTATCTGACTTTGAAATTTTAGGGTGAGATTTACCAGAAATTGAAGACAGCCCTTCTTGAACATTGTGATATGTGATGTTCCTTAACAGATTTGTTGTGATTTTCCTTTTTTTCTTATCAAGAGAAAAATAACTAAACTTTTTAATTTAAATTCTATGTAGGGTAGGAGAAAGTGAGATCAAGCCAGATTGGCAGCAGGTAGCATACATAGTTAGAAGTAATAAATTCCAGTGTTCCACAGCCTGGTGGGACAGCTCTAGATCCAATTATGTATTCTATTCTTTATTTACAAATGGGAGAGAGCATCTATAATGCCGCAAACACAAAAGAAGATAAGCAAGTAGAAATTCTAATTGTTTAATTATCTGACTTGATCAGCTTATTCTGTATATGTGTGAAAGCTTGCATTTTATCTCAGAAAGTCACAAACATTACATGCTAACCACAACTTTTAAAACACTGAAAATTAAAAAAGTATTTGAAGAAATGTGTTATGTATGCATTTGTGAGTGGCATCCATATCTTATACTTTGTAGGAATTGGTACCACCTGCAAATAAATTTAATCAGGAGTTTGACCAAGTATTCTCAAATTATTCTCATACCCCACTCCAATATTGTTTGTATAATTAGATATTCACATTTTCCAGTTTCTTTTATATAGCAAGTCAGAAGTGATTACTGAAGAATAGTCTGGAAAAAATAAAAACACCCTACTTACTCTCTTTCCTGGGGTCATCTTCAACTTTAATTGTCGAACTAATTATCTTTCCATTGTAAATAGCAATTAGGGATAATCATATTGCAAGTTGGTTATATTTATTTTAATATTTAAGGAGAGTTTGGTAGATGTTCTCTGCAAACATAACGTTTTCATAATTTACACCAAAAAATAATATTTGCTTTGTGTGAGAAAATGCAAAACCATTCTCCAGGGTCAATGTGGAGTTTTGTTGATAATAAAGTTCTTGCTTCCCATGAGCTCAAAAAGACCACAAATAAAAACCATCATTTGAGTTGGTTTCTACAGACAGAACAAAGACTGACAATGCATTTTTCTGTCCATTAAAATATATATTTTATTCCATAGAATATCCATAAAATCACATAGTAGCTATTACCTTCTCTAAATCTTATTATCTCATGGTTCAAAACAGGAAGGTAAAAAAAAAATCTTATTTGGAAGTAATTACCCTCCCAAAAAGGAGGTAAAGAATACAATCTCAGGCTGCAGGGAAGTAAGATAAAAAAGAGCTGAAGTCAGGACGCAATTTTCAAAATTCCCTTTGGTCAATAGCTTTTGCCATTACTAAGCCTTTTCTCAGCACAGCTAACCACCAACGCTTGCAAAGGGTAAGAAGCCATGTGTGAGTGAGTGAGTGAGTGAGTGTGTGTGTGTGTGTGTGTGTGTGTGTGTGACATATCTGTATGGGTTCATTATTTCAGCTACTGGAGTTTTCTTACATTCTGCCACCCCAAAATACATGACAGGCATTCCCTAAAGAACAGACCAATAAATCAACCTGCAAGTAAATCTTAAGATAAATGAGAACTCTAAAGCTCCAAGCACCAAGGATGATGTTAGATAATTCTACAGCACATGTTGATTAAGGACCACAATGAGACAGCCGAAGGAATGGGAACCAAATATGGCTCCTTGGTTGTAGAATCTACAGAAGAGAAAGTTGTTGACGGATGGACTGATACTCCTCTACTCTAACGAATACAGTATTCCATGGATACTTCAGGCCCATGCTTAAATGTTTTATTTTTAAGCTTTCTCTGATTTTGCCTAATTGTTTTTTCTCATGATAATTACAACATTCTAACAGCTTTCAGTGCTTGTCAGAGGTGTGGATATGGATATAACTGTTTTTAAAGGGGGGGGGATCCAAAATTAATCAGGGGGAAATCTCCCTGACAGCGCATTTTTAATTCACTGTCTCAGTTACTTATCAAAGAGTCTTCTCACAGATTTAATTTCTCCTTTACACTCAGATTCTGCTGCTCTTTCACAAATTATTTTACATGACTTTAAATTGTATAACAGAATCCTGGTTAAAAACATGTGTATGCAATTCCTCAGATTTTAAGCCAAGATGGAGCCCAAAACAATTTCCATATTTTCTGCATAAAAGATTTGAACCAGGGGAATTTTATCTTTCTCTGAAACATCAAGTGCCACTTTTCTCAGGAACACTTGGTATTATTAAGTGCTTGGGTTGTTACAAAGTTCCTTGGGTAGATTGTTCTGTGGACTGCATATTGGTGTTGGGAATTATATTTTGCATGTTCCTTTTCCCTAGCCAAGGCCAGATATAATACACAACTTATTCAGTACAATGCATGTGGGTTATTGGCTCCAAATTCTGTATTAGCTGGAGATGGCCACTACACTGTTTTCAGAGCAAGGAAGAATTCATGGAATAAATAAAAAACAGAAAGAAAATGCCTAACTCTATCTTAGCAAAACTCTATCTTAGGAAATTCAATCAATCATAAAAGGTGGTTTTAAGGGGGTTTGCTTCTGGCACCTTCAAATGAACATGAAATAGCTGTTTTACAGATAACCAAAATATGCTATGTACCCATTTGTGAAGTGCTATCTTTAATTACCTTTCGATTTCTCTTGAGTTTACCAACATCTTTATGAGGATTATCTTTAAAAGTGGACTGAAGTGGTTGGAGAATGATGTCAAATACGCTTAAAATTTAAATTAAGCCACCACTCATTTCGACTCTTTCATTTTTTATCAATCCAAAGGGAAGAGCAGCAAGAGCAGCAAATCCTTTCAGAAGAAAGCCTTTATCCCTTGCAGAGAGCTGCTGGGCTCTGCCAGCCAGGCTTGTCACCCTCCTAGCCACCTCGGCCCGACAAGCTGCCACCCTAACCTACGTGGAAGTCCGATGGGACCATTTAATGGCTGTTTCTGGAATGCACTCCTTTCCCCAAATTTTTTACACAAATCACAAAAGCAGGATCGTAAAGAATAAACAGAGTGTAGTGAGTTCAATTCGAATGGGTCCTCAAAATGCTCTCAATTTCATGCTTCCCCGGTCAGCTTTATAGATATACGAAAAGAGATCTCTAAGAGCGAATTCGTGGATTTGAGTTGGCAAAATATCTCAGCACCATTATTTTTGAGCGCTTTATAAGAATTTTAATCTCTTCATTTCTGCCAATATTATGGAGTGACCTAATATATCAGAATGAAGCTTGAAAGTGTCATAAAGATGCATTTCTACACATAATTCAGGCTTTCATTTTTTCCAAAATACCTGCAAAATCAGTGAAGATTCATAGAGCCTATCTCAGCGGTGTAATGCATGATTTGAATAATCACAAATTTAATCACCCATCATCAGTTATTACTTCCATGATTCACTG
The DNA here is from genome assembly GCF_017591425.1 of Ochotona curzoniae. NCBI lineage: Eukaryota > Metazoa > Chordata > Mammalia > Lagomorpha > Ochotonidae > Ochotona > Ochotona curzoniae. The sequence goes on from NW_024466502.1 coordinate 13,464,020, forward strand.
TTTTTAAAAAATAAATAAATATTTATTTTTTATTGGAAAAGTAGATGAGATTTATGGGCAAAAGGAGAAACAGAAATTAAAAGATCTCTGAACTGCTGGTTTACTCCCCTAATTTTTGCAATGGATAGAACTGAGCCAATCTGAAGCCAGGAGCTTCTTCCTGGGTCTTCTCTGCCAGTGCAGGGTCCCAAGGCTTTGAACCATCTTCCACAGCTTTCCCAGGCCACAAGCAGCGATCTGGATGCAAAGTGGCACAGCCAGGACATGAACCAGCACACTTATGGGATCCAGGCTCTTGCAAAGTGAGGATTTAGCCATTAAACCATCACACTGGGTCCTGTTAGTCTTACACCTTTTCTTTTTATGATGACATATCTTTATTTGATACTCACAAGCTAAACTCTCAAGTAAATCAAGAATTAAATAAACAGTGAGCAGAAACATTGTTCCTCAGGAGTATATATAAGGGCTACACACAATATTAAATCTTTAGACATGAATTTACTCATAAATTTTTAAGAATATCTGAGTATGGGTATAAAAAGTAGAATGCTACAAACCCAAGTGTCTCTGACATAGGGGTATTAATAAACCATGGCGAATGGAGAATTTCTAATATTTGTTCATCTTGGTGGCCCAACAATTGACAACCGTAGTAGAAGAAAAAGGATAAGAAGTTCTTCACATTTGTAGTTTTGAAATCTTACAATCTGAGACAATCTCCAACCTCCTTGATTACCATCCATTGGCTTGTATTAGGTAAGAAATGAATGATTTTCCAACTGCCAGCAATTGTGGCGATGTGGGGCAATCATAAAACTTTGCAGCAAGAGCCTTGGTTTAATTTTTGCTACTACTAAATGTTTTATGACTCTAAATTAAATTGACTTTGGGTCTCACTGCCCTGCATCTCAAATGGCTCTTCCCATACCCAAGTGACAAAATATGACAATGCATGTAAAAATTGTCAATAAAATGAAAGTGGTAACAGAAATTTAAGATAGAGCCATATAGTTCAAATTAATGTTACACTAATTTATGCCAGTGAAGTGAATCTCCTAGTTTAAGAGGGACTGGCATACAAGCTTGTGAGCATGCAGGGAGGCTGACAGAGAGCTACTTCCTAGTGATTCACTCTGCAGACACTAGCAACAATCCAGGCTGGAGCACAGCTGAAGGCAGGAGCTGGAGAGTCAACCCTGGTCTCCTTCAGGTGAGGAAGGACTGTGGTTAGCTGAGTTGCTCTTGCTGCTCCCCAGAGTCTGCAGTGGCCGAAAGCTGGAGACAAGAGTCTAAAGACAAAAAGCCAATCTGATGTGGCAGAAAGGCTCAACTGCTAGGATAATTGGAGAATGGCTTGAGGATAGGACACACTCTGAATACTCATAAAACTGGCATGATTGCAAAAAAAGAATTCTAAACTCCACATGTTGGTATAATCCTTGTTATAATTAATAAACCTGGGTTTCCCCAAAAGTACATTGAAGGAAGCCCGGAGTCCATGAGACAAGACTCTTCCAGTCTTTAGCTCTCCTGTCTGTTAAAGGAGCAGCACGGGAAGTGCAATGGTTAATCTGACACTAACTCGGGTGACTACAGCAGACAGTGAAAATTGCAGCCCTCAGGAAATGCCATATATACCATTCATGCAGTGGTTCTGCACTGCCCTCCCGATGTTGATTCCTTGAGCTATTTAATTTTGGGTTCTAATCTGACAGGGGCCACAGGGGATCCAGACATTTGGCAAAACGTTACTCTGGGTGTGTCTGTGAGAAGTTTTCAGGACAATGTTAAAATTTGAATCTATGGACCGAATAAAGAAATTGCCTTCCCGAATACACGCTTGTCCATCCAGTGATTTGGAGATTTAAATAAGACTAAACAGCTGAGGCTGGTGCCATGGCATACAAGGCTAATAATTTACCTTGTGGTGTTGGCATTCCATATGAGTACCAGTTCTAATCCAGGCTATTCCACTTCCAGTTAAGCTCTCTGCTTATGGACTGGGAAAGCAGTGGAGGACAGTTCAAGTCTTAGGGCCACTGAACCCGCATGAGTCATCCAAAAGAAGCTCCTGTCTCTGGGCTTTGGATTGGCTCAGCTCTAATTGTCACAACCATTTTGAAAGTAAACCAGCAGATTAAAGGTCAATCAGCCTCTCTCTCTCTCTCTCTCTCTCTCTCTTTCTTTGTCTTTCTCTCCATATGCACCTTGCAAATAAAAATTAAAAATAATAGTAGAAACAACAACAAAAAACTCTACTCATCTTCCCTTGGGTACAATGGAATTTCTCCTGCTTGGGTGTGGTAGCTAGAACATGGAATAATTTTTGCCTGCAGACTTGGGCTAAAACATGAGTTCATGCTGGGTTTATTTTTTAATTAATTAATTAATTAATTAATTAATTAAGTCTTTTGGACAATTGTCAGTCTGTTGACTGTACGTCTTGGGATTTCTCAGCCTACACAATTGATGAACCCATTTCTTATAAGAAATTATATGTATGCATGCACACATACAAAATCTGTCAAAAGTTCATGGAAAGTGTGCTTTATGAAAAAACTATACATGACTTTATAAAAAAGGTAACATTAAAGTTATCCTTTCAGTCAATTTCAAAGTTTTTAAAGAGCATTTTTAAAAATTTAATCTTTTAAAAATAATTACAAATGTAAAACATTTTATTGCATTTAGTTGAAATGCTGAGACACATATATAGGGACACACACACACATAGAAGGAAAGAGGAAGAGAAAGAGAGAGCTCTTCCACTGCTGATTCATTCCATATATGTTCACAATAGCCAGGGTGAGACCTATTCAAGTTTAGCAGCCCAGAACCCAACCACTGTGCTACAATGTTCATCCTAGAAATTATACTGTCCAACATTAGTACATGGATAGTGTTCAAAAACATGATAATCATAATGTCTAATAAAAACAAATGAACCACACTTTGTAATATGCCAATTGCATATTTAAAACTTGTGAGATACTAAATAACATTAGATATATATGATATTATGTTCACAGAGACAGTCTTTCAGATTCCCCTTCACCCTTCTCTGTCTGAGAAGAACTTGAGATATTAAAACCTGAGACACAGGGTGTCTGCCAGACATCAACAGAAAAAGCTAATTCATAAGAACCCTCCTCCTAGAATTTATTCAGGGCACACTCCCTCAACACTCTATATCTCACTACAATTCCAACAGAAAATAATTTATCAAATCATCAAACAATTGTTCAATAGTATTGGGCAGAACTTCTTCCAAAAAGTTCTTTATGATTATGAGAGGAATTGCACTTTTAAAAAAGACTGATATCAAATCATCTTGGGACTCTGTTGTAAGGCAGTTAAAATGTGGAATCTGCTGTATAACAGTCAACTTATTTTATTTCCTTGTCTAGACTTCTAAACTCCTGATTATTAGAATATACAAATATTCTACAAGTAGCTTACACTTAGTTTCCTTCCCAAGAGACACACATATAAATGTTTTGTGGTATGCCTTTGGACCGGCAGGTAAGATGCACACATCCTCCACTAGAGTGCTGGCTTGGATGACCTGCTCCACCCTGAGTTCATCTTCCATTAAGGCAGACTTTGGAGGAAGGAGTGATGGCTCACAATCTTGGGTTCTGGTAAATTCCTGGCTCTGGCCTTAGGACAGGCCTGGCCCAGCCAGTACAGAGCAACGAACCAGTGCATGAGTGTTCTCTGTATTTCTCTTGCTCACCCTCTCCTTCTCTCTCTCAAGGTAAAGAAGAAGAAAAGAATTGGTGAATGTAAATCCCGATATTAGTACAATATGCTTCTCAAGTTGGGTGCCAGTAGCATGCTTCTTTAAAGAGATCTTCCAAAATAGTTTAAAAGATTAAACAGATAATAAAGCTGCACCTTAATCAATGAGGATTCTGTATACATCCAAGTATTCAAATATTTGATCAACTGACCATAGAGCATCGAGCCTAAAAAGTTGTTTTAAAAAGTTTTTCTAATTCCTATAACATATAAAAATTTTTAATCCTTTGATTTATTCAGAGTTCATCCATCTTAATGAAGTTATTTAATATTCATGCAGAAATACAAATTTAATCATGAATTCATATCTATTAAAACAAATCAGAAAGGTTCTCTGTTTTTTTTCTTTTCCAAATCTCACTTCTAACTATTTATAGATATAAATTCAAACTTTTGGAGTGGGCCTGGCACAATGGCCGAGTGACTAAAGTCCTTGTCTTGCATGCGCTGGGACCCATATGGGAACCGGTTTGTATTCCAGCTGCTCCACTTCGTTCCTGCTCCCTGCTTGTGGCCTGGGAATGCAATCGGGGATGGCCCAAAGCCTTGGGAAACTGCACCTGTGTGGGAGACCTGGAAGAGGCTCCTGGCTCCTTGCTTTGGATCAACTCAATTCTGTCATTTGAGCCATTTGGGGAGTGAGCCAGAAGATGAAAGATCTTTCTCTTGATTTCTTCTCCATGTAAATCTGCTTTTTCCATAAAAATGAATAAATCTTAAAAAAAAAAACCTTTTGGAGTATTATTAATCTGCTATACCAGGCTTAATTTAAAAGGAAAAAGCCCTGGGTTTAGTGTGACATGGATACTTGTGAGCCATCATACTAATATGTTGAATTTTTACCCCCAGGGCTACCATGGTGCCTTAGCAAGTTAATCCTATACCTGAAGTGTTAGCATCTCATATGGGCACCGGCTCGTCTCCTGGCTTGTGATCTACCTCTTTGCTTATGGCCTGGGAAGGCAGCCAATGTTTGTTCTGGTCCTTGGATTGCTTCACCTGTTAGGATACTAGGAATAAGCAAATGGCTCACTAGACACCACACCGCTAACACTTTGGTCTTGGCTATCCCACCCTGTGTAACTATGAGAAGCTAATTTCTGCTATGTATAAGCTACAAAGGATTTGCTGTGATTTTCTATCATCCTCATAAACAAGACAATTGTCCTTCCCTCTTACAGCTTATAAAAGCATGACTTAGCTATTCTTGGTACAGACATGGAAGATAGATGTTCCAAATGACTTAAATTAGAAAGGGAAAGTAAGGAAAATCAGGTACAACACTTTAAAAGACTACCGGTAAAAAGAAATACTACCATCTCATGGTATGCAGTGTCAATATGAAACATTTTATCATGAGAAATGAAAAGCATCCCTTTCACTTATATCTCTACATGAAATACTGATCTTTTGCAATAGGTGAACAGTATAACATTGTGTTTTCCTTCTTCAAAGCAATTTATTTTACATCAAAGCAACAGTAGATTGGAAGACATACAATATACACAAACACGCAAATTTTGAGCTTCTTTACATGAATACTAGTGCTTTACACACACATTGGGGTATATTTCTGTACCAAGGTCTATTCATTTAATATTTTATACATATATAGCCTTCTGATTTTTTTAGTGATTGTATAGAATTCCATTTTATACATGTACTCATTTGTCAAAAAAGTTCAATTAAGATTATTTTAGATATTTTGAAATTATAAATTGTAATGGTAAGCATATAAAATTGTACAGATCAATTATGAAGGAGTAAAATTTAGGGACCAAAAAGTATATTAAGTTCTAATTTTAATCTACATTCTAAATAACTACAAATTATTACTTGCCAACTTCTAATTAGTTGCTTCTAGAAATGCAAATAAACAATCATTTGAATGTTCTATGCACAAGAATATAAAACTAGAATGTTTAAGTTGTCCAATCTTTGTCACCCACATAAGATACTGGAATTCAATCCATAACTCCTAACTTCTGATTGGCTTGACTTCAAATATTGTTATTTGGGGTATGAACCAGTGAATAAAAAATTTCTTTCTCTGCTTCTTTGCCTTCTAAAAAAGTTTTTAAAGTATGAAAATCAAAATGACACCCAGTTATTCATTCAAATTGTATTAGGTGAGACATAAGTGATAACAAACCACTGTCCCTACTAATCTCATACACAAGGGATATCTCTATGTTCTGTTGAAGAAATAATAACATGTTAGCTTCATCCTAATGAAATGAACACATAAAATTGTGTAAGCTCTGAATTAACTTCTTGTGGTTAAGGATTTTATATTTGAAAAGGAGAGTTACACAAGAGAGAAGAAGAAAAGAAGGAAGGAAGGAGGAAAGGATGGATGGATGGATGGAAGGAAGGAAAGAAGAAAGGAAGGAAGGAAGGAAGGAAGGAAGGAAGGAAGGAAGGAAGGAAGGAAGGAAGGAAGGAAGAGGAGAGGAGAGGAGAGGAGAGGAGAGGAGAGGAGAGGAGAGGAGAGGAGAGGAGAGGAGAGGAGAGGAGAGGGAAGGAAGGAGGAGAAGGAGGAGGAAGAAGAGGCGCAGCACCAGCAGCAGAACAGCAAGGAGAGGGAGAGGGAGGGAAAGGGAGGGAGGAAGGAAGAATGCAAGAAGAAAGAACATAGCAACCTTCCATCCGCTAGTTCATGCTCCAAATGACTGCAAAACCAGGGCCAGGCCATGCTGAAACTAGAGTCCTGGAAGGATTTCCAGCTCCTGATATAAGTGTGTGGGCCCAAACTCTTGGATATCTCCCACCAGCATTACAGATACATTAGCGGGGAGCTGGAATGTAAGTAGAACAGCCAGGGCTTGTGTTACACACAGCTCTTTAACCCCTGGTGCCACAAACACACTCACAACTTTAAAGAATTAACAGAATCTGAGTTCTGAAAACTGCCTGGTCCGGTCCTTAGAATTTCCAGTTAATGGCTATGTATCTGATATTGATACAGAGATATAGTCATCAGATAATACTTGCCAAATATAAATGTTACACATTTTTGCTTAAGATATTGAGATATCTTTATTTTCCAAAACATACTTTATTTTCTAAAAACATGTTAGTCATATAAGAATTTTCTGAAAAATCAAATGTTATAAATTATATAGCTTAAGAATTACAATTCCAGTTTACAGGGTTTCAGAGTTTAAGGAAATGATTGAACTAGAAGATAGATGCTTCTTGATAACTTATACTGCTTTCTGTAAACTTGCTACAATCAGGAATGCAGACTTAAAAATGGCATGCTTATCTGTAACTCATAAATTATATAGTGATTTGTCTTGCATGCAGACAAGTCTTAGTAAAATCCTCTTTTTAAACACTAATTTCTATCGAATTGAAACACAGAAGTTTGAAGAATCAAATCTCATAGTGGTTTGAAAAGACACAAAATGGATTGTTACCTTTCAATCACAATGTTATTAGAAAATAGTAAAAACCACAAGATTGTATATTCTATAAAACTATTATTCATAATCCTATCTCTTTAAGATACAAGGTCTCACAGTAACACTCCCTTTTCATGCAAATAGTGTATTAAAAACAAATGAGAAAACCATTGCAGTAAACACACTAGGTTCTGCTTTCATTAGACAAGATGAGCATGAATGGACTACTTCGCTGATAGTTCTTTACTAACAGCTTGGGTGTTACACAAAGCTCACCAAACTATTAATGGAAAACTCAATGCTCCATGTCTCCTACTTAGCAAACAACCATCTCTTTACCATGAATTACCAACTCTAGCATAACTGCAAATCTAACAAAATTCCCTGGGGATTGCATATTATAGTCACAAATCTGAAAAAGCTACAACACAAGGTACTTTCTCCAGGAAAATTAATTATTCCAATTCTAGGCAATTCAATAGTCAGAATTCAGCCACCAGCTGGCTAATATGTACAGGCTGAGCATTTCCCAGCAGGCTGCTGCATTAGTAACAGCAAGATTCCATTTCACAGAAGAATACTGCAAATGCTATGTATAAATGATTCACTCCCAAAGAGTCCTTAAGGCGTAAGTGCTTTATCCCTTTAAATGTTCAGGCTAACATGCTCTCCATGATGTCATCAGAATTAATTCTGAGGAAAGCAAACAAAACGCGTAATGCAGTGCCCTGTTCACAGTGAGTGGAAGTTCACAATATCTGTACTTTAGAGCCACAAGACTTCATTCATTGAAAAGTCCAATGGCTGTATTTTAGGTTTTCAAAATGAGATTCAGAGAGTGTAACTGATTTCCAAACACAACCACTTACATGGAAGCAGGTTAAGCAATACGCTCTAAGCCTCTAACCAACATTGGCTTCTTTGACCAGATAAATATAACAAGTACCAAGAAACAAGCTGCTTTGATAGATTTGAACAAAAAACACCACACTTTTCTATGAAACGATCATAAATGAAAATGAACCAAGGAATGGATTTTATGGTATGTGACTTCATCTTCAATAAATTTATTTTAAAATCAATGGAAAGATGAACAGGCTCAGAGTAAAACATGAAACGGTGTTGGTATTGTGGCACAGCACTCTGAGTTGTTGCCTGCAACCCCGGCATCCTATCTGGGTGCTGGCTTGAGTCTTGACTATTCCACTTCCAATTTAGCTCCTGCTAACACATCTAGGAAAGCAGCAGAAAACAGCTCAAATGCTTGAGTCCTTGACATCCACATGGATGACCTGGATACAGTCCCAGTCTCATGGTTTCAGCTGGGCATAGTCCTGGCCATTGTTTTGGGAAATGAACCGGGAAATGAAGATAATCAATTAATGCCTGCCTGCCTGCCTTCCTTCCTTCCTTCCTTCCTTCCTTCCTTCCTTCCTTCCTTCCTTCCTTCCTTTCTTCCTTCCTTCCTTCCGTCTCTCTCTTCCTTCCTGCCTCTTTATAGCTGTCTCTCAAATGCATGCATGCATGTATACATACATATTTAAAAAGTATATGTATGGGAGTGATGCAATGGCTCAACTGTGTAAGCCTCCACCTGCAAGCACCGGGATCCCATATGATACCAGTTTGTGTCCTGGATGCTTTGCTTCCTGCTTGTGGCCTGGGAAAGAGAGGAGCATGATCCAAAAACTTGTAATACTGCATCCATATTCAAGGCCCAGAAGAGGCTCCTGGCACCTGATTGGCTCAGTGTAAGCCATTGCAGCCATTTGGGGAGTGAATCTGTGAATGGAAGATCATTCTCTCTGTCTGTTCTATTCTTCATAAATGTGACTTCTCAATAAAAAAATAAATCTTTAAACAAGAAAAAAGCATGAATAATTAAATGTTAATATAATTTATGTAGTAGGTTTAAGAGTGTTCAGAACATTTAGCATTTTTCACATTTGAAAAACTCTTCATAAGATTCTTAAAAAAAAACAAATAATGGGTACTGTATCTGCAACTTTGAAGAGATTCTAAAAACAAAGCAAACATGATAAAATTTTAACTATTGGAGCAACTGAATACAACAAAATTCTTCGTACTATTTTGGCAAACTATAAATTTGAAATTGCTTCAAAATTAATATTAATAAGAGAGTTACAAAAGGTCTATTTGATCAAATCTTGAAATCTTCGTTAGCTATATCTCCTGCACCATACCATCCATGCCACTCAGCCATTCTGTGTCCTGGACCGTGGGCTTCTAGTTAGGAAATCACACACACAAAAAAGCAAATAAAAAAGAATCACAATTACAACTCAGCTACAACTGAGTTTGTTTGTAGGGCAAATTTTATCAACTTGTGCCAAACATTGAATGGGATATACAAAAGAAATAAAAATACAAACATACACAACATACTAATGACTGCTAATTCTATAAGCTGTCAGTACTTGTTTTGTTTCTTAGAAAATTTATTTGTAGATAGAAAAGTGAAGTTTCCTTCGAGGGAAATTTGGAGTAATATAAAGCAATATACTTTGACTAACCTGTTCTCATGCAAGACTAAAGCAAGGTTCTTTTCTGGAACTCACTGATTGGAAATAAAGAATGGGCACGCTGTCAGGCATTGTAATACAACACAAACTACACTGTGGCTGGAGATTCCTTCCTAATGCACACTTCTTGTGAGTGTTAGAGACACCTGCTGACTTTCTTTTGCTTTGTGGAAGGGATTTTAAAATTTCAGTCCAGGGAGAAGGATAAAAGAAATCTCCTTAAGGTAAAATTTTCCAAAAAAAATAAACTTATATTTTAATCCTGTTTATCACTAATATTTAAAAATATTACCATATGGACTGTACACTTGGTGATCGGCCATGATTATTATTTATAAGTAAAACTGTTGACCAGATAACTGAGACTTCTCCCATCTCAGATGTGCTGGTTTCATTGAAGGGCTGAAATGCATATTTATTGTGCTATAATTTTTTACTGATGTATGGAAAAGTATCAATTGTTATATTGCCCTAGATATGATGATTCCAGTTCATATTGCTTGAAAAGCCACCCAGGAATATCACGCCTATCCTTAGGTCACATGATGCTTCACACTTAGTCCCAGGAAGTCCCACTTTGGGTCCTCCGCTCGGCTCTTGTGCCAGCCTTTACTGGTTATCTGAAGCCCAGATTCCCTGAAGACTGAAAGCTCCCAGCGCTCCATAAACCCAGTGTAGACAGATCCCAGACTCAGATGTCTACACCATACAGCAAGTACAGGCTTCACATACGTACATAGCTTAATACAGTTTCACTCTGGTGCAAGGAAAGGACTGATAGGTGCTTCTGAGAAACAATATGTACTAAATGGCTAAAGACACCCTCATTCCAATCTACCCTGGATGGTCGACCCACTAAAATTTTGGATCAAAATAAAAATGTCTCACTGGCTTATTCATTTGTCGTGCTGAGCAGATCCAGATAAATTGCAGAAGTAACTTTTTTCTGACACCTCTAAATTTTATTATTTATTTATTACACACACACGCACACTTACACACCAGACAGAATAATAAATACTCAAATCCTACAATTCTCTGTGAAGGTTGATACCTTGCCAATGAAATGAAATTTTTCAACAGTAGTTGACAAGCAAATGTCATTTTTAATTAATGACTTGATTTTGAGCATCCCTAAAGTAACACAAAGTATTTCTGAAAAAGTGACATCAGCAAGTGGGGGAGCAGAAACTACAAAGGAGCCCTCTTTTTAGCAGAGCGCATCTTTCCAGAGTGAGTCAGAATGCTCTACCCTGAGCAAAAAATATTTTTCATGAATTTTTAAAACATTTTTAATAGCATGCTTTTTTAAAGGAAGATGTTGGATTCAGAAGTTTGGAAGATAATCTGCATTGCACTTCATGGGGCTGATTTCCGGGTTTGGATCCTGGAGCTCCTCACACTGCCAGACGACCATGGGCCGCCTCCAACCAGTACATGGATTACCAGGTACCACTAATCCACGGACTGGAAACTGCACTGAGGGGCATGTCATCAGATGCACAGCAAGCAGACCCCTCACAGTGGGGATGTCACACTGTCTCATCAGCATCCAGACAGCTCCCCTATACATCCACGAGGGGGTGGGGGATGGTGGTGAGAACAACCGAGGATGTGCAGCGCTCCTTGCAAAGGCAACTTCTATCCCACAAACTCCTTGAAAATGGTTTCTGGAACTTTTCAGTGATCCTGGGAGAAGACTAAAAATAGCTTTTTTAATATCTAACATAATTTCCAATTTAGCAGTCATAGAGTAAAAAATGAATTCAGGAATAGGCCTTTTAGGATAGTGAGTAACTTTTCCATGGGATCCCTACATCCTATAGTAGAATACCGAAGTTCCGGTTTTGCTTCTGTTCCAATTTTCCTGCTAATGTTCTCCCTTGGAGGCAGCAGCTATTGGCTATAATCGTAGAGTCCCTCACACATACACAGGATTTCTGGATGGGATTTTCAGACTCCGACTTTCCCTGACTGCAGGCATTTGGGGATGAACCAATAGATAGAAGATCCATCAACTGATTGATCAATTCTCTTTCAAATGAAAAAAAGAGCAGATTTTAAAAATGAATTTATGGGTGGAGCATGATAACCTAGTGGCTAAAGCCCTCACCTTGCATGCCCCGGGATACATATGGGTGCCAGTTTGTAACTCGGCTGCTTCACTTCCCTTCCAGCTCCCTGCTTCTGACCTGGGAAAGTAGTCAAGGACGGCTCAAAGCCTTCGGACCCTGCACCTGCATAGGAGACCCAGAAAAAGCTCTGGCTCTTAGCTTCAGATCGGCTCAGCTCTGGCTGTTATGACCACTTGGGGAGTGAACCAGGGGATGGAAGAACTTTCTTTCCTTCTCTCTGTAAATTTGCCTTTCCAGTAAAAATAAATAAATCTTAAAAATGAATTTACAAAAAAATAAAGAATTTACAAGTCACACATAAAACAATGATTTCCATCCACATTGTCCTACTTCATCTAATCTGTCCAATGTTGTTCCCACAGCATTCTAAGAGTAAATGTTAGCCCATGAGAAGAAAGGCTAGAGGCGTTGCTTTGTCTATGGATTTTTCTCCCCTCTTCTGTAACAGAAGTTCTGCCCTATGTAGGGGTCTGCTCAGTGAGACAGGCCATTTCCTGGACCCTCCTTGCATTTTGGCAAAAACCACATGACTGAGTTCTGGGAATAGGAAGAGGAAGGCATTGGCATGACTCACATGGACATCAAGGTGGCGTTCACAGGATCTAGGCATCAGAGCTGCTGCATTAGTTCTAAATTTCTCATGACTGCATCACCGATGTGAGAAGTTTCCCAACACCAGGCCAAGATGCCAGCTGCTTTGGTGAAGCACAGCAAAAAAAGGACAGGTGGAAAAAATACCTAACTCTGAAGACATTCAATGGGCTTTCATCTAAATCACCCTCCTTGGAAATGGAGCCGAGAGTAGCCTTCCCTAAAAAGTATTTTCTTAAACAAACAAACAAAAATACGCATCCTATGCCAGGCTTCAGATTTCAAAATCACATTGGACAGGCCCTTTCCAAACAGGTGGGAAAGCTGTCCTAGACTACACACTCTGAGGACTTTCCCCGCACTAATTCCTGCTTCCAGCTTATGAATTCAATTAAAACAATCTAAGCACATGGCATTGAGTGGAAGCATAGTAATCAACATTTTCATAACAGTTTGTTATGGGCAAAAGATTTCCACAAACATCCTACTATTTAATACTCAAAATAGCAGGAGTCCCAAAATACGCTGCCAAACATTCATTTTGGATTGCAGGCCATCCAAACTCTTCTCCCATGAAACACTGCTTTCTGAACACACAGGGAACTACATTAACCTGAATGGAACACATTTACTGACACCCAAAGATGTCTTAAAGGCATCCAGTGCCAAGGTCGTGGTAACTCCTGCTAATAACATCAAGGTACTCCTATCAAACCCATGCTCTATTCAGAGTGATATGCCAGTTTCCTTCAAATGGAAAAATATGTACAATATCTTGGATATTTTCCCCCTGTTTCTGGGTAACAAAGAGAAAGTTAGGGGTATAATAATAGCATTCCCCTTGCACATTTTTTTAAACTTAGTAGGAAAGTGGAGGGAGGAGGGGGGATTAAGGGAAGGAGAGAAACAGAGAGAGAGAGAGAGAGAGATCTGATAGGTCTGGTGCACTGCCTTACTGTCCAAGTATGTTACGAAGGCAAGGGTTTGCTGGTCCTAGAACATGAACAGAGGCAAGAACTCAGTCCAGGATCACCCACGTGGGTGGCAGTGACCAAACTACTCGGTCCATCCCTTGCTGTCTCTGAGAGTCTACCATGGCATGAAGATAAAATCCAGACAGTGAAGCTGGGTATCAACCCCACACTCTAGTATGAGGTATGTCACTCTAATCAGGTTGCAATCCCTATATTTTAATGCAGTTATTTTATTTCTGCATTTTAACTGAAGTGAATTTTATTATACCTTGCTTGTTTTCTTTATAACAGTATTTGTGGAGCTAATTCTAATGCTGACTTGGCTACATATTATACAGTTGGATGAAGGAATGCTTTTCTGATATCAAGGTTCATATCTGTGGAAATGTTTAATAACAATGTGAAGAGATCAAAGTCAGTAGGAATAGTCGGTTAATTCTAGCATGACTGGCATAGTCTTTTTTATGAAACTTAAATGTTAATTATGGACAGCTATACAAAATGTGACTTTAACTCAGATTTATGGCTAGTCTTTACTGGAATACATTATCATCAGTATCTTTCAAAATATCTTTCAGAAAGCTGTTGTAATGATATGCAGTGTTTTTCAAAGTTCCATGTTTTTCATGTGAATCATGTTTATGTACCTTCAAGTAATTTAAGAAAAACAATTATAATCACAAAGGTATCCGTATGACACAGCAGTTTAGATACCCGCATTTTGCTTCAGAGCCTCTGGGTTCAATTCTCCACACAAGTTCCTGACTTGAGCTATTCCATGAGGCAGACCCCAGTGGGAAGTGTGAAAGCCCACGTGGTTAGGATCCTATTACCCCCGTGTAGGAAACTCAGTCTAAATTCTAACTCAGGACTTGGGCAGGCTAAGTCGCAGCCATTTTATTCTTCAGGGAGCGAGGCGATGATGCACTGGATGTGAGGCTTCGTTATATGTATCCTATGCCTAGGAACACTAGTACTGCCTAAGATGCTCTCAAGAAAACCGAAAAGCTTTCTGATTTCCTGTACAGTAAGTTATATATTCAGAACACTACAGTTCATAAACATCATATTTTCATGCCAACAGTTTCTGGCTGAAATGGTTTCTACTTCAATGTAGACTTTCTGGTATAATTTGAAACTTCTCTGATTTACTCTAGCTAGAAAATAAAATTGGATGTATGTTTAATTATAAATAAAAATTTCACTCTGGGGAACAAAATAATTTTCAGACAAATGAAAATTAATTCAGATAAAATCAAGTCAGATAAATGCTAACAAACAAGATTTAAAATACGATGCTTTGTCTTTTTTGTTGTTGTTGTTAAATGCATTGCAACATAAGCCCTGTAAAATATAAAGACTTCTGTTTTGCTCACACATATCTCTTTGGTCCATGACATATACAGGTGCCCGATCAACATCTATTACATGACAAAAGGGTTAACTATCAACAAAACTTTGACTCTCATTACACGTGCAATGTAATTTGCAGACGTGTGGCTTTTTATACTTGATCACCAAAAGGCCAAGAAGTGATACGCATACACTTTTTAACACAGGTGTACACCGTACAATTAATGTTAGACTGAATGTTTGTGGCCTCCGAAGTTCATGTATTGAAATTCTAACTCCAAATTGGATCACGGTGGGATGTATGTGTGTGTGTTGGGGGTAGGGTCAGAGGGGTTCCCTTCTTTGGGAATGATTAGGTCATGAGGGTGCAGTCCTTGTGAAATGGAACTATTTCCTTCCAGAAGAGACTTTGGAGAGCTCTCCCACTGCTTGCACCATGCACGCCACGACTTGGTGAGAAGGCCTTCTGTAAATCAGGAAGATGATCCCTAAAACAACTGAACTTATACTCTTAAAACTGTGAGAAAACTAGTGTCTGATGCTTCCAAGTCACTCAGTCTGTGGTTTCCTATTGTGGCATCCTGAACAGAATGGGATGTATAATTAAAAATAAGCAAGGTTAATTTTACTTTTTGATTTTTCTGCAATATTTTGGTAGCCTAAGAAAAATGGACACTGTTTAAGAAACATATTTTGGGCCAATGCTTTTTAGTGGTTTACAAATGAGGGTTAAAAAAAATGAAAAACATATGAAGAAGCAGAGCTAAGGGACAGTTAACATATCCAGCAACTACTTCTAGTCCTTACTGAGAAAGAGGAGAAGGATCTTTTTAAATCATGCCATACCCTTCTTGTAAGCTTTCAACAATTCTAAATTGCTTCTACAATCCTAAGAAACTTAATCATAGTCTTCAACAGTCTTAATCAAATCTCCTTTCTCCGCTATGCCTCCACAATCACACTAAAATATCATACCAGCAAAACACAAATCTCAGAGAGTGCTCTATTTCTTATGGTAATTTGGGGTCTAGTCAGGACAACTTTATAAAAGAAGCAAGAATTAACCTTCTTCATGCACATTGATACTTCAGCTTGACAATTCTTCTCCCTCTTTTCCCCACCCATTTCTTTCTCCTCTCTGTTCCTACAGATAGCCCTGAGCTATTTTTAAAAATAAGCAGTGGTAGAGACAGATTTCCCAAGTGGATATACCATATGAAATTCCTATACCAGGGTTTTTGACTCCCTGGCAGGAAGCTACTTCCAGAAAACTAGAATGAGCCATAACAATAAGATCACATAGCCACATAGGTTTTTCAAATATTCAACTGAGAATTTTTGCTGTGAAGCAATAATGATCCCCTTTTCTTGCCAGCTTGCCCTGGCTCATACTTTGCTTTGAGTCAGTTGACCATAGACAGCCCAATGGGCCTAACCAAAAAGTAAACAGCAGGAGTTGACAAGGAAGCATTTGGAATGCGAGTTCTACAAGACACGTTTCAACACTTGCACGTGACTTCTGTGCAGAGAGATCCCTGGTGTTCCTGCTAGAAGGGTGGGGTCCAGAAGACACCCAGTCCACTGCACTCAGGATGTAAAGTGTAGCAGGCTAGAGTGTGTCACCACATAAGCATGCTGCTCAGTGCCACACACCAGACCTGATGGATGCTATGTGAGAAAGAACACGTGCATCCAGGGCACAGGGCTAATCACCTATGGAAATTGTGCCCAATAATGAGCAGTGGCATAAACCTGCAAGGGAAAAATCAATCCTGAATGAAACCTAATCCAAAAATGTCTTTCTTGTTCGGAATAAACTGGATAACATAATGTGTGAAAAGATAACTGAATGAATCATACCTTTTTATGTTTTACGATACTGATCGATACATACAGCATGTATATATACACACATAAATCAGTATTGTATATAATAGTATATATAATATTCATAGATATATTTATGTATAAAACAGACCAAAGTTTTTCGAATACAACATACTAAGATTTCATAAGATTTTAAGCATTGTGCCCTAACACAATCTAACTCAGCAGCCAGCATTATAGCACGTGGGGTTGACCCACTGCCTTCAATGTAAACATCACATATGAGAGCTGATTTGAGTCCTGGCTGCCCTATTTCCAATCCAGTTCCTAGTGAATGTGCCTAGAAAAGCAGAAGAGATTCCAAGAGAATCTCTTGAGAGAACTGAAAAGAGCCCTTGGACTGAGCCCCCAGCCCCCATCACTGTGACCATTTGGGCAGTG
Source organism: Ochotona curzoniae (assembly GCF_017591425.1). Classification (NCBI taxonomy): domain Eukaryota; kingdom Metazoa; phylum Chordata; class Mammalia; order Lagomorpha; family Ochotonidae; genus Ochotona; species Ochotona curzoniae. The sequence continues at coordinate 13,481,095 of NW_024466502.1, forward strand.
AACCAGCAGATGGAAGATCCCTTTCTCTGTCTCTTTTTGAGAAAAATTGATTAAGCCAAAAAGTGTTCTTGTGTCTGAAACACAGTTAGCACTTTAAGATATGATAACAAATAGATCAGACATAATACACAAAATATAGAATTCTTTTGGATTCTTTGAATTAAAAGGAATTACCCTTTGCATTTACGGGACCTCCAGACCTCACCAACCCTACATCAATCACCGATTTGCTTTCATTATAAAATTTCTTTAAATTTATATTATTCAATTCAAATATTTACAGAACACCTGTGGGCATACAACATACTAAATAGAGCAGACAACATATTTCAGATTATTATTGCAATCAGGGAGAGATAAAGGAAGAAAAACCACAGACAAACAAGGAGGGTAGGGCCTAGTCATTGCATGATTTTACAAGCTGCTTATTGCGCTCCAAAGAAGACTGCCCGATCTGTGTGCTCCAAGGCAATTTGTGTTCAAGCTAGACCACTGGTTGAAAGAAGCAGCCAGCAAACTCTCCACAGCTTTGCGGATCTGAGGTGTCCTTAAAATAGGACAAGAGATGATCTCAAGGAAGCAGAAGGCACACAGATGACATTAAGCTGATGGAGTCTAAACTTCATTATGCAAAAAGCTCTAGGCAGAAGCAATATTCCACAGAAGGCGTGATGATAGTTATCAAAACTTAAATACAGTTTTCAAAGATATACTTGGACTAGAGGCCACTCTAGGTTAAGAAAGAGCAATTTTCTTTCTCAGACAGTGAGAAGAAAGCAAAAATGCTGGGGAGAACAAATAAAAGCGCTTCTACACTAAACTACATTTCATTTAAAGCAATCATTCTCAATGCGTGCTCCACACAGTATCTTGATACAGGAAGTAACTCTCAGGTCTCAGCACAGTCTGCTAAATCAGAAAGTAGGCATGATGGCTGGCAGGACACAAGGGTTTTTCAAAGGGTCACTTTCTGAAAACTGTTTTCCAAGTGCACTCTGAAGTACCCTCACAGTATTTCTACATTTTTTCATGTTAATGTGCTAGTAAATCTAATGTAGCAGACTCAGCATAGTAAAATATCCCTTAGTTCAATGGGAATAAAAGATGAGAAAATAAAGAAACATTCAATGAAAATGACCATTATCAACTTGACCATTTCACTCCTATTCAGTAGATTTCATAACAATCACAGATCACTAAAACCGTGGCAGCGTATCATTCTATACTACACAAGTATGGCTCAACACTTACAAATCAATACATATCATAAATGACCCCTTGACAGTTACTACTCAAGTAGACACAATTTAATTCCTACAGTTAATAGGAGTGAATGAGTAGAGGAGAGGCAAAAGTTGGAACATCTTTCCAAAATAACTCATCAGTATCTGTTAGTAATACAGGTGTATTTGGGGAAGGGATTTCCTCGTAAAACACAAGCACCTTTTGTAGCGGGAGTTTAGTGTTCAGGTTTGTTAATGCTATATGTCTTCTACTACTCAATCCGATCCAGTACTTATCTGTTGTTCTTCCTGTGCATGCATTCATATATGTTTAAATTTTCTTCTGTTGATATCAATTAGGTGGTTGAGTTTGAAAACCCTATCTTTTGGCCATCCCTACAGGAAAATTTATGCTTGTGGATTTTAAAATAGTTCTGAAAATTCCATTCCATTAAGATCAAGTAGTTCTGGTATGTAGTGAGCCATCATAACCTCAAAACATACTCTTTTTTTTTTTGCTAAAAATTGCTATATGTGTCTATTGTTTTGAAGGAAGGCCTATCACAGATGACGTAATACATTATAAATAATAGTTATTTGGTATCCTGGCTTAAACCATTTCCATTACACTATTACTTTCAAACATGTTTTATGATTTAGTTCATTATAATGATCACAAAATGTTTCCTGACTATAGAATATCTCAACAAAGAAAAAAATCTTTTTTATAGACAAATAATACCTATTGCCTTTGCTACCTATTGTTACCATTAGGACTTTAAGTATCCTACCTCTTTTCCCTGCTTCCTCCAGCATTTCCAGCGGGCTTTGACATTGACCTAACAGGCCCAGAACAACTGATTCATTACTGATCTGTTATCTCTTTAATGCCAAATTCTTTTATAAATTTCTATGCACGATTTAGTGTTCCCTGCATGGGCAAGAACTATAAGGTATTTAAGATGAAAGGCAGTGCAAAAGACTTTTTTTGAGGTCTTATAGTTCAACACAGAGCAAACCGTTCTGAAAATAAAAAAGCTCCGACTCAACAATGCTCTCATTGAGATCTAAAGATCCCTTCCAAAAGAACAAATTCAATAGACTATCCAACCAATCTTGACAAACCAATTAGATTTGTTATCTTTCTCTTCAAATTTATATCTTTATAAGCTTTGTATATTTTTCTGTGAAATAAGAGTAAGTTTTAAAGAGTATTCGAGGTCTAACAATACATACAGTGTTTTTTTTTTCACTTTATCTGCAACATCAACATCATTTAATTAGTTCAACACATTTGGGTGCAAGCAGTGATGCTGGGGGAAAATAAAGAGGAAGGAAAGGGGGAGATCTCTATACCTACAAAATTGCATCATGGAAGATAATGAAAACAAATATAATTTATAATCAAAAGCAGGGATGCACTTGGGATCTCAGAATTTCCATTTCTAACATAGGAGCATGCTGTTGATGCTGCTGATCTAGTAACCACCAGCTAGAGGGTCACTGGTAAACACTATCCTGATGTTCTCCTTATTTGTTAATATTCTCACAGATCTCAGATGATGCTTTGGAATCATACACTTCACAGCTCTGCAAGAAACTTAAGGGAGAAGGCTCTAGAAAAGTGCCATAAATCATAAATGCCAAATTCAAATCCCTTACAAATACCCTGAAGATCTCTCAAGGACTTTGTAGCACTCTGTGGCAGCTCTGGGCCATGGGAAGGAGCCTTTGGGTGATTCATGTTATGTATCCTGGCCCAGGTATGTATTCAAGTTTACCTCCCTTCCAAACAGCAATGATAATGTCAACCTTTCTGAGACTTAACAGAGGTAAAAGAAGATAATGCATTTGAAATATTGGATCCATTTTTTCTTGAAAAAAGAATAAAAATGAGATTAGAATGTCATAAATTGATAAAGTCTAATTTTTAAATATAATGAGTCACGTTTTTGTTCATCAGAAAACTATTTGAGAGGCAGAGGGAGAGAGAGAGATGGTTAGAGAGAAGCAGGCAGAAGGAGAGACAAGAAGGGAAAGAGAAGCAGGCATGTGGGAGAGGGGGAAGAGGCAGAGAGGCAGAGAGAAATATAGATGCATTTCCAACCCAATGGCTTACTCCAAACAAAATCTACAATTGGGGATGGGCCAGTTTAAAGCCAGCAATAAGGAGGTTGGTTACAGTCTCTCACATTGGTCACAGGGACTCACCCACTTTAACAATTGCTTGGTGTTTACCTGCATGCACCTTAGTTGAAAGCTGGAACTGGGAACAGAGATATGACCCAAACCTAGGCACTCCAATGTGATTTGCTGGCATTCCAAGCAGTGTCTTAAGCAGCAGGTCAAACGCCTGTCCCTATCATATAATTGCTGAAAGATGATAAAAATATATGTATAAGCAAATTTAATGGAAAGCTGTGGATAAAAGGTTATCACAGGACACCCACTTGTTTTTTTTAAGATTTATTATTATTATATTTTAAGATTGCTTATTTGAAAAGTAGAGTTACAGAGAAGGAGGTGAGATAGAAAATCTTCTGTTCTCTGGTTCACTCCTCCGGCTGGCTGCAACGGGCCTACCTGGCAGACCAAAGCCAGGAGCCGGACCATCTTCTCAGTTGCCCGTGCACGTACAGGGGCCCAATCACTTTGGCCATATTTTTCCACTGCTTTCCAGGAGCATTCCCAGAAATGAAAAAGCTTGTAATTGAGCCAGTACGTCTACGGGATGCTGGCAACAACAGGCAAAATTAACTTGGTATGCCGTGACACCAACCCAGGACTTCCATTTTTATTTCACATGACAAGCTTAACTTTAAAGTCAATGTATTGAACAGGTTACATTGTATAGTGGCTTCTTAAGACTTAAAAAAGTTGTGTCAGTAAATCTAAATAGTTATATTCTTCCTCAATGCCTTGATTCCTTGAGGTAGATTCAGTTAGTAACTACAATATCACATCTTGAAACATTCATTGTAAATGGATTTCTGGAAGTCATAAATTTGTAAGCAGCATAAAATTATATCAAACAAATTCTTAATATTGATTTTCTGGTATATTAAAATCGTAACTGAACCAATTTGAACTCATATAATGAAAACAAGATTTCCCTCCTTGCAAATTTATCCCAAAGCAAAACACTCTCAATTTAATTTTCATGTATGGCTAGCTAACCGGTAGGATGAGTTTTCAGAGGAGGGCAGTGTACGTGTGTGTGTGTGTGTGTGTGTGTGTGTGTGCGCATTTGTGCTTGCATGAGGGGATCTGTGTGTCTGTTGAGCTCAAAGGAGAAAGCCAGGGAGAGTTAAACTCCAGATCTCCTTGCTCACTCTCCCACTTAATGCCAGCTACGCTATCTCTCTGCAATGCTGGTACTAAAATTATAGTCAAGATATTTATATTCCAAATGTTTGATCTTTATTTCAATATAAAGAGTATAATAAAACAAATGCCATATACATTGGAAAGCATTCAATTTTAAAATACTCAAAATCTCTAGTGAGACTCTCATCAAGCCAAGAATTGACATATACACATAAATTTTAATTAAAAAGTCTATTTATGGAAAATTCTTTCTCTTCATTTTATGTATTTGGTTTTTGTGTGATATTCCATTTGAAACCATTATGTCATTGTCATATAACTTAGGAACTCCTATTTTACGACACGGCTTAATAAATATGTCCACATTGTCAATTTCATAAAAGTGCTCTGTTGAAGAAGTTCATGATATGCACAAGTCATGTTCCCTGTAGCATCGATTTATCCAACACGATTTTTGCTTTCAAGAACTTCACAGAGCTACACAGAAGAGATTTACTCTCTTGTTTTTAGAATGCCACAGTCCTGTGAATTATATCCTATAAGCCAATGTAGAACTTTGCATGCTACAACTTCCTATGATGTAAACTCAAATTTTTTCTATGCATTGACAACAAGCCACAGACTTACTTAAGATACAGTTGACACTCACTAGTGTATGCTAATTATGGTGGTATAAAGACAATATGGATAATTAAAAGTCAACCCACCATAAATCAGCATTCCTGTGAATTCAGACTTAGGTCATTCATTGACCTGAAACGGTGTTTGTGTTTCATATTCTAGCTGGTATTTTTCCAACTATAGGGCTTAATGACAAGGCTTTTCTTCTTGAATATTCTTTAAGTGCTGTAAAAGCTTAAACATGCCTGAGAAGTGAGCTTTCCTAAGAATTTGGCAGCCATTTGACACTTAAGCAGCACAAGCTGCATGTTCATTGACAATAAATAACATAGTATATGTAAGGTTATACATCCTTAAGACATTTTGACACACTAAACAAAATTTATTTTGATTAATATTCCTAGAAGCTCTGGCCATGTTAGTAAGTACACAGATATGTTTAAATTTTTTTTTAAATGCTGGTAAGGTTATGAGACAAGTGCATACTCATATATAATTGATGGGAGTGCAGATGAGTATTGCCTCTTTAGAAAACAGTATGAAGGCTCCAAAATACTTTAAAAATAGATTTACCACATGAAGTCAGCACATGAAGGATGTATTTGTACCACCAGGCTTACTGGAGCATTATTAAAAATAACACAAAAGATACACAATCGACCCTAATCCTTATCAACTGATCAATAGATAAAGGAAATATCACACACACACACACACACACACCACACTCAGACACAAATATTACTAACTCATTCAAAATAACAAAATCCTGACATTTACAACTAATGAGTGGGTTTGAAGGTTTCTGTACCAAATGCAATAAGCCAGCTATACAAAGACCATGTTTCCCCGAATATGTGGAATTCAATATATCTGTAGTAAAAAACAGCATAGATGCTATATTTGGAATACATAGATATGTGTGTGATCTTAAGTACATTAAACTCATAACACAATTTACCATTCTGTCCACATTTTCTGACTTTCATCATGAATCTTCCGTTATAGGATGTTAAAAAATAATTATGATGTCAAAACAATAGGCTTGTCTCTAAATATGTAGATATTTCTCTGTGTATATAAGTTTTACCTATAAAATTAATATGGAAATATGCCAAATTAAATATAATAGAAACAGACATATTTTGTATTTTAATTTCGATTCAACAGACTTAGTTGACATATCTTACTTTATTTTCACATGAAGTTTAAATCGGAGTTTGCCCTTAAAATCGATTTACAGCTTTAATATTCCATATTTACTTAAAATTATCCTTGACATATCCTGTTATGGTCATCAATATGAATATTACCAGTAATATGAAAGTTAGAAAAAATATTTCCCCTTGAGATCACTGAATTGCATATCAGTGAAAATATTGGCCTTATTTAGTGTCACACTTAATAATTATCTGTATTAATATTATCCCAATATAACAAATGTAGAGCTGGGGTCCAAATAAAATGGTTTCATGACATTATGGAATATTTAAATGCATACGCAAAATGCCTAATACAACAAAACAAACTGGGCAAGCATTTGTGTCAGCAATGAAGTTGCTGGTTAGTATGCCCATATTCCACAAAACGCATAGAGCAGTTCCAAGGTCAACTCCTGTCTCCACTTTCAGTTTGGGCTTCCTGGAAAATAGCAGGTGCTGGTTTAAGTACTTGGCTACCTGGCACCCACATGGGAGGTTTCCATCAGCTCCATGGCTCCCAGCTCTGGCCTGGCCCAGTGTAAAATTGTTGAGGGTATTTGAGACTAAGTAAGCGGATGGTAGAATTCCATCTCCATATCTTTAGCAAAAAATACACAGCAGACAAATGTTGCTTCTCTTTGGTTATTATCACTCAGGTTCATTGTTGATCCTAGAATTATAACTTTTTATCTTTAGCAATAAATACATGTTCTTCATGTCTATCATGATAGGTTGTGCTATGCATAACTGAAAGTATAAAATGGATTTCAAGTAAAACCAATTTCATACTGATCTTCTCAGACAACTGCTTCACTTTACAATTTCCAAACGCACAAAACTTGATTTGTAGATGCACATTAGGATGCAAAGTAGGGCAGACATGACTGGACTCTGCGTTGTTTTCTAAATTCACCACTTTTCTACCACGAACAGGCAGGGATAAAAAGATAAAGATAAAAACAAAAAGAAAACTTAGGAACAAGCGCACTTTAAGAATGGCGATTGCCAGGCGATCGAGGAGAAAGCTCCTAGTGCTGAGAAACGCCCATGCCAGCAATGTCTGAGCATGGATAAAGTGCCATACAGCATGAACAGGACACGAGCTACAGACATTCTCAGATCTATTGAGAGATAATCACACTCGCACGCAGACCTAGACTTTCACAACCAGTCACAGGGCGACTTTCCACCTGGATCCCTTCCATTTTATGCACTACTTTGGCTTCTGCGGTTCTGTCTGCTGACTTCTCCCTTCAGTCCCTCCCTTCTTCCTCCCTTGTGGGATTTGAACAGAACACAGCATCTCACTGATTCTGTTTTTCTCCTCCCTTCCATCTCTCCATCCACAGCTATTAAGTTCATAACCTCCAAGGTAGAGATTTGCTCACTAGTTCATTATAATCATGATGAAGTACAAGGATTTTATTGGTTCAGGAAAAGAGAAAACATACAGCACATCGGTATCCATCTCTCTGATCTCTTAAATGCCGATGACACAGGAATAGTAAGCTGGGAGATGCTTACTGCCACTGCTGATCTTAGATCAGCCATCAGCCTCCTTGCTTTGAATTCATTTGAGTAACCATATTTAGTAGACACATTTTAATGAGTCTAAATTTAAAAAACGTCCTCAGGATCCCAACATAAAAAGTACCAATGTAATTTTCAAAGTCCCTTCGAATAATGACATCCTGATGATTTAAGAAGACAACACTTCCTAGTGAGGATCAAAACACTCAATTGTTACAGAGACAAAATGAAAAACAAAGACATATCTGAGTAGTTTCAATTTGTAAATTCAAGGAAAATCTACCCCATTGTCCTAGGGAAAGCTTGGTTTTAACTTGCTGTCATATAGGAAAGGAACACAAGCTCATTATAACACTTTCAGAGCTTTCCAGACATGCTTTTCATCTCCAAAACTGCAGAGGGACCAGCAGCTGCCAGAGTGGAGCAGGTATGTAATTGAAGTCTTAAACAGCAGAGTGAGACCCTGAGTGCTGCTCGTCTCCACTGACAAACAGGGGGGAGAAAGGAACATAAAATCAGCGATGGAAATCTAGGGAAGATATAGACGTTGAAGTCATACATATGGTCGCTAAGATTGGATACTTCTAGTGGAAAAACGAGTACAAAAGACACACGCAGACAAACAGCACATTTTGGCAATGCTGAGAAAGGAACGGGAATAGACAAAATGCTACATTCTGATGTTCTCCTCGATTTTTTCCCTTGAATTTCAGGTTAAGCAAAACTAAGTATATATTGGAAACAGTGCAGGAGAAGGCAGCCAAACTTTAAAATATCGAAAGTAATGATAGCTAAAGAACATATTTAGGATATTAATAACAAGAGTGCGAGAGAGCAGTTCCTAAAACAGAGCTCCGAAGGGATACTTTAATTCGACGGTCTTTTGTTGATAGATGAAGGACAGGTCAACATGGAGTGACCGCCCATCACCTGGTTGAATCTCCATTTGTTCTCAAAGTCACTGGCTGGAGTGATGGCTGAGTCCCAGAACTGGAATTCAATCCAGGAAGAGAAGAGGAGCAGGGGAAGACAGGGAAGAAATGGGACAGGGAGAGGAAAAATGAGAAGTAAAAGGAGAGAGACTGATAGTTTTTTTTATCTGCTGGTTTACTCCCAAATGCCCACAATGGTGGAGTCTCGGCCAGGCCCAAACCAAGAGCAACGAGCTTCAGCCAAGTTGTATCCTGCAGGTGGTAGGGACCCAAGCACACAAACCATAACAGGCTGCACCCAGGGTGTGGTTTAATCAGAAGCAGGGGCTAGCCTTGAGCCCAGGCGGTCCAATAAGGAATGTGAGCAACACAAGCGGTGCTTAACCCACTGCCCCACAATGCCCACCCACCAACACCTTCTGGGAAAAAGGAATCTTGAAACACTGAATTGGGCTTTTCCTGGAGATAATTCATCTGGCAAAGCATAGCTAAAAAAAGAAACAATGGAACACCCAAATGTCAAAACAGCTCAATTGGAAGAAAAAAAAAGTGTTCAGAAGAGCTAGAAATTAGAAGTCATTTATCATTGATTTTGACATGTACACAATCATTTAAATTGAGAGTGAGAGACAGAGAAAAAGTGCTTTTTACAACCTGCCTCTAGTATCTTATAAAGGGTTGTTTGATGATTAATGATTTTATTTAGCATAGCTGTATTTGTTCAATAGTAATATATCTTAAAAGTTCACATACTCATATATATGTATATATATATATATGTGTGTATATACATATATAGATATTTGGCCATATATATAAATTCTTTCTATCATCTTTGCATCCCCAAACTGGTTTTATTCCCCAAAGCAAATGCCACTACCAGTTACCTGCATAGGTGATTAATAATTCCTAGTCTCATATGTCCTAATCACTGTTCCTTGAGTTACACTGAGACACTGGCCAGCTGTTGTGGGGTATCTGTCATGTTTCTTTATTCTGATATCGCATCTTAGCAATGTATGCATACCTCCCATTTGAACTCGGATCTCAACTCTGCAGCCAGGTCTGCTGTTCCCCCCGCCCCCAGGTAAGTTGTGTGTATACATGTGTGGCTTTGCCTGTCTGCATCCATCCTAAATTTTGGCTATCAGTGGATATCCTTGTTATCACTGCAGGATGCCATCTGTTCAGCTAGGCTGCTCTTTGTAACTGGGCTTAGAGATATTCATTACTCCACCTTTAGAACCCATGCTTAACTTAGGGCCTACATACCCATAACACAAAGCTTTACAATCTAAACTATGGCCCCAGCAGTAGAGTCCAGGGATGGCAAAAAGCCACACTGGGCTGACAGAGCAGCCTGAGCTTTCCATGACTAATACAGAACATTTCTTCAGAAGCAGAGTTCAAATCTCTCCCTCAAGGGTAATCTCCCCTGTGCTCTTAGTGGCAGAAAGTCCTTCTTAGTAAAGGACATGGCCTAGAATTAGCCCCGTGCCAGTCTCCGACGTTTATGTGACCGTTTTAATATGAGCAATAACATGAATACTATGAGACTTCATATTTATCAGGAAAGAAATATAATTATGTACGGAAAATCAGAAGGTGTGGAGAATGTTTTCCTTCATCATGCGGACGTGTCAAAGTGATGTGACTAGCTGCAAAATGACAATGCGTGCTTTAGCTGTTTCCTCACTTTAATTTACATATCTTCATAAAGTAGACTTGACTGTTATAAACTACCGAAATGTAGACATTACAGTTCCACTGGGTTTCCAAAAGCAATGTAGGCACAAAGCATGGAAAACTAGATTTAAATGTCTAACGATCTGAATACATTCACGCTGCTCAGCAGCAAAGCCCACAGCCCGCTCTATCGCACCAGCTTTCTCTCCCTCTTGAGCCTGATAATGGCATTAAATAAGTCATTTTTCTCCTATCATTGTGTATCGCTAGGGAAAGCCCTCATCACAAATGCTGGTTTAGGTAGGAAAATAAACTTGGATTCAGCAAATTAACTTTCAGCATCGCCTTCAACGACGAGGGTCTCAGACTATTAAATTTTGAATTTCGGAAACACGCTCCAGCAAAGAACAACAGCTGCTGCTGAATCCCAATCCACAAGGCAACAGTTGCTGCAGCATCTGGACCAACAGTTACTGAAGTTACAGCAGTAAATAAGAGGAAAGTCCCCACGCAAGCTGACCCTTCAGCATCTTTCCTTTGTGCCTGCAAAGGTGGCTCAAAGATATCTACACCAAGAAGGCCAGTGGGATGCTCTCTAACAAGTACGTGTGTCCAGGAGGGAGTAGCTGACCTTTGCTCTCCATTGGTGGAATGGATGCTAAAATTACCAGCTGGAAGTAAATGGAGATTTTAATTGAAACACATACAACCATCCCGACTGGGGGTAGGGAGAGGCCAACTAGAGAGTCTTTCTAAGTTATCTAATGAGTACGCAGCATGGTTTAGCTTTCTACAAATGATCCTCCATTAGCCTGGGCTTGCTTTGCAAACAGATACGCAAAAGCAAAACCTTTCAGCTCCTGTACATTTGGCACTGTTCCCCAACATCAACGCATTTAGCTAATGTGAAATATAAAATGTAATTCAGGATCATGCTTATTTTTCTCCTGGGGGGAAAATGGAAAAGAAAACAATATGGGAACAAAAGAACTGAATTTAAAATATATCTAACATTAAGTTTCTCTACATGGTCTGCCATGCAGTTGTTGATAGAAAGTTTGATATTAATCAATCTCATTTTAAATTACTTTTAATATTCTGTATATTCTTAGTATTAGTTTAAACTATGCATCATTATATTACTTTTTGTTATTATGGTTTATTATTCCAGGGAAGAACATTTATCTGCAGCGTTCTAATTTAGTACTTTATTATCTAGTTAAAAGGAAGGATTTTGTCACTCAGAGAGGAATCTTGGCTACTTAGTAATATAGTCTAGTTCATACACAAATGTTGTATAAGTGGCTCTTAGGCCGTTAGCAGGGAGATGGATCTGAATTGCAGCAGCCGGGCCACAAACCAGTGGCCATAGGAATGGCAGAGGAATCAACTGGCTACATTTTCGTTCCAGCCCCATGCGGCATAAATATTTAGTGAGGACAGAATAGTCATTGGTTACTTCTGTTCAAATGATTTAGCATTTCTAAAGAACATTGTTCTTACTTATTTCTTTCATTTTTTCTGCTCTTTTTTAAGGTGATGTCACATGTAAGGTTAAGACATTTGACAACAGTGAAACTCAAAAATTTATAGGGGAAATTTGAGAATTAAGCTAACAGTAAGAGCTGAGGAGCAAGCCATATGTAAGAGTCTGAACCGAGAAGTTGAAAAGCTGAGCTGTTTGTTATCAAGGGAAGCCCTCGAATGTGCTGCTACACAATCACACTCTGTCGTTGAAACTGAACAACATTTCCTAAAAGATAACAAATACATAATATTTTCTGTGACTTTAAAACCTGTTTCACGGTGATGTCTAAAACATATGGACCTACAGGTTTCTCTCAGATGAGAAAAGAAATTGACCAGAATTGGATTAATCCAAAAAAGGGACTTAGTGAACTCAAGCCGAAGATTGCCATTCTTCCGGAATTGTGTCTGACAATGTGTGTGTAGAAATGGCATGAAGGAATGGCATTACTCATTGGGAAGAAATAAGCTTGCTTGTGGATGTGCTGCTCGTTTGATGTTTATCCTAAGGATTCTTAATGTCTTGGACTCTTCAACAATTCTGCATGGATAAATTCGGCTCAATATTCACCATGGGTAGTGAAACTGAGGATGAAGAAACTCAACCTGTCATTCAGCAAGGCATCATTCATTCACGGCTGGCAGCTTGCCAAGAGTATACTGTGCTATCGTCTTTCACTCTGCTCCTAATAACTTGAACAAATGGAGGTTCAGTTGCCATTTAAATTATGCATTTTAAATTGGAATTTAAGATTACTAAAATCAACTATGAAAAAATATCTGTTTAATAAACAGCGCGTAAGTACAAAGTAAAAATGTACATTCTTACGTAAAGCAGGTTTAAGTTGAGGTCTTGAAGGTCTAAAGCATTCAAGTCTTGAATAAAACTGAAGGCCTGAAGTGTTTGTATTCATCACTCCAATACTCTATATACCAAGTCAATGGTGTATTAAATCATTACTGACAAAAGTCAACTCGTTATATGTACTGAGCAACTATCACCAGTTTTTGTCCTTCAGTGTTCACTAGAATATATACAGTTGGGTCCCTTTCCTACAGATGTGCATATAATACAGTTCAGAGAACTTAAAGAAATTTGATATAGAAACACAGCATTATATGAAGTATAACATAGGGACATGGTACAATTTCTATGAACAGTTGTTTTTAAAATTGGAAATCAACACTCACATAAAAAGATTTCAGCAAGACAATTTCATAAACTGAGGTATGGTATGTCTGTAGGCTATACAAGAGCTGTCCACTTACCACTCAGTTTTTATAATTATATGAATCATTTAAAAAGTTGTGAGTGTGATATAATGCTTAACCACAAGGATGAATCTGAAAGAGAATACAGACGACCCCTAGACTGATCTCTTCCAGGCATCACGGTGTGAAGTTGCTGGCATGTAGAAGCAGTGTGCTCCCAGGGCATTATGAGAATTATCACAGCTGACCATACCAAAAAAAAAGAAATCAAAATCAAGCTCAAACATAGTTTCCTGGAAGCTGACTTGAGTTTTTAAAAATATTATTACACAGACATGTGTAATAAAGGATACTAGGAAACAATGGAACGTGGTTTTCTTTCTAAACTTGTCAGCCATCAATGAACAGATTGTCATCACTTCTTTTATCCATTCTTGAATACAAGTCACGATTTATTATATCGCACAGATTTTCACATTATGTTGCTGTAAGTTACTGCCTGCAGTCTAAATACAGACCATCAACACAACACTATGGAAGTGTTTCAGACTTGCGCTGACAATGATGTTTTAAAGCAGAGGGTGGGAAGAATTATCCCAAGAAAACAGGAAATCCTTTCCAACCTTCAGGGACTGGATTCCATTTCTCATTTTATTTATAAACTGTTAGTCTGAGAAATGAAGAGTTGCTATTCATTTCTCTTTTTAAAATCCATCAAATTAAATTTCCCTGAAGCCAGATATTAATCACTATGACATTTTACTCCAGTCTATTCAGAGATCAGAAATTTTTTTTGCTTTGTGCTTCATTCTCAAATTTTAAAGTCAATTAAAATCCTTAATAGGGTAAGTGTGATTGTTCTTTTACTAAAATAAGCATATGATATTTTCAAATCAAATCCAACACTAATAATTACATGACTCTAAAAATCATCATCTCACAAAGAAAAGTAATGTATTTCAAAGATTATGAAAACTAAATATGGATTTGATTCTATGAACTATACAATGAAAGGGAAAAATTGATTTTACAATTTTTTAAAAAATAATATTGATCTGTAAAGCATCAAGGCATTCTTAAGAGTCGTTTTAATTCATTACCAAGTCAACAGAAAAATGTCTAAAAACCATTGTTTGATGGAAAACTACCTGATACTTGTGTGATGCAGGCCCATTTTGGCTGACATTATAACTTTGATGTCCCAGAGCAAAGATTTAAACTTTTGTGTCACATTTCTCTGCAGAAGATCTCTACCCTGATGAGTAACATCTCAGTTCCTCTGAGAACAAGCATCAGCGTTGTGGTCCTGAGACCGTGTGTTTCGCTAAGGGAAGATGCTGTTGATGGTGGTTAGCATGATCCTCGAGATACCCACGTCCCCTATGAAAACGCCGGGCCTGAAGCCTGGCTCTGCTGTGCAGTCTCACTTCCAGTTCATTCTTCCTTTGCAAGGCAGCAGTCAAGGCTCCAAGTGTTTCGTCCCTGCCCTCCATGTGGGAGAAGTGGGTTGGCTTGCTAGCTCCTCCGTTTGAACCAGAATGAGAAGTAACTGCCTCTCAAATAAGTATTAAGAAAACTAAATAGGAGCATTTATGCAAAATGAACATCTCTGAGCTTTGTGCATGTCCCACAATCATAACCTCAAGGAATCTGTGCATTCACTGATCCTTCAGAAAGTTCCTGTGTGTCAGAAGCTCTCCTTTCTCACAGGTTCAAAGAGTGTGTTTATATGGGGAAAGAGAAAGAAGAACGCATTCTCCCTGCACTTTAAGATAAAGGTTTCTACTTGCTTTGCTCTAAATAAAGAGCATCTTTGCCCTTGGAACTTAAATTAAGTTCCATTAAAGCCACTAACAAAAATGCCACTGACATCAGGAATAACTGTCAGGTTTGCAGACCTTAACATTTCACAAAGAACTATAACACGATGCTTGGGTCCGTATGTCATATTTGTCAAAACAACTTGAGAAATTCATCTTTCCCATTTGTGATTCTAGGTGCCCATGGGTTGGCACCCTCCTCAGACAACATTGCAATATTTAATATGAAACGCATTAAATATGGTCACCATTCCCAAAGATCGGAAAGAGCAGGCCTGATACTGATACTTAATGACTTTAGTCTTTTGCTGAGAACATGGGTCAAAATTACTGAAAACGACAAGCCATCGAGTAGCAAGGGAGAAAGAGCAAGTCTGAGAGTACTGGACCTCGCAATGACCACAGAACAGCACTATTCTGTTCCAAAGAGAACATTCGAGGAAATGTTCAGAAATCAAAACCCATGAAGGAGGACAGTTTCTCCAAATCCATAAGGCCCAGGCGTCCTGATTTCCTGCTATCATGCTTAAAATTTGCTTTTCACTTTCAAATTGTTTGTATTCAGTAAACCACTAGGTAAGCGGGAAACAGAAAGAGCATGGACTCCAAGATATGGTCATCCTAAGGACAATATTTATCCATTTGATGAATAGAGCAATCATCCTACATGAATTCCAAATGGCACATTTGACCACTGTAATGATTTATTTTTAAAAAATAACAATACATCTCTAAGGAATTTGAAATAGGAAGGCTTGTTCTGAGTTCAGGATTTTCTTTTCATCTAATTGAATATTTGGTGCCACAGGAAATTGATTATTTGGGAAAATCATATTGCCCTCCAGATTGGCTACAATGCCAAATTTCAAGAGCTCGTGTCTATGTCAGAAGTGAGTCAAAATTCAAGTGACTTCTGTTAACACATGAGATCTGCAGTGTGTCCTGTCACATACACTGTACATTGTCTTTGGAATCTTGCTGCAGTTTATTTCCAAATATTTTTCTTATCCTGTAATAATCTTTTATAGAAAACTCGAATGGTTGGAATCATACCTAACCAGGAAACCTAAAGATAAAGGGTTATTTATTTATGTGAGTAAATTAAAAAAAAACATTTACAAAGCAATCAATAAGAAGATATTTGACAGAAGCAATAATTATGTAATTTGAAATTTGAAAATGGTCTACTCTGGGTCTCTGGGTAACAGAAACGAAAAGAGCAGTGCCAGCTGATATTTCTCTGTGTTAGAATTTAAATGTGTCCCCAACACTTCTGATCGGAAATGCAATCTCCAATATTAATAGTGCTGTCAGGTTTGAAGATATTTCTCTTCTCTGCCTTTCAAATAAAATGAAAATATATTTCACATTTCTTAATTCTTTAAACAGCATTCTGAGTTGGAGCCTTGGGGAGGTAATTAGGGAAAGATGAAGTCTCGAGGTGGGGGGTTGGAGGAGGAGAGATTGAGGGTGGCACTCGTGTCCTTGGCTGAAAAGACCGAGATCAAGCCCGCACACTCATCCTCTCTGACCTTGTGCCACCAAGGGCCCCTTCACATCCACACTGCCCTCCTTGCCTCTTTAGCTTCCAGAAGCATGAGCTAGTAAGCCTCGTCCTTTATGAACTACGCACCCTGTGGTATTCATTTACGGCAACAGAAAACAGACCAACACACCCGTATCTGGATAATTCACAACTTGGAAATCTTCACACCTGTATAAGTTTAAATCAATTTTCTTCCTCTTCTTACAAAAAAAAAAAAAGCTGTTATAGTATGGAAACCCAGAAACCATACGACAATAAGAATGCTCTAATAAATCACTGTGGGCACGTCTGCCAGCCTGAGCAATTGTTTTCTTCACTTATCTGTTTTTGCTATCTGATCATCTCCAGGGATCCATCGGCAAATAATTCTGGCATTCTAGATAAAGATCCAATTGGATTATTTTCTTTTGAACCTTACTATCCTAGAAGTATACATACACTTTGCTAATGCCTTTGCCATCTTCGTTTTGAGAAAATGTATTATCTTCAGTGGAAAATTATATATACATATATGTATGTATATATGTATGTATGTATGTATGTATGTATGTATTTATCAGTTTCTTGCTACCAAGGAAGAGCAACAGTCTCTTCAGAGGGTACGTTTTTTAGGTTAGCAGTTAAGATATCTAAATGTATCCCACATCAGGGTACTTGTATTCAATTCCCGTCTCTGGCTGCGGACCCAAGCTTCCTGCCAGGGCAGGCCCAAGAAGCCAATCAGGAGCTGCGCTTTCCATGAGAACTGGACCGAAGTTAGCATCCAGCTGAAACCAGGCACAGCCTTGCCACTAAGGAAACCTGGGGGATGTACCAACACATGGAAGTACTTTCACTCTCTCTCTCCATATATAAAAATACACCCGTGAAACCTAAGGAGATAACAAGCTTACTGGAATTTTTTGCACAATGCAATGTGTACAGTCTACACTGAGAATCTGTGTCTTCAGACCAGAAGACAAGAAATATTTCCAGTGACTTCTAATTTATACCCCCATTAAATATTTTACCCGGTTTTCATTAAAAGAAGAAAATCCGTTTTCTCTATTCAGTGGCAGATCAATTTAACAGAAATAAAATTTCTCCTGTAATTTACCCATAGTTACTCAAAGGATTAGGGAACCTCTATCAGGGACCAGATACTTGTCTCCTCTGCTCATTAACATTCATGACCAAGAACCCTTCTGTTCGGGCTGGTTTCGGAGTCTGATGGAGCAATACTTAAAAGAAATTGGCTTGTCTGGGAAACAGCTGCTGAGCAAAGCCACCATGCAAGGGGATTGGTGATAATAAGATTATGATATTTCAACAACACTGGCAGCGTAATGTATTCTCAGTTACTTTCAGGTGTGCAGTTGGGATCTGAGAGGAAATGATGGGTCGTTCATCACAAAGCCATCGAGTTGCTGATGAGCAGTCTGCAGCCTAAGCTGTGAGAGATCTGTTAAACACTAAAGGGGACACAGGGCTAGAGGAGGAGGGGAAGGAGTTGGGGGAAGAGGAGAAGGAGAAGAGGAAGACGGGTAAGGAAGCATGGAAGAGGAAGATAAATGCCCCAAGAACCGGTTCCTTCATGGACTGCATTTCAAAGACTCTGTGCAGAGGAACAGTCCTTTGAACACTGTGCAAGCAAAAACTTGTGTGATTTATCAACCTGTTCGCTAGCTCTGTCAAAGGAAACTCCCTGCTTACCTGATTTACATTCCTGGAAGGCCTGCCCTTTGGGAAAATTTAGAGCTTACTTCCTACTGCCAATGAGGCAAATGTTTCTTTCATTTTTAGGACGGAGTTTGGCACATTTTGATTTCAGAAGATTGGTCTTCAGATTCAGTGCATGTCACTGAGGAAGTGACCGAGGACAGGCAAAAGAAACATTCAACTTGATACTTCCTAAGGTGCTAGAAACATGGTGAATGGAAAGGTTCTCAGCGCTGGCACCATAGAAGTGGGGTGTGTCTTCATGCATGCATGTGTGGTGCATTGGAATATGGGAGGCAGTATAAGAATACTGTCTGCCCAACAATGCTTTACTTAAAAATCCTTGTTTCCCTTTAATTCAAAAATGAATCCATTTTTTTAAAGTAAACATGATTAGATGAGACATTGGGGGAATAGCACAAGGATTGGAGTTGAGGATGATGGCAGATTAGGATGAAGAAATATTCTTTTCTCCACCTCCACCAAAGTAGACTTATCTCCTGTCTAATGTTGGAAATTGACTCTGCCCCAGAACCATGCAATGACAATGTGCCACCTGTTTGAGGCATCCCGGGAAATCCTGCTTCCATGTCTCTATATTAATCTCTATACCCTACCAAGATAAGAGTATGCTCCAAGAGAGGGCTGCTCTTTTAAAGAATGAGAGATACCTGGAACAGAAAAGGTCACAAACATCACCCAGGCTCCAGACATGTAGACACGACTCACACTAGCCCAACACTAGCCAGCAAGTGCTTTTAGCTTGCACCCTTTTACGGTTGTTATACAATAATTACAGATTGATAAGAGCAACAAAACATCCTTACAGAATATTTATATGGCATAGTAAGCTAAATGTTAGCATAGTTTTTGGAAAAACAATACCCAAGACCTTGTGGACATGGATACAAAATTTCAGGAGCTATTTTTTCTCCTCTCTACACTTCTTTAGTTACCCCAATCTGAAGCCATTTAAGAATATTGGGCTGAGCACTGTCTAATTAGACAAAAAGTCTAATCTGACATTCCTGAATGGGACATATAAGTCTCCTTTGTCTAGCAGGTGTCTGCTATAGGTCTTAACCAATCACCCTTCTTTAGTGGGTGTCTTTGTCTATGTATCTCCTGCAATGTAAACTTTTCGACAGACAATGATCAGGTTTTTTTCCTCTTTTTATTAACTTTTTATTAGTATTATTATCATTTTATGATACAGTTCCAAATTCCCTTATCCCCTCCCCAATTCCTCCCCTCCACGTAGTTCCTCTATATCATTACTAACATATAGTTCTTCATACTCAGTCATATGTCCATCATTGCGGGCATGGACAATGGCAGAGAGTCCAGCATCCTATTGTCAAGATACAGTAAACAGTTTCAGTCATCTTTTTATCTACTACACACTCAGAAGTGCTTTCTATTTAGCAGGTTGTGAAAAAAATGTTTTTAAATTGAAATTTTTTTATGCATACACACACATGCATGCATGTGCACATGCATGGGTAAGAAATAACACACTTATGACAGGAAATATAGAAGGTTCTATGACCATATGGAAAGTTACTCTGGGTTTCTTTCCTGTTTCACATAAGTGTGCTCTGTGAGGAAATCGGGCCATATTTTACAGAAGTCATTACATTATTGTCATCTCTACAGTATATAGATGAGAAATGATATTTAAAAGAAAACTCAAGCAGATTTGCAGTATAAAAATATTATGCCACTGTATATAAATTATTTCCGCATTCAGCACAATGGGTATTCTGAGGGCATTACTACAGAATAAGTTCTTCGGGAGGATGGAAATCACTCTTCAATGTTTTTTATTTTACTTTAAAAAATGTACTTGCTGCCAAACTCCCAGAACAAATGTATATCATTAAAATACATAAATAAAAGCCAGGAGGGAAGTAAAATAACAAAACCAAGAATGTACTAACGAAATGCTTCGTATGGCACACCAAATGCGAATAAATTTAAGCTCATAGAAAACTGAAGGAAAATTACCAAAATAAAATATTCATTCAACTAAATTGTCCCAACTCTGAGTAATCCGTGTTTCATGAAGAGTCTTGGAGAATAAGCTGCTAGTTCCCACATCTAGACAGAAACCAAAAGGTGCTGTAAACAGAACAAGAGCAATTTCTGATTTTCCCTTTAAGGACATTATCCACTTAGATATTTTTGATGTCTTAAAAAAAAGCAAACAAACATAGCTCTCCTCCTCACGCAGCAGTACCACTGTTGCCTGACTAAAGAATTGAACAGTGACCTTTCACGAGATTTCATGCAAAAAAATATAAACCCTAGAATTTCTACCAAATAACAACTTTCTATAATATTATTATTTGTGTCTAATATTACTATTTACTCCTAATGTAAATGCAAATTTATAGTCTTACTTTCATTCTTGATGGAAACTTGGCAAGTAGTTATTCACAAGGAGCCATAGGTTCCTTGGGGTCAACTTATATATGTAAGTGGGTACTCTCTTGTTTTGTAAAGGCATAAGAACACCTGCTTGTATTTTGCTCTGACCATTTCATTTCCCAAAATAACCAGGCCAGAATTAGGCAAGGGCAATAGAAAAGTAGTGGGTGCTCATCATGAAATGTCAGACTATCCAGGCACTGGAAAGTATTGGAGAGGCTATGCAGTATATATAAAATATATATACATTATACATACAGTATATTGTATACACACAAGCACACACGCACCTATATGACAGCAGATAACAGCAGAGAATCAGGTATGCTAAAGTCTGGTGTCGAATTCTAAGTGGCCCTTTGATGCATGCGTCACTCTGCAGTACGGTTTACCTTTCATGAACAGGGGGACATCTTAAAGGGTGAGGGACAGAGACAGGGGGTTCCCGTTTATTACTATTACTTCTAGTACACTGTATGTTCTTCATTTCCTAGACCCTTACTGAACAAGACTTTGAAACACTTCAGCAATAAGATTTTTTACACAAAAATACCCATTATGCATTGACCAGGGAGTCAAGAGACCAAACAATGAGTGGGCGCACCAAAATAATCCTTTGTTTGCATTTTGGTACTACTTCACCTGATTGCTTAATTCTGGCTATCTGGAGTACATACATGAGGGATAAAATATGGGGAAAAGACATCCTTCTGCCTACTGCCTTGACTTAGTTTGTAAATGTGGTTTTAACCCCTGGGTTGCAATAGAAAACCTGGGTTGAGCTGTAAAATACACAAGAGGCATGACCTGGGAACTTTTGCACAAAGACGAGAGGGCTTAATGGATGGATGTGTAGAAGAATCAGAGGTGTCAGTGTGGACAAAGAAAGTACAAAAGACATTCAGACATACCCTATGGACACCTGCATAATTGCCAAAGTCAAGAATATTAACCTTCTTCATATACATAGTATATAGTATTTGGATTTTATGTTTACAAAAGCAAAATCTGGCCAGAAAGCTGAAGAAAGTTCTCTTCCAAAGGGAGAAAAAAGATTTATACAATTGATACAATTTTCAATTCTCTCCCAGTTGTAAATGTTAGGACTAATGAAGATATAAGTAAAAAAAAATGACGTTTTACTAAAGTTGGATAATTTAAATTAATTTAGGTTTAGCTTCCAGACCTCCAATGAATATTTGCAATTATCAGGACTACCTTTCAAATGTTGCCCAATACATTAATTAAAAACTGGGACAGAATATGATACCAACTCAAACGTGGTTTTATGTTAAGTGCATTGGAACTCAGTTTTAAAAATCATGGCAAAAAGTAAAATGCAAAGTTCAATAGAATTAAAATATTTGTAACAGAATAAAGGAAGCAAAAAGCCAGAAATACATTGTTAATGGTCACTGAATTTTTAGCCTGTTTATAATTTAAAGATTGCATGTATCAAGTATAGTTTAAACTGTTGCTGTACTTAATAAAACAAAATGAAGTGTGTTGCCTTTTTATTTCAATTAAGCACTAGTTTCTATGACTTGAGTGCTTCAAAGAGTTTGTGGAAAGATGTTTTTGAATTCTACATTTATTTGGGTTGAAAAGGTTTTTTTTTTGAAATCCATGCATAGTGTTTCTGTGCTGTCCGTTCTCCACAAAGTTCAGGAAGTACTCCAGGATAAGAAGGGACACCAAACCAAGAAAGCCATGGAAAACGCAAATAACAAGCCACAGTCTCTAGGAAAGCAGGCTAAGAGGCAGAACCACAGACCAGAAGCTTTGGATTAAGACACTGCAGCAATAATGCAAAATGACTCAACAAGTAAGAAGTTACCAAGCAGAAAGTCAACAGATTGTGCTTCTGGGCTCAAAACCAGAAATACTTCGCAGTGTACACCACGAGGAAACACTTCTTTTTCAAAAAGCATTTTTTTTTAACCACACTCCCCAAACCTCTAATAAAAACATTTGGGAAAGGTAAATTTTCAGAATCACATTTACAAATAGAAAAAGGAACTGCACACTTGCATAACTGAACTTTATTCTGGTCCAAAAAGAAAGGGTGAAATTTGTGACAGTGATAACTTAATTGATAATTTAGTATTATTATTATTTGGCACTGTAGCAGTAGTAGAAAATTGAGCTTTCAGGAGCTGAGCTAACCAGGATCACATTAGGTCTTCCTAGGTCCACCTGGACGATTCCTTGGACAAACATTTAATTTCTCTCCCTTTGAAATTTGAGCCCTCTCCAAGAACTGCAGGTACTAAAGGATTCATCCTCCCCTGTGTCAGACATAACCTTAGCAAAACCAAAGCCTATCAAATTGACTGACATTATATTCCTAGGTACATTAGAACAATTTGAAATATCTCCATAAAAGGAGAGAAAGTGAAGGACAGAATGCAAGCCACGGAGAGAGATTGTTTCATGAGAAAAATGAAATTGGAAACAAAGTACTAGAGATGCTAAGATAATCATTGTTATGACATCAGCAGAAGTTCAGTGTCATGGTTAACATGTCTCTACAGACGTCCTATGTTCAAATGCCAGGTTCAAGTCCAGAGTCTAGCTCCTACCCCAACTTCCATCTAATCAACAGCATAGAACTCAAAAGATTGTGGTCTCTGTCATCCATGAATGATACCCGGAACTGATTTCGATGTGGCTCAGCCATGGCTCTTGGAAGCATTTCAGGGGATTAATCAGCAAGTGGGAATTCTTGACTTCTACCTCTGCCTCCTTGCTTGCTTGACTCTCTCTCACATTATACCTTTCAAATAAAATTTAGATAAATAAAAATTTGTGAAATAGAAAAAGTATCTGGCTCAGTCCTGTGAAATAGCTTTACTTGTTTTATTTTAACAACTAGTAAAAACTATCTCATTTCTAATATTTTTCTTAAAAGGAATATCATTAGCTATTGAATACTGTCATCACATTATGTCAACACGACTTCAGATAGGTTCATAAATGCACAAGATTTGTTTTCCAAACTGGTAAAAACAAGGAGTAGATTTATCTTCAGCTGCTTTTTGTAACAATTAACAAGACATCTCACTTTGTCTCAGTCTGAACTGACAGATTGTAGTCTCCTAAACGGAGACCATGGGGGCTCTTGACTGAGACTGTATTTGTAATTTGCAAATCAAAGGCAATTCCCAGGTCATCCTTGGTTGTACTCCTGGGGTCTCACTCACAGCATCACCCCTAAAGAAAGACTTACTATCCACCAACCAAGGTATGTACCTAAGAAGCTTCAGGGAAAGAGTGTGAGGATGCTGCCAGCTAGTTGGAGAAAATCGCAGCCATGGAAAATGTCACACCAACGCGAGTACCAAAAACGCAAGGTGAATGTGTCTACTACAACTCAGGGACCAATTTGGAAGCAGCGACGATGTGGAGCATTGAATGTACACATAGAAACTATCAGCAGGTCTTCCCTGCACTGTCTCTGTTGAGTCAGGACTGAAGAGCAGCTCTGTTACACTTGGGCAACCTAGCATTACCAACAGGACATGGTCAGGCTGGCCTGAGTTTGCTAGTCTAGTTTACACAAATCATAGGCAGGTACATTCATTTCTTAGAGCAGTAGTCTTTAAGCAACCCTCAAAGCTGTGAATATTAATATTATCAGTAGTTTCTAAAGATCTGAATACCTTTGACTATATTTTTTCTGGATGCTCTAATGAGAGAATTCAGTGCTGGAATCACAGTGACAAAATTGTTCTCTTTTACACTTCTTAATCCAAAATGCTTACTTAGTGGATACAACAGAGATGAAGTTGACTATATATAATCTAGAAATCAAAATGGGGTTTACGCTTCATGTTAAAGACACTACAAACATGATGTAAAAAGTGCTATATCACTGTAATAGTCAACTTTAAAGTAACAGAATCCATATCATTTTTAAACAAGCCTGTCTTCTTAAACGTGATATATTTCAAATCATTCTAAATGTCACTTAAAGTTTTAAAAAGAAAATTCCCACATGAAAACTGAAGACAAGCTGCAATGTGACAAAACCTGAATTAGAATTACTCTAACAATGAAAAATGGAGCTAAATCTTTCAAAATCAATCTTTCAGGCAAAGCACAAATGCAAAACAGCTTGGTTAACTCAGGTTTTTCAAAGATATTACTATAAAAATAACAGTGTCAAGAACATTCATGTTTTTGCTAAAAATAGACAATGCTATAAATGTGTGTGAGAGGAGCTGAAAAACTCCCTCTTCAAAGAAAATGCCTTTCCTATCCACCCAAGATCCTTGAAGACTAGGCTACCTACAACAAAGAGAAGCAGAAACCATTTTGCTTACCGTCAAATTTCTTATGCCTGGACACAAACGTGGTGCGCACGAAATGGCTCGTCTCCTCCACCAGGTTTTCAAACTCCAGTTTGCTTTGTTGACTTAATTTGTCTTCCATCTCTGTGGTGCAA
The DNA here is from genome assembly GCF_017591425.1 of Ochotona curzoniae. Lineage (NCBI taxonomy): Eukaryota > Metazoa > Chordata > Mammalia > Lagomorpha > Ochotonidae > Ochotona > Ochotona curzoniae. The sequence continues at coordinate 13,506,296 of NW_024466502.1, forward strand.
CACGTGTACTCCTGTGGGCAGATTCTTAAGTGTTCCCCTGCAATGAGGAACTCAGCGTCAGCATGCAATGGTCAGGACTCGGGGTAGATTTCAGAGATGCTGCTTGTCTAAAATTTCATTCTACTCCACGGATATTTGTCCCATCTACTTCTGCAGCCACAAGGTGGGAGAGAGGTGGTGTGGGCGTGTCACATATTTGTGAGAAATCACAATACAGTCAGACTGAGGGTGACCCTGATATTTAGTGAAATGACATTGTAAACCATAAAACATCCTGGTTTCATTTTTTCCCCCTGCTTTTACGTAAAGTGTACCAAATTATGCCAGATGACTAAATGTCGCACAGTGGTACTGGTGTCTGTTTTGGGAACCACAAAGACATTCCATCCCATCACCATAATCTGTTGGACTGGGAAGGCAAGGAACAATGCTTCAATGTCATTATGTTCTCTTCTCACTAATCTGAGGGATTCAGTAGCTTTGTTCTAGGCTTTAACGAGAGTGTTTTTCATGGTATTTCTCATATGCCATACATTCCTCATGTGGCATTTCCTGTTAGACAGAAATGTTTCCCCTGAATGGAGGAAGGCACTGATGGGTACTTCATAGCCCCGTTCTACTGAAATGCAGACAAAAGAGAGAGTCCTGCATATCTATTTTTGGTACCAAGTCACTTCTTTAGACATCCTTGCTTTCCTTAGTGCTATTTGCAGGCAGAAGCCACTCCTTGACTTTTGAAATGAAAGTGGTCTGTTACTGCATGAAAACATGAACTTGGAATTGATACAACTCAGTAACAGAAAACTGACCGAAGTAGGAAAATCTACTTGATATCTTGCTGAATCAAATCTAAAATTTCCACTATGATTAAAGTCACTGAAGGGCACTGAAAACCCAATGATCAGAGTACCAGATATTATAATTAAAAACCTCACTTAAAATACTTAAGACAAGTGCATCTTCTCACCCTGGTTGAACTACAGGGTGTGTTAAGGTACGTCACATAATATGACTCTTAAATTCCTACTTAAACCCAAGATAGAAAATGGTCACAAATACGTATTAATCTAGGCTTTCCATAATTTCCAGAAAGAAGAGAAACCACAGAAATTTTACTTATTAAAGGAAAGGCAATGCACATTCTTTGGGAGGGTACACATCAAACTCAGGCCAGTATTCCCCTCCCCAGGAGGGATTAGAACTGGAGATAAAAGCTAACAGGGCTTTATCTAGAATCTTGACCATATTCCTTAAGCTATTTGATAGACATATGATATTTATTATCTTTACTTTCTGTGTGTGATTAAAATATTTTATAACAAAGCAGTTGCAAATAAACTTGAAAAAACAGTATTCACTACAGTTCTGCTAGAGGAGAGTGAGGCAGATGGAAGAAAACAAGGTGTGCTTGGCATTCAGAAGTCAGTTTAATATATGTCTTTTCTTTTACACACACACACACACACACACACACACACACACACACACACACACACACACTTCCTGGATCCACCCTTTAACAGTTCCTGTAGCTCTGGTTTGGTCAGGATTTCCTTGTCATCTCACTTAATTCCTCCATTTTCTCCCTCCTGGAATGTAGAGGAGTCCCTACCCTGTTCTCTCTCAGGCAAACTGAACAAAGATTTTTATTTAATAATAGCAAAAACTCATTTTAGCTTAGTTTTCTTCTTCAAGTTTTGGAATATGAGACACTATGTGGATCGATGCCATTGATTTAAACTATGTATCTATTCCTCTTGTTTCTGTCTTTGTATCTGCCTATCTTTGTCATTATCTCTCTAGCTTTCCTCTGGCCAGGGATCCTAAAAATGAAGAAAAATAAACTGACTTCTGAGAACATTTGCAGTTCTGTGAGCAATAGAATACTGTATTGAATTAATAAGGCCGGGTGCTATAGTCACTATCACGGCCTTATCAGCACACACACACATACACACACAAATGAAATAAATTTGGTTTAACATTCCACATGTCTACTATAACTCAATGCTTTTATTTTTCCCCACTTGATATAAAATACTGACTGTCTTAGAGTGAACCAAAATTATAATGACCCCACTGGATCTAATTCCATGGATGCAGATCAAGGAGATTTCTTTCACAAATACTCCAAATATAAATATTTCTCTTAGACAGAAATGTTCATTTTCTTTTCTCAGTTATTCACCAAAAGCCCCATGCATTTTTATTGCAAACTCTGTTTTCATGATTCAAAAGCAGAATGCCAACCTAATATGTTGAATCTTTCTGAAAAATGAATTTTTCCTTTGGCAAAATAGAGGAGGGAGGGATAAGAAACAGAACAGGATTGAAAAAAAATGGTTTATATCAGGTCAGAGAAAGGAACATACTGAAAAGTTATTAACAGTAAGTATCTGTGAGTACTGAAATGTCATTTTTCATCCCTAATGACAACATAAGTAGATTTTGAGCTATTAGTCTCCAAACACCTAAGTCTGATACGGAGATCTGAAGATACTGAATTTGAGTGTGTTTTACCCTTTTCCGAAGTTTATACTTATTACTTAAAAGTAAAACTTAAGTATCATAAGAATTACGTGTCAACTGAAGCATGAATCATAGCAATAGTTATGTGAACTTATTATGATTATTTTTTAATCCAAACCCAGTCTGGGCACTGGTTCCTTAAATTTCCTGATAAGCTTGTTTTCTGAGTGGATAAGGCTCCAGTTACAAAGCACACAAGCCACTCCTTTTGTTTGCTCTGTCATTCTTCACAATATAATGAAGTGCAATCCAGTTTTGAAAAGAATCCCATGGCTTAATTTTTATCACATTATTTGGGTATTTTAAAATGATCCTGTCATATCTCTTGAAAATTTTATCTTTTTGCTATGGTAAGTTATTAGTAACATGTGCATGCGAACACGAGGTGATCGAATGTTAACACATTGCTCATGGAATTAATGATGACAGACATGATAACAAGGCAAGGAAAATGTTAAACACAACACCTTGTTCACTAAATTAGTTACTTTCACTTTATAAATGAAAATGTGAGCTATCACTGCTATAATTGACAAATACCATTGCAATGATATCAAGTGTCTTTATTATTATAAAAGTATGATAAGAAGGTAAGCAGAAAGACAACAACTCCTTCTTTGTAAATTTAAATATTGCTTGGTAAGAACAAATGAGGGATCAGAGTTGTGGCACAGTGGATTAAAACGCAGTCTGCAAGTGCCAGCATCCCCAGTTTGGGCCCAGGCTAAGCCTCTCCTTTTCTTTATTTATTTCCTTCCAAGACTTATTTATTTTTATTTGAAAGGCAGATTTACAGAGAGAAGGAGAGCTTTCATCTATTGATGCATTCCCTAAGTTGATGTAGCTGTGCATGGCAGCATTAGGGACTACTGGCAAGTAAATTCACAAGGAGATGATGGAATGTGGGCCATGTCTGATTTTCTTTTGAATACACGATGGGAACGGAAGGTAGGGGAGAGCGGAAGTGTCAGCAGGCAGATCCCTCCTTTCATTAACCTGAAGCCACTGATACTATCAAGAACGATCCCATCATGGGGACCTGGCAGAGGCACTAAGGGAAGAGCCACCCTCTCATGTTCATTTCTTTTCCACTTACCATGTTCTATACATCATGGCTCTGGGACAAATTCCATCTACCACTGGGTATAGCAGGAACTGTAGTGAATGGTTGGGTGTAACCCTTTTTAACAATGTCTGTGAATTTTGTCAAAGTTTTATTAGAACACGACAATGCTCATTCCCTTAGGAATTGCTTATGAATATTTGTTACAAAGGCATCACCACAGTATGACAGACAACACATGCCCTGTGATCTTCCAAATTCTTTAATTTCTGTAGTTGTCAATGATAGCTACATTGAAAACAACTCTGGCCTTTCCTGTTAAAATGAACCCAGATTGCAAGTATATGGAATTTATCTCAGCATGTTCCTGATGTGAGCATTTGATGTAACAGTGAGATTATCCCCAAATTATAATTTATTAAGGAAGAGAAAGTCCAGTCCTTTTGGAGTTTTCCACTTGCATTCCTTTCTCAGACTGGCTTAGGTTCCTTACAACAATCCTGAAGCAGAAGTAGATGTAAGATTCAACAGTTGTGGAGCAGAGTGAGACAACTCCAGCTGCTAGGTCCACTAGCAACAAAAATGATCAGGATAAGATGACACAAATACAGTCAACAGGAAACTGAAACCATGGAAACTGTGCCTTTATTCATCCAACATTCGTTCACAATGTGTACGTGTAAATCATGACAGGTTCCTGTCCAGAAAACCAGATGCAAAACTGTGTAAAAGGCTTCCACCCCAGATGATGATTCCTTGGGGCACTGGGAGTTAGTGCTGGCGAATGCCCTGGGTCCTGATTCTTACAAAGCTCTTACCTAGGGTAAAATACCTAAGGATGGGGTGGAGATATACAAGTAGTAAATTCCTCCAGAAAGAGGCAGATGAGCTCATGCACATATAATCACACAATGAATTGTCTTTTGTTGCACTAGAAAGAAGGGAGGAGGGCATATTCCTTTCTACGTACATTTGCAATTTAAGTGATCCTGACATTTCAGGTATGGACAATGGCAAAAATTCCAGCATGCTATTCAGAAGATATATTTAATATTTTCATTGGGAGGACATCTTTGATTTGGAAGTAGAGATGCATATTGCATTGTATCTTCACATCTGGATATGATAGTTTCTATTACACAGTTACTATCCACCCCTTAAAAGAAAATCTATAAAACAAAATCAACAGGAAGAAAAATACAAAATTAACAGCAACACGAAGTTAAATAACATGCTACTGAATGGCCAATGTGTCACCAAAGAAATGAAAAAGAAAATCAAAAGCTCTTTTGAAGGAAATGATGCTACTGTGTGACCTATGAATAAGTGATGAAATAATTTAAAAAAAATTTTTGAAGGAATGAAAATAAAAACATCAAGCCCTGAGATATAGCAAAAGCAGTATTGAAAAATTTTGTGTTTGCCTGAAAGTTGCCTGATAACAGAGAACATATGATATTTGTCCCTTTGGAATTGACTTATTACAACGAACATAATGGTCTCTAGTTGGGACCATTTAGTTGCAAGTAGTACAGTTTCATTCTTTTTAATGGATAAGTAGTATTCCACAGAGTAGATGTACTAGTTTGTTTATCCACTCCCCCTTTTACCTTCAATTTTAGCAGCTCAAGATAATTTAAATTGAATTTTTTCTTTAGTATACTGGACTGATTTTAGTCTTACAAAGTGCCAATGCAAGGTAGAGAGCAGTATCGGAAAATAGAGAAATACAATGGTTTAAGTATGCATTTCTCTTCATTTCCTTAAGTTCAAAAATCTTAAATTTTAAAGTACCAATTTTTAAACATTTTTCAGAGTGAAGTTATTATAAATGATTTTTTTCCAATCTTTGAGGTCTACTATACTTTAGTGAGGTTATTCAGCACTACAGTTATAAATGTTGCAATTTCATGACATTTTTAGGAAATTCAACCAATGTGTCAACAGATCTTATTGCTGGGGTTCTTGGTTCCGGCTTTGACCTGGCCCAGCTGTTGCAGACATTCAGGGAGTGAGACTAGCAGTGTAGATATCCTTGTCCCCCCCTCTCTCCCCTACCTCCCTCCCTCTCCCCCCACCTCCCTCCCTCTCCCCCCACCTCCCTCCCTCTCCCCCTCTGCTGCTCTGCTGTAAAACCATTGTGTATCACCTCCATTCCCTTCTCAGTGCCCACCAATCCTAATACCTGGGAAATTACCTATGCGTTTGCAAGTGTTTATCAATCAGCTTTCTCACTGCCTGTGCCTGTGGAGACGGGCTTCACTTTAAAAGTTTATATTTTCCAATAAAGTTTACAAATTATATCAATATTAGTAACTTACTCTCAGCTTCCAAACTATCACTAGGGTAGGTTGTCACTGGTTGGGAGGACCACATTTCTGACCAACGTAGCTTGGATCAAATCCTGACTCTAGTTCTGCATCCAGCTTCCCGAAAGTGCACCTGCTGCGAGGCAGCTGCTGATGGCTCAAGTTCTTGGATCCCGGCCATGCCACTGGGGAACCTGGACTATGCGTTTGGCCCGTTTCCTTCTGATTCACTTCTGGCTGTTATTTGTGAAGTGAACCAGCAGATGCGGGATCTTTGGCTCTTTCCCTGCCTCCCATGTAAAACAAAAAAACCTTAAATATATTTAAAAATGATATGAGCACAGGTCAAGCTGGGATAACATTCATTATATAACATGTTCTCCATACATTCCCAATAATCTTCCAGAGGGGTAAAATGCATAATTTGAAAATGATGAATGCTTGTTATTTCTTACTCTCGTTTTAATGGAATTTATCTGTTTATGTATGTATACAATTTAATTTTCAGTAATGTCTGCGTTTAGTAATAGAATCACAAAATTCCTGAAAGTTTAACAATTAGCTCTCAAGCAACATGTGACACTATGGAAAGGAGCACAAAGGACCAGAGACTGTTGATTCTTGGCTCATTTCACTTAATATAGTCACAAAGTAAGAGAAACCTCTCCTCCCAACGTGCAGCCAGCCACATAAACAAGTGGCGATCAAACACCTCTTTCCCTCCAAGGTAGATTGGTACCTCACAGATGTTGCTGGATGCCAGAATATAGTGAGAATTGCATGGAGCACAATGACAAAGGGTAAACTAGGGTGGTTTTATTAGGAATGCGGAGGTGTGGAGACTAGTTATATTACACTTAAAGTCGCAGTGAGTCACAGAAGGCTGACTTTGCAAAACAAGACAAGTTGGTTGAGTCTTGGGTTGCAATAAATACACAGTGAATTTCTATTTAGTTATTGGTTTATTTGAAAGGCCAGGTTGTAGAAATAAAGGGATATTGAGAGAGAGAGAGAGAATATGAGACAGACACTGATTTCATTCTGTAGATTTACTCAATGCTGCAACAGTGAGGGCTGGCCCAAGTCAAGCCATCAAGCCAGTAGCCAGAAACTCCATGCAAATCTGTCACATGAGCAGCAGAGGCCCACATACTTGGGTCATGAATCAGCAAGCGTAACTAAGACTAAAGCCAGTGTTCTGATATGGAAGACCAGCATCACAGCATGTAAATCTAACTTAGCGTACCACAATGTTACCCTCTCCTTTTACCCAGGGTATTTCTTCAACAGATAGTGAGCAACACATTCCAAAGGCAAAGTTTGAGACTGTAAGCCAAGAGACAAAAGGCAAAGAGGACACTTAGTAATTTATAGTCCACTGCTCATTTAACATTGGGTTGGCTGATTTGGACTTGCCTTACTCTTCAATGACATCAAGAGCTCTCTGGAAATATTATTCGAGGTGCCTGTATTTTTACCATTATTTTATATATCCACTCCTGGGTACCTTCTGCAATTCAACTGACCAGAGATGTTAATTTACATCTTTCCCTTTCTGTGACCTGCACTGCATAAATCACACTAACTGCCTCCTACAGATTCACCCACTGGTGGTTGTCAATTTCCAGTTTATTGTAGCTGTCATTCCATACTAACAGTTGCTTACTCAAAGCCAGCCATTTTTGTAACCAACTTAGATGATCCTGTGGTGATATATAATAAACCAATTTACAAAGTACTTGTTTTTGACCCTGATAACAGCAGATCAGCATTCTGACTGAATTATATGACAGCTCACTTGAGAATTTAGGATTTACTGTTCAAAGTCATTCAATAGCTATAAACTAGTTTAGCCCAACTCAATACTGGCACTGAGTGTAGGTGAGAATGATTAAGAATCTAATCAAATTGAACTGCACGCAAGCCTTTAGGAAAGATTATTTTCCTTCTCCATGAAACGCTGCAATTTTAGTAAGCATCTTTATAAGCATGGCTGCAACACTGCTCACAACCTATAGAGAAAAGTAATAAAGGGCAAAGCAACTTGAAATGTCAAAAGATCTATGGTACAGTCTATAAGTGTATATTTCATTAATTGTCAGCCTCTGTGACAATGAAACTCTATAATATCCAACCTTTTACAACTCTTGGAGCCATTAATTTATAATAATTACTTCAATTCCCACTAATCACTGAAGATGGATGCTCAAAGGTAAATATCACCCAGTCTCTAATTCACAGGTGAATGATGGGAGGCCTAAAAAGGAAGTAGTCCTTTTCCCCAGGCATTACTGCTGCAATTAATAAAGGGCAAGGGGTCCTTTTGTAGAATTTGTGCATGGGGACCTAGATTTTAAAATGACACCACTTCAAATGCTATAATAAATTCTAGCATCCTTTCCAACCTGAGGCTTTAAAATGTCACTGTTCAGGTGACAGCACTATTGTCAAGCATTATCATTAAATAATGTGTGTGATTAAAGTTCAGCTGCAGTTTGAAATCAGAAGGAACAAGGGGCCTCAGGAGACACTGGAACAAAAACTACCCAGAAATTAAAGCACATACTCCATATATTTCAGTGAGAAAGGAAGGGTCAAATTGAATTTTAAAGATCATACAGCATACACGCGCACACACACACACACACACACACACACACACACACACTATTCAAGAGAATATTCTTAAACATGAGAATTATAATTGAACATACTGTATTGTGAATAGGAAATTTAATGAGATTAGGTGTTCCCCGCAGACTGCAGCATATGGAAGATGATGGTTAAGTCAGTTGCTTTGACTTCAGTAATCATGTGTGCATCAAGCTGGACACTCACATGTATAAATAGACAAATATAACTCAAAATAAATATGTAGCACTTGTAGAACCTCACAGCTCCTCAAGGGGCAGTTCGCTTTCCTAATCCCTTTCTTGGAGGAATATAATCCTGACTCCTCTCAGAAAACATGGAACTCCTCTCACAGTTACGTGCTTCTTGCCACTGTGCTGAGGCCCATCTGTATTCTTGATTTTTTTTTAACTAGATGATACATTTATTTTTGGTATTAAACATTTTAAAATGCATGCCTTGCTTTTTTTAAAAAGATTATTATTATTACTATTATTATTATTTTGTAAAGGCAGATATACAGAGAAAAGGAGAGATAGAGAGAAAGATTTTGGTCCGTTGATTCACTCCGTAAGTGGCCACAATGACCAGAGGTATGCCAATCTGAAGCCAGGAGCCCGGAGCCTCTTTTGGGTCTTGCATGTAGGTGCAGGGTCTCAAGACACTGGGCTGCCCTGCACTGCTTTTCCAGGCCACAAGAAGGGTACTTGGTGGGAAGCAGGGCCACTGGGATTAGAACTGGCACCCATGTGGGATCTAGGCACGTGCAAGGCAAGGACTTTCGCCACTAAGCTAACACACTGGGCCTGTGTGTTTTACAATATGCATTTTCTTTTTTTTTATTTTGAATTTTGATTTATATGGTACAATTTTGTATAGGCTGGGATTCCCCCGCCAAATTTCCACCCCCAGTCAGATTTTTCCCATTTTGTACACAATAGTGTAGTCCTTCATAAACAATCTTAATTCTATCAGGCTCTTATTTAATGTACCCCGACATTGTTGGTACAGACAGTGTCAGACAGTCCAGCATCCCATTGTCTACACATGTCCAACAGTTTCATTAGGAATCCCTCTTTCGTCTGGATGCAGGGATGCATGTTCCATTGTACCCCCACGTGTGTATATGATAGACCCCAGTACTCCATCACTAAACATTACCGTAAGTGAAAAGCCATAAAGCAAGGTCAACAACCAATATGGGTTAGAGTATTTTGTTGTTGCTGTTGTTGATGTGGCTGTTCTAATTACAATATGCATTTTCCATGAACATGTACCCTTGCTTTTAGCCAACATTTGCATATAAGCATGTTAAATAACTAAGGTGAGATCTTAAAATAATAAGCATGTTAAATAAATAAGGTGAGATCACCAAAATAACTGATTGGATCAGCCCACACAAAGTAAGGCATTAATTAATGGAAAAGAGTCTTGAATTGAGGACCAATTGTGATGCAAACCATAGACTGATGTGACATTCAATCAGTGTGGTGCAGTCATTGTCTGAAGGTGATACCGGCCCAATGATGCTTACCGCCTCATTGCTCAAAGCAGCCAACATACAAAATCAAGTGTCTATTGTCAAATGAACAGATAAAGAAATGTGGCATATGTTTTCACAGAAAAGGATATTCAACCATAAAAAAGCATGAAATTCTGTCACTTGCTACAAAGTGCCATTTTAAGTGATGTGAGTCAGATACAGAAGGACAAATAATGTATAGTTTCCTTCATACGTAGAAGCTAAACCACAATAAAATGCAACACCTTAAATCAACACGGGAGGGTTTGGAAAGGATGGAGGATTTGGGTAACAGGTGCAAAAAACAGAGTTAAACTGATGGAATAAGTTCTAAGCATTACACAATGTAGTAGACAGACCTGTACGAACAGATAGAAGGAAGATGCTTCCAGCTTTCAATCACACAGTCATGTCCAAGGAGAAGTGTCAGTGACCCTCCTGGATCAGGACAGTGTGTGTGTGTCCAAATGCTACACTGTAGCTCAGGAACATAATTCACTGCCGACAGCAGTTCAACCAAGAAAGAAACTAAAGGTATTGTAGCTTATAACAATGTTACAAGAGTCGCACTTTTCGGGTTAAACTCTATATGTTACACATGTGAGGATAAGGAAGCACAAATTGATGTGTAAGGACAGATAACAGTACTCACATAAGTTTATGGCTCATTTTTGTCTAATTGTTATGCTCACATATGCATAATTTCTGTGAGCTGGTTATGGATTTTATCTTCTCAAGATCCCTGATGAGGTTTTTCTTGGTAGGGGAATAGGGTAATAATTATCTAGCATTAAACAATTTCTCAGAAATTTATACTGATGATGTTATCCGAGGTTAATTCCCATGCCCTCACACAACTGAACTACTTTTGGTCTGCGCATTTGTTATAGTACCTGTTCCAAGGTGCCCTGATTTGTGACTTTTTTCATGCTGAAGTCCACACTGGCATTCAGATCTTGCCACTACCTTTAATGCCATGTGCCAAACAGAACTGCTGGCACAATGCATCATGATCAGTTATACTCCGCAACTTGGTAAGGGCATTCATTCTTCTTAGAAATACGTGAGCTCCTCTTTTGGCCACGCTTCTTCTATCCCCTGGTATCCTGCCATCCAGTGAATAGTGCCTCCAATCCTCTAGAATGAGAGTCTGGCTGAAGTGATGCTCCACTTCCTATTGTACCATTTTTTTTTTTTTGTACATGGATCTGCCAGTGTTGTATCATCAGTGCAGTGTAACAGACAGTCCATCTATGGCCTTGAAGCAGTACAGCCAGCTGCAGGGATGGAAAAATGCTTTGTTTACCGACTGTATATATAACGCCGGACAAATGTCTGGCTCGTAGCGATATGAAATAGATTTTGGTCCAGTAAATGAATGAGAAAAAAAATCTTAATGAAATAGCAGAAATTATGAATTTTACATTGAGAAGAATACAAAGCTAATACTAGGATCATGTTAAAACAAGTAATGTGACAGAAACATTGTTGAAACATGTTGTATTCAAGGGAAGGCAGCAAGCTGGTTAGGGATTCAAGTCTTCTGTCATAAAAATCTAACTCTACTTCTAAATGTACTAAAGAACAAGCTATTATTAACAACAATTTGAATCTAACATTTATGTTCCTTTAAACAAATCTATTGATAATATAACTATAAACAGTAATGTATGTACATATAAAAGAAGTTTGAATGAATATAATTCCTCAATTTCAACTAGAGATTTTTAAAAAGTACACATGTAAACACATTCCTTAACTTGGGCCAAGTGTAAACTTGCAAGGCAAAAGCAGTCGCAGACCTATACTTTGGTGCATTTATCCCACATCTGGGAATATATCCACGGAAAAGAAAACCAGTATCTGAAACAATTCTTGTAACTCTCCTGTTTACAGCAGTTCAATTCACAATAGCAAAGTTGTGAATGAACCAAGAGGTCCACTAACTGATGACTGGATAAGGAAGATGTGTGTGTGTGTGTGTGTGTGTGTGTGTGTGAGAGAGAGAGAGAGAGAGAGAGAGAGAGAGAGAGAGAGAGAGAGTTAGGCTACTATTCAGGCCTACAGAAAGAATGAAAGCTTGTCTTTTGGAACAAAATAAATGCCACAGGAGACAATTATACTCAGTGAACTATTTGACATCTGTTGTTTTTACATGAATAAAAACGTTAATAATAAAGGTAGTCATGTTTGGCCTAGATACACTATCACCAGCAGGACAAACATAACAGATACAAATATCAAATTACAGAGTCGTATCTCACCAGTGCTTCAAGTATAACAAAAGACACAGCTCTAAGAGATGAGATTTCTGGAAAGAGTGACTATTTTTTAATGTTTATTTTTTATTTGAAAGGCAGAGTAATGAACAGAGGGAGAAATCTCCCATCTACACTGGTGTACCTCTCAAATTCCTATAATAGCTGGTGACTGGACTTGGCCAGGAGAAACCCAGCTGCCAGCAGCTCCAGTCAGGTCTGTCATGTGGGTAGCAGGTGACCAGATAGGTGAGCCATGATCTGCTGCTGCCTAGGCTGCACATTGCCAGGCAGTGGTGTCAGAAATGGAGGCAGGACTTGAACCCAAGCTCTTCAGTTTGGAATGCAGGCATCCGAAGTTGCAGCTTCAATGGCTGTGCCACAACACTTTTCCAGAGAACAACTAATTCATAATAGAATTCTCCAAGTGAAACAGAATTTTCTCTTGACCTACCACATTGTCATATTCCTGAAAAAAAATGTAGTGTAAAACTCATAATAATTTCTATAGTGGTAGTAATTGAGCTATATTCCAGATTTATTCGATTATAATTTATTTCTATCAGAATATTGGACATGATCTTTGAGGGTATTTCAAGATGCTCTCAGGTGTCCTCAGTGAAGACATTTTCACTGACAGCCACTTAATAGTGACTTAACAACCTAATAATCACCATTGATAGCATATTCTAAAAGAGATGTGGACTTTTGAAAGAGATAGACTAAATAAATATAGAATTTGAAACTCTAGGACCCTGCAAGGTAACCTAGTGACTAAAGTCATTGCCTTGCACACTGGCAATCCCCTATGGGTGCCAGTTTGTGCCCCAGCTGCTCCACTGCCCATCCAGCTCTCTGCTTGTGGTCTGGAAAAGCAGTAGAGCATGGCCTAAAGCCTTGGGAACCTGCATCCATATGGGATACCTGGAAAATGCTCCTGGCTCTGGATTGGCTCAGCTATGGCCATTGTGGTTACTTGGGGAGTGAAGCAGCGGATGGAAAAATCTTTTTTTTTCCCCTTCTGTCTCTCTTTCTCTTTGTAAATCTTTCTAATAGAAACGAAATAAATCCTAAAAAATGAAACTCAAGGATCCTACAACTTAATATGCTCATAGCAAATATGAAAGGGTCTGATGTGAGAGGAATGTGAGACTTGGAGATGAAACTATTGGCTGTATACTCATTTTTTGGTTGGTAATACCCATCTGTTCCTTCCATTGTGTATTGCGTGGCACTACAAAATAATTAACTGTCTTAGACATCAGCCTTAAACCCTAGCTTGAAAATTCCACTGTCTAGAACTCAGGCATCCATTGTCTTCCCTTTTGTTGGCTACTTTCAGAAAGATAAAGGGAAGAAACAGCTCTTGAACAGATCAAAACAGTTCTATTTCTTTCTTAAGGTGCTTAAGAGATCCCATTCTTTGTAGTGTGTGAACACTCCATTTCCAGGAGAAATTCCCATGAATAAGGTGGAGAGTCAGAGGTGAGTGACCCCATACAAACCTACTTGAGAAACTTGTGACAGTTTTTCCAGATAACACTTCTAGAAGCTATTGTATTTCTCTGGCAATCTGGTTTATTTTCTTTTGCAAACAAACACTCCTAGACAATTGGTTTAAGACAGCACATTTTGTGAAAAGAATCCGTAGTCACCTCTTGGGGGGCATGCTCCTGACACTTTGTCCAGTGCACTGTGGAGAACAAATGGTCCACCAAGGCTTTGTTTCACCACCTCGCTGAGCAAATGGCCAGCATTTGCAACTCTGGAAGCTTGCATTCTCTTACGGTTCACAATAAATTCTCATTTCTTCTCCCTCTAAATTACTTCGTCTTTTCACTATTGCTCTGCTCTGGGAGAGACATGCTTTGAACACAGAGTGGTGGATTCTAGCCAGACTTGCAGCTTCCATAGGATTCATCCCTAAACAAACCATGCTAGGATATTAGAGCTCCCTTGCTAGCCAACAGTCAGATGAAGATTTTGTCATTAAATAAGATCTAGACCATCTATAATAAAACCCCTATTTTTTGTTAGTATGTTATATTTGAAAGGCAGATTTACGGAGAGCATAGAGACAGAGTGAAAGATTACCCATCGGTTGGTTGACTACCCAAATAGCTGTAATGGCCACAGCTGGACTAGTCCATTGACAGGAACCAGGATATTTTCCCCTGGTTTCCTGTGTGGTTGCAGGCACCCAATGACTTGGACCATATTCAGTTGTTTTCTCAGGCACATTATCAGGAAGTTAGATGGAAAGTAGAGCAACCAGGACTCAAACCAGCACCCATACGGATGCCGTAGCAGCTCATGGCCAGGAACACATGCACATTTGATGCTGGCTTGAATGATGGGATTGACACCTCTTGCTATAAGACTAAAAGGAACAGGCGCTGGTGCTTGAAATGCAATGACCTTGGTGGGTCTGTTTTACTAATGTCTATGTGTAGCTATTGTATACTCCAACTTCAAACCCAACAAATCTTCTCAAAATAGTCTTTCTCTGTAGAAGTTGTCTCATTGTTGGAAAATATCTCTAAAGCTAAAAGCAGAGTTGCGAATTTTGCTAGAAGACCGCACACTGGTGGAGGCACCTTTGTCCCTTACTGGAGTACTGGGTTTAGTTTTCAACTTGGGTTCTTGATTTCAGATTTCTGCCAACAAAGACATAGGCTGACTCCAATGTCTGAGTTCCTGCCACTGACAGGGAGTCCTGGAATAAGTTCTTTCCACCTAGCTCTGTCCAGCCTAATCCAGGCCATTCCTGGCATTTGAACTAGTGGATCTGAGCTGCACTTGAGTGTAAGAGTAAAGAAAGCCTGCAGATTAGATTTTCGGGTAGAGAGCAGCAGGAAGGGTTAGGTGACACTTGAGGTTATCATCTCGTACAGCTATAAATTCCTTTTGATAGTCTAACACACATCTCTTCCGACTCATGGCCTTTTGAAACATAGATGATGTAAGATCAGCGTGTAGTAAAGCACAAAGAAATGTATGCCCAACATTTCTGCTACAAAGTAAATATTGCTGAAAGGTAATTTTAATTAAGGAGTTTGAAAAGTAGTGTGACAAGGAGTGAGAAAGGAACAGAAAAAAAAAAAATAAATCTTTAATCTGCTGGTTCGTGCCTCAAGTGGCTACAACATCCAGGCCTGGAGCAGGCTGATGTCAGGAGTCAGAAACTTCAGCCCTATCTCCCAAACATGTAGCAATGGCCCAAATACTTCCGTTGCCTTTCCACGCTCACCAGCGGGAGGTTGGGTCAGATTCAAAGCCACAAGGACTTAAACTGACACTCTGGTTTAAGTTTCTGTCATCCAAAAGCAACGTAATCCATTGGATCACAACACAACTCAAAGAATGATTTTAAAAGAGGGCATAATCAATCGATTGCAAATATTTGCTAAAAATCTATGTAACTAAAAACAGAATTTTTAAAAAAGAAAAATACATAAACTCTATGTAACTAATTAGCTAATGGGAAAATCAACAAAATGTTACAACTACTTTAATAAGGATTTTTTTTAATTACAAAAAATATTAACTCTGAAATAAGTTATGGGCAAATACAAGCTGACTTACTCCACGAATTAGGACTAAGGTAATTTATCTCAAGTATAAAAAGTTAAGAGTAAAGGTGATTCTACTCAGGTATATAAAGTCTCCCAATGAGACGGCTATTATACCTGACAATAGGATACCAGATTTTTCTACCAGTATCTATACCTACAATTCCATGATGCACTTAAATAGCAAAATGTTGAGCTTTTGACTATTGTTAAAGGGCTACATTATTGTAATAATGTAGTAGAAAATTGTGTGGCGGTAAGATGGGGAGGCAGAAAGGGGAGGCAGTGGGAAGAATCCCCATACCTATAAAAATGTACCATGGAAGATAATAATAAATAGGAGTAGAGATGATTTCCATAAAAGTTAGTTTTTCTATGGGCATATAATACAGACTACAAAATGCTATTTTTAAAAAATCTATGCCAAAAATATTAAAGATGAAATTCCCTGTACTTCTGCTCTTCCTACGTTTTAGAGTTTACCTGCCCTTAATAGCTGTCTAAAAATGCATGTTATACATATCACTATCTTTTTAACTCACTCCTGGGCAATGAGCCCAACAGTGGAGGAAAACTAAATTAGTAGCCCATTAAGTGCTGCTTGCTACCAATCATCTCATGCAACTATGTCGTGGTATGCTATCCTACTATTTGTCACAATCTGTTAGCATTTTTCAGGAACAGTCATGTTGTATTATGAACCATGGAGGCCCATCGGGCTCCCTCCTGCAGTGACAGGGTATGCATTATAGTCAACTCAAAGCAAATGTGACCATTATAAAAGCAATAGTTAATCAACCTCAATATAATCCACTACCTTACACAAGGACCTGCCAACTTGAAGCAAGTAAATTCTGCTGGAAAATCCAGAGGCTGTCTTATTTAAGTAAAGTAAGCACATCAAGCACCTTTACAAATCACACTGGACTGCTACCACAGGATAACTGTTTAGCAAGGATAGCATTTTTATGTTGGAAGTAATATCTGAGGCATTTGATGTAGCTATTTAAGTCAGCAATTAACCAGCTCACATCTCACATATGAGTATTGTCTTTTTTCTTTTGCCTACAGCTCCAAATTCTAGCTTCTTATCAATGCAGGCTGTAAGAGGTACCAGGTGATGAATCAAATATATGGATTCCTGTTACCTACAGTAGAGACCAGGATGGAGTCCCTGACATCTGGATCCAGCCCCCACTGGATCCCGTCCTGATTTAGGCATCTGAGGAACAAACCAGCAGGTAAGAGGTCTAATGCCTCCCTTGCTCTAATTCTGCATCTCTCCTCCTGGACACTCACCACCTGCCTCGCTGCTCTCTTGGGATAGCAATAATTTGGGGCTGGCGTTGCAGCCCTTCAGGTTAAACGACCACTTGTGAAGGCAGCGTCCTGTATTAGAGCACCAGTTTACTTCCCAGCTGACCCACTACAACCTTGGTCTCCAAAAATGTGCCTTGGAAACTGGTGAAAGATGATTCACATGCTTAGTTTCCTGCTATCCATGTGGGAAGACTGAATGCAATTCCATGCTTCTAGTCCATGTATGGATGTAGGGGTTTGGGGGGCAGCAGAACAGAGAATGCAAGATGAATGTCCTTCTCTTTCATTGGTGAAATAAAACCACATAGCAACATGTGCCAGTTTACATGTATGTTCCTCAGAGTTGAAAGGAATGTGGCGTCATTCCACTGTAAGCCTTCCAAAGTAGGTTACCTTAGTTCCTGAGACTCACTCAACATTGTGCCCTAGAGGTAATTGTTTTTAAAAAAAAATTGTCTTTTGCCAAGTTTTCCTTAAAACCCATTAAATTGCAAGTTTTAACGAAAGCAATTCTGAAATAGAAAATCCAATATCATTTTGTATCCATTAGTATAAACAATGACAATATTGCACTTATGAAATACGAACTGTAAAAGATAATGTAGGGGATGCTTAATGCCATCTCCACACTGCACCTGTACAGACCCGTGTGGTCCCTTCGCAAAGACATCAAGACAGGCTACTGGCCGTCTATCAGCTGTGCATTGCACACAGGCACACAGTATCACAGGCTTGCAAGTCATTCCTCTGAGCTGACATTTATGATACAATTTCTATTTTGTGCACATGACATAATTACAACCCAAGTAAAATTACTGAAAAGCGGACATGTCAAAAGAAGGATTCAGACACGAAGAATATTTCTCAAGCAAACTTTCAGAAAGACTTTTTCCAACCTTCTGTGAACGATCCTCAAGTATTGATTAAAAGCCTGTGTCAGCAAATGGGCTGTGAAAACACAATGGCATTTCACAAAGTTTGTTGACAAAAGGGAATTAAAGATAAGATTAGCTGGTGAAAGAATTTTGAAATTCACATGCATTTTTTTTTTCATAATACATACTTCCACAAACTTGTTGAAGGTCTTTTGTGTGCACGGACTTCGGATGCTTTTCATTGAGCTTATCTTTTAATTACATTTTCTACACTAATGTCTTCAAGTAACCTCATAAGCATTTCTTTAATGCAAGATTAATATTAAAATGTTATTGATTTGGAACGACTTTGATTAAAAAACATTAAGGTAGTTTTTGATAAAGTGATTCATTAACAAATCAATTTGTTACCTGGCAAAGACTTTAAGGAATCTTTAAATTATGTTAATAGATTTCTTTAAAAAGCCTAGATCATCAAGTATTATCTGCACTGCATCAAACTGTGCCGTCAAATCCAAAGGAAAACCATCTGGCTTCTGGATTGGACAATACTGTAGTTTTGGGTAGTCACTAGTAATACATTTGGTGTCCTCTGCAAGTTGGTGGTGTTCTGACAGTATTTTCACCTATTTCTAACAGCTACAAATAATAAATCTTATGGATCTTGACAATGAGAAAACTAAAGTCTTCCCAATTGGTTCTGTGTTTTAATCATCCATTGTAAGTTTACATCCTGAGGTTTAGTGAGATCTATGATGAATGAAGAGCTGAAAGGGTCCATGTTCAAATAGGCAAGAAAATTAAGATTTCAAATATGTCTTGCTAAGGACAGTTACATGATTACACTATAAACTTCAGCTTAGGGCCCGGCGCGGTGGCACAGTGGCTAAGGTCCTCACCTTGCACACCCGGGATCCCATGTGGGCGCCGGTTCTAATCCCGGCAGCCCCACTTCCCTTCCAGCTCCCTGCCTGTGGCCTGGGAAAGCAGTCAAGGACGGCCCAAAGCTTTGGGAACCTGCACCCGCATGGGAGACCCGGAAGAGGCTCCTGGCTTCGGATCGGCATAGCATTGGCTGTTGTGCTCACTTGGGGAGTGAATCATCGGACAGATCTTCCTCTCTGTCTCTCCTCTCTGTATATCTGCCTTCCCAATAAAAATAAAATAAATCTTTTAAAAAAAATAAACTTCAGCTTTGCCAATTTTCCAATGTTAGCTGATGTTAAGATACAATTCGATTATATTTTTAAAATGCTCTATAGCAATGGAATCTTAAAAAGCCTGAAATTTAAACTTCATTTAGATTTCTCAAGAAAAATTGAATAACTTGAAAATATAACCTTTTAGTTTTTATTCCCTTGCATTTCATTTATTTTCATTTTGTTTGAAACACAGAGTGACACACGGATGCCCTCCAACCATTGGTTCACCCCTCAAATGCCCAGAGGGCTCGGGCTAGACCACCCTGAAACCAGACTCCTAGGGCTATGCCCGCAGTTGCTTCGGAAGAGCGGCAGGCATCCAGCTTCTCGGGTAATGGCTGCTGCCTCTCAAGGTATGCAGCGCTAGAGAGCCAGAATGGGGAGCGTAACAGACTTGACATCCAAAATGACATCTTTAATCAATGTGCCAGATACTTCTCCCCTAGGTTTTCCCTTTAAAACGTCCTGACCCAGGCAAGCAAGAACCTCCACCTATTGAAGGTCTGTTTCACTGAGGAAGAATATCAGTCCCACATGGAATTCTTTGAACTAAAATGCAATTAAACAAAGGCATTTATTATGATGTCGGGATTTGAACACTCACAATCATATCTGACAAATAATCCACTTAAGTGCATATTTAACTGTTTCCTTTTCATTTTTTCCTTCTATTAGCTAAGACATTATTATGCAGAAGATGACAGCAAGGACGAAGATTAGTGCTGCCCGCTTTATCTTGAACTTGGATAAGTGACTTTAACCATTTTTACACTACCAATGTTAAAATTGTAATATAAGAGTGTTGAAGCTAATAACAAACTTATGAAATGGCCATTTTTCTGAGTGACATTCAGGTGTGACAAACAAGAAAAACTCACTGAATTCTAATGGGAGTTGATTTTACTCCATATTAATTTCCCCAAATAAAAATTAAATTAGATAAGACTGCAAAGTTTCTAAAGGTAAATGAATGAATTAAGGTGAACAAGAAAGAATTTAATACCAAACAAATGACTAATAAAACCTTCACACAGTGAATCCCATCATTTGAAAATGACATTTATGAATTTCAAGGCTAAATCCAAAACAATTACACTGTTGGATTCATTTCCCCAAGTTGTGGAGGTGAAAACATAGCATGCGTTATACCAGTAGGGTTTTGAAATGAGACTCAGCCTTGCCAACACATTGGTTCGAACACGTCATCAAAATTAGATATACGACAATGAGTATTGTTTTTTTGTTTCTACTGTGGCTGTGCACATTTTCTTTAGATTCCTGAGCCTCCTTGTGACAAAAGATGTTTCTAAGACAGAGGTAATTGTTCCTGCCTGTTAAAGTTCTTGGAGCAGAAATGGCAAAGCAGCTGATGAAGGTGCACCTGCAATGCCAGCATCACCCAGGCATGCTGTTCTAGTCCTGGCAGCTCCTCTTACATGTAGCTTCCTGCTGGTTCACATGGGAAAGCATCCAATGACTTGCCAAGATTTTGGGTCTCTGCAACCATATGGTACATCAAACTGAAGCTCATGGCTCCTGGCTTCAGCCTGACCAAGTACCAGGTGCTGTAGGCATTTGCGGAATCACTCAACAGATGAAGACTGATTTTCTCTTACCTCTCCTTTCATACAAAACAATTAAGTCTTTAAAAATAAACTTCAGATTTCCCTTTAAAACCTCACGATAATAGTATACACTATTCCCCATGCCTGTCAATACAGCCAAGAAAAAATAAACAGAAGAAAAAGAAGATAGCTTAATATTTTTTTCCGATTTAAAATTTACAAGAGATAATATTTTGCACTGCTTGATGTAGAAGTGGTATCCAAAACTTTCATAAATGGGTACCTTCAACTGCACTGCCTATGGTCATGTCCCTCCACCTTTAGTGCTGGGTGTAAACCTAACCTAGTGAGTCAGAGACCACTGAGCTCCACCCAGTCCTGTCCACACCCATTGGCCACAGAAAAAGAGAGCGAGAAATGTAAGGAAGAATGTTGGTTTTGTGCACTGGTAATTGTTAGCAACATTTTTATTTCCCTCTCTGTTTTTGTTTTTGTTTTTTCTTTCTTATTTGTCACAAGTTCCCCTTGCTGATTTTTGGTTGTATTCTTAAACCTTTTCCTGGTGTTGATAGCTGTGTGCATTCCACTGAAAATATATTCAAGATGTTTTCAATTACCTGCACGCCATTACCTGGTCAATTTCTCCAGGTAAACCGGAAGCAGCCTCGAAGTTTTAATACCCTGGGCACTGTGCATTTCAGACGGTTCTATCAAACATATTTGTGCAGTATGTTGGACTCAATGAATTCATTATTAGGGGTTCTACTCTAGAATCTGTTACTTAGCATAAGACAGAAGGTTGCCAATGAAACATGAAAAGGCGGGAGGGATATGGCAAAGCACACATCTGGAAAGGGCTATTGGCACCAGTGCTGTGAAGATTTCTGCTTGGATGTGATACCTTCTGTGCGGGCTGGCCACGCTGCTAAAGGACATCTTGACTTTCAACATTTCAAACTTAACTGTTGATGAATTTTTCAGAGGCAAGCTTCTATAGCAACAGAACCATGAAAGAGCTTTCAGCAATGTTTTAAGTAAAATCGTTGATCTTTGGACGGACTTTGATAGAACAGGGTTTTAAAAGTGCTTGGACTTCTTTTAAAAAAATTCTTTTTGTGAGCTTTTATCTGAGTTTTACTAGATCCCGAGTCTTTCACATGATTTTCTATATGGGTGCTTATAGTCCACAATTTCTGTTTGATTTTTCCATAGATAGGTGGAAAATTCAAGCATCTTTATAATTTTGCTTGTGATTTGTTGTTAAGATTTCAGTATGGTTTATATATGTGTCTCTATCCTCTGCTACGAAATACATGACATTCTGGGCACTTATTGAACAAACCCACTCAGTGTCTCACCAGCCAATACTTAACAAAGATATAGGTAGGGCCCGGCGCGGTGGCGCAAGTGGTTAAAGGTCCTCGCCTTGCACGCCCGGGATCCCATATGGGCGCCGGTTCTAATCCCGGCAGCCCCGCTTCCCTTCCAGCTCCCTGCCTGTGGCCTGGGAAAGCAGTCGAGGACGGCCCAAAGCTTTGGGAACCTGCACCCGCGTGGGAGACCCGGAAGAGGCTCCTGGCTTCGGATCGGCATAGTATCGGCCCGTTGCGCTCACTTGGGGAGTGAATCATTGGACGGAAGATCTTCCTCTCTGTCTCTCCTCCTCTCTGTATATCCGCCTTTCCAATAAATAATAAAAATAAATCTTTAAAAAAAAAAACAAAAAAAAACAAAGATATAGGTAAAACAAACAAACATGTGTTTATTTTTCACTGAAGATTCTGCCACATTGCTTACATTCATGTCATAATTTCATCAACAAAAGAAAGCTATGAGTGACATATTTCCATTACGTTCTGTTAAAATCTCTTAAGGTTTCAAGGGCGTAAAGTATTTGCCTAAGATTCTGGTAATGGCAATTATTATCTGGGTACAGGAGCTCCAACATGTGTGCAAATGAAATGGCTACATATATACCTGAGCCACATTTATCATTTTCCACACTTTTAAAGAGCTATAAAAGTAAGCAAATGATAACATTCTCAATGCATGTCTTAATTCTAGCTGCTATAACAAAATGATCATTGTATGCATGACTTAAACATCAACAGTGGGTGCCTAGAACTTCTAGATGCCGAGAAACGTGATATCTGGGTGTCGGTACACCCAGCTTCTTATGAGGAACTCTGTCTTAGTGTGCAGGTAACCACTGCAGAGCTGTATACTCCCATGGCAAAAAGTGGCAGTGGGAACAGGACTGCACGAGACATAGTGCTCTCCTTCCTTCTCTCAAAAACAGCACCCATGCAATCCTGACAACTCCACACTCATGGCTTAATTACTTGGCAAAGCCCCCATCTACAAATAAACACTGTGGATCAAAGCTTCAACAAATGACTTGAGGGGGGATACAAACATCCCATTCATGGCCACAAGTTACATAAATTTCAATCTGTAAAAGAACCCCAAGGCATTCCTAAGACTGTTTATCCAACATGGGTGGGGAGTTGGCTCCACTCTCCATGAACTCTCAAGAAATTCAGGTGGATCCACTGTCTTTTCAAGCCCAATCATGATCTGATCCATAAGACTCCTAGCTGGCAACGAGATAACTCCTCTCTCTCATATTTCATATAGAGATATACATGCATGCAAATTTAACTTAAAAGGGAATAGGGCAAACTGTACTATGTATTTATGAGAAGATCTAATGACAACCGTATGTCTCCTAATGACATTCATGCACTGAGAGTATTCTCCTCCCGCTCCCATTCTGCCTCCAAAGTCATTTCCCCCAAGTACCTGCTGGCCTCCCTTCTGTAGCCTGTTACTCAGTGCGTTAAGGTTCTCTAAAACCCACACACGCCTGCCTTCCCTCTCGGCACAGGTGTCTCTTGGACAACCTGCTGAAAGAATCTAAGCCTTCATGCTTACTGTGCCATCATTTGACAAAAGATTCATTCCCTTCATTTTTTCCACCAGGGATTTCTCTCCACTGTTATTTGGTAAAATTTTCAATGAGGTTTGTTCTCGGTAGTTAAACTAAGGGATGCTATTTAACAATCACAAAAACATTAAGATTGCATGTAGTAGAGATACCATCGGACAAGCCTGCATCACACAAACCATGCAACAGGACAAGAGCTGCATTCTCTGAGTCTCTTTAGAGACTACCATATGATAGGAGTTGTAAAGTGACCATTTAAATCTCAAAAGTGGCCTATTGTTAAATTTCTCTGATGCTTTTTAATGAACACAGCGAGGCAAAACATTCTGGGATTCATCCTGTAAATACCAACATCGACAAAGGTAAAACCTAGCGCCATAACATATCATGATGGTTGTAATAACATGACGATGACTTTTCAGGACAGAGAACATTAATGGGATCTTGCAATTTACTTGAACACATGTGATTTACAATCGCTGAACTGAAGGAAAATAGAGGATGAAGAGGCAGCTAATGTGTAAAAGTCACTCTACTGGAGTTTATAATTTCACAGACATGAGAGACCTGGTGATTACAGGACAAGAATTATTCTATTACCAGGAGTGAAACATTCCTACTGACTAAAAAAGATGTAGGTGCACTAAAGAGAAAGGCACTACACAAAGTTTTAATCTTGTTCCTCTTAATTCCCAGGAGAAGTTACAAAGAGAACTGAAATAGTGAAGATTCACCATTTCCCTGGGGGATCGAGTTCGCAGTTCAGTCTGAAGCACAGGTTCAGTTTTTTTCAAGGATGATGACAAAGTCTTCCTGGCATCTGATGGAAATCAATCATGCGCACCTCATATTGCTAATTCACTCAAGTTTAATGCACACTTTGCATTCTAATAGCTTTTTAAAACTAGTTTTCAAATGTGCCTTTGCAAAGGAAGCTCACTGTTCTTAGCTTTCTGCGTTTGATATCATATACACCAATTTTTTTTTTTTACCTAGGAGCTCCCTCCAGTGTATTATTGTTTAACATCTGGATAATGCCAATTCTTTTAAACAACCTGCCATTTAGCTACAAATTTAATTTCCTCCTAAAATTGATACACTTATAGTAACCACATAACCTCAGAAATGACTAGTATGTTATTCCTTTGCCTAACCAAAATTACATGAAAATAGGTTTGTGGGGAGGAAAATTTTGTATTTTAAAAGTACTGAGAAGAAATGACATTCAAAAGAACCCAGTTTATTAACAAAAACATGCCTGAAAGTGTAAATTACCTTCTCATGAATGAAATTCAATTTATGATTCAACAGAAAAATCTGCGAGCCGGATATTTGAGAAATCTGCATCTGTACAGGCTCTTAAGAATCAGAAACCAACCAGAGCTGCCTCAACTATTATGCAAAACAAAAATGAATAACAAAGTAGGCAATTTCCTAAAAGTAAATTAAAATGCAATGGGAAGCACTTCATGAATATTTGTGAGTACTCTTTTCCTCAATGACAAGCACCTGCATATCTTTCACTATTTTTTGCTGTTCAAAACACATTGAATAAATTCTGCTAAACTTACAGCACAAAGGTACCCGCCTAGGAAATTCAATGATGGCACTAATATTTGAAGCAAGCTGCCTCAGCATGCCTTACAGGTATTCAGTTCGAAATTTCAAGAAAATAATAATCTTGAATAAGCAAATCTTCTTTCAGACCATTCTAAGAATATTAATAGAAGGCAACTTGTTTAGTCATTCTGTGGTTCTGGCTTTTCACCACGGGCCTGCTCTCAGATCTCCAGCTGAGTTAAAGGAAGGTGCACTTTTGATTTGCACTGCATGGCCACGTGGGTCATGAAAACCGGCAACATATCCGTGACAGTGACCATGTGTCTCCCAGACAGAGGCCTAGTAATTCAACCCTATCGCAGTATTGTAGAAGAAGTAGGGCTTAAAATCTTAGTCAAATGGCTTCGAGTTTTAAAGCACAATTCAACTTGACCTGTTAGTTTACCTATTAGTATGCCCTGAGTGACACTGACTATGGTCACTGCTCTTGCTTCCCATGATTGCTTGCCATCGTTTATTCCTCATGATGCCAATGGAGCTATCTGTTAGCAGGTGGCCCTGTGGCTCCATTAGCCGAAGTTCATCAGGGCTCAATAGCTTTAGCATGATGGAGTTCAAATTCTGCACAATTGAAAAATGTTTGTTTTGCCACCTCAACCCAGACCACGACTGGTGTTCACACATCAAGCTACAACAGTACAGCGCAATTCCTCTTAGCCCAGACTCCTCTCCAACCTTGCGAAATGATGTCACTGCAAACTTCTGCTGAGAAAAAAGTCTACATTTCCTCCAAGTCCACCCAAATGTATTGAACTCATCACTTCGCAACTTTCAGGGAAAGGCTGAATCCAGAGCCCCTCTACAGCCCCTGCCATAATTTTCCTGCTACTTACTTTATCTACAATAGATGAATATTCTTAGTACAGCAGCCTGAGAGGGCCCTTTAATCCATCAGTCATAACATACCTGTCCTTCACTCAAAACCTTCAAAGACCTCCATCCCTCTCAGAGTAAAAGAAAGTCCAACATATCATTAGTCCTCGCTTACTGCCTGATGTTATTCTCTATTCTTCTGTTTCTCCATTTGCTTCCTCATTTTTGCTTAACCATGGCAGAGGCAACCCCATCTCATGGGATTTACACTTGCAATCTGTATAATTGTGACTTGATCACCCTTTCCTGTATTTGTTCATGTCATCCATCACAGAAGTCATCAATGACCAATCAGCTTTAAAGAACAAATCATGGTGCCCTTATCTTGGGTAATTCTTATTTCCTTGATTCAGTTTATTTTGCTACTAGACTTATACAACATGTTGAGCACATCAAAACTCTTTAATTGTAGCTTTTGTATTAGTGTATTGTATCAGTGATAATCAGCTCATGCTTATTTCACTTCAAAGCAATTATCAGTGGGAAACTCTGTGTGTGTGTGTGTGTGTGTGTGTGTGTGTGTGTGTGTGTGTGTGTATGTGTATGTGTGTGTGTTCTTTCCCTTCCCCTGGAATATACACCTTTAACTTCAAAAGTTAAATTCCTAGCATGGAAAACAGATGTAAAGTACTCAATCCACCTGTGTTGAAGGAACAAATAATATAATACTTAAGTTTCCTATCATCCTACTAACTCCTATAATTTTGATTAAACAGAGAAATTTTGATTTTGTTCGATTGCTTTAACGTGTTTGGTAGGCAGAAGCTATTTGGTCCTTGTGTTTATTAAACAGGAAAACATTTACTGTTGCACTCCTCAAACTCCCCCCTCAACGGGGGGGGGGGGGGGCTGCTAACTTTTAACACAGCTTTAACATTACCATGCCCGAATAGATAAATGTATTTTTTAAAAAAATCTCGCCTTTGTCAATATTGCTTAATTAATAAGTAAAAAATGGTATATAGGTAATCTATAAGACAGATCCATGATATGCATAATTAACATTATTTAGCCACAGTATCACTGTTCTTTAGACTGAAGTCCCACAGATTGGAACCTCTCATTGGAATAAAATACTTGGTGAGATAAAAGTTGGTTTTCAGGTTATTTCTTTTAAAACTCTTCCATAATAATATCAAGTACAAGATTTTGGGGAAGGAAGTACCCTTCATACCTGCTGATTCAAACACTTGAGAAGTTCAGATCTTGTAAATTTTGGTATGGAACAAAAAATATTATATATAGGAAAGTGTCATCAAATTAAGAAACAATGAATTTTGAGATAAAGGAAAAGCAAGGTAGCATCCAGTCCCAATTTTTTTGAGGTTACATTGAGACTCTGTCAAGCTATAAAGGAGAGACACAGCACTTCCCTCCATGTTTTCCAATCTCCACCTGGCCGTGGTGCCCCTTGTCTGTCCCAGGCGATTGGAGGCATGCAGCACACAGTTCTGTGTGGAGTCTGTCTATACTCCAGGCACGTTGGTAAAGTGCATTCTGGATTCTCATGGAGAAAAGCAAAGTGGGAATATTAAACCAAACCAAACCCAGTCATGCTTGTAAAATGGATTATGGAACCATTAATTGTCTGCTTAGAGCCACAAGTTTAAGACCTCTGGGATCTGGTTTCAAAAAATTAAACATTAAAAGATGCTCTGGTGGCCTTCAAGAATTGCTGTGACCTCCAGCAAAGTCTAACCTTCCCATAGGCGAAGGAGAGTGTACACTGTGAACCAGGCTCCCAGGCTAGCCACCTTTCATCCCTTCTTGACCTCTGGGCATGTCTGCTTAATGATGAATTCAGTAATCTAATAGCTTCATAGTTAGTGGACTCTTAGTGCTTCCTACCACAATAAAATGAGGGAAATATATCCCAGGAGCAGGCAGATGATTTCTTATTGGTTGACTGCACGTCACCAACCACAGAGCCCAAATTCTGCAAATCTCTAAACAAATGAGCTTACAGTGAAAGACCTTCTGTGAGCATAACTGAGTGCTCTGAGCCTTTATATCTACTCATTCATTATAAATCTCTCCAGGCCTGGGTTGAGCTTTGAGCCATGGAAATGCATCAAGCCACGGCCAATCAGGTTTTGCCTATTTGAAAAAAAAAAGTCTATAGCAAATGATATTGGCCACAAAAAAAAAAAAAGCACAGTTAGCAACCAGTAACCACGTGATGAACTGGAGTAGCTCACAGAGTTCAATTTTGGGAATCAAAATGACGATGATGCTATTGTATAATAAACACAAGGCCAGGCACTATCAGTTGCAGAGTCTGGTTTTGCAAATTTGCCACTTCCTAAAATTTATTTGTCATCTCTGTCCCCACTGAATGAGGAATTACAGCATGTTCACGGTCACTCACAGACCTGTGCAGAGATGGAAGTTGTCATCTGACCACATGCGTTCCAAGGTGATGGTACATGGAGGCAGGCTTCACTTTGCGTTAGTTTGGATACAGTAAAAGTACATTCAACTCAGGGTCTATTTAGTACTTTGGCAGTGGGAGATGCAGTATTTGAGATTCTGCTGTTTAAAACAACTCCTGCACGCAGTATTAAAGTTCTGTCACAAAAAGGACACAGGAAATAAGTATGTGAGATAAGGTTTGCTCAGACATGAATTACAGAGCTCTTGTGCAATGTTAATGAATAAACCATGCATACCTCCATGCAGAAAAAGGGAGACATTTAGACACACATGCAAACATACATGTGCACATATCTACATAGTCTGTAAAGAGAAACACACAGAAAGCAAGGTTAAGTAGTGACTCCTTGAGAGAAAGAGTGAAACCAGAGGTTTGCTGGGCCTAACCCATATTTCTACTAAGGAGATTGTTTCTGTCTCTGATAAGCCTGGGTATACCCTGACAGAATTGGCTCAAGACATGACTTTGAATCAAGGACAAAGGCTTCTTAGTCCACAACTGGTATTCAAGTACAAGTACATTGTTGCATCAAGTATATCCCTATCAAACAGCTATAATCAATATGGAATTTTTCAGAGTGGCCAGAAATCTACATAAACCTCTTTTAAATTTATTTCCAATCCATTTATGTCCAATGTATCTTAGAACAAACCATAGCCACAAAGCCCATTATTGAGATAACTGTTTTGACGAATACACCATTATGGTTGATGTTCCAAAGAGGCTTTGATGTAAAGCCCTTCGAACGGGTTTAGTTGTAGCTGGGCTAGGCATCCAACATAACTAAAGAAATAACTTTATCTTTCTGAACCTGGTATTCTGAAGGTCTAAATTAAATACTGCAGAGAAAATTCCCTTTTCTACGGCTCCACATACTTTCCTTGCTATGTTTCTTGTTAAGCATAAGTGGTCTTTATTTTGAACTCAAGATTTCCACCACTTTTCTGTCCTCTGTAGCTTTTGAACAAACAGACATTCTCCAACTGTACTAATTTTAGTAAGACATGGACTCATCATTACAGATGCTGCAGTAACCAACAGCTTTCACCCGCAACAAGGACAGGAAGCAGCATGTACAAAGAGATTTTAAAAAGTGATGCAAGGTATAAGCAGAATTCTATGTACCATACAGAATAAAGGGGAGTCATTGCGGAGCATGGCTTGGAAAACTCAATACAACCTTTACAAATTTCTAGGTGTTGAATGTCCAGTCATGGAGCAGTGTGGATTTAGCCTAGCGATGAAGATGCCCATGTCCCACTTCAGAGCATCCCTACTTTACCTCCTACTTCTAATTTCGCCCCAACGCAGACCCTGGGATGAAGCAGTCATGCATCAAGTAACCGGGTCGTGCTATTAGTCATGGGAGGGTTTGGAGCAACTTCCGGACTTTGGTTCAAGGACTTAACTAGCAGATAGAAGCACTCTCTCTTCCTTTCTACTGCCACTCTGTCTCCTTTTCTTTCCTTTTCTAATTTCTTGTTCTTAATAGAAAACAAGCAAGGGAACTACCCTGGAGGTATCTCACACCAAGCAAACAGCATGTGCCAAACCCAGAAGGAAAGAAAAACCACTCTGTAGTCTTACAGATGTTTTAGCATATTTCTATTTCTTTTTTTTTATTTTAATAACATATTACTAGGAAAGACTCAAACACTAGCATGAAGGAGTCTCAAATTCTCATGACTCCAGTATGTTCTGCATTAGTCTCTGATTGTCTAGCAATGGAAGTATTAATTAAGTCCAAATTAGTTATGGGGGCACATAAATGTTTTATGCTCTGTTCATATTCTTTCATTTAAGTAAATTAGCAAACATTTACTTTAGCAAATACTAAGGGTTCAGAATTCCCATCAGATGATAACGCGCTAAAAGTAGAATGTGCTTCAGGGAAAGGGAGAGTGGTCCACTGCACTGGAATGAGATAGAGTCTGAGTGACAGGGCTGAGTAACGTGCATGTTCATCAAAGAATAATGCTGACTACCAAAATAATCTTCCAGTGGCCATGCACAGCTGGTTGGTCTGTTGATGCCTATCATGAAACTTTCAACCCGGTAAGTTGACACTTTCTTTCCCTGGAGTAGGAGTTCAATAAAGTAGTTAGGACAGCACTTGGACACCTACATCCCACAGTGCAAATGCTGAGTTCAAGTTCAGCTCTGCTCCCAGATTCCCGATTGCTGTTAATGCATGCTCTAGGAGAACACTGGGTGATGGTTCCAGTACTTGGGTGCCTTCCACAGCACGAAGCCAGACAGAGCTCCAGGTTCCTAGGTCAGCAGAGTCAGACCTCAACTACTGCAGGCACTGGTGGGGAATGAGTTATTGGATCAACATTTCTGTCCCTTTGCCTTTCAACTAAATCGCATAAACATTTCAAAAGTCAAACTATAACTCTTAATGAGTAAATCAGTTAACACTAATTTTCTCGACTGATAATAGCAACAACACAGCAAAGGGCACCTTAGAATTGCATAGAGTATGCTTCCTGCAGTACATGCATGAAGCTAAAGGAGTACAGTTGAGATGTACTTTATTAGTCACTGACACTAAATGACAATTACTTTGCATCTGCATCATACATAGCCGAGGGTACATCATAGATTTGCTGTGCTACAACAAGGAGGCCATTC
This sequence comes from Ochotona curzoniae, assembly GCF_017591425.1. Taxonomy (NCBI): domain Eukaryota; kingdom Metazoa; phylum Chordata; class Mammalia; order Lagomorpha; family Ochotonidae; genus Ochotona; species Ochotona curzoniae. The sequence goes on from NW_024466502.1 coordinate 13,537,650, forward strand.
TGAAAAAGAAGCCATGCACTTAACAGGGAGGCAAGAAAACTAGTGATCTAATTATGGCATATGATAAACAGAGGGGAAAAGGCAGCTAATACAAAAATTTCAATTTGAGTTTTCTTCCACTTTTTTTATGATTAAGGTAATTGTTAAAATCTTCTCTCCTCACTGTCATAATTGGTTCTAAGACATGGAAATATTTGCTCCACACCCGTGCAGAGGTGCTAGTAGAAGTGGATTCAGTTTACTGTAAATTACTAGCACTTTTCAACACATCTAAAATCTTAAGGGTTATATAAAAAATGTGCCATCAATGTTGTACTCAGAACTTTCATTCCTGGATCCTGTGAAAGCAGCCACAGGAAGTGACTACTGTTACTATTTTACGTTACTTGAAGAAATTAAATATTAACCTAGCAGGGTCTTATAATAAAAGTAATGGCTATGCATTCCACTTCTGGGAATTCACTCAAAGGGTATGAGCTGTTTATATGTGTCATGTGCACCCTCATGTTTACAGCACCTCGACTCACACTAGCTAAGATATGGAATCAATCCCCATGTCCATCAACCGAACAGGTTAGAAAATCTGACATATATAAACATGATGAAATCATACTCAGACATAAAAAGAAAGATATTCTGTGTTTTGTCACAAAATAAATGCAATTGGAGACTATTAAGCATAGAAAAATTACCCAGTAGCCAAAAAAACAAATATGACGCTTTCCCTGATTTGTAGCAATAAATATACACAACACAAAAAATTTCAATGCACATGAGCAAAATTTACAATTCAAGATTTGATTATTGTTTATAGCACTTCTCTATACTCCTAAGAAATAGTGGTTTTCCTATTTCCTACTCATTGGATTCTTAATTTAGTGGAAAATTAAGCTTGTTTTTATAAAGCAAATTAAAGTATGCCATTGTCAATACTAAAAGGAAAATAAGATGAGGAGGAGAGGATGTGAGTGAATGAGGGCAGGAGGAGGAGTGGGATGAGAAATATTATGCTCTTAAAACTAAATACATGGGGCCCGGCGCGGTGGCGCAAGTGGTTAAGTCCTCGCCTTGCACGCCCGGGATCCCATATGGGCGCCGGTTCTAATCCCAGGAGCCCCGCTTCCCTTCCAGCTCCCTGCCTGTGGCCTGGGAAAGCAGTTGAGGACGGCCCAAAGCTTTGGGACCCTGCACCCGCGTGGGAGACCCGGAAGAGGCTCCTGGCTTCGGATCGGCATAGTATCGACCCGTTGCGGCTCACTTGGGGAGTGAATCATCGGATGGAAGATCTTCCTCTCTGTATCTCCTCTCTGTATATCCGCCTTTCCAATAAAAAATAATAAAAATAAATCTTTAAAAAAAAAAAAAAAACTAAATACATGGGGTCTGGAGCAGTAGACTAGCAGCTAAAGTCCTCGCGTTAAACACTCCGGCATCTCATCCGGATGCTGGTTCTCATCCCAACAACTTCACTACACATCTAGCTCCCTGCTTGTGACCTGGGAACCCAGTCAAGGACAGTCCAGAAAAGCCTTGGGACCATGTGAGGATCTGGAAGAGGCTCCGGGCTCCTGGCTCCTGGCTGCGGATTGGCACAGCTGTGGCCATTGTGGCCACTTGGGGAGTGAATCAATGGACAGAACATTTTCCCTTTTTGTCTCTCCTCCTTTCTGTATATCTGACTTTCCAATAAAAATAAATAAATCTTAAAAGAACACTAAATATGTAAAACATGTGAAATTTATTTTCTTTATTCTAAAACAGTTTTTTTAAATGGCAGTGCCTGTGAAATGAATGAGAGAGGCAATTTTAAACTGAAAAGTGAGAGATTAAGACATTCTTATTAACATATATGGGTAGTAGCAGCAAGTTGGGAAGAATTCTGCATTATCTAAAGAATAAAATATGAGTAAGTTTATTACAAAATTAGTGCAATGTAAGAATTTAAGAATTTTTTTGAAAAATGAAATGCTTTATAATAACCAGCCAAGGATTATATGATCATTAAATGATTGTACACTGATGCATACTATTTTTGAAATTGTGAAGGATATATTATACCTAGTATAAACATACACACATATAAAAACTAATTAACACAAAAGATAATTGAAATTACTGATGATTACTACTCAAATTTTTATTAATTATAAATAATACCGACATTCAAGCAGCTTTCATTTCATTACAAAATCAAAGAATATTTTGAAAGCTACCAAATGCCCTGTTTCTGATAAACTGATACATTTCCCATAGCTCCTTTTCTGAAAAATATCAACATTTTATTACCTTGTCTTGACATTAGGAACAAACTAATTAAAGACAAATAGGAATAGGGCTGGCATTATGACTCCGAAAGTTAAATTGCCACTGGTGACACTGACATCCCAAATGGGTTCTGCTTCCCACCTAGCTCCTCTGCTTCTTGTCCAGCTCTCATTGGTGCCCTGGGAAGGGCAGTGGGGGATGGCTGGGTGTCTGGACCCCCGGCATGTTACAGGAGCCATGGATGAAGTTCATGGTTCCTGCCTGGCTTGGCCCTGGCCACTCTAGCCACTTGGGGAGTTGCCAAATAATGAAAGACCTCTGTCTCTCTCTGTGTCTCCCTTCCCTCTCCCTCTCCACGTGTAACTCCTTCAAATAAAGAAATGTTTTCCCAAAAACTTCAACAGAAAAATAAAAGTTTAAAATAAAAGACTAAAGTATTTGTATAGATCATCTGTATAAAAGGATGACTGTTTAATGCTCAAATGTTAAATGATGTATTTACTGATTGGCCACTTAACCGCAAAGTGCACTGACAGACTTTGAAAATGATTTTTCATAGTTAAGAATTGGAAAGGATTAAAGTTTTAATATTAATCATTTTGAAAATGTATTAATGTATAAGAAAATACAATAAAATGTGATTTATTCTCCAGTTGCTTTATTACTATTATGGAAGATGGGCTTTAATTTTTCCTTTAAAAATTAGTGGAAATTTTGGATGATTGCATCAGCAAGTTTCTCCAGAGCATGGCATAGAATAATTAGCTTGCAGTGGTCAGCAATTTTTGTGTGTACAGTATAATAAACATTTTATAATCTCAACATTGCTTTCAGTATAAACTCAACTATGCTTTTGGATTTTTGTACTAGAGCTCACTAACTAGTCCGAATTTGAAAACCAAGTGAGAATCATATTATTTCAAATTCTAAAACAATTATACATGTACCAAAAAATTAAAGTAGAAGGAAAGCCACTACACAAAGTATCATAATTTTTGCCATACATGGAAACATGATTCTGTTTTCCTGATTTTTAAGGAGTTTGTTTTTGAGGATAAAATAGAATTTAAAATCTTAGATGAAAAGAAAAGGACAAAAAACAGCTAACATCCAGTAATGAAAATCCCAACACGATTTTAGAACAATACCTTCTGTTTAAACATGGTTCAACCTGTGCCACCCTTCCTTTTCATTATTGCTTGCATATTTGCATGAACACCGACTTGAGTTTTTCAATATTTATTTAGCTCCTGTGGCTTAGTTGCTACCTAAACTCTTAATCCTTCCTTTGTGACATAAATCCAGTCACTGTGGAGATCATTCCACTGCCACTGACAGAGGATTACAGCTTCACGTGGGCAATCTTCAGCTAGAACAACAGATGAATACGTAGCAACCTAATATCCACAGCAGAGCGCTTTGGCAAGAGCCATCGGAGAAGCCTGGGCTGCAGAAGAACCAGGGCAGCCTTCCATTAGCAAAGGCACATGCCAGGACTCTGATGCACACACTGTTAGGCTCGTTTTTTTTTTTTTTTTAAAGAAAGCTAAAATATGTAGGAATATCACAATAGTATCATGATATTTAAGGCATATAATAATCACTGAAAAGGGGAGCATTTAGCCTAGTGTTTAAAACATGGCTTTGTCTCTAGCTTCTGACTCCAGTTTCATGTTAATACATTCACTGGGAGACAGTGGTGAGTCCTCAAGAAATCAAATCCTAAGAATCATGTGGGAAATCGGAATTAATCTTAGAATCATGGGAAATGCTTTGGAAAATCCAAATAATTCCTAGAATCTGCTCCACCCATGAAACACAGACATCTGGGGAGTGAACCAACAGATGGGAACTTTGTTTGAGCTCTCCCCTGCCCCTATAACTAATAAAAGAAAAACTAAAAGCTGAAAAACTACATTATACCCTACTCAGCACGGTAAAGTACACCAACTCTTCTATTTGGCAGATTAGGAATTCTAAATCTCTTATAAGCAAGATCTTCAAGCATGAATAGAACAACTTTGGTATTACAGAATTTGGGAGGTTTGATGAGACTGTAATTCCATAATTTGTATTAAGTGTCTAGTTCTGCGGCTGGAACATTAGTGCAAAGTTTAGACGTGTATTCACTATGATTGCTTGTAGGTCATCTATCATGTCACCCTGAGTTTTGGCTGAGATTAAGCAAGCCAAAACTTTGCCTTCTTGAGTCAGTTCTTCAACTGTAGAAAAGTCTTCTTTCATCATCCACTTAGTGATACATTTCCTGCATGTGGTTCTTTGCATTCACTGCTTAAAATGGGGTGAATTGCAATGCTCAAGTGCTGCCCAGTGTTAGCTAATGCATGAAGGCTGTGATGTGGCTCAGAAAAAATACCTACACTGGACGTTTTTGCTCCAAGCATGACTACAGTGATGCGTAGGAAGGACCTCGGTGTTCGTGAAGCAACCACAGTATACAAGAAAAAGCAGGGCATTGTCTGACTTATGGTAGGTGCCTTGCAAAGTGCCAAATTCCTCATGCATGGTAAAGGAGAAAGCTCTGAAAAAGGTTAACATTGTGGATTCATGGTATGACAACTGAGTTGTTTATATTCATTAGCTCAGTGTCCCTGTGAACTTCATACAGCAAACATATCATACTTAATGAGAATCCACACTATGCACAGGAGCAAAGTGAGGGCCATCTCTCAAATGCACTGCTTTGCACAGAGCGTACAATTGCCACATAAAACACAAGACACTCAACTAAATCTGAATTTCAGATGAGCAACAGGCTTTTTAGCATGTTGCTGAGTATGAGCTAATCAATATTTTAAACGGAAATTTGGCCAAACATCCTACAGTATTCTTTCTTAATTTTAGCAAATTACTAGTTTACAGCCTATGTAATACTAAAGCAAACCAACTGCTCACCTATAGAAACAAATAACAACCGAATCTGCTTATACTGCTTTCCATATAATTTTTTGAACAGTCGAATTCTTAAGTCAGAACTGTCATGCTTTGATGCTGGATAAAGCGTCTTGTATCTTCCTATTAAAAATGCTCTAATACTTTGTTTCATTGTTTGGCAGATAAGCAATATGCTCTTTATGTAGGTTTGTTTGCCTTGAGCATTTATCAGCAAAAATGCAAAAATATCATATCTACATCAGCAATACAGTTGCTAACTTTAAAGGGTTAGTGAAGTTCATCAAAATTATAAGGGAATCTGTGTTATAGGTGTCCCATTACTTAAATATGAAAATGTCAACACTGTCCATTAAAAGTATCACTTCTATCTAACTTCATGTTTGTAAAATGTGATACGTAACATGAAGCACAGGGCTCATTAGCGTTCACTTTACTAACTGTGACAGAGACTGAGCCTTAGAATTCGTGTTAGTGCTCTCTCACCTAGAAGTTGTTCTATTTTCAACGTGATTCCATAGCTACCACCTTCAGAATTAGTATCTGACACACACAAAAACAGGTAGTTGCAAGAGGAATTACTACCACTAATTATCCATCTCTCCAGATTTCTGGCACTAGGAAAATTCTTGCTCTGTAGGTGACTGGCTCTGACCAGTGTGAAAGTAAGATGCTGCATTCAAGCACGTTAGCAGTGGTGGTGAACACCAGACTAGGCACTCGTGTGACTATAAAACCTCTTGGTGTTAGAGGAGAACACTGGACCGAACGGACCTAGGACTCTGGCTCAACACGTGGAGGGCTGTGACCCAACATCACGAGTCAGCAAACTGGAACCCACAGGCCAAACCCACACTGCCCCCTGTTTTTTGGAATAGCCATTCAGAAAAACTTATAATGTTTTCTTATTACACCTTTAAGAGTCAAACGTGAAAATGAAGGCACTAACTTTAGTGAAAGCAATTGCTCACAGTTGTTTATCATTACTCCCTGTTTTTGCTCTGCTTAAAATCATTGTCATCTGGCCCTAATCAAGAAAACTTCGCTAATCCCTAACCTGAAGATTTGGCTTCCTATATTGCAGTCTTTATCTAACCGAGAGACAAATTCATTTAATGCAGCAGAGGTCTTCATTATTCGTCACAGACACCTTAATATAGACTTGGTTTCCAGTACTGTAGTATAACAGAAGACTTTTCTGAGACTCATCTTCTTCTTTCTAAAATGGGTACATATTCAATCATTAACACATTATGTATATACACAATACATATAATATGTACAGACTAATATATATATATATACACATACAGATATTAGTCTACAAATCAGGATGAGAAATTAAGTCAGTGTAGTTGTGCTCAAGAAATAAGACAATGTACTGATTACAGAAGGGTCTTCTAGGTGTATAACAATTTTGTCAAAGTGAAACTTTATCTATGATAAACCCCTCAGCGTATGTTTAAATTCATTTTCTAAGTAACTCCTCATTGATTTTTCTCATACACTGTTCACGTTACTCCTTGGGAAGCACTTTATCATTCATTGCTCAACATACATTTCCACGCCACAGTGTCTTGTAAATATAAAAGCAAAAACCCACCGACTGCTCATTTTCTAGGTCAGCTTGCAAGGTCTGCAGAGTCAGAGGAGAATCCATATGAAAATGCTGCCAAGCAATTTCTGTCCGAAAATTAAGCCTCCGGACTTCATAACATGATTTCTTCCGAGAAGAATTTTTCACCACCTCTGGGATTGAGCCTTCTTTCTAACGAGACACTTTCAGCTGGGGACAGTTCCTGGCAATGATTATTCCCCAAGGTGCTATTTCTCCTGAGAGGAGTCTGAATCAAATTATGGCCCAGAAGTTTGTGATTTAAACATTTTAGAAAATGTCATGGATGATCCAAGACCCATCTCCAATTGTCTTTACATTTCTAGACTTGGAAATCATCTCTAATTAAACAATGCCTGGCTTCAGAAGATAATGCCAAGTGGTTTTCCTTGTATGTTTAATAATCCACCAACTTGAGGCACAAAATAATGAAACACACAGAGTAAAATGCTCATTTGAGAACAAAACATCCATCATGTATGACATAGTATTGAATACGTCCATGACGTTAAAGGAGGTCCTTGTTAACATGAGAATGCTTCCCAGACATGGATTGAGGCATTGACACACAGGAGTATAATTCTTTTTGTTTGGTTGTTTGTTTTAAACATTTATTTATTTATTTATTGGAAAGGCAGATATACAGAGAGGAGAGACAGAGAGGAAGATCTTCCATCACATGATTCATTCCCCAAGTGGCCCCAACGGCTGGAGCTGAGCCAATCCTAAGCCAGGAGCCCTTTCCGCGTGCAGGGTCCCAAGGCTTTGGGCCGTCCTTGACTGCTTTCCCAGGCCACAGGCAGGGAGCTGGATGGGAAGTGGGGCTGCCAGGATTAGAACAGGCGCCGATATGGGATCCCGGGGCATTGAAGGCAAGGACTTAAACCACTATGCTATCACACCAGGCCCCTGAAGTATAATTCTTAACCCAAGCACATGGGCTACTTCAGGGGTGTGACATTTTGTAGAATTTCTCCTGGAGGAAGACTGAGTCACAGGATGAGAAAGTGCTGGGATGGCTGCTGCAAATCTATTGTTCTTTATGATCATCATCTATTTTTAACCACAACATTTTTAGGCTTTTTTTAGCAATAATATGTGGAACCTCTTTCACTGTGCTAGAACAAGATTTTTCTTTATGAATAAGTGGTTTTTAAACCAAGGTTTTCCAAAACTTATCAAGATAGCCCTATCATCCATCAGTTAATTTATATTTTACTCCAAGTAAGACATGAATTAATGTGCAAGAAGAGTTTGGAGGATACAAAAATACATGCTCATGGAATATCAATATGCCTTTTTAATTTTACACTCTGGCTGATTTTCCTGAGAAAGTCAGTCCCTTATTACTTCAAAGACAAATCGGAGTGTGCTCTTACCACTAGCTCAGGTGCAACTAGCCAATCATGACCACACCTCAAAGACACTCTGCCCTGAACATCTGAAGCTCTAAAGATGTTTCCTGACCTACATTGTTACACAGCTCTCCAATCAACCTCTGTACACTTGTATTTCACCATTTTCCTCTTCACGTTCCTTCCAACTCCACGAGTCATCATCAGATAAATCATTTAGTCCTGTGTTTCCTTTCTTAATAGCATCTCGGTTTCTCACTTCCATGTCTTTCATCCTGGACATGACACCAGGCGTCACTTGTATGCCCTGACTTACTTGCACATGGTAGGCTGGTGCATGCCAGAGAATACTAAGAAATAAGAGCCGATAGCAATGAAAGAGAGGAAATGAGCATCAAAAGTGATGATCTGGCAGAAAGCAAGATCATGATCTCATTGAGGTACACAGAGGAGTAAGACCTGTCAGTGAAGAGGTGGCAGATGCACATAGGAGCCCTTACGGACTGTGAGGTTTTAAAGCAACTAATTTACTGTCAAATCAGATTTTACTCCTAAACACAGCAATCTGTGGTTATAACAATGAATATAAAAATAAGTAGGAAAACTCTTAAGCGATGTATGCTACCTTCAATTTACAGAGTCCCCGAAGAGCTAAGCCCTCATGTACCATGGTGTCAGGAATAAAAACTTCCCTTTCCCTGAGATGTTTACTGTTCTGTGTTGCAGGTGGTCCAATACGAGTTCAACCCCATGATTGGTTATCATTGACTTGGAGTCAGCATCTGCCCTCCCACTGCTTATTCTATTTCTGGGAGCAACAGGATCAAAGAAGGCACATTTCCAAACCCAACCCAGCTTCCAGAGGTGCTCCAGAGTCAGCACAACAATCCCATTTCTTGAAGCAAACTAAATTTGGAAAATTGGAAGCCCTGGGAGCAGCAGGATTTGACCGATGACTCTGACACTTGTCAGGTGAAGTCTAATAGCTTTTCCTTTTTCTTACACTTTTGGCACAAAAAGACCTTTCGGTTAAGCTTCTGATCTTTATAAATAAGAACATCTGGAAATAAATAATATCCTTAGTATAAAACCAATATATCATAAACTTAATAGTCCACTAAGAAATATCAGGGATGAGGCATTTGCTCAACAGGCCAATCCTCCGACTTCAAGCACCAGCATCCCTTGTGGTGCCAGATCTTGTCCAGGTTGCTCTACTTCTGACACAGCTCCCCGTTCATGTTCTGGGAAAGCAGAAGATGACTACAAGAAGCTCCTGGCTTTGGATCAGCTCAGCTCAGGATCAGTGAGCTCAGCTCCCTGCAGCCATTTGGAGGTGTGAACCAACTGAAGAAAGATTCTCTGTCTCTGCTTTTATCTCTAAATCTGTCTTCCAAACTTAAAAAAAAAAATCACTGGGAAACTCAGGTGAATTTATTGTCAAGTATATTTGACTGAAACTGTGGCTGCTTTGCCTCAGAAGTCTGCCTGAGTGTGAGTGTTAAAGAAATTAAGGATTGTGAATAGTGGTATGCAAACTTCTGTTTTCCTACTCTAAATACAATTTTGGCAACAGCAACTAATGGTGAATGAATAAACACAAAATGAGTAAAATATAGATGGAAAACACAAGACTTTTTGCATAGACGTTTTAAATCGCCTACCTATGTTCCCATTAGATTTTTAGAATCTTGACAATCCTTTCAGAATTAATACCTTGAGAATTGTCTGTAGCTGACAATGAAGGTTTTAAAATAGATCAAAGAAAACCATAAAGAACACAACTTGTATATGTCTACAAATAGGATAAGTTTTAAGCATCTTCCTCCGATGTTTGGAGATACAGCAGGAAAATGAGTAACACACTCTACATTCAAATAGGTGCATCAGATTTTATTTAAGAGTGTACCAAGGGCTCTTTTCTTAGGAACAACACAGAATAAATTACCAGCAGGAAAGAACCTGAAGCTGGAAAAGTCAAGCAAAGTCTAACAGCTCCAAGGAACTCACACAGGGCAGAACAAGAAACCAATGTGGGATTTGAGGCAGTGGGGCGGGGAGGAACCACAGCCAGCAGATGTGACTCCATGGCCTGGAATTATCCTAAAGACTTGCCAACTGGAGTGAGGACAATGAGGGTTCAGGAGGTTGCCCTAGGTTTTTCAATGAGTCAAGGATGGAAGAGAGGGGATTATAAAGTCTCAGGATGCCTAAAAATGAAAGATATTTTCTTAGCATAGGACAACCTAAGCCATATGAGTCAGTGGGTTTAATCCCTCTGTACCCTACATATGACTTATTCTGACAGAAGTTCATACAAGTGACATCCACAACTCTTACACATTAGTCTTGGCTCCCTGGGACATGATGTGGACCTGTGTCACAACCTTTGCTACATTCCTTTCTCATTGACATCATTACTGTTTTTATGGCTCAAAGAATGTGGAATAATACTAAGTTTGTATGAGGCTAAGGACATGATTTGTTATCATTTGCCCTTCAGCCTCCAACATTGTCAACATCATTTGCTTTAACATGGAAGTTTTATTCGTAGTCTTTTATTTTCTGTGTTAAATGGCCATATAGTCCTGTTAACTGACCAGTATTATTACTCAGCATATAGAATGCCAGATCTTCTCTTTTGAAATACAATTTCCTTTTGGCTTTATGCCCAAACACAGTTAAGAAGTATCAGCTCCCTAGGCAGACTTCATTGTCTTTGAGTTAAATACAGTAAGAAGTGCTGATGCTTCCCTTTCTCTAATATCTCCACACTCTAATCTGTTATCATTCGCCCCTAGTTTCTCCCTTGGCTAAGAATTTACTGCACGTAATATGGGGGGGACAAGTCCCATCATACAATGATAACAAAAAGGATGATACTTCAGCAGTGTGCACAGGAGTAATCGCAACACAACAGATGCTCAAGGCTACTATCTGAGTCAATGTGAAGAGTGGCACATTGGGGTTTTTGTCCAACATGAGATGAATCTGTATTTCCATTTTTTTTAAACTCATAAAGTTCCAGGCAGGATCAACCACAGAGTCATGTAGGAACAATATGATGACATCAATATCACCTTTTCTTTAACCATTAGTTGTGCATGGGCTAACATATTGAAAAGGCATGTAATTTAAATTGCTTAAGCAATGTTTAAATCAGGAGGAAAATGCTGGTGTAGCCAAATATTTTTTAGCAAACTGTTGTATGTTTCTTGTTTAATGTACACTATTTAAATCATAAATTTTCTGTGCCAGGTATAGTTTTAAATATACTAAAAACATTAACATACTGAAAGTTATTAACTATATAGAGTAGTTGTGAATTACCAATAAATTTTACAAAGAAACAGAGATAGTATCAGTGAGTTGTCCAAAATCACAAATTTTGCCAGTGGCAGAGGCAATCTAGCTCCAAAATTCAACTTCTCCCATTGGAATTAGCTGTCTTTCTTCATAAAATAATGTTGACTCTAAAACCCTGCCTTGAAAATCTGGAATTAGCATTAAATTTTCATATTTCAAAACAGTATTATTGAAAATATGGATACATAGTAACTATATACATAAAGGCAAATACACTACACATATATTTCTCTGAAATCTTACTAATAATTAAACATTTTCAATCTTTAGATTTACTTTCCAAAAACTCTTAAATGATTCACATTGTTTTATCAGAGACAAATGAATTTTAAATGTTCACTGATTTCTACTGGAAAGAGAAACACCTGTTTTTTTAAACACTCACCATACTTATTCCCTGAAAACAACATCATGCTCAACCACAAATTGAAACGGTAGAAAAGAAATTTGAACAAAGATGATAAAGGATCAACGTAAACTCTTGTGACTAAGCCAACTTACTCCCCTCTGCTTTCTGTCTCCTCTGCAGCATTTCAACTCTTCCAGCTTGGCTTGGCACCCATGCTACCCCACTGTACCATCAGTTACTCTGTCCAGGGTCAACGGCTCACCAACTTTATCCTTAGACACCCAGAAACTGACACCTGCAGCTTTTGATCATTCTGATTCTTTCACACACTCTGCCATTTCACTCTTTTTCTATTAAAGCAAACTTTTAAAATTCTGGGTGTACCCCAGAATTATAACAATAATATTCTTAAATTAATAACGGAAAAACCCCACTGACAGGCACCATGAATCTTGCGTGCTGGCCCCTTTATGGTTCACACAGTAACATATGTTGTTTTGGTGGAGATGAAAGCCACAATATTTTAGATGCGAAAGAGGTGGCGGATGTGAAAACTACTGACAATGAGTCTTTCAGTAAGCATGTCTATTCTTACCATTTAAAAGTAGGGAACATCCAGCTCAGTGAGTTTTAGCATCAGGCCAAAGATGGCTTAGCTAGTTATTGTAGCATCCCAACACTAAACAGAAGTGTCCGACTTTGAGATATTCTCTCCTACTCTAGAGTTAATACATCTGCTTTCAAAAGAAAGCCCTTGCCACATGTTTAGGAAACATTGCATATTGTATTCTCTGTTAGGACATAAACAAAATGTATGAGCATATTCAAGGCTCTGACATGCTCAGTAAAGAGATCTATTAATTCACTGAAGCCCAAGGTGCTTGAATTTTACAGATTTCTACAAAGTTTTGGGTGTGTTGTTGTTGTTTTACTTTGATGCAGATCCTAACTACAGTATTCCAAGAACCCAGAAGGGAAAATGTCAGTCCTATCCAATGTGCTAACATTTTCTGTGACCCATGCAGGTCATTACAATCAGATTTATTTTCTCTCCTTTTTTTGATTTCCATGCAAAATTCTTCAGAAACTGATATGCCTCCATTCTTACATTTGTTTATCTCCCCCTAACTCTTCAGTTTGTGTCTACTTTACCTCCTGGCAATCCATCGTGCATATTTTAAGCATTTCCAGAAGGCACCCTCAAGTTGTATTTATTTCTTTTTTGTTTGTTTGTTAAGATTTATTCATTTCCATTTGAAAGTCAAATATATAGAGAGGAGGAAAGACAGAGAGGAAGCTCTTCCTACATTTCCCCAGCAACCAGAGCTGAGCTGATCCAAAGCCAAGAGCCTAGAATCTCTTCTGACTCCCACAGCTTTTCGCCATCCTTGACTACATTCCCAGGCCACAAACAGGGAGCTGGATGGGAAGCAGGGCTGCTGGGATTAGAACTGGTGCTCATATGGGATCCACATGTTTGTAAGGCAAGGACTGTAGCTACCATTCCGGGCCCCCAAGCTGTGTTTTCGATGAACTTCTCTGTGACACAAACTATTAGGAATAACTTAATTTAACTATATCAATTCTCTTTCTTGATCATGTTTATACCAATGTATCATAATACTCTGGCTTAATCCATTCTTTTCTATCCCAATGCTTCTTCCACTTACCCTATAACAAAGTATTTTTAATTATTTCATAATTATTTCATTTTTGCTTCTAACTTTGAATCTAGCACCAAGGGAGACATAGAAGGATGTAACACCCTTGTGTATCTGAAGTTAACTCTTAGTCTGAATTCCACCCTCAGATCATTTCACTGCTCGGAATGTCAGGTAGCTTATCCGCCACTTGGACATTTATACATGGTAAAGTAGTTTACCTTATCTGCCAGTTGGACATTTATACGTGAAAGATCTTGCAAATCTCTTTTTCCAGATGCAAGAAAGAAGTCCTTCCCACCCTCCCACCTGAGCTCCATCACGCCGGTCTCTGGCTCTTCTCTCAGCTCTGCTGTCTCCACCTACATCACCACACTCCTGGGAATTCTACCAGAAACCCTAGGATAAGCATGCTTACTTACAGTCAGCAAGTTTATGTTTCCTAAACACGTTTGGAAGGTAAACACAGGGATGATAAAAAAGATGAAAACACTTTTGAGAATTATGGAATAACTAGCAAAAAGCAGGACCAACTCCTGGAACTGAGGAAAACAATCATGGAATTGTTTCCCAATTTCAAGAGTTGAAACTTCTCTGAACAGGTTGTCTGTAATGAACAAGGGAATCAATGTTCTACACATCAAGGCTTATCCCTTCCAACTCTTGTCTTCTGAATGTGAACGACCAATGTCAGCCATCTGAAGTATACTTTGGGCATCATCATCTGTTTGGCTGGGAGAATCTCTCACTGTATTCCTTCCTGCCCAGACCCAGCTTCTTCCCATTTGGGCTTTGGATGTGCTATTTTTTTTAAATATTGAATTAATCAAAAAGACAATGAGAACTGCTGTTACGGTATGGGGAACTGGAAACCTCACATCCATGTAGAAGCACCAGAAAAGGGAAACAATTTGACAAGTTTGTCAGTCAGGCACGGCATCAGCATGCTGTACTGACTTTTCACTGTGAGAAATAAAAACATACATCCATGTACAAACTTGCAAATGAGCACTCAGAAAGCATTATTCACAACATTCAGAGACTGTAAATGGCCCTCATGTCTACTAATTGATGAATAGAATAAATAAAATGTGGAGTATTCATGTAACATAATACTATAAGCAGTAGCATTGGAGTTTACTTCCAATACTACTTCACAAGTGTGCTGGAGTTTACTTCCAACGTATACTCTAGCATTCATGATGCAAATAAATAAAAGGTGCATTTCCATGAAATGTACAAAAAGGACAAATTCACTAAGGTAAAAACCAGATCATTGGCAGGCAGGGCTAGAAAGAGTGGAAATCAGACACTATGGAATGGATACAGTATTGAAGAATTAAACAATGATGGTTGAAGGAGAAGTTTTTAAATCTATTAAAATCAGAGTAGTTCAAACTTCAAGCAGGTAAACCTCATTGTGTGTGAATTATCTGCTGACAAAATTGTCAATTTCAAAAATCTCACACTTTTGTCCCCAAATCTATTTTTCTAAACTCATCTTTATAAAAGAGTTTAATGGCAAAATAATTGTGCCATAAGCCAGTTTATGGCATACAGTTTACATTTAATCAATCTCAGTGCTTGAAAATAGCAAATATTACCAATATAAAAAGAACCACTACGTTTAAACATTGAAAATTCTACCATTTATAGTTGCACAAGTCAAAGAATCACTATTGTCTTACCACTGTGACTGAAAGCAGCATTAAAGAGACTTACTCTTCCCTAAATCCGTGTATATATGCATTACAGTTTAAAATGTTAATTAATGTTCATTTAAGCATTAAGGTCCCTGGAGACATGGTGACAAAACCCACAGGTGGGAATGAAAAGAACTGCTTATCAGAAATGAGGAATAATGTCTATGTTGCCAAAGTAACCAAACTGTCTCATAAGAAATGTATGATTTGACATTCACTTATCAATGTTTCTAAAATGCAACTCTTATCTTGCCTTTGTTGTAAATTTCATTTCTCAGTAATGACTTCACAGATTTCCCCTTCATATGCGTGTCTCATTTATTTCTCCCTCCAGAATGAATTAAAGCAGAGATTCTTGGCCAGGCTGTTTCTGTCTCACTTTCCATGAGAAATAAATCACTGCTTTGCTCTCGAAAGCTGTGCTGAATGGTAATTGTTCACTCTGGTTTTGGTCTTTTACATGAACCGTCTCCTATAATGATTTGCCAATCATAGACCTGCTGATGGCAAATGATTCTAAAGGTAAGGTAACTCAAAGTACAAAGTAGACAATCAATAATTGTTGAGTTAATTCTCCTACCTTTGACGATAATCTTATTACAACTTCATAGTGAAAATATGGTCTAAATACGAATGATGGTCAGCCTGCTCAATTATGCAATCTTTTCAGCTCGATTATTAACAAGCTGTCCTCCCTCCCTCCCAGATCTATCTTGCGTCTTGTGTGATGGCAAACAACCTTGGCTTGATGCTTTCCTTATAAATGTTTTCATATGGTTGTGTGAGTTGATGTTCACCACACTATTTTCTGTTAACTCAGAACCTCTCTCATATTGAGCTCATTTTCAAGTCTGAACCTGTGATTTGGAGTTCTTGGTTCTTGGATTCCTTTTTCAATTTTTTTTGGAATTATCCATTAGCTCATAAACTTTCATTTTTTGAATGTGTAAGAGATTTCTGATATGTAACGTCATCCCATCCCTTTTTCAAGCACCTGTTATTTTTAAACACAATATGGTTGCAAGGTCTATCATTCAGAGTTTACATGCTATCTGATTCAACCCATCCCCAGGCAAACAATTCAAGATTTGTTCACTTCAGTGAGCTACAGTCTAGCAAGGAAAATTCTCCTGCTCTGATTCCATTCATATAGTTCATTATATGACATTTTTACATAGTTTCCTTGCTCCCTAAAAAGGTGCAGCCTGCCCAAGATTTAGCAGCCTTTGAAGGAATTTCCAGAGTTGCTTTAATGGGCCAGACTGCAATGTATAGCTTTGGTAAGTTGCTATAAGTTCCTCTCTCCAATTCAGGGATATTTCAAGGAGAAAAACCTTGTTCTGGCAGGTCATTTCCTAGAAAGAATATTAACTTGATTCCCCATTTTTTGAAACAGCTGTCTATGTTGCTACCGCCTCAATCATCCCAAACTTCTATGCCTTTCTCAGTGCCAGTGGCAAGCGGTCTCATTAGAACATGCTCCTGTAATGTGCTGTGAACCCAGAGAGCCCAATGCACACTTTGAGGAAGAGGAGTTATTGTCAACAGTTGCATGTCACTTCCTGAAAATTTACCCACGCAGTCATGAACATTTTAGGATTTTTTCAGTAAACCTCACCTGTGACCGTGTAACTCTAACAGAGTTATTTACTAGGCTGTATCAGAGACTGACTGGTAGAGAAGGATTTCAAGCGGTACATTGCCCAGTACGGACTTCCTAAATACACACAGCACGTGCAGCTGCTTCTCAGGTCTAGGAAGCACACAGCGCAATAAATGCCCAAGAGCCCCGGTTGTGTCTCAGTGACTTGTCAATGGAAACAGGAACTTTGCCAGAAACTATAGATTAAAGCTTAGTCTAAGCTTGTATCATTTCTAGTCTGGCTCTTTGGCTTCTAGACTGTTTTCTGAGCAATAAAATCATCTCTTGGCTTTCCCAATGGCAAGCTGATGATAAAAAACTCCGAAGTGTTCAATATTCCAACTCTGGTTGCTTGGAAACTTTTCATTTGAGAGATGTAAGAAAGCATACATATTGTTTTCAAACTGAGGGGCTAAATACAATGAACCACCGTGCATACTAGTGATCCTAAACAAGCAGTTAATACACAGCAATGTATTTACATTAAAAGGCTTCATACTTCTTTTTCATATTAAAAGGAACACCTGCTGTTAAGACTAAACTTGCCATATGCATAAGAAACAAACACTAAAGCAAAATGTAATTAAATGAACTTCAAATAACAGCATCCTTGAGAGAAATAATTTTATATATAAAACAAATCATATCTTTATTACTACTTCAATACCAGGGAATTGTTTGTAAAAGGTGCCAGCAATCAGCCCTATAATTTGTATGAATTTCCAAGAGCCCCTGATTATATCCTTTGTTTTGAAATAGATACACTAATTCCTTGCGCACTGTTGGCTTACCTAGTTGAGGTTGTTAGTTCTTCTCTAACATGCTTCAAGAATATACAGAGCCATTGTCTTCAGTTTTCCTTGGAAGCAAGGAAAGCATTTAAAATGTCATGGAAATGTATAATTATCAACTGAAGCAGAAGAGAGTGACAAAATAAATATTGCAGAACAATTCCTTCAGCATTTGATAGCAGATCCAATACCCATAAAATGAAGGGAAATTATATTTTCTTACTGCACGGAAACAATATGAATATGCTTATAAAACTAAAGGGGTGGGCCCGGTACAATGGCCTAGTGGCTAAATTCTCCCTTGTATCTGCAAGGATCCTATCAGCTCTGAGCATTGAGGCCACGTGGGGAGAAGACAGAAGATACTTCTCTCTGTATCTACTTCTCTTTGTGTTATCTATCTTTCCAATGAAAATTAATAACATCTTAAACAAAACTATAGAGGTTATGTACTTTGAAATTTTATTTAATCTTATGAGCTTGTAATAAATGTTGTCTTTCTCCAAAAAATTAAATTTACATTTTAATGCATGAACTACTATAAAATATGATTTTTTTTCATTCTCAAAAATAGAATTTTTAAAACAAAGGAATGTTAAGAATGACATAATTGGTAATTGGTCATACAATCCTCAACAATATCTATACCTACCAGAGAACTATATACTTATTAAAGATTTATTTTTATTGGAAAGTCAGATATACAGAGAGAAGGAGATACAGTGAGAAAAATCTTCTGATGATTCACTCCCCGAGTGCAACGGCCGATGCTATGCTGATCCGAAGCCAGGAGCCAGGAACTTCTTCCAGGTCTCCCACACGGGTGCAGAGTCCCAAGGCCTTGGCCCATCCTCGACTGCTTTCCCAGGCCACAAGCAGGGAGCTGGATGGGAAGTGGAGCTGCCAGGATTAGAACCCGCTCCCATATGGGATCCCGGTGCATTCAAGGCGAGGACTTTAGCTGCTAGGCCATGCCGCTGGGCCCAAGAACTATATACTTACTAGCACTTAGAGACAAGCACTTGGTCCAGCAATAAGACACAGGGTTAGCTGTCCAGGTCTACATCCTAGTGTTGGGTGGTTCCCAGCTCTAGCTGCCCGTTCGTTCGCTGCTGCTGATGCAGGCCGTGAGAGGCAGTGCTGAGAGCCCCAGCAGCTGGAGCCCTGGCACTCATGGAGGAGGTTTGCACTGTGTTCCTGTCTTTCATTCACTGTTCTGGCTTCATCTTCACTCTTCCTTAGAAAATCTAGGTGTGCAACTCCATGTGGTTCTCTCCTGAGGTTGCAGAGAGCTAGGTCATTGAGCCATTTTCTACTGCATATCCTAGGTGCACTGGACTGGCTACGGAGCAGTGGGGACACAGTCCTGCGCCCATGTGGGGCATCAGCGTCCCAGACGGCAGTTTAGCTTGCACCACCAGAAGGGGAGTGGGACAGGATTACAAGCCATGCTCTTTTCTGTTTCAGAAAATCTTAAGAGTGTAATTTTTTCACAGGAACTAAATCTCAAACATGCACTATGAGGTTACAATGATATTTTAAACAGTAATGTTTATATGGTACTAATATTCAAGTTGTCAAAAGCCATGTCAACCCTGTGTTTGGTTGAATTTTCTGAAAAAAATATTGAGACTACATATTTACATGACAAAGTCTGTCAGATGACTCTCCTCATAGGGCTTGTGTATGATGTACACACCCGAGCGTGTGTACACACACACACACACACACACACACACACACACACACACACACCGGGAAATAGTCTCAAAAAGGAAAAAGGAAGAAAAAAAAAACAAGAACCCAAATCCTAGTCATTCACAAAGGACTAACGAATAATTCTCAGGGACTTTCTTATTAGCAGTATCATGAATTATACAAGAGAAATGCTTGTGCAAACTGGTTTTTTTTTCCTGATAAGAAACACTGCATCTTAAAAAGCAACCTCTATTTTAATATTTAATACCTCAGCATATCTAGATCTCCAAAAGTAGCAAGCTATTTAAGAAAGAAGTGCACTTCTTGGAACGTTAAAAGCATCTCTGGCATTTTGTATTATCTGGTTTTTAATGATTGTATTTTCCTAGCATTAAAAATGGATTAATCTCTTTATCCCTAAGTACTCTGTTGAACATGGTGAAGGAAATAGTTCAACAGGTTATTTTCTCTTGCAAAAACCATACAGATCTTTGCCTCTCTGTGTATACCGTGCTTAAAAGCAAAACCGCTGAATGTGCATCTAACTCAAGGCTTTAAGAGTTTCATTGATGCAGGGTTTTCTTACTTCCCAGTGAACTGCACTGACTCCAGCTAGAATAGAATATTAAATGCAAATCAAACTTAATGAAGGCTCTGTTTATACAATTTCAGTCAGGAGAAAAGCTTTTGGACTCTACAGTTTGAAAGATTCTGAAGTCTTTATTGCCAGTGTGTTAGTCTATAAGCAATGCAAACAACCATCTCTCATGAGTCCTCCAATGTTACACTAGAGTTATGAACTAGGGATGTTTTTGTCTTTGCATCCTGGTATGTTACCATCATCACACTGCCTGTGGCATGTAAACTTGAATCACACCAAGTGAACAATAGTACCAATGCTGGTTCAATGTTTATGAATAGAGGGGAAATAGCCAGTCTCAGGTAAAATGGAAGCAGGCACTATTTACTCATTTTTATCTGAATGCAGCAATAAAATCTGCATAGACAGCAAGAATCAGCAACCTGATGACCCTGAAAAGTAAATGGCAACAGGAAAACTGGAGGAGATCAAAATGTAAATACTGCCAATCCAAGTGTAAGTTCCTCATTCAATGCACTTGGGTTTAAAGAAGAAAGAGCAATATTGTCCACGTGTTCATTTCTTATTTTCCCTTCCAAAGTTTGCCAATGTGTGCTGGCCCAGCCCCTGACGTCCATGACAGAGATAACAAAGTGATGCTGTGGAATCATTTTTGAAGGAAGAGATGTCTCAATCAACTGGAAACTCCCAAAGGAATGATGGAGAGAAAAGATTCAGGGAAAAAGGTGGATTCAAACTGTTCTCAGAGAACACTTCAGTTGCTCTGTAACTACATACATGTGAGTATAACTTAAGGCAGCAGAGAAAACATGAAGAACTGAACCGATGGACTAAAGACCACAAGGGATTCAGAGACTGACCGCTGGATGATGTACAGATGGGATGGATCCAAATAACAATGGAAACCTTTTAATTCTGAGCCAACATTGGAGCACATACACCACACAGAGGTAAACTTAAAACTGTGATCTACAGCTAATCAGTTTGCAAATAGAAACAAGTACTTTTTAAGGGGCTGGTGTTGTGGCATGTCAAGAAAATCCTCCACCAGCAGGATTGGCATCCCATATGGTGGCTGTTTTGTATCCCAATTACTCTACTGTGGATCTGGTTTCCCGTTAATGGACTGGGAAAACAGTGGAGTACAGTTCAAGCCCTAGGGCCCCTGCACCCTTGTGAGAAACCCAGGTGATGCTCCTGGCTGCTGCATTCAGATAGGCTCAACTCTCTCCTTCTCTCTGTAAGTGCACATTTCAAATTAAAAAAAAGTTGTTGTAAACGTGTTGTTACAAACATTTACTTATTTTGAGAGTCAAAGGGATGAGGGTGGGAGAGTGAAAGAGAGAGATCTCGTGTTCTAGTCCCCTCCCCAGATGGACACATCAGCCAGCGCTGGAAAAGGCTGAGGTGAGCATTGTCCTCTAGGTCTTCCATGCGAGTGGTTGGGGCCAGGAATTTGGGCCATCTCCTGCTGTCATACCAGGCAGGTTAGGGAGCCTGATTAGAAAGGGAACAGCCAGGACATGAATCGGTACCCAACAGAGAATGTACATTACAGATAGCACACTGATCTGATATGGCGCATGTTGGTCCCAGACAATGCCATTCATAACTATTGGTTTAAACAAGTCACAAAGCAAAGTTTGTTTAGAACAATATGTAGGCACATAGGCATTTGCTGTCTTGCTTTCATATTTAAGCTCTGTCACACAAGGCAGAATACATGATATTTGCCTTTCTGGTCCTGGCTTATTTTGTCCCACCTCATGTTCTCAAATTGCAACTGTTCTGACACAAAATGTAGATTTATTTCTCAATAAGTGAACAATGTTTCACTTTGCATACATGTAGATGGACGGATACACACATTTTCTTTATCCATTTATCTGAGTCTCGGCATCTTGATTGATTCCTATTTTGGCAAAACAAACAGTGCAGAATAATTTTAAAGATGTATGACTATTTTAAAATTTCCTGCATATGAGTTCAATGATATTTTTATTTGACTGAGTATAATTATACACTTTGCAT
Organism: Ochotona curzoniae; assembly: GCF_017591425.1. Classification (NCBI taxonomy): domain Eukaryota; kingdom Metazoa; phylum Chordata; class Mammalia; order Lagomorpha; family Ochotonidae; genus Ochotona; species Ochotona curzoniae. Next base: position 13,559,640 of record NW_024466502.1, read on the forward strand.
ATATTGCTACTCAACCAGCTCATTTTTATTTGTTAAACTCTTTACTTAGAGAAGTATCAAATCTAGGATTATAATATAAATTAAAATGTTAATCTACCTAGTAAGTGTAAAATGCTAAAATAAGGGAGAGGGGGAAGGAGGCAGGAAGGGAGAAAGTAAGAAAGCAGTTGAGTGGGGAGGATGGGAAGTATCATAACATACTAGAATTGTATCTAGAAATGACATTGAACTTGTTCTCTTTGTATTAATACCACATTCGCATGAGAACCAATGGGAAATCATTTCAAACAAAAAAGAAGTATCAACCATTTCCACGCAATTCAAACAGACACAGGTTTATAGAATGTTCAAAACTTCCAGCATAGAATTTTTTAAAAAGAGTCACAATGTGAAGACAAAGGAATATCTCAATAGCACAAGAACCTCTCAATAAGAAACAATAGGATAATGAAAACAACTCTAAAACATCTAATTATGAAGGCATTAAAACCCAGAGCTAAATGCAAAAAGCAAAAAATAGTGCAAAGTGTACAAGTTTGCTGGAAGGCTTAAATGCCCTCTCCGTAATGACATAAAAGTCAGTAAGGATTGGAAAGACCCAACACTTGTCATCAATCAACTGAGTATAATTGGCATTTATAGGTTTCTCAACCAAACAAAAGTAGAATATAAAGCCTGCTCACAGATGCCCGAGAGATTCCCTAGCATAGAGCTCACCCTGGGTCATAAACACTTCTACATTTTAAATCATGAAAAGCATGCACAGCATGCTCTATGATTATTATTGAATTAATTCAGAAACCACTAACAGAAAATTCCTCTGAAATTCTTGAAAATTAACAACACACTTGTAAATGAACTATGGGTCAAAGAAAAAAATCCCAAGGGAAACTATAAACTATTTTAAGCTGCATGAGAATGGAAATACAATGTCAGACTTTGTGAAATATATAAAAAGTATACAAGGAAATTCAGGGCACAAAGTGTTTCTACTAGGGGATAAAAAGAGGTTTCAACATTTCTACCTCAACTAAGGAGGAGGGAAAAGAGCAAACTAAACAAAGCCTGGGAAAGCAAGACAATGCAAAGATACAAACAGCAACCAGCAGAATTTTTGAAAGACAAACAGTAGAAACAGAAGATCAACAAAATTTGTAAGCCATTAAAAAGTCAGAGAGGGAATGGTACAAACAGCCAAGTTGGGAATGAAAGCAAACATACTCTTACAGATCCTCCAGGCCCTGCAAGGATAAGAAGATTAACAAGTCTGTGCACATCAGTTCAACAATTTAGTCGAAAAAGAACAATTCTTCAAAATCTAGAATGCGAGTAAAATGACTTAAGATGACATAGATAACATTTATGACCCCATAAATTTTGAAGACATTGACATTGGGGGAAAAAAGTTCTGGGAAAGAAGTCTCAAGGAAAATATAACGACACAGGCAAATTTTCCTATCCTTTTAAAGAAGAGATGATAACACACCCAAACATTATCCTCGGGCGCAGGAGGACGGAAACAAAAAGGACAAATTGCTCCAAGTTCATTTCATAAGGCTGTCATGAAAGTGAGTGGAGAACAAGAAGTAAGAAAAATAAACGATAGTCTGGTGTTGCTTTTGAAAACAGATTCAAAATGCTCAACAGAAAGTAAGTGAAGGTAGCAGTGCATTTAGATGTATTCATTTGTTTGAAAGGCAAAGGATGAGAGGAGAGGAAGGAAGGAGACAGAGAGAGAAAGTGAGAAAAAGAGAAAGAGAGACAGAGAGAGAGAGAGAGAGAGAGAGAGAGAGATGAGATGAATCTGTCAGCTCAATTCCCGAATAATGGGAAGGCCAGGGCCAGACCAGGCCAATGACCAGAGCCTGAAGGAAGCTGATTAGAACAGGGTACCCTGGACAAGAACTAGGGACATTACTGCAGCAGAAGCAGCCACTGCACCAGCAGTACCATAAGCCACTGACCTCAAAAATAAATTAAAAGAATAAAGCCATAACCAAAAGAAGACAGTTTTCCTGTTTAATATAGTCATACCAATATTTAGAAAATAAACCTATGTAACAAATTGTCATTTGGAAAAAGTTATGATCTTATCAACTATTGCAGAAAAAATAATTTGATGGAAGTCAGTGTTCATTAATTAGTAAAAAATTCTCTCAAAAGACTAGGCATAAAGTGAATCTTCTTTAACCTAATAAAAGGCATCCAAAGAAAACATATAGCTTTCATTTTAAACACAGACCAGTGTCCTGAGTAATCATAAGTAGGCTAATAAAATGAGGTCTGTAGAATCGTCTGTTAAAATAAATAGATTACAAAAATTCAAATGACAATGTAAAGTGTTTGGAAATGCCAAAAAGGAAAGTGGAAAAAGGAAACAGAAAATTTACTGTTTTACATTAAAGTTTCAGGTTTCCGTCATTATGAAATAGTTTGAAGATGTGCACACAGAACTCAGAAAAATAAAAATGCTCTCCTATATTCATTGAATTCTGCGTAAATCCACAAAGGAGAGAGCAAGAGAAAAAGCTTTTCCCCCCTTTTTTCCCCCATTTTTTCTTTTAGCAAATGTTAGAGAAAGAGAAGAATCGCATGCAAAAGAAAAAAAAAATGCTAGGTAAGCCATAAACCATGCCTCATGCAAAAGGTTAACCTGAAAGGGTTCACAGGTATAAACAGGGAATGTGCAGCTGTTAGAAAATCCGTAAACCAGAGTAAGGAAAAAAAAAAAGACAAAAATGTGATCCAAGAAAAAATGCACAATCGAAATTTAATCTTCAAAAACCTGGAATTTTGCTCTAGGAGTCATTGTTAATAGAAACGAGGATAAAATGCAGACACGGAGAAAAGGCTACGAGGACCCATGTCCCCTGCAAAGGATTAACACATACCTAGACCTGTAGTATAATAGTAATTATGCAAATCTATCTGTGCTCTAAAATTCATACAGCGGTGCAAAAACAGCAGAAATCAAGTTAAGTACATGGCAAGTCTAAAAATAAAAGGAAAGAAAGAAATTGAATTTTAAAATTTCCTTTTGAGGGGCTGGCATAGTGGCACAGCGGTTAATGCTGTGTTGCCATCATCCCACTTGGGTGCTGGTTAGTGTCCTGGCCACCCCACTTTTGATCCAGCTCCCTGATAATGGGTTGGGAAAAGCAGCAGAAATTGGTCTATATTCTTTTGGGCCTGCCACCAAATGGGAGACCCAAATGAAGTTCCTTGTTTCTGCCTGGACCAGGCATGGCAGTTGTGCCATTTAGGGAGTGAACCAGAGAATGGAAGACCTCTCTCTCCCTTTCCCCCTTTCTGTCTCTCGCTAACTCCCCCCCTCTGTCTCCCACTCTCTCTCTCCCCCTCCCTCTCTTTTCCTTTTTCTTCCTTCCTCCCTCTCTCTTTGTAATTCAGACATCCAAGTAAATAAATAAATCTTACAAAAAGTTTGTTTTTCATTATACTAATTCATTACCAGGAAAATACATAGCCGTTAGCTATCTCATTATATTTTTAGAAGCTTTGTGATAAACCCAATCCTGCAAAGTCCAGCCATTTTTTTTTCTGCTTTCTAATACCTTTAAGAATGATCTTAATTACCCTGGTGATTAGTTGCAGAAAGGAGTCAGGGTGAAGTGCAGAATCAAGCGTAAGAACTCTGTCCTCTGAGAAAGCAAGAAACAAGAACAGGTCTAATTAGCGTCATTTACACTGAGATATGGAGATACATAAATGTTACAATGATTTTCCTTGACAATTTACAGCAACCAAGACAAACTTTTATTATCCTGTAAGGAAATCACCCTATGCTTGCACAGTGCAACTGCATTAATTAGAAATAGTTCAGTTGGTTTACTTTGGATAATGCTAGCGTTAGTTTAAACTTAAAATCATTTTTTAGTTGACCTGTACTTTGGGTCAGCTCATCCCTCGCACCATGTGCTTTGCTGGACCATGAGCTGAGTGCTGTGATGGTGAACAGTCCATGATTTTAAAAAACAGGAAGCTAATTAACTCTCAGAATGTTTTTTTAAACTCCAGCCCCCAGTATAGATTTCTTTTTCCCCCTTTATTATAATAATTCTATGTAAATTAATATTTCTGATTTTATGTGGATGTTTTACCACAATAAATACCAGATTGTGTTTTGTGAGGTAAATGACATATAGTGGTCATAAATGCGATTCAGGGATGCATATATGAAATTTCCGATTCTGAGTACACACTTCAATTCAATAAGTGATCAAATAATATGTGCAACTCAAAGTCAATATGTTTTTATTCCATGCAAATGACTATTCAGATCAAGTTTAATTACTCAATATATTGACCACAAATGTGGCAAATAAAAGTTTTGCATGTCTATTACTATTTCTGGGGATTTGGGGGTTTAACTAAATTTTTAGATGCACACGGTTACTAAAATCATGACCTGACACTAGGACTCTAGGAGATTACAGGACAAGAATTGTGCCCTTCCAGTGGGGTGGCATCAGGATTGCTCCTGCAAGATTCTCCACAGAGATCATATAGTTGCTCAGGTGAAAATAAACAGGATGCCAGTGAGAAGGTAGAAGCCGCCCTTATTCCAAACACCATCTGAGTCCACATCTCCCACTCACACCAGAGGCTCTGCCACCCCGTGTGCAAGTCACCAAACTTGGCAGCTACACACGGTAGCCTCATCAGTGCTTTTATCCCATTTACACCCTTGCCAATATGGACTTTTTCTCAGAGACTGTGGCAAAAGCATTAAAAACATGTTGGTGTCCTGCACTTATGATGTGTCCTTGTAATCAACGGTGCAGAATACGGTAAAGGCCGGATTCTCATGAAGATAAGAGATTTTAATAACATGATGGTAGATTTACTGAGAATAAATGAATGGAAAAAGGAACTATACATGTTAGTGTTCCAGATTTCTGCACATTGCCCTCTGCGTAACACCACGCCACTGATCTTACCTCCTTGACTTCATTTTCTGTATCTCTAAAACACGTGATTTAAAATAGTAGTCTACAGTAGATTTGGATTCTCTTAGCAGGCTGTCAAGAACTGAGCCCCAGTCACATTGAATGATACAGTATTACTGGCCGGAGAATTTTCTGTTGTCACACACAATGGTATTCCTTTGCCAGCACCTAAACATTCAGGTTTCGGTTGAGCTTGCACGGTTTGTATTTTCTCACTCATCTATTCGCAAGCCCAATGGTGTACTAGATTGTGTACATCCCACATGACAGTCAGCTGTGTACACGCTCAACCAATCGCGGTTAACTGAATAGTCATGCTGACCCAACAGGTCTGAGAAAACCAAACTACACCATTATGCAAATAAAATTACTCTTGCATGACATAAGCAATGCAGATATTTCTAATTTTAGATTCATTCAAGGAAAAGCCTTTAATATGTATTGACTGGCCATTACCAGGTCTCAGGGATAATATCAGGGGATAGAAATAACTCTTAACTGGCTAGACCAAGTCTCTTCAGACATAAAAGCCAAAGAGGCTGTAGCAAAGAGGAAAGAGTGGGCGCTCAAAAACGTATGACATACTCTTAGATCTGTCATGGAGATGCGACTACAAACCGAGGAGGAGGTCAACCCGATCATGCAAGGTGCCAGGGAAGGTGACAGAGCATGTGGGATCTGAAAATTTATCCTGGCCAAGGAGAGGGAAAAGGAAGAGAAGGCTGGTAGATGCTAAGTCTGAAAAGAAAAACGAAAGTTGCTACGTTTAAGAAATTATAGAAAAGCACCTTCATAGGATGGCATTTCAGGTAAGAGGGGACAGAAGGGAAAAAAAATAGTGAGGCAGTCACTGCCAAAGAAACACTGTTTACAACGGCGTTCTAGAGTGTGACGCAGGTTAACTAGAGCTGTCATTCTGATCCTAACATGGTCTCCATTTCAACTGACAAAAACTCAACATTGCTTCCAAGAGGCATGCCAAAAATCACTAATGAGTTGCCTCTAACAAAGCCTGATCAAGTTCTACTGTCAGACAGAAATCACAAGCGCCTTCTATGTTTTTGTTTTTATTTGAAACTGTTGAACACAGCAGAGCATTGAATGCCCTCAAATCTCTCCAGCAGGTCCGGTGGTTAAGTCACATGAGGAACTGTGTTTTAGAGCTGGATCCAGAACTATTGAACATCCAGCTCTGAGAAGAATGGATAACAGTTTGATCTGGCCTACTCACCAGTAGAGTTGCATTAGCCATTTTATAAAAGTTCCATTAAATTTAGATCTTTAGGCTACTTTTTATTATTTTTTTTAAGTAAGTACTCACATATAGGCCTGATTCTGGGGCAATCTAATAAAACATTGTCACTGAAAACAAGAGAAAATTAGATGTTTTCCAGAAATAATAGATCATTGAAGAAGTAATTGCTCATCCAAAAGTCATTCCAGGATGGGATGATTGCCATGATTTATGCAACATAATGCTAGGTAGAAATACAATGTATTCTTCCTAAGCACCTGAAATTGGAGCACACTTCAAATGAGAGACTGTCCTAATTCTTAAATAAAATGAACTGTACACACAGTGTTCTGTGTTGGGAGAGCTTTAGAAATGTGTTTACCAATATTCTGAAACCTTAGGAGGCAAATCTCAGGAAAGTAGAGCAGAAGTGGGACAGAAGGCAAGTGAGACAAAAGACAAAGACAGCGGTGAGCATGCGCACTGCCAGGCCAAGGAGGCCGCGAGGGAGGGGCGTTTCCTGCTCGATTCTCCTCCTCTTCCATCCGCAGTAGGCTTAATCATTTCTGCTTGCGCCCAAGAGAGATGATTCAGTGAGGTGACCTCTTTATTATAATGTTTTACTTAAGGTGTCCCTGTGCTGTCTCATTTATCTACATTTGTCACTTGTTTTATTCCTGTTACGTGTTTAAATTTTTATAAAACTTAGATTTTGATGACCACTTTTGCAGAAGCTAGAATCTGCTGGTAAACTTGAGTCTTCTGCTTTTTCATCCTTAATATTACATTCTTTAAAAAGAAAAGAATACTTCTTAAATATGCACATTTAAAATCTGCCTTCGGATCTCCCTGCTGCATTGAAGAGGAGCCACAGCAGGGACTGCATTAGAGCACTGAGATGTCAGTGTTAAGAGTGTAGCATCTTTCCCAGCAAATGTCTGTGATACCTTAGCGATCCTGATTAGGCATCAGTGCCCCAACTTCGCTCCCCTCCACCCCTCTTCATTCTCTGTCCACTTGCTGAACTGTCTTTGGGTTCTGGAGGATCTTCTCAAGGGTAGTGAAGGATGGAATCTTTCTTACCGTGTGTTTTGAATATCACCCAATAAAAATGACACCGTAAATCTTCAAGCTAGTTCTGAACATATGTCACAACTCCGGAAAGCAAATGAAGGCTTTCACAGCTCTGAGAGGTTAACTACTGTGGAGCCATTTATCCTGATTTTCCTTCTTTCCTTCCATCACCAGCACCTGCATGAAGTGTCATGCCTGGCACATTGTGTAACATTCAATATACTTGACATATTGGGTAATATGTAATTTTTTAATGTTCTTTCATCTTTACCCATTGCAATTCAAACACAAATATTTGTATCTCCTACATGCCCAAAATTTAGAGTATAAAAAGGGGAATGTAAGAAATAGAGCTAGCATGCTTTAAGCTAGATATACGGTAACTGAGGGGGAAAGCTTGGCCTTGAAATATCAGACTGAAATGAAAAATAATCCAGACATTAGCAACTCACGCAGCTATGTCCAAACAAGAGATATTGATTAGCGTGAGTTCCTAATGTTTGCAGTGTCTACCATGGATCAAGCAGAAATACTGATTTTAGCAAAGTTTAGCTGTTCCATGCCAAGAGAAGAAAATCTTTGTGTGATGAATTTCCCTGAATCCATTTGCCTTTACACGCAATATGATAACTTTAAATATTGGAGTGTCATGAGACATGTACCACAATATTATACATGGTTGTTAAAGCCATCTTGCTATAATTAAGCTTGGCAGAGTCACAATGGTTCTATTTTCTGGAAACCATGGGTAACAGTGATAGTACCTTGAATCCCCACCACATTCAACTACTTACAGTGCAAAAAGTATGTTAAGAAATGTTACTGCATCCCACGTTAGGTTTAGGAAGCGATCCCCCACCTTACGTCAACTTCAACCGCCCCTTTATTTTCACCTGGCCTCTGTGCTGTCCCTCCGATTACTGCAGTCCATTACAGGTGCTCTGCTTGTGCGGGCACTGCTGCTGGGGAAACCTACGCTTTACTCAAGGATCTAGAGGAATTCGTAGAGAGCCAATAGCGTGTGAGTGGAACCCACAATGTGAGCACAAGCATGTCATGGTAAAGAAAGGCAAGGTCCTAGAATAAAGAATCTGAACTTCTTACAATTTATATAAGTCTGATACCCAGAGAGATTTGAATCCCCTCAAAATATTGGAAAAAAAAAAAGGAATTCAGTTGAGAGCAAAAGTATAAAATATCTCAAAGCTTCCTTACAACTCTAGCATTTTTATTTCACATCTTATCAAGAAAATAATGTGATAGAAACACGAAAACATTCCTTAAAATTTTTTTTCCCTGCCAGGCTCAGTGGCTAAAATCTTCACTTTGCAAGCATCAGGAGCCCATATGGCTCCAGTTCATGCTCTGGCTGCTCCACGTTCCATTCAGCTCGCTGCTTGTGGCCTGGAAAAGCAGTAGAGAAGAGCCCAAAACCTTGGGACCCTGCACCCATGTGGGAGACCCAGAGGACGTCCTTGGCTCCTGGCATCAGATCAGCTATGCTCTGGCACTTGAGGGTACTGGAAGAATGAACCAGCAGATGGAGGATCTTTGCATCTCTCCTCTCTTTTGGCCTGCCTTTTCAACGAAAATAAAGAAATCTTAAATATTTTTTCAATCCACCTGTATGGCTGGATATGTCCATGCAATCAAGAGAGGAAAACAGAAAAGGACAGAAGAGGAACTAACAAGTAACCCTGAGAGGCAGCAGTTCCAGGAGAGCGTTCCGTTCTACACACAGGAGATTTGGCTTGGGTGTTAGGCTGTTGGCTTCAGCATGGTCTAGCCGTGGCTGCTAATGGCTTTGGGGGAGTAAAACTAGTTGATGGGGGTCTCTTTCTTCCCCTGTCTACCTCTGTCTCTTTCTCTGCCTTTTAATTAATGTGAAAATTTAAAATAATCTGATTAAACACAGAGAATATCATCATTGTAGACGTCTGAAGTTTCAAAAACTCAGAGGTTTTTAAGGTAATTAATTCCCAAAGGGCAGCCCATATTGTGGCTGTGTGGGTACACAGAGATTAAAAACTGATCCTGGACCACTCTGATTCAGTACATCAAGGGTGACATGTGTGCCGCAAAACTCCTTCCCAGACGATTTGTTTTCTTGGAATTTTTTAGTGACAAGGACTAAAAGGAAACAGTCCCTCCTAATTTAAGCTGCTAGCTCCCATGTGCTGTGTGACAGACGGTATTGTTACCTCTTTTCAGAAACAAGATATCCAAAGACAAAGCAAACCAAAGCAAAATCAAACACATCCAGCTTAGCATCACGTGAAGTGGGTGAAACAATTGCTGCGTGCAGTGCTGCCACACAAAACAGATGCAGGTTCATGTCCCGGCAGCTCAGCCTCCCGTCCCCCTTCTGATGTGTCTGGGAGAGCAGAAGGTGCTGGAAGTCTCGAAGTCCGTGGGCCCCGTCACCTTCATGACCCACCTAGACAGAGCTCCTGACTCAGGCCTTCAACTTAGCCCAAACAATTGCAGTTATCTGGGTAGCAAATTCATTGATAAAATAGTTCTTTCTCTCTGTGTAACTGCTTTTCAAATACACACACACACACACACATACATATATATATATGTATGTATGTATATCATACAACTCTGAATCCTCCATAACAAGAGTCAGTCAGGGGCCCGGTGTGGTGGCCTAGCAGCTAAAATCCTCACGTTGAAAGCACTGGGATCCCATATGGGTGCTGTTCCCAATCCTGGCAGCTCCACTTCCCATCCAGCTCCCTGTCTGTGGCCTGGGAAAGCAGTCAAGGACAGCTCAAAGCCTTGGGACCCTGCACCCACATGGGAGACCTGGAAGAAGTTCCTGGCTCCTGGCTTCTCATCAGCCGTTGCACTCACTTGGGGAGTGAACCATCGGATGGGGAGATCTTCCTCTCTGTCTCTCCTCCTCTGCATATCTAACTTTGTAATAAAAAATAAACAAATCTTAAAAAAAAAATCAAGAGTGATTCAGGAAGTGCCAGTATATACATGTGAATTCTGTGAGAGTGAAATGTAGGGTTATTAAGGAATTAAAAACTGGATGATTGATAGTATTCATTTTATTATTTTCTCTAAAAAAATCCATGTGCAAGTATAAGGTCATAGGCAAATTATGTCAATATTAGTAATGAATCACTGTGCAATATGCTAAGAATATTTTTCAACTGTTAAACTGTGCATACACTTGTAAAACAGATATCACAAAAATGTTAATATTAACTAATTTTGATTGATTAAAACCAGTTACAGTTTTGCTATCAGGTGTGTTTTTTGGCTACAATCTTCTTGAGAAATATTGATTGGAGTGGTTTTAATTCTGGGTAATAATTAAAACTTTCCCTGTATTTCTAAACATGTCAATAATTCATCGTTACATGTAACAATCTTGAGAAACAAAATTTACATAACGTGGTTTTCCAATAGAATTTTATCTTGCAGGGGGCATTGACTTTTAGGTAATTCTCAACATTATTTTTTAAATATTTATTTATTTTTATTTGAAAGGCAGATTTTTACGGAGAGATAAGAAGACAGAGAGGGAGGTTTTCCATCTACTGATTTTCTCCCCAAATGGCTGTAATGGCCAGAGCTGAGTTGATCTGAAATCGTAAGCCAGAAATTTTTTCTCAGTGGCCCATGTGGGTGCAGGGGCCCTAGGACCTGAGCCACCTTCTGCCGATTCCCAAGCCATGAGCATGGAGCTGGATAGCGAGTGGAGCAGCTGAGATACAAATTGGTGCCCACATTGGATGGTAAGGCTAGCAGGCAGAGGGTTGTCCTACCACTATGCCATTATGCCAGCTCCAATGATTAAACATAACACTAAGTGCAGTACTTTCCATTGAGAATATTCCCATATCTGTAGAATTTGTAAAAAAAAAATCTGTTGCATAAAATTAATTAGAAAGGCATACAGATGTAGACCTTTCACTTAAATTTCCCCCAAAGCTCTCAATTTCCAAACTGTCGTGCACACACACACACAAAAAAGATAATACTGTCAGAGTTTTCCCCAAGGTTGGAGAATGAGCAGTAATTAAAGACCATTTGTCCACATTTACCCAGTCAAAAAGCAGAGACACTCACTGCAGAATGACATCAGCGTGGCTGCCACAGCCGCTCAAGGTCAGCACATCCATCAGAGTGACAGCACTTCATAACCAGAAAGCAGGCGGGGTGACTTCAAAAAGCAAAGATAGCATGCTGTATAGCAGCCAAGTGGACACTGCACTGCAGGAAAATTGCCACCAGGGAAGCCCCAAGTTATTTCAGCTTAGCTGTGGAGACCACCGACAGCCATAATCAGATAGCAGAGAGCACAACACACAAGGCGCCTGAGTGGCCAGACCCTGGGAAGGACAATGGGAACTGATTCAGGAGACTTTTTTTTTTTTTTAGATTTATGTTTGTTTTTACTGGAAAGGTGGATTTACAGAGAGAAGGGAAAACAGAAAGAGCTTCTATTCGCTGGTTCAGTCCCCAAGTGGCTGCCATGGCTGGAGCTGAGTCAATCTGAAGCCAGGAGCCAGAAGCTTATTCTGAGTCTCCCCCACACAGGGTCCCAAGGCTTTGGACCATCTTCCACTTCCCTGTCAGGCCACAAGCAGGAAGCTGGATGGGAATTTGAGCAGCCAAGACACAAAACATCATGTTTATGGGATACTAGCACTTGAGTAGCAGGAGGATTAGCCAACTGAGCCATCATGCAGGACCTGAGGCAGATGAATCTTTAAGCCAAATGTAGGTTCCACATTACACAACTTCAGGGGTTTTTACTTAGCTTGGATATAGCTCTGTTTACCTATAAAGCCCAACAATGCTACTTTAGAAAGTATAGATGAGCCCTCCACTCTGTTGCAGTGTCTTTTGGCAACACCTAAGGAATCACTTCTGAAAGGACAATCACAGGAGGACACAGTGCTTACAATATTCCCCAAAATGATATTGGGTGATGATTTTCTATTTAAAGTTCAGACACAGTGACAAAGCTTAGAAAATTCCCTGCACTCCTCCATGTACACAAGGCAACAGTACATGAAAATTCCTTGGCTCTGTGTCGACCAGCAGCTGTTTGCATCTGGACAGTCACTGAGTCTTTCAACCACTTTCTATTAGAGTCCATTATCACAGCCAGAAAAATAAGCTACAACAATGCCTTTTGTTTTTAAGCATCAATCCCGGATGTTTCCTAAAAAATAATTAGTTTTATTAAACAGTTTTTTAAAATATGAATGCTTTAAAATTTTCCTTATGTTATATGATATTTAAGTCCTACTTTACTTACTCTCACAGTATGCCATAGATGCAATGACAGTATGTTTACAGCTATGGGTTTCGGAGCATACATTTGGCCAAGGGACTGAACTGCTGCTTAGGATCCCCATTTTCCACAGGCTTGGGTGCCTAGGGTTTTTTCCCCTCTAGTTCTAGCTCCTGACACTACCTTCTTGCCAATCCATATTCTGAAAGCAGTCTTGATGACTCAAGTTTTGGTGTCTGTTCTGCATTATTAAATCCTGATTCTCTGCCAATAAGGTTTGAGAATGTTGGAAGCTGGGTACCCAAGGTAACTATACTGAGGGGTGGTGGACCTTGAAGTAGAGGAGCCTAGTGTAAGGTGATGAGGTGATAGGCCCAGCAACTCTGAAGAGGAGAAAGGTGAGTTGCAAAGTATCTAGTCAGTTCTTGTGAGACATAATGCAAGAGCCCAATGGTTGTCCTTTCTGTACACACTGTTTCCTTGTCGCCTCTTTGCCATGAGGTGATGTAGCGTGGGGCAGACTCGCCACACACAAAATCCATGTTGTTTGGCTTTTCCAGCTGGTAGACCTGACACAAGATTAAGACCCTTTTCTTTACAATGTGTCCTGGCTCAGCTATCCTGTTACAACAACACAAAACAAAGCCACTCTTTAAATCTCGTGTGTTGAGAGTTTAACCCAGAGAACCCAAGGATGCAGTCTTTTTAGGATACGGACCATTACAGAGGTCATTCGTCCAGCAACGCAGAGCTGTTATGAAATAGTGTGATCCCCTAATCCAACACAATAATGTCCCTGTATTAAGGACAACTTGGACACACACACACAACTCAGTGTCACGTGAGGACGAAAACAAAGATGTAGCACAAGCCCAGGGATTCCAAGACAGCCAGAAGCATGGAACAATAGATGCCTGTTAGGCAATACACACTTGGCAGCAGTTTGTTAAGTAACCTTGCCAGGCAAATACACTACCCACATACAATTATATGCTGTTTTCAGCGAACTAACGGAAGAGAGGGCGAATTGGGGAGGGCACGGTGAGCCCTGGCAACATGGCAGTCCTTCTGTAGGAGTGGCTACCATTTATTTGCACAAGTAACTGTCCCCATTTTAGGGGCAAAAATATCGTTCTTATCTTTATAATAGCATCCAGGCAAGATAACATTTAACATGAGAAATATCTTAATCTTCAAAATGATAACTTGATATTCTTCATCCTTCAGAAATAAAAATAAAAAATCTGTTGAAAACGCAAGGATACATAATTTCAGTTGAAGCGAACGTGTTCTTCGAGCACTCTGGGAGGCCATTTTCATATTTACATCGTCCTAGTCTGTTGTTTCTTAATTATGAATGCTGAAGCTTTTAGCTCCAGAAGATCTGATATATGTGCCATGAATGATTAAGGGTTCATAAAGTTTTTACTAACACATTAATCTCAAGGTAGAGAGAACGTCAAGACACTTGTTAAAAATCTCCAGCTCTCGTACAAGGCTGCCTCAGGAAACATAAGCAGCCACTGTGCTGGCTCCCCATGACAGGACCTAAACACGTCAACTTCAAAGAAATGTCTAGAAAAAGTATTCAACATTCAGTTGGCTCACCTAGGACTTACAGAGAACTTTGTTTTGCAAGAATCTTTCTTCCTGACATGAAACGCCCTAGGAACAGCAAGTCGGGGATAGAGTTTAAAAATGTGGTAAACGCTGGATGCCGAAGACAGCTTTGTCCCTAGTCCCTTGCACACAGTACCAGGACTCTCCAAGGACAATGCTTGTTATTAAGAGTTTGGTTAAACAAAAAAGACATGATGCAATGTTTTGGTTGGGCCAGCAGCAGAGTGCTCTAGTGAATTTCACTTCATCCCACCCAACAATATCAATAATTTTTTTTTCTTTGAAATCCCACACCATGATTTTTCAGATACTTGCTATCATTTTCCTGTTATGTATCTGTCTCCTTCTTACTTATCTTTTCATGCTCTTGATTCTGACTCTGTCTTGGAATCTGGGATGTCGCCTTTGCACTCTGTGCCCTATATACTCTTTCATATTTTCATTCTTTTCCTACCACTCATGCCCCCAGCAGGGTAGACAAGTAACAGACAGGCTTTAAAAGTTGAAGTCAAACTTAATTGCTCAAAAATCAATCCTTTTACATTTTTACATGCGGAAATTATTATCTTTTCTTTTTAAAAGTAAGTAGTAGACTAATATAGCATTTATCTTTCACATCAGGTTATGGTACATAGAAAATTTACACAGAGTCTGAACTCTGTATTTTTTAGTTGAAAGGCATGTGTGTGCATACACACCACATACAATTGTCTACTTGCCAGTACACTCTGCAGATGCTCCAAAAATATGGGGCTGGGCCAGGCAGACACTGTGCACTGTGAGTTCAATCCAAGTCTCCCACCCTGATCCTGGGAAAATAACCTTCCCTGGCTGCCCACGAGGGTACACAGTGGCAGGGAGATGTGACTGGAAGCAGTTTCCTGAAGCAGGGTTTTCCCAAATGGGAAGCCGGAGCATTAGAGGCACTGCCTGGCTCTTACACATGTCATCCTGCAGTCTAGCGTCAACTCTGAATGTTGGCCGTTGTAGCCATCTGGGGAGTAATCCAAATGGATGTGAAGTTCTGTTTCTTATTCTCTTTCAAACTGAATAAATCTTTAAAAGAATATTTGGCATCATATAACATACAGTATCTTTTCTTAGAGAAAGGTGGATAAATCTATATACCAATCCTGAAGTGCCAGGCTTTACGCATAGTGGAAGGTTCTTCTTTATAGTATCATGTCTTCTGTTCCGAAAAATAGTGTGCAGTGCTACTTGAAAAATAGTTATTACTATGGTTGGTTGGATAAAGTTATTCTTTTTTGTAAAAGTAAATAGGCTCAAGCATGACTGCGAACCAATTTCAGCTGTAACAGCTCCTATGCAGCCCAGAGTCCCCTCAGTACCTAACACATTCTAATAAAGCTTACTGTAACATGAAGTATCACCATGTTGCTAATGATACAGCAACTGGAAGCTGCCCAGAGAAAGCTTTGCTATTATTTTTAATGTTAGTATAAAGATAAACCAGCTAAGATGCCATATCTATTTTTTTCTTTTTTACCTGGATTAAGAATACCTCTTCTGAAATACACTTTCATAGCTACTCTGGTATTATAAATACTGGAAAAGGTCAATACTAATTAATTACATCAGTTAGTGTTATGTGGGAATAACTGGTGACTGACATAGCTTATATATCTGAAAATCCAATCCAAACTACATGGCCACTCAACTGAAAGTCTGTTGCAGTTTAAAAAAATTATATAATTTTTAATTTTCAAAAATTACCTATTTATTCTTGAAAGGGCTATTTACAAAGAGGAGACACAAAGAGAGAAAAAAACTTTCATGCACTGGTTCACTCTCCAAATGGCCAAAATGGCCAGGGCTGGGGCCACTTTGGCTCAAAGACTCGAACCATCCTCTGCTGTTTGTCCAGGTCATCAACAGGAAGCTTGATCAGAAATGAAGCAGCTGGAGAAGATCAGTACCCATATGGGTGCTTGGTGTTGGAGTATTAACCTATTGAGAGACTAACCACCCTTTAGATTGTTTTAAATTTAGTCTAATCAAATCAAAGAATGAAAACGTTATTTAACACTGAGCTTAGAAAATCTTTCTATGAAGGAGGAAATAGTAAAAAAAATACTAGGCTTTCTGGGTTATGATGTCTCTAGTTAGAACTGCTCAGCCCTGTGACTGCCACAGAACGTGTAAATAACAGGTGTCGTGTAGTTCCAACACATAGTATATACGGAAATAGAAATCAAATTTACATAAATTTGCTTTTTAGAAAATATTGCTTATAAAAATTTTTCCTAACTGCCTAAAACTTCAGTAATTCTGACTAACTTACTGCCCATTAAAATCTATTCAACAGACCAGAGGGAGTAGGCAGGTGTACCAAGCTCTGCCTCAGCCCATCATGCAAATACAGGAATAAAACCACCAAGCTGAAGAAGCACACACACACACACACACACACACACACCCACACACACACACAGACACAGAAACATGCACACGCAGAGACAGAAATACACAGATACATACAGAGACACATGCACATGCAAACATAAGACACAGAGACACACAGACACACACACAGATACATACGCATAAACACACACAGAGGAAGTTTGCTCACCTCAGGACTAGCAATAACCTTAAATTCAGAAGAGTTTGAAGGTTCCAAATTCATGTTAACATATTCCACATAATTGGTAAACAATAGCATAAATAAATCAGAGAAAATGAACTCATTGCCTTCTTCCTGTGCACAACCGAGTCTCCTTGTGCTCTCTAGCTTAACAAGCTGCCCACTTGCTCAGCCCTTCAACTAGACATTTTATTCCTTTCCTTCCCTAAACCTTGTCTTTAGCTAGGCCCACTCTCCTAAAGCGCTTCCTGCTAAAGAACTTTGACAACGATCCTCACTGCATTACACTGACCCAGAGAAGAGTCAACATCAACCTTAATTCCAGCTTGTCCATGCATCCAGACATCATCAGGCTTATCCCAGCCCATTTTCCTCACTGCAGCCAGAGATTTTTTTTCAACCACAAATTTGATCATTTGATACATATCACTCTGACATGAGGATAAATTACAGACTCATCTGTGACTCTCATAAGCATCCATTAACAGATTCCTTCGCAAGCATCCTTCCTTATTTGAGACATATTTAACAAAATGGAGTCACTAAAAGTGGGAAGTCATGAAGTTTGCAGCAGTTTCTACTCCTTTCACAAAGTTTGATCTTCCTTAGGAGAAATGCAAACATTTAAAAACCTCCCTATTCTGAGTGCAGAATGATCAGTTCTAAACTCCCACTTACCCAGAATCCATTGCTTCAGACAAGTGGGAGTGGAAGGTTAGGACTCCCCAAGTCTCAGACTGAGTTTGTGTTGGCCCATACTTGATGCATAACATCAGTCTTCTTTATAACAAAGTAAGAGTAAATATCCATGGCTCAATTCCCAACAGACACAAAGAATCTGTAAAGGCTTAAGATGAGGAGGACTCACGTAATTAAAGTAGTGATGAACTTCTCCGTGAAACCAAGGTATTGCTAAGAGAAAGAAGTGAACAAAAGCCTGGCTTGTTTCTTCATTGTTCCCCTTGGAATTGTTAACTTTTTATGTTATTTCTTTTGGCTTGTTCAACTGTAAATATTTGGCTGTTGTGCTAAAAATGATCAAACATTAAATTTGAAACACTACTAATGAGAAATGAGAAAAAATAACCTAAGCAATAGATAAAATAATAGCAAACAGCAGAGAAGTGTGCTCAACAGTGGAACACAATGAAGTGCACAAAGCTTGGCAGCGGAGGGTGAACAGGGGCAGTTCCTAGTGTGATCTGCTGTGGGCCACGCACACTCTGACTTGCCCCTTACAAGGGACATTTGTCTTTGCGTCCGTGGAACACATGAGCAGCAGTTCCTGCTTTGAAGCCCGGCCCAGACAATGAGCATCACCCAGATGCATGTGTAAACTGAACTCAGTCTCAACATCATGACCCAGTATCCACCTGCCTCTTACCCTGAATTCTATAGAGAAAAGTTTGGCTTAGATTGGCTGGTCCAACAATAATAACTGCCTATACTACCTCTCCCATTCCCAGTGTAAGGAATGCTTTTTTCTTCCTAAATTTTTCTTCATACTTCATCCTGGACCCTTACGCAATGAATTTATGATTCCATCTCAGCTTTGTTTTCCTGAAAGCCTATGTTGGTGTCTTTATCACTGTACTTTGCTCATTTTATACATATTTTAAGTGTCTATTCTCTTTCTCCATTCGTGTTGGCAGATTTTGATATTTTTGGCTTTAGAACTCAGTGCCTTATTGGGTGAAAACAATGTTCTGGCTTCAGTTTCTTGGAAGCAAGAACTCCTAACTATATCTAAGTACCTTCTATATTCAGCAGAAACTAAATACATGTTTCTAAATCAAGAAAGAGATTCTTAGTTTGGTGTGTTATTTTGACCTGTTAGGTTATCATGTGAAGGTTGCTAAGAATATTCTGCTGTAAGGCTCATATAAGATATGGATACTAGATAGAACAGACGGGTCTAATTAAAACTTGGCATCGTATATAACCAAACACTTGTAGTTAGATAGAGTGAACAATAAAATTGAGTCCAAATACAAGTGTTCAGATTCCACTGTAATACTCATTGCTGCTTGGCTATAAATATTGAGAGATAAGTTTGTAATTCAGATTCTTATTTTCTATCTACATAATTGTCCTTTGTGGTTTTATGGCCATGGTGATTTTCAAGAGAAAAAATATGACATACTCCAAGGAAGTATTTCAATTTGTACAATGTCTTTTTAAGAAGCTCAAGATTCATAAAAACATCAACATATTGTTAATTAATTCAGCTAAATCTCTAAGGAAGCTAATTATAAGCAAAAGTCAGTGTGCAAATAGTTAAGAGAGACACAAGAAAAAATATGGGAGAGATAGACATTTTTGCCTTAACTTCGTGAACAGAATCACATATCAGATTAAGAGAAAAATCCTTTTATCCACTTAACCTAGCAAAAAGCAGACCCATTAATAGCACAAGCCTGCACACATCTGATTAGATATGTTTTGAATTAGAGCTTTGATGCTATGGCTAACAGACTGAAAAATCATGGAATTCTGCACACTTGTAAGAGATCTGGAAGAGACTTCCAGCTCCTGGCTTTGGATCAGCTCAGTTCTAACTGTTGCGGCCATTTGAAGGGTGAACCTCAGGATAGGAGATCTTTCTGTCTCTCTTCTTTGGAAAACTACCTTGCCAATGAAAATAAATATATTATTTAAAGTGTTTTGCGATGACAAGAGATTCATGGAAGCAACTGAAAACCCAAACCAGGTACTAGGTACTTCCAAGTTAAACTGATGAAATTGTACATGGAAAATTTATAACCTAGTTACAGATAATGAAAACAAAAAAAAATGATAGCTGAAAGCCGACTACAATTTAGAATTTACATGGCAATTAACAGATTTCTCCAACTGAAAATGTTGGGCTTTTTTGATATAATTTTATTTTTGATTTTTAAATAGTTAACATGTATAAAGTTCATTCACAAGGTCTTGCTCAAAGTGATGTACTTCATTCAGCATAGGGAAAGATTTTTGAAGAAATTAGTGGCATGGGCAGGAGGGACTGGCCTATGGCTTGAGCCGGCTGACAAATTTCTGCAAGAAGGCATTTGAAACTATTCTGCACTTATCATAGTATCATGACACAGATATATCACTCATCTGCAAAATATGTGATAGCAGTCTTTCCATGTTTTCATTTTAATTTTGAAATGAATATCAAAAATATTAAGCTATGGATAGTGAACATATGTGGGAAAAGAACATATATGTCCAACTTTGTGATACAACTTATCTTCCCCTGGCGCAAAAACATATGAAAGTCATGGGTCGTTCAACGGCAGCTTTAACCAAGTCCCAGTGGCCTCTCACATGTCAAAGCTTCCTGCAGTAATGGTGCTGTTGCTACAATGACATTCAAGCTTATCTTTGATTCCTGCTAACTTCATGATATGGCCCCAGTGATGTAGCCTCTTGGCAACTTTTTAACTTTTCTATGAAATGATAATAGTGCACTGTGCTTCCTTCAAGGATTAAATGATATGATTAGGCCTACTGCAGTAGCCTAGTAGTAGCCTAACTTGCATGAGTTAGGGTCCTTCATGGGTGCCAGTTCTAATCCTGAAGGCCCTGCTTTCTATGCAGCTCCCATGTTTGTGGCCTGGGGAAGCAGTTGAGGACAGCCCAAAGCCATAGGACCCTGCACCCGCATGGGAGACCCAGAGGCTCTGGGCTCCTAGGTTCAGATTGGTGCAGCACCAGCCATTGCAGCCACTTGGTAGTGAATCATTGCACAGAAGCTCTTCCTCTCTGTCTCTTCTCCTCTGCATATCTGACTTTCCAATAAAAAAAATAAAATTAAATAAATCTTAAAGATATGATCTTTATAAATGTTTCAAACATCCAGACACTAGCAAACATTCCTAAACTATTAATGTCTTACATTTCCAACGAAGCCATCAAGCTTAAAACATCCTTTCTTTGTTTTAACATAGTGGAATCTGATTAAACAACAACAAAAAGCAAAAATGTAAAAATTGTTACCAAAACTGTGTCTCAATGCTTTAAAGAAAAAAAAGAGAGAGAGAGATGGGAGAATACCTTTTAATAATATCTGAAGAGATTCCAACTTCTGAAGGACAGAGACATTAAATGACACAAAAAAGCATTTTTTTAATAGAGGAATGGCAATTAAATTCACAGCTACCCTCTTACAGGTAACTCTACAGGCCAGAAGAGAATGCAACAACATAGTCCGGATTCTAAAAGGAAAAAATAAAATGTTGGCCCAGAATAACATGCACAGCAAAGCTTTCCTTTGTCTTTGAAAGTGAAATAAAATTCTTCCACAGTAAAGTAAAGTTAAAACACTACACCTGTTCCTAACTACAAATGATACTTCAAGATGTTCTCTTGAAAGGGAAGAGGAATAGCACCCACCAAACCAAAGGCAAATGAGAACATCCCAGTAAAATAACAACAGAAGACAAAATTAATGAATAACCCATTGCTAAAAAGAACAGGACCAAATGACCACCTATTTATATTAACTCTGAATGTAAATGGCTTAAAACCACATTTTTACCTCAGTCCAAAGGATCCTCAGCAGGCTTTCAAAGATCCAGTTTTGGCATCATGGATAAAATAATGAAGGGAAAGCAGCAAAACTTTATTGTAGTCACTCTGCTAGCTTTTGTCATTCTTTGGAGAGTCTACTTACAATCAGTACAATGAGTCATTTGCACTGCATCATAAAAATCCAACTTGGTACTAGTACCTATCATGGATTATTTGGTATTTCTGGAAGCCACTGAAACAGTCCTCGCCAGGGTCCTTGCAAATCATTTTTTGATTGTAGTCTTTCTCAAGGTCCATTCATGTAGTCTAGGAACAATGAGCTCTCAAGTAGAGCCATGCAGGTGTTACATGGAATTTTTGAGCCATGGAATAAAACAAAGGAAATCTGAGCCAAAAGACACCAACTAGAGATTATAACCCCTGAGAACGTTCTTGAGTGCAAACAATGACAGAATCCACGAACAAGGAATTTCATCTTAGTGACAGCATCTCCACAGCCTAAGTTTGAGGATGAATGACCTCCGTTTGACTATTAACCATAGGAAGTTCTAACACAATAAGCAAAATTGCATCCCATAACTCAATTAAGTGTGTGGTTTCATCACAAAACCAAGCTGATCCCATTAAATCTACATTCTACATGACTGCTAAAACACTATTTTTCCTTATTTTGTTGGACAGCCTGCCCATTCTACTTCCCCCCACTGTTACTGTATTAACCTATAAAGACAGATTTTCTCTAACCCCAATGTAAGAGGGTTGGGGAAAGAAAAGCTCTCCTGCAGAGTTCCTTGAGCAACCATCTAAATTTATTTTCCATCACAGGATAGCAAATAAAATCAGCTGAAATTCATTTATGTCTAGTCACTCTTCATGACCTTTTCCATCATTCACTAACTCAACAAACATTTACATAATGCACATTTTATTGTCGCAATGTTAGGTGCTAGGGAGTTAGAATAAAATCCTAGAAACAAATTTGCCATCAAGAATAGGGCGCACGCATGTACAGAACCCATTTGCAGGAGTCATTTGTGCACAAGAGATGTGGGTCATATGGAAGGTAGGAACAAAAGTAGGCAAGAATCTGCTCTGTAGAAAGATGGAGACAGAAATGAGCTGCGCAAAGCTTATCTAAACTGCAATATTCTGGGTAGTTATTTGAGTTACTGCCCCTTGTGAAAGTGCCAAAATAGATGTATACATAATCTGACTTTACCTAGCATTACAATGCATGATCAGTATGAACATCAGGCCTTGAAATGGTAGCTCAGAGCCTAGTGTATTAGAACGTTAGTAACTATGAGCTAATAGTTACCCATGGCCTCCTGTTACAGAAAATAAGGAGTAATTTTTAAAAAATATTTCCCACTTCTCTGACTCTATGAGAAAACATAGTTCAATAACAGGGAGGCTTATTATAGCACCGATATTTACTTCACATTCAATGAAACACAAGCCCAAGTAGCAGTAATGCAATGAGTTCAGTGCCATTTACAATGATCATGTATTTCAGGAACGAAAGGGTAAACACACTGCTACCTCTAGCTTTAAAACACTAAGTTCTATATGGAGTGAAATGCAAACAAAATTCTGAATCTGTATATACATTTCTTAAAAAAAAAAACTGTACCAACAAGTATTGAATCTATGGGAGAGCAATCCAATGAGTGTGCATGGACAGCACTCCATCACATGCATAAGGGGTGAAGGTTTCAACAGAAGTACTGTTAGCTATCAGACCCAACATTTGAAATTCAAAGGTTTAAATTAAATCTTTCTGAGAGTCTTGATTCTGGAGAACACACATTTTAAAATAAAATTAGGTTAGAGCTATTTTGCCTCTATTGTATTGTGGGGAAGACGAACCTATGCCTGTGATGATGGGTACTTTTTTCAAATACATGATTTAATCAAATCCACCTAGAAATTTGAGAGCATATGAATCCTCATGTAACCATCTTCCATTAAACCAATTCACAACAAAAAGCAAAGCATCTAAAGCATTTTATATATCCTGTGAAACTTCTTTATTGTAGAATCTTTTGGCAATATTTTTAGCAAATGAATATAATCCACATATTCATGAATAAGTGTTTATAATTATATGAAAGAATTTTGAAAATCTGAAACACAGGGCAATAATTAATTCCATATATATGATCACCAAATGAAGTGATATCCCATATCTTCAGAATATACACAGAATAGTGCTTGATATATTTAGCGATTTCAATTTTTTACTTACCGTAACACTGCTTTACAAAGTATGCAGGTTACAAAGCAGCAATGCTGGTAAAATGTAACATACCTTTCTGATGTTCAGAATCAAGTTCAAATTCCTTGGATTGCTAGGAACATTCACACTTAGAATCCAATCTATTCCTCATCATTCAATATATGAGTTCTCCTGAGAACGTTTATAAATCAGTTCTCAAAACTATGAAATGGTTGCAAAATCACTAAACTTAAACTTGTGTATTTTTAATTTTCTTGAGTCTTACCACAAGATTCTTTGATCCTAATACTTATATGTCCTATACATTTGTATGCATGTATATATGTAGTATTGTGTTTTTATTTCAAAGATGTTCAATTTTGTATATTGTGAGCAGGCATGCGTACCCTCCAGGGACTGTTTTCTCTAAAAATTAAAATTATCCACTTCTGGCCTCTATTACAACTACTATCTTCTGTACCTAGTAGGGACCTAGGAAAATGGGCACACATTGTTTTCACTATAAAGTCATGATTGATGTAGTCCAATTACCCTGAACAGCTATGAATTTTACTGTCATTTGATAAACTTGCTTCTCAAAATATCATTGTGATAAAGTCAAACTAGAAATACCATTTTCAGAAGGAATTTATGCTAGAGGTGACTATCCAGTTTGGTTCATTAGTTTTCTGAATACTTGCCAGAATCTCAAAATTGTTCTACAATACATTATATGATATAGAGAAAGGTGGGGTGAGAACTGTGATCAAGAGAACAGTACAAGGATACTGCAGTGAAACATTTAGCCCACGACATAGTAAGCACTGCTCAAGCACGCATTTAGCTTTTTAATACAGATATTGACATAAAACTTCATTTCTAGAAAAAGTGAGCCAATCTTTAGGTCTTCCACAGGCAAACTCACAAATGATGTAACCTAACTAGAAGCTACATTTGAAATGTTAATTCCATATTATGGCTCAACAGCTGATTTCTATGTAGTTCTTGTTAGGGGACAAAAAGTGGGAGGCTTTACTGCTCATTTTCAGTTACAAAAAATAGAAAGAAGTAAACCAAATGTTCAAGTAGGTAAGAGTCAGACTTTGTTAAAAGCGGTGTGTGTCTGATATCTCTATTACATGTCTGGTGATGGAAAACAATAACGCCTATAGCAATCTCTTGTAAGATGCCAAATGCACTTATTCACACTTAAAATGTTTAATAATGAACAAATTCACTCTGGTCAAAATCCATCCTCTTTTAGGATGTTTGAAATTGGGTGGGATGGGGAAAAAGTTCATAGAAAATCATACAGTAAGATTGCCATTCTAAGCTATAGTCAACTTATCTGTCATATGTGATCCACAAAATTATTTAATCGCCAATTTCCATTTGCAGCTGTGGCACCCTGGCAGGAGACTTCATCACCCCACCCACAGTTGCTGTGATAGCAAATCCACAGGTTTCCTTGCTCAGAGTCTTCCTGTTCCAGTTTTACAACACCACCAAAAACATCGGATCCTAGTCACTGAGTCCTGTCAAAAGCAGGTTTTTCAGGCCAAACCTTAGGACACTCCATTCATCCTTCGCTTCTCTCCACTAAAATCCTTTCCTCCCTATCTCTGAAGCTCAATTCATGCATTTGTTTGGCATATTTTTCTTAATCCCCTTCTCTCAAATTCTCTTTAGTGTTTAAAATCCAAATCAGTCTGTCCAACAGAAACCATTGCATCCACAGTCAGTTACTATGACACTATTCTACTCTGAGTCCGCTCTTTGGATAGAGAAAGGATGGATTTCCAGTTTCCATTACTATCTTTGTTATTTCCTTTCAATGCCTCCCTACTCTCGGCTTTGTCATTATGCTAACATAGAAAGATTCCAGGCAAGGTGGATAATCTTACATGAAACTGCACCTACTAATGCCTACAGAGGATATAGTGCTGCTTGAGAAGACCCACTGACAAAGAAAGGGCCCCAGTTTGCTACTCCTTTCCCACTTTGTTCAGCATCTCTTACAAGAAAAATGAGAGCTTTGATTAGTTTTCACATTTAAAGAAAAAGCAACTTAAATAATGAAACCCATATCAGTAGTCTGACATTTACTACCCTGCCCACCCCCTCTACCCAAGCCATGACAGCTAGTTCCAGAAATCATGAAATATTCCAGGGGTGGAACATATTACATCTGTGAAAATAGTTCAGATCACCAGAAGCTAACAATTGGAATAGTCTTTGTATGACACCCCTAGCTGCCAAGACACTGTATGGCCATGAAAGCAAAGCCTAAGCTGCGTAGTCACTCATTGATTTGGCCAGTGCTTGCTATACTGCACTGCAAAAACATGGCAAGGAATGAGTGGCTGACGGGTGGAGTCTAGGCCGTGATCCAGGATAACTAGTCAGGGTGACTGCTCATGAGAATTTTACAATCTGCTTGGTAATTGTATTGCCTCATTATCATGATAGCATGGGGAATGAACCTGAGACTGTGAAAGATTCCATATCTCTTAAGGACACACAAGAGTTATTGCATGGCCAGAAAATACAATACTAGTGAGTGCATATGCAGAATACAGTTAGATCACTATATCTCCCCATTTACACCATTTACATCAGACAGCTCAGGATGGATCAAACACGTACATTTCAGACCCAAGATTATGAAGCTGAGGGAAATGCAGAGAAAATGTAAAAAACCTCCAAAGTATTTTAAAAATTGGAGATTACATGAAACTCCCAAAACCTTTGCACAGCAAAGGAAATGACTAATAGATTGAATAGACATCCGGCAAAGTGGGCAAAACATTTGCAAGCTACCTATACGACAAAGGGTTAATATACACAAAACTTCAACACAGAGTTTTCTAAAGAAAGAATAAAAACAGCCAACACATATATGAACAGAAGTTCAACATCACTAGCCATCAGGAAAAATGCAAATCAAAACCGCAATGACCTACCACTTTATGTTTGTCAGAACAGCTAAAATCATAAAGATACTGTGTAACAAATGCTGACATCAGTGTGGAGACGTGGAAACACACATGAATGAGAGTGAAAGTCAGTGCAGTCACTGTGGAAAAGAGCTCGGAGATCTCCTTAAAACCAGAAAGAGACTTGCCATGTGATCCAGCCACATCCCACAGCTGGACATGTAAATGAAAAGATGTGAACTCACTGTGTTAAACAGATCACCTGCAGTACATGCCCATAGCAGCACTGTTCACAATAGCCAAACAGACTCATCCAAGGCTTCTATCATCAGCTAAATGTACAAACAAAATGCAAAATACATGCACAATGAAATATTCAGCTGTAAAAAAAAGAATGAAATTCTATCATGTCCATCAAAATGGATGTAGTTAGCTGGATGACATTATGCTGAGTGAAAAAGGTTGAAAATAGGCATGCTCTCCCTTGTATGTGGGAAATAAAATTGAAAAACAGAAATGCTTTTGTGTGTCAATACTGATGCAAGCATGATTACATCCAACTTTGCAGTATACCTTTGACAAACTTGTGCTAAAGAATGTTATGCTACTATCATTTTAATGATCTGTGATTGCTTTAAAATTCAATTTGGTGGGAAATGGTTATAAACATTGTCAATACTCTCATTAAGCTAGGAGATTATGCTTTTTATTCATCTTATTTGATAAGTAATTAAGCCTTTTTTATAATTTGAAAATATCTCGAAAATAATAGAAAAGGAAAATGGTGGGAGGAAGGAATTATATGCTTAGAACAGCAGCTACAAATTATATTGAATCTAATGAAAGCAAAACACTTTTAAAAAATAAAAAATATCTGAATTTTGTACCAAATTATCATACTTGATAATACTTGAGATCTAAATTATGAGCTGGAAGTCTCCCTTCTCTGAATATCTCCAGCACATTTTGTACAGTTCCATGGTGGAACATATCACCCTTTGCAGTGTAGCTGTATACTTTTTCTATAAACGTATGCTTTGTTACTCATAGGTTGAACGACAGAAAACTTATTAATGGTTGTGCTGCAATACAAACAGCACAAAAAATAAACTCCTACAAAGAGGGTGGTTTTTGCCTTTTAACATAAAATAGAAGTGTGGCACCTTAATTTTTTGAACCTGTTCGTAAGTATGACCTTCAAAAATGATATCATTCACCATTCTGATTACTCCTCCATCGTGACTCACATTCTAGGGCCACACACTGCCTGTCAGAATATTTAAGCATCTTTAGACAACATTAAACACCCATCGGTCTGGATTTCAGTCTTACTATCATATGGTGCTGGGATGGTGCACCATGCACTCAATTTGGAGTGGGAAAAACATCATACAGCACAAGAAAATATCTGTACAGCTATAAATGCATTCCAAAGCCTTGTTTCCACGCTTAGCACTGACAACTGATGTAGAGATGGTTTCAGTGTCTTATTTGCAGTGACTTTTTCTTCCTATGTATGTATTACATTATGATCAATCTTTCCACTTCGTTTCTATGGCAGTTGTGGTTTAGGGTGTCCACTCCAACTATGCTATGGAATTGAAGCAGTCAGCCGCTGGCTTCTATGTTTTATTCAAGCAAATATCTATAACTGGTCTTGAACAAGGGGATTTACTTCAGCAAAACAATGCACGTTATGGCAGAATGCCAGGGCTAGAGTCGCCCTGGGACTGTGACCAGCCCATGAGGTAGATCTTTCTCTGCAGGCAGCTGCTGATGCAATGAAACAACCAGAGCAGATGTGACTCATGAGGTGAAAAAGCTACATCCTGGAGACATCATAAATCTCAGGGTGTGTCCTTCTCTCAACAAAGTCTGCAGTATCAACAATCCATAAAGAAAATCTGTTTTATCAAGCACATGTTGCTCAAGTTTCCTCATTTAACCCCTGCATCTATCTTAGTGCTGTTTGTTCTTTAGAATTGCCCTCAGTCCTCTCTCCACTCATGACTGAGCTGCAATCTTAATTAGGAAGCCAATCATTGAAGAGGAACTTTCTGTGAGTCTGTAATATTTACTTATTTATTTGAAAAGGAAAGAGAGTGGGCAGGTTCACTCCTCAAAAGGCTGGAATGGCTGAAATCTGCTGGATCAGGCTAAAGCCTGGAGTTTGGAATCCAACATGGATAGGGGTTCCAGGTGGGCAGCAAGGACCCAAGCACTTCATCCACCTTGTGCTACCTCCCAGAGAACACTGCAGCAGGATGCTGGATCACACACAGAGAGGCTGGGGCTCCAACCAGGCATTCACATGCAGAGACATCCCACGTGCTCTCTGCCTTCTTGTACCGAGTATCTACTGTACAGAGCTTCTGAGCACAAAGGAAAAGTTGCATTCCTAGGGATTTCTTAAATTCAACTTCAGACACCTCAAGGGGGGTGGGGAGAAGTTTCTATTCTCTTCTTGGTGGGTTTCCAGGGCATAAAAACAAAATTTCTCAATTTGAGGTAGCAGTACGAATAACTGTTATCTGATTTCCCAGAGCTGTAGTACAAATAAAGCAAAATAAAGAAAACTAAATAAAGCAAAGGGAACATTTTTGTGAAAATGACTGAAGTGAAGCACAACCCAAAATTTATAAGAAACCAACCCATAAAAATGAAAGTTTCGTCTCATATGATCCTTTGATGTAGAAATATTGTTTTTCATTTCATTATATCCTATAGTGGGAACGGATTTTGATTTGAAAACGCCGATCAGATTTGGAAATAATCTGTGTCTTTTGGGGCCTCAAACTGGACAGACCCAGAGAACTGGAAGATTCTGTATATACCAGGAACCTTCACCCCCAGAACACAGCACATACAACAAGATTAAGACAATGTATCCTGTGAAATCTAACTCTTTTTAGCTACTCAGAGTCAACATCCATTTTTGATGCCTTTACCTTTAATATACCCACAGGATTGTTTCATCAGGCTGAAATTGATGGTCCTCCTCACAGTTGCTTTTCCTAATAGAATGATAATGTTTCATCCTAGAGATTCTTACATTTACATGTTATAATGAAATATATGGCACAGGGGTATACTCTATCCCAATACAGCAGATACTATATGTTTATATAATACATATAACACAATAGATATTATATGGCACAATGGGTTAAGCCATAACACGGCGTATCAGCATGCCAGCTGGAGTTCAACTGTACCACCTTTGACCTAATTTCCTCCTTATGCAGTTCAGAAAGCACAGATGATGGCCACACGCTTGGGTCTCTCTCACATGGGAGACCTGAATGGAGTTCACACTTCTGGCTTTGGCCTGGTTTCAGATCTGACTCTTGTGAGCACTGTGGAAGCAGAGTAACACACAGACGATTCCGTGTGTGTGAGTGTGTGTGTGTGTGTGTGTGTGTGTGTGTGTGGGTGTGTGTGTGTGTTGCTCTGCCTTCCAAATAAGTAAAATATTAGAAAACCTCCAACTATCAGATTCTGAGGAACTGGGTTGGGAACATACAAAGTTTCAAAGTGACACAAGACACAAAAGGGAGACAACTTGAGTAAGCCCTCATGCCCGTCCCTCTTCTTACAAACGCACCAGAACTCAGTCATGGTGACCATATCCTAAAGAGTTAATCTTACCTTAAACACCTCCTAAAGGCTACCTCTAAATACTGGAGTGGAGTCATGAGTGGGCCATCATAACACTTATTAACAGTATTTGATTCCAATGCACAAATGCGTAGAGGACACATTGTAAATACAGGCCAAACGTAGAAACCCATCTGATGTCCATGGACCCCATCCTTAGGAGAGGTGGTTTTTTTCAGTGTGCTATTATCTGGGTCCACTAAAACTAATATCCTTCCAGAAAAGTAAGAGGGCTTTAGCCTAGAGTTAGACCATAGATTATGGCACACTGAAACGGATTGTAAACAACAGAAGATGCCTTTTTCTATTGATTTATACTATGCTGTTGAGTGTGGTCTTCAACTCTGTGCAAAGCAGCTGGCTAGAAGCAAAGCCAACAGTGACACTGCACCTCAGTCTTACTTTGAGAACCAAGGTAGTCTTTGAATAAGTCTTCAAAGTCAGGAAGAGTAAAATGAGACCGTTTTTTGGACTCCTTTCATTAAATGTGCAATGTGCTAGAGCACAAGCTGCCCTGTCTCTAGGTAGAAATACTGGTAAGTGGCTCCAGTCATACCCATAGGAATCTGACGCACCATTGACCCTATGTATAAAGTAGTAGTTGTTTTATGCACTTGAATCTATCTCTTTGGGATTTTCTTGCTATCTTCTCTCTCATCTCAATGTACCTCATGGGTTTGTATAGCTCCATGATTTGTATCTACCACATATTAGTAAGATTAAGATAAAAACCTGTGTTATAATACCTCGTCCTGCCCTCTGCAAAACTTAACAAAGCCCAGTAGCCCCTGAAAAATCTCTTGTGTATGCATGTCTTTTCTTAATTCTGTCTTTCTTATGTATTTCAAACGTCATACGGCACTTAAATAAAATTGGCTTTGTTCTTAACTTTTAGTTTCCTCTTTCTCAGCACCAGCACATTGTGTCACAGGTTTAAGATTTTGCTCACAGGCATCAGGTGAACTGTCACTGAAGCCAAACAATTTGACTAATTTTCAAAACCAAGTATGTCTAACACAAAAAAAGGGCTATGTTCTTTTTCCTGCATTTTTTTCCACACCAATTGTTTGGCTTAGGCAGGACTACGGATAGCAGGCATATTTTGCTGTGACGCTGATAATATAATGTATTAATAATTTTTTAACCTGTGAATATATTTTGTTAAATTGAAACACTTCAGCTAGCAGATGTAAGCTCATCCTTTTTTCTGAAAATGTTTGAAAGCACATGCGTTTTTGGACTGGAAGTATGTAAATTTTTTCTGATACACCATGACATTTTTGAAGAATAGTAACAAATTTATGGTAATTTCAAGAACAAACATTTCAAAAGTGGAATTTATTTTATTAACCCTTTCCTTGAACTTGGCAAAACTTTTTACGTACCCTTTCTCTACAATTTGCTGGAGTTTACATGTAATTAATTCATTAATATACCTCAACAAACAAGTTTTTTTTTTTCCTCTTTCTCTGCTCAATTCTGCTAATTGGATGACATCCAGATCCTTTCAGCTCTCAAAACTGATTCATCTTAACCCTTTTATTATATCTACCACACCTTTTGATTCTGTCACAGCAGGAGATGAGGTCACCATTTTCCATTCCTTCTGTTTGGTGTCCTTCTTAGGCCCCGCGAGATGGCCCAAAGGATAAATCCTCACTGTGCAAGAACCAGATCTCATATGGGTGCTGGTTTGTGTCCTGGTTGTTCCACTTCCAATTCACCTCCTTGCGTATGGCGTGGGGCAACAGCAGAGGATAGCCAGAGCTTTGAGATGTTCTCCCTATGTGGGAGACTTAGAAGAAGCTCCTGGCTCCTGCCTTCAGATCGGCTTAGCTCCAGCCATTGCTGCCATTTGGGAAGTGAACCAGCACATGGAAGATCTTTCTCTCTGTCTCTTATCTGTCGAAATCCAACCTATTAATCCAATAAAAACAAATCTTTTTTTAAAACAATATTCTTTCTTCTTTCTCCTTTCTAGGGGAAATATTATGTCTCCCCTCAGCTTATCTACTAACTTTGTACTCCATAATGAAGGTTAAATTTCGTTTAAAAAACCTTCACATCTTTGATGGTACAACTTCAAATAACTTTCTCATTCAAGTATAGCCTGAATTTTAATGCCACATGAATGACTCAGAGACTTATTTAAGTGTAAAAATGCTACTCATGGTTCTTGTTATAGGAACTTTTATAAAAGCTGAAAAAATATTTCAAGTGAAAAAGTAATATTCCAATAATAGCCCTGAGCCCTTGCTTTTTTAAAAAAGATTTCACTTTCTTTGGAAAGGTAGATTTACAGAGAGGAGAGACAGAGAGATCTTCTGCCCACTGGCCCACCCTCCAGGGTGCCACGGCGGCCAGAGCTGACCTATTCCGAAGCCAGGAACCAGGAGCTTCTTTTGAGTCTCCCACATGGCTCTCTTTACCTACCAAAATGTCCACCCAATTGCTTTGCTATTGCTAAGCCTACAGTCTGAATTTCATAATTGCTTTATCGCTCTCTTTGCTTTCAATGAGTTAACAAAAAATTTAAAATAGATTAATGGAGATTAATATATTTAATTTTCTACCTCATTTTATCTTTGCAAAATCTAGGCAAGCAGTATTTTGCTTTTATTCACTGCTTGTACTTTGTAGGTAGTAAATTAATATATATTTTATCAAGGCAGCCTTTTGGGGCACTAGTACTCCTATAGTACTTTCAGCTATGGAGTTGTAGCACTCCATTCCCAGACGCACACGTTAAAATGCTATGTGAACGCTATACTTCTGGAGATGTTGCATTTTCATACATTACACAAAAGCACCGAAACCTATTCATTTATTTGCATGTCGACAGTTCTTACACATCCTTTGTTGCCTCATCTATAATGCCTCACAGCCCAGCTCACATACCTCTCCCTTAACAGTCCAACACTCTGTTATCTGTGCTGCCACTCCTTTACCGCAGCTTTTTGCTGAAGCCCAGGCTGGAGAAAGAGCCAGGCACAGATTTATCAAAGATTTCCTTCACTCCCCACTATCCTGTGGATGCCAGGGAAGAAGCTCACCTCTGTAAAGACAATGCTTATACTCATTTAGTAATTCCATGGATGGAATTTGTCTTCCTTAGTTGTTGAAACAATGTGCTCATGATCTTAAATTACCTGTAGCTACAGACAGAATGCTTTTCATCTTAGTTATTTCTGTTTTACAGTTCATAAAAGGTTTATGGAGACTCTGTGAGGCCAAACCTTAATTTTATATTTTGTTATAATATGAATTTCACTTGCCTACCTAAAACAGATACAACACTTAAGTATATAAGCTCTGAAATCTACAGAACTTGATTCCAAGGTCAACACAAATACTTCAGAGAAAAGACACTGTAATAATTACAGATATTAAAACAATTAAAATACTGCCTGCTCAAATAAATCTTGGTCTTACATGTTCAGTGTGTATTAAAAAAAAAAACCCTCCCTCTTGTAAAAAAAAAAAAATCTGGATTTCCAAGTTACTTAGTGGTAGAATTTTTGAACACCAAGTTCATCGGTAAAAGCAGCCTGATTTTCTCACAGCTAGACTAGTATCAGTTGAATTCAAAACAATAAATAAAAAATCAGAAATTGTTTCTTTCCAGTGCCATTTCTTTTTTTAATTTTAATTTTGAATATTATGGAACAATTCTGTAGACTGGGATACCTCCCCCAAAGTCCCATTCCCTGACTGATTTTCCCCATCTTATTACAATAGCATAGTCCTTCATAGGAATTATGATTCAATCATTTTGTTATTTAAGCGTGCTCCGACATTGTACAGACAATGTTAGACAGTCCAGCATCCCATTTTCTAAATATGTCCAACAGTTTCATTAGGGGGTACATCATTGATTTGGAAGTAGGGATGCATGTTGCATTGTATTTTCAAATCTGGATATGGTATTCTCTATTACTTCATCACGATACATTCCCTTAATTAAGAATCTATGAAAAAAGGTCATCAACATGTATGACGTTAAACCAACAACATTATAGCACCATGGAGTTGAATAAAACGTGCAACTGAATAGCCATCATTTCTTGAAAAGGACTAACTGGTTCCCGCTTACTGTTAAACACAGACTAGCTTGGTGCTTATAATGCTCTTTGACATCTACACAAAGTTGTACAAGTTTCTAAACTCCTTAAAAGGAGGGCTTGTAGGATTTACTTAAGACCTACTAAGTATATAGGACATTTTCTCTTTTAATTTTTGTGACAGCATACTTCAAATTTATTTTGTGATCACGGTTTAATGTACTACTAACCATAGTGATCAACAAGTGAAAAGCAGAAGTTTCGATGAACTAAAGACAACAGCTAAAAACAACAATCAAATCAAGCTACAGTTTCATTCTTACGTATTCACATTTTTAAACTCCATATCAGCTAACATATATCAGAGAAAAATCCCATTTGTTGGGGTGGGGGTGAGGGATGGGAGCAAAATGGCCCCCTGCCTTACTTCACTAAGCATTACAGGCTCCACTTGCATCCGAGTTTTTGCTTCTCAAAAGATAGGGATTCATTTTCTTCCAACTGACTAGTTTTTAACTGTGTAGCTATTCTACTGTCTCATTGTCTAGTCATCAGCTATTCTTGGTTCAGCTGCTGTAAAGGTGGGGACACAGATGCCTCTCCCGTAGCCTTATTTACGTTCCTTGGAGATAAATTCTGGTTAAATTCCCAGGAGCGGGATGGCTGGGACACAGGTAGTTTTATTTTCAGTTTTGTGAGGAATCTCAGTAGTTTCATAAAAGTTTGAATGTGTCCAAGTCACATTTGATGTTATTTTGGTACTTCGGGCCAAGGCATTTCTGTGCTTCAAATAAGTGCTGATGTTTGCTCTTTTTTTTTTTTTTGGAGTCAGTTCACAGACTCATGCCTGCTGGGTCCGCCCTGCCTGTTTCAGGGTGTTGCATTCTTTTCGTGCCATCTGCAGTGCCACCTCTAGTCTTTTATTCTAGTTCCATGATGGCGCTTTTGAAGCCATTCCCTCTTCTTGGGCACAGCTCACAGCATTAGTTCTACAAATCTCAGGATTCTCCCTTCCATCCACTTACTTCACTTCATAAATTCTTTTATTTTTTTTTCAAAAATATTTATTTTAAAAGCAGAGTTACAGAGAGAGAAAGACACCGTGGAAGAGAGATCTTCCACATGTTGGCTCAAATCTGAAGTGGCCACAGTGGCTGGGCCTGAGCCAAGTATTCCATTTGGGCACAAAGGTCCATGCACTTGGATAATATTCTTATTTTCCCAGGTGCTGTATCAGGGAAATGCATTGGAAGTGGGGCAGCAGGTACTCAAACCCACACTCATATGGGGTGCTGGAATGGCAGACAGCAGTTTAACCCACTATTCCACAGTATCAGCCTCTGCCCTCTTTGAATTTCACTTCTGTATCTAATATCATGCTAATGCTACAAAGAAAATACTCAAACTACTCCAGGCCCTGTGCAGTAGGCTAGGTCTTAAAGTCCTTGCCTTGCATGTGCTGTGATTGCATATGGCACTGGTCTGTATCCTGGCTGTTCCACCTCCCTTCCAGCTCCCTGTTTGTGATCTAAGAAAACAATTGAGGACTGCCCGAAGCCTTGGGATCCTGCACCCTTGTGGGAGACCAGGCATAAGCTCCTAGCTTCAGATTGCCTCAACTCTGGTTGCTGCAACGATTTGGGGAGTGAGCCAATGAATGGAAGATCTTTCTGTCTCTCCTTCTCTCTGTAAGTCTGCCTTTTCAATTAAAAAAAATAAACAAATAAGTACATTTTAAAAAATAACCTATTCTAGGGGCCCGGCGCGGTGGCGCAAGTGGTTAAAGGTCCTCACCTTGCACGCCCGGGATCCCTTATGGGCGCCGGTTCTAATCCCGGCAGCCCCGCTTCCCTTCCAGCTCCCTGCCTGTGGCCTGGGAAAGCAGTCGAGGACGGCCCAAAGCTTTGGGACCCTGCACCCGCGTGGGAGACCCGGAAGAGGCTCCTGGCTTCGGATTGGCATAGCATCGGCCCGTTGCGCTCACTTGGGGAGTGAATCATCGGACGGAAGATCTTCCTCTCTGTCTCTCCTCTCTGTATATCTGCCTTTCCAATAAAAAAATAATAAAAATAAATCTTTAAAAAAAACAACCTATTCTAATATATTCTGGTGCTTGTTTTACATAAAGAAAACATGTTCAAGAAGTCTTTAACGTCTATTGTGTTATTTACATGACATATAAATGAGAGAATTATTAGTTACTATTTTAGTAAACATTATATTCTACCTTTTTACTTTTCTTTCTCATCCACAAGTGTTCTCTTTGTGCTGAAATTAAGCATAACAGTAAAACTGTCAAAGGGCTTTTGACTGAAGCCTTTGCCCAAGGCACACTGGAATAAAAATATTTATTGGCAAGCTAGTTCTAGGATTGTTAGGAAGGAAAACCAACCCCCTACAGCTTTCTCATATTGTTCAAATCCTAAACCTAAGGATAATTCAAAATATCCAGCAGTTCTTTACAAACCCCAAATTCCTAGAGACAGTCTGGGCTGACAGAAACTCCTATTTGTCACTGTTTTGCATCCAAACACAGCATCATCCAAACACAGGGCATCCAATCACAGCATCAAACTGTTCTCCTTCTGTAGCACATGCAAACTTGCAGTCTGATAGTTACTAGAAGTAAAACAAAACATCTTTAGAATTCTAGAAGAGTTACTGCTTGTTGTCTTAAGCCAGTTAACCAACACAGAGATTTAAGGTAGTGTGCTGAGAGAAGCAAAGGACGAATGGTGGGAGAAATTATCAGAAGTCAAAAAACCAACAATCCAAAGTTTCCACATTTGCCTTGATCACAGGATAGTTAACAAGCCTTCTGGAGAAGCTCCTGTATTCTTATCCTGTGGTTCCCATTAGTAACGCAGGTACCAATGCCAAGTTCTGCCTTTACTTTGTGTACTTTCTTCATCGCCTGGAGTAGTGAGCAAATTGATAGAGTAGACACATAAACACACATCTCATTATGATGAAGCAGATTTTTTGTCCCTCCCTGGAGGAAAAGGAAAGTTTGAAAAGTGAGCATGAGTGTCACAGCCCATCAGTACTACTGGCATTGGCATTAGGTGGATCCAGCTTGTTGTCAGGTAAATTTCAAAATGCAGGTCAACTTAGCAAAAGCTTACTTTCCCTTTTTATGTATATGGAGCAGAAAATTTTGAGATTCTAATCAATTCAGTATTTACTTAGGAGTACAGCTCCTATATAAGGTGGTGAGAGATTGTGAGGAATTATGGATGACATGAAATCTACAAAGGATATGAGTTCATAATCACATGTCCCAGCACCACAAGTAAACAATTGTGTGCCTTCTGGGCCTCAGATTGTTTTTACTTTTTGCTTTCTTTTGTTACTTTTACTACGTCAAGTGAATTGGAAATAGGTGTATGATTTTTTAAGGATGGCTTTATTTTTATTTGAAAGGCAGATTTTTACAGAGACCATCCATCCACTGTTTCACTACCCCAAATGTCCGCAACAGCAAGAGTTGATCTGATCCCAAGCCAGGAGCCAGGAGCTTCTTCCAGTCTCCCATGTGCATGGAGGTGCCTAGGACTTGGGCCATCCTCCATTTCCTTCCCAGGCCACAAGCAGGAATCTTGATGGGAAGTGGAGCAGTTGGTACGAGAACTGGCGCTCTTAATGGGACGCTGGCACTTGTTACACCACCATGCCAGCCCTCGGATGGGTGATTTTAAAAGTAAGACTTCTTTTTCCAGCTGTTCATCCATTAACAGCAAGTTTCCTGTTTCATATTCTACAGTATGGCACAGCAATGTACTATGGCACCTTGGAAGAAACCACGGCTTGCATTGACGAAGCATCTGATGCCATTGACCTCTCTGTAAGAGCCTAGGAGTCACAGAGAATAAAACCTCAGCAGAATAAGAAAGAGGAAGAGAGATGATCTAATGATGATCTAATGTCCCTATGAATCTCAGAGGTGCTAATGCAGAACATGTTTAAGAGTGTAAGCAGAAGGTACAACACTGGGTGATTATCATTACACATTAATAGTCTCCCTCCATTTGTCTGCACGGCCAGGAAATGAAACATACACCTTCAGACTACAGAAGCTTTTAATCTTCAAAGGGCAGACATTTTCAACATCACAGTGGAGAAAATATGGATTTTTCATGCCAGAGAAAAGAAAAGAAAAGGGACATCTGTGCTTCAGCTCTTTGGATAAAGTTCAACAGCAGGAGGACCATCTCTGCCCAATTCACTCTCAGACAGAACACATCTCTACACCCTGGCAGCAACAACCCTGCTTCTTTCTGAGTGACTGACTGAAGTATTAATCCCAAGTAACAGTGCACTTCTACCTCATTGCCATTATTTTTCCCATGGTCAAAGTGATGGAAACAAAACCTTGACATTTGAAAAAAATACAAAGAAGACCTAAGTTAATAAAGTGGGAAGAGTTCCAAAAAAGGGGGGATATTCAGGTTTTAGGCCCATAGTGCAGCTAATTTAGTTTGCCATAGTTGAATTCATCAAATCCCTCCAGAACACTGCTAAAGTTATCTCGGGTATGAATAATTATTTTTGCAAGAGAAAACTCATTGCATCTGTCTCAAGCTTTACACTCAAGGAATTCTGATTGCCTAAAAATTTATTTGAAAGGCAAATAAGTCTACAAATCTGCAATTGTGTGTCTCTGTGTTTGCACATGTGCAGTGTGGCAAGCATCTGCACCTGTACTGATGAGCAGGCCTGGCTGCCACTCACTGAACTGCTGTGTGTGCCCATGAGCCTAGGACTCTGCCACACACTGGGAAGGGAAACAGCTTTTCAGAGAGCCGAAAGTTTGCAACCAAGCCTTGCTTTATTCATATAGCAAACACTGTTGACATGCAATATTATAGCACAAAGCAGTGTAATAGTATGAATGTCACTGAAACTCGGTCAAATAAAGCAAGTTTCACATTGCTATGGGTCAATACAATCTGAACCACCTCGGCTGTAGTCATTTCATTAGCAATAACAAAATTACTAAACAAAAAGCACAGCAAATAAAATCTGTTTGGACACAAACCTATTACAATTGCACTGGATGTCAGCGCAGGGAGGTGAAAAGGAGCAAGGACATTCTGGCTGTGGAGCAAACTGGAAGACACGAAGGAGACTTAAGGAGAAGGTGACAGGTAGTCTTATACATTTGATCTATAGCAAGAAAAATCACAGACAGAAATGCACTGCAGATGGTCAGGGGCACCTGCCTATGGCCTCAGGTAGAGAGAACACAGCCAAAGCTGTTTATACCCCTGACACAGTGCAAAGATTTGTAAAGGTGGTCTGGGAGAGAGATGAGACACATCCAAGCTTTACTGGGCAAAATAGTCTGGGTGCCATACCGATAAGTTTTGAAGTTTATTCAATGCAATGTGGAGTAAGCCACACAGTATTTCAATTAGGAATCGCTGAGATCAGTTGCTCGAAAGGAGCCAAAGCAACACCAGATTCACAACAAACCATCTCTTGAAACTACTGGAGCATGGTGATGCTTATAGTATTTTTCACTTGGCTTTGATCCTGCAACTCTTTCTCAGCCTTTAAACTCAGTGACTCGAGGATTTGACCGCTGGCTGTGTCCCTGAAGTGATCATTTGGTAAAATCCACTTAATCCCTTGATCCTCTTCTTATTTCCATCCTATTCAGCCCTGATTCCAGCTGCAAGCTCCCAGGGCTCTGTCTCCGTTAAGACCGGTGTACACTGAACGCATACATTTCACTCTCTTCTCAGGATTGATAAGAAAAATATTTGCATAGACTTCATTTGAGACACCTTTGGAATTGTTCACCCCATCAAGTCTATGAAAATGGAAACAGATTTATCAATTACTTTCATGCAGCACAGATTATTTCTATGCCAACTCAATCCATGGTAGAAGCTGAAGCAAAAGAAAAAAACTAGTACTGACCTGATCTTTATTTAAATTTTTACTCACTATGGATGTTTGCATGAATTTTCAAGTTTAAATGCATCGCACTGACATTATATATTAATTTGAATCATTTTGGCATTTCTAATACTTATATCAAAATTTAACAGGGTTTTTAGTTAGGTAGAAATACTATTAAACCAGTTCCTTCCCTTTCATTGTCCTGGACAGGCGGCATAATGCTGGATTATCCAAATTACTCCCCAGGATAGAAGAATGGATGAGTGACCAATCTGCCCAACCGTCTAGAGTGTGTCTGCCAAAATTCAGAATGAATCTCTTTTAAGGATCTGATACTCAAAGAAGGGTGTTATTCAAGATTATGCCTTCATTGTAAAGAAACCAATATTCAGTAAATCATCAATGTTGGTGTAATACTTCTTGGGCTCCTGTGTCCAACTAGGATAGCTGAGGGGCATCTCGGCTGCCGTGGTCCTCAGAGCCTCTGGACCAGCTGCACCATTCTAAGATTTTCTTCTGTCCAAACTCACTTCCCGTGTTCTCTGACAGGTGTACACTCCCTGCAGGCATACATCTATCTCAGACTACTTCTCCCAAGGCATAAGAAATATACGTACGTCCTTAAAATAGAGCTGGGAAAGAAGAGTAATCAATACAAGTGAAGGAAAGAAAACTCAGATGCCCTATTCCAACTGGTGGAAGCAAGAGTGTTTCTGCTGCTTGTGGAAGCTCTCTTTGTTTCCAGTGTCATTGAGTGGCCTTAGCTATGCATTCCTTTAATACAGGCAGAAGCTTTGCTTCAGCTTTACAAACTGCCTTATGTTTGTCGTGACTCATCTGTATTAATGAGAAATCACACACTGGAACACTTATTATTGATTAAATTAAAAAGGTGCTTCAGAGATTCTCATTATTTTATAAGGTCAAAAAAGAAGATAACACACCTCCAGTCAATCAATATTGGAAGCCTTTGGGGATTGATGTGATGGAGATGGTGTGATCGGTATGACATAAAGAGCGATGCTCAAAAGGAGGCCGTTGTAGTTTAGTAGGTTCAGGTACCATTCGGATGACAGTATTCTAAATCACAGTTCACCACCTCCACTTCTGCCCCAGCTTCCTACAGATGCACCTGAGAGCAGCAGTTGACAGTTCAAATGTTAATGCCAGCCACCCGCATAGCAGAGGCAGCTGGAGCTCCTGACCCTGCCTTTGGGCTAGACCAGCCCTGGCTGTTGCAGGCATTTGGAGAGCAAACTAGTGAATAGATCATAGATGTGTCTGTCTGTCTCTCTCATATACACGCATAGATAACATATCTCACATATGTGTTTCATAGATCATATATATTACATTATATATCTCATGTGTCACATGTATGTGTATAATGTATACCTGGACTGCTTATAAAAATATGTGCATTGCTCCATCTTTCAAATAACTATAAACATTCTTTTGTAAAGAAAATAAAACAAGTGCTCAGTAAGAGACTGTTCCCAGCGACAATAAATTCCAGCTACAGTAATGGATGAGCCAACAGAACACACATGCACTGAAATAAATACAAAGATAAGCCAGTGCTTTCACTTAACCCAATTTCTATATATAATTGGAAGGGAAAATATTTGAAACTGTGTTATCGAGCCTTCTAGTATTAAGCATTGAGGAATTTATTACTCAATATTTAGGGACATTTATCATTTTATAAAACCTTGCATTCTAATGCATTTTTCATCCTCTCTCCCATGTTTCTGTCCTGCTTAGATAACACATTCTGCAATTTATTCATAATTGTGGCTATTTACACTGCCGGCCAGAGACTCGCTCCCGCCTAATGGCTATTATTATGACCCTTCCCGTGTCTGAGAATACTGCAAGGCATGCGTTATCTCAAACCACATCCGGAAGATGCTACTACTGGTTGTTTCACGAACATCAGAGAATGTTCAAGAGGGCGAGTACCTTGCCCTACACCCTGAAGTAACTGGCGAGGAAGGCTCACGAGGCATCCGACCACCATGTCTGTGTTTATAACCATTACTCAGCACTAATTACAGCAGGATCAAAACACATTCCAAGCAACCGCACTGCCTCTCTTACCACAGTTCATATGGGGAAGCGTGTTTAACTAAATTTCTACTCTGCTTTTTAAGACTTGACTCAATCCCTGTGTGTGTATATTCTCTCATAGTGCTAACTATAGTCTAGGCTAGAGCAGACAGCTTTTTCTCAAGTATGTCTTTGAGGGAAATTTTTGAAACTTGGCAATGTTTTGGTAATATCATTATGCTGCTTAAGGACATTTAAAATACCAGGTAAGATTATCTTAACTGCAAAGATTTGCTAGCTAAATCTCCTCATCATTGGTAACAGCAAATATTGATATAAATTCACTCAAGTTAAAGAATATTTACATTAAAATTAACTCAATAGTATTTTGCACAGACAGACTGAAAGACACCATATCACAAATTTATCTAAATAAATATTTTCTTAAAATAACCACAAACTGAGCCTGGCATGGTAGCCTAGAGGCTAAAGGCCTTGACTTACACGCACCTGGATCCCATATGGTGCTAATTCTAACTCTGGAGTCCCTGCTTCCCAACCAGCTCCCCACTTGTGGCCTGGGAAAGCAGTTAAGAACAACCTGAAACTTTGGGACCCTGCACCCATGTCGCAGACCTGATAAGAAGATCCAGGCTCTTGGCTTCGATTCGACACAGCTCCAGCCATTGTGGCCACTTGGGGAGTGAATCATCAAAAGGAAGATCTTCCTCTCTGTCTCTCCTCTTCTCTGTATATCTGATTTTGCAATAAAAATAAATCAATCTTAAAAAAACCACAAACTTTACACAAGTGCCATATCTGTACAGTGGAAAAGCAATTTTCCAAAAATTATGTATTTAATCTATATCTGACATAGAAAAGGATGCAATTTTAACAGCAAACTATACATTAGAGCTAAAAGACAGAAAATCTCACTTGTAAACCAGTCTGTCATTATGATAATTTCTCTAAGTGAAAAAATCTCAAGCAATGAATTTTATGACTGATTTCATATTTTGAGAGGTTTACGTAGAATTCTTCTCCATTTGGAGAATAAAAGCTTGGTTTTTCTGAAGCAGAATGAAGTGGGGAAGGAATTCTAATTCCTTCCAGCACATGTGGATGCCTTGCTTCCTTCAGGCAAACAGTGATGGGAACTGGAAGAAGCCCTATTAGGACACATTTCAAAAAACTGTCCTGATCTAACTTAATTCTGCTGGGACCAAATATGCAACGGGGCCTATGCTTTTCATTGGAATACAGCTGTATATTAAAGCTTGTGAAGATTAACCGATTAGAATGGGTAAGAAAGTAATTAACACATTAGAGTGGTGAATAGCCAGCTAAAATTTGATGACCTTGATGGGGCCATGTGCAGACAAATTTATCTTTCTATGTGTTCTTAAACACTTCATTTATTTGAAGGGCAGAGTGACAGATAAGGGACAGATATCCAAGGTTCCACTCCCACAGAAGGTCACAGTGGCCTCTGCTGCCCCAGGACCAAGCCAAGAACTTGGAAAACTTCATTTGGGTTTCTCACACGGGATGGGATCTTTGGCACTTGGATCATTTCATGATTTCATCCTAGCTACATTAACAGGGAGGTGCACTGGAAGCAAAGCATCCAGGACTCCAGTCAGCACTGCCATCTGGGATGCCAACACTGTAAGCTATTTCTTTACCTGCTGTGACACCATGCTG
This sequence comes from Ochotona curzoniae, assembly GCF_017591425.1. NCBI lineage: Eukaryota > Metazoa > Chordata > Mammalia > Lagomorpha > Ochotonidae > Ochotona > Ochotona curzoniae. The sequence goes on from NW_024466502.1 coordinate 13,603,456, forward strand.
TCCCCCCCAAATAGTCTGATAAAGTTACTATTTCTTAGTTTCACATTTATAACAATCTTTTCTACAGTACTAATGTTGGGCAAAAGTTACACTCTGTCATTGTGTGGAAGAGAATTTTATTTGGAATCGCAGTGGCCTTCATTCTCCTATTGACAATTAAACAGATTTTTTTTTTCTCGTTATCTGCTCTACAATTTTATCTTTCCTTGCAAACAGCATACAAAGGGACAAAGCAATTTCATAATTTTGTTTGGGCTCTGCTAGGTCTACTTTAATTTGAAATGTTTTATATAAAATTGAGTGTCATCTGCTGAAGCAACTCTTACTAGCTACATAAATAAAAATGGAAACTTGTCATCATGGTAGATTTCTATACTCAGAACAAGTAGACAAAATCTTCAAAGAACTACTGTGAATACAAAGCTTTAGGTATGCTAAATTCTTGGGTCCAAGAATTTAGTCAGTTAACATACAAATTTGAAAAAAAAAAACCACATATTTTCTTTAGATAGATTTCCTTGTCTTCCTCTGACATGTACTCCCACCACCCAGGCACATCCTGGACCAACAGAAACAAAAATAGATTTCCAAATGCGTCAGCATTGAGGTACAGCTATTCAGGTCCATGCCAGGGACACCTGCTTCCCATACCCCAGTGCTGGTTTGATCCCTGGCTACTCCATTTCCAAACCAGCTTCCTGTTATCATGCATAATAAAGGCAGTGCTAATGGTTCAAGTACTTGGCCCTCTCTTCTGCACGAGGAAGGCCAGGATAGAGTTCTTGGATCCAGACATGAGCCTGGCTAATGTTGCCATTTGAGGATTGAACTAGTGAATGGAAGATTAAGTTTTCCTTTATTTCATTTTTTTAGGATTTTATTTTATTTTTATTGGAAAGGCAGATGTAGAGAAGAGAGACAGAGAGGAAGATCTTTCATCTGATGATTTACTTCCCAAGTGGCTGCAATGGCTAGAGTAGCGCCAATATGAAGCCAGGAGCGTGGAGCTTCTTCTGAGTCTGCCATGCAGGTGGCTTTGGGCCAACATCAACTGATTTCCAAGGCCACAAGCAGGTAGGTGGATAGGAAGTGGGGCTGCCAGAATTACAACCGACACCCATATGGGATCGAGGTACATGCAAGGCAATGACTTTACTGCTAGGATACAGAGCTGGATCCTCTTCCTCTCTTTCAATGTGCTTCTTTCCAGTACTTATGTATGGGTGTGTCCTTCTCACTATTGCTCTGCCTTTCAACTAAATGAGTGAATAAATACTTGAAAATGGTATGCAAAACAGAGGCTCTGCTGCACCATCTTTTCCATTTAGTTCTGCATTAACTGCAGAATTCAGTATGTTAACTGTTAGAAATAATATATCAAGATGCTATTATTTGAAAAATGCCATTATATATGAAACTAGCACGTATGCTTGAAGATATATACTCATTCATTAGATTTAAAAATACCATTTTCAATGTGATGGCCTGCTCCTAAATCATCACACAAGGAAAACTTGCATGTGTACTATTCTACTACTCGCTTTAATTTGGATTTGATCCTAGTGCAAGGAGCAACATTAAACGTTTCCTAACAGCTCATCCCGCACGTACTGTGTGATTGGATTGCAATAGCTACCATGTTCGATCTTATCAACTTCCAAAAACATTCAGCTCTGCTGTGCTATCAAAAAAAAGCAGACGTCATTTCATTGTCAAGCATTTCTAAGGAGTTTGTTTGCAAGAATAGTTAATGATTTTGAATCTTGTTTGACAAGAGGAGCACCTACTTTTGCAATAAGCCTGATCATGATGTGTAATTCAACGGCTATAATTAAAGAGAAGAATATGAAGCAAATGACTACAAAACCATTAATCTCTAGAAGACTTAAGTTTTGTGTGTGTGTGTGTGTGTGCGTGTGAGAGAGAAAGAAAACAGACACATAAACATATGACAGAGAACTTGCAGACACATACAGAATTTTCACTAACTTCTGTCTCAGTTTCAGTCTGTTGCTGCAAGCATTACTCTTTGCTGGTTGTATAGTTAACAACTCTGTCCATATGCCACAAAAATCCAAATGTAAATACAAAACAAACCTCCACCCGGCTTAGCTACGCCTTCCCATTTTTATTTTGCAGGAATTTTAATTTGTTCTTCTAAAACTTTCAAGAAATAAGCAGGTCCTGCCTTGCCCTGTCTCCAGCCCCAATTCAGAGACTGCATGAAAGAAATGGTTGAGCATTGCCAGGGCCAGACTGGAAGAGCAACTCACTGAGCTCATGTGTTGCTCTGCAAGGGCTCTGATCCTCTGTATGATCATTTTGGACATGGAGCTCAAGAAAGAATTGAAACTAGTGATGGAAAACGGATTGCATATCACACTGTGCTCCAGAGGCTTGCGAGAGAATTCAGTTAGTGAAAGAAACGCACCAGAAATAAATGAGGAGAGTGCCTTCCATGGGTATTCATTAAAATCCTTTCTTTATGAGTAACTTGACATTACCCAAGGCTATGTAGCTAAAATAATAATAATAATAACAAACAAACTGTGAAATCAATTGAAAGTGAAACAAGGCCTCCTGAAAGTAACACATATTAAATAAAATAAACCTATTTTCATGTCATTGTTTTTCACTTTCCATTGTGCAATTGAAACTGGCATGTGCACAGCAAATTCTAAAACACATGTTTCTAAAATAAGGCAGACACAACAAAAACAGAGCAATGGGACCTGGAGCTTCGCATTATTGCTTCTCACCAGGATTTGAATCCCACAGGCTTTATGTTTCTGACAAAAGGTGAAAGCACATATTTCCAGGTCAAGTGATTCAATGATCAAGGAAAGCAGCAAAATATACTGAATTCAGAATCAGAAGCATGGGATCCAAAGCATTTTCTGGAGGTTGTCAGAGGCCTTGCCTCTGGGCGTCACTTCCCCCTTCAGAGCCTCAGCCTCTCTTCTATAATCAAAAGGCACTGCTCTATGTCCTTCATGAGATGCCAGTGAGAGTCAATGGTGAGGATACAGGAAGGCTCCAGAATGTTCTATGTCCTTCATGGGATGCCAGTGAGAATCAATGGCGAGGATATAGGAAAGCCCCGAAAAGCACTAAGACACTGGTGCTGCTACAGTTGATGTTAGCCAAAAGGCCAAGACACAATAAAGGTAGTGCTGGAGTTTGCTAACCAGAATACAATCTCCTCTGTTGATTCAAATGTCTGCACTCTACAGAGCAATCATATCAAAACACTATATTCACAAGTTGTTGGAAAATAAAGTGTAGTCACATATTGTATTTTTACAACTGTATCCTAAAGTCTTATGTCCATGGAAATTGAGATATGATACTCATTCATTTAGAAGTCTCATCTAGGGTTGCACATTTGGTTCAGTGGTTAGGAAATTCATGCCTTATACCACAATGCCTGACTCCCAGCTCTGCTCCTGATTCTGCTTTCTCATCAATGCAGATTCTGAGAGCGGTTTTGATTTCTCAAGTAACTGTCTTACTGCTTCTCAAGGAGACCACCTGGACCGGATGCACCCTGACCCATCCCTGGCCACAATGTACATTTAAGGAGTGAGCAGAACTTGTAGGAAAAAGAAACCTACCTGTATATATTAAACAATATTTTTAAACATTAAAAATAAATCTAATAGCATTGCATAAGCCCAATGACAAAATCTGAGTGCTAGGCTGGGGATAACAGCTTCACAAAATGTTGAATTAGGAAGTCACACCACATAAAGCTACAGCATTCTGTGAGTCAAAAATCACTGGCTACTGTCAATTTTATGTTGTAAACTAAATTTATCAATACCTGATGTGAGCATTTTAGAACCTCGGTCTCTCTCACTCCCAAAATGAATCTAGGAATAGTTATATTTGTCACATTATCAATTGAAAAAAAATGTAAACAGAATAGTGGGGAAATCATAGGAATACACAGTTCAGTGACACAAAAAGAAAACAGTAAAGACCACAAACAGCATTACAGATGCTTATATTCCTCAGTACTCACATAAATGTAAATTCAAATTAAAATATGCTTTCTACTAAATCGGCTTAGAGTAGGAAGAAACTGTAACACCCACGCTTCAAAAAAACCATATTGCAGCAGGAATCCTACTGCATGTCACACACCTTCAAAATATCCATGTTTGATGAGAAGCGGAAAAACGCCGTAGATTTGTTCAAACATCTAACTATGTAATGATAAAAACAAAATTTAATCATGTGAAATAAATGAAGGCTAATCATTCAAATGAGCGTTAATCAAAGCTGCTGTAAATAAATACAGGTAGGTGTTATTTATACTATGAAGAATGAGGCAAGCCTGGCCTGTGATCCCTGCCCTTAAGCTGATTTATTGTTGTGTATTTGACTAATGTACACATCTATGTGTGGGAGGAACTGGGCTCAATGTTTCAATGTACTTGCTTCTGTCACCCTTTGAGCTATCTCAAGAAATAATGCAGTGATTACACATGTCACTCTGGAAGTGAGGTGACTGGGCTACACTGTGACAAGAATACATAGCAGTTAGAAGTGCTAGCTATAATGTCAATGCAAATTCCCAAGTTCGTAATGGTAACCGCTCTCCTAGTTGGCTTCCCAACCCCAACACAGACCTCTCAAAAACTACAAGCCACTTGTTAATTGTTTAAGATTCACAAACAGGTTGATTGATGCTTTTTTTTGCCTTGTAAAACATCTAATTTTCAATTTCAGCTTTTGGGTCATTTGTCCTCTGTGGTCCAAGCAGTGAGATCAAATTTATTGTGCCTAAATATATCTTTATATTAAGTTGGAAATAAAAACAGAGCTAAGAAAAACCTCATGAAACAGATGGGTCCCACCTCTCTCCCCACTTCTCCTTCCCTGTCACCACAACTTTGGCAAAGTGTTAGCCGTTTCATACAGTCATCTCCCATCTCACTGCTACCCAACACATCTTCCTCTGCTCAAGACTCTACACCTTTCTGCCAGCAGTCTTTTCCTGAAATACTTCTGGCTACCCAAGACTGCTATTTATTCACTTGTGGGATGTTTCCTAAACACCCACATTGCACTGGGCATTGTTTTAAATTCTGAGTATTTAAAGATGAGAAACAGTCTTTATCCTCAGAGTTCCAAGAAACAATTTGGAGGCAGAAATTGTACAATGATGCTGTTACGGAGAAACACAAAGCACTTGCAATAAAAAGTCACTAATCACCGTGGAGCAGGTCATAAAAGCCTCATGTCAGAATAGGGAAGAACAAACATCATCACCCTTGTTGGGAAGAAGGAAAATTGATGGTAAAGGAAGCACCTTAGTTGGTTGGAAAGGTGAACAGAATTTGGGAAATGGAAAAGAGCCTTGTTTACTCTAGTCAGGAAAGACACAGAGCACAGACACGCAAAAGGACACGGATGATATGGGTCTATGATACAAACACATCCCTACAGGTTACCAGTAGGGCCCCTCTGTACATTGTAGGAAGCAGAGGTTTGTCCTTGATATAAGCAAAGACACATAGTCTTAACCTTTTAATTGTATCACCAGGGATAGGTGGTAGAAAGGGGGATTGTTCTTCGTGGTGGAAATGGACATCTGTGTTTTCTCAATGAAGTATTTTCACTGAGAATAAATTTAAATGAGAGGATACATATTGTATGAGTGAACTTCTAGTTAATTTTGTTATTTTTTTGCTGTATGTGATTTTGGAAGAATAAATTTTAAAAGCCGGGCACTTAGCTCATTCTCTGAAGTCTGATTAGCAAGCAGTAACAATCACTGCTGTGGTCTCTTATAATGTGAATTGTTAATCATTGTAAACCCTACAGAATCCCCCTAAACATACAGGGCAGTATACATTTTCTTCAGAGCAATCTAGAGAAACCTAGCACCTAATGCTTTTACATGCAAATACTTCTTTTCCTATATAAACCCACACCAGGAGAACATATTTTTATTTTACGTCTAATTATAATTTTCTCGATGGTTTTAAACAAAACCTAACACCAATCTCCAAAGAAACAAGGCTCATGCTAGGATCGAAGTAGAATTGAACACACTATTAAATCTGTGCTTGGTAGACAAACAATTTAGAAAGGTTTCCAGATAATAATGCATAAGATGATCTTCCATTTCGTTTCTAATCATCGTGCTTTGTACAGGAGTCTGAGAAGGGTAAAAGTGGCAGTAGGATTCACACACGACAAGTAAACACTTTCTGGATCTGCTGGTATTGCCACTTCCGCCCAGCTGTTTTTGCTGAGTCTCACTTGAAATGAAGCACTGGGTTTTGTTTGAAAAACACATTTATTCTTCAGTGATGAATGTTTATTGCTTTATAATCAAGAATTATTTTAAAATTTTTTAATTTAAAGGCAGACTGGGGAGGTCACATGGAGATGAGGTGTGGTGCAAAGAGAAAAGGAGAGTGATAGTGACAGAGCAAGAGTGAGAGAATTGGAGCTTCTGCTAGCTTACTTCTCAAATGAGCACCATGTGTCAAATCTGGCCAAGTCAAAGTGAGCAGGCAAAAACTCTAAGCGGAAAGCCACATGGATTGCAGTGGCCCAAGTACCTTGGTCATCATCCACTGATTTTCCAGGTGTGTTAGCAGGGAGCTTGATCAGAGCAGAAGAGCCAGGACTCACACCTGTATTCTGAGGTGGGATGCCAGCATCCCAAGCAGCAACAAAACCAATGGTTGCAACCTGGCAATATCAGATGAAAGATCTACTGACTGTTTAAAAAAACTGTCCTAGAAAGATGGCATGTATACAAACTTCAGTTGAAATCCAAAATGTAGTTGGCTCACCAAGCATAGCATGTACAATAAATCTGGCAATGATCTCTCATTTACATCTCTAAAATCAGAGTTCTATTCGGTTCCCACTGGTATTTTCACTCTCCCAACAGGGAGTGTTATTTTGATGTCGATGTGACATTGGGGGAGGTTAGTTTGGTTGGGTGGGTTCTGAATAATGAAAAAGGGCAAAATGACTTAGCAGGAGTGAGCAGAAGCTTTGCCAACATATTTTGTTTAAAGAGGCAAGTTGTCCTCTTTTATTTTTTGCTTCTAGAACTCTATTCAAGGATGAACTTCTAGGAATATATGTGATGAACCAACCTGATTAGAGAAGAATCAGAATAGGAATAATCACCAAATAAGCAGTGCTTCCAATGTCCAGGAATTTCTTATCTGCTCACTTCTGTCTGGCTGCACTAAGTAGTTCTTTCTCAATCAGCATTTGAACCATTTTACTCTCTGCTCCCTGTCTCCAGCCATTAAGATAATCAGACTGACATGTGGTGCAGTCTCAGAGTCTGCCTTAGTCACTGGGAATAAATGGATATGGACAGACACTGTCACAGTGCTCCCCGAACCCACAGTGTGGGGGACATTGGCCTGACAGTGTGAGCAATAATAAGGCAAGCAGGCCATACCCAGACACGGAGCATCCCTCTATGTGAAACCGGTTTGGTATTTTTTGATCAAAACTCCCACAAACATAGAGCCCTATTAGCAGCTGGGTTAACCTATGTCTCAGATATTAACAAATAGAAAGTGTTTTTGAACTAACTATTCTGAAAAGCATCTTAACTAAAAATGTAGCAATAATTCTATATTTGCTATTGAAAGTCACAGGGTAGACAGCAGCCAAATTTATTTGTGGCAGACTGGTGCTGTGTATGACACTGAAAATCCTAGAAGTTTCTGGAAGTCTCAATGTCAGGGGATGTCACTGACACATAGGTATGCAATCAGTGCAAGTTTGGATTGGATAAAATTTCCATAGCTTAATTTTACCGAGGACTATTTCAGATACCTCTGAGCATCATTTCCCCTGAGAGAAGAGACACTCTCTAATGTAAGAATTCATTGACAGTCACCACAGAGAGACTTGTCATTGGGAGAAGTTTGAGATGAAAGTTATAATTGCTTTTCACAATCTACATGGTGAGTCTGAAATTAAACGAATATCCTGGAATCCTACGTTAGAATTTTATACCTTTTTCCTCTTTTGCATTAAAAATAAAATCTATTCATCGAATACACTATGCTAGTCCACTTGTTATAGTCCTAGAAACAAAAATGTAAATTGACTTGTCATAATAAATTTGCATCCCCACTGCGAGAATTCACTACTGCTATCCTTACTATCTCCAAGGTATTATCAGAAAAAGCTATGTACGCGCTATTGAAATAATTGGCCTATGTTCTTTCAGGCAGTGCACAGTTCTAAGGCTGGCACAGTTGTCCCTATTAGTACCTCTGATCTCATCGCGAAGGAATAATTGTTTCACTAGATGCTCTTTCACTTGACATACACCCAAGGAATCTATATAAAGAAGAATGGTAATGAATTGAAGCTATATTGTTTGGTAATGATAAATGGGCATGGGTAGAAGTGCTTTAGAAAATATCTTTTTCTCTGGAAACTAGAGGAAGCATAATCTATAGCGGATGTTTTTATATCGGAAAAATACAACCAGTGTATCCTCAACAGGAATTTGCTTTAGATATTAGAAGTTCGGAGGTAAGAGACTCACTTGAGTGTCTATGACATTAATAGCTGGCCAGCAAACTAAACCCGTGGTCTGAGAAATTTTACCAGAACAACTGTGTTCATTCCTGGAGTCATTAATTTACTCAAACACAAGACTAGTGCTGTACCACCAAACCAGGCTGTGCCCATGGCTTGGAAAGGGACAGGAGACTCCTATTTTGTTTTCTGTAAACACCATGCCATGCTCTACAGTAAATGCAATAGTTCATGCCATAGTTTGACCTGGTGGTATGTAGATGGCCCTGCCTCTTCTTTTATAACCCCTGACCTTTGCCTGAAACTCTTAAGACTGTACACAAGATTCAAGGAGGACTCTTCATAGTTCCTTGACAGTTGCTGCTGATGAAATGAGAATGCCCAGTAGGAGTGGATGGATGTGGTGGCTAAGAGCGGTGTGTAATGACTCTGTAACCCAATGGTGCTTTACTTCACACAGAGAAGTCCTACAAGAAAACACATGTATCTATGTAAGCAAGTCAGTGATGCCAATCTGTTTACATATGAGATCTCATGAGTTCTACCTGTTAAATGGCTCTACTCACGTCATTTCTCCTTGGTAAGTACCTTAAAGTTCATTTAAGTACAGTGTGGGAGTGATTCCAAATAAACTCCATGTGTTGTTCTCAATGTGAAGTGTAGTAAAAATGCACTCATATTAACTAGCTTTTCTCTTTCAGACATGGAATTTCTGGTTTCCTTCCTCATTTTAGTTGAGGAATGGCAACTAACAACTAATGTACCTTATGGTCCCATTGGCATCCTCTGAACAGATACCTCTAATCAATTACAAGCCTCAGTATCTCTTACTTTCTTGTAATCTTACTCTTCTTAAATCCGATATAAAGTACTTTGCTGGGGCCTGTATTTTATAAATGAATATTCACTTCCCATGTCCGTACAAGAGTCCCAAGGTAAAGTTCTTTGCTTGTTTTTGCCTGAATAATTCTGCCACCATTACTTATTTTCTAAGCTAATTACAACACTGAGAATTCTATAGGAGGCGAACACTGACACTCCTATTGCCCATCACACCATATCCACAACCCTCAAAACAATTGTCACTGCAATCAACAATAGCACTTAGTTTACCCCAATAATTAGACAAGACTAACTACTTATCTGTTGTGTCAGAACACGAGGTTTCCTCTTGCCCGAGTCTGTGTGCCTAATGAATAGCCACATGGGACTACTTTCCTTCATACATATATATTTTTTCTGATGCCCTATCACTTCTATTACACCTAACTCATATCTTATCTTTTCTACCCTAAATCCACATAAACATTCTCTATAAAGAGATGCATTTGCATAAATTGGAATGATGTCCAATTATTTTTAATTATTGGGTTGGCCGAATTCTTTTGTGCATGAGATGGTCTGGTCCTGTGACCCATAAGGCCCAGAGAATATGCAGGCTACTCTCGTCAGGCTTTGTCTTCATACAGGCTGTTTCCTATTCGGTCAGGCTTTCTATCAGCTACTACATTCCAACACCTGCCTGCACTTGACAGTCTTCTCATTGTGGGAATGTAGGTGAAGAAATTGTTCCCTTAAAAAAAAAATGAAACATTTTGTAATTGAATTCCTTAGAACTCAATCAGAGAGTTGACACTGGATACTTGATCATAAGAGCTCAAAGTCAGGCACGGTCTAAGCCACAACTATAATGAATTAGTGGCTTTTTATTCCCAACTTCATAACTCAAAAGTATTCACAGTACATGGAAGGCACAAAGACTTGGTACCTAGATTTACCAAGCAACATTTTGCCCTATTTGCTTCTTCTACTTTTCTCTCTAAACAATGTTAACGCAGAAACATGTACCACCTCAGTTTTTGATGACCCAATTTCACAATAAGACCCCCAAAATCTTGACTCTCACCTACCCCTAACCACATCCAGATTTTTCATAATGAATAAGGTCATTCTCTTGTCACATTGCTGAATTACACATAAAACAATTTAGTATCAATGCAGTGTTATGTAAGAGAGGATTCTCATTTTCAAGTGCGGTCCTCTAACTTCTTGAGTCATGAAATAAATTTCTTGTCATGTTTGTTTCCTTCAAACCAAAGCAATCCTTATCCATTTTGTCTTTCATAAAATTGACATCAGTTAAAGAATCCAGGGTAACTGTTTTGTAAAATTAAAGTTCTGTATTTGTCTTATTATTTCCCAATGCTTAGATTTGGGAAGAATATGAACAGGAAACATGTGACTACTCAATTTTGCCAAGCATGTTCTTTAAATTTCCATTAAACATACTAAGAATTACATACCTGTACAGTTTCAATGATCTTGTCTACTTTAAGAATCTGCCATTTATGAGTAAAGACAAACATGTTTTCATTTGGTTATTTTCTATAACCCTGTCTACTCCTTGTAAAAATATTTTCTTGTTTAAATTTGTTGAAGTGTTTATTCAGTGGAGCATTACGCCTTTGTATATAATGTAGATTTAAAATACACCATAGCAAATACATAAACACTTTAAAATGTTTCATAAAAATGTTTTTTAAAGGCACCAAATTTCAAAAGGGAATGGCTTTTTATGCACAAATATGGGAGATATTTTATACTTCCTATTAAACCATATTAAGAGACATTCTGTGCATTGAGTTCTTGATCCAAATGTCATCACTTGCATTGATCTAAGTGTGAGCGTTGGGTAAAGTAGTATCCCAATTGATAACTCTTAAATCAGTAGTATATGTCATTTCTCTAGAATGTTCAACACTTCAAATGATACGTAATTTAATAATTATAGTTACAGAAGTGCATGACTTTGCTAACAAACAAATACTAATGAACTAGTTAAACAGAAGGAAGGAAAAACAGGACGAAGAGCCAGGAATTCTGCATTTTCTAACAGGACTCTAGCAACAACTCACTCCAGAGTTTAGGTGGCAGATGTATTTCATCAATCCTGACAGTTCTGATTGATTTGTAGTGACTGCCTGGAGCATTATGTTAAAAGGGATTTTAAGGTTACACAACAACATAGCCTGAAAAGTGATTTAAATGATTATATGTCATGGGTTTTAAAGGAAGGCAGCAGAATCTACATATGGCAGATTAAGTATGCTCCAAATTCTTTGCTATTCTTCCCATGAAGTGACAGTTGCTTTCTTTACCCTGAGCGTGAGCTGTCCATGACTTTTCCTGATAAACAAAATAAGAGAAATAACACTAGACAGATTGTGTAACCAAAGCTTCAAGGACCCTTGCAATTGCTGTCTTCACCTCCTGCACTACAACTATGTGTAGGGAGACTGGTGTAGACTGCTGAAGAATGAATGCCATAGGTAAGGAAAAGAGACGCCACGTAAAATTGTCAATACGAAACACCAGAGGAAGCACCACATCACTCAACAACATGGTAGGAAGTAAACCTGGGATTTTCAGAAGGCATAGTTACTTGGGGCTATCCAACACTAAGGGGCTTATATAACATATCTCCGTATTTTTGATCCTGACAAATTTCCCCCTTGAACTCTACTATGGGGTCTACGGCCATACCATCCCAAAATGCACCTGATCTCATCTGAACCCTACGGAGGGGGGAAAATGGTCACATTAAGGTGCAATCAATTAAGTATTCTATCAGTGGTAAGATAACAATGATAAAACAAATTTCTCATTTTCCATTAGATTTCATTCCAAAATTCCACTCCACTGTTTGAGAAAGATGATAGGAAAAAAAAAGTATCGATGCAGAACATTCAACTTAGAAATGTCCATAGAAAATTCCAGTCCAAACGTTCTTTTTCCAGAATGACAAGCTGACACAGTTGTAAACTGCTTTGTCTAATGCCACACGCTAACCAGTGGCAAATCCTGATTTTTTTTGCAACTTCTACAAAACTAACACTGAAACAGCTGGATCCAATCCAATTTTTTTTAATTCTCCTTTCTTTGATCACACCTCACGCTATGTATCAGCTCTACTAATTAAAAAGTACTCAGAGGTAAACACACACTTGTGCACACACACACACACACACACACACAGTGCACACACACACACACACAGATTTTGGAACACAAGAGACGTGAGTGCGGAGACCAAATCAAAGGAGGCAGTGGGCCAGAAAATAACTCATACAGCATCATCTCTGACTCTTATTTTGTGATAGATTTGTTCCTTTTCTTTCACAGTTCATTCTTCTGGGTATTCTTTTAGTCCTAAATGAAGATAAACCCAACTCAAATTTAAAAAGAAAAATCACACTTAAACTGAAATTCAGATGGGATAATGCTTCTCTGAGCATTCATTAATTTTCATATTTCACTAAAGAACGTTCCATGCTTAATCTTTGTCTTAATAAATTCATCTTTAAGTACTCGATTAATGAGGTGATTAGCCAGAATCGACTTCGTATCTCCTAAGTCATAGTATTTTTAAGCCACTCTGCCAGAATTGTTAATTATTTAAACTAATCAAGTATCATTTTTATTGAATACTAGCAATCTAATAAATACTGACCCTAACTCTACGACCATCTGTAAACGTTTTGTGTGGAAAGGAATTTTATTTCATCCATCAGAATTTACTTGAAAAAAGATTCTGAATGAATCTCAAATAATATACAGAAAATAACTAGTTAGTTTAGTGGTCACAAGTACAAATACAGACAATAAGACTAATTTTAAAATATAATTAAGAAACCAAACTAAGCAGATATCCCACCAAAAATTTACATTTCTACACAATAGGTGTCATGCTTATTCCCCGACATAATTAATTGGAATTATACCCCTTATAACAATATGATAGAGCAGACTTGAATGAAGGCATAGTCCAGGGAATAGCTTACTCCAGAATTCACTGTGGCTAGTTCCACGCCTTCAGGTTTTTCCTAATTATAGGTTTCCCTCGATGTCTAAAGTTTTGTTTATTTGCTTTGTTCTCTCACACTAACCCCTCCCAGAACCCCCATGTTCAAGTTGTGTTTTTTGTCTGATTTGATTTTGATGGTCTGTTGAGGTTAATAATAACCCAAAATGAAAATAGTTTAATTGTTGTTAAAAAAAAAAAAGAAAAGAAAGAAAGGAAAAAAAAAGATATAGGAAGCCTAACACAGCTCTTTTATAACCACATAGCTCAGTCATTTGAGGCAACAGGAAGTAATTTTGTCTCATATTTCTCAAGAGAAATCAGATCTGTCTCCCAGGACCACAGCCCTGTCCTTCCTCTGAATATTTGCCAACTACACAACTTGAAGATGACTCTAGAAGACAAAAGGTATCTGGTTTCTGTAATACATCATACTTTCCAATGAGAAAGGATAAGGAAGCAAAGGGCTATTTCACAGGAGAGAATTCTTCTAAAATGCACATTTGTTTCGACCATAAGGCTAGTAGCAACTATATATGTAGCTCAAAAAAAGGATAGACTTTGAAAACAAAGAAAAATAAGCTTGATCAAATTAATAAAGAGGGTTTCAATTGTCTATAAAACATCCCAAAGAACATTGCTTCTTTTTATTTTGCAAAATGTATACATTTGTCAAGGTACATTTTTCAATGAGTGAATCGGAGGAATAGTTTAGGTAGTGACCACGTTGTTTTTATGTATAACATTGGAAAATGAGTCTTCTAAATAAGCGCTTACTGCTTTACTGTAGTAACCACACCAAAAATGCTCCATTGGAGCACACACAGATAAAGCTTCATTTCTTGTGCATTTTAAGGCTGTTATTGACTAGTGCACATTAAATCCTTCTAGACTTAGGGAACATTTGCAGTGGAGGTCAAGGGCCACAATGCTAGAGACAACACAGGCCATTGCTAAGAAGCCAGCCAGCCTTACATGCAGACTGCCCTCCCGGCCCAATTCCCTTAGACATCTCAAAAGCTGTCTGTATTTTGCAAATCAAATGATGTTAACTTTACATTTCATTGAACACTTAGATAAAAGGCGCCACAGGGAGCATCTCATCCAGGGGTATCCTTTCTCAGATTAGAAAATCATTGGCTGGTAATAAAAAGGTGAAGGGTCACATCTCTGGGACTAAGGCCCAGTGCTTGGAGTTGTGTCTGAATGCTCTCTCTTGTCATGCCCCACTGCATAAGAAGCTGGCTCGAGCACCTCTAGACATAATGAGGAGTAGTAACTGATGCATTATCTTGTAATGTAAAAAAGACCTCAAGGCCTGGTTTCAACACACGCTTGTCTTCCTCATAGCTTATTTGCTGTTCCAGCAAGATATTAAAGAGATTTCTCTTCAGTCGTAAGATACAGTGCAAAGTTAATGGCGTTTAAGCACCAGAACAAACCTGGTCTTGCTTACAAATTCTTCCCTTTACTTGTCCTGGATGAGCAGTTGAAAATTCATACTTCGTCTGATTAAGGATGATATGTCCTCCTTTCAAAGGCTTGTTTGTGGATAAATGAGATAAACAGGAAAAGAACCAAATGACTCTTAGACACCCAAATGTTCCTTTACTTCCCACAAGCGTATTCTTCATTTATTCATATTTAAAATGAGCATAAATTTGGTCAAACTTGTACATTTTTTTAAGATTTATGTATTTGAAAAAGTTACAGGGCAAGCATGAAGTGATGAAGAGATTATCCATCAGCTGGGTCACTCCCCAAATGACAGCAACGGCAGGTACTGAGCCAGGCTAAAGCCAGGCACTTCATCCAGGGCTTATGCCATCGCTAGCTGCTTCCCTAGGCACATGAGCAGGAGCTGTATTGGATGTGGAACAACTGAACCTACAACCATATGAGATGCAGGGATTTCTGGTGGCAGGTTAACCCATTAAAATGTAATGCCAGTGGGCCCGGCACAGTGGCCTAGCAGTTAAAGCCTTCGCCTTGAACGTGCTAGGATGCCATATGAGTGCCGGTTCTAATCACGGCAACCCTGCTTCCCATCCAGCTCCCTGCTTGTGGCCTGGGAAAGCAGTTGAGGATGGCCCAAAGCTTTGGGCCGCCCCCCCGCCAGTGGGAGACCCCAGAAGAGGTTCCCGGTTCCCAGCTTCAGATTGGCACAGCACTGGCCATTGCAGTCACTTGGGGAGTGAATCATCGGATGGAAGATCTTCCTCTCTGTCTTTCCTCCTCCTCTCTGTATATATGACTTTGTAGTAAAAATAAATATCTTTTAAAAAATGTAATGCCAGCCACTGGACTTGGGATATTAACCCATAAATAGATACATAAATAATTAGATGCACATAATCATTTAAAATGCAGACACAGAGACCTAGATGACACTTTTTAGCAACTTTCAGTAGGATGGCTTTGATTTGAAAAAAACAAAGGCCCATTTTTTGAAGAAGAGGTAAAGATATTATTATAAAGCTATTTTCTTTATAGCTCTTTTCCATGTGGCCACAGATTCACAATAAAATCCCTTATTAACCACTGTGAATTATACAATGCTAAAGTGTAGATACTCAAGAAACAATATCACTTTTTACTGCAACCTAGAGTAGCTTGACCAATAAGAACTACAGCTGTACCTCATTTTCAGAAAAGGAAAACATTTGGCTTATAAGTCATTTTTTAAAAATTTGGATGAAATCTAAACCCAGAGCACACTTTCAATAACCCTAAGACCTTGACACCATACTGCTCCCCGTGAGCCCACTGCTTTGCTATGCTGACTGTACTGTGGCCCAGACCCACTGGATTTGAACAATATTGTACATGTTTTGGTGGTCAAGTGTTAGGCTAGATGCCAGAAAAACATCAGTGTAAATACAAAATATATGTAAGTAAGACCAATACATTTGTTCTCATGCTACTTAAATTACAAGGAGATGAGACAATAAATTCTATGCTAGATGTCAAATAATTCAGTGAGAGCAAAGACCAAGGAGGAGTGTGGGCTCCGCACAGGGTGGTCTCTGGATCCTATTATGAACCAACCTCTTTCTGCCCCAAGGCAAAGGCCAATGGAACCTCCTCCCCGTCCTCTCATTCAGTCTTGTCAAACTGCAGCCTCTCATCCAGTCTTCAATTTCCATTATGTCTCCTGTTGAAGGTTCCCACATCTGCCACATTTGTGACAAACCCTGCTAGAGTTTTCACCAAGCCCTTTATTTTCCCTTCCCTCAAAACCTTGATTGTATTTAAATTATTGCTACAGATTTTTTTTCATCCTTGGTATTTCCAGGGAATTAAAAAGCCTAGAATTAAGAACCTTGTTAGTCGGCCTGCCCTGTTCTTTCCTTCTCTATTCCACTCTCTCACAATTTTCCCCTTCACCTTCCCTGTATTTCACAAATGCTTAACATCAACTTCTGTTGACACTCAGCAAGACCTTTTAAGTTTTCTAAGAATGAGAATAAAAAAGGACAGATGGAAACTTGAAAGGGATTAAATGTAACTGATAAAAGGTTAAGTCATCCACATGAGCAATTGCAGCAAGCTAGACAGAAACAATGGACAGAGTAGGAAAGCTTAGACCTCAAACAGGAGTCAGAACTCAGGATCAGTTGACCAGTTTACTAATTTGCAGCCCAGAAAATCTGATTGCCAAAGTAAGGCGATACCTGGCGGGTAAATGAAAACCATAGCCTCCCAGGTGAGAACTAAACGAAGTGGAGGTGGGATGAGGTTGAGGAAGTAATTCAGGGACAAATCTGTGAGCTTGGAAAACTAATTCTAGGGTTCTAGAGGCCTAGAGTTTCCCAATGGAAAGTTGGCTTTCCTCTTGCGTCAAACTTTGATTCTCAAACCAACCCTTCCCCAGCCAAGCTGAAGTAATCAGAATGGGATCATTTCAGCATATTCAGTTTCATGAGTAGAAGCCTGTACCTTTGTATCTTTGACACCATTGGTTAGTATTTGATGCATCTGAAAGTCCTGAAGTCTGTCTGAACATGGATCTTCTGAACAGAGAAAAGCAGGTGAAGCAGTCCTGAATGAGGGTCTTGTCTGAGAAGGTCCATGAATCCTTGGCTTAAGGCATGGAAGAAGCACTGAATACGGAAACTCTGCAAGTGTGAGAAAAGCAGATGCTTCTGAATATACAGTGTTCTCCCCAATTGCCTCTTTGTGCAAAAAGCGCTCTCACATCTGAAGAAACCAAGCCCCTCTGGTTGCAGTGTCCTGATTCACCTTGTGGAGATGTTTTCTTGGTTTTTTTCTTTCCTCTTGTGTAAACACACTCAACAGCAAGAGCAATGAAACTCACAGGGCGAGGTCACATTCATCTCCATTTTTGTCACCGGAGACTATCTGGTACATTAAATTCTCTAGAGGTAGAACAGGAAATAATCCTAATGATTTGAAGTTTGGACTTGGAAACCTGTGTCTTAACCTTCTGATTGAGAATACACACACTCCTTTACTGGTATCTTTCACTCTGCGCATTATGTATGTTACAGGACATTGAAAGAAACATGATATTAAGCAAATATATGCAAAGAATAAAATGAAAAATTACACAAAAAGAGATGAATGAAAACTGCATAAGCCTTTCATGAAGTTCAACACAAGGGTCTTGTACTGCCAGATTTTCCAACCACAGCACACACCACAAAAGCCAACCTTTCGGGGCAATTGAAAATTAAGTGCACCAAGTGAAAAGGAAGCGCACAAAACCACAATGCACATGAGCGAATTTCTCAAGCGTGTGCAGTGATGACAGGGGAGAGAGTTGGTCAAAGGTTGACAAACATTTTGATTATTTCCATTTCTAACACACAACGATCATTTGCAACAACACAGAGGAAGGAAAAATAATCAGTAACACAGAATGTCTCTAGTGGTGGGTAGGAACAGAGAAGACCTAGGCATTCTCTCTATAGACAGAGAAGCTGTGCAAATTTTGATCTCAGAGCTCCTTAGGTTAGCAATCCAACCTTGTCCCTTGCAAGACACAGGTCCTGAGAGATACCTGCTAGTCTTTCTGATAGCTCCTGTATCTTTGGAGTGCCACTGCCTGCCTCTTCATGCATATCGGTGAGTTATGTAAGACAACTCATGTGGGTAAAACATACGGAGAGGCTGCAAGCACACACATTCCTTGACTATAGTGATGTTCTGTCTTGATAAGTCCACCTTGAATTAGACACCCTACGGTTTAAATGCATTAACAGGTACAGGAATTTAGCCCAGCCATGAAGACTCATGCCAAATGGGAGTGTGTGAATTCAACTCTGACACTCAACTCTAGCTTGCTGCTAATACAGGTTCCTAGATGTTACAGTGATGACTCAAATATTTGAGTCCCTGGTACCTATTTGGAAGAGAGACCTGAAATAAGTTGCCCAGGACTTCCTTTGGTATTTAGATAGCAAATCAGTGTTGGCAGCTTAGCTTGATTTCTGAATATACCTCTGTTTTAACAAAGTTTTTAAAAAATTATAATAAACATCTTATACTGATATGTTTCATTGTAAGATGGAAGGTAGGTAGTGCACTTTTTCCAACCAAGAGAAAGAAAAATGAAAGCAAACTGATTGACTCTACACAAGCTGCCAGGCACACTGATCCAGCAGCACAGGGTCCCACAGGGCATCCCTTCTCTGCCTTGTGGCAGGAACTGAGCATTCAGCTCAGAATACTGAAACCACTTGTGTGACCACAAGTCTCCAGCCCAATGAAAGAGCAAAATCCTGAAGTATAAGTATCAATGATAACAAAAAACCCTAAATGGAGCAATGTTAATCAGGGACAGCATTTTGGATACACTTCAGCTGTCACTAACTAATGATTGCATCTCATATCCCACACTGTCCTGGGAAGGCCCAGTCCACAGGGTCCTACCGAACCTAATGTGTGACTCAAGAACAAATCTTGAAACCAGTCACCTTTTTCTGTAGCTGTCGGCAAGAGGTACAGATCCACAGGCTGACCCAGACCACAGATGTTTTAGGGACTGCCAAAATGGGCCTCAATGTAATCCTGCCACTGGCATTTGGCAGTGATGAAGAAAAGGGGGTGTTGTTGAATATAGAATGTTAAGTCAAAAGGAGCACTTCTGGACATATCATTCTTTGTTCCAGACAAGACAAGCTCTAAATTTCAGTCCATCATTGAATATTTTATATGCAAAGTGGGAGTGAAGACTGCTGATGGGATTTTGAAAGTAAGAGGTACACATTGCTTTTGCTCCTTTGGATTTTTTGTCATGGGTGGTTCTATTCATAAGCTCTCTTTCTTCTGTTTATATTATTTCAACATTACACTAAGCTCTGCTGGTATATTAGAAGGTGATTCAAGTTATATTGGCGATCTAGTGCCTCAACGTGTTTTGGAAGTGTTGAAAGCTGGCTGGTAAGAGTAAGCAAGAAGGAAACCAAGAGTAAATTTTTTGACAGAATCAACATTGGATTCAAACCATGAAAACCATTGGTTTCATACAGTCTTTTTTGGATACCTTGGCAGCATCTTATAGTGCAAAGCGATGATGCTGTCAGTTTGTGCTTAGAGTGTACATTTCACACACTAAACAGGGTCACAAATACTGTATAATTAGACTTGGAAAGGAACATGCTTCCAGGCTGAGGAGATTTGTCAGTGAAGAAATGGCTTCTGAGGAGGGAGTGAAGACAGAGAGAGACAGAGAGGGAGAGAGAGCAAAACCTTGCTATCTTGCTGTTGCCAGAGACAGACCAGTCTATGGTCACATAGAAAGTTTCCCCACCTTTGAATTCACCACCAATCATGGGGCCTGGCACATAATCAGTGTCCATTCAATGAAAGAAGGAATCCAGTGCTTTAATTCCACATGCAAAAGAAAATATAGTTAGGAACAGGAGAAAACTAAGATATGCAATTCATGGGAAATATTTACAAGCAGACATTTAGAAATCAATTTTTTAGATGATAAATAACTCAAACAATAAAGAGAAAAATAACAAAATTAGACAGATATTTGTCCAAAAAGAGTCAAATTGTGAGTAAGCACTTGAAAAAGTGTCCAACATTAGTCAGTATGGAAACCTAAATCATGTATATAGACACAATGTGTAGTGGGTATGGTTCAACACATATGTATACAGAAAGAGAAAATTTAAAAAAATGTTTACAAATGGGTGGAAAAATCCAAGCCTTCATATGTGGCTGTCGAAAATTTAAAACAACCCACAGCCATATCTCCCTGAACATGCCCAGTCTCGTCTAATCTCAGAAGCTAAGGAGGGTCAGGCCTAGTTAGTGCTGGGAGGGCAGGGTGGTGGTTCTTCATGTAAAGCTGCTGTGGAGCTGCCGTCAGCATCCCATGTCTCATCATGTCAGCATCCCATCTGCTCATGTCCTGGCTGCTCCATTTATCTTCCAGTTCCATGATAATGGCCTGAAGAGCAGCAGCAGAGGGGCCAAATCCTAGTGCCCCATCATCCATGTTGGAGACCTAGACACAGCTCTGGTCATTGGCCTTGCCCAGCCCCAGACAGTAGTTCTCTCTGCACCTCGAATTTTCAGATAAATATGTGAACTCTGTGCCATGTGAGCCAAACTCAATAAGGCTGTTTTTGTTGTGTTGTTAAGATATCAACTTCAAAAATTCTTAAAATAACAATTCCTCTGATGTTATCATTATATCAGTAAAATTCTAATACTGAATTTCTCTTGTTGCTCAACAGACATTGTGCTTTTTATAATTTTGCACATTTTCAACTAAATTTACTAGAAAGCAAAAATTAACAAACCCAGATGACCTTCACCAGTGTGTGTTTAGCTCTGGAAATAAGCAAAAGCTGACGCAGTCAGTCAAATTCACCTCTGACTTAAATATCACTTCCGTTAGGAAAAGGAAGTCTAAAGATCATCCTGGTTGTTTTGACAGAAAAAGCTCAAACTCCTTTAGGATTTTTTTCCTGAGACATAATTTAACATGTACTCTTCATCTTTGAGTTGAGAACAATCAGTAGAAATTATGTTTTGCCAATGAGACATTAGAAATTGCCTCATGGAAGATGGAGAAACCAAGAGTCATGAAATAACCCCTCATTGCTTAGAATCGAAGAGGCCTTAATTCAACTACTATTTTTCTGACTATCATCTTACCTTGAATCATCCAAGAATTTTGCGTCTATCATTTTGAAAATCAGAGACAGAGAGAGGTAGAGAGAGAGATCTTCCAGCTACTACTCCATTCCCAGATGACCACAATATACAAGACTAGGCCATGAGAAAGCCAGGAGCTTCATCCAGGTTTCCCACTTGAGGGGCATAGCCAGGTAATTGGACCATATGCTGTTGCTTCTCGCAGGCCATTAGCAGGGAAGTAAATATAAGTGGAGCTGTTGAGACATCAATCTTTACCCATATGAGATGCCAGCATCACTGGCAACAATTTAATCTTTAACTACACGATGGGAACCTACTTTTTGTTTATATAATGGTAATCTGATGAAAACAATTCTGGTTCTATCAACTTCATGAATCTGAAGTTGAAAGTATGATGCAATTTAAACACAGCACAAATAATATGTGTTTCATTAATATTTAGACATTTGCTATATTCAAATACAAAAGAAAAATAAACCTGATCATGTAAAGTAGAAACTGTCAGGGGAAAATAATGGCATTGCAATAATATCCACATAGATGCTTTGAGTAACACTGCTTTATATAAAGGGATAGTGGTAATCATCAGATACTATGATTTATTTCAGCCCAGTTCCTCCAATATGGATTACCTGAGTTATCATGTACGAGGTACATAGTACTAAAATAAATAAATAAATAAGACTGAGTCTCTACAGAAATTGATAGTTCAATGAGAAGGCATATGTGGAAATGCAAGCTGATGATCAAATCCCAGGAAAATAGCACCAAAACCCTTACTTATAGATCAGCTTCACAATACCTTTTTACCTTCAATACACATTTTCAAGTTTGAAACTAAGCTAATCTTTCTAGAAAAATGTTCAAACTTCAGGCTGCGTTTTTCAAAACAGCCATACTCTGGCATTGTGACATTCTCAAATAGGTAACAAAGTTATATGAAAAGTTTAATTATTGTTAACTGATTCCGCAGCCTGAAAAAGTGTGTTATGTACTGTAAGAAAAGTCTGTATCAGAAATATGGACCAATAAATTTGGATATAGTGGAAGTCAGACCATTTTAACATATCGAATGAATTTGTCTATGGTTAAAATGTTAAATCATACAATTAATTTTACACATCACCCCAAAGGATGAAGTGAAACTGTGTATATGATTAAAGCAGCTAGAAACACTGTAAACAACTGTGCAGTACAACTGTTGGATAATGCCATTTTGAGAGATATTCCTTGGCAGCAGGTGTAAAACCTGGAAAAGGAGGAGGCACTAGGCATGCGGTTAACTCCCTCCCCCTCACTGTGAGCTGTACTGGCTCCAGCAGGGCGTGCAATGCTGAACCATCACTATGCTCGGGAGCTGAGGGTCTCCTGGGACTTCCTTTTGTAATTTTCTAATTGTTAAAATCTCACATTGGGGTATTTCTGCAAATTAGAAAATCTATTACCTAGACTAGAAAATCGATAGAAAAGGGTCCTCCTTAAGGCAATGTTGATAAGTTTATAGAAAAACAGCAAATGAGCTTTTGCAAGTATCTTTTAAGAAAAGGAAGAATGGAGTTTCATTATTTCTGAATAAACTCAATAAAGTAAAAAACAATTAGGGGAACCCAAAATCATTGATAACGATTGGCTGCAGTTGCTGTGCTAATAGTGCAATTGGAGCTGAAACTTTCAATCTGGTCTCAGGGCAGCCAACACAATGAAAATGGAGAAGAAAGTGCCCTTCACTGTTTGAATAGCAGTATAGACATTTTGTTGTCAGCTTAATTGAATACTTTCAATGAAGGCAGAACAAAGTCATATTTTGGACTCCAAGATTTCCAATGAAACCTGTTTTCCATATGTAAGGGTTATTCTATCTTACTATAAATCCTGATTTTAAAAAAACAGGAAGCTGTTTCCTGCTGAGCACCATCTGGCAACAGAACACCTCTGTAAGAGAGCTGGGTAATTTTGCTGATATACAGCTGAAATAATACAGTAGAGTATCTCATAGTCTGGATGTTCAATAACAACCTCCACCCAACCCCCTATATTTTTAACTGTCAAAACACCTCCAATGTCCTCTACAAGAGAAAAAAAAACACTTTACTTCCAAATGTATATACAAATACACGTGATATATACTTATATATATCACATATAAATATATGCATCACATAGATCACATATCATATTTATATGGCATATGGATTAACAGTTATGCATCCACTCATCAGAGTGTATGCAGCTAATGAAATACAGCAGTCCATAGCATGAGAAGAACCTTTAAGGAGAATGTTAAATCTTAAAAATTACACCAAACCAAAAAACACCCCTCTGTAAAAATTCACTCTAATGGGAAGAATTATTAGAAATGTTTAAATGTATAAAGATACCCTACAAGGGACATACAAATTAATGCTTTCACTTTAACAGAAACAAATGCATATACATGTGTGTTTATCTTAATATCTGAAATTAAGATCAAAAAAATCTCTGTGGCACTAACATTTTCTCTAAAAGACCTTTATGTTTGTATAAGGGTCCAGGAATGGATTTATCTTATTGAAAGCTGAAGTATTCTTGAGGAATATTGCTTCTCCACAGTGACCAAGAATAGCTGGCACTTGTCATTAGACTCCCAATCAATCTGGTACAGGTACACATCAATCATGTGGAAAGACATTGGTTAAAATTGTACAGCGTCAAATCTTTCCAGTACATGCTTGATAAAAGTTAAATGTACACTAGAGTAGTGGTCTAGTGGACAGCTATTAAACTTATGAAGATGACCCCTCTCAGAATAACACTGCATATTCCTAAAATGCTTACAAGTTATGTTTCTAGAGCCTT
The DNA here is from genome assembly GCF_017591425.1 of Ochotona curzoniae. Classification (NCBI taxonomy): domain Eukaryota; kingdom Metazoa; phylum Chordata; class Mammalia; order Lagomorpha; family Ochotonidae; genus Ochotona; species Ochotona curzoniae. Next base: position 13,627,838 of record NW_024466502.1, read on the forward strand.
CAATGGTAGTTTATTCATGGTAAATTAGAACCCTAAGGTAAACCAGCATTTGACTATATAATTTTAATAAATTTATTGATAACAAAATATAACTAAGTTGGTATAAATTTCTTCCTTAACTATCAAGCATACAAATTTATGATAAAGCTGACCTCTTCCCCAAAATAAAGTATATAAAACTGTGAAGTACAATTTTTTAACATGATGGTTCAATTTACTATGCACAAAAAGGTATCATTCATATTTTTTAGCTTCCAAAAAGTTGTGACAACCAAGAAAATTCAGAATTACAACTGACAACTGACTATTAAAAATCATATGCAAGATAGAGCAATCAAAAAGGACAGAGAAGGAAAGAGATTACCGATCAGTTGGTTTGTGCACCAGATTGGTGTGATAGGCAGGGGTGGGCCAGGCTGAAGCCAGCAGCCAGAACTTTATCCTGGACTTGCACATCTGCATCAAGAACAGGTGAACCATAATGCACTGGCTTCCTTCCTCAGCACACCAGCAGGAAGGTGTACTGGAATCCACACTGATCAAGGTGTCTGGCATGGCAAGTGATGGCATAAGTGGCTGTTCCATTGTGCCAACAACCAAAAGATTATGTTTCAAGACCATATTTAAGGTCTATTGCAGTGGCCTAGTGGGTAAAACCATAAGTTGTGGTCTCGACATCCCGTGTCGTAGATGTTGTAGATGTCAGGTTTACTCCCACTGCTTGGCTTTTAGATCTGTTCACTGCTAACGTGCCTGGGAGAGCAGCGGAGGACGATTCAAGTGCTTGCAATGCTGAATCAATCCTCATGTTGACTCAGAAGAATCTCCAGGTTTTAGACCTGCCCAGCAAAGGCTATTGAAATTATTTGGCGAATGAACCAGGATATGGGAGTGCTCTCTCTCTCTCTCTCTCTCTCTCTTTCTCTTTCTCTCTCTCTCTCGTGTTCTCCATCTCTCCCTCTCTCTCTTCTACAAGTTGCTTCCCACCTCCCTCTCTGCAACTCTGTCTTTCAAATAATAAATAAGGAGCTATCTTTTAAAGAGGAGTGCATCTGGATACATAATGTAAGACAAATATATTGAATTTTCTTAAGAGAATCAAAGGATTAAAGTATTTGACAATTTAATCTTTCATTATTGTAAGTGGCTCCATAGACACTCACAGAAATTGAAAATAGCTATCATGCAGTTCCTGATGGTCTTCTGGAACACTCTGCCAATCTCCTTCCATGTGTGACCTGACCACACTGGGAAGGCACAATCATGACCTCCTACACGGTGTGCATGCCCTCTCATTTACATAGCCACATGACCGTAATGCACATTCTTTTTCAGCATTTATGCCAAAGCACTGAGGATTTAGAGGGAAAAAAATAAGCAAAGTTATTGTGTTTGTAAAGTATAAAAGGGTAATATGAAGGGCTTAGGTGTGAGGTCACCACCAAACTGAGAAAACATACCACGGCTGTTGAGATATTCAGTATGTTTGCGTATGGTGAACAAATCTACATAGAACATAGATGTAGCTTCCAGGAAGAAATCCAAGAGAAGGTCGAATCTGCCCCAAAAGTAGATGAATTGCTCTTCACCCAGGGTCAGCTGCTTATGCTTGAAACTGGACAAATAACTTGAGCTCCATGGGATAGAAAATGATTCCTGATGAAGAGTGCTGCATACGCAAGCCCACCGAGACTTGGAAAGATGACTCAGTTCTCAGTAACAAAGGCTTGGGATGGGACTGCATTGAGATCCTGAGACGCGCTGGGCACTGGTCTAATGTGCGCAGATGAGCTGGAATCAGATAGACTGAATGTGAACCAGAGCCCCTTTGCTAACAGGAGGGTTTCCTTCAACGGATTTTTTTAAACCTCAGAGTCAGCATCTGATCATTAGGAAGAGTGACAACTCATTCAAAGAGTTGCTGTGACACAGTGCTATGTAAAATAATGGATGGATATCTGGCAGTTTCTGCCCCATACTTAGTTATATGTGGCCACTGAAGTGATTCTGAACTCAGAATAATAGCATACATAGAACTCATGAACTAGGCTGCACATGTTTCTCAGCGTAGAACCTGTCAGTTACAAAATCAATGCAGCAAGGTTACTGAAATGAAAAAGGCAAGATTTTTAAACCATACCAGAGTTCACAAAATTATATATAGGATACAATCAGTTTTCTCCACCAAGATACAGTTAACAGTTAATTTCTTTTTAATAGTACTTTTTAATGTGACCTTATATCTGGAAAAAAGACTTCTTTCAAAGTCAGTATTATAAGAGTTCCATGACACAAGCTTTTGATCATATTTAACCATTAGATAAAATCCTTCTTCATTGAATTATATTTCCTTACTAAATGTATAGAGAATTCTAGTAATTTGATTTTCTCACAGTTTATGAATTAAATGACTACTTCATTTTATCCTTACAAAGCATGGAGAATAAGAAGTTTCTTAAAGAGTCAAGAAAATTTAAATAAGGGGAAAAAAAATCAACCTGCTGGGCCCGGCGCCATAGCGTAGTGGTCAAAGTCCTCGCCTTGCATATGCCGGGATCCCATATGGGTGCCGGTTCTAATCCCAGCAGCCCTGCTTCCCATCCAGCTCCCTGCTTGTGGCCTGGGAATGCAGTTGAGGACGGCCCAAAGCTTTGGGAACCTGCAGCTGCGTGGGAGACCCAGGAGAAGCTCCTGGCTTCTGGCTTCAGATTGGCTCAGGTCCAGCCGTTGTAGTCACTTGGGGAGTGAACCATCAGATGGAAGATCTTCCTCTCTGTCTATCCTCCTCTCTGTAAATCTGCCTTTGCAATAAAAAAAAGTAAATCTTAAAAAAAAATAAAATTAACCTTCCAACTTGTGCTTTGTGTTCGGATTCAGTGATTGTGCTGGTCAGAAGGCCCTTAGCAAATGCATGTGCACTGCAAACCTCGGTATGAAGTAGGGTATAGGTGCAGATGTAAGTAAGCTCAGGGTTTGGCATTCAGTATTGGGTAAGAGATCCCAAAGTTAGCGATGACATCATCCCAATAAGGAAAAGGACAAGGTACCAGGAGCACAGGAAAAGCAAGGCAGATGATGGAGTGATGCAAGCACAAGCCAGAGAAGTCAAGAAGGCACCTTTCATTTGCTGAGTCAAGAAAGGACTTTCCTGTAATCCTTGGGAGGGAACATGGTACCACCAACGTGGTACTACCAACATGGTGCCATTAACATCATGATTTCAGATTTCTGGCCTCCTGAATATGAATGCAATAAATTCCTACTGATTTAAGACATCCGTTTTGAAATTATTTGTGGCAGCATCCACAGAAATATCTCGAGATTTTTGAAATATTCAATTTCCTCTATCCATTATGATCACCCCTACCAGTCACATTGATGCCCAGCATAAGCTGAAATAGAAAAGTCTATCAGAGGTACTTTTGGGGACTTCAAGCCTCTAAGAATCTTGGTGGTTTGAACCATGTTCTCTGCAAGTTATTAACTGACCTTTATCGTGTACCATGAGTGTAGACCTGGACATGGAACAAGATTGGTTCCTGAGGGCCAGGCATCCTCCATAAATTTTGTTCCTGACAAGAGGAAAAAGAAAGGACCACAACTGCAAGCCTAAGAGTGGCCTGGGGAAACATAGTAGGCAACAATAAGCATCATTTAAAAAGCTCAAGCAGGAGAATTAGCTACATTCGAAACAGCACTGTTTCTGCAGTAATGTTTCTACCATCCATTTAAAGAAAGATAAATTTTCCATGACAGCTCTTAATAGCCTCCACAGTTACTCACTGAACTTGCCCTCAAAATTACAGAGTAATAAAAGGATAATAGCATTTGACTGACTACAGTGGAAAGGTGGGTTTTTCCAATAAAGTGGCCATTTCATTTCTCCCTCTGTTCTGGCTTGCTCTGCAAGGATACTCTGTGTGTCTAGGAATAAGGAATAACAACAATGCATTTTATCTTAGGAATGCCATTTCAATGCTTCATTTACTCATCCATGGAAAATGGTTTTCTTATTACAGAATATGAACATGTCAGTTATCTAAATGAGAAGAGTAAAACTATTAGATATTTGAAAATGACAATAGGATTGGTCAAGTCAATCATTTCCTGATTGTTGATATTTAGATCAAAACAAAATATCTCTACATGTTTATGGTGTGCAGTACAATAATTCAATTCCTGCATACAATATAACATGATCAAATCAGAAAACAAATAGCAGCTACAAAAACTGCAATTCAAACGCCCTCTTATTACTATCTATGATAAAACTACAGTGAGGGATTTCTTGCAGAAGTAAAATCAAGACAAGACACAAAAAACACTCAACATGCACAACTTGGTTTTAGGAATTTTGAGCAATGAATCACAACAGGTGATATAAATTGCAAAGCAAATTGAGACATTTATATTTTTCAGATTATTCGACAAAACAAATGAATTATGAATCCTGCCCACTTTGTTCTATGCCCACTGCCTCTTCTCCTGGTTAGGCAACTCGTTTATAAAACTGCCAATAACCTTTAATCTTCCCATATAGACTCCTTACAATTCATTGTTTCCACAATAATTAAAAGATGTTTCAGAACATAGATTCAGTGGATCAAGTCACTTTCTGCTTTCAAGTACCAATGCCTTGTTACAGTTTTCATACAAAATTCACAGTATGAGGCATGACTTCTGAAAGCTGCACACCAAGGCACCTGCCAATCTTTCCCATTTCATGGCCTTATCCTCCTGCACACAGACCGCTCACAGAGTCTGGACTTGCCAGCCTGCAGCCACCTACAGAGCCACAACTCTTTTCCTGGATGGCTTTTCATTAGCCAACTTCCTTTTCCTTATGGTTTCTGGGGTTACTCACATCTCCTAGAGACATTTTATGCATCGTAGCACTCTATTCACTCCTTAAGCACTTCATAGCACTTCTGCGCATATATAAATACACATACCATCTAGGATTATTTATTGTCGATATGCCTACAGAACAGCACCCATAGACACACCCACCCTCTTGATATTGCTCATCATGATACACCTTGTGTCAGCCCAGCACCCAGTACAAGGTCAGAATCAGGTGTGTATGAGTTTTTGAGTGAGTGGATGAGTGATTTTATACTTTGGGCAAACACTCAACTAAAAATAAAGCTTTCCTAAACACAATGGGGTATCTCCTTCCACTGAACCATGTCTACTTTTCATTGGCAGCTTGTGGACAATTATGCACGCCTGCATTCTCACCTCCGCCTCGCTCTCAACATGCTAAGCTTCGGAAACTCAAGGTACATACAATATTCAGATTTCTCCTACTGGTAACACAATTTGCAAAGTCAAACGAAGCAGATCACAGTTTCTAGGAAAATTTTCTTTCATCACTATTATCATCCTATCATTAGCTATCTTTTAGTTGCCGGTCTTTGAGCAGACACATAATTTTGTTGAATTTTACCTGATATTCTGCACTCTGACCCTTAATTATGTTATGGATTCTTACCATTCCATTCACCTCTGCGATCATAGACACGTACTAATTAAGCTGGAATTAATTTATTTTGCCATTAAAAGGGAAAGCTTTCAGATATAATTTTAAAAAGTTTTAAAAAGTTTTTTAACATAAAAACTTTTCTTACAATTAATTAGTTTCCAACGGCTCAGTTCAGAGACCCAGCTGAATCATATACAATCTTTTTACAAAAGACACTTGGGTCCTTTATGATTGAGTTGTTTCTCATTCAAGAATTTTAAGCATGGTAACTTTAAAAAAAAAATCTGATTTGGGGTAATGACAACATGGTTCAATGGTTCACTAAGTCACTGCCTGTAACACCAGCATGCCTTCTGACCATTGGTTCAAGTTCTACATGAATCACTTATGACCAGTTCCCTGCTAGTGTACCTGGGAAAGAAGCCAAACATGACCCATGTACTTGGGCCTCTACCACCCATGTGGGAGACACACACGGAGTCCACACTGCTGTCCTCGGCTTGGTGCAGTTCCAGACACTGTTGTCGTTTGAGAGGAAGAACTACTGGATGGATATTGTTCTCTTTTATCTCTTTCACTCTCTGTGTTCCCCACTCAAACTTCTGAAGAAATCATTTAACAAAAACCCAATTGTAGATGTTCAAATATACATGTTTAAAAGGGGCATTTTATCATTCCACAGCTTTTCCACATAAAATTATTTTATTAGTAGTAATGTCATTATTTTCCTTATTTTCTTGCTTCTTTCATAGGTAAAACCAGCAGGGAGCAGGTTATGAGTGAATGCTTAAACACTCAGCACAGTTTGATTGGCTATCAGAAAATTTGAAGTTCCAAAAAAATTTCATGAAACCCAAGTTATATTCAAGTTTTATATCTTAAAAAAAAGTAGTCTTCCTCTGTATGACATTCAAGATAAAACCGCAGGAATGAAAATCTTTTTCTGTAAGATGTGTGATTGGAGGAAATTGAATTGTCCAGCCCTAATGAAATAGCTTATAAAGCAAACACTATGGTCTCCAGAAGGTCTTTATTCATGTAATAATGTTGAAGTAACAGTTAAGCAAGTAAAGTTAAAGCAAGGACAAGAGAAGTGATAACTGGGTGCCAAACTCCCATGGCAATATAGTTGATATTTTTCTGTTTAAAATTGTTTAATTGTCAGGTTGTTAAATGGATGCCCTATGTGCTGGTGCAGTAACTGTGGCTCAAAGCTCTACAGCTTTCCCAGCTTACATTCAGAGCAGCTATCACTGCATGATCATGGTAATCTTTCCCATCGATCTGAACTCTAATCTCAACAACTTTATCAACACAGGACTCTAAACCACAATTATGGATTGATCTGCACCACTGGAAATATGATACCATCTTTATACAATATTAGAGGCATCACAGTGAGAAGGAGGATGCATTAGTCTGGGAGCACCACACAGATGGAAAGTCTGGTAAAGATTGCAAGAATGAAGAAAGTAGGGCTAGTGTAGAAATGTTGTAGAAGCCGAGAAAGAGATGGAATCATCCTATATACAACTTCAGCTTCCTGCACCATTTCTTTTAGAAATAGTGCTAGACACACAAGGATATCTTGTTTCTAAATATATAAAAGATATACCCACTAGCAACACAGATCTTGAAACTTCAGGACTAACTAATTGGACATTCCTTTCTCTTGTGAACTATTTCACAAATTATAGCAAAATAATTGCCAATGATTTCTTCACAGAACTAAAGGCTAAATAATAACAATATGGACACTTAATTATTTTATGGTACCATATTCATTACTTCCGAATGTAGAAGCTGTTACATTAAAGATTATGAATAATTACATTAAATCAATGGGGAAAAGGTCAATTTTTAATTTAAATGTGATAGTCCTAATTTGAAATAAAAACTTTGAAACATTCATATCTAATCAATAATTAATCACAACTTTCCAAGAGGACTGAAAAAGAATGGCCCGTTATATCATTTCTAAGATTCATGATAATTAGACAGCTTTAACATTCAGTATCTAATACAGTCCACTGAGGAGACATGCATGCTAATGTCACACTAGATTGTAACACCAGTCAACATCAGCAGTAGAAAGAAATTAGTCAAAATATCATTACAGAATTAGTCGAGATCTTCTCCAAACATGGGCATGAGGAAATATTACCCTGCTACTGTGAGTTAACTGAAAAAGGTTTTAAAACCCTTCTTTCAAAAAATCAAATACATAACTCAAACACATGCATTTATTCATCAAGTACATATATTAATCAAATATAAATAAAAATAATTAAAATAATTTCTCAGTTGACATGTATTATTTTCCTGAAACTGAAGTATTTCAAACACTTCCCATGAACATATATGAACACAGAACATTCCATAAGACTAATGAAGCCCTTAGATTTTAGACAGGCTATTAATAAGTAATAATTATCCGTAGATTGAGAGAACAAAAAAAAAAAAAGAATGAAATACTGGAATGTAGTAAAGAACACCAGGATTAGAAGTAAGGGGATGACATTCTGATGTTATTTCTATAGTTGGTGCTGGGGAAACTAAGTAAGATGCATAAATTTTAAAAACAAAGTTAAATCAGGGCTGTTCCATCTCCATGAATCCCTGACATAAGACAGAAAATGTGCTTTTATCATATAAATGCATCCATGAAAGATAGCATACCCTTATCTAGGTGACGAAAATAATGCTCAATTTTTATTACAGTGAAATACGTAGGAGCCAATAGTCATAACAGACCTCCGAAAACTGGAAAAATTAACAATCTCAATTAAAACTGAGCAAAGGAGGCAATGACACCTAATAATTGCTTTCTCTTTTGAAAGTTCAGAATTTCCTTCTCAAGTTAATAGCTCCATAAACACCACCATCTCAAATCCTCCTAATAAAGATTTTGCCATAAGCAATGGCACTGTCAGCTATGAGTAAGTAGGATCACAATGTCCATCATGCAGAGAAAATAAGACATCATCAACACTGATCTCAGTACTGAATATATCATTATCGATATTCTTTTCAGGTCAAAGGATTTAGGGCTGATGCAAAATTTTCTATATCTTATTGTTATTTACTAAAAATTTATTGATTTTTCTATTGGCACCCAATAAGTCTTAACCCTTGCACATTAACTATACACTCAAATTAAACATTTCTGGTGAGACACTTAAAATTTGTATCTTAGTTCAGATCTTCAGTCTGTGTAAAAGATACCTTAGCAGACTTTCTGGAATTTATGGACATCAATCCTCTACCCAGAATCAGATTAATCAGCCTAAATAGCATCAATAACCAATGAATAGCAGTCCAATGAATGAATGCCAATATCACATGTGGTACCTTTAAGAGAGTTGGGGAAACAATACTCAGAAAATGTGCAGCATGAGAAGAGAAAAGGATGATGAGAAGATAGAGGCAAACAGTGCACAGTGCTAATGTCACCAATAATTTCTCTGACTGCCATCCCACAATTTAATCTCAGTTTGCAAGCTTTCAACCATAGATATTAGATGGATATATTCTTCCCAAGCATATGTAGCTACTGGCATGCATAAGGGCCCTGTATCTTAGGCAAGCCATAATCTTTCTTGCAAAAATATTCAAGATGTTAATTTTAGAACTCAGAGATGTTACATTGATTATACTCTACAGCTTGGAGAACAGAAAGAACAATTAATGGAGGACAATTATCTTTGCACAGCACATTGGAATGTAATCTTGAATATGCGGATGATCTCACATATTTTTATACACATTTCAGTCTTTACTTAAAATGTACTTATGTATTTGAAAGGTAGAATGTCAGAAAAGTTAAGCCCAAGATCAGTAACAAAGGGAGCTCACTGGAGAAAAGTCTTCCATATACTGGTTCACTCCAAAGAGGCCACAGGAGTCAGTCCCAGGATCAGCATCATGGGACTGTAGTTGAGCCTATGCGTATGATGTGGGCATCCCACACGGGCACCAGTTCAAGTCCCAGCTGCTCTACTTCTTTTCCAGTTCACTGTTAATGTGCCTGGGAAAGTACCAGAGAATGTCCCAAGTCTTAGAGCTCCTGAACTCAACATTGGAGATCTTTAAAAGACTCCTGGGTTCAGACTGTCCCAGCTCAAGCCACTGAGGCCATTTGGGGAGTCAACCAATGGCTGGAAGATCTTTCTCCTCCTTTCTCTGAAAATTTAACTTTCAAATAGCATTTAGATATGAAAGAATTCATGCTGAACCAGGCAATATCTAGGGTCCAGGGCTTCCATCCTGTTTTCCACATAGGAGGCAGGAGTTCAAGTACTTGAGCCATCTTTGCTCCCTTGCCTGGCTCATTAATAAAAAAAAAAAAACTGAATTGGGAGAACAGAAGCCAAAACTCAAACACCAATTTTGACATGGAATGTCTATGTCATAAAGAGTGGCTTAAACCACAGTGCCACAAGGCTGGCCCATGATATCATTATTTCTAAATATTCCATGCACATCTGTGCACTCAGAATTGATCGAGTCCATTTCTCCAACATGTCCTGATTTTTGTTGCATATTAGTCACTCATTATATGATGTATGAATACATATTTTTGAGCTCTCTGTATGTCTCCTAAAATAGATTTACCTCATTATCTGTTAACTTCTAACTTAATTAGCTACGTTTTTAAGCAAGTGAAAGCTTACCAATGCTTTCTTTTTCCTCATTCTTCTCGCCATCAATTTTAAGCTTAAAATGATAAAACCAAATAATAAGATTTCAAGAATACAGATAACATGTAAATATCGGCTGACAACATTCTGAATGCCATTTTGAATGAGTTCAAATATCTGTCTGAAGGTTCCACATAGTCAACAGAGCATTATAAAATATTTAAACATAGGACTTCGGATCCCAAAACAAGAAGTCTGGAGAGATACTCATATAAATACATAAACATGACAAAAAGCAGAATTCCCCGTACAAAATGCCATGGGACACAGAGTAGGGAGTAAAGGAGGCACTGAGAGATACTGCACAAAAAGTAACTCTGAAATGGGGCTGTGAATAGTGAGAGGGTTCTAAGTCAAAGCAATGCCCAGGCCTCCCACTGCGTGAATAGAGTCCCTTATTTCAAGAGAACACAGGAGGAAACTACCGATCCAGAGCACAAAGCCAGTAGCACTGTTTGGAGTTTGTACAGTTATATCATGCTAAGGATTTTTATGCTCACCAGTTGGGCAGCAGCAAATCATAAAACAGCAAAACTATTTTCGTTCATTTTTAATTTTAAAAATATACCATTGTATTCAATCCTTGGTCTAGAGAAAAAACTATTAATATCTTAATATTTGTGTTTTGCTTATATTATATCAAAGGCTTAGTTTCTCTGCTACAAGCTTTTAAAATATTTTAAAATGTTCAAAGCAAGACCATGATTTTGAATGCCAATAGAAATCCAAGCTGAAAAGGAATACTGACTTTAAATTTGCATGTCTAGTTCCAAAGTATCTATTGGAAAATGCATCCCGTGCAAAAATATAACCTATTTACATAAAATACACATTTGTTTAAATTTTAATCCTATGTATTTAATCCTCTGTGATCTAATGTGCTTCATTTGAAAAATCAACCTCATTACTCAAGTTTCCTACAGAAACTGTTTATCAAACATTCTGTTTCATATAGCATGGACATTTTATGTATGTTCTATGTTAAATGGAAGAGTGAAATTTAGGGCATAACTGAAATTAAATCCATTTCTGTGTTGGAATATAAACACACAACAATTTATTTGTGCCAAACTAAAACAAAGCTCTGGAAATACAGAATCTCTTGATTCTTCACAAAATGTGATCTTGGAGCTGTCACTGCAAACTGGCTGCAAACAAAGAGCCTTGCAAGCGATGGCTTCTCTTAGCTTTATCATTGTTTTCTCAAGATAGACCTTTGTCCTTTCCACCTTCGACCCTGTCCATCAGGCTGACCCTTGCAGCCATAAGTCCGGCTCATAAAAACAAGTTGTAAACTCCAAGAGGAGTCTGGTCCTGGGTACCGTGCGGCACCTTCTCCACCGTCTCAGCCCCTTCCTGACACTGAACACTCCTGGATATTGATCTCTCATCTATTTTAGCCTCAATCCAAAACTCCACATCTTCTTTGATTTGCTCATTCTGCTCCTACTTCTTGGACTTCCACATGTGTTTGGGCTTAGGATGTCACAGGAGATTCACTCTAAGCCATGGAATTTCTGAAGTGTGTTTTGATTTTCAACGCTACTAAGTCATATTCATTTATCTTTTCTGTTGGCTGTAGCTAAAGTTTGAGTTAAAATATGGTTAGTCTGTGCATGTGTTGGGGAGGGGTAGGTACATTTACACCATGGTCTGGATTTGTAATAAGAATTAACTTGGCTTGAAGAAAACGATTTAAACAAATTATGAAGTAGCAAACATAAGGAAATATGTTAATAGACTATATCTTTATGAAAATATTAAAATTGATTATATATCTTTGGTTATTGACTTTTAAAAATATTTATTAAATGAAGTTGATAATTATTATTGTGCCCATGGAAAATTGTGAAAAAATGCTAGTCTGGTCTCCTGCATGATAAACATCTTTATCTTTATATATATCATATTTTACATAGATATAATTTTTTAGAATGTTCTGGAAAGAGGGAACACAAACAAACATGCAAATAGAGTGGAGAAAGAAAAGTTCAAACAGCTACATAAAATACATTGTCAACAGAGTAATTTTTCGAAGGACATAGCAGTAATTCCTACACCTAAAGGTGTTCATCCTACTTTCAGGAAGTTGAAGTGCTCTTCCAGTTTTCAAATGTTGTTCCCTGCATGGGAATACTGCTGCTATGAACTGTAATGCCATTCTTTGCTTCACTATAAAGATGGAGGATTAGGTCTGTGACTGTAAAGTAAACTGCAAGTCTGTCTCCACAAACTTTTAAAGAGCAATGAAAAAGTGGGAAGGAAGGAAGGAAGAAAAAACAGAGTGGTACAGTGACAAGTATATCAGCCTGGGCTTAAAATTATGTAAAATACATAGGAACTGATATCTATAGAGAGTTTTAAATTTGTAAGTAAAGTGAATAGATACTTTCTAAATATGGACATTATGACTGAAAGTCTTGTTTTACATGTCAGGTAACATGTCCCCAAAATATCTTGACCTTTCCCAGTCATGGTGCTCAAGAAAACAGCAGCCAAGACAGAGACGACTGCTCCACAGAAAAGAACCTGCTCTTTCACACGTGTGCACACAGCATGCAGGCAAGGCCAAGCAAATATGCTGGAATTGATACACATTCTTGTCCCTTGGTCTACCACATCCTCTGCAGCTAAAATAATTGTCAAATGTTTAGTCTATTGCACAAATAAAGACAAAGCCTGCTGTATTAAGATAACTCATTGCCTTCACCTATTTACAATATTCATGCACAAGTCTTAAGGTTACTTTTATTTTTGGAAAGTTCCAATTTCTACTCTCAAAAATCAGCAGAAAAGATTGCTGGGTTCATCAGTGATACACACAAACACACACACATATATATATGTCTGTATATACTGCTTTGGCTTTAGGGAGCTCACAAACAGGGAATAGCCATATTTTTGCCTGCTTTCTCTTTTTATCCAATTTCTCAAGTCAGTTGCAGAGAAGTTTCGAAGTTAATTGGTCTGGCACAGGAAGCTGTTTGAAAAGAGGGGCCAAAGGAAGCAAAGAGAACTGCCAGCAGCTCCTGCCCATTTCAGGACCTCTTCCTGTTGTACAGGTTGTGCAGCCAGGAAGGCCACTGGGCCCGTGCAGTCTGCTGCCGAGGGGAAGAAAGGACGAGAGGAGTCATTCAAGTCCACTGGAAGATTTATGGCGACCCACATCCTCCTCTTCCATTCTCTAGGCTGCTGGGGGGAACCGGGGTTGGGATGGTGGGAAGATACAGGCTCACTAGGCCAGTCTTCTACTAAGATTTAACTCTTTCACGGTCACACATATTTTAGTACAACTATGGCAAAAAAAAATTTCTGTTATGCATATTTAAAAAATATATGTTCTTTAGGCAATTCTCAGTTAGTGGACTAGTTTGTCTCCACTTTATGTTATGGTAGCATCACTGCACATGAAGGCAGCAGCTAGTTTGTCTCACTTAAAGCCATGGAATTATTTGATTTTATAGCTCCAAAAATAGAGGATAGACCATGGATGTCACTGACATGCATGGGGTCATTGTTAGATGTACTGAAGCAAATATCCAACAATGACCGTGAGCAATGATTTAAAAAAAAAAAGTTTTCAGTAATTCAGCATGATCCATTATTGTCCACAGCTTTATCACATGCCTAGATTATAATCACAGAAAGGCAACAAGTGGACTTTGTGCACCTTGACACACTGTATACCACTCAGGGTGTTAGAGGGGTTTGATGTTAACCGATCAATATCTCAAGAGTGTGTGTATATTTTGAGATATCACTGATTTATGTTGAAAGAAAAAGGATAGTAATACAGAGAATGCTTTGAATGCCATCTAATTACATAGATGAAAAATTGATTTCAGATTTATCGTTTTTGCACATAGACATAAACCTGAAGTGCTCTAAGCAACAACAGTAAACTCACTTAGTTCAATTAAAAAAATTCATTTTACAAAATTTATTTGGGAAGCAGAGAAAAAGAATCTGAGCCTGAGTCTGACGATTCACTCTCCTGACAGCTTGGCCCCAGAGGAGCCTGAAATTGGTGGGAGCTGAGGTCTCACTGCAGGTCTCCCAGGAGAGTGGTCTCAGTTCAACTGCCTGAACCAGCACCTGCTGACTCCCAGGCCTGTATGAGCAGGGAGCTGGAGTGCGGAGCCAGAGCTGAGTACTGAACTTCAAAACTCTGATATGGGCATGTGACTTTCAACCAGATTCAGTCCACAGACCCAACACCTGCCTTTAATCACCCTTTGTTATAGGCATCTGTTTTAGTCTTAATTTTACTAATATGACATGGATGTTTCTTGTTTTTCATAATACTGTCACAAAGACCACACCAATAAAATGAAAATGAAGCCACAAGAGAGATACTCTCCTACATTCCACATACAGTTATTCTGTTTTCTTTCCCCTTCAATCAAATGCTCATTATCCTTTCCTGGTATGTTTGTCATTTGGTTGCCAGAATAATTAAAAGCCAGACTGTAAATTTGTCACTGAATTAGATCCTTGTTTACAGTAGCAATGAAGATATATTCCCTAACTGGAAGCAATGATTCTGGAAGCTGAGACTCAAAGAAGGGTGATTGTGTGTTGATGTATTTCTTTCCTTATGATACAAAATGTGCCTCTCTCCATTTAAATGGGTACAAGAAGGGTCAAAGCATTAACTGGGGGTCCATTAGAGGCGAGCATAAGTTTGCTCATTGATTACACTCTCTCCCCAAATCTCCACTGTTGAAATACAAAATCACTAGCACCAACAGGTGGGTGTGTGATGTTATGCTGCATGGATATCATTGTTCAGTAGGTTTATGCCATTTTTGTACTATAGCATGCCACAGAGGGAAAGGTTACATTGTATCCAGCACGGTGGCTAACATTCTGTTGCTAATTGCATGCAGCTCCCTGGCAGTACTAAAGGAAGGACAATTCCACACAGGTCTCAGAAGGGAATAGAAAGATATTTTGTTTATAGTTGCCCATCTGTTTGGTCACAACAGAATTATGCAGGGATACAAGCCATTGTTTAGTGAGTCCTTCAAGAATGGTTTTTCTCGTTATTGGCATTCTATCAACCACTACTCAGACTTTGGCTAACAGACACAGTTTGTTTTAACAGTAATACTACTGACATTCTAAGCCTTCTACCAAATTAAAGGTTTGCAAGTAAGCTCCATGATTGTAGAGAGAATATTGCTCTGTGGGATAAGGGCTATATTCACATTTTTTTTAAAGAAAGTGAGCTGGGGAAGGCAAAATGAAAATCCAAAAGTCTACTTTGTAATTCATGCAAAATGATAAGGGGTAGGTGAGCTTGGGTTGGAAATGATCTAAACTAGTATCTCATAATCCTTGCTTCATGAAAGTGAGATGCGAGCACTTAAACCACTTGCCCTAAGTGTACAAAACAAATGACCCCCCAGCTCTTCTGACATCTAGATCTCAATCAACAAGCAGATTCAGGTGAGAACTTACCCCTTAATTTCCTCCCACTGATATCTCCATCAACTAAAGGCTGAAGTATCACTATGATTTTCCGGATCTGAGACACAGACAGGGGAAAGAAGACAGCAAACTCAAGATACAGAAATGAGCCCCACCAGAGCAGCAGTGTTGTTGCTCCCATTCTGACACCCACTCTGGTTACTGCAAATCTCTCCTTAAGTCCACTTCCATGCCCAGACCAACTACTACGCCTGTGTGTGCATTAGGCATTTGTTGTATATGCATACTAAAAGAATTAATGAAAGCAAAATCCATCTGAGTTAAGCTATTCCCAAGTAAGTCAATCTGTGCTTCCATCCAATCAGAAATCAACCAATCAAATAAGCCAAATAGATGCATGTTTTACCAATGTGTGATTGATGCAACCCTAAGTCCCAGTGAGACAATGAAATAGAGCGAACCAAGATCTTGAGTCATAGGTTCTGGGTTAACAGGGATAAAACAAAAGATGAATTCTAGTGGCATTGGGTGCACATATAATCCCTATTCTTGAGGGCCCCCTCTGCTTACCATATCTAAGGGTTCCGCATCTCTGACCTCAACCAGCAGTGATCAAAGCTGTATTTTTCATTTGCATCTGTACTAAATTTGTACAGACTGTTTTTCATGTATTGTTGCCTGAATAATACAGTTTACCAATTATTTGCTTAGCATTAACATTTTACTCGATATTTTAAGTACTCCATTGAGATGTAAACTATAAAAAAACCATGCATCAATTATAAGCAATTGTACCACTTTCTATAAAGGACTTGAGCAATTATGGACAGTTGGTATCTGTAGAGGTCCTGGGACTAATCTTCTGAAGAAACCAAGGGAAAAATGAACACAAGAGTCCACCCAGAAGCTTTTGGCTTTCCTCAGGCACACAGCACAATTGAAGACAATTGTATATTGTCTTTCTGCCTACACAGTCTCACAGTCATATTCACTGACACTTCGTGGATGTTTCTGTTTAATCCGGGTCTTGTCCACTAGAAGGTAAGATATCAGTATCATCATTCACCCTGTCCACTCATTTTCTATCACCTTCATATGCAGTAAAAGACTAAAATGGATTGAAATAATATATAGATAGGCTGAACTATAAGAAAATCTCAATAAAATGATTATTTCTTAAACTACTATCTTTCGTATCTAGGTAAGACGTTTGGTTCTGTATCAGGCAAATCATGTTGTTTATTTAAAAAGCCAAAAATATAGCTCATTATAGCATTAAATGTCTATGCAAAGATCTAAGCTATCTAAGCTAACCTAGAGTTAGCCAATTAAATGCATTCAATATAATCCTGTATGATCTTCCTGAAGTGTGCAGCAGGCTCTATGAGTTTCATTCAAGACTATTCCTCCCCCGAGTCCTTGTCAAGCTTCACCATCGATCAAAACCTATCCTGACAATCATTACGGTCAGTGTCCTCAAAACTAAATCCAGGTGGAGTTTGGTACAGGTAACTCAGAAGTCATGAAATTCAGAACAAAACTCCCGCCAAGCCTGGAACATCTGTCCCAGCCATGCACTGCCAACGTGAGATGCTATTATCCAGTTTATGGATATACCTGCGTCATTCTGATTGGGTCTCAAAACTGCCAATACAACAGAAATCAATGTCACTGCTCTACACCTGTATTAAAATATTGAGCTCATCTTTTACTAAAGGAGGAATTACAACCTAATTATGCACTTGAGAAATTTGTTTGACAAACAATAACCCACATTGTTCTCCATTTTTATTACAGATTTGCTTACCATTCAATGGCACTAGATTTGGCTACTCAAATCTGTTTACTAACACAGTCCTTGGTCTTTGCCTGGAGTAAGTGCAAGGGTCTATGGAAACCCACCCAGTCATCCCACCAGCCCCTTGCCGAATACCAGAAATCCAATTTTGCTAACACCTAACTTCTGAAAGAGGCCATGGAGATATAAATTAACTAACTGTGGAACTTTACTACATCCACACTGAGGTTGATTTTCTGTGGTATTTTAATTGAAAAATCTTGCATTCCTTTCCCCTTGCTGAACTTTTTTATTCACTATTTATAAGGAGTTAGTGAGTGCGAACTATGAGACTATTTCATCAAGTTGTGCTATTCAAGGAATAAAAAGCAAAAGTTAACTTGGAATACTGACTCTAAGTGTGCCATAAAAATAACATAAATGATGGTAGAAGGCTCTGCTTAAACATCCTTTCTGTACTGGAGGAACTTCACTGTTTGTACAAGTTTTTAACATTTCCTCAAAGTCCAAAAACCATTATATGATCTAATACCCACAGAGAGTGCCAATTCTCAGATATTAAAAATTGAAAAGGAGTTTTCACTTTGCTGTGAAGACAACAATCTAGAATAATGAATGCAACATTGTACTCTCTCCCCACCACAATTTAAAACCTTGTACCAATAAAGCTGTGGGCATGACTGCAGGGCTGCCAGAGAATAACAGAATAATGTGTGTCATTCAAATGAATTGGAAAAGTCATTCCTTGCTGCTCTGGGGAATGTCTGTTGGCATTTTAAAAAATATAATAATGACACAATCTGCATAATCACTTGTCAGTTGCTTGAGTATAGCATGCTGTGGAGAAAACTGTTTGAAATACAATGTTCTGATACAGACTTAATGATGATGTTAAAGCTACGAATATTAACTAAAAGTAGATTGAAGCTTTTGAATATTTCTTTTTATAGTTCTGGTATTTTCATTCCTTCTTGTATAGCACTGGCAGTTTTCTCAAGTGACAAAAATGTTAAGCGGTTCCTTTAAATATTATTAATAACAAATGCAAACAAATTTGGCAAACATTTTTTTTGTCTCCCATCATACTCAAATTAGAATAACCAAACATGAATATCAAATATTATTTTTTTCTTAATGGCATTAATGTGCTGGAGCTATTGCTCACAGCGTTAAAGGAAAGACAAGGCTGACAAGCCCGACATCATCCCTGGTCTGCTACCATAAAGAGATGTATCCACTGTGTCAACCATGATGTAAGAGTTCTCAAGTGTTCCACTGCTGATACACACACATCTAGATTTGCTGTTGTTGAGGTTACCTCTCCTGCTACCTGTTGCTTAATGTTCCCATGATACACATGCGTCCTCCTTTTATTTTCAACAAGTCTATACTAATGTAGATGCAATGAGTTGCTTGTGGAGAGCAGTCACATCAAGCTTTATGTGCATTTTTCCAATCTTTCTTTTCATCCATATGTTTAAACCATTTACAATTAATAATGCATTCAATGACATTGTAATGGTTTACATTTTAATGTCATTTGAAACTTTGAAGAGCCCGTGCTGCTACCTCACAAATCGATAATGAGACCCTCCTTGATTTCCCACACTGGAGGAATGTCAGATGAGGTCACGGAAAGAGGAAGGACTTCCATCATCACCTAGTAACAAGACAGACATTCCTCCCTCTGCAGTGCCAGTAGATTCCACATGAATAGCCAGAACTTCCAGTCATACCACAACACCAACAAAAAAGTAAAAATATGTACTTCAATATGATACGATGAATGTTAAGAAAATTACCAAAAGAAAAGGGCATATCCACCAAAAATACTTAGCAATCTTACACATGTATGCACCAATAAATATAACTACAAAAATATTTTAAACAAAAACAGAATGTGTATTTTGCATACACGGTTTTAAAATATGAAATTGAGCAACAAATAACTGCTTCAAATGCTGATGGAAGGGAAAAATAATTTGAAATAGTAGTTTCAAGGGCTCCAGAATTCAACTCTCTCAGTGCATATGAAACTACCAGACAGGAAAAATGAGCAAGATCAATAGCAGAACTGAACATCTTAATGAACAAAGGGCTATAATTACCAGTAAGAGAACATCCTACGTGAGATTATACATTTGTGCAAGGATCTCAGAGAACCTCGATCAAATGGACCAAATTAAGGGCCATAGCAAAAATCTCAAAAATGTTACAAATCAGATCATACAAAGTATATTCCCCAACCCCAATTGAATCATACTAGAAATCAATAATAAACATATTAGGGGAAAAAAATCTTTCAACACCTCTTTGTAAATTAAGGAACATTTACTATTTAATCTAGAGCTCAAAAAGAATATGTTAAGGAAATTTCTTAAAAGTTCATTATCTAAACAAACTCAAAATACAACATATGCAAAACTTGTGGCACATCATTAAAATATTGATGAAAGGAAAATCCACAACACTAAATGCATGCAATGGGGAAACATGTCTCAAGTTACTAATCCAATCTTTTATCTCAAGAACCTAAGAAAAGTAGAGCAAAACAAACCTAAGTCAAGCAGAATAGAGGAAATAGTAAATGAACAAAAAACAATGACATAGAACACAACGATACAATATAAATGGGAGTTCTGGGAAGAGTCATAAAAAGGGGAGTCCCAAAACAAAGCTAACAATTTTTTTTAAAAAAGAGCAACATGAAGAATGAAGCCAAGGCTATTCCATTTTCTTTTTGTGATATGTAATAACCTGTCATTATGGCAACTATCATTTGAATGCTAATCTTCAGGAAGAAGTGAACTTATTTCTGACAATATTTGTGTGTGGCAAAGCTTACTAAGAATTCCAAAAGTGCAGGTCTTTTGTTATGTAATTTCCAGGATTGCAACATCAACTAAGTAATTAAAGCTTTTAGGTGATGATGGATGTTTAAGGTTAAAAATAGATTGAGTTCTTGGGTCTAGCACGATAGCCTAGTGGCTAACGTTCTCACCTTGCTTGTTTGGGATACCATATGGCTGCTGGTTCTAATTCCTGCAGTCCCCTTCCCATCCAGCTCCCTGCTTCTGGCCTGAGAGGGCAGTTAAGGAAGGCCAAAACCTGGGGACCCCTCACCCGTGTGGGAGACCCAGAAGAGGCTCCTGGCTCCTGGCTTTGGATCAACTTAGCTCCAGCACTTGTAGCCATTGAGGAGCCAGTGGGTGGCTGAGTAGCCTCTTCTCTGTATATCCGATTTTCCAATAAAAATAAATAAATCTTTTAAAAATGGATTGAGGTATGGTTTCTTTTATGACCACCAGCACATCTTCAGCATCAAGACTATTGTTCATTTTTCCCTGGTCAGTGTTAGTTAAGCAAGTAATTGAAGAAATTTATAATGACAGGGATACAAAAAATATGTTAGAAAAACAGACAAGTTTAGAATTAATGCTTGGCTTATTTCATTTTAGCAAAATAAAATCCAGGAATCATAGCAAAATCATGGGAAGAAGAAGAAATTTGAGAAAAGAATCTTATTTACATGTAGATATGACAAGCTCTTGCTCAAATTTTTCAATATTCAGTGCTTTATTTCAACTCTACTTAGATGAATGTTTTATGAGAAATGCCTTCCATTTGAATGAGGTTTGTTGCCTTATTCTGCCCAAATTAAGGTGTAAGCCAACTAACCTTAATGAAAAGAGGCTCCAAGACACAGAATAAAATATTCAAAGAAATGTAGGTGGCTCATTTTAAAATGCTAAATGATTTAATAGACTGATAATTTTTGAAAAAGGAAATTGAACTTCACCGAAGCATGCCTAGCCTCTTCTACATTATCCACAGCAGTGCATGTCATCCGTACACATTTAATTAACTAATAAAACCCTTATCGGTAACATCGCGTTTGGAAATGTCATTGTTGATGAAACGCTCCTCCATCAGCGGTTGGTCAACTGTATATTGGTTTGTCAACACTAAACTACATTGTATTGAAAGGTGCCATCTAGCACTTGTACTCGCACCAAGGATTTCACAATTTATCAAAGATTTGTCAGGATTTTCCCATAAAAGAATTCTACAGATAAAACAACCCTAACTAAAGTATGATTTCAAAAACTCAAGGCATATAAAAGATTCATAACGACAAAATCAGAGCACAAAGAGTATCTAGCTTATGCAGAGAGGACCTCACACATGTCTGAGCCGAAGCTCTGTGCAAGCCACAAGTTCCATTGTCCTCTTCCCCACTGTCCTCTAGCTGCAGTGTCTCCTTCACCTAGGACCTGAGGTGGACAGAGAGTGGCAGGTGAATAATTATACTCGTTCTGACCTCAAAGGGAGTTCAGCAGTTGGGAAAAGAAACTATCTATGATGATCAAAAACAGGAGGAATTGAGGTGTCCACTCCAGTCTCCTGCCCCGATCCTGGTTCTCCTGCCTCACTCTCTGTCTCTGCTCATGTCTGCGTGTTCATTTCCTCACAGTCAGATTAGTCTTTCCTAAATATTTCATTATTTAGAATTGCTAGCATTGTGCATAGTAAGGGCCTGGAATAAGACTGAGTCTATTCTGCAGCTGTGGGCAGATCAGACAGACACTCTAACCAGACATACAGAGCAACTGTGCAAACTGCACAACTTTCGTCTGGGTTTTCAGATCCAACCTTTGCAAAACCAGCAAAAATGTCTCCAGGAGGCAAAAATCTTGAAGACAGTCTATACAACAGCATGAGTAATACTCTGACCATCTATAATTGACATCACATTAAGCTTTCCTTAGCTGTTGAGCCCATTTTCCCCAGAGTAGAAGGAAGCAGAAGGATCATCCCTGCCCATGTCATCACACATGTGTTGTGTCAGCTTAGCCACGAGGGCAGGGGTTCTACAGGTGGGGATATCAATGACAACACCACCCTCAGTGACTTGTTCTTTAAAGTAAACCACTTTTCCTTTATCAATAATCACAGTTGTTTTAACTACACACAAAAAATTCATCTAAAATGGAGGGTTCATGTTATGCCTCATAAAATAAACAGACTTTTAAGGTCAGAGTACTTATCCCAAAATATCTGATAATTCTCTGGATTTAAGTTTAAACATTGAACTCTGCACAGAAATTTTTTCATGAACAGTAAACTCACTAAAATCACCTTCATGTTTCAGAAACTCAATATCTTCTCTCACTGACTTTTTTGCTACCTCAAAGCACACATCCCCCATAAACTCACTTCCCTGCTCTAATTCCTTTGCACAGTGATTAAACCAAACATAGTTTTGCCTTCATCATTCACCAAGAGTTACTTCTTTGTTAATTTTATGAATGTTACTTACTAAGGCATAAACCTACTGATGTCATTTGGTATTAATGAAATTGGGCCAATAATGATGTTAACAATTTTTACAATCAAAATTAAGAAATATCTATCTACCAGTACCACTTGTTTCTGACCTTTCTGACTCTCTCTCCATATAAAACTGAACATTTGCACTATTGGGTAAAAGTCAGTGGGACAAGCAAAACTTAATAACAATTGTACTTGCTAAGTAATACATTTATTTAAAAAGATGCTAGCCCTTAAAATTTTAATAACTACTTGAGTGCTCCCTTGAGAAATACTTATTTAGGACAAAATGTGCCACATTTGCTTCCTGAAGAGTAAAGCAAGGTAAAACATTACAGAATCCCTTGTGCTACGTGAGACCACAAGCCCTTCTTTATTGATAAAATCACATCCAAATTCCTTTAAGGAATTTGGTTCAATCTAATTCTACCCATACTTATTTGGAAATATTCAAGCAGCTAAGATTATTGTAGGCAAACTCCACGTTGAAGTTATTTTTAAACAAAGCTCAGTAGTATGGTATGGGATGTAGTTTGGCAGCTTCTCCTTCACTTTATTGGACCTGAAATAGTAGAAAGTCCATCTTCCTCTTGTGCTGCTTGCCCTTTCAGCTTCTCTTTGGTATATGCAACTTGCCAGCCTAATGTCCTCATAGATTCTAGCCAAGTTAAAGTAAAACAAGAGTTGTTTCGATCCTTGCACTATGACATTTCAACAGTTCTACTGGCAACTGAGACAGCCATTGTGGGACTGAAGGGCTGCAGGGTAAATGGCACAGTTATGCTGGAAAACAGATGATGGCTGTGATAACTAGGATGGACTAGAACATCCCTAGATTTAATCGCAGGACTTGGACAATTTAAGATTTTCAAATCATTTACTTCTGAACTGGGACCACAGTAAGTGAAACCGTGGATGCGAGAGACAGTTATAGAAACAGCAGCCAGACTGCAGAAGATATGTGGGGTCCCAAGAAGGAGGCGATAGCAAGAGAAAGCTACACCTACAGATTTCAAGGGAAAACACACGGTTTCACATGACAGAACCAATGAGTCAAACATTGCGCTTTATTACAGCACAGGGATGAGCATGCACACACTCACTAGGGCTCCCTGTGTGTGACTTCAAACACAGAACTTCCCAGGAGAGGATAGAGAAGGGACTCTGAAATTCTGGGCATTTATCCTATGGAATGTATTAGATATCAAATTTGTAGTTGCAGAACAACTAGCACATCCTTACCGCATTATTGGCTCACAAGTACAGTTCAGGTTCTTTCCCTCTCCTGCCATCTTGGTCGTGCTGGAGTTTTTATAAAAACAAGTCTTAAAATATTCCATTTTCCTACATATGTAATTTGCAGGTTCCTATTCAACCTTTTATTATTATTATTCACACACACACACCACTCACACACAATAACAATCCCCTACTTTATAAACCCACTCATCACATTTTCAGGCCTCACTGAGTGTGGGGCTACAACAGACTGTCTTCTTTGTCTGAGTTCCTCATGGTCTGATTTTCCATCATGTGCTTTTGCCATCTACTTGCAAATCCATCTCCAAGTCCTGGATGCCTGTCCAGGGGAGTGCCTGTGTTACTGCTCTTAAGTTCCTATCCCGATGAGCATCCTCTTTAAGTGGTCCCTATTAGAAGATCCACACTGCAGTCAGGACTTAGACTTGACCCCACAACCTTACACTCCCAATGTTCTTCCTCTGGCTTTTCAAAGAACATTCTGTTCTGTGCCCCGCAGAGGGCACTTTTTATCCCTTTCTGATGACCTTAAACTAGAGACAGTCACTTCTTCTGACACTTCTCTAGGAGCAAGACATTTCCTTTACGATTATGTTTCTTAATTTTTTCTTGTGAAACTTCTTTAAGTGGCCCAGGGAGATCATACAAAGTGTCTGCTTAACATAGGTGACCTAGAATGCTGATGTGTTCTCTTCCAACATAGGAGATGCCTTTGCAACAATTCTGTCTTGCCCAGTCACAGACACTCATGTAAGATCATAGAGCCTAGAAATCAAGAACATAATAGCTTAAAAATGTCCTATGTCTACCTGAGTATCTGAGTTCCCAACCTGAGGTTCTCAGAACCATTTCCAGTCTTTACAAAGCATTTCAAGGTGCATCTCAAAGTATTTAACTCCAGATGCAATTAAACCATGCTGACAGCTTACCACTATTGCATTTAGCCCATTTAAATGCATATAGCAACGCTTACCAGACATACAAAAACACATAGGGTTCTGTTTTATTTTTGCTTAAAAATAAACTTATATTTTTACGAAGAATTTTTTTATTAGAAAGACAGATTCACAGATGGTGAAGGAGAGAGAAAGATCTTACATCTGGTGGTTTACTAAACATAACCCCAACAGCCAGGACTGGCCCAGGCCAATACCACGAGCTTCATCTGGGTCTCCCATGGGGGTAGAAGGGCCCATGTAAATAGGCCATGTTCCACTTACTTCCCAGGTGAATTTCCAAGGAGATGGAGTATTCGTGGAGCAACCAGGACTCCAACTAACATCAACATGTCTTAACCTGAAACATTAGCTTTAATAAACTTACATTTAATTATGTCCCAACAAATCTTTTGAACTATCCTAATATATAGCTTTTCAAACCATCTGCATATGTATTAGAACTATTTTGCATCCAAGGCTTGCTTGGTGTAGCTATTAAGACGTGGGTTGGGATACCCATGTGCCAAACCAGAGTGCTGTGGTTCGACACTTATCTGTATCTTAATCCTTCCTCCTTGGTAGTGCCAATCCTAGTGCACTGTGGTGATGGCTCAAACAGTTATTTCCAAACACACAAAAGAGCTGACATTTGAGTTTCTCCTCCTGGCATAAGCTTAGTGTGGTCCTGGTCATGGCAGACATTTGGGAAATAAACAACTGTACCAAGAGATGAGAGACTGCTATTGCTCCGTCTCCCCGTTCCTTCTGCTTCCCTTCCTCCTCCTCAACGGGGTAACCTTTTAAGCCATGCCGTGTTAGAGACAGCAAGAGGATTCTATCCCATGACTAACATAGTAACAGAAGATGACAAAAGAAATGACAGAAGCAAAGCCAACTAATCATCTTCTTGCACAGTAGCATTGAATGACGCATTCCCGTCTGCATCTGAGCTTAACATATACCATATTCTTATAATTAAAACACTCCATCAATCTAGTAGTTATTACACAATACCATGTTGTACCCTGCAAAGGCAGCAGCTATGAAAACTAAATCCTCTGATCTTAGAAATTTTCACTCTTGCTGTAAGCTAATGGCAGGAATGACTAAACACTTAAATTTATGACCAGAGACATGAAATTGGAAGCAAAGGCAGAACAAGCCCATCTTTTCATTTTTTTGTATCCTTCGGAAAAAGAAAAGATTGTTATAATCACAAGAAACAAATTTGATGACTGTATATGCCTGCATAATGAAATGGACAGCCAAATCATTATTAATTACTGAACCATGAGATTTTTCAAGGTAGTCCATACTGCCAGACTGCTGGGGTTCAAATCCTAACTCTGCTACTTAAAAGCTGCGGGTCCTAGGCCCAGCACAATAGCCCAGTGGCTAAAATCGTCATCTTGCATGCCCGGATTCCATACAGCGACTGGTTCATGTCCCTGCAGCCCTGTTTTCCATCCAGCTCCCGGCCTGTGGCACGGGGATCCTGGACCTGTGTGAGAGACCTGGAAGAAGCTCCTGGCTCCTGGCTTGGGATTGGCTCTGCTCCAGATGTAGCAGCTACTTCAGGAGCGAATCAGCGGATGGAGCATCTTCCTCTTTGTCTCTCCTCTTCTCTGTATATCTGCTTTTCCAATAAATAAATGTTTAAAACAAATAGCTGTGGGTCCTTCCCTGGCTGCACTTCACTTTCCTCATTCGTAAGATGAGAATGGCAACTACCTCAAAGTTTTGTAAGGATTCACCACAAGAACACAGGGAGGCAGTTACGTCAATCTTTGACCTGCAAATACTCAATGAATGTGAATTGTAATCATCAGAATAACATTCCTAAATCCCTTTCTAGGGATGGAAATGGTCACCGAGGCACCCCAAAAAAATCCATGAGCGAGCTACTTGCAAGCACTTAGCTCCTAGGTCTTCAGAGAAATCACACGCTCTAGACTTGAAAGAGCCTCAAATAACATCACCATATACAAATCCCTGTTCTACCATAACCAGAGGAAATATAGTAGGGCAGTCCATCATTATCAATATATTTTTAAATGAAAAACATTTATTTTGTCCAGAGAATACTGTGATGCCCAGAATGTTATCTGTAAATGGAAATGGAGTCAACCATTAAACAAATTAATGCCAGGATTCTATGATTGATTTTTCAGGGATAATTCAGTTGCAGATAATGAAAAACTAATTTCATTATTGTCTCAAATACAAGGCCAGGTTGTGTGTTTTTGTGTATGGACATGGAGGGAAGGAGACTAAAATGAAAGGTGTGCCTGAGATTTTATAAAATCAAGCAATTTTATTCATCCATCCTGTTCATTTTGAAGACAGTTTCTAAATTCAACTCAAACCACACACATGGAAGTCATCTAAGATCAACTTCAATCTCCTACTCAGCTTGCAGAAATTCAGTCCACAATGTAAGGGATTCACACTGAGGCAAATGGAATGACCTGCCCTGATTTTACAGCAACCAGATTATCCATCAAGTAGAGGAAAGTGGGTGATGCAGTACAAATGCAAATAGCAAGAGGAAATTTATTTTCTTATTTCCTCCTGTTTTCTGTAAACTTCATATTTGGAGTTGCCACCAGGAAATCTGCTTAGAGGATTCAGGAGATTCTCCTAATGCACTTCGCAGATGAAAACTAGTGACCCAGCATCTCATGCACAAACTCAGTTCTATATAATAATCAGATCCACATTTCATCTTTGCACCTGTATCCATCTCCAACAAGTCAATTCCATGTACTGGTCTCAACACGATTACATTATTGACATTTCTCAGCTGAGAGGCTCCTGCAAATACCATCCAATTTTCTAGCTCTTTCTGAAAAGATCAAAAGATACACCTTGCATAGTAGACAAGAATTTACACTGATGCCTGTCTTTTGTCTTGAATACCAATGCTACTGGCAGTGTGTGCCTGAGGCTAACAGGTAAGTCTCTGTGATAACTAACTACATTCAGTAGACTGGAGTGACTCGCAGTGGACTTAAAATATGTTTGCCTTTGTGAATGCTTTTTCAGCTTCAACAACCTTGAGGCAAAGATCTTCAGGGTCTCCTAATTATGGATGTTGGCAATCACATGACAAGCTTTGCCCTTGGAAATCCAATACGTGTCATGCTTGAATGGAAAATGCCTTCTCTGGATCATGGCTGAAATTTATGAGAGATTTTGCTGTAACAGGTACGTAGAATGAATCTGTTTTCAGTAGAGTTCTCGCTGCACATTTTATTCAAATAGTTGTCTTAAACTCTGGCTACGGTGGACACAGAGGCAATGTCTTGCACTTATTAACATATTGTTTCATCAAATATTCAGATTTCTGTTAATGAACTCAAGGATTATTTGAAACCACCTCTAAAAAAAGCGCGGGGTGATTTCACCTCATTCATGACTTTGCAAAACACGAGGATTCGATCACCTGAATCTCTGAGTCTTCTCACAGCACAGGCTCATATTTGCAACCAGCGATAGAAATTTTCCACCTGTCTGCACTTCAGGAACAAGGCCAGAATTCAATTCCTGCTCCCCGACACCTCAGCGCTTGTTCTGGGCAAACCTTACTATAGTACTTAGTACCCCACCATTCTCGGTGCTCAGTATCTTGGAGGCAACACTTCTTGTCCAGTTTTATTTGGCTGACCCAACCTAGTCATTGCCAACTCTCTCACATTCCAACGATTCCTTCACTAACATGCCCCAATCCACTCCGTGATTTTTTTTTTAATTTCCCATCCCCAGTAATCTGCAGCAGCATCCTCATCCCTGACCTTGGCATTTCCAGGCTATAATACTACAACCCAGTGACAATAGAGCCAAGAAACACTCCAGCTTGACAAAGGGAAATTTTTTCCTGATTAGCCATCTCAACATGTTCTATCTACTGAGATCTCACGTGTGCTCATCTGCTCATGTGCAGCAGAGGGGCAGGTTCCCAATTTCCCTCACTTTCCCTCACTTCCTTTCTCATCTCCCAAATGCTTATTTATCCCTCAAATCCCGTCTAAAGATGGTTTCCTCCTTGAAAACACTTTTTGTCTGAAATGATAGAATTGTATTCCCTTTGAATCCATCACTTTATACATGTCAAATCTTATTTTAAATCATGTCATATAGACTGTGGAGTAAAATGTGAAATTTATGAACAGTTTTTTTTCATGATACACACTTTTTCATAAACCTTCCAGAGATTCCTTTGCATGGATCTTAAAACTTGCACCCAAGTAAGTTCGCTTTTTAACTCCATATCCCATACGCTTCTTGGAGTTCCTTCATATAGCTTATTTTTTAAAGTAAGGGGGAATGGAAATGTAGAGCTGATGTGAGGGGGGGAGCAAATAGAGAAGGAACACAAGCAAAACTAGCTCCCATCTGCTAGCTCTCCCACAACAACAAGGGTTGGACCAGGCCAAAGCTCAGTGGAAAGATCAGTCACTGGAACAACCACCTGCTACCTGCCGAAGCTGAAACCAGGAATCAGAATCAGGAATCCAACACAGCCATTCCAAGATGGGAATGTTTGGTTAAATCTTTGTGCAACATTTAAAAGCAGAGAGAGGTCAATCTGGTGCAAGGAATCAACTCTGTGAGAGCGCTCCCCTGCCCTTTAAGGCTTCCCTCTCACAGGCCCTCTCCCTCCCTGGTTATCCCTAGATGACAATATCTGGAAAGAGAAGTGACACAGATATATTCTCCATAAACCCAATTTTTCTTTAAAGATTTACTTTATTTTATTTTATTTAGCAAAGTCAGGTATACAGGAGGAGAGACAGAGAAGATCTTCCGTCTGTTGATTCACTCCCCAAGAGACCGAGATGGCTGGAATTTAGCTGCTCCGAAGCCAGGAGCCTGGAGCTCCAACCAGGTCTCCCATATGGGTGAAGGAACTCAAGACTTTGGGCTGTTCTTGACCGCTTTCCCAGGCCACAGTTTTCACTCTTCAAACTTGTAGAGCCTACTCCTTCCTTGCAAATCTAGGTACACTCAACTAAATTCCTGATTTCATTTCCTATGAGAAACTCCTGTTTTCCCCTTGCAGAGAAATATATGCCTACTTATCCTTCCCTTTTGCTGTTCCCTTTTATAACACATCAGCAGATCATAGCATCAAAATATACCCAGTGTCCCACTACTTAACACTTTTTCCTGCAAGACCTCTTCCCAAGTCACTTTCTTTTCTTACCTAGGCCAAGGCTTCTTATATTTGAAAGTTTGTATAAATCAGTGAGGATAATATTGTACAGGACCTAAGAATTTGCTTTTTCATGAGGGCCCAGGCAAGGTGCCTGCCTACAGCAGCACAGAATTGAAGGTACACCGCAATAGCTAATCATCTTCTTGATTGCATTTTTACCCATCTCTCCCATCAAGTAACAAAGCAATTACATCTTCAACAGAAATATAATTAGACCCTCCTCCCAGCTCAAACATGCTGGAGACACCCTATTTTACTTAAAATCCAAAGACGAATCAAAAGCTCAAAGCTCTATAGATCTGGCACCAACTTAGCTCCATAAATTTCCATCATTCCATCCCTCACTCCATTCCATTCGTAATTGTCTCTCATTTTTCAAAAATGTCAGGCATACTCTCACCTCATGACTGTTTCCCTGTGCTGGCAATGTTTTCCCCTAAGCACCACATGAACACTTCAACCTTTTTTTTTTTTTTTATGCCCTGTGAAGTCCTCCAGTTAAGTACCTGGCAATCATATGTACTTTCACCCCCACACACACATTCTTGATCTTGCTTTCTTGTAGTTGTCTCCCTAGCACTTTTTTTCTCTCTAGTATCCTATGAAATGTTTATTATGTGTTGTTCTTGCTAGAAAAGCTCTGTTGAAGCCAGGTATTTTAAGTCATTAATCCTTTTATAACTTCAGTAAATATTTATTGGCACCAAGAACACACACCGAACACAAAATGTAAACAGATTAAGGCGACAGGATGATCACAAATACTGTCATCTGCTGTTTTTGTCCAATTATCTTGTTCGTTTAATGCTTTAATGAAATACTGAGATTTTAGCAAGCTCCAAGGAATAGCACTGAATGAATTTCAGTATGATACTCGCACAGAATCCAGTAACGATCCCCTCCCCGCCCCCACCCAGCCTTGCCAAAGAAGCAGTTTATTTTTCACTTGGGGCTGGAATTGAGGAGTGTGATAAGTGAGACTACATGTTTTTGTGGGATGAATCCAACAAGGGAAAGCCTACAGTTTGATGGTTCCAAAACAGGATCTGTTAAGTCTGAGGACCGTGCAGTGCCAATATTGGCAACCCAATCGCTTTGCAATAGCATACTTTCATTTTTAAATTCTTCATAGGTTTATTTTCTTTCTATTTGAAAGGCAGAGATGTTTGCATTTGCTGATTTACATCTCCAATGCCCTCACATGCCAGGGCTGGGCTAGAATGAGGCCAAGAGCCTAGAACTCCACTCCCGTCTCTCACATGTGCGGCAAGGATTCCACAACTCAAACCTTCACTCTACTGCCTCCCAGGACGCAGCCAGGACTTACACAGGACATGAACAATAAGTAGAACACCGTTCCTTGAACATGGGCAGGCATTTGGCCCTAGAGGCTAAACGCAACCTTGGGAACCAACAGTGTTAGTTCAGGTCATTGGGGTCCTCCCACCCACATAGACCCCTGGACTGTGCTGCCTCCTGGTTCAGTTCCTGATACAGTCCTTGACGGCACAAGCACTTGGAAAGTGAAACACGAAATCAGAGTTCTGTCTCCCAAATAAATAAATGAATGAATAAAATGCATAAAATATTCATAAAATGCATATATTTTACATAAAAATTTAAAAATACATGCTTTTAAAAAGCCAGTATACCACCAAACTGTTCCCAGAAATTAAGTAGATAATGAATCTCAAGAGTTTGACTTAAAAAAGGCCAACAGTAGAAACATCATGTAAATGCGTAAATTTGCCTTGGGCCAATTGTGAAAATTATCGCAGAGTCTTTAAATATAGCAAATCTAACTTGTACAAAAATGGCAAAGTTGCATAACTTTAAGTACTTATTATTTGAAACGCCATGTACTTTAAATAAAAATACAAACTCTAAATATGATCCCAAAGAATCTCCAGTGCTCCATTAACAATCTACAATGTATGTGGTGCTCAATTTTAGAAAGAATATCTAAAATTTTACTTAAAACCTGAATTAAAAAAATACATATTGAGGTAAAATTCATTTGAGGTAAATTTAACCATTTTGACATGCATAATTCAGGGGCATTTACAACATTTCAAGCAGGGTCAAGCCAACACCTGCTTAGTTCTAAAATATATTTCAGCCACAAATGAAATCCCACATCCGTTATCACCACCGCTTCCCTCCACCTGTTTGCCACCTCTCACCTGATTCCCAGATTTATTTCTGTGGGGATAATTTTTTATATATTGATATAAACAGAATGACAGTTTGTGACATTTTGTGACTAGTTTTTTTTCACCTGGTTCATTTCCTTAAGCTCAATGTTTTATACACGTTGTCGCATTTATAGCACTTCCTTTAGATAACAGCTTCATAATTAAGTTCGTATATCACACTTGGTTTATTCATCCATCAATTGATGATCGATCTACTTCCTCTTTTGGCTTTTGAACTTTGTATTGCTAGAAACATAAAGACATGGCTTTGTGTAAGTCCTTGAGTTGAAATGTTCCGATACATGGCATTGAAATTGTGGGTAAATGGTCAGCACAGGTTTAGCTTTTTGGAGGAATAGCTAAATCAGTTGCTCTTTGCGAGTTAATTTTTGGGCCTTGCTCTGTGGCTTAGCAAGTCAAGTCATCACGTGCAATGCCAGCCTAACAGCTGGATGCTGGTTTGTGTCTTGGATGCTCACTTCCTATTTAGTTCACAGCTAACGCACCTGGGAAAACAGCTACAGATGGCGTAAGTCTTTGCCTCTCCCCCACCCTGTAGATTCAGCCCAGCCCAGCCCAGCCCAGCCCAGGCTTGCTGTTACAGTCATTTCAGGAGGGAACCAGCAGATGGAATATCTTTCCTTCCATCCCTCTCTCCTCCTCCCTTCCTTCCTGCCCTAGCTTTGACAGAGTGCCTCTTGTTAGGACTCTTGCTTTCAGAGAACACAGGAAATGGTGCCCTACAGTCCACTCTGGACTGGACTCAGAGTATTTGATGCTTTAACAGCATTATAGCTAGCAGGATTGAGCGTGGGGTGCCTTAGGGGATTTGAATTGGGATTTAAACTTTTAAATAACAGACTGATGAAATCAAGACCAATTATGAAGGA
Source organism: Ochotona curzoniae (assembly GCF_017591425.1). NCBI lineage: Eukaryota > Metazoa > Chordata > Mammalia > Lagomorpha > Ochotonidae > Ochotona > Ochotona curzoniae. The sequence continues at coordinate 13,661,086 of NW_024466502.1, forward strand.
CTATACTATTGTAATAATATGGGGGAAAACAGTAGGGGGTGGAAATTTGGGGGGGCGGGGGAAATCCCAGACCCAATAGAATTTACCATAAAATTAAAAATTAAAAAAAATTAAAAATTAAAAAAGGTTGATCAAAAAAATTAAATAATCTAGGTGGCAGGATGCAACAAAATAAACTTCTTGGATGGCAAGTGTCCCTTTCAGATGGAAGAATCCTTCTATACCGCATAGTATGCTTGATATCATAGACAGCAATATGAGGAAGTAAAGCTGTGGATTCCATCTTGGCACTCCCCAGGTATTCAACAATTTGTGCTTCCTCTCCCTCTTTCTGATAAAAGTAACAGACAGCATTCCTCAGTCACCGAAATACTGAAGACTCGAGGCTAAACTGCTTTTCCTCATCACACGTTTACGGCATAAATACCTGTCTCCATTGGAAAATGTTTGCTAAAGCATCTGCTATGTCTTGAAACCTCAGGAAAACAACTAGATTTTAAAAATATGTTACTGGAAAGAAGCTGGTTAACTGCAATGACGTTCGCCCTTCCTGAAACAGGTGTGCTGACATAGCCAACCCAGCAGCTGAGACAATGATTTCACTCACTGCAACGTAAGGGCACTTCCTGCATCATTTCATTATTGAGAGTGGACTTTTGTACACTCAGATTTCCACAGAAACTAGAAATATCATTCTACTTACTTTGATGATGCTTCTACACTTCTTCTCCCCTAAATCATCAAAAAGATATATAATCATGTAAGGAGAATCAACTTTACAATGGTAACCCCCTTTTGGCAGTAGTCAGATAGAAAATAATATAATAATCTCATGATTGAAATCAAAGGAATACATTGAAAGCATTAACAAGGGTAGTCATGCACATTTTTATTAGGTCCAGTATCCCTACACCCACATTGTGCTTTCAAGGACAGAGAAACAAATTTTGACATGGAATGCCTGCGCTTTTTAAATAACTAAACACAAATTATGAAACAGAAACCCAGGTAGACTTCTTATGGTAGCTTCGATTTCCACATGGGATCTGTTCTTTCTGTGCTGTGTCTTATTTCTCTATCTTCATCTTCATTCAGTCAAGCATGTGCATATAATCCATCTGTTCTACCCAAAGAAATTCACAGGTTGCTTCAGGCAGTGGGGACAGGGGACACATCCTACGCTACAACGAGGCAGGTAAAACACAGCCATCACTCCACAGAAGCTGTGAGGTCACAAGATAGCCAACACCCACAGCACAATGAACTTTTCATGTTCAGGTAAATCAGAGTAAGAATCCCACACCACGGAGAAGCCAGCAGTAGCCCCATTTTAGTTCGGCTGGGAGCACATGAGGCTTTCTCTATGTGCCTACTGATTTCCTAATGACTTGAAAGAATCTAGGTAATTACAAATAGCCAACAGTTACTAGCCAGCATAACACCGCGTGTTCCCATTTGTCCTTTGCTGTGCTATCTGTTCAGTCCCTCAGATTAGCTGTTTAAAGAAGAGCATGAATGCAAGTGCACATCCTACATGTCAGATTTGAAGTGTTTCATTCTTCAACCCTTCACCTTCTCTTTCAACCTTAATGAAAAAAATAAATAAATAGCTGCACTGCTCTAACCACAAAGCACTTTGATCTGTGGTGATTTACTTAGCAACAATTCAGCTTCGTTCGTATGACACCAAAAGCAGTCATCCCTCAAGGCCTCCTTCATCGACCAACCCAGCAGCTTTCAATAAAGAGATTAACCATGGAATTTTAAAAGGGCATGCTGGTCAGTCCATTCTTATAAATTCCACATGAACCACTCTCGAAAACTACGGTGAACTTTTCATTACCTCACTGAAGAATTCTTACACACTCAGATCTCAGCAAATATACCAGACAAATGCATTGTAAGCTTTTATTATTTTTCATGACATCTTGTCAAAACAGCACTTGAAACCTTTAAAGATATGGGAACATCTAATAAAAACAAGCTAATTTTAAATTATTTAAAAGTGTCTGTATCTAAAATAGTTGAGAAAATCTGTTACAAACTAAGTTGAACAACAAAATGGCCCCTATGAAATTTATTTTTGAAACTTCAATAAATTAGGTTGTTCCCTTTCTTTTAAACATTAGAGATAGGCAAAGTGCAAACCCATTTGTATCTCTAATTTTTTAGGTGAGAACATACAAGTTTCAAAACTCGAATGTATTTCATCAATGTATGTTTTCTAAATATGTTTAGTTTAAGATGCTTCCTACTTGGCAGGTAAAATAAAATCAATCCCTTTGCTATCAGCAATTGTGGAAAAGTACTAGGATAATAAAACTACTAGGATAATAAAACAATATAAAGACAGTAGCTAAGCATGACAGAGTCACATCCAAAGGCCCTAAGCAACAAGTACAGCTTCTCGATTTACTACATTTCCCATGTGTTACCTCATTGAATCCTGCTCACAACGCCACAGAATGGCGTTCCTTACACCTCACAGGTGTGTATAATAAAGCTCAGACAGACTGATGTCATACAGCGAATCAAGAGCCAGCAGCAAAATTGTCACTTCATTGAAAATCAATGGGCTGCAAATATATGTATGTATGTGCGTGTGTGTAAATATATGCATATATAGATAAATATACATATATATTTTAATCATGCATGCTTATCAGCAAATCACCTTGAGGAGGAAGTATTAATAGATGTAGTGTTATTAATCACATTTATGTTCTACTAAGTTAATATATCCAGTAAAAATGAAACAGGAAAAAATGCTACGACAGGAGCATAAATAGGACAAGATGTTTCATTCATGCTCGCTGATGGATATAACCTACCTTCTATAAAGGCACTTTAAAAACTTCGTGAAATTTGATGTTAACATTTTTGTAAAAAAAAAAAAAAAATCACAAAACCTGTGCATAATTTAACCATAATGTTCATTTTCATTAAGTTTTCAAAGATGATGCTTGTGCACAGATTTAATAAGTTTTGCATGTAAATAAACATCTTTTATTTCATTTCACATGACTTTTTTGAATCATCCACATGGATGTTGTCTGGCAAAGAAAACAAAAAAATGAAATTACTGACTTTCCCAAATTCAGAAAACAGGCTTTTGTAAGAAGTGAAATCTGTCAGTTTCCCATGAATTCTTCAGCAAGCGAAGGCGATGCTGTGCCATGAGCCTTCCCAGGCTCCGAGGGTGCAACCCAGAGCAATGAGGTCAACGCAGCACACACAAAAAGGCCCAGGGATTGTTGGGCTTTGAAACTCCCAGCAATTACTGAATTAAATTGTCCCATTCAGGAGTGGGAATAGGATGTGAGAGCACAGCCAAAACTTGAAGGGGTAGGCTGTATCAAAAAATCCTCCACAATATGGATCAAGAAAGCAAGTCATGGAGGAGGTAATGGAGCTCAAAAAAAGATGTAACTTACTTTATTGACTAAAGCAGAGACCTGGAAAATAGGTGCTGTCAGGCTAATCTGAGATTAACTGGCTCTCCTCAAGGGAGATGGGGAAGAAAACACCTGACAGGTTTTGAAGAATTCAAAGGGAAGCAACACAATGCGAGAAAAAGGCTGCCTTGGAACATAACCAACCCACTAGGTCCTGTCACTGCGGCTTTGCTGAAGCTACACCTGGCCTGTCCATGGTCTGGCCACTCTTCAGGGCATCTAAGCTTCTCATATTTGCTTTTTTTCCACTCCGAAATAGAACATATTGGACCAGCTAACTGGGAGAATGAGAAAGATGGAAAGGTAAAAAGGTCTTAATGGGAACATGATCCCTGCCCGGAGAAAAGGTGAGTGGAGTAAAAGGAACATTGCTCTGGCTAGCAAGATCCACATTTGCATGGAAATGATTTTTATTCCAATGGCTTCTATTTAGATCATACCCAGAGGTTTAAAAATTCAATTCAATGCATCCCCTTTCCTTTATGTAAAGTGCTCTGTTGCCATAGGAAGCGATTTGGAAGAGGCCGTAAAAATAATTTTTATTAAGACTTATTTATTTTGATTGGAAAGTCAGATATACAAAAAGGAGGAGAGACAGAGAGGAAAATCTTCCATCCGCTGATTTACTCCCCAAGTGTCCACAACGGCCAGGCTACCATGCTAGGCCTGAAGTTGTAAAACTCTAAGATTCAGAGAGGTAATAAGTCAACAAATGAAAGAACAAAGAAAACATGAAGAGATGAAAACAGAATATTAAGCAGGCATCTGACAGGAAAACAGTTTGAGACAGGTTGGAATCAAGTGGGGAAAATACAGTTCTTCAGAAACAGAGGATCAGCACAGCAGGAAACACGGGGAGCGAAGGGGAGCATTAAAGAAATGTCAGGTAGTGTAACTCAGCTGGAACTGACAGGTCATCTCAGAGTTTAAGGTTGCAAATCCTATAGGAAGCTCTCTGGGAAGGCATTAAAAATGAAAAGAGCCTTGCACACTGGGCTGAGTCATTTGACAGCAATCAAGAAGGCATCTCTGAGTCATAAAATCAGCATTACACCAAGGCAGGAGATGTGCAGGAAAGCCACATGTCAGCTTTCACAAACACCTGACTGCATAGATATCAGACAGGTACCAAAGTTCCAGAATAATTGCCATTTATAGAATACTAATTAACAATGTGACTGGTGAGTATCTGGGGTACCATAAGCCAATTATGAAGCACTGGGCATTTGCAATAAGAAATTTCAGTGCTCACAGGCACAATGGTCTCTGGCCAAGAGCCGAACAGATGGGACCCTCTGCAAGCACAGCAAAGCATGGGAGTCAGCCAATCTAAATGAATGCATTAAACTTGATCCACATGCTATGTCTCCTTGAGTTTGCCAGCCAAATTGTTGGGAGTTATGTAAACAAACTGTCTTATCTTTGTAAAACTTACACTGTTTGGGAGAGCTAAGCAGATTCTAGAAGGGCAGGTCGAGAACCCTAATGCTCATTTAAATAGAACAATAACATTGAAAATAGCAAGAGACAAACTTACAGATATATATATTTTTTACATCCTGTTATGGTGCTCTAGTGCCATCATGCCTTTCCCTTTGATGCTTTACTATCCCATGCAATCCTTCAGCAACGCCTGGTAATCAGCCTCTCCCCAATCATTCACACCATGCTACCCTCAGGCACCAGAGCTTATCTCCTAGACTACTCCCAGTGTCTACTAGGGGGTTCCCAGTTTCCCTTGGGTCATTCAGATCCACTCAGCCTGTGACATGAGGAATCTACATGGAGTGGGCATCTGATGTTGCAACAAAAATACTGCTTGGGGTTCATACCCCGTATTGCAGCACCCAGTCCAGTCCGCTCTGCTCCTGACTCAAGGATCACATTACTGTGCACTCTTGGAGGGAGTGCTGATGTACCGAGCAGATGCTTCCCTCTCATGAATGCAAGTGATCTGCAATGTCTTGGGGAATAAACCGGTGGATACGAAAAACAAAAATCTCCGTTCTGTAATCTATGAGGCCTGCATAACCAAACATCATCCCCAAGCTGTAACTGCCATTCTACACAGCTCATCCCATCTCTTCATTGAGCGCAGGTGCCTCTTCCACCTCAGAATCCTTGCACATCCTTCTACCAGCTGAGAAGATCAGCACTCACATGTCATCTTCCCAATCCGCCCTCCTTTTGGCTGCTAACACACTGTGTGTGCGTGTGTGTGTGAGTGTGTGTGTGTGTTGCTTAGTGGTCCCCCAACTTAGTTTATTCATCTTGTTTAAATATCAGCAACCTGTCTTTTCCAAGGAGAAATATAAGATCCATATAAGTACACATTCTGCCTTTTGTATTCTATTAAGAAACTTTAACATGCCCAGTAAACCCAGTACCTAGCGGGCATTTTTTAAATAATTGAATTATTAATTGAACTATGTATTATACTGTTCCAATGAACATTTGCTCTGAAATTTCCAATTCTAATTTTCCAGCATATTTTAGGAACTCACCTATGAATCTGAAATAACATTCCTCTTAAAAGTAACTTTCTTAAACCCTAATTTCGCAAAGTATCAAACATGGAGCTTTATTGATACAAGCATATGTTTCCATAAGATGTTATGCCAGCATACAGGACACTGTGAGCATCACATTAAGCGCAAGTGAAAGCTGAAGAAGGCAAAGCAAATGAACAACAAAAAACTGATCTTCCTTTTGGAAACCCCTTTTCCTCTAAGCATTATGCATAACCAACTACTCTTCAAACTGCTAAACTCTACACCTCAGTACCAATTCATCAGCAGTTCCCAGTCCGAGACCCGGGATCCATCTCCTATAGTCAATCATATGCATAACATCCCTGCTGCGTTCCAGCACCGTCCATCGGGTTGAGATCCTACAGTATCAAGGACAGTACTTTACTTATTTGGTGCTTCTGATATAATTAAGAAAAAGCTAATACACAAACACACTGTGAAAGGCCGCTGCTGTTCAGTGCAAGTGTTGAAAACACAACCACCAAAAAAAAAAAAAACATAAATACAGCAAGAAGCACCCATGCACCAGATGAAAACAAAAACTAGAGTGGCACCAAGATGGAGCTGAACAATTCCTAAGCTAATCCCATGCTATGGAAACAGATTTTAGTATAATGAACCATGAGGTATAACTTAATTCATAGTGGGCAATAATAAACTGCAACGATAATACATCTGTGAAATTCTGAAAGATGACCCTCTATGGACAGCCACCAACCTTGAGTAAAAATGATGACTTTAGTTCAAGCAAACAAATGATTAAGTTTGAGAATACAAAATGTTTAAATGCCCTAATAAGTAGCAAGTTATGTCTCTCAGCCTACTTTCTAGAATATAAATATGTAACTTATCCTTGTAGGACATAGAGAAGAATGACCCTCTTCATCTCAAAATCACTGAGGGCAAAAACTGCTGTCAAACAAGAGGGTGGTTTCTAAAGGTCTGCCGGAACCATGTCAGGGAAACAGAATGAGACTTCACCTCACCTAGGACACCAGTCGGAGGCGGAAGTGCAAAAACTGAAAAGGAGAAAAAAAAAACAACTTCCTGATTCTCTGGCCAAGCAATTGCCATACATTTCACCTTCACATAGTTCTCATTGAAAAATCTGTTATCAGTTGCAAATTCGTCTTTAAAATCTACTTCTTCATTTTCCTGTTCAGATGTTTAGAGTCACCAGCAGCTGAATTATAATGCCCAGAACAAACTCACTGGGGATCATGACTTTGCAGGTGGAATTGATGTTTTTGTTATTTCGGTTTTACATTCACAAAGAGAAAGGAAAATAAAACATGAATCCCAGTTCCGAAAATCAGCAGCCTCCTTGTGATATTACGAAATATTAAAGTTTAATGTAGCAAAAACCAACCAATCAAAAAGGATAACTAATAGGTTTTCCCCGAGGGGTGTTCTCCAGTTATTAAGAGCAGCGTGTGGAATTTAATTCTGTCGTGTATTTAGCACTCTCCTGGGTTGCATGTTGCAGTTTCACTTCAAAAGATGGAAAGTCCATCAAGAAAAAGTGAGAATGCAGCCGAAAAGCATATATTCCTCCCCATTGTAGCTCCACTCATGTCAGCCTTGCAAAATGTGGCCAAGAGACAAATCTAAACTCTGTTATCCCAAACAATAGTTACAGAATATTCTGTTCTCTTTGCCTCCATCAGGCAGGCAGGCAGGCAGGCATACAGTTTGTGTTATCTCTCAGTGCTAAGCATGTACCTGATGTCATCGCAGTGGACACAGGGCATTCATTTTAGTTACTATTGCAAAACATGGAAATAGATTATCTCCTTTCTCACTAAAGCTCTATCAAATATTTTTGAATGGCCTGGGAAAAAATCACTGAAATCCTTTGCTTCTATTCGTCTATAACTGGGGTCGACTGCATAAAATAAATGGGATTTTTGTGAACATTAAATGAATGTACAATCACCCAAATTGTCTCCACAAGTCCTATATCTGGACTCATCAGTCAGGACACTGGAAATATCTGAGACAAAAACTGCATCTGATGTAGATCATAAGCAGTCTGACTCACACTGATTGCTGAAAATCCTAATATGCTTTTAATACCCTGTGTTATTCCGTAAAGGGTCGGGAGAGCAGAGAAATCTTCCACCTTCTTAGAGTGTGTGAGGAAGATGTTAAGTATAACCTATGAAGAATTTAACAGGTAATTTATGGACAGCAGACTCGAATCTGCATTAGACATTAGCAAAAACTATAAAGATACACAGTGGGATCCAATAACGACCCTGACAGCCTCTTAACAGGAGGCCATATGCACAGAGCAGGAGGGGCCCCCAGTGTGGAACAGGAGGACAGGAGGAGGCCTGTATTCCAACCCTGGAGACTCTTGGATCCTCACCTAAGACTATCAATATGGGCACCAAGGACTATATTCCAACTGCCAAGGAGACCACGGGGAACTGGAGTGCCCCCTCCCCATCTGGATCTCCCACATGGGATGGAAGTAGCCCAAATCCTTCCTTGCAGGATCCAAGGTCATCGGAACAATAGCTGAGAGCCCTGAGTAGTCCTCAGAAACAGAAGAACAGTAAACTTCCTTCGGGACTCGGGAGAGGAGCTTTCTCTGGTCCTTACATAGTCCCAACTTCAGATCCCCACCCTCTCTGGCAAGGACCATCAGGGTTGCTCCAGAGCCGTGCCCCACCCCCCACCAATAATTAGATTAGATAGGCAGAGACCAATAAGGAAAGCTTAAAACAGACAGGAAACAATCAGCTTGGACTCATATATACCTTACTAGGTAGGACACAAAAATTAATTACTCCTCACTAAGGTATTGAAGATTGCTCTGCACACTCCTCCTATAACTGTTCTGTGCCTCAATTGTTAAAATATGCCTTGTTTAGAGTTATAAGCCTGTTTGGACTATCCTCAAATTCACCCAGTTCAGTAAAAATCACACTTCAATACTACAAGCTGCTAAATATAAAAATGAAAATAAACATGAGACAACTGAATAGTACCATTCAGCCATTTTAAGGTGTATAGCAGCCGGTTATGTATAAACTAAAATTGAAATGTCAATGAAGTAGTCACAGGATGTGATTAAGAACTTGCATTTTCTAACATATTGGTCACTCAATACCATATCAATTAACTCCATGATGTTGTAAATTGTTATTGATGTTTTGTTGTGGCTTTTCATTAGAGGGGATGATATTCTGCCAGCTCTACTTTCAGACCAAGGATGGTCTCCCAAGGAAACTATTGAATTTATCTGGACAGTAAGAGGCTGGACTCTATGCATGGTCCATGCTCACAATGAAGCAATCATGACTGGATATGAGCTGTACTACTGCAACAGTGTGGGAGAAGGTATGGGGAGCTGTTGGGGTAATCCCAGAGCCTATGAAACTGTGTCATAAAATGAAATAAAAAATTAATTAATTAAGTTAAAAATGGATTCACAAAATTGGAAAAAAAAGAAAAAAATATTGTATCTATACTATACGGTCTTCTGCCATTATTGCCTAAACCACACAGTGAAACAACTATTTATACAGTGTTTGCAATATGTTAATACTATTGTAAGTAATTTATAAACGGGTTAGAATACTCAAGAGCATGTGTTTAGGTTACATGCAAATGCTACAAAAATTTTATGTACAAAAATGTACAAAAGTTATGAAGTATCCACACAGTTGGGTTGTCTATAGAGGGCTCAATCATTGATACTAAGTGACAGCAAAACAGAAATGTGTCAGACACCTGGTAAGTACACTGCATCCATTGAGCAATTATTATAATAAGAGTACTGATAGACTACTTATCAAATAGTGTATAAACTTAAATCCTGGGTCACATTTAGAGGAGAAAAATATATCACAAACTTGTTGTTCTGAAGCTGTACCTTAGTCTATATAATAAACCCATGTCAAATACAATTCGCAGAAATTTAAACTAAACAAGATTAATTGTATCTACAGCATGGAAGCAAACATATTTCACTCCTGGGGCACAGTGAATTGTTAAATGTCAGCATAACCAAAGTTTTAATTGAAGGAGTTTTCCATTAGTGGTCACTAGGATGGGACATTAACTGTGTTTTGCAGCTAATGGATGGCACCAGAGACCACACTGCATGTTGAACAAACAATCCACATACGCATTGGCATAACCAGAATAAAAGCTCGCATGTTAAATATAGCGGAAAATCTTCATGCCCACAGAGCTTTGACAGCATTGGTCAGTGTGAACATCTTGTGGCACCAGGGCAGCTTGTTAACAGGCAATGAGAGACAGCTCTATTAAGCCCAGGGTGGTGCTGAAATAGTTTCATACAGCCTAGACTCATTTTGCCTACCACCAAGTGAGGGTGCCCATCAAGTACAGCCACCACGCACAGAAAATCTCTGCAACTCATTGGTACTAAGTGCAATGAGGAAGACATTTTATTGCCACCTGGTGTTATAGTAACCCACATAGCTGTTTTGATTAATATACCAACTTACATAAAAAAGAACCTGCACTGCTGTTTTACTCAACAGAACTTTCCTTTAAAATTCCAAATAAGGTCCCGGAGGTATGGCCTAGTGGCTAAAGTCCTTGCCCTGAATGCGCCAGGATCCCATATCGGCGCCGGTTCTAGTCCCGGCAGCTTCACTTCCTATCCAGCTCCCTGCTTGTGGCCTGAGAAAGCAGTTGAGGACGGCCCAATGCTTTGGGATTCTACACCCGCGTGGGAAACCTGGAGGAGGTCCCTGGCTCCTGCTTCAAATAGGTGCAGCACCAGCCATTGCGGTCACTTGGGGAGTGAATCATTGGACAGAAGATCTTCCTCTCTGTTTCTCCTCCTCTCTGTATATCTCACTTTGTAATAAAAAAAATAAATCTTAAAAAAATTAAAAGATAATATTCCAAATAAAATAGAGCTTATTTCAAATTTTATCCCAAATGCAACAGCTAACGGTCAGGGAGATGAATGTAATATATCTTCCCATCTTTCTGCAATTAACGGGGCATCATTTTCATTAATAATGACTCCTCTTCATTGCAGGTTGATTCATTTCTGGTGCTAACTGAAACAGAACTACCAGAAGACACCCAACCCGGGAAACAAGTCCAATCCAGGTAAAGATGATAAAGAAAAAATGCTCTTGGGGGAAATTTCATCCAATCTAACAATAAGTCAAATCAAATGCATCTTGTTCCAAGTACTTCCTAACATATAGATTTTATTTAATTGCCTACCTATGGTTGCCGTGTGTTCCAGACCATTCCCCAAAGTTCTCTGACAAAACTCCAAACAGTATCACAAAGGGAGCACATTTGAAATTAAGAACCACTAATATTTATCTGTTCAATTTGGCCATTTTTTTTTTCTTACAATGAGGTGAAGTGACTGCAGCAGGATTAGATTTTGACCGAGAGGAAAATTTGAGTCTGTTCCATCATCCGTTAACATTTAGTAAGCGCACAGGAGTGCAAAGGACGGTGTTATGTGTTCTGTATCTATTCTCAGAAGAATGGTAATCTTTCGCTTCATAATAGAATCGCAAAGCAGTCTGGATTTGTCTGGTGTTAAGTAATCTGAATATGTTTAAGTCATTAGTAAGTTCACCGAGGTAGAAAATGCACAAATGCAATAGGGAATGCCATGCAACAAATTTAAAAGGTGCAAAGGGTTGGAAAGGCAAAGCAGAATCAGTTTGGGCTAGGTGTAACCCTGAAGAGAGGCGGGAATCCTCCAACGACTCAACCTACAATCCCTAGGTATAATTTTCACACCTTTAGCCTAACTATTACAAAAAACTATTAATTGCCTGTTGGGCTTACAATACTTCAGCATGTAAAATCAAGTAAATCACGCTTGAGAAGGAGAAAAAGGTTCACACTCTCAGAATTCACCAAACTTCAAATGAGGGTTTATTTGGATACAATTTATGTGTTCTTTTACAAGTTACTTATCTTTCCAAGTTTCACTTTGTTGCTTTTGAAAATAAGGTGGTAACCATACTTGCCTTGGAAAAAATGTTGGCAGAGCCAAATACAACACAATACTACCGATGAGAAAAGCTGGGAAACTTTAAGAGGCCTCAACCATCACTGAGACAAAATTGTCACATTAAGCAAGAGAATTATGTGTGACTAGTATCAACCAAGTGTTACGTGTGGCATGTGTTTTTATTGGGTTGTGTAACATAATAGGTATTCATACTGATACAAACATACCTTTCAAAAAGGATACATCTATCAGCTACCATTGCTTGGCTAAACCCATATCTTCTAAGATAAAAATGTCCATGTAATCATTCATGTAATCAATGAATGATACTCAAAATTTGTCAGTGGTGAGAGGAAACCACTGAGAGTGGAGGAGAAGAAATCATTGTGGCTACACAAGCATTTACTGCTTATATCTGTGTTTATTCTGTCTGTATGAGAGGGAGAGCCTAATAATATTGAAGTAATTCATTTCTCCAGGGTAATATGTGAAAAATTTATGGAAAGCATAAATGTTGTTAAGGGTTGGATTAATTTTTGTGCCATGTTTTTACGAAGATCATAAAATAGATTGAAAAATATTAAAGAAAACCTAAATCAGTGATGAGTTACACATGCCTTAGGTAAGTAGATTCTACAGGACGATCTCCAAATTGTAAAAGGTTCAATACAATTCCAGCCAAAATTTGCAGTTTTCTTAGACTTTAATTTGATGATTCTGGAAGCAAACGATTCTTGATGTCATAAACAATATAAAACCTCACAATAAATATCATTATAAACTCAGGCCATCCAATAATTGTTTCATATAAAATTTATATCAAAATGAACAAGGCTAACATAAATATGACTACATTGAATTAATAAACTCTCTTCAATAAAAACTGCATTCTTACTATAATATGTGAGAATAATATTTCAGTGTCACTAAAGATGCACAAGATATTGTATTTATTCAGTGAGATAACATATAGCAGAGAAAATGGCTGTGGGCATCTACGTGGACATCACACAGAGAGAATTGTCAAACCATCTTAAGTAATAAAATATATATTTCACATATATTTTATTTATCTATCTATCTATTCATCCATACATCTAAAAGTCAACAGAAGATAAAGCTTACAAAAGATTATTGTTACATATAAGCTTAAGTAGTACAGCTATTACTAAATGCTTTGGAATGTTTACAAAAATATTCAGGGTGGAATTTTCTTCCATGGAGTGAGGAAAGGATAGTTAGATCAGGATGGGGCATAGGATGCTTAATTAAGTTCTGATTATGTACTTGCTTCAACATTAATTGATGGACACACAACGTGTGCCTTCAGTCATTCAGGGAAACAATGAAACTAATAAAAGCATCTTAAAAAGCAATGACTGTTTAAAGGTATAAGTTTGTGGCAAATGATGAAATCACCAAAACCGGGGTGGCTTCTTGACCTGCAGGCTAAGCTGTTGGTTGGCATGCTACTGGCTTATTTTAGAATAATTGGGTATGAATTCTTTCTCCCCTACCACCAACCCTGGTCCCAGCTCCCTACTAATGTACTCCATGGGACAGTAGTAAGAGAGTCCTGCAACTCAAATGGGAGAGCAGATTAAATTTCTAGTCCCTTGTTTCAACACTGCTGCATGCTCTCCTCTGTCACTCAAAATTTACTCTATTATTTAATGATACAATTCCATAAGCTCTGGGAATTCCCTTATTCCTCATCCCAGAACTTCTCTATAACATTTCAATGGTATAGTCCTCCATAAACAGTAACTAAGTCAATTAGTTGACTATTTGAATGCATGCTTACATTGTAGGTACATGCAGACAATAGCAGTGTTTAGCATCCTATTGCCAAGATATATTTAACAGTCTCATTGGGAGTCCGTCTTTGATTTGGAAGTAGACATGCACATTGCATTGTATCTTTACTTCTGGGTGTGATAGTCTCTATTACACAGTTACTATATATTGTCATAAATGAAAAGCCATAAAGCAAAATAAACAGGAAGAAAAAATATAAAATTAGCAATATGAAGATAAATAACATGCCACTGAATGGGCAATGTGTCACTGAAGAAATGAAAAAGAAAATAAAAAAAAATTTGAGGCAAATGATGCTACCGTGTGATCTGTGAGTCAGTGAGGAAATTTATTAAAAAAAAATTTGAAGGAATGGAAATAAAAAGAAAAATATCAAACCCCCTGAGATACAGAAAAAACAGTATTTAAAGTGCTATTGATCTGGTATTTGCAAGAAGGTTGCCTTGTATCAGAGAGAATATATGATATTTGTCCTTTTGGGATTAACTTGTAATGGTCTCTGTTTGGGACCACTTGCTTGCAAATGCAGATTTCATTCTTTTTCATGTCTGAGTAGTACTCCACGGGGTAGATGCAACGCGGTTTCTTTATCTACTCCCCTTGTGATGGGTGTCTGAGTTGTCTCCATGTTTTTGCTGTTGTATATTGTGCTCCAGTGAACACAGGATTACAGATCCCTTTTTCATATGCAGAATTGGGATAGCTGGGTCATACGGCAGATCGATTTTCAGTTCTCTTAGCACGCTCCATACTGACTTCCACGATGCTTGTGCTAGCCTACAACCCCACCACCAGTGAAGGAGGGAGCTTTTCTCCCACACCCATGTCAGTGTTGGTAGTAGAGTTCCAAATGTAGGTCAATCTCAATGGAATTAGGTGGAATCTCAGTTCTACATGGATCAAGGACCTAAGTCTGCACCCAGAAACTATCAAATGGTGAGAGGAAAACATAGGAAGCATTCTCCAAGACACAGGATTTGGGAAAGACTTCTTAGAAAAGTCACCAACAGCAGAGTCAGAGCCAAAATGAACGAATGGACTACATCAAGCTGAGAAGCTTTTGTACAGCAAAGGAAACAATCAACAAGGTGAAGATGCAACCAATGAAACAGGAGAATATCTTTTTGCACTGCACACCTGATAGGGGACTAACATTCAGGATTTATTCAGAAACTCAACAACAACCCTGTGACGAAATGGGTGAAGGAAATGAACACTTTTCAAAAGAACAAATTCAAACAGCTAACAGATCTATGAAAAAATGCTCAGGCTCCCTAGCTGTCAGGGAAATATAAATGATTACATGACTTAAAAAAAAAACCAATTATCAAAGCAGCAACCTGAATATGAGAGTATTGTGATGCGATAGAGTGAAGAACTAGGAATATGCATTACAACTGCATTCTTTCATGAAATTTAAATAATGAAAAATGACAAAACAAGGAAGTTTTCAGAGGAAAATGATATTTCAATTTTAGAACAATGTTATTCAAAGAGATTCTCCAAAATTTTATATGCTCTCATCTCTTCCAACAGTGAGAAAAAAATTAACTAGTATTTCTCATGTGAATTGCTCAGACAGCAAAACTTTTTAAATTTGATGATGAATCATGCTCTGGCAAATTTCTTAAGGAAGAGAGTTAAAGGGCATCATTTTTTTAAAGAACATACATTTGAAAATATAACTGAAAGAAGGAAATTTCAATTTGGGGGATGCCAGTGAAAATGGATAATTTTCATTTACAAAAGATAAGTAAAATCCTTTGCAAAAGACAGATGTGATGGATATATAATTACAGGTAAACTGCTTGGAACCTCAACAAAATGTAGTATCGCACTATTTTTAGAAAGAAATGAGGAACTTCAAATCATACTACTCATTCTTAACAGGAAATACCATTTTAGCAGAACACAAGCATGAACGGGCAAAACCTCTTATCCCTGAATAGTAGTAGTGCCCAAATCCTTTTGGGAAAAGAGTGAACATGTGAACCTTATCAAATAATTAGCCTTGCTATATTCATTTGCCTGTTAAAAAAACACAATGATTTCTCATTTACAGTTTACTCAGATCAGCAACAATGAATTGACATCCTTCTTGCAAGTGTCTGATATCTACGAGGACATTCTGTTTATCACACCAGCAGGGAGAGTCTACCAGCACTTACCAATTAAAACAAGGATGCTGAATAATGTATAATAAGCAAGATAATCTTGAACAGAAGTAAAGACAAAATTCATGCAAAGATACGCTTTGAGTTTTCATCTTCCATAAAGGAGGCATAAAGATCAAGCTGGCTTTGGGCTGAACTATTGTGCAATAGAGTAACCAAAGGACAACTTCTAAAACTCATACAACTTCTACCTGTGAAGTGGATAATGGAACATTAATAAAACATGACTTAAACCTTGTTGAATTTCGTAAGCAGCAGATTTACTTACAATTTCATTTTCTTACAAATCTAAGCATTATGAATCATTTATAACAAAGACTTTATTTATTCATTCATTTATCTGTTGGGATTCCGGTAATCAGAAAAAAAGGAAAACACCAGACCATGAGGCACAATGGACCCTTCACACTTTAGCAAGCTAATTTTGTTTTAAACTTCTTCTAATACTGTATTCAGGGAAGAACAGCTGATATAAAAACATCAAGAACTGATGAATTTCAAGTTTAGAAAATTTTGGTGTTATGACACACATTTTTACTAGTTATCAGAACATTTAACTATGCAACTTTTGGTATTGTAATTGGGCAAAAGAGTAAGAAGTACAATGGACAGCCATTGAAGAGTAATCAACATTAGTTTGAAATTGAATTGTAAATAAAAATCCATCTTCTTTACATAGCTAAAACATAATAATTCCACTTCTTATGCTAGATGCTAGTGAGGAATTGGCAGGCTTGTATTATTTCCAGTGATCAAACATTGCCAATATGTCACAATTATCTTCTTTATACTTAGGATCAGAATAGGAAGAGGAATTAAAGAGAATTCCTTGTGGGCAGTTTACCACAAAACTGAAGGAATCTGAAAATCTGTGTGTCCCTGGGGTCCAACTCTCCACTCCCTGTCTCCAGCTATTATATCTCAAGGTCAATGCTTCATCTAGGTCACCAAGTGAGAAAACCTAGCAAGTGACTTTATCCAAGACAGTTCTGACTAATTTTTAAAACACAACTTGAGAAAGAACACCCTGACCTTTGATGTACACAATCATCAAAGTGTCAGAACTGCAGGGCTGTGAGCCAAGGACCCCAGTTAAAGCCAGATGACTTCTCAGCATTTTAGTGCTATCAATGGACACTATGCAGGTCTGTGCTCAGCTTCTGAGGGGAGAATCCTCTAAGTGCTCCGAGGGCATGTATTCTTTCTGTAATACTAGCTTAATATTCATAAACAAGGTATGAATTCCTCACTTTTGCAAACATTTTCAATGATCCTAGCTAGTAGTTGGGTTAATTTCAAGTCTAACATGTCTTTCAGTCAGAGTCACATTTTTTTTTTCAATGAAAGAGACCAACAACTGTGTTTTATGCAGTTATTCTTATACATGCAATACAGTACAAACACATATTGCAGGAGGTATGGGCTAAAGTTTTCTGGGCCCAGCACAGTAGCCTAGAAGTGAAGTCCTTGCCTCATCGCACCAGGATCCCATTTGGCACCAATTCTAATTCTGGTGGCCCTACTTCCCATGCAGTTCCCTGCTTGTGGCCTGAGAAAGCAGTTGAGGACTGTCCAAAGCCTTGGGACCCTGCACCTGTGTGGGAGACTCAGAAGAGGT
Source organism: Ochotona curzoniae (assembly GCF_017591425.1). Classification (NCBI taxonomy): domain Eukaryota; kingdom Metazoa; phylum Chordata; class Mammalia; order Lagomorpha; family Ochotonidae; genus Ochotona; species Ochotona curzoniae. The sequence continues at coordinate 13,678,659 of NW_024466502.1, forward strand.
TCTAGGGCTCCTGGCTTTGGATTGGCTCAGCTCCAGTCATTGTGGCCACTTGGGGAGTGAATTAAAGGACACAAGATTTTCCTCTCTATATATGTTTATTTTCTAAAATCTATACATTTATTGCTATGGAATATCTGCTTTTTTCCCCCTTTTTCTTTTTAATGTCAGGGCATTGTCCCAAACTTTTTGCTTCAAGTTTCAACTCAGAAAATTCAGAAACTTTAAAATGTGAACTAAATATTGTCTAGGTGTTTTTGGTCCATGTCACTAAAATGTTTAAACAATTTTAATCCTGTTTATTACCTACAGAGTTTTCTTAATGAAGCAGATCACTACAATTGTTGTCCACATGGGAATAGTTCCACCTGGTACAGAAACGAAGGTTCTTGTAAAAACTTCATGAAACATCATCAAAATCTCTAAAATTGAAAATTTTCTTTGTGATATAACACAATTTTTACATTCCATTTTTCCTTGAAATTTTGAACTCCACTTGTATTACTGCAATATGAATCCATTTCGGTTTTCTGTATTCTAAACTGAGAAAATATCTCAGGTGGTTAAAAAGTTGCCCAGTAACTTAGCCAGGATTTTTGTTCTGGTTTTCTGATATCAAGCATCCTTAATTACAAAACACTTGTCTGCATAATGAGGTTTTCATCTATCAGTGAGATTACAATTATCTTCTATGCAATTGATTACTGTTTTTCTGTTAGAATACAGTCAATGAACAAGTGAAAAAGGAAGTGAAACTACAAGTTCAACAATAAAATTCAAGGTCCTACTCCTCAAATAGCAGAACTGCCACACGGATTTCAACATTTCAGCCATTGTAAGGAAAAATAAAGTCCTGGGCAGAGAATGTGTACCATGAGAACATTATTTACTCCAACACAAAATCGTTTGGACACTGCTGAGGACAAATCTAATGTTTACCTGTCACTGCCAGACTAACCAACTGGTGGCTATAATACATTATGCACATGTATTGAATGATCCCATAAATACATACATTTAAAATACTGTTTACAAGAAAGTGACTGAGGTGCAATAAAAGGGATGGTGCAACTGGCTCAGGAGTAGAAAAAAGAACAAAAATGACACTAAGTAGTGATGAGCAAAAATAAACAAAAAGAAAAATTGGTAATTTCCTAAGGAAATGAAACATAAAATAACCTATCATGAGGTGGGTGTTGTGGTGCCATGGGTGTGGATTCTGGCATCCCATAACTGAGGACCACTTTGAATCCTAACTCATCTTCTCCCAGTCGAGCCTCCAGTTTATCTTTGGAGCCAGTGGATGATGATTCAAGTGCTGGGACCTCGGCCACATCCAAGGGAGACACAGATGGAGCCCTGGCTCCTGCTTCAGGTTAGCCCAACCCTTTTTACTGTGGGTATTTATGGTGGGTGAACTTAGGGAGAAAAAAAAGCTATCTGCGTGTGTGCATTTGTCTCTTGCATTGCCTTTAAAGTAGATGAAAACATTTTAGAAGTAATAATTTTAAAAGTCCTGGAATGTAACCATGTATCTCAATGTGTGAATGTTCCAGTTGCCTTAAAATCAGTTCATGTGTATACTTAAAAAAAAAAAGTAAGTCAGACGACTAGTTCCTGCACAAAGCTCGATTACAGTCCAACAAAAACTGTTGGAAAGACTTCAGTCTATTATCCTTGGCAATAAATTAATAAACAAACAAGTAAATAAATAAAAGGAAGGAAGGAAGGGAGGAAGGGAGGAAGGGAGCAAGGGAGGAAGAAAGGAAGGAAGGAAGGAAAGAAGGAAGGAAGGAAGACGGAAAGAAGGAGGGAGAGAGAAAGGGAGGGAAAAAAGAACGTGAATAAAAGGAAACAGAACAGAGAAGAAAAGAAGGGAAAAGAAAAGAAAAAGGAAGATGCCCTCCTATGTTCTTTTTTTCTCACCTAAGTTGATATTGTGGCTGGCAAGTTGATACATGCCTGGCAAGGCAACCGAAAAGGGAAATCCAATAACACCACAGTGTTTGAGTGCGGGCTCAGAATATCATCGTCAGTTATATCTATTTACTCTACGAATTACATTTGCTATCTTCTACCCCTGAGGCAATAAACACTACATGGTACTTCTTTTCACAAAAACACTTTCCTGAAAAATGTTAACTGGACATTTTGTCAACTCTTTTTATATCTCCTTTTAGATTTTATGGATTACAGTTGAAAAGTCAATACTTAAAAAATACAGTGTGTTTTAGAAACTGTCATCTGTAAAGATGAGTTCCTTATTCCACACTGACAACTGTAAGGAAAATCGACAAAATATGTTCTGTTCATATTTAACATAAAGACACTTTTCAGATGACCTGGTGTTAGGGACTATGTGCCAAAAACAATTTCTTTATCAATCTGTGTATGTGTACACAGTTCTAGATATCCCACAGTTTACATATGGTCATTTGCAAAGCTTTAGGAGGGTGTATTGTGTCTATACTGAGAGGGGCTACTGATAAGTAACTGCCCCAGAACTGCATTTCTAGAGTGCAGTCCACAGAACAGAAACAGCAACTTTTGCATTGCCTTACGTGCTTCTTAAGTGTCTCAGACTCAGCAAATTGCACAACTTCTCAAGACTGTCAACTGCTTCCAATGTATGTTACCTTCTAAGAAGCACCTGCTTACCCCCAGCTCTCTATCCCAGGTACAGTATGTTACCTTCTAAGAAGCACCTGCTTACCCCCAGCTCTCTATCCCAGGCACAGTATGTTCACTCTGCTTGCCCGAGCTTGAAGGTGCACTCCATTCTCCAAAAGCTGCCCCCAGCCACACAGCAAGTGTCTTCTTTCTGTTCCCTGCAGTGCCAAGGACGCTCCTGCAGAAAGCAGACAACTAGAGGCGCCTCCGGCTTCACCTGCTGCTCCCTAAAGGCAAGAATGATGACTGTGTTTCTCTCTAACATGTCCCATTAGCAAGTGAGAAGCTGGAGCTTCAGGCATCCACGTCCTCTCCGTCTGCGCTGTTGGGATCCCTTCATTACTTCTGTAGGTTTCACTATTATTGCTTCTCAGCCTTTTGGCTAAGATCAAGTGTAAATTCCACTACTGCTTCTCCTAGGATGTATCTGACCTACCACCACACACTTATTTATGAAACACAAAACATAAGTTACTCTCCCAAACACACTCACCATCACTCTTGGAAACCCTTCATGATCCCCATGGCCAAAAGATAAGTGTCCCATTGCTTACTGCCTACTCTTCCTCCATCATTGCTCACTGTCCCACGCGTCTGCCTCTGACATAATCCTGTGTTCCCCTTAATGAAGCATAAGGCACACTTTGACTATGTGAATTCCTAATTCCCCTATTCAAATTACATAGATCATATCCTCACTGTGTGTACATAGAAATAATTCACTGGGTTTCTGGTCACTAAGAGCCATAATAATCTTGAAGCTATTAAAGTCACCATGGAAATTAAATACACACACACACACACACATTCGTTTGTGCATTAAACATGAAAACCAGATATAGAAGTTATCTCTAGAGTAGACAATTAATACAGTAGCTCAAATGTTCTACCTGAGCACCCACGTTCTGTATCAGTACCACCTGGAAGTCTGGTTTCTCTGATTCAGCTTCCTGCTGAAGCACATAATGAGAGGCTGGCTGAAGTTGATGTTCAAATTCATGCTGCCACCCATGCAGGAGACCGAGATGGAGTTCCTGATTTTACATAACCCAGTCCCAGATGGTAAGTGCACTTGGGGAGTGACACAGCAGGCGGGAAGTTAATTTCTGCCTGTACATTCTTCTCCACATCACTTGACAAAATTTGAAATTCTGAAAATAAAAGCCTAGTATTTGTTTTATTTTGTGGGGATATTATCTTTCTAAATAGGCTCATTGGCCAAAATCATTACTATGTTTCAATAAGGAAGCATTAATTAGGTCTAAAATTGCCCTTTAGTATGATCTTAAGCATGTAGCATTTGTCAATGTTCTGCTATACAGATATTACTACAATATTCAAGTTCAAGAAATGATAGTAGCAATTACCTGGAAAAGAGAAATCATTTCAGTACAGTAAAATATGGAATCATCAAAAATGGAAGAACATGAGAAAGGAAGCGAGCGAGCAAAGAGGGTCGTGCCACCAGGGCAAAGAGAGGAATACAATTTGGAAGACTGGGCATATCATAAAATCTGAACTGCTATTGCTAATTTGGTAGTTGGAAAGTTTGAAGTTTTTGAAAATCTTGTTGTTAATGATGAGAGAAATGAACAACAGACACAAACGTGATTTCTCTCTGAATAAGGGCGTATGATCAAGCTCCAGCTGCATACACAGGGTGACCTCAGCACAGCTCTAAATAGACTGCCCATTACAAACATAAATTATCACACCATGAAACTCTGATAGGCTAGATGCTGACCTGGAAATTAACAATCAAGCATGATGCAGAAAAAAAATTTAAATGAACCTTTTCAGCGGTGGCCAGCATGGTGCTGATTAGGGAAAAAAAAGCAAACCACTATAATTTTTTAAATTACTATTGTTATAATAGAAATTAGCTGAACTAGCAATGAGAAATACAATACTTCACCTGTCTTAAAAACCATTTCTTCACCTGCCGTGAAGGGTTGTTGCTGGCTACCAGTTCTTAATTATAAATGGCTAGTAGAAATCAGAGTGGTGGAATTTGTTCCTGTAGTTTGATAAACTGTTAATAAGTGAGTTTCTATAGCCAACCACTACTATTTGCTAAATCATACAATTTCCTTTCAAATGATGCTTCCCAAGTTCACAAAATTAACGTAATTTAAAAATGTGGAATATTTATATACAGCATAATGTTTCCCCTCAAAATATCCTGATGCAAATTGCCTACCAGCATTATTTGCATTGCCTCAGCAGTTTTTTCTTTACCTTGAAAAGTGTACTAAGAATTTTCTACAAGACAATATATAAAATAAATCATTTTAAAATGTTGGCAAAATAATTATTTTGTAGGTCATCACCTGATACTTCCCCTTGTATGCTCCAGCATACCATAAAGGCACCAGTTCATGTCCTAGCTGTTCCACTTCCCATCCAGCTCCCTGCTTGTGACCTGAGAATGCAGCAGAGTATGGCCCAAAGTCTTGAGACCCTGCACCCACATAAGAAACCAGAAAGAAGCTTCTGGCTTCTGATTAGCTGAGCTCCATTCTTGTGGCCATTTGGGGAGTAAACTAGCAGATGGAAGATCTTTCTCTCTGTATATCCTTCTCTTTGTAATTCTGCCTTTCAAATATAAATACATCTTCTTTGTTGTTTTTTTAATTGGAAAGACAGATGTAAACAGAGAAGGAGATACACAAATATCTTCCATCTACTCGTTCACTCCCCAAGTGACTGTAAAGGCCAGAGCTGAACTGATTCAAAGCCAGGAACTTCCTCTTCCAGGTGTCCCACCAAAGAAGTGGGACCATCCTCCATTGCTCCCAGGCCATCATCAGGGAGCAAGATGGGAAGTGGAGCAGGCAAGATATGATCAGCACCGATATGGGATCCTGGCATGTGCAAGGTGAGGATTTAGACACCAGGCTATTGTACTGTGCCTAAAGAATCTTTAAAAATATTTTGGTAACATTATTCCTTTTTAACTGCAAAGGAATTAACTTTGAATGATCAATATTTCTGGGACAATATATGTTCTCTCCGGGGAGCCAAAGAGTTGACTCTGATATTTTCTGCCTTGTAAACCTTTTGCTTTTCCTGGATTTGTGAGTTGCCATTTTCTTTGTTGCTAAGAATCTTCACACACTTTCTATCTTAAAGCAGCTTGGTGCATATTTTCAATAGTCAAAGCTGTCAGGCAATCCATATTCCTGAAGCGCTCAAATCTGCCATTCTTTGACTTGTCCAACTTGTGATTCTCTTGTACTTCTTCTAGTTCCCATATTGCTGCAGGGGCACTGAACACCGCACAGCCGCTCCATTTTCTGTACGCAACACGCTGACATTTCTCACTGAGACATTGCGGAATCCACTTTTCATGCCTAGGGTTTTTAAGTCTCCTGATGACAATGATGCAGATGGTGAAGCATCCTGTTCCTCAGTTCAGGGCCTCTATTTCCTTAGAATTTTCTTGCAGTTTTGTTTTTTATATGTGTGTGTTTGGAGTGGGGCATATAGGGAAAGGGAGAGAGAGATGAGACACAGAGAGATTGTAAGCAACAGAGAAACATCTTCAGTTTGCTGGTTCACTGCCACACGATGCCCTAAATGTGCTTGGGCAGAGCTAGCAGACAGAGCCCTCTCTCCTCGGAGGCACAAACACTTCGGCCCCTCATCCACTACACTGAGGTTTTCCTAGCAGGAAACTGGGTCAACGAGGAAGTAGCTGGAACTTTAATCACATGATCCTTTTAAACTATCTCAAGACTTGCTTCTTCTGCTTCACTTTCTGTGTGTTCTTCTCTTTTTCTGCAAATGCTATTCATTTGAACACTATGTGGCCTTCTGTTCAAATCTGAATTTCTAAAGGCAGAACACACAGAACACGTGACGTGTGGAGTCAGTCAATTTCAGTGATGTGAAGGATAAGAACAGGGCCCACCTCTCCCATTACAGTTCCCCACCTCCCCTAACATTTATAACACAGGTCTACAGACTTGGGAACACTGTCAAAATCATTGACTTGCTAATGAGACAGCTGAAAAACTAACATTGCTCGCTCTTCAGATGTAGATCAGAGAATGACAGCTTAAGCACCAACTGTATATGTTGCAGAAATTAAAGGAAAACAAGCTATGACACCTTCTCCGAAGAGCAATATATGTTCAACTATATAACGAACAATGAAACACACCTTTCAGCCACGAGTCCCTAGTGGGATTTTGATTACCAAATTTTGGGGGAAATGCAATGAGCTGTAATTTATCAAGATAAAACCTCTTAAAGCAATGTTCATCTCATGGAAAATGTGTTTAGAGAAAAAAAAAATTATGTGGATTCACAAATGTTCTCAAGCAAAAAAAAAAAAAAAGTACATTTTACATTTTATTCTCCTTTAACTTCCTGAAGTGTTCTCATAAATTGATATTGGAGAGTTATGGATTTGTAAATGCACATTCTTAATTTTTATTTTGTAACTGCTAAAGAAATTACTTGGTTTAAAAGTCATTTTTCCCCAGTGAAGTTGGTATTTCGGCATGTAGCTGCTTTAATCCTATAGCCAATTCATTACCTCAGTGCCTGGTAGCCTGTTTCCACGCTCTGCCCATGGGTACTGTCCCTGCCCTATTTGAGAATTTGTTCCTCTGTTACCTTAACACATTTGATGGTGACCTTCCTGAGGTCCAGCAAATAAGACATTTTTGTGTCTCAGACAACCGGCTTGGGCCATGATAGATGCACTCTGAAGGGACGGTGACACACAGACATCAGAAAAGCTCAATCCTGCATATTGATTTTGTTCCCATGTCTGGATGTTGGACTACCTTAAATCACCTTGCCGGGTGACGGGCTAGAGCATGAATAAAGCAGCTTTTCATTTCGGGGCAAGTTTAATTAACTGGAGGTTGCAGCCTGCAGTGATTTGTTAAAAAGGAGTCTAATGATGACTTTGGCTATAGATTAGATCGTGGCACACTGTGAGTGTGGAAAGAAGGTGAGCCAGGTACAGTCCACACTCGCAGCCGTGTTGAACAAAGCGATGTCCTCTGTCCTTACTGAAGGAAAACACGATGTGAAAGTCGCCAGCCCAAAGGCTTTGACTAGCAATAAAAGACAACAGATATTTTAGTGACTTTCTGACTTTTCCTATTTGTTCCATGTGCAAACATATTAAATGCAAGATCAGGAAAAATTTGCCCAAATTACATAAACTTGGGCCCAGCACAGTGGCCTAGCAGCTAAAGTCCTCGCCTTGAACGCACCAGGATCCCATGTGGGCGCCGGTTCTAATCCCGGCAGCTCCACTTCTGGTCCAGCTCCCTACTTGTGACCTGGGAAAACAGTTGAGGACGGCCCAAAGCCTTGGGACCCTGCACCCGCGCGGGAAATCTGGAGGAGGTTCCTGGTTCCTGGCTTCGGGTCGGCAAAGTACTGGCTGTTGGCATTCACTTGGGAAGTGGATCATTGCACAGAAGATCTTCCTCTTTGTCTCTCCTCCTCTCTGTATATCTGACTTTGTAGTGAAAATAAAATAAATCTTTTAAAAAATTTTTTAAATAAATTACATAAAGTAAATGTATGCAAAAATTCTAGGCATACAGCAGGGGAAGACAGAGATAATCCCAATGAACTCAAATAACAATGCCGACTGCATATATGCCCCAAAGCATTTTCTCAAGCAATATCCAACAGGTGCCTTAAAAGAATATACACTTCTATAAACTTCATAAATATCAATATATTTTAGGCTTTTGTAAATTCTTTATAATACAAATATAAATAATGTAAAATTCTAAGAATACTAAGATTTGATGGGGGACATAAATCTTTAGATTAATAACTTACCAATTGGTCACCAAAATACAGTTAATTGGTGATTATATATCTCAAATGTAAATACTTATTTTTTAACTGGGGAGTGTTTTAATTTTAAAGAGCAAATAATTTACAGAATTTTAAGACAAAATAATGAATATAATTGTTCTGAGATACTTAAGGAACATTATATAGATTTATTCTTCCAGAAATAACTATTATCTCCACAGAAATCAAAACCATAACAAAAATTCAATTATCTCAAAATGACCAAACCTATATTCAAAAAAATTTTATTTATTTTTATTGAAAAGACAGATATACAGAGAAGAGAGGAAGATCTTCTGTGCAATGATCCACTTCCCAAGTGGCCGTAACTGCAGGAGTGCGCCGACCCGTGGCCAGGAGTCCAGAACCTCCTCTGGGACTTCCATGCCAGTACGGGGTCCTAAGGCTTTGGGTCATCCTTGACTGCTTTCCCAGGCCACAAGCAGGGAGCTGGGTGGGAAGTGGGCCTGCTGGGATTAGAACTGGCACCCATATGGGATCACAGTGCAGTCAAAGGTGAGGACTTTAGCCACTGGGTTACAGTGCTGGGCCTCAAACTCCTTAATGGAAAAGAAAGTTAATATTTTTCAGAAAATACAATACTGATAACATCATATCTCTTTAAACAAAAACATAAATTTATTGTCTTAAGTATATATTATCTTTTAATGTGAATCCAAAAATAGTTTTTAAAATAAAGATTTGTTAATCAAAGGATACAACATAGTTCATTTGTACTATGGACGCTATATGGTTTCATTTACAAAAGGAGAATTCAACAGTGCATGGTAGCCAGGACTGTTGCAAATTGAGCAGGTTACAGCTGCTCTTGCTGCCAGAGGAGCGCATGTCTAACCATGTGACTTGATGCATATCTTTTCTCTCTTCAAAATTAACCATGTCTTATATGCTATAAAAATCATTTAACATGACTTAAATATCTACAATCATGCTCAAATGCTAAAACCCTGTTTAAAAACCCTCAGTAGAAAATGAGCAGGATGTTTTAAAAATATGTATGCATGAAATATGTGGACATTAATTAAGTAAATGAAAAGAATGTTCATCTTCATTAGTCACTAGTGAAGTGGAAATTATATACCAAATAAAGCATCTAAAATTAAAGTTAAAAAGAATGATTATACCAAGTGTTGGTGAGAATATTGAGGAAACAGAAATAGTCATAATTTTCTGGTGTTAATCAAAATTTTATACTCTTGTTTGAAAACTTTGTCAATTTGTTAAATAATTTAAAAATAATTAAAATACACCTGCCATAGGTAATAGCCGTTCTAATTTTGTGTATTTAGAAAAAATGAAAATGTCTATACAAGGACTTATCAATGTGCATGGCGAGTTTATTAACCGTAGTCCCAAATGTCATTAACAGGAAGAAACAATTACCAATAAATATCATGGAAAAGCACTGAACAATAAAATGCACAGAAGTGGACGACACGTCTGATTACCATCCCACATGCCCCGTCGGAGGGCAAGGGTTTGGATGACTTTCACTCCTTCCTTCCTTCCCTACCTGCTTCTCTGCCACCCTGATTCTCTAAAAATATAGCTTAAAAATAAAAAAATGATACTTAACAATACTTTTAAAATCTATATGAATGAATGCTAAAATAGTTATGCTAAGGTAATGGAATTGGCCAAAAGAGTATTTTTGTAAACCGTATGATTCCATTTTTCTGTAACTGTAGAAAATGAGAACCAGTTTATACTGACAGAAGTAAACCCATGGTTGTCTTGGGTTAGGAAGGGCAGGAAGGATGGATGGTGGGTGGGTGGACCTCTGCAGGTTTCAGATCAGTTTATTCTTGATCATGGTGATGGTTTCACGGATATATTCATGTGTCAACGCTTATGACACTGTGCCTTTTGAATATGACTAGTTTATGGATCAGCAGTTGTATTTTTACAGGCTTTTGGATTGTTTTCATGATATGGTTCCACAGGCACAGGGATTTCCCCCCCTACATCCCAACTTTCTCCCTGATGTTTCCCCCCACTTCATTACAATAGCTAGTATAGTCCCACCGCAACAGCCACAGTCCGCCATTCTGCTATCTATAGCTATTGCAGTTTCAGACAATTTTAGAAAGTCCAGCATCCTCTTGACAAAATATATTTGTATTTCAATAAAGTTGTTAAATAGAGCAAAGGGGGTGGAGAGAATAGAACTAGAACTATTTAATAAAGAAATGCCTTCCCTCTCATCCAGATCTGAAATCATCAGGAAATGAAAGCACCCTGACCAGTGTTACAACTAATAATGCGTTGTTTCTGCTTTTAATATTAATTCTCACAAATTCTTCCTTCTCTATTTTTAATGCTATGACACACAAGTCTAGGGTCGACTTTAAGATCCTTGTTAACCAAAAAGCAATTTGACCATGTAATCCCCTAGCTTTATAACCTATTCCCCAGTTAATCTTCTTATATGACATGATTTATTGGGCAGTATCACAGTCAGGTTCCTCCTTTCTCACTGGATGCACACACGCACGCATCCCCACTTCCCTTCCAGTTTCCTGTCTAATCAGGTTCCAATTGCTAGCTGAACTGACTGACCTACAATGCTGGATGTGGTCATGTCTGTCCAACTTCGTTGCTTTTACTTGCAAGTACAAGTAGCAGAATGTCCGGGTCTCCTGAGCACCATTTCAATTGCGACAATGACAAGGTGGATGTACAGCCTGGAGTATAGGCTGCCATTTATACACACCCAGTGGGAAACAGGGGGAGACGGTAAGGAATTCACTTCCTCTCGCTAGCATGCTAATCTGTTTCTGATTTTTAACCTTACCATGTTTTCTTTCTCATATCCATGAATTGTTCAATACTGTGTTCATTAAAAACAGGTTATTGCTGTGTTTAACTGGTGTGACCACTGTGAAATTTGGAATATTTTGTTCCAAAACGTTCCCACCTAGAGTGACTTCATCTGGAAGCATGGGTCAAGATCTACTTGACTTATAACATTAAATTATATCCAAGGTAAGAGTAAAACTAAGACAGGAAGAAAAGCTTTCATTTTGTTACTTTTTTTTTTTTTTACAGAATTCCCTCATTCAACTCTGAAGGTAACTGAAGTAACTCCTAAAGGGATGTTTAGAATAAGAAAAAGTCATATTTATTTGCTTCACATAAATGAAGTAAAATTCATTAAACCTGTAAATGGGAAACAACCAAGGACAACCTCAAGACAAACAATGCAGTTTGTATCCATAGCATAATGTGTGTTAAGTGCACCTGTTAAATACAGAGTGTATATCGTTAATGAAAAGGCCAATTAGGAAAACCACCTATGTTGTATATGCAGTTATACAACTTCTAGAGGATAAAATTCCACTGCACAAGTGTATGCGTTTGTATATTAGTAGAAAATTCATAAACTATACTCTCAGAATATTTTATTCTCTCAGTTATATTGGAGTTGATAAAAAGTGAAACCTCCTGGGCCCAGCATGGTGGCCTAACGGCTAAAGTCCTTGCCTTGAATGCACTGGGATCCCACATGGGTGTCGGTTATAATCCCAGTGGCCCCACTTGCCACCCAGATCCCCGCTTGTGGCCTGGGAAAGCAGTAGAGGATGGCCCATAGCCTTGGGATCCTGCATCCACATGAGAGACCCAGAAGAGGCTCTGAGCTCCTGCCTTTGGATCAGAACAGCACCAGCCCATTGCAGTCACTTAGGGAGTGAATCATTGGACGGAAGATCTTCCTCTCTGTATATCTGTCTTTCCAATAAAAATAAATAAATCTTTTTAAAAAGCATGTTCTTTTTTTAAAAAAAGTGCAATCTCCAGTTTTTAAATCGAAGAACCTACACCATATTAGTTAATCAATAAAAGCATCTTTAAACTGTACACGTGTGGGGAAGACATATGGTTTAGCTATTAAGATATCAGTTAACATGGCAGCATTCCACATTAGAACACCTGCTAGCTCTTCCCACTCCCAGTTCCTCACTGCTGCTTCCACTGACACAGACACTGGAAACACACTCATGTCTCAACAGGGCCCTGCCCCCCACGAGGGAGATCAGGAATGAGTTCTCCGGCCAGTTTCTGTCATGGCAGGACTTCAAAGAGTGAACTCATAAATGGGTGTTGATCCATCTCTCCCCAGCCCATCACTTTTTTAAATGACACACAAGCAAAATGACATACATGCTGTGATCAACACAAATGTCCCATCTCCCTGTCACACTTGAAAGTGGTTTCATATTGGATATGATTCACTATTTGAGGCAAAAGGTTTACATTTATTACAAAATAAAGTGCATAGCTATTGCTATTGGGAATAAATTGGTTTTACTATCCAAGAGATAGTTTCACAGTTTCAAACCTCTGAAAAATCTATTGCTTCCCTGTTGTTATTAGTTTAGTTAGTTTTGGTTTTTTGCATTCTTGCACTCTGCCAAATAATCAACCCTAGAGGCTTTATATCCAAAATACAACAGCAAAGCACATAACATAAAGGGCAATGGGGAAATTGCAAATTATATGTACTTAGCTCTCAAAAGTTCTTCCAAATACAGAGAATGAACTCTGCTGACAGTACCATGTTAAAGTTCTAACTTCATTACTTAAGCACATTGCTTCTCTATTAAAAATGAAAATGGTTATGCCCCTAATATCCGCTTTTAGTATCACCTAACACCATTATAGCTTACAATTATATTATTAACAGCATGGCAAAGGTGGCTACTGTACAGTTTATGGAGCCAAATAAGCTATCATTAAAATCAAATTAAAGCATCTACTGGTGGCATAAATCTACTTAGACATATTACAGTTTAGAGAGAGAAAAACTGTATGCTTTCACAGGAAGGCACTGTAGAATTTTGCAGTATTCTGAAAAAGCAAAGAGTTGCAAGTTCTCAGCTAAGTCAATCACTTTCTAGTTAACTTGTTTTGCTAGTCACAACAATCTCCTATAATAAACAACTCACGGTGCAGACACTGGCTTGAAGCTTAAAATAGGTTATCAAAGAAGTAAAGTTACCTAAATATGGAAGACCATCACAGTGCAATCACCATGCTACTTGAAATTTTGTCAAGTCCAAAAAAAATGGAATATTGATTAAGTTATTGGGATTTAACAAGGATCATTAAAAATATTAATATGACAATGATATTTTGTCAATTTCGGTTTTTAAATTGGAAGCAAAAGGCATATATAATTAACTTAATGCAAAATAAATTGATTTGGACTTGAGGCTCTTTGGCTGCATACATTATAAGCAAAAATGACAGTGTATCCTATTCTCACATACTGGCACTTTGATATAAGAAGATAAAGAGAAAAGATGCTGAATAATGAAAAGCAATTTAAACATACGAAATGACCAAAAAAAATTAAATCTATAGAGGGAAAAGGAGTATTTCCCAAACACACCAGAACTGGTGTTTGGTGAGGTCTTCGGGACCTTTCCCCTAGGGACAGATGGAGAATCACCGTGTAGTTAGGCTGACTGGGAAATTTTTAATGTCAAAGTCCTTTCCAAATAAGCTGCTTTATTGCTCACATACTATTGACAGGTGTGCTACATAACTCCCTTTGGGCACTCAATCAAGGTACCGTTTCCTCCTCAGCTTTTCATTTTTATCCCAGGCAAGGGGTCAACTTGCTCCCACTTACCTACTCCAAAGACTCATCCTTCGGAGCCTTCAGTAATCAACCGAGAGGACTTAAACTGAACCAACCACTTCCCAGCAACAATGAGTACAGAATTCTGCTATGCTCGTAGGCAGCTTTTGTATAATAATAGCCATTGTCTATCTTATTTTTTCCTTGCTTTTCTTAAAGGGATGAACAAAACTGTATATATTTGGAGTGTACATGTTTTAATGTTTTCTATGCATCATGCAATGACTAGATCTATCAAGTAAACATGTTTTAGCTCACAGTAACTCTTTCGCAATATTATATTTTTTAAAGATTTATTCTTATTAAAAGTCAGATTTACATAGAGAAGGAGAGACAGAAAGAAGTATCTTCCATCTACCAGTTCACTCCCTAATTGGGCCCAATGGTTGAAACTGAGCCAATGTGAAGCCAGGACTCAGGAGCCTCCTCATAGTCTCCCATGTAGGTTCAGAGTCCCAAGGCTTTGGGCCATCCTCTACTGCTTTTCCAGTCCAAGGCATGGAGCTGGATGGGAAAAGCAACAGCCAGGATACAAACAGGCACCAAATGGGATCCTAGCACATACAAGGCACCTGCTGTCAGAACAGGCCATTAGACACTGTTAACTGCTTTGTAAGAATGATACATGATGAAAAACTGTCACTATACTGTCATCATATTCACAGATCTCACTGATTCTTTATTAAGTGTAAAATACTTAAGCCCCATGACTTACAGTAATTGAGGAAATAAACAATACTTGCAGCATTTCTAGGAGTGTTTTTTTTTAAACTGTGTGCAGTCATCTTCATAAACTTACACTGAGTTATGGCAATGGTGTTTAGTTGAAGAGCTCAGCAAACTTCATCTGTATCATTTACCATGCATAGTTCTAAATGGTTTATTATATTTATTGTAATTATTTTCAAATTCATGGAAAATTGTATTAAGCATGAGCTTTCTGTGATACAAATATTATGAAATGCATGCATTTGAAGTGTCTTTGAAAATTCCACTGAGTGTTTTATGAAAGAGAGATGTACTGATTTCAAATGTTTTACACCTTTATAAACTTATTTCTTAATTCTATTTTTTCAAGAACTGTCTGATTACCCTTGTGAATATTTTACCTTTTGCAGTAAATAAATTATAGTAAATAATGACTGATAGTCTTATGTGGTTAATCCAGGATAAATTTTATGACATCCCACCTGAATCATCATAAAATCCGTATTATTTGGAGAACCATGGGACAAACTGAAATCCACCTGTGAACTGATAGCAACAAAGTGTGGTTTACTTTCATCTGGCAGGGTTTAGAGTTCACTAGGCAGACCATGGAAAATGCCATGTACATCATTAAATAGATTTCCACCACTATCATACATAATAATAAAATACGTTGTCTGTCATATCTTTCTCTTCTGCAGTTGAAACTTAATGGTTAGACAAAAAATAAAGAAAATCGCACAGTTGGTTAACAAAAGAAGCAAGGATGTCTCTTCGTTTGGCACCTTTAAAACCAGAAAAGACACTCTAAAATTTAAAATCAGGGCCTGAACTGTGGCACAGCAGGTAGTTCCTCCTGCTGCCTGCACTGCTGGCATCCCCTACGGGTACCCATTTGTGTTCCAGATGCTGCACTTGTGATCCAGCCCCTGGGTGATGTGCCTGGGCAGGTAGTGGAAGATGCCCCAAGGCCTTGTCCCTCCACAAACCTCCCCAGATGTGAGGAAGCCCTGGAGGAAGCTCCTGGTCCAGCATAGCTCAAGCCCCAGCTGTTGTAGCCATTTGGACAGTGAAGTTACAGAGGAAGATTTGCTCGCTCCCTCTCCCTCGGTCCCAGTATAAAACTCTGATAGTCAAATAAATCAAACTTTTAGAAAAATAAGTAAAAAATCATTTACTGAGCGTATCTTAACACTGGTCTCCCATGCCGCATTCATTTGCTGTTTTATGCATGTAAATGAGTACTAGTGATACAAAAAGAGAACATTGCTCTAATCAGAATTAATTTTGTAATATATATTTTCAAAAATAAGATAAATGACACAAAAATGTTATATGAACCAAGTGTTATAGGACAAAAATTTTTAAGTATACAGTACATTTCTGATATGCAACTGTAAAATTAAAAAATGAGTCTGATTGACAAAGTGTTCCAGTGAGATTTCCTTAATCTTGTGGCTCAATGAATTTAGCTTTGCTTGAATCCTGAGTAAATTAAGTTTCTTTACAATATCAGGTAACTTTATATGATAGAAACATTTGAGGTATGATCCTAAATTAATCTACTTTTGAAACATTTAGCATTTTCCTATGATAAAATAATTGACATTTGCTTTTATTCTCAAAATCTCATCATTATAGCGAATCCCAAAAAGTTAGATACCACATGTTTGCCTTAATTTAACCTGTATTTTTTTTCTTATTTTTTGATCCTGTCATTGATACTGTCTCAACACATGTGTTTCGAAAAATTGAACTTGCATTATTTTTAACATATTGTTTACTCAATACTATGTCAATCAATTCCATAACACTAAAAAAAAAAAAAACTCATCATTATATTCCATTGTCCTTTCTGAAGTCTATTTTGCAAACGGGTCATCCCACGCTTTATCAGTAACTAAGTCAAAGATGTTTCAGAACATATTCAAGATCCAACTGAACAATGAGTGAAACGATGACTGGGACTTGACTTACAGGACATTCTCCCCCGTTAACTGTCAAAATAAGCAAGAAAACACCCAATTCGCTAAACAGCGAAAACAGCAGAGCCTCCGGATCCAACAATGATCGCATCACATTTTGGAACCCATATTTCAATATTTTCATTTTTTACCATAAAGTCATAACTAGTTTAATATTCTGCATCTGCTTCACCCTAACAAACATTTCAATGGTATTTATCAGAATCTGACTCTACAACACCATCCCCTTAAATTCTGTTACTATTCTACACCTAGGTTGTAGTGAATATATCATCCTTCCATTTTTTTTTTTTCACAGAAAATAAGCACATTTGTGGCTAACACAATCCTTTGGTAATCTGTACTCTCTGCTCTTTGGTTTTAATATTTTATCCAATATAATTCAGTGCATATGGGATGCAGGAAGTTGATTGCTTGATAAGCACATTTAGAAAAATATGTGAAAAATAAAAACAAATCTGGGAAGTAGATTGCCTGATAGTCATTTAGGGGAGATGAGAAAAGCAAAATCAAATGTGGAGCACTTTTTGATATGAAATGCAATCGGAAAAGTTAGGAAGGATAAGTTGTTAAGCCATTCATCACACATCTGCGGCGCCTAGTGTAGAACAACATATCTGGACGAAGATAAAAGA
Source organism: Ochotona curzoniae (assembly GCF_017591425.1). Classification (NCBI taxonomy): domain Eukaryota; kingdom Metazoa; phylum Chordata; class Mammalia; order Lagomorpha; family Ochotonidae; genus Ochotona; species Ochotona curzoniae. The sequence goes on from NW_024466502.1 coordinate 13,696,154, forward strand.
AACTTGTAAAAGGAACAGTCATTTGGGATGCAATAGTATTCAAAACATAGGAAGCTTCGTGCTCTCGGCCTTCAGTAGTATCTCTCGGGATGACTTAGAAAAAGCACTGTTAAGAGTTTGGACATCAGAAAGACAGGATGTCTCAGCATCCTCATTAACCCTGTCACTTTGAATAGCTAACTTAACCTTTCTGAATGTGGTCCTAAGAAGACTCGCCGGTCCTGTTCTGAAACAGCTCTCTGATTCGAGAGAGCGAACATTCATACATCAGCTGCTGAGCCACCACCCTTTGTGTTTTGCTCTCAAACCAAAATATTTATCAGCAGCACCAGAGAGGTTTTGAAAAATACAATTGCCTTGCGGAGAACTAATTGGTTTGCACTAAGGCCAGAGAAAGGATTTTGATTTTTCATTTGTTGGTGGCTTTTAACTGCTTCGTCTGTTCCTAAGAGGAAGCAACATGAAGAAGCATTGTAACTCAAATGTAAATGATCAGAATGCTGGTTCCCATGATGAACTCCAAGTCCATGGGCTCAGATTAAAAACGGAATAATCCTCATGTTGGTTTCAAGAGTTGGAATTCAGGAATGCAGGCTGCTGTGTGGAAAGAAGAGGTGGAGCAGGAATTTCAGCCAGCACTATGTCCAGATGCCAAAACAAAGAAACGCCAACCTTCTGATACTGACACACTCTGCTCTTGGACAAACTTGAGTCAGTCTCTTTCAGGCCCTCTTCTCAATTGGATGTTGTTGTGGCTGTGGGGCCCAGTCTATCCAGAACGCCCCACCCAACTTTGGTATAGGATCAAACTCCGCACCTTACAACCCTTTGCCAAAATCATAGTATTTCTTATCCAGCAACACCTCACTCCACCCATTATCTATAAATCCCCATTTGTATTTCTTGAAATTTAAAATCACTTCTATTCCTAAGACTGTCTTTCTGCAGTATTTTGAAGAAAATGTCTTAGAATTGTTAAAATATCAAAATAACTTCTCACTATTTCTATGCCCTCCAAAATGTGGTCAGAAGCCACAGCAAACCCTAACTTAGGTAACAGTCTACCTATGGAGACAGATTCTTCTTCAAATCCAATATTTGAAAGCAAAGAGAAACTAGCCAGGAGTAAATAGGGATGATTGCGATTTTTTTTAAATTATAACCAGTTTTTGAGAAAACTAGAGAATGTGTCCAAAGACAGGCTATCACTTGGTATCCGCCAGCAACCACGCGGGTAGACATTCTGCGAAACCCTTACACTGGTTCCACAGCCCAGCCTCAAGACTGCGCATCAAGGGCTGTGTTTGTTTATTAATGACAGTATTTCTGCTTTTCTGAACGACTACCCTCAGCTCTCTCGCTGTACTATACTGTCTCAGGTTCTTCACATGCTGCTAATTTGTCATCTTTACCTTCCTGAAGCCTTTGCTAGATTCACATTCCTTGGGCCATTGCTACCTGCTCCAATGCCAGACTCTTAGCTTATCTAGTTGCTAAGATAAAGTGGCTGGGACTCCCTCATTTTTTGCATAGCTAACCCATTGTTTACAAATACTATCTTAAAAATACTTTGTGGGGGCCCTGTGTGGTAACCTAATAGCTAAACTCCTCACTTGGCATGCGCTGGGATCCCACACGGGCACTGGTTTGTGTCCCAGCTGCTCCACTTTCCATTCAGATCCCTGCCTATGGCCTGGAAAAGCAGTAGAGGATGGCCCAAAGCCTAAGGACTCTGTGCCCACGTGGGAGACCCAGAAGAAGCTTCTGGATCCTGGCTTCAGCTCAAATCAGTTTCAGCTATTGTGGCCACTTGAATAAGTGGTCTGTCTCTCCTCTCTGTATATCTCATAAATAAATAAATGTTAAAAATAGTATGTGGGTGGAAGAACTACGTCTTTTCTTCTAACTCTGCCTTTCAAATCAAAATAAATCTTTAAAAAATAATATAAAATTCATTCATTTGATTTTCACTCCTATCTGGTGTATCATCTAACATTATGACTTTCATTCTTTGAAATTTATTTAAAACAAATTATTTAAAATTTATTTAACGAAAGTCTTTATCACCTGGACGTTATGCTGAAGCTGTGTTCATGGCTTGTATGTTCCACATTTCAAACTTCCCAAAATGTTACATTTTACAAAGATTTTGAGTAATATTAATAGAATTATAGCACTTATTATATGAGTTAGGATCATAAATATTGTGTTTAATAGTTTATATAATTTTCTAATAATCAGATTATAAATTAGGTCGTATTAAGGTATAGCAATTTAAATGGAATAAAAGTTATGTGAGTGCACAAGCAAATGATACAAAAGCTCAGCTGTTGAAAAAGTAAACTGAGGTACAATAAAAATTAGAAAAGTTGTTTGAGGAAGCGATTCACAAAGCAGGCAGCTCCAAGTAAAAAGTGACTCAAGGCTCACCAAAGAAGGGTGTCTTTTCTGGTGATACAGAAGTTAACAGAAAAAAAAAATGATTTTTTTTTACAAAGTTGTCATATTTTTCTATCTTGCTGGAAGGTTCCTATGAATAAAATTATAAATGTGGTATCCTGATTGATGGTGCTAATATTATGTTTGACTTTAAAGTGGACATTTATCAGATAACTCAAGTTAGCTTATTTTCCTGAATCAAATAAAATTAATACTGCTTATGCAAGTTGCTCTGCTTAGAGATTCTTTAAGAAAAATCAGTATCAAATGAAACTAAGCCTTGCAGCACTGCTCCCTACCTTTTCCACACCAAATTCTTGCTTCAGCTACACCAGAAGTCCTAGGGTCAAGGCTGGCAGAAATGAATTCCTAGCCTCGCTTCATTTCTGCTGCAAGTGTTCTGCCCACAACACAGGCTGGATTCTAACAGCAGACAAGTTTACCAGAACTTCAAGATGACCATACATACTTTCTAATTCACTGCACAACTCTCTAGTCCTGTGAAGCAATCAATTTCTCTGACATTCATCACTGGAAGTTACACTTTGTTGTCTGACACAATGTGCATACAATGCCAAAAGTTCACTGTGTTTACCACAATCCACTGAAAACGAGTGATATTCTTAAAGGATACTTTAGTTTAAGAAATGTGTTCCAATACATATGAAATACACTGGAGAAAAATAATAGGCCAAAGAGATGACTTGGATAGTATTCTAGACGCAGACAGACCAAACGCTGATGCATCATTTAACGGCACAAATTTTTAATCATCAAGAACAGCTCAAAGTAACAATCAGTTCAGCAGAAAATGTACCATATTTCATATATTTTAAGATTTGCTGCTTAAAAGAGTGACATCCAACAAGTCACAAACCAGTGTATTCTACAGTATTCCCAAGTCCTGTATGCTCATAAACAGAGTCCCTGACACACTTGAATATTCAATTTTCATATTCACAGCCAGAGGAAAACAGTGACCCAATTTAATCTTTTCAGAAACTGAAACAAGCTACATTTTATTTTTATCTAACTGAATCAACTTCATAGATTTGGGCCCAGCATGATAATGTAGTGACTAAATCCTTGCCTTGAATCTGCTGGGATCCCATATGGGCACCAGTTCATATCCTAGTGACTCCACTGCCCATCCAGCACCCTGCTTGTGACCTGGGAGCACAGTAGAGGACCGCCCAAAGCCTTGGGACCCTGCTTGTGCATGGGAGCCTGCAAGAAGCTCTTTCAGATCCACTCAGCTCCAGCCACTGTGGCCACTTGGGGAACAAGCCAGAAGATGGAAGATTTTTCTCTATGTCTCTCTTTCTCTCTGTACATCTGCCCTTCCAAGAAAAAATAAAACAAACCTTACCAAAAATAAAAGCTTGGTAGGATATGAGAGTCACTAATATCACCTTATCCCATGCACTAGAATGTTCTGGTCATTTTGCCAAATCAACAATCTATCAGTGTTATTAATATTCTGAAAGTCCACTATTTATAGACACCAAGGGAAGCTCATCTGGTGTTGGTTTGGTTTTAAAGAACCATCCCTTTGGTCAAAGATGGACACCGGCAACAAGGCATGACCTCATGAGTGGATGGGGTGAGGGTCTTTCCTAAAGTCTTCATCTGTGCTGTAGAAATAAAAACTGTTATCAGGGCATTCTCCCACACATCCACAAGCTAGGAAAAAACGCACCTCCTGGCATATACAAGAACAGGTTAACAAATCGATTCAAGCATCTGACTGCATGAATAGGGTACCGAATTAATTAACGCCATGGCAACATTTTCATTCTTGATTCCCATTGTCCCTCTTCGCACATTGAAAATGCAAGCTACTGGGCCCGGCGCGGTGGCGCAAGTGGTTAAGTCCTCGCCTTGCACGCCCGGGATCCCATATGGGCGCCGGTTCTAATCCCGGCAGCCCCGCTTCCCTTCCAGCTCCCTGCCTGTGGCCTGGGAAAGCAGTCGAGGACGGCCCAAGGCTTTGGGAACCTGCACCCGCGTGGGAGACCCGGAAGAGGCTCCTGGCTTCGGATCGGCATAGTATCGGCCCGTTGCGGCTCACTTGGGGAGTGAATCATCGGACGGAAGATCTTCCTCTCTGTCTCTCCTCTCTGTATATCTGCCTTTCCAATAAAAAATAATAAAAATAAATCTTTAAAAAAAAAAAAGAAAATGCAAGCTACTTAAATTCATATCTGTCAGTACTCAGGACAGCGAATGGAGCAGCGTTGTAGCTCCAGTAACTGAAGATAACCAGCACGGTGTTCTCATTTCAAAAAAGATTCTTTCTTCTTATCTCTGGTTAGTCAAGGACATAAGTGTACCTGTCATTCCAAATTCAAGCATCACCAGTTTATCGTAGAATTGGTCCTTCCATGACAGTGCCGCATTTCACTCAAGTCACTGGCACAAAATAATTTACTGAATTTGCAAGCATACCAACACTTACTCTCTGGAATTCAGTATTATAACCTCAATTGCTGGATACTGCCACCCAGCTTTGCATGCAGGATATTTTGCAAGTTGTGTCTCTCCAGCAGGACCACTTAACATAGCGATCTGTCTCTGGGTAATGATGACTATTATGCAAACGGAGACTTTGATGAGTGTTTGGGAATAGAATGCCTTGTGCCCCAGGAGCTCAAAAGTTTTCCCCAGGTACTGGTGTGCTGCAGTTTGTGTAACTGTTGTTATTAATTAGTTTATGCAAAACTACGAGATACCATCCTTGATTAATGTCCTCATTGCTTTCTTAATTCTGAATACGTTAGGAGGCGGTTGCACATATATGGTGCAATATCTGCTCAGAGAATAACTACTCAATGATTAATTTATATCCTGAAGAGACATACTTGAGCTTATCTAGTTGATACTACTGATTACATATAACTTTTAAAAATGACAACAGATGTAAAACTAAGCTTTATATTTCTTGACATTGATATGCAGCACCCTGGAAGTAGCTGAGTGAATTTCCAATCTAAAATTAATAGCAGAGAAAATCTGAGTGCCTCCTTGTGCCAAGAGCTGGGTAAGATTTCACCTTCTTCAACCTTCTTAATACAATAGTCTAACCTGGCACATGTGAATTCTAGGTGTGGTATTATTAAACCCTGGCGCATGAGTCCAACTATAACCACTACTTTAGGTGGACTAAAATAGCTCAGCCAGTACAATTTATGGAAGTCATTTTTATGATTACTGTACCTTGCAAATTTTAATGTTTTCCAGCTTTACATGTGTCATTCCTCCACTACTACACTAGCATTAGTACTTTGTTAACAGGTTACTTGCTCTGCATCATTCAAACATAAAAAACAGCAGCTTCAAGGCCAGCATTATGGCATATTGGAACTACCCACCACCTGCAATACTGGTATTCCTTTCAAGCCCTGGTTCAAGTACCAGCTGCACCACTCCAACCCAGCTCCCTTCTAATGCTCCTGGGAAAAAAACAGAAGATGGGCCAAGTCCTTGGGGCTGGAAGAAGCTCCTGGTTGCTGCCCATTGTGGAGTGAACCAGAGTTGGAAGTTCTCTTTCTTCACTGAATCTCCCTCTGCTTCTCAAATGAATTAAATATACTTCTAGGAGAAAAGAAACAGAAAAACAAACAAATAACAAGCAGTAGCTGGTGGCAATCAGGAATTGAGACACTGGTTGTCTGCACCCCACATCTGAGTGCATGACTTTAACACCTGTGTCTGGTTCCTGATGCCAGGTTCCAGCTGGCAGAGATCTTTGGAATCAGTGATAATGACACACATGGTTTGCTGCCAAACTTTGGGCAAGGTAGCTTGTATTAAAACTGATTTAATGTTATGGTGATTTTCTTTCAACTTGTTCAAAATCATTTAACTCCTCAGATAAATGCCTAAGTGGAAAATAATTATTAGAAGATGTTGATGATCTAAAAAAAAGGTGTTCATTATTAAAGAACCCATGACATTTATTGCTATAGAACAAGATATTGGAAGAAATTAATGCTTGTATGATATCATTCATTCATTCAGTAAATATTGATTGAGTTCAAGGCACTCTAAATGATTGCCTACAAATTCTGTGACAAGCAGTGAAATAAAATAGATACAGTAACAGAAATGAGAAATACTTAATAAAAGATATTATTTCTCATTAGCAATTGTAACATATTAAAAACATTTGCTTATTTGAAAGGTATCAGAGAGGAAAAGATAGGAGTCTTCCCTAATGGCCCAATGGTAGGAGCTGGGTCTGTCTGAAGTCAAGAGACAAACTTCCTCCAGGTCTCCCATCTGGGTGGTACAGGACCAAACACTTAGGCCATCTTGTTGTTTCACCAGATCATTAGCAGGAAGCTAGATCAGAAGTGGAGTAGCTGAGACCTTAAACAGGGCCAGAGGAGATGCTAATATTTCAAACAACTTAAGAAAATTGCTGAAGCCAATCTAGAACTGTTGAACTATCAAAACAGCTTGAGCAGGACCCTGGGAGCATGCCTCACATTGGGGATCTGGATGGGTAGAAGGCTGGGTGGGGCTTTTCTCTTTGTTTCTCCCCTGACCCCAGATACAGAGAAAAAAATGATAATATTAGTGTGGAAACAATGGTATTACCCACTTTCACCCTGTAGCCCTTGACCCTTAGTACCCTAATCAACTAAGTAAGATCATTAAAAAATAATGAAAAAAAATCGCTGAGGCAGCCATCAGCAAGTTAAGCTTCCAAACGGGATGCTCACATACCCCACACAGGAGTGTCTGAGATGGAGTCTTATTTCTGCTTCCAAATTAACCTCCTAATAATGCTGTCTTGGAGACAGCAGGTTATGGCTCCGATATTTGAGATCCCACCTCCTGTGTAGGAAAACCTGGAGTTCCCACCTCCCAGGCTCAGCCTATTCCAGACCTGTTCCACGTGTCTGGGGAGTCAAGCAGTAGGTTGAACCATCCCTCACTCTTTCTGGGTCTTTTCCTTTCTCTTATTCTATCACCTTATCTTTCAAATATAAAATGCATTTAAAATTTTACATATTTAGAAAAAAAAATGGCATAAGTGCTATCATTGTACCAATGGAGATCCCTGTACTCTTTAGGGACCATCAGAGTTAATCTGCAGGAAACTCTTAACCTGGAGATAAGAAGTGAGTCAGAAGTGAATAATGAAAAGTGCAATGGGAGGGCTCAGGACATGTGCCTGGGGGAAAAGGCAAGAAGTGCTCCTACACAGCCAAGATAGGAGAGAGAATTACACCATCTTAAGATTATTAGACAAAGAGATCGGGCTCTTAGTAAGAGTGTGGGAAAAAATCTTTGCAAAATATGTTTCCCATGTAAGGATCGGACAGCTCACTTTCAAGAGACTGAGATTTAAATAGGTGGAAAAAGAAGCAAGTAAATCCCTACCTATTGGATCAATGCCCACAACAGCTGGGGCTGTGTCAGCCAAAGTTAGGAGCTAAAAGCTCAGTCGGGAGCCCCCATGTGAGTGGCAGAAATCCAATACATTGAGCCACTACTGCTACCTTCCAGGATCCACATTTAGCAAGATGCAGAAGCCAGAGCTGGAAAAATCACCCATATGCACTGGTACAAGATGGATCTTATCCACTAGATCAAATGCCTGCCTCAAGCAGTGGTATGGAATATCAAATCTCAGGCTGGAAGAGGCCCATGAAATCCACTGGTTTGGCCCTGCCAGCATAACAGCAGGCAGGACTCAACATTCAATAAATCCACAGTGGGCTAATTTTTAAGCTGCTAATTGTATCTGGCCTGTTAATGACATTATACATATCCAAATGGTCCTTGGCAAAAACAGGTTCACAGTCTACATGTAAACTAAAAAAAAAAAGTTCAAAATTGCCATAAGTGATTTTACACTTATAGGAAGTCAGGGATTAGTAAAAGGATTCATTTGCCAGAGAACACAAAAAATATGCACAAGTCAGCCCCAAGGAACGTGCAGTTGTCCAGGTTCCACAGCGATGGATTCAAGCAACCATGGCTGAAAACTATTAGGGATCAAACTGTGTCATCCTGAACATTTATTTTTACATCATTCCCGAAGCAATACCATGTTAACTACTATTTATATAACACTTACATTTTTCAGACTATAAGTGATTTAGACATGATTTAAATTCAAGAGGCTTTGCAAATACCACATGCAGAAATGACGGCCTGGTGTCCAGACTTTATTATCTGCAGGGTCCTGGATGCAGCAGATGCAGGAGATACGTGTACACATGAGTTTCAAAAAATGTTGTGCCACAACAAATGTATTTTCTCATTCTGTTTTTCACAAACTGTTTCAAGAGTCCTTATATGTGACAGCTGAAGCCAAGCATAGCAGCTTCACATGCAAATTCGGACATACATTGCTTTAACTATGCCTTTTCCCTGATGAAGGGATTCATGATGTTGTTTCTGCATGTTTCTCATTTAGTTCACAGGTTCTCCCCTACAATTTTGCCTCCTGATGACCTTGGCTTATGGCTGAGGACTCCTGAAGAACTCAACTCTGTCTCATAGCTGGTGCTAAACACTCATTTACTCTCCATCAATGTAACATAAATCATTGTCTTTTAAGTGTCTCAGTTGAGACTTCTAATCTGATTGGCTCAGCCCATTTTTTTTTTTTTTCTGCCTAGACTCAGTGTCCAACCAGTGGTTTCTGGATGTGATAAAGAAGGAACAAGATTCAACCTAAGCTAAACTGTCGCTCCCACTTCAGAAGGAATGTCTGATGGTGGTTCCTTAAGAAACATATGGATTTGAAAGGTTCCAAAGGATGGGAAATCATAAGTATAATTTAGTCAAGACATAGCTCATGACAGTTACAGGCAACCATGTAGACCTTGTATTAAAGGAGCATCAACTAAGGTAAACTATTTAAGAGCCTGTCGTCCCAATCCAGGTGAAAAAAGATGAAAGTGAAGATGTGTCTTCAATCAGATGGGATAAGTAGGGGAATATAAAATAGGACTCCCATGTTTCTATTAGAGAGACAGTGTATAAGGCAGTGCCAATCATCGAAAAACAAATGGCAGAAATGTCATGAGCTGAATATGTCCCCCTCCTTTACACGTCCGGATCATAACTCCCGATGTGCTAGTATGAAGAAGTGAGGCCTTTCTTTGGGGAACAGTGTGGTTCTGAGGCATTGGTCCTCCTGAATGGGGCCAGTGCTGCTATGAAAGGGGAGCTTGAGCTTTCCTTCTCTGCTTCTGGCTATGTAAGGACATACGGAAAAGTCAGCTGTCTGTGCCCTAGAGGGGCCCCAATCAAACCTGACAATTTATCGCCTTGATCTTATGTTTCCTGCCTTCAAAATCATGAGAAATAATTAAATGCGATTTAAGCCAACCACTCTGATATTTTTTTCTAATAGCAGTCTAGGGCAGAAAATTTGAAAAAAAAAAAAAAAACTCAACAGAAAGTATATGGGAGAAGCCAAGTTCAATTTAGGCTGGGTATAAGATACTTAATGTATACTCAAGCAAAAGAGCCATTGAATAAATAAATTCAGGAATTTAAAGCCCAGAGCTGGTCCAAAAATAAGGAGATTGATCATTCATGATTATATTACACGAGCACTTTTGAGAACATGAAAGAGGGCAAGAAGTAGAACCCTGGTTGCAGTTTAAGCAACTTTGAGCACAGGTAATGTCTTCCGCTTTCCTTGGCGCAGCAAGTGCCACGTACAGGGCATGGAAACAATGAGAAGGAAGTTCTATAAAATCAATTACTTCTGGAGGGTGAAGGTGTGAGGATCTGCTCTGTGTGCTGGGGAGTAGCAGGTTTGTGAGTTTAGAGACTATGGAGGAATTTAGTGTCTTTAAAAATCAAGCAAATAACAGGTCATAATTAAAGAACTGACCATACCTAAGCAATTCCTTCAGTGAAATCACTAAAAAATAAGTGAAAACAGATGTATCTTGAAAAAAAAATTTTTTTTTTTTGCTTTTCTTACTGAAAGCCTGGATTAAGGACATAATATATGCATTTTTCTCTACATTAACCTCCATTTGAAAAGAATCTCATTAGAGAGGATGTAACTGAGTGGAAGGAAGCAAGGGACAATGTCTAGTTTCCCCAACAGAAAGCCATTTACTAAGCCCTGCTCAGGCCTTTTCACAAGAGCTGGCAGTATAATAAACAGCAGTGCGACAAGGCTCCTCTTTTCAAGGAACTCATAGTTAGGGTTCACTCAGACATGAAAACAGATCATTACAACGGATGATAATTGAAGTAAGAATAGAGTGCCAAGGGTCAAATACAGATGCATAAAGAGGTTATAGTCCTTTTTGTTTCTTCGGTATTCCTGGGTCAGATGCTCAGAGTGGAATGCAACTTAAAATCCCACTTCCTAAAGTCATGCATGAACACATTACCAGAACTATGCGCACTAATTGCATGTGTATCTCATTAGAAGAAACAGAAAAAGGGAAGCTAATCCAAGATAGGAGTCGTATGTCATTCCGTTTTAACACAATCAATAACACCGCCTTCCATTATATAAACCGCTACACGCAAGGGGAGCGAGCAAAGTGGAAATAACGAAGTATGCCATTCACTTCTAAAACGAATACTCCGACATCTGCATCACACAAAATAAACTTACAATACTTTTACCATTGACAAGTTCAATTTTTACTCAAAGTCAACAGCTCAAAATTTATTGGGGGACCAGAGCATTCAACAATCTTTAAAAATATACTACTGCTTCAAGTAACAAACTTTTGACTAAGAGTTCAATTTCTAAAAAAAGCCAAAAATTCCAATTTATGACACATTGTTTTCCTGATGTTTTTACTGAATAGAATTGCCTTAGGTTTCCTCAAACACTACGCATGGATTATTTTTCAGAAGAAGGTGTAACATTTATTGCTTTCTTTAAAAAAATTTTTTTTTGATATTTACATAGTTGAGAAGGATGCATGCCCATGTGGACCGCTGATTACTACTGATTAGTGTGGGAAGGGTGAAAGATTAAGGCAAAGTTGATGAGGCCATCGTCTCCAAGTTTTATTTCCTTTACTATAATGCCAGAAGTACTCAAAAATGCACCACCAGAGGCTGGTGACAAGGAGCTATGGGGTAAGCCACGGCCAGAGACTACTGCATCACACAGCAGAGCATCTGTTTCAGTCCCAACAACTCCAATTCCAAAAAAGACCCAAGACCTTGGAACCCTGACATTCACCTGGAAGACCTCGATGCCATCTGACTTCTGCAATTGGCCTGACACAGCCCTAACCATCATCACAATTTCTCTGCTCTCCCTCTTTCAACTATAAAATAAATCTTTTTTTTTTAAATGAAACAAAAACAGAGGATGGAAGAAGACACACTGGTCCAAGAAAAGACTTGATAACAAAGATCTTTGGCAACAATGAGGCCTGTTAACCCATCACATTAGTTTTATTCTGGTGCACAGTTAGCTGGAAATTGAATGTAAGGATTTAAATACTGTACATTTGAATACTAGATAATTCTTTATACCCAGGTTCACCAAAGTATATTAGTAGAAATATTAGAATCATGGGAACTGTATATTTAAAAGAATGCATGTCCTAATCAAGGATAAATTAAATGCAAAGAAGCATATTAACATCTATTGCAGCTATATCAACATATGCTCTGTACAAATTACATGCCTAAGTTCCCTAAATTCATTCTGTTTTACATGCATGCAAATGTGTACTACCTATGTCTGTGAAATACTTGTTTTTTTAATCTCTATAAACAAGTGGATAAAATATCATATTATTCGTTTCTTAGGTCAGTTACATACACTGAGCTAGAATAACTGTTCTAACTTTTCACCCAGAGAAAGCTGAGATTTCTCTCAATCTCAATAAACACCTCTGCCTGGTAAATGCGTTGCCAATTCAGCAGACATAAAATCCTGATGCATTCACATGTTGTGGGGGCCCCACAACCCCGTGAAGGCAACATATTATTTTCCGCATCTTAAGATTATGATACATCTCAGTTTTAATCCTCTCAACATAACCAAAAACAAAATATGAAATAAAACAATTTGCTAAATATTGGCAAGTTTGCTACAAAATACTATCATGATGACAAAATTCGCTTTTCACTTTATGCTCACTAAACAGTGTCACCATTATTTAAGAATCAGGATAAGTGAACATTGAGGACTATGATGGGGTATCTAGTATCTGCAGCATTGCAATTTTCACAGTTGTGTGGCATGTTGAAAGGTTTTTCTTTATCATTATCTTTTATTTCTGATACACAAATTTACTGACCAAACAAATGCTAAGCAAGAATATAATAAGTGTTGCCTCTTGCAAGATGAAATCCCTCAAGTTGGGAAATATCACTATATTCGATCAATTCTCTTCTTCATCAGTTATGCTGAATGTTCAACTCATGTTAGCATGACTAATAAGTGATGGAAAACCAGCTCATTGTTAATATTGCTGCTATAAGGACTAACCTCCCAAAAACAAAATGGCAGATAAACATACCTGGTAAAATCAAAGCAGTATCAAAATAAATACTCAGTTAATGGGTTCTATCATTGCTATTGCTTAATAATTATTGTGTGCTTAAGAGGTACATAGAATAATAATATAATTATGAAATAATCTTATGGCTTCTATAATTGGAAAAACAGTTTATAGACTGGAGATTGTGAAGCTGGAAATCTAACCTCACTTTTCTGTTGAGAAACTAAATGACGACTTATGCAATGCTGTATTAAAAGCAAAATTTAAAAAATAGTTTCATTTAACAGATACACAGAACTTAGTTGAACAGCTGACAGTAACAGTGGTCAGCTCCTATTGCCAGATTTAAGGTTAATAAGTAATAATAAAATAAGGTTTCCATGGCAGAGTCTGGCAATCGAGCTAAGAAAAAGACAAAAACACCCAACTTTTGGTTGAAAATTCTTTCTAATCACTTGGTCAGTTTGTAAGCCCATTGGAATTCAGCTTACATCAATACAACACCACACAAGCCTCTATGTCAACCATCATGCACCTAACTTCAGTTCAAAACAAAAAATTAATGATCTCGTTTGGCAAGCTCTGACTGGTTCCTTCGCCCAGGTCATCAGCAATTAATACTTGGAGTCATAGAAAACATGCACAAAAACTCAGAAATCGTCTCAAGACATTAACCAGTCTTCGACCACAATCACATTATTTTATAAGACTTTTTCCATGCAAGTCTTTCTTAAAGATATTTTGGTTATTGAAATAAGCCAATTCTTCAGAGCTAAGTTGTAATGTGAGACCACATAGCTGGGGATAAAGTTCTGAGATCGGTATGGTTCCAGAAGTTTCATTGCTTTCAAAGGTTGGAACAAATGACTCACCAATGTTACACTAATTTTCACAGTAGTGGGCAGTGCAGCTTTACGCAGAGAAGTCTGGTGCGAAATGCATTTAGTCAGACTGGGTGATGACAATTCTTGTGTTGGGGAGAAAAAACGAGGTGCTGCCCATTCAGCTTGCTTTAGAAATTAGATACATCAACAATCATTATTTCTATACAATTTCCTGAGTAACTGCACAGAAAGCATCATTGAGATTTCAATCAAATTGTTTGATTACTACAAAATGAGCCAATTTACCGGTTTTATTGTCTGCATTTTTCCTTCACTACTAAAAAGAAAAACAAGAATATTCCAGCTAATGGTTTCACAGAGTATAATATCGTTGAACTCCTGGACAGACTGTGGAAATAGTTCTTAATTTATGTACCAGCGTACAATATCATCTCTTTTTCATTTGTGTTATTTTTGTTTGATTTCAACTCAGCTGACATCGCCTGCATATTTCATTCAAATCTTTAAGAAAAATTCACATGCAAACACTCCGTATTGAACCAACCATTTAGATTACTTGACAAATTTGCACCTGAACCTTATCAAGTCAGCAAATGGTTCTTCATGATTACCAAAAGTCCCATTACATTAACTTCCTTGCTTCATTTAGAGTCCAGGCCAAACGCTATGAAACAAAAATGAGTGATTCCACGTACTGAGGAAACAACATCAAATTCAGATTTTTGTTATGCACATGTTTAAGTGATGATACCGCTAACAGAAAGTGTCTTTTTTTGTTTTTAGTTCACATGCAACAAATGACATATTCCTAAAGAGGGGATCTTCTTCCATGAAGCATCAATCTTGCATGACGACGAAAAACAGCACTAGATTGAGAAAATGGAAAAGAAGCTTCAGTATTTACTTTCAGACTGTGTTGCTCACCTTTTTGATCCTGAAAGCAGTGAAAGCTGCACACACAAACAAAGGCTTTTATATAGGTTGGAATTCATATAAATTTGAAATGGCTCAAAATACAATAAAATCTGCCTGACTCTCTGTGGGATTTCGTCACCGAAATTGAAAGGCTGAGTTCTGCACACCAGTTTCGTCAACATAGAATATAGGTTTCCACACACATATATCCACATACATAAGTGGCTATGTCGACTTAGAACTGTGTCAGCAACACAGTTAACACAACGGTGTATGTTCTACTCACAGACTGTTCTTTATATCTTATTTCTCTTAAAGGAGGTGACGCAGTACTGCCTTTTCTAACAGTACTCTTTGAAAAATCTGTATATTGAAGACAGACAGAGATAGAAATACAGACTTCCCATCCAGTGGTTCACTCCCGCAAATACCAACAACAGGGGCAGCGACTCCATGTGGGTTTCCCACGTAAGTGGCAATGACCAGGTTCCTTGAATGACATCACCTCCCGTCTGAAACACTGCCCGTTGGTGGGAAGCTAGAGTCAGGAGCAGCCAGAAACCCAGGCACCCTCACACACAAAGCAGGCATTTCAAATGGAATCCTATCTGCTCTACCCACACCCTATTCTAACTGTACTTCTAGACACCTCTTCTTTTTCATCTTTGTGGAGTCTTTAAGAAATGTTGATTCTTTATTATAATTCCATAGCATCTTCCAGTATAATTTCACATTTTGAAACATTGAATGACTTCCACGGCAGATCCTATCCGCCTTTTACAAAAAGAAACACTATAGCTAAAAGATTAAATAATTTGGGGCAGAATGGGATTTAGTTATTCTGACCCCCAGGTAGGGCTCCTTTCCTATTCCCGTGTGGTTCTGCATCAAAGATGTTCCCCCGTGAAATGAATGAAGGTATTGGCATTAGTAACACGAGGGCCTCCAGAGGATACTAATTAAAATCCACTTAGGTGTATCCATCCAAAAAACAGGATCCTTGAATTGAATTCCTTACTCTGGCCTCTTTGTTGCCTTTTTGGACCAAACACAGGTGTCCTCCACAGAGCCCAAGGCTGTGCTCAGGTTGTCCTTTCTCCGTCCTGGTCATAACTCTGCAGCTGCTTATTCACCGTGTGACTGGTTTGTGGTCCCAGACTGCCACATGTAGGGCTCTAAGAAGATTTACATTACTCCTCAGGAGGTTTACTCACTTTATAGAAAGCACCTGTAGCCCCATCAATCTTATCAATAGGTTAAGTATTTATGGTCACACTTCCACGACTGAAAATCACCCTGCTGGGCATAGAAGTTCATAAGGTGGTTATCCACGCATCATCAATTATTGTTTACGTATTCATTAAGATTTATCTTCTAAAAACAACTGTGTGATGCCGATATATTATTTAAAGACTTCTTCATTTTTATTGCTAATAGTCATGACATATATAGAAAGATCTGCTCTACCCACACCCTATTCTAACTGTACTTCTAGACACCTCTTCTTTTTCATCTTTGTGGAGTCTTTAAGAAATGTTGATTCTTTATTATAATTCCATAGCATCTTCCAGTATAATTTCACATTTTGAAACATTGAATGACTTCCACGGCAGATCCTATCCGCCTTTTACAAAAAGAAACACTATAGCTAAAAGATTAAATAATTTGGGGCAGAATGGGATTTAGTTATTCTGACCCCCAGGTAGGGCTCCTTTCCTATTCCCGTGTGGTTCTGCATCAAAGATGTTCCCCCGTGAAATGAATGAAGGTATTGGCATTAGTAACACGAGGGCCTCCAGAGGATACTAATTAAAATCCACTTAGGTGTATCCATCCAAAAAACAGGATCCTTGAATTGAATTCCTTACTCTGGCCTCTTTGTTGCCTTTTTGGACCAAACACAGGTGTCCTCCACAGAGCCCAAGGCTGTGCTCAGGTTGTCCTTTCTCCGTCCTGGTCATAACTCTGCAGCTGCTTATTCACCGTGTGACTGGTTTGTGGTCCCAGACTGCCACATGTAGGGCTCTAAGAAGATTTACATTACTCCTCAGGAGGTTTACTCACTTTATAGAAAGCACCTGTAGCCCCATCAATCTTATCAATAGGTTAAGTATTTATGGTCACACTTCCACGACTGAAAATCACCCTGCTGGGCATAGAAGTTCATAAGGTGGTTATCCACGCATCATCAATTATTGTTTACGTATTCATTAAGATTTATCTTCTAAAAACAACTGTGTGATGCCGATATATTATTTAAAGACTTCTTCATTTTTATTGCAAAGTCAAACATATATAGAAAGAAGGAAAGACAAAGAGAAAGATCTTCCATCCAATGATTCACTCCCCAAGTAACCAGAATGGTCAGAAGTGAGCCAATCCAAAGCCAGGAGCCAGGAGCTCTTCCAGGTCTCCCACGTGGGTGTGGGGTCCCAAGGCTTTGGGCCGTCCTCAACTACTTTCCCAGACCACAAGCAGGGAGCTGGATGAGAAGAGGGGTTGCTGGGGTTAGAACAGATGCCCATATGGGATCCTGACGCGTACAAGGCGAGGACTTTAGCCACTAGGCCACCACATGGGGCCAGCACATATGTTTTAATGAAAGAATATTGGTAAGTGCCAAATGTTAAAACTGGATATTTTAGAAAGTACATTTTTGCTGCAAAATTAGAGGAATGCTTGACATTATCCGTATGCAAAATGTGTCGTAGGTTTTATAAAAAAAATGAAAGTTTTTCTTCATCTTCACAGAATCTATAAATTAGAACCCCTGATTAACAAAACAAGGACTTTCTTTCAAGAGATTTAGAGGACACACTAATGTTAATTACATAGTTTACCTGGACTGATACATATAATTCATTACTCACTATTATCCTGGCAGATGTATTAAATTTCAGTTGACATAAAGTATCCTTGATAGCTTATTTGACCACATTACCTCAGACTTAAAAAATATTCACATTTGAAATCAAGATAGCACAAACATTTTTATAGTTTTCCTAATCAACATGTTTTGGATATGCTGAAACCCAAATAGATTTAATTGTCTGAATTTATAGATTTTTGTCAACTGTCTGTATGACTTCAATTTTAGAAGTATTACTTTGCAGTCGCACACTGAGCACCTGTGAAACCAAACAGCTCTCTGCTATTTAGATATATTTTGGGTTTTTTTTAAGACTTATTTTATTTTCATTACAAAGTCAGATATACAGAGAGGAGGAGAGACAGAGGAAGATCTTCCGTCTGATGATTCACTCCCCAAGTGACTGTAAAGTCTGGAGCTGAGCCAATCCGAAGCCGGGAACCAGGAACCTCTTCCAGGCCTCCCGCACGGGTGCAGTCTCCCAAAGCATTAGGCTGTCCTTGACTGCTTTCCCAGGCCACAAGCAGGGAGCTGGATGGGAAGTGGAGCTGCTGGGATTAGAACCAGCGCCCATATGGGATCCCGGTGCATTCAAGGCGAGGACTTTAGCCACCAGGCCACACCGCTGGGCCCGCTATTTAGATATATTTTATGAGGAAGAAAATTTTTCACATTTTAGTAAAAAATCAACATTGATAAAACTTTTCAAAAAAGGCAAGAAAATCAAGAGATTTCTTAGGAGCAAGTCATGTTGATGATTTGCTGTTACTAAAATGTTTCTTCCACAGTAGTTTTTCAAAAATTCAAATTCAAATATGGATTACGTAGAGTGGATATTAACAGTGCTATACTATCACCCACCCTCAAAAATTATATGATGCAATGCATTTGTTATTTGACTAGATTCACCTACCCCAAAATTAAGTCATGTGCATAATCAAATGTCATGGCAATCACAAGCTTTGCAATGGATTATTTTTGTTAAATGTTAAAAGCACTTTCAAGTAGTCCTTTAAGGATATCTTAATAAACTACATGAAGGAGCCAAACATATGGAGATTATTTCCCCTGTAATACATATGGAATTAACAGTTGAAGGAACTATCATTAGTAAAATGTGCTGCAGACTTGATTACACTTCCTAATATTTGAAAATAGTTTGATGCGCTTTATAAATGCAGCATGTGCCACATTCCTAATTATTACTCAGCTACACATCTCTCATATCTTTGGAATATGTCGAAGTGATGATAATACTGTGCAAGATGAAAAGAAGCGGTGCTCAGTGACACGTAAACCTGCTTTGCCAGCAGTAAGGATGGGAAGCCTGCGGGTCAGCTAGCTGGGTCAGTAAGGACGGGAAGCCTGCGGGTCAGCTAGCTGGGTCAGTAAGGATGGGAAGCCTGCGGGTCAGCTAGCTGGGTCAGTAAGGATGGGAAGCCTGCGGGTCAGCTAGCTGGGTCAGTAAGGATGGGAAGCCTGCGGGTCAGCTAGCTGGGTCAGTAAGGATGGGAAGCCTGCGGGTCAGCTAGCTGGGTAAGCAGGCCTTCTGGGAGGTTCAGATTAGCAGGCAAGAGGGGCAACGTTTCCTCCCTTCCATGGCATTTGTTCACTTGTGCTCCTCATAGACCAAGGGAGCTTCTCACATCCTCCTTGCTGATGCTTGAATTTTCCTGGCATGACTGTTAAGTTATTCTTGATTTCTTCACTAGACTCTAGCCTTTCAGGAAACACTAAATGCATCAAGAAGGAAGGAAGAGAAGGGGACAGGATGGACTGAAGTGAGGGAGAAGGTAACGGATTGAGTGCAGCCGAGAGGTGGGGGCGGGGGGATTTAAAGGCAGAATCAACAGGAAGGAAGGAAAGAAGGAAGGAAGGGAGGGAGGGAGGGAGGGAGGAGGTAGGGAGGAAGGGAGGAAGGGAGGAAGGGAGGAAGGAATCAAACAAACAAACCAAGAAGCAAGCAACCAGACTACTGCGATTTACCCGCCACTCCCCAAGTGTTCAATAACACAGGGAAGGAAGGACTCCTCCAGGAGCCACTCTTGGCATGGGACACTTCCTGGTTTCCCGCATCCACAACCTGAACCATCTGTAATATCTTGCATGGACTGATTTATTTTTTTTGTCATTTTCAAGGCGGGTATTTACACTCCAGATTTTCATGGTTTTCTCCATTTTGGAGGAAAAATAGCATGCGGGTTGTCTTTGAATCATGAACAACATCTGAAGACCAAGCCGCCAAGATGCTAACAGCCTCTCTGCTAGTTCTGCCTCTCATGCAGGTGCTTTGTTTGAGTGTCTGATCTGATAGCATCCTCTGTGCCTGGGGATTTAGAGGTATGACTGGAATTGACAGGATGCTGAAAGTATATACCTGCCCAGGCTTCCAGTCACACGTCTTCCTTCCCACATCACTGGCCTTTAGTAGTTCCAATATACACAGTGTCTGTATTTAAAACAGCATTTCTCACACAAATCTACTTTTGCTCACTGTACAATTATAGTAGCAAGAAGTATCTGTCCTTCAATATCTTAAGGCAAATAATTTTGTCCTGTAATGGTCATCCTCTTTGGCATTGCTTAGACTCAACTTGAGTTTTGCTAACATTTATCCTGAGTTTGGCAAAACTTTAAAGAAGTTAGTGCATTTACCACCTTGCCTCCACTGTCGCATAAAGACCTAGTTACATATACAAGCATCTCAAGAATTTTAGGCAGAGAAAAATTGAACAGTTATTGCATCAGTAGAGTAAAACACATTATATATGTAAACTGAGCCATGATTTAGGTGCAGTGAACATTATCATAATGGCTGCAGCTTATTGGTTCTTCCAAATGTTAGTATACTAGCATATATATATATATATATGTGTGTGTATACATATATACATGTATTTTGTTATCAATTTAAAATGTTAAAGGATTATTGTTGACTTTTTCTGTTTCTTCTGATTCTTGACTTTTTGCAAATTAATTTATTTTAATCATTTTATTATTTGATGATATAGTTCCATAGGCTCTGAAATTTCCCTTCCCCCATCCCCAAATCACCACCCTCCACACACTGATTTTCCCTATATCGTTACGGTAGCATAACCTTCATGAACAGTCTTAAGTCCATCATTCAGCTATTGAAGTGTATCCTGACATTGTAGTTAAGTACGAACAGTGGCAGAGATTCCAGCACCCTATTGTCATATTTAACAGTTGCACTGGAAGTCCATTTTGCTTTGGAAGTAGAGATACACACTGCATTGTATCTTCAAATCTGGATATGAAAGTCTCTATTACAGAGTTAGTATCCACCCGTTTATATAATAAAAAAGGAAGAAAAAATAGAAAACTAACAACATGAAGTTAAATAATGTCTTCATTGAATTTCATTTCCTTTTTATCAAAGTTTTGCATTTTCCCATATATTCTTTACGTGCATGTATGACTCCATACATAGATTCAAACACTCCATACAGCTCACCACAACTCAGCAGCTTTTCTTCTCTTCCTGCTCCACCCTGTGCTCCACTCTCCATGGCTTCCTTCACTTTCCCTAAAGAGGCCTTTCTTGCCTTCATCCTTGACCTAGACAGCGTCCTTCTCCTAGATCTGTATCCTTACACTGTATCCATCCTTACTCAGGTCATCCCTGTCTGAACCTTCAGCGATACCTGGACATGACTGAGCCATGATGGCCCGTCTCCCTCTCTCCAGCTCAGTTCTATCCTTCACTTCTTCGCAGATGCATTATTAAAACTTGTACTCCTACAGTTCTGCCCGTCATTTACCCCTGAACCATAAACTCCACCAGACTTTTGGCTCAATACTGTGCAACCTGACCCATAGTAGGTTCCCAGTAAACATTTGCCAAACAAATGGAAGAAATGTCTTTAAATATTAATACATATGGGATTTATGTTTTCACTGATTGCCACACACATTCCTGTTAGAAAGGTGTCCCATGGATGATTTACATAATTGCTTCACAAAAGTCTGACAAATACATTAAATCCAGGGTCTCACATCAAAGAGTGACTTCTATTACTGACATTACTTCAAGTGAATAAAGAGAATATCAAATAGCTACAGTGTACATGCTAACGAGTCTCACTTATTGAGACATTTCTGTTCATTAATCCTGATAAAAACGATTAAATATTCTCTGTAGTTCAGACAAAGCAACTAACTACTGGTATAAATCTTCATAAGCCTTTAAAAGGACTTAAAGAACATAATAAACCCTATTTGTAAGACACACACATGATTTGAGACTGGCTCAGTTTGGGTGTCCAATTAAAATTATTGCTAGCTGCACTGCAGCTATGCCCTGAGGGATTTTCTTTTGATTCTCCAACTCAATGGCCCAGCTACTTTCTTCCTCTATAAAAATATATCTTTTTAATCTTCAGACTCACTTGCTTAAGAAAGCAGAAAAACTGAGCAATACTCAGCATGAAATGTCATTCTGAGAAAATAAGTATTAGTGTACAGTGGCCAATGCAACTGTCCATTTCTTATATTAACTACTTATAGTTTTCCAAAAGTAATTTGCAAAGTGGGTGGACCTTCTGAAGTCCATTGGCTAAGTTAAGAATTTCTTCTCAAATGTTTATGGACTTAAGGGTTACTAGTTGAATGTTAATCGAATGAAAGGGAACATCAGAGAATAAGGAAATGCCAGCATCCGTAAATAGCTCAACACGTGAAAACATACACAAAGGATCCAATCAAGTTTCTTGTTACATGTCATCAAAAGTAATTGACTAGGGACTACACATTGAATTTTCAAATGCTATTTTACGAAGCTTGGTTCTTAACTTTTTATTTTTGTTGTTGCTGTTGTTCAGAAATAAATCACTAGTTATGGGCCCTTCTAAGCAAAGCCACTGTCTTTGGTGAAGACCATCAGTTTGCATCAACTGGTACCCTTCATGAGTCTGCAGTAACGCTTGTGTGTGTTGCCTGGCTATGAAAGGAATAGGTAAAGTTAGTTCAATCCCAGAAAATTAAGTCATTTTCCACTTTCTCAGTAACACTAAGATCGTCTTGAGTGACCTTTCCTTAACATTGTTTCTTTCGATCTAAAATTCTACCCTCCTTGTTAGTTTTTTTTGTATCTGAAAAAAATATACATCACTCCTATTTGGATCTGTTAAGAAATAAATTAGAATAAATGGTGGCTTGGGAGGCTGTTCAAATGAGGGTAATTAAGGTGGGTGTGCTAACCCTTTCCATTCGTAGGGGTTACACAACAGGATATGCCATGAAATTTGTAAATGGAAAATACAGTAGAATAATCATATTGCTTAGTTTGTAATTCATCACAAGAAGCCATTGAGCATGCTTAAAATATCATCTCTGTAAATGGCAAATGTTGAAAACAACCAGTAATAATTGCTTGAGATAAATCTCTAAACAATATCTTTCTATAAGTTTTGAATTAAAATCATCGTAAAAATTACAACATTTTTTAAGCAAAATCAATTCTCCCTATTGGATCTGTTTTTCTCATATTTCAAGAGGGAATCTAGCAACCAAATGAGCAAGAAGTTTTCTTTTCACCATAATTTATAATATGGGCTCAGTCGGGAGGGAGAGTGAATCCAATGGCCAGAAAATGTGTCATATAGCAGTCACCTTCTTGGCAATTCCTCACAGCTTAGGGGTGGAGAGCAGAATTGGCAGAGTTTTGAAAACTGGGAATGAAGGGCGAATATGTTTAGTCTGAAAAACTTCTCCAGATGATATAGAGTGCTTCTGCTTTTCCACATGGTAAGGACAATTTTAGATAAAAATGTTTGGGTTTGTTGCTTTAGGCTTACTCCAAGTGACTGGCTTTGTAAAGAAAAACTCCAAATTATGTGAGTCTTTCACGAAACGATATAAAATTGTTCATTTTCACAGGGATTCCATTAAATGCCTAGATGTTTTATATCCAGAAGTTGTAACAACTTGGAAAATTTTCAATTCAGAAGACAACTTTATGGACAAGAGCTTGGTGTAGCTGTCGAGGTGCCAGTTACGACACCTGCAGCCCATAATTTAGTGGTTGATGTTAATACCAACGCTGCTTTGTCTCCATTTTCCAGCCATTGTGGTCCCTGGGAGGCAACAGGTGGTGGTTTGAATAATTGGGTTTCTTTACCATGTGGAAGACCTGGATTGAGTTCAAGGTTCTTGACTGTATGCTGGCCAAGCCATGGTTCCAACAGATGACATGGATCAATTTATCTTTCCCTCTCTTTCGCCTACATAAATTTTAAACTGCTGAAACAGACATGACACTGATTATATTAATGTACTATAGAAACACAAAAATGTGGGCCGGCGC
The DNA here is from genome assembly GCF_017591425.1 of Ochotona curzoniae. Lineage (NCBI taxonomy): Eukaryota > Metazoa > Chordata > Mammalia > Lagomorpha > Ochotonidae > Ochotona > Ochotona curzoniae. Next base: position 13,720,019 of record NW_024466502.1, read on the forward strand.
AGTAGCCTAGTGGCATGCACAGGGATCCCCTATGGGCACCAGTTTGTATCCTGTCTGCTCCACTTCCCTTCCAGCTCTCTGCTTGTGGCCTGGGAAAGCAGTGGAGGATGGCTCAAAGCGTTGGGGTCCTGTACCTTCATGGGAGACCCAGAAGAAACTCTTGGCTCTTGGGTTTGGATTGACTCAGCTCTGGCCTTTGTGGCTACTTGAACCAGTGGATGAAAGATTTTCTCTGTCTCTCCTTCTTTCTGTAAATGCCTTTCTCCAGTAAAAAGAAATAAATCTTAAAAAGTATAAAAATGTGATGTTGACTCTTTACAGATCTTATCCTCACTTTTTCCACTTGGTACGTATGAAAATTAAAATTTTCTAATTTGGTGGTTTCCAAACAGTTGCTTATGGGACTTTATTCACTTAAATGATTCTCTCCACAATGCAAGCTCATGAGTTAGTAAGCTGATATTTAACCCTGAGCCATTATGGCTGATTATCTTGGTTTATTCCTTATGCACATTAGCAATGCCTTTACTCTCTCAGAACAATAACGTGTTCCCAATATTAATATCATCCCAGGCGTTTACACTGTGTCCTCTTTCCACATAGCAAGGAGCTCATCTGAGCCAGTGGGTCTGGATGGGCAGTTCCTATTTCAAATCCTGCCCTCACCGCTTCCCACCTGCACGAGCTTTGCTTGTGTACAGCTCCTTCTATTCCAAAATGAAGACAGCATCTCAAAGAATGCTTGCATTTCAAATAACCATGGTCGTAGAAATTTATTAAGTTTTAAATTCCCCCTCAAAACTCCCTGCATTTTTAAAAAGCATGTAGTCAGGCATAGGAGAAGACATGAAAAAATTCCAAGAGTTTATTTTCATGAAATCCAGATGTACATTTTACTTTATAAGCATTTTTCTTCAGCTTTTTTGAAGATGTTTCATTCAAAGTACACTTCGGATGATGTTTCTTTATTCCACCTTTGTTTGCAGTAGAGGATGGGTTATATCATAGGCATTCACAATGTGAAAGTGCCATAATTTGACAAGTTTTACACCTACTCGGTTCACAGATAAATTTACCATAGTCAACATCAATCTATGTATAAATTTAGGAATAAGGATTAATCTGAAGAAACAGCATGCAATGCTAGACAATTGATATTCTTCACTCTATGTTCAGTCTCTGTAGACATCTATTTCTTCTCCCCTTACCTATATGCAATTGAACTTGCAAAATATCTAGTGTCTTGAAAGTTAGATAAAGTGGTCCCAACACATTAGCCTCGTATCTAAAGTCCTCATCGTGTACACACCAGGGGCCCATATGAAGGCTGACTCCTGTCCCTGCTGCACCACTTCCCATCCAGCTTCCCGCATGTGACCGGGGAAAGCAGTCAGGATGGTCCAAAGCATTTGGACCCTGCACTTATGTGGGAGACCCAGAAGTTCCCAGCTTCACATCAGCTCATCTCTAGCTACTGCAGTCACTTGAGGAGTGAGCCAGCAGGCATTTCTTTCTCGTTTTCTCTCTGAATATCTGCCTTTGCAATAAAAAAATATGTATAAAAAAGAATTACAATGGATAAGATCACCTAGCAACTATTAAAGAAAAAACAAAACAGATAAAGTGCACTTATTTGCCTTCACTTTTACCATGTACCCTCAGAATGACAAAATGCTTGGTGCTTATTGAAAACTGGTACCATACTAGCTTTCATTGCATAAGAATGAAAATATCACTTAATAATTACAAGACCCACATCTGCAACATTATTTTCCCAAACAAAAGCAGAAATAAGAACATGTATTTTTCAAAACATTTCTTCATGAGATTTCAAAAATTGTCAAGATCATAGAAAGGGAAAAGAAGACAGGGTTGTGACAGAAGGTTGGATGCAGAGTGAAGGAGGAGTCCATATCTAATGGGTACAGAGTTGGGGGATGGAAGATAAATTTGCTTTGCAGCTGCTTTGCACAACAAATGAGTAGAACTAACACTGCTGAACTGTGCACTGAGAAACGGCTTGAATGGTAAATGCAGTGGCATTTCTTGAAGCTACAGTGAAAAGCAGAACAAGATTTTGTGGTCTATCTCCAACTCTAAAAGTAAAACTGAATCACTGTGGCACTTTCTATACATGATTAGATATTTATGTGTTATTTCCCTCTGCTGCACAAGATCCCAGAGCAAATGCTTTGCAAAATAAACTGTAAAACCAATAGCATAAATATTAAGGTTTACCAGAAAACTGTTAGCATCAAAAATAAATGTGATGATGGTATCAATATACTCTATCCAGAAACTGTAGTAGTGAGGAAAAAGACATTTAATTCATTAGGCCATAACATGTACTTATTTTCAAAATAAAAAGGATGATTAAAAATTAAATTGTTTAGCATTGAGGGTCTACATTTCCTGTTAGGAGGATAAACTAGAGGGAAAAAAATCACTATTATTTAATTCCCCATAGCTCCGCTTAGTTTCTAAGCACTAAACTACTAATGGCAAGGCAAACATAAGCAAAAAACACGAATTTTTCCTTAGGAGCCATCTAGAATGTTGAAAAAACTTACAAAGATAAAATTATATTGAGTTACTCACAAATAAGCTAAAGACAGTCACCAATCTCAGTAGAGGAAAATAATTTAAATGTTTTTAAATGATTCATTTTAGCTGTTCATGTAGCTAAAACTCATTTTGATTCTAGAAATCTGAACATTTCAAGTTCAAACTCAGATCAGGATTTGGGAAATTCAGTTATAATAAAGACACCTTAGTTTGGTGCGATCACAGCAAGACTTTAGAGAAGTGAAAGCATGTATGATGAGCTTTTTTAATGATAAGCTTGTAACATTGTCCTTCCAATGAAGATACAATCTGTCACACGAGACACCAGCCAGGTGCCCACGTGGGGCAAAGAGGACACAGAGGAAAGCAGTTATCTGCCAGTCTAGAGAGAAGCTGGATCGTATCAAACCGGACTGTACCTCATCTACATAACTCAGAGAACAGAAAATTCTGTGGCTCAAGCTATGCAGCCTGGCATTTTGTAATGGAAGCTACGAGAAGCTAACGCCCAGATGAACACAGTCCTCCCACTTTTATTATGTTGGTGGCCTCTGGTCAAGTTAAGCAGCATCACCATCCGCGCTGCTCTGTTCTTGGTCCCATGCCTCGGTTAATGTTGGGCAATACGTAAAGCAGAAGAATCATTGTGTCATGGTGCACATGCTAGGATCGATGACAGCAGAAATAACTTCATGTGCCCAATTAAGGTCTTCAATGAGCCATCTTTTGAGTAGTAACCATTAATAACCTTTAAAACCATCTTTCCCGGATAAGATGGAAAGAGTTCAGATGTATCACAGCATGTGCTTGCAACATGTCAGAGCTGGCGGGCAGCTTCACACAGAATCAGAAGAGGCTTTCCATTTGGAAGGCTGATGTGTGATTCTCTGCAATATTCTGGTTAAATTCAGCGCTGAAGTTCAGTAGATTGAACACAAAATCGTGGCTTATGAATATGTGCAAACTTTCCCAGTATCTGACCCCCAATCCTTGCTAATTCACCCCATACATGTTCTTCAATCTTATATAATATTCCGATGTGTGATAGGATGACCATGTTTAAAGAACTCTGAAAGCACAGAAAATTCATGTACCAAAATTAGAATAACTTGCAACGCAAACATGCATTCCCTTCAACATTTAGTAAGAGAATTTTAAGGATAACGAATAGTTTTGTATTTGTTGAGACGTTTTACACATGAAAATATATGTCTAGCAGAAACTCAGAGCAGTTCTAAAAAATGCCAATAAAGCAGGTCGAAATATATAAATTCAGGTTCTATTTGTAATAGCTCTTCATTTGAAGTAGCTCCTTTGGGGGCCTTTTAAATGTAATATTTAATTTTAGACTTCTGCCAAAATGCCTAACCCATATTGAGTACTCCGTAATAATAGAATGTATTATTACTGTAAATAACTTAGAATAAAATCTCCAGGTGACAAATCATGTCTTTCCTTTGAAATCCACTCATTTTGGCACAAATTTCAGTATACTGAAAATAAAACTTTTTACTGATACTAAAAGGACTCTTAAGGGACCAAGACACCATTCACATAGTTCCTAGATGAACTATACCATGTTGCCACGGGGCACATTCACATTTGTTCAAGTGGCACTACTCATCATGAAAATCTAGAAACTTCATTTAAAATGGCCCAAGAATGTTGTTTGCTAATAGAAAATGATCTAATGAATGAACAGATTAGTGAATGAATGTGCATATCATAATGTTACTGTGTTATAAAATCTCATGTCCTTTGGAGTATTGTACCTCCTTTGTGAGAGCAACTGACCAATTTCCTCAATTTTCAGGGGAAATGAATGCAAATTAAAAACTTTACAGTAACATTATCATATGCACATTTTTTTAACCTGAGGCAAATAAGTTCTATCTGGTTAATAGATTAGGTTTCCACAAATATGTAATTATATCTGAAATATTACTAATACGTTATATATCCAGCTTTCTAAAAGTTATCTCCTTGAAAATGCAGTTCTGCCACTCTGAGGTACATACTGGCATGGCCTGGTGGGGGTTATGGGGAGTCGCCTCAATTAGGCTGCAGCTCCCACTGGTTTGCATGAGGACCAAGTATGAAGTGGGCAGGATTGGGCTGGACTGCAACACCTATTGGTTCATGTGAAAGACAGGGCTGGAAGCAGAACTGACCCAGAAATTGCAATGACCAGCATGTGCATAAGCTGACTGGGGTGATGGATGGTGCTGGACCTGTATTAGCAAGCACACACAAAAATCAAGACTGGGATCACCCCAGACGAAGTTTCTTTGGAGATCTCTCCAACTGAACTGCTGATCTCAGAACCCCAACCATGAAGAGATTATGTCAGCCAGTGGATTTTGAAGAGATTTCATCATGATTGGAACGGCAAGATTGGCAGCAATTCAGAACAGTTGAACTATCAAAACTGCTTGAGCAGGACACTCGGAGCATGCACCACATTGGGGACCTGGGATCGGTGGGAGGCTGGGTGGGGATTCTCCCTTTGTTTCTCCCCTGACCCCAGATACAGGGGGCAGAGGGGAATGATGATATTAGTGTGGAAACAATGGTCTTACCTACTTTCCTGTAGCTTGACCCTTTGTACCCTAATCAACTAATAAGATGAGGGGTGAAATACAAAACGTCAAACCTACCTTTAACTCTCTTGTCTATTTCAACGATGAAGCATCAGTCAATTTAAAAAGCAGTAACCATCATTTTACTTGTTTTGAGTAATGAATCACTAAGAAGTCACTTTTTTGTCACCATAGTGAAAGACTTAAGACAAGCTGCTTACAAAGGACCATGCGTTTTGGCCCACAGTTCAGTAGATTCGCAGGCCATGCTGGGAAGCCATATTGGATTAGCCATCTGGTGAGGCCAGAGGATGTCAATAAGGTAATGTGTGCCAAGAGAAAGAAGGAGGGAGCCTGGGTCAAGGTTGGTTCTCATGAACAATGTTTTAGAGGAAAATTATCTTCTCAAGGTATGCCCCTAATGTCTTGTCACTAGGGTCACTCCCCCAGGCACAAATTCTTCAAGTTTACATCCACTTAGTGCCATCAATTTACAATGTGGAATTTAATCATCATAATAACTTTCTGGAAACATATCCAACTGGATGAATAACTTGAATTCTGACAAGTGTTACTGATCTATCCAAGAAGAAAAAATAGACTAAGAGCTGAAGAAGATAGGCTTGGGCTGGGATCTGAATGATACACAGAATACAGTGCTGGAGGGGAGGCAGGCAAGTAAGACAGCGTGTGGATGGCTTTCGCATGAAGCCACATCAATTGTTGGGAACCAGCATTTTGGTCAGTAGGATGGGAGCAGAGAATGCCAGGGGACTGGAATCCTGTGGGCCACATTATACAATTACATGTCCTTTCCAAAAGTGGTAAAAGACACCACAGTGCCTTCGCCAGGGGGTGGCATTTTGCAAAGGTGTCTCCAGCTTTTTTAATTGATCATCTTATCAAGCAGTCTCACATTTTTCAGCTTAGAAGTAAGACTGTTTTGGCTGCAGTAGGGGGAATTGACACATAGGTAAAGCAATTAAATGATGAATTTCACCGCTGGCTTTCTCAAATTCACTTAGAAATGGTCCCTAATTAACAGAATGCTTGTGTGCCCCCACCTAATCTCTACAGGCAAAAGCCCTAACCTGCCAGAGCATTGCCAAACTCTTATTCTCAAAAAACCGAAAGTAATATGATATCCTATAGGTTTTCTCACTGACTGGTGACTCCAGCAGTCAGATTTCAACAGTCTGCATGGAGTATATTCAACAGCTATTTCCACGCCTCTGCAGGTGTAAGTTCAGCACAGCTTTGCACACAGATCAAACATATGCAAATATATGGGCAGAAATCATATCTGGGAAATAACGCAAGATAGTCTACTTACTGAGAACATGTTAACTGAACAAAAGATTCTCCGTGTGTATTCAATAATACATACAGTTTTCAGATAACATTGAAGGAATTGTTTCTCCTTTAGAAAGACACATGACCCACTTTGAAATGTCTTTTTATATGAAATGCCAAAAATGAGACTCTAGAACATTATGCAAATATTGATCATTTTTAGGTCAAAGAGGATACAGTCTAAATTAAGAGCCCGGTTACCAGGGTTACAAAAACTGAGTGCACACAGTATTGTATTTTAGTCAGTCTCACCAACATGTATGAACATATATATTCGGCAAGATACTTCTCTACAGAGAGAGCTGTGCAGCCAGAGCTATATCTCTGCTAGTCTGTTTTTATTATCTATTTCCCTATAATAAATACGTAAAATTTCCATAGAAAAATACAAAAACACATGTTTCCCACAGGTCAACAGAACGTAGGTGTACAGTTTGATAAAATACTAAGTGTGGCAAGTTCAAAATTAAAGTACAAAATCTCAAACAACACTGCATGGATTTGTGGCTCTTTACAATTTGTTTACGTTATGTCATTTTAAAAATAAATAAAAATCAAAGATAAGGGCAAAACCCCGGTTAATCTCTAGCCTAGAAAAGTAGAATAACTTATATAACTCCACATAAAGCTTCAAATGTAAAAGACTGTCAAAAATCATCCAGATAAAACGATAGAGAAAAATTGCATTCATTTCTTTCTGGAGAATTTAAATGCATGGTATAAACAAATAAAGGAGTTATGTTGTAGACCATAAGGGATTCTCCAAGAGATCAGGGCATGGCTAGGGAAGCCGTTACGTATCTACTCTTGGGTCTTTGGAAGGCTAAAAAAATAAAAAGGCTAAGCTCTTGAGCATATTTATTCTCAGAACTTGAAAGACATCGTAACAAACCTGAGTTCTTCAGCACCCGAAGAACTAAATCAGTTTCACATCCCCGAATAGCCAACATAGATTTTCATACTTCGAGACATCACAGTATCACCAGCCAGAGAAACAAGCACAGCTGGCTTTCATTATTAGTGAAGTATCATTACCCCAGCTTCATTTGGGTTTTACAAGTAATTTTCTTTATAGATCACTAAGTCATAAATTGAAATAGGTGTTATATTCTGTTTATGGTCTTTCTAACATCCAGAAAACAGGAGTCTCTCATCTCAATTTTATTCAGGAATTCTAAGTCACCATTTCTTTGTGCCTCTTGAGTAATACATGATAGAGTGCAGAATAATAAATCCCATTTTACTACTTATAGAATGGAGAAAACTACACAGCTATATTTAACTGTCTATTACTTCTGCCTTCCTTTCACAAGTGATATTTGCCAGCAGAATGCTGGCTCTGACATTTAATCTCCTTAAATTTTGATCAAGTCAGTACCATTACCTATATTAACTGGATAACTATCATTCTTCCTTATTTCAACACTGAGGGAAAATCCGACACACTATAGCATCTGTGTTATGCAATTTTCATGCCCCAAAGCACCCAACTTCTATATTAAGACGGTAAACACTTAAACTACAACCCAGTCTGGACCAAGACAATTTCAATATTAACTCATCTGAATCCGAATCCTTTTAGCGTTAATTTCCAATCTTCTTCTGCATAAATGAAGGGTCTCACATACACAAATTACAAACTTTAAATTTTAAAGAATCTTGAATTTTTCCTTTTATTCCAGAGGAAAAGATTCTGCCATTTTTTCCATTCCATGTGTTCAAATATTTGGTGATTTGTTGCAAGTAAGGATCAATGGGAACCTCTCTGAGTCCCGGTAATTGATGTGATCAATGTGAGTGAAATGCATCATTAATAAGAGACATTTTCAGTATAAAAATACCAACATTTAGAAGCTGCATAAACAATTTAAAGAAAAATATGAAGAAGTAATCATATTTGGGGAAAAATGATTCTATGGCCTTAATTATGCTTTACTGAGTAAAAGCAATAAATTCATACTTTTTCTCGTTCATTGAAAATCTGTTCTAGTGGGCTATTGAGTATAAATATACATGTATTACGGTAAACTGGTTGGTATTTACTTAATAGGCTCTGAAATTTGGTGTTTGTTTCTGTGGTAAAAATATTGATTTCATACTATAAATGAGAGATCAGTTGTCTTACAAATTTCTAGAAAATTTAACAAGTGGCTTTTATAAACAAATGAAAAGAAAAACCTGGCTTTAGCATACCACTTCATATAATTTGAAATTCATCCATGTACTAGTATGCATAAGCAAATCAAATATGTATACACGTGTGTTTATTAAGCCACTGAAAAGGCAACAAATCAGATGTTAAAAATCAGTTTCTGGGCCTGGTGTGATAGCCCAGCGGCTCAAGTTCTTGCCTTGAATGCACCGGGATCCCATACAGGCACCGGTTATAATCACAGCAGCCCCACTTTCCAGCAATCACTGTGTCTCTGTCCTGGAAAAACAGTCGAAGACAAGCCAAAGCCTTGGGACCCTGCACCCATGTGGAGACTTGGAAGAAGCTCCTGGTTCCTGGCTTTGGACCGACTCATCTCTGGCTTTGGTAACTGCTTGGGGAGCGAGTTATGGGATGTAAGATCTTTCTCTCTGTCTCTCCTCTCTGTATAATCTGCCTTTCCAATATAAATAAATAAATCTTTAAAAAATATATTTTCGTAGTTTCTTCCCGTTCACTGAAGTTCTGTGTGTGTCAGAATCTTGCTTTTCATTTCCTATTCTTGGAAACAATGATTACAGTGACCTCTGACATTCCTATACAGTGACATCAATGATTTTGAAATGCATCACCATTTTTAAGGCAATAATTAGCTATGGCCACATATACGGTGTTTGAAATAAGACAGGTTAGAATGAAGAGAAAAAGACAAAACCTCTATGAAATTTCATAGTCTGATCCTATCATGCTTCATGAATTTATTATAAATTATTATTATTTATAATCATTATTATTGTGCTGTGAAAGACTGGGTTTACTTGAGAGATTAACATGTTATACTCAAAATACTGAGATGAGCCATTTCGTTTTCTCTGTATCATCAACCTTACATATTTAATGAACCTATTTTTATTTGCCACAACTTTCCTCTTAAGTGGTGTACGTATCTGAAGAGAGAGCACTCCTGAGCCAATACCCCGAATCTTCTTCCTCTATCCACTGAAGCTAACGTTGGAAAGCATCAAGTTTTTCAAAGAAACCACTGGAACACAAGAGCATGAGCTTGTAGGCAGCAGAGTGAAGCCAAGGGCTGAAGGCTCCACTCAGCTCCAGCCGCAGCTACCACTACTTAGAGACCTACGTGGGCCATGGGGCTGCTGCTGTGACTGCGAGTCAGCACAACTACCACAGAGGGAAATGGGCACGTGTCCATCAACACACTTGATGCCTGTAATTTTCCCCCCAACAATTCATTCCAGAGAGTTCTTTTTTGGCATGATTTCTTGCTTTAGTGAGTGTATTTAAATATACATATTTTCACAGAGGTATCATTTGCGATAGCAAACAAGAGACCACCTACTTGTCTGGAAGTAGGTACTTGGTCAAATCAAGTAGGAAAAACTCACACACCCAATAGAATGCTGTTTGGGGATGGGGGAAAGCCAACCAACACACTGAAGTAAATGTCAAGATGAATTAAGTAGGAAAAAGGCTGCACAAAAATGTCATTTTATATGAAATAGAAAACACCACTACTATTTCTTTAGAAATTTATTTAGTTTTATTAGAAAGCAGGTTTAGAGAGAGACAGACAGGAAGATCTTCCAATCACAATCACTGTTCACTCCCCAACTGCATGCAAAGACCAGAGCTGAGCCAATCAGAAGCCAGGAGCCAGGAGCATCTTCTGGGTCTCCCACTTGGGTGCAGACACCCAAGGACTTTGGGCCATCCACCACTTCTCTTCAGGCTGCAAGCAAGGAACTCCATGAAAAGTGGAACAGCCAGGACATGAATGCACATATGGGATCCTGGTGCTTGAAGGGGAAGGGTTAACCAATTGAGCCATTGTCCCAGGCATGAAATACTATTTGTGTCTCCGTAAATGTCAATGGAAGGAACATAACATTTGCAACTTAAGCAGTCAATCTTTTGCACTGTTTAAACGATTGTATATTACCAGTCCATAATGCATTTTTAAAAAGAAACAATCATCTGGAAGGATTTACCATTGCACATGTCCAAGTTTTAATGGACTTTAGGCTTTTACCACATGTCTTTATACAAAATTGTTTGCTCTAACCTAGAAAGAAAAGATCCATGTTTTTGTTCATTTTTTAAAAATCTCTGAAACCTTTCCCCCACTCCCCATCCCCCGGAACATTTCCTTTTTCTCACTGCTGAAATGGTATCTGAGCCATTAACTCCAAAGTCATCGTTCCTCCAGCCCCTGAGGTCTGGACCTGAGACAGGCTAAGTGCTATTTGGCATGCACAAAGTTTCAGAAGCCACTGAAAAGTCATGACAAAACTGTAAGGATCATGGATTTGCCTAAAAGTGTGAAAAGTAGAGGCTTAAGGAAGTATTTCCTGTATACTAATGCTGGTCTGTATTATCATATATTATGTATCCCAACTTAAATATCAGCATTTTCATTGAAGATCTTATTTAACTACTCATTTATACCTTTTCCTTTACAGGTATGTAGTTTATTTTCTGCAGGGAAAGAAGGGAAGAAAGAAAGAGAAAAAAGGAAGAAGAATAATGCTAAAAAAAACTACAGTTACTTCTATCAGCTTTTTTCTGGCAAAATTTGCCTGTCCTGGACATGTTTCTCTAATCCCCAGGTTAACACTTAAACAGTGAACAAACAGTTAAATGCGCCAGCTAAGAAAATCATCTGGTCCACCCTGGGCAAAGTGCCCGTGAAACAAAACTGCATAACTGTAACCTTGGAGGAGTTTAAAGCCTACAAATAGCATCTTCATTCCTCAGACAATTTTGTTCTCATCTCCGTCTCCATGTACAGAAGTTTTCAAATGTGTTCGTCTAGGGCCAGGTATTCAACTGCTCAGTATGCCTGCAACTCCTCTTGGAATACCTGGGTTTCATCCCAAGTTGCAGATTTTGATTCCAGCTTTCTGCTAAAGCAGAACCTTCCTTGAACCTGGTAGTTCAAGGAACTGAGTTCCTACACCCACTGAGACAATCTTGACTCTATTCCCAACGTCTGGCTTTAACCTCAGTTTAGTTCTTGCCATTACAGTCACTTGGAGAGTGAATCAGAGAATGGATGCCTCATTGTTGTGTGTGTGTCTCTCTCTCCCCAAGAATTGATATTCTTGATTTACCTTGAAGTGGCATATACAGAGTAGATTCCTCTTATACACCTTTAAAAAGTAATCATCATACTCCATCTAAACACAACTTTAAGAGCAATAGGTCAGGTTATCATCTCAACAGGCTGAGCCCACTGTCAAGCAGAAGCAGGTGCTTGGGACAGTTTGGGTGTTGAAATTCCCTCCGTAGACCCATATGACAAAGGCTTGTTCCCGGGGCAGTCTTTCTGTGGATACTGAATTCTGTAAGAGGCAGTCCTGGTAAGAAGAACTCTGATCAGCGGGAGAATTACCTACAGAAGGTAGATCTCATCGTTGTTACAAAAGCTCCAAGTTATACCTGGCCATTCTCTTGGATTTACAGCTCAAGATATAACCACGCACAGCGACAAGTGGTTCAACATCAGCCACCCTTGCCTAGGACGCAAATCAACAAAGCTATCCAATTGCGGATTTGAACCACAGAATTCCTAAGCCATCTAAGCCATTGCTCTTGATCAGGTTTATTACCAAAACTAACTGTAGCAACACAGAGCTATTGAATACATTTCTCACCTTATTCCTAGAACAGAATAGCTGAAAAAAATCACTCTTTGAAATTGGGAAGCCAGGGGGTGGGGAGAAATCTGAAACACAGGCAGTCCTCTGAATTTAAATCACTGCTTTGAAATGTTCAATACTTCCTATATAGAGGACCACTCTGGAAGCACCCTGCCATCTCATTCCATGCACTTGCTTCCTTAGGCCCATGTTGCAAACAATGCTGTCTTGATAATAGGCCACACCCCATGGAAATGGCATTGCAAGAGAAACAAAACCTGCTCAGTCAGCAAAGGGCACCATAATACCTCCCCATCCTTGGATCTTGGAGGAATATGACCCTTCACTTTCCTTCTGGAAAAAAAAATATCTTTAGGGAGGGAAGGAATCTGCTTTGTGATCTAAGAGGCTTGGGAAAGCTGTTGAAATGTCAAAAAGATATTTAAGCATCACCACCCATTATGACTATATATATATATATATATAGTCTGAAATTAAAGTAATACTAATCTACAATGAAAATGATAGGCAATACAATCAAATTCTAATATTTTGTGATGACTACAACTTTACTAAAAAATAATATTCACAGAATAGTTTTGGATGCTTCTGTTTGCTGGTGCTCTAGCTATTTTTCTAGTCCACCTGTTGGTTAACCCAACACCGGCTGCCGTAAGTCCTCCAAGTACCTCCTAAAGGAACAGTTTCTAGGACTCAACAGCTAGAATTGTAACACATTAATAATAAATTTTAAAGCTTAAGTTTCCTACTAGTTTAATGTTTGGCCATATGACTTAAACATAATGCAGTAAAACTTGATCAATAGTATTTAAAATGGAGGAAATGGGTATTTTTCCATTGGTTAACCTGAGCACTAAAGGCACTCATCTAAGAATTGGCCATAACACATCCCAACAGTATCTACTAATAAGGAACACTGAGTTTGAAATTATTAATAGGTAAATTTCAATTTCTGCAGGATGTAACAAGGTCAGTTTTAAGAGAACTCAGTTTCAGTGTCTACTGAACGAATTTTATTACTGAAACTCAGTGAAGTGAATGCTATGAGTAAAACTCATTTGAAATGGTAGCTGAATTACTTATAAAGACACTTTGCTAATTCTCCAGTTAGTAACACATTGATGCATATTTTGCCTCATGAACAGCTTTTGCTAGTTAGTATTTCCTAAAATAAAGGTGCCTGCATAGGAAGAAATGTTTGCTAATTAAGTGTATTGCTTGTATTTCCTTATACTGAGCTACTCAAAAAACACAATAAGAATCATTACAAACATTTGTAAGTTTTACTCCTTTCTTTGTTCTCAGTTAGCAAAGGCTTCATTCTATAAAAATTTTCATTTCATTAATAATAGTACAAAGCCTAGAATCAAGCCATATCAGAGTAAATGCATCAGAAAAATCAGTTCTCTTTTACATTCCATCTTATTCCCTTAGTCCTTTTGCTTTTATGCAGCAGAAACCAAGTCACACAGGGTGCCACCAACTGACAGGTTGAAGCAAAGAAACCTGCTAATGCAGCCAAAGCAGATAGAGAACTTGACTATGCCAATTTACGAAAGTTCCCAAAGCAGGAAATCATCAGCTTGTTCATTGTACAAGCAGATTATAGACGCGATCACGATCCTCCACCCTACAATCAATTATCCCCAAGAAGACTCTTCCTAGGAGGAAAGAGCTTACAGTGAATCACAGAACAATCCAACCTTCAACGTATAATGGAAAACATAATGCCCTAATGGTCTTAACCGCTGTAGGGACAAATGCTGTCACACAACAAGCATAGTAAAATGTATTTACCCTATATGATGATCATACACGCTCAGTAAACAATGACTCTTCCTCAAAAGCATCCAAGGACCCATAAACCTTCACCTGACTCACCCCTTTAATTGGTGCTGGTCCCCTTCTCCCTTTATGTCCCCACTGCTGTTATTGAGACTCCTCTGAAAAGCTCCACAAATATCTCAAGTCCACAGATCCTCTGACACAAGGAAAATGGCCTACGAGGAACACCTTGGCGCAGCACTCAACGCAATGCCATATGGGTTAGCTCAAAAGCAATTCACAAGTACAAACTATGAACATAAACATCAAATGGGAACAGACAATTGAAAGAAATTTAAAAGATATTGGAGCCTTTTATAAAATAATAGAAGAAGCGAATAGCAATATAACCACCACAATGCAATACTTCCCACACCCTCTATGAACTTTTGCACCCATTTTTGTCTGCCTGCTGTATGCCATTATTTCCCCACTTTTGAGGTGACCATAGATATAATTTAGAGCCAAGATGTACAGCAAGATTTTTTGGGCACTCTGCCAACTAGTTACATGAAACAGTCAACCACGGCTGAGTTCAGCACAAAACAATTTACAGACAAACCCTGGAAACAAAGAGTAAGGATTCTAACTACACAAGGATAGGAACTATCAATGCACCAGGCAAGACCATAGCTGATACTAAACTATGAAGGCCACCAAAGGAGGACACTGTCAAAGCCAACTAGCCCTTGATGGCACACAGGGACCCACGTCACTACCCCAGAACCCTGGTCCTTGAACATTGCTGAAACCTGAACTGCTACCTCCAAATAAATTCTTCATGTGTCTGCCTTAAAAAAAAAAAAGCACATTATGCAGCTAATTCAAAGGCCAGGCTGGGTGTGTTTAACTGGTCTAATAAAAGCCATGTTTCTACACCATGTGCTAAGGAGACCGGCTAGGTAAGCACATATTTTCTGTTCCTCTAACGATAGGTGAGCTCTATCTTCCTCGAAGACTCAAAAAGGATGGGGGATTCCTTAAATCTACAGGGGGATTCAAATGCATACAGCTGGGAAGATGGCACTGTAACACTGCAGGTTTATATGCAAAGACTCAGAAGCCAATCCTAACGCTAAGCCACCAACTATTCCTCCAGGACTGCATAAGTCCTGGACACATTCTTGCTGTTTCTTATCATCTCACACAAAAGGAAAAATGCATCCAAATATTCTCAAAGATGTACATTAAAAGGTATCTGAGATCAGTAATTTGAGAGAATGAACTTAATTGTAGGAAAAGTATAGGAAAAGGCAATTTTCTTGTCTGAAACACAAACATCCTATAGCCACCTAAGCAATGCTTTAGGATACATGCCTTAGAATCTGCCTGATTCATCTGCTTACACGCTTGTATCCTTTGCCAAGAATACCCTTCCTTCCATTTAATGGTTGCAATGGTCAGAGCTGGGCTGGGCTGAACCTGGGAGCCAGGAGCAAGGTCCAGGTCTCCCACGTGGGGGCAGGAGCCCAAGGGTTAGGACCATCCTCCACTGTTTTTTTGGGCTATTTGCAGCAGGAAGCTGGATCAGAAGTGGAAAAACTGGGAGATTAACTGGTGCCCATTTGGAATGCTGGCACGGCAGTCAGAGAATTAGACTGCACCAGCCCCAAAGCATTCTATCACACAATATATAATCACTGTTGTAACATGAAACTTGCTTTTAATTAAACCCCACTAAAATTCTACCATTTATCTTGATTATTTTTCATTTGATTAAAGGATGGCCTTCAACTATAAGGCCATTCACTTGATACTTTTGTTATAAAAAAATGGTTAGTCTACTTTATCCTTTCTAAAAGATGTGTGGAATCAACAACTACACTTACTGTAAATGTAGTGTTTTTATAACTTTTTTTAGAAGAAATAGGTAAACGTGTTTCTCCATAAACGTTTAGGAAGAGTGATATACATGTTTGAGCTGGACTGCTCTAAATATGAATGTTACGCTCTAGATGTCTAACTTACACAGCTTAACAATACCTCGACATAAGTCTCAATGGGAGATACTGGGTGCAGCACCTGTGCTGTGTTCCCTCCTACCGTGTCTTTCCTTTTGAAAGCCTGAAGTCCATGAGCTGAAAAAATAAAGTGCCAAAAGCAAGTGTCAATACAGTGGCTCAATATGAGCACGTGCCCAGTAGCACACACACTTCCTTTTCAAACATAGAAGAGCATGAACTGGCCAACACCTACGTGGAGGGCAGTGACTAGGAAGCAATCGGAAACTCACATAATTATCATCATTTGATATGTTCATTATGTACTTCACAGCTTTTCCAGGGCCAACACCTCTCCAAGAATAAATCAAGCATGATCCTTTTCGGTATTTACACACTGAGTAGTGGGAAACAGATCAAATGACCCAATACATATTTATATTTATTAGGAATATATTTATATTAGGAAGTAAATATTTATATTTATACTAGGTTGTAAGGATTTTCAAAGTGTTTAATATTATGACAAGAGGAATTATAAATGCATTTATTCTTAGAAAAAAAGTGATAATCTCTTTGTCCATAGGAAAGACCTCTTAATCATAATGTTATTAATCTCTGTCTCATTTTTTCCAAATGAAGCAGAGAAACTTCCTTTACAGATTAGAAAACTTAATTAGCATGTCTCTTGTGGTTAAAATGAATGCTCTGTCAAATCAGGCTTCATATATTAGACTTTAATAATATTTTTATTAAGTCATCCCTTATTAAAGATGAGTAATGAATCCATACAACACTACATATCCCCAACCTCAAGAACTCTGCCCTTGGTATGTGGACTTTATCTTCCAGCTTAGGAAGGAGGATCCCTGTGCAGGAAGCAGAAGCTGGGCTGAATGTTCTTTATTTTGAGCAGAATGTTATGTCTTTCATGTAGTGACCAAGCATGCCATTCATAAAAGCAGCCACACATGGTCAACGGAACAACCGCTCGGAAACGCAATACTTGGTATGGTCTGTGAACACATGTCCACCACCTCAGGAACTGTACCCATTCAGAACTTAATTACAGATAGGGGACAAAAGCCTTCAAACTTTTAACATTGTTTTTACAAGCAAATATCAATTTCTACAGATATTGTTGAAGAGAAATAAAGCATAGTGTATCACTTTGTCTTTTCTTCACAATTACTTGTGGAACTCACTTGTTTCATCAACTGGTCCCTTCTGAAAAGGCAGGTGCTTGCTTCTTAACACATCTCACCCACATACCTGGGTTCAGCAGTGCCCACTGCAAGCCAGAACTTGCAGGGCACAGACTGCTGGCAGAGCAGCCAATTAGAAGCCTCCTGGCTTCTCCCTCACTCCATAAAAATAAGGCTCCCTTGTGTCACGCTTTTAAAGACCTCCATTTTAAAATTAGATTTTGATTTTTTTTTCCCCTCAGAAACAGCTAAATCTCTGTTGAGTTACCAAAACACATTTTACAACTTAGATTAGCGTGCTCTGCCTTCCTGCTTTTTCGCAGCTGCAAGTTTTAAGAGGGAATGGTTCTGCTTTCCAACTGAGAATGGAAGTTTGTATTTAAAGGAGGAATTTTTTGATTTGTTGTCATCCAGGCATCTTCTATTTATTTTTTCCTAACCATTTGAGAACTTGCTTAAAACATCTTCTTGTGCAAACTGCAGAAGAACAAGGGTTTAAATATTGAGTTTCAAATGTGAAAGAAACATAGAAATTAACTAAAAAATAAAACAAGCCAGTTTATGAAGGGTACGAAAAAAGGTGAGAACCTATTTTCATCTCTTTACGGAACCAGGAGCTGAGAACCAAAGTAAAGTTAGTGAAAGGGAGCTATGACACACAGCATTCTTTCATTGCCAATGGAAAACTATAGCTGAACCATTAAAATCATCTTGAATTTATCAAAATGTTTCTCTACATAAGCATTAAGAAGGCAACCATACTGTCTACCAACCTTTAAAATACAGTGAGTCACATACTAACTTTTGCTGACAGAATACTTCCACATGAAGTGGGGGAATTATTGACATGAAAATGACTTTTTTAAAGCAAGCATTACTACACATGATAAATATAACTGTTATCCTAATATTTATCTAGAAATAGTCAATTTTTTACCATTGGATGAATACGATCCATAATTTTTATGTACAATTTCCTAAGTACATTTTCATAAGCAAAGATCATTTAATTCAGCTTCTAAAACCAGAGCTACCCATTCCTTAAATGAATAAATAGATGATCTTCTATTTAATAAAAGAAGTGACCCTCTACATTTATGGTGTAATCAGGATTTATCCACTTCTATGAAGGAACAATGAATGCCATAGCATAAAGAAATGATTCCAGTGGAGGGGGAACAAAAGTGTGTTGGAGAGTTCCTAGTCAGTTCCCTACCACCTGCTACTCTTTCCCTTGGAGGGAGGTTCCTCCTCATTTCCCAAGCTCCTCTGGCCGCCCAATGCCTTTACACTCCACTCCCCTCCTCACACTGCAATGGTTTGCTTGGATGCCTGTCTGCAGGATTCTCTGTGGAACCCAAGGGCAGGGAAACTGGAGGTGCTGTTCTTTTAAGCAAGCCATTAAAAATAAATTTTTACTCACCCTTGCTGACATGAGACCCTACAAGCAACTAATAGCTTAAAGTACAATTGGCAAAATTACAAGGGGTTTCCACAGAGCTATCAGGAGCCCAGTTTGTTTTGTTCAAAGCCTGGATATCAAACAGATCACCCCAGGTGTGTTCAGGGATTCATGGCGATCCACTCATGCTCAACTTCTGAAACAAACCTTTCCACTCCCACTGGCTGATTGTATTTAACTTTGCTAATTTTTTCAGGTTTTGAAAATTGTTGTCAACAAGAATGCAAATGTGCCATTTGACATATACCTGTAGGGCCCGGCGCGGTGGCGCAAGTGGTTAAGTCCTCGCCTTGCACGCCCGGGATCCCATATGGGCGCCGGTTCTAATCCCGGCAGCCCCGCTTCCCTTCCAGCTCCCTGCCTGTGGCCTGGGAAAGCAGTCGAGGACGGCCCAAAGCTTTGGGACCCTGCACCCACGTGGGAGACCCGGAAGAGGCTCCTGGCTTCGGATCGGCATAGTATCGGCCCGTTGCGCTCACTTGGGGAGTGAATCATCGGACGGAAGATCTTCCTCTCTGTCTCTCCTCTCTGTATATCCGCCTTTCCAATGAAAAAATAATAAAAAAAAAAATAAATAAATCTTAAAAAAAAAAAAAATAAAAAAAAAAATAAAAGACATATACCTGTAAATAACAGTGTTCTGTTGGAAAGAGCATCATACTTCAGTTAAATGACAATGACAGAAAGCATATTCTATACAACAAACTCTGGTGGCATATGTTTTCACAAATTCATTTCCAGAGGCTTAAGCTAATAGTGTTTATCACACAGTGTATAAAATGTGCTTATATTTGCAATCAAGGAGTAGTTAAGTATTCAACATACCCAATATGCCTGGACTTGGTGTCCTCAGACATATCAGAAGCAAACTTGGAAACAGAAGCTAAACGCCTAAGACAGATGAAATTAAAGGGGACCTTTACTTGGGTGGAATTTGACTTCGTAGAAAAAATGAGGAAAGACCAGCATTGCCACCATTGTGAGCAAATAAAGAGACTGTTAGAAAAAAGCAGCTTTGCAAACTTTTTTAATCAGATGGAAAATTCTAGAAGATGAGTCTTCATGTTTCAAGAGTCCTTGAAAGCCAAACTAAGACATCTAAAATTGATGCTGAAACCACTGGAGAACAAAGTGGTGGCGGATAGTTAAAATCTTGGATGTTAAGACAGTGGTTCTCAAAGTGTGGTCCAGCATCCATAGCATCTGAGAACTTCTCAGAAGCACAAAGTTGGGGGGTGAGACCTCAGATGTACTGAATAAGAAGAAACTGTTGGAGAGGGGTGCTAGTCCGTGAGTGAACCAGCCTCCTGGGTGATTCTGATGTGCAGACAAGTTTGAGAGCCAGCAGCTTACACACATTAAAGAAGTTCCTAGACCATTCTGGTAACAGCAAGTTAGTCCAACAAAAGCTGGTACAAGTGCCATGAGATGGAAGCCTTGGTACCCCAAGACCATTTCACATTTAACAGCATTTAAGACCACCCTTGAAAATCCCATTGGCTTCTGCTACAGGCTCATCACAAAAAGAAATTAAAAATGACTAAGTCTAGAGTGGGAATTACAGTCTCCTGGGTTTTTTCTCTTCCTCCTAATAAGAAATAAAAAGATTTCTCATCACCAAACATGTGTCAAGAGGAATCTGAGAACAGGAGAACTAACATTTACTTTGAGACCTCTTTCTGTCACACATATTTTTTCTACTTAATCCTCACAAAATGTTAAGTGTCAAGCAATAGTATTTCCTTTTCATGTAGATAAGGAAAATGGCTTAAAGTGGTAGGAAATTTTTAAAATAATGAATTCCTTAACACAAATAGGTAACTAAATCCATTTACATGTATATAAAGCATCAGGCAACGACCAAAAGTTTCCATATAAATAAGGAACTCATTTCTCCCCTGTTTTCTTGACAATGTTTTGTGGACATCTGAATTTAGTTACCCTTAAATCATTGTTTCCTCATTGGCATTCCCTGTTCAGGGATGGGGATCTGTCACACACCTTCCTTCATGAGAGACAAGAATTGATCGACGTGGCTAAAGGGTTTGAGGTCCAGCCAGGAGGAGGGAAGTGAGCAACCCATTGCTGATCAGAGGGACCATGCGACAAAGGGTAGTCATGGGAAGCCATAGCTAATCCATCACCCTAGCAACTCCTCCTTGGGCTCTGCCTCACTGTGGGCAAGTCAAGAGAAGGTGAGATTCCAGCTCAAATTCTTTATAAAACTCTTGAAGGGACTGACTGTGGGGATGGCTGTCTCCAACCTGAGTGTCTGTGTTGTATATGGAGCACTCAGTTCCACACCAGGGAGCACAGGCCTGGCCCAGCCCTTCCAAGCAAGCAGCCAGGCTACAGCCCAGGAAGCTTCCAGATTATCTCGAAGCTGAGGATGGACCAGGGACCAGGTAAAGGACAAGCTCAGGAAGCCCCCAAAGCAAAAGGCCCATATTCGGGGTAAGAGTGAAGGAACAAATGACTGACTGCTTACCTGGTTCTTTTCACGATGACCACCAGATCATACGGTACACCGACCCGAGATGTCAGCTGTGCAGGCCCACACATGATGGGAGCTGACTCAAGAAACCAGAGTACCCACATTCTGGGGAAAAAAACACCATTTTGCCAACTACCTATGCCCACTTAGTAGAGGATGCCTCTATACCACAGCAAGCACTCTACGCTGTTAACAAGCAATGAATTGAAAAGTTACATGTACTGTTTTCCAAAGCCTGCTTTTTAGAATTTAAAAAAATTGACATAAGGTTTAAAAAGTCTTAGAGGCTCCAAGGGGATTCTCTATGTTTTCCTACGATGCATGAAGACTATATGGGGCAACGATGGATGGTAATACTACATCTTCAGTGGCCCCAGTTCCCGAGGAGCAGTAACATTGGAGAGCCAGCCCAAGACAACAGCAGATTGATGGCCCTGATGACACTATACACCTGAACGTATCAGTGCTTAAAATCGAACATGCCATTGAGGAAATTTCAGGATACTGTATTCATACAATGTCTGTGCAAACAACAACAAAAAAATGGTTCTTTCAGGGAGAGGTATAAAAGAACAGTGCTTTTAATGTTCAGGGTCCTTTACATCTGCTGCTCAGTTGGAAACACTGTTAAAAGACCATTAGAACCTTAAGGTAACAGACCTCGAATGCTATGAAAGCCGTGCAGCAATTTGCTGTTTGTGTTAGAAGCAGCAGCCCGAGCCACTTCCTTTTCATGGGCTGAGAACAGCTTCTGTCATGAGCCGTGAAAATCAATTCCACAGTCACCAGGCTGCAGTGTGGCGGGAGGTGCTGCCCCTCCAGGCTGGCGCTGTACAGCAGAGCCTCCTTCTGGGCATCCCTGGCACCTTGCAGAAGTCACTGCCACCAGCTCCCCAGCAGGGCCGGAAGCGAATGGACGGTGCAAGACTCGCGGAACCTTCAGGCTTATCTCTCTGGACACTGGTTCTAATGCTTAATTAGGTGCAAATCAGAATTGTCACCCTGAATGAAGACAGCTTGAGGACACGCAGAGCTGGGAAAAGTCAGCTCTGGCTTGTTGATATTCTGCGTGCTACTCTTCCTGATTAGTGTCATTGAGAGGGACTTTTGGTTATAAAAATTTTAACCAAATCACACGAGGTTTTGTGATTTTGGTTGTTATTTTAAATGGAGAACACTTTAAAAATTTTCAGGGCTAAGGTCATACTTCTGAAAAATAAATATTTCAGAAGAATCAAGCAAGTTTGATCAAATGGTATACTTTATAAACTAATGGTTAGAAAGGTTAAAACACATGGCAAAGTTTGTTCTATGTTTTTCAGTTATTACAAAAGTTATTTCAATTAAAAATGCAACCCACACAGCATAAAAGGTCATTTTACCTATATATGTCCCTATAAAAGTTAATTTTTTATTAAACTGGAAGTCTTTGTATAATTTGCATTTTTCTGGGTTTATAATAATTCACCATTCTTAAGTCACAGAGATCAGCTTATTTTTGTGTCTATCATTCCTCACACTGTTAAATTTCTTGTATGACAATGACCCAAGCTAAGAAACTTACTCAAAGCTAAAAATTTGTGGTTCTTTGCTGTGAATATGTAATGTTACACCTTTGTTGTTTCAAGTGGAGTTTAAATGTGATTATCTAGTACATATTTAGACTAAAAATAAAATCATGGATTTAAGCAACCTATATGTCCATTGCACAAAATATCTAGATGTCTGAAGATATCTAGGTGATAAGAATGTCAATTTTTGTGATAATTGAAAAGGAATTTATTCATAATAGGTTAGGTTGTTGATGATCTAAGATTTAACATTTGCAAGGTATTTTATATTCAGTTGAAAGTGACCTTTCACGAGTGTCATGTGATTGTATAAATGAAATTAATACATTATTTTATGCAGTCTTACAAAAAGATTGGCCTAAACCAATCTTTTGCACTGGACCTTCCAGTATCTAACACGCCAAGTCTCCCAAAGAACACTAAATGAGATATCACATAACCAACACAGAAGTAAAAGCACAATAAAAGCCTTTCAAGCATTCCTGCTTGGTCATGTAACGGTAACAAGAAATTGTGTTTCCCAAATTCAGTGCAGATAAAGCTGCAACACATTAGCACGAAGGAATCCTGCACTTCCAGATTGCCAACCCTTTGGAAAGACCAATGCCCATTTTCCAAACGAAGCTCTGAAGCCTCCTAAAGTACTAGTTAGAAAACCACAAAGCAGAAATCAAAATAAGATATTCATTTAGTTACTGGTGGTTTTTACTGCAACACATCCCACAAAAGATTGAAAACATCAGGTTGTCAGATCAGACCCTTCGCAGAGACATCTCCATAAAGTCACAGGGCTCAAAGACCATCACGAACCGACAAGCGCCTCGGATGTATTGGATGTATCACTGCAGCAGCTTCCAGCAGCTCTTTCCTGCTGTGTTCTCACTTGTTGGGTTGTTTTGTTTTTACTACAATAAATTGTTACACTGTATTTGAAGAAAAAAATGTGCCTATGAATAAAGAAGCTAAATGTAAACAGCTTCAAATCTTACAGTTTAAGAACTCCTAATCAAGGAGACTTAGAAAATGGTTAAAATATAGCACTGTTTTCAGAAAAAAAATAAATCATTTTAAAATCTTACTTGTTAATGAGATAGACCTTTGGTCCACCAAATGCCCACAATGACTGGGGCTGGGCTAAGTGTGAAAGAGAAGCTGGGAACTCAAACCAGGTCTATGACATGGGAGGGAGAAACGGAATTACCAGTGCCTCTCTGGGTTGAGATTAGCAGGAGGCTGGAATCAATGTGGGATACAGAGATCCTAACAGGTGTCTTAACCACTCATATACCACTTGGGGTATGTTGCTGTTTTTCTAGCTTATCTTACAAATATTACGGACTGAGCTACTCTGATTTAACTTAAAATTCTTCATCTGCTTTTAGAAAATCTGCAACAAGCTTTCTTACAAAAGAAAACAGCTGACTGAAATTCACAGAAAGCTTAGGAGGAAACACCTCTAGTTCCTTGAAATTCAACTGAGCAACACGTGGCCCCTGCTAATCACAGCTGTCCCCCAAGAAAGGAAGCCAATTTCTCAAGAAATCCAAGAGCCGAAGTAAGGAGCAGACCTGCCACTGATAAAACATACAGATCCCAGGGGTGCAGGCCCAGAATGGATGATGCTTTATCTCTAATGTGTATAAAATGAAAAGTGACCAGCTCTCAGTGTAGTCTCCTTGCATCAGAGTGCAGAGGTCAAGAGAAAAATGGTTAGGTCTAGTACACCTGGGAGTCTCGTGCAGTGAAAAACAATTCACAGACAAGATGAACCGATGGACACTCTTGACCTGAACTCTTCTACAAATGATCAAGTCGTGATAAAAATAAGAAGCATTTGTTCCCACTAGAAGCATGCTTTATCAGCAAAAAGCAAAAGCGGGGGAGGGGGATATGGTGAGAGGAAACTGGAAGTGCCATTGCCCACTTTCCGCTTGTGAAGCGGCCGAGTTTCTCTTCAGCTACTGAAGTTAGTTGAGCGCATGGCAGCTGAGCTGGGCCCCTTTTGTTCCAGGCACAGAGTACAGTATTACATGATCCAATCACTCTTTCTTTGAGTCCCCCTAGTGGCCAAGGTGAACTTTTCAAAGAAATCTAGGGCAATGTGCAGAGCAATTTGTAGCAGTAACATGCCGACTGGAGATTCTTACCCATGACCTAGCTGAAATTCCTAACAACTATTATCTGATAAAAACGTGTATTCAAAACCACACTGAATAGCAACAAAATGCAGCCCTTTGCCTAGGATACCACCTGGCTAATAGTGTCAGCATCATCCTGGAACTTGTCAAAAATCTAAATTGTCTCACACACACATACACACACACACACACACACATCCCCCAGATCTACTAACAGAGAAACTCTAAGAGGTGGAGCCCAGCTGTTCTTGTTGGGAATGTTCCTAAAACACTCATTGTTCTGGATGGTTCTCAACTCAGGAAATACATACGAATTTCATCAGGAAACTGGGAAAGGAAAGAAAAGAGGAGGGAAAGCAACTCAGAAGGGATGGATGGAGGCCTGGGGTTAGTCCTTCCTAAACCAAGTAGGGGACTGTATCTAAAGATGCCCAAGTGTGGGCACATTTCGAAAGATTCCACAGAATTCTTAACATACAACCTTGAGTTTTCATGCCTCTTTCCATTCCACAAGAACTGATGGTTAAATTTTCAGAAACAGAGTGACATGGGTGTTAAAGTATTGGTAAAATTAAACTAACCATGGAGGGAACATTTACACAAGAGAACTAACAAATGCTACAAACCAGGATGCCCTTCTTCACCTCCCTCCCCATCAGCCAATAGTTACACATTCTGCTATTAATCACTAGTTAGGTTTGAGAAGCACTGGGCTAAGGTAACAATGCCAAGTATTTAAATCACACAGCTTGGGTCATTTCCATTTCTCCATTGCTACTCAGTTCCTGGGTTTTCTGATTAATATCCTAGAGGTTGGTCAAGGAGCATTCTGGGTACACCTGTTACAGACCAAGTAGACTGGCCCTTCGCTTTGTCCTACTACTCTTCCATGTGGGAAGTGTTCTTGGATTGAGATGCAGGAATACCTGTGCTGTGACTAAAAGGGCGGTCCATCTCATCGGGGGGAGACAGGTGTGAGCACCCTTTTGGGGCCACTGAGGATTGTCAGGATGCTCTGACTACATGGAAAGGACCTTGCAGACCGAGGACGGAAGAACAGAAAGGCAAGGGAAAAACATGGATCCTCTCTTTCAGAACTTCCCTGTGCCCAGGCTTCTTGCCATGGAAAATGACAGCTCTCCATGATTTTGCAAGCCAGTGGGGTCAGCCTGCTGCCAGAAGTATCTTTGTGGACATAGCTGATATTGGATAATTTCAGAGGAGACTTTTGACAGCCTATCTGCTGTATATTCATATTGGAACTGCTACATAGCAAAAGTATTTAAAACTTTCTTTGCAGTTGTGCGTCTTCATTTTCAGATGACCTCACCTGTCCCTCCTCAATCCTCCCCTTCCGGCCTTTAGCATCTCCTGCTGAACTGTCTCTAAGTCTCCTCATTGATCTCCTCATGTCCTTGGGTTTCTCCCCACCCTCCCCTGAGACAACCAGATCACAATGCTTGGCCAAGGACAACAGTGGGTTCACAAGCCTGCCAATGACCTAGGGGATTACCTAATCTATGTCGTTCACCACCCAGGGTTTCTGAGGCTGTCCAAAAATCCAACCTCACCCACCGGTCATTATCACTCTTTTCAAGCTCTTACTGCTCCCTTTTCACATTCATTTTTAACTTCACCTTTCATGGCCCTTTGTCAAATGCCACACATTCTACAAGTCCCAGTGAAATGTTGTTTCCTCCTTACCTTAAAGCCAAGTTAATTATTTCCTTCTTTGATTCCCATCATTAAAATCTATACTGATACTGGCCCATTAATTTACTGGCAAAGTACCGTTCAAGTCTTAGAGAATGAAGTAGTTTTCCGTACTGCTAAGATTTTAAGATTTCTTTTTATGCTGTCATAGTACAAATAACCCGATTCAATTTCATAACCTCCCAGATTACATGTTCTTTGATTCTATAATTCATAACAATTCCTCTGATCCTGTCAAACTCCTTTTCTGCCATGGATATTGTTTAACTATCCTATATGAAAGGCACAGAGACACACAGACATAATCTCCCAAGTACTTCTTTACTCCCCAAACATCATGTGGGTGACATGGATCCAACCTCTTGAGTTACCTGTTGCCTTCCAAGGTATGCATTAGCAGGAAGCTGACATTGGAAACAGAGCTGAAGTCAGAGTACTTGAAAGCAGAAAACTGGAATCAGAAACTGGACTACTTGAATCCAAGCACTGGGCAGAGGAGGCGGGAATCTCAAGCGCAGACTCTCAGCCCTAGCACGCAGCCCTGCCCAGTGAGATTTCTAATAGCCATTCGTTGGTATTGAGTTTTGCTTCCATTAAAACTCACAGAGAGGGCCAACTCTTTTGGTGCAGCAGTTTAGGCCACTGCTTATAAAGCCAACGTGCTGCTGGTCAGAGTGCCTGTTGGGTCCAACATGCTGTGTCAGATTCAGCTTGAAGGTATTCTACTCAGGAAGGCAGAAGGTGACCCTGCTAGTGGATCTCTGCTACACATTTGAGTGACAAATGGCACCTGGCTCCCAGGCTCCGTCGCTGTGGACATCTGAAAACTCAGCCAGTAAACCCAAAATGCTTTTGTCTCTCTCACTGTTGTTTCTTTCAAATGGATTAATAAGCCAATCTTACATACAAGCACATCCACATAAATGAAACCAAAATATGCATAAAAGTTGATTAAAAATTCAGCGATATTTTGTTAATCTCTTCTCCCCATCCCCAATTTTATTTTCTCCTTCTATCAATAACCCTCTATCACATATACATATTCCAATTCATTGTCTGTCATGTTACATGATAAATAATTTGATAAAGTATGTGCCACTGAAATCTAGTTATCCACTATGTGTTTCTAGAACCCTTCCTTCCATTTCCATAGGCACCACACAACAGTGAAACTAACATCTCCACTCTTTTTGTGACCATTTGAACCCCTTACATCCATTCTCCACAACCAATGTAACATTCCAAAACCATGGCCAACCCTTGTCATGATGGCCTATTCTTACCATTCTCAAAAGGCTGGAGTACTGAGTTCAAGTCAGCTGGCTGACCCATAGGAAGACATGACCTCTAGGGGGCAGTACTACAACAGCCACTCTGATTGGAAAGCAATTGGGTGGCCTGGAGGGACACAGCCCCCTTGGTATAGGGCCCTCCACAACTAATAGAAGAGCCATCACAGAGAAGGGCAGGAGTTAGAGGACATTTCCAGGGGGCATCTAAGAACTGATGTTCTGAGAAGGAATCGTGTATATCAAGGTAAGGTCACTCAACAGGCAAGTCCTTCAAATCTTGAAATCTTGCACAGCCCCAGAGTTTGGTTCATAAGCACAGGGCCATTTTGCAGGGTATACAAGTCAGGTAGGTGCGTTATGAAATAATCCCATGTGTGAAAACTGGAGTTTACTGCTGGGTAGTTTTTGTGCCTTAAGAAATAAATAAATAGGCCTGCTATGAAAAAGTCCACAATGTAGGGGTCAATACAAAGCAGCAGATACTGTTTCTTTGCACAATTGTCCCCAGGCTCTACTTACCCATTCTTTCTCACTCGTCCCCAACTTACAGGCCACTCCTCACTGTTGAGGCTCCTGTGAAATGCTGTTCAGTTCAGTCACCCTGAGTTCCTGGCCTCAGGACTGGCTCCCCAAGTTTCTGCTTTCTGGATGAGATTAAACTTTCCCAAGCCTCTATACAGCCAGCTTCAGACGCAGTGATGGACACATGGTAGATATTTCAAGTCATATTTCTTACAGAAAGATAAGAAAAAGCTCTTCACATATTCAATCACCAGGATGATATGTAAAGGTGGAATTGAATTTCTGTTTTGTTATCAACTGGTTCATTAGTTTAAAAATTACATATCACCCAAAGGCCATTCAAACTTTTGATATTTCCTTCTGGAATGTACCATCTGAAGTTATTTATTTTAGAAAATCAACAGTACTTTCAGATTTATCATTTAAGCAATAAAAAATAATTTTTTTTTCAAATGCAAAAAGTGATGAAACTATTCAAAGTTTGTGCCAGCTAAAGTATTTAAAAATTTGGCCACAAAGGGATATACACACCAACTTGAAATAAATATTAAATAGCTGTTTATACTGGCAAGACAATTCTAACATGCCTTGCTATAAGTCTTCTGAGACCTGTGATTTAAAGGGAGAAAAGGCCATATCATAATGTTGCTTTGTTTAAATTATGTGGTTAAAATCATTTTATCAACAATTATTATACTATAATTTTCACCTAACATGATGATTTCTATACAAATCTAGTAACTGAATATAGGTAATTCTGGGTTAAAACTCCTAAACAATTTGTATTTTACAAGTGTTCATAAATTTCACCCATCATTTTAAAAGAACATTATTCACTTTATTACATGAATTATGGCATAATCTTTATACCACAATATTTTAAAGAATATAATGGTATAGATTTTAAATCAAGCTCGCTATTGGCCTATATTTCTATTCACTAGCTCCTAAGATGCAAGGCAGTAAAAAAGTATTTTATGTAAAAAAATATATCAGTCAACTCAAATGAACTCTGATTCTCCATGATGACATATTATCCTCTAATTAAATCAGCTAAGATAACTGTTTGCAGGAATCACTCCGAAATTAATTCCCAAATGAAGAGTTTAACAAGTGGCACTCTGAATAGCCCAGGTTTTAAATTACTTTGATACCTGGAATTAATGATTCCTTCAGAAATTTATGACTTGCTGAATCATTTAAAAGAAAAATTTGAAGTTTAGCTAATTCATTTACATCATGCTCTTCTTTGGAAGGCTTTTGCAGGTATGGGCTAGCAGAGGGCAATGAAATCATAAATCTTTGAATCAGAGAGACAAGTTTAAATGGAACAATTTATCCCAATCTAGGATGCTTAATAAGTCTGTGAAAGCATTAGAGTCACCAGGCAGTTTTCTCCATTTTTGTCAATGTGATATTTATGAGCAAACCGAAAAAGGTAGGTATTAATGACAAATGTATTCAATTGCTTGGTTGGATAAGGGACTAGGGTGGAGGGGCTATTTCTAAACAGAGGCAAGGCCAAGGAAAGTTAAGCATCATATATTTTGAACCTCAAAGCCAATAAAGAAGGAATAAAAGTGACTAGTGTTTTGGAATACAAAATAATATACTTTTACTATGGATCGAGCTAAATATTTGATCATTAGGGAACAGTTTTTTTCTTTGATGCAAAACTTTAAGTGAACACTAAATATCCAAAACTGAAAATGGGCAAATACTGAAAATGATGTTGTCATTTTTGTCCTCATCTGTGAAGGCTAACTCCTCCCTCACACTTCTCTCCTCCATGAACAAATTCTTATAAAGCAGCTTTGTTGTGCTAAACCAATAATCCACAGGCCTAAGATGGCGAGAGAAAACAAAACATGGACTTCAGCTACCATGTCTCATACAACTGACCATTTGCACGATGCAATGGTCAGGAAAACACAAAAATACATGGTCAATTTAGAGACTATAAAATACACATTTCAATCAGGTTTTGAGAAGTAATAGATGCTTTAAATAGAGAAGGAGTCAGCATGTACCTGTGTGAAAGGATACATGCATGCACATGGAGATTAGTAAGCTGTACACACAGCAGATGAAGAATTGATTAGCATGTATTTATCTGACAAACGCTGAATTCTTACCTCTGCAAGGCAGTGGGCAGGTTAGGCCTATGGATTCTGGAGACAGTGTATTTAGGTTTGACATTTAGCCTCTGCACCAGCTGAGACACTACTGAGCAACTCAAATTAAATTTATCATGCAGTATTTTCATTCACATGAGGGAGGATGTTAGTGTCCACTAAATTACTGGAAGGATTCGATCAGGCACTGACATAAAGGTAAGGTGTAGAGTTACATGATAGCCACATGCTACCATATATGTTCAAGATACTAAAGTTCTCTTAGATAAGCAATGAAAATGGCAGTAGTGCAGGTTGAGCAATGGTTAATTAGAACATATTATGATTAGCAAATCCAATAAGGATCAATGCCTAGAACACCAGCAGAATAAGCCCAAGACAACACCATCCAGGTGAGCATTTAGCGTAACGCTATGTGCAGAGCGCCATGCTGCTGGATGCCACACTGCTGAACGCCATGCTGCTGGATGCCACACTGCTGGACGCCATGCTGCTGGATGCCATGCTGCTGGAACATCCTTTGGTTTTCAGCCCCGGTTCCTGACATCAGCTCCTACCTATGCAAACGCTGGCAGAATAACAACACTGACCCAAGTAACTAAGTTCCTATCACCTTACTAGAGGCCAGGGCTGTGATCCTAGGTCACGTGACCTGGCCCAGCCTCACCCGTGGTAGGCATTTGGGAAGTTAATTAGCATAAAAGGGAATGCCTTGGTTACTCTTGTATCCCCTTTCCTGGTCTCACAGGTGAAAGCATTTTTTTTCTCTCTAACCTTTTAACTATAGTTTTTAAAAAGAAAACAACATTCTCTGAACTTCCCAGACTTTTAAGGTATTATTTCCAATCATAAAGTTCCTCTAAAAGTAAGAACCACTAAACTGACTAGGACCAAAACATGAAGTCAAACAGTATTACTAATACTTGAGGAAGAACTGGAATGTTCCACGCTGACCTTTGGTCTAAATAGTGGATGATGTACTGTTTTAAATTTTCCCAGAACGAGAGGAAATGGCCAAGCATATTGCAAAAGCTATGGGCTCCATACGTGGAATTATTTCTCTACCACAAGAATCGCTAAGCATTAGAATGGATTGCAGAGAAGTCTCAAGAGTCTACCACTTCGGAGGTCTTTCAAACAAAGACAGATAGCATCCATCTGATCTGCCGGCAATGGTTTAAAACCAGGGCTGAGTGAGGATTGATGGCGCAAGCTCCCCTAGAAGGTCTCCCCTCCTGCAAGCATCCTGGCAGCATCACGTAATATATCACCTATCACAGTCTCGCATCTGCTGGGGTTGAAGACCTCGCCTTTATCTAACAAGAGGGCAATGCTATTCGCCCATTGTGAGTCCTCAGTAAAAGTTTAATGAAGTCAGGAGGAAACATAATGTCCTTATTACTTCTGCTATTTTACTAAGCCAGCGACCTACAAATATCTCTCAGCTAGAAAAAGTTAGCACAGATCTGAACAGCATTTCTTCTGAAGTTCATGTTCCCTTGGCAGGCTAACGGCACATGCCATTTCTCAAGCAAGTCATTAGATGTCTAAACAAAGTAAAGGATGAAAGAGTTTAAAGAGAGGATAACTACCACAGAAAGTCTTCCCTACACTGTATAATTAAATGTAAATTGTATGGAGAATGAGGGAGGAGAGAAAGTGTGTGTTCCTTTAATAACAGGCTATGTTTCCCAAGTGATTACTCTAACAGCAAATCCAATTTATCATAGCAGTAAGTCTACTTTGAAAAAAAGAAAAGAAAAAAAACTCCTCAAGAGCAGAATTAACTCTGCATTATTTTCATGTCCACTGTATCTCTGACCCCACGGTGATCTGTGCCTCAAAGAACACCAAAGCAGCAAAGACAGCGGGTCCTTCCTTCCTGGAACGTGGGTGACTTTAACCGCGGTGGTGCACACGTTTTAGGAATGCATAGGCAATAAGAACTTTGATTGCAAACGGCTAGGAGCGCGCGATGGGGAAGCCACCTCTGAAATCCCTTCTGTGGTTAAAAATCGACTGAAGCCTTTCCATTAACTCCTGGGAATTTTCTCAACAAAGCAAATGGGGGGCTAGAGAAATCCTTTCCAAGGAATGCCTTCACTCTGATTTGAAGGGGATTTGCAAAAGATGAACTCCATTCTCCCACAAAAGAGGGCTCAAACCATTTTCGAAATGCTTAACTATTTTCTTCTTCTTCAAGACATATCTAAAATCATGTTAGGAAATGTCTGCATTTTGAGATACCCTGAAGAGAAGCCCCGAGTGAAGGCGAAAAAGTTCCTGTGATAGCCGAGTCACACGGCAAACGTTTTAAAAGTTCAATCCCTGAGATTTGGGAAAAGAAAAAAAAAAAAGCTGATCCTTATCAATTAATTAAAAAGAATGAAATAACAGTAGACAACAGGGAGAGGGAGTGGAGAAACTTAAGGAGCAGTTGGGGCAGTGGCTCTCTATCCATTGATTAACAAATTAAGGAGCTCCATGCTGGGGAGACCAAGTGACAGAGAGAGAAAAGTGGGCTTGTAATTCACCCGCAGGCTCTGCCTCTCCTTCACAGGGAATCTGGCTCTGAATGGAAAGGGCTCAGTATGGTGTGCAGTGCTACCGGCTCGGCGTTGTGCACGCTCTTAGGGGCACTATCCAAATTCATACTAACATGTTCATTTCGGAGTATGCAAAAACCCTCATTCCTAGAACTTGAAGCTTCACCACGGTAAAGAAAAAAAAAAAAAAAGTAGCGATTCCACAAGGTATCAGAACTGTGCTGGTTTCAGAGATCCCACAAAATGCTTTCCGTACGAGGGACCAGAGCCTGGGCACGAGGCAGAGCGAGGCTGATGGAAATTTAGCTCATTGCTCAGTGGACCCGAGGTCACGGAAGACTTCATCCACCCTGTTTGAGCAGCCGGCGCACACAAGCATCTCCTGGTCTCCCCGGCCTCTCACAGTTCTGTTCTCTAGCAGCCAGAGGATTATCTCTGCCCAAGGCGTTTCATTCACAGAGCTCCACAGCAGCTCGGATTTTCGGTTGGAGCTAAGAACCGGAAAACACGCACGCAGGCTCCCTTGTACCAGTTGGAAACCCAGCGCAACACACACTGACGTGAGAAAAAGGTTGGGGGGCAGGGGGTGGCCGCTCCAGCACTCAGCGGAGGAATGCCTGAGGCCCTGCAAGCCAGAGACCCCTGAAGGAACCAGGGCGGCGGAGACATCCTCTGAAGTTGGCTGAGCTTCCGGAGCCAGCGAGGCCGCCCTGCAGACTTGCGCGGGCAGCTGAGGCTGTCTCCAGCAGCACCAGTGACCAACCGCCACAGGGAAGCCCCCAGTCTGCAACAAGCAGCTTGGAAACCATCCGCCTTCACCTTCCCTCCACCCCCACACAAAGTAAAGCAACCCTAAGATACCCGGGGGCAGTGTCCCTGGAGCGGTTTCTCGTACTCAGCTCGCCCCCCAAAGTCCCGGCGCGGTGCACTCCACCTCGGCGAAGGACGCCGGAGTGCAGACGGGGCTGGGGGAAGCCTTGTGCTTCTCTCCGCCACCCCTGCCGGCGCGAGGGCGGGAGCAGGCAAGGCGCCGCTCAGACTGTGGCACTGTGCAAACTGCGGTCGCAGTTCTTCCAAGTTTGCCGGGGCGAGAAGCACAGGGTGGGTGCCCTGCTAGGGACTTGCCTTCACCCCGCAGCCACCCTGGCCTCCCCGGCCTGGAATAACATACAAGAAGCCGAACGGCGCGAGAGCACGGGGCGGAGGGGAGGGACCAAGGGTGCTCCCGCGTGTGCACACAATGAAGCGGCTTGGAGGCACACCTTCCTGCCGCTGGAGAAGCCTCAAGAGCATCCACTGCCTAGCGGGGAGATGCGATGTCCCCAGAGAGCCCTAGCAGAAAGTGAGCACCAACTCAGCAACAGGGGGGAAGGGGGAGGGCCCTGGAGGGACTTGTGGCTGCCCGGGGCTGCAGCCCGCTCCAACCGCACTTACCTGCGATCTCCTGGTAGGGGATGTCCGCCAGGCTGAATCCCTTGGCACCGTACGCCTGGCGGACCTCGCCGCAGCTCCGAGCCTTCAAGTCTGCCCCGGCCGTGAGGGATAGCAGCAGCCCAGAGAGAGGAAGGATCGCAGCCCCGATGCAAGAAGGCATGGTGCAACATGCAAATCCAGCTCCGTCAACCCCGGGCCCGTGCGCGCTCTTCACCTTGCCCCTGGAACCGAAAGTCCGCCAGAGCCAGCGGCACGCTGCTCTCCGCTGCCCAGCGTCACCCCCTTCCGCCAGCCGAGGGGACGAGCAGCGCAGCCCTCTGGACTGTGCTCAGCAAACTTTTATAAGCCAGATGGAAAATGGCAAGCCAACCAGGACTGGCTGAGGAAGTAGCCGCCTTGCTTCGCTAGCCCCCCAAACCAGAATCGGTGTAATAAAACACGAGGAGAGAGGGGAAGGGAAAAGAAAAAAAAAAAAAAAAAGCAAAACAAAACCAAAAACAACCACAGGGGTTCAGAGCTGAGATCCGAGTTCCAAGCCGCAGAATCGGGGAGTGCTGGGAGCAGGGCTGGCTGGAGTGTGCACTGAAGGTGGGAAGGCACGTCGGCCCTCCAGGAGGAGGCGCATAGGCAGGCGCGCGTGTTGGTGCGAGCGCGGGGGCTCGGGAGGTCTGTGCGTGGAGGTATGTGTTGGGGATCCAAGGGAAACCTCCGCCTTGCGCAGACTGAGGGAGCCTGTGAGAGTCCTTCTGAAATAGGAAGAGAGAAATCCTGGAGACAGACGCGGGAGGCGAAAGGAAGGAGAAAGGAGGGGAGAGAGAGAGAAACGTGCTACACATTGCACAGCCGAAATTCAGAGGCTGAGTCGGAGACAAAACCTGGACTGGATTTTCTCTCTACCCTGGGGAGGGGGAGTGCGCGGGTTGGAGTAAAAGTTCCAGTTTTCTGATTCA
The DNA here is from genome assembly GCF_017591425.1 of Ochotona curzoniae. Taxonomy (NCBI): domain Eukaryota; kingdom Metazoa; phylum Chordata; class Mammalia; order Lagomorpha; family Ochotonidae; genus Ochotona; species Ochotona curzoniae. The sequence continues at coordinate 13,755,574 of NW_024466502.1, forward strand.
CTTTTCAGCCTTCATCCTGGACCCCTAATGCCACCTTTAGTGCTAAAGTCTGCAATCTAGGAAGACAAAGTATTGAAGCATCATTAACGTAGGTTGTTACTCTCCATTTTTGTGACGCTTAAGGGCGGTGAAATTCCAATGAATGCTCTGGACCCTCGCTACACAGAGCCAAAGTAGAAATCCAGAGAGACCCGCGGCCTTGGACAGCGGAGCACAACCATCGCTCTAATTAGTCATACAACTTTCGCTTGGCTTGATCTGTTTCTCAGTTCTGCTAGTTGTATTCTCTCCATTCAACAATCCTCCCTTCCTCCTGTCCCCTCACCTTTCTCCCTGGAATACTCCAAACTTGCGGCTCCTATACTGTGGTGCTTAGGATGGGAAAGAACAGCGAACTGAAGGATGAACACCATAGCAATGAGACAGGGGGAGCTACTGAAGAGAAGGTAGCTTTCACATTTGATGCTGGCCACATTAGATTCAACAGCTTCTTTCAAATTAAAAGAAAAAAAATTAAAGCAGGGAAATTATTCAATTCTTTTCTTCCCGTCTTCTTGTTTATACTAAAATTCTTTGACAGAGGGTGAAAGTGAAAGTTTCGGCCCGGCTGATTTTCAGTCACTTGCGAATGCTGACGGACACACTGGAATGCCTGCAAGGGGCAGCAGAATGTGTGTTGAAACCTGAAGTTACTAAAGTAGCTTATTTGAAATCAGGCCAAATTTAATACTAACAATGCTTACGGACTGGCGTGCCAGTGGATTAAAGTTAAGATGGCATTTGGAAATTACTGTGGGATAATGCAGAATTTCATGGACCCATCCCACCTGTTAACCTACACTTTCCTGCTAATGCTCTTAATGACCAGAATGGTTCATGACATTTGAAATGCTCTGCCTGTCACGGTCATCACAGGCCCCTTCGCCATCATGGCGACACATTGGGGATCTTTTCTTCCTCTTTAGCCATTCATCCCCTTCTGCTCTCCAGAAACTTCCAAGTATAGCCATCCTTTCTCAATGAAGCTCCAAAAATGCTGTCTTGTTTAGTTTTTTTGTCTTCCAGTGTCATGATTCAAAGCAAAATTGGAGATGCAACCATATCTTTCTATAAATAAAATTCTCATTTTTTCCCTCACAGTTTTAGCATGACATTTGGCTTCATGATGCTTCTTCTCATTGGAGATCTTACTTGAAACATTGATTCCTTACAGCCATGATTGAGATAACAAAAATACACTCTTACATCTTTTTTTTTTAAAGATTTATTTTATTTTTATCGGAAAGGCAGATATACAGAGAGGAGGGACAGAGAGGAAGGTCTTCCGTCCAATGATTCACTCCCCAAGTGAGCGCAACGGTGGCGCAGTGGTTAACGTCCTCGCCTTGCACGCCTGGGATCCCACATGGGCGCCTGTTCTAATCCCAGCAGCCCCACTTCCCTTCCAGCTCCCTGCCTGTGGCCCGGGAAAGCAGTCGAGGATGGCTCAGACTTTGGGACCCTGCAGAGGCTCCTGGCTTCGGATCAATACTCTTACATCTTTTAAAGGCAAGGTCAGTCATGTCAGGAATGGCTGTGGTTAACCTGTTTCATTGCGATAGCAAGACCTTCAAAATGATTCCTACAGGGCCTGGTGTGATAGTAGTAGTGGTGGTTAAAGCCCTCACCTTGAACCTGCTGGGATCCCATATGGGTCCTGGTTCTAATCCTTGCTGCTCCACTTCCCATCCAGCTCCCTGTTTGTGGCCTGGGAAGGCAGTTGAGGATGGCCCAAAGCTTTGGGACCCTGCACCCATGTGGCAGACCCCAAATCCTGGTTCTGGATTGGCTCAGTTTCAGCCCTTGCAGTCACTTGGGGAGCAAATCATTGGACAGAAGATCTTCCTCTCTGTCTCTCCTCCTCTCTGTATATCTGCCTTTCCAATAAAGATAAATAAATCTAACAAAAAACTGATTCCTACAATAGTTTCTATCAAAGCGAGAGGTATGCACACTCCAGATGAAAGAAGTAAGCACCCACATAATCTACTACCCCATGCCAGAACACATTGCAATTCACCATCACCTCGCAGTGGAGCAGATGATTCATTAAAGAGGATATTTGGAGGTGGGGAGAGCAGATGCATAATTACTTGAAAAGTGACTAAACCTTACATATTTAATGTGCATCCAATACAGTCACAGAGCAACACTTTATTACACATAGTCCCTGCAGTTATAATATGACCTCAGGATTTGTGGCAATACCAGGCTATGTAAATAACCACTAATTTAATGAAATATAAGCAGTTTGTTTAAGCCCATGAGGAGATTAAAATCGTTTAGGGTAGGTGTGTGAACTTTAGTATGACCAAACAATTAGGTAACCTGCTTTACTCTGGCTCTGTCCACTTCTTGGGTAGCACAGTCACATTTGAAGTGGTGGAGGAGACAAAGTCCAGACAAGGCTGAGAGCGAGAGTCTAGACAATGTATTGCAACAAGTGTGGACTGTCACAGAAGTTTCTGGATAAGGCCTCACTATAAGGAAGAATCCTCATGCAGCAATTGGTTTTAGAAGAAATGTCACATAAAGGTCTTGAGTTGCAGCTATACTGTTTACATTTGGTTTTGTAGAATTTGGAATATTGAAAAGCATCCCACAAGAATCACACAAATGGAAGCAAGAAGGTAAGTAGGAGATAAATAAAATACTGAAGCTGCAGGTGTTAAGACTCAGAACAGCATGCTGAGGGTGAGGAGATAGATTTGGAAGAAAGGAGTAGCATGATTCAGGGCTTGATGCAACTCACAAAAGTTACTAGATTGTGACTATGTCTCATTGGGGGGATACGTGTATTCAGACAGAAACACTCTTGCTTATAGAAGTAGCACTTTCACATCTCTGCTGTTTTTGAGTGTTTTCCCCCAGCAACCCATTTTGGGCAAGATATGCATGGAGTTTCTGAGATCTTGACTTGTAGAGAAAAAGGCTAAAATCTTTAGGAGCAGCCGTAGTGGACATGCAAGTGAAGACGGCTCTGTTACTCATGTTCTCCTCATCTTGTCTTCTTTGCTACCACGAGGCTGACCATATTTGGAAGCCAATGTTCTGACTACTACAGGACAAATAGCAATTGGTCTAAATCAACTTAGTCCATTATTTTTCCTTTTCATTAAATGGTGTCAGAGAGGGTGCAAGGCTATAGTCTATTTAATTTAAGTCTATGTAATTTAAAAAGTAGATTTCTGGGAAAAAAAGTTTTTCCTTTTAATCAAAGGAAAAGAGGGTATTGCATCTTTCCTCATAGAGAAAGATGACCAACCATCTTATGATTAGGAAAGAAGACATTGTTAACAAATAGAGAGTAACAAAGCAGAAACACTGAAAGAATTTATATCCTTTATATCCCATAGTGGTCATCAACCAACCATTCAATTTCTTAATAGTCAATGATTATCCCGTAGTTTATGCCATGGTTATTTCTTTCTGCAATTTCAGAAATGAATAAAATATAAATGTATGTAAATTATCACAAAAATGATTTAAATGTAAGCAATGGAGATTAGTAGCAAATATACACAAGAGAACACAAATTAGAGTTACGAAATCCAAGTTAGGCAAATTTCAAACATGAGCATATGTAGTCAATATCAAAGAAAAGAAATATTGAGAAAATGATACTCATCTGGTGACTGGATAGGTGTTGGACAAGATACAATAGTGTGTGACATGGGCTAAACTAAGTGGAAACATCAGGTCTGACTGTAGTATGATAACTGAATGTGGACTCCTGGGAGAGTGAGAGACTGAATTAGTGGTACAGCAAGACAATTCTTCACTTTGTGGTGCAGGCATGTCATATGAGGACCAGTTCATGTTCCAGCTGTTCCACGTTCATTCCTGTTCTCTATTTATGCCTGAGAAAGCAGCAGAGAAAGGCTCAAAGTCATGGGGCATTGCACCCACTGGGGAGACCAAGAAGAACCTCCTTGCTTTCAGCTTCAGATCAGCTCAGCTCTGGCTGTTGCAGGCTTTGGGGGAGAGAACCAGAAGAAGGAAGACTTACTCTCTGCCTTTCCTTCTTTTTCTGTAAAATTTGCATTTCAAATAAAAAATAAACCTTTAAAGGAATTTTTGAATCAATTTTTATTAGTTTTAAAAACTTTTGGTTAAAAACATTATAGATTCACTATTTATGCATTTGGTTGTACTGATTTATGAATGAGAAAGTGAACTATTCAAGGTTTTCTTTGTATTTTTTTTTTCTGTATCAAAGCAGAACAAATAAGTTCAAATGAAATCTTAGGAAAACAAGAGAATGGACTTCAAGTGTCTATTCCACATCTCAGCTTGGCACAAATCAAAATTGCTTAGTTAACCTGCCTCTTGAAAATCAGGGCCTATAATGAAAAAGCTGTCAGAAATTTAACAGCGGTAGCTCTGCCAGGTGCTTGGATAATGGGAAGGTTGCTGAGTTACAGAAAAAGAAAAGGTAAACTTAGGTGAGGAAGGACCAGAAATGATGAAAATAACGTTTTCCTTTTAGTGCTTAGATTCAACCAAATCCTAATAGCTCACTCAAATTTTATTGAACCATAAGAGTACACCTAGTACCAGCGTGAACCAATTACAAGTATATCTTGATGGCAGCTGCCAGCCAGCTGGGTTGCTTACAATCTCTTGGGAAAACCAAACACCAAGGGATAACAGATTCCTCTTGTCTGCAATCTTCTTCCGAGACTTTGAGCCAGAGTTATTTGGCATCAGAGAAAGGATCCATGGGATCTGCCTCATCAGTATTTGGTAAGAGTTAAGGAAGGGTTTGCAAAAAGAAATCAAAGTGTTCTAATTTGTTGTATTTCTTGCATATAAGAATACTGTACAAGCATTGCACATATTCCCAAACTTTCAGACCTTGAAATACTGTTAGCAGTCCTTATAAACAAAGAATGTTAAGGCGTTATGATGTAAATGCCATTTTTAACTTTTAATATTTATGATTCAAAAGTTTACTTACTACCAATTTTAAGTGGTTTTCAGGCTATAAGTATGTCTTTGGTAATTAGGTACATTTAAATATTAAGTTATGAAATATTTACTTTCAAGAATTGGTGCTAAGACTTCCACATGCTTTGTAACCATCTTAGCAAATGTATTACTTGCTCACATTATCATTTTATACCATTGTTAGGAAAATACATTGCCGAGAAGGAAGAGTTTCGTTTTTGTTTGAGAGCTCACAGCATTAATAGATGTCTTGGACAATTTCATCAGTTAGAGTTCACACGCTTTTGAAGTGTTTCCAAATCAGATATGTAAACATAAAAGAGTTGCACGAATGAAAATCTTTGCTGATGAATAAACTTGCTTTTTGTAGTTCATAGAAGAAGCTCATTTAACCTTGCCTTGCTTGTTATAAATTCAGATATTGTTATGAGAGCTGATTCTGCAGCGAAACAGTAAGTTTGAAATACTTCGGTTATTGGAGTCACTCATTTTGGTATATATTGCTCTGTTTCTTTGCCATTCGCGAAAGATGAATGGAGTTTTGCACAGTTTTCAGATCGTCTGGCCCCATCACCAATGACTTTCCCTAGAGCAAGCCACTGACAACACAGGCGTCTTAAGTAGGAAGTAGCTCTCACATGTTGCTAACTTTCATCAATGGAAGTTACGCCTTCTTGAAAGCATTTCTTATACTTAATACACCCTGGGTTAATAATCTGTCAGTAATTATTTAAACATCAAATAGTGTAACAGAGTTGGATTAGAGGAACACTAATATTGAAGCCCCCAAGTACTGTAGTCATCAGCTCTTTTTCTACATACAGTCCTGTGATTTTAAAACCATTTCCAGTGGAACTTCAGCTCAGACTATCCCTGCCCTGAAGGAGTAATAAACAGTTTTCTCATTAAGCCATCTTTTAACCTAATGTCTCTACAGAAAATGAGAATGAAAACAAACCCCAAAATGTTCCTTGGGTAAATAAATTACAAAAGCATTTGAACTGATGAGAACCAGAAGAAAATGCGATTAATGTAATTAAACTTGTGATGAATGATCAATTTTATATGAAATTACTGCTAATAATGAGAAGCAATCCAAATGGTTGAAAATTCAGTAATCAACATATTCAAAGCTTTTAATTTGAAAAATTTTAATAACTCCAATGTATAACTATTAATTCAATTTTGGGAGAATTATCACAGATACTAGCAACAAAAAAAAATGGAAATTGAAAGTTTTAGGGCGATTCTGCTTCATCTGTTGATAATAAATGCAAGCCAGTGAAAGTGCACCCACGTGGGAGAACTGGAAGGAAGCTCCAGGCTCTTTGGATTGGCTCAGCTCCAGCAGTTGCAGCCATGTGGGGAGTAAACCAGCAGAGGAAAGATCACCGTCTTTTTGAAAATCTGCCTTTCAAATGAAAATGAATCTTGAAAAACAAAAGCAGTGAACTCTAAAGAATTGAATGTCATTAGGCTGATAGCCTCCATACCAAAAGGGTTAGGCAATAGATTTAGATCTATAGTTGACAAGATCTAAAGGGATCAGGATCCATTTCATTAAGCAAAAAATCAATGCAAACGTAATTTCAGGGAAAATTACACAAAATATCCTTGCCCAAACCCTGCGTTCTCTATCAGCAACACACGGAGTAGAATGGAGTTTCATACAAAACACCACTGTTTTCTCACGAAGAATATAGTTCTGTTCCTTTTCCAGGCTTGAACTTCCTCCCAAGCAATCATTTCTAACACTTGCTTCTATATTAACTTCACACGTTTTATTACATTTCAGGGGGAAATAATTAAATGTTTGTGAGAGAGCAAACCTAGTTTATGTTTTAACTTAGTTGGTTGGGGGGAAAAATTTCTGAGCTTATAACTTGGAAATTTCCTCTACTAATGATCTGTTTCCAGAGAGATGCCTGAATCAGGCAAGCAGAGAAGCAAGAGGCAACGTGCCTGCCTTTTCCTCTGATGCTCATTTGCAATCATAGCCAATCAATGTTGAGAACATTACCAAGCAATCCAGTGCTGGTTTGCTCTTAATTGGTAAACTATCTTCCAAAAATAACATCTTTGGGCTTCACAACACCCCAGTCATCGAGCCATTGGAGAGTCAATGTCCTTACTGTACAGGAGGACCTCTATGAATCATGAATAGAGCTCTATTTTTCCTTGGAAACAAACATGAACCGACATGTTCACGCTAATGAACAGCATTGTGAGTTTGTGTAGTTTAGGAAGAACACTAAATCTGCCACTTACGCCTTCATCTAAGCAGATAACTGATTTTAAATCCCACAGAGAGTCGGACAACTTATCTGAAACTCGTAGCATGCTGCCTGGCTTACATGTCGCTTTCACAATTTAAAAATGATGATTTAATACAAAACTTGAAGAGATGAAGTATCCTCTTACAGTCTCGAAGGGACCGGGCAAGTTTATACAAACTTGAGAGGAAAATAAAAGTGCATTTGGATACAGCATTTAAGAAACTAGAATTCATCTTTATTTTGTACACGATGCAAACAGAATTGAGGCATGATTCTTTCTGGTAAACAAGACAAGCAATTCGTGCTGCACAACATGCAACCAAACTGATACATCTGTGCAAGTATCTCTCTCACACACAGATAAAAGCAAAATCTGAGATTTTAAAATGATAATGACCTTGCAATATGTTTAAAACTATTCAGCTTTTCCTTTAGAAATATCATGAAAGCCTTAATGTACTTTGTAAATCACTTTCATAGCGATTTCATGTTCAAAGTATTTGCTGGTCTATTTTCATTAATGAGAACTTAATGAATCACACATACTTAATCATTCAGTAGAAATATGGAGGATCACAACATTGGATTAAGATGTTCATTAGAAGTCATCTTTGAACTTTGGCAAGACAATTTCCGGACTTTTTTTTTTCATGTTCCTTTGGTTAAAACATGTCCATGTTCAAATAGACTTAAAGGATTAGTTAACCACCAGGAAAAAAAAATATGAACCGCCATTGGTAACAGCTCAAATGGAAAATTTCATATTTGTGTAATGGCGATGACTTTTCACAGGTCACACACTCAGGTAATAAGGAATGAAGCTCCTTTATTGACCTGTAATGGGACTTAATTTCAAGTCTCGGTCGTACTCAAGAAAAAAAATGTAATCTTCCAATTCCAGATGAATTAATTGCATACAACTTTTCTCGGCTCTCTCTTGCTGAGAGTTCTTTATGCCTTGCAATAGTGTGAGACAGCAAGCTTTTGGTGAAAATAGATGCTTTGTTGGTCACTCCTATCTTAGGCTCTAGTACCTGAATTTCACTGGGTCCTTTTTCAGTCCCTGGCTGTGTGACCTACCCTATACCATACAAGCTTGACACTTCACTCCAAAGACCTGTATGTGCTCCAGTTTGTGGAGGCTTACTGTAGAGATAGTTCTCTTTCATTCAATCTCTAACTCCTGCTGTGGATTATATCGGGAAGATATGGCACTTCCATACCACCTTACAGGCCCCTTTCTCTAGACCGGTGTTCTGCCCACATTGCCATTCAGTGACCATGTAAAGTGCATCAAAGCACAGAACTGGGGTGTCTCCCTACAGGAAAGTCAGGACATACATATGTACCCAAGCCCTAATCCCGTAATGGTGCAACTCCTCTCCCCAGCAGAACGCAAGGGACACATGTCTACTTTAGAGCCCTGTCTCTTCCTTCCTTGTAGTTGTTTAGCACAGGACAAGGAAATACCTCCTGCTTGTAGCATCTTACATTCTTCCTAATGCACTGCCTATGATGTATCCAATCGTTTTCTTCCTTCACGTCTTTGACCTCTTGGAGCTCAAAGGAACTCTTTCCTCTTTCAGAAAAAGTCTACAAATCAAAAGCCCTGGCTCATAGGAATGCCATCTCCACATTAAGTGTAAGAGGCTTCTTAGAAGTGGAAGGCATGAGAATTGGCTCCTTTGTTATCTGAACAGACAATCCATGAAATGCTGGAGGTTGTCAGGACTGCAAAAGTATGCTCAGGGTCTTAATAGTTGATTTCTGGTATTTTTAGGTAGTTGTGTATGGAAGAGCTGTGTGGCCAATCAGTTCTTTTAAAGGTTTATTTTTATTATTTTTATTTATTGGAAAGGCAGATATACAGAGAGGAGAGACAGAGAGGAAGATCTTCCGTCCAATGATTCACTCCCCAAGTGACTGCAACAGGCGATGCTATGCCAGTCCGAAGCCAGGAGCCTCTTCCGGGTCTCCCACGCGGGTGCAGGGTCCCAAAGCTCTGGGACATCCTTGACTGCCTTCCTGGGCCACAGGCAGGGAGCTGGAAGGGAAGCGGGGCTGCTGGGATAGAACCAGCGCCCATATGGGATCCCGGGCATGCAAGGCGAGGACCTTACCCACTGCACCACCGCGCCGGGCCCGTGGCCAATCATTTCTTAAAAATCCCAGCTGAAGGTTTTTTGCACCTTTACAGTAGCTTTGGGAAAAGCCGAGTCCTGCAAGAAACTGCATGAACTGTGCTACAATTACGAATGCTTGATTTCAGGCTTCGGGTGACTCACAGTCAGGCTTATAAGATGTCCTAAAGTGTTTTGGGCGAGTTAAGTAGAGTGAAGCAAGAAAATACCACCAATGTTGTTTTTATCTTGTGTTTTTCTGCTGCAAAGAGGTGTGTGCTCCTAGCTACCTTGGTCACCCAAGGGATGTCAAGCTGAATCACCAAAGGTAGTTTCTTTTGAGCCAACCTCCAGCTTTCTGGGGGCTTGATATCACCCAGGGCCTTTGAACATAGTAGTGGAATTTGCCCTAGGAAGATATAAATCAGCCTGTTGAATAGTTGAGATTCTATACAACGAAATAAGGAGCTAGCACTGTGGTATAGCAGTAGTGACAGAATCTCCTATGGCTGCTGGTTCATGTCCCAGCGGTTCTGTTTCAAATCCACGTCCTTGTTAATGTGACTGGGAAATGGCGGGCACCCTATCCTTGGACCCTGGTACCCATGTGGAAGACTGGGGCGAAGCCCAGAGCTCCCAGATCCAGCCTGTCATAGCCCAGGCCCTTGCTGTCATTTGGTGAGTAAACCCATAGATGGAAAAATCTCTCCTGTCTCCTCTGTGTCTTTCAAACAAATAGATCTTTAATATATGAAGTTAGTACTAGAAACTGTTTTGTTAGCTTTTCGATCATTTCGAATAGTTCCAACTACTTAAAATTGGAATGTATCTTATAGTGAGTGTTGTGCTTTTCATGAAAACATCAAAGATCTGGTAGGAAGAAGCCCACCTCCGGCTGCAGATCGAAGTGACTTAGGCAACCTGATTTGGTCAGAGGCTGAACACGTTGGCAGCCATTCCACAGCCCTTTCTTTTGTATCTGCTTGTTTCCCATGTTGATTGACCATCCCAACCAAAACTGATCTTCTGAGGCTGTGACCCTTGACAGTCCCAAAAAAGAGACCCAACATTCAGGACCAAACAACTGAAGAACAAAGAGGAAGTGAGTGAGGAATGGTGTGTTCTGTTGATCTGTTAGGCCGAGGTCGCCAGTCACCACTGTGATAAGCAATGACGTGGCAGAAGGGAGGTACCCCGATTTCATCTGTGGGCTTGAATCTGGACCCCGCTGGTCCTGCACCTCAGCTGTCCCCAGGTCAGGGGACAGTACACCCCTGGCATGCTCTAGCATCATCTCATAGCAGCACTTCCCAGTTGCACGTGCTTTATGACTAGAGACACAGAGGTTCTTGTACAGCCTGATGAGAGGGAACACCTCCCCATTCAATCATGACAGTCGAGTGAGGACCAGGAATGACCACACAGGTGAGTCCCTGAGCAACTGGAGGCATCTGGCCAGTCCACAAAGGGGTACGTGTGTGTGTGGAGGGGAGGTGAACCTACGGTGGAGGGGTGTGTGTGGAGGGGAGGTGTATTTGCGGTGGAGTGGTGGTGCATTGGGTTGTGTCTGTGGGATTGTGTGCGAGGTGGTGGGAAGGGTATGTGTGTAGGGATGTGTGTGGGAATGTGTGTGCGTGTAGGGGGATGGCGGGGTATGTCTGGTGTGTGTGTTTAAGGGGTGTCAGGGAGGTATGGGTGTGTGCGGGCATTGGAAGAGGTCACGCATGTGTATAGGGGTGTGTGGGTACATGGGGATATGTGTTTGCGGGTGTGGGGGTGACTGGGTATGTCTCGGGTGTGTAGTCAGGGTGTGTGGAGGTGTGTATGATGGGCTGTGTGGGGAGTATGTAGGTGTGCGTGGTGTGTATGTGTGTGGAGTATGTGTGGAGTATGTGGAGGTATGTTTGTGGTGCATGTAGAAGGTGTGGGGGTGTCAGGATGTATTTGAGGGGGTGTGGGGGTTGTCAAGGAGGAATGGCATGTGGGGGTGTTGGAGGTTTGTTAAGGTGTGGGGGAATGTGGGTGTGTGTGTATTGGTGTGTGGGGGGATTATTTGGGGGTGAGTTTTAGGGTGTGAGTGTATGTGTGTGTGGGAGGGATGTGCGGTGTGTGTGGGAGTGGGGTTTAGGGTGTGGGTGTGTCGGGGGTGGGATGTGGGGTGCGTGTGGATGTGGGTTAGCGTGTCGGTTGTGTGCAGTGTGTGTAGGGTTTGTGCACAAAGTGAGTGGATGGGGGCGTATGTGAGGGGATTTTGGAGGTTTCGGTTGTGTGTGGATGTGGCTGTGTGTGGATTGTTGGGGTGTGGAGGCGTGTATGGGGTGTGAATGGGATTGTGTCTGGGGGCGTGTGGAGGGTTGTAGGGTTGTGAGGGTATGTGTGTGAGGGGTGTTGAGGCTGTGGGTGTGGAGTGTTGTGGGAGTGTGTTCAGGATGAGGGATGGGCGAGGTGTGGGGGGTATGTGGGAGTATGCGGGTTGTATGGGGGTTATGGGGGTGTGCAGGGGGTTATGTCTGGGAGTGTGTGGCAGGGTGTGTGTGTAGCACTGTGTGGGAGGATGTGGAGTTTGTGGAGGGTGTGTGTGTGTGTGTAGAGGGGTGTGAGTGGGGTTCTAACTGTGTGTGTGATGGGTGTGTGTGTGGGGTGTGTAAAGTCACTGAGTACAGGGCCAGACAGGAGTAGATGATAGTACAAGTTTGGACAGTGCCCTAATTAGGAGAAATCAGGGCAGGGTTGATGCTCACATGTTCTCGGCTTGGACACAGCACTCGGGGGAATCAGAGAAGTCTGAAAAACACAGCATACCCAGAGGGCCTTTGGTTTCAGGCCAGCAAGCAAGGTCCACGGGCAGTCTTCTGTGGACTTCCCTGGGCACAGTTCCCACTGAGCCCAGGCTGGGGACAGACCCAGCAGTCGCCTTCAGTCTATGAGAGCTGGTACCCATATGGCATGCAAGGAAAGGACTTTAGCTGCTAGGCTACTGCACCTGGCCCCACCATTAACTTCTTTGCATAGTTTCGTTAAAGGCATTCAGGAAAGATCTGGCTACACTGAATGTTGAATTAGATACAAGTCACTTAAAAATGCAGGGGCTCAAAATCCAGAAAGAAGAATTTGTTTCATTTGTGAGACAGTTTAGTCTCTAGAAAAAAATATTGGCTGTAATTGGCAATCAATTTGGATCTGAGAGCCTAATAAACCCAATGATACTAAAAATAGAGAAATTTAAGGGTTCTAGGTTGCTCTCCTTAATCCTTGCCATCTGTATTATGTACCCTATGCCTAAGCTTTACCAAGAGAGATGAAATTCTACTAATGTTAATATATTTGAGAAATTTTTAATTATCTGTAAAGTGACAATATTTTAATTGGCCATGATCAGCAGGAAAACATCCATCTCTTGGTATCTTGTAAGATTCTGAAATCGCTACCTGCAGTTTATGTTGTAACAAAATGCCTCAAAACCTTTTAAGAAAATAAAACAGAAATTAAAGTTTTTGATCATCCTGAAAGTGTAAAACGTTAGTAGGAAAGCTTCAGCTTTGCAAAGGAATTCATGCACACTTCTCCAAGTTGGAGAAGCATCACAATCACGTGACAATAGCGCTTTCAGATATGTCAAACTACGGGCTTCCTATGTTTGTCATGTGCCAGAAAGTGGCGGTTGCAGGTGAGCAGGCCTTGATTTGGCATCTCACCTTCCGAACTACTAACCCTGTGACCTGTGTAAATGAGCTTTACTGAACTTCACATTCTTTCTCTGGATAATAAATGTAAAACATACTCCACAGATTCACTCTAGAATAATGAGACGTAAAGAAGGTTTACTGCCAAGCACATTTTCGCATCATAAGTACTTGTACTTCCACAAACAGTGTTTCATCGCATTCAAGGAGTGCTTTCCAATGCCCTCAGACTGGATTATTATCAGCATACAATTCCATAACATCTTCCACAGGGGTGAGCGTTTTGGCAGAGCAAGTTACAGCACTAAGACACTCACGTTGCACATGACAATGGCCCAGTCCCCGCTAGCTGCTTCTCCCCTGCTCTCTGCCAGTGTGCCGAGGAGGCATTCTATGGCTCAAGTGCTTAGGGTCCTGCCAGCCACACGGGAGACTCAACTAACGTTCTTCCTTCCTGACTTCAGCCTGGCCCAATCCCTGGAATTATCTTCACTTAATAGAACAAGCATCTCCGTAGTCTCTGTTAGCCTTTCATTTTGTTAAGTACAACATATATAAAATGTGGTATCACACACACACACCTGATTTAATAACCGAAACACACCAATGTCCGCGGAAGGCAAGCTGATGTCCTTGTGAGTAAACTTAGTTTAACATATGCTTCATTGTACTTCTGAATCGCAACTTTTTAAAAACTTTAATCGTTGTAGTGTTTTATATCAAATAATATAATTCACTCCGTAAATAATGAGCTTAAACATTGGTTCTGGATGTCATTTGTTACAAGTGGAAAAATACCATGCTGTTCATTTCCCCTGCTAAACATTATCAATGGCCTCTTCCTTACTGATACCTGTTTTTGCATGAACTCTTTATGAAGAGTAAAGGTTTCATGTGGCAATTTTTAAACTATGTTGGAGAATATGGTCTCTGAACGTCTCATCCTCAGAAGAAAGCAGCTCTTTCCATTTGATATTGAGGCAAATAAAAATTCATCCCAACACCAGTGTGGTGCTAGGCAAAATCACACGCACAGTGATGTTCCAACTGTGTCCCCTGGACTTGGACAGGTAACGCTGCACACAGGTGCCTGTGATGGGAGCAGGACTCTCAAGATGGGCAAATTATCCCAGGCTATGTAAGGGTGCCCCGAATAATGACCAGTGCCCTTGTAAGAAAACCCAGGAAGGTCAGAATCCAAAGCAGAGGGCACATGGACACGACTGCTGGAGGACAGGGAAGGAATGCAGACATTTTCTCAGAACCCACCATCAACAGTGTGGATCCAAAACTCTTAACGCCTTCACTATAACTCCAGGTAACCCATTTTGATCTCTCAACTTTCAGAACTACAATTGGATTTAAATGAAACTTTTTTTTTTCATTTTTAAACCAAAAAGCTTGTGGTAATTTATAATAGTAGCAATGGGAAAGTTACATCACAGTAGACCGAAGAAATTAGCAATATTAAAAGCTGCTTAGAACTTTCCAAGATTGAAAGCCCTCAAAAACTGTCTTATGTTTTTGCGTTAACATTCTAATTATGCCTCTTTCAGCATGTTTTATGCCTGAAAACCCTCGGCAAAGGGATCGGATCAATAGACTAACTAAGGGACTGAAATTGGGGGACAAAGTTCATAGACTCTAACATTTTAAAGAACATTTATTCATCAGCAGACAGTTCTCCCTTGCTCTCGTCTGTTTAGCTTACATCTCTGATAAATCTTTAATCAAAGCCACAAACGAATGATAGGACCAGCGAAGGGAAAAAAGTGCTTTATTGATACTCATTAACTTGTCCTCTGTAAACCTCATGCAAGTATCATTTTTGAAAGTTCCACAATGTTTTTAAAGCAAGACCCTCCAACATCAGCCAATGAGAAAGAAATCATGATGATTCACTTCCTAAAACATTTAGTAATAGATTATGGAATGTTTTTTGCACCTGTAACAGAATGCCTGATGCTAAGTAATTCATTAAGAAGGTTTATCTGTTATAGTTTTGGAAGCTTGAAAGTCCAATACCAAAGTGCCTGCAAAGACAGACAAGGCAGAAGGTGAGAGTGCGGGAGAGCAGGCAAGGCAGAAAGTGAGAAAGAAGGATGAGCCTGGGATGGGGAACAGGTGATCAAGCATAAAACTGTTATAACAAATCTACTCTCCAAGAAGCACACTCCTGTGACAAGTATGGTAATGTGTCCAAACAGGCAATGGCCTCATGTCCTACCACCTTGGAAACGTCTCTGTTCTCAACACCGCTGCTTTGGGAATGAGTGGTGGCTGGGGAGGAGGCATCCGTATGCAAAGCACAGCATAAAGTACTTTCCACCTAAGATGTTAGCATGTATGCACACAGCTTTACGACAAAATGAAATAGCGTTTATTTGGCACATTCCCCTTTTCTATAAAGGAACATGTATTGAGTCTCTTCAAAATCTCACATTCTCCGAGTCTGTAATAGCCAATTGGATTCATTCCAGCCATTCTTGTAATACCAGGGCACTATTCATTGGGGCTCCCCTCAGAGAATGAGTTTTTAGGACACCCCTCATCATGGATGGTTCTAGTAATTTGGAAAATCTCATTTGACACGGATAGTCTGGTCACACAGTTCATCTTATTTATCACAACCCAGACATAAGTCCTTATTATCTTGGTCATATTGCACAGAATGCCTGAACACAGACCCACAGGGGTTCTTGGGTCTCAGGCATATTCTGTACAGAAAGAGATGTTTATCCTTTCTTCAAGGGAGTTTTCTACTCCAATCCCACGCCTACATCAAAGACATTGAAATAAGTCAGATCATTCTTATCCTTCTAGATAAATCTCTGAGATGTAACACCCTGTTGATTAGTCTATCAGCCACCCAAGTAAAAAGATGGAAACACGAATAAAGACATGCCTTGGCTCCAAGAAAACTGGAAGAACCAGATTACAAAAACCAAGAGCTGCTTGCATTTTCCTGCCATTTTTAATATTCATTCAAAATAAAAACACTGATACCAGAATCACAGATCAGAATGGGAACTGTTCTTTTCGATATATCATGTCCAAGATTCATATTTGCAATGCCAGGAACAGCATTCTGGTTCCACATAAGCCTATTTTCCTTCACCTTTATCTTATAAATACTTTGACTATTTCCATGTTTAGCATCTGTATAGAAGCCCTAGGATCCGGAAGGCTAGCTTTTGCTGTGCTAAATTTGTGTTTTCACGCACATAAGTAATCCAAATCTAGTTAAGCATGTAGAGTGTTTGTTTTGTTCTTTAGTTTTCATGGTAAACATATCCTGTAGGCATGGGAACTGTGAATTTTGAACTAATTACACACAATCTACAAACTGTACACTGCATCAATCAATACCATTAGAAGTTCCTGGAAAAGAAATTATCCATATCTTTAGTAAATTAGAGGAAGTATCAATAGCAAGGAACTGGTATGATTGAATCCTGGTATAATCATGACATATTAACTTCATTAGAGTTGTTTTGGTTACCATTTACTTTCCACGGTGATAGGGCAACATCAGTGACATAGTGAACTCTATAGCAGAAATGCACATTTATTTGAGGCAACATTTTCATACTTGAATGATTTGATTCCTGGTAGAACATTAAATCAGGGACAGCAAATTGCCTCTTTTGTATACTAATTTCAGCAGATTTGCAGTTGACTCTGAGGTCATTTCCAGTCGTAGAGGAAAAAAAGTGCTTTGTTGGATTGGCGTGGTCCATCGAAGGAAAGGGTTAGGTAAGTGGCAGAATTTCTGTTATAGAAGTGTCCTCTTTGTTCTAGATCACTGCCTAGAACATGCTAGATCAGTTTATTAAGACAGAACAAGCGATTATCACAGCTTACCAATTGCAAAAATGGAAATTCATTTTCTTATAAAGAGAATTGCAAAAACCCTTTGATATCAGACGTTTTCATTGTTACAATGTTTAAAGGAAATATGCTCTGTACTTCAAACATAAATGTGAACTTCCAGTTGATTCCAGAAATGGGAGACTAGTTATACCCACGTCTTCAGTGTGGTCTCTTTTTTAAAGATTGGTTTATTTGAAGACATTTATTTTTATTGAAAAGGCAGATTATAGAGCAAGGGAGATACAGAGAGAAAGAACGTCCATCCACTGGTTCACTCCCTGGCAGAACACTACATGGAAACTGGAGTATCCAGGACACGAACTGGCACCCATATCGGATCCTCATGGGTGAAAGGTGAGGACTTTTGCAACTAGGCTATCATACCAGGGTACATGATCTCTTACCTAAAACCAGATACTGCTCAAAGCAGGGAGGGAAAAACTGCTCCTATTTTAAGAATCAGCAGTATCATAAACCATTTCTCCTGACTTCACCTCTTTATAATAAAAATTCAGCTATAATAAATTCATTGCTAGGTAGTGTTTTTATTACTACAGGCTCCCACGTGACTCCTCAGTTAAAAGCATTCTGGGGGAGGCAAAGAAATGTCATTTGTGTCAGAGCATAAGTCCCTGCCTGCCAAAAAAAAAGGCATAGAGTTTGATAGTTGTCAGTTATTTTTAAAAGATATAAACTTACATATTTTTAGCAAATTAAAAATATATGTGGAGGGGCCCGGCGCGGTGGCGCAAGTGGTTAAGTCCTCGCCTAGCACGCCCGGGATCCCATATGGGCGCCGATTCTAATCCCGGCAGCCCCTCTTCCCTTCCAGCTCCCTGCCTGTGGCCTGGGAAAGCAGTCGAGGACGGCCCAAAGCTTTGGGACCCTGCACCCGTGTGGGAGACCAGGAAGAGGCTCCTGGCTTCGGACTGGCATAGTATCGGCCCGTTGAGCTCACTTGGGGAGTGAATCATCGGACGGAAGATCTTCCTCTCTGTCTCTCCTCTCTGTATATCCGCCTTTCCAATAAAAAAAAATAATAAAAATAAATCTTTAAAAAAAAATATATGTGGAGGCATACTTTATTCAGACAAATTATAAAACCATAAATTCTAATATCCCCAATATTTGCTCCAATACTTTGTAAGAAAAATATGCTCTAAATCTCTAAAATACGATGGGAAAAAACAATACATTTTAAATCATAATCTTGGTAGCTATTCATGTGAGTCATTTACATTAAGCTAAAAATGTACTAATTAATGGAATCAGTTTGAATCAAGTGACCTAAAATTTGCATACATGTATGCATACTTTTTTAAAATCCTAGGACAAAATTGGCACCTAAAAAGCTTATATTTCTTTAAATATTGATTTTATTTTTACTGCAAAGTTAGATACACAGAGAGGAAGAGAAGGAAAATCTTCTGTTCACTGATTCACTTCCCAATTGGCCGCGAGGACTGGTGCTGAGTCAATCTGAAGCCAGGAGCCTGGAGCCTCTTCTGGGTCTCCCGCATGGGTGCAGGGCCCCAAAGCTTTGGGCTGTCCTGGATTATTCTCCCAGGAAACAGGCAGGGAGCTGGATGGGAAGCGGGGCCTCTGGGATTAGGACCCATACCCATTTAGGATTGAGGTGCATGCAAGGACTTTAGCCATTAGGCCACCACACCATGTCCCAAGGTAAGCTTATTTTATGGCAAACATCTGAGATCTTTGTGTAGTTTTTGCTTTAATGTTAGTTTTCAATATTCTTTCTGGTGCACTTGGTTGAAATGATAAAACTATGCTTATGGTATAGTCTTTTCAGTATTATCTAATGACAGTCTCTCATTTAAGCCAGTGTCCAGATGCGTATATTCACACCCAAATTTAGCCTACTAAGTTAAAATCTACATATTCCTCTGCTGTGGGTTAAGACTTCAATATGACAAAAAGCATTTCAAGTCTATGCTTCAGCAGGCAAGTCAGCAGCACTGACAAGCACCTGCTCTCCTCATCCTGATGATTCTTAGCTTCTATCCCCTGCCTTGTGCCAAACAATTTTCTCCATCCCATGAACACTGCCCTCTTCCATACATATGTAATTAATGCCATTTCTGCCCATAAACACATGCGTTTTTAGAAATGAGATAATTTCATAAGCTTATGGATTTCCCCTTCCACGTCTCCCATCCCCTCACCCCCCACTCTTTCCCCCTATATTATTATAATCATGCAGTTCTTCGCAAATCACATTTCAAGACATTGTAGGTACAGACCTTGGTAGAAAGCCAGGTATCCTCTGGTCAAGATATATTTAACAGTTTCATTGGGAATCCATCTTTTATTTTGGGGTAAAAATGTATACTGCAACGTATCTTCACTCCTCAGTATGCTAGTCTCCATTACACAGTTCCTCTAGATGAATATATATATATTATATATGTATACACACGCTTATCTATTGATCTTGTATTTTGCATGAAAGTTACTTTATATCAGATGAAACATATTTGCCCTTTGGGATATTACTCTTGATTCCAATTGCTCTTGATACTTCACTCTCCACAGTTTGAACAGAAATCCTTGGGTGTGTGGCCCAGCTTCACTACTTAAAGTAGTGGTGTCAAAGTTGCTTCAATAGGTCTCTCTGGTATCATTTTCCTTGCATGAAATCTCACACTGGAGCTCTATTGTGCTTTCAATATTCCCTTAATGCCTTGCACTATTTTGTGACATGGTGCCTTACTGAACTCTACCTTTTCCTTCTTGGCACTTTAATGTCTTTCCCATCACGTTTGCTTCTATGCTTCCCTGGGTCAAAATTCTGGTTTCTCTTTTTGGCCGTATTAGGCCAAGATCTGAAATACCTTTATATGTTCAAAATGAGATTACTGAGTCTCTTTCAATAGAACGCTAGTTTTCTCTACAAAAATATCTAAAGATGCCTCATTCCGTGGCAGCTTTACAAACTTTGACAACATTATTTCACAACTCTGCCCATTGTAGGAAGCTTAGGGTAATGCAAATGATATGTATTGCCCATAGGAATGCAAATAAAACTGTTCAATATAGATATGATTGATTTCCACTTAAGAGAATGTATTATTTTAAATACTGCATTTTATCATCCCTTCGGGCATTAAACCATCTAATAGCTATCTGTAAATTCCAAGCCCTAGGAGCATGTTTCATCCATGGACACTAAGTTCTTAATCTGAGTACACATAGACAAATGAAAAACAGGTAGAAAATTACACACATCCCTTAATCCTTATGCATTCATTAGCTAACTCATCTCTACACTAGAAAGCTGCTCTATGCCACCTGAGTTGTTCATACATATGTAACAAATATATAATTTTTTATTTCTCCTTTGAGCACTTTTGCAATCTTATTTATAAGTAAGCTACAGCAAATGTTTAGTGGTTCAGACAGCCACATGGTCAAGACACCCATGCCTAGAATAAGGTATGTGGGTTCAACACTCAGCTCGGACTCCGAATGGAGCTTCGTGCCTATGCAGGCTGTAGGACACGGCAGTGAACACCTGAGTGCTTGAGCATCCATTGTCCATGTGGGAGATGAGGATTGATTTCTGAAGGTCAAACTCCAATTGTTACAGACATTTGGGGAATGGCTCAAAAGATGGAGGTTCTATTCTCTGCTCGTCTATAAGCCTCTAAATTTAAAAAATTTAAGAAATAGCAAATCAGATATTTTATATAGGATAGAAAATGCTATTTCATTCATGTTAGAGGCAGGGGCCAAAGAGATATGTAATGGATAAACTTGGGAGGGGAAGGGGAAGGCTTGCTGCAAGTGCACCTGACATGCTGATTGAGCCTGGGTTTTTATTTTACGACTCCCGGAGTAAGTCTCAAGTGACGGTAAAATCTAAAGCTGCTGGCATTGCTTCTGTTTTTCCTCTATGAATTTTGTCTGTGGCTTTCACAATAGGACAGTTTATTTCACCTTAGTGACAACAATGATTAAAAAAATTGATTTTATGCTCCGACTTTTCAGCGATCTCCATCAGATAGATAATAAGAATATATTCTGTGATGAATGAGAAATGACAAGAAGTCTCATGTGCAAGTATCTTTAATTGTGTTGATCTTCTGTTTGTGTGCTCAATCAATTAAATATTCAGTTTCCGCTGATATTCAAAGAAGTGCTCAGAGATTTGATCATGGTTTTATGGCTTACCAATTTTAAGGTTGGAATTTTAAAGTTCTTTAAAAAAAGAATTGCATGGGTTTACCAGGTTACAGTAATGAGATACATGCATGTCAAATGTGACAGCCCAGTTTATTTTTGACCTTCCCCTGAGGTGACAAAGCTGAAGCCGTGTGCCCCAGGTCAGGCTGTGTGCCTGGGACCAGGAAAGGCCTTGACCTGTTGAGGATTGCAGAATGTTTCCTTCTTTTTTTGTAGGTTTCAGTAAATCAGATTTTCCTCTCTAAAAAGAATTTTGTTTTGGTTGGTCCTAGGACCGACTCAGGGCTGCCTCGTTGAATCACAATAGTCTGTCTCTCATTTCCTCCTACCAGGTCACTTTACAGCTGACTAAATGGCCAAAAATGAAAGTAACAGGAAATATTCTTGTCCTCTAAAATCCCAGTGAGGTTTCCAAGTAGATACACAATAGATGTCTGCCCAATAGCAAAACAATCCAAAGAGTGCTTTATATCCAGTCACATATCATTTTGTAAGCAAAAGTCATTCCAATGTTCTTGACTATCCGAATATCTATTTTAACCACTACCTGCCATTTCCACAAACTTTAACATCTTCCAAGTACTCGTTAGCTAGCGATCATCAGATCTTAACATTGCTTATTATATGTGAATAAAAGTAAGTTTCAAGCTTCTTAAGAAGTAGCATTACCGGGCCCGGTGCGATAGCGTAGTGGTTAAGGTCCTTTCCTTGCATGCAACGGGATCCCATATGGGTGCAGGTTCTAATCCCGATGGCCCCGTTTCCCATCCAGCTCCCTGACTGTGGCCTGGGAAAGCAGTCGAGGAAGGCCCAAAGCTTTGGGACCCTGCACCTGTGTGGGAGACAAAGAACTCCTGGCTCCTGGCTTCGGATTGGCTCAGCTCCGGTGGTTGAAGCCCCTTGGGGAGTGAACCATCAGACAGGAAATCTTCCTGTCTCTCCTCCTCTCTGTACATCTGAGTTTCCAATAAAAATAAATAAATCTTTAAAAAAAGAAGTAGCATTACCAGCTCTCTGTATTTCGTTCATATAGCCATCTGTATTATGTAGTCTAGGAGCATCCTTAGAAATTTTTGGCCTTATTATATAAGAAAGATCTGTAGTAGTCAAGGTAATACCATATATTATTAAAGGAAAACATTCATATTCCTTAGAAGATGCTATAAAGAATAGGTATATACAGCTGTTGAGAATGAACTTTCATTTATGGCTACGACTAGATACTTCTATTTATTGTTAGAACTTAGGTAAATATCTTAGAGAAAGCATAAAAACCCAACTGCGCATGTCAGCCATTTTCCTTTCCAATTTATTTTTTAAATAGAATTTGAGGTTTATTTCCTGCTCATGCACGAGACTCTGGACAGGACAATATCAATGTCCTTTTTAAAGTTTGGCTTTACTTACAAATTTTTTATGCTGTATTATTATTTTTTTTATTGGAAAGGTGGATACAGAGAGGAGGAGAGGCAGAGAGGAAGATATTCCGTCCAATGATTCACTCCCCAAGTGACTGTAAAGTCTGGAACTGAGCCAATCCGAAGCCAGGATCCAGGAGTTCTTTGTCTCCCACACGGGTGCAGGGTCCCAAGGTTTGGGCTGCCCTTGACTGTTTTTCTCAGGCCAGAAGCAGGGAGCTGGATGGGAAGTGGAGCTGCTGGGATTAGAACTGGCACCCATATGGGATCGCGGGCACATTCAAGGCGAGGACTTTAGCCTCTAGTCCCCTGCACTGGGCCCAAGCTGTATTTTTAAAACTTTGAAAAAATGATTGAAAAATTCTTCTTTCCTGAATTAAATGTAAGTTCTCATTTTTAAGCCCCAAAATTCTCTTTAAAAAATGCCTTTCACGACTTCCCCCATATTCATACAAACTACATTTCCAAGAATTGCATTTCTACCGACTTATTTCTTCAGCACTGTTCCTCACTCCAATTACAAAATCACAGGTTTTTATTTTTAAATGGTTAATAGTCAGTGGGTGCTTGTAATCGACATTCAAACAGGCTTCCTAATAGATA
This sequence comes from Ochotona curzoniae, assembly GCF_017591425.1. Classification (NCBI taxonomy): domain Eukaryota; kingdom Metazoa; phylum Chordata; class Mammalia; order Lagomorpha; family Ochotonidae; genus Ochotona; species Ochotona curzoniae. The sequence goes on from NW_024466502.1 coordinate 13,778,739, forward strand.
ACAGAAGAAGAAACAGGTTTGGCATTTAAGAATTCTAAGTTATATATTGTGTATAACTGGGAAAATTTTTAAAATTCACTAAGGTATCTGACTCATAATTACTTTTAAATTCCCTCAGATGTAAAAAATACTTTACATATGAATATTTGAACATTCTAATGTTTAAATAATTTCACATTTGAAATAATTCTTGGAAGAGCCAAACTATTTTTATAGCTGTTCCATCTGATTTATATTCTGTGCTTCCCACTTAGCTTTTTCCTGGAAAGGATTGGTTCGTTTACTTGGGAGAATGCAAGCATCTCAGAGCAAGCGCTCATCCTCTATCCTTCACCCCTTCCTCCAACCCCGATGCCCTCCTAGACTCTGGAGACTGAGGCCTGCAGCTGAGAACACTGTCTAGGTCTTTCACATGGGTGCCAAGAACCACATCACTTGGGTCATTACCACTGCCTGCCAGGGTTTGCTCTAGCAGAGTGTTGGAATACAGAGATGGAGCAAGTCTCAAAATCAGGCACTTTGAAATGGAACATTGGTGTCTTCACTGGTATCGTAAGCACCTGCCACATTTTAGTTGATTGAAATCCCAGGTTTTGCCTGGGTTTTTCAGCTGTTAGGAATACAGGTCTACAAGGTTACAAGCTTTTTCAATTATAATAAAGAATATGGAGGAAACTGCTTATCTACATAAAGGCACACTTACTAAATGTTAAAAATCAGCTATGAAATGACAGTAAGTTTAATCCATAATGACAAAGTTTTATCTAAGAACATCTAAGCTAATCAATATTTAAAATGGATAAGTATAACCCAGTTCTGAAAATTTTAAGCATAATGATTGAACTTTCTAAATATTTATAGATACTAAGAAGAAAGCCCTTTCAGGTACAATTTCTTGAGGCAAATTTTTCAGATATATCAAACATAGTCTTAAGTCAAGCAAGTAATAGGTTTTAAAGGATTTCAAAGTGACCTCTTGAATACTGTTGAGAAACTTTCACCATGCAAAATTCAAAGTTTAAATTAAGGAAGTCATTCATTGTAGGAATAAAGCAGAAAGAAAATGAGCAATAGTCTTGGACAGATCTGCAAAGTATTCAGCATTACAAATATCAGAATGAAATTTCAGAATCTCATTTTAGGTACATGTAAGTATCTAGAAAAATGAAAAAGGGCATTGCATGATGAAATGTAAAGTTAATATTATATGCATTTAGAAGTCCACACTTAATACAATTCACAGGATTCTGACATCAATATCCAACAAGGAAAGTCATTTGTTCCCTCAGTTACCCAGTTCTGCACTCAGCAACATTCATCTGTTTAGAGAACTATGTACACTTGAGTTTTCTCCCTCTTGCCTATACTTCTTCAAAATACCAGAGGTCATGGTCTTCCAAAGATTACTTCTCCTCCGGGGGTGGAGCGGGATCCCCCCCAGATCTGAATAGTTCCCCTTCCTATACAACCTGGTGAGTTTCTGAAGGCGGTCAACTGGATCATTATATGACTCACAATTTTCATGAGCTCTTGGAGATCCTGAAGCCCATTCTACAACATGCCACTTTCTGGTTTTGCTTTTGCTGTTTTTGTCTTATTTCTCAAGCCATAAGCTGCATTTTGTTGCATTATGTTTCTATTATGTCACAATTATTAGTCATACAAGAAAAACCTGTCTGCAACTACTTTGAAAGTCACATTTACTTCTAAGTGTAATAAGAACCAAATCCATTTTATATTTCGCACCTCTTCAAGATTTCTAACACAGAGCAAAAATATGGAAAACCAGCAATGGGTGTGTGTTCTGTGGATTTACCGTGTCTTGTGTCTTCATTAAGTTGTGCAGTAGCGCGCTGTGAATGTGCCAGGTGAAAGTGATTGATGAGAAAGAGTTCAAGGAAACCTGTAGGGAAAAAAAATGGAAGATGAAAAGGAAAACAATGAGAGATGCAATAACTGCAGCTCCGCAAAGTGCAATTCGATGCAGTTCTGTAGAACCAAGCAGAAAACAGGCCGTTGTATTAATCACAGCTCACACAGAAACAGAACCAGTAAGAAAGACACTGAGAACTGTAAGACTTATGTGATTACGGACTCAGAAGCTGGAGGCAAGCACACAAAGACCCAGCACAGGGAGTGACAGTGTGAGCCAGAGTCTGGGGACAGGAGAATGAGGTCCGAGAGCCAGGGAACATTTCAATATCCAGGGCCTCTTGGCTATCCATAATATCTGCCCCACAACATACAAAATTATCCACTAAAAAGTTAGGCTCCTGTAGGCTTACTAAATTTCAAGTCCCAACTGGACAGCCTTGTCAAGGTCAGAAAAAAAAATAATTTTGTGGAGTTTATACAGCCCAGGGTGCTCCCCGAAGCCGTCAGTTTGAGGGGTGCCAGGAAAAGGGGAATTTCTGTGTTTCTTTGCATCCAGACCCTCAGTGGGTTGTAGAAGGCTCACCCCCATTGAGAAGGGACATTTGCTTTGCTCAATTCAAATGCTCATTTTATCCAGAAACACCCTCCAACACAAATCCCTGTACCGGTGAATCAAACCTGGGTATCTCATGAAATAAGAGAGTAAATGTACAGGAAATTATCAACAAGCTTTACAGTCTCCAGACTTACCTTGGTACAGATCTTCCCCGTGGTTTGCAGCAGCCGCCAACGTGAAAGAGCCAGGTAGAAGTGATTTATGTTCGAGTGAAAACCCAGAGACACCTGTGGGGAAACCTGGAGCGCATCAACACTGAGGACAGGACGAGAAGACAATAGATACCCCCACCTGTCCGTCATCGCTAAAGCATTTCCCAGGTGAGGCAAATGTTCTTCATTCTTTTGGGTGTTTCTTACTTGCAGGCAAAATGTGTCTGGCAGCCTGAGTGTAGAAACTGGTATTGAATACAGGGATTGAAATTTGAACTGGCAGTAGATATGTACAAAAACAATGAAAGTATCTGAGGGGAAGGAGCAGGGCAGTAAAAGGTTAAAATACTCAGCACTACTTGAAGTTCACTAGTGGAGTTGGTCGCCCAGACAATCTGGTAAAGCGCAGGTCCTAATTCAATCTATCAGGGAAACAACCCCAGCTGATGGTAAGACTGTTGGTCTACCAACATACCCCTGGCATTCTGGTGGATCCTCATCTTGCACAGTACTTTGAGTCTACTAAGATTATCTTTCCAGTGGGACTATGTGATATGCATAATTGTGATATCAACCTAAGAAAAAGCAAACCATTACATCAAGGGTTATTACAATTGTTTTGCAAAAGACCCACATTAATAAAATATATGATGACCCAGTGCAAATGTGATTGTCAATTGAAGGCTTAACTTGAGCTATAATTGGCTTACATATTATATGATATATGGCATACTGTAACTGAATATTATTGTGAACTTACATTCTTTTTATTTGCATATTCTATTTGCTAAACAAAAGATTCAGTGTATAATGCAGTATTAGGTATCAAACCCCAAATTAAACAAAAAAAATAAAATAAAACCCAGATTATAATGAAATCAAAATTAAAGTTCCTGTACATATTTTTTCCACTTATGAAAGTTTGTTTTTATTTATATTGGGCTGGCTGAGACATGTGGAATCTTTGAGGCAGCTTAGACAGATCGTTCCAGTTTATGTTTGTAAAATATTTGTTATCCAATCTTTTGGAGCAAGAGCTGAGCTCTGCCTGAAAGAATCGTGTAGCAGGATTAGGGGTGACACTGTCATAACATGGACAGCAAGCTCAGCAAAATGATGGCTCTGAGCTAACTGGACCAGCATCCCATAGACCACAATAGAGATCACCTGCTGTCATCTAAACACACAAGTAAGAATCACCTGTTGTTGCCCCATACGTATTTGAGAGACTCCATTTCCTCTGCCTTTTTGCCCTGATGCCCAGGGTCTTACCTATGCATTTCTGTGAAATATGTATTCTCTCTGCAACAGGTTCCAGAAAATACATTTTCCCCATTTTTTTTTCATAACATAGCCAATGTTTCTGAATCTCTTTAACCTGAGAGTTGATCGGTTGTGTAAGTACCAGGCTATATGTCAGATGTTGAATGGTTAGTAATTCAGGATATATTCCTGCCTTCCAAGTATTTGTCATTTAACCAGAGTGATACATCAAATATGGAAAGGGTTTTAACAGGGTCAAAATGGTGCCCCCAGGAGTCAGCAAACTTTTTCTGTACAGGGCCAGGAAATCAATGTTTAGATTTACAGGCCACAGAGTCATTATTGCAACTATTCGGTTCTGGGAATTTCGAGTTACTTATAGACGATAAGTAAACTAATTAGAGTGTTCAAATAAAACATTATCCATAAAAAGATGCAGAAAATCAGATTTGATATGCAGTCCTTAGTTCGTGAACTCCTGAAATAAAAGGGCCTAAGGAGGAGAAGAGGAAAGCTGTCCGGAGAACTGCCCAACGACAGGCCCGAGCTGTCCATGAGGAGAGGGATTCCTGCAGAGTGAGAAGCCATTTTAGAAGAAGTGAATGGTATTCAGCAAGACTAGCTTGGTGCTGCTTTAGGACTGTGCGGAACATTTCCCATTTTTACATAAACATCCATCTAAACCCATTTTCATGTTGAGATTATTCTTTCTGAGTCTCGGTATGGCATAAAACTTCCTCAATCATATGGACTGCAAATGGCTTAGACTTACATTGTCAGTGTTTTTCCCAGCTCAGGCACAGACATGTGGCCTGAGCTTCACCAATCAGATATTTGCATGCTGAACTTGCACTTAGGTACTAACAATGAAAGCAGCAAGAAAAGGAACCCACCTCTGTCTGAGTGGATTCAGCAGTGGCTTCAGGAGTGAAATAGTGAGCCCGAGCTGGCTACAGAACACGACCAGTGTGGTGCTTGTTGATGGTGGCAGGGGTTTTTGCTTGGGACCAATTGTGCTCTGAGATTTTCAGCATTGTTCCTGAAAGTCAAGTTTAATAACCAGCTCTCCAACAGCCTGACAGTTCTAGGAGCTACTCTCTGGGGCCTTGTGGTGAACTTGCCCTCTATAACTTCAAACACCATCAGCTTTGGTTGCAGACTTTGGGATTCATTGTATGGCTGACACAGGGAGATTAGCAAGAGAGATAGTGAAGAACCCTCTGTGAAGGACTCATCAAACTGCGCTGACCTATTGGGAGTGTATTGTCAGTGTTGTGAGCTATTGAGAGATATTAATGAAGATAGATGTATACAGATTTGTAACGTACAGTTTTCCCTGTAATCACCTCAATGGATTTACGTATTTTAATTTTATGTACTGCTCTCTGCTTGAACTTAAAATAGCACTTCACATATAATACATAATAAAGATATTTGTTGAATGAATGCTTTTTATTGTAGTAAGAACACTTAATAGGAGATCTGCCCTATGCACACATTTCAAGTGTTTAATATCATATTGTTAACTGTAAGCTCAATATTGTATAGCAGATTTCTACAAACTGCTCTGTGCTTAACTAAGGCTTCATGCTTTTTGGTTTGTGGCTCCAAAAATCTAACCATACAATATCCCAGCAAACACCATTCTACTCTTTGATTCTTTGACTACTTCTGTAGACTTACTGAGAGTGGATAATATGGTATTTTTTTTTTTCCTTCCATGGATGATTGTTAACTTAATATAATGTCCTCAAGGTTCATGAAATTTTAATGAATGAAGCAGAAGAGGGGGCCCACGTAGAAGGTTGATGTGGTAAAGTGATGGTGAATAAGTCTATTTGAGTGAATTCTGGAAAAGGTATGAATTCTAAAGATGGATATGTAGGAGGTAAAATCTAAACAATGTGCCCAGAAATTGCTTGTTCATACTTTCAGGTGAAAATCACTATGAATTTGAAGTCATTATGGTGTCAGTTTCAGTATTTCAATGCAAGGTCAGTGGGGAATGCAGGGCACTAGTTTTCCTTTTATTTCTCTCTTGCGTGAAAGGGCTCCGGTTCTATAGATGCAGCTGTGTAAAGGAGAGACTATCAACTTTGAATAACTTCCAGCGTCAAACAACCAGAGGTATAAATAATCACTTAGTGCTCAAGAAGTAAATATGATATCAGGCACAATGATTCCACCTGCTTTTTAAGTAGTCTATTCTCTCCTGTTTTATGTGAGTGACCCAAGCTGTGGCTTCTTTTAAAGAAATCCGAGAGTGGATTCAGTTAAGTAGACTAAGAGGATTCCCAGATAAGACCTGATCGACGTTCACCAATTCTTCCTCCTAAGCCCATTGGAGATGATTTAATTGTTAAAAAGAGACAGAATATTAATGATTCTGAAACCTTGTTTGATTGGATGACCTTGGTAAATGCAAGTAGGTGAATTTAGAAATTAGTTTAATTGACTGTTATTACCATTCTGCTATTTCACTGGAATAATTCACAGGTCATTCAAATTGATTCACTAATGGAGCAGACAGATAAGGTATGCAGGCCCAGAATCCCAAGTACAGTTCAATAATTTCCCCCAAAGCCTCCTTGCAAATTGCATAAGTTAACATGGAATTGCATTTACCATTCTCAAAACAACACTCGCTAATACAGAAAATGAAGTTACCAAAGAACCATTTGCATAATGCTCTTTCTGCAATACTGCGCAGCTTCGGTATTCTAAAAAAAAAATCATATGTCTCTAGAGATTGGCAAAGCTACTAGGATAAAATCACATCAGTACGTTCTGGAATACAATGGGAAGTGCACGTCATCAGGTCTCTATGTATAGCACAAAGTTCATCTAATTGTGAATGAGGCATGAACTCTTCGTCTCTTTCTCAATAGCCAACCAAGTTGGTCAAGGGCAATTTTAAATTTGGGGGAATAAATAGTAATTAAAGAACTTAAACATTACCAGTCAGCAGCCTCTGGCAGTATTTATTCACAGAGGTGGCAGGCCTTGTATGGCCCAATTTGATTCTTTTAGTAAACTGTCTTCCACCTTTGCCTACACCCACAGGCAGCAAGCTCATAGTATCTCTATTTCTTTTAAGAGAAACCCTCAGCTTTACAGTGATGCTGAAGTGACCGATTCTTCAAACTACTTACGTGGAGATTCCCTGGTGAAGGAAGGGAAATAGGAACGCAGAAAATCCCCATGCCAGAAGGAAATGGAGCCACGGGAAGACAGAGAACTTAGGTTCTTCATCTGCCTGGTTTCATCAGCCTCATCTACAGCCTGGCAGGTCCACTGTGATTAACTTCATTACGGGCACGAAGAGAACACATTAAATCCTTTGACTTGAGAAGCAAGGCAGGGAATCTTATGTGCACCATAACAAAACAATGGGTTGAAAGGAGAAAATTTTACACAGCCAATAATTTTGTGAACAGGCCACCGGCTGATGTTACTTGGTTTTCACTGGGATGATTGCTAATATAAACCCCAAACAAGGACATCATTAACACACTTTTGTACCTGCAGTTAAAACAGTGCTTCAAAATGGATGGTGCTGAATAAATACTTGGAAAATGACCGAAGAATCTTATGTTTGGCCTTCCTATTTTCATGCCTCACAAAATTCCGAGCCTCTACATTAATCACTGGGTAGAAATATTGTCTTCTCTACTTCTCATGACTTTGTGTTTTTCAGTGTATTCTCAGTGTCCCTCATTCTCTGCACCTACATGCTTTCACCTGTATCATCTGTCAAGTTAATTCCCATTACCTAAAATTCATTCATTGCACACCCATGATTAACTCCTGTCCCGGAGGCTCAGGCAAAGGAGATCTCTGTTCAAGTCATCCACAGATGCGCGTCTGCCCCTCCTACTGGGCTGCACGGTCCTCCTCCTCTTGTATGCATCATCAAACCCTTTCCTCTGCCAATGTCCTTGTTCCAGAGCCTGTAAAGAAACAATCTGCTCATGAAGGAATAGACATTTTTCTTGGCTCGGTATTCTCCCTTGCTTATTTAAATTCATCCTCTCTTTTTCTTCAAGGAAAATCGGACTTACACTCAGGATCTCATGCGCATGCTGCAGGCTGATGGGCTCTGATTCTAACGCCTCAGCTCAGACTGTTTCTTTGCAGTTTTCACAACCAAAGTTCTGCTTGAGCCGTTACTGATATTTTTACTCATTTATTCATTGTTGCGCAGCTACTTCGGGTCGAGCATGATTTTTGTAATGAGGACTGAAAGTTAAATACCCCATCAAACTTGTATTCCCATGAAACTTTACAGATGAAGACATTCAGTAGTGACATAATCATAAAAGTAAATTTCAAATGTGAAGAACACAGTGAAAAAAAAAAAAAAAACAAGTGAGCAAAACCCGGAGGACTGCAAGCTCCCTGGAGTGGCTGCTGACTGGCACTGTCACAGCAGTACTTTCACTTTCCTTCCGTGGTCCCTGGGGAAGGAGCTTGGGTGGAGCCTCATTCCCCTAAAGACTGATGTCAACCCATTCCCGGGTTCTGCCTTGTTCACTCACTTTAATGTTTGTCTGGTTGAATTCATAATGCTTCAGTGCAAGAGGCTTCCCTAAAACTCAATCCTAATCATCTTCTGCTGGTCATCCCTGTTATACCACTTATTATAGATACTTTATTACTTAGTTCTACCCTCTACAACAACAGAAGCAGCATCTCAGTGTTGGCTGTTCCCGTCAGATTCAGTCTGGATGATTCTGTTCTCCGGCAAATTTTTAGGCTGTAACTTACAGCTATCTTTTCAGGTTCAGTGCAAAACTGGAAGAGAGTGAACTCTGATATTATGGATGATTTTAAGAAATGGTTCAAGCAGCAGTTCAATTGGTATGGCCAGAAGGAAATATGGTCCCAGCTGGCTGCAGAAGAGGACACAAGAAGATACCTCGGGAAAAGATTGTGGGATGGTGAACTTTAACCTTGCCCTGGCCTCGTGTGCTTTTATGCCCTTTGTTAATGTCTTACAGTCAAAATATTAAGTTCTATCCCCAAAATATACCTTGCAGGGCCAGCATTTCCATTCTAGTTGTCTTTGATTTTTCATAACATAACACACCCATTGTTTTTACCTCTTTTTTCCCTCCTTCTTTTTACTTTAAACAAGTTCTATACCTTTATTTTCACAGATCAATATAATTTTCTAAAGGATATTTCATCAGCAACTGTATGTTGCTGAATTGCTGGTAGAATTCTAACTGAAAATTCAAAATCTTAACATTTCACGTGAACTTAAAATTTCAGAAGCAACGCAGAGACGAACGCCCCCAATTTTAAAAGAAGTGCTCTCAAAGGAGACAGGAAGAGCAATATCATCTAAGTTCCTATTCTAACCTTTCTTACAGTTAAATGTGCAGTTGTCCTGAGAACTAGGGTCATGAGCTCGATGAGATTAGTCACCAGGCCCCAGCATCTGGCAGAGCGAGTCTAGGACGAATCATGGCCCAACTTCATGTCCACACACTGGGGGTGAAATCTGTCTGCCTTCACCTCTGACTATGCTAGAAAGAGTTTTTATGTACATCACTCCTATATCACTGTCTCTCAAGTCAATTTTCCTGTACCAGCTGGATTGAAAGTTAAATGTTGTCTACCTTCTTTCTAAATTGACAAAATAGACTGATATTTGCCTCACAGGAGCTTTATCAAGAAGAAATTTGACACTACAGGAAAGTTTTTAAATGTTCACATTTATTTACTCTTATTACTATTATAATTATTACTATTATTACTAAATTACTAAAATTATAGTCAAGAGAAATATATATTTATACATATACATATATAAATATATAAATGAAAAATGGATGAAAATGTCACCTTATATATTTATATATATATAAATATCTATCTATCTCTCTATATATATGAATCACTATGTAACACACAAGCCATAAATATCCACCTTTAGATTATTCAATTTATGGCTTCAGGGATACTCACATTTTAATAATTACGCGTGATACATTATCTGCTGTTATCTAGGGTGAATGTTATTTTACAAATACCATCTTTAAGAAAAACAAATCCTGCTGTCATGTTACCAGCATATTTATCAATGGGAGGAAGTAAAGAGATAAATTGTGATATAGTGATTGTCATACTGCCCACAGTGTAACTGAAAACATTTCAGAGTTGAGTCGTATGGCATACATGAGTGCAACTTCATTTAGATCTACGTTTTTGTGGATTATTAAACAATGCGCTATAGGTACCTGATCTCCAAGCTATAAAAGTTTCTTAGTGAGAGAGTTTGAAGATACAAATTTATCAGAAAAGAATCATTAATCAGTATGAAAGACGTGAGGCATATTATTCTAAATTTTTCATTTACTTATTTGAAAGGCAGTGTGACACAGAATAATAAAGATACTAAGTCAGAAATCTCCCATATACTTGTTCACTTTTCAAGCCCCGAGAAAGCCAGACCTGCGCCAGGCTAAGTAAAGGTGTAGGAGTTAAATCCAAGTCTCCCGTTTAGGCTGCAGGGACTCACAAGTACTTGAGCCATCACCTGCTGCCTCCCATGAGTGACATCAGCACATAAGTGGATTTAGGACAGGACTCGCATCCATGTTCTCTGATGTGGGATGCAGGCACCCCAGGTGGCATCCTAACCACCGAGCCCAACTGCTGCCTTAGAAACAGCAGTGAACCTGTGAAGTAACTTATTAGGTAGACACATGGCGTGCTAGAAAAGGAAACAACTCAGCCGGGTGCCATAGCCTAGCAACGAAAGTCCTTATATTGAACACCCAGGTTCTAATTCCAGCGGCTCTGCTTTCCATCCAGCTCCCTGTTTGTGGCCTGGAAAACCAGTCGAGGACAGCCCAAAACCTCGGTACCCTGCGCTCATGTGTGAGAGACTGGGAAGATAGTCCTGGCTCCTGGCTTTGGATTGACTCACTTCTGGCCGTTGTGGTCACTTGGGGAATGAATCAGAGGACAGAGGATCTTTCTCTCTGTCTTGCCTCTTCTCTGTATATCACTTTGCAATAAAAACAAATAAATCTTAAACAAACAAACAAACAAAAGAAACAAACTAAGGAAAAGGACTGCAGTCTCAAACTTGAAGCTGACAAGGAGAACAAGGACACAAGAGTTCAACATTGTAAACTGCGGAAGGATGAAACATGTCACCTTTCCTTCCACATCAGCGTCCCCGAATCTTTGAACATGTCACTGCACAATGGACTCTGCAGATGTGATTAAGCTAAGGATACTGAGATGGGGAGTGTGTTACACGAGTGAGTCTGGTGTAACCGCAGTCATTATGATGAACCAGGACCTGAAGGAAGATGAAGATGGGCAGGGACCATGAACCAAATCAACATTGGCACACGGTTCTTCCCCCAGAGCCTGCTGATGAAGAGCTAATCCTATGGACGTCTTTAGTGTAGCTGAATAAGCTTTGTTTCAACTTTCTGATCTCCAGAACTGGAAGAAAATAAGTTGGTGTTGTAAGCAACTAAATTTGTGTTCGTCTGTTATAGCAGTGATAAGGAACTAATACATAAAAATCGCAACTGCTCTTTGAATAATGTGGAGCTATACACACTGAACCTCTTTCCAGACCAATACCAAGTGTATCTTAGTGGAGGAGAATCATCTAAGCTCAGTTGTGTAGGCAGCCAAGACATCAAGGCCACCAGAGAAATATTTATGAAAAAAGACAGTAGCCATGAGGGAGGAATCATCCCTCTTGTGTACTCTATTCTTGATTTTAGAGGAAATATCGGAGAGTTATCTAGGAAAAGGGACATTTGGCAGCCACAAGTGCTGGAGGAGCCCTGAAGGCAAACGTTATGTTGCTCACAATTTCAACTTGATCAGCTCCATTGAATTTACAGTGTGGGTAAGAAACTTAAGTTGTTCAGATGTATCTAATTCTAGTTTCTAATATGATTATGAAATGCATTTTTAAAGAGTCAGCAAATGATTAGAAAGTGAAATAATTGAGAACCCCAAGGAGTTTCATGCTTGAAAAGGACAGGTTGTCCTGTGTCAGAGCAGCCTGCCTCACTGCAACCACAATTCCCACTGATCAGGCAGGAATATCTGCAAACCTTTGTACCCTAAAACTCGCTTTCACTGGTTTCTCTGCAGGGAACTTGTGCTCATCTCTCCAGAATCGTGTTTAGTATTTGCTTTTATAGCGGTGTTAGGTTAGGAACTTGTCTTAATATGCTTGGAGAAAAATGTGAAGCAGGTAGATTTTGTGTAGAAGAAAAGAAAGACGTTCCTGAGCCATTGTGCCAGTAGCCCCCATGAGAGAAAGGAGGAAATGAGCTGCAATGAAGTCTGACATCGGCTTGTGGCTTCACGAATTAGCTAAAGAATATTTAGCAAAACATAAACAAGTGTGGTTGAAAATTAATTAACGGGCTGCTACATCAGCAAGGAATATTCAGTGATCAGACACTGTGTGAAAATTGGAACATGGAGAGGCAAGCGGCATGAGCGAGGCTCAAGCAATCCTGAGACCATAAAGCAGTAATAATGCCATGTAAAAAGTCCTTGTGCCTAAAGAGAATGCATACATATTAATTTAACTGATTGTATGTGCTATGTCTTCGATGTGGTTTGAGTGCTACATTGAAGACTCATGCGTTTGACCCTCATTCCCTTGTGTGGCAGTATTGACATTTCTGATTCCTCAAAGAAGTAGAGCCTTGTGGAAGAGAATTAGATATCGGGTACACTACCATCCGATTGGATTAATGTAGATCGCATGGGATTAGATTAGTTTCCCACAAGTTTTGGTATTCATAAACCTGGTATTCCCTTACCCCTTTTCTTCCACTAAGCCCTCATTAGAGGAACAGAGAAGCAGGAACTATGCCCTTGAACCCTCAAATGGTGACTTACATCAATACATTTTCTTTGCAAGGCACCTCACTTTAGATATTATCTTAAAGCACAGAAAGCAGAACAAGACATCATATTTGAAATTGGTCATTTAAATGTAAATTCCTTCTGATGCTTGGCTGTTTTTTTTTTAAACCACTTGGAAAACGGTTTAATGATGTTTTACAACAGAAATGAACTGTACAGTCGGTTTAATATATATAAAAAAATTACAGCAGACAAATGCATCTACACAAACTCTACCATTTCATTCTGACTCACTGTCACCTATACAATCCCTCCCGAGCCTACAGCCCAAAAGTTAAGAGAGAAGTCCTAGGGCTAGAAGTAAGCTTCTCAACAACAACAAAAAAGTACAAATATAAGCATGTACAGTCACATATTATTTAACAGTGAGATGTTGAAAACATTTGCCCAGGGCACTAGCATCTTATATCAGCACTTCCATTTAAAAAAAATATGAGATCCAATCATTAAGTCCCAGAAAAAAATCAAGACAATAACCTGAAAAGAAATACACAAATGTAAGAAAATGACTTTTCTGCAAAGTTCAAGAAAGTATTTATGCACTATTCTAATTAGTGAAACCGTTAGATAAATTTACGTGATTTGAATTCAATATAAACATACCAGAATTTCAGGGCTTCCAGTTTCTGATCTGGGGTATCTGGCAGTTTGATGCCATAACTCGACCTAACCAATAAAAGGTTGATCAAACTGAAAAATTATCAACTCTTAAACTTGTTAGACAAGTGAGGGCAAAAAAGAAAATTTCTACTCCCCAAACTGAAGAGACTGAGAAATAGATAAAGAGAGTATCTATTTGCTAAACTGAAGCCTATGAGCTGGAAGCTCAGTGAGGACTGAATCAGGAGTAGAAATGATACACTCTAAGCTACAACTGCTGGAGTATCAAGTCTAACAAAATGAAGATTCCAAGGAGACCCAGTCACAGAAGGCCTCACACTTACATGAATCTCACTTCCAGAAGCTCTACCAGGCTTTCACAGGACATATCTGAAAAATTAGTTTCCTTGGGCTTCCATTAGCAGGAAAAAGAAAAGTAACTTTGGTTATATCCCAGGGCTGCCCATTGCATTAAATAAAGCCTGCTCTGTAGAAAAATGATTTCACCAACCTTAACTTACTGGGATTCTAGGACCCTAACTGATCTAAGAGAAGACGAAGAGCCAAATTCAGCCAGCTATAACCATCCTACATCAGTAAACAGGGTGAAACAGACAAAGAATTACTTACAATTTTACAGTTCAAGAATACAGGTTCACCATATTGTTGGCATCTGATTGTAAGACTAAAGCAATTTACCCAATCAAATATTAGGAAGCATACAAACAGGCAAAACCGCAGTTTGCAGAGTCAGAGGAAACATCAGAACCAGATCCAGACATGTCAGGATCATTGCTTTTATCAGACCATGAATGTAAAACAATTATAATTATATGCTAAAGGATTTCATGGATAAATAAAAAAATATGCAAGAATAAATGAATGATGTGAACAGAAATGGCCATTCTAAGAAAGAATGGAAATGCAGAGAACAAAAGCATTGCAACAGAAATGAAGATTGTCTTTGATGGTCTAATCAGTATTCTATACATGTGACTGAGGGAAAGAGTCAGTGAGCTTGAAAATGTGTCAGTAGGAACTTCCAAAACTGAAAACAAAGAGGAAGAAAAAAAAAAAAACAGGAAACAACCACCGGGAAATTACAGGGTTGTCTATACAAAACTGTCCAGATACACAGAAGGAAAAACAGGTGAGTAATAGAATAATACAAAGAAAAGAAATTGGGAAAGAAACAGAAGAAATACTTGAAACAATGAAGAGAATTTCTCCAAATAATGTTAAGCACCAATCACAGCTCCAGATAGCTCTAGCAATGCTTTCCTAGTGCACACATTTCATGATACATGCATCACAACACACAGAATAAAGACGTGTGAGCCAAGTGCGAACCTGTTGTCAATGTGGCCTGGAGTAACAATGAGTCATCATGGAAGGTTCATGGATTCTATCAAATGCATCATTCTGGTGTGGGTTGTTGATAATTGGAAGGCTGGAGATGCACGGTGTGTGTGTGTATGTCTGTGAAGAGATTTGGCTATAAGGTGGTGGATAGGAACACACAAAAAAGCAAAATTTTGTTGTGGATAAAATAGTGTAAAACTAATTATACTAAATTATTTTTGTAGCATGTTAACTTTCTACATTGCAATGGGTGAAAAAGAAGCTGCCAAATGGAATAACATCAAAAGTACAAAATGGAAAGGGTGATATTTAATGAAATTGGTTTCGGGAATGAAAACATCAGATAATAAAAATCAAAACACAAAACCAACACCACCCCAACAGAAACAAAGAGGCAAAGGAAACTTTTGATGGATGTGTGTTTAATCTTTATTGTGGTGAATATACATCAACATACATAGGTAGGTGGTAGTATGATACACTGAGAAAATGATTTTATGAAAAGTTTACGTTTGTGTGTTGATTTGAGACACACATATTCACTGACTGATCAGCTTAACGACTGTTTCAGAGAAATTCTTGCTCACATGTGTTTGGACGCATGTTCCAGAATGTTCCCTGCAGTAAAGTTTCAGTAGTAAAGCAAGCAAGCAAACAAAAAACCCACTGTTCAGAATGCCTATGCCTGCTCACATTACAAATAGATGGTGCTACGTTAACTGATTAATGAATTAGAATTTAAAGCAAAATCTTGGTTGATTATGAGGGACATAGCGCCACAGAAGAATATATGTAGCATTCTTACAATGATATGAAGCTTGAAATGAGGCTTTAGTAAATAATGTATAGCGATGCAAACTGTATGGTAAAGAAAATGTGTGTAGGATAGTAAATGGATGTTAGGATCACGTTCCAAGCAATTGAATGGGATGCCTGGGAATGCACATGGCTTCCAAACCGTTGCTCATTTTCTCGTAATTAGAATGATCTGTGGGTGCTGAGGCACTTGTAGTATTTTTTAACCTATGCACATTTAATGAAATCATTTTATATTTCTATATCTTTTATCTTCATTTCTAAAATAAAAACTGTTGGGAAGCATTCCATTAAAAATTAATTTACTCACTTTTCAATGTTTATTTCAAAAATTGCACATTTTGTCTTAACCAAATTCTTTAATCTAGTGTTACCAATAAAAACAGCAAAAATATTTGCCTACTCATGTGATAGACTGAGAAACACCAATATCATCTACTTAATATTTTGTTAAATGTATTGAATATGAACCTGTTCAGGAAGAAACCATTGAAATAATTCATCGGAGGGTGATTCTATCAAACAACTTAAGATATGTCTGTAAAGTACTCCATACCGAGATCACCAGAGATTACATAAGCAAATGCAATATACAGTCCTGGACCGGATCTTAGAAGGGAGAACCTAATGAATATTATATGACTGAATTGAGAAAATTTGGATAGGCAATACCTATGAAATAATGCTTCAGCAGCTCCTTAGTGGTATTGTTTCTTGTGTAGAAAAATTATTTTTCCCCTCTTAGGAAATTCATGCTGAAGAGGTGCTGCATCTTCCAGATGATTCAGTCAGACAGAGGTACCAGATGTGGATATGCAGTGTGATGGATATAACTGCAAAATTGGCCACAGTCTGACAGTTGCTAAATTGAAGCTAAAGGTTAATGAGTGCTCATAGGATATTCTTTCAATGTTTCCGTCCGTTAACATTTTGAAACTTGAAAATTGAGTCCAAGCAAGCTTAAGCATTTACAAAAGAATAAAAAAGAAGACAAGCAAATGTTATGAATACGTTAAAGAATTTTCAGAAAACAGACCAATGTCATGCTTATTTTTGCTATTATTGTCTTGAAATCAATTTCTGAGCTCTACCTAACTGAGCAGTGGTTGGTGTGGCTTGACCAGCAGGGCAATGTACGTCTAAACTCTACACAGGGAAGTGCTTACCCTCCATTCTGGTAGCATATGGTCATGTATGCTTAGGCCTCCTTCAAATATGTTGAGTGAACTGGGCCTGAGTAGGTGCAGGTGGAAAGCAGCTGTAGTTCCATTCTGTAGTGGACATACAGTGAAGCCATTCCCGGCACAAAAGTCTCATCTGCTTGTTTGGTCAATATCAGATCATGAAATATCTCTATGTACAAATTTCACTGTATCCAATTCAACCCTAATATCCTAAACTCCCAAGTTTCAGTAAATTTCCCCTCCTACCACTCAAACTTCATGCTAAGATCTGAAGTTGAAAAAAAAAAGCTTTAATGAAAAATTTCTCCCACCTGCCCAGCTGCTGGCAGCTCTTTCAGCTTTGTCAGATGCACAATGAGGTGGAGAGTCTGGCAGATCATTGTATTTTACAACGATGGACACAGGTCTGCCTCCTGCTCCACAAGCATCTCAACAATGTGATGCTGCCATTCCAACAGTGATGTTGGGTGATCAAAGGACATCCAACTTCTTCCCTGAGCTCTGAAACAGTCATTCCTGGAATTCTGAGCTCCAAGCAAGCTTGACTTCTGCCTCTCCTGAGATCTCTGAGTCATGAGGAAGCCAAAGCAGGAGAAAAGTCTAGGCATGCGTTCTCAGATTCAGTTGGGAATCCTAATCTAGACACGAGGGTTCGTGAGCCTGTATTAATTTCTGGTCCTCAGCTGTGAGCAATTCTCCACCTCCCTGGTCTTTCCAGCTGAGCAACCAGGTAACTGGGAACAGAGATAAAGCATCTTCCCTACCCCTTCCCTAACTGCACACTTTCAGAGTAAGGAGCATGATGAAATCATTGTTTAAACCTCTGTGTTTTGAAATGTCTTCTGCAGCAATGGTGATTGGAATAGAGGAGAGGAAATTTCCATGTACTGCTGGAACTGTAATGTGGCATTTGTGCTTCTTCTACATGGTAGATTTCAAAGTTTGATTCTTGTAGACATATTTATGTATATTGTTTGAAAGAATAGGGAGAAGAGGGGCGAGAGAGCGGGAGACTGAGACTCATCTGCTTGTGCTTGTTCACACATCAAATAGTTCGGGTTGGGCCAGGCCCAGTGAGGACTTTCATGTGGGTATCAAGAATCCAAGCAATTGATGTCACTTGTTGCTTTCAAGCGTGTGCATGACCAGGAAGCAGAAATGGAGAAGCAAAACAGGCGTGGGACCCAGGCACTCTGTCACAGGATACTGACTTCAGTACGATAGGACATATGGGCACTCCATGTGCCAGTCAATCAAATGTTGATTTTTTTTAACAGATTATTTTTGTGGCTCTTTGAAAGATAAGTTTGCTGTTATCCCTCACTGTTTTCTTGGGACAAGGAATTCTCTCCACTTGATCAGGGTGGGGGCTAGGATGTTCATCAATATCATTTCTGAAATGCCCTCGATTCCTGACAAGTTCAAAGTATTCATTTGTTGTTTCCAGATTTAAATTTGAATCTACAGACCACAAGCACCCTAAAGCTGAGTGTTTATAGTTTTGATTCCCCCAGGGTACATTCCAAAACCTATATCACTTTTCTCTCTGCACTGATAAAAAAAATTATTTTGATTTAGTACTTCTATGTAGAAAAAATGTTGAAATGCTGATTTTTGAGATTCCACTGCTTAATGAATAAAGAATTCTACTGCTTAATTCTACTGTTAAAGGAGTCTCCTTAGGCATGTCTGGCTGTGACAATTTCTCAAACTTATGTAAATTCTTGTGACCTTGAAAGCTTTGCGGTATTTTGTAAAATACCATTTGGGTTGAGTTTATCTGATGTATCTTCAGATTGTGTTTAAGAGATTGTGGGAGGAATACTACAGCATATCACATCAATGATATATGCTGTTTATGTGCCTTTTCACTATTGATGTTAACCTTGACCTTGCATTTAAGGTAGTACTGCTTAGGATTTCCACTGTAGGGTTGCCCTCAATCCCTATTGCATACTATGACAATTGGAAGCAAGTCACTGATGATGGTCCATGCCCTATGGGGATAGGTTTTGTATAAATTATTTGGAATTCTGCAGGGGAGAATTCCAAGTTTATAAATAATTCTAAATAAATACATTTTCTGTTTATTTATTAAGTCCTTCAGTGCAGGCTGAAAGGTATTAACTTTGTGCTTTGGGGTACAATCCAACACTTTTCCATGTACTTGGGAAAATTGGAAAGTTGCTCATATTCACACTTTTCCAACTTTGCCCATTTGGAGGCCTTTCAGTTAATTCTTGGTTCCCTTTGACAAATTCCTGAGATTGCGTTTTTATAGTAAATCCTGAAATTGAGCTATGGTAGATGGATCTAGCCCCAGACTAAATATTTCCTGCTCTAGACCTAATACCTCTCAGGTGGGTCTCCAAGGAGTTTGTTTCTTTTACTGCCCTCAAATGCTTTTATATTTGATGTGCATATGATATAGTAAATACATGAGTATGATATATGCAAACACACTGTCCTTGTTTAAATCACTTTTTCTTTTTTTGTGTGTGTGTGTGCATAACAAATCATCAGTTCATGCATTGCTTGAATCAACAAAAATTCTAGTAGAATGAAGGAAAATTAAGATATGTTCCTTTCCAAGTTTTTTTATTCTTGTCTATTCCAATCATATGGAGTCATAATATATTTATCAAGAATATTTCTATGATCAGTTCAATCAAAATATTTGGATATAAAGTGCAGTTATCTGAATAATTCTAACTTGTACCTAGATTGGGAACAAATGGAATAAGTCTAAACTCAATCAAATTCTTGATGGCAAATTTTCTATTTGGAAAAACTTTCAAAAATGAAAGATGCAAAAAATTGAGCATGCACATTGATCATAAAATATTTGATTGCTCTGACAGACCTGAGGCTTATAGCCTCTGACATATAGATAAGTTAATGTATCAAACAGTGAAATTTTGGAAAATTATAATTCAGATACCATGAATTGTGCTTTGTTGGGACAGCAATAACATACACCTATCTGAAAATTTAGTCATATAATGAATATAACATTTATAACTGATTAATATAATATAAAGAAATATATGTTACTAAATATTCAGTGAAATCAGAAATTCATAACCTATTAGAAAATTAGGCCTTATTTAATTAGACATTTCAACAAATGTTTGTTGAACACAATGGGAAATATTGAAATACTAAGATATAAAAAGCTCCACTTTTTGATTAAGGAGTATCAAATTCTAATGAGAATTTCTCTTACTTTTGAGGTAAACCACCTCTCATTTCATAACAGCTGGATCTGGGTGTTTAGGAGCATACAACTTTCCCAGTTAATTTTTTTTATTATTTTTTTTTAAAATAATTACACCATTCAATTACCCAACTAAGAAGGGGCTTACAGAAGTTCTAGGATCTGCTTGAAATGAGATGGAATGGAGAATGTGGGGAGTTGAGTCCCCAGGGAAGGCACTGGGGGGCACCTCCCATCAGCGAGTGTGTGCTTTTAGAGGCACATCTTACTGCAAGAAAGTCGTGGCTAAAAGAAGAGACACCGAGGTTAAAAGGTGCCATGCAAACTCCTCCTTAGAAGGAACAAACTCAGGATCCCGGAGGTTGCAGGTGCCTAGCAGAAGGAGCTACTTCAAAGAGGCCATCTGTTCACAGCATCCAGGTTTCAAATCCCAGGAGACAGACTCCTGGGAGATGAGGAGAGGTTTCTTGGAAACACACTTGCTATGCTTAAGAGGCAAAATACAACATGTGGGCTAGGAAGCCTTCCGGAGTGGTAAGGCACTGGGGTGTGGGAACAGAGCAACTAAAAGTGCTCTCACACCCCAACTGAGACCTGTGGGAAAAAGAAAATTACCAAAAAGAAAATGGAGTTAGTGTTAGGAAAGTAACACGTTCTTTGTGTGTGACTGTGTGCGTAGCAGTGACCAATGTCCATCAAAATGTCTGCAATGGAGATGAAGAGCAAACGTGTGAGTGATTGTGCAAAGGACAATATTCCACCCAGGGCTGAGTTCCTTAGGAGAAGAGGTGACGAAGTTCAGAACAGTTTTTGAGATGCTGAAGGGTAAGAGAACCAAAAGCGGTGAACTTTCAGCTGAATCTTTAAGATTCAGCAGGACTTTTTCCATTTTCTACGGGAAGATAAAAGGATCCGAGACAGGATTTAGTCTTGAAGGCGATCCTCTATTCAAAGCTAACACAGATTTATGAATTCAAAATTAGTATATGAAATTGGATAGGTTTTGAAAACAAGGAAATCTATTACAAGTGTTGGAGTCTTGGAAATGTGAAATCCCTTCCCTCTGAGACCCCTGTAGCCCATGTAACGAGGACCCTTACATAGAAGCATTTCCTGATTGTGACTCCAGTGTCTGTCCCTTCACAGAACGTACTTAGCATCTATCACTTTCAGCATGCATGACAAGGGACTGGATGGTGTTTCATCAACATAGTGACAGTTAGCCACGATATGTGAAACTTATCACACATTTCAGGAGCTCCAACTCACACAACTTTAGGTCCCAAGGCTGCTCTGGCTTACAGTTGGAGCTGAAGATATGCATAGAGGCCAGATTTTTAGAATAATTTTATAAGATACACTGAGACATATAATTAGGAGAAAGTTACATTATTACATTTACATTTTAAGAAGATTCATGAAATACATAGGATATGTAGGTGAGAAGGGTGACTTTAGTGAATGTTTATTTAGAACTGGATAGACCTAGAGGTATATATATATATATACATGGCAAAATCAGGAAGCTGGAACTTGATCTGATTTCCTACAGGGCTGGCAGAGGTTGAGGAACTTGGGTCATTTTCTGCCCCCTTGCCAGGAGAATTAACAATGAGCTGGGTTGGGAGTGGAGCATTCAGGCACTCATTTGGAAGGTCAGCATTGCAGGCGGTGGCTTCATCTGCATGCCACAGTAGCAGGCCCTGGGAATACTGACTGTTTTGTCTAGGCTCCTGCTCATTTAACTCTATGGTTACTTCTTAAATCCAATGACTATGCTACAAATGTTTGAGTGTCCTGCTTATATTCCAGCTATTGCAGTTAAGAAGGGTTGTGTTGCTGCTCAGCAGGGTTCAACAGGGAAGCCAGCATCCCACATGAGCGTGGGTTCCATGGGAAAGTGGTGAAACATGGCCAAAGGTGGCCACCAGGTGGGTGACCCAGAGAAAGTTACAGGTTCCTTGATTCAGCCTGACCTGGCTCGAGCTTTTGCAATCATTTGATGAATTAAACAGTAGATAGAAGGTCTTTCTCAGTTTTTCCCTGTGTCTCTCCTCTCTCTCTCTAACACTGCCGTTCAAGGAAATAAAGTCTGTGTTTTTTAAAACGGAATTCCGCAGTAAGAAGATAAAAACATTTGTCTTTATACATATAAATATAAAATAAGTAATAGTTTGTAAGTTTGTATTCTGAGTATTCATTTTGCATTGGCACTAATTAATAGTTGTTTCTTGTTTTACAAATAAAAAGTAGGTATTTTGTATTTATTTTAATGTCGATGAAAAATGATGGAAGAATTTGAGAGTGGGAAGACAGGTGACCAGTTATAACAGGCTAGAGTTTAAGCATTCTGGCAAAGAGAAAGCACCTATCCAATTACATCATATGTTTTTGATAAGGAGAAAGTTATTTTGAAAACTGGAGTGAGAGATACAACATAAATATAATTATTACTCAATTTGATATGTAGTATAATATCTATGTTGTATCTTAATAAGCATGACAGCATTTATTACAGCTTAGCATGAGAAAATAAAAATTGATCTTAGCAATTAACCTTATCCCCATGTAAATTAGATTAATTAGTAGTTTTTCCTTTCTAATCTTTTGGGTAAAGCAGATAATTGTAATTATACTGTTTATGCAAATTTATATCCAAATATGAAAAAGGACAGAATAGTTTGCAAATTAGAGTTCAAATAAGAAAATTACTCTAAGATGAGCATTTGTAATTTTGAGATAACCAATTAGGGCCTATAAATGACATGCTATAAACAACTAGCAACATTTTATCAAGAGAACTACCTTTTCATTGTATTTTAGCGTATTTTCTTCCACGTTTATGTTACTTGATAAGGTATATCATGTGTTTCAAATCAGTTTTGTAATTGTAGTAATATGCATTACAAATTATTTCAAAATAACAATGGTTTAAAATCAATATGTTTTCTTCACCAAAATCGATGATATCTACAAGACTATCTTAGTCTGAGGACAAAAGGATAAGTTTGCTTTCTACCACCTGCGAAAGGAAGCATAGCTAAGTTTGCTATTAATATAAAATTAAAGTATTTGAACATAATCCCCTCTGCAGTTTCAGCCATGCAAAATCCACTGTAGTTAGACAACAATGAATGGAAAATCCCTAAGATAAAACGTTTGTAAGTTAGAAAAACTTTTACAATAATAGTTTTACAATTGTTTTATTTTTCACTAGTTATTGTTGATCTCTTTCTGTGTCTAATTCGTAAGCTAAATTTTACCATGCATTTGCAGATACACAAAAGCAGCATATGTGTGTGTGTGCATGTTGTGTGTGTGTGTGTGTGTGAGTATTAAGTTTCAAGCTTCCTCTGAGAGTCTTGGAGCACACCTCCTGTTTGCAAGGCATGGCCATAGTATTCTGATTTCAGTTCATTCTTCTGTCCAATGCACGCATGTCCTGCAGGAGGAGTGAAATCATCTCTCCTTTATTCGCACTTTGGACTTCTGTGCTAAATTTTTTCTCACTAATCTGTTTTTTTTCTCATCTTCTGTTATTACTGAAGAAAGAAAAGACAGTTCATTTGCAGAAAAAGAAAGAGCATTTCCTGTTGACAGTTTCAGAGTTACCCAAGTAAAAGTCCTACTTATTTTTTTGGTGACACAATAAGATATGCTTTTGTTGATCCATAGGGCAAAAAAAGCTTTAATGCTTACTACAAGGCCTAACAGATACTCCCACATAAACTATACTTTCTTTCCTTCTCTCAAGGACAAAGCATGTGAGCAAAAAATTTACAAGCTATGAAAGGTCTGCTACAGATATATACACTGTAGTGTGTAGTTTTGGAAACCATTTTTGGGAGAAATGTGCCAAAGAATACTTGAAAGAAGAAAAAATTGGGAGAGAGTATGCCAAACAGGAAGAGCGTGTGCCATGTGAAGTTAAAGGAATCCTAACATAGAATGCTGTAGATTATGGCAGTTTGCTATTGGCCTTTGAATCAAACTAAGACAACTTTCTCTTCTTTAAATGTTTGTATGTGAAGGAAACCCATTTCGTATATTGCACTGCATAGTTTTAAAGACATAATACTTACCACCCTCCCTTTATTTCTCCAATTTCCCCGCCTTCTCTCTATCTTATTTTTCTTCTGATTAGTGACATGCTTTTGATCTGTTTTATAATCACAAGTTTAATTCATCACTAATGAAATAATTCAACAAGTAGCTACTAGAAAAAACAGTGTTCCTCAGGAATTTAGATAGTCTCTAAAGAGTAATCAAATCTCAAGCTGTCAATTTCATTCATATATATTAAATAATTTTTGTACTTGAGACATTAATTCCTGTAAATCAGAGAAAACATGATATTTAGATTTAGGGCCTGGCGTATTGCATGAAATATGATGGTGTCCACCTAAATCATTTTATTGCATAATACAAGATTTCATCCCATTTTGTGACTGAGTAGTATTGTTTTCTTTACTCAGTAACCAATTGATGGACGTTTGGGTTTATTTCATATCTTACTATTGTGAATTGAACTACTATTAAACATGGGAGTACAAATAACTCCTTTATAGGTTCATTTGGCTGCCTTTGGCAAATTCTCAGGAGTGGAATTCTTGGGTCATACGCTAATGCCATTTTTATATTTCTGACATGAATGGTCATTAGAAAATACTAGCTGATCAAATTCAACAACAAATCAGAAAGATCACTCACCTGGACCATGTGGGATTTATCCCTGTGGTTCAACATTTACACATCAATAAATGCAACAAATCACATTAACACAGTGAAAAATAAAAATAATATGATTGTCTCAATAGATACAGATGAAGCTTTCTATAAAATATTACAACGTTTCATCATATAAAAACCTTAAACAAATTGGATATAGAAGGAACTTTGCTCAACAATCAAGAGAAAATATGACAAATCCACAACCAGTATTGTATTGCGTGTGGAATATCTTGAAGCATTTTCAATAAGACTCAAATCCAGACAGGATGCTAGTTCTCACCATTAGTATGCAATATATTTCTGAACATTTTAGCCAAGGATAATAAATTAGAAAAACAATCAAAAGGATGCAAGTGGGAAAGGGGGAAATGACCTTCTGTGTAGATCATTTGATTCTTTTCATGGAGGATCCTACTTCTTTGCTGCGATGGTTGTCTAATGTTGCATTACTTGATCTCCTTATATATTTTGGATATTAATGCCGTATCAGATGTATAGCTCGCAAATACTTTCTCCCCTTCTGTTGGATACCTCTCCACTTTGCTAAGTTTTCCTTTGCTGGGTGGAACTTCTTAGTTTGATGTAGTACATTTATCTTTTTTCCTTTCATTGCCTGTACTTCTGAGATCTCATCCAACAAGTGTTTGCCTAGGCTGTCTTACAGTGTTTGCCATATGTTTTCTTTAATAATTTTATGGTTTCAGGCTTTACGTTTAATCCTTGATTCATTGAGTCGGTTTTGGATAGGGCGTTAGCTAAGATTCCTATTTTATATTTCTCCATGCAAAAATGCAATTTTCAACACCATTTGATAAAGCATCTACAATCCTAAAATTCGTATGGAAACACAAGAAATCCCAAACCACTAAGGCAATCTTAAACAATAAAAACTAAACTCAAGACAGAACTCAAGAAATATTACCAGAAAGTCAGAAGCAAAACAGCTTGATTCTGGCGTAAAAATAGATATATGGGCCAATGTAATAGATGGGAAGTGCCATAAATTTATTCACATAGCGAGAGTCAAGTAATCGGACAGATAAGCTAAGATCATTTTTTTCTGGAAGAAGGTGGCTTCCTAGACCCTACACACCATCCCTTAACCACAGCACAAATGAGGTTATCTTAAAGGAACATACACATTCACATACAGATCATTCTAAGAAATCACATACTGTAAGAGTCATTGACTATGCTTATCCTCACTCTGGTAGATTTTGACCCAATCCCACAGCTCACAAGCACACAGGACTGTCCTGTCCATCAAAAGCAAGGGCTGTTCCTACTGCACTTTGGGTTGTCTATGGAAGCCTGAACATTATTGGCTTGACGGCCAGAATGAAATTCTGAACATATCTCTGTGACTTGATTGCCTAAAATCCAATCTGCGGTGGCAACTTCCTTTCAATAGTTTTGGATGATTCCTCCAGAAACGTGTCCTTTTCTTTGTGTTGTGTGAGGACACAGGCATGGCAACGCCTTTGTAGAACAGGCCAGCACCATGTGGTGCCCTTGTTTTGATCATGAGCTTCCCAATTTCCAAAATGATGAGAAATAATTTTGATAATTTATAAATCAGCATATAAGTACTCTAAGCTGTTTTTTAAATAGCTGCGGAAATAGACCAAAACAGTTGTTCCAATGGTAGCAGTGAGCACCTCCATGCCATAAAATTTTGAGGTCTACGTTAGCTAATAATTGATATATGCCTGAATCAGAGAAAAATGAATAGAGCCATATGTATACTCTGTTATCGCAAAATTGGTGGTCAACTCACTCATTTTTGTATATGGTGCGTGGAATTGGCTTCTGTTGGCTGTGATGACTGCTGCTTCTGTTGCTCACAGCGGTATTGTCACTTTCAGGTAGCTACTGATCCTGTGATGCTGCACCAGTCATTGTGTCTTTCTGAGCTGTATTTCTTCCCTTGAAAACTGGATATAGCTATCACACGCATCAAAGAAAAATACATGAATTATGTGTCTAAACGAATGTTCAAAGATTGGTACCTGGCATTCCCTTATTTATTATTTACTATCTTCGCACTTTGCAAAGTTTGCCAGTCCTTATTCCGTATCATTTGCTTCTGCTATGACATATTTTCTTTGGACATAGTTTGTTTTGTATTTATCTTATTTTTAGAGGTTTATTTATTTGTGTAATCCACCATCCACTGTTTCACTTCCCAAATGGTTAGAGACTCCCAAGGCTGGCCCAGACTAATGCCAGAGACCAGAAACTCCATCCAGCTCTCTCACTTGGTATCAGAGGCCCAAGCACTTGAGCCTTCTTCTGTTGCCGCCCCAGGCTCATTTGCAGGGACAGGATTTGACACAGAGTAGCCAGAATTCAGCCCCATGCCCATATGTGATGCCAGCACTAAAACACAGGTTCCCATCATGCCTCGTTTAAACCAAAACCTCAATCGATTGTTTTTTTTTTAAATTTATTTAATTCATGGATATCTCAGTATAATTATTTCAAATATCATTTTTTAATCTGGTCAACTCCATTTCTACCTCTACATAACAAAACTGCTTATCTTTGATATGATTTCCCATGGGAGAATTATATCTTTTAAAATGATATTAGAGAAGGTACTTTATTATTTATTCATATTTGGAATGATTCTTAGCTGGATAATTGTAATGCGTGTACTTAGAGTGGAAGTGTTTTAAAAATTATACTTTTATGTTATAATAAGTCATAAAATGTAACATTCATTAAGGAACGATGATGATAGGAATGTTTATAACTGAGGACATTTTTATGGCGTGCTTTTATGGTGCTTTATCTATGAAGAGACTGACTTCAATCTATTTGCCCTAGGCAAGCATCTAATGTAAGTGATTATTATATGTTTATAAATTTGTTTTGTCTTGTCACTGTGGTATTTCTGGATTAATCGGCAGTAGCAAGTCATATTTTAATTTTAAACCCACAAAGGTCAAGGATGACTTGTTTTATCATACGTAGCTCTCTGTTGGAAAATCATTTCAGGTCCCTGGTGCTAAATAGTGAAGAACACTGCTTCCACTGTATTAGCTGTATTAGCTGGCCAGGAATGGTCTAGCATAAGGCTATGGACTGAGTGGCTTGAACAACAGAAACTCGTCTCTCCACAATTCTGCAGTCTGGATGTCCTAGGAAGTTCAGCTTCTCCTGAGACTTCCCTCCTGGGCTTGCCCCTGGCCACAGCTTTGCTGCGCACACACATGAATTTTCCTGTGTGAGTAATGACCCTGGGTCATTCTTGGTCTAAAGATCTGAGTCATGTTGAATTTGGATCAATGCAAATGGTCTCGTTTTAGTTTAACCAGCTCTTCAAAGGCCCTGTTTGCAAATACATTATATTATGGGATATTGGAGGGATTTGATGTAGGAGTCTCGTGGAGGACCTACTCAATGTGCAACATTGGTGAAAAATAATAATAATTGCATTGTTTCTCAAAGTAATATAATTGAGAATTTGCAAAAGGCACAGAGTGGCATGGTTCCTGCTCCTCCAAGTCTAGAGACAAAGGAGAGACCTCAAAGACTAGGGGAACAAATATGCCAAAGGCTCATTTACCCCTAGCCCAGAAATTGATGCTGGTTGTCACTGAATCCTTTTTGTTTAAAGTTATTTATTTTAATTGGAAGGGAGACCCACAGAAAGGAGGAAAAAGATCTCCCATCCACCAGTTCATTTAGTTCACTGCCCAATTGGCCACAATGCCTGGGGCTGAGCTGGTCCGGGAACCTCATCTGGGTTTCCTGCATGGGTACAGGATCCCAAGGAGATGGACCATCCTCCACTGATTTCCCAGACAACAAGCAGGGAGCTAGGTGGAAAATGGAGCAGCCAAGACAGAAAGTGGCACCCATACAGAATTCTGGCAAGTGCAACATGAGTATTTAGTCACCGAGCCATCCTGCTGGACCCAGTGACAGAGTTTGGAGCTATTGCCTGAAGCTCTTCTTGGAGCATGAACTTCTTTTATAATGTAGCAACTGGATCCTAGTAAGTGAAGAAGAAACTAAGCCAAGCAGAAGTGACACTGCCCTTTATTATCTAAAGCCAGAAGTCACACGCCGTTGCATCTCATGTGTAGTTTTGGTCAAGAACGGTACAAAGGCATCTTCTGATTAAAGAGGAGTAATGTCAGTCATGTTACAAGAAGATAAATGAACTGAAAGTATGTTATTGTAAAAAGTTAATAAACATTTATATAAGCAAGGAGAGCAGTGTGAGCATTTATAGGTGGGAGGACAGGGTGGTGATGCCACTGTGCTCCCGTTTCTGTATTGTGAAATGCATCAAATTTATTCACCTCATACGAATTATATGAAAAAGCACAACTCTACCTTGATTTCAAATTATTTTGTACAAAAAATAAAGCAGAAAACTTTAGGCAAACAGTTTACTGTGTTGTTATTTTTTTTAATTATTGCATAGTTTTCTCATAATATGTATTTTCCATGGGGTTTTTCTTTATAAAAAGGATTTATTGATCTGAAAACCAGGGTGACAGACAGCAAGAGAGACAAAGAAACAAAGATGTTTCATCTACTGGTCTGTTTGGCCAAAATTGGCCCAGGCCAAAGTTTTAGGAACTACCTGGGTCTCTGACATGGCTGGCAAGGATCCACAGACCTGCAGCCCCACCCAATGCCTCCCAGCTGCTGTACCGGGAGGCCGGGTCAGAAGTATTGAGTATCCAGATTTTGAATAAGACACTTTGATAATGGACATACTAAGGTAGATTTTGTCAGCCAATGGATCTTGGAAAGATTTTCTTAATCCTAGAGTAACAAAACCAACAGTTTTAGAACTATCAAAACCATTCAAACAATACTCTCAAACCATTCTCTCTCCACACTGAGGCTTCTAAGAAAACATCAAGTGGCTGCCCTGTATCCCACATGTTGATATTGTTTGGCAGCTGTGGTGGTCCCTTTGTCCTCTTTCCCCCTCCCCAACTCCCCACCAGAAGATACAGGAGAAAAAACAAAAAAGGTTGGAAGCAATTGTCCCACCACCTTCCCCCATACCTGGACCTTCCCCACACTAATCAATGGTCTACAAGGGCATAAAATCTGACTGCTTTTGACCATGGGGATAAACTTAAAATACATTACATTGAGTAAAGCAAGCCCCACAAGGGACAATTACAGAATCTCATTTTTGTGTTGATACTAAACATTTTTAATTCATCAGAACAGGGTTAAAATATTGGTTACCAGATGTTGAGGGTTTGGGAAATCAGGGAAGTGTTGCCAAAAGTTGGCGTCTTAGAGTTACAGCTTGAGTAAGCTCTGGGGTTGGTGCAGTAGCTCATTAGACTCATTCTCTACCTGCAAGTGCCAGCATTCTATAGGGACACTGGTTCATGTTCCAGCTGTTCCCTTTCACAACCAACACCCTGCATGTGGCCTGGGGAAGCAGTGAATGGTCCAGGTTCTTGGGCCCCTGCACCTGTGGGAGACATGGGGAAAAAAAACCCTGGCTTTTGGCTCAGCTCTGATTGTGTGACCATTTGTGGAGTGAACCAGCAGATGCAAGAACTTCCTCTCTGCCTCTCCTTCTCTATAAATTTCCCTTTCAATAAAAAAGAAATGAACAAATTTTGGTGATGCAGTGTCTAGCATAGTGGTATGTTATTAGTAAGTCTAATATGTTTGAAATTTACTATGAGAGATGATCTTGTGTATTGCTCTCACACATATAAACAACTGTGAGGTGAGGAACATAATTTAATTATTTAGTGATAATCATTTTCTGTTGAATGAGTTTATTACAGCATTGTGTTGTATATATTAAATATATATGTTGTCATCTGTATCACAATAAAGAAGAAAAGAATAATAGAATCATGAACTGAGCCATAGACTGCAGATTCCTTTATAAAATATAATTCGGTGGGGGCAGAAATTTGGGCAGAGAGATTGGCTTGATCATGAAAGGATTTGAGTTCTGCTGCCCAAACCAAGAGTCTTCGGAAATTCAGAGAGGCCCGGAATAGATCTTTCCCCAGGGCTTTCAGAGAGAGCCTGGCCCTGCCAACCCCTTGATCTCAGACCTGTCCTCTATAGAATGGCAAGACAATGCGTTTTCATTATTTAAAGCTATCCGGACTGCTATCCATTGTTACAGTAGCCCTAGGAAACTAATACAGATTTGACACATTTTCATGCTCTATAGACATTCCACTACCTTGATAAAAACAAGAAAAAATCCTCTTTCTTAAACACTAAAGCTATTCTGCCATTTTAAAATGACGCTCTTAATACAGCCTTTTTGTGTTTTTCAAATATTTTTATATAACTTATACAATTTGAAAACATAACATCATTCTAGGAGGCGTTGCTCTTGTTCATGTTTGCTTATTTATATCTCTATCTATCATCTATCTCAAAGTCAGAATTACAGAGATACAGAGACAGAAAGATAGTGAGGCAAAGACTGGTCCATTCCCCAGGTACCCAGATTGGCCAGGACTGGGGAGGCAGAGGTCAGGAGGCAGGATCTTCTGAGGCTACACATGGGTGCAGAGGCCATGGCTCCTGGCTTATCTTTAACTGCTTTTTCAGGCTGCTCATAGGAAGCTGGACCTAAAGTGAGACAGTCAAGCCACAAACCATTGCCCATACATAATAGTAGCTTCCAAGGAGATGGCTTTACCAACTATGCCACCATTGCTACTTTTACATTAGACAGGTAGCTAAATTTTTGTGCATGGAAAACTGTCCCATATATGTTGTCTTGATCCCTCCATAACCCTGCTTGTAAAATCATACTACAGAACTACTTCTATCATCCTTGACCATAAGGATTCAAAACATATTTGCAGGGTCAAACAGGTAAGAGATCCCATCCCCTCAGTTCATTCCCCTGGAGAACTTCTTTTTTTTCTACTTATTTTATGTTTTATTTGGAAGAGGTACACACACATCAAATAACAGGGCGGAGAAGGAGAGAAATATGGCAAGAGGTCTTGCATTCATTGTGTCCTCGCTAAGTGCTTGCTGCAGCAGTAGCTAGCACCTATTGAAGCGAGAGGAGCCTGACATGCAGTCCTGCTCCACAAGGGTAGCCAGGACTCTGCAGCCTTCATGGACCACCTGCTAGCATGTACATTACCAAGACACAGGATCTGAACCTGAATTGGAGCCGGGCACTCTAACATGGTGTGTGGACACTTAGTGCCAGCTCATATCCAGCCTCTTTTTTTTCCCTGTTTCTTTTAATTTTATTTTTGACAATCTTTACATAGTTAATTAGGATAGAAAAGTTCAAGGGCTATAGGAAAGTGGGTAAGACTATTATTTCCATATTGCTTCCTTCATGTATCTGAGGAAAAGGGGGATATTGAGGGAGAAGCCCCACCCAGTTTCCCATCCACCCCAGGTCCCAGATGTGGGGCATGCTCTGAGATACTCAATCAAGTGGTTTTGATAGTTCACCAGTTATGAATCGCTGCCAATCTCACCACTCCAAGCATCATGAGGTCGCCGAAGCATCCACTGATTGACATAGTCCAACATAGAGTCTCCAATTGCCCAGTATTTCACTAACAACATATAGCTGAGGTGGTTGATTGACTTGTTCTGTCCTCTGTCTTTTCATGGTTAGGGTCTTAGTCCAGAAGCTCGATTCAGGGGATCCCCAAAGAAATTGTCTGAGGTGTTCTCAAACCATATTCTTGTATGTTCTAGCAAGCACAGGGCTTGGCACAGTCCATCGCCCAGACCAGCTGGTGGTTGCAATTGCTGGGTTGGTTCTGTTTTCAGCCCTGACTTCCACTGGAATCAATGGGTGTTGCAGTCCAGCCTGGTTCTGCCCAGCACATACTTGGCCCTCACATAAACCAGTGGGAGCTGCAGCCTAGTCAGAGGGACCCACAATAACCCCCACCAGCCCGCCCCCTGCCTTGGTTTGCCTGTATGTGTAGCAGACTAGTCCAGTCTGTCCCACATCCCAGTTGGCTCTCGTACATGTCAATGGGTATTGAAGCTTAGTTCCATCTAACCAGCTGTCTGCGGCCATACCACCCTGAACGTGCCCGATCTCGTCTGATCTTGGAGGCTAAGAAGGGTCGGGCACGGTTAGTACTTGGCTGGGAGACAGCTTCTTTTTAAAATAAGTGAGTGTGTGCAGATAAATGTGTGTGGAGCACCAGTGACTTAATACAAGGTCTAGGCACTGACTATCATGTTATGCAATCCAGATTGTGTTCTTTATGATAAAAAAATGACCATGTGGGAAATGATAATTTTATATTAAGTAGTTAATAGATATTGCAAAATATCCACACAGAAGCATTGAAAACTATGGTAAGATTACGTAATCCATAGGATACGGCTTATCAATATAATGGCTTTTATCTATACATGCAATAACCTCTCAAAAATAGAAAAAAATTATAAATCTCTTAAATTCTATTAGAATTTTCATTTTTCCTGGGATTGCATCAAATATATAGATTAATGTAATTATGGTTGTATTATATTGAGGTAAATGGTACCCTCAAAAGTTACTGAGAAAATGTTGATTATGAAATATTCTAGATGACTTTTAAAAGTAGCTTTCACCCAAGGAGATGTATCTGTTAGCTGAATTTTCCTTGCATTTTTGGAAGCCCTTTCGTAAATACAGTTGTTGAAATTTTATACATTGGCTCATACAAATTTCATCTTTTGAATTGTTCATTTTTCTATATATTTCAGTGGGCATTTTGAATTTTCTATGTGGATTTACAATTTAAACATCTCACAGAGTTGTTCCTTTAGTTGACAAAGTTTCAAGCATTTTCTAACTGCCAGGCTTAGTAGTTGGCCTGGACACAAAGCAGAGAACAGCACTGACAAATACATATTCCTTTCATCATGGGGCTTTGATCTAGTGGGAAGACATGCAATTTAAAGAACAAAGGTGAAAGAAAACAAAGATACACACAAGGTAAGATGCATTTTTTACAAATAATGACATTTTTATTTTTTCTTTAACTCAATTCTTTATTTTTTTTAATCAATTTCATTGGTTTATATTCCCCAAACATCACAAATAATCCTTGCAATGATGTAAATCCTTGAAATGTAATGAGGCATGATATTAGCTGTTGGTTTGAGATACATAATTTTATTGTTTTACAACAAGACCATTTCTTTCTCTGATTAATAAGAGTGTTTATTTTGATAGCAATGTGGTGAGTATTTAAGTATTTTTTGTTTGTTTGTTTGAGTGCTGGGAAAGTCATGAGTTGATGGCTTGCTTGCTCTTGGGAATTGTGAATTAAGTAAACAATGTTTGTTGTTTATAATATAATTCTCATTTACCAGTGCTACACATTTAGGAGATGCAGCAATCAGAAATCTCTAAAATGTTTATAAATTGTAACTTCCTGTTGGTTTCAACTGAAAACACTATCAACCAGGGAAAAAAAATTAAAGAAGAATGTGTAGAGGGAAAATGTAAATGATATAGCCTGCATCTTGTGAATGGAGGAAGCATGAAGCTGATCTAAAACTCAAAGGATATTAATCACTTCAGTAAGCATCTACCGCATTTCTCCAAGATACCAAACCGTTTCAATTATAGGCAGCTAATGTATTTTAACAACAGGACAGTATTTCAACACTCAGACAAGGGGTGGAAATAACAAACCCTAAGATGAAGTGTAAGCCACAATAGGGAACAAAGGTTTACCTTGCACCCAAGTATTGGTTTACTCCATGGTGCATAGAATTTATCTCCCCAACTGAACTGGGTAGATTATTCAAAATTAGAGCTCTACTAAATACAAAATCTCAGATGGTTAGGTAGGGGAAATGTAACTTCATTTTGGGAGCCTCAGTTTCCTTTGCCATTTCTTTGACTCTAAAATTGACTTTCACCTTTAACAAATACCAAGAAATTTCCTAACCAAACTGGCATATTTCACACTGAAGTCTAAGACTAAAGCTTGTGTTCATTTGCAAGTTAAGATGCTCATTTTCTTTACTCAAAATATATTTTAACTTGGATATTAACTTCAATGACAGAATATTCTTGATTTTTGTTTAACTTTATCCTTTTTTTTTCTCTTTGAAAATAAATTAATTCAACTTATGCTGGGGTAAATGTTTTGTGATTGAATTACATCACGTTATTACAAAGATGCCCCTACAACCTTGGATGTAAACTGTCAGACTGATACAATAATATGTATGCTTTATGGAACTTGGAAAATGATTTTAGGTTTCACACTATTTCCGTCTCCCTGGTCTATGTCCTTGTAAGTGTTATGGTGTCATCTAGGTGCTTTATGAAAAATCACAGTGTCGACAGGAAGTTGAAAATATCTGATAATATATATTCTTGTTGATGTAGGGTGCTTTTTTTCTTGTTAGGTGTTAGCAATTCAGTTTCTTTTTCTCTGAAAGGCAAGATTACAGCTGGTGTTACATCTTTTGAATATTAGCTTTCAATTTTCATAAAAATCAAATCTTGAACTTTGCTTAAAGTGTTGTATACATTGCTTCTGCCTACTCCACAGTGCCTTTGATAGGCCATTTACATATTATTAGCTGTTGCATAGGCTTTCGTTGAATGTAGTGGTTCCCTGGTTCATTAGAATTTCACATTAGTCAGGGAACACCATGTCCTTGCAATTTCTGCAAAATGAAACAGTTCTTTAGAAAAGGACTTGTTGGCGGTGGAGAAGGACCCTGGCTGGCCTGGGAGAATTAGAAAACACAAATACAGGCTTATAAAAAAATATAACACGGTGTCCTGCTTATTTGGTTGTTTTTCCCCATTCTTTATTTAATTCAGTCTGTAGTTCTCCCATGCACGACATGCTTCACAGTTTCACTGATTCTCTGACAGAGTCTGTCCAACATGTGCACTGTGAGGTAAGAGCTGGCCATTTGTTTTGAGTTTTGTTTATTTTCGTGAAAGACAGAGTGAGACTGAGGTGGAGCAGAAGCAGTGGCATCTTGCATTCACTGGGTCACCCAAATGGCCATGCCAGCTAGGCTTGGTGCAAGTCAAAACCCTGAGCAGGGAACTTCATCATGAGCCTTCTGGTGGTCACAGGTGCATTGGTACACTTTCTGCTGCCTTCCCAGAGTATATTAGCGGAGCATTTGGGGTAGGAAACTGTGTAATGCAGGTGACCCAAACAATAGCCTTAATCGGCTCTCTTACAGTGCCAGTCCCAGTGCTAGCTATTCTTTTTTTTTTTCTTTTCTTATGTTTTGTTATAAGTTGTGTACCAGATATGTTTTGACACCATTTCACTTTTCAAGCAGATGTTAGTTCTTTTGGCTCACTTACCTTGCTGTTGGGGAGCAGTTCTTCCCTTTTTATCCACATTTATTGTAACGTCACCTGTTAGTGTATAGACTCCAGCCCACTGCTCTTCTGAGCACAGAAGATAAACCGTTGGTGCTATTTGCCGTAATTACCTTTGGGAAGAGGAACCTATCGCTCTTGAGGGCCTGGTTGTGAGGATTATGCACGGAAAAAGACAGCAAAGAGACACGTCTGGGCATTCAAGCGCTGACTCTGCTTTGAGTCCACCTGGACCCTTTCTTTATTTTTATAAGCTTATTTTTGTGCCTTCAGTCATTTCTCAATTTTGTCTCCCCTGATTTTCTCAGCATTTTGACCATTTCACATTTATCAAAATCACAATATGCCATTTTAATTATTTGTGTTAAGAAACCCATAATTATCCATTTTTGCTATCAGTTAGAAATCTCTAAATGTTATTAGTAGAGATATATTCTGTTTTTTAAAAGTTTCATGGAAGTCAGATTTGTAGATAGAGAAGGAGGGATAGAGAAATAGGGCTTCCTGGTTCACTCCTGAAATGGTGGAATGGCTAGAGCTGAGCTAGTCTGAAATCAGGAGCCTCTGGCTCCTTTTCTGTGTCCCGCATGGCTGCAGGGGCCCAAGGATTGAGCCCTTTTCTGATGCTTTTCCAGACTATATGTAGGGAGCTGAATCAGAAGTGGAGCAGCTGGAACTTAAACAGGTCCCTAAATGGGATACCAGCACCACAGGTAGAGAATTAACTTACTATGTCATGGGGCTGACACCAATGGTGTATTCTTTTTTACCCTACAGTATAATTTCTGAATTAGGAATATTCTTTATGAAGGTAATACATATTATATAGTATTATACATGTTGATCTTAATATATAATGATTCAGACATTAATAATCATTGGCTAATTCAGAATAAGACCACATTCACTTATTAAGCCAAGTAATTACTTAAGCTTTTTTTTTTCACAGTTAATAACATCAGAGGAAACAGAGAGTATTTCAAGATAAAGAAAACAGGGCAAGCCTGATGCAATTATTTTGTAATTAAAACCTTGAGTCACTTGAGTTGAACACAATTAAAAATAATGCAGAATTACATATTCTTTAGTATTATAAACTTGCTTTTCAATACTGTCATAATAGTGTTGGTTTAAGAATCATGATCAGTGTTTGGAATTGTGATTTTAGTTCACTCAAATTTGAATTGCTTTTTATCTGCTGTTATCAAAATTGGCCTTTCTGGATAGTCCACACATTCCTGTCTCCACTAAAGAGGCTGTGTGGTTCTCATGTGATGCCCTGAAGTTGCAGGAAACACAGTAAAGAGTAGCAGGGGCTACTGTATCCTTCTCTGCTTCCCCAGATGGTGGTGCATAGCATCTCTGGTCTGCACTCTTATTACTCTAGAGTTCTTATAATGGATTAGATTGCTACATGAATTCAGCAAATTCTTTACAGCTGCTTTGAGTGGTTTTGACAAAGCCTCGGGAATATAGAGATAGACTCGTTTTCCACTGTGACGTCAGCTGATGTGCAGTCAGCGCATCGGGCAGTTCTGAATCATGAGCTCTCGATGTTTACAAAAAGCATTTAAACCATGATCTACTTCACAACCTCTCGCTCCCTGTGCAAGGATCCCTCTAGGCAGTGTGGTGTAGTGGGAAGGTCCCTTGAGCTGTGTTTCAGAACAGAGTGTTGGTTTTGACGCTGATCTTCTACATACGGAACTCTGAGTGAATAAACTGCCTTGTTTCCTCATCTGTCAACTGAAGATAAAAACATCCATCTCACAGAGTTGTTGTAAGGAATAACCAAAGAATAGTTGACATGAGATTGTCTACAGAGGTGAGGGATGGTTTTCAGAAATGCTTTAATTGTCTCAACAAGCATTGGTGAATAATCATTTACTGAACACATTTGAGAGCAAGAAATCTGTACACACTGACAGATGAGGAAACAGCCTGGGATTAGAGAGAGTAGTAGTTTGACTTGGTCAAGTCATTCCATCTGTCTGTTCTTTGCCCTACTTGTCTAGAAAATGCATCTAGTAATAGCATTGATTTAAACAACTATTGTGAAAATTGAAGTTCGTAATTTTAAGGCACCCACAAATATCTACATGAAGTACTGCTATTTGTATTTGTGAAATAAATGAACTGCCAACCAATTAAGCCAAAGTGCGTTTCACCCTCCTGCAGTTGATCCAAAGAAGTCCACAAGCTACAGCTGGCTACCTGCTTCTGCTGTAGCTTCGCGTCTCCAGACCAGTGACTGTCCCAGGAGGTGCCACCCGGAACCCTGTACCTCATCTTGCTTCTTTGAAGACATGTAATTCTACTTACTGCTCTGTTGCCCTTAGCCGTGAGTATTTCAGGCCACCCTCCATCTCCCAGTGCCCATCTGCCTAGTCCCCGCATCCAGCCCACCTGCTGGACCCAGACTCCATGTTTGTTCCTTTATGGACTGAGAAGTATTACGCCTGGCTTGCTCTGGGTTTCAGATTTCAACTGTTAAAATCACAAGGGATTAGTTGCATTCCCCCTCAACATTTCCAACCCTGGTCAATGGAACATTCTTCCCAGGCCTACTCTGCTTGTTCAGTCTTCCTTGAGCAGCTCTCAAGCTCACGAAAGTTCATCACGCTGCCCTCCCTTGGGCACTTCTGGCAATGTGCAGCCTGCATATCGGCTTGCAGTACTTTCAGGCAGATCAGGGGATCTGGGTCATAATTTCATTGTTGGACATGATGTGTCCATGGGCTGTTCATGCTTTAAGTCTTTCAGTTGCTTTTAAGTTAAACCTTTGTTTTGTCCGTATAGACACATACTACAGACCCTTCAGATTTAAATGCACCATTGAATCCAATTAACTTCTAATGCATCTACTGAACTACACATTTGGAATCAGTTCTGCTTCTTTGATCTGTTTTTCTACCCTATCGAGTTAATCACCAGAAGATATAAATTATTCATCTTTACTGCTTCTCTCTCTAATCTTCACCCCTTGTCTCTCCATCATCAACACCCAGGCTCCAAGTCTTCATAATTTTTCTCAGAGCTTGTTACAAATCATTCACAGTCACACTCATTTTACTTCTGTTAAAGTGACAGCTTGACATAGAAACCCCTGGGTAACTAGAGATCAAACTCCAGTATTCGCCCCAGGCTGGTGAGTTAAGGCTTGTGCACTTTCTCTCAGGTGAATGAGCTTGCTGTCTAATGTGGTACCACAGAAACATGCATACATCCATCACAGTACTTATTGTACCATACTTTCTGTCCAGTTGATCATGTTCCAATAGATTATTAATGTCTATGGGGCAGAGGTAACGACCTGTAGCTGGGCTGATAGGAAGCTAGTGACCAGGAACTTCTGCTAGGTCTCCCACGTGGGTGCCAGGAGCAAAGTCCTGAGGCAGTTCTCCACTGTTTCCCCAGGCTCACTACACGAGGAGCTGAATCAGAAGTAGAGCAGCTGGAATTTGAATCAGTGCCCCCTTGGATCCTGATCCTACAGGCGACATGGCTTTGCTGACTTCACCACAGCTCTGGGGCTAGGCAGCTTTCTTCTATCAAAGTGACTGGCATGTCAGAGGCACTTAAAACATTTGTTGTTGTTGCTGAAAGCATAAATAGAATAATGAAAGCTCAGGCAGTTGTTGATGCTGTTTACCTTCCTGTAGCCTTGGTTTCTGCTCCCTTTTGACATAGACCTTTCTCCAGAGGACACCTTTGTCCACGTGAGGCCAAGAAGCAGCATGCTCCACCTTACTGTTTCTGAGCTTTTCTGTTTGTGTGCTCCTGCACACTTAGAGTTCCTCTTCACTTTTCCTGCCATCTCTGGGAGTTGACAGCTTGCTGCTCAACAGCTGTCATACAGGGTAATAGCCTCTTGGATTGAAGAGCTTTCTTCTCCACAGGAGAGTGGAAAAAGGAATCAAGTGTAGTGTGCTTATTTCTTCTTGTCTGGCAGCTTTACTCAAGGTTAAAAAGTGTGGAATCATTAATGAATCTTCCAGATAACCTCAACTGCATTGAAAGCACCACTAAGAAAACCTCTAAGCATGAATCCTGTGTATGTGTCTAACTTTTGACCTTTCATCAGAGTTTTAATCCTGTCTGATTCCTCATCTGCTAGAAACTTCTGTGAATCACGATTCAGGAGTATCCATGAGAAATACATGCCTGTCCAGAGGATTTCATTCATTCACATAATGTTTCAATAGATCTAAATATAGGGACAGAAAGGGAAATGGCACTTAGTAATTCTTTTAGGCTTTTCAATGCAACTGTATTTGGAGATGCTGGCTGGAATGCTTTTTAGGGGTCCTTAAGTCAAAGCAGACCTGTGCTCCTCTGGCTTCATGCTGCAGACTGTGCTTCCTTGCTAATATTCCCTCAGATTTGAGAGGAGTGCTCATCTATTGAGACTATTTGTTCAAGCATGGCAGGCGTAGCTCTTTTCCCAGGAATGATCACTGTCTTTGCTTTAATGTGACCATTACTGTGATCTGAAGGGAACCATTTGCAGAAATAGCAAAACCTGGCGATTGCACATAACAACCTTTGGTTCCTTTCCTATTCTAAAAAGAAACTGCATTACTTTTAGTGCAAGTTTTCCTTGCCATGAAGAATTTAACATTCAAGAAAGGAGTGGATTTCTTACTGAAGTAGGACAAAAATTTTCAGTTCTTCTAAATGGGGATGTGGTTGAGTAAAATGTGAGTCATGCTTGTGTTGGTAATTTGTCTTGTTGCATTTGCCCAGTGCTCATGATCAGAGTCTAGATTGTACAGATAAAACAGCATTTCTGCTTCAATAAACCTTACTTATCCTCTGTGGGGAATGTGGTGTGGTAGATAATACATTTAAATTATATTTAACAACAGTTAGGGTATTGTTCTCTATTTTTATTCTACCATCTAAACAACTTGACTCATTGTCTTTAAAAAATACACAGCACTAAATGTATTGGTTTATGAGAAATTCTGCTTTTTTTAAAAAAAGAACTCATTAAGTATTCTTTTTACAAAGAATTGGACTTGGGGCGGGGGAGGGGCTTTATGTTGTGAGATAATACACAAAGCTGTCCCCTGCATTGTAAGCATTTCAAATGGGCAATGGTTTGTGTGCTGGCTGTCTCCCTGTGATGCAGTTCACTGCTAATGGCCTGGGAAAAACACAAGTAGAAAAAAAAATGGGACTCTTCAGATTTTGAAAATCATATCCTAAATAGGAGAGAGAAGGGCCTGTGAGGCTACCAGTTGTGGTGCCCTGTTCTTTGTTTCCTAGTGGAATAGTTACTAGTAGAAACATTTCAGAGGAGTCATATCATAACACATGTCCATTTAATATTTCTCATGGAAAGCAAGAATCACATAGGCGCTCTGCCTTTTAGTCCAATTCATTGAGGGCTTGGATGCAAAGTTAATTTTATGTAACAAATTGAATAGTGTTGTGATATTCCTGACCTGTGAGTTAATAGTCTAATTGTGATTTAGTTTACCAGTGACTAACCAGTGACCTTGAATGGATAACCTTTTCAAGCATCATGTTCTCATCTGTAAAATAGGAGCACTAGAATCACCTTGAAAAGTTGTTTTAAGAACTAGTACAAAGGGATTAGTGGGTCTCTAGGACCTGAAGTGTCATTAAATGGTGTCCCTCGTTATGTTATTACATCTATTTGTAATAAAGTGATAATTATGTTTATATAATAGCTTGATAAAAGGGTCCTTTGATCTCAGGTAAAGCTCTCATTCCCATGCTGTCACTCTGCTTAAATACACATTTATATTCTCTTCAGATTTTTTCAAGATATAAATAGTTTTATTGAGTGAGGAGCTCATTACTGGAGAAAGCGGCTCAAATGTTTAAAATTAACCCAGTATTTAAGTCAAGAACACAAACAGAGAATTTCAATGAGAAACACAAGCAAACCTTGCCACTTCTTTAAGTTTTAAAGATTGTATTTATGCTAAATTCGTTTATTCATGAGAAATTCATTAAAAACATGAAAATGTCAACATAGAATTTTAATTATTTTGCCTACCCCATACTTGAAATGTCACAAAATATCAGGATTATATGAGCTAAACAAGTTCAAAATATCATTAGGGAATAACTACTTGTACTATAAAGTCCTATGTCCTTACTCCCTTAATGATTCCTTGTTCTATAAATACTACCAGATGACAATACAATAACATTCTGTGAATTTAATTTTCTCAATCTCTGTCCTCTGGGAGAGTACATGAAG
Source organism: Ochotona curzoniae (assembly GCF_017591425.1). Lineage (NCBI taxonomy): Eukaryota > Metazoa > Chordata > Mammalia > Lagomorpha > Ochotonidae > Ochotona > Ochotona curzoniae. The sequence goes on from NW_024466502.1 coordinate 13,821,035, forward strand.
GACCAGGGTTTCGGTGAGTCTGTGTTTCAGGACATCCAACTTGCTGTTAAAACTACTTTGGATTTTGGAGGGATCCTCTGACCACGGAATGCTTAGTGTCTTCAACCAGAGCTTTCTAACCAGTGATGAAATGTGTACTTCCGTGTCGTTATGGCTGCATACAGAGGCAAATGAAGGGTGGTGTCCCAAGCTAGCTCTGGGAGGCTTCTGACTAAAGTAGCTTTTATCACATAACTGTCTTCTGTGTACTATTATTATTCATTATGATTATTATTGTTATTTTAATTGTCTATGTGGCCATGAAATGAAAAGTGGAGATTGTTTACACAAATAAATGCCACAACTAACCTATAACTAATGAGAAAACACTCACTGAACTTTTTGGGAAATCTTCATGTCTTAAGAAATTTAAGAACTGTTATTTCTCAGCATTTGCAATTACATTTTTTTTAAAGCTAAATGCTAAGACAAAAATCTAGCAGCATGACTATTCTTCTCCTAAATTGAATGATCAATAATAACAAAATAAAATGAATGCGACTTCCAAATTCTACTAGGTTTTTCGTAAAGTATTATCCTAAAATTAATCATTTTGCAAAAGTTACATTGAGCAATATATATTACTTTCTTAGTGGCATTTTATAGATTATCTATATATCTGTTCTGTTTCGATAGAAATAGTATTATCTGTATGTTTAATAGGAAATAGGAACATGAAGCACAGAAGTTTATTCAGGACAAAGACAAGCAGATTATGAGAATTTTTTAAATTGGTTATATATTTGACTCTGGAGGAAAGATTCAAACAGCAATATTTTCAATAAGATGGAGATTATTTTTCTTATAAAGCAATCCAAGCAAACTGCAGTGATTTCAAGTGGCAGGGACCAAGGATTATTTGTCATATATTAGCCCAGCATTCTCAACAGATTACTTCTTCACTTTATTTATTCATTTTAAAGATAGCATGGAAGAGAGCGAGAGAGAGAGAGAGAGAGAGAGAGAGAGAGTATCTTCTCTCTGCTGACTCACTGTATTCCTCCATGCCTGCGACAGCCCACTCTGAGCATGCCAAAGGCAGGAGCCGGGAACTCCATATGGGTCTCCCTTGGGAGTCAGGAACCCCAGTACAGCGGTCTTTCCATACACGATGGCAGGGAAATAGATTTGAAAGTGGAGTACATGGGACTCACCCAGTACTTTTACATGGGATACTATGAGTTTAACCCATTATGTATCACAATGCCATGCCCTGAAAGGATAGAGCTGAACAGAGAAACATTTGTGAATTTCCTTCATTTTCTTGGAAACAATTATTTAATTCTAAGTGAGAGGATATGATTATTTCCAAAAAATATTGGAAGTTATGTACATGGCCGCTCTCTTCTCTGATTTGTTTCTTACACTATGTGTACATGTTTTGAAATATCACACTGCACCCATTAATACGTACAATTTTTATGTCAATTAAGAGTTAAACAACAAAAAAGCAGCAAAGCAAAATGCAACATAATTTCCAATCTTTATTTCATCACTAAACTAAAATTATTCATGCTGCTCATCAATCATGGTATGCATTCCTTCTTGATGTTCCTTCTCGCATGCTCAGCTTTTTCTCTGTCTTCATACCTTCAGCCTCATTCTCAACAAATGACTTGTTTTCCATTTTCATGAACAACATTGAAATATTCAGTGAAAAATTTTCAAGAGCTCCAACTGCTGCATCTACCTGTGGATCCTCGGCAGGGTGTGCATGTGTGGTGTGCTGTGCCAAGCTACCGTGAATGAAGTCTCCATGGTCTCATTAAAGCTAACTTCATTCTGTCCTCTTCCTCCACACAAGGACTGTATTGCAACAATACTCACTTGGCCCTGTATCTTTTTAATCTGTAGTTTATTTTCACTAGTATGCAAGCATGAATTTTTAAGCAATATCATGTATTAATTAGCCTTTTTTGTTGTTGTTATTTCAACTAAAACACCCAAGTGGAACTTCCTGGGAAGGAAAACATTTATTTCAGCTTATAGTTCAGTGGTTAAATATCAGTATCAACTTCGCTGTTAATTGGCATCTGACAGAAGATGATGATGGTGCATTTGGGGAAACTATCAAATGGTGAGCCAGGAAATAAAAAGAAAACTTCTAGGCAGAACTTGAGCAAAAAATGGTCATCTGTGACCTACTGGGTTAAGCCTTCATCTGTGACACTGTCCTGGTTATTCCATTTTCCATCCAGCTCTTGCTTAAGCATTTGGCAAAGCAGCAGATGCTGCCCCTGCATATATGGGCTCTTGCCATCCACGAGGAAGATCTTTAAGAAGCTCCTGACACCTGCCTTCTGCTTGGCCCAACTCTGGTTGTTGTGGTCCTTTGGGGGATTAGCCAGAGGATGGAATTTCTCACTCTGTTTCTTTTTTTTCCTCTCTGTACAACTGCCATAAAAATAGATTCTTTAAAAGAGAAAATTCGGGCCCAGCGCGGTAGAGCAGTGGTTAGGTCCTCACCTTGCACGCCCGGGATCCCATGCGGGCGCCGGTTCTAATCCCAGCAGCCCCGCTTCCCTTCCAGCTCCCTGCCTGTGGCCCGGGAAAAGCAGTAGAGGATGGCCCAAAGCTTTGGGACCCTGCACCCGCGTGGGAGACCCGGAAGAGGCTCCTGGCTTCGGACGGGCATAGCATTGGCCGTTGCGCTCACTTGGGGAGTAAATCATTGGAAGGAAGATCTTCCTCTGTCTCTCCTCTGTATATCTGCCTTTCCAATAAAAAAAATAAATATTTTAAAAAAAAATTCATCCTTTTCTGTGAACAACCCTCTGAGGGCATGCACCCCCAAACCTAAAGACCTTCTAGATCCATCGTTGAATGGGCATAATGAGAGCATGTATCCTCTCTTAATCCACCATTCATTAAGAATGGAACCTTAAGATTTATATGTCCACATAAGTCTCAGGCAGATGAATCCTAGCTAACATCTACATCATAGTCCTCGCCTGCACTTCCTTTTGTCTTGATAGCCACTCATTCCTTCTGCCTTATGCTGTTCCTCTTCATCACCTCCATCTCTAAATATAGCATTTCCCAGCTACAGTTGGGATTTTCCCAGGGCTTTATTTTCTTTAAGCTTATTATGTGGGTGAGCTACTCAATCAAAATATATATATTTGCATATATGTTTAATATGCTGTTCAATCAAAAAAATATATATTTGCATATATATTTAATACACATCATATGTTGATGACTCTCTTTTATCTCTAGCCTTGATCTCTCTATTCCAAACCTTGGAAATATACAATTTTCTACAATTACACTGACTATAAATATATACTTTTGGTTTCTTCAGACTAAAAATCTTGGTGTCACCATTAACCTTTTTATTACTCTCACACACCTCATCTAGTGCAAAAAGTTTTTTTCTTTTTTTAGCAGTTCTGCCCTCAAGATAATACCCACAGTTTGATCTTTTATCAGTATCTCCACTGTCACACTTGATCAAAGCCTTCACATCTTTTATCTAAGTTATTGTAATAAAATCCAGATTAATCTCTTTGTTTCTGCCCTTACCTCACCTTTGTCTGCCCTTGACAGAATGGTCCTGATAAAATGCCAGTTCAGTGAAAATCCTTCCGGCACTTCTTATCTTACCCAGAGTAAATACTAAGGCATGCAAAATGATCTGAGTTTGTGCCATCCCTTTGTCTACAATTTCTATTCTATTGCTGATTTTCCTCTTGTCATGCTGTGTTTCTTGATATTTTAGAATACACAAGATGTTTTCTAATCTGAGACCACACATTTGTCCCCTCCCTAGAAGATGTATTCTCTAGATAGCAGCAAATTTAAGCAATTCTATACATGAAACCCATGTATGAAAAATCTATATATCTTGAATTTTCAATGCTAATGTCTAAATAACCCATGAGATGAAAAAAAAATCAGAATGGAGACTAGAATACCTTCATCCAAAAGAAGTTGTAGGGACTTAAGATTGTATGTGCTATAACTAAAATTGTGTTTAAAGAAAATTAACAGTCTTGCTTATATATTTTAAAAATTATATGCTGAAAACTATGAATCAAATGTCCCAAGAAAGGCATTACAAGAGTCAAAATGCTCTTAAGTAGCAGTAAGAAAGGAATAGAAGCAGTAAATGAGAAACGCTGAAGAAGGAAACAGCTGGAAGTCACAAACCATTTTGGTTAGCTCAGTGAAGATTATAATGATTGCACCCTTATGTAATATACATGTCCATCAAAATATCACTTTATTCCTTAGAAATTTGTACTGTTCCAGTTAATATAGACTGAAACAAATTGCTAAATGGAAAATTAATGATATGTGCCCATAAACAATTATAGGAAGAGGTAGTACAGCTGCAGATGCTGCTGTTTGGATAAAACATCATTACAAATGAAGTGCCATGCAATTTGAAAACTCATACAAGAGAACAATCTGTGCAAGAAATAGAAGCAAAACCGAGTTAAGAAGCTGTGCAAGCTGCATGACATATAGGAATTAGCCAGCGACTTTCTAGGACAGTTTTCCAATGCAAACAATATTCGTATAGTTCACACTTACAAAGATTGCAAAATAAATAGCAATGGACGATGAAAAAGTTTGTCAGTGTAACTAATTACCTATACACCTTTAGTAAATGGGATACTTCATGATGAAACTTCAAACATACTTTTCTGGCAGGTTAGCATCTCATATTGTCCTATAACTCCTTCCAACTTGAGCAATTAATCAAGAAAAATGATTTTAAAAGAGCAAATCAGGATAGAAATGCTGAAAGATAAGCCAAAAACTCAAATCACTGATTCTTCTTTTAAATTTCTGCATAAAGGAGACTCTTAGGAGATAAAATTAGAATCTCACAGATTTCAGTAATATTACTTGGGATAACAATCAACAGATTAAAAAGTACTTTTGTTTCTAGTCAATTGTAAGATACAACTAGAAAACACAACTGCAATATTTCATAGTAGTTATGTTTATGTTATCCTTCAGTATATAATATTAGATTCAAAGGAGTATTGAAATTTTGCACAAATAAATTTTGTGAAAAGTGAAACGAAGAAAAAGCTGATAACTACTAAGTGGATACATTCAAGTGCTGCATGTTCTGAATTCTCCCCACACTGACTTAATGATTTAATGTGAAGCCAGATAGTGTGTGTTCATGTTGCCATTGGTGTGTATGTGTTCAGAAAATGAACACATTCATCCCAGCTTTAAGTGAGGAAAACGCCTAAGAGTAAATGAAAGAAGAAAAATGGAAAGGTAAATGTAAGAGCATAGTAAACTTACGATACCAAATATGAAGATTTATTAAAATGCTATAGTGCTTCAATGTCATCATGCACAGCAACAGACAAATTGATGAATACAAGGTATTGGTGAATGAACACCGGACACCCCTACAGCCCTGACTTTGCCTCATATTCCATAGGAAATTCAAGGAGCAAAACATTGCTGTCAACAATGAAGCATCTGATCATCCACTCATATCACATAGAATAAACAAAAGAAAGTAATTTCAACTCAGATTGTATATGAAAAATAAGACATAATGTCCTTGAGGATCACAAATTAAGCTTTTTACCTTTTTGATTGCAAGGACTTATAAGCCATGATGGAACTGTGAAACTCTAAAGAAGAAAAAGTGGTGCCTTTTCCTTCCACCACCACGAAGAACTTCCACTAATACAGCTATTTCTCACAGATAGCAAAACAATAAGCCATGCAATTGAAACGAGTATTCACAGAAAAAAATGCAAGAAATAAAAAGGCACAAAACAAAAATAACAACATAATACCTCAAAAGTCCGAACAACACTCTCCCACTTCTGTGCCATAGAAGTGAACAGAAGATTTCAATGGGTTTAATCCATTCAAATGGATTTATTTATGTTAGTAATTATGTTGCAATATAATTAATGCCAGTAGTTCTACAAACATAAAGAAAATCTGAGCAGGAAATTTTACGAAAGAGAGAATAGCACTGGATAATTAACACACAATCTTATGGGTTCCTCACTGATGCTTTCATCACATAATAATGTACAATACTCACAGGACTAGAAAACATTACCATGTTGTTGGTGTCAAAAAAGGGCATATTGATGACTACCCCTGCTGCAGGGGGAATGTGTGAGATGCCATCTGGAGAGGCTTGCACAGGTGGCTCTCGTGTAACTGTCTTTTTCTTACCCGGAATGACAGGAGAGCAGGTGTTTCCTTTAAACAAGTGTTCACTATGCCTTACATGTATATTATAAATAGAACTTTGTATGTATTCACTATTTGATAAAAACATCGAAAAGAAAAAAAAAGTCAACAAAACTCGAGTGTTTCTTGGGAATTATAAACTCCTTTAACATTCTAGACTGAAGTAAATTGAAAAAATAAGACAAATAACAAGATTTCCCAGGAAATCATAGGAAAGTGATTACATTGCTTACACTCCCTGCACAGTAATTTGCTTTGTCACTGCCAGATGCTCATTGGTTATGGAGAAGGAGCAAAACCAAGTAAACCAAACTTTGCTCTTAAGGCAGGCAACATGCCTTTTTTTTTCCACTTTCATATTTTAAAAGATGTCAAAATTAGTAAATATAATTATATGGATCTTATAAGTTCAATATTAAAGAGAAGGAAAGAGAAGGAAAGGGAAGATACAGGTAAGATATTTTTGCATGACAATAAAACTATTTGCTGGGACTCATGAGATTGTTTCTGACATTACTATTCATTAAATGAAACAAACAACTTATATGGGAAGATGCTATTACTTCTCAAATAACATGTTTGAAGGTAGAGAGGAAATGAGATATAGAGAAAGGAAAAAAAGAAAGGGAGGTGAGGAAGTAGGGAGATATGATGAGAGAAAGAGAGAAAGAGAGAGAGAGAGAAAGCAGAACAGGATGGAACAGGTCAAAATCCTGGAATTCAATCCGAGTCTGGAAGAGGTGCTGCAGGAATCCACCTCCTGAGCTAGCATCTGCTGCCTCCTGTGAGAAGCATTAGTGTGAAGCTGGACCCAGGGGCAGAACAAGAGCTTAAACTCCGGGTATGCAATGTGGACATCCCAAGTAATGCCACCTGCTACATCAACTGCCATTCCAGGCATTATCAGCTGATCATCACCATTTAGGGTCAGATGCTGGGTTAGTATCTTGCCTCCAGCACTAATAATATGCTGGCAACAACCAATTATTTAAATTTGAATTTGAAATGTTATTTTTAGTTGACAATTATGCATGTTTATGGGATTTAACATGATCATTGATATATGTATTAATAGTGGAATGATGACATCAGACTTGTACATCCATTAACTCCCATATTTTTTGTAATCAAATCGTTTAAGATCTACTCATAGCGATATTACAGTCAACAGTGTCAGGTTCTCTCTGGCCATCACCACGTTGTACAGTTGTTCTAAAAGCCTACTCCTCCCAGATGGCTGAAGCTTTACACCGGCTGTCAGCTTGTCTCCATCCGCTCTGTACCACCTGCACCCTGGGGACCAAAAACCACCATTCCACACACTTTCTTAAATTCAACTTTCTTGACACTTAAGTGAAATCACATACTGTTTGTCTTATTTCCCTTAGTATGATGTCCTCCACCTTCATCTATATTTTTCAAGTAATACAATTTACCTCCTCTTAAATCCAGAATTACATCCCACTGAATATATATACCTATAATTTCACATGTAATATATAATATATGTGTCTATGATTTTACATATAATATATAATATAAATTATATATAATATGTGTGTGTAATTTTATAGATAATATAGATAATTTAGATAATATAGATAATATAGATAATTTGATCCCATATCTTGAATATTATATTATAAAAAGTGCTGCATGAAAGTTGCGGTAGAGGCATTTTTTTTTAAAGATTTATTTTATTATTTTTTTTTATTGGAAAGGCAGATATACAGAGAGGAGAGACAGAGAGGAAGATCTTCCGTCCGATGATTCACTCCCCAAGTGAGCGCAACGGCCCAATCTATGCCCGTCCGAAGCCAGGAGCCTCTTCCGGGTCTCCCACACGGGTGCAGGGTCCCAAAGCTTTGGGCCGTCCTCGACTGCTTTCCTGGGCCACAGGCAGGGAGCTGGCAGGGAAGCGGGGCTGCGGGGATAGAACTGGCGCCCACAGCCCACATGGGATCCCGGGCGTGCAAGGTGAAGACCTTAACCACTGCTCCACCGCGCTGGGCAAGGCATTTTTTTTGACACTGATTTAATCTCTTTTGAATATGTGTCCAGAGGTTGTATTGCTGAAACACATGGCAATTCTACTTTTCAAAAAGAACTTCTAGATTATTTCCTATAAGAATATACTACCAACAGAAAACAAGTGCTCTGTTTTCTCCATATTCTTGCCCACGATTCTTATTATCTTTTAGATAATTGCCATTCAAGCAGATGTGAAGCAACATCTCATTGCATTTATAGTTGCATTTTCCTGATTAACGAAAACAATATTTTAAACTTTCATTTGTTTATTGAAAGGCAGAGAAAGAGAAACAGGGAGGAGAAAGAGAGGTTGAGCTTTTCCGCATGCTGGTTTACTCCCCCAAATGTCCACAATAGGCAGGGTGTGAACCAGGCTGATGTCAGCAACCAGGACCTCCTTCCCAGTATCCACCCTGGATAGCAGACACTGAAGTATTCGATCCATCACTGTTATCCTTCCAGGATGAGTTAACAGAAAGCTGGTACTGGAACTGGTACTGTGTTACGGGTTGTAGGTTTCCAAAGCTGAGGTTCAATCTGTCGTATCATAAAAGCAATCGTAACAATCCCAATAATATGCAATTTTCTGCAATGTGTTTGTCGTGTGTGTCTCCTCTTAAGACATGGATATTTAACTTCCTCACCAATGTTTATTTTGTGCTATTGATTCTGTTGCTGTTGAGCTTAACATCTTAAACAGATTTATTTTACTTGCTTCAGTTTTTTCATTGACTGCATCTTTAACAGGCTATCTTCCTTTTAGGATTGCCTTTGCGTCTAAATGACTCAGTACCCGATGTTTAGTAGGTACGTAGTGAGAACTAAGTTCTATTTAATTTTTTACTCTGAATTCAAAGGTTTAAAAAGCCTTGTTTTTAACTGGTAACTAAACTCCAATTCTGCCAAGCATAATTAATTAGTGTAATGACTATTTGGAATCATATGTTACTAGATACGTGTAAGGTGCCAAAATAAACCAAACAGATAAATTTCTAGTCCCAACAAGGAGAAATACCTTTCCCATGAGAAATCAGACTGTTGGGATCATAATTCAATGATTGATTTTGCATGATTCATGGTGCTTACTAATATCTTCTGATGTGGTGATGTGTGTTACATCAACTATAATTTAGTCTTAATCCAACAAGCATTTAGGATTAACTTGGAAAAGAAAAGGCTGCTAAATGCTTTATGGTGGGTATATCAGGGACTATTCTCCAGTGTAACTGGCATGATTTTCTCAACAGAACAATGTCCTAATGGACATTTGAAAGAAAAGGTGAGATTGTGTGAGATTTAAAAAGAAGAGCCTCAAAGCGTGTGTTGTGACATAGAATGAGTCAAGCTTTGGCCTGTAGCACCAGTTGGAGCTCTAGCTGCTCCAGTTCTCATCCATCTCGCTGCTAATGACCTGTGAACAGCAGTGGGAGGTGACCCGTATGCTTGGACCCTCGCCACACCTGTGGGAAACACAGAAGAAGCTCCTTGCTTCTTACTGGTGTCTGGTCCGGGACTGACAGCTGCGCCAATCTGAGAAAAGTTGTGGAAAAAGAAATCAAAAGTAAAGTGACTACCTGGGAGGATTTGTATTAAGATGTGTATGGTATAATATGTGTATGTATCATCATTTATAAATGTTAGATAATGGTAAATCTATTTCTGTGATGCTGTTCATCTGCTCTTACTTTCTACAGCTTACAGAGCATACGGAAATAAAAATAGGATGTTGCCTTTACATTTAAGGTAACTTTGAAATTTTAAAAATGAAGACCATTTTAACATAGGTATAGCTGACGTCATTCATAATGTGTTTTCCTTTCATAGAATTAGAATCCTTTAAACTGAATATATGGACTTCAGTGGATGGCAAGACATGTGGGTAGCCCTTCCTTTCAAGTGGACGTATAAATTCTATTTTTTGTCAGCCATTTGAATCCCACTTTGGCCATCATTGGTAATTATTATGGAATTCAGCTCAGAGTACAATTTAGAAAGCAACAAGCATCAATGTTTCCAATTACTAATGAAATCACAGTTTTGCCAAGATTTCTCTAGAGAACATCTCTAACTTGGCATTGAAATAATTAAATAAAATCAAATGACACTATAAATTGTTTTCATGTAAATCATCTAACAATAAATGTCATTTTTACATATAATATTATGAAGTAATTATAACTGTCTAACATGTCATGAGTCTTGAGAATATATTTATTAAATTTTCCTGTTAGAAAATAACAAAGCTACCTCATATCATTATTTGAATTACCTATTTAATTTTCTCCCTGAAATGATTTGTTTTCTATATTGTTAAAGTTCAACATTTATAAAGGTGTGTGCATTTTTGCAGTTTTGAATCATTTTGCATGAGTAGTTGGTAAACATTTTAATTATTTATCATAAAAATATCATTGAAGAACAGATAAAGTTAGAATTCCAGAATGGGCTCCTATTGTAGAAGCCTTCTATGAGGCAGGATAAATGTTGGTTAATGCACAGAGGCCCACAGAGAACACACAGGATTAGCTACCCAGCAGTATTTCTATGATCAGGCATTTAGCATTTTGGTTAAAAAGCCTGAATCTTTCATCCACGAGTTTGAACCTTGGCTCAAAACTAGATTCCAGTTGGCTGCAGATGCACACTCCAGGATGCAGCAAGCTCGAAGAGTTTATTGACATCCATTTAGTGGCCCCGGTTCAGTTCCTGGTTCTCTGCTTGGGCCATAGCTGGAACCCACTGTGGGCATTTGGGGAATGAACCTGTAGCTGGGATCTCTCTCTCTCTCTCTCTCTCTCTCGCGCGCGCGCTCTCTGTCCCTGATACTGTTGTAAATTGTGATGCAGTGGGTTAAGTCCTTGCTTCAAATGCCCACATCCCAAATTAGAGTTCTTAGGACTGAGTTGCACTTTGAATCCTGCTAACAGGTAATGCAGCTGGGATGTGGTACACAAGCACTTAAGTGCTAGCGTTTCTGCCATGGATGGAGGAGAACACCATGTAATTTCAGTCCCAGGCTTTGATGTGGTCTAGCCCTAGCTGTCGCGGGGATTTGGCGAAGTGAACCAGCTCATGAAATATATCTCCCTTTCTCTCTCTCTTCAAATAACTAGGGTGGAAAAAAAAACTTTAAAGCAGTATTTGTACATTTTGACATATTTATGTTCCAGTTGATAAATAATAATAAAATAAACCATACAAAGAATGATCAGAAAATAAAGCTTCCAGAAAGTTCTTGGTTTGACTATCTTAAAATTCCTATTGGGAATGGTTACTTCACCCAGTGGCTTTGGCTTTGTCTTTTTGTGTGAACTGATACACCAAATCATCGATGCAATCATAGGAGTTCTGGGTGCCTAGAGACTTTAAACTTGATCTGTTCCAATTTGCTCATTTTCCAAAGGAAGAGACAGAACATGAGAGTTGATACGTAAAATGAAGATCGCATTTGAGAATTCTTCAAGATTCCTTAGGTACCTAGACAATGTAACCTCTGGTGTAAGCTTCTTGGTTACACATACCGCAACTCACAACTTCGTTTTCAACTTGAATGTGCTATCTTTCTGTATTCTGTTTTGCCATATGTAGGATTCATATGAAAATTTGAGTAACATACTTTAAAATTCTTCACAGTTTTTCACAGTTTGCACATAAATGTTGTACCACATGATGGTGGAATGTTTGCCTGACTGATAACCATTTCATCTCCAACTTAGTAGAAACAGATCTACCACGTGAATGATAAATATAAGCTAAAAATACTTTCTTCTATTAAAATAGTATTCATTTATTTGTTCATTTGTTTTTATAATCTGTTAGATTATAAGAAGTATACCTTTTTTTACTATTACTTTGAGAAGTCAAAATTAACCTCAGCTTCTCCAAATTGTCATAATAATATTTATCTTTTAAAACCCATGTGTGGGGCCTGATGTGGTAGTCTAGTGGTTAAAATCCTCACCTTACATGCACCTGGATCCTATATGGGTGACAGTTAGTATCCCGGCCTCTTCACTTGCCATCTTCATTTCAAATAGTAGATTAAATTGTTTTCCATACTGCATCACTCAGTGCTAACTAAAACTCCCAAACTATTTCTTGTTTTTCTTGGAAACCGACCTATAAAGGTTTGTTGAAGACACAAATCAACTGGTCGCTCCCATTTCTTTTTCAAGTTTTCTCCCTGAGACAGTTGCAAACTCTAGTTATTCCAGTATGTTGTGTCGTTTTTTGCTTTCTATATTCATTCTAAGTTATTATTTTCAAAATTTATTTGATTTACTTAAAACAGAGCAAGACAGGAGAGAGAGATTGCCTTCTGATTCACTGAACAAACATGTGCAATTGCACTGGCTTAGCCAGCCTTAACCAAGAACCAGAAAATTAACCCAGTTCTCTCATAGGAGCAGGAATTCTAATAACGAGATTATCACGTGCTACTTCAAAGACTGAAAATGACTAGGAATGTGACATTGGAAATAGACCTGGGAGTCAAACTCAGACATTCTGATTTAGGATGTGTTTCTCCCAAGCGATGTGCCAACCACTGCACAGACGGCCATCCTTGTCTTCTTACTTGAATCCTGCATCAGATTGATTTACTCAGTTTCCCCTCCTTTTCATACTGTCCTTGATCATCAAATGCTTATGCTTTTTTTTTTTCAGGTTGGTACTCATTTCTCCTGAAGTCTTAATTGTTACTCTGGCCCACAGCCTTTCTTGCCTAACTTCCTTAGTACTTGTGCAGAGCCTGGCATTTAGTAATAGACTCAATGAAACCTTTTTTTTTTCTCTTTAAGTTTTCACACGTGTATATCCATTTTCCAGTGAAATTACAAGTGCCTCACTCTGGAGGCCTATTCACCACAGTGTCTGCTGAGCTAGTGTTAGCTGGGCAGCTCCATAAGGCGGCAATTTCCAGCTTCGTGCTGCATGAAAGAAGGGGCTTACGTGGGCTAGCCTTGCTGTTATTTGGAAAGCATTTATCTGCCAAGTTCAGTAGCTTTTAAGCATGCACAAATTTGCATGACTGATTTTTTAAGTATAAACCACTCAATAATCTCTCTTTATAGTTAGTTCTTAGTGTAGCACTATAATATAGATCCACATTGTTATTATCAGAAAGTTGGCCTAAAGAATTAAATAATGCACCTCCAGCCACAAATATTTGCAAAAAAATACTGAGCACATTCTGTCGTCTTTTTTTTTTTTTTTTTTTGTTAAGATCCAGGAACAGTCTGATTTTAGTCTGAATTTACCACTGGAGGCACAGACAGACTTGCATGATCTTGTGTCAGCACAAACGTCATTCACTGCACTACTCTGAAATATGTATAATTAACATCACCACCACAAAAGGATATGGAAAGAAAACTGTTGATTGTTTTTATTTTATTTTTTTTGTTGTTGTCGTTTCAGGGGAGAGGGAGAACGCAGTCCCCCACTACCACAAACTATGCAGTCACTGCAAGGGTCAGCACAGCCAGAGTGCAACGGATGAGCCTCGCCCTGGGAAAACCACCTGCCTGGTCATGGTATCTCCCCTGTCAGGTAAGTATAAGATTGTTGATTGTTTTAAAACCCATACAACAGTAGCAACAAATGTAATCATTGTTAAAAAGCACTGTAACATAAGGATGTGTGAAAACAAAGTACTCTTTATAAGTATAAATTCCATCTGTTTAAAACTTTTAAACTAGCTTTTGTAAGTAGTGAAAGACACTCATCCATAAAGGTACAGTATAATTAACTAATTTTTTTTTCTGATACAAATGGTAGTTCAGTTTACAACTTATAAAAGGTCAAGGAATATTTCCTTCTACTTCTGCTAAAACGATCATACATTACTATATTATTTTTGGTACATCTCGGATAAGGAGGACCTCACAAGCAGTCTGGAAAACTCTGAAATCCTGCTGATGACCTGCCATGGCCACTGGATGTCACTAAGACCAATAATATGGAAGTGAGCCAGTATGTTCAGGAAAGCTTAAATGAAAGGATTTTATGTTCTTTCAAATGGAGTATTTCCTGAGATGCAAAAATCAAAATTGTACATGGTATGCTTGACTGGAAGAGGGACAGGGCCAGAAAGAAATAAAAATAGATCGAAACAACAGAATCAAAGCAGAAGGTTGAGGCAAAAAAGAGAACTATGACAAATGTCAATTTATTGATACCAGAAATGTTTAACTCTTTTGGCCACCTTGGTTGTAATGCATGTCAATAAAACTGTAATTGAGCATTGAGGTTGTCTTACTCCATAAGGAATTCAATATACATGGTACTTTTCGACAATTTAAAGTTCTTTTGTTCTTTTGTTTTAACCATTTATCACACACAGAATAAAGGAAAAACAAGGAGTGAAAGAGAGGGGGAGAGAAACAGAGAGAGAGAGAGACAGAGAGAGAGAGAGAGAGAGAATATATATTCACTGGTTCATTACCCAGGTGGCCACAATGGCAAGAGTGGGACCAATCTGAAACCAGGAACCAGGAGCCAGGAGATTCCTTAGAATCTCCCACATGGGTTCAGGGGCCCCAGCTGACCCTCTTCCAATGCTTTCCCTGCGATATTAGCAAGGGAGCTGGACTGGAAATGGAGCCTCCAAGGCTGGAATCAAAGTCTGTAGGGAATGTTGATGTGGTTCTTGCAAGCAGTAGCTTTATGTGTTTTGCCAAAGAACCAGCCCCAAAGCACTTGTGTTCTTGAAGAAGATGTTTTCCTTTTTAGTTGGAATCTATTATGTATTGAATTGTGTCCCCCAGATTTGTATATTAGTTTTTTAAAGCCAGGAACTCAGAATAAACTATGGTCATTAGAATCAGTCAAAATTCAGTAGGAGAGGCATTCTAACAAAATGGAAAGTTTGTGCATAGAGATCTACATAGAGGAAAGAATACAGAAAGAGACTTAGGGAGAAGACAGAAGGAACCATTTCATCACCAGTTCTGAAAACATGCACAATTTCTCTATTCAGGCAAAGTTTAAAGACAAAATTATGTAGATATTTTCTTTACTGTTTGACTTAGGATATAAACATATGCATTATTTCATGAATACTTTACATTACCTTTAAACATATGGACAGTGCCATTTTTTAATTTTTTTAAACTTTTTCCATTTTTTAAATTATATTTTTGACAATCTTTATATAGTTAATTAGGGTAAAAAGGTTCAAGGGCTACAGGAAAGTGGGCAAGACTATTATTTCCATATTGTTTCCTTCATGTATCTGAGGTAAAGGGGGATATTGAGTGAGAACATTACCAAATAATTTTTATTGGGTTCTAATTTTAATAACAATTGAAACCTTAAATCCATCCTTAGTTGTCTTCCAGGGATTAACTTTTTATTTTCTGCAAAAAAAGTTCAAAATTATATTTTGTGTAAGGCATTTGCAAGTCCTTACAATGGAAATTATTTTAACAAAATTTTAATGGGGGAATGTCGGAAAATTGTACAGGGCTTTAAAAATCAAGCACACATAAGGAAAGTCCAGTACAGATGTCATTAATCTTGTGCTGTAGTATCACGGTGTTGAAAAAGTAACACGCATGAGAGGACTTCTATACTACCATAAAATGCATAGATGTCAACATTGTATTTTTGATTTATAGACCAAAAACCTTAATAAAGTAGAGTAATAATTATAAGAATTGTTCTTATACATGTATCTTTCTATTAAACCAAATACTAGGAAGAAGCACATGGTCTTAATTACCAAAATTATACTTACTGGAAAAGGTAGCGATAACACAGGAAATGCAAACAGTTCCGCCTTTGCAATTTTACTGCCTACTATGCCACCTGTTCCTAACTCCGATGCCAACGGGTTGAGCTTTCGCCAACGTCCTATCTGCATCTGATGATTTTTTACAATCATAGCAAATTTGAAAGCATCTGTGAGCGCTCCCTCATTTAGTTTTAGTTGAGAGAGTAATCTTGGTAATACATGGAAATATGAATCAACATATTCATTATCTCTGTATCTTACATTTATATACATGTTTCAATAGTATGCAAGGGATTCTAATGAGAACCTGTATGATTTTGATGAAAAATCTTCAAAATTCTCAGTGATAAAAGGAAAACTGGCTTTTTAGGTCCTCAGGTGTACTTCACACTTTGGATTGATTCTGATTTATAGATTTGTTTATTTTCATTGGAAAGGTAGAGTCACAGAGAGAATGAGAGAGAGGGAGAGTGCTTTAGTTGGACTTCACCACTTTCCCAGGCTGTAAGCAGGGAGCTGGGTTGGAGGTGGAACAGTAGAGACTCAAAGCGGCATCCTTACCAGATGCCAGGCATGCCGGAGGTTACCCTTTGTGCCAAGCAACGGCCACTTCCATTGATTCCGTATCACTTATTTTTGATGTTTGTCTCTTACTATATTTGTTATATGCCTATAGATATCTTTTCACTTGCTGTTTCAAATAAAGACAAAATACAAATCCTGTCCTTAATATTTTGTACAGCGCTCCAACATATTTCAGAATATTATTAGATTTCTCTAAGTCGTCAAACTTGGAAACTGCAGATTATTTGATTCTCTGGGAGGCAGAGTTGGTTTCCTCAAATACCCAAAGGAGGAAAGGTCTTATATGAATCTTTATCCAGCATTATGGATATTTTGCTTTTAATTTAAAGGAGGGAAGAATTTATTATTTCAGGATTTTGCCTAAATTGCAGAACATCGAATAAAAGATTTCTTCAATAAACATCAAGAATAGCATTGTTAACACCTGAGGTCTTATGAATTTTTGTCACCTCCAAAATCAGAGGGTGAAGTCTAGTACCCAGTATGATATCATTGAATGAGGGCACCTTTAGGAAGTAGATGGAATTAGAGTTCTAATCTGAGGCTTGAGGGAAGCCCTTGCACTTCCTCCACGTGAGGTCATAAAGAAGTGATCATCTAGGAAACACTGGGCTTCACAAGACCCTGAATGTGCTGGGATCTCAATCCAAAACTTCCATCTTCCAGAGCCATTAGCATTAAGTCTATGCTATTTAGTAATGACCTAGGACCTGGTGCCATGGCTCAAAGGCTAAACCTATGCCTTTCACATACCGCGATCCCATTTGATTCCAGTTCATGTCACAGCTGCTCTACTTCTCATACAGCTCCCTGCTTGTGGCATGAGAAAGCAGCAGAATATAACCCACAGACTTAGGACCCTGCACCAACACAGGAGACCTGGAGGAGTCTCCTGGCTCCTGTTTTTTTATTGACTCAGTTCAGGTCTTTGTAGCCATTTGGGGAGTGAACCAGTAGAAGGCAGAATTTTCTCTCTGCATGTCCTCTCTGTAAATCTGGCTTTCCAATAAAAGAGAAAGTAAATAAATGAAGGAAGGAAGGAAAGAAAGAAAGAAGGAAGAAAAGGAAGAAAGAAAGAAAGAAAGAAAGAAAGAAAGAAAGAAAGAAAGAAAGAAAGAAAGAAAGAAAGAAAGAAAGAAAGAGAAAAGGCAAGAGACAGAGAAAGAGAGAAAAGGAGAGAGAGAGAGAAAGAGGACCCATTTTTGGGCCAACACCACAGCATGGAAGACTAAGGCATCAGCATCCCATATAGGCACTGGTTTGTGTCCTGGCTGCTCCACGTCCAACCCAGCTGCCTGGTGGTGGCCTGGGAAAGCAGTGAGTGTAGTTCAAGCTCTCAGGCCCCTGCATCCACATGGGAGACCCAGAAGTTCCACGATCCTGGCTTCAAGTTGTCTCAGCTTTAGCTGTTGTGGCCATTCAGGGAGTGAACAGGCAGATTAGAGTTCTCCCTCTTGAACTCTCTAACTCTGCCTTTCCAAACAAACAAACAAGCAAATCTAAAACATAAATAAATGACCCAGGCTAAGACCTTTTGTTGCTACACCCTGCCTGGACTAACACAGCCCCACGAAGCTAACCTACAAATCTGGGAAATGCAGATTTGATGATTTCTGAGGAGGGAATAGATTTGATACTTCACTACTGCTTATGTGCTCCGGCCATTCTTGTTCAGTGCATTAGAAACGCAGCACTGTGACAGAATCTTTGAGCCAATGAAGCAGGGGAAAGAAAAACATAACCAGATACATTGCATGTTTCAGTATGAAAGTTAGCAGCTTGAGTCTCTTTCTGTTATAAAATGAGCAATCATAAGAAATATAACAATACAGATGTCCCTTGGTGTCTGTGAGGCCCTAAGAAAGTAATTCAGAGATGAGTCTCAAGATATTATGAAATTGGGATAGAGATAGACAAATAGATCAATGAAACAGAATATGAAATCCAGAAGCAAATACAGCTGTATTACCCAGATGCTTTTCAGCAGTTAGTAAGAGGCAAATGATTGGGGAAAATAGCAAAAACAAAAACAAAACAAAACAAAAACCTCCTCCACAACAGTATTAACATTTCTGCTTTTCTACAATAATCCTTTAATATCTATGGGAATTGGTTTCACACCCTCTCCAGACACCAAAAATCCTCAGATGCTCCAGATCCTTACATAAAATGATCTCTTTGTAGTTAATCTACACAGTCCTCCCATACACTTTGAGTCATTTCTCAATTATTTCTAATATGTAATAGATTATAAGCGATATGTAAATGTAACATATTGCTGAGAGAATACAAAATCATTTGTACATGTCCCACACAGATGCAATCACTGTTGATCTGATCACATAGAATGCCAGCAATACTTTTATAGTTTTTCCAAGTTCTTTTTAATCTGAAGTGGGTTGAATCTGTGATATTCAGAATGTTAATTTCTTAACTGTATATAATTTTAGCGAAATTCTATGTGCATACTAGCTAGTAACACATGCCATATCTTTTTTTAAAGATTGATTTATTTGAAGAGCAGAGTTAAGAAAGAGAGAAGTAGAGACAGAGGGAGAGTTCTTTCATCTGCTGGTTCATGTTGCAAATGGTCACAATATCAGAGCTTGGCCAGTCTGAAGCCAGGAATCAGGGGCAATTTTCAGAACTCCACAATAATGTAATGTCCCATGGCCTTGGGTCATACTATGCTGTTTTTCCAAGCACATTAACAGGAAATTGGATCGAAAGTCGAACTGTCAGTACTTCAATCAGTGTTCCTATGGAAGGCTGGTGCCTCAAGTGGCAGATTTCCCCACTTACCACAATGCCATACTTCACTTGATAAACCTATGTATCATTTTAATTCTAAGGTATTGTGATTTTGTTGGTGATGATGTTCATAACTGAAAACAATAAACCAATATTACAGAAATTCCAACTAAACTGTGTGATGACATGAATATGCAAGTATTGGGATTACTGGGTTTCAAGAGGTGCTTAAATTTTCCAAAGAGGGAGAAGAGACACTAAGCAGTATGATAAAAAAACTTTCCCAAAGTAAATTAAGACAGAAGTATCCAGATACCAAGAGTCAAATGTCATCAGTCAAATTCAACTCAATGAAAGCTATTCTGTCAAACCCTCTCATCAAGATCCCCAAGGTTAAAGGTAAAAGGATGGCTCTTCTTGTTGCTTTAGAAGAGAAGAAAATAACATGTTAAAGAATTCCATTTTGTGTGACTTCAGGATTTGCAACAGAAAACATGCAGCCCTGCAGGATTGGCAAGCAATTTTAGAGAACCAAAGATAAAACATTGCCAACCAAGAATGCTGTTTCTAATAATGCTATCCTTCGATATGAAGATTAATCCCAGAGCCTATGGAACTGTATTTTGAATAACAATAAAAAGAAAAGAACAGATAGCAACCATTAAAGACTAACAAAATATGAAAATTTTACACCACTGTACTTATTACTGAAATGTAAAGGAAGGGTCTCCCACACAGGTGCGGGGTCCCAAGGCTTTGGGCCATCCTCTACTGCTTTCCCAGGCCACAAGCAGGGAACTGAATGAGAAGTGAAGCAGCCTGGACATGAATTAGTTCCCATAGGGATTCCAGCACATACAAGGCAAGGATTTAGCCACTAGGATATCACATCAAGATATAAATCTTCTTAGTATTTGTCAAGATAAGAGACAGTGACAATCAAGTAAGGAAGTCAAATGATCACTGTTTACAGATGACAATTATTTTATATAGAAACAAGCAAACAAAAACAGAAAACCCTACAAAGAATACATCAAAAAGCTGTTAGTAGGCCACATGGTAGCTAGTGGCTAAAGTCCTCACCTTGCATGCAGCAGGATCCCATATGGGTGCAAATTCATGTCCTGGCGGTCCTACTTCCCTTCCAGTTCACTGCCTGTGAGCTGTGAAAGCAGTAGAGAATGCCTGAAAGGCTTGGAACTGTGCAACTATGTGGGAGTTCAAAAGGGGCTCCAGGCTCCAGGCTTTGGATCAGTTCAGCTCTGGTTGCTTTGGCTATTTGTGGAGTGAAGCAGCAGATGGAAGATCTTTTTCTCTGTCTGTCCTTCTATCTGCAAATTTGACTTTGCAATAGTAAATAAACAATTAAATAAATCTTTTAAACAAAACCTTTTAGTAATAATAATTTCAGCAAGCTGGAGGATATAAAATCAGGATCCAAGGATCTGTGAATCATCTGGAAAAGAAATTGGGATAGACATACCATTTCCAAAACTCAAAAGCAAAACAAAAAACCCAGACCTAAATGACAATTTGAAAAAAGTTCAACTGATGATCTTAAAGACCTCACCAATGGAAATTATAAATCATTGACAGAATAAAAAGAAAAACAAATTGAAATACATCTTAGGTTCATGAACTGAAAAAATTGCTATTGTTAAAAGCATTCTATGTTCATGAACTGAAAGAATTGAAATTGTTAAATGAGCTTGTCACCTAAAGCAATTTGGATTCAATTCAATATTTCTTAAAATCAGGATACCAATTTTTTCTCATAACAAGTACCAATACTGAAATTTTTATTGAAGTACAGAAGAGCCTGAATAGCCACAACAACCTTGGACAAAATAACAAAGCATAAAAATTATGCTATCTGATTTTAAAATGCTTTAAAAAGCCGCACTGATTTAAAAAGCATGTTGTTAGCCTAAAAACACAGACCAATGTAAACTATCAAAGACTCTAGAGTAATTTTCATTTTCTTTATTATTTAGTATTTGAAAGGCAGAATGACAGAGGTCTTCCATCTGCTGGTTCAATCCCCTAATGGTAGAAAATGCTACATGTAGGCAAAGTGTACCCAACAGCAAGGAACTTCATCTTGGCCTCATGCATCCATCACAGAGGCCTAATCATTTGAGCCATCTACATTTTAAATCCTACATTGAACATTTAAAACAGATGGGGAAACATCAGCCAGTGTGAAGCAGATACGGAAAATTTCAGAAAATAGGAGAGGACAAAACGAGAGTACAAGGGCACCTGGAGACTGACAGACACAGGAAAGTAGCAGATATGATGGTATGGTATTGCAGTGACTGATATTCCAGCACCATTCAGTGAGCAATGATCTGAGTTGTACCAGCAGCAAGAATTCTACCAGCAACAAGATAGGAAGGGGCATTCATTGGGAGCTTAGGAGGTGAACCCAGATAAAGAGAACTACCCGCCCTGATGGTCTGTTTGATTTGACTAGGAACAACAGGTTCTAGATGGGCAGTATAGGAACAGAGAAAATTTCACACTCAGATCCACCTCCTAGAGCCAAATTGGATGCCATTTTGTATAGGGAGGCAAAGGCTATAGGGCAGTACTGTTACTGTGCATGCACTGAGCTGGGAGTGAACTAATTTCTGGCTCATGGAACTGCCACAAAGTGGCATCTTAAAGGTTCCATCCAAGTTAGATCCAAGTAGTCCTCAGACGTGACGACCAGCAGATCAAGAACTCTAGTAGTGACACATCAGGTGCCATTTTGTACAGTATGACAAAAGCTTTAAGACTGCAGGGACAATAGTGAGCTGCACATGTGCTGAGCTGGGCGTGAACTCACTGAGCTCAGTGCATTGCACTCATGCCACAGGGAAAAATAACACTGGCTTTCGCATCATATGGGCCAAAATGGATCCATGTGGCCCTCAGACTTGATGACTAACAGGTTTTAGCAAGATCAATACCACCAATAATCTAGCTTTATAGTATACTTGGTGTCTCCCTAATCCTGTGAATTGTTTGAACTGGAAGTTGGAGGAAGTTTGTATGGTACATCCTGGGCATATTGGTAGAATGGTGAGCCAGGAGCCCCGGTGATGCAGACCATGGTGGAAATCTAACATAAGAACCCAGACCTGGACCTCACTGGAGGGAGTAGCACAAGTGATTGCAAACAGAAAGCCATGTACCAACTACAATAAGTAAAATTGAATTGTCGATCTCTTGGTGACACAGCTTAGAAACCTGCCGTAAGGAGAAGCATCTGCTAACCAGAAGTACAATGACCAAGAGCAAAATAGGAGACAGAGGCACAATGAATATTACTGAAGAATCCCCTGTAAAGGAGCAATAGCCTTTACCAACCTCAGAGTTAACTGAGGAATATATTGAGAAAATGGGGGATACAGAATTCAAAACACTTGTTATAAAGCTTCTTATCAACAATAAGAAGCACATAATACAGGAGTTTAAAGAATTTAAGGAATATGTCATAAAAGAAACAGTTCCATAGGCGCTGGGATTTCCCTTACCCTCTGTTGTAATGATATGGGAGAACTTGGGTGGGGGGGGAACTAGGAGAGGGGATTAAAGAAATCCCAGGGCATATGGAACTGTGTTATAAAATTATAATAATAATAAAAAAGAATTAAATTAGCAAAAAATAAATCTGCATTGAAAATCCACTACATTTTCAAGCACTTTAGCAGAGAACTCTCTAGGAAACAGAGTAACTGATTCTCGAACTGGCTTACAGAAAGGAGATGCCAACTTCACAAGCAGCAGCTTAATCTACTGTGCTAGAATCTGTGTTCCAGTATTACACTTCTTTTACACTGTCCATTTCACTGAGATCATGTGATACTTGTCTTTATGATAAACATATTCTTTTAGTATAAATTACACTAAAAGATCAATTACTTAGTTTCATGAAGCGTGATTTGCATGCCCAATACATATGGCATATTGTTAGTGGGTGCTATTTTAACCATGGAGATGTATGAAACATATATGTATGTAGTGGTAATTTTTAATATTAAATATATTAAATAATATCAAAAACATTGTTTTTTAAATATGGTAAAATATTACATATCATTGCTTAAATAAAAAATGCAATGCAATGTTTCTATAAGGTTATACATTTTACTTTGAGACATCAGATAATGCTGACTTTTAAAACATACATTAACCTCTACTTTTTGTTAAATATTGAAACCATAGTGCACACTTAGGAAAAATATAATAATGTTTAATTGGTTAGAAAGAACAACTTGCTAATGAAACTCCCAAAAGTAAATTGAGAACATTCAACAATGTTCTGTTTGAGAGGACAGTTTATCACTAATCTCTTTTACTGCCAAATGGTAAGAATTATTGATGTTGATATAAAAAATAATAACTAGCAAATATTGATTATGTGACCTCTCAGAAAATTTATGCTATAATTAATGGAAGCTATTTGTGAGGAATTGTGTGAACTCGATATTGTGCTTACATCTGCTGAATGGTTCATTCAAAATATGCTTTTTATTTAGTGGTGGCAATGGGTTCATTGTCAATGACAGCTCCATGTTCTACCAAAGAAATCATGTGTTATTAGTAACCACAACACAGAGGTCAGGATGCTGACCCATTGATTAAGTTGAGTGCGTCCCAGGTTAAAGTGTGTGGGCTTTATTTCTGCTTTTTATCCCCTCACCTCAAGCTTTCTGCCAATATGGACTCTGGGAAGCAGAAGTGATGACTCAAGTCCATGCGTCCCTGTAACCACAAGGAGACAGCTGAATTGAGTTGTTGGCTACTGGTTTTGGCCTGACGCAGTCGCAGGCATTTGGGATATGAATTATCACATAGAAAATCTCTCTCTCATTCTCCCTTTCTCTTTCTTCTCCTCTCTTCCTGCATGCTGTTTCTTTTTTTCTGCTTTCTATTTTCTATTAGAATAAAAACATAAGAGGACCCAGTTTAACTTTTACATTTACATTTTCACAAACGTTAAAATGTGTCTTGTAGTCAGATGTAACGTTCTCAGCTGAAGTGGTATTTTGACAAGTGAATTGGCAGTTGTTATTGTGTTACTACAAAATTTATTAATCGTAAGCTTTTATTCAAAATATTAACAGTGAAATCTAAAATCTAATGCTATCTATGAAATGCTGTCTTAAAAACACATAAGTTTCTGGAAGTCAACATTTACTAAAACCATCTGAATGTTGAAAAAAAATAAGTTATAATGAAATGACAGCTAATGCTTATGCAGATTTTAACAAATATCTGGATGTTTGGCATTGTGCATGCAAGTTCCAGATGGCTGATTGGATTTCTCACTTTCCATCTGGATTTTTTTTCCAACTGTTTCATTCAGTTTTAATCTTTATTCATGGAGAAAACTTGTGACAGACACATAACTTTAAGGGATATTCTTATCTTTTATTAACAGAGCCTAAGCCATTTGGGGGCATGCTACTCTTCAGTAGATTATAATAACAATGGCGTATGATTTAATTATTTGCATATTGTGTTGCTTAGTCTGAGGAAATAAACAAACCGATTTTTTTTCCACCTCTAATCTCTCACTCAAAGCAGAACACTTCTGTAACCAGATGTTTGTTGTTTCCCTTCCACACCACTCAGTTCTTGAGTGGTTGTCAACATATGGGGGTCCTCTAATTTCGCTCAGTTTTGATACTATCATTCTGTGGTTTACATCAGTTCCCTTAAATGAAGTACTCTGTCACACAAAGCTTGCTTCCACTTCAGATACTGCATACAAACCCACTGTTTTGTGTCAGGGCTAGGTTTTAAACTGGGCATTCTGGCATTCTCTCTGTTGTTTTTTTTTTTTAAAGATTGATTTATTTTTATTGGAAAGGCAGATATATAGAGAGGAGGAGAGACAGAGAGGATCTGCCCGATGGTTCACTCCCCAAGCAGCCACAATGGCTGGAGCTGAGCCAACCCGAAGCCAGGAGCTTCATCTGGGTCTCCCACGCAGGTGCAGGGTCCCAAGGTTCTGGGCCATCCTCAGCTGCTTTCCCAAGCCACAAGCAAAGAGTTGGATGGGAAGTGGGGCTGGTGGGATTAGAACCAGAGCCCATATAGGATCCCGGGCATGCAAGGTGAAGAATTTAACTACTATGCTATCGTGCCAGGCCCACTGGGCATTGTCTTAAGCCTCTTTTACAGCTTCACTCATTTGCTGGAAAACTTAGGAACATATATCATTACTTATGTTCACTTGTTTATCATAGAGGATGTTGCAGACGTTGTACTTGAACGGTCAGCTAGAACAGCAGAAGGGATGTGAGATGGGAGTGCACCAGGCTTCAGGCACTAGTCAATGTTCATTCAGCTGTCAGACACACTCTGAACTCCCCACGTGCTTTGGATTTACCCAGGGACTTTGCTACGCAGGCCGGAGTGCTCACCTGAATGGTCGTTGTTGGTCAAAACAATGTCTTCTTTCCCCTCTCATGACTGAGGAATCAGAGGAGTGGATTGAATGGCTACTCAAACCATATTTTGCTGCTTCTGGTGACCAGCCCCTCATGTCATTAACATGCACATTTTCTTTTAAATTTTAAAGTTTTGTTTATTTTTTATATGCAAGACAAATATTTGCAGATGCAGAGAAATATCTTCTATCCACTGGTCCACATCTCCAAAAGCTGCAAAGCCAGAGCTGAGCTAATGTGAAGACTTAAGCCCAGAGCTTCTTCTGCCTCCGACATGGGTGCAGGGTCCCCAGGCTTTGGGCCATCCTTCCCTGCTTTCCCACACCACAAGTACCGAGTTGAATTGGAAGCAGAGCAATGAGTATGCCAACGGGCGTCCATTTTGGATTCTAGCACTTGCGGGCTGAGAATTAGCGTGCTACATCACCACACCCGTGCCCATACAAACAACTTTTAACCTCTAAAGATTCAGAGGGTTTGAGGAGTTCTGAGCCAGGAATCAGAGATAGTTATCAAATATATATTTTATATTTTATCCTAATACCACAGTTGTCTTCCACTTTAAGTTCATGTCATATGTTAATCTCAAAATACCAAGTGACTCCATTAAGGAACTATTCACTACCAAAAACAATGGATTGTTAGTACACTTTTAGGTCATGTAAAGTACTAATAAAAGACAGTTTAAGTGAAAAATGTCTATAACAAGTAAGGTCAAAGGAACAAAAATTACAAGGAGGAAATGTAGAGTGTTATACAGAAATATTAAACTGAATGAAGAAAATTTCAATATCTGAAATGCCAAGTACTGTCTCTGACCATAATTGATCAACTGTAGCTGTTTTCTGCATGTTGCAATGCAGTAGGCATTCCTTCTTACCTACCTTGATTTGGCTGACCGCAACCAGTAGGGATTTGTTTTTCACACGTTAGGAAAAATGCTAATACTTATAAATAGAAATTTTATTGGAAATATATGTTATAGAAAGGCAGACCCTTTTTATTTCAAAGTTATTGAATTGTACATGCTTTAATAAACATGTTAGCGATCTTTAGTATGTTTGTAGAGATTTACCGATTTGGGTAACTGCACAATGGAATTGGGCCATTATGTTCTGGGTAAGAAAATAAATATTTGTAAGATTTATTGTCTGTGGTTGAGAGGTACACCACTGTAAAATATACAAGGTCTGCCAATCAAATCCATGTGATAGCTCCTTAAACAACCCACAACATATTAAATTCAATATATCATTCATTCACCTGAAGATCAGATGAATTTTTCACACTGCAGACTCCACCTGATCTTTGCCTAGACTAGTTCTGTGAGGACAAGTAGAGGAACTTTACAATTTGACAGTCTGTTTTCTGTCCGTCTAAATAGCCCATAGATACTGCAATGTCAACAGTCACTTTGAGGCAGAATGGCGACCAGTGCTGGGGCAGCTGCCTAGTGGTTCTCAGCTACAGGTAAACTCACAGAGCTCATCACAGTAATTGGCTTTCTCTGGATGCTCAGGCACCCATCCCACGATTTCATGTTTTGCTCATGAATCATTGACACCTCTCATTAGCTCCTGACGTTTCCCATTGCCCTAGTGGCAGCCGAGAATCCCATATTACAATTATTTTGACTGTTAACTCATCACCTATGCTTTTGGCATTGTTAACTGAGGAAAGGAAGAAGTACAGATTAGGGAGCAATTAAGTCAACCCTGTAGAAAATAGTAATACATGGTCTTTTATCATGATCATCACATCAGTGATTCCCTTGTCTGTGGATTGAATAGGAAATGTAACCTGATACTTACCCATTTAATCCATATATGTGCTAAGTACTCATTGTTTTCCTTAGATGTAAAAGCTGAAGCTTCACAATTTGAAACAAAAATGTGGACTGTTGCAATCCAATCTTTGGGTTCTATGAAAAGCAACAAATAATGTAACGCTGGTGTTTGCTAACAGCATGAGTGAAATCTATAAAATCATAAATATTAAATAGAAATTTTTAAACTTTGGGGGCTAGGTTTTGGTACTCCAGAAAATGATATGGTCAGGTTAGTTTATCACTATTAATAATGCTTAGCTTAAAGAGCAAATAACTACACTGGTAAGTTATAAAGTCATTCATTTCTGAAAAAAATAAGCTAAGTATTAGCCAACAAATCATATTGGGCCAAATAGCAGAAATCAACCTCAGCTCTTCTCTACTTCCCATCCCAAACCACTTCACCCAGATGCCAACCCATCCATACTTGCCCTCTGGATATTTCAGCATCTTTGTTCATCTAGAATACTAGAACCAAACTCAGACACAGGCATGGTTTTAAATAAGGTGATTTTCCACAGTTACAGATCTGGGCAGTTGAAAAGAAAGATGCGGGCAGATTTGGAATTTGCAGCGCCCTCAAGGATCCATACCTGGTGTTTAGAGAGAAGTGTGGTGTTTGGGGAGAAATAAAATGAAGTAACATTCTCTTGGTTACAGTATTGTGTTGCTGCTCCAATGTTCTCATAGCATGTTTTCATTTACATGGCTAGTTAGAGTTCCAAAGAGCATTGCAGAGTAGTTTCATGCCCTGTATTATTTCTTTTTTCGAGAAGTTCTACCAGCCTTTTCACTTCTACTGCTTTCTTCAATATTAGCTTCCATTCTTAACAATGACTCTTTAGCATGCTTTCTTGTTCTTCTCCTTAGGGTACTTCTATTGCATAGCATGAACAGATAGTCATTTGGACAATCTCATTTAGCAGCTGGGAAATGGAATGTCCATTTTCTTCCAAGATACTTAATCTCTTACCTATGCTATTCTGCTGGCATTGGAGTAGTAATTATTCATTCATGCAAAACCACTATGTTCTATTTGGGCTTTGAAGCATCTTTCCCAATCTGTATTCATTTATTGTTGCTCTCTTGTTTAGTTTCTTATCTCCATTGTTGGGATATCATAATTGCCTCCCTGACATTAATTAAAAAGAAAAAAGTCTGAAAGATTTGCAGACCTATAATGCATCATTATGATTATGCCTCTTCCTTATTAAAAAAATCTTTAAATAAGCAGCTATCTGTATTCTTATATATATTCAGTTTGAATTTACAAATAGTCAATTAAATCCAATAATGAAAAAAGATTTCCTAACTAACTTAATTAGGAAAGAAATAGACTTGCAGTTTAGATTCTCAGGCAAGTCTATTCTCAGGCAAAAGCTGCCCAGATTTTCCTGCATTTATTTAAAAGAACAAAAACATCCCACTCAGCACACTCATTTACCTGTAGTCACATTACTAGGTGCAAAAAATAATGACAATCTCTCTTTTGGTGGTAATTGGCTATACACCATTTAATTAACCCAAACAGCCAGATAATCCTCGTTGCAAATAAAGTGAGCCATGTGCAGTGCTTCTGAGTATCTGATAGCTTACCCTTCTCCATTTTAAGTTCTTATCCTTGGTGTCTAAGATTGAATCCTCTGGGCTCAGCTTTCAGTAATATTTTGCCAAACAAGCCCAATTCCTAGCTTCACAAAATTTTGCTTCATTCCTAATATCTCCTTTATATTTAAAATGCAGTATGAACTAATTCCTGGTTCATCATTCTTGGAAACTTCAGATTTGGAGAATGGAGCTGATTCTGGTTTGTGGGTCCCCACCCTGTGAGCACATGGTGAGGATGATGGGTCTGTCAGCCTCCGTAGTTAATCACGTGAGTAAAACCTGGAAGTGAGTCTCTCCACACGCACAATTGACCGTAGCTTTGTGCTCTGATTAACAGGAGTTTTCAAGATTCTAAATAAAATCTTAAAGGAAAATTTTCTAATTTGGGTTTGTGATTCTGTAGAGTTCTATCATCTGACAACTTTAAAATCAGTAATTTCCATTTCCAGCCACAAAGGCAAGCTTACTGTCCATGGCCTCATGTGACAATAGAGACATGAGGAATATCAACCCCCCCCCCCGGATACACTTAATTAAGCACTTGAACATTCAAGGATCTGGTTAACAATTTATTTGTTTTATCGAATGCGTAGTGATGCTAGCTGCTTGTTCCTAATATTGAACAAAGTAGGGAATGGTAGAATTCACTTGGAATTTTCATTCTTAGTTCAAGTACTGCATGCATGACTGGAAAACATACACCATGAAGACACCCTTATCTTTCACTACCACTAGATAATATCATATTCTGATTAAGATGTCCTTGCCCATACCTTAATAATCTAATTTGTTCTGGGACAGTTGACATAAGTTTGTAGGTCATAATTTTGTTTTGGTATTTGCTGCATGCATTCCCTGGTTTTGCTTTTTCAAAGTCATCTAGAAAAATGCAGTCACAAGAATTTTTAAATGTTAATATTTATTAATTTTTAACTGATTCTGCATAATTTGTAGATACAATTTTAAGAATACAATGACATGATCTGCCCTTGTTCTTTCTTCCCTTCTGCCTACTCTCATTTCTTTTTTCTCTTTCCCTGTCTTTGTTTTAGTTTTTGAGATAAACCAATTATTATATTTATATTACAGTAAAAGACTACTTCAATGGGCAAGACGTTTAAAAATACAAAGTAAAAAAAAAGAGCTTAATTTATTTGGAATTTAAACAACAGCTATGCAAAGTAATTGAATTTTTAAAAAATGAACATTTCTGCCATATACAGTATATTTTAAGGTAATCACAGTTGATTAAAACTATAGTATTATAACATTCTAAACCACTGGTCCGACAAAAGCATAAAACAAGTTTATACAAAACTGTATTTGCAGCCCTACTAATACACACAGGCATTCTTCCTTTATTTCCCTATATTTGCCTGTATGTATAAACTGGCCACATAAAAGATTAGTGCAAACAAAATTTGTCTTTCTGAGTCCAGCTTATTTCACTCAACAAGATGTCCTCCAATTGCATCCATTCTTACTGCAAATGGTAGAATTTTATTTTTCTTATTGCTGAATTCAGTTTCATCTGTAACTATGTCTATATATAAACGTCTCACAGGTTTTTTGTCCATTTAGTTGATGACGGATGGTAGTGTCCGTATCTCTTTGACTCATTGTATTCAAGTCTTTCAAGTATGTAAAAAGTGGTCAGATTGCGGATCATATGGCAAGTCTGTTTCTGGTTTTGTAAGCAACGACACTCTTTTCCACAATGGTTGCAGGGATTGAATTTTTCTACCCACAGTGTATAGGTTTTACCCTTTCTGCACATCTCTGCCAGCATTTCTTGCTGTCTGTGTATTGGAAGTTAGCCATCTGGACAGGGGTGCCCATTATAATTTTGATTTGCGTCTCTCTTATGGCTAGAAATGTTGAGGGTTTTCTTTTTCATGAGTTTGTCGCTCATTTGTATTAATTTTTTTTTGAGAACTGTCTAATGTAGTTTGTTACTCATATTACTTATATTAATCCTTTGTTCGATAGCTGATTTGCATATATTTTTATCCATTATGTTGATTGTCTCACCACTTTATTGTTTACTTTGTTGTGCAAATCTTCTGAGTTTGATGCATTCCCATTTGTTTAGTTCAGCTCTTGTTGCATGTGCTTTGGATGTCATTTACAAGAAGCCATCATCTACACCAATGTCTCAGAGTGTTCCCACTAATTTGTTCATGCAACTACATAGTCTCGCGTTTTAAATTTAGGTGTTTGTTTCAAATTGAGTTGGTTTTTCTATATTGTGGGAAATATGGGTCTAATTTTATTCTTCTGTTTCTATATCTATCATCTACATCTGGTTTTGAAAATAACATTTGTTAAAAAGATTATCTTTTCCTTAGCAAAATCCCATCAAAAATTATACATCATAATCAAGTAGATTTCATCCCCAAATTCAAGGGGAATTCATCATTCACAAATCGATAAATGTCATAAATCACATTAATAGAATGATAAAAATAGGCATCTCAAAACATGTGAAAAAAGCATTATATGAGATTCAACACTCCTTCGTGAAAGAAAACACCCCACAATTAAATCTAGCAGAAAATTTACTCAAAATTATAGAAGTTGTATGTCACAAAAAAGTAGTCACTACAGCACTAGATGGGGAAAAGCTGGAAGCATTTTTCCTTGGATCTGGAGTAACACAAGGAGTTTCACTATCGCCACT
This sequence comes from Ochotona curzoniae, assembly GCF_017591425.1. Taxonomy (NCBI): domain Eukaryota; kingdom Metazoa; phylum Chordata; class Mammalia; order Lagomorpha; family Ochotonidae; genus Ochotona; species Ochotona curzoniae. The sequence goes on from NW_024466502.1 coordinate 13,852,933, forward strand.
CTCGATCAATAGAACAATGAACATTTCAGTGAGAGCAAATATGGTAGAGGAAGGAAGCAAGGACATAAAAATTAGAAAAAATAAAGTCAAATTATCCATGTTTGCATATGACCAGATATTGTACATAGAAAAAAATCTATATACTGCACTAAAAAGCTCTTAGGTTGGCCAAACTGATAAAGTCAAGTTGCAGAATACAAAACAAACACAGTAGCTTTTTTTGTTTTCTAATGATAAGCTGACAGAAAGAATTCATGAAAAATTCACATTCCCAAGAGCCAAACAATCAAATATTTAGAAATGATTTTAAGCAAACAAGTGGAAGCTTGCTGCAATAGAAATTAATAAACATTAAAATATATAATTTTGAATCATTGACTTGACAAAGATATAAAGCAAAGATTTACAAAGCTATAATTGAAACAATACTGACACACACAGACATTTTTCTTTCTTGTTCTTTCCTTTCTTCCTTTTTTCTTCCCTTCCGCCTTCCCTCCCCTCCCCTTTTCTCTCGCTATTTCTCTCCACTCTCTTTCTTAAATCAAAACTATGAGAATATGGTTACCTGCTTTCATCAAGATCCTTAATACCTGTATGTAACCTTCAGAGAAACCAAATTCATCACTAAGGTTCTTTCTACCTTCTGCCACTCCCTCTTCATGCCCAACAACCCAGCTGAGATACACTGTATTTTGTATCATGACTACAAAGCTATTTTTCCAGCTGTGAGTCTTTGGTCTTTAATCTTCAAAAGTATTACTTTTGTCTGGGATACATACCCTTAATTTTGCTACTTGGTGATCAACAACTTCTTATGTCAAGTCACAGCACAAGTAGTCCATATACCATGCTTTCTTTCCAGTTTCGACTATTGTGGTATCTATTTGTGTCCCGAAAGAATCTCTTCAGAGACAACCAGGGATTGCAGCATCTTCATGTTTCTATGCTATCCCACGTTTTCATATCCAGCATTACACTATTTACAAGAATTAAACATCAATAGCTATGTTTATCCATCCAAAGCTACTCATTAAAAAAAAAATCTCATACCTGCCTGCTCAAATAGAGACAACTTACATACTACTAAACCTAGAAGCAATTCTGTTTATGTATTTATTTGTGTATTTATTTATGTATTTATTTTTATTGCAATGTCATATATAGAGAGAGAGGGGGAGAAACAGGAAGGAATATTTTCCTTCCAATGATTCACTCCCTAAGTGACCACAACGGCCAGAACTGAAACGATCCACATCCAGGAGCCAGGAGCTCTTCCAGCTCTCCTACATGGATGCAGAGTCCCCAGGCTCTTGGCCATCTTCTTCTGCTGCCCCAGGCCATAAGCAGAGAGCTGGATGGGAAACAAGGCAGCCACTAGGCCACTGCACTGGGCCCACCTAAAAGTAACTTTAGCAAAATTAAGCCTGCAGGTGGAAAATAAGAAAAAGGTGCTGATAACTGAAAAAAAAAAAAGCTTGAATTTGAGCAAGGAAAATTTGATCAAATGAAGACAGAATGGCTTGGTACAACATTAGAGTTGAGGATGAATCACAGATCACAAAGAAAATTCTAGACTTAGGATTCTTTATTATCCTTGTTCAGGAAACTGTCAGCTTGCAAGTTTGGAACCATGTGCATATTATTCACCCAAAGATTTGGAAGAGATTTTCTCCCATTTTGTTTCATTGTTGTTAATATACCTATTTTCTCTAAAGAGATAACAGCTCTCCTAAAGGAAAGAAACAGTTTTAACTAAGGATGTTTCCATCTCTGAGAAAACACTTGTAAATAAACGAATGGAAGAATCATGAATCAGCAACTAATACTCAGCAATTCTCAGCATCTCTACAATTAAATGAACAGTCATTTTCTTGTTTACTATTGATAGTCTTCTGTATATATTGCCCTGTGAGAGACTTTTAAAATTAACTCACTTAACTTTAAGGACAAAGATAAGAGGCAAACATTGTATATAAGAGAAATCTGTCTTGGAGGAATCAAATTATTGTCCAGTCTTAACACGTGGCAATGGCAGAGTTCCAAAGCTGATGATCTTTTCTGTCTAGGCTGGATAGTCTTCACTGGAGTGATTGAATAAATCCACTTAGCACCTCTTGATGTTTCAGTGCCTTGGCCCTTCATACCTTCAATTGTCTCCCTTATCAAACATCCTATTTAATCTGACTTTTAGCACTTTTAATAAAATCCTTTGAGCAAAATAACAGTTCAATCTCATGGTTTCATCAAACGAAGCACTGGGAATTATGGGTAGGTCTTTTGTTGGCAAGGGAAGAGGTGGGTCCTGTTTATTGCATGGGGCTTGAGGCATCCTTGACCTGGACCCATTAGATATTCATAGCATTGTCCTTCTGAGCTGTGACAACCAAGACTGTAAAAACTGCAGGAGTTTTGCTATGATCTATTTTTTAGAAAAGATTTGCATTTAAACACATTTATCTAAACTTGTAATTGACACACAAAAATTATTTACATTTATATAGTATAGTGAGATATTTCAAAATATAGGTAATAATGAAATGTACACAACAGCTGAGCCTAGGACAGGTCAAAGCTCCCAACATTCAGAACTGGTTCTAAATCTCCCACATGGGTGGCAGGGATTCAAGTACTTCACCCATCACCACTCCATCCCAGACTCCACATTGGAGGACAGCTAGAACCAGGAGCTGAGTTGGAACTTGAACCCAAGCACTTCCCTAGGAGGTGAAGGAATTCCAAGTGGTGTCTTAACTGCTGTGTCCCATGTCCTTTATTTGCAATTGAGCTTACACCTCCTTGACTTCTTTTTCTTGATTTTTTTTGTTGTTGTTTTTGGTTCTACATTTGTACTTAACATTTCGTATAATCATCTCTTCAACTTTTCTGAGTCTCTTAAAATATAGAAAGACAATATTTACCAGATCTTTACAATCTCTTGTGATTTCCACAGACATTCAAATTTTTGATGTTATGATTGCTTAATAACATTAGAATTGGGATCATTTTATGATGTGAAATTATTTAAAACACCCAAATGAAGCTCATCTTCCGCTCACATCACCTTGTCAGCTCACATTAGAGCAAAATGACAGAGGCACCCATTGCTTCCTTTGTGTGTGGCCACTAAGTTAACCTCAAACAACCACAGTTTGTTATGTTGTAGAAAGCAAATGGTAAACACTTAAAGTGAACCAACAAATCATGACAAATTTAGCATTTACTCTCCAGCGCTAGAGTAAAATCATTGCTTGCCAGAGAACATTATGGAAAAGTCTTTTTTGCAAATTTGCAAGTATTTTTCCTTACTGGACAATGAATTAATTTTTAATATTACCACAAGTGTCAAAAGCAAGTAGACTATCACATCTTTTGAGTTTGTGATTTATTTTCAAAATGTTGGATTTAGTAAGTGGCTGTAGTTTTGCAGTAGGACATAAATGCTTGAAATGTTGGAATGATTACACAACTTCTATTAAGTTGAGTTTATTGAAAATAGTTTTAATTGTGGTAGAGTACTTATAATGTGTTTCTTCACTAGCGTACAACATGCAACTCAGTCGTGCATGAATTCTACTAGTCATGGTATTTCATTAAGTGTGACCATGCGGTGTGATTATGAGACATTTTTGACTCCGTGTACTTAGAATGTTATCGTCAGGGTTCACCCTAGGTGCAGCATGTGTCAGAGTCTCATTCCTTCCTAAATCTAAATAGCATTCTATTGTATGACCATACCATGTGTTGGATATGTGGGTCCCTTTCCCCTTTTTTTGCTCCTGTGAATAATGTAAAAACATCGCTTTATAATCCCGCATGCAATATTTTTGGTATTTATTCTTAAATAATATTGGTGATACCATTTGTCAGAATGATGAAGTTTAACTTTCTTTTTTTAGATATACTTATTGTTATTGGAAAGTCAGATTTGCAGAGAGAAGGAGAGAGAGCAAGATCAAGTGGTGACAAAGGCTGAAGCTGAGCTGCTCTGAAGCCAGGAGCCAGGAGTTTCTTCTGGGTCTCCCACAAGTGTGCGGAATACCAAGGCTTTAGGCTGCCCTCAACTGCTTTCCCAGGCCACAGCCAGGGAGCTGGATGAGAGATACAGCCGCTGGGATATGCACCTGTGGTCATATTAGGACTCTGTTGCCTGCAAGGTGTGAACTTTAGCCACTAGGCTATCATGCTGGGCCTGATTTTAACTTATTAATAACCTGCCACACTGTTTTCTATGGCACAGGAGCATTTTACAACCCTACCAACTGTGTTCAAATGTATCAAATTTTTCATCTGCTTGTCCGAATTTCTTCTTTTTCTTGTAACTTTCTTTTGTTTTCTGCTTCTTCATTACCCATCCTAATGAATATGGGATGTTCTCTCATTGTGTCTTAATTTGCATGTTATTAATTATTGAAATATTTAGCATATTTGTATATGCCAGCTGATTAGCTGAGCATTTGTAGATCTTCTTTGGAGGCATGCCTATTCTAATCCTTTATACAGCTGTTAATTGAATTATTTGGACTTCGTTAAAATTTAAGAGTTCTTTATTCTAAATATCAATCCATTTTTGAATATATATTTATAAAATGTGCAAATATTTTTTCTCCTTTCATAGGTTGCACTTTCACTTCGTTTTTATGCACAGAATTTAAATTTTGATGTAGTTTATTAATCTATTTTCAAGTTGTTGCTTATTATTTCATATCAGATGTAAAATGTCACTTTCAAGTCAAGCTTCACAAATGGCATCTATTAAATTGATCTCCCCGCACACATCCTAAAAGTCATGCATTACTACTTTATTGAATGGAAGGTTGACTTAAATATTAACCAGAAAACAAATCGTCATAAATTTCCTCAGTATAATTCCAGTTGTTGCCATTACATTTTCATTCTCTCTTCCTTCTTTCTCCAGCTCATCTGCTATTTCACATAGTGAATGTTTTCTTACTCTTTTAAAATTTTCTAGTGTTGCTTTTTGACAATGATACATGTGTTTAAATGAAGTAAAAGAATACACAAAATATGTGTTGAATATTAAGATTATTGGTAAAGTAAATGTGTGTACACAGAGCAAATTATGTCTTTCAAAAATGGATGCAAGGAAGACAGCACAGGAGGGAGGTTGAGAAGCAAGGTGAGAACTGTGGTTGTTTTCTTGGAACTGTTCCTATGGAATGTTTGAATTCTATTCTCTTTCCAGTAATTAAAATGTTTTAAGGAAATACTAGTTAAAATAGTAGTGGAGTTTGAATCTACACGCTTCCACTGCATTACGACAGGAATTATGTCTGGTTTAAAACCTCTCAAATATTAAGACTTTAATAAATACCTATTCAATGAATTGTAGTATAACAGATATAAGTTGCTTAGCTCCTCTAAGTCATACTCATAAACAAATTAATGATATCAATCTGTAAAAAATAATAACACTTATCACTTACCTAAAAGTCTGTGGGGATCAAATGAAGAAAGAATATACATGAAGAATCTACAATCATGATTACTCATGCATGACACTGATCAAATGTTAGAAAAAATTAGACATGCAGTTCCTAGAAAATCTGTAAAAGTTGCAAACGCTTCAGATGATACTATTAGAAAAAAGCGTGTAGAAATCTCCCAGTCATGTTAGCAAGGCAGGGCTAGATAGAAACAGGACATTGCAAGCAAAGCTATCATCAGTGAGTGAAGCTAACAGTGATCCCTGGTGATGCTCCAAGGGAGGAAGATTATTACAGAAGAGAATGATTAGACATCATTAAGATGATGAGCTTGACCCATTCCTTGATGGACAGCTGCATGTAGACGAGAAGCGAGGAAGAGGAGGACGTGCAGAGACCAACAACGTTGGATGTGGGCTAAGTAGATCAGTTTGTCTTTGGCCCCTAAGCGCTACGCTGTCGATTTTGTACTTCATCTTACTAGACAAGAGGTTGGCACACTGGTTGACTTGTTTTGTAAAAGGCCAAACAGTATATATTTTAGGCTCTGTGATTTAGATAGTCTGTGTTGCATATCTTTGTTTTTTCAAAAATAGCCTTTACAAATCTAAAATATATTTCTCACTTTGAGAATATTTAGAAAGAGGCCACAGATATTCTGGCACCATTCACCTCTTTCTGAGCAGCTTTTTCTGAGTATATCCTTCGAAAAATGCTACACTACGAATCAAATTACATACTTCCATTCGCCTGTATTTGGGACAGTTAGAGAATATGTATTTTACTAATAAACTAAGGAATTAATGTGTCCTATTTAAGTGTATGTATGTAGAAAATTCTCCATCAACAAGAGGAATACAGTATGCTGTTCTTTAAGATAATGTTTTCATTATATGCCACTTGCTTTTTGCTGGCTAGAATTGGTATCATAATTGACATTAATAACATTACAAATGGGTACATTGTAGGCCCTTAATGGCTACTTTAAGAACTGAATTTAGGAGTTTAGAATGTTTTATGGACTCTATAATAAAGAAGCTTTATGGCAGCTAGTTAAGGAACAAATGTGCAGATTCCTGTAGTATGTGTCATAAAGTATGACAGTCTTTATGGTAGCAACTTAATTCTACAAGCCTCATGTGTTGTGATTAAAGATATTTCCATCAAGATCAAGACATAGAACCAAAGACACAGTATCCCATTACTGGTTTTCCTATCGATGCTTAGCAGAGAGAATTGGATCAGCCTCACATGAAGGCTGGGAAAGCATTGTTAGTGTGAACAATAAGTAGAGTAAGAGAATCTAAATGCTTGGCATATGCACTGGGCGATTTTATGTATCCAAACGAATAGACTAGACCATGATACCAAAATTTTGGTCTCTTTTAAAAGAGATTATTGTTTAAACCAATAAAATTTGAGTACAAGAGAGGACTCTTGTGTAGGTGAAGCTACAAGCCAAAAACAAGAACAAAAACAAAGCAAAACAAAACAAAAAAGAATTCTGCCAGCTGCTTGCCTTTCAACAAAAAAACACAGGGATTTACTTCTTGTCTAGTTTATGCTTCATCATTCTGCAGAGTTGATAGGTAAACTGCAGCGGTTTTACTATTTCTGAACTAAACAAGAGGGGATTTGCTTGTGTTCCACCAGTGTTTATTGAGTAACCAACATATGCTACTAAAGTATTCGAAAATGAAGATCTGGAACAATGGCTTAGGGGTTAAATCCTCACCTTGCATGCAGTGGGATTCCATTTGGGTGCCTATGCATGACCTTGCTGGCTGCTCCACTATCCATCCAGTTCCTCGTTTGTGGCCTGGAAAAGCAGTATGTCTTAAGGTCTTGGGACTCTGAACCCAAATAGGAGACTCAGAGGAAGCTCCTTGTTCCAGGCTTTGGATTGGCTCAGCTCTGGCTGTTGCAGCCACTTGGGGGAATGAACCAGTGAGTGGGAGATCTTTCCATTTCTTCTTCTCTCTCTGTAAACCTGCCTTTCCAATCAAAAGAAATAAAATTTTAAAAATAAATAGACTATTATACTTCTAGAACACAGTTTCATGGAGAGTTTATACCAGCTCTTCACTACTTAAACATATGTTGAAAGGAAGGAAAATCATTTAAAAAGGAAACCAATTTGACTTCATAAGGAAACCATTTAAATATGGAAGTTTTTTTTTTCTTCCACAAGAATAAGGGAAAATTTCATTTTAACCCCAGCATGTTCCATATGTTTCAATAGAATGTTTAAATGAAAATCACCCGAGGTAGAATATCAGTGTTTAGCGTGTTTCATGGGAAAATTATTTGGAAAAGGTATGCTTTGCTGAAGAACCCTGGCAGAGAATGGCTTAGTGAAACAATGTGCTCAGAATGACAGAATCAGGAAAGATAGTTTAGCACAGTGGTTAGAGCTCCATCTGTGTCAGCTATATCCTACACGGGCCCCAGTTCCCTTCCCAGCTGTTTCACTTCTGATCCTACTCCCTGCTAATGTGTCTGGGAGAGTGGCGGATAATGACCTCATACGTGGGCCTCTATACCCGTAAGGGAGACCTGATTTAAGCTCCTGGATCCGGACTTTGAATTCCCTGCCCCAGCCTTGGTAAACATCTTATGAGTAAATCAGTTGATGGAATAGCTCTCTGTCTCTTTCCCCTTTCCAGTATAATTTTTTTTAAAGATTTAGTTTATTTTTTATTGGAAAGACAGATATACTGAGAGGAGGAGAGACAGAGAGGAAGATCTTCTGTCCTATGATTCACTCCTCAAGTGGCAGCAATAGCTGGAGCTGAACAAATCTGAAGCCAGCAGCCTGGAGCTTTATCTGGGTCTCTCACGAGGGTGCAGGGTCCCAAGGCTTCAGGCTGTCCTTTACTGCTTTCCCAGGTCACAAACAGGGAGCTGGACGGGAAGCGGGGCCGCTGGGTTTAGAACCAGCACCATATGGGATCCCAGCACATTCAAGGCTAGGACTTTAGCCGTTAGGCCACTGTGCTGGGCCCTCCAGTATAATTTTTTGTTGTTGTTAAAATAAAGAAAAATAAAATTTAAAGAATGGGAGACTCAGCAAGTGATAAGATTCGTTGCTAGAATCCTGGGTAGATAGGAATGAGACAGAGCACCCAGAAAGAGTGAAGGAAAGAAGAAGCATGGTAACCACGGGGACAATTTGCCCTCACTCCTATCTTATCCAGAGTTCTTTAAATCATTTTAGTAAGCATTTATTAGAGGCACATTGGACTTGCCTCATGTGTAGCATGGATTCAGACAAGTATTATAAAAGGAAACATTCAGCTCTGAGCTATTTCTTTCCCTCCAAACTTTCACTGTGGTTCTGATTGTCCAGAAATGACTTTCCTCGCTTTTTAGCATTTTTCTGTTCGATCTAATAAATTGCACTGATAGGTTTGGAGCTCCCAAGTGAGTTTTAGCCATAGAACTATACTTTCACATGGTCACTTTGCAAGAATGTTTTCTAGCATTATCTTGTGGGAAGCGCAGCAATTTCATTTGCTAGCACAGTGTTGCAAACAAAGCCGCCATTGGTTTTCATCACAATTCTAAAATAAAATGTCTTTGCTACTCAGACCATAGGCACAATGACCTACTTTCTCTGCCTGTTCCGAGGAAATTCAAATAATTGTGAAGAAAAAAATATTGACTGTCAAAATGCATTTGCCTTTGCTGAAGGAGTATGAGGTGTTATTAATGAGGAGCTGCAAATCGCCACAATTTTGTACTCCTCCACATTCATAAATAACTACTGGTTAACTCAAGGCTGTAATTTTTGCTGCCATTGTATCTTGCATAGTAAATGTCCATGTTATCTCAACATCACAGTAAGTGTAGTGCTATCAGAGGAAAGAATCTAATGAAAACAGCATTTTGAGCCACAAGTTATCAGTAGATCACTTTGTGGTTTGGCAACATTCCAATCAGGCACAGTTTCTTTCATGCTGCAAAGCCAAAGTTGCGCTTTCACCTGCTGCTTGATCACACAGATGAGCAGTGTGATCGCTCTACCAGGTAGCTGGCTGCTCTAAGAAGCTCACTATTTCATTGAATGAGTGTTGTCAATCTGTAACTACGTAGATAGACGTTGGTGCCCCAACCTCCAGATGTGTGCATTGTGTTATGTGGGTGTGAAGAGGCAGGACCTTTGGAAGGTCACTGCTCAGTGGACACAGTGCTGTGGTGAATAGGGTAAGTCACCTTAGAAAAGCAGCCCAAGGGGACGTGTTTGGCCTTGCAAGAAGGTGCTATCTTGGAAGCAGAAAGCTGCTCTCATTCGAGATCAAATCCACTTTCAGTTTGTTCATGGTCTTCCCAGTCCCCAGACCTAACCGGCCTCGTCCATGGTAATTATGTATATAAATACAAATAGAACAAAACAGAATATGCATGTGCTAACTTACTATTTGATGTATGACATTTAGATAATATTATTTATCTTCAGGTTGACAGACATATGTAGGGATAGTAGAAGGTGGTTCTTGTTGCATAAAACAAATATTAATCATTGCTTCTGTTAAATTGGTCCTCTCCATGATGTTCATATTTTATGTTTCAAGTTAGAAGTTGGCTATTACCAGCTGCCATTAGTTAAAATAATCCTGCCAGTGGCCCGTGATACAGTGATTCAAATTCCTGTATATATACCCAATCTGAAAAAGTGAAATCATCTAACTTTTTGCTGATTTCTTCATATTACTCAAATCTGAATTTAATGAGATTAGCTACTGCAACAGTGATTCATCTAACTTCCACCTTCCTTTCCTATATATTAAGCACTGTTTTTTACCTATGATTTCACACTTCTCCATCTCAGTCTTTACCCATTGTTTGCCAGTGCTTCACTTTGATGGGTCATTGCTTTAGGCACAGGCAGCAAATGATTGAATGTCCTAGTCTGTGGCTTGGACTCTTCACTCCAGCTGGCAGTGGTGACTCTCGAGTCCAGTGCCATACAGTGTACTACTGTAGATAACAAAGATGCATCATAGCATTTACAAAATCTATTTTAAAATTAAAACTATTTTATGTTTTTAATATTCCTGGTATTTGGCCTCAATTTCTAATAAAATTAAAATTAATGACTTGTATTTATAAAATTTTATTAGAAAAGTACATATTGGGAGTTACAATCATTCGGAACTTATGGAGTACATAGCCACAGAATCTATCATACTTTTGTATCATACAATGGTTTAGTTTATAAGTTATAGTACCAAATAACATTTTGATAATGGAAGACATAGTATTTGGATACAAATATGCTTTTGAGCAGTACTTGCTAAGTTTTCCAGAATTTTCAAAATGCCCTTTGCTTGATTATATTGGCAAGTGTGATTTGAATTCCACAGCTTTTCCCTAAATATTTCACAAACTCTGAAGAATATCAACTTTTAAAGATTACGCAATTATTTTTCTGCTCCCTTGGGATATCTCTAAGATAATTCAAACTTTATATTTTTTTCTGATGGCATTTTCCATTCATTATATATGTATATACACACATACATAAATATATGTATATAAACATACATAATGTTTATCATATCAAAATAAAGATATACCGTGTAAAAAGCTGAAATAGATATCAGTATATTAGAAAGTTTGTATCATTTTTATAAATATACGTCATTTACAATATGAATGGTCTGATTTCAAATAATTCTCACAGAACCTTGTATAACTGACCTGTAAGGATAACTCCCCAAAGGATAGTAGGCAGTATTAATAGCTGAAAAATTATTGTGTTCAGTTAGCACACAATCAAAATTTAGTATTGATTGAATTAAGCTTATTGGGTTGTTTGGGGTCAAAGGTACTTTCATGTAGAATTTAATTCACCATCTACTAGTACTACAAAAACGGAAACAAGAAACCCCATGCTATGAGTGTGCTAACCTTCAGTGATCCTTCTCTGTTCTGTTCGATAGAGATCTGTTGACATGGGTCCTCCCAATAAACTTCTGTGTAGATGCATTTTTAAATAGATATAAACTTTTGTCTTGTGGATTTTATTTTATCAATTCTTCCTCTGCACATGCTGGAGACATATCTCATACTGTTTATTGTACCACAGACACAAACCACGTCTGTGGCTGCTTGTCTCTGAATGACAATGTCAAGGATAACAGATTCATTGAAAAGACACAAAAAACAGCATGAAATGTTCTTAACTTTTTAAAAGTATTGATACAGTTTGGTCTACTTATGCACATCAATGGATGTAAAATGTCAAAACTTCTAAGGAATCCTTTGATTCAGACTTTCTGGTCGGTTGGTAATGGTAATTCTGTATCTTACAGAAAAGCATAGAATAATTTGTGAGACATTAAGCTGGGTGAATATAGTCAGAATAGCACCTGAAGTTATTTTAAGACCCAAGTTACACTTTTCAAGTTTGTAATATAGAAAGGATTGAGAAAATTTACAGCGCATGATTTGAATGAAACAATCTAAGAATGGCTCAAAGAAAATCAGAGTGTATTGAGTGGGAACACTATAGAGACAGATGAACTAAAATTCAAACTATAAAAAATGCCTTCAAGTAAAAAGTTACCATATCTTTCAATGATTGGAAGTTGAAATCTAAAGAGCTTTATAATTTGGGGTAGAAAAAAAGGAAAAGAATAGATGCAAGTTGTGTTTTTGGAAAAGGGTGATAAGCCAGGTTATAATAACCAATATTGTGATATGATATGATATGATATGATATGATATGATATGATATGATATGATATGATATTATATTATATTATATTATATTATTGCATAAAGGCAGTTATAATATGAAAAGAATCATTTTGGATGCAGAAAAGACTTAGCTCTTCTCAGAAAGCTCATGTTTCAGTTCTAGGTACAGACATGTAATTGCCACTTGAGACCATTTTCTACCTTGCAGAAAAGCATATGTCGGCCAAATACCTAATCTGTGCCTGCATGACCTAATGCATACAATATTTGGGTTTTATTTTCAGAGTTTATGCCTTCTATATTGCCGAACATTTCTTCCTTCAGTGATTAAATGAGTTTTGAGGTTTAAGGATTTTTTTAATTGTTTGTTTCAACAGGGATTCTGATTCTCTGGGAAATTCAGAGGCTTCTATGTGAACGTCACATGTTTGTGGATATGGGAGGTGCTTCAGGGATGAGTGTACCATCAGTTTTCAGGGATATCCATGTGTGCATTACAAAATTTTTCTCCATGGAGTAGAGAAAGTATATTTGTGTTTGTACAAAATAATGGTAATCTTCCCATTAATCAAGTTCCATCTTTGCTGTTTCTTAAGCAATCCAAGAAAGCTTCATTAGGACTTCACAAACTGTTGGGATCAACAACCCATTGAATGAATACTCTTAATTCTACTTTGTGCATTTGAATCACAAGGAAGACTTTCAAATAAGTGATGATTTTTGGATCCCATGCCTAGAAATGCTCTATAATTTAATGCTTGAAGTGATATGTAGATGACGATACTGGGTATTAAAAAACTCTCCAAATAATTCCGAGTTACAGCTAGGTGGTGAACTATGAAGCAAAATGTTGTGAAGCTTCACCTTCTAATTAGTTATGGTAAATTGGCAGCGATTTTCAAAATTATCCTGGAAATGTCTTTCTCTGCTCCTTGTGAGCAGTTCTGACTGGAAAGACAAAGGGAAAATATAACGAATGAAGAAGAAGGATTTATATGTATAAATGTGTGTGTGCATGTATATATACACTTGTATATATATATGTATATACATAAATTTTAAGATTTGACATTTGCCTATATCACCCCCAAATTCGTGGCAAATCCCAGAGAATGCAAGGAACTGTACCTTTTCTTTAATTTACCCTAAACAAACAATTAACACAAACATAGATTACAGAAATTTGATTGTTCAAGGGAATTTAACCTAAGTATTGAATTATGCATGTTATTCATGAAACATTCATCAATAAAACATAACCTTCCCCATTTCTTTCTACAGAATCTGACCGGTTTGCAAATTAGGTCATTGACACATCTATTGCAGTTGTCTAGGGAGTGTAAAATGACATATTTTTGTGTTATGCTACTTAATTTCATGACATATGAACACATTCATTAATTTCCTGGTCTTAGCACTTTAGTCTAAATTCCACTCCTTCCAGACCTTATTGAAAATATGCATTTATTTTTAAAATTTAATTAACAGGAATTCTTGCTTTATGGTGGGTTTCTTTTCCTTCACCTCCTCCCATTTCCATTTCCCTTTGATTTTGAAATCAAGATTCAAACCAAGCCTTATTCATTGATGAGCTAAATAAACTGTTCTCTAGCTAAGAGGCTGCTTTCTAATTAGCTGTAGGATATAATTAGCACATTCTCCGGGCCACTAAGAATTGGATTTGCCAGATGCCAGCATTTGACAATCTGAGCGATATTAATGGTAAGTAGGCAGAAGTGGGGCTTCAGTGGGGATAGAGCAAAGGTATCTGTACGCCAGAGGGTTGCATCAGTCAGGCTTTAACAGGACAGATTTTTGACAAGTTGGTCACTTGTACTATGAGACATTTCAATGCTTCAGATTTTTTAGCATGCAAGTTTACTAGACCAAAGAGAATCATGGAGAATCCCACATCAATAATCATCCTTTATGGCAATTAGTCCATAAATACAAAGCCACCATAGATATACAGGATCTTAGCTCAAAACCAGAATCTTGGCTCCTCTTCAAAGCTTCAATTCTGATAAAAGCCTCTAGTTAGCTTTGCCATTTTTCTAGCACCAGGGTACCATTGGTCTGTGATTAAATTATATTACTTCTCAAGAAGAAACCAGACCATGATGTAGCTTAAATTCGCCTTTTCATGAACTTCTAATTTATCTAATCCAATTTCAGACACATGTATGTGGATCCAAATGAAGATCCAAGATATGTTGAAATATTTTATGTACAAAAATAGAACTAGCTATTAGATTTGATTCTGAAACAAAAATGCATTACTTTCAAGCAGAGATAAAGTTCAATATTCAAGTAAAGTCTTTCAGACATTTCTTGTGATTAGAAATGTGACATTAAAAATGGGTAATTTGAATTTATGTGGAAATAATTTCCAAAGTCCTTTATACTCTTTATTTTTATTTACTTTATTTTTTTTCAGTCACACATGGTTGTGAATAGCTACTATGCATGCTTTGAAATAATCAGAGCAGCCTATATTTAAAGGAAGAGTAGAGCTATCAGTACACATTGATATGCTTTATTAACTATAGATATAGTAATATGTAATTTGTAAAAATAAATCCATTCTGTTGCATTTTAAAAGATAGTTTTGCCAGAGGAGCACAACTGATATTTTAGAGATTATCTCCAGAGACCCAGATCCTCACTGCCTACTGGCCGTCTACCTGCTAATACATGTCCTCCCCTGGACGATTGGACACTAACCTCTGTTAGGTACACAGAGTGGGGTTGGTGACTGCTCTCTAACTGCTCTGTGCTGAAAGGGGCGTAATGACTAACGAGCTTTACGTCTCAGTAGAGCATAGGTGTCAGCAGAGTTGCCTGGCGTATTTGGGCTCTGTGTGTTGTTTGTTGAAGTCTAGATAGCAGCACATAAGACAGTTATAATCTCTCCCAACTTAGCATGTCATGGGTGCTGCCATCCCATATCCTCCCTGAAGCACATCCTTCCTCTTGGAAGAGAACAAAGGGACAGAATCAACATATCAATCTTAGAGCAAGGAGACTGGTCCACACTGTTCACTGTAAAGGAATGGCACGTTGCTGTACCTTCAGGAGGGGGATAAGGAAGCCACTGATCTCACCTTCTGTTTCCGGGCAAAGCGGTAGAAATAACTGTCATTTGTGAATCAGGGTTTTGTTTGTTTGTTTTGGTTTTTTGTTTTATTTTGTTTTGTTTCTTTCTGCCCTTTCGATGATTCATGTGAAAGCCCTCGCTGGGATGGTACATAAATGATATCATTTCCTTGGGTCTTTTCCTACCTTGGAACCCCTCCAAGTCACTAAGATAGGGGTTCTCTCTCTTTTTCTAACTAAACCATGCTTTGCAAACTTAAAAAATCCATTCAACTTACATCACAAAATTAATTAATGCATTATGGACAAAGGAATTTTTTTCAGTGCACACGCGCGCGTGCGTGTGTGTGTGTGTGTGTGTTTGTGTGTGCACATGGATTGCACCTGGGGGTCAAGTCAGACATGTGAGAGCTGTTCAGAGTGAAAGATTTAGATGTGTTGTAACATAAGACACAGAGGCAGGAGCTGGAAAAGTTTATCCAGAAGAATAAGAATCACAAGAAGGCTATGATGTCAGACTGGGAGTATTGGAAGAGTTTCTCATGCAAGGACTACGAGGGCAGAAAGAGGAGTGATGGTGAATTTCGAAGCAAGGAGCTCAGTCAGGCTCGGAGTTGACTGTACAATGCAAAGCATGAGGAGTGGCGAGGCAGACTGCTTGAATTTCTTCGTCATGTTCCCATTTATTATCTCTATATCTTTGGAAAAGCTATTTCATCTCTATATCTCAGGTATAAATCCATACAATGGTGTTGAATTACAGATTGTAGGGTCTTTGTGAAGCCTCGAGGAATTAACACTCCACAGTGCTCATAAAACGTGCCAATTGCATGACCAGTTTCAGTGTGTTTTGGTATCCTTTGCTATTGAGCAATTTGGTTTCATTACTTAAAGCAATGAGAAAGACTCAGCCTAGATAATTTAAAATTCATCAAAGTTCATCCACTTCCCATAGAGTTTGTATTCTATTCTCCAATGTTATAACATAATTGCACAGGTTAAACCTCTCACAAAAATGTGTGACTGCCTTTTCCACAGCCCTCTTTTTCCCCACACCATCCTCCATAACTGTGAATGTACCTTTTTCAGAAATGAGGTCTTTGCAAATGCAATCAAGGCAGAAAATGGGATTCATCATTAAGAGTCCTAACTCAACAGGGCCTTATGTCTTTATAAGAAGGGGAGAAATTGGACACACGCTCGGGAGGGAAGGCCATCCTGTAATGAACTGAGATAGAAGAGGAAGAATGACAATCACAGAGCAGAAATTGGAGTGCAACAACTGTGAGCCAAGGAGTGCCAAAACTTATACCAGAGTTGGTAACAGGAAAGTAAGGAATCTCTCCTATGGATTTAATTGGGAGTGCAACCCCACAGACAACTTGATTTCATACGTCAAGCCCCCAGAACCTTGAGCTAATATGTCTATTATTTTCAGAGATTCGGTAAAGGTATATTGTAATTTCAATACCATGAAACCAGTACACAGAGGCATAGAATAAGTCCCTTGTCACTGGAAAAATTAGTGTGGAGTCTAAAGCATCCATTAGTCATGAGTGCAAGGAGCAGGAACCCTGCACTAGATGAAGCAAGCAGATTAAGTTCACCCAATGAAATATAGTCCGATCGAATGCCCACAATTAGTGTTCCACTAATTAAGTCATAGGGCCAGCCTTTAATTGTTTCATAGCTTAGATGACTTCTAAGGCTCTTGCATCTAAAATATTTTCATTATTTTCTTGTAATTAAGGTACACTACACATGAAAGGTAAAAGAGATCATCCAATTGCAGATAAATGTAATAATAAAATCAGAGAAGGGCATAGTAGAATTAGCTTGCTTATTATGATAAAGTTGTTAATCCTTAATAAGATGCCAAGTTATTAAAAATGAATTCATGATTAGGATGGAACTTATCTTATCAAAAGAAAGCCTTTGTAACTCAAAGGTTGATACATGACACCGATTATAAAGCAGCTTCTGCAATACATTAAATAATGCTTCAGATGCACAGATGACAGTTTATACCTATGCAAACACTCTTTGTCTTTGTTTAAGTAAAATACAATTACATTTCCAAACTCTATTAACTGGGTAACCACAGTAATTACAAAAAGTTAAGAATTTAAATTTTAAAAATGAATCATTATGTGTTAGATATACTTCAACTGAATCCATGGAACTTATTTTTAAATTTTTATCATGAAAAATTTCAATTTATTAAAGTTAGATGGACTAATGGAACCAATTCTCATGAAATTATCACTCATGGGCCCTGCGCGGTGGCGCAGTGGTTAAGGTCCTCGCCTTGCACGCCCGGGATCCCATATGGGCGCCGGTTCTATCCCGGCAGCCCCGCTTCCCTTCCAGCTCCAATAAAAAAATAAATAAATAAATCTTTAAAAAAAAAAAGAAATCATCACTCAGTTTCAACAATTTAGCATTATTGTAAAAGATGTGATTATAGAGTTAATAACCAAGTTGCTAATTTCTGAAGCATAGTGTTAAATTTCTTTTAATAACATCACAATGTTTTATTCTCCATCACATTCTGTTAGTATCAGTGATATGTGCAGGAATCTAGATCTCAATCAATAAAGACATGGACCTGGTAAAGAAATTGGCTCAAAACAAATGAAACTCTCAGGTGAATTAACAAGAGCAATCATAATGTGAATGGCGTTTCCTGGAGGCAATTTGAAACTGCCTTCTGATTCCTAGAGTTCTGTCTTTCCTGGGGGCAATCATTCACAAGCATTAAGTCTTCAGAAGGAGCAGGTGTGTAGCCAAGATCTTTTTTCCAGAGTCTAGTCTGTACCTGGACATCCAGTTACACAAACTAATAGATATTCAGGTTAGTGTTCAATATTGGGTTGGACATCTTTATCAGGCAAGTCTTCTCAAAGACACTTATGAATTGTGTTGTGTTTTAGAAACATTCTATAGTTTGAGGCCAGTATTGTCATACATTTATTTAAGCTACAGCTTTCAAAGCCATAACCCAATTTTGAAATATTGGTTACTTTGCTTCTGATTCAGAGTTCTGCTTACATTCCTCAGAGAACAGTAGGATATGGTCCAGGTTCTTTGGAGAGCTGGAGAAAGTTTTCGTTTCCTGGCTTCAGCTTAGTTTAACTATGGTTTTTATAGACATCTGGTTAATATACCATGGGTTCTTTCTCTTTCTTTCTTTCTTTCTTTCTTTCTTTCTTTCTTTCTTTCTTTCTTTCTTTCTTTCTTTCTTTCTTTCTCTATATCTTTCAAATATATGAAAATTGCAAAGAAAGAAAAAAATGAAGAGCATGGAGGAAGTCTAGCACAAGAGCCCAGGACTGAAAGTTGCTACACAGAGCAGCATAAGTGCTGTAAACAAAGAACCAGGTACCAAATGCAACAGTAAAATCAATCTGCAGACCAGTGGGAAACACAGCTTAGAAGCTGGCCCTAAGGAGAGGAATCTGTAAACCAAGAGAAGTAAATGGAGCAACAGGGGCACAATGGATATTACTGATGCTTCCCCACAAAGGAGCAAAAGCCCTTGCCAACCTCAGATTTAACTGAGAAAGACACTGAGAAAATGAGGGAAAAATAATTTTTAAAAGCTGTTATAATGCTTCATAATAAAAACAAGAAGCACATACAGAAGTTCAAAGAATTTAAGGAATATGTAACACAGGAAATAGTAATACTGAAATAAAATCAAGCTGAATTATTGGGAATGAAGGACACAATGGAGCAAATTAAAAATTCAGGGGAAAACCTCAATAATAGAATGCGAAAGACAGAAGAATCTGAGAATTGGAAGATATTTGTTGACACAGTGGGAAAACAAAAAGCTGGAAGAGAAACCAAGTCATGCTAAGGAAAGAATTCAAGAATTGAAAGATAGTATTAAAAGGCTGAATATAAGAGTTATGGAATTCCAGGAGGCACAGAGAGAGAGAACATGGGTCTATAAATGTATTCAATGAGATCATAAAGGAAAAACTTCTCTAATTTGGAGAAAGAGTTGAGAAACACAATACAGGAGAGAAACAGAATTCCCAACAGCATTGACCAAAAGTGACCTTTACCACAATACATGATAATCAAGCTCTCTTTTGCAGAGCACGGGGAAAGGTTTCTTAAATATGCATGTGAAAAAACATCAATTGACATATAGAAGAACTCCAATCAGACTCACTGCTGACTACACATTGAAAGCTCTACAGGCCAGAAGAAAATGGAGCAACATATTACAGATGCCAAAAGTTTTAAAAAAGTCACTCCAGAATAATTTATCCAGTAAATCTTTCTTTTGTCTTTGAAAATGAAATAAAAGTCTTCAGTAGTAAAGAAAGTCTCAAAGAATTTGCCTCTTCTATATCTGCCCTACAAATAATACTTACAGATGTTCTCTTGACAGACAAAATGAATAGTATGTACTTAAACCAAAGACAGTTGTGGAAAACATCCCAATAAAACAACAAAAGAAGACTAAATCAAATAATGAACAACCCATTACTAAAATGATAAGACCAAATTACTACCTATCAATTTTAACTCTGAATATAAATGGCTTATACTTATCAGCCAAATGTCATAGATTAACAAACTGGATCAAAAAATAAAACCCATCTATCTATTGCCTATAGCAGACAGATCTCATCAACAAAGATATGTGTAAATTGAAACTGAAAGGATGGAAAAATATATTCTAGGTTAATAGGAAAGAGAAATGAACTGGTATAGTCATTCTTATATCAGATGATATGGATTTGACATGAAAAATATTAAAAGATATGAAGCAGGTCATCACATAATGATGATAATGATTGAAAGATACATTTAGCAAGAAGAGATTACCTTACTAGTTTACTATGATGTTTTCTTTTTCACCTCTAATTTTACTTAGTTTTTCCGCTTGCTTTCTTTGCTAATCTTGCTATATGTTTATTTTGCTAATCTTCTTAAAATTTGGCTGTTTCTTGTTACAATTTGTAGCGTTTGAGTTTCAATTCCATTTATTTTGACTGTGACTTTTATCATTTCTTGCTTCCTGTTCATTTTTCTTCTTAAATAAGTCCTTGAGAAGCATTGTTAGATCATTTACTTGAGATATTTTGGCTTTTTTGGTAAGCACCTGATGTTATAAATGTTCTTCTAATACTATTTTTTCTACATCTCATGGGTTTTGCTATTTTTGTTTTTATTTTCATTTCTTCAAAAACATTTTTCTTATTCATTTTTAAATGACACATTGGTCATATAGTAACATCTTTTTCTTCGAGGTGTTTGAATTTTTTTTTATTTCTTCAGTGGCATATTAGCCATTCAGCAGCATGTTATTTAACTTCATATTGTGGTAGAGTTTCTATATTTCTTCCTGTGGTTGATTTTGCTTTATGATTTTTCATTTAAGGGGATGTATAGCAACTGTGTAGTACAGACTGTCATATCAAGATTTGATAATACAATGCGATGTGCATTCAACTCAAATATGGACTCTCAATGAAACTGTTATATAGATCTGACAGTAGAATGTTGGTCTCTCTGCCATTGTTCATACCTACAATGTCAGGATACACTTAAATAATAGAATGCTAGGCTTGTGGCTGTTTAAAAAGAACTATACTGTTGCAATAATAGGGAAAATCTGCTGGGGGAGGGGATTTGTGGAAGTTGGGGAAATCCCAGAGCTTATGGAACTGTATCATAAGTAAACAACTAAACAAATAAATAAATAACCTACTTTTCAACCTATTTTCAAGGTCAATCTTTTCTCCTACTACTTTATTATATATTCCTTGATGAATTCAGTGAAGAAATGGGGTAAAATAGTATTTTTCAGAATGCAAATGACCAACACATACATGAAAAGATCAATATCGATCAGGAAAATACAAATAAAAACCATAGTGCAATTTTGCTCACCCAAGGCACAAGGGCTATCACCTCCCCTCAGAAAGATAAACTAGTAAATGCTGGCAAGCATATGGAGAAAATGCACTGTTGGCAGGAAGGCAAAGTAACACAACCACTATACAAGACAGCTTGGATATTACTAAAGAATAAGAAAACAGATCTGCTAAATGACCTAGCCATCCCTCTCTGGAAATTTACTCAAAAGAATGGCAAGCAGCATCTGAAAGAGTTATCATTTTCCATTCTATCTCCAGCTGTATTATTGCAGCTCAACTGTAAAAACTAAAAAGTGGAATCAACATAGATGTTCATCAACTGATGACTGGATAGGGGAAAATGTGAGATACAGGCACTGTGGAATACTACTTGACAGTGAAAAATGAAATCGGGATTTTCATTCCAAAATGGATCAGTTGGTGTGAAGTCAGTCAGTCCTCAAACATCTGATAACTCATACCGGATATACAACATATAGCCTTTATCTTACTTCCTGTTGCTCAATAATTTCCATTAAAACTTTAAAACATGCTGAAATATGATTATTGCTGCTCTCTTTATTTGTGAAGGAAAAGAAAGAAGGGAAGTAGTCCTTAATTACCCACTAATTTAGTGGTTCTAATGTGAATGAAATTTATGGTTTGGAGGTCCAACCACTGATAAAAGAAAACAGAATCTGAGATAGGACTTGAGCCTCATGGAAATAATAATGCCTGACAACTGTTCACTCTTCACTTGGTATTAATAAATGTCATTTGATGTATGAGTGGGGCTTTTGCAAGATTGGGGTAGCAATAACTTTGAAAATGCTACTGAAACCACTACATTATAATACTAGAATATCAGTATATTGCATAATCATATGAGCAGGCTAAAATGTGTCATGACTTAAAAAACAAAAAGAAAACAAGAAATAACAAATCTCCATGATTTGAAACTCTCAGTAGTTTTCTGACCTGTGTGGTTATGAGACAAATATTTTTAAAAATTCATGAATGATAGAGTCATAGTCCCAGGTCATACAGGAGTTAAAATACATAAAGCAATGATGATAATTTCGATTCCAAAACTTTCATAAAGCTAGCACTGTGATAGGTTTACAAATGTTATGCTGAGGTAAATGGCTTTCTGAGAGTTAAGGGTTGACCATGTAATGTGTTTCTCAGGTCACAGTTCAATCCTATCCACCTTTCAGCTTTTAGGTTTTCTGCTATACAGTGTCAATCAATCTGTACTGACTCTGTCGCTTTGTGGTTTCCTGAGGTCAGAGGGAACAACCTTTAACTGTCTGAAATGTCTATTCCTAACATCCTGATGCCTCCCAATTCAATGACAGTTTTGTTCATCCATTCATTCATTCAGCAAATTATTACCAAGAGGCTATCTGGGCCTTGGCACTGAACTGTATGCTAAGCAACCAAAATGAGTAAGACACCACTTTTTCACTCACAGAATTATAACCTAGGCAAAAGGATATACAGTTAGTGTAACCAACCCTGAAGTCTCTACTACCTTATCTCACGGTAGGTCCTCTAACCTTCTAGGATGGGTTGCTTCTGTATATGTATCAACTTGTTTTTCTGTATTCCTCATAATATATTTATATTAGCAAGTGTTACATTTATATATTCACTGACAACCTCGCCCCTGAACTCTAAACACTAGTAGAAATTCATGATTTTTTCCATTGGCTCTCCAACAGGCATCTTGGCATCTCTGAATTAAAGCTACTGAACCTTTATCATGTCAACTCTGAATCTACCCTCTGGGACTTTTACATCAGAAAATGAGACTTTCACTCATTCAGTTGCTTAGGATAAGTATCAATCTGTCTTTTAACCTTTCTTACATATGCTACATGTAAGAAGCAACATGAGTTGAGTACCTTGCCTTTATTAGAGTCTCCATTATCACAATGCTAATCCAATCCTAATCTAAGACCAAAGCCTCCCCCAAGTTCTACTGCTTTAACTCTTGATTAAAGAGTCCTTTCGTTACCCAAGACCAAAGCAATTCATCTTACAAAATGGAAAACATATTCAAATCAAATTACTTCTCAATTCAAAACAGTTTAGATGGTTTGTATCAGGTTAAAATCCAGGTTCTTGATTCTGCTATCTCATCTCCTGTCCTCACCAGGTTGAACTGGAATCTTTGTGAAGGCCATCTGTATGGATTGATTTCTGTTGATAGCCACATGCTCACCCTCCATTTAGGGACCATTACAAAGATAGATTGCTTAAATATTTCCATGGCCACCCTGTCGTTCTTGTTCATATATTCTGCTTTATTCTTATTGGAAACTGTTGCTTCCTGGAGCTTATATTGAACTTCAAAAAAACCCCATGTTCTCATGAAAAAATAAATCATTCACAAGAATGAGAACTACCGTGTTTACTTTTACTTGTCAATGCGACTCAGCTAAGGTACTTAATTGTCAAAAACATGAATCTAGACATTTGTTGAGGGTGTCTTACAGATATTATCAACATTTGCAGTCAATGAAGTTTAAGTAAAGATGTTTGTCCTCAACAACCTGGTGATCTTCATTCAACAAGTTGAAAAATATTAGAAGCAAAATTGATGTTTTTGTGGAAAAAATATGTAGTCTTCTGCTTCTCCTGTAGTTAAAGGTAACTGAGATTCATATTTTTTGGGTAGTAATAAAACAACCAAGGAGAAAGGGAAATGAGTAGAAGTCATTGAACAACTTTGAATAGCCAGGACAGATCATACTTTTCCTCATTACATAGGCTACTGTCATCAGGATTATAGAGGACAATGTGGTCTGAATTTAGAGCCAAGAGTTATGATCCAGATTTCTGATTGGAATTGAGCTTCTAAATTTTGATCTGACCCTGGAAATTTATTCTTTTCTGTGCTTCCATCTATCCAGAAAGGGAACATCCATATTTTACAAACCAGAAATTCAGCATACAAGGAAAAATGTACATTTTACTATACACTAATTAAGAAGTTTTATTTTATTAAATTTCTACTAAAATGAATGTCTCTAATCACTAATAGCTATAACATTAAGACAGCAAATGAAAATCAACAGATAAACAAAATTGGCAGTCTTAAGGATAGCCCTGCAACCATGTTGAGTAAATGAGCCTGGTTTTTCCCAGGGGAATAATAAAATCCTTCTTTCCTGAGAAACATCTGAAGGTCTAAATGCTATGGACAGAGTGCTTCTCAGTCTCTGAAAGACACAGATGTGCTTTGTCACTTAGCTGGTTATTGCCTCTTTCCTTTTAAAAGGATCAACTTAGACCAATTAGAAAACTAGAGAGAAGGAACTTTAGCAGTGAGATGCAGACGTTAAAACCGATTGCAGAGAACCAAATGGAAAGCATTTGAATGCATTATTGATCGTTTATCCAGGAAAAATATGATAATCACTTCATGAACAGCAGGAAAAAAAAATGGACCAAATCATTGGCTGTGTCTTCTCAAGTTCTATGGTCTTATCTAATCCTCTCAGGCTCATAAAAATGTGGACAGTACTTTCAGATGAGCCTAGAAGCATCCATATCCACCAAGGCTTTCTTTGTGGAAACATCTTAGAGCATACAAATTCTCTGCTTCAGCCACATGGCTCCCATCTGGCCTCGTATCTTATACTTTACTATGAAATTAAATTGAGTTGAGTGAAAATATAAATTTGTTCTTGAATTCTGACACAACTTTCTGAAAGCTATAAATTTTAAAAGGTATATTTCTTCTACCTGGGAGTCTATATTAATCTCAGCACTTCTTCCTCTAGTCTATATATTTCCTTGTCAATAAAGCAATATTTTTTAAAAATCAGATAAGTATCCTGCATTTATGATCATCTCATTTATGTCTCAAATATTCAAAATCTCTTTTTGAAGAGCTCACATTATTATCCTATTAAGTATCATTCTGCTAAATGGGCATAGTAGTAACAGTTTCACTTGCAAACTGTTTAAAACTTTCAAAGGTGACATAATCAAGGGCTAGAATTCAGTACAAACGTTCCCCTGTGGTTTCTTTCAACAGAAAGCAATTTTGTTCGACAGCATCTTAACAGAACATTTTTCTATATGAAGCAGAAAGGCTAGACTATTGGAAGCTAAGCCGTGTTGCAAACAACAGGGAGTGCATCTGATGGGATAAGGTAAGTATTATTTAAAATTTAGTAAGAGAGATCAACAGTTTATTTCTAGAGTTTTCTAAAAAAAAGAAAAAAACACACCGTTTCTAGCTTGAGAGGGAGGATGCCTTTGGAATCAAAGATAAGAAGAGACGAAACGAAGAATACTGAGAGATGAGTCCTAGAGTGTTGGCAGGCTCACAGAGTGAAACAAAAAATTCTCCTGAGCTGCAGGGCTTTTAGCCTGACAACCCTGATATGTCATCCTTCCACAGTACACACATCCTAATTGGAAATGTGGCATTTTATGCATACGCACGCATGCAGTCAGCATAAAAGGGCAATCCATGTCTTAGAGAAGATTCATCTAACAGAGATAATATGCATGGCAAAGAGGTTGAACAAAATCACATCACAAATCACCTGTTTGAAGTTTTATTTGAGAGAAGGAAAACTCGAAAATTCAGTCTGCCAGTAATGAAGGATTTTGGCCCTTCTCTTATTATTGTTTTAACTTTCTATTTTCTAACATATGAAATGTACAAAGATAGTTATGAAAAATACAAAGTCAATTTTGTTACGTATACAATGGGTTTTCATTGAGTAACATAATGTCGTGTGCTTGTGGCAAAGCACCTACGAGTTCTCATTTTGGAGTACATGAAACTCAAGTCGTATGTTTTGCTTTGGTCTTTTCATATATTGTTCCTGTAAAAGATAGCTGTAATGTGCTGTGAAAGAACAAAATTAACACCCAAATTCCAATGCATTGGTGCATGTGGAAAATTGTAGCTTTGACTCTTTTCTTAAACATTTGTACGAATAGAGAACAGATTCCATATATTTTTTACAATCCCAAGATGCTAAGCATACTTCTTTCCCTATTTCTCTCCCTCAGTACCCTTCCTTCCTTTTGTTCTGTTCTTTTCTTTTCCTTAACATTTGCAAAGAGACAGTTTTGATCCCCTCTAGAATTGTGGCTTCTTCCAGCACTAACCATACTATTCAATGAGTAAACAACAGGAAGGCTATGGATCCCAAATTCAAAAAATAGAGGACCACTGTACAATGAGTGAGCAGCAAGGAGGCTGACTGGTTAATTCAAATACATTTATGAATATCTTTTGTTGAAAGCACAGTCAATGGCAAAATCTGCAGTAACACCTTTAATCTAGGCTTTATTGTTCTAACTTTTAGGACCAATTATAGCGTGTGCAAGACAGTTTTTGCTTTTATTTTGTCTACCAGTAGCCTATTGGCATCACTAATACTATCAGCCACCTTATAGTGTACTTTGAATAATTTGGGAATCATTCCATTCCATTGGATTTATTATAAACTGAAATGAAGATGTATCCTTGAGACAAAAATTTCAAGAAATAGGATTTCAGTTTATGTTCTGGACTCTGGCAAGGATATTGTTTACCGAGAAAGGAAAAGGTGGCGATTTCTTCAAAGATCAACTGCTTCAATAGTAACATTATAAAACGTAAGAGGAAACTTCAGTTGTATTATGAAAACATTAATTGAAAATAGAGAAATTTTGAGCAAATTGTTATGTTTTGCTATTGTCACAATATCTTGATAATTATGTCATCCTGTAGCCAGAATTAGTCCTTGGGCACACAGTCATCCTGAATCTTCAATGATTACTTTCACTGTAATAATTGCTTGTCAGATGTCAAAATCAATCTGGTTTGTGTGCTGACTTTGTATGCTTGTGCACTCCTCTTCAGACATGCTCATTTAGATACACAAATAACTTAATTCATTCTAAAATTATACTCCTGAGATTCTTTGCTCTGAGCATCCTAAAAGGTCTTCTTTTTGCTAATTTAATCTCCCCAAAGCATTTTCACAATCAACAAATATGAATCATGCTATAACATTTGGTTAAATCTAATAATATACATTTCCCCAGTCTTACATATTACTCACCTGCAATTATCCCACTGAAATGGACTTTTGTAATTCCTACAGAACCAGATAACCAGATTATGTGAATCAGAGTTGGAAGGCGAAAGCCATGTGATGCTGAGATACAGGACTTGGCTTTCCAGCAGATACGGCTAGAGACTCTTGCTTTGAAGTTCTCTCAAAACCATCTTGAAAAGAGAAGATGCTAATTTCTGCTTTGTGACTTCTATGATGAAATGAATATCCTTGCTTTCGTTATTTGCGTATACGTTTTATTGATGAGCTACTCATACATAGAAAATCTTTCAGATTTTTTTAAAATGTCATAACTTATTTTATAGAATTAGTTCTTGAGATCCAACTAACGTTATTTCCCTGTGTCAAATTATCACCCTCCCTTACTTTCATTCCTAATAAAGAAGTTGCCTTTTTGTAGAATAGTTTACTCATAAAAATGAAAAAAAAATCACACTAGAAACCTAGTTATTTAATGGTTACATATTTACAACAGAAAATAGCTATATTTTCTTTTCAAAATTTTCTTGGTGTTACATATCCTATAGGTTTTAAAAAGTGCATAATGACGTCTACCCAGTATTATATTGTCACACTGAATAATTTTACTGTTTTAAAAGATTCCCTCGGGCCCGGCGCGGTGGCGCAAGTGGTTAAGGTCCTCGCCTGGCACGCCCGGGATCCCATGTGGGCGCCGGTTCTAGTCCCAGCAGCCCCGCTTCCCTTCCGGCTCCCTGCCTGTGGCCTGGGAAAGCAGTCGAGGACGGCCCAAGGCTTTGGGAACCTGCACCCGCGTGGGAGACCCGGGGAGGCTCCTGGCTTCGGATCGGCATAGTATCGGCTGTTGTGCTCACTTGGGGAGTGAATCATCGGACGGAAGATCTTCCTCTCTGTCTCTCCTCTCTGTATATCCGCCTTTCCAATAAAAAAATAATAAAAATAAATCTTTAAAAAAAAAAAAAAAGATTCCCTCCCCTATAACTTTTTATCTTCTCACTGTCCCCTCCAGTCCCTAAGATCTTCTGATGTTTTCACTTTCTCTATAGTTTTTTTTTTCTCCTAGAATGTCACCAGAGTCACACCTCGTGATGTGTGACTTTTCCATCATCAAGTACTATTTCGTGCTTCCTCCAACCCTATTCAAAGATTGATAGCAACAATTCTGTTTTAGAATTTTCTGGATAAGCCACAGTTTATTTATCTAATTACCTACTGAAGGGTATGTTGGGTTGATCTGAGTTTTGACAAGTGTGCATAAAGCTGCTACACTCATTACTGTGCGAGTGTTTGTGTGAACATAACTTTTCAACTCATTTGGATAAATAAGAAGCAGCATTTCTGGGTTATATGGCATATTCAGTTTTTTTTTTAAAAAAATGCCAAGATGTCTTCCAAAATGATTTGATTGTTTTGCATTTCTACTAACGATGAGTGACATGTTCCCGTCCAGTAGAGGACGTGCAACGTTTTCTTCATGCACTGATTTTCTTTCTGCATGTTTTATTTGGTATGTCACTCAATCACTTAAGTTTTAAAAGAAGAGTTTCCATTTTATTATTGTTAAAAGAGTTACTTGTGCCTTGGGTAACAGTCCTTTATTAGACACATGATTTATAAACATTTCTCGCAATGTGGGACTTGTTCTGTTCTCTTGAAAATATATTTCACTAAGCAAAAGCTCTTCTTTTTGATGAAACCTGGCTTATCAATTGGTTGTTCATAGATCATATCTTTGGTGCTGCATCCAAAAAGTTATAGCCAGAGCCAAGGTCATCTAATATTTTCTCCTATCTTACATTCCGTTTATGCTTAGCCTATAATTCACCTTGAGTTAGAAATTAGATAAAGTGTAAGGTCTGGGTCTAACTTTCATTACATGTAGATTTCCAGTGGTCACAGCATTGTATATTGAAAAGACTTTTTTCCCACCATATTGTCTTTGCCCCTTTATTGAAGATCTGCTAGCAATATTTGGAGTGGTCCTCCTTTTTACCTCTTTATTATGTTTCACCAAGCTATTTGTCCATGCTTTCAGAAATACCACATTGTCTTCATTAAGCATAGAAACATGCTAAAACAAATGTTTTTTGGACATTTTTGTAAGGCTTTTTTTCAGTTTTTCATATATGGCTAAAATTGTGGACTCATGTATACAAACACCTGGAATATTTTTTTACCACTGGATGCAAGAAACTTAGTAAGTTCCTTCTTTCCAATCTGTTTCCAGTTCTTCCTTTGCTTACATGAAAGTTCCATGAAAAAGGCTTGGGTATATTTTGTGGCTTCCAATTTAGCTCTTCTCTTATTTTTTCCCTGCTTTTCCTACAACTTAAGACAGCTTCAAAAGGAAGGAGATGGAAGAGTAATGCATTTAACAGTCACAGAGCTGCCTTGTAAGACCACCAACTACTCAACATTTGGCTGCCTGTCTTCTCCAACACTCCCCTTCTCCCCAGGACTTTGCTATGTAGTCAAAATCCGAGGTGGAAAGAATGATCATAATTACTGTTAGGATAAGCATCAGGGCAGAAGGAAGTTCCATTTTCAAAGTGGATGAATAGAGATCTGAGAGTGTCATGCAGTGAATTTAACCACAAGAGAATAATCATTTAGGGAGTTACACCAATGTGGCCAAGCAGGAGCCTTCAGGGTTTCTCAGCATCATGGTGGACCAGGGTGGTTGTATATTCCTGAAGCAGAAAGGAATTCCAACTCAGTTTTACCCAGGATTGGGAAAGGACTATGTAACAGCTCATGTTTCTGAGAATAGTGTAGGCATTTTAGAGGTTGACTTATTGAAGACTAAGAGATCAGCAATGGGAAATGAGTGACGATGGAATTTCTCAGAGAGAGAAAGGAAATACCCTCGGCTTACTGAGATTCAGGATAATAGGGAGCTTTATACATTAAAATGACTGAAAAAATTACACTTATTGACAGCAAGCATTAATAAGCTGAGGTTTTTTTTTTTTTAGTTTAAAGCTTTTTTCCCTAATTAAAGTACTAGCTTTTAAGAAAAAAAAAATTAGACAAAATGTTCTTAAATTGATGTTCAAAGATTAGAATAATGAGGGGAGTTTTAAACAAACTTATGTCTCACAGTCTCCCTGCTCTGTTCTGATTCATGTTCCCAAATTATTTCTGCTTCCCAAAGATACACAAGCAATTTAACAAAGACATAAACATGGTGCAGATGCTGTATTGAAGCTGGATTTTTTTCTCAACTTCATATTGTAAACATTCTACATGATGGACAATTTTCAGACTTATATATTTTCATCTTCCATGCCAAACTGTCAAGCCTCAGAATAAACTTAGTCACATTTTTCAGTTCATACAGGTTTGAGATATGTATTTTTCTACTCAAAGAATGCTGTGGATATTTAGTGCCCTATGAAATTGACAGGAGGTATCTTTCATGTTTATCATTTAGTAATTATCTTTGGCTTAAATATCCAGGAAACACATTAATGAATCAAAAGATGTGATTATTCTCCTAGTTTTGGATGACTACTGTTAATGATAACTGATTTGTGAAATACTTGGTTCTGTTTGTGATCATTGATTTCTGTTAAATCATTTTTCTTTTTTAATAAAAATAAGTCTATAGCTGCTCTGATTTCTGGAACTATTTATTTACTATGATAAAATAATTTGGCTTTGGGCCCAGCTCAATGGGTTAGCGGCTAATGTCTTCACCTAGAACATGCAGGGATCCCATATGGACACTGGTTCTAATCCCACCAGCCCTACTTCCCCCCTTCTAGCTCTCTGCTTGTGGCCTGGGAAAGCAGTTGAGGACAGCCCAAAGCCTTGGGACCCTGCACCCACGTAGGAGACCTGGAAGAAGTTCCTGGCTCCTGGCTTCGGATCTGTGCAGCACCAACCATTGTGGTCACTTGGGGAGTGGATCATTGGTCGGAAGATCTTCCTCTCTGTCTCTCCTTCTCTTTGTATCTCTGACTTTGCAATAAAAATAAATAAATTTAAAAATATATATATTTTGGCTTTGAAGAGTCAAATCATGCTTCACAAGGATACTGGTGAACAGCATTTTAAGATAAGGCAAAAGATTAAGGCAAGATAAAAGCTAATCCAAACGTATGAACTGATTTTCCAGACAGTAAGATAGAATTCGTGCTGTTCTTACAGAATATTGATGTTGACTTTTGGAAATAAGTGTTTGTCATTACTTGAAGTGTCATTGGCTCCTGTACCTGTGGAAATAGAAGCAAAACTCCGATGTTTGTCTTACCTCTAGGAGAGGAAAAAACTAATTTATCTTGTGTAGTGTTTCTCAAGAGAAATAAGCTAATAAATACAAACAAGTAAAGCAATAACTTCCTTTCTTTCTCAGAGCTTCCTTTCTCTGAAATTGATTGTTGGTGCTCAGAATATCAGAAATATACATGCCTATATATATATATATATATATACACATATATATACAAATTTTTAGATAATGATTTGCAGAATAGCAGATATATACTGCAAAATATTATAAATATGCATGCATATATGTATATATGTATGTATGTGTGTATATATGTATATGTATAAACATTTGTAGATAATGATATGCAAACCCAAGCTGATATGGACTTTAAAACGTTTCTGATTGTGCAAGTCGGTTGATC
Source organism: Ochotona curzoniae (assembly GCF_017591425.1). Classification (NCBI taxonomy): domain Eukaryota; kingdom Metazoa; phylum Chordata; class Mammalia; order Lagomorpha; family Ochotonidae; genus Ochotona; species Ochotona curzoniae. The sequence goes on from NW_024466502.1 coordinate 13,884,771, forward strand.
TATTTTGCACTGTTTTCATGTAATTTATAATTTGGTTTGAAGTCACAGTTCATCATCCCATCAGAACACTTTCTATCCATCCCTGGCATTTTGTTTTTGAAGATCCCATACAATACAATCTGCAGACCTTACCTATCGAAATGGTCATTTTTTAAATGAATTGCCAATTCAAAGTGCGATTATACAGAAAGAAATCAATATTACTTGATTTTCAACCAAGGGACAAGTTTATTGTCCCTACAAAGGGACAAGTTTATTGATGTAAATGCTTCTCTAAACTTTGTGTGACAGTTTGAAATTCTTCAGCATTTCACAATCATTGTGTTCAGATTAGAATGCTTAAATAAACTATTGTTGTGGATGAAATGAGAGCCTGCTTTAGTTTCCTAATCTTGATTCATATTTCTGGGGTAATCTGAAGAGAAGTGAGCCTACTGCAGACAGGTGAGTTTTCATAGCATTTTAGAGAAGCCAGCATTCTGCTGTACACGGCTCACACCTGCTCATGGCAACAATGTAATGGCTAATAGAATGGAACTTTATATTTGGCCTGAGTGATGAGAGCCATGACTGCACACCAGCCGTTCTCTTAACTCTGACCTTCTCTACTCTTGTTTTGAACTGCAAACTCTTCCTGCATAACTATAAGAAATATTATCCAAACTAATCCTTGATTCTTTCTCCCCTCCAAAAGAGAGAACCACTTTCATCCGTGAGCCAATGGCTCTTCTTAGTAACATAACATGTGAAAGGGTCTCAGCAAAGCGTTGCTACGAAACACGTGGGAACCCATGGGATTATGTCTTCAGACACAGACAGGATCCACTTGAATGCTTGTATTCCTATTTAAAGAAAAATATTTGTTCTTGAGTAATATTTTGTAAGTAATTTAAAAACGAAGGGATCCCCTTTCTTCCTTCATTGTGAAACTAAGAATTCTGACACATAAAAGACACAGTTCCTGTTAAACACACCCATGCAAACATATTCAGATAACAGGTGCAACAAAATAACCCATGGCTTGTTTTATTTATTCATGACGAAATAGGCAAATTGGAATTTTTTTTCTGATATGACAAAAAGTTTAAAGATCTCACTCATGGAAGTAACTCTAATAATATTTTATGCTTTTTAATGTTTGCCATACTGATAAACTGCAAACTAGAGATAGCCCAGTGCTATTAGAGTCATGACTAAGAGCTACACAGAACAAATCTTTGCAGAGTGGTTCTGCAATGGACAGTGATGAGGAGAACTGCAATAAGCAGTATAGAGTCTGCCTCATGAGCCTTCTTACCATCACCCTTCCCTTGGTCAGACCAGGTGCACCTATAATAGGAAATGTACTAAGAGGTACTAGATTCAAGTTTTAGAAGTTTATTTTAGTATTTTAACATATTTCCAAGGGATATCTAAGAATCTGTTCTATGACCATGTTTATGTTGGTTAGAATTGTAGTTATTACTTGTTTCCAACACTGATTTGGTTGGGATTGGGATTAAACAGAAATGAGTATAAAATGAAACTTCATTCAAGGGCTTTGGAAATGAGAGAAGCTTCGACATCTAGATCATGGCCAACCCATGATGGTATCTGCATCCACTGTCCCTCTTTTCTGGCCTAGGAGCTTCAATTATACAAACCTGCTTATGCTTTCCTTATGAACAAAAGTGCTAGAAGAGTTCCATAGGGCCAGGAATGGTGGCCTATGGCTAAAATCCTTAGTTTGCACACCTGGTTCTAATCCTGGGTGAACCACCTCCTATCCAGCTCTCTGCATGTGGCCTGGGAAAGTAGTCAAGGATGGCCCAAAACTTTTGGACCCCGCACCTGTGTGGGAGACCTGGAAGAAGCTCCTGGCTCCTGGCTCCTGGCTCTTGCCTTTGGATTTGCTCAGTTTCAGCCATCACTTGGGGAGTGAATCATCGGACGGAAGATCTTCCTCTCTGTCTCTCCTCCTCTCTGTGTATCTCTGACTTTCCTATAAAAATGAATAAATCTTAAAAAAAGAACAAGAAGATGAGTTCGATAATACATGTGAGGGATTAGTGTGGGATTTTAATGGGGGTCATATAAAGATGACCACATTGAGATTTTTACATATGTTCTGTGCAGAAATAGATAAGTCTATTTTGTAGAGAAGAGGAAGTTCTCAGAATGCTGAAAGAAAATGAACTTGAATCATCAAATAGAAATATGCTTGTTTCTAAACCTATGAAGAAGGATTTTTTTCCCCTTTCAATATCTCACAAGAAGTATTTACAATGAGCCTCACCAATTAGAAACTTCAGGGGATGCTAGCTAGTAATGAGCTTGTATTTCATTTCATTAATTTTGCATAAATGCCTTTCCTGATCATTCATGACCCAGAAGAGTGGTCTAAGGTATTTACAAATTGGATGGATCACTTGCACACTATTAAAATGATCAACGTTGCCTTGACTTCTTTCCCTGTTCCCATGACTACCATATAAATTTCCCAAAGCAATCATTTAAATGGCTGCATAAAATTTTAGATGATTTCCTTTGAAAGGGTAAGAGACCTTGAATTAATAGGACCACTCTTCTGGATGTTTAGGGTACAAAGAAGAGTTATTCTCTCTCCTGCATGGAATGTAAGAATTATTAACATATGGTGGGTCTTACATATCATATTAGTAAGAACTTACAATTGCAGTTTGTCTTTCTGGAAGACTTTCTTACAAATCCCATTAGAATAGGAAACAAAATTGCTGAATTCTCTAAATGTGAAGAATCAGATTTTACTGAGAAAAGTTATAATTATGACCTTCTACCTGGTTTTATAGTTATCATATTTTACATAAATTGGCCAGCCAAATGGCACTGCAAATTTTGCTTTTCATTTTGCACTTACTTTTGTAAAAAGCTTATGTAAGCAGCTTAATGTGTCCAGCGTTTTCTCCAGAATGTGAATGTAAAAGTAAGCTCATAAATCAGAAATTCTAAGTCTGTCATACACTGTGTCATTTTTATCATGTGTAACAATACGTAATTCATTCATAGCAAAAATTAAGCTTTAAGCATTCAACCTCTATGATATCAATAATGTTTTATGATCTGAATGGAGAATAATCATTTGTAGTTTTAGGGTAAGAGATTATGTTTTTGTTTTGCAAACATAGATTATTTGGTTCCAGTGTTGTGTTATGGGATGTTAAGCCTCTGCCTCTATCTCTGGCGTTCCATATAGCCACTGTTTCGGTACCTGCTTGTTCTAGCTCCAAGCCACCCTCCTGCTTATGTGCCTGGCAAAGCAGTGGAAGATGGCGCAGTTGCCTGGGTACCACCCACAATGCAGCTCTGGAGGAAGGTCCGGACTCCAGGTTTTGGACTGGTGCAGCCTCAGGCATTGTGGCAATTTAGGGAGTTAGCCAACAGATGGAGGGATTCTCTCTTGCTCATTTTATGATTCTTTGACATTCAAATAAAAAATTAATCTTAAAAACACTTTATTAATTTTAATGAAATTTCCTCAGAAATATTTTTTCCAAATGTTTCATTGATTAGAGCAAAATATGCATAAAATTCAGCCCTGGCACAGTAGCCTAGTGGCTAAAATCCTCGCCTTGTACGCATCGGAATCTCACAAGAGCGCCAGTTCTCATCCCAGCTGTCCTACTTCCCATCCAGCTCCCTGCTTGTGTGCTGGGAAAGCAGTTGAGGATGGTCCAAAGCCTTGGGATCCTGTGACCTTGTGCTAACCCAGAAGAGGCTCGGGCTTCTGTTTTCAAATCAGAGCTCAGCTTTCCTGTTGCGGCAACTTGGGGAGTGAATCAATGGATGGAAGTTTTTCCTCTCTGTCTCTCCTCCACTGTATATCTGACTTTCCAACAAAAGCAAATATTGTTTGTTAAAAATGTATGAAATCCATGTCAGAATAAAACCAGCATCATTTAATGACTACATAATGTAGAATTATAATTAATCTACTCATGTAAATAATTTTAGAATAAACAGCATCCAAATAACCATCAAGATTGGTCAAAAAGTCATTGATGCTGAAATCCCCAAAGTATAAATATTCAGATAGCATAAAATGTCCATTTTGCTTCAATTTTATTTTGCATGATAGTCCAGCAGACATACAGCAATATGTATGTATGTGTGTATATTTCCTGAGGCAGCCAGCTCCAACTCCTGAGGCAACATGTAATATTAATTCAGATTAGCCTCCTGAATTTTAGAAAATTTTACTGCAAACCACATATTACATTTTTCTTATGTTTTTATGGTTATGGTCAAAGTACTAAAAGATTTATTTCCCAAATAACTATTTATCTTTTTTTCTTATTAAAAATTGCATTTTATGTTCTATTTATATAGGAAATGATGCAAAGTCAGTCTTTAGATTTATAGAATCATATTACTTGCTACTGACATTTTCACAGAATAACACTTTCATTTATGAGAAAATGAGGTATTTGTTTAATTTGAATAATGTACCACTTTGAGAGAAACAAGAATATTTTGTGATTTAGGGTAGATCCTTTGCAATGAAACATTCAAGAAGATTGCACATTGAAATTAATGTTTTCCTGTCTTTCCAATTAACAGGATATAAGTCACAACAAGGACATTTAAACTTTTTAATCAAGCTTTTAGTTAGCATAAAAAATATGTGTGTTTTCTCCTTCCTCGGTTCCGAGTCCTACCTTAGGAAGGGCTGGTCTGATTGCAGACAGAAGGTGAAGAGAATCAGAAGGTATATTTTAACAGAAACTATTCACCTTTCATTTTTGTCATTTTATGTAAGACAAAATATATAAAACTTGCACATAGGAAGGTGGTACAATGAAAAGAGATCATGCATCAGAGTGTGGAGGCCCATAGTTTAATTTGGTTTATGTCACTTAATAGCCGTGCTATTGAACTTATTAACTCTGACATCATCCAGAAAAGCCAGGTTAGGTAATGGTGACAAATAGCTACCTGAAGGTCAGACATATTTCTCCTTCACGTTGTGGATCCCTTACAAATCTGCTGTCTAGTATGCTTATTCTATAGCTCAGTCTCTGTGCTATTTCTTCTATATATGTAATGTTATATATGTATATAATGTTTTATATATAATATTTATTTTTTTTTCTTGATTAGAAAAGAAAGAGAGAAAGGGACTTCCATCTGTTGCTTTACTGCCCAGAGAACCTCAGCCTTCTAGAGCTGGGCCATGCTGAAGCCACTAACCCAGACTCCATCTCATTCTCCCACACGGTTGGCAGGGCCCCAAATGCTTGCACCATCATCTACTGACACATAAGATGCACTGACAGGAAGTTGGGTCAGAAACAGAGCAGCTGTATTCTGACAGGTGCTGTGGGCATACCAAATAGCATCCTAACTTTCTCTATCACAACATCTGCCCCCTTGTTATAAGATAACAAAAGAAGAAAGAGTCCTGGAAGGCTATTGGCACCAATTAGAACTTTGTTTGCATGGTTTGTAAGTAACTAGAGAGGCTCACTCTACACTTGATCTCAGCAAGAGGCTGAAAAGCATTCAGAGACTCACTCATTCAGAAAGAGAACCAAGAGGACATTGAAACAGAGAGAAAGAGAATGAGACAAGGAGAGATACTCACTCCCCAATCACAATGGCTGGGTCTTGTCCAGATCAGAGCCAAGAGTGAGAACTTTGTTCAAACCTCCACATAGCTGCAGGAATTCAAGCATTTGAGCCATTTTCTGCTGCTTTTCCAGAAAGCTCGATGGGAAGTGGAGCATCTATGGTTGACAGCTTAACCCACTGTGCTACAGCACTGGAAACAATCATGAAATAAGTAACACTACAGTAGTATATGACTCATACCAATTTGTTAGATAAACATTTAAAACAATTTTGAAAAAAAAAGCATTCTATTTGCAAAAAAAAAAATACTGATAAACATGTCATTGTCTTTCTTTTTAAAAATTGTTGCTCCCTCATGTAAGAAGGACAATGTTTTTCTGTATCTGGCTTTAAATTTGTTTTCAATTTTATTCATGTTTACTTATTTGAGAGATATGAGAGAGAAAGAGGGAGAGAGAGAGAAACTCTTACTGATTTACTCCTCAGATATATCAACAAATCAAGACTAGGCCACACCCACCCAAGAGCCAAGAACGTAATCCAGGTGTCCCACAAGGGTAGGATGGACTCAGCTACAAGAGGTATGACCCACTGTCGCACACGTTGAACACCAGCAGGAATCTGGCATCTGCAGTGGATTTGGGTCTGTACCATCAGTACTTTGCTAGCACATCTTAATCACCCTGTCAAGGCCAACCCATTGTTTTTTTCTTTAAACACAGAGATGGGGTGGGTGTGGGTCCAGCATGGTGGTGCAGGTTAATCCTTCAGCGGCTAGCACCATCACATCATATGGGCACACGTTTGTGTCCTAACTGATCCACTTCCAATCCACCTCTCTGCTTAAAAAAGCAGAAAAAGGAAGGCAGCTGAGGATGGCACAGGTCCTTAGGCTTCTACATTCACATGGGAAGAAATTCCTGGGTCCCAGCAAAGAGCAACTTAGTTAATCCATGACTCACCAGTAATAGAGGACCTGTCTCTATGTGAAATCTTTCAAAAATAGATACATACATACATAATAATGAAAAAGAAAAACAGTGGATTAAGTTACTGCCCACAACAAAAACATCCCATAGTGTACCGCTTCATTCCAGCTGCTCCAGCTTTTTTTTTTAAATTATTTATTTTTATTGGAAAGGCGGATATACAGAGAGGAGAGACAGAGAGGAAGATCTTCCATCCAATGGTTCACTCATCAAGTGACCGCAATGGCTGGAACTGAGCCAATCCAAAGACAGGAGCTCTTTCGAATCTTCCACAAGGTACAGGGTCCCAAGGCTTTGGGCCGTCCTCGACTGCTTTCCCAGGCCACAAGCAGGGAAATGGATTGGAACCGGGGCTGGTGGGATTAAAACTGGCGCCCATATGAGATCCTGGTGCATGGAAGGTGAGGACCTTAACTGCTATGCTGTCGTGCTGGGCCCTGCTCCAGCTTTGAACCAGCTCCCTGATCATGGACACAGAGAAGCAGTAGAGCAGACAACGCCCTGGGTTCCTGTATCTGCATGGAGTACCTGGATGGAGTTCCAGGCTCCTGACTTCAGCTAGTCCCAATCCCTGTCACTGATGCCATTCAGCAAGTAAACAAGAAGATGGTGATCTTTTTGTCTCTCCTTTTTGTAACTTACCTTTCAAATAAATATAGACATCTTTTTAAAGACCTTGAATAAATGAAATTGTAACTCTTCAGCGAGTAACATGAAGCATTGAAACATTCTTATTTGTTTTTTTCATAAATGAGATTTTATTTTATTTTGTTAGACTGATTTATTTTGATTGCAGAGAAGAGGGACAGAGAGAAAGATCCTTCATCCGCTGGTTCATTCTCTAAATGGCTGTAGTGTTTAGAGCTGAACCCATCCAAAGTCAGGAGTCGGGAGCTTCTTCGGGGTTTCCCATGTGGGTGTTGGGTCCCGAGGACTTGGATCGTCCTCCCTTGCTTTCCCAGGCCACAATCGGGGAGCTTGGTTGGAAGTGAAGCAACCAGGGCACAAACTGGTACCCACATGGCATCCAGTGTTTGGAGGTAGAGGATTAGCTAGTTAAGCCATTGGCCTGACCCACTTAAATGAGATTTTAAAAGTTGCAAATGTAACATGGTGATGTGCATAAAACACCTGTGGGATATAATGCCTTGTACACAGTAATTTCAATAAAAAGAGGTTGTTAATTTTGCTAATTATTATCATTAGGATACTTAAGCTCAGAACAAACTAAAATCTAATGCATTACAAAGAGAATTTAAGAGTTTTGCAGAACTAAGCAATCCATGGACCACAGATGAGATGCAGTTTTCAAAAATAGATTTTTGTTGGAACCCCGCCAAGCCCATTCATGGGTATTGTGTCAGACTGTTTTTGCACTAAAATGGCAGGGTTTAGTAGCAGTTACAAAGAGCCTAGGAACCACAAATATTTGCAATCTGTCCCTTGAGGGAAAACTACACTGAGCCCTGTCATAAGAGAACAGCACCTGCATAACCACACTTGTGGCTTCATCTGGATTTCCTTGAAAGCAGGACTGGAGTCAGGCCCTGGTTATGAGTAGTTTATGTTGCTGATGATGCAAGGAACAAAAATCAAGAAATGGCCAGGGTGAGTCAGAGAAAGAAGCAAAGCTGGCAGGCCGATTTCACAGTGAGACTGCATATGCACAACATTTAAGAGCTTCTCCTTGGTCCCACTAAAAATTAGACAGGGAGTCTGGGTATCAGATTTGTCATCCTGAGTGCAGAAGACAGGATCCACTGACTCCTGTCCCTCAACAGGGGCTGTCGTTGACAGGGGCTCACCCAGTCATGCTGACTGTCCTTGCACAGGGGCCATTGGCTCCATGGTAGTTCACGAATGTTCCTGGAAGAAACCAGCAAGTCATATGGAGCTTGCTGGAAATGAATGGATGTCAGTCAGAACTTGAGTGTATTATCTGTGGCAGCTGAAACAAAAATGAGGAGACAACCTGGGGGACATGATGCCCGGAGCCCACATCACAGTGGGAGCCCTGCTATGTCTGTATTTATTTGACATTGAAAACATTCTAAGGCCACGGTTACGATGACGTCCAAGGAATGGTGTATGGAAGCGTTATGAGGAAAGTTTGTTTCAGAACTGACACTGCCCTGATGCTTGCAGTCTCAAAGAAGCACCCTGGGGACTTGTGAGCAACCTCACTCACCACTTAAAGTGGCATTTTTCTCTGTTAAGGATAGTGTAGTGTCTGTCAGATAATAACCATTATATATTTTGATCCTCTCAAGTCTGATAGAAACTCTACCGATAAAAAAATCTGCCGTTTGTCTTCATTTCAGATATATGGAGCTAGGATTTACAGTGCGTCCATTACAGTAAAGACATCACTAGTCTTTCTTGAACTTGATTTCCAGGCAAAGCTAATGATTTTCCCATCCACAAGCTCAAAGTAAGAAAGAAAATCATTTAAAATTGAACTGAAGATGAGTGTAACAAGAAAAGGACAAGCAGATTGGAGAACCCACTCATGCACTCCTGCTTCAGGGAGGAAAGAAAACGGCGTTTTTCCCCCTATGACCATCGTGTAAGAATAGGAATCATATAGCTGAATCAGATCATTGAAAACACTTACTGCTAGCCCTGGCCTCATCATCATTAAAAAAATGCCCACTTTGCATCTTTACTCAAAATTAAAGATCGTTGTATACGGGAAAATCCTTTTTTTCTACATTTCTAGATGTGCTGTATTAAGGTCTTGCAGATTTTAAAATTTATTGATGTAAACAAAAGATTTCACATAATTCATATACACAATCTTAAAATATAATGGCTCTCCCTCCCCCCCCCATTGGCCCCACCTTCTTTCCTTTCGTGTGTGTATCTTCTGTTTCTTCTTTTAACGTTTGGTCATTTTTGTTTTAGAGATCTTTTGTATCCTTAGTTAAATTTATCCGTAGATATCGAAAGTTCTTTTATTATTATTGTGAATGAAACCAACGGCATTGTATTTGTATACAAACATTATTGATTTGTGTCTTGATTTTACATCCTGAAGTTTTGCCAGACTCTGATGAGTTCCGAGTCTCTTAGTAGAGTCATTTGAATACCACAGGTATCAGGATATGTCACCAAGTACAGGCTAATTTGACTCTCTCCTTTTCCATTTCGTTCCCTTTGGTTTCTTTTTCTTGCCTTATAATTCTGGCTATATTTTTTTCAATCTATGTTACCTGTCTGTTTTTCTCAGGATCTGCTGATCTTGGTGGAGAGAAGTGTTCTTCAAACTAGCTGTACCTGAAACACCATTAAAGATGAGTGTTAGGGCCTGGCCTATTGGTTAAATCCTCACCTTTCACGTGCCAGGATTTCATAAAGGCACAAATTCATGTCCTGGCAGCTCCTCTTTGTATTCAGCTCCCTGGATGTGAGGGCGATCTAGCTGTGACATCGGTCACCCCATTGATCGCCAGGGTTGATTCGGCTGATCTGGCTGGCTAGGCGGGTGTCCCCTTCCACCCTCACCGCTCCATGTGCGTCCCTGCCCAAGCTGCCAGCTCGGTTGAAGAGGAGGACCATCCCCGCTACAGGAGGTCTTCGTTCAAGGGTGCATGAGTAGCTGCGCTCCCCTGCTAGAACCTCCAAACTCAGGGTATTCAGCGCCCTGCATGGGGCCTGGCAAAGCAATAGAGGATGGCTGAAAGGCGTGGAACCCTACAACCCTGTGGGAGACCTGAAACAGGGGCATGGCTCCTAGCTTTGGATTGGCTCGGCTCCAACTGTGGTAACCACTTGAGCTGTAAAACCATCAGAGATGTTTTTCTACGTTATCTCCTTCCCCCTGGAGATCTGCCTTTCCAACAAAAATCAATAAATTGTAACAACCACAAAAAAAAAAGGCAGGAGTCTTCAAGTATAGATCATTTCTCCTTCCTAGACCTACAGGATTAGAGACGTGACAAGAGATATGCAGTCCAGAATAATTTGAGATATTGATTGGAGAGGCAAAGGGACAAATGGAGAGAGACTTGAGTTCGAGCATACTTCCACACACTTTAATGACTCATCTCTGTGTGTTTTGACCATCTAGGACGTCAACAAGCAGATGGAAGACTGCTGTTGTCTGTCATCTGAATTAATGGACTCATTTCACCCTTCCTTTATTTTGTTTTCCTCAAAACTTCAATAAAATCTCCTGGACTTCCTGTGGCTTAACTAGGGGGTAGTTCTGGGGGAGACCTGTGGTTGCACCTTGCCTTTATTCTGGGAATTGTAAAGCATATCAAACTTACAAGTTCAGAAGTTACTTACTAATCTCCGTCTTTCAGCACTGCCAATTAAATTCTGCATTCTCTTTTATCTCTCTTATTTCTTAGAGATTATTTTTATTGAGTTTCTCTGGGACTTTCAACAGGAATCAGTTCTATCAGTCAGCTATCTTATTTTCTCATGGGCATCTTCAAAACTACTAGGCTAAATCCTGAGTGATATTGAGTCTTACCAGTTTATTTTATAAACAAATATTTGCTGCAAATATTCTAATTCTTGAATGATTTTCTCTGAACTCTCTAAAAAGATCAGTCCTTCATTTAATTTCTGACAGAAAGCAAGACAGTTTCTATTTTTGTTACACTTCTTAAAAAGTGTCTTTTTAAAAAAAAAGTTTGATTTATTTTCATTGGGAAGTCAGATTTGCAGAGAGAAGACAGAAGACAGAGATCTTTCATTTTCTGTGTCACCCCCAAATGTCATCAATGGCTGGGGATGGACTGGTCCAGAGCCAGGAGCCAGGAGCTTCTTCCAAAGCATCCACGTCGATGCAGAGGTTCAAGAGCTTGGGCCATCATCTGCTAGTTTCTCAGGCTATTGTAGGGAGCTGGATCAAAGTAGAGCATCTGGGATGCTGGCCTTGCAGGTGGCAGATTAACTTGCTTTGCCATGGAACCTTCCACAGGAGAAGATTTTTTTTTTTCTTAAATTTACTAAATATAGGGCCTGGTGCAGTAGCCTAGCAGCTAGAGTTCTCAGTTCGCACACACTGGGAACCCACATGGGTGTCGCTTCATGTCCTGGGGCACCACTTCCCACCCAGCTGCCCGCTTGTGACCTGGGAAGACAGTTGAGAATGGCCCGGAGCTTTGGGACCCCGCACCCATGAGGGAGACCTGGAAGAGGCTCCTGGCTTCAGATTGGCTCAGCTTTGGCTGCTGTGGTTACTTGGGGAGTGAATCATTGCACAGAGGGTCTTCCTCTCTGTCTTTCCTCTTTTCTGTATATCTACCTTTGCAGTAAAAAAAAAAATTAACTAAATGTAGACATGAGCATTAGATTTGATTTCTCTCAGATCAATGATTTTATTAGCCATGATGAAATGAATGACAAACGTCTTTCTGGTTTCCTTGAAATTCAAATTGATCTTATTATTATTTGGAAATTCAAAATAACAGCTTCAACACTTTCTTCATGTCATCAGAGTTTTCAAGGAAGGCTTGAATGTGGATTATCTCCTATGGCTTTTGTTGTGACACCTTGGTCTCCATTGTAGAGGTGCTCAAGTGGTGGAACCTTTGATAGTTGGAGCCAATGAGACAGCAGTCATGGGCCTTCCATCGTCAGGAGTGCGGTGGTTCTGTCTTGTAAGATGGGCTACATGTGTCAGGGGAAGTTGGTCCCCTGCCGAGTGTCAAGGGCAGTCATGATGCTCCCTGGTCTCTTTTTCCTGCCTGCCATATATGACCCTGGCTCGCTGGAGGCTCCTTTTCCACTCTGCCTGCTGTGAGGCAGCCAGGGAGCCTTTCCAGGGTGCTGATAATACTGTTTGGAAAATGCAGTCACCAACACTCAATGAAGTCTTGCCTTATAAATTTCCAAATATGTTGTCAATTGTTCTCACTATACAGGATGGTGAAAGGAATTATTATCACAAGTGATTTTTCCATCTACATATCTAGGCATTCTTAGATTATCGCTGCATGTTTTCAGCATATTCAAATGAACAACAAAAGGAATGTGGAACAATTATAAAATGTCTTATGTTTTGGGTCGGCTCCGTGGCTCAACGTGCTAGTCCTCCACCTTCAAACACCAGTATCCTCATCGGGTACTTGTTCATATTCAGGCTGCTTTACTTAGCATCCGACTCCCTGTTTAAAGCCTGGGAAAGCAGCAGAAAATGGCCCAAGTCCTTAAGACCCTGCACCCACAAGGGGGACCCAGAAGAGGCTACTGACTCATGGTTTCAGATCACCTCAGCTCTGGCTATTGAGGTGACTTGGGAGCAAACCAACAGATGGAAGATCTTTCTGTGTCTCCTCTCTACAAATCTGCTTTTCCATTATAAATAAGTAAATAAAATCATGCTTTTAAAACATTGCCTTGTCTTAGTATTTCTTATGCTCATTAGTATTACATTGTAAGTCAATTGAGCAAAATTTTTAGCTCTTACAGTAACAGACTTGGAAGTATCCAGGTAAAAATTTAAATCCGAATTCCTGGTAATACAAACCACTGTTTATAAAATACATTATAATATATTATAATCATATATAATATAATTTTCCCTCTGCGGTTTAGCTAATGAAGCTGGAAGAATTTTTCAAATGTCATGTTCATTTCCTGATATTGGAAGAACACAACATTTTCCCTAACATTCCAAGATTTTGAGAAAGGGACCACTTTCCTGACAGCCACTTAGAAGTTCACTCTCTAATAACTGTCTAGTAATAACCCTGGGTACCTAAGGCAGGCATGGCTCGAACAATTTATGTGGAAGCTAAGAGCCTTCTAGAAGATGTCCTCATCATTCGAAAGACTTTCACTGTTAGAAAATAGGGATGGAAAATATGAAATCCTTTCAACTTGGAAAGAGGCACTATGTGGTTCCAACAAGCAATGTTAAGAAAACTTCTTCAGATGCTGTAAGGGCCTCCATGCAACTGACCATCTCATCGTTAAGCAAAGTTAATAATAAATGTAGCTGGAGAACAGCAGTTGGGATTGACCTTGTGGCCTGGTTGATAAAATGTCTACCAGCATGGCTGCTTCCCACACGGGCGCCAGTGTGAGCCCCAGAAGCTCCACCTCTGATCTAACTCCTTGCTAATCCCCCAGAGGACGGCCTTGTGTTGGAGCCCATGAGTGGGAGATGCCCCTACACGTGCTGGCTTGGGCTTTGACTTGACCCAACCCTAGCCTCTGTGGCCGGTGAGACAGCAGGTAGCAACTGGAAGGTTTTTCTCTAACTCTGTCAGAATAAATAAATAAATGTTTTAAAGAGAAAGAAAGGGAACAACAGTTAATTTGGACAATTTTAAATTATCTGTGTTTCAAACATTATTCAATGGTCTATAGAAAAACAATTCTGTGTGCCTCTACTAGTTGTAAATGGAACATTCCAACTCTTTTGAGCCTAGATAAGTTTAAGGTTGGGAGACATTCCTTTTTTTTTTTTTTTTGAGCCTGGGTTTGCCATATATTAATTTTGACAAAACATGTTTTCCTGAACCGGCGCAATAGCGTAGTGGTTAAAGTCCTCCCCTTGCACACCAGGATCCCATATGGGCACAGGTTCTAATCCCACCAGCCCCGCTTCCCATCCAGCATCCTGCTTGTGGCCTGGGGAAGCAGTCGAGGACGGCCCAATGCTTTAGGATCCTGCATCCACGTGGGAGACCTGGAAGAGCTCCTGGCTTCAGATTCGCTCAGTTCCAGCCATTGCAGCTGCTTGGGGAGTGAACCATCGGATGGAAGATCTTCCTCTCTGTCTCTCCTCCTCTCTGTATACCTGCCTTTCCAATAAAAATAAAATAAATCTTTAAAAACAAAAGAAAGCGCACTTTCCTTTCAGGCTTGACGTGAGGCCACAGTGCGATGATGGGAAATACAAGCGCATGGTATAGTGACTTGCCACTCAGAGATGAAGTGATGCTATTAGTGGCAGTGCTCACCCTTGTGAGGAAACATTTCCCCAGCACAAGGGGATAAAGCCAGTGTGTTGATGCAAGCATTTGGTTGGATACGTTCCCTTTGCCTTTGCTAAGGCAGGGTTGTACTTTCTAGTCCCACAGTGGTTTGTTGGCATTGCGTATCACTTGACTCTTCAGTCATTTGTACTCAGCTGTCTTAACAAAATGTCACGGGTGCTGCCTGAGCCGTGCAGAGAGGCCTCGGGAGGGCTGTTAAGGCTCCTAGACTTTCAGGTGAGGGATGGTCAGAGACACACTGGATAAACAGCAAGAGGAATCCAGAAATTACTGTGGCTGTGAAGATCTGGTTTACTGCAGGTGATCTTATTATCTTAAATCAACGCATTAACATATACTATGAACTGTAAGTGTATAATTAACATGATAAAATACTTTAAAAGTTTAAAGCACTCACATATTTACTTAGCAAATGTGTATATTTTTGTTAGTTTTCTGCTAGGAAAAATATCCTGTTATTAGCAGAGGTTAAGGAAAATAAAATTGCACTAGATGTATATATTACTTCTCATGACAAAACCAAATGTCACCATTACAGCATTCAAGAATAACTTTCCAAATAATATGTTTGCCATTAACAAACATTTATTCAAATATCAAGTCATGAATAACCATGCGATAGACTTACTATAAAATAGTTTATTGCGATTTCAGTTGTAAAGCTTTATTCATAAAAGTTGGAATTTTGGGGGCCAGTGCGATGACTCAAAAGCTGATATTCCACCTCCATATGGAAGCCAGTTCATGTCCCACCTTCTCTGCTTCCCATCCAGCTCCTGGTTTGTGACCTGGGAAAATAGCTAAGGATAGCCCAAGCTCTTGAGCCCCTGCACCCATGTCAAGACCCTGAATAAGCTCCTGGCTCCTGGCTTTGGACTGGCTCAGTTCCGCTTGCTGTACCCATTTTGGGGAGTAAACACGCCTGTGGCAAATCTTCATGTTTTCCTTTTCTCTGTAAGTCGATGTTTCCATCAATCAATAAATAAATCTTTAAAAAGGTTAGTAAATGGTTCAATCACTTTTCAAGTAATTTACACAGCACAAACCATTCACATAATGAACTTTTTTGACTAAAACTTTTACTACAAGAAAAAAGTCATTCTCATGAAGCCAGTATAAATGTTGGAAACTAATTGCAGGAGTAAGATTTAAAATGATGATTCTGATAGCTTTTATTTTACATTCCTCTTCACTTTCCATCCGAGGCATTTTCTTTGACTTGTAGCCAGATGCCCCACGAAATAAAACAAAGTTTTACTGTTTTGTTGAACTACGGAACCAAGTTACCCTTAACATATTTATATTTATTTCCTGAATAATTTATTATATAACCACTTTAGTCACTGTCAAAAATATGAATTTCATATCATCCAAGCTTTCAATAGTATGAAGAAAATCTCACAGAGAATGCTGATAATATTTTGTGATATGATTCAAAAAGAAGATAGCAAATGAGATTTTTATCAACAGCCTTCACACAATATAGAGTATAGGAAATTATTTGAATTTTTAAGAGCAGGAAAAACAATAACAAGTGATAAAATTCACCAGAAATAGGAAGGTGTGAAGATGCTAGAATGAATCAATACATGCAATTCAAGACTGTAACAACATTTCTGCACTTCCTGAGGCACAATTCCCAGGAAGATGGCACAAAGCTGCAGAGAAAACAAGATTATTTAAGGAGAGGAACAAAACGTCCTCAGTTTTCGTTATATTATGATGTAGATTAAGCATGAGCAAAGTTGAGACTGGCACTTTGCAAAGCACCTTTATGATGGATGTGCGTGCAATGGGCATTGAGGAAGAAAAATAAGGCAGTGTGGATTATTGCAAACATTTGTAAACACTTTCCCTGTTCAATTAATGACTGAGAAAAACAAAGAGTGGCTTTCAAGATAAATGTTTATTATTGAACTCTGAGTTCCTGGACTATATTTTCTTTGGGCAATTTATTCCTGAAGAGAAAGCATCGGATGTGATTCTGGTGAATTATGGGAATTGGAATGTGGCTGGAAGGCAATCCACACGCGAAGTGTGTGATACTGACTGTGTTCCCATAACTCCAGACCTGAACAAAAGCACTGCGGCAGAATGGCTCTGCTCTGGAAGGGGCCACCAGGGCTTCCCTGGGACTCCCGTTTTTCTCCTGCGCACTTGGCAAGACAGCGTTTTGTATTTCTTTTTGCAACTTGATATCGCCATGCAGTTTGCTTCAACCAATGAAATGTGAGAGCATTTATGTTTATGATATCAAGAAGGAAACGTGAAAGTGCCAAGACACGTCTCGCTGTCCAAATAGAACATCAAAGAAGCATGCATGGAGATCAAATTTTATCATCCTAGGTACACAGCTGGCTGAGGAATGGATGCTCCCCTGAATAAATCATGTGATTTCTGTGATGAACTACCTTTCTTTAAGTCTTAAGGTGCCTTCTTGTGTACTAGTCACTGATGTTTAAAGTCATTTCCACATTATTTTGTCATTAATGACCATTATGATTAGGAAGGAAAAAAACAACACAAGAATGCAATTGCTTATTCAGACAAACTTCTTTTTTTTTTTTTTTCATTTTTAGGCGAGTTTTAAACAAGCAAGATTAAGATACACTGAACTTTAAAGGGAAACATTTTGATTTGAAACTGAAACAAAAGCACCTCTTTCTAGGTCCATTAAAGACAAAAATATTTACTTGAATAATAATAATAATAGTGGTAGTAATAGTAAAAGAGATAGCCTAGGTCATTTCCCGTCGGTTTCAATAAAAAGAACTTGGTTATTATATTCACTTAACAGCTTTGCACTAAGAGGAGAGAGGCTTTCCCCTCCTGCGTCCTAACACCGTTATGAGCTGTTTCCCTCAGCAAAGTTGCCTCAAGCTCTTTATAAAATGTTGGCTGCAGGAAACCTGAGGCCACAAAGCCAGCACTTTCTTCTCCTTTCTCCTTCTGCAGTTCCCACACCCTCACCCCTCACCCCAGGGATTGTACACCAAGCTGCTCATAATATTAGAATTCAGATGGTTTTAAAACAAGAAAAAAGAATCCTTCCTTCTGTTGCTCCTTTGACTCCCTGTCCAATTAACTTCTTTCAGGAAAGGATGTTATAAACTCCTTCACTCTAACAGATGATTGTCCCTTTCACTAGCGCTATTAACTCAGGGATGGGACTTTCAAGAGGCACCGGGCTATGACTAATTTATTCTGGAGGACAGAGGGGGAATAAAGTCAAACCGATGTAGCAAGGGCTCACTCTGCCTGCCTTTCACATGAAATCTTTTTCAACTTTTTGTGCAGAAACTTCCATACAGGAAAAGATCAATTCTCTTTCTTATCTGAGTTTTAACGTGGTACATCATTGAAAATCTAAGATAAGCTACTGTTAAGAGCCAGCTAAAAAGGAACCCGCTACTGCAATTTATGCACCTCAGGAACTCTCATAAGGGGATTCTGTCATAAACTCCATATTTAGGTTCAAGAGTACCGTGCTGGAAGTTAAACCCTACATAGAGCTCTTATCCTTTGCACATTCATTTCTTTAAAAATCCAAGATAATATTTACCTAATTATTGGGCATTCCAAGAGCCATCTGAAAGATTTTCTTTTGCCTGGGAATCACAGCCTTCTGCCAAAAAATATGCTAAATAAGGCAACCAAAGACCTGGGATTGCCAGAAGCTACTCAGTTTCAAATACTATCAAATATTCTGTTCAGCTGTGGAGACAGTGTCAATTTTTTTTTTTTTTTTTAGAAATTACTAGAAAAGTGAGAATCCGTGTGGAGGGATATCTAAACTTTTCTTAAAACTTGTGCTTATAAGCCATTAAATAGCCAGTAGGAAATGTTTACAAACTAGTTGTCAGATATCAAAAATAATCACACATAGAATCAAGTTTGGAAGACAGTATCATTACCATTCAGACTCCTCTTGCAGCCATCAGTGAAAATCTTGACCAGAATTTTATTAGCAACTTACACATTTTCCATCTGTGTGATTTTAGTACATGTTTTTTTTTTTTTCCACTAGATAATGTAAGGGTTCATTTTCTGAGTTTTTGGAGGCTTTATACAAAACCAATCATGTGTGTGCTTATAATTTGCCCTTTTTCAATTGCTCCATAATATAGTTTTCTCCCACTGACACCAAAGAAACCGTTCTTAGTTATTCTTCAATTCTTTTCAAAGAAAAGTTGGTGGTGGGAGTTAAGTGTTATTCCATTATGGCTTGAGTAGGTTTTTTCAAGTAGGCGTTCTTTATATTTTCGGGATGCTAACGTGGTACAAGCAGCCTCTCGCTGGGTCTGAGTCAGGTTTTCATTGAATGTCTTCTCATGAAAAGGAGTTTTTAAGTTGTCAAGTTTATCAACACTTCCCAGTTTTTTTTCCTCTTTGTTCCAGAAATCTTTTTTAATGTTTGCAAAAATCTTCCTTTCCTGGAATTGATAAATAAGACTTGAATGCCTTTGGGAAATTTGCCTTTTTACATGTCTCCCATTGACCACAAAGTTGTCATTTGGAGTGAAATTTCTGGATAAGAAACACCTATGACTTCACTGACTACTGTGGGAAAAGTGTCACTTTGGTAATATTAAGTTATTCCATTTATACATATAATACATTTTCCAGATGTTAATAATACACAATTTTTTAAATAGGTAATTCATAGACCACAGATGCGAATCAGCATTAAACAATAGTTAAATTACAAAGACATATAGGGGGAAACAAGAGCGACCCTGACAACCTCTTAACAGGAGGTCAAATGCACAGAGCAGGTGGGACCCCAGAGTGGAGCAGAGTGGAGGAATCCACCATGGGGGGTGAGGATGGGGGAATCCCAGTACCTATGAAACTGTGTCACATAATGCAATGTAATTTATTTAAAAAAATAATGATAATACATGTTTTTAAAATCATTTATTTTCTCTAGAAACATAATCTACATCTTTCATTAGAGTATATCCAACATGTATTTTTGGTGTTGTTGGACACGTTCAGTCTTTGTGATTCTACATTGTGATGAAATGTATATATTTATTATACCTCATACATGCTAATAAATACTATAATTTCTCAATTGATTGTGCATTTCATTCGTTGACGCCATTCTTTTAGTTAAATGCTTTTTACTTTAAACCATAATGTGTTACAGATGACTGACCATGTTTGCCAAATGTAATTCAGATTTACTCACATATTTACCATTTTATTATCTAAATACATTGTACATCTCTGCTTCCCATGGATCATTTCGGTTTTGACAAAGGTGTCTTTTCTATTGATTCTTTTAGTTTTACTATGCTGCCGTAATACAGTCCTGAGTTTTGTTTTCTCGAAAATAGCTCTGCTTTGTTTCCACTGTGCTGAATATTTTCACAAGGTTGACACTTACTTTCTATTGGGAAATTGAAAATATTATTGCAATGACTTCTGACTTCCATTTTCTTTGTTGTTGCAAAGTCAATTTTCAGTCTACTTTAGATTTCTTTGAAGGTGATATTTCTTTTTTTCTTATTTTTTTATTTCTTTTGCTTCCAATGGTTTTACAACGATATACTTAAGTGCATTGCATTTGTTATGTCCTCACATGTGTCTGGGACAGTTCCTGAATCTATGCCTTAACTAACTTTGTCATTCTTGGTCACTTTCACTTCAAATATATTTTGTTACCATTCTTCGACTTCTATTTCTTTGAATCCAATAAAGTCATATGCCATTACAGATATCTTGAGTATGGCCCTTAATGATAAGCATACACTTATACTATAAAATAGATACATAGATATATATGTATGTAAAAATGTATGCATATGTGTATATATACATGCATTTACACACACATATTTCTCTTTAGGAATCATTATGTTTAATGCTTCATGATATTTAAGTTCATTAATTCTCTTTTTAGATACTTTTAACCTGTCGTTAACTCTATCTGTTAAATTTTCTTTTAAATCTGTATATATGTCTTCTGGAATGCATGTTTGGTTCTTTTAATAGTTTTCAGTTATCAAATGACTTTGCAATCATAATATATTAGATCGGTTGTTTCTGATAATTATAATATCCAGATGAACCACAGTGTTTTTATACTTTGCTCTTTTACTTTAACATTTAATCATTTGACCTTTTTTGGAAATTTTCAGTTTAATCCTGTCACTGGATGTTGTGAAGATAATTTGAGTTACTGGTTTCTCACTGCCCTCCTGAAGGGAACTAATTAGAGATCTGTTCTTAGTATCAGAGTAGCTGACCAATGTTTGGTTCGGTTCTCTAGTTACTAGGTAGACTTTTGAACATTCCGGTTGAAAGCAAGCAAGGCTTGATGGTGCTTTCTTACTCTAAGCAAGGCCCAGGATACTATTTGCTATTTACATACACACTTGTGACTGCTACAATGTCTGCTGAGCAATGAAGTGCCTTGACTTCCATTGCGGAGCAAGCACACTTCCTGAGAAGAGTCAGGAGGTTTTTTCTTCTCTCATCATAATTTTTACATTGAATTTTCATAGAATTCATGTGCCTTGAATATCTCAAAATGGCTAATTTTTACATTACATTTCAGTAAACTAAATCAAAGAACCCATCATTTTCAGAACAGAAAGTCTTTTCATAAATTAAATAGACTATGTGCTTTGCAACAATGTAGAATGCCTTGTATATTTGTGTGTTAAATTATCTTTTAACTTTCGTGTTTAGGCATTATATTATTACAGATCTGTTTATGTTTACTGAATCATGGGATTTGTCCGAATCCACTGTTGCGATTACGGATGTGTCAGTTTTTCTTGTTTGGCAGAACAACTATTATTTCGTATATGAGTAGCTTCAGAATTAAGTTGACTTTCAGAGTTACTGCATTTTCTGGGAGAATGAAAACTTTAAAAACCATCTATCAAGGCCTGGCATGGCAGCCTAATGGATAAAGGCCTTGTTTTTCATGTGCCAGGATTTCATATGGGTGCCAGTTCTATTCCTGGTTGTTCCACTTCCCATCCAACTACCTGCCTGTGTCCTGGGAAAGAAGTTGAACAAGACCTAAGGCCTTGGGACCCTGCATCTATATGGGAGACCCAGAAGAAGCTCCTGGCTCCTGGCTCCTGGCTCCTGGCTGCGAGCTCCTGGATCTTGGCTTTAGATTGCCTAAGCCCCTGCTATTGTGACCACTTGGATAGTGAATCAGCAGATGGAAGATCTTTACATTTCTTTCTTCGTGTAAATCTGACTTTCCAATAAAAATAAATAAATATTTAAAAATATAGAATATTTTATTATTAACAATATTCTCTCTTATTCTATGTTTATATTTAATCCTTACATACAAACTGATTTTACAAAGTTGGATAAAATATTTAATCTACTTATCTCTTTCATCTTTATGTATTTAATGCCACATTTGTTTTTTTTTTCTCTATTTTATTCTCTGGATTTAGAAATTACATTTTCTTACTAAACTAATAATGCTCCTCAATTGATTATGATTACACTTATTATCCCTGGTGTTATGTGTCATTTCTATCATGAACCTGTGTATAGATGCACATATTCTCTTTACATTACACCCAATCCCAATGTTTGTTTTGTTTTCATGAACTGTATTTCTGCATACATTTTAAAATTCAAATTGATTTTGAAATTTTGGATTAATACGCAATAATGGCACATTTTTAAGGGGCAAAATACAACTTTTCTGTATATATGTGTAGTTTGAACTCAACACACCAAGCAATTAGCCTTTCAATCTCTCTTTCTTTTCCTTTGTTTCTTTCCTTCTTTCTTTCCCTTTGTATGTGTGTCTGTGTGCGCTTGGAACTCCCAGCTCCTCTGTGCCAGTCCTTTATACAAAATACTGCACATCATTTGGCGACACAGTCACCATTAGTGTCCTGCAAAATACATTCACTTCAATATGTTCCCATGTTCACTGTCTAACCTCTTTGTTGCCCTTGACTTTGCCCAGCCTCCAGTTATCACTATTTTAAATTCGGATCAAATATACACACATAAATAAAATGATCGCATTGACTTCCAAAAAGAACACATGATACTAGTCTTTCTGTGTCTGGCTGATTTCATTTAGCATAATGATCTCCCATCCATTTTGCCTCAAATATCATGATAACACAATTTTAAAGCAAAACAATATTGCCTTCTATATATGTATCACATTTTATCCATCCATTTATCTACTCATTGACACCAGACTGTATCCTGGCTATCGTGAAGCAGGTACAATGAGGATAGAAGTGACTCAAACGTACAGGGCTGTAGCACTTCTTTAGCTAATGTACAGTCTTTGGAATTGTTCATGCATCTAATTTGGGTTTAAAAATTTGTTCTCAGGACATTGATGATACATCACTGTGTTCTTCCTGTTACTCAGATGTTGTGGTTATAATAGCATCTTTCATTTATTTTGTTCCAACACTACGGAGTTACAGGATTCTTTTTATAATCTCTTGGTAAGCTTTAAAATTCCTGACTTTGAATACTGATGGTGTTTAAGTTTTCTGTAAATTTCTGTTAACTCTTAAAAAAGTTTTGCTGTTCTCTTTTCATCATGTATGTATGCAATTCCTATCTGAAATAAATTATATTTTGTAATTCAGTGTATGTTCTATAAATGTTTTTAAAAGATTTTTTTTTTTTATTGGAAAGTCAGATTTACAGAGAGAAGGAGAGACAGAGATCTTCTGTCTGCTGGTTCACTTCCCAAATGACCACAACCATGGGAGCTGAGCCAATCCAAAGACAGGAACTAGGAATGTCTTCCAGGTCTCCCAGGCAGGTGCAGGGCTCCAAGGCTTTAGGCCATTTTCCACTGCTTTTCCCGGCCACAGCAAAGAGTTGGAAGGAAGTGGAGCAGCTGGGACAAGAACAGGTGCCCATATGGGATCTGGGCACATACAAAGCAAGGACTTTAGTCACCAGGCTACTATACTGGGTCCCATAAACTATTTTTTATTTTCTTTGTTTATCTATGCTACCTTCCAGTTCACTTTTTATCAAGTAACTGTTATAATTATAATTTTTACCATTTCTTCCTTCAACCTTTCTAATCTGCCTTGAAATTCATTTATTCCCTTATCCCCTCCCCGATATGGAACTGTATCATAAAATGATAGCAATAATAATAAAATGTTTAAAAAAAGAAATTCATTTATTAATTTTTGTTTTAATCTATGTTTGATTCCAGAATTTCTTTTTTACATGTGAAATATATATGATATTTTGAAAACTCCTTTTTCTTCATACCACTATTATTCTATTATATTGTTTCTTCAAACTTATAAATCCTGATTAGATGTGCTTTATTTTCAATTACTCCCAAACTAGAGCTTTTAGCTGTCTGATACCATCGTCCTTAGTGGTGTTTTGTTTCTCTGTTCATTTGTGGGTTGACTGGGTGTTCCAATTTCATGAAACTTTTGTGTTAATTATTGAGAACCATATATGAAAGTTTTCTGATATTTAATGTTTTATCACTGTTCTTAGTAAGTGCTTAAGGTGCTTCCAGCCATGATTACGTCTCACCTCAGCCTTAATCTTTTTGAGTCACACTGCAGACTGAGGGTATCCACAGATTAGATTAAAAATTCCCAGGGCAGACTGCTTCAGACTCAAGTTTGGATTCTTATTTTGGATAGTTTTCCTGAAATCTTCCATGTGGCCATTTTACAGCCAAGGATTATTTCTGATTTACCTTTATATTGAAAGTATAGAATTTGATTTTCCCAAAATATATCTGAAAAAATTCCTAATAGTCTCCCTACCTTGAAGTTCCTCTTTCTTTTTTCTGAGCTTCTTTTCTCAAAGTTTATGAAAACTAAAACCAAATTCCTTTTGGTTAACAAACTCCTTCCTAGTATGAAAAGATGATTTACTGTTCCTCTTACTTTTCTGAGATGTGACTTCTACTTTCTACATTTATTAATGCTTCTGGTTTTTTTTTAAGCAGAAAATGCAATTAACTAGAAATATAATTGTTTGCAATGAGAAGGACAATCAGGTTATTTAGTATGCCCAAACACCTGAAACACAGTTTTAACTTTATGGAGATTTCACAACACTGTATATATTTCAGTTAGTCAAACATTTATGCTATTAGCATGATTAATATTTAATCTGTTTAGAATGATACCAAGAGAGAAGATTTTATGTTCTCTGTCACTGAGACACTTTCATTTCTGATACTGTAGTTGTTCTTTTATCATTGCTACGGCAATGGAACCTCCTGAAAGGTGATTTTAACAAGACCATTTTCTGTATTTGTCTTCTGTGATTCACTAACAGCGTGTTTGATTTTCATAACAGAAAATAATTCTCTCCATATGCCAAAAGACAACTCATTTAAATAAGCCTGGTTCATGGTTTATCAACTTGATTACATCAGTTCTTTGAAAATATAACAGTTTGTAGAATGGTTTTAGAATAAATTGCTTTCTCTCGTGTCATTTATATTTTACAAGAAAACAAACATGTAATTTGTAATGCCATGCCATCATACTAATAGAACAAGGAGGGTTTCACTCTTCTTATTTCATCAAAAAGTCAAATGCATAGCAAATCAATGTCAATGATGAAAGTATTTATTGTACATAACAGGGATCAAAGTAAGCTAAAGACTTCATCAAGGCAAGATGTTACCATTGTTATCAATGCTAACAATGAAACAAGGTCACAGTGTGCAATAGAAAGCAACTTTTGGTTTCACACATGTGGTGTCTGTTTAGGTTGACTTTCTACCATTTAAATATTAAGGGAGTATGAAAAATAATCACACATGGTACATGTGGATGGAGGTTTTAATTTGTGCATCCTTTCCTGCCTGAATTGAACCTATAAAAACCAAAGAAAGCATTCTACTCTTTTATCCAAAGAAGCCTATAAAGTATGGATGAAACTTCAGATACATGTAACTTGTTAGAAGCAAACATGTACTATAACTTGGAATCTGGTATTGCTACAATTTTGAAATTGTAGTGTTAAATAATTCTTTCTAGTCTCCAACGACAGCCATGGCAGATTAACAGCAAGGAAGCACAGATCCATTGCTTGGAAGATTGTGTTCTGTTGATGGCCTTGATAAAACTGATGGAGAAACAACTCCAAACAAAGCCAAAATTTAAAAAAATAATAACTGGAAAAAAGGAATTAAAGCAGATTCAATCATTTATTATTTTTATTTTAGGTTTATTTATTTTTATTAGAAAGGCAGATCAGATTTATGGAGAGGAGAGACTGAGAAAGATTTTTCCATCCACTAGTTTACTCCCCAAGTGGCCACAACTGTCAAATGCAGGGGTGGGGAGCTTCTTCCAGGTCTCCCAGGCAGGTGCAGGGTTCCAAGGCTTTGGGCCAGTTTCCACCGCTTTCCCAGGCCACAAGCAGGGAGCTGGATGGAAAGTGGAGCAGCTGGGACATGCACCGGTGCCCATATGGGATCACGGCATGTGCAAGGTGATCAGTTAGCCACTTGGCCCTTGTTAAACTACTTAGTCAGTTAACTATTAAGCCTTTTTACCGAAATGTAAATTTTAAATATATTATCTCTAAAACTATAAAAGAAAAGAATGGGAGAAAAAGGAGAATGGAGGGAGATTGAGGCAGGAAGGAACTATTGTTAGAATATCTCAGAATTTTATCTACAAACCATACTGAGGCTGTTATAAACTAAATATTAGGTTTTTAAAAATGAAAAAAAAAAAACAGATAGCCCAACTCCCTACACCCCTAAAAAAGAAGTTCGGTATTTAAGACGTCAGTACACAGTGGAAGAAACTTGAGTCCTTGTTGAGTTGGTGAAGTCACCACATGAGTGGCAAACAAATATTTTCCTAGGAAGGACAGCAATTACTCATCCCTGCTATTTCTTTTTTTTTATTATTATTGTTGTTTACCTTGTATTATGTGGTACAGTTTTATAGGCGCTGGGGATTCCCCCCACCCCTCCCATACCCCTCCCCCCATGGTGGATTCCTCCACCTTGTTGCATAACCATAGTTCAAGTTCAGTTGAGATTCATTCCTTGCAAACACATGCCTAGCATAAAGTTCAGCGTCTTATTGTCCAGTTAAGTTCAGTGGCCTCTTGGGGAGACCTTCTCTGGTCTGAAGGTAGGGCTAACAGAGTAAAGATCCGGTCAGTTAAAAGCCCCAACAAAACCTCAGTATCAATATACGACATTATGGAATTAATTGACATAGTATTGGGTAAACAATATGTTAAAAATAATGCAAGTTCCATTCTTTGAAACATCTGGGTTGAGACAGTATCAATGACAGGTTCAAAAAATAACAAACAACCAAACAAAAAAATTACAGGTTAAATCAAGGCAAACATGTCATCCCTGCTATTTCAATGTAAAAGCTGGCATGCGTCAGTGAATGGCTATGATTGTGTTCCAATGAAAAATAAGACAGTGTTTTATTGACTACTGTTCTACTGCATCTTTGCACTGCCTAACAATGGCATTTCAAGTATCTGTTGAGATAAAACTTTTGGAATCAGCAAGTGTTATATATGAAATTGACATGTTGTCTAAGACCAAAATTAAGAAGAGATGTAATAAATAATAGAAGTGAAATGAATTGAACTTCAAAAGAAAAGGAAGTTGGATAAGAAGTGGAGCAGCCAGGACAGGAACGGTGCCCATCTGGGATGCCAGTGCTAAAGATAAAAGATTAGCCTACTACACCAGCATACCAATCCTGGCTATAGGATTCTGCTTTGACAATGTTCTGTTAACACTAAAAATACAAGTGTTCTCTCCTCTGTTATTTCATGTTCCAGGGTTTCAATTACTTGTGCTCAGCCACACTCTAAAAACATTAAGTGGAACCTTAATGTGGAACTGTAAGTTGTAAATTGTTAACCTTGCAGATAATTAATTCTAACATTGATAAGTTGGTCAAAGGGTTGATTTAGGTCATGGAAAAGAATGTAGGATTTTATTGTAATCTATCTTAGTAGGGATTACAAAGTTAAACATGTAATATACTTGTTTTCTCTAGGGAAAACGTTTTTACATTGGCTGAACTATGAGTTCCATAAAACAAAGGCAGCCTTGCTAGCAGTATTTGAGCAAACCACACACAAGGCCAAATGAGGACAATGTTTTAAAAATTGCTTTGCAGAGGAAACAATTCATTCTGGTTCCTCCAATGGCTTCTGTGTCACTGGTCATCACTTTTATTTGGGTTGTTAGTTTTCGTGATTACTAGAGTAACTACTGAATTCTGCCAACTTAAAGAGTTAAGACCAATCCTTGTTAAACCAATATTAAACAACTGAAAGTGGGGAAATCATCCTAAAAGTTGACTTTAAGATCAGCATCACCTTACTTTCAAAAACCAGGGAAAGATACAAATGAAGAAGGACAACTATAGATGAATACCCTTGTAGAATACTCATACTGAGTTCTAAGCAAATACTAGCGAATAGAATCCAACAAAACATAAAAATATTATCTGCTTGAAGCAGCAGGAAGTTAACTCCAGGGGTGCAGGTATGATTCAAGACACATAAATAAAAAGATCAAGGAGAAAAACTACAACAATAAATTGAAGTATAAAACCTATATGGTTATTTCAAAAGGTGCAGAACAGTACATTTGATAAAATTCAACATCACTTCATGTTTAAAAAAAACCTAAATAAATCAGATATAGGAGAAACATACCTCAATATATAAAACATATGTGACAATCAGTCTTCACTAAATTGAATGGGGGAGAGCTGGAAATGAGACCCAGAATTAGAGGACCCCCACTCTCACCATTGATATGCAACATAGTTCTGAAAATTTTAACCAGATCCATTAGGGCTGATAAGCAAATCAAAGATATGCCAACTGAGAACAAAGTGGTCATAGCTTCCACTTATTGATCATATGGTCTTATTCATCAGAAACCAAAAGACACGCTAACAGATTTGTTATTGTAACTCAGAAGAGAATTTGGCCAAGTTGTGGGATATGTAATTAATTAAGAAATCAATAATACTTTTGCATACTAACAATTCTATGGTTGAGAAAGAAATTGTAAAATTGGTCACAAACTCAACAACCTTAGAAAATCTAAACATCATGAGATAAATTTAACCAAGGAGACAAAAGATCTTTACAATGAAAATTACGAAATGCTAACAAAAGAAATAGAAGATAAACATACACACATACAAATGGAAAAAGATCATACTCATGGAGTAGAATATTTAAAGCCATAAAATATCTATCTTACTCAAAACAATTTACAAGTTCTATGTTATTCTAATCTAAATAGCAAAGGCATTTTTCTCAAACATAGAAAAAAATATATCCTCAAATTCATATGGAATCACCGGAGACCTCTAATACCCAAAACAATCTTGAGCAGATTTTAAAACATACAAGGCTGTTGTAGTTGAAACAGTCCAGAACTGCCAAAAAATAGACATGTAAACCAATAGGACATTACATGAACACCAGAAATTAACCCATGCATCAACAACTAACTAGGTTTTGAAAAATAGGTTAAAATTACTCCTAGTAGAAGGATCAACTTTTCAATAAACAGGCTTGGAAAAACAGAATTTGCATGCAGAAGAAACAAGACTTTCACCATATACCCTGTACAAAAATTAACTCACAGTAGGTGAAGTGTCTAAATGTAGGACTTAAAATCTTCCAGTCACATGGGAAATTGTAAGACATTGTCATTGGTAGACACTCCCTGAAAAATTCCCCAGAAGCACAAGCGGTAAAGGCAAGACTAGACAAATAGTTTATATAAAGCTAAGAAGTTTCTGCACTACAAAGGCAACTGCAAAAAAAGTGAAGAGGTAACAGACAGAATGGGAGTTAAAATTGGCAAGTTATGCAATTGGTTGAGGCTTATTGCATAGAATGTTTGAGAAGCTCAAGAAATTCAAAAGCAAAGCAAACAACCCAGTTAAGAAATTGGCATAGGATATGAGCAGGTGTTTTTTTTAAGGATGAAATTTAAATAGCCACAAGTCTTATAAAAAAAAATTCTCCAAACCACTAGCTATCAAAAGCATGCAAATAAAAAAACACAGTGGGGTTCCATCTCATCTAAGTTAGAAAGATCATTATCCAAAATTCAAAACACAGCAAATGCTGTCACCTAAGTGAGGAAAATGGTACCCTAACATACTGGTGGAAATGTAAGCTAATGCAACCGTATGAAAAACTGTATAGCAATTCTTCAGAAATCTAAAACTAATTCTGTTACTTGACACATCTATCCTATTCCTGGGAAAATACCCAAATACAATGAAGTCAATTCACGAAGGAGTAATTTGTAGCTGTGTTTACAGCAGCGCCACTGATAATAGCCAAATATGACCTATCACCAGATGACTGAAAAGAAAATGTAGATGCTAAAACAGTTCTCAACCACACAAAGAATGAGAGTATGTCCTTTGCAACAATATAGACGCAGTTGGTGACTCTTGTACTGGACTCACTAACTCAAATATCACATGCGTTCTTTTATTTGTAGCAGCAAAAATACCCCTTAATATGTATGAGGGAAATTGACATCTTGGGGGTTGTCTAATTGTTTGTAGTCATCGTCTGCATCCTTTTTCAGCAGTCTTACTTCTACTTACAATTTGTTCATCTCTTTATTTATTCGAACATTAAGCTTATGATTGGAAAGTAAATAAAAATGCATTATTGCAAATGTTAAAAAAATAAAAGCGTGGAGAGGCAAGTATCACAATATTTTTTACAACTTAAATAGAATGATGGACCTAGGACTGTTTATAAAGGACTTTACTATTCTTATAATATAGGGGAGACCAGTGGGGGGAGGGGCGGGGGATTTGGAAAGGAGGAAGGGTAGAACCCAGAGTCTACGGAATTGTATCATAAAATGATTAAATAAAGAAAGAAAAGGAAAAAAAAACTACCAGAACTAGCAAAAAATGCATCTAGAAGTTATTTGTAATCTGTTCTTTTACATTAACAAAAATATTTTTTAAATTGCGTCATGAATTGGACAGCTGGGGATGATAACAGAAAGTGATCATGCCAGAATATTCACTGGTTCTACCGAAATTTAGCTCCTTTTCTGTAATAAGCAGTCCCTGGATGGTGATCAGCTTTATCTTCCTGGATCTTGAAAATGTTATTTCTAATCAACCTTGGAAGTTTACAGAGAAAATCAGGGGTTTTTTTTTTCTTTAATTTTTACTCAAGCATTTTTTTTCTAATTTTATGCTATTCAAAAATGTATTGTAGAATTTATAGAGCCTTATGCAATCATCTAGTGGTTAAGTCATCTCCTTACACATGCCAGGATCCCATATGGGCACCGGTTCATATCCCAGCTGTTCCACTACCCTTCCAGCTCCCTGCTTGTGGCCTGGGAGAGCAGTTGAGGATGATACAAAGCCTTAAGACCCTGCACTTGCGTGGGAGACCTGGAAGAAGCTTCTCCTCCCTGGCTTTGGATCGGCTTATATCCAGCCATTGCGGCCACTAGTGGGTGAACCAACAGATGCTAGATCTTTCTCTCTGTATCCCCTCTCTGTATATCTGCCTTTGCAATAAAAATATATAAATGTTTTTTAAAAGAGTTTAAAAAAAGCAAATTTGTTCTACTACAATATTTTACTTGTCTCAGTTTTAACATGTATGACAGAAAAATACAACTGTTAAAACTGTTTAAAATTTTTCTCGTCTAATCCTTGCAAGGTTGATGTGAAGTTTAGAAATTATTAGCTATCATGTAGCTCGGGAATCATAAAATTCTTATTTATACTTCTGGGCCAATGTAATTTATTTTAATTCTTAAAGTAGAGCAATAGTGACAAGAATACTTATTAATTTGATTCTATTTTACAAAAATTGTAGGCAGACTCCTTTATGAAATGTGTTCTTTGACCTTTTTCTTTCCTACCTGTAATAACTAGATGTTCCTAATTTCTAATTGCACACACAAGACCATTCATGTGTGCTTAAATAACTTTAACTTGACCAGTTCCAGTTTTGGAGAATGATCATTGCAAGATTCATGAGCAGCATTTAATTGCTTAAAACAGTAACTATACAGAAAATAAAAATGAAAGTAGCTTTGGCTGTAGGTAGGGAAGAAGGGAAACTGTTGACTTACATCCTTCCACATTTGTGTCAGACATACACTAAATAATTCAACATGTGACCTTCTCAAAGATGCTTCCCATGAAACTAAATACAGGAGGAGATCCAAAGACTTTTTTATCCCTCATAATAAAATCTCCTTGCAAGTAGAAAATAATAGCAACTTCCAAGTAATATGTGCCTCATCTTGGAAGAGGACGCTATAGCTATACAATAAAAGCCTGTTATGTGGCCTTTACTCTGTAAATTGCCATCCTTAAATCTTTTCAACAAGGACTGGATTCATTGCAAGACAATATGATTTAGTATATTCATGTGTCTACCACATGTTAACTGGGCACGTCTATAAATCTCCACTGTACTTTTTCATCTGCTTTTCTGATGACCACATTTAGAGTTCTTCTCCTAAGCACACAGGGCTATCACCTGAACAGTGATGACATTGCTCTAGGAGTACCAACTTCCTTTTACACGTCTTTGATGAAGGCATTTCAACTTCCTGAATAATGATAAATAATGCAACACAACGAAGGGCACTTTTTAAATGAATGCTATCATTGTGTGTGATCTCCACAAAGCCAGGAAAATGGGGCTGACAATTTATGTAGGATAATCTTGTGTCCACTCTTTATTCATACATTAACTATTTGACATTTTAGTGGGTCTTTCAGGAGACTGCTATGCTTAGCGATTTTGAGAAATGATGTTCAGGAAAAGGACTCTTAAATGAGTTAAATACTGATTTAAATAAAAGTTTAATAGCTAAAGAGGAAAATATTGAATGATCCATTCTAAAGAATATTAATTGAAAGAGTAATCATATTCTAAAGGTTATGATTATATTTTATGTGGCATGCAAAAATTCCCACTTAATTTATATGCATATTCTAGCCAAGGAAAAATGTGATATTACAATTACAAGTAGAAAAAGAGGCATAGAGAATAAACATAGCAGTTTCACTTCGTGCTAACATCTGTTTTATAACCCTTGTTTTATGGAGAACTAAAATTTTAGGAAGTTGTCTATTTCAGGTTTTGTCAAAACTGTTATTATTATTTCCAAAGCAAAGGAGAGATAGGATACAGCAAATCCAAACCATGTTTTGACCAGCATGAGATGACATCACATGGATCACATCAATATACAGTTATGCCCATACAGCACAGTATTCTATGTAAGCTATTGAAATTATGAATAATTCAATATTATCATAGCTTTTATGAAACACTCATATTTTACTTGAAAGTCAGAATCACAAGGGGTGGGGAGAGATAGTGATCTTCTAACCCCTGGTTCACTCACCAAATGACCACAAAGACCTCAGGTGGACACTTCAAACCCCGGAGCCTGGAGTTTTGTCTGGGTCTCCAATGTGGGTTCAGGGACCCCAAACACTTGCATCATCCTCCACTGCTTTCCAAGACCATTAGCAGGGCACTGGATTGGCAGTGGAGCAGCTGGGATACATGCCAGCACCCATATGGGATGCTGGTGCCACAGAGAGAGTTTTAGTTTGCTGTGAAACCATGCTGACCCTGTTACTGATGATTGTTAAAATGGCAGGAATAAAAATAAACCTCTAATGAGGTAAAAATTATAGACTAATTATATTGGTTTATCCAAAACAATTTTGAAATACAAGTATTGCATTATGTTAATGTACCAAGAATTATATTACTACAGATATTTAAATTATGCTATTTAGAAACACTTGAAGTATTCTTGTATTATTATAAATTTATGCTGCTAACACATGTATTCACCATATTATAACTGAATATGTAAAATCATATTCCATATTGAATACATATTTAATCAAACATTTAAATAATTATATAAATGTATTGTAATAACAGAAATTTTTATAATATTCTGTATTAATAATGTGTTATGATGTATTAGTAAATTATAGCATATATGATTAGATATATTATGTAATTAAATATATATTGATATAGACTACAAACATATTTATTATTATCATTGAAGTTATTAACTTGCAATTGCAAAATTAAAGTATTTGAATTTATAATAGCAATAAATTACATTCAAGCAAATGAATATTATTTTCACCCGGCTATTTTGTCCACTCTTCTTGATTGCTAGCTTTGTTTCCTACTGAAGTTTCTTTTTATTCACCTTTTATCTTCCATACTAGATTTTTGCTCCTTAAGAAAAAGACCCTGCATTACTTATTAATAAGTTTCACCATTACAAAAACAGAGCTGTTGTAACACATACTTTTTGCCATTGCATTACCTTCTTTTTATGGCTGAACTGTCACAACGGAGAATACCTTTGCAACTCAATTGCTTGTCTTTCTATTTTTCATATTTATTTTTATTGGAAAAGCAGATATACAGATAGAAGGAGAGAAACTTCTTCTGTCCACTGATTCACTCCCCAAGTAACCTCAGTGTCCAGAACTGAGCTGATCCGAAGACAGGAGCCCGGATATTCTTCCATGTTTCCCACATGGGTGCAGGGTCCCAAGGCTGCCCTCAACTGCTTTCCCAGACCACAAGCAGGGAGCTGGATAAGAAGTTGGGTCACCGAGATGAGAACCAGTTCCCATATAAGATGTCAGCACTTGCAAGGCAAGACTTTAGCAACAAGGCTACAATACTGGGCCCAGAAACCCAAATTTATAGGTAATCCACAGTAACAGAATTTGCTATGGTAAAAGCATTACCAAGGTAGCGTTTCTTCCCCCATTTTTGAATTTAATTAACCTTTTCTTTTTTTTTTTGCTTTATTGTATACAACTTAGTTGTATTGTGTATGCCTAGACTATTTGGAGTCTCAGCAGAATCTAAGCAAACTGACTGTTAATTTCACAGTCTAAAGCACTTACCTATTGAAGAACATAGGTTGCATAAGCCCTTGAGTTCCCCTGACCAGAATGGGGAATTGGTGGGGTGGGTGGGGGATCACATCTCGAGTTAACATTCAAGTTCCAGTTTCAGTTTTCTCACTGAATCATAGATGGTCAGTTTATATGTCTCAGGAAGAGGTGGATACACATATAGGAAGAGTGTTTGATAACTAATCAGATCACACCACTGCTCTTAGGAGTGCTGTCTAAATCTCTCTGATCCTCCTTTGAAGTGGAGTCCTATAGGTGTATCCATTTGTGCTGTAGCTGTAATCTACATTACTACTTTCTGCATGACACTATTACATTGCTTTGGCAAAATGAGTCTTAGGGGACTCTTCAGTATGAAATAAGTTGTTCAGTGCTGGAGTATCACAGGCCAAAACAATACAGAATTCAACTTGTTTAATGATCTCAATTCCTTTATACTTAAATGAGATTTTAGGAATAAGTTTAGCAGAATAAATTCAGTGTAGTTGGTTGGGCTGCCACTTGGATACATGCATTCCAGGTTAGAATGCCCAATTCCACTGGACTACTGGCTTCTGATGCAACTGTGGGTGATGTGCCTGGAGCATAGTGGGTAAGGACCAAAGTACACTGACCCCTGCCATTCAGAGAAGAGGTCCATGCTCCAGGCTTCAGTCCAGCCTAGACCTTGCTATCATGGGCTTTTGTGAAATGAACCAGCAGATGCTGTATGCCTCTCTCTGTCTCACTCTGCTTTCCTCAATTGCCTTTCAAATAAATGATTCAATCTTTCAAAATATAAATTAGATCCCTAAATTTCTGCCTTAGATTTTCTAGACACTCTAAATTGAAAATAAGGAAAATAGAAAGTATATTTTATTCCCTGCAAACCAATATTGGAACCTAATGAGAAAAATATAATCTGGCTGGTATTTGATGAACCAGCTTAAGAAAAAAAAATCATCTGTCTCATTACACAAAACGTACTAGGCAGAATGGTGACCTCCTTCCACCTTCAACTAGGATAGTTTGCATCCTAACTTCTGGAATCTGAGACTACCCTATCTTACATGTCAAAATGTACCCTGAAGGTGTCACTAAGTAAAATATCTTGAGATAGAAATGGATTCTGCGATAAGGAAAATGTAATCAAATAGTTCCTCATAAATGTAGGAGGGAAGTAGGGGGTTGGGATGAGAGATCTGCATACACTATGCTGCTGGCTTTGAAGACAATGGAAAGAAACACAAGCCAAGAAATCCACTGGCCTTGAGATGCAGGAAAAAAAAAAGAAAGAAAGAAATAGGATTTTCCTTCTAGCATTCAGGACAGATACAACAGATATACCCTGCTTGCAGCCTGATTTTAGCCTAGTAAAGCCCATTTGCAGTTACAGAAGTGCAGATGAAAAGCCTTGCTGCTTCAAACTATACACTTTGTTTTTGCAGGGGAAAATTGTTTACAGTAGTAATAGGAAATAATGCACCTAGTAAATATCGAGTTAGGTAATTTGTCTTATATTACAGTGAGATACTTATGATTGGCTTTCAAAATGTTCACGGGAGGTGGACATTTGGTCCAGTGTTTGGTTAAGACCCTTGCATGCCATATTGGAATGCCTGGATTCTGTACCTGCCCCCAGATCCTCACTTTAGCTGCTACTTAATGCAGACCTTGGTAAGCAGCCATGCTGACTCAAGTGATCAGAGTCCTGCCGCACACTTGCGATGGCTTGGTTAAGTTTCTCTTTGTGAATATTTGGGTATTGAGCCAGGCGATAAAATCAATCTCTCTCGCTCACTCAGTCTCTAATAGCAACATTTTTTTTGGAGGCAAAAAATGGGATTAAAGATAAAATTGATTTACCATGAACTTTTTAATGATCTGTCATATTTTAAAACAGCGTAATAGTTACACAAAACAAAGAAAAACCTTCAAAGCAACAAATCAACACATCCCTACCTACAAGGTCAAAAGCACAAGACAGAAAATTAGGAATTCAAGAACAGAAGGGATTTTAAAAGGCTATATCTGTGTGTGTGCCTGTGTGTGGTTGTTGGGGATGGTGACAACAAGCTCTTTGTGTAGTAACTATATTGTTTTAAAATATCTCAAGTAAACACTGTTTTTATTATGCTTTGCTTGAAATAGGTACAGACCCTGTATTCAACATACGCACTTTAGAAAGGTTGTCCTTTGAGAAGTTCCTACTTCTAACTGATTCACAGCTTTATTTATTCCTGCTAAATTGAAAATGATGCCATTTAATATCACTATCAATAGAGACCATTGAATCATGTTTTTCCTTTCTCTTGAAAGTACCTCTGCTTAACAGAAGGTTTTGACATTAGCCACTTTAGGCAGGTGAAGGCAGCATGCTAAACCAAAATTGAGAAGGCGTGAACTTCTGGTATCACAATGAAGTGTGCTCCTACACCCGTGATGTTACAGCGCCAGGCTTGCTGATTGTGCAAAGGGCCTTGGTACCCAAGGCTCTCCAGGTCTCATTAGATGCTGCCCATAATTTTTGCCTTGTTGCTGAATTGCCTACAACCATGCACAATCAGTACCATCTCCACTCAGAAACACTGCTTTTGATGTCTTCAAACATGCCAGAACAAAGAGCAGTCTCAGCTCAGAGCCTACTCTGCATTGATTCATGGTGTTGGGCGGACCTCTTGCCTCTAGCCTGTAGAAAGAAATCCCTACCAAGTGTCTATTTTCATGTCGGGGCACATCTTTTCCATCCTTTTGGATTACGTAAAAGGTAGAAGATATCTTAGTAAGGACTTATGGTATTGCCAAGCATACATTTTTTTTTTCAGTCAAAGTTTTGTTACACTTTCAGGAACAGTGCTCATATTAGTGTCATTTACAGGATATTTTTTTGTGAAACTACCGTAATGAGCAACCACTTGTTCCTCCTGAAGGAAACAAAAAACTGAAGTCCTCTTCAGCTCTCTAACCCTCCCCCAAAGCCTTTAGAACAGTGTACAGTTGCACATGTTCACCCAAAAGATGATAAACGTGTCTTGTGGTATCCTCCATCAGCACAGCATGGACAGCCGAAACCAGGCATGAGCTGTTCTGGGTACCATTGGCAACAATGTTGGTGTTGATGAATATATATTCTGTAGGTGGTCAGTTTTGCTACTGGCCACAGGTTAGAAGTAATTTGCCAAATCACTATAAACATAGAAAATAAAATCTGTTTCTTTTTTCATAAAATTATGTAATTAGTTTTGATTTGGTATTCTATGCGTTTGGCTTGAAGCCTCCAGAAGAGGTGGTCAGACTGGTCTACATCTCCTTTCTAACTCCATGGCTGCCTTCACAGCATCAGTGTAAATACCACTTACATACCTACATGTGTAGGTGTCTTTATTTTAAAACCTTTTACTAATAGGTAACACATCAGGCATAATGTTCTAAACATAGGCTGATTCCATGATTTACTATAATTATATTCCATAAGGTTATAATTAAAACAGAATTAGCAGACACAAAATCATTGAGCCTTGGGGAAATGCAAGGTTAGGTACCTGTGCATGTTTAGTCAGATTTGCATCAACCATTCAATACAGAATCATGCTTTATAAATGTTTTTGTTTAAACAAAACTTAGTTAGTATATATTATTGATTAATTCATATTGAATTCACTGCCAATAACACTGTAACATGTATTTGGCTGAACTTCATCTAATACAAACAACTTCTTCTTTAAGGCACATTATTCCTCCTCCTCCTACTAGTCCCAGTGCTCAATACTACTTGTGGGGTCCACCTAAGAAGCAAAGTCATTTATGTAAAGCACAGAGATTAAAAAAAAAACATAGAACTAAATGAACCTAAAGGAAGTATGAGAATTGAAGCAGCAAGTCCAAGAATAGCCTGCTGTACCGCAGCTGGAAAACAGATAGCAGGCAAATTTGTTTCTCTGTATAGGTGCACAGCTTAACCACAGAAATCCTGTTGTTCTTGATTTTGGGGTTGCAAATAAATTGTGGTGACTGGATGAATTTACAGATTAACTTGAATTCATATGAATCCAAATAATGACATCACCATATTTATTGAACAATATGTGTACCTTGGTAATGTTTACTAATAGTACAGTGTTGC
The DNA here is from genome assembly GCF_017591425.1 of Ochotona curzoniae. Classification (NCBI taxonomy): domain Eukaryota; kingdom Metazoa; phylum Chordata; class Mammalia; order Lagomorpha; family Ochotonidae; genus Ochotona; species Ochotona curzoniae. The sequence goes on from NW_024466502.1 coordinate 13,923,382, forward strand.
TCCAGTTATTAGAACAACTGAATTCTGTTCCTATATGAAAAAAAAATGTGATTAATGGCACTCAAATTGCATGTCAGAATACCTGATTTCAACACCTGGATATAACAGCTGATTCCAGTGCCTTCCCAGTGCGGCCCCAGGAATGGGGCAGTAACAACTTATGTAATCTGGTTTTGCCATTTATGTTTGTGTGTGTGGTGGGGAGGGCAACAAGGAGCCAGGATGGTTTCTGGCTGCTGGATTAGCCCTTAACCTGGAGTCTGTTGACAGAAATGTGAGGAGAAAGCTGGTGGATACAAGCTTTCTGGTCTTTTTCTGTCTTTTTACTTCTCCAGCAAGTATTTTTTTAAAAAGATTTACTTATTTTTATTGAAAAATCAAATATTCAGAGGAAGAAAGACAGAGAGGAACAACTGTCTGTTGATTCACTTCCCAAGCTGTGGCAACAGCCAGAGCTGCACCGATCTGAAGCCAGGAACCGGGGGCCTCTTCCAGGTCTCCCATGTAAGTGCAGGGTCTCAGAGCCGTAGGCTGTCCTTATCTGCTCTCCCAGGCCACAGGCAGGGAGCTGGATGAGAAGCGAGCTGCCGGGATTAGAACCAGTATCTATATGGGATCCCTGTGCATGCAAGGCGAGGACCCGAGCCGCTAGGTATCACGCTTGGCCCTCAAATAAATATTTTTTAAATTATAGCCTATGAATGCAGCAAAATGAATTTTATTGGCCCCTTTAAAAGTGGAAATTCAACTACTTTGTTGCTTTACTACTGGATGCAATATCTATATGAATGCTACTTTGCACATTTGCATGCAAACCTGCTTCCTTAAGAATGTTAAGATTATTTTCACTCACGGAAGAATATAGCCTGTTACTATTTTTGATCGAGCCAAACATATTGGCTGTGGATATTTTCCTGTGTTGCTATTCCCTCCTTTAACCTAAGTTCCTGGAAAACATTGCACACTTTACTTGGGGGAAGAAGAGAGCATGTTAAAATTGGTCCTTACTTCAGGATTTTGAGTTACACAAGATTTGATGTTCAAAACCGCTCTTGAGTGAGAAGCCTGAGGAGAAAATGGAATTCAAACATATACTTTATCATTGATTTGCAGGGGCACAAAGTAGTGAGGGAGCATAAAAAAAAAAAACTTAGTTATTTCTCAGAAAAAATCTGTAACGTTCAGATGATAAGTGAATTAAAAATCCTTCAGAATGATACTGCTCACTGAGTCCATTCACAAATCTTCCCTATGCCCCAGAAAAGGCATACGTTTCAGCACTGCCCCCCCAAAAAAAAACTGCCTGTACTCTAACAAACACATCATGACGCCTAGCAAGTCCTCAGCAGTGGACTTCTTTGGGGATGTCATACTTTTTCATGTGAAAGAGTTTGCAAACACCTTTCCAGCTGCATACAATGTCTGCATCTTTCCCATCTACTCTTAAGGCAACCAATCAATTATGACTCCTGTGTGAACGTTTCCCATCATCCCAGGGGGACCCGTTTCTTCTGTAAAATACACTGCATACACTCATTGCTTCTGTCTCATTTTTCTGTGTCTGTGTTGTAGACATCCCCACCAGTTGACAGATATATCAAGTGAATCTCAGAAAACAAGAAGACACTCACCAGAAGATTCTGGGCGTACTTCCGCAGGCAAATCAATGGCTGTCCTTCCTCAAGAGAGTCATAACTCAATATTGTCTAATAGAAGGTATTCTTCTTACCCTCTTTCTCTCCAAATGGGGATAAAATGTATGCCTATCTTATGTAAAACCACAGTAATAATCTCACATGTGTGTTTATACATTTATCAGAGACTCAAATTATACCCAGAAAGATGTGTCATTGTTAGATGTTATTTAATTGTTTAAAAAAAGTTTAAAGAAATGTAAAGGTCAACTGGCCCAATTGATGGTTACACATTGTGTACATGTAAAAAAAGTCCTCCTCATCCCTCACCAGATTGTGAAATAGAATATAAAGTGAAAACATAGATGTTAAGATCTAGTAAGTTGTGCCTTCATGATAAGGAAATTTATCTTTTCTTATCTATTTACAACTCTACCTATATATCATAGAACAGTATCACAATAATTATCATAATTCCTGGAACCCACCTAGTTTACAAATGTCCTTCATTTTTTTCTCTAGAAACAACTCATTCGCACAGTTGCTTTAGAACTATTATGGACTAGAAGGTATGAGTTAGTCCAAATGCATGATAAACTGATGATGAGACTTAAATAATACATATTTAATGCATAAGTCACCCTATTATATTGTTACATAAGTATCAATATCTTTATGTTTATTTTTCATATAATTTCTTAACTCAGTATATATAATTTGAATACTGTTACCATAATGAAAAATGAAAGCATTTGGCGTGTTTATGAATGTGAATGTCCACCTATAAATTCAGACCAGCAAGAAATACTGCTCCTTTTTGTTCTCCAGAAATCCATTCCTTTCTACACTAAGGACTATATCTGCCAAAGTAGGAAGAAAAAATATCAGTAATCGTGTACTTCTTTCTTAACTTTACATTAAAATTGGGTTTTGATAATGGTAGTTTGGAGTTAAGTGTTACCAAACTGCCTATCTTCATGTTATTCTGAGAAAAAAATACCAAGTTGTGTCAGTTCCATAGCTATTTTTTCTTTTAATCATAGTTTGGGCTCGGTGGTGTGGCCTAGAAGCTAAAGTCCTCACCTTGAACGTGCTGGCATCCCATATGGGCACCAGTTCTAATCCTGGCAGCTCCACTTCCCACCCATGCAGCTCCCTGCTTGTGGCCTGGGAAAGCAGTCTAGGATGGCCCAAAGCCTCGGAACCCTGCACCCGTGTGGGATGCCCAGAAGAGGTTCCTGGTTCCCGGCTTCGGATCGGCACAGTACTGGCCGTTGTGCTCACTTGGGGAGTGAATGTTCGGATGGAAGATCTTCCTCTCTGTCTCTCCTCCTCTCTGTATATCTGACTTTCCAATAAAAATAAAATAAATCTTTAACAAAAATTTAAAAAAGTAATAATCATAGTGCCAGTGATCCACAAAGCTTTTGCCATTTGAGGTCTTAGCAGAGCTCTCTACTCCTCTCCTTCCCAGTATGAAGTGAGTTGATAAGTAAGTGGTTGATAGATAGGACAAGCAGATGATAGATACGGAAATTGACAGATAATAGGTAAGTGGGATCACCAAAATATTACTACGGAAGCTTTTATCTCCCAACTTTTAATATAAGCCTTCCTCTACTCCCCTCTCCTTTTTCAGAAATTTTCTTCAGAAAACTACCTAGATTGCCTAAGTGCTTAAGTTTTGGAAACCAAAAGGAAGAAGACTCAGGCCACTAACATGTTTAGCCTTATCACATACCTTCCTTCTCCTGACCTGACATTTGCTAGGAGCAAGGGGAGCAGGTCCAGCATGATGAGGCAAGAGCAAGAGAAAATAACATTTCAAATCAATATTGAAAAGTCTCAAAGCAACAATTCTACGCACCAGTACTTTTAACCTTGTAGTAAACCACCATTTCATGCCACAGATAATAGGTAAGGGATATCCAGAGAGGGGAAACCAAAAGCACCTGGAATCCAGGCCTGGGAAGGTATTCCAGCATCAGCTCATCGCCTCCACAGTGTGATCCTCACTCAGATATTAACATTTGGATTTCCGACCTCGTTCTACGTCCACATGTGTATCTACAACATTCAACTGAAGACAGGTCTTTTAGGGGAATTCTGTCGGCTTCTGAGTGCCCATACTGTTAAAATTTTTTAAATATATATATTTTTGATAAATAATGTGAAGTACCTTGACATATTTGTTCTTGTAAGGAGTTATTCGAATATCCCAACCTGGACCCAGCGCCATAACCTCTTCCTCACAGCTCACGAAATTCGTGCCAGTCCAGCCATCCACCAATCAGGCATTTCACCTGAGAATCCCACCCGCCAATCTCCCAGCCCCTTCCCCAACTCCACCCACTTACCAATGATCCTTAGGTAATCACCTGTGACTCTCTCAGGCAACAATCCCTTGGGGTCTGCCCTCAATCCTTCCCAATCCCCGCCCCCCACACCTTATTGGCTCCCCAGAATGACGTAAAGGCCCCCAGTTGCTCTCCCTCTTCTCCTTCCACCTGCCTTCCTCCTCGCCTCTTCCTCCCCCATCCTCTCATCTCCTCAGTCCGTTCCTGTTCCACTGGAATAAACCTCCTAAGATACCTCCTTGCATCTGGTGTTTTCGGCTCACGGTAAAGAACCAGGCTGCAGGAGTTAGCTGCGTGCAATGTCGTAACAACTGGAACTTTCACTGTTTTTAAATAACTAGCAGTTCTTACCTTGTGTGATTGCGGGCATTTGGAGGGTTTTCTTAAGCTCTAAGATTTCTTACCTTACCTTGACATGGAAAGAAGGTTTGAGATGATGTTTTCTTCAACTCAGACCCTGATTCCTTCACGTTTGGGAAGTAGAATGAGTTCCTTCCCTGTTTAGTTTGCAGAACCGAGTCCCCTTCTGTGCCACTGAGCAGCCTTTTTCCAGCCCCGGGTTCAGCCTGCCTGTTTACTTCAAGCCTTTGACTCGCCTCTGTCTTGGAGAAAGTTTGACAGCCATAGGATCCATGTTTGTATGCAGTATCTTCGTGTCGCCTCTGAACAGGTGGATCAGCTCGCCTAAATTGGGCTGCTTAGGAGCTGCCGCAGTTCTCTTTCAGTATCAGTTTTGTCAGCAATACAGACTTTATTTTGTATTCACCCTTCTATGTGACTTTTTGGTCTTACGTTTAAGTTTATATTTTCATGGAGACAATAATGATGCAATTTTAATCTCTTCGAAGACATCAACCATCACTTTAAACAAGTTCCTTAATTTCCAAAATTAAGGTTTGCCTCATACAGAACTAAACCAAGTTTCAGAAAAAAACATGAAAGGGAAAAAAAATGCATTTTCAACACGCTGCCAAACAAAGATGACTGTAATTTTTGAAATGTTTTAATTTGAATTTCTAAACTGAGTTAAAAAAAAATGTACCACTCATTGGTTTGTCATAGTTTTGATCTCCATTGCAGTTGAATTCATCTTGTGTATTACTGTGAAGTTTCCAAATATAAATCAATGTGACTTATTTAACAAATACTTCTGAATGTGACTCAGGCACTCAGGCTGTATCCTTATAGTGGCTCACTTGCTTCTGCCCTCCCTGCATCCATATTTCCTTCAGTTCTGCTGCTTACCACAGCCTTTAGCTTCTGACATATACCTTTCATTGGTATTGGAAGGGCAAGATAGGAAAATGTTATCGAGACTACTATAGATTCTATGAACCATTCAAGGTCTAAATTCAATATGATCTTCTACATAACCATAAAGTTGTGTAGTTCTCCGAGGGTCTCTATGAAAAACTATAAAGTTATTGCGTCAAGATAGAGTTTTCAGTAGAAATTCCCGTTACATATTCTTTTCTTCTGTGAACTAATAAATGATCAACTTGAATAGAAAGGACGATGAATATCTAGCTTAATGAGTATATGTTAGACTTGTAGATATATCAAATGTAAAGGACTAAATAAATTACAAAGAAACTGTTTTTTCCCACAAACAACACTGACAATATCTAGAGACAACACAAATTTTCATAAATTAAGCATACAGTTGAAAATAGCTGTAACTTCAAAACCGGCATACATAGACATGCAAATGTTATATATATGACATAAGTCAGAGTAATAATATGCTGTTATTTTGAATTCAAAATTAAAAATGGACAGTAACTTTTACTGTGGGTTATTTAGTTCAAATGGTTTTGTATATATATTTCCTCCATCTTTTGCTTTATTTGCTTTTTTGTTAGTCCTATGTCATTGAAGTGAACTAACAGTTTGTCACATTTTTATGTAATAGTATCTTCAACTCCTAATTCTGTTAGCATTGTTTGTTCTGCAATAAGCACATTTTGGAGTTAAGACCAATTTTCCATTCCTCCTTTCTGCTCCCTGCATGCTCCGCTCAGGCCCCTTGTGTCTGTCCTCTGAGTACTGAGACTCTTCCTTTTCAAAGGATTTCTAGATGACTCAGCCAACCATGAGCTTTCATCAACATCTCTAACAAGTTAGGAGTGGAGGAAGAGCACTTTCTGGTATATTCTTTAGAAATAGAAATTTTAATAGAGATATTTTAAACTGTTACATCAGATTAGTGATATGCCTATTTCTGGTCAGTTATTTAGCAAATGATAGGTTTAAATGTGGTATTTGAAGTCCTTTAGAATGTTACCAGGTTGTCAAATGAACAGCATTTCATTAGTATCAACTAAATATCACACACTGAACTAGCTGCTAGGATTGAAGATTGCCATGCAACTTTTCAGTCGTTTATTTAAAACATTCATTCTATCCATTCTATCCTTCCATCCAGGTGTTACTGAACATTCTGGAATCTGTTAATGTCTGTGTCTCCTGTTACAATAGAGAGGAAAGAGGTTAATATGAAGGAGGTTGCAATGTCATATGTCCACAATGAATCACAGTGTTTTACACATGTTGGGTTGATGAGTAAATATGCCATGCAATGTGCTCCGTGCCAGGCAGACAAATAGCACCTTCCCACTGTAACTTAATGCACACTGGAGAAACTGGACTAAACATACTCTTACCAGTGAGTAAGGAACCATGACCCCTGATGCTCTTGCGCATAACAGAGGACCTGCATTCTTAGAAATAAATTTTCTAATCTCTGTATCATAAGCCAGTGTTGTTCTATTTTGCCTGCCTCTCTCATTGGCCTAATAATGCTTTCCCACATCTAATTTATCAACACCTTCGTTTTCTCTTTTCATAAAATTAAAATTAAATATCTTTTGAGCAAATACCCTTTTCTTCTCTGCCTCCTTCATTTCAATCCCCTTTCTCTCTACCCTCCTTGGTTTCTTTTCTTTCTACCATCAAATGACACCATTAAATTGTAATAACTGAAAGTATTTAAAGTGAATACTTTGCTTTAAAAATATTCATTTATATTGCATCTGTGAATATATTTCTATATACTCATACATATATGTACATACATTAGAAATGGTATGTTATGTCTAATACATTATTAATATATTTATAAATATTAGAATTGGTAAATTATGTCTATTACATCAAACCCTTATCGGTAAATCTCTGTCATAATGGTTTTCCTGCTTTTTAAAGTTTTAGTTCAGAGCTGTAAAACTTTGGTAGAGTAAGATGTCCCCTCTGTAGCTTCCTTGTCAATTAATGCAGCTGAACATCTAACAAGAAGCACATGTTGAGATAGAGCTGTACTGAGGCTTGGACAAAGAAGACACATGTAGTAAAGCCTGCGTCTGCATGGTGTGGCTTCAGCTTTAGAAGGAACTGAAATAATGAAGAAGTCCTCAGTGTTATCTGAGATCATTTTGACTTTTGTAGTTAAAAATCAAAATGCATTCAAGAAGCTGTTGTAGGGAGACTAACAACTTGGAAAATGTCACATATGTGACTAGCAAACTTTCATTAGCGGAGTGTGCACTTCTGCAGGTGTCAAACTGAATCGCATCACAGTAAGAACTGGCAGGAACTCAGCGAAGAATGCTGAGTGGTGGATGGGAATTCTTGGCCTTGTGGCCTTCTTGGACCTTTGTACAATTCAGTGACTTTTCATTAATTATGTTGTCAGTGCTGTGCAGACCCTGGCAACCTGAAAGAGTTCCTCTATTCCTTGGAGGAGAATATATCAGAAAGACCTACAAAGTATTTGCCAACCAAGTACTTGTCAGAAATATTTACTACCTACCTAACTCAGACAAATTAAAGGAACTCAGGGAAAAAATGATCTTTTCCAGCGGGGGCCCTTGTGCTCACAAGGCAGAAAATTCAAATGGATTTGAGTTGCTGACATGTGAATTCATTTCTTTTCTAGTACTGAAATAAACTTAGCTTATGCAAGACTAGAAACATGTTATTGCAGTACTATATATGAATATGAATCATCAAAACACAAACCACGATTTCTGTTACTGTTATTTTCTTAAGCATTGTGAAAAACCTGGACTTTTAATAATTCATCCTAGAAATTCAGGACTCAGGTTTTGTTTTCATATTGCCTATGTTTCAATGGTAGAAATGTAAATCTAATTTGGATGATTTAAGTAAAACATATAAAAATCTTAATGTGAGCTTGCTATTTTAGAGCATTTATATTAGCCAAATAGTCAGTTGCAATGATATTTTTAATTATATATTCATCAATGTTAATAAATCCACATAAATATGATTTCCAAAAAATGCAGAGAATACCGATATATCTGATATGTAAGTAACATCATCCTGAAATGTAAAGTCAATACTAATATCTAGTCAACAATATGAAAAAAATGAGGTATATATTTTAAAAGAAATTGTTTATGATCACAAGTATAATTAGGGGTTCATATTTTTCTCCAAAGGGGAGAAGTATCATGGTTTCTGATTCTATGAATTATACAAATTTAGATAATAAATGGCTCCATAAATAAAGCAGTAGAGAAAATTGGAAAGAGAAAATCAGTACACAAAATTCTACAACTCACAGAAACCATCATTTAAACCTAACACCCCTTGAATATTTCATAAACACTTTACAGTGAACAATTCAAAGTAAAATCAGATTTTTTTTTCCAGCAGACTAACTTATTAATCTTCATCACAGAAAAATCCATCAGCTACATATTAGCAACAAACAGGATTAAAGTCTGACCCTTCTTTATCCTAATCTCTACCATTTAATAAATTCAGGTCAATTATGCTTCTACCTTGCAATGTAAAAAAAAAAAAAAAGTACTCGCTGCTATCTGTACCATTAAACAGTGTATTACCCAGTTTCTTGGCATCCTTTGATTTCCTCCTGTCATTTTTTTAATGTTTGTTTATTTGAAAGGTAGCATTACAGAGAGGGCAAGGCACAGAAATGGAGAAAGAGCCCCTAAGAGTAAGCTGGAATCAGGAGTGGTGTCATAGCCAGAACCCATACATGCCAACACTGGGTCTGGCATCCCAAGCCACATCTCCTCTTTTCCTTTCTCCTTCTCCATCCCACTTCCCCTCCTCCCTGATTTAAATGACATGCAGAACACTTCATTTAACAACAGCATAATGCACATTTATTTCAAGCGCATATTAAAATATTTGTGAAGGTAGAAAAATGATGCCATGAAAGAGGTAACTCAGACAAACAAAACCTGAAATGTTTTCATCACCACTCCTGTTACCACAAATGCTAAATAGAACTCTCCAGATGGAATTAAAGAGAGATAAGCAAGTAAGAAGAGGATGGATGGAGAAAGCACGCTAATATCACAAGCAAACTCACAACCCTTTAATACTGTGCGTGAGCCACTGATAACTTCAAGGTGAAGAACAAGAGTTTATAATCACTACACTAAAGCATTAAGGGAAACAGTTAAAATACGAGTAAAAAATTGAATGTGAGGAAGAGTGAAACATAAATGTGGACTTTGCCAGGGTTTCTTATCACTGTGCTTTTTGATTCTCTTTTCCTATCTCTAGAAGTATCATTTCAAGATAATATCTTGTAGCCATAAAAACATTTTGTAAGCCTCAAGGTAACCATAGACCAAGGACCTGAAACAATCTCACCAAAAATGAAGACCAAGGGATCCAAGCACAGCACTAGAAAAAATTCACATAACCACAAATGAATATTGTAGGAAAAGGAGAAAGAAGACAGCAGCTGTAGCAAAATCACAGCAAAGTACCAAATAGGCAATGTTGAGATATTACCTATCAATGGTACCTTAAATGTCAATGTATTGTATTCTCCAATAAAAAGACCTAGTGTGAAAAAAAAAAGCTGGCTATAAGTATGTAGTGTATGTAAGAATATTGCTTAATCCCTAAGACATACATAGATTCAAAATGAAAGAAGGAACAACATATTCCATGCAGATATAACACAAAACAAAGCAAAAAAAGTCATACTTCTTTGATATAAAAGATTTCAAATCAAAACTAGTAAGAAGAAACCAGGAAGGTCATTACATATTGATAAAGTTTTTAATCAAACATGAAGTAAGAAGAAATATCATTTATAACTACATTACACCCAGTAGTGGAGCCACCAGCCATATGAAGCAACTATTAAAGAGTTCTAAGGGGAGACACAGATTTTAACGGAATGCAATAATAGAATACTTTCATAACCTACATTCAGAAATAGACAAATCATCCTGGCAGAAATCAGCAAAGAAACAGCAGAGTTGAGGCCTAAATCAGTAAGCTAACAGACATGTCTAGAACCCTCAGTCCCAAAGCTACAGCATATATAAGCTCAGCAGTGCATGGAACCCTGGGACACCTTCTGGAATACATCGTACAATAGTTCACAAAGCAATGTTCAACAAATTGAAAACAATGAAAATCAGACTGAGTTTTTTTTTTTTTTTCTGATCACACAATAGTTAAACTAAAAACTTTAAAACCTTAACAGGTACATGGAAGTTAAACCATTTTTACCCAGACAATCCATGGATCAATGAAGAGATGAAGCAGGAAAGAAATTAAAACATTTATTGAAGTGTTTTAAAGTAGAAACATAACATGCAGAAATCCATAAGAAGCAGAAACACTACTCAGAGGGGAGTTTTTAGCAATAAGTGCGTTCATTACAGAGAACACAAAAATCTCAGAAAAGTTAACATTGAAGCTAGAAAGCAAAACCAGAAAAATCCAAAGAAAGCAGCAGGAAATAAATATATATACATTAAACTCAAAGCTCAAATGAAGGACTGGACTAAAAAAAGGTGAAGCTTTTTTGGAAATTTGATAAAAGCGTATTAAAGATAATAAGATACGAGCTGCACGCCACAGCCTGCTCTACCAGACTACGTGAGTGTCACTCACCAGCATCACCCGCCCCTTCGCAGCAGTTAGAAGCACCACGGAAAAGGACACGGTGTGAGAGCTTTTCACTGCGGGTCAGGGAGCTCTCCACAACTGGTTGTCACTTTAAGATCTGGAACCAAAGAAGGATATCACTTTCACTATTTCAGCTGGACACTGGATGACCTAACTGGAAAATTAGGCAAGAGAAAGAAATGACGGACACACCAATTGAAAGGAAAAGTGTCGAGTTGTCACTGTTTGCAGGTGACCTGATTTATGCATGGAACCTCCCAAAAAATCTACTGGAAAAAACATTTTTTAACAAATTCAGCAAAAATCCTGGATACGAAGTCATTTTTTAAAAATTCACTAGTGTTGAAATACTTAGATAACAATGTTTAAAGGACTGAATTCATATAAATCTATTTGTCACAGCAAACTAAATTAAAAATAAAATATGTTTGCTTGAAAAAAATACATATAGAATTTATGCAATGTATCTCCAAAAAATTAGTGAGTTAAAACTTACTAAGCAACTTAAGCAATTTGAGGCAGAATCAAGATGGCGGAATGGGGAAGGACACATTTAAACAGATGGAGAAACATTTAATCAGCATGGAGCAGAGAGGACACATTCCAGGAAATAGGAGAGGACAGAACAACAGCAGAGGGGCACCTGGAGACTGACAGACACAGGAAAGCAGGGGACACAATGGTGTGGTGTTGCAGTGACTGATACTCCAGCAGCATTTAGCTAACGAGTGATCTGAACTCCACCAGCAGCCAGAACTCCACCAGCAACCTGATGGTAAAGGACTTTCACTGGGAGCTTGGTAGGTGAACCCAGACAAAAAACCATCTGTTCTGCTGGTCCATTTGATTTTACCAGGAGCAGGGACAGGGCAGCAGATCTCAGGCGGGCAGTGTGAGAATAGGGTGAATTTCATAGCCCAGTCAGCCCCCTAGAGCTGAATTGTGCGCCATTTTCCGTTAGGAAGCAAAGGCAAGGGAAAGGACTGAGCATACGCTGAGCTGGGAGTGAGCTCATTTTTGACTCAGTGAACTGCAGCAACGTGGCATTCTATAGATTCCACCCAAGACAGGTCTGGGTAGCCCTCAGATCTGACAACCAGCAGGTCAAGAACTGTAGTAGTGGTACGTTAGGCGCCATTTTGTACACCATGGCAATAACTTTAGGACTGCAGGGGACAACAGTGAACTGTGCATGTGCTGAGCTTGCGAGAACTCATTGAGTTCCACTTATTGTGCTGGTCCTGCAGGAAAATAATACTGACTGTGATATCGTATAGGTCAAAATAGGTCCGCGTTGCACCCAGACCTAACGTTCAACAGGTTGCAGTAAGATCAGCGCCACCAACAACTTAGCTATATAGGATACCTGGTGTCTGTCTAATCCTGGGACCGTCTCCAACTGGAAGTGGGAGAAAGGTTGCAGAGACAATGGTGCAGCCTCAGCACGGTATCATAGGAGATGGAGAGTGGTGAGCCAGGAGTTGGAACTACACAGTTTTTGGTGGAAATCTTGTTAGAACCCAGACCTGGAACTCACTGGAGGGAGTGGCACAAGTGGCCGCAAGCAAAAAGTTGTGTACCAACTGCAATAAGTAAAATTGAACTGTAGACCTGTGGGCGACACAGCTCAGAAACCTACCCCAAAAAGAAGATTCTGCTAACCAGAAGTACAATGACCAAGAGCAAAAGAAGAGGCAAAGGCAAAATGAATATTACTGAAGACTTCCCTGCAAAGGAGCAAAAGCCTTTGCCAACCTCAGAGTTAGCTGAGGAAGACATAGAGAAAATGGGGGACACAGAATTCAGAAAACTCGTGTTAAAGCTTCTGATCAACAATAAGAAGCACATACAAGAGTTCAAATAACTTAAGGATGCGATAAAGCAGATCAAGGCTGATATATCAGAAATTAAGAACACAGTAGAGCAAATTAAAAGTACAGTGAATAGAATGGAGCAAGCAGAAGAAAGAATCTCAGAATTGGAAGATATTTCCTGTTATCAGGGAGAAGCAAACAAAAAGCTGGAAGCAGAGTTGGATCAGGCCAAAAATGTATTCAAGAATTGAAAGACACCATTCAGAGGTCAAATATAAGAGTTATGGGAATCCCAAAAGATGCAGAAAGAGAAACTGGTTTTACAAATGTATTTAATGAAATAATCAAGGATAATTTCCCTAATCTAAAAAAATTGGGAAACAACATCCAGGAGGGGCACAGAACTCCCAACAGGCTTGGTCAAAAGAGATCTTCACCACGACACAAGGTCATCAAGCTCTCTTCAATTGAATATAAGGAAAGATCCTTAAAAGTGCACATGAAAAAAATCAACTGACATATAAAGGATGCCAATTAAACTCACAGGAGATCTCTCACGGGAAACTCTACAGGCAGGAAGAGAATGGAGTGACATATTCCAGATTCTAAAAGAAAAAAATTGTTGGCCTAGGAAAACATATCTAGCAAAGCTTTCTTTTGGACCCTGCACCCACATGTGGGAGACCTGGAAGAGGCTCCTGGCTTTGGATTGGCATAGCATCGGCCGTTGCGCTCACTTGGGGAGTGAATCATCGGAAGGAAGATCTTCCTCTCTGTCTCTCTTCCTCTCTGTATATCTGCCTTTCCAATAAAAAAATAATAAAAATAAATCTTTAAAAAAATTAATTTATGTTGATTTCAATGGAACATTTATGACAACATTAAAACAATTATAAATACATTTTCCAAGTCTCTCATAATATAGTGCAAGAATCAACATTATTCTGAAGTGAAAATCTTTCACACATGTTATCCACATAATAGAAAGTATACACCATGATCTATCAGAAATACAGGAATAAATAATTTTAAATCAAATGCTTGCAGCTTAAACTCAATGATACATGAAAGAAGGGAGAGTACAGCATGACCAACTGGCATTAGCAAGCATTATTTTCAGTACTACAAGGTTGTTGCTGCATTTAGAAATAAATGTTCACCTAGTTAACAGAACAAAAAAAATGCAGTTTTATAGAACTAATTAAAATATCATGCTGCAATTGCAATTATGTTTCATTACACTATAATGATTAAGGAAAACTGTATATTAGATGTCCATGGAAAAACTTGCACAAACACGTCATGTTGGTTTATTTATCTTAACCTTGATTGATTAAATATCACAGTCATTCAGCAGTTGGAATATTTGAATACTAGTTGGCAATGGAAATGGATAAATGTACCAATCTATGTAACAATTCTGTGCACATCTCAATAAAATCATATTGAAATGCAGAACTCAGATTCGGAGTTTGATTTAAAGTTCCAGTGATATGAACTTTTAAAGTAACACCCAAAACTTAACCCAAAGATTTTTGAAAAGCAGGTCAGTGTTGGTCTGGGCCTGTGAGCAGAGGGGATTGTTTGGTGGGGAAGGTGTCTCTGCAGCTTTGAAAGTCATAACAGTGCTCCATTTCTAGAGTATGGCAAAGGCTACTCAGGTGTCCAAACCACTACAACTCACTGAGATCTACACTGTGCAGATGCGCTTTACCGATAAACTTGCTGTCCTTAGGAGTATTTACTGGGAGAGGGTAGCAGTGAAGAATTTGGAAGTGGTGGACATAAGTGAACTTATTCATAGACATACACAGTACAGCCTGGGGACTCCTAAATATGGTTCACTAGGTGTGCGAATGTGGAGGACGCAACCATAGCAATTTATACAGGTGTATTTCAGAGCCAGTAAAATGTGATGGGACAAAAATGCTAATGTGTGCTCATTCATATAGGCCAGTAACTTCTGCTAATAGATGAATTACATTCAAGGAGACAGAATCATTTTTCCTAATTAAGAAAAAACATGCTTAATAGATTTTCTAATAGAATATAATTGTGATTCTCTCTTGAAATAGCAATATATATTTCATATATCTTGAAGTGCCTTTAGTGCATTATAAATTCTATTTTCACATATATCTCTGATTAGTAGACTAATAAACATAATTCAGAATTATACTGCAATAAATTGAAAATCATTCAAAAACCATAGTGTAAGAGGTATAAAGGATCTAGAAATATTTATTCCAATTTGTTCATTTTTAGTATGATGACAGGAGACTTCTTCGGTGTCAGCAAATTTTATTACAGTTTCTGATTTTTAATTTTTCTTTTCTAGGCCCTTTAACACTTGTTCCTGAGTTATTAACGTAGATTTTGAGATTTCTTAGCCTGTGAATTTTCTTTTGACCAATTGATTCACTGTGGTTAATAAAACAAGGCAGACATGATAATACAGAATCCACCTTGAGTCACTGTGGAGAGGTTTCAAATCAATTTCCACAATGGGGGAAAAAAAAGGTTTCAAGTTTGATCAGTTGACCTGTGGGTACAAGGAGGGGGTGTGATGGATGGAACAGAGCTGTCTCGGTGAGGCCAATGTCTTCAAGGTCAATCAGGAAAACAGATTCCCAGGCAACCTGAAGAAACCTTTTCATTGCAATCCCCTTACTTGCTTGCATATTTTCAATAAAACACTCTGTTTAAATGAGGGTGTCAACATGGAATGGGGCATGGGTTACTGAGAGAGATTCAGTGTTTCTATAACTGTAACTGCTCAATAGATTTGTCTTCAAGTAGACAAATGTATCAGGCCCAAGGAGAAGTTGTAAAGAAAATAAAACTGACTTTGATCTGTGTTTGTTCTACCAGAAGCTATTACAGGTGATTTTAAATGCTCTGTTTTGGGGACAGCGCAGCTTGATGCTGAACTTCACTGTGCACCAAGTGAGGTCATGTTATAACCGATCAGCAAATTGTGCCAGAATAAGATGCAATTTTCAAAAGAATAAATCTCCTTTGAGTCTAAAGTAAATTAAAGTATGTTGTTACAAAAATTAAGCAAAAAAAAAAAAAAAGAAAGAAAAAAGAGAAAGGAGGAGGGAAGGTAGAAGGGTTGGAAGCATGGCTGCATTTTTAAAATGGTGTATATGAAATCTTTTTATATAAATAAAAAAAGAAGTAAAAAATAAATATTGCAGAGGAAACAAAAGCCTTGTTTCTTCAGAGAAGGCCAATATCCTCAAGAGTTATTATTTTAAAATAAGATGCAGGTTAAAAGGACTTAAATCAGGCCAATTGAAAAGGGAGTGTCACTGAGATCTAAGAATTAGAAACACAATTAGCATGAAGTCCAGCTCGAGGTGTGCCATACCTCCTGCTCTGTCTATGGCTTCCTGTGACCTTCTCCCAAGGGAAGATCTGGGGAAGGAACATCGTAAAGCTTAGGATGGAACCCTGGAGATAGAAACAGAAACAGGTAGCAAATATGAACTATGGACAGACGAACTCGGCACATCAAAAGCCAGTGATGAAAAGGAAATGGCAAGCTTTCTGATCTGACAGCATGAAGTATGCACCGAGTAATGTGCAACAGATAAAAGAGTAAATAGCGGAATAGCAGCAATAACACGTAAAAAGTGAATTCTCGAGTATTTGGAAAGTGACTTTAATCTGTGAATCAAAGGGAAAGAAACTCCGGCATCATAGAAGGCAGCAATGGGGATGGGAAAATGGCAGTCAGGTGAGGGTTATGATGACTTCCTCGATAGCCTCAATTGACCTGGCCAGGGGCATGCTGGCACATCAACAGGCTGACAATAGGAAACTAAAGTAATTGAACTTCGTGAACTTAAGGTTTGGGGATTGACTGTGTAAAGTGCCTAGACTTAAAGGAAGTGGCTGGTGGCTTCCATACATTATGGAATTTGGAAACAAAGCTAATGTAAGCTAATTTAAGTAGAAATGAAGGGGCTCCAGAGATGTGTCTGAAGGAAACTGGAGGAGCTGGGCTGGAGGTTGATCTCATGCAGGATTATTTGAAGTCTGTGCAGTCGCACTTTTCCTCGTTCTTGCTGGATCACATGGCTTCTGGCCTCTGCATTTCTTCAATTTTGGCAGTAGTCATCACTGCTCTTCTGTGATCCCAGAGGGAAATGATGGAGCTTTTCCTGCCAGCGGTACATCAGCACTGTGAAGTGGACTGCTGGGCTGCTCTGCAAGCTCAAAGCCTAAATTTCCAAGGCAAATCATTGTTCTTGTTTAGTTTCAATGCTGGACCTATATTTGGTCTCTGACTTATGCACAGGGCATGATACTTCCGTGATCATGTCACATCAACAGTGTATCAATAGCATTGATCCCTAGAGTGTCTAGAAAGGGTCCATTCCTGCAATGAATGCTGGGATCTTGGAATCTTGGAATCTCAACTGATAACAAGCTCTTTCACTGCACATCTGCACATGTTCTTGACTTTATTTTTCTCATCAAAACCATTTAACTATTTAACCATTTTCTTAGGTCCAGAGAGTTAACTGTTGTCTGGAGGAGAGGAAACACTCAAAGACTTCTGAAACTGTTATCCTATAATGGAGGACTGTGAAGAGTGGAAAAGATTAGTTAAAAAAAATGCTTTTAGCAAATACATAAAAAAACAACATGTCCAAGATACTATGTACATTTGTTTCAGCAGTGATGGTCAGGACCACATTGTCCCGTGAGTGTTAAGAAGCTGGTTGATAGCAGCGTGCCTTAGCAGACCCCTTAGAATGGGGCCTCATCTCAGTGGTCTGGAACTCTGGGGGCAAATTTTCAATGTTTCTGTTGCAAACAGATCAGAGCTTTGGGGCATTTTTTCCCCATGACAGTCTTGTGGACATCCCTTCCTGAAGCATTCCGAGTATGCCGCCAGCACTGTGGAGACCTCTGCAGACCCTTCAGTGCCATTTGGCTGCTTTCAGAACTTCAACATCTGTCTGATCTCTCTTGTCTCTCACTGTTGGATTGTGAAAAGAATGAAGTGGTGATCTTCATAAGGTCTTCAAGCATATTTTTAGATGCAACAACCTGTTTTGTAGCTTTCTTGTTTCTAGTCATGTTTGGCTAATGTTTTGCTCTGTCTCTAAGAAGGCAGTAGAGCTCCTGTCAGTGATGACTTGCAGTAACTGGAGGACTTGATTGCCATCTTCCTCAATCACAAGCAAAGAAATGCTCTGGATTCTCAGCATCAATAGTATCATCTGGTTTTTATTTAGGCAAAGCCTTACTCTGAGGGACTAGTACATTCTGACCCTTAGTCTCCTTTATCAGGTGAGAATGTAAAAACCACATATAAAGTTTATCCCCCAAAGTTTCTGCCACTTGGAGAGCAGCCTGTTTCTCCGTCAAGGTTAGGCTCTGGTTTCGGAGTAACATCACAACTCTCAGAAGACTTTGTACACTTGTATTAAAGCTTGAAAAGCCAGTGTGTACTTATCAGGTCATCTGGAAATCTTCCCAAGTCTTATCTCTCTGCAGTCTAGATGAGAAAAGGTGACCTGAACACATGTGACAGCTTTTGAACCCTTCTTCAATATCCTGAAGGTCTGATGTCTGGCTTGCTAACAGTCCTGGATTCTAGGGTAACTGGGGAATGAGTAACAACAGTGAAAGGCAGAAGGATTGGAGTCAGCTCTGCAACAGGCTTCAGGGAACAGGAGGGAAGACAGTGCACTCTTGATAAAAACCTTTGTTAGAAATACTGGGTCTACAATGAACAGTTGACAATAATCTAGCCTATCTTGCAATGCAATGAATGTCTGTACTCAGGCATCGTAGACCATTCCCTGTCTTGTGACAGAAGAGACCATATTAAAGCATAATTTTATAGTTAATACTTCTTTCTGAGAACCAAATCTCTCCATACCATGAATTCTGGACATTCTGTGGTACAGGACAATAACATTAAAAAAAACTTAGTATTGGAAAGGTAGAGTTACAGAGAGAGTGTGGAAAAAGCAAAAAGAGAAGTGAATTGCCTCCATGTGGCTACAATGGCCAGGCTGGGCCAGGTTGAAGCCAGGAGCCAGAGGCTCCAGCTATGTCTCTCACATGGGTGGCAGAAGCCCAAGTCCTTGTCCTTCACTGCTAACTTCCCAAAATCACTCACAGAGTATGCGTCAGAAGTGGAAAAGCAGGACAGAAACACATACTCGCGTGAGATGTCACTATCACAGCTTGCAGATAAACTTTTGCACCACAATACTGACTTCAATATTTTGTTTTCAATGTTTGATGAATAAAAACTCCTGGTGCCCAATACCACACTCCTAAGATGGGATTGCTGCTGAATGGCCAAAGAAAAGACCCCAAATTTCATGTATAGAAATAGATAATATAGCATAGACATGGAGATAATTGAATTAATCTTACTTAGAGAGTTGGGGCAGCTCCTTGATTAATTCGCATTTGGGGGCCAGCATTATGGCATAATAAGTTTAGCCTTTATTGTAAGCCTGGCATCCCATAGCAGACTGCTGGTTTAAGTCCTTGCTTTTTTGTGGATCTCTCTTCTCACATGCCTGGAGAGCAGCAGAAGATGGCCCAAGTGCTGGGGCCCTGTCACCCATGGGGCAAGTCGAGATGGAATTGTAGGCTCCTGGTTACAGCGTGGCTTTGACTGGTGATTGTGGCCATTGGGGCCTGGTTACAGTGTGGCTCTGTCCTGGTGATTGTGCCCATTGGGGAACGAACCTGTGGAAGGGTGATATCTTCCCTCCCTTTCTCTCTGCGTAGCAAACAAGCAATAATTACATAAATTACTAATAAGTGAATTTTAGAAACCCAGAATCAAATTCTGTTCTTTTAGAGACACCATTGTGCAGCTTTTCTCTGCCGATTCATGTTCTACTTCCTGGGACAGGCTTTCTCCTTCACACCTTCCGTGCTGTCTCTGAAATCCTTGGCAAGAACGATGCTTTCTTCAGTTGCTACATAGTCTCCACAGTTCATTTCTTTATGTTGCAATTTCACAATTGTAAGATTCATATGAACATCATTACAGTCAAGACTTGGATGTAAAGCAGTCTAATACACTTAGTAGGCTTATAATTGACTTCCTGTGAAAGTTCCTGCTTCGCGGGGATATTTCGCTATGATAGCTCATGCTCCATTCAAGTATTTCATCATCACCATCGTGCCTCTTCACTCAGAGATCAGTGTAAGACTGAGCTCATAGACGAGAGGGCTACACCCTGGATCTGAGCATCTGTGTGGGGTAGAAAATGCAAGACATTTGCAGCTCATATTTAACTCTTCGTACTGGGAATCTGAAGGCATTGGTTTAAATTATAGGCTTCCAAATTGAATTTTCTACTGCCCGCATATAGAAGATTGAACAAAAGGATTTAAGAGCCAGGGACAACAAGCCACAAACAAGGGACAAACTGAGGTATCTTTTTCCCCTGGCACTTGTAGGGTATCTGTTCCAGGAAGTTGTCTGAAACAAACATGTGTGTGAGAGATAAGCTTTTCGTGTTTTAAACTTTAGAAACTTGGATGCTTTTCATCAACTCATTTAGCCTATTCTGGCAAACTCAGGTGTGAAGCAGAAAATTTTGTTAGAAATTTCTCGACCTCAACACATGCTGTTTCTATGTGGGATGCCCTGAATGTTTTACACCTAACATGTAAAACATATGGAGCCGAGTTTTTATATTTCTGGCATTGTGTGCACAAGATTCTTCTCATATCTTTCCAATTTACTTCTGAAGACTGCCAGCTGCCTGCCCGGTGCCAGGGGAATCCTCATGACTTCACACTTTCAAGTCTGTAGCTTAAGAAACCATTTCCTGCTATGAATTCATTGTGGGAACTCAGAAATATGTTACCACATGCAAGAGTAAAAGATACAGATGAGCCTCAGGGCTGGACAGCCATCAGGAACAGGAAAATAATGAGGAACCAAGGTACTATCTTGCTCCAGGGTTCCTGGTCTTTGCCCTCCTTCTCTCCACAAATCAGCCTTATTCTTGTCTTCTGCTGACATTTCATCTGCAGTTCTTACGCTGCCGGCAGCCCTGCAGTCCCAAAATTTGTATTATTTCAGTTCAAGGAAATAGCTCTGAGTGGATGAAAACTTCCCAGTAGTAATTCCATAATCCTGAATTGTTCCTTATAAACAGGAAGGTTAGGTTGCATAATACAATCATACTTTCCAGAGGTCTGGACCTTTGGAATGTAAGAAAAACTCCCACTCACGTGGCATGGGAGTGAACCGGAGAGAGGCTTTGTAAGATTTGTGTGCTACCTAATCTGTAACCTCCAGGCTAAGTGCATTCCAATCCTGTTTGGGTTATGGTTCATGCCTATATAAGCAAGAATAAAATGGTTCCCTTTTACACAAATAAATAGAGCCACAGAATCAGAGTTCCTGTGGTCTCGCTAAGAAAAGGTGGGTTTATAATCAGAAGATCTGCTATTATCTGTGACTTTGCTGGTGCTATAAATATCACACTAGACAAAGCATTGGAACTCTTAAGTCCTGCATTTTAATTACACAAATTTGAGCTAAAGGTCTCACAGGTTGTTTTTGCAGTTTTGATAGGATTTTCAACTGGTTGTTTAGAGTAAATATTTTGATGATCTCTAACTCTTGTTGTACAGATGGTGATAGTTTTATTTTTAAGGACTCAAACTTTTTTACCAATGAGTTGAGTGGAAAAAAAAAATCATTCTAAATACCCAGTCCATTGATCTAATGCCACTCCCCACACACTAATTTCAGGGTATAATTTTTTTTCAAACAACACTGATTTCTAAGCAATCCAGTTAGAAAAATCCTTGAAATAAACGTTAATTCCTTATTAAAACTGTATTTGCTATGATTATACTACTGTCAAGTCTGAGAGTCCAGTCTACCAAAAGTGAGATTCCCACGGCTAAGGTGTTAAGCCCCGTGCTTTCACTGTGTCATCCATGTCTTAAATGACCTAAGTGGATGTTGGTTACCTCCCCTGTGCTTGATTGCTGTTCTCCCAATGTCTTCATAGTGATGGTCCACCCAGCATCAGCATGAAGGGTGGAGAAGCAGGTGTGGGATGGGTCAAGTGTTATCCTTAGCTGCTTCCTTTCTGTAAGGCAGCTGGAGGCACCAATAGTATGCCAGTAGCCTTCTTGCTCATTCTGAGGTGCCCAACTGAACCACAATCTTCCTGGTAATACAGGGCAGGATGTAAATGGCTAGAAGTATCTCTGCCTTCACGAAAACAAACTCTTTGTCTTCTCATAATGTATTCTCTCAAGACTTATTTTTAGTGGAACACTTAATTTAAAGACAAATGAATAATGCTGCTCTCTTGATCGCTTCCCGTTGCTGCAGGTATTAAATATGAATCAGGTATGTGGTTCCCCCAGTACCCATACCACGCTTTCTTCTTAAAGTTCACATCTTGCACGGAAGTCAGCATTTTCACTTTCAATCAGTGTATAACTCACTATGCTTATGAGGCTGCCCCATAGAGATTTTTATGTTTGTAACTCCTTTTTCATAATTCCTGGCAGACATAGACTAGACACTTAAATGTCAAACCTCTGTGAAGAGTGTCTGTAATGAATTAACACAGGGATTTATTAGTCATGCTGCATGACCCAAATACACAGTGTTTGTCATTAACGTAACATTTGCTAAAATGCGTTGTAATTGTTTATTTTTATGGATAGCATCTCACTAGTTAACATGGACCACTGAGAGGAAAAAATATATATATAAATCTTATTTTTAGTACATAATCGGTATCTGCTGGGTTACCTGACATTTAAAGCTGTCTGTGTATTTGTGTTGCATGAAAAAAATTAGTAACACTTGTTTACATTCTGGACAATCAGTGAATCAACACCAAAGGCAACGACAATTTGGTCAAGGGAAATGAAAGTCCCTTAAGAAATTGTAATGTTTAGATAGACATTTTTATTTAGCAGCAATGTTTCACTGTTTGAAACTTCAGAGCATCCGCACACAGATATTGACGATTGCATTTAACACTGCTGCTGGTTCAACACCTGAAAACGCTTTGAGATACTTCTTATCTAATCATCAATTCCTGGCATAATAAATATTGAATCAACCAGAGTGCGGAATGTTTATGTAGATACTTGAGGAAAAACATACAATGAAATCAATCCTCCTATATTCTTGCTGTATGCGCAACTCTTCCTAATAGTTGTGACTTATTATTTTCTCACAGGAAGAAGAAAGAAGTCTCATTATTGGAGATCATCGTATTTAAAGAAAGTGCATAAAACTCTACAATGGTGCTCATATTTCCTTTTTCAAGTTTGTATTAAATATGTGAAATACCAAGCAGAGACATGCACAGTTAGGTGATATGCAGACTGAAAGAGTGCCTGATAATTTTAAATTTTCATATTTTATTTTATTAGCAGACAGCCATAACTGTCTACTCTAATTCCAATATGCTTTTCCTTAGGGACAAAAGGAAAAGAAATGTCTGTCTAATTACCTCCCAAAAAGATTGCTTCTAAAATTCTGCTATTTATGAAAGAGAGTCAAAAGGTCTTAGCATAAGGTGTTTACATTTAAAATCTTTTGAATATGGTTAAGTGTAGAAGACCAATTCTTCTATTGCTTTACTGATTTTCTGGGCTTCTGAGCTTATCCTTACTTGGTGAGTAATTTGGATACTCTATTGTATTGTGAATGACCAACAGGTGACATTTAGATGTGAGACCAAGTGAAAATATATGTACTACGGTGGTTAACCATCACACACTAGTTACAACTATCACGTTTGTTGATGGAAACTCAGAGACTATCAATGTGGTATTAAAACACTTTTAGTTACTACTTACATTTTGATTGTTTTCTTCAGTTTTGTGCATTAATAAAGAAATATCACATTGGATTTTTTCATTTTTAGTTGTCATTTAAAAATTGTTGATTTGAACAGCAAAGTTCAAATGAAAAGAAAGCAGAATAGCAGAATTAGAGAGAGAGACTCCAGCCCCTGTTTTACTCCCCAGTGGCAGCTCTAGCTGGGACGATCCAGCATCCTCCTCTGCCTCTCTCACGCTGGGCAGGCGCCAGCCTCCACTTTGCTCCCAGGCCATTAGCACAGCGCTGGATCTGAGGCAGATCCTCCAGCACTCAAACCAGCACAAATACTGGGCGCTGGGGCCATAGGCGGAGGCTTGGTCACATGTGAAGGATATGTCACAGCACAACCCTGAGCTAACAAACATTCTGATAACAGATCCGTGCTGAGTCAGATTGCATTTTCATTCATTTGTTTCTCCAACTCTGGTCCTTGGACCAATAGCAATAACGTCAGTGAAACTTGTTAGAAATACAACTCTCAAGACTCAGTTTCACACTTAGAGAAGCCATGGTGGCAAGGCCTTGGCTTCCCTTTTAAGCTTTCCAGATATTCTGATGATCTATCCATACTGAAGCATGAAAGTGTCTGCTGTAGTGTTTTGTCTATTTGTTTTGTTTTGTTTTTACTTTTGCCCTATGTTGGGTTTATATCATTTTCATATTCTCCAGTTTTATTGCATAGTCATTCTTCCAAAAGTCACATGATTTCACATGTGGCACATTATGATGGTCAAGGCAATCACAAAATTCTGCTCAGGCTTAAGGTGAAGTATATAGACTCCATGTTTTCATAAAGAAGCAGGAAGCGCACATCATCAAAAAAATCTTTGATTTGAGACAGCATGAATTCATCTTTTAAATGGGCAAGTAACAATCCTTTGTGACCATGAATGATGTGTTAACATACAAAACTGGGTCTGGTGTGGTAGCCTAATGTGCATGTGCCAGAACTCCATTTGGACACTGGTTCATGCCCTGGCAGCTCTGCTTCCCGTCCAAGCCCCTGCTTGTTGCCTGGGAAAGCAGCTGGGGACTGCCTAAAGCCTCAGGACCCTGCACCCACGTGGAAGACCCAGAAGAAGCTCCTGGCTCCTGAATTTGCTTCAGCTCAGCTGTGGCCATGGCTGTCACTTAGGGAGTGAATCAGCAGAAGGAAAATCTTCCTCTGTCTCTCCTCTTCTCTGTATATCTAATTTTCCAACAAAAAGAAACAAATCTTCAAAAAAGTAGTATGACTAAGAATCAATGTGATCACCACAGCTTAAAACAAGGCATAAAGTAATAAACAACAAAAATTGGACTCATCATTTTAGCCAAAAAATATGTAAACTTTATGTTCACAGGACATACTTTGGTCTAGAAAAATTAAATAGTTCATTTTCTTATTATTACGTTAAATAGATTCAAATGAGATGATAGTATTCCAATATTGTTTCCTAGTCTATAAAATAAGAAAAATATTTAGCAAAGAATGAAAGAACTGAGGTAAGTACTTCATAGGAATTGAGGCTTTAGGTGTGTCATTTCTTTGCAAAAGAAACGGTTGATCCTATGGCATATCAACTTGAGGTCTCTTAACAGAACATATAGTTTTTGGTCAACCTTGAGCCAGATGATTTTGACTTTCTGGAAATTAAAGCTGGCCTCAGGAATGTAGGAAAGATTTTCTAGGCTATGGATGAAAACAGAGAAATCGCATCTCTGCATGTTGGCATGAAGAAGAAAGGTGCAATCAGATAAGAAATGGACAGAATAATGAGCTAAGTGCACTAGGAAGTGAGCCTACGGCCCAGCAGTAAATCCCAGCGCAGCAACAGAGGCCATGTTCAAGGATGATTCTCGGGGTAGGGTTTAGCTGTAGGCCTTGTTCCTCTCGGTCGCGCCGATGGTTGCTCACCATACAAGGTCAGCTTGGACATTCCGTGCCGACTGTTACTAATGGTGGCCAGCACAGGTGGGCTGAGTGCTTTTGCTGTTCTGGGCTAGGCTTTGTTGACACTGGCAGGATTCCTGCAGGCTTGGTGGTCAGCTGTGCACAGATAGGATAGCTCAGCTGTGCTATTTCAGATCAAGCATTTTCACATGCCTGCGGTCTATGCTGGCAAAAACTAGATGACCCAGCCATGATCCGTGCAGCTTTCTTCCACAGCATTTGGATGGGAGTCTAAAATAGTATGTGCATTACAGAAGACCTTTGGGGGTCTAAATTGGTACACAAAAATCACATTCTGTACATTTGCTAGGATTCCTGTCATCTTAGATTTGAGATGCAGAAAAACAGAAGAGATATGGGAGATACGGCAAAGTCACATGAAAGGAGAAAAAAAAAGGTTTCCTGAAGGAATTAATTGTGGCAGATACTAGTGTCTGATTTCAGTTCAAACTTTAGTGAGAGAAGACTGAAAATGAGTCTGCAAGTATAGAAGTCAAGAAACAACAGCTAAACAAATAGTCAAAGTAACATTGACTTGCTACTAACTTAAAAAATAATGTGTGAAACACCTGGAGGATATTTCCATGTGGATGGAACACATGGACAAGATGATGGTTCTAAAACACTTCAATATTTCCACTCACGAAAGAAAGCCCATGAAGATGGATTGGGAGGATCCATAGTAGGAACAAATGTGGTCTATTCACCCAGAGACTCAGATCATCCAGGGTATCAAACATAAAATGAAGGCTGTATTATATTCTAAGTATTGGGATTTTTACTTAGGGAAGAGGCTTGTCATGAAGATGTCCTCAAATGATCTTTATATTTGGTCATGTACTTCAGGCTACATGCATTTTTCCCCCACGCAATTGCAATTGCAATTTGGATTGCTGGAGTGTTGGCAATAGGTCCTTTGTCAAATGCTGCTTTCATCTCAATCACATGAAGTAACTTCAGTGAATCCAAACAGGTCCTAAGACTAATGTATGGGAGACGAGGATTCTAGGGTCAAGGAGAGGGATGCTAGAATATTGTTTGACAAGCCTAGATTTTCTATTAATATAATGAGAAGAAGGTACAAAGCTTAGTTTCCCCTTGATGTTTTTACAGTTGAGCTTCAGAGGATGGGATTCTTTTCTTTGGAATGCCATTAATGAATAGAAAAGAAGTTGTGTTGTCTCTCTCACAGGCACTGGCCGAGTAAAGAACATTATCCCAAGACATGGCTACACAAAGCCAAAATACTAGACTGGAGCCAAGAGGTAAATCAAATTACTAACATCAAAATAGACTGCTGCCATTCCCAATATATTCAGCAAAACATGAAAGTAATTTCCTAAAATAGTTTTCCCTGAAATGCTAACATTGTGACATACATACAAAATGGTAGCACTTATCTGTAACCCCAGGATAAAAGGTAAGGAGATTGTTCATTAAAGGCGATGATCACATTCAACTTTAGACTTAGAATTCTATCCTCTTCAACCCCCAGGAATCAGGGCACCAAACTTCAGCCCATGAATAATTTAGTTCTCAAAGCCCGGTTATTTAAAAAATACAGGATAGTTAATATTTAAACAATTGTTTAATTTTATACAAATGTATTTTTATGGCTTACTTAAAACTTAGAAGCTGACTTTTACATTATTACTCCAAATTAATGTTATTTTGCATTTTGGAAGTGGTATTACTTTGAGTAAGTTCCTAATATCTTTCCTATTGACAAACTTCATTTAAAAATAGAATATTGAGCTCGTTAAGAGTGGATGAATGTTTATCCAGTAATTTTGAATGAAGAACTAAAATACTGTAAATACAGATCATCAGTGCATCAATGGGGAAATGAATTTGTCTCTTCGCAATGCTATTTTCATTAGCCACATGTTTTCCTGGTTAGCTCTGTAGAATGAGTGCATCATTCCTGACATACGCTTCCCGGCACACTTGTTTACAATAGTTCAGTAATCATCAAGACACGAACGAGAAGCATGCTCCCCATGTGATGGTTCTGAATGCCACACAAGTAGCCACGCTTGCTGGATTTGGAAGATAGAACAGAGATTTTCCTCTTAATGTTCTGTTGAGAACTCTACCATAGAGATTGTTTTCCTGGCTATGGTTTTTGCTGTTGGAACGTTCGTTGTTACTTTTGTTTTGGTAACGCATTGCTGTCCTTGCTTTCCCTTTTGCTGTATTTGAATTCCATACTCTGAATTATGCAATGGATTTGAGAATAAACCTTAAAAGAAAAAATGTGTTTGTTTCCCAGGAGCATTTTTGAAGTTTCTTTCCATGTGCAGGTAACTATTTCTTACGCTTTTGTTGATCTGGGTCTAATTACTTGATCCAGTTTGGTTCATCTGTCTGTATTAGGAATGTTTCACAGCTTTCATCTCAGAATGCTAATCTATAGTATTTTAATTATGTTTTTAAAGGTTACCGTCATTTTCTACTAGAAATAACAACTAATTCATCCTTTAGCATTTTCCAAATATATTTTGTAAGCATTAAACTTTGTTATAATTAATATCACTAGCAGTATATTACCTGCCCTGGTCTGGATGTGGTTTGTGTGCTTCTCAGCTGAATGTGCTGGAATTGAACTGCCATGGTTCAGTAGCCAAAGGGAGAAAGCTTCAGTTTGACAATAGGGTTGAGCAGTGGGGCCTTTACAAGGTGAACAGATTTACACAGGGTCAGTGTGATGGGGCTTGAGGCTTGCATCTCGATGGTTTCACATTCACTCATACTCACACACTTCCACTCACATGCACACACACACGTTCATAGACACACTCACACACATATTCTCACATATGCTCACACGCATCCACACACTTTAACATGCACATTCATACACATAGCTATACGCACTTACACTCTACACATCCACACATGCATTCACACACATACATGCTATGACATACACTTACACTCAGACATACACACAGATGCACACTCACATATATAGAAATATACACACTAACGCACTTTCACACACTCACACATACGCACACACATACACACCTATTCCAAGTTTTTCACCTTGCAATGCTTCAATGAGACAACCTGCCAGCAGAAAGACCCTCTGCCATGAAAAGAATAACCCAGTGGAGTTATTGCCAGAGTCTGGATTCCAGGAAGTCAGAACTGTCAGCAAAGCAAGCTGC
The DNA here is from genome assembly GCF_017591425.1 of Ochotona curzoniae. NCBI lineage: Eukaryota > Metazoa > Chordata > Mammalia > Lagomorpha > Ochotonidae > Ochotona > Ochotona curzoniae. The sequence goes on from NW_024466502.1 coordinate 13,952,090, forward strand.
TTTACCATATAGAGTTAGCCTGCCTCAGATATATTACTATGGTAAATGAAAACTAGTTTAGGAAATACAGAAGAAAAACATTGAAAGGTTTAGTTTGTAGAAATAGGTGATCTTCATGATTGGAAAAAGAGACTTTGTTATTTCACAGCTGTACAGTACATATTCAGCCGCCTGTGATGGAATCAGCCAGTTGCCTCAAATGGATATGCACAATGAAGTAACTGACTCAGGAATTTCATTTTACTCCTTTAGTAATAAATTCAGCATTTGCCATGTTTTCATTTGCTTTGCTTAGATGTGGGAATGAATGGCTAAAGCAATGATATGCAACATGAGGAGAAAATTGTACAGTGCAGAGCACACACTGTTCACCTGTCATGCTTTCAGTGACATTGTCCTGAGGAGCACAGAGTCTCCCCAGCTTGTGCATCTCAAACATGGCTGACTTTTCTGATATTTACAAGACAAGGCAAGGAACCTTTGGCCAACTATTTCCAATTGCTATGTTAAAGTAAATGGTGCCTTGCTAATTCTACATCCATTAAATAGTTCTCATATTTTTGTTTGTTTTTAAAGATTATATTTATTTTTATTTGAAAGGACAGTTTACAAAAAGAAGGAGTGAGAGAGAGAGAGGAAGGGAGAGAGAGCGAGAAAGAGAGAATGTCTTTTATCTACTGGTGCACTGCTGAAATGGCTGCAACCACGAGAACTAAGCTAATCTGAATCCAGGAGCCAGGAACTTCCTCCAGGTCTCCAATGGGGGAGGAGGGCAGTGGCCCAGGGATTTCAGCCAACCTATGTTGCCTTCCCAGGTCATAAGCAGGGAGCTGGACCATAAATAGAACAGCTGGAACACAAATCAGAGCCCATAAGAGATGTCAACCCTGCAAGCTGAGGATTTAGTTGTAAGGCCACCATAGAGCCCCAAATATGTTTAAAAATATAGATGAATGATTGACGCTGAAACCCTCCCACTTGCGAATCGCTCAGTAAGGAGGACAGTCACATTCACTCAGGACTGAAAATTGGAATGTTGAACAACAAGGAAGAATGTAGCTAAGACACCTTCATAAAATCTATCAGCTAGTGGCAGTTCCTTTTGCTTTTCTCTTCTTAATTTTGCTCCAGCCCTGGTTCCAGCTCTAAATAATGACAAAGTCTTGCCAATTTTGCCTTCCAAATGCTTTGCAAACCTGTCCTTCTATTCTATAATGGCACTCTCATCATCTTGTAACCTGACCACTAAAACAAGCCTATTAACCAATTTTTCTAACTTTAGCCTTGCTCACATCAAATTAGTCTGTCACTGAACCATCAGATGTAAAGTAGAAATCTGATTCTGTCATTCATCTGTTTCAATCTCCTGAGTTATTCCCATTGCCCTGAGGATAGATTCCAAGGTTTTCTGTTTTTATTTTAGGCTTTTTATTCATTTACCTTATTTTTTAATTTGGAAGTTCCCCTCCCCCGAAGAGAGAGAACACACATGTATGTCTGTGTCTGTCTGTGCGTGTGTGTGTGTATGCACACACCTGAGAGAGGGAGCTCTTACCTGTGGGTTTCTTTCATGAGACCACAGCAACCGGGTTAGGGCCGATCTATACTCAAGAACCAAGTACTGAATGCAGGTTTCCTTGCATTGTCTTCTGCTGTTCCCCAGGGACACATCCTGAAGAGCCCAGCTCCACTCCAGCACCTTCAGTGCTCAGCCCTAGTCGGATATGCTCTCTGAATCATTACAACCTGAAAGGCTGTGGCTGTCAACACATACATGTGCGTGCACACACACACACACACACACACACTGTGTTCCATGAGCATTTTTGATTGACTGATACTCCTTGGGATAGAACTAAAAATGGCTACGTGTCAATACTGAGTAATGCATATAAAAATTTGGCTTGGAGAAGAGATATACTTGACATTGCAAGGGATGTTATTGTGCTTTAGAACAATACCTGTGAGGATATTTGAGGAAAGGAGAAAAATGCGAGTAAGAAAAAGTCTTCCTTCAGCCTGTGCACTGTGTCAGCCTGCTCATTCCTTCAGCCTGTGCACTGTGCACTGTGTCAGCCTGCTCATATCTTCTCATTCTGTCTTGCTCCACCCATCACTAGTTCACCAGCCAATGACCATGGCATTACTGCGTTGTTTATTCCAGTAGTACCAATTGAATATATTCTTAAACGAGAGAGAAAAGCAAATGCCAACCTTGACTCTTTACATATGCTTTGTTACTTATGCAGAATCCAAAGCCAATTCCTGCGTGTGCTAGAAAAGCCAATATATGACTCAATATGGTAAAGCAAGAATAGATATATTGTTCTTAGAAGCATGGAAAATCGGAACTAAGTACTTTCCATAAAAATTTCCCAGTGGAAATTGGCATTGATTAATGCAGGGAACTATCTTTCCAGAATAAGATGTTACTTCATTGTACTAGGAGAAAAAAAAAACCTAGATGTCAGGGATATTTTTATTCAAGTACAAACTATTAAAACCTTACCTCAGGTGCCCTATAGCAGGACCTCTCTTAAATATCAGCTTATCCATGACAGCTTGTCTTAAGGCAGATTCGTAAGGGCAGACACAAGCCACAACTCAAAGGCATGGACACTGCATTTATTGCAGAAGATTCTACAGAAGAAGCTTTTGTCCTTGCATCCCAACTGTCACCAACTTTCTTATCACAGTATTTGTCCATAAAGCTCACGGAAGATGATGAGTGTCAATCAAGAAAGCTTTCCTTTCTCCAGCTACTCACAAGGCACCCAAAGAATTAAAGCACCACGAATTCCATGATATCATGCATTTGGCCACAAAGAAATATTTCACATTTATCAACAGGGCATCAAGCTAGCCTAAAATAAAGGATGTTCTATTCCAGGTATACAGATGATCTTTTAAGCAGAGATAAAATTCCTTGTTGAAATATCTGAAATTCTTAATAAAAATTCCTGGAAGCCAGTATAATTTTTGGCAGCATATGCAAATTTAAGAGAAAGAAGTAATCACCAATCCATCACGCTAAAAAGTACTGACTGGGGTATTTTGGGGACAATGAAAGAGTTCTGAGCACTGGCAAAGCTCCTATTCCCGAAGCACAGCAGACTATATAAACCAGAGAAAAAGAGGAAACAATCCAAGACAATCCATCCTGAAGAGCCTCTTCACCAAAATTATAAAGATGATACACCAAAGAAAACGATGAACAAAGTGAGAAAAGACTCCTGGATTCAGCAGTTGCTCCCCCCAAAAAAGGGAATATGATGTGGTTTTGCATAAGATAAATAACGATTGTGGATCATCCTGGCCAAAAAAGTGTATGAAGCCAGAGGAGAAGGGCAGTGAGGATCAGCAAGCCTCAGGGTTATTACCTTCTTAGGAGACCAAGTAGATGGGAATGGCACAGATATTGGGATCTCAAATCCTCTTCATTCTACAAAGGGCTTTTTAAACAGAAGTGATGTGGTGTCAAAGTGATATGTCAAAGGAAGTAAAAAGTGGACAAGCATTAGTGAAAGAACAGTTAGGAAAGTCACGACTGTAAAGGTACTGGAGGGACAATATGATGTACTGACAAGAGATGAAAGGTGTTGTCCAACCCCACGAAATAAACCACACCTTCTGTCTGCAGGAAACCATGGATTTATGACTAAGAGATAAAAGTTCATAAATCAGCTGTTTTCTCCCCCAGGGCATCCATCACTTCCTTCTTTCTGTGCTTTCAAGGCTCGCAGGAAGGTAAACAAGAAAAACAGAAATAGCCACAAAACCTATGGATGCTTAGAAAAATGTCTGCAAGCATAGCTTATTTAAAAGGGAATCTGGCTAATCATAAGATACTGCCATTATCTTTATGCATATTTCAAAATATGTCCTTCTGTATATATTCAAAGATGATTGGGACATCCTGGTATGGACTCAGGCAGGCAAATGTTCGAGGGTCGCACGTTTGGAAGCCATGTTGCCTAGGTGTATGTAATCCCTCATGCTCAGCTGTCAGTCAAATGACTCCAGTGAATATCTTGTTACCTGGGAGCTGACGGTGCAGCTCCACGTGGCCACTCCACTTTACAGCCCCTCCGAAGTGCATGATTAAAAGGTACTCCATTTGTGGAGGATGAATGTAGAAGCTCCTGTCTCCCTTATCCTTTCTGTTCCTGGCCCACTCTCCCTGAGCATGGCCCTTGTGAACCTATTCCTCACCTTCTCAATGACTATTAACACTTTCTTAAACCATGCTGCTGCCTGTTCTTACCTAACCTAGACAGCAATGATTAGAAAAGAAACTACGGGGCACAGCACTGTGGCATGCAGGTGGGTTCTGCTGCTCTCATAACGGTGTTGGTTCCTGGGGGCTCTGCTTCTCTCCCAGCTCCCTGTAATGTGCCTGGGAAAGCAGCGGAACCTGGCCCAGTCTGCCTGATGGGACCATTTGCAGAACAAGAGCACATCGAAGCTCTCTCTCTGTTTCTCCTCCTCTATCAACCTGCCTTTCAAAGATAAATAAAGCAATCTCCTAAAAATTGCTGATTCAAATGAATATGAATGATTGTAGACCCCTTGGAAGACGTGGAAATAACAAAGCAGAACAAACAAATCCTAAATAGTTTTTATACCACAAAACTGGGTACCATTGTATTGTTCCTAATAGATAATAACCAAGAAGGGTTAAGAACTCAGAGCAGTAAGTTATTTGACTTTTAATATACAAAATGAATTTTCAGGGAAACCAAATAAAATATAAAATAGCAGCATATAAATCACATTGGCTTTTTATATATCTATGGCAACCTTTTGTGAAAACTTTCAGTAGAAAAAAGTCTACAAATTTATGAAGGAAAAAGAAAGAACCCAAAGAATTTGTGCCCAACCCTTTAACGCTTTTCTTCCTCTCTCTGTCTTCCGCAAGTTCTCACTTGTTTCCAGTTACTAATGTAAGAAAGTATTACACTGACATACTTAAGTTTCATAACCTCAATTTCTTTTTTAAGATTATTTTTATTGGAAAGGCAGATATTCAAAGAGGAGGGGAGACAGAGAGGAAGATCTTCCGTCCGATGATTCACTCGCCAAGTGGCCACCCTGGCTAGATCTGAGATGATCCGAAGCCAAAGAGAGGAGCTTCTTCCAGGTCTCCCATGCAGGTGCAGGGTCCCAAAGCTTTGGGTCGTCCTGAACTACTCTCCCAGGCCACAGGCAGGGAACTGGATGGGAATCAGGGCTGCCGGGATTAGTTCCGGTGCGCATGTGGGTTACTGGAACGTGCAAGGCGAGGACCTGAGCCACTAGGTTACTGCGCCGGGCCCTAATCTGAGTTTCTTTAGGGCCATTCTAAAAGTCTAGTGTCAGTGCCTATGAACTGTGTCTTAAACTCAATGGGGTTTGCTTGGCGAAATTAAATTTATCCCTTGGTTTTTATCTTTTAATTCAATTACCATGATTTTTTAAAAATCCCATTGGTAATTAAAAGACATGAGAAATTTTCTAATTCTAGGAATAGTTCACAAAGTCCAGTCTATGACAAGTGTGAATAAAAAGTATATGAAGCCATCAAAGTCTGCTGTAGTTTAATTAATCTTTGAGCTACATCACACTTTGTGCCTAATTACTTGCTTCTGAAACAGTCATAAAAATAGTAAACGTACAGGCAACAAAAGAAACCTTAATAAAATCCAAATGCATCTATTTCAGAAAACATTAAAATTTTACATTTGAACAAAATATGACAATTATAAATTAATGTATAGAAATTTACTAATTGTTATAATATAAACACATAATCAAGAAAAAAATTGTTTTTCTCATGTATGCTTTAAAAGACAATTTAATTTAGAATTCAAAATGTCTGCAAAATTATAAAAACAGAAAAACTTCTGAGTAGAATCTTTGATATAGAATGAATGCCAAGTCTCAGAAAATTTAAATCCTTAGTAACAATAAGAAAGAGATAACACAAATGAAGTTAAAATTCAATCAAATGTGGGTAAATATCAAGTAAAGGATGAGGCGAGTGGGTGAAGGATGTGGAAAGGGCAGGGCAATGGGGGAATGGAAAACATACGCAGCACATTGTGTTCATCCATGGATGGACAGCTGGATTAACTCCATCTAGCTACAGTGAGGTGAACTGCAGTTAGCATGGGTGTACAGATTAACTGTGTAATTCCATTTCATTTGAGTAAATCCTTAGAAATGGGATGGTTGTGTGATATGTTGGATCAGTTGTGGCTGAACTACACATTATCTAGGGTAATACACTTTTTGAAGTCAATTGATTCACAATTTGAACTCTATCTACAATTTCTCACAAAATATTTGACCATTTTTACTTTGAATGCAGTTTCAGACAGAAGGCAATACAGGAAGAGCAGTATTCCATCCATTGGCTCATCGCCTAAATGATGCCAGTGGCAGAATGGAGCTGATCCAAAGCCAGGAGCTTCTTCTGGATCTTCCACGTGGCTGCAGAGACCTAAGTACTCAAGCATCATCTGTTGCTTTCCCAGCCCACTAGCAGGGAGTTAGAGCCAACAGGTGCAGCCAGGACTGATCCCCGTACGTGGAAGTGGCACCACAAGCAGAAGCTTAACTTGCTATGCCATAGTGCTTGCTCTCTAGCTAAAATTTTAAAGCCCCATTTCTACACAACATAGAGTAATCATCATTTGTGGATATTATTTTGCCAATAATATTTGGTACTGGGTTTAACAATGAAAGTACACTCTTGGTTGCAAGAAAAGTTGAATAAATGAAAAGCTGTGGTATTTTCTCAGGTAAAGAGAAGTGTTCTTAGATTGGAATAATTAAAGTATGAATTAAGGTCAATGGATTTACATAAAACAGTCCAGATTTCATATTGAAAGTTGCAAAATAAAGATGACATCCTAAACAGTGATGGAAAACGCTTTGTTAAAATCAACCAATGTTCTCATATCTTGATGTAGACCAAGATAATTTTTCTCTGTGCATCATAATATACAATGTATTTGAGCTGAGAGCAGTACTCCAGAGTCAGGACTTCAGAAGGTTCTCTTTGAACTTCTGCTTTTCTCTTTCTTACTGTCTTCCCTCCCATAAGCAAACTCAGAGATACTGTATTTTCTCTTCGGAAAGCATATTGTGGAAACCAGACTTCTTTCCTCCAAAGTCAGTAACTAAGGTGAATGCGATTGCGTTAACTTACACTTTCCACTGGCCATTAGAGATAGATGCTCATACTGGGGAAAAGACATGCTACAAATAAGGCCAAAAAACCAGCCAGTTTTTCCAGATCTCTCCAGTCTTTTCTGTTAAATCACATTCTTTTGTGTCCAGTAATTTTTGCACGTGACTATCTGTGTTTTCACCAAATGCTAGCGTATTAATCTATGGTTTGACTATGATGTCTAGCCTTTCTCTCTGAATGCCTTTTTTTTTATCACATAAACGTTATCAGATATATTTATTATGTACTTCTCTTATTAACTAATCTTGTGATAGGGATCTTGGGTACCGAAGCAGTATAAATAGAAAAGTTAAAGGTAGGTAAAACTATTTAAAATATTAATATCATTAATAGATAACAATGTATAAATGTATATAATTATGTTTTAATAAAATAATTATGTAAATGGGTCTAAAACACGGGATAGGAATAATGTCTGTCAAATCAAATACATTACAATAATTATTTTTAATCCACTAAATAATATAAATTAGGGAAAAGAAAAAAATCATACAATAGGCAACATTTTATTCTTTGGTGGGAGGGGGTTAATTTGACCAACTGAGCTTCCAATTCCAGATAATACAAAACACTTAATCATTACAGGGATAGTTTGTAATTGAATCATATACCAAGGAAGATCTTTATGTGGAGATAGAGAAATACTGCCATGATTTAAATTTAAAAATCAGAGAGTAGAGTATGTGTGTGCCATTCAAATAACAGTTACATTAAAAGGGATAATGGGGAATTCCTATATAAGCCACTAGTTAACGATTACAAAGCCCTTCCCACCCACCACGGACACTCACTCTTGGAAGCAGGTACTGCCATTTTATGCTATCAAAGGGCAGTCACACACCTGTGCAGTTCACTGCTGTGTCTTCAGCACCCAGAGCTGCTCCCTAAGTGTTTGCTGGATGAATGTGTGCAAGATTCCAACTTCTGAAATCAAAACAAGTGAAACACGATCCTTGTTGAAGTAGGTTGACATACACAGAGGATTAATAGTGGGTCTCACACAGGCAGCATTTTCAGAAGTGCACACTCTGCCACTCACTTACACAAGCTCATCTAAGAGCTGGGTCAAGACAGAACTGCCATGAACCAGTAAGGGACAGTCTCAAGGTCAGATATTTTAGGGCATGTGGATTTAGCTTCTACATTTTGATTTTTTAAATTACGAATATAGTATACTTTCCAAGAAATTTAATTCGTGATCATTGAACACAGAAAGTCTTTAACATATAAATAATGTAAATAAATTGCAGACATGTGGTTAATACTGTTGCAGAAAGAACAATTGCTGAAATCCATCGTAAGATACCCTGGATTCAGAAGTAATGGACAATGGATTAAGGCAAATTTTCAAATACAAGCACGAAAGGCAGGGATGGAAAGACGTGAGGCAGCTCGGTCTGTGCTGAGCCTGGCTTGCAGTTCTCTCACAAAGCATGTTCTTCTTTCTTTCTGAAGATAGTGCACGGGTACATGTTCACCTAAATACTTTATTTAAAGATATAAACAGAATCTCCAAGCATAATATAAGCAAATCTATTCTTGTGGCAGTGAAAACAAACTGAGATGAATGCCTGTGGTCCCCATCTGGACTGCTATGTAAATCCCAACCCATGTTCAAAGAATGTCCAAAATGACTCAGGAAAGTTGCAATTGAAGGCAATTATATAATCAGAAAAAGTAAATGAAAAAGAATGGAGAATTCATGGTGTCACAATTGCATTAAAAAATGTGCAATGTACTGATTAAACTGGCCCCTTTAAAACTATGGCATGAACCCACTGTTAGCGAATGCTCTGGCGTCAGAAGTGAACTTGCAGCAAATAAATTGGGAAACATATAGGTCAGTGACAGAAGAAAGAATTTAAGAAACCTTTTGCTGTCCTAGGAATTTCATGTATGTAAAAATTGTCTCTATATAAAAATCAAAATAAAGTAGTAAATGGCACGTTCTGCTCAATAAATAAATCCATACCAACAGCTTTAATCTGAAAAGAGAGAATATCTTTCTTCTTAAATGGTCCACGGAACATTTTACAAATGCTTTAATCACATATTAGCCCTCAAGAAATACTCCTTCAATTCCAAGGAGGAAAGATACTGGAGATTATGTTCTGAAACCACAATCCAATAAAGTGAAAACTAAATGTCAAATTTAGAAACAGCAAAGCCATCGCGGTTGACATTTCAATATCATTCTTTCCTAACAAATTCTTTGGATTAAAAGAAATGAAAAACCACAAAGGCTCAGTGCTTAAATGATGATGATGATATGGCCTTGAATGTTTTGACTGCCTAGAGAACATAAGTAAAATTAACCAGTTAAACACTCAAATTTATCAGGTATGCAAAACACCACATTGAATACAAGGAATGCAGAGGAAAAAAACCAGAAAATTAATGTAAATTAAAGCATAAGTAAACAAATTAGGAAAAGAAAAAATGGTAGACTTGCCAACATTTTATTCTTTGGTTGGGGAGTGCAGATAATTTGAACAACTGAGTTTCCAGTTACAGAGAAAAGAATAAAATGCTGGGTCAGTGTAACGTTAGATTCAGAGAGGAAAAAAATAAGCACAATGACATTATTTTTAAAGAGATTCATTTATTTTTATTGGAAAGGCGGATATACAGTGAGAAGGAGAGACAGAGAGGAAGATCTTCCAACCAATGATTCACTCCCCAAGTGCTGCAACGGCTAGAGCTGAGCCAATCGGAAGCCAGGAGCCAGGAACTTCTTCCAGGTCTCCCACACAGGGGCAGGGTCCCAAGGCTTTGGGCAGTCCTCGACTGCTTTCCCAGGCCACAAGCAGAGAGCTGGACGGGAAGTGGGGTTGCCAGGATTAGAACTGGCATCCATAAGGGATCCCAGCGCATTCAAGGTGAGGACTTGAGCTGCTAGTCCCTGGAGCTGAGCCCCCGAGCATCTTTCAAACCTGTGCAAAGATTTTCATAATCTGTGCTCTTCACGAACTTTTTGATGATCTATGTTGTACACTTTCATGTGAATCCAAGATACATTTAGACATATAAATTATATTGTGTTAAAATCCAGGTAGTTAAAATAGATCTAAGACAAGAAAAATAGCTCTAACTATAAAAATCTAAATAACCAGAAACAAAAGCTGGCAAAATTGTCTAGGAGATGTACTTTAAAATATCATCACTTCATATAATTGCATGGTTGAACTTTCACAGCCCTAACTCGGAACATCTAATCTTCATATCCAATAAATGATTTCATCAAAAAAGCAAAAATAGTTCTGCTTTCTTTTTATGAAAGTATATGGCAAGTTACTAAGACACAAAAACTTGATAAATACAAATAGAGCAAGATATTAAAATCCAAAAGCATTCAAAGTCATATGGCGTATTAAAAATAATCATGGATGATTCTAACAGTTTATAGCAAAGAATGCAAATATAATCAAGGAAAAAATGTAGTAGTGTTCACAGTATTTAACGGATAACAGCCATGTAATGACCTTGATAAATGGCTTTAATCCACTTTTGATACAGGTCTAGAGGGCAGGAGAGAGTAAGCTACATCGAGTTCTCATTCTCTGGTTCACTCCCGAACAGCTGCAAAGGTGGCAGCTGCGTCACATCAAACCTAAGACTTTGGAATAATGCTTTCTGCTCCCTGTGGGTCACTGGGACTCAGCTACTTGCACCAGCATCTGTGGTCATGCTGGCTCCTCAGTGGCTGGAGTGGAAATTCAGGAGACACAGCTTAGCTACTCCAATGTGAAGAGCAAGCAGCCTCACAGCATCTGAACTGCTACGGCCAATGCCCCTACCATTCCATGTTAGCATTCGAATAAAACCCACACATTTACTAAAGACTCCAAAATGTTTAAATCAAAGAAAAAAGCACAAATTCAAAAATTTCCAACAAAATGTCTTTGCTAACTGTCAGAACTGAATTTCCAGTTTATAGAAAGTACACATGATAAAGAAGCATAATAATAATAAGAAAAACAATCTGATAAATAAAGTTTGGGAATAGTATGAAAATCAACCTATAACTACGTAAGTGTGTAAGAGTGCTTATGCCCTTACGTGCAATGTTTTCAGTGGTTGGTGACGGAAAAAAAGATACATCTAAACAAACAAATGAGCATTATTTTTTCCCTATGAAAAATCTGAGCAGGCAACGCATGTAGTAGGTGATGCCCCAAAATGACAAACCTAACAGAAAGAAATGTTTGACATGTGGAGCAAGACTGAGGTGTGCATCAGATTAGACACCGTTCCATGCTCTGTTCTTATGAACCAACTGATGGGAGCCAAGCGAAAGCAGCAAGACCACAGCTTTTGCTCAAAATGCATGACTTTAACATTGGACATCTGGGTTGTAGTGAGTCAAGCTTGTTTCCAAGGATGTAGAAAGCCCAAAAGATACAAGAACATAATAAATGCCAAAATGTAACATGATTTTTCTTACAATCGGTGTAGTTCTAAGAAATCTTTTTCTCATTTTTCAACTGTCTGTTGTTTCATTGTTTTAAGTTTGTGATTTTGACAATTTTAAAAAGTAAATAGGTTACCATGAAAGTACGAATATTGCAAAAATAGTTTGAAAGCTTTTTTTTTTTTTAGGAACTAACATAATCCAGGCAGTACGTTAAGTCTGTAACATTAACACATTTAATTGTTCCATCAAATGAATGAGTTACGTTGAGAGTGGGTGTAGAGCTAGGCAGTATCAAACCATACATTTTTCAAGCCAGCATGTCCCGGTCTGTGCTTTGGGTATGCTCGTGCATTGTTTATCCTTCTTTCTCTCATCGCTTAACAGTCAACAGCAACAACAACAACAACAACAAAGCAATAGGAAGAATCCAAAGAACTCGGAAAATAAATTTGGTAAATTTTTCTGGCTGATTTGTTGGGACCATGCCAATAACTCTTTAGAAATTTTCAAAAACTAAACCAAGCAGAAAATATTTGTGGACAACTTTGAGAGACTAATGTCATAAATACAGCCTTGTAAATTTTTATTTTATTTAACAAATAGCCTTGCTGGCATTTTATAGAATTATACAATACCAGACCTACCAGGAAGATTATTATGATACCATCTGAGCTATCATACTCAGTCACTTCAAATTATGTAAAATTAAAGCTTGCCCAGAGCACTGTTGGTAACATATTAGACACATAATATGACATAATTCTCATATGGAACTAATGGTTGTCCTCTGTATTGATTGCTTATTATCACAAATCTTTCTGCCTGTCATTCCCTTTCTGTTTTATTTAAACAGTTCATTCGTTGGCCATCCTTATCATAACATATTTATAGTGGATACAAAAACAAGACATAGTGTTATTGTCAACAGTTTCTAAGTCAGCATTGGAGACCCCACATGCTCTAGGATAAAGCTGTTGTAAATATGAGAAAGGTGTTTGTTTTGGGAGAGATCTTTTTGGTCAGACAATAAAGGATACCTCATGAGGAAAGTCACATTTAAACTGATGCCTCGGGCCTGGCTTGGTGGCCTAGCAGCTCAAGTCCTCGCCTTGTACACACCGGGATACCATATGGCCAACGATTCTAATCCCGGCAGCCCGCTTCCCATCCAGCTCCCTGCTTGCTGACTGGGAAAGCAGTCGAGGATGGCCCAAAGCCTTGGGATCCTGCACCCACATGGGAGATTCAGATGAAGCTCCAAGTTCCTGGCTTCAGATTGGTGCAGCTCCAACTGCTGCAGCCACCTGGGGAATGAATCATTGGTCGGAAGATCTTCCTTTCTGTCTCTCTTTCTGCATATCTGACTTCGCAATAAAAAAATAAAATAAATATTTTTAAAAATCTAAAAATAAAGTTAACCCTCAAGTAAGCGTAGAATTTCAGGCTAAGAAATAATATACTTGTAGGAACAATGGGCTATTTGGAAATGGTATACTCAAAGCATTGAGTAACTCAGCTTGATTGTAATGAAGGGAGAGTGAGAAGGTTACACTTACCCTTTGAGTATATCCAAATATTCAATGAGGAAATTTTGAGTTCATTTATTAAGAACAGAATATAGAGGTCTGGCGCAATGGCCTAGTAGCCAAATCCACTACCTTGCATCTGTCGGGATCCCATATGGGCACCAGATTGTGTCTGGGGTCTCCACTTTCCTTCTAGCTCCCTGCTTGTGGCCTCAAAAAGCAATAGAGGTGACCCAGGAGCTCCTGGCTCCTGATTTTGGATTGGTTCAGCTCTGGCCATTGTGGCCACTTAGGGAGTGAACCAGTGGATTAAAGATCTTTCTCTGTATCTTCTTCTCTCTGTCAATCTGCTTTTCCAATGAAATAAATAAATAAAATATTTAAAACAAAAGGGATATGATATATATTTTGATAAGGGTAAATATCACAAATTGAGATTTAATCTTGCAATCTTATACTGGTGTGATTTGGAAGGAAAGATCCTGATTGCAAAAACATAAACAAAAAAGTTAATATAATATTCAGTAAGGACTTGGAAGACCAGGCAATCCTAGAATTTGAAAGAGAAGAAGAGTAATGTGGTATCAATATTGAGAAAATATCTGTGAGACTTAGTGACAAATGATGAGAAATGAAGGAAAGAGTATGTTATCATTTGAGTGTGGAAGTGACGTTGTGTCATAGTGGTCTGGGCTTCTGCCTACAGTGCTGGTATCTATATCTATATAGCATATATATACATAAAACCTGTTATATATATTTATGTATAAATATGCATATATATGTATAACCATACACACACACATGGAAACTTTACAATCAATTTTTTTAAAGATTTATTTATTTATTTATTTTTATTTATTTTTATTATTTTTATTATTATTTTTATTTTTATTTTTTTATTTTTATTTTTTTATTGGAAAGGCATATATACAGATATACAGAGAGGAGAGATAGAGAGGAAGATCTTCCATCTGATGATTCACTCCCCAAGTGAGCGCAACGGCCGATGCTATGCTGATCCGAAGCCAGGAGCCTCTTCCGGGACTCCCACACGTGTGCAGGGTCCCAAAGCTTTGGGCTGTCCTCGACTGCTTTCCCGGGCCACAGGCAGGGAGCTGGAAGGGAAGCGGGGCTGCCGGGATAGAACCAGCAACCATAAGGACTCCCGGGCATGCAATGCAAAGACCTTAACCTTAACCGCTGCGCCACCGCGCCGGGCCCTACAATCAATTTTGAATGTGGGTATCCAGAATATTCTTCATATAATTGAAGAAAAAAAGAGTAGGCTATATGGGACATTAGCCAAACACAATATTTTGACTCATCAGGTTTATTACTGTGTATTTCCCTTATCCAATGTAGCTTGTTATATGCACTGAGAATTTTTATGCTTGCTAATCTCATAAACTTACTCTTATTTAGATGTTGGTGGCTAATAACAGGTTGCCAGTTTTATTTTGACTAAGGAGCACACTTGAAACGGTTTCGATTCTCCAAGGAAAACAATACTGATGATTGCTTATTGAAGGGACTTATTTAAATTATGATAGGAAATATAAATTAGAGACATTTTGAAACAGTGAGAATGGCATACAGAGGCTCTGAAACTACAAACAGTGTTTCAGTTTTCTGGTGATCTCTTTAGATCTCACCTGTTTAAAATATTTGTACATCAATGACCAGCTCGCTTATTCTTTACAACCCTGATAACAAAAATATGGGGCCACCACTGCATAATTACACATAACATCAGAACAGTGTTTCTTACATTCTTGTAACCAGGTACAGGTGAAGTTCCTGGAACACTGCTTTGTATTTCAGAAAGGATCATAGGTTATTCATTAGGTTGCTAGTTAACAGAAACATATTTTATATTATAAGAATACCCATTAGAGAATATTCTAGAAAACTTAACAACACTATTTTGAATGGTTTCAAGTAATTTTTCAAGCTTCACAAGCAGTGGCTAAAATCTTTGAAACTTCTCCCAGATGAAAACTTTGTAAGTGTGTGTGTGTGTGTGTGTGTGTGTACGCGCCTTTAAGCATATTCATAAAAGTGAAGCAAATTACTTTGTGAGTAATGCTTAAAGAGACCTCAACCCTACAAAATTGTCAATATTGTTTAAGTAGCATATTTTTAAAGTAAGTATCATTGCAACATGTCTAACAAAAATACTTAACAGCTTGGTGGCATATCAACCTTAGCCTCTGCCTGTGAGTCTAGCTCCGCATTTGTGCCAATAGGAGTTCTGGCTGCTGTTTTACTTTCAATCCAACTTGCCTGAGAAAATAGCAAAGGATGGTCCCCGTTGTCAGGTGCCCTGTCCTCAAGTAGGAGTTGCAGAAGAAGGTTCCGGCTCGTGGTTTTGAACCAGCACAGCTCTCACCATTGAAGCCATTTGGGAAATGAACCAATGGATGAAAAGATCTCTACCTCTTCTTCTCAATCTCTCCAACTCTACCTTTCAAATAAAATACATGCATAAATTTAAAAAAAAAAGAGTTTACACTGAATTTGAGACTTCTAGTTACTTTTTGTCTTTCACTGATTTCTAGGAAATCAATGCAAATGAACCCTGATCACAACTTTGTAATTTTCAATATTTAATTCATTTTACGTTGTAGTTCTTTTTTATTTATTTAAAACATGCTACCACAGAGAGAAAGAGTTTTTCTATCCACTGCATCACTCTCCAAAATGTTTTTAAAAGGTGAGGAAGCCACAGACAGCATTTGGGGATACAGAGGGCAGAGGGTTGGGATCACTTGAGTAACAGTTAGGCAGAGTGTATTATATATGGCGGAGGCGCAACAATTTCTAATTTGTGACACTAAGCTTGTTGCCTTCCTGTCCTGTTATAATCCTTTCCAAGATTTCTGACCCTTATTCTCAATGCAGCTTCATTTCATCTTCTGTAGCTACTTCCGGTTGCTGAAGAGTGTAATCCATGCATTTCCTGAGTTTGGAAACCCCTTCATGTTTCATCTAATGGATCTATCTTATGAACCTGGGAAAGGGTAACAGTGCCAATGGCTGAATGGCTGTGTCCTTCAAATTGTCATTGTCATCACTGCCCTGAGAAGTCATTGGCATTCTTTTGTCTTTTGAAGTGACATACGAGGGCATTGACCTGCTCATAGGAGCAGGCAAGTCATCCTTCAAGTGCACGTGGACATGATCCTCCACCCTGCACAGGAGTCAGTGTAAGAGGCATCACAGCACGCACTGTGTGCTTTAATGCCAGGACACACACATCCTGTTAGCTGATCCCCAAGACTGGAGCTCCTGTTATATTTGGCACTGTTTGGACATCAAAGCCAAAGATTTTTGATGACACAAAAGGCCATCAATAGCTGCTAACGACAGGACTCCACCTCAAGCACTTGATCAAACTCAGGGGTAGTCAGGTGCTCCCTCAGTAGGACCCTAGCCCGCCCAGTGTCTCTGAGGCTGTGGCCTGCCCCCTCCCAGACAAACATGTTGGCCCGTGCCAAATGTGACCTGTCTGAGATCCAGACATCGAGCTCCTGCCCTGCCTGCTCCTAAGTTGGCACTTTTGTGCAAAGCAGGTACCACCTTCTTAGGATCTATGAGGACTGTGGCCTGTCCACTCACATGCTGTTGTGTTGGTACAGCATGCCTGGCCTGCCTAGGACCCCAGCATCAGGAATCTGACCCAATGTTCCCAGACAGGTACAGCGACACAACAGAAGTGCAGCCCGTCTAGAACCCCAGTTCCCCATCTGCCGCTCTCAGACCAGAGTAGTGGAACACCATGGTGCAGCTTTCCCTGGACCCCCAGAGTCAGCTGCAAGGTCTGACACTTCCTCCCCATCCAAGTTATTCTAAGGCTTACCAATTGCCCATGACTACTTTCAACAGCCATCCACAGACTTGAAACTTGCTATAAATGTTGGCCTTAAGTGTAGGCCAAACTGCCTAAAGCAATTGTTTTGTTATTGAAAGGTTAGCTTCATGTGCTATAGCGAAGTCCAATAGCAACTTCAAGAGAGAAATCTATGCTTACCTTTCTGCCTTTTGAAGATTGGTTTGAGGTTTTCAACTGATTCACTGGAGTAGACAGGCTTATATTTTGTGCAATGGAGAGAGGAGGGGAGGAAAATCAAAGTACTTTCTAAAGCATATGCATGAGTTGTTTTCCACAACAATGAATGAGAGTTCAGTTGCTCCACTTCCATTGTCTTCAGCTGATACTGCATTCACTGCTATAATGTCAGCTATTTTCATTGACGTGTGTTCTTGCATTTCCCTATTAGTTAATTTCTGAATTTCCAGTTTGCATGTTTCCTCTGCTGAAAAGTTCATTCAAATCAATTAGTTATTGTATAAAAATTGTATAAAAATCTTAGTGTTAAGATTTTTTTTTTTGCTTTTCAAGATAGATATGCCTTATCTGATGTTTTTGTGGAAGATATCTGATTGGAATTATTTTTGACTCATTCTTTGAATTGTTAGCATGGAGAAATAAAATTGACTTTTGCATGTTCATTATGCCTAATAATCTGCAGCCTGAAGCATATTTTCCAGTTCTGTAAGTATATTTTAACTGGATCTTAAGGATTTTCTCTATAGAAAACTGTGACTTCTGTGAAGAGAGATTTGTTTATTTCTACCTTTATAAACTGTCATCCTTGCGATTCTTGCCACCATTTTTTTCTCTCCTGATTGTCATGTTTTGAACCTACAGTAGAGTGTCAAGTAGGAGTGATGAAAGAATAATTTCATGTCTTATTTGCATATATGTTCTTTTTTGAATTTAGAAAATTACTTTGACAATTAACTGGATTCAACGGTCTTTTTCAATCATGAAAGTATTGACTTTTATAGATGTGGTTTGTCTATTAAAATAATGTGTTTTTCATTCTTTATTACTATGATATATTGCCCTAACAGTTTCAGGTATTAAGTCAGTCTTGTATTGCTGAGATAAATCTTACTGTATCATGTATAAAGATCCTTTTTGAATGCTGTTAACCATGGCTGCTGGTATTTTGTTAAGATTTTTCAATGTACATTCTTCTGTTTGTTCAAGAGGTACTGATTCCTTTTTCCTAGTTTGCTGGAATCACCCATGAAACCTTTCAGAATTAGGGTTTTCCTTTTTCCATTTTAGGAACTAACTTTAATAATTGATATTATTATTCTCATTTCAGCATATGAGTATATAGTGCATGACTTACCAATCTCATGTTTTCAGTTTGATGGTTTGGACACTGAGCTGGATTTCCCTAAGTTTCCATGATGCAAGGTTTTTCCAAGGTGACAACGTTGGCACGTGCTATGACACTGGAGATGGTGCCTAAGGAGGGTTCCCAAGGCCACTGGGAGTGGTTTTGGAAACAGTTTTCCGGTAAAGGAGTTGTTATAAGGGCGTAAACTTGATCCTACCTGCTCTGTTTCTGCGTCTGATGAAACGTGACCACATGCTCTGACACATGCTCTCCACACTGTCTTCTCCCATTAACCTTGCGACCTTTATCAGAAGCTGGCTGACAAAGGCATGTTCGCATGTCTGAAACTGGGGAAAAGAACTCTATTTTTCATAAACAGCCTGTGTCAAATGCTTCATCATGTTACAAAGCTGATTAAAACAGGTATACACTCAAAGATATGAAATCACAATGTCTAAAATATGTACTCTCCTAATCATTACAGCAGTATTCAAAACAGGCAAGCTATGGAAACAACCTCAATGTTCAGCAGCAAATGCATAAAAATGGCACATACATATGCACAATGAAACAGTATTCACTCTTAAGGGAATCTCACCATGTATAAAATCATGTATGGATTTTTTATTATGCTAAGTGAAATAGATAGACACAAACACAGATGATGGATGCTAGGATTTAAGTATCAGTTTGGATGTTGACTGTCCCGTAACAGCCGTACATAAATGGTTTAGACCTCAAAGTCCATATTTTCAAGAACCATTGAGTTTTTGTTAGAAAGACATTGTTTTACACAGAGAAGAGAGATAGCCAGAGAGGTCTTTCATCTGCTGGTTCAATCACCAAATGGCTGCAACAGCCCGAGCTGAGCTAATCTGAAGCTAGGGGCCGGTTCCTGACCTCGCTTAAGAGTACCACAGCCCAGGACTTCAGCCAGTTCTGTTTCTGCCCCAAGCCATAAGAACGAAGCAGAATGAAAAGTGCAGCAGCTAGGACATGAACAAGCACCCACAGGTGATGGCTGTGCTTATAGGCAGAGGATGAACTTGCTACACCACCATGCCAGCCCCAATTCCTAAAGTCTTATGTTACCACTTTTCTATATGTAA
This sequence comes from Ochotona curzoniae, assembly GCF_017591425.1. Classification (NCBI taxonomy): domain Eukaryota; kingdom Metazoa; phylum Chordata; class Mammalia; order Lagomorpha; family Ochotonidae; genus Ochotona; species Ochotona curzoniae. Next base: position 13,971,571 of record NW_024466502.1, read on the forward strand.
CAACTTAATTAATTATGGAACTTAAAGCTGTTGGGGGCTGACTGAACTATGTGGTGTTGCTGCAGTGAGTCCTTCGGTGAGGTCAGGGTGGCTTTAGCAGGTCAGACGTAGCATGCATGCTCTCTTCCTGCCATGTGATGCTCCTGCACTCTTGGGACTGTATTAGCAAGAATATCCTTACCAGATGTCCAATCTATGAGGGCCACCAAAGCTTAGGCTTCAAACTTGCAACATTGTTACTCAAAGTAAGTATTTTCTCTTTATAACGTGATCTTCTGTCAAGTAATCCGTTTTAGTAATAAAAATTCAAGCAGTACTCTGTGTAATATATTTGCGCTTAAATATGGAACTTAAACAAATTTGTGATAGAATCAAGATGGTGGAATAGGGTGAAGATACGTTTGTTTAAACTGACGGAGAAACACTAGCCAGGGTGAAGCTGAGAGGGCACATTCTAGGAAATAGGAAAGGGCAGACTGATGGCAGAGGGGCACCTGCAGACTGATAGAGCAAAGGAGCAGAGACAGCTCCTTAATCTGGAGAAAGAATTGGGAAGCATCCATGAGAGGAACAGAATTCCCATTAGGGTTGACCAAAAGCAATCTTCACCAGGAAACAAGACAATCAAGCTCTTTTCAATCAAACATAAGGAAAAGATCCTCAAATGTGCTTGTGAAAATATCAAGTGACATATACAGGAATAGCAATTAAATCCATAGCTGATCTCTCACAGGCAACTCTACAGGCCAGAAAAGATTGGAGTGACATCCTTCAGAATCTAAAGAGAAAAAAAAATGTTGGCACAGAATAACATACTCAGTAAAGTAAATTTCTTCCATAGTAGAAAAAAATAGCTGAAAGAATATACCTCTTCCAGACCTGCCCAATAAACGTTAGTTAAAGATGGTCTCTTGACAGAGAAGAAGCACACCCACCAAAACCAAAGGCAAATGTGAAGAACATACCAGTAAAATAACAACAGACTAAATCAAAGAACAACCCATTGCTAAATGTCAGGAACAAATTACCACCTGCTTATATTAACCCTGAATAAAAGAGGCTTAAACTCATCAATCAAACATCATAGATAAATAGACTGGATTAAAAACACATAACCCATCTATGTGTTCCCTACGGGAGATATTTCTCAGCAACAAAGAGCAGAAGAACTTATATTTCATGGATTTTGATGTTTTTGTTTTTAGCTTCTTTTCTTCTAAATAGTTTTTTTTCTCATTAAATTTTTCAATGACTCATAGATCATACAATAGCATCATTTTCTTCAAGAAGGTTCTTGATTTCCTTTTTCATTTCTTCAGAAAGACTTTAGTTTTATAAGTGTCTATTTTTTCTCTCTGTTGTTGATTTTGTTTTTTGGATTTTCATTTAAGGGCATGTACAATAATTGCAATGGAGACTATCATATCCAATGGCATGTTGTTAAACTTTATGGCATTGTAACTCTCTTTCTTCCTGTTTTGATTTTGTTTTATCATTTTTCACTTGGGGAGATTTATGGTGACTGTGCAGTGGAGACTGACATTTCCAGATGTGAGGATATGGTACAGTGTGCATCTCTACTTCCGGATCGAGGATGGGCTCCCAGTGAAACTGTTGAATGTGTCTTGACAATGGGATGCTGAACTCTCTGCCATTGTCTATGCCCGCAATCATGGACTAATGATTGTTTTTGAGGAACTATGCTGTTGTAATGATATGGAAGAACTCGATGGGGTGGGGGGATTTAGGGAGGGTATAGGGGAAATCCCAGGGACTATGGAACTGTATCATTAAATGGTAATACTAATAGAAAATGAAAAAAAAATGTAGTAACAAAAAACAGAATGGTGGCTACAAGACTCCACACTGTGAGAGAAAAAGGAATACATTGGACACAGAATACAAACTTAATTTAATGATGATAATCCTTCATTGTATTCATATTTTATACACTAAATATGTAAATGTTATAATCTAATGATTTTTGTTTAGAAGCTGAAAAAGTTCATGATAATAATTATGCTGTATTAATAATTGATCTGCTACCTTCTAAGATTGGCTAATTCAGCATTATGTTTCTAAGCATTTGTTCTCATAAAGTCATTTATGTTTATATCACAAGATTTAAAGGCAGCTGGCAACTCTGAAAATTCTTACCAATACATGGGTGTATGAAAAAAATTTGAAAAAACATGTTTACAGTCAACACAATTCAAGTTAATCAACTATTGACCACTATTTATGAGCAAAGCAGTTCAGTATATTCTGTGGATGACTTAGGTAAAGAAAATATAATTGTAAGATAATAACATGCTGCTCTCCATGACCTAGTTTCTAACGCCAGATACATGTAGTTCCTGTATGATAAGCGTGAGAATCTTTAAACTAGCTATAAAATATTGTAAAAGAACTGCAAGAAACTCCTTGTGCTTGGGAGGGAAGTTAGGGCTTCATTTGTCTTTGATTTAGTAAATTGGATTTATTCGTAAATTTATTTGCTATCATTTGAAAAGCTACAGGTAGAAGAATTTTCTTATAGAATACTATTGGGAAATTTGGCCTTAATTATAATTACAGGCATTAAAGTGACTAGTATTAGGCATATTTAATTAGAGTTAAAATTCTGGTTTTATTCTATTTTGAAAAGCCAAACAAAGCCACATGCGATGCTTACAAGAGGGTGAGGATCAAATTATGTTGTGCCTTGGATGCAATACTTTCTGGGTGAATTGCATTTCTCCAAGCTGGTAGGGAGGCATTGAAGATTTTTGAGCAAGGTACTTCTATGAGTATGTGTGTATCCAAAAGAGTTCTGTGAACAGAATTAAGTGGATAGGAGGCTATCATAATTTTTAACCAGGAATTTATAAGTGGTGCAGCCACTATACTGGTCATTTTTGGTCAGGCCCTATGAAATATGCCAATTTGGAGGTTGTTTTTATATGTGATCAGATCTCCTGGGCATTCTCAGACCTGTGCTTTGTAAATATTTTTATTAGAATACCCATGATACGTTTCAACTGTCCAATTAAATTCTGAAAATTAATAAGCATCAAGAAGAAAATGCAGTCTAGAAATACAAATGTCAAGCTCTAATGGCTTATCATGTTATCATTATAAATGCTGGTTTAATGAGCATCAAGTGGAGGTGTGTAAAACACTGTGACCTGAGAATATAAATTTCCTGAAAGCCAATCATAAAGAACCAGAACCTTAATATTCCAAAAATAATAAAGCCTGTTCCTCCCCAAACCAGTGATATATCTCTTCTACAACAGACAACTCCATTAGTAGAGAAAATGCTACTTTAACTTACTAATGTGGTTCTCATAAAACCTGCTTTCCCCCCTTTGTTTCCAGGAAGATAGTGACAAAATGCTATTCAACAGCAGCAGTAAATAATGAAAGTACCATTGGTGTGTCTCAAACTCTGAGTATATATGCATCCAATGATTTGGGCTCATGGTAATTTTAGGAAGGACTATTATCAATTTCAATGTGAAGGTTTGGAAATAGCACAGAGAGAAATGAAAAATTTGCCAAAAATTACAGTAATAATTTGTGACAGGGATGAAGTTGAATCCAGTGTCTCAACCCTGGTGGCATATGGCTGTCTGACGACTACGTTGTGTTTTGTTTGAAACACGGTGCACTAGCATCTTTCCTAACATAATATTGATGCCTACCTGCTCTCATCCAACTTTGTCCTTGTCTAGAGTAACAATCAGACATTGCAATGTAAAAACAGAAAGAAACAGGGTGGGGAAAATAAGGCTTATTTATAAAGCAAAACCACAGTATTCCCTCAACAAAATCCAAGCACTGAATGCCTAAAGCCAATGTGCTATGATAAAATTTCTGTTCTAAAGGATTCTTAAGTCATCAACTAAGGAAAACTGCTATTTCCCAAAAGTCCGAGTGTGCTGCAATATTTTGATAAATGAAATGGAGGGCTGATGTATGGAGAACCGCATGTGTGTGTTACTCTTAAAATGAATGATTTTACTTTATGATTATTTTTCACAGCAAATAAATGGTCCTTTTCTCCTATTTCAACTGTGTTTTGTATTTAGGGGGAAAAATTACTTTTAGGCTTTTAGAGAAGAAGAGATAGTGAAAAGGCGCGGGGACAGGGGGGTTGTTTCCATCTACTGGTTCACATCTCAATACCTGCAAACAGTTTGGACTTTCCAGCCTGAACGTAGGAACCAGCCAGGACTCCTGCATGAGAGGTGGGAGTGCAATGAACTGACATTGTCTGTTGCCTCCAAGTGCTCCAAGTGTGCTCATTAACAGGGAGAGGGATCAGAAGCAGGCCAGCCTGGAACTCAAACCAGCACTCCAACAGGAGATGTAGGCGGTGACTGCTTCATTTTACCAGTTACAAATGTTTATCTAAACACATCCACCTGATGTCAACCCCACTTTGTTGTTTCTCAGTGTTATCCAGTATTTTCCAAGTATTAAAAGCCCATCACATTCACTATCATCTCTGTGTGTTGAAATTGTATGCTTTTTCCTCCACTCCACTTACCTAAATTATGTACTAATGTCTTGCTATGACATTATCTCAATCACATTTCCCATCCTTCTGACCTTGTTGTATCATGAGATGGTTAGATGATACCCTGTGTCTATTTGTACAGATGAACACCAGTAACAATTTAGGCAAATTGTAGCATAACTTGTTCTTTGAGTTAATGCAAATTTTCTTTTTGTGTGTGTGGAGTAAATAAATGTCTGGATTTTAAAATTATTTTAGTGTTCTTTGATTTTAAGATTAGGATCTAATCCCAAATTGACAACTCCTCACATAATGTTATTTCAATTCATCAGATATTTATCTTATCACTACTTGTACTTGCAGACAGCTGTGTCTAAGAACTGAGACACTGCACTTTGCTAAGGATCAATGGGAACTTTATGATTCCTGTTTCCAATCACTTAAGCATCCCAACTGCTTGTTTCTTGGGAGAGACCACCTGCTTCCTGTATCCCTCCTGCTTCTCCCTTTGGACTTCTCTGCTCGCTAATTTTGCTTCAGATCTTGTAAGAGATTCATCAGGAAAGTTACATGATTTTAAAAACATCTATTCAGAAAAAAATGGCTAAGTTTCTAGTCACAGTTGGTTCTTGGGTTATTTGGTACACAATTTTAACACGTAAATCGCTGTGTAATATTTCAGCTACTATTCTGACTGTTGTATTCTTTCTTTGTTTTTGTTTTTGTTTTGACTTTCAGCGTTTAATGTTGAGGAGTTCAAAAGGCTCTTAATGCTTGATCCTTCATTTATGTATTACCTGATTTTTTTTTCTTGGAGTTTGCAGGATCGTCTCCTTATTTAAAATCTCACAGGGATATGTCTCAATATAAGTATATTTGATTCATGAATCTTAACTCATCTAGACTTGTTTTTGAAATGCATGCACTTGAAGCTAGATCATTTTTTTTTTTTGAATTATGAATCTGTTGTCTCTTTTTTTGACTCAGCTCTCCTGATACTAACTCGGACTTCTTAGTATTCCCGCATTCTATTTATTATTAACTTTATTTCTCTTGCAGTGAGTTTTCTATTTCTTATGCCTTATTTTAACTATTGAGAATTACTTTGTGCTTAGTCTTATTCTGTGTAATTTCTTCTCACTTTTCTCTGAAAGAATTCATTTTTTAAAATTATGCCTTTTTTAAAAGAATTTTTGACTGCTCCAAGGTGCTTCTTTTTTGTTTCCATCTCTGTCTATTATTTTGGAAACTCTACCTCGGTGAGTGTGCTCACGGAATTTCCTGCAGGGTTGCCTGGTTGTAGTAGTATCCACTGATGTTTCTACCTGGGCAGATCAGATTACCCCCAAGAAGATGGTTTTAAATCTCTTGCCTTGCTTGGTAGTTACAAATCACTTGGACTTAAGAAGCTGATATTTATAATATTTTATTTTAGTTACAATTGTGATTACTGATAAGATCAATTAATTGTGCTTATCTTTTTACATAATGCTGGTATTGTCAAAATGCATAAATATGCAACTCTTGGATTTTTCATGTGATCAAAACATTACTGTGAAATATTACAGAATGTATCACAGTGCTTTAAGAAGCAAGTTACATTATTTGTTCAAGAAAAAATATGTTTCTGAATAATTTATTCACTATTCAATAAGTGTTAAATCATCATGTTTGCTAAAGATAAGATTTATTAACTCATTTATTCTACCAGAATTTATTGCAAAGATTCAGGGCTGTGCATTTGGACCAGAGGTTAGGCACTGGTTGGAATACCTGATTATTCTGCTTGAGTGCCTGAGTATGAGTTCCAGAGCCACTCTTGTGTCCAGCTCCCTGTTGTTGTGTGACATGTGGGGCAGCGGGGAGAGCTCACCCGGGTTCCTGTCTCTGACTAGGAAGAACTGGATTGAGTTTCCAGCTTTTATCTTGTCCAAATCTGAGCCTCTGCCATGGCCAGAGTTTGGGGAGTGAAACTGAGATGACAGTACCCTGTTGTTTTGCCTAATTCCTCTGACTTGCAGCTATTTAGGTAATTAATATATGAGAAAATTCAATGTGTGAGATGTGATTACCTCTATCCATACAAGGAGCTTACAGTTTAAAGAATTGTCCCTGTTTACATTCTCATTTATTAAAAGTCAAAATCAGAAGTTGATTTGTTTTCCTTTTTACATTTTCAATGCTAGTCTATACATTAGAATGACATTTAAATTTAAAAGTAGTCTAAAAAGTGCCAGAATAGTATGAGAACAGTTTACAATGGATGGAGAAAGATTAGCCAAGGAGGAGCAGAGAAGACACAATCCCAGGAAATAGAAGAGGGCCAACATCAGAGGAACCCCTGGAGACCCACAGGCACAAAGAAGCAGCTGAGACAGCACAGCGGTGCTGCCGTGGACAGAGACCCCAGCAGTGATCAGAACTCCACCAGCACACAGGTGGTATATGGAGATCACTGGGAACTCTGGAGGGGAACACAGCCATAAAGCATTGACCTTGGAATAATTCCAGCAAGAAGAGGAAAGAAATAAAAACCCATGCCAATAGATGCCACTGACAGTCCTGTGATCTAGGTTAATGTTACAGCTGACGTCTCCTAACCTCTGGTACAACTGGAACCAAGAGTGCGGCAAAAGGTTAAGCAGAAAATAATATAACTACAATACAGGATCACGAGGAGAGGAGAGTGACGACACAGGAGCCATGGCAGTGGAGGGCATGGCAGAAGCCCAACTCAGGGGCCCACAACTGAAACTCACCGGAAGTAGAACCAGGTACTGAACAATCTCGGTAATGTCAACCTGCAAACCTGTGGATGACGTAGATTAACAATTGTCCCCAAAGAGAATAATCTGCTAATCAGATTTGTGATGACCAAGGACAGAAGAAGAGTCAGAGACACAGTGAACTAGACCACCTAGCCAAACCTATATCAATCTCACAGTTAGCTGAGGAAGACATTGAGGAACTTCCAGAGTTTTAAAAATTGTTATAAAGCTCGTCAAAAATAACAAGAAACACATTCAAGGAAATTAAGGCATTAGTGACACAGGTAACAGCAACATTAGAATAAGATCAAGCTGAGTTCCGACAAAGGTGACCTGCAAAAGGACTTTTGGACACAGTAAGACTTGGCATGACACAACTTGAAGCAAATGTGACTGTTCACCTGCAAGCTAAGTGCTGTCCCTGGTTTTCTGAGCTTCAATTAGATAAGAAAGGATGCATTGGCTCAAGAGCTTTGTAGTTTTAACATGAATGCTGAATGCCCTTGCTGCATAAGAGCCTTGGAGAAGCCCAGTGCTCTTAGATTACCTTCAAACTAAGCTAAATAAACGAGATGTAAATTGAGAAGTGACTTTTAGAGCTCCTGAGCTGATAATCAACTGACCAGAATATTTTCTTTTTTTAAGACAGAACTGTATAATGTGAGTAAAGCAATAAAGTTTAAGCCTATGGTTTTTTTAAAAAAAAGAATAAGATCAAGCTGAGTTATTAGAAATGAAGACTACAATACAGCAAATTAAAACTTCAGTGGCGAGCTTCAATAACAGAATGAGTGAGACAGAAGCAAGCATGTGAAAGGGGAACCAAAAAAGCTAAGAAAAGTATCCAAGAATTAGGGAACACCATGGCTGAGAAAGTGCAGTGCTACTTAAAACAGCAGGGAAGAATCTTAAATACCTTGAAATAAACCTAAACAAAGACATGAAAGATCTCATGATGAAAATTACAAAACATTAAAAACAGAAACAGAAGAAGACATTAAAAGACTGAGAAATTTATCCCATTCCTGGATCAATAAATTCAGCATCATCAAAATGTTCAATATAACTGAAAGTAATGGGTGGATTCCATGCAATCCCAGTCAAAATCCCAACAGTATTCTTAGAAATAGAAAAGGTGATGCAAAAATTCATCTGGAGACACAAGAGACCATGAATAACCAAAGCTATCCTGAAGAATAAAAATAAGCTGGAGGAATTACAATTCCAGACCTCAAGATGTACTAGAGAGCAGTAGTCATCAAAACAGTCTGGTACTGGTACAGAAACAGAAGTGATCAAGGGAACAGAATTTGAAAAAAAAAAAAAACAGAAATGGGCCCAGTGTCATAGCCTAATGGCTAAAATCCTCACCTTGCATGCACCAGGATCCTATGTGGATGCCAGTTTATGTCCAGGCTGCTCCACTTCCCATCCAACTCCCTGTTTGTGGCTTTGGACACTGCACCTGCATGAGAGACTCAGAAGAAGCTCCTGTCTCATGGCTCCTGGCTTCATATTGGTTCAACTCTGGACATTGTGGCTGCTTGGGAGTGAACCGGCAAATGGAAGAGCTTTCTCTCTGTCTCTCATTCTCTCAGTGATTCTGACTTTCCAATAAAAATAAATAAATCTCAAAAAGAAAAAAAAAAGCCCATGAGTGAGATCACATATATACAGCTAATAAAATGGTAATCGTATTGTCCAATCATATTCAAAGATGATATGAAATTCATGTATGTTATGAACCCTCCAGAAATTTCCATTTGTCTCTCTGTAAAAGTAGGAGGTTAAAATATGATATTAAAATTTCTGTTTAATAAAAGTAACCTGATATTTGAATATTTCATTTATTTTACCTTATATATCAGGAGGCTTGTTATTTTTTCTGACCTAAACAATATTCTTACTCTGAAAAACCCAGGATGTAAGGGGTTTCTTCTTTTCTTCAGAAATGACTCACTTAAAATAAGTCAAGTAATAGCATTTCACATAAAACATGCACTTCTGTTTCCTTTTAAACAATATACCATTGGCTGTCAAAGTACAAAAGCAATGTAAAAACAATTTCTTTCTGTCAATTAGATTCCAACACACAATCTTTTTTTTCTTTCCTCAGTGTATAGGAGCATAATAAGGAGGCATTTGTGTCCCACACTTTCATCAAGTAACCATTTTGAAGGTGTGAAATGGAGACTGGAGGGAACTGATACGTCATGTAGTTTGTACATTTTGCTTCTGTCCCTTGTCCCCGACAATTCAATTACTGTTTGATTTTTTTTTTTTGCTTGAATCATTTGCTGCTCCCAATTGTTTATGACCTCAAAGGAGCCATGTTCTGCATGAGTACACCATGGCCTAAAGGAAAATCCACAGATGAAGACACTATGTAAGATCTCAGATCCCAATAAAACTCAGTGGCATAATATCAATGCAGATTAACTTGTATGTGAGAGTGTAATTTGCATTGGGATTCTGCAATCACTTCATATAATAAGTGAATCTCATTTGTGTATCAGTCTCCCATCAAACAAGAATGCAAAGTCCTTCATCGGAATGGGTAGGCCTCAGTATATTTACTAATGGAACAAAAACAGGATTATTTCAAGAACTGAAAGAGATCGAGACTCTTGAAGACGTTGATCGGCTGGCATGTGAGTGCACTGCTGCTTTATTGGAACAGGGGAGTCCTAGCTATCAATACAGGAAAGAGATGAATGCAGAAATAATGGAATTCATTCCATATTGAGACACAGTATACTTTATAGAAGTCTGTTGCATGTGGTAAAAAAAAAAAAAAAAAGTCAAACTTGATAGACTTAGATTGAGCTTCCCAATGACTAGAATCAGCCCATGCCGCACAGAGTCTGTTAACTGGTAGTTAATGGGCATGGTACATCAGAGGATAAATAAATCTCAACAATGAAGGGAAAGGGGTCCACAAAACTTAGTTATCACAGTCATTGAGCTTGCTAGGATCATTCTGTTGTATTCTAAATATTCCACACTTTCGTTGCAAACACTCTGCAAGTCGGTAGTGCCAGAAGGTTAGTGGTGTGTGCATTTTGAGAGATCACTAATCTACAGCACTTGGACCGTCAGCAGAAAATGTTAAAGTATCTCCCCTAGCAGAAGGAATAGGCTCTCTTATTCTGCTCAGGCAGGAGGAATGACAGCAACAAGAAAGCCGCAATCATGTTCTTTCTTTCAAAAAAGTCTGTTGGGTGGTTGTGTGCTGCAGAAAATGCTAATGTCTGCCTCCCTCTGATTAGCTGGACTCAGAAAGTCAAGAAGAACAAAGGCAGGAAGCCATGGCATGCTCGCTTTTATTCTAAACTATTGCAGGGAGGAAATGAATGGAAGACAATATAATGCACGTGCATCCAAAAGGATTGTTCACTTTTGATAGTGTGTATGAGGAAGAAATAAGACGGCAACAAACTCCTTACCATCTGCAAATCTATCTACAGACTGCGAGAATCCCAATGCAGTGTGGATTCAACGTTAATACAGAATGCATCTATAGCATAGCTGAAATATCATGGTTTCTGTAGGACAAAACAAAGTTATAGCAACCACCTTTATTTTATTCTCACCATAAATCAACATTTTCTGGCTGCTGTACAGCAGGCAGTCGGAGAATTAAACTCAGTGCTAAAGGTCAACTTTTTAGTGTGCTGAAAATGTATTTCACTGTGATTTAGATATTGACAAAATGAAACCTTGTTGCAAGCGAAAAACTAAAAGTTGAAGGAGTTGGGGTATTAAGGGCCCCTGAAAACTCGTGGTTCACCTGAAGTCATAATCATTTTAGAGGTTTTATGACCAAACAAAGAAGTTGACTAGCCTCACGTAAGTGCACTTACGTGTATTAGATTGACACAGCAGCAGGTACATCTGCAGGAGAAATCAAAACGAAAGCATTGAGATACTCAGTCCTCAATCCGCCACAGCTTGTTTCTCTCTGTGTTTCGAGACAGGATGAGGACGTTTGGTTTATGTAGTATCCCATTCCTCTCGCAGTCGTCAGTCTCTTACTCATTCAGTAAGGTGCTCTAAAGAGAAGCAGCCCACGTTTCTTCTTAGGAGTAGATTAGAGAAACCATATTGAGAACAATTCTGAGAGCGGCCAACTATCAACAAAGGCGTTTGGCACAATATCGGGAGGGGTTTGGTGTTTGCTTGTAGCTTCTGACTTTAACAACATGCGATAGTGGTGGTGAATATCTGACAAGGACAAATGCAATTTCAAACAAGAGCTAGCAAGTGGCAGCAGACACTTTTATGGGTTCTATTCCATCACTGAAAACTCTAAAATTAAAGATCATTCTACTCTTGGGAATATAGAAAGCAATATGTTGACACTATTGTCTTGATAGGTATTGAAATTCCCAAATAATTTTGGCTTATTTTAGACATCTTTATGTTCTGCTGTCCTTTTGGAATGATATCATGTAACTTCCACTATAAAGGTCCTGGGGAACAGAGCTGGGGATTGTAGGTCCCATGCTGGCTAAAAGAAGGAAACTGTAAAAATAAAGGATCATCTGGACCATCTCCAAAGGTGCATTTTATTGTACATTTGTTTAATTGTTTAATACTTAATTGTTTCCATCAAGCTTGTTGATACATCAGTAGGAAATTAGTAATCTGAGAACTAATGTGATATTCAGAATACTGTATGTGCCAAGTTCAGGAAAAAAGAGATACAAACTACCTGATTTTATGATACATATTGTGACCTTTACATATATCAGTGAATTTTAGCATGAAGCTTACAGAATACTTTTCCCTATTGAAATTGTAAATCATCAAACAAGAAACGCAGCTAAACCCAACCAGTCAGTAAGTGCCAAGGCCAGAAATTAAACCTGTCTTTGAATAACTTTTTAATTAAAAAAAAGATTAATTTATTTTATTGGAAAGGCAGGTTAGATGTACAAAGAGAGGAAGAGACAGAAAGATCTTCCATCCACTGGTCCACTCCCAAAGTTGCTGCAATTGCCGGAGCTTAGCCAATCCAACACCAGGAACCAGGAGCTGCATCTTTGTCCTCCATGAAGATACAGAATCACAGGACATTGGGCCTTCCTCTACTATTTTCCAGGCCATAGGCAAGAACCGGGTTAGGTAGTCAATTAGCCAAAAGATGAAAAGGCGGAGTAGAATTCAAGGAGTAGATGTTCCATAGTTTCTTTATCCATTCCTCTTACAACAGGCATTTTTTTTTTCAACGTGTCTTTATTCTTGCAGATTGTGTTGCTGTAAATATATGTCACTTTCTCATACACAGATATTCCCAGGAGGAGGAGGATAGCTGGGTTTCAAGGCAAGTTAATGTTCATTTGTTTGAGTACTATCCTTATCGACTACCATAATGGCTGTACTAGCCTACATTCCCACATGCAGTAGAGTGCCTTTTGCCTCACATCCAGGCCTGCAGGTTGGTGTGAGTGGATTTCTGAATGTAGGCCAATCTCACTGGAGTTAAGTTGAACCTCAATGTGCTTTTATTTGTATTTTCCTAATAGCTAGGTAGCCCAACCATTTTTTTTGTATGTCTATAAGTCATTTCAATTTTTTAAAATACTTGTTCATTTTCTTTTCCTATTTCTTAACAAGGCTGCTTGTTTTGCAGCCATTTCATTTCTGAAGCACTTTATAGGGTATGCGTTCCCTACTTGTTGCGTAGTATACAAAGATTTTCTCCCATTCTGTTGGTTGCTTCTTCACTTTATTGCTCATTTCCCTTGCTGTGCAGAAGCTTATCAGTTTGATATAGTTCTATTTGTATATTTTGGCTTTGACTGCCTGTGCTTTGGTGACTTTTCTAAGAAGTTGTTACTAATGCCTATATCTCATAGTGTGTTTTCTGTGTTTTTGTGTTATAGTTTGATGATCTGTGTGCAGATTATGACCCTTGATCCATTTAGAGTAGATGTTCATATAAGGAGAGAAATGAGGGGTTATTGCTTGCTCTGCAGACTGATATGCAATTATCTCAAAAGCATTTGTTAAAGCTTTTCCCTGAATTATTTTTAGTTCCCTTATGGAAAAGGAGTTGGCTATACGTGAATGGCTTCCATTCTGGAATTTTCATCCTGTCCCATTGATCTTTGGCCATTTTGTTCTTTGTGTCTACATAGGACCGCCGATTTATGTTCATTGATTTTGTATCCTGCTACCCTGTCAATCTTTTTTTGAGGAGCTCTACTAGTCTGCTGAGTCTTTTAGTTTGCTTAAATATAGACTCATTACATCTAAGAACAGAGATAATTTTAATTTCTCATTTCCAATTAGAATTTCTTTAATTTCTTTTTCTTACTTGGTATCAGGATTTCCGCTATTATGCTCAGAGTTAAGATGGGCATCTTTGTCTATTTCCAATCTTAGTGAAAAACCTTTCAGTTGTTTCTCCCCTTTCGGTATGATACTGGCACTAGATTTTTGTAAGTTGTTTTGATTGTGATGTAGAATGTTTCTTCTATGCCTTTCTTGTTTAGGGTTTTTAGCATGTAGTGATGTTGGTTTTTATAAAACGCCTTCTCTATCAATTAAGACTATCATATTGTTTTTAGTCTTCATTTTCTTGAAGTGGGTATCACATTTGTTGATTTGCATATGTTAAGCCATGCCTTCATACCATGGATGAATCCTATGTGGATTGGGTGAATGATCTGTCTGACATATTATTGGGTTCTACTGGCTGGTATTTTGTTGAGGATTTTTGGTCTGTAGTTCTTCTCTAGTTTGTCTTGCTCTGGCTTTTCTTGTTAAGGTGATGCTGCCTTCATAGGAGGATTTTGGAAGAATTGCCTCTCTTTCTATATTATTGAATATCTTGTGGAGGACAGTGGTAAGTTCTTGAAATATTTAGTAGAACTGAGCAGTGTAGCCCTCCAGTTTTGAAGTTTTCTTTGTGGGGAGGGATTTAATTAGTGATTCAATCTCTATCCCTGATACGGGTCTGTTTAAATTTGAATTGCATCATGGTAATTTTTTGTATGTTCTGTGTGTTCAGAAATCCATCATTTTTTCTAGGTCTTCCAGTTCGTTGGCATATAGTTGCCTGCAGTAGTTACTGATTTATTCCAAGTTTGTCTGATGTATCGATTGCCATAATTTTCACCTTTCGTTTTATTAATTTATACCTTTTCACTCCTTTTTTTGATTAGTCAAGCTAGCAGGGATTCTATTTTGTTAATTTTCTCAAAGAAGCAGCTCTTTGATTCAGTGTTCGTATGTATTGTTATTTTTTCTCTATATGGTTTATTTCCTCCATTTTTAAACTTTTTCTGTTAATTGAGAGATTATTTTGCTGTTATTTCCCTAGTTCCTTTTGATGTATGGTTGGCTCATCTACCTCATGTCCTTCTCGTTTCTTGGTATAGGCACTTTCAACATTTTTAAGATTAGGAATGAAACTAATTGAGACTGTGTAGAGAATGCCTGATTATCTCTCATTGAACCCCTCCAAAATTCAGTTTGCTCAGAGAAATGAAGAGCAGGATCAATTTTAGAGTATAAATTACTCCCTGAAGATTTCTTGGGTGTTTCCTTCTAACGATATCCAACTTTATTAAAGCGATCTCCTAAAATAATGTTGTTCGTCATTGGTCCTTCAGAGAACCCATGATAAAGTACATTAAGTTTTAAAAATCCCTTTGTGCTCTTGACCAGTCTGCTTTGTATTTGAGTAGACCATACTATTCCTGGGTGATCATTGCATTGCCTCCGATTTCTTTTTAGCATACGCTGAGTAAAGCCAGATTTCATCTCCTAGTATGATTCTTATATGTAAGGTTTCAGCATCTTATTCCCACTCATCTATACCTTACTGTGTAATCTCTGTTCTTGTTTCTTGCTGAGTTGGATGGAGCAATTTTGAATCACACTGAACAGAAAGCTTATTTGCGTCTGTTCTGACAAAAGGGTGCAAGCGGAAGTGTTTGAGATGCTTTTGGTGTTAAATATCTTTTGCCAGCTCTCAGCCTTCTTCAGTTAGGGCAGCAAGAAGATTCATTTTTTTTTTCCCCTAGAAATCATGTTAATGGTCTCCTGCTGCTGTTTGCCTTCGAAAGCATCTTAATTTGTGTTAAGATGAGTTATCCATTTGCAAATCACTTTTTTGGGGAAGGGCATTTCCCAAAGTTCTTCATATTGAATTTATGATTTCCTCATTCTTTCCTCATTCTAATGTTAACATAGATTCTGTGTTTATTCTTGCTTCTAATTAGGCTTAGTGCATTCTGCCTCAATCAGGGCACTTGTATACAATTTTAATGAACTTGAGGATCCTTTATATTAGCTTTATAGCCCAAAACTTGTGCTCTGTATTTAAGCATGAGAATTTCATTCTGGTTTAGTTGAGATTTTTCTACATAGAAAGTGAAGCTATATAAAAAGACATTTTTATGAATTCCTCGTGGTGCATTATATTTTCTATTCCCTTTCTTATTAAATTAATGGATGACTTCTTGTACAATGGTGGATAAAAACAAAAACATATTATCCTGCTTTGTGACCTTAGGGATGGGCAACTAAGTTACCTTTAGACATACTGTTACTTGTCAATTTTTTGTACATGTTTATCACATTCAGCACAGAGGACACTTCTACTTCCAGCTTGCTTGCTTGCTTTCATTCTTTCTTTCATCATGAAAGGACCTTAAGGCAGCCTCCCACATTTGTTAATGTAATCATAAGATGTTTTCCTCATTAACCTGTTTATGAGATGAATTGTACTAATTGATATTTTAAATGTTGAACTAGTTTTATCCACTTAGAATAAATTCCCTTTGGCCATACTATGTAATGATTTTCTGCATTATTGACTTTGACTTGCTAATACTTTATTAAAGTCAATACTTATATCCATGATAGATATTTGTGCCTTTTTGATAATATCTTTGGTTTTACTACTATATTCAATAAGTTAAGAAATGGTTCTAGTACCTCAGTTTTCTGCAATACATTGCGTAAAATTGGTATTGTTTTTACCTTAAATATTTTGTAGTATTCAGCACTGAAACCACCTAATCTAGCACTTCTATTTAAAAAGAAGCATGAAATATTCAGTGTTCTGTCAGATACACTGTAAGCACGTCTGCCATAGTGTTGATGAATTTAGATCATTAACATTTTAAATGATTATTGACATAGCTAAATTAATGTAGTATTAATTAGTACAGCATTTATCAGCAAGCATATTGATACAGTAATCGCAACATGTTGGAATTTTTGGTGCTTCCTATCTCTGTTGTTCGTCCACTGGTTTTTGTAATTAAGCATTTATATGGTTTTATTTTTGTTCATTTCATGGCATATCATTTTTTCTGTTTTACGATTTATAAAAATCTGCCTGGAGTCATCATTTGTTTCCCCTCAAGTGAATTAGCAAGTTAGTAAGGAAGCTTAGCTGGGATTCAACACCAAGTACTCTGATTTGGGACATGGACATTCCAAAGAGGGGCTCTCAGCTGTTGTATCACAATGCTTGCACCTCTTACGCTGCTGACATCAAGTCATATTTTTCATCCTTCTTCTTCTGATATTTTCTCACTGTCTGTAGTTTTCTGTAGCTTGTGTGTGATGATCCTAGGTATACACGTTTAAAACTTTTATCCTGTTCAATATACAATCCATGACTTGCCATTTGGTGCTTATAATTCACTTTGGAAAATTCAGTCAATGTTTGTCAGGCATTCCTTTGCTCATCTGGTGATTCTGTACTTTCTGGAGTTTTCCCATATGCATGTGCTATACTTTCTGTAAAATTGCTATAGTTTTTATTTCTTTGTTGCTCTTTTGAGTGGGCCATTTCTCTTGATGTGTTCATGTTTTCAATGTCACTAATTCTTTCTTCAGCTATGTCTAGTCTACAGAAGGACATATCAGAAGCCTTCTTCATTTCAGTTACAGACTTCCTAATTTACAGCAATTATGTCTGCTTCATACTGTTTCAGCATCTCTTCTTGTATTACCAATCTGTCCTTGCATATTGTCCAGTTTTTCCCCTTGAGGATTTATGATATTAATCCGAATTACATATCCAATATGATAATTCCAAAATTGCCATGTTCTCATGCTGTATCTTTCTTTTTAGCATTTGTTTTGGCTTATTAGCAAAATTTGTATATTTCTGTTTAAAATTAGGATATATTTGATAAAAAGAATTTGGGGAAATAGATTTTTGGTAAAAGGCTTTGTGTTATCGGGCTAGGAGTTGGGAAATGAAGGGCTTTCCAAGAGAACATGGTGAGACTCCATGAAAATGTGTAGTTCCCGAAGGCTGGCTCTTCGGTGATTCTGATCTGTCAAGCTAATGCACACTTCGTCTCCACCCACTAGTCACCCCAACTTGAAAGTAGTCCTCCTACTTACTAGATCCAAATTCTGTTCCAAGAAGAGGTTCTCTCCAATCGCATGTCTCTCCAGTTTGTAGGTCAAGGTTTACTTTGTGATCGCAATTATCTGATGTATCTAAAAATTGCTTATTTTCAACTTTTTAAGTTTTTATGTTTCTTTTGTATTTCACAGAAGCTAACATTTGTAGCATTGATCAAACAAGACTTTGTTCCAATTAATTTTTATTGACAGCCTAGGAAAAAAACTTCTATTTTAGTCAGAAATTCTTTGTAAATTATTGGTAAAACAATCTCTAAATTCCACAGACTCCAAAGTCATATCTATTGAACTAATTCTGTTTTGTAAAATGAAGAGTGCTCACAAACTGCTAAATAATGCTATTGCAGCATATTGGAATCAAATAATGCCACCACAGCATATTAAAATATGAAGTATGTGGAGGCAAAATCATCATCACTCTTTGGGGACAAAAGCACATATGGAATCACTTCATGGATTCATTAAATATCAATCTGAAATAACATGACATCAATATTGGTAGCTGCAAAATGATAACATCTGACAGATGGCAACCAATTAGAACAATTAGCAATTCACTTATATGACTGTGTCCCACCTTCATCCTCCTTCACTTGCTCCATGAATCCCAACAACCCCTGGAAACATGCCTGAGATGCAGCCTCTGCTAAAGACCACTGGGATGATGTATTTTGGCCAGTTACTGAAAATGAATCTGGAGAGGAAAACAGCATGCACTCTTCAACGCTCATTCACAAAGGCCTATTCTTTTTATGTAAAGCGTAACTACAACTGAACTCTGGCAGAAGCTTTTTAAGCATCTGAGGGACTGATGAGAATAATTCAGAGTAATATTATAAACATTTTGAAAAATTTATTTGTTGACATATAGGAAAATTCTTCTGTGGTGGGGGCTTTGGAAAGTAATCAATTCAATACATGTTTCCAAATGCCACATTTTCTTGTAAACATATATGACTCAGTACATTAAAAAAAACAGCAAAAATTATTTTGTGGCTATAATTAAATAATTATAATTATTGTTGGTAAATATTCACATACATTATTCATTCATTTCTGCATTCCTAATAACAAATCAAGAGTATTTGACTTCAAAGATATATTTGCTCAGTAAATTTGTTTCCAAAGAAACTTTCTTTGAATCTTTAAGATCATATTTATGACTAACAAAATTTGAAATTGATTGTATTTTTCCTATACCTTTTGTAATGAACTCAATTTTAAGTTTAGAAAATGTTGTGTTTTTCCCCCACATGCTGAATCAAAGGTAAATGCCAGAGATATTTTATTTTATTTTTATTTATATTAAAATCATTTTTGTTTTGTATTATAAAAGCTCATTTTTGTTTCCATTTAGCAAACAACTATCTGAGAAATATTTTCAAGACAAAAAAAATCAAATAAAATATCTTGAATTATGTTTTTTTTTTTTCCTAACTTAGATGTAAAAGTGGGTAGTTTCTCAAGGCAAATCGGTTCATGAATGTAGTTCACAATAAGATTTCTATGTTTAGATTATTTCTACAGGAGAAAAATTGGGGGGAAAATTATTGATTAGATTTTCAAATTACTAGTTAAGAGGCAGGAAATGGAGATAAATCAAGAAAGCACACATTTGCTAATTTGTTCCCAAAATGCCTACTACAACTAGTACAAGGTCAAAGGTCAGAAACACGATGCGGTTCTCATACTTGGGTGGCAGGGAACAAACCAGCTGAAGCTTCATTGCTACCTCCTAGGGTTGTGCTTGAAGCTAGTAAGGAGTGGAGTCATAAAAAAAACTCCAGCAATCTAGTATGGGATACAAGAGTCCTAACTGACATTCAACTCTTGAACCAAGTGCTTGGACCTTCTTACTTAAATAATTCCAAATCTTAACGGAATAGCATACAACCATTGTTCAAATTAACCACTCATATGGAAAAGATTCAACTCACGTATTGGACACTAAAATTTGCTAATGGTGAATTAATGAAGTCAATTTCAACAGTTGAAATTTTTCAAACTGATGATTACAGGCAGCAAAAAGAGAAAGCATCTTTTACCACACTTTGCAAATTCAAAATTAATACCATCTCATAAAAACGTAGTTCAGTCACTGTGTGTCTGTCTGTGTGTGTGTGTGTGTGTGTAAATGTTGACCACTGAGTTTTGTCTTAAATTTGAAGAGAATCACGGAGATTTAGATGTGACTTGTGAAGTATGTATCCAGTGAAAACAAGTGCAATGGTATTTGTGCTGTGTAGATTTTCTTAATTTACTATGAATATTGTTTATGATCCTTGACACTGAGTCAACCAAAGTATGTTTTTATATAGTTAGCATAGAAGAAACTGTTTTATCTTAAAGTTGGACACATAAAACAGTTTTACGATTAAGTTTACATGAAGGTAAATATTTCACTCTTGACAATATGAACTTCTAAACTATTTACCTGGATTCCTGAGTTTACTGACAAAAAGTGAACTCCTACGAAATTGACTAATTTTCTAGTTTAAAAGAGCCAATATAACTTTGGTTTCCTTTCATTCTTGTTGTTGTTGTTATTTATTTTTATTGGAAAGGCAGATTCACAGAGAGAAGAACAGACAGAGAGAAAGGCCAGAGTTGAGCAGATCCAAAACCAGGTGCCCGGAGCTTCTCTCAGATCACCCACATGGGTGCAGAGTTCCAAGTCATTGGGCCATCTTCTACTGCATTCCCAGGCCACAGCGAAGGAGCTGGATCGGAAGTGGAGCATCTGAGATACAGACTGACTCCCACATGTGATCCTGGTAGGTGCAAGGTGAGGACTTAAAGCACGGAGCCATTGCGTCTGATCCAGCATCATTTAATTTTTTGTAAATCCTTCTCTAAATATACCAACATAGGCAAATTTCAACTCACCCACCACCTAGCTTCCTTTTGGTCAATTCATTGTCTTCAACTATTAGATTAAAAAATAACTAAAATTCAGACCTGATCATAATGTCGGAAAACATAGCCCCTCTCAAGTTCGAGACTCGCACCAAGTCATTCTGCACAACAAGTAAATAATCAAGGTGAGAAAGGACAACCTTTGTTCAACTCCTAAAATGCTGGTACGCCGTGGGAACTGCATCATCCCAGAAGTAGGTGACTTACGAATCAGCTCACATTAACTGACTGCCTTTCGATCCCAAAGCTGCAGCTGCACAGATGGGGCTTTCTGTTCATGCATGTGAACATTTCCTGTGGACTAACCATTTCTGAGTCCAACAGTGATGGAAACAACCTTTGAAACATCCAAATGAAAACCGCCTTCCAGTACATCCTAGCTCTCTGGCCCACAACCCATTCTGTTTCAAAAAGCCTTTAATTAGTTCAAATTGCATTTACATGAGTCTATCCAGAGCTCCATCCTCTTAAGGTTCATGCAGAACTGTGCAATAAATGGCATGTGTAACGGGTGCTTAGTAGTAGTTTAGAAAATTGGGTCATTCTGTCTCTCAGGGGTCCCTGTTACTGGTTGTAAAGGGTATTGTCAGAAATGTTTTCTGTAATTTAACAGTACCACGGCATACCGAAAGAGACACTGGTTTGATGAAATATGTCATTCCTCTAAATAAGGCCCTTTTTGGTCATTTATGAACCCTGACAAATTAAATGGAACTGCCATTTGAATGAGGACACAGAAAATCATTATCTGGTATGAATCATTCCAATAAGGTAATAACTAGAATCAAGGTTTTTTTTCTAAGTGTCCACCTGCTAACACAGGATTCAACGTAAGTTGTGTCCAACATATGGGAGGCATGTATGCAATTTTCAAACGGTAGAGAAATCACTTTCCCCCTTTGTTCTTTGAGTAAAATACCAACTTTTCTAGCTCAGACACAAACTGGGTAACAACCAAAGATAATGCATTAATCTGAACAATTCAGGTCTCAAGAGAATACTTTTTATGATAAAACAGTCTTTTAGAAACGCATAAAAGTACCTGCTGGCTTCTTCAGAAGGATGCCAACAGCTTGACAAAACGGTGTGTCACTAATCTGATAACAAGACTATTGTGCTTTCAACTACCATGTGGGCTTCTTGGATCAAACTTGCAAGATTAAGGTTTGATAGCTTTCATTTTCTTTATGTGATTTTATTCTCTTTTGTTCCTGAAAGGTAATGCAAACTATTGAGCTATTTATCATTCTCTTATTATTTGTAGTAGAGTCATCTTCATTCTGCAAACAATAATAAAAAGCCATATGAATTGAAATAAGATACAAGAGCTCACCAGATGTAGCTATATCTCTCTACGAAAATAAACGGAATGTTTTCCTTAATCAATCAGAATGAATCATGTTGATGGGCTTGGCAGCGACTAAATCAGGGCTGCCAGCACCAGCTACCCAGCATGACTTCATCTTTCCCACCAGACTGAAAAATGCTTTCCCTCCCTCACGCTGGACAACTTCATTCACACACGTTCAATTTAACAAAGCTCAAAAGGAATTCTGAAAGCCTCGCCTGTCTCATAAAATGTTTACCAGATATCTCTACACGATGGCAGCAGCAGTACACTGTTTTATAATAAGGAGGAATAAAGTGGCTGAGTACACTGCACTGGTGAGCATAAACAATTGTATTGGTGGGAGGTTGTTTATTGTCAGTCACGCTACAAGGTCACATTTTTAAGCAATTTTGTTTAAAACTCTGTTTAAACAACGCATACTATAGAAAATCCTGGACAAGTGTAGAGACGCCTTTGTTTCATTCAGCTTCGGAGGGATGGTTGAGTCAGTGATGCCTCTTAACTTTCTGTTTCTAGTGGGCTTCCAACTGTCGATGAGCCAGTTTCTTTGTAATTTCCAATGTCCATGACAAGGTAAAGCTTTTAGGACATAGGAGGCATGTGGATAATAGATCTAATATGCTAAGATTTTTGTTTCCTTTTTTGTTTTTTTGTTTTGTTTTGTTTTTTTGCGAAAAATCACATTAATATGTTGTGGTTCAAAATGATACGCATGGAATGATGTACTCTAGTTGTAACAGCCCTATTTGCGTATATGAAGAAACTGAAGCGCAGAGATTCCAGTTCTCAGCCAAGGTGACGCTGGTCGGAAGCAACAGTGCCACATTCCAGTCTCAATCTGTTTGCTACCTTGGTGTGCTTGCCCCCACCCCGTATTGCTTCTTGGGAACCGGCCTTTTGCTGTCTTCCTTTGAGCTTCTTAAAATATGACTTTGGACTCCTTCTGAAGATTCCTCATTCTCAACATTTTTTATAGCTTAGCAAAAATGCACAGCTCTGGACACCTAAGATATGGGTGAGGTTGTGGGATATACACACAATTTCTAGTAATTGTCACCTTTTTTTTTCACCTATGCATTCTTCCACTTCAATGCCGCCATTAAGTCACACTTTGCTGCACTAGCCCACAAACAGAATTTCAGCATCTGAATCGAGTATGTAGCCATAGTGGATATTCCTAAACACAGCAGTATTCGTTTTATTATGACATACTAGTTCCTGAGATCTCACTGGTGGGCAGAGCCTTCTATGAATGAATGCACAACGTGACCCTGCCCAAAGCATGTGTTCTTAAAGGTGGTAAGTCATTGCCATCTGGTGGCTGAAGGATTTAACCTTCTGTAGATGTAGAGAAATCAGTATTGACATGATTGGCTAATTTGCATGATCTTACTGATATTTTGCATTGAGGACACTTAGAGACAGATGGTGCTAATTGTTAAGTAAATTTCTATCCACAAATTCATTTCCACCTCCTAGTATTTTCACACTTTCTCTGATGTCCTCATCTCTTTCTTCATACTGAGTCTGTAGAATTGGAATGATGCCTTACTAATATTTCATATTCAAGATATGTACAAAACAGTTCATCCTAACACACGATCATCCTGTAGGTACAACTGAAAATTCTTCAAGGCTATCGCTCATACACTTGTGGTTTGTGAAGAGCTTTGGCCATGAATATACGAGACATGTATGGGCTCTAATGTCAGGTAGTACTATTGTTTTAGTTGTCTAATGTATATTTGAATCTCAGCATAAAATAATGGTATGGTGAATATATTAATTCTTGAAGATATTCATTTATTGAAAGCCAAAGTGGGAGAGAAAGAACAGAGGTGGGAAGAGAGGGAGAGAGACAGAATCACACACAGAGAGAAAGATGGTCCACCTGACAGTTCACTCCCCACATGGCTGCAACAGCTGGAGTTGGGCTGGGGTAGGCTGAATCCACAAGCCTGGAGTTCAGTCAGTCTCTGCTGTGGGTGATAGGAGCCCAAACTCTTGGACCATCTGCTGCTTCCCAAGTGCATCAGCAGGTAACTGGATTGGAAATGGAGTACCTGGGACTTGGGAAGCAAAATTCTAAAATGGATGTCATTGTTGAAGCAGCAGCTTAATTTGCTGGAAAACAATGATGACCTGTTAAATGGTTTAATCCTTTTGGCTTAACTTAATATTAGGTATTAAATATATAGAAAAGAGGGCACTGTTTGAACTGCTGTCAAGGTACCCACATTCCATACTGAAGGGCCTAAATTCAAGTCACATTCCATTTCTTCTCTGTCTTTGATGACTTAATTTGTGTTCTGGGAGGTAACAGGTGATTGCTTAACTACTGGGGGCCCAGGAGGAGTTCTAAACTATGCTTGCAGGCTTCCGGAAGTCAAGCTATTGTGTGTTTTGTGGGAATGGACCAGAGGATAGAGCTCTTTTTCTTTCCCTCTCTTTCATGCTTCGTTCTCTCTGCCTGTCAAATAAAAATAATTTAAATTAAAAAGTGAACACGTTTAAATTTTTTAAATTCAGTATTTTGGTTGCATAAAAGAAAAAAAAAACGATGTGCTTACAAATGTGATAATTGGTTAAAAACATGAAAATTTCCCCAAGTCAACAGTAGAGTGCTGGATAAAGCCATGGAAATGTTATAGGCAATCCTCGTCCTTCCCTCTTTAGCAGTTTTCTATCTCCGCCATTGCAGAAACATTAGGGACAATCCAGCATCTCAGATGACAGATTATGTCTTCGGTTATGGCAATAACTTTCTTTGCAACTCCCTCATTTTCTAACAGAATGCCACCTTGGGAAAGATTCAGTAGCTTTCACACTGTATGGGGCAGGGACGCCTAATGTTAACCACTACCCCTTTGTCTTGCCTTAGCAGTGACAGAAGTGACCTGGGGAAACACAATCAGTGAACGCACTTCTTAAACATCCTCTTATCCATGGTATTATCTGGCAGCCATAGCAAGTCAGCATCATATTATCAAGCTGAGTAGATGATATTTTGGCACTCATCCATTTTAAAGACCATACTTATCTCATCTTGAACCTTATGTCATAGCTGATATTTATTTTTCCTAGCTATACCATCATACATAAAAAATGCAATAAAAGGAGGTTAAGCAGCTCTCTCCCTTTTTGTCAGCACTGCATTTCATTGTGCATTGTATTTCTACAGGATCCCATAAAGACAGCCATGCATCAGCAGGAAAACACACTTTCTAACATTCAAAGTCAATGATGCAAATAATAGGAAAGCAGCATCCTCGGTGTGCACTGCAAAGTGTCCTCAGTCCCTACCCAAGATGTCAGGAACGACCAGCAAACTGTATTATACACATAGATGCTTAAAAAGCATCTTGATGGAATGGGCTGCTTAGCTAGATTTATTAGGCAAGATCTTCAGTATGCCATATGGTAGCCTCTCTCTCCCGAGCGGGGCAGCCAGGGGAAGGAAGGTATGGAAGTGAGATGACTTGGCCCGTACAAAGGCACAGATTCCTCAGCGAAGCAAATAGTGCCTGCAGAAGTTTTTACCAGTGTCACCCAAGACATGTGTGCTCTTTGTCCATTATACCTCAATATGTTTTCTTCAGAACTGGGATCTCCATTCCCCTGCTGTTTAGAGAAACCTCAAGCTATTTTTGGGTGGGCAGTGGGTGAGAGAGGGCAGGACTGAGATCCATCATGGTATTTTACATAGTTTCTGCCGTACGTTGATCCCTGTGTGCAGGAAATACAAACTAAGGGATTTGCAATAGGCTTAAAAGCTATTATTCAAAGTAAATGGAAAAGTGGCATTGTGTATATTGTTCAGAATGCCAGACAGTACAAGATGTATTTTTCCTCTACTTAAACATTTGCGTGCAAGAAACATTTATTGTTGTTGTTAAAGCATACCTTCCATGCAAAAAGGTTTTTAGTGAAATGATTTGTAACAACATTTGAAATTCCTTAAAATTATAAGTCGAAGACAATGTTATCAATATCTTAATGCTAAGGTGGTATAGCTATGTTTGTAAATAATACAAAAAAATACAAACACTCAAAGTAGGAAAACAGGAAGCAAATTTTATACTTTAAAATGAACTCCTGTATCTACTTATTTAATTTTTTAATACTTAAGGTTTATCCTGTGGCCAGGAGCCAGAGTTATTAAAAGTGAATGCCAGGCTTGGTTGGTAGCCTAGTAGCTGAAGTCCTTGGCTTGCACACACCAGGATCCCATATGGGCACCAGTTTATATCCCGCCTGCTTCGCTTCCTCCTAGCTCTCTGCTTGGTGGCTTGGGAGAGCAGTAGAGGACAGCCCAAAGCCTTGAAAGTCTGCACCCATGTAGGAGGCCAGGAAGAAGGTCCTGGCTCTTGGCTTCCGATTGAATCAGCTCTGGCCCATTGTGGCTGTTCGGGTAGTAATACATGAGATCGGAGATCTTTCTCTCTGTAAACCCGACTTTCCAATGAAGAAATAGATACAGAATTTTTTTGTTAAAAAAATGGGGGCCCGGCGCGGTGACTTAGCTGCTAAAGTGTTTGACTTGAACGCACTGGGATCCCATATGGGCACCGGTTCTAATTCCGGAACCTCCACTTCCCATCCAGTTCCTTGCCTGTGGCCTGGGAAAGCAGTCGAGGATGGCCCAAAGCGTTGGAGCCCTGCACCCGCATGAGGGACCTGGAGGAGATTTCTGGCTCCTGGGTTTGGATTGGCTCAGCTCCAGCCATTGCGGACACTTGGGGAGTGAATCATTGGACGGAAGATCTTCCTCTCTGTCTCTACTCCTCTGTATATCTGACTTTGCAATAAAAAATAAATCTTAAAAAAAAAGTGAATGCCAAAATATATTTCATAAATGTTAGTTCAATGACTTGAGCAACATATTTAAATTAAATTCTCAGGAAAATACGTATTATTTATGAGATAGTCCTGCTAAAATACACAATGTGAATGTCAGGAAATAGTGAACAAACATAATTTGATTAATCTTTTTAAAAAATAGCTAGAGTGTAATTTCAGAAATATCAACGTTATGAAAGTCAATCAGTGAATGTCTCAGGTCGGGCTGTCACTTGGAAAATCAGCATCCCATATGCGTGTTAGTTCAAGTCTCATTTGCTCTGTCTCTGATCTAGCTCCCAGCTCACGTGTCTGAGAAAGAAATGGAAGATGGCGCCCATGTGGAAGAATCCAGCCTCCTGACTTGAACCTAGCCTCGCCTCTGGCGTACTCAGTCCAGGGGTAAGCCATGGAAGAAAAATCTCTCTCGCTGTCTCTCCCTCTCTCTGTAGTGCTGCCTTTCAAATCAGTTAAAAATATATAGTTTTAAAAGACAAAGAGAATCAAGGGGAGTCTAAGGAATGTTTTAAGAGTGTTGGAGATGAGCCAGCAATTACAGCTAAATGAAATACAGGGTTTTTAAAGAAGTCACTACATCTTCAATGACATCGTGGACGCAACTTGTAAAACTCTAAAAGATCTATGAATCGTGGTGTGTGTAAGAGTCCAATATCCATTTCCTGGGTTCTTGCCTATGACCTGCGAAGCATTCCAAGCACAGGCACCAATGCCGTTTGCGAAGTGGTAAGGCTTATGCAGAAGGTAACGAATACAGACAGACCTGGGCCGTTTCCGGGTCAGCGAGCTAGGAAGGAAGAGGATGGGGTAGAGAGGGGTTTCTACCTCCCATCCTCCTAGTCTGTCCACAGGGAGCGACGTGTGTGAAGCCCACCTCCACATGGACTCCCGAGGGGCCTAAAGGCAGAGTGGCTACGGGGAAATGTCCTATGACTTACAAATGGGAAGAAAAGGGAGTGTGGCTTCAAAACTTGTGACCCTGAACCAGCTGTCCAAGTCCACGTCACGCAGAATGGACGGAAATCGTAGCCAGTGTAAGCATTCTGATATGATTTATTGTATTGTGATTACATCGGAAATGTACATTTTTGAGGGCAGGAGATATATAAGACTTACAAGTGATTCATGTTAAAATTTGCCCTCGGGCCCGGCACAGTGGCCTAGAGGCTGAAGTCTTCACCTTAAACTTGCCAGGATCCTATATGGGTGATGGTTCTAATCCCAGCAGGCCCACTTCCCATTCAGTTCCCTACTTGTGGCCTGGGAAAGCAGTCCAGGATGACCCAAAGCCTTGGAACCCTGTACACGCGTGGGAGACCCAAAAGAAGTTCCTAGCTCCTGGCTTCGGATTGGCTCAGCTCCAGCTGTTTCGGTCACTTGGGGAGTGAATCATTGGACAGAAGATCTTCCTCTCTATCTCTCCTTCTCTCTCTATATATGACTTTGCAATTAAAATAAATAAATCTTTAAAAAGTAAAATTAGGCTCTGGTGTGCTAGCCTAGTGGCTAAATCCTTGTAACCACAAGGATTCCATGTGGCTGCCAGTTCATGTCCTAGCTGCTCCTCTTCCATTCAGCTCCCTCCTTGTGGCCTGGGACAGCCTTGGGACCCTGCACCTGTCTGAGAGATCTGGAAGGAGGTTCCTGCTTTGTTTCAACTTAGCTCTTGCCATTGTGGCCACTTGGAGAGTGAAAGAGTGGATGGAAGATCTTTCTCTCTTTCTCTCCTTCTCTCTATGAATCTGCCTTTCCAGTAAAAATAAATACATCTTTTTTAAAAACGTGAAGTTAGAAAAACATTGCCTCTGTTGTTTAGGTTTTTGATGGTTCCATGGAAATCATAGCAGTAATTACTCTAATCTGTAAAATCACCTATATCCAGTAATTACATTAAGAATAACTAATTATTTATTATATCTGGAAATCTACTAGTGATATAGAATTTGAGTAATGATAAAATAGTCTAGTAACATGACATGTATCCTTTTGATTTTTTGTCAAATTATTCAGTTCTAAGTTCATATTATGAAACAGGCTCTGCTATTGAAATAGTCATGAAAATATATTGCTGTTATAATACAAGCCATGCTATTGAATTCAGTGCAGAGTTTCTCATTAACTTTTTAAAATACTATTTTCTCTATGTAGCAAAGCCAATTTTATCTATAAATACAGTGTCTTTGACAGAAAGCTCACGGTACTGCAGACACTATCTTGTTTAGCCTTTGAGCATTAACTGATACTTGAATACTGATATTCGCAAAAGAGCTGCTATCATTTCAAGTTGACAAGCCATTAACTCTTCTTTCCCTGAAGCAACTACCAAATGCTTCACTCGGAAATTTCACAATTAGATTGTGCCTTTCCACTTAGTGCTTTACTGCTCATTAGTTCATCCCCTCCCCCTTGAATCCTTTAAATTCTTCAAATACCACTAATACATTCCATGCTTTTTTCTCTCTCTCTTCTTTTATTGGTGGGCAATTAATTGTGGAATAATAAACCAAACGGGGTCATGCATACTATCAGTTTGCACTTATGTTTATCGTTAAGAGCAGTTTATTTTAACGTGGCAGGACGTTAACGTGGGTCTTGGACCAAATGCATGCTGAGTGAAACTGTGTTGCTTATTGAGTATTTGATAGGGGAACTGAATGTAGATGCTTTGCCAATATTGACTGGAGGGAAAATATAACTAAGTCCCAGCAGGGAATTAGGAAAAGCCTTATACTTGTCTAACATCAAGTTCATTGTGTTTAGTTCTTTTCCGTGAAGACACTGAAACTTCTAGAAACTAAAAACTTTACTATGGACTGTCAGGTGGCATCAGGGTTTCATGATGCCAGAATGGTTCAGGTCATTTGGAATTCAGTCCCAAGGGAGCCTTTGTAAGAAGTCTCGTCTTTGCAACTTTTAAAATATATGCATTGTTTTTGTCTTGCAATTTTATCCTGATGTTCTAGATGAGCCAAGAACCAAATTTGAATTTGTACGGACTGTTTTTCATCATAAATTGACAGTCACAAGCTTAATTGACTTTATTTTCTGCTTTCAGCTCCAAGTTGTTGACAACTGGGTGCTTTGTGCAAACGTCTCTCCTCCCCAGCCCTATGCCGGATCCCTCTGTCTCCTTTCTTTTCCCCTTTCAGAGGTCTGACAAGTTTCTCTTTGTCTGTGACAAGGACCGTTGTATTCAGCCTTATGCCACTGAGGAATTCCGTCCTGTACAGACTGGGGATATTATATTCTCTTGGTGGTATGGGTACTTGCTGTTGTCTCAGATGGTTGCATAGTCACCAGCCCCTGGAATGCCTTTGCAGAATCACAGCTACGGAACTGGAACCCCATGAGGGCACAAGGAACTCCTGGTGATTTGCACCTTTCAATAGGAAGCTTGGCATCCTTGGCATCTTGTCCAGACACAAAGCACCAGTTCAGCAGGAGAAACAAAGAACTTTCCTCTTTGCTTTGATCAGGAAAAACTGAATGAGCTGATACCAAAACTAGGAGCAAACATGGGGCAATCTATATGACAAAGTCAAACCCCGTTTTATACATACAAGATAAAAAGAAAAATAACATTGTTGTCATTTTTTGTTTTATAGATTTTTATGAATTTACTTATTTTTCTAAAGGGTTGGGGTATTACAGAAAGAAGGAAAATCACTTCAAATGTAACTTTTTTTTTACTTTTAATTATGTTTTGTTCACTTTGGCATTCTAAATATTTGTGGATTAGTCTTCCGTTCACATATATTTTATTTCAAAATGTTTACAAATCATAAACAGTTAAAGTTACAGACGGCTTTTATTTAAAGCAACTTTTTTTATTTCAGCATATACATTATGACAATGCATTCAGCTCCTAAGAGGTTTTGGCTCACAGGAATCTTGCAGCTAATATAAATACTGTATTTTTAAAAGACTTGCTTATTCATTTATTTGAAAAGCAGAGTGATGGAAAAGAAGGCAGGAACTGAGAGGGACGTGGTGTGTGTTGTTTCTCTAAGTGGCTGTCACCGCTGAGGCTGAGCAGTTTTTTGGAATTTTGTCGGCATCATTCATGCATGCGGCAATGACTCAAGCCGTTAAGCCGTCACCTGCTGCTTCCCAGGAAGAGCAGCAGGAAGCCCTAATGGAAGCAGAGTAACCTGGATGTGATCAGAACTCCAACGAGGCGTGCGAGTGCCTGAAGGCTGTCTTAATCCACAGCTCTGGATACACCCTCCCCGATGAAAATTTTATTTTCAAGGATATTCTCCTAAAGAGAAGCATAGCCATGATAAAAATCTTCAAAATATTTGGCTCTGGTGATCTTTATCTGGAATTAAGTGTGGATTGCATTAGATATGAGTATTAAATATCAATTTGAAAATCAGTATTTAATATAGGGCGATACTTGTTTCCATGTGAGATAAACATCCATCTTTAAAATGCTCACTAACTGAAGCATTAATATCATTTATTAAACTAAAATTCACAAATATGACATAGTTTATAGCATCTCAAATCAACAATTTGTAAGCTATGTAAATATTAACAGGTATGGACCTGGGGGCTGACATTATGGGTAGGCAAGTTAAGACATTACATCATATGAGCACTGGTTCAACCCCAGCTGCGCCTCTTCTAACCCTACTCCTTGCTAGTGCATCTAGGACACCGTTAGAAGAAACCCCGAGTCCTTGGACCCCTGACAGTCGTGTGGGAGACCTAGACGCCCCAAGATCCTGCTTTGCCCTGGCCTACTCCCCAATATTGAGGCCATTTTAATAGGAAGCCAGAGGATGCAAGATTCTCTCCCTCTGTGTCTCTCTTTCTCTTTCCATCTCCCTCTCTTTATCTCTTTCTTTCAAATAAATGAATGTACTTAAATAGTAGAATGATGGACTTATGACTTATTATGAAGGACTATGCTATTGTAATGACATAGGGGAAACTAGTGGGGGTCAATGATTTGGGAAGAGGGAAGGGAAATCCCAGAATGTAAGGCACTGTGTCATGGAATAATAACATAAAATAATAAAAAAAAATAGTTATTTTAAAAGTAGTGGAGATGAAAAAACAAACCTAAGTCACTGAATTTTTCAAACCCTAACATTTTCATATTATTAAAATGAAAATGTTACTCTACTTTTTAAAACTGTGATGCAAATTTTAATAGTGTCATTATTTTACATGTATAAATAAAGTTTCACAAAGATCACAAACTTGGCTGGTGAAATTTCATTTGACTGAATTATAGAGTTGCTTTTGTTTCATTACGTGTACAAGCGTAACTTAATTCTATTAAATTTGGTGGGTGGGTTCTGGCCATGAGAATGTATTGTAATTAGAAATAGTGATTAAAGCAGAATTTAGATCCTGACGAATCAGATTCCTGTTCCTGTGTTCAGACGCAAGGGAGTCCCAGTAATTCTCTAGACTTCCACTCATAACAGTATTTCTTCAAGTTCCAAATTAGTTTCAACAGGGGTGCACGTTGCCCCACCCTGCAGTTTGCATTCCTTGCTTGCATACATTAAATATTCACCTGGACTTTAATCAGTTTCTTAGCTCATAAATAAGGGTAGTAATTCTAAGAGAGTCAGTGCATCCAGGCTTGACAATGGAGGGGCATGGGTCTCTCACTGACTCGTGTGGATTGAGATCTTTTTCTGTGACTGGGAGGAGGGGAAATGGGTCTAGGAAGCTAAGCACGTCAGGAGAGTCCCCAAGTGGAGTCGGATAGGTTGTGGCAGAAGAAACACATCAACATTACAGGAAAGCAGAGTGCGTGTTCACGCGTTTAGATTAAAAATCATTCAATCTGAGGTACGGTAGATGAGACTCAGGTTAGGTTACATGTGTGAGGGACAGTCACGCTTTTCCTGGACTTTGTCCAAGCACATCAACATACCCTTCTAAACTACATGGGCATTCTTTTTATGAGACCTAGCTCCTGTTACTTTCCATTAAACCAATGAAGTTCTTTCCTCATCTGATTCTGTTCTTTCTGTCATCTGATTCTTTTCTTAAGCTGTCCTTCTGGGTTCTGCCCTGTGGAAATGTTTATGCAGTAACTTTTAGCTTCATTTGCTTTATTCTCTTTTCTCTGAATGGCATTGGTTCTTGCTTCCTCCTCCGTTCTGGTTTCAGTTTCCAGAACACACCTAAGAAGCAATAACTGAAAAGGCTTGCCAGATCCTTGCCTCTATTGGAATGATGCCAGAGGCATGTTAAGTGGCAAAAAGTGTTATCTATAATTGTTATAACTACAAAGGTGTAACAATTCGTTGTGAGCATAATTAGAAGTAAAACATCAATAAATGTTTATCAGTTATTGGATTGTTTTAACTTTAGGTTATTTTTAATAATCTTTTCACTCTTTCCTCACATGACTAATACAAATGTTTGTTTAGAGATATGTTCTGCTGATGAGAGTTTTCTGAGAATTCTCTTCTTATTTCAGTAAGAAATGATTTTTAAAAGAGTACTTATTTTTCCATGCAGTGAGTTCGGTGGTTCACTGGGCTTCTCTCGGGATGTAGTAGATTTGGAAACCAGCATGGCTATCATTAAAATAATACTTCAGTCTAGAGGTGAGACTAAAAAGGGACACGTCTCACAGAATGGTCGGATGCATAAGCAGAGGCACAAGAAGTGAGTACCTGAACACTAGGCATCGAAGATGGAGTTTCATAACCAGAATTGCTGTGTTAGAGGCTTGGGACTTAAAGTCTTGAACGAGTTCCTGCCAAATCGAAAGCTCCATGTACCAAAACAAAACGTTCACTTATTGCTAAATAAATCCCATTTGCCAACATGCACTGTAAATTTTTACTTATAATCAATAGTATAATCAAGAATGATTATTTCATTATTTTGAATCATGACAGCTCGCTGAGATCTTTGACATTCATAGTTCCTTTGCTCAGTACCAGGGGAAAATTCACTTGACCTGAGTATAGGCACAAAGCATGAACTAATTACATAGTTGAAGTTATACTTTCAAGTTTTATTTATCAAAAAGCCACACTTTAAAAATTCCAAATGCTTAGGCATGCTAGAAAGGCTAAAGGAAGCCAAGCCCACAAAGAACTGAGTCAGCCTTTTAATATTAATTTTAAATCTAAGAATTTGAGTTATACAAAAAGTACTACCATATAACAGAGCCATGGATAATAAAGCCAGCCTCTTTCCACTTTGTATTCCAAAGCCAAGGCCTCTCACTAATGTAGCAATTATTTTTTAAACAGCCTTAAAGATTTGTGATCCTATATCCAGAATATTTAATAAACATTGATTACTTCTCTTCTAATTAATTTAACATTTTATGCCCTATATAACTTGATGTTTCATGTTAAAAATAAGGGTCAAGTTAATAAAGTAAACAGAGGGACATTCATCAACTACACTCTTCTATTTTTAGAAAGAACTTAGCCAAGATATTTAAGTTGTGTATTCATATAAAACTGCTATTACTAGTACAGCATTAAGAATCAAAGTAATACGGGCTGTTGTGATGACTCAACAGACTCATCTTCCACCTTCAAATGCTGGCATCTATATGTGTGCCCATTTGTGCTCTGGTTGCTCTGCTTCATAACTAGCTCCTTACCTATGGCCTGGGAAAGCACTGTAGGGTGGCTCAAGTCTTTGGGTACCTGAACCCACACAGGAGGATCAAAATAAGTCCCTGGCACCTGGCTTCAGGTCAGTTCAGCTCTGCTGTCACCATGGTGGCCATTTGAGAGAGTGAGGAAATGGATGGAAGATGTTCTTTCTCGGTCTCTCCTTTGCAACTCCCTTTTCGGGGAAAAAAAAAAAAGAAAAAAGAAAGAGAAGAAAATTTAAAAATATAAAAAAGAACCAAATAATAATTCTTGTTATCACCTAAGTGTTTTCTGAGAAGTTGTATGATGAATGTGTGGTAAAGAAAAAGGAAACTTACTGGTGAAGTTGCGTCACACACACAAAAAAGCTAAGATTTAAAGGGTTGGGTGGTTGGTTGGTTGGTTGGTTTTTATTTATTTGTTTTTACCATTTGTTGATTCATTCCCCTGGTACTTTATTTTTTTTTCATCTATAAAAATCAATGCTGATCATTCCAACTTGATCAGACTTTGTGATGATTAAATAAAACAATTCATGCTGTCAGAAAAAATTCACAAGCATTGCCTCTTCTGTTATGCCATGTTTACATCTGAGGCAAGCCAGGCGGAGAGATGGCTTCCTGAGGTTTTCAGCATTGACACACAAACTTGCCACGGACCTCCTCTTCTCCCATTACCCAGTGAAGGAAACCAGTCCTGCTACCTTGAGCCTATGCTTTCTTTCTAGGCATGCTTCTTGTTAGTTCTTAACACTCACTGGGTCTGTGTTGAACAGTTCATTGGATTTATGGTTTTGGATGAGATTGCTCTGTTTTCTTCCTGTTTCTTGGTAATTCTTCTCACAATGTCTAGCTTAAGGGATGAATTTAGCGGGTTATCCGAGAGCAGAAACCCACAAGAGCGTCACCTTTCTACTGTTTTTCATCATTTACTGCCTACCCAACCGACTAGGTGCTCACCCATGAAAAATCCCATGATAATAACATTAAAGTCAGTGGAAGTTGGGGATAACCATTCTCATTCACCCAGATCCAGGCAGCAAACACTCTCCACTCACAGTTACTGAAAAATACATCTTCATTCATATTCATTATTCTTTTGAGATATTCCTTTGCATTCCTTTTTTGCCTCTCCTGTGACCAAAATCAGAACCAAAGAAATAATACTTTTTTAGGATCAATATAAATTGACTTATTCATTTATCAAGATGAAGAGCCCAGCCTGAGACCCATGCTGGGTACATAGGCCTATTGATCAACCTTAGTTTTTAAATGAAACTGAATCTGAGTATGATGGATTCAGCATTTTACAAAACGATTCTTTAAAAAGTTGGATGATGACAACCCCAAGCAGCAGACATCATGGAAGATCAAGCAGAGTCGTGACTTACTGCTTCATGGTTGCTGAGGTCCAGCCACTGGCTTCAGGTCCTGCCAAACAGAGTATAGGAAAAAAAAACAAAAATAAATAAATAGATAAAAGGCAGACTCCAACTCTTTTTTTCAGGAAATTGCTGAGAATCTGCACCCAATCAGCACTGCCTCTGTCTCACTGGTCAAATACAGTCCGGTCCTCTTTGAGCTGCGGTTTAGTGTGGGATCTGAGTGTCTGTACTAAAAGTGATTGAGTTCCTGTGCCAAGAATAGAGCAATAGAATGCATATTGAGAATATAGTGCAGTCTATGCCACACACACACACACACACACACACACACACACACATATATATATATGTATGGGAAAGGCAGAGGGACACCTGGGAAGACACACACAGGGGCAGAAAGTCTCATAACTGACAGCCTAGTTCACTCAACTCCCATGATATCTGGGGCAAACAAAGGTCAAAATCGGGAGCTGGGAACGCATTCTGGTTCTCTGCTCAACCTGCAAGGGTGGTGGCACTCAACTGCTTGAACCATCACTTGATGCCTCTTGGGAAGCTGGATCAGAGTTAGGTACTCTGACATGGGATGTGGGCATGTCAAGGTGTTTGTTACCACTGTACAAAACGCCCTTTCTTGCCACACATACTTTTGATCCATCTGGATAGTAAGTTATTGTGGGCAAGGACAGAAACTTAACTTCTAACCTGCAACTTTTCTTTAATAAAAACCAAGTGCTTTCAAGAAGTTCAGATAAAGGACAACTAAACTTAATGACATCATTGCTTTGAAATATAGCTCAAGAAGTCATTCATTATGCTTCTGAAATTAAAGCTAGAAGCAATAACGAAATAAAGAGTCGAAACATGCTTTGTTTTTTATGTACATGTCTACCAACCTCTTATATTACAGAATGATGGAGTAGCATTTAATTGAGTTCTGACTAACTTCATAGTGTGTAAATTGTAGGCAATTATCAGTGCTTCCAATCATTTTGTGTTTGTCTTGGGTCAATAAATATCCTGGTACATGGAAAACTCCCATAGAAACTAATGTGTTTCATATCTAAAGTCCTTTGAAAGTGAACATCATCCTAGTTACTGAGGAGAGAAGTCTGCTCTCCTGTGCCTCTCACATGCTCAGAGCTGAGTCATCACACCTTAGTTCTTAGCCTCAGTTCTTTCACTGTGGCTTCATCAGAACACATTTCTTTCTTCGCTCCTTCTGCAGATGCATTTATAGCCTCTCTACAGCTTGGCTTTAATGCCACGCTCTAGTCATGGCTCTTCAGGAGACTCTAGCAAACAATCCCACCAATCAAAACTTGAACTAGTTCTTCCACATTTTATAGTCATCTTACACAGTTCTCTTACTTTTATGTTTGCTATATAACAAAAGAAAATTATTGACTGATGCTTAACTTTGTGAGATGGAATATACTACAAAGAGATGGTTTATTTTTTCCTACACATAAATTAAATCTTAGAGAACACTTTTATACTTGTTTATTATTATTATTATTATTATTATTATTATTATTATCATTTTATGACCCAGTTCCATATGCTTTGGGATTTCTCTTACTCCTCCCCCAAGCTTTCTCCCTCCACCACTGAGTTCCTCTATGTCATTGGTATAGTAGAGTATAGTTCTTTATAAACAATCATAAGTCCATCATTGCAGGCATGGATAATGGCAAAGAGTACAGCATCCTATTGCTAAGATATAGTTAGTAGTTTCCTTGGAAGTTTATCTTTCATCTGGATATAGAGATGCATACTGCATTGTATCCTCACATCTGGATATGATGATCTCTCCATTACACAGTTACTATTTATCCCCTTAAATCAAACGCCACAATACAAGATCAACAACAAGTAGAAGAGATTAAAAATGCCATGAAGTTAAATAACATGCTATTGAATGACTAATGTGTCACTGAGTAAATGTTACTTTTAACATTTGACACTATCTTAGTTTATTTTCCGTTGCTAAAACAAATCACATAAAACTGGGTGTTAATACCCCACAAAAGAAGTTAGCTTGGCTTCCACCTTCGAGGTTACAAAGATAGGAGCAGGTAGCCGCTCAGCCCCGGTGAGGGTCTTTTAGGCACAATGAAAAACACAGACAGAACCTGGGAAGAAGCATGAGCAGGTAAAATCAGTTATGCTTTCACACAAAATAAAACATTAGGACATGTTACATTTTTACATAATGTGTTGATCCTAAAGCTTTGCAAATTATTAACATGTAGAAGAAGTGAACTTTCTATATTTTTGTTTCTTATTTATTTTTTAAAAGGCTTATTTGTTTTTATTAGAAAGACAGATTTACAGAGAGAAAAAGAGGCACAGAGAAAGATCTTCCGTGGGCTGGTTCATTCCCCAAGTGACTGCAATGGCCAGAGCTGGGCTGCTACAGCTCAGCATGTCCTGGATCTCCTGTGCAGGTGCAGGGGCCTCAGGCTTTGGGTCATACTTCACTGATATTTCACGCCATGAGCAGGGAGCTGGATGGGAAGTGGAGCAGCAAGGCCAGGAATTGGTATCCATATGGGATGTCAATGAAGCAAGCAGAGGATTAGACAGTTGAGCCCTCGCATTGATCCTAAAGTCTTTAATTTTATTTTTAGCATTGTTTACATAACTGAAAGAGATGCATGCCCATGTGGGCCTCTAATAAGGATGGTGAAGGTTGAGGAATGTAGGAATGTGCCTAGGACAAATGATTCAGTAATTTTTTTTGTCCCCCTGTGTCCCCAGCAGTGGAAGGGGAGTGGACCACTTCTTGGTGTCAAGCTACATAGGTACCCAGGAGATAGAGAACAGTCATTTGATGATGTGCTAGAGGCCCCAGTTTGGGGAGGAATGTTCTGAGGGTATTACTTGAGTGG
The DNA here is from genome assembly GCF_017591425.1 of Ochotona curzoniae. Classification (NCBI taxonomy): domain Eukaryota; kingdom Metazoa; phylum Chordata; class Mammalia; order Lagomorpha; family Ochotonidae; genus Ochotona; species Ochotona curzoniae. Next base: position 14,010,244 of record NW_024466502.1, read on the forward strand.
TTTTGATATTTCTGAAGTATTTTCAATTTTCTTGCACCAGTGTGTGCTACAGCCTAGTTGGGACTGCTCTTAATAACCCTCACCAGGCCAACCCCCAGCCCTCGTTTTTTCTCCATGTTGGAATGAACTGTGACCTATCTCAGCTTGCCCTTTATCTGGCTCTTGTTCACACCATTGAGTGCCACAGCTTAGCTAAGCCTGACCCACCTTCAGACCCAGTCCACACCAGCCAACTGGTGCTGCAGCCGAATTCAGCTGGCCAGCCCCCAGCCCTGGCTTTTATGCTCAGCAGTGGAAGCTGCAGCCTAGTAGAGGAGTGTCCACAATTCTACTTCCTGGCCCGTTCCCAATCCCAGATCTTGCATTTACCAGAAAGTGCTGTAGTCTAGCCCAACATGATTCATACGTTTCCAGTGGTTCTTGTGGGCTAGTCTGGCCAACCCACACTTGTTTTGCATCCTGTGCACACCAGTGAGTATGGTACCCTACCCAGCATGGTCTGTCCTCAGACCCAGCTCACCTGCCAGCTGACAGACTCTGCAGCTCTATCTGGAGTAGTCTACCCCTAGTCCCAACTTACATGCTCACCAGTAGAAGCAGCACGCTGTAGGACAACTCTCCAAGTTTCCCTTCCAAGCTCACTCCCAATCCTAGGTCTGGTACATGCTAGTAGGAGTTGCAACAGAGACTAGCATGACCCACATGCCCTCCTGGCACCTGTGCACACTAGTAGGTGCTGTGGACTGACTTGGCTCTCATGTGAACTGGCAGGTGTGATGGCCCAGCCTAATCCAATCCATTCTGCATTCATTCTGGCTCTTGTGAGCACTGGTGGGTGCTGGAAACTGTCCCCATCTGGCCCACCCCATTCCCCAGTGGGAGCTACAGCCTACCAGGGGAATCCTCCAAGTCCCCCTACCAGGCTCATTCCCAGTGCCAGATTTTGCACATGCCATGAGGTGCTTTGACCCAGCCTGGTATGCCTCACCCCCAGTCATAGCACTTGTAGCGGATGTTGCAGCCTGATCTGGCCTGGACTGCTTCCACTACCAATATTTACAAACAGATGCTGAAACCTGGTCCAGCTGGGCTTGCCCCCAGCCCTGGATCTCAAGTGAAGCAGCAATTCCTGCAGCCCAGCCTGGCATGGCCCATAACCCTTCCTGGCCCTCAGGCTTGCCGGTAGGGGCAAGCCTGGCCAAGCTTGGTCTACACTGAGACATGGCCCACACATGCCGGGTTTCACTGCTTTGACTGGCATGGCCTGCACTCAGCCTCAATTCTTTTTCTCAATGCAAGGAACTGAGGCCTATGCTGGGAGTCCTTCATGTTCCCCTGTCAGTCCTGCTCCCAGCCCGATTTCACTCATGCTGGTGGGTGTTGTAGCCCTGCTCCGCATGGTCCACAGCCCTTCTTGGCATGGTCTGGCCCTAGTCTTGGCCTTTTCATGTATCAGCAGGTGCTACAGCCTAGCCCCACCTGGCCTACTCCCAGCATGCTTCAGGGCTGCGGTGGCATGTCTAAGCATGAGGTCATTCAGCCCTTGCTGCACAGTATTCCCCTTAAAAAAAAAATAGCATAAGCAGCTATGCTGGTACACTGGTATAGTTTACAAAAATTTGGCATTAATCAGACCCAGAATCTGCCAGCTTTGGGCTGCATTTCCCCCCACCCCTGCAATGTTACATCCACCTAGACACAAGGCAACCTAGATGGTTGCCTACAGCTGAGAAGAAGTGAACTTTCAAGGAAGAACGTTGGCCTCACAATGAACTGAGCCAGTGAACTAAATGGTCAGTGTGAAATACCATACACAAAAGATAAACTTTGCTCTCTGCTGCAATGTATAGAGCCTTGTCTGAGGAAACCAGATTGACCTGGAATATCAAAAGTAAACCATATGATTGTCTCACTTGAGGTGTGATGGCCCACTGAGGCACAACAGAATTCGCCAGTTATTTGTATTTGGCTTACCTGTTCAACTTTTAATTTTTCCTGGACTCTTTCCTACTCTTATTCACCTGTACACTTTCGTTTCCATAAATGATTTAAACATATCTTTCTGGTCATTATTGATGAATTGCCAGAGAGCAGGAAAGCAATGTCTGCATTGGTGAGAGCTGGAGCCATTAGGAGGAGTTGGGTGTAAACGCAGATGCTCTGGTGTGGTACAAGATCATTCTAGTTGTTATCTTAACCACTGGGTCACTTGCCACCCATGGACCACAGGTAAGCAGTTTTGAAAAATTACTATAGACTAGTTGCTACCTAATTACATGTTGTTCACCTTATGAACATTTTTCTAAAACTTACTTTCAATGTTTCCATAGCAGGGAGGCCTAAATTCAGAGACTGTAAATACTATACCCTCTGAAGTTGTGATTGCATATCTTCTCAGTGTACTGGAGAGCTATGTCTTAGAAAATAGAGCCAATAAACACCAGCTGAAGGGATGTGCGTGGTATGTCAGAAATATATTGATTATGTTCCACCCAATTGCTAGGAGAGTAAATTGCTTGACTTATTTTAAATAAAAACAATAAGGACAGACAGTGTGTGGGGGTGGGTGGAATTCTTGTGCTCTATTAACTCTTACACATATCAGCTACAATGTGCTTTGGCACCTATATCATTCCTGTCAGGCATGCATGTGAGCTGGGTCTGGGAGTGAGTTGGGCTAAGTTTCAGTACCCATGGGTGTGTATGGGAGCCAGATGAGCTGTGCAGTGGGTCCGATAAGGCCGCAACACATGGTGTTACAAACAAAAATTGAGACGGGAGGTAGGCCTGGTGGTTATTTAGGATCGCTTCAACCAGGCCACAGCATTCTGTGCTGTGTGTGAACAGGTTTGCGGCAGATTGGGCTGCACTAGGCTGCAACATGCAGCAGTTCATGTGAGACATGGGGCTGAAGGCTGACCTGACCAGGCAGCTGCATCCATAGGTAAGTGCATTTTGGCCAGTGTAGGGGACATAAAACTGATCCTGCACTGGCCGGTGCACACAAAAATCAAGTCTGAAATCATCTCAGATGAGGTATCTTGGGGCAATCCCCAACTAGATTATAGGACGCAAACAGAGTCATATGGAAAATCACAATATGTGTGGCCAAATGTTGGAGTATATGTATCTGGACGGGGCCTTCTCAGTTGCTGGTGCTTGTGCAATGGACAGCATGCCCAGATGTACACAGGCCACATGACATCCAGCTCATCTAGGCTAGCAGAAGATGTCAACTGCCTTGCCAGATGGAAAGCAGAACAGGTTGAACTACTCTCCTGTCCAAATTTCGTAGCATGTTCCTGGGTCTGTGGATGCAACAGGCTGAACTTGCTCAGCCAATAGACCTAGGAAAAATGTTGTCAGTCCTGGCGCAACAAAGCTGACAAAGTCTCAGAAATGTCACAACCATTCAAGTAACACCCTCAGAACATTCTTCCTCATACTGGTGTTTCCAAGGTATCATCAAATGGATTGTCTCCAGCCCAGAATGCTGACGAAGTTTGACAGCAAGGAGTAACTCCATGCCCTGCACAGGAGTCAAATAAATAAATAAATAAACATTTGTCCCACCCACCTTGCTCCATGCCTTGACACTTTCCACCCTAATCAGAGGTCCACATGGGCGTGCATCTCTTTGAACTATACAAATAATATTGAAAATAAAATTAAAACAGTTTAAAAGAAGTTTACACATGTGCTTTAATGTGCGGAATGCAGTCATTGAGGGACAGTGTTCTTTGGAATGGATTCTTTGTCTTGATATTAATCTGTTGGAAGCTGGATGGATGGAGTTGGGAAGGTTTCCAATAAACCCAGTTTCTGAAGGAAAGTTCAGAATCTTCCTCTTGCTGGGCATCAACCTCCTTCTTCAGGCCGTTCTCAATCCAGCTTTTTGAGCAATTCATTTTGAGATTTCAGTTCCATTACATTCTTAAACCTCACTGTGTATTGACAAGTGGCGAAAAAAGAATCTGCACTAGAGACATGCTTCTGTGAGCAACAGGCCTCATGTTCAAGAAATAAATGACAAGAGTAAATTTGGATCTATGGACTCCTGAACGTTCCACTATCTGCCATGACTGCCTAAGTCCTTCCTGTGCCATTTTACATGTTACTGAAGATCATTGTTGTTAGGGCTTAGCAAAACCAGTTCTCACTAGACTTGCAGATCTTTCAGAGGGCCTCACTCCAGAGCCTTCCACTGATTGCCAACTCAGTGCTCAGAAACTCCATTTGGCCTCATTTCCAGGTTTCATGAAGAGACCACTGCAATTTTATTCCTACAAGACTGGATTTCTTTATGTTGTTATCATGCCTTGCCTAGGCATCACCTTGACACCTCTAATTATGAATCTTGAAGGGACCACTGGTGATCTAAGACACCAGATATTGCCATTTGACTTTTGAATTTTATTGAGATATATTTCATATGCTATAAATCACACTGAGTTCAGATGTAGAAATTAATATTCTTATACAGTTGAACAATTTTACAATGATCATAAACTTTTAAGGTACTTCCATGATCTTCAAAATAAATCCAAACCTATTATCAGTAACTATTCTGTTGCTACTTAGGGCCTTGGAAATCATCAATCTTCCCATGTGTTTGGGTTTTTCTATCCTGGGCAGCTAATGCAAGTGAAATCACTCAATATGCAGTCTTCTGGGCTTGACAGTTATCACGGAGCACAGCGTTGTTCAGCTTTCACGGAAGTTGCAGTTCAGTATTTCATATTGTCAAATACCAAGTTCAGGACTTTGCATTGTCAAATAAACTACTGTATGGATTTACCCCAATTTATTCATACATTTGCAGACACAGATTGTCTTTGCTTTTTGGCTGTTATGAGTAATAGTTTCTCTAGATATTTTGGCATGAATGTGTGTTTCTAATACCATTGGATATATATGCTTGAGAATGCTATGATCCAATCATGCAGTTTGTCATTTGGCATGCTGTTTTCTCAAGTGGCTGTAATATTACATTCTCAGAAACATAATCCTTGCCAACAGCCATAATTTTCTGTCACTGGAGTGAGGTGTGAAATAATCTTATTGTGGTTTTTATTTTCACACTCACACAGGCCAGTAACTATTTTGAACATCTTTTCATAGGCTTATTTACAATATCTATATTCTCTTTGAGGAAAATCTATTAACATCTCATGTCTGCTTTACATTTTATTATAGTGTTTATATTACTGTTGAACTTAAATTGTTTTTTTATATATACACAATAAAGGTCTTCCGTCAAATACATAATTCTTAAATATCTTATTCCATTAATCTTGAAAATGTTGTTGGAGACCAGCACAGTGATGGCACAGGCGAACACTCCACCTGCAAGCATCTGTCTTTCAAATAAGCAACAGCTCGTGTCCCAGATGGGACATTTCCAATCTAGATTCCTGTTACGACTGAGAAAAGCATCAGAGGATGGCCAATGACCTTGGGACCCTATACCCATGTGAAAGACTGATTCAATGCTTTTGATGTGAAGTGACAGATGAAGCTCTTTCTCTGTCTCTCTTTTTCTATTTAAATGTACCTTTCAAATAATATGTAATTAATCTTTAACAAAAAGAAGGAAGAAAGGAAAGAAGGAAGGAAAGAAGGCAGGCAGGCATCCAGGAAGGAAGAGAGGGAGGGGAGAAGGAAGGAGAGAGAGAGAGAAAGAAAAGAGAGAAAGAAAGAAAGAAAAAGGAAGCAAGGAAGAGAAACAAAAGTGAGTCTTCAGAATCATAAAATCATATAAATTTTGATGAAATCCATTTTATCCATGTTTTGTTAAAAAGTCATTATTTCTAATCTAAGATTACAGAATTGATCCTATGTTTTCTTCTAAAATATTTCCAGTCTTAGTTATTATATTTTGGTTTGTGGTCTATTATTTTGACAGTGGTTTGAGATTGAAATGAAGTTCTGGATGACATTATTTTTTTATAAAGATTTACTTATTTTATTGGAAAAGCAAATTTACAAAGAGAAGGAGAGAGAGAAAGATCTTTCATCAAGTGGCTGAAAACAGCTCGTAGTGGAGCTGTTCTGAAGCCAGAACCCAGGAGCCCCTTCATAGTCTCCCATTCAATTGCAGCATCCCAAAGCTCTGGGCCATGTTCCTCTGCTCTTCCATGCTGCGACAGGTTACTGGACTGGGAATGGAGCATCAAGGACAGGAATTGGCACCCATTTGGGATGCCAAAGCCTGCAGCAGGGGATTAGCCTATTGAGCCATTGCACTGGCCATGATCACATTTTTTTTCCCATGGATCTACACAACCTTTGCTATACTCACACCATGCCACCTTTATCAGAGTTAAGCTGTACAATTAAGTCTTGAAAACAGAATACGAGTCTTCCAACTTAATACTTTTTAAAGTTTGTTTGTCTATTCTTGGTCTCCTCTATTTGCATATGAATTTAAGGAGTAGTTTGTTATTTTCTTTAAAAAGCCAGATGGATTTTGGAAAGTGTAAATGAATTTAAAAAGTATTGCTATTTAAATATTATTGGGGGTCACCTATTTATGGACATGGGCTGTGTTCCCATTTAGTTCTTCAACAATTTCTTTTTTAAAAATATTTTATTTATATGAAAGGGAAAGTTACAAAGAGAGAAAGACCAAGAACAAACAAGAAGAAACCTTGGAGTAGAAACTCTGCAGCTGATAGTTCACTCCCCAGATGGCTATAACATCTATTGATGGCAAAGGTAGAAATCAGGATCCTGGAATTCAATTCAGGATGGACTGTAGGAAGACAACTACTTGAGCTATTTTGTGCTGCCTTTCCAGGCACCTCTGCAGGAAGCTGGATTGCAAGAGGAGCAGGTGGGCCTGGAACTGGCACCCATAAGGAATGCTGGGGCTATAGGCACAACTCAAGCTACTGTGCCATGAAAGCACAGGTTTAATATTTTTAATTCTTTGTTTTTAAAGATTTATTTTATTTTTATTGGAAAGGCAGATATACAGAGAGGAGAGACAGAGAGGAAGATCTTCCGTCCAATGATTCAATCCCCAAGTGAGCGCAACTGCCGATACCATGCCGATACGAAGCCAGGAGCCTCTTCCGGGTCTCCCATGCGGGTGCAGGTCCCAAAGCTTTGGGCTGTCCTCAACTGCTTTCCCAGGCCACAGGCAGGGAGCTGGAAGGGAAGTGGAGCTGCCGGGATTTAGAACCGGTGCCCATATGGGATCCCGGGCATGCAAGGTGAGGACCTTAACCACTGTGCCATCGCACCAGGCCCAATATTTTTAATTCTTAATGCTTACCTTTTATGTGTCTCTTGTCTTTCCTTTGCTAAATTTATTTCTATGTGTTATTTAAAATATTATAAATTGAATTATTGTCTTAATTTCTCTTCTGGATTACTCATTGCTGCTGTCCATAAATGATTCATCTTATATCTTGCAATTTTCCTTCCAGTCTTTGTAAGGGAATCGGAATTCTGAACTCAATTGTTGCTTTCATCATTTTAATGAGATTCATATAGATATAATCATCTACAAGTTTATATCATGTGTAGCTTTATCACACTTTTCACTTCCTGTACTTCTTGGTTAGAATCTCCTATAAAATGAAAAACAGTCAGGCTTATTCCTAATCTTAGAGGGAACGGTTTTAGTTATCTGCCATTAAGGTAAAGTGCTGGATGTAGTTTTTCTGTTTCTTTTTTTTTTTTTTAATAGATAAACTTTTGCCAGGTTGAAGAAGTTTCTATTATAGCAATGCTGGATACTAATTGCTTATCGGGTGTTGTGGTTTTGGATGTCTGGTTGTTTTTTATTTGCGTGGTACTTGGCTAGACTCAGAGTTTGTGCTGTGGGTTACCACATTGCCCAGTAGGGATCTTCGGCATTGTTGGAGACCATGATGCCCACCAGCTGCCAAGTGTATCTGCTAATGTTCTTCCTTCCCTAGGAGCTCTGAGTGATGGGAGCTGCCTCTCAGCTGTGGAGCCTGCCAAAGCAGATTTTCCAGAAGAACTAGCTGTGGGGAACACACGTATCCTGTAATTGCAATGCCACTGCCTTGCACTGTTCTTTCTGAGTTTCATTACATTTTGTTAAATAAATATTTATTAACTTGTTGTAAGTCCCTTGAGCAATTGCCACAGATGTTTGAATGTTTGTCATTGCTCATTTGGATTTAATGTAAAGCAGCTTCTCTTTTAGGGACAATTTTCTCTGAGCCCTTTACTTTACATTCCTCAAAGTCCCAACCTTTCCAGCCCTTCCTTAAAGTTTTCACTACTTCTTGGTATTTAAGACAGGTTTTGGAATACATGAAGAAGAGGGTATTCCTTCAGGGTAACCCACACACTCTCCTTCAGATTTGTGACTAAGAGAGGCTGTTGAAGTTTTATGGTTGTTTTTGAGTTTTTCTTTCTTATGAATGATAGATTTTTCCCAAGATGAACTGGTGTTCTCTACATGCAGATCCATCATGTCCACTACGGCAGCCACTGGTTGGGTAACTGTGACAGGATAGGTTTCAAAAGATATCTGCAGGAAATACATATGAGATTTTGCAATAAATATTAGTATGAACAATCTACATAAAATTTGAATGACATGCATCATTTTAAAGTAGTAATATATTATGAATGTTAACATAAATTCAATGCACTACTAAATCAATTTTGGTGTGTGTTTTTACTCTTGAAAATGTGGCCCCTAGGGAGTTTTAAATGACATATGGACTCTCCAGGAATTTCTACAGGCCGGTGCTAATCTCGGTCACCCCAAGCAACCAACCAATCAGCTGTGACAAAAGAAAATCACATATTAATTTTCCCTAGAAGGGACTGAAAGCTTGGCAGGCTCACAAAGCCTAAACAAATGCCTTTGCATAAAGATATAGTCAAACAATTAGTAATTCTCTCACCACAGCTGAGTATAGGTTATGCTATGCTACATTGAAAGATCAAGTACATAGCAATGAAAACTGCATATGCTTAATAACTAGTCCATTGGGCTATAACAATAACAAATGTCTAATTTTTTTTATTAAATATTTCACTGTATGTCATCCCACTCTGATAATCATCATTAATTATAATACTTTAACGATAATTTCCAATGAATATTTCTAAGATTAACATGTTAGAATAAGTATAGCAAAATAGTTCGACTGTTTCTAAGTCTTTTTATAGTTACATTTGACTCAACACATATATTTAGGCAGTTACCAGTATAAAGGACTGTGGTTCAATAAAGGATCCATAAATTGTTTAATAGCCTCTGGTCTGCTAGGGGAAATATAACAAAAATGCAAATTTTGTAATCTAAATTTATGTTATCCTGATTATAAAAAAACCAGTTATTTTAATGAGGAGTCAAATAAGCACAGTAGAGTCAGTTATTAGGAAAAGTTGTTGAAGACTTTTAATATTACTTTTACTTCAGAATAACATTTCCTTTCCCTATTATATCTAAGGAAAATGAACTTAGAATATGCTCAGGGAGGGGTACAAAATTAATTTATGAAGTATTCCATTGAAATACTGCTAATTAAATATTAGTAATAATTTAATATCTCAATAGAGAATGATTAAATAAAGCATGACCTTAATATAAGGAATACTACAAGTTAATCATAAGACTAGAAATTAATTATAATAACAAATTATTTTGTTAAATAGTAAACAGTATTATCATATCATTTTTCAAACATATATAATTACTATAGCTATCTTCTTATCCCTGTAAACATTTTTAATGTATATGTCTATTTACACTGAAGGAGCTATGTTTTCTGCATAGATACCAATCTTGATTTGTGTGTATATATATGTGTACATCTATATTAAGACTTCTTATTTTTATCTGAAAGACAGAATTACAGAAAGTGAGAGAAAGAAAGTGAGAGACCTTCTATTTGCAGGCTCAATCCCTAAACGGCCCCAATAATCATAGATGAGCCAATCCACAGTCAAGAGCCAGAACTTTCCTCTACATCTCCTAGGCAGGCGCAGGTGCAGGTACCAAAAGGCTTCAGACATCCTTTGATGCTTTCCCAGGTTATACGCAGTGAACTGGATGAGAAGTGTAGTTGGGACTTGAACCATAAGGGATGCAAGTGTAAGACTGGTTCGATCTGCCTCCCACAAGCCCCAGGGCAAGCATTCTATACTAAAACTCATTTATGTCTCACCCATGACTTCCTGTGTGGGTACTGAGGCAAAGAAAGTAAACGCTGGGTCAGTAAAAGGTATCACTAAGCAAAGGAAAGCACGAAATAAAAATTAATGAGTTGGGGGAGAATGAGAATATATTTTAATTAATTTATTTTATTTACTATTTATTTATTTATGCATTTAATGATACATATCCATGAGTTCTGGGATTTTCCCTCTCCCCCTTTTCAAGTCTTCTCTTCCCACTGACTTCCTCCATTTTATTACCATAGCATAGTCTTGGCAAAACATCCACAAGTCCATCATTCTGCTATTTAAGTGTATCTTGACATTGCAGGTATGATCGATGTCAGAGAACAGCATCTTATCCCATTAGGAATCCATTTTTGATTTGGAAGTAGAGATGCAAGTTGCACTGTATCTTCACATCTCGATAGTCTCTGTTACACAGTTCCTCTAGATAACTACTGTACATGCATGTTTACATATATATCTATTGATTTTATATTTTGCATGCAGGTTGCAAAGGCAAACTTCAGAAAGAACATATGATATTTGTCCTTTCGGGATTGGCTTAATTAACTGAACATGATGGTCTGTACTTGGGACCATTTTGTTGCAAAGGATCAATCAGCAATTACGGACCAGCATAATAATAATATATATGCATCAAATGCCAGGGCCCCCAGCAACATGAAACAACTATTAATGGATTTAAAGAGAGAAATAGACTCCAGTGCAAAAATGGTGGGAGACATTAGTATTCCATTAACCTCAATGGACAGGTTGACAAGAGAGAAAATCAGCAAGGAAACAACAGAGCTCAATCAGGCACTAGACAAATACACTTAATTAATATCTACAGAACATTCCCTCCTACAGAACACACTTTTTCTCCATCAGTACATAGAGCTTTCTGAAAGATTAATCATATTAGAGTCCACAAAACAAGCCTCAACAAATTTTTAAAATATTGAAATTATATCAATTTTGAATTAATTTAAACTCTCATTTTTTGCTTCCCCAGTTTAATTCAGTTACTTAACAACCTAAAAATGAGTGATTCAATGTCCCACTTATATAATCAGAATAATAAGCTAGCCCTTTGTGCTGTATTGCTTTATAATGTCGGCAAAATTTGTTCTTCCGCTTGTATAAGTGACAATTTCTGCAATACATCATGTCTCTCTTCTTATTACTGTAGTGATTATATGAAAATGTTCTTGTTTATAACACGAGTGCAATGCTGATCTGCTTGAAACCAGAAGAAGAAGTGCAGATGGAAAAATAAAATTTAAAATACATCTAATTCATCAACCTTCTCAGTCTTTGGATGAGAAACCAAGAACAACTGACATAAATGAAAGTTTATGCAAAAACAAGTATAAGTCTAAATACAATAGCAATAAATGTGTGCGTATATATCATAAAAATAGAGATGAACATGTGTATTTGTATATTTATATTCAATTACACATATTCCATAGTAGTACCTAAAGTAAAAACAGATTATTGTTTAATGTATTAGCGAACCATGTGTGATGAAATTCTCATACGTTTTCTCTGAAGATTTTGTAAATGAGGTAAATGAGAAGCATTTGCTTTATCAACGTCAAATTTATAAACTAGCTTTTAACATAAACAGTGATTCCAAGCTTCCATTTGCTTTCTGGCTGATGGATAGAGTGCTTGCTTCCCCAGCTGCACTTGTGGTCTTTCTTCATTTTCAGATTTACCCCCCGCACTCTAGAGACACAGATAACATGCTCCCGTGCTCCATCTGTTTGTTCCGCAATAAATCATCAGAGGCCACATTTGCTTGCACCTGTTCAAAGGAGTCTCCTCGAAAAATCTAAGAGGAAAGACTTTAAAATTAACTTTCAAAACTCAATATTTTACTTACCATATTTTTTCTGTGTTTTGGTCTTCCAAAGATGGCATTCTATTGCACTCTTTGAGTATAATGAGATACCACTGCTGAATTAAGTGAGGACATCATATCTTAATTCCTATAAGAGTAGTTAGAACAAAAAGCAACCAGTGACTAAATTCTTAATGCTATGATACATTGATTTGCTCTGATTTTTTTGTCTTAGTCCTTAAATAAAAGCCGAGGAATATTAACTAACATTCCTTTCATCTGCACATGAAAAGATTAATCTAAACAATGTACATAAGGTTTCTATACGTGATAAGAAAGCTCGGGATTTTAAACCAATACATGGAATTGCAACTAAAGTTATATGTTATGCTTTATTTTAAAGAGTTTTCACATGCTCAAAGAGGAAAATAAGTGTCCTATATTGCTACATCAATAATATTTTCTGTTTTAGCCAAGAAATACAAACATCAGATTTAGAGAATAAAATTCAGGGATGACCGAACAGTCACACTGTTTCACAGATGAGGAAATGAACTTCAAAGAATGATGGAGCTTGCTCAAGGTCACACAGGAAATTAGCACAAAAAGCTCCGAAGCCTATTTTCTTCCGTATTCTCCAGCACTTTTGGAAGCTGGTGAGCTAGTGACGGAGCCAACTGCCCCATCGGATTATCACACGAGGGTCTCTGGCATATGGTTTCTCTTCAGGATGCGCAGTTCTATTATCAGAGCTAAAATGAGAAGAAAGACAAAGGCTAGAAGAAATATCTGAGAGATTAAGAATTTTATGAAAGTGAGTAAGAACGGGAAATTTTGAAATATATTGTAAAACCTAGAGGAAGCACACCATAATCAAAGATTTCTGGAATCCATAAAATATTGAGAAATGGAGCGACAAGAAAGATTTGGGAGGGCTGGTTTGTACTAGAATGTTTGCTCCGTCTCCTATTAGCAACATGGCAGAAGGAAGTGGTTTTGCCACTCACAAATGCCCATTTTGTGGCAATTTTAGGTGAGACCCTGAACAACACACTATCTGTTCATTGGGAATGAGTCTTCGCTTTCCTCCCCAGCCTGGGCTGTGTGCATTCCTGTCACATCATCACACCAACGCTGTTATCTAAACACACCAGTGCAGGCACCCTCAAGAGGTCAGTGGGTCCGGTTTATAGTATGCCAACAGGAGACACCATCTCTCTCTGAACATCAGGTCAGGGCTAATGTCCTTGTATGCTCTATAAAACAAAGACCATTCTCTGACTCCCGACAGCTTAAAACAAATTTTTCAGTGCAAGCCAGCACTGCACACAGAAGTGGGTCTTCATTGCTCATTCCTCAGTCCAGTGCTTTCTGCCTCGGTTTCATTCATCCCCTCAAACCAACTTCTTTATGCTTGCTTTCCCTGTGAAAAGTTTATTTGCAGGCAGGATGCATAAGTAAATATTTTGATGTCAACCGACCCCGGGAACATATGTGTCTTCACAGAAGGCTCCATGAGAAAGGACGATTGTGACACATTAAGGCTCATTTTGAAGCAGGTGGATTCCTAATGGGAGGTCTATTGCCTTGCCTCTAAGTGACTCAGCTGGATACAGTTATCTGAAGTACCAGGATAAGGAAACGGTCACAGAGAAATAGAAACAACAGCAAAAAAAGGGGGGATGCGTTCTATGAACACACAGGTGGGAGGCAGAGGTGAACTGAGCGAATGACACTGACTTTGCCAAGTGAGCTCTAAAATATGTTGACCACAGTTATTTGTTCAAGAGGGTTTTCTTCAATGCAAACAACTTCTCATAAGAGTTGCCTTGCAACTGGCTTTTTATTAGTCTCTCTCTTTTTTTTTTTTTTCATCTCATGTTGGTGACTGTGGCTGAGTGATCTCAGAAAATGAGATTTCCCTTTATCCTAAAATTCATCATTCCTTCTTAAAATTTTTCGAAGTAGATACTAAAAAGTACAAAATACTGCTTTACTTACCAAAAATCTTGATTGAGTTCTATGATTTCATTCAATCTTAGTGTTTCAAACGCCGTTTCTTAAGGATTTATTTGCTTATTGTCAAGGTAGAGGAGAGAGACAAAGAGAGAGATATTGCCGCCATTCATTGGTTCATTCCAAATGGCCACAGAAACCATGGGCCTGGAATTTCATTCCAGTCTTTCATATGAGTAACAAGGTGCCATAGACCTGCACCATCTTCCACTTCTTTCCCAATCACATTAGCAGCAAGCCAGAATGGAAGTGGAGCAGCCAGATTTTAACTCGCATTCTGATATGGGATTCCAGCTTTGCAGGCAACTATTTCAGTTGTTTATTTTTCTTCATTTGTGCAAGGAAGAGGTTCATGTATTCCACATGTGCAGTTTTAACATAATTGTATTTCTCTATTTCCCGTCTTCAAACTCAGACTCACTCCTTTCTTTTTCTCGTTATTATTATTATTATTGTTTTAATTTTAAAGGTGAACAGGAAGATTTTCCAAACAAGTGGTTCACTCTGCAAATTCCTACAAAAGCTGCCAAAAGCAAGATTCAGGACTGCAACTCAGCCTTCCCGTGTTGATGCAGGCGTCCCGCTCCTTGGCCCATCACCACTGTCCCCGGAGAGTGCCCTAGCAGGAAGCTGGAATCGGTGTTCAAAGCAGGACTCAAACTCAGACATGCTGGTATGGGACACACCGATCTTACACATGAGACCAAAGCCCACATTATGCCTTGTTTTCAGTTAAGATTTTTGAGGATATGCTTTTTTATGGGAATCACTTCTAAATTCTTTTATTAAGATAAAGTGAACAAATTTCAAAATTCAAATTTAGTGATATTTTATATCCTAACCTCCTTCCTTCCTGCCTACATTGCCATGTTTTTTTTTTTAAATATATACTTAGAATGGCATGTTTTCAGTTATTCACACAAAAACAGGGATTCAACAGATAGCAAGTAGAGGGAAAAAGAAAAACCACTCCCAAGAGCATGCCCAAACGTTGTAGACAATAACCAAATTTCAAAATGTCAGTTTTGTTTATATAGATTTCATCTTTTCTATCAGAATGGTTAACAATGATGATTGTCCTTTATGGGACTGGCTTATCTCACTAAGCAAAATGGTTTCCAGTTGTATCCATTTCATTGTGAAAGACGGAATTCCATTCTGTGTTATGGTAGTAGTCCATGGTGAAATTATACACCATAGTATCCTTATCCCAGGCATCTCTTGGTGGACATCAGAGTTAGCTCTGTATCTTGGCTATTGTGTGTGAATGTACACTAACTTTCTTGTACAGTAAATCATTCTCACGGGAGTGGGATGTGTGGTAGTCTTCTGTCCATCTTGCTGAGGAATCTCAAAGCAAAAATCCCTGATGATTACAGTAATCTACATTCCCACCAATAGGGAGTTAGGGCATCTTTTTCCAGCTGTTTAATACATCAAAATGTCAGGCCCCCCAACCAGTTCTCATTCTCAAATTTCTATTTCTCTGCTTTCTTTGGTGTTTCTGATTTTTGTATTCCTTTCTCTTTAATTCTTCCCGTTGATGTAGTCCGAGCAAAAGACTGTGCAGCAGTTAGAGCACATGTTCTCACACACGTGTTAATGAAGATGATTCGGTGTGGCAATTCACATGTGCAGGAGGGTGAGATTCTTCAGTTAAATGCTGGCAAATTTAATCAGACATTCACTCAAACCCACCTTTCCAAAATAAGTCACTGCTATTGTTACTGTGAAAACATAAGATGTTGTGGTAAAGTTATTCCTTAGTTCCGTCACGTGGACGTGGGAGAGTTAAGAACTGCACCTGAATAAAGCTCCATCTATAAAATAATGATAAGATAGTAGTTCATTTATTATATAATTTTGGCAAAAGCAAGAGCAAACACACTTCCAATATGATAAATCTATTTTTTGGTCTATAGATGAATCAAAAATGATTAACGAACATCATGCCAACTTATCAAATTTCATATTCACAAGGTCCAGCGTAGCAGCATTAAATGTGGTATTTCCACACGTCCCTACAGCCTATGTAATTGTATGGTATTCCAATGTTTGTGTCCTACAGATGAATGCTGACAGCACAGCCTGCTCAGTGAATTTCTGACGGAATAGTAGAAGTTAGGGTTGAATTAATTCACTCAAAAAGAAACAGTTTTGATTAAGCCTGATGGGTTCTGATGATAGAAATAGTTTTAACTGACTGAAAGCAATTAGCAATAAATGAATTGAGTCCTTTTCAAAGCATCATTATTAAGCACTTCAGAATGTGTGTGTTTAGAAGAAAACATCCCATTAATTCCTCTCTTTTTCTAATAACACAGCAGAAATTATTTAATTGGCAAGATTCCTGTGAACCACACAGGATGAAAAGTTAAATCCAGGATTTTTAAATAATATTATGTTTTATTTTCATCATTCCTCCATCCTTTCTCTCTCATTTTATTTTTCTTCTCCATCATTGCTCCCTTCCCTGTCTCCTGCTTTTTCTTCTTCCGCTTTAATTTGTTAAAGGTTATCCTGGCTGCAAGGCTAAGGAAATATTTGCAATTATCAGCTCCACAGAAAATAGAAAGAAGCTTTATGACTGTTTTGTAATTGTAACAATTGTGAATTTTTTTCTCACTTTTGGTAGCTGATTTATTTTGGTGAGCTATGCGTTTGAATGGTGTTTGAGTGTGGAGGAAGCCAGCAGTGAGGGGGCTGGAAAAAGTTTCCTGTTTTCATTTCTACTGTCTTAATTTGTTTGCACACTAATATACATCTTGATGATGATATAGACAGTTGAATGTTTTCAAAATCATAGTTCAAATACTTAACAATCTCTGCATTATTTAATAATAATGTGAGCATTCATTATCATTTTTAAGTTACCATGTCTTTGAACCATGAATGGGTAGTTTATTTATACATATCAATAATACTATAAATATTTGCATTACATCAGACAAGTTCCACAAGATTTCTGAGTTTTTTCACTGGAAAGATGGAAGAGACAATATTATTGCTTTGATTAAATGAGGTTATGCATTAAGGTATTTATCATGATGCCTATTCGAAAAAGGAACAAGTAAATGGTGGCTATGATAAGTTATCCTTTCCTAATTCATATAAAAACCTGGAATAAGCTTTTTGATTACCTAACCTTACATAGAAATAACTCAGATATGTAAAAATTAAATTTAAAAATTATTCCATAAAAAATATGAGTATAAATGTGTTACTTTTAAAATATATATATAATTCATTGAATTGGATGTTATCTGTGATGTCATCTGAGAAAGCAAATCCACATTCCAGCAATTTTACCATTATTTGAAATTTTTCTGGACTTCACTAATGGAAACTTGCTAGAAGCTAATTCTAAGTCATGCTTGAAAAAAAAAAATCAGTGGTCTGATGAGATTCTCTCATTTGAAAAGAGTCTGCAATTCATAAAACATCATACAAATATAACAGGTCTCCATGTAGAATATTAGGAGATAGATGTCCTTACTGAGAACATTAAAAATTATGCTTCAAGCTTTTAAAGAAATTAGAAGAATCCTCAGAGTTTGATGCCTGACAGCAAATGTGAATTCTCTAAAGTGCCTTTGTGGAAGTACACAACAGCATTTCGACCTTGTGAAACTCGGTAAAAACATTAGTTCTATTGACTTTATCGCTATTCTGCTTTTGCCATTTGGACTATCTAGAATGATCTCCTCTCAGCAGTTTTATCCACATACAACTTAGACTGCCAAGCCATGTCTCCAATTGTTTTCACAATTAAATTCCTCCACATTTGGACTAGTAATTTTGCCACAGTGAACAACAATGGAGTACAGCGGATAACGCAGCGTTCTGTTCTCAGGGAACAGCTAAAGAGCCGAGGTATGTTGAAGGAATGATACACTATGTGAACCAAGGTCTAAAAATTATAATATGTAAGTGTAGGAAAATGGTATCCAGAGTTAGTATGTTGAATAACACGTCATTTCTGAAGAACGTTTGAACAAATTCTCATCAGGAACTTACACAATTGTGATTTTAAATGTGCCATCCTTAGATCAATTGATTAATGAAGAAATAGGTTTCTTGATATACTGTTTCTTAGTTCAGAGTAGTTGAGTATTTCAACAATATTTGCTGTTGAGTGAGTTCTCTTTAGTTCTTTCTCAGAGTGATTTCAAATATCTTTGAACTTTTTTTTTTGGTTCAGAAGTTCCACATGTTTCTCTTCTGTGATTTATTTTAATCGTATTTGCTGGCGATCAGGTGCAAGTAATGCTTCATCATGAAATCTGAGTTATTTCCTCCTGATGGCCTATTCCATCAGTGTCGGGGTCTTGTCAAAATGTAAGACCGGCTCTGAGAGTGTGCAGGCAAGAAAAGGCTTGAAGCATTGCCTGCTAGCTGTTCTGCATGAATCCCTATGTGTTAACGTGATGGGACCCTCAGAAGTGCATAGTGAGTTGTTGGTTCACAGTGAGACTAGAAACAGCAACAAGTGATCTCTGAAAATGGATGAGGAGATAAACTTTGCCAAAAGAAAACAACCAATACTGTTCACAGATTTTTTTCCACCAAATAATTGAGAGCTTTATTGAAGATACCCCTCAAACAGGCGTGTGATTCACAACAGAGCTAACTCCATTTGGCAGAGATCAGAGAGAACAGAGCAATACCAAAGATGCATATTTTTTTAGTATAATGAGATGCAAATCGGGTGCTACTAATCTACTCCATGTTAAGCTTTCTGTGGCTGAGTTACAGTGAAAAACACTTATCAAGCTTCTTGAGTTATATGAAAGGCTCCTCAGCAATCTACTCTGTAACTGGACTTTCAGTAATTTCCTTCTATAGTTTGCAAAAATGGAAGAATCTTTTAAAACGCATGCATAATACTTGCCATTGTGTATTTTGATTCATTTAATGGATTTCTAATTCCATTACCTGAAGAAATACTACGCACTGTTTTCACTGTCTGGCAAATATACCTTCCATTGAAAACACTTAGCTTGGAATGGAAGGTACCTGGAACTAAAGAGGATAAAATTACAGATACACTAAAATCCATTCTGTTCAAAGTCACTTTCATGTTCATCACATTTTCAGATGTAATGTTAGAATTCAACAAGGTTTAAATGTGATTCGAACAGGTCATATTTTAAAAGTGCCTATCATTTAAGTCTTGATTTCTAGGTACTTTGTGATATTCTACTTGACTTCTAAAATGTTAGTGTGACACGTCTTTTCATGATTTTAATTGATACATTCAAATAGATTTCTTATTTCAGGCATCTGAACAAAGGATTCCAATGATTGCAGTCCAATCCATTGGGGTATGAGTTACCAAAGTCCCGGAAGCAACATCACAACACCCGTCACCGTGAATGCCACAGATGCCCGCACTGCGGCACAGTCGGCTCCAGTGGTGTCTAACGTACTGCCGCTGCCTCTGTGATGGATTTGCTTGACATCGCTGAAGTTCAAGTCTTCCGGAATCCCTGCAGTGGGACAGAAGAAAACACGCGATGATTCATGGTCTAGTCACCATGATAGATCTGGAGAAACTGCTAAACCCTAAGTAGACACTTTGGTCTTTCGGATGTCTTGTTCTGTGGCCTTCTCTATGCCCATTTAACTCTAAATTATGGATGTAACATATACTCCTGTCCCACTTACATTGTAAAGTTTAGACCCCAAAATGGGAATCCTCAAAAATGCAATCAGAGAAAGTAGAAGGTTTTCCAGATATTTAAAGCTTTTGGAATGCTTATGTAATGTTGATTGGTAAAAAAGGAAAGAAAGCTAAATCATGGAAATATCCTAAAGGATTGGATTCTTACTTGTTCTGGAGAGGTATCAATTATCGTGATTTAAATTTTTTTTCTGTAGACATAAAACCAGGTAAATGAAAACCATTTAATAGTATATTTATTGAAAGCAGGATTTCTCTGTCATATTTTATATTAAAATAAAATAGGCATAGGGCCTTTTATAAAATATATATAAAGTATATTTTATTCTAATTGATGATTGCTTTGACATTGACATATTTATTTAATTGATAAAGTAGTTCAATTACCTATATATTCATGGTATACAATGTATCTTGACACAGATGTGCACACACTCATATAGACACAAAATGATAGTTAAATAAAACTAATTCATGTATTTATAATCACACATTCGTTTTTCTTTCTTAGCATTTTCAAAGTAGACACTGCATCATTACTGACTATAGTCACCATCCTGAATATCTACTCCTCCTGTCAAACACGAAACACTGATCAAGATGTTCCTCTTTTTCGTCATAAGCCCAGCAGACACCATTCTAATCTCTGCTTCTATGAGTTTGACTGCTTCAGACTTGTATATAAGCAAAATTAGGCACAGTGATTTTGTGGAATTATATCAAAACTAGTTGAAACAAATGCTACATTGTACCACGTATAAACCTGTACAGCTGTTGATAAGAGCGTGCAGAGTTCTTCAGTAGGTTTGACTTCATAGTGAAGGTATGAAGTGTCTGGTCAAATAACTAAAGAGCAAACATGGACGTGGGACCAAAGTCATGGCTTAGTTATTCAGTGTGCAAAGAAACAAGACAAGGTGAGGAGGAGACTGGCTCCAAATTATTTGGGATTAAACATGTTTTTTAAGAAAAGAAACACAGGTTGGAACTATACATTTAGAGAATTACTAATTTATCACTTAATCTCTTTTGCTATTAAGGTTCTTGGGTCACACAACAGACTTATCTTGTGGCGTGGCACTATGAGTCATAATGAACAGATTTAAATTTAATTCTACTACTACCACAAATATTGACATCATAACTACAATGAAACTGAAAATAAAGCTTCATAAGAGGAAAAGCCACTTTTTAATGTAACTGGTCAATGTATACATATAAGTCAGCCAGGAACCTCTACTGCTTTCAGGAATGGGAGCACGACACCAGGGTACAGCTCTACTGACGTGACACTGAGTTTCCACTCAGAGCCCTGTGTTATTATTTATTATCTGGGCATTGGCTGCACCGTTCTCTATCATTAGCCAAGATGAATAAATGAGTGAAAAATTTTTTTAACATGGACTGGAGTAAAGTGTGAATATTTTAGCCATGGTCTTATACCTCGTCTAAGCTAGAATTGAAGAGGGAATCCTAAAGAATGCAGGAAAAGAAGGCAACTTTTTTTTTCTGAGGTAAGTACATAAAATTGAGCTTTAAAGGATTTATTTTTTTTTTCTTTAGTAATTGTGAATTAATAATTGGATTGGCTCTATGACCAACTTTGTCTATGGCTTTCTCTTCATTCATTCATTTATTCATTCTTGAAGCAAGCTCAGACCTAGGGTCAAGAGATGTCATGACAAATAGAACCATCAAAACAGAACGTTGTTGACTCTTATTATTGCTGAAGTCAGAAGACCCTGAAAGAGTTACAATGGCTTCAAGCAGAAGCTGTTTTAACATGTGAAGTGGAGATATTGCTAATAATGCAATCTGAGGATTATGACTGTTGTATAAGTAGTCCATAAAAATATTCAAGATCCCATTAAGGTCCTGGCAATCAAGACTGCAGTTATGGATCAAATCCCAATGCAGCCTTGACATCTTGAAGAAATGTTAGCATGCCAAAAGGCCAGCTCCATCATTGTTTGAGGCAATAATTGCTTTTCTAAAAAAGAATTAAGTAGCCAGCTTATAAACTACACCAAAGATTAGCCAGAAACCCATAAAAGAGTAGTGTTTGAAGTTCTATTACATTAATCTTTAAAGAAAAACAATGTTAATGCTGAATAATCTCTCTTATGCATCACAGCAGAACACAAAAGTGCCAGTAAATGCATAGCTCTGCCTTGGTGACTGATGACCTGTTGGTCAATTCAGGCAGTTGCATTAGGAAGAAAGAATAATGCAATATTAAAACTTGGGTACATGCCTGATGGTTGATGTGATGAAGTATGTAAAAGAGATGTAACTTGGCCTTCGAAGCCTGCACTAGGGACGTGAGGGAGCATATTAATTTTTCTGGCAAGCTCGACAGAGCCCTTGTTGTGGCATTTGTTCCTAGCATTACACAAAACTTTACGAAAATACCTGCCTTTACCAGTAAGGAACAGAGACGTTTGGGTAAAGTAACACTGAATGACAGAGGGGGCGCCAAACCAAACCCCACTGTGTCCTGATCACCTACAGCACTGACCCCAGAACTTGGCTGGGCACCAGCAAATTGATATTTAAATTAAGAACAAAGAAAATTACATTTATTACCATTAGGAGCTTTTTTTTCCCCCTTTCCTTCCTTGACATCTGATACAGTTGATTGTACGCTAATTTTATATGCTAATAAAGCGTTCAGCAATAGAATAGTGCAGGCAAGTACGCAGTGATGGGTTAGAAGGGCAGACTGGCTTCTTTCACAAGACAGGACAATGTGGGTATTTTCTCTATTACACTGGCCCGTGTGTTTATGTATTTTAAAATGGCTCCTGGTTACACTAACCAAAGAAACTGTTTTAATAATGAAGGTTACATGAGTCTATTTATTGCTAATTTCACAAAAAATCTATTCACTGTTAGCCCTGTGATAGATACTTTGCTGCAGACTCACATACTTCCAGGACTTTCTGTCACACATATGTAGATGGACAATGCAGCATGCATCTCTACTTCCAATTCAAAGATGGATTCCCAAAGAAACTGTTAAAAGTATCTTGGCAATGGGATGCTGGACTCTGCCATTTGTCTATACCTACAACGTCAGGATGCACTTAAACAGTAGACTGATAGACTTATGACTGTTTTCTGAAGAACTATACCACTGCAATAAAATAGAGATCAGTGGGGGAAGGGTAAGAGAGAAAAATCTCAGGAACCTTTGGAGCTGCATCATAAAATAAACTAATTAATTTTTTCCATTTTCTTATTATTTTATGATAAGTTCCATATGCTATGGAATTCCTCTTGTTGCTCCCCAGTTTCCATTCGCACCACTGATTTCCCCTATATTATTACAATAGTATAGTTCTTCATGAACAGTCAAAAGTGCATCATTGCAGGTGTGCACAATGACAAAGAGCACAGCATCCTATTGTCAAGACATATTTAACAGTTTCAATGGGAGTCCATCTTTGATCTGGAAGTAGAGATGCATACTGCTTTGTATCCTTACATGTGAATATAATAGCATCCATTACACAGTTACAATACATCATCTTAAATGAAAAGCCAGAAACAGGAAGAAAAATAGAAATTTACAACACCATGAAGTTAAATAACATGCTACTGAATGACTAATGTATCCTTAAAAAAATTAAAAGAAAATCAAGAACTTTCTCAAAAAAATGATACTAATGTATGGTTTATGATTCAGTGAAGAATTTAATATGAGCATAAACTCTTTTGAAGAAATGAAGCTAAAAACAAAAACATCAAAACCCGTGAGATATAGTTTCCACTGATTTTTGTTGTTGAGATTTGTCTCCTGTAGCAATTGAGTGATGGGCTTTGTTTTTTAATTCAGTCTACTAATCTATGACATTTGATTGATGTGTTTAAGCCTTTTACAATTAAAATTAATATCACTAGGTGTTAACTTGGTCTTGTCATTTTAGCAATGGGTTGTTCTTTGATTTAGTCTGCTGGTGTTATTTTACTGGGATGTTCTTCATATTTGCCTTTGGTTTTGGTAGGTGCTATTGAATTTCTCTGTCAAGAAAGCATCTTTAAGTATATTCTTTCAACTTAATTGTGGAAGAATTTTATTTCATTTTCAAGGACAAAGAAAAGCTTTGCGGGATACATATTTCTGGATCAACATTTTTTTCCCCTTTTAGAATCTGTGACATGTCACTCCATTCTCTTCTGGCCTGTAGAGTTTCCTAGGAGAGGTCAGCTGTGAGTCTGTCATTCCTTTACAGGTCAACTGATTTTTTTCACATGCAAATTTAAGGATTTTTTTTTTTTTACTTTCAATTGGAGAGATTTTAATTATCATGTGTCATGATGAAGATTGCTTTTGGTCAATCCCATTGGGAATTCTGTGCTCCCCCCCCCGCCCGGATTCTGTTTCCCAATTCTTTCTCCAGCTTAGGGATGTTTACCTTTATTATTTTATTGAATACATTTTTAAACCCACCTTCCTTTCTGCATCTTATGGAGCTCCCTTAACTCCCATCTTTAGCCTTTTAATGGTGTCTCTTAATTTCTGAATACATTTTTAGCTTGACCCAGCTCTGTTTCCAACTTTTTGATTGTTTCCCCATTGTGACAAGAAATATCTTCCAATTCTGAGATTCTTTCTTCTGCCTCATTAACTCTATTGTGGAGTCTTTCCATCAAATTTTAAATTGCTCTATTGTGTCAATTTCCAATAATTTGACTTGATTTTGTTTTAGTGTTGCTATTTCCTTTGAGACCTATTTCTTAAATTCCTTGATCTCCTATATGCCTCTCATTGTTGATAAGAAGCTTTATAATGCATTTTCTAAATTCTGTATCCCCCATTTTCTCCATGTATTCCTCAGTTAACTATGAGGTTGGTAAATGCTTTGCTGCTTTGCAGGGGAGTCTTCAGTAATATTTATTATGCCTCTGTCTCTTATTTTTCTCTAGCTCAGTATTTCTGGTTAGCAAATTGTTCTCCTTAGGGCGGATTTCTAAGCTGTGTCATTCATAGGTCTACAATTCAATTTTACTAATTGCAGTTGGTAGTTGTGCCACTCCCTCCAGCGAGTTTCAGGTCTGGGCTCTTGTGTCAGATTTCCACCGTGATCTCAATAGGCCCTGCTTCTGACTCATCACTCTCCAACTCCTGTGATAACATGCTGTGGCTGCACCATTTTCTATACAAACATTCTCCCGCTTATGCTTCGAGCAGTTCCCACGATTAAGGAGAAAGCAGGTGACCTAACTAACTAGGTTGTTGGCAGTGCTGCTCTTGTTGGAACCTGCTGGCAGTTAAGTCTCAAGGCCACCCTGATCTATTTTGACCCATAGGATGCCAAAGTCTGTATTATTTTCCATGTAGGACAGTGCAATGTACTGAGCTGGAACAGAGTTCACTCCCAACTCACTTCCAGCTCACAAAAGTGTGTGCATGTGTTCATTATTGTTGTCCCTCCAATCTCAGCCTTTGTCACACTATACAAAATTACATCTGATGTGCCACTGCTGGAGTTCTGGATCTGCTTTCCATTTGGTCTGGGGCATGCCCAGACCAATTTTGGGTGGAACCTGTAGGATGTCCCATTGGTGCAATGCACTGTTTCAGAAAATAGCATGCTCCCAGCTTAGTGCATACACAGTCCCATTCCAAAGCCTTAGCTTCCCTACACAAAATGGTGCCCTGTGCGGCTCTGCTGGGAGTCTGGACTGAGAGATCCACCCTACTCTGACACTGTCTGCTTTGGATCTGCTGCTCTTCGTTCCTGGTTGAACCAAGAAAATCAACAGGTTGGGCTGTACTTTGCCTGGGTTCACCTGTTGAGCTCTTGATGAACTCTACTTCCTGCTTGGTCGCTGGTCGCTGGTGGAGCTCCAGCCACCAGGAGAGTACAGGCCAATATTTGTTCACTGCCACTGGGGTATATGGTTACTGTAGTACCACACCATTGTCTCTGCTGCTTTCCTCTCTTTGTTAGTCTCCAGGTGCACCTCTGCCACTGGCCCGTCCTCTTTCCTATTTCCTGAAATGTACCCCCCATGCTTAACTGTGGCTAATGATTTCTTTGTCTGTTTGAATGTGTCCTTACCCTATTCCATCATCTTGATTCTCCCTGTGACTCATTTCTAATCTAATTTAAATTTTTTTTTGAAAAAAAGCCACAAGATTTCTTTACTTACTCTTACAATGACAAAAGTATACAATAGATCTAAATATTGGGAATAAAAGTATAGAGCATCATTTGTATACACCATTAATCAGAAAGTACACATTTTTTTCAGAACAATCTATTTTCAAAGTACCTAGAGCTATGACGCCTCAAAATATGTATTACATACATATGCTTTTAAAGATTATTTTGAATACATGAATTGAATAATGATTCTCATTCTTACAACAAATAGCATGAGTTTTGGTGGAATTATTTTCCTCTATTCCAATAATTAGGAACAGTGCCAGAAAGTAATTCACTCAGGGTAATGGAGTTGTTCCATCCCATTCAGATATTTTTCATTGATTCCAGCAGCATGATCTATCCTTGTGCATCCATAGTCAAATCCCGGCTGTGTCAGAGTCTGGCTCAAGGAGTCTAGGCAGGATTTTACATTACTTGAAAGCATTTTTAATGAATTCTCAGAGAGAATGAGATGATTAAATTGATATTTGAGTGAGCAGGGCTTATAATCCATAACATTTTTTAAAAATAACTCAAATGTAAATGTCTGTTGGATCCAAGACAAGTATTAATAACAACTGATATTAACAAAATATATAACTTGACATTTTTTATTCACATATGGACAGAGGAAACCCATATATTTTCTAAGTTGCTACAGATTTTGTTAAGTTAAATTGTAATACTTGGTAGCTACATACTTACTAAGGATTGTCATTTATATCCAAATCAGATACCTGTAGACTATTTGAAACTAGAGCAGTGTATCCAGTCTAATTCACTTGCTGTTGTGGCTATTGTTTAAATCTTGAATGAACTCAGCCAGACATTCTAGAAAATGTGAGTGCACCCAGAATGTTGGGTGACCTTCATCCGAGTTACACTGTGGGAGAATGCTGCAGTAGCGCTCCTGTGAGAAATCCCATGTAAGTCATTAAGCAAAGTGGGGTGATTTTATGATTCAAGGGACAGAGATCTGGTAATCTGGTAACCTCATAATCACACATAATTGAAGGTCGTCTCTGTGATTTTCAATCTGACTTCTGGAGAGGTTGAGTAATCAATAAGGTTGTTCTCAGGGCAGCCTTTTCTATCCCTCATTGGTAGACTATGATATGCAATTATAGTTCGTTTGGTTGACTCCTATTCATACTTTATAGCAATCAATAACTTTGCCTTTTTTGACAAATTAAGTAAGTAAAGTGAAGTAATCCCAGTAGTAACTAGTTGACTAATTGATTGTTTAAAGTAATAGGATATTGTGACTATAAACCAAAGCTTACATTTAAGTAGCATGTGCTATTGTGCGTAATAGATCTGTTATGTCAATGATACTTATCATGCATTTTTTGCTGTATGAAATAAATCTCCACTTACCAGTGATAAATAGAAATTTCTTTCAGGATAGAAGTTTATACAAGGAAGAGATGACTGTTTAGTTTTTTGACTGTTGCTGATACTATATTCTCTTTCATAAAACAGCTCTTTCTGCATGGAAACTAAAAGATCATATTATATGTAATTGGTAATTTAAACAAAGTATTAAGAAAATCAGTTAAATAAGATGTAGTGTTTTTTAATAAATAATTGTAACAGTTTGTATGGATATGAATTAATTCTTAGTAATAATTTGGAATGTTTTAGACATTAGACTAATGATATACTGTTACTTGTGTTAATGGAACCAGAAAATACTTGTTTTATGTTATTTTGGTTAGTGATAATATGGATTAAAACCATAATTAAAAGCTAAAATAATAGTAGCTACCTATATCTAGACATATGATAGTGACGAAAATTATCTCTCCCTGTCTCTCCTTCTCTCTCGGTAACTCCACCTTTCAAACAAAAATAAATCTTTTAAAAATCCAATATTTAATTATGATATTTTAATCATCATAATTTGTAAATATTTTAGCTTTTTGAAATTTAAATTGTAATGTTTTCATACATAAATAGAAGCAGAAAGAGAATGACAATCTATTGGCACCTCCTTAATGAGTCGGACAGCAAGGAACTCAAACTTGAACTCCTATGAGAGTGCCAGGACTCAGTTGCAGCATCACTTTCTGTGTCGCAGCATTTGCATTAGCAGGAAACTGAAATGAGTCACTGCCGCCGAATCCCCCAACCCAACCACTCAGACATAGGACCTGGACTTCATCCCCAGCGTCTCAACCCCTGACCCCTGGCCTGCCCACGTATGTATTTACACAGTTGAGAGAGAAGTGAGAAACCTTAATCGACTATGATTTTTTCTAAAAAAAATACAATCACATATTTTTATGACTGTTAAAAACTCAAGATTAAGCACTTAAAATGAATATGAGATCTATACATTGCTATTCAATCAATGAAAGCTGTGTTAATGAATTGTAATAGCATTTGAAATCAATAAATAAAATAGTCTAATCAATCAAAAGTACAAAATCAGATGTTAGAACTGTATAATCAGTATCTCTAAATGAAGTGAATTAGGTTAAATTAATAAGCTGATACTTGGCTTAGATATTTAAAAAATTTAGCACCGTAAAAGATATAATGGCATATTAAGGGTAAGCAGCTATAAAAACAACAAAAAGATAGTTAATATTATTAATAAAAGTTGGAATGAATTTAAAGAATTGAAAAGCATAATCAAAATTACCAGTACATTAGAAAAAACAATTCAACATATAGATATAAAAATTCTGAGCCTGATGATCATCAGCACGTCTTTGAAACAAACACATCCACAGCCACTGTGGGGATTTCACCTCCTCCGCCTCTTACAGTTCACAAGGCTAAACCCTGGATCTGTGAGCTGAATGCCAGTCTCCCATGTGAATGGTGGAACCCAATGCTTGAGCCATCATCTGCTGCTTCCGAGGGTATGGACTAGCAGGAAGCAAGAATCAAAAGTTCATGTGCATTTCAAACGTAGTCGCTGGGGTATCCAAAGGGTGTCTTGGTCACCACACCAGATTCTCATCCGTCACAATAGACTTTATTTTTCTCTGATTGGAATTTTAGTTCTTGTTGCTTTCTTTAAATCTTTCGAGGTTTGCTTAAGATGACATTTTCTTCTATTTGTAGGGTTGCCCAGTTAGTACCTGCTGTTGGTTTTGTGCTTACAGACAGGAATTTTTTCATTTTTCCACATTTCTGTCTGATAACTGGCAATACCTAAATTTTGGTGAGATGCTCCTATTTATGAATCAGGGAAGAGGGCTGGTATGTAGCAAGCAGTTAATGTATTAGTCCCAGCTGAGAGTGTTTGGGTTTGTTTACCAACTCTGGCTTTGGATTTTAGCTTTCTACTAAAGAGGATCCTGGGCCTAAGTGGCAGTGACTTACATCATTGAGTATCTACTTCTTACGTGGAAAGCATGATTTGGTTTCTAGGTGCAGCCTTTGGTCCCAGTCCAGCTCCCCAGATATTGAAAGTGTTTGAACAAAGAACCAATAGATGCGAGTTGATTTAAAATAAACAAAGAAAATAGGAATGTGGACTGAAATTCTGTTTTAGCTTAAAAAAGGTATGACTTGACATAGATGTTTATTGGAGAACATATGTGGATTGATCAGAATAGCATATAAAAGAATGTTTCCGAGATGTTGGTAACAGTGCCCCATGCCATTCTGGATAACGTTCTCTATTCCCTCTGACGTACTGCTGCTACAACACATCATGCTGAGAATTTGTCACTGCTGACATTTTTCCTTGTTTTTCCTTATTCAATAAATAATACAGATTGTGTAAAAGTTATTTCAATATTAAGAAAGAAAAAGTCAAAAGGTACCAATAAGAAGAGTGAGTTAGATGGTTAGCGATTTCTAATGGAAACTCAGAAAATTGCTCATTTGAAGAAAAGTGTGAGAAGGACCAGTTATAGTGGTTAAGGACTCTGGAGTCAAGCATTCTGGAGTGTTCTCTGCTAAAATCATTGCTACCATGTTTTACAATACTCTGCTAATAGTCAGGTGTTATTTTTTGAGCCCTCTTGGAATTCACAAAAGAAGATGCTCCGACATCTTGTCAAAGTTGGCTGCCAAGACCGTTGTTCTTGACGGGCCCACGTCCATGTCTGGGTAACAATTTGTGCTTTGCCGTTGGTATACTACTGGTGAAGGCATGTTTTGAAATTCATCAGGATCTTGATCCTAGTAGTGAAAAATTTCTACCCATAGCTTTTGTCTTGTCTGCAGGTAATTTTTATATAGCAGTTTTGGCAACCTTCAAAGAGAAAGTTTGTTCAGCTTCAATTAAGTTTTCAAAAATAATTATATCAGTTCAAGCAACTGAAGTGCCTGTGGTGTTGGCTATGTTTTTGGTTTGTTTTTGTTTATTTGTTGGAATTAACTGCTGGTCCACCCCAAATAAAGCAAAAGCAAGATTAATATTTCATTCCAACATTAAGGTGAACGGTCTACTGTTGTGGACTTTATCATCAATCTAGCCGTATTCTTTCTTTCCTCTTTTAAAGATATTTATTAATTTTATTGGAAAGGCAGATTTACAGAGAGAAGGAAATACAGAGAGAAAGACCTTCTGTCCTCTGATTTACTCCCCAAGTGGCCACAATAGCTGGTGCTGAACCAATCTGTAGCCAGGAGCTAGGAGCTTCTTCTGTGTCTCCCACATGAATTTAGGCTCCCAAGGCTTTGGATCATCCTCTACGGCCTTTCCAGGCCATATGCAGGATGCTAGAAGGGACGTGGAGCAGCCAGAACGTGAGCTAGTGCTCATATAGGATCCCAGTGCTTGCAAGTTGAGGATTTAGCCACCAAGCCTTCGTTCCTGTTCTCTTACTCTTTATTAAAAGTGAGCATCCATTGGATGACTGCAGATTCTATTGTGCCTGATAAATTTTTCTCAAGGTATTAATCACTACTGAAAAAACCCTAAAAAGTGAAGGGATCATTCCACAGATTCTCTCTAATTCTCTTGCTATCCTACATAAGTTTTTCAGCAGGGCCACCTTTTGACCTCCTGCAGACCTCCTGTAAGTGACACTTGTGTTTCAGGCCTCTCATTGTCACTTACTTAACACATCTCTTCGGATATTTGAACATAACTTTTCTCCTGGCTAGGGCTCCTCTGAAAGGTGGCTATCTTAGCTTTTTAGCATTGCGGAGAGAAGAGTTACAGATCAGAAGCGTGTCTACTGTGTTTTGTACTCATCTTTTGTCTGAGTTTAAACATTCTGGGAAAAGTTTTGCATAATTTGCTAGAAAATAATTTCCTGGCTGCAGGAATTTTGGAAGTCATTGTTCTGTTAAGGACAGGGTATGGCCAGGCTGCAGGTTTCACACTTTAGTTCAGGCAGACAAACACAGAGTCATGATCGATCCTTTTCTTGCCTAGTAACATTTCTATTCTCAGCAGTGTCTGGCACATCCACTCCAGAAACCCTCTCCACCTTACCCCTTCTTTATTCTGTCGATGTACGGGAGAGACAAACATCTGTCAGTTTGGGGTGGAAGAAGCATTCATCCCATGTCACAGTTTATGCATAATGAAGCGCATGAAGCTGTGTATTTCTGTGTCTTTTGAGGATTCCATATAAAAAATTGGAGCTGTTCTCTGCTTTTTTCAGGATTGTTAAGAGTTGGCTTTCTTGGACATTCTAGATGAGGCACCCCGTATGCATTTGCTTTTTCACCTTCCAAATATTCTTCTTGTAATCATTTCTGCTTCCTCTGCTCTCAGTAAATTTACATTTTTAGGAAAAATAAACCTATATTGTATCTTAGTGTTTATAGGAGGAAACAAAATTTAATGTGTTATGTCAGCCTGTCATTTTGATGGCAAAAATTCTGGTATCCTGTTATGGAAGCTGTATTCTGTCATTTGCCGTGTCTAGGGCTGGGACAGCAATCCACCAGTTTGTACTCTTGCAGCTAATGCCAGAGCCGAGTGTGATTTTGTGATTTTGATGCCTCTGCCATCAAAAGTAAATATTTTTGAAGTTCACTCCTGATATCTTAAAAATGCTGATCAGTGTCCCATTTTCACAGGAAACAGCTAGTGAAGCATCACTGCCGACTAATACTCAATAATCCAATAATCAACTGTCTTACCCAGAAATCACTGTGCACAAGGAAGTACTGGGGTGGCCAGGGGTTTTGCTATCATCACATTGCTGCTATGCCTGCTGTACAATCGTCAAGGGGTCACTTATTACTCCAAAGAAAGGCAGATTGATGAATCCATAAGGATAATCAGAACAGTAAGGATGTTTATAATTGGGCTCCTTAAATATTTTTTTTCGAACATTTCTCCTGCATCCCAAATATGTGTTTTTCAAATACTCTTTTGATCTTGATTACATAGATGCCATTTTTATTTACCACACTTGGTATAAGTTAGCTAGGCAAGAAAAAGTGTATACTGATGAGGAGGCAATTTTTCTCTCAAAGAATGGAGAATATTAATTTCAGACAAAATGTGCCTGTTTTACTTTGGCAAGTGAAGCATATTAAGTAGCTAATCCTTAGAGCCTAAGAGTTGTCAAAATGTCTTAGAATGTTTTGCAAGAGCAATTGTGAAGGTTAGTACATTTGTTCAATGAAATGCTGATCTTGACTCGTCTATCCTGTCCATCTTGTACAAATCAATATATTTTACTTGGCATTGCAACCGCTAATGTTTTGTGCAAGTAGTGTGTGTGTGTGTGTGTGTGTGTGTGTGTGTGTGTTTGAGAAGAAACGCCTTTGGCTTAGGCGATACCTTAGCAAAATACAGATAAGTACCCACTCCCATTATCCTTGAGACAAGCATCAGCATTATCCATGAAAACATCCACAAAACACAGCACAGGTTAAAACAAAGAGCAGGCTGTGGCTAATACTCCTGTGACTGAGCTGGTGGCACTCTCAGAGCTTCGTATATAGCATTATTAAATGCATCATTTGCTATACTTTGGGTTGAGCAGACTTGAAGAATATGACAGTGCATACATATTGAAGACATGACTGACCCAGAATGAACATTTTCTATGCTTGATTTCCAAATCCTGCAAAAAAATATCATCCATACTCATTGTTTTAACTCACAGCTCATGCTTCTCCAGTATCCAGACCCAAATGACACTGACAACACAAGGTGGAGCTTTCCACGCAGTTGTAAGCTTTCTAACAGTAGATGTAGACTTACCGAACAACTCTCTTAGCTCTTTCTGCTCCTGGCCCTATCTGAAGTGTGCCCAGCTATAAAACACTATTTTATCCTAGATGCTTATGTTTTTTTCTTAATGTGATTATTCAGTGTAATTTTTTCCATTTATATTTTGTCATTTATTTACATTAGGTTCACCATATTGACCTCGTTCACTTGATTTTAAGCCTCTCCAAGTTGCATTTATATATATCAATTGTCCTATTCTTTTTCCTTATAAGTAGCAAAACCATACCTGTTAGTGAGAAGATGATTTTTAAATACATGTCCTACTGAAAACAAGCTCGTCGACATGTAAGCATTCTTTGCCCTTTTTTTCTTCAGTACTCCAATTTGAGTGATATAAATTTCTATAATTCATAATAGGATGTAAGGATGTGTGAGAGACAGAAGTTGGAGTCATGTTGTAGAAATCTTAGAAAATTTACAGTCTTTGAGATTGATTTTCTCCACCTGTACAATTTGAAAGGTTCTAATAAGAACTACCACCAAAAGGCATGCAGAAGTTAAATGATACTATAAACAGTTAAAAAAAAAAACTTTGTAATGTTCTCCACAGGACAGGAATGTGGTTCATTTGAATATTAGAAACAAAAAAAAAGTAGCAAACTCAGCTGATAAGCAAAGCTCACTTGTGTCATTGCGATGATGTCAGAATCGGGTCTGCATCTCCAGCCTTGCGAAAGGACCCACTGTCACAGCACACATGGTCTGCGTCATTTAAAAACCTAGTCAGATATTATACAATATGAATAAGAAGTCCAAAAATTTGGAGGGGATCTTTTCCAGCAAGCGCTATTTACTACCAAAACCTTCCATTATATTGACAGTTACTTAAACTTTAAATCTCAGCAGAGAGGAATCTCTTAAAAAAAAAAACACCTATTTTCACTTTATTTGAGAAGGAGGGGAGAAGGGAGGGAGAAAGCGAGAGAGAGAGAATGAAAACATTCTATCCATTTATTCTCAAATGCTCCAAACAACTCCATCTGGGATTCCTACATGGGTGGCAGAGACCCAAGTGCAGGAGCCATCACCGCCTGTCCCCTGGTGTGTGCAATACTAGGAAGCTGGATATGGCAGCCGAGCCAAGACTTTAAACCAGATTCCCCAGGGATGTGGAGGTCTCGCATGGCATCTTAACTGCTGTGTGGATACATGCCCCTACAATGGTGACGCTCAAGTTTATGTGCAGGTGGAGCCTTTGCATAGCAGGCATGTGATACTTCTAAATACATTTCTACACAACCCAGACTCTAGCATTAGCTATATACAGAAAGACAAATCTTGATACCAGATTCCTTACCTCTGCATGTCTCTCTAAAGACAGCAGAAAGCCTGATCTCAGAGAATTAGGGATGAAGTTTCCGGCCAGCTCTCATTGGAGCTTCGTGCCCTGGTTTTAGATCGGAATGTATCAAAAGCTTATTATTTGAAGGGGGCGGTGGTGATCTGGCAATGCACAGGCTAGACACTGTTGTGAGAAGGAGACAGTTTTAGTGCAGAATGAGGTAGAGAGTTGTCATCATAGAGCATTTGTCCATGAAGGTGAGCTGGCGTGGCACATTGCAATGTTAAGTATATGGGTACCAGGAGGAAATGATTCTTACGTCTCTTCAAGTGGTCTTAAGATATCTTAATATTTCTGCATATTGTGCCAGATTTGGGCTGTATAATTTCAGGGACAACTCTTAGCATGTCATTGGGAGGAGCTTATAACATATAAATAAGCACTTTGGGCTAACTGTTCTTTTCATTTCTAAAAAAGGTGTGTCTTTTTCAGACTCTTCATACTCTTTTGGTGTCTAAAATTTCTTTGGCTGTATGAAGCGAAACGCAAGCAGCTTGTGTGGACAAAGCTTTGAGAAATTATCTAAACATTAGTTAAAACAAACGTATTGCATGAAGACTGTCAGTTAGAACCAGATGGTATACATTATGCACGTGATAAAGGTCTCTCATAAAAGTCTCACTAATATTAGCTTGTTTATGGAGCGCTGAAGCTGTGATACAAACTGACAAGACGTGGGATGCTGTGATTTTAGTCCTAAATCGCTGCCTCATGTATAAATACAGTGGGGCTTGTGAAGGATAGGTAGAGTAACAACACCACCACCACCGAAGATTTTTTTCAACAGGATTCAATTAAATTCAGGGAAAAAAAAGTTCCCATACTAAACACTAAATATAAATATATCCTTAAGCTGAAGTTCATATTAAATTTTATCTTTAGATAGTGTAGCGTAAGGTAACTTTTCAATATAGGGTGTGAAACTCACAGTCGTTTTAAATGTGTGTATATATATGTATATATTAATACATATGTATTAAGCTGTGTATATATACACATGTATGTGTGAGTATAGATATATATATATAAACTCTCACTTTAGCAAACTGATTTCAGTTACAATGTTAAATATGTACAAAGTTGATGTGCAAGTGGAGTGTATGCGAAAACTCTTCATGATACCAAACCA
This sequence comes from Ochotona curzoniae, assembly GCF_017591425.1. Lineage (NCBI taxonomy): Eukaryota > Metazoa > Chordata > Mammalia > Lagomorpha > Ochotonidae > Ochotona > Ochotona curzoniae. The sequence continues at coordinate 14,045,744 of NW_024466502.1, forward strand.
CTGAAAACATGAAACTTCTCATAATCTTTATGACTCTATTCCTGTATAGTGTGGATACACTTTGCAAACATTATGGTAAATGTTATGGCTCAATCCAGCTGGACCATGAGTAAAACAGGTCTCCAGCAGAGCATACTTCGGACTGGCTCTGTGAGGCTGTTACTGGGCGAGATTGAAAGGTCAAGAGAGCAGGTGGAGTAGACTGTATTTTCTGTCATTCGGGGCTTGTCAGCTGATTGCCTGAATAGCAAAGGCTGATCCCTTTTCAGGAAGAAGGACATCTTCCTGTTTTTACAGTGGGGCATTGACTCTTTCAGAATCTCAAGCACGCAGATTTTCCAATTGGAACAATGTCACAGATTCTTGCAGCTTCCACACCTTTGAACTCAAGCTGGAGTTAAGTCCCAAGCTTCCCTGGGTCTTAAGCCTGCAGACTCACCTGCAGATCATGAAACTTGCTAGTCTCTATCAGTGCCTAAGCCGGTTCCTTAAAAGAGCTACCTTTGTATCTGCCATCAATATCCACTAATCGTCTGTCATCTACCTCCTTGTCTAACGTCCCCCATCTACGCATCTACCTGTTTTCTGTTACCTGCATCATCTTAAGCTATGATTCTTCACTTTGTTTATGTATAGAATCCTGATGAATGCAGATGGCAGTGCGGTACAGTACAAAACATTACAATTGAGCATGTCTGGCCCTTATGTGCCACCTGATGACTTAAATCTTGTACCATCTACGCTTTGTGTGTTTATATTAGATATTGATCTATTGTGAACCATGATGCCATTTTGTCTTTTATTGGTAGAATCAGATCATTGACATTTTTAAATAACTGTTCTTCATGATCTGTTAGAGGTGGACAAGTAATAGTGGGTAGAATGTTATTCTATGTTCAATTGTGGATATTGACATTATTGGCTTAGATTCCAATATTAAGTCTTTTTTTTTTAAATTGTCTAGAATGTGGATGAACATTCACAGGAAATGAAATCCTTACTGGAAATAAATTCAAGTAACTCACAACTCTGATAACAATTCATTTGCTTGGTGGAGTCCTGCCTATTCCTTCTTAAAAACTACTGTAGTGAAGTGTACTAGTTGATACTTGCAAAAACACAATCAACTGGATCTTGCTTTAAATCTTGTTTCTTTTGCTTATTTCCTGTGAGAACTTGGGAAACAGCATAGTACACAGGCAATATTGAACATTGTTTCCAGTTCATGGCCAACGGTAAATATCAGCAGTTATTATTACTGGTGTATGAATAAGTCAAACCTTTCAAATATGGCAATTTTCAAATACAGTGCCATTCTCCATCAACCTTCCTCCAAAGAAGAAGGACTTGAGAGCAATGGCAAGCCGTGTTAAGATTAGTGATCCTATCTCAGAACTTCTTTATATAATTCAATTGCTTAGAATCATTGGAAGAGAATTGAATGAGAAAAGAGTTAAGGCAAACTCCACATACATTTTCTATTTTCAATGTGTGATGCTTCATCCTTTTACATAAACAATTCCTTTTAAGCACGCTGTGTTCTAGTTGGGTTGACAGATATTTCTTGCATATTTAATTAAAATTTTACATATATATATATATATATATATAATATCAGTGATACGAGTCAAGTAACCATGCTAATATGGACTAGCCAGAATTTCCAAATTAGCAAGTTCCTTGGAATTATAACAGTTCCTTGGAAGTTAAAAAAAAATCATTCACTGGTTATTTACTTCATGGTGTGACTACTATGTTCAGTGTTATGACACAGGGTAAAGAGGATATAAGCATTTTTCTAACTGGATAAAATCGAAGGCTAACCACACACACACTCTCATGGACACGCACTTCCCTTTGAAGAACACAGTTATAATACAGAATTGGTTAGGAAAATGAATCCTATTTTTAAATCGCCATTATCATTGACCCTGGTTCTGTCTTGGGCAGCTTTTTATCCTATCACCTCTGAAGTCCTCCCACGTTCCATGCTCCTGAAACCAGGCTTATTCCCATGTTTATTTTATGCCAAGAGTGAGTTGTAATGAGAACATTAAACAATACATCACTCTACAGAAACAGATAAGAGGTTTAGCAATAGAAATATCACCGAGTTCATTTCCCCGAGGCAGACAAGTGATACCTGATTACAAAACAATATATTTTGTCTCTGCAAATTTCTTCTGAGAATTAGCATGAAAAACGCCTGTTAAACACATAGTTTTTAAATGACAAGTTCACAAGATAACATTAGGGAACAGTCACAAAATCAATCAAGCGTGATTCTTTTCTACACCATGTCTTCTTGGCCGCCTTGGCTTCCTAATTTGTAAAACGTGGAGTGACTATCTCAGAGAGTCTTGCATTTGTGTGTCTTAAATGATGGTTATTGGACACACATTATAGTCTGACATGCAGACGAGGATGGCGGATGAATAATCCTGTCTGTGTGAGGATATTGTCTTCCGGTCCTAAAATTCTACCTCCTGTATAAAGAGAATAATCCCACCATTATCCTGAAAAATTGATTTCTCTGCAAAGTGTTAAACCACAGAGTTACAGCAACTGTGTGCTTTTCTCACTTGTCATTGAACAGCATCAGCAACAGATTTAGTCAAATCACAGCTTTATTTTTTTTCAAGGACAAAGACGGTATCACACACGTGATGTTTGGAAGCAGTGAGTGATGTATGGCTAATGAATCAAGACACCTTTCTGTCTTTTGACATTGTAAAAAGCAGAACTGCATCCTGCTTTTGATCTGCTTGCTCTTTGTCATCTAACCCCTCAGGTGTGAGCTATTTTTATATGTACTCTCCATCTAAGATTCTCTCTAAGAATATCAAAAGAGTGGGAAAAGAGTAGATGCCTTTAGTACTGTCTTTGTCTTTCTCCAGTTCCAAATCTGACCTAAAGAATGATAAGGGACACTATTGCTTCCACTCTCAGTGACTTTACTTTTGGTATCAGTTAGACGCTGTTGTATTTGGATTAACTTAATTCCATTCAAAATCGTGCTTGCTTTGATATTAACAAGTATTTGCTGAAAGCTGAAAAAAATTCTGCTGCAAAATTCAGTCTATACATCTAAGGGATGGAATGGTGTTTAATAAAACAGTCTTAGTGCAGCAGAAAGGGTCAAGGTTAGGGTTGATTCGGACTACGAGAAGAGGCCCACTGGCTTTGAATTTAAGCAACACGATATATAGAATAACACATGTTCTATAACATATGTAAGATTTCTGTGGTTATTCCATGGTTCATCTTTTGAGTTTTTGTTTATGTTGTCTAGTTTTATTTTCTTATAACATGCCCCACGGCCTTGAGAAATGGAAAAATAGCATAATTTCTTGCTTGTTATACATTTGGTGGTTCGTGACATCAAGTTTGTCTCTCAGGGCTACTCATCTCATTCTCTAAAGACTTCGAAGCAGAGAGGCAGTGGAAATACACTGATGTGCATGTCGTGTTGTGTGCCAATGAGTTCCTCGGTTTCTGATCCTCTAGGCTTTTATTTTCTGTCAACCTCCATGAACAATTACAGTTTAACTTATTAGCTTGAAAATTGAGTAATATGAAACCATACATTTACCACTCTCCTCTCACTTTAATGAGAATAAGTGCACTTACACACAGGAAAGTAATTTCATCAGTATAGAATTGTATGTAGCTATAGTGGATTATTATCAAGTCTAATATATTAGTAACATCAGAGAAAACCATTTTACAAAAAAATCATCCATAAGCTTTTTTTTTTTTTGGAGTGAGGCTATCCAAAATAACTTGTGAAGTAATATTGACAGATATAAAAGATCACATTAATCAAAATTAAATCATGTTAAAAATACATGATATCAAATCTCTAGATCTTACTGCCAATTCGGAGGAGACTGAAGCAAGAGAAGAACTGCCAATCAGTGCTGTTTGGGGGAACAGACTCTGGAAAATGCCCTTGAAAAACTGACTCACCTCTTAGACATATAAATTCTAAGGAAGAAAAAGAAAGAGAGGAGAAACATTTTACATAAAATGTAAGTGATGAAATAACTATTGTGATATATAAACTGTATTTTGATACTAACTTGAATTATCTACCCAAAGAATTTATTAGAGAAATAAACACCATTCTGCATATTTGATATGTAATGTTAAGAAGGAAGTGCTTGATAATTTGTTACGGTGTTGTGATGAACATACATACATGTAATCACGATGTTGTAATGAACATGCATACATGTTTTGAATTACTGAGGGTGATATGATGATAGAGTCCAAATTGTGAAAGAAAAGAAACTGTTTGTTACCATGAAGTAACAACACCAGGGATTTGTCTCCAATGCAGTTTGTGACAAGCACATGTGTATTCACTGAACTATTTTCTGTGTTTCCCATATATTTGATATTTCCAAAGTAAAATCTTAAAAAAGGAAATGACGTGTTAATGGGAAAAGACTCTCTTTGTATATTCCTATCCTACAATTTATTTATGACCGCAATATTGAATCAATTGGCAAAAATAGATTTTAATTGCTTTCTGCCTTGCTTAACGGGATGCTTTTTATGATTGGTAATATATAACAGTAAAAACATCAAAAGCATAACAATTAAAGCATCACAAATTGAACCACAGAAAACCAAATAGGAGAAAAAGCACAATATAAATCTGAAAAAGTAGATAAAGTAGGCAAGAATAAAAGGCACATAGATTGGAAAGCAAAAAGTAAAACCACCTGTTTTCAGATATCCTAAACCTAAAGTAATTTACACAATCACACACTAAACAAAACAAACCAAAGTTATTTTAGATTTAATGAATAAAGTGAAGTAGCAAGATATAAACTCTGCATGCAGCAGAGATCAGCTAAGTCTGAGCAGTGGTGCAGGTCTCTGGATCCCCCAGCCATGTGGCTGTGGCTAGAGGTACCCATGCCAGTCCAGGCTTCCTGCTGGAGATCTTAGCTCCCCATGCAATGATGTTAGATGCTGGATGGGGGTTCCTGGGCTTGTGGGTGGCCAGAGCGCCAACTGGTGCCAGGCTCCACCAGGTGGCAACCCAGTGGTGAACTCTGGAGTCTTGAGGTTATGGAATTACTGCCTGGGGATATCCATGGATAAGGCCACAGTACATAGAGGTGAGGAATGAATCCTGAAGGACACTCAGCAACAGGACCACTATACTTCCAGGTAAGCAAGTGGACTGAGACCTGGTGATTTGAAGGGGAGAGACCTGAAGATATTTTTGGCAGTGACCAGAGCAGGGGAAACTGGGAAACACCAAGTGGGTCATAGTTCCTGCTGATGAGCATGTATGTGGTCCAGGCATGGGTGTTGGGTAGGCTAGGCAGGGTAGCTCCATCCATCGGCAAGTGTGTGAGTTGGTTTTGGAACCCACAAAGCGAGCAGCCCAGACCAGGCCAGTTTATGGTATCCATGGGCTTTTCTGTGGCTCAAGTCTGGGTTGAGCCAGACTGGACCAATTCATATCACCCCCCTGCAAATCTGAGAGCCAGAATGTTGTGTGAGTCATGTTGGGTTTGGCTGCAATACTAGCCAGTTTACATTATGGCTGGGACTGGGAGTTCACTGGGCTGGGCTAGGCTGTAGTTCCCACCAGTGTGAGCTAGAACTGGAGGTGGACTGGGCCAGGTTACAGAATCCACTGGCAAATGCCATGATGAGTTGAGCCATACATACTTGACTAGGCCACAACACTCAACTAACACACTTGAGACAAGGGGGAGAGTGGGTGAACCCAGTAGGAAGCTGCATGGAGATTCCCTGCTGAGCCCCTATTCCCACTGGTGAGAGCTGGGATTGGGGCAGACCAGGCCGAGAAGGGTTACAATACCTGTTGGCTTGCATGTAAGCTGGATTAGGAACAAGTCAGGCTGGGCAGACTCTACCTACCAGTACATGCATAAGCCAGCAGAGGTGAGGGTTGGTTGGGCTTTGCTGAAGCATCTGCTAGCAGATGCTATCACTGGGAGAAAACTCTAGAGCTAAACTGCAGTACCACCTGGAGAGTGTAAGATCTGGGAGTGGGCGCGGACCGACCCAGGAGGGAAACAGTGGGCACCTTCCTCTTGAGTTGCCACTCTGACTGGTGAGAATAAGAGCTAAGACTAGGACTGGAATGGCTAGACAGAGTGGCAACCGCCAGCACATGTGCGGGTTGGATAGTGTGACTGGTTGGGTTGACCTAGGCTTCAATGCCCATTGACTCGTATGAAAGTTGAATGGGATGTGGGACAGATTGGTCCAGTTTGCTGTACATACTGGCAAGCACAGGATTACCAGGGTAGGAGATAGGCCAGGTGGGGGTTATTGTGGATTGCTCCAACTAGGCTACAACTCCCACTGGCTTACGTGGGGGCTAAGTGTTTGATGGACAGGATCAGGCTGGACTGCAGCACTCATTGGTTTGCGTAGAAGACAGGGTTGGAGACAACTGACCATGAAACTGCAAATAATAATATATGTGTGGGTCAATTTGGGCGACAGACTGTGTATTGACAAGCTCACACAAGAATCGGGTCTGGGATACCCTCAGATGAAGTTTCTTTGGGAATCCCCCCAACTGAACTTTTCGATTCAGAACTCCAACAACCATACAGGAATTGCAAGTTCTGTGATCTGACAGTGAAATGCATGGGTCAGAGCTGCAGTAGCTTAGATGGAGCAGTGGAGAGCATATTCAGATGAAATGGAGGATTTGGCAGTACACTGAAGCCTGCAGAGGACAGACACCTGTACCATTATAGAGGATGAGGGTCATACAAATCAATCAACCACTCCAGCCAAGAGAGGGCTGTAAATTTCTGGGCAAACGAAGACTCTAAGGTGCACTATGTCAGCTGATGGACTCTGGGGAGATTTCATTGTGATTGGAGAGGCAAGATTGGCAGTAATACAGAATGGTTGAACTATCAAAACTACTTGAGCAGGACCCTAGGAGCATGCCCCTCATGGGATGGTTGGGAGGCTGGGTGTGACTTTTCCACTTATCTCTCTCACCCCAGATACAGGAAGGGAAAGAGAGAATGTCAAAGCAACAGTTACCCCCACTTTCCTGCAGCCCTTGGTCCTTTGCACCCCAATCAAATATGAGGAAAGTATGAAGAATAAATTGTACACAAAAAGGAAAATAAAAATAAAGAAAAAAATCAAGTTGTGTCTGCTTTGTTTTACATTGTAAAAATTAGCTATTTCGAAAGAAAATGTAAAAGATCTATCCCATTTGTAATACCTTCAAAAATAGAAATAAATGTTTGACAATATTGAATATTTGGCAAAGTAAAAGGCATGGGAGAAAATGTCTGATTAATATGTTCATTATGGGGATAACTGTCCCAAATATATAGAGAAACCTTACAACTGAACAAAAAAGTCAAACAATTTGATTTTTTTAAATTTAATATTTTTTGTGAAATAATATGTAGGCATATGAGCTCAACATTGGTAAAACCAAAGTAGCACAAATTAAAATCATAACAAAATGGGACTTCATGACATTAGTGTAGCTACTGTCATAATAAAAGGAGGTGACAAGTGCTGGGGAGAATGTAAACAAATCTGAACCTTACCCATTGGAAATAATCTTTATGAGGAAAACATAGAGTTCCTTAAAAAAATCCAAAGTACAGCTATTGTAAGATCCAACAATTGTGTTTTGTGGCATATATCTGAATGAATCGACAGTGGATCCCAAAAAGATGTTTGTTCCACCATGGCCATAGTAGAATGGTCTGCATAAGTCAAAACATGAAAGCAAAACAAATATCTATAAATAGATGTGTGAATAAACAAAATGAAACATGTAATAATATTCTGTCTTAAAAAGGAACTGGCTCCATCCATATGCTAAAACACACATGCACCTTGAGGAAATTATACGAAATAAGCCAACCATAAAATATACATATTATGATTCCACACATATGAGGCACCTAAAGTATCCATGGGCTGATGCTGTGACACAATAGGTTAAGGCATTTCCTTAATTTTTACCTATATTTCCTTAACCTACATTGGCATCTCATATAGGAATGCCAATGGAGTCCTGGCTAATCCCAATCCTGATCTAGAGCTTTCTGCTCATGCCGTAATAATGGCTCAAGTTCATGGCCCCTTGCACCCGCATAGGGAACTGCAGGGAGGTTCCTGGCTCTAGGATTGGCCTGAGCAAGCCTGAGATATTTTGCTCATTTGAGGGCGATCCAGTGGATGGAAGATGGCTCTCTCCCTGTCTCTCCTCCAACTCTTGCTTTCAATGACTAAATCATTTAAAAGATAAGATAGTGAAATATAGTCAAATAGAAAATAGAATGATGTTGGGCTTGGGTAGGTGGGAAGGGAAATCATAGTTTATGAAGCCCCCAGTTTTAAATTTTCAACATGAAATAGCTCTGGAGAACTCAAAACAGCACGAATATTCCCAATGATCAAAATGAATTGTTAAAAACAAGTAGGATGCTGTGTTTTGTGGTATTTTTTTTTTTACCATAAAAAATACATTTGCGGTGTGATCTTACTAAATGTTGATATTTTAGAGGACTTAAATTGATCAAAGGGAAAATGTATTATTTTAAAATGTGAAAAACAGGTAAAATAAGGACCTTCTTGGTACAAATTCTGATCATATATTATATAATTTTTGAGAATTTTTGTGTAACATATTCGACTCATCACAGAATATGTGGAGTTAGCAGAATTATGTGTGTATAATTTGTCAGGAAAAACTGGATAAGCATAAAATTTGGGTATTTGAACATGCTCAAGAGAAAGATATGAACTTTTGACAGTGTAGCAAGCCAGGGCCTGGCGCAATAGCGTAGTGATTAAGGCACTCACGTTGCACATGGGATCCCACGTGGGCGCCGGTTCTAATCCCAGCAGCCCCGCTTCCCATTCAGCTCTCTGCTGTGGCCTCGGAAAACAGTTGAGGACGGCCCAAAGCCTTGGGCCACATGCACCCACATGGGAGACCCACAAGAAGCTCCTGGCTCCTGGCTTCGGATTGCCTCAGCTCAGGCCATGGCGGCCTCTTCAGGAGTGAATCATTGGACGGAAGACCTTCCTCTTTGTCTCTCCTCTTCTCTGTATATCTGACTTTCCAATAAAAATAAAACAAATCTTAAAAAAAGAAGTAGCAAGCCCAAAACACAGACAAATGTATGTAAAAAAGAGCCAACGTTTGTTACAAAGGATATAGCGAGCCCAGAGCTTGCTTACTTTAGTACATCATCTCCATCTGCATGCCAATATTTCTACAGGGAACGAATTCTTATTCTGGGAAGAAAACAGTACATTTTTGAATTGATATACATTCTTGAGAGTTCTAGCAATGGATGTGGAGTGGGCTGTGGGAAAATATATGCAGAGAAAAATTACTGAGAACATGTGGAAAATTCAGGTTGTGAAAAACAGAGTGGATGCACTGAATAGTATGACCACTGAAAGGATTTCTGTTTCCAAAATGTACTTTAAGTGTAACATACATAAGTATAACATACATAAATATATTTATAAGCCTCATGCAGTCTGAATGTTAAAATGAATATTTTTGTTTCTTACTGCAAGTCAACCGGTAACAGTGTGCAACCATTATCATAAATGTTCAGGCAATGAATGCCCGTGATGCAGGGTACAATTAGTTCAATTGAATGGCTGTTGTCAAGTGGTTTAAGTTCTTAGAGGTCTCCAATACTTTTAATAATTTCTGTTCTGAGGAAGCTGGAATCAAATCTAACAACAGCTCTAAAAATTATGGTGATAGAATTGCCCTGGCATTGTATTTCGTTACATTAAAATGAAAGTACATGCAAGTTTGTAGCCTTGATTCTTTAGACTTGTTTTTCAGTTTTCATAAGGGATTATAGACAGATATTATCTCTGAATTTTTATTCATAGATTTTTGCGGGATAATTTTGTAATAAATTGGAGTCTTCAAAATGTTCCTGTGAAACGTATTGTGGAAAACACAGCATTGATTAAAGAGTTTTGCATCAAACTAACTTACTTTCAATCCCATATTTTCATCAGCCCTTTGGAGCGCACTTAAACATTTAAATTCTTCAGGAAATTGCCATCTTTTTATATATTTCTTACAGATTTTCTTTCTGTCCTTGGTCACAGTAATTACAGTTATTTTAAAGCACTTGTCAGACAATTTATTTTTAAAGATCATCCGTAGGACCATTTGTATTGCCTATTTTTTTAATGTTAGATTTTACTCATATGTTCCTGTCTTTTTATGTGTCTACTAAGTTTAGCTTGAAATGTGTGTGTGGCAAGATTTAGAGACACAGTATTATATTATTTCCAAAGGATACATGTGCTACAGAATGCATTCTGATTAATCAAAAACTGATTAATTAAAAAAAAAAGCTGAGTGGAATGAGGACTGTGGCTTTGTTAAGTTCCCTTTACCTCTGCTTTATTCTGGCCTGCCAGATTCCGCCACCAGTCTCTTGTATTATCTACTTTTCCTCCTCCAGACAGATTTTGCACTACCATTTATCTCTTGAGATCACTTATGCAACAGATTGCTATTCCAGTTCCTTCCGCTTCTACCTTGCGCCACTCTAGAATTCAGCAAATATTTGAAAGTATAGCTGTATTTGGGCATATATCGTTGAGTGCAAACTCTGAGATCTCATTCTGCTGTTCTGTTTGAGCCCAAGCTGGTAACTAGTTTCCACAAAAGTTGATGTGTTGATCAGGTCATCTGGTCAAAGTTTTCCTTTTTTAACATCTGAGCCTGTCTGTTCTCCCAGCAGCTCCCTCTCCTATTCGAAAAGAAGGTATTAGCCAATTTAATTTCTGCTGTTTTTCCTGTGGAATGTAGTTTGCTTACATGCTTCCACACATGTAATCTGATTTGGTACATATTGTATGAATTTCTTTTCCATAAGTAATCTACATATATTATTCGGCCATCTTCTAACATTCAGTAAATAGAGAGGAAGTTGATATTATTCTGATCATTTATGTAGAGTAAGTAATTTTATTCTTCAATCCTGGAAGATTGTAAGATTTTCTTTTCATCTTGTATGTCAAGGCTTTTCCAGGTGCATCTGGATATCTGAGTATATTCTTTTTGAAGCTATGTGTAGAACCTGAAAAGACTTTTTAACAAGTTTGTTTCTTGTGTATTTAATTATTACACTTCTTATTAAAGGTTTGATATTTGTAATTTCAGTATTATTTTATTTTTGTTGACCTCAAGATAAGTTTCCCAATTTGAATATCTAATCAGTTACATCATATTATAAAATGATCATCAGTTTAATAGATGTATTCAGTTGGAATACATATGATATGATAGTCTTCTCTGTTTCTCTTCTCTGTTCCTGCCTCCTGGCTTCAGATTGGCTCAGCTCCGGCCGTTGTGCTCACTTGGGGAGTGAATCAGCAGACAGAAGATCTTCCTCCCTGTCTATCCTCCTCCCTGTATATCTGACTTTCCAATAAAAATAAAATAAATCTTAAAAAAATGTGTATGACATTTAGAAAAAAAGTTCCAGATGGAATCCAATTTAAATCAAATGACAAAAATTCTTCCTGAAAATCATGTATATATTTAAAAGCTAAAGTAATATGTAGAATAACAGTGAATAAAACAAATGAGAAGCTGCACTTTTATATGAAAAAATGTACTTGAGAAATGTTGGTAAACAAAATGCTTAGAAAATTTTTCAATAATAAATAGGGCAAAATAAGATTTATTTCCATGATTAATCAAAAATGCATAAAGAAGTTGTTAAAATTTGAATAATTTTTTTAAAGATTTGTTTTATTTTTATTGGAAAGTCAGATATACAGAGAGGAGGAGAGACGGAGAGGAAGATCTTCCGTCCAATGGTTCACTCCTGAAGAGACCGCAACGTCCTGAGCTGAGGCAATCCGAAGCCAGGAGCCAGGAGCTTCTTCTGGGTCTCCCACGCAGATGCAGGCTTTGGGCCATCCTCAACTGCTTTCCCAGGCCACAGCAGAGAGCTAGATGGGAAGTGGGGCTGCCGGAATTAGAATTGGCGTCCATATGGGATCCCTGTCTGTTCAAGGTAAGGACTTAAACTGCTATGCTACTGAGCCAGGCCCTAAAAATTGAATAAATATTAATGAAAATTCATGAGAATAAATCCTGATATCCTATCATAAAATGTATAGCAAAAACACTCAGTCTAATTTTAATTTTAATTAGGAAAACAAAAAAAATTTTTCGAGTGAGATAGTAGTTAATCACACTTGCAGAAAACCAAAAAGAAATATAAGATATCCATGTGAAATACTTGGATTGATAAGGAGAGATATAATTTACATTATTTCTATTGAAGATTTAAATGGTTCAAGATTTTCAGAAAATATTTTGACATAAATACATATTGAACTTATTAAGGTACCTATTAAGCACAAATTGTAACTTTCAAAGTATTAACTTCAAATACATTAACTTCAAACATATTAAATATATATATATGGGAACTTGAAATATTTCATTGTCAAAATGTAAGCTCATTTTCTTTCCAACAACTTCAATCCCATGTGTGTGCATAGGCAGTAGCTAGAAAACTATTTCAATCAATTATAGTTAAATATAAAGACATATTCCCAATGATATTTGTTGTAAGTCTGTATACAGTTGCACAATCAATAGCACGCCAACGTGAAATATAACAGTCAAAACCAAAACAAGAGCACATACGCTGATACAGCAGCAGTAGGGACCATTAAGGTGCTTGGCGGGTAGAAGGCGTCTCTCCAACTTGATGCTCGGTCCCCGAGGTTGGAAACCAGAGGAGAGTACCCGGCTTCTCAGTGTGCCTGGCCGGAGCCTGGCTTTGCAGACATTTGCCATGTGAACCAGCAGACAGGAAATCAGCATCCCTGCCACGCTGCCACTGCCTTCCCCCACTCCAGCCATTGTTGTTGATTTCCCAAGAGAACGAAAAATTCAAATCAGATGCTGTTTTCCGAGTATTTTACCTAGTGTTGTGCTTTTTGCTTTTCTTCGGATCAAATCTAAAGACTTCTTGTCTTAGAAAGCTTTGAACATTCTGGATCTTGCTTCTCTTTCTCCTTCCTTTGCTTGTAAAGATTTGCCCAGTTTCCTTCAGTAATATGAAAATGTCATAGTCCCTTGCTGTTCCCTGTGCTTCCAGCACCTTCAGCTCCTCCCCTGTTGTGTTTGCCTTGTTGATTTGTAGGGCTTTCCTTGATTCTCTTTACTGTCTTAGCACTTTCTGCTACTATCTCATTATTCTTCATATGCCTATTAAAGCACTTCAATAAAATATTAGTCACACTATACTGCAACACATGAGGGCTATTTCAGTTGGTCCCTACATCAGGAGCTCCTGAAAGGACAGGGTCTGCTTCTGTATTTTGTACACCTGCTGTGCCATAGGGTGGAGGACAGATGTTCTAGGATTGGCAATGTTGATCAATGATGCAGTGAAAAATATGTACTTTATCTGCGTATGCATTGTCAAGAAAATCTAAACAGAGGACAATCGATACTGGATCACAAGGCTTGCATCCCATAGCAATTTGCCTTTTCTGAAATATGTTCTGATGTCATGTAATTAGCTTAGATATTGTTCCGTTTTCTGGAATCTGTCAACTTAATCATGGGGAGTGCTGTAGCATTTCTTTCTGGCTTTGGTAGCATTTGAAGCAACACTATTCCTAAGCAATTGGCTCATTGGAAAATTTTTTGTTTTTATTGAAAAGTCAGATTTGTAGAAACAAGGGGAGACAAGAGAAAAAGATCGTCCATGTGGCCACAACAGCCAGAGCTGAGCCGATCTAATGCCAAGAGCCAGGAGCTTCCCAGGCCACGAGCACAGACCTGGATGGGAAGTAGAGCAGCCACGACATTAACCGGTACCTATATGGGATCCCAGCACATTCCAAGTGAGGACTTTAGCCACTAGGCTACCACGCTGGGCCCCAATTAGTTCATTTTTACATAGATGTCAGAGATCAACACAAAAATCCAGATTTTATATCTGTTGACTTCTGGAAAGCTAAAATTCAAATATTTATGCAAATTCCTCCAAAGATTATAGGTTAATAAGAAGTACATTTTCTTTTACCCCAGATCTGGATTTTATTTTAATTTCCTAGCTGCCTCTCCTTCATTAGTGGATGTATGTCATTATTTCACGGTGGATATTTTTGGAAGCCAGCTTAGATTCTGAAGTGAGGAGAAGCTTATGTTGGGATAGCTGATAAACAGAGGGAATTAGTGGTTTTCAACCAGCATAAACTTGGAATAAAATATGTACAACTTCACACCAAGGAGGAAATGAATCATTTTGACAATGAGTGGCTACTGTATTCATCGTCATGTGCTAGTGAGCACCTTTTAAATATGAGCAGAGGGTAAAATAAACTTGAAAATATGAACAAAAGTATTTTTACCTCAATGATTTATTCTAGCATATCCATTATATAATCACCTGGAATTATTCCAGTAAATTTGTAGTCTTCAGGTCTAAGCGTTTTGTTCATATCCAAATACAAAAAGTTGCTTATGAAATACAAGTATATGAAGAAAAATGCCAAGTTGATCTTCAATAAATCATAGTAACCCTAGGATTAAATGTTTACATTTGAAACATGGGTAAGGTCAATGATGCTAGGTGAAAAAAATACCAAAACTTTTCTTTCTTCACACATTCTGTTTTGTTATCCAACAGGTTATTAAAACTATCTGAGGCTTATCCAACCACGGCATTGTATTACTATGTGATATTGTCTAAGTCGTTTCTTTCCTGGCTTCTGTTTTCTCCCTGGAATATATTGAGTGCATAATTCATAAAGAAATTTAAGTGAAAAAACACACGTCTTAGGTCAGTCCATTCATTTAGACAGTGATTAAATAATGCAGTAAAGGATGTTTTGAACAACACCAATCAATACAGTTTTCTGCATGAGATTTTAAAAATACGTTTTCAAGTACTCTGTGCACTTAAGGTGAAAGGTCACTAACTAACGCTACATTTGGCCACAAATGGGGGAGGGGAGTGATGGAAGAAAGAAAGACATTACCCGGTGGGAGAGAGCTGAAAAATACAGAAAGACCACGAGTGACATTATTGAAGTTCTCGCATCCTGACAAGCCAGAAGTCAGATATTTTCATGTACTTCTCAATTACACAAAACCAATAAGTTCTTTATTGGCTTAAGGGAATTTCAAGTATTTCTGTTGTCAATTGTTGTAACCCGCAACTTCGGGAGACAGGATTATTGCAGCCTTTGTTTCTGTGATGCTATGACTTCTCAGCATTTACTGCTTATAAATGCACTAACGCTTCAGCAAGCATTAAGAGCATCCTATCTTAGTGGTCGTTTCTATGAACATAAAGTCAAGAAGGAGGAGAGCTCTGAGTGCATGGATCTTCATCTGAAGATGAAAATCAATTTATATTTATTATGGCACAAAAATGCTCAAGTTATAATGAGATAATTTGGGAATAATCTCCAAATGACACACACAATTGTCTGTCCCAAGTTTAAAAGAGTGTAATTACACTGCAGAGAGTCATGATTTATTGACATGGTTTTATTTAGTACAAGAATGATGGTTTCCCCTAAATTTTGTGCAATCAAATTCTGTCATAAACCTAACAAATAGTAGCAGGAGTTTGATTTTATCATCTTCCTGATTCAAGCAAAACCCAGCCATGAATATGACTTTGTGTAGCTTTTTTTTTCCTGCTGGGATCATTCCCTGGTGCTATTTGCTAACATGAAATCTTTGTGAAAGTAAGCTTTCACCAACCCAAAGAGGCTCACATCAAGTTCTAAACCTAGAGCAAACAAGTTACTGTTCTCAGAACATTTTCTTTGGATTTGTAATCAAACAGATCTGCATCGAAACAGCCAAGTACCAGCGCTCTGAAACAGAAAACTCTTATTTAAAAAATGAAAAGGCAGCTTTTCCTTCCCCAAGTTAAATATGTTCTACTTTACCGACAGTATTCTTTTTTCACTTTACCCTAAAACAGATTAACTGCATTTTTAAATTACTTGAGGTCGATATTTGTGGATTGCAAGTATTTTACCATTTCATGGTATAAGATCATTTATAATACTTGCACATATTTTTGCCCATTTGATAGGAGGCCAACTGTGCCTGAGAATATATTATCTTAAAGCCATGACTTGCTATAACTCTCATTAAGCAAAACTTCTTTGTTGTGATTATGTAAAATATTGTAAAAATAATACGAAGAGTGATATCATCTCTTTAAATACAGAACACTAAGAACATATTTCAGCTCAGACTTGGATTTCTAAATATGGCCCATTTTCATTATTATTCTTGACAGAAAAGATATGATGGAACTGTGGAGCTCCAATGTATTTATTTTGAGGAACTATACACTAAACAATTTGTGAACCTTTGGTAACTTATCATGAAGATCTGGAATGTAGGTTTTTCCTGGGTAATCATGTGACTCAAGAATCTTGTGGGAAAAAATAATCTGGGAATGGAAGTACATACTAGGGGATTAATCTTCTAGGATCCATCACATCCTATTTTAATTACTTTTTGGCAGATGAAGATCAATTTTAACCACGAGATGAAACACAGGGGAAAAACATAGAAAATGATTGGTCTAAGATACGAGATAGGGATTATGACACAACCAAGGACTTTCCGCATGCACACGTCATTAACCACTCTTAGAAAGGTGTTGCATTTTCGGTCAGAAACAGTGGCTCGTCTAGTTTGGTGAAGTCTTGAACACTCCATGGGGAATTTTTTTTACACTGTTTCCCATGCTGCCTCATCACACTTGCAATACCCTGGGTGATTCAGTCCTGTAAAGTGTGGGTTGAGCCAGATATTCGAATTTGCATTAAAGTAAGCTAGAAACATAAAAGAAAAAGTAGAAACATACTATCTAAACAGAAATTGTGCTGGTCAAATCGACAGGATGATTTTTTCACCACGTAGAATGTGAGTGCCCCAAGGGAAGCCCCTTCTATCCTGCTCAGAGATCGCCCTCCCTTCGCGAGTTTTCCTCAATATTTATATATATTTTCAAAAAGTCAAGAAGATGTACGATAAAGACAAAACAAAGACTTCCTTTCAGTGATGGACAACTTAAAAGCTACCTTTTCAGAAATTAAAGCACTGGAACATTTTATGTGCTTTTTCTTCTTGGATGCATTTTACACTTGAATTAATTTCTCAGGGAAAGTTCGTCTTAGGGAAGACATTCGATGAACATCTCAAGAGATTGATACTTTCTCGCTGAAGATAGCACTCTATTTTGATCTCACAAAATGCCAGATCTGACGAGGGTGTCACCTACGATGCAGTAATGAAAGTTCGAAATTTTACTTCTTGTCCACATGGAGCAACTTCAGAATAAAGCAAAGAAAACTTTAATCACTTGTCAAGTGTTCATCCGCTAGGGATTAAAAAAAACAGCCTTTTAAAATTTAAAAATAATATTATGTGGTGCTTGTGAATTTACACCTTTACGGGAATAACTTGCTATATCTGAGAAAAAAAAATCATCCTTCTAGACATGCTCTTTCCTTCACATAGAACACTTATGTGAGATGATTCTGTGTCAGAAAACGTGTCTTGGAGCGCGGTGACGCTCTCTCAGTCTTCCCGACGTCGTCTCCAAGGTTCTTACGAGCATTCCCAGTTTCCTCTGGGCCTGCTGCAGTACTTTGCCTGGTCTATTTTACATCTGTTTCTATTTCTCACTTTGCTTCCTTGACTGTGTCGGGAGGTGACTCTCTGTAACACATCAGCCACAACGAATGCCTCCTGGGAGTGCACTTTAATTTCATGTTGTGCCCGTGAAGTTTGAATGGATATCTTTGAATTCGAGGTGGGATACCGTGCTCATTTTGGTGAAGTGTCGGTCAGAGCTCTCAGATTCTTTGAACAGCATATTGAGGGTGAGCTGAGTTTTCCTCCAATGTAGGGACAGGCTTCACCGAAGATGCAGCCACCAGAATGGAGGTCTCGCGTACCCAGAGTGACATCGGATCATTCACAGCTGCACTGGATTACACTAGGCTATTTCAAGTGTTTGACTGAATCTATATCACATCAAACATACGGTGAAAAAGTGCAAAATTTAGCCAGGCAGCCAGATGTTTTGCATACAATTGGACAAACATTGTCAACCAAGGGTGAAACATCTGGAAGTTTCAAGTATTATTTAACTGATATCATGAAAGAGAACACTGCTGTGAACTGCTCCTTTAAAAGAAAGAAGCGAAAACAAGGCTATTTCTAACACTTGGTGGTCCCAATCTTGGAGTGTCCTCATATGTGCGTGGGACAGGTTGAGATGTGTGTCGCTGCCATGCAGATGCGTTGGGAGAACAAGGAGCCTGCTCTCTCTTAGGAGCCTCCGGCAGCCCACGTAAGAACACAATAAGGTGGTATGGAACTTAATACATTTCAACAGTCATATTTGGATGTGCTTGGATTCTTCTGTGTTTTCATTTTTTGAAAAAATTAAGGAATTCGTTAGAGTCTCAGGGTCATAACAAATTACACATTCCCCTGTTGATGCGAGGGTCAAAGGAATCGCTAATAAGAGAATAGGTTTAATGTGCATCACATGTACAATTCAAACTCTGACTCTTCTACATGGGCGCCTCCTCTGCTTTCCTATCTCTATTTGTCTGACGTAGTCAGTGGTGTATCATTTACAAGTCCCCAAATAGCAGGGGTGTGTTTGAAAACCTCAGATGCACAGTTTTGTAGCTCTTGCCACATTTCTTTGATCTGGAAATTATTGATGGAACTTGTAATTTCATTTCATTCAGACACCTCACTTCTTGTTTGGGTTCTGTATCACCCTCCAGTTTACTCTGCTCCAGCCGCTGTCTGGTTCTGTCTCCCATTAAAGCTCAATCCTAAGGTCTCTTCTGTAGCTGCAGCCCTTCTGATGATCTTCACCAGGGAACTCAACTACTGCAGCTCTGTTTTCAAACAACAAAGGGAACTGTGGCCAAGTGAAAATTATCTGCCAGCTGCGATACTGCCCCAGCAATAACTTAGTTGGTCCTAGCTAACTTGTAAAGCAGGCAGGCATGTTGGAATATAGGGATAATATTCCCTGATAGTTAACTTTAGTACACTTGCATTTTAAAAATGTGTAATATTTTTACTTGAAAGAGAGAGAAACCATCTATCTGATGGTTCACTTCCCAAACACCTGCCAAAGCCACGACCATGCCAAGCAGAAGTCAGAGGTCAGGAACCCACCCAGGTCTCTGTCTAGCTGTCAGTAACACAAGCACTTGAGTTATCTCTTGCTGCTTTCCTAGGAACATAAGCAGGAGGCAGGATTGCAACCAGAGGAGCTGGGACTCCAGCTAACACTCTGATACAGAATGTCGGTCTTAAAGGCCACTTGATTTACTTTGTCACAACACTCACATGTGGTATATATGCATTTTAGAAGCACCAAAAGTTATTTGTCATTTATGTGAAAAGGATTCTCAACTATACTACACTGATTAGGATATAATAGTTTTGTATTGTCATGTAGAAAATACTAGTATCTCAAAGTCTGCAAATCACACAGATTTATTTTGCCTCACATTTAAATATATATGTCATAAATCTGGGTTTTTCATGTTTAGGGCCTATCTAATGTCTGCAATTTACATATTATGTGGGGCTCTGGTCTTCTCTGTGACTTGGTTATCTGCTAAGCTCATATGGTTTTCTCACCTGAAGTGAGCAGTAGAGAGACTAACTCTTCAGAGCAAATTATTTTGGAGAATGGCAGTGGCTTACAAGGGGGGAATATATGCATTAGGGTGAGTATAGATGCTTTGGAGGATGTTGGAATGAGGGGCTCTTTATAAAGAGTAAGAGAATTAACATCAAGTATTTAGAAATCCATTTCACTGGTGAGAGTATAGAACAGGAGTTGGTTCTGAGATTGCCAGGCATATCCGGGGCAGGCATATCTTTGTAGATGTGACTCACATGGAGTTTTTGTAGTTATCAAAATTTTTGCATTAATTCTCATCATAGGCATAGATGAATGAGGGTCGCCTGGGTCCTCTATATTTTGTTTGACTTGAGTGATTATATTTTGGCATTACCAGTTTTCAGAAATTACTGGCAAAGGTTCTCTTCTGTCATCTGTAGACCTCAACCAACTTAGCTTTTCATGGCTACAACTGCTTTTCATGAAAGACCAGGTACCTCAAATGGTGTGTACCTTAATAACAAGTGTTCCCTCTTAGTGATACCTCAGGTCCATTCAGGATCAGCTCCCTGTGGATTACCCCAAAACTGACTGATTTGGGGGCTTACACCACACACATAGAATTTCTCCCATCTTAAAGCGTGAGTTGGGATGGAGACAGACCAAACCAGGCAGGGATACAACACCTGTGGGCCTCATGTGAGCTAGATCAGGAAAAAGCCAGGTTGGGCTGACTGTTCTGACTGGTGCGAGCATAAATTAGAGTGGGTGAGGGTTGGTTGGGCTTTGCTGCAGCTGGCAGAGGCTGGTACTGAGGGACTAAATTCTCAAGTTAAACTCCAGAACTACCTGGAGAGTGCATAATCTGGGAGTGGGAGTGGCCTAGTAGGGAAATAGTGGGCACCTCTCTCTTGGGTTACCACTCCCACTGGAGAACATGAAAACCAGGACAGGAGCAGGGGTGGCAAGACAGAAAGGCACTTGCCAGGATGTGTATGGGCTGGATTGTAGGGCTGGTTGCACTAGGCTTCAATGCCCATTGACATGTACAAGAGCTAAATGGAATGTGGGACAGACTGAACAAGTCTTCAGTACATACTGGCAAACACAGGAACCAGGGTAGGGGCAGGCCTGATGGGGGTTATGAGGAGTCACCCAACTAGGCTGCAGCTCCCACTGGCCTGCATGAGGGCAGAGTAAGAAGTGGGCAAGATCAAGCTGGACTGCAATACCCACTGGTTCAAGTGGAAAACAAGGCTGGAAACAGAACTGACTCAGCAATTGCAACGACCAGCATGTGCATAAGCTGATTGGGGTGACAGGCTGTGCCAGACCCTGTACTGGCAAGCACACACAAGAATCAGGTCTGGGATCACCTCAGATAAAGTTTCTTTGGAGATCCCTCCAGCTGAACTGCTGATCTCAGAACCCCAACCATGAAGAGACTATGTGAGCCAATGGATTCTAAATAGATTTCATTGTGCTTGGAATGGCAAGGTTGGCAACAATTCAGAAATGTTGAACTATCAAAACTGCTTGAGCAGGACCCTCAGAGCTTACCTCACATTGGGGACCTGGGCTGGCTGGGAGGCTGGGTGGGGCTTCTCACTTTGTCTCTCCCCTGACCCCAGATACAGGGGGGAAAAGGGATATTAGTATGGAAACAGTGGTCTTACCTGCCTTCCTGCAGCCTTGACCCTTAGTACCTCATCAACTATGTAAGATTATATAAATATATATATATATTTATATGTGTGTGTATATATATATATATACACATATATATATGAATTTCTCCAGTCTTGCTAGGTAATGCAATCTCATCACAGATTGAAATTCTATCATATTTACAAGGCATGCCCCTAATCAAGAGGAAGAGATTCTACAGGGCCATGAGCTATTGAGGAGTGTCTTAGAATTCTGTCATCCACACAAATATGTATGAGGTATCCACAAAGCATCATTTGTTATGGGAAGATGCTGGAAAGACCCTTAAGGCCTGTCATTGGGGAATAGACAGATAAGAAATGAAAAAAGTATTTCAAACAAAAATATGCTGCTTTCGGAATCAACAGATTTTATGCATTCACAGTATCATGAATAAGCATGGAAAATATAGCTCAGAGTAAAAAAAGGTAAGAAACAGAATGAGATCAATAGAATAATTCTGTTTATTTATACCAAAACTACATTAACATTAAACTTACAGACATTTTCAGGTGCACCTAAAGAATAATAAATGAATGTTTATAAGCACAATATAAATGGTGGTATAGTAAGAATAGTGAGAGGGGCAGAACAGAGTTAACAGCATAATTAGCATAAAATGCTTAGTACAACATTCCTACCTTCTGTTTATTATGATTTCTATTATACATGCTATGTATGTTAAGGTTACAGGAGATATCTCTGCATATCTGTAATTTGTGATATACAGCTTATATAGCAATATATATGCGGCATGGCTTGGGCTGATTCAGGTATTTTAGTGCTTGGAAATACGCCTCCTGATATTATAAAAGTGACAATATGTTACCTGTAGTGTACATTACATTTATTAAATTGTCCATTTTGGTTTTGAAATTATTTCACATCACTCGTCTTATTCCTTTTACATATGTATTAAAGACTATCCTGAACTTACAACGTTTCCATTTTTATCTCGTTGACTTTATAATGATTTAGAAGTGATATGTATTCAGTACAAAATGAACTTCAGAGTTTTCATTTTGATTTGTTTCCAGACGAGCAATATGTTTGCTTGCGATACTATACAGAGACACTAATACTTAGATGGCGCCCTTTCTAGCATGTGATCACAGGCGTAGTTGGTCAGTCAGTACAGAGCTGTGTTTTGCTAAGCAGTGATGTCTGGGAGCACAGGTATGTCAACCTATGCAGCTTTGACTTATGGATTTACGGGACACATCCTTCCAAGCTGAGAAGCAAGCGTATGTGTTCTTTTCCAATGAGTAGGCTCTGGCATGTTGGGAACACTTTCAAGTCTAAATATTCAAAGTAAATTTATATGCAACATTAATTGCGGAATTTTCTACTGTTCAGGTCTGGTCATCTTGATATCTTTTGGCTTCAGCATGAGTCTCACAAATGAAGGAAGCAGACAGTCTGATCCCGTTGTGTCAAGAGAAGGGTGTGTCCTAGGAACAGGGCTTTGATTAGATACCACTGGGAAGAGTAGATTTTCAACCACCACTGAACCCAGGAGACTTCATATTTCCCCAAGATGGAAATACCTGCTGAGCTCAAGCCATCTTGCATTAAAAGATTAACAAAAGAAAATTTTCTTCCTCACCTTGGACAAAAACTAACAGTAAATTATGCAGAAAATATCATGGGTTTTTCATACCACGCGATACAATATACATAGAAATATATGACGTATTAATACAAGTTGGCAATTTTTTCTTCCAGATGAATGTAATTGTGTTTCTTAAAGAGTGATAAGTACCTTTTTATAAATTATAAATATGTCAAACTGCAAGATCAATATAAAAAGAGTAACAACAATCAATCGTTGCTATTAAGAGTTAAAATAAGACACTGATGAAATTATAGGATTCATTTTCAATAAACATTAATCTATGCATTTAAAAAAACACTTGGGTTCCTAAATGACAGAATGATTCCATGATTTAGATCCAGGGGTCACATGAATGTAGCAGTTAAATCTTCTCCCCAAATCCTCTCAGATGAAGTTCTTCAGACAGTCCTGCCCATCAGCAATCATACATGCAGAGAAGCAGGTTACCCTCCGTGGTGAGATCCTTTCAGAGTTGACTGAGCCTGCCCTCTCAGTTCAAGGAATTCCTTTTGATGAAGGAGAGGCAAGGACACCTTGTGCTAAGGAAGACAGACAGGACACAGGGTCTTTTTCTTAACACAAGGGGTTTGGTTTCAAAATCTGAGGACAAATTAAACTTGGACGTACACACTTAGGTTGTGTGTTAATATGTTGGGGATGTAGAGCACTTAGTGGATTTTTCTTACAGACACAAGACACACACATACAATATTTTCTAATGCTCTCACTATGATTCAGTTTATTTGTGTGGTCCTTTGTATAAGTTTGTCACAAGAGCTCACTGGAATTGTTTAATTTTCATGATAGTAGCTAACCACAGCTTATATTTAGGGTCAGTATTTCAACTCTAGCAATACTTTGGGCATGGCTCACATATTTTATAATCATAATATGATTTTATTTCAGTAGATGTAATTATGACTATTTATTTACCATTAAGAAACAAATATGATGACTATGGGAGCATCTTCCACGAATTTAAAATATCCTTTTGGGATGCTTTCTTATGCTGGTCATACAAACTATCATGTCAGCTTTTAGGCATTCTCATTTATATTTGTATTAAATCCTACTGTTGCAAGAAAGTTGAATTTAACTAATTAGGTTAACTAATTAGGGTTGATTGGTTCCTTGCATTTTCTCAAGTATTTTCTTATGCTTTAATATCATCAAAACAAAGCAAGAATTTATACCTGTACCAGCATTGAGAAAGAATGCTTTATTTAGACAGGGAGGTCTACCGTAGCCAAGTGTATTGCCTATACCCCTGGTTCGCTCATTTTTACAAGAATATTTTATTCTTTTTTATTTCTCCATAGAAGTAGCAGCTACATTTTTTTTTGAAATGACAGTTTAACTTGAAAAAGAAAAAGTATATATATACATACTTGTTTCTAGCTGGCCATCATTTTATTATTATTTCACCTTTTATTGGAAAATCATCTAGAGTTCTGGTGTACTAACAAATCAGCTTCTCTTCAAATAATATTTTAATGAAAGTATTGACAGCTAGATTTTGACTAGCTACTGAACAGTTGTCACTATCATAAAACCCAAAAAATGAGCCATATTGAAACTCCTGCTTTGGAACAGACATATTTGTTTCACTTTTGAAGTTAAAGGACAGTTGACTTTTTTCAATTATTCATTCCTTCTTTGGTTTAAAGTACAAATTTTTTTTTTTTTACATGCTAATGCTGCAAATACTTTAGGAAAAACCAGAAGCATCTTTCAAAATCCTCAGCTTACTCTGAGCTCATGGTTCTTTTTACTGGTGGTAAATTTAAAACCACATTTAGGGTTTAGTTACCTTGGTTTTCAACTTAGTTATCATGTTTAGTTATTTCCGTTTTCATTGGACCGCTGTTCTTCACGTTAACTTTATATTGATTGCATATATTCTGAATATTTACCAGTAATAAGGCTAATAAAGCTTTTAATCAGAAAAGCCGACTACAGTAGCTTTAAGTCAGCTTTCTGAGTATTAGTTGGAATTTTTACCATTTACTAACCTCACTACGTTTAAATTTTGGGCAGGTAAATGGAAGTAATAATCCTTACCTCAAAGCTAATGCGAAGATTAAATGAGTAGAAACAGAAGAAAAATTTTAGCCCCATGAGCAACATATATTGACTCTAAAGAAGTGTTAGATATAATAATTTCATAAGTTTTTATTTCATAAGTTTCATTTTGTGAAATATTTCTAAAGTTTTACTTTATGGAAATAGATGCACAGCAGTAGCTTCATAAATAAAATTTAAGTTAATAAGATTAGTACATTTTACTAGGTTGTATGTATATGTATTTAATGATTTCATGATTTTTCATGATAATTCTTCATATTTCAAAGAAAAAAATCAAGAATACAAAGATGTGTCCAAAGTTACACCGGACTGTATTCCATAGCCACAAGCATTTAAATTTCTTTAATACGTACTGCAAATATGTTTTCCTGGTAAACTATCTTCCAACGCTCTCTCAGTTTACTCATTCCCATGTTGTTGTTGTTTTTGTCTATTCGTGAGCATTCTAGGAGAGGCAAGTCACAAAACACCTGCTTGCAGAAGACCGAGCACTGTGATACAATTTGTAAATCTATTACAGGAACATTGAAACTAATTTTCACATAGGGAAAAACATTTAAAGCGATGGTTAGGTTCCTAGAGAAGCATCAAAGATAAGTGATATATAGATATTCTTCATTTAAATTAATAACTTTTTAATGTTTAATTTATATAGCTCCAGGACTCTGATAAATTCAATTTGCATCTATGGGCTTGCTCAGGAATGTGAATATATTTTAAAATACTTGTTTAAAAGAAAAATGCATTCTGTGACTTATTTTCTCTGTGGCACCAATCATTTTTTAAAAAAGAATTCTCTGCCTAGTGTGGTAGCCTAACGGTTCAAGTCCTTGTCTTGCATGTGCCAGGATCCCAAATGGGTGCTGGTTCACATCCCAGCTGCTCCACTTTCCTTCCACCTCCTTGCCTATGACCCGGTAACACAGTAAAGTAAGGTGCAAAGCTTTGGGATCCTGAACTTGTGTGAATGACCCAAGAGGAGCTCCAGGCTCCTGGCTTTAGGATGGTTCAGCTCCAGCTGTTGCTGCCACCTGGAGAGTAAACCAGCAGAAGGAAGATCTTTCACTCTGTATCTGCTTCCTTCTGTATATCTGCCTTTTCGATAAAAACAAATTAATCTTTTTTAAAAAGAATGTTTTCTCTCCTTCAGATGGAATTGTCAAGTGCGGTGTAAATACAGCAAGGTACTACATAGGAATTGACACAAGAGGCTTGCCAACAAGTTCAGTATCTTTGAATCTATGTACCAACTTGTGAATGACTTCTCTTAGGGAGAAATCTGCACATCATTACAATTTCACAAAAGTGTGAAAGGAATTACTGGAAATACAGATAAAGCCCTTGCTGAGTCCCAGAAATCTATAACAAATGCCCAATAGAAGTATTGCTAACTTTCTTTTGCATGCACTCCTTTATTTGACAAATGTGGTTGTAGCCATGGGAACTATATAGACTGTGAGGAAAGATATTTGAAAGGCATTGACTTCAACTATAACTGTCTTGGTGGTGGGAGAACACATGTTGTGTCTGAAGCAGCCAGCCTCTTTGGGTCAAGGATGGTAGGGATGAGCTGAAGACTCACAATTCCTTTTAAGCATAAAGACCAGATCATTGGTACTAAAGCAGTCGAATGTTGGCCTGATCAATTACTGTCTCTCTGATCTTGGGCAGTTTGGGACCTTCACTGTATCTCAGTTTCCTGGTTGTAAAATAGTAGATTGTGCATTTATGACAATTGAGAAGGTTAATGCATAGAAAGGGATAAGAAAAAAGCACAGAGAAAACACTCAAAATGTTTTAAGATCCCTATTTTCTGTTTCACCTGAGGGTTGTTAAAAGAAACAAAAAAACAAACAAAAAACTAGACACAAGTAGCCTACAATAAGGCATCCCCAAAAATTAAAGCAAATAATACGTTTGGGAAATAAATAAAAGTTTCAAGTGACATCAAGTTTCAAGTAGAACAGAAAAGGAATGGAGGGTAATGCATGTCACAGAATGAAGACGAGCAAAATAGTGACAGTTACAGTAACTGTGGGCAGATTTGCATTATGATGGATTCACTCCGATGGAGGCTCAAAGTTAAGTGTGAAGAACTGGTTCCCAAAGAGAAAAACTTGACCACAAGAAACAGTTGAAAAATGGTTGTCTAGATCTAGGGATGACAGACTTGTGGTACCATTCTGACCACTCAATTTGTTGTTGCTGGAGTTTCCTTCAATGTGAAGTTGAAAGAGAACTTCTTGGAGGACTGAATCGGTGTCTGACTGAAGTTTACTGACAAAGAAGCATCAGAGAAGCAGCGGGCTGGACTGGTGGTGCCTGGTAGGGCAGGAATTTAGTTTTACGCATGCTTTCATTTGTGGCTCTGAAATAGTCATAAAGCGGTATGCCCTGGTGTATTGGGTAAACTAGTCCATTTCTCAAAAATGGGACAGAATTGGAGATAATGAGGATGGCATATATTAGCATATGATGGAAAGTCTGGGGATCGATAAGATGTTTAAAAGAAAGAAAGTGAAACAGGAGAAGACTTTGCAATCATCCCTAAAAGATAAGAGGAGACAGGGACATGCAATGGCAAGTGGGAGAAATGCTGTCCCAGAGGCCAAGGACAACCAAGATGGATTAGAGAACAGAGCCATCAGTGGCTCACTTATTGTTTGTTTGTTTGTTTATTTATTTTTTATTGAAGGGGCAATCAGTTCCAGCTGAAAGTTGGCCAGAACTGAACTCAGATAGGAACTGAAAGCTGTCCACTAAAATTTAACTACCAATAGTTTTGGGAATTATAAGTTAAATAATTTCATGTCTCACCCTGTACAAATAAAACAGGTAATAATACTGCACCTCACGTTCTGAATTTTATTAAATCTTTGCTCTCTTGGTCAGCACACACTTATGCTGGGGGAGGAAGCTGAAATGAAAATACCTACCTGTGACTGAGTGAAAACTGGAAAAGTATGACATAAAGGAAAAAAAAAATCAGTGGGTGATTAAAAATACGTGTTACCACAAAGTCGAGCCGACTAGAGCTGAATAGCCATTTTACAGTTGGTCTAGTGACTCGGCTTCATTCTGTTAATGAGGGAATTAAACTTCAGTAAAGTTAGCTCAAACTTACTTTGCTTTTATTCTTGTGGTCACATTTTTCTCTTTCCTTTTGAATGTGGGCTAGATTTTAGAATCCCTTTCATGAAGTCCACTTACGCATAACTATGTAAAAGTAATTTTAGCAGAGCCATTCAAAGCATTTGCTGTGCATTTTCTCCACAAAAGTGAGAAGAAAACATCAATAGAGTTTTAACACCTTTCTATGCTATCACAGCATTAAATAAGACTCATTCTTTATTAATTTTTTGGTCAATAGAAAGTGTAACCGAATACTGATGGACTGAAATAAATCACGTTTAATAAGGTGGCAATGCAAAATAAATGGCACCTCATATGCATTGGAAATACACTCTTCACATAGTGGTTCTTTCTGATCAAGGTTTTAGTTTGGCTTTATATATTTTTATATTTGTTGGAATGAAGCAAGCAGCAAGTAAGAAAAACAGAGTAGGCAGACCAAACAAGACTTAGGAACCTGATTTAAGCTCTTCCTTTACGCGATTTGTCCACAGTGCTGCACAGAGGACTCTATCTGCCAGTAGCTTAGAGCAGCATATTATTTTTGAATCAATCTTTCCTTTTTTCCAAGTTCCTAATACTTCTCATTCTGTTCCAGACACTTGAATGGTAGAAGTTCTCTATTATTCATCAAATACCTCAAGCCATTCCTGTCAAGTTTCTCAGCATATTTCCTGTAGATATTCCACAAAAATAAAGCCAAAGTCTTTGCCAGGTTGAGCCCATCTAAATGCATAAGACAGGAGCCAGATATTTTGCACAAAAAAAAAAAAAAACAAAACAAGGAAAACAGGGAAAGAAGTGGACCAGAAATCTGTCTTTTTTCACTCCCTGAGGTCTGTTTTGTACCAGCTGTCAGGCCCCATTCCCAACAGGCTCATGAGTCACCTGCATCATTTCCAGCTTTTCACACTACTAAGGGACTCTCCTGAGCCGGGAGAGGCGGGGACGCCCCTAGAGCACCCTCGCAATGCTAGAGCCACATAGGGTTAGGAGTCCACTAAGACACAGTGTGCAAAGCCTATCATTTAGTTGCCAAAGAGTTTGGGACAAATGTTAAAATATGAGCAGGAAAAACAATGAGATATGGATAGCATTCTTTTACCCATATAAAACATTTTTCAGAAAAGGTAGGCTCGAACAAAAACATTCTGCAATGAAAAGCCTTTTATTCAGTATTTAAATAGGAGAGGAATAAAAAAATAGGAAATTGATAAAAACTCAAACTAATCTTTTTCACATTACACCTTGCTCTTCTGACTGTTTTATGGCTCACCATTTGGAAGGGTTAGCTGCAATAAAACATATTTAAAAAGCTTGCTTTTTGGGGTTTTTTTTGACAATTTTTAAAAAAGATTTATTTATTTATTTATTGGAAAGTCAGATATACAGAGAGGAGGAGAGACAGAGGAAGATCTTCCATCCAATGATTCACTCCCCAGGTGAGCGCAACGGCCAATGCTATGCTGATCCGAAGTCAGGATCCAGGAACTTCTTCCGGGTATCCCACACGGGTGCAGCATCCCAAAGCCTTGGGCCGTCCTCGACTGCTTTCCCAGGCCACAAGCAGGGAGCTGGATGAGAAGTGGAGCTGCCGGGAGTAGAATCGGTGCCCATATGGGATCTCGGTGCGTTCAAGGTGAGGACTTTAGCCGTTAGGCCACACTGTCGGGCCCTTGACAATTTTCCTTAGGATTTTAGTTAATTGTTCTGTTTGTGTCATGTGAAACTGGATATAACTACTTTTACTTAGAAAATACAATTTTCCAAGAAACAGCAAGGAAGAATACAAGAGTTTCTGAAAGGGAAACTATGATCATATTTCTGATTGATTTTCCAGGATCAAATAACTTAATGAAATGGCATTCAATAAACTAAATACTTTGAAACGGATTGAAAATTTCCTTAAAGAAAAGCTAACCATTAGTATGTTAAAACAAAATTTCCCAGAAAATATTTGCACAACATGAATTCTCAGTTTTATGTTCTCACGTTTCATGTTCCTATATAATTAAGATTGCTGTTAAAATATCAATACATATGAAAATATCTCTGCTCTGACCTATTTAATATGAAGAACTGTTTCCGAGCATTTGAAGAGCATGCTCTGGGTAGGGCCCCAAGGCTTTGGCCCATCCTCCAGTGCTTTTCCAGGGCACAAGCAGGGAGCTGGAAAGAAAACGGAGCAGCTGGGACGGGCACCTGGTGCCCATATGGGAAAGACTTAACCGTTGGGTCTCCACGCTAGGCTCGGGAGATCTTTGTGCCTATTCATGTGGGCTTAATGATTTTCACACAGCATGCACATTTATCTATATAATTCACTTTGAGCTTCACATCAGTTCACATTTCCAGTAGATTAGTTAACATCTGGTACAATTCATGAAAAAGGAGAACAGGTTTTTAGTAACATAGCATTGGACATAAAGATGTGTCGATCCTACCACTATCCTTACAAATAGGAACTTTTAAAAGAGGCACAATATTATTCCAGTTTTTTAAAAAAAGTCATTTTTACTGTTATGGAATTTCCCTCCTGGTTTTTGTTGGGATAAAAGCTGAAAGATCAAAATGTTCACTAATGCCTAGTTATTCTATAAACAACACTCCCAGTTGCTCTCCTGCCGCTTTGCTCTGCCAGAAGAAACAAATGTCGGTCACTTTCACGCAGCCAACACTGAATTTGCACAAGGAGGCAAAGTGATACAGAGCCAACAAATGCCAGGAGAATAATGCAAGGACTCTCACCTCAAACGGAGAGTGCACAGTCAAGTAGGAGCGACTGGAACGCTGACCTTCATCTTAATTTTGATAATCTACCTCAGGTTTTGAAAGAGAGTTAAACAAAAAAACTCATTCCCCTGCATAAAATGAGATTATATATAAGGAACACGGATGGCCATCAATCCTAATGTATAATTTGAAATGTAAATGCAGGTCCTTTTTTTTATTCCAGTATCTGCTAGAGTGCCACTGACTCTTGAGTCCTGGATTTGAATGTGAGAATTATTGATAAATAGTCTTTCCATCATTGCATAATTTTGATAATGATGATGTTATTTGCACACCTAAGAATAGAAAAGCCAGTTCTTATGGTATTTGTGGAATTTTAAGGATTTGACTCCACACTTCACTCTCTTAGCTTTTCAGGAGCCACATGAAGAGGAATAATTTTCTCCACCCAACAGATCAGGAGATTGAGACTAAGCCAAAGAAAATTACATCATTGTTGACCACCACAAGGTGCAAAGGCTGTGTCTACAATTCGGATGAGCCTCATGCTGAAAATCATTTTTCATTATTGTGCTTTATTGACTCTTGATAAAACACACAGCCATTTTGTCACTCAGGGGCTTCGGAGAGGTCACTTTTAGCACTAAATATTAGGTGTCAAGGACAACTGTAGGACACTTCATATGAGTTCTATGGATTCTTTTGGCCTACAAAGGACCAGGTGATTGCTGCAAAGAATTCCTGCTGGGCTGCAGAAAATCATCGTGCCTAACAGTAGTTTAGGTCTTAGTGTGAAAACCCAAGTTTTATGCCACACCATGATTCAATTTCCTTAATTTAAATTGATGTTGATTTTGTAGAAATCCCAGCTCTTGCATTCTCATTTGGGAAAGTCTTTCAGTTTGCCTGGGACTGGTGTGAGTTGCTAATTCTCAGCAAACTGGGTTCTGCGAGGGCAGGGGTGCAGAGTTCCTAATTCCATGAAGTCAAATGAAGCATCGTCCAAGGGTGCATTCAATGTCCTGTAACAGCTATCACTAGCTTATTGGAAATATATAGATGTTACAGTCCTAAAAATGAGAGACTCTGTATTCATTTCTGGTGAAAGAGAATATGTGCAAAATAGTAAAAATAAAATCTGTAGGAAAAGGGTAAAAGCACTGGGCTATCCAAAATTAGACATGAGAAAGCTGTTAGTACAAGACACCAGTTGATAAGTGGATAAGGAGGCAAAACCAAGACATTCACAGAGTGCTGTTACAGTTAAAAGAACAGATACAAAATAAAAGAAGCAACTTCTAAATGGTGAAGGGCGTGAGGCTTTGGAAAATGTTATGGGATTTCCAAGAAAGAGCTCTTCATGAATCAGAGACTACAGAACTATCTCTCTGTGTTGAACAGTTCGATTGCTCGAGGCAAGAAGCCTGACATTCTCACTTGTTGCTTTGAGCTTTGATTATCATAATCTTAGAAAGCGGTACATTATTGATAGAGTGATCACAATGGCATTTTTACAACATTTAAACAGACAAAAGTACTCACCTTGCACATGCCGGGATCCCATACGCGCACTGGTTTGGATCCTGGCAGCCCTTCTTTCCAAACAGTTCCCTGCTTGTGCCCTAGGAAGGCAGTCCAGATGGCCCAAAGTCCTGGGACTCTGGACCCATGTGGGAGACCTGGAACAAGCTCCTGGCTCCTGGCTCCTGGCTCCTGGCTCCTGGCTTTTGGCTCGTGGCTCCTGGCTTCGGATTGGCTTAGCTCCAGCCACAGTGGCCACTTGGGGTATGAATCAGTGGACAGAAGATCTTCCTCTCTGCCTCTCCTCTTCTCTATCTGACTTTCCAATACAAATAAATAAATCTTTAAATAAACTTTAGAGGATCTTTCCTTGTTTATTTTAAGGAGGCATTTAAAATTCTGGGGGAAGGGGACATTAAGTGGCTGAAGAATGTCTAGCCATATTTAATGAAGCTGCTTTGGGTGATGAGATGATCAGAAGAAGGCCTAGGTTTTCAGGAGTAATTGGAAAAAGAAAAGAAGCAAAACAAACAGAGACAAGGGAGATTCCTGGGCGCAGAGGACAGAAAACACAGACAGCCCAGCTGCCAGCTGCCTGGGGCAGCCACCTGCCAGCTGTGAAGGAGTGAAGGAATCTCCCCTGCCCCACCCACACACAGCATCATTTGTGGCACTGAGAAGCCACACAACATGCCTCTATCCCGCTCCCACTAACATTATAATGGGAGTCCAGGCAATGTGTAGGTCTTCCGTGTCCTGCAGTTTGGGCATTAGTCCTAAGGCTACACTCAAGTGCTCCACATGAGGAGGGGCTTAGTTTTAGCTTCTGGGGGCTGTCACAAGAAGTACCCCACACAACATCTACTCCCACTCGAGGAGTTTTGGGTAATAACTCCACTATTACCTGTAACACCAGGACATTCTCAGTTCACTGTACATCTCTCACTGCCACTCAAATCTACCCACGCAACACAAGAAGAACCTACCTGTGGTCCACCCCTCCATCCTCATACTGTCCAGAGTAAAATCTGTCTAATTAGCCATCAGCTGTAGGACTGGAACAGGGTCCACTTTCTATCCTCTAGCCACATGACCAGGGCAGTTGGCACTATAAATCATAGTATCAGGTGGATTTTAATAGACAGACCTACACATAGGTCCTTCTGTATTACACCATCCTAGAATCAAAGCAGTCGCTATCACAAGCCTGCTTTTGCTCCAGCTCAATGGTAGGCTGAAGGACACTCAAACCAGGCCCCCTCAACAGCACACACAAAGCTCTGGCCACTCCATCTACCAAGATCAAAGATACACATCCAAAGAAACCCTTATTAATCCCACAACCATGCCTTTTTTTTATAAAACGATGAGCTGCAGCAGACTAGACCACGTTGTCACTTCCAAACAGCTGACACTGATACGGACAAAATAAATCAACCAGAGATTAGGCGATTACGTGTCAGGCTTTACCGAGACGCAAAGCAGGGAATCAAACCAAGTCACACCCTATATCCCAGCTAAATCAATTTGATTCTCCAATAAAATCTATTCTGTAAAGAACAGATGAATACACCAGATGGGCAGATGTCAGTGCAGGGAAGCAGGAGACATGAAGACACCAGGCAGCACTATGCTCCAACTGTAAGCAGGCTCAGCGTGATGTAAGAGCACAGACTGACAGCTTCAGGAGGAACCCACGAGTTCTCTGAATGAAAATAGTACTAAGGAGATAGGTCAATTAGGAACCAATCAGAAATGCTGGGGATGAAATGTCCAATCAGCAAAAAAAAAAAAAAAAAAAAAAAGTGGGGGTGGGGATTGAGAACTTTAACAGCACGATGTACAAAGTGGCAGAAAGAATTTCTGACATTAAAGAAAATAAATTTTAAATAACCCAATAAGATAAAATGAAGAGAAAAGAATGAAAAAGTATGAAAGAATGCTTACAAAATTTGGGACAATTTTAAATGACCACATATTTGTATTATAGGTATTCCCGAAGGAGGAGAAAATGAAAAGGATGTTGAGAACCCGCAAAATGAAATAATAGGACAAAATA
This sequence comes from Ochotona curzoniae, assembly GCF_017591425.1. Classification (NCBI taxonomy): domain Eukaryota; kingdom Metazoa; phylum Chordata; class Mammalia; order Lagomorpha; family Ochotonidae; genus Ochotona; species Ochotona curzoniae. The sequence continues at coordinate 14,080,311 of NW_024466502.1, forward strand.
TCCCAGGTCTTGAAAAGAGCATGGCCAAACGCAAGAAGCTCAAAGCATCCCAAGCAGCTCAACTAAAATATCTGTTCCCCTGTCTATCTCCCTCCCTCTCGCTCTTACAGGAACCCTTCCTGATCCCAGGGCAGGCTTTTGACATCGACAAGGTGCCTATGCTTTCACATTCTGTTGGCTTTGGATGACTCAGGATCCCTGATCTCAGGGACTGTGACCCATGGGTGCGTGACCACAAGAACTAACAATGGATCAGGAGGAATCAAGAAGCCAGAATGGACTTATTTGAATAATCACCCACAGACTCAAAGGATGTGAATTGACAAGGAGCTGGAACTAGGACTCAGATGTTCTAGTATAAGATGACAGCATCCCAACCAAGTTAATGCTTAGGCAGAATGCCTTTCCTTCCGGAGATATGTTAAAATCTGTATTGATAAGATTCAGCTTCAGCAAAAAGTGATTACAAGAAGCATGTATGTAGGTTTTACTTTCCTAACTGCCTTGATATCCACAAGAAGAGCTAAAGGATAAAGCATGTGTGTCAAGAGAGCAATAATGTGCCCGACTTAGGTTATCAGCAGCTTATTAATATAAATCAATAGTGAATAGAGAGTGAAATACTAGTTATACACAGCCATTGTACCTGCGTAAAGGCTGTTTTAGTTAGATGAATGGAAGCTTGGAGCATCTAGTAAACAGAATACCTGGAGAAACTAAAGGATTCTATTTTACCCTATGTCAAGGTAAATAAAGATTATCTAGATTTGTGTAGTCAAGATTGTCACAGTGTGTTGGGAACACGAATCAGTAAGGAAGGAAGAATTATTTAACATACTATCACAGAAAAGTTCTTCATTTAACATAATATGATGAGTGCAAAGTACAATCAGAGTTGGTAGTTGGTCATCTGGATTTTGCTTTGTCCTCACCTTTATTCTCGGACAGCAGAAATTGTGCCAATTCACAGTTGTCAATAGTGAAATGACAGAAAGAAGAGCCACTTAGATGTGTTCCATAAAGAGTGGGCAAAGATGGACGCAGGCGGTAGTCTGTCTGCTGACATGCCTCCACGCTAAGATCATCAGAAACAACCAAATGCAGGCATTTATAAGGATGCAAAAGAATGATTTTCTTTGAACAATTGTAAAATGGAGGGCAGTGATAGTGTCTTTATAAAACACATGACCTGATAATGTCTGCAAACCACCATGTCTTTTCTGACATTGCTTATGTCTTCACTGCCAATGTTTGCACTTTAAAAGTCATTCCCCAGATATTGTTGATTCATATTCATATTTCTAAGAAAAGCAAAAACATTGTCCCCAAATTTTTCTAACTTGACTATTTCTAGCAGATACCATGCAATTGTTCTTCTAGTCAAAGGAAAAATAAAGATGAAAAGCCTAGGATATTATATATTTTACATTATATGTTTTAGTAATGGAGTTCACTTCATGCTGTTTATAATTTACAAGCCAAAAGGTAATTTCAAAGTATCATTATAGCAGGTGTACTCATAATCAATAGAATCACAATTTTGAGTGCTTGTTTATTTTGTTTCTTTGATAGAATCTCTGACCATATATTTGATATGTTTCAATGCCATGAAAAAGAAAATATGCCGTAGCTTAATTTAATGTCAAGTTTTAATTTACAAAGGTTAAAAATTATAGCAGGAGGACAGCACTTCATCTCTGGTCTGATATTCAAAGATCAAAATAAAAACAGATATGAAAAGCTCACAAATATTTGAGATAATATTCCTGTCTGAACGCGGTGAAATTCTGTATCCTGAGAAGTGAATCTGTTTGGACTGTAGGTGTTCACCACACACCGCAAACTGAAAGATTTTCCCTAAAAGTCATCAATATGGATAATATTTCATTTTTTATCAAAAAGAGAAAACATGCAAACGATTCAATAGTTGGTTGAAACCTGACAGAAAAAAAATCATCACATTACTTTGGCCGGCACCCATTTGGTACAAATTATGAACAAACCCAGGAGTGTGTCTGGCCTGCTCACCCCGTGTTCTGGACGTTGCTGCGTGCGTTTCTTTTCGCAGTGCATAAGAAATGCCCATAAGAGAACCATGTCAACTACATCCGCGTTGGGAAGTTAGGCCTTACGGTGTCCACTTTCCTAGGGCTAGAGTCTCTCTCCTCGTTAGCAGCGCCCTCTCTTACCCTTTCTGGCAGGCACCAGTCTAACACCCAGAAAGCCAAGTGATTTCTATGGAGCAATTTGAAAGTGCTTCTGGATGCAGAATTAGTACTGAAAGTTAGTAAGAAGAATGTGGAAAACCAAGTGAATCGTGCAGAGGGAGTAATAAATTCTTGATATGCATTCCGTATTCTGAACTCTACCATCCATCTGTTCTGTCAATATACTGATCTAATCCACAATTTAATCTAGTGCTCAGCAGTTACTCTTTATACACAAGTGCACACACCCATGTATATGTATATAAATATAAATAAATAATACGAATAGCATTTTATGGTGTTTAATGGCATTCTCCCAGCACATTTGGGTCTTTTGCCCCCCAAAATAGAACCTTTTTCCATTGTATCAAAGACAGTTTTTAAGACATTTGAAACTTTCTACTATAGTTTCAGAACAAGCTGTTTTATTTTTATTGTAAGTCTTAGTGTGGAAGAGCTGATTTCCAAAGTATGACTAAAGTAAAATCTATACGTATGAATACAAAAGGTCTCTACAGTCCTGCCAGTGGAAACACCAACTGCAGTGCCACACTGGGGGAAGCTGCTGCTGTGGCCAGGACTGCCCCTTCCCGGGCTCTCAGGAAGAGGTTACAGGACGGCACTGCTCTGGCCTCACCCACTCCGTGAGAGCACCCAGGCCTCCGTCAGGAGCTGCACCCAGTGGGAAGGGACTGCTTCCTAAATAAAAGAATACAAAAAGAAAAAAAAATGGTAATAGACCTAAGACTTCTTTTTTTAAAAATCCACATAATAGCGTATATAAAGACAAATAATTAGTGTGTGGCAGGAAGTAATTTAGGTGAGATCTGTTTCACCCTGAAATGCATCTTCCTTGCAAAGGATGTGAGCTATCTGTGCAGAAGTAGATCAGGTATAGACTAAATGAGGCACTGCCACCAATGAATGGATTGGGGGAGTTTTTAGCAGTTGTGTGATTAAATACCCTTTCGTTGAAAATGACAGAGTAAACCAAGAAGGAATTTGATGAGCAGTTAGTCAAAAGTATAATAAGAGACTATCTTCATATTTAAAGAGTCCACAGAGGGCAGCCATTCTTTGTTGAGTCATACGGCTCTTCTTGAAAGCAAATTTTATATTTAATGCTTATGTTAATATTCATTATTATTCACTGAAATTTTTGAGTCTATAATCAGAAACTGTGCTAGCAAAGCCCTTTTTAAAAAGTGCTGGGAAGTGATGCATTTTCATTTTAAGGTCTCAACAGTGAAGGTCTTTCTATTTCACAGTATTTCATTAAGATCTATTGTCTGTCATGGTTTATCTTTGCCGTAATTTTATAGAATATTTCAGGATGTATATAATCGCAGAGTGCATACATTTTTGCTCATCTAAAGATGCTACAATTCTTGCTTAAGTCAATAAATTGAAAAAGAAAAATTCAAAAGGTAAGTGTGAGTTGGAGCTGGGCAATGTTTCAGCCAGCTGATTCTCCATCTGTGGCACCATCATCCCGAACTGGCACCGGTCCATATCCAGACACTCCACTTTTTTTTAAGGCTTTTTCATTCATTTTTATTGCAAAGTTGGATACACAGTCAGATTAACAGAGAGAAGGAGGCACAGAGAGGAAGATCCTCCATCTTCTAATTGACTCCCCAAGCAGCCCCAACAGCCAGATCTCAGCTGTTCCGAAGCCCAGAGCTTCTTTCAAGTCTCCCACAGAGGTGCAGAGTCCCAAGATTTTGGGGCAATCCTTGACTGTTTTTTCAGACCATAGTTTGTGAGCTGGAAGGGAAATATAACAGCTGAGATACAAAACAGCACCCATACAGGATGCCTGGTTCATGCAAGACAAGGACTTGAGCCACTGGGTTACTGCCCAGGGCCCAACACTTCTCTTCTGATCCAGCTATTTGCTTGCAGCATGGGAAAACAGTGGAGGCTGGCCCAAGTCCTGGGATCCTGCATCCATACTAGACACCCTAAAGGAACTCCTGGCTCCCAGCTTCAGATCAGATGAGCTCTGCACATTGCTACTTTTGGGGGAATAAATCAGCAGATGAAAGAACTTCTCTCTTTACCTCCTTCTCTCTGCGTAAAATCTGCCTCACAAATAAAAATAAAGAAATAATTTAAAGAGATAGGCATGGCTCCAAATATAAAACAAATATAAAAGCCTCTAAATATAATAGAGAATTCCACTAGCTTTTACAAATCTATGGCTTATCTGTGTATACTTAACCTGTTATAGAAATCCCAATATGTTAAAAAATACCAATATTTTTTGGTTTGGTTTTGGATAACTATTCTGAGAAAACTATTAAAAGGAAGGAAGATGGAAAATTAGAGATGAAAGACATATAGGTTATTATTTTCCTGTCTTTGAATGAGTCATGGTTTCCAGACAAAGTTGATGGATACTTACAATTCAACAGTAGCATTAGGGAATCTTGCCACTATAGGAGCAGTAAAATTTCAGCTTTCTGGGGTTACTCTTGTAGGGATGGTAAGGGTTTTGAGTTTCTCTTTCTTATCGGTCAAAGAATTACCTTGTGTTCATCTCTGTTTACAAAGCACTAAAATCTCCTTCACCTTCATTCTCATTAGGTAATGTGTTAGTGACTGGCCCTCCACAGAGGGAAAAACAAATCTTTGGCTGCATGTGCCAATACCTGTGATACAAATAAATCTCTCAGCTAATTCATTCAATAAACAGCATCATTGGGAAGAGATATGCATAATTGGCTCAAGCTATTATGACTCGGCCCAAAGACAGCCCTGCAGGTGACATGTAGGCTCAGTGAACTCTGTACACATTGGAAGAATTAAATGCCAAAATAGCCTAGGAAAGCCTGCATCCTTTGCTCTGATAGGAGTGAGTAGAGAAGGTCACAAGCTTGAGCAAAAGTCCAAGCAGAGGACAGCATGAGTGCTGTCTCCGCGATATGTTTCCACCCTCTCTGCTACTGCCACATTTCCAATCAAGCTGTAGACACATCTAATTTTTAACTGATTATAACCCATTGTAAATGAGCCAGGTGCGCTGTAGTTAATCCCAATAAAATTACTATATTATTTAATTCTTGAAGCAGATCTCAATATTTCACAATCTATAAGTGTTGAAATGTTATATGGCAAATATGTGCAATTGGGTCCATTTAAAACACTCTTCTTCCATAATATTATTTTAAATAAGAATCTCCTGTCAGTAATAGTCTTCATTTTACTGAAGTTCTTTGTCATTGTAACAACATAAACAAGGTTAAACACTCAAATTTGAAGAAACGCTGTAAATTCTGTAAAATATTCAATGGATTCACTAAAGTTTTAACTTCACAAAGCAAAACGTTGTAACAGTTTTTGTTTTTTCCTCCCTTTTAAATAACTGAGTGTATGCAAGAGAGCTGTTGCTTTGGAACTCTGCAAACTTCCATGCAAAATATAATGTTTATTGAAGAAAATGTAATTATGAACAAGCCATGTAGCGAGATAGAGAGATGGAAAGATAGATAGATAGATAGATAATAGATAGATACACAAAATTTCAACAATAGCCACAATTTTTATTTGGAACTTGGACTAATAGGCAAATGTTTTCTAGGAGGAATATATTATTGTAATTTTGTATAGAACAGTTACTGCTCGCTGTTAATAGAAAGCCGGGCTACTTTTATTTAATTGCTCTTTAAAATTCTCAACAAATCTCAAAATTCTGGGCCCAGCATGGTAGCCTAGCAGCTAAAGTCCTTGCTTTGCATGCACCAGGATCCCATATGGGCACTGGTTCCTGTCCCAGCAGCCACGCTTCCCATTCAGCGCCTTACTTGTGACCTGGGAAAGCAGTCCAGGACAGCGCAAAGCCTTAGGACCCTGCAATCATGCGGGAGATCCAGAAGAAGCTCCTGGCTTCGGATGGGCTTAACTCCAGCCATTGAAGCCAGTTGGAGAGTGAATCAGTGGATGAAAAATCTTCCTCTCTCTCTCCTCGCCTATGTATATCTGACTTTCCAATAAAAATAAATAAACCTTTGTAAAAATAATCTCAAAATGTCTTATTGCTTGCAACTAAGTTAAGCACCAATACTACAACTGCCCCTTTCCTATTCTGCCATTAAAAAGACTAACTTCTTTCATACACGCGTTCACAGATGTAATGATACACACTCATTTTAGAGAATTCACACATCTAAACATACATGTATATGTAAATGTTCCCTTGGTACCATCTGTCAGCTCATTACCTAGCTATCAGACAACCATTAAATTTCACAGAATAAAATTTCTGATGTTTGTAACATTTTAATATTTCTAAGTCAACTCTGTCCTTTCATAAATTTGAAAATTCTTAATTTTCCAGTTTTTAGAAAGTTTGAACTTCATTTTTATTTTGTTCATATAGTGGAACATATTTATGTATTTCATAAATCAGTTTTAAGTACGTAACACTTCCCATCTTACCCTTTCTCCATTCTTGCTACCACCCTGCCTGCTTTTTGCTTTCTTATTTTTATTTTTAGGTTTGCAATGGACTATATCCAATTTACTTTACATTCACAAGTTTGATCTTCTACTCAATAAAGAAGTCCAGGTCTTTATCCCAGGCAGTCCTTCTAGTGACATCATTCACGAACCTTTATTCCTTTGGCACGTAGAGAGCATCTGTCTCATTTCCCCAATGGATGCAATAATATGTCCCTTATTGTCTCACTAAACTTGAGGGGCCCTCCAAAAGCTTAAGAAAAATGAAATTCAAAGTTTCTCCTAGTGCAAAAAATGGAAGCCATACATACATAGGGTTTTCAAAGCAGTCAGGTAAAATGTGTTAGTGAAAAATGCATGGATCTCACATATTTTACAGGACAGTGAAATTATCTATTAATCCCATCTTCTCTATGATTCTGAAAGTACTCCCCACAAGCCTATTTTTCATTCATGCAAACAATAGCTATTTTCACTCTCTTCCTTCTTGATTTATTATTCTGTCACTCTCATTTTGATGTACAATCTCTTGAGAATCACTGAAGAGCTTCCAAATATTACATCATACTCACAGCTTCATTGCCATTTTGCTGAGAAGCTGATGCATAAAATTAAACACTTCCTTTTAAATTCTCCCTTCTCTTGGCGCCTAGAAACTTTCATCTCCTTATTCCATTCTGACTTTTCTATCTATCCTTCAATTTCAATCTCTGGATTCCCTTTATACCCCTAACTAGTCAATCAGAGTTTTATATTTCTGCCACTAACTGTATGATCTAGAAGATGTGACCTACACTTTCTGCCCTACACTTGCTCATCTGTTTTGGGAATGAAATAAATTAGCATTTGCAAAATGTATAGCACAATGTTTAATACCTGATAAACTGTATGTATTTGCAAAATTAAAGAGTTGAACAACTGCTACTGTTGTTTTATTTTATACTTCTCTCCAGAATGACTTCTCCAAAAACATCATTCTGACAACATGTCTTGTCCATTTTTAAGACTTTCAAAACTTGACCTACATTTTATCTGCTTCACTAAAGATCGACGTTTCTGATGGGCCTCTTCTTAAAGAATCCATGGTAAAATTTGACAGAAAGAGCTACTATGTTCACAGTCAATATGACAGACATGAATATGAGTTGTTCCAACTTTCCTTCCAGTGGGAGCCTCATGGAACCATGACTGGAAGGCTCTCAGTACCCCACCTTGCAGGTACCTTTGCTCTACTCTCCTTGAATGCTGTTTGTTACTCAATAGAGAAAGGGAAGCAAGGCCAGGCCATTGTTTTCCAAACCAGGACTCCTCTATTGAGAAAACCGAGTCCCACAATACTCATAATATTTGTTTTTTGACTCAGAATGTTTATTTCTGCTCTGTTTACTCATGTTCTTAGCATGTCTTGCATTACCACTGTGAGTCTCAACGTGAAGCACTTAAGATTCACAACATCTCCAACTTGGTTCTAATACATTGATTTTTTTTTTACTATTATCACATAACGTACATTAGTCAATGTTATCTGCATCATTCAACATTTACTCTTAAGAAAATCTCTGTAACGTCACTGGAATTCAAAGTTTCTGTTGCCTTTACTTGGCAACACTATCTTGTGAATTCAACTATAAATCACTATATTTATTTGTTCCATAGCTTATAATTTCCTTTGTGGAAACAATTGTATCTTATTCCCGTAAAATATTATATGTGATCCTCAGGTTAGTTGCATAAACTAACTGACATTGCGAATGAACAAGCAGTTTGCAATCCAAACTTCAATTCAGCAGCAGAACATACATCCAAGTGATTGCTTATTACTCATATTTCAAAAGGGTTGATTTTGAAAGAGAAGAGAGGTTCAAGAATACCAGCAATGACAACAGAGAAACTCATTCTTACCCTGTGCTCACATTCTGGAGCTGTTACAAATGTTTAATGTTCATAAGTTATTTAAGTTCTTTAATCCATACAACAAGGCAGTCCTGGAAGGTCCCTTCATTTTACAGAATGCCGTGCCACACACTGTACTGTTGTCATGCAGACTTGGATATGCTCAGAGTCGGTGTGTCTCCTGGGTCTGGTCTCTTAGTCAAGATACTTTATGACCTCTCAACACACATTTGTTGCCTTTGATTCATGTCACCTCTTAATAGACTAAATAAATGAATGGTGCAAAGATCACTCCATGTGGCTTTCAATAAATAAACCACTATGTGATGGATTGTTTGTCTGATTGAACATTCCTTGGAGAATTCTAGTAAAGGGCTCTACTCTGCCACTACACCTTCAGCAGCAGTCATGTCACATGCGTTCTTTTCTTTCTGGTAGAAACATTCGGGGGTACATGAATTAAGATGACTTCTCTTAGCTACTTTGAAGTACCAAGTATCTAAATGACTCAGTAAAGTTCACAACATATCCACAGCCATTTTTGTCACAAGGTAATATTTAAATAAAAATTTATCAGGGCTTAATGATGGCAAGAGTCTGTGCTTCTAACAATGGATCAGCATTTTTTTAAGTCCAAAGATGCCTGAGAGAACTTGAAATTCCAGAGTGACTTTTTCATTTCTTCGTTTGATTTGTGAAAAGCACCATTATCTGTTGATCTATTAACTGAAGGAAGGCAAATAAATTTCAGCTTCCCTCCACACAGAGTGGCTAGAAAATTACAACGTGTTGGCATTTGCTGAACGTTTTCAAAGGCAGACCACACAAGAGTACGACATTTACTCTTGTCTTTAATATTGATGGAAAGATTACCGAAGGAATGTCACAGATGAACTGACCTTTTCGATAGCTACTGCTAGTAGACCATACATTAATACTGGGAAAAGGGAAAACTCCGGTGACGTCTGGGATTTTAACAATTAGCCTTACATCTTGGGCAACTTTTATAAGGCTACATTTAAAGTCCTAATGGCAGAATGACTCCACAAACTACAGTCAAATCACTATGTATTAGATTACCATTAACATCTCAAAAGGAGGGCTTACCCAGATATGCAGAGCAGAGCAGATATAGTAACTTAAGGAGATTGCTTTTTAAAGAGATTGCTTTTATGTTCTTAGAATTGTATCTACAGACTACATAAATTGTGTTAAAAATTTATTAAAACTAAGTATTTTAAAATTTTTATTAAATATTGTAAGGCAAATTCCTAATAATTCTTTGCTGGCATTAATAGCTTTCACTTTCCAAGTATCAAATCAGAATTAAAATTTGGCATCATGAAACTACTGTTCAATATCATCATCAGAATAATTACAAATAATATGCACAGAAATTAGTTTTCACACAATTAGCATAGATAATAATAATGTGTGCTCATCATAATGTGAAAGACATTCTGTGCCTTGTTTTGTAATTGATAAAGTGGACAAGGATGAGAGGGAAATTGAATGGAAAACAAGAGGGAAGAGGAAAGGATGGCAATCCAGTTAGCTGTCACCATTTTTCTCCTTACAATTTTGAATTGCATGAACCAGTTTCCTGCTCACTCATTACCTCTATACATTCCTTCCTTCCTGTCTTCCCTCTCATCCTTTCTCCCTTTTATCCTTTAACAAACCCTCATTGAATTGCTTCCTTGAGTCAGGTTATGTACATGCTGATGTATATGGAGCAGTTCACATTCCGATGGACATTGTTTTTTCAGATAAAGGTTTGGTATGCGTGAGGCAACAAGGTCATTGTAGATCATGACAAATTCTAGAAGAATAGGGATGTGGTAGTGAGAACAAGGACATAGCATTAGTGGTGTACCCTCAGGGGGTGGTATCTCTCAGTAGGTGAAATCAAAACTGAATCCGAAACAATGTGAGTGAGGAATTTCTAACAAAAGGGGAGTATCAGTTGGTAGGGAAAACAGGAGATGGCTTAATATAATTATCAGAAAAAAAATATTGAATGAAAATAGGCTTTTCTTCTTTAATTTTTCATAATTATATTTAGGATTCCAATAAAGCTGCTATTATAACTATAGGCTGGTTTATCTCTCCTTAGGGCACCCAAAATGCAAGGTGCCTCTCTGCTTCAGAGTCTCATAGAACTACAAGACACCACAGACATCGCAGTAAGCATGCCTAACATACTTGCTTACTTTTGAATATAAATTCTTTTTCTAGTGACAAATGGAACACTGTTTTAGGAATTAAATTGAAGCCACCATTAAACTATGGTTTTAGCTCATTGTCTTAATGAAGAATACAACACATAAATAGGCAAAGGGTTTACTCAGTGGTAACTCAGTACTGCAGAAGATCTTTATGAAATTAATTATTAAATGTACATGTTTTATTAAGTTCTTTTGAATATGTCATATTTCTGTTTTAAATACAATCTACACAATTTCTGTTCAGCTCTTGTATTTTCAAAGAACTTACGCTGTTGAATAGCGTATTATATATGGCTTTACACACCTTGTCCTATCAACCACAGTTAATATTTTGCAAATATTTGCATATGCCCATGGGGAATTTTTTTATTTCAACAAACATCGTAGCGAAGTTTTGATTAACGCAAGCATTAGCCTGTGTATTTTTCACATAGCTATTGGCATTAATGATAATTTTTAGTGTAATATCAAAACATTGCAACATGAAGAAAAATGCAATTTTAATATTAGCTTTAACAATGAATCACTGAACTACTCTGTTCATATCTTTTTTTTTGTATAAAAACTAGAAAGAGTAATTTGGCAGCAACAACCCTATACTATTTAGATTTATAAATTGTATGAGAAATATTAAAAGTTACATTCATCCAGAATAATGCCCATTATATTATTAAAAATAATAATCAAATAACTGAGTTACTTTACTGTCACAAAATTTGCAGGGTTTTAATGAATGAATTGGAGAGTATTTAAAAAAATATGTCAGATATTCAGAGAAACATTAACCTGTAAATTTGGCACAGTTTATTTTAAATTGATTCTAAAGAAAAAAAATAAAGGATTAGCACACAATTATTATTTCCAGTAGTTTTTTTTTTGAATTTTGGAAATGGAATGTATGCATAACAATATTGAAAATACATTATTCATTTTTCAAACAAAATAATCTCTATAACCATTGGAGAAACACACAAAATTTACAAATTCTATTATGTTTAGATAATCCCCTTATTAGCTTTCAGAATTATAACTAGCCAAAGAAAACTGAAATGAAGTTTTTTTTATGATTTTTTTATGCTATTGTCTAAGTTCCATAGCTGCAATGAGGGATACTTAATTCCAATTTTCATAACCATTCAGTTAAAGAATAACTTCCGGGCCTGATAGAACAGCCTAGTGGCGAAAGTCTTCGTCTTGCTCATTCTGGGATTCCATATGAGCTGCCAGTTCAAGTCCCAGCACCCTACTTCCTATGCAGCTCCTTGCTTGTGACCTGGGAAAGCATTCGTGGACAGCCGAAGCCTTGGGGACCTGCACCTGCCTGGGAGACCTGGAAAAAGTTCCTGACTTTGGATCAGCTCAGCTATGGCCATTGTGGTCACTTGGGGAGTGAATCAGTGGACCAAAGATCTTCCTTTCTGTCTCTTCTCCTCTCTGTATATCTGACTTTCCAATAAAAATAGATATATTTTTTTTTAAAGTAACTTCATCGAGCTGGTGTCCTGGTATACCAAGTGAATCCATCACGTGCGACACAGGAACTCATGGATCTGGTTTGTGTTGCAGCTGTTGTAATTTCTACTCAGTTCCCTGTTAGAAGCTTGGAAAAAGCAAAGGAAGATGGCCCAAATGTTTGTGTGACTGCTCCCCAGGTAAGAGACAAGGATAAGGAACACTTCACTGGCTTCTGCTGGCCCAATACGATCTGATGCAACATCTGGGAAGTGGACCGATGGTTGGAAAATGCCACTGCCATCTCTCCCCCTCGTACTAGCTCTGCTTTTCAAAATGAACCAGTAGGAGAATAATTTCTTTTAGTCAATAGAATTTTTAAGATACAGTTTTTGTGCAAAGTTTACATGTGCATTTGTTATTTTTAATGACTATACATTTTGTAAAGTCAACTTCCAGTTACCTTTATTACATACATTCTCATATTTACATAAGTTGCTTGAGTATGTAGTATGTAAAGAAGGATATACGAATTCATTTCTGCAGTATTTTCTGGTTACAATTATCGTGATGGGTTTCCATTGTTATGTAAATATAATTACAACTAAAAATCTCACAGTATTTTGTGTAAAGAGAGATACTGATGCCCTTGCTAAAATTTCTAATTTGGAGTCTAGAATAGAGTTTAGGTTCAGAATTATGTAATATTTAGAGTAAATATTTACCTTTAACTTAATAAGCATTATCATTGATGTTAAGCTTTAGGAAGTAGCTACAAGCAAATTCTCAGGAATAAACTAGAAACTATCCCCAGAGGAGAGCAAATTGAAAAGATATTGGTAACAGAATGTACCGGTGTTAAGTGAAAAATACGTTTAATGCAGTATAAGATAATCTAGCTATGCAATATGTAAGTTTCTCATCAGTGTTTTGATTGATAAGGACATGGAATGGAATATTTGATGAGTACCCAGAAATAATGTTTCCAAATTGTAAATATATCAAAGGAAACTACTGAAAAAAGGCAAAATAGTATTAGTCCACTTAGTGGACATGCTATTTTGTTAATTACACTACCTTTAGTAGAGAAAAAAAAATTGTATCTTGGGAACATAGAAGACTTCTTAATGACTTCACGTTTAATTGGAAATTTCTGATGTTAAAATATATTAAAATAACTATATTTTCTAACAGAATTAAGTTTAGTGACACTTGTGAGTAATCTAAGAATACTGAAATTAATAGCTCTAAATATAATAAATAAATTAGCTATCTGGTGAATGAATTTATTATTACACATTTAGCCTGTCTCAGTTGTTGAGCTCCGTTATCTACGGGCGAGCTCATAAATCTGGGCCAATTAACCTCGTGTGATGCCTTAGACCCAGGTTCACTCCACACTTCCCTGAGAAGCAGCCATCATTCACAGATCCAGGGATTTGGAAAAAGAAGTGGAATAGTATAACATAAATTGCTATTACTCCATGCAACTATGAATTTTTTTTTAAATTCCTGAAGTATCAGGCTTGTCCAGATAATCTCTACCATATCTCATCCAAGCTTTAAAACTTAATGTTTACACATATATTACATTGCACATATACCTATGTGCGTGCATTATGAGGAGTATGGAATATTACTGAGAGAAGAACATGACAGTCAGCAATTGCATCCAATGGGTGTGTACAGAGCCAAGGAAGTATTGGCAACTCATGTGCTTTGTAAGTGCCATACTGAGTTGGCAAAGACAGAAAAATCACCTCTACTTAACAGGAGTAAGGACCCACATCTAATATCAGGGCTCACCTGGAACAAAGACAAGGTTCAGAAGCAAAATCCAAATGGAAAAAACAAAAGTAAAAAATGCAAAGGAGACCAAAATAATTATTCTCACTGTTTTACTTCTTAATAAGCTGGAATTTAAAACTACTACTTAGGCAATGCTTTTGGAGTGACTTTTACAAGCATTAAGAGAAAAGGCTTATTTTACAAATAAGCATGTGGCAGTCCATAATATAGGTCAGTCATTTTTATTATATAGGTACTCTTAAAAAGACCATAATTGATTTTTAAACATTGCTATTCCAAAATCTTTTTATGTTAATTGGGATCAGATTATACAAAGCTCATATCAGCCTCAGTACTTAAAAAAATAGGACCCTTGTAAGATTTGGTTCCTGTCTAAAAATTCATATTTACAAGTTATGCTATGAGAAATAATGAACAATGAGCTAAGGAATTCTGTGACAGACACTAGTACATCATGAAAGAAATTGTGGAAAAATAGTCAATGAAATTGTCTATTACTAGAAAATAAGGCAGACCCATAAAATCTGGGTAACACATTCATGAAAATATTTTTGTGTTTACACAACATTCATGTTAAGATATGAACAAATATACACTCTTTTTTAGTTATAGGTTTTTTCTTTTTTTTGTTTTGTTGGAAAGTCAAACACACAGAGAGGAGGAGAGTCAGAGGAGGATCTTCCATCTAATGATTTACTCCCCAGGTGACCGCAGCAGCCAGAGCTGAGCCAATCCAAAGCCAGGAACCTTGAGCCTCGTTTGGGTCTCTCATGTGGGTGCAGATCCCAAGGCTTTGGGGCCATCCTCCACTGCTTTCCTAGGCTACAAGCAGGGAGCTGGACGGGAAGCTAGGCAACTGAGATTAGAATTGGAGCCCATATGGGATCCCAGACCATGCAAGATGAGGGCTTTAAACACTAGGCCACTGTGCCAGGCCCAAAATCCACAATTTAAAAATTTTCATTTAGACGTATAGAGGTTGCTCCATTCCCACAGAAGTAAGTTTAGCATCTTAATAAATTTGCCAATGGCACACTAGCAAAAACTTCTTTATTCTGCCAAACGAAATAAATGTGATATAGTAAATCCAAGTTAAATTCCTTAGTCAGTGATGGTACTAAGCAATGTGATAGGTGCCGTAGGTGTATGCTTAGAACATGGCAGAACATATATAACTCCGTAAAGTTCTAGAAGAGGGATCCTGCACTCTAGAGAAAGAAGGAAGGTGTGACACTAAGATGTGCTATGTGTGAAAGAAGCAGCAGCAAAGCTGGGACACCGTAAACACTCGTCAAATGTCGAGGGTGAGTAAAACTCTCCACTTTTCTGTAAGACACAGAGGGTGATTTTTAAAATGGATGAGTCCATGAGGGACCTAGTTAGTCTTCTGCAGTGAATATAGGTAAGTGTTTCAAGAGTGCAAGTTAAGGAATTTAAGATGGGGAGACTGGAAAAGTATCTCAGGGGTGAGATGGCAGTATAGGGTGCAGACAGGCTTAAGCTGATGGAGATTCATTAGCCAGGGTGAAGCACAGAGGGCGCTTTCCAGGAAGTGACAGAGGGCACGCTAATGTCTGAGGGGTATCTGGAGACCATTAGACATGGGGAAGCAGCAGAGGAAAAGGAGTTTTATTGTGGTGACCAGATAACCCAGCAGCAGTCGGCATGTGGTGATCTGAGCTCTACCAGCAGCCAGAGCTCCACCAGCAGGCAGCCAGGTGGGAAAGGGCGCTCAACGGGATCTCAGGAGATGAACACAGGCAAAGAACTGCCTATACTGCAGATTTGTTTGATTCTAGCAGAGAACCCAGCAGCAGCCTCCATGTGCCTGTGCAGGAAAGGGTTGATTTCACAACCCCGACCCCCCACCATTGACATATTGAGCACGATTTTGTGTTGTGGGCCAAAGGCCTGGAACTGGAGGGTGTCGCGCCCACGTTTCTTATCGTCCAGCGATAAGAGGCAGACGCGAGTGAAGTCTTCTGCAGTAGTCTTTATTGCGCGCACCAAGATGAGGAGGGAAAGGCCCCGACCCCGGCAGGCTGTCTGCTCTTATGTGCTGACTGGCCCCGCCTCCGCCGATGATAGGTCGGCGTCATGATTACGCAGGGTCCTGGGCGACTGGATTCGTCAGTCCCAGTGTTCATGCGCCGGCCACGCCTCAGCTCACTGAGCATGCGCTAGGCGTCTGCGCAGTACCATGAAAGCTACGTCACCAGGAACCAAGGTGTGGCTTTTCCGGCCGGCGCCATTTTGGGTACGGCATGTGGCCAGTACATACAGATGCGGCTGGCAACAGGAGGGACAGCGGCAAGCTGCAGGTGTCCATTATATTTGCCACAGGGAACATGCTTGAAGGCCATTTTTTTTTTTGACAAATGAATATTCCACCAAGCACACTAAAAATGACAAATTGCAAACTAAAGGTAGAATGACTCATCGGAATCTTAATTAAAGCTGAAGTCAATCAAAGTTTTTAATGCAGGAATATAGTATGATTCAATTCAGCCTTTGGAACCATACATTTAATGGATGTGAATGAAGTAGATAGGTTGGTAGGAAAACAAACCAGCTGAGAAGTCATCATATGTTTAGGCAAGAAGTCCCAAGCTTGGTTTTACTGAGACAGGAATGAGGGGAAAAAAAGGAGGGAATCCACACTGTGAAACCACAGTTGAAAATGGAGAAACATGCTTGATGGATGACTGGGCTTTATCTGAACAATGGATTTCATCCAGCATAACCTTACATAAGGAATTAAATCACTAGTAGCTCAATTGTCCCAGTATGGCATAGAAAAACAACAAATGAACATGAACCTCTGTATAAAATTTTTTATCATTGGCTTAAGACTGACTGATGTAAAGCAAAAATTAAGCTGCTGAGAGTTGTAACAAGGTGAATTTTCTCAGAATGCAAAAAACTATTTTTTGGTCAATGTTGATATGTACGCCTCTTTTTCTGTTTTTCTATTTCTTCTGTCGCTGAGGAAATTGTGCATTGTGTTTACTTATTCTCTTCCATGAAATGCCCTTATGTCCTGAAATGGATTCGTTTGCACTTCACAGTGAAGCTTATTAAAGAGCTCTGATTGGCATGTTTTACATTCTCTAATACAAAACACAGCAGCTGCAAAAGAAGACTGTCAGTGAATGATACTACTCAGTTCGTAGCCTTCAGATACCATGACTGCTTAGCAATCTGATCGGCAAGTTGTGTGGCATTTCACCACAAACACGTGGAGAGTGCAGGATGCACGTGGCCACGGTTTTATCCTGAAGAAAACTTTCCCAATGTCACCATAAAGAAAAGTTAATTTTGTCGACATTGGTAACATTTCTCTTAGCTGTTTTTGGTACATGTGAAAACTTCACACCAATCAAAAATCTTCTTAAAAAATAAACATTTTCCTCCAAAACAAATTAAACTGCAAGTTGATCAATCTAAAAAGTATTCTCCCATAAAAAGAAGAAAACTATGTGAGTGATGATACTAATATTCCAAATTTTTATTGTGTCTCTTTTTCCTAATTGCAAACCTGCAAACATGTTGGGCTAACACCTCGTCTGCGCTAAGTCAGGTTTGATTCAGCAGTGACTAAGTGTGTGACTGAAAGTGTACAGCTGGATGATGGAATTTAAAATATCATCAGTTTATGGTGATAGATCTGGGGGGTGAATAAGAAAAGTTTTGAGCCTAGAGACCAAAGAGTATATTATTCAGTTACAGCTTATTCACCCCTCAACCACATTAGGACCCTGAAAAGTGTCCCAACACTTCTTAAGGCAGAATGAGCAGGCATTTAAACCAGTTTGAAAACTCTGAGAAAGACCCTGGTTAGCACACACACACACACACACACACACACACACACACACACACACACACACGTGTTGCAAGTGTTCAACACATTGAAGATGTGGGTTGTTGCATAAAACCACAAGTTTGTACCCAGAAATTGAGAGCTGGGATGGCTGAAGAAGTGAGACCAGAGTGGATTCAGACAATGCTTTTCTTTAGGTGTGAGAAATATGGAATCTTTCTTCTTTGCACATTTAAAGGTAATTGGAGTAACTGCTACAGATCATTCAAGACTGAGGGATTGTGCTGCACAGAATAGAAGATGTCTTTGAGAACAATTATACAGTTTGGTTGCAACAAAACTAGTTAGTGGATCATTGTAATTTTCTCTTTAATAAAATAAACAAACATAATAAATACATGTTATTCTATGCATTATGCCTGCAAAGTAATGTCTTTTGATGAATTTTATCATTATGATCATGTACAGATAACCACGGAATCTACCTGAAAATCTTAGTGGAGGCAATCCTTTTTCCAAGTGCCCAATTATTTTCCAAAATTCAACATAGAAAGAGAAAACCCTAACTTCAGAACTAAGCTTCAGTCATTTTCAGCAAGCAGAAATTTACAGAAAGATTGGAATCAATCTGGGAAGAGTACAGGAATACACGTTCCTCAAATTCTCGCAGCTTCTTCAGCATTGCTCCCACCTGGCACTATGCAATCATTAGTTCACCAGGAACTGTAGTGAACGTAAGCAGTAAATTCTGTCATGAAAACATCTAAGCCAATAACAACCGTTACAAACACTGTTTATGTCTGGAGTAACAGATTGCCCTATAGCTGGGAATATATAACATATTCCTATTGTTTTTCTGTAATTAATATTAGAAAGGTACTGCTATGCAGGACCTTGGTTTTTAGCAATTTATTTAACAGAAGGCAGAAATTTCAATGGCTGGAAAGATGCAAATAATATCCGACTCTGAGCACACTAATTTTTCACCGGGACTTTTCACTAATCATTTACTTGTTTTGTTTTGGTACTAATCTGGGCAATGCTTCACTGATGGTGGGGGAAATAAAGTTCACAAAATGAAAGAAATTGATTTTGTCAAATACATATCCTTGAGTTGATCTAACATATCTTTGGCAGGGATGCATTAACCAGAAAAGCAATTTTTTAATTGTGTTCAAAAAAATGTGTTTAAACTCAACTAATGAAAAAAAAAATCAAACCATTTCATTATTATTAACTCTTTTAAGCATTAGGATTATGAAGGTAACACCAAAGACCTTATTTTTCCCCAAAGATTTATTTATTTTTATTGGAAAGGCAGATATACAGAGAGAAAGAGAAACAGAGAAAAATATCTTCCATCTGCTGGTTCACTCTTCAAGTGACCGCCATAGCTAGAACTGAGCTGATCTGAAACCAGGAGCAAGGAGCTTCTTTCAGGACTCCCATGCATATGCAGGGTCCCAAGGCTTTGGGCTGTATCCCACTGCTTTCCCAGAAGACAGCCGGTGATCTGGATGAGAAGCGAAACAATCGGTACACAACTGGTGCTCACATGCAATCCCAGGACATGCAAGGCAAGGACTGACACTGAGCCATCATTTTGGGTCCCGAAAACCCTAAATCAGGAATCGTGGGGAAAAATCCACAAATTTTTGTATAATAAAGTACAATGGGCCTATGAATAAAAGTAAAGCAGAGCAGATGACAAAGAAAATGATCATTGAAGGTCACACTGTGGAGTGTTAGGCCAAATCTCTGCTGTGGTGCCCATTTTTGCCCTGGCTACCTCACTTCTCATCCAGCTCCCTGCTTATCGCCTGGGAAACCAGTGGGAATGGCTCCACTCCTTGGGCCCCTCTACCCACATGGAAGACCTGAAAACAGTTGGCTTTTGGTTCCAGATCAACTTAACTCTGATCTTTGTGGCCATTTGGGAGTGATCTAGCAAATGAAAGACCTTTCTCTGTCTCTCTTTGCTGTTTGTAACTCTGACATTCTAATATATATAAATAAATGAATGAATAAATAAACAAATATAAATCTTAAAGGAAAAAATTATATTCAGAGGGCACCAAAATGGGGTAAATGATCAAGGAAGTACCCTAGCACAGGGTTACATTTGTGCATAACAAAGGGTGCCATTTTGAGCACCTGAACCAAAAACAAGGCTACTGTTGAAGAATTGTCTATATGTATATATAAAAAAATAGCTCAAAAGGTCGTATCATTAGTGGGGACTGGCCTAATTAAAGAGATACAGGGAGGTGAACTTGGTTGAAGCATGTGAGCACAATGGGAACTGGTAGAAGTTGAGCTGGGTTTTACTCTATTACCACGAATAAATCAAGATGATCTCAGAAATTTCTGAGTAGAAAATTATACCTTGGCTTTTACTATAAATAATCTATCAGTATTGTGGCAAATATTCTCTCAGCACAGGGAACAAGTTTAGGAAAGGAAAACCCAGGGTCATGGTGGCAATACAGGTTTGAAATGCTTATTATTTAGAATAGAGATTTGGTAGTGGAAATTTTACAGAAGTTGATGAATATAATCTTCATGTTTCAGTCCATAAAACATTCTGTTAGGTCCCTGCATTATGTAAGAGAAAGGGATGAGGGTTCATTGTTTTAGAAATAAGCATCTGGAAGGATGATCGCTATGTTCTAAGTTAACTAATTAGGATAGAAACTAATTTACTGCATAAGTGAAGTAAAATCAATTTTATTTGACTATCAGATATCAAAATGGAGACACCAGATATACAGTGATTCAGCAGAGTTTGGACTTCAGGAAAGAGGTTACAGCCAGAAGTATAAACTTAGGCACGGAAAGAAACAGCAGGTGCTACAGTATTGGGGTTGAAGAGATCCCCTAAGGAATGAACACAGGTGGAGGAGTAAGGAGACCTGAGTATACGTACTGGGACACTATTTTTATAGGCACCTTTGTGCAAAAAGAAAAACTGAATACAAAAGGAAAACGTTTTGTGGAGGAAAAAGCCAGATGCTATTTCTTGAGAGAACTGTAAAAATCACCACAAGGTCAAGCAGTGTGGATAGACACCTGTAACTTTGCCAAAAGGAAGTTCCAGAAAACTCCCACAAGGTACTTTCGCAGCAGGAGGGAGGAAGGTCAGACATTGATGCCAAGTAGCCTATAGGAGCTTTCAGCTTTGATGTGCCAGGAGATCATGGAGGTGTCGGTGACCGCGCATCCTACCAACGGGATCAGCAATCCGCTTCCTCTCTGTGAGTAGTGTCAAAGAAGCCCCAAGGACATGCAGTGTTTCTGCCACCACCCAGTGGTAATGAGAACACCTTTTATATGCTGGTGCCAGTGGAGGCCTAATGGGGCCTGAAACTCTCGACACCTCCAGAAATAATGAGGAGTGCCTATCTTTTGAGTGTCAACCGAGGCCACCTGGGAGAATCTGGACTTTTATTCACACCTTCCTAGCAGTCATGAAATGGTGATTTTCCTTAAACTAAAGGAACAATGTCTGTACAAGCCAGTTAAAACAGAAGGTTCACATACTATCTAGAGTCTCTTACGCATGATACTCAAAATGTCCAAGTTTCAACTAAAAAATACTCATTAAAACAAAACCCAGGAAAACGTCAGCTTTCATGGAAGCAAAGGCAATGAACAGAGGCCAATACAAGTATTTAAAAATGTTAGTATCTGTTGAAAGTTTTAGTGGAGCCACTGGACAAATGTAGAAAACAGAAAGTCTCTGCAAAGAAATAGATGATGTGAAAAAGTCAGCTTAGGTATGTTGATAGTCATGAGAGAGTTAATTTAAATGGAAATAATGTCACGGATGTGGATCCCCACAGTTATAAAACCAAGTGGTTTTTTGGGTGAATTCAAAGGGGAGAAACTTGGGAGTAAGAAAAGTAATTGCTCTGTAGGGATTCAGTCTGACTACAGCAGAAAGCAGATAACAGAAACACCAAAAGATACGTATTAATTTCGTCAAGAATCAATTATTGTGAATATTTGGTGAAGAGGAATCGGTACAAGGGATTCTAAACTGTGATTCTGCCTTCAAAGACATATGAATCTCCTTAACGCTGGTGGGTATTTGGGCCCGCAGTGCAGATGCTGACGGGGGGCCATGGTCCACATCCCACACCTGGGTTTGAGTCTCAGCTTGTTGTGGACTGTCTTCCTTGTAGTGCATCTGCTTGCGGTCAGCAGGTCACGGCTCAAGTGTTTGGTTCCCAGTTACCCTTCTGATTTAGATTGACTTTCAGTCCTCAGGCTCTGTTTGTCCCAACCCCAGCTGCTGCAGGGACTGAGCTATTCAGTGGAAGCTCTCTCCTCCCCTCAAATGAGTAAAGAAATACATGAATACAATCTACTTGATAAAATAGAACATATTCATGCATATGCAACAGACTATCAGTGAACCCAGTGTGTTTAACGTAAAGACCTGTTATATTTTCAAACAACACATTTTGTTATTTCACTTCCATAATATGTTGCACAAAAATCTGAACATGTTTGTGGCATCTACACACGATTAGATTATATAACTTGTATTGAGTTTATTATTTCTGGCATGACTATCAAGTAACACTGCCTTAAGTTCAGTGAACCAATTAGCAAAAATTAAAAAAAATAATAACAGGTGGACTGAAAAGGTAAACAATGCCTGTGACATCAGGGACAATAGATGGTATTGCAGAAATACCATGCACGAATGTTGGAGTATGCCTTCTATAACTAAAACTGCTGTGAGCATTGTATCATCTCAGAGTTATTTATAGTCCTGCCATAGTCCTGTGTCCGTAAAGTGATGCAATCTCCCAGGACTGTGCCAATGCTTGCCACGGTACAAAAAGTGGTACTTAGTACATAGTAGTTTGGGATTTATTCTTTATTCACCTCTTCATTTGTTTTATAAGTTTTGCTAGGATTAAGAACCATTTATTTGGTTCCATAGCATCAAGCAATCTTTAAGAAAGGTTTTATAAATATACTTTGCTAGTACCTTTCTGTATTATGCTGTATTGACACTAATTTAATTTGACATCTGTGATCTGTGGGATATTTTCACTCTGTAGAGTGGGCCCACAGATTCATGGCATGGGATAAATGTTGATTTAAATTCTTCAGTTGATGACCTGCCTAAAGCCAGCATAGGTTTGGGGTGCATATAACCAATGAATTGCAGCTGGGAATGGTGGACTGGGCAGATGTGCTAGATCATCGGTGCGATCAGGGCTTGGCAATGAGTGTGTGAATTACAAGCCACAGCAGGAAGCCAGAGGAAAGAGAGCTGGACGTGTTCCACTGGCAAGCTTTTGGCAGGATGTTGATAGTGCAGTAACAGAAATGAATAGGTGGTCATAGGGAACTGATGATGGGAAAATATTTTTTGTTCTATTTTGTTTTTTTTTAAACCAGATAAACCATCAGAATGGAATGACAAAACATCGTTTTTGAACTCAACTCAGGGAAAGAAAATGAGCAGAAGCATTCAATATTGAAAGAAATTAAACAAAAACCAAATGGGGGAAAAAAGACTTGAAAGGAGCACAGACTACATTTCAGGAAAAAAAAAAAACCCTGTATGAATGGAAATCCAAACAATACATAACAGCAAGCAGAGGAATGTGAATTAATGGCCCCTGAAAATGAGGCTCATAAGGCATAGGGGTAAGTAGACGAAAAGTATAAATTTGCTGAAAGTTAAGCAATTCATCATCACAGACTCAGGTAAGTTTCTGAGTATACAAGCTATCCATAATCACCAAACACACAAAACTTACAATTCTCTCTCAATTTGTATTTTAAGTTCTAATTCCACATATGAGGAAATAGCAGTTATGCTAGATAATAGCAAAACGGCACCCCGTTCTTTATATTAGGCTAATATATCTTACTAACATTCATTCATCTAATTTTGTGCTTTTAACATTATCCAGGGAGATAAATGACCTGTGGTTATTTACGTTCATATCAATTAAGAACAACCTAGTGTAGAATCAGTTTGAGCAAAAAGTCACATCCCAATGACTAATGATACATGATTCCATAAACTTTAAAAAGAAAAACAACTATAAACTGTAATAATTGAAGAAAGAATCATATTTCCCTGACAAGATAGGAAGTATTACATATATAATTCATCATTTTATATATTATGTGTAATTATAATAGGAAGTATTACCTATTGCAACCTGGGCAATTGGTCCAAGAAGTAAATATAAAAACTAAGTGGCACATACACTTCAGTTGAGTGCGTTGTATGAATTCAAGCATATTGTTCCTCTTCAAAAATTACAAAAAAATTAATAAAGAGAAATATCTTTATGTTAACGAAATTATTTTTAAAGTGGTAAACTTGTCTGCGTGGTCGTACAGTCGGTTCAGACTGCATAGATGTGAAATGTCACCTTTCTGTGGAGAGGATTATTGGCGATTGAAACACAAGTCGAAGTTTTGAAATCTTAGAATTTTTCTACAATATCCAATGCAGGTATCAAAAGGAAAAATTTAGGCATAGATTTACATCCACACAAGAAATGACATTTCAGTGCTGGCCTTCTATCACTGCGGGTTAAGCTGCCACTTGTAACACCTGCATCCCATACCAATGCTGGCTCAGGGCCTGGCTACCTCGCTTCTGACCCAGGTCTTGGACAACGTCCCAGGAAAGGCAGCAAGTGATGGTCCAAGGACGTGGGTTCGTGCTACTCACACAAGAGACTTGGATGGAGTTCCTGGCTCCTGAATTGATTCTGTTCCATCCTTCTCTGGTTGCAGCCATTTGGGAGTGAAGCATTACTGCACAGATTGGTTTCTTCTCTCTCCTTTCTTTCCCTCTCTTCCCTTCCCCTCCATTCTCCTCTCTTCTCCCATCCTCCTTCTCTTTCTCTCTCCCACTTCCCAATAAATATTTAAATAAACAATAGCTCTTTAGAAAACCAAGTGGAATTTTTCTTGATTTGTACTGTGAATAGAAAAGCAATGCATCCTTCTCCCTTCTGCCTTGTTCCACTGACCCCGCCTCGGCCCTAACCAGGACCACAATGATGTGGTGGCCACACTAGGTAGATTCCAAACCAGAGCTGGATGGGGGCGTAGTAATATATTTTTGACAAATTTTGAGGGACAATCTGGACTCCCCTCCTACTTAGTTAGGATAATATCACACAGAGCCACTATAGCGGTGCTGGGACTAGGGCAATGAGAAAAGGAAGCCAATGTGATAGTCAATTGAATAATCATATCCTTGTCAATGTACTAAAATATGTATGCAAAAATCAAACTGTCAATTGAATTAATTTCAAAAGTCAAACTCTGGCAAAAGCAAGACAACTAATTCAACCAACTGAGTCTTTCTACTTCAGAGGGAAACTGAATTAAAAAGATATTTATTTCTAGTCTTCGCACTGGGAAGAGTAAAAGTGATAGTGGATAATATAAAGAAACTGATAACATGAAAGTGGTTGAGACAAGAAATTTCTGCTTATATTTTTGACTTAATGATTTGCACACAGTTTGTGTCTAAAATTTATTTATATCTTAACAACATATACCTTAACAACTAGTAATGAATTCATAAAGAATATTGGTGATATATGATGTTTAAAGTTTATCTACAAAACATTAATATTTTGTTTTACTGTCAAAGAAATCATCTGAGGTATATTAGAACTCATTTTGCATTTCATATACCATTCAGGAAATTTGTTCTCAGTTGTCATGACATAATTCCACATTATATGGGTTTGAGTGGGTTGGTTTCATTGGGTATGCAATAGTTCAGGCCCTTTCACATAACTGGGGACTTCAAAAGCAGTTACTGTACTTTGGCATTGAAGCAGAGAGACATAAAAGTGTAAAAATGGAAAACAAAATCTAAGAGCTCCCCTACATTAGATCAAGCAAAATGATTAGTGGGACAATCCAGCCTGTCATACGATTTCTGTACTTTTTCAGCTAGGAACCATTTTTTAAAACATTTATTTATTTTTATTGTAAAGTCAGATACACAAAGAGGAGGAGAGACAGAGAGGAAGATCTGCTGTTTGATGATTTCACTCCCCAAGTGGCCGCAAGAACTGGAGGCCAGTCCATCCAAAGCCAGGAGCCTGGAGCCTCTTCCGGGTCTCCCATGCAGGTGCAGGGTTCCAGTGTCTTTGGCCGTCTTCAACTCCCTTCCCAGGCCACAAGCAGCAGCTGGATGGTAAGCCAGGCAGCTGAGATTAGAACCAGTGCCCATGAGGGATCCTGGCGTGTGCGAGGCGAGGACTGGAGTCACTAGGCTACCTAGCACCAGGCCCACTAGGAACCATTTTTACTGATGAACATATGTAATCAATCTGATGATAAAGAGCATTAACTTTGAGTTCTAGCTCAGCAAACAGTAACCTCCCCCCAAAAGCTATTAATTCCCCTCTTCATTATTATTATATGTTATGTTAATAAATTTTATTTTCTTACGATTCTATGGTGAGTTACTTTTGGAACGTGTAAAGTCTAAAACATCACTACTTGGCCATTTGGAGAAAAACTCTGAGCCCTGATGTAGCCTGGTTTTTGTAAGCTTTATGGATCAGAGTCAGGTGGGGCTGAGGGGGTGTTCAATAATGGATATTTTGATCCTGAATTTCTGAGTTCACATCCCTTGGCAGTGTCCTGGGCATCTTGATTTCACATCATCTGGTTCCCCAGAGAAGCTGGGGTGGCTGGTGCAACACAGCTAAACATAGAAATGCTCTTGCCCAGATCAGTCCGTGTATTGGATGAAAAAGAAGCCCAGCAAATCATGTCACCTACTCAGGGTCCCACCTGTAATTTGCCAGACCCATATTTGAAATACAGCTTTAAACAGCAGGTTTAGAGGTCTTTTCAGCTAAACGCCACTTCCATTGGCCTAATGAATGCCACACAAGCTTGCAATGAACTAAGAAAGCAAATCCAGACTGAAATCTAGTTGTCTGTAGGAAGATGTCTCAGGGGGCTGACCCTATCATTTTGCAGGCTTAATGATTTTTGAATGCTATTTTCAAGGATACGTTAAGCAGTCATTACACCTGCTCTTACACTCATCAGTCACTGGGCATCACGTGTCTGGCCCAGAGTCAATATGACCATGGGGAGCATACCTATGGAGTGAGGCTATTAATCTAATGAGGCTCTTTCACACTGACGTCAACAGAAATCACTGTCTTGTCTTCTGTGCCTCTTTCTTTGTCATCCACTAAACAAACCCTGTGAAGAAATCTGAAATAATAATAAAAAAAAATTGAAGAAAGAATCAAATAAAGAGCTTGGTAATTTTGTCAGGATCACAGTACTTTTTTTGCAATTACACTCCAAAACTTTCGTAGCCTTGGCTTTATACATTAAATTCAAATTTCCTGTTGGCACTTGCTCAGAAATAAACCGATGAAATTGCTTCCTCTTTTGTCATGATATAAATTTAATGTTGCATCTTTCCCATATAAAATAAACCATTCCTATGTGTTTTCTGAATGGTCGTGTCTTGCAGGTGGGTAGGGGGATCATTATACAATAAACATAATGAGTATAATGAACCTGAAAATTAATAAAATACAGGTGGTATAAGGTCATGTAACTTTCAAATGTTTCCAACACTCAAAGACAATGACCCTATCTGGAGAGCAACTTCGAATCATATTCTGCTCAGCTTACAATATCAGCTAGCTATGAACACATCTGCATTGCACATTGGAGTACATGGATTGATTCCTTATTAGAGTCTGAACATTAGCCTGTTGCCAACTTAGATGCTTGGAGATTTAATAATGGCACAAGTAATTGAGTTCCTGCTGCCCATGTGGAAGACTTAGATTGAATTCCCAGCTCCTGAGTCTGGCCAGGGCATTGCTGGGAGAAAAAAAAAAAAACAGTAGACCAACTCTTTGTATTTCTCTTTTTTTGCCTCTCAAAAAAAAATCTATGTTGCTCATTATAATTTTATCCACACATTTTTTCCCATAGATTATGTATCAGATAATGTTCTGTTTTTTTTTTAAATCTTTATAACTCCATTAGATAAGCGCAATTATTTTCAAGGATGGTAAAAATCAGAAAATGGGCTAATCTTACCATGAAATTGGGGTTCTCACTGGGAAGCAGTGCATGCTTGCTGTCAAGGGCCATTTGTCAATGTCTGAACATACTCCAGGCTGTCACAGCTGAGAGAAAGACAATACGGCTGCCCACTGGTGGGTAGAAGCCAGGGATATGGCAAAACTTGTTCAAATTGAGAGTATTCCCTAATCACAACATGGAGCCATTTGTTTCAAGATGTCAATGGTGCAGAGCATTTGCTTTCAGCAGCTACACCACACAATTGGACCAAGACACCACTGCTGCCTGAAACCTATTTGATGTGCAAATGGAGCTGCTCTTAAGCCAACTCCTCCCTTTCTGCTTTTAACGAGACAATTTTCTACATAATGCTTAGAAGTACATAGTGCAAATGTTCCTCTTCTCTTTAATTTTCACTTTTCACATACACACACAAATTATTTGAAAGTCAGAGTTGCCAAGAAAGAGGGCGTGGCAGGGGATCAAGAGATCTGATCTGCTGCTTGACTTTCCACATGGCCACAATGGCTGTGACTGGATCAGGCCACCCAGGAGAGCGAGGAGCTTCATCCAGCTTCCCCAAGGTGGGTGACAGGTACCCAGACACTTGGGTCATCCGCTGCTGCTTCTCTCAGGATATTATCAGAGAGATGGATGGGAAGGGCAGTGGCCGTGTCACAAGCCTGCACCCATACGGAAGACGGGGAACACAGGTGGGGGCTTTGAACAGTATGTCAAAATGCCAAAACCTCATGCTTGCTTTTTTGTTTTAGATTCCATAATGGAAGAAATTCAGAAGAAAATGAAATCTTATGAGATTGAAGGTTAGCTTATGTCTTCCTATTTGTTTCATTTTATAAAAAACAAACGAAAATTGAGGTTCTGGATCATCAAGGGTTTTATCCAAAGCTCTACTTACTTATACATGTTTTCACAGAAGTCTACACATTGACACGGTCATGACACTGTCCATTTTCCCAGCTTTGTCTTTGGAAACTTTTAATTCACAGTTGAAGGAAAATATCCATATTTTAGGTTGTACTTCTAGTAAAGGATGAATTATGTTATGGTTTAGTAAAAGGGTTGGTATGTATCAATATTTCATGAAGAGTACACTTTGTGCCTCATTATACCTAAAAGGAGTTGCATCCCACTACAAGCATGTCTATTTTAAGCAGCTGGTGAAACAAAAAATACTAGAGCAATGGAAAATATTTTCCGCATTCCCCTTTGTTTCTATAGAAATGCTTTTAGTGTAAGAGTGTTGTGAGCATAGCATTGATGAAGGTCAGAAAACACACATATTATACTTGCCTATAAACAAGACAGATGCTGAGTTAGATAGCAGCTTAAATTTCTCAGAGGGAGTATGCAACATGACACTCCACACAGACCTACAACCCTTGTATTTATTTGAAGTTTGTGCCTAATTCAGAATAAAAGGAATTTAGGACTTATCTCTGGGGTTACAGGTCAAATTCTGAGGACAAGATGTTAATAAGAGTGCAGACAATCATGTAAACAGCAGGAAGGGAGTGTGGAATCTGAATCGGGAGCTCAGAGAAGTGCAGGCAGAACAGAATTCATAGACAATCTCTCTTGGTGCATGGGGCAAGTCCAGAACTGAGTTTAACTTGTCTTCTTTTTTTCCATTCTTTATTGGACTTACTATCCTCTCAGCTTTTGTTTTCTCTGCCCTGCACATTTGTTTGTTTTCCAATTAGGCAACGCCCTTTTCTCCGAAGTTACAGTATTTCAAGGAGATTCAACCTAAGCAAGGCCAACCAAGAACAAAAAGGTTTAAAGGATTTCTAACCTGCTTTCCTTAAATGGTTGAGAAGGAACAGGCTACAGAAAATGCATTTTTCTGTAGAATACACAAGTTGAAGTGTGGGTTCCAGAATCTATCCCCAGCCGTGAATAGAAAGCATCCACATGCCACAATGCAAAAGCTGAGACTGTATTGCTAGCTTGAGCTAGGGTTCAAGTCTCATCCACACAGTGGAGTCTTGAAAATGACCCCTCCCATACATCTCATCCAATTTTATAAGGATCTGGTTATATAACTCTAAATTCCAAGAATAGATGACAACTTCTATGGACACAGGTCAGGTTTATGATTGGTCGATCTTTATTGCCTGTGACCACCTGTTAACCAGGGAACTTCCAGGTCACTTCTGATTCGTCAGCTCTATCTACAGTGGGTGAAAATCCACTTCAGGGAAGTGGTTGCACCAATTCTAGAAAACTGAAATTTAGGCCTAAGCTGTCTCACAACCTGCCATGGCTTTACCTTTGTTCTTTTTTTTTTTTTTAAGATTTTATTTTTATTGGAAAGGCAGATATACAGAGAGACAGAGAGGAAGATCTTCCATCCAATGATTCACTCCCCAAGTGAGCCCAACGGCCCATGCTATGCCGATCCAAAGCCAGGAGCCTCCTCCGGGTCTCCCAAGCAGGTGCAGGGTCCCTTCCCGGACCACAGGCAGGGAGCTGGATGGGAAGTGGGGCTGCCAGGATTAGACCCAGTGCCCATATGGGATCCCGGGCGTGCAAGGCGAGGACCTTAACCACTGCGCTATCGCGCCGGGCCCTACCTTTGTTCTTTATGCAGTCAGCTGAGCCAAAATTACAGAAGCCAAAATCAGCAGTTAGATTTTTAATTCTACTTAAAATGGATTAATGATATTCTAGCCCTACAGAAGTTTTAAATAATTTTCTCATAGTCTATAAGATGATTAACAGAAAAAAAAAAATTCTCCACTACAGTTTCTGGAATTTAGCAATAATATGCCTCCTTTTACTATTTCTCTCCTATAATGCAAGGGGAAAAAAACCACACACACACACACCTAAAATGTTCTAATGTTATTTAAAAACTGAACAGACTATTAGGGAGACACTGATTGAAATGCCCATTAAAATTAATCTGATTCATCCTACCTTTTGTGTCTGCAGGCAGAACTGGAAATTACAAAATCTGACTTCAATGCTTGTGGCAATTGTAAAGCCGCATAGCTCAGGGGACCGCACTTTGGCTGGGAGAGGTGGAGAGGCTCAGATGCTTCCATGATAAAACTGATAATGATTTAAGTGTGCAGAGAATATGGCTCTTCATCTTTTTTTTTACAACTTTTTTTTCACTACATGATCATTAAGAAAATACATCAAATTCTCTGAATAATCTTCCTTCTCTTTATTTAAACATACAAAGTAATAAGTCCATGAACGATGGGTGTCAGCAATTTCTGTATTGTTATACCTTCTTCTCACACACATCTTTCGTTGAACAAATTTATAGGAAGTATGTCAATGAAAAGATATTCTGGAAAAGCATATAAAACAGTTAAAAGAAGCACTTCAACATTCACATGTGTCATATGTATTTGAAAAGCATTAAAAATATTTCTCAGAATTAACTGACTTACGGCAATGGGATACTGCTTGATAGCTGTATCTAAGTTATATCTTCATTTAAAAAACTTGGAAGTCAAAGAGAATATGATCATTATACCTGAGTAATTGACAGATGTTGTAAAACATAAAGGAGCATATATTGTTTTCTTCCTGATTGATACACTTTTGGAGAAATCCACAAAGAAAATTTATCATATGCAATGACATTTAGGTTAAAACATTACCAAATTTCCATTTATATTAGCAATACATAGCACTGCTATAAGAAGTTTATGTTGTTATGATGTCAAATTATGCATTAATTAATTTCTAAAATATGCTTTAAAAAAATGAGCAATGCCCCCTCTGTACAGGCTTTATCTACTTAGTACAAAGAAGCTGTGCTCTTGAGTTTGGTTTCCTAATGACAGTTAGCAATCCTGAAAGCACTACCATATTCATGAGTGTGATAGCATGAGAAGGGCATGCTAAGGATCAAATAAAAAATATCCTTTTAACTGTGATTGGGGCCCGCATTATGCCTTAACAGGTTAAGCTACCACCAACAATGGCAGCATCCCACCTGGGCAATGTTTCCAATCCCAGTTGCTGCACTCATGATCCAGCTCTTTGCTAACGAGGAAAGCATTGAATGATGAGGCAAGAGCTTGAACTCGCACCGCCCACACAGCAGACTGAAGCACCTCCTGACTCCTGGGTTAGCCGTTGTCATTTGGGGAATGAACCTGCGAATGGGAGATCTCCCCCTCTTTATTTCTTTTCTCTTTGTAACTCTGAGTTTCAAATAAACGAATTAAGGAATGGATGAATTTTTAAAAAACAAAATTTCACTAATCCAAAGGCATTTCTTTATGATTCAAATTAAATATAATGTTTATGCATTTTAAGTGTTCTCAGGGCTCAAAAAAGTTACTCAAAATAAAAGCACAGACATAAATGTCTTCAGTTTTTCAGTTCAGAATAATAATTGGCTTGATGTTATTATTTAATGATAATGGTGTATATCGAATTAGACTAGATGTTACTTTCTGTAGTCCATGATTCAAATCCAAGGGGCAGATAACAAAACAATGTCTTCCATTAACCATTTCTAGGCCTATTTCACGTGGTCTTCTGAAGTTGTTCATTAAAGCATATCATATTGAATCTTATTTTTTAAAACAAGAACTCTTACTACGTATTCACATAATTCGTGGACTAGCTGATATGTTCATTTTTCCAGTTTTTCACTGAAACTGAAGTTGCAGCATAGGTGCATATGTTTTCATGGTTTTTTTTTTAAAGATTTATTTTATTTTTATTGGAAAGGCAGATATACAGAGAGGAGAGACAGAAAGGAAGATCTTCCGTCCAATGATTCACTCCCCATGTGACCACAATGGCCCATGCTATGCCGGTCCAAAGCCAGGAGCCTCTTCCGGGTCTCCCACGCGGGTGCAGGGTCCCAAAGCTTTGGGCTGTCCTCAACTGCTTTCCCAGGCCACAGGCAGGGAGCTGGATGGGAAGCAGGGCTGCCGGGATTAGAACCAGTGCCCATATGGGATCCCGGGCGTGCAAGGTGAGGACCTTATCCACTGCGCCACCGCGCCGGGCCCCATATATGTTCTTAATTGTGAGAAACAGTTTGTAGTCCAAGCAATTCTACATGCTATGTGTCCACACTGGCATGTTTTCGGTTGCTCGGCAAGCCTCTAAAAATAATTTATAGCTGAAATTCTTATAACCTTTTAAGTACTACACTGTGAAAAGCAATACAATATGTTGTAGCAGTAAATTCCCGATCAATAGCAACTCATTAAAGTCAGATGTTTCAGTTTAATCAGGGAGCATCTACATGTTTTCAGTGGTTAGTGGGAGGTCTTGTCCATCAATGTCCAGTTCAATTCGTAGGTTGCATCTGGCAAGTCACAATGGGCTTTGTAAAGAGACTTGTGTGCAAGCTAATGTGGAGGCCATTTGTCATCTTAGTATATGATCAATATAATCCATAACCAGTGTTCAGACTCAATTGCTGAAGGAGACTGGAGGCGGTCACAGCATGCTCTGGGGACCAGCTTGCTCTTTTCCCCAGATCTATCTCATGGTCTCACTTCAAAGGAAAAAAGGGACTTCTAATTTTTTTTCCAACATGAAAGTAAATAAAGCAAACCATTGGCTGAAGTAAACTGTTGTAAATTTTTTTTCATTGATTTCTTCGTTTTCTCATTATTGTTCTATTTCAAGGAGTCATCCAAGAGAATACAAACAGGGAGTGAATTAACACAAAATTTTCTGTTCTCTAAAACTATTTCCTCATTGATGGGAAGGGCATAGTAAAAGTTAGCTTGTGCTCACAGAGGGTGACTGTCAGTTACCCAAATGCCAGAGAATGTACAGGTTCATGGCTCATTTTTGTATACATGAAGATGATTCAAGAAGGCAAATCATAGCATTTATCTTTGTGATGATGTATCAATAAATGTAAAAGATAAATTCCTTTATTTTCATAAAATGCTACACTCATTAGTATATTCAGAGCCATGCCTGGTACATTCGTTACAGCCTTCCACAGTGACACATCAACAGCTTAGTGAGTTTAGACTTCCTTATGTTTAAAGCTGGATTTGAAGTTGTTGCTTCAATTGGGGCATTAAGGTTTTCTCATGCAAACAGATGGCAGATGGGGAAGCCTGTAGGAATCCGTTCGCCTTCAGAGCTACCTACAGAAGGTCTACTGACGATACATTCTGCTCATGATTATTTAATGGGAAAATCAGAACAAAATGCAACTAAAAATGAACCAAATGTAGGTGGTTCCAAGGAAAATATTACAGTTCTCTACATTATAAAAACCCAGTTTTTTGCTTTCATAATTTAAAAAACTTATTTGAAATTATAGTGAGGAAGGTACTTTGAAATTAGTGTTATAGAATAATTGGAGTATGAAAGTATTAAGAATTTATTAATTGTTAAGAATAATTAATAGTTCAAATGAAAATCGAGCTGTCCCTGTGAAGTGCCTTTCTTAAGCTGATGTGCTAATATGAGCACCAACTTTCAGCATAATCAAGTGAGATCTATGTGCTGAATATCCAAATATGAGAAAACAATTAGATGGTAGAATAGGGATCCATATTTTATTGAACAAGTGATCCATAAAATGAATATTCCAGAACATAGGACTCTCTAAATCTAAATACATTTCATTGGTTAAATGAGATGAGATATTAAAGACTTAAATGTGTTCATCATTAAGTTCTCATTTTAGAATAATTTGATTCATAAAAGATAAGAAAAATACCCTGTAAGGAAAAAAAAAAAAACCCTCAGAGAACATAGGCATCCTGTTTAAAAGTAAGCTTTATCTTTATCTTGATTTCGTAAAATTTAGTGATCAAGTCTGCACTTGCAAGTTTTAGCCTGAGAATTGTAAAAAGGCTTTCATTCTTTAGGAAAAGCAAGAGTTAACCACTGTATACTCATGATCAATGAAGGAAATCACAGTCGCAAGCTAGACTAGGCAAGGACATATAAATAAATGCTATTTTACCTTCATGACCAGAGGATTCAGCTTGTTGGGAAAGGAAATGCCATCTGGAGGAGCAAGCTGGCTGCAGGGAAAGTTTCAGTATCATGCCAAATCTCTCTATACCATCTGAGTCCAAATTACAAGAAAAAGCAACACACAATTATTTCAGACCTAAGCTTTACCAAGAGACCTTCTGCGTCAGTGATTCCAGAGGAATAGAATTTAAAAAAAAATAGTTTGGATTTGACTGAACATTTTCAAAGGCACCAGGTGTTCTGCAGCAATGCGGCCACTATGTCGATGCTGCTCAAGCATGAAGAGATGTTAAAACATGTGGCAGGAGGGGTTCCGGTTAAGAGCGTCTCAAGGAAGACTGGTGATTTAGAAGACTTCTAAACAGTAAAAATTCATCATGAAGACCTAAACTGTGTTTACACTAATAGTCATGTTTTCCTTTCTTGAGCTTTTCTCATATATATGCAACACCATTCTTTTCATCTTAAAAATTTCTTTGTATATTTACTTGAAAGTCAGAAAGACAGAAAGAATGGAAGAGACACACACAAAGAGATCTTCCATGTGCTGGTTCACTCCCAAATGGCCACAGTGGCCAGGTCTAGCACAGTTTGAAGTCAGGAACTAAGAGCTTCTTCAGGAACTTCTGTGTGAGTACAGGTACAGTCCTTGGGCCATTGTGTACCAATTGCCCAGGTACATTAGCAGGAAGCTGGGAGGAAAGTGGAAAAACAGGGATTTGAACAAGTGCTCCAATGGGAGGCCAGCATCACAGGCAGAAGCTTTGCCTCCTACCACCCAGTGCTAAGCCCAGACATCACACTTCAAGTGTGTGGTGTTGACCAGAGGAATGACAAGATAAATAGCTACATTTTGTTCATAACTAAAGCGTGCTGAGTGTCATTCAATAATAATATCCAGTGCATGACAATTGTGAATAATTATATACACATGTACATATACATGTATGTATATATGTGTATCATATCTAATGCAATACAAGAGTGAATGGACAATGCAAATCTTCTCTAACTTGCAATGAGTAATGAAGTCTAAACAAAATCATAAACATTACAAAAACTTCCTGTGGGATATGTCTATCCCTCAGTGAATCATATATTTCTATCAAATATATCTATATTTACCCCTAGCTCAGAGGTCATCAATGGTGAGAATTGCTCTTATTCTAGATGAACTTTCACTCCCATAACCCACTACTATGGTTCCACTGCCACCTTTTTAATTTTCTCCCTGATGTTACACCATTGCTTTCATTCTCTCAGTGTCTTCACATCTGATTTTGAATGTCACCTCATGAGTCCCAATGCTGTTTGCTGTTCTGTAGCCTTGACAACGCACTCTCAGATAGATCTTGGTCATTCTCACGCACTTGTATTCTTAGGGTTATACCCAATATCACATTTTTCTCTTCTCTCCTAGAATCAGTCTTATCTCCTTCTGTCTGAAATTGCTATTTATATTCCACAGTCCTCAGCCTTGGTCTCTTCCAGGTGTTATAAATTCTTCAAATACTTGCTTAGTGAGCACATACTCTGGGTAGTATTGGATGTCCAAATGTTAACCAGGAGAACTTATTCTTATAGCTGTTTCTGTTCTCTTTTCCATTCCTTTGC
This sequence comes from Ochotona curzoniae, assembly GCF_017591425.1. NCBI lineage: Eukaryota > Metazoa > Chordata > Mammalia > Lagomorpha > Ochotonidae > Ochotona > Ochotona curzoniae. The sequence goes on from NW_024466502.1 coordinate 14,116,838, forward strand.
TAAATATCTGTATTCATGTGGCTTTACAAATTAGAGGACTGAGCTGTGTTTCCATCTGCTTCATTCTCACAACCAACACACATATTTTATTCATTGAGCATACCTTCCAAGCTCTGTCCACTTCCTTTAGCATCACTGATAGTAAACTGGAGTCAATTACCCTAATCTCCTCCCTGAACTCTGGTATTCTTTCATCACGCTTCTTAATCCTTCCTTTGATCTTCCCACCATTCTTCCACTGCCACCATTTATCTATCTGCTACACTCAAGGCCAAGGACAATTCTAAAATGCTAAGTAAATCATGTTTTCCCCTCTGTTTCAAACTTTTAATACAACATATCCATTAAGGGAACCTTGAGCTCTCACCCTGCTTCATCTCTTCCCAGCCTCACATATCTGTGCAAAATACTGGACATTCTTGTTGACATGCCACATTCTGAATGTGGGGTTTTTGTTTACATCTATGACTTGCAAAAAAAAAAAACCTTTTTTCATAATTTCTGTTCACATTCTCTTGCATTAACAGAAATTTTAAAAGAGGAGAGGCACTTGTATTCTGGTATAATCTTTCATTAAAAACTTACTGCTGAATCCTTACAGATAGTTCCAGGAAAAGAAAGAAAACCGGGCTCGTTGGAGTCCCCAGTGGACTATATGTATAGGTATGCTTAGCTTTTCAGCAATAAATCTCTGTATTATTTTTATTATTTTTCTAGCATCTCTGATTACTAGGCAGAAAGCACCTTAAGAGATAGAAATCAATTTAGCAAGATTACTAGCGTAAAATAATAATAAAAGGCTGGCATGAATTCTTAGTTAATACTAGAGTAATCTTAGAAAAGACTATTGTCATGGTATTATTAAACTGTATACCAAAATAATCAGTTTTTAAATTTTCACTTGAATAAACTCATTAGTTATAGTTTAACCAACATTTTTGCTAATTCTTCATTTACATGCTTTTTTGATCTTTTTCTCTGTATTTAAATGCTTATGGATTTTCACAGACAAATCACATTTTCATTAGTTCATAAGTCAGTCTGTTGGAATATTTTTATCTTCACTGCACTCAATCTATCTCCAACTGAACAATTAGAATAATCCATCACATCTTTCACAGAGAATTCCCTTCAGGTGTATCCGGAGTTTATAAGTTTAGCATTGGAGTTTTCCTTTAGATCCAAACATATTCTATCAGCTATCTTTAAACACCTGGTCTAGGTAGCCACGCTATCTTCTGATCAAGTGTCTGAGCTCTAAGTCACATTGTACCAGTAATATTTATATTTCCTTCTATTTCGTCATGGTACCATACTATTCAAGTTTTGCAGACTGCAAATCTTGTCACAATTAAGCATTATAATGTTCCCTAAGAGGATAAACTTACTCTCAGCAGCCAATACCTGAGCAGCAGCTCTTCTTTTTGTCTCTATCTTCCACATTTATTTGTTCCATTCCAATTGAGATACTTACTACTTCTTAGCTAGTTGGAAATACCCACTGGTTTGCCCCCTACACTGGCTCCCTGTTCTGAAATCTTCCTGCTGTAATAAAACACATACTTTAGATTAATGTCTCGAGAGTGAAAATTGGATTATGTCTTCAACTTCAACCAACCAGCAAAGAGTCCTTATAGTATTTTCTATGTGTGCATTTTAAATTTTAGCTTAGCGGTCTTTTTTTTCTTTTAAGCTTAAAGATTTTTCCTTTTTTTACTGAATTAATTGGGACAAAATATAGATAAGTAACTTTAACTTTACCTTTCCACACTTCACTGTAGAGTAGGGAAAGGAATACAAACACACACACACACAAATTGCTCACAAACATAAAAGCAATTGCTAGAAACATTACTAAAGCTATAAAATCTTTACAATAGATACAGCAAACATAGAAACAGAATACTTGTCTCTAAATTCAAAACAAAATATATTTTTAAGTACTTTTGCAAAAAAAAACAATCAAAAAGTGCAGAAGGCTGGCTGTTTTGGTCATCATTTCCCAATATGTTTTACTTACTTTTCATTTCCATCACCTCTATCTCTTTTTCAGACAAACTAGTCAAGATATCCAATGTTGTTTTAAACCTTGCTTGTTACTTTATTAGGTACTTGAAATACCTTCATGTGTACATATCCTCTCTGTCTCTCAGAAGCCTTCAAAAGTACACCTTTAATGTGAGGCCTTCTTGGTTCTTTGCCATGGAATACCACTACAGAGATCAATATACCCATATCTTACTCGTAATTTAGATCATTAACATGCAACCTGGTGTTTTATACTACAAATCATTGGAAAATTCTCATATTCATGGGCTCAACAAAGATGAAATTAGTACCTAAGAAATGTCAAGCACTGTCCCACAACTGCAGATAAGGTTAAGAACACAATTTGGGACCAAATATTTGCCGTGTGGAATGCACATTACAGGTGTTCAGTAAGTGAAGCAGACAAATGCAAATGAACAGGTTAATATTTAAACTTTATTTTGCTCATTGAATAAGTATTAGTTTGAAATTAAAAACAGCCCAGAATGAAAGAAATGCCAAAGTGCAGTGATCAGGCAGCCTCGTCACTAAGGTGACATTTGATCAAAAGATCTAAAGAAGCTGGGAGAATGAACCCTTTGAATACCTGAGGAAGAAGTCTCTCAGATAAATAATTTTAAAACCCTTAGACAGAACTCTAAGTTAATACAACCCACAGCTTCTAATATATATGTTTTTTTTCTTGTTTTGCTCATGTTCCTCATCATGGTTATAGGTCAATTATTGCATATCTTCACCTAATAAGCTCATTTCTAATTTTAGCTTAAATTGCTAAATCTGCTCTAACATTTTGTTAACTCCACCTGGGATCTCTATTTTTTATTTTATTATTTATTTTTATTGCAAAGTCAGACACACAGGGAGGAGGAGAGACAGAGAGGAAGATCTTCTGTTCGATGATTCACTTCCCAAGTGACCGCAAAGGCTGGTGTTGTGCCAACCCAAAGCCAGGAACTTCCTCCAGTTCTCCCATGCGGGTGCAGGGTCCCAAGGCCTTAGGCCATCCTTGACTGCTTTCCCAGGCCATTAGCAGGGATCTGGATGGGAAGTAGAGCTACCAGGATTACAACCGGCACCCATATGGGATCCTGTTTGCGTTCAAGGCAAGGACTTTAGTTGCTAGGCCACCGCACTGGGCCTGGCATCTCCAAATTTATCTTTGAATGTCATAGAATGAATAGTTGGGAGCTTATTGTAGACCTGAAAAACTGGGCTATTATACACGTGAATTTGCTAAAAATCTAAGGACATAAATTTAAATGTGTGTGTGTGTTTGTATTTAGAAGTCTATCATAATCTGGCACATTAGTATATCAAAAAAATAGGGAGCAAATTGATTCATTAAGAATAAGTGCCTTGGAAATTGACTGTAGCCAGAAAAATCTTGATTCATTCAATATAATCATGATAATTATGAAATGCCAAGGATCACAAAACAATTATGTGACTTTCAGGAGAGATCGGGTTATTGTGGATGAGTAAATTTGAAAAATTGTAGGTGAAAAGAAGAACCTCCCACCTGCACTTCTGAGTGCCTTTAGCTTATTATTTTTTTGCATGCAAATTCTCAAAAGGCAGGTAGGCTATGCATGATTTCCCAAACCTACTGCACATTGTAACCCCTTTCCAATGTGAAGCCCTCCAGTACCTCAGAGGTACAGTTTGAAAACTGGGTAATGTGACGCTTGGTCTGAAAAACAGATTAGCAAACAAAATCCAAAGAACAAACTCTCTTACATCCTAGATGCAACAATTGTTCTAAAAAATCAGAAGTCATTTTAAACAACTTAGTTTCATTCCACTATCATGACCCTTCTAATTTATTCATCTTAGCGTGACTATGGTATAATTATGTCCTAATAGAAATACCCCACACACATCTGTGTGCGCCTTTAATAGAGTTTTTGATTTTTGAAGTAAAGCATTTAAAGTCAGTGAAAAGATTAAAATTTGAATGTGTTCCAAAACATAAATATCTCATTATTTAAAATAACTAGAGTCAGAAAAAAGTCTGTTTTCATTATTTTAAATGGTCTTTATTATAAAAGATGTTCAGGATGACACATATATTTTTAAGAATATCTGTTCAGAAGTTTTACTTCTTTGGAAAAAGGTACAAACAATGTCGGAGATTGTTACGGGTGCGGCCAGTGACAGCCAGCGCCCATTGACCGTGGGCAAATGAAATTTGGCTGTGTTCTCTACCCTCTGTCCTGATGGTGGGTCCTAACAGCAATGGAATGTTAATTCCAACCTCAACCACGTCCCCCACATCCTAAATTAACCAGGATATTGGAAGTCCAATTGGTCCAGGTGTTTTTAGCTACAAGCCCAGTTCCTGTTCCTGCCCATCCCAACAAGCACTAATCAACTCCTTAGCCCACAACACTTAGGTATTCGCTCCTGCCCACCTGTGACTCACCTATCAACCTAGAGGGGATGGTATTGCATTGTTGTGTAACCACTCCCCTCATAAGCCCATTTAAAAGACTGTGAAGCAGGGGCTTGCTCTCTTTCTGGCCAGGTGCTTCTGTTACTCTGGCACCTCAACTCTTGGCTGACCCAGGACAGGTAATCCCCTGAGCATGGTTCCTGTGTACTGCTTAGATTGGACAATGGGTATAGTAATGTTGTTTCGGGGCTGTGTACTATCAGGAGTTCCAGGAGAGGTGAGGCCTAGCAGTAGTGGAATGTGGGCAGAGAAGCCAGGGAAAGGTGACTGTCTGCAGCTTTGTAAGTGTGCCCAGGTTATTCGTTGCATGTCTCTTAGGATAACTTATATTGTTGGGGAAGCTGGGACATAAGTCTTCAGCTTAATGGATGGACTTAAGCATAATGACCATTTGATCCTTTGGGGATTATGATTGGTTGGATTATGATCAAGTGAATTGCTGTATGGATTTGTGATTTGCTATTGTGCACTATTGTCACCAAGCTTGATTAATAAAGACTCCTTAATAAACCTTAGACATGTCTGGTGTGATCTCGCACACTGCAATAGAGATAGAAGATCCATATACCAGAGGATTCTAACAGTTCTCAGAATAATGGGAATAAAAGACAGGCAGAAATTATAAACTATATCTAAAAAGAAAACTTGCATCAAGTGATGGTCACATCCATTTTGCCTTTCTTGAAAAACTGAGGGTTTGAGGAATTTAATCATAGCAATGAAGAAATGCTTACAAATTAAGAGTGGGTTTCTTTAAAGAATTTTTCAAATTTATTATCGATAAGAAGTCAAAAGGTGAATTAGGAGAATAAAAATGCATAATGACATCTGGAAACTTTTCACAGACAAACTTCGTTTCATGAGAGGAAGAAACATTGTAGTTCAGAAGACACAGAGGTGACATTTTCCTGGGTGTTCCTCAGCCGCAGTTTTTGTAAGTTATTTATTTATTAGAAACGCAATGTGATGTCTTCTGTCTTCTGGTTCATCCCACCAATCCTGCAGCAGTCTGTTGTGGGCTAAGGAGATGATTAGCGCTCGTTGGGCTGGGCAGGAACAGGAACTGGACTTGCGCTAAAAACACCTAAATTGGACTCATCTGTATCCAATTTCCTGGCTAAATTAGGATGGGGTGGGAAAAGAGTGTATAAGGAGAGTGAAGGAGCAATAAAGAGAGATTTCACAGACTTCTACCATCACTCGTCTCCAGGCGGCTCTTCCTCCCCAGACCCTCTCCCTGTCCTCTCCCTGTCCACAACGCTGGTCCGAGCAACAGTCAAGTCTACGGCACATCAGGTTAAGATGCTGCTTATGTGGCAGGCATTCTGTATGAGAGCCTGGGCCTTGGTCCCATGCTTCTCCTTCTCTCAGAAGGCAGTGGATGACGACTTCAGTACATCAGCCCCTGCTGTCAATCTGAATGAATCAGATTCTATACCTGGGTCCTGGGTTCAGCCAGGCCCAATTTTGATTTTGCAAAAATAGGGATGTGAAGCAGCAGCGGGGGAAAATCTTTCTCATGTGCTTCCTCTCTTTCCTCAGTATTAATGTGTATCCGTGTCTATCTCTACTCCATCTTCCCGGTTTTCATATAAATAAGTATTTCAAAATAAAGAAAATGTCTGCTTACTGCCGGTATGTTTTTAGTAATTAGTTGGATAGATTAGATACTCCTCAATGAAGGTATGAAATAACAGCCTGCAACGCACCGGGATGGATACAACACAGTTGGCTTGGAATGGAGCAGGAGGTCCCGACTTGTTCTCTGGTCAGTGAATGCTTTATACAGCCTGCATTTGATTGGGTACAGCAAGCCTGGCTCAAATCCAGTGAGTTAATCAGGAGTGATCAACTGTTTAGAGAAAAATACAGCCTACATATTTTTAATTTAATTACTTAGTTAAATCAGACCATTCATCATTAGACATATATTTAGTGAGCATATATTATGTATCAGGCCATTTTTCCAGACTGCCCTGACAGTTCTGACCAAGAAAAGAGACTGTTCACACAAGAATTATTTTTTAGGTGTAGAGAAGGCAGGGCAAGTGCAAAAAAGAAATGCATGGATACATAAATTAACAAGAAAAACCATCGACTTGGAAAACTTCACTGGAAACTCTAAGGAAATGATCGGAAAGTGAGGATTTGGGCAGCAAATCAAGAGCTACGAGAAAGCCAGCTTTTAACAAAACAAAGAAGATGTTGTCCTTGTTGGAGCACCACGATCCCTATTGATGGATAAAACAATTCTTCTGTAAACACACACAATATGAAAAATTACTTAAGCAGAAAAGAAAGTGGAGGGGGAGGGATCAGGAGGAAATGCTTGAAGCAAAGAGAATACCAGGTCAAATAATTCTCAAATGCACCAATATTGCTAAGACTTCATAAAGATAGCTGACCGCAGAGATACAAGAAAGAGCTGAAGTAGGAGATAATTGGGGATGACAGCAAGAAGTTAGTTTAGTTTTTTATTTTGTTTTAATTGCAAGCTATATAGGTATGGGAGAGGTTTTCCATTCAGCTAAGGTAACTGTCCCTCTTAAAGAATCCATGTTGGTAGAAAAGTAAGATGATGAGCTGCACTTCCAGTTTATGAGCAATTATCACTTATAAGGAAAAAGATAACCGTAGAATTACTCAGAGAAGTGGAACAGAAATAAGCAAGTATGAGAATCAAAAATGTTACTTGTTTGTAGATCCAAAGACAATCTTGTCAGATGAGACGTGATAGTAATAACGGGCAAGAGAATACAGCAGTACATGATGCGTTTTTATTTTTGTCTGGTGAACTTGGTAAAGACCATGTCATTCCCTCAGATGGAAAATGCCTAATTAATAGACAGTTCTTGGGTTCTCATATGTTCCAACGTAAAGTTCTTTTGCTGAAAATACCATACTTCTATGTGCAGTAAAGATACTATAATTACACACACCATTTCCCTTTACAACAGAGCTAATGAAACTTCAGGGATATATACTAATACCAAGCACAAAGCTAGGTGATTAACTTAGACTTTTCATTTAATTCTAACAATAAGCCCACAGCAAAGGCAGTGCTTTAACACCTGTGGGCTAGACGAGAAATCAGATTACCAGAGAGCCCACAATTTGTTTGTCTTTATTTGAGAAATCATGGTCAGGAACTGGATTTTAGCAGACATGGATCCAGTTCCGGATGCAGGCTTGAGATGGTATTAGAAAAGTATGACGTGAGAAATGCTTTTCAATTGTCTTCCTGAAGTAACTCTTTGTATAGCAGTCTTTGTGCAGTCTCAAAGATGCATCTCACTTCTAAAGAACAGGAAATACATAATGTGGGATTTAAGGTAATTTGCCAAGGATACTCCATCAATAAGAAAAATCCATATTTAAACAAAGGACATCTATTGCTCTACTCGGTGTTTTAGGCTAAATGGCTGGCCAAGATATGCCTTCAAATTTTATGTGTGTGTATAAAATCATGGTATATATATATATATATATATATATATTCATTGTAATACATATGTCATGATATGTATAAAACAATACACACAATTTAATTAAAGAAATTGAGAAAACATATTAGGGAAAACCAGTGAACCAAACCAGCTATACTTTAAAATATCTTTTGGTGGCAAGTCTTTAGCATGGCTATTAAAACAAGCTTTCCTAGGCGTATTTGCAGGAAGCTGGATCCAAAGCAGTGTGAGTCATGACTTGGACTGTCATTCCTATAAGGGATGCCCGGCTTACAAGAGGCACCTGTCCTGAGCATACGTTTTCAAAGAGTTTGCCCTGGTCATTGCATTCTGTGAATACGGGTATGCACGTATTTTATAGAGAGCAGAGGATACAACAGTGAATGCTTTTAAGAAGGCTGGAGTTTTTACAAGACTCGAATTGTTGTCACTCCTATGGTGTGGAAGACTTTTGGAAAAAGTTGCCAAAACTTCAGCTGCTGCTTCATCATTTATTTATTTTATGCTGAAAAAGAATAAATAAGAAGAAACAAACACACAAATTTCCTAATGTGTGAGTGATGTCACATTTTGTAAACAACAGCATGGTGTTTATAATGACTGTCAGTGAGAACAGGGGGAGAATATCATTTTATATTACTCGAACGGATATGGATTTTTTGGAATATACCTCTACAAATAAATCAAGGGTGTTTCTTTATTTTGTCTAACTGATATTTAGTTACTTGTTTTATCTCAAAATTGTTTTCTCTTAACAAAACCAAACATTATTAACTGAATGTATACCTTTAAGATTTGATATAATGTTTAGTGTTATCACATAGGATATCTTCTAGTAGCCATGAGCTTATCCTTTAGATATATTATCCGGGCATATTTTAATAGTATCTGTATTATGTGATAAATTGCCAACAGATGACAACAAGAAAAATGATAAACATGTAACAGTGGATAAACCAGGAGTGATGAATTAGGAGCCAAAAGGTTTGAAAGCTTAACAATGTTCGAGGTAGGAAATACCTGGCAGATCTTGCCCAAATGTATGCTTGTAGAAGAACAACCTGACAATCAGAGAGGTCAAGCAATTTGTTTTTGGTGAAGTCGTACATGCTGACCACAGGCAATGGCATGAAGAAAAATCTGAGTAGAGATGTAGTGAGAGACACAAAGCGAAAAAAGTAATTTCTTCAGCAAAATTCCCCTGCTGCCTCAGCCACTCTTTAAACAGCATCTCACTTTCAGATTTTAGCAGCTAACATTTTTCCAAAATACTAAACATATTAATATATCAAATATTTCCAAAATATTAAATTATTTCTTGAGTGAATCTACCAACAATTAAAACATCAGTGAACAAGGGCATATTTTTATAGAGATGATGGCCTTAACTGAATGTCATGTAATTGCACTGATTTTACCATTAATAAAGCTTCAAATGCATCACTGATGATAGAAATAGATAAAGCCAAACATACTTTTCTGTTTAAAGAGAAACTGAGATTCAATCATCTCATTTTAGAAGCACAGAGAGGGATGAATTGTGTTGATAGAATTCAATCCTTAGCAAAATAGGTACTGTGATTCTAACAGTACAAGAAATCTTATGTTTGGAACTCTAAAGGCTGTCAGCTTTTGTCACATCCTCTTTTCATTATGTAAATAGTGCTTACGTTTAATGTTCATACAACTTGTTTTAATCAATTCAACTGAACAGGATGAAGGTTACAGCTCAGAGAATGTCTAACCCAAGCAATTTAACAACGACAACATTCACCAAGACATGGATGAATGATTTTGAGTAATGATCATAGTTTCCACTCCCTGCCTATTGGTACCGATGAATCAAAGATACAATATCTGAAAACAAAGTGGATACCCTTACCACAAAAGATTTCAATTTCCTACGAAACACATAGGATAATACAGTCAAATTCTAGTTTAACAAAGCAAGTACTTTGCATATTGGTTTCTAAAAGCAGCACAATAATAGGCTTAACTCAGTTCTTTGTATCTTTATCGTGATTTAAAGTGACTATATACATATATATATATAATTTTCCAAGCATTTTTAATTTCCTCAAATCATAAACTGCATTATGGCCTCTATACTTTCTAGTGTCCAAGTTGCATCAGTTAATTAAGGATGGAAAGCTTATCGATTGAAGCATCCTTTTGATGTTGTCCTGTCTTGGGAGCAAATCTTTTGAAAAAAAGAACACAACATAATTGAATGCTACAGAATCACAGAAAACTTAGTAAAATATGTTCCCAGAAAAGACTGCAGAAAGTTAGGATAAAATAAGAGTTAGAAAAATGAGTGTTTAAGGTAAGAAAGGAGTATGAACCAGATGGTAACTCAAGGAACTACTTAAGGAAGGAAGACAAATTCACAAAATTAAATAATTGAATTAGCAAAACAAGGAAGATCAAAATAGTAGCTGCATGAAATCTGGTTGGAATAAAATATTCTGTTCTAACTTGTGCATCAGGGTTTGAGAAGTTGTGGGGGACCAGTTAGTATACTCCATTCATCCTTTAGGGTGCAAATTATGTTCCAGGTGTTTTCTGGATTTGATATTGCTGTCTATCCCCATATTTCTTTTCTTAAAAGATGTATTTACTTTTATTGTAAAGTCAGATATACAGAGAGGAGAAGAGACACAGAGGAATATTTTCTGTTCACTGATTTACTCTCCAAGCAGCCACAATGGCTGCGGCTGAGCCACTCTGAAGCCAGGAGCTTGGAGCCTCTTCCGGGTCTCCCACATGGGTGCAGGGTCTCAAGACTTTGGGCTGTCCTCAACTGTTTTGATAGTTCTGAGATGCTGTTGGCTTTATTATTCTAGGTTTGAGAAATATTGCTAAGGTCTATTGACTGACTTGGTCTGCTTGAATGTAACCACATAGACATTTGCTGCAGTCAGGCCAGTAGAGTTGTTTAGCCTTTCTTGCTTTCCATTTTCTGATGAGGCACTCAGCATTTCTGCTAAGTTAGAGGGAATAATTGTCATCTCCTTCATGTGTATCTGGGTAGGCTCTCTATTGCATGGGCATCAGCAACTGAGAAGATCCAATCCTGATACATGTCTATAACCTGTTCCAGCTCTCACGTGTGCCAGTCAATGCTGTGACCTAAACATCACATTTTAAATTTTAAAAATTTAATGGAAATGCATGAAGCAATACAAAATTTGAAAATTCCTAGAAAACAAAATTTAGGAAATCTAGATGACCCTAAGTTTGATAACATGTTGGATCCAGCACAAAAGGTATGGTAAAAAAAATAAAAATATATATATATAGCATGATGCCTTAATTCATTTGCACTGTTATAAAAATACCATTGACTTGGAAATAAATAAACAAAAAACATTGCTTATGGTTCTAAAGATCAGATATTCCAAAATCAAAGAAACCAAATTCAGCGTTTGCTTTAAAAATGGTGTCTTAGCATGGTGAAAGAGGCATTGAGCAGCCTTCAGCTTGTTACCAAAGAACATGATTCCATTCAAGAACTAATAGCCTCCTCTAGGCTCAAATTTTAATACTGTTGCATTATTCATTGGATGAATTTGAGATGGCACAAATATTAACGGCATAGCAAGTATTTGCCGTTAAAAATTAAAATGTCTGCTTTGCGAAAGAAATTATAGAAAATAAAATCAAAGGGGGAGAGACTTGGAGAAAACTGTTGCAAATCACCTATCTGATAAAGGGCCCTGTAAAAAGGATTGTTAAAACCCAACCATCATCCAATTAATCACCTACCAAAAACCTGAGCAGATACCTTGGACGGAACAGATACACTGCATATAAACACATGAAAAAATTCTTACTTCACATGTCCTAACATTAGAGTAAATTAAAACCAGAGCGATCATTACAAATCATCAGGACGGCTAATTCCAAAAGACTCACAACATGAAACAGAATGTAAACAGAGTCTCTCGTTCATTGTACATGAAAACACAAAACGGTACGCCCCCTTTGGAAGACAATCGGGCAATCCCATGAACAGCCAAAGCTGTTACCATATGACCTAGCAATCCTGTTCATGTCATTTACACAAATGAGCTGTAAACTTGCATCTAAACAAAAGGTTCTTGTAGAACTTTTTTTATAATTGCCAAAAATCAGATGCACCTAAGCTGCCCTTTAATAAACGGAATAAACAAACTCTTACAATCACACAATGGAACATTAATCTGCAATAAATAAATGATCCTACCAGCCACTGAGGAGGAAGTTTTAATACATGATGCTAAGCAAAAGAAATCAGTCTGCAATTACCTGTACAAAAAAAAAAAAAAAAAGCTCACTAAAATGAGGCAAGTTATATTATTCTGGAAAAGGCTAAATAAACTACAGAGATAGTGAAAAGACCAGTGATTGGCGGAGGTCGGTTTGCAGAAGGGAGATGACCAGGCAGAGTACAGGCGTGTCTTACACTGGGAGACTACGCTACCCTCAGTGTGCATCCACATGGCTACACGCTTGGCAGCACAAGAGTATCCTCAAGCAAGCGATGAATGCTAGTTAATACCAGGTATTACCATTGGCTTGTCAACAGGAAAACTTCCACATTGTAGGATATTAGAAATGGGAAAAATTGAGTGAGTGACGAGAGGCACACAGGAATCCTCTGGCACATTTGTTTTATTTTCCTGTCACCCTAGAAACTTTTGGTTTACAAAAAAAAAGAACCATAGTAAGGGTAGCCTACAATTATTAAAATAATCTAACAACTTCTTTTCAGTATATGTCTTTATCTTCTCCCATAAAGCACCAAGAAAGCAGATAATAAATATTTATCAGCTTCATACGGGGAGACCGTAAGAAAATGAAAGCAGTTAGAATTAATTTATATTTCCATCCCCTCGCCTTTGGACATAATAATTGAAAAACATCTCTTGTATTTTTATTGAACAACACAGATTTCCATTAGGCTGCACATGAAATGAAAACGATTTTGAGTTTTAAGATTTTTTTTTTTAGCTACTAAACATTTTAAGAAAAGCAATTAATAAGATTATCTGCATGCACAACTCAGAAAACAGATAAAATTATTAAAGAATGAAATGTCCTTCCTTCAAAAACTTGTCTCCCATGCCTTACTTTGATACTAGACCATTTCAAACAATGCCTGAAACCGTATCAATCAACACGATGCAGGTAATTTCATTAGCTGATTGCTATGACATTAGGTGTCAGCAACACAAACTGAAAACCTTTGCTCCAGCTAAAGCATTGTTAATAAATGCGTAGTCTATAGCAATGCTAATAGAAAATACTATCAACTGCAAGTTTAATTTTAATTTCCTACTAGCTTAATTTTTAGAAACTTAAAAAGCAACCGATAAGTTAATTTTATAATATATTTACTTTAACACAGTATGCACAAAAAGCACTTTATCCAATAAAGATATACACTCCCATTTTCCCCTAGGAATTTGAAATACTTGCATTATACAGTCACAGCACATCTTAGTTTTCACCTCTTAGTGTGCGGTAAACCCACGGAAGTAGTTGCTACCCTGCTGAATAGCAGAAGCCTAGAAGTAGACTAGATTTGAAATATATATAGTGAAAGCACAGCACGACAGGACAGGTCCCTAGGACAGGTTCCTCTAGCAGGTGTTATCTAAGTAGAAGACACGGAAGACATCAAAGTGGGAGCATGCTCTACACCTGCCCGGGGGGAGGCCCAGGCCCAGAGAGCCGGTCATCCACAGCTCCTACGCACGGGGAGTACTGCTGTGCAGAAGACCAAGTGGAATGGACAGAAAGTTTCCACATAAGTCATAAGCTCAAAACTAGCTAAAACATTGAATCCCAGGTTTTTAATTACAGAAATAGTTTTCAATGGGAAGGTTAATTAACTGATTTTTTTTTTTTTTGTCCTAATATCACTCTTGGAAGTCTTATACATGGTCCGGTTTAAGTCACTTATTGTAGGTATTTAAGCCTATTCTTGGAAAATATGTAAACAGTGACTGAAGTTCTAAAGAACACTCAATGCAATATTTTAAAGTCCCATTATTTAACTTTCTAGAAAAGCCATTTCTAAGGGCATGGACAATGATAAGATTTTCTTTTGTAAAGCAGTATAGATTTTGAAATTTTTTTCTTCAAGATTTATTTATTTTTATTGGAACGTTAGATATACAGAGAGAAGGAGAGACAGAGAGGAAGATCTTCCATCTGCTGATTCACTCCCCAAGTGGCCACAACAGCCAGAACTGAGCCGATCCAAAGCCAGGAGCCTGGAGCCCCTCAGAGTCTCCCACGTGGGTGCAGGTTCCCAAGATCTTGGCCCGTCCTCGACTGCTCTTCCAGGCCACATGCAGGGAGCTGGATGGGAAGCGGGGCTATCAGGATTAGAACCGGCCCCCATATGGGATGTGTACTTTAGCCACTAGGTTACTGCGTCTGGCCCAAATTTTGAAAGTTTAAGTCCACTAACTCAGTGTACATTTTCTTTTTCTCTCTTTTTAAAAATCTGTAACCAGGAACCCAATCTTTTATTTTGTTTTAGCTATTAGAGAAATACAAACAAAAACCATATTAACGTTCTACCTGACACCAGTGAGATTAACCCACATTTGGAAATCTACTAACAACACTTTCTGGAATGGAAATGGAGAGAAAGGTAACTGTTGGTGGGACTGTAGGCTAGCGCAGCCACTATGGACGTCAATACGGAGAGTGCTAAGAGGGCTGACAATGATCTTGTTTATGACACAGTTATTCAATTCCAGATAATGTATCTAAAGGAAGTGAAATCCATGTATGAGAAAGTGACTGCAATCCTACATTTATAACAAAACAATCTATAGTAGCAAAGACGGGGGGAAAAAAAAGAGCAGATACCTGTTGAAAGAGAAGTCGATAAAGAAATTGTTGTACAATTTCTCCATGGAATACTACTCAGACGTTAAAAGAATGAAATCCTACCATTTGCAACAACTAGAGACCATTATACTGAGTGAAATAAGTCAATCCAAAAGGACAGATAACATTTGTTTTTTCTGATCTAAGGTGACTTTTATGCAAAATACAAACCCAGTAGATATATAGGTAAACATGAATAAACATATATTCTCATATATAAACGGTATAATGGAGATTAGCATACCAGGAATTGAAGATATATTGCAGAATGCATCTTTACTCCTAATAAAATGAGAACTTCCAATGAAACTGTTAAATATATCTTGACAATGTGAAAGCAGGCTTTCTACCACTGCCATTCTCTGCAATGCCATGATACACTTGAATAGTCACAGCAAATCTTAGTTGGACTTCTGACTGTTGTTGAATGACTATACTATCATAATAATGGGAGGAAATAGTGGAGGTGAAGAAGAAAGGAGGACGGGGGATCTCTATTCTCACAAAGTATATCATGGAGAAAATAACAGTAATAAGGAAATATCTAACAGAAATGAGTTGTACTTTCATTAATTCCATTCCTGTAAATGTGAATGATACATTGCCATAATCATTGAAAAAATTAAATCTTACTCAATTCCCTTTATTTTTTTTTTTTAAAGATTTATTTTTATTATTTTTTTTTTTTATTGGAAAGGCGGATATACAGAGAGGAGAGACAGAGAGGAAGATCTTCCGTCCGATGATTCACTCCCCAAGTGAGCGCAACGGGCCGATGCTATGCCGATCCGAAGCCAGGAGCCTCTTCCGGGTCTCCCACGCGGGTGCAGGGTCCCAAAGCTTTGGGCTGTCCTCGACTGCTTTCCCGGGCCACAAGCAGGGAGCTGGAAGGGAAGCGGGGCTGCCGGGATTAGAACCGGCGCCCATATGGGATCCCGGGCGGCAAGGCGAGGACCTTTAACCACTTGCGCCACCGCGCCGGGCCCTCAATTCCCTTTATTATGTGCACTGAAGTTCATTTAAATAATAGGAAAACTCCATGGAAATTCGGAAGAAATGAAAAAAGTAGGATCTAATCATTATAAAAATCATCACAGGGCTGCAAATTGTATTAATGAGGACATGCATATAACCATTTTCTAGAGCCTCCTAGGAGAGAGAAAAACAATCTTCAGAATGATTCAGAAACCTTTTTGGTTAAATATATGCCTACAACAAACAGAGCATCGAAAATAAGCTTCATGTCCTAGGAGTTGATGCACTAAAAGTTTATCTTAGGGCCCAGAAGGGTGGCCTAGCAGCTCAAATCCTCCCATGAACATGCCAGAATCCCATATGGGCACTGGTTCTAACCCTGGCAGCCCCACTTCCCATCCAGCTCCTCCTCTTTGTATATCTGACTTTGCAATAAAAAACAAATAAGAAAACCATTAAAAATTATCTTGACACTCTGTTTCTTTCTTAGAACACTCAAGCTGTACTTTCTTAAATTCCAGTGGCCCAAAATGTTAAATGATAGCAGTAAAAAGTCAACCGTCCTCAAACAAACAAAAATGAAACTGTAGAAAATCCAGAAATGCATATTCATTTCATATGAAATGTGGATATAGACAGAATAAGTTAGTTGGGAATGGGAACATGCCTTTAAAGAAGGTGGACATGTGGAGAATTTGTGCTGATTGACGGCCCAGTGGTGTGGTAATGGGAGGCAGAGGATGGGGCAGTGCAGTCCAAGGAGGCTTTGGGATAGGAAAGGCCATCTTTAATGAAGCCTTGAAAAGGAATGAAGAGTCAGCACAATCCATTAAGAGCATGTTTCTTTTCACAAGTTTGAGGGTAAGCAGCAGCATTCTGCACAGCAAATGAAGCTTGAAGCAGTGTCTGCTGAACTGGGAAGCCATGAAGAAGACAGTGGATAATGAAGAGATGAATTCCTAGGGATTTCTGTCAAGAGTGGATGGAGCCAGTTGTAACATTATTATGGAGGCTGTGAGGCAGAGTAGGAATTTAAAAGTAGACACCCACACAGAAACTGGTTGGAAAGGAGGCTGAATTCCTGGGAGGTCTAAGATGAGGCAAAGGACAAGCATTGTGAACAACTGCAACATCTGGACCGAGAAGAGAAATGGAGGAAGCAGAATTATGTTTACATTAAGTGAGCTGTCTCAGCACAGAGACCAACATCTGGCTTTGGTTACATTTATCTGAACATAGTGAAAATGTTTGAATTAACAAAAAAAGATTAGACTAAATTTCATAACAATGTTTACACAGCAGAATAAATGACAAAACAGATACATGGAAAACGTGTCTGTTTATGCACACATTTCAAAGAGCATGGATATACACCCCAAGCTACATTATCTTCACATGGTTGACATAAAACAGGGCTCCACATAAACCCCTATCGATGATCATTACAAATTATGCTAAGGCAAGGTGGTTTAAACATAGATATCCCATGTCTGTCTTTATTACACTGATGAAAAAAAAAGTCTGAATTATTTTCTACCAAAAATACGAGAGAATATGCTTAGGAAATATCAGTTTCAATTTTGTGTATTGCTAAAGACATTTTAGGTGACATGTTTATTCCTGAGATTTGTGATTGTCACAGAAAGGTTGATTCTTTTTATTTATAAATTAGAGTGCTAAACCTTTTGATGTGTTAGCATATTCAAAATAGAGCCGTTATTATCTTATGAGAAGCAACCTTGATTTTCATTTGCCACAGTGATCAAGTGCTTTCAATTCCAGAGATCACAATATGTGCTATATTGCCTGAACTTCAACTTCTATTCTAGTTATTACAGCAGGTGGGTAAACAGGCAGTTAGGGCAGACGACATACAAAGACACTTTTCAAAGTTTGTGGGGAAAAAAAAACAATTGAAAGGTAAGTTTATTTTGGTGCAGAAAAGTTAAATTCATATATGCTTTTTTTAAAAGTAGAGATTTGCAGAGATTTTCTTGAGGTTTTTGAGGAGCACTCATTGTACAGATATCAATACTTGTGCATACCATTTAAAGGTTATCTTTAATTCCATTTTCCATGAACTTTTGAGGTTTCTTTTTGTTGTATATTATGTGAACACATATCAATCAAGTTTATTAAAGTAGAAGCATAAATGTTTAAACTTTGAAGGTTTAATTTCATTATCACATTTTAGAATTTCCAGTCCTGAAAGAGACAAACAGGTTTAAAGGGTAACAAGAGACAAACAGAATCATTGTATTTCAATTACTTACACAGATAATCAATTAAGAAAAAGAAAAGCACAAATACTTTGGTCACAGCTGTGGCAATCAGGATACAGGACAAACAACAAGGCTCTTTGTTTTTGTTAATCTGTAATAATGCACAACAGGCTTGAGGAGACATAGTTGGATTAAATGCAATCTATACTAAATCTAAAATGGGAGAAATAATTCAAGCAAAACCATCATCTTTCTGTCTCTAACATTTAGCTCTCCTGTGAAGCAGCTGAAGTTTATGCTTCCAAAGAATGTGACTCTTAGTGGAGACCAGAAGATCTGGCCCAGGGCAAGAGGGACAATGGCCCATCAGTGATGTGGGTGAAGCCTGGTACTGCCCACTCATTCCTGGAAATTCCTGAAAAGCAGTACATGATGCATCATTACCAGTCAGTGGGCTTCACTTACTCAATATATCATTACTTATGAAATTATGAATTACACTTCCTTTGTTATAGTTCATTTTACTTAAACTCTAAATTTCTCTGGAATTTTTAGTTGCAAAATTCCGGTGAAGAGTTTTATTTTGATCTTTCTCCTTTTTACTTTTAAATAACAGTTATAACAAAATGTAAGAATTTGTACAGTATGGGAGTTATAGTTTCATTTCACTGTCATGCACACTGTACCCAGGATAATCAAGAGTAAACAAAAAGCTAAAATAGGTCTGATCTCACAGATATATAACCCAGATATATAACACAGATTTTATAAAGTCTCAGTAGATACATTGCAATCAGTTTTTAGATTTCCTTAAATACTCACAAATTGATACCAAATTTAAAATTGCCTAATTAAGATACTGATTGCTTTCAAACAAAAAATAATTCCTCCAGGATCATAAACTTTGTTTATCCCTGCTTAAATCTAAACATTAATTGTGTGCTTCTGTGCAGTCTATCATGCCAATGTGAAAAAAGGGAAAGGAATAAACAGATAATTTTCTTTACAAATCACTTGTACAGAGTTTATACGTCATTATACAAGATACGAGTAAGGTTATGGGAAGATGATAAGTCTAGGAATTAAGTAGGCATTTAAACAGCTGCCATAAATCCTTGGAAATCAAAAACATATTACAGAAAGCCGAAGGAGTATATACAGTTAAGAAGATATTAAAATGTTAGATATGTTAAGTAAGTATATATATATATACTTATATCTATAACACACTATATATGTATAGATGTAAGTATATACACACACATATATGAAGATATACAAACGTTAGATACCCTGGGATCATTTATTAAGTGAAATGACTTTACAAAAGTGCCCCCAAGGTTTGACTTGAAACCCACCCAGCAGTCATACATATGAAGCTATGTAAGCAACAATGGCAGATACTTAATCTGACTCATAATACAGCCCAGTGCCCATAGGTCACCAGTCACATACACATTGCTTCTTCCTCTTCCTCCTTCCCTTGCTCCCATCCTTAAAGCTATCATCTTAACAAATCTTTAAGTTGTACAATACACTATTATTAAGTCATTATTGTGCATAACATTTATCTACAATGTCTTCAGCTTGAAATATTTAAAATTATATGCATTAAATAATTCCATATTTTCACATTTACCCAGGCTTTGTCTTTCTTCTCCTAAGTTTGACCATCTTAGATAACACCTATTGGAAGAGTCATACAGTCTTTATTTTTCTATAATTGGTTTATTTCTTTAGTGTAATGTCCTCCAGTTTCACTTATGTTGTTGCAAATGGAAGGATTTCCCTCTTTTGTACAACTGAATAATATTTCATTGTATGCATAGATTTTCTTTATCCAGTCATTGTTAATGGAGATTTGATTTGGAAGGATAGATGATAGAAAGCAATAATGAGATTTTTCAAAATCTAAAAAAAAAAAAAAATGAGCATTGTAATATGCATGGGGAATGCAGTGGTCTAACACAATAATATTAAAAGGCCAATATCTCACTCATTTATTTTCTAAGAAATTTCTGCTAAAATTACGAAAGTGCAATATGTACAAATTATTAGAATATAAGAACATACTATATATGTATAGGTATAAGTATAGGTGTGTATGTGTGTATATATATATACATATATAATAGTATTTCCTATTTCATTGTTAATTTGAAAGACGGAAACACAGTGAGACAAAGGGGAAGTTGAGAGAAGGAGGAAGAGAAGGAAAGAACTTCTATCCACTGATTCAACTTTACACTCGCAGTTCCCAAATCCTTCTGAGTCTCCCACACAGTCTCAGGAACTCACATGCTTGTCACCTGTTACCTTACAGGGTGTGCAGTGGCTGGAAGCTGGAATTGGATGCAGTGCCAGGACTTGAACTCAGGCACCCTGATACTGTATGCTCGAGTCATTGCATTAACATTAAAGGAGTGGATGGAGAGATACATGAAGAAGTAATGAACGGGGGACAGAGAGAGAGAGAAAGAGAGTCTTCCAGGTATAAGTTCGCTACTCAAATGTCTAGAATGATGGGATGACTGGCTCCAAAGCCAGGTGCAAAATCTTACACATGTGTGGCAGGAGCCCAGCTCCTTCAGCCATCACCTGGTGCTTCCCAATGTCTGCACTGACACGAAGCTGGAATTAGGAGACAGAACCAGGCTAACTGCAGGCGAGTGCTCCCATGCAGTATGCATGTAAATTAAATGTATGTATCTTAATCACTAGAATAAAACCCTATTCTCACCATGCAATTTATTTTTGAGAAAAAAGAAATGATTCTTGAGAAGTTATAATCCTAACTTCTGATTGATCTAGCATAGGTATTTTGATTTTCTTTTACAAAATATTATTTGGTCAAGAAGCAGAGGGCCAACAATGAGAAAAGAGACAGAGCAGACTCTTGTCCACTGATTCTTTCTATGTACACAGGGGCAGGGACTGGGTCCAGAGCAGCAGCCCTGATGACGACATTTAAACATGTAATGGGAAAATAACTGAGCACAAATAATCCTATTTGGAGGTTTTAAAACTTTCTGAGCTCCATTACTGAAACACAAAGAAATTTTCTGAGAACGTCCGTCCTACTGGTTAAAATGTTAGCTACATAAAGGGGAATAGGTTACTCCACTGTGGTCTGCTGTGCTTTCATTATCATACTAGAAAACATGCTCACCATATTGTGGATTTGATTTCACTGTTGATGTACACTATTTTGATCCCCCAGGTTGACCTAAAAATTTTCAATTCTGAAGACAATATGCAGTAAAATCATGTGCCGACCCATCGCCTACCACCTTCATGATTAGTAGCATTCTGGTTAAGCAGAAAATAACAACACAAGCTTTGATTAGGGGCTATTTTCCATGACATTAGGTACACATGCTCTGCTATTTCATCCTATCTATAAAAAGTATGAATTATAAGTTTGACCTGGAGAGGGGTGAAATAGGTGAGAAGGTATATGGATTTTCGATGAATTCATAAAAGGAATATGTCTGCATGTGACAAAAATGATGCATGTCCATTGGAAAAATATGTCTGTAATGCTGAGACATTCAAAGCAAAAATCATAATCTTCAGCACCAAAAAAGAAGGGCCTATCTGTAGGGCTGTGATTAGCGTGCAGGCTTTCTATTAGAGAAAGAAAATCAAGAACTCATTTTGCCCGATTCTTTCAAACAAGTGTTATTTAGAGATCTAATACTCGCTGGGCTGGTCAATCAATATATCATTGAGTTTGGTCCTGTGAATGATCCTACTTAGTTCACACAAATATTACCATAATTGTAAAATTATTTCTAATCATGAGTGCCAGGATAAGATCTCTTACGTAACTACTTTACCATAAAGAAAGCTGATTTTCCTAGGCCCTGACAGTCACAGCAGTTAGTGGCAGGGCTGCACATCTGAATCCAGTTCTATTTCAAAACCTGTAGTTATTCCTATTATTTCACATATCTCATAAGTACTTCATTTTTGGCTCACCCCATTTATTTACTTCCAAAGTAAATTCAGAGAGTGGCAAGCAAGTGGCGCAGCAAGTTAAGCCAAAGCAGCACCAGCATCCCAGCTTAGAGTGCTAATCAATCCCCAGGAACTCTGCTTCTTGTTTCTTGTAAATGCGTCTGGAAAAGCTGTGGCTGCTGGCCCAAGTCCTCGGGTCCCTGCCACCCACATGCATGACTCACGTTCAGTCCTTAAAGGTGTAGACCCAGCTCAGGCTCGTGTGACTGTCTACGCAGCACAGCAGTAGAAAGACATACATCTGTGCGTCTCTGTCACCTTGTCACTCTGTCCTGTGAATAAATACATCCTGCACAGTTTTTCTGAGAGAAATATGAGTCTGAGTGGCAATGTTTGTAATTTTTACTGAAACACAACTTTCAAATCGGCAAGCGCTCTGAGCCTTGCATTTTACATGCAAAAGAGCTTCTCTAATTCCACAATTCCTCCCAGACTTTTTTTTTTTTTTGGTATAATTACACCATCATGCTGCAACATACTTCCATCAAAACAAAAAAGTAATTTTGTGGCTGTTACTACAAAAGGGCCTACCCATATCCTGTTTATCTTTTCCCTTCTCTCTTCTTCATAATGTAAAACTTCCCTTGGGATGAATCAAATCAGAAGAAAATAACAGCTTGGGAGCTTGTCTAAGGATTCCTAATTCAAAAGAGGAAACATGGATTTTTTTTTCTCATGTTTGAGAACACTTAAGTGGGATCCAAATTTTTCATTAAGATCTCTGCAAAAGTAGCTCCTATTCTGTGGTTACACGCTAAGTGCATTTTTCTCTCACCAAATCCTTTGGCTTTCCTGGGATTGCCAAGGAGTACATTACTAAAAAGCCGAGTATACACGACTTACAACAGTGGCAGCAGCTTGGTTTTCTTGGCATGATGTCTATATGAAAAAGCAATAGAAATTATCTTAAAGGTTCATGGCACTCTGTCACATGGAGGCAAAGTACTTTCCATTTAGACTACACATAGCATGCATTTTATCATTATCCTCTTTATGCCTTAATTGTTTGAAATCAGCTTACTTTTTTATTAATTTTGGGAAAAAGTCTTTTAAATGCTCTATGGATCAGAGCAGCATTATTCCAAACTAGAAGAAAAGTTGGGATAAACTGTTTTCTATCGTAGTATACAGGCAAAAAGATGGCTTGGAAAGAAAAAAAAAAAAAAAACTCAGGAAGACGCAAGATAACAGGGTTGTAGTTTAAGAGTTTCTCGTCACAGACCTTGCCAGGTATCCATCTGTATTGTCCAAGCGGCCCATTCTCAAACTTACCCTTGAACCAGATAGTTAACGACAGTTTCATAATGGGAATGACCCCTAAATAGGACATACGGGGTTTTTGCTTGCCTCATTAAACCTGGAAGAGGTGACTGTTATGGGCCTCTGCTGTTTTCTTCCATAAGGCAGTGACTTAATAGCATGTGCGAATAAGGCATTTGGTTAATCTATCACAGCTGAATGCTTTTCCCTAGATAACACTAAGCCCAAACTATATACACCCCTTTTATTACAAAAGACTGTGCTCCAACACATAACTAGAGTCAATTCTCTTCTAAACCGAGTAGTTCAAAGTGATATGCAGAAACATTGTTTTCTGAGAGCTTTAACGTAGGTTTCAGAAAATAAAATGAGATCCAGATTTCCTGAGGACGAAAGATCGTCCAGGTCATGACCTTTGGAATTTGAAATCAATAATTATTTCTGTGGGGTGTTTTTTGAAGGGGGAGGTCATCCAATAAGAGTAGTTATGCATTACCTATAGCATCGGCAGGTCTGGAAAAACATCTCACTTTCACCATTTTTGTTTGTTTCGCTTGTTTGACCTGTCCTTAGGAAACGCCCATTCCTCCAACCTGGAAACATGCAAATTCTATTTTTCTTATTGTACTGCATCCTGTTATAGAGTTTAAATTTTTCTTGTTTAACAGGTAGTGATCTACAAGCACTTGATTTTCTGGAAATTATACGGAGCATATAAAGTTAGTTTTTTTTTTCTTTGTCTCTCTGTACCAGGAAAAAAAAATGTTAACATGACACCTGTCTTTTATGCATTCAGTTTCTGTACAAGGAGATTTCAAAAATTTCATGAAATATTGAATAAATGACATGGTTGTCCTTCCTTTGCATGGATTTCAAAAAGTTTTGAAATATATTGAGAACGTTTCAAAAACATATGGAAATCTGTATTATGAAGAAAATGCATATATTTCAAAATTTCTTTGTAGCAAAATAAACTTCATTCTATTTTTCCAGAGTAATCAGTTTGGAAGTTTCATTGTTCAGTGTATAGGATTATTCTTACATATTTCTTTGCACATATTTATCAAAGGCTCCATTAGCAACAGTGATTTGGAAATAGGCTGTGCTTTGGCCAATTCCAATAGTTAGATATACAAACCCAGGCCCACACATTCCCTACAGTTTATGTTAACTCATCTGTGTGATCCTTGGAAAACATAGTTTTGATTTTCCTATAAGACAATTTAATTGTTTGGTGTAGTTTATCAATTTGAGAGACAGATTTACTCCCTTAATATACTCCACCAGTATTTGCAACAGGCAGAGGTTGGCCAGATCAGAGTCAACAGTTAGGAGCTGGGGAGTTAGAACCAGTTTCATTCAGTGGTGGCACAGACTCAACTGCTTGAGCCACTCTGGGGTGTGCATCACCAGGAACCTGGAATAGGGTGCAAAGCTGAGGCTGAACCCTTACACTGTCCCACATCTTAACTGAAGGGCCAAACTCTAGCCCCAAATTTTGCTAGTGAAAAAAAATGCCTCCCAGCACAAGTGCACAGTCCTGTGTGCACAGGAGCCACAATTCACGACACTACGTGTTTCCCAGTTCAGAAATCACCCCCATGTCATCTTTTCCTCCCTTCTGACTCTGACCACATTTATCAGGTAACACTAATAACTAACACATACTTATTTTCTGAAGATTTATTTATTCTGATTTGAAAGGCAGATTTACAGAGAGAGAAATACATACGACGATTATCCATTCACTGGTTCACTCCCCCAATAGCTGCAATGGCCAGAGTGATCTGAGGTCAGGAACTTCAAGTTTCTCACATCTCCAACACAGGCACAGGGACCCAAGATCTCGAGCCATCCATTGCTACTTTCCCAAGCCACATGCGGAGAACTGGATGTGAACTGGCGCAGCCAGAACACAAACTGGCATCCATATAGGATGCCAGCACTGCTGGGTAATGATCAGCCTGTTAAGCCAGTATGCCAGCAACCCTCTGACTACCACATAACTTTTTAACAAACCACAGCCATGCATTTAATTTCAAAAATATAAAGGCTGTAACATACAGGATGCAGAAATTTTCATTATTATGTTCTAAGTATTTAAGAATTAGAGAGATATAAAAATGTTGAGGTTAATTATAACATTATTGTACTTATGACTTATTTTAATATAAATTATTAATCAAAAATTGTACCCATAATGCAATGAAATATGTTCCCATAAAATATTTTAAAGACTTTGTAGTAAAGTCTAATATTGAATTTGTTTTTAGAACATTCCTGAAAGCTACAGTTATGCTGCTTGGGAATGCCTCCTTCAATCATGACATTCTTCTATTTTGTTGAACGCACTGGCTTCTGCCTGCATCTATGATACATAGGGAAGGGCAGGCCCAGGATGGCATCTCAGGGCACTGTGAAAAAGAATGTTTCCTTTACCCTTGGCTTAGGTTAAGTATGCAGCTCAGGTTAGGGGAGATAGTTGTCTGATTGCCTGCCCTATTTTTCTGTGCCAGAGCAGATAGAGTACGCTTTAAAAGCCCTCCAGAGCAACATTAAACCAGGACACCTGTGGAGCCTGTCAGCACAGGTTTTCAGACAGGTCACTGGCTGCAGGGTAACTTCATGGACAGCGTAGCAAGCAGTCTTCTGTATGGGCAACAAGGATCTTCATGTGGCTTGTGAAGAACTATAATATCTACCAGGAGATGAAAAGGGGAAGATACTCATCTTCCTATTATTTCTTACCTTATTATTAATCTATAGTTTTAGATATGAACTCATGTACTACTGTCATTACACTTTATAGGAAATATACTACAAATATGTTAATGGAAGATGTAGGCCTATTGGAGCTCTAATTTTCTGAAACTTACAGGCAGATACATGGCATTGATGTATAGTAAACTGTGTCTAAATTCTACCCTAAGACTTGCTCTGTATAATAAGAGAAATGAGTGATACAGACAAATTTGGGGGAATAACATCTTAATCTTTTGAATTGTTAGGAGTCTAGGGTAGTTAGAATAACTGAAATCCAGGTTTTTGTTGATTTGTTTGTTTTTGCTTACTAAATACTTACGTTTCTGAAAGCTTTCAAAACATTATGAATTTTAACAACGTAGGTTATCACAATCAATTGTGATAAACCTGTGGAGAAAGCCCTTGCCTATGATACTAGCATCCCACACAGGCAAAGCTTCCAATCCTAGCCACTCCCAGTCTGGCTCTCTGCTCATGGTCCAAGGGAAGCAGCAGCAGGTGACCCAAGGGCTTGGGTCCCTGCATCCACATGAGAAACCCTGCTGGAGCTTCTGCCTTGGCCTGGCCCAGCGCTTGTCATTGCCATCATCTGGGGAGTGAACCAACAGATGGAAAATTTCTGTTTCTCCCTCTATTTTTTTGTAACATTGCCTTTCAAATAAGCAAAATAAACAAAATTATTTTCCAGCTAGTAGACTACAGGACAAGATAAATGCTGAAGAAAATAACATTACAAGCAATTATTTACTGCCTTACTCTGGAATAACAGCTGGGAAATTGTAAGACTTGTTTGTTTAATAGCACAATTTTCTTTTTTTTAATGGAACAAAATGCCCTCATTTACTCTGTCATTTGTCAGAGTTAAAAGTAGCTCATTGAGAATCAATTCAGAAGCAGATTGTATGTGAAATTTTATTCCAGTTCACAATGAAATTATCACTTCGGGAGTTGTGTATACCATCTACATACTTTAAATGTATCCTAAGCAATTAAATAATACATTATTTAAATAAAGTAAATCACGTTCATACTTCATAAAAATAAAGAATACCCCTAAGTTAATTGTCACTAACAGTGTTTTCACAAGTTGAAAGAAAAAATGGAAACAATAATTTATAATAGCAAATTATTGCCCAGATGTTTTATTCTGGAATTTGCATTTAATAAAGGTGATAATTGGTGAATAAAATAGCCACCCGTTGAAGTGTGCCAGGACAACTCAAGTTCGCCTGAAGATTTTATAAGCCCTGCATTATACCTGAAACATATTTTTGATACATTTAGAAAAACACGATCATTTATTTACTTACGACCACTTTTACTATTTAAAATACCACACAAAGAAAGCTAAGAATTATATGCATGTTGTACATTCAGAAGAAGAAAACATACTCGACACAATCAATTGTGAAAGTGTGGTACCTGGAAATTCACATCACCAGGACCTCCTGTTGACCTGGAACAAGAGCCATGAATCCTTGGCTGTATCATAGGAAATGACACCTTCCACTGTCTACTAACACATGGCCAACAATGGGTATTTACAGGATTTGAACAACAGAAACCACAAACGAAATCATGTTTTGGAAGAGTAATTACAGACCTATCTAAAACGACACAGCTTGAAAACTTTTATAGTCCAATCCTTGAGAAAACAACCTTGAAATGTTCCAGAACTAGGCTTGACTCTATGCCCTTCTACTTTGTATATCACTGGGGAAAATCAAATTAACTCTCTAAATCCCAATACCACAACTTAGAAAGCAAAGATATGGTTATCCAGTTTGCCTTCTGCTGGGTTACTAGGAGGAATAAATATAATAATGGGAATATATTTATGGTATACAGGTTCTATTTGGCAGTACAGTCTTATCACTACAAGAAACTTGCTGACTGCTCTTGTTGTAGGGTTTCTGACCCCAATAGAGCAGCAACCTCAAGGTGGGGAAAGCACTTTTTAAAGGTTTACTTCAAAGGGGTTTTCCAAAGACAAAAGAAAATTCCTGGTTCCCCTGCTGTCTGGCTTTGAGGCAAAAGGCCAGACAGGTGTCAGACATGCTACTAACTTTTCAATGATAAGGAGACCAGCCTGAGGCCCTCCCACACAACTGCGGAAAATAATGGCTGATACTTCAGGTGCGGAATCGATACGCTAATATTGCCTTTGTCCCTCGGAAGAAATGTGCTCTGGTGAATCTAAGCATGGTGGGGAAAATGCTATGTTATCTTTGAGAAGAAAATGGCTCTGGGACCCTGAATGCTCTAACTGCCTGCCACCTATTCTAACTCCTCACACATTCCACCCCCCAGAAGAAGGGACTCTAACTGCTGTTAGGGGGAAATGAGACCATTAATATGGGTCTTTTTTCCACTTTTCCTCCTGCCACTATGGCAGAGGTCCAGGTTTTTTTTTTTTCAAATTTTCCTCCTGCCACTATGGCAGGGGGTAAGCGTCCTTTCTATCTCAAAGCCCCCTCCCATCACTAGGTCAGGAGTCTCCATTCTCAACTTTTCTAATAAACCTTACTTTAAAATGGAACTGCAAGACAAGAATTGAGGTTGCTGCCGTATTTGGGGTCAAAAACCCTACCACACTATTTGTATCAAAAAAAGATTTGTTTTCAGATCCTGCTCACAACATAAACTAGTCCAAGGCACTCATTGTTCTGAACCACACATTTTTTTTTCCATTTTCTTCTGTCTACTCAGAATTGCCTTGTGGAGATCAGTCAGATAACTAAGTACTCTATAAACTCTACAGTTAAAAACTAAAAGATGCTATTATCCAAATAGAAACTTATCAAAATTATTTTTGCAGGCACACCAGGAATCAACCATGTTGAGTTCATAATTCCTTATACCATATAATTTTCAGTTTACTAGGGAGATAGAAAAACAATTGAGATGAAAAGAGATTGAAGTGAGGGGAACAACAGTACCCTGTAAACTACGTGGGTGAAGATTTTCCCGATGTGGTGTAAATGTGAATATTGAAAACTAAAAGGAAGGTAGAAAGGTAAGCCAAAAAAAAAAAAAAAGGAAACTTAGGGGAATAAAGAAATGAAGAAATTAATCAAGCAGGAGAAATCCAAACAGAATATTCTATACTGTTGGTACATAAATCGAAACTCAGGAAATAGCAAATAATGAAGAAGTTAGTAACAGGAGCCCATATCTTATAAATCTGTTAGAGCTCATTATTTTGATCATTGTTATTCTCATGATTACTGTTATCAGTTCTAGTTTGGATGAGAAAAAGGCCTTAATTGACTTGATGCATTGATTGCATCCATGCAGAGACAAAGTCTTCAGTCTCTGTATCTCACAGCACCTACAATCCATCAACTACAACTGAGGGATACGAAGAAAACGCAACAAATGTGTGGGGCACTTTAGGATAGCAAGTAAGAATACTTGTTGGGAAAAGTCATGTTTTCTCAAATGAGAAAAAAAAATCATTGTTGGGTCACAGGCTTCAAGAAATAGATGAGTAAGTATTCTGAGTGCACACGCATGTGCGCGCACACACAGAGTCCTGCAGACTTCAGTGCAGGGGCTGACCTATCCAACATCCTTGTGTTGTGTCAGATGCTGTGCCTCAGTGTGGCATGTGTTCTCCATAAGCCTTCTTCCTCTGCCTCTGTGCTCCTGTGTGAACTCTAAGGTCAGCCTGGGTTCAGGATGTCTTTGTCTCCGCTGCCTTTTACAGTGGTTAACTCTTGGTATACTAACATTTTACAGTGGCTAATTCTTCGTATGCTATAATAGGACTCAAATGAAATTCTCCAGAGTTGAGAAAGTTATGAGACATAAAATCCCACAGCAACTGTAAACAGCCAGACAAGGGACCTTACGCATAACCATCTACCATTATTATTGATAATAAGTGAGGAGGTCACCATATTTTCTTGTTAGTGGTTAATTCTCTATATTACTTTCTGTCAAGAGACCAGAGACATACTGATTAAATTAGCTTGTAGAGTTACTCATTTGGAATTATTTTTCTTCCTGATGCTCCTTCCAGCTCACTATTGTTTGAATGTGCAGCTCAAGCTGGCAAAGAAAAAATAACAATGAACTCTGATTCATAAAGAGCCTCGTGGAATGAATCACTAAGAGATGTTCAAAACATGAGAGCTTTCCAGTCTCGCAATCTGATAAGTACTTCCAGTGTCACAGCTGAACCACACTGTGCACAGAGCCGCACAGAAAGACAAGCTGTCTTTTATTTTCTAGGAACTTGCCCTGCTAATAGGATTCAACTATTTTGAAAATAATGCTTGATTTTCTTTTACATTACAAGGTGTGTAAACACAAAGTCTGAGCACTCAACCGCTTAACAATTGGATCCATTGTGTTGCCTTATCAAGTGCTTTGTAGGCAAGCGATTGTTGCACCAGTTATGAAAAACTATCCACACTTAAAGTTGTCTACATTGGAGTAACTGTGTATATCACTTCATCTCCCCAAAGCCAATACTCGTCATCTATTAAATAGCATTTATACATATGTAAGAAAGTTTATATGAAGTCACATGGTAATAACAGTAGAAGATCTTTGCCCACTGTGATATTTTAACTACATCTAGGTTGCTGGTTTCATGGGACTGTGGGCAAAAATATTTTTAATTCTGAAAATCAAGGCTACAAAAAAAAAAAAAAAACAAAGAAAAACATCTAAGCCTAGGAGGAAGCTTCCCAGCCTCAGGTTCATGGGTCTCTGGCAATAACCCTGGTGGGGCTGGTGGTGTGGCATGGCTTCTCAAGCCTCTGCCTTTGATGACAGTATTCCATATAACAGTGCAAGATAGACTCCTGCGTCAGCCTCTGATGCAGCTCCCTGTTAATGAGCCTGTTGGACTGCAAGCTCATGGCATCAGCTTGTACCAGCCTGGCCATGTTGTCCACTTGGGGAATAGATCAGCATATGGAAGATCTCTCTCTATCATTATGCCTATCAAATAAACCTCCCTCTTTTTTAAATTTAAAAAATAGCCTTTTCATATTTTAATAGCATCCATTCTTCTGTTTAGACTAAATGTTTTACAAAATATGCTTACATGTCTAATACACAAAGTGGCATATAAAGTGAGTAAATAGCAAAGCTTTGAGGAACAAAAAGCAGGCAAAGAGCATATTTTAACACAATGACCCAGGATTCTCCTGTATTCGAAGACTGATGGGAAACAACATCATAGGCAGCTGAGAAATTGTTTCTTTCCATCCAGAAACTGAGCAGCCCAGAAATCTGCTTCCATGGGCAACTGCAGAAAGAAATCAGTCACAAATGAGAAATGTGCAAATAAGAATAAAACTGGGGAAACAGAGGCCATTGCTTAAATAGGATCAGCTACTCTGAAGAACAAGCAAAGCAATTCTGAATTGCCGGGTGAGCTATGAGGGCAAGAGATGTAAAAGCTGGTTCCACAGGAAATTGTTGAACAGCATACCAAAGTAGATGTATCATTTTATACTATAAGCAACAATCGTGATCCGTTGACTTTATCTCTTCCTCAGTATTTGGTTGCTTTCTCTTGTTTTAGTCATTCTGAAAGATACATAGCATTATTTTTTGTGTTTCAATCTGCATTTTCCTAATAGCTAATTCTACTAATCAGTTTTATTCTTACATTAGTCATCTATCTATCCTTTCAGTGGAATATCTCTTGAGTCATTTGCTCATATCTAATTGAACTGCATTTTTTTTCTCCTGTCAGTTGAGTTTCCCAGACACTTTTTTAAAATAGTGAAATTTGTTTTGTTTTGTTGCTGTTTCGTTATGTTTATGATTTTAACTTATAGTTTTTCCAGGAGAAAGGCATGCTGATTCATTGCCCAGATGTCCGTTATAGCCAGAGTTGAATAAGGTTAAAACCATGATCAGAAACTCATTTTGGGGGGTTCTCCTATGCAAGTGGGAGGGACAACATACCTGAGCTATCCCCTTTGGCTTCCCAGTGTGCATGTAAGCCATACTGGGACCAGGTGTCTTGAACCTATGCACTCTGACATGACATACCAAAAACTCAACCAATAGCTTACCTTTGAGATCAAACTCCTACTCCAAAGTTTGAGATATCTTTACCTAACCATAATACTTCTCCATATATCTGTGAGGTAGGATTTTACAAGGGGTGTTAGAACAATGTGTCACAGACTCAGTGGCTTGGACAACAAACTTATTTTCTCACAATTTCAAAGTTTAGATCAAGGCATCATCAGGAACTTGGTAGAGGTCCTTCTCTCTCTGTGTCTTCACAATATCCCCATTTAGCTTCTGATTCTGGTTTGCTACCACACATCCTGTGTGACAATAGGTTATGGCCCAATTATTTGAATTCCTACCACTCTTATGGGAGAACCAGATGGCATTCCCGGCTCATGGCTTCAGCCTGGCTCAAACCTGGTTGTCCTTAAGTATATCGAAAAAAGAACTAATAGGTGGAAGATTTCTCTTCAACTCAGGCTCTGTAGATCTTCCTTTCAAACAGGCACAAATGATTAAATACAACTTCAAAATATTCCTTTTATTAATAAAAAACATTGTTAGGATTTTAAAAATTGTATTCAGTTTTATAGCAATTCAGAGAGAATGTTTGTTATAGTCTTCTAACCCAAGTACACAGCAGATTCTTTAAATCTCCTGTGATTTTTGTCAGTACTGCTAGTTTTCAGCATACAAATCTGTACCTCTCTTGTTAGACTGAATATGAGATTAAATATTTCAAGTTTAAGTGGTTTTAATAGCATTCTATTTTTTTCTAAATACTAGTAGTATTTATTGCTTTTTGTGTATTTCTCTTGTAAACTTCTGGGTGTGTTTTGCTCTTTTTCTAAATTCTTGACTTGAATCTTCCTCCTTTGTAAGAGCACGTCTTATTTGTATTTGAAAGGCAAAGAGACATACATAAGAAAGATGACAGGCAAAGATACCTTACATTTCCTGGATTCCTTCACAGTTCACCTCAAATGCCAGGACTGGGCCAAATCCAAATCTTCCACTTTGGGGGTAAGAGCCCAATCACTGCACTTGCACCCCAATGCACTTGCTGCTTTTTGAGGTGTTCCCCAGCTGAAGTCTGGACTCAACTCACATTCTCTCAGTGGGATATGGGTGTCCCAAAAGGCATTGTAACTGCGGACCAAAATTCCTTTCCCTTCCTTTTCCAATAGGAAGATTTAATACCAAAAATTTCTCTCTCAAAGATGTCTGCTCAATTTTGTTAACTTTTGTTTATTTCAATGTAATTTTTGAGACTGTTTTAAAGACTTGTAACTCATGGTTAGACATATTTTTGAGTTTTAGATTTCCCTACTGTTCTATTTTGTTGTTGCTGTTGTTATGGATTCCCAACATAACATCACTGCAGTCAGAGAACATGCTTACATGATTTCAAATCTTCTACATTTATTTAGAGTTATGTAATGGCCCAAGGTTTGACTAGGTACAAATATATTCTGTGGATTCTTGGGAAGGATTTGTCTTCTGCTGTTTTGGCTTGGAGTGTCCTGTTGTGCTGATTAATGACTGTTCATTGAGAGAAAGCTTCTTCTACCAGTAGTCATGAAAGAGGTATGAAAGACTGCAAATATAATTATAGAAAAACTTACTGAAAATTGAAATGAAACAAAGGAAATAAAAAATAGGAAATAAAAATGACACTGTAGCATGGGATTGCATTTTTAGATGATAAAAAGTATCTAATATATTTGCAAACAATGATTGATTTTAGCATTCAGTCATGAAGGAGTACCTCATCAAGGCAACGATTCTGATGAAATTTCAAATGTATTCATGGTACCTCGAGTTTTATGGACTATTGCACATGTTGCAAAATGTTATGCATGTGATATGACATTATTAATGAGCCTGTTCTCACTTGCAAATTTTGTGATTTGACATTTTCTTTTTAATGTCAGAACACTGTGGTGTTGTTTAAAAGCCCATCTTATGTAGAATTCAAACACATTAAATAATCAAACATAAAATCATTCTTTAGAAACGACATTGTATGACTATGTACAAACCCAAATGATATTTTTTAGTACATCATGCAATTTTACCGAAAAACAATTAGTAAATTTTATGCTGCAGACTGACTTAGATTTTCAAAACAACAGAATAAAATAAATCTATGCAAATTGGGTCATTATTCAACCTTTATATTTTAAAATATGCATCATTATAAAAAAGACTTATAATTTTGTGTTTAATCTAAATAAATTAAAAGGAGCAATCTTTTGCTTTAATAGTTCACTGATTCTCAGAGCTTGTTTCTCTACTCACTCTTATCAGAATAAAGTGCACATTAAACACCAGACCCACCAAACTTTCTGAATCACTGCCTGAACTAAAAACTGGAAAATTCAAAGGAATAATAGTTTTAAAAGATTTATTTATTTCATTTGAAAGTGTTAGCGTGAGAGTGAGAAACAGAGCAAGAGAGAGATTTTCCTGCCACTGATCCACTCCCCAAAAGGTCATCATGGACAGAGAGGGACGCCAGTCCAAAGCTGGGAACCAGGAGCCTCTTCCGAGTCGCCCATGGAGGCAGCGGCTAAGGGCCAGAGCTATCACCCATTGCGCTCCCAGGCCATTTGCAGGGATCAAGGCTGGGAGGTGAGTAAACAGGACCAGAATTGGTGGCCACAAGTGATGTCAGTAGTTCTGGCAGATGATCAGCTTGCAACACAGCCTCAACCTCCAGAGCAGTTTTAAGTAAGCTCCCCAAGTGGTGTCTGTGCAAGCAAAAACCTGAGAACTTATCCGCAATTGATCAAATTACAATGCTGCTCACAGACTTCAATTTAAAACTGAAATGACAGAACAAAATTTAGAATTGTCTATATCATAATTTTTGTACAGTGTATTTGTCTTTAAAATTACACTCAAATATTGTTCTCCACCTATTTTGCAATTCTGATAACATTGCGTGATTTAATCTTTTTTCCTTTTGTCCTCATTTCATTAGATCATTATTCTTCTTCCACACATAAGTGTGACAAATCATCTGGGTATATTACCTAGGAAATTAGGAAATTCAATATTTATTTTCTGTCTTCTTTTGAATTAATGGCATCAATCTGTTAAATTGTCACTACTTCCTTTCAAATATGTGTAATAGTTTTATTCCTTTACAGAGTTAATTATTATAAATTGATAGCTGCTGTGTACTATAAAATTATGGTATAGTTGTTTATGATGCTGGACTATGGGGGACATCGTTATGATTCTGAAACCTCAGGTGAAAATGGAAGGTTGTTTTCCCCATGGTAATACCTATACCATTAGTTATGAGAGGAAGTCAGTACGAAACTGTGAGCTTTTTGGGGCCAACGCAGTTTCATCCTCTTTAAGCATATTCAGCCTTGAAAATTTCTGGCAATGAAGCATCTTAAGCTAAGGCATTTACTTAAAGAAATAGGAGGTAGGACTGAACTACCATTCCCAATTGTTGGCTGACCTAAGAGAGAAGGATATGATATGCTCACTACTGTTAGCCATGTAACACCTTGCAGTTGATGCATACCTTTTGAACCCATTCTCTTTATTGGCCATGATCCTAATATGGGCCACTAAATGTGGCAACAACTAATATAGTTCCAATTTTGTGCAGCTTCAAGGGACATCCATGCTTCAACTCCAAATAATTTTACCTCCTATCCATGTTTTCTTGCTGCCACGGATGGTCCAAGAATAAGACACCTGTGAAAGGGTAGCACTTTGCACTTATTAGCATGTAGAAGTATGAGTCTGCAGTTGCAGTTCATAAAAATTTAAGGTTGCTACTGCTATGTTAATGATGCATTGATATGACCCACTATCTTGACAGGGGGTTCCCCAGATTACTGAGTCTGCTAATAGGGACATGACTATCACTTCTGATAGCCCTGTAATCTTAGTATATTTTACTGTATGTTAAGGGTATTTATATATATTGAAGCTTCTAGCAATATACTCTTCCCCAGCCTTACCTGAGTTACCACAGTTTTTTTCCCATCTCACTACTGAACTTCCTCAGTTTCTAACTTTTCTTTGTAACACATTTAGCACTACTGACACATTAAAGCTGTCTGTCTCATAAACACTATCAAAGAAAGTCAAACAAGGACTTTTGACCTATGAATTGAAGTATGTCTTTTCCAATTTATGGTGTTACATCTGAAGCAGACTACAACATCACTTCTGTTGCTAAAGATTGCAATCATAAACTATATTTAAGCGCCTGAGTGCACTTGGCACTCCAGTTGAAGCACAAGAAGAACATATGGTTTGGAAGAAACCTATAAAGGGAATAAAATTTTTCTTGTCATTGAAACTTCTAACTTTAACTGTAAATACATGGCCAAGTGAAGAAATATGAACACTGATAAATGTGAGTATCATGGAAAATATTTTACCAACGTGACAAAGCTATGATTCTCAAGCAGTTTATTCTTAGTACATCTAATGGCTACTGAGGAGGAATTTTAATGCTCCTCATCTTTGAAATTAGCTAAAAAATAAAATAGGAATGTGAGGGTGGGTTCTCATGTTGAGTCCATATCTTTTAAATTTATTTATCTTGTTTTTAAAGATTTATTTATTAATTGGAAAGGCAGATATACAGAGAGGAGGAAAGACAGAGGGGAAGATCTTCCATCCGATGGCTCATTCCACAAGTGAGCGCAACGGCTGAAGCTAAGCCAATGCAAAGCCAGGAACCTGGAGAGTCTTCTGGGTCTCCCACATGGGTGCAAGATCCCATCAGTTTGGGCCATCCTCTACTGCTTTCCCAGGCCACAAGAAGGGAACTGGATGGGAAGTGGGGCTGGCGGGATTAGAACTAGTGCCCA
The DNA here is from genome assembly GCF_017591425.1 of Ochotona curzoniae. Lineage (NCBI taxonomy): Eukaryota > Metazoa > Chordata > Mammalia > Lagomorpha > Ochotonidae > Ochotona > Ochotona curzoniae. The sequence goes on from NW_024466502.1 coordinate 14,153,772, forward strand.
TATGGGATCCTGGAGTGTTCAAGATGAGGACTGCATATACAAGGCATTATATCTTATGACTTTCTATGAATTCCAAGCACATACGTTAATTATGTTTCTGGAGGATTATGTCCCAAGTTGAGAAGGATTGAAGATGTTTTCATGAATTCTGGCTGGTCCTTTTTGGGATAACAAAGTATGGCTTGTTAGCTTAATAGGTGCTCAGAAGAGCTTGCATTTTAAATACATGGTTTCTCTCACTACCCTTAGATGGAAGCACTGTGTTTCTCAATTAAATTGAGGAGCATGCAGTTTATGCACCACAGCAAAGCAAATACGTCCTATTCAGCTGACCTGTCATTTTACATTTGTAGTGTTGTCTGCCAAACTCATCAGAGGAAGTCAGGAATAAGCTGCTAGGGGGAAGAAGGGTCTTGCTGATCAGCAAACATAGGCTCATGGGTGTGAGTCTTCATCATGTTAAGGGCACAGCTGAAAAGCCAGGATACAGTTCCACCCAGGTAGGAACAGCTTTTATTTCCCATCTCTGAAACACTTCCATTTATGTTCTTGGCTTTTGGTCAATGCAATTTGTAAATATATGTAGCAGGATGGTAGGATGAAATGCAGTACGTTTTAGAGTATTGATGCAGTAGGATAGACTGGGTGGCTTAAACAGCAAAGACATGCTTTCCACACTTCTGGAGCCCAGCAATGTGAGATTCGGGAGCGTGACATGCTCGCTTGCTCCAGTTACGCCTTCATTACGTTATGCTCTTGGTTCGTCTGCATGGAGGAGTGGGGAGAGGGAGAAGGATAGATGGATCTCCCATCTTTTATGAAGGAGATTCATTTTTCTCAGGGGGACTTAATCTCATTACCTAACATAAATCTAATTACTGTGTAAAGGCTTCGCCTTAAAACAACACCATGTTAGGGGAAAGAGTTTAAATGTATGGATTCTGTGTGAGACGTAAGCATTTATTCCATAACAGGGAAACAAATTATCTCAAGTATGCAATTAAACTAAAACACTTCATAATAGGCCATATGTGTGTGTAACGTGTGTGCCCTCTGCAAATAGAGGGCATGTAGTGGCAGCTCCGTTTTCTCTAACAGGCTCAAGAAGTGGTGGTATGAGGATGAAGACTACATAATGGTCCTGTGATGTTTAGGACGATAAGCAGAGACTACCCTGTTTTGGCTTATAGAAATAAGTGATATAACTTTACACACAATTTAGTAAGAGTAAGGCAGTCACTGTATTTTTAGGGATAATACCAATTCTACCCCAACCCATGTTTGCAGACTAAGTATTATTAAGATCCTATGCATAAGAATCTCTAAAGACTAGCAGTATATATCTATGCACACATACAGCCAGTGTTAAATACATAAATGTGTTTGTATATAGAAAAATGTATATATAAAATATATACATACGAGCAGTGGACAGCACATTCAGGTGCACATGGAGGATATGGCAGTCTATTGGAACCAGCAGAGGATATCTGGCACCACAACAGAGGACAGAACAAATCAATCAACTACCCCGGCCATATGTTGGCAGTGAAAAACTGGGCAAATGGAGACTCTAAGACGGATTCTGCAGTGATTTCATCGTGCTTTGCATGGTGAGACTGGCTGCAATTCATAACGGTTGAACTATCAAAACCACTTAAGCAAGATCCTCGGAGCATGCCCCACATCGGGGACCTAGGATGGGTGAGAGGTTGGGTGGGACTTCTCCCTTTATTTCCCCACTTATCCCAGATACAGAAAAAAAGTGATTTGGAAATAATAGTCTTATCCATTTGCCTGTAGCCCTTGAACCTTTGCACCCTAATTAACCATGTAAATATTGTCAAAATAAAGAAAATATATGTAAATAACAATAAAAATATGCATATTTAAATCAGACGCACATGGACATACCCAGACATACAAGTGAGTGGGTATAGAAAAAGCTTTTGGATTAGGTTGACATTGGGGAGCAGTGAGTTAAGCTGCACTTCCAACCCAGCTCTCCGTTAATACATCTAGGAAAGCAGTGGAATAAAAGCCAAGTGCTAGAGCCTGTGTCATCCATGTGGGAGACTGGAAAGAGTTCCAGACTCCTGGCCTTGACCTGGTTCCATCCCAGTCATTGTAGGCATTTGCAGAGTCAAGAAGTGAAGGGAAGATTCTCTGTCTTTCAAAAACTCTGCCTTTCAAGTACACAAAATAAATCATTAAGAATATCAACAATGCTGAAGTAAAAGATTTGAAAGTAATAAAATCTCATTGTATGAGTATACCCAAGCAGCAAAAATGACTTCCTTTTTTTAAAAAAAATGATATATGTATTTTTATTGGGAGGACAGAGAGGAGGAGAGGAATATCTTCTGTCCAATGATTCGCTCCCCAAGTGGCTGCAATAGCCAGAGGTATGCTGTTACAAAAGCAGGAGCCAGGAGAGTTTTCCCAGTCTGCCATGTGATTGCAGGGTCCTAGGGCTTTGGGCTGTCATCTACTGTTTTCCCAGGTCACAAGCAGGAACCTGGATGGGAAGTGGAGCAGCTGGGACAAGAACCAGCGCCCATATGGGATCCTGGCATGTGCAAGTTGAGGACTTTAGCCACTAGGCTACTACGCTGAGTTCCCAAAATTGACGTCTTAAGATGAATAGTGAATGGGAAACATCTTCTGAATAAAGCATTTCTTTTTCTCCCTTTTTAAGCCAAATGGTAATTATTCATGATATTTCACACATGACTAGTTTTGCTTAAAAAAGCAGGCTGTATATAACCTGAGTAATTTTAAAGAACATGCATTCTTAAAATTATTGCCTCTGGTAATTTTTGCAATTATGAAAATAACTTTTTTAAATGTTGGGTAGAAGACTAGAAGCATATTCCCTTTTAATTGCTTTGATTGAAAATTCATAAAATGCAATTCTGCATTACTAGTCAACATATACTCATGGACAGTCTAAGATTGTCCTTCAACCTCAGTGCAAGCAATGGTATAAGCAACAATTCTTCATCCCATCTAACTTTAATATAATTATTGGCTTCTGTTACCTTGGAGATAAAAGGGTTATTTTTAGAACAAGCACTAAAAAGATACTTTGCAAAATGAATTTAGGCATCTTTTTCAGTGTTTACTCCAATAATTCAAATGTAATTGAAATGAAACCTACAAGATCAATGAGAGAAACTAATATATTGACTCATATGGCTCACCTTTATAGTCGTTTCCAGAGGCCTAATTTTTAATATTCAATATACAACTAAGAGAATTGTGAAAATATTATATCATCAAGAACTATGCTCCAAACATCAATTTTGTTTCTTTTATTCAATAGAGTCAAAGTGAAGTATAAACTAAGCATTTCAAAAGTATAAAAACCTATCACACTTTAAATGAATTCCAGGAGTGAATGCCTGGCACCTCAGTTAAGTCCGCAATTCTCTGTTGGGACACCCTCTGCTCACATAAGTGTATCACGTTCTAACCCCATCTGCTCTGTTTCAGATAGAGCTTTCTGTTCATACACACCCTGGTAGGCATCAGTGAGCTGTGCATGTGCTGAGCTCGTGAGTAATCACTGAGCTCAGTGCAATGAAATGGTCTCATAGGATACAATACTGAGTATGTATGGCAGCCTCCGGGTCAAAATAGGTCTGTGTGACCCTCAGACTTAACAGGTCTGGAAAGATTATCACCACCAACAACCTTGATATATGCTGCTGTCTCCCTAATCCTGGAACCTGCTCCAAACAGAAGTGGGATAAGGGTAGTAGAGACAACAGTGCAGCCTCAGCACAGTGTCACGGGAGGTGGAGAGTGGTGAGCCAGGAGCTGGGGCTATGGAGACCATGGTGGAAATCTAACATGAAAACCCAGACCTGGAACTGGCTAGAGGGAATGGCACAATTGGCTGCAAGCAAAGAGCTGTGTACCAACTGCAATAAGTAAAATTGAGCTGTAGACCTGTGGGTGACACAGCTCAGAAACCTGCCCCAAGGAGAAGATTCTGCTACCCAGAAGCACAATGATGGAGAGCAAAAGAAGAGGCAAAGGCAAAATGAATATTACTGAAGACTTCCCTGCAAAGGAGCAAAACCCTTTGCCAACCTCAGAATTCACTGAGCAAGACATCAAGAAAATGGGGGATACAGAATTCAAAACACTTGTTATAAAGTTTCTTATCAACAACAAGAAGCATGTAAAGCAGGCATTCAAGGAAGTTAAGGAATATGTTACTCTGGAAATGAATGAAATGGAAACTGATATATCAGAAATGAAGAACACAGTGTAAAAAATTGAAAGTACAAAGGAGAGTCTCTAAAATAGAGTGAAAGAGGCAGAAGAAAGAATCTCAAAATGGAAGAGATATTTTGTCACCAAGGAGAAGCAAACAAAGAGCTGGAAGCAGAGCTGGATCAGGCTAAAAAAGTATTCAAGAATTGAAAGTCACTATTAAGAGGCCAAATACAAGAGTTATGGGAGTCCCAGAAGGTGCAGAAAGAGAAGCTGAGTTTGCAAATGTATTTAATGAAATAATCAAGGAAAATTTCCCTAATCTGGAGAAAGAACTGGAAAACAACATGCAGGAGGGGCACAAAACTCCCAACAGGTTTGATCAAAAACAATCTTCACCACAACACATGATAATCAAGCTCTCTTCAATTGAACTTAAGGAAAAGATCCCTAACTATGCACGTGAAAAAAATCAATTGACCAATAAAGGAATGCCAATTAAACTACAGGAGACTTATCACAGCAAACTCTAACAGGCAAGAAGAGAAGGAAGCGACATATTCCAGAATCTAAAAGAAAAAAAATGGTTGGCCTAGGAAAACATATCCAGCAAAGCTTTCTTTTGTCTTTGAAAATGAAATAAAATTCTTGCACAGTAAAGAAAAGTTAAAAGAACTTGCCTCTTTCAAATCTGCCCTACAAAGGACACTTAAAGATATTTTCTTGACAGAGAAAATGAATAGTGAATAGCACCCACCAAAACTAAAGGTAAATGTGAAGAACATCCCACTAAAATAACAACAGAGGACTAAATCAATGAACAACCCATTGCTAAAATGACAGGACCAAATGACCACCCATACACATTAACCCTGAATGTAAATGGCTTAAGCTCATTGATCAAACGTCATAGATTAGTAGACAGGATTGAGAAACAAAACCCATCTTTTTTTTATTATTATTATTTTTTATTGGAAAGGCGGATATACAGAGAGGAGAGACAGAGAGGAAGATCTTCCGTCCAATGATTCACTCCCCAAGTGAGCGCAATGGCTGATGCTATGCCGATTCGAAGCCAGGAGTCTCTTCTGGTCTCCCACATGGGTGCAGAGTCCCAAGGCTTTGGGCTGTCCTCGACTGCTTTCCCGGGCCACAGGCAGGGAGCTGGATGGGAAGCAGGGCTGCCGGGATTAGAACCGGCGCCCATATGGGATCCCGGGCGTGCAAGGCGAGGACCTTAACCACTGTGCCACCGCGCCGGGCCCAAAACCCATCTATTTTTTGCCTACAGGAGACACATTCCACCAACAAACATCAGCGGAAACTATATCTCATGGATTTTTAATTTTTTTGTGGTTAATTTGATTTCTTCAAAACACTTTCTACTGATTAAATTCTTCAGTGACTCATATATCATACAGTAGCATCATTTTCTTCAAGAAGGTTGTAGATTTTCTTTTACATCTTCAGTAACACATTAGTCGTTTAATAGCATGTTATTTAACTTCATGGTGTTGTTAATTTCTTTTTTCTTCCTGTTTTTGATTTTGTATTGTAGCTTTTCATGTAAGGGGATGTATAGTAACTGTGAAACTGAGACTAAGATATCCAGATGTGAGTATTCAATGCAGTATGCATCTCTCCTTCCAGACTAAAGATGGACTCCCAATGAAACTGTTTACTATATGACAAGAGGAAAACAAACTCTGTCATTGTCCATGTCCGCAATAAGGGACATATGACTGTGTATGAAGAACTATACTTTAGTAATTATATAAGGTAACTTGGGGGTGGGCAATTGTGGAGGGGATAAGGGAAATTCCAGGGGCCTATGGAATTGTATTATAAAATGATAATGATAATAATAATGATAATAAATAAATAAATAAAAGATTTTTAAAAAGAAGAGAGTTTACCTACAGCTAAACTGGAAGGTACTTATAAGGACTTTAGATTGATGTCATATTTTGCCTCTTCAGTCTCCCCTCTGCCTTTTTATGTACAAACAGCTAAAAACAACGCATACAAATGAAAAGATGTGTGACGGCTACCATATCTCATTGAGGAGATGTACCATGATATAATGTGTCCAAGAATGGACAAGGTCTTTCATGTAAATAACAATATGAATATAGTACATTACTAGATTTAACTATACATAAAAGCAGAAAGAAGGAAGTGGACATATTATAGATAATTTATTTATAACACTCAACTATTGCAGTGACATCCCTATCTACTTTGCTACCTACATAACAAAGCCTCCAGCAGACACAATTTCATCAGTCCTAGAACCACTTTCCTTCTAGCAGTTTTCTGTACTGTTACAGTTTTCTGTACTGACAGTTTTTGAGGGAAAATAATCTTGTGTACCACGTCCAGGTAACTGTTGCTTTGGTCACAGAGAGACCTCTGAAGCTGGAAGCAGGATGGACTCCCAGGATTCTGTTTAACTCACATTCCCAAGGCCAGAAGGTCTGACAGTTCCTGGAGTTGCTATCTTTGTGGTTTCCTCTCCATTTTAGTATTCTCCATTTCTCCTACATTTGTTCTCATTTTTAGCCATTTTTCCTTGTCTGGCCAATTATTATGTTCTGTCTTATCCTGGGAGAAAGAAGAGGCATGAAGAAGAGCTTTATCTTGGATTTTCCTGCTCCTACACGCCTCCTTGGAATACCAATGACCATGTTTCCATTCAGTTTATGTTTAATTTATAATTGACTTTTCTGTTTAGCCTGAATGAATTGAAAACTTGTAAAAATATTCTAAACACTTCGATAGAGTATTATAGGTAAAATGCATGCAATCTGTCTCCAATAACAATCTGACATTTAAACGTAGTCTAGGTTCTTTTTTCATCATACACTAATTCAGTAATACTATTGGAATAAGGTAACTTTTAAAATAGAATTTGTCCTAGCAGACCTTTTCCTGTGTTGTGCTCATGATTTCATTATCTTCTAGAAGAGCACTTCTGTATATTTAATTTAGAAGCTTTACATTAGGAATGGTAAAAGAAATACTTTTATCTATTTTTCTTTTTAAAATAAGATTATAATATGTACTCCAGCACATATAGATCTTCGCAGAATAAAAGCAATTATGAATATTTTATCATAACTATGTCTGATAAAACAGCAAGCTTTGTATTACATGTACTGTAACAAATTAATCTACAAAGTCATAAGAACATACTGCTTTTAAATAGCACTTGGTAAAAGGAGAGAAAGGGAAAGAGTGTAATTTTGCTTGCAAAAGACTATGAATGTTCTACTGCCACTAAAGACATTGTAGAGAGGGATGAAGATTTTGCTGAATGTACATAAAGTATTACACAGAATATGAACTGGACTCTGGTTGAATCAAATATCTGTTTAAAACATTGTATAAGTACCTATAAAGGCATCCATGTTATTTTCTCATCCTTTTTTCAGCAATTGGTTCAGGAAAAATACAAATACACACTATGGAAGACCCTGAGAATGCAAAACTGCTACAACCCTGCACTCCCATTTCTCAAGGCCAACAGTAAAATAGACATATTTGCAACAAATCCCATCCTCTATTACATTGGATATCGATAACTGCTGAATTGGCTATGAGATCACATAATAATACATCATTTATTACAAGCAAGCCAGTGAATAGAACAGTGAATGACAGAGTTGCAAAAGAAGGAGAATTTTCCACACTGACATATAGAATTTCATGCAGGATAGCAGAAACGCTATGTTCAAAGTTAACGATTATATTGATGAAACGATTGTTCCAATATAAGGAAACTTACATGCAAAACACAATATAAAAATGTGTGTATAGGCAAATATGAATTATCTTAGATGAACCATAAAATGGAGACTAGCATACGAGAAAGTGAAGATACATTGCAGTATGAATTTCTACCACCCCCCCAAAAAAGAAGGAAATCCAATGAGATTGTTAAATATACCTTGACAAAGGACACTAGATCGTCTATTGTTGTTTGTACCTATAGTGCCATAATACATGAAATAGCAGAATGTTAGACTTGGGACTACTGTTGAAGGTCTGTACTATTATAATAACATGGGAGAAAGCGGGGTTGGGAGCGAAGGGACAATCCTGTGCCTATGGAACTATATAATGAATAAGATAACAAGAAAGCATATCCGTATCTCCATTAAAAAGGGTTAGATATCTGACAGAGAGATGTGAAAAAACGTGAAAAGATGGACAGATGTTCAATATTAAGTGGCTGTTGGCCATCTGCAGCCAGAGTTGAGATTTTTATCATGAGATAAACATAGCATTGAAATGTTTTCTGAACAGGGCTGAATGGTACTTGTATTTTAGAACCACTGTCCTATTGCTGAGGTGGGGCAAGATCCTTGTTGTGGCTGGAGGGAATGTGGGGGAGTGAGGAAGAAGGCAGGGTGGAAAAGCTTGGGACAGTGGGGTGGATTTCATGAAAGGTGGTAGTGGAAAAGTAATTGGATGGGAGCCTTAGTAGAAAAAAAAAACAGAAAAGAGATGCAGAAATGATATGAATGTATAATAAGCTGAATAACAATGATAATAGCTAACCACCTCTTGATGGTGCACGTAGTATAAGACACATGTTATTTTAAATCTGGCTATAATTAATTTTGTAATATTTATTTTGTTTTCATAAACTGATACTCAAAGGTAGTATTTTATTAGCAGTAACTTAGATTTTAAGTTGCAGGAAAAGCTAAAATTAGATGTCAATGGACACAGAGCTGATGCCCTTCCAAATGCCACGTATTGGCCCCTTAGCTGGATCAGAGCTACTAGCAAGCACAGAAACCACAAGAGCCCACAGTTTTCCTTCTTGGATGCTGTGACTTGTTTGGAAGAAGACAATAAATTAAATGACGATGCCAGAAGCATATCCAAGTGAAAATGATGAACCAAATGGGTTTGAAGATGTCTACTGCTGATACTATTTTGTAGATGCACCAAAGCTGAAATATACTTGCAATTCTATTATTCTGTGTCTTCTTATGCTTATGGACCTGATCAATACATAATTTTCTTTATCCCATTAGAATAAAGTTTATATCGCACATATCCACTAGTACTTCCTGAAGGGTAAAACTCTTCTGTACTAACTTCTCATTGGTCATGTTATTTATAAATACCACCCCCACAAATATGTATTAAGTAAACTTTGGGTGCACTGTGACAAGAACAGTGTGCTATATGGTTCACAGAATGAGTCTCAACTCTCTTAAATCATCTTCCTTCAATAGTTGCCTCTACATATTTTTCTGCTTATTATTCATAGGCCCATGTTATTTTGTTTAGTATTTTGAAAACTTGTTTGGCATGAGAATGACTAAAATTGAAAACGCACAAACACACACGTGCACACGTACATACAAAAACCATAAAATAATGGAGATTACACAAAGTTGATGGAAAAGCAGAAATATGAACCTGTTCATATTTCTGAGGTATCATTTCTGAGTTGATGCAGCAGGACAATTAGGTAGTGAAAATCTTCAAGACACAAAGCAGAAAACACATGAAGAATACACAGAGCATTATTTTTTCAGGCTAACTCTACGAGGATGATTTGTGGTGCTTCCTTCTAATTAATTATTTTCTGTTTAAGCTGAGGAAAATATGAAGCTATCTCAAATTTCTTTAGGGCTGTGTTATAATATTCCATTTTATGATCCCTGTAACAATGTGAATAGATGCTTTTGTTGATAGTGTTATATTCTATGCTTGCGGCTTGTTAGTGCTGCATTATAGTGTCTGCTTAGTTCAGCCAGGTGACCGGAGGTCACTAAAATCCTTTCCTCCTTAAAAAAAAATAGGCTGGGTTGGAGATGCTCTCATTCTTCATGGAGTAATTCATGTTAATGCATGTTGCACTGGCCCTGAGTTCCATTAATTAAATTAATCCAACTTCATAGCATGTGCTCATGAACCATGATGAAAAAAATTGGAAGGAAACACATAGACAAGAGCATATGGCTTTACAAGTGTTGGGCCCTTGAGAATTATTAAACGATGGTTTGACATAATTTAGAACTAATAAAATTCATCTGCTCTCTGAAAGTGCACATTTTCCTAGCACAGATATTTCATGGAAATTAGCTTATATCAGAAAGTGATGCCTGTCGGGCTTCATTGTTCGACAGTCTATAACAGCAGAATCACTAAGCCTTGAGCACATATTTCTGAGAAGTTAAGTGATATAATTTAGGCTCTATTCTGATAAATGGATATTTCTTCGAGAATTAAAAAGTAAAGGAATTTTTAACCTTATTTCTATCTTTCATTTGAGAACAATAAGTCAGTTAATCCATATTTCTTGCAAAATTTACCAAAAATATTTCTATGGCCAACGAAGTAATGTGTTTTGCATGATGTCTGAAACACAGTATGTAGTAACCCTGCTCGATTTCTAGGCTTTACATTCAAAGTCTACTCTGCCAGTTCCCAACCTGAAGCCCTTATGACAACAACTCCATTGAGTAACAGCTGGACTACTGAATCTACCAACAGTTCAGACACTAAGTTCCTTGTTCTAAAAGGATGAATAGCGCCTGGGGTAAGGTTCCAGCCATGAGTCCGCACTAATCTTCGCTCATCAAGACATACTATCCCCTTAAGCCAGGATACAGGCCTGATGCTGGGTCTACGCCCTGATTTGTTTCTTGGTCTGGGATAAAGGTTAAATGCAAAATTTGCTCGTCAATTAGATCTCCAAATCATTTTTTTCTGTTTTAGAACTCATTCATTAAGTGCTTGGCTCAAATGAAAAATGTACTGCTTTGCATAGATACTTGAATTTAGTCCAACTGACTTTCTGCATGATATGGTGCTGTGCTTAGCTCCTACAAATCAAAGTGTACGCTCCATTACAGTTATGTGGGTCTGCTTTCTCAATTTAGTGTGAGGATGACCAAAAATCAGATATGTTTGTCTACTGACCAGTTTACTTCAACTATGTTCAGTTTAACAGCGTTAAACATATAAAGTTTACACCGTGACTTTGAAAAGAACAGTACTGTTTCTATAAAGTCATGGCGCATTTAGAAGAAATAGGAAAAGAGGTTGAATTATATGAGAGGTAAGCAATATGTAAACACCGATTAAATGGTGAAATTTGAGTTTTTAGAATAAAATCATATAAATTTTTGCAATGCTCAAACTACTTTTATAACAAAGATGGCAATTATCACTGAGCCCTCCTGATGGGATTTAAATAAAGAAGAAGCTAGAAGAATGATAGTCATCATTAAAGGGTCTTGCCCTCACACCAAAATCTCAATCAATTTACATTCACATCTTTTTCCCCTCAGGTTTTTAGATTGTCAAACCGCTAGTCTCTATCACCTTTGAATAGAAGGCTTGCTGTTCCCTAAACTCATCATTAAGGTAAACTAGATGTTAAGTAAACTGTAAACTTCATAGAAGAATTTCTAATTTGAGACTGAACGATGGGTTTGTTGTACATACATTGCTTGTAGTTTAAAAAAGAAGGAAACAAATTCAACTTAAGAGCATCAAAACTCTGAATTTGAAGGAAAATAAACTTTTCTTTTTAAAAATTGCAATGATCTCTCTAACGTGGAGTGCCAAAGGCAATGTATTACTTTGGGTTGTAAACATGCCTTTCTTTTTAGGGCCAGCTTCTTTCTTCTATGTACACTGGAAGACTGTGTTCCAAAAAGTCCAGTGAAGGAAATAAAGAGAATAAGAACATCATGACATAAAGGTTTAGAAATTAACAATGTTCTTTGTTAATAGTGCCACATACACGAGCTATTGGACCTGTCATTTGTTTCCCAGCCAAATGCAAGGGGGAGGTTTTGGTCTTTGTTTTACTTCTACCACTGCCTTCATTTTTGCCACAGAAACCTTCATAATTTTACCTGCTTTTAAGTAAAACACTTTTCATGCAAATTCCTCCGAGGGCAACCAGATAACCTCCAACCATGTTTTGAAACACTAAAGATGACTCTGCCAAGTGCCCCAGGGAAAAATTCAAACTATTAAAAAGACATTTCTTTGACCCATAGTTCTAAAGTTGCTGACTGTATAGACTTATTGTAAGCATTACACAAAGCCAGTGAGAGGGATGTGTCAGCAGCTGAATGTGTGGCTCCAGGTTTGAATGTCGATTCTTTATTTTAGGGGTTACTGAGGCCAGTGTGAAAGCCGTTATCCATGAATAAAAAAGCTATATGGCCAATCTAGTGGATGATACACATTTAATAATCCAATCCAAATACCTGTCATATCCTTTGAGGGGGTCTCCACCCCCTCAAGTGGTCTCCACCCTCCAGATGTGAACATGAAAATATTTTAAATAAATGGTTATATTACCATACTTCAATATATCCATGCATACTTAGAAATTGAAAATAGAATGCTGATCTTATGAACAATTTTCTCATTCTCTTATTTACTTAATAACCAATGCTGACGAAAAGTGTTTGAAATGACTAGCTTTCTGCAGTTACTAAAAGGCCCATTTTGTAAGATTTTTCTGCTGCAAAATAATTTCATAAGATATTAGAAATATGTTTTTGAGTTTGTGTTTTAAAGGAAGATGTTATCTTCACATTGCTTTTATGTATTATTTTATCTACTGTCAAATGATAACCACCTCTGTAATACAAAGCATCCAAGCTGTCATTGTATTACAACAGGTATCTTCACTGGTTTAACAAAATTAAATTGTAGAAAAGCATTAAAATAAAGGGAAAAGGAATGATTCAGAGTAATTCCTTAAAACATTAGCTTGCAGAGCAATAGGAATGACTAATAATGGTTCATTCATTCCAAAAGCAACCTTGTTGAAAACTCGGCTAGCTCGCTGTACTCTTGAGAAAAAAAAAAAGTTTAATACATGACTTTCTTTTTTCTAAAAATAGTATTTCCATGTTTGAAAAACAGAGTTGTGGACAGTGGGAGCTAGAGATGCAGCTTCCACACAGAGGTTTACTTTGCAATGGCCAGCACCAGGCCACACCGCAGCAAGAACTGGAACTCCACCTGTGCTCTCACGTGGATGGCAGGGCCCAAGCACTTGGCTCACCTTCTGCTGCTTTCCCAGCTGCACCAGTAGGGATCCGGCTTGAAAGTGGAGCAACCAGAACTTGCAACAGCACTCTGATACACAAAAGCAGCATCACAAGCAGCACCCCGACCCTCTGTAATGCAATGCCAGCCTCAGCTCAGGATTTTCAGAGTTTGCTATAAATGACTTTCCTGGAGTCAGGTGACAGGGATCAACCAAATGAAATTTGGTCATAATGAGCTAAATTAGGACCAAATTAAGTTACCCTGGAAGTCAAAAACTGAAATTCCAGCCCTAAGAACTACTCTAACAATTTTGAGTCTCAAAGGTTATGCAAGGTAACTGCTGGAGTCTCCGGCACCAACAGGGGAGACACGGAGTTCCAGACTCCTGGATTCAGTCTGCTCCACTGCTGGATGCTGCACTGCAGGCAGTTGTACAATGAAGCAATGTGTGGAATATCCGTGTGTGTGTGTGTGTGTATGTTTCTGTCACTGTATCTTTCTTATGAATGAAAATACATAAACATTTAAAAATAAAAAGAATGGGGCCAGCACTGAGTCTTCACAGTTAAAGTCATCACGTATGTTGTCATCACCCAACACTAGCACTGGTTTGAGCCCCAAATTTCCAATTCTGATTCAGATCACTCTTAATTGGGGAAAACAATGGAAGATCCCCAAGTGGTAGGACTTCTAAGCGCATTGGGTATTCAGATGAATATCCTGGCTCCTGGCTCAAGCATTACCCTTGATGGTCATTGGAGAGCTGAGCAGTGTGTGTGTGTAAGTCTTCTGTGTTTTTGTGTGTAGCGTTGATTATAAAAATAAGTAAGCAAGTCTTAAGAACATAAACAGAACTATTCCTGACTATGTTCCCTCAGCTCAATGTGGTTTGTCTGATTTTTCTGTGTTATCTTCATTATTCCTAGAGTTAGTCAAATAGTCTGACAATTGCTTTACAATGGCAATTTCATCATAATTCATTTTCGGTGAATTTATTCTAGCCTCTTACTATTTTAGGACCATTTCAATTTTTTTTTAATTCAAATTTCTCCCATTTAGACTGTCTGCACACATGAGTTTATTATTCTTATATATTACTTTATAGGTTCCCATCACTTATCCCTACATTAAAACCAACCCTTTTAAATGCTGTCCCAAATAACTTGGACGAAAAAAAATTCCTACATTTTATGTCTCATTCGTACTAGGAAATGCTTGTTTCTATCCAAATGTTATCCTTCACAAAGTATCTCATTTGCAATAACCCTTTCCTTCTCTGAACAATTGACCATAATAGTCCCTCCTGCTCAAGAACTTCTGGAACCTTCTAACAGCTTGTAGCAAGTTGCCTATTTGAAATACAACTGAAATCTCAGTTTTTCTGATGGCTGTGTTGTGTGTTGACAGAGTGAAATGAAGCAGATAGACATGAGCAATTCTCCCCAGGCGAATTTCTTTGCAATGGCTTCTGAATTTCTCATTTTGCCTGGGCAAAAGTACTACTCAGGCAGAGATAGAGAGAAAAGGGTTGCATTATGACCGGAAAGAGAGTGCAAAGTGGTTACATATGAAGAACAAAAATAAGAAGTCAGGATGTTTAATACAAATCGCAAAAAATCAAAAGACTTGTAAATTTTGCTATTCTTCAAATTTCCTAGAAATGAAAAGTAAGGACATTTCTTTAGCTACAAATATTTAGTGTTTCACTTTTGCAATGGAAGGCATGAATGAGTAAGAACCCATGAGAGAAAGGTTTCATATACTGGCTCCATCACCTTCAATGGAATACATCAGGCAGGATGGGCGAGGCTGAACACAGGAGCTGGAATTCCATGCAGGTCCTTCGTCAGATGGAAAGGAGGGCAATTAATTGAGACATGCCCATTGCCTCTCAGGATCTGCATTAGTAGGAAGGTGGAATTTGGATCCAGAGCTTGGGGTCAAATCCATGAGTCCCGGTGTGAAAACGAGGCTTCTTAAGCACTAGGTCAATGGCTCACTCTCAGTTATACAAACATTTAGAAGAATTTTAATGATCCATTTTGAGCACTAATTCTGACCTAGGCACTGTCTTAGGTAATAAATGAGCAAGGAAAAAAAGCCTATGTTACAAGGCCTTCCACCTAAAGCTGCTCTTGTTTATTTCAAAGGGAGTTTTATTTTCATGGACAGGAAGGAATGCAGTGACTGGGGAAGATCTGAGGTTTCTGGCAAGTCTACTGAATAAATAATACCTGTACAACCCTTTTTTCTTTACTCCTTTACTGCTTTCATCTAGGATTTACAACACTCTAAAATAGTAGTCAAACCTCAGAACACCCTAGTACTATGCTGATGGGTGTTCCTTCTCTCTGAGATTTAGTAAGGGGCAAAGTGATGGATCAGGGGCTGCCTGGTAAGTTACCTGGAAAGAAATGCAGAACAGAGGATCAGCTCTTTTTCCATAACAGGTAACAATGATACTGCTTCAGCACTGCAAGATAGAATAGATGCCAGTGTGATCACAGAGCTGGAGTTTCACGTCGCCATGCACGACTTGAATAACAGCTTATTTTTGAAGGAATCCGGGGGTCATGGATGGAGGGTAAGGGCTGATGTCTTGGAGCATAGGCTCATATTTTCTTCCTGAATGTCAAAAGGCTTTAACAGACTTTCCTAGTTTGTCATTGCCAGCTGATCCCTGTATATTCCTAATCTCACACTTAGATAGGAGTGACCATTTTTGGGACATTGGTTCTAACTCAGAGATTAATGACGGAAACCATCTAAAGAGAAATGCAGAAGACATGTAGTAAGGTGCAAATGATTGAACAGCATTGAGATGGGACCAATACAGTTCTTTAAATAGTCAAAGCTCACTTTACTCAGGCATATGTCAGGCACTTCTTCCAGGAAGACCTCTTCTGTTAAGTCCCTAAAGAGAAACGCTATTCAGGACAACCAGTCATTCCTAGAACCACCCCGTGGACACGGGTCCTTGTGGACCTTCTAGGTCTGTACCTCCCACTGCTGATCACATCTCTGTCTCAGTTTCCTCTAAGCCTCATCACCTTGACATTGCTCCCAACTGAGCTCTAGTTTTACATGGTAGCAACTCTGGTATGCACCAATTCACATGCTATTCAGGTCCTTGTATATGTGCACAGTATTCATTAATATCTTATTTCTTGATAAAGTCTAAACTTGGTGAGTATAATCATTTGCAATGGACCTAATGGGATGCTAGAACTATGCAATGAACGACATCTGAATTTTTGGAGTTTAGCTGCAAAGTAGAGTGAAATTAAACTCAGAAACTGAATGCACAAAAAAAATATTAGAATAAGTGATGTGTAGGAAAAAAAGCAGTTTATACGACTGCAGATAACAAAACTTGTTACCTAGGATTTCAGAAACATTATCTGAGAGCAAGCGACTTTTACACTAAACTTCACAGATTTTGAACTCAAAGGTACACGGGGCAGAAGGTATAGTAGGAAGAATTCCCAGAGAAACACTAAATGAGAATTTGGAGTCAGTCACTATAGAAAACAGTTAGCAGATTTCTTGAAACACTAGAAATGGAACTACCACATGATGTAGCAATTCTACCACTGGCATATATCCCAAAAGTATAAAATAATTTTATCAAAGAGATAACCTGCTTTACCATGTGTATAATAGCCCAGTCACAATAGCTAAGATATGCAGTCAGGTAAGGTGTTTGATGAATGGAAGACTATTCAACCATAGAGAACTATAAAGTCCTATAATTAGTAGCAAAATGGATTAAACTGAAAGTTCTAAGTAAAATAAGACAGACTAGGAAACACAAATACTGGATGCTCTCTCTCATTTGTTTGGTTTAATTAATCCATTAAATTAAATTGAATCAATTCGAATTAAAAAGAATCTGAACACAAAATGTTAATTACTAAAGACTGGGAAGGGAGGAAGGGAAAAGAGGTATTGGAATAAAAACTCCATAGGAGATGATGAGTGAGGCTAACTGTGACATAGACATTAAATGGTATGAGTTAATTACAGAGAACATTTAGTGATTTTTTTCATAGATAGTGACAAATCTGCTAATATAAAATGCTAAGAATAAGAGAAGCTCAATGTAGGGTATGCAGAAATTCTCTGTAGTAATTCATAATTGTCATTTCGTAAGTTTAAAAGTATTTTACATATTATTTTAATGAAAAAAGATATGTTCTGAGTATGGAATGCAGACTAATACCACATGGGCAGATTAATCATGACGCAAGATGCTTCTGTCCTGTAGCCCAAGAGGATTCAATCCTGGATGGCCAAAGGAAATACTGAGGAAACAGGGATGCATTCACGTGGCATTTAGCACGAGGTGACAACAGGAATGTAGACCTGGAGGGAGCAGGGCGCTTAGCATGACCTGAACGTCATGGTTTCCAGACACGGAAGACATCTTTAGATAGTTTCTATAAAACGCTGTGTAAACGGCTAACAGGTACTCGGACTAATGTGCCAAGAGGAAGGAAAACACGAAGCACCATTTCTCCTGTCACATATCTTGGAAAGAGTTGGCTGAGCTTAGGAGGGCGAGGGGCATGGAAAGCCAGGAAAGTTGACAGGCATGATGTGTGGGTCACTGTTCAGCACGGACAGCGTCAGCGGGGTTCCCAGTGGTCATGCCAAAAACACAGAACTGGGAGGAATCACGAAATCAGTGCTTAAGGAAGGCACGATTTTGAGGAGCAGATTCATTTTGGCTTACAACAGAACAACCCACATAAAAGCATTCTTACGTGTACATATATACACATATGTATACAAATACACACACATATATACAAATATACACATATATTTATGTATACATGAGATATCTTTAGTGTAACTAAAGACGAGATATTAAACTGAGTTAAATATAGAAACATCTGGTATGTTTTTACATGTTCAAATTGTATTGCTGTAATTCTAAGAACTTTTATTATCATGTGTATCTGCATAGTTATATAAAATTGAAATCAAATATGCTACAAATGTTCTAATGATTAATAAATTGATTAACATTATAAGTAGTTATTGGTTTAGAACCCTTGATTTTTTTGTGTGCTTAATCTTATGAACACTTCAAGTAGCATTTGCTTAAAAACCTTTAATTGATTCCAAATTAATCTTAATAATTAAAAGCTTAAGTAATTGTTTCTGTGAGAAAAAATTTCAACAATCCAAACACGGATGGCTAAACTGCTAACAGATAGTATAGACTTACTCAAACACCGCTACTTTATACAAAATTGTGTTTTCCTCCATATAAAACATCAGAGAAATAAGCATTATTTTTAATCAAAAAATGATAAAACTGAAAGAAATTTTGTTGATAGCATGTTTACAATTCAATGTTTTCTATACATCTGATGTAAACGAAAATGAATAAATTTCCAATTCAAAAATTTTTAAGATTTACCTGTTAGAAAATGAGAGTTACAGGGAGAGAAAGAAAACTTTTATCTACTGGTTGAGTCCTCAGATGGTCACTACAGCCAGGACTGCATCAAGGCGGAAGCCAGGAGCCAGCAGCTTCATCTGGGTACCCAATGATCTGGCTGGGGTCCAAGCACTTGGGCCTTCTTGCACTGCCTTTCCCATGGCATTAGCAGGGTATTGGATCAGAAATAGAGCAGCCAAGATATGAACTGTTGTAGATAAGGAATGCTGGTATTGCATGTGGTGGTTTATAACTGGTAAACCACAATGCTGGCCCCAGCTACCAGATTTTTATCCTTAAGTACCTACTGATAACTCAATGCGTGTTATTTCCTCCATGTTTTGATTTGGTAATCTTGAATTCAGTAAATATTTATATAGTTTCCATTAATTAGTTTTAGTATATAATAAAATTCACTGACAAATTGAATGATGTATCCTGAACAAAAATAAAAAAAGTTCATCTTTAATATTTAGCAAGTCACCAAAGAGATCAATCTGTTATTTTGTAATAAATTATCATACTCTAGAAATAGATGAATAAACTCATTAAAGTTTATTATTTTACATCTTAAAATTTATTTAATATTACATAAAAGGACTTTAACATGAATCAAGTTGAAGCACACGATACTCATTTTCTCCATTCCTGATGTGGGGATGCTTGTTCATTATCAGCGGAATGATATGACTTTATGTATTTGGACATTCACAACTAATAGCAGCAAAGTAATCAGGTGATAGGACTTTAGCTAATACATGCTAATGTTTCCCTTCTGCCATGTCTAGGAGTAAAATCACCAAGTCAGTTTATATGTAAACCACCTTCTGAGTCAGAAAACTAACTACTACAAGTACACCCAAGGCTTTGGTACATACTGTCTAATCAAGATTCACAGTGCTAGTATAGTTTATTTTCCTCCAACTCAAACTAACTCTCCTCTTCAATTAGGGACATAAATTGAAATATAAGTGAGGTTAGACTTCCTTCTATATATCTATGTGTTATTAGTATTTTCTTGTGGTTAATCCATAAGTCTTTAGTAAGTAAAATATGTATTATGGTTGTGTCCTTACCACCTACTTTAAACCATGTATGAATAATATGTTGTCAGCATAGAGTATTTGGAAAGTGCATAAAATGCTAGCAGTTCAAATGGGGAGGGAAAGTGATGCTCCAAAATTGAGATAAAAACCACTGCATATAATTTTGGGGTGCAGATCCAAAACCTAAAAGTCTTCTATCTGCATTCTGAGAACTAATCATTTACCAACTACTGCCAACTCTTCCCTATGAGACCTCTGATGAGCCTTTTCGGTTTTTTTCCCGCATTAGCGACTGATGATTCCTAAAGAGTCCTCTAATCGCTTTTCTGAATTCCATCTCCCTGCAACTTTCAAAGCTCCCAGCTTACAGTTCTTCAGGATGCGGCTGGAAAAACAGATCCTACCCTAAAATGATGGCTCCGCCCTGCTGGGTGCTTCATTGTGCTTTCCCGATAATCTACTGCTGTGACAATCAAAACATCTTTCTGGTTTTCTCCCCTCTTAGTATCCTGCCAGAATCTTCCATCACCTGCATCACATACAATCTTTATTAAGAAATTATCTGTGTCAGTTGTCTTTCCTTAAAAATGTAATGTTCCCATACCACTGAATTTTCTGCCAAGCCATTTTTAAAATTAATTTTCTGTTTATTTCTGCCCAAAGATAGTCCTTCTTTGAAGTTCAGCTCAGACATCACCTTCAGGATGAAGACAATAGGATCTGACTTCTCTCACCTCAAGTATGCATCTTTTTTCTTCTCATTTCATCAGACTTTTGTAAATACTGCAGTTATGGAAGATATAATATCAAAATTCAGTTTCTGATTTGCATGTCTAGTTTGCTAGTTGGTGTGACTTCATTTGTGGTAGAGACCCTGCCTTTGGATTTGGATAAAATGTCTTAGTGAGGATCTTCCAGTGGAAGAACCTGACAGGAGTATTCCAGAGCAAGCAATTCAGTGAGGAATGCTCCGGCGGAGGCAGACAGATGAGCAACAAGTGAAGTAGGACCGGGAAGGGGAAGAAGCCAGCCCAAGTTGGGATTTCAGCATAAAACTCTGACAGTCTACACCAGTCTGATTCCAGAGGGAAATTGTGGAGTGTTATTAAGCCTTGGGGTAACCATAATTTAAGCAGTATGGGCTTTGTCTGAGCTCTCCAAGCCTTCCTTAAGCACAAGCTGAATGGCAGTGCTCCAAAGACAAACCTCGTGTAGGTACTCATTATATCTGAATGGCTGGTTGGCTTGATAACAAATTAGGGAACTTGGGGCTGCTTAAAAGACAACAGGGAGACATTGAAAACATTTGATGAAGAGAGCAGTACCTTCAAAGTGATAAATTAAGTAAATTAGTTTAGAAGCAGTGTGCAGAACAGGTTAATGAAAAGAAAATCTAAAAACAGGAATGTATTTAAGAGAAAATTGCCATGGTAATGGAGGTTCGTTTTAGCTTGGGAGCAGAGTAACGGAAGGTAGGATACAATTTGGAATCAGATCACAAATGAAGATTGAATCACACTTTATGACTAACTCCATATGTGGGACAAAGGAAAATAGATTTTTTTTAAAAAAATGAAGAATTTGTACACCAGCACAACATCACTCACTTACAGAAAGGGAAAATTAGGACACAATGGAGTTTGAGTTAGAGTGTGCTAGGATTGGGTTAAAATTAAAACTCAGCTACGAGGGCCTGGTGCTTAGCCTAGCGGCTAAAGTCCTCGCCTTGTATGTGCCAGGATCCCACGTGAGTCCCAGCTGCTCCACTTCCTATCCAGCTCCCTGCTAATGGCCTGAGAGAGCAAGAGAGGATGGCCTGGGACTTTGGGACCCTGCACAAGCTTTGGAGACCTGGAAGAAGATCCTGTCTCCTGGCTTTAGATTGGCTCAGTTCTGGCCTCTTGGGAAATGATCCAGCAGATGGAGGATCTTTCTCTCAGTCTGTCATTCTCTCTTTAAATCTAACTTGCCAATGAAAATAAATAAATCTTTTTAATAAAAAACCTCAGCTATGATAAAGGACAAATAAACAATGAGCATGTCTCTCGGAGAGGCACAGCTTGCTCTTGGTAACCATATGTCTCTGAAATAGACATATCAGGCTTAATACGGGAGAGGGCAAGATATGGGATGGAGAAACTTCAAAACAGAGACTACAAAAGAAAGGTATTAAATAATAAACAGCTATACAAATTACTGCATGTAGAAATAGGAAGGAAGGAAATGATGAAAAGGCAGAGCAAGAGGAAGTAGATGTGATATTCTGTAAGTGTCCAACAGTAATATTTGAAGATTGCTTAGCATTGCTCAATAGAAAACAAAAGAAATGAAGGTCCTAACAATGCCAAACAATCAATAAAGCCCTCACCTCGTATGTGATGCGGCATATAGGATAGTAGGCATAAATGATAGTAGGATTTTTTTTTACCAAATAATATCCTAATCTAGGGACCAATACCCAAAAAAACCAAAACAAATTTTTGTGATATTAATTAAAGTAGGTAGTTTCAGTTTTTTTAAGTGAGGAAAATCATCCATTAAGGAGCATATTTGATTTTTTGAAGTGTGATTTATATCAATATGCATAAATAAACACTTGAGCCATCATACACTCCCTTTCCTCGGGATACGTTTGCAGGACGCTAGATTGGAAGCGCAGAGTGTTGAAGACTTAAACTGTTTCTCTGATTCGGAATGATTTGCTGTACCAAAGTATCTACCCCATTTCCAGTGCTTTGAGGTCAACGCATCATACCTTGGAACCTGTACTTTGACTCTAGGTGCTGACTAAGTACGGCCCCTTCCTGTCCTCCAGCTTCTTGTTGATTTGAGCAGTACACAGAATGTTATTTTTCAGGATCCTTCCATGCTGGAGCAGAGATTGGCACAGGTTCAGCTAATGCCATGAGAGTTAGGTATTCTACAAGTGTCTGTCCTCACCCATGTACTTTCAGAAACATGGAAGGGCTTGAATCACATTGCTTGAAAGGGGTTCTATATATATTCTTAAACTTTCTTCAAATTCTTTTTCTAAGGTTCCCCACCTATTCCTGAAGGAACCTAACAATGCATGAAATTAGAAAGAAAATTAGTCAGCAGCCCATAAATATCCCCCTTGGTTTCCCTCCTCTCAGATATTCTTTCTATATTAATTCTCCCACTTGATGCTGCCTTTCATTGATAACGTTGGGTTGGTTCACAGATGGAATAAATGAAGCCTACTGAGAATTGACCTGGCAGTGACCAGATTTCCAACTTCATGATGGCTTGTTTGAAGTTACTGTGAATCATAACTTACAATACCTTTGGGAGCTCCTTTAAGGCTTAGGACCAACCACAGTGGTATCTGCTTGATAACACATCATTTCTTGACTCCCTACATTTTTTTCTCCCATATTTTTCCATGTCAATATTGATGTTACTCAGTATTATACGTTTGCAACATTGCATTCTTGGGCAAGGGTATGTCCCTGAAAGGTGCTGAGGGGTGACAATATGAACTTATTCATGACTTTTTGGACTCCCTCTGGGCATCACATTCAGAGAGGTCTGAAGCGTTGTGAGAGCAGAAACAAAGACCTTTCAGAGAGACAGGTTATGGACTCTAAATAGATGATGATATCATTAATCTAGGAGAAATGCTGAATTTTTCTTTGCAAATGTACAATGAGATTGCCTTACTGACCAAAAAAAAAAAAAAATCTTCATTTATTTATTTGAAAGAGCAACACCAGAGAGGGAGAAACAGAGAAAGGTCTTCCATTCACTCTATCACTCCCAAATGGCCACAGATGCCAGGACTGAGACTGGTGAAGCCAGGAGCCAGGAACTCCATTCACAGTTCCCACATGGGTTGCAGGGACGCAAGCACACGTAAGCCATGTTTTGCCTTCCTAGGTACATCGGCAGGAAGCTAGATCAGAAGCTGGGTAGGCTGCACTTGAAGCCAAATTCTGATCATGGATGCTAGAGTCACAAACAGGTTACTGTTGTGCCTCAGTGGGAGTTCCAAGATGGTTTCCACTACATAGTAATATTTATTCAATTTATTTAATATTTAACATTATATTAAAAGAGTCCAACACAGACACTGCTCTACTCCTCATTTTAGAAGGGAGATATTGAGATTGGTAGTAAGTAATGGGAAGTATGTCAATGTCCTAATGTGAAGCCCAAGTATGCCCAGAGCTCATGGCATACCTATTACATCACTTCTGCCAGGGACGCTGTCATACCTTAGACTTAGTGGGGAGGTGAAGACAGGAGACATGTGCTAGGAAACTGACAGTAAGAGCAATATACGGAGAAGTAGAAATAATGAGTGGAGACAACTCTTACATGAGTTTGGCAGCGAGGGAAAAAAAATATGGGATAATAGGCATGACATAGACGCTTTATTTTGTTTTCTTAGTTTCCTTGTTAGCCTTGGAGAAACTTCTTGCTGCATGCTTAGCAAGTGGAAGTGTTGCAACAAATATTTGATGTTAACTTAATATGGATCATTTCTCATGTTTGAAGAATTACTATTGATATAAGTAAATCTCATTGTTTATTCTTACTTCCTTAGTTTTTTCCCCTTAATATCATTTTTCTGTTCTAGGTTTGTCATCAAGGATAATCTATCACGCTTAGTTTTTATGTCTCCTTAAGTTCCACCTTGTTCTATCAGCTTTGTGGACCTTCACCATTTTCATGATCTTAATACTCCTGAGGGATGTTGCCTGGATACTGTGTAGAACATTATTAAATTGGGATTTTCCAGATAGTTCTCTTATTATTACACTGAGTTCATATGTTTGGGAGAAGACTACAGAGGAAAAATTCCATTTCCATATCATGACATGAAGGTGATGCTCTCAATGAGGCTAATCAATAATGATATTATTAAATTTGATAATGTGTCTGAAGAGTTTTTGAAGTTTTCAAAATGTATAGATTTTTTTTATTGTACTACTGTGATCTTTGAGGCCAAGATGCTAAGCACAGTACATAATTAAATAGGCAGTATGTTCCATGTCATCTAAGATAATCAACCCACAAATCATTTGTACTTCTTCTGCATGATGTATTTCTCTAATGTTTTCTATTTGCTTATTTATACAGGTGCTTATCAGATCACTATGGATACAGGGAGATTTAATTTGTTTTTTTTAATGTATTTTTTATTAGATTTTGACAATCTTTACATAGTTAATTAGGGTAAAAAGTTCAAGGGCTACAGGAAAGTGGGTAAGACTATTATTTTTTCCATATTGTTTCCTTCATGTTTAAACGGGAGTATTAAGAGAGAAAGCCCACCCTAATTAATCCTGTGATACTGGCAGTTGTTAGAGTTGGTGGTTTTTATCCCTTAGATATATCCTCCTTATTAAACATTCTGGAGTCTTTTTTGTGGATAAAAAAATATTATTTTCTGTAACTACAATATATTGCAAATACATCTTGTATTGGAGCCATTCCATGAATCAGGAAATTCTCTACAGAATTCCTCTCTGTTTTAAATTAGAGAATAATAATAAAAATATAAAACACATGGCTGAATTTTCCTTCTTTTATGTCTCTTCATCTAGAAAACAAGGAATTACATGTGTAGATACTAACCTGTGCACTTACCTATAATTTTTCAGGTATAACCACCCATTTTTACATTTAGGTAAACATTAATATATAGTGATGTCTTCAACTGTAATCCATTTCCAAATGATCATTCTTTTTGGTTATCTGGAACTTCCTGCTCTAGAAGCGAGAAACCTTGTTCCTATAATTTGTCACCCATTTACTTAGTTTCAGAATTCTTAGCTTGTATCCGTGTGTGAAAGCACTTCCTAAAACTATGAACTTAACCTACAGATGGCTGAGAACATCTGACTCCACTTTCAGTCATCTTGTACCCTGTTAAAGGCAGCTGATATTGGTTTATTTCTCATCTCTCTATTTTATTCCACGGGCATTTATACCTATACAACTATGTACTGATTGTGTATGCTGCCTTAAGCTTTGAAACTACATAGCAAATGCCCTCCAACTTTGTTCTTCTTCAGTATTGCTTTAGTTATTTCATATGTTTTACCTCTTCACATAAACTTTAGAATAATTAATTCATATATGCAAATATCATAGTGAGATTTTCATTGGGACTTGTAAAGTATGAATATGAAATGTTGAATCATTTATTTAGCTCTTTGAGTTTTTTCATTTGTGCTCTGAGGTTTTCCTTATACAGATCTTAAATAGAGTTGATTAAATTTATACCTAAGTATGTTACTTTTTTGATGCTGATGTTAAAGTTTTATCATGTTTTAATTAGGATGCCAAAATATATATTTATGACATATAGTTGGCTGTCCATATCAATTAATTGGTTCCTCATTCAGAACCCACCAATATTCATTTTTTTAAAGCAATAAAATATAAAACGATTTTTGTCGCATCCATATCTTTAGGTACTCTCAGCGATGTAGAGAAGATGTAAAGAACATATCAGTTTATGCATGTATGTTTCTGTACTTCTTTGTATCTAATTTCACTCATAACAAGAACCATCAGGTCAAGGAAATAGAACATGTCTGGCATTTTTCAATTATTCAAGGTACTGCCACCAACTCTAAATCATAGTCATACACTTGAAATAATATATTTTCAAGTTCAAATGAGGGGATTTTTGAAAAATAATAAATGTAATTATTCACTTATGAGCAGAACTAATTCAATTGTTTACTGATGAGGAGAGATGCCGCGGAAGGGAAGCACGGTTTAGAAATGTGAAGCCAGGTGGTGGCCTAGCCAGGAGGATAATCGGAATTTCTAGGTTACTATCATGTCTTTTTTCTTTTTATTTCATTTTATGACACAGTTTCATAGGCTCAGGGCTTCACCCAACCCCTCCCCATGCCCTCCTCCCATGGTGGATTCCTCCACATTGTTGCAGTGGTAGAGTTTATATCCAGTCATGTCATATCATTTTGATTATTTCTCTCTACTGATGAGCTTATTTCAAGTACATTTGTTTAATCCACAGAAATTGTACCTTGAACTAAGTCCCTTTAACATAAAAGTAAATTATACTGATCTTGGCTTTAATATGAGTGCTTTAGCATCGATAGTTTACTCAGAATAATTTTAAAGCCTATGCCAGCTTTAAAACGCACTTTTAATATACAACTGAAAATTATGAAGGACTTCATAAGAGATTTACAAATAGAGTTTTGCATTAAGTAAATGAAAGTCAATATGAATAATAAAAGCACCACTTAACATGATAGATAGATTCATTATGGGTAAGGATCAAATTATTGAAGAAAGCTTGTAGGGAAAGATTATAAATGCATGAATTTCATATAAAACAGCAGCCAAAGAAACACTAGTGGAAGAATTTAAATATACATGGACTTCGTATTTACACAAATCCTAAGGTTTTAAGCTATAGGCATGTTTGCTGGTAGCTATTTTCTTATCAATTTAAACATATATTATGTTCAGCATTGGCTTCGTGCACAAATGGGGCACCTTCTTTTGATATTAAAGTAACATCACAGCAGTATTCAGTGGAAAGGCCACTATATCTCATAGACTCAGAACACAGCTCATATTCTATGGCATAGCTGGTGATGATAAACACACGAGCGGACAGACATATGTAAGAATGTCAGAGGAAAGATACACCCATCAAGCAATCTAAGACATTAAGTCAAATGAATTATCAAAAAAAATGTGACACATAGCTAAATTATTTCTATCCATCTAGAAACACTCAATACAAGCTACCATGGTTTTTAACACAACGTTATGTTTTAAGCAATTGGTAAAAACAACCTCCAAATTTTATTCCCATGAATATAGTTAGGGCCACACACAAATTCTGTTTCTAATATAAGTGCCACTTCAATTCTCGGTTGTTCTACTTCTAACCTAGCTCCCTGGAAATGCAACAGAAAATTGCCCAGGAGTGTTCCTCTTTGCTTAAAAAACCCATTGAGGAATGAATATAAATTATTTAATGACTGCTGCAAATCCGGAAATGACAACAAAACTAAAGCTATTAGCTTAGTTTTTATCCCAAGAAAACTGAGTTGAAGGATTGAAAATATCAAAACAGAGCAAAGCACAGAACTAACTGCCAGTATTAAGTTAGAAACATTGATGTAATCATAGAGATGCACAGTAACTACTTGAATAATTGAATCAGCATTAGGAGCAAGTTTTTCCTTGGCTATTCCACCTAAAGCACACTTTATTCTTAGGATTAGAAGCCAGCAATTAGATTTTATATTTTTCCTAACATTTATGAATTCACTTGAAAGGCACAACTTTAGAGAGAGAGAGTGAATGAGAGTGCATGAGAGAGAGAAAAAGACCAAGAGTTACTTCGCATCACTTGGATCACCCCACATGTGCCAGCAACAGTTACAGCGTGGTCAGTCTGCATCCAGGAGCCAGGAACTCCAAGGCAGATTTCCAAAATGGATGGTTGGAAGCCTGGTGCTCAAGCCTCTACTTTTTGCCTCCCAAGGTTATTGGTAGGAAGGTAAATTGGAAACACCCAAAACCAAACCCTGAGATGCCTCTATGAGACACTGGTGTTTCAAGCAGTTTCTTGACTAGGACCCCACAATGCTTTCTAGCCAGGCTTGTTTACCAAGAGATTGTGTAAGAAGTGAAAACTGAAGAATGTGCATTTAACTCCAAAATGCAAGACTCACTAAAAACATTCACTGTGGCACCATTTAACAGACTGAATAATCTTCTGAAATTGCTTATTTTGTTTATATATTCTTATTTGTAAGTATAAGGGCTTGCATATATTTTATTTGTATGACATTTGTACGTTTCAATCAAATAAAAGAGAAAAATGTGCAGACATAAAGCACAGTTACTTAGAACAAGTCATGTTTGTA
The DNA here is from genome assembly GCF_017591425.1 of Ochotona curzoniae. Classification (NCBI taxonomy): domain Eukaryota; kingdom Metazoa; phylum Chordata; class Mammalia; order Lagomorpha; family Ochotonidae; genus Ochotona; species Ochotona curzoniae. The sequence continues at coordinate 14,182,436 of NW_024466502.1, forward strand.
TGTGACCAGAGAACTGCAATAAACTGTAGATGCACTATTCATACACCTGATTGTACACATACATGTAGTCACACACATCTGTATTTGTGTCTACCAGGATACATTCATTCAACATGTACCACGTTACAATAAACACCTTTATTTGTAATAGAACAAATAAAAATGATGAACCCATTCAGAATAAGACATAATCTTCATGTTTCTTTTCAACATATCAAAGCCTGGAAAAATGCCTTACCACTTTTAGATAATTCAATAAATTTCTATTGAAAGAATGAAAGAATATGCTACTTGATCATATCCTCTAATTAGCACAGAAAACATTTTAAAAATTAATTACAGCACAGTCAGAGTAATGTCAGAGCTTGCCTCCATTAATTTAATGTGAAGGCACCATCGAGTCTGTGTGTTAGAACTGTCTCCCCAAAGTATTACAGGAGTGCCTCATCTCTGTGATGAACTCAAAAGCAATTTTTATGTTAACTTCTGAACTTAGGCATTCTGTTTTGCAATGATGCTTTATAGTAGAGACCCCAGCATCCTGTGGATGGCTGGTACTCGCCTGTCATGAGGCCTCTTGGTACCCAGATCACAGAGGCGAATCACAGCCACAGTGTGATACCTGCAGCTGGGGAGCAGGGATTCTCTACTTTCTCAAATGAGAATCCTGCATTTTAATTCTGTTTCTGCTCAGGAAACTTAGCAACAACTCTGACTCAACATGTATACTATCTCCTCTCCTGGTGCTCTGAAAATGGTGATGTGAAAATCGACCCATTTTCACTGCATCAGTAGATGCATACATGTACTGCACACATTTCCACAACATTTGTTAGAAAGATGTCAGCAAATTGGAAAGATAAGGAACTTATTTTTTACAAATCCTGCACTGATTTTTGACACTAACTTGTGAAAGGCTGATGAAGGATTTCTTCAAAGTTCAACAAAAAAGAAAAGGATGTCTGTTCTCACTGTTTCTCTTCGAGATTATGCTGTGGTTTCAGTAAAAGCATTAGGGAAAGAAAAATATATAAAACATATAAAGTAGAAGAAAGAAAAGTATATTCAAGGTAGGTATCCATCCACTTAGAATATTCTCAAAACAAACCTGAAACCTTTAAGGTAACACAATGGCACACTACTAGTCAAATAGATGGGAAAAAAGAGTCTAAAATTAATTCTCGAAGTTAAAAAATGGAAATAAAAACTTCATAGTATCATTTATGTAAAAATACCACATTTATAACTTACCAAAATTCAAGAAACTATTAGGAATATATCTAACAGGTGGCCAGTGTTGTGGCATAGCTTGTTTGACTGCCGTTTGACATGCTGGCACCCATTTTTGAGGGCAGGTTCAAGCCATGGTTGCTGTGCTTCCAATCAACTTTCTGATAATTAACCTGAGAAAGGAGCAGCAAGTGATCTACAAACACAGCTTACAGCTAATCATGTGAAAGACGCAGATGGAGTTCATAGCTGCTGATCTGAACCACCCCAAAAGCTACCCAGACATGGCTATTGTTTCCATTTTAGAAGCAGACCACAGGATGAGACATCTGTCTCCTTTTCTCTCTCTTTGCCTTTCAAATGCATAAATGAACAAAACTCTTAACAAAATGCCTAACAAAATATATGTAAGATTTATGCACCAAAAATTAAAAATCATTGGCAAGAACAATCTATCTAGATGCAAATAGTGTAAGATATATATACAAATTGAAAGAACAAACTTGGCCAAATACTAATTTTCTCCAAAACAGAGCTGCAGAATCAATGCATTACTCATCAAAAGCTCAGTAGGTGTGTTATATAAGAATTCTAAAACTTATAAGAAAATGCAAAAGCCTGAAAACAATGAAAACATTTTTTTAAATAGCAAAAGTAGAAAAGTTGCATTATCTGATTTTTTAAGGTTGATTAAGGAGTCATTATTAACCAAGCTTGGTGGTAACAGGGCCCACTAGACGTAGCACATCACCAGCCCATATGGCAGTCCAATCAATCAGAACCCCACGAGAAAGTCATTCCCCTGAAGTCCATCCGTTAAAGTGAAGACCTAGGTCCCAGCAAAGGTGAGGCTTCGCAGTAATGCAATGTGGGCAGAGAAGCCAAGGAAAGGTATTTCCCTGCATTTCCTGCAGCTCTGGAAATGTATCCAGGTTATTCGCTGTATGTCTCTTAGGATAACTTGTGTTGTTGGGGAAGCAGCCCCCCTGAGGTTCCAGGTGATGATAGGTGAGTATCACAGGTGAGCAGGAGTGGCTTATCTTATAATCAAAGATGATGTAAAGACAAACATGTATCAACGGAATTAAGAACACAGACATCTGCACATACCCACAGTAGGGTCAGTGGATACTGTGCAGTGAATAATCCTCAGTGGTAAAGAAAGATCTCCTCAAAAGCCCCATGCTGCAATAATTGGACATATATGCTAAAGGAATGAGAAAAGGGCAGATAGAATGAAATAAAATTTTTCAGTGATATATATGTTGAGTCTATATAAAAAATTCTTATGAATCAATATTAAAAAGTCCAACCAATTTAGTAATAAAAAAGGTAAACCATTTGGACACTTCTCAGTGATTAATATGACACAAAAATGATGGCCAATGTCAATAATCATTATGAGGATGCAATTTAAGTCTTCATAAAACATAACCATTTACTTACTATACACTTAAAAGTAAAGATAACTAAACCATGTTCTGGAAAAGGTGAAAATCAACTAAAGTCTCATAAATGCCTGATAAGAATATGAATTATTTCAGCCACGTTGGCAAACAAGATTAGCCATCTGTTTTGTGAATTAACACATAAACTATAAGATTCTATTAATAAGTTTTCATTGGCAAAATTAAAATAAATGTCCATATCAAAATCTGTATACAAGTATCTGCAGTAGTTGTTACTGGAACAGCTCCTAACTGAAAACAATTACAATGTTTTTTGTGCCATTTCAACTCAAAAGAACACTACCTAGGCGCCCCCCCCCCGAACACCCCAACCAAATAAATGGAAACCTTAAACAGCAACAAGACAACACAAAAGTGGGAACATTGATATGCATAAAAAAAACACTGAATCTAAAAGTCATTATGCTAATAAAAAGAATAAAGACTTCAAAACAAAAGCAAAAGTGGCATTCATGGTCCCAGCAAGACCTGGGACCGATACAAGTGGATTGGCAAGAATTGGGCAATAGGAATTTCCAGAACATTGCGATTTTTTTTTAAGATCATGCTAATGGTAGTTTCAGTAGCAATTTACCAGTGCATGCTTCAGTTGCACACAGAAAACTAATGGATGCCAACTTGCTAAATTATGCAGCTAAAATACAGAATAACTATAAGATTTCAAACACAGATGTCGAGCACCTAGATGAGCCTAACAACTGCTTTCAAATGTAACAAATCCTCCTTTGGTCATATATCATCTCCTCCCCACATTTTGGAGAGTATTTGTAGACTGCCATGAACATTCCTTTTTTTTTTTTGTAAACTTTCGACCACATTCAAGTTTTATATTCATCAGTATTTTCAATGCATTCAATTAAAAATACTTTGTGCCACCTCATTTTACCATAGCCCCAGAAAAAAATGCTCTATTTTATGTTGTATAAATGTGTTCATTATGAGGGGGCTTTAAAAAGACTGAATGGTGAGAAGCTCCACCATCCTTAGCCATAGATTATCAGAAAAGCAAAGCAGAACTGTTTTCAGGGGAAGTTTTCAGATGAGGCGTGACAGCAGGGCAGTAAAGAAAGAATACAGGCACGCCATGATCTGTTGCACCACCAACTCCTACCGGCTGCATCTACACAGCCAGCTGCATGCTGGAAAACAACACGTTCCCAAGTAGGAACAAGTAGGAACACGTTCCCAAGTCAGAAGACACCGCTGCACTTCTACTAGGACGAACGTCAACAGCGGGAGAAGTTCATGGTGCTGCTGAGGCTTCAGCTCCAGTCTGGAGAACTGACTGGATATGAGCAACCATCTTGCATCAAAAAGGAAGCATCCACTCAATCCTGAGTAACTTAAAAAGATAGAAATCACAGCAGCTTTGTTCTCATAAAACAAAGGGATGAAATCAGAAAAAAAAGAAGAGCAATAGGACGTTTGCAAACACATGGAAATTAACATCCTGGTGTGGATGTAAGGAGAAAGGTACCCTCCTTCACTGCTGGTGGGAGTGCAGGCTAGGGAAGTCAGTATGGAGAGTGCGTAAAGAATTGCAAATAAACCTGTCATATGATCCAGCTATCCTGCTCCTAAGCATACATTCAAAGGAAATGAAATCTACATATAAGAAAGGCATCTGTAATCCTACATTTACAACAGTGCAATATACAATAGCAAAGACAAGGAAACAACCCGGATTCCATTCAAAAAGGAGTGGATAAAGAAACTGTGGTACATCTACTCCATAGAATACTTCTCAGCCATTAAAATGAATGAAATTCTACCCTTTGCAACCAAATGATCCCGACTAGAGACCATTATACTCAGTGCAATAAGTCAATCTCAGAAGGACAAATACCATAAGTTCTCTCTTGATATAAGGCAGCCTTCATGTAAATTTTAAAATCAATAGCTTTTACAGTACTGCTTTTGCTGCAACTCATGGGTTTTGATATTTTTGTTTTTATTTTCATTTCTTCAAAATAGTTGTTTTTCTCTTAATAAATTCTTCACTGACTACACAAAATTCCTGGGCATCTCCAGACAGAAGAGAATGCTATGTCAAGGTAACAGTCCATGCGGTGTGTTTGCCATGTTAAGGCATTCACATATTCACAGGACTTCATTCAGGATTTCACAGAACCTGTGACACAGTGGTCTTTAAAACCTGTTGAGACAGCCATCTGACTCCTTTCATATTTTCCAGTAAGCACAGAACAGGTGGGAAACTGCATAGCTGAAATGCAACCAAAGATGATTTGATACTTTTTGATGCTCTTGAGAATAGAGTCTATTCTTCAATGAATAACATTACGAGAGAGAAAATAAGATTATAATGTAATATAAAGCAATCTACTATTCATCACTGAATTTAATGGGTAAGTTATGACAAGATTATTTCTAATATCAGGATTCTGTGGATGGTATTACTCTCATAATTTTTGAGCTTTTTAACAAAATGTTTTACTGAACACATTTAGGCATATTATATAAAAAATAGAGTGAGTTTTAGTAGAAGATACTATATAGTGCATAGTCCATTTATACTCACATATAAAATTTACATGTTATGGGTAGATTGACACATCTATAATTACTAATACAAGAGTTTAAGAGATCTGTATTGGTATCTGTATCCAAGAAAATATTAGAAAGAAGTATCTCATTTAGGAAAGTGGAATTTCACAAATCTTTTGTATCAAGTAACCACTGAGAATTTTGTTTCTTCCCTGAATGATTTCCCTTCCAACTAGACTAAAAAGTAGTTTGCTTCATGCTCTTTGTTTTCGACATATACTACAAGTGATGATGGTAACTACAAAGAGACAAATATGGTACAAGTATTTTTTACAGAAATTTGAAGCTTCGCAGACAGCAGGTTCATAGGGGGACAACGTATTTGAGATGACAAAAAAGTAGAAGAGATTCTAGAGACCAGGGCAACATGGAGGACCACTGCAAGAAAGAACTGGGAGATGTGTGGCAGGTCCAGGGCTGTGAGAGGACAGCGAGGCACCGTGGATGGGTCACGTTGCTGACTCTGGAATGGTCACCACTTGCTGTCTCTTCCGTTGCCTCTGTTACTAGACCAACTGAGATTTCCCTTTGCTTCATTCATCAAATTTAAGAAAGAAGAAGTTTTGGATTCTCACTGGACTCGGCAGCACTTCATTTACCAAATTTGCAGAAAAACATGTCAACAATCAGTTATATATCATTTTCTGAAGCTTTTTGTCTCCTCTCTCCTGTAATGAAATCGACGAGCCATACATCAGGCCACTTGACGTTATCCCACTGAGGTTCTCCTCATTTGCCTCTTTTTCTTTCCCATTTCGGCGTGTCTCCATTTTGATGGGGTTATGTTCACCATCTTTTCGTTGCACTGACTAACCAACACATTTTTCATCTCAGGCGTTATGATATTTGATAACCTCCAGATGATCATTTACACCAGTGCTATATTACCAAAGTGTGCTCTTTCATGCTTTCTTCTACTTTCTCAAATCCGGATATTTATCATTTTTAATGTGATCATTTATTAATTTCTGATGAAATGTATCATTCTGGGTCTGCTTCCAGTACTTTTTCTTCATCATTTTAGTCTATATCCCCTGCCTCTCTACCTTTCTGATAGTTTTATTCGATGCCAGACATGCTGAGTCTTAACTTAGTCTGTCCTGAATATTTTTGCACCTTCCTAAATGTTCTTATGCTTTATTCTAGGATGTAGTCAAGTTACTTAAGAAAGAAAAAAAAATGCTTTTCAAGGCAACTTTTAAAGTTTATGTGGTGAGACTAGCACATCTGCTAACTGAAGTACAATTTTTTTTTCTACACTAATGACATACTAACCTTTGGAGTATAATAACTAGTTCAACTTTTTTTTCCTACTTCTTCTTGTGGGAACACAAATTATTCATGGTCCTATGTGAATGGCAGGGATTTTTCTAGCTTCTTCTCACTAGCAATTCTTCCTGCACTCTTGGGTAGCTTCCTCACATACATGTGTTGATCAGTATTCAGTGGATGATTCCAGAGAAATCCTGTGCAAATCTCTAATGGTCCATAAACACTTTTTTCTCAATTATTCTGCCACATAATGTTTTTGTTTCCTTACCATTTCTGAATTCTCAGTACTGTCATGGAGAGCTAAATATAATGATCAGCTAAATTTCATGATCAGATTTCTGTATTAGAAAAAGAAAATAAGTAGTAATCTGGAAAATGAATTAGAAAGGACAGAGCAATTAGGAGATGAGGAATCCCAGACTAAGAACTATGAGGACATTAGCCAGAATAGCGCAGTGTGGGTAGAGAGGAGATCGCGTATTCAAGAGTTATTTAGCAGGGAAAAGAAACAAGACTTGGTCTTGAATTCATAACAGATGTGAATGGGAAATAGAAACGCCTGAGCTTCCACCTGAGATGAATGGGTCAAAAATCAAAACCTAGAAGGGACAAGGCAAACAAGGTTGACAGGTTCACTTTTCTGAATACTAAGTTTCTGATGCATATGGTCCAGCCGTGGAAGTCTGCCTGATCAGTGGATGATCCAGGTCAATGAACTAGTCTCTCCCTCAGGGCAGAAAGCTCCTGCCATGGGCGAGGAGGAGGACTCAGACGCCGAGGCTGCAGCAGGTATTGAACCCGAGACATCCAGGCTTCACCTGTAACTTGGGTCTTCAGCAACGTCTTCATCAAGTATCACACCTAAAAATCCTGGACAGCAGTCTAGCTGGACCAGCCAAGAGGACAGGGAAAGAACCATTTCTATCTTTTTTTTTTAATACCCAGGAGATTTCCCGAGATTTGACACGCATTTGCTGCTATAAGCAGGCTAGCTCCGACTTTAGGCCAAACTGATTTTGTGCTTCTCCTCCACAGCAGATGAGAGCACGGAGGGACCTGCTCATGGCAGTTATATTTGCAGCAGTGTGAAGTGATCACTTACAACTTTGCAAGAGGGGCAGGGAAACCAACGCAGCAAGCATAGCTGGGCCTGGTGAACCAGGTCCTACGCATACCAAAAGCTGTGTGTTTATTGCTGTACCAAAACCAAAAGGAAAAAAAAATGTTTACATAAATGCCATTCTGTCATCAAGAATTTTCGTTATACCTGTTTATTTTATGAAACAGCTTTCTGATGCAAAACATTTGATATATTTTTTGACATGATCCCCTACTACTGCTTAATAGACTCCTTGAAACACACAAAAACATTTCTATTCAAAATGCAATTTGGGAATAGTGGTTAGTGGTTCCTAGATTCTAATAGGAAAGTCAAACAATAAGAAAGCACACGAGTTGCCCAAATAGACAGTGAAGCCTCTTGCGAAAAGAACAGTAGATGACGTTAGACTCAATCCGATATATTCTACAACCCGTCTCTAATTGTCTTGGTCATTGTGCACCAGGGCCATGAGGGGAGGAAGAAAAAAGCGATCATGGTCTTTTTTTTTTCAGGTTTACTAAGATCTGCATTTACTTTTCTGAATCTACATTTATTTTTCTGTATCTACATTTATTTTTCTGTATCAATTCTGGCCCTGGAATTCCAAAAAGTTCAAATGCAGGTAGAGAAGGCAGGTGCATGAATAGATGCTATATGTCCAGGGATGTTACGGCAGGAGGAAAGAACTCACCCTAACAAAGCGCGTGTCACTTTCAAATATCTACAGGCGGGTCTTCATTACCAGGTGCTCAGCCAGATATGCTGATCATTCTAACAGAAAGACAATGGACAGAGCAAGAGAAAGCTGTTTCCTTTCCTCTGGGTTAGGCTGGGTCAGTGTGAAGGAACCCTGGTTTCCAGGAATGAGCATGATTTTTTTTTTAAGATTTATTTGTTTTTATTATGAAGTCACATATACAGAGAGGAGGAGAGATAGAGAGGAAGATCTTCTGTCTGATGATTCACTCCCCAAGTGACCGCAACGGCCGGTGTTGCGCCTATCCAAAGCCAGGAGTCAGGAGCTTCTTCCAGGTCTCCCACGTGGGTGCAAGGCTTTGGGCCATCCTCGACTGCTTTCTCAGGCCACAGGCAGGGAGCTGGATGGGAAGTGGAGCTGCTGGGATCTGAACTGGGGCCCACATGGGATCCTGGCGTGTTCAAGGTGAGGACTTTAGCTGCTAGGCCATGAAGCCAGACCCCAAAGAAGCACAGTTTTAAGGAAGCTGAGCCATACCTCTACTTACTAACCTGCTTATTTCCTCTCCTTTCACATTCAAGCATGTCAAGCCTAGCCTTCATTGTTAGTGCAGGTGAGAAACAGAAAAGAATGTATTTTATCTGCGATATTATCTTTCCAATGTTTGGAATCTTAATCCATTGTCTGGAAGAAAATGCTTTTGTGGATCTATTTTAAGTTCTGATATACTATGTGATGCTTAATATGATGTTATATTTACATTTTCTTCAACTAATTTCGTAATAAGCTGAAAAACAAAAGTAGCTCTTAACTTTCTAGAAATGCAAATAAAGGTGAAGTAAGAAGTTACTGCATTAGTTACAGATACATTTTAAAGATTTCACTTAAAATAATGTACTTACTATGATATTTTAGAATAACAAGAGTTGTTCTAAAATTGTTCAAAGGTTGCTTCCCTTTGATAAATCAAAATATATAATATTTTAACATCATCCCAGCATTTTTGTTATTTAATTGTATAATCTTTGGATATAAAGTATTGTTTCATTATACATATTAAGAGGAATGTAAAAAGACCAAATTTCTGAGCATTTCATACATGGTATACATTGCACTTTATTTTTGTTTTATATTTAACAATCCATTATTTCCATTTTTACAAATAATCTTGGATCTGCAATGAGGACTGGTGATGCTAAGTGGCACATTCCTGATTTTAAAAAGAGAGTGAGGCCCGGCGGCGTGGCCTAGCGGCTAAAGTCCTTGCCTTGAACACGCCGGGATCCCATGGGGCGCCAGTTCTAATCCCAGCAGCTCCACTTCACATCCAGCTCCCTGCTTGTGGCCTGCGAAAGCAGTCAAGGACGGCCCAAAGCTTTGGGACCCTGTACCTGTGTGGGAGACCCGGAAGAAGTTCCTGGATCCTGGCTTTGGACCGGCATAGCATCGGCCATTGCGCTCACTTGGGGAGTGAATCATTGGACGGAAAATCTTCCTCTCTGTATATCTGACTTTCCAAAAAATAAATAGAGTGAGCAAGCTCCTTATTACTGCCACGTGGACTTTCTTCGTGAACAAAGAAACATTGAGTCCTGGCATCCCAGTGCAGGATGAACATACCAACTGGTCCAATATCCCTTTTTCACAGTTTGGCTAAGACACACGGTGACACCAAAGGCCAGCCTCTGTACTGCCACTAACTAAGCTATTGGCATTGTTCCTACTTCGATTATTAAAAATTCAGTTATTTTTTATCGTTTCGTTTAGTATAATCAGAAAGTATTTTTATAATTTTGAAAAGCTAGTATTAAATCAGAGTAATAGCAAAAGATTTTTCCCAAGAATAAATTTCAATGAAGTAGAAATATAAAACAGTGAGATATAATTATGTATTGATAAGAAGAGCTATGCAAGAATCACGGCTGGCTTAGGCTCTCTCTGAAAACATAGAGAATACCTGCAACCATGTTTTTTTTTAGTTTTTTGTTATTATGATACCAATCCCTTGTGCTCCGTTTTCTTCACTGGAATCATTGCACAGCTCTTATTTCAAGGTACTTTCAACTGAAATGTGCCACCTACGTATTCAGGATGAGTAGGACAATGCGTTCACACAATTGCTCATTAAAGGTTTAGTATGCTTGCAACACTCATCTCTGGAACTTCATTTTTAAATCATCAATCTTTGTACTTCTGTTCAGGCATGTATGTTATGTCTTGTACTTTACATATCTCAATCACTGCCTTTTTGGTCTTCTTCCTTAAGTGTCAAATAAAAGCGGATTCTCTACTGAGGTCATGCTGTTACAATAATCGCGGCTCTTGCTCTCATTTCTTTCCAACAGACCTGTTCCCCTGCTTCTCTTCGAGGACTCCTTGAGGACCTGTCTTCAAGTATTTGATGATAATCAGGATCATATTAATTACAAAAACTCACTTACCTTTATTTTCTATTGTCAATATTTATCAAAAAGGCACCTAGTGATTATGGGGGGGTCATAATCTGTGCATATTCTAGTGTTGCAGTTCCTTCATACATCATAGCAGTCATTCACCTGTGACGTAGAGATGATGCAGAGAGAACTGTTGTGTACAACTCTTTTTTTTTTAAAAGAATGGTTTGTTTTTATTGGAAAGGGAGATATATACAGACAGGAGGAGAGGCAGAGAAGATCTTCCATCTGATGTTTCACTCCCCAAGCAGCCACAACGGTTAGAGCTGAGCTAATCCAGGAGCCTGGAGCTTCTTCCAGGTCTCCCACGCAGGTGCAGGGTCCCAAGGCTTTGGGCCGTCCTTGACTGCTTTCCCAGGTCACAAGCAGGGATCCGAATGGGAAGTCAGGCCACCGGGATTAGAACCGGTGCCCATATAGAATCCCGGTGCGGCACGTTTAAGATAAGGACTTTTGCTGCTAGGTTACTGTGCCGGCTGTGTTGTGTACATCATCAAGGTGATCCTGAATTATTCAGAATACATTCTACATGTATGCCTTATTACATTCTGAGTGATCCCTCATGATTTTATGTGTTAAAATATTTCTGTATGTTCCTTAACCTACTATTTTAGAAAAACTACCTTCCTAGGCTGCCTTGTTACATGAATTAAAACATTGCCTTTTGGGGCCCGGCGCGGTGGCGCAAGTGGTTAAGTCCTCGCCTTGCACGCCCGGGATCCCATATGGGCGCCGGTTCTAATCCCAGCAGCCCTGCTTCCCTTCCAGCTCCCTGCCTGTGGCCTGGGAAAGCAGTCGAGGACGGCCCAAAGCTTTGGGAACCTGCACCCGCGTGGGAGACCTGGAAGATGCTCCTGGCTCTGGATCGGCATAGTATCGGCCCGCTGCGCTCACTTGGGGAGTGAATCATCAGACAGAAGATCTTCCTCTCTGTCTCTCCTCTCTGTATATCCACCTTTCCAATGAAAAAAATAATAAAAATAAATCTTTAAAAATAAATAAATAAATAAATAAATAAAACATTGCCTTTTGTTTTTCATGTACCAAGTGGATACTAAGTACACAAACTAGGGCCCAGGTCAATACCAAACAACAAAATTGAGGAAATAAGCTGTGTCTTCCAGGCAAATGGGAATTTTGACTTGAATAAAGAATTAGAGTATTGAATGTTTAGAAAGAACCAATTAGAACTCCAGCTTCCCTCGTAAATTGCCCTCCACTATGAAGTGGGCCAACAAAGGATCAGCAACACTGAGGACTCCCTGCCTTCAGTGCAAGCAGCTCTCCCCCGTCTCCCCAAGCATCAACAACGAAGACACTGCCTGTGGAGGGAAAGTCTTGGAGCCAGAACCCTCAAGGACGCTGACATCTGAAGCAAGCCACATGGGAGACAACCTGTTCTTCTATTCTCTCACAGCCCACTGTCTTTCCCCTCATCCACATGGATGCATTCCTTTCAATCTTGAGAAGGTATAAGGACTCAACTGCCTAAATCTACTTTAGCTCATACACAGAGGTTTTGGCTAATGTTGACTCCTGGAGGCAGACATGATGGTTTAAATAACCGGATCCCTGCTGCTCACGTAAGGTGCTTGACTTGAACCAGAGGATGCCCGTTTACCCCTTGGTCTTATCTCTTCATTGGCATTTGTGGAGTGAACCATCAGATGGGGGATCCTTCTGCTAATCTAGCTATAGTTCCACATATCTTTGTCCCTCTCCTAACATATGTGTGTGTGTGCACACATAAACACATTTATGTGAGTGTGCATTTTGTACATATATTGTGTATTAGTATGTATGCATACATATTTTAAACAGCCTCACATTCTTGGATGAGGATTTACTCATTGTGCCCAGTGTGTTTGCTGCTCATACAACGATGTCATGTTAGAAAGCATCAAAAAGAAGCATGCTGGCCACTAAAAATAGATTCCACTGACAAGAATTTATTGGATGAATCTATTACAGAAAGCCTAACCGCTTCAGACAACTTGCAGCAGGAGGGATGCTAAGAAAAAGTAGAAACAGAAAGAGAATAGAGAGAATTTTATGTTCATTTCAGTATAAAAAGTATTTTAAAGCCAAATTGTACTACATCACTCTTAATTACTACTTTGCAATCGTTCCTTGAATTGAGTGTAATTTGTTACAGCTGAAAACAAGAAACAAACCTCTTGTATAATTCAAAACCAACGAATGTATGTTATCATGGGCGGCTCATTGCAGTTTTATTGCTAATGCATATAGAAATTCCATATTTTATAAGTCAGTGTAAATAGGTTGTAGCATAGCAACAGCATGTATTAGCGCAAGGAAGGACTGCCGGCCTTAAATACAGGGCGAGAAAGAGGCTCTTTGCACATACGTGGTTTTTACCTGATCACTGATTACGCCAGGAGAACAGTGGCTAAGGGACAGAATGATGATGGAATGCTGCAGAAAGAGCAAGCAATAAACGAAGCCAAGCTGTAGTGTGGTTCCATAAACTACAGCTGCCATGCTGAGTGAATAATTATGCTATTGCAGAAATGATAAATAAGACCACACTATCTTCACTGCGAAAATGAAGTATTTCTTGCCCCTCAAATTGCTAAAGGTGAAATCTGTTTTCTGGGACCAATCTGTTAGAAGGGAAATAATCTGACAAGATAATTCTTCTCAAAGGTTACATATTTGCTTTTATGGTGTGAAAATATTTACTTTATAAATTTCACCTGCACTCTTAGGGTTTAGGGCGAAGGAAAAGAAAAGCCCAATTGAGAGTCAAAGGGATGATTTTTAATTGAAAGCTCTGAATAGTATCAATTAGTGTGATTCTTCATTCAAGAAGTTGTCAAAGCTACTAGCAAGCATTATTCACTCATTGATACTATTTGTTGGAATAATTCTTACATCTTGATCTCGCCACTGCTTTACTCCACCTAGATGCTCTGAGGCTCATTTAGAACCCCCTCAGTGCACATAGCTACTTTCTTATTGCCTTCTCCAGGGTTGTTCATGCAGCATGGAAGTATCTCACCATCAGCCCAAGTTCTCTGAAGTGAGATTCAGATTCCTCCCTGATTGTTCTCCTGGGAGCCCGAGGAACAACACGCTGCCTTCCATCCTGCCATTTTCAACGAAATCATGAGTTTCTCTTCACATGAGACTACAGTTTTGCATTTTTGCTCTTTAATTTCTTTTTAATTTTTCAGCCATTATTTCAGCATCTTCTAAGTATTACAGTCACAAGAAGGAACTAACAGCGCCATGTAATTTTTAAATTTTGAGCTAGAGATGTGTTTCAGCTGATTGTTTTTGCATGCTGGTGATTTCTGGAGCGTGCATTTTCCTTGAATGAGCCTTGAAGACATTAGCAGAGGTGGGAAGCTTGAGAAGCCTTGATTTCATTTCTATGATTGCAGGTTCCCGTTAGAGTGAGGACATGTAATCAAGACGGATGAGACTCTCCACTCCAAAGCCTAGGGCTTATGTGGTTCTCCAGCCCTGACCGTTTAGTGACAACTCCCATGAGTCTTGGGGACTGATAGGTCCCTTAGACCAACCTTTTAGCCAGGGTGTCCCAAGGCTACACTTAATCCCTTCTGTCATCTCAATCAAATTAGTGAGTATAGGCAACCATGGATAATTGTAAAGGACAGACTTACAAAGAAAGAAGAGATTAGGTTCAGTGGCTAAAATCCTTGTTTTGCATGCATCGGGATCCTGTGTGGTGCCAATTCCTGTACTGGCTGCTCCACTTCTCATCCAGTTCTCTGCTTGGAGCCTGGGAAAGGAGGCCAAAGCCTTGGCACCTTGCACCCACATGGGAGACCTGGAGGAAGCTCCTGACTACTCCCTTTGGATCACCTTGATTCTGGCCATGGGTTCTCTTGCAGAGTGAACCAGCAGACAGATCTTTCTCTCTGTCTCTCATTCTTTCTGTAAATCTGTCATTGCAATATAAATAAATACATCTTTAAAAAAAAAACAGATTCTTTTCTTAAAGCTGAGAACACCAAATGATTTCCACCACTTCCATGTAAGTTCTTGGTTCATGAAGTCAGGGGAATTTGGCAGAAAGTCTAATATTAAACTGTACAAAGTCAAATTTTTTTTCTTTTCCACTGAGTTCTGTGTTGATAGCTCACTGTTTGTTCTTTTGACATCTATAACCTATGCAAACTTCCCTCTTGAAGTTGGAATATTGAATTTATACTTCAGAATAAGATCTGTAACTTGTAGCTATAATCTTAAAGCACTTCTTAATCAATTTCCCATTCAGATGGCAATAATTAAAACAATTGCATAATGGAACTCTGTAGCATTTTTAAGTAGTCAAAAATAGCCATATTCCAAATCACACAAAATTCATTCTGGAAACAAAATGTTATCTGCAATTAAATATGGCTGCTACCACTATCAAATACTTTTGTGCCTTGAAACAGGCAAATTGCATTTTAGATAACAATTTACATATCTAAATTCTTAGTAGACAGCATTATATTAGCGAAGTCACACTGACACAAGGGCTCACAAATGGAAGCTTGGTAACAGAATAGTGAACATTCCTGGACACAACACTACAGCCAGAGAGATCCAACTGCGAGTGAACATAAAAGCAAGAGTTTCATGATGGGGGATATAAATTTTAAAATCATAAAATGTAGCTATGTCCATCGTGAAGACAATTGTCCATGTGTTCCTAACACTTAGGCATGTCTTATCAGCAGGGACTTGTTTTGGACTGTCTCGTTGAAGATGTTCGCGTGGTAAACAACCCTGGAAAACACAGCATATTTCTTCACAACGCAGGTGACATTGGCTGAGAGCCCTGAAGACCGTGGCGGTGTGCGCCTGTGGAACAATGATAGGTGTACATCGTTCTGTTATGAAGATGCGGGTTCTATAACTCAGGGTTTCTTTCATGCATTTCAATCCGGTATGTGTGCATGCTTGATTTGGTCTTTCTGTTGTTGACTCACATGAACTGGAACTTGGATAACAAGTGCGAAAAGGGCTGACGCTTGGGGTACTGCTACTGTTGTGAGAGAACTTTCTACTGCACCCTACATTCCATGGAGCTGAGCGATGAAAGGTGTGAAACTCCCAGAACCGGCACAGTTCTAGACATACATTGTACTGAAAGGTCTGTGAAATGTCATGGCAGAAATAAACTTTCAGAAAAGTTCCCAGGGGAAGGCTAGCCCAATTCCCAAAGTTCTTTCCCAATGGAACTAGTTATTTTTTTCCCCTCTTACTTCAGAGTAAGAGACGGGCCTCCTGATTTTACTTTCCACTGACACTCCTAGCACATAACTGGCTTTATAGAATATTGAGACATCACTCTTACTAACTCGCATTTAACATATTAAAAAATGTGAAATTACATCTTTCAGCATTATCCCATTACTCACTTCCAGGTTTGATAAGTGTGTAAGTTACGATGAAAATTGGAGTGCTACAGAATAATATGAACATGGTGGGATGCTTCAACTCATGTGACCCCTTTCATGGTGCCTGTAGGAAAGAGATAACATATACAAACTATTCATCATCTAATTTACTAAAGAAAAAAATTTTAAAAGTTGTGAAGAAAGTTGAAGGAGAGAGAAAACAGAGCATGAAGCCTATGGTGTAAGCAAAGGGAGGGTGCGCCACAACCAAGCTACAAAGAGGGAAAGGCATACCCTTATCCAGAACTTCTGTTGCACTTCCCGAGGGGCCTCCAGGGAGAGCTAGACGTCCCAGGCAAGACCTGGGCACCGGAGGCAGAAGAAACACCATGCCCCCTGTAACCCCTGCTTCTCAAAGTCCTTGTGACCACACGGGGGGCAAGTTACCCCGGTTACACAGCCCACGTGCTATGCGGGTATAAAAGCAAAGAGTGAGACTAACGGAGAGAAACTTTCTCAAGAAGAGTGAGTTCTATCAGATCTGTCATTGCAGTTCCTGAGGGACTTGTAGGGACTTGGACCTCCTAAAGTCTAAACATCAGATATCCACTCCATCTGGAGAACAAGCATCATTCTAATCCAGTTATATCGGTCAAAGGTAACAACAGGGACTCTTACAGCTCTTCTGGTCTTTGTTACAATGTCACAAGTTAACATAATTTATACAATTTAGCATTGAATACTGCCTTCCTTGGATTATAAACTGTAATACAATTAATATTCCACTAAATCAAGTT
This sequence comes from Ochotona curzoniae, assembly GCF_017591425.1. Lineage (NCBI taxonomy): Eukaryota > Metazoa > Chordata > Mammalia > Lagomorpha > Ochotonidae > Ochotona > Ochotona curzoniae. The sequence goes on from NW_024466502.1 coordinate 14,199,399, forward strand.
GAACATAAATTTGAAAAGCAAATATGTAATTCAGAGTGAATCTGCATAAGACTTTCTTTTATCTCATTACAACCTATATTTTTTTCCTAGGAACAGAAAGTTCTTACTTAAAAAAAAAAAGTTTTCTAATTATCAACCAACTAGTTTTGTACTTTAAATGACTGATTAACTATTTGTCTGTGACCTCTCTACCTTTAATGTTTCTCATTCATTTTTATCTTTAATAGTAATTATTTTAGCTTTCATATTAGAATGTTGTGTGTATAATTTACATTCACTTCTAAATTAAAAATATTTCTGAGGAAGAATCTCATCTCCACTGTCATTGTACTTGTCACAGTTTTTATAGATATGTGTTCCTTAAATTTAAAGGAAGCTGATTTGTTTGATTTTAAATAATTATGAGTATTTGACATCATTGCAGAGAAAGTGCGAATCTAAATATCATCGCTGAGTCATCTGAGAAAGCTTCTTATATAATAAATGTTTATGTTTTAAAATTTGATGAGCTATCTCAAATAATAAATTCATTTTAGCAAATACACGTGTGAAGTAATTCATAATAAAAGTGCAGTTTTCAGGAGCTATGAGGAAATTTAATATGACAGAAATATAAAATACTTCACTTTATAAATAAGCTGTACACTGATAATGATTATTAATTTGTTGAAAGTAAACCTAACATTTCTCAGCATAGTATGTACATATATAAATGATATGTATTCACTGCTATGGGAAAGAATTATTCATACTTTCTTGACAAGAAAATGTTTAAGTATTTTTTTTTAATTTTAAAGTGGTTTAGTTCTGAGAAAGTTAATGATCATTACTCTGTAATTATTTCTGCATTTCCTATCATAAAGTGACAATTGTAATTTAGCAAAAGATTTTTAATAGAGATGTGATTGAATTTATTTTTTAGTTCTGAACATACAGCTAGAGAAAAATGGTAAATTCAGTAAATTAATTTGTCTTGACACAGTATCTTAATACCATTAACAAATAGTGTGACTCATTTCATTAAGTTAAAAAATGGTTAATACTTTGGACAATGACATCCTCATTGCTGAATACTCACATAAATCTCACGTTTCTGTAAGATTTTTATTTTTAATAAAATTAAAATTTAATTAATTTTTAAAAATTTAATAAAATTAGTAATTATTACATGTTTGTGGTTATTTATTTAGTCAGGGTAATTTGTGTTATTAAACACTTATGAAAAACTAGTTTGGAGTTTTTCAATTTTTCAGAATCATCTTTCCTAATCTATTAGTTGAAATCCTCGAAGAGTTATAAAAACCTTAAGGGAAACATGAAGAAGAGTTAAAATCACCTATTTTAGTGATGGGTCTCAAGGCCCATGCGATCCTTCTTGACATCATTAGGGTCAGGAAGTTTGCTAGCTGCTTGGGAGTTTTCTGTGGTTTCTCAAGTCATGAAGAGTGACTCAAAGCAAGTGTTTGGAAGGCAGGTGTCAAACTGGCCTATATGTGTATTGTCTTTTTTCTGTTTCCTTTCAATAATCTAGCCTTTATTTCTGACTGGTTAGATTATCTAAACCATCACTGTGTTATAAAACTGGTTTAGCCTGAAACAGTACATCTGTAAAAAGTTAGAGTATTAATTGTGCATTTGCCTTAAGCTATTTATTCGAGTTGCGAAGTAAGAATCAAGACAAAGGAAAATAAGTATAGAGTGCCCTGCTCGTGGTCCTTTAGTCCACTGGTATGTGATCTGACTGGCAGGTGTTCAATAATCTTACATTGTCCATCCTGTGGGTACAGCAGAGTGATGTACAGGACTGATGCCTTACAGGTTGTTTGCAATGAAGTTATTGCAACAGATACAGAGATGGAGCTTCTTAAATTTAAGTGCATGTGACACCTCAATTTTGAGTGTAAATTTTATAAATCATAAAAATAAAATGGTAGTATTCACAATTATTATATAATTGTCAGCCATTACTGTTTAGAAAGATTCCCTGGAAAAAAAAAAGTAAGATTTTTGGAGTGTTATTAGTTTTAGTATAATTGTGAGAACCTATGGCTGATGCCCAGAAAGGGAAAAACAAAACAAACAAAAACAAACAAGCAACAACAAAAGAAGCAGAGATCTCCCTCAGATGGCTGTTTGGTGATTCTCATTGGAGACCTGAAAGAGGGAGGGGCTTCTCAGTGCGAGAAGGAAAGGGCAAGTGTGACAGCAGCTGCTGGAATGTGGCAGGTGGGCAGGGGCTCCTGGGGCCACAGGCACACACAGTGCAACACGAGTGTTGTGGAGAAAGGGTGGCTTAAAATTGGAAGAGTAAATTGAATTGCTTCAGCTGCTCTTTTCAGTGATGCCGCTGCCTTCAATGTGGATAGTGAATTCTAGAAGGCAGTATTTTATGTAAGAAGATAAGGCGTTTAAATGGCAAAGCAGGCCAGTTGTGGTTGAAGACCAAGAGAACAGATGAGTTTAAGATGAGCTTTGTAATTAAAATCAATTCAATTCAATGTACCTATAATGAAAGCTGGGAAATGGGGAGAAAAGAATGAAATCAATGGCTATTATTATTTTACTGAGTTGAGCAGCCAGGTGAAGAATGGTGCCAAATGTATTATTTTTATTGACTCAGGAAGTGAGGCTGAAACAGATTTTGGTCAATGTGTGATTTAAGGCATAATTGTCTGAAGTTTGATAAGAAGACAAATCAAGTCTCCATTGCTTACTTTAAAAATGTATTTATCAGAGATTGGGAGAAAAGGCAAAGGGCAGAAGGGAACAGACAGGGCTGCTCCCAGGCACTGCTTGACCCCCCGACTATGCACAGTGACTGAGACAAAGCCAGGAGCCAGGAGCCTCCCCTGCATCTCCCATGCGCGTCAATGCTAGATATCAAATCCAGGAACTCCATGTGAGATGACATCACTTTTTTGGTTTTTTTTATAGATCTGTTTATTTGTATCACAGTCAGATATACAGAAACGAGGAGAGACAGAGAGGAAGATCTTCGTCTGATGATTCACTCTCCAAGCGGCCACAGTGGCCTGAGCTGCGCAGATCCAAAGCCAGGAGCCAGGAGCCAGGAGCCTCCCCTGCGTCTCCCACGCGAGTGCACGATACCAAAGCTTTGGGCTGTCCTCCACTGCTTTCCCAGGCCACAAGCAGGGAGCTGGAGGGGGAGCGGGACCGCCCGGATTAGAACCCATATGGGATCCTGGCGTGTTCAAGGAGAGGACTTTAGCCACTAGGCTGGGCGGAGATGAGGTCATCTCAACATAACTTAGTCAAGACGCAAGATCTCTGGTCCAACAGACACTGGTTTCAGCACTTCCACCCCGCACCAGTGGGTACCAAAATCTATATATGCTTAGACTTCTTCCACAAACAGATGTAGTGCTTATATATAACCTATATGCATGGCCGGCATGCTATATACAACGCAGTATAGAGGCTACCTAATTAGTTATACTATATCGCTTAGGGAATCACAGAGAAAAAACAAATTCTCAATGTGTTCAGTACAGAGTAATTTTTAAATAAATGTTCTTTATTTGCTGTTGATTTATGCTGCACATATAGAATTCTTGGGTACAGAACACCGGCTATATTAAAATCTCCCCTATTTTCCTGTCTATATCTATGCTTTCTTTCTCTGCTCTCTATTCACAATTATTTCCACAAGAGTAGATTATTTCATAGTTGTATAACTGAAAGCTTACTGGTGCATTTTTAAAAGAATTATCTCCTGGACTTAATTTGACCAATTTATTAAACTTTATATCTTCTCTCCAGCTGATTTTGTTTTTGTTAATATTTGTAAAATACTTAATATTTCAAATATAGTTTTTTACTTGTATGCAGAAGAGCTTTCTTTAATCCATAAGTATGATGCTAAACAGATTTTCTAATTTTAATAACATTCCAAAAATTGAGCTTTTATTTTCCACTCAATATTTAATATAAAATTTGAAAATCAAATAATTGTAAGAATTTTATGAGTATTTCTTAATGCATTAGCTTCATAACATCATGTATTCTTTGTCACTTTTGAATTTATTGTCCAAATTACTTGTTATAGCATTTGAAATAAAATCATTGCTATTGTAATACATGAGTTATGTACAATAGGCAAAAATATATATTAATGATTTTATTTCTATTTTCCTTATCTTCCCTAATCTTTTGCCTATTTTATCTTTCATGACCATAGAGTTAGAAGTTTTATGTCTGAACCTTACTCCTTTAGTTCTTAATTTTACTGTAGTTACTGTATTATTCCTTTTGAAGCTCTGACATTTAGCACAAATATTTTAAGTGACATTCCTACAGTTCAGTTTTTTGTGTTTCTCCTAAAATATCCATCTTTATAGTTAGTCATTTAGTGATACAATGTCATAGTCCTCTCCATTAATATATCCAATATTTGCAACAATTGATAGATCTAGATTGTGATAATTGAATATGGTGTCCCCAACATCTAATAAAACAGGTCAATGATATCATTAAATACTTTCATTCTTATTTTTATTTAATACATTACCTTCAAATGTATGTTAGGGGCCCCTTCCATCACTGTCTAGTTTAAGCAGTCACACTGGCTTAGCACACTATGCCTGCACCTGTAACAACAGCACCCTCTAGGGGTGATGCTTGGAATACCAGGTGTTCCACTTGAGATCCAGGCTGCTGGTCTGGGAAAGCAGAGAGAACACCTCAAGTCCTTGGTACTTGTTCCCTCAATGAGACCTGGAGCAGCGCTTGGCTCCCGGCTTTGAATCAGCCCAGTTCTGGCCACTGCAGCCATAGGAGAAGTGAGCTAGCAGTGAGGGCTTCTCCTCCTCCCCAAACTCCCTCCAGCTTTTTGCCTCTTCTTATTGTAATTTTTTTCCAATGAAAATAATCTTTTAAAAAATTGCATGATCTTTAACATCCACCAAATACCTCCCACATGCCATCTCTACAATCGAGTGCTTTCCACACATAATTCATTCTCCAGATCAGTCTGAATAAACAAGCACATTTGCCTTCAAGCAATCATCTGATTACTGCAACTAGGCAAAGGATTCAAATGCTGAAAAATCACCTTTTCTGTATTCATATAGTAAACATTTGCTAAATAAAGCAATATGCTCTTAACTATGTACTGTGAAATACATGAGATTGGTTCACCTTAGGTAACTAATTTTTAGGAAAACACTAAGCGCAAACATATATGTTGATTTAAAATACCCTGTCGTGTGTGCATTTAAGCATTAGTTAACATGCTTTTTGAGCTTTTTAAGCTCTCGATTCAATATTAGGGCTAATTCAGGCCCTGAGAAGCAATGTTGACGGCTGAAGCAACGGAGTCCATGCAACTTTTATGGGAGACCCTGATTGATTTTCTAGAAGGGGTCTTCAGGCTGACCAATATTGGTTGCTGTGGGTAGTTGGAAAGTGAACCAGGAGCCAGTAAGGCTTGCTATCTTTTTCTCCCATCCTTTACCTCTTTCTTTTCTTTCTTCTATCATTCTTTCTTTTCTAATTTTTCTTTTCTTCTTTCCTTTCCTTTCCTCCATTCCTTCCCTCCCTCCCTCCCTTTCTCCATTCCTTCCTTTCTTCATTACTTCCTCCCCCGACCCTTCTGTTTGCTTCCTGCCCTGCCTCGCCTTTCTCTCTCTGCAATCTATCAAACCTATCTTTCAGAAGTTTCTTTGTTCAAATAAATTCTGAAAATGCTTTCTCATAGTCTTTAATATCCCTTACTTTAGAAATATAAACATTAGCATACTGAATAGTAATCCATTTTCTACAACATTTGGGAGAAAAAACTTTTGGAAAATTTGTTGTAGCATCCAAGATTGATAAATGTTACTGCAGAATATTTGTTTAAGCAGTTTCAAGGAGCGTTGATCATTTTTTTTCAAGTCAGTGAAAGAATGCTCTTGATTTCAAACTCCGACCTACAGGCCTGTCCCAAGGGCAGCAGCCTTCTGTGGTCACTGTCCAGTCCTGCTGCACCACGTGCTGTCACACACCACGTGCTGTCACACACCACGTGCTGTCACACTGGGGAAATACTGACAGTTTGCATCCTCCACCTTATACCTCAGGGAAGTTTTCTTTGTGTGGCTTCATTGATCAATACATTTGACTTCATGTCTATTTCCCTGGTACAGTTGGAAATAATAGCTCCCTATCATTCATGAAGTTGTCTTCATCTCTAAGCACTGCCTATCAACGTGAAGCAACTGCTTGGTAAACCGAGCAAGAGATTTGAAATCAGAGCAATTGACTCAAGCAACACTGAAACATGGAATATTTACAAAGTCAGCTCCTCTGTTTGTCTACACATGAAAAGGAGGTAATCGTGTGTATAAGACCATTTATTTAAGATTTATTTATTTCTTAGAAAGAATCATTTATTTATTTATTTATTTGGGGAAAGACCGAATTATAAAAAGCGTTAGTTGCTAATATTAACACTTTGTCATTCTGTGGAATTCAATCAATTTTGGAAAAATATTTCTAAGGAATTCTAGCTGAAAAATTAGAACTTATTTTGTGCCGACTGATTAGTTTTATAGAATAAAGACGTAAAAACTTCCAAAGGTGTTTGAAATTACTTTACCTCTCAGTACTTCCTTTGAACTTCTCTTACTGCTGTGGAAATGGAAGACTAGGAAGACCCAAAGACATACAGCAAGTGAGTGACAGACCTGGAAATCGAATCCAGAAGCCCTTCACCTGTCTTTAATCTCCTCTGTCCTATACCTATTCACAGGATAGAAAATAACTTCTCTAACTAAAAAAATAATAATAATCTATTTCATTAAGTGGCCTGAGATCCCAGCATTACAAAATCAAAGCCTTCATTGAATTCAATTCGTCTTTACTAAAATCCAATCGGCTTTGGAGAATACTTTAGTGATTAAGTGTTTAGACAAGATTGCATTCTGGTGGTACTAGATAGTCCAAAAAACAAGATAGGAGCATTGCAGCACAGCAAATAAGCCTCCATCGGCACTGCTGGCATCCCTTATGGGTGCTGGTTCAAATCTTCATCTTGATGCCCCTAGGAAAACAGCAGAAAATGGTTCCAGTGCTCAAGTCCAGCTGCCCACAGGGGAGACCTCAATCATGTGGCAGGTTCCTGCTGGCCTGGCCAAGCCTTTGCTGTTGCAGTCATTCAGGGAGTGAATCAGAGGATTGAAAATCTCTCTGTTTGTGTGTCCCTCTCTCTAATTCTTCTTTTCAAATAAACAATTTATTAAAAGGGACAGAGAACAAGAAAGCAAGAAAGTAGGGTAAACAATGCATTATATTGTCTGACTGAGAGGTGGTAGTGTTAAGATTCATTGCTTTTCTGAAATTTGTGAAAATCCTTGAATAAAATCAAACTTTGTCACTGAACAACCAGAATCCTCCCTAAGGTGATCTTTCTCTGGCCTCATTCTTTTTCTGTTCAATTAAATCTTGCATTTTTAGCGTACTTAAGTTCTAATTTGGTGTTTCCCAGATGTGAAATATTGTCTCACATTTCTGTGACATTTTCACATGCTATGAACAGAGTTTCTGAATAATTATTTTTTCTTATGATAATTTATAATAATTTTTGCTCAATAATGCTAGAAAGTTTTTTCTCATATCTGATCCTTTTCAGATAAAGTCAGCTCTCCTATTTTTTTCTCAACAAGATCTTTGCACTTAACTATTTTGCATCTCCAGTTCTTCTTGGTAAAATTGTAATAATGACAGAACCTACTGAGGGTGAGATGAGACATAGAGAACTGGAAAAGTTCCTGGTAAATAACTCTTGCAATCACTGTTTTTGTTACAGCACATATGAATTGCATGTCTGTTTCCCCCCCCCCCCACTACACTCTGAACAATTTGGGGGCAAGTGGCGTTGAGAGCCATTGTGTGTGGGGCTCAAGACACCATTAATCATAATTATCCGAAGTTGACTTTCCGGAGCAGCAGCTTAAGTCTCCACCTGCAATGGCAACATCCCCGTGCTAGAGCATTGGTTGGAGTCCCAGCTGCTCTGCTTCCAACCCAGCTCTCACTAATAATGTGCCAAGCAAGGCAGGAGACAGCCCAAGTCAATGGGCCCATTTCACCTATGTGGGAATCCAAATGGAGTTCCTGCATCCTGGCTTCAAGCTGACTCAGCTCCAGTCACTGTGGTCATTGTGGATGTAATGCGGGGCTGGAAAATCGATCTCTCTCTGCATCCTTCCTTCCTTCTGTCCTTTTCTCATTCCTCCCTCCCTCCCTCCTTATGATGCTGCTATGTAATTATTTTTATGTATATCCATGCCAATTCCCATGTCTCTCCAGCCTAGAGCATGAGATGATAATGTCATTTCACGGATTCTCAGAGTGAATTCTACTGGAAGAATGAATGCACGTTTTATGAAACAGTCAAGACATGGGAAACCAACACAGGTCATGGGTCAGATTTTGATGTAAGACTTGAAATAAAAAAAAGCACTAAGGATTATTTTCTCAGAAGTAACCATCTTGGTCAATATGCTTTATTGGCTTCACTGAATAAGCCGTTCTCTTATTTATGCAGAATAGAATAGGTAGAGAAGGTTGAATCATTTTCCATATGTATTCTAGGAAGTTAATAATAAATTATTCTAATGATAATTATTGAAACTCAATATTTATGGAAAGTTTACACAAATGTAGATAATAGCATAATTTCTGATTTGCTTTGAAATGGCAGTTTTCAATAAATATTGAAATTAGGTGATAATCATGAGCATTATGTATTATTTATCACATGCAGATTGCTATGAATAGGGACGCCCGTTTACACATTAACCTCCCTTCAAAGAACTTGGAGAAAAGAGCTCATTCCAAATGTGGTATTATTTTTCACACTTTTTCATTCTTCATTATTTATTATAAGATGCATGCATTCACTTGGGGTCATAAGGGAGTTCATTTTTACCAACTCATGTCTAAAATAACTCTGAGCTAAAAATATTCTCCTGCTTCGCAATGCAAATAAGCCAACTATTCTGTTTTCATAGCTGACTCTTGAAACTTTTGTAAAATTTAAAGCTCTAAGATGTGGGCTTTCCTAGTGACATCCTGTGGAATACACCTGCTGAAATATGTGCCAAGAAGCATCATGTCCCCCTGTCTGGAAACAGTTCAATTGCCTGACAGAAATATGAGTCTTTTATTTAACAGGGGTGGTTTGGGAGTGGGAGGGAAGACACAAAATGCCTTTAGCATTTTAATAACAATTGGAATTTCCACTTCAAAACTACAGAAATGTTCAGAATAAATCCTAAAATTAGAATATAGTCCTAAGTTACAATGTCATTTGCTTAGGCTGAGATTGGACTAATAACAAGGCCATTGGATTTGGAGGACTATAAGTGGATTCCAGGTTATGTTTTAAGAAGCTGTAGATTTCGGGGCCTGGCGCGATGGCACAGTGGTTAAGGTCCTCCCCTTGCCAGCCCGAGATCCTATATGGGCGCCAGTTCTAATCCCAGCAGCCTTGTTTCCCATCCAGCTCCCTGCCTGTAGCCCAGGAAAGCAGTCGAGGATGGCCCAAAGCTTTGGGACCCTGCACCCGCGTGGGAGACCCGGAAGAGGCTCCTGGCTTTGGATCGGCATAGTATCGGCCGTTGTGCTCACTTGGGGAGTGAATCATCGGATGGAAAATCTTCCTCTCTGTCTCTCCTCTCTGTATATCCGCCTTTCCAATAAAAATGAAATAAATCTTTAAAAAAAAAAAGAAGCTGTAGATTTCTCAAGGTAGCTTTTTTGACAAGAACATTTTTTACATGTAATTTATCTGATTGCAACTTAAATAGTTCCTTCTCTCAGCTATATATTTCCAAAGGTGTTGGTGGTAAATCAACTATAGTCTCAGCAGTTGTTTTAAAGTAACGAAGAACAAGATTGGTGATCCCTGGCTCTCCCCTAGTGACACAGCATCAGGGTCACAGCCTAACAGATCCTGGGTGAGCCAGTCATGGAGCCACAGCCTACACGTCTCCATGAACCAGGCACTCATGGGGTCCCAGCCTAGCTGTCCACATGTCACTCAGTATTGAGGTCACAATGGATGGTCCAGGGGCCATCCATCCTAGGTGGACGGGACACGGTAAAAGAAATTTTTCTCTCCTATCAGTTTCTGGCACAGCCCTTGCTATAGTGAATTCTATAAGTCAATTAATACGTATTAGCTATAACTATATTTTAAGATAGCTGGTTTTTGTGTGACAACTTAGTGCTTTACAAACTTAGTGCAAAATATGAATGAATTAAGTAGGTATCAAATCAGATTTTCAAACACCTCTTTTATACCTGCACTGCCCAGGAACAGCTGTGGTTATCTTGTAGACCACAGAGAGTATGATAGATGATCTCTCAGAGCAGAGAAATCTGCTTAGAAACAATATTTTAAGGCTAATATTTTCCCTGTGGAAAGGTAAAAGTGAAACATGTGTGAGCTTCTTGACGGTGACACTTTGCTGTAGGAGATGTGTAGCAGAAGCAGCATCTTCAGCCATCCCTTGCCTGTTTGACCTACCTGAAACAGGAAAGCATTTATAGATTGTCATCAAGCTTTCACTGGGGACACTGGGATTATATGATAAGATGAGCACTATGGCTTTCAGGAATGTTCAGAAGCAACGAATGCAGTCTCTAAGAGAAGCAAAGCCGAATGAAACGCCTCTCTGTTTCTCTGCAAAGGAGCTGTTCTTTAAGTGATCCAAAGTCTACAACCACGAAGAGCACTGAGTGTGTTTATTTGGCATTCATTCTAATTTGCTTCAAAGTTCAATACACAGAGTTTTGGACACTTCCTTCAACTGGACCCAAGGAATTAGTAAGGCTGTTTTTACAGTGAACTTCAGTGTTAGTGCAACGGAAGTTTTCACATACTTGAACTAAAGCAAATCCTGTTGTGTCTTGTATTAAAGACATCCATAAAATGCCCTTGAAGGTTGTATGCTTGTGCCTTAGAATGTTTTTTGTGAATGAGAGCTAGACAACAGAGCAGAAGCCTAAACCTTGTTATTGGCATCAGTTCAGGTCCATTACATTAACTGGTCTTGTCACAAAGCACTCTATTTTTTTGCTTACACATTGAATAGTAAATGAAGGCTAGATAAAGTTTTATCTAGTGAAGCAAAATATCAGGCCATTTCCTGTGTCTTGTTTTACTTTTGTTTTGAATCTTAGCACAAATGTGCAGACAGAAATTATTTTCCCAGTGGGAAAATAAAAGACTAGAAAGAAGTGAGGTAATAATTTGTATAAGGTAAGTACTTTCAGAATACAGATCTTCCATAACCATCCATGTCACTTGCTTTTTTTTCTCGTCTTCATTTTCCATCTCTGCCTGATAGACTTAGTAAACATGTACTCCGAGTTATAAATTTTGATTGCTTCCAGGGTTTTGCATATTTGTGATTTTTCTTTGGACTAACATTTCAGAAGGACTCACTAAATAAATAAAAGCAGTTTTACTACAAAAAAATAAGTGAATACTTAACGGTTGGGGTAGAGGAGCATGAGTACACTGAAGCTCCTCTCTGTTACTTACAAAAAGCAGGAACTCCTCAAGGTTGAAAAAGCAACAAGATTGGGAAGGATAGATCATATGTAACAATTTCAGAAGCAAATCTTAGAGGCAAGAGTTAAATCAGACATTTAGAATAGAAAAAAAATGACTCTTGTACAATAGGATAGGAATAAAGGAAAGACTAGGAATGGAAGAGGGTGGGCAGTGTGGACAAAGTTAATTCATGAAGGGCAGGATGAATCTTCACCAGGAAAAATGAAGGTTCACATTGTAATGTTACACTATGTCTTCACAGATGGGGTTTTAGGACCAAACTCAGGTCAAATTCAACACACACACACAGAGGAGACAACTTTCCTATTTATTGCTGAATTTGAATATTATTATTTGGAGAATCTTTTATACTGACTACTACCTCGTACTTTATATTTTAGCCCAATTGATTTTAACATTCATATTTTACTAGTTTGCATTTAATGTATAGCTTCCAAGTACACAGAGAGAATCTACCTGGGATTTTATACCTACGCTGACCAGAAGAATGTCTTTAGAATTTCATTCTATTATTTGACATTGTCTTTTGAGAATACAAGCCAATTCCGGGCAGAAGTATGAATGGAGGAGGAAGTAGTAAATTTCAAGCTGATTTAGAAAAACTACAAGATCAAGTGTATTGGCTAAGCATCACTCCGAATTACTGATATTGCACAAGCATTTGGCATAGTGACCAAGGTGCCACATGGCATAACAGAGAGTCTGGGTTTGAATCTTAGTTTTGCTTTCCATTGCTGCTTCCTGCTAATACACACAATAGCAGATAGCAGGTGGTTCTCAGGTTCCAAATACAAAGATGGAGTGCAAGGACGCTGGGTTCCACTTGGCCCAGTCATAGTTATTACAGACACAAGGGGTTTGAAAAAGAGTAAGAGAGATTCATCTGTGTCTGTGTATCTGTGACTGTCTCTACTTGTCAAATAAATCCCTTTAAGCCTTGTCATCTGCAAAGTGAGCAAGTGAGATTAGAGGATCAAAACTTAGTTAAAAGTCTAAACCGCAGGAGATATTCTAAAAGTCAACTCTACAAATGTAACACTGTCATGGAGCATGATTAAGAGTAATTGTTTAGTCAGCTTTATCTCTATACAACAGTGTTTGACTCCGTGTTTGCTGAATAGAGAATAAGATTTGATGGTAAATTTTAGGTGTCAACTGTCTAAATGAAGCAAACATGGAAAGCATTCTTTTGATTGTGTAAAGATTTTTGTAAAAGTAGCATGTGGGTGACTGAAACATAAAGGGAATACCTGCCACCCATGGGGGCCGGTCCCAACAATTGGTTGGGTGCCAGGAGACAATGAACAGAGAAGGCAAACTGGTGTTTCTAAGAGCTGGGTCCTACTTGCCCATCACCTTGTTTATCAGAACTTCTGCTTTGCTGGACTTACCCTCCTGGAGTAATGCCAGAGAGCCTCTCCCCGCCACTCAGGCTTCTGGTCTCCAGGGGAGAATCCTTCTGTTTGTGTCCCCAAGTCTAAGGCCCTCAGACTTGGATAGGGCCATGCTGCCAGCACCCCATGGTTTCCAGCCCATGGGCAACCTTCAACAGGACCCCTCAGGTGGCGCAACAATGGGAAGGAGAGGCAGCTCTAAGAAGTGCTCTGTCCTATCTGTTTTGCTTCTTTATAGGATCCTGATTAAAACATTGTATAACGTTATAAACCTTAGTTGAAAACAAAAAGTTGCTGACAGAGATCATTCACTTAATATCTTTAAATAAACTAGTGAGAAAGAACCACTTCAACAACCTTGTAACTGAAAAAGGAGAGGTGATTATTTACACTCTGGTCTGATGCTTGTAATAATCCTATTCATAATATATTGTGATTGCCACATTTGTGAATATCTATCTAGCTTCCCATGGTTTTCTAGAAAACTGTATTCTCTAGCTATGTAATTCATTTATAATTGGTACAAAGTAACAGAAGACAAAAAATAAGCAATGACAGAAAAAATATATCTGTATATTACTTGCCAATTTGCTTATATGCAAGTCTTACTGGTATTAGTTGTCTACAGGCCTTGCTCTAACTTGCTTTAAGAAGCCCAGCCAAGAATTACTTAACCCTCCACAGAAATATATCTGTGTTTAACTTCATTACTTGTTATTTAGCAATAGTTCAGATATCAGAAAATTATATTTTAACCTATAGATTTGTGTCTGGCATAAAAGATCATCTTATGAAACATTGACCAATTGCATATCAATTGTTTCTGGTAGTATGAACTTTTATTAACTGCACACTTTTTAATTAATGAATTTATTTCTTTGACAGAGAGGCAGGGAAGGGGGAGCAAAAGAAAAGGTGAGACAGAGACAGAAATTCCCAAATTCTGGGTTATTCCACAAATGCCTACAACCAGTAGGCTAGTGATTCTGTTCTAGTGTCCTAACGTGTGGCAGAAAGCCGCCCATATAATTGTTTATAAACTGCCACTCAGGATATATATCAATAGAAAGCTGAAACGTGGAGTGAGCTGGGATGGAACACCCCCCCACCCCGCTGTGGACTACAGCCCTCCTCCCAGCCTTCACTACTAAAATGTCAATATGGTTTCAGTCTTCAAATGCCCACAATGCCAGGTGCGACAGCCTCCTTGTTCCTCAATAGTGAGTTTAATATATTTGGAGTGTATTTTTTATAATAATATGGAATATCTTTTTTTCATATTTAACACTGATAATCATACTTACTGGGCATTTTTATGTGAACTATCCTAAAGAATACAAATTGAATTTCGCAACTCTGTAATATAGATATTATTACAATCATTTTCTCAGGTAAGAAACCCAAAAGTTTGAAAGGTGAATGAACCATTTTGTATCAGTGGTAATCTATCTTCTTCCTACTTGTTTAGGCAATAGAAAAACAATGGCCAGTTCACATGGAGGCTCTTTTCCTCCTGGTATTACAATCTACCTAGTCAAGAATAAGGAAAAGGTGACAGATCAATGACATATGAACTAAGTAAATGTAATACTTAGTGGAACTTGGATTTGTTTTCCAATATTATAATCACTCTACTGCATCAAATAAAAATGTAATAAAAAGCTAGGTTGCTACAATGATCAATTCTCTCATGCCCTCTTGACAGTTTAAACTACACACATGAGAAATTTTATAGAAGATTATTGCATTTTCCCCAATGTTTTAAATCAAACTACCTAATTATAAATGATACCTATGTATAGTTTTGGTGATTAAAATTTAAGGATAGCTGCACAAACAAGCTGAAGGTTTATATTAGTGGACATGAAATAGGAATCATGTCTCATGACCCATGTCTTCTAATAGAAAGTGAAATATCTGTTCCATAGACATACACACACACACACATATATATAATTACTAATTTTCTATTTTGTTTCCATTCCCATTTTAAACAAAAATCTTATTCTTAGATATGATCATCATGATTTCTCTAAAATAAGGTGGTGTAAATAAACCATTATACGTAGAATTCTAGATATAACGAATGGATAATGTGCGTGAACATGTTGCTCTATGCCAGAGAATAGTCACTACAAATAATATTAATCTTGCAGAAGAGTACATTGGAATAGCAAGTGTTTATGTTTTTCTTAAATGATAATAATATTTTTTAAAAAAGCACATTTTCTACTTTTACAAATTTTTTTCTGGTATGCTTTTGAACTGTCCCCATTCTGGTGACTCTTCCAGAAACCTGCATATGGACTTGAATACATATGGAAGTTTAAGAACATCAAATCTGTCTGTAAAATGTCAACATTTGCTAACTAGTGAGATTTAAACATATTTTCTTAATAATTGATAAACTTCAAAAATTAAACAACTTATTTTTAAAGTATAACCCATTTTGCATGAATCTTTTCCAAAAATATTACTTCGGATGGTGACTCAATAGCTTGTGACATGTTTAGAAAGAAATGAACATTGAATTGTGTTATTACATCTGCAAGTTCTACACAGTCAAGGTGATATTCCTGATAGTCCCATGGCAAAGAAAATCAAAATAAAGCAACAATCCTTACATAAAACAAAGGTCAAAAAAAGCAAATTGGGAAAACGCTACACTAAACCAATGGAAAAGTCAGTGTTAGTTATCTAGGATATGGCTACAGACCACACGAGTCAAAGAGAAGTTTCATGCCCCGTGAAAAATGCTGAAAGGAAGTTGGAGCCATGCGTCTTGCAGGAGAGAGCACCACATTCAATGTTAAATCTACACAACAGTATTGGTTTGAGTTGAGGAATACTCCCAGATGTAATGGCTGAAAGACAGAATTCCTTCTGTAAGAACTTTGTGAAAACTGCAATTAAAAACTGCAACAAATTTGAATGAAAAATCTGTCTTCTCCAATGGGCACATTTATTCTAATCTAAAATAATATTATATTGTCTTCACTTGATTTTCTAGTTCTTTCAATACAGATGAAAAATCTAATGTTCTATTTCTTTTTTCATGCTAGTTTAAAGAAATGCATGCAAATTTTTTTCTCCTTAGAGTTCTAACAACATATTTTTGTAAAACTAGTGAACACAACTGCTCATTTATTTTTCAGCTCTCCCTGATGCAAAAAATGTTTCAAAGGGATAAATTACTGACAAAATCCTAATTTAACTATTTGCAAAGTACTATTTCTTTGCCAAAACTGATTGAACTTCAAAGCCTCCTAAAACATCATACATAATTTATTTGGGGGAAGAAAACAATGAAATTCAGGACAAGGGCCAGAACAATAGGATTTTGAATAAGCTATAGGGACAAGCAAAGCATTTGCTTGGAGATGAATAAACTTTTTTTTCAGTCAAACCACTTTTTAAAAAATGTGTAAATCTGCTAACATTGAAGGATTACTGCTAACAAAAACACTTATCTTAAAATACAGGAGGGAACAAACAAATCTTTGTGTTAGCTTCCACATCTTTTCCTTTTTTAAACCATGTTTCATTGGTTCTTAATCATCTATTTTAACCACAACTTTTCAATTGAGTTTTGACCTACATTCCATTATAAGCTGATGAACAATTCTCTAACCATGGTTGCATAGTGTTCATGTGTGCTCGGTAATTAACTACTCCATATGGGAGATGTAACAGGACCAGAATTCTGGTCATCATTCAGTGACCACTGAAAGAACAAAAATAGTTTAGAGAAAAATTACATTCAAATTCCTTTATGGGAAGTCAGCAAAATTCAACAATACACTTATTGCTGCATGTTTTGTAAAAAAAAGATACTCTTGAATACTGAAAAGAAAAGAGAGCCAATTGTTTTGCCTGGAAAAATCTATATGTAAATATCAGGAAATAAGTACGTAATGGAAAAACTTATTAATGTCTATCTTCTCCATTGTAAACAAGTAAAAACACTGAAGTGAAATCTCTTGGGAAAGTGGATCTTTTAACACATTGTATGAGTGTTCATTAGAAACTATTTTCCTGATTACAATGAAACTTTATTTCCATTAATTCTTCACTGAGGTTTGCAAAATTTGCACAAGAACAAGAAAGTGAAGAGGAAATTAATCTCCAAAAGCATGCAGTTTCAGTATTCTTTGTTTAATCTACCTCACTTAAAGGTTCCCTTTATTTTTTACAGAGCAAATATAACCTTAAAAGTTCTAGGTGCTGTGCAAATGCAAGGTTTGCAAGTTCTGCTTACAAAATAGGTTTTTCATGAGAGTTCATAACCGCTACTTGATTTCATATAGATTTACATTATAATGCATCTACTGAATATTTTTAAAAATCTCCTGCAAAAACGTGCATGTTAAAATAAATGACTCTTTTCTACATAAACAAATTATCCCTACAAGTTCTAAATTGCATTTTAAGGGACTATAGAAATGCTTTCAACCTTTTATCTAAACAAGAATTTTCAAAAAGTTGACTTCAAAGTAAATTTCTATAAAGTATTCCAACTTTAACACTGATTTACCCTAAAAACATATTAACACAGTTTTATAATCTCTCAGTTGACATAGAGTTGTTTTCATTTACAGATAAAAAAGGAGTAGAGGCTGCAGGTGAACTATGAGATTCTAATCATATTTTTGAACATATGGATAGACTTCATATCACTGTGTTGATGGAAATGATATCTGTTCATGTAACTACATTTTCCCAGTTGAGTGTGTCAGAGGCGATACTTCTCAACTGTAGACCTAGAACTTAAGATAGTGGTTTAACACCTTTACTCTCCCTTCTTCCTGTTAGAGACACAGGTTGCATTCGCTTTGGCTATGCCAGTGATGATAATAACATATCAAAGCCCAGTGGGAAAAGAATGTCTTTTTATTGATTTATGCAGAAGATTTACCCATACACATGATTGTTCAAATATGTGTGTAACATGTACAGGAGGGAGAGAGAGAGAGAGAGAAAGAGAGAAATTCTGGTGTAGGTAAATAACTTAGTGTTGCATTTCCTTATTTAAGTGGCCTGGCTTTACCCTTGATGGCACAACCATGCAAGCACTATATCCAGCCCCAACACTATTGAGTACACAGCATATTATGCTGCTCCTCCTAAAACATAGTTTTGTTTCTCTCTTTGATACTTTACTGTAAAATCATCCAATTTTTCTCTATAGAACTAATTTTGAAATTATATAATCCTGGCTAATACATTTCAAGGAAAGTAATGCAAAGACGTATACCTAGACAAAGCAATCCAAAACCCTCATTGTACATGAAAGGAAAGGGGTCCTGGGGATGGGACAAGTAGAATGGTGTCAGGAGCACAGAACTTTTTAGCTCTAGAGTAAGGACGAACTGCAATTCTGGAAAGAGATACAGCAGTCAGGATTCGTTCAAACATAAAGGGGCCTACTTCATGGATGCTTTCTTCAAATACAGCCACGGGAAGTGAAAGCCTGAACCTCTCTGTACCAGCCTGTCTACATGGCATATGCAAATAGCAGGATTCATGCTAAGCAGCTGTCTTCCTTTAGGGGTCAGTATTCACACTGACTGCAGTTGGTTCAGATGAGCTCCGCTAGGAAACAGTATTTTGTACACACAGCAATAATTTGTGGAAGGAATTATGTGTGTCCTCTGTGTTTCCATTGGAAGGTAACTCCTGCAAACTTGTATTTGATTTCCTCCAGACTGTGCTACAATCTTTTTTGTTTACCCTTTACTGAAATTATTTTGTTTTCTCTTGTTTCAAACAACACAAAACAAAGCAAATGCAAAAACAACACTATGACGGTAATGGCTTCTGAATATTGTCCATTTTTCCAGTGAATTTTCAAGGCTGAGTGTGGTCCAACTTCAGTTTTCCTGAGAAATTGTTTTGAATTATTAGATTGGGTCACCAATCCCCTTTTACTCTTTGAATGAGTCGCTGGAACGCTTTGTTCCCAAAGTGCAGTCTGCTTTCCTCAGGGTCTCAAACTAGTGCCCATTATCTTGTCGGAATGCTGGGGTCTGCAAGCAGCTAGACAATGCTTTGGAACCCTTGGAAGCAAGCGATTACACTGCTGTCGGGGACGTAAGCTTCAAAATAAAAGAATCTGACTTATTATGACTGTAGAGGTCATAAAAAAATTGAACAGCTAGTTGATGAAACAATGCAAGTGGCAGGTTTCTGTTTATAATTCCTATGTATCTCCAACCAGCAGAGCTCTAAAGCGAGAAAAGACCCTAAAATTGGAGTGTGAGTCTAAACTTCCATCACCCTCATTGTTTGGTTAATGAATTGTACTTTTGAAGGCACAGATGCCATAAGAGTCTTCCTTAGTAGATCATTTATTTATGTCTGCACATTTACCTGTTTTAATAAATAATAAGTACAATAAATAAAGCAAAATAAATATAACCATTTTCCACATTTCATACTTTGCAGGATATACATACAAAAATATTACCACTCTTACTGGAATAAAACAGAAATGAAATATATACAGAAGTTATTTATGAAGCCAGACTGTGGTGTGACAGGTGAAGCTACCACCGCAATTGCAGCGTCCTATGTGAGTGTTAACTGCTTCCTTTCTAAGTCAACCCCCTGTCAGTGCACCTGGGCAAGCAGGGGAAGATGGTCCTAGTACTTCAGTCCCTGCCAGCCACATGGGAGACATAAGTGGACTTCCTAGCGCCTGGCTTCAGTCCAGCACAGCCATCACCATTGTAGCCGTTTGGTGGTTATGAACCAGTGGATGAACTCTGTGTGTGTGTGTGTGTGTGTGTGTGTGTGTGTGTGTCCCTCCTTCTCTGTGTAACATTGCCTTTCAAACAAAAACATGTAAATCTAATGATACAAAGTGATATGTGACATAGAACTTAATATAATAATTACTAATAGAAAAGCAATGTATTAAATAAAACTAAGTTATGGAAAATGTCATAGAAAAAAAAATTACTGATACCATCTTTTTAAACCTGACAGTTTTTTAGATTCTTGTCCTACACATTTATCTTCTGAAATTAGCTAAATCAACTTTGGTCTGTGTCATATTAACAATCCAGGACAGCAATGCATTATTTCCTTGCTCTCAGTGGTGTGTCCTTCTATTTGTTATCTACCAAAAGCCAGAGTGGCCTGTTTGAGAAGCTCCTGCGCCTTCCCACCGTCCAACCCACCATCATTGGTTCTACTTTACCAACAGATAACGTCAGACTCATGAGCATAGCTTCAGGATCAGCTCCTCATTCTTCACACCCTGTCAGTCTCGGCAGAATCACACTTCCTTCTATCCTGCTCTACATAGATGCTGTCAGATTCAGTGTGTCAAACACACATTAATTTTCTTTCAAATCAAGCATTTCAGACTCATTTATCTGCCATTTCCCCTTCCTTTTCCTACCCTCGATTGAATTTTTCCGCTGACTCTGATTTCCTCTAATTCCTGCTTTAGATTTTAGCAGACATCTCTTCTCCCAGAATCATTCTGCCCCCTCCCCAAACAGCTCTGACCCATATTGATCATATAATTGCACTTAGTACACAGCACCGTAATCCGCAGCCAGCAAGTCTATATTGTAAGGAATAAGGCTATAATGCATCTGTCATATTGAGCATTTAATCTGTGAGTCTAGCTCAGTGTTTAACATCTGTCAAGCAAATTATGGCAGAAGAAAGTTATTTATTACTTTATATAACTCAGTACAAGACCATCTTGGAGAACACAGCAGTAGCTGCATTTAGTACTACATAGAACTAAAGAGATATAGTGCCATAATTCTAAATTGGTCTACACTGGGTATTAAAAGTTGGCATAAAGTTATTCTTGGTGTTTAACAAAAGGCACAAAGCGGAGAAAAATTCTTAATATGATAATTTGTCTGATGTTAATTCACTTTGACATGCAACAGATATAATTAAAAATTTCTGCATGAGGTTTATCATAAACAATAAATTCATGTTAAACTTGTACTCATTTTTATCACTTCACAATTATCTATCCTAGAATAACAAGGGTTAAGTGGTAGGAAATCAGAAAAAAATTATATTTTATAAGTAAACCCCATGGAAAATAAGTTAGAAATATTGTATGAAAATGAAATCAACAAAAAAGAAGAATGGAATTTAAAGAAATTTTTGTGACATTCCAAGTGCATGAAAAATTGGTTGAGAGGAAATTAAAAATTAAAATGACAAAACACATCCTCTGATAGTCCCACCTCCCTAGCTGCAATTTGTATACTTATGCATTTTATATTCCATAGATTGGCTGTGAAATTTAATTAAAAGCAATTATAAACACAGTTCCTCGAGGCTACTGAGAATTGCACAGTTTGAGTCTCTTGAAGCATTTCAATCTCACAAAAAAAAAATGCCTCAGTAATGGTCATGTCATTAGAGTTTAGCTTACATACTGACTCCTTGTTTAGTTTAGACATCTCCTGCTAAGGGAAATTTAGATGGAATGACCTAGGCACATTGTCCTAGAGTTTAGTCAGTCTACCCAGGAGAATAAACTGAAAACGGACCCTACGATTCCAAATTTCATGTTGATGTCCATTCATTTCAGATGAAAGTCAAAGGGGAAGGCAGTATCACAGCTGTCTGTACAAGTGGAATAATTCTAAGAATGTAATGAGATGTAAAAAAAAAAACAAAAAAAAAAAACAAATAAATCCAATAAAAAGGCCAGAGTCCATAGTTAAAAGTATTGTGGACTATCTTACAAGTAATTTGGCGAAGTAAATCTACTTGCAGAAATGCCAATGAATGAAATGGAAGCAGAAAATGAAAACACAAGCTAGTTGGCTTCCAAACACTATCTGGAATATATATACGTGTATAGATTGTGTCTCGCTCTCCTGGACGTTATCCTAGATTTTCCGTGAAGAAGGCAGAAAGCCTGATTCTGATGCCTTCATCCCCCACCCAGACGCACATCTTGGAGATGGCATTGATTTCTTTTTGTTTATTTGATAAACTCAACACTTCAGTCAGGAGGAAGTCAGACTGAAATGCAGTTTTATGGTCTCTCCTAAGGAGCAGTCAGTCCCATTTCGTGTAGATGGCCTGTCTGGCTCCTCACTGTCTTCCGAGTCTGGAAATAAGTGCCCTGGTTAAAGCCCGTTGCTGCAAATGAACATTAGCAACAGTATTTCCTTGTCTCTGCCTCCACGCTGAAAGCATTTTCCCCTGCTATTATGTGCTGAGTTTCAGGAGATGAGGATGAATGTGATTTTGATATGCGTTTGGAAAAGGAGGTAAGAAAAATGTGCATACATATTTTCTGAAACTGTTAAAAACAATCTGAGTTGAGCCTTCTTGTTTTGTTTACCATTCTAAGAAACCCCTAACACAACAGATATTTTTAAAAGCAGTTCTGTAATCCAGAATATGACACCCTCACAACGAAGAGGAGGAACTAAAAGGCAACAGGCAAAGTATCCACATTTTCATGTTGTGACTATAGAGCTGATAGTGGACTTCAGAATTGCAAATCACGCCAAACAAGGTCTAGACTCTGTGTTGAGTAATCCTTAAATGATTGAATTTTAAGGCTGTCACTACACATGAATACAAAGGATTCTTAAGCATTTTTAATTACGCTATTCATCAGGCTTTATGTCAGAATTGCACATATTACATGCTACAACCAAACAACAAACAGTATGTTTATAATGATATATTTTAAGATATTTAAAATATTGCATATGCTTCGTATTTGTCTAATATTTGGTTGGGGTATACTGGTGTGGTATGGAATATTCACATACAGATTCACATTATATTGTGTTTCTGTCTAACTAGCATTTCAGTGCTTTCCAAAGTGCAATTTTTTGAGAAACTATTATGTATCAGAGTAGCAGACCAGCTACCTGACTTTCAGTACACAGAAAACCATCAAGTATAGGCACAGCCTAGGTTATTTAAACTCATTGAGTGAATATATTCTCAATTGAAAAAAAAACTGAAAGTTTAAAACATGTAAGGTAGGCAGGCATATCTATCTGAGTTAGTGAACAAGTGTGTATTCTTAGAGATGAGCACCGGATGAGTATGACGCAGCAGTTGCCACTCCTCAGGTTGCCTCATACAATATCTAAAGGTCTGGTTCAAGTCCAGGCTACCCAGTTTCTGATCTAGCTTACTACTCAAGCACATGAAACCAGCCACCTGCATGCAAGATGTGGCTGGAGTTCTATGCACGTGACTCTGGCTTAGGTCAGACATGGTTGCGATAGACATTCAGGGATGTGAGCTAGCACACAGCTCTCCTTCTTTCTCACGCTCTCCCTCCTTTTTTTTTTCTGTCTTTCAATTAAAAAGTGAAAGCAAAACTTTTAAAGAGAGATTAGTAGGAAATTTTGCATAGAAAGAATAGATATGAACAGTGACCGGTGAACTAGACACTGGAAAGAAGCAACAAAGAATACAGCTTTTGACATTGTCTCCTTTCATTTTTATGACAATTTTGAGGGATCTCAGAGGCCAGATTCCATTTGATATTGAGAGAGAAGGGGGCTCAACAAAGTTGTAGGATTTTATAAAAACGACCAGACATAATTCTGTGCATCAGAAATCACTATCTTCTGACTTAATTGTAGATCTCCTTAATATAGAACTACTTTCAATGAAGTCATTATTTATAATAACAAAAACACGAGCTAAATAACTATGCATCAGTTTTAAATAAAGTAATTGTATGAATAGGGACAGAACATTGGCTGATTTTATTGATGTCTGCACTGAACTAGCACCTAAGCGTTCAGGTTACTTGGTGTTTAGATTGCCATCTAAAACTCTTACAAAGAGGACATAAAACTTTCTGTAACTGAAACCGAAGGTGTCCCATGTTCATCTTCTTAAGAGGCTAATTAGTATGCAAAGTTAATCGCGATGATTAGAAAATGTGGGAAAGCAGCTGGATCTCTGCCTCCTTGAATCTAAGCAATGATTTGGAAAACTGAGACTTTTTAATTTATGATATTACACACCCAGATGCATGTGTTGGAATATTGGAACTTGGCACCTATCACATTGGACCATATGTTTCCACATCAGAAACACCTACTTGGATTCATTATGATAACGGTATTATTTTACTCACATCTAACTCACATCAAGGGACAGAAAATCAGATGTGCTGGACAGTTTCTCCAGAAATCAATGATTAATTACACATGTTTTTCCCTGTGATTGCCTTCTTGGATTTGAAATGATGTAATAGTACATGTAAGACACCAGTGGGGAGATTTCAAGTGATCTCTTCCGTTTCTCTTCTGTACACATGAGAGCGCCCTCGGAGTGAACTTAAAGAAGAGTTTCCGAATAGAGGGAACAGTCTGAGAGGTATTTCATTATTGGCTTCAGAGAAATTGGACGGTGTCAATGATAAAGACATTAACAAGCACATAGAAGAGGAAACCAGATATTATAATAGGATTATAACCCTCCACCCAGTAGGAGGCCCTGGTATAAATCTGGCAGGGACATTTGTGATGCTGAGGCAGAAAAGTAGGCAAGGAGGTAGGTTCTTAGGTCTTCTAACATTCTTTCAGGATTTTACTGCGCACCTGTACCTTCTCAACTTGGTTCTGGCATCTCCATGTCCATTGTCCAGAAAGTCACCTGGCTGCACATAGTTGGGGATTTGGTCTCCTTATTTTAACGTCCATTCACTCCTGTTTTCTGAAGAAATACATTCTGATTATCTGAGCTCTCTGGCATCTAGAAGTAAAGAGATTTATATTTTTCTGGCATTTTTGTCAGACGACAAAAAGCTGTTGATGTTGCTATTTTGCTATCACCTCATCATCTGTACGTTTGTCCTTGTAGTTTATGTCTTCGAAAGATTCATTATGTACATTTTAATGGTGTTTGGGGAGGACATGGAAATATATATGTTTACGTGTAAATTCTCCCCACACTCCTTAATCCTCTGAGTTAGCATGTCATTCCCACAAACTCACTGCAACAGCTTTGTCAAGGTGATGATGTGCACTTATTGGGGACTTTGATGGCTGACATTCTCTTCCTTGAGCTCCTCTTCCCTTGACCTTGTCATGTTTTGTCCATCTCCTTTACCCCAGCTGCCTTCCTAAGAAAATCAAGACACGTCGGGGGTCAATTCTAAGATCTTGTGTTTCCTATTCTATCCTTATTCTGTGACTGTCATCCAACCCACTATTGCCAATTACCATGCCTAGGCTGATGGTTCCCACCTTTCTTTTTCCAGCCCCAATCTTTTTCCTCAGCACCTGATGTTTTATCTAATTGCCTATCAATTTGAGCCATGAAGACATTAAAACAGGTTACCAAAAGATAAAATGGAAGATCTTTTTGTTTCTCTTCCTCCTTCCCTCCCCATCATTCAATAAAGATGAAAATTAAAACTTAAAGAATTTTTGAAAACTAAGCTAATTTAACATTTTTTTCCTATTAATCAGCATCTGGAGCTTATAAAAGAATTCCTAAGAGTTTTACAAGTTCTAGATGTCTATCACGCTGTTAACTTTCATCAAGAGCTACCACACGCAATGCTGCTGCCTTGGTCTGCATTGTAGTGACCCACACGCAATGCTGCTGCCTTGGTCTGCATTGTAGTGACCCACACGCAATGCTGCTGCCTTGGTCTGCATTGTAGTGACCCACACGCAATGCTGCTGCCTTGGTCTGCATTGTAGTGACCCACACGCAATGCTGCTGCCTTGGTCTACGTTGTAGTGACCCACTGGTTTGGTTTAGGGCAGACTGCAGAAAGCACAAAGCAGTGGCACACATCGAAAAGGGAACTGACATCATCATTGCCCAATAAAAATATCCACCATACAACAAGATAATTGCCATCTCATTGGGGAAAGTTATTTGAAAGAATGCATATAACATATAACTCAAAACACGTAATACGTTTAATGAATAAGCTCAATGAGGAATAGAAGAATGGGTTGATGGAGCAGATGACTCCATGCCTGCTAAGAGAGCAGCATACGCTCAGTGTTGAAGGCACAGCAGGAGTAAGGGCTGGAATCCCTAACCCTGAAGGCTCAAGAGTGACAGATCCTAGGTAGCTCATAAACACAAAGAAAAACCAAAGTGCATTCAGAGGGAACGTTTTGGAGGATTTGCACAATATCCTGCCTTCAGCTTTAAGGACAGACAGATTTGACAACCACAAGTCAGGGGATGGGAAACAGCCAGCAAAGGGAGTTACAACACCACATTGAAGATTTGGTTCTAAAAAGCTAATTTTGGAACAGGTAGTCTCCTGGGAGCAGTCTTGTAGAGTGGATTTAGATTCAGAATGCTTCTTTATCAAAAGACAGTTGTTAAACTGTCAGTGTGTGCCTTATGACTGTGTGGGAATATCTTCCATTGGTGCAGACCATGTCTGTACAGCCTTGTAATGCATACATGCACACTTTAATGGCTCTCTCACACACCCAGGGATGTGCACTTCAGGCCCCCAGAGCAGGGACAGAGCCCTTTCCCAAGCACTATGAATTGGATGAGCTATGAGCAATTATGTGATATCGGCTGGGGAGCAAATCTGCTAGCTGTGGGGACTTGACACATTGGAAGGGACTGAATCCTAAGCATGCGTCCTCCGCTATTGTTGTCTGGAAACAATATGACTCTTGTCTAGTGTGCATGTTATCTGTTCACAGTGACACTAAGTCACACACATGGATACCTTTCCTGGTGGAATTATCTAATTTTATCACACAACCTGCCCATCTGGAAGAGTGGGACAGGAATTTTCATTTTTAGCACATACAAAGTCTATAATATCGCTAGTAATAATTTTAATTGATTTCAGGAATACAATTATCATACTTACCATGCTTCACTCACACAGAATAATGAATAATTCAGTATTTCCCTGGTACATGGAATAGTAACTTCTAGCGCTGTAGACTGTCCACTAAACTAATTTTATACACATGAAAAAACTCTATTGGGTCACCACAAACTTAATTACCTTGTAGCATAGTAATTTGTTGTAAGAATGAAATTGGTTATAAGATTTGGCAAGCAACTTTTAGAAAAGTAACTATTTATTTGGCTTGGATAATAGCACAGATGCTGTAACAGCAAAATCCCATGAATTATTTTTCTACTCACTAACAATTTCATGATGGTTAAGAAAAAAATATTTTTCATGCTTTTAATATAGAAGGAACCAAGATCTGATATGTACAGGGGCAAAAGAGCCACAGGAAAGGGATCCAATTTTGTAGAATAGTGGACAAAAATAGCTTTTTGTGAATTAGAGAATATTGCTTCTGGCTTCTGGCTTCAGCGAGGAGTGAAAAAAAAAAAAAACAGAAGCAAATTGTAACATTATGTGTAAATGCGTGGTGCTTTCTTGCTGCACTTAACTAATGACTGGCAAGATTTCACCGAAATCTTTTAGTTTGAAAGGGCATAAGAAAGATATTTTCTTGGCCTCTTCCCAAATCTGGTGCAGATGACCAAGAAGAATCTTTATATGGCTACTTTATGGCTGATTTCACCTTCCCAGTCATATAGCATACTACATAGTTAGCTATCACCTATGTGTGTAAGCTAAGGAAAGCATTTGGTAATGATGTTGAATGGAGGCTTACTGAACTGTCTTGAGGAGCACATCATTTGAGACAGAAACTATGTACATTTCCCCCTTGAGTTATAACTGGGGGAAATCCCGCTGCTTTACATCACTTCAAACCCATCATTACTCCCAACTTCCCATTCCCAGCTTTGGAAGAAATAGAGGGAGTGAGAAGCAGGACTTGATTTTCATTGCACTTTTTTTAATTTTAAATTTTGAATTTTATAGTACAATTCTGTAGAGTCTGGGATTCCCCCCAACCCATTTCCTACCTACCCACCGACTGATTTTCCCAATATTATAATAGTATAGTCCTTCATAAGGAGTTATAATTCCACTGCACTTTGGATACAATGAAACCTTTACATGCAATAACAATACTTGTAAACATTTAATGCAACAACTGCTTTAGGGTTAATACCCTTCCTGTGGCTTAAGGGCTCACCTAAGTGGAATCCATACTCCAATTAGGGGTTAGAGGAGTGATGCTACAAATAGGAAGAGCTTTTTCACACCAGAAAGTTCTAGCCAGTCCTATGTTCCTGATCATAAAGCATACGGCGGCGGCACTGTGGAGGTGTGGGGACAGAGGACGGGCCACTTCCTGAATGCCCAGGAACTTGGGCATTTCAGGGGATCAGTGGCTGACCTGCTGGTGTGAAGACAGGATTGGCACAAGGAACCTTCAGAAAGCTCACGAAAAGTGCACATTATCACCTAAGGCTTTTTCTCACAAATATTTTTAAATGCACCTATATAATTTTTTCTTTCAACAATTTAAACATTAGAATAATTCTATTAAAACAATGTCTTATCTTTCATAGAAATTTTCTTAAGTATTCTCTCCCAAAAGCTCACTCAAAACATACATGAAGAATCACTGCTTTCTTTATTTGGTTGTTTCAATAAAATCCTGTTTATTGGACAATGTAAAGGTATAACGACATTTATCCTTAGTTTGGGGACCATCAGAAAAGTTCAATGTCCTGGTTATGATATTGACTTGTGGACCCTGAGGAGTCACTTAGCTTCATGAGCCCTCATTTCATATTAATAAATACATTAATGGCCATGCAACCTCTCCCAGATATTATAGGACGAAGTGAAATATAAAATGTCATTGCTAATTTCTTTTACAAGCAATTATAACTTTCTCCAGACATTAGTTTTCTCCATATGAAGGAGTGGAAAAGACACACAACCCCAAACTGCCCTTTTGCTCCACAAATGTCTTGGAACTGTGGGAACTCAATTCCATTTTCCCACATGGATGGCAGGGAACCAATTACCTGAGCCATCAGTCTGTTCCCCAGGGTGAAATCACCAGAAAGCTATCACCAGGTATGGTGTTGGAAGTTGGATGCAGACTCTCCAACACGGGATGAGTACAACTTAATGAGCTGGTTTGACAGACTAGGAATCATAGTCTCCATAATGGATAATTATCCCTCAATTTACTTACTTTAACCTTCACAAAAAGCTGGTTTTAATTTTTGCTTGGCCTGAAATTTTTTTTCAAAATGAGTCATTCCATCGAGAGGCTTTGTCATGCCTTAATGTTTAGCTTATCACTTTTCTTTAATTCAAATTTCCTTCATTTTCCCACAGCTTTTCCCCCCTTGAACATAGCTTCCTTAAACAAGCATTGCATGGAGCAGTTCCATTTCAACTTTAAAGCTATCCATAGTAGGCAATGAAAATGTCACATATTTCTTTCACTGTATAATAAAATCTGGCCCTTCACATATGGAAAAAGGTTTTGGATTTTGATGGCTGCTGTACTATTTGAGAATATTCAGTTCTTAAGAAAAATAGTCAGGATAGACAAAACCCATAAGACAGTCAAGTACAGATGGAAAGAATCTTAGTAGCTTACGGAAGAGCTAAACCTTACTAACTTACTTGCTCTACTTTTTCTTAGAGTTGGGGGTCATTCATTTTTCATCCATAATTTTCAGGTTGTGACTTCAAAAGGAGGTCCTTAAGGATGCTTCTGTGGCTTTAACGTGCAGCACCTTGCTCTTCCGCAGTTCTACAGCCCCTCATTTGTAAAACTTTGTGCATGTACAGAGTACTCACTGCAGCAGCAAGGTACGGAAATTCTTTCAATTTCAATTACCTTCACACTGAGAACTAAACTTTCGAACGTCTTAATGAAGAAAAACCCATGTGACCACCCCATCCATTCCTCGGTGATGCCTGCCTTCAAATGTTCGCTTCCCATTTACATATCTAATTCTTCACTGGCAAGAACAGATCACTGCACACATTTTGCTGGAGGAAAGAGCTAGAAGGAGATTTTCCTAAAGCACACGGATGTCTCAGAAGGTTTGAAGTTAAAAATTAATGTTATAAAGGAAAATGATTTTACACATACCCTGACTGAAATTAAAATGAATATCAGGCATTTCTGCAGGGATTTCATGAAACAATGCTGGAAGAAAAATTAAGAACCTAATATATCAACACACATACACACCTTTATGAGTGAAATGGAATGGGAACTAATCAGTGAGTAAACTGTCAAACCCATCAGTCTTAACTGGCTTTCATTTCACATGCTGCTGGTTCCATGCCGTTATACCTGGGGAATGTATCTTTGATGTGCCATGGAACCAAACTTAAATCTCCTTCCTTGTAATTAGATGTTTTCTCTTCAATCTATTTGAAATCTGGCTATGTGGGCAAAACTGAAGATCAACTGGAGTTAAATACTAAATGCTAGCTTAAAATGTTCAGTGCAGGCCCAATGTAGTTAGCTTCTAAAACAAAAAAGGAAAAAAGAAAAAAAGGAGATAAGCTAAATACAGAGCAGTTGTGAATGGTGCGGAGCCAGGGTTCCTCTGAGTGGCTCAGGGATTTTGGAGGACTTCTGAAAGACAGGAAGTTAATGGGATTCTATTTATATTAGCTTCCCAGGGCTGCCATAACAAATTACCACATAGTTGGTGACTTACAACAACTGAAATGTGTTCTCACAGTTCCGGAGGCCAGATGTCCACCATCAAGGTGTTGGCAGGTCCATGTTCCCGGCACAGGCTCCGGAGAGGAATGCTGCCTGGCCTCTGCAGTGTGTGGTGACTGAGGAATTCCTTGGCTGTGGCTGCACAACACCTTCACGGTGTGAGCATTGTTTTTTCTTGTGCATCTGTGCCTCGAATCGAACTTTCCTTTCTTCCTTTCCACTGGAATTATGGCGCCAAATTCAGGACTGGCACTTCTTAAGATACTTCATTAGTTTGGCAAAACTGCTTCAACGAAGGTCATCTTCAGTTACCAGAGGTTAAGACTAGGGCATATCTTTTTGGAGGCCACTGCACAACTAAATACTATCACAAGATTAAAACAAAATAAAGAAATCAATTGTCTAAAACTTGCCAAAGAGGAAATAGGAATAATAACAGAGCATTCTATTTTCATGGGTAAAGAACCTCCACAGGATGCAAGTTTGATGAGAGCAAGTGGGTAAGTCAGAACTTGGAAGTGAAACAGGAGTCAGGGAGATAATTAGAGGTGAGTTACTGAACAGCTGAATTCCTCTTTGCAAATCCCTTTTGCCCCACTCCAAGATCCAACACTGACAGCTGCATCATTCATTTCTGACCATCCTGCTAGAACCAGAGAATAATGTTCTCAGGGGGTAAGCTGTCCACTAGGAATGCACTAGTCCTTGGAGTGTTTACAATTCTGTCTCTTGAGGGATGTTTCACCTGCTATCCTTCTGCCCTCTTCAAAGTTGTGTTGACTTTCCTAACTGCCCAGCGAGTTCAGAGGCCATCTTTCTGTTCAGCAGAAAACAATGCCTCATGCTGGTGAAATCATTTAACACAAAAACAAAATCTCGTACAAGCTGGTCCCTATATTTGGATACAAATCAAGAACCAATGTTCATCAGACACATGTAAAAAAGACAGCACGATGGAAGAGAATGTGAACATTTTTTTTCTGATAATTCTTTTTTTTTAAGATTTTATTTATTTATTGGAAAGTCAAATATACAGAGAGGAGGAGAGGCAGAGAGGAAGATCTTCCGTCCGATGATTCACTCCCCAAGTGAGCACAACGGCCAATGCTATGCCGGTCCAAAGCCGGGAACCAGGAACTTCCTCCAGGTCTCCCACGTGGGTGCAGGGTCCCAAAGCTTTGGGCTGTCCTCGACTGCTTTCCCAGGCCACAAGCAGGGAGCTGGATGGAAAGTGGAGCTGCTGGGATTAGAACCAGTGCCCATGTGGAATCCCGGCGTGTTCAAGGCGAGGACTTTAGCCGCTAGGCCACGCCATTGGGCCCTTTTCTGATAATTCTTACTGATTATAACTCATAATACCTTCACTCATATAGTGATGACTTTGTTCCATACACTTAATAAAACTCTTAAGATTAAAATAAAATGAACTTGGGTCCAGCACAGTAGCATAGTGGCTAAAGTCCTCAGCCTTGAATGCAGTGGGATCCTATATGTGTACCAGTTCTAATCCCAGTGGCCTTGCTTCCCATCCAGCTTCCTGCTTGTGGCCTGGGAAAGCAGTTGAGGATGTCCCAAAGCTTTGCAACTCTGTACCCACGTGGGACACCTAGAGGAGGCTCCTGGCTCCTGGTTCGGATCAGTGCAGCTCCGGCCACTGTCACCACTTGGGGAGTGAATCAACGGATAAAAGAACTTCCTGTCTCTCCTCCTCTTTATATATCCGACTTTGCGATAAAAACAAAATAAATCTTTTATTAAAAAGATACAACAAACTGCAAAAATTCAATTTACTGTCCTCAGTAAGATTTTTGAGAAATTATTGCCCTGACTTTCCCTACCTGTGAATTCGGGTATCAAAGTATTAACTGAGTTAATAAAAGAAGTTTCAGGGAAAGCACCAACCTGAAACATGAAACAACAACAGCAACAAAAACCACTCATTTAGTATTCAGTTAAAAAAGCATTTCATTAGACAAAGATCCTGATATTCTCTGCATCACTCCTGATCAATTCAGGAGACAGGAATCACTGAATATTTTAAAACAGAAGTTCTGTAATGAAGCATTTTGCAACACAGAAGGAAAATGCTCAACAGTGGGCTAGTCCTGAACAGGCATACCAAAGGCGACAAGCCCACAGCTTGGTCCTAGACTTCAGTGGAGGCCAGAGAAGCTGTGGTGGCCGTGCACCGGGGCCAGCACAGATCTGCTTCAGTCTTGAGTAATACCCCCGGAGGCTGAAGGCAATGTAGGTGACGGGCAGTTTCGCAGAAGAGGTTGTAGAACTGGTGATGGTGATGGCAGTGTTTTGTATCTGCGTTAGCATGACTGTGGGAGTGGGGTGACCAGGCTCATTTGGGAGTGTGAGGTCACGCATTCTGGACCCTGGAAGAAGCTATTGTCCTCATACAGATGTAGCTGCCATGGTAATGCTGGCTGACCAGCAGAAGCCCTTTTCCCTGCTCTAATGTCACTCCAACGCCCTCTACCGAGAGATTTTAATATTGTGCTAACTGTCAGAAAAGGTTGAAGGATTTCTGTTCACCAACTCAGAGCATAGCTGATGGACGAATGTGGAGCTAAGGGACAGGAAATCAGCAAGAAAAATTAAGTTATAACAGATGAAAATGATTGTGTAATTGAAAGCCAGCTCCCTTTTTAGCTCTGGGTTATTACAACGTGCTAACCATGAAGTCTTTAGCACCATTCTCCTTTTTACTTTCCCTGACTGGATGAGTGATACAATAGCTTACACTTATCTTAGTGCCAAGGAATCTTAAACCCATGAGTTCCATCAGTATTCTCATCTAAGGAAACTATCACAAATACTTCATGGACCATAAATTTGCAATAGACTAATAACAATAGCCTTGACAGCCACTTTTTAGAGGCAGGGAAGGTGTGGATGAGCAAATGGCATGATCGTTTGGAGAAAACTGGACCTTGATGTGCTTACACGTAGTCTTTCTCAACTTCTACACCGAACAAGGGAACGAGTATTATTAAACTAAACCAGCCATGTCAAACCCAATTAATTATTTCTTATTTAAAACAGTGGAAAATACCTTGAGAGAATTTTTATGCTTTATCACATCCAAAAGTTCACCAAGTAAATTCTTGATACTTCCATCAGAACAATAGACTGTTAATCTTTCTTCATTTATTGCAAACAGTGAAATTATACAATCTCCATAGAATGGTTAAGTGTTTGTTGTTGTTATTGTTGGTTTGTTTATTTTTACTACCATTGCTGTTACTGTGTTGAAAGACCTTCTGCACTTTTGGTTAATCATGAAATACTAAATCATGACAATACACTGGCCTTAGTGGAGTTCTTGTGTCATGTGCTGAAATATTGTATTAAGGAAGAACAACCTGGGGAAAATGTTCATGTAAAAAAATTAGTTTCTTTCTAGGACTGTTCTTCTTAAAGGATTAAGGCAGCTTAATTCCTAGCACTAATCAGAATATTGAAGAATACCTAGAAACTATTCTTTTGTAAGTTACAGAAACCGCTTTTGATGTCTAAATGAACTGAATCACTGAAGGACAGAACTTGGCTCTCTGGCAACCTGTTCCTTTGGTGCTAATAGGCAGGCTCACCTTGCCAATGCCCTTATTCTCTAAGGCGGGAAATATTGATAGAATTCAGCTTACAATGAAGAGGGAAAGTGATGACCACGAGTTGATTTCATCATAACAAAGAAAACAATGCGGGGAAACTCTGAAAGCTTTTTTTTTTCTTTTTGTCATAACATTCTTAGTACTTGAACAAAGACATCATAATTCTATTGGACAAACTTGCCTGCGATACTTTATTCTAGATGAAAATCAAATCTAAACATGTGTTTTCAAACATCTTAATTAGAAAAAAAAAACACTTTTAACCTAGATGAAGTGGCTTACATGTTAAAATGATTGTGCTTCCATCAGATCATTGTTAGATACATATTGCAAGTTATACCAATAGGGATGCCATGAAACAAGGGCTGTTCTAAATTAGATTTTTAACGTATGGATTTAAAATGAAATACAATGCTTAGGTATTGAATTTAGATTTTAGAAATATATATTACTAAGAAGATCATTAAATATGCTGATAACCAAGAGACATATTATTATTACAAACCTGGCCCATTCCCTGGTTCCATTTGATCATCTATAGGTTATAGCGTTCTATTCAAAGCATTTAGCCAGAATTCATGAACCCTCAGTTAGCTCCAACACAAAATGTGCCTAATTGTTGGATCGCCAAACCTCAGGTAATTTGAGGACAGAACTGGAATTGTGTGTGTTACAACAATTTATGAATTGAGAGTCAAAAGTCTGATTGTTTTCCTCAAAATTCCTGCTTCAAGTGCTTATGTGCTCCCCCTCAGCTTTGCAAACAGATTGAGTGGTCCTCGCTCCATCATGGATGAAGCAGCTGAGCATCTGTTTTCCTGAGGAAGTCTTTAGGGCTGAGATGTCTCCCGAAACATGTTCAACATAAGATTTGACAGGGTAGTAAGGCAACTTTGAAAAAGCCTGGGACTTGGAATAGCCTATAGGAGGACCAACAAGTAGCCCCTTAGTCAGCCACTGTGTGGCCCCTGGGAATTTACTGACCGTTCTGAGCTCCAGTTGCCGTATCAGTAAACCAAGACAAAGTCTGAATTCCACACTTTTTATGTCTGTTGTAGGAATCAGCTCCGGCAATGTAGTTGAAATTGTTTTAAAACTATGTAAATATTTGCTATGAAAATACTATTAAGAGGCATAATTGAAACTGATACATTTCTATTCAGATACTCTCCTTCTGAGAATCCTTGGCATGTTCTGCTATGAATGCTTGCACATGGACCTCAGTATCCAGAGGTGGGACAGGCCAGAACCAGAATCCAGAGCTCCATCCCAGGTTCCCACAGGGTGACAGGGACGCGAGCACTTGAGCCATCACTTGCAGCTTTCCTAGATGCTTGAGCAGGAGCTTGAATCGGAAGGGGAGCAAAAAGGACAGGGATCAGACACCTTTATGTGGGATGTTGCTGTTGTCACCACCTCTTAATCCATTGCAAAACCATGTGGATCCCTAGGAAATCATCCTTAACAACTGATTCTGTGAACTGAAAATTAAAAAGTCATCTCAAATTACAATTGGCTTGATGAGAATAATTTTGAACTACTGCATTTCCGTTCATAATGATTAGTGCTATATTCTTTTCAATTTGGTAACTATTCCCAAATACTACCTGACTTTCCATAGAAGCTAAAGCAAATAGTTATAACTTGCAGTAACTCTTAAGGTTTGAAATCTATTTCAATTTTTTTTTTTTTAAAGATTTATTTTTATTATTTTTTCATTGGAAAGGCAGATATACAGAGAGGAGAGACAGAGAGGAAGATCCTCCGTCCGACGATTCACTCCCCAAGTGAGCGCAACGGGCCGATACTATGCCGATCCGAAGCCAGGAGCCTCCTCCGGGTCTCCCACGCGGGTGCAGGTTCCCAAAGCTTTGGGCCGTCCTCGACTGCTTTCCCAGGCCACAGGCAGGGAGCTGGAAGGGAAGCGGGGCTGCCGGGATTAGAACCGGCGCCCATATGGGATCCCGGGCGTGCAAGGCGAGGACCCCTAACCACTTGCGCCACCGCGCCGGGCCCAATCTATTTCAATTTTAACTTTTGGTTTCAATGGTATGGCTTAATCCGGTCTTGTTCTTCTTCTGTAATTTTTAAATATTACCTACATCGAGCTTGTATAAAATATTATCTTTCCTTAAACACATATGGTAGATATCATTCAAACAGATGGCTATACACAGTCACTGCGAATAGAGGATTGAGTGTCAGTAAAACTGTTACTAAAATGCAGTGAAATTTAATAGCTCAAATGAAGACAAGAATTAAATTGGAAATTGCAGGCTGAAATATTCCGCATTTGATCATGAAGAGATTATAGTAACGAAAGAACGCAGTGCATCAGCCAGTGTTTTAAAAGGAGTCAGGCTTCTGATAGTTCTGGGCTTCATCACCTCCTAATCAAAGGAAGCAACATAAATCCATTTTAAAACATTAATATGTTCATATACACACATAGACTTTTATATATGTAAGCTATTGAGGAAAACCCAACCCCTTGCAGATGGCTTTAACATTTTGTTTCCTGACATTGATAACTACGGTGCACTGGGCTTGCCAACGAGGATTAATTTGACTTTACTGGGGGAGAATTACTGCTGTCTTCATTCTCTCGCCCATGCATTCCAGCCATGTGTTCAGTGTTGCTGTCGACCTGCTTTGCTACGCTGAAGCTCCTGTATCTGAGACATTTCCACCCCCCCTCCGCCCCCAAATACAACATTCTAGGATAATGCAAAGTTTAGGATTGTTCATGAACTCCTATTTGTTTTTTTATTACATTGCATCATGAGACACAGTTTTACAGACACTGGGATTCCCCCCTCCCCTCCCCAAAACCTGCTTCCCCCCCCCATGGTGGATTCTTCCATCTTGTTGCATTACCACAGATCAAATTCAGTTGAGATCTTTTTTCCTTGCAAGCATCTACAAAGCATAGAGTCCAGCATCTTATTGTGCAGATAAGTTCAACAGTTTCATGGGGAGACAGTCGCTGGTCTGAAGGTACAGCCGAAAGAGTATCATCCCAATCAATTGAAAGCCCCGACATTACATCAGTAACAATTTATAACATAATGGAATTAGTTGACATGATATTGTGTAACCAGCATATGAACTCCTATTTGAATAGCTAGTTTATGTGTTAGCCACACAGCTGGTGAAATTAGATTGTGGAAACTGATCTAAGACACAAAGTTTCATTTGGTAGCATAAAAATTCTATGGAACACAGTGTTTCTAGAGAAATCACTAACAACAACTGCTGGCATGGGCGTGGGGAGAGAGGCACCCTGCTCCACTGTTGGAGAGAGTATAGTAGTATCAACATACAGAAAGTCAGTATGAAGAGTGCTAAGTCTATTGAAAACTGATCCACCAAATGACACAGCTCACCCTCTCCTGGGAACAGATCCAAAGGAAGTGAAATCTGCATGTAAGAAAATGACTTGTAATCCTGTATTTATAGCAACACAATCTAAACAGCAAAGACATGGAAATAACCCAGAAACCCTTTGAAAGAGGCATGGATAAAGAAACTATGCTACATTACTCAATGGAATACTACTCAGTCATTCAAAACAGGAAAAAAGAAGTTGTACCACTTTTTAACAAAGTGGCCCAGACTAGAGACCATTATGCTCAGTGAAAGAAGTAAATCCCAAAAGGACGAATAGAATAGGTTCCCTCTGATATGAGGCAACCTTTATGTTAAATACAAGATAAAAAGGCAAACATGTATATTATATTTTTTCATAGATGGACTGTATAAAGGGGTATGAGCATATTGGGAAGTGGAGTTACTTTTCATTATGCATCTTTACTCTTGAATAAAAGCAAGACTCCCAGTGAAACTGTTAAATGTATCTTGAAAATAGGATGCTGGGCATTCTATAGTTGTCTATAACTACAATCTCATGATACATTTACCTAGTAGAATGATGAACCTGTGACTGTTCCTGAAACTATACTATAATATGGGGGGAAATAGTAGCAGGGAAAAAGGGGTGGAAATAGAATTCCCTGCACTTATGGAAACATATCATGAGAAATAAAGAAAAAAAATCTCATTTTTAAGTAGTTTATCCCTGCTTTACAAATAAATTAATAACATGAAGGAAGATATTTTGAGAAAGCCAATGAAAAAATACACAGGCAAAATATAGAATATTTCTGACCTAAAAAGCATAGACACAATGGCCTTTCCAGCTCAACACAGTGCTTGCTGTTTGATGTTAGAAAAGTTATTTAACTTTTCAGTGTTTTGAATTCCTTAGTTATCAAACAATTAATAGTACTGTTTCCATAGAGCTAAATTATAATGACTAAACAAACTAATGGCTATAACACACTCAGGAAAAGTAGTACAGAGAACCATTAAGCTTTTGCTAATTAGATAACAGCATTGTGCACATAAATGAATGTTTTCATCATTGTTAGCACTATAATTTTAGTACAGCAAATGCAAAGCGGTTGATCAGATGAAAAATCATCATATTTAAGCATTGATGCACTGGGCTTCCCAGTGCTGCTGCCACCTGTGACACCTCATGTGAGATACCACTCATGTGTCTCAAGTAAGAGCCAGTTCAAGTCCCACCTGCTCCACTTCCCATCCAGGTCCCCGCTAATGTCCTGGCCACTGACATGGGAGAGAAGCCACCTGGACAGTGAATCAACAGATTTATTAACTCAGATATACTCTAACAAACCAAGCTAGAGCAATTTTGACTCTAAAATATTATTCAAAATTAAATACTAATACTACTCATTGGCATTCTGTTTTCAATTAGTTGGTCACAGAACACTATGCTATGCACAGTGTAATAAACTTAAATAAATGACTCACAGATTTCTAGTATTTTAAATGATTCCTAACAAATGGGTCAACAGTTCAGTCATTTTTCTAATTGTTATTTTAACAGTGACAAGCAAGCATTATTTGCATTGTTGATAAATATGTGAAATATTATAAATATTTCTGTTTCAGTTGCTAATTACTTGCCACTAATCATTATCATTCATTTAAAAGAGCAGAGATAAACCATGGAGCCATCGTATTTATTTCATTTTACTATCATAATAAGTTACAACAAATTCACTGGCTTAAACCATTGATATCTTTATTATATTATAGTTCTATGGGTTACAAGCTCATTATAGGCCACAATGGAACAAATGAAATCAAAAGTGCTGCCTTCCTTCTAGAAACTGTAAGGGACAATCCACTTCCTTGCCTCCTCAGTTTCCAGAGGATACCTCCAATTCCTTGTCAGCTACACATCAAAGAGTGCTTTATTTTCACACCACATCACTACTAGATCTTAAAAATAGATCACAATTAATCTTTAAAAATGTTGTCTACTGTGCAGGCGAGGATATACTTCAATGATAAAAGTAACAATAAAAACATGAATGACTTTTATAAAATACAATCCAAATAGACTAAATGCGACAAGTATATCCATCTCTATAATTGTCATAGTTATTGGTAACAGGCTATTTAGAGTTTGCAATTTCACTATTCTGACCGGAGATGGAGGTTGGGGAAAAATGAATCAACAAAACTGAAGGATTAATTCTTTGTAACCCAACGAACTAAAGGGAATTGGAATATTTATGGATTTGTATTTATTCCATTACTGCAAAGACAAAACCATAACACTAGAGCCTGATTATCATGAAAATCAAAGAAAAGTGGAAATGTGTTTGAGAATAGTTCCATTCATTTGCTAACGGCTAGACTGGCTTAAAATGCATTAGCACTTTACAAGGGCCCTGATCAATTCTTTTGAACCTTTCAGTTCTCTTGAATTCCATAAAACCCATGGGCTGTGACAGGATGAATTGGCCATACCAGCTTTATTCGCAATATTCTTTTATTCAATCTCTGCATGTATCTCTAACTCTTTCAGGTTAAAAAAAAGGAGGGGGGGAATTTTAGATACTGGAAGCAACATTCTCTTAAGTCAAGCTCTGTATGCCTCTAAATGTTTTAAGTTTTGCTGAGAAGACAACTGCTTCAGCTTTTTAAGTTGGTATTCACCGATTTCTGAGCATAAGATCCTTTTCCTGCTGAAATATAGTTAAATTCTACTAGAAAATCAGGTTTTCAATTGGGAATAGGACCTTCGCTTACCTGAGGCATGATGAGTACTTATGACTAATAATCTGTCTAGATTAAACCATAGTACATAATGTATTCATGTTGATCCCATTAGTTAACACAGCTATTTTCCAACTGGGTTGTTAAAATAATTTAATTACAGCATTAAAGTGACTCTGAACAGAAATAAAGTTGACTATAAAACTATAGAGAACATCTTGGATATTAAAGGTTGTAAAAATGTAATGTTTTATCAAACTAGAAGTGACACAACTACAGATAAAAGGATACAATCAGCAATTTTCTGTTTCATATGAATCTTTATAAAGTAAAAAAATGGAAATAAATGTTATGTTCATGTAACAAAAATGGAATAAAACTCCAATAATTAAACCTATTTTAAAAATAAAATCAGTCAACTTGGTCTAATAAGTGGCCTAGCTAATGAACACGCATTTCTGTATGTATGATTGAAATAGAATGTGAATGTGGTACGTCTTTATGACTCTGTGTTGCAAACAAGTTACCACATTTTCCCATTATTCAATAAGATTGTGGTTTTTGCGCGACAGGAAAACCAGAATGCTATAATCTTTCTTTTAACCACACTCTTAGGAGCACTGAAGAGTGAGTAAGAGTTCTCTTCAAATAGGTCACAGAAAAATAATTATTAAAGACCTCAAATATTTTCAGGTTAGAACAAATCATTTTAAAGCATTCATTTCTGCATCTGAAAGACTGACAGAAAGATGTAACAAAGAGAGATCGCATCCATCCATCTGCTGGTTCCTTCCTCAGCTGCTCACAACAGCCTGGGTTAAGCCACCCTGACACCACTGCTCTCCCATTGGCTCATCCTCTGCTGGCTGCTTACACATTCATTAGCAGAGAACTTCATTGACAGCAGAAAAACTAGGGTTACATTACCAGATCGAATGTCCTAAGTAGCAGCTCAACTACTATTCTACAACACCGTAATGCCCTCATCTAAACAAATTTACATTTAATCTCCATTCCCTACACATATTTTGAAGACTTCGTCTAAGTTTTTGACCGTATCATGCAAGGGGGAGAATTTACTTCTTGTTAGCTGAGTGCATGAAACCAGTCTGAGATCTTAACAAATTTCCTGGTTGATTATATCAGTTGAACAAACTTTCCTTTTGTCATTGCTAATATAATGATAGAATCTTCTGGGTTTGCAAGCAGTCCTTTTGACAGGTAGACGTCGCAATATAAACACACAGCAAAATTCTGATATTTCATAAATTACAGAATAATGACCCAAGTCCCTGAGGTGTTATCAATGTATTAAAGTAGAAATCTAGAGTCAGAAGAGGAGCTAGGACTTAAACACCAAAATTATGACACAAATGTCTCAGGTGACAATTTAACTACCGTGGCAAATGCCTGCTCCACATTTTAAAATGGGCAAAAATTGGTGTTTTCTCTTAATAACAATTAGTTTGACCTGAATACCTGGTAATAATATACAAAAAGTAAGGTATTTTTTATAACTCGCATATATTTAAATCACTCTAACTTTAATTAAGGAAATAATAAAATATATAGTAATTGAACATGAAAATATATGATGATAAAAACCACACAAAACTTTTCTTCTTGAATGTAAATTTGTAGATCCACAAGGGATGTGTTGAATTAATGGGTGAAAGTGTTTGGGATAGAGCTAGAGTGTAATAACACTAATTTAATCAATCCTGAAATTAAATAATATCAGAGGTAAAGCTATCCTTCTTTATTCATCTCATATTACTGCAATCAATAAAACTCAGCAACATATCAGTCATCATTGTCTTAATAAGTAACTTAATTCCATTTACCACTTCAGATTGAATCGTGTTTTTTTCCTAAAATGTGATTCAAAACATATCTCCCATATTTCTGTGCCCTTGATGATTTTTTAAAAAGATTTACTTATTTTTATTGAAAAGGCAGGTTTACAGAGAGAAGGACAGAGAAAAAGATCTTCCATCTGCTGGCTCACTCCTCAACAACTGCAATGACTGGAGCTGTGTCAATCCAAAGCCAGGAGCTTTTGTCTCCCATGCGGGTACAGGATCCCAAGGTTTTGGGCTTGACATAAGTAGGGAGCTGAATGAATGGGAAGTAGAGCAGCATGGACACAAAACAGTGTCCATTTGGGATCCCAGTGTTTGCAAGGGGAGAATTAGCCATCGTGGCTGACTGGTAAATTCATTTCTCTGCATTCATTATCACAAATTGTATGTCTTAAACCATTGGATTATAACAGTGTGATCTAGCATATATTTATGACTTTGTAACAAAGAGATAATACATTAATCAAGTCCTTTTCAACATAGAACACATTTCACAAAACATAAGCAGAAAATTACATTTAACTGAATGGATTTGGCTAACTCTTTTTTATTCAGTTATTATGTTTATTTCAAAAACCAATTCATAAAATGATTGAATATAAAGACAACACTATTGAAGCATTAGTTTAGGAAGCTCTTTCATAAACAAAGCCCCATTTATTAATATCCTATTCTATTTTACATGAGATACGTTAATGGTCAAATAATTTCAGAAAACTAAAAGCTATTACAGAAATCATAAAGCACAGAAAGAATCCAATCTCTTACGCTTTTTGCTGCTGCATGCTTGGCCGTATACCCTGTCCTAAGGAACTGAACACAAGTAAGGAAAAGTAACATTGAATGATTCCTACCAGTCCCTTGATTGGCACCTGCCAATCAGCAGTTTGGAACTGAAGAATCTGAAACTGAGAGATCTTTTACATTTTTTATGGCTGCTACATAGTATTTTTTTTAAAAGATTTATTTATTTTTATTATAAAGTCAGATATACAGAGGAGGAGAGACAGAGAGGAAGATCTTGTGTCCAATGATTCACTTCCCAAGTGAGCACAACGGCCGATGCTGTGCCGATCCAAAGCCAAGAACCAGGAACTTCCTCCAGGTCTCCCACTCGGGTGCAGGGTCCCAAAGCTTTGGGCTGTCCTCGACTGCTTTCCCAGGCCACAAGCAGGGAGCTGGATGGGAAGTGGAGCTGCCGGGATTAGAACCGGTGCCCAAATGGGATCCCGGAGTGTTCAAGGCGAGGACTTTAGCCACTAGGCCATGCCACTGGGCCCAGGCTGCTACATAGTATTCGTGAGTGTGTCATAATAACCTGGCTTGCACTTTGAGGTTTCCTTTCACAGTATGATTATGTCCCCCAATTAACTGCCCCATCTTCTGTTTTACACAAGAAGGCATTCCTGACATTGTTTGAAACTCATACATCCCGTAAATATTGGAGCTTTTACATGCAGTATGAACTGATTTTAGCAGGGATGAAACCAGCTGTTATGTTTGACCATTTTACCCACTACAATAAAAATGTACTACTTATCAGAAAATGCAGGTCTCAATCTTTAGTGATTGAAACATTATTTTACCAAACTGAGAAACAAAGCAGAAAGAAATAGTGCACTTGGGGTTCCCTTCATTCCAAGTCAGGAGGTTGAAGTTTCCTGACTATGAAAACACAAGCTGAGAATCTTAGAGTTGAAGATGTACTGAGCAATCACAAATAGATACTGACAACTGCCTGTAGGAAAGAAATGATCTGTGTGTGTATAGTCGGAGCGCCCATGCTTTCCCCTTCACTATTTAGACATGAAGTTAGAGAAGCTGCAGGGAGTATTTAAGGTGTAGAAATACCAAAGGGACCAAGGGGAGACCGAGCTCAAAGCAGAACATGAACACCTTGGCCCTTGCTAGCGTATGCTGAGGGGTGGCTGCAGGAATGGCAGCAGGGAGTCCAGGGGAGACAATGCAGGACCAGCAAGGCAAAACTCCTGGCAGAGTGGTGAGACTGGCAGATTCTGAGAGCCAGAGTGCTCATGAGGAGCGGAGAGGAAATGTTAGTAACTCTTGCTGGGTTGTGTGTATCT
This sequence comes from Ochotona curzoniae, assembly GCF_017591425.1. Taxonomy (NCBI): domain Eukaryota; kingdom Metazoa; phylum Chordata; class Mammalia; order Lagomorpha; family Ochotonidae; genus Ochotona; species Ochotona curzoniae. The sequence goes on from NW_024466502.1 coordinate 14,243,603, forward strand.
TATTTTCAATGTTCTTTGAAGTCACAAGTGAAGAATTCAAGTTATTTCTAAATTCCTACCGGAATCTAAAACTACTTTCTTCAACTTTGCATTACACGAAGGAAGAAACTATTAGCGGCTCTTTAATAGTTTACACTCACACGAAACAAACAGCTATCAGGAAAGATATGTGCTGGCCTAGAGGTTGGTCCCTGCGGTTACCATGGAACCCAGTCAGTTGTTCCTACATTCCAACACCTGCCCAAGTTTATCTCCTCTGAGGCTTGTGCTCAGCAAGAGTTGGGCTGATTAAAATGAAAGAAAAAAAGTGCCTCCCACCATGAGAAACCCAAACCTTCTCTTTTCTTCTCAAATTTGCTTTCATAATAAAAGACTTCTGGACAGCACTTCTAATACGAAGACGTACAGAGAGCCAGGAAATGTTTGGCACTAGCAATACTACTGCACTACATGACTTTTAAAGAAATCTAAAGATTTCCCTGCCTTTTACATGCTCACACACATGGAAAGCAATGCAGTTGACATCAGTACAGGGTATACTTTGTATCAGGATTGATTCTATCTGTATCACGCAGATTATCTTTCCCAGTGTCTACCATGTTTGCTGGAGACAGCTTGGATTCATCTCATTTTACTATGATTGAACTTAAGGTATTGAGCATTTAAGACATTTGCCCAAGTGTACATCTCTGCTAAATGGCAGACCTCGGATTCTGATGCCAGATACCATGTGTTCCATTGCTACCTATGTTGTCTCTATTGACTTAAAATAGCAAAATATCTAATTAAAATCCCTGCTTGATGTTCTTCATATTTACATCACCTCGGCAATTAATATAATAACCATATGTAAATAAGTGCTGTGCTGCTTGCTACAAAAAAGAAATTGCTATAGGCAGACCTATTACATAGTGAATACTGCACAATTACTTCTCTGGAGGAGAATTTCATTACAGTGTTGCCATAGACATCTAAGAAAAGGTCAGGTCTAAACAGCAACACTCTTTACACTATTGTGGCTCAAAGACAAAGGATTTAAATGCACCCATGGGACATGTTTTATTTTAAGATTCAGTCTGTGCTTGTGGAAACACACTTCGGTCCTGTGGACGTGAGTCAGTCCTCTAACTATTATGACATGGTTCCTGCATAGGATTTCTCTGCACTTTGTCTACTCCTCCTCTGTTGGTTCTTGTTGAGGAAAGATGACAGTGTCCTTTCCACCTGTCCACTCTATGAACACGCCTGACTTCTGTGCTGGACAGAGGTTTGCCAGCTCCTAGGAAGCATTCCAATTCTGTGTAACTGAGACAGAAGGAAGATTTTCTGTGCTTAACCGGGAGAGAATATTCCTGACCTTGGCTTTCTCACTTTCTGTCTGGCAAGCAGTCTCATCTGTGACTGACACTTTCCTAGTTAGGAGACAAAAATGAAGGGGGCAATTCAAATCTAGATTTCTTCCATTAGTGCATCTCCATCCCCGCTACTTGCACTGCCAGGCTGACAACGTCTCTCAAACCTGATCCATTCCCAGGACTCTCAGCTTGTTAAAAATGGCAGGACCTAAAAATGTGCCAGGGACAGAGGCCACTTTGATTTTTTAGTACTGGTATTAGCAAGAAGCATGACTCTTATTTTGGAATCTATGACCTCGAAGATATCTATAAATAAAATTCTGGAGGTGGGCTGATGACGTTCAAAGGCAACAAAATGCACTTTATTAGCATAAGTATTAGGTGATACTACTTGTTTCAATCTGGTAGGCCACAGGTAAATAACTATTTTTATTACTTGTGATTTTGCAACCAACAAGCTATCTCAAAATATATATACATGTGACTGCTTTATCTTCAAAGTGTATTGGATTTGCTAAAAGATTAGGGCTAATATGGAAAAACAAGCACATGGTATATATTATTTAATTATGTTTTGACAACAATATTTAGTATGAATGCTGTGTATTAGACTTGTTTTTATTTTAGGCATTTGAAGTCATTATGCTAAGGAGAAAATGAAGAGCTTGCAAATTTCTGGTATAAAGTAAGATACAGGGAGAACAGAACAGAAATAAATTTGAGAAAAGCCTTTTTTATGAATACTGGTGTTGATGCTCAACTTCTGGGTGCCTGCACACAGGGACCAAATGAAGAGATTCATGTTCTTGTATGATCTGATGGTCATTCAGAAGTATAAGAGGTGACAGATGGGAGGGTAGGGAGTCAAGTTCACAAGCCACACAGATAGGATACATGGAGCACCAAGTGGGGCACAGAGGAAGGACATTAGCATGCAGAGGAAGCAAAAGCAGGATATCTGTTTGAATTTTCTTAAGGGTTTCGAGACAGAGCACGGTAAACACCATAGGATTGGCTATGTGTCCAAGCACGTGTCCAAGGGTGATTCGGCCCTTGCTGCACACCAGTGTGGGCCCTTGCTGCACACCAGTGTGGGCCAGACAGAGGAGGAAGGCTCCAGACCAGGCAGCTTACACAATGAAGAAGGACTCCACCTAGGTCCTTGACCCTTCTTAGAATTGGGTCACTCAGGGCCCACATTGTGATGTAGCAGTTTTCGCTGCTGCCTTGAAATTCGGCATCCCCTATAGGCAGCATTTTATGTCACTGCTGCTCCACTTCTTCTCCAGTTCCCTGCTAATATGCCTGAGAAAGTAACAGAAGATAGCCTCAGTGAGCCGTCCCCTGCCACTCATATGAGAGATGCGTTAGAAGCTCCTGGCTCAGTGCTTTGCTGTGGCACAGCCTTGGTGGTTCTTGCTGTAAATGGAGCACAGCAGATTGGAGATATCTTTCTCCCTATCTCACTCTGTAATTCTTACAAATAAGAATACATGAATCTTAAAATATAACTGGATGCCTCAAGGATTTTTTTTGAAGGTCAAACTTCATTATGTAAAAGTAACTATAAATGTATGTGTCTATCAGTACACTTAAGGGAGCATCAGGGTAGCTATCCAGGGGATAACGGACTGCTGCTTATTTGCAAAATTTTGATCACCTCTTGTATCATCGCATTGTGTTCTTCTCCCACTAATTTTAAGGCATCTCTCCTTTTAACAAAGGATTCAAGTTGTCCCTTTGATCTTATCAGTGGCCAAGTGAAGTGTGCCCATGTGGTTGTGATGTGAAGTAAGCCAGGCACCAAATAGGGGCTTTGCTCTCTATGTGGCTCAGCTCAAGTTGAAAGAAGTGGCTCATGGTCTTTTGAAGGGAAGGTCCAGTGGACAGGTCCTCTGGTACTACAGAGTGTCGTTTGATGCTGGCTCCCCACTGATGCCTGAAAACACTCTCCAGACTTCATGTCAGAGAGGAACTCCATCACACTGACTTCACAGCGCAGGATCACAAGGAGCCCCGAGACACGGGAGAGTTCAACAAGAGACTGCATGTCACGACAACATATCAATATTTATTCAGGTATTTGCTTTATCTTTCTTTGTTTTATTACTTTTGAACCCTGGACTACATTCTAACAGTTAGCAATGAAATTCTTCATTACATAAATCTGACATGTACTATGAAGTACACAACAGAATCACATGTTAAACCTAAACAAACATATATACATATATATGCATATATATATGAATATGTATATTTCCTAGAATTCTAGATGATATTCTGATTGTATAGATATTGGTAGGTAATCAAAACATTGTGGCTTTTTAAAGCTGCAAAAATAATTCTTGTGGGGATCACTACCTGATTGTGTCCATGAATAATTAAGCCCTTATATTACTTTTTTTATGGTCATGACCATGTAAACTCATATGTATCTATGATTGTATCAGTCACTATTTAATGTAATTTTGTGCACTTTTGCATAATCTGTTTTTTTTGGCGGGGTAGGGGTATTTCACAAAATATCTAATTCCAAGATGGAACACCTAATTTGCCTGTTAATTTCTCATATTAAAAATGTACAAATTAAAAGATGAATAATAGCATCAATCATTGTAGTTTACCTTCTTAAACTACAGTCTATATGAAAGTATAGCTTCTCTGAAGTGCAAGGATTATCACCAGGTTTATGAAAGATCGGTCTGTTTGATCTACTGCAAATCCTAACACAGATATGTCAATAACAGATTTTCAACTATTTCCAATAGTTGATATTAATGTCACCTTGATTTTCATTTTATCTTTTTGTGGAAAATGAAAACAAATGTTCATACAATGTAGTATGCATCTCTACCTCCAGACAAAGATGGACTTACAATGAAACTGTTTATTATATCTTAACAATAGCATGCTGGACTCTCTGCCATTGTCCATGCCTGCAAAGATGGACATAGGACTGTGTATGAAGAACTATACTATAGTAATGTTATAGAGGTACTAGGTTGGGAGGGAGTTGGAGCGGGGATAAGGGAAATCCCAGGAGCCTATGAAACCATATCATAAAGAGATAATAATATTAATAAATTTTAAAAGATTAAAAAAAAGATGGGGGTGGAAAATGGGCCAAGAAAAGCGAGACACACGGTATGCAGGTGAACACTAGCTTCAGTGGTCGGAGCCACATGGTAGGGGTGGTTATTGGGCTTAGCAGCTGCGGATGACGCTGAATTCCCCACATCAAAGCTTCTGATTCCCAACTCCATCTCCTAAAACCAGCTACCCTCCACCAGAGTAATTCTTTCAAATAAACGAACCTTATCAAAGAAAAAAAATGCTTATTTAGTGTCTTGGATTCCCTCTTTTTGATCTGTTAAATCATAACTTTTTATATTTATCAATATCCTTTTAAATCTTAGTGTGGCATGTAATTTTATTTCTGATATATAATCTTCCTGTCCCTACCGATTCAGCATCAAGAAACATTGAAATTCCAGATGCTCTGCAGACTGCAGTTACAGACCACCAATCTTCTCACAGAAAGTGGGTCACTAACAATACTCTTTGATCGTTCCAGAATCTACGTAATTGCTAATTTAGGAGGATTTAGAGAAACCTTGACAAAGAAGTTCTTCAACTGTCCTGAGGTCTTTAATGCAGGCTAGTATTTTCAGAGATACGCACACCCATCTCTACGTCAGCAATAGTTACATATTTGTCTCTTTCGAAAGTAAATCACACTGGATAGAGACATTCAGAAATTGGTTTCAAAATGTTAAGGGATATAAAAATATCTTCTTTCTCACACAAGGTATTTTTATATTTTGTGATAAGACTATGGCATTCTAAGTGACTTATATCAGATTCATTCGGACATCTTATATAAGGTTTGTTCTCACCAGCAGGCCCAATAATGCTTCTCCCAAATTTTTACTGAAATATCTACCTATATTTAAAACAAATATAACATTCATTTACACCAAAAGGAGATGACAAAATCCAATATTTCAGAATCTGAAAAACTTTTTAGTCTCTGATTGATGGAGCTGGGCTGAGATGTGATTGCTACCTAACCATCCGTCTATGACAAAATAAAAAGTCAATGAGAGAGGAGGGCGCAGGAGCAGGATAGCAGGAATATTTCTCAGTTGATATTTTTTTTATAGATCGAAAAAATGTGCTAACAACAAAACATTCAGAGCAGTTATTCTTCTGACAAGTGTTGCAGAGATCAAAATATTCTCTCTTTTCCTTTCTTTCTCTTCTGTAACAAGTACTCCTCTCATTTTGGTTCACGAGGGGAAACACTGCGAACATTACCAGACTACAGAGACATAACTAAGTCCATGGAAGAAACAAGTTGCACAGGTAATATTTCCAATAACGGGATAGTAATTAAAATATTAACACAATTTCAAGTAAACGCAACCATCTAGAACAAAATGTAGTTGTTTATTTAATTGCTCTATGGATGGGCAATGACTTCCGAGAATGCAATCCAAGAAGGAAAGTACACAACATTAAAATAATAATTCTGGATTCTCTTTGCTCCCTAGTAGCTTTTGCTCGCCATCAGGACACTGTTCATCCTCATGTCTGCCTGACCTTGAGCTCTTTAAACTCCTTGCATGGTGCAAGTCCCTGAGGTCTCCGCATAGAGCCTGAAGCATATTGGGCATGAATAAATATGACATCAGTGGTACTTTCTGAAATCTCAAAGAAACCTTCAACAATCACAAAGCTAATCTTTGTAAGAAAACACCAATAGTCTAGCAGAATACCAAATTCCAGGCTATTCAATAACTGAATTAGTAATAAACTATTCCAAGTGCTTGATTTTACTTGAATTAAAAAATAAAATTAAAACTAGATAATGCAAATTGTGCCTATTACATTGACAGCTATACACACTTGTATAGGCTGACTGTAAATTAAGATTCATTACAAACTGCCCAACATATTTGCAAATTTCAAAAGTGCGAAATAAAGAATAAGTATCTGACGTTTATTAAGTGCTTACAGACGTCTTCTCAGATTATTATTTGCTTAGTTCATCTAGTATTTTGATGAGTGCTTCTAAATTTAATCATTAATTGCTTTTGCATAATAAATCTTACTTGATCATCTGTTTTATTATTTCAAGAACACTAATAAAACAGCACTATCTCGAATTTCATACAAACCTTCACTTGATAACACTTGGTGGAGAGTTGTCAGGAGACAGATGCACGATACGTGTATACTTTCTTAGCTGGATTTATTTTACTGTCATGATATGTGCACAGATGCATAAACATACTAGAAACCACTGAATTTTAAACTTCAAACATGTGAATCTTATGACAAACTATATCACTGTATATCACTATACAAAAGGAAAACAATACATGCATCCAATGAATGCATTTAACAGTTTCTTTTGGTTTTTTTTGTTTGTTTGTTTTTGTGCCTAACATCATATCTAATGTAGCTTCAAAAGTCTCATGAAATAAAATTAAAAGGTTATTTTGGGAGTCTGATATTGTAGCACAGTGGCTTAAGCTGCTACCCACAATAACTTCATCACATATGGGTAATGGATTGGTTCCTGTTGCAGCTGCTCCATTTCAATCCAGTTCCTTGCTTGTGTGCTTGGGAAAGCAGTAGAGGACAGCACAATTGTCTGTATCCCTGCACCCACATGGGAGACCCAGATAAAGCTCCTGACTTCAGACCATTCCAGAAACTCAGCAGATGTAATCTCTACCTCTCTCTCTCCTGCATCCCCATATGTGTGTGTGTGTGTGTGTGTGTGTGTGTGTGTGTGTATAGCCTTTCCAATAACAGTAAAAAGTTTACTGTGATACAAAGGAAATTTTAAATCCAAGCATATTAGACACTCTTCAAAATATTTATAGATAATACACATCATTTCAGACTTTAGGAAGATCGCTTGTATGCATGAATTCCAAAATTTTTTTGTACAAATAAACTTACTTCTTCATTTTTTCTGGAAAATCTGGGATACTGCTGTAAAGATCTGTATGTACACACATCTTGGCATATATGCAATGACTGAATATTCTCTCGCCCTCTTTCTCTCTACATACATACACAATCTTCCTGATGAAATTTTGAAATTTTTATAGAAACAGTTCTAGTTTTATATGCTATTTTTATGGCTCATAATTATTTATGCTTTTTCTCATTTCTACATTTCTGTCTTGCTTATGTATTTTTTAAAGGTTTATTATATTTTTATTGCAAAGTCAGATATACAGAGGAGAGACAGAGGAAGATGTTCAATCCTTTGATTCACTCCCCAAGTGCACTGGCTGGAGCTGAGCCAATCCGAAGTCAGGAGCCCGGAGCCTCTTCTGGATCCCCCATGCAGGTGCAGGTGCAGGGTTCAAGGGTTTGAGCCATCCTTGACTGCTTTCCCAGGCCACAAGCAGGGAGCTGGATGGGAAGTGGGGCTGCTGGGATTAGAACCAGTGCCCATATGGGATCCTGGTGCATGCAAGGCGAGAACTTAAGCTGTTGCGCTACCATGTCAGGTCCTTTCTGGCTTATATTTTAAAAATAACTTATTTACCTATTATTTCAAGTGAACTTATTTTTGAGGAGCTGACTTTCTAATTCACCAATTTTCTTCCTAATGTTTTAATCTTTTTAGTTGGTTTATTAGTGATTTTAAATTTTATGGTTAGATTTTCCGTGTTTTTGACTCTATCAGGAATCACCCTGCTCTCCTTTTATAACCCAAAGACGCATTATTTTTTAAAATTCCACTCTAATAAAAACACAGGGGCATAATTTGATGTAGTCATTATAACACCTACTAGGATGCCTTTATTTGATATTGGAGTGCCTGTGTCTTATTCCTAGACCCATCCCCAATTTCAGCTTCCTGCTAATATACATCATGGGGCAAAACACAGAGAGAATAGGCAAAGTGTCATGGAAATCCAGAATGCATTCATGATAAAGAACTTCATTTCCTTACTTCCTTTGGTTTCCTTGGTGCAGTGACTTCTCTATTTTGGACTCACATGTACAGTAGATTTCTCCTGATGATCTGTGTTTCCTTGTAGTGTGGGTCATTACGGGTACACAAAAGTCTTAAAATCCTTGACTTCTGTAATGAATAACATCCTAGCATCACTGGCAAATTTGAACCCTGATCACTAAAGAAATATATATGCCTTTCCATTTGCTAGTCAGGTAAAATAAAATCTATTTTTAAGAATTGTTGCTCTTTAAATATGACTCCAACTTCCCTTCAGCTTTGAGAAGTGAGAAAATGTAATTGCTCTAAGTCTTAGAAAACTTCTTTCTCCCCTTCTCTCCCTCGCTTTCTTCCTTCCACTCTGTCTTCCTGTTATCTTTCTGAAAGCACGTACATGTTTAAGTCCACACTTTATCTCCTCTACGAGGCTCAGAACGCGGCTGACAGCTTTCGTTTCAGTATGGACAGTCTGACGGGAAGATATGGGTGAGGATTATCTCTTCCTGTAATTTTCAAATTGACTTTGTTACTATTTTCAAGAGGCTCTTCTGAAATATAAATTGCACCAAATGCCCAAAGTTTTTTTTTTAAACATTATCATTAGACACACTTGGGTCTTCTTGTATATTATTTCAGTGTTTAGAGTTCCTAATATTTATTAGCTTAGTAAAAAACCCCCCCAAAATATCTAAGTACTTTAATATTTTAAGTGAAAATTTTCTAATGCCTTACAGGACTATTTTTAAAATGACAAACACTGAAGTGGCTAAAAGTCCTTAATCATTTACCCTTCCAGTCTTGAGACTCTTTTTCTCTCCCCTCACCTGGTCCACATTTTGATTAATCTTTTGTTTCCGTGGAGAGTTTCCCAATTCCCGTTTTTTATTTGTTCTTCTCACATTATTGTGGCGCCAGCAGTCCACTCACACCTCCTACCTCCTACTGTTCCTCAAGACCAAATGAGTCCAACAACGCAAGATCCCTTACGCTTCCTCCCGTGAAGCAATTTTCATGCTCTGCCATGTCGAATCTAAATCAAAGATAAAAACCGGCTGCTTCCTTCGCGTCCTTCCTCTTGGCCTTTATCTGAGTTTCTGTAACTCATCAGTTGAAGTTTTGGTCCTGTGGTAAATACTGTTGCAATCCTTCCATTGGTTCTTAGGAACTCAACGCTTCTTTTTATGCAGGATGATCTTTGTTTTTCTGTGGAGGCTTCCATTCAATATGATCACATTTTGAGTTTTGAAGAATTCAGAAAGCCTTTTGAGAATATAATTTAATTATTTCTTTGCTGTTTTGGCTTCCTGTGCTGAATTTATAGTGTCTTGAGTAATCATTATAGGAAAGCCCTAAGAGAACGTAATTTACCATAAACTGGCCAGCACCATATACTTCAATTCACTTTTTGTTTGTTTGTTTCAAAAGGCAAACTATTCTTTTTTGTTTTGTTTCAGTTTGTTTCAGAGTTGACAATCGGTGTTTGGTTTTTCTAAGAGTAGACATGATGGGAATGCCATCCGTACAGATGTTAGGATGGTAATCACTTGAATTTCTTTCGTTGCACTTATAGCAACAACCAGAAAATACCAAACTGGCATGTGTTTCTTTCCTGCCTCACTGATCCAAATATTACCAGGATAATGACTATGTTCTTTATGTTTCTGTTGCTGTTGCTGATAATTGAACATACATATTGAGATTTCTATTCCAATGCCAGCAATCAGTTGTTTTTATATAAACAGCAATGCAGGGCAGGTGTTGTGAGGCAGCTGATTGAGGCTCTGCTGAAACACCCACACTGTTCATCTGCTTCCTGGGCTGCCTGGCATTGCAGCTTCCAGCAGACACGGGGAGGGAGCAGAGGATGCCCTCAGGCTTGTGTCACCCCAGGTGGGAGGTGAGGACTGAGTTCCTGGCTTCTGGTTTTGGTCTGTCCCCTGGCCAGCTATTGCAAGTACTTGGAATGTGAACCAGTGGGCAGATTTATCACTGTCTGCTGTCTCTTTATATCTCTGTCTATGTCTTTTAAATAAATAAAATGAATGAAGATTTAAGAAATAAAGCTAGACACAAATGTACGAATAAATGTTAAATGTGTATTTGTTGAGTTTAACAACAGTTCTTGCAGGTCTTGGCATGATGACATGCTTATAATACGCTACTTAGCACAGTCTACTTTACTTTAATCCACTGGAAACTGATCCATAATAAGAGGCCCGAATTGACAAGTGTAACTTGGTACAACTAATTTATAGTATAGTTTTCATTCAACACATGACATAAACTTCACAGATACTACTGCTGTTTCAAAATAAATTAGCTGCCACCTGTAGTGCAGCCATCCCATACGGACATCAGTTTTAGTTGCTGATGCTCCTAATCAAATTCAAGTTCCTGAAAATGTACTTGGGAAATCAGTAGAAGATGGACCAAGTTCTTGGGGCCCTACACCCACATGGGACACCCGGAAGATGCCCCAGGCTCCCAGGTTTGACCTGGCGCAGTGGGCCACTGCAGCAATTTGGGGTATAAACTAGTAGCTGGAAGATCTCTTTGCCTCTCATTTTTCTCTATAACACTGTCTTCAGAATAAACACACACACACAGAGTAAAATAACAAAGGTACTTTCATAGATTATGTACTGAATAGTGTGCTACTGTGTTTTCCTTAAGTTGCATTTATTTTTATGTGAAAGGCAGATCTACTGAGAGAAGGAGAGATTTAGAGAAGGATCTTCCATTCACTGGTTCACTCCTCACATAGCCGCAATGGCTGGACCTGAGCCAATCTCAAGAAAGGAGCTTCTTCCAGATCTCCCACATGAGTGTAGGATCCCAACGACATAAGCTGTCCTCTGCTGCTTCCCCAGGCCATAAACAGATAACAGAATGGGAAGTGCAGCAGCTGGGACATAAGTCTGTGCTCATATGGGAAGCTGGCACATGTAGGTGGAGGAAGAGCCAGTTGAACCTTCACAGTAGCCCCAGAGCTAACATATTTCTTTGGGACTAAACAATTCAATCCCAGGATTTGCAGTTTACAAGATGCTTATGCCATTGCCTAAGACACACACATACCCGATGAGAACATCTGTGTGTACTGACGTTACTATTGTTGCACACCCTAAAATTAGCAGATAATGGATTTGGTATTTGGATACCTACCTGCTGCCCACTTGGGTAAAGAAATTGTGTCCCATGTTCTTGGCTCCAGTCTGGTCCAGCCCTTGTTGCAGCGCACAATCAATCAATCTCTCTGTCTCTGTCTCTCTCTTTATTTCCCCCTCTGTCTCTCTCTCTTCCTTTCTCTCACACACCTCCCCACCCACCAACACCATGTATGCCCCTGTCTTTCAAGTAAATTTTTAAAATAAGCCAAAATTCAGCCCTACGTAGTCATTTAATGAGTAGTGAAAAGTTATGTAACTGGATTAAAAAGGTATAATTCTCCATACCTAGAATGCATTAAAACATTACCAAAATTCTTATCTGTATTTTTGAAACAACAGTTCTATTATAACAATAAAATAATATATAAATGAACTTAAGGGAATTTAACTAATTGCAAGTTGCGATAAGAAGAATCACAACCTATAGATTTAAAATGTTTAAAACCAAAAAATGCTAATGAAAGATGAAAACACATTTATTGAAATTGACAGTTCTGGCTAAATGATTCCAAGAAACAAACACTACACTTGCATGATGGTTGCGATAGGTATTTTATGTTACAGAGCGAATCTATATCAAACCTTCAGATCCAAATCACTTAAAATTAGACTTAGAAACAGACAAATTGCTGATGAATTAGAACAGGCAAAGAAAGAGACACTAAACGCAGCAATTAAGATGGCCAGATCCCATGTCAGAGTACCTGGGATTAATTCCCAGCTCTGGTGCTTGCCCCCAGCTTCCTGCCAATTCAGACTCAGATTTCCAAATAAAAACATATGTTGACTGCTAAATATATGAGACTATTCCTAATAATTTGGAAACTTTAGCTTTAAAATCCTGATGTGGAGCATTTACACTAAATATTTATTTAGCTAAAAATTATGATGAGTTTGAAACAATATATTCCTTTGATTTGAACCATTTTTATATATTTTGCCTGCATATATTACTTTAGGTTGATCCCATCTAATTTTTATATTTAAGTTGAAGAAAAGTGTAGGTATAATGACAGATATGCTTTGTATTTTGAATTTTAGCTGAAAATTAATTCACTTTACTAACAAAGAGTTGTAAATAGAAAATCAACATGTTCCATTGTATACTCTTTCCACTTTTCTTGAGACACCTTAAGATGCCAAAGTGATATATGGATTATAAAGACAAGATTTCCAAGGTTGGTTGTGTGAGGCTATCCTATAAAGTAAAATTAATTTATCCTATTTGAAATAGATAAGTTCACAGGATTCTTTTAAGACCTTTTTTTCCCCCCAGCTCATTTTCTGTTTCAGCATTAGTGAATTACTATAGGGGAATTCCTCTTTCTGTAGCTCTCTCCGAGAGAAATACAGCTGAGAATCCACAGGTAAGAGTATCTCACTCACCAGCAACAATTCCAGTACTTGGTGAATCACAAAGAATAGGAGCGATGCCATTCATACATGAGCCTATAATGTACTTATTACAAATATCGTGCCCCTTTCACGGATTCCATTTTATGTTCATTGCTGTTTTAACCCAACTTTCTCTTAATTCTCTTTTTGTTAAGAAAGCATAACTTGGGGCTGGTGTGGTGGCTCAACAGATTAATCCTCTGCCTGCTAGCACCAGCATTCCATTTGGGCACTGGTTCTAGTCCCTGCTGCTCTACTTCTAATCCTGCTCCTTGATTGTGGCCTGGGAGAAAAACAGATGATGGCTCAGGTCTTTGGGATACAGCACCCACATAAAAGACCTAGAGGAAGCTCCTGACTCCTGGCTTTAGATGGGCTTATCTCTGGTTGTTGTGGCCATTTGGGGAGTGAGGCAGTACATGGAGGACCTCCTTCTCTCAATAAATCTGGCTCTGAAGTAAAAATAAATCTTAAAAAAAGAGGAAGAAATATACAGCTCACTTTCTAGGTGTTGTCATTTTCCTTTCAATCTAGCTGCCTTCTCAATAAAAGACACCAACACCGATGTGTTCTTACTGAGCGTGAATGCTCCTATCATCAGCACATAGCTGGCTGCAGGCATGAGAACAATCTGAGCTGTGAATTAGAAAACACATTTTGACCTTTTCCCTTTCCACTTACATGAAACAACGTATAGCAAAATGAGCCTAAAAGAGAGGCATTATTTAAACAGTAAGACACTAAATTTCAACACAAAAATAGAGTGGTGTCAGTTCACATATTTCATATAAACTTCCACATACAGTTAATTGAAACGACAAACTGCTTTTTTTTTGTTGAGTACTAACAGTAATAATTTTAACAAAATGTTGGGCCTGCATCAGTAACAACAAAAGGAAGGTCTAAATAGCCATGCATTATTCATCACATGAGCTGGGAAGGCGAACACCTGGATTGTAGAGGTATAAGAGCTGAGAAAAACAAAAAACTAACCAACAGTAGTAAACGCAATAACAATTAAATCCAAATGCTGTTGCAAGATAAAATTGTATCTAATCGTATCTTTGAGCAGCTCCACTTGACAAGACAATAAGCTTCTAAAAATATTTCTTTGAACTCTACTAAGCTTTCTAAGAGACAATCGCCTAATTGAGCGTGTTTACTTGCACATATATATATTTAAAGCGCCCTTGTACTCAGGCAAACACATTTCTAGAGTCCCTGGTGCTCCAGGATGAAGCTATCAAGGCAGTTAGTTCCTGCATTCAGCTGCTTTTTTTTCAAGCCCCTATTGATAGTTTTCTACCACCATTTTGGTAACTTTTTTAAAAATAAATTTATTTCATGATACATTTCTGAAGGCTATGACACTTCCCCTGCCCCTCCCCTAATACTGATTCCTCCCATTTTATTACAATAACATAGTCCTTGAGAAAACAATCATAAGAAGCCTGACATGATAGACTAATGGCTTAAGGCATGCCATGCAACAGCAGGATTCTATATGGGCACCAGTTTGTATCCCAGCTCCTCCATTTCCCAGGGAGTTCCATGCTTGTGGCCTGGGACAGCAGTTGTGTATGACCCAAAGCCATGGGACCCTGGGCTTGGGGAGTGAACAAGTCCATGGATGGTCTTTCTCTTTGTCTCTGCTTCTCTCTGTAAGTCTGATATTCCAATAAAAATAAATAGATAAATCTTAAAAAAAAAAATAAGTCACCATATGTCCACTCTTTTTTTTTTTCTCTTTTTATTGCAAAGTCAGATATGCAGAGAGGAGTAGAGACAGAGAGGAAAATCTTGCATCTGATGATTCACTCCCCAAGTGGCTGTAACAAACAGAGCTGAGCTGATCCGAAGCCAGGAACCAGGAACCTCCACCAGGTCTCCCACACAGGTTTTGGACTGTCCTGGACTGTTTTCCCAGGCCACAAGCAGGGAGCTGGATGGGAAAGGGGGCTGCTGGGACCAGAACCATGGACCATGCAGGATTCAGGCATGTTCAAGGCAAGGACTTTAGTTGCTAGGCCAACGTGCTGGGCCCCGTAAGTCCACTCTTTAGCACAATTCCTAAAAGAAGCAGGAAACGGAGAAGCAAGTGAAGGGAAGCTTCTCCCTATCCAGACTGGATGCAAGGACTGACTCAGTGTGACTAGGTTATTCACACATTTCTATTTGCTCAGAGCATGCTCACAACATGGAAAGCCCCTCTGCTTGGCATTTTGAAACTTAAATTTGGCAATCCAGGTTGTTTTTTAAAAATCAAACAATACAACTTAAAAACATTACAACAATGAGAGGTTTATAAGAAAAATAAGTCTTGCAGCTTAGCTACACAACTTAGCTACAATTTTATGTTCCAACAGATAAATTATAATTTGGGTAAACATTAGCCAAAATTTGAATATAGGTGAAAATCTGAGAAGAGCAAAATTTCTCTGTTTGCTTAAATGAAATACAGAAAAACTTGAAATTCTTTTTAAAGGCTTTTAAAAAATTTTTCTGATAATTGGTTAAAAAGAAAAAAAAAGAAGTAAACCATTAACTGATACTGTGGTGTTCATTGATTTTTTAAAATCCTTTTCCTGGTGGAAGTTTAAAGGAAGTTGTTTGAATTATTACATGGCAGGAATGTGTTAACATGGACCTTTTCAAGCTAACTTGATAATACAGTCATTCCACTTAATACAAAACGCAGACTCTAAAATGCTGTTGTATTTTTTTTTCCATACAATTAATAAGAATAAATTGCTGAACTGGGGCCATAAAATTGAATCTCAGATAAAAAAAATATTCTTTTAAATGCTTTAAAATGATTATATGCACATACACACACATATAATTTCCAAGAAAGCAATAAAATAATTTATAAAAAGCTATTACATTTCCATCATCTTAAATTTATATCTGACTAGTCTGTACTACCTGCCATGATGAAAGTAGTTTGGGAGTTATTATTCCCATACAGAACTTAGGATAAATAAAATGAAGTTCACACAATTATCCAGACGGTTAGTGGGCAAAGAAGGGCTGGCACACTTTCTAATGAAGTTAGCATTCTCTGGCATTTCCTACTTCCCCCCACACACTCTATCATAAAGTTTACCAATGATTTATTAAAGACGCCCCATTCGTGCCAGGAGTAGAGTGCAAAACCGACCATTATGACAGTCCACATTGCAAACATCCAAGTGAAGCAACCACTGACAACTCCAGAGTACAGGTTCTAAGAGTACTGACTTGGTCATCAGGCAGCCCTTGGCTTTGTAAGCTGCATCACCCTAGGGAAGCTGTATAACCTATCCATTCTTAGATTTACACTTAACAACAACATATTAAATGATCAAAGTATTCCCTTTAAAGATTTTGGTGAAAATGAAAATAAATTTTCAAAATGAATGAAGGGACAATATCAGATACATTGTAGACGTTCAATGTTTGTTCTTTTTTGTGACTATGTTTAAAATATTCCTTTATAAGTCAGAGCATCAGACTATAGCAAACATCAGAGTAAAGCAGAAGACAGGAGAGCGGGAGACATAAAAATCTCCCATTCAGTGGGTTACTCCCCAGATTCACAAAGCAAGTCCTGAGCCAACCAAAAACCACGAGTCCGAGTTCCACATTTGTCTTCCACGTGAAAGGCAAGGGTCCAAGCACTTGAACCTTATTTACTGCTTTTTCAGTCATTTTGGCAGGGAGCTGGATCAGTAGCAAAGTAGCTGATGCTGAAACTGGCACTCAGATGCAAGATTGAAAAATCAAATCTGGTGGCTTTATTCCATGATGCCAACCCCTTTGCTCCTGTGGAGTATTGCATGCACATGTAGCCATTTTATTATTTTTGCAAAAATAGAAACGTGTAAAATACAAGGTATATGATATACATTATTGTGAGCTAAGCCACTGCCTGTGATGCCAAAAGTTGAAATGTGTGAAGTTGTAGCCCTGGCTGCCCTGGCACCATCCCAGCTCCTTACTAACATGACAGTCCAAGTGCTTGGGCCACTGGTACTGACGTACAGGACCCATGAAAGGTCCTGGCCTCAGTCTGTCACGCTCTTACGGCCATCAGGGAGATGCAATCTGCCTTCCAAATACATAACTAAATCTCAACCAAAATACTAAGAAACGCCACTGTGGACACTTGGAAAGTGACCCAGTAGGAAGAGAAACATTCTCTCTGTTTCTCCTTCTTTCTGTAAATTTGATTTTCCGGGATAAATAATAAAATAAATCTTCAAAGACATAAAAGTAAACAAAAATTGCATCTTCTTATGAAATAGCAAGCATGAGCCCTGATATCTAATTTGCATAGCAGAACTGAACTCCATAAGGATTACTAGATAAAAACATAAAAAGTAAGAAAAAAATAGAAAGCAACCAAACAAAATATATTTTAGATCCTTAGGATTGTCATGGATGTTCTCCAAAATACTTCGTATAAACTGTGTTTGACAAATTAGAGTTCACTCAAATTGAGGATTTATGTTCCTTTTAAGACTCTATCATGGAAAGAAAAAAGCAAGTTCTAGAGAGAACAAAATATAGTAGCAATGTAACTCATGCAAAATTTTAAAGAAAAAGAAAATTTGAAAATGTTATAAAATATATGACAAACTTAGCACAAAAGTGCACATAAAATACCAAATGTATTATGTTTATATTCGTGAAATAGTTTTATATTAAACTATATCTTTTGCTCCATCTATTTATATTTCGTTGACTGTTTTCTCATAATAAATCTAGTGACATAGGGCCTAGAGTGGTAGCCTAGCGGCTAAAGTCCTCACCTTAAACACAATGATCCCATATGGGCGCCAGTTTGTGTCCCTGCTGCCCTGCTTCCCATCCACATCCCTGTTTGTGGCTTGGGTAAGCAGCCAAGGACAGCCCAAAGCCTTGAGACCCTGCACCTGCGTAGGAGACCCAGAAGAGGCTCCTGGCTCCTGACTTCGGATGGGCAGAGCTTGGCTGTTATGGCCACGTGGGGAGTGAATCTTGGATGTCTCTCCTTCTTCCTGTGTATCTGACTTTCCAATAAAACTAAATTTAAAAAACAAAAATCCAAAAACTAGTGACATAAATATCCAAGATCATCCTTCTAGCCCTACTTTGCCAAACACCATGGCAACTCACATATTTTCATTTCAAAATTGCAGGGGTGTCAGATACAATTTCAACACATATTTGTGGATCTGAAGAGTTTTTTCATATTTTCAATTAACCTTGGGCTAATAAACCATGTGTGTTTATCCTCACTGACGTGACGCAGCACGGAGGTGTCTGGGAGTGTTACTGACCCCGAGTCTTCCTTTCATAACAGCTCTCCTGGTCCACTGATGTCCCGAGGGGGCAGCTGGCTGTAGTGTTCTCTGCCCACTCACTTCCGGAACTCACCCACCTGCTAAGTCTGATCTCTGATCTTCAGTCTTCCCTTTATCTTATTAAGACACTTTCCATCCCAATATGTTGTGAGGATACTGAGAAAAGCTCCCTAAAATGTAAAATAATATGTATAGTTATTTGACCATATTTTCCCCAGCACCTAAAAGCACTTGCCTTGATAATTTTGTGAAGTGCGGATAGGTGTGATTTATTTATTTATTTATTTATTTATTATTTTTGGATAAAACTTTATCTTTTTACCAGGCCTCTGTCCTTCTTTTTCTAATACAAATTGTTTGAAAATGTTCTGGTCATTTAAGAAACAGCCTGATAAAAAATATTGCACTGAAGAACATTACAGCGCTGCAAATGGATCAATTTTTATAGTTTTTGTATTAAGTACCCCTCAAATAAAATTACAAATATTATTAGATAGTTATTTTCAAAAACTTGTACCAGATTATCGAACACTAATATTTCAAGTTATAACACCTTTAAATTCCTATACCAGGAGAAAACATCTGTTTTCAAAATAATCAAGGACATTTTCATTATTTCACACGTCAAGGATATTCAACTATTTTTTCCCTTTCTGACTCTATGACTAACTACTGTGTTTTGAGGATGAATTAAGGAACTTGGAAGAAGCTGAGAACAATGACTGTGCTTTTTACCCTTCCAGACACCAAAGGCTGGGGAAGAAGAAACAAGAAGAAGATAGCAACAAAATATCCTAAATAAGACAAGGGTTGGTATAAAGGCAAGCAACATTGTGTAGATGAGTCAAAAGAGGCTGTACAGGAGGAATCTAAGCTGAGCAAACAAGGTGGAGAGGAAGCAAAGGGACAGAGTGAGGAAATGGAGAAGAAGCCAGAAGCAAAGGAGAGATGAGAATGAGGAGAGGGAGGGAGCAACAAGAGAGCTGGTACACAGAGGGAGGGAAGGGAGCCAGGGAGGTGGACCAGACGGAGGAAAGGAAGGAACGCAGAGCATGAAAAGCAAGAAAATTAAGGAAGGACAAGGAGCAAAAAAGAATAGGCGAGGAGCAGAGAAGGGAGTGAAGGGAAGGGGGGGGAAGGAACATATGTAATGCAATGGTAAAGGTATGAAGTATGGATACTTAGCACTCATTTGGGAAATTCCAAGTTCTATAACCAGTTTTTCTAGTTTAATAGGAACAGCGCTACACTGAAAATCAAAATATAGCATGAAATATGTACCCTGTTTCTCCATAAAGATATCCTAACCTTATTTGCTTTCATTTCTTCTTTACTGATTTTGAGATGTCATAATTTTTCCAAAAATTATTTTTAAGAAATGTATGTAAAATTAGTATATTAGTTACCATAATACAGGTATAGAGGCAAAGGATGTTTCCCTCCCCCTCCACTTTTTCACTCTCTCTAGCTCCTACTATTTTTTTCCCAGGTTATTTGGATTTTCAGCTTTCTTTTCTAAACCTAAAATATTAAATATTTAGGCTAACAATTTTAGGATCCCATCCAGGCTTAAAATCTTATTCTTTCAAAAATTTCCCACCCCACCTAAAGAGTCACATTAATTTAAGAAAATGAAACAAGAAACATCCAAGACAATGAATCTGTTTAGATAAGAGACACTTGGAGTGTCTTCAGAATTGATCGGTTTTTACTTTAAAAGGCCTGCCTTGTACAACTAGTGCAAACTTTGTATGTCAAGGTTTGACTTCAGAGTTCAGAATGAGCTTCTCACTTGATACGTCAGCCTGAGACACAGAGATGGATAATATACTCAGAGGCTGCCATGATTCTGACATTCATTACCAAAGATGTCACTGTTTATGATGTCTGTGGGAGAGCAGTAATGTACTAGTACACCTAGGAGACTGGTTGTAAACTTATATGAGGCAATCAGGGAGATGATGATAAACACAATTTGAAAGAAGCTAGTGACATGAACATATTTCACCTAATACCTGGAATACAAGAATTGAGAGAAGCCGTGCATGTGTTTAGCCCTGGCAGCAGAATTTATACTCTGTGAGTTGATCAGATCACATAAAAATCAAGACTCCTTGAAGAAGTCAGCTGTCTCCTTTTACTGATCACTTGAGCTATATGGGACAGTTAGCGCTGCCTTTGAAATGGAAAGCATTTATTTAAGCCACTGATAAAAAGGTGGTTCATAGGAACCTTTCAGCCACAATTTCAATTATTTTCTGACATGATACATTTTCTTTGACAAATGCTTATGCCAACTACTCTACTGTAAACCCGCACTTGAAAAAAAAATGCCTTAAATTTTAAACTTAGAAATATGCATTCAGCTATTTGCATTTAAAAGATGGCTCACAAGTTGCTGAAACATTATAAATGAATACTTTTTTCTTCATACTGCTCTGGATATGGAATTTGAAATGTGGCAGCAGCTCTTGGGAAACACCTTAATTGAAAGAAAAAAACAAAACCCAGGGTGACCTAAATCTTTCATAGCTAACAACTGTAACACACCTTGTTACATATTTTCTGTGATAAATGTATACAAAGCAGAAGGTTGGGAAAATGCCTAGAGATCAGAACGCTGAGGCTTAATCAGACACACGGATGACGAGGCCCATACAACCAAAGTGCAGTCATTGAAATTTTATGTATTTGAAACTGTTTATGATGAATGTGTACAATAATATGTTCCTATAATCATATATATATATATATACATACATGCACACGGTACTCTTACAACTTTTTTCCCTTTAATTAACTTTATACTAAGTTCTAAGATTATCAACTAGTTTTCATAAACTATATTAATCATGACGCAATATTTTCAAACTGACCTTGTGGAAATAGTGGGTTAAGCCACTACTTGCAGTGTCAGCAGCTTACTGGAATATCAGCCCAGAGGTCAGAAAATAGTTGTTACTATTTGATAATACTTATTTGTTGTTAGGCTAATTGTTTTATTGCTTGCAAACTTAATATTTTAAAAGTAACATTATATGATAATAAATTAAATAACCGGGCCTGGCGTGGTGGCCTAGCAGCTAAAGTCCTCGCCTTGAACACGCCGGGATCCTGTATGAGTGCCGGTTCTAATCCCGGCAGCTCCACTTCCCATCCAGCTCCTTGCTTGTGGCCTGCGAAAGCAGTCGAGGACAGCCCAAAGCCTTGGGACCCTGCACCCACGTGGGAGACCGGGAAGAGGTTTCTGGCTCCTGGCTTTGGATCGGCACAGCACCAGTCAATGCAGTCATTTGCGGAGTGAATCATTGGACGGAAGATCTTCCTCTCTGTCTCTCCTCCACTCTGTATATCTGACTTTCCAATAAAATAAATAAACCTTAAAAAATAAATTAAATAGCCTGCCATGTATTTATCATTTTATGCGAGATAATGTTTGGGTTTATTTGTCTGCTGTGGACAAATGAACATCTTCAATTCATCTTAAGGTGAAAGCTATTTTATTTTTATGGATCCAATTTGTTTAAGACCCAATCCTAATTGCCCTACTGAATCCATGAAAATGATTGATTTGAAATCTCTTGCACTGAGAATTGTAAGCAATTGGGTACAAAGGCAAACTCTCAATTGCTAAAATACCTCAATCCATATTGCATATCTTTTCAATTAACAATCCAATAGTTTGAACTCTTGCTCACTTATGTAGTTTTCCAAAAAGCAGGATTCATTTGCCCTTAAATGTCCGACTTTAAACAGAACATGCAATTATAATTGGCAGAGAATAATTTGGATGACTTTTCCAATGTAAAAAGGATTAACAGTGTGCAGTAATAATTCAATATATTTCACTTTAACTAAAATGTATTTCATTAAATTTTTATGGTTCTTATTGTGAAAGTGGTATGAGTTCTAAGCTTCATGGCCAATAATAAGAGTCTGTTGCATTCAAAAAATTAACCTTGGCCTACGCTGTAAAATTTTACAAAATATTAGTACCCTATAAAGAATTGTTTTAAAGATATATTTAAAACATACTAAAAAATATTAAAGTATCAAAGTATGCCCGCATGACGAGCACTTAGTACCAAACTTACCTTATTAAATTTGAAATTCATGTTCAAGTCCAAAAAGTTTCTTCCCTTGTAATACATACTAAGTACTATTTTAAAAGATGGGTCAATTTAAATGTTTTCTGCCATTTTTATCAAAAAATAAAGATGCTTACATAAATCCTTTACATTTTTAGAGTCTCTGAAATAGTGAAATTCTTATAGTTCCTTTGTTAAAGAGAGACTCTAGAAAGAACTGCAGAGTTTAGCTAGACCTGAAAAGGAAACTATGTGGGGCCCGGTGGCATGGCCTAGTGGCTGAAGTCCTCGCCTTGAACGCCCGGGATCCCATATGGGCACCAGTTCTAATCCTGGCAGCTCCACTTCCCATCCAGCTCCCTGCTTGTGTCCTGCGAAAGCAGTCGAGGACGGCCCAAAGCTTTGGGTTCCTGCACCCGAGTGGGAGACCCGGAAGAGGTTCCTGGTTCCCGGCTTTGGATCGGCATAGCATCGGCCGTTGTGCTCACCTGGGGTGTGAATCATCGGACGGAAGACCTTCCTCTCTGTCTCTCTCTGTCTCTCCTTCTCTCTGTATATCTCACTTTCCAATAAATAAATAAATCTTTTTTTAAAAAAAGGAAACTATGTGATTGGAATTCTGGAATGACTGTCACAATAATGGATTTATTCTAGAGTTCCACAAAATAAAAGGACTCCACAAGCTAGGTCTATGTTTATTGCTATTGGGGATGACTTACAGTAGTCGAGAGAAACACAATGGTCAAAATTCTTACTTCCCAAGTTCATGAAAAGTTAGCCAAACACTAGTAACTACAGCTAAATTGAGAAATTATCAGTAGTAAGAACAAATCAGATATTTAATACAGCATTTCCACATCAGAACATACCGGCAGTTACTGAGAGAGAGGGAGAAACCAAGAGAGAGAGATCTGCCATTCGTTGGTTCATTTCCCAGATGGCTGCAATGACTGGTGCTGGCACCCGTGCCACCCCGTTTCCCATCCAGCTCCCTGCTTGTGGCCTGGAAAAGCAGCTAAGGACAGCCCCAAGCCTTGGGATCCTGCACCAGTGAGAAGATCTGGAAGAAGCTCCAGGCTCCTGGCTTCTGATCAGCTCAGCTCTGGTTGTTACAGCCACTTGGGGAGTGATTCATTTTATCAAAGATCTTCCTCTCTGTCTCTCCTCCTCTGTGTATATCTGACTTTCCAATAAAAATAAATAAATATCCAGTCCAGTGCAATAGCATAGTGGTTAAAGTTCCTGCCTTGCACGTGCTGGGATCCCATATGAGCCCTGGTTCTAATCCCAAAGCCTTGGGAGCCTGCACCTGTGTGGGAGACCTGGAAAAGCTCCTGCTTCGGATTGGCTTAGCTCCAGCCATTCCTCTCTGTCTCTCCTCCTCTGTATATCCGCCTTTCCGACAAAAAAAAAAATCTTAAAAACAATCAATCTTAAAGAGAGTGATGATACTGACATTGTACATATATAATCTAAACTATTCTTGCTCTTTCACAGTAAAATTTCATGAAAGAATGATGAATAATAGCCGTATCCACCCCCTTCTTGCTTCCCACTTTGCTCGAACTCCCAACACCTCAGATATTCCAGCCATTGCTGAAATGATTTTTCTCTTCCTAGGCTCAGCAAGCATCTCCCTTTTTCCAAACGCAAGGACCACTCCTTCAGCCCCAGGTCACTTGTCCTTTCAGCAGCAGCCAACAAGACTGACATTTCGTCTTGTTTAATTAATCTTAGCTCATCTACAACATCATTTTTCCTGTGTTGTGTGTGTGTGTGTTGTTTATTCCTGCTCTGGAATATTTATAAAATTTTTAGTTCTTGAGCTGTGTTCAAAACCATCCTTATATTCTCATATTCTCGTTTGCTATTTTCTATCAACTGAATTCCATATATTCTGCAGAAATTTAAGTTTACATTTTGGTTTTGAATTCATACATGAACTTATTAATTCCACTTAAAAAACAGAATCTCTCTTTCCCTCTTTTAATATAAAAAAACACATAATTTAAAAACCCATCAGAATTATACACGTAGCTGATTTTAATCAAAGTACATCTATTCTTCCTTTGAATTTGTTCTTTATTGTCACAGTCATTTCCAGTTTTTCATACTAAATGTTAAGACTTATATTTATTTATTTTTTCATTATATTTCTCTTTCAGCTCTTGCAGGTGACTTATGAGTTCTTCTTATCAATACTTCTGCATTCCTAAACTTACTGCAGTGGCATACAATCGCTTGTCTTATAAATCTCTAGTCTTCTAGTGGTTCGTACTGCTCCCTCTCTTTGCATGGCATCTCTGTCCACAAACATCCAAAGAAATCAGGTAACTGGACTCTTCTTTCTCATGTCTTCCCTATTGTACATGTATATGCTTATGTCTGCATGACACCTCAGTGGCAGCATGATGGACTCGTGAAAATTCATGATACACACATATTAAAAGACTGGAGGAGAGAACAATGGGGAGTCAAGGAAACTTGGGGAGGGGAAAGGCAGGCCCCAGTGCCTAATTGTGCCATAAAATAATATTTTAAAAAATGAGATAAATGCCCCAAGATTATATGGCATGTTAGCATTAGAAATTCAAAGCCTGACTTATTCTAATATTTATCAGCTAAATTACAATATCACATTGATAGTGCTAAAGTTATTTACTGTCCTAAGCTATCACTTAACATTTATATTCCTCATAAGATTTTGAGACTTAGTTTAAAAATTTATAAGTGGCACACAGAAAGCAAAATCAACAACAACACATTTTATCATCTTTCTTAGATCACTAGTCTCAAAATTCTGTAACAACTGAGCCTATACTACAAAGAGCATGCACTGATTTGTGTTTGACATCACATGTGTTCACACTTTATATGAAATCATAGAAGTTAATGAAGTATGATTCAATGTCTTCAATTAGTTGTTAACATGTAGTATGATTTACAGATACAATTCTAGGAACATAATTATAATTCCTTCCTCCTTCCCTCCCTCCCATTCCCCTTTCTCCCTTTCACACCATCAAAATTTTTTCTTTATTTCTTTTTATATATTTTAAATTGATGTTACAGTAAGAAGACTTAATACTTCACCAAATAAGGACTTTTAATAAGCAAAATTCAAAAAAGATCCTGCTTTAGTGAACAAAGAGCACAGCTATAAATAATTGAATAGAAGGATGACCATTTCAGTTATATAGAAACATTCTGAAGTAATGGAGGATAATTAAAATTACGAAATTCTTAGTCACTGGCTTGACAAATCTATAAATTCAAGTTTTACAAAAGATATATTTGAGTGACACTGGTACACACAACTTTTCTTTCTTTTTCTTTTTTTTTTCTTCTTCTCTTTCTTTCTTTTTAAATTTTAGCTCCCACATGTACTAGAGATCATGCAGTATTTTTCTTTCTGGGTCTGGGTCATTTCACTCAACACAATGCCCGCAAGTGGTGTTTATTTGCTCAAATTGGTAGAACTTCATTCTTTTTGGTAGTTTTATAATATTCCATTGTGTACACTTACCATTTTTTTGACCATTTATTTGTTGATGGTTATTGTAACTGAGGAAATATTGACTATTGTAAACAGTGCTGTTTCTAATATGAAATATTTTTGAGGGACAGAGAGAGCAAGTAGAGCTTCAATCCAGTTTTAACCAGCCTCAAAGTCACAAGCTAGGAATAAATGCAAGTCTCCTACATGGGTTGCAGAAACCCATAACTTATGGGTTCTTTGCCAGAAAGCATCCAGTGAATAGTTGAAAAGAATGGCTTTCACAAAATCTTAGAGTATCACCACAAATGATTGTTGAAAGACTTTTATATTTTGAAGAAAGCAGTTTTTTTTTATTTTTTTTTTTTAAAGATTTATTTTTATTATTTTTTATTGGAAAGGCGGATATACAGAGAGGAGAGACAGAGAGGAAGATCTTCCATCCGATGATTCACTCCCCAAGTGAGCCGCAACGGGCCGATACTATGCCGATCCGAAGCCAGGAGCCTCTTCCGGGTCTCCCACGCGGGTGCAGGGTCCCAAAGCTTTGGGCCGTCCTCATCTGCTTTCCTGGGCCACAGGCAGGGAGCTGGAAGGGAAGCGGGGCTGCCGGGATTAGAACCGGCGCCCATATGGGATCCCGGGCGTGCAAGGCGAGGACTTAACCACTTGCGCCACCGCGCCGGGCCCAGCAGTTTTTTTTTTTTTTTTAAATAATATTAACCGCCCCAATAACAACTGTGACACGGTTTGTATTTGTGGTTTCCACTCTTGTTGAGCTCATTTGCCAAACAATGATGTGGTAGATGAGATCCACTCCTAAACAGCCTTTCTAATTTTCATCAGTGATTTCATTTGCCTTGTTTTCTCATAAAATGACTTTTTTTTTTACCAAAGTTTTTTATTTAAAAATATATATAACTTTTCTGTCATGCTTCGTTTTTTTTTTTTTTTTAATTTTGGCTCCAGACCAAGAAAAAAAAAAGCTATGCATTTACTTCAGTGCATGAAAACAGAAGTTAGCAAACATCTTGAGATGTGCTAGTAACATCTGTTTGTTTACCAGCTTTACAAATCATCTAGCGCACTGAATAATTTGTCCTTAAACGTCTTCATTTAAAATTGTAGAAACAGCTCCTATTGCCTTCCAACAATATATGCTTTTAAATCACATGAGTTTAGCAAGTTACTCTAGTAGAGAATTATTCCGAAATGTTCATTTGTTGACTACAAACTTGCGTTTATATCATAGTATTAAGCCAACACAGAAACTTCAGCTATAAAATGTTTAAAACTGATTAAAGCAACAATAGTGGCAAGTGAATTTAATGTCAATGCTAATTTCTGGATCACAAAGCTATTGATTAGTGTTATGTGTATTATTCATCTTTTTGTAGAGTCCTGTATATTTCCCTGGGAAGTCAGTATAAATTGTTTTAGACTTGAAATTTCTGAGTCTTTGAAGCAAGAAGCAAAATTTTACCTGTGTTTGTTCTTGATAAACAAGATGGTGCTTGCAGGAGACATTTAGTAGTCTCTGAGCAATGCATGCAATTAAATACCAGGCAAGGCAAAAAAGCCTCATATAAGCCAATTATTAAGTCCTCATATGTGCAACAATATTCTGCCAGCTATGTCTTCAGACCCTGGTTGGTCTCCCCAAGAACCTGCTGAATTCAGCTGGGCAATAAGATACTGGACTTTATGCTTGGCACATGCTTGCAATGAAAGAAACAAGACTGGATTTGAACTGTAATACTGCAATAAGGTGGAGCAATCCACAATGGGCGGGGGAAGAGCAAGGGGAGGAGAATGGGGAACATCAGAGCCTATAAAACATTGTTATAAAATGAAATGCAATAAAAAGTCCTCGTATGGAGTTCAAGTTCTATAAAGTTGTGTAATGTAAGTTCTGACTGTGGCATCTTAGAAGAGTCTGAGGTCTCCTTCAGACTATATTACTTGTTTGATTTTTATGTTCACCAGAATGAATTTCAATTGTTGTAATTAATATTTCAAACTTGCATTTTTAATTTTAAGAATGTTTATTTTACCTTTTTATATTTAGAATCACTGAATTCTGATCTTCTGTTTTTGTAAGTAATGTATTAAAACATGACTCTCAATATTTAGCACAACAAAACCTTCATGTTCTTTATGTCAAAAAATGGTGTATGGCAAACACTATCTTACCTTTTTGTGGCTAACACAGTTTTCAAGTTTTGTTAATTATGTTTAGGATCTATACAATTTATTTATTTAAGAGTATGCATTGTGAAGTAATTGGCTAAACAACTTGGGAAGACCACATCCCATATTTTAGAGCTAGTTCAAATCTTGGCTATTCCACTTACGATCCAATTTCCTAATAATGCACATGGGTGGACATCAGTTACTGATTCAAGTGCTGAGGCCCTTGTCACCCACTCTGCAGACCTGGCTTCCAGGTTCCTGACTTTAGTTAGCAAGCCCAGGATGTTGTGGTCAATTGAGGCACGAACCAGCAGAGAGAAGATTGAACATTATCTATCTTAGTCTCCCTCCCTCTCTCTTCCTTTTTCTCTGCCCATCTCATTGTTACTCTGCCTTTAAAATTTAAAATAAGTAACTACACAAATTTCACTAATCTTTCTTTAAAGAAATCACTATCTGATTTGGATTCTCCTTTGGATTTACAAGAGCATGCAATTGTCCTGTTCTTGGAAAGAAAAAAAAATCTAGTCAAACCCAAGGCTATATTCAAAATTTAATATTTATTATTCAATTAATTTGAAAGGCAGAGAAGGAAATAAAGAGATAACAATTGGGGGAATATATCTTTCATCTGCCATCTCACACTCCAGATGCCTGGGGCAGCCCCACTGAAGCTAGGAGCTTATGACTTATTCCAAGTCTTCCACGGGGAAGCAGAGTAGCAGGTGCTTGAGTCAACACCTACTGCCTCCCATTATGCAATAACAGGAAACTGTGTTACAAGTGAAATGGAGCCTCAACCTCAGGTACTGCAAGCAAAGTGGTGATTTAACTGCAGCAACAAATGCTAGCACCCTAGGTTTTATTACCTGCATACGGCTTGAATATAGATAAACAAAATAGCCCTCCATGTGTTTACTTCAATCTCCAACTTCACGTTATATAAGAATCTAGCTTTCTCTGGTCTAAAATTTAAAAATCAAAGGTCTATGTAACTAGATGAGAGGAACCACATTCAGATCTATATTTTTAATATTTATACTGTCTTTCATTACTTCCTTCCTTGGACTCTCAAAAATTTTGGATGCATCTTGGCCTAATGCTAGTTTCTTGCACATAGGTTTTTGATCAGTTCTAAATTTTTGAGGGCAGGTATTATATTTTCACTTATTTATCCTCAGGTTTATGTATACTGTACATTTACTGCTGCCAGAAACAAAGACAGCACTCAAAATTGTTCAGATTTAGTGAGTGAAAATAAATTATCATTAGTTTCTAAAAAGATAGTGTCT
Organism: Ochotona curzoniae; assembly: GCF_017591425.1. Classification (NCBI taxonomy): domain Eukaryota; kingdom Metazoa; phylum Chordata; class Mammalia; order Lagomorpha; family Ochotonidae; genus Ochotona; species Ochotona curzoniae. The sequence continues at coordinate 14,272,907 of NW_024466502.1, forward strand.
CTCAATTCACTTCACTGATTTTTAACATCAGCACTATTTTCAGCTTACGGCATGCCCTTTTGTTCTCAATTATTCATCTTCCTTTAACCTTCGCTATTTCTATTTGCTGATTTTCCAACAAACACATTTATTTTTATTCTGCTATCTCTGTGGAGGCCGGCAGTCATGATGAGTGATGGAGTCACAGTAGTCATTGATAGTGGTTATAATATTTGATTACTTCTTTATGGCTTCATTTCTTAGGTTTTTGTCAGAGTTACGCTTTGTCACAATATTCCCCTAAGTCACGCTCCTACATCCTGGGCCACCCTGTCCTTCAAAGAGCACGTGACATACACCTCTTGGACAATGTACGGCACTGCATCTAAGGTGCAGTGTGTGTGTGAGCAGCGGGGGCCCACAGCCCTGAAAGGTACTTTTAGCTTTGTGATCCAGGACATGTTACCTGATTCCCCTGCCTCTACTCAGACATGAAATGGGGGACATTCTAATACCATGTGCACGGACTGAAGCTCAGATGAGGTGCAATGTACCTTCAGTGCCTTGGGACAAAGATGGAGCAGGTGATACGTCTTCCTATTGTGTTCTTTGTAACAAAATCTGACAAGATTGCTGCTCTGTGTTTGGACATGGAATCTGAAAGAGGAATCTGTAAGTCTGTCTGGACTCATTTTTTTAAGATTTATTTTATTTTTATTGGAAAGGCAGATCAGATTTATAGAGAATAGGCTTGCTTCTGGGCATTTTGGCTAAGATCAAGTGTAGAGAGAAAAGAAGAGACAGAGAAGCCAGGAGCTTTTTCTGGCTGTCCCACGTGGGGTCAGAGTTCCAAGGCTGTGGTCCATCCTCTACTACTTTCCCAGACCACAGGCAGGGAGCTGGATGGCAACTGGAGCAGGCAGGACATGAACTGACATGGATATTTAATCCCAGTGTTTAGAAATTAAGGATTTAGTCACTGCACCATCTTCCTGGCCCATGGGCTTTTTTTGTTTGTAATGTATGTATGTGTGTAACTGATAGTAAGTGAAGAGAAAAAGAGAGAGGAAGAGAGATAGAGAGGGCTGGGGGAGAGAATTTTTTTAAAGTTGGCTCAGTCCCCAAATGCCAACAGCTGCCAGAGTTTGGCCATGTTGAACTTATTCCAGGTGTTCCATGAGGCAAACAGGGAACCAAGTGTTTGTACCAAATGCGCTGTCTCCCAGACACAGCAAGCAGTGGGAATTGGGATGAGAGATAGTTCTCAGACCAAGGCACTCCCAGGTGATATGTGGGTATTCTCAACAGTAGCCTAACAACTGGGCCAAAGGCCAATCCCTCCAGACTCATTTCGTAAATATCCAATATTGTATGGAACAACACCCTAAGTGATTTTGCTGATGGTATGACTGTACTGTATTTCCTACTTCCCAGTGTCTTGTCTGGAAATCATACCCTGAAAACAACACTAACAATGCATTTGAGAGTACTGGATATTAGGTTATTGTGTGCTTATTTTGGAGTAATAGTTGACATGTGACAAATGATCACAATTCTTGAGAAAATAATATTGTTTCTAAAACTTACAAACTTTTTTCATTTCTTTAGCTAATTATAAAAGTAAATTACTACTATACCTAGCTAATCTATACTTGACAGGCATTTCTTTTAATAAAACCATTTACGGAAATGACTGGAATACTGAAAAAGAAATGTTGTATATGTACTAATTTATAAAACTTAAAAACTCTTAGTGATTTAGCCAGATAATTTAAAAATACATGAGAACAATTTAATTTTGTTCAACAAAAATGGCAGTGGTCCACAGAACTTAATTTATGATTCTTTCAATTTTAAATATTGTAAATTCATTTTTGACACAAGCATGACAACACACACAAAAGGACTGTATGTTCTTCCATGTTAATAGACCCTCGAGCACATTGCCATTGTTTCCTAAAAGGTTATTTGTAGCAGGCTTGAATATGAAAAGTGCCATACTGTTGCTGCCTTGCAGCACAGGAAAAGAATGCCTGCTGAGTCCCTTACTTCTTGCCGAACAGCAGGCACATTCAAGTGCAGAGGCTGTTTCTCCCCATTCCCTGAGTCTAAAATGGCCTTCTCCCCAGTGATATTTTCCAAATTTTCTAGCACCAAGGCACACCTGTGACTGCTGCTCAGCTGAGTGGCACATCTGTGTAGAGGACGGTTGTCTGAATGTTGTACTGCGGCTGTTAGCCAGGATAACTATTGCTGCTAGACCAGCCACATGCTGGCCTTGTTCAATTTAGGAAGAACACCAAAGCCCTGAATATCTTAATAAGAAAAATTAGGACTGTAACTCTTCATATTACTAATAATCAGAGCAAAATGAAGCTTGTAGAAAGAGGAGCTCTTGAGCCAACTGGCTCAACTCCACAGAAAACAGATTCTAGACATGCTAACTGAACATAAATTAATGCAGCAATGACTGGTATGAATTAAACAGAAGTGAGTTGAGGGCAGCACTTCCATGCCTAGATTACTCAAACAGAAATATCTTCACTTCTTCAAAGTCTGTGGTGCTCAGCAACTTAAAGACACTACCTTTAGTGAAGTTACTACTAGGATATAATTTGTTGTCTTAATTATAAGATATATTTCTTGACTTTTTTATCGATGAATTTTGAAGTATTTGTTGCTTTATCACACAATGGTGATCCCTATGGTTTTCTTTTCTCCATAGTAATAAATAATGTGTTCGCAGTCATATGGAGGTATTATCTTAGACACACATACACACACACCGAGTATGAAAGATGGAATATTCAAACCAATGTTTAAGTTACTGCCATGGCAGAATATGAGAAAAAAACTATGCTGACTGTAAGGTGAATGGGTTGCACTGGGCATGATCAATGATATCTCATTGATCCATGCTTTGCTATTGAAAACAGGGCAAACTTCCTATTCTGAAGGAAAGAAGGGCAGAACCATTTCTGTGCCTTTCTATTAGGAAGTTGTAGTTCAGACACTCCAGGTGCAAGCCAAGGGGAAATCAGCATACCAGGCTGTCACTACCGGATGCTGGGTCTTGGGACGGCATGAGTCCTTGCAGAATTGGATACTTCTTCAGTCCCCTGTTCAATTCGCTTTCACCATCGATCAAGAATATCCCAGCTACAGGTGAAATGCCCATAGGACATTTCTGCAGTATATGACAGATTCAGGAAAGGCCAAAAGACAAGGAGGTAGCCGATCATGTTTATTTTTTACTCCCTTAGTGAAGTTGTCAAAGAGTTAAGGGTCAGAGGGAGAAGAGTTATAGGAAGAAAAAAAAATGGTTTTTAAGATAATTTGACCTTTTATGGTTAAGGAGAAAAACAAGGAAAAATATACATTTTTGTAGTAATAGAATAGAACAATGAACAAATTATTTTCAGCAATATTATAAAAAATGTCTAATCAAAAATCACACATTTTGATCATGTAACATATATTGTGCAACAAATAAATCATTTAAAATTTTTATATTTCTTATAGAATGAAAGGTGGTTGACTTTTCTGCAATGGAGGTAAAAACCCACCAAGAAAGATCTTCAGATGAACCAATAGCACCAATAGCAATTGAAAATATGATTATTCACAAATATCTGTAAAGGAACACAAAAATGCAAAAGAAAATACACTTACCAGCGGAAAAGAGGACTCTATGATAAACACAATTGTTATTGTAGAGTACACAGCACAGATATTATCCCAGAATGCAGAGGGAGCTAAGAGTCAATGAAATTGATAAAGAGGGATGGGGCAGCAAGGATAGAAATTGATCCTAAAAAGAGCAGGTTAAGAAAACTACAACAATTAGAATATACAACGTATATTAAGAAGTCTCTATTGAGGAATGTAAAGTATCAAATACAACAAAGCAGGCAGAATTCCGCTTTGCCACATTGCTACCCACCTGCTTTAATAGTAATCCTTATGTTCTGGCTCACGGACATCGTAAGGGAGATCACAACAGTACTACTTGATGAGCACTTTTACGTATCTCCAAGTTCATTTGAAATGTACTGTAAACAAGGTCTACATTATCTTTAAGGATGTGGAGAAACATAAAAATGTAGCATAGTCTTTAAAAAAAAATGTAGGAAAATCCAGAAAGAGGGTGGGAATCTCCTTTACTAGAAACAACCTGGAAGCAAAGGCAGTGAATATAAGAAAATATTTTGCTGGAGCAGCATTGTAGCTGAGCAGCTTAAGCCATCACTCGGGCCTCCGCCATCCCACACTGGAGTGTCATTTTCAGTTACTATGGTTCTGCTTCTGATCTAGCTTCCCCGTTACTGCATCCTGGGAAGGTCTCACGGGATGAGTGAAGACCTGCCGCCCACCTGTGAGAGCAGCATGGCATTCCTGACTCCCAGTTTTAACCTGGCCCAACCTCAGTCATTGTGAGCATTCACAGAGTGAAGCAGCAAAAGAGATTTCTTAACATTCTTTCTTTTTCATGAGTAAGTTATTTAAACATTTTGTCATGAAATAATACTGCTATTTATCCCCCCAAATTGTTATTGATTCCTCATTTTAGAAATACTTAGATTAGATTAGAATTCCTCTTTTTCTTCCAAGACAACAGGCTTTCAAAATCACAGATATAGTTTGGAATACTAAAAATACCACATTCGCAATATGTTGGTAGAAAGAGAGGTCTTCAAAAATTTGATAGAAATTTATTTTAGAAATTATTTTGAAATTATTAATGAATTTCAAACATTTGTCACTGAAGCAAATTTATTTTAATTCTATATTCCATGTTTCTAAATGTCCTCACTACAATATTATCAATAAGTGATTGTTTCTATAAAGCTTATTCAATAAAGAGTATACATCTACTAAACATTTATTATACTTGTTAGCTGACTGGGAACCCGCATCTATTCCTAAAGCTCATCTTTCCTATCTCCTACTGTTCCCCTCTTCAATGGGGAAAAATAAATTCATTTTATTTACAACATATGTGGATGAATATACCTTAGTTTCTTTTTCTGTTTGCCTTTCAGTACTTGGCAAGTTGTAAGAATTTAGCAACTTTGAAGTCAGTTATTTTTCACTTCATTCGGTGCCCTATCATCATATCACTAAATTTCATTTCTGAAGGAAGAATTCCAAACATCATTTCAGTCTTGCCTCCTGTTATATGCTTATTCATTTTCTTAGAACATGGACAGAATGTCTAAACTCTGTGAGGCAGTAGGCTGTTATTGAACAAACAAGGAAATGAAAAGGAACAGGGGTCCTCAAGCCCAGGGGTTAGATCTAAGAAAAGGAGGTGATGTTACACAGCAGGTGATGTCAAAGAAAACACTTTGGTCATGCTTCCAGATTCACAGAAGACTAGAAGGTATAGAGACAATGGAATTCCCTTTAGAGCAGCAGGAAAACGTCTAAGAGTTAGAAAATAGTTGGTGAGGAAGGTTGTGGCATAGTGGGTAAAGTTGCTATCTGCATTTCCAGCATCCTGGGCATCAGTTAGAGACCCAGCTGCTCAACCTCTGATCCAGCTTCCTGCTGATGTGCCAATGAAAGCAAGAGAAGATGGCGTAAGTACTTGAATACCTGTGTGCAAGTGGGCAACCAGGATGAAGCTTATGGTTTTGTCTCTGTCTCTCTCTCTTCCTGCTTCCTTCCTTCACCCCCTTCTTCCTTCTGTCTTGAACTTTGCATGTCAAATAAATAGGTCTTGGTAAGAGAGGAAAGTTATAAAATTGTTGGGATATAAAATAGATGATTTCAACGAAATACTTGAATAAGGGACAACTGGAGATACAGCCTGCACCGTAGAATACTTTAAATTTTTGTAATTCTCTTTTTAAAAATACATTTATTTACTTGAAAAAATATATTTACTTATATTTATTTATATTTATTTACTTGCTGAGAGAGCAGACCAACAATTCACTCTCCAAATGGCTGCAGTGACTAGGGATGGCTGAGTCTGAAGCAGGGAGCCAGCAGCTTTTTCTAGGTTACCAACATGGGTCTTGGGGCCCAAGCCCTTGAATCATCCTTCCTTCTTTCCTAGGCCAAGAGCAGGAAGCAGGATTCAAAGTGAAGCAGATAGGACTCGAACCGGTGGCCTTATGGAATGCCTTTACCACAGGTGCAGAATTCGCTTGCTATACCACTGCACTAGCTCTGAACTCTTCTACATGTTAGCTTTCTTTTTCTTCATAGTGTTTGTCACTCTCATAAGTTACATTTCTGCTTATTGTCTGTGATTCCTTCTAGAATGCTATCACACAAAGACATGGTTTTCGCTGTCATGTTTGCTATTGTACTCCCAGTACTGGCAATAGAGACTTACATATGTAGTCCGTTTTTAATTAGGGAATAAGCAAAGAAAGAAATGGAGTGCCATTATCCTGTCAAAGCTTCCACATCCTGACTACAATTACTTTTCCAGCTTCAGTGCAGCCTAAGTAACAACTTCTTCACCATGTCCAAACACCTTCACTTTTTTTTTTCTTCAAAGTATGCTTAATCTTTGAGACCTAACTCAATATTTGGGTTTTAAATAGACTGACCTTTGATCAAGGCTTTTGTTAAAATTCTAATTATCTGCAAAGTTATAAAACTTGAAGTCACAATAAGTTCTGTATAACAAATAGTTTTCAGACTTTGGCACTACAAACATATTCCTTATTTAAAGGATGTCTTTATGTAACTTCCCAACCACCTGGCACATGTGTCCTTCTATGTTAAAAGCTGTGGCCACTTCATCATGTGACTATTGGATTACATCAAGTCTGTGAAACCCTTAGAACAGTATAGAGTGCATATCACAGTCTGATTTTCATTGTGCTGTTAGATATATGTGTGCTACTCCAAAGTCTTTTCTTGGTGTCCAATTTCAGGTCAAGAATGAAGATTTCAAAATCTTTTGGTCTGTGACCAGTGCTGTATAATAGGGAGTAATAGCCGCAGCTTTGGCATCCCATGTGGGTGTCCACTCAGTCCTCGGCTGTTCCACTTTTGGTCCAGCTCCCTCCTGCTGTATCTAGCAAAGCAGCAGAGCCCGGCCCAGGTGTTTGGACCCCTGTGCTCACATGGGAGACCCAGAGGAAGATTCTACTTCCTGGCTTTGGACTAGCCCAACTGTGGCCAGCCAGTGTTCTCTCTATGCTCATATAATATGCTGAATCTTTTTATTTTTTTTTAGCAATATGCTCATTTAGTATATATCACATGGTCTCATTTTAATTATGCAACCATTTAGTATAAATGTTTACAGCAGGGGCAAATGTTTGGCAAAGATATTAGGATGCTGCTTAAGATGCCTGCATCCTGGAATGGTGTGCCTAGTTTGTGCACAATTTCCTCTGCAAAGACAGCTGCCTGCTACAACAAAACTTGGATAGGGAGGAGATAATCACACAAAATCACGGGCCCTTGTCATCCAGGTGAGAGATCTGGATTGGGTTCGAGACTCCTATTGTTGACCTGGCCCAAAACTAGTTCTTTCAGGCATATGGAAATTGAATTAGTACACAAAATATGTCTATCTCTCTGTATCTTTCAAGTAAAATGTGTACATGTAAAACATTTTAAAAAATAATAAACTATTAGATAGATGGATTTCTCTCTCTTGATGGTTCACTGGGATGTGTTACATTTCATTTCTGTGAATCTGCAACACTTTTTCCGTTTAATTCTAAATAAAGGTACCTCAAAATCTTTTTCTTTCAAAATGATGCACCTTTTATAACACATTCAATTCTCAATGGCTTAACGTGTAAATAACTCTACTCTGCTTTTAGAAAGTCTGCTAACATCATAGCAGAAATGTTATATGCTGAGTGGGTGTGAGTTTATTCAGTGTTGTCTAAACTGGTTATGAAAACAATTGCACACTCTTATGTGGGAAGGGATTTCATCTATTCTGCCAGAATTTGTAAATAACACATTCTCAAATACTTCACATATCCAGAAGGAAAAAAAATGGTTTGTAGCTAATATTTTATAATAAAAGAACTGAAGCCAAGTTACGATATATTCATTCATGCATGGATTCATTGGCACATTTATCCATCAAACATTTGTTGGATTTCTGCAGCTACAAATTGATAAGAGAACATTTCCTTTTGGTGCTGTAAGTAGAGAAAATTAAAATAGAGTAGTTCAGTAATAAAATAGAGACAAACAATGTACTGTGAATACAAATGGTTGACAGTGTAGCTTGAAAGGATAGCCAGTTTATCTTGGGAGAAGCAGAGAATGGCTGGGACAGATTTATAAAAGAATGTAGTTTGCAAATAGACACTGCAAGGAAGGGCTGAGTAACCACCCAAGGACATAACCAGCATGAAAGAGCATGTGCAGAGCTTGAAGACACGTGTCCCATCAGTATCCTAACTGTGTGCTAAACACCTGCAACTGTTAATTTGTTTCTGAAATAATCAGAAATTATATCTGTGAAACCACTTAATGCATACTGTGACTTCTGGTTTCAAACCAATTCCATTTTCAAAGTCTTTCTTTTGCTAGTCAGATTATTTTGTGTGTATATCACTTAGTTTTGCGGCTGCAAATACAGCGGTCGTCTTGAAATTCAGTTTTCAATATGTAGTACACCTCAATTGCTGGAATTGACATTCAGTGGTGATTCCAGGAGTTTTTGTTTGTTTTTGGTTCTGTTTTCAAATTATGGGCTATCTCCCCTGGACTCCTCTCTGCCTTTGCTTTTCCCATGGTGCTTTGTTCTGAGGCTACTAGTTAGAGTTGGGAATTTATTCACCTTCCTCTAGTGTTTATTTTTGAAGTCACTGTAGCAAGGCAGGTGTTTGGAGCACAGTGAAACAGGGAAAACAAAGGGAGTCTGCATCTTCTAGATGCCAGACTACAAACCCAGAAAGGAAGGAGACCCCTCATTCAGAGGTTTAGGGGACAGTAAGACTTGATTTGGTTGCTATGGTACTAATAAACCATGTAATTGTTGCTCTCTGTTGCTCTCTATGGCCAAGCTCATATCCACCTCCACGTTTAGGCAGCCTTTAACTGGAGGACAGAGGGAAAAAATGAATCTAAACACAGCACATGTCAGGCAGTTCTTTGATTATGATCGTCTCTAATTATTTTGCCTTTATTTTCTTTTCAGAGCCCTCAGAGATGCACTCTTATAGCCCACTCCATCTTTCACCAAACAAGAACACCTAGATGTACGAATTTCGCCATACTATTTGGTAAAAATCAAGTTAAAGCTGAGGTGACTTTGCTAATAAAAGAATATATCGGTCTGCTGGAATCTCACTGGGCTGTCATGTTTCAAGCACATTCACGTAACCAGTATGCTTCCTTAGAAGTGAGCTAACCTTGGAACTGATATGGTGATGCAGCAAGCTAATCCTCCACCTGTCTCACCGACTTCCCATACAGGTGCCTGTTCTTGTATCCTGCTGCTCCACTTCCAACGCAGCTCTCCACACATGGCTGGGATGTCAGTGGAGCATGTTCCAAGCCCTAGACAGCCTCTGCATCCAGATGGGAGATGTGAAAGAAGTTCCTGGCATCCACCTTCAGATCAACCATTAAATGCTGATTTAAAAATTTACATACATTGCTAATGTTTAAAATCGCTCTCTTCTATTTCATTGCTCTTTTAAATTATTGGTTTTGATCTTAGAGTAGTCCATTATACTGATAGAAATGATGAATAATTTTAATATTTCAAACATGAATTACCAATAATTACATTTGATTTATGATATATATTTATATATAATTTGAAAAGGAACTTGCAGGATTGTGACTCGTACTATGGATGATAAATATTTTGCTAATAATCTATATATTCACAGAAGACATTAAGATGGGAAAACCAAACAAAACATGATAAATCATTGCAGCGATCCACAGAAAACGCCAGCAATTTCAAAGATCAGACACAGTCTTTGGAAAGGTCCAACTGAAGAAAAAGGTCTGACTACAAAAACAAAGCTAGCAGTATTTAGAATGAACAAAACCTAAGGAAATTGAGAAACTAAAGCTTTCACTAACACAGACACAAAGTATTAACCACAGGTATCACAGCTGGAAAGCTGCACACCTGGTCCGAGAGGGAAGGTCTGAACACCCACAGAAGTACACTTTTGAAATATTGTACATTATTACTTTCAGGTCATGTGCAAAAGAATTCGTAAGCATAAATGACTTCTGTGTTTACACTTGGGTTCCATCCCGAGACATCTCATTATGTATAGGCATATATTCTAAAATAGTAAAGAATAAAAAAAGAGTGAGAGAAACATAAAAGACACCCAGACTTAAGAATTTGAGGAGGAGGATTGAACACGTACCAGCAAAAAACAAAAGTAAGATAATTCATGCAGACCACAGCCTGATGCAACATGTGAACATGTCTGTGGTTATAAATCTTTAAGAAGACAATGCCATGTTGGTTAGAAACATAATCTAGGACATGCTTTCACTGGTTACTTTGTTGATCAGAAACATTTGATTTACCCTTATTTACAGCTTGACGGAAAATAAAGGAAGAAGGAGGAAAGGAAGGAAGGACTGAGAGAAAAGAAAAAAACAGAAAATACAAATCTATACTTGAAAATACAAAAGAAACAGTTGTTCAACGTATGGTAAAATTTCTACTGTCCACAAGAATCAATATCACCAAAGTGTTCATACTACAAAGCACTTTCTAGATTCAGTGTTTTTCAAATCAAAACAATGCAGGACATTCTTTTCAGATCTAGCAAAAGAAATCTGTTAAGTTAATCTGGAAATACGAAAGACGCTGGATGGAAAAATAAATATGAAACAACAAAAACAAAGCTGGAAGCATTACAATATTAAACTATGATGGCTGTCTTCCAAAGTTCAAAAATTAATAAATGCTGATAAGAACATAGGGGGAAACAGTGTGCCCTAGTGCACTGCGGGTGGGAATGTGCATTCATACGGAAGGTAGTCTAGGAATACCTCAGGGATCTGAAAAGAGATCTACCATATGATCCAGCCAGCCCCATCTTGGAAATGTATCCAAGAGAAAAGAAATCTGCATATAAAAAGCATAATCTTAACCTCCCCATATTTATTGAAGCTAAATTCACAAAAATGAAGATAGAAATTCAACCCAGACACCCTCAACTGATGGCTGGCTAAAGGAAGTATTTTATATATGCGTGTGTGTGTACTTACATACACACATATATACATATACACATACAAATATGTGTCTATAACAAGTGTATATATGTACAAGTGAATATCTACACAAAAATATACACTGTGCAATACAACTTGGCCATTAAAAGTGAAATCCTGTCTTTTGTAATAAAGTGAAAATGATTGGAAACCATTAAATAGAGTGAAGTAAGTTAGTCCACAAAATAAAAACATAATGTATTTTCTCTGATATGTGGTTGTTAGTGGAGACTATAGAAAAAAATTCTGGTAATGAAACAGGCTTCTAGTGGTTTGGTTATTGTTTTTAGACCTTGTTTATACTGCTAAGGAACTGTGGTCTTTCCATTTTTTTCTTGTGAGACATTCTGGTTAGGGCGCAGTTAACCTGTGATTACAGGGGACTGAAGTTATGTGTTTGTAAAAATTAATGATAAGAAGTGCCCGGCACGATAGCCTAGCATCCAAAGTCCTCGCCTTGCAAGCCTGGGATCCCATATGGGTGTATGGGCACCAGTTCTAATCCCAGCAGCCCTGCTTCCCATCCAGCTCCATGTTTGTGGCCTGGGAAAGCAGTCAAGGACAGCCCAAAGCCTTGGGACCCGGTAGCAGGTCTGTGCCTGGGAGAGCAGCAGCAGATGGCCCCAGTGCTGCAGTGTAGAGTCCCTGATTGCAGCTGCTGTAGTCATGTGGGGAGTAAAACAAGGGATGGGAGATCAATCACAATCTGTCTCCCTCTCTCTGTAAAACTGCCTATCAAATAAGTCAGGCTTTATCAAAAGAGAATTCAGCTATTGTTTACATATAAAATGCTCTTGTGGTTTTGAGACACCAGAGGCATGAATGCATTCCTTGCAGTTTAAAATATTTTACATTTATAATTTTTTATTAACACAGTGTCCTTGAGAAGCAGATTATGTGTATACATTATTCTGCTTTACAGGATGGGAAGTGGAGAGTGGCTGAAGGACAGGACATTTTGAGCAACAATTAATTTAAAAATAAATTAGTAGAGTAGGTATCCCTTGTGTGTAAGAAAATGCTAATTTTATAGAAAAATAATCTTAAGTAGACCCATCATCATTTTATATAAATGGGATATATACATTTCAAAAATAAAATATCATCCAAAGAGAAGAAAAGTTTCCAAGTAGGTTAATAACTTCATTGCATAAATAATTCTGAGTGTCATAGGAATGAATGTTGTTACTTTTCCTTTTAATACTGAAAAGAAATACATTTGAAGCACTTGAGAAGTAGAACATGGCAAAGTTGAAATTAATTCTTTCTGGGATAAAAGTCAATGTTCTGAAAATTCATATTCTATATTATTAAAATTTCATACTTGAATTGAGAATGTATTGCTGAAGATACAAGAGAAAAAATGTACAGTTATATGAACACTTACTGACTACATGGCATGTATCAGACAATGTCCTAGACACATATCATTCATATTATTATTTGAAGCAACAGTATGAATCATTATTTCGGCTTTGCACATGAGAATACCAAAACTAGTTTAGACTAGAATTATACTGCTCAAATGAGTTGAAGTCAAGATTCTGTTCTAGATAATTCTGAATGCAAAATATTTGAGTTCATGAACCATGCATCACATTATCTCAGTGGAGACAGTTATATGGACATGACTAGTCAATACCAAAGTAGTTTGATAGTAACACATCATACTCCATGATGTTCTATTATATTTAATATGCACAAATATATTTATTTTAGAAACAGAAAGGAAAACAATGCCCAAAATCTGACGGTTCATTTCACAAATTTCTAAAATGGCAAGGAATGCCTGGGTCAGGACAAAATCAGAAGCCAGGAGTTGAATCCAAATCTCCTATGTGGAAGTCAGGGACCTCGGGATACGAGCTTTCATCTTTGTGTCAAAGTGTGCACATTTGCACTACGCTGGAATCAGGAGTGCTCCGACCTCACACACACACCTCGACATGCCACCTGGACATCTCTTTTTTTTTTGTTACATTTGATTTTATGACACAGTTTCATAGGCTCTGGGATTCCCCCAACCCCTCCCCATATCCTCCCCCCATGGTGGATTCTTCCACCTTATTGCAGTATTACAGTTCAAATCCAGTCATAATTCTTTCATTGCAAGCATGTACAATGCATAGTCTCCAGCATCTTATTGTCCAGATAAATTCAACAGTTTTTTGGGGAGACCATCTCTGGTCTGAAGGTAGAGCTGGCAGAATATCGTCCTGATCCATTAAAAGCCACAACTAAACATCAACAAGGGTTTACAGCCTTATGGAGTTAACTGACATGGTATTGAGTGACTGATATGTTATATAATGCAAGTTCTTAACCACATCCTGTGATTACTTCATTGACATTTCAATTTTAGTATATACACAACTGGCTGCTATACACCTTAAAATGGCTATAGGGTATGATTCAGCTGTCTCGTGTCCATTTTCATTTTTGTATTTAGCACTTTGTAGTGTTGAAGCATAATTTTTACTGAGCTTGGTGGATTTTGGGATAGTCCAGGCTGGGATAGTTGGCTTGTAACTAGGTATTTGTCAACAGTTGAGGTGCAGAACAGTTTTAGGAGGGGTGTGCAGAGAAATCTTCAATAGCTTAGTGAGGATTAACTTATGTTTGTATCCTACCTAGTAAGGTATATGTGATTCCAGGCTAACTGTTTCCTGTCTGGTGCTGAGCTTTCCTTGTTGTTCTCTGTCTATCTAACTTTTTGGGGTAGATTGGGGGGTGGGGGAAGCGCCTCCGGAGCGACCCTGATGGTCACTGCAAGAAAGGGAGGGGATCTAAAGTTGGAATTAGGTAAGAACCAGAGAAAGTTCCTCTCCTGATTCCTGAAGGAAGTTTACTGTTCTGTTTCTACGGGCTGCTCAGTGTTCCTGGCTGTTGTTCTGTTGGCACTGGCACCTGCGAGGAAGGATTTGGGCTTCTTCCATCCCATATGGGAGATCCAAGTGGGAGTGGATGACCTCAGAGTTCTTGACCTCCAAAGGCACTTCAATTCCACGTGGTCTCCTTGGCAGTTGGGATATAGTCCTTGGTGCCTGTACTGACAGTCCTTGGCGAGGATCTGGGACTCTCCAGGGTTGGGATACAAGCCTACTCCTGAAATTGGACATCTCAAATAGGCATCTTAACCACTTCAAGATCTTTTTACGGAATATGCGAGTGTTCTTTTTTTTCCTTTTCTTTTAAAATCATATGCACCAAATAATGTATCAAACAATTTCCTCAATTATGATTGTCTCTATCAACACATGGTCATTTAAATATAAAGTTGAATCTGTCAATATTTATTGCAGAAAACAGTCTTAATTTTAACATTCAATAGGTGCATTCCAAACATATCTCATAGGAATGAGGATTTGAACAACATGTCTCCCATAGAAATTCTATTGAAAAGTAATGCTGCAAACCCATGGATTTAGTGCTTTTCAAGTACACCTGCTCACTTGGGGCACCAGAGGGTGGTCCACTCAGTGTGAATTCAGAAGCGATCAAGAGGCTGACTGTCATTTACTTATGAGAAGAAAATTCATTTGGTTGACTGAAGTTGGCCTTAGGGTGACACAGCTTTGTTGAGCTAGTATCAGAAAGGATGAATGGTACCCAGCCTGTTAATTAGAAGTCAGCAAGATCTTTGTGGAAATGAATAATGGGCTGCACAACAGAAGAGGGATTACCAGACACTATTCAAGGCAAATTTCCTTTATTTCAGAGAAGGTTAAAATCTTGTTCCAGATTCTTTATGCATGTGACTACTCAAGTATATTACCTGGGTTTCCTTAAGAATTTTATCCTTGTATTGTTTAAGTGCTTTAGTTGCATTTTTTTTTGCTTTAATGCATATGGAACCATTATTTTGACAAATAATTAGCCAGATACATCATAATTTAATGAATTATTTAAGGAAAAGTATTGCGCTACTTTACTAAATTGAAACACATACACACAGCATTGACATTACTGGAGATGTATCGTGCTTATTTATTTATTTGTTGTTTATTATTGTTGATTTATTTAATTTTATGATACAATTCCACAGGCTCTGGGATTTACCATCACCCCTCCCCAAATCCATTCACCCCCCCTCACCAATTTCCCTTGTACCATTATGATAGTGTAGTGGTTCATAAGCAGTCATAAGTCTATCACTCTGCTAGTTAAATGTATCCTGACATTGTGGACATGGACAATGGCAGAAAGACCAACATCCAATTGTCAAGATACACTTAACAGTTTCATTGCAAGTCCATCTTAGATTTGGAAATAGAAATGCATACCATATTGTATCTTCACATCTGGACATGGTAATCTCTTACACAGTTACTATACATCCCCATAGATGAAAAGCCACAAAACAAAATCAACAACAGGAAGAAAGTTTTAAAATTTACAATGCCATGAAGTAAAATAACATGCTACTGATTGACCAATGTGTCGCTGAAGAAGGGAAAAAGAAAAGGAAAAAGAAAGAAACTTCTTGGAGAAAATGATGGTATTGTATGACCTATGTGTCAAAGAAGAACTTAATAAGAGGAAAGAAACTTTGAAGAAAGAAAAATAAAAACAAAAATATCAAAACCCATGAATTGCAACAAAATGTATTGAAAGGGCTATTGATATTATATTTTGCATCAGGGTTGCCTTTTTAATAACATATGTTTGTGTGCAAAATACACAGTGTCTTTTCTCTTTACCTATGGTATAATTGTGCCTGAAGAAAGATCAAATGAAAGGCTTTTAGTCCAGATCACAGCATGTAAGTAACATCAAAGAAATGGGAGTCTGCCTTTTGAGAAAAGACTGAAATGATGTAGACTTACAGACTGCAAAGATAAAAATCTGTGAGGCAGAAGAAGAAGTGATTCTGCATTTACGAAGGATAAGAATATATTTTAACTGTATTGGGTTAAAAAGAACTTCCTTTCAACCGAGAGAATAAAATTGAGGAAAAACGAAAGGAAATATTACTTGCATAGTAGAATACTTCCACGAAGTTTAGATTTTTACATAGAATTGCTATGGGAATTTATGCTAGCCAGAAAAATAATTTTGGAAAACACTGTTTAATTTTAGGTTAACATTCAGAAGACATCAGAGCATTATACAATCTATTTTTTGAATCTCAGTCAAGGCAAAAGGTTGAATTGGATCCCAAAGGCTAAGTACACTAAGTATTTTATTCCATTGTCATGCTATACTGGAATTCTATTTTATAACCAGACTTTCTGATCAAAGGATTGTAAGAGCATGCAGTCTTTTTTCTGGTGAAAAAAATGTTTTTTTCCACTTCAAATTATAGGGACCAAATGAATTTGTACAACATAACAGGAAGTCATTGATGCAAATATGTTTGTAAACTATTCAAATACATGAGAATTACACATTTCTAAATACATACGAGGGGTAGAAATTCAGTCTACCAGTTAAGATGGCTGTGTCTCAAATTAGAGTAGCTAGATTCAATTCCCGGCCATGGCTTGTTTATCCACCTTCCTGGTAAGCAGGCACCAGTATACAGCCAGGATAGCTCCCATAGGTGGGCTCTTGTCACCCACTGAAGAGACATGCATTGTATTCCTGACTCTGAGCTTTAACCCAATTCCATCCAACACATTGCAGTCTTTTGGGCAGTGAACCAGGAGATAGGAGCTCTTTCACTAATCTCATTTTCTGGTTCTTGAATACATGAGTGAATGAATAACCAAATTCATATATTAGATTTACATGTAGATTTAATAGCTTATTTTAATACAAGAATACCAATATTTTCTTTTTTTAAATCAAACTATGTTTTTGTAGACTGGGTGACAGAAAATCACAATTTCTGCAGCAATGTATCATGCAAATTAGAATAGCATTTCACATGTCAAGAATACCTCTGAATCATTTTCAATGTAACATTTTAATTAATATGAATCAGTCAGTATCAGTTCAACACTGAAAGAATCATTACTTGGGAAAAAATTTCCTAAAGAAAACTTAATAAAAATTTCTGATTTGTTCTTAACAGAAACTTAGTTCCATGCACTAAGAAGCCCTTCTGATTCAACACCAGTTTCTGCCAGTATCATTGTTCTACATCATTTGGTACGTTTTCCAAGTGAAGTAGCACAGTGTTTATGCTGCAGTTTTACAGTGCTCTATTCATAACTGCAAAGATTTTCTATGTTTCCAATAGTTTGTTAGGATTTGACTATTTTCACTAGCAGTGGTTCAGTCCAACATAATCGCCAGTGATTTTTAACCCATTCTTTAATATCTTATCTGTAAGATAGCAATTACCCACCATTGCCTTAATTAATGAAACATAGTGGCAGATTTAGTCTTCACTACTTTGATCAGCTTATGTAATACATATGTGTTAGAGTACTGCAGGGTGTTCTATTAAAATGTGTAATAAGTACTGTGCTACAAATACACATACACACACACACACACACACACACACACACACACATAATGGAATACTACATGGCCATAAAAATGAATGAGGTATTGATTTTACAAGAAAATGGATGCAACTGCAAACCATTATGCCTAGTAAAAAATAAACCAGTATCCACAATACATGTATCATGTTTTCTCTATGTGGTAGTTAATATGCAGCGTACTACAAAATAGATGGTATATGAGTGAATTAACATTTTGAATTCCAGATTCTAATACATGATTCAGAAAATGTAAATCAGATCAATAGCCTGATTAAATTTAAAGGGTTTGATTTTGTGTGAGCTGAGTTTAATAGGAAATAAATTCTATGTGGACATTGATAGGAATGTCTGTGAAGCTGAACCTAATTTTGTTTGAGCCTGAAACTGCTCCCTGAAATTAACTTGTTAAAAGTTATTCCTGAAGTTTCATTTGTCATTAGCTTCATTTTTTTTTCAATCATATCGTTGCTATTGCTACGTATGTGAGTTTATTCAAACAGGCATGGGAGATTTTCTAGAGGGAAGTTTCAGAGTAGAATTAATTGTAGTTGATTTCAATTTCTAACTCTCTAACATTATCATGAATCAAGTGACATAATGCTGCAGGATTCCACCACCTATGAAAAAGCATTACTCTGCATTCTGAGCTTTTGCACTCTAAACATTGGATTTTATGTCATTATATTTCCTGTGTGGCTTTGAATGAGTTCTGCCCTACAGGACTATCAGCAAACAACAAAAATGATAGCACTGCACAAGGCATGGGACAACTAACCTTGCTCAGTATGTCTTCCCTTTGGACAAATAAACATGCAAGCAGTTAGGAAGCTGATGGATCAGCATGCATTGCATTGGAGGGATTTTTGCCTGAAGATGCACTTACATCAAATGTTCCTTTCCCCATCACTGCTCGGAATTTATGTAATTTAATTAACTTATGCTTCAGCGGCATTTTGGAAATGAAGTGGTTCTGAAGTAAGCATTGGAGAGCATCTAGTTAGCATTCCATCATGATAGAGTGATGCATAAATCTAAGCCTTTCAATAGAATTCTTCTTTGTTATAAATTGGGTTTAAAAGTTTGGGGATGTATACCAAATTTATCACACTTAAACAATTTAAATAAAGCTGCATTGGGGGAAAACAGGGTTTCCTATGACAGTTGATACTGAATTGAACTTATATACACATAAATATATCTGAGGATATTAAAAAATTACACACCATCATGCACATGAAGAGACCAAAGCTCATTGTCCAGACAAGTCCCTTAATATTACTCTCTAGAAACCAATCTTCAACAGTAAATTAGCTTTTAATTATTTTTGTTTAAAGTCCCTATGTCAAATTATCATTTTCTTTACAGCATAGTATAGATGATTTTTTTTTACAATTCTTGGCGTGGTAATTGGTTTGAGACATCATTATAAAAATTAAGCAAGTTTTGTAATAATTTAGAGAACCTGTCAGAACACAAAAGTATAAAACAACAGGTGTGACTCATTTTCCACCAAATTTCTTCACTCACTTTAAATGACTGATGCATTTATTTTAATAGAATTTTCATTAAAACTACTAAGCAAAGAAAAAAAGAAGATATGGATATAAAAACATTCATGTTTGAAGATGAGAGTCCATGTCTTACTCATCTCTAATGTACTCAAAGGTGGTGGAAGCGAAACGAAAAACTAACCAAATGACAGGAGATGTCACAATATCATTAGTACCATGTCCTAGAAAAGAAAAGGTTGCACTTTTAGATGTACAACAAACTCCTGCATTTTAACATACTCTATTCTGAGTGACTAGTTTATAATTATTTTATTTAGTCATCCTAATAAACCAATGAAGCAGCCAATAATTTTATTATCATTCCAATTGAAAAGATGAGTACAGTATGGCAAAGAGCATATGACTAGCAAACAGTGAATTCAAAATTCAAACCTGACATTTTGATTCTTCAATTCTGAATTGGCAACTGATACTCTTCCTAAACAATATACTAAATACAATGGAGGAAAGGAGAATATGACTGACAATGTCAATATGAACAAAAAATTAAAGAACACATTCAGTGTAAATGTACTCTTCAGATCACTTGGTCATTTGCACTGATTAAATAAATCTTCCTCTTGACTATGCTTTATGTCAGTTAGATGCTGTGGAATGAGTTATGTCCCCTCTGAAACCCTGATGTTGAATTACTTTTTTTTTTCTGGATCCTCCAAGAGGCAATTAAGGTAAAATGAAGTCAAGAGAGGAGAGTCCTCATGGTATGAGTAGTCACTTAGGAAGAAAGAGATGATAGGATGATAGGATGTAACAATGGGAAAAAAAGCCACCTGCACAACAACGAGGAAGGCATCACCAAAAGCCAGCTACGTGAACACCCTGACCATGCACTTCAAGGCTCCCAGGCTTTGAGAAATAACTTCCTGCAGCTTAAACACTCAGTCTATGATATATAATTACAATATCTTGAAGTAGGGCAATGGAAATGATACTGTTTCAAGGGTGCTGTATGGCATTGGAAAACAATCACAAATTATAAAATGATTTTGCAAAATGACAACGATGAAGTTACTAAGAGAGAAAAGGGAATTCATTGTGGGTGGCTTAGCTATCTCTCAGTCTGTTTTCTTTTTTCCAAAAAGAATTTACTTTATCTTATTGGAAGGTCAGATATACAGAGAGGAAGAGAGACAGAAAGGAGTATCTTCTGTCCAGTGATTCACTTCCTAAGCAGCCACAATGGTCGTAGTTGTGTCAATCCGAACCAGGAGCCTGGAGCCTCTACTGGGTCTTCCATGTGGGTACAGGGTCCCAAGGTTTGGGTCTTCCTCGTCTGCTTCCTAGGCCACAGGCAGGGAACTGGATGGGAAGTAGGGCCACTGGGATTAGAACTGGCACCCATATGGGATCCCTGCATGTGCAAAGCGAGGACCTTCACCGCTAGGCTATTGCGCAAAGCCATCTCTGCTTTTGGTGCCAGAACTTTGGACTTGATAACTCCTTAGAATGGCTACCACTATTTCCACTGGCAATTAACATGACATGTGTACCCTATGACGTAATTACATTTATCACAGATTCAGTTGTAATTTATTTCCATTTATTACAGTGATTCCACAAATAACAAAGTAGAATTAACATCAACTATGTGTCACTTATGTAAACAATGTCTGTATAAGCTTTGAGAACATGTTTGAAATTAAAGAGTGGCTTAGAAATTTGAACATAATAATGCAGAAAGTTTTATACTCTTTAATACACTGATGGTTTTTTTACGGAGAAACACAGTTCTGCAACATTACCAACTCTGGGCTAGCATTGGGGAGTGACAACTAAGCTGCTACCTACAACACCAACGTCCCATATGGGCTCCAAGTTCCTGTCCTGGCTGCTTCACTTTGGCTCAAGCTTCCTCCTAATAGATCTTAAGGAAGCAATAAAAAAAAATGTCCCCCAAGTCCTTGGACCGCTGCAGCTAGGTGAGAGACCTGGCAGAAGCTCCTGCCTCTGACTGGCCTGTCCCTGGCTGTTGTGGTCATTTGGGGAGGAAACTGGTGGCTATAAGATCCCTTCCTGTAATTCTGATCTTTAAATAAATCAATCTTTATACAAAATCACCATCTTACAAATAAATGTTTAGCCCTCTGCAAATGTACATGGGAGCAGCATGTCCATTCTTTAAGTATAACAAGGAAATTCAAACACACTGATGATTGGATCATTCAGAACTCCCAAGTGTATCTTACAGCCAGAATGATCCATACTGGCACATGTTAGTAAACATAAGTATATATATATATATATGTGTTTGTGTGTGTATATATATATATATATTAACTATATATGCATATTTAAGAAGCAGGGGAGGCAGAGAGAGAGGAAGGGAGAGTTACTCTGGCAATGGTTACAAGTTGAGGCTGTGCTCAGGGTCAAAGTCAAGAGCTAGGAGACTAAATCCAGGTCACCTACCTAGGTTACAGGTACAAGAGAATAAGCTTGAGTGACCTTATGTTGCCTTGAAAACCTTATTATGTCAGCAAAGTGCATGTTTTTTATGTTTTTCTCTCATAGTTTCCACAGTGCTTATTTTGGACTCAAACTAGTACTCAAAAATATTTATTGAATAGATCTCAAATGGTTATTAGATAATAGGTATGATTACATAAAATTTTAATTTTCTTTTTACCATTAAAACGTCTTTGTCTAAAAAATCCTTATTGCTGAAAACAAAGGAAAATGAAAAACTAAATAATGTAAAATTGTATGGAATTCATGTGCACAGGTTTACTGATTCATACTTCTATCAAATTACTAAAAACCATTTCCCATCTCATCCTTTTCATATCTGTTCATCTCAGATTGTCAATCTAGGCTCTATAAGTCTGACTTAAGTTCCTTGTCAACCTACATGAATTCACTGTTCATTAAAGGTGGATTGCTTCACTCACCACATTCCCATTATCTGCTCCTTTGAAATCCAAGTTCAAGGCAAAATGACTTAGAATGTCCAAGCACTCAAAGTCTCCTGCCCTTCTAAAGAGAAGCTTTTATCATTCCTATTATTGGTATTCACTCTTTCTTTCACACAGAAGTAGGACATTCTTCATAATGAGAGCTGTTATTTGCTCTTGTTTTATTGATTATCATTCAACAGTTATATTTTTAACTGCAACGCAAGAGCAGGTAAAAGTGGATCTAATTTCTTAAACAAAAGTTAGAAAAAAGGCACTAATCACCATCTAAAAAATAGCTAGAGAAATGAGTACACACCTACAAACAGAAAGTAAATTACAGGAAAAAAAGAAAGAAATATTTTTTGGGGGGGGAAGGAAAATTGCAAAACTGGAAAGGCAGAAGCTGTTAAGCAAATGTTTCATTCAATGAGAAATACTGGAAAAGAAATTAGCCCCTTACAAATGTTGATTTTACTTTAAATTTCAATAAGAAAATTTTGGATAGCCAGAAACAAAAGAAAACATAATAAATTTTAAAAGATTATTCTGACTGCCTTTTGTTAAATATAATGAGTGTGAAGCAATAGGAGAAATAGCTGGTTATTTAGAAAACCAAAAGAAACATTTTTGATTAAATTAAAATTGTGGTTATGGACATGAGTGTAGAACAAACTTGAGATATATTTTTGAAAACCAATAGTACTCGATGGGTCAGTATGTTGATGTTGAGGCAAACTGATTCTACACAACATCCAACATTCCACATGCAATGCACATCACATTCCATCGTTTGCTGCATACTTGGCATTGCAATATCAGCTACATGTTCAATATCCATTTCTCCTCCATACCCTTCTTCTCTTTCAATAGAATTTGGCCATTTTTCCTGCTAATTACTGAGGTCAGCAGATTCTATAAAGAGAAATATTATTTATCTCTGTTTCAGGAGCTGTGTTGAGGCTTTCTAATTTAATAATGCTAAGGCAGATTCTTTAGGCTAGTAATTGATGGAGGATGGGCATAGAGTCCAATTCTGAAGGTTTTTGCTTAAAGGATTTGCTGATGGATTTTCCCATTTGCTCATTTATATTAGTGTTACTTTTTGTTGTTACTGTTAACAAATTACCACACAGTTGGTGGCTTAAAGCATTCACATGGGAGTTGGCCTTAGGGTGCAATGGGCTAAGCCATCATCTGCAATGCTGGTATCCCATATTGGAAGCATTATTCAAGATCTGGTGCCTCCACTTTGATTCAGCTCATTGCTGGTGCATCTGGGATAGCAGTACAAGATGGTTCAAATACTTGGGTCCCTGCTACCCATGTGGGAGATCTGCATGGAGTTCCTGGCTGTTACTTTGTATTGGCTCACTCTCAGATTTGTAGTTGTTTGATCCAAAGCCAGGAGCCAGGAGCATCTTCCAGGTGTTCCAGGCAGTCACAGGGTTCTAAAATTTTGAACCATTTTCCACTGTTTTTCCAGGCCATGAGCTGGGAATTGGATCAGAAGTGAATCAGACAGGTCCAGAACCAGCGCCAGTATAGGATGATGGCATTTGTAGGTGGAGGATTAGCCAGTGGAGCTATTGTGCTGACCCCATTGTTAAGAATTTTTGCATCTGTATGTATTAGGGATACTGGCTTATAAATTTATTTATTTGCTGTACACGTTTCTCATTTTGAAATTAAAGTGATTCTCATTTCACGGAAAGAATTTAGAATTGTCACCTTTCCAATTGTTTTGAGTACTTTGAAAAGAATTGGAATTAGTTGACTTGAAAAGTTGTGGAATTCATCATGAAGCCATCCAGCTCTGTGACTTTCTTTGTTGCGTGTTTATTACTATCTCAGTCTCTTTGTGGTGCATTGGCATGGTCACTGCCAGCATTGGTTATAATCCACATGGAATGTTTCAAATCTTAGCTGGCCCACTTCTGATCTAGCTCCTTACTAAGTTACCTGGGAGAGAATCAGAAGGTGGCCCAAGACCTTGGGACTCTGCTTCTAACCTGTGACACCTGGAAGAAGCTGAACCAAGTTGAACATTACAACATATGTTTATCTTCCTTTCTTTAAAACTTCCCCAAAGAAATGATTAATTTTCACATTCTCTCCTTTTCCTCCCTGTCAACCTGTTTCACTGCTAAACTGGTGCAAGTTTACCCATTGCCCAATACAGCTATATTATGCCTTACTGATTTAAAACTACAACTGTGATATTATGCTTTTGTAAAGTTAGGCATGATTTCTTAGGGTATTACAATTTCTGTAGATAGCCATGCCTTAGCTGGCAGGCTCCCTTTAAAATCATCCCATCAAAGAGCTGCTGCTTACTGAGAGTTTGCTGAGATTCAGATCATTTACGCAAATTTATAAAGACTGCAGACTCGGAGATGATTTCCAAAAATACGTATTTAAGAGGCTAGTTTCTTCAATTGAACTGTCTGTATTGACAATACTATTAAGGATCAAAGAGACATTGTAGATTTTGACACAATGTTTGAATGCCCATTTTAATAATTTAAGAATGAATTTTCCATATAACTTTTTTTCTCCAATGAGTCTTCATGCAATGATGTTAATCATCAGGATAAGCAATTCAGAGTGAGATTACAGCTAAAAATTGATATGTTAAACAAATTCTCCAGGATCACAGGAAGGACTCAATTAAAGCAAATTACAGTTAAATGCAGGGCAGCAGAATGGGAAACAGAGAAATAATAATGGAAATTATATGTATCTAAAACAAAGTTCTAAAGCCAAAATATTTAAGAGTAGTACAAAATGGTCTGGCTCAGGAAAATAAAGCAAATG
The DNA here is from genome assembly GCF_017591425.1 of Ochotona curzoniae. Classification (NCBI taxonomy): domain Eukaryota; kingdom Metazoa; phylum Chordata; class Mammalia; order Lagomorpha; family Ochotonidae; genus Ochotona; species Ochotona curzoniae. The sequence continues at coordinate 14,297,798 of NW_024466502.1, forward strand.
CCAGTAGTTTACTGCTACAATAATCACAAATACCACGTAGTCTGAATACTTAGCATGTTGCATTCCAGTTTACCAGGGAATACCAACTGCACAGATATAGGCTGTGTAGAGAATCACCAGCAGTGCTATTTGCCTCTATAAACATACGTAACCACGATAACTCTGCATGTTCTTTACTTCCCATAGCCCCTAGGGAGCCTCTGTTACAAGGTTTCACTGCATTAATAGGACAGATTTCTGGAACTTCCTAAAGTTTACCGGACATCCGCTGTATAATCACTTTCATGGTTGTTGCTAGATACACTTACAAGGCACAGATTTCAGCTCCAGTTATTTGTTTTTAAATAGGTGGAAATTTCTGGAAAGATACCTAAAAAGCTCTCATTTTACATTATCAGTTAAGAAAGGTATGATCGTCAAGCATAAAATAATTCCCTTCGTAAAGAACAGAGAAGCCAAAAAGCACAAATCTTTACTGAGTCCCCCTAGGATGTATGCCCTAGGTACTTCCAGAAAATTCCTTCACTCAATCTCCTCTGCCAAGTTTGGGACCTTACTTTGGACTTTAAGTCCCAAACTGTTCCCACAGCAAAAACTTCCACTTATTCTCAGATTGAATGTAGGATTCTAAACAATCTCAACTTAAAATGAGCAAGAGATTTGCATTGCAAACTCAAGAACCTTTTCCTGCTCCTTTCTCTCTTAGTCATAGCTTCCCAGATGCCCAAATGTTTTTATCTCTGAGCCTCAATGCTATTAGAAACAAACGTATTCTGTTGTCTTTCATGATTTCACATGATCTTTAGCACCAACTGTTGATTTTCCTAACGCCAAATGTAATCCTATGCTCCTATCCACCATATATTGGGAATATATCATATAGATATCATTTCCTATCTTAAAATGTAGTTGGGAAAAATACTACTGCCCATTTCTAGTACAAAGAAAGACATTGCACTCCTTTCCTTCACACCCAAGAAGAAAATTACTTTCATGATTTTGTGGCAAAGCTTCATCTGAGGACAGAATATCACTTTCCTGTAATCACTGCGTATTAGTCTTTTAACCTCAGCAGAATTTTTCCTGAATATATTTAAATAATTTCCCACACTCTTCTTGTCTGCCTCACTTTGTTAAAACAGATCAAGACCAAGTGTCTTCGGGTTGCCTACCCACGACAACAGGAAATCTTGACATGGGATTAGGTTACTCTGAAATATTTTCTGAAGTAACTCAATTTCACAGGATCAAAGTGCGCTTGTAGTTCATTTGAGAGCTACGGAGAATATGTATTTCTAATTTCCACTTGACAGGTTTTTTTTTTTTTATCACAGCTGAGAATTTTAATTCTTTGTCTGAAAAATTACATTAGACATATTTCCCTCAAAACCATTGGGTGTGAACTGCTGCCCATTAGAAGTAAATGCAACACTTTGAATACATATTGTTCAGCTCACAAGGGGTGGTCTTTCTTGACCAGTCATAATGTGAAGATTTAATACAACAATGATTAACATGACCCCCCGAACCAGGATCTAAAATAAATGAAAGGAGCTGCAGCAGTGCAATTATTTGAAGGTTTCATTTTAAAACCTTTCCACTTAGAAACCACACGTACAGTACAGATTACATAGCCCGGACTGGCTGCCAGACCCCAGGATGGATGGACCTATTACAATCTATCCAAACAGGAAGGCTAGGACACTCATTAAAACGTGGTCAATAAAAGTGGTGAAATGGGTTTTGTCCCAAGGATTGAGGAGTGAATAATTTGACAAAAGACAGAGAGGAATTGTTGAATAAAAAGACAAACAATTGCTATTAATTTAAAAACTGCACATATCCTACAATGGAAGAGTTTATGTTGTTATGTAGGACAATTACCATCCTCAATTAGCTGACATTTCACATAGCTTTGGGGCTGCCGCAAGACAATAAACTTCAGCAACAAATCTCAGCCCTGCCTTTTGTCAATGGTCTGGTACAGCTTCAAAGGCTGTACAAACCCAATACATTGTGAGCAATGAATTTCTTTGTCATAAAGAGCAAGAAGTGCAAAGAGTTCAAGGGAAGTTCAAGTGATACATACACTTAGGCAAAATATCTCGTGTTAGTATCTGTGTAGCCATGTTTTGCTGGCTGCTTTGGGAACACACATGCGACTTTAATTCAACAGAGCAGTAATTTTATTATATCATGGCATTATAAAATATTTAAGGAAATTAGAAATTAAAATATAATTATTTCTATCCTAGCGGTATATGTATATGATTTGTATTATCATTTTAATTTATACTCTAACCAATTATTCATTTCATTTTTAACATAGCATGATTGAAAAATTAAAATAAAATAAATGATTCCTCATAGCTTTTAAGAAATTAGTCATTTCTTAGCTGAAACAATATCTAATTTGTTAAGAGAACATGTAACAATTCTGATGAGAATCATTTGTTCTCACTCATTTGTCCAGCACACGAGATCACTGGCCTAGATACACAGATTTCATCCTAGTCCGCTCCTTGGTGCATGCTGATGTACTCACCCACTCTTCTGCTGAATACAAGACTTAGAGCACACCACTGAACCCGGGAGAAAACAGTCTTAGAGAATGTAAATAAAACATTGGAACCAATCCCTCCTGAAACACAATTCCATCTCTATCTTACTTCTGGTCATTCCCCAGCAGCAACATTTCTATACTCAAAGGCACAAAGCAATACTTGGAAATGCAAACCTCCCAAAACACTGTAACAGACTTATGCAGTCTAGAAAATGGAAAAACAAACAAACAAACAAAAAACCAAAGATGCTTTTGAGAACACAATACAGGGATGTAGATAAAAAAAATATTGCTCCATCCCATGTTGTAATATGTAGAAATTCAGTATTATCTATTTTTTATAGTTATCCTCACTTCGCTGGGTAAATGGTCTTGAATGTTTTAGATCAGTTTTTCCATTTACAAGCAAGCAGACTTGCCTAGGTATAAAAAGTCCATCATCTATTAGATACTGTTCAATTGAATCACTCTGCTCTCAAGGAGGCATAAAATGGCAGTATTATTTTGCATGCTTCTTCAGATTTTAATTTCATAATCTTCAGAGTCATAATTATATTGCCAATTAAATATGCCATGAACAAAATTGGAGAATTTTTCCCACAACACTGTGATATATGCCACAATTAACACCAACATGATGCTGTCTAAAACGCTATGCCTTGTAAAATGTAACTGACTCTAACATTGGGCTGGGTTATCCTGATTAAAATCATCTTATATTTTCATTTGTAAAACAACAATGATTTTCTTTGAAGACAAATAAACATGTTAAGCCTGTTGTATGCTGAATAGTATTAAACAACTGAATCTACTCTTATAGACTTTGAATAAGTTGTACCATTGCAAAACTAGTAAGAATTTTTTGAACCTTCTACAATAAAGTTTCAAATTATTCATTCAAAATGAAATTAAAAGACATTATAAGCTTTCCTTTTATGTTCCTGAGGTCCTCTCACACACAGAATACCTCCAGGAGATTCAGGGGACTTTGTACAAGAAGTAAGGGGTGCTAAATGGTTTCTTACACAATTCATACAACCTTCCTAGTTTGAAATCCCTAACCGACTGGTGTTCATCTAATCTGCTAGTAAGTGCCTGGAAAAAGAAATATGTCTATATCTATCTATATCTATATCTATATAAATAAATAAATATAGATCCAGATACAGATATTTGTGGAATGCTAAGAGAAGGCATGAGAATGGAAAGGTGAAGATGGTACCATTATATTCACTTAAGGATAAAAGGCTGAAATCAATAAAGAACAAGTGTTAATCCTAACTTGATATAGCTTGAAATATGGAACTAGAATTAAAAATTTAAATTTGATCTAAATATCTGAATGTTCTGCACATTATGTTTCCTTTCCATTTTTGAAAACACACCTGTGACTTCACTCCAGACACAACCTGAGAAGGTACTACCACATGGAATGTAAATAAGAAGGAAAAAAGACTGAACACATGTGCTATCCAAGTACCTTTGCACTGCTCTCTTTATACAAGTACAGAACCAGTTACTGCGATTACCATTGGTTTCGCCCCCCTCATCCACCATTAGAGTATTACTATGGAACAAGAAGATGCGAGCCTGAGCTTTTACACTGTGAGCTAAAATTAAGTTTTTATAATTAAGCATTTGTGAATTGGTTTAATTTTCCTGCAAAGCAACTCATTAGCACTTGTAACTCCTTGGAATCCCATAAATAACTCAGTTTCAAAAAAACCACTTGTTTGGTTTTGAATATAGAGTTCTGATATCAAAGGCTTTTAGTGTTTCATCTCCGGATGATGTCACTTTAAATAGGAAACCGAGAAAGGAATCACATGACCTCTATATGTTCCTATGGCACTTCCCTCTCTTTACTGGTAATACCTCCACATCCATCATACCAGGAATCTATTTCATCCATAGACTGGAGCAAAAACACCTCCACTAGTTCTCTGTAGTAAAAGCCCAAGTTTACTAGGATAGAAAAAATGTTATGAATCATTAATGAAAAATAAAAAAGTAGAAGTAATAAGGAAATATAGATACACAAATGGATGAGCTTTGTTTTAAAAGTACATACTTCTTGTCCACTCCCCAGGATTTATTTCTGGAGTTTATTTCTATGGCCTTTTCATATTCTGGCTGCATGAAATGTCCACTTTTATACTAAGGAAACTTGTCTACACTGAGGGCCGGGCTTCGATCCAGCTGCAGAGAGGTGGCTTTCTGTCACGTGATTGTTGGTTTCCACCTCCAACTCTACAGATCCTTTGCCAACCTGTCTGCTTCAATTTTTACCTCTCATGGAACAAACCATCCTCTTCTTCTACCAGATTAGAAAGTCTACAATAGCTGATGAAAATAAATGTTCTCTGTCAAACCGTAAAGGTGCAAAAAACCAATCTATGTCATCCGAAGTCCCTGCCATACAGAGAACCGTGGCATCTTCACACATGCTAATAAAATGTCCTCGCATTAGTGTAAAAAAAAATGATATCATATTAGCTTCCAGCAAGGTCATAATAAAATGGTTTTTATTTCTTTTTGAATGGGCTATAAGAATAAACGGAATGAGAAGGCTACTGGTCAGCCCTCTAGGGAGGCAGATGCTGCTTCCAGAGGTCAGCATGAGGCCAAGCACACTGATTTCCATTTAATGTTCTTTTTATTGTTCATACATTCTTTTTTCCAAGCTTTCACTTGTCTATTCTAGATGTTTTCGTGCTATATCCAATGATATTCAGACAAAAGAAATGAAAGGTTAGAAAAGTCTGTTGAAAGCATTATTTATACATAGTTCAGGAACATTATATAAGGCAACTTTGAATTCCATGCAATATTACATGTAATATAAATGGACTCACTACAGCAATAAAAATAATATGCATATGAATATATAATTGTTTTGCAATAGATCTCTTAATTGAGCAAATTTTATGTACATAGATAAATATATAGGTGGCTGGATAGTCATACAAAGAAACCTGTGTATGTGTGTGCATTCATACCTATTTCTTATAATTAAAAGTAGTCTTTAAAAAGTCACATAATCATAAATATTTTCTAATTCTATACCTTTCATAGTTCTCAATTATGTACTGGACTTTAACTGTGCATTTTCAGTCTTTATATCTGAAAGAGTGTATCCAAGAGCTGCCATCTTTAACATGAAATTTGCAAACAACTGAATTCAACACTTACATGATGTCCACTATTTACAACAGCATCACGTATAAATCACAATTGTACAGAAATGGCGTAAGTTCACATTTTGTACTTTAAGAAGGCAGCACTTACATAATATAGAACAGGCTGACAGAGTCCAAACAAAACAATTAGAACTTGACATTTATTAACTGAATCATAATGCTAACCTCTGAGAGGCCTTGATGCAACAATATAATCTTCCCTTACCTTCAGTTTCACATCAGTAGTGAATGAATTAATTAAGGTCCAAATTTTCTTTCAATTCTCACATAACATACTTCAATGATGTTATTAAACAAGACACAGAAATTTAGAAAAAAAGGAGACTATAGGATAATTTAGATATTTTAAATAATATTAGACTTCCTTGAAGTTACTCATTCACTTAGCATACAAATAGACAATTTCAAGATAGATCAATTTTTATTTTGTACTAAAAAGAGCCCATGTGTATCTTCCTAAAACAGACCATGGTAGGGGAGAAAAAGGTTCTTTGCACGAAAACCCACCCTCCATGAGGATCTGTGAACAAAGCCTGAATGTGGCATTCTGGATTCTGAGAGTTTGAGTGCACCATGCCTGGTAGAGCCGTGTAGGGTTTTGGGAGCAGCTATGAAGGAGAGGAACACGACTACAATGATGAATAAAATGTGATCGTTGCTAGCTATTTTTTCTCTATTCCTCCAATGTTCATTCAAGAAGAAATGGGTCACACTCACACAAGTGTGTGTGTGTGTGTGTGTGAGAGAGAGAGAGAGAGAAAAAGAAAGAAAGAGAGACAGAGAGACTGAGAAACAGAGAGAGGCTCATTAGTCTTATGTCTGTAACAAATAAAGGTGCATTGCAGGTAGCTAAGCACTCATATCTTACAAAAGCATTAAATATATCCTTACTTAAATAAACATGCTTTCAATTTTTTATGTATAATGGTACTTAATGTACTGTTTTTTTTTTTTTTTTCTCTCTCTGTCTCTCTCGTTGGTTTTTGCAGAAGCTGGAAACTCCAGGGCTCATGTCTATTTTCTTTGCTTCAGATCACACATCTTGATTAGCAGCCAGTGTGAATTAGTACAAATTGAATTCAAAAGGCAAATGCTGCTTCTCTCCAAATGTGATCTAGCTGTCCATCTTCCAGACACTGCTCAAGCGACATTGACTTTGCTTGTACCCTCACTTCCCTTTCTGTATCAGTTCATTTCAGAATCCCCCTTGTGTAGTTGTAACATGCTACGGTCATCATTTTTCCTATTGTAATAATCACTTAGTATGTTCAAGCTTGCATCACAGTGACTGCTGTTTGCTGAATCCTTGAATTCACAATAGAATCAAATATCTGATTAGCTAATCCTCCCCAGAGAGCTGAACTTCATACTATCTATATCCTTTCAAAAACACTTGTACCTAAATTGAAAACTCTGGCTTATGAACTTATTTTATTCTTATTATTATTGAATATCCAAATATATCCTATTGGACAACTCATTCAAATTATTGAACAGGTATGCATTTCATTTGGCACCTGCAGGTCTTAAGGCAATTAGACAGCCATTCAAGCTGCATAGACTTAACTCATTGAACAAAAAACATTGTTATGGGTAGGGAATAAAAAGTCCTGAATCTTCCTCAGTATTCTCAAAATTAAGCTGACTTCTAGGCAGTACTGAGAATCAGTATATGTTAGGATGTATAAAGATGTCTTGAGGTCAGAGTTGTGCAAATTCTACAGCCATGTTTTAGGCATTGAGCAAGTTTTTTTTTTAATCTGATATTACATTTCCTCATGAAATGAGGAACACAGAAGATCTTTTATCATGTACTGTTCAGTGCGTCTGTGTGACAGTTAATAACAGATTGCACGAAAATGAACATTGACTTCTATCAAATGTTCAACACATGCAAGGTTTACAACATTGTTTTCTCTACAATCTTCTATTAAAGAATATGTCTATGAAATGGCAAAGGAAATGTCCACCCAAAATTTATCCTAAGCAAAACGTGATAATGAAGTACAACAATCATTTATAATTCCAATTTCATTAGCCTGTAGTCATTCTATATCAGTTTCTGTTCACTATCCTCTCCTTATTTTTAATTTTCCTCAGATGACATTAATAATGTCTGAAAAACTTGGAAAAGGTGAAATCTTCAAGGTTCTATTAGTTCCCCAAGAATTCCTATTATGTTCAAACAACTTCTAAGAGTTTCTTCACAAGCCATTGAGAAAGGCTTTCTCTCATATTGGATCACAAAACATTATTGACAGGTGAAAACTGCAGTGTCTATCTTTCCCTACCACTGGGAAACAGAGGCCTTTGTCATTCAGCTTTTATGAGAAAGAACACCACAACAGTTTGAAGTCTTTTCAACATGGTGGGCACCAGACCTTTAATTAACACCTTATACTTACTACCCTCTTCTCCATTAAATCAAAATATGCACTGCTTCCATTTTAGAAGGATCAATATTCTATTTTCTGAACATAACAGGATTGCTTGATATTTACTCAATGATGTCTACGGCAGCTTGATTTTTTTTTTTTACTATTTTTACCTGATATTTATACACATCAGGAACCACACAATTGTCAGCTGCTAATATTCATGATGAGATTGACCAAGAGCATTATGCTCATCAATTTTTATTACTCTTATTATTGGGTACTGATTGAAAAGAGAAATCTGCTATGTTCTGGAGACAGACTTGCCTATTATTATTTCTGGAGAAAATAAAAATATCCTTATGACTTGATGATGAGATTTCCTGAAACTCAAAGTTAAATTTTTTAGACATGAGACTCATTCACCATGGAAGTTACACTAGTCTAGCTGGTCATCTATCTTTCAATTTCTTTTCAATGTTTTTAAATAGAGAAATGTATATAAATACACGCTTATTTATGGGTTAAAGGGTACAGTGCACTCTTATGACACAGGTGTCCATTGTGGGATGGTCAGATCAGGTTGACATATTGTTCACCTCACAGACCTACATTTTGTTTGTGGTGGGGACATTTAAATTCTCATTTTTAGAAATCTTGAAATATACGTTACTATTAGTCATAGTCAAAATACTATATGATAAAACATGAGAACTTACTCATTCTGAAAACTTGTATCCTTTAACTGATATCTCCCAAATTTCTATCCAACCCTCCACACCTATCCTTCACTAATTATCGTTCTTTTCTGCTTTGCACTTCTGTAAGTCCAAATTTTTAAAGTTCAGTAATAAGCAAGGTAATTTGATCTTGTTTTTCTGTGTCTGGAATATTTCATTTGGTATAATAAGGGAATAAAATGGTTTATAGTAGAACATAATTGAGAATTTTTGCATATATTTAATTCAATAAACAAAAAGCATCATTTGTCAGAAGAATCTAAAGTTCTGAATTTTCCTTGCTGTGAAAACCTGGACTTTTTTTAAAAAAAGATTTATGTATGTTTATTGGAAAGGTAGATTTGCAGACACAAGGAGAGAGAGATGTTGTTCATCTGCTGGTTTACCCCCCACATAACCACAAAGGCCAGAGCTGAGTCAATCCAAAACCATGAGCCAGGGGCTTCTTCAAGCTCTCTGGCAGAGTCCCAAGAACTTGGGTCATTCCTGCTGCCTTCCCAATCCACAAACACGGAGCGTGGATTGTAAGCGGAGCAGCTGGCATATAAATAGACACCCACATGGGATACCAGTGCTTACAGGTGGATGATTAGACAATTGTTTCACCGGGCTCACCCTGAACCCTGAAACTTTTGTGCTGCTCTGATATCAGTGTTGAAACAAAAATGAGGATGGCTAAAACAGATAAACCATGGAACTAGGGTGATTCAGGATATACTGAAACGTTTTGCCCATCAAACATAGTGGAAAATTCCATATATGGGATTCCAAGTTTTAAAACAAGTGTTGAATCTACTAAGAGCTTGTCTTTTTAAAAAGTATACAGAAATTCAAAGTCCATGGAAAATAGGACCAAAAATGAGTTTTAAGTTTTTAAGTTCAGTGTTGTGGCATAGCAAGTTAAGCTATTGTCTGTGACATCAGCATATCATTTCAAGTCCTGTCTTCTCTGCTTCTGATTCAACTGCCTCTTAGTGTATTTGAAAATGTAGCACAAGTGTTTTTTACCCTATACGCATGTGAGTAAGCAATGTGGAGTAGCAAGTTTAACTACTACCTCTAATGTCTGCATCCATTATGGAGTGCTACTGAGAATTCTGACGCCTCTTCTTCCACTCCAGCTCCTGCTAATGCTCCTGGGAAAGCAGCAGAAGATGGTCTACTCATGTGGGATACCAGGATGAACTTCCCTGCTTCTTGGCTTTGGCTTGGACCAGGACTGGTGAGTAAACTAGTCAATGAAAGATCTCATTCTCTGTGTCTCTGTCACTCTGTTCTAAATTTCAAATAAATAAATATTTTAAATAAAGCTTTTCTTGTTAGTAGTAAATAAAATTTGTAGAGTCATAGCCTAAAAACATTAAATGTAAACTTAGGCAAATGTAAATGAAGCTACAAAATATTTGGCGCACCGATGTTACACAAAAGAACTGCGAAGTATCCTGTAACCGAGGAGTACTTTGAAAATTGAAAATAAAGACACTTCCTTCAAGAAGACACCATCAAGCACGCAAATATAGTTTAAGAATCTAAAGGAATAAAATTCTAGTCAACCTGTTCTTACATCAGATGTTAAGAGTTGCCAAGGTAGAATAACATACCTATTAGAGATGGGAGAGGTGTGAGGATCCATGTGCAACTACTTCCCTTTGCTGTAAGGTGAATGAGATTGAAACAGGAAGAAACATCACCCAGGATTACACCAGGTACTGAAGGACAAGTCAGCTGTGTGGAAAGAGCAGACTGGTGGTCAGGGTCCCATGTGGGATATAGTATGGTTGGGTTTCCGTCCTGGCTACATTAACTATTACAATCTCCTTCTAATCTCCTGCGGACTGCAGGAGGCAGCCAATGAAGCATCAAGTGGTTGGGTCTCTGACACTGACATGGGAGAACTCTTACTCTGTCTCCATCATCTCCCTCAAGTCCCCAGTGTGTGTCTGCGTGTTTGCCTGCGCACATGCCTCTTAATTAATCAGGAACCAAAGGAAACTTAGACAGCTGATGAACTTCAAGCATGCCAACAGAATCTGCATTACATCACAGAAAGACCTAACATCTTCCACTGGAAATCCAAAGGGTTAAAATTAATTTGTTATATGAATTTGCATCAGTGGAGCTGGGTAGAGGGCACACATTTGCTGTCAGCCAAGGCAATCACTGATGGTATTGGGCAGGGTTCTTCAGAAAGCGTATGTGTGTATGTGTGTGCACAAACACACATATGTGTAAATTACTGTTGGCCTACACAATTGACAATCTTCACCTGATTCCTCAAATAGGACAAACAGACAGTATGCTGCACAGTGTGATCATGCTCACCACTTTTTGAAGGACACTTTGCACTTTTAAAATTAAAACAAAGACACAAAAATAGATTCTTTGGAAGGTTTTACTTAATTGAGTGACTTAAATATTTTTATGAATAAAAAACTAATAGGCTTATTTATCCAGGTGAGGACTTTTTTTGAACCCCAAGCTCACAGATCCAGCTGTCTACAACATCTCCATATGGATGTTCAATATATACTCTATAAAGCTAACATCTGTAAGAGTGAATTGCTGCGCTGCTCTTTGAGATCTGCTCTTGTGTAGTGTGTCCCACCCGAGTTAACCTCAACACCATACTTCAGTTATTTGATGGAAAGACCAGTCAGGTAGTCCCTGTTTGCATTTCTCACCCATCATCCACCACTAAATTCTCTTATCTTCCACACATACCTCAATCCAACTTTTCACTCCTCCACAATTATCACTTGACAAGCATCTCTCATTTGTTGGAAGACAGAACTTCCTCCTCAATTCTTCTGCTTCTGCCTTGAATCCTGTGGTCTATTCTCAAGAATACAAATCAAGAAATTGTACCTGTATCAGGGGCCCTGGCAATGAATAACAGCTTGAGCTATATCCTGCAACATCAGCAATCCATATTGGTGCTGGTGTCAGTCCCAAATACCTCAATTCCAATCCATCTTTCTGTCAATGAACCTGGAAGACAGTAGAAAACATCCCAAACCTTGGGTCCCTGCATCCACATGGAAAGTCTGGTTGAAGATCTTGCGTCTTTGTGCCTGGTTCTGAGAGATGGCTCAGCCTTGGTTACTGTGGCTATCTGGAGGGTAAACCAGCAGTTGGAAGATCTTTCCATGTATGTGTACATTTACATCACATCACAGGAGTTTTTTTTTTTTTCTTGAACTCCCTCAGTGGTTTCCCATGTCACTGATTAAATCAAATTTTCACCATCATTCTGAAGGACCTGACCTACCTGAATGGGTATAAGGAAACATGTTTTCTGATTGCCCCATGATCTTTCTCAATCCCAATCACACTGGCATCCCAGTTGCCGCTTCAAAATTCTGGGCCTCTGAGCTTTCTGTTTTACTATTTTATTTCGCCATCTTTTTTAATGTGTTTGGCCACAAATCTCTTCCTTAGCCATTCATTCTATATTCAGGTTTCTATAACAAATTGCCTAAAACTAGGTGGGTTAAACAACAAACATTCACTCCCTCAGGATCTGGAGAACAGGACATGCAAATTTAAGGGGCCAGTACACCGAGCATCTGGCATGGGTCTTTTTTCTGGCTTTCACATTGCCATCCAGGCATTGAGTGCTTCATGAGGGAAGACAGCAGAGGAGCTAATCTCATTCTTCAAGGTCACCATCCCAAATAAGACTCAAGGGCACCATTTGTAATAGCATCGATTTGGAGGTAAGTTTCAACAGATGAATGGGGCAGAGGGAGAAGGGGGCAAGACACTACCATTCATACCACCTGGCTGATTGACTGTTGTAGGGTTCTCTAAAGAAGCAGAGCAGTAAAACGTGTGTATGCGTGCACGTGTGTATGAGAAAGAGAGAGAGAGAGAGAGAGACAAAGAGACAGAGAGGAGGGGAGGGAGAAAGAGAAGGGAGTGGGGAAGAGTACAAGTTCATGTCCAAGAAGGAGAAATCCTTTCACGAGGGAGCAGCATCCTTGTCCCATTCTTCTGAAACCTGCAGCCTATCGCTGGTGCCCGATCAGATGGAGGACATGCTGTTTCCCCTGCTCAGTCTGCTGAAGTCCATGCTTCTCCTGAACTCACTCACAGGTACATGCTGCTGTAATAGTTTAGCACTTCCCCACACATTTCTTCATGCAGTGCAATACTAGCCATCCCACTAATCATTTTAAACTTCCTGCTTTCTCTAGTTTCTTTCTGTGTCAGCTTTCTTCCTTGTGTTTCATTGCTATGAACACAGTACAAGCATATTTTTGAAGGGCTTTGTTCTGAACTCTACAAAACCTTTCTATGACAAGCAGGAACTTGGGTCCATTTTATTCCTTTTTGGATCTCTGTTGTTCCAGCAGGGCTTGACTCACAGGAGAAGCTCTGCACATATTTTTTGAATCAAGCAACTTTTTTTTCCTACTCTCCAAACTGTTGTCATCATTTTGCAATTTTCAATCTACACTTTTGTCTTGGCATATTACCTATATTTTTAACTTACAGTTTTTACTTAGTTTCCCTCAAAACACACAAAAGATGTGCTTTTTTGCTTTCCTGGATGCTTTTAATTGATTTCCAGGAAAAAAAAAAGCATGATTTCCTTGGCTATATTCACAAAATTGTACTTATCTGTTGTTGACACAATATTTCTTACCTTGTATCATCTCTAAATTTTACTTATACTGCTGTCTCCCAGTTTTTCCAATTATAACAGTTTTCCTATAATACAACCTGCATCTCCTACTGGAAAAGCAGAGTATTGCTTTTTCACCATAGTATCTCAATTTTCCTGGTGGTTTTAACATTCTTCTACCTAGGATCCAGGATCGCAGAGCTTGATGTTCGCACTTCTGAATCACTTTACGTTTCTCTTTCATGCATGCACTAATGTTTTTCTCCTGTTCCAACGAAGACCGTCAGTCCCCTGACCTTCTCCGTTACTGTAAACGGCACCTCATCCACAAGCACTAAAACAACGTGACCTGGCTTTTTAGTAAATTCCAATGTCCTCTTCCTTACGGCAATAATTGCTCTATTTCTAGTGTGATTCTCATAATTGAACATACAGTTATTTTCTAGAAAAACTTTGTAAACTCCTTGAATATGATATGAGGATTTAGGATTTCGTCTATATTTAATACAGCATATAATCATGGAGGAAATTGATGGTTTTGAAAAGAGAGGAAGCAAAGAGGTGGCAGTGAGCCTAACTTTTACGCTCTATTCATTTTGTTTCACTGGCAGTAAACCTCTAACTTGCAGATAGCCTACTTCTTTTGCTTTAAAAAATATTTTTATTTCAGTGAAGAGAGAAAATTAGACAATGCGTTTAAGGCATTCATAATAAAAATATGAAACAAATTGTACTTTCTAAATGTCCAAAGTGCCATTATTGATATTTTATAAATGTAATTAAAACCTAAGAATTTTACTATAAGATATTATTATTATGACATGTTCAGATAAAGATCATATGAAAACCAAAACTGGTTGCTTATCTTGTTTGCAGAAATATATGTTCCTATACCTCCAGTAAATGCCTGAAACTGCAGATTATAAGGAGAGAGGATTTTATTCCTATGTTCCTATATGGGAATCTATTCCGCTATTCCTATGGATGAATAAATTTATAAATAAGATGAGTAAGTTTATTTCTATATTCCTATATTAGAATACATTCCTATATTCCTATAGATGAATAAGTTAAACCTTTAAACTTATTTTTTGAAGAAGAAGAGACAGAGAAAGAAGAGGAGAGGGGAGAGAAGAAAGATCTTCTATCTGTTGGTTCACTCCCCAAACAGTTGCAGTAGTTGAAGCTGCTTCAGACAGAAGCCACAAACCCAGGACTCAGTTCTGGTCTTCCCTGCAGGGAACAGGGATTCTGGCCATTAGATCATTCTCTGCTGTTTTCCTATGTGCATCAGCAGACAGGTGAAGAGGAAGCAGAGCAGCTGGGACTTGAACTGACACTCTGCAATGTGGGCTTAGGTGGCAGGTGAGTCCACTGTGCTATAATAGCAACTGCAAAGCTTCATTTATAAGTTATGCACAGGACAAGACTAATAATAACCACAAGGTAAAATAATTAGAATCTACTTCAATAAAAATTATGTGACTGTGGTTTTTCTCAAACTACCTTCTATATATTGTAATCACTGTTCTTATGGTAAGATGACATGATTCCTATCTCATGAGATAAAGCCTGGCATCAGTATTGTGATGTAGGATTAAGTTACTATTAATTTTCTTCTCATATCTCTGATAAATTGGGAGGATTATCAATGGGCTCAGATGATGTCAGTTGATTAGATAACTGAAATTATGGAAACGTAAAACAGATATGAAAGGGAATAAGTCCATTGTTAAACAAATAAGGGCTCTAGATTACTATTCAGCTGTCTCATGTCTATTTTAATTTTAGTATTTAGCAGTTCATAGCGTTGAAGCATGATTTTGCAGAACCTGGCTGTTTTTTGGATAGTCTAACTCTATAACTGTTACAAGACATATGTCAACAGTTTAGGTGAACGGATTTAATCATGTTAATATTATTTCTTTGAATTTACCATTTGAAGGTAAATGGGTACTCTTTCAGACTTCCGTAAGAAGACCAGTCTGCTTTTGTCCACCTCTGGGCAGCTGGGATTCTGCCTCGTCTCCAGGATCATGCTTATAAACCCTTGCTGCACCAATTGCTACAAATCCGGGAGGAAAAAATGTTTCAGGATCTTGATTTCAATTGTTTAAATTTACTATTGTAAACTCTGCCCATCTGCTACTGATCTCCATTTTTGGCACTCACAGAGCAGAAAGTGCTATAATTTACTCTTTCAGTCACAATTAACCAATAGGATGCCATTGACATTAGCTATTGATACAGCTGTTAATTGTTGGCTCCTTCATTTAAGAGTTGAACAAGAATATTTTGTCCTTGTAAACTGACACGAATGTCTACCATGATAGGCATTGCTTTCAGTGTTTTCTCTTTCCTTAAAAAACAAGTTGTAGCTTTAGACACTGCAGATGTTTAGGGGGTCACTGTTTCAATACTTTTGTGATACATCACTCACTTCAAAATTCTTGTACCCAAAATTCATGATAAATTTGATGCTTGTTCTTATTTTAACTGTAGCCAAAATTGTGTGGCTCATACAGGGCTCTTTATAAACTAAGCATTTGTCATCCTACTCCATGCCACCAAGTAGATCAAACATGTTAAGATAAGTGAATTTTAGCTTATTTTGGTGTCAACTATTGAAATCATACATGCTACTTTCATACAAGGCATTTTCCATGAACATGTCTAAAACTCTCCTCCTTCTCTGAAGTGCAATTTTAACGATTGTCCTTCATCTATACATTCTACAAGTAAGTTATTGTGCTATGTGGTAATGATGTTTCCGCTTCAAACGTATGCCATTTTTAAAAGTTAAAGTTAGAGCTCACTGCATGCTTTTAAATTACAGAGACGTGAAAAAGAAAAAGCAGAACTTTTTAAAAAATGATAAAACAAATGTGTGACACAAGTCATACATCAAATGCAGTCAAAGCTGAATATATTCCATAGGACTAACAGAGCATAAAGGTAGAAAATTATTAAATAAAGCAAGGAAATATTTGAGAAATAATATATGCATTCAGAAGAATATTTGAGAATGGTAAAATATTTGGCGCATCCAGCCCTTCTATTTCCTGCAACAGATTTCTCATTTGGCCACAGTGAACAATCGCCCAGCTGTCGGAGGAAAATTTGTCATATTTGGACCAACTTCCTCTGTGCCAAGAACAAGGTCAAAAGGAAAGCAAAGGAATGCTCTGTCACTTATTGGATTTGACAGTAAATTACTCTTTGAAGAACAGATGGACTTTGAGGGATTTAAATTCATAATCAAAGTGCAATCATGAGGAACAGTGATTTGGAATTTCTGTCAGCCCATCGCTGAAGGACATTTCTGGAACCATAGTTCCAGCATCCTGTTGGCTCCTTCTTTCACTGAGAGCTTGTCCACTATTACAGAAGAGTGTGTCTGTGCTATCAAAATTATGTGGGCAGTTATGTAGCAATTTGATACAGCATTTTTAATGTGTAGACTGAAAATTATATTTTCAATAAGAAACGTAGACTATGAAAAGCAAAGCTGTTCATTTTTAAGGATCCATTATCTTTTGGGTACATAAGTTTTATTATGTATTTTAGTAAATATATATATATATATGTGTATATATATATATATATTATATGTGTATATATATATACACATTTATATCTGAACACATTGAGTTACAAGCCTTTAAATGGTGATGTTAGGATAAAGAATAAGGTGAGGGCACAGAGAAAACAAATGTTTATGAGTTCTAAGCTACAATTAGAGAACAAAATAAGTTTTGGTGTTCCACTGTACAGGAGGGTCCTGATGTATTTTTACTGCACATTTCAGAAAAGCTAGAAGAAATCACTCAGAATGTTTTCACCACAAAGAAATAATCAATGTGTCAAAAGTACACCTGCCCCATTTACGTACAAGATGATGGAATGGCTGGCTCTGCGGGTATGCATCCTGGACAGCCACACAGGGCTGAACCCAGAAGGACCCACACTGAGATTAATTACTTATTCTCACATTCATAAACTTAGTATTTTTTGCTCAGTAGGTCCACATTCTCATTTTGCTTTGGTTTGTGACTTACACAGCCAATCACAATGTCGAATGTTAGTGTGGAAGAGGATGAATGATAGATATGGGAGTGCCTAAAGAAAGGAAAACTCAGTCAGTAATGGGATAATTCTGTACTACTGTCATTAGCTTCAAGAAACAAGAAGTTCACATTTGGGGAAGAAGATAATGAGGATAGTTGGATACATATTGATTCAGAACCGCATTCGTAGATGCAAGTGAGCTCATGCAGCTTCCTGAAAGCACGGGAAAGTCTAGAACAGGGACTTCTCTAGGCAGCATTCATTAGTGTTAAGATCCAAGTTGTAACAGAGGAAACGGCCTATACACAAGGCAGTAAACATTTGGGACAGTCAATTTTTAGCTCACATCAACACTTCAGTATCACGATACATAGATAATACTTGTATGTTTAGTACAAGTATGTGGTGATTGTGCCATTATGTATAAAGGGTTTTAAACACAAACTTACATAAGAGACAGACTGATACACAGTGAGTTCGACCTATGCATGGTTCACTCCCCAAATGCCAGTAAGGCAGGGTTTGAGCCAGTCTGAAGCCAGGAGTTTGGAATTTAATCCATGTTTTCCTTATGGTGACAGAGCCCCAATCAGTCAAGCCATCACTGTTACATCTCAAGGTGCACAATTAGTAGGATTCTGATATTGACAGAAGACAGGATGTGAACGCTGGCTTCTCAACCAGTCTTTTAACCACTAGAACAAATTCCCACCCAGGGAGAATCTTTTAAATGTATTATTTAGTATATAATATCATCCTTTTTTTTTCTATGTGAGAAGACTTTTTGACAGTAAGTATTGCATGAACTTAGCATTCTGTTTTAATATGAAGACCCAAAAGAAGTTCAGCATCCTTACATGATACAATCTTGGTAAGCTATATCATGCAGCAAATAGGAGCAGTTAGCTGACATACTGATGCTTTATGCATTATTTTTACCTGATAGCTCCTGAGAACTGGTGATAGCATACTCAAAATTTTAGCTTTGATTTTTGGTATCTGCTCTCCGTTAAACACATGTTAAAATACAGTTTCAACCAGAAAAAAGACAATTCGTTTTAAGCAATTTTCTCATAACCCCCAAATTTTGGCAATAATAGCCTTAGTTCATGTGTTTTCTTCCATGCTTATGATTATTCATGTGTTACTATTTCTATCACTTGCTTCATCAAAATCCACTTGCAGTATATTCTTATTCTCACAAAGTCAGTACTTTTCTGTGTCCCTGTGGATATTACTTAAATAGAGATAGTTACAAAACACATCTCCAGATGAGACATTTAAGTTTTAATGTAAATTTTGGGGTTGATACAGAAGAAACAACTCAAGTCTCCACAAAGAACAAGGAAATGTTGCAGGTGAACCTCGATCAGACTGTTTCCATTTTAGGAAAGCAATGTGTCAGTTAGTTGACTTGTAATGACTGTGGAACCCAGAAAAACCTTCCAGGCTTCAGGCTTTTCACATTCAAAACTAAGAAAGAGTAAGATTCTCCTCTCCCACCTGTCACTGAAGTAACAGCTATCTGTTGTTTTAAATTGTACCTGGCAAACAATCAATACCTGTTTGTAGAGGTGAAATGCATACAGCTGTGGGATCTATTTGCACATGCATATTTATCAAAATCACAATGCATTGATTATAAATGATGTAGGGCCCAGTGCGATAGCAGAGTCGTTAAAGTCCTCGCCTTGCATGTGCCTAGATCCCTGATGGGCGCTGGTTCTAATCCTAGCGGCCCCGCTTCCCATCCAGCTCTCTGCTTGTGGCCTAGGAAAGCAGTCGAGGAAGGCCCAAAGCCTTGGCACCCTGCACCCACGCGGGAAATCTGGAAGAGCTCCTGCGACCTGGCTTCGGATTGGCTTAGCTCCAGCTGTCACAGCAGCTTGGGGAGTGAACCATGGGACAGAAGACAGAAGATCTTCCTCTCTGTCTCTCCTCCTCTCTGTATATCCGCCTTTCCAATAAACATAAATAAATAAATTTAAAAAAATAATAGGTAGCCAACAACCATTTTTTTCCATTATAATGATAACGTAAGGGGGAAATACCTTGGAAAAAGGAATTAAAAGTTTTATTTCTTTGAAAAAAATGTTTTGAAACCTATGTGCACAAGGGAATTCCAGAATGTTCATGCAAGTGGTACAATAAGGGCCCGGCGTGATAGCGTAGTGGTAAAGTCCTCACCTTGAATGCACCAGGATCCCATTTGGGCACCAGTTCTAATCCTGGCAGCCCCACTTCCCATCCAGCTCCCCACTTGTGGCCAGGGAAAGCAGTCCAGGAAGACCCAAGGTCATCCTGCGTCCACGTGGGAGACTTGAAAGAACTCCTGGCTCTGGCTCTGGCTTCGGATTGGCTCAGTTCAAGCCTTTGCAGCCACTTGGGGAGTGAACCATCAGACAGAAGATCTTCCTCTCTGTCTCTCCTCCTTGGTATATCTGCCTCTCCAGTAAAAATAAATCTTAAAAAAAAATGTGGTGCAATGATTAGACCGGCAGTTTTGATGCTCCACTTCTAATTCCTCCTTCTAATGAAGTGTCTGGGACGCAGCGCACATGGCTGACATACACGGCTCACTGCAGCCCTCAAAGGGGACTCGGCTGGCCATTCCTGGCCCAGCACAGGGTTCTGAGACAATTTGGCGAAAGCAGCAGTGGATGGAAGTGATTTCTCTCTCTTCCTCCTCTATTTCTCTCCTTCTCTATGAGGCTCTATCATATAAATAAGAAGGGAAAAATAAATACTCCAAAAGTGTTGATAAAATGTGTTGTGAAAAAGAAGTCATGAATTTTTTTAATGTTAGCAGCAAAGCAAATTATCTTTTAACTCCGTCTCTGTATAAACTTTTGGATGTTCACTTACAAATTACCTTTATGAAGGATGCCCTTAAGTCCAGGAATGGACTAAAAACTACTTTTCTGAACTCATATAAATAATCTAGTATCATTCTATCTTAAGGATAAAAACAATTGACTTTGAACAAAACCAAAAGTCTAGAATTAAAAAGAGAAGTAGAGAAGTCTACCAATTACAGACAGGTCCTAAAACGATAGAGCCTCTTCTGTCACATTACAGCTTAGACATAATACCCAAACCACAGGCTTTATGACACCACCATGACATCATCTGAGAAGGACTGCATCATCTTCCTGTTGCTCTCGCCTGTACTGACAGAAAGCCAGTGAATAAACACTCCAAATTATCTTGTTCCTAGTCTGTTAAGTATCATTGTTGTTACAGAGTTGGAAAATGTTTTCATGTCTGAAATTCTCTAGTCACCAAATTCTCTTTGGTTTCACATTCTTTTTAAGGTTTGATGTGGAGATTTTCTGGTCTTCATTTTATTAACTATGATTAATATGTAATAATCATATACTTAAATTTTTTGTTAAAAGGTTCAAATACAGATCTTTGGGTCTTTGGTTTTGTAATTCAGTTGCGATTACCAAATAAAAATACTGAGTATTCATACAAATGTTTTGTAATATTTTTAATGGTATAGTCACAAAAATGTTAATTACTCTTTTATTTAGTAGATATGTATGAAGAATATTTAAAGTATAGCACTAATTCCAAAATTCTATCAATTAGGTAATTACAAATCCTGGCCATTATTCATGAAATAATATAAACTGATGACATTTTGTCCTATGCACTATTTCTTACATAATTCTTATAGTCATTAAATTCTAATGTTCTTTAGCTGATCTAGTCACTGCATTACAAAATGCTTACATAGACAAAACCATGGATTTCAATTTTGATTCTTGCAAATACACATAGCAAAATGACATGAATTCATATGTGGTAACTTGAAAACATTTGCAGAGAAAACTAATTCAAAGACAATTGTCACTTTGAAATAAAATAATGGAACTTTAGGCATAAATATTTTCATAATGTGTGCTTTCCACGGTAATTTTTGATTGCAAAAAAGCAGAAGATACAAGAGTCCTTTCTTTTGTCAATCAGCACAACAGGCCAATTACGATCCAGAAGCTTCCTTCAGCTGGATCCCCATATTGGGGTATGGGCATGATGATTAGCCATCCTTTACTGCTTTCCCAGGCTATAAGCAGGGACCTGGATTGGATCTGGAGCAGCTGTTACACAAGATGGTGCTGATGTGGGATGCTGATATCAGAAGCTTAGTCTACTATGCCGCAGTGCCAGCTCAAAACACACACTTTTAACAACCACTACTGTTGTTTTCATTTCCTGGTTTGATAGGCACATGGCATTTTCATTGTAGGAAGTTTTGAACATAACACTGTTGGGTTATTGATAACTTTGGGGGAAATTTTGTAGTGGAAAACCTGGGCTTCCCTTAAAATGACTATAAGAACAATTCAGAATGCTTCTTTTCTCCCTGAGTTAGTGGAACTATCATGGGTTACAGAGGTCAAGTAAGGTATGCAACACATTATCTGACTTTGCAATTCTTGGTTCATAGAAGCCATAGGATCCCCAGACATGCTTTGCAGTATTTGGTACCATTAGTTTAATTTTCATTTTTGCTGTTGTTGTTGCTATTGTGGCTGGGGTAGGTGTGGACAGGGAAGATAATTGTGCTGGCTCTGGCATTCACAAATGCCTTTGTTTCACAGCATTAAATAGCAGTCTGTCAATGTTTTATAGCCAGGATAAATGGAGTCTCAATATGGATGAAGTCTATATGTTAAATGATCAAATAAAAAAAAAAGCAAAGTCGAAAGTCGTTTCAAATGAGCAATTATTAGAGTGAAATAATGAAATAAGCAAAAATGATAGAACAGCATTTTTCCTTAAACTCACATCAACGATTATGCTGTAGAAAATGCTGTGCCCATCAAGATCATGCCATTATTATTAACTGAAAATTGCTTAATAGGTTTTAAATTATAGACAGTACTACAATCCATCATTTTTAAAACACTTTAAAAATTTACAGGGACTTGTGTTTGGCACAACATATTAAGCCAATACTTGCAACACCGTCTTATCAGGTACATTCTGGTTTGAGTCCCAGCTATTCTGCTTCCAATCCAGAACCGAGCTAATATACCTAAGAAAGCATTGGAAGTTTATTTGTATATGGGCTACTGGTATGACGGAGATCCTGGCTCGCGCCTTTGGCCTGGTCCAGTGCAAGCGTTGAGGCCAATTAAGAAATGAATTAATAGATAAAAGCATGTTTGCTCGCTCTCTCACTCTCTCCAACTCTACCTTTCAAATAAATAAATAAATCTTTTACTATAAAGAGAACGTATATCCAGTTTTTTCTTGATATTATTTTAGATGTCTTTTGTTCAGCACAAGTATCTGCTATGTATCATTTTTGTTAAATATTTTTTATTTATCTGAAAGGCAAAGTTAGAGAGGGAAGAAACAGAGATCTTCTATCTGCTGGTTTACTCTCCCAGTGTCTCAAGGCCAGGAGCCTTCTCCAGCTTTGAACAATGAGTGCAAGGGGCCCAGGACTCGCACCATCCTTTGCTGCTTTCCCAAGCCACGAGCAGGAAGCTATGTGAAAGTGGACATGAAACAGCACCCAAATAGGATGCAGGCACTGCAGGTAAATTAGCTTGTGTGTCACTGCACTGGCCCCGATTTAACTCATTTTTTAAAAAAACATTTACTCAATTACTTAAAGAAAACTACACCCCATTATTATAATTATTACTGTACATTTTTGTACAAGAGTATTTGAACAATATGCATTGAAAATTAAATTAAAATATAAAATCATTTTGTGTGATTTTTTTGAACTCTGCCTATTTTATGACATGCATTTCTATGAAAGTTTTGATGTTCATACGTGTGAATTTCAAACTTTCCTGCACCAAAAATAACATTCCTTTGATTCAATTTTCCAATGAATTTTTGAAATATGCTTACAAGCACTCAATTCTTTTTGGAAAATAATCATAAGGTAATCATTAATTTGCTATACCACAACTTATTCATGTCCTTCCATAAGCCTATCTCCCTATATATAATGAGTATGTGTCCATATGTTTGCACGCACACATAAGTATTATGTTTAAACAGAGATAAAGCCAAATTTGATAAAGGTAACATTGTAGTAAGATTAATCTGTGTTAACCTTTCCACATATATCAGCAGTTCTCATTCACCTTTCATACAGTTATCATTATAGTGAGAAAAATTTCCTAAACTTCTCAAACAATGCTTCCTTTGAACACAACAAAGAAGCTTCTATTTTATAAAATCACTTGCTTTAATTGTTGTTCACTAGAAAGCCATGATGAAAATAAGTTGTGATTTACTCAAAATGAAATTTGTCAACAAATAACAGATTGGTAGAAAAGAATAAATATGAAAAAAGTTGCTACAAAAATTGAAACTGAGTTCGTCTTGGATAAATCATAGATAACTGTAGGTAAGAATCCATCAGCTACCTTAGTTACACAGTTAGGCAGCTAGTGACGATACGTAACAGCACCGTAAATGTATGTTCACTTATCCAAGTTCTAGAAGGTTGTTTTTCTGTTGTTGAAGTCAAAGGCCATTTATTAAATTTCAAGGATCTTTATATTTCATGCTTTCAGATGTGAAGGTAATAATGCATGGAGCTACTTGCCCATGTCAGAAAAAATCAATTACTTTGAAAAGTATATGGTTTCACTGCTTTCAGGACAGTGACATTATAAATCATGTGAATCATTTGAGGTTTTCTGAATATTATATTTGGCTTTAATTATGTAGGGTCTCTTCACTTCTGGTTAGTCAAACTAATTTTTCACTGTATCTTCACCCCTACAGGTGTATCACTGTGGGAAAATTTTCTCTATTCTGCTTTAGTTTCTAGTGTTATGAGCTATAGCTTATTTATATTCATCTGTGCATATCTCATGTAAGTATAATAAGTTTATTTAAGGAAAACAGCTTAATGAAGTTCATGGGGAATGTATATGAGAAAAGCATGCACAGATAAGATTTTTATTCCTTTGCAGAAAACCAAATTTTAGTACTCTTTCTGAGTACAATTCTTTTTCTACTGTGTTTTAAAGAATCACATATATGGCTGGTATCACTAAGAAAAAATATGTTTGATGCATACCTGATAAAAGCAGTGATCCTACTGGATCCTTTAAAATTTTATCTGACTGACACAGCTGGAGTGAGTAAAGGATAAAAAGTGAGAGATTCCATCTTCTGGCTCATTCTCAAAAGTTGTGAGGCAACCAGAAATAGGGAGCTCAAGCCACAGGAACAGTTAACATGAAGTTACTTGAGTTTTCACTGGTGCCTCTTAGGATCCACATTAACAAGGAGCTTCAGACAGAAGGCAGAGGTGTGTACTCTGATTTGGGACCCAGTGTGTCTATTATTATGTTAATGCTCACCCTTTGGTGATTGAACACTAGGGATCCTCGGATGGGTTCATACCTGGCTCTAAATATAAAAATATGCCTTCAAGTGCTATTGGTAACGAGTCTCCAGATTCCACAACATTTAAGGGCTCTTCTGCTGATTCCCACAGGGCATTAGCAAATAGCTGGATCAGAACTAGAATTGTCAAGACTTGAACAGGCACCACTAGATACCGGTTTGCAGACAATGACGTTAATTGCTATGTAACAGTGCAGGCCCCTACACTACGTAAAAATAAAAATATAAATAAATGTTTTACACTTTTGATTTTTTGCTTGCCATGATCCCTGCCTCACCTGCAGGAGACCTGGGTTGCTTTCCGTGCTCCAGTCTTTGTCCTAATCCATCTCCATGGTAATGTGAAGGAATTAATCAGTATGCAGGAGTGCTGGGAGCAACAGACTTATGATCCTTAGACTTGCTGGCCTGCCTTACAGCCTGCTGCATTGCAAACCCTACCTTGGGCAAAAAGGGCCACAGCAAACAGGATATTGCGGCCAGAACATCCCATGCAAAACAAGCGGAGCGAGCTATTACCTCCGTCCTCATTCCTGCTCAGATGTTTATCCAAGATTACGTCTCTGTTTCAATGAAGTAATTGGTTCCTTCCCTGTGTCAGTGTAGATAATTAGTTCCAGGAAACTCCTCACCTTCCCCTCTTCCCCTAGAGAAGAAGGTATATATTATGAGGAGTAAAAATAAAGAGCATTGGTAATCTCATTCACAGAGTACACGTGTCTGTGTTTCTTGAGCTAGCAGCCCGGCATTCCCAGTCCACCCTTAGGGTCTGAGTGTTGTGTCCCGCACGTAGGGATGTGGGAGCACTCCAGATATTTCTTTCAAGTAAAATTAAAGCACATTAATATATATAAATAATTATATAAGTAATAATAGTTCTATATAAATATATATTTATATTATATAAATAACAATTACATAAGTAATAATAATTACTTATTATATTATTATATAGTATATATTACTTATATATAAGTCATTATTATTAAATAGATAATTTTAAAGTTTTTTTTTCTTCCAAAAATGAAGTTTAATCATGTTTTTGCCATGAAACGCTTTCCACAGAATTCCTAAAGTCCTCTTCATAGCACAAAAGTGAGACAACGCCATGGGAAGTGTCGGTCATTATCATATATTTTGGAGGGTCGTTTTGGAATTGTAGTACATAACTAATGCTTCACAGTCACCTTCAGATTCATCCTGATTCCATCATAGCTTTTAGCAACAATTCCTGCCTGCTATTTTTAATTTTCTTTATTTGGCTTGAGAATATTTCACTTCATTTGTTACACTCCTACCAACCAAATGTTCTATTTTGTGAATAAGAATCTTGCAGTTTCTTGCTTGTTATGAGTATAGTAAATAAAGTCACATAGCAGGTATGTGGCCCTTCTGCCCTCATTACCTGAGCACCTGTTCCCAGTTCGTCTCGTCTTCCTGCATCACCTGGTCCACCACCACTAACAGGAGTCCCACACTGCAACCTCTCAAGGCCGGAATGCCAACACCCTTGAGATAACTCAGTCAGATTCTAGTTAGCATCCGTCCTTTACAGAGAGACAATTCTTTCTCATACTGCCACAAGTACGAACTCTTACCATAATCTCTGAGCATTTGAAAACATTGTCTATGGTCTCCATTTGAAAACAACATTTCCTTGTCTTGCATAACAGCTCTTTCCCTAGCTCTTTTTATCTGGATATGAAGCTACTTCATTTTACAATCATTATGCATGTCTCTTTTTGGAGACATATTAAGTGCTAGTTGTCCTGATTAATATGTATCAGATCCATCCTCTCATCTTCCAGTGGTTATCGCCATTTCCTTAGGGGCCACGAATGGGGAATATCTTTCTGCAGGCTCTGGTTCAGACAAGGAGATGTTAGGAACTTAAGATCTCAGGACCCTTCCAAAAACCTTTAGCATCTCTCTCTCCTTCCAAGAGGCACCTCTCCCAAGAGGTACTTTCCCTTCCCTCTTCCACCTACATTTTTGTGGTCATTTTGCAGATGAAACTTTTCGTCTGCAATGGATTTCTGGCTATTTATTTCTCTCCACATACTCATGATTTATTTCTCTTTTCACACATTTGTAACTATCTCTGAAAGGCTTTGTTCCCGAATTTTTACAGCAGGTCAGTACTTTCTGAAATTCTCTAATGAATGCATTTTGATCTTCTAGTCTAGATCAGAAGCAACTTTTCTTTTAGACAAAATGTCATTTTGTAAGGTATTTTTATTTTTTTTGTCTTTACATATCTTTTGAGAAACATCCCATGGAAGTTGCCACTGTAATTTCTTTCAGTTGTCAGAATACATTTATTTTTACATGTTAAATACACTTGCTCCTTTTGTCTTAATAATTGCCTAGGTATTTATTCTAAAAACATCAAAACAAAAATATCAGGAGACAAAATTAATTTATACTAGCTTTTCTTTAAGTTTAGATGAGACAAACTACATCAGCTTAATGGAAATATTGAGAGCTAAAACATGTATCTGGTTGCTTACAATTAATATAACCTCTTTGAAAGATAATGTAAGAGGTCTCTCTCTGTGGATACCCAATTCAGTTCCTGAAAACTATCAACACATTGTGACAATGATTACTGCATTTAATACTTCCAGGAGGCAGTTTTATCATCCCTAAATGACAGACTGGCTTTCCAAAGATAATTCTCTAACTTTAAATTAATCTCAACTGTAAGTATAAATTAGCAGGAAAATGTTTTTCAACCTACACAAAACTACATTGAGATTAAAGAATCATTTTTCCCAATATCTTCTTATACGGAAACAAAATTCATGCTGGATGTAGGTGATATTGCCATTGCTTTCTCATTAATTCTCCAGGGAGAGCCATATTGTTTCAGCCTGCAGAGGTAAGTGGATAGGGCCACCAACGATGGCTATCGCCCTAGAGAATGGAAAGCCCCATTGCAAAGTGGCTTGGAAAATGATTTGCTTATAGCCTTCTCTAATCCGTCTGTTCCGAAAAAATATTCACTTAATAAGTATGGTAATTTATTTTATTTACCTGCACTGTATGTTTATACAGTTGAAATATGCTGCCCAATATAAATAAATGTATTAAAATTTTTCTCCATTAAAAGTAGAACCCTCAGAAGTGCTGCACTGAATGAGAATGAATATTCAATCTTTTAAAACAAAATTTAAAGCCTGTGTACCTGGTCACTAGTTAACAAAATGTTTAAAACACAAAAGAAAATCTTTAATAATATTATTTAATTAAATCTCAAAAGTGAGAGCCAAATGCTACCAATTAACATGAAATTCAATAATGCTTTATGGATTTGAAAATCTAATTTGGTTTACAGGAAAATCTTCATTGTATATTGAAAAAATTCTACCATTTAACACCACACATTTGGATATGAAAAACAATTTAGAATAAGTGTGTCTACATCGCTTTCTTGCATTTGTTGAACATGAAAGGAAATATGATCAAAATCAATAAGAGACCGTTAGTAAAGATCTCATCTGTTTAGTTGCATTGGGAAGCAAGACATGGTGTAACACTGATGTTCCGGTGAAATGGGAATAGAAATCAGAAGACCTGTGCTCTAATCTCATCTTTGCAGCTAAATTATTTTATCTCACTGTTACCTCAATTATTCCCCTTACTAGCACAGTAGTTTTCCTCCTGTGTAATGTAGGTAGGGTTTTTTAAAAACTCAGATGCTGAAGGAACGCTAATCTTTTCTGCTGTGGCAGAATTGAAATGCTACCACAGTCAAATCTGAGGATGCTCCTTTCCCACCATAAAGATGGTGAGCTCCTCACCATGTCCTCACATGGGGGGCGGGGGAGGAAAGAGAGAGAGAGAGAGAAATGCAGTTTGCACCAGCTCTCCAGTTTCTCTTCTTCATATACATGATTTCATCTAAATCACTGCCCAAAGATCCACATCCAAATCCCATAACACGGAGGGTTAGCATTTTATCATGTGAATTTGGAAGGCAGAAGAGAAGGTAAAACCGAGTCCCTGGTGTTGAGTGCGTGCTCTGTGTGTTCCAAGTATCCAATTCAATGCTATGTGGCTTATGGTAGAGTCGTGAAATGAAGTCCCAGACTCACAATAGCTTAAAATTAATTAAGAAAAGAAAATGCAGAAGATGTCTAAATTCTGATTTTTCTGGGTACCCCTTTCACAGTGTCAGTATCAAGACTACTACTTTAGGTGTAGCTGAGGTAACTTCTCTGATGATTTTCTTCTTGTACTACAAAGAAATGCTACTTAGTCTGCGAATTATTATTTTTCTATTTATATACTTTAAAACATCAAGCTGCAGATGGAAAATCTCTCTCATTCTCTCCCTATGTAACCCTGCCTTTCAAATGTGTGTGTGTGTTGGGGGGTGTACAAAACTGGAAAGTACCAAGTGGAAAAAAAAGTCTCAATCTTAGACTATTGGTAACTACAATTAAATTTGAATAGAAATGTATTTAATTTTCCACCATTTTTCTAAGCACATAATACAGGACACTGATTCTGTGAACTCGACTGAAAATATTCCTGGTTTTATAGGGTAATATATTATTTTCTAATTTTTAAAAAGATTTATTGATTTACTTGAAAATTAGATTGGCAAAGAGATATATTCCATCTGTCAAATCATCTCCCCCACAGCTAGGGCTAGGCCAGGAAGAGACAAGGACCAAAGAGTTTCACAGTCTCACACAGGTGGAAGGGACGGAGTACTTGAGCCATCTGCTGCTACTTGCTCTGGCTCCTTGGCCTTCAGCTGAATCAAATGTGAAGCAACAGGGACTTAAGCAGGTGCCCATATGCAGTGCTGTCATTGTATGCATCAGTTTAATCCACTGCATCACAGTATTAGCCATGTTATTTTTAAAGGATAAACATTGATTATTTTCATTGCATGTATGTTGTTTTAAAATATGTGTGCACTGTAGAATGGCTGGAACAAGCCAAAAAGTATTTGAAAGAGCATGGGAAATGTCATGGAAATTGTGTACCACGAATAAAACTATGCATGGCTTGCCCGTGGGACCTGGGGAAGATTTTATCTCCATTTCAATGTTGAAGGCTCATAGTTATGCTTTTCCCTTAAGGGGTGGGCAAAATATCATTCCTGCTCTAAAAGCTCCAAGATTTTGACTGTTGCTATGCTGTTCTTAAAAGTCTTTGGAGATGAAACTATGAGCCTCGACACACTGTCTCCAAAGTCCACTGATGAGGCCCAAGCCTGGCAGTGCAGAATCCCTGAGAGCTGGGGCGAGGTCTCCTTCACATGCCCCATACTGGGATGGTATAGAATAAGCCCCAGAAACACCCACACCAACTCACGAGGACCAAGGGAGTTCTTTTCCATGTCAAGTATTTTTAGCTACTAGCACTGCAAGACCTCAAAATCACACAAGTTTGCATGGTAGGAAAAGGAGATTGTCTCTGCTGCGTCCCACAGAACAGGGACATGGCTGTTGCTATTGAGAGCCTGACTAGAGTTAAAACCCAAGTCTTTGAGGTATAAAAATGCACACTGTGACCAACTCGCATCCACTTCAAGGATATACAAGTCAAACTGTTAATGAGTAAACAACAGAGACATTCATATACACTGCAATGATTCAATTTGAACAAATTATTCATAGCTTACAGTTCTGGCCTTACCTACATTCAAATCAAAGAAAGTGCCAACATGACATCTTACATTCTATCTAAACAATTTTTTTTTTTTTTTTTTTTACCAAAAACTACTCCAGATCTTCCATCCGTTCATTGACCCCACCCCCAGGGGCCACATAGATGGGAGTTGAGACAATCTGAAGCCAGAAGCCAGGAGCTTCTTCCAGGTCTTCCACATGGGTGCTGGGTTCCAAAGCTTTGGACCATCACCTACTCTTTTCTCAGGCCACAGGCAGAAAGTTGGAAGGAACATGTAGCAGCTTGGACATGAACCAACACCCATATGGGATCCTGGCACATTCAGGATTCAGCCACAAGGCTATCACACTGTGCTGCAGTGTCATTATTAATACAATCTCCATCAAATG
Organism: Ochotona curzoniae; assembly: GCF_017591425.1. NCBI lineage: Eukaryota > Metazoa > Chordata > Mammalia > Lagomorpha > Ochotonidae > Ochotona > Ochotona curzoniae. The sequence goes on from NW_024466502.1 coordinate 14,328,807, forward strand.
CAATCTCCATCAAAATACTAATGCCATTCTTTACAAAATTAGACAAAAGGACTAATATTTTGTTTTACTGAATTAAAAAATAAGAAGCAATGATATTGAAGCAGTAATTAAAGTTTCCTAACAAGACCCAGATGGAGTCCTTGATTCCCAGTTTCACCCTATCCCACACAGGGCTGCTGCAGTGTTTAGGGAATGAACCCATGGATGGAAGGATTCTCACGTGAGCATGCATGGTCACTCTTCCTCTGTGTGTGTGGCCACTTCCCTGTCCCTTTGCCTTTCAAAAGTAAAAGGAAAAAACTAATCTTTTTAACTCTCCAGAGTACAAAACATGATGGCCTTGCAAATGAATTCTATGAAATATTTACAGAGAAACTAAATTATTGTGAAACCACAAAAGACCCAGAGCACCCAAAAGCAATCCTCAGCTAAAAAAAAAAAAGTAGACACATACATACGAATACATCAGAATACCTGATTGTGAAGCACAAAGCTATAGTAGCTAAAAAGAGCAGTTATTAAAATCTAACACATGCATCAATGGGATAAAGCACTCATAAGTGGGTACATCCACATCCACTCATTTTTGATAATGATATTCAGAATGAGCACTAAAAAAAGGATTTTTTTCATAAATTATCCTGCCACATATATAAAAAAATGAAATTAGATCTTTCCTTGTCACCATCAACAAAAACCAACTCAACATGGATAGCAGATCTAAATGAAAGAGCTGTTAAAATGAAATCAGTAGGACAAAAAAGGAAATACTTTAAGATGTTGATACAAGCATTTTTTAATAATGCACCAAAAGTTGCAGGCAACAAAAGAAAAATTGCTAGAGAAACGGGATTATATCAAATGCAGATGTTCCTACACAGCAATGGAAGAACATAATAGCTAGCAGAGTTATCTGAAACAATGCAAGAAAACATCTCTAAGCTATTCAATTGACAAAGCGTTAAAGGGAATACATTGAGAACTGAAAAACCCAAGGAACAACATTGAACCAACTCAGATAGAAATGGACAAAGGCTCCCGCTCAGGCAGTTTGCAAAGGAAGGAATGCAAATGGCATGCAGATATATGACAAAAATGTTCAATGCCCCTAGCCATCAGGGAACAGTCAATCAGGACTATGATGAGATATCAATTTACTCTGGTTGGGATGGCCATTCTCAAAAAAACAGAAAGTAATGAACATTGGTTAAGATGTGGAGAAAAGGTTGCTTTATAAGGCAATGATGGATATTACTTTCAAAACTAGAAATAGAATCACCATATAATTCAGCATTCCTATAGTGAGTAAATCAAAAACACCTTGAGTCATTGTATGAAACAGATCCTTATTCCCCAATACTTTTGCAGAGCCATTCACCTAACGTATCAATCGTTAGACTAACTGATAAAGAAAACAAAATGGAGTATTATTTATACCAAACATAATGAAATATTCCTTGCAGGGAAGTTGGTAAAAACGGATATCACCAAATTAAGTAAAGTAACTGAGACACAGAAATACTGCAAGTTTTTTGCACTCAAATGTGGAAGTTACAAAAAGAGACCAATCAACACAGAACGGTAAATACCGCAGCGTGCAGAAAGACAGTGGAATTGAAGAGAAATTAGGTAATGCATTCCAAATTACAGACTGAAGCAATGAGTTCTTACTATTGCACACAGGAAGCATACTGTTACACATACAGCACAGTCAGGAGGTTATTGTTCAAAATATGCTATTATATATCAATAGATATTAGAAAGAAATTTCAAGTCACCAACTATTTGGAAGTAACAATGAAGGGGAAGTAATGATTACCCTCTTTTGATCAGAACACATTGTAAACATGTACTGAAATATCAATAACACAAATAAGTGTGTGTAATTACTGTTAACAAAAAGCTTTATTGTAATGAAAGGAATCACACTCTAAGTTATAAATATTTAAATATTATGAGCATGTTTTAAAAGCATTAAATGTTTATAAATTATAAAAAAGCTATTCCTGAATTTTTAAGCATTACATTGAAATACACATTTTATGACACAATGTTCGTGAACTTTGAAAGTTTCCTCAAATACTTTAGCTTACGTTGGTGCGTTAAGTGCACTTAAACTCCACTCTCACAGTAATTATCAAAGGCACAATATATTATTAATATATTTACTTAAATCACCACATTTATAACAGAAATTTTCTTCTTTCCTATCGGTGCTATACTAATGGAACACAAATTTTGTATGTGTCCTTGAACATTCAGGATTACTAATAGTATACTGGCAAATAATTACTGATCTAATGTCTGAATTTTATTCTGATGATAGCAACTAAAAGTAAAAATATCCATAGCAGCAAATAGGAAACAAATTCAAAGTTAATGGCTTAAAAACAAGAGAGGCTGTCCGTTTCATTTCCTGAAGCACTGGTCTTATAAGTTGCATTTGCCTTTGGAAAGAATCATTTTAATTTCTAAAGCAATCTTTTGATGATTATAAAGCTTACATGTTATGAAAGTCTAATTTACAACGTGGAAAAAGTTTTGACTTCCTTGGACATCACCTCATATTTTTAAATGATTTTAAACATTATATTTAATATTTTATGTACAGCTAACATTTTCTGTATCTGAGCTGTCCTATTGCACGCAAATGATTTGCTACAGAATTATTTAACATAGCTGTTTTGAATCTATTTTTGCGGGAACACTGGGCCAGAATCACTAGGCCTGATGAAAGTGCATACAGAGTTAATCTAAAAGCCAACAGAATGGTTATTAATCCCGAAAATCCTGGGAGCACTCCAAGGTTGCTGACATCATTGTACGCTTCATCAAATAGCCTTTCTGCATATCTTCCACACACCCAATCAGGGTCCCTTGGTGCTCTGTACCTGCCCCAACAAGCCACTGCTCAGATGGCATGAAAGCTGGCTTCAATTCCCTGGCTCTGCATCCAGACAGGCTTTCTCTTCAGTGCAGCCATTCTGCCCAGCTAAAGTCAAGTCTCCTTCCTCTCCTCCTCTGCCTCCATTGCTTCTTTAAACTCTAAAATACTAAAACATAGAGACCTAACACTTCTACCTTACAGAAAAAGAATTTACTGTCTTAAAATATTTTTGATGACTGATAGTATTTTATATGAATAGTCTCTTAATTTTTATGCCATCGATAATATATACAGGAAGTACTTTGATTTATCATCACATCCATAAATATAAATGATCTTTTGTCTTTAATTTTCAAGCTCTGAATTTTAATCTGCATAGTTTTTACTCATAGATATAATATCTAGTATTCGAAGTATTCCATTCCGGGGTGTAGAATAAAGTACATATCAAGTCCTACATTTAGGGCTTTCTATACAAAATGGCAAATCCTTGCACAAGCTTTGTATAAAATGCCATATTAACCGAAGATAACTCTTTGCTATTATTGCCAAACACTTTGATTACATTTTATTAAAATTCAGTTTTGCTGACTCTATATGAAATAATGAAGCTACTCCTCTGAATGAGCCTTTGCAGAAAACAAGCCAGCCAGAGAAATTAATGTCAATGTAATAACCCTGGGAAATATGGATCAGTCAAACAAAAGCTGAAATCAGGAGAATCAAGATTTACAAGCAGAATATACAAACCAAGACAAGGTTGTGGAAAAGGGTGATGATGTGCCATTTACAGCAGCCAGAGTCAGAGAGTGAGAGAGAGAGAGCAAAAAAGAGACAAAATTTTCCATCTGCTAGTTCATTTCCCAAATGCTTACAATGGCCCAGGCTGAACACAGCCAAATTCAGGAGCCTGAGGCTGCTTCAAGATCTCCCACAGTGGCACAGGGCCCCCAAAGACTAGCACTTCCTTCCACTGCTTTCCCAGGTGAATTAGAATGAAATTAGATTGGAAGCGTAGAGCCTACTTTGCCAGCGGCAGCTTAACCTAGTAGTTCACAGTGCTGGCCCTTAAAAATGATGTTTTCAAATTAATGTAATGCAAGAATTTCCACTGTCAACGCAAAAAATACATATATATCTTTGCGTATGTACACATATATATCACCATGCATATATACATAAATACATGCATATACATACATATATACTATATTCACACATCACATTTGTATACACCATGCATACATATACATGTATATGCATATGTGTATAATACACCATGTGTATGTGGTATATTATGTGTGTGCTTATGTGCATATGTAAATGTCGTGATGTATCACCATGTAGTTCAATCATCCAGGACATTATCCAAGACATAGACCCAGGTGATTCTGTCTACATTATCCAGAATTTCATTCAGATGGTGACACGATGGTTACCACATGTAGAATCAATTGTATTTATTGACCATGGTAATAATAGGACCCTGTTACGTTCCTTTTGATTAATATTCAACAAAGTATTTTGTTGGTTATACTCAATGAACTATGAACGGGAAACAAAAATTCATCCAAGCAGTGTATAAACTAGTCAATAATTCCAAATTATTCTGTTTTGGAAGCTAACTTAAATTCTTCCACCCGTGTGTTGTTAGGATAATACAAATAGTTTCTAGCTACCTTTTGGCAAACACTTCCAGTTCTTTCCGTAATGTACCATAAATGCATTTGCTAGCAACCCAGGAGCTGAAGCAAACTGAATTTTTACATCTAACTGAGACCTTTGGATCGATTTTGTATACATTTCTAAAAGCAGTTGAGGTAGGCTTGTATTTCCAGGGTCATCTACTTCAAAGTTGAATTTTGCAAGCTGATTTGGCCCAATGGAATCATTAGGGAAAAAAAATCATCCTACTGAGTGCCTTCTGAGGCTTCCCCAGGCTAGACATACAACTTCGTGCCTTTTGGGGGAAGATGTGGTTTTCCTCTGATTATTATCAAAGGTAACTGAATAACCCAATAGATTTTTTTGATAGTGCAATCAAGCATCTTGTTGACTCTCTTAACTTCTCCGCCAATATGAACCCATTAAAAATTTTTATATCAAGGCTAATTTTGAAGAAATACTTTGCTCTTGATGAGAAATTGTACATTTATTTTACTGGGGGGGGGATCACATAGCAATTATATAATGTGTAATGAGAAAATTATTTTTAGGTTATTTACCAGTCGACTATAATGCATTGGGCATTTAACTTACAAAAAATGTTATTAAAACCTTTAAACGATATTCCATAAGGCAAATAATATATAACCAAGTCCATACTGAAAAATCTCCTTCCTAAGTTCTAGCTTAGAAACCAAGCTACCATGTTCCAATAAAGCAACACAGTGTCTGTTACTTCAGTTGAATAATCATTTTCTGCATATTCAGACTCCACGTTTGATATTCAGAACAGCAAGATGCTCTCATTGCAACAAGTAGTCAGGAACTGAGGGAGTCCAGGAGATGGTCAGAAAAGCAGATGGATCTTTCTAGTTACAAACTCATTACAGGGATTTGTGGCTCAATTTCCTGCTTGATTTAACTAGTTCTCTATTTTCTCCTTGTTTCACAGCACTCTTGTTGTTTAAATTCATCACAGTTAGGCAGAAAGATAAGTCAACCAAACTGTAACTTGTTCACAACTTCTCCGTGTGGCTTCTTGGTCTGTATGTGACATTTAGAGTTTCTGAATTTCTTATTTTTCATTCATGCAATTTTCATTTAAAATGTATTTGGAAGCAGAGACACTAAGAGGGATGGATGGGAGGAAGACCCAAGCCCATATGTGCTCTCCCCAAATAGCCTCAACATCTAAGTCTGGGCCAAGCTTTTCCCTGTTCTCCCACGTTGGTTACACTGGCTGCATTCCTTAAGCCACCTTTTCCTGTCTTCCTGAGCAAACTGGCAGGAAGGTATATGGGGAGCAGAATAGGGCTGAGGAAACAGGATGACATCCCTTGTTGGAATGAAACTGAATAAACTCCTGTGAGAATCGAGACTTCCATGATAGGTTTTCATCCCTGAAAGTCAAGCATTTCAAAGTCTGGAATACCAGGGGCCTTCAGTGCTGACTGCTGCAATATTAGCAACAGAAAAAGTAAAAGCAACCTAATTATCCATCAGGATTAATAAAATGAATGTGTGTATGCTGAATTGAAATATGGAAATTTGGGGCAACCATTAAAAATAATAACACAATGGTAACTGTGTAGCAACAATATTATCATGGGATGGGTACTCCGTCTGGCAGGTAAGATATTGGTAAAAATCCATATCAGAGTGACTTCATTAAAAATTTGGGGGAAGTTCCCTATTGCAAATTCCTAATAAGAACCATTAAAGAAAACAAATCATTGCATCCTTGCCATCTATATGGATGATCCGATTGAGCTTCTGGTCCCCTGGCTTCACGCTGGGACCTGGCATACACAGGTTGAGAAAGGAATGGGGACTGGCTCGCTCTGTCTCAGTTTCTCTACTGATACCACCTTTTCAATACTTTCTCTGTCCTCTCTGTTGCCTCCTCACCCCACTGTTCTTCAGAAAAACATTGAAATGATATTAGTAAATACAGTAATAACTAACAATGTTGAAATTTTAAAATTTGACTTGCTGTTTACCAATGCGAAAAACAATTTAAAAAGAAAAACCTTACCTGTGAGAATGATTTAGATTAATGAATAAAGCATAGAGTATTTTTTAAGATATTCTACTTTTTATGTAAAGCAATTTAAATATGGCAATTTGAGATTATGTAAAATATATTTGTGTTAGTATCACAGATGGTTAAACTAGAATTAAGAAAAATTCCTACTGAGGCCTCCATGGACATTCTAAAGCTGATTTCAAAAACATGTAAAGATTTGTTGTTCACGATTCCATGGATAACTGCAGGAATGAAACTCACAGATAATTTATTCTTTCAATGACTGGAAGAAAGTGAAGGGCATTAAGTCCTGGAATGCGATCTCTTGTTTTGAAGTATGGACAGATAATCCTTAGGAGTATGGGTTATGGGTTCTATCAAGACACTAATCTCTTTCTTGCTAACATATTGGTAAAAATAGAGTATTTGTCAGAGAACTGCTCTAATTTGTGCATAAGAAACGAAAAGTCCTTGGTACTACACTTGACATATAGAAACTAATCAACAAACAATGGACATTTTAGCAAATATTTAGAACTCATCTTTTATAAAGGAGAGGTTTTTCAAATTAAGTGGTCCTGAAAGGAAGCAGCAGAAAATATACTAAAAAGGCAGCTAGGAATGTGGGTTGGGTGAGTTTCACTAAGGGCGTAGTCAATAATGTAACTAAAAGTCCAGAAATTTGGAATATGTGTAAGCAGAAATTAATAGAAGATATCATACTGTGTTTCACACGCCGTTCATGTCGGATATACATTTATTCATCTTTGATTCCTAATGTCTGCCTCCCTTGTAAGAAATATAGTAAAATGTGATACCAGTTGAATTAATGAATGATTTTATAGATGTATGGATGCACACATGACAGGGGAAATGATCAAATGAATACTGATTGAAGTGTCAGCTACATAGATATTACGGTGAGACATCAAAGAATATGAGTAAAGAAAGGAAGAAGAATTAGGAACCTGTACATTTAAAGTGACATAATCAAAAAGGGAGAATGGTGAGAGATGTGAGCATGAGGGTGGGAAAAGACATTGTCATAATCCACAGAAGAAGAGATCTTACAAATTAAGTGTTTTTTGAATGTTTTCTTTTTTTAAGAACATGGGTGAATTTTGCCTCTGGTAACATAAATTATAAAAAGAATCTCTGTGTGCCCAAGACTTTGAATTATAGCATTTCCAGAATAAAGATTAACATTTCTAAAATATTGCCTTAATATTAAAAAGGTAAATTAATAGTCTTTCACATTTGATATTTTCTAAACATCTTTGCTCAAAGGCAATAAAATCTCTTATCTAAAAACAACCTATTCTAAGAGCTAATTATTAGAAATTGAAAAAACACAGAAATTGGAAAGGATAAATAATTAGGTTTTAGTATAACAATTTGATTACTTTTAAGATTCTAAACTTGTTATATTGTATTGCTTTCTGGAGAAGAAAATACCCCAGAGGAATCTCCATCTCACTGAAAGAACTTTAATTCATGCAAACCATGATCATTCTTAGATTATAATAGGAAATAGTCAAAGAACTGTCATAGGACCAGAACAATGAAAACATTTTAGTTTTCATGCTAAAATAGTTGTCTTATGCAAAAATTTTGTCAAAAGTTGTATTTACTTCACAACACTAGATATCAATTTGATAATATTAAGCACACTATACGTAGAAGTGCTGTCTTTAATATTCTCAATTAATGACAGATAAATGTTTATCCTTTTATTGTATCTCTTCTAATCCATTAAATGCATATTGTCTGAGAAGTCTTGCAGCAATCAGTAATAGATCCTCAGAACGTAGCATTATCTTTTCTCTGGCTATGCAATCAAACATTTAATTTCACTAGTAATGATCCTCCTTAGGCTATAAGGATGTGAAACGGGTGTTTTCAAAGTGAAGTTGCTAAGTAACATTAAGAAAATTGCTACAGAAGCAAAGCTAATGATCTCTATTTGTACCATTTAGCTAAGGCGTTTCAACGAACAGCAGCATCCGGCTGGATTTACTGGAACTCGCATTCCAATTTGGTGTTTGCTGGAGAGTCCCTCCTTCTCCAAAGGCCCATAACAGTTAGTCTTCTCATTCCTCCAATTGCTTAATAAAAATAACAAATTAATACACCACAGTATTATGAGATAGTTATTATTCCCACTTCACTATTAGCAAAATAATAAGCAAATGATGTGATTTGTTGGGAAAATGAGAAATTAAATAGAATTGAAACACTGTAATTTGTTGACATTAGCACAACAGCTTTCTTCTGCCTCAAATTATAAACATGTTTACTCTGCATATCTAATTTTCCAGGAATTTAGTATCCCATTTCAATCAGTGTTACAAATGACTATTTATATACCCACTAAGTTGATAACAGCAAATTTTACTCCTTAGGTGGTGACACTGGGAAACGGGGGTCATTGGGAAACAAGTAGTTCATGCACATGGAACCCTTGTGAACTGGACATTTACCATTTTCAAAAGAACCCTAGAGGGCCAAGTGGAGCAGCATGTTAAACTACCCCAGATGCTCAATTACCAAGCATCTTAGTATTTGGGTTCAACTGCTGCTTACTTGAACAAGGACCGAATCAGTAAAATGGCCTTCAGCAAAAACTGAAACTCCAAAGCCCAATCTTCATTATTTTATGAGAAATAAATGTCTGCTGTGTACAGTCTACCAAGTCTATAGTATTTGTTATAGAAAATATAGCATCCCTGGGTACAGGTATTAGACCCAATAGTTTAGATTCCACTCGAGGCCTCTTCATCCCACATTGGTATTGGAATACCTAAGTTTGAGTCCAAATTCTGCTTCTCATACCATCTTCCTATTAATATATATCCTGGGAGACACTGGCTCTGGGTTAACTTCTTTGGTCTGTGTTTCCAAGTGGGAAGCCTGGACTTTATTCTGGGCTTTGACTTAGCTGAAATCCAGCTTTGTTTTAGGCATTTGGGGTTTCGGAAGTGAAGCAGTGGATTAAAGGTACTGGTGTCTTTCTGTTTTTCTATTAAATTAATTAAATAAATTGTTTCTAAAAATACAAAGTCAAGGAAAAAAACAGAATCTTCCAAAGAGAGGGAGTGACCCTTGATAAATTAACTACATTTGCTTATGTGTCTTTATGTAGTTGTTATGTGAGAGATTTAAAACAAGTACGGGTAGGCATTTGGCGTAGTGGCTAACCAACATTTTAGGGCCAACATCCCATAGTGGAGTGTGTAAGATCCAGTCCTGACTTATGTGATGGTTCAAGTAGTTGGATTTCTAGCATCATTGTGGGAGAACCGGAGAACTTAACAAGGTCTTGGCTTCAGTCAGTACAGGCAAGGGTCTTATGGCTATTAGAGGAATCAAACAATGAACAGGTTATCTCAGTCTTTGTCTCTTTCAAGTAGATTGATACAGATTTTTAAATATTTTAATCCAGTGACTTTTTATAATAGGTCCAATAACTTACACATGGAGTATGAAACTTGAAGGTATTTGTATGAGATTGATAGCATTAAGTTCACTTTCTACTACAGGAACTGGAGTTCAATGATGCAACTTGATATTTAACATTGACAATTTCATTCCAGATGTGACCACAAAATTAGATTCAATCTGAAAATGGTATTCAGATTATTCCTTTTTTCCTACATTACAAAATATCTTTGCAATGTGATGCTGTTTAAGAGAGAACTATGTGTCAAGAAAAAAAAAGTCACAATTCCTGACTTCAAGACATACTGCAGAGCAGTGGTTATCAAAACAGTCTGGTACTGGTACAGAAACAGAGAAGAAGATCAATGGAACAGAATAGAAACACCAGAAGGGATCCCACACATACACACTCAACTAATCTTTGACAAGAAAAATGAAAACAATCCAGGCAAAAAGCCTGGTCCATTCAACAAATGCTGTTGAGGCAACTGGATAACAGCTTGCAGAATTATAAAGGAAGACTCACACCTGTCACATTATTCAAAAATCAGCTCTAAATAGATCAAGAACCTAAATCTACTCCCAGAAACCATCAAACTATTAAAGCAAAACATAGGAAACACACTCCAAGATATAGGAACAGGGACAAACTTCTTAGAAAAGACGCCAAAAGCAAAGACAATGAAAGCCAAAATAAACAAATGGACTACATCAAACTAAAAAGTTTCTCTACAGCAAAGGAAACAATTAACAAAGTGAAGAAGCAACCAACAGAATGGGAGAAAGTTTTTGCACACTATAGAAATGATAGCAGACTAATATTTAGGATTTACAAAGAGCTTCAGAAACCCAAGGGCAACAAAAAAATATAAATAAATAAATAAAACAACCCTGTAACAAAATGGTCAACAGCATGGGGTTGCATCCCATGTGTTTTGATGTTTCTTATTTAAGTTTTATTTATTCCAAACTTTATCAATATATGGTAGGTATCAGTGCCTCATCAATTTTGTAGCCAAATAATATTCCCTTGGACAATTATGTCATATTATTTAAATCATTCATCTGCTGAGAGAAATTTTGGTTGTTTCTGTTTGGAACTATTATACTAAGGTGGTTATGAACATCTGTATTCAAGGTTTTGTACAGCAAATAATTACACGTCTGTGGGCACATATCAAGAGGTAGAATTCTTGGGTGATGTGAACACTCAGTGTTGAACCTTTTGAGGAACTGTCTTACTGCTTTCCAGCAAGGCTGCGTCACTTTACTTTGCCACCAGGAGAGTATGGGGACTCCAGTCTTCCCACATTCTCTTAAACAAGTAAGTTGACCCTATCCTTACATGTTTTCTTGAAGCCTTTTTATTCTTCCTCTTCCTTCTTAGATGACGAAGTAGCTTGTCATTTAAACCAATATATTCTGTGATTGAAAAAAAGCATGGCAAATGATTTTGTGATAACACAGATGTAATTCTAAACTTTAATGGAAACTGGAATGACTTTTACTGAATTCCCTGTCAATTACCCTGTACTAAATAAGGCTAAGCCTTGTAACAATGCAGTTTTGCTGATGTCTTCTATCTTTAAATATTCCATTCCTGATTCTACTCTTATCAGTGTCACTACTCTCAAACTCCTTCTCTTCCTACAGTCTCATGTCTTGAAATATTTGTTTGTATTTCCTTTTCCCATACTTTGATCTGGAATTTATACTTAGGATACATAGTTACACTCTTCAGCCTTCCATAAAAGTATCTTCTACAAACTAACTAATAAGCCCATGTTCATAACCAAGAAAATTTTTTAAGTTGTCATCTTACATCAATTCTCATCGCACATAGTTCAAACTTCCTTATTGTCTCTATGTCCCACAATACCCAAGACAAACTCGTACTTGAATTCTGAACATTTTGGCCTTCCTGCAAAGCCCATTACAATGGCCTGGTTGATCAATTTTCATTTTTAGTTTTCAGTTTTTATGGCCAATGTTGGGGCCTTTTGAACATTGGTCTTAAATATAACTGAAGCTTTGATATCATGAATTAAATTTCTCAGACTCATCAAGCTCAATATTTCACCACTCAACCCATTAAAATCCCCACATAATTTAGGTTTTTGCTCAGTGTCTTCTAGGAGTCAGCATAACACTCAATTAGCAAGCCATAGACACTAGAAACATTCTTAAATATTTTTAGTTTCTATAGCCAATCTTATCAATGACAATACACATTCAATTCTATTTTGTAAAGATATCATATACCTATCTTCCTTTTGCTGACAATACCACTGATGTTTTGCTTTATACTGCACTCTAGGAATGCAATTCTAAAAATTATGCCTCTATTTAAAATATTTAATTGAAATTGTTGGTAAGGTAAAGACTGAATCATGTGCATGCTGTCAAAGGATAGAAGATGCTCCACCTTTGCCTAGGTCCTGAACGTCACGCTTTTTTCTGTCCCTGCTTCTCACAATCCTGATCCACACCTGATTTGTCCAATTCTTTGAACAGGTGCCCTCCTCTCCCGGTTTGAAATGTGTTTAAAAATGCTTTCCTTTGCCAAATTCCAGTCTCCTTTAGAGAGAAAACTAAAATTCTTGCTTTGGTCCAAATTCATGTGTTGAAACCTTATCCCTGATATGGCAGTTTTGATGTGTAATTATGCCAAGAGAGTGAACCATTATGAATGGGATAAATTCTCTTATAAAAGAGGCCAGAAAGAGGCCACTGGATAATTTGGCAATGAGTAGAAGCAACTAGAAAATGACATTTAGGAACCAGATAGTAGGCCCTGGTTACAAGTTCCCCACCTAAGTTAGTTTCTTAGAGCAACCTGAGAGGACGAGGAAATTTTACATTTCCTAACCTGAGCATTACATCCTCACAAACCTAATCCTGAGTGGATCAATCACTCTACTTGACTCTGACCGGATCAATTCCCCTTGCAGTTCTCCTTCATAGCATCTTAAACAATTTTAAATAGGTAATAAATATGTAGTAGGCACTTTACCATCTTCCTCTGCAATAAAAAGGAAGCTTGTAGAGGAGAGAGATCATGATGGTTTTTATTTGAGACTAGTCTGACCTGAAAGAAGGAGTCAAGAAATATTTTTGAGTCTGTAAGTGGCTCTCCCATTCACTTCACTTACAATTTGGGTTGCCTTATGAATACTATTTATAGAAGGGTGGAAATTAGAAACTGAGTTAGGAAGATGGCTCCAGAAATAAGTCGAAACCAAAAAATTTTAGCGGTTTACCCTTTCATTCTAAGACTATTCATACAAAAAGAAACACTTAGCGCTTCCTGAAAATGAAGACCCTTAAACAGTCCTCCTATTTAAACTGTCAAACAAAGCTCATCTCATTGCACTTTTTCTGTCTCTTTTTGGTAAAGCCGTATGATGTTTACTTTATTCCACAAGCATTGATGCCCAGCATGCTTGTCTGAGTTGTGTTCTTACCTGAGCCCACAGCTTACCATTTTCTCTCTGTCAACCAATTCTTCAGTCATTAGTAAAGAGATCAGTGCTATCATTTCTACCCTTAATCTTTCTTAGAGCCAATTTTACAGCCTCTTGAATGCTTTTTCATTCTTTCATCATTTTAAATTTTGGCTTACAAAAAACAGTAACAAATATCCTGATTAAGCAAGCCAAAAAAATCACAGATGAGGTTTGTGTTTTGTCAAGTACACACATGTTAATCTGATAACAATAGAGTTGGAATCATTAAGTAAAAATATGCTCATTTACAGCATCTGGCCAATAAAATAATCCTGATTTATTCATTTCATTCTGGACTCAGAGAATAAGCCATATTGCTTCAACTGAGATTGCTGATATTACTTTAACTTGTGCTGCTTGATTGCTAAGCAGTATGAAAGAGCTGTAAAGCCAATACTCCATATAATGTATGACATAATGAGAGCTCAGTGCTAAAAGGCAGCACCAGATTTACAGCCAAGTCACCACAATTTAATCCAGGCTTAACCAGACGTTAGGTATCTTTGATCTTGAACAGGTCGAGTTAAACATCTTTCAACTCAGTTGCCTTTGTCTACAAAATGGGAATAGAAATACATATTTTAGCAGATCGCTTTGAGATTTTAATTTGAATATTTAGCAAAGACTTTGGCACATAATAAGCATTCTATGCTTGTTGAATGAAAATAATGTTTTAAATTCTGCATTTATTTGAGAGAATTATATCTATTAATCCAGACACTTAGGAGACCTGACAAGCTCTCTTTAAGTTTCTTACTAGGTATCACTCCAATGCTTGAATTTCAGTTTGGCAAAGCATGTAGTAATAATAATAATAATAAATATATCAATGAACTAAGATCTCAATATCAATGATTCTATTTATATAAATATTTATAAAGCCTAAATTTTGTGAGTGATTAATATAGCCACAGTCATTTCATGTAAAGGTGGCAAACATTCTTTGTGTTAGGCCTCATGTCTCTGTCTGAACTACCTAACAATCCTGATACAATGTGGGTATATTGCAAAACATCTTTATTGCCACAGGAATTTTAATTTAATAGAATGCCTATTTGTCACAAATTGTATGGAAATTTTCAACTATTTAAAAATGTAGATAACAAAACAAACCAAAAACAATTTAAAAAAAACACAACCTTTTTTCTGCCACATCATGCAAGCACAGGTGGCAGGCCTCAATAACCCACAGGTGGTAGCAAGTCTCCCATTGGACACGCTCTAGCATTTGCTGAATGACAATGTTTATTTTCTACTGATCCTCAACCCTTAATAAAACTTAAGATTTGCATTCAAAGTGTTTTTTGGTTTTATTTAGTGATGTACTCTAGATGACTTGGACAATGACTAGCATAAGGCAGACGATACCATTTGTTACATGAATGAAAGGATGAATGAATGTTGGTCTTTCCACGTTAAAACTCTGCCTGAAAGGTATTTCTAGTACATCTTGACAAACTTTTAAGGTTTTTTTACATGCTTCCAAAAATTAAAAAAAAAAAAAAGAATGTTTCAAAAGGTAAAACATGACATCAAGGATTATTCTTCAAAAATATTTAATGGAGTTAAAAAGTAATTAAGCCAAAGATTAATAATCTCTGCATTTGGATTAAAAGTATCTGGCTTTCATATATGCAGAAAATAAGTTACATAGGTAAATATAACTGTACTTTGATGCCTAAAATTTACAATGCTTATATATGATCTATTCTATTCCTGCTATTGAGTTATATAGATTATATTATAATCAGGATATAGAGGGCAGTGCATTGGTTTAACTGGCTAATCATCCTCCACCTCAAAGAGCCAGCTTTTGTTTTTTTGGAATTAAAAAAAATTTTTTTTACAAGGCAGGAATGGGATGAGATGGTAGGGAGGAGAGAAGGAAAGGGGAGGAAGAGGTGGAGAGAGGCCGGAAGGAGAAGAACAAGAGCCAGCACTGATTTGTGTCCCAGCTTCTCCACTTCCCATCCAACTCTCTGCTTGTGACCTAGGAAGACAGTGAAGAACGGTCCAGTGTCCTAGGATCCTGCACCTGCATCAGACACTGGAAGACACTCCTGGCTTCATTTTGGATTGGTTCAGCCCTGATTGTTGTGGTCATTTGGGGGCTGTGAACCAGTAAATAGAACATTTTTCTTTGGGGGCCCAACACAAAACCATAGTGAATAAATTCTCTCCTTGCATGAACTGGGAACTGATATGGGCACCTGTTCGTGTTCCAGTGCTCCACTTCCTGTTCATCTCCCTGCTTGTGGCCTGAGAAAGTAGCACAGAATGACCAAAGAGCTTGGAATCCAAAACCAGGAGGGAGACCTGGAGGAAGCTCCTGGCTCCTGGCTTTGGATCAATTCACCTCTGACCATTGTGGACACTTGGGAAGTAAACCAGAAGATGTAAGATCTTTCTGTCTCTGTTGCTCTCTGCAAATCTGCCTTTGCAATAAAAATAAATAAATCTTAAAAAAAAACCAGGATGGACATTTGACATGGCAGTTAATAAGTCACTTAGGACTCCTGCATTTAATAGTAATCTGTATGTGTGTAAGCCCTGACTTTTCTCTGATTCCAGACTCCAAGTAATGTGTGTTCTGGGTGAGCACCACACTCGCATGAGAGACCCAGATTGAGAGAGTGAGTTATTGACATTTGTGGAGTAAAATAGCAGGTGGAAAATCTTTATCTGCCTGTTTTTGTTTCTTTCAGTAAACTTTTAAATAAATTATTTTATAATATAAATTAATTCATCGAGTAAAGTAAATGGATATCCAAACAAGACAGATAAATGAAAATGTCATCAATCACAAAGGGAAAACAAGGTCACCTTACAGAAACCAAATGAAAATCTAGAGATTATATGATAATCTTAGGACAATATCAGGTATCTTGTTGAATCTGTGTTTGCGCCACCTTAAAACAGGGTCCAGCTATTCATCATAAGTCATACTTCTCTTTCATGATGGAATGGAAAAGACTGGTTTTGTGCATTATTTACATGGTATAATTTCCCAGAAAATGATAGTAAATTTATTTATTAAAATTAATTTGTTTAATCTTTAAATTTTTACAATAAAGATTATCTGTAATCTAAAGCCACAAATTTATAGTTAAATGCTTGAGGAGACCAGTTTAATCTACTTTTAGAAATGGATATTTTACTTTGTATGTCAAGTGGACATACTTAATTTCATAGAAACTATAATATATTTTCTCAATCACAAATAATTTATTAAGTTTTAACTAATCAAAGATAGAATATATTCAGCTCTCAGAATTAAATTACATCATTATATACCATATACAAGAAAAAAATAGTATCTAAACTTGATATGAGTTATTTCAGTAGTATTATAAAAGTCATAATTTAGAATTGTAAGCATATGGTTATGCTGAATGCTTGAAAACAACAATATATATTTTTAAGCCAAGTAAATGAAAGTATTGTTATACTGCTCAAAACAGTGTTGGCAACAATTTGACTTTTATATCACAACAGTTCTGTCATTGTTTTTAATGTTTCTATTATCAAACCTAGATAGCTTAGAACATTTAGGACTTGGTTCCTTTTCTGATCTCTAAGAAATATTTAAAATTAATGCATTAAAAAAGAAAAATCAAGTTTATACAACAGTCCGAACATTTTTAAATCTAATATGTGTGTCCTTACCAAGAATAAGAATGCTCTCCTAAAAACTGATAAGTACCAATGTCATATCAACCAACACAGTAAATGATATCTGCATGGCAGGGCATTGATGACGTAAAGTAATATGTGCAAATGAATTACTGCTTGTTTCCTGTCCAACTATTATCTCCTCAGTGCCAGTACTTCCTCTCCTGGTATCACAGAGGGTCTTAAGACCCCAAGGTAAATAGGATAATCACACATTACAAAAGACCTTCACATTATTTTTCTCTGTCCTTAATTCATTTGTTTTTCTCTTGGGATGAATAACTACATTGTGAATTTTAAAAATATATGTATTAATAAAAGTGTTAGTTTTGAAAAAAATCATGAAGAGTCGTCACAATATATAGATCATATTGTTGCTTCGTTGTAGCTCATAGCATAATGGCAAGGTCAAGTGCGTTTTTACACTTTTTTGGAAATTTTAAAATGGTCTTATTCTGTAAGTTTCTTTTTTCTATTAATTATGGGTTTATCTGTTATATTGGCACCAATTCTAAATCTTTATGTTTGCTAAATATTATTTGCCTATTTTCCATTTCTATTTTATGGTTATATTCTGTTTACAAAGCCTATTTAATTTATTTATTTTTTTAAAAAGATTTGCTTATTTTAATTAGA
This sequence comes from Ochotona curzoniae, assembly GCF_017591425.1. Lineage (NCBI taxonomy): Eukaryota > Metazoa > Chordata > Mammalia > Lagomorpha > Ochotonidae > Ochotona > Ochotona curzoniae. The sequence goes on from NW_024466502.1 coordinate 14,346,637, forward strand.
AAGGCAGCTTTACAGAGAGGAGCAGAGACAGAAAGATCTTCCCTCCATGGGTTCAGCCTGCAAATGGCCACCACTGTTGGGGTTGAGCCAATCTGATGCCACGAGCCAGGAGGAGCTTCTTCTGGATCTCCCACACATGGTCCCACAGCTTTGAGCTATCCTCTGCTACTTTTCCAAGCCACTTGCAGGGAACTAGATGAGAAATAGAGCAGTCAGGACACAAACAGTTGCCTGTCTGAGATCCTGGTACTTATAAGGGGTAGATAAGCCATCGTCCCAGGCCTTATTTTATTTTTATTTAATGAACTATCAATATATGCAATTGGGAAGTTCTTTCATACCAACTATTACACAATTATTTCCAATTCTCTTTCCATATATATCATCTTTTAAATGTTTGATTTCAGTTGACATTTCATTTGGAATATATGGAATGTCTGCATTGTATAAATGTATTTGTTGTAAGAAAGTTGCTTCAAATTCATTAAGTAATACACTGACAGCGTTCAATGCATTATTCCCTGACTAAGCCTCCTGTGCGAAAATGCACACTCTATTATCACTTACATTTCAAATGGAAGCTGGTTGACAATCACATATACTATAATCTTATGTATTCTATTTATGTATATGCCATAGCATTTCATTACTGTTGGTTCATAAATATTTGGAAATGGAACAAGGGTAAAACATCATTGTCCTTTCATTTGTAAATGTTTTAGTCAATGCTTCATTATTTATTATCCATGTTATTTATGCAGCCATTATGATACATGTCATAAAAAGCATTAATGTGTTGATATCACACTGAACATATATGACACATACTTTCTGCATGGAACTTGGAAGATTCTGCAACATCTTCTCAGATACCAAATGCTGTTTCCAGAATGAGATATCCTCCTAGGATTGCACAAGTGTTGACTGGATACAGAAACAACATTCAAAATAAAATGCTAATATTTTAAACTTGTAACAAAAAGGATAATGGAGTCATGCACCCATGTTAATCTTATTTCTTCTACGTATTATATTGCCTCAATGTAACAAGCTGCAGAGGAAAACACATTATAATTTTTAAAAATTGATTGAGCATGAAACAGGAACAAAGGAAGCCTATAATTTAATTCAAATATTTGATGATATCATATATCCAAATATTCTATGGAAATCCCTAAACCACTTGGGTAGCAGAGATAAACTTGTGACGTTACCCACTGTCATAAATACTCCAAAAATTTTGTTGGCAATGTTTGCCTTTTTCTAAAGTGATTCCATACATCTCTTTCACAGCAGGCGTCCGAAGTGCGGGCATAGGTTTTCTTCACATCCATTTATTTTCATCTGTCAAGAATGTAATAGTCAGGGCCTGGAGCCATAGCCTAGTGGCTAATGTCCTCACCTTGCACGTGCCAGGATCCCATATGGGCACCAGTTCTAATCCTGGCAGCCCTGCTTCCCATCCAGCTCCTTGCTTGTGATGTGGGAAGGCAGTCAAGGACGGCCCAAAGCCATGGGACCCTGCACCGGTGTGGGAGACCCAGAAGAGGCTCCAAACTCCTGGCTCTGGGTTGGCTGAGCTGCAGCTTTTGTGGCTGTCTGGGAAGTGAATCAACAGACAGGAGATCTTCCTCTCTGTCTCTCCTCTTCTCTGTATATCTGACTTTCCAATTAAAAAAAAAAAAGAAAAAGAAATCTTAAAAAAAATAATGTAATAACTGTAGTTGAATCATGATTATCAGCAACTTCACTGATTATACCATGAAGGAACTCAAAGGAAATATGGCTGTCAACAAGAGTAATGCCATCTAGTCCCTAACATCTAAAACACAGGGACATCTCTCACCACGTTATAGCAAATCCAACCAGCCTTGAGGTGGACTTTTCATGCCAAGTTTCTGAATAGAATTTAAATGAGGTCATGTATAACAATACACTTAGTATATTTTTCAGATTTTATGATGGTGTTAAGTCCTCAAAAGGTTTTTCATATGGGAAGTAGTGTGAATGTTCAATACAATAATTAAATTCAACTAATTATGAGCATCCCCAAGTGCTTTGCTAAAATCAATGGCTATTACATTGAGCTCCTGTTTATAGACCAATCTTTCACTTTTAAAAACTAATTGATTGAATTTTTCCATAAACTCCTAGTGCTTTCTAATAAATTACCATCTTTATTTTGTTTATTCATTGATTTTGTTTAAATGTATTAAATAATAAAATCACAATAATCAAACAACAATTACCTACTAGTTTCATGCCTGTTTTGTTATCAGACATCTCCATTTTTTCTAATATCTTGAAAAGAACTATTTTTGAATAATCAACATTTCTCCAAATCAAAATAATGCTAACCTCCAATTTGTGTAGACATTGAAAAAATGAGAAACTGTTTTTGAAAAGCAAAATGAGAAAAAGGGTGACTATAAAGCACATTTGAAGAAGTATCATTAAAGGATTGTTTCAAGAAAATAACATGGCAACATAAACACAGACTGAGTATTAAATACATGAATGAAATCTATATTTGATATAATAGCCTCTTTAGATTAATAGAGCAGCACACACAGCAACTCAAGCATACAAATTCCTTAGAGAAAGAAGAACTGGGGATGAGCTAACGTAGCAAATATGATGCCTGCATCACATATCAGGATTCCTGGGTTCAACTCTGGTCTCAAGATCCAAATTCCAGCTTCCTGTTAATTCAGACACTGGGAGGAAAAAGCAATATCTGTAGCAGCTGGGTCCCTGTCAGTCATATGGGAGACATTCATTGCTTTTTCTGCTCCTGATTTTGATTCTGTTCGTTATTAGTCATTGTAATCACTTAAGGACTGAACCAGGAGAGAGAACATTTGTTTTTCTCTCTCTCGTTCTCTCTCCCTCTCTCTCTTCCTCCTTTTCTCTCTTCTTGCTTCTCTTATATAATTAATTAATTAAGCTTCAAAGATTATATTGCTGGCTTTTATTAGAAGCAAGTATGCTAGGCAAGATGGCAGTATAGGGTGCTAAAAGATTTAAACTTATAAAGAATCATTAGCCAGGGCAAAACAGAGAGGGCAGATTCCAAGAAATAGGAGAGGACAGGTCAACGACAGAGGGCTACTTGAAGACCTGTGTGTAAGCATTGGAGACAAGGGAGTGGTGTTGTAGTGACTAGATACCCCAGCAACAGTCAGCAAGCAGTAATTTGAGTTCCATTGGTGACCAGAGCTCCACCGGTAGCCAGGTGGGAAGGAGAATTCACTGGGAGCTCTGGAGGTGAACTCAGGCAAAGAACTGCCCATCCTGCTATTATGTTTGATCTGATCACAAGCAGAGACAGAGCATCAGAACTCAATCACGGAGTGTAGGAACAGGATGGATCTCATATCCCAGAACCCCACCATTGCCACATTGGGCATCATTTTGTGTTGTGAGACAAAGGCTGTGGCCTGGAAGGACAACATTGAGTTGCACATGCACTAAGCCAGGAGTAAACTCACTTTCAACTAAGTGCATTGCACTGGTTCCATGGGGAAAACAATACAAAAATTGTATCCTACAGATTCCACCAAAAATAGGTCTGAATGACTCCCAGACATAGTGGCCAGCAGAACCAGAACTGTACCAGTGCCATATCAGCTGCCATTTTGTATAATGTGGCAAAGGTTGTGGGATTGGAGGGACAACAGTGAACTATGCATACACTAAGCTGTGAGTGAACTCACTTCTGGCTCAGTAAATTGCATTGGTACCATAGGGAAAACAGAATTGACGTGGCATTCTACAGGTTTCACCCAAAATAGAACTACGTAGTCCCCAAATAGACATCAGAAACAGAACTCTACCAGTGGTATGTCAGGAACCATTTTGTATGGTATAACAAAGACTGTGGGATTGGAAGGACAACAGTGAGCTGCACATGTGCTAAGCTTTTTGGAAACTAATAAGTCAAAATATCCACATGTAAACTGAATATTATGCTACTAAATGAAAAATGGGTTACAGAAGAAATGAAAGAGGAAACTTAAAATTGCTTGAAAAAAACATCAGCAAAATATATCTAAATTTAAAGGACACAACCAAAGCAGTGTTAAGAAGAAAGTTCATATCAATCAATACTTATGTCAAGAAATTAGAAAAGCAATATGCAAATAAGCTAAACTTGAAGGAGGTGGAAAAACAATCGCAAAGCAATTGGAAGATTAACAGGAAAAATGACATAACCAAGATAAAGGAGAAAATAAACCAAATAGAGATCAAAAGAATAATGCATTGGGTCAATAAATCAGAGAGCTGATTCTTTGAGAAAATCAAAATAAATCCCTCTCTAGCCCAACAAATTAATAAAAAAGGAGGAAGAAGATATCAATCAATAGGATCTGGGACGGAAAAAAGAAATATAACAGATACCTTAGACATATATACAATTATTAGGAACTATTATAAGCTACTGTATGCCAACAAATCATAAGACCTACAAGAAATGGATATATTTTTGGACACATACAATCTATCAAAATTGAATCATGAGGCAATTAATAATCCAAATAGACTTAAAACAAGGACTGAGAGTGAATCAGTAATTAAATCTCTCCCAACCAAGAAAAGCCCCAGACGAGATTGCTTCATTGCTTAATTCTACCAAATGTTTTAAGAAGAAATTACCCCAATTCTCCACAAGTTATTTCGAACAACAGAAAGCAAGGAACTCTTTCTAAACTATTTCTATGAAGCCAATATCACCTTAATATTAAAGCCAGATAGACATACATCTGAAAATGAGAAGTACAGACTGATATCCATGATGAATGTAGACACAAAGACCCTCAACAATACCAGCCAGCATGGATCAAACAATACATCAGACAGATCATTCATCTGGACCAGACGGGATTCTTCCCTGGCATACAGGGATGACTTGACATTCACAAACCAATAAATATGATATACCACATCAACAAATTGAAAAATAAAAACCATATGATCATAAATAGATGCAGAGAAAACATTTGACAAAATCCAACACCTCTTAATGCTAAAAACCTTAAGCAAGATGGGCATAAAAGGAACATCTATAACACTATCAAAGCAATATACAAAAAACCAATGTGGAAAGCCTGCAAGCTTTTCCACTTAGATCTAGAACTGGACAAGGATGTCCACTTTCACCACTGCTATTCAACATGGTATTATAAGTTCTTTCCAGAGTTATTATGCAAGAAAAACAAATAAAAGGAATTCAAATTGGAAATGAGGAATTTAAAATATCCTTCTTTGCAGATGACACAATTCTCCACAGAGGAGAACCAAAAGGCTCAATCAAAAGACTATCGGAACACAGATAATTTGACAGGGTAGCGGGATGCAAAATTAATGAATACAAATTGATGGTGCTAGTGTACATAAATAACCCCACGGCTGAGAAAGAAATTGTAAGTAGAGTTCCCTTCAAAATAGTGGAAAAGAATATTAAATACTCGGAATTAATATAACCAAAGATGTGGAAGGCTTCTATGATTAAAACCAAAAAGTATTAAAAAAAAAAGAAATAGAAGAAGATGAAGAAAATTGCCATGTTCCTGGATTGACAGGATCAACGTCACCAAAATTTCCATATTATCAAAAGTAATGTACAGATAAAGACCATTCATAGAGCTAATCATTTCTTGAAAAGGAAAAAATGACACAAAGAAGTATATCAGCAACATTTTCATGGAAAGAAGTCTCCCATTCCTTTTTACAGTTAAAGGGTTTTTGAAATTGTATTATTCAAAGCAAATTAGTTTAACAGTATCATATTACACAGATTTTCCCAAATAAGACTTTGCTATTAGATTGTCTAATATTCATAACGTTATATAAATTGCTTTAAATTTGAAATGTGAGTGATTTCAATAATACGAAGTTGCTAAAAGTGGAATTGAAAACATTTTCAGAAGAGTCAACACTTCCTCTGTTATCCTTCTATTTTAGTTATTTTGCTTATGGATTCACACTGTATCATTTAGTAAAAACGAAAAATGAATAATCAACAAGACAGAAAAGTTTGCAATTTCTCCATTAGCATTTTGCCTTTGCAGCATATCTACATTTTGTTTTCAACTTAGTAAAAAGAAACAAATGTTTCAGAATTATAAATTAATGCTTGTAGAATATTTAACATACTCATAGACTTGAAGCTACTTTTATAATACTGACTACACCCTTGAGAAAAGTTTTCACTTGCTTTAAGCTAATTTATATAGCCATTAAATCCTTGAGCCTATACAATTAATGTTTAGGATGTTCAATATGGATTTTAAGGAATTTTTCCTTAAACTTTAAAAACTTAACATCATAGAAATGTGCCTGGAAAATTAAAAACTATCATGCAAGCACAATAATTCTAGGATGAAAAAGGAAAGTGGAGTTGTTCTACAATTGTCTATTATTGGAAAATGGTGAACTGTAATTTGCCATGAGAAATATTCTGAGACAATCATTAGTGAGCTCAGGGACATGACTAAATTATCCTAAAAAGGCAGCGCTGTGCTGCTGCAATGAGAAAAGAATCTCTAAAGATTTAAAATCTGGGTGGATGAGAAGTCTGGAGAGAGTTCCTATCTGCTCTATGATTTCTCTGTGTCACAGATGTGGAACCTGAAATAAGCACAGTCAGACTGAGTGGTCGAGCCTTTCAGTTGATTTGAAATTCTTGCAGTGTGGTCAGACTTCTGGTTGAATTTCAAGAATGGCTTCTTGGCTTCCTCTTTGACTAAAGAAGCCACAAACCTAGCGAAAAGGAAAGTACAAAACAACCATGCATATACAAAAATGCTATGCTTCAATATTCCTGAAAATTATACTGTCAGTCTCACAGCTGGAAAGGGACCAAGATCATACAAAAAGCAAAATTGTACACTGTGTCACCTTGTAATAAACTAGCAGGGCCCCAAAATAACACAAATTCATAGATGCTACACATGAAGTCTCCTTTGGGAAAATCTGTGTAATACAATAATGTTCAACTAACTTGCTTTGAATAATACAATTTCAAAAGCCCTTTAACTGTAAAAGAAAATGGGAGACTTCTTTCAATAAAAATGTTACTGATATACTTCTTTGTGTCATTTTTTTTTCTTTTTTAAGAAATGATTAGCTCTATGAATGGTCTTTATCTGTACATTAGTTTTGATCATGTATATAGGCTATACATGAAGACTACTTAGACAGAAACTACTCTTCAAGAGGAGTTTTGCACCCTGAGTATCTATTGGTTTTTAACTTTTAGTAAATTACTAAACTCATTTTTATGATATTTAGTGATTTTCTTTATTTCTCCCAACAGGTATTAAGGCAACAGAGTACAAACAGAAATAATCACTTGGATCTAATCCTTTTATGTTTTGGTTACGTGCCCATCTAGATAAGAAATTATGAACACAAATTCCACTCCCACTTAAATGATCAAGGAGCAGGCCAACTATCTGTGGAAGAACAATCAACCACTCTCAATAACGGCTATTCTGATGGGTTAAAGCGATTAACCATGGAAATCTTTTCCTTTTTGCAAATAGGGAACTTTCATAATATTCCAACTGCCAATCTAGGAATCTTGCCACAGGAAACCTAGCAAGACTGTATTTTAAGAAATTTATCTCCTGAAAAAGAAGAACATGCAACTCAACCATTGAAGAAAAGGCTCAATCCTCTTTTATGCATAACAATATCATACACTTCATTGATGGGCCCTCTTTTACGGTTTCTACCAAGTATAAAGGATATCTTGGCATCACCAGTAACATTTATAGTAATAATTATTGCAATGATAATTGCTATATAATTATATATAATAACATAACTATATGCAATCACATATTTTATAATAATTAAATATGTATTACAATAATTTATAAGGTATATTTTATAATAATTATATATTCTATTGTTATTTGATTATTTTATCTTTTAGTTCTTCATTCTTATAAGAATCTCACAGTGAAAAAATTAATGAAATCTTACAAATTTATTATGTATTATATGAAACCTATACTTCCGCATTGTTATCTCATAAACTTTACCTTTTCATTTCTAACTTTATTTTTCAAAAGTTAAACCTTTTCCAAGACACAACATAAAATCCAGGAAATAAATCTAGATGTACAAACATTTCTACTTTTAATTAATTATTCTCAAACCAGTGTTATCTACCAAGTTGAAAATTTGATGTGATTTTCAAATTTCTGGATAATAGTTCATCTTGGTTAAATTTATTTGAAGTAAGTAAATGAAGTATAAGCACGATGCTTTCCAATACAGTAGTACGCCGTCGCTGTGACCAGGGCTTCAGCATTTATTAACATACTTGCACATGAAAAAAATCACAGCCATGAGAAGTTAGGGGGCAAAGGAACATATTTTTTAAATGCTAGCCAAAACATAGAAAAAAAAATAATGGGCACTACGCAAGAAACTGTAAAACTATTAGAAGACAGCAGGCAGAAAACTGAACACTAGCTGAGGCAACATTTTTTTTTAATTTGATTCCTAAAGCAAATAAAACAGAAGTAGAAAACCAATACGATTTTATCAGATATAAGTAAAAGACATGTGCTTTTACATTTCTGTTCTTAGTGTTAACGCGTACTTCTAATGGAAGAGAACGGGTTTTAGAACATGGGTATATCTTGATATAATTTTGCAAAAGCAGGCCTGGATCTGCAGTATGAACAGATATTCACACTTGTCGATGCCTCCAGTTACTTAGAGTTCAGACACTCACTGATAATGCTAGCAAGACTGTTTCCTCAGCAATTCCATTCCATTCTCTTAAAAAATGGATTCTGTAGCAGGAGACAATTCATGAAGAGAAATGCTAAGCCATGACACATCCCACAGGCCAAGGCTGAGTGCAATTCCAATGATTCTTTGTCTAAACTAAACCAATATTTGACCACCAACTAAATTATGAAGGCCTACAGTCAGCCAGCCACAAATAATTTTCCAATGCCAACTAGGGGCAAGCTGCTGTGTTAGATGCTCTTGGAACAATAAACAAGTACGCAATGCAACCAATGTATAGAAATTAGTTTTCCATTTGAAGAGATAAGACATCGGCTTGAAAAGTCACATGGTAACAAAGGAGAAAACATACTTAAGTAAACGTGAGACACAAGTAAGTCTGAAGGAGCAATGGTATGCAAACTGTAGTTCCTAAGTGCTCCATGTTTCCGTGAATAGTCATTTGCTTCCGAGGAAGGTTTTTCCATATGTTAAAATATCTAGGAATTACACATGTTTTTTTGATATTCCCTGCAATCATAAGCATCTGGCTTGGTAATGGTCTCTATCTTTATGTTGACAACAGTCTCTGTGGTGAGGGGAATGTGTGTGTGTGTGTGTGTGTGTGTGTGTGTGTGTGTGTGTGTGTGTGTGTGTGTACACGCCTGCTCAGTGCATAGATGTTACAGAGTAGGCTGGTTGGTTGGAAGTGCTGGGCATATTTGCACGAAGATGCCATTGAGATGTAACTTGGTCAATGGTGAGGAATGAATAGTTCGGGAAAAATTATATCTAAATGTTGGTGGTCTTTCTACGAAGAGGGTCACAGAACATCATCTACATGAGCTTGGAGAGTATCTCAGAGATTGTTGACTAAATAGACTGATGGATTTGCTCTCTGAAATTACAAGCTGGATGTGGATGGATCAGACCGGAGATCTGATCTGATTTGGCAGCTAGAACGTAAAGTCTGTACATCTTTACGTGACCAGGGGCTTGCCTTTGCCAGCATGTCAGTTAGTTAAGCTGAGTTCAGCCCATCTTCTTTCTCTTCTTCCTGGCTCTCACTTCGTGATTTTTTTTCTGCCTGATTCTCTCTGCCAATGCAAGCTTTCACTAGACTCTAACGAGATAATCTGACCCTGAACTACAATTCTCAAACTCTAACTTGATGAAATAAATGCGTCTCTTTTCAGAAAGCTGCCAGGCAGTTACAGCAATGAAACCCTGACTATTCCAGATTTTTTAAATAAGGGCTTACACTGTTCTATTCATCACAGCTTAATACAGTAAAGAGTTTACATTCAATCTCATTAGAATATATGATTTAAACACACATTTACACATTTATTTATTTGACAAAAAGATATGGAGACTAAGAAAGACAGGAAGAAAATGGAAATGGAAAGAAAGAAATCTTCCATCTGCTGTTTCTCTCTGTAAAAGCTCTAGGGAGATGGAACCCACCCACAGTCAAAACCAGGATTCAGAAGCCCCATCTAGGTCTTCCATATGGGTGATAGGAAGCCAACAATATGAGCCATAACCACTACCTCTCAGGGTTTGCATTAGCAAAACTCAGATCAGGAGTCCTGGCAAAGTAATGGACATAAGTTACTCTGCTATGGAAGGCAGACATCTTAAACGCTACTTTAGCTGTTGGTCATGAAAGCACATCCTGTGATGATGGAAATTTTATTTATCTCTGCAGGATTAGCACCCAGTCCTTTGGAGCAACTGAGGGTGCTTCACAGAATTTGCAGAAGTCAGTGGCTCCCGAAGGTGATGACCTCAGAGCTCAGACAATAAAGACTGCTCTTTTGTTTAAAAGATTTGTTTATTTTTACTTCAAAATCAGATATACAGAGAGAAGGAGAGACAGAAAGAAATATCTTCCGTCCGATGATTCACTCCCCACTTGACCACAACAGCCCGTGTTGTGCTGATCAGAAGCCAGGAGATCTTCCAGGTCTCCCACACAGGCACAGGGTCCCAAGGCTTGGGCTGTCCTGGACTTATTTCCCAGGCCACAGGCGGGGGGCTGGATATGAAGTGGAGCTGCCGAGATTAGAACCAGCACTCATGTGGGATCTGGGCGCATTCAAGGCTAGGACTTTAGCTGCTAAGCCACTGTGCTGGCCCTAAAGACTGCTGTTAACATCTTTAAAAAAATTAACAGAGGAAAAATAAAGGCTTAATATAAATGTGGGATGATGACATCTCAGGATTATTACTCAAGTCACTGTGTACCTTTTGGGTGGTGGTCTTTCTACATGTTTTGTACATTTCTTTATTTGGTAGAAAATTATGCCTATTTTATAAAAAGAAGTTAAAATGCCATTGTAAAACTAGAGGGAAAATCAGTGGAAGAGGAAGCACCTTGGAGAAGGCACAGGCAACCCCAGAGCCTATAGAACCCTATCACAAAACAAAATAAAATACTTTTAAATATTTTTTAAAATGCTATTATAAAAGTGAAAAAAAGAAAAAGGAATTGGAGGAGGGAGTACTGGAGAAAAATTTCAGTATAAGAATCATATCTACTACACACAATCTATTCTCTTTATATCAATAAAAAAATATATTCCCCCCCAAAATGGAAACATAATTTGTGTTTCCTACTAAAATTTTTTGAAGTCCTTTACACATATCCAATACATAATCCATGAATATTTGTGAAAGAAACAAGGTATGGAACTACATCATGGATCATACTGAATTGAACAGCAAAGATCTACTCGAGAGATTTCTCAGTGCTGGTGTGGCATGGGCAGAACACAAGGAAAATCAGTCAAATAAAATCATGAAATGTTGGCTGAAAGAGATGAAGAATGGGAGATGCAAACAGCGGCCACTGAAAGGGCACAGGAGAGAAGCAGCGTCTAGGTTAGGATGGAAAGTTTAGAATGAAAAAGAGAACTAAATTTCAACAGTAATATCAGTTGGATTAAGCAAGGATATTGATAATATGGTTGCCTTTGAGTCTGTAGACCTGCAACTACTATAATTAGCAGAAAGGGGAAGAGCGATTTTGAGTAGAAAAAGAATAAATTTTAGCTTGGTTCTTACAGGTCTTAAGAAATATTTGATAGATTTAGATGTGAATGATTATCAGATAGTTGAAATTTACACACTAAAGATATTGAAGCAGAAAACAGCTATAATAATGAAGGAACACTACTCTAAATATTTAGGGAAAAGGAAGGAAGACATTGGGACAAGGCAATCTGAAACAATATTTGTTGAATATATATTTATTCAAAGATTCATTTGTAGTTTAGAGCACAGTAAATGAAATTATTTTAGAAAATAAATTATTGCTAGCTTATAACTCTTCATAATGCTTCATCAGGTCACCCATAAGAGTTCAAGGGACACCTGGGTATTTAAAAATATGATAAAGAACCGAAACTAATTACTGAGGTTCAACCTGCCTCACTCCCTCCTGCACTCATCTTTGTATTCTCCCGTCAACAAGAGGGAGATGGTAGTCACACATAGACAGAAAGGTGTATCTGTGTATTTTAATAGAGTGTGTTGTTTTATCAGGAGATACACATTATAGTGCCTAATACATACTTCTGAGTAATAGATTGATAACTTTCTACAATCTATTAGATACATGCCAGGATAAATATCGTATGTGAGAAATATTAGATGGGTTTATTACAATGAATGGCTTCAGTAGCAATGATGATCTGTCATTCCTGTAATAGGACAATTGGAACAATCAGAGCATCACTGACACTCTGATTCGCAATGTAGTCAAACACTATTTTCTGAGACTAGCAAAACAAGTCCACTTAGGAATTACTTGTAACAGCATAGCGACCAGGCTGGCACTGTGCTTCTGTGAGTAAAGCTGTGTCCTGTGACAAGGATGACCTAGAGGAACACTTCACAGCCCCAGTACTCCGTTTCCAATCCAGCACTGTGCTGGAATGCCTGGACAGCAGAAGATGATCCAAGTATTTGGGTCCCAGACACACATATGGGAGACCTGGCTAGTATTTGGGGCTCGTGACTCTGGCTGACAGGAGTCCCAGCCTGTGTGGCCAACAAAAGAGCAGACTAACAGATGAAATATCTTTTTCCTGATCAAACTTTTCCTTTTTCTCCATTATTCTGCCTTTCAAATGAATATTTTTGAAAAAAATGTCACATCCAGTAAGATAGGATACACCTGTTCTTTCTTTCCCCCGTATGGTTGATACTGAGTTCTCTCCTCTGAAATGAGGTAGGTTATGTATCTTGTGTCTTCCATGGAAGCCTTTTGCATAAAGAAATAAAATTTATCTTATTGAAATATATGTAACCCTTTCCTTGTTTGACATCATTGATGTTGGGATGGGGAGTAGAAGCTGTTACAGCCTGTGACTCCCCAAATCCACCCTTTCCCACCGTCATTATGGAGATTGCTGTGAGATACCTAAAACTTCCTGGAAAAGACCTTGCAGAAAGCAGTAATTGATATTCCTTGGATGCTGGGTTAGTGTCTAACATAACACATTTGCTGGTGGTTTCTTAAGTAAGAGAACCAGAAGAGAGTTAGCCAATTTTAGTAGAGAAACTCTTTACAAAAGGTCATAAAAATGTGGTATTAAGGATTAAGTTTAAAAATGAGGGTATACATTATTCATATAAAGAATAATAGTCCAGAAGATGAATATCAAAGCTTTCATAGCAAATAAATGGTTCTACAGAATAACACCTGACCTACAAAACACAGCATTTGGAATTTTCTGTTGTTCTTGAGGGGATCATAAGAATTCATACAAAGTTTAAAAATATTCACCACGTATGATGCCAGGCAAGGATGAAATATACAAAATTATGTTTAACACAAAAAACATAAATCATTGCAGATTTTAAGAAAATTACTGTGAGAGATTTTATTGTAGCTTTGTATTCAGAATAGTGTAATTTGTGTTCAAGGTTGGGTTATATCATAATAACCAATCATATATCATACCTGGGAAATATTCAAAACTAAATACATTGCTATGCAGCCCTCATACATGCAAAGCTATTATTTACAATTGCAAAAGCAACAACTGAACTAAGTGTTTGAGAATTAATGGTATTGATACAAAATGTTTTTTGGTTTTTATGTTTAAAAATATAGCAAAAATTGCCTTAATGAGATGATCTCTAGATGTGATGTGTGATAAATCTAAGCAATGCAAGAAGGCCAATAATTATACTCTCATAGAGTAAAAAGCTGTGAAACTATAACAAAGATATTAATCCTAATTGTGTGCTTTCACAATGTTTCCCTCACATCTTAAAACGAAAAAAATTTAAGTCCTACTCTTTTAGTAGGATTTATTGGTAATGTGCTACCTTAATAAAAATACTTAGACATCTTTCAGGTTTTTGCTAAAATGAACTTACTAACAACTGACATTCAAAATGAAAATTCCCTTGTTAAACACAAATTCTTGAAAATATAAAAATGCAGGCCCTGTGCAGTGGCCTAGTGGCTAAAGTCCTCACCCTGAACACGCTGGGATCCCATATGGTCTCTGGTTCTAATCCCGGCAGCTCCACTTCCCATCCTGCTCCCTGCTTGTGGCCTGGGAGGGCAGTCAAGGACAGCCCAAAGCCTTGGGACCCTGTACCCATGTGGGAGACCTGGAGGAAGTTCCTGGCTCCTGGCTTCAGATCGGCATAACACCGGCCATTGTGGTCACTTGGGGAGTGATTTATCGGATGGAAGATATTTCTCTTTTCTCTCCTCCTCTCTATATATCTGACTTTCCAATAAACATAAATATTTTTTTAAAAGAAAATATATATATGCAGGTTCTAGAAAGTTAGTTTTATTTCCTCTTGTTGGCCACACACATTCTCACACATACAATAAAGGTTTGCATAAGAAGTCACAGGACCAGAGAAACATACTGATAAACACAAAGAATCACAAACCCAGAAAGGTATCTAAGTCAACATCCTGACAAGGATCATGAACACAAGAGTCTGCAGGACTGCAGTGTAGAGGAGAAGGACTGCCAGGTGCAGGAACTCACCAGACCACCACCCTGTAGAGGGCAGGTGGTCCTTGGTCCCAGCTGATTCTATCGTGCAGCAAGGTAGACACAGAGGCCATCACCTCCCTGCTGGCTCATTGTTTATCTTTGCAGAGATTAGCTTGTTTATTTAAAAAACCAAGTGAACCAACAGTCTACAGACTAAACAAAATATGCCAAGCAGCAGCTTCTTATTTTTTTTTAAGGTTATTATTTACCACTTCCAGACCATACCACTCACTGTCTCATAAAACTCACTTTTTAACACAGATATCCAAGGTTTAATGCAAATCATCATCATTATATACTTTCCTGGCTCAGGACAAGTTATTCCATTAGATTTTTATTTATTTATTTATTTTGGTTTGTATTTAGGTAATTACTTTTCAGCTTTATTCCAGGGCATTTTTTTTTTTCACGGAAGCAAATTCCTTGAATGAAGAAAAAACTCCAACCAAGTTTATCCTGATGTCATTTTAATCTGACAAAATGATGGAGTGATTAAAAGAATTTCCAGATTATAGAATTTTACCAGCTTAGTTACCAATGTCTTATTAACTCGCTCTTTGTAATATACTATCTTAAATGCATTGTGTCCTTAAACTCAATAAGGGTAATATTTTACATTTGTATAAAAATTAAGTCATCATTATGATTACAGAAATATCATGGTTTCATTGTGCTTAAATACTGATGACCCTAGAGTCTGAATATTCAATTTGCATTCAAAGATTCCAAGCTCATTTGACCTTTGAGTTCCTTTGTAGGATTCTTTGTTCCCTTCTCTCTCTGCTAGTATTCAACCAGGTCGTCAAGGTTTAGAAACTTCCTCCCCAAGCTGTTATTTTGCTTTTGGTGCCTAGTTTCTATGTGTTGGGTTGCAGATTCTACTTTTATTGAACAATACTTACAGTAGAACAAGTGTATTTTGGAAGAGAGCTGAAATAGTCCTCATTTTTACCACAGTTAACATGTTTCGAAGAGACTCAACCTTAGTTCTGTGTGAAGAGCGTGTACCAACTGTCTCCCCAGAGTGCTAAATGAAGCATATGAAAGACATGAAGGAAGCAAGCCCTCGTGGAAATGAGATCTAAATTATCTTTTCAAAGTTATTTTAAGATAATTTAGATACAATTCCAGTGCCTGTGACCTTAGGTTAACCAGTCCAGCTTCTAAGACTCAGTGCCCTCAGCTACAAAAAAGGAAAAACATCCTTAGCTTCCAACTGTGTGTTTATATTATGTATATTGGGTATGCTTTAAATTCAGTCTATGTTTGCATCCAGCACAAACATGATGATCAGTTGCTGTCAAGCAAATACTGTTTTCCTCTGCTAATATTTGCCAGTCAGGTATGTTACATACATGAGAGAGCAAGAGTAGAAGCGTGCCTGGCTGCTTTCTCCCACCTAGAGTAAAACAGAGCTGCCACCTGTTGATATAAACCCCCTGACATAACACCAAAGTTAAGTACAGCCACACCATGGCCATGGCAGAGTAAGACAAAATCAATGCCACCTCATAATCCAGTTTGAACTGGACCAACTATAATCATTTCCGAAAATCGGGCCAAATACTTTTCTATCCTGAGAGGATTGCACCAACACCAACATGTTTCCAGTCCCTAATACTTGTAAATATGTACACATGAAAGACCAAAATAATTGGATTCTCATTTTTCACCAGTTCAACGCATTTACAAAACAAGCCACCTTAAATGCCTAAAGAAATTCTAGAAGAAGCTCTAAAACTACATGAAAGCCATATTTTAAATTATAGCTTACAAAGAAAATCGGGAACAGCATTTTGATGCAATGGGTTAACCCACTACATGAAATGCTACACATTATGAGTACTTGCTTAAGTCCTAGCTGCTCCTCTAAGGGAATGGAATGGAAGACGTTTTAAATGGTCCAAGAACTTGGAATAATGCCACCTACAAGGGAGACCTGGATGGAGTTCAAGGTTCCTTCTTTCAGTCCCTGCTGCTGTGGAATAAGAACTCCTAGTTCCTGGTTGGATCAGCCCAGTTCTGGCTGTAGTAGCCGTCTGGGGTGTGAACCAGTGGATGGAAGTTTTTCCCCTCCCCGTCTCTTCTCTCTACAAAAACAAATTAGTCTATTTTTAAAAAGCAAATGGAACAGCAAGAGTTCACTCCAGTATTTCATCAGCCACTCAGGATGCCCACATTCTGTTCTGGAGTGATTGGCTTAAAGCTTATGCTTCACTTATAACAGGTTCCTGATTATGCATAGCTGGAGTGACAGCTGACTATGACAAACATGCTGAGATCCCGGATATCCACGTGGGAGACCCAGATTGGGCTACTGGCTCCTGGCCCTCTCCTGGCAGAACCCAGGATTGAACAAGAGGATGAAAGCTGTCCAGTTCTCTTTCTCTTTCTGCATTTCAAGCAACATAAAGAAAATAAAAACAGATACTAATTTCCACTTAGTGAACAAAACACATTCCTTGACTGTTTATACAGTATAGAGATAAGCATTCATCGAATGTTCTTGAAAGAGCTAAGCATTGTGCTAGACACAGTATCTTAGTGAATCAAAGGATGGAAAATCTTCCTCTCTGTCTCTCCTCCTCTCTGTATGTCTGATTCTCCAATAAAAAATAATTTTAAAAAATGAAAAAAGAACAATTCAACTTTAGAACGTTTTGTAACTTCTGAGGATTCCCAAAGTGAGTTGGAAGTTCACGCATGACTTGTGGAACCCTTCCTTTGTCATAAAAGCCTCTTGGTTTGGTCTCCATCAAGCATCATTCAGAACATATTGGTCAAATACCTCACCTTAAGAGACCAGCAAAAGAGAGTTTATTAAGATCCCCATGCTTTTTTACGTATAGCTAACATGCTTGTTTTATGAAATGGTTTCAAGCAAAATTGTAAGAAATGTCACTCAAGCACAGCAAAAGGAGTTCATATTAGTTCAAATTGTTCATCATGAGCTTAAAAATGTTAGTATTCTACATCTTCTTATATCCTTCCTAGGCTTTAAGACAGACCATGGTTCCTCACATATGTTGAACTAATAATTTAGAAGAAACTGTCTAACTAGTTTTCAAAAGCTTTAAATTGACTGAGTATAATTTGATGGAGTCGGCAAAGATATTTACCCTGACAGATATTCTATGGCCCATTACGTTACGCTCGCTAGAAATAGGATTGCTGCACGGGGCATACCCCTTTTCACTGTAAGGCCAATCACTGTTCTGTCTACCAATGCTTAAGTGAATCATTTGATCCTGATTTTATAGACACCTTAGTTAAGTGGCTTATCTCTTTTTATATATAATTTCATATGTAATAATTTATAATACTATAGTTATAGATGTACATGATGTCATAAATAGTATTATGCTACATAAGGTAAGCAGTACATTGGGTATCTGACACCAAGCTCTAAGGTTACTGTTATTGGCATAGTATTTGAAACATAATAAAATATTTATATAAATGTTTTATTCAGAGGTAACTGGCCAGGAATAGGCTAGCACCAGGATGTTTCAGCACCCTGAAATTAAGACAAATTGTTTTACCCATACTGACAAGTGGAGAATGAAAGACCATATCTAGGGCGAGTTCCATATATTTCATATAGACAAACTCTGTCCTACTCATCCTGCAACACAAGTTATAGTAACTTCTGATCTTCATGTCATTACTTACATTATATTGCAAATCAGAGAAGATTAAAATTTCTCTAAGTTTGCCCTAAGCAAAGGTGATGGTGGGTGCGGGAAGTAAGGGGATGCTGGCATTCCTGACTACAGATCTAGTATTTCATTGGACGTGTTTTATGAACATCATCCAATCACTGACATAATTAGTGCATGACTTTTCCTTAATCTGTGTAAGCGTAGATAAGCTATGTGATATAAGCAAGCAAAGCAATCATCATGGGGATGATACTGCTACCTGGTGCCTGTCACTTTTACTATGCTAATGTTGATTTGTCTGCACTTTTACGCTGATTCTCATCACACATAAGACAGTCTTGCTTTACTCCCATCCGATATTCATGTTTACATACTGGCAATTGTATGCTTATAAGGCCTCTTTTTGGGATTTTTTTTTTAAGGAAGAAACTGCAACTCCTTACTAATTCTATACTTATGTTTCAGGAAAAAATAGAATAAAATGTAAGTTGATTTCATGAATGATGAAATTGCAAATAGATTTCTTTAATTTATACTGCATCTATACTAACGACAACATTGACATTTTTTTTTTATTAATTACATTGCATTATGTGACACAGTGCTATGGGCACTGGGATTCCCCTACCCCTCCCCAAACCCTCTCCCCATGGTGGATTTCTCCACCTTGCTGCATTACCACAGTTCAAATTCAGTTGAGGTTCTTTCATTGGAAGTATTTACCAAGCATGAAGTCCAGGATCTTATTATCCTAGTGAGTTCAACAAATTCTTGGTGAGACCATCTCTGCTCTGAAGGTAAAGCCAGCAAAGTATCATCCCAATCAATTAAAAGCCCCAACATAACATCAAATCTGACAACACTGACATTTAAAAGCAAGTTTTTGTTCAAGATAGCAAGAACAAATAAAACTTAGAATAAATAAGATTGAGAGTTATGACCTTTTGTTGTGGATCTCTGAATTTGAGAATCTTAAAGGAAAGATGGGACCGACTTTAACATGGACAAATGCCATATTTGCACAATCATCCATTTACTGAAACATGGCTGCCATATTTTCTGAGAGATATGGTAAACCCATCAGTGAGTCCTAGTTATTTACCAGTCTAATAGCAATGGAAATACACACACACAGTATCCAAGAAAGACAATCCTTATGCATATTTAATGAAAAATAGTTACTTCTTTAATCTTTCAAATATTATCTTTTAATTTTATACTGAAGAAATGCTAAAAGAAAATGCTTAAGCAACTAAATTGAAGTATAGTAAACTTGATAGTAAACATCTCACTACTACACATCAAATATTCACTCAGTATCCATTTTTTTGCCCCTCTGGAATAGTGTTTACATTCTGAAGGCTATTTCCTTTTTTAAATTTTTATTGAAAGCCAGTTTTACAGAGAGAAGGGGAGACAGAGAAAAAGATTTTCCATTCACTGGTCCATTCCACAAACTGGCCGCAACAGTGGGTTTGTTGATCAAAAGCCAAGAGCCAGGAGATTCTTCTGGGTCTCCCCCATGAGAGTGCAGGGTCCAAGGCTTTGGGCCATCCTCGACTGCTTTCCCAGGCCACAAGCATGGAGCTAGGACATGAACTTGTGCCCAAATGGGATGCTGGCACATGCAAGGTGAGGATTTAGCCACTAGTTCAACACCAGGCCCTGAAGGCCGGTTCTTAATGGCTGCTGGTTTGTTTCTATTTAAAAGTGAAAAAATTAAAATTTTAATACACTACTATTTGTGGTTAGGTTGTGGATTTTCAACTGATATGTATCTCTGATGTATTTATTTGCCAAATTTTGCTGAAACAATTAAAAACAAGAGAATGCGTGATGGCTAGCCGGACAATATTGACTGATCTGCTGATCCAAAGTACTGGCAGTGCTTTGCTTCAGTGTTTCCTCAAATAAACCAGAACTGCTCGCATAGAACCTCTGCCATGTCTGTCTCGGGTGCACCAGGAGGCTGTGTGGTGCACAGTCGGCTCACCCCCTCCGACAAAGGGGCAGACCCACATTCAGTGTCTTTTTTTTTGTAAGATGTTACATAAATCAATATACCTCTGTACTACAGTAAAATAAACATGAGGCAACTGTCTTTGGCTGGTATTTTCTCTTACACAAATGCAAAATCAAATAACATCATTTTGTCTTACAATGTCATACAATTACGTGTAAAAAAAACAGTATGTTAGGCATGACAGAAGTACTAAAAACCTTATTTCCTGCTAATATTAAAAGGCTATTGAGATATTAAGAATATGATTACATGCTCTACTTAGAAAAGTCATCATTTTGTAAGCACACACTCAAGTGTTTCTTAGCCATCAAGTGAATTTCAGTATTCTAATACACTATAGTAATTGCCACATAAGATATTGGTTTAAATATCTTTTACATTTTAAAAAGTAGTAAAACTATCACTTTAATAATTCCTCAGAGAAATCAAATGGCAGATAAAGTGGAAGTGAAAACAATGATGACTATATGTATTAAGATGGGATTTTCTTTTTATGGCCAATGAGTTGATACTCTTGCCTACTGTCTTGCAATTATGAAAGTATTCACTACATAATGTGAGTTATTATAATGCACTTCATAATATATATCTTCCATTAACTGATTTGGTCTAACAGGCACACTTTTCTTTTAACAGAACCTTGCTAACACTTTTGCTTGATATTAAACTTGACCCAGTGTCCATGTGACAACCTCAATTCCATAAAAGTCAAGAAATAGACTTATTTCAACCTATGTAAGAATATGTCCCACTTACTGTCATTAGTAATCCTTATGACACATAAACTAGGTAATCTAACAGATTAAGACAAGCTCTTCCTGGTGCTCATTTACTCACAAGCTTGGGATACTGGAAGTAGCCAGTGCTTGGCGACCCCAGACTTCAGCATTTTGTGACACTTTGCTATAAGGTGTAGGAAAACACAGCCCAGCACAACACACTTAAATCAGGGAACTTATCAATACTTTGACCAATTTCTTACTAGCTCTATGCACATTGGTAATACCATGTGTGCATTCAAATGACCTATTATTTTGACACAAATTGATTTATATGGGCTGTCATCTAAAGAAGTTAACCATGTCCTATAAACAACCAAAAACAATTTTTCCTGAAGTCATGGAGAGCAGCAGGGACCACAGAATCGGAGAGGTCCTCTGCAGAATACTATGCCTGCTAAGATATTATTTGGGGATGGAGAAAGTTGCAATTCTAAAGATTGAGACTTTTTTTAAAAAAAGATTTATTTATTTATTGAAAGTCAGATATACAGAGAGGAGGAGAGACAAAGAGGAAGATCTTCCATCCGATGATTCACTCCCCAAGTGAACGCAACGGCCGATTTTATGCTGCTCCGAAGCCAGGAGCCAGGAACAACTTCTGGGTCTCCCACACGGGTGCAGGGTCTCAAAGCTTTGGGCCGTCCTCGACTGCTTTCCCGGTCCACAGGCAGGGAGCTGGATGGGAAGTGGAACTGCTGGGATTAGAACTAGCACCCATATGGGATCCCGACGCGTTCAAGGCAAGGATTTTAGCTGCTAGGCCACTGCGCCAGGCCCTAAAGGTTGGGACTGTTGTAGAAAAGCTACCCATATCTCATTTGTTCACTGGAACTCTGCTTTTGTGGAGGCATTGCTAACCCTCGCCCTCTACCAAGCTGAGGTGAGGAAATGAAGGATATTTTAAAGTGAAGGTACAGGGTGATTTACCAGAAAAGCAGTCTATGTAGTAATTGTTTGAGATTGGAATGGTGAGTGACTTTTTGTGGGTAATGTGCACACCATTGATGAAAACTAGGAATGTAACATCTGTCAACCAAGAGAGATGCTAACCAGATGAAGACTTCCTGGACTCAGTAGCTGAGAGCCGAAGGAAAAGCAGAGAAATAAGAAAATATCAAGCCAGAGGGACTCTTTTCCATGAATCATGTGTGAACATCAGAGGGACAACATTTGAGCACAAAGGGGAATAGACTAAATACAAGGTCACAGTTAGGAAATATGCATAAGAAAAATGGGACATAAATGTAACGCGTTTCAGTTCCCAAGGTCTCGGTCTACCTAGCATGAGGGAAATGGGAGAGCAGGAGTAATGACATACAATGGACTATGAGTAAAATTCATTGAATTGAACCTAAGTATCAATCTACCTCCTATGATATCAACATATGGGAGAGGAAAGCTTCAGATGAATGTACTCAGTGACTCTATTAAATACTGGGATTTTTCAAATCCCTCACAATTCATAAACATAGGCAAGTTTGTCCAGTCACTTAAGATGTTTTAGGTTCAGTATCTTCACTTTAAGACAACTCAGCATTCTTACTTTATACATTTATTCTGTAACCACCTATAAACCACCTGTTTTATGACTAATGTCCCTCACACCAGAGGCTTCGGCTATACAAAAATAGACTAGCAATTTTAGGTATTATATGGTAATACAGAAAATAAAAAGTTCTGTAGAGTCCACTATCTCAATTTATAAAATACTGAAAAATTCAAAGCGAGGTGAGAGACACCCATTTGTTATATTTCTCATGCACTACATACATACCAGTGTTCCAAGTGAACAAAAATAATGAAGTTATGTCCGAAAAAATGTAATGAAGTACTGACAGCTTTGCTTTCAGATGTCACAGAAACTCTCTTTTACAAAGAGATATTATTATACCCAGGATTGTAGATATTAAAGTTACACCACAGGTCTAAGAAAAGTTACATATATTCTTAAATACAAGCCTTTTTAAAAATTATATGCTTGTGCTACATGAATACAGCATTAATCACAATCTCAAAAATAGCCAAGTGAATCCCATAACCAACTTATCATCTCAAGTTGAGTTTAACTTGGAAATAAACATTGATGAATGTTACTTTGCTTTGTTTCTCAATAATGAGTTAATAAGGAACAAAAAATAGAATAAAATAAAATTGAAGACATTCCAAACATCTTTTTGTGATAACATGATGCAAAGTAATGCTTTATTTAATGAACATTTTATTTTGTTTGTCTAGAATCTTCTTTGTACAATCATCTCATATCATTCTTAATATGATATGTTTGGTTGAATATTAATCCCCACACCATAGTTTCAGGAGCTTCTTCCAGTCTCCCACATGGGTACAGTGGCTCAAGTTTGAAGCCATTCTTTATTGCTTCCCAAGCTATATGCAGGGAGTTGGACGGGAAGTGGAAGAGCCAAACATGACATTGTTTCCAAATGGGATGGCAGCCCTGCAGGTGAGGCTCAATCTGTTCCACTCTGGTGTTGATCTCATGTATATGCACATACATATTATGATAGTGCAAGAATTTCCAGTAAAAATAAATAAATAAATAAATAAATAAATAAATGAATAAATCTTTTTTTTAAGTGAAAAAAACATTCCTCAGTGGGAATATAGACACTGGGTATAAATAATAGCTGAATGGAAAAGTAACCATTTTATCCACACAGCATAAATTGTAATCACGGATCATTAAATATATGAACATAACTTTATTAACCATTGATTTCAGAGAGGTACAAAACAAAGTTTACAAAGCTATGTCTACAAACACTGAAACCTGGTTGACATCTCACTGAGGGGCAGGATGTCTTCCGCCCAAGTTAAGAATATATAGGTTTAATTCGTGGAGTCAACACTTTTGGCTCTAGATTCCTGCTAATGGGTACCCTGCAAGGCATTCGATGACAGCTTAAGTACCTGGATCTCTATCGTACAAGGGGAAAATCTGAAAGCAACACAAAGGAGTACCTGATGCTAACTGGAGGCACTTAAAAAGATGTCATAGAGAAACAGACTCAGGAAGGAGTTTTAAAGGACAAAGAGAAGCTCTTAATAACTGTCTTACAGCTGTTACAGAATTCTTAATTCAGATTCATGTACTTTATTCAGATTTATTAGAGATCCTATTAACAATATCTATTTGGGGTCATAATTTTAAAAAGAACTTGATGCCTGATACGTTAATGCTTTTAGCAGTAAAATAAACTTATTTTAAACTGTATTTCTCTATGAACTTCCTTGGAATGTCCATTACCCAGTGGTCATCTTGAAATGTGTACTACACAGTGTAAAAATTAGACCAGAGGGAACAATTTACTGCACTTCATAATGCTTGTCAATCAGCCAGGTACCTATAAATAAACCACTTTTGACAGCACCTTTGCTGCGACCCTGTTAAAAAGGGGATACTACATTCACCCTTCCCACTGTGAGTTGAGAGTTCCATGTGAAAAAGGTATGATATGAAAGCTAAAACCACAGTAGATTATTATGTCAGACAAACCATTCAACCAGTGCTAAAAATCCTCTGAACTAATCAAAGAGGCCATCATAAATTCTCAAGTTAGACACAGATTCTGGCAAAGAATTGAAAGGAAGACTTTGTCCTTCACTCAAACTGGTCATCAGGACACAGAAGTTTATGTGTACCACGTGATTTCAAAGCGACTTTTCAACATAGAACACACAGACACACAAATTGTGTGCAACCTAATTGACATGAGTGCAAGAGCTTTATAAAGATGTAGGAGAGGATTTTTGATCCAAGTGTCTCCTGGGAAACTATTCTGGAAAAAAACTACAAAGGGGGGTCATGAAAAAGAATGGCTTTTTAATGTACTAACTAACAGGAAGTTGCAAATGGTTCTTATCATGGTTTCTGGGGAGTAACTACCACAAGAGACTCAGCCAAAGCCTCCACTTTACATTCAGACTACTGCAGACTCAGAAAAAGAACTTCACCAAGGGCTTTCAAACAGCAGCTTGCTACAAAAGTAGAAAAAACATCTACATTGGTGTGCAAGAACACTTGCTGACACACTAATGTCAACTTCTTTATTTTTTAAGTTTTATTTTCCATGATACAGTTTTACAAGCTCAGGGATTTCCCCTTACACTCTCCCTAACTCTTCTCCCCACCAATGTTTTCATAAAATTATTACGATAGTATAGCTTTTCAGAAACAGTCACGTAAAATCCGTAATTCTGCTATTCAAATGTGTCGTGACATTTTAGGTATAGACAATAGTAGAAAATAGAGTATCCTATTGTCAAAATATATTTAACAGGCGTTTTGGGAGTCCCTATTTTATTCGGGAGTACAGATGATACTGCACTGCATCTAATGTCAACTTCTTTGACAGTCTCCACTACGCACTGTTAGAGTTGTTTCAACAATGTGTAACTGTTCCTCGATTTATGCCTAAGATCTTCACTTCCTTTTGCATCACTTAAAAATTTACTAAAGTACAGGCTCTCTCAATGCGCTAATCCCATATGGGTGCTGCCATTCCATAAGGGTGATCTTTTTTGTCCCCGGTTGCCCTGATGCTGATCCAGCTCTTTGCCTGTGGCCTGGGAAAACAGTGAAGGATGGCCCAAAGCCTTGGGAACTAGCACCCGAGCGGGAGACTCAGAGGAAGATCCTGGCTTCTGGCTTCATATTAGCCCAGCTCTAATGCACCAGTTTGTTAGTGAAGTAGTGGATGCAAGATCTTCCTCTCTGTGTCTTTTCTCATCTCTGTAAATTTATCTTTCATATAGAAAAAAAGAGTACAGACTCAGTCCCATTCCAATTTGGCAGAAAATGCATTTTCCTGGGTGATTTATTTACACAGTAAATTGTGAGTAACACTAGTCTAAAGAATCCCACAGCGTAAAAGCTACCAGAATTATTGTAAGTTAATCAACATCCCATTTTATATTTTATCCAGGAGGAGGCTACTAAGAGTCAATTGTGCTTGCATCCTGCTAACTAGGAGTTCAGTGTCAACATATCAGTAATTCAAAATCAGTCATTATGAAGGTATGTACAGCACAGGAATCAGACAACATTAGCAGTCATGGCTCATGGTTCATGCCCTCATCTATACTGCTGAACAAACCAAAGGAAAATGAGCCATTTAGTCATTATTCACACACAAGGTGCTGTATATTCAATTAATCAGAAGTCTAAACTAATAGATGTACAATTTTATTTCTGAAGCTGTCTACCAGTATATAGTAACATGACTTTATCTCAAGTTCGAATCTACTTTGGTTTCTGTTACAGAATTTACCAAGTTTAATTTTGTGGTGATGGCAAGGGTTAACACACATTGAACGTAAGGATTTTAATTCATTTGTAGGGAAACTGCAACTGAAGGTCAAAACAGTATGCAACAATATTAACAGAATTAGTGGATAATTCCAAGGAAATATGAATGGCATTTTGGTAACTACATCTAGCAACATCACACCAATCATATTATTATGAATAATTTATCAGGTCTATGAGACTAACCATTCTTTCTTTACTGTGAATCAGATGAAGGGGTGTTATTGTGACCTTGGAAAGTTGTGGTGGGATATGTTCCTTTTAGAGACAGTAAAATGAAACTAGCAAGAGCTGATTATTTCTGTAGATTGAGATTTTCATTAGAATGGACTGATTCTCTGATGTGTGTCACTTCACCTCCATAACCTTCATGCCATGATTTTAAAAATCTTTTTCATGAGACACGACGGAATACTATTGGAATATGAATGTCTGTAAGGTTGTCAGAAAGAGATTTATAACCACAGAGCATGAATACAGCATCTACTGGAAAACAGGATACAAAGAGCAAGCTTCTAAAGAAGTTGTGACTCACAGACACAAGAGTTTGCCCTGGGTTTCTCAGGTGAGGAAAGAATCCATGCACAAATGAGGAGACAGAGACACTTGGAAACTTTCGCTACATTACATGGTCAGTAGCTAGCCTTTCTTTCTATGGAAAGAACAAGATATTAAACTTATGGAGAGGAATTTTTATCAATCAGATGGGAGGGTATGACATATAATATTAAAACACAGCAGCATAACTTTTCATACCACATTAATATAGCAAATCTATTATTTTCTTTTCTTATACTAAATTATTTTACCTTACCAATATTTGTGCTATCTACTATGGGAAAACTAGAATTTTCAGCATATGCACACACTGATCTAGCAGCCTGCACTGTCATCTACACTTGTGCAGCATAAAGAGTGATACTAAGAAATTACACCAAGCATGTTGACTTTGCCAGTGGAAACAACAGCAGCAATAACAGTAACAACACAAAAGCAGCTCTAGATTCAAAACTAATGTTTATTATCTACATTGTCAAAGCTGGTGGCTTAGAAACTATCCCCAAGCCTTATCAGAAGCCCCAGAGTTGCTCTACCACCTTCAGAAGAGAGTAACAAAAGGATCATCAACGTCACCTCGTTCAGAGACCTCTGTTTCATCATAACCAAAGCAAACTTCAGGCCTGATGTTTTCATAACTTGAG
The DNA here is from genome assembly GCF_017591425.1 of Ochotona curzoniae. Taxonomy (NCBI): domain Eukaryota; kingdom Metazoa; phylum Chordata; class Mammalia; order Lagomorpha; family Ochotonidae; genus Ochotona; species Ochotona curzoniae. The sequence goes on from NW_024466502.1 coordinate 14,374,421, forward strand.
AGCATAGAATTTAGACAATACTTATTTTTTGGTTCTCTCTGTACGACTTGTCCTCACAGTAATTTGATCACCCACGCTAAACAAAGAAAGGAATCACATGAAGAGCAAGGCACAGAATTGGCATTCGAGACTCCCAAATATTTTCAAGACGTGCCAATGAGAGGAAAAATTCTGATTTATTGTAAGCTTTTTATGTGTCTCATAGATGCTAAACTGGTATCTCAAAAAATTAAAGGTGACTACTATATTAGTCTTTGGTTGGTGCTAGAATAATCAGAAAGTTAACATTTTTTAAAGATGTATTTATTTTTATTGCAAATTCAGATATACAGAGATGAGGAGAGAAGAGAGAAATATCTTCCATCTGATAATTCACTCCCTAAGTAACCACAATGGCCGGTGCTGCGCCAATCCAAAGTCAGGAGACAGGAACTTATTCCTGGTCTTCCACATGGGTACAGGGTCGCAAGGCTTAGGCCGTCCTCAACTGCTTTCCCAGGCCACAAGCAGGAAGCTGGATGGGAAGTGGAGCTGCCGGGATTAGAACTAGCGCCCATATGGGATCCTGGTGCATTCAAGGTGAGGACTTTAGCCGCTAGGCCATCACGTAGGGCCCAGAAAATTAACATCTTAAAATGAATTTGTTGGGCCTGGCATGATAGCCTAGTGCTTAATTCCTTGCTAGGCATGCACCAGGATCCTATAAGGTCTCTGGTTCATTTCCCGGCTGCTCCACTTCTTGCCCAGCTCTAAAAAACAAAAAAAAACAGACTATAAAATCATTTGTTATCACTTGGTTTCAGCAAACTAAAGGGCTAAAGAAAATATTCTGCTTAGAGTTTCACAAGTCTGAAGTTAAGGTGCTGACTGGGAGGTTTGTATTCTTTTCTAGAGACTTGGGGAAAAATTCATTTCTCACTCATCCAGTCAAGCTCACACTGATGGCAGGACTGAGGGAGCCATTTCTTTGCTGGGTAACACATAAGAGCCATTCTCCATTTCAGATAACACCTGGACCCTTCAGCTGATGCTATCTCCTCCATCAACAAACCAAGCAATGGTAGGCTGCCTTTCTTCTGCTTTGAGATCCCGCCACCATGCCCCATCTTCCACTGCATGTTTCTGATACTCCTATGTTTTATATGGAGTTACAGCACTACTTTCTTCTCCCTCTTTTACAAATCCTTATGATCACAATGGACCTCCAGGATGATAATTTTAATAGTCTTGGAGCTAAATTTGTAGCACAACTGTTTAGGGCACTGCTTGCAACACTGGCATATCAGGGTGCCAGTTAGAGTCCTAGTAATCCACTTTTAGTTAGTCTCCCTAATAATGTACCTGGGAAAATAGCTGAATATGGCCATGTACTTGAGACCCTGCCACCCACACTGGACACCGCGATGAAGTCCCAAAACCTTAACATGGCCAGGCCCAGCCTCAGCTGTTGCAGTCACTCAAAGAGTGAATTAGTAAAAGAAAGATTTCTCCTTCCCGTCCCTTCTGTCACTCTGCTGATCAAACAAACAAAAACAAATATTTTTAAGAGTCTTTCTTATACCAAATACCTTTCCCATGGAATTTTTCATATACAGGAGTAACTTGAGGGAATGCAGAAAAGGAGAACCAAAACTCTTATCTAACATTAATAGTCATAATTATTGACATATATATTATACATATGCATGTATGTGTATGTATCTGTATAAAAGGCAACTAAATAAAGCACATGCTAAATTGCTTTTGTGATGCAAATCAAGGCAAAAGTCAACCGACATAAATTTTGATGAGTGAATTTTTTGTGCTTATTATGACCGTCTCAAGAAAATTTTACAAACTAATCATATAAAACAGTCTGAAAAATTCTTTTGGGAAAATACTGGTTCAACATTCAATAGTTGCCTTCCAAAGAGTAAAAATCAGCTTTTACATAACACCACTTCATAATTAAGTGGAGAAATCTATAATATTGTCTCTTTTTTTTAAAGATTTATTTATTGTTTTTATTGGAAAGACAGATATACAGGGAGGAGGGACAGAGAGGAGGATCTTCCGCCGGATAATTCACTCCCCAAGTGAGCACAACGGCCCATGCTATGCCGCTCCAAAGCCAGGACCCAGGAACTTCTTCCGGGCATCCCACATGGGTGCAGGGTCCCAAAGCTTTGGACCGTCCTTGATTGCTTTCCAAGGCCACAAGCAGGGAGCTGGATGGGAAGTGGAACTGCTGCCAGGATTAGAACCAGCGCCCATATGGGATCCTGGCACATTCAAGGCGAGGACTTTAGCCGCTAGGCCACGCCACCAGGCCCAATCTATAATATTTTCAATCATGTTTGCAGTTACTGAGTTAATTTTAGTTTAAAAAAAGGTTTATTTATTTGAAAGAGAGAGAAAGAGAGAGAGAGGGAGGGAGGGAGAGAGAGGGAGAGAAAGATTCTTCTATAAACCAGTTCACAAAAATGGTGATCAAAGCCCTGGCTGAGGCAAGGTAAAGCCAGGGACTTTATCAAGGTTTGCTGTGCAGGTGCAGAAGTTCATGTAGTTGGCCATCTTGATCTACTTTCCAACATCATTCACAGAGAGCTGGATTATAAATGGAAAATCCAGGGTATGATGCTGCACCCATTTGGGGTGGCAATAGTTTATGTAACATCTCCACCTGGTATGCAGCAATGCTCTCCGCAAAGCACATTCTCCACCCTGTGTTTTCCATCACACAAAATGTTAGAAAATGATGATATGTCAGGGTTTTCCCCCCTGTTTCTTTTCATGTTCAGGTTTTTAAATCAAACCATTAATTCTTAGTTCTTTTGAAAACTAAGTTGGATGAGCTGTGCTTGGGCTTCCTTGGAAAGTCACTGTGAGACGTCAGATGTGGTCCACGTTACCTGCCAGCCTTCCTGGTCTATGTGACCCACAGCCTAGCTGCCAGCTCTGAGTGTTGTACCTGACCTACAATAGCACTGAAGAATCTAGAGACTCATGTTGGGTTGCAGGATCATCTGGTGATGCCGTCCTGCCCTCCCCCCTCTTAGTCTATTTAAGTTTTTGCTTGCCTTACAACAAATGGACATGTTCAAGCATGCCACCTCCAGAGCTTTGCTGCTGCTGAACACTGTCACCTCACCCCATCGTTGTTCACAGGGGCCTGCTGGTCAGGAAACCACCAAGAAAGTTGTCATAAAGGTTATGGAAAGAAAGTTGTAGTGACTTCCCCTAAACAAATGTCCACGGAGTATTTGACTGCAGGCTGTGTCTGCATATGTATTCAATAGTTTTATGTCCATTTTTTGATGAATTTGAATTTGATCACAGACACATGAGTGATGGATGCTGTACACAACGGCATTAGCATATCCACTATGTGTTGAACACACAGACAACATAAGTCTTTAGGCCTTGTTTATTATCTGTTGGTGCCACTGGCATGCATGAGGTTCATCAATGACCTAAACAGTTCTATGTGGTACATGACTAAATTCAAAATACAAGCAGAAGTGGTCGGCAAGAAATCTCAGAAAAATCATCAGGTTACATTTGAAATGTGGTTAAGTGACCCTGAAACAGCGTCTGGGGGAAGGATTTACTAAAGTAACAGGGCTAAATTCACTAAATGATTAAACTTAGCCCAGTACTAAATGTCTTAATAAAGGATCTGAGTATAAATACCTGAAGGACAGCATACATGCAAGCACTATACTATCAGCATTTATAAACAGTCACGATTTTACTTAACAGAATCACAGAACTAAGATGTGAATATATATCACAAGCCTTTTACTTTTTATTTATTTATTCATCTTTAGCATTTACTTTGCTTCTTTGGTGTAATCAGACTGTAAGAAAACTACCATAACGACCATACACAACATGTCAACAATAAGGAAATGTCATGGGCAGTATGCACTAACCTGTCCAGAGCTCTTTGATGGGGGGTACTGAGACGTGGTGTAATTACTTATCTTCATGCCTTTTAATTCAGATTTATTGAGAAAACAACTCAAGATTCACAAAAGAGCTTCCTGGAATAATTCATAGTTACCGTAAGTTTATTAATTTAGGCTTTGCTTCAACAGCATACCCTGTTTAGTATAAAATGCTGGATACTGAAAAAATATGGAAATAATGAATGCATTAAAAGAGTTCTAAAGATACAGTGATTTATATTTGGTGCTTTTAACTATTATTTCACTAACTTTAAATTTTATGACAGTGAAGCTTATATCTTGCTTATTATTATACCACACCATTTGTAGTCCAGTACTTTGTAAATAATAAGCATCCTACCAATATTTCATTGATATATTTGTATTGTGAATTTTAAAATTTCAAATTTGGCCTTACAAAATACCATCAGGAAAATTTACAGGTGTAAAAACATCACACTTGACTGCAACATTTTACTCTCCTTTCTAGAACACCAAAGATATGCCTGATTTTAAATCATGTTTATGAGCTTCAAGTTAATTAACCAGATTCTAATGTTTTTAAGCAACATAAAACCCGCACTGTTTTACAACAGTTTTAACACATATACACACACACAGAAATTAGTACAATTCCTAAAAAGATTTTGAAATGATTGCATACTATATCATTTAGCATTTGAATCTTCAGAGTTATACTTCTGAGGCAAGGAAAAAATATTCTGTTTATTGATGAGAAAAGATCTTGGATTGGGCATCTGGTACAGCAGTCAGAATTTTATCTGAGCTACATTTGGTCCTCACCAGAGTTCCTGAGTGTGGGTCCCAGTTGCACTGCCTCTTCCAGTTCTCTGCTAATGTGCATGCTGGAGCCGGAGGCAGTGACTCAGGCACTGGATTCATGCCATGAACAGGAAGAACACTGGTCAGCCCCTTTGGCTACCACTCCAAACGTGTGGGCCACTGGGCGGAAAAGCTAGCCAATTAAATGTTTCTATTTCACTCTCTTCCTCTGCTTCTCAAATAAACTAAATGAAATTTTATCTACAGATAAAAAAAAAGGTTGGATGACCTAAACATTTTACTATGGATCATTTGCATAAGCATAATTGAAGCACCAACACCTGGAGCAGGAAATCATTGGGACTCCCTTCATATCTACTGTCTCCATTCTCATTACAGAGAAAAATGTAACAGTTCTCCATACTATTTTCCATTTAATTACACTAAGCCCACATAAATATATGTATGTTTCAAAAAAAATTATCTTAATTAGGGAAGAAGGGAGGAAACAAGTGCTTAAATCTTTCAATTTTTCATGCCAAATTAATCGTTCAGCTGATGATATAAATCTATTTTTGGAGATTTTAGGGGCTAAAGTAAAATAATTTTCTAAAAAGAATGATGGCAATGTCACTAAATTTGTTAAACACTGAGTAAAGTATATTTATGAATCTCAGATTTGTACTACTACTACTAATAAAGATAAAATGTAATAAGTTTGATCAGGCTAATGGTAAAACAAAATGATTTAGCTGCTGATGATATAAATACATCTTAGAATTAATTCTTCCTGGAGGTGTTTTGCAGCACACACACAACGTAAAATCGTTTTATATAAATGATCTAATGGACCTCTAGAACATTACCACTTTCAATTTTTATTTTTTTTTTAATTTGAGAGGCAAAATGCGAGGGAGAGGAGGAAGAGCAGAGAGAAAGGAAAGGGAGGGTGAGAGGAAGGGGAGGGAGGAAGAGATTGCCTATCTGCTCATCCACTGTGCAAATGCCCGCAAGAGTGGGGGTGAGCCAGAAATCAGAAACTGAACTCAATCCAGGCATCAACTGTATACAAGAGGCATCTAATTACTGAAGAATCACCACTGCCTTCAAGGGTCCTACTAGCAGAAAGCTGGAATCCAAAGCCAGCATCAAGAATCAAAACCGGAGATGGGCACTGTGGTAAAGCTGGAAAAGCCACTGCCTGAAATGTTAGCATCCCCTTCGGGAAGAGTTTTGTGCTCTAGCTGCTCCACTTCCATCCAGCTCCCTGTCAAAGGACTGGGAAACGCATGAAGGAAAGCCCGAGTCCTTGGGCCCAGGCTACCTTCAAAGAAGACAGAAGAAGCTCTAGCATGCTAGGTTTGGCTTGGCCCAGCCCTATGATGAGTGATCAGGGGAGTGACCAGCAAAGAGAGGATATGTCTCTCCTTTCTAATAAACAAAGTGTCGATCAGGCATCTGGTGTGGGGCATGGATCTCCAAATCTTTAAGCTGAAGATCTGACCCCTAAAGGATGACTTTTAATGAAAATATGATTTTGATTAAAACAAACATGATTCATATCAGATGGATTTCGCTCATGAGAAGTAAATGACTTTTTAAGATTTCTTTGTTGGGAAGGAACAGTTAGAGAGACAGATAAAAGGTATGGGGACAGAGGTCTTCCATCCACTTGGTCCACTTTCCCAATGGTCACAGGATGGGCCAAGTGGAAGCCAAGATCAAGGATCCTCACCCATCTTGTGGGTGGCAGAAGTCCCACCATTTGACTCACCATCTGCTTGTTTTTTTCTAGGGCACATTAGTGGGGAACTGGATTTTAAGAGCGGCAGCCAGGATTCTGACTGGCATATCAATGGGGGGGGGGGCTGCTGTTACATTCACAAATTTAATCCATTGAGCCACAACAGCAACACCAACAGAAAATTTAATAGCACCAACTCTGCTTAGGTATTTATTTCAGTATGATTTTCCTTTTCTCTACTTGGGATTTGGTTTTTATATGTTTGTGTGCCTTACCATTGATGAATTTGACATACAGTAACAAATAAAATGGAGTATTAATATAACTGTCCTGTCTGCAATGAATGTGAAATGATGATTTGATGCACAGAAATTCAAGCTATGTTTTGAAGTAAAGTAAATCTACACAACAATAACATTTAAAATACACCAAGTAAACTGAAAATTAAATATTTCTGTAATATGTCACTGACAAAATCCTCTTCTTTTTGAAATACAACAGTGTATTCATGTCCTGATATGTAAAGTAGTCTTGAAGTGTTAATACCAATGCCTAAATAATAATGCCATCAGAGATTCAATCAAAAACAGAAATTTCCATTGACGCCTAAGTGACATTTTCTTCTTAGCAGTAGAACTGAGTAAACAGGGTAATGAAAGAAAAAAAATCCTGCATCGTTTTTCCTCTTACAAATATTTAATAGAACAGCAATATCTGTAAATGCTGGTGACCTTAACTTTGACTGGAAATGTCAGATAACCACCTCAAATTTGAGTGTATATATATAGACACTACATTACAAAACACACAAAACTGGCATACAAATTCTTGATGATGCATTAATCATAACTATAATTTTCCACACTTTTTCAAATAAAGGTTATACTGAAGCATCTATTCCTATAAGGCAGGGTTGTAAGCAAATTAACACTAAATTAATAAAAAAAAAAATTTAAGGCACAAAATTTATCAGCTCATGACTGAGAGATATAAACAAAGGAAACAGGATGGCCCAAAACAGGTGTACAAAGCCTCTTGTTGCAACACATAATATTATAGGAGTGTAGGTTGAGGGATCCACAGTAACTGAGTAGTGTATGGCCACGGTGACCAGCAGAAATGGGATATGACAAGAACTAAAACACAATCACATTCCTAGGTGTCTGACCAATGGCAATCTTCAGCGATGTGACAAAGATTCCATTGGACAAAAGAAGACAAACACTGCTTGCCCCTACTTTGTTGTACAATACACTCATGTGGTGAGCTACCTTCTTACCAAACCATGGTAGAAATAAGTTCCTTATGTGTTCTGGGCATTAATCTTTTGTCAGATGGCTCACAGATAATTTTTTCCCCAATCCATAAGATGTCTCTTTATGCAGGTTTTCCTTTTTTGTGTAAAAACATTCTGAGCTTTATATAATTCCATTTGTTCAGCTTTGTTTTTGATGCCTGTGACTTGGGGATCTTGTCTAAGAAGCCATCAACTACAGCGATGTCTTGAAGAGTTTCTCCAACAATTTCTTCTACGAAATGCATAGTCTCAGGTTTTACATCTAATCATGTGATACTTTTGAGTATATTTTTGTACTTGGTGAAAAGATGGATCTAATTTTATTTTTCTACATAAATCCATCTTGCTTTGCATGTGACAGTTGTAAAATAGCTTATCTTTGCGCCCAATATATGATCTGAGCACTTTGTCTACAATCAGTTGCCTCTATGTACATACAATATTTCCTGGGCTCTCTGCTTCGGTCCTATGATCTACATGACAGTTTTGGTGGCAATACCAAGTTAGCTAATTAATACAGCTTTTTAGTATGCTTTGAAGTCAAGTGTTGTAATATCCCCAGCTTTATTTTATTGACTCAGGATTATCTATGCTTGTCTGTATCTTTAGTGGTTCCATATGAATTTTAGGAGTTTTTCCTACTTCTGGACATATTGCCATTGTGTTATTGATATTTCAATAGGAGTTGCACTGAATTTTATAGACTGCTTTAGATAGTAAAGACATTTTAATAATGATTCTTCCAATCCATGAACAAGGAATGTCTTCCCATATTTTTGTGTTCTTCATGGCTTATTCTCACAATGCTTGATATTTCATTGTGGAGATATTAGCTTCTTTGTTTAAATTTATCCCTAAAGACTTGATATTTTGTGGTTACTATAAACAGTGTATCTTTCTTCAATTTTCTGACAGTTTGACACATACAGTCTTTATTTATCTGAGGCATGTTTCTTCTATACCTAATCTGTGGAGTTGTTTTTTTTTTTAATCCTGAAGAGTGTTGAATCTTATCAAACACTTTGCATCTTTGAGATGGATGGTATCATTCTTTATTTTGTTGGTGTTATTTATGACATTTATTGATATGCAAATGCTGAATTATCATTGCATTTCTGGGACAGAGTCCACTGGACTGTAATGTAGGATAACATTTTTCTTCTTAGGTTCTCACCAGGGCATTTAAAAAAATAGGTATGGTTTCCTGATGTTTTTTGCTGCTTTTAAGACTGCCAATTTTTGTTCTGGCACATAATTAAGTTACTTAAACTCAGTCTATAACTTGTTCATAAGTTCCATTCAGACAGATAGAAAATAGCTTCAGTATGGAACTAAATTATCTGATTGGAAGGTTACTAATGCTCAGATTATTTTGTGTGCTAATCGCGCATCTCAAGATTTCCACTGTGTTCAGGAACTTTTCCCAGTCTTGTATAAATTGCTCTGTTATGTTCCAATGCCTCCCTCTGCTTTGGGTAGTTATCTGTCATATGCAAATCAATACTGAGACAAAGGTTTGAGGAATCCTCAACTTGGAGTTCCGTGTCACTGTCTAATACCCTCCTCTCTGGGCTTTTGCTTTCTAAGACTGTGTGAATTCCAGTCTCTGCTTCCTCCACACAGTGAGACACAAACTCTGCTATAGTTCTTGCTCCAGTGCCGTGACCTGGAAACTCCAGACAACCAGGTTAGGCACAGGTCTGGGTCACCTTGTACACTTATCTATTTCTCCCACTTCCCATACTCTGACTTCCGCCCAAAGTAATCATTAAGCCATCATTGTTCAACAGTATGCACACAAACACATGCAATTTTCTATTTGCTTAAGACATAAGGGTAAACATGGTCTATCTTACTTCATCCTGGACAGAAGCATCAGCATCCCCCGAATTTAATAAAGAATCTGCATTGATGGCATTTTGGTATTAAGACGAAGGAAATACTCTTATACACCCAGAACACAGAATTTGTTTGTTTTTATATATAAACTTTGCAGAAATGTAAGAATTAAGCAATATGTTCTTAAATCTAAATAAAAAGTTTATTCTGAGTTTTCAGGAACTTTCAGAGCTTGCATTTGGGTTCTTCGTAATGAGAAAAAAATCAAAGAATCCATTTCTCTGTAGGGTAAATTACACACTTGAACTTTCAAAGGCAACAGAAGAATTGTTAGTGACAGTGCTCAAAAAAGAAAGATGTATTGCTCTTTTTTATTACTGAAACAGATGTCTGAAAATTGTCTCGATCTGTTTCTCTCTAATAGAACTATGTTCCCTTGCCCTAGTTTGACAAACATGTTTGCCTCTCTTGGTGGAAACTGAAAGCAGCTAATAATAGCTATGTTCTCCGTAGTCACATGCTATCAAGGTCACAGCATCTTCTAATCTCGAATCACAGATTTCCTTTCTAGCATTTCCACACATTTCTCTTGGCTTCTAACTAATGTAGACCGAGGCCCACTCTGCACTGTCTATGAACTGGCTATGGTTTGAAAGAAGCAATCCATGGAGACTAATAAAAAGAAAACAACACCCCAAAGGAATAATATGCAAACCCAAAAGGATATTTGAAACAGGCTAAAGGCATAAAATGTAAAGCTCACTTTGGGTCAGTGACAGGATGAGACTACTTAATTTTTCTCCATTGTTTTTCCTAAGATAAAAAGTTATACTAGTAGTAATTACTATGTTTTTATAATTATACCAATTACATGTTTGAAAATCTGTCTAGACAAGATTTTTCAAAATGTTCTTAGGCTCTTAGACAAAAAAAAATAAACTGATGTGTTGTAATGACATCACACAAGTTGATGCATGAAAAGCATCAGATGTTTACCATATTAATGAAGTCAGAAATGGAAATATCAAGCAGAACTTTGAAAAATACCACTTTCCCTGTGTCTTTAGATATAATTCTATCATCTGCTGAAATCGTTCTTGAGCCAATCTTTGTTTCTTGTTCATAAAAGATCAACTCTATTCCTTCCCTTCCTTTGAGGCAGAAACCCTTCCTATTCAGATTCTTTGCTGTGGCTTAGTCTCCAGATTTACCCCTGAACACCATCTTCCATTCCCCAATAGACACTGACAGGCCACAAAGCAGATATTTGGAAATAACTTCTGTTCACTCAATTTTATAATCTTTCTAACTTCAAATACCCATAAGCCTGACTCTCCATCGAAATCCAGACTGTCACTCAAGAAAGACAGTGGTAACTCAAGAAAGTTGCTGACTTTAGAATTTAACTGTTGTTTTTTCGTTCCAGAACAAGAACTCAAGACAGAGACTTGAATTATTGATAACAAATAATCCAGTTGTGATACAGTAATTAAAGGGACAGTATCTTAAATGTGTTCCTAAGGCTAACAAAAGGGTTTCTGTCTCCAATTCAGTGTTTCAAGTGTAGCACCAAGATTTTTAAGTGGGAATGGATTGTCTTATCATTCAGTGTATTTATTTTTCATTATTTGAATTAATAAACATTGTTGTTAAAAATTCAAAGTATTTTGCATGAAATAGAAACCCCCTGCTTTGCACCCAGCACAATAGCTTAGTGGCCAAAGTTCTCACCTTGCATGTACCAGTATCCCATATGGGCACCAGTTCTAATCCCAGCAGCCCTGCTTCCCATCCAGCTCCCTGCTTGAGGTCTGGGAACGCAGCCAAGGACGGCCCAAAGCCTTGGGACCCTGCACCCATGTGGGAGATCCAGAAGAGCTCCTGGCTCCTAGCTTCGGATTGGCTCATCCCCAGCCGTTGCAGCAACTTGGGGAGTAAACCATAGGATGAAAGATCTTCCTTTCTGTCTCTCCTCCTCTCGATATATCTGGCTTTCCAATCAAAATAAATAAATCTTAAAAAAAAAGAAAGAAAAAAGAAATCCTCAGCTTCCATGAAATAAACAGTGGGTTCCATGTCAATGATCACATTCCCATATAACATGAACCTCTTCATCTTCACTACTCCTTATTGGTACCCTAGTATTAAGGCTGAGTTAGAACTGTTGTTATTTAATGAGAAGACCACATCACTCACTTACCTAACTAGCCTATCGCACAGATATTAATGCTTAAGATCTTGGCAATAAACAATATTCAGTTGCTCTCTTCAATGCAGCGTTAATAACAATGAATCAGGATTTGTTCTGTTTTGTTTAATTTTTTTTAAATCATTCCACTTTCAGCATTCTCTTTCACAGAAAATGGCATTTCCTCTTTTCGTTTCTCTGACCCTCATAAAGTCACAATGGACCGAGTTTTTCACTCACACCAATATCCAGTCTATCAACTGCATGCATTGTTTCTCATCATTTGACTGTCTGAATAGTCAAAGTTTTATAGCAAATCTTATTTTGTGCAATGACTGCATATTTACTACCTTCTTCTAAACATTCTAGGTGCCCTTTCCTCACTCTAAACATACACATCAATTCACTGAGCTAAAAAGGCAATGATTTTGAGTTTTTGATTATAGTAACACCAATCAGTTTAAGATAAATCAATAACATTTCTTGATATTTTTCTTCCTGTCTACAAACATGCTTCAGTTGGCTTCTCTAAACTTTCCATTATTTTATCTGTACATTTTAATATATTTATTCTTATACACCTGATATTCTCTTAAATGATTTTAAGTATTTTTCTACTGCTACCTTTAAAGAGAACATAAATGAACTTTTCATATTAGCTACATTTTATATACACCCTTATCTACCACCTTGTGAAAACTTTATATTATGTAAAATATTCCCAGGTATCATATGTTTTGGATATGGAAGATATCGATATGGATTCTAGCACACAGCTTGTTCAGGGTCACAATGGTAGAAGTCACACTTTTCCCACCCATGTCATCATGTATGCCCTCCTGTCAGTCAAAAGAAATTTACCTAGCCTTACCAGGGACCAGAGAGGGAAAATGCCACGTAACCATTCCTTTTCAAGCCCTTTAAAACCCAAGCTGAGGAGCGGAACGGTCCCTTGCTCACTGGGGGATGACAGGCTCCCAGACGCACAGGACAGAAGGAAGCAGCCTGTCTCCCCTCATCTTTTCCCTTCCTGGCCCACTCTCCCCGATGACCTGTGTGCGTCTGGATTCCTCACGTTTGGAATTAACTTGATCACTGTCTTAGGCTGCATCAGTGCCTTCACACAGAAAATTCTTTTAAATAAGAGGCAAGAACCTATGATATAAAAATAGGCTCATTCCTAGACTACCACAACATCTTATGGCAAAAATCATCTTATTTCTAAAATTTATCATTCACTAATTATTGTATTTTATTACTAACGACCAAAGACACATGCATAAGTCATATAGCTCTCAGACGTTAACCTGAGACAGTTTCTTCATGGTTTCACTTGTGCGTTGCAAAAGAAGGGTCTTAGATTGTTCCTGACTCCACCCAGCGCATCGTTTTCCAGGCACCTGACTCCACAAAGAAGAAAAGTCCACCGAGTTTTGAAATGCCAGTGAAAAGATGGCTCAGCTTTGGCAGCCCACCCTTAAGCTGCAACAGGCCCAGCTGAGGAAGCACTGGCTTGTTGCCACGTATTCTCTCACTCCACAAGCCCAGAGATGGCCACCCTCTGCAAATGTATTTCTTGTTAATATTAAATCCAGTTCGAGTCTGAATTCTTACCCACTTGCCCCATTTCTTCTCTGTTCTGTGTCCTTTTTTCCAACAATTACTTCGTGAGGTAGGACATTCAAAACCTATTAAAAAGTAATTGTTACTATGCAATTTACTATCTTGTTCCTGATTTTAAATAGTTTACCGGTACTGTTTTCAAATTCAACCCTTTGTTATTTTTAAAATGGATTTTCAGTGTTTCTGCTGAGTCATTTTCTGGAGCTTGTGTTTGTACTTTATTGTATATGTTTTCATCTCTTGCTTGCTCTCAGAATTTTGTCTTTTCCTTCAGTTTTTGATAGGATCATCTGTATCTTACTGAATTCCTGCTTGGTTGCATTGGATTAGATACTTCTATACATCTTATAGGCAGATTTTGATATTTCTTGCAAAGTAAATTTTTTCAGGCATTATTGCTATAAAATAATTTATTATCCTTTTCTTTCTTGTCTACATGCAACTCCAAAAAAAAAAGTTTTGGTCTTTTGGACGGTCCCAGAATTCTGGCAGGCTCTCACAATGTATTTAATTCTTTTGACATTTTCTCTCTTGTGATGGACAATTAAAATTTTTTTGTTCCATCTCACTGGTTCTTTCTTTTATTTAACAAGTCTGCTTCATGGTTTTCTTTTTATCTTTTCACTTTAATCAGTATATTCTTCACTTCTGAGATTTATATTTAGAAACTAAGTTTTCATTTTTTTTTAAAGATTTATTTTTATTATTTTTTCATTGGAAAGGCGGATATACAGAGAGGAGTGACAGAGAGGAAGATCTTCCGTCCGATGATCCACTCCACAAGTGAGCGCAACGGGCCGATACTATGCCGATCCGAAGCCAGGAGCCTCTTCCGGTTCTCCCACGTGAGTGCAGGGTCCCAAAGCTTTGGGCCGTCCTTCTCAGGCCACAGGCAGGGAGCTGGAAGGGAAGCGGGGCTGCCGGGATTAGAACCGGCGCCCATATGGGATCCCGGGCATGCAAGGCGAGGACCTTTAACCACTTGCGCCACCGCGCCGGGCCCAAGTTTTCATTTTTTTGCCAACTTTTCTTGAGTAGTTTTTGTATTGTTTTCACAAATTCTTGTAATGTTTACCCTTCTTCCTGCCCCAGATCTCTGCAAGCTGTTCTAGCAGTTCTCAACATCACCACAGTGAGATAAGGATCCCATCAGGTGAACAGTTGAGTCATGGTGCTCACATGATGATGTTGAGCAGTGCTACAACCATTATAATTTGTGTTTAGGTCCCAGCACAATAGCTCAACCGTCTAATCCACCATTTGATAGCTCATGTTGGCTGCTCTACTTCCCATCCAGTTCCCTGCTTGTGGCCTTGGAGAGCAATATAACATAGTCCAAAGTCTTGGGATCCTGCACTCCTGTGGGAGACCCATAAAAAGCTCCTGGATCCTGTCTTCAGACTGGCTCAGCTCTGACACTGGGGCAACTTGAGGAATGAATGAGCAGATGGAAGATCTTTCTATCTCTCCTTCACTTCTCTCTTTAAAATCTGCCTTTGCCATAAAAATAAATACATCTTAAAAACAAAACAACAACAAAACCTGCGTTTAGTGGATAGCAGACTGCTCAGAGAAGGAGCTGGCACTGTGATATAGTAAACTAAGCCTCCCCGTGTGGTGTGAGCATCCCCTGTGGGTGCCAACTTGAGTCCCGGCTGCTTCCCTTCCAGTTAAGCACCCTGCTAATTCACCTGGGAAGGCAGTGAAACATGGCCCACGTCCTAGGGATCCTGAACCCACAGGGGAGAAACAGAAAAAGCTTCAGGCTTCTGGCTTCAAATCAGCCCTGCTGATTTGGTGAATGAACTAGTAGTTGGAACATTTGTATAATAAAAGAATGCATAGGAAAGAGATTAAGGGGCCCTTGTATATTTAGGGTGTCATACAATATGACTGGCCCTCTTTGCAAGGTTCCCATTAATTCTCTCTTGTTTGGACTTTTATTTTCCAAGAAGCTTAAATAAAATAAGGTTTTTACATAATGCAGACTAATGCATTCATGAAAATAGGTATTTACCACTTCACCTTCTAATAGGAGGACTATTAAAAAAAACACTCTTCCTTGATTAACAACTGCCTCTTCTTGAAGTTTGGATGAAGCTGGAAAAGGAAATACCATGAGAAGTACTCCTCAGCCATCTGTTATCTAGGTTCTCCCAAAGCATGGATTTCTATTTGTCCCAAAGCTACTGAGGTTAGAGTATAAAGTAGAAGTTAAACCCACTGTTTTCTTTTTATCCCCAAATAGATGCATCCCTTTGCACCATACCTCAGGATTAGGTAGCCTCCCCCTAGTTAAAAACAGAGTGCTACAATGAAACATACAGCTTTAAGAAAAAATAAAAAGTAGCATGGCATAAAGTGATTTCTGTTGCACTTCAGAAGGAAGAATAATAATTGTAGTTTAAGCACAAAAATATTAGCACAAACACAAACTAAAAGCATTGTACTCTTTCTCCCTATTATTGGAAAATTGAACTTCAGTTGGTCTTCCAAACCCAATGACTAATTAGCAATTTCCTGCTCTCCTGGGCTCCTGGGAGGAAGGCACAGACATATTGATCTAACTGATTGTGAAGTATCACTTTGCAGTAAGTGTCTAAGTGGTGTTGTAACACCCGGTACTTTCTAATAGCCAGAAAGCCAGACACTATCAAACCTATCATGTTATTAAAAAATAAGACAAAGCTGGGTCCCATGATACATGAGACAGAAAACAAATGGTTGTTATAAAATTCATATCCCATAAAGATACAGTTTCATGTATTATCTAATTAGATATTTGAAATATTAAATATACAAGTAGTGTGGTAGATTACAGATGGAGACAAGATACACTTTACTAAGTAACATTGTAGTAACTGAAAGCAAAGTAAACAAATTTTTGTACAAATGCTATAACTATAAACTACCTAAAGATAAATTTTGAATACCTGGTTGCAGCTAGACATGATGTTATTCTCTGTATTGGCCAAAAATTACAACATTATCTTAAAAACAATGTGAAGAAATGGAAATGTTTTCTACAGGAAATTGACTCCAAAACATTCATACTTTTTAAACATACATTACCATTGCCTTTGTCCATTTGGGCCAAAATGAAAACATAACTAGATGAGTATTTCATAAACAGCAGATATTGCCACCCACCATTCTGAAGGCTGACAAGTCCAGCATCAGGAAAAGGCAGATTTAATGTCTGTGTGTTTCTTAAAGACGGCTGCCACTTTCCATCACATGGTAGAAGAGGTGAGCACACGCTTCCTTGGGGCATCAATCATGGCCATGCAGGTAGAAGCCTAATGGCCTGGCAACTTCTGTGAAACTCAATCCTCCAAACACCACCAGATGGTAACTTGGTTTTCAACATCTGAGTCTTGGAGAAACATCGGAATATACAGATTTCACTATGATGGCCAACAACAGTGGTACGTAGAAACTGGTTAAAAACACACTGCAATTTTTCTAGGCCAAAACACTGTTCTGACAAATAATTAACAAAAACTTATGTTGAATTACATACAGATAGGAAGATTTACATATGTAATATAAAATAGAGTTTATAGTAAAAAAATAATAATAAAATGAGTCATTGATCGATAGAGAATACAAAGCAATGAAGCCAATAGAACAGGTCAAAGTTGAACAAGGGACTACAAAGATGTGAGATGAGCTTAACTTGCTTCTACCAATTGGAAGTGATGAGAGATTTTAGCATGTTTCACTGGCAAATTGGAGGAAACTGTTAGAGTTAGCATCGGGGAATTGGGAAGTTAAAATGTCACACTTAGGCCTAGCACTGTGGTTCAAAGGGTAAATGTATACCTTCACTCTGGGCATCCCAAGTTGGAATACGGGTTGAAGTTCTGGCTACTCCATTTCTGACCTGCAATAGCTTCCTGCTTCTGTGCCTCAGAAAGCAGTGGAAGATGTTCCAGTACTTGGGCCCTTGACATCCACGTGAGAGGACAGGTTGGAGTTCTCAGCTGTTGACTACAGCATGACCCAGGCCCAGCCAGTGTTGGCATTTGAGGGGCAAGCCATAGTGATGAGATCTCTTCTCCCTATTACTCCCTCTCTGTTTTCCTTCCAAATAACAAATATTTTCTGAAAAGTTTCAACATAATCATCAAAGGTTGCAATGGAAATTTTAGAACTCAAATAGGGAATTGTAATTTTGGCTTTCTACTTAACTGTTATGAATAATTTGTCTCAATCTTGCTATGATTTCAGAAACAAAATTTTGGGGCCCGGTGCGGTGGCGCAAGTGGTTAAGTCCTCGCCTTGCACGCCCGGGATCCCATATGGGCGCCGGTTCTAATCCCGGCAGCCCCGCTTCCCTTCCAGCTCCCTGCCTGTGGCCTGGGAAGGCAGTTGAGGACGGCCCAAAGCTTTGGGACCCTGCACCCGCGTGGGAGACCCGGAAGAGGCTCCTGGCTTCGGATCGGCATAGTATCGACCCGTTGCGGCTCACTTGGGGAGTGAATCATCGGATGGAAGATCTTCCTCTCTGTATCTCCTCTCTGTATATCCGCCTTTCCAATAAAAAATAATAAAAATAAATCTTTAAAAAAAAAAAAAAAAAAAAAAAAAAAAAAAAAAAGAAACAAAATTTTGTTACCCTTACATTTTATGTTTTATGTTGGTTGTTATTTTCATTAAAATTGTCAAAAACGCCTGATATACTTTTAATACCCTGTGTTATTCTGTAATGGGTTGGGAGAGCAGAGAAATCTTCCACCTTCATAGAGTGTATGAGGAAGATGTTAAGTATAACCTATCTAGGTTGTAACAGGTAACTTACAGACAGCAGACTCAAATCTGCATTAGACATTATCAAAAACAATAAAGACATACAGTGGGATCCAAGAATGACCATGACAGCGTCTCAACAACAGATCATATGCACAGAGCAGGAGGGGATCTCAGAGTAGAACAGGAGGACAGGAGGAGGCTTGCATTTCAACCCTGGAGCCTCCTGATCCTCACCTAAGACTATCAGTATGGGCACCAAAGATTATATCCCAACTGCCAAGGAGACCACTGGGAATTGGAGTGCCCTCATTAAGTCGAGAACTCTGAGGTCAGCTACTCCCTATTGGATCTCCCACACAGGATGGAAGAAGCCCAGATCCTTCCTCACAGGATCTAATGTCTTCAGAGCAACAGCCAGGAGTCCTGAGCGGTCATCAGAAAGAAAAACAGGACACTTCCTTCGGGACTCTGGAGAGGGGCTTTCTCTGGTCCTTACTTAGTTCCAACTTTGGATCCCCACCCTTTCTTGCAATGACCATCAGGGTCGCTCTGAAGCCCCTCAAAATTAGATCAGATAGACAGAGACCATTAAGGAAAGCTTAGAACAGACAGGAAAAAGACTCCCATATACCTTACTAGGTAGGACACAAAGATCAGTTACTCCTCACTAAGATATTGAAGATTTCTCTGCACACCCCTCCCAAAAATGTTCTGCTCCTCATTCATTAACATATGGTATTTTTGAGTTATAAGCCTGTTTGGACTTTCCTAAAACTCATGAAGTTCAGTAAAAATGCTGCTAGAATACTATAGGCTGCTAAATATAAAAATGAAAATAGACACGAGACAGCTGAATAGTATCCTATAACCATGTTAAGGTTTGTAGCAGCTGGAAATGTACAAACTAAAATTGAAATGCCAATGAAGTAATCACAGGATGTGGTTAATAACTTGCATTTTCTTACATATTGGTCACTCAATACCATGTCAATCAACTTAATGATTTTGTGAATTTCCACGTTTCTTCCTGTTGTCAAAGTTGTGTAGTGGCTTTTCATTGGTGGAGATGATACTCTGCCAGCTCTACTTTCAGACCACTCCCAATAAAACTGTTAAAGCTATCTGTACAACAAGATGTTGTACTCTCTGCATGGTCCTTGCCTGCAATGCAGGAATCATGACTGGATATGAACTGTACTATTATAACAATATGAAGGAATTCAATATGAGGGGAGGGCTTGGGGAGAGATAAGGGGAATCCCAGAACCTACAAAACTGTGTCAAAAATGAAACAATAAAAAAAAAGATGCAATGAAAGAGATAGGACTAATTAAAAACTGTCATTCTCTACGTTTTTGTAGCATTTCTTGATTATATGAAAACACTTATTACTCAATCAGCAATAAACCATTTCACCAATACAGATTTACTTGGGTAGAAATTTTATGCTAGGTATAACAATTGAAATTTTATTAAATGTTTTATTTTATTTGAGATGGCTACTGAGAGAGAGAAAGAGATCCTGATGTGCTAGTTCACCTGCTAGGAAACACAATGGCAAGGCTAGACCAGCCCAAAGCTTCCTTACCATTTCCCATGTGGATGGCAGCGGCCCACACACCTGAACCATCTGCTTTTCAGTCCAATATTAGAGCTGGACTGGAAGTAAAACTGCCAGAAAATGAACCAGTGCCACACGAGACAACAGAATGTCAGACAGTGGCTTCACTAGAAATGTCACATGCCAGCACCAATATTAATCTTTTTAAAATTTGTTGATTTTCATTTGACTGAAATGCAGAAAGAAAGAAGAACAGAGAGGGAGAGAGAAAGAAGGTCTTCCATCTCTTGGTTCACTCCCCAAACATGCACAATCTCCGGCAGAGGCAGGTGAACATCTGGCGTTGGGATCTCCACGGTCAGCCCACAAGGGGGCATGAGCTTAAATAACTGAGCCAGCTTCCTTCTCAGAGTTTGCATTAGCAGTTACACAAACTGGAAGTAAAAGTGAGACACCATCCCAAGTACCTGTACAGGGGCAGCCCAACTTGCTGTACCCCAATGCCTGCCTCAAGGTTTTAGTTTTATACAAATTTATATCAACTGAATCAGCACCTCAATTTTAGTTATGTAATCACACAACTTTTTCAGAAACTGAACAAAATATATTAGCTATAAGACAAATTATTTAAACATTTTGTACCATTACTGTAAAATGATTTATATAGACTCTTCAGTCACATAATTTAATCCATACTGTATCCTATAATATGATTAAAACACTTGTCTTTCTTTTATCTCTTATCAAAATTTTTAAAGCTGGTACTTACCAAAATTGATTCAGCAATGTGCCTTTTGAGATTAGGCTTAGTACAAATGGAAATATAGTCTAAATTTCATCCTCTCATATATGTTGCTAGTAAAAGTTTGTTCTGAAATACTAGAGCTCTTTGAAGACATTTTTATTTGGAGAAAATCTACAGCAAAATAATTGATATTTGAATTTGCTTATTTTTTAATTTCTCAAAGGATTTCTTTGTTGGAGAATACAAACATAATTCTTTTTAACCTAAATTTTCTTAAAACTCAAAAAAAATGAATTTTTATTTTCCAACAAAGGTTCTCAATATGTTTATAATTTTATAATATCAATTTTTAAAAGATTCATTTATTTTTATTGGAAAGTTAGATATACAGAGAAGAGAAGAAACAGAGAGAAAGATCTTCTTCTGCTAATTCACTCTTCAAGTGCCTGCAACAGCTGGAGATGAGCTGATCCAAAGCCAGGAGCCTGGAGCCTCTTCCAGGTCTTCCAGGCAGATGCAGGGTCCCAAGGATTTGGGCTGTCCTCGACTGCTTTCCCAGGCCACAAGCAGGAAGCTGGATGGGAAGCGGGTTGCCAGAGATTAGAAACCGGCACCCATATAGGATCCATAGGCAAGGCAAGAACTTTAGCCGCTAAGCTGACGTGCCAGGCCCCTTATAATACTAATTCTTAAAACTAAGATGGAATAGGTCAAGCAAATGCAATTTTGAAAAGCTCAAGCTCAAAAGAAATCCTTTGTTTTATAGTGTTTTTATGAAACAACAGTGTTTATTACATAGTTGAACAACTACTTTATAATCCAGTTTCCTATTGATAACACTATTATTTATTAGAAAATATAAGCAAATTATTTTCAACTGGGGCTTATCAGGTTAGGCCTACAACGGTGGCATGCAACTAAGGGCAACTATTTCTGTTCTGGATGTTCCACTTCTGATCCAGCTCCTTGTATTACACCTGAGAAAGCAGAAGATGGCCCAAGTGCTTGGAAACCCTGTATGGGAGTCTTGGTTTCTTTGACCAGCTATGACCCTGGTCCTGGTGGCCATTTGGTGAGTAAACAAGCAGAAAGATGGCCACCAGGACCAATGTTATATCAGGTCTTAAATGTGACCTTAACAAGCTAAAGCTGCATTTCATCGAAACACTAAATACTATGGCAGTACTAATTCTTTTCTACTTGTATCAGTTAACTGTATTTTCAAAATATTTTGGTAAAACATAAAACAATATCCCTTATGCCAAAAGTAAACTCTAGCTTAGGTACTCATCCTCTTAAGTTTTTGTTTATAACAACAAATATGATGAATACTTTTGACCTAATATAATGGAAATAAAACATCTTTTAGCATGTTTGCATGTTTGTTTAGCATAATTTCATTCAATTCCTTGTCAAGGCACAGTCATAAAATGAACTATTTAATAATTATATGCTGTTGATTACAAATGCACTTTAGATAAATTTCATTGTTAACTTGCATTTTAATGCTTTCTGAGATGTTCCCTATATACAATTGAAATTATTTTAATAACAGCACAAACATTTGTAGTAGTAGCTGTGGTATTTTCTTTTTTTGAGATTTTATGCATGAGAACAATGATTCTTCGTCATATGTCAAAGTGCACACAGCTACATAACTGGGTAGTTCTAACACCATTTAGATCATTCCTTATGGAAAGTGGGCAGAAATATAGCTCACTATTGCTAAATATTACTAAGAATAATTCTCTGAATATATTTCCCCATTGTGTTGAAATAAGATGGACCTATCATGCCCCAAATAATTCATGGTTCCTTAAGAATGTTGCTGATTACTCAAACACACAAGGGATTCCTATTTGAAATCTATGAAGCAAATATTTCTAAAGGAAAAACAATTCCCTAAACTGAAAACATTCAATGATCATAAATCATTTTGTCCTTTCTTTCTCACTGGCAGAACAAGCATACAGAATCACTGGAGAGATAGGATGTTAAAAAAAATCATGAATTATACACATACGCACACTCTAAATCCTCTTCTTTTAATAGAAAACCATTCGGAGATTGCCTAATTTCTGTCAAGAGAGGACTTAAAGACAGTTTCATTGGGAGTCCATCTTTGTTTTGGAAGTGGGGGATGCATATTGCATTGTATTTTCACACCTGAGAATGATAGTCTCAATTATGCCATCACTATACATTCCTTAAGTGAGAAGCCACGAAACAAAGTCAACAACAGGTTTATGTTAAAACAAACAAGCAAACAAAAAATTTGCACCACCATGAAGTGGAAAAACACACCAATTCATGAATGAAGACAAGGAAACAGAAAAGCCTCTTGGATAAAATGATGAGTGATTCATGATTCAGCAACGTATTCGACAAGAAAATAACTATTTGGAAGAAATGAAAAGAAAAACAAAAACATCAAAACACTTGGGATGCAATAAAAAGAGTGTGGAAAGGGTTATCGACCTTTCGGTTTGCATGGGATTGGCTTCTTTCACTCAACATGATGGTCCTCCAGTTGGGACCATCAAGATGAGAATGGCGTGATTTTAAAAGCATGTTTCTTCCTCTTTGCTGAAATTTAATCAGTTTAAAGATTTTTTTTTCTTAACAGTAGTTTATTGATATGATTTTTCAATATTTCCACCAATAAGTTTCCTATCAGTTGTTGCTGTCATGAATCATGCCTTTGACAACAAATGTGCATGCTCCACAATAACAAAGATCCTCAAGATTTCACCCAAACCCACTCCTTCACTGTCTTTTGGGAGTTCATAGTTTAGTGTCAGGTGTTTTTAGCTAACTTTTCTGAAAGCTGTAGAATGTTTTTTTTTTTCCCTATGAATGGTTAGCTGTTTCAATCCCAATTATTTTTTTAGAGATTAATTTTATTTTTATTGGAAAGCCTGATATACAGAGAGGAGGAGAGACAGGGAGATCTTCAGTCCGTTGATTCATTCCTCAAGTGGCCACAATGGCCAGAGCTGAGCCAATCAGAAGCCAGGAGCCAGGAGCTTTTTCCAGGTCTCCCACATGAGTGCAGGGTCCCAATGCTTTGTGCCATCCTTGACTGCTTTCCCAGGCCACAGGCAGGGAGCTGGATGGGAAGCAGGGTTCTGGGATTAGAACTGGAGCCCATACTAGATTCCACCACATGCAAGGCAAGGACTTTAGCAGATAGGCTACCGAGCCTGGCTCCAAACCCCAATTATTTAAAAATCTGTCTCTGCTCTATTGTCTTGACTGTATGCTTTTATTGAAATCATCTGACTGCCATAATGCAAATCTATGTTGAGGCTGTTTTGTCCTGCTCGTAAATTCATTTCTTCTTTCACTCATAATACACTTTCATGATTATTTTGCTTGACATTTTAAGTCTTAAAGTCTCATATTATCTGTCTCCAAGTATATTCATGAAACTGCTATCCTGCAACATTGTTCTATTCATTGATTATTTCTGGGTTTGTCAGTTCTTTCAGATATTCAACACAGAAGATCATGTTCTTTATGATCAGTCATTTCCTCTTTCCATTTATGTAATATGTATACAAATACATATATATATACACAAACATACATATGCTATACATAGTAATTTATTTTTTACTGTTTCATGAGCATTCTGGTAAAGAAAATATTTCATTTTTATGCTCTCATTTTCATTAATTCTAATTTTAATGGTAATGATAATAATAATTAGTATAAGTTAATATGTTGCTCTATCTTTTGCTGTTATTTTTCACAATAGTCTTGTTTTTTTTCTTTTTTAAGATATCTTTGTGGCCTGGAACAGTAGCCTAACAGCTAAGATTCTTGCTTTCAATGGGCTGAAATCCAATATGGGCACCAGTTCTAATCCCAGCAGCCCTGCTTCCCATCCAGCTCCCTGCCTGTGGCCTGGGAAAGCAGTCGAGGACGGCCCAAAGCCTTGGGACCCTGTACCCACGTGGGAGACTAGAAAGAATCTCCTAGCTCCTGGTTTGGATTGGCTCAGCTCCAGCCATTATGATCTGTTGTGGAGTGAATTATCAGATGGAAGATCTCCCTGTCTGTCTCTCCTCCTTTCTGTATATCTGACATTCCAATAAAATTAAATAAATCTAAAAATAAAACAGATACCTTTCCTGTTGCTCTAGCTTTACAATCAAGAATGTAAAGATTGAGGAAGGATATGAGTTAAGTGGCTCAGGCTACACAGTGAGAGAGCTGGGATGGGGTTCAGGTGCCTGTGAGTGTGAAGCCTATGTAAATTAGCATTATTGCCTGTCAGTCATTTACATGTCATTAACAAAAGCCACTTAACAGGTAAACAACATAGAAGACTGTACAGAAGTTGTAAACTGAAAGCCTTCTGTTTCCTTATTCTAATCTCAACTCGAAATACTGTATTTCTAAATGCTTAAGCAAATTTTAAACATACCCAGGTCACATAAACCATACAATTAAATACTATGTATTCAATTAGAATGTCTGAAATTGTTGATATAAATGTTGAGTTTCCAAACTACAAAGAATTACAAAGAATTTTAAATAAAGAAATTGTTGTATAATTTTTCAAGGTGGTGATCGAAAGGAATAGATTCTGTCACTGATAAACATCTATGGAAACATTTTAAAGATTCTTAGTGCTACGGTGAGAAATGTTTGCACACACACCTACATATAGCTAAAATATATTGCTGCTTTCATATTGTTGAAAGTATAATTACTTCTTACTTGCATAGCAATCAAAATTTGATTTCTTGTTACAACTTCTCTTACTTTTGTTATTTAACTAAAATCATAACAATAACCAAAAAAATAACCGGGAGAACCCTGGTTGGGAGAACAGTGCTTTTGAATGGTGAGCGACATTTGGTTCTGCTGATACAAAGTATGAAATTAAATAAAATGTCCATGCAGCTCAGCACTCAGACAAAAACCTAATATATTCATTTGGTGAATTATTTTATCAGGAGCTGAATATATATTTGCACCTTCACTAATGGCATGGGGAGAGAAGGCAGACAATTTGGAACCCAATCAGTGGCCCACACTGCTGCCATTGTGTTATTATCTCAACCCACTACCTCAGTCACAGCTGTTATGCTTTACAATTAACATTATTGTGAATACAAAACTGGGAATGTGATTTCTTTTTCAATTTAGTTCTCTCTTTCATGAAACTTCAAATTTCACTATGCATCCATTTCTTATGTTTACAAAAAAACATCCCAGACACAAAATGGGGATCCAGATGGGACGCAGCAGTTTAAAGTTGCAGACTATTTGTTGATGAGATAGAAACCGCAAACATTTTGTAATAATTAACATTTTAAAATATATTCCTCTTTTGCCTCGCTGAGCTTTGGTTATACCTGTGCACACTTGAAGATTAGACGAAAGAAGACTAGAGGAAGAATGGATTGCTGATGAAACAATTCATTCAGATCTCACTCAAGAGTGAGTTCAGACAAAACATAGGTAATTAAAGATTCAACACTGATATCTCTACCATTAGAGTGTTACAAAACACCTATTTAGACTTTTCTTATCAAATTGCCTGAGCTGAAGTTAAAATGATGGTGCTATTAAAACAATTATAATTCAAGTGACCTTACAATGCCAAAGAAAATGAACAGTGGTACCTTTTCATTTAGAATCAATCAAGTTAGAAAACAATTATGATTTACTGCTTTGACAGCAAAAAAGCAGCAGCTTTCCCACAGTGACATCTCTCATTTTCCTGGTAGATAATGAGAGCCTTGGCCCGTCCTGCCGCACACCTGAGGTGGACGAGCTACAAGCTGAGGTTCCTAGGAGACACGTCAGTGCCACTGCTTGAAAATTAAACAAGACAATTTAGAAATATAATCATTCTTTTATGACAGTGATTTACAAATGAGTTTTAATTAAATAAAAGCTACTCAGAGGGGATTTAATTAAACAATTCTCTAAGAGTTCTCGAATGTCCCAATCTACCTTTATCAAGCCAGGAACATGTTAAAGAATATTTTTGTATTATTTTTTAAGTTTTCAAATAATGAACCTATGCAAATTACCTTCCTAAAATTTACATACATTTGAGTAAGATTGTATTATACACGTAAACCCCTTGTGGGATGAATCAAAGAAACAGATGAAGGACCAGTCCCTTACATAGTTTTATGTCAGGTGTGTGCCAGGAGAGGGCATTGGTACTATCTCACTGTAAACTGAAGGTCAGGGAATTTGGAAGACTACATGAAGATGATCGCAAATCCCACCACTGGCTGCCTTCCTTAACCAAGAAGAGAGGTAATTGGGGAAAAATCTGCGGCAACTTGCAGTCTCCCTTGGGACCAGACCTTGAGACTTCCCTCGAGAGCAACTCATTGCTAAACACTGTCTTCTCTGGATGGTGGTTCCCATTACGCCTGGGCTGTTAAGTATACAATCAACCTTCCAGCAACTCCAGGCATCCCCCAGCTGGCTAATCAAGAAATATTGGCTGTGCCATGGAAGTGTGAGAAGGAAAAAGCTTTGATGCCATAACTTCATAATCTTATAACCTCTCCTTTTCATACAAAAAGAAAGAGAAAAAGTCACCTCCTTATCAAGAATAGTTACACAGCAGACAATATTTTGAGCTGAAGTGAAGCACCCTCATGCTGAAGTGGATGTCTCCACTCTGCTCCTTTTTTTGATGACTGCTTACCAAACGCATAGACTCTGGCTGCCTTGAGTGGTTCCTTGACCACTGTTCCTGGACTGCCATAGCCATGGATGGTTCCACTGCCTTTGCTCAGTCATTAAATGACCACCTTAACCAAATGGAAACAAACAAATGCAGCAAGAAAAATGACGGTTTTCCTCAGGTGGTATTTGAAACTAGTGACAAGAGGGTACTTGGAAAGCCAATTTCTGTATCTGTCCAGCAGAACTTTAGAGAAAGTATGATTACATCAACATAATTCCCTAAAATGTTCCATATTCTTAAGTTTCAAATGGGACCCTTTAGCACTCACCCTAGTCTGATGAGGGCTGGTCTGCAATGGGTGAATCAGTAGTGGCATGACAGCTGTGCACAGAGATTCAAGCAAAGGGTTTGGAGAGCAGCAGCAAGGAAGGAAACAAACACCACCATATCATTGCTATCTAAGAATGTAGTGCATCTTAAACATTGTCACAGAAGCAAAATAAATGATCAGTTTATAGGAAATTGAAGCAGGACCAGAGGCTTGAAAGAAGAGTTATCTAAATTAACTCCTTGAGTTGCGGAAATGTCATTGCAGTTCTTTATTGAGTAACCCTTTTTCATTTCACAAACAGAGAGAGAGTTCAACAAATTCAACCAGACAAGGAACCCTGGGAGGATGCTGCTCATGTCTACAGTAAGTTCAAGGAGCACTACATCTCTGACACCTTGTTATTTGTGTCATTTGGACCACCTACCCTGCCTCTTTTCTAAGAACAATCCCCACAATAGTTTCACTCTTGTTCCCCTGTGCCCATGTCCTTGATTATCACTTTTGTCAACACTTCAATTTACTTAGGAAGGAAATTTTGATTCCTTTTATTATTCTCTAAGAATCAAGCAAACTATAGAATAACTCTAGATTGTACATCTTCTTCTCTTGATTACTGCATTTTCTTTCCCCTTTTGGGCAATTTTGCATTGTGTTATAAACCTGTGATTCGCTGTCCCCAAGAGTCCTTGTTCAATTTGCCTCTCCAGAAAAGCCAGCAAGTACTTTTTCAGACGTTCAATTATTCCTTCCATCAATATAGATTAAAGATTTATTACAGTGTGTCATGTAAGCACATTTTCCCTTTGATATAAAATAGAAAAAAAAAATCCTACCCTCAAAGAGTACTTATTTTAAGATGGATGATTTTTTTTAAAGATTTATTTTATTTTTACTGGAAAGTCAGATATACAGAGAGGAAGAGAGACAGAGAGGAAGATCTGTCCACTGATTCACTCTCCAAGCAGCCACCATAACTGCGCTGATCTGAAGCCAAGAGCCTGGCGCCTCGTCTGGGTCTCCCTCAACTGTTGCACATTCCCAAGGCTTTGGCCCATCATCAACTGCTTTCTCAGGCCACAAGCAGGGAGCTGCATGGGAAGCAAGTCACTGGGATTAGAACCAGCACCCATATAGGATCCTGGCATGTGCAAGGTGAGGACTTTACTTATTAGGTTGCCGCACCAGGCCCACAAGGATGATTTATTAACCAGTGCAATAACTATAGGGCCGTAGTACCTGAAAGTATATAGGAACACCTGCTTTGTCCCAGAGGTCATACAGATAGGGACCAAGGGTAAATGAACAATGGTGGCTCTGCTGGGTTTTGAATTTGAGCTAAGATTCCACTCAGTGATGACAAAAGCACAACATCTGGAGGCAGGGGAATGCGCTAAGAGTGGTGCAGGAGAAAGGAGGATTGCTGGGTTTGGGAAGTGAGGACAACTTCTGGGGAGAAAGGAAGGATGGGGAATGATGCAACAAGTGTGGTTCAGACACAAAATAAGGGACTTCTCAGTGTCGTATGAAGGGGTTTTAATCTTGTCCTGTAGTAAAAGGAGGACCCACTTACAGCTTGCAAAGTCAGAGATGCCGTGGTTGTATCAGTGCATTCACAAAGGCAGACACTGATGGCGCTTGAAGATGACTGCAGGGGAGAATACTTTCCAGCTCTGCTTACTGGGGGCAGAACATGCCCTCTGTCCTGGTAGGTGCAGCACTTTTCCTGAACTGGTATTCCAGACCAATCCACGAGACATTTCTACTTTTTAAGGCTGAAAAATAACTATCAGGAAAATCTTACCTCTTAATGCGTCTATCAGAATATGCTAATTTTCTGAACCAGATGAAAGTAATTTCCTCTAGTGTGTAAAATGGTAGCACAAACATGGGGAACGCACAGCAGGAGACAGAAAAGAATTGAACCTGTGTTCGAGCAGAAACGGCTTTTGAAGAGACAAATTGGGCTTCCCTGATAACACAGCAGCAAGTTTGAATTAATCAAGAACACTGCAAATTAAACTTGGGCACTTCGTTTTGTGCTATCAGCTGGGAGCAAAAGATAATGATTTGAAGGTGGCAACGGAAAAAAAAATGTATATGTATATATATAGTGAAATGAGTCTTACTTTCTGAAGTAAAATGTCATTAATGGGATGATGCAAATCTCTATTTCTCCCTGCTAGATATCACCAAAGCAGGATAAACATGAATTCTGAGTATGTACTGAGCAAAGGAAACTTTGAAAGAGATGAATTCAAGCAGAGCCTAGGGAAGGTGAGAAAGGAGAAGGGAGTCCTCCCTGGTCACAGGGCTTGCTGAAGCCACTGTGCAACCTGGTGAGTTGAAATCTGTCCTCAAGCAAGAAAACTAGGGAGAAGATCACGAGAAGAAATGTCAGGACAGGTAAAAGTGAATATTCAGAACACTAACTCAGAAGAAAATTGAGCTTCTCTCTGCAGTAGTTGACATCGAAAATGGTTAATCTAAAAAGAATGGAGATCAAACACTGAAGCCATCTCTTAGTAAATAGCTTTTAGCAATATGCTGTCTCTCTTTTCCATTCAATTTTTAATTTGTATTCCTTAAATTACCTTAAGCAGTTACCTGTAAAAAATAGGAAAATGGGATAATAGATTTCACTTGACCCATAGTGAATAAATGTTAAACAAAATGATGCACAAACCTATCCCCACATCCAAAGAGAAGTTACCTATTAGAAACACTGAAATTCATGGTAACAAGCAGAAGGAGAACAGACACACCAAGACTAACGATGAATAAAATTCTATGGGAGCCATGGAAGACAAAAACAGAAAAGGCCTCAGCACAGACTATGGAAGAGAAGGTGAGATCTGTGAGGGGAAAGGTGAAACCCAGAGCCACAAACCATCACCAGAATGAAGGCATTGCTGACCAAGTCTCAAAAGATGACTGCACTTTTGGAAATAGGAAAAGGGAATTCCATGGTGTCATTTTGGGGCCATAGGAAGCATTCTCGTAGCACCAGCTATCTTGAGGAATTATCTAACTTATTATGTAGGTCGTTTTATTTTTGTTGTTGTTCTGTTTATTGTCAGCAAGTGTATTCACCAATCCTCTAACAACTGTGATTAGCATATAGAAAACCAACAGCAGTGTAAATGATTATGTACTGAGAAAAATGAAGATAATTTTTATTTAATAGTGACATAGCATTTCTGTCTAGGAGTAAAGCTGACACCAGATGTTACTACCCATTGCCTTAGAAGACATTAGTCAGGTTCATCTCTATTAGTGTATCCATTTCTCATTCTTTCAACTCATCAGCCTGTCAAGCACTCCTGCATTCTCTTTTGAAATGATCTTTGATTCTTACCGATTCCTTCAATCATTAACTAATGTGGTAAAGAAAAAAAAATCTTTGGCCTATGTTCAAGTTTTATTTCTTGGAGAGTCACATTTTTAACTTTTAAAGAATTATACTTGAGTACACACTTCTTCAAATCCTGACAGTGGATTATCACATGCATTTTTCAACATTGCATTTCATTATGAATATGCCTTGATTAAGTATCTGTGTGTAACTGCCTCCAGATGTTATCAGAATCTTTATAATCAATTCTCCATTTTAAAAATCCTAAACTATTGCTAAAAGAGAATTTTTGAGACTAAGAGAACTTGGCCATAACTCTGAACAGTACCTTGATTGATTGTGCAGAGGGTGTAAACATCAAAGTTCAATCAGCTTACACAGCTGATACTTGATTTGGCTGATGATAAGGCACTGTATCTTCACACGCACACACATGTGCACACACAAACGTGAGTCCTACATCACTACCTTTTGTTTCAATATAAAAAGTAGGGGAGGGGTGGAAGCATGATGGACTTAGGAAAATTCATAATGGACACACATTATGATTCTAGAGAGGAGAACAGAGGAGAGGGAGGGAATTTGGGAAGGGCAATAGTCTTATACCAAACCTGCAGCTCCGGTGGCTTCGTTCTAGAGCCCCCATACCCACCTGTCTCATAATCACTCTCCAGAAACAATGAATAGATCCATGGCCAAATGCAGCACCTTTTCATTGGTAAGGCACATATGCTTTCCCAGGTAGTTAATATTACATTTTTAAACTAACAAATATGAAGTTACGAATATTTTGCACTATGACTTCAAATACACAAACAAAACAACAACAAAAACCAACGAATAACATCACATAAAAATAAAAATCTTCTGTGCAGGGCCCAGTACGGTAACCTAGCAGCTAAATCTTCACCTTGCAATCACCGAGATCTCATATTGGCATCGGTTCATGTCCTCACTACACCACTGCCCATCCAGCTCCATGCTTGTGGCCTGGGAGAGCAGTTGAGGATGTCGCAAAGCTTTGGACGCTGCACCCACGTGGGAGATCTGGAGGATGCTCCTGAATCCTGTCTTTGAATTGACTCAGCTCCAGCTGTTGGGGCCACTTGGGGAGTGGACCAGCAGATGGAAGATCTTCCTCTCTGTCTCTCCTCTCTCTGTAAATCTGCCTTTCCAGTAAAAAATGATTAAGTCTTCAAAAAAATCTTCTGCACAGCAAAGAAAACAGTAAGAGAGATCCTAAAAATGGGTGAAAATATTTGCAAACTATAAATCTGATAAAACATTAATATCCAGACAATATAAACAACTCAAATAACTGAATAACAAATGTGAATGATAATTGTCTAAATAAGACATGCATACAGAACCATTATATGAAAAAAATGCTCAACAGCATTATCAAGTGAATGCAAATAAAATTGTAATGAGAAAACACTTCATTTCAATCAGAATGCCTCCCTTGAAAATGACAGAAATTAATAAATGTCAGTAAGAATGTGAAGAAAAGTAATTTATGTAAGCGCTACTTAAACAGAAATTAATACAGTCATCAAGGAAAATAGTACAGAAATCCTCCTAAAACTGGAAATTATGTAATGCAACCCTGGGTCCAGAAATCCTGCTACTCACATAAATTTAAAGAAAATAAAATCAATATTTCAAATTCATGAGTCATTACTGTAAATTTTGAAACAGCACTGCAGTTGGCGGAGCAGAGGACTGTAGTGGTGAGAGGTTGGAAGCAGCACTGGAGACTGTAGGGTGTCTTTTCAGAGAAGTAGGAGGCATTCCAGAAGCTCAACTTTTTTGAGGAATTGCCCAACGTCCTGATTATGCACACCTTTTTTGTCTTCCATGTTTATTGAAATACTACTCATAATCGTTTTATGTGGAATCAATTCAAATGTCAACCAATGAGCAATGAATAAGCACACACACACTCATACATGAAGCCATCAAGAAATGCCAAGAGAACTCGCCTGAGGCACTGCCTCATTCTAGTCAGAATGGTTACTATCCAGGGAAGGTGTTACGGCTTAGTGGGTAAATCTGCTTGCTCTAGTGGGTAACTGTATTTGAGAGGTATGTATATATTATGTATATATATGTTATGTATATTAATATAGTTATGTATATATTTTGCATATGAAATAAATATGGCAAAATGTTAAAAGTTGCCATTTTTATGATTTTATTTATCCAAAGAAGTAGTTTCAAGTTTCACATATGAAATATCAATATCACTATACTTTTCAGAATATAATGACAAATGTAAAAATGATGAACATAAAACAGGAAAAATAAGCAGTCAACAGATCCAGCGTTGGAGTGAGATAAGAGTAACTCTGGGATCTGTGTCACAGAGGAGCAAGTTGAGCTAATGAGGAGAAATGACAGAAAGTTAAAAGTTATGGTGGGTAGGCTAATTGCCGAAAGGAACCATTATCCAATATATACACACAAAACCATAATCATTATTTACAGATAACTATTCAGTCACTATATTGTAAAAACAATAACAGGTAAAGCATTCTACAAATTTTGTAAAAGGTATAATAGGTACCAGAGCTTTCGCACAGGGCGTTGGGGCTGCTGTTCACAGCATCAGCCACCCTAACTGAGGTACTGACTTCAGCACAGCTGCTTGGCTCACCATCCAGCTTCCTGTGCTTGTGGCTACACACAGTGGAAGATCTGCCAAGCAGCTGGTGCCTGTCACTCCCATGGGGAAGGAGAAGGTGGGTGGGGGTCCTGGCTTCAACCTGGCCCTGACAGGCATTTGGGAAGTGATTTAGTAGAGAGAAAAATATCTCTGCCTCTGCCTCTTTGTTTATTCCTTCCATGTCCCAAGATACCCCTGTGTCTCCCTCTTTAAATAAGGACATAGACATATGCCTTAAAAAAAGAGAAATATAAAGTACAATCCTTATCATGGAAATGTTTATTATAGACAAACAGTGCTATTCGTGGCTCTAAAATGTTTACTATATTTCCAAATGTCCAACTTATAAATTAAAATTACTTAAATCATTTCAAACAAAAATGCTTCTTTCACTTTACTCACTTAAAATTAAACAGAAATAATGCAAATCTGAAAAATCATTTTCTGTACAAATATACCGATTATACAACACTACTGGGGAATAAGAAAGATGGACAATAATTCTACTGTGTTTTACCAGCTTAGAGAAAATATTATTTTTCAGAGTGTAGCTTTTTCCCATAGACATGTAGATGATCTAGCCACATTGCATTCAATATGAGTCCTAATGGAATCTTAGAAAATCAGTAAACTACCAATAGAAAACATGCACACTTTCACTGGATTTCTCATCAATGTTCATTA
Source organism: Ochotona curzoniae (assembly GCF_017591425.1). Lineage (NCBI taxonomy): Eukaryota > Metazoa > Chordata > Mammalia > Lagomorpha > Ochotonidae > Ochotona > Ochotona curzoniae. The sequence continues at coordinate 14,408,587 of NW_024466502.1, forward strand.
TGGTTAACTTATTATGAGTTATTTGTTGAAATTCTTAAATTTCTAGTACCAGATTATATACATTTAGTCTATAAAAACTGAAACTGTTACTGAAAGGATACAAAAATCTGAAGTCTCACAATCTCTTACTATACAAATATTCCAAATCATTGTTATATTTATATTATCTACTTAGTAGGATGAATTACCCTGGGGCTGGTGCTGTGCTTTAGCATGAAAAGCTGCCACCTACGGTGCTGGCATCTCATATGGGCACTGGTTGATGGCCCAGCTGCTTGGCTTCTCATAGTTCCTTCCTTGCTATCATTTCAGAGAAAGCTGCAGAGAATGATCCAGGTTGTTGGGCCCTATTCCCAAGTGTCATACGTTAAGACCCAGAAGAAGTTTCTGGCTTCTGGATCCTCTCTCTCTCTCTCTCTCTCTTTCTCTGTCTTTGTGTCTCCCCCTGTAGCTGCAACTTGCAAACACATAACTATTTTTTAATAAAAATTGGTGTGACACTTAAACAATGAATAAAAATCTGTTATTTTTCTATAAGTACCTTTAGTCATTATACAGAGTAGAAACACTTATTTAGCACATTAAATGGTTCTGATAATTTTGAAACATCAGTAATTCAATTTTTATCAAAATGGCTGGGAGAAAATTTTTACTTTAAAACATCTGTAAAGAAGAATAAGTTTCACAATAAACTACATACATTTAAATGTACAACTTGATACATAATAAGTCTTTGAAACTATAATTGTGATCAATAAAAAAAGGTATCCATTTTTTCCAAACAGTATTATTGAGTCTGTCTATAACCACAACACCTCTGTTCCATGCCCAATTCAGAGAAAACCACTGGTCTTCTTTCAGTCACTAGCCATGAATTTGTATGTCATATCTTTTATATAAACTGAATTTTATAGTATAAAGTTGGGGCTGATTTCTTTAGCTGAACATGATTATTAAATGAACACTTTTTAAAAATTATTTCATTATTTGTTTATTAATTTGAAAGAGAGAGAGAGAGAAGGAGAGACAGTGAGAGGGAAATCTGTTTGCTGGCTCACTTCCCAAATGGCTACAATGACCAAGTCTTGGCAATACCAAAGGAAGGCACCAAGAGTTTCTTTCAGGTTTCCCACAGGGGTGGCAGGGCTCAGAAAACGGACCATATTCTGCTGTTTTCCCAAGGACATTAGCAAGACAGCTGACCAGCGGTGAAACAAGTGGAACTCCTCTTGATGCTCGTATAGGTTGATGGCACTACAAGCTGCTTCCCCAAAGCAATCAACCACAGAGCTGAACTGCATCCAATCTCCTTGTATTAACTGTTCTCCAGTGCTGTGTTTTCAATTAGAATGTAACGGCACAGTAGCTTGCATAACAGTGCCATGTCGTGACAATCTACATGGAGGTCTATATTAACTTTTTTCCATCTGATTCAAGACATACTATTAAAGAAAAGGCCTTCTTTCACTTGATCTGATATACATATCCTTAACAATTTTTCTAGAACCAGTTAAAGTTGCAGAATTAATACCTTAGAACATGTATAAACATCTAGAAAAGATATATACTTACAAGTGTCTATCTGCACAGAAAAGAATGATTCAAAATATTCATGACAAGAGTAGCCGTTCAGCCTAGCAAAGAGCGTGCTCATTAGAACTGCCTTTCACATCAGAGTATTTAAACCTGACTCCTCTCTCCAACCTCTAACTTTGGCCAAGTCTTGTTTTCTCACAGTTTGCGACCTCCTTGCTCTGTGATCTGTCAACTGTCTCCTAACATCACATACCACGTTCCACACTTGGTGATAAACTGCACAGGCTACTGAGCTTTCCTGGACCTCACTTTTTCCAACTTACATTAGATTAAGCATTTATTATCTTCGTACTCCTAAGAGCAGAAGATACGTCATGCATTAGATATTTATTACAAGAATAAATTTATCTAATTATCATTCAGGTTACGAATTTAAATGGGAAAATGAAAATTAGATTATATACAAAGTGATTGTAACATATCATTATCAGTTATCACTGATATTCTGAATTGTCGATGTCATGGCAACTTTTTGAAATAAAGTAGACAAGCACTAAAAATAGATTTTATTAATCCTCTCTAAATGTTTGAAAGATGGGAAATACATGGAATGATAGCAGTAGCAGTATTTTGAAGTAGCAGTACAACAGAAAATGTGATAAACTTACTGGGCTATTTGCTGCATTATAACTTACAAAGGAATAGGAAAATATAAATCATATTGTATTCAAACATTTGACTCAATGGACCATACTTTGCTCTCATCTTTAACCTTGACCCTTTTCAATATGGGCATTTCAAAAGTTTGATAGTTAACTTATCAAAATGTAAATGCACTAGAATGTATCCTCCTCTGTTAAAAGGTGGGTTGGATAACTCACTCCAAAAATACTCTCTACAACGCAAAAAGGAATAATTCAGCAACAAGTTGGTATCCTCAAGCAAAGTAATTCATACTGAATTACAAATTTAATAATATATCGTGGATTTACTGTAAAGGGTCAAAGGTCAGTAGGTTCACATGTTTTTAGATTATGATTGATTTCTTAAAAATCCAGGTTTAAAACAATCTTTAACACTCATTCATAAACCATGTTGATTTCAAAATTTTTAAAACAACTTCATCTACTTCCAGGCACTTGAGAGCCTTTAAGTAATTTTCTGTCTTAAGGCTTTTCTAGTTGTTAATCAGATTTGGCATTTGTCTAATGTTTTGATGAGAAAGTTACAGCTTTGGTTAGAAAAAGAAATTTTAGACAAAAGTATATTTTCCCTTATCAAAGATCATTAAGAAATAGGGCATCCAGCAAAGGAGAAGCTGGAACTCATTAGTTTGCTTAATAAAACACTTACAAGGCACACCATGTACTAATAGTACATATTTATATAGCCTTTTAAACATACAAAGCAAAGCCAAAAACTACAAGCAAAAATGACATAAAATTAAATTATTGAATGGTAAAAGCTGGACAACTAGAACAAAAACCTGCATGTCATTATGCTGTGTTGTACAAATGTTTTTCTTTAGTAAAGTAGGCCTTTATAAAATTTATTTCATCCGATATCAATTTATTTCACAAAATGATTGATATTGTGGTTTAGATTTTAACTTTCCCTCAAGTGAGGTATTTCAAATGACGCATAATTTAATTTATTTGAGTGTTAAACACAAAAATGCAGGAAATTTAGTTATGCTATCTTAGTTTTGCATTTCTTCATACTCAGGAAGAAAATTTAGAGTTTCAGGAAGAGAAAGTCATACAAAGCGTATCGTTAATTTTTAAATCACAGCTTGCATTTTCTAGTCAACTTTATCAGAGAACTTACTTTGCTTAAAAATAGGCACCTTAAACACTTTGCAGTAGAACTCTTTGTCCATATGTGGCAACTGTTTTTAAACAAGACAATATGGAGGCTGAAGGAGATATGTAGACTATAAGGGTCAATAATTTTTACCATAAATACAAGACAAGGACAAAGAAAATGTCTCGCATACACTGTTTCATGCCTTAGTGAGTTTACTTTCATAGCTTGTTGACTTAAAATTGGAATGGGACTTGGTGTATGAAATTTTTAACTCTGAAAACTGATGAACATAATAATGGTGCTCTGAATATATATTATCTGTGATGTCTAATGTATGGAAATACTTAATATTAGAGTCAATATTAAAAGAGTTCATGATCGGGGATTTGGGGTATGTGATCTTCATTATAAGACATTTGTACCTTAATTTCTACTTTCCAATAAAATTTCTCCTTTTATTTTGTACACATTCTCATGGAATAATACTTTGCCCTTAAATTATTAAAAAGCTTGTTGTTCTGATTCGAAAGGTAGAGTATCTCATGCACTGTAAAATTTAACTCAGCATCAATCCTGAAAGATAATGAAATAACAATCAGATGTAGTAATTGGCAGATGTGAATCCTCGTTTCTTTGAAACACAATGGATTATTTCCTAGTCACCAGCAGTGTTCCTAAAAGTATCTTGATTCTTTATATTGGCTGCCTGAGTTTTCAGACCTTTTCAATCTCAGCCTCTATTCCAATAGTGACAGCTTTGCAAATAACACTACTTTTAAAAGCTATACATCTTGTCCTAATCTCTTAATTAAAAGGCGTATCATTCATTCAATCAATAAATTTAAAAATTCAATGAAAATGTCTTTTATATATACCGAATCAGTTGCTGGGAATATAGAATAACACAATACTGGTTGCAAAACAAAACAAAATTCACAAGAAATCACACTGACATTCCCCTTAAAAGAATGTAGGAATCTGTAGGCATTGCATAAAAATGCATGTAGTATCCTGTGTGAATTTATGCCACAGAAGTATAAATTAGTAAATATACAGGCCAAGGCCAACTTTGTAACAATAAATAACTGATAGGCAAATTGATTGATGCTTTGTCTAGGATCATGTATCATGCATTTAGTTGACTAAATATTGAATTCTTTAAATGAAAGGTATCCACTGGTGTTGTGACAACAGTTGCCAAGGTTTGGGAATATTATTGGAGAAAAATAGACATTTTTAAACATTACATAAACTTCCAAGTAATATTCCATAAAATCACAAGTACTTAAGGTATTCAAAATTCACCAATTCCTACATATAATTACCTGGCCTTTTGAAGTTACTTATGACTAAATGATAGAAATGTTAGAGAACGATTTTATTACATATTACTCCTCTACCGTCTGGAATAGCAAGCTGGAATTTGGGACGATTCATAATACAAACATAACATATGTTGGACAAACTTCAACTCGGACTTCGGGTGTGTGTGAGGGTGTGCACATGGAGATGCACAAAGCAAACCCACTGTTCAGCGTTTGCAGCATTACGGAACAAACGTATTGCAAGACAACGGATTCATAACCATACAATTAGAAACAAGTTAATATGAACAAAAAATAGACTTCAGCTGCTTTCTGTACGTAAAGGTATCCTGGGCATAAAACATGAACAAACAAATCTAACCTATTGCATGTGAAAAGCTTAATAGATAATAATAATTAATTTAATAACAAGATGTTCTAACTTCGGAAATATAATTTATTCCTAAGTTTCACCCACCAGGACTGAAATACATTGTACTGAAACACTTCTAAAATCTTACTCTGGCAAGCTTTTCAAATTACAGCAGTTATAAAAGCAAGGTTGAAATAAAATATTAGCTGATGTCTCTTTCAAATACACAAAGGCTAATCTAAGAACACTTACATGGAAGGCAAATCCTAGGAAGAGCTGATCTCCTTTTCTGTTTTTCCAGCATCCTGAAATTTCCCAAGAATTTCCTCTCTTTGAAGCACCTCCACTTGTCACTATGTTTGGCCCTTGACCCACCTCTTTACCTCTCACCTTTTACCATGACATTTGTGCCTAGGCAATTAACCCCTGTCCTTGCTGTTCACAGCCCCTGGATAACCTGTTCTGGTGTCTCAAGCATGCCAACCGTTGCTAGGATACTCTGATCTCAAAAATCCCGCCATTTGAGCTGCTTCCCCCACATGCCTTTGGAATCTGGGAAAGGCTCTGGCCTATTTAACAGTGTAAACTTAAAAGTCAATAGCCAGGGGAAAAAATAGAATTTACACATAGGTTATCTCCTGTAGTTTGCTTTTAATACTGAATAAACAGGGAAGATTATAACAAAAAGAATCAATTAACTACAGATAGGTAATAGTCTAACATAGTCAGCATTTGGAAATACGAATTATTTTTAGGAACGACTAAGAGAAAAACAACTTACATAGCATCTTAGGAATTTGAGAGGCAACTTCTATCAAAAGATAAAATAACTGAGCAAAGCAAATACGTTCAGCATCAAAACTTGATGAAGACCACTTGTTTATTTCATTGCAAACATTCATTTTAAATCTTCTGTTGATTTATGCAAAAATGTACACGTTTTTCTACAGTAAGTTACCTTTCATAGCTTTACCAAATGCAAGGCTATTTTAGAGAAACAAGTGTGTTTAGTTCCTTAAACACTTCAAATATTACGAGGTCCCTAAACTAGCACCTCAGTGCTTATTTAATTAAATTAATAAGCAGAACACAGCTTATCTTTACTTTTGTTATACTTTTTGGAATATGTTTAAAAGATTCTCTTCTAAAAATCTAATAGTTGATAGTTATCATTTCATGATTTAAAATGTTGCTTATCTGAAAGCCAAATAAAATACACAGTGCACAAAAATATTGTTCTGCTTACTGCTGGAAGAGAGAGGAAATATTTCATTTGTGATAACTAATATATAGGAGCTATACATGACTAAAACTGAAATCCTCAGATTTGACTACTTTTGCTTTCCTTGTATATATTCCCAAGGGACAGTAGTCTTTCTTCTTGCCACTTGCTTGTGATTATAAAGTAATTGAAGATATGTCAATGAGAGATTAAAAAAGAAATAAGAATGGAAAAAAGAATGAAAGTAGGTTTGAAAGTATTCATAAAACAGTATATATGAAATACATGAAATTTGGTCACTGTATAATTTCTAAAATAAAATCATAATATTAACTGCAATACTTCAATATTATTTTCCCTTCTAATTTTTCAGAAGAAAATCAATCAACAATTTTGTATGGTAATTACCCTACGGATGTTTAAAATTAGTCCCAACCATTAACTGAATGGGAAAAATATTTACCCGTACTCACTTTTAAGTTTATATTATCACTATTAATGTTTACATTCTCATTATTTTCAATTAAAATTTCTTCTGATCATTTCACACTCAGTGTCATAAACAAAGACAGAGAAGGGAAATAGGGCTAATAAGAATATTTTATCTATGAACAATTCTTGCCACCTGAAATATAATCAATTAATTGCAAAGCCAGCTAAAGTAGGGAAATACTTACATAATACACATCAACAACTCAGCAACTTTAAGTTTCACTTAACCATGTATGAGTTTTATTTACTATTGTAAAAGATGTATTCACCTTTTAAAAGATTTACTATTTTTATTGCAAAGTCCCATTTACAGAGAGAAGGAGAGACAGAAAGCTCTTCTACCTGCTGGTTTACTCCCCAAGTATCTGCTACGGTCAGTGTTGAGCTGATCCAAAGTCAGGAGCCAGGGGATTGTTCCAGGTCTCCCATGAGGATGCAGGGTCCCAAGGCTTTGGCCCATCCTCTGCTGCTTTTCCCAGTTCACAAGCAGGAAGCTGGAAGGGAGTGGGGGCACCAGGGATATAAACCAGTGCCGTTTGGAATCCCAGTGCATGGAAGGTGAGGACTCGAGCCACTAGGCTACTGCTCTAGACCCTATTTGCTAGTTTTTAAATGTAGGGTCAAGTCATTGTATTCAAGAATACATTTCCTGAATAACTAAGTTGCCTTGTATAAATCGCACTCATGGAAATTATCATTTTCTCCAACTTAACTTCTTAAAACATAGAGTAAAATTAACAATTTTGAAAAATACTCAGAAATGGATCCTTAGATGTTTCAAAATATCTTCCCAATTTTTATCCCAGCCTCATTTTATTCTTTATAATTAACCTGAATTGAATCGTTTCAGATCTTAATTTTTATAGAAAAAAATGGTTGTCTCCTTTTATCATTGATCTTCAAGTTTTGATATTTTTTCCAATTACACACCTGAACTGGGAAGTTAAGAGCTCAATACATAATTGGGGTTCTTCCCTTCCGGATGTCTGCTGACCGTCTGATGGCTGTTTGCCAAGCGGGAATGAGATTTTTAGAACTTCCAAAAGGCTAAAGGAGAAACTTGAGGAAGGTATTGATGCAAGTCCCCACACGCAGGAGTCTGATTCATCACATCCTCATCGCCTAAGCACTACTGTTCCATCAACCCTGTTGGTCTCACTAGCATTGCTGGATTTCAGTGAGCTGCTGTCCTGCTCCCAAATGATCCCAGATCCTCTGAGACAGACAAAAGAGCAAAGGCACAGAGACCCAGACAGAGTTCTCCTATTTGCTGATTCAATTCTCAAATGTCTACAAAAAAAAAAAAAAATGAAGGCTCCATGAGCACAAATCCATGTCTCCCAAAGGACTGGCAGGGACTCAGGTCATGGTCTAGTGCCCTGGGGGACATGTTAGTAAAACCCTACACTGGAAGCCACGGAGCAAAGACCAAACCAGGTGCTGTAATATACAACGTAGCTGTCCCAAGAAAAATATCTTAACGCTTACACCAAATATATACTTCTTCTCTCACTCCGGAATACTTTTCTGCAAGTAACTACAATCACCTAGCTACCTGCACATCCAAAAAAACTAAGGGAGCAACAGGTCTGAAGAAAAAGTGCAAATTATCACAATGCAACATATGAAACTGCTACAATTCTCCATTTGCGTCAAAAATAAAATCTATTAAACTCCAATTTCAGAATTGATTTGCGATATTTTATAGGACAAGCATTTTGAGATAGTTTCATCAAAATGGATGGAAGAATACGTAAGACTGGCCCTAAAGGGGATCAGGAGGTTAACACAAGTACATATAAACTTAGGTTATTATTTCTCTGGACATTGAGAAAATTTTCCCAATTTTATTCGCCTTTTTCTTTTATGTGAGAAAAGTAATTTGCCTCAACAATGGAGCTCAGGAGAGAGAATGTAGGACGCAAAGTCTTGCGATTCTAATCAAGGCATTTTTCTGGACAGAGATCAGACTATCATACAGTCCAGATAAACTCTGTCTACAGTAGGAATGGTCCTTGCTCCCGATTAGCATATATTGACAGGAATGGACAAGGCATTGGCGGTACTTTCCAACCAATAATTTGATGGCAGCATCCTCTCTCTTATCCCCCATGTCCTTTATGTCTCATTACTCAAGCCAAAAAGAAACGCTTTAAATGAAAGTTTCTGGCCAAGGCAAGGGAAAGTGAACTTTGGGTAAATTAGTCAAAGAATCTCAACTTCTGGGAACAGTGGCTTTTACAGTCATCATAGATACTAACTTGTTTTTTTTCTTTTGCTAATTTTTCTTTATTGTTTCAGATATGTTTGTCATAAATTACATGAAAATGTCCTAAGTACAGAAAGTACAAAAATTTAATTACATGAAATTTAGGAACTGGGTGGGTTTGTGGTCTAAAGGGAATCAGGGAGGAAACTTAAGAGAAATAAAAATTCTGCTATTCTTGTCAGATTCTATAAGTATTATTCTGTGCAAGTGGAGAAATGCATGATGATGTCCATGTATGGAAGTATTTGTGCTGAAATTCTTTTTCTTCTACCTATATTGGTCTTTCGGTTGTATCTTTGGAGAATTCCCATTTCAGGGACAAAGAGGTGACAGAGTTTTGTTAATTAGAAAACACACTCTTTATAAGAACGGGTCCACATAATTTATTAAATATTAATAAGACTTCTGTAGTTCTTAAATACAACTCATTTCCTCTAAAAATAGGTACTTTAAAATTATTCCTTAATATTAAAATCTACTATCCACGGGCACTGTAACAGCTAGCAAATTGCTGCACCCATGATTATATTTGAGAAATGCTTCAACCATTTCATTTTGGGAGTAACTTGTGACATTTTCATCAAATGCTAGAAAAACATCTAAAAATATAATTCAACAGACTAAAATCATTAATTCAAAATGTTAATTAAAATGGGTATAAATTGTGCTCATAAACATTTTCCTAAATTTGCATGAAGATTCTCTTTCCATGTTACTTTAAAATTCTATCAAAAAGCAAAATGTGTCATTATTTCTTAAGTAGATAACAAAAAGAATGGAGCTTATGGATATTAATTAACCACTAATGAATATTTTGTGTAAGATGTTGAGCAATTAAATTATGTAAATTTTACAAATTGCAAGCAAAACATTAAGCAGTACAAATAAATGTGAAAAGAAAATAAAAGCCTTTCTCATATTATTGTATATTGATTCCCATCAAGAACCTATCTGTAATTTTTTGGAAACTAGAAAGAGACAAGATACTGAAGAATTTCTAGAAAAAGGAGCAAGAGAAAGCCTTTGCAAGAGGACCACAGTCGTATGAATTACTGGTCCTACAGCACTTAACTTACTCCACATTCCCCATTCTCACTCACCTCCGCTACCTGGACTGTCTAAATTCCATGGCCCTCCATGTTCCTTAATCCCATGGCCACCCACAGGATTTTTACTTTCCTTCATGTATTGCACATGGATGTCAGCATTTACGGTAACATCCCATAGGATAACAGCCTGGAGAGCTCATCCAGAGGCAGGCTCTTCAAGACACAATTCATTTGCACTGAGACAAAAATCATATTTTTTCTTTCTCTCCCCCTTTTTCTATAGAATCTACTCTGATAAACACTGGTTGTCCTACTAATAGGTACACCAAGAGAACAGGGTCCAGACTCCTAACCCCATCACCAGGAAGTAAAGCAGTTCTTATATGCATTAGCTGTTTTACAACTATTTCGAATAATGACCTTTTTTCACTTTTTAAGCTATGCTTCTATTTATAATTTGGGAGTGCCTGGATTGGTGTATTTAAACATGTGTTATCTTTATTTACACAATTGTGGATTTACACTGTTTGTTTTTCAATAAAAATATAGAAGCATTTCCTTTCTACTAGTTGTTCAATTTCCTTTCCCCCCCCCCCCCCAGTATTTTAAATTTCAGCCTACTCTAACATTTGAAGCCTGAATATTAACTACTATCAACACAGGGAATAGCCAATGGATAAGTATATTGTCATTACTGGCAGCAAAGAAACATTTGCAAATTTGACTACAAAAATGTGTACAAGGGCCCGGCGCGGTGGTGCAAGTGGTTGAGGTCCTCGCTTTGCACGCCCGGGATCCCATATGGGCGCCGGTTCTAATCCCAGTAGCCCCGCTTCCCTTCCAGTTCCCTGCCTGTGGCCTGGGAAAGCAGTCGAGGACGGCCCAACGCTTTGGGAACCTGCACCCGCGTGGGAGACCCGGAGGAGGCTCCTGGCTTCGGATCGGCATAGTGTCGGCCCGTTGCGCTCACTTGGGGAGTGAATCATCAGACGGAGGATCTTCCTCTCTGTCTCTCCTCTCTGTATATCCGCCTTTCCAATAAAAATATAATAAAAATAAATCTTAAAAAAATGTGTACAAAATACAGATCAAATGACATTTGTAATGGTTTCATATCTATTAAGAATCCATACTTGGTCCATTTTAGGTCCATATTAGGAATGAACTTAAAATATTGGTGAAAAGCAATAGGATAAAAAATTGTCAGATTTTTAAAAAGAAAATGAGAAAAGATAAATAACCTTATACAGCAAGTAGGAAAATCTACTTTTGTCTCTGGCATGGCCTGCCTTCTGGTAAAGCACAGGTTTAGATCTGCTACTGGTTACCCTCAGGGGACGCTGCAAGAATGGTCAATGCAGCTTACATGAAATGAGACACAATGCATGCAACTATTAAAATCACATTTCTCCTTTCCAAAAAACAGAACTTTCATTCTAGAGAAAACTCTGCTTAACTACTGATGGCTATAAATAAATATCAAACTGAAAAAGATGGTAACAGATTCAGTTCAAAAGTTCAGCAACTTTAATCTCAAGTTCTTCATCTACTAGAGTATAATACACACATTAGGTTTATGGAGTATTAAAAATATTTTCACAACTGCCAAGTTATGGACTCCAACACAATGTTCATTTTTGGAAATTATGTTACTTTTGATAGCAGTGAGAAGCCTACCAAGCATCATCCTGAACAAAATAAAACACATTTAGAGAAATAAAAATTGCATTATTTTTTCTATATGTGGAACCGAAAAAATGAAATTCATGGAGCAAAAGAGTAGAATGGTGACAGAGCAGGTCTAAGTGTGGGAAAGAATAGAGCATTGTTGTTTAAAAGATACAAAGTTTGTCAGTATTAATAAACTTGTTCCAAAGACCCATCATATAATACAACTATTTAATAATTATATTTTATACACTTGATAATTTTTCAGCAAGTAAATCTCAAGTCTCACATGCGATGACATTATCCTACTTGATTTGATTACGGTAAACATTTCACAATATACATATTAAAGCATGTTATATTAGGACACTATAAAACATACAAATTTATTTGTCAACTACATTGCACTAAGAATAAAGCTGTGTTACTAAATTTCTTAAAGGCATGTTTGTGCTTCTTAGTTACTGCTCAACCAGTGAGTTATATGAATATACTAAATCAGATCAGCGGCATGAATGGACAGTAATGACAAATACACAGTGTTAAACAATTTTGTTTACGTACCAACACATTTGAATTGCTTCTCTCTTAAAACAGCATGAGTAAAAAATCCATATTTTTAATTAAGTGTACATATTGGGTCATTTATTATAGTCAGATTTCTCAAATAAGCCCTGTGAGGTCATATAATTATGTTATATTTCAGGATTGAATTAAACCTATACTTTCATATTCTTCATGAAAAAATATATATAAGCCCTCCCCTCAATCAATGCAATAAACTTTAGCTTCTACAATCAGAAAATTGTGCATTTTACCTTCAATTACCTTTCCCTACTATCTAAAGAAAATATACTAATACAATGAACTCAATAGGATTATATTCACTCCATTCAGCTATGGATGATACCTTGATTTTAACAGCCACAATTTTTTTTTAAGTTAGTGTTGTTTTTGTTTTTCATTTCATGAAAGTGCTCAATATTTGCATAATGATTCCTCTCAAAAGATGGAAGAATGAACGAGGAATAAATAAATCGCAGCCTTCCTGCGTAATGACTCTAGCTTTAAAGATGGATCACACATGGCCGTGCTTGAATGCATCCAATATATCAATATTTATTAAGCAGACAGAAAGTCAATTGAACCATAACTTGCTTTGTGCTAAGAAAGAAAAAGCACTGCAAAGAATATGGGAGGACTATTAAAAAGAAAGCTAAAAACCCTTTCCAAAGTCAATACCAGAAGCTTCTATTGAATGTATTTTTTTTTTGTCCCCAAAATTATGGAATTGAATAAGCAATTGACACAGGGAATTTAAAAAGATAACTAACAATGAAATGGCATGCTCTGTCAGAAAACTATATTGAGGTCCTAAAATATCCTATATATTCATTTGTAGAAATGTACTATGATATTCACAAATATTTTTAAGAATTATTTTGCTTACTTAGAAATAGAACCTTTCTGACAGAATGCATTTTTTGAGAACAGGGTCAATTGTCTCATATATTTGAAGGTTTTCAAAATAATGTTTTTAAAATGTGAACTAGTAGATGCTGAAGAACTGACACAGACTACTTGATATGTATCATTGCTATGTAACAAAAACACAAAAACTTCTAGGTACAGCTTGCCATCTTTCTTGACTAAAGTAGTGTTTGTCAAACATTTGATTACCTGTATGGCACAAACTGTTTTCCTGTATTAATTATAAAGCTATGACAATTTCTATTAGTTGGGCTTTATTAATTGCATGATACAGATGAGAAAATGAGGTTTGAAATGTTACCCGATTTTTCCCACAAAATAAAAATCCAGGCATTAAACAAAGGCATACAGCCCATGTTTCAAATATCATACTGCACTTGTTGAATTTCATACAATATTTGTTAGGGCACATAGTGATTATCTTGAAAGACGTCTACAAGACCACATTTCCGTGAAACTGTAATATTTGAGGTTAATTATTATCCATCACTCTCCATGTGATGGTACGAAACACAGTTCCACAAAAGGAAAGTGATGGGCAGACACTGTGTTGTAGCGAGTCAAGGGCATCCATCACTGGAGGCATGCAGAGCACAGATCAGAGTGTTTGGGATCAAGTTCTATCTTGATTCTGATCCAGCCTCCCGTTTATACATCCTGGCAGCAAAGGAAGATGGCCAAGACTTGGAGTCCTGCCACACACAGGATTCCATTGTGAAGTCTCTGGATCTTCTCTTTGACCTGTCTCAGTCCTGAATGTTTTAGGCATTTCGGGAGTAAACCAATGCAAAGGAGATCTTCCCTCTCTTTTTCTTTCACTTTCTCTTTCTCTCTCTTTTTTCTCCCTTTCTCTCTTTACTTCTAAGTGACTCTGCCTTTCAAATACATAAAATTCAAAACAGAAAAAGGAAAGTGAATGTTCCGTGGGATTAATCATACTTGACCCATCACGTAACAAGCATGATTTTTATTCATTGTCATTTTCCTGCATCATATATTGAAAGTGGAAAAAGAATTAGTGGAAAGATGAGTAAGATCCAACTAAATTTGGAGTTTACCTCATTAAAAATGTCAGTATTTGAGTTTTGAAATCGCACTATTATCGTTAAGTTGTTAGTAGTAGGAACAATAGGGTGAGGGCATCCAGATAATGTCTGTACTTACATGTAAAAACATGTTTGTAAGTCTGAAGTTATTCAACAGACAATTTAAATATAATTATACACATATTTTGTACACTTCTGACCATTAAAGATGAATACAAGAAAATCTAACACAATTTAAATATATAATAGCACATATCTCCAGATAGCGACTAAGGGGGCATATGACTAAAGCTTATGTTGCCTTCCTGACTTTCTAGGTATGTATTTTGGAGCTCCCAGTTTAGATTTTCTTGTTGATTTTTTTCTTTCTATGATCTCTGTATTTTTCTGCCTTCATGACAGCACCTGCCTGGCTCAGCTGAGAGTCAAGTAGGACTGAGGAGAGAGAAGCACCTTCAAATCTTTACGGTTTTTGCTTTACACAGGTTTGAGTCCAAAGAAAAGATTTCTTGGGTCAAAACAAAAATGCATAAATCTCAAAGAATAGGAAACATTAAGATGATGTAGATCTCTCTTCCCCCGCTTCTCTCTCTCTGTTTACATTTAATGCAATATTATGTATATGAAGTCTCAGAGAGTCACATATTGTTTTTAAAAGAATAAATTTTTTGGAACTAGTTCTAATTTACAGTATGTAGTCACATCAACCGAGGAAAAAAGAAAGGCAGGAGAAAATATCATTATTGCATAAGATTAAATACATTAAATATATGGAAGCTTCACTTCACATTAATTGATCATTTTTGAGAAAGGCCAATCTAATAGACCTCATAAATTCACCTTCTTATACAATGTAAAAATTTAAAATGAGACAAAATAGTTACTTCTCTGTCTCTTCTTTGATAAACCTCTCACTCTTGTTTTTTTTCGTCCTGAGGTCCTTGTGCCAAGCACCACTACTACCACCACAAAACTTATCTTAATGCAGCTCTGAACAGATACGAGAACCCTGAACCATTGAGCTTGAATGGACAGTTATTGTACTACAGTTCAAGTTGGTCACAGAGACAACAAACTCTCACTCTCTGCCTGACAATGTTGTATTCTTGGTGCAAACAGAAGCCCGCATCTTTCTGGAAGAGCGACTGCATTCGGTCTCTTTCAAAATGAAGCCTTCTCTTTACCAGATGCAAATTGGCCAGGGAGAATCCTTCAAATTATTTTTTCTCTTAATTTAGCAGTTTATCTTTTTTCTTGCCTGTGTGCCTCTAACTCTTTTCATCTTAAATATGTCAAAAGCTTGTCTTTTCTTTGCAGTTTTATTGTACAAATACTGACCTGAGACCTGAAGGAAAGGGAGTTAAAAATTCCATTTCTGAACTGCCACACAAGAAGGTGCCAGTTAATATGCCACATTTCATACTGCACTATATTGTTCAAAGTCTGAACCATGACTTCAGCTTCCTGCTCCTGCAGGCTCTGGGAGACAGCAATGATGTTTGGAATAACTGGCTCCCTGCCAGCCACACAGAAGAGCAGCATTGGTCTATCCCTGATTTTGAGTCAGCCCAACCCCAGCTGTCGATGGGTTTTTTGTTGTGAACAAGTAATCGGGATCTCTCTCTATCTCTCTCCCCCTTCTCTCTGACCGTAACTCAGTCATCATCATCATGCCATTCAACACAATAAAGACTTCGTTTTAAGAAGTACACTTGCTCCTCAATGGAGGGAACAGAGTGGTGATGACTGGCCCAGATCCACATAGAGGATGTAGCAGTCCATTCGAAGACTTCAGAAGACATCTGTTATCATAGCAGAAGAAGAATAGAACAGATTGGACAACTACTGCAGCCCAAATATGACAGCAGATATTATCTGGCTGAATGGAGACTCTAAATTAGACTATGTCAGTCAAAGGATATTAAAAATGTTCCCTCATCATTCGATGGGCAAAGTTGACATTTCAGAAGCGCCAAAACCACCTGGGCAGAACCCTCAGAGTGTATGCCATACAAGACCTTGGGTCGGTACTGGTGGTCATTCCCTATCCCTGGATTCTGGGATGGTTGGGAGGCTGGAGATGGCTTCTCTCCTAGTTTACTCCCTTTCTCTACATACAGGAAAAAGAAATGGAACACTTGGAACAATGATTACACCTATTTTTCCCTGACCCTCGATCCTTCCCACCCTAATCAACTATGTAAGCATTATCTAAAATTTTTTTTAAAAATATACAATTGCACTCATATCTGAGATGCTTTGGGGAGTATTCTCATCTCCTCGTTCTTGCAGCAACCAGCTCTACCCAGGACCCACAAACTTCACGCAGTTCTCCTATGTGGATGACAGGTCCAAAATCACTCAAGCCACCACCTGTTGCTTCCCAGAGCATGTCTTAACAGGAAGCTAGAATTGATTATGAAGGCCAGGATTTGAACTCAGACAGTACAATGTGGTCTGTGGACCTCTGATTTAAATTCTAATTCTAATATCCACTGTTGAACTTTCACTGGGAGAAAAAAAAATCAAAGATTTAAAAGTGTTGGTCTGTTCACACTTCATTTAATTCCTTACTACTCATTTACTTCTGCTTTATAGCATCTTGCAATCTACTTTCCAATTTAACTATCCAATTGAAACAATCTCTTTAAAAGTCACAGCTGGACTTCATGGTTAAGGCCAGCCTGTTTGATCTCAGTCCACAAACTTTCCCATCTCCCTGCTTCACTGGAAACAACTGCCAGTACCCTCCCTTCAGAACAACAGTACTTGGCCATTTCTGAGAACTTTGCGATCCTACTTGGTCCGGCTACCCCAATTCTTCACTAGATCTCATTACCAAGCCATTCTCTCTGATCAAAGCAGTACATTGCAGAGGAAGATGTTGTAGACTCAAAAACATGGAATATGAAACTTAGGGCCAAACTTGTTCATTTCTGAATAATGTGTCAAACCTATTCAACACGTCAGAGCCTTAAATACAGTAGATGTTCAATAACTAAAAATGAAGAAAGGGAAAACATCCTTAACAAAACTATGCACATAAATTTAAAATGAAAGAGAACTCGTAACATCTTTTTCAAGTATTCCTGGAATTTAAATTCACTTATGTTAAAAGTTTTGACACTCTAGTCTTGTAATTCATATTTTCATGATAATATATGAAGGAATGAGTGTTAAAATAACCAGTTGATCCAGTCAAAATAATGTGAAGATAGGTGCTGAGGGATACGTTTTTAAATAGACAGTAAAATATACAAATTTGTAAACAAATGTCTTACCATCATGTTAATTATTTGGTGATGATCCTGAAAGTCTGTATATTTCTACATAGCTTGTTTAAATTAAATGTGTTTGGACAAAAATAACCATTCTTTTGAAGCTAGCATTATGATTCCGATTGATGCTGTATTTAGCTGAATACAATGCCAATTTAGCTGAATACAATGCCAATACAATGCCAATGATTATTTTGGTAAATTTCTAAGTATGAACAATGACATGACAGGAGTAAGGAGCAGTAGTTACTCTGATTATGTTGATTAGTACATGTCTAAAACATGAGTGTAATTCTTATAGCATATATATTCTGAGATAATAATTATTGTTATATTCATTTTACGTCCTTTATCAGGGATTAATGGAAATCTCACCCATAAGAACTGGTATTCTGAGATCACAAACCATATCACACAACGAACTGTGTTTAACTTATTTCAATATAACATCACGGTGATAAGAAAATTAAAATCTAGGAAAAGACAGATTTTGTTAACTATACAAATAATACACATTTATAGTTTTTCTAAAACAGTATTTCAAATGATTATTAATAATCTTGGAAATTATAACCTAGAATATTGTGTTTTATACAGATTTCTGAAAGGGTTTTTAAAGTAATTACCACTAGCCAAACAAAACATTTGTGGGGGTTCATAATCTTCACAATAAACAATAACAGAAATTATCATAAAAATGAACACTTACCTTCTCAAAATGAGACCCCAAGATAAGAAAGTAAATGAGGTTAGGCTAACCTTTTGCATCAAATTCTAGTAGAGCACATAACCCGGAGCAGTGAATCCTGTGAGGTCTGGGATTAACTATGTACAACCACCATGAGAACCAAAATGTTCTCACCTAATTATATATGTATATATTTCAGTATATTTTAAATGTGTTATAAATGTTCACTGTCTAAAACTACCATAATAACCAAAATGGCACACAATGGTACAGAAGCTAACTTAGCCTGCTTAGAACTTTCTGGATTATCATTGTTCATTTGCTGTGAAGTTATTTGTTTATCTGCTTACTCTCCTTTTCTGTGTATGACTTATGCTAGAGAATATATTTTGATAACTATGGCGCTCCCCTTGACACATGCAAGGACAAAGTGAGAGACAGTTCTGTGTCCCTAGTCCCTCACTATGGCCACACTTTCCCATCCAACCCAACCATGTTGTGCTCTGATTGAGTTTACTCAAAGTTGCCATTACTGCACAGTCTCTGTCCAGAACTGATACATCAACCATGTCCATGTGGTGACCAGCAGGTAATTATAAAGAGATTAAAATAAAATTGCAATTTGGACACTCCTCCTCCTGGCATGGACCTGATGCCATGACACTTCAACTTCTTAGAAAGGCATGAAAACAGGAAATACCCAACTCTCCCTAGTCTTGGAAAACCTCACCCCAAACAACACTATGAAGACTGTGTTCCTCTGGTCCAATACACTCTACCATTTAGTGCACACTTTGCCTCTGTTCCTTCCTGACATACATCTATCTCATATCTACTTATATTTCTTGTGTTAATCATAGAAACCTGGACCTAGCCTCCCAGCACCGCCAGGGATTATCACAAAGTCTGCCACAATGGGGACGCTGAGGGTTGTTGAATGATACAGCACATTATCATGACGGGTGTCATGCCAGGATCGTGTGGTTCTTGCTGACTAGCTGCTCTTTGTTTATGTTTGGCAAATACTTCTTGTCAATGCTGACTCCTTGGGCTGGCCTTCAGTACCCTTGACCTAACTCTCAGCCCTAAGCAACTCAGACAGCCTGCCTCCCTCATACTCCTCACTGGCACTGGATCCATTTCTCTTGAACCTTTACTGTTACTTCTAACATCCTTCCAAGTGCTTATTTCTCTGCCTGGAAAAATTAAGTTGAGATAAGTGGAAAGTGATTTTGGATAACAGAATGAAGGCTTTGAAAATGGGGAAAATAGGTAGAAGAATGGATATAGATTAAACTTTCTCTTCACTTCTTTGATCCTACTCTAACAATAATAGGAGGGAAGGTCTCACTGCAAGGTAGAAAATTGGAAGAGATCAGATTAAAATCTTCAAGAGATAATATTTCTGAAAAATTGCTATAATACCTCAGAGCATCTAGATGTTTTATATTACAAAAGAGAAAGAGATATTATTCCAAGTGCTGTATATGGTATAAGGATGCAAGTGGGCCAACTTGCATTACATAAAAAGCTAAGATAATGGAATTGTTAATGTTCCCTCTACACCAAAAAAGTGATATGTTATTTATAATCATAATAAAATCAAATATATTCTCATGTACTAATTTAATGGTGTCTGAATAGAACAATAACTTATTGATTTAAAACTCACAAAGGAGATAAATACAACTACCAATTAAATACAATTCTTTTGATTCTTGTTTTAAATTTTCTTTTTACATTAAATAACTGTAGCCAAAATGAGATTTGCGTTTGGGTTATGTTGAAGAACACTATTTAATTTCACAATTTCTACTATAGAAAATATACAGAAATCATTTAATTCAGGTGCATAGAGTGACTTAGAAAGTTATATCAACAATTGTGGTACTTGATTCTATCCTTAGGGTATTACCGTGCCTATTTGTCTCAACAACATAATGTGGGTGAAGAGTATTCAGCGTAACAGAACTACAGTAATATAAGAAAAGTTAACCTTGTACTTGCAAAGATTTGAATGGAGGATTAGTGGTAAGAATAGTCTGTATTGTTCAGCAGCCCAAGATTCATACTTGGTCATATAATTGATCCTGCTCCACTCCTACACTATATGCATTGAATGAACTTAAACTACGCTTATGCCAATAAACTCTTAGAATCATATAACTACAATTTATATAATCCATTAGGGCTGTCACCATTTTTGATGCATGAGCCTTACAAACAATATAATGGAATAGATAGCTTATTCACTTCTAAATTAAGCATACAGAGCAGGCTTAATACGTTAAGTTACAGGTAGGACAAACTGCCTGTGCTAAAATCAGAAACCCAGTAAAGGAACATCTGTTTTTTCACACCAATCAAAGTTCTCTAACTTACAGACTCTTGTTATGCTGCCAAAATTTAAAATGTTCGGAGTGGGTGCTTGGTACAGTCGTTAACACACCCCGTGGATGCCATATCTCATATTGGAATGCATGCGCTACACTGGAGTCCTAGCCCCACATCCATCCTAGCTGTCTACAATTGTGCACCTTGGGAGACAGCCAGCAGAGGCTCAACTGCGTAGGTCCTGGCTTGGGTCCATATACAGGAAATCCAAACTGAGGTCCTTGCTCTTGACTTTGGGTTATCCTGGCCCAGAGGGCCAGGGCATTAGGCAGAGAAGCCATGGGTCTGAATCTCTTCAGGACTCACTCATTCTCCCTCCTCTCTCTGGCTCTCATTTCCTTGTTCTTTTGCTCTCATGCTCACTCTCAGTCATCCACTTTAAAACAAAAACAAAACAAAATAAAAGTAAAATGCTTTAAAACCTACCCAAATACACAAATAGTATACAAATTCAACTACAAAGAGAAGCCTTAGTATACATCCTGGCATTGATTATGTTCTAATTTCAAACTACAGGAATTACTGAATTTCCATCTCTAAACCTCAAGCCCCCCTCTTTGCCGAGGCCTAGAAATGTGATCATACAACTTAGAGAACCTGGATGTTGTTAGGTTTCAATAAAAATTTAATATCAATAAGAGCAGTTTCTATTTTCTTTGGTGTCAATATTTCCTCTAGATTAAGAATAAAAGGGATGGAGAGTTTATTTATAGAAGTATAAATTTATTCCACTACGTACTATATTATTTAGTGTTTTGTTCAAATGCAATTTGCTACTAGGTTACTCCACTATGTCAATAGAACAGTAAACTTGCTATCCTTATTGCTTTCAAAATTGCCTTGAAAACATTATTCGGTTGGAATCTAGCTATTTAATACTTCCAAGTAGGCCACCAGAATCTTCACAACAGAAACAAAATACATTTATTCCTACTTGAATTAGCAAATCTCATCTGCCAGTAACAAAAAATAACCACATTTTATATTCCAAAGTCTCTTCCGAGACAGGAGCTTTTGTTTTAGGCTAACCCCATATATTTAAAACTTAGAGTAGCTTAGACTGTAATGCTTAAAATGGCTATTCCAAATATGATAAAAATGTTGAATTTAATCATGTTTTATTTCCTGATCACAGTATCTGAAAATAAAAAAAAAAAAGTGACCCAGAAAGCCTTTAATTTGGGCTGGCACTTTCTACTTTTCACAGTTCTCTCCCCACTAACCATAGATTTTATGCTGCTAGGCCTCTTAAATTAACACCCGCTGCCTGGTCCCAAAAAGGATTTGAGTTGAATAATTAAGCTTGTGCTTGAGGTTAGTGTGGTCCCAGAAACCACAAGGTCAGAGTCACTGGAAGCAGAAAATGCTATTGGCAGCCTTGGCAGGTCTACTCCTTGTACCACCAAAGCCCCTCGGTGGTTCTGCTGAGCCACTGCTTTATTTATTATTATTATTATTATTATTATTATTATTATTATTATTATTATTACAATTTTGTATAGGCTGGGATTTCCTCCCCACACCCCAAACTCCCACACTCCCTCATTCTTCCTGTATTGCTACACTGCTTTAATACTCAGGACTGCGGTGAGAAAGAAAAGAGAGAATCTTAACTCCTACAGGAAGTTACAAAACAAAGCCACAGAGATTCTCTGCATGTGCTTCGGGGTACCACACTGTGCTATGATTGTGCATAGCGTCCAAAGTTCTCACACCGATCCACGGTGCTCCTCCCCTCAGCAGGCAGGAAGTGCGCTTCCAGAAAGCCTGTATCCAGGAGAGAAGGCGCTCCGGCTGAATGGGTTTCTAACGAAAATATCAGGGTGGCATTCCTTTGTGAAGACTTAACTATTTTCAGAAAGAGCTCTCTAAACAACCCTCTTGGTCATATCATAATTACATGGTCATGACATAGACCTGATTCCACAGTAGGCAGTCAGAGAGGGTCACTCCTTTTAAAGCCCCGTTTCCACAAGCCTCACTCTGACTAAATAACTTACATATAATAGAAATGAAATAATACTATCATATAATAACTCCCTATGCATGCAACATTTAAGTAAATGTTGATTAAGTAAATGCCAATAACCTGCCTGAAAGCCTCATGAAATTCAATCATGACTATATTTTAGTGCATTAAATGTCCCTGTGATTGAAAATACGAAGGATAAAACACGATGGTCACATCTCTTAAATAGCCACCCTTTCTCTATTTGTGCTGTGGAGACTTACGCTTGTAATTATGAATCTGAAAAACATAAAGCTATGCTACATTTACTAAATTCCATAGTTTTCAATCCCATATACACATATATAATTCTATGTAAGGTAAAGGAATGCATTTTAATTGATAATTCTTATATATTTTAGTATTTTTGTTTAAAAACAGTTCCTAATATTGGAAACTGACAAAAACAAACCTGGTTGTTAAGTAGTCATTATTCATAGTCATTCCTCTTTGCGAAGTCTAGCCCATGACCTAACTGCTTCATCCTTCTCTGAATAAATAGCAAAACATCAACAACTTTCTGCTAAATATATAAGATTCTGTCATCAGTAAGTTAACGCCTGGTTTATTATGTAGCAGTTTGCTTGGTTCTGAAGTATGTCTTTAAAGACACATACTCATAAATACCGTGGTTGCAAGGGTGGGACAGAAATTCTCTAAAGCATTGTAAGAGTTGTAGTGATACACTCAAACAACTCAAAATCTGCATACCATATGACCCAGCAATAGCACTCCTAGGAATATATCCAAAACACCTGTTTTACGACAAACCAACATGCATCCCTATGTTCATTGCAACACAATCAGTAATTGCAAAAACATGGAAGCAACCGAAATGCCCATCAGCAGAAGATTGGATAAGAAAGCTTTGGTTCATCTACTCCATGGAATACTACTCAGCTATTAAAAAAAACAAAATGCAGTTCTTTGTGGCTAAATGGGCCCAACTGGAAACTATAATGCTAAGGGAAATGAGTGAATCCCAAAAGATTAGATACCACATGTTTGCCTTGATTTAACCTGTAATTTTTGTATGGTTGTTTGTTATTTTTTGAACCTGTCATTGATACTGTCTCAACCCAGAGGTTTCGAAGAATGGAACTTGCATTATTTTTAACATATTGTTTACCCAATACTATGTCAATTAATTCCATAATGTTGTATATTGATATTGAGGCCTTGTTGGGGCTTTTAACTGACCGGATCTTTACTCTGTTAGACCTATCTTCAGACCATAGAAGGTCTCCCCAAGAGGCCACTGAACTTATCTGGACAATAAGACGCTGAACTTCATGCTAGGCATGTGTTTGCAAGCAATGAATCTCAACTGAACTTGAACTATGGTTATGCAACAAGGTGGAGGAATCCACCATGGGGGGAGGGGTATGGGAGGGGTGGGGGGAATCCCCAGCGCCTATAAAACTGTACTACATAATACAATGTAAGCAACAATAAAAAAAAAAAGAGTTGTAGTGATACATATTGCATTTTTTTCAAACTTTTAATTCCATTACAACTGCTCTTTACAATTCGCTAAGCTAATTTAACACACTGGAAAACATGTGAAGTTTCCTCTAGCTACAGATTTAATTAAGAGATTTCCAATTTCAAATTCACTGCTTACTTAGTATCTTAAAGATTTGCCAAATGTGCTTTTCATCAGTAAGTATGCACAACAAAGCGATTTCGCACCTTAATTATTCTTTGCATTCATGGAAAAGTGCTGTGAGCAAAGATAATGTAATTATATATATTTCCTCATTAAAAATTAAATTACAATAGAGGTATAGATTCTTCATCAAGAATCTAGTCCCTAAGTTTTATAGCAATAGGAAAATAATCATTTATCAATTACATAGAGACAGTTTCAGATAAATCAAGCAGCTCAATTTATCATCTTTAAGTGTGCAATGTTTTCAAGTGCATCATGATATTTAGCTTTAATTGCCACTT
The DNA here is from genome assembly GCF_017591425.1 of Ochotona curzoniae. Classification (NCBI taxonomy): domain Eukaryota; kingdom Metazoa; phylum Chordata; class Mammalia; order Lagomorpha; family Ochotonidae; genus Ochotona; species Ochotona curzoniae. The sequence goes on from NW_024466502.1 coordinate 14,433,164, forward strand.
TTATTTAATGATTCTATGCCACATACTGTGTGTAGAGTAATTTTCATAGATAATGCATACCATGTGACCTTCATTCAGTTATTAAAAATTGTATCTTCAACCCATAATGCTTTTTAAACCTCAAATTTCTATTCTTTTGTACAATAAATAAGAGAAAAGAATGCCCAAGCAAACAGAATAAATGGAGCTGGGAGTAGATGGATAAGTAGATTCTACAATTAACACTATGATGTTTTAGCATCTACTGAAGCATTCTCTGAAGTCATTATATATATATATATATATATATTTGTCTATGTCACTTAATTAATGAAGATGGCAAAGCTGGATCACAGGTCATTCTGTGGATTGTTGTTATGATACTATGAAATCTTTAAATATATGATACAGGATTTGGATTTCCTCTCAGATATTTGAACCACTTGGCTTCAGCAATATTTTGTATTTTTATACACAATATCTTATGCTTTCCCACCTAAATTTTCCTACGTAGTTTTAATAGTATGGAGAAATATAACCAACTTTTATGTTTTGATTTATAGCTTACACATTTACTGTGTATATTTACTAGCTTCTATATCTTTATGGATTATTTAAGGTTATAAGGAGTCACATTGCTTTCAAACAGAGATAGTTTTACTTCTTTGCTAATTTGGTTACCTCATTTCTTTAACTAATTAATTTTTCTGAGCAGCACTTCAGTATAGTGTTAAACAGCAGTAGTGGAAATGTGGATTTTTGTCTTTTGTCTTATTCCTAAATGTAGCACCTTTTCTCTCTTCCTTCACTAAGTTCAGTGTTTTTATTAGTTTCACTATTTATGTAAATGACCATGCTACTTTTGATTTTTGTTCTCAAAATATATTGTGTTAATTTTCTATACTGAAATACCTATGTATGCCTGGAATAAATTTCATTCGCTCAAGACATATCATTCTTTTAGTATGTTGATTGATTGGTTCTCTAATTTTTATTGGACCTTTTCATACCTACCTTTATAAGGAATATTGGTCTATAATTTTTCTAGTTATATCTTTGTTCTTGCTATAAAATATGTTAAGAAGTGTTTGTTGGCCTATGGTGCACATCTATTCTCTGCAATTTAAAAATACTACTGAGCGGGCCCGGCGCGGTGGCGCAAGTGGTTAAGTCCTCGCCTTGCACGCCCGGGATCCCATATGGGCGCCGGTTCTAATCCCGGCAGCCCCACTTCCCTTCCAGCTCCCTGCCTGTGGCCTGGGAAAGCAGTTGAGGACGGCCCAAAGCTTTGGGACACTGCGCCCGCGTGGGAGACCCGGAAGAGGCTCCTGGCTTCGGATCGGCATAGTATCGGCCCGTTGCGGCTCACTTGGGGAGTGAATCATCGGACGGAAGATCTTCCCCTCTAACTCTCCTCTCTGTATATCCGCCTTTCCAATGAAAAAATAATAAAAATAAATCTTTTAAAAATACTACTGAGCAAAATAAAATTTCAAAAATTTCTGTTGTAAAAATGCAAGGCTAATGATGATGAAAACAACACCAGAGGAGCCTCTGAAATGGAGGAGCTCATGCAGCAGGAGGAGTTGTGCAGTTCTTCACTCTGCCCGGGGCCTGTGGGCCTCAATGATGCCCAGTGAGAGCACAGGCTCTGAAACGATTAGAATGATCAACAAGACGCACATCACAAGGATGCTTGGATTGTGTTTTATGAACCTGCACCCTATGTATACATTCCTGTGTTTGTCCCATAGTTCCTGTTCTTCAACATTCAATAGCCTATATACACTCCCACGTCTCCTGCCCTTAATGGAAACCCAGTTCAGAGCTTATCTGAACTAGTGTTCCCCAAATGACAATCCGTAAGACTAGAATATAAGGTTCTTTTAATGACACAGTTTCTGAATTGAATTGATCCATAACAATAATATTTGATAACAAAGATAATGAAGAAAGTTTAAAAAAATTAGCATTGAATCAACCATGCAGAATTGGAACTAACCCATATGTTAGGAGCAATACAATATTGCTTTACCATTTCCCATAAAGTTCAAAATACTGGCTAAAATCAATATTTACTCTTCATAGTTTCACAGTATTTAGGTTCAACCATTAATATACATCTAGCCTAAATGAATAAAATTATACATGTGTTCTGACTTGAAAATGTTTTCTTTGAACTTCACATGAAAATTTTATCATTCAATGCTTTTAGTTCCACTAAGGAATATACGTTACGACAATGGTAATAAACATAATTAACTGAGCTGTATCACCACATCTCAGCATATCTTCTCATAACATAAGTCATTAATTTTGATGAAACAATTCAGAGAAAAATGTTTTACTTGCAATGTTTTGAAGTTTTTCCGAGTTTGAAAACATAATAATGAAGATCAAAACATCAAAATGGACTACCTGTTGATTTTTCGAGAAGGTCAGGTTCATCTGATGGTCAATACAGTGCCCTAGCATTTGTGGCTGTGATTTTAAACATACATGATGTTCTTTTTGAGTCCTTCAAAGTAACAATAACAACATGGCCCCAGAGATGAATGTTTTAGCCAAAGTCTATATACATTAATTTTTAGGAAAAGTTTTCAGTGAACTGTGCTGTAGATGGTAGGAACAAAGCAAAACGCAAAATAAAACATTCTGAAAAAGCCAAATAATTAGGTACACTGTGGATCATAGATTATTGTGCCTTAATTTTTAAATGTGTTTAGACATCTGTGAAATTTAAACCCCAGAGCCAGTGATTTGTGTGGCAGTATGTTGCAAAAGGAACAAAGCTTTGACATGCAAATATTGCCTCTGTTTTATCAGCCCAGGTAACCTTGCAAACAACCTTCACACACACTAGAACTGACTGATGCCTCCCATATGGGTCCATTCCTCCTTTCCCCCTCCCAATCAAGTTGACAGCTATTCTCAGTTCATTTTCTAAACAGACTGATAAAAGCAATGCTAGACCTGTACCTGCTATTAACCTCCCTTGCACTATTATTACTCATATTTTTTCCTTTGAGATAAGCAGCTAAATGCAGGAGCTGATCTTCACATATGGTGGGAGATTATCCCTAAAAACAATTGCAAATGTCAGCCTATTATTGGGTCATTAATGGCAGGGCATGATATTTTAGATTTTGATGCTTTTAACCTTTGCAGACATCAATCCATACACCATACACTTTCCAGAAGAGTTTATTTATCCTTCGTAACAGTAGGTCCATGCCCCAGGAACACTGCCTTTAATAGTAGTAGCATACTTTTGACAAGGATCATTAAGTCTATTTATGCAACTGCTTCTTTAGTTTAGTTTTCCCTATCATTAAATATGTTATAATCGAAAGTTATGGATGAGAGAAATGTTCAATATCTTATAGGGAAATATGAGGGAGACAAAATAGTGTTTTTTCTTTAACGCTGAATTACTTACCAATTTGACTTATGCTTTAGATAAAGTTTACAGGGATATTCTATTTCATTTTTTTATTTAGAAAGTAATTTTTCCTGGTATGAAACTCAATGAATTCAATTTCACTGAATGAAGTAGTTCTAGTGTGTAATATTGAAGTCATAATTCAAGAGGCTAATGAAAATCTATGAAGAAATTCAACAGATTTTGCAAACAGCTGTGGCAATGCTCACATTGCCCTTAATACATGAGTTCTCTGTGCTACGGATATCAAAAACTTTGAAGGCATAAAGGACACACACACATTTTATTAATTTTTAAAGACATATTTGCTGGAAAGGCACAGTGAGAGAGAAAGAGCAACCTCACTTGCTGGTTAATTTTTCAAACAGTCCAAGGCCAAGGTTAGACCAGCTTTATTTCAAAATCTGAGAACTTCATCTGGGTACCCCACATAGGTAGAAGGGACCCAATTGGTACAGACTCAGGCAGGCAGCTAGTTCAGAATCAACAGTTGGGAAGCCACATTCCTCCCATCTAAGGAATCCTTTCTTTCCCATTTGAGAGTCACGTGACATCTATGACTGTGAGGGACCTGAGGGGAACAGTGTCATGTAAGCACTTCTCCCTCAGGACCTTTAAGAGCCTGTGCTGAGGCAGGACTCACGCTCTCTCACCCTATGGATGGACTCAGAGGACCAAAGGTAGCAGCCTCTCTGTGGCTCACCCTTTGCCTTCCTGGCCCTTGTGGGTCCCTATTCCTCATTCTGAATAAATCTTACAACTTGCTTAGGGCCCTGTTGGTGCCTGTGATTAAAACGCTTAAATAAGAGGCAAGAACCTAGGAAATAAATATTAGGCCCTAATCTAGAACATAACACAAGCACCCAGCTGTATGCAACTGCTATTTCAGGCCATTAGCTGGGGGCTAGACTGGAAGCAAGGCAAGCGGGAATGGAACTGACATGTGACATTGAAGCCAAAGTCAAAAACAGTTGTTCAACCGGCTGTACCACAATGCCAGCCCCCTTTTTAAATTATCTGAAGTAGAGTTTTGATGGTTTATTTTTATTTTAATAGTTTTGTTTATCATGCATTTTATCTTGTCATGTCTTATAAAGATATGTTGAAAATAAACAAGAAAGGGGAAAAAAATCCAAAGGAAATATGCAAATAAAGTGAGGTGAAGTTAACCTATTACACTATACAGAAAGAATGAAATGTGTTGCACATTTATAAAATTGTGCCATTGTTTCAGTACCAATACTGTTCTGGAACTGTAGAAAACATGGCTGCTGTGGGCATTACTAAGATGGTTTAAATATTCTCTGCTGTGTAATTGCTCCACTTGAATACAGATGGATGCTTCTAACCTACACAAGGGATGAGATGTTACTTCTATGATGATGTCAACGACTGAACCTTCTGTCTTGGTTCCAAGCTTTCCTGCTATCTCCTCAGTCAGAACACTCTTACAAAGCAGGTGTCTATTTTGAGGAATGGTTCACACGCAGTAACAGAGAGAAATTAACATATGTGCACAGTTTTGTGCGGTTGGAGGTAGGTCCTTCAATAAAATCCCAGCCCTAACAGATACCTGATGGCAACATCCAGGACACCCAGAAATGGAAATATCCAGCAAAGCTCAGCCTAGACTCTTACTTTGTAAGTGTCATAGGGAGGTTGAGTGATTTTATTCTGGAGGATGATATTAACATGTGAGAAGGTAAAACAAGGTAAGATCTGTTCCAAAGGGCTGTTAGCAGGAAAGTAATACTAAGAGATAAAGGAATAGTAAGAGATGAAGGTAAAAGTTAAGCTGAGATCAAGATCCAAGGATCCATGCTATGTGAGTTTATGATGGAATTTCATCCTACGCATGGTTTATAAAAGTTATAGGAAGCTATAAGCCTTCACAGATACATCACTTATAAGGAATACATGCTGCAAAAATCTTTATTTTGTTTTCAAAGTATAATTTACATTATTAATAACCTGAGCCTGGTGTGTGGCATAGCAGGTTCAGTCATCAGCTGCAACAACAGTATACCATATGGGCACTGGTTCTTCTCCTGGCTCTTCCACTTCCAATCATGCTCCCTGAAAATAGCTTAGGAAAAGCAGTGGAAGAAGGCTCCAGTGTTTAAACCCTGTCCCTGGGATATGAGAGACCTGGAAGACCTTGGCTCCTGGTTTTGGCTTAGTCTAACACCAACCCTTACATCCACCTGGGGATTGAACCAGCAGATTAAAAAAATATTTTGCCTCTAATTCTCTGAAATAAATAAAACTTTAAAGAATCGTTTACATTGCAGTTACATTTTTAAGTTGTTCTCTAAGTTGCGAAAGACTATTAAAATCAAAAGTACAGACTTTTAGGAGCACATTCAATATCCCAGAAACATGTAACAGAAGTTGCTAGCCTTTCCTCTGCACTATTCCTAGGCACTAGGCTAAACTCTTTATATGCCTTTTCCATGTAAAACCAATGACATACCTAGAAGGCATTATTTTTTTTTCCTGCTTTAATAAAAGAGAAAAGTGTTGTACAAAAGGTTATTTGCTTGAGGCCACATAACCATTAAATGCAGAGATTAGCTGTGGACTCAGGCTAACCAGGTCTGGAGTTACATCACAAAGGTCATTTTGATTAGTGCAAAGCCACTGTGCACTGATTAATTGAATAGATAGTTACTAGCCTACAATATCCAAGCATGGGCAGTGTAATGGGAATGCCGTGTTAAACAAGGTAAGTCTCAGAAGGTAGAAATCTTTGTCAATGCTATTCTAAATTGAAATTCAAACAAACATTGTGACTTAAAAGCAACATAAGCAATCAAAAAGGCTCTGTTTTCAAGTGTGCATCTGCCACCTGATCTAATGGCAAAGCCAACGACATCACCTGCCGTGAGAAAACCACAAGTTAATTAGTGTCTTTCCACAGCATTAGCTTAACTTCATTCACTCATCTTATGTTTTATATTGCTCTATTTTGACCAGTCTGACTTTCTTCTCAATCTGAGCCATTCCACAGCCACTGCAACACATGAAAGACTTCACATTGCTTTCTAAAGTACTCTTCGGGCTCCATAGCAAGCCATTGACACGTGTGTGTATTACCTTTGGGTTTCTCAGATTCGACTCCGCTTTTCTCTTCAATATATATTTTTGAAAGATTTACTTATTATTTTTATTAAAAAGGCAGATTTCCAAAAAGAGCTTCCATCTACCAATTCGCTTCATGAGAAAACCAGAGGTAGCACTTCCGTATGTTTTTTAAGCTCCACGGAGTTGGATCTCATTACCTTGCTCCCCAAGGAGGAGACTGTGCAACCTTAACATCTGCTCTCAACTTGGATCAGATCCCAGGCCTGGGCAAACCGCCTTCCCATGGCACAACAGAGCAGCACTCCCCAACATCATTCCTCCAAGGACGCCTCACATGTGCAAGCATGATACAGCTTCCACCACTCAGTCTTCTCTAAAGAGTCAGTAGAATGGTTACTGACTGGTAGCACAGAGTAATTGTTATTGCAGAAACATCTATTATATTTCAAAGTCAAAATATTGCTAGCTAAATATAAACAGTGATCAAAATATACTGCCAAATGCTTCATGGCTATTGGCTCACTCACTCATCAGTGGACAGTGGGTTGATTTTAGACTTAGTGATTTCAAGTGTGCTGCAGTTCCTCTTCTTTCCTTACTGTGTTCCTATCTGTCTTCTGTTTTTTCCATCTTTGAATTTTTGTATGTATATTTTGACTTAAAAAACAGGAAAGTCATTTTTTTTAAATATCTATTTTTATTGGAAATACGGATATAAAGAGAGGAGGAGAAACAGAGAGGAAGATATTCTGTCTGTTGATTCAGTCCCCAAGTGGCCACAATGGCCAGAGCTGAACTGATTCGAAGCCAGAAGCATCTTCCCGGGTCTCCCACGCAGGTGCAGGGTCACCAAGGCTTTGGGCCATTGTCAGCTGCTTTTCTAGGCTGCAAGCAGGAAGTCGGATGGGAAGTAGGGCCACCAGGAGTAGAACTAGCACCCATATGGGTTGCTAGAACTTGCAAGGAGAGGACATTAGCCACTATGCTACTGCACCTAGCCTAGGAAAGTTGTTTTAAGTTGGTGCCAGTGGTTGGTAGAACTGCTTCCTGAAACAATAGTACAATCCCTGGCTATTCCATTCTAGCTTCCTGCAAATGTGTCTGGAAAAGCAATGGAAGATATTCCAATTGCTTGAGCCTCTACAGCCATGTGCAAAACTTAGATGACATTCCTGGCTTTGGCCTGATCCAGTTCCAGCCATTTCAACTAGGAAGTGAACCGGAGAGTGAAAGATCTGTCCGTGTCATCCTCTTTGTAATTCTGACTTTAAAAGGAATGAAATTAAATCTTTAAAAACTCAAGTATCATTTTAAGTTAGAATGTCCTGGGGTAGAGAGTCGAACAGTGAAGATTGTTGCACTCTGTAACGGATAACAGTGTACCTATGACCTCTATAGAGCTGTGCATCCTGACCCCAGCTTACTGCTAACACAGACCCAGGAAAACAGTCCCAATGGCTGAAGTAATTGGTACAGCTCACCATCCACATATGAAGCTAGATTTAACTTGTGGGTCCCAGTTTCAGCCTGGCCCAGCAGCCTCGGCCTTTGAGGGAATTTGAAAAGCAAACCAGTGAATGGACACTGTCTCTGTTCGCTGTGTCTATAATAACTTAAAAATATATAATGTTCCTAATCTCAAATGTTAACCCTGAGAAACTTTAAAATTTACCAATTAGTCTGTGGCTTCTAGCACCTCCTCTCTGCTTCATTGACTGAGTGTAGCAAATAGAGAAGGCCATCAAAATTAGAGTAAACAGGTTCACCAAGATGTGGAGGCCCTAACATGAAACACTCAGCTGACTGTCTCCTCTGAGACCATTATATTTCAGAGTCAAATCACTGCTTGTTGAATATAGCAAACCATTATATATGGGAGACTGTTAGACCCCATGATGCTCGCTTGAGACTTTATTTGGGCATACTCTTTGCTATCATATTTGTTTAAAATTTATTTTCAGTCCTTATATTGCTACTAAAGAAACACCAGAGACAATATCTATGCTGCAGGCATTGACAAGCTCCTCATACGTACAGATTCAATCAGCCATAGAGGAAAAATACCAAAAATCATTATGTCCACACTCAACATCTACAGGTTTTTATTCTCTTATCTTTATTTCCTAAGCAAAACTGTACAAGAACTATTTGCATAGCATTTGCCTTACATTGGGAAAAACATGGGATATACAGATGATTTAAAGTTGATGGGAGAATTGCAAGCTATCTGCATTTCATACAAAGGAATTGAGCATCTAGAGATTGCTATTCTGTGAGGTTATGGGACCAATCATTGCTGGAAACCAAATGATGACTGTACAATGAAGAAGAAAGCATTACTTCAGTGTTACTTACCGAGTACTGTAGATTGTTTACTGAACTCCCTCTTCCCAGTTTCATTATCTTTAGATCCTCACCCTTTCTGGCTCTGCTCCTGCACTCAGCGTTCTTCAACGCTTCAGCTAGGATTTCTTTATCTCAGAGGAGCATTATTCCATCCTTAATACATTTGGTTTATTATGTAAGGATAACAAGTTAGAATATACTTTACGTAAAAAGTGTTATTTATACCTTGTTACCTGATATAGACATAGCATTGTACTTTTTGCCCATCAGTTTCTCTTTCTTAAAAAAATATTTTAGCAGCTAACTTTATTTATCAAGCTATATACTATGCTGACTTTGATTCACAGAAAGCATGTTCTGAGGGAGTTAACAAGTAAGGTACAAGTCATAAAACGATAGGGTTAGTAACAGATTGTCCATTTATCATGATCTCTGGGAAAATATTTTTGCTTGAAGTGACAAGCTGCTCTCTTTCCAAACTTAGTTTAAATGTGAAGCCAAACATGATTGTTCAGCATGCTTTATATCTCTCCAAAATGTCACCTTAGTCAAGGCACAGTAGCTGAATTGGCCAGGCATTGTTCTGCATGGAAAGTGACTCCGACATTATTCATGGACAAAGCACAGGTCACATATTTCCCTCACCACTTTGGGGCTTCAGGGAGTTGGGCCCTAAACTGTTTCTTTGGGGAACAAGAGTGTGCAGTGTAGCTTAAATGAGAGGTCAACTCTCAAACATCCAGGGTAGAGAGCATGTTTGTCTTTTGAAAGCAAAAATAAATATCTTAAAAGATGATACATTTCAGCAAGAAATAGTGATATACACATGCCACACAAGAGCCGATACTATTAAAAACACTTTCTCCTAATCAATTAGAGAGTATGCCTGTCACTACATAAGCATAATATAGGTCCAGAACTAATTTAGCTTTGCAAAAGCTGATGTTCTGAAAATAAACTCTATTATCAGAATTTCCATCTGAGGATTTTCTATTGAAAAAAAAATAACCCCACAAGAGTATGTATTTTCACATATTTACCTTATGAGTTATCACCTAAGGATGAGTAGTTGGCAAAACCTGCGTTTCCTAAATACATCATGGAATACGCATTATTCTTTATCAGCCATTAAAATACCTTTTATCCTGCATTATACATGTGTCCAACATACTTGTTGTCAATATAGTCAGCTGGTTTCAATTTTCTACTGTTGTTCCTATGTTTGTTTTGATTGTGACATGTGAATGAGGAGATGGAAAAGTGAACCCCAAACCCAGACACCCTCTTCTCTGAACTACAGTCCCCAAGTGGGTTTGTTACAGGATTGGGAAAATACAGATTGCACACAGCATTTGCAGGTATGAGTTCCATGTGTTATGTATAACACTTGTAGAATAATAATTGCATGCAGCTTGGATATAATAATTGATAGATTAAAAAAACTGGAAAAAAAACCAGTACTAAAACCATATATCTTTGCCTAGAGCTCTGCTAGAATGCAAGGAAGCAAGGAATGCAAACAAACAAAAATATACCAGTCCCTACCTTAGTTTTGATAAACTCCTGTGTTCTCAAAAATTAAAAGGCTCAGCAACTCTCTAGAGATTTTTTCAAAAAGATTTATTTATTGCTATTGGAAAGTCAGATATACAGAGAGGAGGAGCGGCAGAGAGGAAGATATTGCATCCACCGATTCATTGCATAGGTGGCTACAATGGCCGGAGCTAAGCCAACTCAAGTCAGAAGCCTGAAGCTTCTTCCAGGTCTCCCACATGGGTATAGGGTCCAAGACTTTGGGCAGTCCTCAACTGCCCTTCCAGGCCACAAGCAGACAGCTGGATGGGAAGCAGGGGTGCTGGGACACAAACTGACACCTAACCAGAGGATTTTAGCCGCTAGGCCACCACACCGAGCTCTACTCTCTAGGGATTGGGAACAAAGTAAACCTGAAGAATCTGTATTATCTACTGCATGTTAGTTTATACTCAGTTTGATACTGATCATTCAAGATGGCCATATAGACTATCACATACATAAAGTCTTGGTTGATCAAAACTAGTACTATTTCTCAGTTTGGCACATTTTGCTTTCTTGAGAAACATTTTCATATTATTTCACTTCACCTTTCTTTTCTCTTACATTCTTACCACACTGACATGGAAGTTATTAAGGATAAACTTTGCCATTTACAGTTTTTTTTTTCAAAAGGTTGTTATCAATTTTCATTGTATTTCAGTGAAAAGAGACAGAGAGACTGGTTGAGTAGTTGTCCATCCACTTCTCCATTCCTAAAATGTCCAACAGCAGCTAGAGCTGGACTACTTTGAAGCCAAGTACATGGAACTCAATGTAGGACTCCAGTGACAGAGGCAAAGAACCAAGACGTGAGTCATCTTTGCTGGATGCCATGCGGCACATCAACAGCAAACGTGGATGAGAAGCAGAGCAGGACTCACATCCAGGCACTCTGATGTGAGATGCAGCCTTCCAGAATAGAAAACAAACTACTGCACCAAATGCCTGCTCCTTATTCTCAGTTCCTCAGACTTTCATCTATTCCTTGTTATGGTCTTGAATATGCTTTTAGAAGAAGTAGCCGACATAGAACAGCAACAGTTTGATAGAACAACAGGATCTCATGTGCAAAATTGGATCATACTTCGGTGACAAAGTTTTGTGTCATTACTATGGTAAGCCTAGAACTGGGTAAGAGCAAATGAGCACTTTTAAGAATTTAAATCTAATAAAGATATATGTCTAATTGTAGAAAGAAACAATGTAAAAGCAGGTGTATAATATTATATTTTATAATTATAACTTGACATTTGAATATGGTTAAAAACTAGAAATTTGCAAGCAAATGAAGTTCAAATGTTGTCAGATATAGATTATTAGGCATATTTTAGTTAAGTAGAACACAGATTAAACTACTAAATGAGAGCATAAAACCTACTATACAACCAAAACAAGCATTCTCCAACTCAGGACAAATATAAAAAAACAAATTCCTAATAAATTAGACCTAAGCCATAAATAAAAATATTAAAATTTTTAAATATTTATTGGGTATGGATTCTTCAAAGCAATCAAATAATGTGGCTTCCACAAAAAAGAATAATTTATATTAAAGTAAGACTAACCATGACTAACATTTAATGATTAAATATAGAATGGGAAAAATGTATTTGAGGAGCATAAAAAGATGAAATAATGGTTAGTTAAGAGTGTATCTACTTAATCTTAACAAATAGAAAAAAATGAAAAAATTGCAATTAACATAAATATATAAGTAAACATTGATCACATGAACTAAAAAGTTGGACATCATTGATAAAAAAACTGTCTACTTAGAAATATTAGATCTTTTTCATTGCTGTCAGGGACTTGTGTTACAGTATTATCAACTACACATTTTATTTTATCCCAACTTCATGCTGATAGAAACTCAATTTAATGGCAAAAGAATATCTTGATAAATGGGGAGTAGGAGGGAATCCAAAGGTTGAGAAGGATTTTAGGGACAATAATCTTCCAAATTCTTAATTTAAGCTAGTTATACCCTAATGGCAGATAATTAATTCTAAATGTGATATAAATCAGAAGTTCAACATACTTTTGTTATAAACAGCAGCAAATGTTCTCTCTCATTATTAAAAAGCATGCAAAGCTTTTTTATATATGTCAGACACACACACAAATGTAGGTTTAGAACATAAATCCGTGATTGCAATGAAAGCTAACATGCAAATCAATGAAACACAAACATAACTTAGTTTTAAAAAGAAAGTAAACCAGATTTGTAGAATGCAGAAAAAAGTTTTTAATGGTACTCACAGTTGAAAGCAATTTATCCAATTATATTTCATAATAGGGGCAATCATTTATTATACAGTCAGGTAATACGTAATGCAAACAAGGTTATTGAAGTAGATCTTGAAAACCTTTTTGTTTTTGTAAGAAAATAAATTTGGCTCACAAGGATTACCCCTAACCTTTATTTCTTAAATTTAACAAAGATCATCCCAGTGAGCCAAAGCAAATATAGCTATTATTTAGTTTCTTTCTATGTGAATGACTTGACAGATCTTTAGTGTTGAAATGGAACTCGAGATTGCATCACTGTAGTAAGAGAAAATTATGACTGCAGAATTTATGAGTTGCTTTTAAACAACCAGGGCACTATGTTCCCATGAACATATTTAGAAAAAAAATATTTAAGCCATAAGAAAAGAGTTAACAAAAATGAATACAGATTTTATTGCTTCAATTATGCATCTGTTAAAATAGACAAGGCATCTACAGAATTATTGTAGCAAAGTATTTGCAATCCAATTCGATAATTAAAAACTCTAACAATTGCAATGTTATGTTGATTTTCCTAGATTTTTCCATGAAGGTTGATGTCTTGTCTGAAAGTGCTCTTTCAGCCAATATTTTTTAGTTATTGTGTCACAAGAACATGCATTTATTATCATCATAATGAACCGTTTTAGTTAGAATAGCCCTGGTTGGCCTATATCAAAAAGATGACAGGGCCATTCTCCATATATTGGATCCTTGATGATGGAAACAAATGCCATAATTTGATATTTACTCCATGAATACTAGAAGAAGTCAAGTAAATGTTGTATGCTTAAAGCTAATTGAATGGTTTCCCTCCGCGAGGCGGCCAGGGATGGCAGTATCCTGGCAGCTCGTGGGCTCTTAGGTTTGTGGGCTTGCAGGGGGCTGGAAGGATGGCACCAGGAGAGGCGTGTGGAAATCTGATGTCTCACGTCCAGGCAGCTGGAGAGAGTCTGGGGATTTTTCCCATGTGCTTGGTCCTAGGAGGGTTAGGGGAATGGAACGTGAGAGTCCTAGGTTACCATGCTGACCTGGCGTGCTGGTGGATTGGGCCTGGGGAAATTTCAATTGGCCTGGATCTTGGGAGTGTGCAGGGGTAGAGTCCCAGGTGGCCAAAAACGCTGGGAGTTTGGGACCCTGGGCAGGAGAACCCATATGCTCTGGGGCGCAGGGACTGTAGATTGATTAGGGAAAGGGGCAGAGCCATGTGTGGGAGAGAGTGTTTCAGGTGAGAAATGATTTCTGAGGGATTTCTATAAAAAGGCTACGGTATGTAAAAGTAAGTAAGGGGACTGAGACCAGGCAGTTTGAGGGGATAGGCTGGAGGACCTTTATGGTTTATTCCAATGCACCAGCCTAAGTGGGAGACCTGAGCTGGACTAGTTAGCATGGAACACCAATGACCATCACTCACTGGCTCACGCTAAAGTTAGGGCAGGGCCTGCTTGGCAGGGCTAGATCATTGTATCCACTAATTAGAGTTGGACAAGGTACCGATAATGTTAGGTTTAGCCATGTCACTAATCAGCAGGTGAGAGAACCAGGTCTGGGGGTAGATTCAGTGGGGGATATGTGGGGTCGCCCCTGCAGAACTGCTATTTCTGCTGGTCAGTTTAACAGCTGGGGGCAACGAATGACCAAGCTAGGCATGACAATGGAACCCTCCAACATCCATGGGTCCTGGGGTTGGGAATAGGATGGGAAGGTCCAGGGAACAGCACCTGAAGTTACACCCAAGAATACGGTGTGAGCAGGCCAGACTGCAACATCCACCAGCTCATTCAAAGGCCTGGACAGACGGGGAAGGCTATGGCACATAAGGGCCTAGTAACCTCTGTCACATGTGAGATCTAAGTCTGAGAATATGCCTGGTAGGGGAAGTTGAGAAACTCCCCTGGTGGGCAGCAGTTCCTGCTGGAGAACGTGCAGTGCAGGATTGGGTGTTGGTCAGGCTGAGCAAAGTAGCTCCATCCATTTTCAAGTGTGTGTGGTGGTGCAGCAGGAGGGCAGATTTGGCAGGACTGGGACTACCTTACCTCACTAGCATGTGCAGGAGCCAGGCTGGATTGCGAGTTATACCAATCCAGGCTGTCACATCTACCAGTTTGTGTGAGGTAGCGATAGAAGCAGATGGCTCAGGACCAGATTCTAGTACCCACCACAAAACAGCTCTGTCTGGGTGCGGACCAGGTGTGGCTGAACTGTGTAGCACCAAACAGTAAGAACTGGAACGGGTGTGGCTTAGCTAGGCAATGCCACTTTTCCTGCCAGGACAAGAGGTGGTCTAAATCAGCTTTGCCAAGAACCAACCAGTGTGCAGAAGATCTGCCACTGGGAGGAGACCTGATGGAGAAGCTTGGAAAGTCCCTCTGTCATGACAGAATTCCTGAAGGTGAATACAGAAACCAAAGCTAGAAGACCAGGTTACAGTATGCACCAGCACACATGTGGATCAGGTCTGAGGGTGGACCAGGTAGCGCAATTCCATAACACCCACTGGCAGATCCAAGACCCAGGATGGGGTACAGGACAGGCCAGGTGCAGCCAGACCACTAATGAGTTCATATTAGGGTGGGGACTGGGGGATGTTTGGGCTGGGCTAGGCTAGACTATAATACCCATTTACATGAGCTGGAACCGAGTACAGACTGAGCTGGGGCAGGCTACAGCACCCCTAGTAAATGCCAAGGTGAGGTAGGCCATGCCAGCCTGAGCCACAACATCCAACAGCACATGTGAGACCTGCGGTGAGGGCAAGCAAGCCTGGTAGGGAGGCTGCGAATTGCTCTCCTGTAGGGCTGATGATCCCACTGGTAAGTGTGAGAGCAGGAATCAGGAACAGACCAGGCCAGGAAAGGATACTTTGCCTGTTGGCCTTAATGTTTACTGGGTTAGAGGGAAGCCAGGCTGGGCTAACTGACTGCATCCACTAGGGCATGTATAAGCTACAGTGGGTGTTGGCTGATTGGGTTTGCTAAGCATTACCTGGCAAGTGTTGTGACTCAGGGCAAATTTTGTCAAGCCAGACTGTAGAACCACCTGGAATATATAAGATCAAGTGCTGGAAATAGTCTCAACAGGGAAACTGTGGGCACCACCTCGATAGGTAGCAACTCTGGTAAGCATGAGAAACAGGACTGGGGACTGCCTGGCTAGACAGGTGCTGGCATCTGTCAGCGTGAGTGTGGGCTGGATGGTGGGGTTGGTTGGGTTGAGCCAGGCTTCAACGCCCATCATGTGTACAAGAGCTGAAAGGGATGTGGGACAAATGGAACAGTCTGCTGCACACGCCAGCAAGCATAGGAACGAAGGCTGGAGATTGGCCTCGTGGGGGCAATGGGAATCCTTCCGATTAAGCTGCAGCTCCCACTGGTGTACGCAAGGGCCAAGTGTGTGGTGGGCAGGGTCCAACTGGGCTGCAGCACACATTGTTTTGCATGGGAGATGACGGTTCAGATGGAATCCGATAGAATCAACCCAGCAATTGCAACTACTAGTGTGTGTGTAGGGTGATGTGGGTGATGGACAGAGCAGGACCCTTTACTGGCAAGCACACATGAGTTGGTCTGGGATCACTTCAGATGAGGTTTCTTTGGGGATCCCCTACCTGAAACACTGGACTCAGAACTCCAATCATGGCAAGAATTGCAGCACCTGTGGTCTGACTGTGGAGTGCATGTGGCAGAGCTGGGCCTCCTCAGTGACTTAGACGGAGCAGTGAACAGAATGCCCAGATGCACTTGGAGGATACTGCAGTCCCTTGGAACTTGCAGAAGATATCCAGTACCAGTGCAAAGGAAGGAGGGCAATACAAATGACAACTAACCCAGCCAAGAATTGGCAGCAAATATCTGGATGAATGAAAATTTTAAAGTAGACTATTTCAGCCAATGGGCCTTGGAAGGATTTCCTTATCTTAAAAGTGACAAGACTGGCAGCATTACAGAACCATCCAAACCACCTAAGCATAACCCTTGGAGTACACTGCACACTATGAACCCTGAGTTGATACTGGGTGGCTGTTCTCCATCCCTGGGTACTGGAGTAGTTGGGAAACTGGGTGGGGCTTCTCCCCTCATTTTCCCACTTTCCCCAGATAAAGGAAGAAGAAAAAAAATGTGGAGACAATTTATGTGTACAAGAGCTAGCCCTTCGACCCTTTCACCCTAATCAACTATATAAATATCATAAATAATACACAAAAAAGAAATGAAGTAAATTAATATACAGATTTTTAAAAACTAATTTAATTTATCGAAACAAAAAGAAAGACAAACTTTTAATTGCTTTCAATTCTCCCAAAATTGATCCATGGTGTCAACCCAACACAAAATATAGCAAGCATTATTTCTGCCTGAATTAATGGGAGATGCCAATGATTTATCCATGACAAAAATCTTGAAAATAATATTAAAAGCAAAAATTTTAAAAAGCACAAAATGTTTATGTATATTACACAGAATTAACTGAAAAATTTAGGTTCTGATAGTTTCTCCACACGCAAACCATTTTCATGAGAGCTTAGCTGCATAGTTATTTTATGTCCCCCAAATTTAACAAACAGAGGTGTTTGAGATTTATTACTTTGCAGTTAAATTTTCCTACGGATTAAAACCAAGATTCAAAGCACATCAGACTTTCTGAGCTTTGGCAGAATACAAGTGAAATGCATCACAATACATGATGCACATACAGGACTGCCTCTGCCAGGCAGGCAATTGTAATCTTTTTTTTTTCTTTTTTGCATAACTCCTCCAAAGGTAGATATAAACCTCTCAGGTAACTTCCTGTATTCAAATGCTAGATTCCAAAAGATATCAATGAAGAGGTTTTTTTAAAAAAGAAGATTTATTTTTATTGTAAAAGCAGATTTGCAGAAAGAAGGTAAGACAGAGAAAGATCTTTTGTCTACTAGTTCACTCCCTAAGTGGCTGCGACTGCTGGGGCTAAGCCTATACAAAGTCAGGAGCCAGGAGCCTCTTCTGGATCTCCCGTTTGGGTGTAGTGTTCCAAGACTTTTACCCATCTTTTATTGCTTTCCCAAGCCATGAGTAGGTAGCTGGATGGGAAGTAGAGCAGCCGGGACATAAACAGGTGCCCATATAGGACACCAGCACATTCAAGATGAGGATTTAGCCACTGAGTGATCACACTACACCCTTAATTATGATTTTAAAATTTAGGGGTACATTTGTTATTTATATTAAGTCTAGTGGTCAATACTTACCATAAGTATACATAATGACATTAAAATCTAAAATACAAACTAAAATGAATTATATTCATGATCCCTTTTTAAGATGTGACTTTAGAACTAGCTTATTAAACTGGGACAGATTATATATAATATACTGTAGGATAATACAATATATGATATAATTAAATAACTAGATTGAAAAGGTAAAGCAGTGAGACTTTTGTTTATTTACCTGCATATATGCCCATTAGCAAAAGCATTGGCTGAATTTAAAAAAAAATGATTAAATAAGCACATACTTTAAGAAAATATTATAGTATCTGACATTATTGTTAGAACAATTGTTCTGATTGCAATTAAGGCTTAAAATGCCCCTTACACTCCCTTCCTCTTTACCTTATTTTTCTAAATGTTGCCTACAAAGAATGGCTGGTTCAGAGCCAGCTAAGTTAAACTTAATGTCCATAATTGCTAGGAAAATAGTACATGGCTTATAAAAATATAGTTCCAGATACATGGACTAAATGCTCTGTTCAGGCAAAATTGCTTCTAAAAACAAAATTATCAATTTTCCAGGACAGCTGACATAATGACTAGTTGGATTTTTGCATTTTGTACTTTTGGGGAGCAGAAGTGTGCTAAGAGAGCATATGGAAATGTTTCGAGGGTAATAAATAATAAAACATAAATAAGCCCAGAAGAGAAAATAGATAATAATTCAATAGAAATGAAGGACAAGTAGATATGGATTTATTGAATTTATGTGTAAATGTTGACACTATATTAAAGGATTATAAAAAGTGTAAAAGGTCATTGAGCGTCATCTATCTTCCGAGGAATTACCAGAGGAAAACACAGATAACAGATTGGTTTACTGCCAAAAAGGAGAGAAAAGTCATGTTTCTGGAACTAGTAGACAAAAAGCATGGGATAGAGAAAACTGAGAACTTCTTCCTACAGATTAGCTGGACATGTGTGTGTGTGTGTGTGTGTGTGAGTGTGTGTGTGTGTGGGTGCATGAGAGAGAAAACTAAGGTAATATACATACAATCAAAATACTCCTTTGCTCTCCACCCCAGCCTCACCAGAAGACACTGGACTTGGAGACAAAAATAAATTGGTAGTAAGGACATGGAAAATGGATAGCCTGGCAATCTCAGACAAATTAATTTAAAAGTACATACAGCTGTGTCCTTATATAAACAGAAAGTGCATTTTTATCAGGAGCAAGTTTGAGAAAAACAGATTTAGAAAAGTTAGTATGAAGAGGCCATATACCATAAACACATAATATGAAGAGATTTCATGGGCACAGTTCTACTGCCCTCCATCCTTCTTTTCCTCTATTCCCATTTTCCCCTTCATCTTTTCTCATTTATTTTCACAAAGACATAACTTTAGTACACTCCATAATCACAATTTTAATTCATCACTATCTATATAACTCAAGTAAAAAAGTAAGACCACTTTCCTACAGGAGCATAAGCAAGGCTAAAAATGGCAATCACATCATAATTCTGTTTCATTCCTAAACAGTTTTGCATTGCTTAACATGTAGTACCTGTACATATTTATGAGGCATCATGTGACATTTTGATTCATGTTTACACAAAGGTAATTAAATTACATATATGCATATGTTTATATGTGTACATACATATATAATATGTACATACAGACATTTGCATGTATGGTTGAACATGCATCCATTAACTCTAGGAACTTTCATTTTTTTGTCCTGAAACATTTCGAATCCATTCTTTAGGCTATTTTAAAGATGCAATGATTTTTTAATTACAAAACACATTCAATTATCAAGCAAAATAACATAAGCGTTACAACTAAAATCAATACATGGATTCTTTTTTATTTCTATAGAGAAAAATTAGTTGCTACTAATTGAATTTTGTTTCTGCTCCCTTTGACATTTTTAACAAATGACTTGGTTGGAAACCCGAGGAGAAAACATACTATTTCCAGATAATCAAAATGCAAATGGATTGACCTAGGTTAAACCTGACCACTATGGTGAGATTTTTGTCTACACTTTCACACAGACACAACGAATAATTTGCCCAATGTTGCACAATGAGCATTGGAAGAACCGAGTCCAAAACTCAGCTTGCTGCTTCTCACTCCTACACAGAAAATGGGAGAAGGAAAGCATATTATCCTTGGAATACAGAATGATTCTTCTGAAAAAGAAAACTGGATAAAATGATGTAACTTAGCATTATGTTGGAGAGGATGAGGAAACACAGCCTGCTGTCCAGGCAGATGTGGATTCCGAGAGCTTAGTGGGAACCGAGCAGTCAGGAACCACCTGCCTGGTGCTGCTGCCACCTGAGCCCACATCCCCACATCACTGAGTCTGCAAAGAACTAGTATTTCTACCTCTGGGTGTAAATACATAAGCATGATCTAAATCCGAACTTTTCCTTTAGAGTTTTAAACAAAAGTTTGATTCCTTCATCCATTTTATGTCTGTAACATTATTTCAGGTTTTAACATTTTTGAGCAAAGAAGAGACTTTGATCTCCTCCACAATAAGTTACAATGACTATTCTCTCTGTTTTAAAATTCAGACTAAGGTCTTTTACATCTTTATGATAGTTTATAAAATATCAAGTCCCCAGTGATAGCTCAAGAGTAAGGAAGAACGATAACAGAATAAGACAAGAATACCTTTATTCAGAGCTTAATACTCAGAGGGATAAACTAATGAAACCGATGATAAAAAATGATGATGGGGATTAATTCTCAATTACTTAACCCACACCTTATCATTTCCTCTAGATTTTCCAGGAAGCATAACTTGTATTATTCTGTTAATTTGTAATCATGTATTTTATGAAATGTGTGAATAAAACAATATGCATTATGAACATTTTTAGATGAAAGGGTAAGTAAATCCAATTCTTTTTCACTAGGCTCTATCTCTCTGAACCCATACCATGTTACTCTCTAAGCCATGTTTTATTGATATCTGACGACCATTCTGTTCAAATGAGCAAATTACATAAGCTCTGAATCCATGAGAGCTAAAATCCCTGGCACTGATGCTAACTAGAAAGAGCCTTTCAGTCTTGGTTGGCCTGCTGGTCCAAACTCCTTCACTCAGAGAGATACAGAATAACACATCCATTTTCTTTATTATATTACATCTTAACCCAACATTAATATCCATTGGATAAAATCAATTTCAAAACTTCCCCAAATATCACATTATTCAAATAGACTGTGTTGTCACAAAATGTACTGTCTATTAAAGCAATAACAGTAAAACACAAATGCCCCATGTTGACATTTTGCTGCAAAGCATCTCCACTAATAAGATTCTGGCTCTAGTTCTAGTTATAATGCGCTTGTGAAATACTAGAAACCAAATATAAATCAGATGTTATGAATCAGCTCCAAGGACCTGCAGAGAAAGAACTACCAGGAGGAAAAAGGCACTAAAATTTTGATTCTTTTCAATCCCTCAAACATAAACATTTTTCTTTTTTAAATGCAACATAATTTTTTTTCAACAAAACTAACAGAAAAAAGAAACGGATAATTATATTAAGAAAAAAACTTACTACAGAAAACTCT
The DNA here is from genome assembly GCF_017591425.1 of Ochotona curzoniae. NCBI lineage: Eukaryota > Metazoa > Chordata > Mammalia > Lagomorpha > Ochotonidae > Ochotona > Ochotona curzoniae. Next base: position 14,454,649 of record NW_024466502.1, read on the forward strand.
TAAACATGTAGGTTTGCTAGGTCCAATTGCATTTAACTGTGCTCCATAGCTGGGCAGAGCCATAGCTAATACGCTGGTATGGATGGTCCGCACGTTTTTTAAGTCTTTGTGGAATCTACCTTATTTGTCTTGAATTTGAAAAAAGACATAATTGAGTGTCTCTACCTAAACTTCATTTTCGTTCATCTTTCGGAGGCAGTCGTGCAAAGAGAACGCTCTTCAGTCTCATAAATCAAATAGTGAACCCACCCTGGATTATAGCACAACAAGCCCACCCCCCTCAGGAATCAAGTGTGTATGGATGCTTGTCATACCATGGCCTGCCAGTACTGGCAGTGCTCGCTCAAGTCCCCATCCAAGTAATCAACACACTTGTGGGCTATCCTGCCAGAGGAGAGCGGAGGGAAAACTACAGTGTCAAGAGCCAGCGAAGAAAAAAGTCATGCACTGATGTGTGCCCAAATCAACTCATGTCTCTTTCATTGCTGATTTTTTTACGTACTTTGATTTAGAATTTAGATTTTAAAAAAGGAAATACATTCTTACATATAGTAAGCCTCAATAGATCTGTTTTGTTTTGTTTTGTTTTCCTTAAGAATACCTACCTCACATTAATTACAACATAAAGAATATCACAGGGAGGGCCCGGCACGGCGGTCTAGTGGCTAAATTCCCTGACTTGAACTCACTGGGATCCCATAAGGGCGCTGGTTCTAACCTTGGTAGACCCACTTCCCATCCAGCTCTCTGCTTGTGGCCTGGGAAAGCAGTCATGGATGGCCCAAAGCTTTGGGACCCTGCACCCGCGTGGGAGACCTGGAAGAGCTCCAGGGTCCTGGCTTCGAATCAGCTCAGCTCCAGCCAGTGCAGTCACTTGGGCAGTGAATCATTGGATAGAAGATCGTCCTCTGTCTCTCCTCCTCTTTCCATATGTATCTGCCTTTCCAATAAAAATAAATAAATCTTATTAAAAAAAACAAAACAGCAACAACCAAAAGAATATCACATGGAAATAACCGTGCTATACTTTTGACATGTGATGATTTTTTAAAATTTACTCTATACAAGTGCAATGATCTACTTTTGGTTATTGTCTATATAGCCTTTGCAAATATTCTGTTGAAGTGGGGTCTTTTAAAATTTTTTCTTGTAGAACTTTAATTCAGTTAAGCATTAAACCTTTAACTATATTGTAAATTATTATCTTAAAAACTAAAAAAAAAGTGAAGAAAGTAGAAAATGGGAAGGAAAAGAAACAACAGATATAACATTTTATTCCATTTCAGCTGATATTTGATTGAATGCTACTTTCCATTTCTATGTAGATTTCAAAAATTTCCCATTTAGTTATTATCCTTCTCCTTTCTAATTTGAATTGGGAATGGGAGTGTACAAAGCAGGTGCTTAGCTATGATCCTTTGATCCTTGCCAACAAGCAAACATGCTTTCCATTTTATTTTAACACTTATTTTTACTTACTTCAAAGGTTGAGTGATAGAGAAGAGACTGAGAAAGAGAAATCTTCCACATACTAATTTATCTTCCCAACTGACCCCAAAGTCATAGGCTGTGCCAAATCAAGCCAGCACATGACTGACACAGGCATGAGTATTTGGGACATTATGGATTTTCTTCTCAGGATCAGTAGGAGAGCAGCCAATACTTGAACTAGTACTTTGACAGGCAATATAGCATGGCAGTTGGCAGCTCAACCCACTGTGCCAAAACTCTGAGCTGTAATTACTTTTAAAATTTATTTTAAAGTACTGGAATTATTTCTTATAAACCCACATAAGTGATTTAAAATTAGCAGTCATTTCCTTATTGTTCTATTAGTTCTCTAACTTAAGCTTTATTCATTCTTTTCCTCAAACTTCAAAATTAATTAAAACAATGCTTTCATTGAATGGTATTCAAGTTTATTTTTCTTGTTTCCAGAACTTGTCTCGGAAGAGAGTAAGAAAAACAGCTTCAAGGCGATGGATGACACCTTGTTCCTAGAAGTCTGCTATATCAGAGAAATTAGAGAATTCTGTCTCAAGACACTATGCAGTCACTCTTGCACATCTTTGAATAAGTGATCTTCCAAACCTTCCTTTTGAATATTACTTTTGCACTGGAAATTACTATCTATTAATATGGACCAACAAATATCCATGGATCCAGTTTTATGTTCATATGTGTAATCACACTAAATGAAACAAATTGTTAAATCTTTAAAAATGTGATAAGTTTTCTAAGGAATGCTAAGGAATCTTTTTCACCTTACTTTGAAACAACTAATTTTACAGTAATTCTAGAAAATGAAATTCTACAATGGGATAAAATTTTAGTGTCCTTTCATTATGCTAACCTTTATTAAAATTTAACAAAGGATATATATTTAAGCATTTTATTATCAAGCTTGGAATATGCCACGGATTATTACATTTTTAATATATAAGTAGTAGTTTTCCCAATGACCTGAACAACATTTTGCTCGCTCGTCTAATTAATAGTAATTAAATATTATCTGTGTTAACCAACTCTATAAAGCTGGTAGGAATCAGTTCTATATCCCTCTCATTTAGGTGAGTAATATATATTCTCAGGGAATTTTTTTACATTATGGTCATCCAGATAGTGTTTTTAATTATAATTATCCATTCATCACATCAATGACCAAATATTGTTAAAAATTAATATATAAAATTAATTTCTTCTTGCAATGTAGAAACATTGGGTGATTCAGATTTCTAAAGCATAATTGAATTGTCAATTGTCTATATAACAAAACATTTTATTATTTTAAATGATTTATCCTAAATCTTATATAAAACTATGCTCTAAAACTGGAGATGAAAAGATTGAACAGAATTCAAAATAACTTTTTTTTAAAAAAAGATAACCAGTGGTATTTTTTCATTTAATTTTATATATTGAATTTATGTCCATCATTTTAAAGATAAAACGTTTAATGAGTTAATTTAGAATAATGAACATACAATATGAATGCAGTACCCTAAAAGTAATTTTGATGCACAAATGTAATTACATTAGAGTTATTAGTTTTGGAAAACTTCTGATGTATAATCCTCAATAACTCATCTTACTTTAACTACTATAATAGCTGAACTTTGAGGTCCTAGGAGTTAATGTTTTTGGGAAGTAGAATTAAGCATGTTTTTCTCATTCAAATTAAATAAAAATGTCTTTACGTAGAGAGCATCTAAACTTGAGAGAACTGGCTGGTTTTCAATTGCTATGTTAATGAAATAAGTAATGAGATAAGAACAATGAGATGTTCTGCAGCTTTTCAAAGGGAAACAGGAAAAATAATCTTAGGAACTGGTGTTAGAGACAGAGACAAAGGACTGAAGCAAAGTTTACAAGATTGGTCCAATCCCCACCACTGACTCCCTCTGGTTGTCTGCAGACCTCTGACCTCTGGCTGGGAAGCTACAAATACGACAAAAGGGACGAGAAAACATCAAAGATCTCAAGCCAGGAGTCATGGCAGTAAAGAACACCTTGCAAAGCAGAGTCTGGAAATTGGCTGGGAGAGGCAGGGCGGTTACAGCATCACCTGGCTGGGAGAGGCAGGGCCGTTACAGCATCACCTGGCTGGGAGAGGCAGGGCCGTTACAGCATCACCTGGCTGGGAGAGGCAGGGCCGTTATAGCATCACCTGGTTGGGAGAGGCAGGGCTGTTACAGCACCACCTGGCTGGGAGAGGCAGGGCTGTTACAGCATCATCTGGCTTTCAGTTGATGAAAGGAATGCCATGGATATTTGAAAGAGTTAGGTAAACCACGTCACAATGTTTCCAGGAAATGACTTAAGCTGTCAAGAAACCTATGCCTATTAGTCCACTGAGATTTGGAAGAACCTCGGTGGAGGAGTTCTGGATGCAGCTGCTCTTGCACATTTGGGTCACTCTCCTCATCCAAGGAGGAGAAAAGTGACAGCTCTCTTGTAGTTAGACCTCAAAAGGTCTTCTAAAGAATCTGACATTAATCTGTACCATGGAGAAAGAAGATTGACTTACATGTTTGAAAATACAGAAGTACATTTGCTTTAATGCATATTAGAAAGAAATGGGTATAGCAAGAGATTTAATTTATTTTCTCAGAGATTGTTAGATCAAGTTGCAAGATTGTCTTCCGTCTATGAGATTCCAGTTCCACACATGAGAATCCAGCCTGCAGATTATACTGGAAATAGGCCACTTCAAGAAGGAATGAAACATGAACATTCAGAAGCAAGGGGCATATTTGTGATCCATGGGGACAAGACAATGATGGAACAAACCAGTCAAGATTCTTTTTTCCAAATCAAGAGAACACTAAGGGAAGATTCAAAACTGATAGCCTGATTAACAACTGCCTCAGAGAAAAATCCAATTCCATGCACCTGCCAGGTCCAGCCGTTTTAGAAAAAGAACCGTAAAACCTTACCTAACTTCATTCTCTCTCTCTCTCTGGTTTCAATCATAGCGACTATAAATGGTTATCAGGTTGAGAAATGACACTCAGTATTACAAAGCGTTTTCAGGATACATCAAACAATACACCACCACTGTGATTTTTGCAACCCCCACAGAGAAACTGAATCATGTGACAAATTTTAGAATTTATTTCTATACAGATTAGAAGATTCCTAAAAGAGCTGAATTAATCAAACTGAAATATGCATGTACTGGTACACTGTAAATCTGTTTGTAAAATAAATTTGCTTTAAAATAACTTCATACTTGAAATTTTGTCTTGAAATTTTCATACTTGAAACTTTGTCTTCTTGCCAAAATGTTACCACAAAAAGAAGCACAGTATCTAGATATTCCCTATCACTTTTTTGCTTTCTGCTAGTATTTCCTTTATGTCATAATTCCTCGGATATTTTCATTTAACAAGGTTTGATAAAAAATGATTACTCAGCAATGTAATCACAATACATTGGCACAATAATAGTCTAAAATATATCAATTTTTACTATACCTTTCAAACAAGATAATCTGAAGATTTGATTATTATTAAAAACAAAGTTCACTTTTTGAAACTCTATCACAAGCATCCCTGTGTTAGTGATTTCTACTACTTCCTTAAGCCCAGCTCCCAGCTCGCAGCTCGCAGCGCCTGGTTCCCAGCTCCCGGCTCCAGGCTCCAGGCTCCAGGCTCCAGGCTCCCGGCTCCCGGCTCCCGGCTCCCGGCTCCAGGCTCCAGGCTCCAGGCTCCAGGCTCCAGGCTCCCGGCTCCCGGCTCCCGGCTCCAGGCTCACAGCTGGCAGCCCGGGGAAAGCAACAGATGGTCAAGTACCAACACTGGATGACATCCATGGCACAGCTTGGCCTAGCCCTGGCCATTGCAACCATTTGGGAAGCAAAGCAGTAGATGGAATATTTGTTTTTCCTTCTCTCTGTATCAGATTTCCCAATTAAACACACACACACACACACACACACACACACACACACACACACACACACCAACTGGTTAATGTGTTAATAGCAAATTTCCTTACAGTTCAAAAATATATACTTGCCATCCATTAAAAAACAAAGCAAAATAAACAAAAAGAAATTGATGTACACTGTACAACTCTGGTAAACTTCAGCAATGAAAGTATATCCCAAAATAAATCTTTTTGTGAGTCACCTGTGATGGTTTTAAAATTATGTATGAGGGCCCAACATGATAGCCTAGTGCCTAAATCCTGGCCTTTCATCTGCCAGAGTCCAATATGAGCACTGGTTCCTATCCTAAATGCTACACTGCACATCCAGCTCCTTGCTTGTGTCCTGGGAAAGTAGTATAGAATGGCCCAAAGCCTTGGGACCCTGTGGCTGCCTGGGAGACCTGGAAGAATTTCCTGGCTCCTGTCATTGGATAGCCTCAGCCCCAGCCGCTTGGGGAGTGAATCAGGGGATGGAAGGTCTTTTTCTCCATATATCTGCCGTTCTAATAAAAACACAAAATTGAAATAAATGTTAATATATATGTATTTTTATGAGTTAAATGGCCATCGTTTATAGCTATTGTTTTTCACTCTTTGTTAAGCTATTTAGTGAATCATTACGTTTTCAACAATAAGTTAAAAACATTCTCTCAAAAATAAAAAATATGAATTACTTTTTTCTGCCTGTGGAATGAATACTTAATTACATCATAATATGAGGAATGACATCATCATCTTACAATCAGAAAGTTACGTTAAAAAACTAGGAACAATAAAAATAACTTCTCTAGCTTAAATCAATGCTGAAAACCATTATTATATTGGTACATTTGTAATAAAATATTGCTGCAATCATAAGAGAAGTTTCTTTCTGATGAGTTTACATATTATTTTGATAATAAATGCCTACAGCTTATCTGAATATCAATTAATCAGAAGCAAATAAAAATCAACAGGATCTTCAAAAAATCCATTTTTCTTATTCCATTTCTATTCCTTTTTTTTTTTAATAATGCAAGCCCTACTATCAGAGTCCAGCACATCACTAATGTTTTCTCAGACTGGCGTGCTATCTTAGTTTGATGTTGCTTAATGTTCCAAGATACTCAAGTTCCACCCTTCTAAGAGAATTTATCTCTTCAGATGAGGCATGCTATTAGAGGATATAATCAGATTGGAGTGGTTATTTTACCTTTTGACTGCATTAACTCAGTTTGAAATAATTACATTTGAGTGTTTGATGTTCATTCTGCTTCTAACTACATTTACTCATGCTCTGCATTATTGGATAAAACCATGCTATAGATGGGAACCAGCTTCCTCTGCATTGTACATTGATTTTAAATGAGTTAAGATACAACCCAGGGAGGCCATGCACGGTTGCTTCAGAAGTTACAATTAACAATATTTTACTACGAACCCCTTACAAAAGAGCTTCATTACAGTTTGGCTTTCCTCTGCCTCTCCCACATCTCTGACAACAGACATTATCACTCGGAGTATTGTGTGTGCTAGGTTCAGTGCTAGGATTTTATACATTTCTTCCCTCTAATTATTTTATAAAGGCGGATTTTAAAAATAATATTCAGAGAAGCTAGCTGCCCTGTGGTAATGTAGAGAGGTAATGGGTAAAATGGGATTCTAAGTTTCAAGTTTTTTCCATACTTTATACTGACAGCGATGACAGCCCTTGTGAAGCCCAGCATCTTCTCAGACACGTACAGAAGTGGGAAGTAAGTAAGCCAATAAGGCTGTGTAACCATTCCCACCAGGAGCCATGTTCACACTACCATGAGCTCACTGAATCATAGACTTCGAAAGAAATATATTCAACTGGATCTAATATAAAGTAGCTCCACCAAATCACTGTATATTCAAAACGAGAAGAATGTACTACTAATAAATCATAGCATTGAAAGAGAACTGTAAACAGGCATGGGGTGACTTCTGTCCAGGTACTCCATGTCAGGCTGACGTGAGATTTTCTCTTCTTGTAAAGTAGCAGTTAGCTTCCAGAGTGAACCATCTCCAGAGTGTGGAATTTGTATTTTATCAGATACCTCCCCCAAGCAATCAAAGAACAAGGAGCTTCATAGAAGACAAGGGAAAGACATTGAACAAGCATAGAGAACTTATCTAGAGAATTTTAAAAAATCTAAGTCTATTGACTTAGGAAATATTTTTATGAGTTATTTCTCTCAAATTTTGGTCTTTAGGATATAAATTCACATCCGCAAATGCACATATTGAATAAATACTTTGTGCATTCCATGAGTAATAATTGGGTATCTTTCATGCATGTGACATGCATTGATTCAGATGCTGGAGATATGCCTGAAGCCAAATCAGATGCAATTTTCTGTCACATTGGCTTATGTTCTGGCAAGAAGACACAGAAGTTAAGCAGTAAACATACTATATAAAAGGGGTTGATCTAATTTATATTATATTGGGTTCTGAAAATGTTTCCAAAAGCCCAAGTTATGATTTTAAAAGTTACAAATGAGAGCATACATTTGCCATATTATAATGCTTTTATTTCCCCCAGCATGTTTTTACAGAGAAATTCTTTTAGTGTTTTTCTCTCACCTACTTGAAAGGTAGAGAGACAGAGAACTGTAGAGACATCTTCAACCATCTGATTCATTTCCAAAATGCCCACAACAGTCAGACTTGGGTCAGAGTAAAATCAGGATCTCCACCCAAAAATTGTACCGGGGTGGCAGAGCACCCGGCACATTAGTAGGAGTTTGGGCAGGAAGCAGAGGAGTTTGGATTAAAACCAGGACTCCAAAATGGGATGTGGTTGGTGCAAATGGCAGCTTTACCTGCTGAGCCACAGCGACTGCCCCACTCTATCACATTTCCCAAGTTGTATCTAGAAGAATGTAAAAGAAATACCAATTCATAATTTCTTGAATCCTTCCTATATGTGGAAGCACTGTTCTAAGACTTAACAAAAAAATTTTTTTTCAATCAGGTAATTTCCTTCACTATAAGAGATTTAAATTCAAATCCAGGAGACAAACATGTCCAAATGAATACTGGAGGTGATTTCACGTTCTAATTTATATACAGTATAGAAATCATGACGAAGTGACTAGATGATGACTGGAGAGGTCAGGTAAGAGTGCCTAAACATGTGTCCTGGAAAATAATATGGCCCAGGGGATCCAGACATGTCAATTATTCGTTCACCATCTACTTTGAATTCCCAGAGGCTTGAACGTCACTTCCTTTATAACCAGCCTAGTCTTAAAAGGACTAGGAACAAAGCATTTCAGGCTAAAGAAACAAGAATACGCAGATGCCTTGAGAGATAAGAATTAGCTGGCTATAGGCCTAAAAAATAAACAGGGATTGTGTATTTCAAAAGAAGAAAAAAAAAGTGATTTTCACTATGAGACTGTTAGAAAGTTATGCAGGAATTGTTATCAATGATCTCGTAGGTATTATTGAAGAGTTTATTCTAATTCTAGAACAAAGAGGTCAGAGAATATTAACTGGAGAAATAATGCAATCTGATTCGTGCTTTTTCAAAAAAGATCATTTCAACTGCCATTGTAGTTTCCTGGCAGATCATGGTGGCCTAGGGTAGGGTATAGAAATGGAAATGAACTGAGTAGATACTGACTACACTTTAGGCAGAATAAGGAGAAGACACACTTAGACCCAACCCATGAGTCCCAGTATCAAAGATAACTTGACTGCTGTGTTAGTGGTTCACTGTCATGATGCACTCTCTCCCTAATTCATCACAATTGTAGCATTTTATCTGACATCTGTCTACCTTCACTAGAAAACACAGCTAGGTCACTGGGAACTTGTCCATCTTGCTTAGAGCTCTCTAGAAAAAAAAAAAAAAGCCTACCTGACATATCAGGTGCAGAAATAAGTGGATTGGTTATTAATTAATGAATACTGAACAGGTACCAACATTTTCTCTTCCCATCGTTCCCTAAACAGTGCAGTGTAATACCTACTTACGTTGGAGAATGAGACCCTAGAATATCCATAGATTTTGGTTCACTGGGTGGGATGTGGTACCAATCCCTTTGGAACACCGAGAAAGATGATCATACATTTAAATGCCTAAATATCCTAGTTTATCTTAAGACTTTGACTTATTGAATGTAAATGTTATGTAGGCTAATGTGTATTTATGCACAGATACATATAAATTAGTAATGATTAAATTATTATATATTCTTACATTAATTATTAATGGTTTCAGTAGCTCACATCTCATATATCATTGTGAAGGTTAAGTAGTTATAATAGTAGATAATAAATAAAGGATAAGAAGTCATTAATCTGTAAATCTTTGGAAACTGAGATAATTTAATTATCATGAAGGACAAGACTTAGAGGTACAGGTCGCTCCTCACCAGCCACATTGCCATTACTTGGTTAAAAAAAAAATCCACTTCCTCTGTATCCATACTGAGCAGTTCATCTTACAGCCTTATGGCCACATAACTTTTAACAATCTGAGTAAATGTAGAACTGGCTTCCTTTTGAAAGAGTGACTTCATAATCACCTCCTCTAAACTTCTACCATGCTTTTACAAGCCATGTGGCTGCAATACTACCTATAGGAGCCCCTATCTGTCTTTGATCATAAACTATCCATAAAGAATAAGTATAAAAATTGAAGGTCTAATAGACCATCATGAGATGCTGTAATGGCTCTGTGTGTGTGTGTGAGAGAGAGAGAGACTTTTTAGTTCTGTATGTCACAGAACATTTGCAGCCCTCTTGCAAGAGTTTTTTGAGGGGTCACCACTGTGGCATAGTGAGTAAAGTCACCCCCTGCAGTGCCAGAATCTTGTTTGGGCACCACTTTATGTCTGCTATACTTCCATTTCAGCTCCCTGCTATTACACCTTAGAAAACAGCCCAGGATGGCCCACGCGGTTGGGCCCCTATACCCACTGAACCAGAAGACGGTCCTCGCTCCTGGTCCTCGCTCCTCAGCACTAGCTATTGTAGGCATTTTGGGAGAGAACCAGCAGGTGGAAGCCTGTGTACTTGCTTGCTCTCACTCTCTCTTACTCTCTCTCTCTCCCTCTCTTCTTTTTAAATAATCAAATAAATCTTTTTAAAAGAATGAATTATATTGGGTTCTTTCGCATGCTAACCAACCTGATCTTAGTTGGTGAGTAATTTGTCAATACCTACTGCTTTAAAAAGTCATTCTTGAGATTTGTAAAAATGACTTTCTTCCTTAGGGCTGTGTGTTATGGCATAGTAGGTTAAGCCACCACCAGTGATGCTGGCATCCCCTGTGAGCACCAGTGTGAGTGCAGGCTGCTTCACTTTCAATCTGCCAGCTAGCTAGTGGGCTTGGACAAAGAGCAGATGACTCATATACCTGGGTCCCCACTCAGGTAGAAGATGGAGATCAATTTCCAGGATCCTGGCTTCAGGCCTAAGCCTGCTTGGTCTGGTTCTATGGGGAGTGAAACACTGAATGAAAGCTTGATCGCTGTCTCCCTATAACTGCATATAACTCTGCCTTTGAAAAAAGTTGCTGTTTAACCGAAAATAATGGAAATTTTATTATGAACAGCTATTAACCAAATTCAATGTCTTGAATATTGATGACAAAATACAATTCTGGACAAATCAGATATACTCAGTACCAGCTCTGCTCTGTTTATTTATTGTAAGATATATATAGATAAAAACTATGGCCAGTTTTTTTCTTTTTAGAAAGCAATTATGAATATTACTATGTCTTTATAAGTGGCAATTATTATATGGAATTTTCAAAGATATTTATAGGGTCCCAATTTTCATAATTATCATATAAATGTTTGTGGTCATTGACATGATTAAGATAATAGCATGCTTTGTTAAAAATAAATGACTATAAGATTTAACCTATTTCAGATTAAAAGCAAAAGGAAAAATACTTAGTTATTTCACACCATAAACTTATGAACTTGGCCTGCTTTAGGCTATAATCTTCCCAGTTGCTTTTGAGTTAACAGAAAACATGATCCAATGAATTCTGCAAGCGTATACTATCTAGATTCCTAATATCTATGGTAATAATACATTTATATATATGCCAATATTTTGTTCTCTGAGAATACCTAATATCTAAAAATTTAAGAGAGCAAACCAAAATCATGTCTATAGTCATGGAGCCACCTGATGTGACTTTCAATGCATAAAAAAGTCACTTACCTCTGCAGAAACGGACAAATATATCATAATATGATATAATTACCCAGTGTGAATACTGTGCAAGGTATTTACAGCAACAGATTTGAAGCAGATGGGAGAGGGGATTTAGATCTGTACTGGTATTAGAGAAAGATGGTGAATACCTCCTTTCTTACAGCATAAGAAGCAATCAATCATCAGGCAGAGAAACAAGAAGTGAGTCAGGAAGAATGCCTGAACATAGTCCTGGACAATCAGCAAGCCACCTGATACTTATGCTTCCCCAGCAGCATGCTTTAGCCTGACCCATTGACAGTACAGTCCTCGGCAGTTCCACTTTAATGCTCATTCGTTCAAATACCTCTCCTGGACAACCACCCTACTGCCTTCAGCACTCTGAAGTTATCAGTTTCACCCTTTACTTCTTCATTTCTGCACGTACCAGGGTTTTCTGGAGTTTTACATGGGATTGAAAAGTTAACTGATATTATGTGGCATTATGAAAACATTGAATATATGACACCGTAAATAGGAAGATAATATAGGACTGTGGAATATAATATCTAGAATTTATACTTTGAAGGCAGCATACGTTATAGATTTAAATTATTTTAACTTGGATTTCAAATCTGCCCATTTTGGGGAACATATTTTATTTTTATACATTCTGTATAAACATTTTTTTTCTAGGAAACAATAAGAATGACCTGCCATATGCCATCATAAAGACTGTCTGCCTTTATTATTATTAGTTTACATTATATCCTCACTTAGTTGGATCTGAGAAAGCCTAAAAATCCAATTACATCCGTCAGCCCAAACTAGCTTTCAGATGCATACTGTAATAGCTTTCACATATTCTAGTTATGGTTATATCTTATAAACAATGACAAATTATGGTTGTTTTATCAATCAAAAGTAACGACACTGAGGCAGAACAGTAGATTTATGGATCAGGCATGATGATTCTTGATAATCTTTTCCAGAGCATGATCTGCAATGAGGAGAAGTTGCACCAGAAGTCCTTAAATAGACAGTCTCCCTATAGACACAGAGAAAGATTAGATGCTTGCGAACTCTGTTCAATTTAAAACACATGGTGCAGAGAGAGCACTGTCCTCATAGGGACCTTAAAACACCACATTTAGGGACAGCTGTCAGCTGTGGCTATAATTAAAGTTTTTATTAGTGGGAGTTTTAGTCAATCCAATCCATTTATTGGAAGGTTAATACTAAAATGGACATATGGCTGATGCTCATAGTTTGAGTAAAACGTCACCTAAATCTATAACTATGAACCGAAACACAGAGAAATGTACATAAACAATCACCTGCTATGCACACAAGCAAATACAGGCAGGGAGACAGGCAGGCATGCTCACGTGTGTCACACACACACACACACATGCCCAAGTGTGTGGCACACACAGACACACACAGGCATGCCCACGTGTGCGCCACACACACACACACACACACACACACACACACACACAGAGTTTTAAATTGTTATCTTTACCCCTTTCATTATTTCTTTGGCTATGCACATCTCAGTGAATTCCTTCAAATTAAGTGTTTAGGAAGCTACACAACAATTTATAATCTGATTACCACTTGTCAGAACAAAATAGAGGATGTATCTATTTAAATGAAAGTACAAGTAGTTATTATCCATTGATCTTAGTTACTGCATATTTGTAAGTTAGTCATTGATCTCAGGTTTAAAGTATGCAATTACATAAAATATAATTTTGCTAACTAAACCATGTTTATCATGTATGACAGCTACCAGGAGATTCATTGTACCAAAACTAAGGAAGATAAATGGGCAGCATTTCTACTATGCAAATTTTCACTATACATGGGTTTCATTCCTATGGTTCTTAGACTGTAACTTGTTGAAGAATAAGATGTCAACAAAATCGAACTAATAACAGATTCCAGAATTTATACCTTTGCTTTCTGCTCATTTCCACATTCTGCTACTACCAGAAATATCTTAAAATATTGCATTTGTCATCTCATTGGCTTTTTGAAACTTAGCATGTCCCCAACTACATTCTCTCATCATATGCTCACTGATATTCCAAGGGGGAAAAAAAAAGAACACCAGGATTAACATGCATAAGAAAATTTTGTCGGCTTTGACATCTGCTTATATTGATCATGCAGAGCCACATTTAAAAAAAATGTAAGGGACAGCTTCTTGTATTTTGAGATAAAGAATGTAAACACACTGTTACACGCATGCATTTGTAACATTGGCTTAAGACAAGCATGCTCACCAAAACTTGATATCATTAAACATTAGGAACCAACTTATCGCTTTGCAATTGATGAAAGGCTGGAACTTGGAGTCTCCTAATGTTTGGGTAAATAAAACCACCTTCAGTGACACTGGTCTGTATCATCCATTCCCTAACTTCTCATCCTATGTTCCACCATTGCTTATGTCTTTGTAGCTCAGAACTCTAAATCTTTCTATACCTATTTAATGACATAGGGAATAGCTAAATTGCATTAAAATTTCCCATCAAACTATTGCTATTGTCTCGTGTAATCCTATCAGAATCTCACATAGATGTAGCATTAACCCAAGTTTAGGGATGAAAAAAGAGAGACAAATGTCTGGTACATGCTTTCTGGAAAGCAGCCCATAAAATTCTAGTGTCCTAAGTTTTTAACTTTGTGCTATATATTCCTACTGTCAAATTTTCTTTGACTTGTCTGAAGTGTCATCTGCCAGTTTTACCCTTTATTTGCTAGTACGCTGTACTACATTCCTGAATATCAGTGCTTGGCTATGCTGACTTTTATCTTCTGTCAACCTATCCCGGCATGCTATTTTACCCACTGACTGATCTCCTTCATATCAGAATCACATCCAGGGACATGCTTAGATTACCCGGAGGATCTGACTGACTGAGGTAACTTGCCTATTATACCTTAGGAGTATCACTTTAAAGAAGCGAAATCAGGCCTGGCGCAGTAGCCTAGTGGCTGATATCCTCGCCTTGAATATACCCGGGATTCCATATGGGCGCTGGTTCTAATCCCAGCAGCTCTACTTCCCATCCAGCTCCCTGCTTGTAGCCTGGGAAAGCAGCTGAGGACGGCCCTAAGCCTTGGGACTCTGCACCTGCATGAGAGACCTGAGGAAGCTCCTGGCTCCTGGCTTTGGATTGGTGCAGCTCCAGCTGTTGCAGTTACCTGGGGAGTGAATCATTGGATGCAAGATCTTCTTCTCTGTCTCTCCTCCTCTATGTATATCTGACTTCCAATAGAAATAACTCTTAAAAAAAAAGAAGCAAAATCAATCCAATAGGAAACCATCTTGGAGCTCGACTTCACTAAGAAACCATTAATGGCTGAAGTCTACTGGAATGCTGGAAAAAACACTGAGTTTTTTAAAGTACAGACATGGGGTGTAGTTCACTGCCTACGTGGACTGATACTTATATAGCATGTCATGTCTCTTTGGCTTATTTCCTAACACATAGCAAATGCCAAATAGTGAGTTGAAATTAGGCAAAACTGAACTGGAAATCAACAATTTCTGCCTTCTGATGTCTGAATGAAACATCGAAAGTTCACAGCTTAAAAACAAAGTACATATTTTGGATGAGCATCTACACAGTTTCTTTCACAAATCCTTAAAAGTAATTCTTATTAATAATTTTGAAGTTATCCTAGTATAGTTGCACAAACAGGAAACCATAAACTTGAACCTAATGGCTAAAGTCCTTGCCTCGGGCTCACCGGAATCCCATTTGTGGGCTCTGGTTCTAATTCCAGCAGCCCTGCTTCCCATCCAGTTCCCTGCCTGTGGCCTGGGAAAGCAGCTGCCCCACACAGGAGGCCTGGAAGAAGCTCCTGGCTCATGGCTGCGGATTGGCTCTGTTCCGACCATTGCAGTTCCTTGGGGAGTGAATTAGTGGATGGAAGTTCGTTGTTTTTTTTTTTTTAATGACTTTCTCGTTCTTCTCTTCATAATCTCTAAGTCATTTTCTGCCTTATTCTCACTATTACTTCAGTTTTCTGTGCTGGAATTGCCTAGGAATCCTGTCAATGCAGATATTGAGGACTGTTCAGTCCTTTGCTTTGTTATTTTATACAAGTCTCTCAAAAACTATCTTCAGCTTGCCCTTTAGTTTCTGTAACACAGCCCTCTTTGTTAATTCTAAACATACACTATATTAAGATGACTACATTCAACTCACTCAAAATGCACTAAAATATATCTTATTTTCACAACATACCAGTTTCCCCAAGTTTAAGTAAATGACTTCACCACCAAGAAGCTTAAAATGAAACTAAAAATCTGGAGCCAATAATGATTTCCTTTAGCTCAATATACGATCTATTCATTTCTCCCCATTTCTATTGACAAAATGCTAGACAAGCCAACCCTACTTTTCCCAAACATTGTTGCAGTTATTACTAATTTGCTCAGTTATTTTCACACTGGCTTTCCTTTAATCCACTTCTTGATACAGAAGGTTTCATATGGATTACTTGTGTGGTCATAGAAAGATTTATTTCTTTCAAAAGTAGATTCACAAATAAGTGTTTGGGAAATGGATCATATGACAAATATTAAGACTTAAAAAGTGTTTCAAACAGAAGGAAATAGAGTTAAATGAGCAGCTTTTCATCAGAACATACGGTCCTGCAGTGCCTGTAAGAACTAGCTTGTGACTTATAACAAAATGCAAGATTAGATTATTTGGAAGAGTGGGTCAGATTAAGTATCAAATAACTTTAAGCTGGTGGAGAGCATAATTTCTAGAATAATTTTTCTTAGCTGTAGTTTTAAGCTTTAAGTTTTCTCATAACTATAAATAGCATTTATTGAGAGAAAATCAACAGGAAAGAATTCTACACTGAGAGCAACTGAAAGAATACTATAGATTTTCAACTTAAATATTTCTATAAATCTTTATTAGAGGATAAAATGTATACGAATTATGTTCAACATAAAATTTGAATGCTTTATTCTCTTAGGAGCTGACAGTGTGTTACGGCAGGCCAAGCGGCTATCTCCAACACCATCCTGGATTTAAGTCCTCGTTGATATGCTTCCAGTCCAGTCCCCTCATCACAAGCCCAGGAGGTCTGTGTACAATGGCTCAAATGCCTTGACCCCTGTCACTCAGGGGGAGACTAGAAGAAGCTCTTGGATCCGAATTTCACTTGGGCCTAACTCAACAACCATTGCACCCATCTGGGAAGTGAATCAGGAAATTTCTTTCTGCATCTCTTCACCTTTGTCTCTTTCATTCTCCCTTTCGAGTGCATGAAATGAATCTTACAGTGTTTTATATTACTGGAAACTTATGAAGACATTAAGGGAGCTGGGCATTTGTAAATACAATAACTTTCTAATAAAATGTTTAGTGTGGAGACTACTCCATGCATCCTAAAGGTTCATGAGGTTTATGTATGCAACCTGGTGTTCTCTCATAGGCAGCAGGTAGTAACAAGTTTTCTAACATTTGACTATACTTCATATAAATCAGTAGCTTATTCAGGATTAAATTTTGATTTTGGTGACTTTTTCCATTATATGAATATGCTCCTTAAAAAAAGCAAAAGGAACAAATACATGTTGTAGGCAGTAAGAAAGAACAATTTAAAAACTGGAGAACCAAACAAGACAATACAAGCCCTTAAATGGGGAATCAAATTCTGATCATTTCCATTCAGAGACAGATGAGTATTAGAAAAGATCAGCAAAGTAAAGTTACTGACCCTGATGCCATGGTCATTTAAAATAACGAGATGTTATCTCCAGACAGCTAGATTTCATATTAGGTGATAGTGAAAGATTTGATGACATGAATAGATATCTGATTTGTCTACTCTTTTTCTTGGCTGTAAGAGTTTCCGCAGTTATAACATTCAAATTTAGAAAAGTATCAGTTGCCAAAATGAATTCCTTTAGAACTCTATACAGGAGCTAATAAAGTATCCTGGAAAAACTGTATACACAAATGTTTTTAAATCAGTTTATCTGGCAAAGGTTTCTTCTTAAGAATTTAAAAAATATGTCTACTTTATATGAAAACAAAAAACATTCAAGGGTATATACATTTTCCATTCAATGTGCAGACACCAAATAAGTAGATCTTTATTGTAAGAATGTAAAACAAAATATTGCAAAGTTTTCACTAAAATCACTGTGGTCAGAGGCAATGTCTGAGAAACAACATCTAATGCAATGATATTCAACATTTCAAATAAATGAAGTATGTCATGTTTACCCATAAAACACTGTAACAGCACATGCTCTTTGATTCTCTGAATTATCAATGCTACAGCTGCTCAAACTCAAAAGTCCATGTCTCTAATTGTCCTGCCCTGTACACATCGTCAAAGGTTTCAAGCAATGGATATTATATCTTAATTTTGTAGAAACTTTGATTTCCTTGAAGAGCTCCATGTTTGTCCATTCTTTCACCCTTCTTATTGATTCATATAAGATAGAAGTCCACAACTTTTATTACATACTTCTTAAGAGACACACACGCACACACACACATACTTTTTTTTGACCCAAAATGCTTTGTTTGGTTTGGTTTTGTTTCTTTTTGGGAGATGTTCTACATCAATTATCTAATCATTCCACAATAAGATCGAATGCTGGAAAATAATTTTTTTAAATAATGGTTTCTCACATTCGTATTATTTTGAATCGGTTCATATTTCTAAAAATATGCATGCCAAAGATGTAGATACAATTTAATGTTTTATATTGAATAAAATTATAAGTATTCCACCACTCTTCACACCCAATTAGTGTCTCCAAAGGATTTTTTCCAAGTCTTTAAAATTTTTCTTGAATTTCAAAATCTTCTAGTGTCTTTAGTTCATTTTTGAGTTTTTTTTTTAAATTGGAAAGTCAGATATACAGAGAGGAGCAGAGACAGAGAGGAAGACCTTCCGTCCGATGATTCACTCCCCAAGTGACTGCAACAGCCGATGCTGCACTGATCTGAAGCCAGGATGCTGGAACTTCTTCTGGGTCTCCTACATTCGAATATTTCATATTTTCTTATTCTGTTATGATACAGTTTCATAGGCTGTATCTCTCTCTCTCTTTCTCTATCTCTATGTCTCTTCCTCTCTGTATATCTGACTTTCTAATAAAAACAAACCTTTGAAAAAATAAAAGAGAATGTCTGGCACCATCTTGGGGTAAAGTTATCATCCAGTCACCCAGTCAACGATGACCAAGTAGGAGATGAATAAAAAGCAGTCCAGGGTCAGCAAGACCCAGAGAGGGTCTGACTCCTGGCTTTGGGTCAGCTCAGCTCTGGCCATTGTAGCAACTGGGGAGTGAACCAGCAGATGAAAGATCTTTCTGTCACTCCTTCTCTCTGTAAATCTGATCTGCATTTGCAATAAAAAAATAAATAGCTTAAAAAATTCTTGACTTCTATGCAGAAAAGAGAATTTAGAGGATCTGGACTCAGCAATAACATGAGTATTAGTAGTACAATAGCATAGTATGTTATGCAAAGCATCTTCTCTTTAATAATGCAGAAGTTTTCATGGAAGGCTTTGATTGCCTTTAAAAAATAGTTCCAAGCTATTATAACATTTCATTTATGCATTTGTTTTGTTTCAGCTATGAAAACATCTTTTTACAACATTGTTAAAAAGGTTTACATAAGAATTTTCAGACGTGTTATGTTTGTGTAGTGGTTGCTTATGTTTTTCAGCATGTCATCAATCATTTTGCTAAGACATTTTGACTTTGCTGGGTTGTTTTCTTTCATACTTTTGGAGTAAGAATTCAACTATAAGTTTCATGCCAAATGCTTTTTAGCAGGAACGCCAAGCTGAAATGAACATGCTTTTACAATTTTGTTTACAAAAGAAGTTTTTGTCATGTTTGCTCCTTCTTTTTCCACAAAGTGTGGACCTTTTTTGTACTGCATGCTTGCTATAATAAAGCTAGTTTTTGTTAAGTAAAAAACAACTGCTTTGCTACAAACTCATCCTTCCAATCCAATTTTTACTACCACCTAGAATCATAACTATATAGACTAAAATATCTAAGGCTTGTGTGTGAAAAAATACCAATGGTATTTCATTTTTTACATTAAATTGTGATAATTTGGAATTTAGGTATTCTATCTTTGTGACCAAATATGTGAAACTTCTGACCACAGAAGCTTTGTCTTCTACAAATTGTAAGTGAAGTAAAATATAAAAAATTATAAAAGCAAATTTATTTTCCAAAACTGCTAGTTAAAAGTTGTCTTACTGATAGGAAGCCCCTGGAGTGTTTTAAGAAGAAAGTTCCCCTATGGCTGCTAAGAGAAAAACTATAAGCGAAAGGTTGACCCTTAATATGACAAATAAAGTTTACTTCATTACCATAATAGAGTTGAAATCAAGTTGTTTAAAACTGTAAGATTATTATGGTGTACCAAACATGATGATTATTTTCAAGTATTGAATACCAGAGGGAAAAAAATCCTTTCAGGTTTGTTTAATGCAACTTTTCTAAGAACTGTGAAAGTCAGGTGTAAACTCTTGTTTGTGGTTTTAATCTTCATTTTAAAATCTACATTTGTGAGCCTGGTGCTAAAGTTTTTGCCTTGCAAGTGCGGGATCTCATATGGATGCTGGTTTGTGTCCTGGCCACCCCACTTCCCATCTAGCTTCCTGCTTGTGGCCTGGGAAAGCAATAGAGCACAGCCCAGAGCCTTAGAACCCTGCACCGGCTAGGGAGACCCAGAGAAAACTCATGACTCCTGGTTTCAGATCAGCTTAGCTCCGGCCTTTGAGGCTTCTTACAGAGTGAATCTTTAGACAGAAGATCTTTTCTTTCTGTCTCTCCTCCACTCTGTATATCTGACTTTCCAATAAAAATAAATAAATCTTTTTAAAAAACTGACACTTCCTTAGGTTCAGCAATAAGCTCTAATTGACATATATTTCCTGTAAATTATCTTTCAAGAATATGGAGAAAATGTGTTGAAAACAATTCAGAATTACAATCCTAAGAAATGTGCAAATATATATAAATATATATATATTTTTCAGTGAGCCCAAACAACTTAACTTTGTATATGAAATATGAGAATATGTTCTGCAGCCCAGGGTTTCCTACATACTGACATTTGGCACCGAATTATGGATTTTGCTGAATATGCTAATTTTCCCATAAATGCCCAATTATAGCATTTGAGTATTAGCTAGCAGTACTACTGGTATTTAAAATTTCACATGAATCAGGGAGTACCGAATATCTTCTCACACTATAAAATATCTTCTGAAGTAAGTAAACAGGGAGTAACTAGGGAAAAAATATTAAAAACAAACATACATGAAATAGTCCTGAAAAATCTGAAAGACATCATTAAAAAAAACCGTGAAAATCCTGGAAGACATTCTTCTGTGTGTGAGCCAGACTCACTCTCACATTCCCCTTCAATCTTCTAATCACTTTTGCATTAGCATTTTCTTCGAGCATCTGTTGTTTCTGCTTCACAGTGTTTTCTCTTAATTTACTGTAATTAAACATCTTCTCTAATTATTTCTATCAAGTTTCAGTTCATGAGCATCTCTGTATTTAATCAACATCAAACGCATGAAATAAATAGCACAGTCACTCAGCTGTTAAAAAGAAACATTTTAAGGCACCATTTATAATTAGTTTCTTTGCTATAGTTGCCTCCCATCTTCCCACCCGAAGCCAGGGAGCTTAGTGAAGAGGATGCTCACCTCTCAGCACCCTGTGGATCCCACAGCAAGATAACCAGTTTGCCACAACACAAGGGCAGTGCTGCTTCACCGCACAGATTAGCTTGGGGAAAACAAAAAGAAGTTCCTACTAGCTAAAGGTCAAGAATCGCACTCATTTGCACCCAACACTCAAATAGCCTGTAATTCATAGCATGCTGCTGCTTAACTGCTATTTAAACGGATGCGGGGCGCGACGGTAAAAAGCCGATTATGCTGTTCAGAATTATAATTTAAATGCTCATGTCACTTTCTTCGTGGAACTTAAGGAGCTGTACCTTATTAGCAGGAGTTGAAGTGTTCCTGAGCCTATCAAGAGATGGGGAGGAGTGCTGTGAGCTGGCTTCTAGCTGAGCTCATTTAAGACAGAAGAAAAGTTTCACTGAGCTTTATTGAAAGGAGCAGGGATAATACATGAATAATGTTTGTACACACCATACAAGAAAAATGAGAATAGATCTAATTCTGGATATCATGTATGTATATAACACGAGGCACTAAACTAGACAGACATTCCTATCAAATGTTTACTCCAAGAGGAAAAAATGGCAGACAGAGGATCATCTCCAATAGCCCTAACTCCACTATCTATGATTCTGCTACATCTCCATGAGGAAATCTACCAAAGCCCAACTGTCATCTCACAGCACTGCGATTTCTGCAAAAGGACAAACACTATTTCATTCATCTTCACAGTAATAACTCTTAAAGTCAATACTTGAAAGTATACCTAATATGATAAAAAATGATAAACGTTGCAAAGGAGAATCATGGCTACGACGACTTGCCAGAATTCTTGCGACAGCCAGCAGAATGAGGCATCAACACTTGAAAAATGATGAAGGACAACTAGAAATCACACAGCAAGAGGGTGGAGGAAGTACTTGGTAGAGTAGTCATGATACTACTTGGCATTCCCACATCCCATACTGGAGTTCTTGGGTTCAAATTCTGACTGCTTCTGATCCAGCTCCCTGCAAATGCAGATCTTGGCTGGAAACAGATGTCTGGGCTCTGCCACCCGAAGGAGAGCAGGACTGAGTCCTGTGCTGCTAGGTTAGACCTGGCCCAATCTGGCTCTTACATGCATTAGGAAAGTGAACAGGTCTCTTAGACGGCTTTAAAAGGATTTTTGAAAAAGGTTTAGTTATTTTTATTGCAAAGTCAGATACACATAGAGGAGCAGAGACAGAGGAAGATCTTCTGTCCAGTGATTCACTCCCCAAGTGACTGCAACAGCCAGTACTGCGCCGATCCAAAGCCAGGAGCCAGGAACTTCCTCCAGGTCTCCCATGCGGGTGCAGGGTCCAAAGGTTTAGGGCCGTCCTTGACTGCTTTCCCAGGCCACAAGCAGGGAGTTGGATGGTAAGCGGGGCTGCTGGGATTAGAACCAACACCCATATGGGATCCCGGACGCATTCAAGGCGAGGACATTAGCCACTAGGCCATGGCTCCAGGCTCTTAAAAGGAAATTTTATGAGAATGATCACTGGAATAGTGTTTGGGATGGGGTTTTGCAGGGGAATGGACAAACCAATTTACCAGGATTTTCACTGAAACCAGGTTTAAGAAAAAAGTGCTGAGGAGCCTCACTGAATTTTGCTTACTCAAAGAAAGAAAGATTGTGGAGTTGAAGTTGTGCTTTCTGCTGAATATACAGCTGACAGTATTTGAGGACGAGCTCATTTGAACCCATGACGGGGAACAGATGAGATGATGTAACCAATCAATCAGCCCCATTGGCATGAGGAGTGTGTGTTAAAGCACAGACCACAGGCTCTGGTTCAGACTGCTCCTCCAAATGCCAGGCGGATGACCTAGTACAGGGCAGATGACATCTCCAAACCTCACTCGTGTCTGTCAATAGCCGTGACAGTTCCCTTAGCCTGACAGAAAATAGTTGAAGTATATCCCAGCTATCATTTTCATAACGTGTTATTTGCAGTATCATGATGATACAATTTTTTCACATAGAAAATTCCTTTCAAATCCATTTCCTTTGTGCTTAACACTAGTGGTTAAGAAGCCCTAATTTGAATATTTGAAATCTAAAATGCATCAAAATAAGAAGCTTACTGAGAGTCAGCATACCGTTGCAACTAGAAAATTACACACCTGGCCTCCAGTGAGGGGCGCTGTCAACACTCAGGCACAGAAATACTATATAAAAGTCCCTAAGTACCTTCAGTCTATATAAAGTTTGTGTTTAAAGTTAGGTCTCATCCCCAAGATGTGCCATTATGTATGAGCAAATATTCCAAAGTTCAAAAAAAATATCCAAACACTGCTTGCTGGTCTACAACACTTTGCATAAAGAATCCTACACCTGTATTCAGGGTCTTAACAGAGCAAAGGAGCTCAGACCAATTACTAGATTTCCACAGACAGACTCTCTCACCAAAGACCCAACCAAGGATGGGCAACTTAAGTGCAGTGCTGTCCTGGCAGACCAGGGTACATAACAAAAAGTGCACCTTAAGAGACAAAAGACCTCAGGGGCAGTGCCACCATTCTCCATGAACAAAAGCTATCCACTGTCCCTGACTGCAGAACCACATGTGAGCCCTAGGATAGCAGCAGAAGAAAAAAGACTGAAGACTTTGGTCTGCTTCCCCAGACTGTCCCCATTTGGTTTGCCATGGGAGAGTGACACTTAAGTGAGTTACACACCCTTGTCATGCCTGATTCACAGTCCTTCTTGCATGTCAGATTGAGAACCCTGCAAATTTACAAAGTAGAAGCTATACAAACTATTTCACTTTCTCCTTGGTTCCTTTATAAAAAGCAAATGCTGATATATTAAGATAGCTTTAATTATTCCATTGAATTGTTGCAGCAATTATATCCTTGCAAATTAATTAAGAGTGTTGAAAACATTTTTTTTAATGGAAATAGACTTGCTGGGGCTGTATAGAGAACACTGATGGGAAAGACTCTTGCTGGAGATAAACACCAATATGATTCAAGGCACATAGTTCTCTCACAAGCCTTTTCTCTCTTAATCTGTGGCCTCCCACCTTCTGTTTGCACCTGGATGTAGTCGTCTCTGGCAAAATGATATTTTATTACTCAGCTAAGCCCACATTTTAGGGATTAAAAATAAAGCTTAAAATAATATGAGTCTCTTACTTGTCAGTTTCAGGCACCAGAAGTCAGAAGTAGGACTCAGGTATGACATGAGCTGGGGATACAGGTGTAGGCATATGGTGATGCTTCCAATAGTCCTGAGAACAGTAATTTCTTTGCATCTTTAAGCTTTTGAACACTTCACTTGCTCCCTGCTCTGTAAGTCCCTTTCCTCCAGTGTCATAGCCAGCAGGAACCAGTCCAGTCTTCCTCACATGGCTGCCTTTGGGTTGTATTTCTCTCCCTCTTTCCTTTAAAGAGCCCTTTGCTGTGCCCCTGGACCCATGTGGACAATCAAGGATCTCCCCCAGGACAACTGACTAGCAATTATTCTTTCCATCTGCAATGTTCCTTTTGAAGTATAAATTATTTCCCAGGTTGGAGGAATTCTGAGGAAATCATTTGTGGAGGGTTATCCTTCTGCCCACTTGGGGCAGCTATGAAAGAATGAAGGCACAGAAATAAGAATCTTCCATTTGGTTCTTTTCTGTAAAGCATTTTGATGTGCCATGATGAATAAGTTCTAAGGGACACTCTTTTCAGTATGATATGCAACAATAGCAGCAACATCTTGGTAAACCATACTTGACCCTGTAAAGAGTTAAGAGGGTCTTACAGATATAAACCCAGGTGAGTTATCAGGTCTCAAGGGTAGTGTTCCTAAGGTTGAAATAGGCATTTCAACAGAAAGAGATTCTTAAATGGGTGCTTCAGCGATGTTTCTAAAGATGACTGAATTAATTGACCTTGGTTTTCTATGGCAATATGCAAAGATATGGAGTCTCGTGTTCTTTTTGACATCAAAGTAATAAACTATCAAAACTGAAATAAGTAAAACAAAAATATGGAATAAGTTCTAAAACCAAAAGCAAGGTAGTAGAGAAATGATTTGTGCTTCAGTGGCCCCTCATTTTCACATCATATGAAGGTGCTGCCATGATACAAAGCAGCTGGCAAAATTCAATAGAGCTTTCAGCTGAAGTTACACTCCTCTAATCATAGATGATTTTTTTATCCTTGATCTTAGCAATACAGAACATACTCTAGACTTTTCTAAAGAAGAGGCTAAATAGCAGATGGCAATCAGAAATATCAGTGAAATGCTTTATACAATGGAAGTAAAATTTTTATGTCTGTCATTGAAAGCTCCAACGATGAATTAGAGAATTCTGTCTATGTTAGAATCTTAGGGTATCTTTTTTAAAATTTATAAATGACTTGCATCTTCTCATTTTAACTTCTGCTTCAAGTGACCTGGACCACTCAGGAGTGAAATTGTCCCATTCTCAAGACCATAAGAGAACTCTGTATAATTGCTATTGAGATAACCACACAACATTTTTGCTATGATTTTAGAATGTCATAGATTATTAACTTTTGCATGGGAGTTATAACACCCTCTTCTTTCTAAATGTTAGTTTACATAATGGCTCTGCTAGATTACAGTCATTTCAGAGGCAAAGGCATAAGTTTTGATTTTTTCAAAAAGAATTACTCACTAAATAATGATTGTTGTCAAGCAAGATAAGGCCTCGTTTTATGACAGATTCTCAGAGGTAAGTGTTCCATAGATGGCAGATATAAAACCTTTCTGTTACCAGACATTCCTTTTCCCCCGTATCCGAATTGTCCTTCCATTCACTGAAAATTATTGTCTGAAATAAAAATCTGTCTTCCAAAGTTTTCCATTAAAAAACTGATTTGTAAGCTCCAGGAAAATGGGGAGTTTGTCATATATATGTTTGATACAAAAGAAAACATATTGAAAATGTGCAATTTATATTTAGCAGTTGTAGGGAACATCAGTTAACTAAAAAACAAGTCTATTATTCAAGGTAACCACCAACATAACTATTTGATCGTATGTCAGAGAAACCTGAGCTTTGAGTTCAAAGAAAATATCTCCCTCTCCTGTGGAGTATTGCAGAAGAGAAAAGAATTGTGGATTTTATCAAATTCATGTCAGTATCATTCCTCTTTATGGTGGTTCAACTACCATTGGGAGAAAACTCACTAGCATTGTGTCCACCACTGATTCATTAGGTGCACTGCCAGGTGATTCTGGTGACTGTGTCTAGGTATGATAGAAAACAAAAATTATAGCAAAATATTTCACAATAAGGCAAGTGAATAGGTCACCCAATTAGATGGACACTGCCATAGCACAGTATACTGAGGCTCCCTTTGGTTCTAGGAAGTCTTGGGGTCAGAACAAGGGCCTAAGGGAAGCATTAAAGTGGTTGGTGGTCCCAGAGGCCATATTTTTCCCCTAAAGGACCAGCTCAGCC
Organism: Ochotona curzoniae; assembly: GCF_017591425.1. Lineage (NCBI taxonomy): Eukaryota > Metazoa > Chordata > Mammalia > Lagomorpha > Ochotonidae > Ochotona > Ochotona curzoniae. The sequence continues at coordinate 14,481,426 of NW_024466502.1, forward strand.
TCTATAGCCCTCTCCTCCAAATACCACCCTAATGGATATTAGGTTTCCATATATGATTTGGGAGATAAGAGACACATTCAGTCTATTTGTACTCACTGAGTTGTAGCAGTTGGGGTCATTTTATTATCACATAATTGCAATAAAAGCATTTTCCTTGGGTTATTCAGGACCTCATCCCTTAACCTTAGCTCTCAACCCATAATGTATGTCACATTAATGGGCAGTTTCTTGAATCGTGTATGGCTGGGGCTCCCTCCTCAAGTTCCTGGTACAACATGTCTTAATGGGAGCCAAACAACTTCACTTTGTTACATGTACTCGGGGGCTGTGGGGCTGTGGGGCTGTGGGACCACTCTTGGAAAGGCACTGCCTTAGTCATGATTAGCTTTTCAAAAAAAAATCACAGAGAACATGTGATCATGCTCTCATTTTTAAAAATAGCTCCTGAAACCCAGGCCAACGATGGTTCTCCCATATCTTTTGTCAGAAATTAGGTGAGCAGTATAGCCAAGTCATTTGTGATTTTTTTTGAAACTGTACATGGGGAAAGTGTCAGGAAAGTGGAGTATAATGATAAATTTTGGATAGGAACTGGCTGTCAAATAACTCTGTAATGAAACTGGCCGCTGGGAAATGTATACAATGTCCCTTGATTTTTTTCCTCACCTTTAAGACTTCCTCTGACCTAGAATTTAGTACCTAAACTGAGTGGGTGTTTGCTTAAGTGCTTTCTTACTTTTTGTGTCAAAAAATCAGCACTTTCCCAATATACTATATTTTATATTCATCAGCTTATTTATCCAAGGCCATGTTTATCCATGATACTCAACCCTACCTTGCTGTGTCCCACAGAAAGTAAAATCTGGTGCTAAAGACTGGCCATTTCCAATTTGGCTAATTGTGGGGTGATGAAGTCATTGCCTTTAAAACAAAATAAAACAAAATGAAAGCCTGTGTTACAGGTTAGAATACATTGTAATGTACAGAGAGGCTTGGTGAAGTACGACTTCTGTAACCTGTTGCCCTCTACTCAATGTGATGCCCACGTGGCAGCTACCTTCTGCTCATTTTCATTGCTGACTGGAGAAGCTACCTGTTATAGTCACAGGGAATAATTCAGATTTCTTTCTAATATGACTCAGAACATATGCTGTTGCCATACACTTGTGTTCCATTTAAGAATAAGGATTGTTATGCCCTAAGCATCCATCCCTCGGCATTCTCAAAGGGATGGTCTCAGGATTCCTACAGAGTTTCAAGTCCTTTATACAGAATGACATTAAAGTCCTATGTAACACTTTCATATGCTCTTAACTATATTATCTGTAGATTATTGATACCACCCAAAGCATTGTAAATGCCATGGTAATAGTTATTATGCTGCTATATTGCTCAAGGAAAAGTAACAAAATTTCTCCACATAACACAGAGGCAAAATTTTTCCAAATGTTGTGTTCAAGCTAATGAAACCTTTATATACAAAGAGACAGCTGTACAGTCACATTTTACACTTGACTAAATAGGTAAATAGCAATATAAATACCATTACAGAAGAATTGCATATTTGTGTTCCTAGAATGCAGTGATTTAGTATATTATAGTTCAACTATTAAGTAAGTAACTGCTTAATTCTTAGATTAAGCCTTTCATAGATTTAGGTACTGATTTATTCATAGACTCATATCAAAAACTACTGTTTTGTGAGATCAAACATATCTTCAGGATTTGGCGCAGTAACCTAGTGGCACAAGTCCTCACCTTGCACACCCCAGCATTCCATATGGGTGAGAGTTCATGTCCCAGCTGCCCTGATTTCTATCCAGTTCCCTGCTTGTGGCCTGGGAAGGCGGTAGAGGATGGCCCTGGGCCTTAGGACCCTGCTCCCATGTGGGAAAGCCAGAAGAAGCTCCTGGCTCCTGGTTTCCGATCAGTTCAGCTCCAGCCCATTGCAGACACTTGGCAAGAGCATCAGTGGATGGAAGATCTTCCTCTTTGACTCTCCTCCTCTCTGTATATACGACTTTCCAATAAAAATAAATTAATTTTTTTTAAAATCTTCAATCCTCAAGAGCTGTGGAATTCACAAATTTGAAGGCTGATGATATGCTTTTCTAACAGATTTTATGTCTTAAGTGTCAAAACCAATATATAATAACTCCAAACAATATGGCCTGTATATTCAAAAAATATATTGAGCACTTTTATGATTTATTTTTAGAAACAAGAGATGATCATTGAAAAAAATCTTACAAGGTAGAATCAATTCTTTTGAGGAATTATATGATGTATAAGATGAAAATGAAAGCACAAATGTGATTGGCAAATCATACAAAAAATCACCTAGAGCAATTTAAGAAATGTACATTCTGGATCTTAAAATGTTGTGAGAGAGGCAGTAAGAAATGAGAATGTACTATGAAAAAAGAAACAAAACTTGGCAATTTCCATGATGTACTATATTGCAAATCAAATCTTTATGGCACTGAAAAAAATTTAAGTTTATATTCATCACTACAATATTGATGGCATGTTAATCCCCTAACATATGGTAGATGAGGATTCAGACATCATTTTGTTCGTGTGAGATAATAAGTAGGTATTATTTTTACAGTTAATGCAGTATTCTCAAACACTTTATTTGTACAGATAAACACAGTCTTCTGTGTCAAAAGGTTGTTGGGAGGTATTAAATGGTATTAAGCAATCACAGATTCAGGGTCAAGGTTATTACCAATAATCATTAAACTTCCAGCAGATGTTAGTACCAATTCCTTATATTCTTTTGCAGCCAGCAAGCAACAGCTTTATTAAGACCATTCGATATAAAGGAATGAAGGTTGACATGTTTTACCTCTAAATATAGACCTCCCACATAATTTGGTGGATTGCCCTTCTATCTTATGAACTATTCCCCTTTATTATTATAAAATCTACTTTGATAATATAACCAAAATAGTTTTCTTAAGTTTATGCACATTCTTTTTCTGTCCTTTTTATATTTAATCCTATAGCAGTCATACATAAGTGTTCTAAAGTACAGTGCTAGATAATTTTGAAAGGTCCTTGTTTCAGAGGACATCTAAACTGAAGAATATAAAAATAAGAAATCTGAGATGTAAAACTTCATGTAGTTTGCCCCTGCATTTGTATCTTTATTTATTGACTTTAGAGCAGTGGCCCCAATTTCTGTGTATGGTCAGAGTGGCAATGCAAGAACCAGTCTAGTAGATGGGTGATCACGCCGGTTGTGACCCAGTGGAAATCATTCTGGCATTAAAACATGACATTCCTATGCCATTAGAGGAAGCTGTTCTCGTGTCTGAAGAAGGCTGGAAACCTGACACAGGGTCTTTTTGTGAACTAACTTGAGGTCACCACCTGAACCCTTTCCGGGGTAAACACTCAGTACCTGGATTAATACTGAGGCTGGGTTAATCTAGGTAGATTTTTCTTGCAACAAAACACAAAACTACCAATGCGAAGTATTTCGCCTGTCAACAAGAGAGAATCGACAGGTAGCCAATCAGCAGGTTCCCTAGGAAGGAAACTCAGCACATAGCAGGTAGATTGCACTGATGCCAATAACCCCTGGATGCTGCAATGGCTCCGGCAGGAATGGACAATCTTCTTTGGTCTGGTTTTTACGTACCTGGTAGTAGAAGGAAATGTTCAGAATGTTATAAAAGAACCAGAGTAGAAGATGCTGCCTCGATAGAGTCTGCAGATTCAGCATCCTTCACATGAAAAAAAGTGGAAGCCTATGATACCCTCACAACAACCAGAGAGGCCGGCAGGTAATGGCTTGATACAAACTTACAAGAGAAGGTTGAAATATTTCAATTCTAGATTTTTGTCAATTTTTTACATGTTTTCAAGACTGTGGGCTCACATTCATCATGAGGATAGCCCAAGGAAGTCCCCATTGCATAGACTAATTTACATGTCTGAGAGCAGGCAAAGTACCGATAGAAAATGATGCTGGCATAATTACAGTATCATCTCCATGACAGAAAAAGTGCAGAACATGCTATAACAGTATTTTTTTTCTTTTTACCCATTAAATTTTCTCATTTTTTCCTTGTCAGAATCAGTATTATTGGGACCAGGGCTCCAACAGTGGGTACAGGAAGCATGAATGATTCCTAAGGGAGAAACTGCAATTATATAGTTAAGTATCAATTATCAGAATTCCAAAGGTAAAAACAGAGTTATTTCTGTTCCATGTCATGTAGTAAATCTGAGGCAAATGAAACTGTATCTATTTCCTGATGCTCAACAAAGTCAACCAGCTATCTACCTTTTCCAACATTAATAAGAATCAGAAGAGGAGGAGGTACTTAATAAGCTTTAATCACTGCTTGTTATGTGGACTGACACAAAGGTGGGAAAATGGAAAGATGTTAACAACTGAATGTAAAATAACAAGTAATTGTAACATGAGAGAAATCGAGTATTACGTTAATACCTAAAGAAGGATTCAGAGCAAGAAAAGATACTCTCTTTTAGATCTATTACAGCAGATACCTGCAAGGGTTGGAGAATGGCCCTACTTTTGGAATGTTGCAAAATTGTTTGGATCCCAGAGCCCTGCCCTACACAGTAAGAGCTTTTTATCTTACACTAGGAGAAGTCTGGACTTCCAATACCTGTGAATGAAGCTCAGAAGGATGTGTCTTTTTAAGTAAAATGATGTAAATAATTAATGTTATTGAAGTCAGTTCATTTATAGTCTCTCCCATATTCTTACAACTGCTATTCATTTCTTCCAGAATTTTGATTTGTCTAATTTTTTCCCTGAACAAGCAGTTTTTTTACCATCTCAGTTTATGTTTGTGGAAACAGTTCATTATTGTTTGATGTTAAACAAATATTTTGTTTTGTTTTATTTTATTTTATTTTATTTTATTTTATTTTATTTTATTTTATTTTATTTTAGTCAGATATACACAGAGGAGGAGAGACAGAGAGGAAGATCTTCCATCCAGCGATCCATTCCCCAAGTGGCTGCAATGGCTGGAGCTACACTGATCTGAAGCCAGGAGCTAGGAGCCTCTTCAGGGTCTCCCATACAGATGCACGGTCTCCAGGCTCTGAGCCATCCTCAACTGTCTTCCCAGACCACAAACAAGTGTTTGGAAATTCTTGAACATTATCTTTTCAAATATTCCTTCTGACTTCTTTTTCACTCTTTGTCCAAGAATTCACTTACACGTAGATTAGCCCTCTTTTGTATTTATTTTTTACTCTGTGTAAAGAATGGATTTTAAAGAAATTTCTGAGTTTTGAAAATTTTATTTGAAAGGCACACTGACAACAACACAGACACAGATGCACATGGGTCTCCCCTTCCCTCAACAACTCCCCAAATCCCCCAGCAGCTCGTCCACATGGGTTGAGTTCACGGGCTTGAAGCTCAGTTCCAGCTCACTATGTGGGGGGCAGGACTCTGAGTATCTAAGCCTTACCGAAAAAATTTCTTTTTCTTTCTTTCTGTTTTTTTTTTTTTCTTTAAGACAGAGAGACACAGAAAGTCAGAGGTGTACGTCTCTGTGTTTGTGAGTTTTGGACAACTGTATAATTCCTATAACTTGATTTATCTTCATTAAATATTACTGAGATAAAAAGCATCTCACGTAAGAATCTATTTCTAAAATAAAAAATAATATGGAAAAAAACAATGAAAAAGAAAAAGATTTTGATGTGTAATTGTGTTTTCTGATAAAGTGTAAATAAAGCTTTAACTGTAGAATTTCCACTGCCAATCTACAAATTAGTGCAAATAGCCCATAAACCTGGATGACTTGAAACAGTTTTTCTAGAATCTGAGATATCAGAACTAAAGGATCAGTAGATTAGATAATAAAGGAAAGGCCAGGCTGGGCCTAGAAATGACTTTAGTTCTAAAGTAAGTGAAATATAAGGCAGATACAAAGGAGTCATTGAGAGAAAATTGAAAGGATCTGGGTTCCAAAGTGTCAGTCATCATACATGAGATCATCTCTTTGTAGTTACATTTCTTCGGATCTAAAGCTTAAATTGAATTCTTAAATCATTAGCCTTCTCTGTATTTATAATATTTCATGATCATTTTCACATGAATTAAAAAATGTGGAATACAGATTATCTTTTGATAGTTGGCACTTGAGACTAATTGTTTAAATTCTTTGTACTTCATATAATGCTATAATAGGAAACTTGACATTTACCTCTATATTTGTTTTTCCATAATGTTTCCATAATTTGGGATAATTAAGTTGTGCCACTGTTTGAATTATGCACAGTAAACAAATTTCACGTATTTCATGACACAAATTTAGAAGCATAGTGATGCCTCCTACCCAAGCCTCCTTCCTGCCCACATGCCCCAACCACCTCCTTCTTCCTTATTTCTTTTTCTCCCCTAATTTTTACAATGACATACTTTTATTATTTTATTACACAATCATGGGCTTTACACTCTATTAGGTAAATATATCAACACATAGCAAGTAGAAAACAACAACTTATTATTCCTCAGAAGAACGGAAAAAAAAAAAAGATTATAACTGTCCTCTGTTTTACTTACCTCGAACCAGGCAAATCATGATATTTACCTTTTGGGGACAGATTAATTTCACAAAGCACAATGCTTTGTGTCATTCTTTAAAAATGGACAAAGGATCACATGGCACCCTTGGCTTCATCCAGTTCTTCCATGTGGATGCCGAGGCCCAAGGCCGAGGGCAATCCTGCACTGTTTTCCCAGGTCACTAGCAGGGAGCTGGATTGGAGTGGATCTGCCAGCCTAGAACTAATGCCCATGTGAGATGCCTGCGCTACAGGAGGATACACTGCCTGTGTGCCACCGTGCCGGCCCCTCCATTATTCTTAAGAAAGAATTAATTCATTTTATTTTATTTTTTTTTAAAAAAAATGTATCTATTTTTAATGAAAAGGCAGATGTTCAGAGAGGAGCAGAGACAGAGGAAGATGTTCCATCCATTGATTCACTCCCCAAGCAGCCATAATGGCCAGAACTGAGCTGATCTGAAGCCAGGAGCTTGGAGCCTCTTCTGGGTTTCCCACGTGGGTACAGGGTCTTAAGGCTTTGGCCCGTCCTCCACTGCTTTCTCAGGCCACAGGCAGGGAGCTGGATGGGAAGTGGGGCCGCCGGGATTAGAACCAGCGCCCATATGGGATCCTGACAACTGCAAGGTGAGGATTTTAGCCACTAGGCCACCACGCTGGACCCTGAATGAATTCATTTTCATATTCTTCACACCAGTTAGAATCATGCAGTTTCACATTTGAAACTGAATTATGATATAATTAGAAATAGATATAATTGTTTATTAAATTCCCATGATACACATAATTGGTGACAGACCTAGGATTAAATTCAGGCTATTTGGTTACTTATGTGATAGTCCTGCTAATCTATATTACTGTCAAAGTGATCTCAATGAGTCAAAAATAAATTGCTTTTGTTATGTGATCAAAGCCACCACCAATTGCAAGATTGACTATTTTAATTTTATATATTGTAAAAAAAAAAAAAGAAGAAGAAAAAAAAATTGCTAAGTAAATGAGACAATCAGTGTTAGTTCTACACAATTTGGTCATTCAAGACTATTACATTCTGAAAGTCCTTCATTGCTTTCAAAATTCCAAGCAAATTCTACTAACTTTAGTTGTTAACATGCATCAGTTAGTAACCAAGCAAAGTACAGCTTCATCTAGTTATACAAATCTCCTTAGGTAAGTTTCCCCCAAGCACTTGGTTTTTGATCTGAGGAAATCGGTTTAAGTTCATTTTTAAAGCATAAATAGAATCATTAGCCATTACACTGAGTACACCACAAGTAGTCTAGAAGTTGCTGTATTAGATATTCAAACACACAAATTCAGTTCTGAAACAGAAACACGGACTCTCAAATACTGTCTTAGTTTCCTCAACTAAATAATATTGTTTTATTCTTTTTAGTAGTAGAGACAGTGAAGGGTCATATTCCATAGTTTTAATACTAATCAGGAATGCTGAAGTTTTCTCAATTGTCTTTTGTGTGTCAATGACATCACAATAGGCCCTGACAGCATTGCTGGACTTCTTCCCAAATAATAAACATTATTTTTAAAGAAATAAAACAGACTCCTTACATTTCTCATTAGATATGCCACTTATCACCATCTCAATGATCAGAAAATGCTTCGTTGTATCTTACAAGAATCTTAATGATTAAACCAACAGCCATCCTGACCCAGAAGTTAACCTGTATCAGATCAACATGTGATGTATACCACACACTTCCCTTCCAAGGCTACAAAGTAGATGTTTTCCTCATGACAAAATATTGAAGGAAAAATGCATCTTTCTAAGATTCTAACTTTCTTCACTACCAAAATCCTATGTTTAGTACACATCAAAATTTCATTTCATGATGGAAACAAGAGAAATACATAAGCTCATCAGATGATGGAAATATCTGAACTACCTAGGGGTCGTAGTATGGATGCCATGTGGAAAATGTCATGTGGAAACCATTTCCATCAAGAAGTGTTACTAATTTACTAATCAGGAGCATATCAATGACCTGTCAATGAGTTATCAACCTGTCAACAGAAGAAATTACTGGTTGACATCTCATAGTGATAGATTCATGTTTAGCTTCTGGGAATATAGTGGAATACAGTAGTAACAAGTGTTCTGGGCTACACTTCGTATTTCTTCTTCCCTTATCCTCTCTACGTCGTGTGTGTGTGTGTGTGTGTGTGTGAGAGAGAGAGAGAGAGAGAGAGAGACGGGAGAGGGAGATGAAGAAAGGGAAGGAGAGAGAAAGTGAAGCAGAGAGAGGGAGAAAGAGAGGAGGGAAAGAGAGAGACATTATAGGCAATAAGAGGAAGTTGAAAATAATTCAATATAGACCTATCTAAATATCTACATACCCATGCATCTTCTATCCAACTACCTAGAAGAAAACAGCTGTGTGAAGTTTTACTTTATCGTTTTGTGTCCTTGGGACCTCAGAAGGGGAACTTGCGAGTAAAAAGAAGGTGCTACTGATAGATGCATATGCAGAGACAGGTAGTGGGAGGGTTTCCATAGCTCTTGTCTAAAGATTGGCCATCAAGGCTGCTGTCTCCACCAGTCTTGGGTCCGGCTCACTTCCCTCATCTTCGTGCGAAAAGCCCTTCAGTTACACCATCCATTCTGTTCCCAACAGACACTTTTCAGTCCTGTCACATCTGTCTTGCAGGACCACTCACATAAACATTATTTTAGCTTAGGATCATGGACCTCATGATAGAATATTTCATGTTCTCTGAAAGTAGAGGGGGGAGTAGCCTGTGCTTACCCACTACTCTTTCAGCATGAGAACTCTCTGGTTCTGTCTTTGTGCCTGGTTTAACAGTAAGACGAACTGTTGTTGATTTGAAAGTTCCCCCAGTTACCCTGCATCTGACATGGAGAGGAGAGAAAAGGGCAGACTTGCAGCTTTTGATGTTGGCATGTTAGAAAGCAAAAAACAGAATAGCTTAGCAGCTAGAGAAATGTTGTCTTTGGATCATGAACAGAAGTGCCAAAGCAAAAGTTTTACAAACAAAAAGTGAAATTTCTCCACGACTTCATGACCAAAATCTTTAGTGAGGTCAGTTTTTAATAAAGCTGAGAATAATTTTGTCATAATGCTGCAATTATACTTAGGCCTGATTAAATATAGAACAACAAAAAACTAATCAACTTTTCCAAAGTATTCAACTGAAATTAATACATACTAATATATATATATGTGTGTGTGAGTGTGTGTATTTGTGTGTAAATAGTGGATTTGCACAGAGAAATTTGAACTATTTATTCATGTTTCTGTGTAATCAGAAAATATATGCCTTTAAAGTGAAACCTAATCTCTCTAAGAAAACTTTATAAAGTACCATATTTATGGGATAGGCATAGATGGCTGTAATGTTGACATTACTTTAAAATTTTCAAACAATTTAAAAATAGATACTTAGTACTTTATTAATCACATATCATGTAGCATTAATTTTATTTAGTTAAACACAACTTTCATTTTTTTTAAGCTTGAACATTCCGAAGATTGTAATTTAAAAGATGCTATTAATGAAATCAAGAGCAACTTTTCTTTTTTTACGGTCCCGTGTCTCCCCTGGCTCCCTTATCTCTCCCCGGGTCTCTCCCGGTTCTCAGAAGTTTTCCTGCATAAAGCACTGTACACAGGCTCAGCCCTATTTATCAAAACGTATAAAATCTCCCTACCTCCCCACCCCACAGTTCACATGTACAGAATCCTTCTGAGAGCTGGCCCACAGTAAAAACTTAATGCATAAATGTCTAATGAATTGATCAAATATGGATCAATGAAAAGCTAGGCTAAAGCTGATGATAAAAAACCTAAACAATGAAACACTAAAATTATTTTGTCAAATATATTAGCAATTTATTCTAAAGTTTGATTTATGGATCATTGCTTAGCCTCTGTTCATGGAATCCATTTTGCCCGAGTCTTCCAGTCTTTTCTTAGTTGCACATTATGATTCTCAACTAGCTGCTTATCCTTGTATTCTGTCTTCTGTATCATGCCATTGACACTGAAACAGTGTGAGTATAAATGGTGAGATCATATGGATATAAAAGCATTACATGTCAAACAAATTAGGATTCCTACCCTGGACTGAAGTACTTCTACAAACAAGACTAGAAAGGATTGAAAATTCAAAGCCAGGAGTTCCTTGCACACCTTCTGGTTGGTAGCAAGGCCCAAGTACGTGAGCCATTACCTGCTTCCTCCCAGGGTACACATGCGCAGGAAACTGGGCTGAAAGTGGATGCAGTTTGGTTATTTGGGGCCTCCCCATCCCATCTAAAATATCACAGGTTATTTTAAAGATTACAGTAAATAATGGCTATTAATCTCATGACTCCAAAGTGCTTTGATGGTGCCTGACTTAATTCTAACTTACTCTCATTTTGTAAATTTATAATAGCAGACAGTTTTTAGATTTTGTTTTGTATTGCGATTGTAGACATAACTCATAGGCACCAAAGAATAAAAAATACATTTTATGTTTGTGCCAAGATTATGGATAAGAAATATTTGATTTTACAAGAAAATGCAAAGCTCATTATCAAATTATATTATAATGATGATTTATCTTGAAGATCATTCAAACTTATTGATTTCATTTTCTATGCATTTTCAATTCTTACCGCTATTTTCAATTTGTGCCTTCCTAAATTATACTTAATGCAACACCAGGCTCCACATATCTTTAGCAGTGATCTTTGCGAATGCTTCTCTGATTCAAGGTTTAAAACTCTCAATGATTATTACCATAAAATAACCTTTTTTCTCTGATAATAGAATCTTTTTCAATTGATGTACTTTTAGCTATTCATTCAGCATCCTAAAATCACTTTCCATAACCCTCACTGAGATTACACTGAAATGACCCTAAAGGCCACATTGTTGGAAAAGGATCATCAGAAATGAGAAACTCCAGGAAGGCCAGTGGTAGGTCACAAAGAGTCTGCTCTACGTCTTCCACTAATCCCTTCCACAGTTAAGTTGCTTTTCTAGTCTATCCTCCGATGCATTTTTATATACCTGTAGGCTACAACAGGAGGAAACTGGTCTCAAAAATCAGAGGACATTTATCCAGTTAGGACCATTAGGAAATTCCTGAATGAGGATACTGTCTTTCAATGAGGAAAATATGTAGAAGAATGGCAGGTAATGGTGCCTGGAGTTTCTTTCTGGTGCTCACCCTAGGAAACAGCAGGTGATGGATCAAATACTTGGGTCACTCCCAGCCCTTCCCATGAGAGTCAGAGCTTCCTGGCTCCAGCCTGTCCAGATCCTGGCTTCTAAGGGCACTATGGCAGATCTCCCTCTCTCCCCTTCTCTTTCTTTGCATTTGAAATAACATGAGAATGTAAAACTAAACCATTTCAAACAACATTTTAAGGAAATGTTTAGGAAGTTTGAAGTTTTTGAGAAAAGATATTACATTTTATTGGGAAAACAGTATGACAGAAATAGCGAGCAAAAGAAAGAGTGAGAAAAAAAGTTTGGGAAGAAGCTTGCATTCACTGATTTATTCCTCAATTGCCTGCAAATTTGCAGCTGAGCCAGACTGAAGCCAGGTACCCAACAACTTCATTCCGGTCCTCCACATGGGTCTCAGAAGTTGAAATATTTGGGCCATCCTCCACTGTCTGTTTCTAGGCACATTAGAAGAAATTGCATCAAAAAGGAGAGAGCTGGGACGCAAAATGGCATTGTGATACGGGATGCCAGCATCACTAGTAGCAGCTTGAGCTGTGGCACCACAGCATGGTCCGTACTCCTTGAACTCCGAGTCATGATGTTTGTGTGTATTCAGGAGCTTTGAATGTGCTTGGAGAATTCAACACAAACTGGTTTTAACTATTCGTTTTCCTCATCTGCAATAACAGCCCAAAGCCCTGGGACCCTGCACCCACATGGGAGACAAGGAATAAGCTCCTAGCTCCTGGTTTTAGGTCAGTTCAGCTCCAGTTGCTGTGATCACTTGGGGAGTGACCCAGCAAGCGGAAGATCTTTCTATCCTATACAGAGAGATGTCTCTGCAAATCTGCCTTTCCAAAAAAGAAATATTTAAAAGAATCTGCACCATCTGAATTGTCATGAGAATAAATCATAAAGAAGTCATGGTCCTTAGTCGAACTCAGTCGTCCACAGATCCCCCTAGCTAGTTTGAGAATATGTACTGAAACTGAGCACACTGCCGTTGACGTATTTCCAGACTTAATTAACTCCTGATATTGAAGATTACCCAAGTTTTTAATTAAATTCAGCTAATGATATGCTCTATCTTTATTATAGAAAATATAAACTTTTTAATCTGAAGACCATCTTAACATCATAAATATTAAAATGTCTCACCTATTTCTCATAGCCTAAAACACTATTTATTAGGTAATACTTAATGCGCTACATTACAACTGCATAAAGTAATAGATACTCATTATCCAGAATGTATTATGGTGTGACCCCAGCAAAACACGACCATTCCTATTCCTGCCAAATGTCAATGGGAATAAAGAGGTGAAAAGAAAAAGGGAGAGACAGTGTGGTTATGTTCCTGGGATCACAAAAACAGAAGATGGCAACCAACTACTCCAGTGGGAATAAAAATATATATATATAGTTTATACTTAGAATGAAATGTAAACATTATAGCCCAAACAGTAGGAATTTAATCACAGAACTAACAGAACTGGAATAATTATCATCCTTCCTCATTTCTTTCCTTTTTGTTTTTTTGTTTGTTTGTTTGGTTGGGTGGTTGTTTTATGTTTTTGTTTTTGTTTTTTTTGTGTTTTTATTTTTGCTTGTCTAAGGAAGATATAGTAAATTTGTCTCTGCAATAGACTGGAAATCAAGCTCACTATGGCACTAAATATTGGAGATTTTAAAAGAATATTGTTTCTCTAACTTTAAGATGTATATAGTCTCATAAGAACAAATACTAAAATTATTATAATATATGGTTGCTTATTGCTATAGCTTGAAGGCACCCTCCAAAAGTCATACTGAAATTTAATTTCCACTGTGGTGGTACTAGGTTAGAGCCTAAAGAGATGATTAGGCCATAAGAGCTTTGGCCTCAGAATGGATTAATCTGTTATTGCAGGAGTAGAGCCTTGATAAAAAGCAATGTTTGTGCCCCACCTCATATTGCTCTCTAACAAGCTTGCTTGCCTCTGCCATGTTACGCTGCAGCAAGAAACCCCTTATCAGACTCAGCGTGATTTGCACTTGTCAGTCTCCAAATGGTGGGAAATAAACGTATCGTCTTCAAACATTACCCAGTCTGTGGTAGCAACAGAAGAGGAGCAGGCAGGCCTGTGCAATCTGAAGCTGTAGGGATGTCACGGGAGCACAGGGGATGGAGTGGCTAGTCCCTGCATCCAATAAAAGGCTCTGGAAAGAGAACACGACTATGGACAGCATTCCACACTGCAGGATCTGAAGGACTGAGGAACTTTCCCAGTGGAGGTAAGAGATGACAGCCCTTGGTCCTCTTCTCAAAGAGCGTCACTGGCACATCGGAATGCTAATAAAACGGATACGGCTGCTCGATCAATTTATTTACAAGGATAACAAAACTCTGGATTTAAATTGCAATCATTCCCAAATGGTACTTTCCTTTCATAATCCAAAAGAGCAAACAAGTCCTCTCATCTATTTTTAATATAAAAAATAATGTATAGCTCCATGTTTATCATAAGTTACAAGTAAAGGATAAAATGAATAGTATTTTAGATGTTGAGTCTTAGATTTCTATTGTTTAGTGACATAAATGTAAATATGCTACTTTGATTTCACCTGAATGATAAATCAGAATACCTCACTTTTCAACAGAAAAAGGAAATATTTTAACACACAAAAATATGTAGGTTAGAATTGACTTAATATTCTTTAGACTTCTACGTGAGAATAACATTCAATATTTTTAATAAATTATTAATACATTTAATAGTTTTAGTGTCAGAAAAATTTACTTCAAATTTTAAAAAGTAATAGAAAATATGTTTATTTGTCATGAAAATGTAGGTAGCAGCCATAATTATTATAAATGAAATCTCATATTTAAGTAATCTGAATCCCATGCAAGAATTCAGAAATAAAATTAACCTAAAATGAGAGCTTTTGTTAATTCCCTGTCCAACTGAAATTAATGAATACAGTTCTCTTCCATAGATATCTAATTATATCATTACCAAATATTTCAACTAATTAATACATTTCCTGCATATTTCCAATTAAAAATAAGCTAAACTAATTTCACTAATTTTTTTTTTAATTTTAAGGTAATTAGTAAAAAGGAACATGAGAAGGAACGAACATTTCTATATACAGTGAGGCTTACTAAAACATCTATGAAATGAACCTTGAAAAAGTTCCTTAAACAATGAGCTCCAAATACAGTTTTAATTGAAACATTTTATTTTTGCAGTGGTTAGATGTACACTGTAAACCTGAGCAGGAAATACAGAAAATTCCCACACACTCCTGCCTCACAGGCTCAACTTCCCCTTTCACCTTCCACACAATGGGTATAAGGTGTGTGTCCAGAAGGAGCCTCCACTGACAGTTACTAGCATCCCAAATACACAGGCTACCTAAGGGTAAAGTAACATTCTTTGAAATATATATATATATATATATATATATATATATATACACACACATTGAAAATGTATATTATATTATTTTAATTTAATTACTTGAGAGAGGGAAAAACAGAGCAAATTTTCACCTGTTTGTTTATTCCCCAAATGGATACCACCATCAAATTTGGTCAATTCCAAAACCCCACCCTAATTTTCTCACATTAGTGACAGGGACCCAAGTACTTGGGCCATTATCTGTTCTCATCTTCCTTTAGCAGAGAGCTAGATTGGAAGTGGAGCAGCCAGGACTGAAATGAGTACTCTGCAAGGAGATTCAGGCACTGCTTGCAGTGTCTTACCGTGCTGTGCCATAACGTGACCCCTGGTGAAGTAACACAGTTCTATACATTTAATGGGTTTTGAGAAATGTCTAATGCTATGTATAGCAAGTGTAGTGTCCTAAGTAGGATTTCACTATACTAAATATTCCCTGTGCTGCCCTATTCAGTCCTCCCAACCCACTAAAGCAAAGCAACTTAATACTGTTGCCATAATTTTGCCTTTCCCATGATATATAGTTGAAATGTATGGCAGTATGTGACCCATGTTTAATATATGAAACACTCAAAACATATGATCTTTTTATGCTCTTCTCCCATTTGCATGCCATAATGTTGAGGTGTCTGTTAATTATTGCTCCATATATTTTGCTACACTGTCATTAATTTTATACAAATGTATATGCTTCAACTAAGAATCCATTCATCTTTATGCGCTGTTCATTTTTACTCCTGGTAACTTTCTTTGCTCTGAAGTTTGCTGTGTCTGAAATTGATACAGATACCCTTTCTTCCGGTTGTTTGGTGTTAGTATGAGATATTTTCTCCATCTCTTTGCTTTTGATGTGCATGTGTTCTAGTATCTTAGATATTTTTCTTATGGACAACATATAAATGAGCCTTTTTTAACATAAATTCTGAGAAATTCTTTTAATGATTTATTGTGAGATTTGGTGGTTATGATTATTAGTAGCAGTTTGACAAAGCTCTGTCATATTTGCATTAATTCTCTGTTTTCTTGTTCTTTCTGTGCTCCTATATTGTCTTCTATATTTTAATGCTTATGTGGTTTCAATTGGACATCTTTATATGACCTATTTCTCTTCTAAGCACATCAATTATGCTTTGGGGCTTCTTAGGATTATCATTTTGGTATTTGAAGTAATGAGTGCTCTAGGATGTATAATATAGATTTATAACCATCCCAAGTCCATACTCTTATTTTTAATTTACTTCTTTCTTACGTATTTGAGAGGCTGAGAGACTGAGACAGAGACAGTAAGAGCCTTCACCTGCTGTTTCACTCTTAAATGCCTACAACAGCTGATGCAGGCTCGGACCAACACCAGCGGTCTGCAACTCAGCCTGGATCTCTCAAATGGCCAGCAGCCACTCAGACACTGGGATCATTACCTGCCTCTCCCCAGGTTTGTGTGATTAGGGAGATGGAATTCAAAGTGGAGCTGGAACTTGAACCAGGCATTGCCATATGGGATTCAGGTGGTCTCAACAAGGGACTTAATTCTATGTCAAATGTCTGGCCCCAGATTCACTTTCAAGTAGCATGATATCATATTATAGAAAGTAGAAGTACATTTTAAAAACCTGTTCCTGGGGTCCACTTGCTGCATACCAGATAAATCCGTTATTTGTGACTCTGGCATCCCATACGGGCAACAGGCTTGCGTCTCAGCTACTCCACTTCCACTCCAGCTGCCTGCTAATGGTCCAGCAAAAAGCGGTGGAAGATCATCCAAATGTTTGTGCCCCTGCCAGGAGGGATGTCTCTGACACTGCGAGGACCTGGACACGCTCCAGGAGGAGATACTAAGCGCATGACGAGGTGCCTTGAGCCTCTGGCAGCAAAGACTTCCACATCAGTGTGTTCTAACTCAGAACTGGACCCCTGTAGCCTTCTGCCCCAGCAACGCTAGGGTCTCTGTGTCTGCCTGTCTCTTAATTCCCTAAGGCAGTTTGTCCCGCAGCCTCGCTTCTCTCAAGGGTCTGAAACAGATGATCCGACATGAGCATCATGTTGCTTCTTTTTAGGATGGAGGAGTTACTTTAAAAGTTTCTTACACACTAGACTCAACACCAGAAGTCCTAATAATCAACACTCTTCTTTCCACATTATAATAGAAAAGGAACTAAGTGTATGTTGTGGCTTCTGCTTGAAAAGGAAAATTTGGAAAACATTTGGCCACTATTATTATGCAATGTTAAGTCAAATTAACAAAATGTGGACCAGCTGTTTTAAATAATGAATTCTATGCATTATATTTCCTTTTTTTAAAATCATCATTTATTGTCTGGTACTTACACAAAATGAATAAAGCTGGGCCTGGCGCAGTGGTCTAGCAGTCAGGATCCTATATGGGCGCCGGTTCTAATCCCAGCAGCCTCGCTTCCCATCCAGCTCCCTGCTTGTGGCCTGGGAAAGAGCAGTCCAGGACGGCCCAAAGCCTTGCGACCCTGCACCCACATGGAAAACCCGGAAGAAGCTCCAGGCTCCTAGCTTCTGATCGATGTGGCACCGGCCGTTGTGGTCACTTTGGGGAGTGAATCATCGGACGGAAAATCTTCCTTTCTGTTTCTCCTCCTCTCTGTATATCTGACTTTCCAGTAAAAATAAATAACTTTTTTAAATAAAGAAAACAAATAGAGCAACATAGCAAAAAATCACAAGTACAGAATGCATGCATATGTATCCTCCAGCGCTTTCCCACGCAGTGTCCTCACTTTTCAGGTATCACATTAAACCTGACGATTAATTGAAAGCCTGTGCAAACCTCTGCTCTTAGTGAAGTGATTTCTTCTACTGCGTTCCTTTGAATATAATCAATTTGAGGCCCTTTTTGCCTGTCAATAAGTCTCTTACAGTCTCCTTTCTTTCCTCTCGCCATCAGTAAATCACACACTTAGTGCCACATGACTCTAAGTTCTCTTGGAATGAAACACAAGAATCAGCTTTTTGATATTAAATATTGTAATTTTAAACATCTGTGTTCTCTCCAAGCAGAGACCCCAGTAGCAAGGACTGACAGACGTATCTATTTCCACAAGGCAGGTAAGGAGAAAAGAGAACAAGCATGCAAAAACATCAACTGTGATAGTGTCATGAAAAATTAAGCTTATGAAAAAAAAATTGCCCTATGTGATTGCTATGTGAAAATCAATAAAAGAAAAAACGTTAAAAGGAAGTTGGGCCAGCACCATGGCTGAGCTGGCTAATCCTCTCTCTTCGAGTGCTGAGATGCCAAATGGGCGCCAGCTGGTGTCCCAGCTACTCCACTTCCCTTCCAGTTCCCTGCTTCTGGCCTTGGAAATCAGTGGCGGATGGAACCTTGGGACCCTGCATCCATGTGGAAGACCAGTTAGAGGCTCCAGGCTCCTGGTATTAGATCGTCTCACCTCTGGCCATTGCAGCCATTTGGAGAGTGAGCCAGTGGATGGAAAATCTTTCTGTCTCTCCTCACTGTAAATCTACCTTTCCAATGAAAATAAACACATTTTTTTAAAGTTAAAAGGAAATTATATAATTTGTGATTAGAAGAAGAAAAAAAATCTTGAAGGGAGTAAAGGACAATTTATTTCACATTCAGTCATAATGTTCTTTACATGAGTAATTAAGTCTGAGGATATTGTACCGAACAATGATGATAGAAATTAATAGATTCTAAATGAAGCATTTTTCCTTTTATTCTCAACAGCTGTTCATTCATACTTAGTGTGCACATCTTTCCCAGAATGACAAAAGTAAAATTATTCTTTAGGAAATTAATCACATGTGTCTCATTATTTTAAATAAAATATTTAAAAACCCAGCTTCTTTTCAGGTAGAGAATAAGAGCAAGGCACCTGCCATCATCGGGGAGTGCAGTGCCACCTTCTGGTACAGATGGGTACTAATTTTTTCTTACCCAGACAACATGGGAATTCATTTGTAAGGTGTTCCTAAGCAAATACTTTATTCACTCTAGCAGATGGCATAAAGTGATGAAATATAACCTACTGATATACAATGTGCCATAACATTAAGCTGTATCTTTTATTTCATTGAGGAGTTAGCACTGAAGAAAACTCAACAACTGCAAATATTAAAATGATGAAGTTGAAAGAAAACTGTGCTCACTTAACAACTATATTTGATAGGAAAAAAGTACTTTGTTGTAAGAAAAAGACAAACGAATATCAACAGTCTCCACTTACAGAGCAGAACACCTGAGGGACATAGGAGTTGGCATTCACTGACTCTTGGAAACCCTACAAGGTTGAGTAATATTATGCAACAGAAATATAATGCAAACTACTAGAAAGAAATAACATTTTCTAGTATCCAAATTAAAAATAAAAATAAAACAAATTAAATCATACGTAAAGTTAACTATACAAATGTATTTCACTTAACCATAATGAATCAAAAATATTATTTCAGGGCCTGGCGGCGTGGCCTAGCAGATAGAGTCCTCACCTTGAACGCGCCAGGATCCCATATGGGCACCAATCCTGGCTGCTCCACTTCCCATCCAGCTCTCTGCTTGTAGCCTGGGAAAGCAATCGAGGATGGCTCAAAGCTTTGGCACCCTGCACCTGTATGGGAGACCCGGAAGAAGTTCCTGAATCCTGGCTTCGGATTAGCATAGCATTGGCCGTTGCGCTCACTTGGGGAGTGAATCATCGGATGGAAGATCTTCCTTTCTGTCTCTCCACCTCTCTGTATATCTGACTTTGCAATAAATAAATCTTTAAAAAGTAATAATATTATTTCAGAATACAATGAGAACTAATTTTACTTTCATGTATCCCATTTACACAATCAACATGTGTTTCAACTCTTGTATAATATCCCAAGTTAGCCTAGCCATACTGGAAGTTCACAATAGTTCCACACAGCCAATGGCTACAACCTTGAACAACACAGAACTGTATTACACAGGGGACCCTCATCCTGCCTGAAGGACAAACTGGGTTGTCCAGTAAATGCACTGTAAGAACACTAAGCAAAAATACATCTTTTTCCCAAATTAGATGTGAACCATGCAGAAGAAATGGTTGGGGATCTTCCTAACCCATGTGGAAGGCTTCAGGAGCTTTGCACCGCCCTTATGAAAGTTCAGCTCACAGGGGCTGCACATTTATACAGAGGGCAAAATTATCTCAGAGGCAGTTCTGTTGTCCAGAACTCATACCCAAGCAGCTGTCTCACTTTCCTGGGGCTCTGAGCTTTACTGAGAAGAGAACAGAAGATCCGGTCAAAGAGGCTAAGGCCAGAATGCCCAAACAGACCTTCAAATGATTTCCCAACGCCTGCATTCCTGATCAGGGTCAGGCCCATGGTGGAGATACTCCTTTCTCTGACAATTTGGCTTTGTCTCGTGGCCAGATATTTTTGATTAGCAGGTAAGGATAAAATTTCAACAGCAAAAAAATATTAGTTCTTTATTACATAAACGAGTCTAGAAAAGTACATTTGGAAAACAATATATACTAAGTTACTTTACAAGGGAGTAATAAAAAAGCACTGTTCTCTTCTTATGCTCTATCAGCTCCCTTCTATTAAACAAATTCTACTGATGGTAAAACTGCAGGAGAAAAAAAATGTATACATATCATTACAAACACAAATGTTAAAAGGTCCATTATTTTTAATTATCCAAAAGGTCAGAATTTCCTTACTAATATGAAACTCCCCAAACACAGATTTTTTTAAGTAAATAAATGAATAAATAAAACACACTTTGGCATTATTCTTTAGCTTAAAATTTTATGGTTACGGGCCCGGAGGCGTGGCTTAGCAGCTAAAGTCCTCGCCTTGAACATGCCTGGATCCTATATGAGCGCTTGTTCTAATCCCGGCAGCTCCACTTCCCATCCAGCTCCCTGCTTGTGGCCCAGGAAAGCAGTCCAGGACGGCCCAAAGCCCTGGGACCCTGCACCCGCATGGGAGACCCAGAAGAGTTTCCTGGTTCCTGGCTTCAGATTGGCACAGCACCAGCCGTTGCACTCACTTGGGGAGTGAATCATAGGATGGAAGATCTTCCTCTCTGTCTCTCCTCTCTGTTTATCTGACTTTGTAATAAAAATAAATAAATCTTTAAAAAAAATTTATGGTTACTTAAACTAACTCCTTGCTATATAAAGTCATCTCATTGGATGACTTTATATAGCAAGGAACTTCTGAGTAAAATGTAGGTGTTGATACTTAAAATTTACTCCAGTAAAAAGACACCATCTTGGGAAAATAATGTTTTGTACCCTTAGCAAGTTATAGAGCAATGATTCACGTGTTGAAAGCACTAATCATTGTGCACACCAAGACGAAAACTTATTTTTCGTCCGCTTCATTGAATTCATTCATTACCCAGAAATTCCCCAAACATAAAATGCCTTCTAGAATAAATTAAAAGTGTTTTGTGGTACCTGATATCAATTATTTAGTAACAAGAAAGCATGCACTGTTTTATTATGAATGTTTTTACAGGTCTATCTCAGTGGTATCAAATGATATCAAAAATCAAATTTCATTTTGTTTTCCTTATGTCCAAGACTGACATAAGAAAACTGCAAAGATGAGCTGCTGTTGTGTGAATATTGTTCAGCCTTAACTCATGCAGTAGTTAAAACCCCAGAATCGTTCATTCTTTGTGACAGGAGAAAAGAAGCTTAATTCAGTCATGGTCATCAGATGTGGGACCCTTGGAAGTGACTAAACTGCATTTGGTCATTAGGAGGGAGCCCTCATGAGTAATGCTGATGGCTGTATGTGAAGACAAGAAGAGACTTCATAGTTAAAACCAGTCGGGCTTCCTGTCTGGGGATGCGTGATGCCATGGGACACCATGGAACTTTGCTAGAGCCCAGCTCAGTAAGCTGATCCTCTCCCTTCAAATCCTGGGATCCCAAAAGAGTGCCAGTGGTGTCACAGCTGCTCCAGATCCCATGCAGCTCCTTACTTATGGCCCAGGGAGGCGGTACAGCATGGACCAAAACCTCTTGGGACCCTGCACCCAAATGGGAGACCCAAAAGAAGCTCCTGGCTTTGGATGGGCTCAGGTCCAGCCATTGCAGCCACTTGAGGAATGAACCAGCTGTTGAACATCTTTCTCTCTGTCTCTCCATCCCTCTGAAAATTGGCCTTTCCAATCAAAGTGGATACATCATAAAACAAACAAAAGAAAGTATCAGCCACAGACTTATATATTTGGATCTCTAAAGCAATCATTCAAAATAAATCAATCTCTCTCTCTCTCTCTCTGTCTCTCTGCCATCTCCACCCTCCCATCCATGTCTCTTGCTCTCTTTTATTGTCTTAAGTTTCGTCTTATGTTAGGTATTTTCCTTCAGTAACAAAAAACAAACACATACACTGACCATTGTGAACTGTTAGGAAAAAATGAAAGTTCACATTCAGATTCCCCATGGGCAAGTGGGGAAGAGCAGATTCTCCTTTAGGGGTGGGGATGGGAACTGAGAGGGAACTGAGGTTCTGAATAGTCATGAGCTAAAGACAATTCAGATATTGTTGTAGTTGCTGAAGGATTTCATTATTTTACACTCACCTTTTCCTTCATTATAAGGAATGGGCTGGTAAACAGCTAGACAGCAGTGATAAGACAAAATAACCTGTTGCCACAGGGTTTAAAGATAAGCACTTTCAGCATGTGGATTCCTTATTTTCTCTTTATTTCCACAAGTACACGAACATTAGCAGCAGGGAAATCGGACTTAAATTATTGTTGTAATATAAAATCTTCACTAACCGTATTTTTAAACTAAATATTATTCTATTAAAATATAACTGCAAAAGGTAACATATTTCTGTATTAAAACACAAGATTTAGGATAAGACAAAAAAGTCATTTTTAGCTTATAGGAAAGGAAGTTGGCCTTGATGCATAAAATACGCAAAGTGTGCAGCCTTCTGGACCAAACCTGTTGTTTATATGCACAAGCAGAGGCTCCTGAACTACCACACAGAAAAAAGCCAAGGGAGATTGGCTCTGGACACTGGAAAAGAAGCCTCTAATTTATTTGCAATACGATATACATTTGAGAATATTTGCAGCAGCCATTTAGTCCACCTCACTGGGAGAACTGTGGATGACTAAGAGCTTAGCTCAGGATTCAGACTCAGATCCATTTTTCACATGATCTATGGTAAATATGCAACCCAACTGACAGCACTCTGTTCACATTAAGGCCGATCTTTGTTTATCTAAGGTATAACATATTCACCTGTATGTTTGGCCAATCTTTCTTTATGTAAGGTACAACTAATTCGCCTACATGTTAGTTCTGTTTTTTTTAAAACATGCATTTTTTTTTTATTTGAAATGGAGAATTACTGGAAGGGAAGGGAAGGGAAGGGAAGGGAAGGGAAGGGAAGGGAAGGGAAGGGAAGGGAAGGGAAGGGAAGGGAAGGGAAGGGAAGGGAAGGGAAGGGAAGGGAAGAGAAGAGCTCGTTCACTGCCTACACATTAGTGAAGTCCTAAGTTGGGCTGGAGTCAGGCATAGCCATGACATAGCAGGTGCCTTACGGGGTGCCAGCACCAAAGGCTGAGACTTTACCTGTTATACCATGGTGCCATCCCCCACCTGCTCTCAATACGATTTCACCTTCTAACACTTCTTAGTAAAATTTGAACAATTTGCTGTGAAAAAGTAAATCTTGCCATGAACTAGATAAGCACAGTGGTCACATAAACCATCAGGATCAATGTTATTCCAAGCATGTTAAAATGACTCACACCAGGCTCTATCATGTCTGTGCTTTCCATATTCATGAGTCTATTGGTTATTGGAATAGTGGCATGATTCAGGTACCAGTGAACATTCCACAAAAATAGAATCAAACACTATATGTATTGATAGAAGAGCATGATAAAGGTTGGTAAAAGATCTGTGAAGATCAGGTGATGAGCTCAATTACAGTAACGATGCTATTCTGGGAAACGTGAGCGTAGATATACAAGGAGGGCCAGCAATCAGCCAGAATCCAACTGCTGAATTCTGACATGAGGACACAATCCGTGCATGAGCTCCAACTATCTAAGAAACCTGAGAATGCAAAGACATGAGGAAATCTGTCCATTTAAACATCAACATTTAGGTCTCTCAACAAAAACAAACAAAAACGGAGGATGAGCCAAGCTTATTTGAAAACAGGTCCAGTTCTACAGCGTTGCAAAGCACTGAGGCATTATGTTTTTCTGTTAATTTTTTAAGTGAAAATACTTAATTCATGAGGAAAATATTAAAATTTGTTTCTTCCCCACAGTTCATTTACTATTCTTGTTGCAAAACTACTAAATAAGTGTTCATTTAACCATGAAACTACCATGTTGCTCATATGCAAACAGAAAAAGATGTTAATGAGGACGTGCAAGTGGTCCACCAAAATATAATTTAAGGTATTATATAAAACTCTAAATGTGATAAAATGCTTTTTTAAAGAAGGGAAAAATCTAGGCTATTTCTAAACAAAACAAAAGGTTAAAATTCTCATACTAGAAACCCTGGATATTTAAAAGTACAAGGTAACACACAGCAATGTCAACTGCAGATTATAGCAAAGACCATATAGACAGATACATATGCCATATAATAGTAATAGTATATTAATATCTACTAATTATAGGTAAACATTAGTTCCTTTCACAAACTGTCACTGCTAAATTATTGTAGTATATGTCTTAAATTAGATATATATGTATCATATGATTCTATCTCTGTAGTATTTATAGACAGAAATTGAATGCAGTAATAGAGAAATTAAAATGGCAAATATCACTGATATTATTTTCACTCTCAATGGAATGTCATGAATGGCTTTTTTTACTTATACTTCCTTCTTTATTATTATTCTCATTTTATGACACAGTTCCATTGGCCCTGGGAGTTCCCCTATGTTATTACTATATTATCGTTCTTCATAAAGAGTCACATGTGGGCATGGACAATGACAGAAAGTGCAGTATCTTATTGTCAAGATATAGTTAATAATTCCACTGGGAGTCCATATTTAGCCTGGAAGTAGAGATGCATACTGTATTGCAGCCTCATATCTATATGATAATCTCCATTACACATTACTAAAAATCTCCATATATTAAAAACCACAATACAAAATCAACAATAGGAAGAGAAATAGAAATTTACAATACTATGAAGTTAAATAACAAGCTACCGGATTTGAAAGTCTCCATTACAGTTATTGTACATTCACTTAAATGAAAAACCAACAACACAGGATCAACAACAGGAAGGAAATAAGAAATTAAAAATGCAATGAAATTAAATAATCTGCTACTGAAAGATTAATGTGTTGCTGAAGAAATGGAAAAGAAAATCAAGAACCATCTTGAAGAAAATGATGCTACTGTATGATCTATGAGTCAGTGAAGAATTTAATAAGAAAGAAAATGTTTTGAATACATAAAACTAGAAGAAAATAAGATCCATGATATATAGTTCCTGCTGATCTTTGTTAGTGAGATACGTCTCCTGTAGGCAACAAATAGATGGGTTTTGTTTTTTTAATCTAGTCTATTAATCTATGACGTATGATTGATGAGTTTAAGCCACTTATATTCAGGGTTAATATAAATACGTGGTAATTTGGTCCCGTCGTTTTAGCAATTGATTGTTAATTTATTTAGTCTTCCATTGTTATTTTACTGGGATGCTCTTCATATTTGCCTTTGGTTTTGATGGGTGCTATTCCTCTTCTCTGTCAAGAGAACATCTTTAAGTATAATTTGGAACAGGCATATTGTTTTAACTTTTCTTTACTGGGGAAGAATTTTATTTCATTTTCAAAGACAAAAGAAAGCTTTGCTGGGTACGTTATCCTCAGCCAACATTTTTTTTTGCTTTTAGAATCTGAAATATGCCTTTCCATTCTCTTTTGACCTGTAGAGCTTCCTGTGAGAGGTCTCCTGTGAATTTAATTGGCATTCCTTTACATGTCAGTTGATTATTTTAAACATTCATGTTTAGGGATCTTTTCCTTATGTTTGAGAGCTTCATTATCGTACCGTGGTGAAGATCACTTTTGGTCAAGCCTGTTGGGAATTCTGTGCCCCTCCTGAATGCTGTCTCCCAATTCTTCCGCTAGATTAAGGAAAATTTCCCTTATTATTTCATTAAATATATCTGTAAACCCAGCTTCTGTTTCTGCACCTTCTGGGACTCCCATAACTCTTACATTTGGCCTTTTAATTGTGTCTTTAAATTCTTAAATACTGTTTTTGGCCTGGTCCAGCTCTGCTTCCAGCTTTTTGGTTGTTTGCTTCAAACTCTGAGATTATTTCTTCTGCATCATCCACTCTATTTTGGAGACTCTCCACTGCACTTTTAATTTACTCCACTGTATTCTTAATTTCTGACATATCAACTTTCATTTGATTTGTTTCCTGTGTGACATATTACTTAAATTTGTTGAATTCCAGCTTTATATGTCTCTCGTTGTTTATAAGAAGTTTCATAACAAGTATTTTGAATTCTGTATCCCCCATTTTCTTGCTGTATTTGTGAGGCAGACATAGACCTACTTTGACCTGTATATTTCCATAGTTGGTATGTTTTCCCGTGGGACCAGTGCAAGGCACTGAGCTCAGAGCTCAGTGAGTTCTTGCCAAGCTCAGTGCATGCACAGCTCACTGTTGTCCCTACAGTCTTAAAACCTTTGCCACACTGTACACAATGGCACCTGATATGCCACTATTAGAGTTCTTGATGTGTTGGCCATCAGCTCTGAGACTACCCAGAACCATCTTGGGCCAAACCTGTAGGATGGCACTTTGCGGCAGTTCACTGAGCCAGAAAAGTGTTCACTCCTAGCTCAGTGCATGCGTAGTTTTGTCCCATAGCCTTTGCCTGCCTATACAAAATGGCACCTGATTCAACTCTAGGGGGAAGACCAGGCTGTGACATCCACCCTGTTCCTGCACCGTGATTCTGGGACCTGCCACTCTGACTCTGCTCCTGGTCAAATCAAACAGACCAACAAGTTCTTTATCTGGGTTCACCTCCTGAGCTCCTTCCCACCTTGCTGGCAGAGTTTGTGCTGCTGGTGCAATTCAGATTGCCACTCCTTGAATGCCTCTGGTGTATTGGTCACTGCGACATCACACCACCCTGTCCGCTGCTTTCTTATGTCTGTCAGTTTCCAAGTGCCCCTCTCTGCTGTCCTTCTGTCCTCTCCTATTTCCTGGAATGTGTCCTCTCTGCTTTACACTGGCTAATGTTTCTCTTCATCAACTGTTGGCTCACAAGGAAAACAGGGCTGGAAACAGAACAGACCCAGCAATAGCAATAGCAATGACTAGCATGTGCAAAAGCTGACTGGCGTGACGGATGGTGCTGGACCCTGTACTAGCAAGCTCATGAAAGAATTAGGTCTGGGATCATCTCAGATGAAGTTTGGAGATCCCTGCAACTGAACTGCTGCTCTCAGAACCCCAACCATGAAGAGACTGTCAGCCAGTGGACTCTGAATAAGTTTCATTACAATCGGAACAATGAGACTGGCAGCAATCCAGAACTGTTGAACTATGAAAACTGCTTGAGCAGGACCCACGGAGCATGCCTCACATTGGGGATCTGGGATGCGTTGGAGGCTGGGTGGGGCGTTTCCCTTTGTTTCTCCCCTGACCTCAGAAATAGGGGGAAAATGATAATATTAGTGTAGAAATAATGGTATCACCCACTTTCACCCTGTAGCCCTTGACCCTTTGTACCCTAATCAACTAAGTAGGATTGTTTAAAAAAAAAAAGAGAGAAAAAAAGAAATGTGTCCTTACCCTATTCCAACATCTTGATTCTCTCGTGAATGATTTTTTTTAAGCAAGCAAGCAAACAAAAACACCTCAATTCCACAACTGCTTATGTGCTTTTTAGGATTTTTGTTTGACTATTGCCAGTTTGAGTCCCTAGACTGGAGTCAATGCAAAGCCATCTGTTCTGGCATGGCTGCTGCAATAGAACCAGGCTCACTGAAGCAGTTGTACTCAGGAGACACTTCTCTCTGTAGCCCCCCATGTGAATAAATCAAGTCTAAATTGTTTCACAAATATAATTAGGTGATGCGCATGGCAAAAATTATATGGTCCCTAAGAGTTTAATCATGTCAGTTCCAAATCTCCAAAAATATTCACTGCTGTCCTTAACACCTCTTTTCAAATGTTATTAGGTTTTTTGTTTGTTGGTTGGTTTGTTTTTTGCATTATATACTACTGGAGTATCTTTATTTGCAGGCGATGCTTAAGCAGGGAAAATAAGGGGAAACTGTGGTATTTTTGCTGACCATCATTGAAATTTCCTTAACATAAATAGCAATGTTTACAACACTTTGTGATTATCCTTTTTAATCTAGCAAGGTTTGCAATGGTAGATTGAATTTAGGCACATCTAAGGTTGTCATTAAAAAGCATAAAACGATGCCAGAGAGACAGAGCCAAGTAAATATCTTTTGTTGGTATAAAATGGAAGCCTCTTGGTCACAAGAAATTATGTGGATCAAAAATCACACATGTCTGGTCTAAATTATCCAAGGTAAGACAAGGGATTAATGGTGAAGAATGAAACAACGTGATAGTGATCACCTATTACTGTAAGCTATATTATAATAGCATAGAAGATAAAAACGTCTTAACAAGCCTGTGTCCTTTAACATGTACATAAATTTTGAAATTGCAAACACGTTAAGAATACAGGAAGCTACGATCAGCATCCTATGTCAGAGCACAGATTCTAGCCCTGGTTGATTCACTTCTGATGGTGTTTTCAGCTAAGGTGAATGGGAAAGGATGGGGGCTGGCCCAAGTACTTTTGTTCCTGATATCCACAGAGAACCTAAATTTCCAGGCCCCTGGCATTAGTGTGGGTCAGCCACAGCACTGCAGCCATTTTGGGACTGATTCAGCAATGCTGCGTCTCACCTCCTCCATGACTTTCTTTCTCTGTCTTCTAACAGACAAATGAACAAACCTTTAAAATGGTACCTGTAAACAAAATTAAATCTTTGGAAAATGAATTTTCCATAATGAATGATCAAATGAGATGGGAAGTGCTAACACACCACTGAAGATGCAGGTCACACAATTTAAGCCTTTTCATTATCTTAACAATGAGATGCAGCAGTGCAGCAGGGATGCAGAGAATCAATGAGAAGGAAGATGCTCAGGTTGCCAGAGAGAAGGCTGGCATAAAGATGGAGAAGACAGAAAATCCAGGTAGTTGATGGTTTCCAAGAGGGCCTGTTATTCAAAAAGTTGATCAAAAGGGCAAACAACACACTGGTAAGAAGTATGGGGGTCTCAAAAGATGTACTTCCCGACCTAGCCCAAGCACCTGGACAGGGCAGTGCCCGCCATGTCACTGTGGTTAGGAATTGATGAAAGAATTATCCATTATCCAGGTGCAGCAGCAGCACGAGCTCAGGAACACCCAGGTAGTTCCTTAGGTAAAGTTTAAGTTTGCTGGAAATCAGTAAAGCAGGTGCTGAAAAGCAAATGAATGAGAAAGTGAGGAGAGGGAGATTAAAAACAAAGCGTTGGTGAATCGAGACTGAGCAAGGTGAGAGCCAAGATGGAGACACATGGAAAGTGACAACTCGGAAGTCCAAAGCTCAATGAGCCTAAGTGCTCAGCAGCCATGGGGAAATCATGATGCAAAGCTTTGATGACTTGAGCCAAATATATTTGATTTTTCTTTTAAAAGAGACAGGTGGGCTTGCACTTCTTTTTCTGTTAATGCAGATGAACCTCCCTAAGGTAGAATGCTTGCTGCACAGTAGATAGTGCAAGTTCAAACTGTCCCTCAGGTCTGAACCTTGCGAGGCTAAACGTTGAAGTACACCATGTAAGTGTCTCGATGCAAGAGGCCTGATCATGGGTGACCGTGTTTATCCACAGAATACAGCACACATTCCAGTCCAGTCAATCTGCAGCTTCCACAGCACCTGGGTATGTGCCAATGCATAGCCCACACCAGACTCACTGAATCAGACATGCTGAGGTGTGGCTAATCATTGAATTTTTAAAAACCTACCAGATCATGCTGATGCATGTCAAAGTTAGAGTATCACTGTGTTAGGGCAATACCAACCAAAGCAATAAGTAAGTAGAAAACTTGATGAGTAAGTCCAAGAGAATCTCTAGACCTCAAAAGAAGGAATTATAGCCTCCAAGGATCTGCATTTGAGAGTATGTTATATGATGAGACAGTTTCAAAAACAACCATTAGCTTGCTAATGGGATCACGCATTTAGCCTCTAAAGAGATAAATGTGCCTGAATGCAAATAGATTTTTTTGCTTTTGCTTTGAGGAATGTCATGTTTGCAAGTGCAATAGTTATGTTGCACATTTGCTAATGTAAAAAAAAAAGTCTCTAATGAGAATTGCTCACAGTGTTACAGTTAATAAAGAATGGGACAGGGTACAGAGAAGTGTTTCTGAGTTTTAAAAAACTAAAAGAAAGTGTATTTTGCTAAACCATAAAGTTCCAAGCACACAAGCCCCATCTAGTGGTGCTTGCACATGAGTTAAAGGGTACCAGCCAGTGCCAGAGATGCTGAAAAACCTAAACAATGCAGCATGTAGATGTCTGAACAACAACATAAGGGCACCACAGTAATGTCACCTCAAGTTCCAGTACCTCATCATAACTAACTCCAACATTTTAGGATAATCTGAAATCAGAAAACAAAATGGTATTATTAAGTCCAATTATATGTCAGGCTATGAGTTCCAGGCTTTTATATCTTTACAGATAAATGGTATGGACAAATATAGATATAATGATTCACACCCATAAAATAAGTAGACAATAATTTACAATGCGACCATTCAGTCTGTAAAAAAAAAAAAGGAATAGTTCACTAATATTCCAACATTATGCATCTTTCCAGAACATGGCAGTGGAAAGGTGGGGGAGACGGGTTGGCTTGCCACTACGTACCGCAGACTTGTTCAGTCTTCTCCACATCTCGTTTAGTTCTTGTACAAGTAAATAGACATTGAAGCCTAGTTCAACCCAACCAACCCTACTATCTAGCCCACACACATACTGGAGGGTGCCTTTCTGTAAGGTCACCCCTGCCCCTGTCCTGGTTTTCATGCTCTCCAGTGGGAGTGGTAATCCAAGAGGGAGGTGCACATTCTTTCCCTACTAGGCCACTCTCTCTCCCTGATTATGCACTCTCCAGGTGGTTCTGGAGTTTAACTTGATAGATTTAGCCCCGACTGCCAGCCTCTTCCAGCTGGTGCTGTGGCAAAGCTCAACCAATCCTCATCGATTCTGATTTATGCTTGCACCAGTAGGAACAGCCATCCCAGCCTGGCTTTTCCCTGGTCCAGCTCATGAAGCCCACACGTGTCACAGCCCTGCCTAGTCTGGTCTGCCCCATTTCAAAAGGGATTTTTTTGCTTGGACTGGCCTTCGAAATCAGTTCCATCTATAACCAAGGATTAGAATCAATAAAATAAGCCTTAATGGGGATGCAGTTGGTATGTAATTAGAAACAAATTATGTTGCTTTGCCTACTGGCATCTTTCAAATATTACTACCGGGCATAGTCAAATTAATTTGCTTATGTTTTTCTTCTTAAAAAATGAAACATGAGGGCCCGGTGTGGTAGTCTAGCAGCTAAACTACTCACCTTGTACATGCCAGAATCTCATATGGGCAGCAGATCTAATCCTGGTACCCTACTTCCCATCCAGCTCCCTGGCAGCGGCTTGGGAAAGCAGTCAAGAACAGCCCAAAGTCTTAGAACCCTGTACCCACATGGGGCCGGAAGAGGCTCCAGGCTCCTGGCTTCAGATCAGCTCAACTCCGGCCATTGTGGCCACTTGGGCAAGTACAAGATGTTCCTCTCTGTCACTCCTCCTCTCTGTATATCCAATTTCCAATAAAAGTTAATCTTTAAAAAAACAAAACATGTATCTATCAGATTGGGTTTAAAGAGTAAGTATTAAAGGGGCAGGAATGAATCTGAATTGCTTCAATATAATTTAATAATTTTGTATTAAACTTAACATTGGAAAAGGCAGTTACATATACAATGTTGCCAACCTCAGCTATCAACAGAAATAAAATAACATCAAATGTTTTCAAAGAACATACAGGATAGCATGTCTTTTAAGTAATAAGAAGAGCCATCTTTTTATAAAAGGCTCTTTCTCAGAAAATATTTTCAAGGTGACATGTCAGTTAAATGAAAAGAACATTAGATGAACAAGGGAGACATAAAATTTATTATGACTATAAAGCACATGAAAAATTTCACATACACTCGGAGACAGCCTCCCTTCATTTTCACCACCTTATTTTACCCCTTAGTACTCTTTCAAATTGATTCTAGTTCCCAAATCTCTCACGCAAATTTAAAGTCTCACCCAAGAGTCAAAGCAAAAGGTTAGATTTTATTTGCTTTTTTCAATACCCTGAGCTATCCTAGGGTTTTACAAGTGCTTTTATTTTTTTTTAATTTTGAACTCTATCACTAATGATTTTATATGGGGCTGTGATTTCTATGCTCTTTTGGATCATGTTCTAGGGACTCACAGTGATAACTTGCTCCATCTTGGTCCCAGTACGCCAACCAGGAAATGGAGCTTTTCTGAATCCACACCCAACTTGAAAAATGCTCCAGAAGTCTCCTTCTTATCTACCTACCTGTTTATGCACATGAATACATATTCATCTATCCTTATACACCATTCTTCCAATCTTTCAGGAGTGTTTTCAAGTACTCTCACATGTCACAGAGCAAGCACTGCCACTCTAACTAAAAGCACCCAGAAGTGCAAACAAGTGAACCATTTATGGAAGGAGATTCTAGAAGTCCATATGGAAGGGGATTCTAGAAGTCCATATGATTCACATGACAGCAGAATGGTTTCCTGAAGGTTTTCTGTCTGGAGGCAAGTCTGTGACTGTAATAATTTGTCGGGCATTTAATTTAGTCTTTAACTTACCAAAGCTACAATCTAAAGGTATTTCTGTATGTCAGAGCCTTTGCTTTAAGGTTTATTGATTTGTATTTGGAAAGGCAGATTTACACAGATGAGAGAGAAATATACAGAGAGAGAGGTCGAAACCCTCCATCTGCTGGCTCACTCCCTCAAATAATTGCAGAAGCTGAAGTTGAGCCAGTCCCTTCCTCCACGTCTCCTTCCTGGATGCAGGCGCCCAAAGACTGGAGCCATCCTCTGCTCTTTTCCCTAGGCATAAGCAGGGAATTACACCAGGAGTCAAACAGCTGGGACACAAACTAATGCCCTTTGGTGGCACTGCAGGCAGAGGATGAACTTACAATTCCATCATATCGACATTGCAAGGTCACAACACAACTTTTGTTTTTGTGGTCTTCATCCTCAATTATTGTTACAGACACTAAAATAACTCACATAAAGGAGAAATATAAATTATTATTTATTTATTCATAGATCTGTTTTATTTTCTGGATATTTCCTCCAGTTTACTCCTTTTTTTCTTTTACTGTTTTATCAGAGGCTTTTATTTTCTGCATTCAATGACACTGTAGTTCATTTGAAATATATAAATAATATCTTGCAGTTGAGTACTTCTGGGAATTTCAAAATCAGTGAGCCACATTTATATTTTATGTTTGAGGATTTGCTTTTTTAAAATGTAGTATTCTTAAAAAAATAAGAACTTACGACATACACATAAATATTAGATATACATGTACGAAGTTCACCTAACTAAATTCATTTGTGAAGGAACAGGTAAGAAGTTATAATTGGATTAAAATGGAATTGCATTATTATACATATGCATAAGCAATCAGGGACATTCAAGCCTGTTAACCTGACAAAACAATGGTTAACCATCAGAGACCCTCCGCAGTCGCCAGTCATCCATCACCTGCATTTCTGAGGGTTTCCTACCATTGACAGAGTTGATTAATAGCTGAAACTCAACAAAAGATAGCAGCCCCACAAAATAGTGTGCTAAGCAGGAATGGAATGCACACTCCTTCTTCTCCATTTTGACATGGTTCACAAGTTTTGTGTGACAAGTCATAGCTAAATTCCAGAACCTGAATAAATTCACAAAATGGCTTCATGACAAAAAAAGCAATGTCTGCTGAAGTATTCCTAGAGTGTATTGTAGCTCTTGGTAGTACCAAGTAAACATTCTGAAATCAAATTCTACTTCCATTTCAAAAATATAGAACAGCAATAACTTTAAAGTAGTTCCATTTCCAGTCTATGTCTTATGACTTCAATCACTTTCATTGCTTTTTAGATTTATATACCAATTACAATTTATGTGTCATTTACAATTTGACCCTTTGTCTTCCCAACATTACAAAACTTACAGGGGCTAGCTTTGTGGCATGGCAGGTGAAGGTGCCCACCCTGCTGACACAATCATCCCTCATAGGCAGCAGTTTCTGTCCTGGAGCTTCCAGATCTGAACCAACTCTTTGCTAACGTCCTAAGAATTCAACAGAAAGCGGATCAGCATAGAGCTCATGGATCCTGGCTTCCATCTGGTCCACCCTTGGACACTGTGACCATTTGGGGAGTGAACCAGCAGACGGAAGATATCTCTTTCTCTTTCCCAGGCTCTGTAATCCTACACTCAAACTGACTAAATAGATATTTTAAAACTATACGTAAAATTTAAAAAGCCTCATAGAATTTCTTATTAGAAAAAACACTTCTCTCTACTTCAATACCCATGCACTATTGAACATTTAAGTAATAAAAATACTCTCATAGTCTACTGGATTACAATGAGTTGTTAACATACCTCCATGTGGCAACTACAATTAACTTTTCCATTTTCTGACAAAATAATCAATATTGTAATGTCTTAGAGATAATATGTTTTCATATAAAGCAAATCACATCCTTAGATATTGGAAACAAACTTTTTTAAAAACACCTTATAAACACTGGTTTTCATGTTAGTATTTCTGTTCCTAATTACAGAAGAACTTCTTCTATTTAGCCCAGCAGGTGTATGTGTTTTTATTCAGCTATGCACCACTCTGAACAAAATGAAAACTAGCAGGACATGGCCAAGACCATATGATAATCTTGCTTTTAGTCCCATAATTACCTACTATTCTTTGAGCCGTCTTACCTTCTAAACGGATTGTCATGATTAAACAACCATGACTTGCCCCCTGTAACAGCACGCAGAACTGACACATTTCCTATTTAAGTTGATCATAAGAGTTAGAGAACATCGGCGCAGACCTACACACAGCCCATCAAACACTCTTAAGTCACATCACAGTTCTTTCTAATGTTGTTTCTATGGTTCTTTCCCAGTCAGATTTTATAGTAAGCATGGATTTCAGCACAAGCAATAATATCCAACGCCTTTTCTAAATAACAACTGAAAAATATGTTCTTCAACACATAATAATTGAGAGAGAAAACAGACATGATAATCACCTCTTGATTGCATGGGATTGGCAAATGTGATGAAATAAACTTGCCCCACGTCCCTAAATCCTGGTAACAGAGCCACAATTAGAAGCCATGTTTATCTGCAAATTGTCCAGCGTACTTCCTCTATCCAGCACTTCACATTATTGTAATGTGACACAGATTGTACCCTCAAAACATTAGCAAGTAAATTCTTGCGGTATATGAAACACATAAGTAACATTATTTTTAAAAAATTTGCTCACATATCACAACTAACATCTAGCAGTGTACTTCCAAGTAGATTTTAAAATATGGCAACAAGCTTCTTATGCATGATCTGTTGCAACATTCCAGTGTTATTTTTCAGTGAAATACTGTTTCCTGATGTTGAATGTTGGCTCTGCAGGATTGTAACTTAGACCACAGTAACACAGGCCAAAATGTGTGTTTGTGTCCAAATAGTCACTAGCATTCAGAAATCTGTTAGGGCGAGATAAATTTATACATGCTTGTCGACCCCACACAGAACTATGCAAGAAAACCATATACAACTCAATGAATATTATCTAGTTTCTGGAACATCTAATAGCTTTTCATATTATTTAAAAGTTCAGCTTTTATATTTCACATTTGAATTTTATCAGCAAACTTTTCCTTTGAAATAATTATGGGGTTAAAAACAAAGAAATCATTAGTGGCTCATGTTTAATTTCAACCTCAAAGTTTGCATTATATTAGTACTTATACAAAATTCGTTCCAAAATTTTTGGTATAGGTTTTACAGGAGGAAAAGGTGATTCTATAGAATATTTTTATAAACTAAAATAAAGTTTACTAAACTTTGTTAAGCATTAGAATACAAAAATCTATCTGATCTGGGAACACCTCAAAGTTTCTTTGGGGATCCACTCAATCGAAACAGCAGACTCAGAACCTTAACCAAGAAAAGACGGAAGATAGAACAGGTCAATCAACCACCATTACTGTAAGCTATATGTTGGCAGGAAAACACTGGACAAAGGGAGACTCTATGAGGGGCATCGCCGTTGAATTGACACACACCTTCAAAACAATTGAGGAAGACCAAGCACAAAGCCAAACTGAGACCGACTTAGTGGTTCCAGGGCTGAGACCCCAGAGCACTGCCTACCCAAAAGACAACTATTTCCCCTTATTATCTGTACAATACTTTCAAGCATGGATGCCTTATTTCATCTAATTTTCCAGTTGATCATTTTCTTCTAGAATTGTAAAGAAAATGGCAAAACAGTTGTTCACCTTCAAAGTAGAGAGCATATTTTACAGAAAATTCTAATAATTGTATCCTATTGAAAGCTAGAAGGGATCTCTTATTGGTTTCCAGGTAAATAATTGTGGTTTGGTTCTAAATATATAATATTAACACCAGTTGTATCACATAGGGGTTCAGTCACAGAAACAAAACCACTTTAGAACTAATTCAACACAGGAATTGGTACACACACATTGAAACATAAGCATACTACAAAGAAGATATTGGCGAACATGAATATTAATAACTACATTGAGTAGCTTCCACTCCTAAATATGAAGGAACAAACAAGAAAGAAGAAATAAATGCTAGGGATATAAGGAGAAGCACACAGGATGGACAACAGGAATGCAGCCCTATCTGGATGATGTTCAGACCTTAGTGGGGCACCCCACTTCAGGTATCACATCAATAGCAGAGACGAAGTATGTTCAAACAGGTGTCTTAGAGGTACAACTGTCTGTTAATCTAAGAGATGAAAGTTTTTGGATGCAGAATGATCCCCTGCTCTGAATGTAATTCTCTGAAGAAATGAAAAATGGAAGGCAGATCTCTTTTTTTTTTCTTAATCCTTTGGGAGTCTACCATTAGTAGAAAAATAATCAACAGAATTGTTATTAACAGCCTCTGGACAATATAACATACAGACCTCATGCAGTTTTAATATTTTGTTAAGAGTTCAGGGAATGTGGTTTTAGGATCACAGATGAATTAAAGAAGGACAGACTTGGAACTGCAACAAACCAAGCAGATAATCGGCACAAAAAAAGTATAACTATCTTTGAAATTTAATGTATGTGTCTTAAGAAGAGCAAGAACATTGGGGTATTCTACTCATTTCCATGACACAACAAAATGGCTTTTTTTCTTCTTAACTTAGTGCTCACATGAATTTTATTAGCCCATACCTAATATTTAAAGATAATCAAAAGCTCATATTCATATATCACAAGATTAAATTACTAACAGAGTAGGTTAATTTGGTCAAAAGCATATTCATGTCTTTGGAAAAACTGAAATGGTTGTCTGAACTGTTTAGTAACTAAGTACTATTGGTCTGCAACTTTTCTTAAGATTTCCATAATGAATTGACCTCCATTCCCCAGAGGACCAATTCTCTGCTTAATAACATTATATACTGGCTTAGTATTATACACCTCAGCAAAGAAGCTCAACACATCCTAAAAATCATATTATAGCAGAAGCATACAGATGGGCAGTGTAGACGAAAAAGATGGCATGACAATATCAGAACAACTCAGGCAGGATTACTGAAAAACTAAACTAGTAAAGCAAAAGACAGAGAATACATACATTTTACAAGATTTGTTTATTTATTTATTCAAAAGAATAAATGACATGAAGAGAGAGGGAGAAGGGAGAGAGAAAGAGAAATAGAGAGGGCAAGCTGTCTTCCGCCCATTGGTTCACTCTCTAGATAGCTGCAATGGATGGAGCTGGGCCAGCGTGAAGCCAGGGGCCTAGAGCTTTCCCAGGTGCCCCTCGCAGATGACAGCAGTCCAAGCCTATAGGCCATCTCCTGCTGCTTTTCTCATTGCCATGGAGCTGGATCAACAGGAGGGGCACGGATTGGAACCAGATGAGATGCAGATATATCAGGCAGAAGCACTAGCCAGCAATACTAAGAGGCCAGTACAAGATAATATTTTTAACAGATATTTGCCAATAAAGGTGTTGGCTCTTATGTAAAGAATGAGGAAAAAGAACATCAGTGATAACTCCAGAGTTTTCCTACATTCAGAATTGGGGTGGAGAACAATATTGACTAAAAGGAAAAAGCAAATGCAAAACAAACTATTTGCAAGGGAAGCTGTTGCCTGAGATGCTAAAATACCATGTGGGTGCTGATTCAAGTCCTGCCTGCTCCACTCCCCATCCAGCTTCCTGCTCATGGTCTGGGAAAACAGTAGAGGACAGCCTGAAGCTTTGGGACCCTTCATCCAAGTGGGAGACCATAAGAAGCTGCTGGTCCCTGGCTTTGCATTTACTGAGTGCTGGCCGTTGCGACCACTTAGGGAGTGAAACACCATATGGAAGGTGTTTCTATCTGTCTCTCCTCCTCTCTGTAAATCTGACTTTCCAATAAAAATAAATAATTCTTAAAAATAAAGAAACAAAGACCCAGAAGCAGCTCCTGACTTTGGCCTAGTCTAGTACTGGTCACTGAAGTTGTAAGGAGTAAAATGGGCTAATAAGTAGTTACGGTCTCCAGCCCCTGGTGAAGTTACTTTTAAAAATACAAAATTTTGCTTCTCCCCTACATTTTTGCCCTTCCAAGGGCATGTACATAATGACAATAACCTCCATCTCTGTGTCATGACCAAAGCAAACAGATGGTGCCAGACATGGCTAAGACAAATTTGGCATTAACCAGCCCAGAATGCCTGCCAGCTATTAGCTGTTTTTCTTCCATAAATATAATTTTTGTCTAAGTATAATGCAACTTAGGCAGTTGCCTACAGCTTGGTAGGGGGTTAAATTTTTTTTAACCCACATATTAACTCATATTAAGATATTTGTTATAACTCACACACCAAAGTTGATAAAGTTTGAAAAATCTGGAAATTAATATCTGAAATGTCAGAAGAGCCAGTCATTTTAAGGACAATTTTTGCAAGCTGAAGTAACACAATCATAAACAATATTATAACATTGCTTATTTCTGCTCAATTTGGAAACAATAGATAATGCAGAGTATTTTATTTACAAATCAATTATAGCAATAAGTCAGATCCATTTCCTCAGAACAATGGTGATGGTTGATTATTAAAATAGTAATGCTTAACATTAGCCTCCACCTAAATGTGGGTAAGAGGGACCATCAGCTA
Organism: Ochotona curzoniae; assembly: GCF_017591425.1. NCBI lineage: Eukaryota > Metazoa > Chordata > Mammalia > Lagomorpha > Ochotonidae > Ochotona > Ochotona curzoniae. Next base: position 14,521,200 of record NW_024466502.1, read on the forward strand.
TTACAGTCAAGAACTGGAAAAGCAGCATCATCTATTATGGTGATACTCTGTTTCCTTCAAAAAATTAAAACAATCTGGAAGACTCAGGTAAGAGAGCAGTGGTGGTTATAGCAAAACTTTTGGGCATTCTTAAATCTGTACATGAAGCAAGAATAATTTGATAGCAAAACCAAATTCACACGGCAACCACTTAAAACAAAGCTCAGCGGGGAGTTTTTATCCCTCGAACCTAAAAACAGAAACGAGCTAGGCACACAAACTACATGCTACCAGCAAGTGCAAGAAAAAAACAGCAGGAAGCAACAAAGCAAGTGAAGGAATCAAGAATAACAGATTCCAACATAACCAACAGGCATTCCTGGGAGCAAAATCAATTCAGAAACAGCACAGAACTATGAAAAGTTTTGCCCACAATAACAGCAGATGAATGCAAAAGCCCTGATACAAAGGTTTCTAAAAGGACTAGAATCTTCGAAATACACTGAAGACTTATACCATCTGCCAAGTCTTCCTGTCCATTTGGAGCAGGGGTCCTCTCTCTAAAGAAACTCTTGGAAGCAGAATATAAATGAATAAGTTAAATAAATCAATAGTATGATGTAGATAATCCAGAATTAGGAAATAAAAAATAGGTATATGGAATGGAGAGAGACACAGAGCCAGGAAATTTCTGATCCACTCCACATTTTTTTCTAATACTCTATGAAACAAACAAACAAACAAAATAAAAAACTAAATAAATCTAGAATACTTACCTGAATTAATTTTTCCAAAAAAGAATTAAGCATCTAAAGTAATACAAAACTAAGCAACAGAAAAGCGTTGCAATCAAATTCTACAGGACTTTATCACAAGGAAAGTATGGTATTCTGCATGACTCTCTCAAAAGCAAAACAAAAATGTAAGCTACCATTCAAAATTGGCCAAGAGATGTAAGGTAAAAATACAAGACATCAAACAATGTAAAACAGAATGAAAAGAATTCAGAAAAGGAGCTACATATTTGAAAAAGTAAAAATCCCTTGAAAAATAATACAGTGGTGGTCCGTCCTTGTGGTAGCTGAGCTGACACCTGGAATTACTGCATCACAGACTGGTACACCTGAGTATGAAAGCAGAGCATAAAGACCCCAGTTGGAGTTGGCATCTCCTGCACTCAGGATATTGAGAGCACCTCCCACCAGGGTCTCTTACACTGCATTTCAAAATATCAGTCTAACCTGTTCCCCACTCTAGTCTCTGCATTTCCTTGTCCCCAGGGAGTAAGATCTTCCAAAGTGGAAATGTCAGAAAAACTTGTTCTGGCCCCACCCACTCCTGCATTTTCTTAGAATGTCTCCATCCCTAGGAACACTCCACAACCCCAAACTATAAAGTCTAGCCTGCTCAAGGACTGAGCCTCTGACACAGGGTCACTCCTTCTGCATCGAGGCAGAATGCCGGCCACCTTGTTTGAATCCATCTCTCATATGTTCAATGTGACTGTGAGCTGACTCCTCACTTCTTCTTTCTGTATCCACATCTCTTTCCCAGCATTGGTGCTCTGCTTTCTGCACCACTTGCTAACAATGAACCCCAGCTCTGCTACTGATTCCAGCTTCCAATTGGTGTGGATTCTGAGGCAGTGTTGCCAAGTAACATCCCAAACTGGTTGGAGGCACTGTTGTGGAACCCCCAAGTAGATGCAAAGAAAGCCAACAATGACATGGGGTGCTGGAAGAAAGTAGGTGTTTATTACAATGCCCAGTGGAAGCAGTGTGGTAGCTATTGTTTAATACCCTGGCTCCCAAAGTAGTCAGGGGTGAAGATTTTATAGACAGAAAATTGAAGCTGAGAGATGTGTATGTGCAAGGTTCCTGACAGGTCAGCGATGTTGTGATTCTTAGGGAAGTTAGAATGTTGTGGTAGGCCCTAGCCTGTGACGAGGGTTGGTAGTGGGGCTACTTGAATGCAGTTACAGGATGTCCTTCCAGACAACATTGGTCATTAAGATTCTTGCCTATTGAAGATGCAGATGACTTTTGAGGATCACTCTTTTAAGTCCATGAATTCCTTTTGATAAAGAACAGGCAATGGCACGTTGTGCTACGGGACACAAAGAAGCCTGGAGCTAGGGGAAAGGGCATGGGTCTGGGCCATGCCTTTATACTACAGGGTTCCATTTCAGTAGCAGAGAACGGCTGCAGTGGTAGCAACTGGATCCCTATTATGCATGTGGAAGACACAACTGACTTCTTGGTTTCTGGAAGCCTGGCTTAGCTCTGGCTGCTACAAGCACCTGGGCAATGAGCCAATACACTCTTTTTCTCTCCCTGTCCCTCCCTCTGAAGCTAATAACTGAAAATTAATAATAAACTCAAACTAAAAGAGTTATGAAAGTCAAGCGAAATACCAATAATATTTAAAGGGAAAGATAATTTATATTGTGATGTATAAATGTAAAAACAGTCAGGAGATGAATGTTAACAACCACAGAGAATTTGAGAAGCATGTAAAATCTATTCGAGGAAATACTGCAGGTAAGCAAGAAAAATCCAACAACCACTATGTGTTAGGAAAAATAAAGAAAAGGGAAAGGAACAAGTAATTTCAAGTTGTAAGTCAACAAAACCCACCTAGAATGAGATCTGAAATTAATATGCTGGAAAATTAATATATTGGAAAAAAATGTTCTGTGCAAGTGGGAAGACCTCAGAAATACCAACACAAAGACACTCCTCAAAGCCTTTGAGCAGTGAGGAAGGAAAAAGCATGACTTATAAAAAGACATTAGGGTACAATCATCCTTTTTGCTAGCAATACTATCTGCCTGAATAAAATGCAGAGCTTATTAAAGTAATGTTTGGGAAGAAAATGTGAGCCAAAACATTTTTTATCAATCGGGCATAATTAGATTTTAACTGAGAGGGGTGCGTACTGATTGTTATGAACAAATATGCCAAACACACTGCCTATGATGCATCTCAGGAATGTACCAGAGACGGGATCTCACACTGCAGTCATAACAACCAGTACTGAGTATTAAATATTTAATTCCTGGAAAATATAAGGGTTAAGTGGCATGAGTTGCAGATGACCTGATGATGTCTTCAATTCTGAATCTTGCTGATTTCCAGTCCATTTAATTTCAGTAATCATAATAGGTAGTGGGCATTTTACATCATTATTCTAATAATTAGGTATATATATTATATGCAATTAAATAAATGAGTCACGAGATCATCCAAGCCAACAAAAATGCTATGCCTGGTCCAGGAGCAAGGCTTCTGAGGTTCTTCTCTCGGGGCCACCAATTCACTTGTGTTTGCAGGTACCATGAGTACTGGCAAACATGATAGAATTTAAATCCTTAGAATACTAACACCTCGGGGAGAAGGGATACTTGTCAGGGGAAATCACACCTTCAAGAGGGACCACCAAGGGGGGTTGTCTTCCGCACAGGTTCCCACCCATCCAGGAAAGTATCCCAGAATGCCTCCATACCCAGAAGGCTTACTAAACCCTAAGTTTTCCTTGCTTTCTCCTTTCAAGAAGCACCTCGACTCCCAGCTCTCTCCCAGAACGTGCTTTTCTTTCCTTCTTTTCACGTTCACTTGGCCACTTTGCAAATAAAACTTCTATGACTGTGACCGATTGTCAGCTTTTTATACCTATGTTAAGCTAAGGAAAGAACCCTCAGGGACTTGCCAGTAACAAGTGATAATAAAATGTTTTATTACCTAAAGCTTTGGGAATTATGCCCAATGTCCACAAGAAGATCATCAAATAATGATTCCTGCAGCAAATCAAGGCTCATGCAAAAACACCTGATTTCAAATCAGTGGCAGATAATGTTTAGGTTGAGCATGACACATCCTGGTACATGAGACAGCAAAGAATCTGAGATTGAAAAGCCAAATGGAAGAGGTCCCGATGGCAAAACGTGACAGAGCTCTTATTTATATCTGGACAACAGAAACTGGCAAAATCGTTTTGAGAATCAGTTTAACATTACCAAGTAATATAATATTGGGGATCACATGCCCTCTGCTATGGCACTGCCAGACTATGCCAAGGACACTACAAAACGTTGTGCACTTGTGGTTCAAGAGGTACGTCCAAGATGGCTCACAACAGCACTGCTCTTAATTCCCAAAACTAATATCAACACCAATAATCACTCATCTCACGACAGATAACAAAGCAGATTACATATTCAGAAATTCAAATATTATATTTCTGTTAAAAATAAAGAATAGGGTCCAGTGCAATAGTGTAGTGTTTAAAGTCCTTGCCTTGAATGTGCCAGAATCCCATGTGGGCACCAGTTCTAATCCCGCCGGCCCCACTTCCCACCCCGCTCAGCACTGGCCATTGTGGCTGCTTGGGGAGTGAACCACTGGATGGAAGATCTTTCTCTCTGTCCTGCTCCTATCTGTATATCCACCTTCCCAACAAAAATAAGAAAATGTTTAAGAAACAAATAAAGAATAAATACTGACAAATCTAGCAGCATACTGAAATCCAAAACAACATATTACATAGCTAAAGGGGTATATCACATAATGACATTGAGTATAGGATTTGATTTATGTGAAGTTCAAAAACTGCCAAAACCAAGTAACCTGTTGTCTAGTGTGATGCAAATATTGGCAGCTGAAGCATGATTTTCACAAATTCTGTGATTGTGTAAAGCTTTCTGGGATTTGAGGTGTGCTCCACAAGAGAGAACAGGGATATCTCCATTTTGAATTATCTCAATTCTATCTTGGCTTCTATAGTCTTTATGTTCATATATTATCATTATAACACCACCTCATTTTCTCCAACACTTAGGTAAGACTGTCAATAAGAGATTCTATGACAAGCTTTTTAAACCTGTGTGACCCTACAGCTTTCTCCCTGCGGCTGTTTGCAGGTTAAATGGGCAGTCCTGCAATGCTGTATATGAAGTCATTTAGTTCTCAAAGAAGTGCTATTTGGACTGTTCTGTTGTTGTCCAGGTCACTGAAGAGTGACCCAGACTTAGTACAATTACTTGTGCAAAGTAGGTAGTAAGCTGCTTGTACACTTACATTAATAATACACATTTGCTGTACTAAACAGTTCATATTTACATGAATATAATGATTAGCATTGCTGCTAAAACTAATCGCACATCCAAACAAAAAGAAAAATATTAATATCGCCTTTTGTCCACCAAATTAAAACAGATTTCTCATTCTTATATTCAAAGGACTCTGCAACATTTTAAATGAGATTTTTAGCCTTCTAATAATTTTCAAGGGTTTTTAAATAATTCTGACTCTGTAAAGACATTCTACAAATTGAGCCTGATGCTACTTATTCCCAAGGCCCCATCCCCTCCCTACTTTGAAAGCAAATCCTAAATCCTCCCTTTCATATGTCACTTTCTCATAAATATTGCAGTCAAATGTTTGTTTTCTCAGATTGCCCTTTCTATCTGCTCCACAATGGAGTTTATGATTTCCCCATTTCGACAGTATCTTTCTTCTTTGTCTGACTGCACATAAAACTGTGATTTATCTCTGCTGGCATTTAAGGTGATAGAGTGGATTGTGCAAGATATTTCTTCACTGTTCATCACCAAGCAGAGGAGTTCACAGGTGAAACACTTCTGTTGTGATGTCACAGCTACTGTTTTACAGTGGAAATCTCTTTAAAGCAAATAGACCTGATTTTTTTTTCAGAAGCTGAAGAAAAATGGAAGCAGATTTTTAGTGTTAGGAAGTAAACCAACATTTCAAAAACTATCTCTCTGAGACTGATACCAAAATTCATACAGAACAAGCTACGATCACTTAGTTGCTATGATTTCTAGTGTTCTTGCTTATGGGAAACTTTATAATGCAAAAATCATCTAAGAAAATCATAGTAATGACCAAGACACACAGATTGATGGATAGTTGACAGAGGCTTGTAAAAGTTGCTTGAACAGAGACTTACTGAGGAGATATAATAAAGGATTGCAATAAACAACGGGGCACATTTCTTCCTCATAGTGAGGTGCTTCACCCATCAGCAGGAATATCAACCAGAAGCAGGAGGTGACCCAGCCCTGACAAATCATGAAGCAATCTGTATATATGAAACACTGAGAATCTTCCGAAGTGAGATCATATTCTCTATTATTTCCTTTAATTATTTATGCTTACACTCAATTTCTGCTCAGTGACTAATGTGAAAATAACTCCTTTCATATAGTTGTAAGTACAGAAGTCATTAAGGAGACAAGAATATACCTAACTTGTTTCTAACTGATGTACTTTATCAGTCCATCCTATCTGAGCGGAAATAGTGTAATTTCAATGACCCTCTTTTTTCTGAAACAGAACAGTATAGAACATGGCTTTCCCAATGCTTTTTCTGACAGCTAACTATCCTTCGTCAATTCATGAAAAAATTCAGCAGACTGCGTTTGCTGAAATTTTAATTTTACTTCCCCAATTGACTGCTTATTCACACTAATATTATGCGGTTAAAAAAGGCTTTACTTCCTGATTTTACATCCTCTGCTCAGCCATAGATTTAGTTAGACACTCGTGTGTACCTGACTGATCTCAGATGCAGCTAGAAGATTCTATTAAGCTTTATTAGTAAGCTTCCCCTTTTCATCTCAGTGATTTAACATCAGTCTAAGCAAATGTAATCAAAATCATCACTTAGGCATTCAAGTGCAGACTCTTATTTCAATTATACTATTTATACCCATGAATGCAGTATATAAATTTCCAAGAGAATAAAAAATGATTTTATATGATTCATTAGGTATCCATATTCTATTGCACATAATCTTGTTAACTACATATAAAACAGCTAGTATGTGACAATTATTTAGAAATCAAGACGGGGATGTATAACAAGAATAATATTCATAATAATGACCTGTCAATTAAAATACATTTATATTAGATACATATTTCAGTCCTATAGTATAATTTCCATCATTTTTATTGTAAAAATTGAATTACATAGTAATTTCAAAATATTACAGTTTTGCACACTGTGCATAATCAGGAAGCCTTTCTTTACAAATTTTTCTATGGGTTCACCATGCAAGGCTCTATCTGATCCTTCAATCACATACGTATAAAGTATAAATTAAAGTGAATAGTCATTCAAGACTCCCTTTATGTATCACAAAAGTTTTAATGTCACTATCCCTACAAAATAATTTTTAGTATAAGATAAAATGAACAAATAATAAACTATTTGGTTGTCAATACTTTTTTATCTTTGGAAAGACTTATTAATCATCTATTTTCAAAAACGCAAAGTAATCTGAATACCTTTATCCTATTTGGTGAAATTTTAATTTTAGAAAGAATACATACACTTATAATACACATTTATGAATTTAGAATTAATCTTAAGTGATATTCAAAACTTTAGCACAACAAATTCTTACTTGTAAGCCAGACTATCTAAAGTTATGTGAAATAATTTTTACAATTGGAATAAATATATCAGTGGCTCCACAAAGAAAAATAAAACACTATCTTCTGAACTCCCTTAACACTCATGGCTAGCTGAGAATCTGAAGTGAAGATAATTCATGGTGCAAATACGCAAGAAATGTCAAGAATCTTCATTCATTCTGCAGTCCTGCAATAAATAAATCAACATCCTTTATTTTTCAGTGGCTAACAAAGAGCCGTTTTCTTTGTGCTGTGCACACAGAATTCACCACTGTCTTTCGAGGTCATTCTCAGTACCACAAGGTGGATGTATGAAAGGCTGATAGAAGGTTCCCAAGTGGGAAGTTCAATGCGGACTATAAACCCAAGCTCATGCTATTTCAGACTAGGGAATACTCAACCAATCTTCTGAAAATGAGCAACCTGATACAGTCATGTGATATTCTATGCTCTCTAAATTAACCTTATTTAAATCAAGCTCTTTCTGTATAAACAAGTGTAATACCTAGGACGTCATCTCGGAAAATGCATTATCAACTAAAAGAATGGGAACTTTATTACTGTTACTATGACTCAGCAGGAAGCATGTGCAACAAGAAACAGTTGTGAACAAAGATGAATCCGTTTTGAGAATTAGGATGTGCACTCTTCAAACATTTGGAATTTGGACTCATGAGAAATCTTATTGGGAGGAAAAGAACACCCCAGAAGGTAAGAATAACACAAAGTCACACAGTGTTCTTGTAAAGGAAGACTGGAGGATGAGGAGACCATGTAAGCAGGCCAGGAAAGCAGAAGGCTGAAACCCAGGGTCTGTACGAACCTGTGACTGCTACGCTCTGCAAAGACTCACGCCAGCATTAGGAGGAAAGCATTAGTTGATTACACAACAGTCTTCTATGCCACTGAAGGGTTTCGCAAGGAAAATGTAATTATTTAAAACCTACGCGTTATGCTACACAATTTGTACAAACACAGTGAATTCAACCACAAAGATTCAGTCACAACAAATTCAACGACTTAGCATCACTGTAGTTTGAATGGATGTTCTGAATCCACTAATGATAAAATTCCTTTTGCCTTAAATTACTACTGTATCACACCTAATCAAAACAAATTTGTTCAAACTTATATATTCCTTAATTTATAAATGTGAAGTAATTGTAGCTCAAATCAAAACACCACATAAGAATTGTAGCCAGGGTTAGTAGAAATTCTCAGAATCACACACACACACACACACACACACACACACACACACACACACACACACTACTTTTGCTACAAACTTTCAGGTTTGCATTTCAGCGTCTGAAGTTAGTAAAATTTGGAGACACTAGAAACATAGCCAAATCGTTGAGGAGTTATTCATTTTAGGAATGTCATATTTTTCTGCAAGACTGAAATAAGATAACATATTTTCCACTAACACTTAAAATCTGCACCAGATACTGTGAAAGTATGGCAGGTGTCAGAAAAGGTAAGAGACAAAATGTAAATTCAAAACCATTCCAATCTTGCAATTGTAGGTTACAAGTGAAATATCTACAGCTGCTTAAGCGAGCCAAATTAAGTGCAATCAACTTGTAGAAAAATGCTCTATTTTAAATCTTAAAACTTAAACAGTAAAGTGTTTTCAGTTTCATAAAAATGAAAATTGCAAAATAGAGAGGCATTACTTCTATAAGAAATGCATAATTTAACATTTAATAATAGTCTACAGGTAAGATTACAAATAGAAAAAGTTTAAAAGCTAAAACAAAATTGTAAGTTGACTACATCTGGGATGAAAACAAAATGACATTTAAGAGGTACAGAAATATTTAAGTGGTATATTTTGCACACTGAAGTATGAGAGCCTCTTTTGCTACTAAAAATAACCATGGACAGGGATAGAGCCAGAAAAACAACTCATGTGATAATTATCAAGCAGAATCATTAAACTTATAGCCACAATGCTGGCATTATTCCTTGTAAGTATTTATAAGTATTACTATGCATAAGACTTCATTTTAATCTGACTCCCTGGGGGGAAAGAATAAACTTTTTTCTACTTTTGTTATATTTTATGATGAACGAGCATGAAGTGTAATGAAAAAAATATGCTATATTCCAAGTTCTTAACACAATACGCTTGAAAGCTTTCTTTAGAACACAGATTTTTTTTTTCAAACATTAAGACCACCAAAAACTCTGTCACAGCCTGGTTTACCAACATGTCAAACTCACCACAGACTTAATATGATAGCATTTCATAAAAATAGAAATATGACTGACTCTTTCTTCTTTCCATGCCCCTTTTTGTTTCATCATGCTATCAACAGAAGTTTCTTAACCACTTATTAAAAATTGAAAAGTAACAGCTATGCACTCTAGAAACATAGGGCAACTCACTTAGAGAAGATGTGGATGGTTTTTTTTTTTTAATGTTTGCCTGGAGTTGCTGAACCCATCTGTATCTTAATCTTCCCAATTTTGATGGATATTTACTCGTACCCTATCTGTCCATTTCCACAATAATTGAAACGGAAGTTTTGAAGTATAAAAATAATTCTTGACAACTTGACAAGTATAGCTTGGAGAAGACTGTAAGTAGTTGAATATCCTTCACTGTCTCTACTTCTTGTGAAACAAGTCAAAAAGAGTTTCCTGTTGAGCTTATGAGGAAATATTGGAAGAAAAAACCTATACAAAAATACCAATTTTACAGACACAGATATATAGATGGAGATTTCAGACTATGGTCTTTTATTGTAGTAGTTTTCATATCTTAGAATTGCGAAATTCAAGTATCAATGAAATTATAACACAAATGGATACTAGATCAGATGCAAATGAAAAACTAATTAATATAATCATAATAGATAAACACAACTTCTAAAATATACAAGGGTATGTAAAACTCATAGTAAAAATAGTATTCCAGTAAAAAAAAAAAAACATTTCTTTTTCATTTGAATTCTTTACTCTTCCCAAAGTGATAAAAATAATTCACACGATATGAATACTAATAATGAGTATACACATTCTTATCTCTACCATAACAGAACAAGGTATTTAGCTTGTTCTAGGAACCTTGTGATGCTTTGTTTAATTACTTCTCAAGTATATTAGCTCCCATCCACTTACCTTCTGTGTTAAATATTTTACTGCATTGTGAATGTAACCGTAAAACATTTAAATCTGAATTGTCTTTTTAATGTTGTACCACATTTTGCTTCCATTTTACTCCTCAAAACAATTGGCTTCAAAAGGCTATCTTGCAACAAACAGAAAATTTACACTTGAGACATTTGTAATGTTCTAAAATCACTACAATTAAACTGAAAAATGAACACATTTTCCCACCAATTGCATCTCTACCATGTCCAAAGCAGCCTGGTGTGATTTAGATGGCAGCTATCAAACCACCCTCCACATGGGCCCAATGGGTCTACCTTCACCTAGATGCAGCCACATGCACTGGGTACATGAGCCTTCACATTTCTTTCTCATCTGATCACTTTTTTTCCTGTGTATCTGAGCAAATGTAGGCAGCTAACAGTGAACCACAAAGGACGTACATCCTCCAATTTGTATGTGAAGACCAAGCAAAGGATTTGTAAGTGGTATTTTGTTCTTCGGAAGCTTTAGTTGTTGTAGTACTTAGCAGTCCTGCAGAAGCAGGAAATGCTTCAAATCCTTACATTCAAAGTAAATTGAATATTTTGCAAATTTTGAGATGATTAAATTTGTGTTAGACACAAGTTGTTTATCATCATAATTAACTTTATGCTAAGCAATTTCTTTGCAACTGAACGGTTATGAAAATGGAGTTCAAATTCTTACATAACACCATAATACAATACACATAATTTGATTACTTAGCATACTTACACTTCTAATTTCACATTATTTGTGTGTATATATGTTTAATATCCATTATGTGCACTAAGAAATGCCCAACATTAAAATCTGTATAATTCTAACAATGCTAGCCATTCCTTAGTTTTCACAGAAAACAATAATTTCCATTAAAAACCACTAGTTGAAAATAAAGACAAGAACAAGAATGCATTACTAAATAATCAAAAATGGATTTACTTACATGCTCAAGTCAACTTGCGTGCTTCTGAATTCAAGCCTTGTTTCTTACATTCATAATAACTATTATTCTTAATATTTCAAAATAAACTCTCAGGTAGAATTGGAATGATACACTCACAGTTTGTGATTTTTAAGGTCCTCTTGACTTCCCCGCTTCCTGATCCCGCACAGACATCCTCATCGTCACAGTCCCCACTCACTTGTTCAGGTGTGCCGCCTCCGCCGCTGCCAGGCTGCAGAAGCTCCCACTTGCTGGGCTTGGCTGATCTGCCCTGCAGCAACTAAACATGGAAATTAAAATTATGTATTGATCGTAAGTTCAAATAATCCAAGAACTCACTTCTGAAACATGCTCAGGAATTAAAATTATTATCTTGTGCACATTCACTGTTGTGGTTGATGTGCTTTATCATATCGACATCCAACAACAAGACCAACAGAAATTATGAATAATGGGGAAGTCTGAGATCAATAAAGAAGCAAGTCTGAGTGTTATCTTTGAGAAAATGTTCTGGACCATCCTTCTGGAAGCTAATGCCCATCAGGTCATCTTGATTATGGAGAGCTTGGCTGGAGAGTCCTCTGCTTCTGAATATCCAGCTCTCAAGCAGGGTAAATCAAAAGCAACACACCTGCTGTTTCATATGCTGGCTGATAATACTGTGCTGTTTTGTAACCCAACACTGCAAAATCCTCCAAATGAAGACTACTCTTCCAGCAAAAATCAGAAATTCTATCAAAAAGATTAACAGTTTTGGGCATTCACATTTATAACTTTAACTTTTTTTCAGCTCTAATTCATGCTCCATTGGACAGAACTGAACTTCCAACCACAGAGTTAGATGCAGCATTCATTTCTATAGATCACTTAAGAAGTATTAGCAACCATTGGTTTCTTTACTCTCAAATAGTGAATTTACTTCTAGGAGAAAAATAGAAGAAGCAATTTCCTGCATACTACAGAAGTATCTTTGGATAGTATCTTTGAATAATATTGGAAATGTCTCAACTTCCTTTCAACAAGATGATAGAATGAATAATAGACTGTTTCAATCAACACAAAGGCAGTAAGGACTCCATCTCTCTTCATGGAAAATTCAGAGAACACCTGTCGGGACCTGATCACCAAATGATACTGCCCTCTTAGAAATGAGATCTATTCCTGCTGTCCACTCAGCAGGCATCTAGGGTCTTACAGAGTTTTCTGAAAGGCCTGGAGTTATTAGTTCCTTAGCCATGCAAAAATTTTGTCAGCCCACAACAAATATACAACCCATGAGTATCATTCCATATTGAACATAAAGTAACGTGGCCTCATTTATACCCAAGACAAAAATATTTACCATAAAGTACCCTTTTATTCAGATACTGAACTCTGAAATCCATAAGCATTTAAAATTCAAACTAAAATTTAGCTCTCCCATTTGGATATTGTATTTCTTTAAAATATATTCATCCTTAACAAAAAGATATAATGGGCCCGGCGGCATGGTCTAGTGGCTAAAGTCCTCGCCTTGAACGCACCCCGCATCCACGTGGGAGACCTGGAAAGAAGTTCCTGGTACCCGGCTTCAGACTGGCATAGCACCGGCCGTTGTGCTCAGTTGGGGAATGAATCATCGGACGAAAATCTTCCTCTCTGTCTCTCCTCCTCTCTGTATATCTGACTTTGTAATAAAAATAAATAAATCTTTAAAAAAACAAAAAGAGATGTGAAACAATAATAATTTGCAATTTTTTGCTTGCCAGCATAAATTCAAAGGAAAATTTACCTCAAGGTCAACTGCAATTAGGAAATGCTATGCCTAACAATACTTCTCCATTGTGTTTACTATAGTGATATATTTGCCAATTTCTTCAAAAAGAGAAAAGTTATGGCAACGAGGAAACAAAGACAAATAACCAACCACACAGAAATTAAAATTTCAAAAGGAACCTAAAGTTATGCTAATCCATATAATTTATCAATTGCTATAATAAAATATACCATCTATCATTTATATAGCATAACTTTGAAGGCTTGAATTTAGAGACCTCCCACTAACAGATGTAAATCCTGATTCTGCAATGTACTTAATCTTGACAAAGTAATGATCATGCTAAGGTAATGAAAACTTAATTATATCATAGTCAATAGGAACATTGATACATTTATGCCATTGTGAGAAAAACATACGAAATATTTTCTTATGCTTTGTTTTAGTACATCCAATATTACATTTTATTATTATATACTTTATTACACATAGTTACAATACTGTTTAAATACCTATAAGTTGTTAATCATTTGACAAAGAATGTAACTGAACAACTTATTTCCAAGCATTACATGACGAGTACAAACAAAGCCAAGCTCTGATGATGCATTAATTCCTTTTCATTCTGTCATGCTTTTCCAATAACCTCCCATGTCAGCTTACTTCCCTTTATTCCCTAAGAATTCTCCCATTGTTTTACAGGAATCTTGGCCAGAAAATGGATATCTCATGACAACACCAACAATGCATAGATCACAATGACCCAACCCAATGAATTTAAACTTAAAAAATACAAACACAAAGATGATCCACGTGAAAACAAAACTTGCCATTTTAAAATAATTATTTTGGGTGAAAGTAATTAAACATATTATCAGAAAATTATCCATTTTTAAGTGACAAAAATAAAAGTAGACATTTAAAACAAAGCATTTTAATGGTTTTTTACACGTTTCTTCCCAGTCACATCAACGACACTCTAGAAAATATCTAATACTTATGAATTGAAATACAAAAGTAGATTTTAATTGATGATGAGTAGGATCATAAAATTGACATCATTATTTCCCAACTGTGAATGTGACTTCACTTCCATGCCCAGAATTCACTTTTCTGAAAGAATTGCGCCAATGTAACTAATGTCATTAATCAGCTGATTTTACCTTTACCAAAAAAGGGAGATAATCTGGGGGCAAGCCATGCAATAAAATGAATTGTAAAAAGCAGAAGGATTTGTCTGGCTATCACCATAAGTGAGGTTCAAGCAAGGGGAGTAGGGGCGACTGGTTGAGATCATGCTGTAGACCCAACAGGTAAAAGCTACAAGGCAATGAGGGAACGTGTGAAAGAGCCTGCAGCACAGGACTGGACTACCTACGGCCTCTAGAGCTCAGACCTTGACATTCCCACCTGCAAAGAACTGAGGCCTCCTCTCAGCCCAAAACTGAGCTGGATGAGGGCGGGGGCTTCCTCCTGAAAGCCTCTTACCTGAGTCAAGCTTGGCCAACATCTTGATTTCGGGCTTCTGTGACATTCACAGTGAGCACATGAAGATATCTGACTTGAGGAACTGCAAGCTAATAATTTGATTTTCAGAGATTCCACGGTTTTTGTGATGCAAGAAATGATAAACAATGCACTAAGTGACCCCCAACTGGACCACACTTACTTCCTGACAATCATCCTGGATTGTTTGGTCTTCTAACTTATTACTCAGACTACGCGGTTGGTATTTCCATTAGATACTACCTTGCTAAGAAGGTGGAATCTTTGGGAGCAGGCTATGGGTTTTACATTTTCTTCAGTCTCCCATTTCTCTGCTTTAAAAATCCTTTCTTTTCCCCAGTTCCAGAACAAGAGATCCACATGCTGCTTCCTATGAACTGATCCTAATACATCCATGATCTCATCCCATTCAGGAGTTCAGGTCTCCAATAATTCCTTCTCACAGAATCAAAATCTCCCCCTCCTTCACAGGAGGGAGATGTCTCACAGTGTTCATGTTATAAATTATCATCACATGTCCATAAATGCTCACTCTCATTCTCATAAAGGTCATATAAACTTAATTTGCAAATATATCTGATACATTTTTAATCAATAGAACAATAGGATCTTTGTTCAAATGTCATCTTCTTTTGAATTAAAATGACTTGATTTCTTCCTAGGCTACTCCTATTTTGCCCTGTCCTCAAAATAAACATAAAATAGCATAAATTCTCTTTAATTTTAGTGTCTTTTGTTAAATGTATCTTAAGAAATTATGCCCTTTCCCACATAAACGTTATGCTCTAGTGTTTATCTGCAGGTCTTTCAGATAATGTAAGTTCATGCAAGCGGTAAACACAGGTTCAGGTGAAATCTACAACTCTGTATCTTAGAACAGAACCATTCATCTCCACTCTTACATCAACACAACCATTTCCCTGGCTTCCTCAATGTAGGGGTTTGTTGTATCTCCTAACTCCCTCCATCTATTTTTTTCAAATAAAGATTTTCAACTTGGTATTTTTTTACCTTAATTATCTGTGACTCTAAACTCCTCCAAACCATGGCTTTTCCCACACATACTGAGAAGGAATACGAGTTCACATACATGGGTCACAGAAAGAGGGAACACATGCTTAGAAAATACACAGTGCGGTCCATTCTTGATCTCCTAAATTAAAGACTCAAGGGAAATTCTACAGGGAACAATCTTGTCTAGTTAGAATTCATCCTGCATTTTCAAATAAGCAAATTACCCCTTGGCCCTCACTCAGCACACATGGATGTAATCTTGAAAATGAGGTCTAAAAAAAAAAAATCAAAGGTCAAGGTCCCATATAATGCGCTATTTTGTTCCTCTAAAATCTTTATACCTAAACATGGTTCCACAGCATCTAATTCTGCCACTGAAAGCCAATATGGTCTTTGCACACTGGTTGTGAAACTTGACACTCCCACAGCTGCATTATGCCACTTTTATATGCGCCTTGCTTTCAATGTGGGATTTTTTTTCTGCTTACAATATACTCTTTCCTCTTCAGTTCATCTTTGATATCTAAGTTTTGAGTTCAAACTCAAACTCCTTTTTACTACTAAGCAAAAATACAATGAATATTTAGAATGATAATGAAAACAGTTTTATTACAACTGCCTGGAAAATAGTCAGAATAGAATAAATACACTCATACCACATACTAAACAAGTGTTCTCTCATTTTCACTATATAAGCAAGTATTTGTTACACCTATGCATAAAATAGAGAATATTTTACTCTGAAAATTTAGAATGCCAAATAAAAGTAATCTCATGTCTGCATCTATATTCTTTTCCCCCATTAATGGGAATAACACTATTGGAAAATGTTTGAAAATTATTCAGGTTTCTGTTCTGTAAGGTGCTAACACACAGCAAGTCCTCAGCAGTGAGCAGTTAACCTTATCGGTGTTTACTACAAACAGTAACAACAGTAGTATGTGATTCTTCTAGAATAGTCCTGTCTTTGAAGGAGGAAACCTTTTACAAGAGTAAAAATGACTATTACAGCCCCATCCTGCCTGAGGTATTGCATCTGAGCCTGCTCAAATGTAAAAATAATGGTGGTTTAAAATTTAAACCTGTTCCCTGTCATGCAAGATAGAAAGTCAATCAATACATACATATTTATAGAACAATTAGAACAGAGGGAAGGACATGATTTTGAGTTCCAGCCACACATTAATTGTGTGCCTTTAGGCAAATCACTTAAGCCTATTAAAACTCATCTTTCTCGACTGAATAATAATGCACAGGGAAGCACTTTCTACACGATAAAGTACCACGCACGTTGACAGTGTTCTGTGCATGACACCGCATTCATAAAATGGAAAAGCCAACAAAGTGAGGACAGAGTGGTGGGAATAATGCATGCTTTCAGAGTGCTCTTCTTTCTCAAGGCCATCGTTCGTGAAAGCAGCCAATGAGCTGAAGACAGTCCGTTTCAATGACTGATGCTTCCTGCTTCTGTTTAATTGGTTTAGGAAGCTCATTAGTGATGCTGACTTAGTGGATGAATTTGGTGGGTAGCATATCTGATGACTCTACGGCAAATGCGCTTGTTTCAGCTGGCGAATTAATCTCTCAACAGACTCCATTTGCTTCTTACCAACTGTCTGGCACCATCCCATGGTTGCAATGGCCTTTCACGCACTTGCAATAAAATGTGGCTGTAGATTGCTCACATACACATGTATGCAGTGAAAGAGAAACATTCATTATATTCAAAAAGCTCCAAACACAATGGTAGTTGACTGTGCTTTAAATATTAGACGTAACGTTACGCCTCCCCTTCCTTTAACAATTATTTACACAGACATGAGAAGTAAATATATGTTCAGAAAATACGGATTATAATATATGCTCTACTCATGTACTCAAATATAAACAGAGTAAAATCTGTACTTTTATGATTATACACTACTGGTGAGAATATGGAGGTGAGAATTAACATGTTGACAGCTTTTTTTAAACCAAAACAATGAATGTATAGAAAAGACTGCACATTCCTTCTTATCATTACTGAAACACTATAAAGGCACACTCAAAACTTAAAACTCTCATTATGAATCTGTTATGTGCAAATAGACTCACATATGTGAATTTAATTTTGCTATAAATGTAACTGGTATTTGTACTTTCATAGTTAGATTATAACCCACAAAGAAATGTATACGAAATAGGAAAAACGGAAGCACATAGCATTTTATAATTGGAAATCTGGTGCAGAATTCCACATGATCTACTTTTAAATTTATAACATATTTCACATGAGCCATAACTGTCTCTTTATATAGCATGATCTCATTATTTTGTTTGCAACTCAACTTTCTTTTCTTCCAGTCCTCCAGCATGCTCCCATGTACACCTCATCCCACTCCACTCAGCTTCCGTCCCTTCCATTAACCTTATTATGATCATCTGCACAATTTTTTATACCAAATTTTCTCCTCTATTTCTTTGAATTTAGAAAATATCTTATTCATAAATGCAAGCCTTCTCCTCTCTGGATATTTCAAAAGGACTAAACCTCTTCTATACTGTTGTATGTAAAAAGTCATGTTCATCATACAGTATGTCATGTTATGGTAAGTTGACCCGACACAGGAATCAGGTCTGTATGATTTTTTGGTCAGTGTTTGCTTTAAGAGTCAGCTTTCTGATCTCTCGACTTCTGTTAGTGCCAGTCATTTGAAAGGTCACTGCTCTGTTGGCATTTGGTTTATACAATGCAGTGTGGTAATTTATAAAAGTGCTGTGATTTTATAAATAGAATACCAAAGTAAGGTAAAATTTGCTAAATTCATTCTCTGTGCTCTAACAATGCATTCAAATGACCTGTTCTTTTTCCCATAAGAAAATTCCACATGTTTCTCTACCACCAGGCCAGATCCTTCCCTCCAACTGAAAACAAGACCAGCTTCGTCTTGTAAGCCTTTGGTTTCCCTTGAATCTGCACACCAATCCATACTCTACATCAGCCCTCTCAGTGCAGTAAAACAAAAAATACAGATATGGAAGCAGAGCATCAATGTCTAAGCAGAAGTAGAAAAATCATGTGACCAAATAAAGAAGTGTGTATGCCAAATTTCATTAGTTTCTCAAATCTTCTGAAACATCTTTATCACAAAAATGTCAGGATCTGAAAGAACTGGTAAAACAGAAACCTCTTGGAAGGCACACCAGAAACAACACCAGAATCTTCCATTAAAACATTCAGGCCAAGTTGGCAGAGAATGGACCGAATTTTAGAAGTAGAAAAAAACAGAGGCATTTTGTGAGTAGGCATGAGTAATGACTAACTCTGATGGGGAAAAGCAGAGAATGAAAACCAGGGATGATAATTCAATTAAGTATCTGTAAAATATTGAACATATTCAATGAAGTAGATTTGTAATGGGAATCTCTTCAAGGTCAAACATGTAATACAGGGCATGATATACAAATATAAAATACAGGGTAAGCTTAGTTGATACTATTTTCTCAAATAATCTAAATTTCTACATAATTATTACATAGCCACACACACAATGCAATCATTTACTCCTTGAAATATAGTTATGTGTGTTCTGAACTGGTTCACAAAGCTGCCCCTGCCTGTTGTGGATGATATGATCATTTTTTAAAAGATTAATTTTCTTTTTACTGGAAAGTCAGAGAGAAGAGGAGAAGAGGGGTAAACACAGAGGAAAAGATCTTCCAACTGTTGATTCACTCCTCAAGCAACCACAATGGCCGGAGCTGAGTCAATCCAAAGCCAGGAGCCAGAAGCCTCCTCCAAATCTCCCATGTGGGTGTAGAGCCTCTTCTGGGTCTCCCACGTGGATGCAGGGTGTCAAGGCTTTGGGCCTTTCTCAACTCTTTTTGCCAGGCCACAAGGGATTAGAACTGGTGCCCAGATGGAATCCCAGTGAACGCAAGGCAAAGACTTTAGCCACTAGGCTACTGTATCATGCTCCATATGGTCTTTTTTTTTTTTTTTAAGAAAATGTGTAGCCCTGTTGCATGTTGTCCCTTACTGTCATCCTGACATTCTAGAGCAATATCAGCTCATTTCTACAGTCTAGGATTGAACAAAGCTAAACCT
The DNA here is from genome assembly GCF_017591425.1 of Ochotona curzoniae. Lineage (NCBI taxonomy): Eukaryota > Metazoa > Chordata > Mammalia > Lagomorpha > Ochotonidae > Ochotona > Ochotona curzoniae. The sequence continues at coordinate 14,541,068 of NW_024466502.1, forward strand.
ATTGGTCTCAATGCAAACAAGTGAAGCTATTCTAAAACATGGATATGTCAATGGAAGAGGAATTCCAGAAATATGAATCATCTATCAGTCTCTTATTAACCATACTAAAATGTAAAGCAGAACCTCCAATATTGAGAGCTTTATTATTTTTACGTGCATGTTTTCTGATAACAATGTAGATATTGTTTGTTTTTATAGATCATAGTTTTCTCTCCTCAATATGCCAAAGTTTGCCTCACTTGGCTCATAATATGGAAAAAATCACTAAGATAAGCTTTTTACTTACCTGCACTGAATGAAATATCAAAAGTTTCTACATAAAATACTAGAGTTATCTTTTTTGTTTGTTTTTTGTTTGCTAATGGGGTTCTCCATGGCCTATTTTGAATTACACAATGAATTACAGGGACTCCTAGACTAGAATCCACCATATGTGTTGTGTGCTGGGCACAAATTTACCTCCAAGAGCCTGAAGACATTGAAAGACAGAAGTGAAATAATTAATTAATTAAATGATGGTAGGAGGGGAGGAAGGAATGAAGATTTTCATAAAGATGCCTAATAGCTACCTGTTACAATGTCATTAACTCCCCACCATTACCCATGTGCATTTTAGAGAGCTGTAAAACATTGTAATTTCACTTAAAACCTGGTTTTGGCAATTAATCCAGATCCTTTTCATTGGCCAGCTACATGTTCCTTCTCAAATCCTGCTTTAAGAACAAAAGATTTCCCTAAAATTTCCCAGTCTAAGAAAGGTATACTTCCAAAAGGAGCTCATTCTGATCCCGTTTAGCATGATATGGCTGTGTGTGCCAGATGGTAATAATCACAGCTTTACAAACATCATTCTGGTTTTCACCTTTACTAATCAATGGCCTTAATCTGTCTGTCTATATACATTATAACAGTGTGAGCAAAGGTACAACAAATTATGAAAATACTTTCCTAGATATATTCTGGAAGGACCCAGGTGATGATTCAGTGGCTAAATGCTTGCCTTCCATGAGCTGGGATCTCATATGGGTGCCAATTCCTGTCCTGTCCTGTCCTGTCCAGCGCCCCTTTCCATCCAACTCCTTGCTTGTGGTTCTGGGAAAGCCATAGAGGAGTGTCTAAAGTTTTGGAACCCTGAGCAGGCGTGGGAGACCCAGAAGTAGCCCCTGGCTCCTGGCTTCAGATTGGCTCTACTCTGCTTTTCGTGGCCACTTGGGGAGTGAAGCAGTGGATGGAAAATCTTTGTCTCTTTTTCTGTAAATCTGACTTTCCAATAAAAATAAATTAAACTAAAAAAAATTGTAAAAATAATGTGAAAAAAGTGGGTGACAATTAAGAGCTTAGTTATTTGGGGGATGCATATGACAAACATTTGACAGACATTTGGGTAAGATTCAAGGCCATGTTTACACATAAGCTATTTAAACAGTTTAAACAAACCATTTAATCTAAAAGTTTTATCTGGAAAAAAATGAGAAGATTGAAATTTTCCAAATCTGCCTTACAACTATAAACTTTTTAGTTCAAGTATGATTCAAGCTGTTCTAACATTTGGTGTAAAACAACTATTATAGGGCCCTGTTCAGTGGCATAGCGGCTAAAGTCCTCGCCTTGAATGCGCTGGAATCCCATATGGGCACCTGTTCTAATCCCAGCAGCTCCACTTCCCATCCAGCTCCCTGCTTGTGGCCTGGGAAAGCAGTTGAGGACAGCCCAAAGCCTTGGGACCTTGCACACACGTGGGAGAGCCAGAAGAACTCCTGGCTCCCGGCTTCAGATCGGTGCAGCACCAGCCATTGCGGTCACTTGGGGAGTCAGTCATTGGACGAAAATCTTCCTCTCTGTCTCTCCTCCTCTCTGTATATCTGACTTTGCAATAAAAATAACTAACTCTTTAAAAAAATAGTCATTATATCATCCAGGCTTACTGTGGACTGCTGTGATATTCATTATCATTCTTTTGCTTTTTCTGCTAGAGCTAACTTCAGGAGATATTTTCTAGTTAATAAATATTAGTTACTATTTGAATTGGTTTGTTCCAAAACAAATGCTGGAATCTTAACCTTCAGTATGTAAGAATGTGACATAATTTGAAAACCTGGTCTTTACAGAGAAAATCAAGTCAAAATGACAATTATTAGGGTGGGACTTAATTCCATGTAACTAACGTCCTTATGAAAAAAAAATAGAGAAGTTCATTCCTTCCAGATGCTATATAATCCACTGTATCAATGATACATTGTTTAATCCTGCTGTTGTGGCTAACTGTACTATTTTGAGTGTTTAGTTATAAAAAAAGTGTTGCTCTGAACCTCTTGTGGACTGCTTTTGGTGTGAATATTTAAAGGTAATGCTGGTGTAAGATGGGTCTTACCTACTCCTTCCACTTTTGGAAGAAATCACCAGACAGTCCACCTGTGCTTAGAATTTCGTGTGTGTGGGAAATGTGTTAACTGTACATACAGTCCACACTTTGTAAAACTTCTTGTGCCAATGTTCTCAGGCTGATACTCTAATGCACTTCTTCACTTCCTACAGCTTCACACTTCCAACTGGGGTATTTATTCCTTAGTCTGAAGATCTTTCCTTAGCATAATCTGCAATTCATCTCCTCAGCAAGCTTTCACTTAATAATTACTTTTTTTTCACTGCACATATTTATTATGGATGTTTTGATTGTCTATGAAATTTTAGATTAATTTCTGACTAAGCATCTAAAAAATACCGTACTGTCCTTAGTTTCTGTCAAGTACTTGCTTTGTCCTTTTCTTGTTTATTGTGTTTTTTAAGCTTATTTACAAATTTCCCAGGTCTTTTTGTGACACACTTTTATTCAGCTTTATCCAATTCCACCAGACGAATATAATTCTATAGATTAGGTTTGAACATTCTATGACTCTCTCGAAGGACTTCGAGTAGTACTGTCTCCATTTTTTTCTCCTGCTCTTCACCCTCAAGCCCCTGTGACTCGCGCACACATGAAGATCATCCTTGTGGACATCGAGTCAGACTGCAGAATGCAAATGGCATCCTTCCGCTTCCCCGTGTTCCACACTGTGGCTGTTTTCTGATCTCTGCCTCTCTTCTCATCCTCACCTGGGCTTATCAATGTGTTGTCCATGACGTCCCTATACAATTTCTCCTTTTCACAATGTCATTTTCTGAATTTCTATGCAATTTCAAGCAAGAAGGGACTTTCTAAACTGTTTTACCACTGTGAATTCCAGCACAGTGCTGACTCTGCTCACACCACTTGTAACATTTAGCCTTTTTTTTTTCAGTTACTTTCCCTTTTTTTCCCCCTTAATTACAGCTCAAAGAATACTTCTTGAATATAGAGAATTTTCTTTTCTATCTTATCTGGAATTGCAAGGGAAGGCTAATAACTCAGATTATTTTAAGAATGTTGAAGTGTCAAGACATTAGCATTTTCTCTATGCTTATGTGTGTTATCTGTTTACATGTACCTTTTGTATTTCATTATTTTCAAATAGATACTTATTACTTATTAAGCTTCAATGAGAAGAAACATAAATCTTGAAGATCTCCAATTATCACTATATGCTATTTATCATTGACAATAATGACTTGAGAGATCTTCAGTGAAGAAATATGATATTCCAAAAACTGCATACATATAAAAGATTTATTTAAGTTAAATCAAAGAAAGAATAGTAGGTGGCTCAAACTTTAATTTTAAGGATATCTTTTTTTACACATGTCTAAAAGGTAAATGTGTCCATTTAAATTGTTTTTATTCATAAGTATAAAGTTCTGTAAATTTAATCACGAAACTTTGTTGACCTTTCTACACTCAGTTTTTCCCTTGTTTATAATCTTACTGAACCATAAAAGTATAATTATTAGCCAATCAAACTGAACTCTGAAAGGTCAATACATCATATTATATAGTTGCTTTTCCAAAAGTTTGCAGCTCATTCAAACTCTGGCACATTTTTGTAATTTTAAACTTGTAAAATAAATCTTTGGTGACATAAATGAGCCCCTGGCTCCTGGTAAAAGCTTGCAACAAACATGAGAGGAAAGTCCAAAACACTAACTTTACTGTTTTATTTTCATATTTTAAAGTCAGTCATCTACATTCTAGGAAGTGTTCCTGTTCTTTAATGCCTTGAATTGTAACAACCTTGTAGATGGTGTACAGCCTGTCAATTTCAAATGAAGAACTCCCTTCATATGTACAAATTAGTGCATGTACTGGTCTTAGAGATATTTCTGGGTGCTAGTATTTCTATTATGGCTACTGTCCATTCCACTGACTTGGTATTTACAAATAAGTGATCATTAAAAGATAAGGCTCTTGTAAATTACATAATTTATAAATTCCAATTACATAATAAAATAATCCAATTACATAATAAAAACTTAGATTCATAAGTTATATTATTGAATCAAAAGATAAATATCAAAGCATAAATATTTCCTTCTGAATGATGAACTATCAGAACATATATACTAAGTTTCCATATTTTTCTAGTTTTCAGTGTGTAAATCCAAATACGAAAACAATATTTGTTTCAAAGCATTTCAGGTAGTTTTCCATGTAGCTAATGTTATTTCAATCATTCTGAATGAAAACAGATTTAGATGCTTTAAAGACAAATATAAGTAATAAAAATATATTTATCAAAAACAGAACAACAATGTACACAGCACTCCTCTGATAAGGGATTAGGCTGGACAGGAGGAAAGCCTGCCTGAACATTAGAGACATCAGGCAACTCAGCCAGTGGCGTCATTTCTATTCTGGATGAAGGTGAGGTCACAGTGAGAGAACTGCCTATACAGTTTCATTTACAGAGAAATTTTGAGAACTTGGGGAGGAAAAAAGTATAAGAAAATGAGTGTGTGATAGTGCTGGAATTCAACCATATGCAGCAAGCATGTTGGAAGGTGTTAGGATAAGTGTCTAATTAAGCGCCCCATGCGAGCAAGAGGAGGCAAAATTGGAACTCTCTTTCCACACTTCTCTGCAGTGAGAATGTGCTGGAAGTGATATCTCCCTGAAGCTGTGGGCTGCTGGGCCTCTCTGAGGTCAAAAGTCTGTGGCTGCTGAAAGCCGGAGGGATGGCAGCAGTGTGGTCCTGAACTCCCAGAAAATCTCACCAGGAACCCAAGCTAAATTGTCACCCTAAACCAAAGGTCACCTCACAATGCTGAAGCTTCCTGTTCCTCAAGTAAGACTTCCGTTCAGAAGTCCTGTGCAAAGGAGTAATTAGAGCTCTGTCTGCATTTATGAAACTATTTTAATAGTTATATTTCTTTCCATGAACCTATGCTCCTTATTGCTATTGCCAGAGCAGTATCAGTCTCCAGGCTTATGGTTGATTGCACACCACTAACAAAGAATGAAGTGCAGTGTATTCATTCTCTTGCCTTGATTTCATTGGTAAATGAGATGATAAAAAGCACATATCATTATTCCCTTTCATTTATATATTTTTTCTATTTTACATAATTTCATAAGCAAGTAGATGTTCTCTTTCCTTCAAATTTCAGCAATCTTTCCGGAATGCCCTACTTATTGCTTGGCCATAGTTTCACTGAAAAAACAGCCATAATTATCTGATGACTGTTAGAAAAGGAGATCAGGCCCAAGAACATGTGGTGATGCTCTGGAACTCTGAAGGTGGATAGAATAATCACCATCTTCTCCCTGGCTGCAAGGGAAAAGAGGCCCACAAGCTCCAAATACAGGGGATGTCAGGAGAGAAACAGCCTTTCCATATACAGTCCATTGAATGACACAAAAGGGAGAATGAGCAGAACTCAAGACGATCTAAGAGTTTCCTGTTGGAATAAAGTTCAGGGTCAACATTTCACTTGCTTTTCCCATCCCCACTCTTGGTTATTCTCTTTATACAAGCACAGGATTAAGCCACAGAAATACTCAGAGGTTCACACTTTATCCTAGAGAAGCGATGATTCAAGGCTGATGGACAGCTAGAGGAGAGCTTGAGCTTGTCTAATCAAAGATCGGAGGAGAGTAAGTGATGGAGAAGAGACATGGACAATGTGATTACACCCATTAGCTTGGGAGCAGCCTCTTAGAAAATCAAAATCATAATCAACCAAAATAAACAGAAAAACGGACACCTGTTAGAGTGGAACAGAGGTCACAACAGAGGTTTAGTCAATAGCATGGAAGACTGTTCTACTTATATTTTTATAAAGAAGAAATATTGGTTTTATATGGACTTACGAAGTTGAAGTAGAAAGAGGGTGTTTTATCCCTCATTCATAAGGATATTCTAAGAAGCTCAACACAAGAGCTAGTGAGGCTTTTCAGAAATGACATTGATGGGGTTAAAATGTTTCCCAGTGAGCAGGGAATTTATGCTTTACAGAAAGAGGAGTTAGAGAGAGCAAGATCTCCCACCCATGGGTGCACTCCCCAAGTGGCCACAATAAAAAGAGCTGAGTGAATCCAAAACCAGGAGCAAGAAACTTCTTCCAGGTCTCCCTCACGGGCACAAAGTCCCAAGGCTTTGTGTCATCCTTAACTGTTTTCCCAGACCACAAGCAGGGAGCTGGATGGGAAGTAAAGCAGCAGGGACATGACTGGGTGCTAACATGGTAACCTGGTACACACAAGGCAAGGATTCTGCCACTGAACCATCACACTAGGCCCTATGCTTAATCTTGCCACAACAATTTCTAGATAATTGGAAAACTTAAATATTAAAATTTCCATTATCCCCAGCTACAGGTAACTGTCTATGATGTCTTGTACCTAGACAAGAGTTACACTGTTGGGAGAAAAATATCCAATATCTGGCTGACATTTTGGGTCTGGTCAATGCTAAATTTGTTGTTAAATATACCAGTGTGCTTATTTAATTTCTTTCTTTCCTCTCTCTCCTTCCTTCTTTCTTTTTCTTTCTTTTCTTTTCTTTTTTTTTATGTGTGGTAGCCAGGCGGCATCATATTGGGACACACCATCCTGGAAGCCAAGGAGGGGGCTGCACACTGTTCGTAGGAGGGAATCTGGGACTATATTAGAGTGGGAGCAGCTGAGAGCACAGCCGATATAGGAGGAATGACTTCTGTGGTTTTCCATGGACCAGGCCACTGCACTTACGAGCAGGCAAGGGAGATAAAATAGAGCTTTTTAGAAGGTGGAAACCAGAGGGCATGTCTGGGTCAGGAAAAGCCAAATGTCCATGTGGGAGACCTGGGCTGGGTTAAATAGCATCACTGCCATTCCCCCGACATACACAGGGATGTGGGTGGGGAACATGCCTAGCTGGGCAAGTCAGCTGTAACTGCCCAAAAGACTCAGAGCAGGGGTGGACCACATTAGACTGGGCTGCAGCACCCACCAGAATGCAAGAGTAACAGATTTGGGAGGCAGATACTGTGGGAGACTTACGAGCTCACCTCTTCTGCACTGCAGAACCCACTGGTTTGCACAGAGTGTTGCAGGTGGTGATGGACTGAGCCAGGCTTGACCATGGAACTTACCAACACCCACAGGAACTGTACTGAGATGGGGCCGAGCTTGCCCAGGTTGCAGCACCTGCCAGCACAAAGGCCAACACTTTGGCCAGGACTCAGAGCAGACCAGGCCAAGCAGGGTCACAGCACCCACCAGCATACATGAGATCTGGGGGCTGGAACTCCCCTACTAGGCCATAGAACAAATGGGGAGCAAAACAGCAGGGTCTAGAGGCAGGGAAGGCAAGGAAAGGCTGCAGCACTCATCAATCTTTGTATGGCATGTGTCCTGGAACAGGCCAGAACAGGCCAGACCGATCAGCCATGGATAGGCACAAGAGCCAGATGGGATGTAAGATGGACCAGGCTAAGCCCCAGCACATACTGGCACACATAAAATAATGGGGCTGGTGCAGGCACACTGGGGGTTATAGGGTTGCCCCAACTAGGCTGAAGCACCCACTGGTATGTGTGAAGACCAGTCCCACGGCAGGCTGGGCTAGGCTAGGCTAGGCTGCAACACTCATCCATAGATGTGAGAGATGGGGCTGGAGGTAGAACTGATAGGGCAGCTGCATCCACTACTATGTGGGTTGACTGATCCAACTGATGTACTGAGCCTGAACCTGCACTGGCTGATGAACACAGAGTCAACTGAGTCTGAGGTCACCCCAGGTGAGATTTCCTCGGGCATTGTCCAACTATATTAATGGACTGAAACCCTGGCCACAGCAAAAATCATAATAAATGTGGTCTAGCCTTGGAGAACATGTGTTGGGACCATGCCTGCTCAGTTGCTAATCCCTGTGCAGTGGACAACAGGCCCAGATGCACATAAGGGACACGACAGCCAACTCATCCAGGCCAACAGAGGATGTGGAATGCCTCATCAGAGGATGGAAAGCAGAACAGGCTAAACTGCTTCCCCGGCCTAGTTTTGCAACTTGTTCCTGGGCCTGTGGATGCACCATGGCGGACATTTCCAGCTAAGAGACCTTGCAGAGTTTTTAACAATCCTATAGAAGCAAAGACAGAGATGTCTCAGAACTCTCAAAGTCACTCAGGAAACATCCTTGGAATACCGCTCCCCACATCAGGGTCTTTCTTGTTATACAGGCACTGATGGGAGCACAGTTCATCAGTTGTCCAAAGAATCATTTCCAGAATCCATTCTTAAAAGAAAATAAACAAAAAATCGTTTTGGCTTGCCCCAGTCCCAGTGTAGCCATGCAGATAGTGAATTGGCAGATGTAAGATCTCTCTCTCTTTCTCCTCTCTGTAATTCTCCTTTCCAAAAGCAAGCAAATCTTTTTCAAATAGAAATAAAGCTAGATATATTTAGAAATAAGAGCTTCACCACCAAATAGTATATTTCAGGATGTAAAGCTTGATCCACACTCACAATTCCATAAAAGTAACTAAGCAATAGATGAATAAAGATCAAACACCATATTAACACTTAAGCAGATGCATCAAAAGTACTTCAGAAACATCTGTTCTTTATTCAAAATTATCAGCAAACTAGGAATAGAAGGAACTTCATTATCAAAAACATCAAGTATGAAACAATAGCAGCCACCTACCAATAAGTTATTTCATTGTGAATATGGCTCTTGCTATATAGGATAAATAGGGACATTAGCTTTTTGCTAACTATATGTAAGTTAAGATATGAAAAGTCTTATCAAACCCAGTAATGCAGAAAAGCAATCAATGGCACTCAAACTTGGAAAACAAAAATACAAGTGCTTCCATTTGCATGCAACAAAATACTTCATATTAAATATACAGCATATAAAGTAAATATACATAAGGAGCTAAATTTCTATTTATTAAGAAAGAATATTTGAAAGTATTAACATCACTTACAATGCCACAAAAATGAAATGCTTGTTTATAAATTTACCAAAATATGTAAATATTTTAACATTTACAAAATACTTTTTAAAAATCAAGTTATCTTTCCTGAGGAAAAAAAATGATGCTCAATTGGAAAATTCAGTACTCTTGAGATTTCATTTTTTTTCCTCCATATACTCCAAGAACCAATTAAATACCAGTATATAAAAATTGCAGAAGCTTTTTTGCAAGTATCTACAAAATGATTTAAAAGGTGAAGGTAAGATAAGCAGCAGAGTTGAAGGAAACACACTTCTTGATAATAAGGTTATTCTACACTATCCTAATCAAAACCCTTGAATTGAACAAGGATAGACACAGAATCCAATGGAACAGAATGGAAAGCCCAGAAATAGAATCAGACAAAGATGGTTAACTCATTTTTAAAAGAGGGGCATTGGCAATTCGATGAATAAATATAGTCTTCTCAACAAATGGCAGTGGAAATATAAAACAGCCATATGCCAAGAAATGAATCTTACTTTATACTTTATATATCACACAAAACTCCCCTCAAAGAGAATTACAAACTTTTAGAAAGAAACACAGATTTAAAAAAAAAATAGTGGTCTTAGGTTGAAGCAAAGAATTCTTAGATGCAGAAGCAGAGAATACCTTATAAACATTACAATACAGTTTTAATCCAAATTTACAACTTGCGCTCTGTGAAAGATGTTTAGAGAATAAGCAGAAAGCCACGGTGTATGAAAAAATATTTCTTATCTCTATAGATTCTGGATATGAATACTCCATCAGTTGCACAGTTTGGAAATATCTGACCCCATTCCTTATTTGGCCTCTTTGCTGTGCTGATGGCTGGCTTTGTAGTTTCCTGTAATCTCATTTGTACATTTTCGCTTTCATTCGCTGTTTTGAAGGTGTCTTCCAAGAAGTTTTAGCCTACTCCTATGTCTTGTAGCATTTATCTCACATTTTCTTCTTGTAATTTGGTGGTATCAGGTCATAGATTAATAAAATAAAAAATAAAATAAGCATCTTAAAGATTATTTTTTATTAGAAAGTCAGATATACAGAAAGGAGGAGAGATAAAGAGGAAGATGTTCCATGTGATGATTCACTCCCCAAGCAACCACAGTGGATGAAGCTGAGCCAGTCCGAAGCCAGGAACCCCGAGCCTCTTTTGGCTCTCCCACACGGGTGTAGGGTCCCAAGGCTTTAGGCCATCCTCAACTGCTTTCCCTGGCCACAATCAGGGAGCTGGATGGGAAAGGGCCTGCTGAGATTAGAACCATTAGAACCAGTGCAGGTACGTTAAAGGCATGGACTTTGGCCACAAGGCTACGGCTGCAGGCCCAATACTTTATTTATTTTGAGTTATTTCTGTGTAAGATGTGAGTTAGGGGTCTTGTTCACACCATTGCACAGATATGTGTTGAGAAGACTGTCCTTTATTTAATGACTGATTTCAGGTCATTTGATAAAGATCAGTTGGCTAAGGATGTGAAGAGTGATTCCTGGATCTATTCAGTCCCATTGCTTTACTTGTCTATTTTTGTGCTAATACTATGCTGTTTTGATTATAACTACCCTGTTGTACAATGGTATTGTTATGATTCCAGCTTTGGTTTTGTTGTTTAAAACTGTTTCAGCTCTTGAGGTTTTCTTCTGTTCTCACATTAATTTAAGCATTTTTTTCTAGATCTGATAAGAATTTAATTGGTACTTTCATCAACACCACAATAAATGTATAAATTTCTTTCATATATTGGGTCTTCTGATTATATCAATTATTCCAATCCAAAAACTGAATGGAAGATTTTTTTCATTCTAGGTATTTTCTATTTTTTTCAGAGATGTTTTTTAATTCTCATTGTAGATACGTTTCAACTCCATTAATTTATTCAACGGTATTTAACTTTTTAGTAGCCACAGTGAATGAGACTGGTTTTATGTTTCCTCTCAGCCAAGTTATTTTCTATATACACAAAAGCTAACAATTTTATATCCTTCAACTCATGCTACCTACTAAAAAGGATAACTTGAACTTCTTTCCATTTTGTATCCCTTTGATTTATCTTTGTTGCCCAATGGACCTGGTTAAAACTTCCAGAAACATATAGAATACCAAAGGCGAAAGTGAAATCCTTATCTGGTTCTGGATCTTACAGTAAATTACTTCGATTATTTCCCATTCATTATGATGCTGGCTGTGATTATATCCTATGTTGACTCAATTGTGTTCAAGTATTTTGTTTCTACACCCAATTTGATAAAGTTTTTAAAAACAAACAAAAGAAAACAAAATGGTTTCTTCAAAACTACTGAGACAGTGTTATTGCTCTGATCCCTAAATTTGTTAATGTGACACATCACATTTCTTTCTTTTTTTTTTAAGGGTTCACTTCTGGGTCTCCCACGCAGATGCAGGGTCCCAAGGCTTTGGGCCTTCCTCCACTACTTTCCCAGGCCATAGGCAGGGAGTTGGATGGGAAGTGGATGGGAAGTGGAGCAACTGGGATTAGAACCAATGCCCAAATGGGAACAGGCATGTGCAAGGCAAGAACTTAAGCCACTAGGTTACCATTCAGGTCCCATCACATGGCCTATTAATGAAAAGCACTGATTTTCTTAAATTTATGGATCATGGTGTATCATAAGATACTGTCCCCAAAAATACACATGAGTAAATAAATATCATTTATTTTTGATATTTCCCAGCTCTGTTTTGGCAGAAATAACAACAAAAAGAGAAAGTTATGATCACTGTCATGAGTTCGTCAATTTTTGATCTTAATACCATTGTTTTCAAGAAAAAAATAGTACATATGTGTATGTTACGATGTCTACATTTGAAGTGAATGCAGCCAAAACAGTTTTTAGATAAACCAAAAGGAAACATCATGCTGGGACTCACTTTTACAGAGAAAACACTGAGTCTGCATTGAGTTCTGGAACATAACCTAAACAGAGCTGAACAGATGTTAGAACATTATCCCAGGGACCCACCTCCACTTCACTTTAATTTCTGGAACTGTCACTTAGCATAAAAACTTAAATAAAAATATTTTGATCATAAAAGTGAGAAGAGTTTGATGATGTGTCATCACAGTCTGCATTAGCAATTTCACAAGAAGAAAAATGCATCCAGTGGACAATGTAAATATATTAGTGGGTAATGACACTTCAGAGGTAAAGTTAACACAGACTGCAGCACAAGATTTAAGGGGAAGCTTCCAGAGAGTGAGTCGGGAACAATCCTTGCAACAAGAGTCACTGACAGCTTTGTCTTACGAAGAACCTCGAGGAGCACACAGACCTTGGGTTCAGACTGGAGCCAGAGCAGGGGGTTGGGACTTCCACAGATTTTCATGGGGAACAGCACACTTCTTCCACCCAATCCCACAGAGAAGTGCCCAGACCAGCAAGGAGATAGAACCATTTTAGGTGAGAAAAGGTTGCTGTAACCATAGTGTGCACCTGTGTCCCCAGTGTAAACACAACTACGTAGCTTTATCAGAGGGATGAATCCACAAAACACACTGACTCTGAGTCCAAGCTAGTCACTTGGCAAGGGAATATTTACCCACTCATGACTTTGAGGCAAACCCATCCCTCAACCCGACTACAAGTTGCAAGGCACAAAATGCCCAACTGGAATAGTCATAGGTCCATGGCATTGTGCCCATATCTGCTCCTACTGTGTATGGGGCAGGCCCACAATGCTGAACGGATGCCAGCCCTCTGTGACTGTAGGAGTCCTGTGCAAAAAGACTGGGAATTCTGTGACTGTTAAATAAGGCAAGGCATGTAGCTGGGTCTCTGGGCATCCAATGTATCTAGAGGCTAGGAGATCTCAAAGATCACCTAAGGTTGATCATTACAGGATTCTGTGCTCGTATGGTAGAACGCAAAGACTCTTTGTGTGACTCATATGCTGGCCAGGGTTGTAGCTATAGCCACTGGGGCCTAACAGCATCATTCAGTTTGACAGACAGGAGATGAGGCTGTAATTACATTAGCAAGCATGATCATATCCAACCCCAGCCAGCAAAGCAGGAGATCCGCCATGTACAACATGGATGCCAACACAGACTGTCACTTCACAATGGAGCACAATCACAGTACACTGGACCCCTAAGGATATCCACTGAAGGAGCGGTCATCCCAACAATTCAGTGACATAGCTCAAAACAACAGCAGAGGAGCAAACCAACATGTATTCCCCAAAGTGAGCAAAACAAATGCGATACAAGAAACAAAAACAAGGAATATATTATGAATTCCTAAAAGAAACATATTAGATAGGAAGAGGATTAAAACAGAATATTGGAATATTAGGATAGGAAGAGGAAGAGATGGATGAAATGCATAAAAATCAATGGCAAAACTTCACTAATTTGGAGAAAGACAGGGGCATACAAATATAGAAAGGACACAGAACTCCTAACACATATAATCAGAAAAGATCTTCACTACGACACATCAAAATCAAATTTTCAAAAATAAAACAGAAAGGTAAGACATGTGCATGACAGAATGCCAAGATTACCTACAGAGGATCCCCAATTAGCTGTAACAGCCAATTTCCCATCAGAAACCCTAGACCAGGAAAGCAGGGACAGATATTGTCTCTAAAATATAGAAACTGCCAACACAGAATACAGCAAAGTTCTTGTTTATAATGAAGGTGAAATAAAGACCTTGCAAAAGAAACAGAAATTGAAATTATTTACCACCATCTATCCAGCTTTACAAATGATGCTTACGAATATTAACACACAGAAACATAAATGAGGCTCACTGTAACAAAAGAACGTAAAGGTAAATAGTCTCCCGGTGAACAGAACAAACAACTCAAAGCAAACAGCAGGAATCCTTATGGAACAACGGCAGGAACAGCTTGGTACTTTAATAACTTGAATGTATACGGTATAAACTCTCCAAAGATACAGACTGTGATTGGATTAAGAAACAAGATCCCTTCTATTTGCAGTTTACATTTCACCAGCAAATGTACACAAAGACAGGAAGTGAAAAGCTGGAAAAAAATTTTATGCCAAGGAAAGGGAAAATAAGCAAGTCTAGTCTAGCTATCTTAATATCAGCCACACGGCTCTTAAGAAGGCGTTTAAAAAGGTGGAAGGAGGGACTACAGAATGATCCAGGATCAATTCAACAAAAGTTTCAACTACAGTAACTGTATTTCTTTTTAAGATTCATTTATTTTTATTGCCAAGTCAGGTATACAGAAAGGAGGAGAGACAGAGAGGAAGATCTTCTGTCCAATGATTCACTTGCCAAGAGGCCTCAACTGCTGGAGCTTTGCTGATCCAAAGCCAGGAGCCTGGAGCTTCATCCAGGTCTCCCACATAGGTACAGGAAAACAAGACTTTGGGCCTTCCTCAGCTGCTTTCCCAAGCCACAAGCAGGGAGCTGGATGGAAAGCAGGGCCATCAAGATTAGAACCGGCACCCACATGCGATCCCAGCACATACAAGGATAGGACTTTAGCCACGAGGCTATCATACTGGACCCAGTAACTATATTTTTACCAATGGCAGGGAGTCTGACTATTTCAAATGTTAATGGATTTAAAGGGAGACAAAACCTCCAAGACAATAACAGGGATTTTCAACAACCCATTTCATCAACAGACAAATCAACTGTAACTTGGGGGAATATTTAAAACTTTCTCCATGTACAAATTTTTCTTAATTATTTGTTGTGAGTGAAAATTCTAACTTTGAAGGTTTATACATAAATAATGCTAAAATCTATTTGCTGTGCAATAATATAAAAGTACATTTTCCTATGTGTAGATTAAATTCCATTTCCTTTTCTAAAAACTTACAATAATCTTTGATTTCCTAACACTTGAAAATATTTTATGAAAGTACATGTAAATATTTTGTTGTTTTTAAATTAGGCAGTTGCATTTTTTAAATGCTAAAATTATTCATAAATTTGAATTTAAGGCCTTAAATTTATAAAACCATTTGGAAACCAGTTCCTATCATCCACTAAAATTTTAAACACATGTGACACTTTTGCCCAATAATTTCCACATCAACACTTGCACTAGTGATACATCATATTTATCAGGATAATGAAGGCTCATGACCGTTCATAAAGTAACAGGGATTGATAGAGAAAAATGCACATGAAATAAATCAGAAGAGAAAAAGTAAAAGTTCTATGCTTCTTTTTCTATGAGAGTAAGGCACCAGCCCACACGCTGTCTGTTCATATCCTAGCTGCCCTACTTCCAATCCTCCTCCCTGAGAATGGCCTAAGAAAGCAGCAGAAGGCGGTCAGAGCGTTTAGACCTTGGCCACCCACATGGGAGCCCAGGCTACAGCTCCTTGCTTCTGGATTTACATCTGTCTCACCCAGTCTCAGTGACTCAGACTCTAAAATAAATAAAACAAAGCATTTTTTTTTAATAATGGCCAAATATCAAGCGATAGCATTAAAGTTAAATCAACACATTCATTTCTTTTCAACAGTTAATTTGCAATGCTCTATTATTTTGTTTAATAAACACTTTAATGCTAGAAATAAGCATGTTTCTTTATCCAAGTTATGTTTACCCTAGAGCATTTAAATAAATATCATTGATTACTTGCAAATTACACATTGCAGATACGGAGCTCAAAACTAAAGCTCTAAGGATATAATTCAATTAAAACGATCCATAATTGTGAATTCCTCTCACCAGTGCCTCTAAGAGAAGCTCTGTTTTTTTTTTCATATCAAAGTGAATTATTTTAATCATCATGACATGCATACAAAGAATCTATTAAAAGAGTCAGAACATCACAACCCCTTTCCAAGTAAACAGAAAACAAAACATCATTCAAATACCTCTCTATATCTTAAATCTTATGAGTTCTACAACAATATGAACATAAAACAATAGGTCAGGTCAAAGACAGAACTAATTCAGTGTTTTCTGACAGGCCATATTTTATAAGTGGTGAGGCTGTCACCTACAATGTCACTGCAAAGACTTGACAGGGTTCAAAATACGGTAAGAGACACATACTGCATATGACACCCACCACAATTTACCAGACCCTTTGGATTAAAATTCTCAGCAAAGACTGTCATGAGCAGATGCTCAGATATCTGATATCTCAAGATTCTGATATCTGGTAGAGAAAATATATGACATAGATTCTCAGAATTCCCTTGAAAATATGATTTTGGAAATGCATGTCAGGTGCCCTAAATGCTAGAATGCTAAAAAGAAAATTCTCAAAATCCACCTATTCATTAAATCAATTACTATACTGGGGAAATTGTCAACAATCAACATTTTTAAGATTTTGGAAATAAGTAAAAAATACTGCAACTAGAAGAGTGTTTTGTCAAGGAAACTTACGAATGATGGTAAAATTTGAGACATTTCTTGGTCTACTCTCAACCTCTTCATTCCAGTACTACGAAGTCTTCTAAACAAACTTTACTGAGGTTGGCATTTGGCACAATGTTTCAGAAGACATATAACATGCACATTTCCCATAGCAGAATGCCTGGTTCAAATTCCAACTCTTCCTCCAACACAGATTCCGAACAAGGCACACCTGGCAGCAGGTTATGGCTCTAGTAATCAGGGCCCTGCCATGACATGGGAAACCAGCCAGGGCTAAGGCAGGATCTGCAAAATGAAACCGCGAGTGGAATCTCTCCCCCTGTTTATAGGTCTTTTTGATTAACGAAAAGAAAATACATTTAAAAAATCAATAGTCTAGGGCCACCATTGTGGTATAGCATGAAAAGCCACTGGCTACAATGCAAGCATCCCTTATGGGCACCATTTTTGGTACCAGTCGCTCCACTTCTAATACTGCACCCTGCCAATATCCTAGGAAAAGTAATGGTAGATGCCCCAAGTGTGTGGGCCCCTGTATCTGCATGGGTGACCAGGTGCTCAGCCCTGGCCACTGCAGCCATCTGTGAAGTGAATCAGTAGATGCAATACCTCTCTAAACAAATCATTTTTCTGTTTAAGATTTCTGCTTAGATTTCTGTTTTAAACCTGTTTCTAAAAGAGTAGTTTTTCATGATGAAAATCAACAATTTAGCTCAATTCTCCAGAAGCACCATCCTCCACTTGTAGAGTTATATTGCACAGGAAGGTCACTATTAATCATGTTTATGTATGTCTGTGTATGTCTCTTTTTTAAAAAAAAACTAAAATACAGGATTTTGAATGCTTTGTCATTAGAAAATATTTAATTCTTGGGGAGATAAATAGATTAACCCTAGGGGAGGGGAGGAAAGAACAATGGACAAGACAAGTGAAGCAAAACCAAGAACTCCCCAAATGTGTGCACCTGAGTACCCTAACCGGTGGCTTACCCTTGATGTCAAAGGCCTGGTCCTGGAGATTTTTGTTTGTTTGTTAAGTAAACTTCATCCATGTCCTACATTTATGCTGTTTACATTGTTACAGAACGTCCACTTATTTGCATGGTGTCAATGACCAAATACAGATTCTTATGAATACCAAATTTGTAAATTGTGCCTTCTCAGTGTCCCATAGGTATAACAAAATCACTGGCTTCTGGCAGTATCCAGAGAGCTCATCCATAGCTCTGTTTAGTATTGGAATATTATCATGAATACTTTAAAGGTGTTAATTTAGGTTTATTTTTCCTGCTAAAATCATATACTATTAACTTCAACACATGCCAAGGGCAAAACCAAAGCTATCCAAGATTTGCTCCAACATGTGTTATTAAATCTTGAAAGCAAAACTATTAAACAACGGGTTGACTTTTCAGAACACATCACTTTATTCTCCAGGAGTAAGGGCATAATCTGAAGCTGTAATTATTGATTTTGAATATTCCTGCTACAAATGGCTTGAGGTAGTGCACATAAATAAATTTAATGTTATACACTATGTCATCCATGTTTAAGCATTTTCATTCTAATTGCAGAGAAATTCAAATTTAAATTCATTTCTTCCAGTTTGTTTGCATTCTAATTAAATGATAGCCAGAGAGAGCTCAGGAAACACTGAATATATGCTGGAAAACACATTGAGAATCCACTGTGGACATAGCCAGTCCATGGTAACCAACACAGTCTGATTATAAACTCAATAGGGTACATGTAAACAAGCTAGCTAATTATATCCCTAGGGAGTGCATCGCTAAGCCCTGTATTACTCACCTTTCATTGAGAAGTAAAAAAAAGTGTCATTTTAAAGTGAGCAATTTGTTGGTAACAGAGCATATTAATTGGTAAAAAAATTAATTCTCCAGCCCCCTACGCCCACATTTAGTACCTATCTTCCCATCTCTATTTATTAAAATGTGAGCAAATAAATAAAAATAAAAATTAATGTGTTAACATTTATATGAGCTTTCAGAATTCATTAACTGGTTACTCATATGTTCCTCATTTGATGTCTTAATATCTCCTTGTCCCTCCACAGAATAGATGCAGGTTAAATACTGTATGTGCTGTAAAGCATAACATTACTGTTAGTTTGATGTTCACAGAAATCTTAACTTGTGGGCTGAATACAAGAAATACGTTGTGGAACTTCTAACTAGGGATAGATACACATCTAGTGATTTGTTTATTGTACTAATGTATTTAAACATATAATCCAACAGGTCGACACGGTAAACATGACTCAGCCAAACGATCCTCTATTTATGTCTCTGATGCTGTTCATGTTACAGTATTAAAAATTCTCTAGGGACAACATGGCCATTGCTTATGCTTCTTGTTGTGGTGTTTTCGTTTTTGCTTGAGGATGAGCTTTAATAGCATGAAATCTGAATTTTAATCACAGTTTTAAGAGTCTGGGTCTTGATGGCTCTAGTCTTCCCAATGATTTTTTTTTCTAAAATGATGTATTTCTATTTTTAACATTTTACTATTTCAATAACATCTTAATTTATATTGTAGTCAACCACTTATTTGCTCTACTAAATGAATTTAATAACTTAAAAAGTAAAAAAAAATACTATTCCAGTAAGAAGATAAGCAAAAACTATACACAAGATGTTAAATTCACTCATAGAAGGTTAATTTTTAAAAAAAACAGATGCATTTATAATTTGAAAGGCAAGTTTTGGAGGAGTGGGGAAATGAGATAAATTTCTCATCAGCAGGTTCACTCCCCAAATGGCTACATCCACCAGGGTTGGGAAGACCAAAGCTAGGATCCAGGAGTTTTACCTTGCTGTGTCATATGCATATCAGAGCCCCACGTATTTGGGGGCATCTTCCACTCTTTCGCAAGTGGATAAAGATGAATCAAAAATGCAGCAGACAGAACTCAAATGAAATTCCAGCCTAACAGGTAGCAGCTTAACCTGCTGTGCACAATTCTTGTGCCCTACAGTAAATTGTAAAGCTGTTGTGAAAGCACTAAAATTATATAAGCATCTAATTCCTAACAATTTTTTTGACAAACATTTAAAGCAAAGTTTGAAAAACCACTGAATTTGCAGCAAAACTAATCTACTTAGGCATTTGTTTCTTGCCAGAGAATAAATGGGCAAAGGCATGAATAGACAGTGCTTAAAGAAAAAAGTACATGAATAAAGTTCAATAGCGCTAGCCATCAGGGAAATCAATGAGATATCATCTGACTCTTGTGAGAATGGCTATCCAAAATACAGAGAACAGCAAAATGCTGACAAGCATGTTGAGAAAGGAGAACTCTATTATACTGTTGGTGAGAGTGTAAATTAGTATACTGATTGTGGAAAACATATGAAAATTTCCTTTTGTTTCTTTGCTTTAGTTTTTAGTGATTTTTTTAAAGCAGATAACTAACTTTCATTTTACCTTAAATTCAAAGGCTTAGTGCTTCGGAAAACAGAGCTCATTAACCAAAAAAGCCACTGGCTACAGTTTAATAGGAACACAGGAATTAGTCATAAGCAGTGATCAAATGAAAATATGTCAACTTATCCACATGCAATAAACTCCAAGATAATGAAGGTCACACACAGTGAGTGAGGGCAGCTCTGGGGCTTAAACCCAGAATTCTCTCAGGTGTAGGACTCAGCTGATCACTTCTGCACACTACAAACATCCCTCCTTCTGGTGCTGGACTCTAGGCTCTCTGCTCAAGAAGAACAGTTTTCAGCCAGGACACCACCACACAGCTGGGAGGGAGGCAGTCTGGCCTTCTCTCCTTGCGTAGAGCTGTGGTTCCATTAGCTCCACCTCAGTAGGGGACCATCAAATACTCACAATCAAAGCCCTTAGTGATAGGGAGTTACGACCAGGCATAGCACCAATTTCTTCCTGTCACTTTCAGAAAAATGATACCACATTCTCCTGTACACATGGGGTTTATTTTTTTGCTTGTTTGTTTCAGTGAACTTCAAACATAAATGTCACATGAAATACCACTGTGTATTTTCAAAAATTTACATAAGCAAGGATTTGGAGATAGGAACAATCAATTCACAGAAAATTAAATGCAAGTGGACAATAATCATGAAAAATCCTTAAACTTGCTGAGTATTTTTTTTAAGATTTATTTTTTTATTGGAAAGGCAGAATTATGGATAGGAGTAACAGAAAGATCTCCCATCTGCTGGAAGGTAAGCTGATCCAAAACCAGGAGTGAGAAGCTTATTCTGGTTCTCCCACATGGGTACAGGGTCCCAAGGCTTTAGGTCTCCTTGCACTACTTTCCCAGGACGCAAGCAGGGATCTGGAAGGGAAGTGGAGTACCCGAGGTTCCCAGGATGCAAGCAGGGAGCGGGAAGGGAAGTGGAGTATTCCAACTGCCCACACCTCATGCTGTTCCTGTATATGAAAGTTGGTAAAAATATAAACCTTAAAATCTATTACAATAAATTCTCACAGTTCTTGTGAAGGGTTGGGTGCAATATTTAACTGGTTGTTTTGGGGGGAAGGGGCGGCTATATCTCATTTAAATTTAAAATGTTATCCTTTTATATTAGTTGATAATGATGAAAGTCTTCAGATGTCTGAATCAGAAAAGGAGTAGCATGAACGGAAGGATAAATGGGACAAATCTATCAGTTAGCTACCCTAGGACAAACCACCACCAACAACAACTATCGCACATTCCTGAATACTGATGGAAACGTTGAATCAGATTGAATCAGAACCACAAGCGGAAGATCCTATAGGCCCCACAGCAACATGGTTACAATCAAAGCAGCAAGCACTTCTCCTAAGGAATCCCTCCATTATCCACAGACTGTGTGGCTCCTCTCCAAAGCCAGTCTAGTCTCAGTAGAAAACATTTAGCCTCGCTGGCTCTTAGCAATAAGTCCAGTAGACACACTCCCAGATTCTATCCAGTCCTTCTGCAGGCACCTGTGGGAACTTGTTTTGCTTAAGGCTCCCCACATGGAAGAAACATTTCAACTTGAGTGTCTCTCCTGGGAATTTACTCTGGGAAAAATGCTTTATTTCTGTCAAATTATAGAAACAGAAGTACTCACTGGACTAAATATGATCTCATGATTCCATTTGTGGTTTGACTAATACATAATATTATTCAGTCAGACAACACTGCATTTTATTACATCATGCATCATATAGATTAATGAAATGTCATGAGTTTAGTTACATAAAATTTTTCTTGGTAAAATAAAGGAGATTCAATTTAAACAACTGTCACTTGTCCTGCGTTTGGCTTGTGAGCTGTGTAAAAAAGTTCTATTCTGGAATAATTTTATACTTAAAGGACTGCATAAAACATACACAACTACACACATGTACATAAATACTGCCTTCCCAGGCCCCTAGCAGGGAGCTGGATGAGAAGTGGAGCATCCTGGACATGAACAAGAGCCCATCGAGGATCACAGCACATACGACGTGAGGACTTTAGCCACTAAGCTACTGCGCCTTACTTAACTCTTTAATGTCCCAACTTTTCCAAAACTCTTTTAATTGCCAGATAGAATTGTGTTCCTTTGATGTGCTTTTTTCTTTTATTGCATATATCTTTAACAAGATGCTTAATTTTAAAATATGATTATGTATTTGTAGATTAGTAAATATTATTGCGTGGTGCACAGTAATGAATAATATTATTTATTTAAAATGATTTACATGCTCTCCCACCACTGCACTGAGACTGAGTTGACATGTACCATGAGCCTTTTCAATTCTTTGTATAACTGACTCTCCTTGAGTTCAGGCAGAATCTGTGAATTGTTCCTAGGTAAGACATGAATGTGAAGAGATGTTTCAGGTGCAATTAAGCATCCCATTCAGTTTATTTGAAGTTAGTTGAAGGGAGATCAACCTGGACAACCTGACTTAATCAAATGAAGCCTTTGGAGCAGGCAGGGGCTCTCCTTGGAGTGAGGCATGCTCATGCTGACCTTACAGGAAAGCAACGGGCCATACTAGACTGTACTGAAAACTACGTCGTAGGTAATTCTGGCAGCCTTTAACACTGGATGGAGACTCCAAATGACAATGAGAATTCAGGTCTCCCATTCATTTGGCTAGCAATGAGACAATTCAGAAGTGGATCCACCCATATCAGAACTCCAAACATCTTGATTGCTGCCATGAAGGGCCTAGGGTAGAGGATCTAGCTCCTTCATGTCAGAATTCGGAACTGTAGCCAATGTAAGTAAATTATGTTGCTTTAAAACACATGGTTTGTGGAAAATTTGTTATGCAGCAATAGAACTGATAAGTAAACCTAAGGGTGGGAATTTGATATAGCAAAGGACTGCATAGGGTGAAGACACTGCTTGGGGTGCCAGCGTCCAGTACTGAAGCTCCTAGGTTCAGGTCCTTGCTTTGTTTCTCACTCAGCTTCTTTGGAATGTGACTTAGAGCCTGCATGCCTTGGCTGAAATACTTGGGTTGTTTCCACCCTTGCAGGAGACCAAGACACAGGTCCTGGATCACAGCTTTGTCCTGCCCAGGCACAGCTTCCATGAGCATCTGAGCAGGTGACAGATCTTATTGTGTCTCTGTGTCTTCTAAATAAATGAAAGACACTTTAAAAAAATAAGGGAACTTTTTTTTTACTTTTTGAATATTATTGTTAGTGACAAATTAACCCAATGAAGGTAGAATGTTTTAAAATTATGACTGCAAATACTGTTGAGGAGAACAAAAGGGAGAAGAATGGGGGACGCAGTGGCAAAAGATTCACAGTCATTTTCTTGCACTGTATAAATGTAATGCATAAAAATCTGTGCTATTTATATCAATACCATTTTTAAACGTTAAAGAACTGTAGTTTCCGTAGATTTTATAAATAGTAAAATGAAAAAGACAATGTGGGAACCCAGTTAACAAACTGAACAACTGATCAGGTACAGAGACTGGGAAGGCAAATAAAAATGATGTCTAGCATCTTAAGGAACAGGTGAATAGCAATAAGACCCAGACACAGTTTAGGAGAAAATGGATGTGATCTGTTTAGGAAAATCTGAATAATACTTGTGGAAAGACTTCCAAATGGAAAATTCCAAGCTGGCCAAAAAAGTCTGGATATCTGGCAAGAATATCTGCAGATGGCTAGCCAAAGAAAATGTGGTACGTTTACACTAAGGGATACTAGTCAGTCCTAAAAAGAATGAGATCCTGTTTTATTGTAACGCAATGGACGCATCCAGAAACCATTATGCTTTGTGAAATAAACCACTTCTCCAAATACAAATATCATGTTTTCTGCCGTGCAGCGGTTAATATATAAAAAAAAGTAGAGGAACAAATTGAAATCTTGTGAATTGATGTGATTTTCAGCCATTGCTTTTACTTGCTGGATATTATGGCTGGTGATTCATTAAGGCTATCCCTATAGAGTGAGATGAAATTATGTCTTTGTGAAAGTGACACAAAAAAGAAAACAATTTTACCAATGAGATACACAAAATCTGTTGTTGTTATGGCAATAGAAGATTTTAAAATGTCAATTAAAAAAATAAAAACAAACTGAATAACTCATTTGTAATACTGACATCGCCACCTAGACACCTGTGACTTTCAGAAAATCCTATCATTTCTCAATAATATAATACAACATTCCACATCAGAAGCATGCCTATGCATATCATAGAGACTGGTCTGAGAGCTACTTCATACAGTGTGTTACACATCTTTGCGATTACCAATGATATCTGCTCCCTTACAACACAATAGATTCAAGGAAATTATTAGAGTGAAAAAATATGTAGACGTAACAAGAACGTTATGATGAGCTGGATGAGAACGGCGAATTGGAACACTGACATGACACGTTTATGTTAGTATGCCGACTTACGTTGATCCTTGGGAATTCCTACTGCGTGAATATATATATATACTTACATACTTTTGCCTCCATTTTAGTCCATTTCTTCTTCCCATTGCTAATGAGTAGCAGATTGTAACAATTCTATCCTCAACTAATAATACATGGATCTGATTCCCAACTCAGAGAAATCTCATTTTCAAGAAATATTTGAACCTGGTCTTTGATCATATTCAGAGTACTCTGCCTCAAAAGTCTTGCCTTTGCGTAAACAAGAAAAGCATCACAGAAAACTACATGTGCAAATGGGAATACAGAATAAAGAGAGCTAGTGGGAGGTTAGAAAACCAAACATTAAAAAAGAAATGGAAACATTCTTGCCTGTGATATATTCACATTCTTCAATATACAAGAATTCTAACAAAAATAGCAATATGTGAACGGAGGAATTTGGGTACAATATCAGAATTTGAAATTAAAGAATCTGGTTAAAACTTATTGGGATAAATTGAAATAAGTATGAAATCAATTTTTATAATATTAAAATATACATGCAACATGCATCCCTGCTTCCAGACAAAACATGGATTCCCAATGAAACTGTTGGGTAAGTGAACACAATGGGATGCTGGGCTGCCTGACTTTGTACCAGCAATGTTGGGGTACACTTAAATAAGAGACTGGTGGAATTGTAATTCCTTATGAAGGGTTATATCACTGTAGTAAAATGGGGAAAATCTGTCGGGGGTGGGAGTTTCAGGGGAAATCTCACTCTATACAAAATTACAACACATAATTCAAAAACTCAAAATAAAAACATGTATATTATAATATAATATATATATTCATATATACAGATAAAAGAAAATGCCATTGTAAAAGGTATATGGGAGTGCAAGCTATGTAGAGCTTATTTATAGCCTTTTTTTTTACTAACACATTTATATTTTATTTTTTAAATATTTATATTTTAAAGTATTAACTTACCAGAAGTTTTGAAAATACTGACACCTTAAAATAATAAACATAAGATGATTATTTGTAAATGATTCCTGGGTGTCAAAGAAAT
Organism: Ochotona curzoniae; assembly: GCF_017591425.1. NCBI lineage: Eukaryota > Metazoa > Chordata > Mammalia > Lagomorpha > Ochotonidae > Ochotona > Ochotona curzoniae. Next base: position 14,566,678 of record NW_024466502.1, read on the forward strand.
CTCAGGGTTTTTTTTTTAAGATTTATTTTATTTTTATTGGAAAGGCGGATATACAGAGAGGAGAGAGAGGAAGATCTTCCTTCCGATGATTCACTCCCCAAGTGAGCACAATGGCCGATGCTATGCCGATCCAAAGCCAGGAGCCTCTTCTGGGTCTCCCACGCAGGTGCAGGGTCCCAAAGCCTTGGGCCGTCCTCGACTGCTCTCCCGGGCCACAGGCAGGGAGCTGGATGGGAAGCGGGGCTGCTGGCATTAGAACCTGGCACCCATATGGGATCCCGGGCGTGCAAGGCGAGGACCTTAACCACTTGCGCCACCGCGCTGGGCCCAAAATCTCAGTTTTAAATTGGAACTTATTTAAAATATATGATTTTATAAATTTTGATCATTGAAGAATGCCTAATAGCAGCCAGCATTGTAGTGATTGCAATATTAATCAAAATTCAAATACCAGAAGTATAAATTCAAGACTGAGTTCAATAATATATGATTCAACCAATAGTTGAATCATTCCCTATTATTCATTATTCATTATTTTTTCTAAGCCATTGTTAGCCAATACCTGAAACTAAATTCAAACCATATATTGTTATTTTTAATGAAGATTTTAGTTCCTGGAAATTACCTTGAGCAACTTGGCAGTCTTGCTTTCTGGTCTTGAGAAAATGCCAATTCAACATCAAATGATACATGTTTTTACAAGATTTATTAATTTTCATTAGAAAGTCAAATATAGAGAGAGGAGGAGAGACAGAGAGGAAGACTATCCGTCTATTGCTTCACTCCCTGAGTGGCCACAATGGCAGGAGCTGAGCCAATCCAAAGCCAAGAGACAGGAGCTTCTTCTAGGTCTTCCACATGCATGCAGGACTCCAAGGCTTTGGACCGTCCTCTACTGCTTTCCCAGGCCACAGGTAGGGAGCTGGATGGGAAGCAGGGCCGCTGGAATTAGAACCAGCACCCATATAGGATCCTGGCATATGCAAGATGAGCACTTTAGCTGCTAGGCAACCACATCGGATCCTATGTGATTATTTTTAAAAATTACTTTTTGGAGCAGGCGCAATGGCTAAAATTCGTAATCCTCAATATTAGCACCGGTGCGTGTACTGGTCACTTCATTGCCCATCTAACTGCCTGTCTGTGTCCTGGGAAGCAATAGTGCATGACCAAATCCTTGGGACTCTGCATCCACGTGGGAAAGGCTCTGGCCTTTGCCTCTGTTTGGGGAGTGAACCAACAGGTGGATGATCCTCCTCGCCATCTCTGCTTCTCTCTGTATATCTATCTTATAAATAAAAATAGAATAAAAAATAAGGAATTACAAAAATTACACTTTAATTTTAACTGCTTCAATAAGATTCATAGAGAAAACTCTAAGAACATAATATTTCCTTCCCCCATCCTTATTTCCTCTTCCTCAACTCTCTTTTTTCTCATATTCTTTCTTTTTTCAAAGCTTTTAAGAGGATGTAGCTAAACATGCACAGCAGTGAAAAAATTTAATACTTCACCAAATAAAAGGTTTAACAACTAAAATACACATACACCTTAGTTTAGTGAAAATAACAGAGGCTATAAAAATAATGGAAAAATGACCATTTCACTGAAATACTGCAAGTTTTAAAATAATAAACAGATCATTAAAACGTTAGCACTATAACATATGTAACCATTGGTTTGACAAAGTAAACAACAAAGTTTTAGAAAATGATTTTTGCAGCAACACTGATTTATACGGATAATTCTTTGTTTTTCTTTTTGTTTATTTCTTTCAACTTTAGCATCAACATATACAGGAAAGCATGCAGTATTTGCCTTTCTGAATTTTTATTAACTTGACTCAATATCATGTAATGCAGTTGTGTCCATTCTGCTGAAACGGATACGGTTTTATTTTTTTTTAAGGCTGAATCATATTTCATTGTACATATATATCACATCATTTACTCCATTTCTCTGGTGATCTACACTTCGGTTGACACCCGAGGACAGATACTGTGAATTGTGCTGCTGTAATATGGCGGTGTAGATATCTCTTTGATACTTTTTATTCAATGTTTTGCGAGTAAATGCAATGATGGGCTTGGTTGATCACACGGCAAGTCTATTTCTAGTTTTCTTTAAAAAAAATAAATCTCCACAATATTTGGAACAATGGCGGCACTAATTTACATTCCCGCAAAGTTATGTATTTACCCATAAAGAGGATAATGAGATTTATAAACAAAATTCGTCAGCATGATTTTACATTAATAGTAAAGAAAATTCCTTACCAAATGTATCCGGAACACAAGTCATGATTTATTTGGTCGGAAGATTCAATCATTATGAAATGAAATACACAAAAATGAAAACTTAGGTGCCTAAGTGTTATGTGTAATATGCTCTGATTCACATTTGCTTTTAAAGAAAGAAATGTGGCAAACTGATAGCACTTAAAATACAAATAACAATAAATTTGGCAAATTGTCAAAGAAGATAAAAAACTAAAGTATACGAAACATAATTTTCTCTGGTTATGTATGTGTGTGTTTATATAAAATTGTATTAAGAAGTTTGAGAAAAAATACAGTTATTTTGGCAAAAAATTGAAATGCATGTACATGTTTTTCATGCTATTAATTTCATTATCTTTTAGAAGGTCCCTGCTTTGTACAAATTTGAATTTTTTTGCAGCAAAATATCATTATGTTTTAATTTCATTTTCTTAATCTTTCAAGCACATGATATACAAACAAATACATACTTCAAACACTCACACATTTAGGTCAATTTAATCAAAAATTTTATTATCTGTAATGCAAGCAAAAAAAAAAACAAATTAGTTGGCATTTTAAAGAAGATAATTAACGGATATTCCTCTGCATATATTGCGATTGAGAAGATTATAAATATTTTTGCATTGGACAGGGTGGGACTGGATTTATGAGTTACAAAGACTGGAAGCTGATTGCCTTCACAATGTTTATTCCACTAAAGGAGGTGGAATGTTTGACTGATGCGTGAGCCACAAACCTTTGAATTAATCACAGAAACTGACAAAACACAGCAGGATTCCCTACATAACACTGCAAATACTTTGTGTTATTCATGATATATTTATCATATTGGACTATCTGTTAGGACTCTTACTCTGCTGCTTCTCAACATCTAAAAAACTCTTCAGTACTTCAGGCCAGCAGGGACTGATACGTGACAAGATGTTTAACCCAAGCAGTTGTACAAGTCAGTGGAAGCAAAAATCTACAAACTTTACCACCCTTCACTACTACGAGCATGAATACTCTGATCAGCAAATGTTTTACATGTGCAGTTTGTAGTATTAAACTCTATACAAATACTTTATATTTTAATTTAAATGTATACTAGCTACCTGTTTCATCCACATTTTAGTATGATACAAAAATGCAGGGTTTTTTTTTATACAATACGTTTCTAAAATAATATTAAGGTCTGAAAATTAATATCTTACTGTGTATTTTATTACTTATTTCATTTTCCATAATAATGCTTATAGAAACAAATTACAAAAGTGACATTTCCATCACTTAACCTTCAATGAAAACTGTCTATTACTAAATGAAGAAAACACAGATTTGAACCAGTAATCGAGAAACATTTATAAATGCATTATTAGAAAAATAATAAAAAATAAATTATTATTATGGCAGTTTGGTTGACCTTTCAAACATTATCGTTATTTATTTGCAAGGTAGAGGGACAGGAAGAGATAGAACAGAGATAAGATAAATATCCTATATGTTCTGGTCACTCCTAAATTCAGCAGTAACTAGGACTGGTCCAGCCTAAAATGAGGAGCCTGGATCACAGCCCTGGTTTCCCAAAGGGGAGACAGAAACTCAGCCCCTTGGGCATTATCCAGCACCACCAACAGCGCATATGAAAAGGAAGATGAACTGGAAGCAGAACAGACATTCAGGTACACGCTCCACCTATCCCCAGCTCTGTGCCAAAAGCCTGCTCCTGAGAGATCCCTTTATCAATAGGAAGGACTTCATGGACAAACCCTGACATTCAGCCTGTGACACATCTAGCTCCCTAAAGTGTGGCTTTAAATGACAATAGATTCTATATTTCCAGATGAAATCTTCAATAAATAACTGCACTTATGGTAATATAACAATAACACAGTGAATTTTTGGAGAATACATTATTTCAAAATATTTCAGGATTCAGATGGGGAAGTCACAGACTAATTTGAGATTTTAGGAAATACATCTTTAATTGACACACAATAATACATATGGGGACCCAGTCAGCTTTTCCCTCCACATCAGATTTGCAATATGGGTAGTTATAGCATACTGTATATGTATCATCAACAGTTATTTTCTATGATATGAAACAATTCATTGAAAAAATAAACTGACAAATCAGCGCAAAACATTGAGGAAACATACCATGACATAAATTGCAGTTTCTAAGAAAAAGAAGTTGACAGCCTCTCCTACAATATGATTAAATTTACTTCCAAAATCTAGTAATTTTAAAACCTTATCCAATGATACTTAAAAAATTGCTTAATGTAATCCATGTATAGCACTTGTGAAATCAACTCCTAACTCTTTTTTTAAAATGCTATATATGTTTATGCTACTATAGAATCATAGCAGTATGCTATAAAGTATTCTTCATTTTATACCTCAAGTCCACACATCTGTATTTTTTCTCCTTCCTGAATCTCAAGAGTCATTTTTCAAGCCTAAAAACTATGATAAAAAATACACGGAGACTGTCATGCCAGTACTGTGGCATATTGGGTTAAATTGCCACCTGTCACACTGGCAGTCCATACATAATAACTTCTCCACTTATGATTAAGCTCCTGCTAATGGCATTAGAAAGCAACCAAAGATGGCTCAAGTTCTTGCCACACACAAGGAGGACCTGGAAGAAGCTCCTGATTTCCAAAGGCTCAACATTGGCCCACTGTGACCACCTGGGAAGCAAAGCAGCAGATAAAAGCTCGCTCGCTCTCTCTCTCTCTCTCTGTCTGTCTTTCAATCTTTTACCCTGGGTTTCAAATAAACAAATCTCTAAAAATACATAGGAAGACTAAAGATGAAAAGCAGAAAACAAAGGAAAATTACAAGGTGCAATTTGGCTGGGCAGCAAGTTGCCACTTGGGAGGCTAGCACCCCAAACAGAGTGTCTGGCTGTAGAGCCAGCATCCTCTTATTCAGATTCCCACTAAGACACATCTTGGGAAGCAGCAGGTGTTAGCTCAAGTGCTTGTGCCATCCCTGATATTCAGCTTTCCAGTTCCTTGCTAAGGCCTGGTCCAGCACTGGCTGCTCCCAGCATTTGAAGAGTCAGCACTGATGGAAGGCCACTTTCCCTTTTTCAATAAAATGAAACCACATAAAAATAATATTTTAAAAGTAAAGTTACAAAACCTCCAGTATTATGATACAACCAATGAAGTCCCAATGAAAGACAGTTTTCAATTCTGTCAATAATGTGAAATACCCACTTCAAAGTGAACCTACGTAGCATATTTATTGCTCAATTCCAGTCTTTACGTATGGGAAGACGGGGAGACAATGCGCTACTGCAGGCAACAGACACAGATACGCTACGTTGATCTTGCCCTAGCACAGCTTGTCATCCAGCCGCTCAGAGCTCTGCTCATGGCTACAGGCAGCATCAGAAATCAACTCGGCAGAGAGTCGCTCTGCCCAGACTTACAGCCTTCTCACACATGTATCACATGCAATGACAGACTGAAGTAAGAAAATGAGGCAGCTAAAAGGCATGTGCAGTGCTTTGAGAGGATTAAAGACCCAGCCATGTCATTCCAACATGGGACAAGTCATTTTATCTCCAGAGCTCCCTGTGAACTAGACTAAAGCTGGGATCCAGCACTTTCTTCCAGCCAGCTTCTCCTGCATTCCCTAGTCCTGATTCCTTCTCACTTCCCCTGGGAGTGGTCCAAGGTGTTCCCTAATTAATATGTTGGCAAAATAAACTCCATCTCAAAATCTGCTCAAGAACACAGGGAATACTGGATTGCAGGAAACATCAATACTCTGGAAGAATAATTGTAATAGAGTTGTTAGGAAACAAGCTACTGTGACTAGTGCTGGAAAAAGGGTTTAGGAAAGCAAAGCAATAACTCTCCAAAGTAGAATCTTAGAAAAGGGATAGCAAGTAGTAGTTGGAAGCCAGAAAATGCAAAGGCAATAGAGCACATTCAAGAGAGGAAAGACTCAATCACATCTCTAAGGTAAAAACATCGGAGGAATGGGAAAAGCTGAAGGCAAGGTATGAGATGCAATATTCAAGGGTGAAAAGATACTAGACAAAATAAAAGGTAAGGACAGGTCAGAACTTCAGGTGAAACACCTGTTACAATAACAAAAAGGCTCACTGATTCTCCACTTACAGGAAAGTGAATGGACTGGTGGTATAAAATATTGCTAATCATAAGCCCGGCGTGATAACCTAGGGACGAAATCCTCACCTTGTATGCACCAGGATCCCATATGGTGCTGGTTCCTATCCTGGCTGCCCCACTTCCCATCCAGTTCCCTGTCTGTGACCTAGGAAAGCAGTACAAGATGGCTCAAAGTCTTGGGTTGCTGCACCCAAAGAATCTGGCTCCTGGCCTCAAATCAGCTTAGCTCAGGCCTTTGCAACCACTTGGAGAATGAACCAGTGGACAGAGGATCTTTCTGTTTCTCCTTGTCTCTGTGAAATCTGCCTTCCCAATAAAAATAGATAACTAAATGTTTAAAAAAAATGCTAGTGATGCCTTGTGTTCTTACTTTTAAGAAAAATATCATTTTCTGAAAAATAATTGTATTTTGAGAATTATCAAAGTTATCACTTATTTGAATACTGTATTTATTACAGGGAATGCACTGCTGAAAATACCATACTCCATCTGAACCTCTCTGTTATATATTTTAGTTCACCCCTTTTGACCTCAACTTAAAAAAAACCAAGACATGATTCAATACTGAGAAATAAGCTGTGTCTGAACGCATAATTCTTGGGATGGCCTCGTGGCACCGCACATTTAAGATGTCAGCATGTTAAGATGCAAGTACTGGTTCAAGTTCCTACTGCCCCACTTCTAGAAGGTGACCCTCATCCTCGCACCACTGACATTCATGTGGGAGCCCCACGGGGTGTTCCTGATCTTTTTGGTTACTTGGGGAAAAAAACAGTGGATGTGACATCAGTCTATGTTTTTCCCCCTCTCTCTGTAATCTGCCTTTCAATTAAACAAAATAAACCTTTTTAAAAAAAAGGAAATCAGAATTTTAAATGGTCATATTTATGTGAGCCTCTTTTTAATGCTTTGTGGTATGTAACGACATGAATGGTGGATCATGGATTTAGCTTGGAAATAATATGTTTCTGATTGGATTCTGGAAATCTAAGTGGAAAAATGCTTATCAAAAACTAGGAAAATAACTGAGGTCAAGAAAGAATTAATAATTTTATAGAAAGTCTAAATAGATAAGCCACACACCTCTGCATAAGATAAGAAATTATATGAACATAGAAAAGTTTCAGGAAACTTGAGGAATAAGAAATAAAAGTCAGTCTAGAGGACCAATGGGATTTTAAAATACAATGTGAATATCACTGAAAGATGTCATGATTCCTGATAAGGCTATGAGGGTGGCTAATATAAAGCTATCTCAGAATGGAACTTGCTTTTGAACAGAAGGGAACCACTAAGGTATAAATACAGGGTATTGAATGCTGCTTTTCACAAATGCACTAATGTTATCCTTAGTGATAGCAGGAGAGGAGAATATAATAGCCAGAATGTACCTTCTGGAATGCAGATGTACTGTTGTGGAGGCAGACTGTTTTACGTGTGCAGGAATTTAGAGCCTCCTGCCATGAGGTGGTGGTGTGCAGATTTGAAATCAGCCATGCATTGTTAGGAAAATGTCAGCCACATCTGGCACAGAGGCACTAAACTCTAGATAATTCACACATACTCTTTCTTTGGGGAAGGTGACACAGTATGAATTCCTGGGAGACATTTTACCTTTTAAATCCAGATGTTGGAATGCAATAATCCACTTACTTTAAAGACTTAGTGGACATTAGCTATTTCTCTTACTTACTTACAGTATTTGTTCTTCCACTCATGGTCCATAAAGATTAAAGTGTTTCAAATATGTCAAGCCATGAAAATGCTTTTGTAAACTTACGTTCTCAAAATTGCACATAATACATAATATTATATTTTACTTGCTGCTATTCCCTATACATTTGTAAATATAATACTTACAAAAATATTTCTAAAGCTATAGTGACCTTATGCTACCCTGAATATCTATTAACTAAATATATATCAACATCATTTACAGCAAATGAAAATATAGTGACTTATTATCAATATAATTTACATATCTTCATCCTCCCAAAATTCATACTCTGAAACTTAGCAATTGCATTCGGGGTAGAGCCTTTGGTGGGTGAGGTTCTGCCAACACAAATCTGATTGATAAAAAGAGGCCTCAGAAGACACCAGTGATCCTTTTACAAGTGGAAATAGAGAAAAGGCATTCTTTGCAAAGGGGAGAAAAAGTTTCATTGTTTATTAAAGATGCAGTGTAAGGGACTTGTTATGTGACAGCCCAGACAGTAGAAGATGGTGACAGTAAGGCTGGGTCTTTTGAAACATCCCTGGACATGACCGTGTGACCTGACCTGTGCCATAACCTTGGTTCTTGGAACGTCCCAAAAGTGGAAGTAAAAGAGCCTATCCAAAAGGAAATGTCTCACGTTGGTATGTGGCTCATACTGATTGGACATTTTAGGCTGCATGATGTTTAAACTGATCGGGTATCCATGTTCTGTGGAGCTATAGTTGATAGAATAATTTGTATTTTACACTGATGTTCGCTCAGCTGATCAAATGACACCTATGATATATCAATGTTCTCTTAGTTGATTGGATGACTGGTACTTAAAAGCTCCTGAACATGGCTGATTAGGGCTGCTCTCCTCTTCCAAATGTATGGGACAGTCCACTGGCTGATGAATAAAGACATCTGAGCTTCTAAGAAACTGCCTCTGACTCATTTCTGGGATGGATTGGGTCAACTCACAACACTTACAGCAGTGTGACCAAAATAAGTCAGAAATGCTGCAATAATTTCATATAAAAATTCTGTATTTTATAAAAATTATTTCATCCCAAATGTATTAAGAATATTATGGTATACACTTCTGAGGCAATCCAAGCCTGCTGAAATCTCGGTCTCACCATCAAGCAAATGGTTGGCACCAGAACTGCCCACCCATTTCCTAACTGGTTAAGAGACCACCAATGGAGAACCTTTTACCTGTGCGTTCCCAACCAACAATGAGGGGTCAGGGAAGGCTTGAAAGCCCACGAACCTTCCTCAAACCTTTGGTGTCTCTCCCTATCTCCTTTCAACAGGCACCCACCTCCCAGCTTCCCCTAAGGAGGTGCTTCCCCTTCCTTCTCCCCATTCACCTGGTCACCCACAGAACTTTTCTGATAACTCACCCACCGAACATTTCTGATAATACTTCAAATCATTTATACTAGTTAATACTAACTATAATGGGAAGATAGGTACTATTTCTGTATTTTTTAAGATTTCATTTAATCAAGGACATTTTATAGTTCTCACTGGCAAAAAGGGGATTCACACTCTTGCAAGCTGACCCTCAGAGCTCTCCTTTTAGCTACCGGTTATACTGTGAACATAAGAAGTTCAGAAATTATCTATAAACATAGAGGTAATTAAGGCCACAGCCCAGACCTGACTCCCAGCCAAAACTGACCTTTCCACAAACTCTCCCGTATAAGCTAGAGCCAACTCAGTTAAAATATTTTGTCTTGAACCACAGTAGTAGAAAACACACTCCAACAGATATCCCTTATAAGATGAAACTGTCTTTGAAAAAGGAAAAGAAAGAAACGTTGAAACCTAGTTTTGAAATACCTCAAGGTGAAGACAAACCCCTATATTCAAGCATGGCCCAGACCAACGTCCTTGCTCCTGACCCCAGGTGGCCTTATCTGTCTCCCTTAGTACACAGTGTCCTTGCCTGCCTTTTACCAAAAGCAGTTCACTGATTCAAGGGAGTGATTTACACGAGTCATTTGCTTCTCCTATAGATAAGAAGCTTAACAGTCAGTACTGTCTGGAAGGAAATCCTGTAACTACAGTAAAGCAACCTCTCCCAGGATGAGCTAGAGCACACCAGGTTATCCTAAATTCCCAGAAGATACCGGCACCCCTGACCAATTAAGAACCTTGTATGGACACACCTCTCAGCCCCAACTGTCTATCTTTGGAAACCTTCACCCCTAATTAAGGGGGAGCTTGAAAACTAAGCAAGAGTTTCCCAATCCCTTGGTTTGCAGCAAATGCCTACTTTCCTTCAACATTCTAATATCAGTGATTGGCTTTCTGTGCCTTTTGGAGTAATCCCAAATGCAAGGTGGGGCTTCTATAAAATGCCTCCAACCAGTTTGGAGTATTATTTTACAGTTTTTAAAAACTTAAATAAAAGCAAGCATCTGAATACTTAGGACCTTTATCTGTTTTGCTCCTTTTATTCCTCTGGTTAACTTCCTAACTATCCTAAATAGCTACAATGTCCTTTCCCTCTGAGCCCCTCCTCCCTGAAACCCTTACCCCCAACCATTTCTAGAAGAAAGCTCCCCCACAGCTAACTCAATGGATATTTTGGGTCCCCTTTCTGATTTTCTTCTATTGTTGTGTTGATATGAGAACCTAAGTGAACTAACCAACCACTAGCCATATTTCTTCAGAGAGCAGTAATGGGAAAACACTGAGGGAGCAGAGTCAAGAATCCCTATTAGCAAGCAGACAAAGGGAGCTCCCTGAAACCACACACATTCATAATTTTTACCTCCCTAAGGGAAATTCTGTACAAAATAAATTGTATTACATGTATACAGAGCAGTACTTTAAATGTAACTCCAGCTAAATTATTATAAACATATCCAGGATCCGAACCTCAGGGAATAAACTTTATGAATCCATATTTATAAGCACTGTTCACTTATTTCTTATAGTTCTCACCACTGATTTTAGAATGCTACAAGATAAAAATTTTCTCCTTAATACTTTATTTCATGATACTACTGTAAGACCCATCCCTGTTAGCTTTCAGTAAGTTCATAGAAGCTAAATAATTGATGATACACAGTTTGGATTCTTACAAGTTTACCTTCAACTTATAATGATATTATATCCACACACTTAAAGTTACTAGTATCTAATATAAAGAAGAGATGTGGCAGGTATGGCTTCATTTTGTGACAGTTAGATATACTACTAAGTAGCCAGAGCACCACTGTTGGAATAACAGAAGGGAAGTCAAATGGTTTACAGGTTTGCTTCTGCTGGCTGGCTGATTGATCCTGAGCAGACTAGACAGGAACATATCCGTGACCCTCTGATGGGTTTTGTTCTTGCTCTCTTACTGAATGGTAGCCAATGAGCCTCTCATAGAAATTGCACTTAAAAAACACCATTTTCTTGGTTCTTTCCTGACTTGAAGCCTCCCTCCTGATACTACACAGGTTTATTTACTAACATTAATAAAACATATTTATTAACATCTTTAATAAATTTTGCTATGCACACTATAAAAATTTTTCTTTCATGTGAAAAAAGAATTAGGATTGCCTTTATTTTTGCTGCAGAATTTCCTAAAATAGTTCGTCTTTCTCATAGCAAACAATGGCTAATTATAAAATCTTTACAGGAAGAAATTAACTCATGATTATCAAACCAATAGTCAAGGACCAGCAATACCTCTTCCATGTTAATGTTAATATTTAATTAGTGACATTTGATATTATAATTATATTTATTGTATGAAAACTAGTTCTACATTTGTTAGGTTTTTTGCCACAAGCCCAAGACATCAGACACCAGTGAGTCATGCAGGAGCTATTTACGCCAGCACCTAAGGTAGCCACAGGGAAGGGAGAGAAAGCAAGAGCAGAAACAGAGAGTGAGAGAGAGAGCTAGATAGATAGACAGACAGATACAGAGGTGGGGGGACAGAGAGAGAGCAGAGAGAAGAGCATGCCTGTGTAAAACAAGTCGAATAGAACCTCCACCCTTGTTCCTGTTCAGATGATTAGTTCCTTCCCTGCTTCAATGAAGATAATTACTTCCAGGAAACCCCTCCCCTTCCCTCCTCCCCTAGAGAAGAAGGTATATATACGTGGAGTAAAATAAAGAGCAGGAGGCACTCTTTTCCACCAAATGCGTGTGTCCGTGTGTTTCTTGAGCCAGCAGCCTGGCATTCCCAGTCCACCCAGGTCAGGACAGCTGCACCCGTTCAAATTCATAGTGTAACACTGTCACTTCTCTCTTAACGTCTTTGTCTTCCCCGGCCATTGTGTGCACAGTGCAGCTTGCTCAACTTCGTGGTACTGAAGTCATCTTTACCTGCAGTAATCCGACTTCTGCTTCCACTGATCACACACCTTGTCAGTTTAATTCACTGGGTATGACATGAGGCTTTAAGAAACGCCATGACTTAAAAGTATAAACAATATATAGTACTTGATAAACATAGTAAAGTAATAAACACGGCTTCTACCAGGTTATTGGGAGAAGGAAAAAGAATGTTACAGGAATGTACCCAATACAACTGAACAGGACACTTAAAAATGGCCGAGATGATACTATTTATGCCTTATTTACTTTTGTACTATTAAAGTTGTTTTAATAAAAATAAAATAATTTTAAAAGCTTCCAAAGCCCTAACTTCAGAGGGATCTACATACTTACTCATCTGATTTCTGGATTTTACAAACAAATTATAAAAAATATACTAATTACAGCAAACTATACATGTTGCTTGGACTAGTTGCTTCCAACAGCACATAAATGACAGCTGTTTATCTGAATACATTTAGTCAGTAATTGTATATATATTTTAATATTGAAATCTCCTCTTCCTATATCACTTATCCTGGAAACATATATCATGCTTCCTTAAGCCTGGGATGTGCACACTTACTAGAATGAAACAATTATATTAAATATCTAGCTTGCATTCTTTTTTTCTTAAAGATTTATTTATTTTTATTGGAAAGTCAGATATGTATACAGAGAGGAGGAGAGATAGAGAGAAATATCTTCCATCATTGATTCACTCCCCAAGTGGCCAATGCTATGGCTGGTGCTGCGCTGATCTGAAGCCAGGAACCAGGAGCTCTTCTAAGTCTCCCACACGGGTGCAGGGTCCAAAGGTTGTAGGCCATCCTCAACTGCTTTCCCAGGCCACAAGCAGGGAGCTGGATGGAAAGTGGGGCTGCCAGGATTAGAACCGATGACCATATGGGATCCTGGCACATTGAAGGCAAGGATGTTAGCCATTAGGCCATGGCACTGGGCCCTCTAGCTTGCATTCTTAAGCAATCCTTGTAAATATGACTTTGTTTATTTACAATGCCTCTGTTCCATTAAGTTTCAATGATAGACTCTCAGGAATTTAAAGCATAATGCTACCTCACTTAAATAGATAATTTCCCACTCAAAAACATGTGCAACTTAGAGTGACAGGATGGGAATGGAGCAAACAGTTCCAAATATCTCAAGTAGCAGATAACTTGAGTGTAATCACACTATTTATGATGCTTTAATAGGATGCTTAAAATCGCAGGAAGATTTGGCTGTCACGATTTTCATAAGAGTAGATACAAATGCACCTCTTTTTTCTTCATAATTTGAATGGTTTATTTCATTTCACACATCCTTTACTTGCTGAGGGAACTTTAACATGGTAACACAGAAAGCTTACCTAGCTCTGTGCTTCTAAATGCCAACTCGCAAAAAGATATCTGGAAGCCTACAACATTCACCTTTCTAATATTTGCTTAAAGCCAACTGGAATTAATGTTCTCTTCCCTCTTCTTCTACCTCCAAAAACAAATCTGTATACAGAACCTGCCACAAAATATATTGAATAAAGCCAGCATTGAACCCTACTACTCAAGCAGGAATTACATGCAGTAGTAAAATAGGACAAAATACCTTGACAGCATTTTATGTATTTGCTATTAAGCCACCCTTTGACATTAGCAAAATTTTGCAGGAAAACCCAAATTGCTCACTTTGGATTAGGAGCAAACTATTGAATATCTACTAGGATCCATTTGCCTGCTATGGAAGCATTAGCCCCACAATTTATAGAACATTTCCTTCAAATCAGGTATGCTTAATTTAATTTTATGGATAGATAACATTTCTAAAAAATTATCAACCTGCTCACCAAACAACATTGAATTTTCTGCTCTGGCCTCTGGGTAGTTAATTAGAAAAACAGGTTCCTCCCCCATTCTGTAATACATAAATATCCTCTAACCAACTTATTCAGAGACAGCAGAAATAGGACTCACAAAAATAAGTCTCTTGTCATGTGACATGCATAGATCTCTGACTACCCAGTCACAGACAAGAAAAGGCCCCCTTCCACCTGTACAAATGCCTAACTCAACCAAACAGAATCCAAGAATGAGCTACCTGGGGTGACAATTCTGAGCAAAAACACCATTTTGAGTATGTCATGAGTAATGAGAACAGCAGTACTTGCCATTTTGAGTATGTCATGTGTAACGAGAACAGCAGTACTTGGTTGCATTCTGGGGTGCTGTGTATCAAGGAAGTGGCTCTCTACCTCCCTACCTCATAAAAACCCTTACCCTATTTCCATAACAAGTCCGTTGACGGAACCTGTTGCTACAACACTGTCATATGCTGTAGCTTAAACTCCCAACAAAAATTGTCTAGGCTGTATATTGGTCTTTTAGTAATATTTTATATTTTATATAATATGTCAGAAACCAATCTAATTAATTAAAAGTACAATACAGATAAAATAACAAGTCAATTAATCCAAGATAAAATTCAGCAAACATAAATGTAATCTGGTAAGTGACTTTTCAAAAAGCAACCCACTAATATAAGCTACTTTCAGAAAAATAAAACCAATTTTCAGTACTTTAAGCCAATGCATGTATTTGAGATACAAAATAAGGGGGAAAAATGAGATTTTAGCTAAACTAATTATGGTATTCTCTCTTGGTTTGTAATGTTCATTTATACAATAAAATTCATCTTTAGGAATTCAGGGACTCATTAACTTTGCTAAACAAGGAATTTAGTTTTTTAAAGCTAATTATTTCTTTACTATTTTTATATCCAAGTATATGCAGCATAATTCACAAAGGAGAGATATTCAGCAGTCCCTGGGCCCTGTCATCAGGGAGATGTCATTTAAGCATCTCTTGGAAACAAGAATCTGCATTCACTACCAATACTGAAGGAAACTTTTTGTGGCCTCATTTTTTTTTATAGCTTAGAGAATTCATGCAAAATGTTTTAATGCCAGAGTTCATTCTATAACATGTACATACATATTTCTTCTAAATAAAGCAAAAGCCAGCCAACAGTTTCAACAATATAATTGAAGTGAACTGAGCTAAACTGAACTTCAAGTGTTCTTATATTTTTTAATGTATTTATCGGGCCATATGCAAGTGCTGGTATCCCATATGGGCACCAGTTAATTTCCTGGTTACTGCACTTCCCATCCAATTTCTTGCCTAACATTTAAGGAAATATATATATAATAATATGTAAATATATAAATAATATATAAATAATCTTTATTAATATTTATATAAGTATATAAATATTTTTCTAAAATAAAAAATTATTAAAATAAAAATTTGAATGTTTATATTAAAATACATAAATAATATATGATAAAATATATAAATAATATAAACATATAATATATAATGTTTTATATAGACATATGATGTAAACATATAAATATATACAAACTTAATAATATATATATAACAAGTTATATCATGTATTGCATAAAATATATATTAAATTTACGTATTTTTTTGAAAGGCAGAAGAAGACACACACTGAGATCTTCCAAATGCCGAGTCAGTCCCCAATCACTGCTGGGACAGGCCAATGTCAGAAGCAGTGTATTGATTCCAAGCCACTGGGCCCTGAATTGCATGAAAGTTTGAAATTTCCTTTTTATGTGAACCTTGTTTTCCACACCAATTCTTAGTGTGGCAGGAAGACCAAGGCTACTAGGTCCTGTAGGAAGTCTTTCTTGACCTGCTTCCCTACACAGATGCCATTTTTTGCTATCTTCTTTCCCAAGCATACTTGTCTTAAGGAATTCTTAACACTTCATAATAAATCATCGTTTCTAACAACATTACTCCCTATTTTAAGCTGTTTTTATCTGACTCATAACAGTACTGAGAAAGTTTTAGAACGTGATCACAATAAAATCACAAACTATTAGAATTTGATACTTGACCATTTCATCACAAAAGATTAATACACAATTTGATAATGCCTACTGTTGATTACACTCCAAGTTTTATTTCACTATTTTTCTTCTTTTTTGTTGAAGATTTATTTATTTTAATTGAAAAAGCAGAGTTAATAGAGAGACAAGGAGGGACAAAGTGATCTTCCCATTTGGTTCATTCCCTAAATGGCTGAAATGTCTGAAATGGCCAGATATGAGCATCTCTGAAGCCAAGACCAAGTGGCTTCTTGCAATATCTCAAGTAGAAGCAGGTGCCCAAGAACTTGGGCCATTCCCTGCTCCGAAGTATAAGCAAGGAACTGGCTTGAAGGTGGAGTAGCTGGGATCCAAACCAATGCCCACACGGAATGCCAGTGCTACAGGCAGAGGCTTAGCTCATTACACCACTGTACCAGCCTTTTATTATAATATTTTAAAGAAAGAAATTTATCCACAAATTTAATACCAGAATGGATACTCAAATAATCCATAGATACACACCTCAAATAGCTAAAAAATGGTAGTAGTCCCACTGAAATGAAATCAGAACCTTATATAATAACCAACGTGGGTTATTAGTTATTCTACTAAAAAATAAAATGACAGAATTCCTTTACAGGCAAACTTTGTAGGAAAGAAGCTGGTTGGTTTACTGTCAGAAGCATTTGGAAAAACGAATATGTAAGTTATATATAATACATATATATTCATTCAAATAAATGAATGTGGCAGAAGCTGATGCAAATATATTCAGACATAATTTCTTAGCTGGCAAGTTAAACAAATTCTACAAAATATAAGATATATTTCTTACAAATGAAAATCTTCCACTGTCTTAAGTTAAATAGTTAAAAATTACAAGCATTATGAAATAACACAAGGGGTGGGAGCATAAACTCTCACCAAAAGGAATCAAAACAATACAAAAGTAAGAATTGTTCTTCACTAATGATCCTTGACGTTGTTATCTGATCATTATGAACAGGAAAACCTGGAAAGGCTGTATTAAACGAAAAACAAGACAAATCATAAAAATAGGGGCCTGAATGGTGCAATGAGGGTTGGTCCTCCACCTGTGGCCCCAGAATCTCATTTGAGTGCTGATTTGTGTCCTAGCTGCTCCATTTCCAGACCAGCTACCAGCCTGGGAGAGAGCAGAGAGGATGGGTCAAGTCCTTGGCTACCAACTCCCACATGAAAGACCCAGAAGAAACTCCTTGCTTCTGGGTTCACCTTGGCTCAGCCCTAGCAGTGGTGGCCATTTGGGAAGTGAAACAGCAGATGGAGGACCTCATTATATTTCTCCATCTCTCTGGAAAAAAAAAATGCCTTGCAAATAAAATTAAATATTTTTAAAGCATGCAAAAAACAAAGTATGTAGCTAATACTTAAAAGGCCTACGTGCCACATCCACATACCACATTCAATATTTGCTTCTAACTCATGATTCCAACTTTCTGTTAATTTGGTTCTGAAAGGTAATAGTGATGGCTTTAGCAACTGGTTTCCTGCCATCGAAGTAGAATTCATCTGGAGTTTGAACCAGCACATTGGAGTTCACTCATTTTTTCTCTCGTTTTCCTTCTCTCTCTACATCCCAAATAAATATTCAAATATTTTAAAAAGACACAAATAATGTGAAAATTGAGGTGTGGTCATATTGATATTTAATTCACATTCAAAAACAGGAAAACACATCAGTTAAGATACAGAGCGGTGAGTTATTGCTATTCTTAAAACGGAATGTCAGAGACGACAAAGCTCTTGCAGTCTAGAATTCTGTTTGTTTTCTGAAGAATATGTTTCCTTAAGAACATATTAAGCAATAAATGTATACAGGAAAATAAATAAAAAGGAACAGAAATGAGTTAATGCCCACAGCCTTACGTACCAATTCTTTCATTGTAGCAATGGGTGTTATGGATAACTGGAGAAAAATGTAATGCCAAAAATATGCTACTCTCAAAGCAAAAACATCCCATTGCACAGGAGAACAAGACTACTCCTTGATGATAGAGTTAATTTACAGCTGACCAGATTTATCACACCTAAATTGTGTTAATACAAAATTTCTAGATTATATTAAAAGCATGATCCTCCAAAGGACTGATTAATAATTTTTAAGGCTGTTTAATAAACTGACGTAGTTTCCATAAATTGAAATAGGACTGTGTTGCACTGCAGTTCCAATTTTTCCTTTTCTGTCAGTGCACTAGGTTGTTGCATATGTAAATGCACTATACCTCTTAGCATTCCTGATGTGCTCTGCAAATGAAAGTGTCTAAAATAAATTCTATAACTCAATTTCAGGCTTTGTTGTAAAGCACATACTAGTTAATAGCTTAGCACACCTGATTTGACTTGGCATTTTTAAAAATTGATTTATTGCACTCTGCAAAACCGATTAGCTCTAATCTTGCAAATGCAATGGGCTCCTCTTGCCATGATTATGATTATGCAGCCTATAGGTATGTTATGTCTTCTCTTTCTGTTTATTTAATTGTGATTTATCATCCATTTCCAAGAGAAATCATATCCCCAAAGCAACAGGCTCTCCCATCCTCTGTGAACCAGAGGGCTGAGCGTTGTCTGAACAGCAGCCTCCTAAGAAAGGGCGACTACAGAGAACACACTACTCTAAACCCAGCAATAATTCTAGGGAGAAAATTCCATGTCTTTTACATTTTGTAGGAGGAATGTCCAGTGTCGTAAAATATAAACACAATTAACCTAGACTTTGTGGAGGTATTTTTCCACTGCTAATGAGTAAGTGCAAAAACAGGCTAAACATGATGGACTTCTTAAATATTTAAAAAATACACTGAATAATTAAATAAGGTTGTTGACTCCTGTGGCTACATTGGGATACTGACATTTTTCTGGTTTCTTCAACAATTTCCATTCTCAAATTATAATTAGTTCTATAATACCAATAATGGAAAGTTGACAAGCACTGTGTATGATAAATTGTAATTTTATCTAATATGCAAAGACTTCTGCTCATTTCACATACAATTGCATAACACTATCATGTGCGTCAGGCATGTCTTAACCAGTAATGCAAACTGTTTATAAAAATGTATATTTGGTTTCTGTGTCAACACTAATAACAAATATATTTTAATAATTTCTATGGTTTTATTTTTATTGATGTCAACAAAAATCATTTTATGCTTAATGAGGTTCGGGAAGAATAGGAACAGTTTTTTTTTCCTTGAGTTTCATTAAATTATCAAATGACAAAAAGGCAAACAAAAAGACCAAGTTAAAGAAACTCATCATTTTTATACTGAATATATCAAAGAAATACAGATTTTAAAATTAATAAAATTGTCAGTATTTACATTTTCAATGAAATAATTCAACATAAAGGTATTTACTTTGGCTACAGCTCCATCTCAATCATGTTTAAATGTATATATTCACATTTACCTAAATTATATGAATTTGTTCTTGTTTTGCTGTCATACGCTTCTGTGTATAGTGCTTTGAAACTTTCTAAACAACAATGACAAAAATGTAAAACATAAATTAGCCCTTAACAAAAACACATAGAAATCCTTTGACTCAATCATCCCTCTATTCATGTAGGATGCATTTATACTATTAGAAAACTAATAAAATTTAGTATAAATGCAACACACTACTTTGTGTAAAATATTTAACATATAAATTTTACTTGAAAAATCTGACTTCACTTTTTTTGCTAAAATAGACTAACAGAGGACTATATTTTACAAATGCTGTAGATAAATACTAAGCTCAAAAGACACTCATATAAATATTAAATAATGAACATACACAATATTTTTAAAGGCAATTTTGGCTAAATAAATGTAGGTATACCCTTAAAAAGTAAACATATGTTATTACAAATATTATTTTACATACTAACACGGAAAGACGTCAATAATACACGATTGAGTGACTAGAAAAGGCTGTAGTAAACATATATGAGGTATATTCTCTTCCACATGAAATCACAGCAATATAGAAAGAGATCTACGTAAATGCCTTAACTGTATCAATATGGCTGCATTTGTGCAGGTAGATTGCATGAATACTAACTGAATTTTTTAGGCAAATTATTAATAGCATTAATGGTCTTTTGACTATCACACTGAGTCATTTGGTTACTATTTGTATATGCCTCATTTTTTAGATCATTTGAGGTTTTCTGGTTTGTGGCTTAAGAAAATATATAACATAAATTTGAACACATTCTCAAAAGTTACAGACAAAAAAAGGGAGTCTTTGTGATGAATCCTTAACTCTAGACAGAAATGCAGTTGATATCAAACACAAACATTAAAGGGCAAATGTTTAATTAGAAGGAAAGAAAGCAATTCCATTTCTAATAACAAAAATGAAATGAAGAAAGATAATAAGAAAAACATGTTAGAGTTCCAAAAATTGCCAAGATGCAGACAATGGTTTTCCAACTGGGACAATGTTGATATCTCTGTAGTTAGGAAGCACAGCCAAAATATGAAGGGTTTGGATGACAATTATGTCACGGTAGCTTCACCAGTTAACAAAGGCACCACTCTAGTGTGAGACACGGAGAGTGGCACAGCTTGTCAATGTGTGAAGATGGGCAATATAGGAACTCTCAGTACTGCCCACTCCATTTTGATTTGAAATTAAAACTACTCTAAAAGATAAAAACTTGCAATTAGAAAGCATCCTAAGATGCTGCTTGGTTACAGAGGAAGAGAATTACAGTTCTCCAACCTTGACTAAAATCTCTCCCTTACCTGCCCTTTCTTTCTCTTCCTTTTCCTCTCTTTCTCTCATCTACAAATTGTAAGGGGGCCTCAGGAAAGAGAAGAGGCAGGAATCATTATTTTTAATTCAAAAATTGCTTGACGTCTTGTGAAAATAAGTAGTCGATTGTGTTGCGCTATATATAATAATAGTTAAAATATTTTAAATTGTGATATTTCTAAGACTTTTGAGTTTAGAGAAAATCCAACAAATCATAAATACTCATGTCATAAAATCTCACAATATATAGTTCTTGCATTTTTGTCTGCATGCATTAATCTGGAGATAAAGTTTACATGATAAATTTTGCTAGCAATTTTTAAATTATAAATTATGAAACAAAATTTTGAGAGTGTAAGTCCCCAAATAATCAATTACCACATCCAATTAGTTCATAATCATGCATACACACATTTGGGACCAGAACTCATTTCAAATCTCAAAATACAAAAATGCTTAATTCAAAACTCCATCTGTGCCTCTGTCTCAGGAGTCAAGCAGATAGATTCCCAAACGTTTTTCAAGTTTTCATGAAAACAAGACACAAGTATAGAATCTATGTTAACATTACTTGTAATAGAGAGAGAGATCTATGCTACATCTGGTTTATATTTCTCTAATGAAAGTTTGTAATTGTTCTGCGTCAAAAGGGCTTAAATGTTCCCTAGAAATAGTGCTATTATCTAGAAAACAACAGAGGAATGGAAACCCCACATCATATGGTTCCTATTCATAAATTCAATATTGGCATTTTTTTGTCTATGCACTCTTGAGATGGAAAATTAACTTTATCTCCACATAAAGAATGATCATAAGAAAAAGTTAAATTTTCATTTGCCCAATATAATTAGAAATAAAAGCAAAGCGCACTTTTTAATCTTAGGAATTCTATGTAGCTCAATAAAATCTCCTAGAAGATAGTAAATTTCACTTATTGTAAATAACTGGAAAAGGAAGAATTACAGTATAATTTCATTAATAGCATTTTGAATAAAGAGAAAATATCCAGAAATTTATATTTCATTGATACAACCAAATGTATTTCTTGTGGCATCAAATGTGTACATATTACTTCTGCCATGTGGTTTACTGTACACTTCTGCTGAGTAGTTCCCTGAATTCAGAGTCTGTTTTCACTTTTCACTGAGAGGGTATTTCAGTTTCTGAAAAAATGCAATGAAAGCCTACATTTAATTTGGTGCATGATATTACAGGAAATCACGTTGTTTTCTCACAACATACATCTTCCATGTATTTTCTAAAGATCCCTCATAATTGATCTGAACCATGACGAGCTTTATTAATATTAAATGCAATCTAATGTACTCATTCATTAGCAGCAGGCAAGAGATCTAATAAAATAATATACATGAATTGTTTAGCATAATTGTTAACTCACAGTAAATGATTACTAAACAATTTCAATGACTATGACTAACATCAGAAGGAATGCTATTACAGTTAACAAAGAGGGAAAGGTTACAGCAGACCACAGTACCCTAGCTGTTGGTCAGGCTCTCAGGAAAGCAAGCATGTCACTTGGTAAAAAAAGTCAAAAGTCTATCATTGACCTAGCTTTCTGTGTGTGTATTCTTAACAAGTCAACTCCAAATTTATTCATTGCAGGGTTTATTAATATATGTAGGTACTTTCATATTTGTAGGATTTTCTGAAAAAAAAAAAACATGGACTTGTGTGAATAACTGACAATGAATCAGAGGCAGATTTATTAATATAAAAAATAAGAGTTTGGAGGAGGAATCAAATAAAAGGATTTTCTGCATGGAAATCAGTTTTCCATTGAAAGAGGACCTGAATGTAAATGAGAACATCTACTTTGCTTTAGCTGAGTAATTCCAGCTTGATCATTGAGAGCCCTGCATGTCTTTTACGTATCCACATCCAATGTAAGGACCCCAGATTGCAGAGTTTACTTGTGGAATGTGACAACAGAGTCCCTAAGAAAAGTAAAATATGCCTTTTTATTTGCAGAAGCAATTCCCCAGGAATTTCACTGGTTCTTCAGGCCTCCCAGCATCATGGCTAGTTTTGAGACGTCATGTGCCAAGGCAGCTTTTGACACTACACCTATCACCCACAAAGATGCTTGCTCTTGCGACAGTACCTTTCCACCCAGTATGTCATTATTTTGAGAACCTCAGCACAGGAGCGTGTTTTGCAACCACATTAATTGATACAGGATATATTTTATCGTTTTTTTTTTTTTTTTGCAAGAGACTTTTTTATTGGAAAGGCATATTTTACAGAAAGAAGGAGAGACAGACAGAGATCCTCCATCTGCTGATTCACTCCCAAAATGGCCACAACAGCCGGAGCTGAGCAGATCTACTGGGTCTCCCATACAGATGTAGGATTCCAAGGTTTTGGGTCGTCTGCTGCTGCTTTTCTAGACCCGGATCGGAAGAGGAGCAGATGCCAGTGTTTGGAGGTGGAGGATTAGTCAACTGAGCCCAGGTACCAGCCTTTATTTCACCTTTTTAAAAAGATGTCTTGGGCCCAGCGTGGTGGCGCAAGTGGTTAAAGGTCCTCGCCTTGCACGCCCGGGATCCCATATGGGTGCCAGTTTCTAATCTTGGCAGCCCCGCTTCCCAACCAGCTCCCTGCCTGTGGCCCGGGAAAGCAGTCGAGGACAGTCCAAAGCTTTGGGACCCTGCACCTGCGTGGGAGACCCAGAAGAGGCTCCTGGCTTCGGATCAGCATAGTATCGGCCGTTGCGCTCACTTGAGGAGTGAATCATCGGATGGAAGATCTTCCTCTCTGTCTCTCCTCTCTGTACATCCGCCTTTGCAATAAAAATAAAATAAATCTTTAAAAAACTTTGTATGAATTTCAAACTTTTCCTCACCAAAGTAAACAGCTTTAACATTCACAAAATATTTGAAGTCCCTACAAACATCATATCTGCCCCCTAAAACTCGTATCTATAGTTGCCAAATTGTTCAACATCACAGATCTACCTCTGCTATTTGCTCCAAGGTCAAACTCCAACTTTGTCATGACCAATTGGCTGCAACATAACAAGCGTGCTTATGTGAACTATATAATCACTTTGTATACTTGCAATATCTATGTGGCTAGGAAGACCGCGAGTTCATGGACACGGTCACCTCTGTTCCTCACGCATTCTGATGCTCCAAAGCTACTGTCCTCGTGCATTTATGCCTTCTCAATTCCACGCTTGGTTACAATCACTCCCGTCGGCTCTGTTAGCCCGTCATGCCTTCCTGCTTACTTGGCACACTCACTCATCTTGCTCAGTGTGGCTTTCCCTGCTAATAGCAACCACAGAAGCTAATGTGGCTGGAGTGACACTCCACCAGACGGTCCCATCCCACTTGAAACAGAATCTCACGGGCTCCTCAAACTGACTATTTCATACGTCCCTCTGTCCGAAACTATTTTTTTTATTTGTATTTTCCTCTTCTGGTGTTCTCATTATGTGTATATTGACATACTTTTCTCACAAATTTTTTTAACTTGGCTCCTAACTGTTTCATATTTTTTTTTCCTTGTCTTTACTCTTCAAACAGAACAAACTCTTAAGTTTTATTTTAAAGATTTTTTTTTTCAGGTGCAAAATTTTATTTTGGTTTGTTGCATTTTATAATTCCAGTATTGGTAATGAATTCTTTATAATTCTTTATAATGCCAGTTTGTAGTCCAAATTTCCTGGATGCCTGGGACTGAGCCATACTGAACTTCAGGAGCTTTGAAAGTAGCCAGATTTCCCACACAGGTGGCAGGAAACCAGCTAGAGGAGCCAGTACCTGAGGCACACCAGCGTGTTGCCTAGCAGGAGTTGAGAATCAAGCCATAGGTGCAGCTGTTTCCACAGGCGCCCGACGCAGGCTGCGGGGTGCACGGAGCAGCCTCGCTGCCAGCGCAAACCCTCACTCAGACATGACAGACACTGCCATCATCCGTTTCTTCACCACCTTCTGCATGACTCTTCTGGATTGTTAGGAATCGTTGAAAATACTCATGCTTTTTACCTTTGTTTGCTGAGCCCTTTAAGTGAGTATTTTCAATACAAGTTTCTACCACCTGCATTTTCTGCGGAGGATGAGCCTCGCTCCGTTTTATCATGTATTATATGTTCTTCAAACTGGATGTTAAAAGAATCTAAGGTAACAACTCTGGCCTCTCTCCCCCTCATTACAGGTTTTCTTCTATCGCCTCTTTGTTTGACCATATATTTACCTCATTGATGAACTAATTCTGTGCAGTTCCTCTTGCCTGAAGTATAAGATCCCTCGGGTATCCTTGTACTTAGATTATTTTTCACTTTTTCCTTTCAGCCAGGCTACAGGGGTCACCCCTGAACTATCTCAGCTCACTTCATGGTGAAAGTTTAGGCGAGAGACTCCAAAGCCCTACCTTCAGTCGAAGTCCAGTAGCTGGGAGCTTGCTCAAGGATTCCCTTTAAGGATGCCAAGTAGACTAACTACTGTACAGTGAAACATGTAATCCTGACATGTCTGTTCTAGGCAATTAAAAGGATTTACCACACAAGTCTAGAGGGGAAGCT
Organism: Ochotona curzoniae; assembly: GCF_017591425.1. Classification (NCBI taxonomy): domain Eukaryota; kingdom Metazoa; phylum Chordata; class Mammalia; order Lagomorpha; family Ochotonidae; genus Ochotona; species Ochotona curzoniae. The sequence continues at coordinate 14,592,365 of NW_024466502.1, forward strand.
GCTGTCCCTTAAACCAAAGCAGGTGCAGGAGTTCAGCTCAGTCTCCAAGGCAAGCTGGACTCCAGAACCCCTGAGCCGTCACGCTCCCAAGTAGATGTGCATTCCTAGCCCAGGTGCCTCTTCAGGATGTTTCCCCCATGTGCCTCTGTAAGGAGAGCAGAAAACCTGGAAGATGCTTTCTCTGCTCGGACACAGTCCTCAGTGCTCTTCCACTGCTACCGTCTCCTTCTCCAACTCCTTGGATTCTTCAAAATGCAGATGTTCACATGATGTGCCTTCTGCAGTGAGTTGATTCCATCCAACTCCGCTGTTAGATCTGACTGTGGTAAAGTGCAGCTCCATGGGGGCAAAATGAAACCCCAAAAGGGGTGGCATCTCCTATCTGTTCTCTTGAAACAGTATTGCAGGAAATGAGCAAGACTTAAGTACTTATTTTGTTTGGACTTAAAATCTTTACTTCTCTAGCACCTGTTGGCTCCCCTCACAACAATTTTTGAGTGGACACAATTCTAGGCATAGCAACTGCCAGGAATGATAGTGACTTTTCCTGGACAGTCAATATCCATGGAGTCATTACTGGGTCAGAGTAGCTTCCTGTTCCACCATTCTCTCCTGAGAAGTTGTCTTAAAGCCCTGCGTGCCAGGGAGAATACTTCCCTGTGTTAATTATCTGCGTGAGGCTACAAAATACTTCATTTCAGGCTGTCATGACTCATGACCTTCTGTGGACAACTGCTGCCCACATGCTTCCCAGACCCTAGGGATAACCATGATCCCTACAGCACTCTGCTGCCTTTATGTAATGCCACTTAGATGGCACCAAGATGCTCACACTCTTCGCTCTACAGTAACATCTTCAATGCTTCTGACAGAACATGTAAAAATAAAATATTGCCATGCTCTTTCCCAACACTTTAGTTGCATGGCAGAGCAGTGATGTGGGCTATGACTGAAAGGAAACTGATGAGTCGAATTCTGTCTTCACTAACAAATTTCTGTTTTGATGTCCTAATCCCAAAGACTATGACCATATTTATAATATCCTATACTTAGATGATGCCTTAAAAGGCACATGTGAAAGGAAAAATCATGTGCACGAGGTTTAAGCAACATATGGATGCTATCCCTACCAAAAAAATGGAAGTTTTGAGCATAAAGTATGTACATACAAAGGAAAGACCAGGTGAGGTGGCACAGAGATAACTGTTGCAAGCCAAGGAGAAAGGCGTAAGAAGTCAAGACCCCCTAGACTCCGACTGCTGACTTTTCAGCTCAGAACTGTGTGAAATAAATTTACATCACTTAAGCTGCCCTTTCTATAAGGTTGGCTGATAACAGCACCAGCAAGTTAACGGTCACTGACAATGGCCGCACTCACCTAAGTACAGCAGATTTTCTTGAATTATTGTTTACGACTGTGGACTGATTCATGCAGACTGGTTTTCTATAGTTACGATATAATTTTGAAGAGTTACACTATACACTGAGTAAAGTTAACTGTACATTTTTCTATAATTTCCAAAGTCCTTTTGCTTGAACTTCTCTATTCCATCACTTGTATTCTTGACTGACAGTCAAAGGACATATAAATACACTGCTGCTTTACCTATCTTATGAAGCCAGGCAACAAATAAAAACAAATATCACAACACAAGTTTCATGCCACTTCTTTTTTCATTTCCTTTCACTTTTTTTGTTAAAAAAAATACTGTTGCATTTGAGAAATTCAATAGACATTTCTCAAAAACAGAAACGCAAATGGCTTAGAGATGTATGGAAAAGATGCTCAGTATCACTAACCATCAGGAAAATGTAAATTCATATTTTAATGAGCTATCAACATACACTTCTCAGAATGGCTGAAATCCAAAACAATGGGTTGCAAATGCTGATGGGGATTGAGAAAAAGAGGGCTACCTACACTGCTGTTAGGAATGTAAATTTGTGAAACAATTACAAAAAAAGATGGAAATATTTAAAACAATATAAAACTAGAAATAGACTTGCCACATGATCAAGACTTGAACACAATGAATCAAAGAAATAACTGCATCACTATACGTATAGCGGCACAGTGAATAGTAATCTGGAATTTAATCAAGGTGCTTACCATCAAATGAATACATAATGAAATTCCGTGTGTATGTTTACCACAGAAATCTATCCTACTATTTAACAAATGAAACGTTACCATTCATAGCAAGATGGATACAAGTGGCAGACATTATACTGAATGAAATAAACCAGACCCCAAAAGACAAATATGACATGCTCTCACTGATTAAATGGGAGCTAAAATTTAAAGAACAAGAAGAGAGAAATGTCTATATGTATTAGGATTACTACAAACACAGTTTTGCAACCCTTTGCTTTATATCTCTACTGAACCAATGGGAAGAATATTACAGTACTACAGTTTTAATGCTACGTAATTACTTTAAAACTTACTGTATATGGGTGAAATGTTCATTTTTTCAATCAGTAATGTTTCACAGTTTTTGCCTGTATTCCTCTAAACAAGAGTCTTTTTGCTTATTACTTGTTAAACTTCTTATTTGGTGAAGTAGGAAGCCTTTTATTGTAACGTAAATTTAAAGTGTATCAGCTCAAAAACTAATTGAACAGGAAGAAAGGGAGTAGAACAGAATGTGGAAGGAGAGGGAGGAATGGGGAAAGGGGATACCACGAGGTTTTTAAGATTACATCTATAAATCACATTCAAGCTGTTAAAAACCAACCTGAAAAAATTCTGAATTTTCATTGAACTTGCAGCTTCTAATTCCTGTCTTGCCTGTGTCTCCTGAACCACACTCATACAGTTCACATCACAGCTCCTAAGCTGTTCTGATAAATCACCAATTATTTTTTATTGCTCTATTAAATAGGAAATGCAAAATATCTCCTTTTATAAAATACTAACAAGATTCCACAGAGCTCGGAACTCTTTCCTGTTACATGCTTTTTATCTGACTTCAAGGGAATTGGACTCACTTGTTTTTTGGTTACCTCGTTAGTTGCTTCTTCTCAGTTTCATGTACTTGCCTGTTTACTTTTCATCTACTTTTTAGTGTTGCTGCTTCCCAGTGCCCTAGGTTTGCACTTTAACTCATTCTTTCCGCAATTCACTCTTCATTGTATTGAACAGAACATGTGACAAAAACACATAAACGCCAATATAAATATTGGGATCACTACCGTCCATTCAGCACATTCAGGCACCATCACGTCTTGCCATCTGTATCCCTCGCATACAGTGTCACCTGACACTATCTTTCACCCCTTAACTATCAAGCAGCCATTTAAGTGGATTTCCCTGGTATCACCCTTGCCACTGCCCTCTTTACACTACAGCCAGCAGCCAGCACAATTACATTAAGACAAAGAGTGTATCTTTCTTCCAAAAGGCCTCAAAGCCTTCCAGTGGTTTCCTGTGTCACTAAGGATAAAAATAAATCTTTCAAATGTCCATAATGCCACACAGAATGCTTTTTATATCACAAATGCACCTTGGATTTTGACCTCTCTCTTCCTCACCTAATATGCTTCAGGCTTGTACTATTATTCTACTTTGTTCAACACTCAGGAGACTTCCCAGCCTCAATACTTGCTACAGGTGCTCCATATGCCTGGGCTATTCTATTGCTCCAACATGGTCAATCCATTCACTTGTTTCATTCTGACGAATCACCAGCTCTACAACTATTCTGTTCACCTCACTGATTATTGCACTTGCCAGAATTTCCATTTTTGACACTCTCAATAATGACTTTAACATTTTAAAATTCATGATACACATTACATACAACAAAGTTAAATATTTTATTTAGCGTATCGCCAGAGAATGTAAACTCCTAGAAAACAGATATCTTTTATTTAATAAGCTCTGACAAATTCTATTAAAGAAAAAAAACTCTTCCATTTACTCTATTAGTCCATTCTGGCATGTTTCTAATATCAGAATTACTGGGATCAATGACAGAAACAGGACATACTCTATAGCATCTTCCACATGCTATATTCAACTCAGAATCATTGTCATCATGCTGATAAGCACAAATTTTGACCAACGTAGTATTATATACTTTTTCACATTTCCTCAGAGCCTGGAAGCTGTTGGCAAGGATAACCAACTTCACTCTGTTTGTGTGACCATGAGACTGCTTGTACCCCAGGATATAGTCCTCTCTTCATCATTAGTTGCAACACAGAGCTGATAAATTTCAGCAATTTTTCATTTTCTTTGTGGCCACTATGTGTAAGCCTTAGGGGTAGGATCAGCTCCAACAAAATGTAGCCATAAAGATGATCAGGGAGCAAGAGCAGGTGTATCTTGGCTTGTTTTATTAACTGATGTATCCCCAAGCACCTAGGAAGTGTCTTCTTCCATGTAAGGACTCAAGAAATACAGGCTAAATAAAGGAAAATAGGGAAAAAATTCTATATTTTAAGACTGGGAAGCTGGATATAATTTAGGGCGACCCAGCTTCAGTTCTTATTTAGAAAACAAGTACACTGACCCTGATATATTACAAGTAAACATCCACAACACAATCTATTTTATAGTTTGAATCTTTGTGGCTATCTCACCATCTATAAGGAGAATAGAAGTGGATCATTTTCGTAACTTTAAATTACAAAGAATATTTTTATGGCATTGAATATATTTTTATGTCTAAAGAGTGGGGTTTCTAAACAAAAGTGAATGGTTTGCACCCAGCAAACCAGTGCAACTTCAAGTCTGGATGTCATGGAGAAGTGATCTGTGCCTCCCAGGATTACAACTTTCTATACTGGACAGCTCAGCAAATACTCTTGCAAATGTGTCATCAGGAATGATCAACTCAATTATTATTTTGACTTATGCATTTTAATTTACACAGTTCTACTTTTCAATCCTGATAAATCTATATATTTCACCAATAAGCAACTTGTCACCTGTGTAGCTTTAATCAAAGTCTCATCTACTTCAACCAGAAAACATCAAAGTGTTCAAACATCCTCTCAGCTCCACAAGCACATGATTTGGGGCAATGCACTCTTTGTACTTTTAGAAAAACTGTTGATTAGTGCTGTTTATAGCACAAGAGGAGTACAAATGTATACAGCTTAATGTATCACTGACTAGAATAATTTTATATTAAGTTTTATCTTGGCATGAATTTAATACTTAGGTAAATGTTAAAATAATTACATAGTTATTTGAAAATCATCGTGAAAACCTATTTTTTTCCTTACAAATGGAAAGACCTTAACAATTTCATGGAAAATGTGTTTATGAAAAACTGTATAATTTTCCTTTTCCTTCTATTTCCATGAACTGTAATAGTTAAGCAAAAATTTCCTGATAGAATCTCATTATGAAATATAGAAATATAGGGATAGAAATATAGAAAATACAACACAATTCAGTATTTCCTCAGGTTGGATACTTTGTATCACACCTACAAATTCACAAGAGAATCTACAGAAAAGTTTGCAGTGTCATTGTGTTAAAGTTTATGTTACCCAGAATCCACACTCTGGGAGGGTGTTAGTGTGCATCTGGTTTCTCAGGGCATATATGCTAGGAGGTCATCAATTGGAGAGGCAGGTGCAGAAGCAGAGAGAGATGCTGAGTTGGAATGCATTCCCAACAGAGGCTGCAATTATCCTGAGACAGCAGGTGATCCTGAAGTAGATATCTCCTATCAGAGTTATCCCAAGTTGTACTACTTTGTACATCAGTCATTCTTGGAGGACACATGGGGAAGCAATCTTTGGTAAGGCTAGTATCTTTACTGAGCCAGAGCAATTATACAGGGAGTGCCTGGTGCAGTTACTGTAACCTAGTCTACAGTGCCCTGTATTGCTAAGCATGCTGGTCAGTAAATAAAGGACCTTGCCACAAAGGGTGATAGGCTTCAGCATCCCAGATGATGTGTATTTGGCATATCCATCACTAGGCTATGTCAACCTGCTCAGGCTATTTTTCAACACAAAACAATGAGTGAATGACTTTAACAACAGCATCCCATTTCTCACAGGTTTAAAGTCTGCAATTACAGGCCCTGGGTGTCTGCCAGGTCAGTTTCTGATGAGGGCTCCCTACCTGGCTTTGAAATAGTAGCTTTCCTGATGTGTACATCTGTGATTCAAAGATCTCATTTTTCTTCCATTCCTAATTAGGGTATCAGAAATATGGGCTTAAGACCCCCACTCTCACTATCCTTAACTTTAATCTCTTCCTCACAGAACCTAGGTCCATCGCCAGTATGAACTTTAGTGTAGGATTCCAACAAGGATATATTTCATTCTGTATCCAGTGCCCTACTTCACAAGTCCATCTCATCATTTCTATGACTGACTAAATTTAATAGACTCAAGAATCTGAGACCAGAGAGCATGCAGAAGGAGTGGAGGAGGAGAAGCTGATCACCCTTTGGGACAGTAGTGTTTCCCTTGGAACTGAAATTCAGGCTCATGGACCAAGTACCTGACAAGAGAACAAGGACTGAACAGATGCTAGAAAGCCTAGCATAAACTAAAGACCGGTTCCCGTTCCTCAACTGCCTGATATTCATACTTTCCAAAAACTGATTTAGCTAAGGATGTGTGTTTTTCTTTTTAATTCTCTTCCCCTCCCCAATTCTTCCATTAAAATTTTCCTTTCCTCTCATCATTTCTCTGCAAAACTTCAGCAGGTGACACCCAGGGGAGTTAATCATTATGAAAAAAAAAAAAAGAATCAAGTATAACAGTTGCTGCAATCAGCAGAGCTAGTAACATGGACACGGAGAGGGTCTAGGGATGAAGCACCAACAGGAGACCAGTGATGGTAGAAGTCTCTGCAAAGTCTCTCTGGCTTTATTGCTCCTTCAGCTCTCCTTATATGACCCCCTCGCATCCCCCCCCACACACACACACACATCCTTATTTAGCAGGAAATTGGATACAGATGATTCCAATTAGTCTAGTTATTTTAGCCACAAGCCCAGATCCTGTTCCCGTCCATCCCAACAAGCACTAATCAATTCCTTAGCCCACAACAGTTCCCCCTTTTTTGGTTTAAAGCACACTTGAATGCGCCTGTCTTAGGTTGTGGACTCTCGGTTCATCAGCCTTACCCATCACTGTGAATCTCCATAGCATGAGGGAGCCCCTGTCTTAGGTTGGTCACTGCCCGGTCCATCTTGCCCATCACTGGCTGCCATTCAATGTGTTGCCTGCTGCAACTGCACAAACCGTATTTGGGGAGGCTGGTAACCCTGTTCCAAGGCTAGGAGAATCTTTAGCTCAGTAGCATTGAGCAGACAGCAGTTCCTGGGCTTCAGAAACATTTTGCACTTGCACAGGTGTTACATACATAAAGACAGGATGATGGGGAACAAGAGGCCCTGACCATATCCCACAGCATGTGCTACTCCTCTGCCAACAAACCAACCTACCTTTATAACATAAGCATGCCCACCCGCATGTGTTCATCTATACAGGTCTATTGTTCCATAGCTCAGGCAGTCAGTTCTGCAAGCTTGTTCATGGTCTCCATGATAGCTGTAGGCTGTCCTTGGGTCACTGCTGCTGCAGTGGTGACTGCCGACGCCAGGGCAATGCTGGCCACGATGGTCCCTATTATGCCAAAGTCTCTTCTATGCTGTACCAGGCCAACAGAGGCCTCTCCATTAGCCCTGACAGGCACAGGCAGGATTCCAGGCAGCTGCATGACAACAGCAGTATCACCATTACTATTCCAACATGCTGTTAGGGTGCAGCTGACCTTGGTGCAGTTCACTTCAGAGACGATTTCTGTATGTAAGAGAGAAACATGGGGATAACGCAGGCAGACATGGGCTTAAAATTCAAGGAGCTAAGGTTCATCCATGTGAGCGAGTCCTCAAATCCAGAGGAATGATTGAACCAATAATTTCCATAGGATTAACTGCCTTCTTTAACAAGGGAAAGGGGGGGCATGCAGTGCGTGCCCATAGCCAACAAAGCTGCCACTTAGAAAAGGTGGGAAATATCGGGACCTTGGTGCTCATACAATGGAAAAATGAAGGGTACTTAACAATATACTAATATACTTATATAATATATAAAGGTCTAATGAACTTACTAGTCCTGTCAATATTCCGACTCAAATGCCATCACCATGGCCAGTACCCGAGCTTTCACAAGACTTAGCAGCAGGAGCTTGCCGGACAAGCCTCTCAGGAATCCACCATGGGCCATTTTAGTTTTCTGGGAAAACTCAAATAGATCCTTGTCCCATATGAGGACGGGATCTGGGCCTTGCCACTGACCAATCAAGGGATCCTCCCACATCATTTAACCCCTCTGCTTCTGAAATGGATTCCAGTGACGATCTGCAACAGACTGTCCTTCAGCATCCAATATTAGAAAATTTAAGATACATAATACAAGGTTCAAATGATCTCGGGGAGTGCTATACTCCCCCTTTTTTGTTTTAATAAGGTAATCCTTAATAGTATGGTTGGTGCTTTCCACAATACCTTGTCCTTCAGGATTATAAGGAATGCCTGTAATTAATTGTGTATGGTGGGAGGAAGCAAAGTCACAAAACTTACTGTTGATACAGGGGCCATTATTGGTTTTAATAATTTTGTGAGTACCCAATATGGAAAAACATGTATTGCAATGGGCTAGAGCACGCCTGACTTGTTCCCCTGTCTGAGGAGTAGCTTGAATAAATCCAGAGCAAATATCGACAGCAACATGCACATACGTTTTTGTCCCAAACTCTGGGATGTGTGTCACGTCCATTTGGCAATAATCTTAATGTAATTCAGTCAACCTGATTAACAGTCCGCACAAATCAGGAGATAAATCTTTTGGCTTTCTTGAGGCCTCATAGGAACACCAAGGGAAGCCCTAGAATTTGAAACTTGAATTCTTGGCTGCCTTTTAAAAGATGGTTAAAAACACCTGAAACAAGATTGTTTTGTTGTTGCAGTTAGCATAACCCACTATAGATTAGACTCAGTCACTGACATGCCATCACTCAAATACCTTTAAAACAAATACAAAACCTTTACCAATTTAAAGCAGTGAGATAGTAGATAACCAGCTGAAAAGACCAGAATCACGTTAACATACAAAAATGCTTTGTATACAATGATTACCACATTAATTTAACTTATACATTAAAATAATTTAATAGTGCAGTAGAGTTTAATTCTATGCCAAGTTATTTGTAATAAAATTTCACATTTTTGAAAATATCACAAATGAAACCTTAAGAGTTACAAGAGACAAAAATTTTCTTGGTGCAGTTTCTCCAGACTTTGTCTAGCCAGGAGTTTCATCTCCTTATTTACCCTGGTTTTGGGTTCTTGTGACTCCCTGCCCCTTCTTATGGATAGTTTTTTTAGAAAGGGTTTCATCTCTGTTTGAGAGGATGGCAAAGCATTTTTACCAAGCGCCAGAGGTTAAGAAAAGTGGCTACAAGGAGAGCAAACCATGGGGATATGTCGCAGACAGTTTCAACGAACTTCTGTGAGGCCTTAATCTTAATGTTGGTGCCTTGTGACTAGAGCATATCTCTGATTCCCTTAATCACCAGCATTTTACCAAGTCCTTGCCCCATGATAAATTTTACTTATGCCCCTGCAAAGGTTTCAAACTTGCCTCCGAATTTCCAGGGTCCCTCAGATTGTCCCTCGTGCCCCAGGACGGGGAGAAGGTGTGGGGCTGAAATCACTTATGCTTCTGCAAAATTTTTAAATTCTAAACTTACCTTTGTAGGTCCAGGGGTCCCTCAGACTGTCCCTCTTGCCGTGCCCTACGTTAGGCACTATTTGCTGCAACCAGCAGAGCCAGTAAAGCAGACACGGAGAGGGTCTAGGGATGAAGCACTGACAGGCGACCAGTGATGGTAGAAGTCTCTGCGAAATCTCTCTGGCTTTATTGCTTCTTCACCTCTTCTTATATACTCTCCCCGACCCCACCACCACATCCTCATTAGCAGGAAATTGGATACAGATGATTCCAATTAGTCTAGGTGTTTTTAGCCACAAACCCAGTTCCTGCCCAGCCGAAGGAGCACTAATCAACTCCTTAACCCACAACAGTGTTGTGAACTCTTTATTTAGACTTAGAATTCAGAACACCTGGTTTTGAATACAAATTGGTGGGGCTGTGCTGTGACACAGCAAGCTAATCTTCCACCTGTCACACTGGGATCCCATAAGAGCGATGGTCCCTGTTCTAGCTGCTTGTTCAGGTCCTGCTCCTTGCTTAAGACCTGGGAAAGTATCAGAGGATGACCCAAAGCCTTGGGACCTTGCACTCACATGGGAAACCTGGAAGAAACCCCTGGCTCCTGGCTTCATATGGTGTTAGATCCAGCTGCAATAGCTGCTTAGGGGGTGAACCAGGAGATGAAGTGCCTTTCTCTCTGTCTCTCCTTCTGTCTGTAAAAAGTCTGTCTTCAAAATAAAATAAAACAAGAAAAAAAATCTGACCTTTCCTAAATTGTAGACACCCTAAACAAAATAATCTAAAGCATACACAAAATGAATAGATGACAGCTCTAACATTTCACTTATTTATGTCGTGTTTGCTATTTCTAATTCCTCACCAATTACTAAAACTTAAGATGTAAAATTCACTGTTATCTCCTTCCCACTGCCAGGCACACATCCTTTCAATCACATACTGAGTACTTGTTATCACCTGTCTGACCATGTAGCTGGTGAAGGCTCCCATTATCTCTCTCTTTTGAGATGCTCGCTCTAACATCTTCCTCCATCATCCCTGACATCAAGCTCTCCTGGAAGCAAAGTACCTAAAACATTCTACTGGCACTCTCATGGCTTTTAAATAATATTTTCTTAATATGTAAAGAACAGATTTAATGTATGTATGAATACAATGCTAAGAAGACAATCTATTCCCCTCCCCCAATGTAAAGTGACGTATTTTTAGGTCTTGTTTATACTGCTTGTGGATCTGTGTTCTTTCTACGCTTTACTTACTGAATATTATGGTTAGTGACAAATTAAGCATGTGCTTATACAGTGGATTAAAATTACGTCTTTCTAAAATTAAAGAAAAAAGTAACTAATATTTAAACACTTTATACTTCTCCATAATATGTAACAGAAAAGTTTTTTTAAACTGCATGTAATATATAAAAAATTTGGAATATATATCCCTAATACATGCATATATATATACCTAATACAAGAGATACCAACCAAATGGAAATTCAGATATTAAAAAATGAACAGAATTTCTAATATTTTCTACTTATATCCCAATCTAATATCCTAAGCACTGCTTCACACACACACACACACACACACACACACACACACACACACACACCACTGAGAGAGAGAAAGAGAGAATGATGTAAAGTTAATACTAATTCTCACAGACTCTTCTCAGAAGTCAATACATCACTGACACACCTGTTTCTAGCCACACCTTCCAGGCTGACATCTCTGTCTTCCAAGGTAAAGTTTAAGTTTCAATATAATCTCCAGGGTTCTCCACTTTCTGATATTCACTATGTTTTCAGTGATACTGAACTCATTACTGTTTTCTATTGAAACATTTTGTTGTTTTTAGTATGAATGCATTCATTTATGAAAGGAGTGGCATCTAACTTATTGTGTCTGCAGAGGCTGAGACACGGTAGGTTTCAAATCAACATTGTTGGATAAATGTCAAATATTTGTCTCATATTTCTCTTATTCTAATTATGCTGTTAAACAGCCTAATGATTAATTAAATTATTAATTAAGGGATTTCCTGTCATATGGCTTTTGACTGTGTGAATCCCATTATTTCATTAAAGTGATAATGGAAAGAAATGAATGTGTGCTTTAGAAATATATCCATATGACAATACTTTGGAACAACAAGATGGTAATTCTGAAACTAATAAAACTTCCAGCAATAAATATAGAAAGAAAAAGCAAATTTAGATCATGAATTCTTTGGATGAGTTACCACAACCTATTTTCTGATTATTTTTTATCTCGTCATATGGTAAACTTTATGCATTCTGGAGTCTCAAAGCATACAATTAGTCTGTTTTTATCACTAATACTGGGTAAACCCAATTGCTTAAGTATGAATGCCTTTACTTTGTCACACAAAAATGTAATAAGCCTAGTGGCTGCTTACAGACTTACTAAGAGATATAAATGGAAATATATTGGTGAATTATGTACAGTAGTCTAACATAAAATCATACCAAGTATTCACAATAGTGCTAGAAATGCTGTGTTCCGTATGTGTCAGCTATTATTACTCCTACAATTAAGGCAGATAAAAGGTTTAATTAAAAACAATTTCTCTCTTGAAAAATAAAATTCAAGATTGCAGACACCTGGGATGAAGGAAGTGCGGGTGCAGCTACTCAGCAGCAGTAAGTGAGGTTTTAAAGTCCCTAACAAGAGGGATTGATACCTTCCATTTAAATTTAACGCACAGTCATGGCTTACACAGTGGTCCTTCTACTAATCGCTTCATTGATTCTAGAAACATGTCATCATGGACTGAACACAGCTGATCTTCTGTATCCATGTGTCCACATGCAAGGATTCAAGTACGTTTCAAAACATTCAGGGAAAACACAAACTAAATTTACTGAACATGCACACACCTCTTAGTCATTATCTTCTAAAACACACTCTCTGGCAACTATTTGCAGAGTGTGTATATTGTTGTTTGTATAATAAGCAACTTGAAGATTATTTATTCTGTGTAAAGAGAATCTGCGGTCTGTGCAGACTGTGCCATTTCATATAAAAGAGCAGAGTATCTGCAGATTGGCTTACCTAAAGGATGCCCTGGAACCAATGGCCCAGGGACACCAAGGGACAACTGTACATATTCACTAAGGAATCTGTCACTTAGGAGTCAGACACTGTTCTGAGTTTTAGTAATTCAGGGAACATTGTATGTCATACGCCTTAAAGAGCGTTAATACTCTATGCTGAAGGTGTAAAACAAGCAAAAGTTAAACTGTCAGTAAAGGATACATTCCAATATATTCCATGAAGAAAATAAGGCGGTGTTAATAATGGAAGAAATAAGGGTTATGTTGAAACAGGTAATAATGTATTCAGGAAAACCTGCTTAGAGAAATGACGTTCAAGTGGGTATCTGAATTCAGTGAGACAGTAATTTTAGAGGGGAAAATAGCAATTACAAAGACCATGGGCTACAAGTAGAGCAGATATTTTCAAGAAAAGTAAGAAATTCAGCAAAATGGCAAATAAGTAAGCAAGAGTTGTTGTGGAGGCATATGGTCAGATTCATTCATCACGAAGGAATTCTACACAAGTTCCAGGAGTTAGGTAATAGTGTGACTATAAAAGCTCTTATGGATAGAGGTCATTTAGTTATATGTTAAGCATAATGGGAAATCATTGGAAGATTCAGAATGGAGAATTATATGGTCTGAATCACTTTTTTGGGGGAAATATATTTTAAATGGCATTTTGGGTGCCAGAGTTGTACAGCAGTAGATTCAGTGCTTATCTACCATGAGTGCCAGTCTGAATTTTTCCTGATCCACTTTCAAACAAATCCCTGCTGGTGCGCTTGGGAAATCAACAGACAATGGCTCAAGCTCCGTCGCAGTTAAGAGACGCTAGATAGAGTTCTTGGCTTTAGGCTTCAGGCTTGGCTGTTAAGGCCTTATGGAGCATGAACCCTGCAGAGGGAAGAGCTATCTCTGATTGTATACCTCTGTAACCACTTCTAAAAAAAAAAGCAACTAAATAATATATTTTAAATAAATTAAAAATACAAATATATTTGATTACTTCTCCAAAATTTTGTTCAAAAACATAAAAAAGGAAACAGGGAAGTACTTGGGGAACTAAGGTAGCACTCTTGGTGATCAATAACGAGAAACATTATCACGTGAGAGTCGGCGATAACCGTTATAGGCTGGATACACACAACCTTTGAGTGTGTGAATAATACACAGAGAAGAAGCTAACAGAACCTTGTCTAACACATCTTTTGGTCCAAGAAACAGTGTCACGGCTGATGCAGTATTCAGAGGTGTTTAAAGCTGGAGGAGGAACAAACACAGGGGAATGCAGAGTTACACTAAGGTGTGTTAAATTTCAGTTAGCACTTGACTTCCAAGCTGGATAGACTCTCAGCTGGAAGGTTGTTAAATATTACATGTGGAAGACAGAATGAATCTGAAAGCAAAATCTATTTCACAGGAAGACTAAATCTTACCTGAATTTTATACTCATGCCTTGATTCAAGCATCATGAATTCAATTTATATTTTAATAATGGGGGCTTGTAATGGACACAGAAGAAAAACCACCAAAACTCTTTAAGAATTGTTAATTTTATAACATTTGCTAAAACTTGCTCAAGAATATTGTTTTTATTTGACATAATGACTAGATATAAAAGTATTTTTTAAAAAAATCCCCATGTGATATATCCCATTAGGTATGGTCTTTATTCAGCTTTCCCATTTATTCTGTGTCAAATTTTACCAGGACTGTGAAGCAAAAACATAGCAATGCCATCAAACCATTAATACATCAAATCCATAGTAAGAAACTGTTTGATGTATGATCAGGCAGAGATGAGAAAATCCTGTTTGATCAAAACTTCCTGTTGATCAAGGCTAACAGAGAATAGGGTTATAATCTGATAGAAAGGCAGCCTCCCTGAACTGGCACATAGAGTTTACATATGGCTGAAGTGATACAACTATCAAGCTAAAAACGACCCCTGCACTCAGTTTGAATATGTATTATAATTTTTAATCAGCCACATTTTGGATTTAACCTACATTGCAACTGTCAATGGACAAATGGGCTTTGATAGAAAAGATGCCAAAAATCAACAAATTGATAACTTGAAAAATCATGGAATAGAATAAATATTGCAAGATTAAAACCTGAATGGAACTTCAGCTCCAATATCTATTAAGAATACAAAAGCGCACTAAATTAGGTAGCCTTGGATAAAATGATATTTATTCATAAAGGAGTATTTTTGATAAGGATATCTTTTCGTAAGGGTATAGAAGACTGATCTTTAAAAGGTTGAAATTTTTGCTAATCTTATTTTCTACTATAAATTGGAAAATTTAAAAAGTGGAAAATGAACATTTTTGGTTAAAAAGGAGATTACTTCATCTCCTGGATGAGATCACTCATTTAAAGTGTAAGATTAAATGGTTTTACTAGTGGTAAAATAATAATAATGCTAACACATTTAGCAAAATTAGTACAAATGGCAATTTAGGCTGGTAACCTAAGTAACAGGGACATTTGGGATAAGGTAGATAATACATAATCACAATACTGTGAGATTTGATTGTTGCTTATAATCCTTGTCTTTGCTCATAAAGAACAGTGGTTTTATAATTTATTTATTTGTTGAATTCTTTAGCGACTGAAATGTTAGGCTTCCAATTATAAAGGAAATTGAAAATATGTCATTGTTAAAATTCAAGGGAAATTAGGAGCAAGGAAGGAAGAGAGGAAGCAAAGAACAGAAGGAGGGTAGAGTAGAAAGTGTCACTAAGCAATCAAAATTATATACATAGGGCCCAGTGCAGTAGCCTAGTGGCCAAAGTCCTTGTCTTGTATGCACCAGGATCCCACATGGGTGCCGGTTTGTGTCCCGGTGGCCCCACTCCCTATCCAGCTCCCTGATTGTGACCTGGGAAATCAGTCAAGGATGGCCCAAACACTGGAGCCCTGTACCCATGTGGGAGACCCACAAGAGGCTCTGTGCTCCTGGCTTCAGATCAACTCAGCTGCAGCCATTGTGGCCCCTTGGAGAATGGATCATCAGATGGAAGATCTTCCTCTCTGTCTCTCCTCCTCTATATACATCTGACTTTCCAATAAAAATTAATAAGTATTTTTTAATTACAAATGAAATGCATCACATTTTTCCTTTAAAAACTTTAAAAACCACAGTATATGTACAAAAACTAAACAAAAACCAAACAGAATCGAGAAGATCAAGTATCAATCCTGACACTCTGTCAGGGAGGGACATGGACTTCAGAGTTCAATACAAACCCGCACCCTTGTGCAGAGGGAGCAGGTTCGCATCATCTGGGGACAGGTCCATGTCCAGTCACCCCTGAAAGATTTAATATGAAAGTTAATTTGATAAGAAAGCTTTGGTTCATCTACTCCATGGAATACTACTCAGCTGTTAAAAAAAACAAAATGCAGTTCTTTGTGGCTAAATGGGCACAACTGGAAACTATAATGCTAAGGGAAATGAGTGAATCCCAAAAGATTAGATACCACATGTTCGCCTTGATTTAACCTGTAATTTATTGTTTGGTTGTTTGTTATTTTTTGAACGTGTCATTGATGCTGTCTCAACCCAGATGTTTCGAAGAATGGAACTTGCATTATTTTTAACATATTGTTTACCCAATACTATGTCAATTAATTCCATAATGTTGTATATTGATACTGAGGCCTTGTTGGGGCTTTTAACCGACCGGATCTTTACTCTGTTAGACCTATCTTCAGACCATAGAAGGTCTCCCCAGGAGGCCACTGAACTTATCTGGACAATAAGACGCTGAACTTTATGCTAGGCATGTGTTTGCAAGCAATGAATCTCAACTGAACTTGAACTATGGTTATGCAGCAAGGTGGAGGAATCCACCATGGGGGGAGGGGTATGGGGAGGGGTGGGGGGAATCCCCAGCGCCTATAAAACTGTACTACACAATACAGTGTAAGCAACAATAAAAAAAAAAAAAAAAAAGAAAGTTAATTTGAGGTGTTTTCTTCCATTCAATTTATCAATTTTTGTTATTCTGGAAAATTTTAAGGTATTTTTTAATTTTTATTTATTTATTTTTATTAATTGCACTGCATTACGTGACACAGTGTTATGGGCACTGGGATTCCCCCCACCCCTCCCCGAACCCTCTCCCCATGGTGGATTTCTCCACTTTGCTGCGCTACCACAGTTCAAATTCAGTTGAGGTTTTAGCCATTGAGTAAGGATTTAGCCATTGAGCCATCACTCTGTGCCCATTAGCTGATCTTAAAAGTGGACTGGCTACCTACCTGTGAGCTTTGGTGTCATGTTGTGTGAAACTGTATGAATGGAAGAAGTAATAACTGGATTGTGTGCAGCTTTGAGGTACGATGTCAGTTTTCTAAAGTTTGTGACATTGATCTGCAAGTTGAAAGTCTGATTAGAAGTTCAATGCTTAGCAAAGACACTGGGATGGCAACAATGCCTAAGATTCCTCATGGTGCATAAAGCAAAAGGTTTTAACATTAAGCCTTGAGGAAGAAAATCATAAAACAGTCACATATATTTCAAGAGCATGCAAAGTCAGTCAGTCTGTGAACTAACAAGGCAGGCAATGATGATCATCACAAAAGACCAAAGAAGAAAATATTCCAGAAATGAGAAAGATCAAGAGCTGTTGAGATGACACAAAAAAGCAAATGGCTGAATGCAGTTACTAATGTTTGAGACTTTCAGAGCATCACAAATCACAGCTGGTAAGAACAGGTTGTGGAGAAAGTAACGAGAGAAAACGAAGAAAATCCTTCCCGAAAACATTTGCCGAAATTTGGGAAGCAATGAGATGTCCATAACTGAAATTAGGTGCTGTGAAAGGGGGAATTTTATGTTCAACTCAGATGGAATTCAAGGCTATCACAAATGGAAGAGAAAATGCAAAAGTAGAGAAGCCTCGGGGAGGAGGGATTTATATCAACTCATGTAACAGATGGAAGAAGGAAAAGATGGTGGAGAGCCCAACTATTGCAATAGGGATCTGCAAAGTTTTCAAACAAGGACTTTGTTCTCTCTTACTCAATGAGGAGAAGTTAACAAAGTTAGAAAAGGTTTTGTTTTAGTCCCTATCTTGCAAAGTATCTTTAATTAATGCACGCTCTTGCCTTCTGTTCGATATCCCTACTCTTATCTTCACATTTAACTAGCAAAATTATATTGCATCCTCGCCATATGACATTTAAATTGGATGGATTTCTAGTTTCAGAGAAAATTCTCAAGAGGTCTCATACATTTTCTGTTCTCAAGTATGGCCTATAATCTTTATGGCTCCAACCAATTTCCCTAGTACTTTTTGTTTCGGTCTCTTTGAATAAGCAAGGGAGTCACAGTTAATTTCCCGTAGAGTATATAAGGGTTTCTCAAATTGTCACATTTAATATTTAAAATGAGGCCGACTCGCATACCTCATCTGCTTTACTGCATCCCCGTGGAAATATCAAATTGATGTTTGAGATTGTATCAACTGGGCCCATCTAGGAAAACAGTAACTGCTCTAAATGTTTGAAGCCCAGGGAGTTGGTTAAACAGGCAAAAGAAAAGTAAAAAAAAAAAAAAAAATCTTAACCACGTACAGTGAGACAACCATCAACTTAAGAGCAAATTAAACTGCTCTGCTCAAAACTGGAGAAAGCAAAGAACGGGGTATGAGGATTCAGCAGCAAAAGCCATCCATCAAAAACGGAAATTGTGAAGCCTTCCCCAAAGAAGGATCTCTGCTTGTGATTAGCTGCTGCTGCACATAAAGCAGCTAGCAACGGCTGAGGAATAAAAGTCCAGTTGGATTGGAAAATGTGACTACCATTCACCGCCAACACCTAGAGCAAAGTGCAGAAAAGAATCGGACTTCACAAGCTGAATATCACTGTGCAACACTGCACTTACCACCAATTATGAAGACTACATGAACTCCTGTGGTTATGTTACTTGCCTAAGGCATGCCATTAGAGACTAGAGGCTCAAGCAGTGGTACCCTCCTCTTCTTTTCCCCTCCTCACGATTATTTACGTTAGTCACCACCCACTCTTGTCATATATGATCATTTCCAATGGTGGATGTGGCACTGACCAAGTACAACCTCCTCAGGGAACTAGAAAACAATATACAATCCCTATACATGAGTGAGTGTTAGAGTTGAGGTTTAGAAGTTTGATTATAAAGTAAAACCAAAAATGAAAGAGATTCTGGTGAAGTTATTACTAAATATATGTTGTAGAAATTCAATCATAAAGCAACACCTTCTTCCAACATTATACGTATAATGTTGACTTCTTGGTTTGTCAGTAGCTTGCTCATATCTTAAATGTCGAATAATCATGATCCAGCTCTTATTAGAGGGACCGCGCTTTTTATTGTAACAATTTGAAAAACAACTCATTTTGCATTATTTTCCCTTTCTCTTTCTCTTAGCATAACTATTCACATCCTGGTTATTAAAAAATAACAACAATTAAAGCATGTAGCAATAGTCAGGCTAAAATTCAAAAAAGAACACAATAAATAATACAGTGAAATTTTCCAAAATAAATATATTTTTAAATTTTACTACACAGGAAACCCACTGGATTGAACAATCAGAAATTACTTTGGGAGATAGGAACTTGAAGTTTAAAAGAATATTATTCAACTCAGTAGCAATTCAAGAACAATTTTGTCCTTCCCTACAGAAGTATAGCACCCAACACATGTGTAAATGATTTAACAGTTAGCTTTAAAGTCCAATTACCAGACCCCATATGCTATATGATATTTAAACAGCTGGACCTGCTCTATCTACATTAAACTATTCCTTTTTAACAGGTTTATGATTTATAGTAATGCTACCAATTTAATGAGTCATAAGAAGTTCATTTTTTTCTAATGAGATTATTCTCTCTCCAATGCAAGCACGTACAGGCAAAACTTTAAAAAAATATATTCATCATTTACATTTGCTTTGAAATGTACCTTAAAACAGAAAGTTGGTTAAATGACTCCCGTTATTAAGAAACTCACAACAGTGAGATTTTTATCCCAACATATTGACATTCTGACATGTATTACTTTTTATTAACATCTTTATTTTAAACTGATTTGGATCAGTAGTTCAATTCTACTTTCATTGGTTATTAGTTTTGCCCATTCTGATGAATACTTTATATATTACTGTTCATTTTAGGTGATAGGGGATAAAGAATATAGGTATTTTACGTAGTTCCTTTAACCTATCTCCCGTGTTGGACGTCTACTTCTTCCTTACTGCTTATCTCACAGAGAACCACACTACTTGTACTCACTCTTGGGTTGCTTAGCAAACAGGTGAGTTCAGTGCCATTATCATAAGAAATCGTGCAAATTCTTTTGGGAAGAACTTGGGCAACTGGGGTAGATCTAATAATAAACTATAAGTATTGAAATTAATTCATTTCATTGTTAACTAGCTACCATTATCCCTAGTTCAGCATTCCTGAGACATTTTGGGAGTGAAATATTACATAACATGACTAAATACTTGGGAATATTTTCAACTGAACGTCATACAGTATCTGACACTAATACCTTTATTTATAGAAGGACTAACAGACAGTTTACGTTCCATCTAAAAAAAAGGCATAATGGTAAGGAAAAATACCCCAAATTTCTTTACATTTATACCTCTGTAGTTCCTTTATTGCATTTTCCTCCAGAAATTGTGATCTTATTAGCATTGGAGATGGAATGCAAGATACGTCTCATTTTCACTTGAATCACTTGTGATTTCATCAAATACCTAGTCTGTAATTTAAATCACTTCTGCTCAAGTTATTTCACTACTGATTCTGACAGGCTATGACATCAATCCTTCAAGTACCTGTTGGAAATAATTTAAATTTTTTACAAAAGTTCTGTCAAAGTTACTACATAATTGAAATCAAAACAAATCACTTAACCCGGAGGCATGGGAACATTTCAGTGACACAGTTCTGAAATATGCTAATAAAGGAAACTTTTAATAGAGACACAGAGAAGGTTGTGCTTATTCTAATCCAAAAAAAGATAGTAAATTATAAATATAGCATTACTGAGTTGCTGCTTTCATCATTTATCACCACAAAATTCTTTCTACGTTGGACAATGCATTTTTTTGAGAAATTACATCCTGATAAAAGCATAGAATTCTTTCAGTTTCTCACTCTGATGTGAGAAGACCCTCCTCATATATAAGAGAATACCTGGATTTGCTAGGAAGATGGTTGGACCCAGAAAACACATGGGTGTCAAATTCTACATTACTCTCATCCTTTATACTAGCCATTACTTCCACCTGACTATTGCTCAGTTGCATATCTGATAATAAACAAACAGCTATACGCTCAAAAAGAGCAAACAACACTTATAATGATATATTCCAATTAGATATTAAGTTAAACTCAGAGCAGACAGTATTATGTAAAATAAAGTCTCCCTGTAAGTAAAGTGTGCAATACTATTGAAATTTCATTGCATGGCTCTACACCAGCTCAATACCATGTAATATTTTCTTACAAGATCAAGGAAGAGAAAAACTTTAAGAAGAAAGACAGGTGCAGGGGAAGAACAGTTTCAACTCTTAGTATCTGCCGTTTCTCCGGAAAATGAAAAATACAAGGGGTCTTTCAAAATGTGTATCATTTAAAAAACCTATGAAGAGATCAAAACAGTTTTTGCACCCAAGTAAGCATATGATTCAATTTCGCATGTGTTGAACTTTATAAAAGTACCATTGTGTCTTCTATTGCCTCACCCTCTAATCAGAAGTACTGTGGAAACACTGTTGATGATCTAAAATAGTCTAACCTGCCCAAGAACCAGAGTCATTGCAGCCGGGTTTTTTTTTTTTCTAATTATGATGACACAGATTTTCACTCAAGTAACTTAAGAATCAGTAAATTTACATTGACCTTGGTGCAGTATTGCTATCCAGGCTGCGTGTACAGATGTGTGTTCGTGCATATTCACACACAGTCTATCTGTATAGTCAGCTTGCAAACTGCAACAGGTAGGTTTTGCTTTGTTTAAAGGATGAATTAACTACATGCTAGCTGAAATATCAAGTCTCAAGTTACAATGTGCATTCACATATTATATTAAAAATGAAAGTGTCTCATATAGTGTACATAAAGTTGGCATGGGTGGACACCACTGATATAATATTGTGTGGTCCTGATTTCCATATCGTAAGTTAGATTGCATTACCTACAGCAAGCCAGCCCTTCCTTGACATTGCAAATGTGGAACTCTAGGGTAAAATTCAATCTTTTGATTCTAGGTTCAATTTTGAGGTGACTGAATCTCTTCCATTAGCTGGGCATGAATAAAGTGAAGGAAACACTGAAGAGCATTAGTTAATGCATCCCTCATTTTCAAATTTATAATTTATCTTCATATCCACACAAGTCCTAGAAAGGTCGGGTAATGAAGAGAGAGAGAGGACATTTTGCAAAAAGATACTTTTAGCAGCTTTCTCTTTTGTTCTTGGTGCCTGTGCGGTCGTGGGAATACTGTCAAAAATAAATTAGGAGTCTTAATTGAAATGTATTCTAAAAACCATACGTACCACAGGAAAAATAATAAATAAATAATAGAGTACAGCAGTTATATATTGGTCCCAAAGGTATTTATACTGAAAAAATGTGAGGACAATATTACAGAAGAGCCTCAAAATGAATTCATAACTATGTCTGCCACTGAATGTTTCAACACCAAAGAGATCTAATATTCACTCAAGATGTTATAAAAGCCCCAAGCATAAAATCCCTGTATTGGGTGAATAACTCCAAATTTATACAGAAATGCATACAACTGTTATTGGTTGAAAATATGATCAAGTCCATTTAGTGACTGCTCTGTATTTCACACCCTTGCATGCAAAGCTGTGCACTAATTTTTCTTATAAACTCTCTGAAGGGACAATATTATTTTCTCTTTATACATGGAAAAATATACATAGAATATTAAAAGTTCACTTAGGAAAATATTTATTTTCAGTTTGAGTTGGGGATTATTCTCATCGGTCAAGAAAGACTTTGATTTAAATCAACATTGGAACACCAGCCTGGATTCAAACAAGTATTCTCAATGACAGAGTGCACATTGAAAAAGGGATGTGACTATAAGAACATGACCATCTGTCGCCAGATGTTCAGGCACATGAAAATTTTTAGAAAATTAGACACCTGTCATATAATTGTTCATTTAAAAACCTTTCTGGCATACTATTGATTATCAAATACTGTGATAGAAACTGGGGGAATTTAAAGACAGAAATATAAGTACCTACATTTACTGTAACTAAAATTATGAATACACAGAAGAACATCTTATGGAAATTATATCTATATAATCTTCAAAAAGAACTAGAGTAAATATTAATAGATACAAAGAGATAATTCCTTTTGATTCATTAAATAATGAAAAAATATTGAAGCACTTACTATTATAATTATTTTTAATAGCTTTATTTATGCCAAGCATCTCAATTTACAACTTTCTGTGAGAACAAACTAACAAATTATTATCTTTCACACACAGAGATGCATTTCCTTTTTCTTTTTTTTAAAGATTTATTTATTTTTATTGCAAAGTCAGATACACAGAGAGGAGGAGAGACAGAGAGAAATATCATCCGTCCACTGATTCACTCCCCAAGTTTCCGCAGTGGCCAGTGAGCACTGATATGAAGCCAGGGGACAGCAGCTCTTCCAGGTCTCCCATGTGGGTGCAGGGTTCCAAGGCTTTGGGCCATCCTCGACTGCTTTCCCAGGCCAAAAGCAGAGAGCGGGATCGGAAGCAGGGCTGCTGGGATTAGAACCTGGCACATTCAAGGCAAGGATTCAACCTGCTAGGCCATGGCACTGGGCCTGCATTTGCTTTTTCAAATTTGTTTCATGTTAGGGATTTTTCCAGTTTGGGAAGTTTTGAGTTTCAATTTCTTTAGATGTAGAAATTAAAAGATGGACTAACCACTTTTTTTTTACTGTATGTGCTGCCTAAGAGAGCACTAACTCCTTTATTTGTGGGGCCACAGAGGTATCAACATTCTAGTAGTTATGCATTTTTAAATTAAATATCATCATGTACTTTCAATAGTAAGCATAAAAGTTTATTTTTCAGGGGTGAATAACATAGTTTTTATCTTTGAGGTACAACGAAAGCAAGCAAACAATGCTTTAAATGTCCCCTTCTCTTAAACTACATGCAGTTCATTCATACGTTGTTTTATTTTGAATATGCAAAGTCTATGCTCTAAACTCCATTTCATATAATTCCATGACCACTGTTACACCATACAAGATGTCAGAAATAAGTCAACACTGCTTATCATAGAACTCCATGATAAGATAATTCATGGAGAATTTGACTTAAATTTTAAAATGCCTGGAAACTACCAATCTGCATCTTTACTCCATCCCACTTCTTTAGATCTCTCCTATAAGTAGGAACATGCAGCATTTGTCTTTCTATGGCTGATTTAGTTTAGTTTATATTAACTTCATTCAATTTCCTCAAGTTTTATGCATTCTGTCACCCAACAAATTGTTCATATTTTTAGCATCGTACAGAGGAGGTCTGATAGCTGGGTATCTTTAGGATCTTGCTTTCAATCCTCCTGGATTAATACCAACATATAGAGTTGATGAATTACATGATGGTTTTACATGACTTGTAAACAAATGGCATTGAAAGATAGTTATTAGGGGCAAGCACTGTGGTATAGAAGGTTAAACTGCTTTCCTCAGCGCCAGCTTCTTTCACAGGGGCTGATTTGAGTCTGAGTTGCTCCCTCTCTGATACAGCTCCCTGTTAATATGCCTGGGGAAGTAGTGGAAGATGGACCAAGTACTTGGGTCCCTGCATGCATGGAAAAGAAGCTCCTGGTTCCTGGCTCCTAGCTCGGCCTGGCCCAGGTGGGGTCACTGCAAGCTGTGGAGATGGAAAGTGAACCAGTGGAGGAAAAATCTCTCTCAAATCTCTCTCTCTCACTCTTTTCCCTCCCTCTCTGTCTCACTTTGTAACTCTGCTTTTTTAAATACATAAATCATAAATAGAAGCTAGATACCAAATCTACCCTTATTATGTCATACACAAAGATCCACTGAAAATGGGCTAAAATCTTGAAAGCAAGACCTAGAACTATAAACCTCCAAAAAAGAAAACCCTTTTGGAAGAAAATCTAACACACAGAAGCCAACTTGACATTGTGAGTTGTAATGTTTTTCTCTGGTCTCTATCTCATAAATAAACAAAAATAGTAAACATGAAATACTTATGCATAATTCAGACATTCCGTTTCTAACAGGGAATATGCATGGGACAGCATAAAGGAACAACACACAAGAAAACTCCTACAGCATTTGACTGCACTGACTGTACATGTACATTTAAGGGAAAAAATGCAAATATCTTAACACCTTCCTTAAATGGAAACAAAAGTAAACATCTGCTGGTTTTAATATACAGACATTATTACATTTGATTGCCTAAACACTAATATTTGGCCAATATTTACAAAAATAATACAGAAAGCAATAGCATGATTTCACCAAAATAAATCATTTTAAGCCACATTCAACATCTAAGACTGCACTATTTTCCTTGGCTTTTGTATCAAGTTTTAAACTAGAAATCACTTTAACAAATTCAGTTTGCTATTGAAGATTCTTACATATTAATTGGTATATGCTGTTTAAAAATGTTATTTTTAATCCTGCAGGATTAGTTTTATTATAATTAATCATTAAAATGTCAATCAGATCATAAAGTACACTCTAAATATGTTGAAGAGACTGAAAATTCTGATTTCTAGTTATGTATATTTAATGAAATCTTTTGAGATCTCCAGGATCAGAACTTTTTTCTTAAACTCTCCAGAAATGCAGAATGACATAAACTGCCTCTCTTTTTAGCTCAAGAATTATCAGAATGATAAATTGCTTGAATTTGGTTATTCTGGTTTATATTTCTCTATTCAGATAAACATTAATTGATGCACCAATGTAGATTGTATGTTCAATAAAAACTATTTGTCCTCAGTTCAAGAATCAGAATTCTAAAATTCATTTATATGATCAGTTTTATTCCATTCTGGTGGGCAGAGTAATATTCTATTCCATAATTTTCCCCATTGCTTTAATATTCTTTTTCTTTCCCAAAGGCAGAGTGAAGGAGCAAGAGGAAGATAGCAAGCTGCCACTCAATAATTCATTCCCCAAGTGTCTGCAGTGGCCAGGAACTCCACGCATGTCCCACATGTGGGGCAGAGCCTAACTCACTTAAGTGTTCACTTGTTTCATCTAAGTAGTCACATCAGCAAGTACCTGGAGTCAAGAGTTAGTCCCAGATACCCAACTTGGGTACTCCCATGTGCACCAAAGGCATTTTAATCACTGGGTCTGCCCCTATTTTGTGTCATGCAACTCTGAAAAGTTCTATTGTTACCCACATAAATTCATTAAGTCAAACTGTTAGATGGAACTTCCTTTTGAAAATATTCCTATATAATCTATCCACAGGCATTGGAATCACCCTAGGAGCTGCGGAGTTTCCTGGGACGATGTCACCATTGCTGAAGAATTTAGTTGCAAACTGGGTTCAGCAAGAAGATTATTCAAAATACTCTACTGAAGGTTATAAACAAGCCTTGAAAAAAACGGTGATCTCAAAGTAATTTAACTGCTTGCTCAAAGGAAGCTTATTCCATTATTGTATTTGCTTTATTTGTTTACTTATTTGAAGGACACAGAGACAAGCAAAAAGAGATCTCCCACGTGCTGCTTCGTACTCTGAATGCAACAAGAACTGGGCCAAGCCAGGTGAAATCCGAAAGCCAGGAATCCCACAAACATCTCCAGTACAGGAGGCAGAGCATAACCGATTGCCCCCTGCACACGTGATAGAAATTCAGTCGCTAGGATATGAGCCCAGGGGCTTCAATTCAGTACATGAGGTCCCTAAAAGTGTTTTTGCCCAGTACACCCAATGCCTGTCCCAGGTCATTTCTAAAAATATCTTAAAAAATTTTTTCCACACTCAACAACATCAAAAACAATAACCAGTACAAATTATTAAAAATACATAATATATCAAGACTAGAAAAAGTTACTCTTTTAAAAAAGATATTTTTAGTTTAAAGTCAGAGTTTAGAAAGTGAGGGAGAGACAGAAAGAGAAACAGCAGACACACGGGACACTCCGTAGACACCATATATCGAGGCTAAGCTGGGCTGAACCTGGGATCAAGTGGATTTTCTGGTCTCTCATGTAGGTAACAGAACTTGGGCCATCTTCCACTGATCCCCTAGCCACATTTAGGGAGCTGGATTGAAGAGGAGCATCAGGGAGAGAACTGTTAAATGTGACTATTAATCTGTGTGTGTGTGTATGTCTACGTACATATACATATATATATACACACACATATATCAGAATAAGAAAGAAGAATGATACTGAAATACTGTTATATCATTAGAAGCCAAGATACCTGTTATAAAGGTAATGAAAATTATGGAAATAATTATATAAGATACAGAGTATATAAAATAGCTGCCAGCCTAAAGCTTCTGAAGGTAAGAGTAAAATCTATTAAATGAGTAATTCATGAGATGGAACTAAAAGCAAAACAGATTGGTCAACCTGAAAGCAGATGAGTAGAACCTTCCTAAACTGAAACTCAGAAGGGAACTAAAATACTTCAGGATAAAGACATGTACAAGTGATCAAAGGGAGAAAGAGAAACAGAGAAAAGTATTTGAAAAGTATCAAAATCGTTTTCAAACATGATGACAACTATAAAATTGAGTATTAAAGAAATCCACTGAACCACAACCACAGGTAAGGACTGTGTCATATTTCTCTCTTAGAAATAATTCAGGCTGAAAGAAAAAGGAATTTTGCTGTCAAACAGAATTTTATATAAAAAATGTTTAACCTGAAATCCAGTCAAAAATATGACTGTTCTCAAACTAAACCTGAGACAACTGATTAGCCAAAAATAAACATTAAATTAACTATCAGGAGATGTCTTCTTATTCAGCAGGAAAATAACGCTGGAAGCTTTGAACTTCACAAAGAGATGAAATGTCCAATCAATAGGTAAGTGTAAACATTTTTTTTTCTTTTAAGCATACCTCTTTAAAAGACAATTTATCCATAAAGCAAATTTAATACATTTTGGACTATAAGATTCATTATACAAGTAGAAAGAGATGATATGACAAATAATATAAAGGACATAAATGGAAAACAGAAATGCACAGTTATAGTTTTATTTGAGAAGAGTGACTTATAGGAAATGAAAGTGGAAAAGTTTAAACAGGCTTATTTAATCCAAAGTAACTGTTTTTATAGTTACACAGCAATACCATATGTGCTATCTGATATAAGGCAGCCTACTTGCAAAATACAAGATCAAAAGCCTTTTCAGCACTGTTTTTCCTGCATCTCATGCATTTTTGATATTTTTATTTTCACTCCTTCAAAACTGTCTTTTTTCTCTTATTAAATTCTTCACTGATCCATAGGTCATACAGTAACATAATTTTCTTCAAGAAGGTTCTTGATTTTCATTTCTTTAGCAACACATTAATTATTCAGTAGCATGTTATTTAACTTTGTGGCATTGTAAATTTCTATTTTTCCTCTTATTATTGATTTTGCTTTACAGCTATTCATTTAAGGGGAAGTATAATAGCTGTGTGATAGAGACTATCATATCCAGATGTGAAAATACAATGCAGTGTGCATCTCTACTTCCAAATTAAAGATGGAATTCCAATGAAACTGTTAAATATATCTTGACAATAGGATGCTAGACTCTGTGCCTTTGTCCCTGCCCACATCAGAATACACTTAAATAGCAGAATGATGGACTTAAGAATATTTATGAAGGACTATACTATTGTAATAATATAGGGGAAATGGCAGGGGGGGAGAGAATTAGCGAGGGCGAAAGAGAAATCCCAGAGCCTACGGAACTGTATCATAAAATAAAAATTTTTTAAGATTTTATTTATTTATTGGAAAGTCAGATATACAGAGAGAAGAGACAGAGAGGAAGATCTTCTGTCCGATGATTCACTCCCCAAGTGAGCACAATGGCTGATGCTATGCCGATCCGAAGCCAGGATCCAGGAACTTCTTCCGGGTCTCCCACATGGGTGCAGTGTGCCAAAGCTTTGGGCCGTCCTCGACTGCTTTCCCAGGCCACAAGCAGGGAGCTGGATGGGAAGTGGAGCTGCTGGGATTAGAACTGGCACCCATATGGGATCCCAGCGCGTTCAAGGCGAGGATTTTAGCTGCTAGGCCACGCAGCTGGACCCATAAAATAACTCTTTAAAAAGGGGGGAAAAAGTTACATAGAAAGAGCAAATCATGATAATAAAATGACAATTAGGAAAACAGCAAGTGAAGACAGAAACGAAAAAGAGTAACCGGTGTCTAGCACTGTGGCATGAAGAGTAAAGCTACACTTGAGGCATCACCATTCCATATAAGTGCCAGTTCAAGTCCCAACTGCTCCACTTCTATCCGGCTTCCTAATACAGGGCCTGAGAAAGCAGTGGAGGAAGACCCAAGTCCCTGGAATGCTACACCCTCGGGGGAGACCCTGAAGGAACACGTGGCCCCTGGCCCTGGACTGGTCTAGCTGAATGGTCATTTGGGGAGTGAAACAGTGGATGAAACATCTCTCTCTCACTTTTTCTCTCTTCGTGCAATTCTTTTTTTTTTTTTGATACAATTTAGTTGGTGGTGGGCTCTCCTCTCCCCCTCCCCCAAATCCCCTCCCCTTCCCTCTGTTCTTCCCTCTAGATTCAGAATGTGTGTCCATCGTGAATTTTTCCATGTCCATCATTCTTCCACTCGAGGACTACCAGTCACACAGGAGAGTAACTGCTTTTCAAATAAATAAACAGATGTTTTAAAAAATGAATTCAAATGGCAGTACAGTTTTAAAAATGGCTCTCAATGATTATATGAAATCTAAAAGAGTCACAGCTTTCAAAAGCAAAGATGGCCAGATTGCACTTTAAAATAATAAATCATAGAGTGCAAGAAGAAAACAATATGAAATTATGAAGACATGATAAATATATTATGTGCATTCATGACATTCATGAAACAGTGGTGACAAATTAATCATAAGAAAGTTGGATCAAGTGTACAACCGAGTCTGCATATCTGCAGGTTCTTCTCCCATGGAGTCAGTGACTAATAAAGCATTGCAGGTGTACTTGCACATCCATTGGCTTTGCCCCTCATCATTACGTTTATTTAAGCAGCAGCTACATGACCACAGTACAAAAAGTAACCTAGAAATGATTTAATGTATTTCGGAGGATATCCATAAGCTATATACAATATTGCATTACTTTATATTAAAGACATAAGTAGCCAGAATTTTTATATAAGTAAATGGAAATTCTACCATATCTTCATTTAGGCAGGTTATAATAACCCCTAAGGAGATTTTTTTTCTGCAATGAAATGGATACATGTTGCAGAATAAATGTTTTTTATTTAAAACTGGATGATAGCATAAACACAAATGTATTAGACCATATAAATGCCATAAGAGTGCTTAATAATAAAACTAATTTGCTAATACCTGGCCAACAAATATTTTAAAATACATTTTCTTAGATGTAATTGGAGCTGGTGTTGTTATATAGAGTGTTCAAATGTCACCTGCAATGGTGGCATCCCATGCAGGTACTGGTTCAAATAGTGGCTTTTGATCCAGCTCCTAGCTAATGTGCCTGGTAAGGTAGTGTAAGATGGCCCAATTGTCCAGGGCTCTGCAACTCATGTGGGAGACCTGGATGGAATTCCAAGCTCCAGGAATATAAGATCTCCCTTTCTCTCTCCCATCTTCTCTTCATTACTAAGCCTTTTAAATCAATAAGCTTATAAAAATATAACTTATGTAATCCAAAATGATGTCTATTACAATACTATTAAAATACATTCTTTAATGAAAATTTTGAAATTAGCAGATCATGACAAACCGGCCAGCTAAATCATTCTCCAAAATTTTCTCACTGCTGCGGTGTAAGTGCAATATGCACTTCACTTTAAATGTTGAAATAATAATAGTTCTCTGAAAAATCCAAGACATCTATGATAGGAAATATTGGAGTTTCAAGGACATTCTTTTCAGAATTAATTTAAAAGAAATAGGTGTCTATTATATGCTACATACAAGCATTGGTTTACTCAGAGATGCATCTGCCCTAAGAGAAACATGATAGCCTGGTAGGCAAAAGTCTTAGACACTTAGGAGCTAGATAAGGTTCAAACACTCTTTAAGACAAATGGAACTCTATACTTAACATATATACTTCCATTACTTCTAAATATTGAGCTATCATTTACCCACTTAGCATATATCAATATATCTTCTTTTTACTTCTGATGACCGCCTTAAATTATGCCATCATTGTGAGCACAGAGTAGAAATTCCCTGTTTGTACTGTGTGAGCATTTGTTAAGGTATAAACATTACAGGAGGAACAATTTGCTGAGCCCAGAGTTTTCCTTTTCAGGGTATAATTATACTAGTTATTTTTCCCAGTGACAAAATCAGAGAGGAAAATGCCTTTTCTTCCAGGGCTTATAAAGGTTCTCGTTATGGGCTGTTGAGGGTCCTCCACAGTTATGAAAATGTTTATCTGAGTTCTTCTAGCTTCTCTGAGAATACACTAGTGAATTCATCATTTGACAGTAACTTTCTCTCCTCCACATTAGTAACTCATTTAGAAGCTTTTAGAATTTTTTTTCTTCCCCAAGAGGCAGGTAAACTCAGGAAATATGCCAATAACATTAGTTCATTCATGTAACAAACACTGATGGATCAGTAATTATAGACTAACAATGTGTCAGGTAACAAAGACACAACATTCAACAATGTAAACACATGTTTTCTTTCCTAAAGTTTATATTATAGTAAGGAGATAAAATGAAAAATCACATATATGTTATACATACATATATGAGGCATATAGGATATTCTCTCAACATCTGAGGGAAATCTCATTTAAATAGCATAAATTTTCCATATAATCAACACATCCCCCTATGCACATTTGCATCATATCCAACTTACAATATTTACTATAATGTAAACACCATGTACATAGTTTGTTATTGCTTAGGAAATAATGACAAGAAAATGTATCTACTTGTTCATATGTGATAGATTTTTTGTCAGTATTTTCAATCTGCAGTTGGTTGACTGCATAAATATATGCAAATGCTTAACTACACAGGGAAAATAAAGGCAAACACTGTCTAAAGTGAGGTCACGTGAAACATCACTGATAAGGGGGCATTGGTGCAAAGACTTGAAGGAGTGAGAGACTAAGCAGAGGGAACCTTAAATCAAGAGAAATGTCAGGAAAAGAAACAGAATGGAGAAACCACTATAAATAGCATGGTGGGAGAAGGCTGGGCAAGTGTGTATTCTCTGAGCAGGAGTGAACAAAGAGGCCTCTCATGTTTTCACATAGTAGAGGACAAATTTAATTGAGACTGTTACTATTTTGTCACCTGAGGATCCCCTTGAAAACTCAAGTTTAATAGTTAGTCTCATGTTGCCAAGTTTGAAGATGTGGGACAGGTGGCACATCTAAGTGATTAGGTTATTACAGCCCTGATTAGGGCACCAATGGGCTAGCTGAGCAGTGAGCTTGTTATAAAGGTGAGTTTGTCTCAGTATAGTCTATGTAACCGTCTCGTTATGTGCTGTGCTGAGACTGCTCTGGATTCTGCAGAGTCCTTACCCGCCTGAACCACCTAATGAACCTGCTCCTTCACCTTGACCAGCCCAAACTCCAGTATGGAATAAGATGCACTTTGATGAGTGAGTCAGACTGTGATGCTTAGCCACAGCGAAACCAAACCAGCTGAAATAGTAGATAAGTGCTCGTACTTGTAGGACAAGCTATACCGTCATCACTATGTGAAAAAAAAAATCAAATATTTTAGCAAAATAAAGTCAAAATCGCTTTGATACTAATGGAATTCTAAGAAGCTTATGCTTTACAGGAAAGCTGAATCCAGCTATATTATCCTATCAATTTGTTCTTCAAAATCTTAGCATTTCTCATGACAAATATTCATAAATCTCCTACAAATGTATGGGAAAGCCTTTTATGTTTTTAATCCATTCCTGGCAGCAATGAGAAATTATAAGGGGCTTGGTTTGAATCTCACAAATCAGGGCGAGTGATTTTCATCTTCTCTCATTCTGTGGCTTACTCGTCTATATTTTGAACTTGTCACATTTCCCAAAAAGGGATTAAGACTATTCATGACTTGGGGATTCACTGTTCACTTTCAGTTGAAAAAAAAAAGCTGTATTGCTTTATTTTTATGCTTACTTAATGATGAAGGAAAGGAGGGGATTGGATGACTGTAAGAACAAACTACAGATTTGATGTACGTTATTTAAATCAAGAATTAACTACTTAAACTGAAAGCATCTTATGCTTCCTTCTCATGTGCAAATTAGCCTACTCAACTTGAAATTTGACAGCCTCTAATTTGCCAAATATAATGCAGGAATCCAAACCTCTGCATATAGATTTTAGCTGATTTATTTCAATGGAAACAAATGTCCTCACACACACACACACACACACACACACACACACACACACACACACA
The DNA here is from genome assembly GCF_017591425.1 of Ochotona curzoniae. Taxonomy (NCBI): domain Eukaryota; kingdom Metazoa; phylum Chordata; class Mammalia; order Lagomorpha; family Ochotonidae; genus Ochotona; species Ochotona curzoniae. The sequence goes on from NW_024466502.1 coordinate 14,625,813, forward strand.
CACACACACAGGACTTGGATGAAATTGCAAATTTCTGTTTCCCTCAGTGCCAACTAGGTGCTCATGCACAGCATCAGACTTACTTTTCTGCCACTTTTACATTGTGTTAAACACCTAGGTTCTACTGGTGCTCGGTTCCAGGAATCATAACTGCTTCCTTTTTGTCTGGGAATAACAAAGCAGACAACCAGGACTGCGGAGTAGCATCCTCCCACCCACCCTGCAGACTCCCAGTGTTCAAGCAAGAGAGTGCAGGAGGAGCAGCAGTTCTCAGCTCACATTAACTAAACAGGGAAAACATCTGATGCTGTTTTTGTAGAAACAAAAGAACAGGGGCCAACGGAAATGGTCTTAGCTTTGGTCCTTTTTAGGAACTTACGATTCTCTGCTCTTTTCCGTTCTCTTTTGTTTTCCTATCTTGTTTCTTCTTTACATTAAATGGAGCATCACCTATTTGAATTGCATTTTTTCTAATTTTTTACATTCATTTTCAGTTTTTTGTATTCCTTTTTAGATTTATCTCTATGTTTTAAGTTTTTGCAACAAGATGCTATGAGGAATAATTTTCCCTCCAAAACTTCCAACATAATGTTGGCTACATCTACTTTGTCCTACATTCCAAATGGCATCAAAATATGAAACGTCTGTGAAACTAAAAACTAGGAAGGCGGATATGATTCAGATAAAGTTGATGAATGCTATAAATAATACCTGATACATTTTTTTCATAATCTGACCATCAGTTCAACCACACAGATTCAAGATTATTTTGACCTCCTGTGAATGGTTAAGTCATATGTCCCTAAGATTCCTTTGGTACAGAAGTAGTTGTTATCAGAACTCAATAAATTACTTTCAACTATTTATTATTGCAACAGAAGAAAACTGGCTGTTTCAAAACACAATATTTTACAGAAACAGTTGTATTATAGGCAAAATGTGGCCAGCATCATGTTGCAGCAAGTTAAACTGTCTCCCTGTAATGCAGGCATTCAAGTCACTTCAGCTCCTTTCCTTCACATAAAGCTTTCTGTTGATGAGTCTTGGATGGTAGGCCAGGGAGAATGGCACAAGTAGTCACGCTCCTGCCACACCTGCAGGACCCAGAGAGCAGTTCCTGGCTGCTGGCTTCTGCCAAACCAGGACAGGCATCTATGTCCTCTGGAGGAAGGAACCAGTGAATGGAAGATTCTCTTTCTCTTTCTTTCCCTTTTTCACCTCTCACTCTCCCTGAATAGACCTCATTTTATGTTGCTCTGTCTTTCAAATAATTACACACAGATTAAAAAAAAATAACAAAATCCAGGGATTGACTTTGTGGCATCGTAGGATATGCCACCTGCAACACTGACATACGACATGGGCACCAGCCGGCTGCTCCACTTCTGATCTAAATCCATGCCAGTGTCCTTGGAAAAGCAGTAGAACATGGCTAGAGATACTCAGGCCCCAGCCAATGATAAAGCTCCGGGCTTACAGCCGTCTGGAGAATGAGACAGCAGATGGAAGATATTTCTCTTTCCTTCTCTATTTGTAACTCTGTATTTCAAAATAAGTCCTAAAACAATTAAGAAATAAAATCCAGAATAAATTATTTTACAATATTTTAAAATAAAAATTCATTTTCTCAATATTTTCATTTCAGATTACAACACTGCTGTTTTTCTCTAAAACTTTTGTATGATTTGTTGAAAATTCTGACTAATATAAATATATGTTCTTACTTTATATTATCTAGTCAAATCAAATATCTTATAAAAATGTAAAGAAGAATTTGAGGAAAATTAAAGGGTAATGATATTAAGGAAAACTGCTTAATCTGTAATAGAATTATGATATGAGAACTTCAATCTCCTAACAAATGTTTACCACTGACATTCAAGAACTCTTTTTACATGATAGATAAAAGCAAAGCCTCATAATGACCTTCCCAGTATTAAAAACAAAATCTCTTACAGTATATAAACAGTTTAGAAGTTTGTTTTTCCAAGATCAATTTATTTTCAAAGTAACTTACATGTGCATATTCAATGAACACTTTCACTGATACTCAGAGTTTAACCTTCACTGACTTTCTATAAAGTGACTGAACTATACATTGCCTTTAATTCTGCATTATAATTGGGTACAAGTCATATGTCAGAATCCAAGGAAGGCAAGCTTGTTAAGTGCAGTGTGTAGCCACTCTGTGCGGAGTTTGGTTCACGCGTACACACTTGACACACACTACTTGACATCGCGTGGCTCTGTTTATTCCTCACATCCAACTTTGCAGAGACCTGAACAGGTTATGGATAGCCAAGAGTTTTCAAAAATGTCATAGCTTAGGTAATGTGGATTACTCAAGTTCAATTTGACTGATTCATGAGGTATCCACCAAAGTCCTACTGCTTAGGAAGTTGGTTTGTTGCTAGTGTTTAAGGATGTGCCAATCTCCTGTGCAGCCCCCTGGATCCGGAAGGACTCTGGGCACCTTACAGGGCACTGAGGCAACAACACATTCCATTAGGGAAATGATAAAATACCTAATACATTTTATGCCCTGAGAAAAATAACACTAACAAAAACACAGAAAATTCTTACAACTTTTTGTAAATTGATTATAATATTAGAGAAAATATCTAATATACTTCAATAAGGCAGTTGGAATGAAAACCAGAAAAATGTACTTTTCAATAAAGATTTCTTTATTCTTAAAGACATGTGCATATATTGTGAACAATATTTGAATCTCTGATATAAGGCAAGCAGACATAACTTTTCATTCCTATTTTTCTCAATCCAAATATATACCTTACTTTTAAAACCTCATATAGGCATACCAATGGCTGTCTTCAACCTTTCAAAAAACACACCTTTCCTATAAGCACAAGCTGTTAAAAACTTTCCTTTAGGGAGCATAGGAAATAGACTGCACAGGGATAGGTAGGAACCTTGGTCAGAACTTTACAGAAGCAGATGGTTATTTTTACAGACTTCAATGTTTTTATTCACGGTCTACATTCTAGAAATATAAGGTCTGATTTCCTCTTCAAGAAAGTAAGCTCTTTAGAATTAAACCTGTTTCACAAAATGCACTGGTCAAATTTCAGGTTCATAAAAATAACTTACATCTACATACATAATTTTTCAATTCATGATAAATATTCACGAGTCTTGTTTTTTTATTTCAAAATAAATTCTTGAATTTCAGATTTGCAGATGTAAAAAGTGAAAATCAGATCGTTTTTCAAATGTTGTGAGAATATAATATATAAAAACGCCTTTATATACATCATTGGTTCTAGGATAATGACATCGCACTTATGAATAAACATATATACGGTATAAATAAAATGTTTTAAGTGAGCTGTTATAAACATGGTGAAATTGTTAATTTAGAGACAAGTGTTAAAATTAACTGGTAAAGAAACTGACATGAATTCTCAAAGGAAAACCATTAAAAATGGACTGTAGTATTTGTTAGTTTGCCATTTTGTGAATGTTTGAGTCTTGAACTGAAATGGAAAAACATTACACATCTCCCAGCAAAAATTATCATTGATCATAAAGGAAGCAGGGAATGGGGGAGATGGCCCCTGAATCTCGGGTTAACTCATGTGGCAGGGCACAGGCATACGGCACACCATGTCCCCAAAGGAACCCCTTATGGGAGTCTTGGCTAACTGAGACCCCAACATGGCCTGTTCACTGAGCATACAGCAAGATCAATGGGCTGCACCCCAGTTTCTCTTCTCTGCCTCTTTAGCAAACTGTTGTAGGACTTCCTTGGTAAACAAGTCTAGCAAGTCAAGTGTTACATTCATCCTGCCTTTCAGCAGGTAACGAGTTTGCCCCAACACACAGCTTGCTGTGCTTCCTGACCTTTAACTTCACTGGAGCATCCAGAGAAACAGACATATCTAGTAGCCAGTCACAGTATCACTGTTGGGAGGGAGGAGTGACAGGACCGCCCTTCTTCCTGCCCCCTTTTCCCACCCTATATGAGCTTGTGACATATTTCAAATAAATGCATATTTCCTCACCAGTTTTGTCTCCAATGGTTTTTCTTCAAAAGAATACTGTAACCTCACCCCTCAGTAGTATAAGGGCCTATCGGAGAGAAGACTCTTGACAGGGGAAGCTATAAGCAAGTCAACTAAAGAAAATATAATGAAGTGGGTTTTAAGGAAAATACACAAAATTTACATGAAATGATAGTATATTTCTATTCTTACATTTAAAAAAATGTTTTATTTATTTGAAAAGCAGTTGCTGTTAAATATCTTCCACCTACCTATTAATTCCCCAAATGCGCAAAACAATCAGAACTGTGCCAGGCCAAAATCAATCACAAGTTCCCTATGGGTCTCCCATGTGGGTGAATGGGGGCCATGAGTTTAAGTCATCTGCTGAATTCCCAGGCAGATCGTCAGGAAGCAGGATTGGATGGAGAAGCCAAGTCATGAACTGGAGCCCACAAGAGATGATTTAACTGCAACTAGTGGCTTACCATGCAGTGACACATCAACAACCCCTTTCTTGCCTCCTGTGGTATCAAGTTGATAATGTGCAACTAAATTAACTTTTCAATTGTCTTTCAATGGCATATTTTTATTTTCTCATGTTCTTAATTCAAATATGCTTAGAGGTAATAAAATAATAGGCATCATAAAATGCAATGGTAACTTCTTTAATTAAAATTGTAAACTATTTGCTGGCATTGAATAAATATTAACGACAACAAAAAAATTCTCAGGGACCTGGTGTGTAAGCCTAGCAGCTAAAGTCCTCTCCTTTAACGTGCCCAAATCCCACATGAGTGCCAATTCTAATCCTAGTACCCTGCTTCCCGTTCAGCTCCCTGCTTGTGGCCTGGGAATGCAGTCAAGAACAGTTCAAAATCTTGGGACTCTGCACCCACATGGGAGAGCCAGAAGAGTCTCCACGCTCCAGGGTTCAGACTGGCTCAGCTCTGGCCATTGCAGCAGATTGGGGAGTAAATCACAGGACAGAAGATCTTCCTCTCTGTCTCTTTTCCTCCCTGTATATGTGACTTTGAAATTAAAAAAAATAAATCTTTAAAAAGAAATGTTCTCTTGGTGCAACTGAAATTGGTGAGACTGTTTAAACAGGTTGGGTTTTTTTTTTGTTTTGTTTTGTTTTTTAATGAAACAGGTAAGTGGATCTCATTGCACAACTGTGAGTACAGTTCACCATAAGAGGCACACACTAAAAAGCTCAGGTTTAGAGGAAGGATGTAAATATTTTTAAATTTAAAAATTTCAGAAAAACACATTTGTTTAGAATCAAAACAACAAATAGGGCAAGGACACATTTAACAGATGGAGAAACATGATCCCAGGTGAAGCAAAGAGGACACATTTCACGGACAGACTAATGGCAAAGGGCACCTGAAAACTGAGGGACATGGGAAAGCAGCAGAGACAACAGGGTGGCATTGCAGTGACCAGAGAACCCAGCGCCATTCAGCGAGTAGCCATCCAACTCCACCTATGGCAAAAACTCCACCAACATCCAGGTGGGAAGGGGGATTTACAGGGAGCTCAGGAGGTTAACCGAAATAACTTCCGGTCCTGCTTGCTAGTTTGATTTGACAAGGAGCAGAGACAGAGCAGCAGATCCATAGTGTGTGGGCCAATAACAGCATGGATTTCACAGCCCAAACACTGAGTAGAGCCAAATATGATGCCATTTTGTATAAGGACACAAAGGCTAAGAAACAAGACTGTGCATGCACTAAGCTAGGAGCAAGCTCACTTCTGGCTGAATGAATGGCAATGCTGTGGCAACCTACAGGTTCCATCCAAAATAGGTCCAGGTAGCCCCTAAACCTATTAGCCAGCAGCTCCAGAAATCCACAAGTGGCACATCAGGCACCGTTTTGTACAGTGTGGCAAAGGCTTTAAAACTGGAGGGAAAACAGTGAGCTGAACTTACACTCAGCCAGAAACAAACATACAGAGCTCAGTGCATTGCACTTGTACCACATGAAAAATAATTTTGACTTTAGCATCTTATGGGAGCAAATAAGTCCGTGTGACCCTCAGATTCCAGCCAGGGGGTTCCAGCAAGATCAGCACCATCAACTACCTAGCTGTTTAGGACACCTGGTGTCTCCCTAATCCTGGGAACTATCAGGAGTAGGAGAAAGGTTGAACAGACAACGATGCAACAGGATAGGATCACAGGAAACAGAATGCTAAGCCAGGAGCTGGGCTATGGATACCACGGTAGAAGTCTAATGCAAGAGCCCAGGCCTGGGATTTGCTGGACGGAGTAGCATAAGTGACTGCAAATTGTAGACCTGTGGGTGACAGAGCTTAGAAACCTGAACCGAGAAGAAGCTGAAACTAGAAATACAATGACCAAGAGCAAAAGAGGAGACAAAGGCACAATGAATAGGAGCAAAAGCCTTTGCCAATCTCAGAGTTAACTGAGGAAGACACTGAAAAAATGGGGGATACAGAATTTAAAACACTTGCTATAAAGCTTTTTATCAACACTGAGAAGCACATGTAGGAATGTAAGCAATGTGTTACACAGGAAATAGCATAAGATACTACAACATAAGAAAATAAAACAAGATCAAGCTAAATTATTGCAAAAGAAGGTTGTAACAGAGCAAATTAAAAATTAAGTAGAAAGTCTCAAAAACAGAATAAAGGATGCAGAAGAAAGAATCGCAGAATTAGAAGAAAAAACTTAGGGAAGTCATCACTGACCCAATCATTACTATCGTCCAAGGACCCTTAAAATGGCCATGTCTGCTCTGTGCTCCTATTTGTGATGCTTAAAATGGTGGTGTGACTTTCCTCATGCAAAAAGTAGCACTAAAGTAATATGTTATCATTACAAACTGTATGCTTAGCAATTGTCAAAATATTATTGTTTCACAATTTTTCAACTTCAAAACTAATCCTCTGTAGATGTGAAATTACATAAAGGGCAGTCTAACTACATCATTATATTCAGAACTTTTAGAAGCAAGGTGCACTTAAAGCATATTGATCTCAAAATTCAGGTTAACCCTACCTTCCTTTATCTGTTGTTCATATAACATGAATTAACTAAATTTAATATATAATTTCCAAGACCCCTAAATCTGATAATCCACTACCAGCTAATGCTGGTAATTGCTCTGCTTAGAAAATACAGCCTTTGATTCAGTAAATGTAATAGAATATTTGAGATGAAAAAGACATAATGATTCATTCCAGATAGTAATACATTTAGAGGTTAATCAGTTGAGTTTAGCAACAAGTAAACCCAGAAGTCACACTCCAAAGCTGCATTGTGCACCACACAACTCAATATCTCTCATAAAAAAACTCCTTTGTATGACTCACTACTGAGTAAACTGTGTGATTTGCATAGAAAGTTAAATATAGAAATATAAAACATTGACACAGCACAGTGTAAACTAATTGATCAACTTTATAAATGAGAAATGTAACATGAATCAAATATGATAATTCCAACCAAAAGTGTATTTTTTTCAGTTATTTTTAAGACATTCGTCTAATGAAAATAATGTAAATATTATCTAATATTTTTAATGGTTACTACCTCTGGGTATTATGCTGAGCTTCTTGCAATAGTCTACATATTTAAATTTCACAATGATTCTGTGAACGAAGTCCTGGTATCTTCTGTTTTACTGACAAGAAAACAAAAACACCGCAACTTTAATCAACCAGAGTGAGTATCATGGTGTTTATAAGGCACAGGGACTCATCCACTTGAAAGGCAACAACCAAACCTCTTTTCCAAAATGTTTGGGCTAAAATTATCCTTTGATTTTAACACATTTTCAGACAACAGATTAATTTGAAATAAAAATTTATTAAAAATTACATATGCCATTCAAGGTATTAGTCTTCTAAAAAAAAAAAAGACCAGTTTTCAGGCCAAAACATAGCTAAATAATCAAATAAGCCATGAATATCTGCCCAAACATCAAGATGTAATGAAGCAAATTTAACAAGACAAGAGAGACTTAATATGAAAAAAGAGTGCTCAAACAAAGATCAGTGTTGACTGCAGACAAAACTCTGGAACAGATTGTCAAACAGATGACTTTTATGTAATTAAAAAGGTAACCAGTGAGCTGTAGTATGCTAAGCATGCAGGGCTGCAGCTCTGGTAATCTCTGTGAAACCTCACTCCGTCTCAGTGAAGCAAGACCATGCCTGAGCATGTTAGCAAAGCAAGGCTCCTAAATGATACACTTTGGGATACATGAGGCAATGTGGGCTTGCTGTCAGAGCAACAGCTGGATTTATGTGATTGATAAAGAATATCTGTACTTCAATTAGGAATCTGAACAACTGATAGTCCCTAAAACTGTATGATTTCTTTTCTGTTTTATTTCAGTATATAGGACACATTCAGTAAAGATTAACCGGATTTTGAATGACTATGAGAATATCTACAATGGCCTAACGCAGGCTCTTGTGATTCTCTGATTGTCATATTTATTTGCAGCTTAGCTGATGCACTAGCACCAACTTAGCAATATCCAATGGCACATGAAACGGGGTAGTTACAAAATGGATGTCATAATAAAGATTGGACTTTATTGTCCTAGGTCATTTGGTGAATGAATTTTTTTTCACTTCTTTGAATATAAATCCATTTCCAAGATCAGTTTTCTATTTAAAACACATTGACCTTTTCCTACCAGTGTGTTTTTTGCCTTTGAACCATAACCTATGGGCAATATCTTGGCAACAGAATCAAAGTGGCACATACAGTTGAGAAACACATTCTCAACTTGCAAGTATTTCCTTGGTTTCCTTGTACAAAAAGCACGCTGGCCATAAAATTGCTTCAGAGATTTATGTCATCACTTTTCCTTGTCCCCTTTCATTACATTGGCTTGCTTTTTCTCTATTTCTGACTGCTCTTTGACTTCAGGTTGTATCAGTCTCTCACTTCATATCTTATACTTACAGACAATCTGGCTGTTTTCTCATTTCTAGCTGAGAAGGAAGGTGACTGGATCTTTCAAACTGATGCTCTCAAGTATCATAGGACATATGAAATCATATACAAACTACTTTTACATATTGGTTTTTATTTAATCAGGTGTTTGCTGACACGGTACCACAGTGAGTTAATCCCCACCTGCAGCACCAGCATCTTCTATGGACATCAGTTTGAGGCCCTACTCCTCTTTTATCCAGCTCCCTGGTAAAGCAGCGGAGGATAGCCTCAAGGCTTTGTGCTAATGCACTCATGTGGGAAACCCAGAAGCAATACCTGGATCCTGGCCTCCAATTAGTCCAGCTCTGGCCACCGTGGCCATTTGGGTAGTGAATCAGTGGATGAAAACTCTCTCTGTGTCTCCTTCGCTTTGTAACTCTTTCAGTGAAAATCAATAAATCTTAAAAAAAAATTTAAATGATAGAAATATTCAATGTGGGAATTGGGATACAACCTAAAGCACCATTCACACACACACACACACACCTCACATAAAGCCACATAAGTGTACCTTGGAAATCACCAAAATAACAAGAAAGGAAATTTGATATTATGATAAGGAGGTATGAACTTCTCTATCAATTCATGTGATCCCATGAAAGGATTGTATTACATGCTCCCTTTGAATTCAAAATTCTTCAGCATGAGAAGGAAATCAGGAGAGCACAATTCAGATGGCCAGTTTGTGGTGGTGGAGAGAAACTGCGGTTTGAGGTTTTAATTACGGTGACACACAGCACATATGACACGTATAAGATGATACATAGCAGGGAGAGAATTAGGGGGAAGTTTGAAAGAAAGATTAGAGTCAAGCGAATGTTGAACAAGAAGGCTGAGGGGGAATTAGACACGGCAATCAAAGTACCCAGCAGAGTTATACACTCCAGAAAAAGTTCATAAATGTTTTTCTTCACAGACATGTAAGCCATATGTGCTTGTCTGAGAAAAGCGGGGAAAAAAATGCAAAGTTGTCCTATAGAAAAGTAAAAAGCCCCAAATAATGTAGGTATATTTCTAATGGCCTAAAGATTCATTTAAAAAATAACACTGGCAAATTAACTATAGTAATAAAAGGCTGAAAGTTTTCAGAGGTAAAAGTAATTAACATTAACTGGTCACGATCTCTTCTGCAGTTAAGGTTGCTTCATGACACAAGCTTTTAGACGGCAAATATGTAAACTTGGTTCTGTGTCACAGCTGCATCTTTATCCTTAATGCAAACATTATTTACTTCCTCAATAACTGCTAAGAATCCCATCTCCCTAGAATTACAGCCCATAGGCTTCTGCTTTGAAAATGTTACTGTAATTACCAAGAACATCAGTGAACACACACTGACATGCACATGAATCATTTGCACTGCACTTTATCAGCAAATAATTGCATTGTAAAAATTTTCAGTGGCTAAACTTCTTAAGCCATTTTTTGATATAGCAACCTTGATTTTTTAGTCAGCCTTTAAAGTTGTTTTCTAAAGTACAGCTTCATTAATGCAATGATAAACATGTCTTGATAACAGCATACTAGATCTTCTACCACTGTCTATACCTACAATGCCATGATACAGTCATCACTAGATAGCAATTGTTGGACTTGTGACCATTGCTGAAGGGCTATACTGCTATAATAATATGGGGGAAAAAGAGGTGGTGGAGGGGTATTGGGTACAAAAGAGAATCTCTGTGCCCTTGGAACCATATTATGAAAAATCTTAAGAATTAAAAAATCATAGCCTTCACCATCATACCACGTAGCAAAAACTATATGCAGGTGCTTTATGAATACAGTAACTACATGTATAAACCAACACTTAAGTTTTTATCAGAAAGTTAAAATTCTATTTCCTAGCCACACATCAATGTGTATAGATTGGTGAGGTCTCCAAATTTAAGACAGTGGGAGGTTACTAGCATGCATTTTAATGCAAACATAAAGGACACAAAAAGTAAAGTTCAGAAGCCAGTTCTAATCAAGAAGAATGCTATCTCAAAACCACCAAAAAGCATGGGGAAAAAGCATTTACATTTATTGCAAGAGGCAGATGGACACCAAATTATCTATCTTCTTCACACAAAATGGCAGATTATCAATTGTCCTTCTGTTTATTGTTACCTCTTCTTTGGGTATCTATTGTCACAACAATTTAATACATACTAAATTCTAATACAGTTAAAGTATAGTAAAACTTTAACAATTCTGCTAATTGCATGACAATGTGTCACTAATTATTACACACATTTATATTAATGGCTGTATAATGATAAAATGGTATTTTAAGTGATACTTATATGTTGTAACATATAAGTGATAATCATTAATAGTGCTCAGTTATTTAACCAAGGAACTCTGAATTAAAGCTCTAAGAGAGTAGATGACGTGTCTTTTATAAGCATCTTACCACTCAGAGTACTCAGGAGAGAAGAGGTACCCAAAGGTACACAATTTGCAAATACTCTTTGAATACAAGATTTTACACAAAAAAATGATAATAATACACCCATTAAAACCACATCTTAGTGCTTCAGCTATGCAATTTCAAGTCACCACGTTCAAGCAGGAGATTATGTACCGTAAAATTGGTATTGTCCTTCTGTGGAAGCATCAGCTCAAGTCCGCCTTCTGATTAGACCATTGCAGTATGAAATCAAAGCATCAATTTTCACTTTACTTCTAGAATAGACTCTAACCTGAACTGTGTCTTTCTCTTTTTTATATTACCCTGTTGATGCAAGGGACGGAATAATAGTTTTTATGACTCTCTTCCCAGATCATGGCAGATCTCAAAGGAGGTAATGCCCATGAGAATACTGCATGTCCTTTTAAGACAGGGAGGAAGCCATCATTTGAACATCACTGGAATATCGCACAGAGCAGATTCCAGGTGATAAAGCATAAACCTGGATAAAAGGTGTCTCTAAATTAAACTACAATATATTGATCCAACTTTTTTTTTCTTTTTCTGAATTACTAAACATATGTTTAAGCTTAATTAGGATTTCCAGTCAGCTGTAGTGCTATTCAACAACCTGCACTGACAGTCCACTTCTGATCGACTGCTGCCGATCTGACAGCCTGAGGAATCAGATAAACCCGGATCTTTGGAGTCCTGGGTCATCAGTAGATCCCAAATGTCTGAAAGCCTTTCTGAAAAACTAAAACGTGTCTTAGGGACAAGGACGCACGGCTAACAGGCTTCCTAATTTCCACCGGCAGAAATCTTGGGAAAAAGACACAATTCCAACCAAGAATAAAAACTGTCTACAAACTGTGAGTTTTCATTCCCAGTCTCCTTGACAATTCTGGATTTCACTTTTCAAGAGCATCTGCTTATCATACATATCAGGAAACCTGATGCCTTTCTACTGTTGAGTATGTTAGAAGAAAAATGACATTCTGTAATGGGTTGAAATGTAAAGACTGCTGCCTCTCTGACAAATGCTGCAAATACCAACACAGCCAAAGGATTTAAAATGAATACCTAGGAACTTTTTAGACTTGGTTTGTACTTTTACAGAGGAAAAAAAAAAAAAAAGGGAAAACGGACAAGTGATTCCAAATGGTTACTAAAACGAAGCAGTAAGTGTACTTGAAATTCAGTCAACAATAGTTGGTAAATTATATTCAATCTTCTATCATGTCATTTGTCCTAAACGTTAGTTACTCGTAGGTTATATATTTTTTTTAAAAAGCAAAGTAAGCTAAATACAAGTAAAAAAGACAATACATCTCCAAGCAGTACCTTGAAAAGGAGCCTGTTTGACACTGAAACCTTCCTTGCAGACACACAAATGTTGTTCAGTCTGCCTGAGTTTTCCAGCAACGGTGAAATTCATAAAGGTCACCCTGACACAGAATAAACAGCATTCTTCTCACAGTCCTTGCTGTTACAGTAGCAGTCAAGCAGCATATTCATTTTCATTTTAATTATGTTTGTAAATAGTAGGAGAGGCAGGTATAAGGCATGTTGCATCTCCCACTGAGCCCCTGAGGGTGTCTACAGATTGTAACAATCACCCTTGCAGGTTTCATTATTTTTCAGCAGAATTTTATGGACCAGGAGTAATACCTTATTAAAATTCAGTTAGTTACAAAAGTTGTTTAAGGAAACACATTCCTTTGCTATTATGTCTTCCCACCTGATTATCAGTTCATTTATGCCTTTCCAACTAACATTTATTCTTAAGATAGTATAATTTTTGTGTAACCTTGATTGCCACCTAATTTGCTTACTAACTGACAATTAATCCCTGATATATTGCCCCTGGCACCCAACCCCCATTGCTTAATGAAGCATTCAGATACAGTCACCTTGTGTCTACACATGAACCCACTGGCAAAGCAGACTTGAAATTTAGCTTGGGCTGAAAAATGCTACTGTATTATCAACAGCTTTTATTCATGCATACAGTTCAGTTCTGTGCTTTCATTCTAGGAAGGCATTGTCACAGATGATACTGAAAATATAAAATGAAAACATATTTGAAAACTGACATCAAGGAAAAAAAGATCTAATAAAAAAGTTTATAAACATATCTAAGTAACTATTTTGCCATCTACTAATTGGGAAAATAACACACAGAAGATATTGCCAAATTTCAAACAAGTTAGATGTCAACCACATGAGTGAGATAAAGCTTGGCGAAGGACAGAACAAGATTTGGAATGCTAAGTAAATATACGGTTAACCTCGTGACATATAGGGGCGTGAACTGGAAATAGCCAAAAGCAAAAGCAGAAAAAGCAGACTAATCCATTCTGCCTAAACAATCATACTTGAACGGCACTAAAATGGTTGTATGTTTGTAAAAAATGAACTTGAAAATGAGTAGGGTGTTTGTTTTCTTTAAGCATTTATTCTATTAAAAGCCAAAATGATAGAAAAAAACAGAGAGACTGTGTGTCTGTGTGTTCATCTTGCTACTTCACTCCTCAAATGGTCACCTGGAACTGCATCCAGGTCTCCCACATAGGTGTTAGGGACCTGAGAACTTGGGAGCATCTGTTGCTTTCCCACACACATTATCAGGGAGCAAGATCAAAAATAGAACAGACTGAATTAGACACAAGCATCCTAAAACAGCAGGCCAGCACCGTAATCTAAGGTCTATCCTGATACATCAAACAGCTGATCAAATCAGGCTCTATGCTAAGAATCAATTAACACCATACCTTTTAAAGCGTCTTGAACAATATAAAAATTCATCATTTCAACTGGGAAGTTCTCACGGAATCTTTTTATGCCTATGACTACACTGAAGATTGACACTGCACAGTTTTGCTTAAACCTTATTGAGTATGTCTCCTAGGAATGTGCAGGATACAGCCTTACTAAGTTATCTTTATAGAGTTATATTATGTGGGTTTTTTTAGTCATTGCAAGCTGTGCTTTTTCTGAAGGGTTTATAACATATGTGAATTAAAATATACGACAAAATAGCACAACAGGCTGGAGGGCTAGGAAAGAAAAGTTAAATAGCAGAAAGTTTCTTGGATTCTTTGAGAACTGAAAGTACTAGTTTAAAATAGACTATAATAAATCAATGCTGTGTGTTGAAAACAAAGCTTAATTACAAAAATAATAACAATGTGCCAGCCAGTTGTAAAAACCAAAATGAATTATTAAAATAACTAATTAAATAGAAGTCAAGAAATGAAAAATAAAGAATAAAAGAGCAAGAGGAACAAATAGAAAACAAATGGCAAGATGACAGATTTTAAACCCAGACAAAAGAGTACTTTCTAAATGGAAATGAGCTGGTGACTTAACAGAGATTTTGAGCCTGGAAAAAATATGCTGCATATTTTATACAGTCAAACATTGCATATATTATACAGTCAAACATTGTATATATTATACAGTCAAACATTGCATACAGTTAAATCGAGATACTAAATTGGCCTCTGACTGATGACAAAAGTGTGAATCTGATAAAAACATAAAACTATCCTAAGTGTTCTTATACTTTAGTCCACTTTTAGTTATTATCATGAAATAGCTGAAGCTGAGTACAACTTTTTAAGAGCAATTCGCTAAGCTCATGGTTAGCAAGGTTCAAAAGCTCTCATCTAATGATTCCCTTCCTGGTGGCAGAGTTAGGAGGCAGCTTAGGGCCTCACAGGGGAAGGCATGCGTGTGTCCACCTGCTAGACCATCAATATCCAACCATGGATGTCCCACATTGATGACATTACCTAACGTTAACCACTTGCCAGAGACTCCAACTCGAAGCATCACTGTCATGATAGAAAAGAGTTACAGAATGCAAACTGGTTCAATTTGATTTCATTTGTGAGATTAAAAACAGTGCAAATAAGAGCATAATACATATTGTTTAAAGTATACATCTGAACATTTACTAAGGTAGATTAAATTGTGCAACACACAGTCAATCTCAAACTTTTAGATATTCAAAATTTTGAGAATATGGTCTCTGTGCCCAGAATAATTAAGATTGAAACCAATACTGCAAAGACATATTGAAATGGTCAAATATCAAATAATTAAAAGGAATCATTAAAAAAATAGTTCAAAAACATTAAACTGGCCCTATATAAATAGGATATTCAAATAACCAAAATTCATGTCAGTTACCAAAACAATAGACACAAATACATATAACAAAAATGGCCAAAATTAAGATATCCGCCTTGAAAAAAAGCACAAAATAAATAAAAATCCAAAAAGTGTTACATAAGCAGATGTTCACGGGAATGTACAGTATGGCCAAGAGTATCATCTGAAGTTTAGGCTAAAAGTACCACCTCAAACCGAATCTAATTCCATTGGCTGTGATCTAACACAACCTGGATAAATATAGCACCTTATGAGTTGCTCATGTTCATAACATATCCTTTTATTACTGAACCACACTTAACTAGGAATAAGGAAATAGACACAACTCTTAAATAACCAACTCAGTCCCACATGCTTATAAATACATGTCTGTATCAAGTAATTAAAACACAGTGTATATCTGTATTTAGGTATGTATGCAAATAGCAGGTACAACCATGATATCTCCACCACAGCTTCAAAGCAATATTTAATTAACTCCTCAAAGATAAAGGGAATGTAAGCAAGGACTCCGAATGGACTTAATACATACTAATTTTTTTTTAATGTTAACTCAGGTAGAGGAAAAATAGATACATATGAACTGGGGTATTGGCTTTCACTTGGGACGTTATTTAGCACTATGTTATTTACTCACAGAGAACCGCAAATGGCTATGAATGACACTATTGAATCCCTGTGGAACTCATAGCTGATAATGAAGAGTAGAGGGCCTGGCTCATTCTCAAGCATGAAGGAGACTCATGTTTAGGTGGGAATACATTGATCTCAGGCTGCATTTACGAAAACAGGAATAATTTCTTCTTTCCCTATTAAAGATGTGAATGGCAGCCCACTGAGAATGCGTGATGCCTTAGGCAGAAGGTTATAATAGGAACTTAAGGCTGAATGTGCCACCAATATCGTGACCATAGCATCAACGTTTTTATCCATGAAAGGAGTAGGGTGTGTGGCAACAAGGGAAGGAGGGACGACAGTGTGGGAAGTATCATTGCATTCCCCAAATTGTACATATTGCAGATATAAAATTCATTCCTGTCATATCATTTTTAAATTTTTAAAATTACGATTAAATAACAAATAATGAAAAAGCGAGTTCTGACATACACAAACACTTAGGAAAATGCTACAGTATTACATCAGATTGAAGCTCTGGTAAAGCTGAGTTAATGAGCTTTCAAAGAATTACGGTGCAGACTAGAAGAGACAGCTCTGCATTTCCTGGAGCTTTAGTCCTCCTCTTTAGGAAGTTAGCAAAGGACTGGCTTAGTAAATCTAAGTTACTTCACGGAAGGAAATGAGCTGATTTCTGCCTTGAAAGCGTCAGTGTCTCCTTCGCACTACATAGTTGCTAGCTGTGAACTGCTATGTATTTCCTCCGTTAGATCTCTCCTGTGACATGTTGTCAATCCAACTGCATTAACTCAGGCAAATCTATTTACCAGATAATAAGAGTGGAGGGGATCGCTGCCCTTTACTTAAAAATTTATGTTAATCACTCATTTTATATTCATACGGTACAAGTGGTGGATGCATCCATAAACAAAGAGTACACTAATCCAGAAGCTAATGTATTCTTCAAGTTGCAAGAACAAATGACAATCTAAGAACCCTATGACCCTTATTTATCTGTATAATTATCAAGTGTATTATCTCAAAGCTACAAATGACTTCTTTTGTGTCTTCTCTGATCATCCTTGTTGGTTTTTACTATTAATAAAAATATTTAAATTAATTTATTTAATTATACATACACCCTCATATTACTTTGCATTCCATTAATATGAATAGTTCATCATTAATTAGCCATTAACATAACATCAAAAAACAACTTCAATAGTCATTTCCTATTTCAAAAAATATTGAAACTCCTCATGCATTTGAATATATTTGTAGGATCATTCTCTAAAGGCAAAAGTAATGTGAATTTTCTGTTGTTTGAGAGAATGTAAATTTTCCATTTTTACCAATAGAATTTCACTGATCTCCAAACAGATGACATGGTCAGTAATCCCTTAGGTCAATTTGCTATATAAACTCTGCCTCTAATCATGGTTTCTCCAATCCAGTATTCACAATGACTACAATGTGGTGCTTGTTTTTATAAAGATTTATTTATTTTTAATGTAAATGCAGATCAGATTTACAAAGAGAAGGAGATACAGAGATAGATCCATCCTCTGGTTCACTCTCCAGATGGCCTCAGCAGTGAAGCTGAGCCATCCTGAACCCAGGAGCCAGGAGCCTCTTCTGGGTCTCCCATGTGAGTGCAGGGTCCAGAGGCTTTCCAGCCCACAAGCAGGGATCGGGATGAGATGTAGAACAGCTGAGACAGGAATGGGTATCCTTAAGGAATCACTTGCAAGGTGAGGATTAGCCACTGAGCCATCGCACTGGGCCCGCCACTGTGATTATTTAACACACAGGTCCAACCAAGCATTTTCCCTTCTTGTTTCTTCAGTGAATGATGAGCTTTGGGATTAAGTATTCACTTGTTGCAAAGCCACAGAGGGTTATCAGTAAACAGCCTCAAGCCTCTGTTTTCAGCTTCACATCTTGCCCACTTGCTTTTACACTCGCTTCTTCTATTCTAGCTTGTCATCATTCTGTTTACAGTGATCTAACTCATAAGCTTTCCAATCCGCCATCATCTCCCTTTACATTTTCAGCACATGCAATATGGCTTTCTCATTGACATAAACCTTATCGAAATGGCAGAATAGGCCTGTCACATGCATGCATTTTTACTTCAAAACTATTTATAGCAAGCCTGCTATACTTTTAAATGAGTCCCTATTACTTCCTATTTCATGGTGTTGTATTCTAGAGATTATCTCTACTGCATGTTAGAAGTTTTGTTATTTTCTGGTCACAGCGCTGCTCTCTAGTAAACATGAGGTCCAGGTCACCTATTATATTCCTGTTTGCTTTTAGTTTTATCACTTATAATATGGAATCTGTTCCATTTACCTCACTGCTTCACTGTGACGGTTAAAATAAAAAATGCAGGTGCCTCCAGAAGGTGACAACGAAATGTGTGATATATGATTATCATGATTAACGTATAGGCACTAACCAGATATTTCTGGTCACATGGAGCAGTGTCTGGGCTCTACGGAACCAAGAGACGCTGACCATTGCTGTTGTCATCTTGCGATATTTACGTTTACAGGAATCAGTTTGTACATCATGGTCATTTGATAGAGTGATTTCAGAGGCTTTAGGTTCATATATACTGTAAACATGTATGAGATACAGAAATGCATGCATGACTGAATTTCCTGAAGAGTAAGAAATGTGAGAACTTTACAGATTTGGTGGGATGAGGGTGTTTATCACTCATTATCCAGAACCAGAACAACATTAATTTGTTCTTATCTGCAGAAATGAGTAATCATTGAAAGTGATTTAATTACGTGAGAGGTTAACATTTATCACTTTGAATAAGCCACACGCACAGAAGAATAACATAATTTCAAGATACTTGGTGTAGGTAAAGACACATTACCAGCAGGACATTCAGAAAGGAGGGGGAAAAAAACATTCTATAAGGCAAATATTTAATACAAGTTTAAAGAACAAAATGTTTCCCCAATGTGTTAGGCTTTTATTCTAAAGTCTGTTAAGCTACTGCTTCTACTACGAGATCTGTTCAGAACATGTGTGTGAATACACTCTTACTGGTGACGGCAGCGGCTTTTAAAAAACACTGCTAGTTGTATGTTACTGCTATTCGTCTGTGATTCCAACTTTCCTTTGAGTCAAACAGCAGCTAACTACTTACCATTTGTGCTTGAGTTATTACTTGGCATTTCATACCCAAATCAGAAGAGTTCATTTCTACCCTATCTCCTCCTGTAAGTAAAACGACCAAGCCATTCACACAATTGCTCAAGCAAAACATTTGCAATTCCAATTCACCTATTTCTTTCATTATCTGCAATCACTTGTCAACCTGTTCTGTCTATATGTTCTTCAAAATAGATCATACATCCTCCAACTCCTCTTCATCTCCACCCACTATCATATCTCACTTAGACATGTATATTAATGAATTGATCACCCTGATCTCCTATATTATTCATTTTCCACAAAACTGCTGTATGAATTTTTCCCCAGATAATGTTTTCCCTTCTCTTAAACCTCTGCAATGATGTCTTAATGCAAAATAAAACCATAATCCCATCGCCGCAGGCTTTGGTTGATCAGTATCCATCACCCAAGGCTCTGTCTCCTCACAAAGCAACTATGAAAGGAAGAATTTCTCCTTCATTAGCTTATCTATAATAACTTCCATAACTCTCTCACAGGTTGTCTTTATTCTTTATAGCATGGTGTTTACCACAACCACTAGGGATCTTATGTATGCATTCTGGTTGATTTATCACCATTCCCTCAATCCTGCACGATGAAAGTGGGGACTTTACCATTAACTCCTTACTATGAACTTAGGCTACCATATTCTTGCCACGGTGTTCTTCTAGTGTCACATCTGCCCTACCACCAAAATATTGTTAAGACCAATGTAAAAAATTTCTCATGTATGTTTTGCTCTGAGTCCAAGAATTTTACTGTTTGGGGTATTACTTTAATCCACGTAAGGTTAATTTTTATATCCTTACTCTATGAAGATGTAATTGTGGAGGTGCTTAGTAAATTAGGAACTATTAACAGGAGCTGGCATTGGGGGCACAGCAGGTCGAGCCACTGCTTCGGACTTTGGCATGCAATATTGGCACATCAGTTCAAGGCCCCACTAGTCTGCTTCCCATTCAGCTTTTTGAAAATGTACCTGGGGAAGACCGAACAAGTCCCAAATAATTGGACGCCTTGCCACCCACGTGAGGAGTCAGGATCCAGTTACTGTCTGTTGGTTTTGACCTCACAGCCCCAGAAGATACAAACATTTCTATCAAGAAGCAATGGATGTAAAATTTCTACAAACACTCACATTCATGCCTCCTCTCAGTCACTCTCTCTTTCAAATAACTACACCAATACTTTTTAAATACTATTAAATATGAACTAAAAATTTAAATTATGTCCTGAAGAAGAAAGTAGTAAGAGGAATGAAAAGGGAGGTACAAGCAGACGAGAGGAGAGAAGCAAAGGATGAAGAAAGGGTAAAGTAGAATAGGAAAAGAAACAGATGGAGGAAGTAGGGGAGAATGGGGATGGCAGGTGTACAGAAAGAGGGCAGTGAGTAAGGAAAGAACACGGTCATTACGACAACAGAAACTGGTTCAGCAACACACTAACATGTCGAAAGACCATGGGAAAACACATTGAAGAGGTAGTGTGATCATAACATTATATATCACGTACAGTTCAAATCAGTGAGCCAAAATTAATACACAGGTAATATAAAAAAAAAACTAGGGGGAAACACAAAGGTATTTATCTCACACCACATTGCTCAATACAATATGAAAAAAATCATTGTATTAAATGTACTATATGAAGCATGTGAAGTAGGAAAAATACATATGAAAATGAACATAATTCTACTTTGAGAATGAGAAAAAGTTCTCTAATTATGCAAAAAATCAAAACTAACCCAAACAATTTGCTATAAAGAATTAAACAGAAAAATGTCTAGAGGTAAAAATATTGCTAAAGTAAAAGCCAATCAAGGATTCATTTAAAGTAATTAGTAGAAAGTATAATAATTCCAACAAGTTCACAGTTAGATAAGAGGAAATTTATAAAAGGATACATTCAATAGAAATATAAAAATCTCTAAGAGAGAATTTTGCAAGTTTGTAACAAAAAAGGAATTCTCTAATATGGGTAAGAGAGTTGTAAATTAATGAACTTCAGATGAAACAATGTTCTAATAAATATGAAAAAACCTAAATTGAGTTCTTCATTCCAGAAATGTCCATTGGAAATTTTGTATGTAAAAACAGGCATAAAATTAATCATGACTTGCAAATGTGGCTTATAAACAGTTAAAATATGAACAAGTGACCATTAGCATCCAAAGGAGCTATGGGATTAATATATCTGAAACAAGTTACTAAGAAGTCACATCACACATATGTAACTGGAAAAGACATGAGTTACATAATATCAATCTAATAACTTTAAAAATAAGGACGAAATTGTGAAAATGACTGACTATAAAATTATAATCAAGCGTTAAAATTGTGACTCATTTAATATTTTTTTTTCACAATTTTATGTTAAAAATTTTAGAAGAATTTGACTACATTTTACTTGAATAGTAAATATGATATCTTTGAAGAAAAATCAAGGTAAAACTGAAAAAGCAAATGTGACTTTAACAAACAGGAAATGCTTTTCAAATCTTTAAACTTTCACAATACATGCGTTCATCTTGCACGCACAGACTACAATCTCTTCATCACTCAGTAGGAAAGAGCACACTGCTGCACATGCTTTATTCATTGGCTTTCTCCATTCTTAAAATATCAGTTTTTAAAAGACTCATTATATTTTCAGCTGCAAAATACTTGAACTAATAGCCAATGACTGAATACACTTCATCATTTGAGAAATATCTTCTTCAGATAACACAAATTTTGTTGCCGCAAATCAGAAAGACATTAGACACATGATGATATTTGATTAAGAATAGACTATCGGGCATGGCGTGTTGGCCTAGTGGCTAAAGTCCTCATCTTGAACGCGCCAGAATCCAATATGGGTGCCAGTTCTAATCCTGGCAGCCCTGCTTCCCATCCAGCTCCCTGCTTGTAGCCGGGGAATGCAGTCAAGGATGGCCCAAAGCTCTGGGATCCTGCACCTGCATTGGGAGACCCAGAGGAAGCTCCAGGCTACTGGCTTCGGATTGGCTCAGCCCCAGCCACTGCAGCTGATTACACAATGAAGATAAATACGTGTTACGATAACTATCTCTATATATGTTACAATAGCTATCTGTATATATACATATTAATTTGTATATATATATATGTATATATACACGTACATATATATACACATATATTTAATTTTCAGGATGGAAGATCCCACGAAGAAAACATATTTCCTCTTAATTTTGTTGAATTGAAACAAAATACTTCCATGCCTTCTGAAACATAAACAAAAGCATATCTTACGAAAAGTGACAATGAGTTTCTTTTCTGACCATTTAGTATTTCCATTCTGTGACTTCAGTTATACACTAGAAGTTCTTGGTCCTTTTCTTTGCTTTCTCTATATAGGGGGAAACATTAAAATAAGTTGTTCTTTATTAATATTTTAGTGAATTTTTTTTTACAATTTACTGATGTTAATGTGCTGAGCACAACCACTGCCTTTCACACTCACACATGACAAATGCACCTTTGTCTGATTATTTCTTCTTGCAAGTTCAGGAAGTTGCAATGAAAGTTTCTATTTTTTAGTAAGTACACCCAATTCTACCACGTGCCCATAAATAGTAAAAATAGCATTCCTCGCATATGGAAACCTACTTTACAAATTAAATGTATTTAATATTTAAGTCAAATATGCTAAGAGTTACAACTCTATGGATGTTTCCAGCTTAACTTTGCATTCTGGTAGATAATAATTACATCAGGGAAAAAAAAAACAGATCAATTTAACAAGGATGAAAATGCACACAATACCAGCAGATGAAGCAGGGACGTATCGAGTGCAACTCCATAATGACAAGGGGATAATGTTGACACGCTCAGCTGTTTAATATCATGCCTGACTGCTCCTATCTGGTCAATGATTTTCCTCTGTAAGATATGACAGGCCTAAATGAATGTGAACCCTTGTGAATTAAAACTTTCTCATTCACTTACTTTGACCAGAATCCCTCATTCTCTGAACAAATGTTCCTTCTTATTTTGGGAACCGTCTGAAGGTATATGCAATTACATGTAAAGATATGAGATCCTTACAAACATAGAGAGAGAAGAACACATGAATGAGGACATGAGATGGGAGTGAGATAAAACGAAATCACTACTTTGGGAACAAAATAAAGCAGATAAACGAGCAATTTAAAGGGTGCAACATTTTTTCCAGATGTGACTCGTTTTCAAACTGGCTTTACAATTCAAACATCTTTAGACACAGGATTCAGCAATTACTGAAGTTATTTTCCAGGGGCTATTCAAATAGCACTTCAAAATGCTTTTAAAAGTATCACTTTGTTGAATCCTCAGAAAATCTTTTCATGAGGAAGGTATTACATAACCTGCATTCTGTTTAATTTCATGTTTTGACTTATTCAGAAGTTTCATGATTTCATATTACCCATCAAATTACAGCCTACTGATACCCTTCTTCCTTGCCTTGTTTACTTACTGCTGTTCTTATTTTACTACTGATATTACTTTAGTCTTCCCCAACTTAGAATTAGTGATTTTAATTTAAGTTTTATCCATAATGTTGTTTGCTCCAGTGCTTGAAAATTACTAATATTTGTTTTAGTTTTTATTCAAATAAATGATAAAAGGTCTCTGACTTCTGCCGGTGTTACTGTGTGCAACTTATTGCCTAACTGCTACAAGCTAATTCACTTTGCCAACAGCCCAGTAACAGACTTTCAGAATGTCTGCTATTTCCTGTAACCAATAACTCCCCTCAAAATATGTACCAATGTTCATTCCTGTTGTAATAAACATTTCAACAAATGCTCTATCATACATTGCCACAAATCTATTTAAAAATTTCCTTAAGTAATGTAGACCCAAGACCATGAGAGTGGGATCCAAGCATGTGCATTTTACAACCTAATTACCTTCTATCATGCTGGTTTCTAGATACCTGTGTAGGTTTCATATTCCAAGACAGATCTGAGACCAGAGGCTGGTTTGGATATTGGATTGCTGCACAAACTTGGGTACAATGTTTGACATCATCGGTCATCCAGTTTTGTGGGTTTTTCCCCCTCTTTGTAATGATAATGGTGTTAAATTAAGCTTTTATAAATAGGAAAATAAATCTGTATAACTTCACCATCATAGTATCTGCAATTCATAATGTGTACATACTGATCAGTGCTTACTAAGAACATCAATAAATAAGTAAACAATAAGTAAGAGTAAGAGAACAAGATTGATTTTGAATTGATAGTATCTTGTAGAGTATGTGCTGTACAGTAGACATTCAAAGGCATTTGTTATTTTCAGCATGTAATCCCTATGCTATATATCAAGTAATTCAAATGAAATAATTCCTTTGATGACTTTCAATAATGAGAAACTCTTCTTTGAGAGTTCTCCTTCTTCACTTTCAAGCACTCAGTACTTCACCAATATTTTTACATACAAATCAGTCTTGTTGGAAGTAACAACTGTGTTACATAGATATCTAGTTATATAAATAAAATCTTGATTCAACATGACAATTCTCTGGGATACATTTCTTTGATCAAAACAATTTTTTTTTTACTCTCCCAACTAATCTTAATATTTTATCCTCTCCTACTATAGATGCATACTTCTAATTTTGTCCCAACTGTTCTACTGTGCTCAACTATTTAGGCTGCATGTTAAAAATAATCTTAATGTTTATAAAAAATGTGGTTATTTGGCAGAAAATTAATACTTGGGAAAACCCTTTGCTTTTCTGTCGGGAATGCTTTTAAAATGTCACCAGAAATCCATTTATGAATCCAGTAGCTTGTTTCCCACGACATAACTTTCAGACAGGCTGAAATTAAGTCAACTGGCTAAACGAAAGGGGATAAAACTACTCATACACCTCAAACAGCTATCTGCTTGCAATGAAGAATTTACAATCAAGATACTGAGCAAACGAATCTCCATGTGTGCCTCTCTCTGGACCCACACATTAACAAAAATACCCAGAACATATGAAACCTTGGCCAATTTTCACATGAAATGTATATATCAATATAATACAAAACATATGATATATGGCGCAGTAAGACATCACTTGGGACGCAGGATCAAATACCAAGTCCCACCTCCTCTGTTTCTGTCTCTGCTTCCTGCCAAAGTGTAAATCTGAGACATTAGGAGTCAGCTCTCCTCTCCCACAAGGGAGACCCGCATTAGCTCGCTGGTCTGGCTTCTTCCTGACCCAGCCATGCCTGGTGCAGGATTCAGAGGGAAATCAGCAGAGAGATGAGATCTTCTCATCTCTCTCTGTGTCTATGTCTCTCTCTTCTTTCCCCCATTCTAATAAGTGAAAAGGAAATAAAACTTTATATGTCTGAAAGAGTAAAATAGTATACAGTTGTCAAAGTAAGCTTGCGAGTCATTTATAATTTCTAAAATTTGGCATGCTTAGTGAAGCTTGTTAATTCATTCTATGGTAAACAGTTATTAGTTTTTAGTGTGACCTAGACATGTTTCATAAAGAAAAGAGACAAATAAGAGACCCTTAAGAAGAGCTTAAAATATCTGAGGGCCAGTATTTATAATTAATAAAGTATGTAGTTTTTAAAAATTTTACTTATTTTTCTTGGAAAAATAAAGCATTTACAGAGAGCAGGAGAGACAGAGATCTTTCCTCTCCTAGTTCACTATCCAAATGGCTACAACAGCTGGAGCTGAAACAATGAGAAGCCAGGAGCTTCTTCCAAGTCTCCCCCATGGATGCAGGGTCCCAAGGCTTTGGCCATCTTCTACTGTTTTTCCAGGCCATTAGCAGGGAGCTGATGGGAAGTGGAGGAGTCAGGACTGGAACCAGCACCTATATGGGTGAAAGGTGAGTATTTACCCATTGAGCCCTTGTGGCATACTGAAAGTCTAAGACAGTGTACAAGTGGTTCTGCTAGTGGGGAGCAGGGGCAGTGTTGGAAGTGGTGGCCATGGAGGACAACAGAGGCACTGTGGACTGGGCCTGTGGAACCACACCCTTGAGTGGCTGCTTGCTGTTCCTTACTAGTAGGCAGCCTTGGGTGCGCCTTTATGATTTTGAACAAGTGCAGTAGTCCACTTTGAACAATGGTAACAGTTACATTAAGTATCAAAAGAGTTGTTACATGTCAAGGTTATTTAGAAGAATATGTGACACACAATGAGTCCTAAAAGTTCATACTAACATTTATGTATAGACAGGAAGGCAGGGTACATCCCATATGGCAGATACTGACATCTTCTTGTGTTAGAAACATTATTTCACCCTCAAAGAACTCCTTGTCATGAGGGAGTCTGGGATAGGAAGTATGGCGTCACTCGGAGTGCCAGCATTTCCTATTACAGCTCCTGCTATGAGTTCCCAGCCCCACTTCAGATGATGTTTTCCCACTGTGGGAGGCAACTGTCCCTGCAACCAACCTGGAAGTCCCGAATGGTTTTAGCTCCTGGCTTTAGCTTGGCCCATTGCTTAGGGATGTAGGCATTTGTGCAATAGATGGAAGCTCCATGAATCTCTCTCAAACAATTCCATAAAATGTTTTAAATCATTTAAAAATCTAGGGAGGATACTAAAGTTCAAAAATATTCATGTTTTGTCCAAGTTATACGATAAGCAATATGTAGTACTAGAATTCAGGCTGTTCTCGTGGCTCATGGATCAGATCACACAGACGTTTCTGTGGAATTTGGACATTAGTTACTGGAGGTGGGTCAACTGCTTAGGAAACTGAAAGACCAGTACACATCAAGCTTTGGAGAAAGGCGGGTAAGTTCATTCCAAACTGAAGGACAGTAACTGATATAAAAAGAGGGCTCAGACAAATGACCTCTGATTTATTGTTTCTGAACCAGCAATGATCCTAAGGCATTTGACCTCCGCATTTTCACACACCTAACCTAGCAACTGAGATAGCCATGCTCAGCAATTCACATGTTTCCTATTATTCTTTGGCTACCTAGTACTGATTTCATTTCTGTTAACTTTACTTATGACACACTCTGAAAAGTGACTATACTGAGCATCTATTAAATTGCTTGCCGAGATGAAGATAGAACAAAGTCATAAAACATCTCAGTTTTATGTTTTTTTTCATTCACAATTCATTCATTGAGCTTCCTTTTAAGTAACGTTTTGAAGCAGATGTATTTAGATAGCTGTTTTCCTTTTAAACACTTTACTATTCACATTGGGATTATGGATTTGCCTTTATAGCAACAGTAAGTTATTTAAAATACTCATGCTTTGATTGAGCATGGACACATTGAATGAGAGCTGTAAGTTAAAGCAGGAAGTTTCATCGGGTTTTGTTTAGCTTTTTCTTTTGAATTCTGGAAATGTGTAGAAAACTGGTCTTCCCTTTTACCTTGGAAAGGTTATTTACAGCTAAATGTTAGTGGGGACATTAACTGTGCACTCAATTGATTTGCAGCAACATACTCCAGAATTCCAAATATGTGCATGCGTAATATAAGTTATATATGAATTAAAAAGATACGACAGCAGCAACCATCTAGTAATCATCTTTGATACAATAGAGCTAAATACCACCTGGTGCACTTTCTCCTTGAACACCTCAATACACTACGTCACTGACTCACCATATGGCTTTGCTCAGTGGTAATAACAGTATAAAAAGAAAATCCAAAACACAGCTAACATGTCTGCTACCAAGGCATACTAAAATTACACATATGATTTATGTAATTGAGTACATAGTTTATGCTGGCCCTGTTGCTTGGTGTTAAAGTCAGCCTGAACTCCAGTATGGATTTAGCGTAATTCCTAACGCAAAGTCGAATTGACAAAAAGAAACTGAATAATTAAACGGCTATTTTATTATAATTCCATGTATTTGTCTTCTATCAAATATTTTAAGAATTGATTGGGCATTGTTCTATATTATTTGTTGACTTATTTTTATACGCTCAAAAAAAAAACAGAATCAAAATTACAATGGTCCTCACCAAATGCGCTCCCAAATAAGGCTACAAGATCTACATGAAAGTGACTCACTGATGTATCCCAACCAAACACATTGTCAATAATTTAGTAGTTATGTAATTACTATTTTTAAAATTAATGAATAAATAACATCTACCTTGGCCTTTCAGTTAATCAATACCCACCTTTTATATGTTAATCAATACCCATGCCTTTTTGACTCTCACTTATTATACAACAAAGCTCCAAAAATGTCATGTAAAAAGACAATGAAAAGATAAGTTCATCTCTTTATAAAAAAAACCTTTGAAATTCTTACAGTTCTTACTAGGACACATTCACTCACAAACTGAAGCTCTTCATACTTGCTTGAAATCAGTAATGTCAGAGATAAACAGTGTATTTTTTCAAATCAATTCAATATTTCTTTCATCAAGTCAACAGCTTCTGTCTACTCGGGTCCAAGCACTGGTCTCAGTTTGTACTCTTAACACCACTGCCAAGTAGCAAATGAAAATGCAAAACTAGAGCCAAAATCATAACAGAAGTCTCTTCAAGAATCTTAGCTGAAATGTTACAAACACAGAATGTTCTAGGTGACTTTTTCTTGGCCTTTCAACAGCTGTATTGACTCACATTATGCAGCAAGAATTACATGCAGTCCTCAGTTAAGCATTGATGAATTACGGTTAAAATGCGTTCTCTGAAGACACTGTGTAATCAAATTTAAAATAGCTTAATGGAATAAATTGGAAGTAAAACACTAGAAACCAATTTTATTATTTACTAGCAGCATACTAATTGCACATCACCATTAACTTGGAAGATTTACGGACTCAGGAAGTAAGAAACTACCTAAAAAGTTAGCAGGGCAGCAGAAAGAGGTGAAACATCAGAAAACACTCAGGAAATGCTATTGTTTTTTCATTATTAACTGCAGTGAATGCTATCCAATTGAAGTAACTGGATTTAAATCCTCATTGTGAATGAACACGAATATAATAGCCCCAGAAATATGTTACACTTCATAGTAAAAGTTATTACAGGGTGAATTTTAGGAGGTGCATTTCCCAAAATAATGTACTGTGACCTTGCTCAATTCTACATTTTAAGGCTTAATGGCTCTTCTGTGTGCAACGGTTACCAAAGTCACGTTCACTATAAAAGCACTGCGTGAACAGATGTAGTGCTGCTGAAATTAAAGCCCTAGGTACATACTGGAAAAAATGGGAAACAAAACCGCGAAGTAACACTCGAGAAACCAGACTTCTAATATCACTTTCAACCATGCAGTGTAAACTCTGGAAAAACACACGCTTTAATTTCAAATGAGAAGTTCACTTAATTGCAAAACTGGCTTACCTGTCATGCCCTAAGGTACCAGACCATGCTACGAAACTAACTGAGGGTTTTGAGTTTAATTTAAAAGCTTTGGGGGGAGTTTTTGTTTTGTTTTGTTTTTTTCTTCACTCTTTATCAGTAAACGCCAGGACTTGGACCCCGGAAAGGCACCTTCAGATCCTAGTGGGTGGGATGTGCACAATGGCTCATTCCATCCAACAGCGACATCTGCTGTCCAATCACTGGATTTACAGAGGCTGCTCTGCAACAAACAGTTCAAAGGACAGGCGGAATACCCAGATGGGTGACTTGGTCAGGTTTATAGCTCGAAAAAATATTTCTAAATATGAAACTAAAAAAAAAGCTTCTGAGGATGATGGGTGTCAGAATTCCCCTGAGAAAAGATCAGCTTCTTGGTTTTTTTTCTGTTGCATTTTATAGATAACTACGTTAAAGGATAAAACCTAAAAGAAAGAACAAATTACATTTTCTGAAAGCAGTGGATGGAGAAACATATGGACACATCGCACGTTTACAATTTCAACTCACAAGATTTGTTTAGCTCCATGTTCACACTTTAGTTCTGAATCATTGTTCCCCCAGAAGCCAGAAAGGAAGGAAGCAAACAACAAAAACGGCACCAGAATCACGTAAGACTTTACATTTTATATTCAGAAAAGTCATGAGACAAGAAAAGCTCTTAAACTCCACATTACATAACACACTGGTCACAAACGGTACTGAACTGAGCACTGAGCAGCCGAAGAAAGCAAGGCCTCCAGGACCAAGAGCAGCGTCAGGTGCCCGGCTTGGACCGCCCAGCCTGCTGCTGCAGCCAGCGGGTGAGGGATGCAATGGATGCAGGAGCCGTCTCCTTCTTGCCTCTAACTCTCATTTCAAATAAATAAATAATTAACAAAAGCAACCAAAAGATCAACATAAACAAATTATCTGGCTACTTGTATGTCAACTTGTTCTAGCTTCTGTTTTCTAATTTTGGTATTTATAAATACAAAAATTAAATATGTTTAAATATGTCTAAAGACACTTTACTTTTCTGACACTTGTACCTTCCATTACCAGCTTTAACTGTTATTGTTTGTGCTGTTTCTATTATAGTTTCCTTTCTTAATGGCTTTGTTTTTATTTGTTGTTGTTGTTTGGTTCAGTTTGAAGGATGAGCTTTATGGAACTTACCCTGCCTTAAACGACCAGAAATTCATTGTATAGACTGAAAACTCATCTTGTTTTCTTTTAAAATATTATTTCCTACTCGTATTTTGCAGGAAGTAATGCCGACTTAGAGACATATGTCTTCCAGGACATGAGAAAGCAATCAAAGAAGGGCAGGCACTACTTCATTTAATATGGAGGAGACATGGTTGACGGTAAAAGACTCAAGCGCAGAGGAATCAAATTGTCAAAGCTATCCTCTTCCCGAGAGGGGCGAAATTCCTAGCAGTGAAACTTCAGACAGGTGTCACTTCCACCTCAGTTAATCCGCAAAAATGGAGTCAGCAACATCTTGTGATCCACCACATCAGAAAAGCTGATAGATGAAATGCCATTAACAGAATGAGCGGTTATCCATCACTCAGTAAAAATCCATCCATCACTCATATACCAAACTCAGTCCTACCTTACACTAAGCACATACACTACATCAAAAACTGTCAACATCCAACAGTCTAGAATTCTCTTCCATGAGCACGTGATCACACATAAAGAAGGAAAGTTCATGGATGGCAATAAGGAATGTTCCAATGAAACAGCAAGCATGTCCTAAAAATGCCATGTTAATAACATACATAATATTCATTTTATGGCTATTACTTGATACATAGCATTCTCTTAAACAATTATCTTATATACTTACAGATGTATATTCTCTTAAGTAAACAAACACCTTGCTTTAAATATATTTGACCTCCGGTGGGGCCCTGATCAACTGGCTCGGGTCCTTGGCCCACCTGCAAGAACTGGTATTCCTCGGCAGAAAAGACAGAGTAGTGGACAGCTGGCCCCAATACGCATGGAGAATATGGCTGCCCATTCAGTCCTGCAGGAGACCATCCCAGAGAAAGGAGGACAGAACAGATAACTACCCTAGCCAAATCATGATAACAAATATCAGGGCGAATGAATGGTGACTCTAAGGTCAACCCATGTCCATTTGGGTTCCCGCATCCTTGGATCATTCAGATCAACAACATTTCAGAACTATGGAAACCACTTGGACAGAACCCTCGGAGTGTGTGCCACATTGGGACCCTGGGTTGATGCTGGGTGGCCATTCCCCATCTCAGGGTACTGGGCCTATTGGGAGGCTCGGTATGGTTTCTCCTCTCACCCTCCTACCCCTCCAAAACAGGAGGAGAAGTAGAAAATTTGGAAATGATGATCACATTCACTTTTACCTAACCCTTGATCCATCCCACTCTGATCAATTATGCTAACATCATCTGAAAGAAAGAAATTAATACCTTTGACCTTTTATACTAGTTTTGTATTTTTTCAAAGAAAACCAAAAGCACAAGGAATCTTATTTGCAAGTTAACCATTATATACAGCTCAGTATTGCAAACATGTATAATAATGGCAGAAACACAGATGAAGGGCGACTGGCGCACAGGAGAAGACAGAGTTCTGAATTTAGATGTACAAGCCGATTCATCATTCTCAACCAGAAAACACTTCTTTCGCCTACTCCCTATTTATGACTGATTGCTTCTTCATTATGCTGCTAGATCTCTTCCATGTCCTCAGGAGTAACTTAGACATCATTTGGGTTAGGGACATGTTTGGATGCAGAAGGCAATTTCAAGTCAAAATGAACTGTTGGGGTGAGTATTTTATAAAAAAGATGCTAATTTCTTCAATTAATTCAGATGCCTGATTTTTTTTAAAGATTTATTTATTTTTATTGCAAAGTCAGATATACAGAGAGGAGGAGAGATAAAGATCTTTCATCAGTTGATTCACTCCCCAAGTGACCACACTGGCCGATGCTATGCTGAACAGAAACCAGGAGCCAGGAACTTCTTCCAGGTGTCGCACACAGGTGCAGAGTCCCAAGGCTTTGGTCTGTCCTCGACTGCCTTTCCAGGCCACAAGCAGGGAGCTGGATGGAAAGTGGAGCTGCCGGGATTAGAACCAGCACCCATATGGGATCCTGGTGCATTCAAGGCAAGGACTTTAGCCGCTAGGCCACGCCACTAGGCCCCAGATGCCTGATTTGAACAATGATTTACCATAGAGCAAAAATTCAATATTTTGTTTCACATATATATGTGTGTGTGTGTGTATACATATATATCCTAAAACAACACAAATGTTACTCAAATGAAAATGTTGAGCATGCAATTATATACACACACATATGTACACATGCGTGTTTGTGTATGTACATATCTCCGTGACACTAGTACCCCAACTAGCACATGTTTTTCATAAATTTCTACCTGAAATGGGAATTTTCATTTTTGTAATATATTGCATATTAAAAATGAACTATTCTTATTGATTTTGAAAGCAACACTTCCAAGTATGAAAGTAATAGCTTTTTGATTGATTCAGTCAGGATGAGTTAGACTTGGAGAACAGAGGGAGAATTAATCAGAAAGGGTTGATATAAGACCTGTACATAGTATAGATTTCCATTTTTTGTGTCACTGTTCTCTTGTTATTGACCTGATGGACTGTTTTCACCATGTTGAATGATAAAATGACTGTAGGCTAGAAAGGCAGCAAGTGGAAATATATGACCGAGTCTATTCTAAAATTAAAAGCAGAGACCAAACTTTATCTCACAAAATTCTAACTGGAAACTGCTATCCTTTGGCAGGTAAGCACTTAATGCTTATAGAAAAGACTAAACCAAATCACACACGAAAGTCAGGTGGGTATGGGCTCTCACACAGTGGTTATGTAACGACTCGAGTCACCCACATCCCATTCCGGAGTGTCCGGTTTGAGTCCTGGCCACTTTCCATTCAGCTCTCTGCAAATGCTCAGGTTCAGAAGGGGCAGGCTATGACTCAACTGTTCAAATCTTCGCCACCTCCATGAGACACCCTGACTGAGCTTCAGGTCACGTCCTGTTCCAGACCCTTGCGGAATGAAACAGCAACTGGAAGATGTCTTTGTCTCTCTGCATTTCAAATAAAAGCAACAACAACAAAGAAAGAATATAAGTGATCTGAGAACTAATGTATAATGTGGTGACTACACAGAGCCATACTGTACTGCAAAACTAAAATTCACGTAGAAGGATGTGATTTCTAAGCTCTTAGTGAAAAAACAGTGAAAATCATGGTCCCTGGCGAGATTTTCTTTTGACAATATAGAATCTTGGTTCTCCTTTACTACCCTTGGGAAAGACAAACACCTCCTGCATCTGGGTTTTATCATCAGGATTAAAACCAACCAGCCAGCCAGATGTGGCCCTATCAGAATGCGAATCCTTCTTGCTTTCATTTTAAGGTTTGTCCCAAAACAGCAAAATGGTCAGGAAATCTTTTCTAGAGAATGTAAAGGGTCTGCCCCCTCAAAACCAGCTTTGACCAAATCAAAGTATCTCCCCCCCGCCCCCATCTGTTGGAGTTTTTGTCATGAGGAGGGAAAAGTTAGTGCCCGATATTTCAGTAATCATGAGAATGCAAAGAAGAGGGTACTGGTCCCGCCCTTCCGAAGGCCTTTGTGCTCTGAGCAAGTTAGATTTCCAAGGGCCTGTGATCCTTAACTACAGTTCTAGTGTTTTTCTTTTGTTTTCTCTCAAAGTTATGTTTAAAAGACAGCACTTGTGCCATTTTCTGGAGTCTATCTTGAAAACCCCCTCCTGGTACTGGGTAGGAGGTTTCCATCATTAATATCTTAAATAAATCTTTCCTTGCACACGGATTGTCAGCACGGAAATTCTTCTTTCATGTGAGCAAGAACCAAGGTTTTTTTTTTTCTTTTTATATGAAATTTCCCACAACACTGCCATAACAAAAAAAGAAAATGGTATGAGAACCAATGGATATGTTAGTTATGTAAGGGTGGCAATCATTTCCCAATGTATTCTTTTGTCACAACATTCAGAGGCACATACTAACCACACACACTTTCTGTTGATTATACCCTAATAAAGCGGGGAGACAAGAAAAATATATAACTTTGTCTTGCTTTGCCAATAAGTTATTCTAGCAAACACTTGTAAATCATTTATTGTCAATCAAGATACAAGTAAATACTAACCTTTAACTAAGGCATTAAACTTGTATTCTTCATTTATGTGATTTGGGAAACATGTTTAAAAACGCCTTCTTGGCACCAGATGCTAGAACTAAGCCTGGATAAAACAGGATCCCTCTCTAAACACTGAACACCGAGCCAATACTATAATTCCACAGTGGTAACACATGAGGTATGTGGAGATGTTAAAGCTTCCAGTCCAGCTAAGAGGCCACAAAAAGGGGAATGGTGTCCATCCTGAGAGATGCTAGCATAACCATGGAGATTAAATAGCTTGGCTGGGAGGGCAGCATAGACAGCGATGAACGCAGGGAGATAAGCGAAAAAAGATGGGATTGAAGATACAGGTGTGTGAGTAGCGGTTTAAATATCTTTCCGAAGATGTGTAAGAGCCTGCCAGCTTTAGACCCAACATCACTTTCTCCTTCTCATAGCTCAAGAAATTCCTGTCGTTCTAGTCGTCCACTAAAGAGGTGTAACCTCATGGTGTCTTAGCTGAGAACTTGGCCAATCAATCTCTCCCAGCCCCTCCCCCTAACCCCTGTCCATCTACCAATCACCTGTGGTTCAGATCACCTCAATCACCACCCCTTGGCGCCCTCCTGCAGCTCCTCCCAACCAAATCCCCACCCCGCACAC
The DNA here is from genome assembly GCF_017591425.1 of Ochotona curzoniae. Classification (NCBI taxonomy): domain Eukaryota; kingdom Metazoa; phylum Chordata; class Mammalia; order Lagomorpha; family Ochotonidae; genus Ochotona; species Ochotona curzoniae. The sequence continues at coordinate 14,661,346 of NW_024466502.1, forward strand.
TCTTTCCGGGCTCACCTGGGTTGTATGAGACCCCGTGTGCCCCCTTTCCCTTCCCCTGGCTCTCCCCTATCCTCCTCCATCTTGCCTGCTTCCCCTGCTCTGGCAGCTCCCCACTCTGCCTCCATGGCAGCAAACATTTCCCTTCTTGTTCTCTCCCCCTCCACTCCCACTCCCATCCCTACCCTGCTGGAATAAAGGACATTCTAAGCACCTCCCTGCCTCTGGTATTTTGGCTTGCGGTAAACATTCAAAAAAAAAAAAAAAAAAAAAGGACTTGGCTGCGGGAATCTAGCTGTATGTAGGAACTTAGCTGCATTTAAAAACTAACAAGGCAGATGTTAACACGCCAAAAAGACCAAATATGTGCAAAATTTTGAGAAGAAAAGGCAGTAATTATAAGGCAAGGTCCACATGAAGGTGAGTGAATTGCCTCCACAAAAAAAAGAGTTAATTCAGAGGAACACGTCATACAAGCATTTTTCATACACGCCTGGCATTATTTCATCTCCAGGTTTGGGTGAAAAGCTGAATAGCTGTAGTAACCCAGAAATATTTCTCTAGATGGAACTAAGCAGGACAAAGAAGAATTTTTCAGGAACTGCTTTAGGACAGAAAATGCCATCCAGGTAGGAGGGTTAAAACATGATAAAATACAACCGTGCTTGGTATGGCAAGATTGGCTAGAGAGCATGGAGGAGAGAACATAGTTCACAAACAAACAAACAAAAAACCTAGAATATATTTCAGCAGCAAATAGATGGAAGAAGCTCAGCTGGATGAGTATACATTATACACATGTACTGAAATGCCAAACAATTATTAAAACTTGCAAATTTTTTTAGACCAAAAAAAACTCTATACGGGCGGTAGCCTGGCACCTAAAGTCCTTGCCTTGCACATGCCAGGATCCCATATGGGAGCCAGTTCACATCCCTGCAATCCCACTTCCTATCGAGCTCCCTGCTTGTAGCCTGGGAAAGAGTCAAGGACAGCAAAGCCTAGGGACCCTGCACCCGTGTGAGAGACCCAGAAGAAGCTCATGGCTCCTGGATTTGGATTGGCTCAGCTCTTGTCATCGTGGCTGCTTGAAGAATGAATCAGCAGACAGAAGATCCTCCTCTCTGTCTCTATTCCTCTCTGTATATCTGCCTTTGTAATAAAAACAAATAAATCTTTAAAAAAAATCTGCATGGATTTCAGTTTATCATGCATCAAAAGAATATTTGTACTAAGCTTACATAAAACTCATTCAATTCCACATTTCCATATACCTTTTGAGGTACCCTTATATCATCTGAATAGACAAAATGTACTATGGAATTATACATTGCCTTCTTCAGAATAATGAGGAGAGCATCTCATTTGCTTTCCACATATGTACCAGTTGGGTACCACATACCCTGTAACAGCGCATGCAGTACCAATGTGCCTGCTCTCTTCTGTAAACTGATGCCATATCACTGGGACTCTTAGCTAGAAGGAAATAATCTTAGCATATAGGTCCCTTAGCTCCGGCCTGTTGCAAATCTCTAATGATTTCCACTGCATTTTAAAGTGGTCCAAGAGTTCTTAGTTCAGAGGGTAGGCTGCAAATATGCAGGATGTACATGGATTTTAACTATCTGCTGGTACAGTTCCTTCTCTCAGATCCAGGAAGCATGACAGTGCTGACAAGTGGGGTTGCCCAGGCAAGACAAGGCCCTGGGTCCCCTGAGTCATAATTATTTCCCTCTCTTGGGTGTTTCTTTCTAGCTTCCACTCACATTTACTTGCTTTGTTCACTATAATTAAAAATATATAAAATATATGAATGAAGTCAACAATTGAGCCTTCTGTTTTTTCTCACTTCTTAGAAAATATATTTCCTCCATACTAATGTATCTTTCAAGACAAATCCAGCTATATTTTTACAAAACTGTGTGGAGATAAATACAATCTCGAAAACCTATCTGTAACTTTCATCTCTGGCCACATGCATCAACAGATCTTCATGACAGCTCTTGGAAAAGATCAATATTGAGGCATTTACCTGCGAAGATTTCACCATCATGCCATAGATTTTTAACTTGATGGCCCAGTTTCCGATCTTTAGAACTTGCTGTTTCGAAGAAACATGGCTAAAACTAACCATAAACTTCATATAAAAATAGATATTTTTGTTCAAAAATGATGTTTAACATTCTGAAAATATATCTGTCTATTTTTCCCATCACCAAATGAAATGTGTTTGTGTTAGTCAAATGAAGGATCTTTGATATCAATTTAGAAGAAGGAGGAACTAGCAACAATAAGACATGCGAACTTGATGTTGTTACATTATAGTTAACGCAACTATCCATATTTATCTAGGATAGCACTCATAGGAAAACTGCAGGAAAAAACTCTGCCATTTAGGTTAGGGAGGACAAGATACACTGTTATTCTGCTGTGGGTACATCTGGATAAAAACTTGAGCAATGAAAAAGCCAGAATGCATTTACATCTGCTTAATGGAACACTGTGTGGTGCAGCTTTCCACCACTGTGCTGGTAAGTTGTCAGCAGTATAGAAATAGTTCGCCTGTAGTGGTTAGATTTGCATAATTTTGAGAGCCCTGGTGGTAGATAGAGGAAAATGGACTGCTGGATTGGAAAATGTCAAAGTTGCAATGGAATTCATCTGGCGGTTTTCTATAAGGCTCCCACAGCCCCATCAGGAGAGCAGGCAGACTGTCACGTAAATTGATTCCCGTCCTCAAATTTGTTCCCTTCTGTCTATTTTCTACAAAACTTGAGTCAATTTCAGAAGAAGACATCAATGGCATTATTGAGGATCCTGAAGCAAAGAAACTCCTACAGTAATGAGGTGAATATGTGTTTTCTATTTTCTTTAGAAAGTGGAACCTGCTGTGTAAATCTCTGGTGTGGTAGACTGAATACTGTAGTAACACATCTACAAACTTCAAGAGCATAAAAACGAATGATGTCACTTAGATTACAAGTTTCTTTATCTAATTTATATTTCTATGACTAAAATCATGCTCTCTGGTCATCAAAATATGTTTTCCTTTTTCCAATAGACATCCAGAGAGGATGTCTATACTTTTCTGAGCTCATCTTGCTCATGGGCGGTCGTCATGAACTTTTGTCATTGGCCAATGGCCACAAATGGCAGATTATTGCAGAGTCAATCCCATCAGAATCTACTGGGTGACTCAATTTCCCCATTTCTTACTTACCACTTAAATGAGGAGAATTCCATTCAGAGAGGAGGGAGGATCAACATTATGGACAGAGCCTGGATCCCTGAATGATTTCCAGGCAAAAATTACTATTTTGAGACATGAATGTATCACAGTAAAACACAGATATTTGAGTAACATTTTTATGTTATTTCTTATCCTATTTAGTACAATCACCATTTCGCAAATATGAATCTTTATAACTAAAACAGATTGGCAGTGGTAAGAGGGACAGGAGTAGGGACCTGGAATAGTGTTACTTCAGAATTCACTGAGACATAAATGTGATAAACTTAAGGAAGTGCCAGGAACTTTACAACCACAATGTAAATTTTGTTTGCTCATGGTTTAAAAGTTTTATTGATTTTTATTGGAAAGTAGATCAGATTTACGGAGAGAAGGACAGAAAGATTTTCCATCCTCTAGTTCACTCCCCAAATGGCTGCAACATCTGGAAATCAGCAGATCCCAAGCCAGGAGCCTGGGGCTTCGTCCAGGTCTCCCCCTGGGTGCAGGGTCCCATCCTCTACTGTTTCTCAGGCCATAACCAGGGAACTGGATGAGAAGTAGAACCGTCAAAACAGGAACCAGTTCCCATATGGGGTCCCTGTGCTTGCAAGGTGAAGATTTAGGCACTAAGCCATCAAGCCAGACCCTAAGTACTTCTTTAGATAGGCACATAAACACATGTTGACATGAGATTCTTTTTGCTTTTGGGAAATGGAACACTTCAATGTACCTGATGCTTGGCTGTTCTGCTTTTCTTCAGAGCCTTGCCTGTCTCCATGTATTAATACTTGATAGGTTGGATTTCTTCCTCAACTCTCCTTTGTTCTGTTGTTTCATGTTGTGTACCTAGGCCATTTCATCCACACTTAATGGGCATTAACTTCTTTATGGGCTCATGATACTTTAGTATATTTTTCAATTCTGACTTTTCCTTTGAGGCCCAAACCAGCAAAATCCATTTGATGCTTGAAATTAACTCTCAAAAACATTCCAAAGTTAATGTATGTAAGAATAACCTAGTGCCCTCCCATACATTAGTTCCACTTCTGAGATTTCTACCTCGAGAAATTTTATTACCCCAAACTTAAGAGCTATTCATGACCTTTCATATTTTAGTTTTTTCAAGTTATTATGAAAAAAATGAAACAAATGTAGTGGTTTATTATATTTTTTTTCTCACAGTTCTTTAATACGTAAAGTCCTAGGTAAAAAAAACTAGAAGATTAGGTGTTTGGGGCACGAGAACACTTGCTTCAGAGCCAGCACTTTTCTACTCTGTAGTCACATACTCAGAAGGCACCAGCTATGTTGTGTTTCACACCCATTACGGCCACTCAACTGTGCTCCAAGATGGAAAGTAACTATGTCTACGACTCATAATTTTGATTTTCCAATAATATTCGTCTAAAAAGAGATCCATATATATTTGATAAAGAGGGACATATGTTTGCTTGGTAGGTATTGGGATTTTTCTCTCCCTTTGATGAAAAACACATCAAAGAGACTTTAAGATACAGAAGAACAAAGAATTATCTAATTCGGAAAAGTTTTCACAGTGACATGATAGGGCTCTGCATTTAATGATAGGAAAGGTGATAGGGCCAAAGTTGTGTGCCAAGTAAGGCTGCTGACAGCTGACTGGCAACGCATTGGGTACCATTTTGAGTGCAGGCTGATCCACCTCCATTCCAGCTCTCTGCTAATGGGCTGGGAAAGGCAGCTGAGTATGGTCCCCATACTTAGGTCCCTGCCACTACATGGGAAACTCAGATGAATTTCCTGACTCCTGGCTTTGGTTTGGTTCAACTCATCATTGTGGCCATCTGGGGGATGAACCAGGGGAGGGAAGCTGTCTTTCTCTGTCTTTCCCGCTGTAATTCAGCCTTTCAAAATAAATAAATATATCATTTCATTTTTTAAAAAGTTACTATATTATTTTAGTACTTAACATTTATTTTATTTTTTTAAAGATTTATTTTTATTATTTTTTTTATTGGAAAGGTGGATATACAGAGAGGAGAGACAGAGAGGAAGATCTTCCTTCCGATGATTCACTCCCCAAGTGAGCGCAACGGCCCATGCTATGCCGATCCAGAGCCAGAAGCCTCTTCCGGGTCTCCCACGTGGGTGCAGGGTCCCAAGGTCCTCCACTGCTTTCCCAGGCCACAGGCAGGGAGCTGGTTGGGAAGCGGGGCTGCTGGGATAGAACCGGTGCCCATATGGCATCCCGGGCGTACAAGGCAAGGACCTTAACCACTGCGCCACCGCGCCGGGCCCTTAACATTTATTTTAGAAAACAATGGCCATGTTTGAAAGCAATGCTCTCATTTTTTTCAGAATTGGAACTAGAAGTGCTGGTGTATCTAAAGCATAGGAAAGAAGTTAGAATTATCATATCCTGGTATTACATCTTATTTAATCCATTAATAGAAAGGCCTGAGTTTTCATGTGAGACAAAGCCAGGAAGGCAAAGCAGCATTATTTTGGGGAAAATCTGAATTAAGATGGCAAAAGATGCAATGTGAAGTATTCTGAAAGATTATTGTGAGAGATCAAGAGTAACAAGAACAGATTTTCATTCAGTGAGATATTTCTCAGGATGCTACTGTTGGGCTGAACTCTGACCCCTAAGCTTGATAGAGTTGAGAATATACCATTTACCTTTGAAAGGAAGATGGGGACCCTAAACTATCAATATTCATTTTTCCTGCTAAGTATAAAGAATCAGACTCATCATTCAATTCACTAAAATATTCTTGGACATTTTTGGTATTTATGGAATAAACTGGAGCAGTGTTTGTCTAGGAGGCAGTGTAAATTCTTCAGCTGCCATCTAGTCATCCCCAAGTTTAACCTTGAACTATACCCATTTTATAAGAATCTCCTTTGTCTTGATTCGCAGGCATCCAGCACATGACACACAACGCATTCCATTTAAATGTGTTTTAGCATATATGTTGCTCTCTATATGAACATTTGGAGAGAGATTTGCAGTGTGTTACCTTGTATGGCATATGTGATCCCTTTTCAATGCCCAAACCTCTTCTAACTTCAGCTCCTGAAGCAAGGCATCTACAAAAATGCTTTCAGTTCACAACAATTGTACTTTCTGATCATTGTGGATCTCTACGTGTCAATGATTATTTTCCCCTGCTTTGCCATAGACATAGAGCACTTTTTTTTGTACACTGACATAATTGAAGAACTCTTACTATCACTTTTTAAAGTACATGTTTTAATAGTCTTTACATCTTAAATCTGATCCCGGAGCAATGATCTTAATAGGATTTAACATGAATTTGTAGGAGATAAAATGTAGTGCATCATGTATGAGGAGAAGCTAATAAAACATTGCAAGAGTAACTGATAAAAACAGAATTGATCTAATTCATATTAATGCATACTCAGACATGCAAATTACTCTGATATTTATACATTTAATAAGATACAGTATTGTCTTCAACAAGAATGACCTCTAACTACAAATCACTATGCAACACAGTAGATTGATTAAGGGTTATAGAAGAAACAAAACCAAAGTGGTGCTTAATAAAGAACAGAAAGAAATATTTGGAAGCAGATCTATCTATCTGGATTCTAATCTGAGCTTTCCTAGCTAATAGCAAAAAAATTTGTACACATGGCATTAACTACTTTGTCTCAGCACTTTTTAACCCAGATAGCTGGCATATTAACACATGTGTGTTGGTTTGAAGGGTTGATTACACATAATTGTAATTTTCAAAGGTAAAAAGCCCTTTGGTAACTATTCCACCTTTCTGCAGAGACACTGAATGGACTTGTGACTGGACGCATCAAGAAAAGGAAAATATAAAGCAAATCTCAAAAGAAAATGAGGAAGGTCTATTCAAGGTACATGCTTGGGCTTTTCAACAGAAGAAAATCTATAAAACGAATTTCTAGTATTTCACATAATGACAATAAAAAGACATGCCTGGAGTGGAAGATATAGAGAAGTACAAAATGACCTGGTTAAAAGATACAGTGAAGAAACAGCAGAAAGCCCACCTAGAAATCTCTACTAAGCCTGCTATCAGTCTTCATCACAATGTTAATATATTCAGATCTGATTCCACATTTAATGAGAAACTCCCCACAGTCTGATTCATAGCTACCTAAGAAAAATATGTTTTTGAGAGATTATAGAAATACTGTACTTGTTATATCTTTTTTAGAAATATTTAATTCACAGTAGCCTAGTAGCAACAAATATTAAATCTTATTCTGCTTTATTTAACCTCTACTTCACAAATTTATTTACTAAGCAATCTTTTCATCTCTATTCCCCTGCATGTAACACATAAAAAAAAAAACTCCTGTTTGGGGTTTCTTTAAAACATCTTTAGAGAAAAGGAGTGTAAGTTTTGTTTTAAGAACAAAATTATTCCTGAAAATATCAACTGGAGAAAAGAGAAAGCATTATCATAGTTTAACCTCTGATTTGTGCATGATTTAGGCTGGTGAAAACAAAATGGAGAGAAAGCCATGAACTGAATGCAATAGTCCCCAGATGATGAATGCCTACAAAGAATGAATATAAAAGGGTCAGTCCAGACTCTAAAATGTTGAATCCAAATGATTAGCTTGGCAGGTGGCAAGTGTAATAAATTTGGGAACTCTGAGAGGAGAACAGGATTCTGAAGAAAGGAACTGATTTGGGATGTGTTGCATTTAAGGGCTACTTTGGAACTGTCTATTTAGCAGGCAGCTGAAAATTTTACTTCACATCAACCAAGACTAATTTAAAACTCAGCTAGTACCAAGTTCAGAGCAAAATGTGATAGACTGAAAGATGTGGAAAACACGACCTTTGCTCTTGAGCTCTTAAATTTTCTACCAGTCTACTCATTAGAGTAAATCCATAAACCATTTGGAAGTGAAACTTTGACATGCCCATGTGTTTGCTGCACTTATTTATTTTGTCTGATGTCCTTGAGACGCTACACTTTCAGAAAACATGTCATCTCTTTCTTACCCTAGGTAGTTTGCCAATACTCTGTTCTTAGCTCGACAGACAAAACTTTGCTAAACTGGTCTCTTTCAAAGAGTAGAATCTTGGATTCCTTGGATTTTATCAAAGGTTTGATACTGGAAAATAATATTTCATGTATCATTAACATGTATTGAAATACAAAGCATAAAGAGAGTCGAGAAGAACCACTGGAAGCAAAAGGGAGTTGTGATCCACATCGAATACTCAGCAAGTATTCAGACACTTCCAGATAGTTTGGAGACTTTCAGCTATATTGGGCTCATTGATTCTGAGATACAGTGCCCTGGGTCACTCTGAAAATGAGGAAGTAAAAAGGGCCTCCCACTTCCAAGCTGTTTCAAAGGGTATAATGTGTAATGTGTGCCACAGGTAAAGATAAGGGAGGGTAGCACAACTGACACCGAACTTCATGTGAACAAGTAAATTGTGGTGGAGTGCAGCCACTAAGAAGTCTTCATATTTTATTGTTGCTATCATTCACCAAAATATATCCCAAGTGGAAAGAACAGCTCCTGGTGAATAAGAGTTTTCTCATTTTGAGTTTTTGCACAAACGTGCTGATGGAAAATGTTCATCACTTGTTAAGTTTTAGAAATTCAGTTCTCGGGCCCGGCGCGGTGGCGCAAGTGGTTAAGTCCTCGCCTTGCACGCCCGGGATCCCATATGGGCGCCGGTTCTAATCCCGGCAGCCCGGCTTCCCTTCCAGCTCCCTGCCTGTGGCCTGGGAAAGCAGTCGAGGACGGCCCAAAGCTTTGGGACCCTGCACCCGCGTGAGAGACCCAGAAGAGGCTCCTGGCTTCGGATCGGCATAGTATCGACCCGTTGCGGCTCACTTGGGGAGTGAATCATCGGATGGAAGATCTTCCTCTCTGTCTCTCCTCTCTGTATATCCGCCTTTCCAATAAAAAATAATAAAAATAAATCTTTAAAAAAAAAAAAAAGAAATTCAGTTCTCTAACTGCATCAAAATACTATTTCTGACTTAATCCAGACCCTTATAAAATTATAATTTTCATCTATACTGTCTTTAATACATTCAAAATAAGATAAAAATCTTTACTGGATTGCTTTTTACGTTCTGTATGTCTTAAAGAACACACACCTATATCCACATACCAAAGCGATAGGCCTTATCCCCCACTAAGTCAGACAGAATGCTGGGCTCCATTAGAATCACTTCTCAGAGCTCAGAAGTGGAAACAGCTATGATCCTCCAGAGAAAGGATTACAGTTTTAACAGTGCACTGATAGAAAATAATAGGTTATAAAATACTGTAGAGCGGTAAGGGGGTAAAGCATCCTTGTAGGGATTATTTGCTGACATTAAAGCTAGAAATAATTTTTTAGGTTACACATATAGATTGCACAGACTAATGCTGGCAGACAAATTGGTTAGAAGCTCTTAAGGAAAAAAGATCAAAGTCAGCATTTACACTGGTTTAAGTCATTGGAATTCGTAAACAAGATTCACTATCAGCCAATTAGACAACAATTTTTTTTTCCCATTGAAAAACGTCAAATGGTGAGAGAGAGAGATTAATAGATAAAATTGTCTCAGCCACTCAACTGACATAGTGAAGGATCTGGAAGATTTTTCCCATATGAACAGTGCATGCAGAGTCAAGGGATAATTCATTCTGGGAAAGAAACTCCACTGGGATTTTTAGAAAGAATATATGGATGTGTTCAGACTTTAAGTGCAGGCTGCATGGCTCCTATCATCATATATTTAATAGCCTGGTATGTGTTAGGCAGAAACACATGAAACTGTCATTTTTGCAGGACGAAAGACTTAATTTTGACAATTTCATATAGTTTCACCTCATAGAACAGAGTTACTCTGAATTGTTTATGTAGTGTATAACTTGTGATAGGAGCTAGAATTTATAGAAGTTAGATTTCTATGTGAACCAAGGCAGAAATGACACCTGGAGTTGTTCAAAAGTGGAAATAAAACTGAAATAGGAACTCCCATCATGGTTCTAGTCTAAGAATTTCACACATTAAATATGAGGTTGAATATAAGCTTTTTCTTTATCTGTCTCAGTTCTTTAGCTCTAATATTCTAAACATTTCAAAATACTCTGTAAAGCTGTTAAGTGATCTTTCCCATTAGCTTTTAAACCTAAAAGTAAAATTTAGAGAACACACACACATACAGAGTATGGGAGTTCACATGGATATAAGAGTCCTGTACTTGACATTCTGTGGCCATCTGGAAATTCCTTATGATTTCTGACATGGACCTAACATGTTCAGTTTTTACTGAGTTATGAAAATTATGTACCCAAGCCTGCCTCCACAATCTTCATAAATTTGCATGAATTTTAAGGTGATAATTCTACCTGAGCATTAGGCCATCAAACACAAGTTTATCACTTTTAAAATCCATTCAATAAGTGTCCTTGCATAACGAAATTTATTCCTCCAAATATCATTCTGGGATCTCTACTAAAGAACATATGTCAATGTACATTTGGGAAACATTTAAAAATGTTGAAAGAGCCCCAAGGGTTTATGTACTGATTAATCACCAAAAAGTTCCAAAGGCATAAAGAACAACAACTATAGAAGAGGATAAAGTTTTACAGAAAGAATTTCAACTGAAATCTGGATGGGGTTTGAGAAACTGCTTAATCAAATGTAGGACAAAGCTAACAGGAAGAGGCAGGCTGAGGAACCAGAGAACTTCTTGACCAGGTTCACTGACCATTCTGATGCAGGCGCAGATCAGTTAGAAAACATCACCAAGGATGACAAGTGACCAAACCCTTCACAGTGCTGACATGGAGATGATGGGGAGGAAGGGGAGGATGTGGAAGCAGCCAGAGAAGGGGAAATTGAAAGCACGGGAAGCACACAGGGTGGAGAAGGAAATAAGGCCTGGAAGGCCTTGATGAAAGAAGGGTTGAGGGTGAAGGGGAGCAAGATGAACATGATAATAACGGGGAAGGAGGAGAGCAGGGAGAAGGAGATGACTACCAGAAAACACTAATGGATCGCAACATTTTTCTTTTTTTTTTCCTTTAATTTTCTCCCATAAATGAGAGAAACTTCTGATTTTTGCATTGTTCTCTCTTGGGTTCAGGCTACTAGTTGTACAGGTGTCTTTTTCCTGCACTGTAGTTCTCACCCCATTTTGGGGAAAAATACTTTAAGCAGCATACAACAGGAAAAGAATCTCTACCACTTTCTGCTATAAATTTATTTTTATCTTTTCTTGTTTCAACAAAAACCATATTAGATCAACACCACTCTACCCTCAGGGGGAAACAAAAATTTGCTCCCTTTACTCTGCTGGAAGCTGGAGGTTGCCAGACCCTTAGATACTAGCACAAAAAATTCTAGCATTTTCCCTCACTTCCTTTTATACTGGGCTCAAATATTACACTTGTGTCGATGGGAATACAGACATTTAGAATTTACCAACTTGTATGTCTATGTTTTCTTGTTTAAAAGGAAGGAAAAAAAACCTTTAAAGAAAATGGGGTTATAGAAGGTCAGCAGTGGGTGGATTAAGCAGCATTTTAAAACCTGGCTTCCCCTTTGCCGTGCTTAATTGTGATGCTTACATGCTTGGGCCAATCAAGACACTGTGTAGGATCTTTAGAATTGGCATTTTTCTCTTGTAATTTTCTCCATTTATTTTTAATTTTTTTTTGTTTTATTTCACTGGAAAGGAAAGATGATGTTCAATTTTAAACATTGAAAGTGTATTAAGTTTCGCTGTTACAATCAAGCTAAATATATACAGAAAGGGAAAAAAGGAACCCCTCAGAGAGCAGCTTACACACATTCAGTATTTGAAACTGAGCAAAAAGCTAAGCTATGATAAGATACCAACTTGTTTTGTTAAAAAAAATAGATATACATGAAACAAAGAATAAAGGAACAGCAGGAAAATACACCACTATTTTAGTTACAGCTTCTAGGCACACCATCAAAATGACAACTACACACACAGGTAGTAACAGATGTTTCCACAACGAAAAAAAAAAGTTAAACTAAATCATTTGAAAAATCTTCAAACGAAGCAACTGTTCAGTGAAAAGGAAAAAGAATAAAAATCACATCTGCTTATGTGGCGAGGAAATTAAAGATTCTGTTAAAAGTTTACGCTGAAAATTAAGATAAAGCAATCTATGTACACTCATCCAATTAAAAAATTGGCAAATGAAAGAATTAATCTCTAATTCCTTAAAAAGAAAAAAAAAGTTAAGATCATGATTTCTAGATACTCTACAGAAGAAAAACCAGCTACAACTTTAAACACACAAAGCATACTCAATTTAAAAACAAATGCATATTTCTTCTTCTTAAAACAACAAATGAGTATAATGGTGGGCACTTTTTTCCCCTAATTTGCATACCATTTGATTTGAAATCCCTAAGTTCCTAGAAGTATGTATGTTAATGAGACGCCTGTATCCCAGGTGGAAGTGCTGGATTCCAGCTTCTTGCTAACCACACTCTGGGAGGCAGTGGAGTTGGCTCAGGCAACTGGGTCCCTAAAACCCACCTTGGCTACTAACACGGAGTTCCGAGCTGCCTCTTCTATCTGCCCAACACTAGCTGCCACAAGCTTTTAAGGAATAAACCAGTGGACATAAGGTGTCTCTCTCTCTCTCTCTCCTTACAATAAAAAATGTAAAAGTTTATGCAACGACTCCATTTGCTTAAGAATAATATGTCATATTTTTTTTTTACTATGTAAGCATTATTAAAACAATGCAGTTCACTAATAACAACAAATCTGAGAAGATTATGGCATACTAAGGACAGATGAAACTAGATCTAAATAAAGACTTACAGAGCAACCAGAAACAAGTAGCCAGAAACGTGTGCAACAGAAGACTTTTGGACCCACCAGAACAGGCGGGAGAAGGTGGTGGTGGCAGCAGCTGAAGTTAGCTGCCCTATACTTGACTTCACAATGAAGAACAAAGATCAAGGGCCAGAATTCAAAAAATATTCTTGAGATTAAAGTTGAGATGGCCGTCTGTGTAATACTGTTATTTCTCTAAAATCAAATTTTTTAAAAAAAGAAAAGTTGGTAACACTATGTCCCTTTCCTTTTATGTCTTACATTTTTCTCTTTGCTCCTCAGCTCTTGCTGATGATGTGGCTACAAGTCCTTTAAGCTATCTTATGTGCTATGTCTTCAATATTTACTTTGGATGTTATCATCCTGAATTGTGCTTTTCTGAAGATTTTTACTTATCGGAAAGGTAGGGTTACAGGGAGAGAAGGAAGGGGAGAGAAGCAAAGAAAGAAAGAGGTCTGCCATCTAGTGGCTCGCTTCTCACATGGCTCTAACAGCCAGGGCTGGGAGCTGTATTTAAGCTTTCCAAAGAGGTGGTTGGGACCCAGCACTCTGGCCGTCTTGCACTGATTTTCCAGGCACATCAAGTGGGCTGTTGGATGAGAAGAGCCGCAGCTGGAACTCCAACCAGAGATCAAACAGAATGGAATGCCTGTGTTGCAGGCAGTACCTTAGCTCCCAGGGTCACAGTGATAGCTCCATAACCTGGGCTGTCACACAGGAGAATGTGTTCTTTATTTCTGAAAGCCCAGGCTTGTAGAATCAGACAAGAGACTTCTAGATCCTCCTGCAAACTTGCTTCCAGTGGTGTTGTTCTGACTTCATTTACAGCCCCGCACACAGGTAAGCAACTCCTAACTCATATTTGTATCACAATGAAACACATTTCTAATGCTGAAATATGCAATGAGAATCATTGTTGGCTGGCAAAAGGAACTAGCAAACAAATCAGAAAAATGCTTCTAGGAACTGTCACTCTTGCCACCTACACTGCAAAGTACTCTTCAGGATCTTGGTTAATGGGGGATTACTATCAAATTGATCACATTCTAAACACATTTTTCTAGTTTATACAGACTTACACAGAGATATTCCATGTAATTCTTCTGTTACCACTACATTATAATTGAATTAGGCTAAAAAAGAGAGTGAGTGTTTATGAAAGGCATTTGCAACAGGAACAGCCAGTGTCTGAAATAGACCAGAGGGCAAGAGAAAGATTACTGCACAGTAGAAATCATGTGAGATGAGTGTGTGTATGTGTGTGTGTATGTGTGTGTGTGTGTGTGTGTGTGTGTGTAATTGTTCTTGTTAACACAGTTATCAGTTTTAACAAGTTGAAAAATTTAGTTTAGCCTAACAGTTCAGTAACTAGAAGAACACATATGGAAAACATGAAAATGTGTGAGTATACAATCATATGCCAAATCAGTTTCTCTAAAGTTTATGTCCCTTACAAGAATCCATTTGTTGATTTTGTTAGGCTGACATTTCAAGATATTACTTGAAACTCTTGCTATTCTCACCTATTGAGAAATTTTCTTATAGAAAGAAAAATAATGACGAGCAAAGTATCCACATTTTCAATGGTTTCTTTTCCATCTCTTGATTAAAGTGAACAATTTCACATACTAAAAGCAGCTTCTACATCTTATTCAATTTTCATTGCTTGTTAGATTGAATGTGGAGTATAATAATCTAAAAAATGCATTACATTTGTTATACTGATATTCTCTTTACAAAATCTCAGGGTATGAGTGGTTCTATCTAGAATGAAATTGAAACAGGCTCATTTCAAAACAATCTTTAACATTCTAAAGACAAAAAAGTCTTGCTACCAATAATTGAAAGAGATTGCAAATGCTCTAATTATCCTATATTTCTATCTTGTTGCAAGATATTTACTTTGTAAATAAGTGACATGCATCAATATCAGGATAACATAGTATCACTAAATGTTAATTAATGTGAAATTCTAAATATTGTAGCATTCCTCCAAAAGCAAAATGCTAATAATATGTAGTAGTTACTGACAAATCACATCTACTATCAGAAATTGAGAAATCTAGGTTATTAATACCCCAAGAAATTCTTATCTGAATGATTCAATATACATGTTTTTCTACTGATGTTATAATTATGCTTTAATAAACCATCCCACACAAAATGATTAAATGAAACCCAATGTCATTAGTAGCTCATATTAATATTTCATATGCAATTTTTCTGTTAATAATTGAGTGTGAGTTCATATTTCCTTAAATAAATCAATATGAGACTTTGAAATAGCTTTTACGATTTCATTTTTCTAAATATTAAAAATGTAAAAAGACTTGAAATGCTTTGATAGAAAACTCTTACCTGAGGATTTAAGTAGATGTGTCTTTCACAATTTAACAAAGTACAAAGTTTCAAATTTTTCTCACAAAGACAACTCATCCAAAGGTACTCAAGAGAGAAAACATGCAACTATTTTAATAATGTATAGGATACAATCAAACAGCTGCTTTGCTTTACATCACATCCATGCAAAGTCATAGTCAAACCACAAAAACAACGCTGACTTCAGGTTAAAGTTGAAGACTGCCAACCAGATCGTTTTGACAACTGTTCATTAGCTGCATATTCTCTATGTGACCGGGCTTGCTCCAAGAGGTAGCTACAAGAAACTAAAGTAGAACAACTTGGCAGGGGTTGCGAAGGTGGGTGTACACTCCTGACTCACCCACACCACGACATGCATCTGATGCTGGGATCTGAAAAGGGTCTCACATGTGTACAGGAGAACGCGATGCAAGCTGCAGCATCAGGCCAATGACAAACCCAGTCAAGGCTAGTTCAACTGCTACTCACCGCTAGTGTTTGAGCACTCAAAAATTGCTTAATAATATATTTCGCTAGGTTTTGCAAAGGTTTCTTTTCTTATGCAGAATCATCCAGGTAATACGAAACACCTACAAATATGTTCTTCCTAAAATTTTGTTTTTCAGTCATTGCATGTACTACATGAAACTCATGATATTTTTCATCAAGTTTTTAAATGTTTTAAATTAAATTATTAATATTTAATTGTCATTAAATTATTAAATTATTTTTACATTTCCTTTATGTATTATGTACTGATAAACACACAAATAACAGATGGAACTCATAGTTAAAGATACCACATTACACGAAAAGAATCATGCAAAATGGGAAAATTACAATTTTCCATGTTACTAATTCAATAGGTTGAGATCAAATGTTTTATAATGTCAGACAGAGATGTCTTTTTAAATTATGTTCTGCATTTTCATTTTACAAGAGAGGCAAAAAAGCAGACACTTTTGTCTCCTTGTTCACTGCCCAAATGCCCACAACATGGATCCCTGGAACAGGACCAAAACCAAGATCTTGGAACTCAGTTCTGGTCTTTCACATCCTGGTAGGGACCTAAGTAAATTAGCTATCACTTGATGCTTCCAGAAATGTGCATTAGCAGGATGTTGAATAAAAAATGCAGGAGCTGAAGCTTCAGTAAATACTCTAACATGAGAAGCTGGCATGCTGAGCAGTAACTTAACTGCTATGCCAGCCAAGTCACTGTCCCAAAAAGTCTTTAAAAAGATGCAGAACTTTATTTTAATAGAAGGAGAATAGGGGAAAGAGTGGAAGATTACAAAAGAATGTATACAATGAGAAGTTACTATAATAGTTAATTTAGCAACTATCTTGATTTTATATATGTGTGTGTCTATGCATGTATATAATGTGTGTGTGTGTGTGTGTATGTGTGTGTATACTGAGAGAGCAGGACAGAGTACAAATTTAAATTAGACTTTCATAATTAAAAGCCAAAAAGCACATTTGGTTTTATAAGATTATAAGAAAAGCAGTATTAAAGAAAGTTAAGTGATTTTGCCATTTGTTTAATAAGCTTCAGGCCAAGTTTAATAATGTATTTCGAGAAAAAATTTCAAAATGATTATGTTCAGAGACAATAGCAATCTGTCTTTTGGAAAGGTATATGGATGTCGACTTAAAATCTGTATTATAAAACTCATGATTTTACTTCTAATGAAGCTGATTAAGTTCCCATTACATCAACGTGGAACACAATACATGCAATACTTACATTCATAAAACCTTAGGTAGCCTATTATATATGGATTTTAGTTTTATTCTAGAGCATTTACTTTTATTTTTAGTGAGATATATGCACATATATTTACTTATATGCATATATTTATTTCATTCTTCAGTATTATATGCCTTAAATACTGCCCCACTAACCTCAAGAGATTATATTCCTCTCGTAAGTGAGTCAGCCTATTTTCAAGGTGCATTAACTGCTTCAAAACGATGGGGGGCCATCTGGTTAAGTTCTGTTGAACTGCAAGAAATATATCCAGGAGCTGCTCTTCTCTGACAAATTAAATCTTCACAGCACATTCATAAAATGACAGTCAAGTGATTACTGAGTACATTTATTGAGTCTGCAAAGCATTATGGACTCATAATATATCTCTAGCAAGCCGAGAATATGCATCAGCCTGTAATAAACCATGTATAGCAAAGGAGTGCCAGAGAAAATCATTAGGGGAATTCAAACCTGGAGGGAACTGGAGTCAAGCGTGCAAACTGCACAGAGAACTGCATCTGGATCACAAGACTACAGGGAACGAGGACAGGAACCGAGTTTGTTGAACTAAGGAGTCTAATCAACTATCATGGATTTCAGTGGAGCACAGCAATGGTGTGAATTTCATTTAAAACTCAGTAAAAGTCAGAGCAGGAGTTTCTCCAGTATTGCGCTCAAGTAACAAGATCAGCCTAGTAAAGACCAAAAATGACCTAGATCCTGGAATATAGAAAGGACTGGGACAATGGGCAGTGTTTGTGCGAGGAGACAAATGTGAGTATTGTCAAAAGTGCACAGAAATGCAAATATAAACTTTTTGGGAGGCCAGTGTGGTAGTCTAGTGGCTAAAGTCCTCACCTTGCATGCATTGGGATCCCATATGGGAGCCAGTTCATGTCCCAGCTGCTCTACTTCCCATCCAGCTCCCTGCTTGTGGCCAGGGAAAGCAGCCAAGGACAGCCCAAAGCTGAAAGCAGTCAAGGACAGCCCATAGCAGTCAAGGACAGACCAAAGTCTTGGGGCCCTGAACCCATGTGGGAGACCCAGAAGAAGCTCCTGGCTTTGGATCGGCTCAACTCTGGCCGTTGTGGCCACTTGGGGAGTGAAAGAGTGGATGGAAGACCTTTCTGTCTCTCCTTTCTTTACAAATTTGTCTTTTCAATAAAAATAAGTGAAGATTTCTCAAAATTTCCATTTAAATTTACCATAATAGCAGGTAAGAAAAGCTAGAAGTTCATTTTTTGTTGTTGTTGTTTTAAAAAGCATTCCCAGGTCCAAGAATTCAGTACAGCGCATTTCCTACCCAGAGGCTGTCATAGGCAATCTGATCATTGTTCTGGCATCAAGCCATATGTTCAATAAACACATTTTTCAAGATTTACTTATTTATTTGAAAAGCAGTTATATAGAAAGAGGAATACACACACACACACACACACACACACACACACACACACACCATCCCCACCACCACCACCGCACCACACACACACACACACGCACACACAATTTTCCATCCACTTTTTATACTAAATGGCCTTCACAGCCAAGATTGGACCAGGACAAAACCAAGAACCTAGATTTACACCCAGGCCTCCCACAAGGACAGCACAAGAGTGATGCTGTACTACTTTCTCAGCAGCGTTACTAAAGAGCTGGACCAGAAGCAGAGTACCAGGCACTTTGCTGCAAGTCCTGAAACACTACACTAAAATGCTGACCCCCCCGTCATCTACTCAGTGCAGAGGTAGACTTGAGGATCATGAGAAACATGAGGGGAAAAACCCGATGGCTAACACACAGGTCGTTAGAGAGACAAAGAGAAAACCAAACAAGAAATGAGGGGTGGTGAGATCCTAGAAGAACCAAGCTTTTCAAGTAACTAAATAAAGCAATAAAGCTCTTGGAAATCAGGATAATGAGAGTAAAAAGGAAGCGTAAGTAGCACAGATGAGCATTATGAAATGATCAACTGAGATAAGAACTGACAAATGCCCTTGGATTCTAAATGTGGGAAAAATGATAGAGAGTAAGCTTAGCAAGGGAATTGCAGTAAAATGATGGAAGGTGCAGTTACAGTGTGCTACAGATTTAACACTAGATTAGGGATTAGAGAGTCAGATTGAAAAGATTTTGAAAACAGTTGAGCATCAAGAATATTATTATTATAATTATCCTACCTATCATGGTGTTTGCAATATTGCCCAAGTCAGATAAGAAAAGTCTTAGCAAACTAAAATTAATTTTTGTGAGCCTAAGTAAATGTTTGGAATATAAATGAAAATTGATGTCCTAATAAGATAGCAACATTTTTATCAATATTTATCACGTAAGTGCAATCATGCAATGGGCTTATTTTGATATGGCTTCTTTCAAATTTCAGCTATGTTTCACTATTTCAACTGTTCACTGTTGGATATTATTTCATTGTGTGGATGGATTTGTAACAATGAAAAGATACACATATCTCCATCAGTTGGTCATTTTGTATATTATGAATAATACTGTTTTAAATATTCATGTGTAAGTTTTGACATGGACCTGATTTTTCATTTTTGAGGGAGAATATTCACCCAGGAAAAGAACCTCTGAATTTTATGATAAATTCATTTTAATCTTTGAGTAGCTATCAAACTGTTTTCCAAATTTCAGTTTCCAGCAGCTTAAATATAAGAAAGTTGACTAGAGACATATAGTTAGTGATCACAAAGGCAGAACTGCAGCCACATGTCAAATTAAATCCTCAGCATAATGTTGTGCTGTAGCTAGCACACTGTATCAAGACTGAAGGGAAGGCTGTTTCAGGATTTTTGGTTTGGCTTTTATTTCTTTAAATGTAGTAAGTGAACAGCTACGTTGCACAGCTGTCAACAGCATCGCTCATCCTCTGTGTTATAGTTATTATAGGCATAATGCTGCACCATTATCTTCTCGATTTAATAAGTCCTGAACAAATTTAAGCCCTAGTGGTTTCAATTTTAAAACATAAATCTGAATTTAGTGAGAGCTGGTTAAAATTTTATGAAACAAATCAAAACTAGCATTTAACAACAAGATTATAAAGGTTTCACCCTAAAAGTGGTCACAGGTTTTTCTAAATAACGAAATGAAATATATAAAAGGTTTTGCTTTCAAAGTACCTTTAATATTTTATAAACAGAACAACTAGCAGATAAGCGCTGCATGTCCTGCCAAGTAATGTAACATGTATCATCGACAATACCTGAGTGAACATAAAGTCAACCTTTTACACAACATGAAGCAATTGCATACTCTTTAAACAATAAAAAAATTACCAATGACATTACTTGCAAAAGTTTCTAAACTTTAATTTCCAGTTGATTGTATGCTAATTGAAATGATTGTTTTTTTGCTGATAATTGATTTTTTTTAATAAAACAGCCAATAGTGAAGTCCATCCACTATACTGTGCATTCCAGACGGCAGCTTTCCATTGAATTTACTCAAGGGAACAGGTAAATTAGATGAGTAATCAAAATTACTGAGTGCACTTCAAATACTTTCTTCGTAAGCAAAAAGTAACTAAATAAATTTGGTCACTGCTTCATTGCTAGGTTAAAAATCAAGAAGAGTCTTTCTGGGCCATGTCTATGGTTTGCACCAAAATTGAGAGAAAAGAATTCAGGGCATGGTGATCATTGCCTGGGCAACGAAAGGAGTTAGGCAAAGTGAAGGCAACAGAATTTTAAGACATTGTATGATAAGAGAATTTGCAATTTACAAGTGACCAATGAATGATGACTAATCTGGTTCCATGCCATTAGTAGAAGCTATTTATGACAGAGAAAGGGGTCAGTTAAGCCTTACACATAAGACACCTGTAACTCACAGCAGAGTGTCTGGATTCAGTTCCCAGCTCCACTTCCTCATCACTTACCCCCTAATACAGCCTCTGAGAGATAACAGGTACCTCCATCACCTGCCTCCTCTTACAAAGAGATGGTAGGTTTCGGCATCACCTGCATCCTATTACAGCCACTGAGAGAGACAGCAGGTGTTGATGCCTCCTATTACAGCCACTGAGAAAGATGGCAGGTATCTGCATCACCTGCATCCTATTACAGCCACTGAGAGAGGGCAGGTGCCTGCATCACCTGCCTCCTCTTACAAAGAGATGGAAGGTACCTGCATCACCTGCCTCCTATTACAAAGAGATGGAAGGTGCCTGCATCACCTGCCTCCTATTACAGCCACTGAGAGAGATGGACGGTATCTGGCATTCCAGCCTCACAGGACTGAACTCCCTGATTCTTACGAGGGATGTCAGCAAAACCCCGAAGAAAGGTACTCTCTCACAGGACACACCTGCCTCCCAATTAAAGAAGCAAAATGGAACAAATGACCATGGGGAAAATTATCTAGAAAACGTTGCAAAGGAAACAAACAAACAAACAAAAAAGCTTGAATTAATTTCCAGAATTCAGATACTTTGAGATACTATTATCTTTAAAAGCTTCTGTTCTCTTTGCTGGATGTAAGGACAACACTATTAAAATAATTTTTTAAATTTATAATAGAATTTCTTTCCAGTCTCATGATTCTCAGGTTACTGTTTATCATCCTGGTATCCTAGAAATGAGATGAAAAAGGGTAAAGTGCCTATTTAAAACAGCACCTCCCTATATGATACAAGAGTCCTTTACATCTGCTTGTATACAGTACCTTGTGATATTTGAAAACATAATATACAAACCTGGCAATGTATAAACTATCCACACTTCTGCAGGTTTTAGGTAATGACCATGATCATTCAGTTTTTACGTGAAAAAATCTTTGTAAAATAAGTCTCATTCTTAGAGTATTTAACAGTGTGTTGTTTAAAAAAAAACATGCTTTTATATTTTGAACTGTTAGTTCGCACAAATCAAATATGGGTTAAACCTACTTCTTTAAACCACATACTGATTTTTTACTGATTTTGCACTAAAGGAATTGGGGAAATTGCTGACATTACTTTCTAATTTTTCTGCTGAAAATTTAAGTAAATTAATTTGTAAGCATAATCACTGGTAACCAACAGTGCTCTACTCTGAGGACTGTTAACTGCTGACATCATTTTCTTCGAAATGTTGGTTATGGCATTTATTATTTAAAGATATACTACTACATAAGTGAGTTTCATATTGAAAACTCTGCCTTCAACAAACATAGTCAATAAGAACCAGAAGATTCAAAATAACTTTCATGAGGAAAAATCTGATTTTTGTAGATTAAGCCTAATAGAGCAAGAGGAACACATCATTATTTCTATCTACATAGTCAAAGTAAACTTCAGTGAGAACCAGACATCTAACAAAGTTACTCTCAACAGCACCGGCTACAGTCAACACCACGTTTATCACAGGGGACCTTCACCTCAGGGACCATCTTTGGAAGGTACTGGAAAGTACCTTACAGAGTTTACACGGTAGCTCGAAAAAGAGAATTCTCAGAAGCACAAGTTGTCAAGGACCCTGCATAAATCCACTTTGCTCCAGGGATTCTATTCTCAATTCTGAAAGAAATGCAGAATTAGTGACAGAATGCTGAAGTGCCTGAGATGGTGCTGGAAGACCAAGTTATAAAGCGCAGGGCTCTAATTTACATCAGATTGTCTCAGCATTTCCTCTTCTCCCTGGACAAACAAACAAAATTAGGGCTGTTTATGCTACAAATTCTCTCTAGGAAGCCTTGAAGCTTTTTATGAAGTTCTTTCTAACTAAAACATTATTTCTGCTCAACCCTGAAACACCCCAGGTGATGTCAAGCCCAGATTTGTACTGCAGAAGGAAGGCTTCTTTGGTCTCAAGAACCTTGTGATGTATCTTGGTCACTGCCAATGTCTAACTCTTCTTTCTAACCCACAGGGAAAGCTGTACTCATGTTGTCTGCATTTCATGGGTAACTAGCTTTAATTTCACTAGAGAAAATCTGGACAACATTTATCAAAATAAGTTATTTTGGCGAACTTTCATACTTACAACATCTAAAGTATCAGGAAGAAAAAATAAAGCAGAATAACTCTGTTAGTGGAATTCCTACTAACAGCCTTTATGATAAAGAAAAATAATTGAAACAGGGCCAGCTGAAGTCACCATCAGTGATGCCAGCATCGTATATTGGAGCACTGGTTTGAGTCCATGCTGCACCACTTCTGATCCAGATCCCTGAAATGTTACCTGAGAAAGCAGCAGAATACGTCCCAAGGCCAAAGTACTTAGACCCCTGCTGCCCTTGTTGGAGACTTTGATGGACTCGAGGTTCCTGGCTTTAGTCTGGCCCAAACTTAGCCATTCTGGCAATTTGGAGAGCAAACCTGGGGAAGGGAGATTTTTGTCTCTCCATGTCTACATTCCAAATAAATATGTTAAAAATTATAACAATCTCAATGGTCAACTTAAGTGATTGAGGTAAGTAAAGCATAATCTTCCCTGATGAATAAACTAACAACTATAGCAGAATATCAATGGACATGAAAATGTGGTTGTTATGTCTTCTTTTTTTTTTTAAGATTTATTTACTTACAAAGTCAGATATACAGAGAGGAGGAGAGACAGAGAGGAAGATCTTTCGTCTGATGACTCACTCCCCAAGTGAGCACAATAGCCGGTGCTGTGCCGATCCAAAGCTGGGATCCAGGAACCTCTTCCGGGTCTCCCGCACGGGTGCAGGGTCCCAAAGCTTTGGGCCGTCCTCGACTGCTTTCCCAGGCCACAAGCAGGGAGCTGGATGGGAAGTGGGGCCTCTGGGATTAGAACTGGCGCCCATATGGGATCCTGGTGCATTCAAGGTGAGGACTTTGGCTGCTAGGCCACGTCGCCGGGCCCATTATGTCTTCTTACATGAGAACTACTAGTTGCAAAATCAAATGTATCCTGAGTTCAATTTTGTTTTATAGCTAAAGGAAATAAGATTTGCATATGGGAAAGTGACCTGTAATCCTAGACTTACAGCAGTACAACCTAAAGTAATAAACATTTTGAAACAAATCAGCTGCCCATTGAAAGAGGAATGGATAAAGAAACTGTGGTACATCCATTCTATGAAATATTATTTCATTAAAAAGAATGAAATTCTACCATTTGCAACAAAATCATCATAGCTAGAGATTATTGTGCCAAGTGAAATAAGGCAATCCCAAAAAGGACAAATGATACAAGGCAACGTCCAGGTAGGAAAGATTCAGCAGATATACAGTAAAAGTGTATGCATATTCATGCAGAGGAACTGTATAAGGAAGATTAGCACACAGAGAAGTGAAGATACACTGCAGTATGCATCTTCTACACTAAAGGGATTCACAATGAAACTGTCAAACATTTTGACAATAGGATGCTGGACTTGCGCCATTGTTTAAACCTAGCAAGGCAAAAAATGCTTAAATATCAGAATGATGGACTTGTGATTTGCTGAAGGACTGTAGTATTGTAATAATATAGGGGGAAACAATGTGAGGAAAGAGACTGAAGAAGGGCAGAAGGGGGAAATCCCAGCTCCTTTGGAACTGTATCATGAAAAATAAAAACAAGCATTGGAAGTATGGATCTATTTACATATCTACTTTGGTATACAGTAAGCAGCCTGGAAGGTTTATTGTACCAGGTTTTTATTTTGGTTTGCAAATTTTATAAATATTTATTTTCTACTTTTACTGCCAATTTCCTATAATGCACACTGATTTTTTCTTCCAGTAAGAGTAAGATAATTCTACCAGGTACCATTTCTGTGTTAGAAACAACTCTGTAGATTATCTACACATTACATAACACTTTTAATTAAATCTGTGCATTGGTCATTGATTTTTGCCATATGTACTTTTCATAAATTTCTATTTTTGATGGTGTTTTTATTGTTGATCAGGATGGGAAGGATCGAGGGTTAGGGAAAAGTGAGTGTAATTATTGCTCCCAATTTTTCCATTTCTTCTTCCTGTATCTGGAGGAAGGGAGGACATAAGGGGAGAAGCCAAACTCAGCCTCCCACCTGCCTCAGTACTCGGGGATGGGAACAGCCTCCTGATATCAATCCAGGGCCCTATGTGGCGCATACTCCGAGGATTCTGCCCAAGTTTTTTCAATAGTTCTGAAATGCTATTAATCTCGTTGATCAAGGATGAGGGTACACTTCCAATATCCATGGGCTGCCACAGGCAGAGTCTCCACTCACCCAGACTTTTGCCATCATCATTTGACTGGGATAATTGTTTAATTTGCTCTGTTCTTCCTCCGCTATGATACCAGACGTGTCCTCTGTAGGCCCCAATGGACTGCTACTTCCTTCATATATATCCTTACATTCCATCCACTGCAAAACCTTTTCCACTGAGGAGGATGAGTTTTCACAAGTGGGCCCAAGAGCACAGGTCAGGTGACCTGGGTCCTGATGGACCCCCTTTCCCCAGGGCTCACAGACCTGGCACCCTTTGCGCTCAAACTAGTATAGTTTGCCTCATCTTGGCATTCAGCAGCAGGTTCTTCAACCTGGCTCTATCCAGCCTGTCCCCAGTTCCAGCTCCTGTTGGTCGGTGTTACAACCCAGTCCAGTCCAACCAAACTCCAGTCCCGGCCTTAAGGTGGACTGCTGGTATAGCAGCCCAATTCAGCCTGTCCTGCACCTCGCAATTCTCAGATCTGCCAGTGGATGTTATGTACTGACTCATCCTGGCCTACCCTCAGACTTGACCCACATGTATGCTGCCAGGTAATGCAACCTGGCACAGTCTGGGCTGTTCTTTCACTTGGTTCTTGCATGCACTTGCAGGGACTGCATCCTGACAATGGAGTTTCCCAAGCTCCTCTATCAGATCTACTTCCAGTGTCAGATCTTGCACATACCAGTGAGTCCTTAACCCAGGCTGACTTTGTCTACTTCTTTTTCTGGCAAAAACTGTATCCTTATCCAACTGGCCCACACCCTTCCTGGTTCTTAATGTAGGGTGTTACAGCCCAGCCACACCTGGTCCATCCCCAGACATAGCTCTCACATGGTTCAGCATGAGCCGAGACCCAGCCCAGTCTGTTCTATATCCATCCTGGCTCTCATGAGGACCAGTGGGTGCTGGACTCTAGCAGAGTCTGGCACTCCCCAGACCCAGTCCATACTGGCACTCCCCAGACCCATGCTGAAGAGTAGCATACTATGATTTCAATAAATAGTTGCTGAGCATGTTTAATAAGTGATAATTAGGACACATAAGAATTAAAATCCTTCCTCATTTGTTCAATAAATCTAACTGCAGAGGCCACACATCAGAAAATGAGGTCAGATCAGCACCAGAACCTGAAGAGAAAGATTCCACCACTCAAAAGCTGTGTTGATATTTTCATCAATAAATAAAAATGGATAGTTAATCTTCTAGTGGTTATTATGCAAAATCAGGAAAAAGAAAAATTAGCCCTGTGATAAGTGATGATTTGTTTCACAGTACACAGTTAAGAAGTACTTTTGTAGCCACTGCAATAAAAAGCTTAAATTTTATCCATATACTGGTAAGAGATCATCAAAAGCTACACATTTAATATCTAAAATACCCTCTTAAATCTACTTCCTCCTTTTGTCTGCCCACACCGAAATGAATAAGCTCTCACCACAGAAGAGAATTCCTGAAGCATTTTATAGCTTCCCCTTGATGCTGCACACAGCCGATACCCCTGCCAGGACACACTCACACGCTGTCAGCATGTAAGAAATCTGGCAAACGAAAACTATCTCTTCTTTTCCAGGAGAGACAGTTTATAAAAGACAGCGTTCTATGACTTTGAAGGTGAATATTCTAGTGACACCTGGATGAGAAATCACTTTTTGCTATTCTCTATAAAAAAGTCTCAATTTCAATCATATCAGCCCAGTAGACTTTAAAAGGACAAACCTCAAAGTGCGCATTGTGTTTGATATTCTCTCGTAGTCTTATAATGAAACTTAAGCATGAATAATTGGAGATCTACACATTAATATAAAGATGAAGGAAAGGACTCAATGCAGAAGCAAAAAAACCAGTAGGACTGCTTCCTCCGGCAACCTTGAAGAGCATGTAGCTTTGACAGCTATGAAGCAACCAGGGGAGATGTTATGCAAATCAACGAACCCTCCTCTTAATATATTTTATATCTTGGAGATGTATGTATTCTTTCATGAATTTTTCTCACACTTCTATATCCCTTTCTATATAATAGCTCTATCCACCTCAAGTATATCAGGGATTTTGTACATCCAACAATGACACATACATTTAAAAAAATGCATATCCATTTGATATGCAATTTACATATTTAGAAACTGTGAACATGTGTTATTGTAATAATATACTGCATATTTTACATATATGACTACAATAAAATTAAAGAATGAAAATAAATACACTGAAGCTGTACTTTCTTTTCTTCACTCAGGAGATAATCTTATGAACTGGCTCCGTAATGCTTAAGCCGTTCTGGAATATACTAGAAATTGTTATACCACAAGTGGAGCTGATTAATACTACAGTGTGCAAGTGTACACTAGATTTCAAATACTGGGCACATGCATATGATATTATAATAGATATTAAGAGATGCTGCTATACGAACACAATCACTCCTCAAGCTTAAAGTAGTAGCACTGGAAGTTACTAACTTAAAACTGAATTAATGTCACTGCACCCCTACCCTTGCAGAAGTCGACCAGTGCTGCATCAGTTAAAGGGAATGCTCCTGATCTCATCTCAAGATAATCTTAAAAGGACCCACCTGGCCCCAGAGTTCCTGCTGGGCTCACTGAGGGTTCTGATAAACCTCAATACAGTTCTGCTTCTATTGCATAACGCTACTCAATCATTGTTTCCTGATGGCAAGGCACTTAGCCACATAACTTCTGCACACAAATCTCTGCCTCAAAGTTCCGTTCCTGCGGAACTGCAACTAAAACATTTAGCAAGGACTAGAAATCAAGTTTACTTGTATATCTGTTTCCAAAAGATTATTTATTGACATACTGGAACAACTGAAGTTATATCCTATGTTGTGCTCAATTTCTAGTAAGTTTCTACTGAATCTGGTTCTATCTTATGCAGAACTATTCTTTGTTTTCCTTATTATACACATACAGAACTCCAACTAAAAGAAAACTTGGAGAAGAATGAGTCCCCTTCCTGTGAACACAGGCAGACTTAATGCCATGGCTTCCAGCATGTCAGGCGTGGCCCACAATGCTCGTTGTTCTGTCCCAGTCTCCACAGCTCACTTCTGACCCACCCTGCTATTATCACTTCAGCTGATCACAAGACCATGCAGTTGTAAGAATTTTCCTCAGCACTTGGACCACAGGATATGACATAAGAAACTTACTGAGGGAATGTGCCATTGAGATTTCTCTTTAAATAATTTAACTCAGTAGAGGTTGTGACAGCACTTCTTACACTTTTCTCAGAACTTATTTTAAATTCTGCTACAATAATAGAACTGTTTTCCTAATAACAGAATAAAGAGAACGACCATAATCACCTCTGACTAGAAAGAAATCTAGGGTTTTGGACAGTAGTCTCCAAGTTCTTCTTAGATACCACTCTCTTAATACACAAGGGAAATTATGTTGCAATGGAATCCTAAGAATAAACGGCATAAACTTAAACTGCATAGAACAGTTATGACAGATGTAACACTGACTATGGAACACAAAGACAAGCACAACACCATTACTACCAGATTTGAAACTTGTTTGCAGCTTTTGTCCATAATCTTCAGGAACAGTGATTTTTTTTTTTTGCTTCTTATTTGTTGAATTTGTTGCCTAATAGATCACAAGGCCTACATTTGTGAGTGAACTGACAGAATATCGTGATTTTTTTTTTAATTAAGCAGGGGGAGGTTTGGTAGGACCTGGGGCAGGAGGGAGGACAGAGTGAAGTGGAGAACGATGCACCTAAAGCTACAGTGTGAAATACATGATATGTTCACATAATATAAATTTTAAAAAATAGAAATAATAAGAAATCAACATGTTTAATTATTGCTCATGACACACATGAATATTAAAATTCAAATACCATAAATTTTTTTCTTAGAAAACATTGAAAATATAGACAGATAAAGTGCTATAGATGAATAATATTAAAATGGCCCTTCTAACCCCAAATCCAACAGACACAAAATTGAAGGCAACATTTACAACTTGTAGCGTAATATTTGGTCCCAATTAATAAAGCATTTCAACGAAGTATTATTTAATAGGTAATTTCTTAGTTCATTGATCATGTATTAAGAAGGTTAGTATCTACCTGTTATATTAATTACTCATAAAAAGTTAAGCAGAAATATTTCATAAACAAACATTAGATAAATGATATAATAATGTTCAAATTGATTAAATAAATATTAGAATGTGTGTTACTCATTTGTGACTTGGAAACGCAGGAAAAATTTTCATAGCAAAGTTCCAATACCATGTGGATGATAATTTTTGCATATTCTATATATTACCGATAGGTCACAAGTAGTTCCCAAGTACAAAGTTTATGCACTGCGAACAAAATATAAGCAAAAATTCTCCATTACTGAAATACTAAAGTGGTGGTTTGCTCTTCACAGGTAGATTGCTCACCCCTTAAAATGATAGTTTGTATCAACTATAGGAAAATCACCTAACATTTCCAAAACCCCAGGATCCATAATTTACTCCAACATCCAGTCTTAGATAGGACTGTCATGTAGGATTAACACCAGGTACCAGAATGATAGTAGAAAGGAACTTCCCACACCGGGAAGGGTGGGAATTGCACTTACCTGAATAATATGCTTCAGTTTATCAATAATCTGATGTATCACAGGATCAGTTCCCTTGACTCTGACTTCAGGGTTTCCAGCCTGGGCTCTGATTCCATTTCCAACCACACGCTGAGTGTAGCTAACAAAATATAAAATGAGAGAGATGACTTAGTCCCCTGGTCAGAACCTTATGTGTCACAACTACCCGAGCAGATTTCAGCTTAGCATGTCTTCCTGTAAGATCACACACTAACTGTGTCTGCTTGGCTCATACACTGACAGATACGTAATGATTTTCAGCCAATAATACTATGTCGCATTTTCTTTCAGAAGGCTCAACCAAAATTTCTTCATTTTTAATACAATTTACCAGTGACCACAAAAAAAATGAAACATATCTCACGTTGTTCCCAATTTTAACTAACTGCACAAATGCTTTAAAGCATTCTGGGTAAATTACTTCATTTCATGCAATACAAGTACACAGATGAGTCCCAGTAATATTTTTCAAATATGAGCTTTATGTTTATGTGTATAAAAACTGTACATTCAACTTAATATACAATCACCTTAATAGGTCAACATTATAAACAATATTAAAAACTATGCAACTCAAAAGCACTAACTTTATAAACATCTAACATCTGCAAAATCTTAGAAAAACATGAAATTCACTGAAATTCACCAAAACAATGATCTAGTAAATTATGCTATTTATTGAGTTCTTTCACTGAAAATGAAAAGCATTTAAAGTATGCAATATACCCCAAGTGAAAATCATATAATGCCAATACACTATTCTGTAAATAATTAAACTTAAAAATCAGAAAGATTTTATATTAAAAGTCACACACTAGATGACTAGAATTATGAGAAGACATAAGACTCAATTCTCCTTTAAAAAGCTTTATTTATTTTTATTGGAATCACAGATTTACAGAGAGAAGGAGAGAAAGAGATTTTCCATCCACTGGTTCACTCCCCAAGTGGCCACCACTGCTGGAACTGAGCCAATCCAAAACCAGCAGCCAGGAGTTCCCTCTGCATCTCCCACATGGGTTCAGGATCCTAAGGAATTTGGCTGTTCTCGACTGCCTTCCCAGGCCACGAGCAGAAAGCTGGAAGGAAGTGGAATAGCCAGGGCATGAACCAGCACGCATATGGGATCCGACAAAGACTCTAGCCACTAGGCTACCATGCCAGACCTAAGACTCAATTCTTATCTTTAAATTTCATTTCTATATGGACATAAGTCAAGCAATTCAGGGTAAAAGACCACATCTCAGGAGGGGAAATGGCAAAGGCTATACAGGGAAGAACAACTATCTCATTCCTTAACCACCAGGACTTGCCCAAAGACCAAGAACATAATCCGGGTCTCCTACAAGCAACACAAACTCAAGTATGTGACTTACCTGCTGTCTGTTAGGGTTCTTATTAGCAAGAAGCTGGAATAAGGATCTAGAACCAGAAACCAAACTCAGACACTGATGTGGGACAAAGCCAGGTGACAACATTTAAGCTAAATGCTCACCTAGATAAGCCCCTATTTGCAAGGCA
This sequence comes from Ochotona curzoniae, assembly GCF_017591425.1. NCBI lineage: Eukaryota > Metazoa > Chordata > Mammalia > Lagomorpha > Ochotonidae > Ochotona > Ochotona curzoniae. The sequence continues at coordinate 14,692,828 of NW_024466502.1, forward strand.
GATAGTGCAAGTGAGAGGAAGTAAGAGATAGGTCTATTGGAAAGACTCCATTCTCTAGACTTGATATTTTCCACTGAGCAATTCCTTATTAAAGATAAACAATATAAATAGAACTGTTAAATACTGAATGTTCTCAGAGATATTTTAGCAAGAATATTAACAAAATGAGCATTTACATCTTACAGTAATATTCTGGGAGGATCCCTTAACTCCTCTATTGCACAGTTACGTTATTCTTTATCAATACTATTACTAGATTATAGAGTTGGTTCCTTTATTAGTTTGTTGAGGTTGAAATGATGAATAATATGGATACATGAATAAATGCACAACCCTGAGACTGTTTTTGTTCACCTTTCTTGAAGTTTGTCAAATCATCCTCAAGATAACCATTCATGAACATAAGTATGAATCAAATCGACCACAAAACACAAAGCTTAACTGACTAAAATCACTTGCTGCTTCACATGAAAATCTCTTTCGGCATCTGCATCCACGTTCAGTGATGGTGTAGCAAGTTTGCTAAAGAAGGCCAATTGTCGGGGAATATAAGCCTTTTCCAATGGCCAACTCTGATTCAAGATTCCCTGAAGCTTTCATTTAATCCTCTTTGAGAAGCACATTGCATTTGAAAGCGTCCACAGGACCTTCTTCTCTCCTTTCCTCTTGATGAGACTTCCTCACAGCCAAGAAACCTTCCAGCCTTATTCAGCCTTCACTCCATATTTCTGTCAAAGTTTCCTTTATTACAATTTTCTTGCAAAATCTCCCTAGGAAGAAAACCTCAGACCCAAGTATGCTAATTTTTTTATAATTCTATGCATTAGAAATCATGGAATAGAATAGGTCAAATAACATTAAAGTGTCAATACTATTCAACGCATAGAAAAGAATTGAATACAAGGAATCAGTACTGCAAAACACAACCACTCAAGGACTATTCACAGAAATGCAGGAAACAACCGATATAAATCAGGATGCAATTGATTCAGTATAGCGTTGTTTTCTGTTCTAATTACTTTTTAAGGACTTTACTGTTGATTTTTTTAAAAAATGTATGATTTGCTGAAGAAAATGTTCTCAGCAAACCATCAAATGTCATCACCCACACAATAAAAAACAGGTGTTGGCAAAGTAAGAGATAATTCACAGCTGCCCTGTGGTTTTCCTATGTTTTCCTAGAAAAGCAAACATACTACAGACAATGGAAACCAAAACTTGGGTCTTCATTTAAATTAATCTATTAATTGGCTCACATTCTGGCTTACTTCGGGACCAGGAAACGTACTTCTAAGGTGGAAAGTCATTCTTTCATGTTATTCTAAGGCACTGCTTACATCTTTGTTGGTTCTTAACCAGCAGAATTAAGAACATAGTTAAATGATTATATATACTTGGACAAAATGACCATCAAACACAAATCTGCTTCCCAGCTATCCTCTCACTGAGCATTTCAAAATCATTATTTTATGTGTTATTTAAATAAGGAAAAATGCCCCCAAATTATAGCATTTAAAATAATTCAGATGGAACATAACTTGATAATTCAATTACTCTTCTCTATTTCTGTAAGGTTAAGAAGAGCCACAATGCAACTGCATTACATGCACACAGGAACTGTCTAAAGAAAAAGATACTTGATATCAAGTGTTTACAAGTATGTGGAGCAAATACTGGAACTCTCTCCAACTGTCAATGAAAGGATAAAGCATCATAAATCTCAGAGAATCACTATTCCAAATAACGCCATAGGTGCACTCAAGTGTCTGCATACAGGAGCAGGGGAAAACACATAGGAGTATATTTATAAAATTAAATATATATATAACAATAAAATGAGTGAATTCCAAGAATGTGCAAAAAACGATGAGCAAGTTTTACAAATCAGATATCAAAGGAAAGAAGCAAGATACATAAATACTTTATGATGCCATTTGTCAAAAATTAATCCTATTCCAGTTCTCTGTTAGTGCTATCCTAGCACATAAATAAGATGTGAGACATTATGTTTCTAGCCTGGTGCCCTGGTTTCACGGTAGTACTCATTTTATTTGAAGAAAAATAATTAAAGGAAGTTGGGCAGCAAGCTAAACTCCCGTTTTGGATGTCTGTATTTAACAATGGAATGTCTGTTAACTAAGGTGCTTCCAACACAGCTTCTTGTTAATGCATCCTTCAACACAACAGATGATGATGCATCAAGTGCTTGGGTCCCACCACCACAGTGGGACACAAAGATGGAGTCCAAGGAATTCGAATTTAGCCCATCCTTGCATTGGCTGTTGTGGTTATATGAAGTATGAATCAACAGAAGGCAAAACCTCTCTTTCTCTCTTACTCTCTTTCTCCTTCTCTCTCTCTGTCTCTTTCACTCTCTTCCTTTTGTTCATAATAAAAGTTAACATCCTTTAATTTAAAAGAGGTTACACAGATAACTTTGATTTTAATGTGTGCATTTTCAACATAAAACATTTACATTAAACTCCCTTAGTATTTTTATCAATGTCTAGACCAAATAGATTTTTAAAAAAATCATGTATAAATAAAGGAGCCATATAGCTATTTTAACATGGACCAAATGGTTGTGTCATCTCTCTAAGTAAGTTTGCCTCTTGGTTTGAAATACCACCCCCCCAATAGATTTCAATTTGCATGCAAACAACATGCTTTGTAAATTACATAATTTATTTCTAACAAAGAGTTTTTACTTGCTTTTCTCTCATTATTAAAATTGAGCAGAGGGTTAGTTATTCTTTCCCACCCCTCAAAAAGCACAAGCAATGGGTAAAAGCATTTCAAGAATCCCTATAGAGGGCTGTTGACTGGAAAAATTATTCACACTTCAGACTAAAGCACACACAAAAAAAGAGATTTCTGCTCTTGTTGCTGTTAGACAACAGACCAACCATCACCGCATATTTGATATAAGCAGGTTGTAACAGATGTAACAATTGAGTAGAAATATTTATTCCTCAAGCATGACTTATTTACGAACAACAAAAAAAGGAAAGCACAAAGGTACTGATATTCTACAAGAAAAAACGTTTCAGGGCCAGTATCATGATGTAGAAAGTTAAGCCACCACCTGAAATGTTGGCCTCTCACATGGACACATGTTTGTTGATCTAGCTCCTTACTGATGTTCCTGACAAAGCAGAGGAAGATGGTCCAAGTCCATGGAACCCTGCACCCATACAGAAGACTGGGATGAAGCTTCCAGCTCTTCAGCTCTCCCTGGCCCAGCGCAGCCACTTGGTCTTCTGATGGATGAACCAGTGGATGGAAGACCTGGCTCCTTCCCTCTCCCACTGTCAGTGGGACTCCACCTTTCAAACAAAAACTGAATTTTTAAAAGAAATCTCCAACAAAATTTCAGTTCAGGACCAGCACACCACTGCAGAAGGCTAATCCTCTGCTGCTCCACTTTCAATTCAGCTCCCTGCTAATGGTCTGGGAAAGCAGAAGGCCCAAATTCTCAGGACCCTGCATGCATGTAGGACCAAGAAGTTCTTGGCTCTCAGCTTTGGTCTGGCCCAGCTCTAGCCATTTGGGGAGTGAACCAGAGGATGGTTGATCTCTCTCTTTCTCTAATTCTTTCAAGTAAATAAATCTTTAAAATTATGTCAGTTCTTTGTTAAATATATAAAATAGTAACATAAAGTGCTAATAAATCTGTATAGTACATGTCTGGAAAGTCATTTCTCATGTCTCTGCCATTATCTTCTCTTAAATTAATGTGTCTACTAGTAGATTAATTTTACAAAATTTACACTGCAACATAATTTTGATCTACTTTACACTGGAACAAAAGTATAATATATTTATGTATATTTATAGAATTTTTTTAAAGATTTATTTTTTATTTTTATTGGAAAGGCGGATATACAGAGAGGAGAGACAGAGAGGAAGATCTTCCGTCCAATGATTCATTCCCCAAGTGAGCACAACGGGCCGATGCTATGCTAATCTGAAGCCAGGAGCCTCCTCTGGGTCTCCCACATGGGTTCAGGGTCCCAAAGCTTTGGGCCGTCCTCACGTGCTTTCCCGGGCCACAGACAAATGGTGTTAAAACATTTGGATTTCTACATATAAAAATATGAAATGAGACTGCTACCTTCCATCCTATCTTCAGGATTGCCAGCCATTAGGGAAATGAAAATGAAAACTGCAGTGCAATTTTACCTCACTCAATAGAATGGCTACCACCCAAAAGCTAAATAAATTAATAAATATATATACATATAATAAATTTATATTTTATTATATTTGAATATTATATATATATGGGGGAAGGATATGTGGAAAAGCATATTGTACACTGTTGATGAGAATGTAAACTGGTACAACTATTATGGACAGTACAGAGTGTCCTCAGAGATGTCCCATACGACCCAGGCATTGCACTCCCAGGAACTGACCAAAAGGAAATGAAAACAGCAAAGGAAAGTATTATCTGTACCAATATGTCTATAGAAACTGTACTCAAAAGAGCAAAGGCAGGAAATCAACTCAGAAGTCCATCAACTGATGATTGGATAAAAAAAATTACAGCATACATGCACAAAGGGGTATTAGCCAAAAAAAAAAAAGTACATAAAAGAAATCCTGTCTTTTACAAGAAAATAGACTAAATCGCAAACCACATGCCTGGTGACATAAGTCAACTCCCAAAAGACAAATATATTTTCCAGGATTTTATCATAACTGATACATGAGTGAAGAGTAACGTATACGAGCAAATTACATTTTGAGATGTCATTGTTGCTTACAGTGCTTGTGTATCCACCTGGGGGACTGTGCTCTTTTCCTACTTTCTATTGGTTTAATATTTTCTTTGGTGAATTATTAAAATGTGATTATAAAATAAGCTTAAAGTTTGTTATCATAAAAAGGAAAAGAAAAATACTAGGACCTGGCTCAATTGGCTTATCTTTCTTTTGCTAGTGCTGTGATTCCAGATAGGCACTGGTGCATGTACCAGATGCGCTACTTCTATCCAGTTTTCTGCTTGTACCCTGAGAAAAGAGGGTGTGAAGGATGGCCCAAAGCCTTGGGACCCTGCACCCATGTGGGAGACCAGGAGGGGGTTACCAGGACTTAACTTTTTTTTATTTAAATGAGAATATTTATTCTCAACTTTCAAATGAACTGTGTAACAAAATATTATCACATCTGCTTCCATTTTATGATTACTTTAAATCAGGCAGTAACATCCATACTCGTGTATCATGTCAGTCCTATGGAGAACCCATGCGCTCACCAACCAGTTATTCTGTTTCTATTATCTTGGTTTCTGAATGAAGATAATGAAAGGAAGTTCACTCAGTTAGTGGGACCATATTCTCTCGATTTCTAACTGGTTTTATGCTAGCCTTTATTTTGAAGTGGATATGCATTATTAACAATTCACTGTGACTTTTAAAATTCTTAAATTAAATCTTTATTTCCAACTTCTAGCTTCTGTAACCAGCTATTGTGGGGAGCGGGGTGCTGAAGCCGCTCCTGGGATTGGGAAGGGCCATTGTCAGATGGCAGCTGGCCGGGGGCCAGGAGGCGGAGTTGCTCTCACCAGCAGGTAAACAAGAAGTCACAGGGATAGGCTAATGCCCTCGCTGTGATTATTGGCCTATCACATAGTGCCAAGTGGACCCACGGGTAGAAGTGATTGGTGGAGAACAATATAAAAGTAGCCAGTAAAAGCTAGTTGGGGATGACAGACGACGGACAGAACAGACACACAGACGGTCGGACTAGGACAGAGGACGGACAGACAGTCAGACGGATGACAGAGGTCAGGGACGACGAGGAGAAAGACTGGGGGGGCGACGAGGAGAAAGACTGGGAAAAGAACGACAGACAGAACGGGAAGAATGGAGCAGCAGAGAGGGGAAGAAGCTAAGGTGTACAAGAATGGACAAAAGTGGCAAAGAAGGATACAAAACGGTATAGAAGCAGTAAGAGCAGTACGGAGAGACGGGGACAAGAACGGAGAAATGCAGCAGAAAGTATGGGAAGAAATATGGGAAGAAGGGTGGCGGAAAGAGGGCTGGAGAAGCGGAGAGGAAAGCTTAGACCAACGCGGACAGGCGCAGCGGAGAAAAGGATTTAAACGCAGCTGCTTTTGGCAGTGAGGGATCCGGTGGCGGTTCCGGCTTTTCCCAGACCCTCAAGAGTGTGCCTCGTCATTTTAGTGTCACTGCTGGACGGTGACAAGCTATCATTTTTAACTTTATAAATTTACATATTTTCCCCACCATTAGCATGGTAAGATTTTCACACTTTTTACAGTGAGTGGGTTGGTATGTGATTCTGCCAGTATAGATGCCCTTTCCTTCTAAAAATAAACATGTCATTTTAATCAAATCATCCATTAGCTTGAATATAAAAAAGTATAGCAATAAATTATACAACTTTGACTAACATTTTGAATCACTGACCTCAATTTCAACTTTGAAAAAAAAATTAATGTTTCTTGCGGCCACTTGGAGAGTTAACCTGCAGATGCAAAATTTTTCTCTCTGTCTCTCCTTCTCTCCATAAATCTGAATTTCCAATAAAAATAATTTTAAAAAGAAAAATTGTAAAAAAAAAAAAAGGAAGTTTGGAGAGAGAGCAAGCAACTGAGTAAAGGTGTGCTGGAAATGATCACTTTCCTTTCAAAACTGTCTATACAAAATGCATGAAATGTTTTCCCTTATGTAAATAATTTTTCAAAGGTTTTCTCTGTTATAAAAACTACAAGCTTCATCAAAACATACTTTTAAGTGAATTATAAGGTACAATGTACAAGGAAATAAAAATATTGCCTTCCAATATATAACGCAGTAAACTCACAGAGAAAGAACTTCAGAATTACAGAGTATACTTGCCTCTGATGGCAACATAACAAACAGCTAGGAACCTGGCAGGTTAAGAAAAAAAGACATCTTTTCTCATAACCCTGATTCCAAGATACCAGGAATCAAGTGTTGGTGGGCCCACATTCCCTCTGTAGACTCCAAGAAAGAATTATCTTTGTATCTTCATTGCTTTTAATGGATCTCAAAGGTTCTTGGCACTCTTGGACTTCCTGTAGCATTATTGCCAATTCTGCCTGGTCATTTTCATCTCTGTTTACTATTAAAGTCATATGAATGCAGGATGAGTTCACCTTCATCTTTACCTTCTTTAAATTTGCAGACACTATTTCCAAGTCAAGACACATGCTGAAGTTGTTGTTGGATGTGTTTCTTGGGCATGCTCAGAGCACCGTGAAGACTACAATCAGGAAGCTGCCTGAATGAGGACAAATCATTTCTAAATCTATTCTTCCTCAAGAAAAGATTATATTGACTTAAACCGTACATCTGTTTCACATGTAAACAGTTTAGAGTTTAGCAAGTTTTTAAATATTTACGTTTTTATTTAAAGTTATTTCTCTGGTTCTGTTTTTATATTAGAGTTTCAAACAGCAAGTGACAACACATATTTGCTATGCTTTCTAATAACCCTCATTCTACTCTAAGTCATTGTCCAAATTTATCAGTTCTAATTACTGTTGATCACACATACTGCTATTTGAGGTTCTGAAATGTTATAATATCTTCAATTTTCCTAACATATACTTCCCATTTATTGGCCTTAAAAGCAATATTTAGCCAGTTTAGGGAGTTATCAGTCCATGATCCATAGCATTTTTAAGAATTTTTTCAATGTTTCCTACCACCTAACAAAAAGAAGCTGCACTACAGATAATTCTCCATTCCAAACTCACCCAAAAGAGAAATGTAAACGATTTGTTCTCCTCTGAAGTATCAGGACAACCACCTGCTCCAAACAGGGAAGTTTCCCGAGAGCACGGGAAAGTTAGTTTATTACGAAGGTGCTGGCAGTTGATGCTTTTGGGGCTCATGTAGGCACACAAAATAAATTTTGATCACACTTAATGATAGTGTGAAAGCAAGACTGTGACAATATTCCAAGAGGCTAATTTCATTAAATTAGCTACATTCATTAGTCTCAATTTAGTTGTCTAAATACATTTTTAAACATTTCCAAAGCAGTAATTGGGCTCTCCTGTTGTCTATTTCCAATTTTTAGTGATGCTTAGTAGAGGAAGATATTTTGACTGAGATTTTTTTTTTTTAAGCAATCACTGCTGTCATTTTATCACAAGACTGCAAGGGTCGTCAGTAGGCTGCTGAACCGAACACTCCATCTTCAAGAAATACACCTATAACAGGCAAATAGGACTTGGCATTCCTTTCTTGGCCTTCAGTCTAAAAGATTATTTTTGTCTGTCTTCAGTGACAACAACATAAATTTAAAGCTGGGAAGGCCCTTTAAGGTCATCTTGTTCAGCCCAAGCATCTTTTAAAACACAATGAAGTATATTTATTTCATCATTCTATGCATATTCACTGTTTATTTTCAGAAAAGCCTCTGAGACAGCTTGTGATAAAAGGCACAGACGCTATAAAAAAAAAAAAAGGGCAAAATGACAAGATAATGAAGGGTAGACGGAGGCAATTATGTTAAGGGAATCTCGAGAAGGAGACTCTACCCTTCAGTCTAACACTTGACCTTCAGCCTCTTGTTAGTGAGGGGCACAATGAAAATCACAATTCAAATATGACCTGTCAGTTAATGCAAAGAGTACTAGTTCACAAAACCTATTACAAATTTTATGAATAACTGAAAGGCTGTGAACACAGAGCATTGACAAGAAGATGAAATGTTAATATGTTAGTATGACCAAGACAAATTACATCCACAGATTGAAATAGTACAAAGGATCCGAGTTACAGGTACAATTATTATTAGTCAATAAATAGTGATTTTTTTTCAGTACACAGAATTGTTAAACATCTTGATCATCATGCCCTTCATATTTATACTAAGATATCAAATTGACAAATTGTCTATTCTGAGACCAGGTGGGACATTCCTGGTATTCAGGGAAGGTTCAACATAAGCAAATCAATAAAAGTGATATATCACATTAACAAATTGAAAAATAAAAAGCACCTGATTATCCATATAGACGCAGAGAATACATTTAATACAATGCAGCATCCAGGCATAATAAAAAATGAATAGAGATATTACAGCCTGTTCACAACAAATTCCAGATCTAAATCAACGACTTGAAAGCACAAATTTACTGGAGAAAAAAGTAAGGAAAAACTGTAAGGTACAGGTGTAACCAAAGGGCTCCCACAAAGATCACAGAAAACAAGAGAAAAAACCCAAAAAGAGACCAAATGGGAATATAGCATAAGAAACCAGGGTCTGCACTACAAAGGAAACACTCTAGAAAGTAAACAAGCAACTGACAGAATGGGAGAAAATATTTACAAACTATGCAACTGATTGAAGATTAATACCCAGGATCTATAAAGAGTTCAATAAACTCAACAACCAAGCAAACAATCCAGTTAAGAAACAGGCAAATACCATGATGAGGCATTTCTAAAAGACAAAATATAAACAGCTAACAAGCACATAAAAAAATGCTCAGGTTAACCTGCCATCAGGTAAATGCAAATAAAATCCATAATGAGGATTCACCTCACCCAGTTTAGAATAGCTATCACACAAAAGTAACAAAACAAATGTTGAGGAGAGGAGAATGTGGGGGGAGGGAATTACCCTCAGACAGTGTATGTAAACTAGCACAGTCATTATTAAAAAACAGCATAATTTGCTCAGGCATTTGAAAATCGATTTCTAATATAACCTTAGTCTTTGGCTCCTGGGAATTTAACCTACGTAAAATGAATTCAGCATGTGAAGAAGTCATCTAGCTCCCACATTTATGGCAGCTTAATTCAGAATAGCAGGCATGGCATCAACCCAAATGTCCATCAACTGATAACCGCATAAAGCAGATAATAATAATAACAATAATAATAATAATAGAGCCAAAAGAGACAAAAACCCCACTAATCCTTAAGAAAGTTATCTGTAGTCCCATGTATGTAAGCTGTTCAATTCAGAATAGCAAATATATGGAATCTACCCAGATGCTCACCAATGGATGACCAGGTAAGAAAATGTGATATATATACACTCTGAAATACTTTTCAGCCATATACGAACATTTTTTTTCACAATACAAAGTATGAAGTAAGACACCAGCAGTATGGCACAGTGGATTAAGCTGCTACTTGGCCACCTCGGCATTTCATATCTAAATGCTGGTTCCATCCTGGCCCTTCTGCTTTCTCTTCAGCTTTCTGCTGGCATACCTCCAAAAGCAGGTGAAGATTTCCCAAGAATATACCTTATCATAACTATGCCTATCCTACATTCCATATGGTGAATAGGAGGATGTGTTTTCCTGATCCCTGGGTGCCCAGTACTGCCAGTCGTGGACATTTGGGAAACGAAAAATCGAAGGGAAGATTCTCCTCCCCATCCCTTCCCCCACACACATCCTCCTCTTCAATGTATCTTTTTCTATCTATAGCACCGCCATTCAAGTAAACAAAAATAATTCTTAAAAAAAAACATAGTCCAGAAAAGAGGAAACAAAAATGTTATTTATATAGAAAACACTGACAAATTCACTGAAGTCAAAACAAGAAACAAAATATCATTAACAGACTGAAGTTATCAAAACAACAAAACAAAAATGTAACCAGAAGAATTAACTTGAAATTTTCTGAAAGTGTAGAAACTATGCCTGCAATTTTAATTAACTGCCAAATTACAACTCAAAAAATTACAAGTGACAATATTGATTTGAGATAAAGAAGAATTTGAGGTAAGATATTTCACATGATATATTATTATATTTCTTTGCACAAGGTAAATTTTTCAGGAATATGGAACAGTGCTTATTATTTTATATGAGTCACCTACTACCAACACTCACAAGTATTAAGTAAAATATATTACAATTCATTAAAGCTAAGGAGACATTTATTTGTGACAGGATTAGTAGGACTCTTGGTTATGACTAACTGGACAATAGTTAATGGACATAATTTGAGTATTATTATGCAAATTATTTCTTAATGGCACATATACAACAATCTGTGAAACAAAATATTTCTTTTTAATCTCCATTGAGAATGAAAAGCATGGATAATATCTAAGACTATAAACGTAATGTATTTTTAACAAGGGATATCACATGGGTTCTAATATCTCTGTCAAGGTCAATAAAATTAGAAATTAAGGGAAAGTTAACATATAACTCCCACCACTACCATTGTATCCTGCAGTCTATTAATAAGAAAAAAATAGGTTTAGAAATGATGCCACAAATGTATATAAGTATTTATGAGGCATATTAACTAAATATTAATCAAAAGTCAATGAATTGACTTATTTCACTAAGCATAATGGTCTCTAGTTGGGACTATTTAGTTGCAAATGGTAGAATTTCATTATATTCAGTGAAATAAGTCAATCCCCAAATAACAAATATTAAATGTTTTCTCTGATATAAGGCAACCTTCATGCAAAACACAAGATCGAAAACCCTTTCAGTGCTATTTTTACTGCAGCTAATGGGTTTTGATATTTTTGGGTTTGTTTTCATTTCTTCAATTTTTTTTTTTTTTTTTTTTACTGAATTCCTCACTGACTCATGGGTCCTGTAGTAGAATCATTTTCTATAGGAAAGCTTTTTGTTTTCTTTTTTATTCCTTCATCAACACATTGGTCATTCAGTAACACGCTGTTTAACTACATGGTGCTGTGGGTTTTTTTTAACTTTATTCCTGTTGTTAATTCTGTTCTGCATCTTTTCATTTGAGGGAGTGTGTAGTGTGTGTGTAATACAAACGGTCATATCCAGATGTGATGATGCAGTGTGCATCTCTGCTTCCAGGTCAAGGATGGACTCCCAATAACATTGTTGGATGTATCTTGAAAATAGGATGCTAGACTGTCTGCCATTATTCATACCTGCAATGTCACGATACATTTAAATAGCAGAATCATGAACTTATGACTGCTAATGAAGGACTATACTATTGTAATAATACAGAGGAAATCAGTGGCGGTGGAGGGAATTTGTGGAGAGGGTTAGGGAAGTCCAAGAGCCGATGATATTGTATCATAAATTAAAAAATAAAATTTTAAAAGTCAATAAATCAAAAACAAAAAAAAGCCAAAATGTACAAATACATACAGTTGTTCTTATTTCAGGAACAACCCAAATACACAAACATACCATGAAAACTGAAAAGATTGAACATTTAAAGTGGAAAGACCCACATTCTCTTAAGAAAGAGAATATTATTCTAGAAAATTAATTATTTTCATTAAAATGAGCATGTACTGAGTAAGTGAAGATAAAAATAACTTCAGAAGTGGGAAATGGGGCAACACATCAATTTTTGCCAAAACCATAAAACATTATTTTTTACATCTCTACTAAAGGCTTCAAAGTCATATTTCAAAGTGAGTTTCTTTATGGCAGAAAATCTGAAAAAAAAATGGCATCCAAGATATATATACAAATCTGTGCATATAGAGACAGATATAATTTCCTCTCTAGCTCATTTTACAAATAAATGCAACACTCAGTGCTCTTTTTTTTTTTTTATCAACTATCCATTGTATGACATTCTGTTTTATCAGTGCAACCTAAGATATTTCGTTTAAAACTTTCAAGTGAATTACTGATAAAATTTAGTGAATACATTTTATCACAATCAGAATAGCTATCTTAAACCAACAGATCCTTTTATTAGCATTTCATATAGCCAAAGTCATAAGAGGAAAAACATTGATTAAAGGTATTTATATTTAAAAAGAGAGAAGAGATGATTGATAATAGTTCCTAAAACCTTATGCTGTTATATGACATGAAAAGAAAAATCTTACAATCTGAAACGACATAAAAAGCAAAAGGAAGTGGGCAGCTCTACTCAAAAAATAAATTCTATGTGAAGCAGAATGAATGTACAGAAAAATCATAGCCTGTTAGTTACACAGATGGCCCTTACACCACATCTGAGGACAATTCAGTCTTACCCACAAACTGGACACAAGGATTCACTGTGCCAAAATGAACCTTCATTAAAGTCTGAACACCAATGGGTTCTAATTTTCAGGGTATGAGGTCAACCAATGCTTGTCAATTGGAAGACATTTTAACTAATTTTAGTAACTACTATAGAAAAAAAGTATTCATACTATCATAGTTCATTTTTGCTAAACTCGTAAATATGACGGAACTATAAAAAGCTAACAAAAATATTGAGACTAATACTTCTGAAATATCTGTTACTTTCTACATGAGACTTAACTCTGAATGGCTAATATTATCACCCAGTCTGCTTCAAGATAATCTACATAATTGGTACCGTTGCATGTATTATGCTAACATTCGTTTTTGTACTGATAATAAAGTACAATGATACAACATTAACTCATTAAGCAAGCTGGTTGATAGATATGCAGTGTTTCTCTCTATTTTGCTTGCAGTTTCCAATGAATGTTTATTTGTTTCAATACAAAACTCTAATATAATTAACCCAAATTCAGATTCTAGACAATATAATTGAAGAAAAAAGAAGTTGCATGAGACGTTAAAGAAGAAAATCCTCAGGAAACATAGTTCATTCTTCAAAATCGAGGCAGAAAAACCCCAAACATTATCTGAATAAAAATAATTTTAAGCATGATTTTAAATTAAACAATTTTTACTATGAAATTTTTAAATTCAAAAATAGAAACTAGACATCATAAATTACAACCTGGGTTTTTCTGAACTCTCTTGTCTTTTTAATTTTTCTTGATTAAAGCAAAATGTTGTGAATGGTACCTCTTATTACTGCTACTATGAAGTATTAATTACCATGAATAAGTACCTCACAGTATGCAAAGGACAACTACAAAAACAAAGGTTACTGTCATGGGGAAAGGCTAACAAAGAGAAGATACGGAATTGTCAAGTCTAATTAGAATGGAGCAGAAGCGCACAGTTTCCAAACAGACGGAATCTTCCTGCTTTATTCAGTGAAAGGGCATCCCATAAAAGCACATATGAGCCATTTCTCTGGAGACCACACCTTGGAGACACCACTCTGACAGTTCCTATTTCCTTTCAAACAACACAGAAAATCTCTGAGAACCCATGGCGGCAGCTTGGGACAGTTGAGATTACCTGATAATTTCAGGACTGATGTTTGACACGACACTGACATGCTGAATATTTTCCCTTTGCCACAAGAGATCTCCAGCTCCAGAAATTGTAAGTTGAAGGGGCAGACACTCAATTCCTTCTTTAGTATTGAATGGTTTGCATTAGATAATTTATGGAAAAATACCACAAAAGGACAGCTAGGATATGATGTAGGAATACCAAGCAGATGAGAAACTTGAATATCATTAGCAATACAAGATAAAAAGGGCATTCAGAAAATAAAGGTCAAATGAGAGATTCAAAAGCAAGCTTCGACGTAATGACAACTTCAAAATGCAGCTGCAGCAAAAGTCTCGGCACAAGGAGTTTCAAAGTTGGTCGTTTTTTCTACTTGAAAGGCTCCATGGCCAAAGATAGTCACCACTATTAAGATTCTAACAAATGTTCATTACTCTTTATTTAATCATATGTATTTCCATTAGAAATAATTCAGTGGAGGACAATCCAAACACACGGACAATAATGTTGATTGTAGCATTATTTCGGAAAAGAAAAGTTAAAAGAAAAACAAAAAGCATTTACATGGTCAATTAGGAATATTCCTCCCTGGAATTCATACACAAACTATTGTTTTTAAAAACTGATGTGGGAAAGTTCTTATCACACATTAAAATGTTGAAATCAAGACTTGTCTGCCTGTTCATATTTGTATAGTGTTAGGGCAAACATAACATAATCAAGCAAACAGAAAGTGTCTATATGCCTGGAAAATCAATAATAAAATGTCAAATACATGATTACTATACATTTTTGGAACTATTAAGAGTGAAATAATTTTCACTTATACAAGATCTAGGAAAACAGACTATTCCAGGATAGTCTTGTAGGCAGAAGATGTGGATTACCTAGCTTTATTGGACATTCTATGTTCAAAACACTTATCTTTTTTAAAGTATTTTGTATAACTGATTAAATCCATAAGGCAAGTCAGGGATATGGAAAATATTCTAATTTACATTTTATATGTGCAGTAATGGAGACAAGGAGTAGAAATTGAGGTGAATGTTCTTTGCTAACGTAGTACATTTTGTTAGTCAGAATTTAAGGTCAATCTGATTTAATGGAAAAGTAGGGGTGGGAGTTTGGGGGAAGACCTTCCATCTGCTAATTCACTTCCCAAATGCATGAAACAGCTGTAGTTGGGCTGGGACAGAGCCTGCAGCCAGAACGCAGTCTCCTTCACCCAAATGGGTGGCAACGACCCACATACTTGAGCAATAAGCAGTTCTGTCCCAAGTTGCACGTTAGTGGGAAAAAAGAGTCAGATGTCAGCACTAAATTTCTTTTTTAACATTCTATCATTCTCATTGCAGAGCTCTTTCACACCCTTGTTTAAATTTATCTCAACGTATTTAACTTTTTAAATAGCTATTGTAAATGGAATTGGTTCACAAGTTGTTTCTCAATCATCACATTGACCGTGTACACAAACATTGAGTGTTGATTCTTACATCTGGAAATTTTGTCAAACACTCTTATGAGCTCAAAGAATCTCCTAGTGGAATCTTTCTGTTCCCCATTGTACAAGACCACATCAGCAGCAAACAGGAATACTTTTACTTCCTCCTTCCAATCTGTATCGTTTCTTACATACTGGCTCTGGATATAACTTGCAGAACTGTATCAAGTATACAACAGTGAACCATCACATTGAAGATTCCCTCCCATTTTCTTTTTCTTTCTTCTTCCCTCCCTTTTTTCTTTCTTTCCTCCCTCCCTCCTTTTCTTCCTTCCCTCCCTTCCTTTCTTCTTTTTTTGGAATTCATTGATTTTATGATACAGTTTCAAAGGCTCTTGGATTTCCCCTATGTTACTGCGACATAGTCCTCCAACACTCATAAGTCTCTCACTCTGCTCTTTAAGCACATCCTGACATTGTAGGTACGGAGAAGTGGCAGGATGCAGCATCACATTCCCAACAATATTTATTAGTTTCATTGCGAGTCCATATGTGATTTGGAAAAATTAATTCCTTCATTTTCTTTTAATTTTTAACTCATCTATTGCTGTGATTTCATTCCCATTAAATAAACACGTCAGTTACTACACTTTTCTAAATTTTCCTAGTGGGTAGGGATGATTTTTTTCCTCGTCTCTCTCCATCTCTCTCTCTCCCTTTCTATTTCAAATAAATTAGATGAATATTTGTTTAGAAAACAAATAGCAAGCCAATTTCTATATGTCTAGATGAACAAAACATCAGGATCTGTATGTACATCATGGGGACGCCTGGGCTTCAGTCAGTTAGGCAAACCTTAGTCTGAACAACTACACGTTGATACTTTTCTTAGGAAAGGAAATCATTATAAGAATAGAACTCTGTAGTAAATACACAGATTCAAATGTAGACATTTGCTCAACAAATACACTAGATTCTTCTACTAGATATCATATGTTATAGGTGTAATGAATAGTAAAAAAAAGAAACATTTGAAACTCTTACTCCTTTTAAGAAAAGCAACACAAAAAAGAGCAGACTAAATTACAGATTTCTGAAATGTAGAGTGACTTGAAAAAGTTTGTGGAAGTAATTAAAAGATTTGTTTGTCACAAAAACATTTGAAATCTATACATTTGTCCAGAATATGCAGCTTTTGTGAACTTTCTGAAGACCCTCAGACACTACCTTGAAGAACTTATTAAAGTACACTTCATCAGCACTGGCACCCTCACAACCACGCATTTCTGAGAGAAATCAAGCAATTCGCTGAATTAGAACACTCGGCATTGTTTATAAACCAATTCTACTCAACCTGCTATTAAATTCAACCTCAGAAATATTTCGCTTTTCTTCTAAAGATTTTTTTTTTTATTGGAAAGGCAGATCAGATTCACATCCATCTACTGGTTTACTACCAAGATGGCTGCAATGGCCAGAGTTAAGCTGATCCAAAGCCAGGAGCCAGGAACCAGAAGCTTCTTCCGGATCTCCCATGTGGGTGCAGGGTCCCAAGGCCTTCAGCTATCCTCTACTGCATTCACAGCCCAAAAGCAGGGGCCAGATGCAAAGTGGAGCATTCTGGACACAACCTGGTGGCCATATGGTGAGGATTTAGCTATTGAGCTATTGTGTCAGACCCTCAAAATATTTTGGATATATTAATTAGTGAAATTTAAAATCTATGCTAAATTTTACACATTTTAGCATTATTCATAATGCTAAATTTAAAATTTAAAAGGACTGCACAACTAGAAAAGTGAACACAGTGGGAAAATTTAACATTCAAGGCCTGCTGTAATTACCATGGACAAGTTAGTGTGATATAGTTGTAAGGAAAACCCAAGATCGACTGTGTAGAATGTAAACCTATAGTACATATTTGATCACTTGCTTTTCAACAAAGGCATCAAGGAACTCACATAAGAAAGGAAAATCTTTCCAGTGAATGGTGTGATAGTTCCACAAATGTACAGAGAAAAATAGCTGAAGCCCTTCATCACAGTACATGAAATAATTTCAAGGATATAATAGAGTCACATGTAAGCAGTAAATCTATTAACATTCTTAAAAACATACAGAATAATATTCCCTCTCTCAGAGGGGGAAAATGATTTCTTAAATGGAACAGACAGCAACAAATAAGAAAGAGAGAAAACTAATAGGATTTCTTCAAATATAAAAAAAATATCATCTAGCGGCACTAAAAAAATCAGAGTAGGTAGGTATATGGCACAGTAGCTAAAGTCGCTGTGTGGGACAGCTGAATCCCATATCAGTGTGTTTGGTCCCAGTCTGGATTCTTCTAGTTCTGACGCAGCTTCTTCGAATGCACACCCTGGATGCTAACACAAGTGCTAGGACACCTGCCTTCTGAAAGGAAGACGCACAGGGAGTCCCTGACATTTGTTTGCACCTGCTCAGCCTTGGCTAGTGCACGCATCTGGAAGTGAAGCCACAAATGCATGATCAACATCAGTCTCCCTCTCTCTGTCCCCCCTTTTCTCTCCCTCTGCTTTCTTTGCCTTTCAAGTAAAATGAATCTTTGACTCAAATTTAAACAAAAAAAAAACTTCTAACTAAAAAGTAACAAAATACACTAGACATACATATACCTGTAGATTGGCATGCACCCTGAGTATGTAAAACAATTCTACTTGTAAATAATAACAACTTTAAATATGTAAAGTTATTTGAATGGATTCTTCAGAAATTATGATATACAAAGACCTGTAGTGTTCAAATAAATGAACCCAGCACCTTTGATCATGTCAAGCTATAAATTAAAATCACACAGAAACACTCACTCACAGAGTGGAAATGAAAAACGCCATTAAATGTTGATGAATATAACCATCCCACTCAAACTCTTATAATACACTGGTAGAAGACTAACTGTAGCAGACATTGAAAAAGACCTATTGCACATTCTTACAAGATTAAACATACAAGATTCCATCATTATCCAATTCCACACTACAGCATTTGCACGACATAAATGGAAATATCTTAACATGATGTCTTCTGTGAAAACGCTACTGCAGCATAACGGAGTATGTGAAACTTGAAAAATAGAAGCAAATGCTCATCCAATGGAGAACCGAGACCTCTTTTGTTTAGGATGTCTGCAGAGTGGGATAGTACTCAACATTAAAAATAATGAACTACCAACACACAGAATGAAACAATTAAATCCCAAAAATAAATGAAACCAAAACAGTACAAAATGTTTGAAGTCCAGAAGGAGATAAAACTCACATTGGAGACAGAGCCAGCAAAGATAAAGCCTATAGAACTTGTGATTGAGTGGAAGGGGCAGAGAAAGCAACTTAGAGTGTGGGAATATTCTGATTTTGATATTTGGCTATTCAGATGAACATATTTATATTCATCAAATCAAACTGAATTACACGTTTCATATCTATGCATGTCAGTGTATGCAAAGTTCTTTCAATGTATTTAAAATAATCAAATAGTGATAAAAAGCTAAACAAACAATCTGGCACTTAAACTACAATATTAAAACTGAAATCAGAATTCACAGATGCACTGAAGTTCCAAAATAACAATTCAGCTTCTCTCTGGATTTAGGGTGTTTTTGGAGTACTTTTAAAACCGAGATTAATACCAAGAAAAACAATCATGATTGTGCTTTCAAACCTTTATGTTATAGCTATAACTGCTTTTGTTGTATTAATCAATAAGTCTAGATGTTAACTGTAAATCATCGGGAAATGTTTAAATTTTTTATTATCAATAAATGCAGTTTAGAATGCTATTGCTTTTCATAGTTGGAAATTACAGTGATTTGTACAAGATAAGCACTCTTTATTCCATTCTGACTAATTTTCCATAGCAATACTATAATCGAAGTGACTGAGTTTATGTTCATGTTTGAATATAGATCACATAGGTAGTAATGGCTCTTGATAAAGTACACATTTTAAAAGCAGTTTAAAGGAAGATTAAGCAAGATTTCATTGCTTAAATGTCAAACTACACTGATAAAAGCTAAAAATTCAATGAAGTTTGAAATTGTACCTTTTTCCTGACCTTCTTTTTGGTTATTGAAAGCCAGTTAGGAAAGCACGTTAAAATTCTCCTATTCGGAATGTAAACTTTATTAACATTTACAATCAGTGTTCCTAATTTTTAATGTCATACTTTACAAAGCTCAGACTATAAAATCTGAAAGCAGGACTGAAATAAAGAATTCAAATTAATGTCTCTTAAAATTCTTAAAATTTAGCGCAGCAGTTTAGACACCACTGGAGGCAAATTCATCACTACTGGCGATGGATTTGAGTTCCAGCGTCTTATGACAATTCAACATCCAGGTTGTGCACCTCCTTGGTGGGAGATAATGGCTCAAGCTTTTGACACCCTTGTGCAGATCCAAATTGAGTTCTGGGCTCCTGGCCTTCCCACAGTTCCCATTCCCGTTTTTGGTGGCATTTGAGGAAGGAACAACAAATGAAGATTTTCTCTTTCTTTGTATCTTTCGATGTTTTTCTTAATTTAAGGTATTCATATAAAACATTCCATGTAATTATTCTGTAAATTTTTATATGTGGTGAAATTTCTAATACATTTCTCGCAACAACACTAAATAGTTAATTCATTTAAAAAAAAATGGAGTGATCTAGTACATCCTAAATTCCTATATTGATAGCTCTATGATAAGTTTAGAAACCAATCACAAATTTTCAAAATGTATATAGAGAATGTAAATATGAGTTATACTAAACATGTTTTTAAATGTGCAAGTCAACTATAATAATCCCATTTTTGTTGTTATGTTTCTAATCCTGATATAATTTGATGTGAGGATGGCTTGTTCTTTTCTTTTTTCTTCTTAGAATTTTTCAATTTCTTTATTTGTTCTTTATTCTTAGAACAATGCAACTGGTCATAGTATCATATTTTCCCTGTATGTGCACATACAAATCTGGTACCTGTGCTTAGCGCACACCAAGAACACTCTTGAAAGCAACATTATAAGTACATAAATAAACCTCCTAACAGCAGAAAATTCAGCAAAAAAAAATGATAGTGAAATTGGAAGACGCAAGGAAAGCTATTTATGCTTCTCTGAGGAATACAAATCAATAAAAGTTCATGGCTGAAAGATTCTCATTGATTGGAACATACTAGTAGCATAGTAATTTCAAAACCCAATGTAGGCTTTGCCAACCACACCACCTTTTCTGATTGTATCCAAAAAAATACTATGACCTAGACACAGTCATCTCCGGTGTATGTTTCTTGAATTGCTTTATTCTTTATTCTAACATGACTAAGCTAAGATTATAATACTTTAAAATCATTGTAAGCATTCCAAAGTTGACTGCCAAATGCTGCCAATGAAATGTACATATAAAATCTGACATGCTGCAAGAAACAATACATGCAATCACCTCATACCTTTCTAGAAATTTCTTACATTTTCAAGAAATATATTTTTTAACATGCTACCAAAAAATCTGCTAAATCTCTTTGCCATATCTAACATAATGGAGTCCACAGTAAACCTCTCCATGTCACAATAACAAGTCGGGGTTCCCATACTTATTGCAAAGACAGGATAATCAATTTTCTATGAGGCATCTTTATTTTCCAAGCTGGCTTAAAAACACTCTTCTGTAAGTTCCACCAATGGATTTAGCTGCCAAAGCAATGGTGATATTTAGCTGAAAATAAAAGCAATAAGATCTAGCCAATGGGAGAATAATTTCCCTCTCCAAGAACTGCATTTCTAGAATGAGAATGAGGGAAAAGTAAAAATTGAGGAAGTAGGAATCAAATACTACAAATCTTTGAATATTGTTGTATCTTGATTTGACAGCAAGTTTTTATGAATTTTTTTTATATTGTTAACTTAAAACTCACTACTCTGCTGCCTTTTAATGTAACATTTGTATTGGATTTCCTATTTCATTCACAATGCTAAAGGAAAATAATTTAAACAGATTAATAATATTAATAACCCACCACATGGAAATTTCCATGAAGACAAGAACGTCAGTTGCTTCATTCAGTGTTATTCTTCTAATGCCTGGGACAGCAGGCTTCCTGGGTCATGAAAACTCCTAGTTGTGACAATCAACAATGTTTACAAACATTAGAAATGTTACCTGAGGAGCAAATTATCCCAGTTGTTCCATCAATTTAAAGAAGGTTTAGGAAAAAAAGCATAGATGATGAACATATTTTGAAGGTTTTTAAGTTAGTATGATGATATTATATGCTTTTATCGCTAATTAAAGTTCTTATCATTGGATGCCAAAGTTCAGGTCCCGTTCAACTCTGAAGGTAAGAAACATTACAGAAAATGAGTGTGTTGACTTTCCAGTGTTGACCTAAAAATCTCTGCTGCAAGACAGATCTAAGTAACCACCAGTCGTGAGGAGAGAGAAGGCCAGTTTGACATAATAGAAGAGAGAATAGAGAGAACGTAAATGCCTGGCTCATGTCTACCCTAAAGGTGCAGATTACTTCTTAATTCCATGCACATCAACACTCAATCATCCCATGACATCATGTAGTGCTTCTTCTGAGTCATCTAAATAAATAACCACTCTGATCCTCATAAATGTATCCTAATGCTACACCTGGTACAATCTCTAGAATTTTACATATTTGTGAATTTTGCAACTTACTCCCCAAACATATTATTTTCAGTGGAAGGTATCTGAAATTCTACTATTGGAAACTGATTATTTCCTGGTTTAAGACACTAATTTCCTAACTGTTCTTTGAAGGTACACAACTGTATGCATTAAAGAATGCGTATTAAGATAATTTTTGCAGAAACTCTCTAATATATTCATACAGAATACAGAAGACTCAATAATTGTATCCATTAAGTTCAATAATCACATGCATATATCCATGCATATTTATATTTTTGTTAAGTCTTATTATTTCCAATAATCTCACAGAAGATTTTCATATGATTTGGAGTATATCCTTACATTCCTCCTCACTGTATTCTGTTGAAACATCTGCTCAATCTTCATACCCTTTACAACATTTTTTCCTGCTAAAACTTACCTCACACGAGACATTAAAATCAGGTAAATGTAAAACTCCCAAATATATGCATCATCTTCTCATGCCCCAAATAGAATTGTTTAGCAAACCAGATCAGCTTCTTGCCTTACTCACGCATTGAAGGCATCACTGTTGCTGAAGCCACTAAGGCTTGAAATCTTGGAGTTTCATTTCTCTTAAATGCTTCATACTCTCCTTTATCTTAAATGCAACTTAGCGACCCAGACATGGAAGTAGGAATTGTGCCTCCCTTTGCAACTAATCCTTTCACTCATCAGCTCTGCTTCCCTCCTTCCTTTGTATTCTCTTCTCCTTTCTTCTTATGTTCCATTTACTTGGTTTTCTAAAGCATTCCAAATTACTAGTACAAGACTAATGCATTTTCAGCTATTTCTGCAAAAAGTAAATATCATCAGTATTTTTCATTGGCCACCTTGTTAAGGCTGAATGCTTCTATGATTAAATTTCTAACTATAATCTTTAAGTGGGGCAAAATAATTGAGAAGCTAAAAACAGCATTTAGCATAGTATATTATTTTGAAATATGGATGAATGTCTTATGTAAAAGGCTACTGAAGCATTCACTTAAATGTAACCATTCAGTTCTGTACTGAGAGCCCAGAAGCTCTCCTCACCGGCATAAGGTATTTTTCTTTATCTAGCATGCCCTTTCTCACTCCATATTCGGCAAGACATGCTCAGATTCTCTTCCCCTTCAATTTATGACATGATTCATTGAATGCTATAGCCTACTTGAAGATTTTTTTTATATTTTCTAGCCCTGCGGTAGAAATCCATTTTTCTGATAAGAAATGTAGTGATGACCCTGTCAGCTGAGTATCCTAATTCATCTGTCTATGTGAAAAAGCTCATCCCTCTGGCTCCTTCAAAATCCATAGATAGATTGTTCAGTGCATGTTATCATCTGCAGAGCAACCAGCTTTCACACTTCTTCAAAAAACATGTATACACAAATATCCATGTAGGTATTGTACACAAATACACACTTGACAATTCTACAAGTAGTAGATAATAATCAATTTAAACGTTTATGATCATGTTTTTCCATCTCTGAGAGATAGATATCAAGTTATGAGATGAAAGAATTGCCAAAATGTAAGATAGTACCAGACCAGTAAAAGGAAGAGAAATTATTCCAGATTTAAACTGTGATCTTAGCAGCAGACAATTTTGTAACAATACAATATTGTATCCTGGAATATATTCTAAGTGTTTAAAAGGGACACTTGTATATTAGTCAATATTTCTAGGTACCTAAATATGTTTTCCAAATACAATCTATAAACACACGATCATTAGGAACTGTTAAAATTAAACTCGCAGTTTCAAATCTGGAAGGATTTTGTAAAAAATGAAGTGTGAATACAAAACCACAATGATTCTAACAGTCAACTCTCAGGAGCGAAGAACAATCAAGGCCAGTTTCATCTTTCATTTGTGGATTCCCTTGGCCTGTTTCATCCTCAGCGGTTTTAGGAAAGGACATTCTGACTGATTGTAAGCTTCATTATATCCTGAAGTCCTTAACAGAGTTTTCCCAGGATTTATAACCAGCAATGGGCATTGACACTTGCACCTTCCCTAACCTGATTTAGCCAGCCCACTCCATCATCCGCACATACTCTCAGTCATTCAACGGTTACTGGGTATCTCCTAGGCGCAAGGCATTGAGTGAGGTGTCAAACAATACAAATGGCTGCTGAATCCAAAGGAGAGTAAGACAAAAATCCTTATTTTAAAAACTCCTGAAATCTGGAAAGAGACAAGAATGTGTGTGGCCATGGTGATAATAAAAACAGTATCAAATTGAGAAATGTTTGCAAACAATTCAAGAAAGTGATCGCTTAAATATGGCTTTTCATGCAGCAATGGGGAAGAGGAATTTTAATTCAGTGAAATGGATTGAATTATGATAGGAAGAAATACACAGTATGGCAGCTCAAAGGGATCATGAGTAATTCTCTAATGCTAACATACAGGAATGAGGAATTTTGAAGCACAGTTTTCTAAAAAACACAGATATAGATTATGGTAGCAGGCCATAGTTGCCATCATCTCTTAGACTTTATTCACATCATCAAACTGTGTATGATGCAGAGCATACATTCTGAGACCTTCCCAATGATCCTCAATGCACACTATTTCAAAAGAGTCCTTTGTTGTTTGTCTTCATCATAATTTCCAAATCATTATCTGGACACTTTTTCAAAGCTCTCAGTAGTCAAATATGTACACACGGCTTTCTACACAGGAACATCAGTTTATTTTCTCTATTGTCAGGAAACGTCATGGACCAATCATTTGATAATATTTAGGAGATTTTCATTATGTATGATCACATGTAAAGAAAAACAGAGTAAAAGGACCACCTTTCTTTCCCCACCCCAAAGCAGCCGAAAGGTAATACTGTCCAATGCTGATGTGGATAAACAGAAATATACTTGTATGGATTACCAGTGGAGTGTGATTTTCTAGAAATCTTGGCAAATATCTACTAAAATGCTGGAATCCTAAGCATATTAAGAGAGAGTGACTAAATTGACATGGGAAAATAAATAATAATAAATACTACATAATTACTGCAAAATGAGTTAGACTATAGAATCGATTACATGTAGATGAGAAAAAAAATTTAATGTATTGCATAAGAACCAATCACAATATTGTAATCTCTAGCAGGAAGAAAAACTATGTTCTTTCAACATGCTTTTAAAAATGCAAAACGATCAAACATGTAATAGCATTTTAAACTTAGTTTAAAATGTATTCAATGGCAGAATGGCTCTAGAAAGAAAAGCTGCTTTGTGTTAGAAAATATTTGCCCCTTCCCCTGAGGTCACTGACCCACTACCACTCCTATTATAATAGTGACAGGGTTTCCTAATCTATAGAAACACATACAAAAACTTTGACTGGGAAAGCAAGCATCTTCCTCCCCACCAATGTGTACAAAATTGTCATGTTAATTATTGGCTTTTCCATCCACCTCAAAGGAATGATTTCCTCTCGACCCATTTAGTCCACATTTGCACTCTAAATTCAACTCTAACATTCCTTTCTTCCATTACACGAATGTGCAAAGTCCTGACTTACAGAATTAGTAAAGAATCAGTACAGCAACACTTAGACAAAAGTGTGAGTCCGATCTCAGGCCTCCAATAAACTGACAGCTGGATGTTAGGAGGAGCACAGGTAGTTCCAATTGTAAAGACATCTGGGAAGTTTCAAGCACTAACCATCAACCACATTTTCTATTTCTTTTAAACCCCAAATTCTGAAAGTTAAAATTTAGAATGTTAACAATGAGGACAGGTGATCCACTGTGTACTACGTCAGCCTAACCCTTCATCCTGTCTATTACTCTCAAAATGAACTCCTTTATGGACCTGGCAATGTAGTGTAGCAGCAGAAATCCTTGCCTTGCATGCACTGGGATCCCTACGGTCACTGGTTCATGTCCTGCCTGCTCCACTTCCCCTCCAGCTCTCTGCCTGTGACCTTGGAAAGCATTGGAGGACAGTGCAAAGCCTTGGGACCCAGCACCCAATGGGAGAACCCAAAGAAGCTCCTACCTTCTGGATTCAGATTGGCTCAGCAGCAGCCTTTGAGGCCACTTAGGGAATGAACCACAGGATGGAAGATCTTTCTCTGTCTCTCAAACTGCTGTATGTCTGCTATTCTAATATAAATGAATTTTTAAAAAAATGAGCTACTTACATAAAATCCATAAATTATGACTACACTGATTTGTTGAGCTCCTGTTTATTCCTCAACTGTGGCTTCTCAGTTTAAACCAGTCTACCACTACCAGGCTTTTCTTGAAGTTTCTAGGAACCTAATCACAGAAACTGAAATAATCTCCTCAATTCATCTGCTCTGTGGTCTCTGCTGCATCTGTCCTGCATCCTTACAGGTTCTGTGTGTGATTCTCCATAGATTCATCCCAGGCATTCCTTCCGCTCTGTGTTGCTAAGTCAAAGGTCTTCTCTTCCTCTTGTTGGGCATCTTCTCAATCACCCTGGGTGATTTCATCTATGCTATATTTTAGCCAATCACCTTGACATGCAAATTCATGGCTTTGCTCCTCATTTCTCTCTTGAGAGTTAGACTCTTATTCCCTGACTACT
Organism: Ochotona curzoniae; assembly: GCF_017591425.1. Classification (NCBI taxonomy): domain Eukaryota; kingdom Metazoa; phylum Chordata; class Mammalia; order Lagomorpha; family Ochotonidae; genus Ochotona; species Ochotona curzoniae. Next base: position 14,719,613 of record NW_024466502.1, read on the forward strand.
TCCTCTGCCTTATTAGAACCAGACTCCACTTCTAGAATAGATGATTCAAGTTCAGAGTGAGATGAGCATGACAGTAATTGTCTAGCATCAAAAAGTTATTGCTGGGGAACATGTAAAAGATTTAGACTAGTAGAGAATTTAAACAAAAGTAGCAGTTAAGGCAAATATTGCGAAGACAGTTTTCTATAGTGTTTCAAATCCAAGGAATAGAGAACCAACAGACAAGCGTATTTTTGGAGATTACTGATTTGTGATTTTGTTTCTTTTTTTGTTTGCTTGCTCCTTTTGTTAATGTAAAGTTTCCCCGGTGGCCTAGAAGGCTAATGAAGCTTCAAAATTCCTGCAGTGGTCCCAGACTGTAACTTACACAAAAGAAGTTGGGTCATTAAGCTAAAGGTGTCTGGTGAGCATCGTCTCTAACAAGCAGAAAGGTGATCTTGACCCATATTGTCATTCAGGGAATAACTTTCTTGATTTCCAATAATAGAACCACAATTGAGTTTCACACATGATAAGCAATCTGAACAAAAAGATTTAGGTTAATTTTGCAATGGGATGATGGCAAGTTCCATGTGAAATAGGGATTTCTAAGAGAAAAAATTAGCTATTTCTGGTAAGTGGTAATAAAGACATTCACTTGATTTCTCAGGAAATTATTGACATGAGAAAAATTTTAAAATAGCTGAATTTACATCAAGAGTAATGGAAATAAATATATTTTTAATTGTTAAATTATATATATTCATTTTAATTTCAGATTTAAAAAACTTTGAATATTTAAAATGTCTAAACCAAAATATCTAAACAATTTGTCAATTTTTTCTGAAAACTAAATAATGACAAGTTATTCAGTATAATATACATTTCCTAATATTTAATTATTAAAGTAGCAATTTTTTCCATCTGGAAATTTTTCCCAATTATTAACAAATAGTTTTCTTAAGGACATGAATATAAATTGATGGCAAATATGGACCAGCTGTTTTCTGAACACAAAGAGCATTATTGGTGATATTCAAAACCACCAAAATTTTTCATACTATTAAAGTAGCATTCATGTTACAAAATAATAGAATTTAAAAACTGAACATTATAAATACAATTGCCATCTGAAGTAGTTCTAATTTGCAAGTCATTCAGTAAATTATAATCTGATAACTGAAGCATGAAGGGCAACAGAACAGGTATTTTTGTCTGTATGGTTCTGATACTCTGGCACTAAATCTGAATGTGTGCTCCTGTCTCAGAAAGAGAGCAAGAAAACGTGCCACACACTCCATCAACTGAAACACTAGGGAGTAACATGTGGACACTTTAAATGTAAGGTCAATAGCAGTAAAGCAGTGGCTTCCAGAGAAACAGTTCCACGGATATTGATCTTCACAAAAATATCAATATCACTATTCAATGTTTGCTAATTATCACATTTGGGAGTATTTGTTGTCAATATTTTTTCCTGTTATGGCATAATAACATTCAATAATGAAACACTTCCTTAGTGATTAGAAGTAATTTTCCTGTGGCTTCCCTACAGGACACTCCACTCCACTTCAACACATCTCTGTTAATCTTGAAAGAAACTACGAGGAAATCCAACGACACCAGGGATGAGAGAAAATGGTACACCTGAAACAGGGTGAGGTGTCACATCTAAAACACTGGCAATCAGTTATTCTTTTCCTATGCCATAATGGATTTAGAAATCTATACTAACTAACGTATGCTTTGATTTCCTTTTACCAACATAGGGTAAATACTTCTGTGTCACTCAGTTTGCTTTGTCATTTTCATCCTCTTATCTTCTAATCAGAGATATGATCTTTTTAACCACACATCATCAATCATCACTATCAGGAAATGGAGCATTAGCATAATCCTATCCCAATGAGTGCACAGTCTCTCCCTCCTTAGTCCCGCGCTCATTCTGGGCTCCATCCAGGCTTCCACACTGAGGTGACACCCTGCCCTACTGTCCAGTCCTCTTTCATCTAGAAACAAGTAACCCCTCACTTTCAGTGCTCATTTTTGGGGTAGTGAGGGTCATTCTGTCATTAAACCAGAAGGGCAGAGCCCATTTCCTTCTTGATGTTCTTTCTCAGAAACAGAGCAGGTTTCTGGGCCTTTGAAAATCACTGATTCACTTTTCTCCTGTTAGGTTCACTGCTACTGATTGGACATGAAATGTACTTTTCCTGAAATTTTACCAACAATCTTGTTACGATCTTCCTACTAAAAGTTTCATTTTAGGTATTTAGTTTTCTATTCTATAATTTCCATTTATATTGATATTCTGCAACAGTCCTCACCCCCCTCAAAAAAACCCCTAAGTGTTCAAACATATTTAGCATATCCATCTAAGTGCAACAAGTGTATATCTCACATTTATGATACTACTGTCTTTTACTGAGTCTTATTTCTTATATGCATATATTACATATACATGTTTTAAATTTAAAACTGAAATTGGTAGTCCATAATGATGTTGGGATTTTGTTATCTTCCTCTGAAGAATGTTGTTTTTAGTCCTGGCTGCTGACTGGCTGCACTGACTCCATATCGATGAGATTGTTTCTCCTCCAAGCCACGAGATTACTTTTGGATGTTTGGAGGCGCTCTTTACCAGGCATGTTGAAAAGTGAATCAATTATCTGAGAAGAGTTCTTACGCAGATAGGGGTTTCTTCTCCCTGCAGTGTAGTTTTCATTGAATCCCCCTCTGACTTTCAAATCACAAACACCCCATTAGAATCTGACTCCTAGAGCCAAAAGTCAATGGCGTTGGCCTTGACTTCCAACCATCCAATATAACACGTATGAGGAGCTCTCTGACAAAAATTCTGACAACTTAGAATCTTACCCAGTCCAGGGGCTAATTTGTTCCAGTCACAGCTTCCATTCTGCTATGCTTCACTGGCCTGCTTTTTATATTTTCCCCAGAGTTTATAATTTTCAGTTTCAATTTAGCTGCTATTGCAGGCAATGGAATCAAACGGTTCACTTTTTATTTTAGTCATCATGAAGCATTATGATTCAAATATTTTCAATCTATAAAAACTGGCAGCTCATTTTCTTACTCAGCCAAGAAGAGTGTTATGCTATATCCCATACATACACACATGTGTTTAGACATCACATATACACATATGATTTTGGTAATTCTAAAAATAACATTGTAGATGAGCATATTTATCCAACTTTATATAGCAAAAGTAAGACTGAGAGGCATTACAATTTGGCCAAGTTCAAAATTTAGAAGGCGCACAGAAACCAATCACAGTCATGTCATGTTCTATTACATTTTCTCTTTCTCTAGAAAATAATCTCATTTTAAATGTGTAATCAGTAAATGTGAACAGTAGTGTTGAGTAATAACTAGGCAGTATAACTTAACGGATTAAGCCATGGCCTTCAATGATACAAAGTTGCCTTCCAGCCACTGCTCATCACTTATTTACTGCATGCAATGACTAAGTCTACAAAAAAAGATGACAGTCATAACTTGCCAAAATTAAAAGGTGATAGCTTATGCGTAATATGTGATGTGCCAAGGAGTACTCTCAAAAAGATGTCAGCTTTTCAAATAACTATGAACTAAGCTTTTATTCCAAGACAATAAAGATTTAATCTCATGGACAAAAAAGAAAACCATTTTAGGACATGTATGCCAAAGTTAAATAATCACAATTGCATATTCAATGTAAATCACACGAAAAGAGAACAAATACTAATGCATATTTATATGTAGCAAGTATTGAGTTAAATATTCATAAATATGCAATTTGTTTTTAAAAATTATTACTGAATTTTAAAAACTCACAGACATTTATAGAGAGAGCTCCCATCCACTGACCCACTAGCCCTAAACTCACAAAAACTGGGTTGGCTCAGGCTAAAGCTGAGGACCAAAAATTCAATTCCTGACTTAGGTGGCAAGGATGCAATTACTCATCAACTGCTGCCTCCCAAAGGGGAGTTAGTAGAAAGCTAAGGTTTGGAGTGGAGACACTACTGTAATCTAGGCACTCTGATACCGTGTGGAGGTGTCTCTACTGGGTCTTATCTACTAGGCCAAACAGGGAATCTTACAAGCATGCTTTATATTGAACATACTCTAATGTAAATACGTCTTCATTTTTACAAATGAAGAGAACTGAAAAAATCTTAGTTTATCCATCATCATAAATCATTAAATATCTCACTCAGTATGAGGACTTTAACTTAATACTACCCATGTTAAAAAAATCAAAATTCTATGAAGTTTTAGCGAGCAATGAATCATTTATGACTCCTATTGCTAAAAGCCTTGGATTTTAATGCTGTCCAGAATTTCTTTCCTTGGTCTTCTCTTGCTCATCTTAGTGCTCCAATTATCTTCTTTCAAAATATTATGCCACAAGATCCAATTCTATCTTCATCTTTACAGAATTTGTTTCAAAATTTAGTTGTATAAATATTTCAAATAGCAAATAATCACATGATACTGTCTCAAACACTGATAAAAGTGAATTAGATTTCTGTAGTCCTATCCCCTTATGTTAAAGCTTTCACTGCATTGTTTTTATTAAATCACATATGACCTCTTACAGTCTTACCAAATGAATGCATTCCATGTAGTTATAAAGAACAGCCTGGATTAGAACATTCTACAGAATGTACAACAAAAACCACACTGATATTGCAAAGTAGTTCGGTGATGGAGAGAACTGAGTTAGAAATATGGTCATAATAAATCATGAAGAATACTATTTCCTAGGTTCTCCCGGGATCAACTCTCTATCGTTGTTCAGCGGTCATCTGGCCTTGGCAAGTTCCTTTAACGTTTCCATCCCTCAGATTCTTTACCTTAAAAGTGTGACAATATACTGCCAACCGTAAGGGTTTCTTCAAGGATTACATGAGATCATGCATACAAAGGCTGGGATAGAGTTTCCACAAAAACAGACACTTCATATGATACTTTCTTGGTCCAGTGGGGCTGCTGTAACAAAAACAGCATTAACCTGGAGAGCTGTGATAAATCAGATATATTCCTCAAACTCCAGTTTGGAGTATAAGCTCTAAGAGACGGTAAAGTTAGTATCGGGTGAGGGCACATCCCTACCGGTGCTGCATTCTTACTGGATTCTTACAGGGTGGATAAAAGATTTTCAAGGCCCTCTTTTATAACAGCATTAATGCATTCTTGAGGGCACCACTCTCATAATATGAGCTTGTCCAGGAAGCTCCATTTAATACATTTAATACCATTGACTTCATGGTTAAGATTGCAGCCCAAAGAAATCTGTGGACACAAAACCATGAGAAACATAATAGTCACCTGTAGGTATACACTTTCTTTAAAGATTTAAAACATTTTAAATGAGGATAAAAATGAAAATATTATTATAAACCCCATCTCTACTTTCCTCTTGTATCTATCCTCTTGTATCTGTACTTCTCATGAAAATCCAAGTCTTAATTCAAGTCATACCAATGACAGCAAAATATTTCACTTTTTCAAAAACATCTCTTCTTCATTGAATGAAAGAGAGAGAGAGAGATGAAGATAAGGAATTGCTTTATATAAATGGCTCACTTCCCAAATATTTGTGAGGGTCATGGTTGGGTCAAGCAGAAGCCAGGAGCCAGAAACTCCATCCATTTCTCACACATGGGTGACAAGGGCTCAGATATCTGAGCCATCTGCTGTGAGTTCCCATTCTCATTTGCAGGAAGCTGGACCAGAAGCCAAGCAGCCAGAACTCATAGCAGTGTCTGTTAGGGAATGCATGTGTTGCTGGCATCAGCTTAACCACTGAGCAAGCATCTACTCCTTATTTCACATGTCTGAACTTTTAAAATGCCTGTCAGTGGGGCAGCATTGAACGTATTTGGTAAAGCTGCTACAGTTGACAGTCCAGCCCTGGCCATGACGACCATCCCCTTCTCTCTGTAGATCTGAATTTAAAATACATAAATGTTTCTATCCACTACATTATATATGCTGAAAGAAGATTAGATGCTGTGTTAGAAAATGTCTATATGCAGCATTAGCTTCTTCAATAAATTTTTTCATATTTTTAAAGAAAATCCTGCACCTTATTGTTTTGTACTTTTACAGTATCTGAGGAAAATTAATTATCTGCCAGAACTCTGTTTTCATTGCAGAGTTCAGGTATAACTAAATTGCGGTGACACAGATGAAGGGAAGAAACTTAAATGAAAATAAATGAAATTTAAACACTGATTCATTTCCACTCAGCTTATTATTTTTTTGTTGTTTTTGAGGATGAGATACAATTTTCTCACATTTATCTGAAGCTAGATATACAGAAAAGAGACAAGTTCTGAAATATTAAGCAGTAATGGGCACACTTTTTCAGTACTGTCAATGAAGAAAGTTATCTATTTTTTAGAATTCTAAATAATTCTAAAATATCCTGTAAAGATTTATTTACCAGGTATATTAGAAAATGCAGAGTTTGACAAAGTTATTGATATAAAATTGGCTTCCCAAATAAATTGTTTCTATTCATAGCAATGATGAAAAAAAGTGCTAGATGAATTACATCCATTAATGTCAATTTGTATTATATTTTAGGAATAACTATATGATTATTAAATGATTAAGATTATTAAATGATAAAGTTATAAAATTATGGTAAGAAACATTAAAGAGGATTAAGTAATGTAAATAGATACCAAGCTTTTATTTGAAGATGAAATATTTCAGACAGTAACGTAATATGTTCCCATACAAAATTACCAAAAATTTGGTAGAATGTGGCAAGTTGCTTTTTAAATGTACATGGGTGCATAAGCTTGAAAGTCAAGTATATATACTTAATCACATCTACTTGACATTATGTCTACTAAGAGTCTACTTATTAAACTGAAGTTTTGCCCAAAGGCAGATCTACATCTATATCTGTATCCTTGTGCATATCTATGCCTAAGGCACCGGATAAGAAGTTCAGAGTAAGTCCACAGACACTTGATGTGTCAGATGTTCAGCAGTGACAAACAGCACAGAAAGACAGACTTTCTGGAAAACGGTGCCGGGCCAACCAGAAGGCCATGCAGATAGAAAATAAAGTAAGTGGGATTTGGAAGACACGCTGTAGAGTTGTCCATAATAAATACAAAGATGAAAATTGATTTTTTATTTGTCTCCCCAAGATTTAATAGAAGTGGACTTTGTTCAGGAGCTGTGCTATATTGGCCACCAGACACTCTGGTAAACAACAATGAACAAGCCAAATTTGTCAGGAGGATCCAACATGACATTCTAAATCTCTGAGCCCCCAGTCACTTGAAATCGGAAATAAACCACTGTACTAGATCATGCATTTCCCCAGATTCTAACTTCTAGGCCAAAATTACATAATTTGTTTCCATGATTAATTTCAATAATCAAGTTTTACCTATGCCCTTTAAGAGGAATTCACCTTAATGGTCCACATAGCACTAAAAATATTAGTAACAGACCCAAGAGTGTTACATAAGCCTAATCATAGATATTTTGAAAATGAAAAAAAGTAAACATTTAAACCAGAGATAAAACTAACCATTAAAAAATGGAAAAAAATTTCTTAATTTATAAAATACTCTGTATAACATAAGGTATTTTGAAGGGTAGTGGAAAGGATACAATTTCACTTTATATTTGCTTAGGATTCACATGGCTTGTGCTAAAACTAATTACTTGTGATCCCTATAATTTATAACTTTTCATCATCCTCTTTTCCAACTTTTCTCTCCTCAAAATACTTTGTTTTGAATTGAAAAAAAAATTATCAGAGAGCCCAGCAGGTTGTATTCACTGTTTATTAAAATACAACTGACTTCTCACAGCTCACTTCCCAGTTCCCAAGCCAGGATCACAAGGCATCAGCAGACCCTAGACAAGAAACTGGACCAGAGTTCTGGGAAAGATCCCAGGGAATGAATTATCAGGCTTTCCCATCTGGTACAAGGGTGCCACCTACAGACCTGATTGCACATTTCCACAAGCTCACCTGAGAGGACTCAAAAGTAAAAGCAAGGGGGGGATTCTGCAGATGCACTTTGTTCCCTGATTCTTTCAATCTTGTTGCATTTCCTCCCTTTGGACTGTAATAAATCATGGAGACAATTCATTCCAGTTATGTGCTATAAAAATGCTCAGGGCGATGTATTCATTTATAATCCAAGGGAGTCCAACCCCTGTGCCTAAAGATAGAGCAATACAACGAAAGCAGACAATATGCTTGATGTTTGGGAGAAAATGTTAACAGCCCTCCCACAAAGCACTTAAAATTTCAAAATTAACTCAGGCAAAATGATTGAAATTGAATTAACCCTAAACTTCATGGTAAACTTCCAGAACAAAAATTATTTCTGCTGGAGAAATGGGGGTGGGGGGGGGGGAAGATATGTTTTGAGCAAAAACCCCTGACAGATTTCTGCCTTCTAATTTTTACACCTCCCTGTGCTGTGAGCCACACTGGTGAAGTAAATGACTAAGAACACACTGTTAACACAAGACGAGGGGGAAGACTCTCAAACCTATGATCTCTGACCACAGGCTAATCCACTTTATATTCCACCAATATCATAAACCCCAGGCCAAGTCCTATGAAGCTTTGAAAAATGGGGTAGGCATTTAGTACTCTCCCTTTTCTAGGGTAACTGAGAGAAAATGTCTTCCATGGAGCTTTAAAATATGTGTCAAAACACACCAAGTACCAAGCATGGTGGATCCAGAGTATTTTTCCCCTACAAAGGCACAGTATAAATAAAACTTTAGGAAAACATGGGCAATAGCTGGCTGCTAGGATGAACAGACACAAATGATGAAGTAGTTAATTATCAATCCTTTGATATCAATGGGCTAATTCAGCCTTTCTTAAACTAGATAGATTAGGATTCAACAATGGATTGACATCAGTTGAGTGCATATCTTCCCTCTGAAACTAGAGTCATCTTATCCTTCATATGACATTCACTTATCAGTAGATCAAGGATAGATAAGGTGTTGCACAAGCACAGCTCAACTCTCACCCACAAACAGCATACACTACTAGAATGTCGTAGGCTTGGAGGTCATGAAATCAATAGACCAATAAATTACACAACAGGAGTCAACATTAACTATTTATAAGATGAAGGCTTTGTTTTCTTTTGATTTTCTGGATAACTCATCCATGCTCTCCCCTCCTAACTGTCTGTAGGAGTTCAGGACTTGTGACATTGCTTTGTTAGGTAAAAGTTTACCAGCAAACGGTAATGTGAGCTACTGCTTTGCTCACCTGATTGACATAATTAAGTATCCTGCAAGCATTTCATGACATGGATGTAGAGAAAATGGAAGCAGGCTTGGGATATCAGAATGAACAAGAGGTACAGCAAAAGAAATACTGAAGATAGAAGGAACTCTCACTTTCACTATTAACTTGTAAATAAATAAAACCTTTGAAACTCACGAAAAAGTCAATTCCAACAGAAACTGAACTGGAATGGCGGAAAAACACAGATCCAGGTGGAGGCACCGTATGCATCTTAAGAATTCATGTTTGAAGTAAGGTGTGCAGGCACTGCTGGAGCCAGAGCTGAGGCTGCCTGCCTCAAAATGCCTCGATTTTCACTCTCAGGTCTCATAATCAGCCTGGCTGAGAGGCAACCATGCTGCCTCTGACACAATCTACATGAACTCTGCTGATGTAATGACATCAAAAATACAAATATTGGAAGAATTCAAGGAAAGAACATGAAATAGGAAAATTAAAATCAAACTGACTTTGTCTTGCTAATTCCGAAATCCACAGCATTGTCTGTCCTGGGCTCCAGTGGCCTCCTGTACTGAAGACAGCAGCTTTGTCAGTCATCCGACTGCATGCTTCTTTGTACCACTGCTTTGTAGGTGAGAACTAAAAGCAACTAATTTGCACACTCAGCCTTATTCACCTATTTTAACACATGGGATATCTACACAATATTAATATTACAGTTTTCTCTTCTTTTGTTCCATGTATGGTGTCAGAACAATTTAGAAAGCCTGGAAAATGGGAGCCAGATATGGACATTTGTTTAAATATACACAGAGAGAAGCAGAAAGATACATATAAACATATGAAATAAAATATGTATCCCTGAAAGCCATGTAATGACTTCAACTTTTAGTCAGGGTAATCTAAAAACACAATGAAATTATTTTTTAAAAGATATATAAATATCACATATATATGAGTAAAATTTAACTTTTGAGCAACAGGGTGAAAAACTTCAAAAAATGAATTACCTAAACCTTAGATAAGTTCTACGAGAGAGGGATCTTCCATCCACTACCTCGCTCACCAATGTTCACATTAATTGGAGCTTGGCCACGCTGCAGCCTGGAGCCAGAAACTCCAGTAGTTTCCCAAGTGGCTGTGAGGACACAAGTACCTGAGTCACCATCACGTGCTGCCTCCCCAAGTAGGCATTATTAGCACAAAGCTGGATGAGAAGCAGAATGGGAACTTCATGGTGTGCAGGATGCTGACACCCCAAGCAAAAGCCTAAGGTCAGTGTGTCCTGGACTCTTCTTAAATACCCTTCACTTCATGCAAGACTCTTCTCAATACACCGTTCTCCAATCTGAAGACCAGGCATGTTTCAGAGACTTTACTAGTGTGTGCTTTGCTCAGGAATAAAGGAAACTCAAGAAAGACGGTTCTGTTTCCCAAATGCCCTTTCATGAGTTTGAAGGCTTCTGCTGTCTTGCTAAATAAGAGTTTGAGACTTGGCAAGCCAATGTTAAGGCCACCTCTGTACGGCACCACAACACTCTCTTGGCAGACAATCAGAAGCTAATGAAAATTTCAAAGGTACAAAGCTTCTCTCAGAATTCAGAGGAAGCAAGAGAGCTTTCAGCAGCATCCTAACAGGTGCATTAAAGTACTCCAAAGGAAAAAAGAAAACAAGTTTCTTGGGCATAGTATGGCAGATGTGTATGTGTGTGTGTGTGTGTGTGTGTGTCTACCAACTTTGCACAACATGTGTCAAAACACATTCTTCAATACTCAGCAAGTGACTGTAGAAGGAGCAAAACAGATCTGCATTAACTCTGAATGGTTATAAGAATTTTTTCAATTTATGGAAAAAGTAAATGAGGGCACTTCAAAATGTTTGTGGAAACATGAATGATGAAAAATGATGCCTGGCTTTCAAGCTTATCAAATCGACTTATCTTTTAATCCCATTCTCCATCAACACTTGGAAGGGCCCTTATGTGTATCTGCAGACTGAAATGTCTCCCTTTAGATTTTCTGCCTCAAGTCAATGTCCATCACACATGATTCTCAACAATACAAAATATATTTTTAACAGGAAAAAATAAGTAAGAAACAATGAGTATAGATTGTATTTTGTGTCTATGCTTCTTGACACCAACCCATAAAGGTCATTTTTTTTTTTATTAATGCACGCTTAGAAACTGGGACAGAAAGAATAAGAAGGTCTGCTTGTCTTTTCAACTGCTGTCTCTTTCTGCTGTTGAGGCTGATGCTAACCCAACATTTAAGCTTTTGACAGTATAGTCCCAAAAGAAATTGAGAAATCCGACCTCTCTACCTGCTGGAGAATAACAAATCTGCTGCAACAGAAGAAATGGGTACCAAATAGGAAATCACACAGCACAGCAAATTGTGCAATACTGGACCATAAACCAAACAATAACAGATATATTGGGAAAGAAACAAGACTGAGACTAAAAGAGGATAAATTGAACCACTGTTTCAATTCCACTATGAGATTTAAATTTATATTAGTAATTTTAAGCTTTCTGAGTCTCCATTTCTCCATTTGGGAATCATGAATAAAATCATATATTATGATAATTTTTCAAGTATGTTACACAGTACAAATTAGCTAGTGTGCTAAAGTGCCTATAAATATTTTTTCTTCTACATTAAATATTAGGTTTATTTTTCATTTTCCCACCAGTATCTCTTTGTTTTTAGCTTTGTATCAATAAACATTCATGTTAAAGAAAATGAACATCGTGACTATAGAAAGAAACAATTCTACAATCCTAAGGAATAAAATAAAATTCATACAGTTAAAACAAAGAGATTCTTATACCATCATCTAAATTTCTACAGGTGTTAGTCTGAATCTGGGCTAAGTTTCCTCTTCAGCCCAAAGCAAGTTTCCAGGCACAGTCTTTCTACTTTATACAGCATCTGTCTTTATGTCACTACCTCAGCAAACCCTGAGAGCATTGGATATGACTCATCTGTACTGCAGCTCCACATCATGGTGATACTCAAAGAATGTTCTGAGAGATGAAGAAGTTCAGCATTTACGGATCTGTGCCGTGACGGAATAGCATCATAGATAGATAGATAGACAGAATAGATGCTATCAATGTTTAGCTTTCTTTAAGTATAGATATGAACTAGGGATCAACATTTGGGGGGTTCTTATTTATAAGACAATTATTCACTCTTCAGTAAATATTAACAAAGTGTGTTTTATCAATTGTCGTCTTTCACTCTAGGTGGGCTGGACCACAAAAATAAAAGTCGTTATATTTCTGAAAACGAGATCTCCAAAGGTAAGCTATAGCTGCTTTATGTTTAAGATATTAAAGTTAGCAATGAACACAAAATTTAAGGTTTTTTTACAACTCAGTATTATAATATACTCTGTATTAATTAAAAATATATGCAACCAAAAGAGCTTGACCCATGTGTCTAAATTTTTCTAAATGCTACTCTAACACGAGGATATGGAAAGTCTCCTCTGCATTATACAACATCTGGAAAACAAAGTACAGCACTAAAGAGGCATAAAATAATAAAATAATGCTAACACTAGCTCAGTAGCAGTTTACTGCTCCTGACCATATCCCTACAAATATGCAAAATGCTATTTTCCCTTTTGTAGAATGATCTAAACGTCCCAGTGTACTTTCTCTGTTTCTGAGTCATGAACGATAGCCTCCATGGTGAAGAGCTGTCATGAGGTGGAAGATTTCCAATAAGCAGAAAACAGCCCTATCCAGGGAAGTGTCCAGGAACTAGACCCCATACACTCCAAGAAACAGAGATCTGGATTCTTAACAGGTGGGAAGAATCCAAAAGCCCCAAGTCAAAAAGTTGTGATCAATAACTAATAACTAAGCTCCGTCTTCTGTCTTGCACTGTTATCTGTGCCTCACAGCTTTTTACATCTTGTTTGAAGTCCTAAGAAGGCATTACTCAGCCTTTGGGAGACAGGATGGTGAAAGGGTTGTAAAACTTTCAAAATGTGACACGTAACAGTTCCTTTTTCTCTAGAAGGACGAATCTTAAATAGGCTAAATACAATATATTATTTGGCCATTCGCATTCTATAATCTTTATAAAAACATTTATTTAATTTTATTGGAAAGACAGATTTACAGAAAGAAAGATAAGATCTACCACCTGCTGTGGCTATAGCCACAAGTGGCTATAACCCCAAGTGGCTATAGCAGCTGAAGCTGAGCCAATCTGAAGCCAGGAATGAGGAGCCTCTTCTGAGTTTACCATGCAAGTGCAGGATCCCAAGGTTTTGGGCCATTTCTACTGCTTTCCCAGGCCACAAACAGGAAGCTGGGTGGGAACTAGGGCACAAACCAGCATCCACATGGGATCCCAGTGCTTGCGAGATGAGGATTTAGCCACTGAGCCATTGCTCCTGGGCCCAGTATTCTATAATCTTGAAGTAAGACTTTCTCCATTTCCTCCCCAACCAGGCTAATCCCACACACATCTCTCCAAAAGGTTTTATTACCAAATATATTCAGAAAACAGTGAATTACACAATTACCAACAAGGTTGTCATTACACATTAGCCTATTATATGCCATACTTAACATATATATTATGTATATATATATATGTTAATAAACAAAAATATACTTAGCATTTTCAAAATATACCACCTCTAAAACTCACTTTTTGTTCCTCTGCTAGTCACTACTGTCTTAGAGTTGCAAAGTGTGACTGGCTTGCATCAGAGTGTTTTAAAATAGTCAATTCGTCTTCTCTTCATCAAATACAAGCCTCCTTCTAAAATAGATTTTAATTGCATTCCTAATTTCCACTAATTAATACATTTATAGTTCTTTATCTAAAATTGAATTTAATTCTCTTGTACTCAGGTAGAAATCAGAAATTTTAAAAATTATCAACAATCTCATAGTTAATTTTAGGGAACTTATTCACCCTGTCTGAAATTTAGGATTTGTTCTGTAAAAATCAAAAAAATACTCACAGGGCAATGTTGTTGATCAAATAAAAGAATGGATGTGAAAATTGTTTTAAAAAATGAACGTATGTTGAAAGATACGCAGCATTAACCTCTGGTGATCATCCTGTCGTGGCAAGCACTCATTTGAATCCTGTTATTCAAGAATTACTTTCATTGTAAAAGAGATGAAATTAAAATAAAATGAAATAAATGTTAAATTAAAACAAATAACATTAGCAAACTTTCATTTCTGAATTTTTATGGAAAATAAGTTCACTAGTTGTAAACTAAATGCACTTGTACAAGATGCACTGAAAATGCAATGTGCACCTTAAAGTTAAGCTTAAAAAATTTTTTTAGCAGAAAGAGTAAAAGTTTGTGTCTGGTACAATGTCTCACTTGGCTAATCCTCCACTTGCAAGCGCCAGGATAACAAATGAGTACTAGTTCATGTCCCACCTGTTTCTCACCCTGCTCTCTGCTTGTGGACTTGGAGGGCAAGCGTGGATGGCCCAATTCTGTCACCTTGCACCTGTGTAGACGTGGAAGAGGCTCCTGGCTTCTGGCTTCAGATTGGCACAGCCTTTAGGACCATTTCAGGACTCACACAGAAGATCCAAGTTCTTTCTGTCTGTCTTTCCTTTGCCCAGTAAATCGGCCTTTCTAATAAAAATAAATAAATATTTAAATCAATAAATAAAACTTTAAAAATTAAAAAGAATTGGTTTTTTCACACTTTGTTATGTTAAACCAAGCAATAATATGTGCTCCAGAGGGATTTTTATTGATACCTTAAATTCTTAGAACTACAGTAAATATGTGATAATTATCATAACATGGAAGTCATTTTTATGTTAGTATGATAGTCATAAAAAAGAACAGATTCATTGTAGTTCATAGACACAATTCTAAGTATATTATATTCTTGGAAACTTCTGCCACCTAGTGTACAAAAGTCATCTCAGGAAATTCAGATGATTCAGTAATTGCCTTACAAGGTTCATTTGGTCTTCAAAAAATTATCTGAGGATGAGTAGTTCAGATATGAGTTACAATTTGAAGTAGAAATAATACACACATACCGCATTCTTTAAAAAGCCTCTGGCTTGAGAATCAATATAACATTTCATTTCCATTTTAGCAGCACTTTAAATTAAAATCCCATTTATAAATATTTTAATATAGCAACAACAGACCCCTGGGTCTGCTTTAGTCTTTTATTAATATACACCTCTGTGTATCATAGGATACATGTAACTAAATTAAGTCCTTTGTCCATTTAAGTGCTAATTAATGACCCCATAAAGCAAAGCTTGGGGTATTTTATTGGCAACAAATCTTTAATTTGGAAAATAAGACATTATATTTCCCTTTCAATATCTCTGAACCATGTGTATAACGTAAGTACAACATAAGTATCAAGAGATTAAAAGAAATAGCATAGCTTGTTTAGCCACATTTTTATAAGCAAAATCTCTCCCAATTCCCTGCTAGCTTTAGATTTAGTTTCTTTCAGCTCAGTTTTACACAGAAGGTATAATTTGGAGGTTGACAGTGATTTATAAATCCATACCATTCAAGTATGTTTCACAGTAAAAAGCCAACCATACAACTCCCTGTCTCTTGGCCCATTGTGTTTTTGTGGGTTTTTGTTTGTTTGTTTGTTTGTCTTCTGTTTTTGTGAGTAATTCATTCCTATGCTGTAATTGCCAAAGGCAGAAGAGTGGTGCCATAGCTCACCACTCTCTGAAACAATCCACAAAGAAAGAGAACTCAGCCACATGTACCCACTCACTTCTCATTCTACTTTCCAAGGTCTGAGAGGAGACCCGGTGGCCCTCCTATCAGCCTGGCCTACCAGCCATGGCACTCACATATCTTTCCTCTGGCTCTCTGAGCCCTAGTGAAAGCTCATTCACAGTGTCTCCAGCAAACTCACATTCCTGCATTTTTGCCATCAGGCCTGCCTATCTTAGGCATTCAAGATGACAGGATGTCTTGTTAACACACTAGGGAACAATTGATCAGTTCAAATGAGATGATTTAATCAAATCAAACCCATTAAATTAGCATAAAGTTAAGGGGAAAGAGAAAATAGGAAAAAAGATCATTCAAGTGCCTATTTATTTCCTAACTCACCAAGTGGCCGTTTAATACCTAATAGCAACTGGTAGCAAAAAGTACAAATTGTTTAAATAAAAGATGCCATGTTCTTCTATATCTCATGTTTTGACAGCAGGTTGGTACCTGCTAGCATCAAAACCAACGGCATAACTCCAAAAGATGCAGTGGCATTGTAGAACAGCAGTGGGAGTACAGGGTTCAAAGTGCGATGTTTAAGCACAATGTCTTAAAAGGAGCACAGTGTCTCAAGCTGTAGCATCAGATATGCACATCACATATCAAGTGCTAATTTTAGTCCTCGTCTCTCCATTTCCTATCCTCTTTCTTGTTGATGCACCTGGGAAGGTATTAAATGATGATCCACGTACCTGGACCTCCGTCACTCATGTGCACAGTCTAGATGGACTATCTGGCTCCTGGATCCTTATTGCTGCCTAATACATTTGGGGACTGAACCAGCAGAGGGAAGCTCATTCTCTCTTGGTCATTCTATTAGTCTCTCTTTCTGTCTCTCTCATTCTGCATTTTATTTAATAATAATAATAATAACAACCTTAGGGAAAAATGTTACTGTGTCTCTCTGAACAAAATAAGCAAAAACCAGTTTAGAGATTAATTTCTCTGTTTAATTCTACCAAATGTTTAAGAAAGAACAAATTCCAATGTTTAAACTTTTCATGACAACTGAAAATGGAACAGATCCTCCCAACTTCCTGCTATGAGGCCAGCATCACCTTAATTCTAAAACAAAACAAAATAAAACAAAAACATACAACAAAGAAAGGGAACTGCAGACTGATATGGCTGGTGAAGGAAGATGCAAAAACTCCTCAAAAAAATACTAGCTAACAGAATCAAACACAGCACCAGAAGATGATTCACCCAGAGCAAGTAGCTCTACATAAGCAGATCAATAAATGCGATATGTCACATTAACAAATTCCCATGTCCCTGCATTGAAAGAATTAATAGTAAACTGCCTATAGTATCCAAAGTAATTTACAAATTCAATTAAAATACCACGGATGTTATCAGTTCTAGAGAAAACAATGCTGAAATGCATACAGTAGCAGAAGAGATCCACAATATTTAAAACAATCTTAGATAAAAAGAAATCTAGAAGCATCACAATATCAAATTCCAAGACTTGGTACAGAAAAGTTATAATCAAAACATCCTGGTATTGGTAAAAGGACAATGGAACAGAATAGAAAACCCCAGAAATTAACCTATGCATTTACAACTGATTAATCCTTAACAAATGGGTTAAAATCAACCCTTGGAACAAGAACAGCCTCTTGAACAAATGGTGCTGGGAAAATCAGATTTATGTGTGCAGTAGTATGGAATGAGATCCCTTCCTTAACACCTCAAACAAAAGTCAACTCACAATGGATCAAGAATCAAACTCCTCTTCCTGACGATATCCATGTGCTAGAGGAAAAAATTAATGAAAATGGCAAGACTTTGGACACAAGCAAAGTCATCTTGTATCAGATCTCAGATGCAAAGGTAATAAAAGCACAAACAGACAAAGGGGATTCTGTCAGCCTAAGAAGCCACAGCACTGCAAAGGAAATTATCAACAAAGAGAAGAGTCAACTGACAGAGACAATATTTGCAAATTATGCAACTGATAGAACTGGATTAATATCCAGGAAACTGAACAAGACTACTCAACAGCTGGGGTGTGTGTGTGTGGAACCAGATTAAAAATATTCACACAATACTTCACTTTATTCTGAGTTATATGTCATTTATTCTATCCTCAATTTTTACATTATAAAATGAAGATGGTCCTAACTTGGTATTAATTTGAAAAAAAATCATTTATTCTACCTTCATTTTGAAAAATTTAAGATCATGATAAAAAGTTTGAACTAATTTCTCAGAGTTTAATACTAGATTTTTGAACAATAATTCTTTGAACATGTTTTTTTAAAAAAAAAACTAATGATGCTTTTGATTCAACTTCATTTATAAAATTAAACGTCCTTATTCCAAATATTCTGGCTTTTTGGATATTTGTAACAATTATTTTGTACTATTATAAAACCATCTACTTGGTTAAGAATTCTATTTTTTATATAATTATACCTTCTTGTATTAATTCATTTGCTTAATTTCCATAAAAAACCTAGTCAAAAAAGGTACAAATTCCAATTTTTTATGAATGAGGAGCCCACCTCAGTTATGCATGGATAACCGGTATAAGCCATTTATTTATCAAGATGAAGAGATAAATTGAGTCCTTGCCTTCTGATTCCATATTGAAGACTCATTCTTTAGCATCATTCTAATACTCACTGCCACCTTCTATGTCTTCTGCTAACATAAATATAGCTCTGTAAGAGCTGACATCTAAATGCACAGATATATATCATTGTGTTTCAGGGTTTGCATTTTTAGTGTGTAGCGTCATCTACTTCATCTACAACTAAAGAGCTAAGGCATCAAACCCAGGCAGGGAATCTTCCTTTAAGAACGTGGTATAATGAACTGCCCACCCCTGAGTTCCCCCACTCCCTTGAGGTATCAGAGCACACAGGAACGTGAAATGCAGGCACTAGATGGGACTGCTGGATTCAAACCTAGGCTTGTGACTCTGGACACATCAACTCTGCAACGTGCACGGCATGACTATAATGCAAGGCCCTCCCACAAAATGCTACGATACTGTCTAGTGCATAGGAATCACTCTATAATGATGTCTTAATAAGAACATCTCTACTATTGTTAAAGATGTGCCAATAGAATTGGTAGCGATTGATTCTTCATCTCTGTTTCAAGTGTCTGTGGACCGTCCATCAGATTTTTGTCATCTGCTACAACACGACATAACCTATAATTTTAAAGACATACTTTTTTAGAGAATTTGTTCAGAGTGAAACAGATAAAAAGAAGACAAGGAGGGATTATTTAGAACAAATTAATGAATATTGTGCACAGCTTGATCTGACTGAAGTCAATAAACAATTATATCAGATAACTGAGATCTCAAAACCAAAATCAAAGAGACAAACAAAACATTCTTATTTCTGAAGAACACACATGCACAGATTAGTCCTGCTCAACATCTGGTTTGTGTTTAGATGAAACTTAAAAGAGTGGTGATGAGATTAAACAACTGCTTTCTTCCTATTAATCACTGTCACTTTTTTTAATGCAATGACAGGATTTCCAAAAATCTTCGCTTCATTATCTTAAGAGAACTACAAAAGTAAGAGACAACTATTAAAAATTATTCCTTCACTAAAATCTAACAGGTATTTAGTCTGTCATAGGTTGGAATGTTAAATACAAAACAATTCAGAAAGTACATAACAAAATATGTAACAAAAACAGAAGAGAAATATACCATCATAGGAAAGAAACCAAGACGGAGCAGCACTACTTTATTTTACAAAGACAAACAAGGAAGTAACAACTTTGAAAGGTTTTAAATGTATATTTAAATATATTTGTAAAAATAAAGCTCTAGAATTACATGCCTAAAAACTTGCCTCACCACACACAAAACATTAGAAAAACAGCAGAATTACAGCCTATTTTTAAAATTGCTCAAGCAGAAGAAATTTCATAATCTACTTTTCAACCTGAACTGCACAAAAAATTCTCTCGCCAGAATGTTTGCCATTTATCCTTCTGTTCAAAAACAGTTGGGAGGGGTGTGTGTGTGTGTGTGTGTGTGTGTGTGTGTTTGTGTCTGTGTATGTGTCTAGGAACAAAAGAGAACTAGGATAATCTAAAATTGCACAGAAAACGGGCTCCCTGGTGCTGAACAGGGAACAGCATCATTGAAGATGTAGGAGGAAACTGGATTGCCATGAGCTAATGAGAAAGTTTTAGTGATGATCTAGAAGGTCCCTGCAAATTCTTCAGTGTTAATGGTGTGCCATGAATTTGAATGTGGGTTTACTATTTTAAATTTCAGACCTTTACAATTTGAGGGCTTATTCCCTTTCATGGAATGAATACGTGCAAGTCCCATGTGACATTCCAACAGCTATTTAAACGAGCCATTCTCTCTTGTAAATCCAAAACAAGTGTCAATTAATTTCAGGTTCATAACCTATAAAGTGTGATACAATTATTTGACTACGAGTAAAATGAAAGTACAAATATCTGAAATTTTCTTATCGAGTCAGTTTCCTTCAAACCACCAGATTACTAAAATTATCTGCAAAATGACTCAAAATGTAATCACCTTGTACTTCAGATATCACTCTTCCATACGATGAATTAAGCTAAACATTAAGAGGTCCTCTTTGTAGGGGAGATCGGTTGGTGGGGGAAGAGGCAGGGAATCCATGATCCTATGGAACTGTATCATAAAATAAATAATTTTTTAAAAAAGAGATTGTCTTGATCATGTAAATTTTTAGAGAAATAAAAAACCTAGGGCTGATGCTTCCATCTTATAGTCAGTGGAGAACATGCCTCAGGAAGCTGTGATCCCAATATTAACATCTTCCAATATTTTCTTTGAAATATTAAAAAATACACATATCAAAAATATTCCAACCTTACAGGCAGCAATATAGTTCATTCAATTAAAAAACTATCTAGAATATAGAAATATCTAGAATACAGAAAAAAGTTTTTAATGAAAATCTTTTGTCATTTTGTGAAAAAGCCTATTCTATACAATAAACAAATTCAAAAATATTTTTTGAAAAAATTTAATACACTAGATTACATGCTCAGTTGCACATACATTGAACATGTAAATTTTGTATTTCGACAAAATCCATGAAATGTATTTACCCAAATTCTTACAGATCCAGCAGCAAAATATTGCATAATATTACGTGCATGGGATAAGGTTGGGCAGAGATCCATTGAGAGGATGCATGTGGAAAACGTTCAATTAAACTCACATGTAAAGTCAAATGTAAAGATTCTGAACATTATATTTATTAAATATATTACACTTCAGTTCATTAACAAATGTGCCTCAGACATATTCTATACCTTTGAAATCTCTCTATAAAAGCCTTTGCTGATTACTTGAAAAGGCAGGATTATCTCTGTCACATGTACCTTCCCATTGACTCTGCCCCTACCAAGCGCTTTCATCCTCCTCCTTGATGCCTCACACAAATATTTACAGGATCTGCAGTTATGTGTCAACCAATCTGTCAACCTGGTGAATCTCATGGCTGCTCTTTTGATGTCAGCCTAACCAGATAACAGGAATATGGGGCCAGGCAAGGGATCACATCAGCTCAGCTCTCAGTGTGCCACTTGCTTTGCATCGTGGTCACAGGTTTCCTTATGTTTTCTGATGCTCACTAGACAGAAAAAAACACTACTTCTTCATCAAAGAGGATAAAACCCTCCAGCTGTTGATACTACTCAACAGGACTGCTCCAGAACTCTTAATTTGCCCTGCAAGAATCAGTTTTCTAATGTATTATGTGGATATTAAATACCCTTTTCTCCAAACACCTTAGCCAAATCATCATGTTTCTCAGCTGAGAAATTCCTAGACAGCACAGATTCACTGAAATGACTTTTGAGAAATCACATGGAAACTTGACATACAATCTGGATAGAAATGCTGGACTTTGGCATCTATATAGCGAAAACTGGCAGGGAGGCACACAATCTCCTCTTACATGGTGAAATAAAGCATTCTCAATTGCACAAGGCAGAAGTACCTGGGGCCTGGTACAACAGTTCAACTGGCTAATCTTCCTCCTCCAAGCACAGGATCGCATATGGGTGATGGCTTGTGTCACGGCTACTCCATTTCTGATCCCTGCTTGTGGCCTGAGAAAGCAGTAGATGATGGCCCAAAGCCCTGGGACCCTGCACTCACATGGGAGACCTAGAAGAAACTCCTGGCTCCTTGGTTGCATTTCCTACTATTGAAGTCCTTTCCACATACTTCTTTTGACCTCCACCTAACTTCCTCAGAAGTTAACTTCTCCACCGTTAACTTCCTCAGAAAGGGTGCCTAGACTCCATTCACTACCTCTTCCTCATGCTCCTACAGTACTAATAAGACACAGAAATCCAAGTAGGAAGAAAATTTGACTCTACAAATGACCTTTATTCAGGGCCTCAAATCAGTCAAGAGATTATCTTATGTTGGATACTGTGAGAATAAAAAACAATAGTCTGGCTTCTGTTTAAAGGCTGGTTGAAGAATTTTAACCCACTCCTAAAATATACTGAAGACACTTGCATTTACACACAGTTTATTGATAGACCATGTAGGCACAAAAAAAAAAATGGAGAAAAACATAGGTTGAGGAATAAGTATTTTAGATAATGCTGTCTCAAATTATTTTGTCAATGCATAGCCATTCGTTGCAAAAATTATGCAAAAAAGAAATGCATAGCTATTTAGAATACATTAACATATGTCCATATTGTAAGAATCCCAAACTGTTGTCTGTTAGAGGTTATTCTAGTGTATCTATGATACTTGCTAATACGTCCTAGAATTTAGCATGAGGAGAGGAAAAGTTCTGCTTTTCAGCAGATCATTTAAGAAAATATTAAATGTTACGAGCATATCAGAGAAAGATTTTATCCTCTTCTTTTAATCAATGTATAATATCCAAAAGTACCATTTAAAATAATATAGCACACAGTCTCTTCCTCTTGAAGTCTTAGATTTTGCAGCATAGAAATTATGACTGTTATTTGTATCATTATTGACATGAATTAAAATGAGACTGGCAGCTTTGTTTTGCCGTATCTTCAACCAAAAGAGGATGTCATACCAGAAACACAAATAGATGTGTAGAAATGGGTGCTTGAATCCAAGTGCTCACAATTAGAAAATGAATAGCTTAATACACCAGAGAAACTTGCATCTAAAAGACACTTCTAAGACAAAGTATTAGAAGTCTATGCCAAGACCTGAACAATCACTCTCAAAAGACATATAAATGACCAACATGTTGGTATGAATAAGCTCAATACCATTGACCATCAGGGAACTATAAATCAAATGCAAGGTGAAATATTGCCTAAATCCAGTTAGAATTGTCATTATTCCAAAGACAAAAGGTAGGTGTAAACTAGCATGTAAAGACAAGGAAACCCTTTCATCCACTGTGAGAATAAAAATTATTAGAGATTATGGAGAGCAATACAGAGGTTCTTTAAAAGAAACAAAAATAAAGCAACCATATGATCTGTCAACCCCAGTACTAGATATATATCCAAATATTATTAAATCAGCTATGCCATGAATCTAAGTACACATCAACAGGCAAATGAATAGAAAGAACTGACATTCAACCATAACGGAACACAATTTAGCCTTTAGAAAGGAGAGCCAGGAGTCGGAGGCCAGGATAGCTGAACAGGACAGACGTGTTGGCTTTTATTGGGGAAGGCTAGAGAAAAGGGCAGTGTTGGAGAGAATCTGGTGGTGGAGAATTCTGTAAAAGGTGGACAGACACTGGGGAGCAGTGCAGACCACATGTACAAAAAGCAATGGGCAGAAACATGTTAGCAATTGGAGGAAATGGCAGATAATGAGAAGCAAGAATAACTGCAGTGTTTAGGATCACTAGTGACCTGTCAAATGTAGAATGTCATGAACCATAATGACACTGGATTCAAACTTGAGCTAGGGAGGACAGAAACTGTTAAAAGACATAAAGAACAGCAATGCATAATGACTAAGTTATCAACTCAACAAGAAGATGTGACTAAAGTAAGTGTATATGTATCCAAATGCAAGGGTGTTTGGTTATTTAAGTCACTTGTTAATGGACTTAGAGGGAGTTGTAGTCTCCAATCAATCATAGTGGGAGGCTTCCACTTCTCCCTTTCATCAACTACAAAGATGGGTGTAGGCAAAGACTTCTTGGAGAACGTACCAGAAGTGCAGGCAATTAGATCAAAGAATAATCAAATCAAGCACAGAAGCTTCCATATTGTGAAGGAAACCATCAACAAAGTAAAGAGGCAACCAACCAAATGGGAGAAAATGCTTGAAAATAATGCCAATTGATAGAGAACTGATACAGTTTCAATAAAGTACTCAAAAAACTCAAACCACACAATCCAGTTAACAAATGGGCACAGGGTATAATCAGGCAATTTGCAAAAGATGAAATACAAATGTCCAACAGACACACAAAAACATTCTCAGGACCATTAGCCATTAGGGAAATGCAATAAAAACCACAATGAAATTTCACCTCACCCCAGTTAGTATAGTGATCCAAAATGAAAAGAAAAAAAAACACTGCTGAAGATTGACCAAAACGTTACATAAGACACTTTTGGTGAGAATGACAACCAGTTCAATTATACAGAACAATATAGATTCCTCTGAGATCTGAAAATAGTTCTACCAGGTGACTCTACCATCTTACTCCTAGCAATTTACTCAAATAAAATGATTCAGCATGTAAAAGAGTTACTTGTACACCCAGTTTCACTGAAGCTCAATTCACAATATTTAAGATACAGAATCAACCCTAATGTTCATTAATGGATGAGTAGATAATGAAACTGATACACACACACACACACACACACACACACACACACATTGTAGAATAAAAGAGTGATAAAAGCGAATAAAATCTTGTCTTGCAGCAGAATGTTTGAAAATAGAAATTAAGCTTAGTGAAATAAGACTGTTCTAAAAAAGACAAATATCCATAAGCTTTCCCTTGAACACCTGGAATTGTGCAAGCTAATGCAATTTGGTGAGTCTATAAAAAGGACAGGTCCAGGGCAATCCCCAAAAACCTCCACAAAACAACCCAGCCCCATTTGTTTTTTTACAGACAGCATGTACTATAGCCTAGCCTGGTCCATCCCACATCCCATCTGGCTCTCATGCACACCCATGGGTGCTGAATCTTCGCCCAGCCCGACCCCCACCCCAGACACAGTATATACATGCCTACAGGTGCTGCCACCTTGCCAAGCTTAGTCTGCCACCCATCCTGGCTCTTGTGTGCTCACTAGGCCTTGGCATTAACTGGTATGCATGAGGACTGGACGTGGGCTGGGCTGGGTGAAGCCTCAGCACCCATCTGTTCATGTGAGAGATGGGACCCAGGTCAGAGCTGAGGAGGCAGCTGCATCCAATGGCATATGCACTGAGTGGTGAATATAACAAACAAAATCTGACTCTGACTGGCTGGTGCACATCAGTACACCAGGTGGGGTGTTTTGGGAAACTCCCCCACTAGATTTCTGGACTCAAACTTAGCCACAGGAAAAATCACAAGATATGTGGTCCAAGCTTGGAGTGCATATGTCGGGATCAGGCCTCCTCAGTAGCTGATGTCTGTGCAGTGGACAACATGCCCAGATGCACACAGAGGGCACAACATTTGGCTCATTTAGTTCAGTAGAACAGGTCAAGTTTCTTCTAAGAGAATGGAAGGCAGAACAGATTGGACCACAGTACTAGCCAAGTTTTTGCAACCTGTTCCTGTGTCTGTGGATGGAATTTATCCACAGACCTTGTCAAGGTGGAATTTACGAACCAACAGACCTTAAAAATTTTTCCCAACCTTAGTGTGACAAAGGCAATGTCTCAGTATCAAGGCCACTCAACTGGCACTCTCGGGATGTTCTTTCTCACATCTGGATCTCACTTCCAGGTGCTGATATAGTTTGACAGTAAGGAGTGATTGATTTATAAAATTTCACAATAGGAGGAATTAATGTTAAATTGGAGCATATTTTAATTCCAATTTGCTCAAGGAAGTACTTTCATTTTCTGCTTTACCTTGATGCACTATAAATATATATTATTAGACATAGCAAGTCAGATCTGTATTATTTTTATGACATTATCAAAGATCATTCTGAATAAGTGTGTTGCTTTACATTCATAAACATGATAACCTCATAGCACTCCCAAACATACAATTCCTTACCTTTTATTCATTTTTCCATAAGTAGAGTTAAATAAAATGTCAATCGGAGATTATAACAGGGCTACATAGGGAAAGGATGTGCTGATTGTGACCATAGGAAGATAATAAAAGAAAAAGTTGAGGGAGCACACTCCCAAGGGAGAAATGGAGAGACGTTATCAGTGGAAAATCTACAGAATGAACAAAAAAACCTAGGGCAGCTGAAAAAGAGAGGAGGGAAAAAACACGAAAACAAACAAATAAAACACAAAAATCAGTGAAATAAAAAGACTTTTTGAAAAAGATAAGCAAAACTGATACACCATTGGCCCAAATAAGAAAGAAAGTGGCTGAGAAGACCCAAATGAAATCAGGCATCAAAGAGATGCTGCAATGCACACCATCGAAATAAAAATAACAATCAGAAATTACTACAAACAAATCAGAAAATGAAGATTTCTAGATACATAAATTTACCACAACTGAGTCATAAACACATAGAAAACTTTAGTATACCAATAAACAAAGCAGAAACTGATTCAGTAATTAAAACCCTCCAAACACACAAATGCCCAAGACTGTATGCCTTCCCTGCTGAATTCCACCCAAATTTTGAGAAGCTCAAATTCTTTTCAAACTATTAAAATCAATCAAAAGGAAGGGAATCAACCCAAACAATGTCTATGAGGTCAATAACGCCTAAACTTCAAAGCCAGAAAAAGGCACAACAAAGAAATTTATAGATAAATATCCCTTTTGAACAGAGATGGAAAAATCATCAACAAAATACTAGGTAATCAAATTCAAACACCCATCAGAAAGATAATTCACCAGGCCAAAATGGATGCAACCTTGATATGCAGGGATAGTTCCACGTATGCAAAAATTAATGCGATGCATCGCATTACCAAACTGAAGAATTAAACCACATCATTATCTCAATGCCTGAAAAGAAAAAAAAAATTGTTAAAGCATATCATTTTATGAAAAACTTTAAGCAAACTGAGTTCAGAGGAAATATACCTCAGCAAGATCAAGATGATGTATGATAAATTCACTGTAAACATCATAGTAAATCAGGAAGAATTGGAAGCATTTTCACTAAGTTCCAGAACCAGATAGGAAAAGCAGTCTCACCACAAATGTTCAACAGAGTCCTAAGAGCTTTAGCCAATTTAGCCAGAGCCACTAAACAGGTCAAATCAATGCTGATGGGAAAGGAAACTGGTAGTCAAAATATTCCTATTTGCAGATGATATGATCCTATATTTAGGAGACCCAAAAATTTCACTGATATTAGTAAATAAAAAGGAGAGTTGGTAAAGCTACAGCATATAAAATAAACACACAAACATCAATAGCCTTTGTATACACGATTCCATAGCTATTAAAGGACTTGTAAAATCAGTCCCATATACAATAGCTCCAAAATTTTCAAATCCCTTGAAATATATCACATCAAGTATGGAAAAAGTCTTTACAAAGGAAATTACAGGGGACTGGTGCATTAGCCTAGTAGCTAAAGTCCTCGCCTTGCACCTGCCAGGATCCCACATGGGCAGGGTTTGTAACCCAGCTGTTCCACTTCATTTCCAGTATCCTGCCTTTGGCCCGGGAAAGCAGTAGAGGAAGGCATAATGCCACACCAACACGGGAGACCCAGAAAAAGCTCCTGGTTCCTGTGTTTAGATAGGCTCAGTTCCAGCCATGGCAGCTACTTCAGCAGTGAACCAGCAGGTAGAAGATCTTTCCCTCTGTCTCTCCTTCTCTCTCTCTCTCTCTCTCTCTCTCTCTCTCTCTCTCTCTCTCTCTCTCTCTCTGTGTGTGTGTGTGTGTGTGTGTGTGTGTGTGTATCTCCAGGATATATAAGGAACTCAAGAATCTCAATAACCAAAAACCAGGCAACCCAATTAAAAAGCTGGCAAAGCATATAAATTAGCCATCAGGGAGACTCCAATAAAACTACACTGTGCTTTCACCTCACCCCACTTAGAATGACGAATACCTGAGAAAACAATGCCGGAGATCATGTGGGGAAAATGTACCTGACGCCACTGTTGGTGCAAACCCAGACAACCATGTGGAAGACAGTGTGGATATAGCTCAAAAATCTGAAAAATCGATCTCACACACAGTCTGCACACTCTACTTCTGGAAATTGACCTAAAGAGATGAATCAATTTATAAAAAGAGTTATGTAACACCATATTTATTGCAGATCAATTAACAGTAATGGAAATCAACCAGATGTCCACCCACTGATGACTCGATAAAGAAACTGATACACACACACAAACACACACAGCACACATAACACACACACCACACACACACACGGTGAAACAGTGAAATAACGTTTTTTTCTCAACAAAATGGATAGAATTGGAACACCACTATGTTTACTGAAATGACGCAGTCCCAAAAAGGCAAATATCATAGGTTTTACCTAATATAACTAATATGCAGAGTGCAAAAAATGCAATATATGTGAGCAAAACTGATATTTTGAGATCTGACAGCTGTATACAGCCCTTGTCTATACCCCTAGGAACATTCTTTTCCTACTTAACACTTGCTGGATTCTTTATTTAGCAAAGGGCAATGCCTGTGATTATAACCTAAACTGAAGGTATGTCATTGTAAAAATGAAAAGAAAAGTAATATATGACAGAGAATGGAGACTGGGTAGGCACAAGGAGCATAGGAACGTAGGTGGTAATTGTCAGTTATTGCTTAAGTTTGTATATATGAAATACACCAAATCTGCCCCTTTCTACAACCCAGGAAAATTTTAACTAAAAAGAGAGGTAGACAGCCTGATATGGTAGTATATCAAGCTAATGCTCTGCCTTCCAGCCAGTACTGGCATCTCATATGGGCACCGGTTTGTGTCCTGGCTGCTCCTCTTTTGATCCAACTCTCTATCAATGTCCTAGCAAAGCAGCAGAATATGGTCCTTCTCAATCTGCACTCACAAGAGAGGCAGCAAAGACGCTACCGGCACCCAACTTCAGATCAGATCAGCTCCAGCCGTTGCGGCCATGTGAGATGTGAACCAGCAGATGGAAAACCTCTCTCTGTCTCTCCTTCGTTCTCTGTAAAATCTGCATTTCAAATAAAATAAATAAATCCTTAAAAGAGAGAGAGAGAGGAGCTCAGTCTTGTCTCTATTCTGACATACAAGGAGTTCAGGAAGCTGCCATTAGGCCACAGCCAGGATTTAACTAGGAGAGAGGTCTCTCAAGTGTTAGCCACAACACCCAATGCCATTTGCTTGACTCCTTTCCTAACCTAATCAGTGTGAGTTTTAGATTCAGCTCAGTATCATATAATTGTAACAGAGTAAGTCAACTTTTGGTCCCTTTCATGGATTGGGAGACTTCTGTGCTGAGGGCCATTCGAGTTATCCTAATATAAGTCACAGGCCATAAAACCTTTGCCTTGGCAGAATCAGACCAAAAAGTATTCATAGGACACAGCTTGAAATAGTCAAATAAACCATTTTGAGCAGGTCATTTTCCTGTGTCTATCACATCTCCAAACTACAACATGGTAAATTTAATCCATCTGATTGGTGAGAATAACAACATACCTTGTTAGAAACACATAATGCTTTACTGAAATGAAAAGTATGCTCATGCAATCATACTGGGATGAATGTGTTATCTTCGAAATGAAAGAAGCAATGCAATATAAGCAAAACAATCTACAGTTTGAACATGAGCGTTGTGTTCATTTTATTTCCTTACTTCCAGTGGTCTAAATGAAATTATTTACTTTATGATAGGGTAGGTTCCTCATCTCTGATCAGGAACAAGAGCTTCTAACATGTCTTTGTAAACTGTTACTTTCAAGCACTTCCAGTTAAGTATCTACATATCTACTTTCGCATTAATCAGATACCATACTTGAGAAAACATACAGGAGCCAGCATTTGTTTTTAATTACATTAAATCCTGTTCAATAGATTTGGAAATCCTTGGCACTGGCAGTGACATTAGCAAAAAGTATTTGTTCCTAATGATTTTCAAACTGGAGGAAATGTTAATTATACATTTACTGAGAAAAATAATGAAACGATTTTTCCTTAACTAGAACTAGCTGTTTTATTGATTTTAAATTGTTTTAGTCAATCTCTAGTTGACATTTTTTATCATTTTTGGGCTCTAGCGGACATGCCTAAAATGTTTATAAATTAGTTACAAAAACTTCACATCCACATATCTGCTTGTAAAGTAGAGGGTATTCCTCCTGTGTTGCACAACTGAAGTGCATGACTGCCACCACTGGATGGCAACCAAATATACAGAAACTCTAGCACGGCTCAGAGAAACAGCTTAAGGAGTCCTGGCATTTCAAAGGGAATTCAAAAAGAAAGAAGTAAACTCATCCTGATTGTAAAAAAAAAAAAAAGTACTTAAGAGTACATGAATGAAATGGCAATTGTTTAATGAAAACACAATATTTCTCAGTAAATCACAGTTTAATATATTTTGAGAAATAATATAGTAATAGCCTCATTCTGATTCATCAGAACCCACTCAGAGTAGTAAATTTTTAAAAGTTCAGATTCCAAGGTACTTCTTTGATGCAATCTTTATTTGAAGAAAAGATGGGGAGGAATAGTAAAAGGATGTTGTTTACTGGTAGATTTTAATGTAAGCTGTAGCTTAAAACCCTTAACCCTTGGAAACAGTACAAACCAGTTTCATCCCACAGTCGCTGAACTTTTTATTCATATGAGCTGCTGTGCATGCTTTACTGATCTGAGATGTGGTTTCCTCATATGTAATTGAGGACAATGTACCAATTACATGGAGTAGGTAAAAAGAGAAAAGGAACTAATTTTTAAAAAGACATCAACTGTTGTGCCAAGCATATGAAATATACAAATAAAATCATCATTACTACTTTTCCAGTAACAAAAATGGATATTTTATTTATGTTTGACGCCTTCGAAAGCAATCTTAACCATGTGCTTTTTATGATGTTACGATTTCCTAAGGAACTCCAAACATATAAAAGTTTAGTGTTGTTTACTGTCTTACGCCAAAGAATTACACTATTTTCTGTTACATGCAAAGACAGTGACCCATCTGCATCACGTACGTCCCAAGTTTAGCACGTGCTTTGTGGTAGTGATTTTACATACATCATATTTCTCACTACAGACCTTTATAGGGAAGAAAAAAACAAGAAATCAGAGATATATTCCTTTCCTTTTTTCCTCATAATAATTATTTATATGTGACATAGACTTTGACAAATAAATAATGCTGAACTATAAGCGAAATAAAATTGGAAGATAAAGCTCAATAATGAAAGTATATATGGGGCCCGGCGCGGTGGCGCAAGTGGTTAAAGGTCCTCGCCTTGCACGCCCGGGATCCCAAATGGGCGCCGGTTCTAATCCCGGCAGCCCCGCTTCCCTTCCAGCTCCCTGCCTGTGGCCTGGGAAAGCAGTCGAGGACGGCCCAAAGCTTTGGGAACCTGCACCCGTGTGGGAGACCCGGAAGAGGCTCCTGGCTTCGGATCGGCATGGTATCGGCCCGTTGCGCTCACTTGGGGAGTGAATCATCGGACGGAAGATCTTCCTCTCTGTCTCTCCTCTCTGTATATCCGCCTTTCCAATGAAAAATAATAAAAATAAATCTTTAAAAAAAAAAAAAAAAAGAAAGTATATATGATTTGTCAAATAAAAACATTTTATAGAAAAAGTAACAGTTTGATAATGTCACTGTTGTTTACCCCCAGAGTTGAAATTTACTTTAAAAATCCCTAAATAACAAATGTGAAACATTAGCAAATCCCAACAACATAAACTGTTGAACTGCAAGTTTTGATACCATTGTCACGAAAACAATGCTGTGGGGTTTCTGCAAGAAAAACTTAAAGCTTAAATTTACAAAAGGGTAACAGTGAGAGAAATGTAAAAGAGAAAAACAAACTGTTTAATACAATAAAAAGTCAAAATGGAAGAACATAAGGTACAGAATTAATGAATTGGGAGACTTACAAGATTCTCTAAGAAATACATTTCTAAAGCAGATAACTGAAGTGAAAGCAGAATATATTTAAGCCAGACACACAGGAAAAGGATGTGCTTGACAGAAGTAAGAAGAAGCTCAAAATCACAGCGCATGACATCAAAAAGCATACACAATAATACAACTAGTTTTGAACTGATTGAGCATAACACCACTCAGTAGATGAAAACAACAAAAAGGACAGCGAGTGACATTTAAAAGTGCACAGGTGGATTGAGATTATGGCCAATTCTGAATGTCAAGCAAAGGAGGTTGAAATTGATCTGGCACTCCATGGCAAACACTGGAAAACTTTAAATAGACTTGTTTAATGATTATATTTTCGGAAAACTGCCATGTACAGTAGTCAGGACAGGACATGGAAACACGTGGCTAGTGAGGAGTCCGTACAGCAGAGATCCTAGTCAAATGCAAAAGGAAAAAAGATTGGGAAACATGGCAAAGATCGGGAGATCCATAAGGTGATGCAGCTTTCAACTGTATGCATGAAGCAAAGAAACTGACCCAATGCCAGGGTTTGATTAAGTACTCAGTTTAACAGCAGACTGATATTTTATAATCTATCATTGCCATATAATATGGATTCACATATTCATGTCACCTAACTATGCCCATTTTATCCACATTTGAGGAAGGAAAAGTTAACTCCATTTTGCTTCAGATCGCAACACTCCCCAAAACTATCAACGTAATCCAGCACATACGAGGTTAAGCAAATTTCTTTCTCATCAAATGAATAGTAGTTCAAAAAAGAGAAATCAACAGAGGACACAAGGAAAAATACAAAGAACAATTTTGTTTTAGGTAACAAACTCCACTTTCATTAAATGGTAACAAGGAATAGGAAACATACCTTTTAAATGAAAAATGACAGATACTAACAGAAGTATTACCCAGTAAAAGAAGCAATGCTGATGGGGGAGAAGGAAGAAAGGAAATCTCCCAAAAATGAAAAAGAAAAGGCCTACATTGTTTATGGAGTAATAAATTATGCACAGATCTCAGGGTTAAAGGTTAGCCGGAAGGGCCTTAAAAGCACTTTTATTGGGCACTTCCACATTATGATGTTAAAGTAGGTGTGTGCTGGCAGACACTAAAAATGGCTTTTGAAGGATTAAGGAAAGAGAGACCTAATTATTTTCTGATTGCAAGTTGCTGGCACTGGGTTGGAATTTGAACAAGTAAATCAGCCTTCATCATTGTCTTTGTACTCACGTGAGTTTTGTTTCCAGTCTTAAGAAACGTTCACACATAGAGTGTACACAACTACCATACTGTGTCTGGAATGGAAACACTCAGCCACTCATTCAACTGTTCCTCACAGACAAGGGACTGACACAACGGAAAGCAAAACAATAGAAGTAACATGAGTTCTGGCAGCAGATTTTCACTTCCAGATGTACTCCTTGTTACTGAAAGGATCTTTAGATGGAGACATAACTGGCCCAAATCCTTGTGCATTCCTGGGGCTTAGGACCCAGGACAAGCAGATTCAAAATCTGAAAAGTCAGAGAACGAATGGTGGTGGTACAAAATGCATAAAGAGCCACGTGGTATGAAAGTGGTGGGAGGAGACGAACCTGCCTCTGTGAGACCCACACACAGAGACCTCCTCAATGAGCCACATTCATACATTTAGAGGAAGTGCCAAGTATGGGGAGACAGGTGTCCAGACAGCAGAGAAGCTGGACTAACGCAATAGAGAAAAAAGATTGAAGCAGACAAAACTCCCCACTTGCCTCTATGAATTTACAGGTAAAGTGGTTAGAGCCAAGTCATTATATATCAGACTTGGCAGCAAGCTAGAAAGGTGGACATGTCAGATACCCATAATACATTTACCAAAAGGGGCACAGAGATGTTGAATGAAAAGTCATGGGAACCTCATAAATTCACCTTGCCAAATTCATCTCAACACCTTACTTTTTGGAAAACAGAGACTGTAACAAACATTCTAAATAGGGCCACAGTAAGAACATACAAAATATTTGATTGAATAGGCATCAGTGAGTTTTGCTCTGTATGCTAAGACCCCACATGGTTGTAAAAACATTATTCAATCATTAAAAAAAAAAAAAACACTGCCATCTACAGGAAAATGGTCTCAATTGGAAGATGTCATATTGAATGAAATAAGCCAGAAACAGAAGGACATATATCACAAATTCTGCCCTGTGTATGGGAGCTTAAATTTAATAAACCAAAAAAGAAGAAGGAGGAGGAGAAGGAAGAGGAGGAGGAGAAGAAGAAGAAGAAGAAGAAGAAGAAGAAGAAGAAAGTAATGTCTGTCTGAATCGGTATAGCTAAAACACAGATTTTATAAAACTTTAATACCTTTTTCAAAGCAATGGTTCAGAATACTTTGCTAGTGCCCATCGCGGTAGCACAGCAGCTGAAGTCCTCACCTTGCATGTGCCTCAATCCTATATGAGCGCTAGTTCTAATCCAAGTGGCCCCATTCCCCACCCGGCTCCCTGACTGAGGCCTGGGAAAGCAGTCGAGGATGGTTCAGAGCCTAGGGAACCTGCGCCTGTGTGGGAGACCTGGAAGAAGCTCCTGGCCATTGCGGCCATTTGGGGAGTGAATCAACAGATGGAAGATCTTCCTCTCTGTCTGTGCTCCTCTCTGTATATCTGATTGGTAATTAAAATTAATAAATCTTAAAAAAGAATGCTATATGAGTATAGATATAATGGCCTCTAATTACTTTGTAATTTGCAACATATTATAAAATGCTCATTTCTGTTCACTTATTGTATAGAGGCACTGCGAATATTTCCACTAAAGTAACATCTCTTTTTGCTTTTTACCTATTAAACTGCTTAGTCAGTGAAATATTAAGCCTTTTACTATGGTGTAAATCTGAAATAAATTATGCAAAAAGTGAAAAAAAGAGAGAAAAGAGGAAGGAAGGAGTGTCAGAGGGAGGACTGAGAGGAGTGTCACTGCGGTCTGAGATTACACCCACCGACCCCATCGGATCTGGTAAACAGTCATTAAAATGTTTGAATAAGAAACCAAGTCACATTCCCTTAAGTCATAGCTGTGTGTGCCTCTTCCTTCTTCAACCTTAATGATGCTGGACTCAGTTGGGGTCTGGTGATTATGGTCCCATTTTCACTGTGCCTATCACAGCTGATTCTCACAAGACCCCTGGTACTCTCATTTATGGAATAAGCTACCAAAAATACATCTCAGGTAAATGCTTTCAAAGAGAAACATTTCAAAGTAAGGGATCCCAGAGAAACGGCCAGATGAATAAGCTTTAGAAGGAGGTTACATTTACTCTTCATTCTAAAGGAATGCGAAAAGAAAACCAGACCAACACAGAAATGCTTGCCTCCTAAAACACAGACATATGAAAAGCATTTGGAATGTCTGGATTAGAAATACACATGGAAAAAAATAGAGGAGCACCTTAACGGGTGCAGAAAAATTCACACTGTGAAAAAACTTATAAGCTAAGAATTATATTGTTGAAACTGTACATAATCACATATAAAGAGAATTAATTTGTGATGGAGGGGGCAGGTAGAAAGAATATAAATTACAAAGACAGATTCTACAGTGCTACATGTATAAATATAAAATGTTACATATATTATTCATTTATTTATTTGTATGTGTGTATGTCTCTCAATACTCACAGGTTATTGCTTCTAGGACCTTCCCTGACACCATGGATACTAAAACACACAGATATCCAAGTCCCTTACATAAAAGATACATGCATACCTTTCTGTATATTGCAAATAAATTTAAAACACCTAATACAATGTAAAAATACATAAACAGTAGTTAGAGGAATCACCTTAACAGCAGCATACCAAAACAGACAGGCTTAAGATTTATGATGAAATAATATATATTAAGAGAAATATACCAAGTACATGTCTTTCCATACTCTTGCTAAAAATTATGCACCACAGTCTAACTCAATGCTTTAACAGTATTCATTTTGGAGAACTGTCTTTGGGTCAGAGAATAAGAGTGAACTCAGCAGGCTGGCAACCCTTCTTACTGTCAGGCTTGCTTTGCCTTTAGAGTTTAGGCTTAGGATCAACAAGGTTGAACAGAGAAAGCAGTTTGAGAAAAAAGGCCACAGTAGCAGCCACTCTTTCCTGTGGAATATGCTAAGGCATTCATTTCAAGAGACCATTTTGAGAGACCTCTAACATATCATGCTTCCACGTGTCACCTGTTTTATGTAGACTAAAACACAGGTGATGCTTTGGAGGTTTTACATTTTTTTCTCATCAAGTGAAGAAAACCTGATTTGAAATGATTCAACCTCTTTGGTTTCGTATCAATTAAGACTCATTTGCTCCATCTCTTCCCAACCCTCAATCACTGTTCCACACGCATGTCACTTTCTTTAACCATCATTCTTGTCCGCTACATGTTGGCTGTCCTCACAGTATTGAACAGTCTCTTATCCCTTGTTTCTTTTCTTCAGCTGGTTCTTACTTACATTGTATATGTCTGTGAATAGCCCTCTGTGAAATCAGGTTCAACGAAGTACATGCTTCTTCAAGAATCACTCTCAAGTGAGGTGGAGTATGGGATACTGGAACATGAGATGAATGCTTTGCAAAATAGCGCTCTCAGCTGGGGTCTTGCTTCCTCTGGCACTACTAAGTCACAATGGAGCACAAATGCCACCACTGAGCTAATGCCACTACAAGGCAAGGCCTGTTCTGGTGGATCTGACTCATTATCAAGGCCTGCGAAGGGGTTCTGGAGAGCACTGTATGGACACTAGCTGTGGCAAGCGAGTGGATAAGGCATCAGCCATGAGTTGTAAAATTCCAGTAACAGGGGAATGAAAGCAACAGCTTCCACTCCTATTACTGAACAACACTGCCTTCCAAGTGCTTCTGTAGCATCTTCTGTTGGCTCCCTGCCTTGCACCATCACATCACTCACAGGCTCTCACAAGTGGGGTAATTCCTAGGCAATAAGGACCAGCCACATCTAGAGAGAACACTGCAACCCACAATCTCACACACAGTAGATAGTCAATAAATTCTGGATAATAATCAGCAGAAAGAAGCCTAAAATCCTGTAA
Source organism: Ochotona curzoniae (assembly GCF_017591425.1). Taxonomy (NCBI): domain Eukaryota; kingdom Metazoa; phylum Chordata; class Mammalia; order Lagomorpha; family Ochotonidae; genus Ochotona; species Ochotona curzoniae. Next base: position 14,756,922 of record NW_024466502.1, read on the forward strand.
CAGAAATTCTTCAAAGAAATTTCTTTAAAGCAGTTAACATGCTTCAAGAATTCAAGTTACTTTCGGGGCCCGGCGCGGTGGCGCAAGTGGCTAAGTCCTCGCCTTGCACGCCCGGGATCCCATATGGGCGCCGGTTCTAATCCCGGCAGCCCCGCTTCCCTTCCAGCTCCCTGCCTGTGGCCTGGGAAGGCAGTCGAGGACGGCCCAAGGCTTTGGGAACCTGCACCCACGTGGGAGACCCAGAGGAGGCTCCTGGCTTCGGATCGGCATAGTATCGGCCCGTTGCGGCTCACTTGGGGAGTGAATCATCGGACGGAAGATCTTCCTCTCTGTCTCTCCTCTCTGTATATCCGCCTTTCCAATAAAAAAATAATAAAAATAAAATCTTAAAAAAAAAAAGAATTCAAGTTACTTTCATTCATTTGTAGGCAGTAAAATATCATCTGCTTCATGTAGATGGGCAAGAGACAGATCCTTGATGTTCACATCTTTTATTAAGTACCCACTGGACTAGTGCAGTTTCATATTGTACCACCTGTAAGCTATTCATCAATTTCTACTGACTTAAAAACTAAACCTTTTTTTCAGTCGGTGAAATTCTCATGAAGATGAACAATTTGTCATCTGAGCTGTTGCAAAACTTCTAAACAGGAAAGCAACACATTTGCAAGTAAAATGGATAAAAAACTGGTAATTATGAATCAGAAAAATATAAAGTATTAGTCCCAGAGCGGAGGCCTAGCAGCTAAAGTCCTGCCCTTAATTGTGTCAGGTTCCCATATGAGTGCTGGGTCTAATCCCAGCAGCCCCGCTTCTCATCCAGCAACCTGTTTGTGGCCTGGGAAATCGGTTGAGAACAGGCCAAAGCCTTGGGACCCTGCACCTGTGTGGGAAACCCAGAAGAGGCTCCTGGCTCCTGGCTTTGGATTGGCTCAGCTCCAGCAATTGAGGCCATTTGGGGAGTGAATCAATGGACAGAAGATCTTCCTCTCTGTGTCTCTTCCTCTCTATGCATCTTTCTAATAAAAATAAAATACATCTTTTTAAAAAATACAATGTGTTTCCCAAGAGCAGCATTAAAATTTTTCTCAATAATAAAAATATTACTAAAGATTTTTGGTGACTGGTTCCCAAAAGACAAACTGGAGAGAGCCTGATAATTTATGTTAATACATGCACTAACCAATCAACTTGGTGTGTGTGCATCCTAAACCTTTTGGTGTTGACTTGGATAGAGTCCCAAAGCAAAGCGGACTTGCATGTCTGCATGAACAAAACTCTAATTAACTGCCCAGCCCCGAAACTTCTGCACGCTTTCAACAGTTTCATCTGTCGGTCCAGACGAGGTATGTAGTTTTGGCCAAAGGCTATTTTAAAATCAGATCATTTGAAGACATCATCTTCAAAAAGAGTCCTTTATCTAAAACACATATCCGCATTAAAAAGTATATGTTAACATTTAGCTTCCTGTTGACAGTCATTTCAGTGTAATTTATTTCTATTAAATGGAATAAAAATGTCATAAATAAGGCATAATTTTGTTTTCCAGGTTGTTTTTTCTAAAGATGCTATGCTAGCTACAGGCAGCACCAATCCTTACCTTATATTTATTTGCTGTTACTGAACCATCTATTATGATCACGATTTAGAAATCCCCAAACAGCAATTATTATGCAAAGCGCTACAAACTCCATTCTATATGTTTGTAAGAAAGAACCGAGATTTTAAAATGCATTACTTCCTGTGTACTCTTACCAGCATCAATGTTGTTTAAATAATTAATTTCCATTGGTGATACTAAATATCTTAGGAGGAATAGATCGATGCCTTCATTCCAGAAATATGAGATACAATTCTGTCTTTTCCAAAGGGTTCATGTGTTTGAGATGCACAATTCATTTTCTAGAAGGTGATCTGTATATCAAATGGAAGCCTATTACATATCAAATCTGCTTTGAAATCTTCATTGTTTCTACAGTAAGATATGCCATATCACGAAATACAAACTTTCCTGTAATACAGACTTCCCTATTTCTTTAATAAGTCTCAATTCTTAGAAAAAGAGCTAATTACTTTAAAAAGTATTTGTGGTGTCCTAAAGTAGTGGTTCTCACTTTTGAGTACCTATTAGAATTATCTATAGAGTTTCTGAAAATGCAAAATTAAGGACCATATTCTCACGGTCTCTGATTCACTGAGTTCTTGGACCTGAAAATTCAGGAACCACACTTCAGAAGCCACTACGCTTAACAAAAATAAAGTGTCACTAAGAGTCACAAATTCTGCAAGTTCTTCTACTTAAGATCTTTTATAAAACTTGACTGATATTGCTAAGGCAGCCAGATGGACATGAGCCTCTATATGTAAGAGGGGCTAAAGTAAATGGAAATTTTTTTAAATAAAATGGGAGTATTTAATAAAAACAGGGGAATGTTTGTGGGATGGGGAAGCAATCCTTGAAAGCAAGATTGGCAATTTCTTCTATAAAATAATTGTACTTGTTTAATAATCGCATTAGAATGGTTGCAGCCTCTCTCACTGGGGGCAGTATAAAAGCAACCTTCCCGCCTGCACCAAGGGTTCCTAGGTCTAATAACACTGTATGATAATCCTAGGAGGACTTCCGGGAATTCCATAGAACAATTTCCAAAAGAAGGAGGAGGAGAAGAGAAATTGGGCCACCCATAGTCATATCCATAAAAACCGCAGCCCCAAAATGGACTAGGAATTCCATTCTTTACAGAGATACCTGCCTGGCCAATCAGGTATATTTCTGTTCATTAAATCCAGCTACTTTTGGGCCTGGCGCGGTGGCGCAAGTGGTTAAAGGTCCTCACCTTGCATGCCCGGGATCCCATATGGGCGCCGGTTCTAATCCCGGCAGCCCCGCTTCCCTTCCAGCTCCCTGCCTGTGGCCCGGGAAAGCAGTTGAGGACGGCCCAAAGCTTTGGGAACCTGCACCCGCGTGGGAGACCCGGAAGAGGCTCCTGGCTTCGGATTGGCATAGTATCGGCCCGTTGCGCTCACTTGGGGAGTGAATCATCGGATGGAAGATCTTCCTCTCTGTCTCTCCTCTCTGTATTTCCGCCTTTCCAATGAAAAATAATAAAAATAAATCTTTAAAAAAAATCCAGCTACTTCCTATCTTATGTTTGAATTCTTCTTTGTCTGATGACAAGAACCTCTAAGCAGCCATCTCCCGTAGAAGTACTTCTACTAAACATCTGTTTTAATCAATACATTAGGTGGAATGAAAACAAAAATACATTATTGTCTAACTAAATGAATTTTTTAAAATCAGAGGAAAGTAGAATGCTTAAATATATGTAAAATAAAGCAAATGCATAAATTTCAGGAAATGAAAGTAAATGCATAATCAACCACGTGCTGGCCAAAACCATTCCAGAATACAAGGTTTTGTATTAAAAAGAACGAAATTGATTTCTATTCAATTTCATATGCCATTCCATGTCTTTTCAACTTTTAAGACTAATGTAGCTCTATAGCAAAGTACCCCATGCTCTCTAAAAACTCCATCATCAAAGAGTTTCAAAATTCATGCTACATTTTACTGTAAAACAAATCACCCAGTAATAAATTTATGTGTGCTCTAATGGAACTACAGAAATCATATTAATCAGTTAAGAAAAGTTATAACCTTCAATGGACTTTTCCTACAGTGATCTTCTTTCCAATGATGTGAAGAGTGGCAGCCAGGACAGCTGCTCAGTTCTCACAAGTCATCCTTTTACTAACTCTTTACTACTGGTCTACATTCAGAGCAGAAACTGTCCATGTGCTTTTTTATGACACAATTTTTTGCTCAATGAACTTTAATTCAGACATTATAAAAGTATGTAACAGATTTTCATTTACCTTTATTTTACTGAAAAACTACCTTGTATTTTATTTGAACTACCTAGGTCTTTCAATATATTGTTCCTAAGCAAGATATCTTTCTGTATTTGGTAAAGATGCATGATGATTTTCTGTAACACTTACTTGAGTAAGCTTAGCTGTGTCTTGAAAAGCATATCACTGTGTTATTGTTGTGCTGCAGAAGGTAGCATTGCCAGCCTGTTTCAGAGTGACAGGTAACCCACCAGCCACTCTGTTTCTGATCCAGTTTCCCTCCAACACACTGAAACAGGCAGAGATGATGAACTGAGTCTTGGGTTCATGTAGACAACAAGGATGGTGATCCCAGCTCCTGGTTTAGGTCTGTCCCAGCCCTGGCTACTACAGCTATCAGGGGAAATAAGCCAGTGCATTGAAGATATGTCTGTCTGCGTGAGTCTGTCAGTTTTAGAGTAATTAAACCATTTTTTAAAGAAACATACCATAGCATTTAATTATCGATGGAAATTTCAGTCGTTCCTACTTTATGCTAGTAGAAACCACATGTTATGCTCTTGCTTCCATACAGGCATATTTCACAAAGGTTGTAGAAGACAGAATTAAAAGATAATGTTATTTTAGTACAAAAAAAACATTGGAATCCATACACAGCAGGGACTTTGAAAGGTTTTATTTCTACTCTGATGGTTAACTGATCAACTGTAAGCCTAGTCAGTGACTATTTCCAAATCCCTGCTTAGGCACTTTCTCTCTTCTTTTTCTTCTATTTCTATATTTCTTGATTATTTTTGTATTCACATTTTAACTGTTAGCTCCCTTTTGAGAAGGCCTATATGTTTTATGGGTACAAGATACAGTATCTTTCTCTTCAATTGGACTATTTAAAGAATAATCTATTGAAATATAAGCATACTAATTCTACTTCCAAATGAAATAATCATTTAAGGTATTACTAAGAAAACAACTTCCACTTCTAAACCAAAACACCTTGCATTAATTTATAGTCACTTATTTACTTCACATGTTTGGTTTCCCAAGTGGAAGTGATCAGATCCAAGAGAAAATTCACTCAATTAGAACAGAAATTCAACACAATGAACACATCTCATTTAATAATAACAAAACTAAGGAGCTACTGAATGTTTACCGTGTGCTAGTTAGTGTCCTCTATGGTTTATGTGATTAACCCAGCTAATTTTCCAATAGTTGTAAGACATTAATTCCAGCCACCCTGTGAAGACAGAAGCTGACACGCTTAAAGGTTAATGAATGTGTATGCACATAAGACCATAATGGGGCCTCATCTTTATAGAGAAGGAGGGAAACCTGGATCTTAAACGTATGTTTGTAAGCAGTGTCACTAGCTTTCTGGATGAATATTTGCTCAATAATGATGACAGAGAGTTTAGTATTAAGTAGTCAAAACCTATGAAGCTGAAATGAAAGAAGGATAAAGACGAGAAAACACATCCTAACAGAGTGTATACAAATGTAAATAATCCAAAGCAAAGGACACTGATTTCAGACCATTTCATCCAAGAAGGCATTTGTTTCTGCTCTTTTAGTTTTCTGTTTCCAAATCTGTTGACTAAAACATCATCCAACTTTTAAAGGTTTTGTAGTAACTCTTGAAATTATTATTCCGTGCTCATCTGCTCTGTTTCCTAAGCTACATGAGGGATAGGCCCAGTGCAACTACAATGTATTCCCAATGTCTACACTAACATGTCAGATAGAATAGAACCAAAGCCGTTTGTCTCACTCTTATTGTTGTATTATATAATTTTAAATACAAATAAGTAGAGAAGAGTGCAACAGCCACCTATACCCATTATATAACTTCAATAATTCCCTCATGCTTCAAATGGACTAAAACTCCCTAATCCAAAATGTGGGGAATCACAAATGCTATGAAGACTTCAGGTTTTATTTAGATTCTGAAGTATATTTAAACACAGAATGATATATCTTGAAGTTGGTAAACACTTAAATATGAAATTTCTTTACATTTTATATGAATCTTATATGTAGATGTATCCTAAACATAAACTTTATATGATATTTTGGGTGCTCCAAAAACTTAACAATTTGGAATATTTAGGGTGTCAGATATTCCAGTTGAAGAATCCTCATCATACTGATAGTATATTCCTCTTGCTCCCAATTACTTAAATATTTCAGAGAAGCTACTTCAAATGGGTGAATGGACTCATCAAGTAATGAAATGGCACGTCGTTCAATTTGAAAGCCTATGGAGCTCTGTGCCTCCCTTATGCCAATGTCTGCTTTGATGGGCATGCACTGTGAATGAGTGTTCTACCTAATCTTAGATTACAAGTCTGATGGCGCCTGGAACAATGCCCTAGATGCCTTTTTATGCTCTTAAAGATACACTGCAGCATCTTAAACACACAATCTGAGTGTCTGGCTCTCACTTGCTTCCAAATGCCATTAAAGTACACAAAAATAATCATCTTTCTGCTCCAATTTCATCTGAATAAAAGAGAAAACACAGTATACCCCTCACAGATTCTGCAGTCATGTTATACACATTAAAACAAAAAAAAAACTGAAAATTGATTTTGAGTCTTTCAGGCTGACATTTACCTAAGTATGAAAAAGAAATGTGGTTGAAACAGCCAAAAGAAAGAATGTAACTGAATGCTCATAGGACAAGCAGGATACGCCTTAACTCATTCAACGTCAACGAGAGAGACTTTGGAGGGCTCTTGCGCTAGAAGTGATTATAACAAGCAGCAGGTGAAACTTGTCTAAGAAAATGAAAGGCAACCAAATCCTGTAGCAAAAGCTGCTTAGCAGGAGAATGAGGACATGAGGCTTCATTTGAGCCCAGGTTGTAGTTCATCAAAAAAGGAGACACAGGATGCAAACAAAACAAACAAACAAAAAACATAGGGGTCAGAAGGAAAAGCCACCAAAAGGTCTCAGCAGCAAGGCAGCTGAATGTTCCCACGTGCTCCTTGTAGAAGGATGGGAGTGCGTGCTCTGACTTACCCCACAGGGATCTAGAGCACCAGCTCTGAATACGTGCCAAACCAGGAACATTCCGTTCAAGCAGAGTAAATCAGCTGTCTACTTTAGAAGCTTCGTTTCCTTTACTGCGTCTTTCTCATTTTGTGTTCCTTATCTCTGTAGCACCAACCTTTCCACTCTAAGAATAAGGGTGTCAGAAACACAGGTTGGAGGATAAGAAAGCACAAAATTGGCAAAGGACCTGAAACTATTCATCAGTGCATCCTAGATAGGCTCCAAGAATGAGGTAAAATAAACCAGAGGTAAAAATCAGGGACATAAAGCAAATTTCAGCCTTTGGGTGTTTAAATGGGATTGGACATTTTCATTGAATGTCACAGTTTAGGGAAATAATCAGTCCTCCTTGAACCAACTAACAGGGAGCAGTGACACCAACAGGGGACAACAGCATCCTGACAGCCAACCTGACAGCCAACCATGACTTCCTCCTAGTGACAGCGCAGAAACTCCCTGAGCAGTTCACTGAAACAATGGCCGCTCTCAAGGCCAGTTCTCTAAACACGATGAAAAGTTTAGCAAGATACAACTGATTATTAGGGCAGTCAAGTGGAAAAGAAAGTATGAAAAAGATGTCTCCATTTGGAAGATATGCAATTGTAGTCACATTGATGGCACATTTTTAGAACACATAATTTGAATAATAACCTGAGAGGGATGGATATGCTAGACTTTAAGAACAGATGGCAATGTCAGGGCTTGGAGCACAGTTGATGGGAACCCCCGGTCCTGAAGTCTTACCTATTAACAACCCATAACAAGAGATCAGGGATAAGTATCTGCCAAAACAGTGTGATAGGGTAGACAGGAGTGGGCTGTGCAGTGGGACAGCACAGAGCCAAGAACCTTGCAAATGTATTTGATGTTCATTCTGAACACCTCATTCACCCAGTCTTACACTTGCCTAGAAGAATGGGGAATCTGTTGTGCAACAAATCCTACAATCCCTTATAATATGTATAAAGTGGCACTTTCTTTTTTCTCCTGATTGAAAGTCGTAATTCAGGCTTTTTTGTGCATGGCCAGGTTGTTCCTCCCTTTATTCACCTGTGTGACTAACATGATTCTAATCTGAAACACTTAGGGTTTGAGTTCTTTAGACTGCAGCTCACAAACAAGTCTCTCAAAGAGCATACTACGAACTACATATCTTCTTAAAGTCAAGGGGGAAAAGTTGACATAGGTAGAACCATGCTTTATCAAGTTTTCCTTTCAGACACTGAAGTTCACTGTGGAGTCACACATCACCTACCAAATGGGGATCACTGAGTAACATCCCCAAAGTTGTCATGCACACGAATTTTACCCTCAGAGTTATGTAATTTTAAAAAAATATGGATATTTTGTCACGATAAGCATTTTTAGACTTTCAGGTAACTCAGGAGCTTTTCTGTATAAGGGATTATAGTATAGGTCAAGAAATAATATGCATCACATGTAAATAATATGTAAATGCACAACGTACTGTAGCAGTCATAATGCTTTCAGAAATTTAACATAGAACACACAGGAGAGGATGTATTCCTCTGCCAGCTACTCTGCTTCTGACCCAACTTCCTGCTAGCATGCAGGAGAATCCTGGATGATAACTGCAGTGTATGACTTCCTGCCCTCTTGTGGGACATCAGCACAGAACTGCGGCTCTTTGGCTTCAGCCTTGACTGCCGTATTTCAGGAAGAAGCCAAGAACTGTAAGATCTCTCTCATTCTGTGTGTGTGTGTGTTTTAACAATGAATCAATCTCTTTAAAAGTAAATTTGGGGACTGGCACAATGGCATAGCAAGCTAGTAATCCTCCCAGGGCACAGTCTGTCATTTGGGCGCCAGTTCGTGTCTGCATGTCCCACTCCTGATCCAGCTCCCCACTCATGGCCTCAGAAGCAGCAGAAGCTGGCTTACGTCCTTGGACTTCTGAACCCAAGTGGGAGACCAGAAGAAGCTCCTGGCTTCAGAGGGGCTTACCACCACTTGTTGTAGCCATTTGGGGAATGACCCAATAAATAGAAGATCTCTTCTTTTTTTCCTGTAAACCTTTCAAATAAAAAATAAATAAATCTTATAATAAATTTCCTGGAAAACTGTTTTGGTAATATTAGAAATTTCAAGTTTTTTATTAAACAGCTGAGGTGGAGAAGTCTCTATACCAAGTTTTTTAAGCAATGTTCAATTTTAAACTAAGCAAGTCAGGAAATTTTTATGATAGAAGTGATTACCATTTGCCTAAGGCTGTGGTAGCACAGATTATGCCACAACCCGCAAAGGCAGATTCCATGCTGGAGTGACAGTTTGAGTCCTTGCCGCTCACTTTCTAATCCAGATACTGCTAACACTTGGAAAACACCACCAGAGCTCTGGGCCCCTGCAACTCAGGGGCAAGACCCAAATGAAACCAGTGGCCCCTAGCTTTGGCCTAGTCCAGCCCCAACCATCTCAATCTCTCTCTCTCTCTCTCTCTCTCCCCGACCCACCCACCCACCCAACTTCTGCCTTTCAAATAAATAAAACAAACTGTGAACACTGATGACTATTGGGAAGCTACAGTTAAGCCATATCATAAACCTTGTTGGATAGGCAGAATTTGAAATGAAAAAAATGCAGACTTGTGTTTACATCATGAAGAACATGCTACATTTGCACAAGAGACCTAGGACAAACAACCACGTGCTACCTTAGTAAAATTCAGAACAGTTCTGAAACTTGATTCCTTTTAAAATCACTTCATAACACTTGGGAACAAACTCATTTTTTCAACAGAAAAATACAATAGAATGGTGTTGGGCATAATGAGCCAACTTGTCAGATAGACAATGGAGTAAAAGCCAACTGAAATGAAAAAGAGGGTAAAAAACTAAAGCCTGAGAAATTGTCATCGCTTGGATGGAAAGGAACACCGACACTAGGGTCAGGATCAAATTTCAAATTTCCAGGGTCTTCTATTATTAATCTTATTTTTAAAATCCCATTACAATCAGCTGGAGAAAAAGGGCAACCTCATCAATGTAACTGGAAAAGAAATTTGATGCCAAAAGCAACATTCAGGAACAGTGACTGAAAGAAAGTGAAATAGAAATACTGTGGCGTGCCCATTTTAACAGCTTTCTGCTAGTTCTTATTGCAGTTGTAAATTCCCATAATGAGGTACTGGATTGTCTGTTAATCATAAAAGCAAAGGAAGCCCCGGTAATTGTGGAATTGCCACCTGAACTTGAATATCCAGAAAGGCAGGCACAAATCATCACTCACTTTGCAGTTACAGAAAACTGAAAGCAGGATTAGGACAGAACAGTCTGTTTCATGATGAAGGAGAGGCAGATAAGGGAGGCGGAGTTCATGGCTTTCAGTAACACATATTCATTTCAGATTGGGAATTTATTGACTTGTTGAACCCTAAACTACATTAGAATAGATAGTGTTAATGTATCTTCTCAAATAATTTTAATTTAGATTTGTTTTAAAAATCCAGCTCTTTGACAGGTATCTGAGACATTTTCATTGACAATCACAGAGGAATTCCACCTCTTGTGAAGAGTACAGGAGAGATTCCACCCTATGGAACTGTCATGACATTGAAGCAGTCTTTGTGCTGCTCCTATTCTGCGAGGCAGCCTGTCTAAGCACATGTATGATCTTATCAATCACTTCCTAACATGTGCCTGCAGGAGAAGAAATCTTGCCAAAAAAAATCACTCGGCTCTCATCATAAATGATGGACTCAATCCTGGCCACAACGCACCCTAGTGAAGTGTTTGGCATAATTTCCCCAGAATGAACTTGATGAGTATTATAAACCATCATAAAATAGAAAAATAATCTATCATCCCCAAACGCGATATGCATTCACTCAGTATCCACTTTCTGAAAATTGAATGGCACTGTTTACCACAACAAATTGCAGGTCTCTGAAATGAGAATCTGATAAGAGGAAGGCTTAGCGTATTTCATTACAATCACTGCTGCCCTGCATTCTTTCCCAAGGAGAAAGTGATTAATAATTTAATATTGTTATAGTCCTTAGGACTTGGCTTTACAGAGAAACCCTCTTAGATATATTCAGTTTTTAATATTGAAACATAGTCACTAGTGCTTTAACTAAGTTACATAACTGACTAAGAATTAGTAGAAAGCAAATGATAAAATACCATATTTGACAAAACACATTTTTATGATTTTAAGCAAACAAAACATTAATAGCATATAATCCTAGCAGTATATTGGTTTTCATTAATAAATATATGTGGATATTGCACATCTAAAAGTAAAAGCCCAAGCAAGTGTTGTGGCATAGCAAGCCAAACCACCACCTCACTGGAATCACACAGGGGTTCCAGTTCACACACCAGCATTTCCACTCCCAATCCAGCTCCCTGTTAATAGCTTGAGAAAAACAGGAGAAGACAGGCCAAGTGCTTGGGGCCCTCATTCCATGGAAAAGATCCGCATGAAGCTGCTTGCTTCCAAATTGTTTTTAATTAAACTCCCCTCCTGCAGTACACTGTCCTAAACTTAGGCACTTAACAATTTTCTCATAACTTTTCACAACTACTGAATGTGCAATCAACATTATTATATATTCATAGTTTATTCAAATCTGTTTGTGAAATATGTACTATCGTATTTCTAACTATTTTAATTTAATGCTTGTTTGAAATAATTCCACTGAAATAGATTTAAATATGATTAAGTCAGAAGGTATATAGCATCTCATGATGAATATACCACAGCCAATCAATCAATCATATTTAATGGATATTCTGATTTTAGCAGAGTATAGACTTTTCAAAAATTCCATTATAATTTATATCAATAACTGAGTCATAAATAAAAAGAAAATGTAAGGCTTTTTCTTAAGAAACCAAACTACACATGAGATTTTCAATATCAAATAGAAGAAAAAAAAGCCCAAATGATTTACTTCAGCAAAAAGAGGTGTGGGGGGGGGCAGTATTGTGGAACGTTAGCTTTGTCCACTGCTTGCAAAGAGTATATCCTACATCCAAATGCTGGCCATTCCACTTCTGTCCTGGCTGTTCCACTTCTGATTCAGCTTCCTGCTAAAGGGCCTTGGAAAGCAGCAGGTTGATGGACTCAGTAATTGGATCCCTGCCACCCCCAGTGGGAGTCAGAAATGGAGTTCCTGGCTCCTGGTTTCAGCCTGGCCAACCCTGGCTGCTCCAGTCATTTGGGAAACGAACTAGCAGACAGAGGGACTCTTCTCTCTGACGTTACCGAGCCCCCGGTCTCACTAACTTTTAATTAAATGAACAAAACTTTACTTTTTAATTTTACACTTCAGAACCATAAAGTCTTGGTTGAACCGAGTGACATGATATCTATAAACACCTTAGTGTACTGTCACTAGTATCCTCACTTGGGCAATAGGCAACAGATGGTAGTAAGAAGCCAAAAAATGTGAGACTGGCCGGCTGACCCTGCAGACAGACTACAGGGAGCTGGGATTGGTTGGCAACTCATCAGATCACGGATGAAACAGCAAAATACTCCCCAAGAAGGGAAAACGTCTGTTTAAGATGATGAGCACAAAATTATTTTAGGAAAGGTCAAGTAAGTACTGACTGTTTGCAGAGGAGTGGCGTTTCTCTGTACCTGGCAGTGGCAACTGGCGGCCAGGGCGGCACATGTAAGTGAAGGCTAGAGCTGGAAGCACCTGAGACTGCTAAAATGGGCTGTTGATCCCAAGAGTGGGCACTTTCCACAGAGAATTCTTGCTATAAAAGCTTTATTATAAGCAAAACATTACATGTGAGAAAATACATTCTTTGAGTTGAAATGCTATTTCTCTAAAAGGTTTCCCCAAGTCTTTGATTTCTCTAATGGTATTTTCCACAATACCAACCTCAGATCAAATAGTCAAGAGCATGATGAAAAAAAATAATAAAAGATTCTTGTGACAGTATATTAAGATGATATAAAGTAACAATGTAAAATATTACATAGATGAATGTCATAAGAAAAGACTTCATCAATTTTCCTGGGATAGCATCAGATCATGCAGAAATATAATTATACAAAGAAAGTTAATATTTTGTTTGAACAACCTAAAGACACACATTTCACATGGAAATGCAATTTTCAGATTTAAAATGCAAAAGTCTTATGAATGTGAAAACTCTAGGAATTCAAAATGTTACATGCTATGAATGCTTTCAATAAAAGATACCTATATATTTAGGAAATTCTCACTCCCTAACATCCCAAACAAGCCATGATAGTTAAATATTTTGTTTGGTTTAATATTAACCTTAGATCTTTTTCTGCTTATTTTAAAAATTTGATATACTTAGATAGCAATATAAAATAACTTACGCTATGAATAAAAATAATCGTATGAAATCAGTTAAAATTAAATTAAATGACTTAATAAATGATATAATTCTTACTTAAGGCAATTCAGGACTTCAAACACAGAAGATGAATTCTGAGTCCATCAGTTCTCAAATTATTTAACCTGCCTTGTTCTCAAAGGTAAGAAAAAGATGATAACATCTAGGCATCCGAAGGAATGACCCCTGTGAAATTCTAAGCTATTGGATGTTCAGCATTAGGTATTACTATTATAATGAAACTGTAATAAAAGCTACAAAATTGAAAAATGCTTTGGAATCTTTTAATTCTTCTTATCTTAAGAACTAACATTACTGTGGTAAAGAAAATTCCATGCACTGAGTCAGGGCAGAAGTGTGGCATGGCAGTTCCCGTGCTCTTATATCTGCACATCTCGGGCTCTAGTCCTGATTCTAATTTACAATCCAGTCCATGTTTCCGTGGGCCGTGGCAGGGGGCAGGGGATGCTTCAATTACTTGGATTCCTGCCACCCACAGTGGACTGAGTTTTTGGCTCCTGACCTTCAGCCTCATCCTGCCCAGGTTACTGCAGGCTTTGGAGGAGTGAACCAACAGAAGGGGACTCACTCTTTATCTCTCTCTCAAAAAACAAATACACGCATAAGCAAATAAATGTAAAACATGCAAATCTCTAATAAGGTGGACAAGAAACTATTACAGGCGACATATGTGGGAACAGTAAATGGGCAGACGGGACATAAAGACAGAGGGAGAATTTCCATAGGCTTTCCATAATGTGTAGCTTTTAAAATTTGTAGCATGTAAGCATATTACAACATTTTTTAAACAATTAAAATTTAAAAAACATTTTTCAAAAATTTAATTTGTATTTCAGGAATGTGTAATGAATACGGAGCATGATCATCCAGAAATATGTAAACAGCTTTTATAACATAAACTGATATTAAAAGTTAATCACATTACATTTCATATAGTAAACTTGCTTGCCAAATAATGTTTGAAATGAACATTACTTTTATGATCACTTTTGTGACAACTAAATTTATCTGCGTATGGAACTATAAATAAGAAACGTTTGAGCACTAGCCTTGATTTTACAGATGGCTCTAATGCAAAAAATAAAGCATATAATTTAAAAGAATACTTTATATCTTAATGATCAAATTCAAACACAAAGCTTCATTATTCCACATTCTGTGATAATCGCTGGCATAGAAAAATCAGAGTTGTACTGAATCCAGAGAGACAATTTAAAACTTTCTCAAACTCAGCAGGTGACCAAGAGTACAACCAAGTTCAGAAGCAATAAGTGATCAGAGAAATTCTAGACAGGAAGAAATGCAAAAGTGAGGTTTTACTCGTAAACCTGTGAACAACTCGCAACATACATGTACATGTCTCAAATAGATCCATGGAAGTAACTTCTCACGTGAGCACATACGTATACACACAGCTGCCCACCGCTCTCCTATTCCTCTGTCGCTGCAGAGATAAAGAGCCAAATCTCAATGGATCTTGCATAGACAGTCAAAATTCATGGCATTTCCTCACTTTGTAAGATTCATGAAATTAAGCAGAAAGAACATTCAAGATGTGATAAAAAGACATGAGAAATAATATCACAGGTGAAAAAGAGATTTGACAACGTCACAGAATGATCAAATTATTTTAACAAACATAGAAGGAATTGGTCTAAACTCTGACCTGTGAGACAAAGTAACTCAGCCAAGATGTAGGAAAAGAAAGTGATGGTGAACGCAGCCACTGAGGCAGAAGACTCAACACACAGTACCTGTTAACCACGTCTTCTCCATTCCAGCAGGGAAGCCCCTCAGCCGCAGCTAATTCCTTAACACAAAGCTGATCAGCCAGCACTCCATAGAAGGACCTGTATAGCCTCAAGCTGTTGATGAATTCTCTGCAGGGAAGAAAAAATACATAATTAAAACTAAAACCTCACAATAAATGTGAAGATAAAACGCCCGTGCTATTTGGCATGACGTTCAGAATACAACTTTTAATCTTCTCTACTTTCACTTATTTAAAAAACTTCTAACATAACCCAGACACACTTTTTTTTTTAAAAGAAATAAGAAATGTCAACATGTGAATCTATTCTTTAAACAAAAGTTTTCCAGGCGTATGGATTTCGGTCTGAGAGCTTGTGACCACTGTAGATGGATGCAGAACACTCACTGAGGGCTATCATTTTAATTCTCCTCCTGAGATCCTTACCAGTAGCTGCCACATAAATCTCAGTATTAGTTCCTTTTCCATCTTAAAAAAAAAAAGTCAGAAACGTGCAGCTTGCTGATTGCTTATGAATGAAAACTTCAGAAGACTCACGTTACATATTCGCATTCTTTGTTATCAAATCATAGAAATTGGCATCACCACTAAAGATGGCTCTAAATCCACATACATAAGATATTGTTGAAGCAGGAAAATAAAAGTTGCTGTAGGAAATATTTTGAATATTCAAAAGACGCTTTGCTTGCCACAATACTTCCGACTTCCTGTCAATGATGAGAAGCAAAATAAAACAAAAATGCACTTTTCTTTTTATTTTAAATGTAGCATCAAAAACTTCTAGCTGTAAAATCAAGGCTTTAAAGTATTAAGAACTTGAATTTAACATTTCAAAACATCAAGTCCCAAAGATTTTGTTTCTGACAATTTTGATATAAACAAATGTTTTGAAAATGAAATGAAAATTTAAAATCTGACATAGAAGACATGCAAACACACTAAAAAGTGGGAAAAATCATGCTTAGTGAAATAAGCCACACCCCAAAAGACAAATAGCATACACTCCCTCTGATTTGTGTTAGCTGAGCTACAGTGGGGAAAAAGGACATGTAGGAGTTAAGTTGACATCTTGGGACTTGGTTTTCATTTATAACAGTTATTTATACACATGTGGAATAATGGGTTTTCTATTTTCTACTTGTTGGATTTTTTATTCAGTGGAGGATTAAGCTTGTGGTGACCAAATTGGAGCATGTTATTAAAAAAAAATAAAAGGAACAAAAGTAAGAAAGGAGGAGTTTAAGAAGGGTAGATGAGAAGTAGGATGAAGTTCCTAAAAGTGTATATATGAAGTGCATGAGAGCTGCTCCCTTTATACAAATAAAAAAATGGCAAAATGAAGAAATTCTTGAAGTGAGCAGCAGGAATGTAGTTATTGCAAGATCATGCTACCCCCAGTGAAATTTAAAACATAACCCCTTTTAAACTGAGATTTTTAAAAGCAGTCACTGAAAAAATATAGCTAAAGCAACCATAACTTTTAAAAACTAAATCTGTGGGCCTGGCACAGTAGCCTAGCGGCTACAGTCCTTACCTTACATGTGCCGGGATCCTTCATGGGTGCCAGTTCTAATCCCAGAGGCCCCACTTCCCATCCATTTCCCTGCTTGTGGCCTAAGAAAGCAGTCGAGGATGGCCCAAAGCCTTGGGACCGTGCATCCTCATGAGAGAGTCAGAAGTGGCTCTGGGCTCCTGGCTTCAGGTCGGAGCAGCTCCAGCCATGGCAGCCACTTGCGGAGTGAATCAACAGACAGAAGATCTTCTTCTCTGTCTCTACTCCTCCTCTCTGTATATCTGACTTCTTAATAAAATAAAAATTAAATAATTAAATCTGATGGGTTGGAGCTTTAGCAAAGCACGTTAAGCCTCCACCTGCAATGGCTACATCCTGTATGAGTCCAGGTTGGGGTTCCAGGTGCTCTGCTTCTGTTCCAGGTTCCTTCTAATGTAACTGGCAAGGTAGCAGGAGAGGCTGAAGTGTTTGGGCCCCGACACCTACACTGCCTTTCTGATAAATGAAATAAACCTATAAAAATTATGATATTTTTGATAGCACTATGATTCAACAGAATTATTTTTATACTTCTGCTATTAGTTCTTTTGCAGTTATTTGCAGAAATTGATACTGCTGATCTAAAGCAAGAATATATATTATTTTTGAACATTAGAATCACAGAAATAATAAAGTTGCCATGCTTAGTATTTTCTATTTAGCCAACACTTAATAAATCCTGGCCAAACAAGGATACCAATGAATAAAAAAAAAAGAAGAAGAAAAGTGGTTGTAAGAAACATTGAGTGTGACTCAGTTCATAACACACACTTAATTCAAAAAGCTTTATTTTCCTGCAGTTCTACTACAAATGGATGCACCACTTGAGTAGACTGCCTCCATGGTGGAGACATCTTACTCACAAAACTGCCCAGCTCTTATTCGGCAGCTGCTAAAACAGAAATGAGCAAGACTGTCATTTCTGCAAAGATAAGCTTCAATGAAGGAAAAGTCGTGTCTCCCATCCTGAATTTTCTCTATAAGTGTACACATTTAGATCTGTAGTCAACTGGCAACAAAGAGATCAGGTGCAAATGGCTACCATGCTGAGAGTTCCAGATTGATCTCATAAAAACGAAGGAATATTTCGTGGATCTCAGACTGCCTACAGCAGTTTCTGTGTCGGGAGCCCTAGTTTCCTTTCCCCTTACTGATCAATAGATCCTTAAAAGGAAAGGTTTCCGACTGCTCTGTCCCAGTTTCTTCTCTCAGTGCCTTGCTTAGCCCGTCTCATCATCCTCCGTTTGCATGACTATGTCTCTCTCTGTACACTCAGGGAGTGTGTTCCTTGGAGGGGTCTTGAAGTAGCCAGGCTCAAGAGAAAATTCTTCAGGGGGAAGCTTTATCTACTTGGGACAAGGGAAGGAAGCAACAGGGAGGCAGAGTTTCCTAAAGAAACTGTCTCTGTAGAAGCAGTTTAGCAGGGCGCTTACAGGAAGTGTCCAGGATGCACAAAGTGGGCAGCAGAAGGGCACTTCCTGGCCAAGTGATACACATCTTCACCAAAGATGAGTTACAAAACCCTGATTCCAACTGGGGAGTTTTGGGGTGTGTCAGCAGTATGAGTATAAATGTGTATTGTAGGTTTTCCTGGAACATCTTCTGAAGGTGAAACTCTAACAGGTTAACTCTGAGAATCTCTGTCATTACTCCTGCACCTTGCCGGTGTTAGCGAGGGCAGTGAGCCATTGGGCTAACGGAATGTCCAGCACTGCACAAACACAGTCGTTTCTTGCAGTCAACTTGCCCTTTCCCCGAACTTAAGGGCCCACAATCAGCCAGACCTACTATTGCTGCTTCAGCAACAATCAGAAAACTTCCAACTTCATTTTAACCCAGCTTCCGAGCTAGCAATCCCACCCCTGCCGTGAATGGCTTCCGTATTCTAGTGATGCTATCTTCCAGAAAGCCTGCAGCCTGCTGCCTCTGACTCCTCTGTCCCCAACAAGTTGACCCTTGAATTGAGAGCACAGCTCCTGCTTCTCATGTTCTCCATCCCTTGAATAAACACCTTTGCTCGTTTACCTAACTTTCAGTATTCACTCTGTGACACTTAACCAGAAAATCACCAAATCCCCCTTAGAAGGTAATTGAAATTGGTGGTGGTGGCGTGGCACTTCCAATAAACAGTTAGCAAATTAACCAGTGAGTGAAAGCTAAGAAAGCAGCAGGTCTACTCATAACACGTGTGGTGGGAACGTTCTTTGAAAATCACACAGAAGACCACTCCCTCGGTTGAATACAACCAGGGATCTTGACCAAATTCAGATTCAGATTTAGTAGTCCTGGGATGGGAGACCAGGTTCAACACTGCAAAGGAGCAATTAGCTGGGGCTGATAATGTTGGCACAAGAGCCACATGAATCAAATGTGCTTGCTGTTAAATATGTGACCCTGGATCCTAGTGGACTAGATACATCACTGGAACTCATCATTCACAGACAGACCAACTGAAGCCAGGGGCATGGATAAAATCTCTCCAAAATGCATTCAAAAAATGTGGAAAGAGTAAAGAAAGACAATTTTCAAAATTGAAGCAGTACAAGAACTAGAGAATGGGGCATTCTGAAGTTAGGTGTTCCACAGTGCAAAAGACCATCATAAAACATTAACTAACAGAGTCAATCACAGTTTACCCTGTCACATGAATTGTACCTCTATTCCAGCGCAACACTTAGACTACTATATTCAGGACTTCATTTTCAACCTTACAAAAAATTCTCAATAATAGCATATTACAATCTCAGGTTTACTATATATTTAAGATGTTAGGAAAATAACTATGTGTGTGAGAGTATTTTACAATCACCAGAATAACACCAGTTAGAATTATGAACATAATAAATGCAGCTCATTAGCCTTCAGGGATGGTAGTACATATGTTGGTTGCTCATCTTGGCTTTAACACATCTGTAGAACAGAGGAACCAGATAAATTTAAGAGTAAGTATGAAAATCTGCAATGGAAAATAGGCAAGTGCTCTTGTGTGAATATGTTGGGCCATATAAACACTGGTTAATTTCTTACATGAGCTTGTGAAAGTCTTATATATGTCACCCTCTCCCCTTGCCTCCAGATTTGCAGCCCCACCTTAGCTACACCACATTCCCCATCCTGTACACAAAAGCTGCATTCTAAGTTAGCTATACAGTAAAAGTAGCTTAAATGATTCCATTTTCCTTAATCAAAGCTAGCTGCTGACTTTGCAACTAATCACACTTATGCTTAACAGATAAATATTGCTTGCTCAAGAATTCCACAACTGCACGTGAGAAAGCCAGCTGAAGTTGCAGTTATCTGGCCTACCCCAGGTAGCATGACCACAGGGCCAGATTTAGAACTGTATGTTCAAATTAACCACAATGACTCCAACCAAGCCCTCACTATCTGGCCAGAAGTCATCAAACTACTGGTCCCATCCTTTCTCCCCTTCTTGTCTTTGCCAGTGGTTTTCCTTTTTGCTGCTTCAAAAGCTCTCTTCCTAACCTGAAAATGTATGATCATTTGCTAACAATCACCCCTTCCCTCTCCAAAAATTCTTGCCTTTCAAGGAAACCTGATTTCACCAACTTCTATCACTCAAATCTGAGCCTTCAAATGAGTAACAATCTTACCTTGTTTTCAGTAACAATGCCATGCCCTTGCTTTTGAAGATCCAGCCGTTTAGATAAATATATCTTAACCAGGGCTCACAACTTCATCCTGGACACCCTGTCTCATCCCTTGCCAGTCTCTTTCCACTCTCCTCAAACACTTTAGCCAAAAATCACACACATTTATACACACTTCGCATAAAATACCTCTGTATTTACAGGATACGTGTCCAAGCTCAGAACACAACCATCTTGCTTTCCTACTTTATTCAACTCCTTCTACCATTCTTCAAAATCTTTTTTAAACTCAACCTCTTCTGTAAGTCTCTCTTGACCAATGTGTGCAGACTTCATTCTGTGTGCTGATTTGTGCTTGTTTCTTATCTAGCTTTTGTCCATGTCTGTTCACAGCCCTAGTTGTCTGTTATAGTGTAATTCCTGTTTGCAAACATAACACCTCAAGTTCTCAAAAGGCAAGAACTGTGTCTCCTCATAGCATCACATTGGAATGATAGCCAGGAGTATCAACAGGTGTAGCCAGGAGTGTAGGGGTTAGCCAAGAGGAGGACACTGGAGAATGGGCAGAGATTCCAAAAATGTAACCCTGTTCTTAGCTTGTTTTTCAGGGGGCATTCCAAGTAGAAGAGGTATCTTGAAACCAGGTACTCAGAGGGTCCCAGACCTTCACAAACAAGGAAAGCAGTATCCACTGTGGCTCACATGCTTTAAATCAGAATATAAGAAGAGGCATACTGCAAGCAGGGAGAGGAGCCCCCACCCCTTTCTATAACCTGGATACTATTCTAACTCTTGCTTAAAAAGGCCTACAAAATTGCATCTCAGGGAGGCAATTTCTTTAGGGAAATATGCATTCCCATGGTCTTCTTTGCTTGTTACAAATAAACAGGATATCCTCCAAGCAAGTCAGACTGAAAGCTGATTACTTGGCAACACCCCAGGCAAGTAGACCCCTTGCGTCCACTAACATAGGACCCAGCAATTCTTGTCGAATTAGTCCCTGATGCAATACTACTTATTATCAGTTCTAGAATTGAAAGCTCCTGAAAGAAATACATTTCAAATATGTCATGATAACTGCAGTTCTCAAAGCACCATGGGACACAGGCAGTTTGGGAAACTTCAGGGAATGTGCTCCCACAGTATGAGGAAACATAAGAAAGAGACTTTCCTGGTTTGTTGCAAGAAAAGATGGAAGAAATCTAAAGGGCAGGACTGCAAGCTGTGCGCGACTCCACCCATCAGTGTGGCTCTGGTTTATAAGCGATGTTCAAACTAAATTGTAGTGACATATTAATATTTAGCCACACTGCTGTGTAAGATAGCTATCATAATTAATGCATCACAGATATGTGGTCTCAGGAAGACAGTGCCTTAAAAATCAACTACTCCAACAGCTTTTAGTTACTCTAAGAAAACATGTTAAAATGTACATCTTGTTTTCTCCCTCAAACACTCAGATTTCTTGCTCTTGAGTGGTGCTGGCAGTTGAGTTCTCTGAAAACTTCCAACAGGACACTAAAGTGCAGCCAGGTGATCGATGATTTTATCCAATCTGACTTGAGGAAAGTGAAAACCAGAGGGGTGGAAAGACTTGTGAAAGGTAACTAAATTCCCATTTATTTAGGCACTTAATCAGTGCAGATGTGGCCATCATGTTCACTTAAGTAATTAAAACAAATTTAAATCCTAAAATGTTTGGCTAGTAGATCAAGGTCTATTGAATCAGTAAGCAGAAGAGTATGTCTGACTTTAAACACTTACAGAAATCATCGCCTTTTAAAAACAACACACCGACAGTTTCTCATATTAGAATACGGACATACAACTTCTTCCAAAATCATGCGATATGTTCACACAGGAGTTATCTAAATATTTTGACTAATCTAAATGTTTGGTGCGGGAAGCAGGGTAAGGTAAAAATCTGATCACTAATGACCAGCTTTGTGCACCAAGCTAGCACAGCAAAGCGGAAGGCAGCTGAAGTACAATTGCTCATTCATTGCCTGCAGCTTTGTTTGCCTCCAGCTTCCTGAAGGCAAGGGAGAAGCGTGGACTAGCATAGTTATTGCTTCATTGCTTCCCAGGCCCCTGAGGTCAACTGTGTGACAAAGGTCTCCTGAGATCCAGTGATAAAAAAAAAAAAAATAGAAAATGAAATGTAACCCACACGGAGGCTATCATTCCTTGGTCTGTTGACATAGGAATGCTTGACTGTTACCATAAAATTAAGCTGTCCCATCATAATTGATTTCAAGTTTTTTTAAAATTTTGAAAGTAACATGTTTTTACTAAGCATAATTACAAGACATAGGAAATCGGGGAAGAATCTGTTCCTCTCCATTAGGTAGAGTTTGTAACCTTCCCTCTGATATCCTAGTGTTTAGCATTCCTTTGCTTTCTCCATGTGTAAGCTAACAAGCAACCAGGCAAAAGGACACATAACACGAGAAACACACAGGGAGATGGTCTGATCTGTCAAAACCGGAGCCAAAGTACTCACACGTACTCACTACGTTCTCTACTTGACAGTGTATGCCATGAGACATAGATCTTCATTATTTTAAAATACTTGCATAATATTTTAGAAAGTGATTATAACAAAACATCATGGTCTATCAAATGTTTTGTAAAGCTCATTTAATAATTTACTTCCTAAGGCTCACATGTTCCTTCTATCACCTGGCCTGAAGAGTAACCACCATGCAACTTTCAAACTTGTCCAATCTTCTAGGGTCCATATACCTTAAGCATAAGACCTGAATGACATCTGATTTGACATTTAATTAAGTATTGCTGGAAATACAGCCATATTCAAGACGCACCCTTCAGGTGCCATGTGTCTTCAGCAGGGGCAATTTGTTTCATGTAAAACATTTGTAAATTACCGTGTATCGCATGTCCTCTCATTTTTTCCGGTGAGTAAAACATACCAGAGACTATCACTGACCTTGACCAAAGCTAATTATCTGGAAAAGTATTGGAGAAAAATCTTATTTTCAAATTGGGTCATTCTCTGCGGAATGTTTTAAGACCACACGTTTCTTTATTTAATGACATATATTGATTTCCTTCACCACTCCAGTCAGTCCACACATAGTACAGAATCCAAATTAAAAGCAGGGCCTAGCACGCTGTTTGAAAATATCTGCGGAACAAAGGTCAAACGAGTGGTTTGCTAGTTAATGGCCTGAGGCAAAGCTAAGGTTAATGTGGCACTAATGAGCATGCCCAACCCTGGAGAGCCGTTTGACCACAGCTGTCAAAAGGTAGACATTTCAAATGTCAGTCTCCAGCTCAGCAGAGGAAACATATAATTACATCTTCCTAGATAAGATCTACTTTCTCTTGCTGTTCTGAGCCTATATTTAATCATTCTACTTTACTCTCACTTAAGTCATACTATGTGGCAAAACATTTTTAGAAATCTTTAAACTATAAAAGTATCTAGATGTCTATGCTATAGTGATCATAGTTCTTAATCAAATGCTTAAAATAATTATATTTATATGGTTAAATAAGCCATAGCAACAGCTGAACTCTAGTCTCCTGGGCTTGGAGAGGTGGGAGAGAAGAGAACGCACATGGAGAAGCAAAGCCAAATACGGCATCAGGCACAGTTGCCCAAACATAAGTGCGTTCAAGCACACTAAATTCATATTTTATTAAAATAAAAAAATAGATTTTTTTTTCTAAAAGATAGCTCCAAAATGTGCTCCCTGAACCCCACATGAACTCACTGCGCATTATGCAAACTGTGACCTGAAGATCCATACCAATCTCAGCACTTTTTTCCCTTAAGTGATTCCAGGTTTTCCTCTCCTCCTGGGAAGTCTTGTTCACAGGACATGATTCACTTTCATTAGGAGATGGGCTTCTCCACAAAGCTAACAGTGTTCAGATGGGGAGCAGGCTGGGGAGCAACAGACACAGCAACGGGAAGGAGAAATGAAGTCACACGGAAACTTCACTGACATCCACGCAGACCCCTTTGCAGAGGGCGACTCGCAGAGAGGCGTAGCAAGACTGGCTGTCTCTTGCAAGTCTTACTGGCCATGAGCTGCCAGTTCCACCGCCATCTCTTTGCAGGAAGACTACAATCCTCTCCTTGGCTTTCAGTGGTTTTCTAAATCCAGCCCATGACCAGTTAACACCTCATTAACAAGCACCTTTTCCTAGGTTATTCTCAACTAAAAAGAACTATATAAACCTGTTGTTGAAACAAGCTTCCCAAATAAGTTCTGCGTTCCGTTTTCTATGTTGAAAAGCATTGACTGTTATCTATTAAAACTGACTTTAAATAAAGAGTTTAGGTTATTTATGAGAATAAACACTATACCCATTTTCCAAGATAAAAGAGGGTCTGGCACAGTAGCCTAGTAGCTAAAGTCCTCACCTTGCACACACCAGGATCACATATGGGTGCCGGTTCTAATCCCAGCAGCCCTGCTTCCCATCCAGCTCCCTTCTTCTGGTCTAGGAACGCAAATGAGAATGGCCCAAACCTTGGGATCCTGAACCAGCGTGGGAGACACAGAAGAGGTTCCTGGCTCCTGACTTCGGATTGGTGCAGTTCTGGCCACTGTGGCCGCTTGGGGAGTGAATCATCAGTTGGAAGATCTACCGTTCTTTCTCTCCTTCTCTCTGTATATATGACTTTGCAATAACAATAAATAAATCTTAAAAAAAAAGATTTAAAGCAAACTTTGAACATCCATTTGTAAGGAATTATGAAATAACTTCTCTACTTTAAAATTTGCTTCAATTAAAATAAAAATGGTCCATTTCTATTTGTTTAAAGAAGCACAATATTCATTATTTAGAGAAACAAATGCTTATTTATTGGCATAATTGCACTAAAAGCAACATCAAGGTTAGCAAACCAAATGAAGTATGCACCAATCTAATGATTCGAATTCACAAGTATGTCATTTTGACAAAATTTATTATTGAATGACCATATTTTTAGATTCAGTGCTTTATCTGAGATGTTGAATATTTATTTTTATGTGTTGTCAGGTATTTTCTGTTTGCCAATATTTTAAAATTGATCTTAAAATCAAGAGCTAAAGTGTTTTGAAAAATAATTTCCCTTTCCAGTTTTAGAATTTTAATTAAGTACTTTCTAACAGCCTACCAATAAATATGCTTCTTCATCCTTTCTTTTTCATTTTCTTCATTTTCCTCTTGTAATTAGATACTGACTTATGTCCACCCACAAATTTGTATGATTGATGGATAAAATACTCTCAGTATAAAGTGTTCAGACTCACATTTCCAGACATTCTGTACTGCTCAGTCCGAATATGTGTTTCCTTGGGTTCTGGTATAAAGATAAGAATTAGAGTGTGGTAAGGCACAATTAAACAGAATTCAGAGAAAATAAGCTATCTTAGCCCACAATTTTATTACTATTATTCTGCAATCTTTATTTTGAGAAATGCTGCTCTTTGTTCTTATCTTACTTACAACATTTTTTACAATAAAATAAAACATCATTGCTCAGTGTTAATTGCTATGTTTATTACCATATTTCACAAATTGTCCAATTGGTAATAACTACAAAAATAAACCCATTTTGATTAATTGTGAATGTTTTATATAGCTTAGATTGCATTTGAAAACATAAATAAGCCAAATAAAATGATGATTATAAATTCTATTTAAGGTCCCAAAATTGTCGTTCTCCGTCACTCACAAGATTCCTGCTGATGGAAGGTGAAGAAAATTCTGACCTACTGGTTTCAAAAATCATTAAATAAACTGCAAAAATACTTTTCAGAGAGATGTTTGATCTGAAAGTCTGGAATGACAGAAATACGGGCCTAAAATAAATACTGATATTGAAACTTTCTTCAAATTCTTATCTGTTGCACTTTCAAGCCAAATCAACCACTCATGATCCTTAGAGCACCAAAAGCCTTGTGCACTAGAAACCACTGATCGGATTCAAGCTTGCAGAGAAGCGGAGGGGGAAAATAAAGCAATGTCAATATCAAATTACATAATCCCTTTAGCTACATCCCCTTTTTCTAAAAATAGTTTATCTATTTGCAAGACAGAGTTACACAAAGAGAGAGGGAGAGAGAGGATAGAGAAGCAGAGGGAGTCCAGTCCTTCCACCTCCTGGCTCATTCCTCAGATGGATACAACAGCCAGTTTTAAGCCAGGACAAATCCAGGAGCCAGTAACTTCCTTTGAGGCTCTCCTGCGGGTGGCAGGTGTCCAATCACGTGGGACATTTCTTTTGGTGCTTTCCGAGGAACGTTAGCAGAGAACTGGATCAGAGGAGGAACAGCCAGGACCCAAAGCAGCACCCATATGTGAAGTGAGCATAGCACAAAGCAGCTTTTACCACTGCACTACAACACAAGACACTGGATGCTTTTCTTAACACAAATTTGAGATAAAATGTGGGGAAATTGGCAGCTTCGAAACTGCCATTTAACATACAACTGGAAGGAACTGCTGTTATCTCTTGATGCTGCTGTTCCCTGGCGAAGACAGGACAAAATACATCAACTGTGCATAGTGAATAACTAAAGGCAAAATTGCTTAAGAGACTGTAACTGCACAACAGGAACCTGGCCGGTCTTTCTGTATGTACCAGTCACACAGGCACCAGGGGAGGGACGTCCTTCAGACACAAAGGCCAGAAAATGGCCCTGATCCCTAGAGATTGACAATTAGTCAAGTACTTGTTCAATTAAAACCTGTCTTCCACTAACTTCTACATTCTTCCCTCTTATATCTCTTCATAATATCCTAATGTACTAACCTGGTCTAGAAATCTGTTTTGTCAATCCTTTACAAGTTTATCACTCTTTTATCTATAATATATAATGAAAGCATCACGGTTCATCATTTTTTTGCATTTCACTCTCATAAAACTGGCAAATACACACACATTAAATTAAACTGTTACACTCTTCAGGTCTTATCATCTATTATATTCACTGTGATCCAAGATTCAGCCAGTAGGCCCCCACAAGAAGCACTGAAGATGAAGAATCTCTCTCTTCCTTATATCTCCATGTTATCTTAGGATATATGCGCATACTTTAGAAATTTCGTTCAAATGACACTGATAGATTTAAATTGGTGAAAATCTTCTTTGCCATGCAAAGCAAAATAGAGATAGTAGTTGACAGTCTTCTTGCTCGTCAAAAGCCCCACATTGCTTCTAAATGTCATGGATTTTGCTACTCTGCTAAAGGGAGGGCATTTCACTCATTACAATACACAGACTCTACCAAAAAATTTGAAGTAATTTTTATACAATCTTATTAAAAAAAAATGACCAGGTTCAACACAGACTTTGAAACCTCTGCCTCTCCTCTTAAAAAAAAATCAACGGGAGAAAAACAAAATGGGAGCTGGATTTGATATTCTTCATGATTGTGTAGTCAGTTCTTTCTGACTTTCCACATAGAGAAGAATCAAAGGCCCATGTTTATGATGAATGGGGAAAGAGGAAAAAAAAGGAAAGAAAATATATGCTTAAGTATATTTCTTGGGGAACATTTCATTCACAGTTTAGTATCTTTGGTGGGTGGGCTGCTTTGAGCCATAGTTGGGATAACCCTGCTGACCACCCGTAGACCTTAAACTCAACTAGACTCAACACTGGCTGTTGAGATCATGTAGGAAGCAAAACAATGCATGAAGTCAGTCGCTCTTTCTCCACCATCTCACCTCTCTGTGTGAAACTCTGCTTTTCAAATAAGTAAACCTTTACAAAATAAAATAAAATAAAATTTTACTTAGTTATTTGAGAATAACAGGCATGGACTGGGGTGGGGAGGGATGGCAAAAAGCAAACGACAGTGATTGGTATCCCGAAATGCTGATTAAGGCAGGATGCAGGTTGTACAGGACATCTTACTGGGGATGCTAATTCAGGTCTCCTAAGCCTGTGGCAGGAACCCAACCACCACTGCCTCCCACAGTCTGCCTTTGCAGGCTGGCAAGCTCAGAAGCCATCCACTGGCATGGAAAACAGGCCTTTCCAAGTGTGATACATGTATCTAAGCCTACCCATTAATTCCCAGGCTAAATTCAAGCCTTGGGAGATTTATTTTCTGTTAATATCATTCTAGCATTGACAGGCTCAGTACTATAGACTTCACAAATTAGCCCAAGAATGAAAATGTTGTGGATAGAACCTGATGAATGTAGGATAAATCTCATATTCTCTAAAATAAGCTGATTTTCACCTCAGAAAATAAGCTATCAGAAATCTTTATGCAGCCAGTGATAGGCAGGTAAATTTCCTAAAATCTTCAGTAATTCAACTTAAAAAAAGAGTACCTGTTGCATGTCAAACACCAGTACATGCAGCCAAATCTAAGACCAATCAGAACCTCAACTTCTATTTCATATCAAATTATTGAAGTTCTCACACTTTTCGGCGCAAGAAGTGTTTAACATTAGATTTATTTCCATGTTGGGATTTAGTTTAAGACCCTTCGTTAAACTGCCATAAATTTTTGGCCGATCCAGAAAGTAAGAACTAACTTGATTTTTAAAGAAGGCTTTACTTTCAATGTCATTTTCAGGTGGAGCAAATTGCTCTCAAAGCAACAAAACTCAGCATGTATTTATTTACCAGTTTTTTTTTTTCTTTCTGGGAATGCTTTATCAGATTCTCAGTGGGATGCATGAACCCCAAAGGTTAAGAACCACCAGCCCACACTCTTGCCATATGTCCTCTCCGCCTTCTGGCACTTCTTCTTCCTGTGTGCCTGGTTTCTGACCCCCTGAAGATTCCAATCTTCATCATTCACATATGTCTTGACCCTGGTCAGCCTGGGCGCTCAGGTCTCCTCTGCGGCCTCTCCGGTTCACCTCTTGCCCCCTGTGCAAAGCTTTGTCACTGCCTTCACTGCCCTGGAAGCACTTACTACCATCACTTAGTAAGCACTGATTCAAGTTAAACAGAAATTTTCACATTGAAAGGGAACATGACCTTTATTTTAGCAAATTAA
This sequence comes from Ochotona curzoniae, assembly GCF_017591425.1. Lineage (NCBI taxonomy): Eukaryota > Metazoa > Chordata > Mammalia > Lagomorpha > Ochotonidae > Ochotona > Ochotona curzoniae. The sequence continues at coordinate 14,786,114 of NW_024466502.1, forward strand.
GCTTACAGGTAATAAATAATAATGGCACCTCAAAGAAGCACTAACTTCCTTTTAGGAAACAGATTGTAAATTGTCTTCTCAAGTACCATAGAGGATACTGACTTTTTCTGATCTGTGAATACTTTCATTCACTGAACACATACAATTCAGCATGAAGGCCAATATAACTCATAATGATATGCCACACAATCAGGTACCCCTGTTGCATTGTACTTCTTTAAAATTAATGTTGGGTTTATTAATAAAGTATGGTGATATATAATATTTAACTAAAAATTCACATACTTTACAGTTTCTGGCCCTGTTTTTTATAAACCAGTTTCACTTATTTTGCTAATAATTCTAAGATTTGATTCTTAAATGTTTTACTTATTTATTTAAAAAGAAGACAGTCAGAGAGACCTCCCTTCCACCAGCTGACTTCCCAGCTATATGTAACAATTGAGGCCAAGCAAGGCTGAGGCCAGCTGGGAGGAATTCACTGTGCCGCCCCTGTTGTGAGCATGCACCCAAGTGCACGAGCCATCGCTTGCTGCTTCCCTGGACACACATCAGCAAGCAGTTGGAACCAGAATGGGAAGTGGGCTATAACGCAGCACTTTGATACATGCATATGTGGAGAACTCAACAGAAGGCTTAAATGTTTGGTCAAACCCTCCCTATATGTTGCATCGAAGGACTCTGTGCATGTTTCACTAAATCAACCAACTCAACAATTTTGCTGTGTTTTTGTGATATACAAGATATTAACGGTCTTTAGTTGACAGTGGCATTTTGAATCAGAATTCATCTCTGCTTCATTCTTCTTCTTATACTGCTACAATTTCACATATCCTATTTAGCACCTGTTTTCAAGAAATAAGATTAATCATCCAGGTAGTAAATGATCTAACAAATCACGATTTAATAAACACCTTAGAATAGATGGAAGTGACTGACACAAGGCTCCAATTAAGTTTGAAAGAAAAAAATGGAAGCAAACCTAGACAACAATTTAAAATTTATTTCAAAGATTTAAAACCCACTATTTTTACATTTCTCACTTTCGCAGCTTGATATCAAAATTCTGTCTGACACTCAAAGTCTTATTTTTACTAAGCACCAGGGATGGTCTCAGTCACCCTAACACATATCTACACACACAAGCAATCCCTGAATCGTGCATTCTTGAGCAAGACTTGGCTAATTGGAATGCATAGTGGAGAACAGATGGGGTGCTAGTGTGCAGACTCTGTCTTAATTTATTGTCCTGGGGTTTTCCTAATTACCCACTTAATTGGCACAGCCACACCACTTTGAAATAATAATGTACAGCTAATTATCACCAATTTAAGCAGGCTAATAGCTTATTCTTACCAGCTAACTTCAAGAAATCAAGCCGAGAGCAGGAATTGCCACAGGGAAATCACTGTGCCTGGGCTGCTTTAGACATCTACAGGAGTGCCATGGCCTTTACAGCTGTGCTGATTTGATTTCTGTCCAAAAAAGCAAAATCGAGATGCTTTGGTTGTTGTCAAAGGGAGCAGTTCTTGCTTGCCACTCAGTGTTGAATACCTCTGCATTCACTCTGTATATCAACCACTCAAAGTCTTTCAGAAGCTCATTACTCTAAATATATATATAGGAAAAAAATGAGTAAGCTGAAGTAGTACAGTGATATCTCCAAAATAGTATCAAAGGAATTCAACTCTAGGGCTTAGCTCCTTTCTCCTCAAACTAAAAGAAGACTTGCCAAGACTGTGAATGAGGTTAGCACAATTCTCATGCAGATACACCTGCTAATGAATAAACTGCCCCTCTTGAAATACTAGAAATAGGTGAGGAGTTTGTTCGTATTAAGAGAAATACCACACTTAGAATAGAATACTGCAATTGTACCTTACACTCATTCTGTCTTTATTTTAGATCCTTCACATTTAGGTATTCTAAGTCAGTTTCACTGTAAGAAAATTCGTTAGACAGAAATTGGAGTGAAGAGCTTTCAGGAAGGGATAGGTCTTAAGAGGACGGAAGTAAGAGAAGGAAAATAGAATGGGAAGAAAGGAATCACGAGGGGCTGTGATCTCAGTCAGTTATATTGCATAGAATGTGCCCTGCCCAAGCACAAATACACCACATATTTGGTCCCCAAAACTTGAAGCAAGGTGCAAAACACTTATACCCCATGTTGGTTGCTGTCCATGAGTTGCCACCATGTGAGTGAGGCAGATGGAAATCTAACCCATGCCCGGGGGGGGGGGGAACAGACTTGGCATCTGTTCTCTCAGTGACCTCCACCAGCCTTCTCATTCATGTCTTTCTCTATCATCTCAGAAGAGAGGTGACCCATGTAACTTAAGGCATCATTGTGCAAATGTGTATGGCTCTTTTGAGATATTATTTAACACAAACAACTGCAGCCTCTGTCTTGCTCTCTGCTGGACTCTTCCTGGAGGGAAAGCAGCCACCACGATATGGAGACACAGGTAACTTTATGGAGAATTCTTCAGGACAGGAACATAAAGAAGCCTGCTACCAACAGCCAGGTAAGGAGGTCTGCTTAGGGAAGGACATGCACATCACATTTCACCTTTATTTCAGGACTGATTTTATTTATTTCAAACGCAGAGTGAAACAATACGACAGAAATGTCTTCAACCCCCAGAAGCAGACCAAGGCAAAACCAAAAGCCAGGCTCTCCAACCTGATCTCCCACTTGGGTACAGCCTCAGCACTTGGACCATTCTGCTGCTTTTCCAGGCACAAAAGCAAGGAGCCGCACCACCAGCACAGCCACCAAGCTTCCAACAGGTACTCCATTATGGCATGTGACCATTAGAAGCAGCAGGTGCTTAACCATTTGGCCCACAATGCCAGTCCCTAACTTAAGCCTTTTTCAACCCTTCTTTCTTCCAAGGGACAGCTGGCTATTTAAAACTTATTTTGGGGACCACATAAAATTTTCAACTCAAAAATTAGTTTGCTGTAGATGTATTGACTTTAGAGTCCTCCCTGTGGCTGTTTTGGTAGACTCAGATCATATGATCTTGCTAGCCTTATAATACCACTGGGAAACATTTCCCAACCCTGTGATGTTTACAGCCCCAGCTGACATCCTCACAGCAATCTCTCTTAGAGACTCTGAGCCAAATACCCTAGGTCATCAGTTCCCAAAACTCCGACTCACAATAAATTGAATAATAATTGCTTACTATTGCTTTGAGCCATTAAGTTTCTATCCTCCATCACATGGAGAGGATTATGAGTTAGCAGCAGCCAGGACAGTGACACCAGCAGGCAGATGAAACTGCCTGGTAGAGGGGATATAAGCAGGGCAAAAGCATCACCAACCACCTGGTATCTCTCAGATTTGTTTAGCTAACCTGCCACACTACTTAAGTATAGGTGATGTTTCAAGAGGTTGGGTCTCTGTCAACCATGTAACACACCTCAACTGATTTCTCATGTCTTGAAATGGTCCTGTGTCGGAACACAGTCCATAGGACAGCTGGGGGCCAAGGCCTGTGGGACCCTGTTGAAAAGAGGCTCCAGGAACGATAAGGTGGAGGGCCTCTCACGCACAGTGTGCTCCTGCCTGCAGTGAGTCCTCGGATGTGCTTTCATGTTCTCCTTGAAGATAGGAGACACCTGTGCTCTGTCTAGTCCATCAAGGATGGACAGTACTTTGATCTATTCCCTGTCTTCATAACTTCCCTGTCTTCTGACTAAGCCGTCTTGTTAGCTTCTTCGTAGTCTGTTCTTCGACATGACCTAACTGTGAGTTATACTTGAACCATTGTTTCACAAAATGTATAAAAACTGAAACTCTGGAAATAAACTTATTCACTTGCCAAAAGAGAGCACTGTCTCCCATTTCTTCAGGTCGCATCTCCTCTGCAGGAACCCGCAAGATATACTTGTAATCCTGAGACAGCCCAGGCCAATCCCTATGCAGACATTCGGGCGAATACGTGGATAGATGGACTGTCAGCCTGTGTTTCTGCCTTTCAAATAAATTGTATGTCTGTGTGTGTGTATATATATACCATAACAAGGTAGATTTTTTTTAGTAACAAGGCAGTATTGTAAAACTAGTGAAAATATGTTTTTAAGATTTATTTTAATTTTTATTGGAAAATCAGATATACAGAGGAGGAGAGAGGAGCCAGAGAGGAAGATCTTCCATCTGCTGATTCACTACCCAAGTGGCAGCAATAACTAGAACTGCTCCAATCCAAAGCCAGGAGCTCTGAGCCACTTCCAGGTCTCACACATGGGTCAGGGTCCCAAAGCTCTGGACCATCCTTGTCCACCTTCCCATGCCAAAAGCAGGGAACTGGATGGGAAGTCGGACCTCCTGCGATTAGAACTAGCACCTGTATGAGATCCCAGCGATTGCAAGGCAAGGACTTTAGCCGCTAGGCTATGGCACCAGGCCAGAAAATATTCTTTATAAATGAAGTTGTGAATGGACAATATCTTGAAGAACTCCTCACTACTAATAATCACTGTAAGATACACTTAGGCTAAAACAAAAACAATTCCAAATGAACACATGAAATGGCAAAGGGGGGAAAAAGCATAAAATGTAAGAAAATTAGAAACAACTATTGAATTTTTTATTTATTCATTGTACTTATTGGAAAAGACAGAAAGAGAGAAACAAAGGGAACCCTCCTCCACTGGGTTATTCCCCAAGTAGCAACATCAGTTAGGGCTGGGCCAGGGGTCCAGAATGCAATCTGATCCCGCCATGGAGAGATCCAGTCACTTCAACCCACACTACTGACTCCTGGGGTGCATATCAGAAGAAAGTTGCAGTCAGGATCAGAGCTCTGAATCGAGCCCAAGCACACCAATCTGAGAGCTGAACACCACAAGCAGTGTCAAACCACTCAGACAACCTCCTTCACAGTTCAGAGTAACGATGCCTAGTGGCTTGTCAAAATGTCAAAAAGCCCAAAAGGTGGGAAGAGAGTTAAGCAGTTAGCTTATGTCGTTCAATTACATTGCATAAGTGCAATGTAAATAGACAGTAAAAATTAAAAATGCATATTATGATATCTATGATTCTCCTAAGGGTAATAGGAAATGCAAGTCTAAAAATCTATCAGATGGTAGAAAGCAATTAAATGCTAAAGAACACAGGAAAAGTAGAATGGTGAAAGAGAAAAATGGCAGTTTGATGCCTAACTACTCCAGGATTTCATATCATTAGATTATTATAAGAAGTATGGATCAGGCTTTTCTCTTCAAAACTAAATATTAATTAATAAACATTCATTAATAAAAATTACTAGCTGGCAAAGGCATTAGGTCAAGCTATTTATGTCAACAGTGGTCATGTTCAGTCTCAGCACACGGTATCCCAAAATACCGACCACAGGAGCTCATAAATGTCACATCAAAATGTATCCTTTAATATATTGATTGCTTCCAGCTGCTCATTGTGAGAAAGCACAAACTTGGTAGCTCTGAAGAGCTGCTCTTCTATTAAATAAATTTCAATTATTAAGGAAATATGCATTAGGTAAAATGGAAAACCTGATTCATGGTATCCTGATTCATTTTGGTCTCTGATCATTTATCTCACTACCCTAGAAGACTCTGTTTCTTTCTGTACAGCAGGAGGCTGTACTTTAAGCGGCTGCTCTTCTCACAGTCTCCTATGTTCCAGAGACTCTCATCCCTGCAACAACTGATTATCTGTTTCTTCTGCCTGCCTGTTAATTTGCCTTTTGTCAATTTAATTCCCACCCTTACCAAATAAAACTATTACTGTTTTCTCTCTGTAATACTTGCAATGACATAGTCAAATGAATTGCTTCAATTTATAAATATAACTTTATAAAGACTTCATAAATGTAACTTTTCCTAGTGCCACACAACCTGAAACTAATTTTATAACCTAGCGTGCAATACCTTGAACATAATTTTAAACAAATTCCTACAGCACACAAAATCTCGTCATCACAGGATGTTTTTTCATCAAAATGGTTTTTTTTAGTCTCACTTATTTACATGTGAAATGCTAAATTTTCCACAAACAGAGGTGGACTTTACATTGATGAAACTACTCATACATTCTGGAATTTCTGTTTTCAGCTACTACAGAAAACACATCAAACTATGCAAAACACTAAATTATTTTGTTCCATTCCATGGCTTTTCTTTAATAGTTTTCACTTGGCTTAAATTATTAGAAGTTGTTTTTGGTAGTGATATTCTTTTAGGAACTTCCGCAAGTTAAAAAAAGCACATATAAGAAAAAATATTACAAAATGGATTTAATAAATTAACTCAGTGGAGCCAACAAGTTTTTTTAAGTTATTCAACGCTGATGTGGTTTATTCCATGCTATGTAATGCTACTTCAAATGGTTTATGAAATAAAACTAACTGAAGCTGATTTTGCACAGAAAAATTTAACATCCACATATAATTTTATAACACATATTTTTTATGAACTTTTTTAAGATGTCCAATATTTGGTTCTACTTAATTGAATATACTCTATTCTGTGGTAAAATTAATGGCTTACTTTCTTTTCTCTTTCTGGTTGTAAAACAAATGTCTTACTTTCTTCTGTTGGCCAGCGTCTCTTCACCATTCCTCGCAGAGATCTTCATCCCATGCTTCTCTTTGCTCTCATCAAAAGAACAACGAGGACTTCGAGTAGGAGATCTTACTGGGCGGCCACAAATCCTATTTATCTTTCAGATTAGAAAACAAAAATACAGTTAGAAATCATCCTCTAGCCCTTCTGAGAATATAAAATTTCAAAGGCCTAAGGAACAATCACTTATTTTTTTATACATAAATATCCATCAAAATATGCTTGCCAATGTTTTACAGGGAACCAAATTTTTATATACAGTGACCATAAAAATATCCATGTGATATGGATTTATACAGCTTGAAGTATACATGTACAAACTATGCAGAATTAGATACATAAATTAATTAACGGACTACTTTTATAAATAAAACTAAACCAAATATTATTTCTGGTTTACATTTATGATACATCACACTCTTGAACAATTTCTTAAGTGGACTGGCAGTATATGCTGCCCTTTTCTAAATGAGTGCTAGGCACAAGAGCAAATGCCTTTATAATTTTCTTAAGATCCTTTAAAATGATAATGTCTTTAATATAAAGATGTCACTTCACAGTAGCTGTATCTTTTCTGATGTGATTTCCAGGATGTCATCACAGTTTTTAAACAGGAAAACTAAAGGATTTTCTAAAAAGATTTATATTGATATTAATTTGTATACACTGTATTTTGAAAGACAGAAAGAGAAGAGAGAGATGAACAGGCACAGAGAGATATCCCATCTTGTGGTTCACATCCCAAATGCCCATAACAGTCAGGATTGGTCCAGGCTGAAGCCAAGAGTGAGCAACTGCATTTAGTCCTTTGGTACTGGAGTCAGGAACCCAAACACTTAGGCTATCACGTGCTGACTTTCAGGATGCAGGTTCGCAAGAATTTGGATCTGAACCAGGAGAGTAAGGAGTCAAGTAATGCTATGATATGGATGCTGGAATCCCATGCAGGTTGATAGCCTACTGCAGATAGTACCTCTAAATCTTTAAAAAGTTTGCCTCAGAATCATCAGTTTGGGTTATTCTAATTTCTCCTTTTTAGTGCTATGACCCTAGAAATCTGGCAGAATCCTTTCTAACCTGACTTCTTGATATACAGGGCAAAGAGGTTAGAAAAAACTATCCCAAAATTATTTTAAGACTCTTAACTTCTCTGACTTTTCCATGTAGTATTCATTCAAAAAGTTAGACATCCATTCACTCATTCTGATCCATATTTATGTGGCAACCAGGATTTGCAAAGCACATGCATCAACTACTGTAACAGACAGCAGATGTTATCTAAAATTCTAATTAAATTCTGCTCTAGCAAAGCTTACATGCCCGGAAGAAAAAACATTACCAATTATCAACATGCAATATAACATGAATATCAGAAAAAGGTGGATCCCTTTCAGCTGTGATAAGGAGTGAAAAAGAGCAGGAGAAAATATTCCATTTAGGATGAGACTGTGCATCTGTTGGCTATGTAAAAATTTCTTTCAATGCAACCAAATTATGAATAAATATTTACCATATCCCACTATGTTAGATATTAGGTATACAAATATCAAACAGCATAACCCCATGCACACATCAGAGATTAAAAAAAAAAAAAACCTTTGTAAAATGATAATTACCGTATTACATGGAAAGAGAAACCCCAAAATTGGATGGAAAGCAATAACATAATAGCACTCACATAGAAAATAGGCAGTATAGTTGCATAAGACAGTACAATACCAAAGAAGTGCACATCTACATAACAAAAACTGTATATACATAATGGGTGATGCCTAATATGGGAAAGTGGCCTAGCAAGAAGTATGGCTGGTATGAAGAGTGTCACAATGCTATGCATGACTTGGCTTCGAAGATACAGAACAAATGGAGTACAGGCAAAAAATAAATAAATAAATAAATAAATAAATAAATAAAAATTCAAGCAGGGATACCGTACCTTAAGATTTCCACAAGAAACAGCTGAGTTGGGGGAGGACAGGACCACAAGATACTCTTCCAGGAGACAGAGGGTAAACATTGATGCTGAGAGTCGAGTGGCCAAAACAAAAAGAAGGGGGCAGCAGATGGTAGATGAGCAGGGGAGAGAGCCATTTCATTTGCAGATTCAATGCATATAATCTTGTCTCAAGAAAGAATAACAGTGAAATTTAGAAAAAGGCCTGAGAAATGCAGGTGTAAGCCATAAGAGACTGACAGGAGAAATCTGACTTTCCTGGAAAGAGGGTGTCATAAAAGTTCATAGTAAAAGGAAAGTATGACTGAAGTTTAGACTGTACACAGATCTTGGAAGACTTTAAATGCAACACTAGGAAGCTTTTTTTTTTTTACTATACAAGGGCTCCTGGTGGTGGCTGAATGGAAAGTAAAATACCAGAGCTGATACTTAGCAAATGCTTCTGACTGTTGAGAGTAGAGAGACAAAAGTACCAAGGCAAGTAAACTGCTAATGGACTCTGCCAGGGGACCAGGGGGAAGAAATTTTAATTCCGAACTACAGCAGTGAAGTGTTCATGAATTAAAGACAGTAAAGTAAAATCCAAAGAGCCTGGAAGTGAGAGAAAGTGAGAAATACACATGTCATAGGCCAGAGCTAAAGGACTTAAGGTGAATTTCCAATTCCAGATGCTAAAAAATGGTCACGCGGGCATCCAAATTCATTACTAAAATATCCAAAAGTACAGCAAATATCTTAATTGTCAATAACTCCTAGGATAGGCAACTTAAGAAAAATGCTCTCAGTTGATGCTGGGATCTCAAGGCGAACACTGTTTAAAGGTGCAATGTACCATTTTCAAATAAAGGAGCAGAGAGAATGGGGAAAAGAATCTGCAATAGAGATCCAATATAGCGAACGACAGGGCCTGAGGCAAGTTTGAAACCACTGTGAACCTCACTTTACTCAGTCCCGAAATGAGAAAATGCTGATATGAGTTTAGTGAAATCTCATCTCATCCTGTGGTCCTAAAAGCATATCTGCTATTGAACATGTTCAGGAGGATGGAAAGCTTTAAAAAAAAAAAAAAAGCACCATCCTTACAACATCTCTGTTTCCACTCTCATCTTGGCAATACTTTTACAACCACAGGAGAAAATACATTAGACATTTTGATTGTATCCAAAGAACAAACACTCTCAAAGCAGATTCCAATAAACACAAGTAAATTCTAAAGTGCTTACATCTGTAGATTTGCTAGCCACTTCACGCTTTACTGAAAGGGAAAGGAAAGCCGTCTGTTACCAGGACATTAACCTGTCACCTTAGCTCCCCTGAGGTGAGCCAATTTCGGTGGCACGTTTCAATACTGTAGCATCTAGCTACTGAAAAAAAAATCTTCACATGGGTGTTGAAATTTTTCATCTGTGACTTACACTGTAATTTCCTCCTTCTTCTCCTCCCTGGTCTCTACCATCCTCCCCTGCAATCAGCCTGAAATGTCTCCAAAAAGAAAAAAAATTGCCTTGCTCCCTAATGCTTGGCTACTCCTGCTTTGAGTCCCACCGCTGGCTGCCCACTGCTTTTCAAGTACCATCTCACCTTGAAATGACTCGTATCACTTCCACTCCGGTCAAGTATTTGTTTCAACAACTCCTCATCGCTAAGTCACCACCCCCAGCTCTCACTATGATCTTGACACTGAGAAATACAGACCTGTTTTAGCACCTCCCTGTCTCTGCTCACTCAGTCCTCCTATTCACATCTTCAAAGCTTCCAAGTTTTTAACTGATAATTCCATAAAGTTCTATAAGTTTATTCCATAAAGTTCTATAACTTAGACTTCTGTCTTAGTTTGGTTTCCATAAAATAGAGGTCTCCTTTTCTTTTGCAATGGTACTTTTGAAGTGTTGATTAAAGATAATGATAATACAAGTTGAACAGCAAAACCACGTAGAATGGTACAATCAGAAAATTCAAGAATGCAGAGGTACTATGAATAATTATTAAGCAATCTGCCTTAGAAAATGAGACTCTGGAAACCATCTAGCACCTGTTCCCATAGGCAAAGGTGACTTCTTGCTTGTCCTCGGGATATGTCTAGGGTTCATGGTATTAACAGAGAAGTGAGTAAAAGAAATTATATGAACAATGACTCTGCTAGTATGTTTAAAATGATAACAACATAAAAAAAACAAAGTAATTATCAAAACTGATATTTATACTGCCAGTAGGAAACATTATTATTGGTAATCCACAAAACTGAGCTTATTCTCTCATGTTTAGCTTCATTGTTTCTCAGAAGTAATTTTGAAAAGAGGTAACTTGTTAGGGGTAGAACTTGTTAAAACTATTCAGAACAAACTTTTCTATAAAGAAAGGAAACACATATTAGTTTTATTCCAAGAAGAACAAACACAGGAAAGACGTTGAGAGAGCAGCACCTGCCACACTGGCTTCCTGCATGGATGCTGATTTGAGTCCAAGTTGCTCCACCTCCCCAGCGATGGCCTTGGAAATACCACAGGATGGCTCCAGTCCTCGGGCCACTGCACCCATGGACCTGCAACAAGCCCTGGCTCCCAGCTTCAGACCAGCCCAGCTCAGGCCATTATGGTCATTAGGTGAGTGAACCAGCAAATGGAAAATACCTCTTTCTTTCTCTTTCTCTGACTTTCAAGTAAAATAAACCAATCTTTAGAAAAAAGTTGTTCAGACAGAACACAGAAGTAGGGAGTAGGAGGAAGCTAAATTACCAACTCTGACATCTTTCCTCAAACCATGATATTGTATTAATGGATAAAGAGTAAAGGTACAGTTATCAAAACCTTGCTTTAGAAAGATCTGACAGTGTCACTATAATCAACAGGACTACCCGATCAGTAAGCTGAGAGATTAATGTAAACTAAGTAAGGAGTGAATCAGTAAAGAAGAGAATGCTGTTTGTAGAGCAGAATGAACCTGATTTGTCTGCTGATTGGTTTCTTACATGAATTGTAAGTGTCTTTTCAATTTGGTATACAGGATAAATATAGAACTAGTAACTGACTTGTGCATGTTCGAAGACAAAAAAAATGTTATGCTTTGGAGCTATCTATTCCTTGATGTAGGCAATTAATTCTCTTTTAAATCTGCTTTGTTGTAATTCCTGAAAGGCAATTCTCAATGATAGAAAACAGAGAAAAGCAGGTAAATGGACAGAGTCACCTGCATTGAGCCAATATTTACAGACATTGAAACAACGGAAGTTACAAAATGTGCATAAGAGAAGTTAAGAAAAATTTTTTCACAGGTAAAAGGAGACAGTGAGCTCAGTTAATACCGCATCCCCAATGTAACAGAGGGAGAAGATACAAGAGATTTTGGCAAGTTTGGTTAAATGGAGTGAAAAAAAATAGAAATAAGTAGTAACGGAATATCATGCCTTGAAATAACAGAACCATCACCATTTATTAATGCACGTGCAGCTTAGAAGTTCAAGGTGTAAATAATTTTAGGAGTTAAGTAAGGAAAAGACATAAAAGTCATAAAACCGCTTTTAATACTCCAGCACATTCCAGCACTTCAACAGAGAATATTTATAGGAAATTATACATTATTGAGGCTCCATAAAGCACTGCTTTCTCATGTATGTTATCTAAAAGGACTATTCTAAGTTGGCACAAGAAGCCCATCTCTTGGGAACAAGCAAATAAAGCAATGTTACAGTCGAAAGCAGAAGCACTTGCTATTGCTGTTCTGCCAGAGCTATTGCCCTGGCGTCAGCAAATTGAAGAAAAAGCTTTTGTGAAAGTGTTGTCTTAGGAGCATAGAAGATCAAGTCTTAAGTAGCAGGGTTCTCTGTGTTCTGCTCCATGTCCTTTTAATTTTGCAGAAGCTTACCCTCCATCTAGATTTTTTCCTGTAACTCTTATAAAGGTATCCACTCTAACTCATATAATATTTCAAGTAAATAAGGAAAAAAGGGAGAAAGACAGTGACAAGTAAAAGACTTCAGTAATCTATCATTAGGCCCACTTTGAACAGGATCTAATTTTGCACTGCTATGTCTGGTCATCCAGAAAGTAAACCACCAGAGGGAGCTTCTACTTTTATAGCCTATTCATAAGCAAGTACTAAGATTCAATGTGTCCAGTGAAAACCAGGTTGTTCAGGTCTCAACCAAAAGTTCAAAATGTAGGCCTAAGTGACACATGTGTAGATGTACAAAATGTTCATTAAAAATTCAGTCTTCTAGATTAATGCCACAGTGCAAAAACCGATCAGAGAAAAAATGATAAACCAACGCATAACTGGCATAGTTTGTTATAATTACCCTGTCACACAATCAGAAAGAGACTCAACATTGACAAGGGAGTTCAGTCTTTCTCTCATTCCCTTTTTCTGTGCTTTCCTTCTTCCTTCTTCAGTTAGATTTTTGATCAACAGATTAAAAACCTGTAATTTCTCAAGCATTAGTTAGTTCTAACAGATGGTAACCCATCTAAATTAACGAATCTACTTTTCTTCCAAGCAGAAAAACACTTAGTCAAACTATCTCAAATCAAAATAAAACCAAAACCAAACAAGATAATTTCTCAATATGCCTTTTCTAAACTCTGCCCCAGAAAATGTATTTTGCTTAGGAAACACCATGAATAATTGTGTATTTTTCATAGTATTCACGTGGTCATTTAGCTCCGTGTTTTGCAAATCCACTGATTGGTACGGTTTCTGCCGTGCTCTGGTCTCTACCAACACTTACTTCTGTAATATTTTGCTTCTCATTAGACTCAGTGATTTCAATTTTTAATCTTCTTTGACATAATGTTTTTTCTTAAACATTTTATCTATATTTTGACATGACACACCACTCTGGGTTTCCTTTAACTTGTACAAAAGCATCTTCTCAGAAACTTTTCCGTGTTCTTTGATTCCATATGCGCAACCTGGGGTGTGCAACGTGGAGATGTGAGCACTCTCTCGGGTCTGCCCTCATTGTTGTAACACCCAAGTGGCAATCACATTGTTTTTATTCAACTTGGCCCTTCCTGAGAGTTTTCAACTCATCTAGTTAACAGCCAACTGAGCAGCAAATCTTGGATGAATAATACACAGAAAGCAAACATGGCCAAGAGAGACTTCTGTTTGTCCCCAAACCCATTGCTCCCTTAGACTTCTCTATCTCATAAAATTACACTTCCATTTTCTCAGTTGCTTTGAAAACAGGCTAGAAGTCACTCTGGAATGCATTTCTTTCACTCAGTATATTTCTACCATCCGCAAGCCTGCCTGTAAGGCTGCTGTCCGCAGTCCTCTCGCAGGATCCCAAGATGAGGCAAGAGAGGCCCCACAGAAAAGCACTGGAGAAAGGAGGCGACAAGAAGTCAGCCAACCACTCTCTTTACTGAAGCTAACATTGAAGCTTATCTAGGCCCAGAGCACCAGTAACAGCAACTTAATTGGTCCTCCAAATCCTCACAGCTATCAATCAAGTTAAGGTACAATATTGGTGAGAACAATCTATAAGCCTGACCACACTGCAGCAGCCCCTAATTGGTTCCCTCATTTCCCCACTGCAAGGTGGGGACATTCTAAGAAGAGAAAAAAAAGGATATTTATGATGGGTCCTGGACCCCTTGCCAGCCATCAACTCAAAGTGGGGTCTCAGCTTGCCAAACCCTTTGTCAGTTTCCCCGGGTGGTGCAGTGTGCTGTGCTCTCATGAACTCCTGCATACACCAGGAGGCCCCGATCCACGGATGACTACCACATGGCTGTCTCCACTTTCCAAATCCACTGGTCTTCTAGCTGTCTTTCGTTCCTTTTACACCACCATTAGGTAAGCAGGATCATCTTCTCCCTGGCATGTGCCAAAAATTCTCATTCTGGATTTACTGTCTCTGTTTTGTATATAACTGTATTTTGCCTTTCCCAGACTTCTCTCCAAACAGCAAACCATGTGATATCCTTTAAACCAAAAAGAGATGATTCTAATGTGCTCGATGTTCTTTAGTGACTTCAAAGCCCAATCTGAATGCAAAATTTTTCCTTGGTAAAGAATACTGGAAACAAGATGACCTAGGCAGACCATCTTTGAACTCATCCTCTTATATTCCCCAGCTCTGTGTGGCATGCTGAGCAGAGTGCTGTGTGATCCTCTTTGCAGAGTTATGTTAATTATTGTCTTCTTTGTGTATAAAGTTCTCCCCTGTGATCTACTTGTGGTTGTGTCTTAAATTTCTTTATAACATGATTGAAATACAAGTACTACTTCCCAAAGATACATTTCTTGACTACCTATTTAAATCAACACACACATACGCCACTCCATTTTAACTGAGTAACTTCGATCAAGACATAAAGAAATATCTTCAATGTTATGATCTCAGTTTCCTTGACTCTAAAGGAAGTTACTTCAAATAGGTTCAGGGCCCAGCATGATGGCCCAGTGGCTAAAGCCTTGCCTTGCAAATACAGAAACCCCACACAAGCACCAGTTTGAATCTCAGATGCTCCATTTCTGATCCAGCTCCCTGCTTGTGCCCTGGGAAAGCAGCTGAGGATGGCCCAAAGCCTCAGAATCTTGTACCCATGTGGGAGACCTAGAAGAAGCTCCTGGCTTCAGCTTGGCTTAGCTCCGGCTAATGTGACCACTTGGGGAGTGAACTAGTGGATGAAAGATCTTTCCCTCTGTATCTCCTTGTCTCTGTAAATTTGCCTTTCCAAAAATAAATAAATAAATCTTAAAAAATAAAAAAAAAATTGGAAATTTAAGATCACAGAATGTAGACTGAATACAGGGGGAAATAAGTGTCCAAAAAACACATAGCAGGGAGAGTATGTTAAATATTTCCAAAGCAATAAATGATATTTGGGCTATAAATATAAGAGTAAGTCAGTTAGAATGTCAAAAATAACTCAGGTATTGGTCACAGTTTGAGAAAGTAGGAAAGGCTGGAATAGACTCAGACTGCCAGATGTAGGTTAGAATAATGATTTCAGTTAAGTCACTAGTCTTGGACTGGCAATGCCCAACTAATGGAAACAAGAAAGCAAAACATAATGGGGTTATCTCCAGTAATCAGAGCATACGTATTTAAAGATTTATGTGCATTCGGACAGTGGGGAGGTTATGGCAGGTGGCAGCAGCTGGGAAGTTGGCCCAGGACTGGGTGGAGGTACAAGATGCTGAATATGCAGAATCACTGGCAACTGGAGATTTCAGAACAAAATGTATGATAGGGCCTGGCATCGTGGCGTCATGGCCTAGTGGCAAAAGTCCTCGCCTTGAATGTGCTGGGATCTCATATGGGCACTGATTCTAATCCCAGAAGCTCCACGTCCCATCCAGCTCCCTGCTTGTAGCCTGGGAAAGCAGTTGAGGATGGACCAAAACCTCGGGACCATGCACCCATGTGGGAGACCTGGAGGAAGTTCCTGGCTCCTGGCACCACCCGTTGCAGTCACTTGGGGAGTGAATCATCGGACAGAAGATCTTCCTCTCTGTCTCTCCTCCTCTCTGTATATCTCTAACTTTGCAATAAAAGTAAATAAATCTTTTTTTTTAGAAAAGGAAAATGTATGATGACTCTTAGAAAACTCATTTACCAACTCTTGTCCTTCTGTGTACATGTGTAAAATGCTTAATTAACAGTGGTGCTGTGGGAATTTCAGACAAACATTTCTAAATGTTGGGATGCTATTTTTCTCTTGGCTGATGGCTCATCAACAAAGTCAATAAAAACTAAATATGAATGTATCTACACCTTATCGGTAGAATTTCTAATCAATCTGGGTAGTAAGATTTCAAAGTATGAAACACTGATAAAGAATTGGGATGAAGTTCAATACATTATAAATGTGTTAGTGCTGTTGGGATTAGGCATAAGACAACTGTGTAAGTCACAAGTTATAAAGGTAACAGAGAAAATTACTGTAAAACAGAAAGTTTTAGAGAAACTACGAACTATCATGAAAAGGAAACAAAAAGAAATACTATCCTGAGGATATGGAATGTTCAATGGTCTGTATTACTCTGGTTACACCAAAGAAAGCTCAATTCAATACATTTTTAAATATGTTCTTTTTAAAAAAATCTAAAGATATTTTCCCCCTGTTATAATCATTGGGCTTTGTGATATTTAACTCCCCTGTGTTACCATGGATTCCTCATACAAGGTATTGCCACAAATAGATCAGCCTAAATCCTGAGGCTTTGAGACACACGGAGGAGGAAGAGAAAAGCAGTGGGGAACCAAGTTGAAGAGTATGGGACATAGAAAGGCTAACTGTTCTTCCTGGGCACATCAAAATGTGATCATTTCATTTATCAGAGGAAGAAGCCCACACTGGAAAAGCACTTCTTAAAATGATAATTAAGTGGAGAAAGACAGAGGAGAATAAATCAATATGATCATATGCCTTTCACATTTTGAAAGGTTGGAACTGTATGAAAATGCTTTAGAAACAGCATCAGGCAGAGGCATAGATGTTCAAAGGCTGGCCTGCTTTCATCAGGTGGCCTGCCTCTCCCCTCTCCTCCACTGTGCTGGCATTTCCATCACTGAAGAGTGAGGTTTCACTGGTTCCTTGGACAGATGCAAGAGCTTCCTTGCTGATTTTCCTTCTGACAGTCTCCTAGCTCTAATCCTTCCCTATAGATTTCCAGGTTAATCCTCCTGAAACACAGTTTTGCTCATGCTGCTTTTCTGATCCAAAATTTTCACTACCTCCTTCCAATTCCTAATGAGAATACACCAAAGCATTTCATGTGAACTGATATTTCCCAGCACTCTATTTCAGCTAAACCATGTTACCTGGAAGCCGTGAGACTTACCCTGTACTTTTAAGCCTCCTACTTCTATTCTTTCTCTGCTTGCCTAAATGCTACCGTATTCCAAAGTTCAGTTAAAATATCACATATGAAATTAAAGTGCCCTCAATCTCTCAACTTGACATTATTTATCAACTTTGCAAGCATGTGATTTGCACCTGCCTGCTGGAAGCTGTGCTGCAGCGGTCGGAAGCAGAGCAGAGCCACGTGCTTCCTATGGTTCCATTTTCAGTTGCTCCCAATAGCTATCAACACCTCTCGCTACCATCTGAACAAAGCTAATACACATTTTAAAAAAATGAATTGATATATTTGCTGGGAAACGATGTTACAGCAATTCAGGGAGCAATTTAAATACTTCCTTTTACGGACATTTGGCCACACTCTATATTAGTGTCTGGGTTTGAATCACAGCTGTTACTAACTCCAGCTGCCTGAGCACCCTCTCTCTTAAAGGAAACAGGTGATGGCTCAAGGACTTGAGTCCATGTCAGGCAAGTGGGAGATCTGGGCCCCTGCCTTTGGTCTGTATCAACACCACTGTTGCTGGCATCTGGGAACTGAAACAGCTGGGGAAGATATCAATCTGTCTCACTTTCTTTGCCCTTTAATACATGAAAAGGTAATTAACTATTCTGTCCAATAGAGCACTCAAAGCCAAATGTTATGTCCACTTGCCATGCTCAAGATTCTTAAATTTTGTCTTTCTGCCTTTTGTTTACTGACAGACCTGCAACTAATCCCAATAGCACTCATGTGTAAGAATGTTGCCAAGTTAGAAGGGTAGCTGAGAGAGATACATCTAACGGGAAAATGGTTTCTACATATTTAAAACAGAAAAGCTTATTACACAGAAAATAACAGAAATCTAACAGGATAACAAGCTCCTCAATTGGGAAAATAGACAAGGAATATGAAAGTAAGACAGGAAAAGCATAGTAAATCTGAGCAAGCACACTATAATTTTTCGGGTGGGAGTTTGAGCTAGAAATTAAGGTACTGTTTGTAAGTCCCTTCTCAGAGCGCTGGTGTTCTCAGCTGGTTCTGCTCTCCATGTCAGCTTCCTGCTAAGGTGCATCCTGTCTGAATGCAAGTGATGGCTGGAGCACTTGGGATTCTGCTACCCACATGGCAGACCCAGACTGAGTTTCTGACTGCTAGCTTTTGCCTGGGCCACCTTCAACTGCTGCACACTGTGGGAGTAAACTAGGAAGAAGCTCTCTTACTGTCACATGTGCTAAGGAAAAAACAACAAACTTTTACTTGTTTTATTTATTTGAAATAAACTATCTGCTGATTCATTCCCCCCAATAGCCCTAATAGCCAAACCCAGGCACACCAACTGCACAACTCAGGAATATAATCTTGGTCTCCTGCAACAATAGAGGGAACCCAATTACTTGAGCCATTACATGCACCCCACAGAGATTACAGGAAGCTGGAATGGAAAAGAGAGCTGGGACTGGAACTTGAGCATTTCAACATTGCATGTGGCCATCCTCAGTAGTGACTTAACCACAAGCTTCCCAATACACATATGTTGTTTAACTTTAGCATAATATGTGTTGCTCAGAGACAGGCTTTTTTTTAATACCAATGAATGCCTCAAATCACAATCTGATCATACCTAACAATTTAGAATAATTTTGTTTTAGTGTAAAAAATGAAATTCATGGTTTTCACAAAACACATTTTACACAACAAATTGTTTGAAAAAGCAGTCATATATGCTTCTAGTCACTTAAATTTCTTAATCTCATAAGTGTACATAAAACCATTTCCTATCAATCATGGTTCTTGAGTTCACTCTCTGAGATGGCTACATCATCTCTGATAGTGTGGTTGTATCCTAATGCATCCAACAGCATGGTACTGTTGAGCATTTACTTGTTTCTAATGTAGTCAGGACGGTGCTTATAAAAACCTTTGTATTTCTTCTGTGCATACTACTCATGGCTTAACTTTATTATGAGAGAGCTCCCGGAATCTAACTGTTGCATACAGAGCTTCAGGGACGCCTAGAAGAAAGGAAGTAGAATTGTTGGTGGAAGAATAAAGAACTACAGAGAAGTGAGACAGGATCTTTGCCGTCATGCCGAAAGCATTTATCAAATCTCCCAAAGAACTTCTTCCCTAGGAACTAGGAACTAGGCAAATAATCGACTTCCATAAAGATGAAATTATAACAGGTATAGTCTGGCCAAGTCTATGCAGACATTAAAGAAAGTGATTTAAGCAGTGAGAAGGGCATTCTCATTGCAGATTTGTCATGAATTGTAACTACATTTTAGTTTTTTATTTTAAAAAGCACTCTCTCACTTGTAGATTAATACAAACTCATGCTTTATTTGTATTTGCATTATTTTTATCTTAATCTGCTTTTATCATCCATCTTGACATTTCTAGGGTGCTAGATACAAGGTTAGTAAATTTCAAAGTAGCTGCTCTAACATGCCTCAGGCTAGCTTCAAAATCTTTAGGGAATGGTCAATTTATAGTATGTTTATTTTGCTGCAAAAAAAAAAACCTTTTTGATATTCTGCTATATTTTTCCACAATTGGCATTTTCTATAAACTTGTGAAGACCCTGTATATCAGGGAATACCTGATACCCATTTTCTAGGATTAGTCAACTGATTGTCAGAAAGGCATAAAACTCAAGCCAAAGTGCCAGGAAGCAGACCGAGGCCTGGAGAGCTTCTCTGTTTCATGGTCTCTCTCGAGTCACAGAATCTGAATGACTGAGACGCGGACCTTACCTGCCAAGAGGTAGGTAACACCTTCTGTGTTCGTGATGCTCTCATCAAACAATGAAATTATCACTCTAATTTGCATTACATATCATTTTTTCTAACATATTTGTCCAGAGTTTTTATGCATTTATTCAAGTTAGCAAAGAACAGCAATCAGTCAAATACATTATATATATAGATATATACATATGAATATAATTTATACATCATATATATATATATATCTTCACATGGACATTTCAAATTGATTTTGGCATATGCTCTAATCTAGAGAATTCATCCCAGTGGACATTATTATATGTAAAACTAATGGAACAAAAATGGTAGTGAAGTTAGAAAAAAACAATGCACACAAGGATACTGGTTTCAAATATGTTTGTTCTTATCTTGTTATGTTGATTTTCCTATTTTTACAATGTTTTACCCAGAAAAAATATAATCAACCAAATGTTATGTGGATTTTACAAAACACGTCAGCTTCTGTCCTGTGTTCACAGAGGCATGGTAACTCTTCAGGTGACTGATCCTCCATCAGGGAGTCAACCCAGTAGTTTAAATAACTTGGAGTTACTTGGCTGGGTACCAGACTACACTGCCTTCAAGTTCTACAGAAAATATTTTTTGCAGCTGAAGTCTAAAGTAAAGCCCAGTAATTAAGTTATTTCTTCAGGAAATCATGAAACACAGCCCCAAATTGCACTTTTCCAAGTGTTTTTAGCAGAAAATCTATAAGGTTTCCAGGCAAAATAAAACAAAACAAAAAATACACTCTGAGTCTCTTGGTTAAATACAAAATGTTTTACTTAATATGGTTAGAGGGCTCTTAAAATAGGACTTATTAAAGCTCTTGACATATAATCTGAATGGAATCAGCCTGCAATACTCTCAAGGAGATCAATACTGCCTGCAGGTTTTCCCCAAAACCTAAGATCACACAACACTTTTCACAAAATAATACCCACTGAGATCTAAAAGAATATTAATGAAGGGGAAAAAAGAAGTTTTCAAAAATTCCTCATATGTTCCCTGAGGATGCGGTAAATGAGAAACAGGCTAGCCAAATCTAAACGTGGACAGTGCAGCTTCTGGCTGCTCTGATCGCCCCAGAACCCAACGAGCATGTGAAATGGAGAATCCCAGACGCCCAATATTTACCTTCCACGAACAGAAAAGAACCATGGTCTAGGAGCATTCTCCACCTGACTTAAAGTAGACTGAAATGCTTTTCTAGAAACATTTGTTTTTAATGTGTATTATTTCTCATTTGTCCTTATTTCCTGTAACTTAACCTGATAAATGGGATTTTTGACTGCATATAAGATAAAGGCAGATACAATATTAATAGTGCCAAAGTGTTTATCTGCACAAGGGTTTAAATGGAAATATTCTGTGCACTCATTAAAGAATCATAGGTTATTCACAGTTGTCTGGCTGTGCCCTCCTGAGAGACATAAAATGTGAGTAAATCAGGACTCAATGAAAAACACTAAGTGCCTGAAATTAAAATAAAATCCAGTGCATTAAGAAGTTGCTTACTGTTGAGTTTGAGGTCAGTTTAGCTCAACAAATATGTCCAGATGCTTTAATAGGCACTGGGAATAGACAGATGAAAAAAAATTCCTGTGAATCTTGAACAACCTTCCAGTTTTACTGTTCACATGGATATAGAAGAACATTCAGTACCCCATGGAGGGAAATAGAATGAGCAAAGCATTACATGCATTTTAATAGGTCTGGAACATGCATGCAAGGAAAGGCAAGTCACTTTGGGGGAGACTCATAGGAGAAGGGGTGGTAATACTACAGATAGAACATCAATAACATTCTAAGAGTTTATTTTGTTTTTGTTATACATACAGAAAAAGTGCCAAGAGTGACACCAAGAGCTGTCTGGAAGCAATTCCCATATCAGACAATATAAAATTGAGGTCAGGTCTATTCAGTTGCTTAACAGGTACTTATAGAGGAATTCATATGTCAAGACTTAGATTGTTTGAAATGTCGATTATTAGACGCCAGGAGGGATGGGAGAAATAAAAGATTTGGGGGGACTGAAAATAGGGGAATTTGGGTATGGTTCAGTAATGGTGACAAAGATACTAACAGAAGCTGTTAACAAGTGAAACAGGGTAAGTGGTATTCAATTTTTGTTTTATAATTGTAAAACTTATCTGAAATGCAGTGGCAAGGAAAAGAGAGACACAGTTGTGATCACAACTCAGTTTTTCCTCCTGGTACCTGGAATTCAGCATAAAATACAAAAGCATAATAAACACATGCATATACACAAAATGGGTAAAGGGAAAGTTACAATCTCTGGCAAATATTACCAAGTTACCTGGCCATCTTCACAGAAATCAAGGAAACGCCTATATTGGAATCATGCGTTTAGGTCTTATTCTTAGATCAGCATGAAGATATTAAATGATTTAGGCACATTTTATCTTGGGTTCTGGGAAAATCACTTTTCCATGAATAAACTGAAAGTGCTAAAGTTTGTCTATTTTAACCTGTTTGTCCAGTTGTGTATAAGCAATAGCTCGCCATGCATCACAAAATCCAAGAATTCAACATAAATTAGTTGAATGTTTGGGTGAATGAATGATATTACCCTTCTATTTATTTCTATCTGACCCCTAAAACAGCTACCAAAAAAAGTAGTTTTTCAAGGTCTAAAAGTATAACATCTGAGAGGGAAAACAAAACTTTTAATAAATGGAAAGAATTTTTCTCTGAAGGACCTTGTAGCAATAAAGATAAAATGTTTCCAAAAGCATATTTAATGTGTCATTGTGGATGACAAATGAAAAGACCTACCATTCCTCTGAGTTCCCCAAGCCTCAAGAAAATATGTCAACAAAGATGAACAAACTTACATTTAGAAATTATTCACTGGAATTCACTGGCAGTTCATTTACATGAGTCGATTTTCAAAATTATATATTATGACTTTTGATAATAGGCTGATTGTGAAATAATTCATGTTATAAGATTCACGTTTCTGAAATGTGCTATTCAGTTCCTTATTGTATCTGCATTTCTAAAATCAACACCACCATCTTATTCATATTTTTATCATATACACACACACAAAGAAAAAAACCCACACATTTTTTCCCTTTCCCATCTCCTGGTAACAGGAACCTACTTTCTGTCTCAAAGGATTTGCTATCCTGGGCATTTCATGCAGACAAAGTCATGTAAGGTACATGTGTCTGGCACTGATCTCTCCCCCTGCCATGCTTTCTCAACTTTCAGGGGAGCCATTAGATCTTAAGTGAGCAAATCAAAAAGTAACTTAAATTGTTGTTTCCTGGGGAAAATAAACATAATCTTACTTAGAAGAAATGATCAACTAATGACTAACTGGAACTTGAACTTGCTTCTCCACGTTAGCTAGGTATTTTTTTTTTTTTTTGGATAGTTTTAGTAAAACCAGCATCAACATGTCCTTGAACACTTCAATGCAATCCTGGCTAGAACTGCCCAATCATCAATGCATCAATGCTGCCCTCTCAAATAAACTCTTTAAGGCTTTACAGTGCCTCAGTTTATCTTTTAACGTAAGTTTCAATGATATTATAGCATGTGTCAGTATGTCATTCCTTCTGTTTGCCAGAAATATTCCACACAACTGTGACGGATGTCATGCTTTTAAAGCAAACACTTCTACTGATTATATTTTGCTCTGAACAACATATATAGGACTTCTAATATGTTTTCATTATCACATTATATTTTTGTCATTTTTGCATCTTTTCTGTGATGTTTCTACCTTAATTTATAAGTATGTATGTGTTGATTTTGTTTGGCACATTCCTAAATTAAGTAAATAATTCCTTTTTAACAATTATCCAGCAAGCTATTTGAAAGGCACGAGAGAGAGAGAGCTTCAGCAGCTCATTTGGGTCTTTACCAGGAGAACATTGCTTCCTTTCCTAGCGCTTCAGTAGCAAACCAGAGCAGGCAGATCCTGGACCAGCACTCTGATGAGATACCGTCACACACATACATATACTGTTCCAGAAGTGGGAATGAAGCAGAGCAATAGATCTCTCATCTGCAGGCTCACTCCACAAATGACTGCAAAATCTGGAGCTAGGCCAGGTCAAAACCAGGAGCCAGGAGCGTAATTTACATTTCCACTGAGAAAGGGAAGAGACTTCCAAACCCCTGAATCATATTCTGCTGTTTTTTCAAGGTAGTGAGCTGGACTGGAAGTGATGCAACCAGGATATGAACCAGTGTCTTTATGAGATGCTGACATCACAGAAAATAGCTTCACATGGCTTGCCATAATGCCAGCTGCAACGACTGTCACTGGATCCTTAAAAGTCAACCAATCCCGTGCATGGCCTCACCATAGGGATAAAACTTAGAAGGAACAGTTAAAATATCAGTAGGTGCTTCAGAGGAAAGAAAATCTCTAAAGTGTGAGCAATGGCCAAAAGTACCAGAATTTATTTTGTAAATAGAAAATTAAAATAAGCAAGCCTTTTAAGTAAATAACTAGGGTCACACATATTGTCTAAATGTTTTATGTTTAATCAGATAAAAGTTTTATAAACTTATTAAACTAGCTGACCATATAAAGCGTACCTTTGAGCCATCTTTTGTGTAGAAAACTTACCATGTAGGACATCCTGTAAAACAATATGCTCTCTCATAAGCTAACTTGCTTCAAATCTAGAAAAAAGTCTCTAGCCCTTCTTTAATTTAAAATTGTGTTTTAGTATGTGTGTATAGATTTATGTTTATTCCTGTGAATGCTATAATTATAACATAGGTGATATTAAATTCTATCCACATTAAAAGGGCACTCTAATATTTAACTATGAAACAGATTAATTACCAGATGTTCCTTCCTGGATTAACTTTATGTTTTTTTTACATTTTTTGCACTTTTCCAAGCATTTCTGTGAACTAGTTTATCATTGGTGGGATGAAAGTTATAAGGATTCTCATTCTCTGGGGCCAATGTTGTGGGACAAGGTATAAACTGCTTCCTATAATGCCAGAATCCCAGATGATCATCCGCCAGGTTCCACATGTTCTGTTTAGGATTCAGTTTCCTGTTAAAGGACCCAGGAAATAGTGCTAGATAGAGTAAATATTTGGGCTCCTACCACCTATGTGAATTACCCAGATGGAGTTCCATGCTCCTAGCTTCAGCATGGTTCTGCCATGACTATACGGAAAGATAGCAAGCAAATAGATGATGTGTACGCGCGTGTGTGTCTGTGTGTGTTTGTCTCTTTATCATTTCTCCCCTCATCTATTTCTTCTATCACTCATTCTTTCAAAGAAATAGTTTAATTTAAATATTTTTTATTTATATGACAATTTACTTAGAAGAGAGTTAGGGAACCATTAACTAACTTAACCAGGGCTAAGCTGATCTGAAGCTGGGAGCCTGGAGCTTCTGGGTCTCCCATGTGCATGCAGGGTCACGGGGACTTGGGCTATTCTTTTTTTTTTAAAGATTTATTTATTTTTATTGGAAAGGAAGATATATAGAGAGAAAAATCCTCTGCCCCCTGCTTCACATTCGAACTGACCACGGCGGCCAGAGCCGAGCCGACGTGATCCGTGCACAGTTACGATCTAGCCACTAGGCCAAGGTGTCAAGCCCGACGTGGGCTATTCTTTGCTGCTTTCTCAAGCCATAAGCATGGAGCTCGATTGGAAGTGGAGCAGTGGGGACATGAAACAACGTCCATATGGACTGCTGGCACCACAGGGCGCAGGATTAACATGCAGCACTAACATGCTGGCACAAGATTTATCATTTTATACATGCGGAAACTAAAAGAACAAAAGTATGTGACTAAGTTTAAATAACCTTTACATCATAAAAAATCAGGTAATGACAGCATTGTGTAATGTTGGAGGACCCTCTTCTGGTCAGCAACATGAAAAGCAAGTCAGTGGTACTGAGATTCTCCTATTACCAATGTTGACTATCCAGCCAATAGTCAGTGAATTAGTATTTACATAGCACATACGCAATGGACACAAAAGCAATGACATGGAAGAACTTACAAAGCAGTCAACCTTTGTCCCAGTAAGAACCCAATGTAAATGCATCATTAAAGTTAGACCTGAAAATTTGCCATGATACTGAAAGATGCTTCCTATTCCTTGTCCACATCATCCTGTACTGAGCCAAGCACAGCATATCCCTTAAGCACATACTCAAAATCTTGTCTTCTCGTTTTAACTCAGGACAAATATATCATCCTAGTAATCACAGAAGCCAGCTTCCAGCCCAGACATGCTCACACTACACTTTGCTATTAGCCTCAGCCTATATCTCCTACTCTGTTTTAAATAGGAAAGGTCATCAGTTATCATATATTCTGACATCAAGTGATGTCAGACAAAATAAACTTGCACATAAAAGTTTAAGAATGTAAGCTTCTGTCTTCCCAAAAATAACAGAACCTTCATCCATTACATACAACGCATTTTCTAGGGACATCTTTGCCACTGTGTTTTGTCTAGGAATCATTTTTTTAAAAGATAAAAATATGGGCCTAAAACATATATGTGAGACTTAGGAATCATTATATTTCTATGGGAGGGAATGAAAGGTATCTTTGGAAAGTAAACACCAGAGATTTCTCAATCCAGACAAAAGTCTCATGGTGAGATATAAAAAGGGAACTGAGAAATACAACACACATTAGTGTTTTCATAGGTTGGTAGCTGCAGGAAGGTTAAGGGAACAATTAGTCAAAAGGTACAAAGTTTCAGTTAAGAAAGAAAGAAAAAGTTCTGAGGCCTTGTGTGGTAACCTAGCGGCTAAACTCCTCGCCTTGCATGCACCAGAACCCATATGGACACCGGTTCTAATCATGTCTACTCCACTTCCATTGCAGTTCCCTGCCTGTGGCCCGGGAAAGCAGTAGAGGATGGTCAAAGCACTGGGACCCTGCACTCGCTTGGAAGACCCAGAAGAAATTTCTGGCTCCTGGCTTCGGATCGACTCAGCTCTAGCCCTCTCACCACTGCGGCCATGAGGAGTGTAAAACAGTGGGTGGAAGACCATGCTCTCTGTCTTTCCTCTCTGTAAATCTGCCTTTCCAATAAAAATAAATAAAGCTTTAAAAATAGGAAAGAAAAATATCTGGAGACCAAACTGTATATCATTGGAACTCTAGTTTACGTATCATCCACTTAAAACTACTTTAAAAATTTCAGATGCACTTAGGATAAAAAGCAGTAAAAAAAAAAAATGAGACTTTTGTGTGATTTAATTATTATACATTTAACTACGTATATTTATCAAAACATCACATTGTAAACCATAAGTAAACATAATTTCTTCAGCCAAGATACATTCATTAAAAATAAGCTCAGAAGTTTAAATGCGGTATCCAATAAGAGGTAATTAACTCACACAGTGAGTTATACTACATATACAAAGCAGCTTAAAACATCAGTGATATAAGCGCAGTGCTCAACACTCATAAACCCAAGTGGAAATTATCCAAGGGTAAATGGCCAATGGCTAGTGTCCACGTTCACAGTGTTATACTCCAGTTCTCCACACATGACAAGTAAGAACTGTATAGATGAGCAGACTTCAAAAAGATAAAGTCAGGGCCCGGCGCGGTGGCCCAGTGGTTAAAGGTCCTCACCTTGCAAGCCCGGGATCCCATATGGGCGCCGGTTCTAATCCCCGCAGCCCCGCTTCCCTTCCAGCTCCCTGCCTGTGGCCCGGGAAAGCAGTCAAGGACGGCCCAAAGCTTTGGGACCCTGCACCCGCGTGGGAGACCCGGAAGAGGCTCCTGGCTTTGGATCGGCGCTCACTTGGGGAGTGAATCATCGCATGGAAGATCTTCCTCTCTGTCTCTCCTCTCTGTACATCCGCCTTTCCAATAACAAAATAATAAAAATAAATCTTTAAAAAAAAAAAGATAAAGGCAGAATGGAAATAAAAGATTAATGTATTTTTGGCCAAAACAATTTTTTAAACAGCATGTATGCATGTACATATATAGAGACATATATATATGTCATTTATGATTTTTTTTATAAATTTCATTGAGCAAAATGTTATTTGGTTCTCCATAAGGAGGAGCTTTCAAATAAACCTGAGCTATTTACAAAGATGGCAAGCTGTACTACCATCTACCCACTCTATGGTAAACCAGGTACCTGCTGGTGTGCCTTAGAAGGCAGCACCAGGTAGCCCAAGTACCAGGATCTAAATTCCAACTTCCTGACGTCAGCTATTACAACTCTTTGAGAATGAAGCAACAGATGAAAGACATGTCCTTCCCTGTCTCACCGCCCCACCCAAGGCTCTCACTCAGCTATTCAAGCAAATAAACAAAGCTTTAATAAATTTGCTTCAGAAATAAAGCCTTCTCAACACTTTTATAGTTTGTGCAACATGGAACATTCCTATAATTCTAGTTAATTCAGTCCATTCCAATTTCTTATGCATCTAAACTATACCTTTGACCAGTTCATTGGTCACCAGGATTCTCTAAATAGCCAATCTTTACATCAAAATAATTAAAGCATGCTGAAATCTTCTTCCCAGGAGAAGTCACCATCTTCCCACACTGGCATCTGATGTGGTTTCCAGTTCATATCCTAGATGTTCTCATTGTTGTCCAGCTCCCTGCTAATGACCAGGGAAAGCAGTAAAAGATAGTCCACGCGCCTTGGCCCTGGATACCATATGGGAGATCCAGATGAAGCTCCTGGCTCCTGACCTTGTCCTGGACCAGCCCTAGCCTTCATAGCCATTTGAAGAGTGAATCACCAATAGAATAATTTCTTTTCTTTTCTTCTTTGTTCTTTTCATTCATATTCTCTCCCTCCCTCTCTCCCTCCCTCGTCCCTCCTACCTTTCCTCCTTCAAGCACCATATGCACTGCAGAATGCCTGACACTTCAGATAACTGAATTTGAACTACTAAAAATGCAGCGGAATCATAATTTAATCAGGTTGCTTTGGGTTTACTGTTTCGACCATTTTGCCCAGCCACTATTTTCCAAGTTTCTATATACACAAACCCTCATACGTGATTTTAGGAAAATACTTTCATACTGTAGAAGAGATGGGGGATATAAGTTGTGCTTTTCCCTAATCAATCTAGGCTACTGGTTTAAATTATTTATTTTCAGTTTATTATTTTAAACGTATAATTGAAGCCCCTAAAATTGTGCAATAAATCTATCATGCTTACTTTCCGCAGATTCCCATAAATGCCAATGTATGCAGAGGAAGTAATGAGTTATTCATTTCTTGCCAGTTAATTAAAGTGCATTACTGTGCACAATTTACCTTAAATTCAACTTTCATGGGAATTACAATTCCAAAGCAAATTATATAGTAATTCTAAACTGATCTGGATGCAACCAACAAATCAATATCAACACTACATAGTAAAAAAAAAAAGTGAAAAACATTATCTATAAGAAAAATACATCTGGATGTTTCTTACTGAAATTAGATTTCTGATCTCATTACAGAGTTTAGAAAAGCTTTTTGTTTCTGACTTTATAAACAATCAACATTCATCTAGGCTTCCAATAACATCTGTTCTTGTCCCTGCATTCTTATGCCTATATTCTTGTGCCTGTCATAAGTTCACATGATAAATGCTGACAATAATACAGTAATGCAATTAATAGCAAATGGATTTTAGAAGGTATCATTTTATTTATAAAATAAGCAAATGATTTACTGACAAGAAAATAATATCTCTCTCTATACACACCAAGGTAAATATACACACATACCACTACAAAGTTGCTCCAAAAAGTTCAAAGGAAATGGAGCTACAACGCAGGTTAATTTGGCATAAAACTCTTTAAATCCATTTGCAATTTTCATAATATATAATTACCAAGAACTTCTTTAAAAGATGTTCAACATTTTTATTGAAGATAAATCTATAGTTTATTAGGGACTCAGCAAGACTTGTCTTTCAAAATTAGTGCGAGATATGTGAACTATGACATCTTAATATTAATGGTGATACATTAAATTTGGAGACATTAATTAATTGAGGTAAATAACAGGTGGAGCCAGAGAGTGGTTCTTAATCTACTGTTTGCATGTCCTCAGAGGGTGAATCTCATGAAAGAATATACATTTATTTGAGTTTAAGTTTCGCCCATTTATTCATTTTTTCTTTCACCGTGCAATCCTGTTTATGTATACCATGATCAGCATCCACAGATATGGCACTAGGGAACCAAACCCTGAACTGTAACCTCCAACCTGCAAGCTGAAATCAATCTGTTCCTTCCCATGAAGCTGCCTGGCGGTATTTTACTTAAAGCACAATAAGAAGACCTATGCATAATTAGTTGTATTAAATGATCACTTCTATTTCTGGAATTTTATAACACAAATACTTTCCTGAAATCTATACTCCAGAGAAATGAGCAGTGACTTGGGTAGCATTTAATATGGCAAAGCAATCAATGAGGTATTTCCAGATGATATAAAAATAACTAGTAGGATTTAAGCATTTGCCTTGTAAGAGATATTAATCTAAATGCAGAATTCCATTTAATTCTCAGAAAGTATATGATATAGGCATTGTTACTGCCACTTCAACTGAACATGTGAATGCTGCAATGAGACATTAATCAGGTGCTCAGATTCACAGCTAATCAGTGTCTCTGTGAGATGATGAGAACCAATCCAAAGCCAGTGTCTAGGCTTTTCATCCCTGCTCCTCTCTGGCTTGCCACTTTAGCTTTATCAAACAAGATTTGGTCTTAATCCATGGAATAATTATAAAACTTTCTAAAAATCAGTTTCATAAACTAACTTTTGATTTTTTGTTTTAATGGTTTACTGGTTTAATTATAAGGCACTTCTGATTGGGCCCAGTGGCGTGGCCTAGCGGCTAAAGTCCTCACCTTGAATGCACCAGGATCCCATATAGGCGCCGGTTCTAATCCCGGCAGCTCCACTTCCCATCCAGCTCCCTGCTTGTGGCCTGGGAAAGCAGTCGAGGACGGCCCAAAGCCTTGGGACCCTGCACCCGCGCAAGAGACCCGGAAGAGGTTCCCGGATCCTGGCTTCAGATCGGCATACCATTGGCCGTTGCACTCACTTGGGGAGTGAACCACCAGATGGAAGATCTTCCTGTCTCTCCTCCTCTCTATATATCTGACTTTCCAATAAATAAATAAATCTTTAAAAAAAAAAAAGACACCTCTGATTTTCTCAGGAAAATGGGTATTATTTGGTGTTTCCAGTTGAAATTTGTTCAATCGAAGTGTGGTATCCCAGAAACCTCTATGGGTTTCTTACAATAGAAATACAGGCTTACTAAGGACCTCTTTTGGAAATACTAGATGTCACGATTGCTTTAGGAATGAGACAAAGTCATTATTTGCTGGTTCTCCAGTAATTTACTTTGAATTTGTTAAATTCATTGATGTGTGAACTGCTTATCAAAGCTTGATAAATAGCTTATAAATCACTTTGAAGTTGGCAGAAATAAATATTAATGAGACCATTTGCAAGGAATTTAAAACAAGTTTATTCTCCTTTCCCATAAGTTAAAAGGAGAATCTGTCGTTTTATTTAGAAAAGTATCTACAGTTTATTAGTAAGAATGGACTTTTTTAAGAGTTTAGTATTTGTTATTGAAAAAATCAGACTATTTTCTGAAAAAAGGGAGTGCTCTTGGAAAATCCACCAAAGAATTCCATTTGACAATAATTTTGTGTAAGACTGTGTTTGAAAAATCAAACCTGTTGCATGAATGATGACATAATAAAGTATATTGTGTACCATGATCTGCTCCTAACAGGCCATAGAAAAGGAAAGAGCAAAGCGAGTTCCTCAGGTGCCATGTTTCCACTGATGCCAACGCCTTAGCAATGCTGCCCACACACACACCACCACTGCTGTCCTTTGAACAGACGACAAACGAAAGCAAAGCTTTTCAGTATCTTGCCTATGTTGCCTATGTCACACAGACTGGAAACCATGGCAACATATTACACACCTGTATGACTATAGTATGCGAAATAGATAAGACGGATACGTTTCTATTACATGTTAAGGACAAAACAGTCTTAGGTTTCTGCAAACACATAACAAACAGTAGCATAAACATCTCCTTAGGAGAGCTTTTGACCTCACAGGGAAGGTACCTGTGTCAGAGAACATGAATTTGAGATTCAGTTCTGGCCCCACACTCTAGATTCTTTCTAAAGCAGATTCTGAAAAGCACTGGTGATGGCTCAATTAAGTGGGTTCCTGAATCCCACGAAGGAGGTCTAGATATTGTCCCTGGATCTCTGCTTCAACTCAGCAGGGTTCTGGCAATTACAAGCATTTGGAGGAAGTGAACCAGCAGATGGAAGCACTGTCATTCTTTCAAAGAAATAATTGAAAAAAAAAAAAACACTACTCATTTTCAAATATTAGAAAGACCAGGTTCTGAGATTTTTTAAACTGTGGATATCAAACTAATGATCAAATGTGGACTTGATTTCCGATTTCTGTCCCTGTCTTTCCTTCTAGAGATTTTAAATAGCATAATATGGTGCCTTATTTCCTGTTTCCTAACTATGAAATATTAGAAACCTTGCCCATCGTGTGTACCCTCGCTTGAGTTGGTTTCCTATATCCCTTGCAATGGTTCTGGCCCACGTTTAATTTTCCTAAAAGGACAAGAAATAACAAAAAACATCAGGATCATGTCCTCATTCCATTTCTCATTTTCTGTTTCTGTAACTCTGTTTTTCAAATACATGCAGCAATAGATCATAAATCAAACAAATCAAACAAATGGGCAGCATTGTGGCATAGAGGGCTGTCACCTATGATGCCAGAATCCTATATAAGCACCTGTTCAAGTCCCACCTACTCCACTTCAACCCAGCTCCTTGTTAATGTATGTAGGAAAGCAGGTGAACATGGTCCAAGTGCTGTGTCCCTGACACCTTCATGGAAGACCAAAGCAAACTCCTGGTTCCTGGTGTCAGCCTTGTTCAGTCCTAGCCAATGCAGCCATTTGGAGAATGAAAGAATGAATGGGAAATATTCACCCACACATCCTGTCACTGTTTAACTCTCTAACTCTTCCCTTTTGAATAAATAAATAATCTTTAAAAAGCAATAGGATGATTATGTCAGCTCGTGGATTTTATTCAATTTGGCACATGAGCTGAATGGAACAGTGAGCAGGCATCAAAAGCCACTTCACACTTTACCCATGAAGTGCCACAGTGGTGCACTTGCCTAACATGGGTAACATTTTGACTTTTCATGAAGCAGCATGTGGGTACCATACAGGCCCACACTGGCCTTGAAAATATAAAAATGTCAGCAAGAGAAAGTGGACATATTTTCAGACATGAAGATTTTCATAAACAATTTCTATCAGGAATGCACTAAAGGGTTTGGCATTTGGAGCTAATGATGAGAATGACCGTTTATCAATTAAGCCAGCGCTGTGGTAGAAGACGCATCTTGTTGGCACCAGGGAACAACAATTTTTCTCAGAAGACTCAGAATGACAATCAGCAGCATGTCCTGCTTCACTGTAGATGATTGAGCACTGTTACCAAGAACACCCATGAATGGTTAAGAAAATGGCCCTACAGAGAAGTGACAGAAATAGGGAAATCTAACATTCTTCAACTTGATAATTTTGTTTCAAAAATGTGTTAGTCTCCTAGAAATAAAACACTAGAACAGCATGCATGCCACATTTAAAAAAAAAATCATCACACCATCACAGTGAAAGATTCTGAAGTCTCAGATGAAACACTCTCCAGGACCAAGTTATCAAGTCTAAACTTCATGTATACACAACTAACATTTGCTATTTCCCAGCTAAATAGCTCTAAACATCTAACAGTAACTACCCATGTTTTGAGTGTTTGGTACTTCACAGGATGGTTTGCATACATAATACTATCAATCCAAATATAACACTTCAAAAGATGCATGTTACTATTTCTTTATCAGTGAGAATGTTGAAGCTCAAAATGGCTAAAGACTTGTGTGACATCTTGTATTTGATCAATGCTAGTTATAGATTCAAATCTCTCATTTCCTAATTTAAATCTGAGATCTTACCTCACTAGAATAGAATAGGACAGAAACGGAACTGAGCCAAAATTTTGCTGTAAGATATAATCATTTTCATCAAATATATCAATTCCTTTTCAAACTTTTTCCCAAGGTAAAAATTTATCATACTGCCACACTTTCAACATACATAACAATGTGCTAATGATCAACAAAGCTGTTACACTATAAATGGTGGCTAATCTTCTGAGTTCTAAGAAATCAGCTGGTAAATGTAGAGAAGCTGCTTACCTGTTCCAGTAACTGTGGTCCATTGAGATGAGCCTGCAAAATGGCATCATTCACAAGCAGGTGGAAGTTCAGCAGCACATGCTCAATGTCATAAGTCCCACGCATGGCATCTGACAGCTCTTCCAAGGACCGGATATAAGCATGCCAGTGTGGGTTAAGTTCTGCCATGTTAGCGAGGCAGCCTCTCACAACATTAAGGCAATACCCCATGCAGGGCTTACTGAGAGTCAAGCCCTGGCAGTGGGGGCAGTACTGCATCTTCAGGAGGGCTCTGCCACACTCTTTGGAGAAGCGTAGGTGGTCTGTGGTGTTGATGACTTCAATGCCTAGATTGAGTGCCTGCAGGAAGGTGCGGCTGGGCAGCAGCGACCTCCCCATCTGTCCCATTACTCTTCTTGGAATATTTCCAAATGGACTAACCTCTCGACAAGCCATGCGAACGCATTCTGAATATTCCAGGGAACTGTCAGTCACGTCGGGGTTAATGAGGTGATTGTAGACCAGAGGAAAAAGACTATCAAAAAATCGGTTCACAAATTCTTCGAGATTAACATCCACACCAAATACATAGAGCCCCACATCCGTGAAGAATTCCTGAACTGAAGCAGCGGCCTCCAACGCCATGTTCCTGTAGGTGTTGCAGAAGAGGATGCTGGTGTAATTTTCTGCTTGCTTGATGAGAGTTTCAAGAGTTTCTGTAATCAAGCAAAGAAAAAGGAGGAAATGATTTGGTATTCATGCTAAAGCAGCTCTGGAGAATTCACGATTTTAATGCATCGAGCTAACCTAAAGAGCTAAGGCGACTACACAAAATCTAGCTTTCCAAGGATGATGGTTTGCAACAATGGCCACTGTAAATAACATGCAAGTTTTATAGAGATAGAGTTCCTAGAGTCAAAGTCTGCTGAACATACATTAATCAAAAATAAGTTAACATTCATGGTGGTTTCTTTTTTTATTCTATAGTTATTCATATCCCAGTAATGATAAAAAATGTTGTCACTGAGAAATGTATTTCACAGCCTGAGTTCATTATTTATAAGCAGCAATGACATTCAATGCTTGCTTCACCCCTGCTGCAATTTTGTAGTTTTGTCCTTTTTTATCCAGAATGAAAGTTAGATAACAAATCAGTTACTTCAGAGAGGCTAATTTCCCAAAGAAACATGTAACAATTCTCAAACTTCTTTATTTTTTATTTTTTTTTTATTTTTTATTTTTATTATTATTTTTTTTTATTGGAAAGGCGGATATACAGAGAGGAGATACAGAGAGGAAGATCTTCCGTCCGATGATTCACTCCCCAAGTGAGCCGCAACGGGCCGATACTATGCCGATCCGAAGCCAGGAGCCTCTTCCGGGTCTCCCACGCGGGTGCAGGGTCCCAAAGCTTTGGGCCGTCCTCGACTGCTTTCCGGGGCCACAGGCAGGGAGCTGGAAGGGAAGCGGGGCTGCCGGGATTAGAACCGGCGCCCATATGGGATCCCGGGCGTGCAAGGCGAGGACTTAACCACTTGCGCCACCGCGCCGGGCCCAAACTTCTTTATTTTTTAGCATTTTCAAAATCAAAATAAATAATATTTGACTACCAAACAACCAGTAAATTATTACACCATGCTGATCACTGGAAAATAAATGATATAATTTGATGAAACTATTGTGATAAGCCTTCGATTATAACCCACTGTTCCGATCATCTTATGTTCCAAGTTTTACTCTGCAATATACTGCATTTACTATGTAACAGAAGTCAATTTCCTCTTAAAGTTCCAAGAACAGGGGTGAATGTTTGGCACAGTAATCAAAGTACAGCTCGGAATGGGCACATTCCTTTACTGGAGGTTTGGCATCACGTCTGTTTGCTTGCAAATAACGCCCCCCTGCGGGGAAGCAGGTTTTAGTCCTGACACAGGCTCAGCTATGGTGGACATTTAGATGGTGAAGCAGTGGATGAGAGACCCACTAGTTCTCTCTTTTCTCCCCAAACCTGCTTACCAATACAATAAAATTTTAAAATGAAGAGGCAAGAATAATTTATTTATGCAATGAGAGAAAATCAAGAAATGTGACAGAATAATCAGCAAATGATATTTCAAAATGGTGACAGTGATGAACCACTCTGGACACCCCAACAGTTATGTTTTACAACTGGCCTAAGTAAGATATAATTAATCATAAAATATAGTCAATAACGTTATTTCCCATAGCTCCAACCTTACAGTCATTTTTAATTAGGTTGCTAATGATCAGACAGTAATCCAGTAATCAAATCATTGTCTGAGTTTATAATTTTTAAAAATATGGAAAAATATAAAGCTGAAGTTCAGAATTACTCATGAGGTAAAACTATGTCATAACTACACCTGTAATTTAACAAAAGACATTGAACACATTGTCATAAAGAGTACAAATGACTTAATGTTGTACATTATGTTTTATTATTTATTTCTTGTAATGCTTATTACATAACTAAGGGAGTCACAGATCCATTCAGTCCTCTAATTAAGATGGAGAGGGACAGGGTAGAGGAGCAGGGAGTGAAGAAAAAGCCCCTGGCCTCTTTTCTTGGACCACAGGTGGTTGGTTCACTGTTTACAAACACAGGTAACAAGGAAGAGTAGCCTTCCATGGGTGACTCCTTTCCCAAAAGCCTGTAACTGCCAGTGCTACATGTCAGGGCAAAATCTGCAGCAAGGAACTCTGAGCCTCTCATGTTCAGCACCAGGGACACAAGTATTTGCACCATCAACCACTGCTTCCTGACCAGTTCAGAACAAAGCTGGATTAGAAGGATGGAGTAGCCAGGACTGGGACTAAGCAGTGGAGGCAGGCAGCTCATGCAGTGCCTCAATTCACTGAGCCACAAAATCGGCCCAATGTCACATATTCTGACTTCAGTCTGATGTTAATTCACACTGGGTTCAAGACTTTCACATGATGTATGAAGTTTCATCCATCTTCTAATCAACAATAACAGGTTTTAAAGACTTTTGTAATACAGAGCTCTGTCAGCCAAGAGGATAACTAGTCAGGATCCCTGTACTCTGTGCATTTCTGGTGCCCTCTAGAGTATACACTACTTACTGCCTAATGACAGGAAAAACTGAACATGGGATAGTCAAAAAGGCACCAATTGAGGCTATTAGCTCGGCCCAGTAAGATAATTTGTTTTGCCCCTACCCCACTTCAACACCCCATCCCAGATCACCTTGGCTGCATGGACAAAGTTCAGATTACCAAGCCTCTGAAAAATGAATTTCCAACCCAGCAGGTCTATGTTGGTCCAAGAATGTGAAAACATTGCAATTGCATTTAAGCATAAAATGCTCTAGGGTGGTTCAGCAAGCTCTGGCCCTTAACACTCTGACACCTCAGCCGCAGTCTCAGCCACATAAGATTTTGGTTTCACAGACACCCAACAGAGAGTGTGAAAACAGAACGGGACCTTTGTTGCTTGAACTACAATAAAACTGCTAAGTTACACATTTTGTCATACGTAGATTCCTGGTTTTCAATATCCCATGTGTAGTTATTTATGGAGGAGAGTAGATAAAAATTCTTTTGTTTAGCAATAATGGTTGAAAATAATATTGGAAAATTATTTAAGATAAAGTAACAGGCATTGACATGTGCTTTCCAAAGGGTTTGTTCTTTTTCTTTCTCCAATTTTAAATAAAATTGACAATTCCTCTTAGCTTTATGAGAAAATAAATTTATCTACTCAAGAAAATTCCTTATATATAGTGTCTCCTCAAACAGGGAAGTCAGGATGTGCAATGTTTGCAACTGTGCTCATTTTGAACACCAATATTTTATTTAATTTAAGAAGACACCTAAGACAAGAGCTCTACTTCAGCCATTTGTTAGCTAGTATTCCCTTTAGAGACATTTTACGCCACACAGAAGTGATTACTGACATTTCAATCAGGAGCTAAATTTATATAAAACTGGGAGAGATAAAATCAGATGATATTGATTTTAAATTAAATCAGAATTTATTTGAAGATGCCTTTTGTAAAAGCAGAAGCTTAATATTTACAGCACTTTTATTGGTTGAAAGATAAAATTGATTTCAAAGGGCAATGATCATGAAATAACTGCTGTAATAACGTCTACAGCACAATAGGAATAAACATCTCATGATCTTATTTTTATTATTTCTGATATGTGAACATTTAAAAATATGAAATTGATGGTTTATAATTTAAGGCC
The DNA here is from genome assembly GCF_017591425.1 of Ochotona curzoniae. Lineage (NCBI taxonomy): Eukaryota > Metazoa > Chordata > Mammalia > Lagomorpha > Ochotonidae > Ochotona > Ochotona curzoniae. The sequence continues at coordinate 14,824,742 of NW_024466502.1, forward strand.
ACATATATACTCAAATATAGCAATGACATAGATGAAATAGATTAAGTCATATAAGTCATGGAAAATCGGAGGATTTTACAGTGTGTATCTGTGTTGGTACAGACATTTCAATGTGGATTCTTCACTGTTACAGTTCTCAAGTTGCAGCTGATGTTACTGTAACATATGAGTCTTTACTACTTTGCACATTTGCAGACACTTGTGTCTGAAACTGTATAATTTTACATTAACTAATGAACAGATGAAAACAAAAGTACATAATTTTAGAGCGATTTCACTATCAGTTTTTACCACATACATATTTTAGTGAATGCTGATTCCATCTCTTCTTGGGGAGAAAAATACCTTCCAATAATATCAAGATTATCACACTTACTAATTCCTTTAATTCTTAGAGGATAATCGTAGCCACTATAGGCACTATAGACACTACAGACACTATATATTAAAATTTGTATTTATTTATCTACTTTGAGAGGCAGATCCAGAACCAAGTAGATAGAACTCCTGTCTCATTCATCACTCAAATGTCCACATTGGCAGGGCTGGGCCCGGGTGACGGCACAAGCCAGGATCCCAACCTGGAGACTTAAGAACTGCAGCCATTACCAGCTGCCTCCCAGGGTGTGCACTCACAGGAAAGCCAAACCAAGGGCAGACCTGGGACTGGGGTCCTCCAGACACGGGACACAGGCATCCCAAATGACAGCTCAACAACTCTATCAAGTATCAGTCCCAAGGAGCTAGCACATTCAAATAAAAGAGCCCATTCTCTACTTCTTTATCCTATAAGTCGTTCTATGGAATTTTCACTTATATTGACATGTTTCTTTAATTTTTTTCCAGAATGAAAATATTGAGTGACATATTTTTAATATCATTCAGTATGATTTATACCATAATTCTTGAAAATCACTCATCTATATGAATAAATAGCAAGAGGAATATCAATCTGTATCACCAAGAATTTGACAGAAATCAATCCAGGAAAACGCTTTTTAGACATTGCAACCTCTTCATTTCCCTCCTCAGTAATTCAGCGATTACTGTTACCCCTAATTTACAATCACTTACATTCTGAAATCAATAAATGAATTAAGCACATATGTACCAGATAAAATCACCATTAAGCCACTAACTGTGGAAGACATCATATAACATTCTGGGGCAAAGATTTTAAATCAAATTTTCTTAAAGCCTTCTAATAAACTCAGAAATTCACTCTTAGAAATATAAACATCCATAGAATAGTCATTTATTGATTTATATAAACTATTTTAAATAGAACAAACAGATCAATACCCTTTACTGATAGTTCTTGCTTTCTCATGTGAACTTATCATTTTGGTAACTTCACACCCTAAGACATTTGCCTAAATAAATAAGAACTTTTACTATAACCACCTCACAGTCCCTGCCCTAATTTGCAGTTTTTGTCATCAAAAGAAAACGAGAAGTTCTACATTCTTGTTTGTTACAGCACATTATCCACTATTTGTTCAATGTATTCAAATCTAGTTCTGTGTAATGCTCACTTTTCATTAATCAATTCAATTAATGCTTATTACTTTGATAGTTGAACAGGCCAATAAGTTTCTTTTCTCATAATACTTATTCTGTCCACACACAAACACATAGATATATAGTATACATCTATACATCTATACATACATTTATAGAGTATTCTACATACACTATACAATATATGTTGATACGTGTGAGAAATACGGCTGCTTCCACCAGTATACAATGAGTTTAAATGAATGAGATCTAAAATTAAAAGCAAAAGCTTTAGATTGGAATCGGAAGGTCATGAGCATGGAGAGTGATGTCATGCCACTGGATGAAATAACTTAAGGAGACAGCAGCTAAAAATCAAGAGATTCAGAAACAAACAACCGAAAATCCAAAAATAGTTCATAGGAAACCACGTAAGGAAAATCAGGAAAACAGAGTGCCTGAGAAATTAAGAAAAGGAGATTAGGTAAGGATAAGACAGCAATCTATTATGTGGAATGCTCTTAGGAGATCAGTTGAAACGGGGAGCAACAAATGACCATGAGGACAAGAAAGTGGTTTTTTTTTTTTATAACTTTTGTAAACACAAAAGAAGCAGGACTGAGACAGTAAACAGACAACATTTATAAATCTTTGCTATTATGGAAGCAGAGAATCAAAGCAGGTACTAGATGGGGATATAGGTTTGCAAGACTTGATTTGAAGGGAGAATTCATTGAATTTTCCCACATACATATAAACAATTGGTGATGAAGCTGGAGGGACTGGGAGCTTCAGAATGAAGATAATAAGCAAAATGACGCATTCTAGGGCAATCACATTACCAAAGAAAAGTCCAAAAAAGCAGGGATATCTAAAAGATTTTTCAGATCATTGCTATCATTTGTCTTTGTTATTAAACCAAATTATAGCAGGTTGATTTTTGGTGTTAACTGCAAGGCAGAATCTAATAACCTATCAATGAACTTTTCATACTCTGCTAATTAACTAAAATCCACCGGTCATTCTTTCACTCTAAATGGTTCCCTTACTAATGCAAGATTTTTTCATACATATATTGATTTTCAGAATACGTTAATCCAAAGGTTATGCAGATTTTCCCAGTATTGAAATACTTCAAATTTTCAGGTATTCAGAACTTGGCAAGCTCAGTTTGATGGACATAAGTTTTCCAAATGGACAACTTTTCAAATTACCAATGTTTTCACTGGCAAGAAATATAGTAAGCTATTTCCTTAAAGCTGCAGGCTCACTTTATGAAAATGTCTCTCAGTTATTCAAGTCTGAATATTCACATCTTGCCCGTTAATTTTTTGGACTTTACTTGAAAGACAAGAAAAGAAGAGAGATAGCCAAAATGAGGAACATCTCATTTGCAGGTTTGCTCTCCAAATGTCTGTCGCAAAGTCAGTCTGAAATCTGGAGTCTATGGCACAATCTTGGATCCTCACACAGTTGAGTGGGACCAAACTACTTGGGCCATCTCTGTAGCCTTCCTTGGAATGCAGTGACATATAACTACATTCAGAATTGGAGCCAAGGTCAAAACCAAACACTAGGATGGAACACAGAAAGCTTCTGCTCAATGGAAAAAAAAAAAGTGTGATAAGGGGGAAAAGAGTAACTAGTTCAGACAACCACAAAAGTGATTTTCATGGAGATAGTCATTATGTTTTGGCGTACAAAAGATGGTTTTTTTCATTCTGTCACACAGAAAATGAAAAACACATAAAATTGAGGGTTTATATTTAGCAAAGTCAATAATGTATAATGTTTCATCTGGGCATTCACAACAAAACTAGAATTTTAGAAAATGCAGCTATTAAAGCAAAATATAAAATGATTCCTAGACTAATTTTGGTCCAGTAACATAAACAGCCCAGCAGTTTACTGACCATTGCTTTTGCACTATTAATGCAAATGACAGAGAAAGCAGAAAACTCTGACTTAAGAGTTTTATGAAACCAGTTTTGACCCAATGGATACTACAGAAAGGTCTCTCGAACCACAGATCATACTTTGAGGACAAATGCTGAAATGAATATTTCCTCCTAATCTCTAGCTGTTTTCTATTACACCACAGATAACCCTGGATTCTTTTAAGCAATTTTATTAAGTAGCATATGACATTGTAATCAAAGTGAAATGCTTGGAAATTTCATTCCTGTACCGACATAATGATAACTCACCTCAATATTTTCTTCAATATCAAATATATATAATTCCCTAATGTGCAAAAGGAAGTGATATACAGCTAAGACTGATTATCAGGAGCTGACAATATGGCACAGCATATTAAATGCAACCTGCAATGCCGGCATCCTACATTAGTGCCAGTCTGCATCTTGGCTGCTTTGCTTCTGATCCAGCTCTCTGCTAATACACCTGAAAATGTAATAGAACATGATTCAAGTACTCAGGTACCTGCCACCTACCTGATAGATTCAGATGAAATTTCTGGATCTTGACTTAGGCTTAGCCCAGCCCTGGATGTTGCAACCTTTTAGAGAGTGAAGCAGAAACTGGAAGAAAAATCTCCTCTCTCCTTAGCTCTGTAACTCTGCCTTTCCAACAACAACAACAAAAAAACTCCCTAACATCATTTAAAAAGCAATGTTCATTAACTCTTTTTTTTTTAGTTATATTTTTTCATTATATCAAATCATTGCAAGTCATTTGACATATTTATTGTTCTAAGAATTGTCACTAATTTCCATGCTCATTTTGGTGCATTGTTTCCTAATAATATATTAATGTTCAGCAAGCACAGCATTGTACATATTCCTTACAAGTCTTGGAGCACTTGAATACCTCCTAAAATTAAAAGTATTTGTTTCTACTCCTCTTAATAAAAATGCTAAAGGAATTCCACCAGAGTATTGTCTAAATGATCACACAAATTCATACTAAAGTATAGTGTTGGTGAGTTCTAACCACCAGACGCTGTATAAAAACATCTTTTAATAAAAGGTTTTCATTTCATTTGGAACTTCCTGATTATATGAGCATCCTGATTCCTATTCTATAGACCTGCTGTATTGTGGTCCCAGATATCGTGTTTGAGTGCTGCCATAGTCACAGGTCAGCAAACAGAAAGAAATGAATTGAAAGTATCCACTCCAAAGTCACAATTAAATAAACACTCGATTTCAAACTTGACAAGAGAAAAATTTCTTCAGATGGTACACAATTTTAGACCATCCCATGCTGTCCAAATAGTAAGCAGAAAAATTGCAATACTTCCTGATAACTGAAACGGGCTATAAACACAGAATCAATCCGACCAAGAGGAGTCTGTTGTACTATAACATTCATTCTTGCTCTCATGGCTGTCATCAGAAAATACACTACAGTAACATAACTAAAAGTAGAAAGAATAGACTATGGCAATTACGTGAAGGTTGTTAGAAAATCTGTCTAAATGTTCTAAAGATTTGAATTTAAATGCAAGACTACCTTCAAAGTTAATGACTCCCCAGAATCTAAATCTTAAGTAACTGAGTCCAAACATGACTCCATAAGTAACAGGTTTTGCTGATTAACATCAACCAATTCAAAAACGTTGCTGCCCTTATTCAAGACCCTTGAAAATAAAATGAAATAACCTTATTTGTTGTGATTCTACAGAGCAAAGGCAAAATTTTTTTGCAATATCAGCATATTAGGAAGAGCAATGAACTTGAAAGATGAAATAATTTTTCTTCCAAATACCCACATAATCAACTCAATGACAAGATCTCTTTTATTAAAAAGAAAAATACAAACAAAACCTTCAGAACCTTTCAAAAACGCTCTAAGTGTTTCACTATCATATTGAATACAATCAAAACGTAGTCAACTTATGGCTATTGTACTTAATTTTGCAAAACTAGAGCTAACAATCCATTTCCTTCCTTCTTAAAATTTTCTTTTTTGCAAATTTACATTAGGTAGCAAGGATTGTAGTTATACATTTGACAATCATGAAAAAGCAGAAAGCATCACTTAGGAAGGTAATAATCAATTCTGAGCTTTAATGAAATGACTGAGTTATAATTCCTTTGCATTGCTCTCTTGATTGTGATAACCATTTTCTTTCATTTCAAAAGAATTATCCATGATATTGCTTAAGACATTTTAATGTTACAATGCACTCAAACGCAGTCATTAGCAGTACTTATTTCACATTTTTCCTTCACTTAGCACCAATTATTATCCACACCTATTATTACTGCCCTCCCTTGGATATTCCCATTTCCAGTTTTATCCAGACTGTGCTCTTGACCCCAACAGCAGCAAAGAGCACTGGTCCCTATATCAACTCCTCGTAGTCCTCACAATGATAAAGGCTGACCCACTTACCACACTCACAATGCACAGATTCTTTTATAATCTTCCTTGTTATGAAATGGAATGCTAACTTGACAGTTTTAGGTAAAGATGTAAATCCTTCACTGTGGGAGATTGCTCCTGGATCCCTGCCTGCTTGGCCTATGTGGAAGGTCACAGACACGCCGCACACCGTGTCCCTGGGGAAACTCCCTGACAAGGTTCAGATAACTGAGACCTCAACCTAGTCGGTTCACTGGGCTTGCAGCAAGAGCAATAGGTTGCACCCCAGTCTTTCTTTTCTGTCCTTGGATGAGCTGTGCTGGGACTTCCTTAATAAGCAGCTCTGAGAAGTCAGGTGCGGCCCAACTCATTTGCCAGCCTGCATGGTATCTGTGACCCACAGCCTACCTGTCAGCTGTGACTGTTGTACGTGACCTATGAAATTATTAGAGGGTCTAGGAAGATAGACGTGCCTTCTTGCCAATTATAGTGCCACTGCTAAATGGGAGGACCATCAGAATATGCCCCACCGCCTTCCCTTTAGTCTATAAAGGCTTGTGCATGCTTTACAATAAACAGATATGCTTGATCAGACTCTCTCTCCAGTGATTCTTGCAGCTGCAAAACACGATTGCCTCACCCCTTGGGCCGTCTTGGGGGCCTGCTGGTCAGAAAACCCCTGAGACTTGTCTGAAAATTCATTGGACTGTTTTCAGAAACCTCAGTATAGTCTTAAGAAAATATTTAGTTATACTCAAAGCATGAATCAAGCTTGTTTCAGTGTTCCAGGATGATTAAGTAGTTCAGACACGATGTATTGTACTTGAGGGAGGGTGTAAAAGAAAAAAGTATGCTATAAAGTTTTGCCAATAGTATGTTACCAGACATTTTATGTATTTTTATTTAGTTAAACTTCTCTAAGTTGCTATCTAGGGTGCCTTATACCTTCCTGACCTATTAAATACTAACATTTTTCATAGTGTTTCTAAGTACATTCACAACATACATTTAAGCATGCTGGTTTTTAGGGACAAACAGAATTAAACAACAATAAAAGTGTCACATCCTCCTACTGTCAACAACAAGATCTCTGAGACCAAAGACATGTGAGTTATGTCAGGCTTTTGATTCATATCAACACTCAGATTCAGTAGGTCAGGGATGAGGCCCTAAGTTTTCCATGCTAATCAGACATTAGAAATTCGGACCACGTACTTTCTGGGGTGAGCACTGACCTGTTTCCACGTTCATCTTCTCTGTCCTTGCCCCTTCCTTGTGCCCTCTGCTTCCACCACACACACACACAGTTTCTTTTCTAAACACAGAAATATGGTGCTTCTTGGCTCTTCCAAATTCTCAGATTCCCTTTCTCCCCTTCCCTTTTATACGTGGAACACTTAAATCCATTCTCAAGAGCAAGTGGCACCTTATGCTTGAGGTCTCCCCAGGCAGTTCACACCGCCACTCCCAACTGAAGATAGAAATACCCAGGGAAAATAAGACTGTGTTGGTCCTAAAGATATACAGACTTCTCCCCTGTTCGTCATTCCCTAAAAAAACAATAAAACAAGTAGGATATGTCATTAAGGTTCTAACATAAGTAATGCAGACATTCTAAGTAATGCAGAAAAGATGTTAAAGTATACAAAACAATGTGTATAGGTGAAAGATAAATACAATGCCATTTTATACAAGAAACTTGAACATTCATCAGACTTTCTTATTCACAGGGTGTTCTGGATTCAGAAACCAGTAGATATGCAGGAATAATTATATTAGTAATTTTACTATTTCAGGTCACAAATACATATCATTTCATACCTGACACTTATAGTGGCATTCCATCTTTATTTATTAATGTTTATATATCTGCCCTACAGCCATTTTTTGGTAGGACAAGATATCATTCTTTATTCACCATATACTTACCTTCATAAGCACCAGGTCTCAAACATAAGTATGCAATAATTGCCTATGGGCAAAAAGTTACTGTAATTATAGAAGTTCTTTTCAAACATACTTAACCACTTTGGGCTCTTAGTAGGTATTAGTACATATTTGTGGTCAGATAGCTTAAGTCAGAATTACAGATAATTATGAGTTTTATCTGTCAAAATATATATAGGATATCTGTTAAATTATTGGACTTATGAAAAATTTAGTAGTATTTAAATTACTTTAAAAAATATCTTGTCCTTTATGGCATGTATGCTTACTAGGTAATTTTATCCTTTTGGATTAAATTCATTTTGATTTTTTTTTTAATCTGAGGCAGAAAAATGGAGAATGGAAGACAAGCAGAGATGTCACAAGGACTGAATCACATACCAGTGCCTTTCAATGGCCAGGGCTGGGCTACACTGAAGTCAGGACCTCCAATGCAATCCAGGTTCTGAATGTGGGGAGTCAGTCATCCCCTTGCTGACCCCGCATTGCCTGCTGCCTCCCATGACACGCATTAGAAGGAAACTGGAGCAGAAACAAGACTCAAGTCTCTTTGTTCCAGTATGGGATGCAGGGATCATCACTGAACTCCTAGTCAATAGGTCAAATATCAAATCCTTGCTCTTTTTTAATGTAGTGGTATATAATTCTGCAGAAAGGGGATAATAATAAAGGATTATGTTATTTACTTTTCAGATATAAACAGGTTTTGGTTTTAATAAAGTTACAGCTTTTTATTACTGTATACAGCAAGGTATCTTGGACCAGTCTAGATGGCAAAAGGCAAGAATACAGATTATAAAATGTTGGAACCAGCCTCGTGGTATAGCAGGTAAAGTTGCCACTGCAATGCTGGCATCAAATATGGGTACTGCTTCATGTCACAGCTGTTCAACTTCGAATACAGCTCTAGGGGGAGATAGCACAAGAGTTTGGACCCTTTCCATCAACATGGGACATAGGTGAGACCCAAAGGCCCCTGGCTTCAGCGTGGATCAGTTCCAGCCATCGCAGCCACCTAGTGAGTGAACTATCCAATACTTTGTCTGTCGTCTCTCCCTCTCTCTTCTGGTAGTTATTTGATGTTTTTAGATATCTTAGCAAATATCAGGCAAAAAATAACAGCCATGCAATAACTTATTTTGAAAAGATGTTACAGATAATTTGGAGGGGGGGAAGAAGGAAATCATACATGATTCCCTTTGATCAAACACGCTGCAGTGCTAAACACGCATTGCTCAAATCTCAGACTGTTTCCTCTTTCTGGAGTAATGTTAAAATGTTAGTGAAGATGATTGTGAACACACAGGTACAAAGCTAACAGACATGAAAAATAAACTTAGAAAATCTTTAGCTTTATGTTAAATTCATCCAGAAAGGCAAATATTGTACATGTTAGTCAATTTAAGTACAGTTATCTTGTACTCAATGCACTAATTATGAGTAGCTATCAATAGCAAAGCTCAGAGATGATTAAATCTGATTATTCTATGTGACAAATTCCTGAATTACTGTCTACCAGTGTTAAATATATAAAGCATAATACCAAATGACATGAATGCTAGCTGTCTTTAGACATGTTTTTGTGATGGCATGTTAAGAGGTTCATATTATTTATATATATATATATTCATTATATATAATATCTTTTAATCTATCACTGTCATTACAAAAGGAAACATTTTGGCAACTCCATGTCAAGCTATCTGTTTCTCAGAACTGCCTACAGGTTAGCATGGGTTTACAAGCTAGCACTAGTCTCAGGGACTAAAGAAGAGCCCGAGGAATGATCTCATACAACAATGTGTGAAGAAGCCTCAAGCACAAATTGGCATCACTGGAGAAACTCACAAAAATTGGGTTTCTGAGCACTCAATATTATTGACCAAAGGCCAGAAGAGGACACACAATGATTGGGAACAGATAATCAGATGATTTCTAGACAAAAACCATTACTTTAAAACAAAAAGAGTTCATTATATTTTTACTTGAAGAAATTTTTGTTTAGCATTTATGATCCAAATTAGGTCCCTTTCTGATTTTTTTCCAACCCCATCCACCAAATCCCCCACTAACATTTAAGCTAGCTTTAATTATTTCTATTTGGACCATTATGCCAAAATATATAACCTTGCACATTGTGGTCACCACTCTGGACTAAATATACATGTTGCTGATGACTGAATGGACTCATGACTCCTAATTCTAATCCAAATAGAACTCTTAGATACCCATAATCTTCCTACATAGTTTAGATATATACCACAGAGCATTTAACATGTCTCTGCTGTCAGAGAATAAACCAACCTCAGATCATGGCCCTTGATGCTTTGTATCCAAGAATGCTGGGCTTTCATGCAAATGCTGCAATGTTGCTTAGGGTGTTCAAACCCATATTGGAGTGGCAAAGTTCAGCACCCAGCTCCATTTCTGAATCCAGCAACCTGCTAATGACACCCAGGAAGGCAGTGAACAGCGGTCAAGTACTCAGATTCTGCTATTCCTATGGGAGACCCAAACAGTACTCCCATCTCCTGGCTCAATATGGCCCAGTGGGGGCAGGCGTTTAGAGAAGCAGCAGATGGGATATTAAGCTATATGTTTCACTGTCTCTCTGCCTTTCAAATAAAGAAAAGTTTTTTAAAATACAGATTTTTTATCTAGGCCCCCTATCATATGGCTCACCATCTGCCATCATGTAATCTTGCTTCTGTGAATAATCTCTCTTCAAATCCCTTTCAAACACAAGCTCTGAGCCAGATTCTCCTTATAAACCAATGTTACCATACCATGATTCTGCCTCAACTCCATCACTCATTGACCAATAAAGCAACCGACTTCTGTGATATTTTCAGATTTTAGCACAGCAGGCTTAAGATAAATTACTGATAAAATTGAAATTCAGATTTTGCAAAGATGTATTCATTACCAAAGTATCATTATGGGCTTAAAACTGTCTATGTGAAATACACAAAATATGTTCTCTTTGTACAGATCTTTTTTCAATGGACAATTTTCAAGTTAGGAAAAAAAAATACATTCAAGACTGTCACCTTCAAAGACAAGCAAGAACATCTCTTCCTAGCCCATACACTCAGGTTCACGGCAGAATCAGCAGGCTCAGCGGATGGCCTTGAAAGGAAATTTTAGATGTGCTTTTTATGGAAATGCCACCTCTATAAACACTTAGTCCAGCACACAAGATAAAGAAAAATTCCCTTTTCTGACTTAAGAATTTTAAAATCATGCTTTTGATGACCATGTCTTGCTAGTCACTCCACAGTTACCACTGTTAGCATCTCAAGAAAGCACTCTTATTTTCTCCATAATGTTTCATAGAGTGGACATAATGAATTTTCCCTTAAAAGTTTGGCAAACGATACACTGCCTAATAAACAAGGGATGCAGAAATTTTTTTTTCTGTTTGAAATTACCATGTTAATAAGTTTCTGTTTACTGTCACTTGTTCATACCTGTTCTTTTACAGAGTGGGTTTTAAATTTCTGTACAAATTGAAACTATTTCATATTATCCTGGAAATTACTGCTAATTCACTAAAAACTGTGTTGTTCGGCCTAGAGCAATGGCTCATGTCTAAATGCTCACCTTGCAAGCACTAGGATCCCATATGAGTGCCAGACTGTGTCTCAGCTGCTCCGCTTCCCTGTCCAGCTCCCTGCTTGTGGCCTGGGAAAGCAGTGGAGGACGGCCCAAAGCCTTGGGACACGGCACCCATGTTGGAGACTCAGAAGAGGCTACTGGTTCCTGCCTCTGGACATTGTGGTAACTTGGGAGTGAACCAGCAGATGAAAGATGTTTTTCTCTGCCTCTCCTTGTCTCTGTAAATCTGATCTGCCTTTCCAATAAAAACAAAACAAAATAAAGAACTGCACTATTTTCTGAAACCATCATATTTTTTGTTACTTTCGTTTGCAAGGTTGTAATACACATTTTCTCCATCACTGAAATATGACTACTGGCCAATATTGGTGGATGCAGTTACAATTCTCAGGCCTTTATTTTATACAAGCATATAGTAACAATGGAATTGGAACCATATTTCATGATTTTTCCTGGTCTGCCTTGCAAGCACAGCTATTAAGTTTCCTAATGCATTTGTAATTACTACGCAGAATTGCGTAACACAATTTTTATTGAAGAACTATCATTCGAAAGTATTCCTCTGTTAGGCCATATAAACCAATGGCGTATTAAGCACTTAATCAATATGTGGTATTTTACCCTGATGCCTATTTTCATGTTATAAAAATGGATTGGCTGAATCTTTCTTGTTAGAAAATGCCACCACATTCACTGCAGTCATTTACAAAGATAAAGAACAATGATGAAATTATATTTATGGAACTATTCCTTCTTTATTGTCTATATTAGGACTGGGAGAACATTGAAGCATTTTCCATAAACAACAATATAATTATTAACAAAGACTCACTCGATTTTTACAGTGCAACTATTATCTGCAATTATTTTCATTTTAGACAAGAGAAATTCATTCCTGACATTCCAGTATCATTCTTTCTTAGGGAGTGTTTATCAAAATAAGTAGGAAAAACATAGAAAACACTTGAATATTTTCTAAGATTCTTCTAAAATGTGAATAACAATAAAACACTGTCACTACAAGAAAAATATATTAAAATAATGTAAAACATTCCAGAAACTACACTATGTGTACTTGAGAGTTTGCAGTAAGGAGTAGGTGGTTACAAAAAAAATCAGTTTGCATAAAGAAATAGCCACAGTGACATGAACTGGCTTGGGTGATTTCATTGCGCTTCACTGCTGTGGGCTGCTAGCTGACACTTCAGCATTTCTGTGGAACAGATAAAGGTACAAGCTGATCTAAACACATCAGTGCCACATACTTGAAGAGCAAAGCCTCAGGCGGAGGAAGCTTCCATTCTCCTCTTCCTAGGATGCTCAAAGTATACTGCTGTCCACGCTGGTCTACATGAACTCATCAGCAGTAGAGCTGAGATTCAGACAAGAGGTTACACAGGAAAGAAAAAGCAAGGAACCAGATGCTGTAGAATCCACATAATTCTTCTAAAATCTGAATACCGGCTCTTCCTATTCTCGGCTAACTTAAAAAAGTCATCAGCCCATTTCATAAAGCTAACACATAGTAATAACATTAGCTGACAAAACAACATGCCAAAAGAGAAAGTAAGGAAGCAAAAATGAAAAAACATACTAGTGTTAACAAACAGTTGCCCCACCACAGCTGCAGCAGCCAACAGGATGGCAGAAGCCATGCTCTATTTGAAGAGTTGAGACTTCCAATCAAGCAGGTGCATGACAGTGATTCTGTGAAGCAAGTTAGAACCACACCAGGGTCAGATCAGTCCCACACAGGCAGGTCTTTGAGCACACAACCACAATGTTATATTGCACATGGGTTCTCTCCTATGAGCTGAACACAGGAAGCTGAGAAGAAAGTTAGTGAACTGCTCAATCTACACTAAACCCTAAAAAAGGGAGCCTTGACTAAGGATCAGGAAGGTCTGTGAGACTTCAGCCATCAATTCCCAGTGGAAACAAGGGTCAATGCCACATTCTCTCCTATGTCCAAGGTGGCAAGTGGTACCTAAAAATATCAATGGTTTGACAATTGTAGTTCTATGTCAACAACAATTTCAAAACCCTGGTCTAAATCAACCAAAGGGTCCCATGCATCTGTTCAACTCATGTTTGCCCTCCAACAAAACTACTACAGATATATTTTTAATGGATAAGGATAATTCAAGAAGAAATACGAACTGCAATAAAAAGTACAGTTACACAAATACATTTCCCCTGTTGATGGAGTCACATCTTGATAAGCACAGCTCAATAATTATTAGACATTGAAAAATGGGAAGTGCAAAACAAATCTTATGAACAACAGCTAAAAGCTGCTGGACTGTTAGGAAGAAACTATTAAATGATATAGAGCTTATTTTTATAAACCATAATCAGTGAATTTTGGAAAATAGTACCTAAACAAAAGGAATCTATTTAATCAAATCTTTAGTGTTGTAAAAATATAAATCATGGCCAAATATACAAATTAAATGCAATTATAAATTTGCTTTGTTTCATTCTGCTAAATATGTAAAAACAAACTCACAAAAATGAAATGCAAACACTGAAAGGGGCCTTTCTAAAACACAATACAAAGTACAATCTGTGGACATAAGACTAGATCAATAAACATGAGGGAGAACTAAACCAGCAGAAATAGAATCTGCATTTAAGACACTAGGAAGGTAATGCCCTGGAGCTTTTGAGTGCTCCTCTTCTAGTCCCACTTTGTTCTTCCTACAACTTGTACTACGTGCATTTATTCCAACATAATCTAGCAGATGGTGGTGTCATACTTTCATTAAGGTTCTCACAGCATTACATACATGCCACTCTTATATGCAGACATGGCCAATAATTCAATCACATTTCCACAGGAGATGGATTCAAAGATAGTTCTAGATGTCCAAACAAACTATGAAAACAGTAAGAAAGCACATCTCAGTTTAATGAACCTCAGATAATGAAATGTGCTTCCCTGAAAAAGTTGTGGTACTCTTTTTTTAAACAGGAAGAAACATCGAAATTAACAACATCATGAAGTCAATTAACATGGTATTCAGTGACCAATATGACAGAAAACACAAGTTCTTAACCACATCCTGTAACTACTTCCTTGACATCTCAATTTTAGTATATACACAAGCGGCTGCTACAAATCTTTTTTTTGTTTGTTTTGTTTTTCTCTCCCAAGCCAACATATTCTGAACAACTGATGTGAGCTGGTGCAGAGATGAAAACATGCAGCAATGTCTAAAATCTCTTGCAATGTTATGATCCATCATCAAGTTTCATGCTTTTTCAATGACATAAATTAACCCTATTATGTTCAACTTTGGGGTGAGAGTAGGAACTGTGCAATAAATGAGCTGAAATGGTTGTTTCTCCCTCGTTTCACTTCCACGAGTTATGTATCTCACCATGTAGTAATAGTTCAAGCTAGTATTTCACGCTGTGAGGAGAATCCAACACAGAAAGACTTTCCCACTCTATACATGGGCTTGAACTAATTCCACGTAGAATATTTGTAGCCTTTGAGGGACCATAACCTCCATTTAATATTCATAATGTGACACTTTTTACAAAATACTAAAGGGGGGAAAAATGACCCAATTGGAGAACTGTGAGGCAGAGATAAGTTAAAGTGAAGAAAAAATATTGAGAAACCTTGAAAGCATTTTGTGGCCTGAAGCCACTTAATTCACCCCAAATGTTATGCTACAGTAAGCTATATGATTCTGCCAGATGCTTCTCTTTAGAAAAATTTTATTATACCAAAGAGAGCAATTTCTTTTAATGAGAATATTTTTGAATATATTTGTTCTTGAAACCACTGCTTTCTTTGTTTCATATCTAATGAGAATAATTTCCTCTGATTCATGGATATTTTTATTCTTGCACTGGTTCAATCAAAATAGCAATTAACTGCATGCATAATATGACGACGAAGTGGGGACCTTCCAGTTTCAGAAACTGTGCACGCATCACAGCAGGCATTTGATCTGCATCATGGCAGAGCCACAGGTTAAGGATTATATGCAAAGCCTATGGTTCATGCTCCAGCTCAAGATGAGCTCCGTGTAGCCAGCTAATGTAAAATTTGAACCATAAAAAAAGTGAAAAACACCAAGAAGTCTATGCTCCAGTCATCAAAAACTATAAGCAATATAACTAAGATTAATCTCGTTACAGAATATAGACAATTAGGTTTTGGTTTTCACAAAAATGCATGTTAATGTTTAATGACACAGGCCAAGCATACATAAATTAAATGCAGAAAAGCATACAAATTTAGAAAAATAATGGTATTTAAAATTTAAAAACAGAAAAACAGTATTACGCCTCTCAGAGAGGAGAGCCAATCAAAACCTCCTCCAAACAGATAGCATTGGAGGTTATTTGTGGAGCACAAGGTGCAGGTTCACTACCAGGGAATAAATAAATGCTTTAAATAGTGTAATCCTGCATACAAGGACACTTCTACAGAGCTGGGCCATGTGAGAGCTTTTATTTATGGGATCTTTTCATTCTGACTGAAACAGGAGCAGAGCAATCAGTATTTGATGAGGAACAAACGATCTTCCTTAGTGTCATTAACCTGCCTCAAGTGCACTACAATCTTTAAAAATGACACCAGACGCTCTAACCAAAAATGCCTTTTTGTCATTCGTACTATCATATGCAATGGTGTTCTATAAAATGACCTTAAATTGCTTCTGACGTGAAGACAGGAAAAAATAAAATTCTGTGGAAATGAAGTTTCTTTCTCCTCAAACTGCAGCAATTATATAATCAAAAATCCTTCATAATTTGTACGCAAACATCCATCTGGACACAGTAACAGTTAAAGCTATTACTGCAACAGTAATACCCTGGCATCAACACACTTAATTACCTGATTTTTAAAAAACAAAATCTAGTTTCACAATCATGGTATGCAAAAAAATTTCTAATTGGTTGAAACATTTACCCAATGAAAGCAGTGCTAAGCACGTGAATGTAAAGTGAAACATGCTATGTGGTAAAGATTTTTTAAAAGACAGAAAGAGGAGGGTGGGTGGAAATGCAGGCACACTAGCAGGGTAGGGAGCAACACTATGTAGAGAAAAACAGATGAACTTGTAATACGAAAGGGAAATCCTGACATGCTTATGAAATGAGACAAACAATACCATCTACTACTTGATCTGAAATCCTTACACTTTTAGTATTTTTAAGGCTCCATTTTAAAGCTTTTTAAAATTTATTCTCATTCATATTTAAAAGACAAAGAAGCCAAGGCAGACACAGAGCTATCTTCCATCTGTTAGTTCACTCTTCAAGTATCTTCAGTAGCCAAGCCTAGGCCACGCTGAAGCCAGGATCTCAATCCAGATCTCAGTTCAGGTGGCAGCGAGCCATGTGCTTGAGCTGTAACCTGACATCTTCCAGCACTAGCCAGACCAGAAGAGAAGGAACTAGGACCTGTACCAGGTACTCTGACATGCAGGAACCCCAAGTGATATCTGAACTACTAATCCAAATGCACAACCCCAAAACTTTCTATTTTCTAATTAAAACATAAACTCGAGAGTTAAATTTGGAAATACAGCAATTTTATGTTACCTAAAATCCTTAATATCTGTATCCCCAAATCCAAGCCATTGCATATAATGAGGATAAAATGCACTGGGAGAGAATGTCTAAGAGTTTTAATATTCTTAACTACAAAAGCAAGCCTTTGGCCTCTGGAGAACCCTAACCGGGACTGAGGGGCTCTAAGACAGTTTAGACACTGTAACTGTTAGACCAGAAGCCCCAGCTTGTAGGACAGCCCTCCACTGCAACAGTGTGTGATGGAGAGCAGTGGCAGGTACTTAAATAGTTACTGGAAGCAGCAAGATGCTACAGGAAATGACAACAAGATGGCATGGTAGTAATGAACATAGATGCTAGGGTAACTGTCCATGTGATAGATAATACAGGATCAAAGAAAATTGTTTGGGTGTAACAACAGTAGGAGATGAAGGAAAATAGCATTAACATACAAGAGCGGCTATACAAAACATAATACCCAAATGCCTCTGTGGATTGAGATTCGTTACTGAGACCAAAGGGGACAAGGACATCCTTATATTTCTGCTACCAGCTACTTCAATTCTCTACAACCTTTGTATCAAAATCACTCAAGATTCATACATTCTAAGTCTTTTCCAATTGTCTGTAAACTCACTATTATAGAATTTTCTCCCTCCAATACTCTTCAAACTAATCCTGTGAATGTCACCAGAGACCCTCATTTAATTGCAATACTCCTTAGTGAATTTCAGTCCTCACCTGGGTGACACCTGGAAATATCTCACAAATGCTCACTCCTTCTTCCTCGGTAGTTTGTCTACTTCATTTACATTAAGTTCTGCTGCCTTCCGTCCACCTACGTCACTGATCATTCCTGACTACAGCCGGTGGTTGTTTCACTCCAGCCTCCTAACCTCAGAGGGTCTGGGCTTTCTGTTTTAGTCTTCTGTTCTCTGTCTAGAATCACTTTGGGATGATATCATCCAACTTCGTGGATTTAGGCACTGCAGGTAAACCAAAGAATCTCAAGAGCATATGTATAGCCTAGATATTTTTCTGCACTCTCATCATTTCCATATTATTTAAAAATGATGGTACAGTGGAAATCTAAGACATAAGACCACATAATCTCAAGATCTGACAGATCCATACTTCTGAGAAAGCTAAAGGAAAAATCCCTAAAAATTCCCCTTGGGCCTAAAAGATCTGACTCCACATCACTTCATTCACTTTTCATCCTTTTACTTTCCCCTCCTCTCACTGCACTCCATGCATACTCTTTACCATTCTTCCAAAAACACGAAGTATAGTTTGATTTAGAGACTTCCCGTTAAGTCTCATGAAATCTTTCCCCAGATGAACACACAGCTGACCTCTACTTTAAAATATCTGCACAGATGTCACTTTCTTAATGAACAGAAGACTTATTTAAAGAGAAGAGTTATGTAAAATATAATCTACTCTATTTTCCAAGCCCTTTAGCACTACATATTGGGCTCTGCATTTATCATATCCTTTTTGGCATAAACAATTCCTTAATTATGACAATAATATAAACAAAAATTGAGTCTAGCAACTTTAATATTTTATCCTATTGGCATGAAGTGAACAAATTTCATATATTCCACAGTACAGATTTAAGAGCTTAGTGATCCTTTCCACTTAACCATTCTTCCTATCATTTTTACAACTTCATACTATCAGTTCACTTTGAAATCTCTGGCATAGCACTCTACGTGAGGTAAATAATTCACCTAACAAGTAGGGGGGAAAAGCCTACTGTTCTCAAGGTTATAGCCTACTGTTCTCAAGGTTGTAGTTTTGTAAACAGTGATCAAATTTGAACCTTGTTCATGTAAGGAGTCCAGTAACTCTTGAGGAAGGCCTGTGGAGTCCTCTACTCCTCACTAGAAGCATAGTACCTGAACTTAGGCCCCACAGACAACCATGAGTCCAATACATTCTCCCCGTGGAAGGAGGACCCGGCCATCTCCAAGGTTCCTAGGTGCTAGACAACTGCATTCACAGAAAATAACCATAAACTCCTTCCCTAACATTCTGGGTGTTCAAAAAATTTCTCATATAACCAATACAGTGGTGCACATGCCCTCAAAATAAGAAAAAACAGAAACAGAAGCTGACATCTCTACCCTGGAACACAGACATACTGCATGCTCAGCAGCACCCCATGCCAGACTATGGGAGAACTGGGGGATCCACACCTCCCTTGGTAACTTTGGTCTATGGTGTGTATCAGCAATGCTTATTTTTGATGACAAATCCTCCAAGAGTGTAGGATCTTCCTTTACCCCATGAACAAGAATTATGTGCATGGTTTACCTGGTCTGTTTTTTTTTTTTTTTCATTCCAAATGCCTAAAGCTACTATATAATAATTATTTAGTTAAATAATTCAAGAAGACTCAAGACTTTTTCTTTTGTCTTCAAAGCTAAGCAGATGATGTGTTTTAAAAAAAATAGGCAATAGAGGGAAGCAATTGTCTGTGCTCCTCAGACAAAACTATTTGAAGATTCTGAGCTAAGTTTCTTGGTGGTCTGATAGACAAAATACCATATCCTTGCTGTGTTCATTAGTTAATCAGTGCTGCATAACAGATTGATTTTGGAGTAACACTGTCTTGGACTGACAACAATAAACCGTATCACACATATTCTATTAGTCAAGAATCATATATCAGCTAAAGAGTTTTAACTGAATATGCTACATAAGGCAGCAATAAGGGCACTTACCAGGGCCACAGACATCACCAAGTTCCATGGCTTGAGGGTCTACCAAGCCGAATCGTGTAGCCACCGGCAGACCCCAGAATTTTACTTCCAGGCTCCTTTATCTGGGCCTTTCCAAGGTTTTGTCTCACAAGAAACTGAATATAAAAGTGGACAATGACCAGACCATATACAAAGCAGACATGTGACCTAGGAACTGCCACAACCTGTGCAGGAAGCCAACCAACAACTTCTGTAGGAATCGGCCCCAAATGACCAAACTCAATCCATAACTGAAAAATCATTTTTCCAATCTCTGCTTCCAGTGTAGTACTAAAACGGGTATGCTTCATAGCTTCTCCTATGTAACTACTTAGGAGGCCTCCTTTCTAGTTAGCCTATCAGAGGCCAACAGGTCTTGAATAGGGTATACCAGCAGCCCTTCCTGCTTTCCCTCAATAAAGTTTCCCTATGTCTCGTCTGTTTTTGGTCTTTGCTAAATGCTGACTGACTACCTTGCTTGTTTTCATTAAGGTAGCTTCCATTTATTAGCATCCTCATACCATGGGAGCTGGCTTCCCACAAAAGTGAGTCTACAATATACTCAAGGGAAAGCACTGGTGAAAACTTCAAGAAGCAGGAATCCTGGAGGGCTAATTAGAGACAGATACCACACTGTCCAACTTAACTTTGAAAAATATTTCTTGACTACAGGACCCAAGTTGGCTATGAATCTTTTAGATAAACATCTTCATAGATTCCTCTATATACAAACAGAGACTTGCTCTATTTTGAAATGCACTGAAACTTAACATTTGGTACATTTAGAAAAGAGCATAATCAAATGATTATTATTGAATATTCATAGGCACATTTGGGCCTTTGACTTGGTGAAATTTAAGCAGAGATGTGCTGTGTGACCATAACTCATAATCAACCATCTGCTTGACATTAGTGTCTTGTGGCTGCCACCAATCCCAGGTTCCAAACACACACATTAGGCCCATGGGCTTGAGATAGCTCTTTACTAGCCTCTAGACTTACAAGTATTGAATCTAAACGTGAAGAGCATGTGCTGTGCACTGTAACACCACACTAAATTTTCACCAATCCCCCTACTGGTTTACACTTGAAGTTACACTGAGTTGTTTCCTTTTGGTTTGTGCATGAATTTATATTTTGAATCACTATACAGTAGAATGCCTTTGTGACGCCTTATGTATGAAGTATTGCCGATTAAGAAGCTATATTTAACTTTGTGGATGAGCCAATCATTCATTTGTTTGTATTCATTCCTTTATTTAAGTGATGCTTATGATTATGCAATGCTGCCCAGAGCTCAAGCATAAAATCTACTAAAGATTAGAAACAAGAAGAATAGCAATGTGTTACCTAATGGGAAATTTCACAACAGGACAAACTGAAGCAGGAATAAGTAAGGGGAGGCATTTCACATCACTTTGGGCCCCTGTATCCCCGACCAGTGTGTGTAGTCCTGTGCTGGCAATTCCAGTCCCCTAAGAACACACACCTGCAAGACAGCAGGTGACGGTTCAGGTGCTTGGGACCTTGGCATCCATGTTGGAAACCAGGACTGAGGCTGGCTTCCGCCTGGGGATTACAAGGAGTGAGAAAGCCCCATTTGTCTATTTTTCTGCCTTTAAAATAAACATATGAATAAACAACTATGTTTTTAAAACAGTAGTGTAATCATAAAATATTCCAGCAAAGCAGAGAAACTTTTCCAAATCTAGTGTCAGGAGCCAAGATCTAAAGGTCAGAGTGAAAGGAAGAGATCCAGTGAAAATAAAGAAGCTCTGTTCAATAATGGAAACAGGAGAAAGCTTTGGGGAGCACATGGTCCAGAAGAGGGATGGATGGACGAAGAGAGATGATCCTGGAGATCCAGGCTGAAGAGACTCCACAGATCTTGCGGAGCTTAGCTGATATAATAACGGTAACACCAGAGTATAGTAATTAAACATGGGAACTCATTAAGCATAACTCAGATACAATAATTACCCACAGTCAGTGTAATTAAGCATAAGTTTAGTATAGCAATTCAAGCACTATGACAAAGAAAGGTCAATTTAGATGAATAATTGGATCAAAAAATATTATGGAATCAATTATCCGAATTGGTCTTATTAATTAAATCTTCAAAACGAATGGATTTTTGAAAACACATATAAGTTCTTCCACAAAAATCCCCCAAGTATTCACATAAAACAAATTATGGTAAGAATAAGAAATTTACTAAGTGTAATGTCAATACACCAATTTTACACTTCTATTTAGCACTATAACTACCTATATTGCCTAATGCATAAGCTGTTCACCTTTTAGAAAGGTTTGTTTATTTGTTTAAAAGGCAGAGTTGCAGAGAGGAAAGCATAGAGAAACAGAAGCAGGAGCAGAAGCTGAAGAAGCAGCAGAAGATCAGAAGAAGGGCCGAGGTTGGACAGCACAGGGTTTTTATGCATCTTATGCCAATTCCACACAATTCCACAGTCATGACTGGTCAGTTTAAATGTTAACTTTTAAAAAGAGCAGGTTGGTTGAACTTATCTGGACAATAAGATGCTGGACTCTATGCTTTGTAGACGCTTGCAATGAAAGAATCTCAACTGACTTTGAACTGTGGTAATGCAACAAGGTTGAAGAATCCACTATGTGGGGGGAGGGTTTGGGGAGAGGAGGGAGGAATCCCAGTGCCTATAAAACTGTGTCACATAATGCAAAGTAACCAATTAAAAAAAAAAAAGAACAGGTTGGCAGGCTTCTATTGTTGGGTTTGAAGCAACCAACTTTGAAATAGTACAAACCGGTGGGCTATGGGGTAGTGAGCAAGTCTTATCTTAAAAAGCACACCAGAGGCCTCCTTCCTGAGGAGTGCTCTGCCTACATGACCTGCCAGGTGTCACATAGACCGTCAGGCCTGCAGTTCACAGAGCTCCCCAGCCAAGCAAGAAAGACAGAAATCACAGAAGCAGAAAGCATTGAGGTTTCTCAGCACCTGCAGTGGTCATATTCACAGAGACAGAATGCAGGAGTAGCTACCAGGGGCTGAGGAGGGCACCGGGAGGAGCTGCTGCTTTGTGGATGCAGACTCACAGAGTGGGAGAAGCAGTAGTTCTGATGATGGCTTCATAATGCTGTCAACGTACTCAATGAGCAGCACTGTACACTAAAAATGGTCAAAATCATGCCCTGCAGGCTCTGTATATTAAAAAAAGAATATATTTAAATAAACATGACATCAGTGAAAGAAAATACAAGGTGGTATGTGCTTGTGATAGGTGGAATGCCAACCAAATTCTGCTTCTTTGATCCGTCTCAACTTGTTTTCCCTATTTCAGTCCATCACCAACTTAAATACATATCAAAAGTTTAAGCTACTAAAGTATTTAATCAAAAGAGAAAGATTTTAAAGAAAAGTAAATGCATGCTATATACTGTCTTCCAGGACATGAAAACACAGCCCAGTTTTCAGTTTGATGAAATAATTAAATAACATTTGAAAATCTCCAAAGTAGGCCTATCCCATATTGTTATTCCTTTTGTACATATAGTATTATACATTTATTAAAATGAACCGTACTTTCAATATAAGCATAAATCACATATTTTGTGTTGTTAACTGCCTTTGACTGAAGGCTACCATCAATCGTCCAGGTCTATCACACAGCTCTACCACTTGATATGTGAAAAATTTGTAACTTTAGCCAAATTATCACCATACGTAACAGGAACCTCCAATTCAAATTTCCAAACCGTGAGTCAGTGCAGTGGTGTATCGTGATAATGGTGTATCATACTAATCATCCCAGTTGAGCAACAGTTCAAGTCCTGGCTGCTCCACTTCATACCCAGCTCCCTGCTTGTGACCTGGGAAAGCAATGAAGGGCAGCCCACAGCCTTAGGCCCCTGCACCCGCATGAGAATCTCCGAAGAAACTACCGGCTCCAGCTTATGCCTGGTGCAGCTCTGACCATTGCAGTCACTTTGGCAGTGATCCAATGAGCAAAGAATCCCTCTCTTTCTCTCTTTGTTGCTCTTACAAGTCAACTAAATCTTTTTTAAAAATTAAAAAATAAATTTCCAAACATGAATTTATCTTTTTCTCATCTCTCACTGGAAACACCTAAGTTTGATTCTTCTTTTTCTAGTGGGCAGCTTCTCCAATTTGGTATTTTGGATAGGATAGTCCTTCACTATGGGGGTTCTGTGGGCTCTGTAGGATGCTGACCAATATCCAGGACTTCCACTCCTGATATTAACACAATCTCCAATCCACTCTGAGTTGTGACCATTAAAATTATTTCCACATGTTGACAAATGCTCTGTGGATGATGAAGTTTTCCCCAGCTGAGAGACACTGACCTGACCCCTTTCTTTCATATCTACTAGTCTCTACAGTAATCCAACTGCTTAATGCCTTAGATTTATCCCTTTCGCTTTCTCTTACCATTCCACTTCAGTGAGGTGTTCCTCACGCCAGCTGTTTTCCCAAGTCTGTAAAATCTCTTGCTAATCAAACACATCAACTAACTAGTCTCCCTAATTCCAACAGCACCCTTTAATCTATTTCTATGTCAGGTGATACGATATTTTACAAACACAGACCTATTAATAATACGATGTCACCTAAAATACTCTGAATTCTGTATTGGAAGACCACTTTACCAGCTCTCCTGATCCAGCCTCATACCACCAGCTCATAGCACAGCTTCTGGAGTACTGAGCTACTCAGCAAATTTTTGTTGAAGAAATAAGTAAATAGGCACAAAACGATAAAAATTATAAACAGTTATGATAGGATAAATATTATGTAATAATCTAAAATTATCAATATTAAAACTACAAAGAAGTCATTCATTTTACACACAGGGATGTTTTTACAAGGATGTAGAGGTTTCTTATACCCATTATTTCTGAAAAAATTTATAGCCTATAATCTTTTTTTTTGCGCATTTAAATTTTATCAAAGTAGCTAAGTAGATAAATATTTTTATACACGCATGATTTTTCAACTTTGAAAGTTCTCTTATCTTGAATCTCCAAATTCCCATTCATTATTTTTTTATTTTTTTATTTCTTTTTATGACACAGTTTCTTAGGCTCTGGGATTCCCCCAACTCCTCCCAATGCCCTCCCCCCATGGTGAATTCCTCCACATCGTTGCAGTAGTACAGTTCATATCCAGTCCTGATTGCTTCATTGCGAGCATGGACGATGCATAGAGTCCAGCCTCTTATTGTCCAGATAGTTTCAACAGTTTCCTTGGGAGACCATCCCTGGTCTGAAAGTAGAGCTGCATGATCCTATAATCTTTGTGTTCATTCCCATGACTAGTAGACTATTTACTATCTTCTTCTCTTATTGCTATTCAAACTATGATATACTGATTCATGATGCCAATTAGATTATTCCAAAAAATTGTATCTACAGAAAACATGCTTCTATGTAGACAATAGGACATGTAGTTCAGCTATTCACTTAATTACTGCCTACTTCTGTAATTTTGTTATTTCAGGAAAAATACAAAAGACCTTGCAGCCTTTCAAAGCACGCACATACAGAGGTAAGAAAAAAAGCATGGTGTCAGGCCCAGCACCGTAGCCTAGCAGCTGAAGTCCTTGTCTTGCCTGTGCCAGGATCCCACATCTGGGCATCACTTCTAATCCCAGCGGCCCCACTTTCTTTCCAGATTCCTGCTTGTGGCCCAGGAAAGCAGTAGAAGATAAACCAAAGCCATGGGACCCTGCACCCACGTGGAGAGACCTGGAAGAAGTTCCTGGCTCCTGGCTTCGCACCAGCTCAGCTCTGGCCATTGTGGCTACTTGGGTAGTGAACCAGTGGACAGAAGATGTTTCTCTCTGTCTCTCCTCTTCTCTATATAAAATATGCAGAATGAATATCTCAACAGGTACAACACTCTGAAAGGATCTTCAGATAGTTTGTCTCAGTTGTGCCTTCCATTTACTCAGGACACTAGTCAGGAATATTCTACTGCTAACAAACTTCATAAATATTCTAACCTCATAAACCAAATTCCTCAGATTTGAATGTAAAAAAAATGCCTGATAAACTAGCAGGTATCTCACTTAAGCAACTGAGGCTACAAATTTTTTGTGTGTTTTCAGCAAACATATTTGTAAAAATGTATTTTCCCAAAGTAACATATATCACATGGTTATTAATATTTGAGAACTCATTCTTGGTGGTAGACCTAACAATCTTATATATTCTGCCAAGTGCTAATTGATCAAAAGCAATGAATACTTTGTATAATGGTGAGTACAGAACACATTATAAAACTTCCCAGGCATTTGTTTTGATTTTCATCCATATTTTAAATGTCCTTAGGGATATGTGACTTTCATTATATGGTTCTTCAACTATTTTTTTAAAAAATGGAAATGCTAAATTGAAAAATACTTGTCAACTATATATTAAAGAGGTTTTATATATATAAATATATATTCTATTTAATATATATTTATAATATTTATATATATTATGGTTTCATTGACCCTGGCTTATAGTTACCTATATATATTTTCGAACTGCTCTAAATTAAAGTGTTAAGAATGTTCATAAATTTGTGTATGTAGGTGTGTGTGAAAGAGAGAGAGAAAGAAAAAGAAAGAGAGAGAGAGGAGGGTGGGGGAGATTTCTAAGGACTGGCTGAGAATAAGCAGTTATTGTATAACAAATT
Organism: Ochotona curzoniae; assembly: GCF_017591425.1. Taxonomy (NCBI): domain Eukaryota; kingdom Metazoa; phylum Chordata; class Mammalia; order Lagomorpha; family Ochotonidae; genus Ochotona; species Ochotona curzoniae. Next base: position 14,851,103 of record NW_024466502.1, read on the forward strand.
ATGTTTCAAATTCTCAGAACTACCTGAATACTGATGTGACTCTAAGATAAATGAAAAATGAAGGTAATCTCCAACATAAAAAAATCTCAATAATCAAATGTTCTTGTAAGATTGTCATTTAACTGATTGTATTCTTAACTGTGCTTGACAGGGGAAATAAAAGCCAGTCTCTCAAAAATTACTTATCAATACCCTGAAGCAAGAAAAAAATTACAGACATGTTTTGTGCCTATTAACTGAGTTTCATTTCTACCACAGGAGAGAATGCTATGACACAGACCCAACTCTGCAACCAGAAGCACTGCTTTGTGAACATATGAAGTAATGGTTAGGTCTATGTAGATACATGTGAGCAGAAGTAACAGAAACACAGGCTAAGCCTCGGTTGAGTATAAACCTTGATACTCATGTAAAAGCATGCAAACACAATTTTTCAGAAGAAAGAAAAAGAAAATGTTTAAAAAACAGACCACGGATAACATATTCCATGAACTATAATTTGCAATAAGATTTTGCTTCCAGAGAAGCACTTCACTGTAGAAAAAGTACAAAATAATGAGGGGTTTTCAGTAAGTTCACAGAAATAGCAGCTAACACAAAAACTATGCCTGTATTTCAAAACATCATTTACTTAAACGGAACAGTGTTGACTTCACACACACACACACACACACACACACACACACAACCACAATCCCCAGTCAGAGGGCCTAGGCTTCATTCCCATCTCTGCCTCCTGATTTCAACTTTCAGTCAGTGCACAGCCCAGAGGCGGCCAGTGGTGGCTCCAGGGACTAGGGCTTGTCTCCACCACTGCACAGGAGCTCTGCATCACACTCCCAGCTCAGGCTTTTGCCCTCATCCAGTCATGGACCCACCATGGTCATATGGGACGTGAACTAACGAATGGTAGCTAGCTTCTTTTTTCTCTTTCTCTCTCAAATGCATTTTTAAAATTTAAATTACATCCTTTGTGATATTTTGTGGGTGCATGTAAATATTTAATTATATTTTAACATTTCATTTTATAGATAGCTAGATAGATATACTTTACCCAGTGATTGACTTTCATAAGTAAATAAGTATATTCCTTAAAATAAGGGAGAGTATGATAGCCTAGTGGCTAAATCCTCTTCATGTATGCATCCGGGATCCAATATGGGCGCCAGTTCATGTCCCAGCTGCTGCACTTCCCTTCCCATCCAGCTCCCTGATTGTGGCCTGGGAGATCCGTCAAGGATGGCCGAAAGCATTGGAACCCTACACCTGCATGTGAGACCCAGAAGAAGCCCTTGGCTCCTGGCTTCGGAATTATCAGCTCCGGCCACTCTAGCCACTTGGGAGTGAACCAGCAGATGAAAGATCTTTCTCTGTCTCTCCTTCTCTCTCTGCCTTTCCAATAATAAATAAATAATTTTTTAAATAGATCTATTTACATATTTACTTGCATGACAGGTTTGATGGGACAGCAGACAACCTCAATGCTTTGGTTCTCCCTGTTGGAATGGCTGAGATGGCCAGGGTCAGAAAAAAGCCAGGAGCTTCTTCTGTGTCTCCCATGTGGGCAGCAGAAACCCAGGGAAATGGGCCATCTTCCACTGCTCACCCAGGATATCAGCAGGGACTTGGACTGCAAGCAGAGCAGGAGGAAATAAACTGGAACCTATATGGAGGTGTTGGTGTCACAGGTAGCAAATTTATCTGCTAGTCCACAATGACGGCACTGGTATATTTCTAAAACAACAATAATTTAAAAATATTGATAACTAAAAAGAATTTCATTACACAGGTTCTTCACTATTTACTTAACCAATCCATTATTGAAGAATATTAATAAATTTTCCAAGTATACATTTAAAATATGCATAGCTAACAATATGACACTTATACCTTAAAGCCAACTGTTAGCTCAGTGAAATAAGCCAATGCCAAAAACACAAATATCATATGTTCTTTGGTATAAGGCAGCTTCCGTGCAAAATATAAAATAAGTAGATATATAGGTAAGCATTCTCATAGATGAACTATGAAATGGAGGCTAGCGTACCAGGAAATAAAGATACACTGCAATATGCATTTTTACTCCAAATAAAAAGAGGACTTTCAATTAAACTGTTAAATATACCTTGACTACCATTGCCCATATCTACAACACCAAATGACAGAATATTGAACTTGTGACTGTTGCTGAAAGACTATAATAACGTAGGAGAAAAGATTTGCAATTGTGGGAGTAGAGAATAGGGAGGAAGGAAAGGAAAATGGAGGGAAGGATCCCTGCACCCACAAGATAATAGAAAATAATGGAAATAATAATTAAAACAGAAAATGTATACTGATACATAATATAGGTTAATTAGTTATAATCTGTCTATGTTTTAACTAAATAACTAATAAGAATTACTATTTTAAAAAACTGTGAAAAGAAATGGAGAGCAAAAAGAAAGAAAAAGGTTTTCCACATCGAGCTGTGAAAAAAAATATTAAATGTGGCTAGTCCCATGAATAAAGGCCTTTGATGTGACCAATAGGACTACACCTACTGATGGAGATTGCATCCATCTGCCCAGGCACAGGAGCAACATTCACACGTGCCCATTAATAACACATACCAGAGGACAGCTCTCCTAAATCACTGTGAAGGAACTCAGGAAGATTCCTTAGAAAAGCCCTCAACAATCACCCACAGGAAAATTCTAGGAAAACACTGGGAAGACATTGGCCTATGCAGAGTCTTATTGGCTAAGGCCACATTAGCACAGACAACAAGAGCAAAACTGAACAAATAGGATTATATCAAGCAAATAAGCTCCTATTCATCACAGGAAACAACAGACAGTAAAGGGGCATGGAACAAAATGGGAGAAAACATGTCAAAACATCAGAATATCTAAAGAGTTCAAGATACTCAAGAATAATAAAATAAACAATCTAGTTAGGAAAAGGGCAAGATGCAACAGACATGTGTAAAAAATGCTCAGCATCACCAGCCATCACTGAAATGCAAGTGAAACCACAAAGAGCTATCACCTCACCCCAGTTAGAATAGCTCTGATCAAAAAATCAAAAAGCAACAAAAACCTGTAAGCTGTGGAGAAAAAGGTACCTAATACAGTGTCAACAGAAACAAAACTGGTACAACTATTATGGAAACATTCTTCGGATTTCTTAGGAAACCAAAAACAAATCTCATAAACCCATAAGACACAGCTATCCAACTCCTGGGAATATATCCAAAGGAAATAAAAAGAATATGTGAAAGAATTACCTGCTTTCAGATACAAACGTCATACAATACAGCAGCTCAATTCACAATAGCTAAGGTAAGAAACCAAGTCAGACAATCTAAGAAAAAAGTACAATAGTTGTACCCAATGGAAATACACTTTGCCTTAAAAAAATTACGAAATCGTGAACATTTTCAGCACAATGGATACAACTGGATATCACTAGAGTGAATGAAATGAGACAAACTGAAAAAATAAATACCATATGTATTTGTCATACAGAGAGTTAAAAAGTGTTTATGCCATAACTTTTGGTATTTTATATAGTTATAAGTCTCTTCACCAAATCATAAAATGTAAGTGACAATATACTCTTTCTTCCAATTTCAGAGGTAGGAGGTAAAAGGGAAGAACAGCATGGTCTCTCAGAGTACTAGTAATGCCTGTTCTGATATGGGTGCTGGTTATGACTGTGAACAGATGATTTTAAAAAACTCATTCATCTGCACACTTATGCGCATTCCTTGGTATATATATTGTATTTCAACAGAAAATTTACAACATACACACACATGCACATTCTCTCTCTCTCTCTCTCTTCCTTTCTCTGGCTGCTTTTCTTTGACCAGCGAACAACCTTCTTTCCTTTGATCTAGCCTCCTGAGAAGGCCACGTGTCATCTGCCAGCAGGAGAGCATACCATGGGAAAACACATGTTTAGAAACTCATAATTCATATAGCACATTTATTTTGCAGATCAATTTCCATTAATCCTGGCACCCAAGTGATTGATTCTGGAAAAATTAATGAAGTTCTCTGCTCAAAACCTACAAACTGAAAAATTACATTTTACAAAGTCAAATTCCCAAATTTAATCATGTTCTGAGATGCTGCCATCACCATTTGAATAAATATCTACACTGACAGTCTTCTATACGAAAAACTAAAAAAAAAAAAAATGATAAATGGTGTGGTAAGTCAAAATGTCCAAACCACATATGTAGTTAAACTTATCCTGACAGAGATAACAGAAGTAGACTGCATTGAAAATTTAAGAAAAAGAAGTAGAAGGCTACAAAATGACGCTGTTGACAATCCAGGGAAATGGCATGACTAGGATATGATTAGAACAGCCCTCAGGTTGGTCTGCATTCAGAATTTGAGAAGACTAAAATGTGTCATCTGATGAGGATTGCAAAAAGCATCCACGATTTGAAAAGCTGAATAACTCATTGACCACTTCTGCAGCAGCTGCAAAACCACATGCATTCCTTTGGGTATTTATATTTACCTGGCGGTGTGCTAAAATTCATAACTCCTGAATAAAATTCTTTTTTATAACCTTTATATATTAAAGGAGTCAGGAAAATAATAATGCACTCCCATAAAAATCTTGCCAATGTAAATCACTACTGAGAACTCAGCCAGACATCTGAATTACTTGAATTTATACCAATGAATTACTGAATATTCAGTAACATTCGAAATATACTCGGTGAGTTTCAAAGCAATTCTGCTTAAAACTGCTAGATAGTAGGCACCAATGTAAACGATTTTTTTTCTCTTTTCATCATGAATGCTATGATTTCATTAAAATTAAGAAAATATTTTTCTAACAAACAAAACAATTTTCAGTCTTCATTATTTAAAAGTTCATGGGAATTTTCTGCTATATGAATTCAGTTACTCTTTTACTGGTTTCCCCTGAAGCTCAACATGGAGTAATCAGAGATAAAAGGGACCAAGTACTGATTTTCACTTTCATATAGTCTTGAAATGATTTTTATTGGTAGCAATTTAGTGAAGGTTGTAACCAACCACCTCCACTGCATTTTGTATTTTCCTGGAAATTTTGGTTTCCCTTTCACCATTTGCTCATCTTCCATCTTACTGTTTTGTTGCACTCTATTTCATTTCCTTAAATTAAAGGCAGAAGTAAACAAATGAGAAAAACAAATTTAAAGGAAATATGTTCATGAAAAATAGTTAAGAGAAAATACAGACAGATTGAAAAAGTCTGTTCTGTGTGTTTAAAAAACAGCTCTAAAAGTGTACATAGTATATGATTCCATTTATTTAGCACTGGCTTAACAATTTATTTACTTAATGCAAAGCAGAGTAGCAGAGAGAGGAAACGCAGAAAGACTCTTCATATGGCCAGCACAGTCAGGTATAGACTAGGCTGAGCCAGGACTAGGAAATCCATCCTAATTTCCCCTATTGCAGGTGGGGGGCTAAAGCAGTGAGACCATCTTCCATTTTGTTCTCAGGAGGATTAGTAGAAGACAGATTGAAAATGGAATAGCCAGGACTAGAAAATGGCACTAAAATTTGAAATCCAGGCATCTTAACTGGTGGCCTTGACTGCCACACCACAATGCCAGCTCCTGCTCAACAGCCTTGAAATGACAACTCCATGATGATGGATCACTGGCCACAGGAACAAAATGTGAAGATTTGAGGGCATTTATAAACGATAGCATAGTAAATCTCATGGGGTAATACAACAGAACTGAATCTTGACTGTGACTGTGGGTTTACAAATATAAGCACATGATCAAATTGCAAATTACAAGCACCACCTACACACATGTTGCATGCACACATGAGCACTGAGTTAGAACTGTAGCCCAGATTACAGTGATATGTCATTGTCAATGTTCTGACTTCGTCACTGAACTAAACATAGATCAAACTTCATCAAATAGAAGAAGTTGAGTAGAGTTCTATATACCATGCTTATAACTTCTTATGATTCTACAATTACTTCAAAATAAAAAATGTTTAAGTTTGTGTAATTTGCAAAATCTTTTTATTTTACTTTCTTAAAAGCTTCCCCCCTATTTAGCTGAAATATTTCGGATGATCAGAATAGAGGGCACATGAAATATGCCAAAACTCCTTAGAGAAAGATGGACACGCAGGCACGTGAGAGTTATGCACACACGGTACACAGAAGAGCCTTCTCACAAAGGAAAGCCTCCTCCCCAACCCGGGACAGCTGCTCGCGAAGGGTAGTAGGTATACCCTCAGTGAGGAATATGTTCTGGAAGGCATATCATGCTCTGACTGTAAGTGCACTGTCCACTGTCCTTAATTCAGAGTACAGGGACTGACAAGTGCTTAATTCATGGTGGTTAGAGATTTTCAAGTTGTTTCAAAATGAAACAGCTGTTGCAAGGTTGTAACAGCAATGGCTCAGCGCTTCCTACAGTCTGGACCCTGAGAGTAGGAGCTTGCTGCTTATTTGCTAGAAAAACTTGAAGCAGTTACTCTTTCTCCATACACTTTAAAAATGGGGAACCAGTCTTGGTGTATAAAGCGGCATCTGCAGGGTTAGATGTCAGAACAAGAAAGAGATGTCACTACAGATTTTTTGCATTTAATACTGCCTCGTATTGACCCTCAGATTCTAAGACGGTAGGGATGATGTTTCTCCTTCGCTGTCTCCATGATCTTCACATACAATGCCTAGCATTGACAAGATGCTCTGGAAATACATGGGGTTATGAATGATGGTAATATACCTGTGTGGATGCATCTGTTTACATAAAGATAACAGAAAGAAAATATCTTTCTGATAGTCTAAATTGTCTACTTTTTCAAACAAATGTTATATTCTTAGAATAATAAGCGACCTAAAATTTAAGAAGTCTTATAAATCACTGCATACTTTCAAAAAACCAACCAACCACATTCATCAATATCCCTGCTTAGTATTAGGAGAAGGAAAAATCTGTATTTTACTTTAGTGTTACAATGTCACACAGTTAACTCTCTCCCTGAACCCTTTAATACACAATATGTGTCAGAGAATATTCGTTCGTTTTTTAAAGAAAAATAAGACTGTGCCATGCCTATAATAAATCTTTATGCCCAACACATAGTACATTTGCTCCAATGTCTAGGCTCATAACTGACATAAAATCAATTTGGAATAAATGTTTGATAAATAAATAAAAAGGCTCAGGGGAGACATCCTGATATCAGCAGCCCACTGTATACTAAGGCAGGTCTCCACACAGTAAATAACTGCTGAGGAGTTCAAAAGAAAGAATCACTACTAAGTAAATAAAAATTTCAGGAATGCCCCACAAAGGAGAGGGCTTGAGCTGAACAATCCCAGCAGCAGTGACCGACCTCTGGCTTTTCAAGATTGACACTACTCTTAGAGAACAGGACTCTCGTTAGTGGCTCAGCTTTGTTTAAGTGCACATGCCTCCCTGATAGCCAGCTGTACACGGCTGACACAGTACATCAGAGAGCAGATGCTAACACGGGACTGGTGGACATGCCAGGATCTTATTAGGAGAACATGGTAGGGAGAGTAAATTAAGTGCGGCCAAGCAGGTGCTGCACGGGCTTTCAGATCTTGATGCAAGTTGGATTAAGAACACAGGAGCGAGGCAGATGAGGTTAGGGGACGTGTTCTAGATGGCTACGGGAGCACCATCCAGGAGCCGAGCTACCAATCACTGCAGGAGATGTCTATGTGAAGCAGGACTAACTTGGGCTTCTTGTGGACAGGTAACAACCCAAGGCAGTAACTAATGTCAGAGCTCACTGCTTCCTCCAGTTGGAAAGTAAGGCCATTACCTTTGCTGCTGCAACAGAATGCAACAGTGAAAGAATCACTTAAAGATCCCCTTTGGCTTTACATAATATCATGAAATGCTAATTTTATTAAAAGTTTGAATGTTATATCCTACCTGCTGCCAATGATGCTGCTAACCTAGAGAGGCATACTTTCTCCTTAAGGCAATCAACCTCTTTCAAGGCTAATATACATAATACCACGTGATCCTTGACATGCTTGCCAAATGCATACTCTCCACAAAGCATGCAGTAAGCACTCAAATATCATTTCAACCAATTTCATTAGCACATAATATGTACCATATCATATAATATTTTAATATTTTTTTCTTACTACTTATGGTGTTATTAGGGTATAAAATAATCATCAGAAAATATCATAACATTCCAGACCAAACTACAATGCCAAGCAAGAAACACAGAGGTCAAATGCAAAGAGTAGAATTTGGGATAGTAACAGAAAAATATAGTTGAGGTTACAGAACAAGATAAAAATAACCAAAGTCTAGTTGATTCATCAGAAACATAATACTGAATTAATTTTATCCTCAATTTGTCTTGAATCTCAAAAGTGAAAAAGTCAGGGAGAAAAGATAACATTTCTTCAATTCCTTCACTTTCACTTTTGAATCATTTTTTTAACTTATAAATTTGTATAATTTTAGAAGTATGAGTCCTCTATAAATGTGATATTTTACTAAATTTATTTACATTCATAATTGTTCAACAAATTTGGATTATCTTTGGATATCTTTGGATAAATGTAGATATCTTTCTTATTTTGTATGACAAGGCTTTAGATTTTTATTCATTGTGATGAGCACCATATCTGAATTTTTTTCATTTTTATTGCTATGACATTTAAAGGACTATCATTAAATTGACACAAAAAAGGGAAATCCCAGACTCTACAGAAATGTACCATAAAATTCAAAATTTGAAATAAAAATTTTAAAAAAAGAAAAGGGAAAAAATAAACTGACACAAAAATAAACAGTGTTGTAAAGCATTCTGTATGGGAAATGCATTCTGGTGTAGTGTGTTACATCCTCATCTGCAATGCCAGCATCCCATATAGGATCATCCACTTTAATCATACTCCCTGCCAATGGCCTGGTAAAAGCCACAAAACACGGCCCAAGTGTTTGGGCTCACTTCATCCAAATGGGAGACATGGATGAAGCTCCCAGTTCCTGGTTTTAACCTGACTAGTGCTAGCTTTTGCAGCCATTTAGAGTGAAACAGAAGAAAAAGATGACTGCCTCTCCCTCTGTAACTCTTTCAAACTAAAATAAATAAATCTTAAAAAATAAAGTATGTCTTGCATTACTTTCCCTAAGAGCATTTTACAAACACCAAAATTTTACATCCTGACACTAGCCAAGAAAGATTTTAAAATGATGTACACAAAACATGCATAGCTCTGCTGTAAAAAAGACATATAATAAAAATTACATTGGATAACAAGAAGTACTTAATAGTGATCAGTAAACGATGTTCGAGGTAAAAACCTAAGCTTATCAAGTCAAAGTGAAATCGAGATGTAACAAAAGGAAAATTGAATGGTGAGATAACAGAGATGTATCCAGAGCCAACTCAAATAATGAAAGAATATATTTCTAAATTTCTAAGACTGACAAAATACACTAACTTCTTTATAAATAAGAACTGCCGGATAGCAGATTAGAGTATAGATTCTATATCCACGGCACTTGCCTTCAAAACGTACCATTCACTATTTACACAATCTTAAACACTGTCACATCCTGACAGAATGGCAAACAAACTGAATATGGCTGTGATTACATGTCTTTCAACAGTGTATATGCATACTCAATGCTCAGTTACTGCTAGTTATTATAAAAGGAGCAATCTACTATAAAATAATAATGTGAGTCACATAATTTTAGCATTCCTAGTAGTCACAATAAAATAGTAGAAGAAATTTGTGCATTTATTGTTACTATTATACGAGCAACAAGAGCTGATTGATCTTGGGTTTCTAGCCCACAGAATTATAAAACCATAAATTCCTGCCTGAAGCCACTCATTGTGCGGCACATTATTTGGTACCTCTGGCAAATGGATACAGCCCAACAACCCAAAAATTCATAACTGTAGCACATTATCAATATAAAAAGTAACAATGAAATATTTTGGCACTGGCATTATGGCATAGCATGCAAAGCCACTGTGTACAATAGCAACACATGTCCCAGCTATTCCACTTCTTATCGAGCTCCCTGCTACTGTCCTTGGAAAAGCAACAGAAGATAGTCCAAGCATTCAGGTTCCTACCACAAGTACAGGAGACCTAGATGAATTCCTGGCTTCTAGGTTTAAACCAGCCTTGCCCTGGTTATTGCAGCTATCCAAGGGGTTAGGATTGGTGGATGAAAAAGCAAACATAAAATCTCTCTCTCACTCTCTGGCTCTGATTTTCAAATGCATAAAATATTTTTAAATGACATTTTTCACAATACTTTTATCCTATAACATCAATAGCAGCTAAGTGCTTTTGATCTCGCAACATCTCACTTTGCACCAGTTATACTTCAGGATCTTAACAGCCACTTATCACCAGTGGCTGTTGAACAGAAAGTCCTCAAATTATGCCACTGTGAAACCCTTAATTCTACTAACTGAAGAGAATGTCTATCAATGTGGGCTCTGTCAAACTGACAATGAAAATACTAATTGATGCTGGTGCTATTATTTTTCTGATTACCAATGTCCAATTCTGATTGCCCACCTTGCCTTACCCTTTACCTCTGTATAGCCAATTATATACAACTCTCTCATCCCTTGCTTTTCCACCACACCTATCTTAAAAATCCTATCACTAGGTCAACCCAATCATTGGTCTTTTCTATTCCCATACTCAGATTTTAGTAAATTTTTCACCTATAGAAAGACAAAAAAAAAAGATCAAACGCCATGTTCTTTCTTTAGCTCAAGGCAGCATTCATTATCAAGGATTCAATGTACTTTTGCGACAATCACAGTCTTGAACCACAGCCCTGATTGCATCCCTCACTGACTCTGAGAACTCCTATCTTTGTTCCAGACTGCACCTGAACCCTTCTCATGTTCCCAGGAGCTGCAAATCAGCAATCATACACCCAGGTTTAATCACTAACAGTTCCCTTTTGAGAGTTCTGTATCTTTAAAATACAAAAAGACCAAACTCCCTTCATTAAAAACAAACAAACAAACAAACAAAAAGCATCAGAAGGCATTTGCCCTAAGGGCAAAGAGCGAGCCCAGTTAATATGTCCATATTCCCACATCAAAATTCTTAGTATCAAGTTCCCTCTAAAGGACTGTATCTGCCTAAAGAAGCACATCCTTGGGGGTAGCAGTTGATGGCTTAGATACCTGCCGCCCATATGGGACCCCAGACCCGACCTGGCCACTGTAGTCATTTGTAGTGTGACCTAGCAGATGGGAACTTTCTACATATAGCTACCTATCCACATTCCTGTCCCTTTGGCCATGAAATAAACTTAAACCAACGCTGCCTGTTAAACCCAACTCTCCTCCTTTTCCCTCCCCTCCCTCATGTCCACTTCATTCAGATTTTCACTGTCAAAATTCTCCTCTCTAGTGTCACCAATGACCTCTGAATCAAGTAGCACAGATGTTTCTACAGTAACTGACAGCACTGCTCATACACCCTTCCAGGAGCTCTCCATCCTAATTGCAGCATCATGCCTCTGCAGTTCTCTCCTCTCAAGCCGTTCCTCCTCAGTCTCTTCATATGTTCATTTTCTTCACTGGTTCTCTAAATCTAGTGTGTGATATTATTATTATTATTATTATTATTATTATTATTATTATTATTCGGGTACTGGTCTTCTCTCTGTATGCAATATACCCTTCCACCTTAATGCCAGTTGGAGCAAGAACGTCTTTCCTGCTCCTAGCCTGAAGCTCTGTCTCCTATTCTGATTCCACTGTATTGTCTTTTTCAGGAGTTCTCAGAGAGTACTCAAATGCTGAGCACAACTGGAGTCTAAAAATCATATAACAGATATTGTAGATGCAAACGCAGTTCCTAGATACCAACCAACGCACTAAGAGCAAGAAAGAAACATCACTGGTACCAACACCAAACTTCATTGTATGGATCTCCAGAAATTACATGTCAGTAACATTTCTTCACAAAACTATTATTTCAAGCACTAGTCTATATAGACTTCAGGTTATAAACACAAAACTGTGAACTGTTTCTTTGACACATTTGAGGAAGCATGGTGCACTGAATCCAATTTAGCGACCAAATATAAACTTACTCAAAATCAAAATTGTTTTTCCCACCAAAGCACCAAAGGAATTCCTGAGTTCTTTGGGCCAGTACTTTCTTTTGCTGCTTTCTTGCTTTTTAATCTAAACAGCAGATTCTTTAGTCAGGCAATGTCAATATTCTTCTAAAATCATCAGATGGACTATGTCTATCATTGTTCCCTAGTCTCAGCTGTTTCCAAAGCTGTTCTCAATTTTTAACTGAGTTACTACCTCCTCCTCCGACAATTATCACTGGACACCTACCTTTTCCATCCTGAACTGCTACAGACACCATATCCACACATATGATGTCAAACAAAACATCCACTGTCCACTGAAAAGCTTATTCTTTTATAAAATACTAATATGTAAAGTCACTGATTAAGTCATAAATCTATAATTTCTAGCATACTTTTATCCCCTAATCTCTTTTTTTTAAGATCTATTTTATTTTTTATTGCAAAGTCAGATATACAGAGAGGAGAGACACAGAGGAAGATCTTCCATCCATTGATTCACTCCCCAAGTTGCAGCAACAGCAAGAGCTGAGCCAATCTGAAGCTAGGAGCCAGGAGCTCTTCCGGGTCTCCCACACGGGTGCAGGGTCCCAAGGCTTTGGGCCATCCTCGACTGCTTTCCCAGGCCACAGGAAGGAACCTCGATGGGAAGTCCGGCTGCTAGGATTAGAACCAGAGCCCATATGGGATCCTGGCATGTGCAAGGTGAGAACTTCAGTTGCTAGGCTATCACGCCAGGCTGTATCCCCCAATCCCTTAAGAGATAAGACATTTGCACCTGAATGCCAATAGCAACGTACATACATTTCAGGAGAAATAAATTTATTACCCCAAAATTAATGTACAGCAAACTTTTATTAAATTCTGATTTTGAGGGGGGGGATAGGTAAGAGAGTTTCCTATACAAAACCTGTGCTCAACCCAACATCCTTGCAAGACCTCATCTCCACAACATATTTGAGAGGTGATTTATAACATATAATAAAAAGACCAGCTTACTTGACTAATTTACTCTATTAACTTTAATTAATGAGTGAGCTACTGATAAAGGCCACATTCATTAATTAACATAAGCAATCTATCAGTTACAACTTTAGCATCAAAACATGCCATTGGGAGACATAGGGAATAGAGTAGGAAATATTATTTTACCATCAGTCATAAATTTTACTTAGGAACATCATACCCATAATTGTAAATACTAGAAACATAAATACACTGTTTTCACAAAACAAACAAAAAGTTATCTCATGGCAATTAGAAAGCCAATATCATGGCATAGTAGTTTGAACTACTGCTTGCAATACTGACATTTTGCACCAGGAGCAGCTGGGACTCAGCTCCTTGTGAATGTGCTCAGTAAATAAGTCCTATGAATTACATAAACTATAATGAAGAAAACTATAAAAATATTGGAGATAAGAGAAAATTCACCTAACCATCTTCTTGAAAAGAAAGACTGTGTTGTAAAGATGTCAGTTCCTTCCTAAATGAAGTACATAAATTCAATGAAATTCTAATCCAATTCACAAGTTTATCTGCATGTGCAACCCTCTGAATACCTGGCATCAGTGAATCAGTGGGTAAAAGATACAGGCAACTCAGGAAGTAATACTCAAGTGGAAACTCTTCTCTCAAATCCTTCCCCTCAATAAAGATGCTCTTACTTTAGAGTCCAGTGTAAAACAGTTTAATAATATATCAAAGTAAATATTACTAGTAATTTGTCAGGAATCCCATATAACATACAGGATAAGGTAATTGTGAAAACATGTAGAGTAACAGATGGATATTTATACATAATACAATGTATCTGAAAAACGTACTGTCGATATAGTCAATTACTGATGTTATGCAAAGGCTAATAAACGTCACTTCTGAATTCTGAAATTAAATCCACGTACACCTGCATTTTCATACTTTTCTCTATTGCCACAACTTTTTTAGGGTCTGTATTGAACTTTTTCACAAAATACAAAATATATAAAACTGTTATTGCCTAAAAAACATAAGAAAGAGAATTAAAATGGTTGGCGGAAATGGAAATAAAATATATACTGATTCAGGAGTAAATATTTAGAAATTCATGCATATAAAAGAATCTTCAGAACGCTCATGGAATTTCATGACTTGACAATAGTGTGAAAGTTACAAAAAATTGTTTTAAACAAGTAAATATCATTTAATTGTGCTTTTCCACAAACTTTTTAAATCAGTTTCATATCCTTCAAATTTCTAAACAGAACATTAAAATGAGTTAAGAGTTTGGAACCCTAGTATGTATTCTTCCATTAATGGTGAGGCAACTCTTGCTGAATCAATTTCCTCTGTCTCTACACACTCATTGCACACGCCTCTCCAAAGTCTCATGTTAATCTAAATTTAATTTCAGAGTATATCATATGCACAATAAGAGCGCTATGTGTTTTGTGTGTGTGTGTGTGTGTGTGTGTGTGTGTGTGTGTGTGTGTGTGTTATCTCTAAGGGTTCAGGTGTTGGAGATTTGGCAGTCAGCATGTTGGCGTTTCGGCAGTATTTAGACAGTGGGACATTTAAGAGATGAACCGAGTAGAAGGTTTTTTGCGCACTGACCAGGGTGGTCCTTGTAAGACTCCTAAGGTAGTCTAAAAGCACCAGCCTCATCTCTGCAGCTTCCTTCCTGGCCCTGTGCTCTCCTGTTCCCACAGCCGGCCCCATCATGACACCATCTGCTTTGTGCCCCTCATCAAAACCAAGATAATGCTGACACCATGGCTCTGAAGCCATAGAACTGCAAGATACAGAAATTTCTTTTATTTGTAAAGTTAATCAACCTCAATTATTTCATTACAGTAACAGAAAACCCACTAATAAAAGTGAATAATATACAATCTACAGCAAAGACAGGGTGATGGGTTGAGGGAAGATGCTAGTGAGGGGGAAATGGGTTCTTGGCAGCATTGACAACCCCAGAATGAGAGACAGGCAGGAATGCTCTAGTGATTAAATTCCACTTCATCTTTCCAGCTTAATTGCATGTGCCTATTAAATGGCATACTCTTCTTAACAATGCAATCTACTTTTATGCTACTCTTCACCATTAGTTAAGCCCTATAGCCATCATGATGCTCACAGCATTGGTAACACTGGTAGATAACACTGTATTAATTTCAGGCTCCAGTAGAAACATACAAAGGCATCAGTATTTATCAAATAAACTAAAGAAGGTAGAGAAAAAATATTGCTCTCAAAAGTGTAAAGAAGGAGCCATAAACAACGGAGTGCACTTGACTGGAAGAGTGAACTAAATTAGGTGATTTGTTTTAAAAGCAGTCCCTGAATTTATGGGAATTTGGTAATCACATATTTTCATTCTAATTCAACTACAAGTATAAACCTGACTTGTGTCAAGGTTATAGGATGAAAAAAAAGAGAGAAAATTGTTCTTGAACAAATCAACCAAATCAACCATGTGGCCCAAGCTACTATCTTCTTCTTTCTCATTGTCTCAACTTTTTGAAGAAAAGAGAGAGAGAGACCGGATTAGGATATAAAAAATGAACAAATTCAATGACCTCTTACCAACTGAAACTCTTACTTTATGTGCTATTTTTTTTTACCTAAAGTTCTTGTAAATGAAAGGATTCTCAATCTTAGTATAGAAGTGGTTACAAGTATAACATGAAGCATCAGTGCTGCTGTAATTCAAAAAGCCATGGGATATCACAACAAAGGCAACCACCACACTTGTTTTTCTTGAGACTGCCCATGGGCAGCATACATTTTGGTTCTGAAAATAGAAGAAATGATTAACATACAGATACACTAAATATTTAGTGTCTGCTGGCACCACACTGAGGACTCTGACTCTTTGAGGGGACTGAAACATTAAGATCCCTCAAACTCAATATAACCTCTAGTGTCAAATCTAATGGAGAGAAATGTCCCAAGTTTAAATTCAAAGCAATTCTGTTTTGCTTTTTAAAAGTTATTGTCATTGGGCCTGGTACAGCAGCCTCACAACTAAAGTCCTTGCCTTTTAGGTGCAGAGATCCCATACGAACACCAGTTTGTATCCCAGCTGCCCAGCTTCATATCCAGCTCCCTGCGTATGGCCTGAGAAAGCAGTCAAGGACGGCCCAAAGCCTTGGGACTCTGTAGCTACATAGGAGACCTGGAAGGGGCTCCTGGCTTCGGATTAGCTCAGCTCCAAACATTGCAACCACTTGAGGAGTGAATCATCGAATGGAAGATCTTCCTCTACTTCTCTCTGTACATCTGCTTTTGTAATAAAAATAAATAAATCTTTTTTTTTAATTACCGACATTTACAAGGCAAAGCAATGGGGGAGGAGAGAGGTGTCAGGAGACGAAGGGATAGAAGGAGGAAGAGAAGGGGGAGGAGAGGAAAAGGAAGGAGGAGGAAAAATCTCCCCTATCCTCAAGTTCACTTCGTAAATGACTTCAAAATCCTGAGATGCGCCTGGCCAGGCCTGGATGTACTAACTCCAAACAGGCCTCCCATATGGGTGACAGCTTGGGCCATACTCTGCTGCTTGAACAGGTGCATTAACCGGGAGCTGGACCAGAAACACAGCACCTGAGACTCAAACTAGCACTGTCTCTATAGGATGCTGAGTGTCGCAAGCAGTCGCTTAATACACTACACTACACCACTAGCCTCTAAGTTTGTCTAATGTATCGATGCTGGAATCCCACACTTAGGATAAACTGGAAAGCCAACTGTCATTTAAAGTGCTATGATTTCTTATTGTTAGTCTCAGCCAGAAAAGCACTTGATGCCAGAGATGAATCACTTTGGGAACAAAAGCCCTAACCTGAGCTATTAACCATAGGAAAGATCTGAATTTTTCACTAGGTTCAACACCAAAATCACCCATGTATCATGCCAATTGCCATGTATGAGAGCCAAGGGGGATGTGAGACAAACTGGACTGGTCTGCTACACATACTAGCAAACCGGGGACTTTTAACATATGCCTAGTTAGAGTTATAAGCCAGATAGGACAACCCTAAAATTTGTCAAGTTCAGTATAAATTATGCTTGAATACTATAAACAGCTAAATATAAAAATGAAAATAGACTCAAGACAGCCCTATAACCATTTGAAGGTGTATAGCAGCCAGTTGTGTAAAAATTAGAATTGAAATGTCAATGAAGTAGTTACAAGATGGGGTTAAGAACTTGTATTTTCTAACATATTGGTCACTCAATACCATGTAAATTAACTCCATAATGTTGTAAATTGTTGTTGTTGCTATGTTGTGACTTTTCATTGGACGGGATGATACTCTGCCAGCTCTACTTTCAGACCAGAGATGGTCTCCCAAGGAAACTGCTGAATTTATTCGGACAGTAAGATGCTGGACTCTATGCATGGTACATGCTTGCAATGAAAGAACCATGACTGGATATGAACTGTACTACTGCAACAATGTGGAGGAATCCACCATGGGAGGAGGGCATGGGAAGGGGAGGGGGGAATCCCAGAGCCTATGAAACTACGTCATAAAATGAAGTCAAATAAATTGTCTATTGATTAAAAAAAAAAAACAGTATTTTAGGATGTTGTTTCAAGAAACGTTTGCCACCAGACAGGGCAGGACTTCAGAAAAACACAGAGGTACAATTAGAAGATCCTCATGAGTATAATTTCTTGTGTAGAAGTTCATATAAAGTCATTACTTGATCTTCTCAGCTAACCCTCTCAATATGTAGACCAAGATGATACTGTTGTGTAAATGAAGACAGAGAAATTCAGTTCCATGACCTAGATCCCTCAGTCAGCGAATGCCTGAGCAAGGACCAAGTCAGATCTTCTGTGTTTCTCATAATGCACAGTGCCCCTATTTTGGAAGCAGATTATTGACTTTATATGTCAAACTGATATACGATGTTGGTTGTGTTCATTTTAACAAAGTCTGTCTGTACTAGCAACCTTGAAATATAATTGGAAGGATGCCCACCACAAAACAAATTAGTTTTCTATCACAATATTTTAGGTGAAAACAAAGAAAATAGAACCTCATAATCTTGTATTAGGAAACCAGATACTACTCCACAGGAAAAAGCTTGGTTTTATATGTGTAAAGTCTTAAGTAATTAATGAGGCCATTACCACCTCAAAAACATGGCATAAGTAAATTTGAAAGACTACATACTGTTTAAATTGGGATAACAAAACATACGCATAGCAAGTAACACACACGCACAATACCAGACATTTAGTTAATATGAAAACAATGTATTTGTTTTCGATGATAGCTTTATATATTTTGTGTAAGTGATAAGACTCTCCAATTCATTCTTCCCAAGAATGTAGCTAAAGGAGTAGAATTAAGTTCTAAACACTTAACACCTGAAGGTTTTCCACACTGGGCTTGTTTTATTTAAATTAGGGCAATGCTCTGGTGTGATTCAATGTATTTACTACATTGTATATGCATATATAAACATATGTACAATGTATACATATATACAATGTATATATGGATTATATATTTCCTTTTACAATCTCTTATATACAGAGAGAGATTATATAGAAAGATCTTTTCTGACTCCAACTATAATTTTTTGCTGTAAACCTGTATTTCACAATTCAAATAAGTCCATTTTTTCACTAATGTCTTCTGAGTTTCCTGTCTCAGTTCATGAGATCTTCCTGACACATGTAGTCTATACTTACATAGTAGGCTAAATTTTTTACATTTATGGAACATATTTTATATTCATTTCTTTTAAAGATTTATTTATTTATTGGAAAGTCAGATATACAGAGAGGAGGAGAGACAGGAATATCTTCCGTCCAATGATTCATTCCCCAAGTGACCACAATGGCCGGTGCTGCAATGACCCGAAGCTGGGAACCAGGAACCTCTTCCGGGTATCCCACACGGGTGCAGGGTCCCAAGACCTTGGGACGTCCTCGACTGCTTTCCCAGGCCACAAGCAGTCAGCTGGATGGGAAGTGGAGCTGCCGGAATTAGAACTGGTGCCCATATGGGATCCTGGCGCGTTCAAGGAGAGGACTTCAGCTGCTAGGCCACACCGCTGGGCCCCATATTTTTATACTGTTACAGTATTTCCCTGTGTCAGTAATTTCTCAAGCCTGTAATTTTTGTGACTCTTCCAGTTTCTAAACACGCACACTGCTGTTCCCTTTTGTCTTAACTTTAACAGAGTCTTTCTGATTTTTCCCAAATGCTCAAAAACAGTAGTTTAGCTTTATTTTCTGTACTTCAAGATTTAGGATGTTATTTATCTATACCTACTTATTTATTTTTTGTTACTTTTCTTCTAATTTTGAAAAACAAAACACAAAATTCCCTTTTGAAGTTATCAGCTGGGATTGCTCTTCAGAATTTTTGCTGAACTTACTCAGTTTTATAAAAAATCTCCCTTATGAGTTCTAAAAACAGATTACAACTTTGATTTGTTTTGATCCTAATTAATGGGCTGGTTCTTTATCTCAAAAGTTGAGGCAGCTGGGCATCTTCATTCATTACTATATTTTATTACAATCAAAAGCTACAAACGAGACTTTAAAACTTCTACCATTTTTTACTAGTTTCTCTTTTAGGTAAATATATGTTTGATCATTTCATACGTAGATTAAATAATATTTTCTATTTAAAACTACATATTTCCATGCATACATTTTCTATACTTAATGATATATTAACGAGATATATATATATAGAGAGAGAGAGAGAGATTTAACATATTTCTGTCTCACACTAAAACTGCATTTTCCTTCAGGATCCTCCTGGAGTTTTAATATTTTTTTTTCAGTGCACACTTAGTAGGTGTGCCATTTTGTATGTTCAATTGTGACAAGTTCATTTTGGTCAAAAAGTAGACATTTGTTATCATTAACACCAGAATGGTAAGTGCTTTTGAGCATTTGTTCGATTTTATTCCACAACGCTTATGATTTCCATAACCAACAAACAACAGGGTCAGATTAAGAACAGCTTAGCTTGTTCAGATTCAGTGCAACAATAACTATGACTCTGCTTATTTACTGTCTTAGATTTCCTTTACACATTACTTTTATTGTTTTCCAATATTTTGCTGATCCAATCCGACTGCTGATCATTCTCTCTTGCTCATTTGGTCCTTATTGATTTGCAGGTTTCACTCCACTTTTCCATTCCAGTAGCTCAACTGCTCTTCTCTTTCACTTTTTTTTTCTTTTTATTTTTTTAATTTATTTTTTTAATAACATTGTATTATGTGACACAGTTTTATAGGTACTGGGATTCCCACCACCCCTCCCATAATCCCCCCCATGGTGGATTCCTCCACCTTGTTGCGTGACCACAGTCAAGTTCAGTTGAGATTCCTTCATTGCAAGCACGTTTCTCAATTAAAACACAACTCTTCTTAGCCATTAGAAAAACTACACAAACCTACTTCAGAATTTTCTGAGAAGAATGGATTTCAAAAATAATTTTAACGTAAAAAAGAATCTGAAATCTATGTATGTATTTTCTAATAGACATTTGTCATGAGATTGTGGAAGACCACTGATATTCCCCTGCAGCTTTCTCCAAGCTACCCTCATAAGATAAAACATTCGTAAAGCTCACTTCCCATTGCCCCTGGTCAGACATCTAGAACAGCCGCTCCCTGTTAGCAATCTGCTGTGTAAATGAGCCAAAGCTGGTCCTTGCACGTTGGTCCTATGCTGCTTATTTTCACAAAGCAGCCTGGTACTGTTTACTGAAAAGCCTGCCAATGCAAAATTCATATTGTTATATGTGAAATTGCCCAAATACGCAGATTTTTAGCCATTTAGAGACTACCTAGTATAGGTACCCCAGGAATTGCACACAGCCTCTACTTGCCATAGATACCAAAACGCTGAGGTTATAAGGATCCTTGTGGCTTCCCTTGGAGTTCTCTGAGTCTCCCGTGCTTTGTTGCTGAGCGACACTGCCTAGAACTTCTCTCCCTGGAATTCCCCTACCCTTTTATCTTCCTGAGTGATGCTCATAACCCTTAAAGTTCTCAGGCTGTGAGCGACAAATCCTGGCAAGTAAGCCTGTCAAGATGTAACAAAGAAAACTGGCTGTATTTTACTACCATATCATGGGTCATCCCTGAACCCACTACGCAGCTCTCATCCTGCTGACACGAAGTTCCAGTTTAGGAATACCTTCTCTTCTTCACACACATACCCATGCATATACACACACAAAACACATGTGTACACACATGTATACAGTCACACATGCATCTTACCATGTTGCTATCCAATTAGGTTTGAATAGGGACCAGATGACAGATCTAGATAAGACATACAGAGTCTTATTAATTAATAACTGTTCATCACTGTTCACCCTTCTATCCTCTCCTGTCTTAAGGACCTCGATTTGACACATTATTGTTGGAATTTGCTATCAACAACTATATCACTAGATCCAGAGATCTATATGTCATTAACATAAGACATAAATTATATCTTAGCTGAGTACTGGACTGTTGAAGTACAATGGTTTCTCCCCACAGTCAATACCTCTGTTTCCTTTGTTTCCAAATGTCTGTGCCATAGATCAAAATCACAATCTCATTGGTTTGCATTTTATAAGTGTATTCATTACACTTTTAGCTTATGTGACTTATCATAAATTTCAAGTATTTTAACAGGATTAACAAATGTAAAT
This sequence comes from Ochotona curzoniae, assembly GCF_017591425.1. Lineage (NCBI taxonomy): Eukaryota > Metazoa > Chordata > Mammalia > Lagomorpha > Ochotonidae > Ochotona > Ochotona curzoniae. The sequence goes on from NW_024466502.1 coordinate 14,872,898, forward strand.
GTCTGTTTTCAACTGTACCTAGAATCATGTTGATTTTCATTAAACCAGTATCAATAGCTCAGTTCAAGGAAGTTCTTATTTTTATGCTTTTTTTAATTAGTTCACTTCCATCTATAACTTTGTCATTTCACAAATATTGATATTCACACACATCTTTTGAATCTTCCTTCCAGGTTTCTTTTCTTTTCAAAATTATTGACATGTTATATTTGTGTCCACTGTTGGATATTTTACAAAGTTTGCTAATTATTATTCTGGTTTCAAATTGACCATCTTTCATTCATCTACTGAAAGTGTTAATTCATTTTTTTAACTCTGAAAAATATCTTCCTTTTTCCTCCTCTCTTCTCCAATCCCCATGATTTTAGTTACTTCCAGTCAAATATGGTCTTAAAACATTAAATGGAAAATACCAGAAATGATTCATAAATGTGAAATTGTGTGACATTCTGAGCAGTGTAATGTTGTATGATTCTGCCTCAATGCTTCCTGCCCCATCTCACCTGGGACATGACTCATTCCTTTGTCCAGCATGTCCATGCTCTATTTAATACCCACTTATTTGCCACTTGATCTGACCTCACTTACCAGATCTATTGTTGTGTTGCTAGAGATCAGGTAGTCCTTATTTTACTGAACATGGCCCTAAAATGCACATGAGTAACTATGCAAGGTAGGCGCCAGAACGTGCAGCATGGAAGGACATATTAACTCTGGCAACACATGGCAACACAGCAGCGCACATCAGGAAAAAAATACTATGAGTAAACTACGTTCAAGACATTGAGACACTGTATATATAGAAATGAATACACTGGGCCCGGCGCAATGGCACAGTGGTTAAGGTCCTCTCCTTGATCGCCCGGGATCCCATATGGACACCGGTTCTAATTCCGGCAGCCCTGCATCCCTTCCAGCTCCCTGCCTCTGGCCTGGGAAAGCAGTCAAGGACGGCCCAAAGCTTTGGGATCATGCACCCGCATGGGAGACCCGGAAGAGGCTCCTGGCTTCGGATCGGCATAGCATTGGCCATTGCGCTCACTTGGGGAGTGAATCATCGGACGGAAGATCTTCCTCTCTGTCTCTCCTCTCTGTATATCCACCTTCCCAATGAAAATAAAAATAAATCTTAAAAAAAAAAAGAAATGAATACACCAAGAAGGCTCTGAACTAAACGTATTTCCATTGTACTTATGTCTTCAAAATTTTTTTTAGCAAGAATGATCATTCAGTAGATAATTTGATTATTTTTTAAGTGAAAAATGTTCAAAGAAATATGTATCTACCTCTGTGTTTGGTACAATGAAACAACATAGGTATCTTTTAAATTAACTAAATGTGTGAAGAAAGTAATTCCTAATAATGGACATATCCAAAGTTAATAGACTTTCTTTAATGAAATATAGAAGTGATTGTTTAAAACATTTTGCAATAACAGGCATAAATTTCATGATAAATGGAGAGAAAACAACACAATTTGAGACTTATTTTAGGTGTAGCGTATTTAGCTGAAAAGTACATTATTATTCATTCTGAATTAAATGTAGCCATCTTCAAAGCAACTTGTGTTTTTCCATCTTTGCAAGATAATATGCAATTAGCCCAATGATTAGAATGTAGGAGATAATTCGTAATGATGGATGTAATAATGGAATTTAATTAACTTCAAATAAATATTTTAGTGAGAATTCATTTGTACGCACAGATATTTATTTATACAATAATAGCTTCTGTCTATTTTTTCCTTAACACTGCACCAAACACCATAGAGCCAAATCCTTAGCAAGTGTAAAGCCATGATCTCAAAGTCATTTGTTTTTTGTAACATGATCAGTATGCATATCACAATACACCATTAAGTTGATGTGGTTGATGGTATTACTTTCCAGTTCCTAAACACATTGCCCTGCTTCTTTCCAATAGATTTGCATGACATTGGATATTTCTTAATTGATCTTATGTCATTTATGAAGATATTCAGGAAATATTGCAATTATTGAATAGTTCATATTTCTTCATGCACAATTTGAACTAAAGTAGTCAAGAGGATATTGAGATATTCTTGGAATAGAAGTTGAGCCCATTTCTTCAAATATGTTGGTATTTTACTTCTTTTTGATAAGTTACTGCTACAGTATAGTTTCAAAAATATGTTGATTTGATCTAGTAGGCAGGTAACAAAAACAAAAAACTTCTAAGAATTCTAGAAAAGGTGAAACTAAACATGACTGAGGAGCCTATCAAGGGCAGTTAACCTGTGTGCCAAAACACAGTCCTAAATAAGGACAGAGCAAATCACTCCTGTGTGAGCTGTCCTTCACTCAGACCACTTGCAGGGATGAAAGCATAAGTGTAAATGTAAACATGCAAAAAGTTCTCTTCCAAGTGTTGTAATGCCCTTAATCCAAGAAAGGACTACCGAGCTTCTGTAGCAGAGAAAGGAGATACTTCATTGGAGGCCTGGCCAACTTGCCAAATCAGGGTGGAAAACAGAGTAGTAGCTCAGAATTGCACATATTTGTACCATGGTTTTAATGGTCACGGGCCATGAAAATGCTGTCCTCTTATATAGCAGTTTAGGCCCATGTCTTGTCCTGAGTGCTTTCAGAACTCTTAGCAGGACCCGCAGTGAGAGAGTGACTCACAGGCCATCTTTGGCCATCTCCTAAGGCCAGAAAGATTCATACCTCATTGCTAAACTTACTGAAGTTTGGTTGTAAAGGTTTCTGTAATTGAGCTACTAGATACAACCTGGCTACATATATAATTCGAATTTTGATTTATGACTGTGAAGGACATATTTTTTGCAATGGGAATTTGAGATCAAGTGTAAAATCATTTTACTTGATTATTTGCCTCGTTAATAAAGCAAAACAACCATCGTGCTATTATGATAAATGAATAAATATACATATGTGGGTAAAATGTCTTATATTTTTATCACATAGAGTAGGATTATTTTAATACATAGTATCTTTAGAAAGAGGCTCTTCTGTTTTCTGCATTCTTTTAGAGTTAAAAAGGTAGTGGCACTAAAAATATTATACTGATTGCAATTAAATATTTATATGAAATATCTTTTTCTTCCTGTGCAGTTTTATGACAGAAATATGGATATCTTACCAGTGAATATCATTTCAAACTATAGACGCTTTAATATTTGTGTGTTCATTCTATTTCTGCATAAGAAATCAATCAAATTTAACAGATTCAAAGAACACATTAATCGTTACAGAATTCTTTTTAGGATTGGATTCAGGACTTATCACCTCAATGAATCTTCACCTCAGACTCTATCAAAGCTGCGATGCAAGTGTTGGCTCAGTTACGGCTGTGGAGGCTTGATTGTGGACAAAGCCACTTCTGTCCTCCTGTAGGTTGTTGGCAGAACTCAGTTGGAGTCGCAACTCATTTCCGCAGGCTATTCTCAGATCCCAGAGGCTGTGCACACCCTCCTGGAGTGCTGGTGTCGCTGCTACAGACACCCCTACTTCTTTGCTATCTGTGTTTCTCCCTTACAACCCCTTATCCATTGGGTCAGCAATTAGGCTTTAGAGGCAGTGAAGTAGGAAGACAGAAACATGCAACAATCTCAGAAGTCAGCTCTTCATATTCTTTACATGAGGAGCAAGTTGGGTCCTCTCTACACTCAAGGATGGGAGAGAACGTGCATCGCGTGGATGCTAGCGGGCAAGGACCATGGGAGCCTCTCAATGAGTGGCATCACAACAATTTTAATGATTTATACAGAATACATTTCTATTAGAAAATATGAATTAAAATAGCTAAGCTTAGAAAATATTTTAGAAAGCATTAGTTTAAAAGGATTAATTAAGTAGTTTTCATTTTCTGACAGTCTGACATCTCTTGCCAGTTCGCTAGATTTTGCTTTGTATAATGATTAATACTTATCCTAAAGAAACGACTTTACACTGTATGGATTTTATTATTTACTTTTACTAATCTGCCATAACCTCAGGAATTAAAACAATTTTCCTTTTACAGAAAAGATTAATTGATTGATACAAAAGCAAGAGCTACAGAAAAAGGGAGGGACAGACAGAAAGGCCTTCCATCTCTTGTTTCACTCTACAAATTCCTGCAATGGCCAGAGGTTTGGCCAGAATAAGGAACCAAGAACTTCATCCTGTTTTTTCCATGGGTTACTTTCTTAGGGAATTCAGTGACAAGTGGGCTAAGAAGCAGAGTGTCCAGGACTCAAACACATTCTCCCATACTTGATGCTGGCATTGCAAGTGGCTTAACTGTGCCACAATGCTGGACTCCTGAGACTCTCCTTGACTGAATCTCAATGATTATCTAACTCATTTACTCTATTTCACACTAAACCTGAGCCAATACTTGAAATCGTAAACGGGTAGCAAATTCAGAACTCCATTTTTCCATATCAGAAACGATGCCAAATATACAGACCTGAAAATCATGGTCAGACCTTGGAGTTCTGACAGATGTTGGCTCTGTGCATTCCATCAACCCACCCTCACTGAGGCTGGCAGATGCCTTCCTGTGCTAGCATTCTCACAGATTTTCAGAACTTCTTGGACATAACTTTTTTTCCTCAAGCGCTCTGAATAGCTAACCTTGGCCCAATATGCTTTATACATGCAGGAAAAAAATATCTTCTACCTGCCAAATGTGCTTTCCCTGCCAAATGAGGAAGGTTGCAAACTAAATGAGAGCACCTCCCTTTTGAGCATCTAGAGGGATTCCCATCTAATGAACTGATTAGCTTACTATCTCAAAAACAATCCTTTTGTCCGAGGAGTCAATAAAATAAATATATTTTATTTCTGTCTGATATCTAGATTTAAACAAAGATTTTAGTAGAAGCTAGCATAGTTACATAAAGGTTTCATTTCTTGGCTTGTTCCAGGATGTAGTTCTTAGCTGATATAAACATTGATTAGTATTCATGACCACCCTCATAGCCAGTGGAAAGTTTTCCCCCAAAGACAATCACTTGGAGAAAATCTACAGTTCACAATTTCTAACATCTGTACGCTAAAAACATGTAATAAATTAAGGGTTGTGCTTTTAACTTATTCCTGGTTGGATAAAGTAGTGAGGGAACAAGAGAGTAGGGTTGGAAACTGCATTTGAAATTGCTTTACCATCTTTCTGGGTTTTGAGGAATGTCTTTTAAAATTCTTTTGAATAAGGCTATTTTCAATTTAAAAATTTTTTATTCCTAAATAGTATATCTATTATTGTGCTGGTATATAGGATTTTGATTCTAATTTCATTAAGAAAATTAAGTTATTTTATACGAGATGAGTTTTTAAATTATTTTCCTCCCCAAAATGAGTCACTCAGGACAATGCATTCTGATGACTCAGTTACAGCAGCTGGGAATCATGTGCTCAGCTGTTATTTTTTAGGTGGCTCAAGGGCTTCTTCCACATTCACGTGGCATCGATTCTGTTCTCAGAAGTGCCAGAGCTGGAATTCAATAGTGAATGAGAGCAGAACTGGTTTCTATTAAAACAGAACAGTAAAAATATTTCTACAGCATTTAAAATCTGTATAAATTTGTTATGACTTTGGACTACCATGTGATGTGTAGCATATATATGGGCCATTGTGTTCAGTCGCACAGTTATTTATCCCTTGTGGGTGTTTACAACTGCAGCTGTAACAGTTAGGAATGTTATATCATGCTTAGACCTGATTTCAGAGGGAATGCATGTATACTCAAAGCAGTTCTTAACATCTAAAACGCCAACACTCATGTAGGGCTGTTCAAGGAGATTCAAGTGGTGATCCAGGAAAAAAAAATGCTCTTGAACATATGCGGGGAGAAAGAAAACCATTACTTGCTAACTTCAGTCATATTTAATTTGTCCTGATAAAATTTAGAAGAGCCAAATTGGGATGGTCCGAGTTGTCTTCAGTGACATGTAGTGTTAGTGATTCAACATTAGTCTTGGGTGTCTGCCTTCCTCTTTGAGCACAGATATGGAAGCAGAGTGTTACATTAACTGATTCAACATTCGTGTCCATGAGAATATTTAAGAGGATTTACTAAGATTGTTAATAAAGAGTCAAATACGAGGTGGCAATTTTGCAAGTTAAGTCCATCCAGAAATAAAATTTAGATTTGACCACTAGTCTTTAATAAAAAGGGTTGGTGATAGTGGTTTTTTGTTTGTTTATTTGTTTGTTTTTTTCAAGGAAAAAAAGATCTTTAGGGCATTTTAAGTAAAGTAAATATTTAGATGAAGAGATTATCATACTGTGATGCTAGTTAACAGATCTCTGTAATTAACTGGCCATGTAACACTATTCTGATATTATGCAAATACTGTATTGTATTCAGTGCACGTGGCTAAAGCTGTGACACTAGAAACTGATAGAATGTTAACAAGATCAATTAGCTTCTTTTTTTTATAGCATCTTGGAAAAAACATGAGTGCAAACAGTATATAATTCTGAGACAGTCAAATACAAAACTAAAGACAGAGATGGAAAATAATTCATTTGCAATGAGCTTGGATTATTCCTAATGTATTGCTTCTTGCTTATTCTGGACTTTCACATGTTGAGTTGGCTCATGCAGTCCATATATGTGCAGGAATAACCAGCATCTAGTCCTTTCCATGTTATTATCATGTAGCAGTAATGTTTTTTTTTCCTGATCATTTATCAAGACTTTAGCACTTTGTACATTGGGTATTGTGTTAGTTTATGAGAGTGTAATTTAACACATGTTATAGATGAATTGTAAGACTGAAAGGTTCTGGAGCTGGCAAAAGGCCATTCTTACAACCAGATGAGTTACCTCAATCTTTTTCTAATCCAGTGTTGGCTTTCTCTTCTTTACAGGACAAAGCCACCTAAGTTTGTAGACTACATCATGGCTATGTCCATGTGATCTTTTGTCAAAAATTTCTATATGTTGCTTTGGACACTCCTTAGGCGAATTTTAACTCGTAATCAAGATGACAGTTAATCTACATTCTATCAACTAGCACACATGAACTTGACTCTAAGTATGCATTTCTACTCTCAAATAAAAGGAGAACTCCCACTGAAATTGGTAAATATACCTTGACAATTTGATACTAGATACCTCTACCTTTGTCTTTACCTACAATGTCAAGATACAAATAAAAAGTAGAATGTTCAAATTGTAACTATTTTAAGGGACTATACTACTATTATAATATGGAGGAGGAATGAGGAATCCCTACCCCTATTTAACTCTATAATGCAAAAAAATAATAATAAAGATTAAATGAAAAATTTCTATCTCCATCTGAAAAATAATTTTTATGTTGTAAGTGTTGAAGATTCAATGAACAAACACAATGAATGATGGTAACCCAGAGGTTAATAAATGAAACAGTTGGTTGCAGTTGTTCAAGTTTTATTTCAACTGAATGTGAGTGAAGCAACTCTAACCCCCTTAAATGCATTAGGAATGCACTGGATCACAGTGCAAGCAGCTAAGGATTTGGTATTGGTAAAAAAGGTACAGGAGCAAGGGGCTGAGAACTTATTTACTCGAGACACACTAATTATTTTCTCCTCTCTTCCCACCATTTCCTATTTTCATTCATTTTCTCATTCTTCCTTTTTTTTCTCAGTCTCAATGTTATGTCCCAGAAAAAAGGACTCTCCCGATGTCAGAGAGGATGCCAGCTCTATGTTCCTCTTGCTGCAGCTAATCCAGATAATTGTTACTGCTAAAGTACAATATGTGCATATCTTTATAAAAGCTTTAGTTGATTTGAAAAGCAGATGAGAGAGAGAGACACATTCCATTTGGTGGTTCATTCCCCAAAGGGCCGCAGGGCACAAGGTTAGAGCTGAGATGATCTGCATGGAGGGTGCAGGGGCCTAAAGCCTTGAGCTGCTGTCCTTGACCAAAAGCAGAGAGCTGGATTGGAAGTGGAGAAATTGGGACACGAACTGGCGCCCATGTAAGATGCCAGTGCTTTCAGGCAGGGGACTAGTGTGCACCGACCCCAGTTCATATCTTAATATACTCTGGAAGTTTTGCACATAGTTCGAATTTGTGTTGGAAAAGCAGTGATACTCTCTGGATCCATCAGTCATGAATCAGATGCCTTAAGGTGCAGAGGTGAGAACTAAGGAAAAGGGTTTCCTGAATGAAGAGATGAAGATCAGGAAAAAAAAAAGGAAATTATTGCCACCAGAAACATAAGGACAACCTGATTTATAGTATTGAAAAATAGCATATCTCTTTTTGCAAAGTTGTATAAATAAATAACAGTGATGATGTTAAATTAGACATATTTCTCCACCATCTTCCAGGTCTACTCACTTCTCTTAACTTCAAATGAATACTAGAGTTGTGCATGTCCCTCAAACAAAGTTTGCACGTTAGTAACTACAACTTTGATATAAATACAGTTGTATTTTCCACATCTTCTTTTCTCTTGCTAGAACATTTTTATTTATATAATGAGACCAGATTTTTATGCATTTCACACAAACAATTTTAAGAATATAATGAAACTTTCCCAGTATCCTCTTTCCCACCTGGCATCCAGCTGTTCTGTTTTTTGTTTTAATTTATGCCTGATATATTTTCAATTCACTTGAATCAAAGGCTTATTCTTCTAGTGAATAAACAATTTAGCAAGTAGAAAGATGAGGGTTCTGTAGGAGCAAACACAAGCGCTATCAACAATAAAATCTCAACAAATATTTTTTTCAAGTTATTTTTTTTTATTATTAATTACATTGCATTATGTGACACAGTTTTATAGGTACTGGGATTTCCCCCTCCCAAATCTTTCCCCCCCATGGTGGATTCCTCCACCTTGTAAGCAAATATTTTTTTAAAAAGAATGAGATACAGTAAACATACCAAGAAATGCATATAAGTTCATGAATGGGATTTTTTCCCTGAGTACACTGATAATCAGTATTCAGATTAATAACAAAACATTAGTGCTACCACATGAGACCTCACACTCACCTCCATAACTCCATTTACTTTTTTTTTTAACATGGGAAATAATGTATTGTCATTTGCATGATATTATATATTTAAGCAATACCTGTAATTATATACAAGAAGGATAGGGCATTTATTTTTATTTTTTAAAAGATTTTTTTATTGGAAAAGCAGATTTACAGAGAGGGACAGAAAGATGTTCCATCCAGTAGTTTACTCCCCAGTTTGACCATATTGGCCGGATCTGATCTGATCTGAAGCCAGGAGCCTTTTCTGGGTCTCCCATGTGAGTTCAGGGTCCCAAGGCCTTGTTCTGTCTTTGACTGCTTTCCCAGGCCACAAGCAGGGAGCTGGAAAGGAAGCAGAGCAGCAGGGATACAAGCCAGTGCTCATATGGGATCCTGGTGCATGCTGATGACTTTAGCCATTAGGCTACCGCGCTGGGCCCTGAATTGGCATTTGTACAATTTTATACTCTCCATGTATATTGGCTATCATGAATAAGAGAAAACGTGATATTTGTCTTTTTGAGTCTGATTTATTTAACTAACTTTAATTATCTTTACTCGCATCCATTTCCTTTCTCTTAGATTTGTCATGTCATACTGATGTCATACTGATGGTTTACTTCAAATCCATAAGCTAAGCCTTAATTAAATTTTAATGGTTATGGGAAAATTGTATCTCTTTCTCACTTGTTTGTATTTTTCTGAATGGTTTCACTCAGGATTTGGGATCTAAGTAAATATATATATCTGAAAGTACTGAGAAAGTAATGTTTGCAAAGCTACTAAAGGGTAAACCCTTTAACTTGCAGCCTGCTTATCATGGCCTGTTCTCTTTGAATCTATCCACTAGGGACCTTCAGTACTAAATCTGATCTGACAAGTATTCTGAAATTCTTTTTTTTTTTTCAGGCAGGTAATAAATTTTATTTTTTCATCACGGCAATACATTTATTGAGTTATTTCAGACGCATGGCTGAAATAAAATGTAAAAGGAATCATGATATTTCCCAGAATGTCAAACTTCTTTTTTATATACAATATATTTAATTTTAAAAATGTCTAGTGCAGAGGTGAGGGGATTGAACATCCATGTGGGCTGTGATGAGGGTCAGAGATGGATGGGCTGAGAGGAATGTGGGAGACAAAAAAGTCTGTGTCTCTCCTTCTGAGTGCACAGGGGGAAGCTTGGGGTGGGAGATCCTGCGCCACTCTGCTGCCTGAGTCAGTGCCAGGAAAAGCAGATGGTCTCATGCTGTCTCCTTAGGGACCCTGATGGGGGCAAGAATGTCTGTGGCTGCTGCTTGGGGGATCTTTAGTGTTCTGAGATGCTTTTGATTTTTTTTGCACCAGAGATGAGAAATGACTTCTAAAGCCGTGCTCTCTGTGCAACAAACTTACACACTTACTGTAGATCTTCAAGTATTGCTCAGCCTGCTTTTCCTTCTCCCCTGTGATGAGGTACTTGAAGTCAGAGGAGTCTGCTGTCTTGTCTTCTGTGGGCATCTCAATATGTTATTCTTGCAGGGGAGTCAGCCATGGAGCTGTCCCAGTCTTGCAACATGCGCTTCAAGGCCAGATCACATGTTTCCATAATGTTCACAGAGCTCAGAATTAGGTGTGGTGGTCTAGGCGGGGAGGCCTCTGAAGACCCCTTCCTGGCCTGTCCTCAGACCTTATTCACATGTGTGCTGTTGGGTATGAGGCCCTGGCCTGGTCCACTGCCTGCCCCAACCCTGCACACACTGGCATGTGTAACTGCCATGGTGCAGCTTGTTCCCAACTCTGTTTTATGCTGGTATTGGCAGGTATAGCATCTTAATGGAGGAGACCTCTGAAAACCTCTACCAGTCTGATCCCCCATACCCAGCTTCTGTGTATGCCAGCAGGTATGGTGGTCTGACCCAGCCCCAGCTCCATGCATCATGCTTATTGGGGGAGTGTGCCGCCTGTTCAAGGAGATCCCATAAGAACCCTTACCACGCCTGCCTCCAGACCTGGTTCTTGTGTGCCCCAGCTGATACTTGGTCTGACCCAGTCCATCCTCAGCCCTACTCCACATGCTTTCATACTGCTGATTTTCTTTCTGTGCTGTGGATTTTCTTTCTCTGTTTCTGTGCTGTGGAGCTTCCTTTAGTGTAATTTACAAGGCTGGCTGGGTGGTGACAAATTCATTTATTGTTTATTTTGGGGAGTCTTTATCTTCATTTATGTTTGAAAATTGTATTGGGCAAAAATGCTATCCTGATTTTTTCTTTTTAAAAAAAAGATTAGTATAGGGACTGGCACGATTATGTAGTGGTTAAGGTCCTCACCTTGCATGCGCCAGGATCCCATATGGTCGCAGGTTCTAATTCCAGTGCTCCCACTTCCCATCCAGCTCCCTGCTGCGGCCTGGGAAAATAGTCAAGGACAGCCCAACGCCTTGGGACCCTGTATCCACGTGGGAGATCCGGAAGAGCTCCTGGCTCCCGGCTTCGGATCGGCACAGTACCAGCCGTTGCAGTCACCTGGGGAGTGAACCATCGGACAGAAGATCTTTCTCTTTATCTCTTCTCTCTGTATATCTGCCTTTCCAATAAAAATAAGTCTTTTTAAAAAGATTTGTACAGTTTTTATTTGAAAGGCAGATTTTACAGAGTGAGAACTTCCATCCCCAAAAGGCCACCACAGCTGGTGCTGAGCTGATTTTCCATGCTGTAAGCAGGAAGCTGGATTGGAAGTGGAACAGATGGGACTAGAACTGAAGGTCACATGGGATGCGGGTGCTTGCAAGTGGAGGATTGGCTGGTTGAGCTGCCACAGAGCTCCCTCTGCTGGCAGTTTTTGTGTGTGAGCTTTGTTTCCTTTCCTTTGAGAACCTAGACGGTATCTATTCTTTTGGCCTGTAGAGTTTCTGTTGAATATATTATCAGTCTGGCAGGAGATTCTTTAAAAATGACCTCACTTTTTCTTTTTGAAAATTTTGGGAAATTATCTTTAAGTTTTATCTTTGAAAGGTGGACTATGATATGTCATTTTGCAGGTCTTTGTTCCATCATGCCAGTCACGCTTCTTGTGTTGTCTGAATGTTAGTTTGGCTGTTATCATCTCTTCATCTTTGGAAAATTTTCTGCTATTAAACCATCTTTTATCTCTCCAGGAACTTCAAAAACTCAAATATATATATAGATAGATACATAGATAGATAGATAGATAGATAGATAGATAGATAGATAGATAGATATATAGATTCATTTTAATAGTATACCACAGATACCAAATACTTTTTATATTTCTTTCATTTCAATTATTTTCTTTTGTCCTATTACCGTATTTAGAAAGACCTGTGTTATACATTAGGCATTCATTCTTCTGCTTTACCAAGTCTGTGTAAGACTCTTCGATATATTTTATTTGTCTTAGCAAATTTTTACTTTCCAATATTTCTCTTTGATTCCTTTTCAGTATTTTCTCTGTTGTAATTCTTCTCCATTTCATGTGTTAATTTCCTTACTTTATTTAACCACCTCTCTATTTTTAACAACCTGGCAATCATAGTTCGGATTCTGTTCCAGGTAATCCGTGAGTTTTTTATTTTGGTCTTACAGAGCTCCTGCAGTTTTAGCGTGTGAAAGGTGTTCTGACTGTGGTGGAAGTGGCTCCTAGGGGGACTTAGGCGATTAAGGGGAGTAAGGGGAAGTTATGGAGTCAGCCTCATTTTCTGCAACAAAGTGGCTGCTGAGACCCCTGTGTCTTGAAGTCACTGGGGACTATGGAATTCTCCATTCAGTTGGGTAAGTTGTGGGAGCTGTGACACTTTCGTCCATCTTCTGTAGACAATGGTAGATCCCAACCAGGAGCATGACCTACAGGTAAAGGAGGGTCCTGGAAGCATAGCCAGAAGCAGCAGCCCCTCACTGCTTACCATGGCATCACTGCTGTCACTTCTTTGTTGAAATCTGCACTCATACAGTCACCTGGGAATGTGTTGCAGCATCTTTTCCTGGCTAAGGTCAGTGTGGCTTCTCAATGTTCAGCCATTTGGATGTCCCCTAGGTGACTACACATGATCAAATATTTATTGTAAAGGCACTATTTGACATAAGCATTCAAGTTTTTATGTTGTACTCAACTCCTAATAACAATGGATACATCCTCATTGTGTCAGAACAATAGGACAGATTACATATTACCAAGTATAAATTTTATCTCCTTTTGCACAAATATAAATGTTATCACACGTCTCTCATTCTGGAAAACAGAAAGCAAAAGAATTCTCTGTTTTTGTTTTGCGCCCTGTATACACCATGCCTTATTGCTAAATACATTTCTTCCAGATTTCATTTTAATTACATTCCTCAAATGTCAGGTTCATTTTATCCTTATTACTTTCAATTTGAGTACTGGCAGCAAAGGATGATAGGCTGTTAAGAAAAATGCATCATCCTTAAATGTGAGAGAGCTCTCATGGCTATGCCAGCATCCCACTGAGTGTTCATCAGGGAGTACAGTCAGACCTGAAATTCTCATCTTCTGACTGCCTTCCTTCTCCAAGTCATCTTGCTTTACATTTAGTTTTACTGTTTTGCTCACCTAACATCACTTTCTAAGGAATTTATTCATCTGTGAATTATAAACAAAATCTGTCATTACTGTACGGCCTCCCGCAAGCAGAATGGATAATGAATGCTGAATGACTAAGTTAACAACATAATGACAGTCTGGATAGTTCCACCTTTTCTGGCCAATGGTCCAAAAAGCGGGGTGGGGTTGTTCTGTTATGTGGTTTTCCAGTAGAATCTAGGGAGACCATTTCAATGTCTAGCCATCCAGGGTTCGCATCCAGTTAGCGTAGATCCCATAAGGAATGTGCTCTTGATTCCGTTTCCAACAAATGAATTTCTAAAATGACAATGTTGGTAGCTTTTTTTTTTCACTATCAGCATGTGGGTTAGAAATTACAATTGAGTCTGAATCTCACTAGGTGGTTATGAAAAATTTTTCGGATTAGCTGGAATGTTCAGTAATATAATGACATTAGTTAACTAAATTACTTTCTTAATGAGGGCATATGACACTTGGTTTTTAAATGATTGCCTAAAGATTTTAGAGATATGTAGATTAGGAGATTTAGCAAATGAAAACTGATAAAAAGAATGTAATTTTTTTTTTTTTGCTAAGCAATTATGAAAACTCTTTGTTTTATAAAACTTTATCACAACTCTGTGTGGTCAAGATTATTAGGCTTCCATGACAAGACTGTTCTTTGCCCTAGGCCATGATTTAAAGTGACAAAATGTAGAGTTTTGTTTCTATCAGATGCCAAATTCCCTCAGCTCTACATCTGAGTGCATTTCCAGTATTCTTGACTTAGCCTTATTTCAGATTCTGGGCCCAGTCTTTTCTTCACCTTTGGTTATTAGTTCATTCTACACCCAGATACCAACAAACTATTACAGGAAAGCATAGGAAGCACTCTTCAAGAAATGGGAATGGGGAAAGATTTCTTAGAAAAGACGCAAGAAGCAGAGGCAGTCAAAGACAAAATAAACAAATAGGACTACATCAAACTAAAGGGCTTCTGTACAGCAAAGGAAGCAATTAACAAAAGGAAGAAGCAACCAACAGAGAATCTTTGCACACTACACAAGTGATAGGGGACTAATATCCAGGATTTACAAAGAGCTTCATAACCCAGGGACAGTAAAAAAAAAAAAAAAAAAAAAAAAAAAAGAACAGAAACCTCGTGAAGCAATGGGGCAAAGGAAATGAATAGACATCTTGCAAAAGAACAAATTCAAATGGCTAACAGACATATGAAAAGATGCTCGGGCTTCGTAGCTATCAGGCAAATAAAAATGAAAACCACATTGAGGTAACACCTAACTCCAGTGAGGCTAGCCTACATTCAGAATTCTACTAACAATACCTTCTGGCGTAGATGTGGGCAGAAAGGCACCACCCTTCACTGCTAGTGGGAGTGTAGGCTAGTACAACCACTATGGAAATCAGTGTGGAGAGTGCTTGGAGAATTGCAAATAAACCTGTTACATGACCCAGCTATCCCACACCAAGAAATATTCCCAAAGCAAATTAAATCTGCATGAGAATGGGAGCTGTAATCCTATATTTACAGCAGCACAATCTGCAATAGCAAAGACGTGGAAATAATCCAGATGCCCATCAAAAGAGGAGCAGTTAAAGAAACTGTGCTGCATCTACTCCATCAAAAAGAACGAAATTATACCATTGACAATTGGATGGTCCCAACTAGACATATTAATGTCAGGGTTGTGTACTATGATTAATTTTGTAGCATCTTCTTGGTGCTAACAATTATGCTAAGGAGTCCAGTACCTGAATGTAATATACTAATCTATTGACTCAATACAGCTGTGTATTGGAGATATTTAGAGGAAGCAGTTTATTCTGTGGACTAGGAAACATCAGGAAGATGCTGTTGGACTATTTTAAAGATTTATTTATTTATTTGAAAGAGTTACAGAGAAATATGGGCAGGGGGAGTAGAGCGAGAGGTTTTTCATCCACTGGTTCACTCCCTAAATGTCCATAATGATCAGGGCTGGAAAAGTCCAAAGCCAAGAGCCTTGTGGGACACTAGCTGGGTGTCCCACACGGGTTCAGGGACCCACGTACTTGGACATGGTGCTGCTGGTTTCTCAGGTCATTAGCATGGAGCTGGACAGGAACAGCTCAGACCATTTCTCCCTGTTTCCTCCCTTTCTCCCTTCACCCCTCTCTATATATATTTGAATGGCCCATTCT
This sequence comes from Ochotona curzoniae, assembly GCF_017591425.1. Lineage (NCBI taxonomy): Eukaryota > Metazoa > Chordata > Mammalia > Lagomorpha > Ochotonidae > Ochotona > Ochotona curzoniae. The sequence goes on from NW_024466502.1 coordinate 14,888,618, forward strand.
AGGTGCGAGCAGGAATGAATAACACAGGGAAAAATCGAATTAGCATGGAGCTTGTTTTGTAGAAGTGGAACTTACAATTCAAATGAACAGACTCTACATTGTTTTCACCAATGAAGAGTTAATGTTTTAGGGCTTTACAAACCATATAATATATGTTGCCACTACTCCACATTATTCTTGCAGTGAACAGCTACAGACAATACATAAGCAAATAAGTCTGTTTTCCATAAAACTTTTCTGCTAAATTTGGATTTCACATATCCTAAAATATTGTTATTTTTTTAAATATTTATTTATTTTTATTGGAAAGACAGATTTACAGAGAGAAGGAGAGACAAGGGCCTTCCATCTGCTAGTTTACTCCTCAAGTTGCTGCAACAGCCGAAGCTGAGCCAATCCAAAACCAGGAGCCAGGAGCCTCTGCTGGGTCTTCCACGTGGGTGCAGGGTCCCAAGGCTTTGGGCTATCCTCTACTGCTTTCCCAGTCCATAAGGTGGGAGCTGGAGGGGAAGTGGAACAGCCAGGATATGGAGTGGTGCCCATGTGGGATTCTGGCATGTGTTAGGTAAAGAGTTAGCCTCTGAGCCATTGTGCTATGCACTAAAACATTATATTTTAAAAGCTCCAATTATTTCAATGTATATAAATTATTTTTAGCTCAAAAGCCATACACACACACACACACACACACACACACACACACATTTGGATTTGACACACAGGCTGTGATATATCCAGTGATGTTTTAGAGGTTCAGATTAAGGCAGATGTTAACAACATTTTATGGATGAATTAAAACCAGCTTACATGCTTAATAGTTTTTAAGTAGTCCATGCAAAAGATTTTAAAGCAGAAACTCCCCAGTCCTGTGGAAGTCTTGCAGACGCACACTATTGGGCCATGGATAGCGTTGGCAGTCAGTGTGCTGATCCACGAAGGTCACATCAGATTTTATGCAAAAGCTCAGCTGCTTCTGCGAGGTCCAGTCTTATACTGATTTGGTGTGTGTGTGTTTGGGTTCATTTAATTCTATCCTGGGATCCAGATCCAGATCCTTGAGATCAGTGCTGGTTTCAGTCAGTATTCACCTCTGGTTTCAGGCTCTACGTGGGCACAGCCCCCTGAGGATGAGTACCGCTCACCTCGCTCAGCCTTCTCACCATAACACAGCTTGTCCCACTGCTTTCCTCGGGCAAGGACTGCTGAGTTAGCATGAGGATGTTTCTGGGAACTAGAAACGGAGTCCTTGCCAACACATTTTAATAACATACTTTACATCAATTTACCATGCTTTTTGTGCTTTTTATAGAGGTTTTGATGTCTTTGTCACCTAGGATTGGAAGCTAGATGCCAGCTGTGTGACATTACATAAATTGTTCAGTTTCAGCCTTAGATGACTCCTTTTTAAATGGCAGTAATGCTCCAATCTAACATACACAGTTATCATTTTAAATGAAATTAAATCCCAAATCCTCACAAGGCATACAGTAAAGCAGATGATGTAACAGCTAACTATTGTAACTACTGTTACTGTCACTGTTACCATGAAAAATTCTTTGTTTCATAGAGTTTTAGTCACTTTTTTAATAATATATTATTCAGGAGCCTGACACAATGGCTCAGTGGCTAAAATTGCCTTAAATGTGCTAGGATCCCATATGGGCACTGGTTCTAATCCTGGCAGCTCCACTTCGCATCCAGCTCCCTGCTTATGGCCTGGGAAAGCAGTTGAGGACAGCCCAAAGCCTTGGGACCCTGAATCCACCCATGTGGGAGACCCAGCAGAGGCTCCTGGCTCCTGGTTTTGGATTGGCTCAGCTCTGGCCATTGTGGCTACAGGGGAGTGAATCAGCAGATGGAAGCCTTTCTTTCTGTATCTTCTTTTCTCTATAAATCTGCCTTGCAAATAAAAATAAATAACTCTTTAAAATTTTTTTGTTTTAACTTTTAGATTAGTATGTAACACCTGTGTATTTTTATAGGCTACAGTGCAATGTTTCTTTATCTTCCAGTTTGTAGCAACTAGCTCCTCTCCCACCTTTTTTTTAAACAGTATACATTATGTGAACTGTTATCACCCCACTGTTATTCTGGGGAACAAAACTACCTTTATAACATTTGATTAGTTTTAGAAAGAGGGCAGAATTAACTTACTTATAAAAAGACACTTAAAACCCCAGGGATTTTACAAATAACATGAAAGGAAATTAAATACAAGTGATACCATTTTAAAATACACTGTTAAAGATTTCAAAAATTTAATTTAGGAAAGGTTAATTATGCTTATCCTGTCAAGTACATTCTATAAAGCAGGATTGTGAATTCTTCTGAAACATGTCTAAGACACACTCAGTGATTAATGTAATTCTCTGTGTAGTGGCTCCTCTACTCTCACACAAGGTAAAAACACAGCTTGACTGCAGTATGCTCTTTTCAACTTTCCTCTTGTTATGTTAGGATTTCTTGGTATGCCAGAATTAAGAAGCCTTCTATTTACTTTCTGGGGCTGGGAAGGAGTTTAATTTGTTCTGTGGCTCGTATACAAGTATCATTTTATTTCTTCACAAATGATTCGGACCTTTGAAAAGTTGTGTTGTAATTGAACTAGAGCAAAATACACACGTGTGGATGTCACACAGACACACACATGCAATCTGAACACTAGAGGGAATGATGTGCTGATCTTCATAAGAATGTGTGAAATGCTGCTGATTCATCTGCACAGATTTTATGCTGTGGAGGCCTCCTTCACAGAGACAGAAAAATACACCTGTTCTTGTGTGTTTCCCTTCCCAATCTTCTCAGTGCCGAGTGGTGCGTGCCTACTCGTACACATTTCCATAATTACATCTGCATGTGTTTAATGCATTCTTTTTTACTCAAATTATATTGATGTCTATGTGGTTAACAATTCCAACACCAGTACTTGAATCAGTTATTTCTTTCCACCTCCATTTTTTTCATCAGTGAGATAATGATAATATTGGGAAAGTGGTTCTTAGAAAAACTGAAAAACCAAAAGGAAAAAAATTAGCCAGTTTTATGGACAGGCCAGGAGATAGTTAAGCTTCTTGATTTTTTTCCTTCTATACGTCCTATGCTGCTACTTCTGGCTTCTGGCTAAAATCATATTTTTCTCACAATTAGGTTTCTTCTTTCATTTGTAAAATTATCAGGTAATTTATTTCCTCTTTGCGTTTCATACAGATACTAAAATATTATAGTACTCAGATTTTCAAGTTATTAAATTATAAATATGAACATCTGCCTTAAAGATAGTTGCAAAAGATGAGCAGAATATTCTGATTATGATGGGAACATAGCTCCATGAGCCTTTATCATGTTCCTATTTGAAGAAGATAGTGTTGGGGGCTGCTGTTGCAGCATAGCACCATAGGCTTTCCCCCACAGCACCAGTATCCCATATGGAAGTTGGTTCACGTCCTGGCTGGTTCTCTTCCAATCCAACTCCCTGCTTATGGCCTGGCAAAGCAGCAGAGGACAGCACATGGCCTTGGACCCCTGCACTCACATGTGGAAACCCAGTTTAGACTCCTGACTCCAGGAGGCTTTGAATTAGCTCAGGTCCAGCCATTGCAACAGTTTTGGGAGTGAATCAGTGGATGAAAGATTTCTCCATCTCTCTGAAGATCGGATTTTCAAATAAAAAAGGAAAGAATTGTGTAGGTGTCGTGTCAGTCGATAAATGAGAGTTTTTATAAAATGGGAGCAGGCTCTCAGTATTTCCTCATTGAGCCCATGAAAAACGGGCTACAAGTTTTATATCTATATAGAGTCTTCTTTTCTGTACCTTTTTCCTCTGAGTTTTCAGAATATTTTCCCACACTGATATCTCCCATGAATTTCCTGGTAGCTGTTACATGCCCTCTGCCTTGTCAGAATATGCATTCTTATTGCTATCCGACAATGCTGAAATGGTACCGTTGTGAGTTCTTCCTTATCCTGTAGGCCTTTTTGCAAGTGATGATACTGTTGTAGCCTTTAATGTTTATAATTACTGATCACTTATGCTGATGAAATTGGTAAAGAGATTAGCAAGAGCCTCCTGTGTTTATTGATATTGGGCATGGCTATTGCTCTGCAAAGTTTAGTTTGCTCTGAGGTTTTTGCTTTATAGGAGATATGAAATTCGGTCCTGTTGAGTGGTAGTGAATAGACTATGTATGCTTGAAATTTTGTAGTAATGAAATTTTATAATGGACATATTTGGAGAATCCCCAGATGGACACGAGGTTTGGCATAAAGGATTAAAGCAGCAGAAACAGTCAGACAGAGTAACACATGCCTGCTGTTGCAGCAGCTCCAACGGCATCTTCTGTTACGATGTCTGGTGAAGCCATAGAGATGCCTCTGTTTGATTCAGTTGTGTCTCACCAACTAACGTATTGTGAGAGAAGGTTTCATTGAAGACATGCAAACATGAAGCTTAGTTTGTCAAAAACAAGTTCTTTTTCAGACTGAATATAAGCTTTCTTTGGTCTATTTTTGTCAAAACGCAAAAAATCACCGTAGTGTTGCAAGTAGGATGTAAGTATGGATCATGTGCTATCAAAGGTGTAGTACTAGACTGTGGTTCTGTTATGTGAATTACTACCTGACCTACATCCATGTCCCTTTCATCTGATAACGGACATTCCTCCTTCACCTCTTTGCTCAACCCATGTTGCTTAAGTTAGGTTAACCTAGATACTAGTTGCTATGTGCGTGCGCTGCATTCTGGTCAAACCTATGCTTCTCTGATTCAGTTATGTGGAGATGGGTTGTAGTTAATGAGAAATTCCAACGCTTCTTTTCAAGAATTGTTGTACTAGTAAATCTCTGTTTCCACGTTATTTTTCCCAGTATAATAGAGTGAAAGACTGAACTGGCAGATGACCATATCACCTTCAGTTTTGGGAGGGCCTATTTGAGAAGGGAATGTTACTGAGTTGTGGTTTCTTCCATGCATGATATTTTAATATTTTCACAGCTAATTATATGTTCTGTGTGATGTCCATTTTGGTAGGAGAAATTGCATCTTGCCATAATGATATGTTATTATTTTTAAATACTACGCTTTCGTTAGTATTTTGTCTAGTGAGCAACAGTGTGTGGATGGTACATCTGTAAATTACAGATGTATTGCTTATTCAAAAACACAGAGGCTTTTAAGGCTTTTTATTATTAGACAACACACTGAATCTGCTATTTTGTGTGATGTCACCATTTATTATGTTGATTCTCCATCTCGGGGTTAAGTATTCATAAACTGTTACAAGAATGTTTCATTGTGGCTTGAATGAATGACTTAAAATAGAAACTGTGTCTGAGCTGTGCTGAAATTCTCAGGAATGTGCTCTACAACAGCACATGGGTAATGGGATTTTCCAACATCTGTGTCAGCATGAACTGTTTTTGTGTTTTTAGAAAGAGTTTAATGCTCCTATTGGGATATGAGTTTTATGCCCCCTGGAATGCGGAGAATGAAGGGAGTTGAGTAGCCATGCCTGACTTGTCCCCTTTGCTGACTACATCCTCGGTGGTACTGAACCTTGGATATACTCATAGCCTTTGCTTAAAATGATGAGCTGCTAAACTCCTCAAGACAGAAATAGATGAATGGATACAAGGCAACCAGCAGTGCCTTCCTGTTTGGCAGAGAAAAAACACTGGAAACAAGGTCAAGCACAGAATGCCCATACTAAAGATCCCTTTGCTTTCAGATATTCTGATCAGTCATTTCTCCATATTCCCTCTGAATGAGCCTCAGTGGAATAGTTCGATGTGTAATATGTTGACAAGCATCCTTTTAGGGTGATTTCAAAGTAATTTTCCCAGATGATAAATCTCTGTCGCACACTAAAGCAAAGGGCACTGTCACTGATGCTTTGCAAGCTAGTTTTTTCCTTTTCTCAGTTATGCTCAAAATTTTTGAAAGATGGACTAGGAAGTAGCCTCAGCAAAAATCTTTACTTGTCTTTCTTAAAATAAGCTTTGTATTTTCTAAAATTTTTAAACATGATTTCTGCCAAGACACACACAAAAGCTACAGAAAATAATAAGGAAATGTAAAATGACAGAGTTTTGATGCATGTAGGATCAGAGGCATTGAATCACCATATGATATCGCCCATTAGCCTTCACTCTCTGCACTTACATGATATGAGCAAAACAGTAGATTAAACATAAAGCGAAACCCTCCTTTGTTGTTTAAACAAAAGGACGAAATTAGTAAGAGAGATTCCATATTTGAAAATTCCAAGTTGCAAAAAAAAAAAATCTCAAGGAAGCAGACAAAGGGGAGAAAATAGGAACAGCAATCAATTGCCCACAGAAAAAATGGAGTAGAATCGGGGGCCACGCCATCAGCCATGCCTGACTTGGATACCCAGAGCAGCAACAGGTACTCCATACAAAGTCACACATCTGCAAAAATAACATCTGTAGACAGTATCCATCCTCGTCTTCCTAAAAAGATAAGTTATTTCCAGTGACCAGGGTATAGGTACAACCTCAGTGAGTCTTATGGTAAATAGGTTTATATTTCATGTTGGAGGAGGAAGGGAAGTAATAGTGTGAAAATATCTGCACAAAAAAAAATTAGCACTGTTGAAGTCAACAATGCAAAATGGCAAAATATGTGAATCAATTATTTTAAAGATGCTAACTGCCAAGTGATGAAAGATAGTGATGCTTCAGAACTGTGGAGAAAAAACAAGGTGAATCCAACAATTACCCCACTTTCCTACTTTGAGTAAGTTTCCAGACGTTGCCCTGAAAAAGTAAGAATGCAGAATCTGGGGGGGGAAAATGCTGAGTTAAGGAGACACTGCTAAGAGTTGAAATCAAAGTGCAGGGGTGTGTAGAACAGATTCAGCAAGCAGAGGGCTGCATGGAGAACTCAACAAACAGAGGATCTCCTTAAAGGATTCATCAGAATACTGATCAGTCTGTGTATGTAAGATTACTGCCACAGGCAAGGGAAACAGTCTCACAAAAGAATTTAAGCAAATCCCTACCCAGAATTCACATAGGGATAGTGTGTGCCCTCCCAACAGCACAGGCAAATCTTAAGGCTCTGTGTAGAATACACAGAGGGGTCATATCTTACAGGGAATAAATAACCTTAAGTTACAAATGCCCCTGGTCCCAACCACAAATCTTGAGCAAACAAACAAAAAAGACTCTAAATGTCACACTTAACTGCATCAGAAATTATGAAGCAACACAGCAGGCATTTGGCCTAGCACCTAAGACACCAACATCCTATATGAGAATACTGCAGTTCAATGACTTCCTTTGGTTCCAGACTCCAGCTTCTTGCTAACTTCAACCCTGCTAGGCAGCAGTGATAGCTTGAGTCCATGTCACCCACGATACAGACCAAACTCCTTCATCGTTATAAACCAGCTGCAGGTTGTAGGCATTTGGGGATTGAACACACAGACTGTAATTGTCTGGGAGTTAAGAGCAGAAACAATTTCACTCTCTCCCTACCTCCCCACCCCTAGTCAGAAACAAATAAATAAATTTATCAGGCATGCAAACACACAGGAACATACAAGCCATAATCAAGATCAAAACCACTAAATCAAAATCAGTGAAGAACTAAAAAACATAATTAGTAGGAAAAACATTAAGACTAACAGTAGATATCAACCTAATCATGTTTAATCGTATAAGATGAAAATGATGTAAACATACTGATTTAAAGTCACAAACCAACAGACTGGATGAAAATAAGACTCAACTACATGCTTCATAGAAGAGAAATTAGTTCAAAGCAGAAGGGAAACGTAGCCAGTGCAATGGCCTAGAAAGCTAATCTTCCACCTGCTTGCACCCATATGGGCACTGGTTCATATTTCCAGCTGCTCCACTCCTGATGCAGCTCCCTGCTTATGAGGTGGGAAAGCAGCAGAGGATGACTCAAGTGTTTGGGCTCCTGCAGGCATGTGGGAGGCCAAGAAAGAAGCTCCAGAATCTTGGCTTCTGATTAGCTCACAACTCTGGCCATTATGACCATTTGAGAACTGAATCAGCAAGTGGAAGATCTCTCTCTCTGTCTCCTTTTCTGTCTGCCAATCTGCCTTTCAAATGCAAGTAAATTAATACATATTTTTAAAGTAGCAATGAAAATAAATAAAAAGGAAGATACTACAAAAGAAGAGCTATATTAACATCAAAGATATACAGAACAAAATATAAAGAAAGTCATTCCATAATTCTAGCAGAGTTGGTTCAGAAAAATGATGGAGCAATCACTAATACTTGGGAACACAATAATATCATTCAAAATGTTTAAAGCAAAAAGTGATGGAACTGCAAAGAGAAGAAAATGAAAACACACAGTCAATATCACAGAAATGCTGCTTTTACTAATTAGCTTAAAAATGGGCAGTTAGTCCACCATCAGATGTGGAAGCACAGAGGTCACTAAAGCAATTGTAAGACAAAGATGGTAATAAAGTTTGACCAAAATGGGTGGAGAGGAAAAGATAAGGTGACAAAGTGAGACCAGCTCTAATAACTCCTTCCAAAATGACAGCAAATATAAATGGTAATGCAGGGGGTCCACTGCGGTAGCCCTAGTGGTTAAATCCTTGCACGCGCTGGGGTCCCATACAGTTGACGGTCCTTATCCTGCCTGCTGCACTTCCAATTCAGCTCCATAATTGGAGCCTGGGAGAGCGGCCAAGGATGACTCAAAGCCTTGGAACCCTGCACCAGTGTGGGAGACCTGCCTCCTTGCTTCAGACTGGCTTGGTTTCAGACACTTGGGAAGTGAACCAGCAGATAGAAGATCTTTATATTTCTCCTTCTCTCTGCGAATCTCACTTTTCAATAAACAAATCTTTTCTAAAAAGATTGATTATGCAGTATCCATTTCTTCAGAGCTCTTTGTTTTGGCTGTTGTTGAGTTTCAAAGCTCTTTGTAAATCCCAGATATTAGTCCCCTATTGGTTGTATAGTGCCAAAGATTTTCTCTCACTTTGTTGGTTGCTTCTTCATTTTGCGAATCATTTTCTTTACTGCACATGAAGTTTCTTACTATGATGTAGCCTCATTTTCTTCTTTTGTCTTTGACTGCCTAAGCTTGGGTGACTTTGCTAAGAAGTCTTTAGCAATGCCTGTATTTTGCAAAGTGCTTCCTTTGTTCTCCTCTAATAGTTTTTTGGCAGAAAACTAGGTCCTTGATCCATTTACACCTGAGTTTTTCAGTTCCTATGTACAGAATCATGTCATCTGTGAATGTTCTGAATTCCTTTAATTTGTTTCTCTTGACTAATAACTCCAGTGAAGACTTCTAAAACTGCGTTGAACAACAGTGGTCAAAGTGGACTTCCTTGTCCAGTTCTAGATCTTAGTAGCAAAGTGTTAGGTTTCTGGTATGTGTTTATTGAGATGTTATCCACACATGCCTTTGAATTTAGTATGTGTTACTCTTTTTTCTGCAGCACATCCCTAAGCAATATTTGTAGAGCTGGTCTTCTAGATACAAACTCTTTGAGCTTTTGTTTGCTTTAGAAGTATGTTATTTCATTTCCAAAGAAAAAAGAAAGTTTTCCTGCCTATTTTATTCTGGGCTGACCATTTTTTCTTTTTAAGATGCAGAACATGTCACTTTGTTCTCATCTGGCCTGTAGGGTTTTCTCTGAGAGGTCATCTGTGTGTTTGATTGGGCTTATAATATAAGTTAATTGACTTTTCTAGTGTGCATATTTACATATCTTTTCTTGGGTATGATATGTGCTGAGCGGGATCACTTTTGATCTGCTCTATTCTTTGTTCTGTGTCACTCCTGGATTTTGTTTCCCAATTCTTTCTGCATGTTAGGGAAGCTCTCAATTATTATTTCACTGAATGGATCTTTTACACCAAGTTCTATTTCTGTGCCTTTAGGAACTACCCTGACTCTATGCTCAGCCTTTTTTAATATTCCTTAATTCTTGGATGCTTTTCTTAGCTGTACTCAGTTCCTCTTTCAGCTTTGTGACTGTCTCATCGCTATTGCAAGAAGTCTCTTCCCATTCTGTGATTCTTTCTTCTGCCTAATTTTATTATTCATGAGACTTTCCTCTGAAGTTTTAATTTGCTGTATTGTATTCTTTGTAATAATTTGGCTTGATTTTGTTTCAATATTGCTAATCCCTGTAAAATATTTTCCTTAAATTCTTTGAACTTTTATATGTTCTTCTCATTGTTTTTAAGCAGCTTTATAACATTTCTAAAAAATTCTTAATCATGCAGATTCCCCTATGTCTTCCTGTGTTAAGTCTGAGGTTGACACAGTCATTTGCTCCTTTGTGGGGGAAGTGTCTCATTCTTTGTGCCTCTGCCTCCTTTTTTTGTCCTTCCTCACTACAACTCTGTTTGGCAGATTCTTCTTGGGACCAGTGTCATCCATAGGTCTATAGGTCAACTTTACTGATCTGGATCAGTGCCACTTCTCCATTGGCCATGACACACCCATTCCCTCCAGCAAGTTTCAGTTCCAGGTTCCTGTGCTATGCTTTTGCCATGGCCTCTGCAATCATGGTTCCTGTGTGGCCATTCTCTGCCCCCCGTGATCCTGTGATGTGGCCACTCTGTTGTCTGCTCAGCCCCTTTTCCACCATCTGTTTCAGCAGTTCCCAGAATGAGGGAGAGAACAGCTGTGACTTTAATCTAGATGCTTGGGTTGTCAGTGCTGCCTGTTGCATGGGTTTTTTTCCCTTTCTTCTCTTTGCCAGAACCTGCAGGCAATTAGGTCTGGGGGCACCCTAGACCTATTAGGGATGGAATTTATGGAATGCCAAGTCAGTATTGTTTTCCTGGTGGGTCCACTAAAATGCACTGTATAAGAAGTAAGTTCATCCCGGGCTCCTTGCACATCTCACTAACATTCCCCAACCAAAGCCTTTACCACCAAACTCAAAACAGCAGGCAAGAAATCCACCCTGTTCCCACCCCTGGACTCTGGGACTCTGCCACTCTGTTTCAGCTCATGATCATCATCATCATCATCACAATAGTAAATAGGCAGAACCCGCAGTTCTCTGATTGGATTCCCTGCCTCAGTTCCCGCTGATCTCCCCTTCCCACTTGGCAGCTGATGGAGTTTAGATCACTGCTGGGGTCTTTGTTTACAGCACCCACTGCTCCACTGTCTCTGCTGTTTCTCCACATCCATGGGTCTCCAGTGTCACACTCTGCTTCTCCAAGGCTAATCCTTCCCCATCTGTTGTAGCCTGTCTTCACCTTATTCCACCGTCTTACATCTGGGATCCTGAACTTTGGACGAAGAGTTTGATTGTCTCCACATGAATGTCTCCCCAACGCCACAGAGCAGAGAACACAATGAGGAGCAGACGGGTGTCCCCTTGAGAAGTAAGTGACCCGCGAGAGGTTCTTGTCTATCTTCCTTCTGGGAGATCCAGAAATGTCCCAGCATAAAAGTAGGCCATCTGTCACACCAGAGCCCTGGCCACAGAGCAGTTTGTGCTGGGGTAATCAGTGCAGAAAGGACACCTGGGATAGCAACTAGGACCCTCCTTCACACAGTTGAAAACCAGAGTTTTTTAATTTTGGGGTTTTTTTTTTTTTTGGTTGTTTGGGTTTTTTGGGTGGGTTTTTTTTTCCTGTTTGTTTGTTTTGGGAATTTTTTTTTTTTTTTTTTTTTGCTGGCTTGTCCTGAACCTGCTCAATCGGACTGCAGAGGATCAGAGCTCCTGTATGCTGAGGATGGTTTTCAGAGAGAATGGAGTCAGTGTCCTGGATGTGCACACTTCTGGACAGCTTCAATACACAAGCACCAAAAGCTCACTCTCAAACTTGTTAGCTTGTTCACCTTCACAGAGGGAAAAACACACAAGTCAGCTCCAACTTCTGCCCCCATCCCCTCTAACTGGTTAGAGGTACTCAGAGAGACCCACATTCGGTGCCACCACTGCTCCACCCATAAACAGGAATATGATCTCCCTGGCCTCACACTGTACACGTCTGGTGCTCAGGCACTTGCAGCCAATTCTACCTGGCCCAGCAACACCTCACCATCGAGGACTCCTAACCGGGCTCTTTGTGCTGATCTGAAACAATGTACTACTGCAGCTTCTTTGCTCCTCTAGCCTTGAGAATTCACATTTGGCCCAAACAGGAAAACTGTCAGAATTTGAGTACAGTTTGCTCATTCAATGCTCAAAACTGCACCAAACCAAAACCAGTAATTATTACACAGAGTGTGGCCCCTGAAGCCTTTTCCTGCTGGTACAGAGCCAAAGCCACTCTTCCATATCTGACCACTCTTTCAGTCAACATTAGTCTCCTCCATCCAACACTAGTGCAAACCTTTGGGCTTGGGGATCTAGATATTGATTAGGAACTCTGTAATCCACTCAGCGCCTGGAACCAGGACTGCCTTAACATGTTCACTCCTGAGTTGGGTACTGGCTGTGAAGCTAATACCAAGAACGCTCACAGCACCAAGACCTGTTTCCAACACCTGAGAATAAATATCATCACACCAGTCTATCACTTAAGACACAGCCGCACACCTGTGTAACAGAGTTCAGTGACCACACTGCGACACACAGGCAGCCAAGGCCTCAGATCCCTGACAGTGCTACAATCAATTACAACACAAGAAAGACATGGGGAAACATACAACAATATCAAACATGAACGAAAAGGTGGGGATTATCTTATAAGGAATAAAGCCTAATGTCAACAAAAATCACACTCCTTCCTCAAAGGAAAATAAGGCTTCCCCCAGATGCATAAAAATCAATGCAAGGACACAGAACATACAAAATGAAGAAGAAGGGCAATATATTCACACAACATTACACTGATACTGGGCTATGAAGAAGGGAGACTGATTGACAAAACGCCTGAAAATGACTTTAGAAAGAGTGAGCCTAAGGTTTCCTTGAAGCACACAAGCAGCAGTGAAATGAGATTAGGAAATCAGTAGAAGACATGGATGAGAAATTCAACAAAACATATTTCAAATTTATATGAGTATTTCAAAACATATTAGAAATGAAATATTCAATAAACCGAATAAAAACCACAGGGGAAAGTCTTAACAACATACCACATGCGCTAAAACACTAATCAGACATTAAAAACCTATAAATATCACTATAATAAATATTATAGAGTTTTTAATTTCAATAATTTGGGCTTTAGAGTTAACTACTAACTTTCTGGACAACACCAGCTCTCATTTCACTTACGAGTTGAAGTGGTGCTCTCCCATTCCTTCCTGTGAGGATCCATCCACATTATGAGTGCTGAACCAGAAATCTCATTACTATAACAGCAACGGAGCAAGGATAATATACAGTGCAGTCAGAACGTTGTCAACAATCTTCTTCCGAAAACATCAGACTTTGCTCATAAAAACTTTAAGCTTTAACCAAATATCCTTATTTGATCAAGACATCTTAAGTACATTTTGTGTGTGTGTGTGTGTGTGTGTGTGTGTGTGTGTGTTCCCTGAGATATGGGAGAAAAAGGAAAGGCAGTTACTGGCCTCAGAAATCTATCATTCCATTAAGAAAGCATGTATAAAATAGCAAAAAAAAAAAAGTTAAATCTAACAAAACTACATTCTGAAAAAATAAATCTAATTATAATAAATGTTAAAAAAAAAAACCTCCGGAGATTACCATAAAATTTTACTAAATATCTCACCAAAAAAAAGCAACACAAAGAAGATCTTGTGAAACATGTGTAAAGACTGAACCGAGAAAGGATAAGCAAGGTAACTGGAGGCTTCACTGAAGAAGAGTTCACTAGCCAAACTATGAACATTTTGATTATTTTCCTAAATGTGGTACCTTAGACAAGGACTACAGTAAAATGCACCTGATTTTAAGAATAAACATACTCTTAAAAAATAACTAACTTTTTTATCAGGTACTGAAAACCATACTACTAATAAGGCAGCATTTCAAAAAATCATAATCTTCCATTTAGTTTTATGATGATATTCTGTATATTAAATTACCTTGAACCAAGATCTGTAAATAACTGAATTGTACTTCAAATTACACTTTAACAGCTTAAGATATACATTTTCAAAACTTTCTGTCATTATCACACCAGTGTACCATCCATAAAAAGGAAAATAAGAAGTTTAAATGAGATGTTCAGGAAATAATGGCCTACCAGTAAGCAGTCATTATTATAGCAGCTTAAAACTCAATTTTCTTGTGTAAATTATACTGAAACACATTCAAAGTTTCCAATGATCTCTCTGTGACTTCAGGATATCGCTTAAAATTTTGACTTTTAGTGATACATAACAAATGTTTCTCCCTACACATGTGCATTATCTAGTTGTTACCCCAAATTCATTTTAAGTATATATGTAAATTCATTTTCATTCTTTTATTTGCACATTTACAAACAATTCTGTTTAAAAACAAAGTTAATTAAAAAACTTTCTGAAGGCCATGCAGGGAATATTGGGCTGGTGCAACAAACATCTCAGAACAATCCAGACCACACAAACAGCACCCTCAGAACATTCGTCCCCAAACCGGGCTAACATGACATTAAATCAAATAATCATCTCCACTCCCAGGTACTGTAATAATACTGGGGAAAATGTTGGGAGAGAAAAATTTGGATGGAAGAAGGGAGGTAGAAAGGAGAAATCACTGTACCCACAAAACTGTGTCACAGAAAACAGTAACAGCAAAAAAGAAAAAAAGACTTTGCCTGGGCTGGCACACTCCATATATTTCAGGATTTTTTTTGCCGTTTTAATTATCATTTATATTGTAACGTTAAGCCCAAAGCATCCTAACTGATTAGAGCAATAATCAGAATGTTTAACTAATATAAATCCTAATTTTTAGTTAAGTAAGAATATTTGAAACTCCAAAGTGATCAAGACCTAACAGATACTAACCTTTAATTTATAATCAATTACTTCATTTAGTCACAAAAGTTGAACATGATGAGCAATTCCACAGTATAATTTGGAGCCAATATCTTGGAAAGACTAGTAGTAAATCACTTTAAGAGTAAACAAAACACCAATGGTATGCCTCGTAATTTTCAGAACAACACATCTATATTTGGTATGGAAAGAAATTCAACTAGATATCATTTATCTTCATTACACCCTTATCTCCGGGATACATAGAAGCAAACGTGCTATTCCATTAAGACGGCAGAGATCAAAAGAGTCAACAGATGATTTACTGTCACGTGCTCCTCTGAGATACATGGATATGAGATTGCTTTGCAAATACGTTAAAATTCATTAATGTCTTCAATTACTTCCTTAGAATGCTAAATCTACCCACATCATTTACATCTGCCTATATCCCAGGGATGCTCCTTTGAAATGGTAGAAATTTGAAGCCTAAAAGTACAGCACCGTCTCAGGCATTGTGGGATAGCAGCTTAAGCCACCTGTGATGTGGACATCTCACAGGAGCATCAATTTGTGTCCTGCCTGCCTCACTTCTGACAGAGCTCCCTATTAATGGCCTGAGAAAAACTATGTAAAATGGTCCCTGCCATCCATGTGGGAGACCTGTAAGAAGGTCCTGGCTCCTGGCTTTGACCTGGCCCAACACTGGTCATTGCAGCAGATGGAAGATCTCACTGGCTCTCCATCCCTCTAACTCTGACTTTCAAATAAATAAATAAATCTTTTTAAATGGAATATAGTATCAACCATTCATACAGAATTAAAGAGACAAGGCTCTTTTATGCCCAGATGAGAACAGTCTGGCACATATTCCCCCCAGGATTGAATGGATCCATATGTTAGAATACCTGCTCTACCACTGCATGACACACCAGTGGGTCATGATAAGCTGGTCAAGAAGTCAGATCACATTTTGTGTTTTACTTATACAGTATACTGCTACTCAAAGATGGAATATTCTAACAGTGGAAGTCTCATCAGCTCATGTTAAGCAAGAAGAAGAGGCAGCATTCATTTAAAGGGAAAAACCAACAGAACCATGTCTTCTGTTTTAGGTTCCCAGTTTGGCACTAGCAAGAAATACATTTGAACAAGATGCTGTGTATTTCCATTCAAATAGTTTCTTAACCTCTGCCTGTATTTGTTTTCTGGTGCTGAGGCTCAAACGAGGAACTGTCTGGATGAGGATGGGGCAGCACCTTCCACTCTTTTCAAACTCAGGTAACAGACTCATCAAGCATTCAGTGTGAAGACAGAGACCAGATGAAACTCTATCAAAGCTGAAATCCTTAAAAAGAAGCAAGCAGCAAGGCTGGAAGGAAAGTCAGAGGGAAGAGAACAGCATACAAATCCGGGAGGCAAGCATTTTGGCCGGTACTGTCAGCAGAAATAACGACTGCAGCTTCTGATGCTACACTATTAACCTATTACCTGAGAGTACGGGATATTCCTCATTATATCCATTTTCTATAATTATTTCTGTGTCGTGAATGAAGAAATATATAGCAATTAAGCCATTCCATTTATGAGTTAGAGTACTGCTTGAAATCTGCAAAGGTGTTAATAGTTTCATTTAATTAAATATGCAATTTTGATTATATGCATCAACATTGAAAAATGTCTAAAACATTGAATATATGTCAGAATCAAAAATATTTATGTAAGTTTAAAACCATTTTCATTTTCCCATGCACATTAGTATCTGCTGCAGAATGCCTTTCTTAAACTGCTATTACAGATAATGGCTAATCATAATTCCTGATATTTCTTCTTAAATGTGCAGACATTAAGAAGTAGACTTTTTATACCAATGCATGTGCTTATGTTATGAATAAATCTGTATATTCAGTGCCCAATTAGGAATTTCTTTAAAAAAAACTTTCAGGAAGAAATAATAGATAGTATCTTAGAAGTTTATGTAGTCTGAATTTTGTTACCTGCAACTATTAGCTCAGAGTAAAGTTAAAAAATAAGAGTTTAACAAAAATTTGACAAACCATTGGTTCCACATAATTATGTCAATGAACAACAATCCTAAATATAATGCATGACATATAACAAGCAAAAACATAGCTAAAAATGTAGCACGCAGGAGCTAGCATTGTGGCAAAGCAAGTTAATCTACCACGTGTGAAACCAGCAGGCCAGATAGGAAGCTGTCTGCCCCACTTTGAATCCAGCTCTTTGCTAATGTGCCTGGGAAAGCAGTTGCCACTCACATGGCACACTCAAATGAAACTTCAGTCTCCTTGCCTGTGATTGGCCCAGCCCTAGCACTTGCAACCACTTACAGGATGAACCAGCAAACTGAAGATTCTCTTTGTCTTGCTCTTACCCTCAACCTCGCTCTCTCTCTCTTGCTCTAGAATTATTTCAAATAAAGTAAACCTTTTAAAATGTGACATACAAAATTAGTGCAATTGGAAATTTAAAATATTTCCAAGTACAGAATTATTTAAATTGAAAAATAAGAAATTATTTAATGCATAATATATTTATTTGACCTTTATTTTTAAAATAAATGTACCTAGTATGTTTTAAAGGTGAGTCTGAAGAGTTACCTCAAACACACACGTTCCTATCCACAAAAGTCTTTGTTTCTGGGTTATTTCCAGGAACAAACTTCCTTTGCTTTCCAGTAAACATATTCACATAAGAAATAGTAAGAAATATAAAAAGTTGACAATCACAATGTCTGAATGTTGACAATCTGAACTGATTTCAAGTATAGAAAGAGAGAAAAACAGAGAGAGAGAGATTGCCAGGAGACTGCTTGACATTTTCAGTGAGAGCAGACAGAAGAGTCCATGGGACAACAAGAAGGGCAGACTCACACTAGGTCGCCCGCACATGCTGCCAATGGCAAGCAGCTGGGCATCACAATTTTAACCAGGGTAAGCAAAAAGGAGGCTGCCGCAGACCCCCCAGCTGCTAGCTACAAGAGACACTTCCACTGGCTCCAGGTTGAGGCAGACCCTGAGAAATTGGTAAGGGGTCTGAGACATTACATTGTTCCTAGAAGAATAACCATGCTGCTTCCATCCTGCCACCCAATTCCACAACAGCATTAAAGTGCCATTACAGCACTCAACATAAGGAGGTTTCAAAGGAGTCCTTTCCTCTCTGAGATTATCTTAAGAAACACCACTATGGCTGGAGGCTGCTGGGGATTGGGTGGCTTGCAGAGCACACTGTAACTGGGAGAATTCTGAGCACAGGAACAGAGCTGAGGCAGTCATTGGTTGCAGCTGGGTTCATGTGCATTCCCCTTAGTCTGGTTATAGAAATATGGTGCTCTCTGCATGGTGGACACAGACACCATGGACGAGTTGGGGGATGAACTGTACAATGGATTGTGTAATGCCTCAGGATACAGATGTGTGAAGATGTCCTCCCATGGTGAGTTCACTCCAGGCTGCAAAGCAGCTACTTCATCTACTTCATACTGTGTATAGAGAAATACTAACAGGCTCCAACATCCTCTCCCACCACTGACAATAGCCAGAAGTGTTATACCATGTCCAAGCATCTCTCTGGACCCTTGGCCCAAAAGCTAACATTGGCCAGAGCTCTGTGGCCCCTCCACCACTACATTATAACTCACTATAAACACTGAGCACTCCATTGAGCTACAGAAATACGTTTCTAAGAATGAAACACTAAGTACAGAGAGAGAAAGACGGAGTGAGAATCCCATCTTATACAAAATAGCAAGATTCTCCCCGGTTGTACACAAATCAAGGTAGAAAACAAACAAACAATACAGAAAGCAATGTGACCAACCCCCGAAAAACAACAACAATACACTAACATTGAACTATAAAGAAGGGAAGGGAAGACTGACAAAATGTCTGAAAACAAATTCAAAAGGATTGTAAGGTTACTCAAAGATACAGAGAAACAAACAAATAAAATTAGAAAATCAGTACATAATAAGGGTGATATATTCTACAGCTATATTAATAAGGCAAAAATATTACAAACGAATTGGTCAATTAGTCAAACAAAAATAACATAGGAAGCTAACAACAGACTTGGTAAGACAGAAGCAAGAATTTCTGATTGAACAGACAAGTCTTTTGAAATGCCTCAAACAGTTCAACCACACAATCAACAAACAGAACTAATCTACCCGAGAGACTAAATAAACCTACAAGATATTTACAGAATACCATATTCTTCTCTTCATTCCAAGCAACATTCTCTAGGATAGACAACACACAAGACTATAAAATAAGCCTAAACAAATTCAAAACAACTGAAATCATATCTTCCTGAAAACAGAATAAAGTTACAAATAAATGACCACAGAAGCTCTAAAATACACAAACATGCATTTAATGACCAGTGAATCAGAGAAGAAATTAAAGGGAATTTTAAAAAATCCTTTAAACGAATGAAAAAAATGCAACACATCAAGATTAGTTGACATATAAAAGCAGTGGTAAGAGGAAAGTTTATAACCTTAAGAGTTTACATCAAAATTGGAAAGACACTAAATAAATACTCTGTCAATGTATCATATGTATAGACAAAGCACAAACCAACCCCAAAATTAAGAAGAAATAATGAGATTTTAAAAAGTAAACAAAATGTAAAAAACTATGTGAAAGATCCATGCAATACAGGTTTTAAAAAAAAAGAATAGAGGCCCAGCACGGGAGCCTAGCAGCTAAAGTCCTCATCTTTCACGTGTCAGGTTCCCATATGGGCTCTGGTTCAGAACCCAGCTACACCACTTTCCATCCAGCTCCCAGCTTATGGACTGGGAAAGGAGTAGATGATGGACGGCCCAAAGCCTTGGACCCTGCACCAAAGTGGGAAGACCTGGAAGAAGCTTCTGGCTCCTGGCTTCAGTTTGGCTCAGCTCAGCTCCAGCTATTGCGGCCACTTTGGGAGTGAACCAGTGGAGGAAAGATCATTCTCTCTGTCTTTCCTTTTCCCTTTCTAATCTCCGACTTTCCAATAAAAAAATTAAAAATCTTAAAAACAAGAAATTGATAAACCATTTGTCAGACTAACAAAAAAGTAGGAAAGACACAAGGAAACAAACTTAGACACAAAAAAAGAAATATTACAACTGATACTCAAAACTACAAAGCATTACTGAGAATAACTACAAGTAGCTGCAAGCCAACAAATTATGAAATTTGGGAGAATTATTTCTAAAGACAAATAACTTTGCAAAATTCAGGTGCAAAGATATACGTACAGAATAAACCTAAAAACAAGACTGAGATTAAAGCAAAAGTCTCCCAAGAAGGAAAAGTCTAGATTTGGATGACATTACTGCTGAATTCTAACAAACCTTCAACAACAACAAAAAATGATAATTATTTTTAAACTACTCAAAACAATTGAAAGGCAGGAGATCCTGAAAAACTCTATGAAGCCTGTATGACCTGAATTCTAAAACCAAATAAAGATACAATACAAAAAGAGAACCAGACTCAAAAATCATTAATGAACATAAGTGCAAAAATCCTCAAGCCAAAACTACCAAATTAATCTAAAAACATATCAAAAAGGTCATACGTTCTAATCAAGTATTATGATATATCCCAAGGATTTAATAAGCATGACACATCAACAAAGTGAAAAATAAGAACATCATCATTAGCTGGCGCGACAGCGCAGTGGTTAAAGTTCTTGCCTTGCACATGCCAGGATCCCATATGGGCACCGGTTCTAATCTCAGCGGCCCTGCTTCCCATCCAGCTCCCTGCTTGGGACAGCCCAAAGCCATGGGGACCTGCACCCGCATCGGAGACCCAGAAGAAGGCTCCTGGCTTCAGACTGGCTCAGCTCCAGCCATTGCAGCTGCTTGGGGAGTGAACCATTGGATGGAAGATCTTCCTCTCTGTCTCTCCTCCTCTGTATATCCTCCTTCCCAAGAAAAATAAATTAAAAAAAAAAAGAAACATAGTTCTGGAAGTTATAGCCAAGGTCATTAGGCAAGAAAAAGAAGTCAACAGAATACAAACAGGAAAGACACCTTGTCAATGTCTTCAGATAACAAGATCCTCTAAATAGGGATACCAAAGACTTCACTAAGAGACTATTAAAACTCACAAGTAAATTCAAAAAAGTACAGGATATAAAATCGATACTGAAAAATCAATATAATTCATATTCACCAAAAATATGCTAGTGAGAAAGAACTTATAAGATCAGCACCACTGACAAAAGTTTTAAAAAAAGCAAATACCTCTTATAACAAAAGTTGTGAAAAATCTCAGTGATCAAAGATTTTTAAAAAGTAGAAAAAGCTAATTTATGAACGCATAAAATCAATATCATCAAAAGGTCCATGTAAATTAGAGCAATTTATAACTCCAATGTGAGCCCAATTAAAATGTGAAAAACATTCTTCACAGAACTAGACAAGCAATCCTAAAATTCTAAGGAAGCACAAAATCAAATCTACCTTAAACAATAAAAGCAAAGTTGGAAGCATTACAATATCAGATTTGAAGACATACAAAGAGGCTATTATAATCAAAACAGCTTAGTATCAGCTTTAAAATTTACATGTAGACCAACTGATAGGATAGGAACAACAGAAATAAATCCACACATCTATAATAAAGTAATTGAAAAATGAGCTAAAATCTTTCCCTAGATAAAGGGCAATCCCTTCAACAGATGAGAAAATCAGATTTCCAAATTCATAAATTTAAAACAAGACCCCAACTTATACCCTGTACAAAAATCAATTGAAAATGTATGAAAGACACAAACTTAAGATCCAAAACCATCAAATTATGAAAGGAAAACATAAAACACAAGGTAAACATCACAAGACACTGGCAGAGACAAAGATGTGTTCTTAAAAACAGCACAAGCAAGCGTCATCAGCAAAGTAGAGGCCATGGACACATGAGAAATACATTAAAAAACTAATCATCTGATAAAGAATTAATACTCAGAATATAACTGGAGCCCAATAAACTCAAGAGTGACAAAACAAAACACAAATAATCAACAGACACATGAAAAAATGCTCAGATCATTAGCCACCAGAAAAATGCAAATGAAAACCACAAAGAGGCTTCACTTCAACTCAGTTTGAATGGCTGCTATTCAAAAAAATGCAGAAAATAACAAAAGCTGATGAGAAGTAAACTGTGTCACATAATGCAATGTAATTAATAAAAAAATTTAATTTAATTTAAAAAAACATTAAAAAAAAAGCTGATGAGGACACAGAGAGAAAGGAATCTGGAAACATTATTAATAGGACTGCAAACTAGTACACACCCGTGGAAACCAGTAGAGGAGATTCCTTAGAAAATTAAAAATGTGTGGGCCCGGCGCGGTGGCACAAGTGGTTAAAGGTCCTCGCCTTGCACGCCCGGGATCCCATATGGGCGCCGGTTCTAATCCCGGCAGCCCCGCTTCCATTCCAGCTCCCTGCCTGTGGCCTGGGAAAGCAGTCGAGGACGGCCCAAAGCCTTGGGAACCTGCACCCGAGTGGGAGACCCGGAAGAGGCTCCTGGCTTCGGATCGGCATAGTATCGGCCCGTTGCGGCTCACTTGGGGAGTGAATCATCGGACGGAAGATCTTCCTCTCTGTCTCTCCTCTCTGTATATCCGCCTTTCCAATGAAAAAATAATAAAAATAAATCTTTAAAAAAAAAAAGAAAGAAAATTAAAAATTTTCTAGGCAATACCACATCTAAAAATAAACCTGAAGAAAAAAACAAATAAGCACATGAAATGATTACCTGTGTTCCCCAGCAACTCCTGACATAATAACTAAGATAAGGCATCACTCTATATGTGATTCATAAACAAATGAATCAATAAAGAAATTGTGGCACATATACATGATTGAATATTACTCAGCCACAAAAAGAATGAAATCCTAACATTTCAATGAAGCAGATGCAACAGATCATTAAGCTAAGTGAAATAAACCAGACGCAAAAGGACAGATACCTAATCTTCTCTTATTTGTGGTAGTTAAAACATTGAGTATCGGGTAGGTCTAGCATGCTAGCCTAGTGGCTAATGTCCTCACCTTACATACAGCGGGATCTCAAATGGATGGCAGTTTGTGTCCCAGCTGCACCATTTCCCTTCCAGCTCCCTGCTTGTTGCCTGGAAAAGCAGTCAAGGACGGCCCAAAACCTTGGGACCGTGCACCTGTATAGGAGACCCAGAAGCTCCTGGTTCCTGGGTTCCGATCGGCTCAGCTCTGGTCATTACGACCACTTGGGAGTGAACTGGCAGATGGAAGATCCTTCTCTTTGCTTCTCTTTCTCTCTGTAAATCTGACTTTTCAGTCAATCAATCTTTTTTTTTAAATTATCAGGTTATTAATATTATTTTATATGTTGATTTTAAATGTTGATCTTTTTAATGTTAATTTCCTTGTATTCTGCCAAGTAAAAGGCAGTACACCTTTACAACATAATCTCACAATATACTGTTATGCTCTTAAAGAATACAATGGGTACAAAGTGGATAGCATTGAATATTCAACCTATAAACATTACTGGAAGTAACTTTCAAATTAGTATGTATGAACTGTCATCAACCAAGGCTAGTAGCTTTATAACAGTAGCCAAAGAATGTTGTTTTTCCTAGTAGTAATACTATACACAGAAAAGCTGTCAAAATTGAAGTAGCTACTGAGGAAATTTACTAGAGTATATAGCATCATATACAGGCCAAAGGGTGAATGAGAACATAATTTGCAATGAATGCATTGTTAGTAAATATTATCAACTCCCCAAATCCATTATTATACTTGACTTCCCACAATGGAAAACAACGGAAACTCCTGTGCCATATATGTAACTCTTCTTATCACAAAAACCTCCCCCCTCCCGCCCCAAGTCAATATAGCAATGTGGTTATGTTGTAATTTGGCAGAATGGTTTATATATACAGAAGCAGTCAGTAAGAGTAGAAAATGCACAGGCTGCACCCATGCTCCTGCCGGGTCCATGGTGAGTCAGAATTGAGCTAAGATTTCATCTCCTAACAGCTACAAACATCTACTTGGACTGCAAAGAATCAGAGGTAATTCAGGGAGACTGTCTAGTAAACCAGACGACCTGGATACTCATTATTCTTCATCACATAGTCACTCTAGTGAATGGACACAAGGTTTGGAGGAAGATTGGCAGGTGCCTGTAGTGAGGATACAAAGTCCTTCCTCAAGGGTACACAGGCTAGAAGTTCTGTGTCTTAACTAACTTAGCTTTAGAACTGAAAGGAAAATCATTCCTCTCCACTTTGGTGACCCAAGTCAACTGTTCAATCAATTGCCAAAGTGGTTTCCCACTCTTTTAAATCAAGCAATATTGCTGTGAACTGCCTGTTTGTTTTCATGGATACTGTGATCAATTAGAAATTTGCAAAAAGTCTTTTGCTTACCAGCACACTTCTACTTTCTTCTACTGCATGCATCCACTCAGTCTCTGGCAGTTAAATACTGCGACCTGGTCTTTATTATGCTGAGATTCCCATCATCATCAATGAAATTAGGAAACATTCCACTAGTGTTCCTTAAGGTCTGAGGGACAAATGGTTAGAGGTTTGTCCCAAGGGTATTGATACTAACCTCACCAATGTATTTCCCAATGCCTTAGTAAAGACAAGGTCTTCAAAGCCATCTTACACAACACAGCAGGGATATGAATGTAGGCACTGCAAGAAAGACATACTCAAAATACCCAACATCCCTCCTCCGATTCATGCCAGACAAGCTGTAGCAATCTAGGTCATTATAAAAGGCCAATACTGAGTACAAATTTCAGTCAACCAAGTAAGGTACTAGAAGCATTAAGCTGGCCAATATAACCCTTTAAATCTAATCTAGACTCTCTTCAGCGGCAAGGAACCCTCTTTGTCAAGGGCCATTTGGATATCTACAACATCACTTGTAAGCCTTACAAATCACCAATTTAACAATTAGCCTGCTATGGCTCTTTTATTATGATTAAATTTTATGTCCTACTTGTGGTAACCTTGGCAGAACAATACCAAATGACTTCACAAGTCTTAAGCCGTCCACAGGCTTGACATTCCCCACCACTGTTCCAGGGAACAGTCTCATCAATGAATTCAACCTTATTTGCTATAATTTCTTATTTTTGCCTAACACTCCAGATCCATTTTTTGTGCACAGACTCTTGTTATATAGTGCACCTGTTGCCTGAAACATGCTGAGATGTCTCACTTGCAATGAGTCTAAAAGTAACCAGAGTTGGTTATAGATAGCCTCAGGAAAACAGGGCATTCACCTCGAAGCATTTGCCCCAAATGAAATAATCACAACGTTTTTAAGCAAAGATACAGTGTCATCCCCCACCATCAAAAGGCAAATTAGTTTCAGCAATAAGGAAGTCTCAGAATGAGTTAGGCGATCAATATAACTGATTTTTGTAGGTCCATCTATGCATCACCATTCCCAGTTCAGCACTCTATCCATTTCCAAACAATGTCCTAACTTTCAGATGAGAAACCTGGCAAGACTATGAACTAATTTGCATTAAAATTTAACAACCCAAACAATTCAATCTTGTGCTTAATTTTAGCAATATCACCCTGTAATGACAATAAATATCATTTAGGGCTATCATTAAAGCTCTCTGGTTCTCAGGCTGTGACTTTAGGTGAGATTTAAAGACCCTGAACTCATTATTTTCTTTCTATAAGCATCCCAGTGTGCTCAGGGGAAACCATTCCATTCTACGGCTCTTACAGCCATCATTAGTGCCATAATTTTCAAATGAAGCAGCCGTAAGGGTTTCCAGGCACCTGCTTCAGTTGGCTCTCATCACAATCAACACAGGTTATAAATCGTGATTGCACTGCATGTGTCAGATAACTGGTCTTGCCCTTCGCACTGACAGAGAGCTCAGGACTGTTCAGATCCTAGGTAACTACCAAATATCAGTTTCCATAGGTGCATATTTCTATTGATTTATGCCACTTGGAAGATAATTCATGTTAGTAAAGTGGCCAAAATAAAGAATGACTAAAACAAAACTATGAAGTGGTAAACATAAATCCGAAGAATACGGGGATGGAACATATGGGGAGCAAACATAGGGCTATGACACAATTCTCACTAAATAAACAATGTGACGGGGAAAATAGAAACTACGCCTGCCACAACAACCACCCACATGTCACCAGAGGGAACAGCCAGGGCCTTCCATATGAGGCAAAGCCTTCCAAAGGGCTACAAGTTCGAATTAACAAGTCAAAAACCAACTTTGGAAAAACAGGACTGAGTGAAGTCTTTAAGACCCCACCCAGTCCTATCTAAGAAGGAGTCCTCCAGCATGTCGCCTAAACTCCTTGCAATGGTGTTACCAACAAAGCTCGCTGGCAACTAATGACACTGGATACCCTACAAGCCTCCCCAGCGGCAAGGAGGAAACACAGAATCACACTGCAACAAGCACAGATATCACTTCATCCTGCAGCGTTCTTCCAGCACCTCATATTGACAAAGCTTAATGCCACGGCATCTGCAAAGGCGAAATGTTCATGTCATGTGCTGCAAGAGCACAAGCCAAAAATTGATGAGTGGATCTGCAACAGAGAGACAACAGATTTGTAATGTTCACAGGTACCGTTTACTTATTCTGCATGCTTATATTAGTGAGAAGTGAAAACAACCTAACTCCCATTCCCTGTGACAACAGTAATGGGAACAACTAAAGTTTCCTCTCTCTCTAAGCTAACCAAATGCTAAGACCAAGAAAAAATAACCTAGTTACATGCCCCAGAAATTTCCTGCTCCTGGATAATAAACTGTAGTTACTTATCAGAATAACAGCTGGTTCGTTTAGACTTGTTTCCACAGTCACATCTCTTGGTACCCAACAACCTCCAAGTTACAGCTATTAAGTAAAATCTCTATCCATTCTAAATGGTACCCTACTCTGTAAATTCCCCCTTGAAATCATCCTCAGAATAGTTCTTATCATAAGGAAAACAATAAATATTTGGCATGATGAAGAAAACATCCTGAGCTGACCAATACATGATGTGTACTTGTACTTAAACACCACATTTCATTCTGTAAGGATTTGTAAGTATATATCTGTCAATAACATGTTTACACATGCTTATTTAATAAGTTTGCGGCACAGCTCTGTGACCTAGTGGCTAAAATCCTCACCATGAATGTGCCAAGATCCCATATGGTGCTGGCTCTAATTCCAGCAGCTGCGCTTCCCATTAAGCTACCTGCTTGTGGCCTGAGAAAGCAGCTGAAGATGGCCCAAAGCCTTGGGACCCTGCACCCACATGGGAGACGTGGAGGAGTTCCTGACTAGTGGCTTCATATTGGCGCAGCTCCAGCCATTCTGCGGTCACTAGGAGAGTAAATCCTCAGACAGATGACCTTCTGTTCCTTCTCTCCTCCCCTCTCTATATATCTAAATTTGCAATAAAAATAAAATAAACCTTTAAAAAAAGTTTGTACACAGGATTACACAGGATTTTAAATGTTTCCAACACAAGTAATACATTTGAGGTGATGGCTATATACCAAAGCACACATCAAAAACACATGATAAAACACTGTACCCCATTAAAATGTACAGTTATGTTGTATCAACTAAAGCTTATAGGTGACAGCATTGTGCTATGGGGAGTTAAGCAACTGCCTGCCATGCAATCATCCAATACATGCACTGATTGAAGTCCCAACTGTTCCACTTCTGATCCAGTTCTGAGATAATATGCCTAGGAGAACAGTGGAGAACAGCCCAAGTGCTTGGGTCCTGCACTCATGTGGAGGGTCCAGAGGAAACTCCTGGCTCCTAACCTTGTCCTTGCTCATCCATGGCCACAATGGTCAACTTGGAAACAAGCCAACCAACAGGAGATTCCCTCTCTCTCTCTCTTCCTCTCTCTCCGCAGCTCTTTCCTTCTCTCTCTGTAACTCTGCCTTTCCAATAAATCTTTAAAAATACAAATGAGATTTTTATAAATTCAGTCCAAGACCTAAGACACTAACAATATGCTCCCTTGGCATCCTGCTTCTAACATTCTAATAAATGTTCACAAAGCACAGTACTCTCTCTTGCTGTGGTAAGCCTAAAACACTCTTGCAATCCACGTCTTTGTGGTGGTCTTCGGGGGTTTTCAGAGTCAGCAACAGAACCCATAATCAAAACAGAACATATGCAACCTCTGCTTGAAAGCACTGAAAGTAATATATCAGGCAACTGAGGAAAAGCAAAAGAAAAATGACTCTACACATCATGCTGGACTTCCAGGAGCATCTTTTTCTTGAAACGTATTCATTCCTGAATTACTGCCATCTACTCACTCAAGGAGATCTGGGGAGCAAAGGAACCACCATTTAAATGAGAGGATTCTGAGATACTAGACATCTGATGTACCTCCTCAGGACCTCAATGCAGAATGCACTTGGGTTGTGAAATCAGGAAAATTCTGTACTCCCTGGCTAGAATCCAGCTGTGTGCTTCCACCTCCACAGCTAAGGCCAACAGAATAACAAGCCACGAGTGTGGACCTTCACCCTACCATGGTGGGAATCCACTCTCACCAGAAAGGAAATCTTATAAAGCTTCTCACATTCAGAATTACAAACAGAAGAGAGAATAACTAGAAGAGGTAAACTAATTCATATGAAGAAATATACACATAAAAAAGTGACTTTACATCACAGCCATAAAATAAATGCAAATGAAAACTACAATAACAGAACACACACAACAAAATAACTAAAGTGAAAAACTGTATCAATATGAAATGCTGGCAAGGATGCAGAGAAACAGAGTCAATCACCATTTGCTGGTATAAATGTAAAAGAACATCGTCACTCCAAAAGACACAATATACTGTGAAACCAGAGAATTGAGAACTATGTCACCCAAAAGCCTGTACACACACGTTCATAGCAGCTTTATTTGTAACAGAAATAATCTAGTAACAACCCAGATGTTTTTAGCCACCAAAGGAACTAACCAGACTGTGGTACACCCACACCATGCAATGCTACACAATAACAGAAGCAAATAAACTAGATAAATGCGACAACATGGATGCATCTCATGGGATTTATGGAGGGAAGAGGACGAAAGTGGCTGGGAGCAGAATATGAACCCCTAATGGGTAATGCTTTGTGACTCCATTGATATCACATTCTAGAAATGGCAAAATTATGAGAATGAAGAATAAACTAGTGGATCCCAGAGGTTGGGGATGGTAGAGGAAAGTTAAATGCAACTGTAGACGAGAACCTAGTGGTGATGAAAATGTTCCATGTCAACCTGCTGGCTGTGGCACTACAGCTTTGTAAAACATCAGCATGGGAGGACACTACAGAAAGACAACACTAGGTCCATCTGTATTACACATCACAACCACAACAGAAAAAAGGATCAAGGCAAGAAAACACTAGAAGAAAAGCTGAACTCCTTCCTTGGTCATTTCATATCTCACATTTAAAAAAAAAAAAGAGCTAGTATAGGTTGAGATTTTTATTTCCTGTTTGGAGACATAGCAAGGGACAAGAGGCTTACAAAACATACATGAGAAGGCCTTGAAAGGTTTGTGCCTGTGTCTAAGGTCTCCATCTCTTTGGAGATCACCGTAACGGCCTCTTTTTGAAAACTTTTAGAATTGAATGTGAGTTTGTTTGAAATGCAACGCCACGGAAAGGTTATATAAACCCAGCATATTGTGGTTCACCACAATAGATTCCGAGAAGCCGAAGATATGGAAGGAACTAGAATTTGAAATGACTAATATACCAGGCCCTCATTATACCTAAACGAAGAATCTTTCTTAGCGAAAGAGCAATAGCTTTTTCTAACCATTTAAATATATGTATACCTGAAAACAAACTTTTAAATCCTTAATTAGGATATCTACTATAAACTCTGCTTTTTTAAAATCTCTGAACTCTGCCACTTCAGTAAATTATGTAGTTGATTCCTTCACCAGTATTTCTGTTGTATACACTAATGAACATATTTCCTTGCCTAGCAAAAAAAAAAAAAAAAAACTTAGAAATTTTTAAGAAAATTAAAGCTCCTGTCATTTTAAACATCTGTCAAGTCTGAGGATTCCAACGAGATAGCACAACTTTATTATTGCTAAATATTTATTTTCTAGACAAAAAGTAGTGTTGTAAAGGAGCGAAAATTAACACAAAAAAATGAGTTATATTAAAGCTGAAAGTACAAGGAAATTTAATTAATATTTAAGAAATCTCAAGTTCCATACTCCATTTTATTTTGAAGTCTTAAAACAATAATGCTCTGTTATAATAAATGACAACACTGCTATCCCTGATTGCTTCATATTTCATTCATTTCTTAATCTCTCTGGCTGTATTAAATAAACACTGTTTAATTTCACTCTTAAAAGTCAAACTGGTCCCAGCTGCACATTATTAAGAAGCTTTTTATTCCTTTCAGTCTCCATAAGAGCTGTTTTCCTTTTAATGAGACTACATAATTATGACTAAACAGTATCATTAGAAATACATAACTTTTACTCAATAAGAGAATATGTAAAAATTATCCCACAATGGATCCTCTAAAATGATCTAAAAGTTTAATATAAAATAATGTTTTCCAAAACAGAGTTTAAAATACAAAAATTAACCCATCAAGTTCATGAACAAACTAAAACCATATCAAAAAGCTTGGAATTTCTGACAGCAACTTGCCTCATATATAAGTTGAACTGAATCATGGAAGGCTCATTGTAATTCCTACGTGCATGCTGCAATGCATTTAGCTCAGGCTGCAACTAAGCACTGTGTTAAAAAAATATAACAATAAAGAGTGCAAATTTTATACAGTTCTTCCAGCTTGCAAAGAGTTTACACATTATTTAAACTGGTACAACCGCCCAAGTAGTATGCTATTTATGATTCCCCAAAACTCAAGACAAATGTCTGTTTTCATTTTCCTTATAGAAATGAGACAGACAGGTAAGGATGGCTGAACTGAACTAGAACTCGAATATACCTCGTAAGAGTGAATGGAGCAGGCCCAGCACGGTGGCGGAGTGGTTAAGGTCCTTATGGGCGCCGGTTCTAATCCTGGCGGCCCAGCTTCCCATCCAGCTCCCTGCCTGTGGCCCGGGAAAGCAGTCGAGGACGGCCCAAAGCTTTGGGAGATCAAGAAGAGGCTCCTGGCTTCGGATTGGCATGGCATCAGCCTTGTGGCCTCCTGGGGAGTGAATCCCGGGACGGAAGATCTTCCTCTTTGTCTCTCCTCTCTGTATATCCGCCTTTCCAATAAAAAAATAAATCTTTAAAAAAAAAAGAGTGAAGGGAGCGATCTAAGAAAAATGTTACCTACTTTGTACACTCAGATTAATTCAAATTATTATATTCCTCTTTTTATAATCATCCAAATCAATCACATCTACTCTGAAAGACAACTATGGTATGCATATTTCCTGGAATCTAAGATACCATCAACAATAATATTCATCATTATTTTATTCTATTTATAAAGGGAAGGTGCTATCAATTAAACTGATGTACCATTGAATTGAATGCTTCATTTTAATGTATATTTTAACAGATGGCACATATTTTAAGCAAAATTTGTGAGTAAGAATCCAATAAAATCCAGTAGTCTTTTACATGTCAGAGCTGTGTTCAGCACCCACACAAATCTGCCACAACTGCTAGTTTCTCAAAGAATAGTTAGAGGACAAGAACAAAGGATCAAGATATGGAATAAATCCTCGTCATACCACTGGAGCAATGAAAAACCTCCTTGAAACTCCTCTCACCTCTCAATGGAAATACCGATGGTTAGAAATAATAGAAAAGGAATACAACCTCACAGAAGTTTAACTAACACGTAGTAACAAAATTAGGCTGCTAAATTGACTTCATTTCCTACAACTGCTTTTTGTTAATATGCCTTAATCTCTTCAGCTTAATTGTTCACTTAACCTTTCTCAGCATGCAAAACAAACATTTCATATCCATTCATGAATGTTGGAATTTAAACTACTTTATGTTTAACAGCATGACTTCTGTACAAAGATATTTCCTACCCAAAAATACATGTACATAATCAAAGAAAAAAAAAACACCAAACCTTAACCATGAGATTATTAGGAATGAAGAGCTTGTTTTTGCCATGAATTTTCTTAAAAGCTATTTTTAGGGATAGTACTTGATCTAGCAGTGAAATCACCAGTTAGGACTCCAAATTCTTGTATCAGAGTAGTTGGATTAACTCCTGACTGACTTCTGATTCTGCCTTCCGAAGGCTCTGTGTGAATATGTAATAAAATTCAAATCCAACAGTCTGCTTTGTTCCTGTTTTCTGGGCAAACAGAAAAAGAAATGAACATCAGCTCTCAACCTACCATACATAAATCTAGAACTCTCAGGCACTTTCTCCACCATCCTCCCTTTATTACATACTTGTCCTTAATCTCTTAAACAGTTTAAAGATCAGTGATTTTCTGCCTGTCTCTTTAATAATATATGCTATCGAACTCTTGCCATTCTGTCTTGTGGAAATTTTGCTTTGTCTTGCCTCCATTACATGGAAGGCATCAAACTGTAATTGATACAGTGTCTATTTTTTGCAATTGTTATACAATATAATAAATGATTAGCTAATAAATATATTTTAAGGATGATAATAATCCTTTCTCTCTGAGCAGTTTTCCAGTTTGCTCTGACTCCCAAACCAGATTTTATTCTCTACTGTCTATTTTGCAATGAAAAGCAGTTCAAGATTAACCGCCTTATTTTGTAGATGATTCTCACTCACCAAGAATCACTGCTAGCACATACCATGCACCTATGACATGTCCTGGTTCAGGTACTTCCTTCTGTCCTCACAAGGACTCAGCATGTAGTGACTACTGGCCCATTTCACGAATGAGAAAACAAGTTCTTTGAAATTTGTCCAAAGCCGTCCTACTTCCTAAGGGCAGAACTACAATTGATGTGCTTGTTTACATTTCACTATTCTTCTTACCCAGAATAGCATTAGCACACAGAGCAAAGAATCTCGGTCTGTGGCCCATTCTAAGCTTTGTGACTGTAGGGTCTGTATCTAAACTCCTTTCTTCCATGTGCATATTCAGATGTCCTGTAATCAAACACTGAAAACGGGGTGTGTTTTTTTTTGCTCCATTATATTAATGTATGTTTAATCCTAGTCACCATACATTTTAAAGACTGTATTTTTATCACTTCTAAGCATAATAGAAAGATGAATGAAACTATAGAGTGAACCAATATACCCTGGCCCCACATGTGCAATTTCTGCACATTCACATTTCCACCCACACCAGAGGGTTACATTTATTAAAGCTGGTGAGCCTACATCAACACATGATAATAACCTAAATCATACAACCTACACCGCAGTTCACTGTTGACAATGTGCGTTCTGTGGAAATAAACAACAGTATAATAACATGCATCCATCATTACAATGTCCTGCAGAGTGCTCACTTACTCATGTCAGACACCTGCAACTGTCACAATCCCTGGAAATCACTGATGCTTTGGATGCCTCCACAGTTTGCCTTTGCCAAACAGATAAATAATCATAATAGAGTACATAATGCTTCTAGATTGTTTCCTTTCATTCGACCATGGTATTTAGGGTTCTTCTATTTCTGATTTGAGAGCTTGTTTAATTTTAGCGTTAAGATTTCATTCTTAATACAATAACAATGAATCTAACACCTGAAGAGAACTTGGGTTTTCCCATCTGTGAGCAATTATGAAAAACAACCATCCAAAAAATAGTTATCTGCAAGTTTTGTGTGGATGAAAGTATTCAGCTTCTTGAGTACACATAAAGGAGCAGGACTTCCAACTCACTTGCTTAGAGCGAGTTTAGCTCTGTAAACAGCTGTCGAGCTGCCTTCCAGGGTAGAGGCACCCTTATGCACTCCAACAGCCAATAGTGAGACGTCCTCCCGCTCCACCAGCCGTCTGTCTGGTCACTGGTGTGAACTTTACTCATTTTTACCAGTATGTAGGGCATCTTCTTTCAATTTTCATTCTCTGGACATATCTTCTTTGGTGAAGTATCTATTGAGGTATTTAGTCCATTTTTAATCAGCTTAAACATTTCACTGTGGAATTTTAAGTTTTTTTTCAATAACAGTCTTTGATGAGATGTGTCACAAATATTTTCTGCCAGTCTATGTAGAAATCTCCAATTATAAATGAGTAACTGTAAAAGCAGTCATTCCAGCTGAGCAGCCTAGAAAGAACATGGACTAAGGCGCCTGCACTGTGATGCAGAGGATTCATTTAAGCTGCTGCTTGTGAAGCCAACCTCCAATCAACACTGCAGCCCCAGTGGGAGTCCTGACTGCTCTACTTTTCATTCAGCTCCATGGGAATGTGCGTTTTCCCACGTACTTCATCCATGGTACCTCCATGGCAGATCAAGACCGAGTTCCTGCTTGAACCTGACCCATTTCCGGTTATAGTGGGCATCCGGGGAATAAATCAGCAGATACAAGACATCTTCCTTTATCTTTCTCTGTCTCTTCTCTCTGCTTTTCCAAATAATTAATTTTTTTACAAAGAAAGAAAAAGGAACTGTGGGCTATGTTAGGTTGTGTGTATGTATACACGTCTATATACACATTTACAAACATTTTAAGATCCTAATATATAGTTCACACACAATAAAGTCCACCTTTTTAAGGCATATAACCATAAGAATCATAATCCATTCTTTTCTCCCCAGAAAGTGACTTCTATAAAAAACTATCATAAAGGGGTGGGGGGAATCCCAGTGCCTATAAAACTGTATCACATACTACAATGTTAATAACAATTTTTAAAAAAGTAATTAAAAAAAACTATCATAAAATCTGGTCCCAGTGCACCAGCTTAATAACTAAAGTCCTCGCCTTGCATGCGATAGCATCCCATTTGGGTGCCAGTTCATTCATTCGTTTCTTAAATTCCCATCCAGCTCCCTGCCTGTGGCCTGGGAAAGCAGTTGAGGATGGTCCAAAGCCTTGCGGCTCTGCACCCATGTGGGAGACCTGGAAGAAGTTCCTGGCTTCGGATCGGCTTAGCTCTGGACATTGCAGCATTTGAGGGGTGAAACAGTAGATGGAAGATCTTTCTCTCTGTGTCTGCTTCTCTCTATATATCTGCCTTTCCAATAAAAATAAATAAATCTTTTGAAACATTATAAATTCTGAATAAATTGGTTTATTATTATTTTCTACCTATAATGTAATTGTATTTTTTATTTTTTATATCTATGTATTCATGTCTTAATATGCACTATTAATAATGTAAATTATTATATACATATATCAGAAATTCTGACCATATTGCTTTGTCCTATATATTGGATCACAAAGAAACTACCTATTTTATTCATCCCTATGTCCAAGGGATTTAGGATAATATCAGAAATGGAATAAGCATAAATGAATGAAAACAATACAAACCCACATCTTTTGGTTTTTGTTTTTAATTTTTGCTAAAATTTCCAATTCTATCTTTTTGTATGGACTATTTTTAATTTATAACCAATTTATTGAGCTATAACTGACATGTCTATAATTCACCCAGTAAAATTGTATAACCCAAAAATTTTTAGTATATTAACAGGGTTATTTAACCACACCCAAAGCCACTGACATTTCTTATAACCCTCCCCTCCAAACCTCCACACAGAGGAAAATCATCTCCCGTTTCCTTCCAACTCCACTGGATCTGTTAAGATATTAAACTGAAGTTAATGCAGATCATTCAAGGCAGAGAAGTATTTGAGAATGTGTTGAAGTTATTGGGCTTGGTAAACCTGGCTGTAAGAAGATCTTGAACGGAGTATTGAAAGACAAGCTGTCAGTGTTGATAAGCATACATAGCTGTTCCATATTTGTTCTAGGAATAAGTATTTCCAGGCACACGCAGCAAAATTCCTTTTGTGTAATACCAGTAATGTTGAACAAAATACAAAGAATTATATTGGTTTCAGTTATACCACCTCATGTCACTTAGCTCAAGTAAGAAACACACTTTACTTTAAATAGCTGTTGTTCATTGTATTAATTACTGCCTTCATGTAAATATGAACTAGGAGCATGTAATACATAAAAAAATGACCAACTTCTTATTTAAGAAAATAAACTGCTAATCCTTCCCCATTATTTTATAGAACTGCATAGTGATTTTTAATTTATATTCTATTATGTTTTATTATTCTGAATATACAAGTGTATTAGTTTTACTGATTGGTCACAATTCATAATTGCATTGCAATTATTTAATTGACCATAAATATCCAATTGTTGGAGCATACTAGATATTGTTATTTAAACAAATATGCCAGAGAGCCATAATATTTATATATTTGAAACAATTAGATATTCACAGAAGAGAACATTGTATCTATTCTTATAAAATATACACCGTCATTATTAAAAGTTTTTTCAACTTTGTGTAGCTACGAGTATTCCCCTGCAAGAATACCCCATCTGATTCTTAGTCCACACATTAATTCTGCTGACTTCACATGCAACTCCAGAGAGCGACATGAGCCAAGCATGATCAGTGAAATGTTATCGGGGGACAAAAGGCCCAATGGCAGAACAGAAGCAAGAGCACAGGAGATCTTGACCAAAGTGAAACAGAGCCAGTTTTCTGTTGTGATTGTGCCAGCAGATGATAAATAAGCCTACAACTGCTGCAATACCTAGATGTCACTAAGAGTCAAGGAACTTGAGCAAAAATCCAATTAAACTAAAACTCCATTGAGAGGTTTAAAAAAACATTCCTGAAGAACTCCATCACAAAATCCTCAACAGGGTAAATGAGGAACTGAAGTATTCCAGATCTTCAGCTTCCATAAAAGAAGGTGTGGAAAATTTACAGTGATTGAGCCTACCAATTTTCCCTGCTCTTGAGAGTTAATTGAATCAGATTTGAGTTTCAGTCCTCCCCCAAATTTCCAATGACATTGCTTTAAAAATTTACAAGATATGCAGGATAAAAGTATAATTTTATAAAAGATAAAACATATGACCCTAACACCAGTACCTAACAAGTGGTTGTAATAATTATGTTTAATTATTTAGTGAGGCTACAGAAGTATGTTAAAGATTCATAAAGAAAAGATGCAACAGGCTAGCCTAACAGTAACAAAATGAAAATTGGAGTGATATCTTGATGATTAATCTAACCTGTTATTAATATTTTGGGGGAAATAAAAAACCCTACAGATTCACTTTGTAACCAGAGCAAAAACTAATTAAATTCTACAGAACAAAAATTTTTTGCAACGTACCAATTCTTCTGGAGTCTGAAATATAACTAGATTTTGGTATGGTCTTTAAAACAGTGGGATGAGATCACTTTTTCATTTAAAAAAGCTACATTTACCTGGGAAGGCTCAGATAACATCCTGCTAATTGCAACATCAAAATGATATGGCATGTTGCTATATTTTGATGACTTGGATTTCTTTCCTAATAGTTATTGTTCAAGTACCTCACATAGAAGAGGAGATGTGTATCATTTTGCAATACAGGTAGAATATTTTAGAGTCCCCCCAGTTACTTGAGGAGAGTTTGCTATTGCTGGAAAACCAGGAAGCCAAAGTAAAAAGCACTGCTGCTTGCTCAAGTGATGTGGATTAGGGCAATGCGGAAAGGAGTATTTCCAAGAACCTAAGATATTATGTTACCTAAGCAAAATTCATTGGTTAGAGATGGATGATTAGAGTGTAGGAAGAACTGAGGATCGCAGAATCCTCCCGGGTCCCACTCGCACAGGATCTTCAGTGAGTAAACTTCCAAACCCCTCAATCATTCTCTCTAACACTCTGTCATTCTTATCTTCATTAAGAATGGTTTTAAAACAATGAGTGGTTAATGTTGGCAATATGATTTTTTATTTGAAAGAGTAACAAACAGTGACACAGTATGTGTATGAGAGACATAAAGAGAATCATCTGAACACTGATTCACCACAAAAATAGCGCCCAACAGCCAGATCTTGGACGGGCTGAAACCAGGACCCTGGAATTCCTCCTGGGTCTCCCAGGCGCCAGACAGAGGTCCAGCCACTGAGGTCATCTTCTGCTACTTTTCTAGGTGCATTAGCAGGGAACTGGACCAGAAGTTGTGCAGCTGGAACTGAAAACATCACTCCAATATGTGGTTGGTTGGTTCTCTGCCGTGCTACAAATCTAGTTCAGCAACGTCATTTGAACAAAATCAACTTATAAAAAGTGCTACAATTGCATCAGCTAATGTTTAATAACTAAATGACAGTCTCCATTTTACAGATGTGAAAGCTGAGCTACATGGAGTTTAATGAATGAATCCCTGATTTGCATTAGTGCAGAGCATCATATTGTAAAGCCATATGAAAAGCAATGTACAGAGATCAGCAGTTACTTTGTGAACACATTGTTACTATATATGCATGTATGTGTATATACATAGATTTTCAATTAATGATAAATGGGCTGAATGAGTTTTTCAATTTTAACAACACAAGAGCATTTTCTACTCTACAACAGTTTAGCCACAATAATTATCTCTAATGATGGAACATCACAACTTTGCATGAGCAATAACTAATATGTAATAATCTTTCTAGCTAATACATTTTCTCAGCAGGGCAGACTCCTGTTGCTCACACACATACACAAAATGCATTGTTGTGCTTCAGTGCACATTCTCAGAGGGAAGTAGCTGAAAAGAAACACTGCTTTTTATTTCATTAGAATAAAAAACAGATAATATTTCACCTGAAATGCCCCACCCCCATTTTCATTAACTGCCCTATGCTAGATGCCTAGATAGCTATTAATAAGAATTCCAATCCTTCAACTAATTTTCTCAGGCAAAATGATACCAATGCTTCTTGGAAAATCACTGAGAATGAGCCGAAAATTAAAAGAAACAAACAAAACAGGAAGGCCTTAGGAAGCGCAGCATCTTTGAACAACCATAGCCTGGTTTCTCCCAACTCCTAGACACCTGCACCCAGCTCACCTCTGCAGTCTCCGGCTGCTCAGCTCTTCCCTTTAAAGTCACTAACGGCACTTCTTGTACTGCCTCCCAAGCCTTGCTTTACAGTTCAGAAAGTACTCATCTTTCCAATGCATTCACTGACAATACACTTAATGTTGGATTCTTGACATTTTACGCCTTTCAGAATACATGAGTAATTCTAACCAAGACCATCCTCTCTACCAATGGGTTTTAAGTACTGTATGTTTTCTGCTCTTTTCCATTACATCATGTGTCTTCTAACAAATGATGTCATTTTTCACTATCAATTTCACTCATGTCTAGAACAGTTCATCACATATACCAAAAACAACTATTATGAACAGATGAAAATGAGCCTGG
This sequence comes from Ochotona curzoniae, assembly GCF_017591425.1. Lineage (NCBI taxonomy): Eukaryota > Metazoa > Chordata > Mammalia > Lagomorpha > Ochotonidae > Ochotona > Ochotona curzoniae. The sequence continues at coordinate 14,927,901 of NW_024466502.1, forward strand.
CACAGTAGCCTAATGACTAAAAGTCTTCGCTTTGCATTGCAATAGGATCTCATATGGATGCAAGTTTATGTCCCAGCCACTCCACTTTCCATCCAGCATCACTGGTAGTCTGAGAAAGCAGTAGAGGACAGCAAAGCCTTGGGACCCTGTACCCACAAGGGAGACCCAGAAGAGGCTCCAAGCTCCTGGATCCCAGCTTTGGAGCAGCTCAGCTCCAGCCACTGTGGACACCTAGGGAGTGAACTAGAGGACAGAAGATCTTTCTGTCTCTCCTTCTCTCTGCAGATCTGACTTTCCAATAAAAACAAATAATTTTTATTTTAAAATTTCAGATGAAAATGCTTCTATCAAACTTCATGTGAACCAAAGACTTTTTAAAAAGCTCATAATTAGAAACTTCATTGAAAACAAAGGCATGTTATGAATGAATTAGATTAAGGCTTCAACCAGCAGCACAGTTCATTTGTTTTAGAATTTATCATTCTTCAGTAGTTGTCTCTATTTAGAATCACTTGGCTGACTGATCTTGGAGCCACTACACACGTCGATAATGCCATTGCTGAACTCTTTCTCTCTCAAGGCCATTTGCAATTTAATCAGTTCTGACCAGAGCTTTAATAATGAAATGTCATAAGCAAATATTCAGGACTTTTTGTCAAAATCATATTAAACTCTTCACTCAAGTGTCAATTTCCTTAATTTACTATTTTTCTTTTTAGTAAGGAGTTAATTGAGTTTCTTACAATCATTTGTCTAATTCCCATGCCAAATCATGAAATGTTCAAAAACTTCTTGAACAGCCTTGAAAGCCTTGGTTAGCTTAACCCACACCAGGAAAAAAAAAATTTTGTGACAAAATCCAGTCACTGTTTGTAACACATTTAGTCTAATTGCTAAAAGGCCTTTCTAGAAGACCCATTGGAAAAATGAGACAGAGCGTTTCAGCCACCATTCCAAATCTGAAACTACAGGAGAACATCAAGTTGAATAGGAAAGTAGAGTGAAATTACACAAAAAAATTAGAAATCAGATTCATTCATACCCCCTTACGAAAGTGATCCCTCCTGTCACTGGGGCCGGTTATTTTTTTACAGTAAGCTGCCTAGTGTTTCTCTCAGCTACTACTTCTGTAGAATCGACAGGCAAGCATGAAACACCAACAAACAAAGCTGTCCTCTGAGGCAAAGAACAACTGGCCATGTTACAAGTGTACCTGATAGCTAGCAAGGAGACACATTCCCTTCTGCTCCTTTCCACAAAACTGAGAGACGAGTTCCTTCCAAAAGAAGCTTGTGTTACATTCTGCAATACTTACATTAACAAATATTTTGCTTTTGTGTATTTTAAGAGAACTACGATCTTCTTCAATAGCCACTTATTTCCCTAGTAATTCAGAGAATGTCACGAATTTCATTAAACACACACACACACACACACACACACACACACACACCCTCCCCTGGACTGCTGTATTCGCAATGGCTACTGTCAAGTCATTTCAGGGTTCACAATGTGCTGGATCCCTGTAGCTTTTTGATAAGTACCCAACTACCTCAGAATAAAGCAATGGATCTTTATTTGTAAATCATTTCTGTGCAAACTTCTGTACCAAAAATTAGACTTTAAAGGCAGGGAGCTACAATTACATGTAAGCTGTAAATCAAATTATTACTCAAAGGTAATATGAGGTGTACCTCAGGTTTGGAGCTAACAGTCACAGAAGAATGCTTTAAAATCCCTCCTCAAACTGGAATAATTTGAAATAACTAAGTATGGCAGTAAGGCAGACGGAGTACAATAAGCAGAAACGGTAACTTCTGAAAGCTGTATCTACTCCATTGTACCAAAGAACTACTGCTTAACACAGTTCTCAAAACTAGATGCTGTGCTAAGAATTTAAAATACATTGGCAGTTAAATTCGTTAAACTTTTAAAATAATAATATAAAGTGAACAGCTATTCGTGGCAAAAGTTTTCTTTTACTGGCAAGTAAAGCTATCTCAGCATTCTTACCCCTTGCTTCCTTGGTTACTTGCACCTTATTTGAGCTATTACCATTATACCCTGCTTAGGTCTGTATTGTAAAACCAACTGGCTATTACAAATGCCAACAAACACCATTATTCAAGATGGTGCTGTTTGCCAGGGGAGTGTCTGGTAAAGCTAAAGGCAGAGTCAATTCAGAGGGAAAAATTAGAAGTTTTATAGAATTAGTCATTTTTTAAAGGCAGGAGGCACATTTCCCAATGACTCTGTCCCGGACCTCAACATGAGAACAGTGGTGTCAGAGGTCCTTACCACAAAATGATTTCGAGTGAGGGAAGAAAGTCCCACTTAGGAGTCCTCTGCGATCGAAGCACTCAGGTGGATTCTGTGCAGGTGCCCTGTGAGGAGAGGCCACACACAAGGCTCTCCAGCAAAGAGAGCCGATGTCCCATTCTTTCCTACACAGCAGGTCTTGAAGAGCCATTCATCCGCCTTTTTCTTGCAGCACTAGATGTGTATTTCCCAAGTCAGTTCCTAGAACTGCCAGTCACTCTGATGTTACTCCCTTATGACATGAAGAGAGATGTGTTTTGAAGTATGTGACTTGTGGAGGTGAGGCAGTGAATTCCAAATCGTTCTTCCAGCGCCTGAGGGTTGTGTAGACAATGTTACAGGTATACAATTTATCAAGTATAGATGTAAACTGAGTCACAGAAGAGATACTAAAGGTAAGCATAGCTGCCTAAGTGGACAGCAACAATGATCTGATTCTTATGTTTTTCACATAGCATCAAAGAATTAAAAAAAAAAAGATTTTTTACATGTTCCAGCAATTGAGATCAGATTTGGACAGCTCAGCAAAATGGTGCTACCACTCTGCAACTCCTGAAATGCTTTCCTGTGACACAGAAACAGCCACCACTCAGTGAAATGCTGCTAGGAGCTTTGGGCTACCAGGGGGCATGCATCCTGTGATGAACAAAGATCAGTCCTAACTAGCGTGGGGAAAAGGCAGTCAGCTCTCACATGTGCAGCTTCCAGTGCAGGCCTACCTGAGACTCAGCAGCATGAGGGCACAGCAGAAGACAATGCAAGTGACAGAATCGGGATGTTGTTCCACAGCCAACGTCTCCCAGAGGAAAATCTCCAGGCTCTTTTTAGGGTAACCTAGCCACTAGTATATTCACTATAGGGAGAAAATCTGAAGAGAGCATTTTTTCTCTCCATCTCTCCTCCCATTTCCTCCCTCTGTGCTTCTTCCTCTCACTAACTTTACTGTATAAACAAACTGTTTTCTGTATAATTTCTTTTCAATTGATGCAATGGAAAACTCTACATTACTTCCCCTTTAACAACCCTATTACAATATAAGGTACAGACTCAGAGTCTTCCATCTTACAAATTAAAAAAACACTGAGCTGTAGAGAGGTATATTTTATCAAAACACACAGACATAAAATAACACCACTGAAGATTAAATTTGGATACCATATCAGAACTAGTACTTGTAATTATTTTCCTTTCTCTTATTTTTGCCTCGACATAAGTTTAAAATAATATACAAATGATGTATACATCTATAAATGTTACTGTTTAAATCATCTAAGTAACTATAATAAAGACACTTTTAACTAATATGAAACATTCCATTTTTAAGACGACAAGATAGACATGAATACAGTAAAACATATTCAAAGAGCTAAGCAGTCTGAAAGGTTAAACACTACTAAGAAAAACAGAATATCACATTCTGTAACTAAAATGTAGCTTCACTTTAGGAATGCTAATTATATTGACACTTTGCACCTAAGGGTAGCAATAAAATAAGCTTTTATTCATTATTCTCAAAACCCCAAGCTTAAGCAAAGAAAAATGACTCTGAAAATGACAAGTGTCACGGTCCCTGACAGAGAGACTTGTATTCATTTGACAAGTTCTGCTGTCCCCTTTCAAGAGGAGAACTTCTGTCAATCATGTAAGGCTGAGATAAATGCAAAATTCTGTTTCCAGCTCCACATCTTCTACCTTAATTATCATTAAGTAGTTTTTGAGACAATATTATACTTCTTGAATACTGTTTCTCTTCAACAGTCCAGTATTCACAGTGTAATAACAGTTATATGGGGCTGTGAGTAAATCTTTTCTCACTTCTCCCCCAATTCCTGAAAATGGCAAAAACTTTGTAAGGGGAATGAAACTCCTTGTTCTCTTTCTGGTATGCAGCACAATACGTTCCATGAAAATTAATAAGTGTTAGAAAAACAAATGATTGTTTCAGAAAGAATTATGTATGATACAGCTGTGCATCCCTCCTGTGCAAATATCCCTTCCATGCTAACTTCTAAGCACAATATTATAACTACCCACTATCTCAATGCAGTGAAAAACAGACACCTCTGTTGCTAAATCATAAACAATGCATGCATTGCAAAAAAAATGTTTTAGGTAACTGAAAAATTAAATTTTCAGGCACACAACATGTCAAGGCTTCTTTCCCTTTTACCTATGTCAGTAGCGTTATTTATTCTGCATCACATCTCTATAAAATGCCACAGATAAGAGAGACAGTGTATAGGAACTAAGTGATACAGGCCAGCACTGCACACCAGCTGGTGCATTCACCATCTACAACGCCAGCATCCTATCCAGGCACCACATTGAGTGCCTGTTGCTCCACTTCTCATCGAGTTTCTGCTTAACATGCTCAGGGGCCGTTGATAGGTCCAGAGCCCCTGCAACCAAAAGGAGACTTGGATGAGAGTTCCAGACTTTTGGCTTTTGCCTGGCCAAGCCCCAGCCACTGCAGCCACCAGGGGAGTAAACCAACCAAAGGAAAAACTGTTCTAACACTAACCCTAAGCCTAACCCTGACTCTTTCAGATAGCAAGAAAGGATGATGAGCCAAGGAATTCAATGAGCTACACATAAATTAACAAGTATTACCTAACCCCATGTCCAACATAAAACTAGTATATGAATCTATTTTTTAAAATCGTGACTAATTTTTAGTATTCCCATGTAATTAAAAATGGCTTTGAGTAGAAGTTTTACTTTTGAAAAGACAGTAAAAAAATGAGTAGTAACAATCTCATAAAATTTTTCTGAGCATTTAGTGCTATATTAATGTTAATCTTCTATAACACGAAAAACACGAGAAAAACAAGGTCTCAAAATGAAATATTGCATTCCCAGCATTCTAAAATGAGGTTATTAATCACATCTACTTTTCATGAATATAGATTACAGCACAACTTTTTGAACTAGTAATTTCCATAAGAATGCCCATGTAAATATGAGCATTAAACTATTTAGTTTGTAAAGTATTAACATGCTTTTATTGAGCATTTTTGAAGACATAAGCTATACTGAGACATCACTGTGAACCCAAATTTGCTGTTAGATCTAATCACACAGTACCGTCACTTGATACGGATGTCTTACCAGCTCCAAGAATTGCAAATGTTGTGGTTTCATTTTGATAATGAAATACTGAAGAAGTGTTCACTATTACACATTTGTTTATTGAAGCATTAAAACAGTCTCCTACTTCCTGAAAGAAAGTCCTCAAAATAACTGCTTGGTTGGTCCCCCAGGCTCCGTCTCAACCTTTGATGCTCAGAAGGCTCTTCCAGCATTTTCAGGAAACTTATGATACCTCTGTGTTTTATCACCTTCTCACATATGTGGGAATAAAAGCATGTGCTTTGAAGTAAGAGCAGAATTAACTTTATTTTCTTACTTACTGATATCTTTTCTTGGGCAAATTACTTAAATCTTCAACTGCTTTGTGTTAAAAAAAAAGTCTTCCACTTCCATTTCCTTGTGGTGCACACCCTGCGATGCGGCAGGTGAGAGCGTGAGGGATGGTGTCCCTGCCACCACCTGGGAGATCTGGATGGAGCTCCATGGTGCACACCCTGGGATGTGGCAGGTGAGAGCGTGAGGGATGGTGTCCCTGCCACCACCTAGGAGATCTGGATGGAGTTCCACGGTGCACACCCTGGGATGCGGCAGGTGAGAGCATGAGGGATGGTATCCTGGGAGATCTGGATCCCAGTTCTGGCCTGACTTTGACCACTGCAGGAATTTAGGAACCAAGGCACAGAAGCTACTTCTGTCTGCCTCTTTCTCTTAAACAATAACGGGGGGGGGGGGGGGAACAGATTTAATTTACAGAATACCTATCACTTAAACTGTATGTTGACAGAAATATTCACATTTTAACACTCAATATTTTACATTTTTACATGTCTTTGAAAGAGGTGAAAGACTGAGTTAAACACACACCTTTAGCTACTTGTATGAAGTATACTTGTCATTGGATCCATCATTTGTAAAGACACTTGAAACCTCATCTTGATCAAATCTGCATGCCTCGTCCCTTATGCTGTCTGTCATAACTTATGCACCCATTAAACAGAATCCTTTTCCTTCTTCTATGCAATTAAAATCTGCTTAATTATAAATACCATTTCCCCTATTCTGCCTGTCACCATACCAACAAATTTGTTCCAAGAACACCTCTACTTCTTTAGTCTTTTTTCACAGGACATAGTTTTCTACCAAACGCCATCATGGCTCCCCTCCTTTTCATAAACCGTAATCATCACTCCTCACCCAGCAAATATAACTCCCTGCTGTCAAAAAAATCAATCAACAAATGCTGCTATCATTCTTTAACTTTATCTGTGTCTCTGCTTTGAATCCATTTCTCATGCTAAGACAAGAATTCATAAAAATTCAATTGTGTACATCCACCTCAAAGCAAAATCTACAGAAAGAACAGACCAAGATTAATAGCTTTAAACATTAAGTAGATGAAAATAACAGTATGAAGCAAGCTTTACTATGCTGTATCTTTCATTTTCCTCTCATATTTAAGTATATCTGTTTTGTTCAGTTTTACGTTTACAAAACTTTATTTCAATTAATAAAATACCTATTCATCTTTAAAGAGTTACAAGTGTACTCCTAACAGACAATACAACGTAATAAAAGAGCCTAGACTGGGAATGAGAAGACCTTGACTAAAACACACTACTTCTTTAGTCACTGACCTCAGAGAAATAATTAGCTTCCTTCACCCTAGATTTTCTCCCCTGGGGTTGCTGTGAATTTTAAAATAAGAGAAACTATGGAAAGATTATATCACAAAAAGAAACACAAAATAGAATTTTCTGCATTATCTCATAATAAATCCCATTCAAAAAATATTAGTGCATTTAAATGATTACATGTTGATATTAATACTGAGATTTAATAAAACGACTGAATTTGCAAAGATGAGAATATCTGAAAACACATTATAGTATTTGCTATTAAGAAGCTACAGGATAGAGGTTTCAGGTAAAAATTATATTTTTCATTATAAACATTCATGGGTATTCCCTCTCAAAACTATTCTCCTTCACCTTCCAACCACAGAGAAAGGGGAAAGTAAAAGCAGTTTTTGAGTGAACTGCCCTGGTCACTGAAAGCATCCTAAAAAGGAGAACATTGAGTTTGGATAGCATCATCAAGCAAGGGTTATGGAGTATGAGTCTAACCACCAGCATCAATCAGAACTGCATTAATTCCTTTTAAGCCAAAAGAGTTCTCTGAATGAGAAACTTTAGAAAAAGATCCAAGTTGGACATGATGTCTCCCATACTGGCAGAACTGTAAAGTAGGAACGCTTGTCTCATAAGAACTGTTCTAAGAGACACGTTCAAAGGAACCCCTCTGGTTCTCCAAGAATACTGAATAGAGATTCCCACTGTCTGTCTCCTCAACAATGGATAAGAACCAAAACAAGAAGCAAAACACTGTATTTCAAGGTAAGTGCTCAAGGGAGAACACTGAAATGTTGGAATGGAGTCAGAGCAACCCAGAGGACACAAAGTCTCAAAGGAAGAAATTAAGGACAACAGTAACTCAACCTGAATCCATGTTTAAAGACATCATCACTACAGACCAAAAGGTGAATGGAAGACTCTCCAGAGACTCCCCCTCCAAGGACACTGGACCTTCAAGCAACTATGATAACAGGCTTGAAACCAGGCAGGGGAAATACCTAACACACAACTGGTGACTTGCTTCAGACAAGAAATTTGTGTTTTCTGAGCTTCAAGTGCACAGTCTATGGCAGTGTGACATCTTCTTGAAAAAAAGAGTTGATGTCAAAATTGATACTCCTGCTACAGAAACTCATGGATATAGATATAGAGATAGAGATAGATAGAGATAGAGATAGAGATAGAGATAGAGAGATAGAGAGATGTAGAGGTATAGAGATATATATCTCCCCACTCCTAGGGCCTCACCAACATTCCATCACATGAGCAAAAGGAATTGCAGCTTCACAAACCATGCTAGGCACAACATCAGTGGTGACCTCATCCCCTTTGCCCAAGTGATGTCCTGCATCACATGGCACAGGTGGTTCAGCACAAGAGGGTGAGTCCTGCTGCAGGACCTCAGAAGCAGGGGAACATGTCATTGCAAATTTGGTGACATCTCCCTATATTACTTCTTTTCTCCCAGAATATACCCCTCATTAAACTACAGTCCAGCTCAACTGGACTGTTGGGAACCAACTCTAGCCTCAGTTGGCATTCACAGCCCTGCACATCCACTGCAGAACCGGGGCCGGCCTTTACATGACTCAACTGACAAGGCAACCCAGCAATGGTGAGTATGGATAATTTTCCTCAGACTTAGCCATAACCATAGACAAGATGATTATTATGATTCATATGTCCCTAAGATTTCACATTATGCCAGTGTAACTACAGGTTATAGTGCAGGTTGTTGCACTATGTTCCAAAGTACTCTATATTTACCCATACCTGAAAAAGTCTTTACTACATGAAAAAGTCTTTACATGAAAGATTCATCTTTCAGGTGCTCAAATATCAACAGAGGGAGATAAATATGAAAAACCAAGGCATTAAAATGTCCTAAAGAGGACATACTCATCCTTTAATACCAAAGTTCAAAGAAATACTAACAAAATGTTGACCATATATGTTAAGAGGATGATTATAAAGATCTTCAAAGATATACCTGAGATTAAGTATAATCAGGTAAACAAAATTAAGAAATTCAGCAAAAGGAGAGCCTAACAAAGGACTACAGACCTTAGAAATAAAGAACTCAAAATGTTCTTTAAAATACAGTCTAAAGCCTCAACAGCAGACTCAAGCAGAAGAAAGATATCTGAACTTTTAAAAATAATCCCATCCAACCAAAAAGAAAAGAAAACTGGAGACATACTCCAAAATCTTTGGAAAATCATTAAATGAGTCAATACTCTACTTTTGGATGTCCCAGAGGGAGGAGAGAAAAGTAAAGGCAAAAAAAAAAAGAAAAGAAAAGAAAACCCTTTGCAATGAAATGATCCATGAAAATATGAAAATTTCCCCAGTGTAGAGAAACACATGCCCCAAACCCCACAGAGAGACAATCAGAAAAGCTCTTCACCACACCCTATTGCAGTCAAATGTCCCCAAAATTATAGCTCATGGGAGAAGTCCAAAATCTGCAAGTGAAAAGCACTAAGCCATATTTGAAGGAATCCCTATTACACTAGTAGATATTTCCACAGAAATTTATAGGCGGGACCTATAAATTTAAAGGAGAGAATGAATTATCAGTCCAAGTTCTGAAAGTAAATATGGGAAACCAAAAATACTTCACCCAAAAAAGGTATCTTTCATAAGTGAAGAAATAAAGACTTTCCAAGAAGAGAAAAAAACTGACAGAATTTATCACCACCAAACTGACTGACAAAAGATGCTTAAAGGAGCCCTGCATGTGGAAACAAAGATAACCACCATCACAAAAACACAATAACGTTAAAACCCATGGAATCCCAGCTATATCTTGGCAGCGAAATACGGGGCAAACAGAGACTCTATGATGGACTATGTCAATCAGTGGATTCTTCAACGACCTCACCGTGCTTGGAGTGGCAAGACTGGCAGCGATTCATAACTGGTGAACTATCAAAACCACTTGAGCAAGAACCTCAGAGCATACCCTACATGTAGGACCTGGGGAGGGTGGGAAATTGGGTGGGCCTTCTCCCTTAATACCCCCCTTTAAACATGAAGGAAACAATTTGGAAAAAATAATAGTCTTACCCACTTTCCTGTAGCCCTTGACCCTTTTTACCCTAATTAACTACGTAAAGATTGTCAAAATATATATAAAAAAAGAATAAATATTTTTAAATAAGAGATTGCAGTTGATCAATGATCATCTTAAATTAGCTTCCACAATTAAAGGATATAGATAGGATACATAGAGCTGGGGGAAAAAGAACCAATGGTATGGTTTATAGAAGTGTCTTCAGCAACAGTCACAAGTCCATCAGTCTGCAATTTAAGTGTATCATGACATGTAGGTTAGACAATAGCTGAGAATCCAGTATCCTATTATCAAGATATACTTGTTTCATTTTTTATTTTTTATTTGCACTGCATCTTCACTTCCCACTCAGTATTCTAGTTTTCATTATATAGCTCCTCTAGATGAGAAAAAAATTACACAGACATGCAAACACATGTTTACCTGTATATCTATTGAACTTGTATTTTGCATCAAAGTTGCCTTATATCAAAAAGAGCAAATGATATTTTCCCTTTGGGATTGGCTTATTTCACTGAGCACAACTGTTTCTGCCTAATACCAGTTTGTTGCAAATGGTAGCATTTCATTCTTTTTAATGGATGAATAGTATTCCATAGAATAGATATATCATAGTTTCTTTATCCATTCATCTTTTGATGTGCCAAAATACCATATTGTTATTCTACTGTAATAATATAGGAAAAATGGTGATGTAAGATGCAATGAGGGAAGGTGGATAAAAAAAATCATATGATCCAATAGATGCATAAAAAGCATTTGATAAAACAGAACATGCATTCTTGATTTTGAAATCCTTTGAGAAACTAGATAAAGAAGAAACATTACTTTAAAGCCTACAAATGACAAACCTACAGCTAACATATGATCGAATATGGAAAAGATGAAAACATTTCTTCCTGGATCTAGAACTAGGTCAGAATGAACACTCACATTGCTCTTATTCATTACAGTACCACAAGATATTACCAGAGATTGGACAAAACAATGAAAGAAAAGGTTCACAAACAAGAAAAGAAGGAGTCAAAACATCCCAGTTAGAGATACATTGTTCAATTTATAGGAGAACCAAAACAATACCCAGGAGACTATCAGAATGGATAAATTTAGTAGTGTTTCAGTAAATATTCAACAATCTCTTGTCTATAAAAACAACAAACTCATAAATATCATTAACAATTACCACAAAATGAAGTAATGCCTCAGAACAAATTTAATCAAGTATGTGAAAGACCTCTATAATCAACATAACCAAACTTCAACAACAACAACAAAAAAAAACCTCAAATAAGACAGACAAAAATGGAAATAGTGCCCATGTTCATGGATTGGAATAAACAACATTTAAAATGTTCGCATTACCCAAAAAATATTCAAACATAATCTCTACAAAATACCAATGATACTCTTCTTAGCGGTAGAAGAAAAAAATCTAAAACTTGTAAGGAAACAAGATCAGAAAAAGCCAAAACATTTGTGACGAAAATTAATTGTAGAAGCATAACAATTCCTGACGTAATGACATAACAAAGAACAAATAACTGAAGTCATTATGGTAATGGCCGAAAGAACCAGACACAACGGAACAGGCAAGAGAAATGAATTCGTACATCTATAGCTAACTGATTTGCAATAAAGGTGCCAAAAATGTTCACGGCAGAAAGGAAAGTCTCTCCAGTAACTGTGGCTAGAAATATCGAACATCCAGGAGATGAAGACTGAAACCCAAGCCCTACCTCTCACTCTAAACAAAAAGGAACTCAAACTGAATCAAAGACACACTTACATCTTCTAAATCACTAGAAGAAAACAGGAAAAAATACTTCAATTGGAACTGGAAGTCAGTAGGCCCAACAAACTAAGCCAAATACCGTATTCTCTCTCACATGTGAAAGCTAAAACATTTTCTATCTAAATGTAGAATTGTGATTTATAAAATACTGGAAACGTATAAGGAAACAGAGCAAACTGAGAGTTGATAACAAAGCAAAATGAGATGCAATATATTTTTATGTTCCATAATATACACAGAACAACCCTGATAAAAGTGATGACCAAATAAGATGATGGAAAAACTATCTAGTATAACCGACATATTTATGCTAGCTGTCACTGACTGGGCAAAGGGGAAGCCACTGGAGCGTCACTCATGAGTACAGCAGAGTTTTCACTGAATCCATTCCTAAATAGGTGAAACTGCAACTTTGAGCTTCTATTCTGGTTTGACCACCCTCACTTTCTAGGTTGGACAGGTTAACTTCCTGATGCCAAGCTTAAGGTAGCAGAAGAAAAGGGTACTCATTAGGACAAACCACGGCCTGCTTCCTCTTGTTCTGCCTCCCTTGTTAAACAAAGGGAGAAAGCCAAGAATGAAAATATACTGACCAGTAACTAAAATTACTAATTGCCTCAAGACAAGTAATCCTAACTAAAGATAAGCGATGGAGCCCTTGTGTTAAATGACAAATGTTGTAAGTGTACATTACATTACAGATCAAAATTTACCGCTGTATTTATTAGTAGACAATACTGAGCAGCAATAACAACATTAGAAGTCCACTAAGGTTTTGAAAAAACAAAAAACGAACTGACAGCTAGATAGACCCAGGGGCTGGGGTACGGCGGACTTGAATGAACATGACTACAATCAACAGATCTTCCTACCTGAGCAACAATCCATAACTGCTCAGCTTCAAAAACCATCTCCAACAGCAAGCAGTGTAACAGAGCTACACAGTATATGCAAGCCCAAATTATTTGCTACATATCTGTTTGTCTGAAATTCCTATTTAGCTAAGCATTCTCTAATTTTCTTTGCATGAAAATCTTCCCTAATCACCTATCACAGGAGAATTCACTAGCAGGAAAAAAAAACAGATGACCACATAACTTTCTGACAAACATCACGATTCTAGTGTGTTAAGAGACCATTTCTCTATCCCTACATATTCTGCCATTTACTCATCATACATGAATTGAGTAAATGCTACATGGCAAGAACCTTTCAATTTCTAAGGTCAGAGCAGTGAAAAACAGAAACTTCCCTCCTCATGGATTTGCATTCTAATGGTGAGAGAAAGACAATAAAGAAAATACCAAAGCTGCCAATGAAATTATGGGTAGAATTTGGTAAGAGTTCATTTGGTATAGGACACACAGAAAAAAAATGTCTAAAACGCAAAATACTACAGGGAAACAAGAAACTGACCCAACAAGATCACCAAGGTAAAATTTTCCTGAAAGAGAAAACATTAAACACATAACAAACATGAAACAAAGACTCCAGAATCAAGTTCCAATTTATAACTGCTTCATGGAGCTCACAGTCTACAGAATTACACAATAAATAAACACAACCACATGTAACACGTAAAACAATGATAATTTTATATAGAAAATTAATGTAGGTTGATGTAACAAAAGTAACTTCATGAGGTTCTAAAAATTGAGGAGTTCGGAATGACCACCCACCGTCTGAGTGTCTGGCTGCCCCAGATAGGGCTGCTTCTAAAAGATGCAAGAAGATTAAGGGGACCAGGCAAGCCTGCTGGAAGGAGGAGAGCAGAGAGGGCTAGACTGCAGAACAAACACACTCACGTCCTGTCATTTACACGGCTCAGCAGAACTGAAGCCAGAGTTACTTGAAAAAGTTAAAGCTACTGTGAACCTTACATAATAATAAGTGACAGAGAAACTGCTGAACCCAAAATGCTAAGGAAACTTAATTTGCAAGATATACGGAATAAAGAAGATAAAGGAAGAACTGACGAGAAAGAGATTTACAGAGCAGGAACGACGAAACAGAGAATTTCTCCTCGCCTTATCTAAGTTTCACCCTCGACTTTCTTCTTTAGCTTTTCTCAGGCTGTTTTATTTCAATACTTACTTCCTTGCTCAGTTCTCAGAGTTTGTTTTTCCTCCCAAGATCCAAACACATTATTTATTAAACACAGTAACACACTGGCCTGTCAAATTCAACTAGATCAAACCACAACTCATTATAACTGTCTTCCCATTCCTGGAAGAAAGAAGTAGCCAGTTGCCATGGTACAATCCCAAAGCTATGTTTCACTGTTTCCCTTCCTACAGACTGTAACGTAAGAGTCTCTATAGACACCCAACCCTACCACCAAAACATGGTCCCTAATTCCATTTCTTTTAACTTCCTAACACTCTGACTTCCACCCTGCGCTATAAATCACCTGAATTATTACAGCAGCAACCTAAATGGCTTCCTTTCTTCATCTCACTTGTCCTCTACACTCCTAAGAACTGCCATTACGTAAGGATCTGTGAAAATGCAGTATTTAAACAAGACACCAAAAATGAGAAGTAAACAGCACAAAACTGATGTAGGAGAGCTCAAAACCAAACAAACATGAGATGGGAGAACAAATAAACCAGGAGGCCACAGCAAGGAGTTTGTTTTAGCATATGTGCAGTTAGTAACCATAGAAAAATCTACAGACAGAGAATCAAAATAATTCGAAAATTTAAAAAATGGCAAAACTAATTCATTTTCATTTGCAGCTTAATTGGTTGCATTTCTCTGTATAAATCCTATCACTGATATCACCAGCTATGACTACAAAGGTGTTGGTCTGCCTTTCCAATTTTCCATGACTCTACTCTTGTATGCTGTGCTGGGATATGAGGTTAGTAGCAAACTGAGAAATAAAAATTGTATGGTTATTACAATAGATACTCAGAAAGCATTTGATAAAATACAATGCCCCTGCATGATAAAATCCTTAAGAAAATTGGGTATAGAACAAACATTCTGCAACACAATATATGACAAACTAACAGCTAGTATCAAACATAAGATGGGTAAATACTGGAAGCATTTCCATGAAAATGCAGAATCAAAGATGCTCACTCTTATCACTATTATTCAATACAATTCTGGACATTTCAGCCACAGCCACAGGAAAGAAGAAAGCAAGCCAAAGGGAAAGAAAGGGTTACAAACTGGAAAAGAGGAGACTGAACTGTAGCTCTCTGCACATAACCTGACTGCACATATCGGTAAACCAAAGACTCCACAAAAAGACCCCAGGAACTCATGAGACTTACATGAAGTTGCAGGATATACAATGAACTCACAAAAATCAGTAGACTGTATATACACAAAGATATGGGCAGAGACAGGGATTTGAGAAGGACAAAATGGACCTGTATCATGGAATTGTAAAATAAATAATTTTTTAAATGGGCAAAGGACATAAATAGACAATTTTCAAATGATGAAATATAAATGGTCCATAGATACATGAAAAGATGATCAATATCATCAGCCATTGGGAAACATAAATAAGAACCACAATCAGGAGTCACCTCACTTGAGCCATGATGACAATTATCCAAATATCAAAAAATGAATAAATGCCAGTAAAAAAAATGGGGAAAAAGGTTTCCCAAAACATGGCTGGTGGAATGCACACTAGTACAATTATTGTAGAAAACACTACGGAGATTCCTCAGAAACCTGAAAGCAAATCTAACACCTGACCTGACCACCCTACGCCTGTGGATTTACTGAAATGAAATGAAATCAGCCTATGAAAGAATTATTTGTACTCCCAAGTTTATTCTAGTTCATTTCACAACAGTAAGATATAACATCAAATCAGATATCCATGAACTGATGACTGGAAAAAGAAAGTGTGGTAAATACACACCATGGATTACTACTCAGCAAGAAAGAATAAAATCCTGTCCTTTACAACAAAACAGGTATAATTTTAGATCAATGCAATTGATGAAATAAGCCATCACAAAGAAACAGATGTATGTTTTCTTTTTAAACATAGTAGTTAATAGAATATAGAAAAAATATGTAGGAATAAAACAAACATCTTGTGATTTGATTGTGGTTTTTAGCACTTGTTTTTCATGAACTGTTGAAGTATCCCTGAATTCATGACATGGTACTACAAAATACAGATTGCAGTAAGGAAATTCTAATGATGGATAACCACTTACCAACAATTACCCAGAAAAAAAAATAATGATAGCTTAATCAAAAGTAGTGATCACAAGTTGAAAAAAGGATCATTCTTGGCTATAATTAAGAGAAGTGCAAACTAAACATACAAGCTTCTATCCTGAATAAAGCAAAACAGGTTTGGGTGAAGGCAGAAGAAAACTTTGGTCTTAAAATTTGAAGTGTCTGTGGGAAATGATCAGAAAAGAAAGAGTGAAAACAGAAGTTTCCTAGAAAAGAGGAAAATTCACATCTGAGTTAATCAAAAGGTGACGAGCTGAAGTGAATAAACTATAAGTCTGAGAATTTTCAAAGTGAAGATGAATAAGCCAGAAGATGAAGCAAACACAAAGATATTTGGACTATTTTCCTTGAGTGATGCAGTTTGCACACTTAGGCATTTTTCTCCGGGCTGCACCTGGATATATTGTAAAATAAATTTATAGACATCTTTTCTTCAAATTACTAAATTTACTCCTATTGCGCTAAGGAATGGAAGCCCTTATTTAAAATGCAAATTGGATACCAACACCATAGGTCTCTTACATATAATTAATTTACCACTGTGTTTAATAATACCTTCTCAGGCTAAGTAATTGAACCTTAGGGCTAAAAAATACGGAGAGAAATCAGAAACTAAATTTAAAAAATTAATAAAACTCTGCGGAATGCTACCTAAATATTCTAGTCCACATCTGTCTATTTCAGTACAAAAACACATAATCAATACATTTCCCCTAAAACAAACTAAAATTTCTTATTTGGAAGTGTCAAGTTCATTTACTTGGTGTCAAAGCCACCAAGTAAACCAAATTACACAATGAACCCTTCTGATATAAGGAACCCATTAGATAGTATTTTAAGCCATCATCTCAGTTAGAGATATTATTATCAATCTCCCTAATTCCAAAGTGTGCCCATTTTAATTATCCATCATTATTCAAAAATTAAACGTATTGACACATACCATCCATTATGATAATATCACTCCTTACCAAGCAATTAGTACATTTCATTCATTTGACACTTAAGAAAATATTGGGTATACTGGGATATAAAAAATGCCACACTACTGCCAATGCAAGTGACTTCTCCCATTTTTCTCATAATAATTCCCATATGCATGTAATATAAATTTCTAAAGATACTAAAGAGAAAACTTTGCAAACCAAGTGTACACATTTATGTTCCTAATTTTCCTGCTCCAAACTCAGAAATAATTAAATACGTAACAGTAACAGTAGATACCTTTGTATCTATGATTACTTTTCTCTTTTTCCAGACAATCAGGTTTTGATATAACGTTCCTAACACATTTCTCTTATAGAAAAGAAAGAGCTGGAAAGTGGTTCCTTCAAATGTAATATAGCACATTACAGCAATCAAAACCATTCCAAATGTGTTTGTTTGAAATAAAGAAAATCGGGTCATCATGTGAAAACTATTAAATGCCTTTATGAACATTCATTGCTCAAACTTAACTAACTAAAAAGAATTTTTTTTTGGCCTAACACAATGTTAATTCACTCCCGCATCCAATTACTCCTCTAACTTTTCTCACACTCTGCTATTCTGATTATCTGTCTTTTATGGCCTAACTTAAGCTGTTCAATCACTTCTGAGGAAATCAATTCATTCTTTCGGTAAATCAACACAAATGACACTTTTGAGCATCACGAGGAAGAGCCTTGCAAGAGAATTGGTGTACAACATGAAAATCAAGCTCAGGGCCTGGCAGCGTGGCCTAGTGGCTAAAGTCCTCGCCTTGAACGCGCCGGGATACCATATGGACGGTGGTTCTAATCCCGGCAGCTCCATTTCCCATCCAGCTCCCTGCTTGTGGCCTGGGAAAGCAGTCAAGGACGGCCCAAGGCTTTGGGACCCTGCAGCCGTGTGGGAGACCTGGAAAGAAATTCCTGGTACCCGGCTTCGGATCGGCGCAGCAACGGCCATTGCGCTCACTTGGGGAGCGAATCATCAGATGGAAGATCTTCCTCTCTGCCTCTCCTCCTCTCTGTATATCTGACTTTGTAATAAAAATAAATAAATCTTAAAAAAAAAAGAAAGAAACTCAAGCTCAGTACAGTCTGAGCAATGCTAGTGTTATCCTCAAAACAATATTAGTCCAAAACATGGCACTCTGACTTCAAGTTGAGAAAGAACAGGAAAGAGCTTTGCTCTGAAGTTTCCATACCCAAGTAATTGTCTTCCATCCCCTTCCTATTATTTCATCGTTGGTTTATATTTTACCAACTGAAATTACTGGACTTCCAGGGGATAGAAATTTCTACACGCCACATATACACACATCAATCTTCTTAGTTCATGCATAATACAAGAATCTCAATTCTACATAAAGTCAGCCTACAGAGACTTTATTCTTAGAAAACCATCATGATCACAGTGACAAGCTACATAATGATGCTTTCGTGACCCCATTGGAGTACAAAGGGGCTGAAAAAATCCTGTCACTAGTGACATCATAGCCAGGATGACACTGTAGCTTAAGGCAACTCTCACGTGTTTGTGATGACACTTGTGTAAGCAAACATGAGTCACCAGCTGTCTAAAAGTACAGCACAGGCAGTTCAGTATAAGACAAAAAATAAAGAGAATTGGGGAGTGAACTAGCGGATTGAAACAGCTTCTCCCTGTTGCTGCATGTGTGTCTCTCCCCTGCTCATTAAAAATGAATAATTGACTTTTTCTATGAAACAATAATAAATTAAGATATCAAGCCTTAATGAAAGTTCAAATGGAATGTTTCATTTGTCCGATATATCCTATACAACCTTTATAGTTTAGGAATACAGTTTTAACACAGAAAACCACTCCAGACATCAAGAAAGCTGTTATGATAAAGCTGTTAGTCAATCCAGCCCAACTGTCAACAGTTCTCTGTTCAGTCCTTTGAACAGAATCATCTTCTCTTCAGAATCAACGTTTTGGGATCAAGAGTTGGTGTCACATTCCAATTTGGTCTTCTTATAGTAACAATTAAGTAACAGGAATTCTCCCGGTTCTTGTCAAAAGCTCATTTTAAATCCACCATAATAGGATATTACTTACCTTTGTTTTGTTGATTTTTGTTTTTACTTTCCTCAATTTTAGCTTTCATTGTGTAGGGTTCAACATGTCTTTTTGTTGTTGCTGTTAAATATTTATTCTGAATTTTAATTGTATGCTACAATTTCATAGAGACTGGGTTCCTCTCCCCCCCACAAAATCTCACCCCCCAAAAACACGTCTTTTTCTTATCTTGGCCCAAAAGATACCAAGCTAGCAGGTCTTAGAAATATTCTCATTACTTCTTGGCATTGTCACCTCCCTATATCCAGCAAACAGGTATCAGAATGAATCTTTGAAATAACCAATATTGCAAAAGACTATTAGAATTATTTGAGAGTCTCTGGAAAGGCTCCTAAATTGAACTCAATGGGTTCACTCAACCTAGTTAAACCTATTTTGCTACATTAAGTTTTATTCAAATATATTCAAAACGTTCACTGAAGGGGAAAAAGAGGCCAATGTCTTTGTAAGAAGCAGTTTAGTTTGAATAGAGAGGCAAATTGTAAATTGCAGGGTTACGTTAAAGGAAAAAAAACTGATTCATTGGTAAAGACCAATTCATCATGGAGGAGCAGGACTTGAATCGAGAGAAGGAAAGAGGGAGGGAATTGGATCGAGTTCAGTGGTTGGTTAACGAGAAAGGAAAACAGGAATTAGTAAAGCCTTGGTTAACCAGGTAACTACATACAGATAAGAAACTGAACGCTACAGGATCTTACTGTGTGGAAAAACAAAGAGTAATATTAGAGTGCTTTGTGCCTACTTTTTTTAATCTTGTGTTTTGACATGAGAATATAAGTTGAAAATTAATACATAAAATGGAAGAGGGAAGGAGCTTGAGGCTGTACAGAAACAAGCATAATAAATTACTAAGAACATTCTCAAAGTAGAACTGAAAATCATGTACGTGATCTAGAGCAGTGCTTCCCCAGCTTTGGTGTGTGTCCTCAGGTGATCTTGTTAAAATCACTCAGCAAGCCTCATGTAGGCCCTGAGATTCTGTGTTGCTAAAAAGCTCCCAGGTAGGACCCTGTGTTGCTAATCTGTACTTTGTTTTTTGAATAGTAAGCAAATGTTAGAGAAACATTCACTGATCATAGCAATAGTCACTGAACAGGATAGTACACACTATGTCATGACAACCACAAAACACCTGGTTTGAAGCAAACAGCCAGTCAACACTCGTGATTGTTTTTGGATGTGATTTGTTCACCAAGGCCCATGTGTTGGGAACTTGGTACCCACATGATGATACCGAGAACTTTCAAGTGGGGATTATTGGGAATTCAAAGGAGATTTTCCCTTCCAGAGCAATGTAATTCTAGTGTGAACCTTTGATACACTTACTTGAAAACATTTATTCATTTACTTGAAAGCAAGAGTTACACAAGGGGAGTGTGATGGTGAGACAGACAGGTCTTCCACCTGCCAACTGATTGCAGTGGTCAGAGCTAAGCCAGCCCAAAGCCCAGAGTCAGGATCTCCTATTGGTTCTCCCACAAAAGCCCTCTTGTGCTGCTTTCGAAGGTGCATTAGCAGAAAGCTGGATTGGAGTGAAGTAGCCAGGACTCAAATCAGAACCCATATGGTATGCCAGTATCACAGGTAGCAGCTTTACCACAACACTGTCCACCCTTAACCCTTAACAGTTCCCATGACAGAGTTAACACTAAAGCTTGAGGAGGGCTCCCCTCAGCTCTCTGACTTCCTCTATGGATAAGCAGTTGCTCATTCCCATATGTGTCCCTCCCACTGTACCCACCAAAATGTGAAATATACACTAGTTGGGGCCAGTAATGTGACACAATAGACTAATCCTCTACCTGTAGTGGCAACATCGCATTATGGGTACTGGTTTGAGTCCCAAGGTCTCCACTGATGACCCAAGGTCTTGGGCCCCTACACCCACATGAAAGACCCAGAAGAAGCTCCCGGTTACCAGATTTAGACTGGCCAACCTCTGGACATTGTGGCCATTTGGCAAGTGATCAGCAGATGGAAGCTCTCTCTCTCCTTTCTCTCTCTCTCTGTCTCTTTCTCCCTCTTAAAAGTAAAATAAGTAAATCCTCTTTAACAATCATATTAGAATATATAATAACAATTCCTTTTGAAATTGATTTATTTTACTGCGCATAATGGTCTCTAGTTGGGACCATTTGATTGCAAATGACAGAATTTTATTCCTTTTGGCTGAGTAGTATCCCAGGGAGTCTACAGACCACAGTTTCTTTATCCACTCCTTTTCTGATAAGCATCTGGGTTGTTTTCATTTGCTTGTTATTGTATGTAATATGTATTATTGTAAATATGCAATATCTACAATATTGCTGCTTTGCTGCTATAAATATTTCAAATGCCTTTTTCATGTACAGATTTCATTTCCTTTCAATATATTCCCAGAAGTGGGATAGTTGGGTCATACGGCAGATCAATTTTGCAGTTCTCTCAGCACTCTCCATACTAACGTTGCTAGTGGTTGTACTAGCCTACACTCCCACCAGCAGTGAAGGAGGGTATCTTTCTCCCCACATTCCCACCAGCAGGTGTCATTTGTAGAGTTCTGAATGTAGGCCAGCCTTACTGGAGTTAGGGGGAATCTCAATGTGATTTTCATTTGTATCTCCCTGACAGCTAGAGTGCTTGAGCATTTTTTCATATGTCTATTATCCATTTGAATTTATTCTTTTGAAAAATGTCTGTTTGTTTCTTTCACCTATTTCTTCACAGGATTGTTAGTTTTGAAGTTTATGAAGCTCTTTGTAAATCCTGGACATTAGTTTCCTATCTGCTGTATAGCATGCAAAGATTTTCTCCAAGACATTCTGTTGGTTGTGTCTTCATTTTGTTGATCATTTTATTTGCTCTAAAGAAGTTGTCTAGTTTGATGTAGTCCCATCTGTTTATTTTAGCTTTGACTGCTGGGTTTTGGGTGGATTTTCTAAGAAGTCTCTTTGATTTCTTTACTTGGGCAGTGCTTCCTACGTATTCCTGTATTCGTTTGATGGTGTCTGAGTGCAGATTTAGGTCCCTGCTCCATTTAGAACTAATTTTTGTATGAGGTGACGGGGGGTGGGGGGGAGGCGGGTCTTGCTTCTCACCCCAAAGGCTGCTATCCAATCGTTCCAGCAACATTTGTTGTAGAGACCAGACTTTTTCAGTTTTCTTGTCCAAGATTAGTTGTTTATGCAGGTACAGGCTCTCTTCTAGGGTTTCTATTCTGTTCCACCAATTTTCTGTGCCAGTACCAGATTGTTTTGCTTATCACTACAATGCAGTATGCAAACCAAAAGATCAATAGCCTTGGGCCCGGCGCGGTGGCGCAAGTGGTTAAGGTCCTTGCCTTGCATACCCGGGATCCCATATGGGCGCCGGTTCTAATCCCGGCAGCCCCGCTTCCCTTCCAGCTCCCTGCTTGTGGCCCTGGAAGGCAGTCGAGGGTGGCCCAGGGCTTTGGGAACCTGCACCCGCATGGGAGACCCAGAAGAGGCTCCTGGCTTCGGATCGGCATAGCATCAGCCGTTGCGCTCACTTGGGGAGTGAATCATGGGACGGAAGATCTTCCTCTCTGTCTCTCCTCTCTGTATATCCACCTTTCCAATAAAAATAAAATAAATGTTTTAAAAAAAAGATCAATAGCCTTTAAATACTATTTTTCTTATATCTCAGGGAGTTTGATAGTTTTTTTCATTTCCTCAAAAAAAAATTTTTATTAATTTCCTCACTGACCATAGAGTAGCACTGTTTGCTTCACGAAGGTTGTTTTTCATTTCTTCAGCGATATATTGGTCATTCAGTAGCATGTTATTTAACTTCATGTTACTGTAAATTTCCTATTTTTCCTCCTGTTGTTGATTTTGTTTTGTGGCATTTCATTTAATGAGATCTACAGCTTAACTGTGTAATAGGCACTACCGTACTCAGATGTTTTGAATATACAATGCAGTATGAATCTCTACCTCCAAATCAAAGATGGACTCCCAGTGAAACTATTAAATATATCCTGATAATAGAATGCTGAACTCTGTCATTGTCCATACCTACAATCTCAGCATACACTTAAATCGCAGGTTGATGAACTTATGACTGAGGACCTGCTGAGCCATGAGAATCCATCCAATCAGGAGCCTTGTTCCTGACTCTCACGACTGTCCTTCTCTCTCATACCACTCTCCACTACAGCACAGTGCACAGTTCAGTACACCAGAAGCTACTTCAGATACAAATGATCTATGCTAGACACCCAGAAATACTTAAGTGAAAAGAGTATCAGGGACCAACGTTGTGAAACATCAAGTTAGGCTTTCCCTTGCAATACCAGCATCACGTGTCTGTGTGCCAACTGAAGTCCCAGCTGCTCCACTTTCGATCCAGCTCCCTGCCGTAGTGCCTAGGAAAGCAGTGGAGGACAGCTCAGTTATCTATGCCCCTGCCACCCACATGGGAGCCCAGGATGGAATTCCTGTCTCCTGGCTTTGATTTGGCAGAGGTTAGGCCAAGGCAGCCACTTAGGGAACTGCATGAGCAGACAGACAGTATGTATCTCTCACATGCTTGCTCACTCTGTCTCTCTTTCTGCCTTTGAAACAAATGAATTCATATGAAAAGAAAAAGAATAACTCCCACCTAAAGGAAAGTGCAAGTTACAAGAGTAACTTATTATTTTAGAAAGTAAACTCTCACTTCTTAAACATTTTGCTCGAATTTAACAATGCTTCCTATAGAAATAACTATGGAGATACTGTTTATTATAAATAATAATATCTGGGAAGATATTCCATATGCATTATAAGTGTACATGCATAATAATATTAATCTACAGTATGGTCCACTAACTCATGAAATTAGCCTAGTTTCTTATTGAATTTCCAAATCAATTGATCCAAGTCTCTTACATGAAGAGAATGGCATTGATAAAGGACCAGCTATATTCTTATCAGACCATGTTATAAGTTCTCTTCCACTGCTTCTTATCAAGGCAGGGGTGGAGACAAATCCTAGAAAACAAGAAGATACCCTTTCCATTGCTCCTCCTATTGCAATGTACATGACATCACCCTGAGGATGCTACTGAAATGCAGACTCTAATGCAGCAATTTGCAATGGTATCTGAAACTCTCATTTCTAACAAACTCCTAAATAAGATGTTGGTAGTTTTTGGATCGCCCTGTGAGAAGCCCAGCTTTCCCCTCCAAAATGCTATCAGACCAAGGAGACCAAATACAATTGAGCCCTGGGGTTTGGGATTGTTTGCTTAACCCTTTCTACTGTGTCTCAAAAGACTCTCAGGTTTGAGTCAGGTCAGATTCAAAGCCAAAGTATCTACAGCTTCCTCAGATTCTAGTAAAAATGAGAATGTCACTTAAGCACAGATAATATTCGAAACTTATGCCAACCTCTCATAGAAGAATCTACAAGAGGGTATTGGGATTTAGGGTTAAGGGTGTATGTTCCTCAGCAGGTATAATATTTTCACTTGTTATTTGGCTCAAAAGTTGAGTGAAATACTAGGGGCCCATTCCACCCAGGTTGCCATCATAAACCAGGTGTTTTTAGATTAATTTAGCTACCAATTCTGAATTACTCACCAATCTTCCATAACGAAGCAGAGGTGAGTTAGGCAATTAGGCCTGAAACATGCCCAGATCAGAGTGACTGCTCGTATCACCAAGAACATGGCATCAGCCGTCACTGGGCCTGCCTCAACTCAGAACCATGAATAAAACAGGATTTCCTGATACAAACTGGATGCACAGATGTGCAATACATTGACATAAGCCAAACTGTATTATTTAATATAATAGTACATCCTGTGAACAATACTAAATACTAAGAATCATTACAGTAATTTCTGTGTGTAAAATGTTAAGCAGTCATTTAAGATCTTGCACTTTATCAATGCAGATCAATGGATTAAAGTCAGGATTTATACAAGATACCTGTTTAATGGCTCATGTATTAACTGTCAATTTCTTGGTGGAAATACAGTCAGAAACACTGCATGGAGATTTGGGGACCACAATTTTTAAAATAATCATGTCATATGTCCCATATGAATGCTTAACCACAGGACATATTCTACAAATAAGGGCTAGAAGTGACCGTGTTAGGATAATGTATTCTACAGATATTCCTCAAATGGCAAAGAGAGCCAGATGTTTGTTTAATGAGCTGATGAGAGAGAAGCCATTCTGGTCAGGCACAGACATGTACTATCATTTATCAAGAACCATTTGTCCTAGTATAAGTAATTCTACAACTGAGGGTTCTATTAAAGGTTTCACATAAAAAGTAACTACAACAGAATACAAAAACATAACTGTTTCAACTGAGGTTGCCACCTGCCCATTTGGGATTCTCATTCACTAAGACACAAGAGAAAAGAGGAAATAACAGAGCTAGCAGTCCTATCCATCAAGAACAAAGTTGCCTGGACACACTAAGAGCCAGAAGAAAAAAGTTTTCAGCCATGTGATCCCTCCTTATGTTACTTCCACTCCACACAGATGATCAGGGCACAGGTGCTTTAGGAACAATGTTAGGGGGGCAGTGCCATGGTGTAGGAGGTTAAGTTTCCACTTTGGCACCAGCATCCCGTATGGGTGCTGATTCGAGCCCCAGCTGTTCCACTTCCCATTCAGCTCCCTGCTTGCAGCCTGGTAAGCAATGGAAGACTGCCCAACACCTTGGGACCCTGCAACCTGGTGGGAGACCAGAGGAGGCTACTGGCTTCCGGCCTCAGATTGGCACATCTACAGACACTGCAGCCAATTTGAGAACTGGAATAGCTGATAGAAGTTATCCCTCACCCTTCCTCCAAAATTTTAAATGTCTTAAAAAAAAATCCCTCTCCCACAATTAATGAATTTATCAGCCAAATGCAGGAAATCCTCAAAATTGTCCTCAGTGAAAACCAATCACTATCTATGACAGCACCCTTACAAACTCAAGAATTAGAGCTCTATCGATTTCGTGCTTCTTGTTTCAATATCAACATTTCTCACTCATCCTTTTGCTTTAAGTGTATGTGTGCACTGTGTATGTTCACATACATAGCATTGACGTGCTATCAGAGTATACAGATATCCACACACACTTCTGATTTTTGCATCTTTTTCTCAGTTGTTTATTCCATATGTCTAAACCTTTAAAACAAGATTATAATTCCACTAGTAAAAAAAAAAAAAAAAACACAAGTCACCAAGACATCCTGAACTGATAGAACAGTAGTCCCATGACAATGACCCACAAAGAACTAGCTTACGGCTGTGAGTTGTCTCTGAAACAAGGTGTGTTGTAACACATGAGCCTTCCACAGCCAAGAGTGCCTATAACACAATGTATATGACTGTGCAAACCGTCTGGAGGTCATGGGCATAATGTGCCCTTAACAGTGAGCTAAGTGGATTTATTTAGAGGAACAGATACCTAATCTGAACTGGGACAATAGAATTGTCTTCCAACACAAGAAATAGCAATGGTTGGTGCTGTCATATTTGAAACAAAGTTACAGTGAAAAATACCACGACCATGAGCAATTGACTTACTTAAAGTTGTTTTGTTCATGTTTTTTTTTTAAGATTTATTTTATTTTCATTAGGAAGCCAGTTATACATAGAGGAGAGACAGAGAGGATCTTCTGTCCCATGATTCACTCTCACTACAGCTGCAGCTATGCCAATCCAAAGCCAGGAGCCACGAGCCTCTTCCAGGTCTCCCATGCGGGTGCAGGGTCCCAAGGCTGTGGGCCGTCCTCGACTGCTTTCCCAGGCCACAAGCAGGGAGCTGGATGGGAAGCGGGGCTGCGGGGATTAGACCCGGTGCCAGTATGGGACCCTGGCACATGCAAGGCTGGGACTTAGGTGCTAGGCCCCATGTTTTTTTTAATGTCTTCATGTTCAGTTGTTCAGTATTTTCTCCTGAACTTGGAGGAAAAGGAAATTTAGCCCTTTTGCACTATGTATGCAAGATAGAACTACAGTTGCTTATAAGCAATACAAACAATAATCTGAAAGTTTTGTAATATACAAATCCACCCAAAATTTACTAATACGGAAAGCCATCTGATGCACACAAAGATTTCATTTGTTTCTCATTTCTGAGACATGTTTCACCTTCCTCAGCTAGTTTTTTCAACAAAAATCCTGACAAAAATTCTACCTTGCAGATATCAACAAAATCTAGCTGCAACATTTACTGAGGTTCCTGTGAATATTTGGAAAGTTTCACAAAAGGGCCCATCTGTATTAAGCAATGGATAATCATTCTGGATTTGGCAATGAATTTCAGAAAATGGCCGTCTTATGTATTCAAGTAATAGAAGCTCCACCACCTCTTACCACTCATCACTCTGCACAAAGAAATATACATGATGTGGTGAAAGACTTTAACAAAGAATAAAGCCCCCGGAGAGGACATTCGGAGAATTAACATGGTAATGTTGCACTCTCCCAGTACTAAATGGTAAGCATCTATTTTAGGATAAAATCCCTGTCCATAGTACAGATCGCTGTGGTCCCAAAAGTGAAAATGTATTTATATTTGATTCCACATATTTTTCACAATGGGAGTCCCAAACAATTCAAATATTGGAAATTTATTAAACTGAACTGAATAAAGTCCTTTTTTCAAGATTTATTTTACTGAAAAGGCAGATATACAAAGAGGAGACACAAAGAGAAAAGATTTTCCATCCACCGCTTTACTTCTCAAGGAGTTCAGCAAATCCAAAGCGAGGAGCCAGGAGCATGTTCCATGGGTGCAGGGTCCCATGGGTGCAGGGTCCCAAGGCTTTGGGCCGACCTCCACTGCTTTCTCAGGCCACAAGCAGGGAGCTGGATATGAAATGGAGCAGCCAGACCTGAACCTACATCCATTGGGATCCTGGTGGATGCAAGATGAGGATTTAGCCACTAGGCTATGCTACTGGGCCCTAAAGTTCTCTTATTAATCACGAAAACTCTTATGATTACACTCATAACATCTTTAGCTCTGATACATACACATGCAACAAATACAGACTCTAGTCTCTAAAGTAATGCCTTTGGGCTTCAGCCTCATATAAATATCAGTTAACACAAATATATATACAGTAAATTTATATGTTCCAAAGAACATAATTTCATAAGGTCCTACCTTTACATTTTATCCCCCACTAAAATCTAAGTACCACTGTAAACTGACCTGCTTTTCCGCTTTAACCGTACAATGTAAGTCTCAGTTACATGATTTTAATAAAATCTGCACATGTAAATGCATCCTTAATGGCTTCAAGATCGAATATAAGGAACTGAAAAGCAACACATATGATAAATTAGTTAATAAAATAACTAAAATACAGAATAATAGGAACTATGTAAAATACCCTAATCTATAAATATGACAATAATTTCATTTAGATATATATTAGCATCCAAATAATTTAAAATGTAAGAAAAAAAGTGACTCTAAGCAGTCAAAGGAATTTATAATTTTTTATGAACTTTGAATATAAACTCCTGAATGAATCAGTCAAAAGGTTGATCTTTAAAATGATTCCTTTCTATTGTTATGGCAGATTGATTCCTTTCTTCAATTCAAAGCATCTTGCCAAGTATCAAGTGCAGATATTCAGCTTATTTCAAATTTTATCACTAAGGACCACATGGCGTACTTCAGCCTTCTTCCTTTCCAAACAAGTACTTTTTTCTTACACAATCTCACAGATCGCTGTCTTCTTTCTATTCCCAAATCTGTGTCTCCACTCAAACATCCTGTAAACACAAAACTTGTCCTTGCTATCTATCCCCAAGAACTTTCTCCCCATTGCTTTTTAATCAGATAAACAAAGAGGAAGATCTTCCATCCAATGATTCACTCCTCAAGCAGCCACAATAGCAGGGCTGAGCCAATCTGAAGCCAGGAGACAAGGGCCTCCTCCTGCTCTCCCACATGGGTGCAGGGTCCCAAGGTTTTAGGCCATCCTTGACTGCTTTCCCAGGACACAAGCATGGAGAAGGACAGGAAGTGGTGCAGCCAGGATATGAATCAGTGCCCATATGGGATCCCAGTGCATGCAGGGGGAGGACTTTAGTAGCTAGGCTATCGCACCAGGCCCTCTTCTCATCTTCTTAATCCTCTTTTCCAGGATGGTTAAAACCAGGAACTCAAGTATCTTCCCCATTTCCAGGGCAGTATCCCCAAGAGAGATTCCAGAGTCCTTGCTCTTTCACTTCTATGACTGCAATGCGGCAGGACATTAACATTTCCTGCCTGAACTGCCACAATGTCTTACCTGTACCAAATGTGCGCCTTATAGAGGAATGTATGTATGTATGTATATATACATGTGTATATATGTGTGTGTGTGTGTGCGTGTTACCACAGAAAAATTCAAAATACTGCAAAAATAAAACTAGTACTATAATCTTTTTATCATCTGTAACCAACCCCAACCTCCATATGAGGATGTTACAAATTTCAAGTATAACAATGTTACAAAATTCAAATCCTCACCTTGAACCTGCTGGGATCCCATATGGGCGCCAGTTCTAATACCGGCAACTCCACTTGCCATCCAGCTCCCTGCTTGTGGCCTGGGAAAGCAGTGGAGGACGGCCCAAAGCCTTGGGTCCCTGCACCTGCATCAGAGACCCGGAAGAAGTTCCCGGATCCTGGCTTTGGATCAGCATAGCACCGGCCGTTGCACTCACTTGGGAAGTGAATCATCGGATGGAAGATCTTCCTCTCTGTCTCTCCTCCTCTCTGTATATCTGACTTTCCAACAAATAAATAAAATCTTTGAAAAAAAATCAAATCAAACTCTGTGATTCCTGCTGAAATTTCCTGTGTGAAGGTCCAACACTGCTCTCAGGATTACAGCTCACAATCCATCTCGTGCCGTGAACCATTGCAGGTTCTATCTCTGCCTTTACATCCAGCCCTTTAGTTCCCTTTACACCATTTTCTCTGCTTCAATCATTGCTATACTCTTGCAATTCTTTTTTTTTTTCACTCCTTATCTACTACTGCTACTGCTTAGTGCCACCCTCCTGTCTTCCTTCAGCTAGTTAATCAGCAATTGTCTCTCAGTAGCTCATCTAATCCTATAGCTGTTCGCCTCAGCATGAGCAGGGTAATTCTCTCTTCTCGCCATTGTCTCAAAATTCCCTGAGCAAACCTCTCATATATCTTACTGTTTGCATATGGTAATTGCCTTCTCTGTTCCATGATTGAAGGAAAAGCTAATTCAAAAGCATCTTCTTTATAATCCCTAAGCAATATGGTTGAATGCAGGTATTTGAGAATTAAGATATCAGAATTCTAATCCAAATCTGCTATTTGTCTTACTGTAACCCTCAGTCAATTGGACTTTCTTGAATTCAGCTTCTCCATGCTTAAAGTGAAACGGTTAGACAGGCAGTTATGTTAGTGGTTAAGACACTGCGTGATGCCCCAAACCACTTTGCAGCACCTAGCTTCAGTATCCAATTATGGCTCCTGACTCCAGATCCCACTAATGCACATCTTGAAAACAAGCGGCCAAGGCTCAAATAACTTGGCTCCTGACACCATAAAGAAGACATGGACAGAGTACTCGACAATAATCTCTCTCTCCAAACAGATAAATAAAAATGTTTTAATGCTGTAGAGAATAGAAAAAAAACATGTTTCTTCCAAGAAAATTCTCCCTTATTTCAAAGACTGTAGATACATGCCATTACTCCACTCAGAATATGTTTAAGTTACAGCTAAACTCTTCATATTTAAAATCAATTTGGCCTGTATTCTATTTATTTTGCTGTTAATTTTTTTCTTGCTTATTTATTATGAATTATTACCGCTGAAATGGATTATTATCTTTCTTACAGCTTTACATACTATATCAGTAATCTCCCTTATAATAAATACTCAATATTTTATTAATAAAAGCATTCCTTTATACTGCCTTTAAGAACCTACTATTGTTGGAATGGGCATTGTGGCACAGAAGATTAAGCTACCATTTGTGATGCCCAATCACACATCAGAGAACCAATTCCAACCCTGACTACTTGGATTCTCATCCAGTTTATGTCAACATGCAAAGGATGACCTGAGTATTTGGGTCCTCAAATTCACATGGGAAAATTAATGGAGTTCCCAAACTCCTGGCTTTGGCCTGGAACAACCTTAGCTATTACAACCATTGGAGAAATAAGCTAGCACATTAAATGTCAATCTGTGTGTGTGTGTTTTCTTCTCTGTCATTTATCCTTTCAATGAATAAAATACATCTTTAAAACAGTTTATTTAATTTAACAAATTCTGCATCAGCTATATCTCTAGCATCCTCTGAAAACTAGCCCCACTAATCACTCTTCTTTTTTAGCACGAACAAAAGACTAGAACTACTAGAAATGCTCATTAGGTTATTTGTATTGTTTTTGTAAATGAAATCATATATATAAGATGCCCAAAAAAAAGGCACAGAGAAAGCCCAGATACCTAACACAATACATCAACCACTGGAAAAGAATCATGCATATAATTGCCTGGGCAAATCTTTCTCTTCCAGCTTTACCTCAGGAAAACCCAAGACACATGTTACTGTTTCAGGGTTTCATATTGATATTGATTAACCAAGCTAATAAGTTAGTCAATATCCTGCAAAGACAAGGAACCACTTGGTATTCGGGGACTTTCTCCCAAGACTTTCTACAACAATAAGTCAAATAAAAGTATACAACAAGCAACCACACTTTCAAAAAAAATTACCCCTATAATGCAAGATAAGCAAAATTCCTCCATCAAAATAATGACAACATTTTTTTTTTTTGCTGAAAAACAATCACAACAACACAGTTCTAAACAAGCAACACTTTCAGCATATTTGATGTCTCCACAGCCCACTCAGAACAATTTAACATCCAGCTTCCTCCAATACATTTCAAAGTTAGTACCATTTCTAGAGTGAGAAAGAACTTGCAACATCCTTTCATGCAGAGTGAAAACCCAGTTAATGAGCAAAAATTATTCACAACAGCTTATTTCAAATCATATTCTTGTATGGAATTATGCAAAGTCTGTAAAATTGATAGTTTAGAAGATTCTGGAAAAAAAGTAACAAAAGTATTTTCTCATGGGTTCTTTGCTCAACTAACACTGTTGAAAGATGATGTAGCTTACCCTAAACCTAGAGAAACAGCTGTAATAAACATATTTTTGCTCTTCCGGGAAAATAAATTAAATTTTGAGCTGCCTGTTTAAGCTCCTTTTCTTTGCTAGTAATTTTTTGTTTTGAAGATTTGTTGACATTTGTCAAACTCTAAACATCACCTGTGAAGGAGATAAAACTGAGTTTTACACTAAGGTATATGACAGTCATGACTAAGAAAATTGGGTACAACAGTTTTACAGAAACCAGAAAAAAATATTCCTGCTTAAACTCAAGAGTGGAAATAAAAGGAAATATACAAGCCAAATGACAAATTTTAATAAATTTTAATAGAGGGAACCATGTTATACTCCTACTAGGTAGGAAGCACTTACAACCAACTATATCTGTTTCTCTTCAAATTAATTCGTTTTCCCATTGACAAAACCATTCTATGGTCACTCAGGCTTTTCCTTACTAAAATACAAGAGGCAAGGAGAAAGTATTTTCTACTTACAATATTTTCAACACCTAAAAGAATCCTTGGTCCAGGGAAAAAAGATACTCAAAATGTTAGCTCAACAGTGAAATTACACTCCTCATTCACCACACTCTTCACTTCCGTGGGATCCACTTCCAAGGTGTATACCCAACCTTCAGGAAACTTCCAGTGCTTACATTTTTAAAAAGAGACAACTGTCTCAAAGACATAATGATGCATTCTAAAAACTTGGCAAAATAAGAACCAAATCCTAAGGTGCAGGAAATTTAAAAGTTCAGAATAGAAATCAGTAAAATTTAAACCTAAAAAAAAAAATCGACAAAACAAAAAGTTGGTTTTATGAGAAGATATATCTCCAGCCAGAGTAACTAAGAAGAAAAGAGGGGGAAATTTCAAATAAATAAAATTAGAGATGAAAAATGAGACATTACAATCAACACCACTGAAATACAAAGGATCAAAACAAATAACCATGAAGAACTATACACTAATAAACTTAAAAACCCTGAGGAAATAAATAAATTCTTGGGTTTACATATCCAATCAAGATAAATCAAGAAGATAAAACAGATCATAATAAGCAATGAGACTGACATAATAATCTAAAGTCTTCCACCAAGGAAAAGGCCAAGGTCTGATGACCCTATTATGAGAAGTCTACAAAACATTCAATGAAGCAATAACTTCAGTACTCTTCAGACTATTCCATCACACTGAGCAGAATGGAACTCTTCCAAACTCATTATGAGTCCAGCATCACTTTGCTACCCAAATGAAACAAACACACACAAACAGAACACTACAGAATTATATCCCTAATGAACATAGACACAAAGACTTCCAATAGGACCCTAGGAAATTAAATCCAAAACCATACCAAAATAATACTTCCCAGTCAAGAGAAAGGAAGGAGAAAAAGAGAGAAAAAAAGGAACAAAACTACAGGAACTGTTACAGTAGTGTAGCAAGCTACTCCTTTCCCTAAGGCCCAGGCACCTAACATCAGCACCAGTCCCAGCGCTCCACTTCCAATCCAACTCCCCTTTAATGCCAAGGCCACGGAGCCTTGCACCGACCTGGGACACTTGTAAAAAGCTCCCGGCTCCTGGCTTCGGATCAGCTCTGGTTGTCGTAACAAATGGACAACAAACCAGCAGGTGGAAGACCTATCCTGTCTCTCCACCTCTCTTTGTAAAAAAAAATTTGTACTTCAATTAAAAATACATATTAAAAGAACTGCAAATGGTCAACAAATACATTCAAAAATGCTCAACTACAAATGGTCAACAAACACATTCAAAAATGCCCCCAGGGAAATGCTAATCAAGGTCATAATGAGATGTCACCTCATCATCACTGCCATAATGGTTAAGTTAATCCAGCAATCCCACTGCTGAGAATAAACCCAAAGACCTGAACACAAAGAATCAGAAATATCCGCACCACCACATTCTTAGCAGCACTGGTCACAACAGCCTAAACTTGGAATTAACCAAAATGCCCATCCTCAAATGATGGATAAAGAAAATATCATAGGCATACATAATGTAATATTATTCAGCTGTATAAACTAACAAAATCCTACATTGTCTGCGGCAAAATGAACTCAATTGGAAGATATTATATTGAATAAAATAAGACAAATGCAGAAAAAGAAATGCCAC
This sequence comes from Ochotona curzoniae, assembly GCF_017591425.1. Taxonomy (NCBI): domain Eukaryota; kingdom Metazoa; phylum Chordata; class Mammalia; order Lagomorpha; family Ochotonidae; genus Ochotona; species Ochotona curzoniae. The sequence goes on from NW_024466502.1 coordinate 14,962,349, forward strand.
ATTTTTTTCCTTAAGTGTAAAAGCTAAAATTTAAAGAAACGATGGGGGGAGAAAAGCAAAAAAATAGGAAACGTCTATATCAGTATCACTGCAAATATAACTTTGTAAAACTTCAAAGCCTTCATCAAATCATTGGCTGGGGATATTATACTTCCACACTGTAAGTGATGTGTGATTACATGATAATTAACTGGACACACGTGAAATAGTCATTTTTTCATACTATTTATAGTCACTGTCTGTATCTCCACTATACTAAGGATTCATTTGACTTGCTAAACTTCCTATTCACTGACATATTAAGCCTTGTAACTCTGGTTTAAATCTAAAATGTGTTATCTGAACACTTAAAAGAAACAGAGAAGGGTGGAACAGAAACAAGAAAGGAAAAAGGACAGGAATGTCATTGTAGTGTCAACATCCTGTCTACCACCATGTTCAAAAGTTAAAAAAATTGTGCATGCATAAATACCCTTATCATATATATAACCCATATATTGTCCATGATGAGGAATAAAAAAAAAAAACTAGAGTTTTCCAGCTGAAATTTGTCTCCCTACATGATTTCCTAAGCTCCTGGAAATGTCCTTAGCAACATCAATCTAGACAAATAAGCTATATACACAAAACCTTGTAAATAACTGACTTATCAGCATTTACCATGTCACTCTTTTTTATTCTAATGCAGCCTTTTAAAGTTAGTATAGTTAGTACAGCTATCACCTCCCTTTTGTGGATCAGGAAGCTAAAACCAGGGACAATGCACAAACTGTGAGTATGTATAACAAAACAAACAGTTGCCACTGATCCTGGATGATTCATTGCAGAGACCACACCCCTAAGTCTAAATGCAGAACACCAGTCAGCATTTCACACATCTAAGACACCCCTGGCTAACAATAAGAATAAGTCCATGAGCCCGGCGGCGTGGCCTAGCAGCTGAAGTCCTCGCCTTGAACATTCCGGGATCCCATATAGGCGCCGGTTCTAATCCCAGCAGCTCCTCTTCCCTTCCAGCTCCTTGCTTGTAGCCTGGGAAAGCAGTCGAGGATGGCCCAAAGCTTTGGGACCCTGCTCCCATGTGGGAGACCTGGTGGAAGTTCCTGGTTCCCAGCTTCGGATCGCCACAGCATTGGCCATTGTAGTCACTTGGGGAGTGAATCATCGGATGGAAGATCTTCCTCTCCATCTCCCCTCCTCTCTGTATATCTGACTTTGTAATAAAAATAAATAAATCTTTAAAAAAAATAAATAAGATGTTAACATTTGTTTCATAAAAGTAGCAACACAGAATGAGCAGAAAATTCTAGAAACAGAAGAAAGGAGCAAAATGAATAAGAAATAATTTTGAATAAATATGTTTAATAGGTTGTCACAGACATATACAATTATGAATATTAGCATTCAGGGCAGCAAGAAAGTAAAAGGTAGTGAAAATTTTTAAACTGGAGAATGACATGCGATTAGAATTGACAATCTTAATTTGTTATATTACTTGGCAGCAGGCAAAAACTGGTGGCGTTAGTCCAATCAAGAGACTGTTGAAGTGACCAAATGTCAAGAGGGAAGGAGAGGAAAGAATAAGTTGTATATGAAACATGAAATTATTTTAAAATACTGGAAGAGAAAAGATGAAGAGAGGTAATGCAAAATGACAGTAAGGATGCAATGTCAAAACAAGGTACTAGACACAGCATGACGGCGAGACACCTTTGAAAATGAGGAAGAAAGAGAACATCAAGCTGCAAATGGAATGAGTAACTACTATTTATTTTTCCCTTAGAGTGCTCTTCATCACACTGTTGGGCAGCAAGTGAAAATGAAATGCCAAGCTACTTCCATCTGACACCTCTCTAACTTCTAGACCTGTCTTTAAAAAAAATACACCCCACTAAGACTGCAACATGGTTAAATAAACCAGGGAGAACAAAATTAATGTTCCCAACTGTATACCAAGGGTCCATTAATCTGTGTCACAGTAAGAAGTAAATCCATTAAATGCAGGAAAGGACTATATTTAAAGCTGAAATTATAATAAAGACTCAACGGCATGAGCAAACCAAAAAAGAGAAAAAAAAATTAGTAGGTAGTTCACAATTACCAGGAAAAGTGGCAACTCAAACTAGTATTAAATAGAAAGCAGGAGAGTTAGACACAAATTAGGTCCTGCTGTTAAGGACCTAAGTGAAGAGCCAACTGAAGATGCATAAAGTCATTGCTGAAACCTTGAAACAAAAGGCAATCTGCTAAACATCACGGTATCCTGCTCATTTTTGCTTGGTTTTGCTTTGAATGTAACATCTTAGTTACCAATGTCTCACGGAAGTGATCAAAATCAGATCTGCGGTTTCCTACAGTAGGGTGACAATCACAGTATAAAACCAGAATGAGAAAAGGAAATTGTCTGAAAGGCCCATTGAGCCAGGTAATAGATTCAGTCTAATATATCCACACAGCAGGAACCAAATTAAAATGTAGATGGAATTCTAACAGAGTCCAACGCGAACGGCCTGCTCTAGTTCCTTACAGATTGCTCACTGTTTACAAACAGCTAATCTTAAAGACACAAAATTGGTTATATTAATTACTCCATACACTTTTACATGTAAAGCAGCATCAAAGTCACAGTACTGATGTTGAAAAGGGCAGATACAAAAAAAGCCAGAACTACCCTCCTACCTGAATGAAGATCAAGTAATAAAGTAACACTTGCTTGCTCAGGATGATGGAGACAACTGCAGTGGGTCACAAATCAGGCACTTACAAAATACGTCTTCTATGGACATCTACATATGGCTCTGACAACAAACAAGTCTGCAATCTATTCCTTTCCATCTTCCCTCACTTATCCAGTTCTTTGACCAAAAATTTTCCTAGCAGAATCGCGATACTGCCTTCAGTCTCATCCACATTTGTCAAAAAGGGAAGGAGATTTTTTTTTTGGTAATTCTCAGAACTTTTTTCTAACTTCTCAGGGGCTATCTGACAGAGAAGTAAGAAACTCATAGAGAAGTCTCATATAGCACTTTCTGAAGGAACTGGTGTTCAACTTTAAAGGGAAAAGGGGAAATTAAAAGAGAAAGAAGAATTGAAGAAAAAAGTCAGTATGACAAAAGCATTGCAGTACACTTGCAGGCACTCCAGGTACTAGAATTGAAAAGGGCATGTGTTTAGCGTGCTCTGATCCAGCTTCCTGCTAATGCATCGTGGGAGGCGGCAGACTGCAGCAAAAGCATTTGAGCCCGTGCCAGCCGCATGGGAGAACCAGACGAAGCTCCTGGATCCTGGCTTCAGCCTATTCAGGCCCCAGGAGCTGGGGACTTAAAGGGAGCAAAACAGTACATGAAATAGCTTTCTCTGTCATTCCACTTTTCAAGTGAATAAAAACATTTATAAAAAATAAGTTTAAAAATAATTACATACAGGTATACTTCAGAGTCTATTATTTATTATAGGGGAATATGAGCATGAATTTTTATATAACTAGATTTAAACACTTTTGAGTGAACTAAATCAGAATACCGTAAGACTGATATATAAACTTCAAAATAGAGAAACACTGATTATCTATGACATGTCAGCTGCTGCTGGCGTCAGGGTTTTTGAAGGTGTTCCGCATGAAGCAGATCGTCTGTCTACATGTTAATTCCTCTCCAGATCCAAATTCCCTTCCCCAACAGACATCTTTGGGGTACAGGAAGCACAATTTCACCCATCTCAACGGTCTTCAGGGATCCGATTTCCATTCTAGGTATGTTCTGCCTTCCCTGAGGGAATGTTCGAGAGCACCATTCCGTGACAGCAGTTCTAACCACAGGACTTTCTCCTGTGGACTGAAACATGAGTAGAGTTGGTGTACCTTGTGTCCAAGCAGAAACACCTGCAGCCAAAACAGCCATCCTTCCCATTGCCCCTAGAGCAGGAACATCGTAGCCCAGGCAGGAAGACCTGTGAGCTGACCACCAAGCACTTGTCACCTCTTTATGTGAGTGAAGCGCTGACATTCATTATATCTGCAGCAAAACTCAGTTGATCCTAACCAAAAACTGCTTAGATAAACTCAAAAATAAAATCAGGGTTGAAATTTTAGGCTATCTGAAACAAAGCGAAACACTTTACAGTACTTTTATGACATAATAAAGATGCAATCCAAATAAAATATATCATTAACATATGTTCATTACTGAGGGCAAAAACCATAGTGTAGTAAACTCAACCTCTGCTTAAAGTGCTGGCACCCCATATAGGGGCCAATTCCGGTCCCAGCAAATCTGCTTCTGATCCAGCTCCCTGTTGGTGGCCTAGGAAGGCAGCAGAGTAGCCCCTATTCCTTGGGACCCTGCACCCACATGGCAAACGCAGAGAAAACCCCTTGCTCCTGGATCCTGGCCTCAGACCAGAACAACTCCAGCTGTTACATCCATGTGGGGAGTGAACCAACAGATGAAGATATCTCTCTAGCTTTTCCTCCTCTCTCTATAACCCAAATAAAAATAGAGAAATAAATAAATTTTTCAAGTGAATATAAATAACTCTTAAAAATACTTTCATTACCAATAAAATTTAGTATTTCAGAAAATTACCAATCAGCTTAATAAATCATAAACATGAGAAAAAAGTTAAGTAGCACTTTTAAAGGTTTCTCTAATGCATTTTTAAAAGATAAAAACAGATCTCACTACAGCAAGAAAAGATAAACTAAACCTAAGAGTGTTCCAGAAAAGTTGCATCCATCCAGACAAAACAAATGACAGAAGTGTTGAGACAGAGAGAGAAACAGCAAGAACGATGTAACAACATAAGAAGGCAAAGAAAGCATAAAAAAGAGCAAAACTAGAAATGAGAAAGGACAAAGGTAGAAAATTGGAAGAAATACACAAGTTCGCATATCTTGGACTCACGTCCCCTGATCTGCCACCTGTCACATTTAGCCTGGCTAACTAAAGAATCCATGGGCCACTCAGCTCGCCACAATATCTTCTCTGAGTCAGAAAGAATCACTTTATCACTCACTTTTCTTTGCCAATGTCACAATTTTAAGATTTTTTTCCCTAAACTCCTTCGCCAGCAAACCATATCAGATGTCTTCTATGGGACATGTTGCATAGCAATCATTTCCACAACGGATTTTAAGTGTCTTATAAATAGTCATGGTTTTCAGCCTATCTCTAATTGAAACTGAGTCAAGTTCAATAAAAATATGTAAAGAAAAAACTTGGCCCTGATACGCATGCACTTCAATTAACATAAAACTGTTCAAAGGACTGTCTGAATACAGTTCAATGTCCATAGGCTAACATATATTAAATAAACACTGGGGAAGGAAGAAATGATTGCAATGCTATAGCACAATCACAAACCTGAGAATTAAATGCAATTTTACAAAGTACTGTATGCAAATTAGAACAGAAATAAAGTAAGGTTACTTAGTCATTCTTCAGACAGAAGAAATCATTAGGGATTTTAAATCAAACTATAAGGACTGATGTTGCAGCATGGGACTTAAAGCTGCCACAGGCTGCTCTGGCATCCTGTGTGAGCATAAACTGAGTACCTGCTGCTCCACTTTAAAATCAGCTTCCTGGGGGAATCCCAGTACCTATAAACTGTGTCACATAATGCAATGTAATTAATAAAAAAAAAAAAAGAAAAACATCAGCTTGCTGTTAATGTGTGTGAGAAATCAGCAGAATGGGATCTAAGTGCTTGTGGTTCTGCACCCATGTGGGAAACCTGGAAGAAGTTCCTGGCTTTGACTTTGCCACATCCTTGCTGTTGCAGCATTTGGGGAGGGAACCAGCAGAAGGAAGATCTCTGTTGCTCTCTATCACCTTCTCTCTGTCCATAAAGTGAATAAAATACTTAGGAAAAAATATTTAACATAGATAATACCAAAAAACTTAGTTTTTAAAACTGTAAATGTGTTTCAATTATTGGGAATATTTCAAACAAAAAGACTGAAATTTATCTCAGGTATAAGGGAGAAATTAAATAGTAAGAGCTCAAAAAGAGTTCATAATTTAACTTTCCTTTTCATTAATTCAAAATGTAGAAGAACCTTTTATGTAGCTTTTCTTTTTATTTGAATACATTTCTACTTTGCACTATAATGAACTGGCTATAACAAGATCTATCATTTGTAGCTTTAGATTCGGTAAAATATTCAAAAGAATCCTGACTGGTTTAATACATTTTGCCTTAGAGAAAAAAATATGTTTAACGAAGACAGAAATAAACAGTACATGTAGAACTGCTTGAAGTAAAATATTTAGACATTTCACTAGAAACTTTTCTCCAATCAAAATGTAAAATTGACCCTCAGCTTTTAAGGTATAGCCACTACAGAAAGATTCCTCCTTTTTTTTCCACAAAGATTTCTTTCACAAAGTACGTTATGGTACATGGAGATAAATCAGTTGAAGGTGTCAACAATTTCAAATATATTCATTATAAAACTCAAGAAAAGAATATGATGCCTCTAACTTAAGATAAACAGGCACACTTAATGGAAGAAGGCAGACACAGAAGGCCACTTAATGAATAATTTCATTTACATAACATTCTGGAAAAGTGAAAATTAAAGATCTCAGATAACTATTTGGGGTGGGAAAAATATTCCTTGTTTTGATGTTGGTAGTTATTGCATGATTAAAAGCAATTGTACAACTCAGAACATTCAGCTAAAAAGTGTGAACTTTGCTGTATGATAATTTCACAATAGATGTTAAAAGGGAGTATGAGTATACAAAACAGCAAGAAAAAGACAAAGTATAAACAATTAACAAATAAGACCATGTTGAAAAATATACTCTTAAGAACAACGCCAGTAATTTCAAAATTAAGGTGGGTGTTCCTAAGATAGTGATTATGGGAGTATATTTATTTGACTTTTTGCTTTGATGAGATCAGAGATTCAGATGAAGTTGCAAAGAAAAATCAATGCACAGAAAAATCTCCTGCACATTTTATACAACCTCCCGATCAACATCTTACAATAGTAAAACTAAGATGCTGACATTGGTTCAACTCATACAACTTATTCAGACTTCATGCCCTAATGTGTGTCTGAGAGTAATTCTACACATTTCCTTCGTATGTAGCTTTGTACAAACACCACCACTATCAACAGACCTGTTCCAGTATCTCAAATTTACCTCCCCAAGCCCATGAGACACACATGGGTCAGTCTGCATCTCGTCCCTGAACATGGGCTACCTATTTATCTTTAACCATATGTATGATTTTGTGATTTCAAAAAAGGTTGCATAAATGTCTTCATACCTCCTGCAACTTTCAGAAGTTATCCTTTTCAACTATCAAATACACTAAATATATTGAATAGGAGTTGCCAAATACATGGATAATTTAATTCTTATATACTTCAAAAGTTTATAATAAAAAGAGATTATGCAGCTGGCCTGGATCATTCCAAAGTATTGCTCTTCAACTACATAAAGAACATGGCACACAGACTTCATAAATCTGTACACCAGTTATTATTCCTTCTTAAATCAACAGATACTCTCCCCACCCTTCTATATGTGATTTGAGAAGGATCTGAGGATTCCCAAATCCTATTTTTTCAGAGACTGTAAGATCCTATATCTTTGCACATCATTTTTACTCAAATAGAATAGAGAGATAGATATAATGCTTTCTATGTTTTACATTCAACAGGTAGGAAATGCAATGAGAGTAACATAAATTCATGAACAATGTTCAATAATACCACACCAAAATAAAAAAAATTGTCTTGAATATTGGCCCCCCAAAATACAGTGGGATCATGGGTTACATTTTGTGCCACATTCCATCAAATACAAAATGTTTCACAATGCTGAGGTCAGGTCTATGCATTTATTTAGAAAATTATTAATTTGAAATTGGTAACTCTAATCTGTCAAAAAAAAACGCAGAATAATCTAAAGTGATGAAACTGTTAAAATAAGCCTAGATAAACTACAAATATCCCTGAATGTCATCGAAATGAGTCAGTGCTAGCAAACACTGAAAGCTCCTTATTTGTGAAGATATCATTTACAGGACACTCACCCTGGCTGGCATTTATTAATCCAATCATTAAAGAATTCTTGGACTCTGTCCCATTGAATCACTCTGTTAGTCAACATCAAATTTTGGTGCTAATGCTAATTTTGATCAGAGTGAGCATTAAAACATTATAATATCATTTGACTATCAGCAAAGCAGCTGAAAATCCTACTTTAGAATGACACAGCAGGTTAAATGGCTGCTCACAGCACCAGTATGCCATATCAGAGCAGCAGCTTGTGTCCTGGCTCCTCCACTTCCAAGCCAACTTTCTGCAGGTTCACCTGGGAAGGCAGCCAGGTGCTGCACCAAGTATTTGGGCCTCTGCCACCCATCTGGGTGACCAGGATAGAGTTCTCGGCTTCTTGCTTTGTTCTGTCTGGCCCAGTACTGACTGTGACAACACCTGGAGAGTAAACAAATGGATTAAAACTCTCTCTTTCAGAATCTGAGTCCCTCCTTCTGACCCTCTTGTGTTCTGCCTTTTAAATAAATAAATCTTAAGAATTTAAATGTGCCAATTATTGATATTCATAAACTTTCTCAATGGCTTACTTTCACCAATTCAGACAGCATGCCTGCGCATCACCCCAACCACTGGCAGTGTCATTCTTGGCAATTTCATTGGGCATGGGGATCCAGAAAGGGTGGAAGATTTTCGATCACTAAGACTCTTCTAGTTAGCCATTCAGCACTTCTGAAAACATGATGACCAACTACATACAATTCTCCAGAGCCCACTTAGAAAAGCTGTTGGGAAATGTCTGCACTGAAATGCTTCACTGCCTATCAAACATTAGGAAGCCGTGGCGGCAATACACTCTGTAAATTAAACAAAAAGGGATGAGGAGGAGATGAAAGAGCAGCAAGGAGCAGAGGAAGAGAAGGAAAGGAACTAGGAGTGAAAGGGGAAGGAGGGTCTCCCATGGATGCTGAGTGCGTGCCAGGTACAAGCTCTACCACTAGGACATTTACAGGCATTTTCTCATTTAACTCTCATTAACTGAAGCCTACAAAAAGGTACTGTTATCCCATGACTCAGCAAAAGAAATCCAGGTTCAATAAGCCAATCTAAAAACAGGATTCAAACCGAGATCTCTTTAACACTAGAGCCCTTGTTTTTAAGCTCTTAAGCATACTGCTTCTCCAACCACAACATTTTCCCATAGCAAAGATCAATGTTCATTCTAGTATGTCATATGTTCAATATATTCTTACTTATAAATGTTCAATGTATTTACTAAGTCAATATTCAAGTTGTTTATATCCTGAAGGAATAAAATCAGATAAATAGCACAAGACAGCCATATTCTCAATATTCAAAAGTTCAACTATCTTTATACAAAAGTCACTCCACTAAGAGAATTATCCTAGAATTTTGAAAACACAGCATAGTAGCAGGCTTTGCAGTGCAGCATATTTAGGCACACTTGAAACACTCATATCACATATTGGCGCGCCATGCCCAAATCTTTGGCTTCAGATCTAGATTCCTGTTAAATGCCTGAGAGGCGGCCAATGATGGTTCAAGTACTTCTGCCCTTGCTACTCATGTGGGAAATCCAGATACAGTTCCCGGCTCGTGGTTTCAGCATAACCCACCACGGACTGCTGAAGGCAGAGATGTCATTGTCTCTGAAAGGCCTGTGTCTGCCACTCTCCCATCCTCCCACCCTTTATCTGTTCCCCTACTGAGACTTCCTTGTATGTATGCGTGTGATATGTCCTTCAAATAAATTAAATATTTTAAAAAGAACAGCCTAACCAACAATTACCCTTTATTCATTATTACAACTTCCCAGATGTTGAAATACTAGTTCAAGCCCTTTACCTTTTGCAAAAATATATATATATATGGTAACTGCATTCTGTGTGCTACTCAATATATTTTATGCAAAAAGCATAGAGACATACATGGATGATTCTTTGTCATGAATAGCCACATTGGGGAATGCTTGTAAGATTTAGTTGTCTAGTTAAGATAAGACAGATATCTTACTTTCAATCATATCTTATTACTTAACCAACTAAATATTATGGATGATAACACCGTATTTTCACCTTAGCTTGTCCTTCCCCCATGACTACTGAGAAACAACCATTAAGAACATTTCCATATTTTACTAAACTGGATTTTATAATTTACTATGGATGATTATTTCATTTAAAATTGATTTGACAGTAATACAAATTGCATAAATTACAAATATTTCTAGACAAAATATTTCTAGACAAATGTTCTGTAAATATGTTAGCTCATTTTTTAGTTTATATAAAAATGACAAACATCTTCTTGTTATAAGTTACCACCAACACTTAAGACAGAGTCCCAAGGGATTTCAGTTCATTGCTGAACATTACTTGCTAAGTGAGTTACTAATGAAATATTTCAGCTTTCTTGAAACAGTCTCTATTATAATCAAAGTTTTAAGATAATCAATAGAATTCACTATTTTTATTTTTATTCCCACTACTCAAATTCAAAGTGGATTCTTCATCCACAAATCCCAACCTAGTTGAATCTCTAGGTGTGTTAGATTTTTGCATATAATGCCTTTCAACTTTCACACTAAGATTCATACTGATAATTCATTTTATATGAATTAATTATATTCTTATACATAAATAGACAACATCACAGACAACACTTCTTTTACTTGCCAGACACTACAGATGTACTAGAAATCTCCTTGCTCTTCCAAACCATTCATCCTGCACCCCATGTCAAAGATTGGCCTCCACTGGAGAGTCTGACAACGGTCCTGGTGTACTAACCAACACTGAGAACTCTGAAGACACAGATTAGCTGTCTCATTTCAACTCCACCAACACAGAGATATTTTCAGTCCATTGGAAATTCCCCATAAAGTCTGGACTTCTTTAACACCACTGGAATTCTGGCACCCACCTGCACAGAAGCAACCTGGAAATATTTCACCAGATTAAGACACCATTTGCTTCAGTGCCTATCTCAAATCCAGGGACCAGAGAAGAGTCTAATCTAACAGCATCTGACCACTCCTCATTCCTTTGTCGATTTCTTCATCAATCATCATGATGGCCCTTCTGGATTCTTCTCTTTTAATTAATTAATTTATTTATTTTATGATACAATCCCAATGGCTCTGGGATTTCCTCTTGCCAGATGCCCTCCCCTCACTGATTTCCCCTGTTGTAATACACTAGTACAGTCCTTCAGAAACAGTCATAAATATATCATTCTGCTATTTAAATATGTCTGACATTGTAGGTACAGAAAATGGCAGAGTCCAGCATCCTACTGTGAAGTCCCACTGGTTAGCTCAAAAGTTGGGGTGGTGATGGACTGAGCTAGGTGTGACCATGGAACCAACCACCACTCACAGGTAAAGGAACCGGCAACAGTCTGGGCAGGTCAAGGCAGCAGAACCTGAATGTGCATCCTAAAACAGGATGTGGGGTGGGCCGAGCTGCAACTGGAAGGGGGCAGACCAGGCAGGGGCAAGTGAACCTTAACTTATTAGGAAGAACAGAAATCGGGCTGGAGCACAGGTAATGCCGAGCTAGGCTCTTACACCAATTGGTCTGCATGAACCAGGGATACTAGGCCACAACATCAAAGGCAAAGGCTGAGACAGGTGAGGGACTAAGCCTACTGGGTCAGAGCATCAACTGGCACACATGTAATCTAAGGCTAGGAATAGGCTAGGAATTGGGGAGCTGTGAGAGTACAAACTTGCTGGGTTGGGGTTCCCACTGGTTAGTGCGGGGGCTGGAGTAGGGGCTGCATTCTGATCTGGATATAGCTGCAGTATTCCTTGGCACAATTGTGAACTGGGGCTCTTTGCACCTAGCTGGGCTAGCCTCCAGCACCATCTAGTGCTCTGGAGCACCAGGGTAGATGTAGGACAGACTAGGCAAGATCTCTGCCCCTACTGAGCCATGTGTGAGCAGTGTCTGGGTATGGACAAGCCTTGGCTGGGCTGAAACATCCAACAGTAACAGCTGGAATGGGTTAAATCCCGTTGGACCCATAACTAGGCTTCTTAAGGTCCATCTAGCCCCTCTATAAGTTGGTATAACTACATAAGTTTTAAAGTCTGGTCATACTTCTGGTTAAACAGTTCTACTTCATGTCAAAAACTGAGAACACTTTTGTCATTGTACACTCTTCCAATCACTTCTCTGTCCCACGTCAACCTGCCACGCTCTAGCCCTACAGATGCTGCTCTCCTTCCTGCTTTCCCCTGCTAACTTCTATTTCCACTTCTACTGAAGCCTATTTGCTCTTCCTACTGTCTCTCCAAGATAAACACAATCCTGTGTTTATCTTATCTCCAACTATTACATGTAAAATTGCAACCCTCCAGTATTTCAGATTTGCTACACCTTTTTCATTGTACAGACAGACAGATAGATACTAACTGCAAAAATAAGTAGGACATTACTGAACTATCCACCAGTAAGAAATGAATAAGTGCTGCACATCAATATATTAAAAAAAAAACTTAGAGCAAATTAAATAGATGACTGGAACAGAGGGATGGATGGATGGATGGATGGATGGATGGATGGATGGATGGATGGACACACAGAGGATTTTAAAAAGCAAGGTAGCCATAAACTCCCAGAGGTCCTATCCTCAATACATCAGAAACTTTCAGAGGCACCCCTCTGATCCCCCACGAAAAAGCAGTATTAAAGCAAACTATAGACAAAATTACAAACAATCTAAGGAAATGACAACTCACCTTCTAAGAAACAAATCTACAGTTCTCAGTGTAGTTGAAAATACAACTAAAATGTCCTATGTAAAAACTGAGAAATAATTCTGTGGCTGAGTATGAGCAAGTTACTGTGCTTGTTTGTAGATACCTTCTATCAGAATAAAACACTAAAATTTACTCTTTAAAGTTTAGAAATTTATCTGATTTGAAGCCTTCAGCTAATTTCTCCCATGTTTCATGCAAAGCAAGTTTATTTCCAGCTGAAAAGCAATTTATGCTCTCGCTCCTTTTATCTAGAATATGAGAAAATTACCCCTTTTCATAATTAATAGCTACCTGCTAACACAGAATCAATAGAAACAATTTTTAACATTTTAGAGATAAAGGGCAGTTGGATAAAGCCCAATAGTGTTGAAAGCTGGTGAATGAGATAACAGAATAAAGCAGGCATTGCCCAAACCTAAATGGAAAAAAAGTACAAACACATTTGAAACTCCACTGGCATAAAAACTATTATGTGCCCTGTCTAGTTTACAAATGAATAAAATAAGAATCATGTTGGCATATTACAAATATGAAGGTGCCAAATATTCTGTTATTATCTAAGAACTTGCTGTAATGGCACCCAGTAGGGGCTCAACGGGTTTCCTAAATGTACCAAGAGAGGAATAAAAAAGAGAGAAGGATATAGGGAGGCAGGGAATGTCTCTGTATTTCAGAATCAGCTTCTTGCTACGTGCCACTCATCCATTCATTCACACGGTTCATTCAGTTACTATTTGCTGAGTGCCTGCTCTAAGTACAGAGCAATAGACCTCCAAGAACTGCCAGCTTAACGTACTCTGTTCTCCAATCTGTCTGCTTTTGAACAGAAATATTACACCTTCACCTCTCCACATACTGATATTTCAAGGAATAACTTTAAATATTATCCAGCTTTGTAAAGCGCAGAACTGAAATAGGAGGCCAGATAGAAAAATGCAAATGTTATAATATTAAGCATGAAGCACCTTATGTGTTAATGCCTTATGTGTTAATATATTTAAAGATTAACTAAATTAATTTTTAAGATTTGATGTGATGGGCTCAGCGCAATAGCATAGTGGTTAAAGTCCTCTCCTTGAACACACTGGGATCCCATATGGGCACCAGTTCTAACCCCAGCAGCCCCACTTCCCATCCAGCTCCCTGCTTGTAGCCTGGGAAAGCAGTCGAGGATGGCCCAAAGGCTTGGGACCCTGCACCCACATGGGAGACCTGGAAGAGCTCCTGGCTCCTGGCTTCAGATTGGCTCAGCTCCAGCCACTGCTGCCACTTGGGGAGTGAACCATCAGATGGAAGATCTTCCTCTCTGTCTCTCCTCCTCTGCATATCCGTCTTTCCAATAAAAATAAATCCTTTTTTAAAAAAGATTTGATGTGATATATTTACATTTTTTCTCTTTTTTTTTTTTTACTATTATTATCATTTTATGAATCAGGTCCATAGGCTCCTGGGATTTCCCTTAACCCCTCCCCAGTTCTTCACCCCACCTAGTTCCTCTATATCATTACTAAGGTATAGCTCTTCATACAGTCATATGTCCATATTTTGGCAGAAACTAGACAAAGCACATTTCACTCACCTGTTTAAACAGCCTTCATTGGTTATGACACAGCAAATGTGATCTCTCAGACTACATTCAGCAGACATTTTTAAACAATTTATGCAAATAAGCCTAACTCTACTTGCTGAAGTCTTTATGTAAAAACAGGGATTCTTTTAAGATAATTTGTTCCTATAAAGTTAGAGTGTAAGCAAATTTCTGTTTTTAAAGATGCATTTACTTATAGATTATTTAGTTAGAAATTACTGACAAAAAAAATAAATACAGAGTTAAAGAGACAATGGGGGAAAAGACAGAGAGATCTTTCATCCTCCGGTTCCTCCCCAAATAGCCACAACAGTCAGACTGGGCCAGGCCAAAACCAGGAGCCAGGATCTTGACCCCAGTCTTGCCTGCAGTGTGCCAGACGCCCAAGCACCTGGGCCACCTCCTGCTTCCTTCCCAGGTGCATTAGCAGGGAGCTGCTAAGAAGAGCAGCCGTCAGAATGTGAACCAGTGCTCATATGACACATTGGTGTTGCAGGCACCAGCTTAAACCACTGCACCACAACATAGCCACCAGCTGGATTTCTTTTCCATTTTTCTTGTCACAATTCTTAAATGAAACTTGCCATTCCACACAGGAAGAAAATGACAATTTATTACAAATGTCACATTGGGAATATCTCCAGGGGCTGGCACCATGTATAGTAACCTAAGCCTCTGCCTGTGATGTTGACACACCACATGCCTGCTGGTTCATGTCCCAGGTCCTCCAATTCCAATCCAGCTCCCCTCTTCAGGCTCAGGATAGCTGCAGAAGATGGTTCAAGTTCACCCTGCACCCATAGGGAAGACTCGGGAGGCTCCTGGCTTCTGGCCTCAGATTGGTACAGCTCCAACCATTGCAGCCACTTGCAAAATCAACCAACAGATGGAAGATTCACTTTCTGTCTTTCCTTCTTACTATGACTTGGCTTTTCAATTAAAAAATCTTTTTTTTAAAGGAAGACCTCTAGCCTTTTTTTCATAATTTGTTTTTAAACAAACTGAACTTATTGAGTTCCACAGGTTTAATTTAACACAGAAAAAAAACAAAATATAAAATTTTCAGACTGTGTGACAGATAGAAATAATCCCATGTTCTATTATTTAAATGGTTATCACCAAATTTAGCAATATCAACAAGTTAGTAGCATTAACATACTGAACTTTATCCCCAGTTTCTCAACCTTTTAATTGTGTTCTGTCTTGAAATAGGTAAACACTGTGACCGTATCCCTGAAGACAGAGGCATTCACATTGAGGACCGATGGTGTTAGCAATGTAGGCACTTTGTCTTCGCTGTAAGTATCTTAGATACAACGCCATGATCTTAAGTCATCTATTCCTACACTCAGAGATTGAGTTTCTATACTGAAATGACAAAAAAAATCATAAGGAAGTTTTCTGTCCAAGTGTCCTCATTCTTTCAAAGGCAGACTGAGGTGGAGGTGGGGAGTGGGAGAGGAGGGAGCGTGTGTTAGAGAGAGAGCTCTCTGCTTTAGCTGCTACACTGTTGAAGCCAAGAGCCAGGATCTCAGCTGCTCCCGCACAGCTCACAGGAATCCAAGGACTTGGGCTGCCATCTGTGCTTCCTAGGGCACATGTTAGCAGGCAGTAGAATCAGGAGAGTCACTACTTCGACCAAGCACTCTAAATTGGGATACATACGTCCAAAGGAGCATCTTACTCTTTTTGTAAAATTTTATTTTCAAAAACCTTTAATGGGGGTCAAACTCAAATCATCTTCAGTGTGGGTTCAGTCCACCTTTTCAAGCAGATGACCAACAACCACAAACCCCCTATTCCATCCATACTAGTGTATTAGCTGTCTTCTTCTGAAATGTATTTCCTTATTTGTACATATTACCAATTATTTGAGAAATAATCATCACATCCTGAGTGATTAAAGACTTCTGATTCATCAGTACAAATCACAATTCTTTAAATTACATATTAATGCATTTCTCTCGAACAATTTCACGTCAATAAATCCATAGCAACAAAAAGTTGTTTTCTAAGGCATCTAAAATATCAGTAAATGGATAACCTTTCACAGTTGCTACAACAGACTTTCAATTCATCATGAAGTACATTTTAACTCAACTTATATTGTATTTTGATTTATTGTACTTACTTAATAAGAACAGTGTTAAAATTTAATCAGCTTTGTGATTTAGTGATGTATGTAAACAAAACAAATTTTTCATAGATGACATTATATTATGAAAAAAGAAACCTAACAGAAATTATATTCTTCATTGCACAAAGACAATAAATTTATTTGAAAAGTGGCATAATCTAGAGTTTCATTCTCATCATGAAAGCTAATGCTTTATTAAAGGAAAATAAATAAAATACTGTGGCAATAAAAAATTTGTAGAAATGACAAAGAGGTGGTCATTTTCAGTACATCTTTTAATCTTATTTTATATCTGAACACACTGCTCAATTCAAGCTTGACTTCTGGGCTTTGCTGACCCTTTAAACATGAAATTAATATTTCTTCTTATATTATTTATCAGGTTCACTTGAAAAGGTTTTCTGATAAAAATCAAATGAGGTCACAGAGGGATAATTTAGACAAAATTTTCTTCAAAATATTTCTAAATAAATCTCTAACAAGAAATGTTAGAGAATGTTTCCATTAAATCAAATAATTGCATCTATTTACAATGAAGTAAAACCATGGGTTATCGTAAAACCAGAAGAAACCTTCAGAAGCATACATTTCCAAGGGCAATTTCTCTCATGTAATAGTTTCCCCAGTCCAACTCAATGTATATTCCCAGAAAAATCTCAGAAAGATGTTACAGGTTAGAGAATGTTTATATTGTATTGCAGACAATACATAAACACAAGGAAAGAAAGCCAATCAACTTCACCGTAGTAGCAAACATGGGCAGCCACACACCATTGCTAGTCTTTAGTTTCCGACCTGAGAACACACTTACCCTGAAAAGCTGCCGCATTCCGAGATATCAGCAACTTCAACGTGGAGCTGGATGCTTGAAGCACCTGTTGCATATCTTGGCGAGCAGCAATTTGATATCTCTCCTCCATCTTCCTGGTACAACATGTCGATTTTCTGGATATGCAAACCTGAAGATCAGATCCTAGAACACAGGTAAATATTTTCCAGAATGATTATATGTCCATTTAACAAACATCACCATGTTACATGTCAGGCATTATAAAGAGCACTGTACATAAGGGGATGATGTCCTAAGTAAAGAGTTAGCTTACTAGATCTTTGAAAGAACATTAACACAACCAGGAACAAAAGAAACATTAACTCTTGATTCAAATAAGTTTGTTACCTTTTTGGTCAAACATTAAATATACTGCCTGAAGCCCCAGTGGTTAAGACACACTTACCGTGGTTCCCGGGTTCAAGGCCTGGCTTCTCTCGAGAGCCTAACTGCCTGCTAAGCTGGGTCTTGGGAGGCCATGGTTGATGGCAAAGTGATTGGATATCTATTCTCGGTAAGGAAGATCTGGCTTGAAATTCTGACATCAGTTTGGACATCCAAGCCAGGATGTCCAGGCATTTGGAGAGTAAATCAGTAGATAAGAGTCCATTTTTCTTTCTGTGTGTCTCTGTCTGTATCTCTCCACATGATATGTATTCATAAATACACAAGGCATATGCACAAGAGAAATAACTATTATATAACAGTAACTCATGAAGAAGGGGGTTTTTTTTGTTTGTTTACATTCCTATTTCAGGGAAAATTATTTGAGCCAAATATGTTAGAGAATTACACAGAAAAACAATTGTTTTTTCCTGAGGAAATGGAATTGAAACTTCGTATCAACTAAAGGTCAAAAGAGTTTACCTCATTTCTTTCTCTCCATCATATCTGTGCTTCTTGTGGGCTATGGTATTATCTGCAATAATGCCTTGACGGAGGATCAAGGCCTCCACAGGATCAACCCAACTTCTACCTAGAACACAGCTGGCAAGAGACCATCCCCAACAATGCGAGCACTTCTTACTTGCACGGTCAAATTTTGTTTAAATCCAATGAAACTCACATAAAATGAAATTATTCCTATGTGAAAATTTCATATTTTTCAGAGAAATTACTAGTATGATTAGCAATACTCATTCAGAGTATTGACTCAGAGTCAGCAGATCTATATGTAATAAAAGAGGGAAAGATGTGCAGCTAGGCCTGAAGCAGAAATCCCAACCAGAGTACGATGTGAGGCCAGAGGCAAGCCAGGGTTACCCAGATTTTACACAGCGCTTCTGACCACTTGATGGACATGGCCTGACACAGTTATTCCACTATTCTAGAATGTACAGAAAAGCGCTGACTCTTAATGTCTGGGGAACTTCCTGGCTCCTAAATTAGTCCTTCATGGAACAATATTAGCTCAACATAAGCAAAATATGCACGTGCATGCACACATAGAGAAACACACAAAAATGCATACAAATAACAACTTCTTTTCAAATTCCTTCTATGCTTTTATATAGTGTCAGCATCAAGACATTTGAATCACTCTGAACATCCTGTCAACAGAAGATACTGCCGTTTATGTTTTGGCTTTGGTTTCTTAAGATTAGACAACAAATGACAGCATCTGAGCATTTTACAAAAGCTAATAGCCATAAAATATGTATGTGTCACAGTGGGTAACACGTTGGCAATGGCTTTTCATTTATCTTTCCTGCAGCTACACATAAGCAAATTCGACTTCAAGCAAAGAAAGAAAACATAGCTAACTTCACAACTTCATTTCAAAATAGGAGTGAGGGATTACCATTCAGAGAAAAAGCAACAATACAGATGAGAAAAAAAAGAACCAATGGGTAAGTGTGACAGTTTACATCCTCACATAATACAGGAATAACTAACGGAGGAATCAAAACTAACAGATCATTGCAAATAGCTCCCCAGAACTAAAATGTCTAACCCTTGTTCACTTGACTACATTCCGAAGCATGGCCTGCATCTAAGCTTGGCCCCTTCCTTCCTCCTGCTTCTCTGGACTCACCTCCTTGAAACTGCTAATGAACTCTTCATTTCAACTCTGGGCTTAGTTGAGATCCTCAGATTCATCAAGCTTCCTTTGTCACAGAGCCATCCTTCCCTCTGTCTGGGACCCTCTGGTGCTATGAATCCACACAAGCAGCAAACACACTATCACCTATTTCATCCCCAATTATTTGTCCTTCAACTTTCATCTAAGGAAAATATCCTTAACTTTGTTGGTAGCTCATATCAGAGTAAGCACTCAGAAAGCCACATATTTCTCTACTATACTTATCATGGGTTCAATTTTATACCCTGAGGTGGCTATGAATTGATCAGTTCCCTCACCTATATTGTAAAGCTTCCAGTGGGAGAATTTTTTGCTCCCTCTAGCACAAGTCTCAAACATATCACCTAATTAATGTTTGTAAACAATTTCATTAATTAACAAAAGAGTGGAGATTCTACCCCACATATGGCTCAGTCAGCCTATGATATGTCTTTTATTATCACTACATTTTACATATAAGGAAATGAAGGCCAATTGAAAACTGCCAGTGTCACAAACCACATACTGCGACTTATTGGAGCTGATGTTTGGAGACAAGCAGGTTGGTCCTCATTCTCTTTGTCATCATGCTACTGAGAGGAAGCAATAATCTTAAAGTTATAAATGGTTGTTAAAAATATATGCCATTCTCTTTTTCTGTTTTGAAAGCAAGCATTTGTTTGGTAGCTTGCAAGAAAATAATATCCAAAGAGTTTTAATCCAAATAAAATGGGATAAAATATAAAGTTATCACTTGCCAAATTTTAAACAGTGGTAAGTACACTTAGAAAAGCATGTATCATCCTAAACACAATGTAGGCGGGAAATCATCAAGTCTCAGTTAACTGTGAGTAATTTAGACAATTTAGTACAAATACATTCTTCAAATTGATGAGAGCCCGGGTTGATTGAATCAGACTTTCAATTACAATCTCAGAAGTTTGTAAAAACCACATAAAATTAAATTCCCAAACAAATCAGGATAATAATTCAAAGACCAACTTCTCTCTAAATGACACATTTTCAACAGCGTCACCTACAAGGCATTCTGAAGTAGCTCACAAAGTCACAGCAGAAGGGGAAAAAACAACAACAAAAAGTTCCCTTGCCTATTATCTCGGGCTGAAAGACAAGAATGAGCGAAGTCCTCATGGAAAGCACCATGTCTACATTTTACTCACAGGATAAAAGAACAAAGAACATACTAAGATGCTTGTTGATAGAAAGCCCACACTGCAGTTCAATTGTTGTAAACAGACACAAAAAAGTAAAGCTAGAGTGAATTTAGATAGACACTTCATGGTAACAAAAGGTATTTTAAAAAGATTTCAAAGCCTGGTTTCAAGAAGTACATGCTCTCAGAATGATAGGAAAGAACAAGAACACACAACCCAGGCTGTCAGCAACAACCATGTCTCTAAACAGAAAATTAAACTCCACCTGAAATAAAACACTAAAAACAAAACAAAATTTAAAATAAGATAGTAGGGGGCCTGTGTCATGCATGGTATGCCGAACCCCTGCCAGCAGTGCCAGAATTCCATATAGGCGCAGACTCAGGTTCTGCTGGTTCCACTTCTGACTCAGCTCCCTGCTTATGGCCTGAAAAGTAGCAAAGATGGCTCAAGGCCTTGCCCTCGCATCTGAATGGGAAATCCAGAAGCTCCTGGAAGCTGACTGTGGCCAGCTGGGGAGTACATCAGAAGACGTAAGTAGGTAGGTCGGTAGGTAGGTAGGTAGGTAGGTAAGAAAGCAGGTAGTTAAGTGGATTGGTAGGTAGGTTGGTAGGTCGGTAGGCTGGTAGGTAAGTAAGAAAGCAGGTAGGTAAGTAGGTAAGTGGGTAGGTAGGTAGGTAAGTAGGCAGGTAGGTAGGTAAGAAGTAGGAAGGTAGGTAAGTAAGAAAGCAGGTAAGTAGATAAGTAAGTAAGCAGGTAGGTAGGTAGGTAGCTGGGAACACAGACACACAAATTGATCAATTGATCTGTCTTTCAAATAAATACACTTTGTACCAGAAATGTGAGTATTTTTTTCTTGATTTTCCACCAAAAATCAGCAGTATTGGTTAACAGTTCTTCCTTTCTGCTCTCGAGGCTAAGAAAACAGACATCTATCTGTGTAACCTTTCAATAGGTTATGACAGGTGCACCTGCACGCATTCTGGAAAAACAGAAGCTACAGTAGCATACGTTACATTGTCTCCAAACATGCATGTAAAATCTGACAGCACTAGTAAAAAAAAAAAAAAACTATCCCCAAAATGATGTGAGCAGATATTCTCACAGATTTCAAAATATGCAAAAGGATAACACAAACCAGGAACAGCCGAAAGATCTTCAGCATAACAGAAACTGGGAAGGAATGAGAAGCAGGCAGAGGAAGCGCAGTCAGAGAACCAGGGGAGAAGCACAGCAATGTCAACAGAAAGGGAGCAGACAAGCTAAATCGAAGGTATCAGTTGAAACTGAGAGTAATTTACCCTCTCCAGGATTTAAAGTGTGCATCAGACCCCAACAAAAAGGGATGTGTAAGAGCGAGCTGCCCCAACCCCTACAAACTCTCCAAAAGAACTATCAGTGCTCCATTCCAGCACAGAATCCCACACAGAGGAGAACCTTCTGGAAGTGTGATTCAATCCCACACAGAGGAGAACCTTCTCGAAGCGGGGTTCAATCCCACACAGGAGACAACCTTCTGGAAGTGGGATTCAACCCCACACAGGAGAGAACCTTTTCGAAGTGGGATGCAAGCTCAGCAGAATACAGATCCAAGAGACACAGGAAGAGGAGATCTAGACCAGAGGAAGATCTCTAATGTACAGGTTATTCTTCAACTTCTCTCAATCTGAATGTTAGGAAAATTAATTCAGATTTTAAAAATGCATTATGCTATTACAAAACAAGCTTAAAAAATCATGACACAAGAGAGAAAAGCATGAATACAAATTGGAAAAAAAATAAATAAGGATAACAGTACTCAAAAAACAAACGTGAAAGAGAAAATTCAAAATGAAGTCTCAATTAGAGGAAACACAAAAATCAGCCACATAAAAATAATGTCTTGAAAAAATAAAAGACGTGAGGGGGCTGGCACTGCGGAACCAAGTGCAGGCAGCATCCCTGCTGCTCCACTTCCTGGCCACCTCTCTGCTGATGCACCTGGGAAAGCAGCAGGTGGTCTTGAGCTCCTGCGTCTGTGGGGAAGACCTGGAAGAAACTGCAAAGCTCCAGCTCCTGGCTATGGCCTGGCCCCTACTGCAGCCATTTGAAGAGTGAAACAATGAGTGGGTGTCTCTTTATTTCCCTCCCCCCTCTGTAACTCTGCCTTTCAAATAAAATAAATCTTTAAAAAATAAGAGTTCTGAAAAATCATGAAGCTCCTGCTTCCAATCAGCTCAGCTCCAGCCATTGTGGCCACTTGGGGGTGAATCAGTGAATGGAAGATATTTTTCTTTGTGTCTACTCCCTGTATATCTGACTTTCCGATAAAAATAAATAAATCTTTGGGGATAAAAAAGTAAGGAAACTCAGAATGTACAAAGAAAAAGGCCGATGATTGGTGCAGATTCTCTCAAGCCATGGCTAGGAAGGATTTTAATACAATGTTGGCAGGAACTTAATCACAATCATACTAGTGATTTCTTTCCTTAAAATTCACTCCAATGACTATCTTGAGAAGCGTTCTTTTTTTAAAAGTTTATTTTTTAAAGATTTATTTATTTTTATTGGAAAGGCAGATATACAGATAGGAGAGACAGAGAGGAAGATCTTTCGTCCGATGATTCACTCCCCAAGTGAGCGCAATGGCCAGTGCTGTGCCAATCCAAAGCCAGGAGCCAGGAACTTCTTTCCAGGTCTCCCACGTGGGTGCAGGGTCCTAAGGCTTTGGGCCGTCCTCAACTGCTTTCCCAGGCCACAAGCAGGGAGCTGAATGGGAAGAGGAGCTGCTGAGATTAGAACAGGCGCCCGTATGGGATCTTGGCACATTCAAGGCGAGGACCTTAACTGCTATGCTATTGCGCCAGGCCTGGGAAACATTCTTGTAAATCATAATTAGGGCTAGGCTGAAACTATTGCAAAGTAGTTAGAGAAAATACACATATTTACTATTAATTTTATATTCAATGCAATTTAGAAGGTAACTGAAAGAAAGAAAAATCTAGGATGATATTCAACTTTTAGCCCAATAAATTAGATGACTGTTTCCATTAACAGAGAACGGAAACACATAAGTGGCAGGTTGGCAAATAGACATTGATTCAACTTTGGAAATGAGTGTATCCATCAGAGATGTGGAAATAATAACTGAATATGAGAAACTGGTGTCTAGAAAGAAAATCCAGATTAAAAACAAATTTATGTATTTGAAACAAAAGAAGGTATTGGGGTCTCCTGTCCCGCTGAAGAAATCACCCAACACCGGAGAGCGTCTCAGAGGCGCTTTATTCAGACCTTCTGTTATGTCCGTTAATTCCGTTACGCAGAAGCTCCTCCCCCCGCCAAGCCCCTGGCTTATATGTCAATCCTATCCAATCAGCTTAAAGCTCACCAAAGCATACCAATCAGGGCAAAGGGCCAATCACAGGGCAGGAAATTGTCAGTGCCCCAACAAGAAGGTACTAAACAGTGAGGGTTTTCTCTCTGTTTCTCCTCTCTACTCAATCTTTCAAATAAAAATAAAATAAATCCTAAAACAAAATTAAAAAGTGGGGTGGTATAGGGTAAACCTCTATGTGCAGCACATGCATCTTACACTGTCTCCAGTTATTGATCCAGCTGATTCACTTCCAATCCAGCTCCTGGCTTATTCCTTGGGAAAGCAGTAAAGGATGGTTAAGTTCCCTTGGGTCCTGTACCCATTTTGAAGACCAGAAGGAGCTCCCTGGCCCCTCTCTTTCTTTCATTTTTTTCCCTTAGCTCTGCCTTTGAAGTGAAAATAAATCTTGAAAAAAATAATAATACAGGTTTTAGAAAATTCTCTAAGCACTTAACTTCAGGTTTCTCAATTCAAAATACATCTGAAACAAAATAAATAGGTTTGTATTCAAGAGCTATAGCCAATAGGACCAATAGGATGCTTAGCAGCATCTTGAAACTCTTCAAATAGATGCAAAACGTTCCACTGGGTATAGTCCCTGCTGGATGAGAAACCCTGACCAAAACAAAGCCTCAAGCCCGGACTCACCCTGCCAGAGTCTGAGAAGGATCTGTGCTTCATGACAAAGGGAAAGGAGGTGAGAAGGAGACAAAGTGTCACTTCCCACACTGCTTTAAGAAGAGGGAAACTGATCCAGCTCCCTGTTGTGCAATGGGAAAGCAGCAGCAGATGGTCAAAAGCCTTGGGATCCTGAACCTGCATGAAAGACCAAGTGGGCTCCTGGCTCCCAGCTTCAGATCAGCTCAGCTCTGGCTATTATGGTCACCTGGGGAATGAACCAGCGGATGAAAGACCTTTCTCTCTCTCTCCTTCTCCCTGTAGATCTGCCTCTCCATTAAAAATAAATGAAAATTTTAAATAAAGGAAGAGAGAAATATGCTACACTTGCATTCAAGTACACTATGCATTTGAAAAAATATAAGCATTCAGACTATCATTCTGATCATCCCATAACTTTTAATGATTTTATTTATACAAGGTGAACATGTTTTATATATTTCACATATGAAGATTTTGTGTTACTTCCGCCTTATCCTCCCTCTGACCCTTGCTCCCAATGTCCCTTCTGGGGTTTTTTTTTCCCCACAATAACATTCTTTGCTGGTTTAAAAATCACAGGTTTATCCCTCTACTACGTGAAGAATTCAGGAGAATCAAGATGGCAGAATAGGGCAAGAACATGATTAAAAAGATGGAGAAACATTAGCCAGTGTGAAGCAGAGAGGGAACATTCCAGGAAATAAAGGAGGACAGAATGAAAGCACAGGGGCACCTGAAGACAGATACCCCAGCGGCATGCAGTGAGCAGCAACAATCTGAATTGCACTGGCAGCCAGGACTCCACCAGCAGCCAGGATTCCACGAACAACAACACGGGAAGGGATGTTTATCAGGAGTTCCAGAGGTGAACCCAGACAAAGAACTGCTTGTCCTGCTGATCTGCTGGATTTGACAAGGAGCAGAGATAGATCAGCAGGTCCCAACCAGGCGGTGTGGGAACAGGGTGAATTTCACAGCCTAGTCCACCCGTTAGAGCCTAATGAGGCACCATTTTTTGCAGGGAGTCAAAGGCTGTAGAACAGGACTGTGCTTGCACTGAGCTGGGCGTAAACTCATTTCTGGCTCAGCAAATTGCAACAACATGGCGTCCTACAGGTTCCACCAAAAATAGGTCTGTGAAACCTCAGAACTGGTAGCCAGGAGGTCAAAAACTCTAGTAGTGGCACATCAGATGCCATTTTGTACAGTATGGAAAAACTTTAAGACTGCAGGCACAACAGTTAGCTGTGCATGAGCCGAGCTCAGCGAGAACTCACTGAGCTCACGGCATTGCACTGGTCCCACAGGAAAATAATACCAACTATGGCACTGTAGGAGTCAAAATAGGTCCATATGGCCCTCAGACCTAACTGCCAACAGAGCTGATCTTCCAGCAAAATCAGGACCACCAACAACCTAGATGTAAATAACTCCTGGTGTCTACTTAATCCTGGGACCTACTCCAACTGGAAATGGGAGAAAGATTGTACAGATAATGATGCAGCCTCAGCACAGTATCACTGGAGGTAGAAAATGGTAGCTGGGGCAACAGAGACCATGGTGGAAGTCTAACATAAGAACCTGGACCTGGAACTCACTGGAGGGAGAGGCACAAGTGACTGCAAACAAAGAGATGTGTACCAACCGAAATAAGTAAAACCAAATTGTAGCTCTGTGGATGACACTGCTTAAAAACCTGCCCTAAGGAGAAGAATCTAAGCGAAGTACAATGACCAAGAGCAAAAGAAGAGACAAAAGCACAATGAACATTACTGAAGACTCCCCTGAAAAAGAACAAAAGCCTTTGCCAACCTCAGAGTTCACTAAGGAAGACATCAAGAAAATGGGCGATACAGGTTTCAAAACACTTGTTATAAAGCTTCTTATCAACTATGAAAAGCATGTAAAGCAAGCATTCAAAGAATTTAAGGAATATGTCATACTGCAAATCAAATGAAAGTGGGTATATATCAGAAATTAAGAATACAGTGCAACAAATAAAAAGTAGAGTGGAGAGTTTCTAAAATTGAATGAATGAAGCAAAAGAAAGAACCTCACAATTGGAAGATATTTCCTGCCACCAGCAGGAAACAAACAGCTGGAAGCAGAGCTGAGTCAAGCTTTAAAAAGTATTCAAGAATTGGCCCGGCGCGGTGGCGCAAGTGGTTAAGTCCTCGCCTTGCACGCCCGGGATCCCATATGGGCGCCGGTTCTAATCCCGGCAGCCCCGCTTCCCTTCCAGCTCCCTGCCTGTGGCCTGGGAAAGCAGTTGAGGACGGCCCAAAGCTTTGGGACCCTGCACCCGCGTGGGAGACCCGGAAGAGGCTCCTGGCTTCGGATCGGCATAGTATCGGCCCGTTGCGGCTCACTTGGGGAGTGAATCATCGGATGGAAGATCTTCCTCTCTGTCTCTCCTCTCTGTATATCCGCCTTTCCAATAAAAAATAATAAAAATAAATCTTTAAAAAAAAAAAAAAAGTATTCAAGAATTGAAAGACACTATTAAAAGGCCAAATAAAAGAGTTATGGGAGTCCCAGAGGGTGCAGAAAGAGAAGCTGGATTTAAAATGTATTTAACAAAATTAAAAGAAAGTTTTCCTAATCCAGAGAAAGAATTGGGAAACAAAATCCAGGAGGAGCACAGAACTCCCAACAGGGTTACAGGGTTGATCAAACACGATATTCATCAAGATGCATGATAATCAAGCTCTCTTCAATCGAACACAAGGAAAAGATCCTTAAATGTCACCTAAAAAAAAATCAATTCACATGTAAAGGAATGCCAGTTAAGTTCACAGGAGACCTCACACAGGAAACTCTACAAGCCACAAGAGAATGGAGCGACATATTCCAGATTCTAACAGCAAAACATTGTCAGACCAGGATAATGTACACAGCAAAGCTTCCCTTTGTCTTTGAAAATGAAATAAAATTCTTCCACAGTAAAGAAAAGTTAAAAGAATATGCCTCTTCTAAACCTGCCATACCAAGGGTACTTAGAGATGTTCTCTTGACAAAGAAGCAGAATAGCACCCACCAAAACCAAAGGTAAATGGGAAGAACATCCCAGTATAATAACAACAGAAGGCTAAATGACAGGACCAATATACCACCCATTCATATTAACCCTGACTACAAATGGCTTAAGCCCATCAATCAAATGTCATAGATTAGCAGACTGGCTTCTTTAAAACGCCATCTATTTGTTGCCTAAAGGAGACAAATATCATCAAAGAAAGATCAGCGGAAAGTGATCTTATGGATTTTGATGTTTGAGGGTTTAGTTTCATCTCTTCAAAACTCTTTCTCATTAACTTTTTCAATGACTCACAGATCATACAGTAGCATCATTTTCTTCAAGAAGGTTCTTGATTTCTTTTTCATTTCCGCAGCAGCACATTAGTCATTCAATAGCATGTTGCTTAACTTTATATGGCATTTTTAATTTCTTTTTTCTTCTTGTTGTTAATTTTATTTTGTGGCTTTTCATTTCACAGGGTGTACAGTAACTATGTAATGGAGACTATCATATCCAGATGTGAGGACACAATGCAGTATGCATCTCTACTTCCATATCAATAATGGACTTCCAATGAATCTGTTAACTATATCTTGACAATAGCATGCTAGACTCTCTGCCACTGTCCATGCTCACAATGACAGATATATGACTGTTTATGAAAAACTATATTATCACAATAATATAGAGGAACTCAGTGAAGGGGGCATACTCTTGGGGAGGGGGTTAGGGAAATCCCAGGGCTGAGGGAACTGTATCAAAATGATAATGATAATAATAATAAAAGTAAATATTTTTTAAGAAAAGGAGAATTCAACAGATACTAGGTAGAAAAAACAAACTGTTGTCCCATAACACTTAGAACCAATTCATGAGCAATCACATTGCAATGGCAATTCTGTTAACCATTTCATATTGCTCAGCCTTGAACTAAAAGATGCTTAATAACTTAAGTGCTTATTCCCTTTAACTTCTGCCTCTTCTGACCAGAAGGGCAGCCCAGGGGATTCCTAATGGCATTCTGCAGTCTCTGCCTTCTCGAGTATTTGCTTACCCAAGCTTAACTGATCTTATTTCTCTCCCAAGGCTAAAAATTCCATTAGGATGAAGATCACTATGGCTTCTTTCCAAATATACTGAAACCAGCACAGTGCCAGGCACAAAATATCCTCAATATGGGGCTGGTGCAGTGGCTCGGCATGCTAATCCTCCACCTGCAAGGATCTGCAGCCCATAGTGGCACCAGATCCTGTCCTGAATGCTCTACTTCGAATCCAACTCTGTGTTTATGACCTGGGAAAGCAACGGAAGTCACAAAGAAGCTCCTGGCTCTCAGCTTCAGATCACCTCAGCTCTGGCAGCTGTGACCATTTAGGGAGAGAACCAGCGATGGAGGACCACTCTGTCTGTCGCTCCTTCTACCTCTGTAAAAATCCTTCAAATAAAAATAAATAAAACTTTTTTAAAAAAAAAAAGGCTTCAGTAAAGACTAATATGCCTTCCCCTTTTCCTTACTGGGACATAGAATATTCTGTGAGAAATCCAAGATGATACTGTCTTTGCTCAAAATTAATGCTACATTTAAATATATATCCAGGAAGAGCTGTTGCTAAAAGCATCAACAACTGGTTCAGTAAGCTATTTGAAAGAGTGCTTGTGTTCACCCCATTTAAAATTTTTCAAATTCTCTTCATAATAATGTATCACTGTATTTTATAACCACTTTATTGTATGGAATACTGGCATTGTCCCAAACAGTATATGACAATATTACTCATTAAAATGAAAAAAAGTTTTTCAAAGAATAATAATTGTTGCAGCTTTTTTTTTTATAATTGGGGATGATTCAAAACAAGTAACTTTAAGAATCGACCAGTTTAGAAAAATGAGGCCAACACAACATTCATAAAGAGAACAGCAATGCTGTATTTCATCTATACAAATGGCACCATCGATCTTTGAGCAAATAATGTGCTCAGAGCTATTTTTCCAGCCATGCTCAATTAATGTTCACAAAATCACACACTTAAATCTTTATTTTCATAGCCAATAACAAGCATTTCTAATATGGAAGAGTCTTGTCTGTGTCCATGAAACAGAATAAAGTTCTGCTAAACAGAATTCTTTCCCAGACTTAGAATCATCAATTTAGTGACATTGGTTAACACTCTGCTACTATCAACCAGCACAGGAGACAAGCTACTTAGCATGTTTCCCAGGCGATCCATATTTTCACAAATGACTAAGATCGCCTTCTCTTTTTCTCCCATTATGTGGGTGACATACTTTCTTTATCCATTCATCCACTAATAAACATTTAGTATTAGGAACTGGCATATGCAGTCACAGAGGCTAAACCCAAACGCCTTAAAATCAAGAGAGTGTTAGTGATGTAACTTCAAGTCCAAGGACCATATTAGACTGATGTTCCAGGTCAGGCAGACAGAGGAAATTCAACTCTTTTTTTGCTGTTTCTTCTATTTGGCCTTCAACAGCCTGAGTAATGCCCATTCATCCCCCCAAATCAAGTGTTTATGTCTTCTGGAAACATCCTTGCAAACACTTTCAGAAAATTAATCATCAACCTCTGGCAGCTTCTGTATTCATTGGGTTACTGCCTTTTGCTCCTTTATTTTCAAATTCTACAAGCCACTTATTTCCCAGCTATGCTTTTTATGGACTACTGCCTTTGGATACAAGGAAAATGTGATCCTGCCCCAAGCTTCCAATTCACCCCTCCTAATGGGAGTGAAACCTCAGCAGGATCCACCTAACGCCAGTCATAGTGACCCTAAAATCCTCCACCAAGGTGGCACGACACTCATGTTCAAAGCTGACCAAGCTTCAGTTCTCATCTTTCCACCCTATGGCACACTTGGCTAGCCCTGCATCTGAGTTATGACCTTGCGACTACAGTAAGGTTACAGATATGTAAACTTTGAAGTAAATCCTTTAAAACAATTAGGCTAGACTTCCTCACAGTTTAGCCATACCTGTTCTTTCCACTGGCTTTCTAACAGCAACCCCAAGAGCAGACTTAAGATCCCCATATCCACTGAAATGAAACCACCCTTGCAGCCTGGAATATTCAACTCCTGAAAGTCATACAGAAAAATAAAAGCTTGAAGTTACACTATATTGAAGTTACACTATATTCTACTATCAGTTGCAGCATTTTAGCCTGCTCCCTAAATAACATTGTTTCTCTAGTCTTACATTCTTCCACATCATCCTGCTGCCAGGATAAAGAATTTAACAGAACAATATCACCATATTGTGCTAGCTTAAACTTCTTTCATGTATTCTTCAAACAGTGTTGGCCATTAAAAAAATAATAATAAAGTTGGGGTGTGGAAGAAGGTTCTTGCACCAAGATAATCACAGAGAGATAAGACAAACTACTTCATTAAAATAAAGATCCCAACATTATTGAATCGTTTCTAAAGGTCACTTCCAGGTCTTCTCTCGTGTGCTAAAATGTAAGATTCTTGCTTCGCCTGCCAGTTGGATTCACCTCATACCATCTACACCAATTTCATTAAACAGTTTGCAATCCTCTGAACACAGAGTGCTATTCCATTTTTTCCATGACTTCCTGCTATTTCTCTTTCAAGTAAGCTTGGCTTTTGACCTCTCTTTTCAACTTTTTCTTAGAAACATTCTCTCATTCTGTATTCAGTTTATTCTTTTCTGAGGGCCCCTGTCAATATTAACCAATCCCTACTTGGTTTCCCTGTTTAATTCTATTCAGAGATCACTTTCACAGCACATAAAATGTTTTGCAGTTGTATCCTATTTATCCCTTCTTATTCTAAACTTTCAGCTTTTTTAAGGATAAAAATCATATGTCTCTTTTTTTACCCAGTAATGAATTAATCTGGATATTCTCAGTCTGAACTGTTCTGAAGATGAGCTAACTTGTTTTATGAAAACAGATGTGCCTCACTGGTGAGAGCTGGAATGGATGCAAGCCAGTCAGGTAGAGCCAAAGTACCCACCAGCGAACGCTGGAATTAGAGGTAAGTCGTGCAGGATGGGACCAAGCACCCAGCACTGCAACCAAGATCCAGGTCTGGGAGGTTATCTTATATGAAAACCTGGGGACCTCTCCTGTTAAGCAGCAGCTCCCACTGGTGAGCATGAGGGCTGAGGCCAGGGACAGCTTAGACCAGGCTGTACTGCAGTATCTGTCCGTATTTATGGGCCAGGTCAGGGTCAGTCCACAGCATCCATCCAAGAACCATAATGGGTGCAAACTGGATCACATTGGGCTGTAAAACCTACCAGTTTACATGCAAGACAGAAGCTGGCCAGCTGGACCTAGGCTGCAGCACCTTCCAGAGAATGCCAAGGTGGGGCAGGTCATACCAGACTGGGCTCCACCAGCACACACAAGACCTGGAGCTGGGGGTGAGCCTAGTAAGTAAACCTCAGAGACTCCTATGCTAGGTCCCTGTTCAACCTTGTGAGCATGAGAGCTGGGCCAGGGTTGGATCAAGCTGGGCAAAGATGCAGCACCCATCGGTCTGAATGTTAGCTGCATTTAGGGAAGGGCCGGGCATATGCAAGAGCCATAATAAACAATGGACTGGCTCAGCTTTACCACAGAATTCACCAGCAAGTGCTGAGACTGGGTGTAAGTCACGACAAGTTGGGTCACAATGTCTCTTGCAAGCACAAGACCCAGGGATGGGAGTGTGTCTAATAGCTAAACTGTGAGCACTCTTCTGTGGACTGCAGCTTCTGCTAGTAAGCATGAGAGCCAGGGCTTAGAGCAGGCTGGGCTGTACAAGGTGATAGCATCCACCAGCATACATGTGGGCTGGATCTGAAGGTAGGTCATGCTGAGCTAAGCCACAACACCCAAGGTTTTATACAAGAGCCAGATGGGATGCTGGATGGGCCAGATTAGACTGCTGCATACATCAGCACTCACAGGAACCAGGATTGGGCGTGAACCTGGTGGATCACCCCAATTGTACTGGTGTGTGCAACAGCTGGATTTTTGGCAGGCTGGGTTGAATTAGGCTGCATTACCCTTTGGTTTGCATGGGAGATGGGTTTGCAGGTGGAACTAAACAAGCAATTGCTTTCACTGGTATGTGCATACGCTGTTACAGGTGACAGATTGAACTAGACCCCACACTAGCTTGTGCATACAAGAATCAGGTCTGAGGGCACCCCAAATGACTTTTCTTGAGGGACTCACCAACTAGACCACTGGGCTCAAACTCTCACCACAGGGAAAAATCACAAGAAGTGTGGTCCGACCTTACAGTGCACCTTTCAGGAGTGGGACTCAGCTGCTGATGCCTGCACTGTGGAAAGCATGGCCAGAGGCACACAAGAGACATGATGGCCAGATCATCTAGAACAGCAGGGGATGTCAAGTGTCTCATCAAAGGATGGAAAGCTAAACAGGTTGGACATCTCTCCTCATCAAACTTTGGTAGCAAGGGTCTGGGTGTGTGGATGCACCATGGTGGACTCGGTCACCCACAGACCTTGAAAAGATTGTCTTATCCTGGTGCAGTGAAGCCGACAATATTTCAGAACTATCAAAATCACTCAAGTAACACCCTCAGAACATTTTCCGCCAGATCAGGGGTTTCTAAGATGACATCAACTGACTATCCCTCATCCCTGAGTGCTGATGTAGTTTGACAGCAAGGAATGGTTCCCTTCTTCCTCTCAACCCCACCATTCTGTCATATACAGAAGAAAAAAATCGGAAACATTTGTCCCACCCTCTTTCTTCCATATCCTGATAGTCAGTGGCCAGCATGGGCATACATCCTTCTCCACTATATAAACAACATTAAAAACAAAATATTTTAGAAGATGCCCATAAACCAGACAGATATTTTTAAATATTAGTTTAAAATGTGTCCAGGACTCGATGCAGTAGCCTAGTGGGTGAAGTCCTCGCCTTGCAGGTGCCAGGATCCCGTGTGGGTGCTGATTCAGTTCATGTCTCAGCTGTCCCACTTCCCTTCTGGCTCCCTGCTTGGGGGCTGAGAAGGCAGTGGAGGATGCCCCAAAACCTTCTGACCCTGAACCCACATTGGAGGCCTGGAGGAAGCTTCTGCCTCCTAGCTTTGATTTGATGCAGTTCCAGCTGCGGTGGCCACTTGGGGAGCGAACCAGTAGATGGAAGATCTCTCTGTATCTCCTTCTCTCTGCAAACCTGTCTTTCTGATAAAGATAAACAGAATCCTTATAAAAACATTTTTCCAAACTAAATCAAAATACTGACATATACAAAAATGTTGCTTTAAAAGATCTTATGCGGGATTAAATATTTGTTCTTTCTGAAGCATATAAAACAAATCAAAATTCTATATTCTTTGAAGTTAGACAAAAGGAAAAACAGGTGCACTCATGCTTACTTAGTGATTAAATAGCACAGTAAGCATACAAATCCCTTTCACTCGGGAAACAGGTTAAGGTATGAAGTAGATTCACCTCTCAAAGAGAGCTAATCCAAATACTGAAATCCAGGAAAAAGAAACAAGCCAAACAACACTTTGAAAGCAACTAAAGCACTGCTACTTTGCTTAAATGTAAATGAAAGAAACATTTAAAATACGAGTGTCTGACATACCGTTGACTGACAATAAATGTATGTGCCTTTCTCCCCCCACATACTTACATGTAACTATCCCATCTAAACAATAAGTAAATGCCTTATTTAAAAATTAACAATCTATCTAGATGCAGTCTCTTAACTAAACTGAGGCACCCTATTCATACTTGTCAGTTTTACCCCAGAGTTCATTATTAACTGAATACTGGTCAAGTATTCAATTAAGTCTCCACATCAACTCTGCATTGTTGTTTAACCTCTTTAGTACCTTTGCTTCTCCTGACTTATTCTCACACTGGAATTCCTTGAAACAGATGGCATTCCAATCATGGGATCATCTTCTCCCTTTTCCAAATCATATCCCTCGGTTCTCTCGTTTTGCCCAGTATTTTCCAAGCACTTGGAAGTACTTGCTCAGTCCGCGTCTTTAGAAAGCCCTGCTTCCTCCAGTTTCCATTGTCATGCTTCACTTTCTGCCTGCTTCCAAGCCTCCAAAAGCACTTTTTCTCATGCCAAGGAGGTCCTGCCCTGCAATGCCATGATGAAATAGATGTGCCTGCCACTGAAAGCCCCAAAGCCCCTGTAAATCCTTGGAAATCTATTCATCATGAGCCCATGATGAGCTCCCATCAAGATCTACTGCAGCTAAGACTTTAGCTTTGTCCTCTACGACTTTAGTGACATGCTTAGGATTTACAATCATTCAAAAGCTAGACACACAACTGACATCAGGAATCTTCTAAATTTCCCTAAATAGCTAGCAATGGTTTGGCATCTTTTTAGTCATTCATCATTTTATTCCACGTATTTATGAGGGATGAGGAAATAGTTTGTAGTTATTTCTAAGTTGGTATAGAAACTTTTAAATTTACAAAGTGGAGCTGGAGGCACAGATCAAAATTAACCCTATGTGCATCTGCGCATGTCAGCTAGATTACAAGTATTTCCCTCCCAACGTTTGTATCTATTAGTTCTCAGTGTTAAGAAGCACAACATGCCTCGTTATCTCAATCTTTTTTCTTATGACCATGAGAAAATCATTTTAATTTTATAAATCCAGAATTTTACCAGTATAACATTTCACTAATAAAATATAGCCACAAAATAATAATTAAAACATCTAAAAATCAATCTAGGACTTGAACTGAAAGCTTTGCATTTAACCATTGTATTATCCACTTCAACTCTGACTCAACACTGATTTTTCTACTGTTTCTGACTTAGTCTCTATCTTTCACAGCCATCAATGAAACCTCTAGTTAACCATTACTGTTATCTTCACTAAGTCTTTCCTGCTGCACTGACTCCCCAAAAAAAAATTTACACAAAACCCATTGTTTTCATATTTTATATGCACTACACAGAAGTTACTGTTCAATGAAGTACTTGGAGTTCATATTGGCTTGGCCAGAATCTATGTTTCTCTTCTTGACTTTTAGGATCTAAAAGTAATGTTGAGTTTCTTCTGGAATACTTTCTTAGGTACTGAGACATGATTCAGGACTCCCTGAATTAGGAAAGGATCATGAAGAAGATACAGTAGAGCAGATTTCCAAGATTCTGTCCAGTTTTGTTAATGTGCTCCTACGGTCCCCAGAGTGAAGCTTCCTTCCCATCTGGGCACTCTTATCTTCATTAAGGACATCATGAGCAGTACCTTTGCTTTGCTTAGCATTCCAGCCTTGTTAAGGTGTGTGACCTGATGAATTCCAACATGTGCATCACTATAAAAAATGCCAATGCAATCAATACTTTCCACATCCACTGTCTCAAGGCCCATTCTCCCCAAGGGACTCTGTCCTAGAAGCCAATGACAGTGAACCCATACTGAGCAAATGACTGTTTCATTAGCTGCAGAAAACTGAATGCTCATTGCTCCTTCTGCCATTCTTATCTTCAATGGAATTCATCATGCAGAAAATGTGTTAAATATTTTTGTCACTTGGATAATACTCCACCGTAGTTTTAAGCAAACAATCTATTTTTCAATTTTATGCTTACATTTACTTTTATGTTTTGAGAGATGGAGATTAAGAAAAGGAGTTCTATCTTTGAATAAATAGCAACAAGGTAAAACTTTCAAAAGCAATTAATTTCTTACAAAATGCCTCTGCTTTTACTATTCTGCTTTTAACTACATTAAAATTCACAAAATGTTTACTAAAAATCCTAGCAGGGCTCAGAGTATAAAAAGCTGTCAATAATATTATATTTTTCCTCTTCACAATATACTATTTTGTAATTGCAAACAGAAAGTATCTAGAGAGACATACCACACAACTTACAATTGTTAAAGGGAACAACACATGGTAAAAAAATAAAATAAAATAATAAAAACTTGGCCTGGTGGCGTGGCCTAGTGGCTAAAGTTCTTGCCTTGAATGCACTGGGATGCCTGTTCTAATCCCAGCAGCTCCACTTCCCATCCAGCTCCCTGCTTGTGGCCTGGGAAAGCAGTCAAGGATGGCCCAAAGCCTTGGGACCCTACACCCACATGGGATGCCTGGAAGAGGTTCTTGGTTTTTTTAAAAAAAATTATAAAAAAAATAAAAACTGTGAGGAGTACTTTACGATCAATAAAGAGAAGTTTCTAGACCAAAAACACTTACGGAAATTAGCTAGCAGATACTTTGAATGGAGCTTAAGAGGAAAAGGTAGATGATTCTGAAATACTTGGAAGCACTACTTCTTTACTAATTTTACCCCCAATGACCGTAAAAGGTAATGCTAAGTTGTAATGAATGGTAGAAATATGTTCCTGATACTATAATTCTGTGTGACTGAAGAAGATCATGCATTGCTTTCCAAGATCCGTACTTGCCTATTCTCCATTCTGAGACACCAAAAGATGCACCATAAATTTATTCAAGCATTATTATTATGAAGAGGAGAAAAAAATCCATTAAATGTGAACATTACCCTGGTCCACGAAAAATTCAAAGGCAAATAGAAAAACAAAGTCACAGAAAGCAATAAATGATATTGGATATGCTGATAGCCCAAGGGGTAACAAATATTAGGAAAAAATAATCAGCTTAAAACTGACTTCATATTATTCTCACTACTCTTAGTATTTTTATCCTTGGGTTCACATTCTTTTCCTATGATAATAATTTTCAAACCATAAGAACCCCTACACACTTACATAGACTTACAGTAAAAGAGCTAAAATACAAATATGTGCACAGAATATATAACTAACTGAAAACCATTAAAACACTAAATCGATTGATTTCTTCTGGCTCAAATCATTAGCTCTTCATGAAGTCTTATAATCCACCAAATAATCGAGGGCCAAAAGCATAAGAGCATATTAACTGTACAATCACAAGGAATGACATAGGAATAGCCA
This sequence comes from Ochotona curzoniae, assembly GCF_017591425.1. Taxonomy (NCBI): domain Eukaryota; kingdom Metazoa; phylum Chordata; class Mammalia; order Lagomorpha; family Ochotonidae; genus Ochotona; species Ochotona curzoniae. The sequence goes on from NW_024466502.1 coordinate 14,999,915, forward strand.
TATACAACATGCAAAAACCAAAATTATTCAAGCTATCAAGAATCCCAGGTCATTGTGTCCTTGTTCTCTTTCACAATTGGTTTAACTGAGATTTACAAATTAATAGATACCTGGCAAATACCTGGACCATTCTCTGTTATAAGCAGAAAAGATCACAACCTTAGTGACTGCCTCACTTTTCTACCTACACCCACACAATACCAAGAAAAGAAGCTTACTTTTTAAAAAAAAGATTCAGTTATTTTTATTAGAAAAGTAGATTTACAGAGAGAAGGAGACACAGTGAGATCTTCCATCCACTGGTTAACTCCCCAATGGCCACTAACTGAGCCAAATCAAAGCCAAAGCTGAGCCAATCAAAGCCAGGAGCCAGGAGCTCTTCCCACGTCTTTCAGGTGCAGGGTCCCAAGACCTTGGGCCATCCTCGATTGCTTTCCCAGGCCACAAGCAGGGAGGAGGATGGGAAATGGAGCAGCCAGAACAGTAATCAGTGTCCATATGGGATCCTGACACATCATTAGGGAAAGATTAGCCAATTGAACCATGGCACTAGTTCCAAGGAAAGCCTAAACAATTTCCCACTTGCCAAATTAGTAAATGTGTCTTAAAATTCTAATCTTATCATGGCATTTATGATAAAAGACCGGCCTTACTATTTCTCTTGAGATAAAGCCCAAAATCCTTAACTCACTCAGAAGCTTGATATGACTGACTACTCCTTCTCCTTCACCTCTTAACAATCCTCATTACTCTTCACTATGCCGAGCTGGGTCAGAGCACCACTGGCACACCCAAGACCTGTGGCTGGGAGCTAAGGGGATACCCTGGCTGGGTTGTGGTTTCCACTGGTGAGTGTGAGAGCCAGAATGGAGGCAGCAATCTGGGCTGGACATGACAGCAGTGTCCCTCCGCATGAGTATAGACTGGGCTTGGGTTGTGCCAGACTGGGCTATACTCCTGCACTCACTGGTGCTCGTGAGAGCCAGGGTGGATGTAGAATGGGCTGGGCTAGGTCTCAGCATCCAATAAACCATGCAAGAACTGTGAGAGTGGACAAACTATGGCTAGGCTATAGCACCCAACAATAAGAACTGGAATGGGTATGGGATGGTTTGGTGAGGCCACTGTTCCGGCCAGGACAGGAGGTGGACTAAGCTAGTATGAGCAAGATCTGCCACTGGGAGGAGACATGATAGAGGAACTGGGGGAACTCCTCTGTCAGGACACAGTCCCTACATATGTGCAAGAACCAAGGCTGGCAGTAGTCCAAGCCAGGCTATGGTACTCACAAGCACACATGGGGGTCAGTTCTGGGGGTGGGCCAGGCTGGGCCAATTCCTAACACTCACTGACAGATCTGGGAACCAGGACAGGGTACAGGACAAACCAGGTTGGGCCACTTTACCAGCCAATTCACAAAAGGGCCAGGACTTGGGGCTGGCTGGACTAGACTGAGCTGCGCAGTAAGATGCACACCTCTAGGCAAATGCTGAAGTGAGATGGGCCATGCCAGACTTAGCTGCAGCATCTACCAGCACACATGAGACCCTGAAGGTTTGGAGAGGAAGAGGACTGTGATCCCAGTAGGGGTTTGTGAGGGGCTCCCCTGTTGGGCCACTGCCCCTGCTGGTAAGCGTGAGAGCTTGGACTGGGGTCGACCAGGTTCTACAGGGCTACAACATTTGTTGGCCTGCGTGTGAACTGGGCAATGGGGAGAGCCAGGCTGGACTAACCAACTGTATCTGCTGGTACATGAATGAGCCAGAGTTAAACACAGGCTGGTTTGGCTTTGACACAGAATCAGTTGTCAAGTGCTGGGACTGGGGACAAATCCTGTCAAGCTAGACTGCAGAAACACCTGGAAAGTGCAAGATCCAAGACTGGGAGTGGGCCCAGTAGGAAACTGTGGGCACCTCTCTGATGGGTTGCAACTCCCACTGTTGAGCACAAGAACTAGGGCTGGGGAGGGCCTGGATAGACAGGCAGTGGCACCCACTGGCATGGGTATAGGCTGGATAGTGGAGTTGGTTGTGTTGAACTAGGCTTCAACATCCACTGATGTGTATGAGAGCCAAATGGGATGAGGGACAGACTGGCCAAGTCTGCTGTACCCACTGGTAAGCACAGGAACCAGGGCTAGGGGTGGGCTGGTGGAGGTTATTAGGGGTTACTACAACTAAACTACAGTTCTCACTGGTGTACATGAGGGCTGAGAGTGTAGTAGGTAGGCCAGGTTGGGTTGGGTCACCCACATCCATTCGTTTATGAAATACACAGGGTGGGAAACAGAACCAATCCAGCAACTACAACTACCAGTGGGTGCATAGGTTGATGTGGGTGACAGACAGAGCTGGACCCCATACTGGCAAGCACACAAAGGAAATAGGAGTCAGGTCTGGGATCACTTCAGAAGAGGTTTCTTTGGAGATTCCCTCCAACTGAACTACCGTATTCAGAACTCCAACCATGGGAAGAATCGCAGGATCTGTGGTCTAACCGTGGAATACATGCTGTCAGAGCTGGGCCTCCTCAGTGCCTTAGATGGATCAGTGGACAGCATGCCCAGACGTACATGGAGGATATGGTAGTCCATCGGTGTCTGAAGAGGACATCTGGTACCACAGTGAAGGAAAACAAACTGGTCAACTACCCAGCCAAGTGCTGACAGCAAATACTTGTGCGAATGGAGACTCCTAAGGTGGACTGTATCAGCCAATGGACTTTAAAAGATTTCCTCATCCTTGGATTGGTGAGATCAACGGCATTCCAGGACTATCGAAACCATTTCAGCAAAACCCTCGGAGTTTGTCCCACATCAGGGATCCTTGGATGATACTGCGTGGCTGGTCCCCATCCCCAGGTACTAAGGCAGTTGTGAAGCACAGTATGGCTTCTCCTGTATCTCCCCATCCTCAATCCCCCAAATACAGGAAGAAGAAAAAAGCAGAACTTGGAAACAATGGTCTCACCCACTTTCTCCTAATCCTTAACCATTCTGACCCTAATCAACTATGTAAACTTTATCAAAAATAATTTTTTTAAATCAATATATATAACTAGGATACTCTAATTACAGAAAATCACAGTGCTCAAAATAAACAACATTCTCACTTTAGGAGACAGAGAGATAACTAGGGATCTTGTTAATTCTTTCCATTGGCCTTGACAGTTCTAACAGTTCTGCTCTAAACATATACTTATGTCCCTTTCCCTTTTTTAAGATCACTTTGTCAGCTTATAAAAAATACCTCAGGTTAATTACAACAGGTGAACTCAGTCAAAAAAAAACTCCGTAGGTTTTCATAATCAAGCATTTTTCTCTCAAGGACCGTAATTCCCACAGCTTTAACCTACCAATACATGCCAACACTGTAAAAACTTGCTTGCATTTCTCCCAAGCAAAAGAAGTGTTTTCCTAAAACTAAAACACAGCTCACAAAAAGCAAAGCACAGATCACAGTTTGGGTTTTGCTAATTACTCTGTTTTCTGAGATCAACTTAACTAGGGTTCTTAAAAGTCACATGTCGAGACTAATACATTTGCATGTTTCTAAATTGAGGGTGGAAGTGGGCAGCTCTTGACTTTTTAGGAGATTCTGTGTCTTCCTGTCACCTGTGCTAAATTGCAGGGTAATTTTCTGTCATTTTGATTAATAAATCAAATGAGTTCATCAAATATTGATTAAGCACCTGTTCTGTACAAGACACTGTACTGATCGTTATTAGAGATATTATGCAGATAAAATAGATTTTCCCTCTAGGGCTCAGACTACAGCAAAATGCATTAGCAAAAACACAAAATATGATAAAATGCTATGAAAGATGTGCCATGTTTCCCTCTTCTTGGATAAACAAGAGAAGATGCCAGGATGTTGAGAATCTTATTGTTTCTTTAAATATATGCTTTATATTCTCCTTATCACATTTAGAAACTAGAAAACATTCCCATTTTATAAAAGAGAGGTTTTAATGGATAAATGTTTAAATTCACAAAGCTGATTAACAACCAAATAAATTTGGATTCTGACTTGTCAAGCAAGAAAAAGAGGAGAAAATGAGAACAACTTTCTTGAGGAGGCTGGTTCACTGGGGAGTTAAAAGCACTACAGTAAGGCTGAAGAGGAGAGTCAGTTTCTGGTCAAGCAGAAGCTGTAGGAGATGGGAAAGAAGGAAGGGTATTCCTACTTGGCGTTTCACAGGCACTGGCAGAACACAGGAGAGTCACAGCAAGGCAAGCAACAGGACAGCCTTGCTAGACAGCTGCTCATTTGATCTCTGCCCATGTAATAGGCTGGTTTATAGCAAAGAACATAAAATTTGTTGGGGACTCACTGTTTTTACAGCAAGCCTAAGCAACCTTACTCTCCATTCCAGGGAATCCATCCCTCATACAAACACAACAGAGAGATGGCCCAAGGAGAAGCCTTGTATTGTTGCCATAGCCAGTAAAACCAGGCAGGAATACTCAAGGATCACCAGAGATTACCTCCTACAACAAGGAAGTGGGAGAGGAAACAGCTTATGAACCACAGGAGACAACACAGGAAAAGCCAGCAGGCATTCTACATTACCTAGAAATTGAAACACAACACACAGGAGTCTGAACTTCCACCAAGAGCACTGGGGTTCTTCTGGTGCATATCAAGTCCCTCTGCATTTGTACATTTTATTGGCACAGCCTCTCTAGAGCCTCTTCCTCTCTCAATCTATTATATAAGATGACCCATCCTTCAAATTGTGTAATTTGCAGGTAAGAGTTGAATCAGTTGCTCCCTTTTAGCAAAAGTTTTACTGCAATCATGTAGTCTATACGAACAGGGCTGATCTGAAGTAGGAAAAGCAATCCCAAAGCCATAAGGAATAGAAGATTTGTAAACAGGCCGATTCTCATTTCTTCCAGTCATCTTCATCTTTCCCCATCTTTATCTCCACTGTCCCTTGAGATACCTCAACCCACTCCCAATGCATTCCTCTTTTAAGACAGCTTTAGTTGGGTTATGCCCCATGGATTTGAAAGCATGAACTAGTTTAGAGGACCAATGGCTTCAGTTTTACCATTTTGGAAACATTACCATAATTGGAGAGTATGGAAAGCGGATTCCAATGTAACAAACTGCAAAAATAAAGCCTAATAAATATAATGAGAGAAATGACGTTCTTCATCTCCAAAGATATTCCCTTAACAATACAGGCAGAATTCAGTTATATGAATACCCAGAGATGACTTTAGAAAAAATTACTAGAACTTGGGACCAGCGCAATAGCATAGCAGTTAAGGTCCTTGCCTTGAACGCACCTGGATCCCATATGGGTGCTGGTTCTAATCCCAGCAGCTCCACTTTTCCCATCCAACTCCCTGCTTGTGGCCTGGGAAAATAGTCAAGGATGGTCCAAAGCCTTGGGACCCTGCACCCACGTGGGAGACCTGGAAAGAAGTTCCTGGCTCCTGGCTTCAGATTGGCACAGCACTGGCCGTTGTGCTCACTTGGGGAGTGAATCATTGGATGGAAGATCTTCCTCTCTATGTCTCCTCCTCTCTGTACATCTGCCTTTGCAATAAAAATATATAAATCTTAAGAAACAAACAACTACTGGATCTGCAGTTAGAGGACCTCGGTAGTTCCACAGATAATGAGCGAGGAGCTTAGAATCAAAAATCGACCTCCTCTAGATGTGAAGAAAGACAGCAGGTGAAGTGAGAGGAGAAGGCAGTCACATCTTGAAGGGTCTGACAAACTGCATCAAAGAAAAGTTCTTAAAGGGCAAGGGATTGACCTCTGTCTTTGATGCCACTGGTCAGAGTTGCAGCACCATCAAGACTCATTACACGGAAGTCCTGGGATGTCTTAGCTTTCTCCCAATGCTCATGCGAGTGTGAATTAGGAACACTTTATCATTTCACTTACCACAATGTAAATCTAAACATGTGACTACCTAGAAGACTGTCTTTTTCAATAATTACAGAATAGATTCATGAAGTATAAAACATTTACTTTTCACCTTGCTTATTCTGTTGCTACTTCTAGTCCTCAGTTTTGTGCTACTAATGCCGTATTTTACATTATTTGGGTTATTCATTGTGTTATTCATTATTTGGATTATATATGTTATTCACACATAAACTGATAAGTATCAGTTTACTTTTTTAAGATTTATTTTATTTTCATTGAAAGACAGATTCACAGAGAAAAGGATAGACAGGCAAAAAGATCTTCTGTCCACTTATTCACTTCCCAAGTTCCACAATGGCCAGAGCCAGGAGCCAGGAGCTTTTTCCAAGTCTCCCAAGTGGGTGCAGGGTCCCAAAGTTTGGGGTCATTTCATACTGCTTTCCTAAGCCACAAGCAGGGAGTTGGATGGGAAGCAGAGCAGCCTAAGCCATTGCCTACAAGGGACCATGGCATATGCAAGGTGAGGATTTAGCCACTGAGCCATCATCTTGGTCCCCACAAGTACCTGTTTAAAAGCAAGATCATACTTTGCTTTTTCATTTCAGTAATGTTAAGTCACTTGTTCTACTTCAGTTATATACCACTTCCTCTCTAGGTCTAATTTCCACATGATTATCCAAAATTGATCATTAAGCAGACATTTATAGTCACTGAAAATTTTCTGCAACAAAGATATTCTTATACATAAAATTGCTTAAATTTTGTAGTTGCTTTGTTTTGCAATGTTTTCCTGTGGAATGGAATTGCTGGGACACACGGTAAAAAGATCTAACTTTAGAGTCGTAGGCGCAGAACTTAAGAGTGCAGAAAGTCTTCAACTGCCTTTTTTTCCAGTATTTGTGAATGAGAGTACTGTATTTCCTACAGTCACAGAAAAATTAATATCAGTGTTTCTAACCTTTAGCAATGTGACATTCCTGAGAAATTATTTTTCCCTCTGTTAATTTCAACTTAGTCATCTTCACATATCTGCAGCATTTATCCTTTGAATTTCCTCTTTAGGTTCTCCTTCATTTCCTTCAGATTATTAAATGCCTTTGTTATCAATTTGAGTTCAATTATGATTAAGGGCACTAACCTTGTGATTGCCATACACTGCATGTGAAATGCTCTGAGGATCCCCTCCCCTTTATTTCATCATGCTCCTTCCTTTTATTATACAGAAGTTATATATTAAAACACAAGCATATTCTTTTTTTAAAAGAATAGCAAGGATAAATCACTGAGGGGCGTGACACAAGATTTAAAAAGTTATGATCTGAATTTTATTAGGAACTCACTGAGAAATAGGTGGACAAGGAGTAAAACCAGACGCTGGCTGGCTGAGTACTCGGCTAGGAAGGCAGCCAGCAATGGAGGTTGGCAGAGAAATTAGAAACCCATTTGTAAAACAGGATCTATGATCATTTGGAAGAAGAGGTAGGGATTGCACTACTGATTTAATCACGTTTTCAGCTGAAACCCAAAGGGTGAACTGGCACTCTCGCTCATCAAAAGAGGGCAAGTCAAAAGGGAAGGAACCATGCTCGCTTCGGCAGCACATATACTAAAATTGGAACGATACAGAGAAGATTAGCATGGCCCCTACACAAGGATGACACACAAATTCGTGAAGCGTTCCATATTTTTGGGCCTTTAATCATTTGGGATGAAGCTTAGCTGGACTTACCTTCAGACCAGAGATGGTCTCACCAAGAAATCATTGAACCCACTAGGATAATAAGACACTGGACTTTATGCTTGGTAAATATTTCCAATGAAAGAACCACAACTGAATTTGAACTGTAGTAATGCAACAAGGTGGAGAAATCCACCATGGGGAGAGGGCTTGGGGAGGGGTGGGGGGAATTCCAGTGCCCATAACACTGTGTCACATAATGCAATACAATTACTTAAAAAAGCCAATCTCAAAAAGACAAATATCCGATATTTTCTCTAATCTGTAGTAACAATATGTGGATTATATACGAGTATGATTTTAGTAAATGAAAGTGACATTTTGAGATTTGAAAAAAAAAAAAGGGAAGGAACAAAAGTTACTAGCATGAGGCACCTGCTCATAAGTAATCATCTTTGATTCAAACTGCTGGACAGTTTATTAAGTAACTCTGGAACATATTTGTGCTTCTGCATTTTTTTTATTGACATCGTTTCTTATATTTGAAAGGCAGAGACAGATCAATCTTTCAACTGCTGATCCACCCCTCAAATGCCCACAAGAGCCACTGGGCTGGGCAGGTGACAGGAGCTCAGAGCTCCATCTGGTTCTCCCAAGGACTGGCAGAAACTCCAGCCAACGAGCCAGCACCTGCCTCTAGCGGTGCATAAGAAAACTAAAACGGATTGTGTAGCATCTCTAGCTGATACCTGTGCAAGACCAGCTTACAGCAAATGTGGCTTTAGGTAAATGGACACAAGTAATGTGATGAGACCTGGGATCTGTCTCGCTCTGCATCCCTATTCAGTGTCATCTCTGGTCATTTCCTCCACTGACTTGGTCCAGGAACGCTGAGTAAGGTGGAGATGCCAACTGAAGAGACAAACAGAAACTTGTCAGCACAGCTGATACTCATATCATATCACCAGTACAGGGAACACACAAAGGTGAATCCCTCCTGGAAGTTAAAATCTGATTGAAAACAAACAGAATTGAACCTGGTGCAGTAGCCCGGCAGCTGGAGTCCTCACCTTGAATACACCAAGATCCCATATGGGTGCTGGTTCTAATCCCAGCAGCCCCACTTCCCATCCAGCTTCCTGCTTGTGACCTGGAAAAGCAGTCGAGGACAGCCCAAAGCCTTGGGATCCTGCACCCACGTGGGAGACCCGGAAGAAGCTCTTGGCTCAGCTCCAGCCATTGCAGCCACTTTGGAGTGAACCAACAGATGGAAGATCTTTTTCTCTGTCGCCCCTTCTCTCTGTACCTCTGACTTTCCAATAAAATAAATAAAATGTTTTTAAAAAGAAAAGAAATGAAGGACATAACAAAGCAAATTTAAAACAGTGGAAAGGCAAGAATCACAAAATTGGAAGACACGTCTTGCCACAATGGGAAAACAATCAAAAAGCTAGAAGCAGAGCTGGGTCAAGCTGAAAAAAAAAAGTAATCAAGTAATAAAAAACACTATTTAAACAAAAATATAAGAATTATGGGAGTTCCAGAAGGCACAATAAGAGAAGCTGGGTTTAAAGATGTACAATGAAATAATAAACAAAAACTGCCCTAATATGGAGAAAGAATTGGAAACAACATCCAGGAGGGGCACAGAACTCCCATCAGGACTGACCAAAAGCAATGCTCACCACAACACACGATAATCAAGCTCTCGTCAATCAAACATAAGAAAAACATCCTTAAATGCGAATGTAAAAAAAAAAATCAACTGACATAGACGAACCCCAAACTCACAGCTGACCTCTCAGTAACACTTTTACAAGTCTGAGGAGAATGGAGCAACATATTCCATAATCTATAAGGAAAAATTGTCAGTCCAGGATAATGTACCCAGCAAAGCTTTCTTTTGTCTTTGAAAACAAAATAAAATTAATCCACACTAAAGAAAACTTCAAAGAAAATGTCTTTTCCAAACCTTCCCTACAAATGATACTTAAAGATATTCTCTTGGCAGAAAAAAAGTAACAGTACCCACCAACACCAAAGACAAATGTGAGGAACATCCCAGTAAAAGAAAAACAGAGGAATCAATCAATGAACCATGCATTGCTAAAATGAGAGGACCAAATTACCACCTATCCATAGTAACCCTGAATGTAAATGGCTTAAACTCCTCAACTAAATGTCATACATTTAGTGGACTGGATCAAAGAGTAAAACCCATTTGTTGCTTTACTTGAGACACATCTTCATTTTCTTCTTCATTTCTTCAGCGACACATTAGTCATTCAGTAGCCTGTTATTTAACTTCTTGGCATTGTGAACTTCTATTTTTCTTCCTGTTGTTGATTTTGGCTTTGTGTCTTTTCACTTGCAGGGAATTATAGTGACTGTGTAGTGGACTGTCACGTCCAGATGTGAGGATTCAGTGCAGTACGCATCTCTACTTTCAGACTGAGGATGGACTCCCAGTGAAACTGTTGGATATATCTTGACAATGGGATGCTGGACTCTCTGCCATTGTCCATGCCCATAATGTCAGGATATACTTAAATACAGAATAATGTATTCACGATGGTTTATAAAGAACAATACTATTGTAGTAATGGAAGGGAAATCAGTCCAAGTGTGGAAGGGGTTTTGGGAGGGGGGTCAGGAAAATCCCAGAGCCTACAGAACTGTATGGTAAAATAATAAAAAAAAAAAAGAAAAATGATAAATTGAAGGTTATACACTAAAATACCTGGCTACAATATGCAAAAAGTACATGTCAACACGTCTGTTCTCCCATCTGCTTATCTCATAACATTACAGCACTTTGCCACATCCACTGCTTTTTCTTGTTATGTACGTAAGACATTGTCAAACTAAATATCAAATATTTAACAACTTGGAGGCTTTGTACCAATGAATTTATAAAATCTAGTTTTGCTTTTGTACCTAAGCTCCTACTGTACAAACTTGGATCCTTGTAACTTTACAGGAAAATGGCACCCTAAAGGATTCATTGATTTTTCAGCTTTTTGAGTCTCACCACATTACTTTTATTTCCTTTACCTTTTAAGTTGATCAAAAACTCTGAAAAAAAATGACTTTTTTAACCCACAGTAAAATGTGTTCCAAGCCTGCTGAGAACGGACTGTTAATCTCTTCATTTTATTGACCTACTTCAGTTTCAGCTCATTAACCACAGACATCTCAATGATCAAAAGAAAATGAACCAAGCGTAACTTGGTATAACCTTACTGAATAAGAGAGTTGTTCAAAAAAGCAAGTAAATCTCAACAGGTAATTTAATATTGACAGTCTTCCATTTAAGAAATATGTATGTTGTGAGCAATGATACTGTGGAATAACTTTTACATTATTGATCAATAAAGACACACTCTGTTTGCTATTCATCCAACTCACTTCCCATATTTTACGCTCTTCCAAAGCAAATACAGAAAAAGCCATTGACTAAATTCCCTCGAAGTTATAAAACAAGAAAAAACAAAGGACTATGAGCTCTAAAAAGGTAACTACAAAGATTATTTAATTACACTGCCCATACAGAACTATAAAAACTAGATAAATTTATTGATCATAGCACAGAAGAAAGCTAGCAATCCAAAATCACTATCCTAGGAGAGTAATACACAAATTATGGAACAACACATTTTAAACATCTTTTAAATATAGCTACTTGAAATCTATTTAATAGCTGAAATAAATCAGATATGCATGTTCTAACAGATGTGAAAATCCTACCTATGCAAAATATTCTAACATTTTTATATACTTTTTATATAATGTTTCATATAAGAAAAGGTGATAATTTTGTAACATAACATTGAAAAGAGTAGTTCAAGTCCAGATAAATCTGGATGTCTATTAATTAATGAATGATCTGTACATGACATACCAGTGGAGGAAATCCTCCATTTGTGATGACAGATGAACCTGAATCTCGTGGGTACAATGTTAACTGAAATAAGCCAGAGATGCAAAGCTAAATATTGCATGATCTCACAAATGAAATCTAACAAAGCCGAATGCAACCAAGCAGAGAGTAGGCAAGTGATTATCCGAGTTTAGGCCAGCTGGCAAAATTGTGGGCAAGATATGACAAGGATATCAACAGACAGGAGTTCAAGTAAACAGTTACGTGGTACAGTGACTACAATTAATGATGTACTGTATTCTCCAAAAATGATAAGAGTAAATATTAAATGTTCTCACCACAAAAAATGATAAATGTGTGAGGATAAATAATTTAATTACCCCTGTTAACAATTCAACATTTATATACTTCAAATGTTGTATATTGTACACACTAATTTTGTCTGTCACTTTAAAATGAATGTGCGGGTGGACACAGCAAGATTATCCCTCTATCATATGTCATGTTTTGTGGTTTGGTAATGATTATTCCTTTGTTTTATTCCGAAACGTGTCCTACACCTAGCCAGAACTCTGCATCAGTGTCTTCCTAAGTCAGGAACAGCGCCACCTAGAGGTTACATGTGCTTCACTCCCACAATGGAATTAACAAGGGTGGGAAACAGGGAATATTCCAGCCACTTTCTAGTTCATTACTATTAAGTTGCCTCATGCAAAGATACACTCTGCAGGAAACATAATCAAGTACAATACAAACCAAACCAGAGTCAAAATCACGTTCCACCTGCTCACCTGTATTTTCTCCATTCTTCCAATAATGGATCAATACAGATCTAAGGCACAGCAGTCACACTGGCTACTTGATGATGACAGAGGTGCAAATAAAGACCATGAATGTTAAATACATTTCCTTTCCTTATAGGACATTTGAGGATTCACTTCTCTCAAAAAAAAAAATAGTTATGTGCTTAGAAGAGGGCTGATAAGAGTGCTAAAGAGGCAAAAGAAAGCAGTTTTGATATTTATTTTGCTTTCTTTGTACTTTTCAGGATTATCAACTTTCAGAACACACATTGTTACAGAAAAACAAAACTTCACTTCAATTATATCAAAGTGCCCCACATAGCCAGTTTACAAGGTAGCCATATGTGAACCTGACAGTTGATCAAAAGAGGTACTAGTTATGATTCACAGATGGATAAATAATCATTTTAGGATGATTTCAGCAATAGCATTAGTGAAATCTAGAAAGTTAATAAAGATGAAAAAAGTGAGAGAATTGACAGAATAGTTGGTTCTGTCTTCTAGCTGAAAGTCAAGCTTTCACTTAAAAAAAAGAGAGATGAAAATACTATTCTGTGTTAACAATTGTCTTGTTACCTAACTGAATAGATCGTGCTCAGAGAATTACCAACAAGGCACGTGTTTGAAGTCTCCTATGACTCCATTTTAACAAAATAGTGTTGTGGTTGCTGGTGAAGAGTCATCAAGAGTCCACTTACTTATAATGAATGTCTATTTAAGACACCATGTCTGAATAAAAGAGGCACCAAGTTAGAATACTAATCTTGGTCTCAATAGTCAAGGATGAAAGAGATGACCTGAACTTGGAAAGTGTTTTAATTAAACGTAAGAACCTTGTGGAAAATAGATTATATATGGCTACATACAAATACAACAGAAACCTACAATTCACCAAGAAGATAAAGACAACAAAATACAACATAGACGTGTCAGGAAATAGATGTCAAAATACTATTCTTGAGGTCACAAAACCCTACCTCCCCTAAAACCAATCATACAAGATGTTGGACACTTGTCAAAACAGGAAACTTAAACATGGGATGCAAGGAGGGCAGCCTCAAACTTACCATTAATTTAGAGATGCAGCACATTTAGACTTGACACAGCATTTACAGTTGATCCTATGAGGGATTTAGGTGTGACAATACAATTCAGGTCCCTGAAGGCAGTCACCATCTATAGCCCTAAAGTAAGAAACCATACCCACTTTCCCATCAATAAGCTTCTCTAAAAGTCAATATAAAAAAGGAAATGTATGATTCTCTGAGATACTAAAGCACACATGGGTTTGCTGTGGAAGAGACAAACTGCACTAGCCCTAGAACTGGTCGTGGGTATTCACAATCCAAAGTAACATGCACAGAATAAGAAAATGATAATAAGAAAAACACACTGGGGATCTCTGGAGCAAGGGGACAGGGACATTATGAAACCATAAAAATGACAAAAATTAGAGCTTCTTCCTGGTGTGAGTGGCACACATGGGGCAGGCTCTGCTCTCCATGCAGAATCGACATCAGAGATGACAAAATAGTCCCGTTTTTTGGTCAACACTAGTTACTACTGCTTCTCTAACAATAACCCCACATTAATCTTCCTAACACGGAGATAAAATTTGTCAAAATAACCATTCCTGAACTGCCCCCTCTTCATTAAATCTTTCATAAAATCACCTAATCCTAAATCCTATAAGAAACACAAATGTCTATTACTAACACACCCATAGTTCCTGCGGCTGCAAACTTTGCTGCAACAAATGAAATGCACCTCATCCATCTGTGTACTGGCTTCTTTCTGGCAATTTTGGCTGACTTCAAAACTGGGATATCCTGATAGTAACAATAATTTTTTTTTAATTTTATTGTTGTTTATATTGTATTATGTGGTGCAGTTTTATAGGCACTGAGTAACAATAATTAATAATCTGCATCAAGGTCATAATTTTGGATTTGGAAAATTGAGCACTATAATTACTGCCAAAGCAGCTAAATAACTAAGTTTAAAAGAGACTCCACAGGGCCATCACGATGACATCACAAGCTAATGCTTTGCTTACTAGTGCTGGGATCCCATTTGGGCACCAACTCACACCCCAGGTCCACTACTTCCCACCCATCTTACTGCTAAAGACCTGAGAAAAAAGCAGCAGACGGCTCAAGGTCTTGGGACCCTCAACCTTTGCAGACCTAGAATAAGCTCCTCGCTCCTGGCTTTGGGTTGGGTCAGCTCCCACCGCTGTGGCCATTTAGGGAGTGAACCAGGAGATGGGGAAGATCTCTCTGTCTCTCTCCTTCTCTCTGTAAATGTGTTTTTCAGGGGCATAGTGCAATGGAGGCTCAGCTGGTTAATCCTCTGCTGACAAATGCCAGCATCACATATGGGCACTTGTCTGTGTCCCAACATCTCTGCTTCCCATCCAGCCTTCTGCGTATTCCCTGGGAAGCCAGCAGAGGATGTCCCAAGTCCTTGGGACCCTGTGTCTATGTGGGGAACCCAGAAGAGGTTCTTGGCTTCAGACTGATCCAAAACAGGCTGTTGGGGGCATTTGGGGAATGAACCAGCAGATGTAAGATCTTTCTCTCTGTCTCTCATTTTCTTTATGAATATGACTAACAAAAAAATCTTTTTAAATCTGCCTTTCAAAGAAAAGTAAAACTTAAAAAAAAAAACTCCTCAATTGAGATAACTATCCTTGAGTGACTATTACTAGCAGCCATCTAATTTTGTGACTTCCTTAAATTACCACATACATAATGTTTTACCTGAAGGGAGAGACAAAATCCGATGGTGGTGCTGAGTGTCTGACACACTGTTCAGGATGCTAGCTGGCTTGCCCACATCTTGAGTTCAAGACCTGGGCTTGCTCCCAGTTCCAGCTTTCTGCAAGCCCACATGATGGGAGGCAGGTGATGAACCTAGAGGTAGAGTCCCTGAAATTTGGTGGCTTCCTGGCATGCACGTGTGAGATCTAATGGTTTTCTGCCTCTTTATTTTGGCTGCACCAGTTCTGGCCATTTCCGCTCTGTGGAATTAAACCAGTAAGTGAGAGATCTCTGTCTCTATTCCTCTTTGTCACTTACAAAAAAAATAATAAAATTTTTTTAAAATGTGGTGGGAAACAGTGAATGTGGTGATATATGGGTGTTGAAACTGTGCAAATAGAACACAGTTCTGTTTTGTCATAAAATCGTAGTAGTTCCCAGAAAGAAATATTACCAAATAATTGGATAAAGATAACTTCAGACAAATATATTTTCCAACTTTAGAAATAAACACTCAGGACTAAGAAAAACTCAACTCTTGATTACAAAAAAAAAAAAAAAAAAAAAGATACATAAAACTTCATCCTTAAAATCAAGTGAAAACCTAGAACAGGTTTGTCCCTTAAGATCCATGATGCTGGGCCTGACATGGTAGCCTAGTGGCTATAAGTTCTCGCTTTACATGTGCTCGGATCCCATATGGGTGCTGGTTCTAATCCTGGCAGCCCCACATCCCATCCAGCTCCCTGCTTGTGGCCTGGGAAAGCAGTCGAGGATGGCCCAAAACCTTGGGATTCTGCACCCACATGGGAGACACGGAAAGACTTCAGATTGGCTCAGCTCCAGCCACCGCAGCCACTTGGAGAGTGAATCAATGGAGGGAAGATCTTCCTCTCTGTATATCTGACTTTCCAATACAGATATAAAAAAAAAAAAAAAAAAAAAACAAGCCATGACGTTTAAGTTCTAGACCCTCCAAGGATACCAAATTCCAAAGAGCTTATTCAACATGCATAATATTTGCATTAATCTACAAACATATTTTTTGAAGAGTATATCTTAAAACATCTCAATAGTGCATATCACTAATAGTGCATAATATAATGTAAATGTCACATAACTGTTGTACTGTATTGTTTGGTGAATTAAAAAATGGTGTGCAGGTGTTCAGTACAGACACAATTTCTGAGTATTTTCAGTCCTCAGTTGGCTGAGTCTACAGATGCACAGTCTGTAACTACAGAGGGCAGACCAGACAACGACAGCAGGAACATATTCGTCAGCACTCGGTATGTGCCAGGATTGGTGCTATTTTTTATATACTGTTTCATTTCAGAAAACTTCCAGTTTAGATGGGGAAGTAAAAGTTGAAGACAGTAACTGATGAGCCTAGGATACAAACCCACAGTGGCAGACTCAAGCTTTGAAACCCATTGCCTCTATAATTGCAAACACCACTGTTTCAAGGTAGATTGTTTCTCTTGGGTGTGACAATAAAACAGCACTGTGTTTAAAGTGACTACAAGATTCAACTATATGAAAGCAGATTTGAAGGAAAAAACTATACTACGGTACTTACAAATGTCTTAAAGAATTCTGGGCCCAGTGGCATGGCTTAGTGGCTAAAGTCCTAGCCTTGAACGCGCTGGGATTCCATATGGGCACCGGTTCGAATCCCAGCAGCTCCACTTCCCATCCAGCTCCCTGCCTGTGGCCTGGGAAAGCAGTCGAGGACAGCCCAAGGCTTTGGGACCCTGCAACCGCGTGGGAGACCTGGAAGAAGCTCCTGGCTTCAGATCAGCTCAGCATTGGCCGTTACAGTCACTTGGGGAGTGAATCATAGGATGGAAGATCTTCCTCTCTATCTGACTTCGTAACAAAAATAAATAAATCTTAAAAAAAAAAAAAGAATTAAGATTCCAATTTGCACATCAATAACAGACCTATCTTATTCCATGTGTAGTCAAAATCTAGCAGTTATCTTTCACTAACTCGATGTAGAGTTGTAGCAGCAAATTCTCTACCAATGTACAACCACGTCTTTAAAAAAAGGAAAACAAATTGGTACATCAGTTCTGAATGTCGTCTTGGCGTTTTTACAAACTTCTTCTTTCCAAATGTCCTCTCCAAGAAGGGATGCAAGTGCGAACAATGCCCATGTGAAGAGAATTTCAATGGGAAAGCATTTTCCCCTCCCCGAGAAATAAAAATATGTTTCACTAACAGTTCTTTTCTGAGTAAAAACAAATAAGAGCAAACACATCCTGACTACTACTTAGATAATCAGACCAAAATACAGGGAAATCAGTCATTCCAACCACGTGGCACCATCGCTCCTGTTTCACGTTTCTCATCCGAGTATACTTAAGAGCTCAACTGACTTAAAAGAATTGGGGCAGAGTGAGAGCAAAGATTAAGGAGTCTGAGAAACAGTTCTCATGGCTGTTCTCATGTTCATAATTTCCTATTGGTTAGAGTTTCCAGAAGATGTTTATGTAACAAGTAAGGGGGAAAAATGTGAAAAGTTTTCTACCTTAAAACAACACGCTGGTTAGACATCTCAGCAACTAACTGACATGGCAAGAAATTCAAGAAGACACACATGAAAAAGCTTTCAATGAAAACAGTTATCAAGCTGAATGTACTGGTGTTAGCCAAGTAAATGCATTCGCTGAAAAGAATGGCAAAATTTGTATTTTCATGTTCAAACAACTATATATTAACTATGCAGTATACTGAATCACATTGAGGGAAAAAAGATCACATTTAAATACAAAAACAAGGAAGAATACTGATGAAGCATCTGGTCTATTCCACTTGAGAATGAGATTTCTTAATGGGAAGACAGTCATCTACTGATTATGAGTTTAATATTTTTTATTATGAGTTTAATACTTTGATCAACTATTCACATGAAAGAGTGACCAACAAGACAGGAAGAAAGGAAAACAGACCTTTATTAAATGCATAGATGAAAGCCTTTTATTGGGTGAATCTAAGTCAGAATAATTCTTTCGTGTGACTTCTTCATGGCAACGTCAACTTAATGGAAACGTCAAAGGAACTTGGCATTGCCCCCTCTGCCTGAGGACTCAGTGCAGCGACAGCACAGTCCTTAGCTGGGGCGGCCGCGGGTCCTGAACCACCGTGAGCCACAAACCACACAGAAGGGCAGAGAAAAGCAGAGACTGACCCCACACACACACACACACACACACACACACACACACACACACACACACGAGACACCTTTCCTTGTGCTGAATGAATTATACATGCAGGTAATGATAGCCATTTCTTGTCTCCAGGACAGAGCTTCTACTTTCCCTGAATAACCGGGGAAGCATTATCTCCGGGAAGTTCCTCCTCCAAAGACTGAACACACAAAGTTCTAGAAATGTTTCAGCTACAAGTCAAGATGCTGCACTCAGCAAAAAATACTGAGCAGGCCCCACTGTAAAGCCACCAACACGCGTGGAACATCTCAAACTTAAAGGACTCTGAAGGCAAGGATCTAACAACTAAGGTGAGGCCTCCCCCCGTGCCAACACACACCTACACAACACACGCGCATGCACACACTGATTTTCCCAACAACTGATAAGCAAGGTGTCTGTCTGAATAACGCACTGTAATAAAAAAATATACAGACTTTAAAAATATTATTTTGCCTGACAACAGAAAAGTGGCCAAAATTGAGAGCATGGGCTATGCTGTTTCAAGAAGTGTGGATAAGGCACCTGGCACTCACTGTGCCTTCCAACACGTGTGCGTTGAAAAATGGGCAAATGGCTTCAGTCTCTCCAAATACCCAGATTTTCCTCTCAGGGCAAGAACTGAGTTCACAACCAGCCAACATTCAAGCACAGCTGCTCGAGCTCGGGAATGCCCAGGGCAAGCCTCCCCATCCTGGAAACTCGGGTTGGAAACAGATTCTGGACTCAAACATCCTCCAGGAACCCTTTTGTTCAATCAACCTCACAACGTAATGTATGCATGCTGGCTCCACAGCCGCAGCTAAAGCGGCACATTGCTCCAGCCAGACCTTTGCGCTCCAGACACCTGCTACTGTGGTTGACAAGACTCGTGCGCACGCTGACGGGAGGCACACGGGACTCCCCTCGGCGGTGGAGCCTGCCAGGGGGTGAAGGCGCGGGCAGAGGCGCGGGCAGGACGCACGGTCTCTTCCAGCCAAGCCAAGCGCAGGCGTTCCTTTGCAGGGTCCTGTCCATGTCATGCTGTAACGCGGTCCCCAACACACTCAGTGCGGTCGCCTGTTGCCCTAAGCTCACGGTTCTCACTTGAAACTGCCAAGCTGTCTGAGAGACACCTGGCTGGGCTCCTGCACTGGGGCGAGGGTGGGCACCAGGGAGTGGAGCAGACCCTCCCCAGAGCAGTGTCCCTTGGCGGAGGCACAAGGGCCCGAACCCTCTTTTCGGAGCACCAGGTTGCAAAGGAACATCGGACAGGGTTGTGTGTTTAGTACCAAACTTGGGGGGACCAAGAGAACTCCCGCTTCGTGAGAGGCAGCAATCCCAAGCACTCCCAAGCGGGACACACAGCTAAGTCGGAAATTCAGCCTCCGTCCTCCCCGCTCGCTGGCGCCTTTCTGCGCCTTCTCCGAGCCTGAGAGGAGGCGAGCGGGAAGCGGGCGCCCCGGGCTCGGCTCGGCCGCAGGCGCAGTTACGGAGCTCCCCCACCTTCCAGTCCGCCTCCCGAGCCAACCAGACCCGCAGAGCAGCCACACCCGCATCCACGGCGGCGGCTGCAGAGTCCGCTCGGACTCCCCAGCCCGGGGTCAGCGCGGGGCCGGCGCTCGGCCGCCCCGCACCGCGCCTCGCCGCACCCGGGGCGCCGCGCCTCACCTGCCCGCGGCGAATCCTGCAGCCCCTTGGCCGCACCCGCCAGCCGCCACTGGAAAAGTTTCCGAACTTCTTCGCACGTCTGTTCGCCTTGGCTGCGGGCGGACCCAGCCAGAACCAAGAGGAGGAGACAGCGGAAGCCCACGCGCCAGGTGCGCGCTCCCATCGTCGGTGTCCGGGCCACCTCGTCCGGCGGAGGACCCCGCTCCTCCTCAGGCGCCCTGTGCGGCGTGCGCTGGGAAGGCACGGCGGGTGCCCCTCAGGACCTTGCTGTGAAACCGCTTCACCTGCGAGCAAGTGGGTCTCTCCTCTGGAGCCCCGCAGCTAAGACGCCGGAGTGCCAGGGGCGGGACGCGGCGGGGTCTCCCCTCCTCCGGCTGAGGCGAGCCGACGCTGCGCGGGCGGAGAACAAGCGCCGGAGCCGCAGGACGCTCGCCAGCATCCGCGGCGGGCTCGCTCGCAGCGCCAACCTGCGCCGTGCCCACCCGCGCCACGGGAAGCCCCGCCCCGCGGACAGGCCCGCCCCCGCGCGCTGCCCCGCGCCGCACCGCCAGCCGTGGTCCAGGCCGGCCCCCAGCTGGAGAGACCGCAGAAAGGCAGTGGACCGGCCCAAAGCCGCGCAGCAGAGACCTGGAGCGCCCTGCCCGGCCTGAGGACGGAGGAGGAGGCGCAGAGGGAAGAGGGACCAAGTGCAAGGAGGATGGAACGTCATGGAACGTTTCTAGAAATCAAGGCATCTACGTGGGGATGTGTGTGTAAACTGTGCAGTGGGATCTGGGCCCGACACAAAACAAGAAACCCAACGGAGAGTCTGAGGAGCACTTCACAGGGAAGCGTCTAAGAATGTACATGAGAAGATACAATTTCTGTTTTTTATATACTGCTGCAGAGCATTCATTCTAGGAACCACACAGTTTTCCGAACGGAATTTTTAACACCTGAGAGCTGCACGTTCTTGCTATTGCGGGAAGTTCCGTGGCTTCCCTCGTCACCTGAGCATATTTTCCCTCAGTACGTCGTATCTGTAGGGGTCCTTCCGAGCGCTACCTCGTGTGGAATTTCCCTTGAACATTTATCAGAGAACAACTGAAGTAGAGTGCTCAGGGGAGACCCTCTCCAGGAAGATCAAGAAAGGAACGCTTCAAAATGAATTCAAAGGAGTGTTGTCCATTGGCACTTTACCAAAGGAACGCGTTGGACACCCTCATCCAAAGGGCTGGGAGCGCTTGGTGAAGCTAACTCCCTCACCAGCTGAAGGATCACCGCCACCTGAGCAGAGTGCTCAGCCAGGAAACACCACAGCCGGGGCTGCGGGAAGATGGATGCCTCAACAGCTTTTGAGAAATTTCATCTCGAATTTGAACCCTTGCCAAGAGATAGTGATTTAAAAAAAAAAAAAATAGGTCTTAGAGAAGTGTCATGAGTTTTTTTTTAATGACCGCTTGATATGAAAGGCAGAACTTTTCACCCAGCAGGTTATTTGCATTAGTCATTCCAGAGCAATGGCCTTGGAGAACAATCGGGAACACTTGGCTGTGAGCATAAATTCCCTGAATTCCTACGTATGTGTACATGCATACATATACCTATGTATACCTATAATGGTGCTTACAAAGATGTGAGCAAGCTCTCAGTGAGGTTTTAATTTATTTAAACAAAACTAACAGGAGAATCGTGATAGAAATTAGTTAAGACCTAACGAGAAAGTAACTGTGCTTCGTCTGTGTGAGGCCCCACTGAGGCTGGCGTTTGGCGTGGATGTGACATTTTCCTAGTCACGGTGCCTGCTCGCTTGCTCGCCTGCCCCCTTCCTGCCTTTCACTGGTGCAGATCCCGGGAGCAGCGGATGACAGCTCCAGCAGTTCAATCTCGCTGCTCCGTGGAAGGTCTGGCTTTCACAGTTTCCCCTCTTCTCTCTCCTCCTCCGCATCTGTATCTATCTTTTGCTCACTTCCCCTTTGTATTTCTTCGCCTGCCAAATAAATGAACAGAAAACAGTCCACAGCCAACAACATATGCATTTTCCTTTTTCCTCCTATCCCCTACTACTACCAAGGAGTGGCTTGGAAAAGTGTCTTCCTCTGGGAATCTTCATGCCAGCCACCCAAATTAAAAGTGTGCATCTTTGCCATGAAACTTTGCGACGAGTTTGCATCTCACAATGAGAATACAACGCGCAGGGCCTTTCACACAAACATCCTAGAGCAATCTCTATGCATTGCACCATAATTAATCATTTGTTCAATGTACTTGCAAATATTACAAATGAAGCTAGAGAAGAATTTCCATAATATGATTGTTATAATGCCTCATTTTTCAAAAATTGTTCAATAAACATTTATTGAATGTCTTTTATGTCACAAGGCTTTGTGCTCGCTTTCAAAATGTCAATATCTTTAGATGGGAGACTATTCAAAATGGTCATTATTTAAAATACGCTTTAGTAATCTCAATGCAGGTTTCCATGGTACTTGGCGGTAACCGGCTACAGTTTACCAGCTTAGGACCTTGTAAGAGAAAAAATCTTCAGTATGATTTGGGTGATCTTGATGCCTGCCGTCACAGTCCGCAACTCTGATTTGTCCTAGCTGACTAACAACTGCTTAGGCCACCTTCAAAAATTGCTTAGGGAACTTCTGTACCCAAGCATTATTTATAGGCAGTATCTAAAAGCACCTACAGGAATTAGGCCATTTAACACTTCAACCATCCCGTGAGACAGTTATAGACTATTACAGTGCTGATAAGAAAACAGAAGTATGAAGACATTAAATAAGCTTCCAGAAGCCACAGATCCGGTAAGAATCCAATCTTAAGGCAGGCGTGAAAGCTTCTGCCCTTCCTTACTCAAGCATTCTGCTGGGTCTGATGAGCCCAACGCCAGTTTGTAGCCCTTGGAACTTCACCTGTCACGTATGGATGGTATCCATGGTACTCATCACCTTTCCTTGTAGACAGGTAAGCCTTTTCTTCATGACACAGGGTTGCACTGGCTCCAACTACAGCCTGATCCTACCTTGCGGCCTTGCAGCTGCCCAATGGACCACATGCGTCCACTCAGCTCCTCCACCAAACTTCTAATCCAAACAGCTGTTTTATAAAGACAAAAATTCTACATGCTTCCTTGACATTCTTGAGCTTCCCAAGATCCTAATAAGCTAGCTCTGAGTGGTGAGTTCTCTTGTTTTTGCCAAGTATAACACCCACTGAAAAGCAAAGGCACCCTACCCACCTCACCCCACCCCGTCCACTGAACTCTTTTCAACCTATCCTGTCTTCAGTCTAATGAATTCTGCCACTGTGCCAGAGAAATGTTAGACAAGACCTTCACATCCCCTCATAGGAACCCAAGATCACCCTGCACCTCTTGTGTCAGCAAGGCCTGCTTCCTGCAGCCTGTTCTCTCTGCTGCCAGTGCACCCTCATGTCTGCCTGGCTACTATGCTCCCCTGTTGAGTGTGTCATTCATTCAGTGTCCACTCTCTCCTCTGTCCAGGGCTGTGTGTTTGTTCCTCTCACACTGGTTAGAAAGTATCCTTCCTCAATGGAGTGACTAGGAGGTGGTCAGACCAAGAACAACCTGAATACATATTTCCACTTAGCTCTTTCCACAGAAATGCTGATTTTTGTCTTGTCCTCTTCTATCATTCCCAGGTGCAGTCTGTGTGCCCTGCGCTCCAGTAATAAAAGGAGCCAATTGAAGGTCAGCCCCAGCTGACTCCAGTAACAAATTTCTGTATCCAAGCAACCAGAAGGAAATTGAGGGATCCACCCCTGAAGTCTCTCAGGTCGAGATAGTACTAGTTTGTGAAAAGGCTGTCTAAGGGAGAGATCATAAGGCAAATAAAACATTCCATGAAAATTCCCAATACCAGACACCGAATTGAATTAACATGGCAATCAGTGGGGAACTTTGATCAGCAAATACTTTCACAAGGCTGTGCTCTAAATATATACACTCATAGACATTGCTAATCTATATTTCCAGATTGAAAATCCTCATTTTCTAATCAACAATTCATGCATGTCAGTTTAAAATATTTTAAATGTATGTATGCCACTGTCTCATAGTAATTATGCTTCCAAGACAATGTAATCATTTCACACACACAAAAAAAAATATTAAGACAAACTATTCCAGTATGGAAAAATTTTAAGTTATTTTAAATTATCCTCAATTTTACAGGTTTTATATTTGCGATTTCTAGGCAAAGACATTTTATTTCTTCCAGAGAACGTACCATGAAGTTAAAATATTAGCTGCTTCTAAAATAGGATGGAAAGTGTTAGAAAAGACATTGGGAAAAGAAATCGGCAACACTCGTTGAGTTTATGAAACTCAATTTTTTCTAGTCTATAATCTGAGAACATGAAAAGTGTGTTTGAAAATTGCAATATACATTACATGTGTCAATTGCAATGTGTTATGGTGGAAATAAATACAGCAGAAATATCTCCTATTTCCCACATGTTAATTTTCCAACAACTAATATGACCCCCACAACTTACAGTGACCAAGCAGAAAAAATTTCACATCCAAAATCAATTCTAGCACCAATAACACCAATATTTTTCAAAAAAAAAATTGCATTAGCAAATAAATGTAGTTGTTTTCTACATAGAGTACGTAATATTCCTCTGTAAATCACTGTTTCACAAAAAATTAAATGATTTTTTTTAATTCTGTAACATCTTAATGTGTTTGCTGCTGTTGTATAATGTGAGAACCGAGGGGCCGCCCCAGTTCTCTGCCTCAGAGCTTTGTGAGTTGGATGAGCTTGCTATAACTACCCACTCTGAGTAGTGGGATGTGGGTATCCCAAGCCTGCACAGTGTGAGATTAGTACCTGGAAAACCAATACTGTCATGTGTCCTATACGATCTTTATCAGGAGTCTTTGATTTACTTTTAAGCATTTAATATCAATTCAACTTCTTTTTAAAATTTTTTAAGACTTTGAGATTTGATTTGCATCATTTCATTTACCTTTTTTGATAAAATGTGAGGTAGATATCTTAAAGTTTTAATTACTATTTAATTATTGAACCAATTTATAGGAATTATTTTTATAATATTTTCTTATAACTTCTGACATCATATCTTAAATATTCATGTATTCAGATAAAAGTAATTTTAATGCTAATATCAAATATTCTTCAGAACAAGTATTCACTCTTTCACTTCGTGTTTTTTAGACCACTCTGAAACTCCCTGTTCTTACATAAAATGAATGGAAAGTGCAACGTCTATGTTATAGGTTAACTGAGATAATACATGTGACCTGCTTTATATAATTCTTGATTCATATGATCACTCAATAAGTCCAGATCAATTGGACATACTTAAAGCTATAAATATTCTCCTTTAAATTCAGTAACTCTTCAAAAGTAAAGTCTTGCACCCACCTCATGTACATAATAGGGTAGTTTGCGGAGTTTTTTGTTGGTGGTGATGGTGGTAGTGGTGGTTTTTTGTTTGTTTGTTTTTGCATTATTTGGCATTTTTGTACCTACCAGGATTTTTTTTCCAAGTAGCAGAAAAAAATGACCATTATTATATCTCAACTCAGTGTGAGTACAGGAGACTAAGTTGTTCAAGGTCATGAGCTAATAGTTCCTTGTAAAAGAAAGAGTCACTTCTCTCTGAACATAATGAGCACTTAGAGCAAGATCTGGAGTAATTATCATCAGCTTTTTAAGATGCAAAATGTAGACACTACTAATGATTAGGCCTTATAATTAATAATTATTTTTGATTAACAAGGAGGAAGTTCTACTGGAGTTTTCCAAGGCCATGTACCATTGTCATAATTGATCTTTAATTGTCCCCTATAAAGACGCTTTTTATCATGTGTTTAATCTTCCCTATTTATAAATAAGTTCCACATAGAGAGCTTATTAACTATCCTAGAAGAGATATTACTTTACCAATGTCTTTGCAATTTAATTAACATTCAGCCTAATTCTGTATATTTGCATATGAAAAGGTACAAGCAGTTCATCCTCCCAAGTGAAATCCCTGGCTCTGACCACTTTTGAATTCTCTTCTTAATCCAAATTTTGGAACACCAAACAACAGTGATCCCTCCGGATGTGCCAGAGGAGACTACTTAATTGCCCACTTGGCTCCTGGAGGAGAGCTGCATTCTGGCCTGAACTATGCTGGAAAAGCAAGATCTTCATCTCATCTCGGTTCTGTTTCCCATATAGCACCGCACCGTAGTTTTCCGCACTTTCCTGCTCATATTTTCAAATGATCTTTAAGTGCTTTCCTGATGTCCATCAGCCATGTTAACCCAAAGCCCACTGGCCCCTTGTTCATACATCTGAAGACTCTGATTTACTGCTAGGCAAATTCTTCCATAAAGTTGTTCCTTCTCCAGTTTGCCTGGCAGTGCACTTAGTTCTCCTAACTCCCTAACATTTCTTTCTCCGTTCCCTTTTCTCTGCTCCTCTCTTTCTCACGCCTCCAAAAATTTCTAAGGCACAGGCACTGGGACTGGCTCTTCTTCTTCTACAGGTTATTCTTAGGAGGATGTGTTAGATCCAATAGTTTGCCTCAATATTCATATTCAATCCTGAACTTTGATCCTCAGAGTTGATTTTAGTTGGAAATAGGCTCTTTGCAGTGGTCTTCATTTAGGGTGAGCTCTGTATCTAATAAGCAGTATCCTCATAAGAAGAGATAAAAGAGACAACACGAACTGAAAAGGATCCTTGCAAAGATTAATGGACGCAGAAATTGAAGTGATTGAGCTACCACCTACAAGAAGTCAGGGATTATATCCAGATGTGGGGACACAATGCAATATGCATCCCTGCTTCCAAATCAAAGATGGACTCCCAACGAAACTGTTGGAAATGTGTAGACAATGGGATGCCGGACTGTCTGACATTGCCTGTGCCAGCAATGTCGGGCACACTTAAATAACAGACTGATGGAATCATGACTCCTTATGAAGGACTATACTATTGTAGCAATGTGGGGAAAACCTGTTGAGGGGTGGGAGTGTGGAGGCGGGGAGGAAATCCCAGTCTCTATGAAATTGTACCATAAAATTGAAAAATTAAAAAAAAAAATTCAACAAGAAAAAAAGAAGAGGCCAGGGATTGTGGACAGATCCTTCAGTGGGAACCAACAAGGCTGGCACTGGATTTTGTAGCTCTGCCCTTGAGCTCTGCGAAGACAGCATGTTGTGTTAGCCCACCAAGTAGTGTTTATGTCCCATGAACACTGAGGGCTTGTTGGTTGGAACTCAGTAAGTGTGTGCTGGCCTCTAACAACTGGACTGCATATCACAGACAGACCCTCCTCCTTTACCCTCTGCATGCTCTGTACTCTCCAAATACTCTGTGTTACCAAAATCAAAACATCCCATTTCGTCTATCGATGAATGTATTAATTTAACAAGCACAAGAGATGGAAGCCTATTGTTTTGGGTAATTACAATCATCTTTGTTGAGCCAGAATGTCTTATGCCACGTGCCTTCTAATATCACTATGTAGTATAAATTATAGGACGTGGTAATTGATGTGCCTATCTCCTGTATTCATCACTTTCATTCCAACGTCCTCACCCTTTGTTAATGCCTAGATGATAGCATTACTGCCTAGAAAGGGCTCGTCATCTCAGTCTTGGTCTGATATGCGTCATTCTCCATCCTAAACCACAGTTGGTTTGAAGCAGTTCTTCACTTTATCCCAAATGAAAGCAAAAACAAAAACAAGAAGGAGGCAGGCGTTTGGCGCAGAAGTTAGGTCGCTAATTAGCATGCCTGCATCCTGTATTGGAATGCCTGGCTCAAGTCTCGGCTGCTCTGGTTTCTCTTCAGCTTCCTGTTCATGTGAACCCAGGAAGTGAGCTGGTGACGAGGCATGTGCTTCTGTCCCTGTTTCCCATTGGACAACCTAGCTCCTCTGACTTCCTGGCTCCTGAGTTTTGCCTGTCCTCGTCCTAGGCCAGCACATTTGGAGAATGGTCATCTGGAAAGAGAACAGTAGCCAGGAGATCTTTCTTTTTCTTGCCAACTCTTTATCTTTCGGATAAAAATGCAAAAAAAAAAAAAAAAAAAAAAAAACGGTTTTAATTATTGATTTTTTTTTTTGGCAAGCCATGTTGTAGCACATTCCCTGGGTGTCTCTTCAAATATAGGGCTGGGAACGCAGCATCATATGCATCCACATTATTACATCTCAGAATTCTGGACGTCAGGAAGAACTGAATTCTGTATTTCGGATCCAGGGAATTCTCAAAACACCCTTGGGTGAGCTCAGTATTTACATGAGTTCCCTTTGCTCTGCATCCACTCTTCTTTCAAACAGAACCCCCTGCTTCCTCCAGAGGCAGAAAACGCTGCTATTTACCTTCCCTGAAACAGTGTGTGCTCATTTACACATCAGATAAGCTTGGAGTTACTTCTTGCCTATCCTCCACCTTTTGTTCTTTAAAATTTGCATTCAAGAGCCTATTCATTCTGAGAACACTTCAGGCCGTGAAACTCACATATTTTCTTTTGTCTCTAGGTTTCTCCAGCATGTTAGTGTGGCATTTGTATGTACTGATTAATTTCATATCATTATTTAGGTTATCATATAATTAAGCTTTGTGTCCTTAAGAAAAGCTTAGGCTGCCCCAGATTTCTACCGGCTCCAGCCCAAAGTAGGAACTCAGTCAATGTGTAAAGAGTAACATCCTGAAAGGCTTACCAATTACAAGAGGCTCAAATGTCCACCACCTCTTCCTAAAGCAACTTTGCAGGGATGCAGCCTGTCTTCCTACTCATTCCACAGAAGTGCAAATGTAAAGACTGGTGATTATAAGGCTGATAAAAAGATAGTTTTAAAACTAAAACTTACCAGTATACTTACTTGCTTTTAAACATAAATCATTGCTTTCACTCTGGCATTACCTTGTACCTGTATATCAAAAGACAGAATGTCAGGTCTGTGGCCTGTGAATGACAGGAACTAAGCAGGAAATAATATCTACATCCCTTTATAAAAAGGAAAGGTAAGTAACTTTACCATTACAGACGCTCTCTGCTTGCTTTATCTTTTAAATCCAAATAAATCTAAGTAAAAATAATTGACACTTTTTAAAAAAACGTTCTCTACAATCATGAAATAACATGTTTTTAAACTGTGCCTTGACGTCCACTAATTAGTTTATTCCTCTCTCAGAGGAAAAACAAAAAAGTTCAGTTAGAAACTTCAGAATTCAAAGCACATCTCCCACATTCTCTCTTCTGTATTGCACTGATCAGATGAGACACAGAGAAAACTGGAAAAGCAATCATACTAGATTAATACTGGATCTAGAATATCACCCCACCCACATGTTTAAGACAGTGAAATTTTCCTCATAGTCCAAAAAACATTACCTAAATTGTTCATTCAGATGAAACCCCACTGACTTATCAACTCTCAGTATGCCCTGAATCATTTCATTGATTGATTCAAACATCAAAGCACCTACACACCAGGCTAAATTCCAAGTGCGGAACCAGGAATGCAGAGCTGAATCAAATGCAGTGCTTGCCCTCAAATGATTTACGATTCAGACATCCTCATAAACAAATAAGGACCATAAAGGCCTGTGGGTGCACCTGTCTGAGTGCCGGCCAAAGACTGCAAGGACATCACAAATCAACGTACCTTCCAAGCAAGCTGCTTCTCTCGTGCGATTGTTCGACATACATCCTTCTTATACTTCCAAAACACAACTTCATTAAAAATTTTGAATGTAACATTAATTTTTCCTTCTAATGTAATGACTAATTAAAGATGAAGGTTGGATATCACAGTTTGGAAAGTATGGACCCAATGATCTTCTCACTCACTCACAGAACTTACACAAACAGTCCACATACCACATCATCAATACAACGGAAAGGAATGCAGCCAATGAAAGTTTTGTTGTAAAAGTTCTTAAAAGCTTGAGAAATGCTGGACATGAAAACTAACATTAGGAAAGTATGTAGAATATGACAGAAGTTGAACTAAAAAGTTCACAGTAAAAGGATAAGAATACACAAACAGGTTCTTTCTGGTTTATTGCTTTCTTTACATAGTTTCAAGTATTTTCCATATTTACAGCCTTTTCTTTTTAAATATTTATTTTTATTTTAAAGGAAGGATTACAGAAACAAGACAAAGATCTTCTATCCACTGAGTCACTCCTCAAATGATCACAACCAGAACTGAGCCGATCCAATCCAGGAGGCAGGAGTTTCTTCCAGGTTGCCCACGTGGGTACAGGAGTTTCTTCCAGGTTGCCCATGTGGGTGCAGGGTCTCAAGGCTTTGGGCCATTCTCTGCTGCTTTCTAGGACCATAAACAAGGAGCTAGATGGGCAGTGAGCAGCCAGAATGCAAACTGGTGCTCATAGGGGATCCAGCACTTGCAGGGGAAGGATTACCCAATTAAGCCATTGTGCCACACCCCCAAATTTAGTATGTATCTGTAAATAATATTATGTACAAGAAATCCCATACTCTCCTTAAGAATATTTCACTTTCCTTCTCCCGCTCTTCCTGCACTATTTTAGAGGAATGAAAAGCAGCATACAAAAGATGAATGGACTGAGAGAACAGTAAAGGGCCAGCAGACACTCGCCCGACATCCCAGCACAAGGAGCTCAGGATGCCCACTCTGCAGCTCAGGAAAGTGTTCTTACGAATCCTTATATCCAAGTTAATGAAGGTGCCTTCATGCAATTCAGAAGCCTCAGTGAATGGGCCAGGGGACACATGGCAACACACTAGGCTCTTAGATTATTGAAAGTGTGGTCACCTCCGCATCCACCCTCTCTGCCTGTGCTTCCGCTTGGTCTTCATGTCCCCTGCTCCTATCCACGGGGCCTCTGTATCCTGCCCCCTCCAGGAACTGGGATGACAAGAACAAAATCAAGTCATACTGAACCTGCACTGGTATAAAGTGCTCTCTCTCTCTCTCTTTTTTTTTTTTTTAAAGATGTATTTATTTTTATTGGAAAGGAAGATTTACACAGAGAAGAAACTGAGGAAGCTCTTCCATTCATTGGTTCATTCCCCAAGTAGCCCCAACAGTCAAAGCTAAGCAGATCCAAAACCAGGAGCCATTAGCTTCTCCTGGGTCTTCCATGTGGATGCAGAGTCCCAGGGCTTTAGGCCATCCTCAACTGCTTTCCCAGTCCACAAGCAGGCAGCTGGATAGGAAGTAGAGCAGCTGGGATATGAATCGACACCCAAATGGGATCCTGGTTCATGCAAGGTGAGGACCTTTAGCCACTAGGCTACCGCACCAGGTCCAAAGGGCTCTTTTTTAATATTAAAGGCTTTAGTACAAGAAGAAATTTAGTTGGTCCCGAATTTTTGTTCTCAGAAATTCAGAAACTATACTTGATCTTAGCCAAAGAGATGATCTGAAAGCTTTGAAACAGTTGCTTCATTCTAAGGCTCAGTGACATGTAATGAAAACTGGAGCTCGCGCTTGAAGAAATAATTTATGAGAAAGCACACATATATAAGTAAATCTACATAAATGCATATATACTTACACAGCACTCTTCCCCACCAGACACAAAGAGCAAATGCTGAAATACAAAACTGTGAGACTATGTTTGAGTGTTTGATTAGTCTTTCATTAAAATATGAGGAAAGAATGAACAATATCCACCGAACACTTTATTTTACATCTCTGATTAGCACTGCAATTATTAATAACTTAGATAAAATATATCTAAGAATTTAAACAGATCATCAAAGAACAATCATCTTAGCATTTCTACTGTCACTTACTTTTCTGATTAACCTGTGAGGCTGAAGGTGAAGACTGTAACATCTTCTGTCTCGTAAAATCCTACGTACATGAGTTGTGAAAGTTAAATCATTTTTTTGTTATTGTGAGATTTTAAGTAGGTGTAAAAAGTAAGATCAAATAAACTCTGGATGTGTTCACAGAATTTAACTTCCCAGGCCATGGAGTCTATTGTGGGAAATACCATAGCTAAGAAGTTACGGCTCAGAAGGAAGAAAAAAAAGTCTCTTGTCAGTCTCACAGCACTGCTGCTGCTTCAGTATGTCTGCCCCTCTGACTGCGTGCGTGCTGGTCCCACGTTTTAAGTATCTTCTTCAGGAACTGAAGCCATCAGCCGTCCACCCTCCAAGTAACTATGCCCTCAGCACCAGGAAAAAGAAAAATGTCTTATCCATTTATGGATATCATTTCAGTAAGAATAACCATCATCTCATTTTATATATTTATATCTATTGATAACATTTCTACTCGATCATATCCAAGTCTCTGGTTTTCTGTCTCAGAGTTTCGATGATCCCCCAATCACAATTTCAAAATATTAAATAGTAAATTATAGATATTAAGAATTCATAAATTTTTCATCTCCTGTTATTTTGAGTAGTGTGATTTAATTTCCAGAGACAGCATTGTGGCGTAGGAGGAAGAGCCGCCAATTAGATGCCTGTTCAGGGCCGGGATGCCTCACTCCCCATCCAGCTTCCTGCTAACAGCCTGGGAAAAGCAGCAGAAGGCAACCCAAGTGCTTGGGCTCCTCACCCATGTCAGAGATCCTGAGCAATTCCTGGTTCCTGGCTTCCGTGTGGCCCAGCACTAATGAAGACCATCACAGGAGTCAGTCAACAGACGGAGGATCTTCATGTCTCCTCCTCCCGCCCCCCTTCCTCCTCCTCTTCTCTCTCTTTAAAATTCTGACTTATAAATAGGAAAACCTTAAAAAAAAAAAAAGGAACTGTCATGCTGTGTCACGAAATGTATGAGTTATCTCTTAGTCCAAGGCACATATTACCACTGCTCTTTAGTTGCAATCTCTAGCAATCTCTGTTACCAGATCCACTATTGGTGTGGTAGTACTTGTGTTTAAGTAACATTTATTTTACATAATCATGACTCCAAAAGTCAAGAGTAATGATGCTGGCGGCTGAGTTATCCCAAAAAGAAGTTATAGAATGTTTCCTTTAACTAAAAAAGGTGAAAGCTTTCAACTTCATAAGGAAAATAAAATTTCTGTGCTGAGGTCACTAAGCTCTATGATAAGAATGAACCTTCTGGTGCCGGCGCGATAGGGTAGTGGCTAAAGTCCTTCCCTTGAACGTGTCAAGATCCCATGTGGGCACTGGTTCTAATCTCAGCTGCCCTATTTCCCATCCAGCTCCCTGCTGGTGGCCTGGGAAAGCAATTGAGGACGGTCCAAAGTCTTGGGACCCTGCACCCATGTGGGAGACCCTGAAGAAGCTCCTGACTCCTGGCTTCGGATTGGCTCAGCTCCAGTGTTGCAGCCACTTGGGGAGTAAATCATAGCAGGGAAGATCTTCCTCTCTGTCTCTTCTCCTCTCTGAATATCTGACTTTCCAATAACAATAATAAATAAATCTTAAAAAAAAAAAAGAATGGACCTTTTACCCATCAAATCATGAAGAAGCAAAAAGAAATTCATGCTAATTTTGCTGTTATCCCTTAAACAGCCTAAGTTACGACCACAGCAGATTGATGAGTGCCTAGTTAAGATGAAAAAGACATTAAATTGTAGGCTTTGGGACCATCTGTGCTTTAGTTATTCTCTGAGGATTTTAAATAAGGGGGAGGAGGGCCTGCTCTTCAACCGTTCTTCCTTCAGAAATTTTTTAGGATTTGTACTTCCTTGTTCTTGCTGCCTGCAGCCTAATCCCAGCTTTAACTTCGCACGACACATCTATTCAGTACAGACCTCAATGAGGTAAACCTGAAACTTGTCCTTTCAACAGACATGATGGTTAAACATGGGAGAAATCCAAATGTGTGATACAGAAGAACTTAAGATCTCAGCTGCCTACATATTGTTGAGTAGACAGCTGTGCACTTGACACTACTTTAGTGGAATAGAAACATGAAGACAGCAAGTTATTATCATATGATTTTGCCTTACATTTTTCTATATGATACCCTTTGTTATACTTTCATAGTTTCTGACTTAATCTAGAGTTTTACAAAATAGATTTAACAGCCATGACCAGAGAGTAAATACTTATCAAGTGAAAAAGCCGGAACACTAATGATTGCACAAATATTTTTCTAGTAGTTATTTTTGGAATTGTTTCCAATTTATTGATTATTTCTTTTTCCTCCTTAGAGCCTTATTCCCGAATTCAACTGAAACAGATGGTACAGACTATTTGTTTTTCCAGATTTCCTAGATATTTTTACTGAAGAAGTTGGTTTACAGTTGAAAAAGTAATAAGCATTTTAACCAAGTTCAACAACATGCTTAATTTGGGAAATTTTGTAGCAAGTTTTTGAGTTTGCTCACCAAGATCCAGAACTGATTTGTTGTGCTCAACTTTTAAAATGCTTCATTTGCCATCATTCCAGTAGAGTCTGCAGCACACTGTAATCCTCCAGTAAATATGCTATGTAGATAATACAGCCCCATATGCCCCAAAAAAAGTTGAATTTTTGCCTCCCTTGGCAACAGCATAGTTCCCATATAATAAGGAATAAATAGCACAGGAGAGTGAGAAAGTCTTGCATTAATTGGAAACCATAATTCCAAAACTGAAGTTCAGACATGAATCTATGCTTATTTCCACACTTTCACTGTGAAATATTCGCAGAATCCTGTCCTCTACTTGCCCAATAAAATACTGCAACCTACAATTTTAAAAAGATCAAATGTTGAGTAATTTG
This sequence comes from Ochotona curzoniae, assembly GCF_017591425.1. Classification (NCBI taxonomy): domain Eukaryota; kingdom Metazoa; phylum Chordata; class Mammalia; order Lagomorpha; family Ochotonidae; genus Ochotona; species Ochotona curzoniae. The sequence goes on from NW_024466502.1 coordinate 15,034,467, forward strand.
CTTTTCTCAAATATTATAGAATTGATGAGAGGACATTCAGGTATTTTATAGAACCCATACCATGCTCTAAGGTGTGAAGGTTAGTGCTATTGAATTTCTTGTGAGGAAATATCTAGCATTAACACACCTTCTCTAATCTTCATGAGTCAGATGCCATAATTTTCTTCATTTTTTAGATGTCAAAGATGCACAAGAACGGCACAGCTGGTTTGTGTTGTGGAGCTAACCTACATGATCTAATGACGACATCAGCATTAAAGGTGATATGAACACCAAACAGTAGTGTTTGTGCATGCCAAATAGTAGAATACATAAATTAACTTCTAGAATTGATGAGAGTCAAGAAACGAAAGCCAAACATGGTAGAAATTGTACAACCTGTATAATATAACAAGGGGCCAATGAGTAGAAAAATCGAAAAGCCCTCTGATAATGCACAGCTCTTGAAATGCCATCATAATATGAACATGTTGCTTGCTAAGGCTTGTGTTTCGTTCCTGTCTCATGTTTGTGAACCAGGTTTCCTGAAGGATTTTTAGGTTCAGGGGTGCCAGGATAATTCCAACTTCATGGCCAGAACTACAGATTTTTATTTACAAAAATTACTTCCAAATAAATATTCCCAGGATGCCTCTAATCAGAATGGAGAGTCGCTCTTCTTCACTTTTGCTCTGAGTCCACTAGCACAGCAGCCACTCAACACATGTAATTATGGAGCACTTAAAATCTTACTACTCCCAGTGTAGCTATGCTTTAAGCATAAACACCACACTACATATTTAACATTTAGTACCCAAGGGGCTGGTGATGGCACATCCCACATGGGTGCCCATTCATGCCCTGGCTGCTCCAGTTCTGAGCCTGGTCCCTGTGTGCCGGCCTGGGAAAGGAGCAGAGGATGGCTCAAAGCCTCACGACCCTGCTCGTGTGTAGGAGACATGGAACAAGCTCCAGGATTCCAGCTTTGGACTGACTTACCTTTTGCTGTTCTGAGCCTTTGGGGAGTGAACTAGCAGATGAAAGACCTTTTCTGTCTCTTCCTCTCTCTCTGTAAGATCTGCCTTTCAAATAAAATTAAATTAGTCTACAGAAAAAAGAAAAAAGATTTAGTGCCCAAAAATGAACACGTTAAATATCCCTCTAGGGATTTGTTATATTGTATATTGATATTATATATATATATTTATATGATTCACATTATATTTCTTTTGGAACAGTTCAGCTTCTCTAAGTAAACTTAATAGATGCCTTAATACATATTCACAATATGTGACAGGCTGAAGCATATATGATATAGAAGCCTTTATTCTAAAATCATGTCTAATAAAAACTTTATTTTTTTATAAGATACACTATATTTACTCAAATAAATTTTTATTTTCAGATTCTGCAATGAACAGTTAAAAGAGCTGTCTCCTTTTGGTACCACAGTTACAAGACAGCTGCAAAGCATTGGAGCCACCAACTGTCCAAAAGTGGAAATACCCACAACTTTGAATCTTACACAAAAGACATATAGATCCATAGCAAGCTCAATTCTATGAAGAAAAAAATACTGAAAATAACATATAGATAATCCGTATGATTTGGATTTTTAACTTGATGTTCTTTTTCCATTCTGGAAAAATATAGTGGCTCACATTTCAGTAACTTATATTTGGAAAATAGATGAAAATGTTTTCTGATAGAAAAAGAATGGGATAGGGCCCGGCGCGATGGCGCAGTGGTTAAGGTCCTTGCCTTGCATGCCCGGGATCCCATATGGGTGCCAGTTCTAATCCCAGTGGCTCCACTTCTCATCCAGCTCCCTGCCTGTGGCCTGGGAAAGCAGTCGAGGACGGCCCAAAGCCTTGGGACCCTGCACCTATGTGGGAGACCCAGAAGAGGCTCCTGGCTTCGGATCGGCATAGCATCGGCTGTTGCGCTCACTTGGGGAGTGAATCATCGGACGAAGGATCTTCCTCTCTGTCTCTCCTCTCTGTATATCTGACTTTCCGATAAATAAATAAATCTTAAAAAATAATAACGGAATATTTCTAACAAACATTGAGTCACATAGAATTATGATATTGGAGCATTTTGATGAATTGAAATTAGGATTTAGCAGCCATTAGTAACAAGCAATAAAGTAGATAACACATATTTTTAAAGAAACACTTATATTTTAAAACCTAGAGAACTTTTTCTATTTTAAAAAATGTATTCATGTCTATGGTGATGGCTCTCTGGAGACCTTTTCACGCTCATGTCATCAGTTCCTCCAGATGCCGGTGGGCGTTGCACACAGGAGCAGGCAGCTGAGGTCTCACGGGCTCGCGGGGTTCTCGCCGAGACTCGGCTCCCTGAACGGTCGCTGGAACACTGTCACGCTTGTTTGACCTGAAGATTAGGAAGCATGTGAATCTTCTGTGTAAGGCTGAAAAACAGGTAAAACAGCAAACCTAGCAAACTTAAACTTCCAAATGTTCCGTTTTATGGCATAGTTGCAACAATACAACCTGATGTGTCTCGCTTGTCCTTTACGGTGTTAGAACGTTCTTGTAGCTCTGGGAAATCTCCACAGAAGGGCAAGCCGCTGCTCATATCACTGAAGAAATCAGAAACTCGTCAAGATCACTAATCCCCTTTGCGTTACCAAAGGAGTTAGAGATTGAGCAACATCTGAAAATACCCAACTGCTGGGCTTTGGGAACACCACAACGAAACATGGCATATTTGCACAAGGGATGGCATTGGGGGAGATCGCAATGAGACAGTCTGGTTTCATAACTCCTTCCAACAAAAGAGGTAAACTCGCTGGCAAATTTAAGCAGTGTTTATTTTGAGGCACACATGTGTCTAGGCAGACTAAATAACTTTTTTGAAGATTTGCTTATTTGAAAGGCAGATTTACAGAGAGAAGGAGATACAGAGCTCTTCCATCTGCTGTTTCACTCCCCAAATGCTTTGCAATGGTCAAAGCTGAGCTGATCCAAAGCTGAAAGTGTGGAGTTTCTTCTGAGTCTCCTACAGGAATGCAAGGGCCTAAGGACTTCAGCTGTCTTGCACTGGTTTTTTAGTCCTTCAGCAGAGATCTAGGTCAGAAAGATCAGCCAAACATGAACCTGCATCTATATGAGATGCCAGCACCACAGACAGGATTAGCTTGCTGTGCAATCATGACCAGCAAACAATCATGAAACAGCTATGAGATTTTTGCACTTTAAATACTGTGCAATATTTCCCGTTCTTTTACATGCTTAGAGCAACTTTTTAAAAATGTAACATTTCAAGTTTCCTAATTATGCTTTGAAATCTTCCTCAAGTTTTGTTAGAACTATCAGTTTATCGATAAAGATCTATATCCAAATATAGTTGATATGTTTAAAACTAAAAACCACATCAAAATCTTGTTATACTTTAATGTGTTTATATATATATGTATGTACATACACACATATATATAAGATTTAATTTATTTTGTTTGAAAGGCATAGTTACACAAAGAGGAAGAGAAGACAGAGAGAGGGAGAGAGGGAGATCTTCCATCCACTGATTCACTCCCCACATGGCTGCAAGGGCCAGAGCTGAGCTGATCTGAAGCCAGAAGCCAGGAACCTCCTCCAGGTCTCCCTCATGGGTGCTGAGGGCCAAGAACTTGAATTGTCTTCTGCTGTTTTCTCAGGTCATTAGCAGGGAGCTGGATCAGAAGTGAAGTAGCCAGTACAGAAACCAGTGTCAAGATGAGATGCTGAGACCACCGAGTGGAAAATTAGCCTGCTAGGCCTCAGTGCTAGCCCCTCTAAATGTTTTGTTTCATAATTTTATAACAATTATTCTTCAGGGCAGACTTGAGGCTAAGACAACAGTGTCCAACAGCAGAGTTCTTGAGTTGGTTGCCCCACTTAGGCCTTGAGTCTTGATTCCTACTGCTTGCTAATATAGACTCTAAGAAACAGCAGTGATGGCTCATGAGATTGGGTTCCTGCCACACACACACACACACATATATGTATATATATATATAACATGTAGACTGGGTTGTGGGTTCCTGACTTGAGCCACTCCATTCCTAGCCTTTGGAATCACTTAAAGATTAAAAGCAACAGGCCCAGTGCAGTGGGCTAGCAGCTAAAGTTCTTGTCTTGCACACATTGGGGAACCATGTGGGCACCGGTTCTAATCTCAGGCAGCCCTACTTCCCATCCAGCTCCCTGCTTGAGGTGTGGGGAGGCAGTCGAGGATGGCCCAAGCTCTTGGGATCCTGCACCCACGTGGGAGACCCAGAAGAAGCTCATGGCTCTTGACTTCAGATTGGCTCAGCTCTGGCTATTGTGGCCACTTGGGGAATGAGTCAACAGACAGAAGATCATCCTCTCTGTCTCATCTCTGTATATCTGACTTTCCAATAAATTAAAATAAACATTCATTTAAAATGATTATTCATATAAAAATAACACTAGCTTATGGATAACTAATATATGTACAAGTTTTGCAATTACAGGTTATCATCAATCAGTTTCAATGACAAAACAAGGAAGTATTGTAGTACACCTCACGGATAACATTGAGAACCTAGGCTATTCTGTGCTACATGGAACAGTTAGTGATGTGATTTTCACACTAGTGGAAAGCACAGACTGGTGTTGGGGGCAAGCTACACAGATAAGGCATGGGGAGGTGAACATCAGACTGACTTTAGGTTTCAAGCTGCACAATGAGCGCCAGAAAGTTCAAAGAACCCATGAGGGAGCAGAAAAGTTTATCACTAAAGAGAAGGGACTGTGAAAACTTTGAAGAGCAAAAAGGAAAATCATTCCAAAATTTCAGAGACTAATTAAAAAATAAATCCATCTTTGTGCAAAAATTGTTTAAGGTTCATATAGGTTTTTTTTCCTAGTATGTTTTCTATGAACTTCTCAAAGTCCTCACTTATAAACTGCGTGAAAGAGAGGAAGAGAAAGACATTCAAGAAAACAAAAGGAAAATAAAATGAGAAAGGCAGAGAAAACACATTTGATTTGTTTGCAAGGCAATGGGGACAAGCATTTGCCTAGAGTGGAATGTGATATGGAGAAATAACATTACCATCATTACCACATTAAGGAAATCAGCTTTAAATAGTCAGCCTCTGAGAAAAGCAACCTGGCCTCGGAGTCTGTGCGATTCCTGCCATATTAAATATAACAAATAGGTTGCACAAATCCAAATAGAAAATCAGTAACCTAAAAGCAAGAGGAAGGTCACTCATTTATGTACCAGGAAAGCTCGAGTGAAAACATACACTTCCTGTCCTGCAGGAACGCAGAGCCCTGCCGCCAGGGGCGAGCAAGAAGCACGCACCTTTCCATTCGCAGAGAAAGGCTGCCACTTCCTCTCTTATTATTGTTCTCCTTTTTTTCTCTCTTCTTCCTTCCACCCGTCCTCTCTTTTCCTTTGTTTCCCTTATCGCTCCCTTCCTTTCTTGCTTTTATCATCATACATATCTCAAGTATTACATTAAGTTGCAAGAAAGATGGTATATTAACAAAATATCCTGTTCATATAGTAACCTGATTCAAATTTGAGAAGATGACATTTAAGTTAAAATTAGATTCTGTAGGGACATCCACTAATATAAGAATAATAAATGTGGTCCCAGAAGTTTGTTGTATGTTACTACTTATGCCAGTCCTCAGTATAGCAATCACTGATGCTTCTAGGATAACGTCACTTTTCTGAAATATGTGTGTATGCAGGTAACATGAATAAGGCTAACTTGATAATTAAAGAGAAGTTAAAGGTATTTATTCTTCTGGGGCCAATATTCTGGAGTCAATAGTAAAGTTATTTACTATTTGATGGATAACTATTCAATACTCATAGTTACAAATAAGAAACACGGATCATATTCAAGAAGAGTATTTGTTCTGCAAAGTTGACAATTTAATGTTAGGCCTAGTTAAATTAGAAATTCTTACATGATCATAGGGTATGTTTGCCAATTAAATATCACAGAAATATATGCCTTGTATCTTAAATGAATTGAATATTCTTTGTTTTTATAAATATGGAAAAAAGTCCTGATAATGAAAACTGTAAGGAGGAAATTATTATACTGTTTCTCCAAGTGCATGATTTAAAGCTGTTTTCATTATATGAACAGTTATTGTCATTAAAAGCAGCTTAGTTGAATTCAGGTATACTTTGCATGATTTTTCCGCTAATTTATTATTGTTGTTATTATTATCATTTTATGATACAGTTCCATAGGCCCTGCAACTTCCCTTACCCCTTCCCCACAACCCCCGCCGCCCAAGTTCTCCCATTTCAACACAACAGTACAATTGTTCATAAACAGTCATATGTCCATCAATGCTGGTATAAACAATGGCAGAGTCCAGCATCTCATTGTCAAGACACGTCCAACAGTTTCACGGGGAGTCTTATCCTGCATCTGGGAGCAGATGAGCACACTGCACTGTATCCTCACATCTGGACATGACAGTCTCCTCCACACGGTCACCATATATCCCCCCCTAAAAAATGAAAAGCCACAAAGCAAAGTCAACAACAGGAAAAAAAGTAGAAATTTACAATGTCATGCAGTTAAATAACACGCCACTACACAGTCACTACACATCCCCTCAAACAAAGAGCCACAAAACAAAACCAACAACAGGAAGAAAAAATAAATGAACAAAGCCATGAAGTTAAACATGCCACTAAATGGCCAACGTGCCGCTGAAGAAATGGGAAAGAAAAGCAAGAACCACCTTTAATTATTCATGTTCTTGATAAATATCTTTCATTTTACTTTGCTAAGACATAGCTTTGGCTCAGAATTAACTACATACACAAATCCAACTAATATTCACACAAAGAGTAGGAAATAAGGAATTTCAGGATAGGTGGACCTAAAGAAATCACCAATAATTAAATTTTCACTAATTGCATGCTAATATAAAAGAACCCAGAAAATAAGTTTAACTAGTAAAAAGACTATTACACAATAAAAAGATCAGCGTGGCCTAGTGGCTAAAAAGTCCTCGCCTTGAACGCACCGGGATCCCATATGGGAGCCGGTTCTAATCCTGGCCAGCTCCACTTCCCATCCAGCTCCCTGCTTGTGGCCTGGGAAAGCAGTCGAGGACGGCTCCCTGCACCCACGTGGGAGACCCAGAAGAGGTTCCTGGATCCTGGCTTCGGATTGGCATAGTACCGGCCGTTGTGCTCACTTGGGGAGTGAAGCATCGGACGGAAGATCTTCCTCTCTGTCTCTCCACCTCTCTGTATATCTGACTTTCCAATAAGTAAATAAATCTTTAAAAAAAAAAAAGAAAATAATCATATTAAATGCATGTAATATCCTCACTGTCACAACCAGATTCTCAGCTCCTCTGGTGTAACACAACGCTTCAACATAGAGATGGTCCCGCAGAAACTTCTGGTAGCACTGGGATCTTATTATCATCTTTAACCATGTTTGGGTGTTTCAAAAACACATATCTTAGCATGAATAATTACACCTAGACTAATATTACGACAAATTTTTTCTGATTTTCTTTGGGTGCAGAATATCGGGTTACAGGGGCTTGAGTGTGAATATAGAAGTCTAGAAATCTAAAAACATCAAAGGGAAAATACCAAAGGTTTTTCGGGTAAGCCTAAGAAATCCCCTCATATTCTCTATGTCTGAAGTACACACCCATCATAATCCTCAGGACTGTGAACTTGATGTCATGTTACAAGGCACATTTAACCTTGACATGGGAGAGCCACTGGTCTGGGAGCTTAGAACTGTTTCCAGATGAGAACCAGCAAGCGTGAAATAGAGACATTCCTTCCCATCATTAGGAAATGACTACACCATCAAAGATGCCTGGAACACATCCCAGGAGGAATGCTCAGGATGATGGAATACACAGAGGCTTTCGCACACTGACACACTGGGAATCGCCACTGCACTTTGACCGTCTCATCTGGATGTGTGGAGTATCAAGGAATCACCACTCAGCGTTAGTCCAGCAGAAGGTATAGTGTTCCAGACCACCATGCATATTTAATCTCGGCAGAACCCAATTTTGAGGCTCAATTCTAACCAATATAACAATATTTATAGGTAGATGGTATTCCAGGAAAATGGATGATAGGGAAAAAAACCCTATCATCAGCGTTTTATCTTCAAATCATTTTCCTAATATGTGCTGTAGGCAGTGAAAATGACGGACTGTTTTTTGTAGAACAGTTTGGCTCTCATGTGGTTTTATTTATTCCCCAATAAACACATTTGAATTTCCATGAGTTATTGTTTGCAAATTTACAACTTAACAAAGATCTAAAAATGCACAAATATTATAACAAATGCCAAATTGTTAAATGCCATAGACATTATTTTCTTACAGTAAATATAATGAAGTATATTATAAAATTGTGTTGAACAAATGAAATATGCCTACAAAATTTAGCTATGAAGTATATTGACTAACATAATTGTTCCTAAATATATTACATTTTAGGGATGCAGTTCATTGATAACCCTTGCTTTTTGCATTTCTCTCAACCTGTGTTACATGTGAAGTCTGACCCACTTGTTTAGGAAGTGAAGTGACCATCTCTGGCAGCAGAATACTGCCCTGAGTCATGTCTGAATACAGAGCGCTCTGAGATTTGCTGTCTGCACCAGGGGTTTGGCAGCCGGAAATGATGGAAGAGAGACATACCAGTTACCACTATTCATTACTGATGGGAAGAAGGGGTAAACAACTGGAATAAGGAAATTGTAAGTATAGCAGATTCTTTTTTTTTAAAGATTTACTTATTTATTGGAAAGGCGGATATACAGAGAGGAGGAGAGACAGAGAGGAAGATCTTCCATCCGATGATTTACTCCCCAAGTGAGCACAACGGCCAGTGCTACACCAATCCGAAGCCAGGATCCAGGAACTTCTTTCGGGTATCCCACACGGGTGCAGGGTCCCAAGGCTTTGGGTCGTCCTCGACTGCTTTCCCAGGCCACAAGCAGGGAGCTGGATGGGAAGTGGAGCTGGCCGGGATTAGAACCGGCGCCCATATGGGATCCTGGCATGTTCAGGTGAGGACTTTAGCCACTAGGCCACACCGCCAGGCCCACTACAACAGATTCTTTAAGACTTTATACACTGCATTGCTATATCAACTATTATTCAAAGTGTAGTATGCGGGCCATGGGAAAAACCTTTATAGATACAACTAAGAATGTTTTTAACTTAAGTAGTTGGTTATTTAATTTTCATGAGTATTAATGTCTGTTCTTGCCTACAGAAAATAACATGTATTGAGTATAATATTTATGGCAAGTAAAATCATCATATTGATTTTTAAAAATAACAAATATTAATATAAAATGAGGTTAAATGTAATAAGTGATTTTGTAAATAACATTTTAGATGAGTACATGGCAAAAATTGTGAAATTGGCTTTTAAGTTACTAAAATTTGGGGAACAATTTGGGTTTATTTATTTATTTTTAAAGATTTATTTTATTTTTATTGGAAAGGCGGATATACAGAGAGGAGGAGAGACAGAGAGGAAGATCTTCCGTCCAATGATTCACTCCCCAAGTGAGAGCAACGGCCAATGCTATGTCGATCCGAAGCCAGGAGCTTCTTCTGGGTCTCCCACACGGGTGCAGGGTCCGAAAGCTGTGGGTCGTCTGCACTGGGCCCCTTGGGTTTATTTTTAAATGTTAAGATCTATTTAATTCACAATTATAGCATTACTGGCATTCTTTTACTTTTCTAACACTTACTTTGACAAGTCACTGCTAAGATCAAAAATTAAATTAATAAAAATTAAAATGAGGCCCGGCACGATGGCGCAGTGGTTAAGGTCCTCACCTTGCATGCCCGGGATCCCATATGCGCGTGGCTCTAATCCTGGCAGCCCCGCTTCCCATCCAGCTCCCTGCCTGTGGCCCGGGAAAGCAGTCGAGGATGGCCCAAGGCTTTGGGACCCTGCACCCACATGGGATACCCAGAAGAGGCTCCTGGCTTCGGACTGGCATAGCATTGGCCATTGCGCTCACTTGGGGAGTGAATCATTGGATGGAAGATGTTCCTCTCTGTCTCTCCTTCTTTCTGTATATCTGTCTTTCCAATAAAAATAAAATTTTAAAAATTAAAAATGAAATTCATTTACATAAGAGTTCATTTATCTTTCAGTACCTGAATGTCCTTACTAAGTGATTCAGACTTTCTCCTATACAGTCTTACTTTCCTGAATCTTCTGACAGGTGTCTGAAGAGTCAATCAGAAAAGAAAAAAAATCTTCCACCTTTATTTCAAATATAAGTCTGAGCTTTAAAGCAAGTATATTTTAACTTAGCCATGAAAATAATCTGTGAAGAACATTTAATCACATTTACATTTCTGTATGTCTTAAAAATTCTCCTATAAACTTGTGTATACTCACCGGCTGAATGACACTAAAGCAAGCTCAGGTGAGAGAAGCACTCTTACTTAGGTGCACCCTGGAATGCACTATTAATACATATTCACTTATAACTCACTGGGTGGGACACAAACATTAGTTACTCCTCACTAGGGTATTGAAGATTTCTCTGCACTCCCCTCCTAAAACTGTTCACCTAAACTGCTGACATATGTCTTGTTAGAGTTATAGAGTTAGACTACCCGAAAAACAGCCAGGTTCAGCAAAATCATGCTTCAAAGCTATAAACTGCGAAATGCTAAAACTAAAATAGACATGAGACAGCTGAATAGTAATCTGTAGCCAGTTTAAGGTATATAGTAACCAGCTGTATATAAACTAAAATTGAAATGTCACTGTAGAAGTCACAGGATGTGGTTAAGAACTTGCATTCTTTTTTTTTTTTTCTCTTTTAACATATTGGCTACTCAATACCATGTCAGCTAATTCCATAACGTTATAAATAGTTACTGATATAATGTCGGGGCTTTTAATTGATCAGGATGATACTTTGCCGGCTCTACCTTCAGACCAGAGAAGGTCTCCCCAAGAAACCGTTGAACTTTTCTGAACAATGAGATGCTGGACTCTATGCTTGGTAGATGCTTGCAATGAAAGAATCTCAACTGATCTTGAACTGTGGTAATGCAACAAGGTTGAGGAATCCACCATGGGGGTGGGGGTGGGGAATTCCAGTTCCTATAAAACTGTGTCACATAATGCAATGTAATCAATAAAAAATAAATAAATAAATACATTGAAAAACATTTTGCAGATGTAAAAAAAAAATACATATTCAGGGGAACTTATGCTGAATGCAATCATACTTACGGGTTTTGCCTGCAAGCAAAGTTAGCAAAGAGTAATAGGATGAATCCAAAGGTTTCTGCAGTTTTTTTTCCCTACCAAAAAAAAAAAAAAGAGTGAGAGAGAGAGAGAGAGAAGTGGTGTGGGTGGGGAAAGAAGGCTCAGAGAAAATAAATACTGTAAAAGTTGCATTCAGAATGAAAATGGCGCACTTAAATTTTTAAAAGTGATTGTTTATTATTATTATTATTTTTAAAATTAATTACATTGCATTATGTGTCCCAGTTTTATAGGCACTGGGACTCCTCTCCACCCCTCCCCTCACCGTCTCCCCATGGTGGATTCCTCCACCTTGTTGCATTACCACAGCTCAAGATCAGTTGAGACTCTTATTGCAAGCATATACCAAGCATAGAGTCCAGCATCTAATTGTCCAGATAAGTTCAACGGTTTCTTGGGGAGACCTTCTCTGGTCTGAAAGCAGAGCTGGCAGAGCATCACTCCTATCAATTAATAGCCCTTACATAACATCAGCAACAATTTATAACGTTATGGAATTAATTGACATAATATTGAGTAGCCAACATGCTAAAAAAAGGCAAAAAAAAATGCAAGTTCTTAACCACATCCTGTGACTCCTTCATTGACATTTCAATTTTAGTTTATACACGACCGGGTTCTTTACACCTTAAAATGGTTATACATTACTTTTCAACTATCTCGTGTCTATATTATAGTATTTAGGATTTTATAGTGTTAAAGCATAATTTTGCTGGACTTGGCTTTTTTTTTTTTTTTCGGGTAGCCTAGACTGGCTTATAACTCTAACAGGACATATGTCAACAATTGAGGTGCAGAACATTTTTTAGGAGGGGAGTGCAGAGAAATCTTCAATACCCTAGTGAGGAGTAACTAATTTTTGTGTCCCACCCAGTAAGGTATAAGTGTATCCATGCTGACCGTTTCCTGATTCCAAGCTTTCCTCGTTGTTCTCTATTCTAAAGTTTTGTTTGTTTGTTTTGAGGGGTTTCTGGAGCAATCCTGATGGTCACTGCTAGAGAGGGTGGGGACCCAAAGTTGGAACCAAGCAAGGACCCGAGAAATCTCCCCTCCCTAGTCCCGAAGGAAGTTTACTGTTCTGCTGTTTCTGCAGAGCTCCTAGCTATTGTTGTGATGCCCTGGGATCCTGCGAGGAAGGATTTGGATTTCTTTCATCCCACGTGGTGGATCTAAGCAGGAGTGGATGACCTCAGAGTTCTTGGCCTCCAAAGGCACTCCAGTTCCCCGTGATCTCCTTGGTGGCTGAGATGTAATCCTTGGTGCTCATACTGATGGTTTTTGGTGACAATCCGTGAGTCTCCAGGGTTGGGATACAAGCCTCCTCCTTTCCCCCTGCTCCACTTGATACACTTAAAGGGATGTAAGAACATGTTAGTTAGGAAGCAATGACTATGGTGATGTAACAAAAAGACCAAGAATATGGTAGCTAGTCTATGGCCATAGCACCCTGAACGCGTGCGATCCTGTCTGATCTGGGAAGCTAAGCAGGGTCAGGCCTGGTTAGTACTTGGAAAGGAGAACACACCAACTCAAAAAGAATAAAAAGAAACGTATTGTCTTTCCACACATCAGTGCAGGGTAGACAGCTAACCCAGTGCAAGTAGGAGACTGCTTTCCATGAGAACACATTAGGAACCCAGGTATTCTGTGCCAGACCCTTCGACAAAACCCTGGAGAGCTACACCTGGACATGTTCACCAACTCTGCATCCTTAAAACCAAGGCCAAAAGAGAAGAGAGTGGTAACATTCACCTAATTGTGTGAAAGCAAGCCTAAGATAGCACGTGTCACTTTCCCTCATCACATTATAAAGAACTTATCTACAAAGGAAACCAGAAAATATGTAGTCTCTGGCCAGGCAGACACTCAGCAGAAACTCAAGTAGTTTTGCTTTATTGTTAAAATTAGAAGTCTCTTCTAATTTTCTAATTAAAAGTCTCTTCCTTTGGTCTTTGGCCCTCCCAATATCCTCATGCACCAATCTCCCTCCACCAATAACACACCTCTGTCTACAAGGTGTGCAATTAAACCTCATCTGCTGTTCTCAAATTGGAGTTCTGGGATTTAGTCCTCTCCACCTAATCTATAAATGGCTTTTCAAGGACTCAATATTTATCACCTAATAACAGGTTACTTGCAATCTTGTACCCCTCAATGTAAAATAATGGATTAGGAGAAAGACCTGCTATCAAAACTAGCATTCTGAACATAAGAAATGGGAAACATCCCCCTTGAACACTTTGCCTGGCTGGAATTCAGAAGGCTTTTTTGGAGGCATTGAAGTCATTAGCTTGGTTAGGTTCTGCTGTTGCTCTGTGGAAGAAGACTCTGTCGTGCCAACTGTCCCCAGAGATATTTAGATCCCTCAGGAGGGTCATGATTTTTCCATTATCCAGTGTTTAATACATTATGTGAGTGTAGGTCCAATCAGGAAAGGAATGCTGTAGTATCTGGATAGCAAAGAGTCGCATATCTGTGATGTCTTCAACAATCCCCACGTCCGCTTGTGTGTATTCACACTTCTGGGGAAGCAGCCTAAATCCCTTTAGTTTAATCAGGTTAGGACGTGTCTGTTCTAAAGCCTTTAAGGATCTAGTTTACGTTGTGTTCAGTCTACACACTTTCCCTTAACTGAGTAGTAGCTATCTTGAAACAAACCAAAGAAAACTAGCTTAAAGGAACTGGAAGTTCCTGAAGTATTGTTGTAGGGCTGGCTTCCCCTTCTGTCTGAGAAAGTTAGCTGTGCTTAATCTGTGTGTACGTAAATACTATCAAATTGTCCAATTCTAAGTTAAGATACAGCTTAATCTACCTTAACGACTATGATTTGGACAGCAGGTAGGTTTGAATTTCTCTCACATAATGCTAGATGTAGTAGGCCAGTCAACTATGGCAGATGTGCCAGTCTGTTCTCACATTCCAGGACTAGGCCAACCATGAGAAGATTCACTCCAAAGTTAAGTCTGAAGGAGGTCACAACTGTCCTTCCTGACAATGACATCTCCAAACATGGTCCACTGTGTCTGACAACAGTTTCTCTTCCACCAGGACAGAGCAGCTAATTCAGCATACGATTTCACCTATCACTCAGCCAAGGGACCCACTGTCAGGCGAGTAACTTGTTGTCACAAGCTTCTCCATGCTCTTAAATACTGCACCTTAGCCAAACACCTAGTAATTGTACTGATAATAACAGAACAATGATAAATTGAATCGTCTGTTCAAGTCTTAGATAAACAAGAGCTCAGGAACAATTTCTTCTGCTTGAGGTAATTCAGCCTAAATTTGTTCACAAACCAATAGCCAATATACAAAAGATGCTGTGTCTTCAACACCTATAATACAAGTTATTCAGAATATAAAGTCAAAGTAGTATTCAATTGTCAAACACTAGCTTCTGTGGCCATTTGCAAATTTGTTTCTTGACTTTGAAATTTTGCATCTGCCATACTTAAGGTTCTGGTCTGGAACAAAGTGGTGGGGTGAGAATTGCTTTCATTGGAAAGACATGGGAGTAACACTGAACTTGATGCTAAAATTGCCATCTTGTAACTTTGAAGACAACAGAATTGCAGAAAAAAGTTTCTTACTGCATGCACCCTTTTAAATCTCCATCACTTGATCACTTCTTTTACTCTACCCCCTTCTGCACAAGTTCTGCACTGAGGATGGACATTCACAAGTCCTGGATTAAGGATTGAAAGCTGAATTAATATCAAAATTAATCAGCTGATACAATATGATATAAGTTATAATTGCTCAGCGTGTCAGGGCACATTGCTAATTCTTCCTTTGCTTCTGCTAAGGGAAAAAGACGGGCAGCGGTGGTTCTCAGAGACTATGTCCTCGGGTACAAAGGTCAGGGGAACAGAGGCACACTGCCTTGTCTTATTTGTCTAGAAGTATTCATTGTTTTCCTCCATGGGGATAGGCCATGGTCTCTTCTGATTTTACTGTGGGCTCAGAAGGTAATCTTGATGTTAGCCACAGACTGCCTCTTTAAGAAAAAAGTCATTTATCTGAAATAGGGGGGTGCGAGAGACAGTCTCCATGTGCTGGTTTACTGCCCACATGGCCACAGTGGGTAGCACTGGGACAGGCCAAAGCCAGGAGCTTCAACTGGGTCTCCCACATGGGTAACACACCATCTTCTGTTTTTCTTAGGCCACCATCAGGAAGCTGGACTGGAGTGAAAAGTTGGGACACCAACAAGCACCCTTATAGGAGGCCCGTGTCAAAGGTGCAGGCCCATTCCCTCCTATAATTTCCATTTCCTCCCTCCTAACCTAGTCACTAAATGAGTCCAGAACAAGCTGTTACAATGCTTTATTATCCTGTTTCTAATCTATTCTATGCACATAGCTAGCATGTCAACACGTAAATTCAGGCAAGCAGCAAAGGGGCTTTTTCCATGCTGAGTGTTTGCATATCAGGTCGTCAGTGTCACCACACTGTCTTTAGTTCAGACTGAAGCCCTTGTAAGCACGAGTCTAAGAGGGACCCTTCTGCAAGCTCGTCCATTTACTCTTGCACACGTATCTTCTCATTCTTCTGAAGCATAAACCTGAAATCCAAAAGCCAAAAATTTAAACCTTGTTTTTCCTCTTAACAAGAATGAATAGGAGCTGACAAGACTGAAGAAAGAACATTAGGTATGGACAACTACAAGAAAAATTTTAATATTTTAAAATACATCACTCCCCACATCTTCATCATCTGTTTCTTGGGCATGGGACTTATGAGATCAAAACGTCTTTGCAAGGCCTTAAGTTGCCTTCAAGATGGAATAAACATGCAAATTCCAAGCATTTTGCAGCTTAGTGACTACGAAATGAGACACTGTTGTGATTGTCTAGTTGAGTCCAAAAATAGTAAATTGATTGTTAGAAAAATTTGACTTTCATCATGTTTTAAAATCTACCATTATTTGTAAATGTTACCTCTAGCTTTCCGTATCAATGTACAATATCCAACTTAAACTAAAAAATGTGCTGTGATTACCTTGTTTGGTACAAAAACATTCAAATTTTTGTAACAGGATTAACAACAATTACTAAATAAAATATCTGATTATGTGCACAGCAGGTGGAGACAGAGGGAAGAGAGCGGGAAGGCTGAAGGGATAGAGCGCAAGGAAGAAAAAGAAGGGAAAGCAAGTAAGCCTGCAGGATTACTCGAATTCCAAAAACCCTTCAAATAAACAAACAGTCCTAAAGACCTAGGAAGAAAAAAGGTCGGCCAAGTAAATTTTCTAAAAATCACTTTATTCATTTTATCCTTCCTGGTCAACTACAATGATTAAATTTGCTAGACAATTGCCCAACTCCATCCAGTTTACCCTTGTAAACAAAGTCCTTGAGTCAATATAAAACAGTCAAACAGTTTCAAAAGGGGAAAATTTTGAAAGCATTTGTTTGCTAATACAAATATACCTTATGGTTAACTATTTAGTAGAGATTGATTTCCTCAAAGTTGGCCCACTTATTCGAGTTTAAGACAGAACAGCGTCAGCAGCACTTAGGCTCTTAGAACATGGTTAATGTGTAAACAAGCAATCAATCTCCAAATTGTCTCCAGCATCTTGGAAGCATGGCCTCTGCTTGCTAGCATTTTTATTTTTATTGGAAAAGCAGACATACAGAGAGGAGGAGAGACAGAAAGACCTTTTGTCCACTGGATCACTCCCCAAGTGGCCACAACGGCTGGAGCTGAGCTGATCTGGAGCCAGGAGCTCCTTCTGGGTCTACCATGTGGTGCAGGGTCCTCCGCCCATCCCCTGCTGCTTTTGCAGGCCAAACAAGGAGCTGGAAGGGAAGTGGAGCAGCTGGGACCTGAACTGGGGCCCATACGAGATCCTAGCAAGTGCAAGGAAAGTATTTAGTCACTAGGCTATAGGGCTGGGTACACATTGTGTTTCAAAAATGAGTAAAGGTCATAGTTAAGTCACTTTTGTTTGAAATAATGGCGTTATATAACATGCTTCTTTAATTGCAGCAATGTAACCTTACTGCATTATCAAACCATGACTTTTAACATTTTCCTGGTAGATTTTTCTGTAAAGGTTCATCAGTGCTTCCTTATTCTAGGTCCTATGATTACCCACAAGTGGATATGTGAAAAAACCCATAATTTAGTTGAATTACATGACTGCTAGATGTATTGCTGTCCCTTAATTTTTTTATAAACTGAATGAATACATGGTAATAACCCTATACAAAAATGAAAATTACTTTTGAATGCATCCTTTTAGAGCCAGAACTATAATTAAATCATTACTGTGATGGTTAAACATCAGGAGTAAGCAAATGTGTGTTCATATCATCTTGGACATTCCACCTAGAGGACAGAGATGTCTGAACACTGTAGAGAGGAGAGCCATGGATCTCCCCTACAGTAATATCAATGGACTATGAGGAAAGGTTTCTGCCTACTCCATGTCCAGCTGGAAAAATAAAACTAAATATTAAATTCCTAATATAAATCAAAGATCAACGTATGGCCAAATATTTTTTTAAAAAGCCATAATTACTGCATTTATGAGCGCCTTAGCGTAACAAGTCCGCCTAATTACCTGTGCTGTAATGTAATGTGCACCAAACGCACGCGGTCCTTACTGTTATTCCTCTCCCTCCTCTGAACTCCAGTAGCAACTTTTTTCTCCAAGCCTTTCACTTGGTGTCAGTTACCACTTCATTTTGCTAATTCTAATTTTACACACGCACAATTTGTCTCAGAATTACCTGCAATCTGTTTGACGACACTATGATCTGAAACAGCCAAAAAGTTAAAAACAAAAACAGTGATCCTCAGGCATGGACCAATTTCCCATCCCCTGACTTGAAAAGAACATCTCATTGTTCCCCATATGTGTGCGTTTTAAAATTTATTTTCATTGTAAAAGTAGATTTATAGAAAGGAGGAGCCGGAGACCATCCACTGGTTCACTCCCCAAGTGGCTATCACATCCAGAGCTTAGCTGATCCAAAGGAGCCTTGAATTTCTTCTACATAGGCCCAGGGTCCCAACACTTTGGGCCATCCTCTACTGCTTTCCCAGGTCACAGGCAGGCAGCCAGATGCAAAGTCGAGCGCATGGGGCACCAATGAGTGCCATATGGGATCCTGGCACTTCCGGCTGGTGGACTAGCCAACTGAGCAATTGCGCTAGCCCATTACTTGGTCTTAAGATCTGTTTTGAACCCACTCAACATACTATAACTAGACTTCCCATGTCCCCACCCCATTCTGCATAGACAGTCTATGCAACCCTTGCACCTAACATGCAGATGCTTGTCTTTTGTATGCATTGTCCTCCCCAGCTACTGCCATACACTTTTTCCATCATCTCAATTTTCGGTCTCTACCTCTAGACAAAATTTAGCATATTAAAACTTTCCAATGGAAAGAAGGTATCTATCGCAGTAAATCAAACAATGCACTGATTAGAAACATTTCAAACTCAATAACAGGTGTTTATTGTTTGCCTACTTTGCTCTCACTTGGGGAAACAGAGTAAGATCTGGTCCCTGTTTTCAAGGAACTGAAGGTTAATTTCAGACCTTATTACAGGAGCACAGAGCACCAGTGTGAGGGCCAGGACATACCTTTGACCACTGCTGAACCACCAGTTGCCTACATTTCCAATGGCTAAAAATAAGAGGTTTGCATATTATGAAACAAATGTAACTGAGTTAAAATACAAACTCCTTAAAATGTTTTCTGTGCTTAACGTCATTAAAAAGGTTCTTCTGTTCGCTCTCTTCTGTCTTGTGTTTGTGGCAATATTCTTTTCAACATTTTCCAAGTATTTTATTCTGCTAGTGGTGGCTTTGAAAACATTCAGACCATTTCTGTGCTCTAACAAAGAAAAAAATTACTTCTTACCTAAGAAATATTCCCTACTCTGGCTTTTTTTAAAAAGATTTATTTATTTATTGGAAAGTCAGACATAGAGGAGGAGAGAGAGAGGAAGATCTTCCATCCGATGATTCACTCCCCAAGTAAGCGCAATGGCCGGTGCTATGCCGATCCAAAGCCAGGAGCCAGGAACCTCTTCTGGGTATCCCATGTGGGTGCAGGGTCCCAAGGACTACTGAGTGCTGAGCTGATCAAAGGCTTTGGGCCGTCCTCGACTGCTTTCCCAGGCCACAAGCAGGGAGCTGGATGGGAAGTGGAGCTGGCCGGGATTAGAACTGGCACCCATATGAGATCCCGGCACGTTCAAGGTGAGGACATAAGCCACTAGGCCACGCCACCGGGCCAAACCCTGGCTTAATTCTAAGGATTCAAACATGGGTGATTTAGTTCTATATCTTTACTTCTATAAGCAAGTCTTTAATATTTCCATTAACATATATCTAAAGCCAGTATTCTGGTGTGGTGGGTTAAGTACCAGCCACAATGTCAGAATCCACTGGCTGATTCACTTGTGACCCAGCTCTCTGCTAATGCGCCTGGGAAAGCAGCCTTAAGACAGCCCAAAAAATTGGACCCCTGCCTTCATGTGGGAGACTCAGATGAAGCTTCCTGGCTTCCTCCTGGTCCAGCCCTGGCCGCTGTGACCATTTGGACAATGAGCCAGCTAACAGGGCTTCTTCCCCCGGCCTCTACTAATTGTGGCTTTCAAATAAATTCACTTTTAAAAAGATTTCAGGGCCTGGCGCGGTGGCCCAAGTGGTTAAGGTCCTCGCCTTGCATGTCTGGGATTCCATATGGGTGCCGGTTCTAATCCCGGCAGCCCCGCTTCCCTTCCAGCTCCCTGCCTGTGGCCCGGGAAAGCAGTCGAGGATGGCCCAAAGCTTTCGGACCCTGCACCCGTGTGGGAGACCCAGAAGAGGCTCCTGGCTTCAGATTGGCATAGCATCGGCCGTTGCGGCTCACTTGGGGAGTGAATCATTGGACGGAAGATCTTCCTCTGTCTCTCCTCCTCTCTGTATATCTGCCTTTCCAATAAAAAATAATAAAAATAAATCTTTAAAAAAAAAATAAAAAAAGATTTCAGGGATGATTTGTCTATCCTGAAAATCTTCAAAATCTATTTATTTGAAAATTAAAGTTACAGAGGTCTGCCATCCGCTAGTAGAATCCCCGGATGGCCATGTGGCCAGAGCTGGGCAAGGCCAAAATTAGCCATCAGGACACTTCATGAATCTCTTACATGGGGGCAGGTGTCCTTATAATTAAATTCTCTTCTACTGCTTTGCCCAGGTATCAACAGTGGGCTCTCAGAACCGCAAGAACACGGACCGGCACAGCTTTTGGACCCCGGCACTGCAGGTAGTCACTGAAGCCCCTATACTGACACATGATCCCCAATCCTGGATGTCTTCTTCAGTCTGTCATTTCACTGATAAAATGCAAACAAGAAAAAAAAATCTCCTTGAATGAGCTTGTGAAAAGTACAAGGGATCAATGCTTCAATGGGAAGCCTACTGCTTTTAAAAAACAAAGCTACCATTCCTGGTTTTCAAAGCTGCCTGTACCAAAATAAACTTAATTTTTATAAATTGCTTTTTCTTTAAACCTCTATCAACTGTCCAATACTGGAGAATTCGTACATTAATGGTGACTGGCTCTAGAGCCTTGGGGAGGCAATTAGGGTGATGAGACCCACAAGCAGGGATCAGTGCTTTAAAAAAAAAAAAAAAAAAAAAAAAGCAAGATAGGCAGGCCTGGGACTATAAACCTGTCAGTCAACAGAATTCCATGAAGACTAGGAGAAATGCCATGGGAAAAAATGCCTTAAAAATCCAAAGTCCCATTCTCCAGAATTTGCCCAAGAGCTCTATGATGAAGTGACATGACAGTGGCAGTTGACCCACATGGGCTGACTACATCACAAGAGTCCTGGGAAGGGGAAGAGCAATAGGATGGAAGAAAATGACCCGCCTGGTGCCGGCTTTGACGACCCAGGGAGTGAACCAAGAAATGCAAGCTTCATCAGCTGGACAGGTTAACCTGTATGCAAAGAGCTTCCAGAAACACAGTGCTACTGGTATCTTTGATGGGTGAAACGTTACGTTAACACTTAGAACTGTTAAGACAATACATTTATGTTGTTTTACATCATTAGGTTGTGGCAAAACTTGTTACAACAGCAAGACAGGAAAAAAACGTAAGTTGCAGTAAATGCTTTGAATGAAACAAATGGCAATTTATTAACTAGGGCAAGGATAAGCAACGTTTGAACCAAGAATTGCAAGGGACTTCTGCAACAGCCCTGCAGTGCAGGGGAAGCACACACAGCCTAGTAAGCCAGGTTTGCTTCTTGGATGTGCCTGCCCCGTCCGCTTACCTGGAAATTCTCCCTCCCCTGCTCACTGTACTCACTTTTGCCGTTTGGGTTATACCCTCACCAATCCTCAGAATGTAGCAACCCACACCACCACCATGCCTAGTCCTGTGTGCTTGGGAACGGCGGGTGGAGCAGGGTTAGACACTGACTCTGTCATGCTAGCAGAGGAAACTCGGGCCCGTCTCTTGCCTAGCTCAGGCGAGTCCCAACCCCAAGTTGTTTCTGGCAAATTAGAACTGAGACTTCAATTTTAAGATGCTATGTGAGCTTAAATTTTAAGGTGAACTGCACTCAACTTGCCTAAACTCCTAATAGGGGCAACCCTGGTCCTTGAACCCAGAACTTTTCTAAATATTAACCACTAAGACTTTTAGCCTGTCAAGCTTCTCACTTAGCCAAAATTAGCCTAACTCAAAAGAGCAACCTTCAGCTCACAAGCTAGGAGGGCCCACAAAACAAACCAATTATATAAACCAGGTATTGTGTGTTGTTACTGCAGTGTCCTGAATGCCTGGCAAAGTCAGAAACTAGAAAGCTGCAGTGTTGGAAAGCACTGATAGCCTAAATGCTAAGCTAACTTCAAAACACACACAAGCCACAATATTACCTCATCAGGCAACAGAACCATGCTGTGAGCTGTTCACCTGCCACTAAGCAGAATGTCTCAGCCCTTAGTGGGGAGACTGTCACTCTGCTGTCAGTGGCTTCCCTTAAGGAAAATTAGCAGCCCAGCTCCAAAATCTTATTTCCTACAGATCCCTTTTCACACAAACATCAGAACGGGATCTGGGGAAGTCCTTTTGCTGGATTAATACATACTGCAGTTCAGTGAAGTCTTGCCCAACAATACCTAGATATTTGCCAATAATACAACTCAGTGGTTACCTTTTTTTTTTTTTTTTTTTTAAAGATTTATTTTTATTATTTTTTCATTGGAAAGGCGGATATACAGAGAGGAGAGACAGAGAGGAAGATCTTCCGTCCGATGATTCACTCCCCAAGTGAGCGCAACGGGCCGATACTATGCCGATCCGAAGCCAGGAGCCTCTTCCGGGTCTCCCACACGGGTGCAGGTTCCCAAAGCTTTGGGCCGTCCTCGACTGCCTTCCCAGGCCACAAGCAGGGAGCTGGAAGGGAAGCGGGGCTGCCGGGATTAGAACCGGTGCCCATATGGGATCCCGGGGGTGCAAGGCGAGGACCTTTAACCACTTGCGCCACCGCGCCGGGCCCCAGTGGTTACCTTTTAAAGTCCCACACATATTACAGCCATAGCTCATTCCTGCACCCATTGAACCAGTCTCGTTATAGCAATAATATTCTTCACCCATTGACACATACCTGCAAGATTTGGTTTCCTCTGTAGGCCCTCTAACTTGTAAGCTGAAAATTACTCTTCTGAATTAAGTCTAGATTTTAGTAAGTGAAAAGCTTCACAAGGCTGGAAGTCTAGTTCTGGGTGCAAGCACCACTGAATGCCTTCCAATGTCTCAGGTCCTGAAACACCAACATGCCACACACCTTCGCCTTACATGTCTAAGAGGGTCTTTTGGGGGGTGAAGACTGGAGGATATGAAAATAAGCATGCTAGTCCCAGTTTGAGAGAAAAGCCTCAGAAGCTGCATTTCTGGTTTCTAGTTTCCAGTTGAGAGGTGGACTTGCCCCATATTCAAGGACTGGAAGCAAATGGGATTAAATCACGAGCACTTAACTTGGGGCCGGCAGACACGTGGTTTTAACAGGCCTGATTCCTATTTATGCTGCTTTCTTAGTTTTGTATCTTACACAAGCATCTTAAGGTCCAACAAGAAAGCTTTAAAGGAAAATCCTAATATTGAATTAATGCTTACATCATGTTGCAATGCACCAACCAACCCTTGAGGAAACCCACATATTACACACCTGCTCCTTTGGGGGAGGGGTAAAGGGATTACTACCTTAATTGGATGACATGCTGTGAATTTAACACAATTGAGGCTAAAGCTGCTCTCGTGCAAAATTTGTCAGGTGCAAAAAAGTGAGCAACTAATGCACATACAATATTCTTGTACCTCCACTACTAACTGTAAGGAATAAGGGCCTCCAGCATCCATCTCAGCAATTTGGGACAATTTAAGCAACACTTTTCAGCTCTAATATCCATGAATCAAGCCCAAATCTGTTTCATAAAATTACCACGCCCAACTATGGCTAAGAACTACCTTGGTAAATGCCTAGTCCATCCAATTCCAAGCAGCTTTCACAGAGTTTAACACCCACCTAAAGCTATCTTACAGGACGCCTATTAAAACATCCAATCTGCTGGAGAGCAGTATTCCATCCATCATCTGGCCCCAGTTCAGAACGGCATCAACCACCCATTGAGTAACAGGAACTGTCAACCTTCACCTGCCACCACTGAGGAGGCAAGTCAGCACCAAGTTGGCTTGAAATAGAGTAGTGATACCCAGGAACTGATGCTGGATCCTGAACGGGCATATGTGCTACACAGCGAGTTCCTGGCTCCTGCAGGCCCCCAGGGTTACTTGAAGGAATAAAAATCCCAGAAATAGGAACACACTCCTATCATCACTGGTCTTCAACCTTATCTTTTACTTTTATACCATGTTAAACATTCACCTCCAAACCTGCATTCACGCATTTACCATTTTTCAACATTTGGGAATTACCGAGGAGTTTCTCGGAAGACACCATCAGATTCAGCGCCGTCATCACACACCCATTCAACCCAGTCCTAAACATAGTTAACCAGCTATTCAAACCAGGAACTGAAGACATTTATAATAGGTCTCCCTGTAACACTGGCTCAGTAACTATGGTACTTGCCTCCAATTCTCCACTTAAGCAGAAACTTATGGGCTATTTGTTCTAACAAAACAAAATGAAAACACCACAAACACTGCTAAAATAAGAATCTTTATTTTAACATTCATTCTGGGCAGTTTGGAAATGCAGTACTTAACATCAAATCCACTAAAGCCATTCAACAGCCTGGCCAAACTGTCATTACGAGTACAGACTTTCAGAAAAGGAATATTAAATGTCTTCAGGTCAACCATTTTTCTTGCTATGGTCTTAAGATTCAGACAACACGTCTTTTCTTAATGATGCTTAAAACTCAAATTCATGACACGCCGAAAGGAAAAACCACATTAACTCAGGCTTTGAGCAGAATGTAAACCAAACCAGAGGATAACTTAAAAAGGCTCAAGTAGACACGTTACTTTCAGTCAGACACAAACTGGCCTAGCACTGTGCCCTCCTCGCCTCATCGTGCTGCGTGACTGGCTTGGGGCTCTTCACTCCAGTGCCGGACAGCCGACACAGGGCTGTCAATCATCAACAGGACTACTTCATTAACACACAGCAAACTTTAGCATGACAAACTGTCGTCCGGGCAGCTTGCAGGTTGCCCTTGTCAGGAATCGCTGCAGGATTCTCCCACCTACGGACAGTCAGGCTTGCTGCACTTACTCACAGGCTTGCCTATAAAAATTAAGACCTCAAAACTTCAGTAAAGTCAGATACCACTCAAACGCTTTACAAATTAAAGTGCTTTTCTTCTAAATAAGCCTAAAAACAGAATACATGTATAACATGCTTTTAAAAAAAAATCCATTCCAACCAGCATAGTTTTAAGGCTATCCATTAAACCTAAGTCTCAAGCAACTTCATGGTTAGTGCAATTTAAAGCTGTTTTTCTTTCAAACAGAAATGTAGTGAGTTAACTGAGCATAAAAAAAAAACTTAACACCAGCTTTCATGTTTTCATGCTTATGTCTGAGAAAATCTTAGAAGCACAAACAAAATTTCCCATTTTAAAGCCAGAGGAATTCCTAACCCACACAACTTCAGCTCAATAACCAACCCTGCTAACATACAATTCCATTAGATTTGAGTCTCGGTTCAGATCCAATGACATTTTGAACACACCTGAACACCACACAGGGTAAGTACTTCAAGCTTTTGTTACTAAGACTCAGTGTGTACTTAAGAAGTCATCTGGCTGGGCACAAATCACAATTTCACTTTTAAAGCATTTTAAAAAACATTTTATTATTTCGTTACAAGTACAGAATATTCTTTTACAGGCAACTATAAACTATGATGTTTCAGAACTTCTAACATCCATTTATCTTAAAGCAATGTTCTTCAATTCAAAAAAGTTGAAGAACTTGGCTATATAAATTTCTTACTAATGCCTAATTATTTCCTCATCCTGAAAATTTTCCAGTTAATCACCTCCAGAACTGTCAAAAATCTTACCTTTCTATTCCGGACTCCAAGATTAAGTTCCCAGGAATTGACACATAACAGGTGAAAGCTTATTCAAGTCTTCAAGGTCCACACTAAAAGTTTCTTAATCTGTCAAGCAATTTAACTGCTGAAGCCTTGGAAGTCAGATTAACTCTGCCTTTTCCCTCCAAAATACAATGAAAATGGTGGATCTGTAACAACTTTTAATTTTTCACACATGAAAGAAAAGATGGATAAAAACATTGTAACCACCTTTAAGTTCTATCCAGTGCCATCAATAGCACCAGCCCAGAAGTGACTAGCAGTGTACAGAATTTCAGGTTGAGTGAGGCAAGGAACGTAAATCCACCTCCAGCTTTCGAGAAAAATGAATTCAAATGTGTAGCCCACTCTTATCTCCCCTTTTAATTTTAAATGCTAACAGTCTAAGCACCATGAAAATTTACACATGAGCACTCACGCACCACTAACAAAGAAAACACTAATATACAGACAGCAGCCATTATACATCAAGAACTCATTGTTAAGATACTATTCACTGAACAGCCTCTTCATCTTAAATTCAATGCTTTAAGAAAAACTCTTTACACATTGCTGTATACAAAACAGAACTCAAAATACTTGAATATATTAAATGACCCGTTTCATCAACTTTCACATTTGGTGAACTAGATCTGAAGGCAAAACGGCATATCCAAAATGCAGAAGGCCATCATCTTGCATGTAATCAGTTTACAATTACAAAACGCCGAATGGTCTTAAACTCAAAAGTTACACTCACATTTTCTCAAAATGCAGACTCAGAATTGTTTCAGCACCAAAAGAGGGCAAAATTTGGTTTCAAGAAGCAGAATATAACCAGCAAGTTTTCACAGGGCCAAAACTAAAGTTACAAGTTCTTTTTTCCTAAAGTTTCACAGCTCTTGAATGTTTAACAGCAGAAGTCGTAATCTTCCGAATTTTTAGTTTGCAAAATCTTCCGGTCACTATCCCCACCAAACTCAACAGGCCGGGACAAGTGCAATACCACACGGACACACAGCATTGCGACCGGTCCCAGCCTGTGCAGAAAGGGGTTGGATGCTCCCTTCCTCGTCTACAGACTTTTCACTACCACAGTCAGTTTTGCATGGATTTGCACAGCAGACTATCACACAGCTGGATGCAAACCTGCAAAACTAACCATAGAACAGTGCTCGACAGGACCCTTGGGCTGGCGACAGGCCGACGCTGGAGTTCTGCAGCTAGCAGTACTTGAAGTGCTCAGAATGCAGTAGATCACCAAACACTACCTGCACTATAAGCACTTTAGTGCTACAGGAGCTGTCACATCGCATGCACCAGGCGGATTCTACATCGACACAACAAAAGTACAGACAATTAGTACAAGCCACTTGAAGGAAATAGCAGGCCACCATCAGTTTTGCATAGATTTGCACAACTACATTCTTCTTGTAGTGCAACTATGCAAAACTAACAGAAGACTGCAAATAAACACTATGAACACACCTAGATACTTGCTTGACTTGAATTATTGGATGAAAGCATCACTTCTTATGCCAGAAGGAGCACTTAGGGCAGTAGATGCTAATCTACTTCACTATCTGCACTAGATGCACCTTAGAACAAAAAGCACTGAGCAGCGGCAGGCCTGCGCGTGACGCCCCGTGGCTCCCGAGGCAGCTGTCACCATAATGCTACAAGTGCCTTCACTGCAGTAGATGCGCATATCACTACCTGCACTGTAAGCACTTTGACATTATTCTGACTGGTCACCGTCTTCAGGCTGACAAGGCGATGCCGGACTCCTGCCAAACCTGAAACCAACAATTACAACACCTTCCAGTCTTCAACAGGCACAAAGCATGCAAAGTTCCACATCATCCCTAGCAGGGAAGAAAAAATTAGTTTTTAATTATCCCAAAGCCATGGTTCCCACTTAAGACACTTTGAAAGTTTCAACAAGTACTCTTTACAAATAAAACCGACCACCATTCTACAATAGTAAGAGAAATAGAAAAAACAGCAGCTTTTCACCTAGTCCTTCATTAGAAACAGCTGCAACCAGAGCGCCTCTACCAACCCTCCTGGTACCTGTTAAGAGAACAACTCTCCACGCCCTCACATCCCAGGGGCAACTTGATGAAATGATTAATTACTGCTTGGACCACGTTTTTTAGCTTTACAAATTAATCTGGAACTTAAAATTTACCATCCAACTTACAAAGCAGCTTCTAAGAATGTTATCAGTACAGCTTGAAAGCTGCACATAGCATTGGCACTGCGCTCTCAGGACGTTCAAGATAGCTGGCCCAAACCCGACCTCATCAGGCAGACCCGGAACAGTGGACAAAATACAAAAAGCTCCTATCTCCCGTGCAGGATCCCCACCACATCGGATTCATTCAGCTGAAGGGTAAAAGTCAACAGAATTCCGTTTTTATGAAAACTTGGAAGTAAATTATAAGTACTTACCCACTCAGGAAAACTTCCTCCTCAGCAAGTATCCTTAGACAGCTCTGGGGCCGTGTTAGGTCCACGTGGGTAGCTGGGGTGGGGGCAGGGAGAACAAGCGACAAAAAAAAAAAAAAAAAATCGATGAACAGTTGCTCAAAATGATCACCTATTCAGAACCTCTCCATATAATTCCAATGAATTCCACGTGCAAAAACTAAGGGTAGCAGAGCGAGGCCGTAACAGCAACAATTAAAAAAAAAAAAAAACCAACTACGTGTGGGTGAAAAAGTGGAATAAAGTTGGAAAATCTCTAGTTATCAGACGCAAGGTCTCCCACTCCCAAAACACTCGCCCTTAACCAGCACCAATCACGACCGCCCGCGTGCAGCTCCGACGAGCAAGGGGCACTATTCTTCCCCACCCCTCCCCCACCAGGACCTCGTGGCTGCACGCCGGGGATAAAGAGTTGTTTCCTCAACTGCTGCGTTCCCGGCGGCACGCCGCTCGTTCCTCTCCTCCGGCGACCTGGCAGCGGCGAGCCCGCCTTCTCTCCAGTTCCTCTCCCTTCTGCCCCGGCTCCGGAACACAAAACGGGGAAGCCAGCCCCGCCGCCCGCGAAGCGCCCGCCACGCTCATGGAGCCCGGGCACATGTCGCACAAGGGGCGCGCGGCCCTGCGCTTCCCCGCGCCGCCGCCAGGGGGGGACGGGTCCGAGCCGGGCCCAGCCGGACGCGGCGACCTCCCCCCTCCGCCCCGCTCGCGGCGGCGCCCAGGCCCGAGCGCGGCGTGGACGCGGGCGC
Source organism: Ochotona curzoniae (assembly GCF_017591425.1). NCBI lineage: Eukaryota > Metazoa > Chordata > Mammalia > Lagomorpha > Ochotonidae > Ochotona > Ochotona curzoniae. The sequence continues at coordinate 15,063,566 of NW_024466502.1, forward strand.
GCCGCCCCTCCTTTGTGTCCCCCCGCCGGGCCGCCCGCCCGCCCGGCCGGCCCCGAGGGGCGGGGGCGCGGCGGCCGCGGGGCCCGGCGCACGCGGCCCGAGGCCTAAGCCGGGAACAATCGGCGGCGGCGCGCAGTCGCCGCCATGTCCCCCGCCCTCGGCCCCGCGCAGCCCGCCCCGTAGGAACATGGCGGCGGGGACGGCGCTGCCGCCGCGCCGGGCCCGTCCCTCCCGCGCCGCGCGCCGCAGCCCGGGCGAGCTCCCACGCCGCCGCCGCCGGGGGGCCACGGGCGGGGAAGTTGCGAGGCCGGCCCCGGGGCGGGTGGGTCTGCGCGCGGAAGACTGCCCACGCGGGCTTAACAAAAGCCCACGCGGGGCGGCGGGCAGCCGGCACCCAGGCCGCGCGGCCCCGGGCTCCCGCGCCTCCCGCGCCCCTTCCACGCGCCCTCCGTCGGGCGCACAAAGTTTGGGGGCCCGCGGGCTCCCGCCCACGCCACGCCGGCCGCCGGCGCGCAGGTACCTCGTGGGCGCGCCCCCTCCCGGCCCGCGGCCTGCCCCATGTGCCGCCGCCGCCGCTTTGTTCTGGAGGCGCTTTAACTCTCGCCCCCGGGACAAACTTTGCCCGCCCGGCGGCCGAGGGCCCGGAGAGACCCCCCGCGCCCCGCCGCGCCGGGCCCCCGGCCGCCCCTCGCACGTCCTCTGCCCCCCGAGGGGCCATTGTGTGCGCCCCGCGCCCACCCGCCCTCCGGGGCCGGCCGAGCCACGGTCCGCGCGCGGGTCCCGGGCGCGGCCACCGCGCGCACGCCGCCCCCTCGGCTCCCACCGGCCCGGCCCGGCCCCGCGTGTCCGGCCGGCGAGGAGGGACGGGCCGCCCCAACGGCCCCGGGCCCCCCGGCCCCACACACACACACGCGCGCGCGCGCACACAACAGGTTTCTCTCCGTCGGCGGAGGGGTGGCCAGCACTCACCGGGAGGAGTAGCCGCCACCATCTTCGCCCAGCCCCGCCGCGGGCTCTCGCTCCCGCCTTCCCCGAGCCGCCTCCGCTTTACTACGAGCGGGCGGAGGCCCCAGGCCGGGGGCGGCGGGGGTGCGGCCGGCCCGGCTCGGCCCCGGGGGCGCTCGGCCGAGGGCGGCCCCGCCGAGGGGCGCGGGCCGGGGCGGCGCGGCGGGGGGCGCACCCCGCACCCCCGGCCTGGCGCGAGGGGCGCCGAGTGGCGCGAAGGCGCGGGGCGGGCGGGCGGCGGCGGCGGCACCTCGAAGGACCATGTGGGTGAATGAAGGGCGGCGGCTCCCGCCTCAACGTAAATACGGACAAGCCCCACTCCCTCATTAGCATAAAAAACAAAGTACTTCCGACCTCCCCGCCCGCCCGCCAATCACCGCGCGCCCCGCCCACGGCGGCTCCTGCTCGGCGGCCCCGGAGAGCGGGAGTCGGGAGCCGCCGGCGCCGCGCGCCCCCCGGCCCGGCCCGCGCCAGCCCCGCGTCCCGCCCCCCGGCGCCCGCCTCGCCCGGCGCCCGGCCCGGCCGGCTCGCGCCACGCCTCCGGCACGCCCTCCGCTCGCGGGCCGCACGCGGTCCCGGAGGCGCACGCCGCCCGCCGCTTCCTGGGCGCCGTCGGCGGGACTGGCCACGCGCGCGCGGTGCCCGGCCCGGCGGGGTGCGGTCGGGGGGCGTCCCGGGGGTCCCGCTTGCTGGCCCCCTTCCGGCCCGTGGGCCACAGAGAAGTCGGACGCAGTGGCTCGCTCTGCACCCACGCCCGTCTCCCCGACCCGGGAGCTCCCGGTACAAAGGTCGGGTTAGACCCGGGAATCAACGTGGTGGGGAAGGCGCGGAGTTGAGACGCGCCGCGCTGAGCTGGCCGTGCGGGAAGCCGGACGCCGGCCCGAGCCCGGCTCTCAGAGCTGCAGTACCTGCTTCTCCTGCCATGCCCGGCTGCCTTTACGGAGAACTCCTGCCGCCCCACTAGAGATAGTGTGGCTCGGAAAGAACCCGAGGCGCAGCCACAGACCTGAGACGTGGAGCCCACTCAGGAGCACGTCCCTCCCGCCGCACGCTGTGGTTCAGGAAATTCCAGAATTCTCAGAAAACAACGACTGTTACAAGAAGCGAGGATTCATAGCATTGAATACACATCCAGTTATTTCAAACGGGTTTCAGGTACTCCAGTACGTGGTTACTGGAAAGCACATCCCACTCGTGGTGATTTTACCAGTCAGGTGTACAAACCGTCGCTGAAAATGCCTGTGCAGTCAAGATCTTGGAGTTCCTGGCAGTGTTGCCATTTTACCATCTTTCTCACTCATTTTAGCACGCTTTGTTTACCTTCAAATGTCAGACTAGTGATAGGAAAAGCAATAACGTCTTGTGGCTGCCTCACTGTTCCACACAGGACCTGTTTTCTAGACGTTTCTTGCTTTGCAAATCAAAATAAGATGGCTAAATCTGAAAAGTTAGAATACTTTGCCTCCCGGACACAGTCACTTGTGGATCTTGTCAAGGGGAAGACTGCCTACTTGCTGTAATAAAAGTCTAATTTGCATTGCTTTTTGGTCGGCGTTGACCAATATATCAATTCCTTTTTCTTTAAAACGTTATGTTCTGTGTTAAATTAGAATGGTGGAGTTGAGAGTGCTGTGAGTAAGAGCGAGCCTTACACTGAATCATGGGGAATCCCACCTATGCACAGGTTTCTTAGCAGGAGAGAGTTGTTTATCTCATAGTTTCCTTCCAATTAAAATAAACGTGGAAATACCTCTGGTTTGAAAAAGGTGTGTGTGCAACTCCAGCCACATCTCGGTGTGAGTCTTACATAAAAGACACTTTCTGTGATTACAGAACCCGAGATTTACTTCTCAATGTGTGTGTATTAATATTAACATATATATATATACCGTAATCATATATGTTACCGTAATCAGAATTTTGGAAGATGTAAATTCACTTAGACCTACTGAGTTGGAAATCCCAGAAAAAGTTTCAGAATTAGTTGGTTACTTTTTATTTTTTGAGGGGTTCAAGCAGCCTTCTTTCAGAGTTAATACATTTTCTTAAGTATAATTAGAGTTGTTGAAAACGCTTCAATCCCCATGCACTTGAAATTTCGCCTTCAAATGTGTGTGTATAAATGTATTGCGAGAGTCACAAGTTCTTAGCAGCTCACATACACGGGCCACGGTTAGCTATATTTTGTACTCAAAGGAAAAGTTGGTATTTTTTTTTCCTATAGCTTTGAAGATTACAACAGCACGTGAAGTGCTAACCAATGCTTTCTGCAACCAAAGAATGCAAAAACACAGCTATCTGACATGCCTAAAGTGAAGCAACAAACCTTATGAAGCCAGCTAAAACAGTACACACATCCAGAACATTCTAGATGAAGTGAAACGCACAGCACATCAGAACAGTCCCATGTAGCTATTAACATTTTACATAACAACAAGCAGATAAATACCTGTGTTGTTCACATATCGCCTATGAGCTGGTGTGTCTTGAGTCACAAATGTTATGGACTGAAAACTTCGAGAAAGTTCTTGACCTTCTAAACACTGTTAATAGCATATCATGTTCTACCTTTTACTGTTTGAATATTATAGTTTCAGTTGAGTTGAGTTTTTGAAGAAAATTTTCAAAACAAATTTAGTTAAAATTTTTTAAGACAAATTGTCTTCTTTAGGATGAATTGTTTTAGGATTGAAAATTAAGAAATGAATACAGTGAGTCGCATTCATTTTATAGATATGAAAAGAAGGATATAAGAATCTAAATGACTTATTTTAACTATAATAAAACTGCTAAATCAGAAGTACTCTAAATGTTCTGTATACTTATATGTGTTTCATATTTGGACAAATTAATATTTTAACATAGATTCCTGTGTGTTCTCACAGCAATTGTGTTTTACTGAAAAATAAAAAGAAAGAAATTTAACACCACTCTGAATTTATAAAATTAAGTGATAATAAATCAAGAACACTTTAGATTCTTTAAAATGGAGAAGACAGAATAATAATACAATAATAATTTCTGTTTCAGCCCATGTGTTTGTGAATATCTAAGACTGTAGAGTCTTGTCACTTTCCAAGGCTTGCAGTGCAGGTGGACAGTCATGCATTAGGCGCTGTCTGGTCTTCAAGCACAGAGGAAGGTACAAGAGCCCACACTGCCAAAGGTTCCGAAACAGCACAAGATGACTGGCTGCCTCTAAATTTTTTCACAATGAAGCTCCAAACTCTGTTTTCAAACTAATATTTGTTCCTGAGTTCTGATCAAATCATTTTTGTAATGGCAAGCTGTTTTGCTTCTTTAGTTAAAAGTTAATTGAAAAGAATTAAAATAAAAAACTTTGAAGTTAACAATGTTGTGTGTTATGTGACAGCCAAGCATAATGTGAATCTGTGAGTTCTTTGCAGCAAATGGCGTTCTCAGGTGTTATTAATGACCATAAATTTATACTGCATCAACAAGAAAGACCATTGTGACTTAATCTTATACTCCTAAATCTGGCTTTAGAATTGAGAAATTAGAGACTTGAGGTAAGATTGATAGTAATGTGGTTTGAAAAAAAGAAGCAGTTTGAAGAAACTGCAGGATTTTTTTTTCCCATGTTCAGAGTTGTCACTGCGGAACTTTATAGAACCCAGTGAGAGTAACTGATGTTTATTTAATTAGGGAAATCAGTCATCTTAGATTCAGTTTATCACAATGAACAGATAATCTCCACTCTTAACTTTGGTATATAAAAAACTGATGTTTATTGTTGAAATTGTATGGCTTTTACAAATCTTACAGTTTTTACTTTCATGCAAAGTGTTGCTATAGTAAAGTCTTTCACTAGGTTTTGTTTTCATTAGACAAATAACATACAAACTAAAGATAGTTTACTTGTAATTTCTTCCTCTGAATTCAGGAGTTCTTCATGTGGCTGTACTTCGTAATCTCCTAGGGAGACTTTTAAACATGCAAATACCTAACTCTTCCTTGCAGATATTCTAATTTCGTGTATCACAAGTTGGACCCAAACTGGTTTTTACAAAATTCCCAGGCCTTGTTTATGTGAAATCAAGACTGCCAACCTCTGGTGCTTAGTTCTTACATTCCACAGATAAAAACATTTGCCTAACCATCGCCATTAACCAGCTCATCCTGATAGGAGCTTGTGCCTGTATTAGTCCACGTTGCCTAACACACAGGGAGAAGCAGTAAGAAACCAATTTAGGGTATTCCAAACCCTTCATCAAGGAGAAAGGGACAGACGTGTTAAGAAAAAAGTAATTTAAAAAAATGAAACAAGCCCTGCAAAATAATTTTTAAAAAGATGTAGCAATCTTGGTTTATAATTCACATTGAAATTTTCTGAGTGTTGTACTCTTCTGTTCTTTCAGAAATCGACTGGAAACTCATTCCTTCTATGAGCTTGTTGCATGTAAAAAAAATTTTTTCCCTAGTGCACTCAATATAGTAATAATAATTTAGCTATGAGAAAGAAAAATGTAGTAAGTAGCCAGGTCATTTTTAAAATATTTTAAAATGCAGAGTAAAAAGGGAGAGGATAAGAAAGGCAATATTTTAATTCATTTAATTTCCTAAAAACATCTTAGTTTTTCTATATTTTCTTGCTTTCAAATATAGAATTTATCCTCAACTTATTTCAGCAGAAGCAAGTTGATTCAGCCTATCCACATTAATTTTATCTTTAGGAGTCAAAAGCACACATGTCAGAGTTGTAATGTACTTTGCAAAACTGCACTTCACTGTCAAGCCTAATGCTGTCGATGTATACCAAGGCAATAAAAAATCATATTTTAAGTGATTGTTTTAATTTGCCTTTTTTCAGTGACTTTTTAAAAAGTTAGATAATTGTCCACATTGTAGATTTGTGATAGTTCCATTTCGAAAAACAGGTGATGAATACAGAAAAAAAAAACAAGTATAAAAATTCATAAGTGCTGATTAAGTGAGACTTCCAAGAAAGGGGATATATTTTTGATAAATTTTGCAAACTAATGCATGCTAGTTCTCTTACGAGCTAGTTAATTAAACATTTTCCTTAGACACACAGGACACCTTTGGTATGTTTGAAATAAGTGAGTGTGTTAAAAACATTTGACCATGTAAAACAAAACTGAATTGGAACAACTGATGACACTCGTGCATCTGTAATGATCAGCGTGCAAAGACTAATGAACACCACAGAGACGGAGTCGGGGCTGGAAATACAATTCTTCAGGCAGAAATCAACACCTATTTCAGCCTCAGAAGTTATGCTTGGGAATGGAAATGATTTTCTTCATTGTCTTGGTAGAGCTATGTGTAACATATTCCTTGATCTGATTTTTCCAAAATTATATGGGAATAAATAAGCAAATGATGTTATGGATAACCCGCCATATTTTAGTGTGCCCAGTGTTAAAATTTGCTTGCAAAATATTTAGAGCAAATTTGTTCTCTTCTCTGGAGTTCTTGCTAGCTGTTTTTAGGACCTGCAGGTGAAATTAATGCGAGAGTGCTTAAAGCCAAGATGAAAGCCATGGAAAAGGATGAGGACAACTAAGCTTGCGTCACGAATGCCTAAGCAGGTGTTGGAACAAGGAGGATGCTGGGTGGGAATGGGGTACAGCAAATAACCTGGAAACTTGGGTGTTTTGATCTAAATATACAACAGAAAAGTCACCATCACACACTCAAGAGCAACATGTGTAATGCCTTTTACCTAGGTAAATTATCAGCTTCAAAACAATTGAACAGCATTAACACAAGGAGGAGGAAATCTGTGTAATACCGCAAGACAAAAGGACAAATGGAGCTCTTACAACATTCAGGTGTGGTTGAATACCTACCTGTTGCCTTTTGCTGGCTTTTGTGTGTCGTCTAAAGGATTAACTGCGTTACAGATTCTGGGACAGGATAGAAAAATCAGTCACAAGCAATATTTAAGGAACTACGCATGCCTATTCAATCTGATGAGCTGGCTTGTATGCTATCAAATCTTCAAGGAAAGACTAATCTCTCTCAGGTTAGCCAAGAGAAGTTTCTAGTTCTATATTAAATGTTTAAGCCATGAGTAATATCCATTATCCAGCTTACCTGGCTACTTACTAAGCATTGTTTAGAGCCTACCTGAGCATTAGCTGGTACAACTACTTTTTTCAACACCCAGTATTCAAGAAAGTTAAGTACCTAATCTTTGCAGAAAAAACTAAAAAGCTGTTTTGAAATCTAATGAATGTGTGTTCACCCAAAATAATTGCCCAAAGTATATATTCAACAATTATTTTCTTAACAACATGATTGTATCTACAGATACATGAATGCAATCTTTATTTGGTGAATGTATCCGTAGAAGCATATTTAATAAGTCTTATAATGCACATTATAAAGGGAAACCGGTTGGATAATTTTGCGGGGGGAGAGGAACATATTGTTTATACTCAAACAACATGACTTACTCAAAGCCTTGCTAGGAACGACAGAGGCTGGAGACTGGCAGACACCAGGAGGACGGGATGGCAGACACTGATGCCAGAATCTGTTAAAATTAGGTATCTATTGAGCTATGAGCCAGAAGTGAGGGAGAAACCAAGAAATGACATTTGTAAAAAAAAAAAAAAAAAGCATCTATTTATTTTTTGAAAAGCAGAGTGAGAGACACAGAGAGCCTCCCATTGGCTCGTTCACCTTGTAAATGATCACAACAGCCATGGCTGGATGAACTACGGCCAGGAGACAGGAAACAAAAAAGGACATGACCCACTGCTTTTTTCCTGGTGTGTTAACAGAGAAGTGGGTCAGAAGCGGTGGCCAAGACTCAAACCCAAGCTCTGATACAAGAGGCTGGCATTGTTAGCCACAGCTCAGTCCTCGGCACCGCAATGGCAGCCCTGAAAGATGAAACACTGCTACAGCTATGCACAGCATATAACCCAAACAGCAGAGAGAACAAAAATGAAGCTTCTGTTAGTTAACCAGCTGACTCCAAGTTAGAGAAACAAATGGGAGAAGTGTTGAGTCAGCTGCTGCTATCATTCCACGTTTCATACTCCCAAAGTATCCTGGCTTGCAGGTGAGTTTTTTGGTTGGTTGTTCTGTGTTTGTGTAAGGAGCATTGGCCATGGTGGTCCTCCATTCCTGGTGAGTTGCTTGAGTCTTTCCTGTGTTGAGTTACTTTTTCAAAAGTGAGGAAGCAGGGGAATGCAGGCATGGATTAGAGATGTAGGCTGGTTCATTGAGTTTCTGGGGAACTCTATTAAGTATCACAGATACCTGATGTAAAACCAAAGCAGACATGGGGTACAAGTGGATGTTGCTAGAACAGACTTGCTAACAAAACTTCGGAAAAGCTTTAAGAGATCATAGCACTATACTATGACAATTAGCTAACTGAATATGAATGTAACCATCCGTTTACATCTATGTGGGGGTTTTTTTTAGAGATTTATTTATTTTTATTGGAAAGCCATCTGGAGAAGAGGAGAGACAGAGGGAGACCTTCCCTCTGATGATTCACTCCCCAAGTGGCCGCAACAGCCAAAGCTACGCCAATCTGAAGCCAGGAGCTTCCTCGGGGTCTCCCACACGGGTGCAGGGTCCCAAGGCTTTGGGCCATCCTCCACTGCTTTCCCAGGCCACAAGCAGAGAGCTGGATGAGAAGTGGAAGCCGCCTGAATACAAACTGGTGCCCATATGGGATCCTGGCACATACAAGATGAGGACTTTAGCTGCTAGGCTGCCGTGTCGGCCCTACATGTATGTGTTTATGAAACTGAGTGAGCACTATCTCAAATTTAGGAAGCTGATAAAATGGATAGTGGTAACTACATACGATTTTTTTGCATGGGAAGTGTCAGTTGGTCAGTATTCATTAACTGTGGATGTAATATCTAGCACATCAAATTGGAATTATGGGGATACAAAGCAGATGTTAGCATTAGACCAGCTCTTCCCACCTGCTATCTGCAAAAGCCCATTGTCCTCTGTGAAACAGCAAAAAACAGGTGTGAATTACAGTAAGAAACCAAAGGCAATGTAAGCCATCAAGAATGGTGTTCCTGTAAGGATCCAACTGATAAGGAGTCAACACGTGGCCTCAACTCGGAGTTTCATGCAGATTTCCCTCTCCCTGGGTGTCATACCCACTGGCAGTGCTGAGACTCAATGAGAGTCAATGCTGAGACTGAAAGACTGACAAGAGGCAAGGATTGGGCAGACCTAAGAAAACCTATCAAGCCCCAGCCTTTTCTGATTGTTCCCCTGTTTTTACTGCCCCTTCTCTGATTGTAGTGACAGGATCATCTGTAGGAGCTGAAGAGGACCATTTTTCTGACTGTTAAGAGAAGAAATAAAAGACAAGAATCTCAATTTTTTTTTCTGGATGACCTATAAATTATCTGGCATTTCTAACCCCGCTTAAAGTAAAAACTGTGGAGTTTGGAATCAAGGAGGCTGGTAGGAGTCCCTTCTTTTTCATATACTGCTCTGTAACTAGGGACAGGTTTCTACCTCTGGATTTTCTCATCTTTAAAATAAGAACATTGATAGCACTTACTTCAGCAGGTTATTTTAGAATGACGTGAGATGTTTTAATGGTTGAGGATAACGAATGGTACAAAGGACTTAATAAACAGCAGAAATTCTTACTGATAATAATATAGCATTAAATGTATTATTAAAAAGGTTATTTGTTAACTTCTAGGCAAAACATGAAATTATATGGTTGTAAATACTAACCCAGGGTTTCTAAATATTTCATTTTCTGCAAGTAACTTGTTATTGAAGAGAGTGCAGACATGTTACCATCGTCCTAGTGCTTGTTTTATTAATCTAAATATTTCTCTTCATCATTTCGTGGACATAGGGTCACATGTGCATGCACAGGCAGCAGGAGCATGCCTTAAGATTCTGTTTTCATTAAGAACGATAAGTAACACATTTGAATCCACTTACACATTTAGTACAAAGGGGAAGGGAGACTTATTTTCCTCCATTCTTTTCTCTCTGGCGTAAGATCTATGGGATGGAAGATTAAACTGTACAAACGCCTCTCAACTGATACATTTATTTTAAATCTAATTTGGTGCTGTCTTCCTTCAGAGTATGATGGAATAAATTATTTTGCTTTTGTTTCTCTTTAGTCAAATCTGGTAATTAATAGCAAATGCACCAAAATGAATGAGTGAATGAATTCATTCAGTCAACAGATAAGCCTTGAGGACGACGTAGAAATGCCCAACACAGACAGCTTGTGTTCAAGGAGAAGTAACCATAGAATGGACATGTGCGCGAGTATTGTATGGGCAAACAGGCCACAATGCCAGGCAGTGACAAGATGCCGCACACAGGGCTTCTTTGTATGTGTCTATACGTTTTAAAGATAAATATACAGAACATGGGTGTTTACTCCTCTGTCTGTATCACTTCAGTACCGATTTTGCAGAAAAATGAGATGAAGAGAGTTGTCAGTGTTTGCCCACGGAGAAGGGAGAGCACGAGGAGAGTGGTGAATACTGATTTTTTTCCTTCTTGATTTAAGGACACAGTCTCATCTAGCAGTCTCTTAAGGCTCTTTGACCGGGACTGCCCCACTCCCCGCTGGCATCCCCACAACTGGAGCCAAAGGCTATTTGCCCTTGTCCTTTGCAACATTCGTTTTAAACTGCAAATTTCCTTAAACTTTTCAAGGCTCTACTTTTTAAAAAAAGTAATTATCTTAAAATATTTCATTGACTTCCCTGTGTTATTATGTCTGTATTTTATGCCTCTCTGCTTCCGCATAAGTTTTACAAGGGAATCAGTCCTCAAGAAATTACATACTCTGCCTCTTTGTTTAAATCTCACACAACATAAACGCTCTGCTTCTTTGATCCATCTTTTTCATGATGTCACTTTGGTCTTCTTCATAGTCCTTTCAACCCCAATCACTCCTCACACCACATACAGCAGCCCAACCTCTCTGCCAGATATGAACACAGGGAGAAAAAGCAACAAACCACACAGCATTGAAGCATCATTTAATTCTTTCCAAAGTTAGTTAATGTGTAGCGGTGTGTTGGTGAGTGGAAAAAAAAGAAAGGAAAAGTTACAGTATCTAAGATTCTAACAGCTTCCTGGAGATGTTGCTTCCTTGGCACTTGCAGTTAAGTACAGAAAAAAAGGTAAAATCCCCCGAGTTAATCATTGCGATTTTACACCGGTGTTCCTGTTAGCCACGAGGCTCTGATTTTCAAGGCTTGCTTTCTTTGTCATGTAACAATCAAAGGCAAGAACAACCCTTACAGGATGCAGCAATTCGATTCAACTGTGCTTTACGCCCATTTGTATTGGTGGTAGCCCTAATTACCTATTTTTAGAAATATGCCACTTGTACCAGACAGAGCCTTTAAAAGTCTTCTAAAATTAACTGTGTGTATAATCAACTATCTTTGCAAATTTCTCATAGAAACAGTTAGTAGGCCATCAAACCCAAAGTCAATACGTTTTAAAAGAGGCCTTAGAAAACGTTCATTTTACAAATTGCCTTAGTGGTTTCCCCTGAATAAGATCTTTCTCTAAGTCATCACAACTGTAGAAAGTAAGACAGTTCAGGAGCAAACTTTGGCAGGTGCCCAGCTATTAGGACTGGCTTTTAATTACTTGTACAGAAACATACCATGAAGTTATTGCTACCAAAGGAACTGAGAGGATTCAGGAGTCTTATTTAAAATTAGAAACATAAGCTCATTATTTTATTTTTATAAGATATTTGTTTATGCCAGAGGCAGAGAGAGAAACAGACAGCTCCTATTTTCAGTTCACTCCCCAAACACCCGTAATGACCGTTGCAGGCCGAGCCAGGAGCTGAGGCCAGGAGGGTGAACTCAGTTCATGTCTCTCACGTGGTTGACAGAGATCCGACTAGTCAAACCATTCCTGCCTGCCTCCTAGGGTCTACACTCGCAGGAGTCTGTACAAAGAACTGGGGTTTGGAATCAAACTCAGGCACTCTGACATGGGACATAAAGATCTCAAATAGCATCCTAACTACTATGCACAATATTCCCTTTTCCTTTTGCTTTGATCCAGAAGTGTTCTGTTTTGAAGTGCATGTGTGTGTTTGTGCTTGTGTATAGAAGTGCACGTAGTTTTTTTTGGTGTGCTTGTTAAGTTATATTTCCAATAAGCAAAAACAAATGAAAATGACAGGTATTTCCAAAAGGAAACCACGTTCACAAAGGTTCACCAAGACTAATTTAACAATTTGTAAAGATTTGGCCTCTCAAGCCCAGTGAGTGGCCTAATGGCTGAAGTCCTTGCCTTGAACGCTCCGGGATCCCATTTGGACAGCGGTTCTAATCCCAGCAGCTCCACTTCCCATCCAGCTCCCTGTTTGTGGCCTGGGAAAGCAGTTGAGGACGGCCCAAAGCCTTGAGACCCTGCACCCGCGTGGGAGACCTGGAGGAAGTTCCTGGCTCCTGGCTTCGGATCAACTCAGCACTGGCCATTGTGGTCACTTGGGGAGTGAATCATTGGACGGAAGATCTTCCTCTCTTTCTCCTCCTCTCTGTATATCTGACTTTGCAATAAAAATAATAATCATAAAAAAGATTTTGCCTCTAGCTTTTAATTTTGTTTCTTTATTTGACAGGCAAAGAGAGAAAGCAAGAGAGAGAGAGATCGTGTATGCTGGCTCAGTATCTAAATTCCAGGGCAGGGAAAGATGGAGCAGGGAAGACCTAGGAGCCCGGGACCCAGTGCTGGCGTTCCTCGAGGCCAGTGCAGACCCGAGAACTTGTTCATCATTTGTTGCTTCTCAGGATGCCCACGGGTAAGGAAGCTGTGATCAGAAGCAAAGCCAGCACTTCAAGCCAGGTATGTGGGCATCCCGAGAGACGTCTAAAGTGCTGTGACAGACGCCTAAAAACTGAGCACTTGTAAAGAACATTTGAAAATAATCCGTTTTTGCAAAGGCAATGATGATATGCTTGTAAAAGTAACATTGCCTCCGGATTTTTTTTTCCCTTATATATGAAGAATGCAGTTTACCTAACTTGAAACCTAAGGAATTAAATAGAAACTTCAGAAATACTTGAGACTTGTTGAACAGAACTGGTGAGATGCATTCTGCTTTCCTTAACCTAGGCTGCACTTGTAACACAACAAAGGTTTTACTGTACTGGCTATGCACAAGATGGAAGGCTGCAGGGTCATACTTCTGACCTATCGAGTTTGGGGGAGCAGTAAGGGAAAGCAAGGACTTCAAGCAAACTGTGACCATCGGGGGAAGGCAGTGACAGTGGTTTGAGGGTTACTGCTGTCTAGTGCCTGTTTACAAAGGAGTAATGCCAGCTGTTCTAGTAAGAATAACTTCTTTGGAATGACCAAATGTCAGATCAGTACTCCCTCAGTGATTAAGTATAAAATGCTGCTTTTCCATTGGAAATCAGGTATGAAGCATGCCAGAGTTAAACTACACGTGGATGTAGGTACACACACATGCTCACACGTGCACAGACATACCAGGAAACTTCAAAATGGTCACAAAAAATCCACATTATGGAAAAATATACTTAGATTTAAAATGTTTACATGAAAATAGCTTATATTTTACTTCTGTATTCCCAGGAACTTTTTGAAAAATCCTTGCACATGCCTCCAACACACAGATACACACACACACACAAATCAAGTTTATAAAACAAAGCTAAAGTTTTTTCTCATTTTAAATGCAGCTTATTTTTTAAATTAAAGATATTTTTATTTATTTATTTGTGCACAGAATTACAAATCAGTCTTAATGAGTGAGTGAGTAAGTAACTTCCACGGTATTATTATTTCTTTTAAGATTATTATTTTTTTAAGTTGGAAATTCAGATGTACAGAGAGGAGAGACAGAGAGGAAGATCTTTCATCCATGATTCACTCCCCAAGTGGCCAAAATGGCCAGTGCTGAGCTGATCTGAAGCCAGGAGCCAGGAACCTCTTCTGGGTCGCCCACATGGGTGCAGGATCCCAAGGCTTTTCAGCCATTCTTGACTGCTTTCTCAGACCACAAGCAGGGAGCTGGATGGGAAGTGAAGCTGCCGGGATTAGAACTGGTGTCCATATGGGATCCCAGCACATGCAAGGTGAGGATTTTAGTTGCTAGGCTACCGTGCTGAGCTCCACAGTATTATTTTTTAATAAGGGCTAACATTTTCTCCAAATTCATAAGACTTCTATAGCACCTGCTAAAACCCTGATCACCAATAACACTTTTTTGGAGAGAGATTAAATCCGTAAGATACTGACTAGTGTTCATTTGTTAGTATAACTAAAAAGCATGTATTACATATTCACACTAATAACTATGTAGTGTGCTACATTACGGTAGCTACTTTTTAGCTACATTAACCTAGCAAAAACAGAAACTGAAAGACTGACATAGGGAATGGACAAATTTTGATGTAAGAGAGCTTTGAGAGAGAATATAGATCAACAGTTTAGAGGAGGGTTGGCGTTTTGGATCAATTAACTAGTTCTCCACCTCCAAGCTCCACTAGCTCGTGTGGATGCCAATTTGTGTCCTGGCTACTTTGCTTCTGACTCAGCTCTTTGTCTGTGGCCTGGAAAAGCAGCAGAGGACGGCCCAAAGCCTTGGGACCCTGCACTCTCATGGGAGACCTGGAAGAAGCACCCAGATTTGAATCGGCTCAACTCTAGCCATTGGTGACGTTTGGGGAATAAACAAGTGGATGGAAGATCTTTCCTTCTCTGTAAATCTACCTTTCCAAGAAAAGCACATTTTTAAAAAGTTTTTTTTTTTAAGGTTTATTTATTTTTTGGAAAGGATGATTTATAGAGAGGAGGAGAGACATAAAGATCTTTCATCCCCAAGCAGCCACAATGGCCAGAGCTGAGCCATTCCAAAGCCAGGAGCCAGGAGCTTTATCCAGGTCTCCCAGGTGGGTACAGGGTCCCAAGGCTTTGGGCCATCTTTGACTGCTTTTCCAGGCCGCAATCATGGAGCTGGATGGGAAGTGGAGCAGCTGGGACATAGAAGTGCCCATATAAAGTCCCATCTGCTGTGAGGTGAGGGCCTCACCCAAAAATAAATAAATCTTAAAAATAAAATTTAGGGGACATGGAGATGTCCATTGTGGTGTAGTGGGTAAAACCACAGCCTGTAGTGCCAGCATTCCATATGGGCATTGGCTGGCATGACAGCTGCTGTAGCTGCCTACTGATGGCCTGGGCAAGGCAGCAGGAGCTGGTCCAAGTGGTTGAGCATCTGCTCTCATGGGGAATACCTGGATGAAGCTCCTTCCTGGTTCCCACCTGCGGCTTGGCACCGCTCTTCCTCTGAAGCCATCTGGGGAGTAAACCAGTGGTGGGACAATCTCTTCTTTCTCTCTCTCTCTCTTTCTGCTTACTCCTTCATAGCTCTGATTTTCAAATAAATAAATAAGTAAATAATTATTTTATACAAAAGAAGTTACAGGCATTTGTTCATCTAGGAAGCAGTTTAAAATATTTATTGTGGGATTGAAAGAAATTGTAAGAGAAAAGGATGATACCAGAATGAATTATAGAGAGCAAACTGAGGCAATAAACTTTGTATATGATTGTACTGCAAATTTCAGTAAGAAACAAGTTAGATTCAGGGTTATCTTTTCTGAAACCAAGTATTCCAGGTGAAACTATTTTTTTCAAGAATGTGATTTAGAAAATATTCATTTTTGTTCTTGAGAATGATGGAGGGAGGGAGAGACAGGGAAACTCCTAACCACTGGTTCACTCCGCACACGCCTCCGGTGAAAGGACAACGACACACCCGAAGCAGAGGTTGGAACTCAGTCCATGTCTCCCATGTACTGACAGGGCTGGAAATACTTGAGCCGCCACCTGTTATTTCCAAGGGTGAACATTTCAGCCGGAAGTTGGTCCTGGCTTTCCCCCAAGTGCTGTCGTTTGTAAAGAATATCATTATTAAAACCTTCTCTGTATCATAATAATGACAATCAAGGGGCTGGTGTTGTGGCACCTGTGGCTAAGACTCGCTTATGACCTGGACGTTCCCTGGCGGAACGTTGAGTCCCAGGTGCTTCCTGTTAACATGGCTGGGAAAGCAGCAGAAGTCAGTGCAGGTGGTTGGGCCCCTGCTCTCCATGCCAGAGACCAGAGAGTTCTTCATGAGGGCTCTACCACAATGACCTTATCAAAACCTAATTACCCACCTAAGGCAGCACCCCTGAACACCAGAGGTGGATCAAATTTCTGCTCTTAAAACTTCAAAAACAGTGGTTATATTTGAAAACATGAACCGTGGAGAAGAGTTAGAAACCATACCATAGCAGCTAGTACCATGTTCAGGATTACATTTTTTTTTGTTGTTGTTTTTTTAGTTGTTAATGACACTATGTTTTAAAAAATGAGTATCCACTAATAGATCAATCAAAGTTCTATCCTTTTTCTGCAAATACTACTGGATCAAAACAGAGAGTATTTTCTAGAACAAATAAGCTAGTTTTCATTAGGCGCTAGGATTCTGCTACTATCAGCAGAGTTGGGTTCTGGCCAAATGTCAATTGTGTTTGTTTCTGAAATGGTTTATTCTAGTTGTTATTGTAATTATGTAATTGTATTAAGGGTTACATAAACCAGTGAAATAAGAGTTGGAAGGAAAAGCAAAACTAAGCTGAATATCTCAGAAAGGCTCCCTACCAAAAAAATGTATTTTTTAAAAAAGATGATTTATTTGAAAGGCAAAGTTACAGAAACAGAGGATGGACAGAGAGAAAATTTCTACTTGCTTATTCACTCCTAAAATGACCCAAATTGCCAAAATGGGACCAGGCAGAAGCCAGGAGCTTCTTCTGTTCCTTCCAAAGATTCAAGGATTCAGGCCATCTTGCACTAACACACAGGTCATTAGCAGGGAGTTGGATCCTAAATGGAGGAGCCAGGAATCCAACTGGGACCAAATGAGATGTTGAGTTGCATACGGGATACAGCTTAATCTGATACACCACAACACTGGTTCCAAAAAATACAGTTTTTAAAAGGTGTAGTTGAGTTGGATATATGCAAAAAACTAGAAGTTCATGAAGAAAACAAACAACAACAAAACAACAAAAAAAATTTAAAGATTTTCATATTGTTTGACAATGTTTTATGTCCTTTTTTTTCTTTTTGGATTTATTGATTTATTTTCTTTAGAAGGCAGATTTACAGAAAGGAAGAGAGCCAGAGGGAGATCTTCCCTTCACTGGCTCACTCCCCAAGTGGCTGCAATGATCGGAACTAAGCCAATCCAAAGCCAGGAGCTTCTTACATGTCTCCCACACATGTGCAGCATCCCAGCTCCATTCTCTGCTGCTTCCTCAGGCCATGAGCAGGGTGTTGGAGTGAAAGTGATTCATTCCCTAAATGTCTGGGCCAAGCAAAGCCAGGAGCCAGTGTCGTTCCCGAGGTCTCCCATGTGGGTGCTGGATCTCTCCAGTGGCTCTGCGGCCCAAAGATTTGAGCTGTCTTCTGCTGCTTTTCTCAGAGCATTAACCAGAAGCTGAATCAGAAATGGAGCATCTGGGACTTGAACTGACGTCCATATGGGATGTTGACACTGCACATGGTAGCTTAACTTGCTGCACCTTGGCGCTGGCCCCATTACCAACAATCTTATCAGTGTAATTATGCTTAAAGAATAAGCCTTGATCCTATGTCAGAGAGATCATGAATTACATTGTTAGCAAAGATATTTCATGTTAATATATTTAAAGTACATTATGTTATCACAATTACAACACAAGTTAGCCATTTTGTATTCGGAAATTATTATGCACTGCTTGCATTTAATTTAATTTACATGTCACACAATTTATGAGGCACAATTCCAAGCATACAACAGAGTACTGATTACCATGACTTTTGGCAAGTCTGATGATAATATTCCAGTGGTGTCCAGGGAGTTTAAATAAGTTCAATCTGTGAAACAATATACTTGATTCCTTAAATCAGTCCCAGTAGATTTGGTCAGATAGGAGACCTGCTACACCTCCAATAGAAGGGATGGGAATGTTTAAGAGGGTGGGACGCTCCATGTCTCCACTGAACTGTGGGAGTGCTCGTCCTTCACACAGATCTCTGAAGAGTTGTTGCAAGGTTTGCTAACCCATAATGCAGAAAGGAAAATACGGGCAATGTAATCAGGTGACGTTTTCCTTTTTATTTTCTTCTGATTGATATTTATATCTGTTAAGATTAAAGAGAAGGGTAGAGGATCTATCACACTTGCTTGAGATTGTACATGCCTTTTGTCTATCTTTTTATACTGAATTCTATGAGAAAAATGGGGATGTAAGTTCATGGGGATCATTCAGACAGAAGAACTGCTTCATTTACATCTTGGCCAAGTTTGACTAACCATTGTTCTGTAGCCCACCAAAATAGAAATGGGAAGGGAGTTTGCTCAGCTCTGGTTGTTTATAGAGGAAGGGGATGATCAGGCTTGTCTTTTAGTTACTATCAATAGATAGTTACGTCTTTAATTCATCCCCAACTCTGTTTGCCAAGGTGTAAGAGAGAAGATTAAGCCATGATTGTGTGTTCAGCAGGTGCTTTAAGGAGAGGAAGCAGCTCTCCGGATAAGGATTATGTTTGCTATTCATTTGTAAGGTAAGTATGCAGAAACATGGCAACATCGATGTTTTTGACTCTGCAACAGCAATCTTGAAGGAAATCTATGGAAAATGGAACTGGTTTAAACGTAAGCAACTGATGAGGCTTTCTTGTGGTTCAGTAGGTACTGAAGATTGTTCATCATTCTCACAGGAATAAAAGAGAACCAGTGTTAATATCCAAATGAAGCAACAATACCAAAAATTATCTTGGTAGAGTTGCATGAGATACTTAAGCATTTCATTTGCTGTTACATAGGCTTCTTAGAAAAATAGTTTTTTAAGAATCATTAACTGATATTCATATGGCGCTTATGGTCTCTTGTTTAAATTTTTTACTGGAAAGGCAGATTTACAAAGAGATGGAGAGAAGGAAAGATCTTCCATCCACTGGTTCACTCCCCAAGTGGCCACAACAGCCGGAGCTGAGCCATTCCAAAGCCAGGAGCCAGGAGCTTCTTCCAGATCTCCCACGTGTGTGTGTAGGGCCCCAAGCCTTGACTGCTTTCCCAGGCCACAAGCAGGGAGCTGGATGGGAAGTGGAGCTGCCGGGATTAGAACTTGCGACCATATGAGATGCTTTTGTTCTCAGGTGGGATATTAGTTTGCTATACCATTGCACTAGCTCCTCCTGAAAAGAGTTGTATGAAGTGGATCCTACTATGGTCTCATTTTACAGCAGAGGAAACTGAGGCAGAGAAAGGTCAGCTGATTTCTCTGACGTCACACAGTTGTGATGATTGGAGCCAAGGTGCGCGCCCAGGCAACTCTGGAGTCTCCACTGCTGCCTTGTAGTCTACTGAAGGATGTGGTTGCAATGCGTTCTCATTGATATCACCTCCACTGTTAGCTCATTAGAGTCATAGAGTGCTCAGAGAGCAAATCTGTCTGACAGGTGTGAAGGCTGGTGCTTTCCAAGAGCTGCTTTCCGGTGATCACCTCATTGCTGAGTTACCAGAGGAACCTAGGGAAACCCCATCTGGTTACACTCCCTGGAGCTTCACTGTAATGTGAAAGGGACAATGACTAACCTTCCTTCCTTTTCTCCTTAATACCTAAAGGGAAGTCAGAAACTCCGTTCACTTTTAAGATCTGAAGATCCACACACTTCCCTCCAGGGGGAGAGTTCCTCTCCTGGCTGGTAACTGTTGATGACCTCATGCTGAAGGAAACTGTGACACTCCTTGCTAGAGCTGGGATGAGAAGTGCTGAGACTTCTGCACATCCACAATGTGGAGGATGATGCTATGCACAGGTCATGAGTGTGTTGCTTCATTCTTCCTGCTGCTTATAGTTCGTTCCCATGCTCAAATCATTTCACACAGATAGAGGTATCTTTTAAAATTCATGATTGTCAAGAAAATATCTTTACCTAATACTTCATAGTTCTAATTTGCATGAAGACTTACTTAAAAAAAAAGATTTATTTATTTTTGTTGGAGAAACAGATTTACAGAGAGAAAAGTCTTCCATACACTGATTCAATCCCCAGGCAGTTGCAATGGCCAGAGCTGAGTCAATCCGAAGCCAGGAGCCAGGAGCTTCCTCAGGGTCTCTCAAGGGTGCAGGGTCCCAAGGCTTTGGGCCGTCCTTGACTGCTTTCCCAGGCCACAAGCAGGGAGCTGGATGGGAAGTGGAGCAGCCTGGACACGAACAAGTGCCCATATGGGATTCTGGCACATGCAAGGTGAGGAGTTAGCCACTAGGCTAACACATTGGGCTCCAAGAAAACTTATTAAAATAGGGATTTCTATCATTGCTTTTCAGGAGCCTAGAGAAATATCCCAGCATGATTAAGTGCCTTAGCTAGAAGTTAAATCCAGACTCATCTGATGCTATTTCCTGAAATCAGTATGTATGAAAAGGTGTGAAAACAGAGATTGTCTTGATGTTTTCCTGCTGTGGAGGTAGGCCACTGCCTGAACAGCTCTCCTCAGCTTTCTCCCTGCACCTGCGGAGTGCTGTTGAAATGTCTAGGAGGTAGGCCATTCCTGTCCCTCTGCATGTGGGTTCTGCTGTTCCTCGGTCCACAATCCTGTGCCCCTTGTGGAGAGTGGCATAATGACAGTGCCCTGCTGGTGATTTCCCTTTAACATGATTTGCCTTGCAACAATAATCTTCTACAAGCTGAATCCATTGTTCCCTTCATGAGTTCCATAACGGCCTATTTCAATTGGCACTAATTCATGACGGTTCGAGGTACAGCTTGAAAAAAAAAAATCTATGATAGCACAGAAGTGATACGTGTTCAGCAGGAACCATTCCTTAAGTTTGAATTTCAGTCTTTTCCTGAAATAATGATGTGCAGTCCAATTCTCCGTCACAAACTGCTAAGCCAGCCACGAGGCTAACGACCAAGATGTGTGGTTCGTTGTGGAACTAAACTAGGACCTTTAGGAGGTCACGTGTGGTAGCTGCAGTTTCTTTTCTTTCTTTCTTTCTTTCTTTCTTTCTTTCTTTCTTTCTTTCTTTCTTTCTTTCTTTCTTTCTTTCTTTCTTTCTTTTTTTTAAGTATTTATTTAGACACACACACACACACACACACACACACACACACACACACACACACACCCTCTTCTCCATTAAATCATTCCCCCAAGAATTAGTCATGGCTTTGGCTAGGTGCAGCTGGAGCTGGGAGTCAGCAACTCAGTTCAGATCTCCCCCGTGGGTGTCAGGGTCGCCATGCCCCTGGCCCCTCCAGGGTCTGTGTTTTCAGGGATCTGGCATCAGGTGCAGAGCTGGGAAGTGACTCTAGGTTTTCTCATACTGTGCGCAGGGAGCCTAGGCGTGTCTTAACTGCTTGGCTAAATGCCTGTGCCTTGCTTGGGACATTGCAAACTGAAGATAAGTTTATCTCCACGTGACCCTGTTGTTAAGTCAAGGAACATCTGTATTTGCAAGGAAAAGATGGCAGCTTTCCTTGGGCTCTGGTGATGTCAGCCTGCGTCCGGAGCGCTCTGGCGTTCCGGTTGTCTGTCAAAGTGATTTAGAGTGACGCGGCCCGCAGGAACCCGCTGCCACCCCAGGGCCATTCCATGCCCAACGTCACCCTGGTCAGGGCAAAAACAGGAACAGTTTCTTAATGAGCTTTTAGCTAAGGTTTAAATTTGACCTAGTGTCTTACATTTTATTGAGAAACAATGATCTTTTTTCACTGTGGGATTAACATATTTACTGAAAAAAAAATGGTGATGTTTTAGGAGTGGCATTTGGTTTTATTTAACAAATACATTTAAACATGTAAAACCTAAATCAAAGACTTGAGTGGTGAAATCCAAAAAAACTATATAGTGCCTCCCATGGCTTTCACATCTTGATTCACGCAGTTGTCCAATCAAAATTTCACAAAATGAAAAAAAAAAAATTCATAAAACGCATGTCTCAGGGCCCGGCGCGGTGGCGCAGTGGTTAAGGTCCTCACCTTGCACGCCCCGGGATCCCATATGGGCGCCGGTTCTAATCCCGGCAGCCCCACTTCCCATCCAGCTCCCTGCCTGTGGCCCAGGAAAGCAGTCAAGGACGGCCCAAAGCTTTGGGACCCTGCACCCGCGTGGGAGACCCAGAAGAGGCTCCTGGCTTCGGATCGGCATAGCATGGGTCGTTGCGCTCCCTTGGGGAGTGAATCATCGGACGGAAGATCTTCCTCTCTGTCTCTCCTCTCTGTATATCCGCCTTTCCAATAAAAAAATGAGAAAAAATAAATCTAAAAAAAACACGCATGTCTCCAGTTCTTTCAGGGAATCTGTGAAATTCTGCAAACTGTATTATTTAATTAAATTTTTTCTTCAGACTTGCACGTAATTTCAACACTTTGAAAAGTTCATTGGGCAAGCAAGGGTATCGTGTTGCGCATGTCTGAGGGCAGGCTCATAATGAAGTTTCCGTTTTAAATGAAGTGCGCAACCGGCTCAAGCAGCCTGTGTTCTCGACTCCACGGGAGGACGCGTCCTCCAGGCCCAAGTAACCCTCCTCGCCTCCTGTCCACGGGAGCACTCTCGTGGTGGCGGGGAGTAAAGCTACACTGAGCTTTGGAAGAATTTGGGCGAGGGTCCTCCGAGTTGAAGTATGAATTCCTGGGGCGCACACAAGTGGCCGACAACAGCCGGAAGGGGAGGACTGGTCACAGGAAGAGCTTCCATATTGTTTCCAGTGCGTCAGGAAACGAAGACTGCTCCCGCAACCATGGCAGGTGGTGCCAAAAGGTGCAGTGGGGTGAGTGGGTTTGGGGTCCCCAGGGGCCGCAGGGCTAAACGGGGGCCGAGGTGGGAGGGGACAGCTTGAAGTCCGTGTTCTGGGTGTGCGTGGACGGTGTTGAGCCCGGCTACCTGCAAGGACAAATGCAGCGTTCCGCAGCTTGGAAGAAGTGGGCGAATTCTGCGTTTGCGAATTCTGAGGCGAAGCTCGCAGGCCTGTACTGGTTCAAGTCTCCCGTTTGCAAAAATGGGCAACTCGAGTGCTGCTTAGAGCCAAAGGCTGCTGTGCAGCTCTGCGCTTGTGCCCAAGGGCCTTCAAGACCCATAGACACCGACTTCGTTATTAAAGATTTAGTTATTTAAGGCCACTCGCAGTAGCCTAATAGGCCTTGCATGCCTGAGGAGCCCATATGGTGCTGGTTCTAATCCCAGCTACTTCACTTCCCATTCAGCTCCCTGCCTGTGGCCTGGGAAAGCTGTAGAGGATGGCCTAAAGCCTTGGGAGCCTGCACTGGCTAGGGAAACCCGGAGGAGGCTCCTGGCTCCTGGCTTCGGATTGGCTCAACTCTGGCCATTGCGGCTGCTTGGGAAGTGAACCAGTGGACGGAAGATCTTTGTCCCTCCTTCTCTCTGTGTATGTGCCTTTCTGATAAAAAAAAGAAATCTTTAAAAAGAGAGAAAGAGATTTAGTTACTTTACAGAATGACATGGAGAGGAAGCAACGGGGTCGCAGGTGGGTAGGAATATTCCTTCTGCTGGTTCCTTTGCCGGATGGCTGCAGTAAACAGCCAGGTCTGGGCCAGGCGGAAGCTGGAAACCTGGAATTTCACTGGGTCTCCCAGGTGAACTGCAAGGGCCCAAGCGTTTGTATCATCTCTGCTGTCCCAGCTGGTAGTCAGGGAGCAGCTAGGACTCAGACCATCACGCTGATAGGAATTTCTGGCATTGCAAGCAGCAACTTGCCTCAACAGCAGTGCCAGCTCTAGGTGGCTTTATTTTATAATTTATCATAATGTATTCTTTTTTTTTTTTTTTGCTATTTTTGCCTTTTATGTTTTAGCATTTTAAATAATATTTTCAAAGAGGTTTATTTCAGAGAAATCACAGAATTGGAGTGTGCTGGTGCCTGGCTTCTGTTTCCTAGGGGAGGATGGTCCCAAAGCTGGGGCACCGCACTCTCTTGCTCTCTGGCTTCCTCCGAGCCCACGGACCCTGTTTTTGGATGGGTTCTCCCTGGTTGGTGCCATGGAGCTACCCTTGGGTTAAGTCTCCCTTTACCTGATCGAGGGTGCTAGGTGGGCATAAACGACCTTCACAAGTGCAGGCTCTGCTTGGGAAGCCCCTGATAACTTTTGGCTGTTGTTTTGGTTTTCAGATCATGGTCAAGGCAAGTGTGGCTTTGTATTCATATGTAAAATTTTTGTCGGTGAAATTCTGGGTTTTATTACCAGTTTTCTTTCAGTAGCTAATTTAAGCCATTTTCTCCTTTTGGAGGACCTGGAGGTGGAGGACCCTTAGATTCAATTCAAATTCAATTCAATTGTTGCCTGTAGAGTTTTACATTGTATGTGGTAGCTACAAGTTAGGAATGTTGTGGAGGCATTTGCATATGGTAAAGTGACTCGGACTGAAAACTCCTAGGCTTTGGACAAAACTTAAATCCCCAGGGACCTGGTTCCACCCAGTTGTCCTGATCTAACTTCCTGCTCATGTACTTTTGGAAGCGAACAGATGTCTGGCACCCACATGGGAGACATGGATAGATGCTGGCTGCAGCCTGGTCCAGCCCTGGCTGTGGCAGGCCTTTGGAGAGTGAGCCAGCTGATGGAAAAAGTTCTCTCCCTCCCTGCCTTCCCCCATCAGTCTTTGAAAGAATGCAAATCTCCCCAAAGCACATACCTTAGCCTTAGATGCTAATATTTTCCACACAGGAATTAGCTTTCTGTGGTTATCACCAGAATACAGTCCCTGGTTCACAACCCTTGGTGGTGGTGGTTTTTATAATAGTATTAGTTCTCACAACCTTAGCTACTGCATTAATAGAATTTTTCCATTTGTTTCCTAAAAGAAGCGTACTGTTCACTGATTGCTTAAGGCAGGGAATCCTTGCTACTAGGCGAGTTCTCTGAGTGTTGGTCAGTATCCCAATACCCCAGAAAGTGTCAGTTCCCAAGCCTGGATATTTCAGTTGCACTGGCTGTCTTAATGGCATAGTTTAATTGAAATGTACATGGACAGAAATAAGTTTGAAAGCATTACTTATTTCTAGGCAGACAGGTTTTTTAAGAATGTGCCGTGGAAGTCAATTGACAACATTAATTGTGTGAGTTGTTGGAGACTGAGGCGAGAGGGAAAAGAAATTCTGGTAAGTCTGCTCTCTTCAAGAGCTTTAGTTATGACTTTTAGTTTGCCTTAAGTCTTTGTTCCAGTCAGTTTGAAACAACCTAAGCACGCAGTTGTACAGAATGCATTTGATGCTGGGCTCGAGAGAAAGATGTAGAATTCTTAACAGTCGGTTCACACTCAAAGAAAAGGATGTGACTATCAAAAAACTGGAGAGTGAAATGTGGGCATCTCTGTTATTTGTAAACATGAAGTTTAAACTCAGTGTGTAAACGCTGACTTTAAAATACATAAACGCAGTTTTTTGCTGACAAAGGAATGGTGCTTATCCTATAGATTAGTGATTTTCTACTTGACAGGGGTATTTTTGAGTGGTAGGTTGTCATTTGTTTTTTTCCACTGCCTTATTTGTGAAGATGCCTAACACGTGGTGGGCTCTCAGGAAATTGTAGCTGAAGAGGTGTCAATCAATGTGATGACTGGGTTCTTTGATTGGAAAAGAAAAACAAAAGGTCAGTGTGTAAATGTTTAAGGTTATCCTGTGGACTAATTTAAGACGTGAGAGTTGGTTTATTTACTGTTTATTTGTTTGGTGGAGGTGAATGTGAAGGAGGACAAGATCATGCTTTTAAAATGGTGTAGTACGACTGTGGGGCAGCTTCTTTAAGCCTCGCCCTGGCCCATAGCCCCTGCCATCTGACACACACCTCTCCACTTCTTCATTGTTTGGCTGAGATCCGCTGCAGTTTTGTTTCAAACTACTGCCCTACACTCTCGTATGTGGGACAGTTTGTCCCTGAGTAATTACACTTAAGTCCTTGTACCTTGGAATTCGTCGCTCTTCGTTTATTTTCATCTGTGGCACACACTCTTTGCATGTTTGATTGTTGGTTGGGAGGAAACAGAAAGTCACTAGGCAATTTTAAAACAATCAGAAAGTTTCCAGCAGTTTCCTAATCTTTTATATATCTAAATTCAGTCTCTTTAATTTCTTTCTTCGTAATATTGTGAAATATGATACATGTGTAAATGGAGAAAGAGTACAATTATGAAAAACACGAAATCACACAACTTTTGTATGCTCACCGAGCAGCCCTTTTGAGAAACAAAATCCTGCAGGCATCCTTGAGGTCACCTGTGTGACGGCCTGTGGCTTTACCACCTTCCTCTCCTACGCTGAAGTTGGCTCTCTGCTGAGATTGCCTTGCTAGTCTTTTAATTCTGCTACATTTGAGTGTATTCCTAAACAGTGTGCTGTTTAGGAAATTGAGATTAATAGAATCATAAATCATATTGTATTTCTCGATATTTAGTTTTTCATGTATTACTTATTTTTCTTATATTCCTCCATTTTGAGGTCCATAACTGTAGTTCATTGATTTTTTTCATCCCATAAAATGATGCAGCGTATAGATATACAACAGTTTGTTTGTGCACTGACGTTGCATTTTTGAATCATATACAGTTTTTTTAAACTATTGTGAACAGTATTTATTTCTGTGTGGTTGGAAATGCTTCCCAATGCACAGGTGCAGGAATTTATCCGGTAGTATATACAGGGATGGTCATTCAGCATGCATATATTAAACTTTTCTGAGTAAAGTCAAATTATTTTTTCTACATTGGTTTTAGCAGTTTATACTCCCACCAGCTGTGTATGGATGTTTAAGTTCAGCTTTTCCAAACAACACAGACGTGTAGATTTATCTATATCCTGAATAGGCGCTGTTGGGAGGCAGCAGCGGTTTGGTGCTCATTTCCTTTAAACCATACGTTCCCCGTAGGAAAAGGAAGGCCAGAGAATGTGTGCCGCTCTGTTTATGCTACGCTGAGAGATCTTAGTTAAATAAGGCAAAATTAAGTGGTAAGACTTGAAAAAGGACAGAAAATATTTAATTCCTTTATGTGAAGGGTGAATTGCTAGAATAGATGCTGCATCACACGTGTGATAACACAACCCAAGATTTTTGTTCTTATTTTGTAAGAACTGCAAGGAACAGTTGGAACTGATGATACAAATCATTTTGAAAATCTTTTAATTAATTCGATTATTTTTATTTCATGTTTTAAGACTGCTTAACACTTTCTAACATTTTTGATGTTTTGTGCTTGAGGGAAGTATATGACATTTTTACATTTTAAATAATAAATGGCTTTTATGTCTCATAGTTCCAAAAACGATAGCAGTGTTCTTGTTTTTTAAAAAAGTATATTAATGTGTTTAGGACACAGTGATGTACTTGTCACATGTAAAAAAAAGGCACTCTATTTGCATCTGGTTTTAATTGTCTTGTCAAATTATTTTAATTTCAAATTTTCAGTATGTTTTTTGA
Organism: Ochotona curzoniae; assembly: GCF_017591425.1. Lineage (NCBI taxonomy): Eukaryota > Metazoa > Chordata > Mammalia > Lagomorpha > Ochotonidae > Ochotona > Ochotona curzoniae. The sequence continues at coordinate 15,091,064 of NW_024466502.1, forward strand.
ATATTGCATTTGTTTGAAAATTTCAAACTAACAAAAAGTAAGTGATTCAGAGAAATGTAGAACTTACAAGAAATTAAAAATATTTTATGGGACTAAATAGAAACCACCAAAATATATCTTTATTATTTATTTTTGGTATATGTTCTTAAATGCTTCTATTTCGAGTGAAATAGCCCTCAAAAAAGTAGTTGCAATTTTAATTCGAAAAAAGTTACTAATTATCTATGTGAACATTTGACCAGTTTGTCTTTCCCAGAATATAATTTTTAGCTAAAATTCAAAAAATATTTGTTCTTTGTCTTAGAATTTCTGATAGAATGATGCTAACAAAGCAAAACTTTTTATGACTTTATGCGTAATAAATCAATGCATTTTAGCTATTTCATTATTTACCAATATTTTAATAATATTAAAAATATGGTCATGTTTGAGGAATATTTGGAGCTTGCGGTTTCTTCATAGGATTCAGGCTCACATTGTCCCAGTGAATCAAGACATATGATCCTATTTAACAATTGTCCTTTAAAAAGAAACAATGGGTTTGCTACCAGTTTTCTTTTACTTGTTCTTTCTGTTCTTAGCCACAGTATGCACAGCTTGACTATTTTAAGTAAATTGAACAGCTGCTAATTAGTGGCTGTAATAGTGAGGAAAAGGGTGAAGCACGTTGTGCATATAAATTCAGCCTAAATATTTTCTTCTGCTTAGGACTGTACAAGAAAAAAGTCTTTAAAACTCGCATTTCTCTTTATGAGTCAAAGCATAATGTTTAACCATATATATACCACCACGTGCTTCCTAGTTTCATAGTGATCCACAACAGGCATACTTTTGCATAATTATTTTGAACTTACAGACTTTAAAACAGTCAGTAACAGGCACATAGCAATGGTAGTAAGAGCCATTTAAATGTTGCTGGAAAAGCAGTTTTTTCCAAGACTTTCTATCTCTATGCATAAAAAAGTAAAATACCAATCATTTTTGTACTAAAAATCTCTTCCAAAATTCCTCACGTAATAACGAAGACAGATGATAACTGAAATGTTTGTTTCATCTGATATATGCAGAGTTAACAATTTCCAAAATTTAGAGAGCTTCAATGATTGGCAAAAGGCATTTTATTTCTTAAATGTGGTTTGCATCAGTCATATAGGAAATTGTACTAAATATGAGTACATCAGCATTGAAATTTTAGGCATTTCTTTAAAAACAAATTTTTGACAAAATGTGTTGAGTCTTGTAATTTTGTATTGTCAATTATTTTATCTAAGAACCAAGAAAAAAACCTCTTATAAAAAAAAACCTGTAGATTTGATTGTGATGTGTGAATATTAACTGAATGAAATAAAAAATTTTGCAATGGCAAAAATTTTGCGTAATTTAAACAGAGGAAGCATCTAACAGTAACAGGTACAGTGGGACCTGTCCTGAGCTGGAGGTAAGACTGGGACAGAGTCCTTTCAGGTTAGGATGTGTTTGAAAAGCATCCACAGAACCCACACTTGAGAATGCCTTCTCTCTTAAAAGGTCTGCCTGAATCCTTAGATTACAGCTGCCAAATTTCTCTGATCAAAGATCTTGTTTTAGTGTGAACAGTAGTTTTTCCTTTTCTGTTCAGTGATCAGAACTTTGTTCTATGACATATATATATATATATGTATATATATATGTATATGTATATATGTATGTATATATGTATGTTCTATGACATATATATATATATGTATATATTTTAGATTTAACATTCTGTGACAGAGCCACAAATGCCCCTAATGCAGCATTTGTGCCTTTACAGTGACATCCCAGGAAATCATTCTCCAATTGTCAAACATAAAACAAAGCAAAATAAATGCATATTTAAAAAATCCTTTCAAGAGAATCTCGTATTTATTCTTTCCATATTTAGATTCCCAGACTTTTGAAAAATTAATTTGTTGACATAATTTTGCAACCTGTGTCTGCTTTTAGGAAATGTTGTTGTTATTATAAATTACTTCCAGTTTAAAAATTATCATTAATGCGTTTTTGGATGAAAAGTGGTTTTGGGGGTTGAAAAAAGTGAGTTACAGGAAAAAAGCTTTTCGGTCCTTCCTCTTTAACATCAGCATGTATAAACGGGGAGTTTGAAAACCAAAAAGTTGTGTGTTTCTGCTGTTATCCACCTGAGCATCAGAGACTTGAATTGTAATGAGTCATCCCAGCTCCTTTCTCAAATTGCTGCCATAGGCACTGTTGAGGAGTAATTATTGCTGTTATGATCCCCCCTTATTCTGTCCACCCTCTGGTGGTGGCAGTTAGTAACTGTTGAAACCCCAACTGGGGAATGGATACCTGACAATTGTAACTTAGCTGCACCGCAAAGATGCTCCCTGCTCTGCCCCCACCCAAAGATTTTTAAAAAAAGCAGCAACTCTGCTGTTGATGATAGTTTCTTTAGAAAATATCTAAAGTGACTTGGAAGGCAGAAGAAATGATCTGTTGTTTAAACACAATGGTGTATGCCTTTTAATTACATGGATGTTTTAGCAGAAACACCCTTTGGCTTTGACTTGCTTTCCTTTTTTCTGTTTCTTTTCTTTCTTTCTTTCCTTTTTTTTTGTGTGGTTGTAATTTTCTTATGTTCAGTCCTCAAGCGCAATTTAAGTACTTCAGAGCCAAGAGCCGTGTGTAGTGAGCAGAACTAAGGACTTAAGGTTGAAAAGTTGCATGGACTGAGTCTAAGATTAATTACCTGACATGAAAAATCTTTTAAACAAGGAAAGAAGTCAGCGGGTATGAATACAGAGCAAATCTAGTTGTCATTTGTCAAATTTTACCTTTGTGTACTCTGTGCATTAAAAACTGGGAAAAAAGGTAAATTGAAAAAACTTATTCACAGTTTGGGCTTCACTGTATGTGCTTAGATCTAGCACATTTCCATGCCAGGGACCATTTTTGTACCCTTGGGGTATGTGTGTAGGCGGTGGAAGGGATGCAGTACTGAGAGAAGATGGGAATTCTCTAGAACAATTGGGGGGGACAGAGCAGCTGTCAACTTCTGTCTCAGTGAACTACAAAGATGTCTAAGCTTGGGGGATACGCTCATGTTTGTGGATAGGTTTGTTTGCAACGTGTATTTAGATAATGGGATCCCAAGTCACCTCACTTCCCATCTGATTTCATGATCAATGTCAGGTTAAGCCTCCATAGTGTTACTCATGCATTTCCAAGAATTTAAAATTAAATCTGATATAACTGGAGTTTGGATTCTGGGTCAGTCTGTTAATATCCCTAGGCCAGACTTTTCTCAATTATAAAGTGTTAGTACTAATAACTCAACCAGTCTCATAGGATGCTAGTGAGACTTTAAATGAAATAATGCAGCCATTTCAGAAAATTTGTAAATATTGTACAAGTGAAATGTGTTTCTTATCGACTCTCTTGGCCCTGCTTTCCTGTGTGTATTCTCCATGAATAGAATTTATTTACATGTATTCTCTTCTTTCCTTCCCCCTTCTCCTGCAACACCACGAAGCTTCCCAGTGGTAGTGTTTTTTCCTGCTATCTGATCCAGGGCTTCCTTCATGTTGGCGTTAAGAGCTGTTTTTGATTGTTTATTGGGCCAACATCTCTTCTGTGAGATGCCACTGAATTCAAAATGAGTTTTATTTTCATGAGCGTGGTGTAAATGTAGTGTAAGGAAGAGACCCAGCAGAGGAAGAAGAGGTGACCTCTTTGTTCCTGGGTATTTGCTTCTTTGCTTGCTCCTGACACAGACTGGTTGGTGGTATGGGTGTGTAATGTGCAGTGCTCTTCTCTTTGGCTGTGCAGTGAGAACATAAAGTTCCTGGAAAACCATGAGCCCCTGGTCTGTGCTGGTGGCCATCTTCTTGAGGCCCTTCTAATGTTCCCACTATACACTATTTGCTCCAGGCTTCTCACCCACATCACATTCCTGCGCACGGTGACTTTCTTGCTTTTCCAGCTCCTTACACCACCTCCAATTGCACAGTGCTGTGCCGTTCTCTGTCATCTAGCAGATTATAATAATAGCTCCATTGTCCAGACAGTTCTGGACCTCAGCCTTGAGAAGTGGACTCGTTCTAAATCTGTCCTTCCTTGGAAATGTAGACCCCCTGAGCGTTAGCATTTGAACTCGTTCAAATCTTCAGAATTCTCCTTATGCATTTGTAGCTAATCTATGAGCACAACTTAGAATTTTTTGTCTTAAATATTGTTTAAATTACAGTATTGTTTAAACTTCCTGCTTATGGCCTGGGAGAGTAGCAGAGAATGTTCATGTCACAGGGCCTGTGCACCCAAGTGGGAGACCGGGCAGAAGCTCCTGACTTCCAGCTTTGGACTGGCCCAGCTGTGGCTGCTGTCACCATTTGAGGAGTTAACCAACAGATAGAAGATTTATTTTCTCTCTCTCTCTCTAATTCTGACTTCACAAGTAAAATAAATAAATCTTTAGAAACAAACAAAACAAAGCACTGTTACTATCAGTTATTGAGCCCTTACACATTGGAAAATAGATTTAAAATACATTTCAAGCTATATGTTTCATGCACTGCATGGTGTTACAGAGCTAGGCATTTTTTGGTGTATTACAAATAGTACTTTTACTTTTTCTGGGTCAAAGTAGCATTGAATTCTGTTGTACTGGTCAAATTTCTTCCCTTTGAAAGATAACAAGTACTTCATAAGGAAGTCATATGGTAGATCATTGTATGGATAACGGGAACATGCTGTTCGTCTTCATATGGTTCAACAAAAATTGTGGGGGGCCATTGTTTTTGACTGAGCTCCCGCAAGTTCAGACCAAAATAGTCACTCATGCTAAATACCACGTAATGAGACTGAAACTTTAAGGAAGCTAATAAATCCCCCACGGTCCAGTTTTTCCTGAAGACAGGAGATTCCAGTCCATCTGAGTCAGCATTATAAAATAGCTCCTTTTGTTTGAACCCTTACAAAAAATAATCTGAAGTGACTTGATGTTGATCATCCATTTTTTTCCTATTGTTTTCCTGTGCTCACAGTGCACACACTGTGCTCTTGTCCAATGGGAGTTTTTCTTTTGTTTTGCGAGATTGGAACCTGCCCTACTGATGAATTTTGAATCAGCCAGCTAGGTCTCTAGCTAACTTTGTAGTAATTTTGTCTTTGATAATATTTAAGACACCATTGGTTGTAAAAAAAAACACAGTTATTCAATTTTGAAGAAGACAAAAAATATTGAAGGTAGTTGCTGTATGCCATAAAATGTAAACAATATTCTGATTTGGAGAAAATAAAATGTGAGAAGAATATGTTTCTTAGTATTTTTGAACTGTGGTAGAAGTCTGGATAGTGCTTACAAAGAAGAAGCTTAGTTTTGCTACTCTGCCATAATTGTTACCATGCAGCTGAAAGAAAACTATTTTGAGAGAATTTGCAACAATATAACTGAAATTCAAAAAATCATGAAAAATACAATTAAAAGATCAACTTATTTGTGTGTAAGGCAATTTTGAAATCAATTCAGGTTTTTATGATATGCATTTGACATGAACTGCTTCAATATACCCCATTTGAATGGATAACAAAAGAGACTTTATATGGCATTTTTATTGTTAAGGTTTATTCTTATTATTCTGTCCAATTAATGTATATGTTTTGGATCTTCATTTCATATCTTCCGTTCTAATATCCTCTTTAAAATCCTTTTGGCATTTATTTCTCTTTAACTGTTTTACACAATTTTATCTTTATCATATTCTATTTCTTCCAAAGCATAATCTTTTATATTTCATCTGAGTTAATATTTATCACAAAATTTAAATAATTTTAAGATTTATTTTTATTTGTTTGAGCACTGACAGTGAGTGAGTGAGGAAGGGAGCTTGGGAGGACAGGAAAAAGAAAGGGAGAGACGTTCGTTGAGTGAAATCTTCCATTTGCTGATTGATATCTCAGATGCCCACTGCAGCTAAGACTGTGCCAGGCTGAAGGCGAGGGCATGGAGTTCAGTGGGCCTCAGAAGTGTACATGAACGGGAAGCTGGAATTGGAGCCGCACTGGCACCCTAATCCACATACTGTGACATGGGTGTGGCATCCCGAGTGAAATCCCAACTGCTAGGTTAGATGCATGCTCATATCAAAAATGTTTATAATCTTTTCACAGATTGTTTTTGCAAATCATTCTTTTCTTTCTTGTAAAAAATGTTTTTCTTTTGTTTATTTGAGAATCAGAGAGAGAGAGTGAGCATGTCCTATCTGCTTGTTCAAGCCCCAAATACTCACTGTGGCTGGAGCTGGAAGGGGAGGGTCTGAACTCAGTCCAGGTGTGTGCTGTGGGGGCAGGAACTGGCCTCGGGCCCATCAGCGCCATCTCTCAGCGTCTGCACTGGCCACGGGCCCATCAGCGCCATCTCTCAGCGTCTGCACTGGCGGGAGGCTGGAGAAAGCATTCAGAGCCAGAAACCACCCAGGCGCTCAGATGCAAGTTTCCTAACTCTTTGGTCATCTCCCCACACTCAGGCGCTCGGATGCAAGCATTCCATTTAATTCATAATCTTTCCAGATCTCCTTCAACTTTTTTTTTCATTCTTTTTTAATCTTCATACCCTATTCACCTCATTTACAAGCTCTCATATTCATGTAAAAATAATTTATTTTATGTTTTATTATAGCATTTGATTTAAAATTTTTTTTGGTGTCTTTCTGGTAGGTTTTTCTGGACAGTAGGGACATAATTATGTCTTGTGTTCTCTTTTTTCTTGTAACCAATTTGGGTTGAGTTAGAGCACCTTTATTTTCCCTGTTGTATGTATGAATAAAACTTCTGTACTCCCAAGGAATCAGTGTGAGTCAAAGTGATGTTTCAGTTCCTTGGCTCTAGAACTCTGTCTTTATTGGACAGTAACAGGGACTGTACTTCGTGCTTCTTGGGGAGACTTTTATTCCTCCTTGGAACCCTCTTGCTTTAGCTGTTCTTGTCTGTCTCCCTGTTCAATTGAATTGTGCTCCCAGTAGTTTTTTTCACAGCAAGTGGCTTGTGTTTGAAGGTAGTTTGATAGTCTGTTGGCTTCAGAGTGCTTGGGCACCATTACACCACGTTACACTCTAACACCCTGCCTTTATTCATGAATTGGGTCTTGCAGAAACCCCACTTGGGTTTATATTCTTTTCACTGTTGACCTGCTGCAGTTTCCAGTGAGTATGCTGTGGCGGTTTGGGTGCTTGTTATGCAGAGGTTGTCAAGTAGGGACGTTTCCCGCTGTTCCTATCAACTCTGTGATGTTTTCCTCCCAAAACCTGACATTACAGGTTTGTGAAGTTTTGTTGTATATGGTATCCAAAGGTATTGGATATTGCTATTCCTATTTGTGTGTCTGAGTTTATGGACAAGTGGAAGGACATCTAACATGTATTACTAATGCCAGAACCTTGAGAGGATTTGTTTTGTTTTGCTTTGTACACTGGGTATCCCAGCACATTAAAACAGTTCCTTGAGTTTCTTATGGGTGAGACCTGCAGCTGGAAAAACATCTTTCCATACAATTCATGGTTGTGTATCAGGTTCCTTATAGAAATACAGAACGTGTGTGCAAAATACTACACTTCTGTACCTTTTTCCTTGGAGATGTTGTTTTCACTCCCTCCTCAATTCTCCTGAGTATCTGGTTTCTAACCAAATGAGAAAAACTCTTCTGAAATGTATCCATAGGTCAAATAAGACCAACAGAAATTTATATGTGGATTATATTGTTTTATAAACTCATTAATCTCTTTAATGGAGCATCTTTTTGTTTTAAAAAAAATTGGACAACCACGATTTTACATTGAGGCATGTTGAAAGAAACAGCTGTGTTTACACTAAGGATGGTCTTAAAAAAATGCTTTTTATGTTTCTATGTCCTCCAAACAAGTTTCCATAGGAAATCGTTTTCCCTCTTGATATCAGTGATTGCAGTTGCTTTTATTCTGATTTGAATGATACAGAATCAAATAACAGGTAATCCATGGGTATTTTTAGTGTATGAAAAATTACATGAAATACATGGCTTAAGTTCCCACCATCCTATTTGGTTAAAGGTGGAATTATTTTAATGCGGTGGTGTTTTTCATGGATAGTGTTATAAATCTGGATGCTTAGATAACACCGTCCTCTTCATTCTTAATGTATTCCTTCTTCTTTTTCTGGTCACTTGGCAGACTCTTCTGTCTCCTGTTGATAATAAGAATCTTTAAAATTGGAAATGTCAGAATATCATTATTTTATTTTCTGAAATATCCTTTGAAAACACATACCTTTAAGAAGAAAACATTTCATTAGGAGTTTGATGATTAAAATCCGAATAATCTGTAGGCTGTTCTTGTTTTATAATGTACCATCAAGTCAGAAAGTACAAGATCTCCAGGAAGCAAAATGAATGTTAAAGTTAATGTTATAGTGTTTTGTACCACAATAATCCAGATTTTCCTAAGCCCTCTGAGAAGCAGTATTAATCAAAGTACAGTAAGGACCTAGACTGTGCCTTAGGGAAACCGTGCAGGAAAGGATTCCGGATGCCAGGACAGGACTCAGACCTTGAAAGGATTCCAGACCAGGATAGAAAAGCATTTGTGAATAAGCCCTGACCTGGGGACTGTTTTGACACTGGACTGTCACCCTACCAGTGAGGCTCAGCCAGTGTGCCCGGGTGAGTTCCTGATCCATTGGTGCAAGCAACATGGGCCTTCAGAATCCGCATCTGACAAGTAATCTAGAGGTAGGTATTGAAGGAAGCCAATTATGGGAAAAAGGATATGCAAGTTAGGAAATTCCCAGTTAAATAATTAGAGCAGTTGAAGTAGTGTGCCATCATTACATTTCTATACAATGAATTATTAAAATTATTATAGAAAATACAGATAGCATTAAAAATAATCAGATTCTAAGAGAACAAATAGGTTCTAAGAGAAAAAATAGGTTTTTTTTTTTTCATTTTTTTCCTTCAAAAACTTGTCCGTTTTTCTTTTAAGGGACCTCCATAACTTTTGACACCTTAACTTTGGTGCCAAGAGTTGGCCTAACAACATTTGCTTTGCTTTGTTCCTGAGAGGAGAGCGAAAATCCTTCCTCATAAAATTTGAATCCTTAAACCTTAGGGTGGTGCTTAGTGTTATTTTGTGACATCCTGCACTTGACAGACTTAGCTGATTTCCTGGACCAATAAACCTCAAATCTGGAATTAAGGATAACACAAGATTATTCACGGAAGTCAAGTGAATTTGTTGTAAGATATAGTGTGAGAGCAAATCTAAACTACTTTCATGAAGTTTGATAAAAGAAAAAAATATGTTCACAGTTCTGCACTTACAGTATTCCTGTTCACAGCATTTTAAGGGGAACTGAACAAATCCTCCGATGGTAGCATTTTGTCACTCAGAAGACAGTACTTAATGACAATGAGAATATAGGGGATGACTAGTGCAATTTACTTAAAGATTAAGTGTACATTTATATTCATGAAAATACGGTTAAGCTCATCAGGCTAGCTATCTCTGAGTGTCACTGGGGCATCCTCAAATACCAGGTGTTTATGAGAACAATGGACCAAATGGGTTAATCTTTCTCTTGCAAAAGAATTGAAGGTTAGCTCACTGGTCTCTTGTGGTTCAAATGGAGCCATAGAACAACCCAAAGTACTTTCTTTCTCTCAGAAAATGATGGGTAAGAATTAGGCCCCTCGGGACACAGAGACAGTGTACCACCTTGACTTTGTAGGCTCAGCAGCGCACAGCTTCACATGTTGTTGCTGTTGACATTCACTGCTATGTTGCATTTTAAATTTGCTTTCCTTAATGTGCTTTTGGAAACTCTAGCATTAAATGCCTTTTTTTCCCCCTTTGTGGTTGTTGTTTTGGTGACTGGAATGTTAGTCCTATGAAGGCAGGGACCTGCTTTCTTCTGTTCACTGCTGCACCTTCTTCCAGTCTGCCATGTTTGGAAGACTGCATGACCTGTTCTAAATGAAAGAACAAATGAATGACAGACTGTGATCTTTTAAAAAGATTTATTTAATTAATTCAGTTATTTTTGTTGGAAAGGCAGATCTACAGAGAGAAGGAGACACAGAGAGAGATCTTTTTGTCTACTGGCCTACTCCCCAAGTAGCTGCAATAGCGATTGCAATTGCTGGAGCTGAGCTGATCTGAAGTCAGGAGCCTGGAACTTCTTCTGGGCTTCCCATGTGAGGGCAGGGTCCCAAGGCTTTGGATCATCCACTTCTGCTTTCCCAGGCTACAGGCAAGGAGCTGGATGAGAAGTGGAACAGCCGGGACAGGAACTCAGATCCCAGAGGTTGCATAGCGAGGATCCAGCCACTAGGATATCGCGCTGGGCACAAATGATGAGCTCTCTTAAGGGAGTGATTTGGATATTTGTTTTCCACAATTTCAAGAGGGAAAATATATCATTCAGAACAGTGACAAGGGCTTAAGAAATTGATAATTTTTATTTTATACAGAAGGTTAGCCATGCACTCTGCAGTAGGAAATAGAATTCCAATCATTTCATGCTTCTGTCTTCTGTCTTTGGTTCACAAGTGGTTTATATTTCCCAATGTAGAAGTTGTTATGGGTGATATTAGAAATTAATGTGTTTAAATTGGAAGGGGGTATTAGTGTGACTGGCTCTAGGTAGAAATATGCATTTTATTCAGTATGCAAGCTTTTCCTAGTTCTTACAAAATCACAACAGAAAATTCACCACATATGGTTGAGTTTCTTCTATGAGCAGGGAATAATAAATGCTAAGACTAATAGAAACTTGATTATATCATGGCCTTTTCCATTTTCTTTTTTTAAAAGATTGCTTTCCTTCTGCTGGTTCATTCCCTAAATTGCTGTAACTGTCAGAGCTTGGTCCACTTGAAGCCAGGGGCCTGAAATACAGCCCAGGTCTCTTGTATGTGTGACAGACCCAAGTGCTTGAGCTGTCAGCTGGTGCCAGCCATGGATGCACATCAGCAGGAAGCCGGATCAAAGGTAGAGGAACTGGGATTCAAGGGTGGCACTCTGGTATGAGACATTGCCATCCTGAGTGGGGACTTGACTACTGTAGCGAACGACTACCCCTTACTTTCTATTAGTGGCTTAGGTTATTTCATTAGTAAATTGAACAATTTAGACTTTTTTTTGAATGTACAGATGTAACAGTATATGATGTATACTTATGGATACATATTTATTTGCTTATTTTTATTATTTGAGAGGCATAGTAACAAAGAAAGCATCTCCATCTCCTGCCTCGTCCAGATTTTCGTGTCACTGGCAAGGATCTGAACACTGGAGCCATACTTTGTTCACTCCTAGGGTCTGCACTTGCAGGACTCTGGAATCAGGAGCCTGGGCTGGGCTTTAAACACAGGCATTCCCATATAGTCTGTGGGCTTCTCAACTGCCGTGCGAATGCTCACCTCATGGTAATATTTTAAATATTGATATACTTACTATGGGTAATGTTGAAAACCAGTGGAGTTTCTACACTGAATCTGTGCTTTGCGCACAGTAAACAACATTTAAGTCTTAGCCACAATCTTATTATTTTGAAGCTAATTTATACTTGCTCAAGTATTCAATAAAAAATGAAAAACACACAATATCCAGAATATGACCCTTTGCATGACCTGAGTGAAAATCCTAATAGTAAAATTATATGATGTGAGCTCTCTAGGTATCTATAATCTACATTATCATTTGAGAATATTTCAATATCAAGTTTAAATCAAGTTTAAATCTCATTCTGTCCTTACTAAAATTTTATAGTAATTTAAATTTTTAAAAATTATTTTTATTATTTTTTTAATAGAAAAGGCAGATATACAGAGAGGAGGAGAGACAGAGAGGAAGATCTTCCATCCAATGATTCACTCCCCAAGTGGCCACATGGCCCATGCTTCGCTGATCCAAAGCCATGAGCCAGGAACTTTTTTCCGAGTTTCCCACATGGGTGCAGGCTCTGTCCCAAGGCTTTTGGCCATCCTTGACTGCTTTCCCAGGCCACAAACAGGAAGCTGGATGGGAAGTGGAGCTGCCAGGATTAGAACTGGTGATCATATAGGATCCCAGTTCGTTCCTGGTGAGGACCTTAACCATTACACTATCACTCCAGGCCCCTTACTAACTTTTTTTTTTTTTTAAAGATTTATTTTTATTATTTTGTTATTGGAAAGGCGGATGTACAGAGAGGAGAGACAGAGAGGAAGATCTTCCATCCGATGATTCACTCCCCAAGTGAGCGCAACGGGTCGATACTATGCCGATCCGAAGCCAGGAGCCTCTTCCGGGTCTCCCACGCGGGTGCAGGTTCCCAAAGCTTTGGGCTGTCCTCGACTGCTTTCCCAGGCCACAAGCAGGGAGCTGGAAGGGAAGCGGGGCTGCCGGGATTAGAACCGGCGCCCATATGGGATCCTGGGCGTGCAAGGTGAGGACCTTAACCACTTGCGCCACAGCACCGGGCCCTATTTATTTATTTTAAAGATGTATTTATTTTTATTGGAAAGACAGACTTATAGAGAGCAGGAGAAACAGCAAGAAGACATTCCATGCACTTGTTCGCTCCCCAAGTGGCCACAGCAGCCCAAGCTGAACTGTTGCGAACAAGGAGGTCTTCTGAGTCTTCCATGTGGTTTCATTGTCCCAAGCCCCTGGGCCAACCTCCACTACCTACCCATGCCACAAGCAGGGAGCTGGATGCATAGTGGAGCAGCTGGGACATGAGAATGGCCCAGAGCCTTGGTAGCCTGTACACAGGTGGGAGACCAAGAGGACGCTGTTTGTTCCTGGCTTCAAATCAGCTTAGCTCCAGTCATTGTGGCCATATGACCCGCTAAACTGCCCTTGAAATATATTTAAATCAAGTGAAATCTGCATATGAGAAAGTGACCCGCAATCCTATGTTTGTAGCAGCACAATCTACAATAGCAAAGATGTGGAAACATGACAGATGCCTGTCAAGAGAAGAATGAATATAGAAACCATGGTACACTGACTCCGCTGGAGTAGAACACGGTTGGAATACTGTTCAGCCATTAAAAATAATGAAATTCTGCCATTTGCAACAAAATGGTCCCAGCTGTAGACCATCATGTTCAGTAAAATAATCCAATCCCAAAAGAACAAATATATATTCTTTCTGATAGAAGGTAACATTCATTAAAAATAATAGATAAATAGATTAAAGATAGCATTTCAAGGTATGTGTAACAAGTTTCTTTGGGAATTCTCCTTTCATTTGGGAGTAGAGATCCATACTACTATATATCCTCACTTCCTGGTATGCTAGTCTCCATGATCTGGTTTATCTGTGAGAATACACTCACAGACACACATAGAACACAGATGTATTTACCTATGTATCCGTTCTACTTGTTTCTCAAAAGTAAAGGGAAGAGAAGGAGGTGGAATGAGGAATGGAGAGAAGGAGAGAGTGACAGAGTGCTCCCATTGTTTCCCAGAGGCCCACAGTGGCTGGGCACGAGGCCATGGAGAAGCTGGAAGCTGGCAATTCAGTCTTTCTCCACATGAATGATATGTAAGCAACTGCTTAAACTGTATATGTTTCCTCCCAGAATCTGCATTAGCAGGAATCTACAAGTGGGTGCCGAGGCCAAGGCTCAAGGCCAGCAGGTTCAGTCAGGGATGTGGGCATCTTAATGACCTCTTAACACCCATCCAAATGGCAACATCTAAAACTATCTTTTTAACTTCACATTTTGTTTTATTTCACATTTTCTAATATGTTTAAGTGGAAGTACTGGCACTGTGGCATAGTAGAGTAAGGTTCTATCTACAACGCCAATACTCCATATGGGCACCAGTTCCAGTCCTGGCTGCTCTACTTCTAATACAGTTCTCAGATTCTGACCTGGGAGAGCAGCAGAGGATGGCCTAGGGCCTTGGATCCCTGTTCCCCAGTGGGAGACCTTTGATGAAGCTCCTGGCTCCTAGATTTGGATCAGCTCAGCTCTGGCGGTTGCGTCTGTTTGGGATGCAAACCAGCAGATGGAAGAGCTCTGACTGCCTCTCCTTTTCTTCTTGTAGCTCTGCTATTCAAATAAATCAATACATCTTTTATTAAAGAATTAAAGTGTTTAAGTTGGTGACTGTATAATTCATCAGAGGACTAAATGTCAGCCTAATATGATATGAAAATTACTTTTGGGGGATTTTCATACTTTTGTTCTAATATTACCATAAAATTATGTTTTTATTTTTGTTTTAGAAATAGAAAGAGTAAAGTGACATTGGTGGGGAGAAAAAGAGCCAAACAGAAGAGAAAGGTGATTCCAAAATGAAACTTTCTCAGGCTTGTGTCTAACATGTTAATGTCATCAACAAAGTATTTTTTTTTTTGATTTATTCTACTTGACCAGGTCAGTTGGGACCTTTCCCTGAATAAATATTATTTAACTGCTAAAGTGATTACAACTGAAAAAAGTCACTAAAGTAACAAGTAACCTCAGGGCTTTAAACCAGTTTGGTTAATGTGACAAGGAAAAGAATGCAACATGTAATGCTGTTCTCAAAGCTGTTATTACTTTGGCCAAGGCTGTGCTGAGTCTTTCAAAGTGCGCAAAGGCAAGCCATGAAAATGCAATGGAAGGCCAACTATTAGTTAACTTAAAGACGTCTGGCTTGGCTGCACTAACTTCTGGCAAAGTAAATGGTCACTTGATCCCTCCCAAGAAAGATAAGGAACTGATTCCATTAGTCATCTGAGGGAGGGCTAATATGGGGGTATGTCCTGTCATCATCATGACTAGTGGTGGTGCAACCAAGAATAGTTGTCCTGCTAGAGGTATGTACAGTGCCAGTTCAACAGCTAAGTGATGGTGCTTGGTGGCCTGAGTGGAAATACTGCCAGTTAACTCCTCCTCCTAAAGGCTACGGGAGCATGTATGATAGCACTGCGTCTCACTGCTGACGGGAACAAAGGCCTTTGCTCCTGCTGGTTGCTAGTCCCACTGTGAAGAGTACGTTAGTATCTTTGGATATGTAAAGCTATTTTTAAAACTGAAATCTGCCAAAATTATTTTGGCAAAATGAAAGTCATAGTAAAAAATGAAGATTCCTGTATTAAATAATTCAAAATTTGGAACGAACATGTAGCATTCTGTATATGAAACTTAGTTTTAATGCTTTTTGAATGCTATTTTTAGATTCCTTGAGCACTCCAATTATGTGTCATATGTGTGTTTTACATATTATTTGAAAAACATTATTGAAAGATCAACTAATATATATTTTTCAGAAATGTGTGACAGTTATTTCTCCTGAAAAAATGGTAATAAGATGATACTTTTAGAAACAGCTTTATAAAGTATTAGTTGGAGAGAGAGGGGTGGGGAGAAAGAGTGTATGTGTATGCGTGCGCGCGCGCGCGTGTGTGTGTGTGTGTGTGTGTGTGTGTGTGTGTGTGTGAGATGCAGCAGGTAAGGCTCTGCTTCAGAAATGTTGCATCAGCTTTGGAATAACTGTGGCAAGTCCTGGCTTCCTGGTAACTTACACCTTAGCAGGCAGCAGGTGTTGCTGTCTGTGCCTGGATCCTTGCCATCTGTATGGGAGACCTGGGTGAAGTTCCCACCCCTGGCGTCTGCCTGGCCAAGCCCTGAAAAAAGATCCAACAGCTCTGCCCTTCAAACATGATGAATGTTATAATAAAAAAATACACTAAAGTCATTAAAATCTGTAGCAATTTCCATGTATTTCACTGTACCTCGCTTATATTTGTTTAGTGCTTGGAAAACTTTAGGGTTTTTTTTTTTTTTTAAGAAAATCTAGAGGCAGAGAGAGATCAAGTGAACCGGAATGAGTTTCTTTCTGCTGGTTCCCTTCCCAAATGCCTGCAATATCTAGGGCTGGGCTAGGCTGAAGCCAGGAACCAGAAACTGCAATCCGGGTCTGCCGTAGGGTAGGCAGGAACCCAGCTATGTGAGCTATTTCCTGCTACCTTCCAGGGGTAATCCAATGTGGAGTGCAGCTAACCTAAGTGAGTTAGCCTCTACATCAAATTACTGCTCTGTCACTTGGGTTTAGCTTTTCACTGTCCCACATATTTTTTCTTAAAGATTGAATTATTTTATTTGAAAGAGTCACACACACAGAGAAGCAGGAGAGACTGAGGCAGAAAGAAAAAGCTAGACAGAGGTTGATCTTCCATCTGCTGGTTTGCTAGTCGGATGATCATAAACCAGAGCTGGGCAGGTCCAAAGCCAAGAACCAGGAGCTTCCTCCAGGTCTCCCATGTGGGTGCAAGGGCCAGGGACTTGTGCCATCCTGTGCTGCTTTCCCAGTCCATGAACGAGGAGCTGGATAATAAGTGGAACAGCTAGGACTGAACTGCTGTCTGAATGGGATGCCAGTGCCCCAGGTGGAGGATTAGCTTGCTATGTTATTGCACTGATCCTATGTTCCACTTCTTAATATTATTTTTATTGCTTCTGATGAATATAGTTTATATAGCAGTTCTTAGTCAAACATAGTACAGATGGTTGCAAAGATAGTGAAACATAACACTTTTCTGTCATAAACGTAACATCCCCATTAGTTGTAACAAATAAACTCTCTGTGCATTGATGTTGAGTTAATAAATGAATGATTTTCCCACAATTTACACAAAAAGGTTTTAGTTAACCTGAATAAATGAATTTAATGATGAAGGTCTTGATGTTGCCACTGCTTGAAGAATATGAAAACTTCTAGGCAATTTTGAAGAGCTTTCAAAGGAGATCTTGCTACTGATATTTCTTAAATAATACATAGCAACAGAGCATAGGCTCTTTGAATTCTTAGACATCCCACATCTTAAAATAATATTTTCAGCAACAGCCATTTGCCAACAAAATTTGTTTATGAAAAAACAGGCCTAAAGTGTTGTTATTTATTTTCAGTTGTCATCATGTCATAATCTTTGAGCAAATCTAGTAGTGTGTATTTGTAATAACTAAAACATAATTTAATTTTGAAATTATAAAGCGATTGTACATATGCACAGTTGGTTTTGTGCAAAAATGCTGATTAAATTCAATATGATTAACATACAGAAATTAATACCGGTTGAAGTTGCTTAGAAACTAATTCTTTGAAAATATTTGAAATCAAGTTTGCTTTATGGAGTTAAAATTTGAAGCTATTTCCATGTAATTCATATGATCAGATAATTTAGTAAATATATTAAAATATGTTAAATATATATCGAGTATGTTATATATATATTCAGCATATTCAGCATATTAGCTGCATGTTCATAAACTAATTAGTATTAATAAATATCCAGATAGTTGGCAGCTATTTTCATTTCAGTCTTAATTTTGAATTTGTATGTAGACTATCTATAGTCTAAATTAAAGGCAAAGATTAGCAATGCTTTGTATAGATAACAAGCAATCCTAGGGCATTTGTGATGTGTTTTGCCACACTATCCCTGTGTATTGTGACATATATTAACTCACTTTTGATTACTTCTTTTGAGTTTTGGTATGTTCTCTCCCTAATAATTCTTTATTTTGTAGAAATTAAAATTCTTATAAACTTTCTTAGGATTCAGGACAATTAATCACTATTACAAATTCCAAATTTCCTTGTAGGAAAAGACGTACTGTTTCATTAAGGTAGCCAGAATTTTCAGAACTGCAGAAATGTACTGCAATCTGTAAGATTAGTTTTTCAGCTAATAAAATTTCATTCTGTGGTTAATCATAAAGTTAAACAGAAAAGAGAATTAGAAGGTAAATCACATATTGAATCAGTGGATTTCCAAACTTTAAATGTTTTTAGAAAATGAATTTTTTCCTTCAAACGCAAGGCTTGTGTTTCATCTTAATGCATTTTTGCATTTTAATGTGTTTGCAATTGAAAAGCATTCATTTTATTGACTTGCTTATCTGAGAGGCAGAGTTGGTCAGACAGAGAGTGAGAGAGATCTGGATCTCCCATTGCAGGTTTACTTCTCAAATGGCTGCAGCATCAGGGCCAGGCTGAAGCCATGAGGCAGGGACTGTGTCCAGCTCTGCTGTGTGGGCAGTGGGCACCAAGAGCCTGTGCACTCATCTTCTGCCTCCAGTTACTTCAGCGGGAAGCTCGTTAGAGGTAGAGTTGGGATTCAGTCCTAGGCACTCTGATCTGGAAAGCCAGTGTCCTGAATGGCAGTTTCACCCACTGCGCTGCAATGCCATTCCCTCAAACTTTTTTGACTGCAATTCAGTAGAAATATTTTGGCAACATATAAGCATATATGCACATAGGAAACGGAAGTCAAAGTTTCATAAAATGGTTCCTTTCTTAGTTACTTTCACCTCTAAAGTTTTGTTTCCTCTTTCTTAAAACAATACCATCAACAATAACAACAAAGCCCCTAACACTGGTTGCAGTCTACTGAACTGGGGTGGCTGTTTAACCTGAAATCAGAGTACTGGTTGGTGAAGCACCGGAGTTCCATGCTTACCACTAGCTCCTGATTCTAGGTTCTTGAGGGGAAGTGGTGATGGTTCAAGTGTTTAGAACCCTGCAGCCCATGTGGTTGATCTGGATTGAGTTCCGGGGTCCTGGCTTTACTCTGGCCCAGTCTGGCTGCTGCAGACATTTGGGTAGTGAATCAATAGATGGGATACTATGTTCATCTTTTCCTTAAATCTGGTATGTTCTTTAGGAATTAATTAAAAGTCACTACTCCTAAATGATTTTAACTGCCTTTGTATACCATTTCAGTGGTAAAGGTATAAATTGGATCTGATTCCTGTAATTGGACATGTGCTAAAAGTTCCAATGACAGATTAATTGATTTATTAAAGAATTATTATTTATCAGTAAAGTGCTGATGGATGTGTGTGTATTGAATTCATACATTGATTCAATGAATAATGATTAAGCTCCTACCATGTGCCCATCTTGGTTGTAAAACATAATTAAGAGCCAAATTGGAGGGAAAAGTAAACTGGTAAATTTACAGAGCTTCTTTATGGAAGCAAAGTGCCTAAGCATCAAACTTTATCAACACATTTTACAGTTGATGTTTATATCTTGTACTTGAGATTATGTGAACCTCATTTCTGAGGGACAATTTTTTTTCTTGCAAGATTTGTTTGCGATGAAGAGTAATGGGTGGGAGCGGAGATTTCCCAATAGCTGGTTTATTTTCCAAATGGCTGTAAGAGCCAGGACTGGGCCAGGCTGAAGCCAGGAGTGTGGAAATCATGCCCGGTGTCCTACGTGGCTGACAGGGGTACAAGCACTTGAGCCATCACCTGTTGTTTTTCAGGGTGTACATCAGCAGGAAGTTGTGTTAGAATTGAGGCAGGATTGAATTCTGAGCATGTTCTGGGGTGAGGGCATTCCAAGGGGCAGTGTAGCCACTGTGCCACAAAACCTGCCCATCCAGGGGATAGCTATTATGGTTGAAGGTGGGGGATGGGGAGGATACTATTGTTGTCAGTGGGAGTTGAACATGGGTCAACGGAAACTGGCAACCTCTTGAAGAACCATTTGCATTGTTTTGCCTAATACCTTTGTCCCAACTTTGCTCTAATATTTTGGAAGTTTTTGTTGCAAATACTTTGTTTTCACATTTTGGAAATAGAGTCATCAGAGCATCAAATTTAAGAAAAAATAAGAAAGAATGTGAATTTTTTCCATGGTTATCTATCCATTACTGGAACATTTCAGTCTCTTCAACTTATTTAATTATAGAGAATATTAAGATTCACAGAAAATTGAGTTTTATTCATTCATTTATTCATTCTAGTGTTCAAAAAGTGAAATAATTTCAATAAGAATAACAAATCAGCTTCCTTGCCAGTTTGTTCTTCGTACATGTTTTCCTATTTTAAGTTTTGTTTATGGAAAAAAGTCTTTTTGAACTCCTCCTATGTACGACTTATAGTATTGGACACAAAGAGGAATGAATAAAATCCTTGTGTATAACAGACTCTTATCTGTGGATACAGAATCCTGGATCAGGTTGTGTGAGAACACGGTTAGTATACTATATGGTTCTTTTAAAGTTGGCAATCCACACTCCTCTTAATAAGTTAATGATGATGTCATGTAAGCAAAGTTGTTGTATGGATGTAAATTTATGTGACATACAGTAATAGTCTAACTTAGCAGATCACCAGTTTCAGAGTTCCTCGGAAGGCTAGTTAAAACATAGATTGTACCTCATGCCCAGAGTTGCTAATTTGCGCATTCGGGATAGGGTCTCTGAATTAATTTCTAACACATTCCTGAGTGATGCTGGTGTTGCTGATCTCAGAAACACACTTCAATATAAATCAAGGCGCTACCAACTAAATGCCATGGGACAAATACAGCCACTACTTCTTTTGTAAATAAAATTTAATTGAAACACAGTCACATCCGTTTCAATAGTTTGTGTTTGTGCTACTGTGACAGAATTAAATAGTGATAGAAGAGACCTCATGAACTATGATACCTAAAATGTATACTACCTGGCCATTTGCAGAAAAAAATTGCCAATGTCTGTTTTAAATGACCGTTGTATTATCAACAACATTCTGATTAGAAATGATTTCTATGAATTTTAGTTAAATATTGTCTTGACCCAAAGTTAGGAGTTGGTTGCTTAATGCTTTTGTGATACATAGATGATAGTTGCATACAGGTACCGGAAAATATTGACTAGAAAACATAATTAAAATTCATTTATCTCCTCCAGAGTATGATCTGGCAGTTAGAAAAAGCACATACAAAAAATGAATTAGTTTGATGATTTGTACTAATTACTTGACATTTTATTAGAAAATCTGGATAAAAGGGAATAACAGTATCAGAGGTTATTTGAACATTATTAAGAAACAGGGGGCAAGGAATTAGGCCTGGGAGTTAAGATGCCAGTCAAATCTCCATGTCTTGTGTCAGTATTTGGGTTCAGTGTAGCGACTCCAGCTTCCTGCTCTACAGAGTCTGGGAGGCAAGAGGGATGGCTCAGGTAGTTTGATTCCTGTCCCTCTGTGGGAGACCCAAGTTGCTTTCCTGACCTGTGGCTGATTAGGATATTGAAGGATGGTTTTCCATTTTCCAATACAACAGTGTTGATGCATCCTACACTTTATATAAAAACTATTGTTTCTTCAAGTCGTTATTCCTTTTTTGAAGAACAGTTTCTAGTCTGCTGTTGATCATGTTTGTTTGTTTGTTTTGCTTGAACATCTATGGTGATTTGACACTCTTCCATTGAGAAATGACGCCTGTGTCCCTTTCACTTCTGTCTGGGCAAATGAGACTCTGGCCACCCCGTGAGAGCTCTAGATTCTACCAGGCTGCCATGCAACATCAAATGTGGAAGCTACACAAGGCAGATTTCCTGTCTCCAGCTGCAATCTGGTAATCAAACTATCTCAGCCTAGGCACCAAAAGTGTGAACAAGAAGAACTCCAGATAATTCACAGCTATTTGTCTAATCCCTCATCTTTCACATATTTCCAGTTGAGAACACAAACATTATGGAAAGAAAAAACATCTCCCAAACTCTGCATTCTTTGAATTCTTGAATCACATATATATGGATATTTTGAGGGAATATACAAAATAAAACTGGAACAAAATCTAATACTACGATTGGATTCTACTAAAGCGAAGCTTAAATCATTGATATGAAGACAGAGTTGTGAATGTAGTATGTCAAGAATCAAGGGACCTGCCAATGTTTTAAAAAAAGTGTTGAAAATGCTACAGAAAGTTGAATGAAAGGGGGCCCTTGTTATGTGGTCACAGTTGGCTGTGCTGCTTACCTACAGCATTGTGTAAAATTGCTGATCAAGTGAAGGAGATTTCCAGGCAGTATGGAAGGTACCACTTGGCTTTTATTGTGTGCCACTTATAAAATACAAGAAAATAGAAAAGTGAAGAATACATTGTAATTTTCAAGTAATATTTAGAAGAAAAATAGAGAGCTCAAGATGGTCTTTCTAACCAGCAAAGGATAATTTGATAAACAACTTCAGGGAGAAAAAAGAAACCCAGGACGTTTTCATTTAGAAATCAGTGACAGAATAAAGATGAAGGAAACGTGGCAGCAGCAGACACAACAATGTCTAGTAGGACAGACAGGAAGGAGCCTGTGCTTATTTTAACAACAACATGCCTTGCCCTTATGACTATCACCACTTTAAAAATTTCTTATTTTTTGTGTTTTTAAAATTATTTATGTTATTTTCCTTGATGCAGTTTTATATGTACAGGGATCCCTTCCCCCCCCCCCCAACTTCCTTTTCCAGCCTCCCCATTCTCCCTCAACTATCTTCCCCCATATTATTACAATTGCATATAGCCATTCAACAATAGTCCCAAGTCCAACATCCTGCTGTTGAAGTGTATCGTGGCATTGTAGCTGTAGGCTTTAGCATACAGTATAGGATCTCACTGAAACAGCAGAATGTTGAACTTGTGGCTATTACTGAAGGACAATGCTGCTGTAGGAATATAGGGGAAAAGAGAGAGGCTGAGATCGAAAGGGGTGGAAGGGAGAATCCTTGTGCCTGTGGAACTGTATCATGAAAAATGAAAAAATGTGATTAAAACAGAAAGTCTAGTGTTTTATTTCAATGTATATTTAATAGTTTCATTGAAAGTCCCTCTTTTTATTCAAAATTAGAGATGCGTACTGTAACATATCTTCATTTCCAGAATGCTAGTCTTCATTATACAGTTCATCTATCAGAATATATGTATGTGCATGTTTGCCTATATATTTATTTTGGGGTGGGGGGAGAATGTTGCCTTATATCAGAGAGAATACATGATAGTTGTTCCTTGGGGATTGGCTTTTTTCACTGAGCATAATGGTCATAGTGGGGCTACTTTATTGCAAATGGTGGAATTTCATTATTTTTAGTGGCTGAGTAGTATTTCAATAGCATTCTATTCCACTGGAATAGATGCATCATGATTCCTTTGTCCCTTCCTCTTTTGACAGACATCTGTGATGTTTCCATGCTTTTGGTATTGTAGATTGTGCTGCTATTAATATATGTTGCTCATCACTTTCTCATATGTAGATTTCACTAGATTTGAATATATTTCCAGGAGTGGGATAGCTGGGTTATATGGTGGATCAATAAGACATTAAAAGATGAAGAAATTTCCGCACTTCTGGATCAGTAGAATCAACATCATCAAAATATCCATATTATCAAAGGTAATATACAGAGTCAAGGCAATCCAGAAAGAGAAAAGACAATACGGTTAAAGAATTCATGTGCAGACAAAATGGCTGCATGGATACATGTCTGGAGTTTCTATTGTTTTGTTGATCTATGTGATATCTTTAATGCTATGCCACCCAATTTCGGTTATAATAATTCCAAACAACTTGAAATCTGGTTCTGATGCTAACACCTTTGTTCCTCTTGTTCAAGATTGCTTTGGTCTCTGGGTCTTCTGTCAGAATATTAGTCTGATTTTCTTTGGTTTTGTGAAGAATGCCATTAGTATTTTGATGGGGATTGCCTTGGATCTATATATCACGTTGGGAATTATGGACTTTGGAATAATGTCAATTATGTCTTACAATCCCTGAACATGAGAGGTTTTTTTTTTTTTGAATGCATCTTCTTTAATTTCTTTCCTTAATGATTTATAAATTTTTATCATAAAGATCTTCCACATATTTGCTTAAATTTATCCCAAAGTGTTTACTTTTTCTGTGGATATTGTGAATAGAGTTGTTCTTACAACATTTCAGCAAGATCGTTTTAGAAAAAAGCCACTGATATTTTTTGTGGTGTTTTTGTATCTTGTAATTTGGCTGAATTCACATTATCAGTTCTACTGTTCTCTTGGTGTAGTCTTGTAGTTTATAAAATGTCATTGACAAACGTGCAATTCGATCATCTCCTTTCTCGTTTGTATATCCTGTGTTTATTTTTCTTCTCTAATTGCTCTGTGTAAGACCTCCAGCGTTGTTTTGAATAAGAGCAGTGTTTGGTTCTAGATCCTGGAGGAAATGCTTTTAGCTTTTCCCTGCTCAGTAAGTAGTGGCAGTAGGTTTGTGATGACTGTGTTAGGTAATGTTTTTCCTCTAATTTGTTAGTTTTTCTTTTTAAATCGTTAGTGGATGAGTGCTTTTTCTGTATTCATTGAGATGATTACATTAGTATTATCCTTAACTCTATGTCATATATTATGTTTATCAATTTGTTTATATTGAAACTGGGATAAATCCAGTTTGGCCAGGGTGAATGAAACTTTTGATGTGTTGCTGGATTCATTTTATTTATATTTTGTTTACAATCCTTGCATCTATGTTCACTACAGATATTTGTGGTTTTCTCTCTTTTTTGTTGCGTTCTTTGTGGTTTTGAAATTAATGCTATTCTGGTCCTTTTTTTAAAAAAATTCATTTGAGAATAAGTGATGTTAGTTCTTCCTTAAAAAGTAGTAAAATTCAGCAGAGTTGTCTTCCACTTCTGGACTTTTCTTTCTTGAAAGACTTGTTATTGATAATTCATTTATTGCTGTTTGTCTACTGAGTGTTTCTATATCGTTAGGATGCAGTTTATATGATTATAAGCATTCAAATGTTTGTCCAGTGATTCTAGGTTTTCTGGTTTGTTGGCATATGGCTTATTCAATACTCCTTCTCCTTCCTGTGTTATCAATTGCAATATTTTTTTTATCTGAGTTTATTTGATTCTTTTCTTAGTTTAGCTAAAGCTTTACTAATTTTCATGTGTTTGGATATTTGTATTTTCTGTTTTAAATTTTCTTTCACTGAGTTTTGCACTAACTTTTATCATTGATTTCTGCTTACAAACTTTGGGTTTGGTTTGTGCTTGTGGTTTCAGATCCTTAAGAGCCTTGGTCGGTTAATTTTTCCTTTGGATATACTTTTTGTGTGGGCGCTTACACTATAGACTTGCTTCTGTGTACTACATATGTCCCTTTTGATAGACTGAGTTTCCATTTTCATTTGTTTTGGGAATTTCTAAAGTTCTCTTTTGACCCTTTGGGGACTCATGGTTTGTTAAGATGCTTAGTGCTCACTCTCTATGTGTTTCCATGATTGTTTTTGCTGTTGATTTATTTTACTGCATTGTGATAAGAAAAGGTACATAAGATGGCTTCAGGTTTTTTTAGTCCATTGAGACGTGTGTTTCTTACAGTCTCTGTCCTAGAGAATGTTCCATGTGCTAATGGAAAGAATGCACGTTCAGCAGCTGTTGGGTGGAATGTCCTATAAATGTCTGTTAGGCCCATTTGGTTTCTATTTGTAGTGTAACTCTGATGATTCTAAATTCTGATTGCATATATATATATATATGTGTGTTTTTTAATCCACTCAATTTTTATCTTTTATTTGGAGAAGTTAGCTCATTTGGATTTAAACTTATTTACTCATTTTACCTGAAAGCACAGTGAGAGACCGAGATGTCTTTCATCTGATGGTTTACTTTCCAAATGCCTGCAAAACGATAGCAGCAACAACAAAAAAACAACCAGGGCTGGGCCAGGCTGAAGCCAGGCACCAGGCATTTCATCCAGTCTGCTCATGTGAGTGACAAGGTCCAAGTGTTGGAGCCATCCCTGCTGCCTTCCAGAATGTGTTAACAGGAAACAGGATTGGAAGCAGAGGGACTGGGATGCAGGTGGTCCCACGCGACACCTTCACCTGCTGTGCTGCAATGCCTAGCCCTACATTCAAGGTTATCAATAATAAACAATGACTTAGTAATGTGATTTTTTTCTCCTTTCAGTTCCTTTGATTCATTTTGAATATATTGTGTTTTTTTTTTTCTGGTGGGTTTTATAATTTCATATTTTTCACGGTTGTGATTGCCTTTCTTTGTTTCTGTGTGTTTTCTGCAGGATTGGTCCACTGGTGATGAATTTATTCAGTTTTTGTTCATCTTGGGAAGTATTTATCCTTACTTTAAGAAGGATTATCTCATTTTTCTTTTAGAACTTGAACTATGTGATTTGATTCTTTCCTTGCCTGTAAGATTTCTGTGGAAAACCTGTTAGTTTAATGAGGGTTCCCTTAAAGTGACATGAAACTTTTCTATTGCAAATATCATTCTACTTTATTTTTTTTTAAGAATAAGCTTGTATTTTTTTGAAAAAAAAAAAAGATTTACTTATTTTTATTTGGAAGACTGAGTGAGTAAGAGAGAGAGAGAGCTTTTTCTTTCAGTTTTATTTTTATGGTACAATTGAGTAGGCTCTGGGATTTCCCTTACTCCCTTCCCAAATTCCTTGTCTCCAACTGATTTTCCCCATATTATTACAATAGTATAGTCCTTTATAAGCAGCCATAAGTCCATCATTCTGCTGTCTAAGTGTATCCTGACATTGCAGGTACAGACAATGGCAGACAGTCTAGCATCCTCTTGTCAAGATATATCCAACAGTCTCATTGGGAGTCCATCTTTGACTTGGAAGTAAAGATGCATACTGCAGTGTATCTGTGCATCTGAATAAGATAGTCTCCATTACACAGTTACTATACATTTCCTAAAATGAAAAGCCATAAAACAAAATCAACAACAGGAATAAAGTTTTAAAAATTTACAACACTGTGGAGTTAAATAACATGCTTCTGAATAACCAATGTGTTGATGAAATGAAGAAGAAAACAAAAAATCTTTTTGGATAAAATGGAGAGAGATATTTCATCTATTACTCCCAGACACGCCCATCACTCCTCAAAAGGCTGCAGTGACTAGAGCTGGGCTGCTCTAAAGCCCAGGAGCCAGCGGCTTCATCCATGTTTCCCATATGTGTGCCTCGGCCCAAGGATATGGGCGATCTGTTACTATTTTCTCTAGGCACATTTCTGTGGAGCTGGATTGGAAGTGGAAACTGGGACCTGAATCAGTGCCCAAATTGGGTGCTGGCACCAGAGGCAGATGCTCAACCTACAATGCCACATCACTGGCCTCATAAACTTGTATCTCAATGAAATGTTTTTCACAAACTTAAAATAAAATTAACTTATTTGAGAGGCAGAGGGAAGAGCCAGCAAGTAAGAGTTCTCATATACTGGTTTGTTTCAAATACTTGTTATGGCCAGAAGGTCTGAAGCCAGGACCTGGGAACTCAGCTCAGGTCTCCCATGCGTGTGGCAAGAACCCAACTTCCCGAGCCATTGCCACAGCCTCCCAGCATCTGCCCTAACAGTCAGCAGTTAGAGCTGGGCTAGGAGTGAAACCCAAGTAAAGTGTGGTGTGGCATCCCAACCAGTGCCTTAATTACTGTTCCAAAAGCCTGACTTACTTGTTTGTAAGATATCGTTTCTGGTTGTAGCTGTTTGGAATCCTAGGGACTCCTGCTCTTGTGTGTCCATATATTCCTCTAGGTGAGAGAGTTTTTTCTTAAGAGTTATGTATTTGAAAGTCAGAGTTAAAAAATAGGAAGGGGGGAGAGAGAGAAAGAGAGAGAGAGAGAGATATTCCAGCCACTAATTTTCTCCCAGAATGACCACAGTGGTCAGGACTGGGCCAGGCTGAAGCCAGGCATTTGATCTGGATCTTTTTTGTGGTGGCAGGGTCCCAAACACTTGGACCGAGCTCATTAGCAGGGAACCAAAACAGATGCCCATATGCAATACTGATGTCACAGACAGCGTTTTATCTATTACACCACAACATCAGCCCTAGATTGGGGAGGTTTTAAGTTATTATTTTACCAGACCTTCTTTAAACATATTTATTGTTATTTATTTGAAAGCTAGAGAGATCTTCCATTTGCTGGTTCATTCCCCCAAATGGCTACAACAAGTGAGATAGGCCCAGGGTAAAGCCAGGAGCTGGGAACCTCTCCTGGATCTTGTATGATGGGTGCAGGGGCCAAGCCATTTGGAGTGCTGAGTCACTGTTGCTTAGTTGGGTCTGGTTAGATTCCTAGGGTGAAGTCCCAGGTGAAGGGGTATTTCTGTCTGCTAGGAGGTATGGATTCGGACAGGGCCTGTTTTTTCCACGTAGTATAGCATTTGTGCAGCTTGTGCTCTGGTGACTGGGTTGTGTCATTTGAATTCCTTCTCTGAATCAAATCTGGGAGGTATTCAGGTTGTTTTCAGTATGGGGCTCCTGGCCTGTGGTGCCTGGATTCCTCCCATACCTAGGAATGCTCTGTTAGATAGCCACGCAGATTGGCCCTCTGACTTAGCCTTTTCACTGTCACAAGAATTCCCTTGAAGCATGGGACAGGACCTCAGTGGCTGGTTTTCTTTGTTCTTTTTTCTTTGTGCTACCTACATCTCTCTGTTCTACCAGATTCCTGTTATTTTTCTTACTGCACTTCCTTGAGCACTTACCTAGGAATTCAAGTAGTAATGCTTTCTTTCTTTCTTCTTCTTCTTCTTTTTTTTTTTTTTGATTCTTCTCTGTGCATCTCTATTTTGCCATCTTTGGTCACAATACTCAAATCATTTACCGAAGCCCATAGAGTTCAGTAAAATCTTTAATATGTGTTCACTTTTATTCTGTAGAAGACTTATGATTTTATCTGGAAAATTCTTTAAAAGGTGAGAGTTTTCAGGGGCCAGTGCCATCGCTTAGTAGGCTGAGGTTCCACTCGTGGCATTGGCATCCCCTACGGGATTTGGTTGGTGTACCAGCTGTTCACTTCTGATCTAGCTCTTTGCTGATGGCTTAGGGAAGCAGTGGATAATGGCTCAATTCCTTGGGCTGCTGGGAAACCCAGAAGAAGCTCCTACCTGTTGGCTTTGGGTTGACTCAGCTCTGGGCCTTGAAGCTATTTGCTGAATGAACCAGCAGATGGAACATCTCTCTCTGTATCCCTTTCCCTCTTTCTGTGACTCTACCTTTCCAATAAAAATAAAATAAATTTTTTAATAGGTAAGAGTTTTCAACTTTGTGATTTTAATGTTATTTCTTCTGTGTTTTTAAAACAAAAGTATTTCAAAATGTATTTTCTGTTGGGAACATGAATCATATACAGATGTGAAGATAATACAATTACAAAAGGTAGTTAAAAGACAGTAGAACAATATGGTTTTTAAAGGACTTATTTATTTACTTATTTGAAAGACAGAGCAACAGAGAAGGCATAGAGACTGCATGTGTTTGTGTTACTGCTTCCATTCACTCGTCTACTCCTCACATGTCCACAATGGCTAGTGCTGGGCCTGGCTGAAGCCAGGGGACAGAAACTCCCTGCAGGGCTCCCACATGATTGATAGGGAACTAATTGCCTGAGTCATCATCTGTTGCCTTCCCAGGTGCACCAGTAGGAAGCTGGGTCAGATGCGCAGCAGCTGGGATTCAGAATGGGCATCCTCTGTCGGATGCTGGTGTCATGGGCCAAGGTGTGTCTCACTGCCCCACAAAAGAGCATCAACTGATAAAAGAAGCCAAATGCCATCTCTGCCATTCTCCCTAGAGAATGTGATCATAAGGAAAACCATGAAATCTGTAGGGAAGAACTTCTGCACTGTTAATGGACACAACCTTCCCATGCCTTTTTACATGTAACTCTTACTATTTGAGATGTAAATGATGCTGACTTTATTTTCCCTTGTGTAAAAATATCTTAGCAGTAGCCTGATTTGACTGTCATACTTGCAACTGTATTTGAAAATAAATGATGAATATTTTAAAGGAACGGTATTCTTTATATAAAGTACACACACAACGCACTCACCTACACACACGGACTAGGAGTAGAAGTAGACAAACAAGTAAATAAACAGGATGACTAAGGGCTCTTCATATCCTGAAGATGGGGATTTAGTAGGAACACAGATACATAAAGAAACCATGTAAAAATATGGGATAATGTGTTATTTCCTGATGTTGTCAAACATTGCTGATTTCTATGAACTTAGCAACATAGGAGATTTTAAAGATGCATACACACATAAATGGAAAATAAGGCATATCAGAAACCCAATGTGTAGCTAGCTGGGTTACAATACAGGGATTGAATGGGCTGCATTCTTTACTGGAGCATTTGGGGAAGAATGTGTTTTTCAGCTATTCAGGGGGTTACAATTTCTGTTTGAGGTGGCTGTTGATCCAGATTCTTGTCCCTTGCTTGCTAGAACTGGGGGCATTCTCAGCTTCAGAGAGTACCTGCATTTTTTTTTGTCTTTGTTGACAATAACAAAGGCAGTTCAGATTTTTCCCATACTTTGATTCTATCTGTCCTCTCCTTCAACCTCCATGCGTTTGGCCTCTTCTATCTTCCTCCTTGATGTTTAAAATCTCATGTGACTTCTCTGGGCCCACTCTACCTTAAAGTCCACTGATATTAATCTTAGTTCCATTGAATCCCTTCACAGAAGTGTCTTACTGGTGTGGTATGACCTGGTGTTGGGAATCTTGGGAGAAGAGACATGAGACTTAGGAGAGCCGTTGGTAGTGTCCATGGTGTTTTAGGTATAGAGGGTATTCAGAGCTCTGCACCTAATTGACTGGTGGATGCATTTGAGGGCACTGAGTCATTGTCACAATGTCTATATTTTTGTATCAATCTTTATGCCAACCCTGCAGCTGTTGCCTTCAGCACCATTACTCCCAGCACAGATAATGTTATGAGTTCTGATACTAGGAGTTTTATACTTATTAGGAAGAGTAGTTCTGAAGATTGCCTTATAGCTTTACCGATTCCTTTTGTAGTCTCCTTGTCTGCGAACTCAGGCAGCAAAGCTCAGTTGTTTAGCCAGAGAGCAAATAGAAAAACTCGGTGTGCAGTAGTTTCTCTCTGACAAATCCATCATCCTTGAAATATCTTCTACATAGCTATATTTCCCTTCAGGAATGAATTCTTTTCTAGAAGGTTTCTTGGACTCTCATATATAAATGGACTCATACTATTTCTAGCTTCTCAGACCTGTAGTCTTTTTGGAATGTGCCCAAGTCTTAGAATAGGCCAGCTATTAGAATGGATCCAGCTTAAATTGAAATCCTTGCTGCATGATGCTGCAAAGGTGTCTCGTGGAACCTCCATTTCCCTTGAATTCTTTGTAGAAATGGTCTGAACTCTCTAGTTCATGGTCTCTAAGAATTGAAAGTCCTTCCCATGACAAGGAGAGGGAACATGGGGAAGCAGAGAGGTGACCCTAGTGCCTATTAAATTGTGTCATAAAAACAAAGCAAAACAAGACAAGAAACAAAGCCCTCCCCATGATTTATTCATCTTTCTGCCTAGCTTTGTTCTTCATCATCCTGTAACCTCTCCTCAGTTTGCAAATATTTATCAGTTAACACTTGCGTTTCGGAGCATGCAACAAAATGCAGTGGCAATGAGTGAGTCACATAAAGGATTATTTTCTCCATTCTAGGTTTACAGTCTCAGTGCTGTAATCCCAGTCCCATTTTATCCTTCTAGTCCTCCAGCCTCAGTGCACTGCTTTTGTGCCCCAGGTTTAAGATGACTGTTTCTCCTTTATTCTCATGGTCACACAGTAATGGGAGGAAAGTAAAGGAGGATTTGCAGAGGCACCTTCCATTAGGTAAACAGAACCATCACTTGAGTCTCACTGGGCAGAACTGTGAACCTGGGTGCATTCGAGAGTGTGAGGTCCTACAAATAAGGAATAAAGGGGAGAATAGGGACTGGTCAGGTGTTAGTAGTGCCTGCCGCAATGTGTATCTTGTCAGTTTTAATGCAAACCCGTTGGAGCAAGCAGATCTGCCATTCACAAGTTCCATAAAGATCACTCCATACCTACTATTTTGAGTTTAGTTACTGAAGAACTCTGATGTCATCAGATAACATTCTTTTTTTTTTTTTAAAGATTTATTTTTATTATTTTTTATTGGAAAGGCGGATATACAGAGAGGAGAGAGAGAGAGGAAGATCTTCCATCCGATGATTCACTCCCCAAGTGAGCCGCAACGGGCCGATACTATGCCGATCCAAAGCCAGGAGCCTCTTCCGGGTCTCCCACGCGGGTGCAGGGTCCGAAAGCTTTGGGCCGTCCTCAACTGCTTTCCCAGGCCACAGGCAGGGAGCTGGAAGGGAAGCGGGGCTGCCGGGATTAGAACCGGCGCCCATATGGGATCCCGGGCGTGCAAGGCGAGGACTTAACCACTTGCGCCACCGCGCCGGGCCCCAGATAACATTCTTTTATGTCTTCTAGCTGTACTTGCTACTCCAACTTAGTCCTCAGTCCACATAAATGGAACCACCCCATTCAATATAGAATTCTTTTTTAAAGATTTATTTTTATTTTTATCGCAAAGGCAGATATACAGAGAGGAGGAGAGACAGAGAGGAAGATCTTCCATCCACTGATTCATTCCCCAAGTGACCGCAATGATCGATGCTGTGTTGATCCAAAGCCAGGAGGTAGAAATTTCCTCCAGGTCTCCTACACGGGTGCAGTGTCCTAAGGCTTTGGGTCATCCTTGACTGATCTCCCAGGCCACAAGCAGGGAGCTGGATGGGAAGTGAGGCTGCCGGGATTAGAAACAGTGCCCACATGGGATCCTGGCGCTTTCAAGGCAAGGACTTCAGCTGCTAGGCCACTGTGCTGGGATCTCAATACAGAATTCTTAAGGTGAATGCCTGTGCGAGCCATTAATATAGTAATGTCTCACTGTGTTACATGCATGATGCTTTAGTATAAAAATGTCTCAGCAAGAAAGTCTTCATGTTCTACATGTTTGTTTTCAAAACCATTATCTTCTATACTCAAATAGTTGCAGTCTCCAGGAACCAAGACTGTAGTCCAAATTGTGAGAAGCTTTTGTCATGATGTGAGGAAGCAATGCTTGAAAAACTGTCTTTACAGAGTTTTTGGATCTTAATAGTTGAAGCTATTACAGTAGAAATTTGTACACTAGATCCTGGATTGTGCTCCAACACTCATGGTGATCCCTTTAAGACATTAGGAGAGCTGTGCCTGTTCGTATCTTTATGGTGCTCTTCTATAAGGGCGGGGAGGTCAGGGTGATCTTTAAATGAAAAAAAAAAACCTTTCAGTTATGAGGAAAACTGTTTAATGTGCTGCTTCAATAGTGAAGAGCAGTATAAGCAAAGACGATGATGATTTAGAGCAGAGTGTGATCAAGTAAGAGAGACAGGGAAACAGAAGGGGAGGGCAGGACAGACTGAATAGGAAATCCTAGCTTATTTCTCCAATGATAACCGCCTAGGGGATAGGACCAGAGGGAACATGTAGCTGCTGCAGGCTCAGGTTTTGGCTGTGGGTCAGCAGTTGTTGCTTTGTTGTCTTGTTTCCCTGGGAGACATGAATGCTCTCACTGCCAGTTGCACGCCTCTACACACGCGTTCACGTCAGGGTGCCTGGTTAACATACTGATGCAGGGAAGTGTTCAAAGCCATGTGCACTCCCCAAATTCATACCCATTTTGAACTATTGTGCTTATCATCTCTGCTCTTGTAGGTTTTAAAATTTTTTTCTTTGTTTTGATGTCTCATTGTCTATGGGCATGATTACTTATTAGTTTGTAAATCTGTAGATCAAGTGAATTTATGGAGTAGATCTGATAAAGGTGAGCAGTGTATTAAAATAGTGTTGCTCTCACGGACTGAATAGTTTAGCAGGGAAAATAAAGAGAAAGATAGATGCTACACGACCATTGTGCACATAGTTCTATGGGAGCAATGGGGAGAGGTATGAAAGTAAAGGTAGGCGTTGCAGGGAAGACTTCTAAGTTCAGTATTGAAGGATGCTGATGATGTAGCAAAGAGGAAATGCTACCAGCCATGCCAAGCAGAGAATGTAACATAGGCAAAACCTGAGAGAGCTGTCAGGCCAGAACTGGGATTCTGAGATGCCATTGCTGCAGGTGAAGACTTCCCTGTTGGTGATGAACCAGCGACTTTCATGCCAGGTCCCTTTTTACAAAGTCCAAACTTGTCCTAAAAGCTGTGGAATCCCTGGTGGAGTTTAATTAGGAATGAAAAAGGATCATTCTTGCTTGTGTGCTGCAAATGTGCTTTTATTTTTTTTTAAGTGTTGGTTTTGTAGAGGAGTTATTTGTAAGAGCTACAGAGAGATTGGGAGAGAGAAAGGGAAAGAGAGAAACTAAAACATTAACTTCTCAAGCCTGAAGCTGTAGTGGCTGCGGCTTGATGCTATCTGACTGCCTACTTTTCCAAGTAAGGTGCATTTGTGTGGTCTGTAGAAATGATGAATTTCGGAAAGTGACAGATATGAATTATTGAAAGGCACGTTTTTCTTTTTTTTAAAAAAAGATTTATTTTTTATTGGAAAGGCGGATATACAGAAAGGAGAGACAGAGAGGAAGATCTTCTGTCTGATGATTCACTCCCCAAGTGAGTGCCAACAGCCGATGCTATGCTGATTCTAAGCCAGGAGCCTCTTCCGGGTCTCCCACGCGGGTGCAGGGTCCCAAAGCCTTGGGCCGTCCTCAACTGCTTTCCCCGGGCCACAGGCAGGGAGCTGGAAGGGAAGCAGGGCTGCTGGGATAGAACCGGCGCCCATATGGGATCCCGGGCATGCAAGGCGAGGACCTTAACCACTGCACCATCGTGCCGGGCCTGGCACATTTTTCTTAATGCTAAGTGCAAATAACAAGTAAACTTTTTTATATCAGTAAATGGTAATAATAGCAACATTTAATTGAGAAAAAATGATCTTAGGTTAGGTCAGGTACATTTTTAAGATAAGTATCAATACTTACCTTTCATATGACTTGTAGATTGCAGGTTCTTACATCAGCAGCACAGCACAACCTGTGCTGTTTTTAAAACATATTTTGTTTTATGGTATAGTTCTGTAGGTTCTGGGGTTGCCTGTGCCCTTCCCCAAGGTCCCTCTCCCCCCCCGACAACATTGATTTCCCTTCTGGTTTTACAATGGATGTCCTGCATGAAGAGTCCCAAGTCCATCGTGTTGCTGCATGGACATTGTCAGGGAGTCCGTCATCTTACTGTTAGGAGAGTTTCAGTTCTTTCGCTGGGAGTCCATCTCTGGTTTGCCTGCATAGAGACGTACAGCACTTTGTCTTCATATCTGAACTTATCAGTCTCCACTACACTTCCTTTATATAGCCCCTAAATTACAGAATCAGTGACCATTGCATTTTTATTTTAGTAGTACGGCTGTTGACTTCAC
Organism: Ochotona curzoniae; assembly: GCF_017591425.1. Lineage (NCBI taxonomy): Eukaryota > Metazoa > Chordata > Mammalia > Lagomorpha > Ochotonidae > Ochotona > Ochotona curzoniae. Next base: position 15,126,107 of record NW_024466502.1, read on the forward strand.
ATTGATGAAAATCTGTGGTGTTTTAGAGTGGTATACAGGAGTCTGTAGTAACCCAAGTCCGCATTCTAAATTTCAACCATATCCCAGGCAGGGTGAATGCGTGCCGAACTAGTCAGTGGGAAATTGCTATCGTCTCTCTAAATTAGCTGTGTCAGTGGGAAGGCTAGTTATTAGAGGCCATGAAACTCTAAATAAGATCTAGGTACATATTTGGTGTCACAGAACATTAAACTGTAGGCATGATTTTTAGTGAATTAATAGTTGCAAGGTAAGTTGTCTTGCAAGCTTACACCTGTGAAATACTACATATTTTATACATGGTTTTCATCTTTATTACAAAGACTGCGAATACTTTTTGGACAGATTAATCCAATCAGCTCTATTTGGGAGATGGCAGGTATTGTCTTTATCTTACACAGTGGATAATGGAGTCCTCTGCAACCTGCTGCTTTGTGTTCAGTTAGCAAGATTGGCATGTGAAAGGGAAAAGGCAGCTCACATTTGCTCTCGCTGGGCTTGGAGCTGCAGTTGCTCAAGCGTGGCAGCCATATAGATGGGAAGTTGTGAAGTCAATTCCCTCCTGAGAGGTATTCTAGGTAGATGCTTTCTGTGTCTTTGGGCGATCTCGATGCATATCCTGCCTGTGGAAGAAATAGTCTTTCTCCTCCTGGCATTCACTGTAGGGGAATTTGGAAATGTTGGTTAACAAAAAATATTTGCTGTCTCATTATTTTAAACCGCTAAATGAATACATCTTTCATAACATGTTTGTTTTCAGAACTCAACATTAATGTTCCAAGTTGATGGTTTTTGATTTTAAAATGTCATCTACTTTGAGATACAGAGTAAATCCATTAGGTATTCATGTGAAAATATAAATATGCTAAATAGGGTAACTTTAAAAAGTTCACCGAAAATTGAACAAAAATTGTATTTTAAGTGACTTTTTGTAATCTGTGTGTAGTTTTTTCACACTATGCATTTTCCACAAAAATTTTTTTAAAGATTTATCTATCTTTATTTCAAAGTCAGATATACAGAGAGGAGGAGAGACAGAGAGGAAGATGTTCCATCCGATGATTCACTCTCCAAGTGACCACAATGGCTGGAACTGCGCTGATCCGAAGCCAGGAGCCCAGAAATTCCTCCAGGTCTCCCACACAGGTGCTGGATCCCAAGACATTGTGCTGTTCTCAACTGCTTTCCCAGGCCACGAGCAGGGGGTGCTGGATGGGAAGTGGAACTGGATGGGAAGTGGGATTAGAACTGGCACCCATACGTGATCCCGGCACATGAAGGCGAGGACTTTAGCTGCTAGGATACCGTGCCGAGCCCCTTCCACAAATTTTTAAATACTTTTTATATATGTAGCTTTCAAATAACTCTTATGGTGTAAAAAGCAAACCGAAAAGAAAAATCAACAGCAAAATACTCGCTGCCCAGCTTCAGAATATGTTACCAGGAACAGGGAAGCTCTCTTTACTCACTGCCCTGGGTAACCACTGAATGATGTGTTTGGCATCTTCTTAATTTCTTTGTACTCTTATCGCATGTGAAAAAATTCCTTTAAAAAAGTGACATTAGTGAGTTTCATCTGTTTTAAACTCTATATAAATGGGATCATAAACTATACTTATTTTTCTTTGATTTGCTTCTTACATATTTTAGCTGTATTACTTAATATATATCATGCTTCATTTTCCATTTATGTGTTGATTGATGTTGAGATTTTTCTCCTTCTCTCCCCTCTCTCTTCTTGTCTCCCTCTTTTCTTATTTCACAATCACAAACAGTGCTGCTATAGGAATGTGTGCCTTAGGCTGGATTCTCACAGAGGCAGGGCTTGATCTACCTGTACAGGTAGGTTATTTAGACAGTAGGAGCAAGGAACCAGGAAAGTGGAACAAAGGAGCCAAATAGAGGATGTGGTTGAGATATGAACACTTGTGTCCCCCCGCCCCAATCCATATGTCCAAAACCTAACCCTCAGTGTGACTGTATTTAGACACAGACCTTGAAGGAAGTAGTTAGGGTTGAATGAGGTACATGGTGGAGCTTTGCTCCGATAGGTTTAGAGACTTTATAAGAAGAAATATCACAGAAGTCTCTCTCCCACACTGCCTTTTTCCATTTTCTTTTTCTGCCTCTCTACCCTGTGTGGATAATTTGCATGCCAAGAAGAGAGCCCCCACCAGAGACCAAATCAATGGGCACATTGATCTATTTCTAGCCTCCAGGTGGCAGAGATGAATTTTTGTCGTTGATGCCACGGTCTGTAGTCTATTTTCATGGCAACCTGATTAGCTAAGGCAGTGGATGGAGATGTTGTTAATATGTATGGTTTTATGTTGCTTTAGTATCCATTTTGGGTCCAGACCTAACTGTACAACAGAAGTAGGGCTTGGTCACCCTTGACAAGGTTTCCATCTGTCTGCTTGCTTCGAGTTCTTCAACAAGGCCCCTCGGAAACACCTGCTGAGCCACTCTGGTGCCCGGGTCTCACAGAAGTTGTACACTCAAGTCACAGTGGCCACTTCTGAATCACAGCTTTGTCTTAAAAGGACTTGGATTTGTTAACTTCAAAGTTATCTGTTAGAACTTCCCATGGGAAATCTGCTTGGGGAATACCGTGAAGCCTTGGAGCAGCCTCAGCCCACAGCTTCATCTCTTGCTGGATTCCTACCTGCTGACCGAACATGGTGCCGCCCGGACAGAGGCCCTGGGCAGCAGCCTTCATCTCTTTGGAACCCATAGATAATCCACTACTTACGTTGTTTTCAAAATTTTTTTTACTACTTTTGTTATTTTGTGTGTTTTGTGGTGCGATCTCCTGTGTGCTTCACACTCAAATCTAATATTTCTTCCAGATAAGGTTCTTGAGGACGGAGTGAGCTTGGCATGAATCTGAAACCCAGATCAACCTAGAGTCCTATTGGTATCTTCCAGTCCTTCTGGGACAATGACTCTAGGGTCACTGGTTAGGACATGTAGGAACTAGGCCATCTGTCAGGATAATTAACAGTCTCATGAACGGCACACTTTAAACATCTGTTCCAAACCTACCGGAAGCCTATCAGGGCAGGGCTAGACAATAGGGCCAGCCCCAGGAGAGGGACTTCAAGACCAACTGAATGATCCTTTACGTTGTGTTGCTACTGCCGTTTTGGAGACTTTCTTTTGACAGTTTTATCATGATATGTCTAGTTGTGGATCTCTGAGCTTGTCCGGTTTTGAGTTTGTTGAGGTTTTTTATTTATAGATTATTGGCTATCATCAACTAAGGGAGGTTTCCACTGATTCAAAAAAAATTTTTCCTCATTTCTATGTCTCCACTTTGCTTCTGGAATGCTCCTGAACCTTTTGGTATGTTTGATGGTATCTACCATTCTCTAAGGATCTTTCATTTTTTAAATTTATTTATCACCTGACTGGATAATCCTAATTGATATTAATCTTCTGTCTGTTTAAGTCTGCAGTTGAGACCCTCTAGGAAAATTATTTCTGATATTTTTATGTACTTATTTACTTTAATGCATTTTTTCTTATTTTCTGTATAAGAATTTGAGCTATTTAGAGCAGGGACCAGCTCTATCATTTTCTCATCTCTAGTGTTAAACACCTAGGACATGTGAGTGCCCTATGTACAGACTCAAAGTAATTAAAATGTGAAAAGGTTAATATCCCAGTGCTAACACAGCTAAACTTAGTAGATTCTGTGAAGGATTTTTGCAATTTTGGTTAACTAATATTTACCACTTAATGCAATATGTTCTAGAATAAATGGAAATATCAGAGTTCTTAATTTATTCCATATGACAGCATCGCATACTTATTAGAATGCTGGCTTGTGAATTAAACAGACTTCATTTAAGTTATTTCCCTACCATTTACTGATTGTGTGGGACAAGTGGCCACCTGTAGGCTTGAATTTCATCTCCTATAAAATAAGAAGGGATTTCTGTAAGCATGAAATGGGATACAGATGGTACAAAATAATTGGCATAGTTGTATAAGCATAGAACACGTTAAATCACAGTCGCTCCTCAACTATGTTGGGGTTGCACATCAATAAACATTTTAAGTAGAAAATGTTTTCATTCAGAATTCATTTACTAGATGTCACCTACTTCACATTGTGGTTTAATAACACAGCACACTGTAGAATATTTGTAGTTTTGTCTTGTGATCTGTTCGCTAGGAGCTGCAGCTCTGATGCTGCTCAGTATCATGAGAGTATGTTGTGGCATATATCCCTAGTCCAGGAAAAGAGCAAAAGTCACAATTTGAAATGCCATTTGTATTGAATGAGTATCAATTTTATATCATTGTAAAATTTTCAAAAACAATTTGAAGTCAAAACATTGTAACCTGAGAATTTCCTCTATGTTAATTAATGAAGTGAATAGATTTCCACCACAAATAACACCATCGATAAACCTTATCATTATATAGACATACAATTTTCAAATAAAATTGTATTTCCTGAGAATATGAGTGAAAAATTGTTCCTGATAAGCAGATAAAATTTTTCCAGAACTCAAGTATGTTGCAATATATGAAATTCTAATCATATCATGAATTTCTTTACCTCTAATAATCTCCCTGAATTCTCTTTTTTTTAAATAAATTATTCAAGGACTTCCACTGTGGTGCGGTGGGTATAGCCACTGTTCTCGATGGTGGCATCCTCTATGGGCACTGGTTCGAGTCCTGGCTGCTCACTTCTCATCTATCTCCCTGTGGATGGCCTAAGAATGCTTGGGCCCCTGCTCCTAAGTGGGAGACCTGTAAGAAGTTCCTAGCTCCTGGCTCCTGGCCCTGGACTCACCCTTCTCCTGCCATTGCAGTCATCTGAGGAGGGCATCAGGAGCTGAAAGATTTTGTACTCTCTCTCTCTATAATTCTGCTTTTCAAATAACTAAAAACTCTTTTACAAAATTATGTGTTCAAGAGGGATGGAAGGAAGAACGAAAGGCTGGGGACAGAGATGTGTAGATAGAGAGGTAAAGAAATAGGTTGATATTGAGATCTCCCACGTAGCATGGCCATGGGCATCTTTGGAAGCCAGCTTAAGGAAAGCTTAGTGTTGTGCATGTTTAATTTGGATGTAGTAGATATGTATTTGTGGTTCATTGTCATTTCTGTGTGCAGTTCAGTTAATTATTTCATGTTGGGAAATCTGTTCCACTTCCTGCCCGCTGATAACTGACATGGGGTCATTAGATGATATGAAAAGTTGGGGCTGGACATTGTAAAATGACATGAATTTGTTCTGTGGCACTTGCCCCAGACCTATGTGGAGAGCGTCGTCCATTTGTGAGACATCTAAGATTATAAGCAGGAAGTTGGTTCTCATCAAGTCAAAAATAGAGATTCTCCCCAACAGGAATACTTGATAATGTGACAATTACCGTTTCCAGTTTTTTGGTATGTATTTTTCTTCTTTTTGTTGGTAACCATTCAGTAGAGGGTTGATGAGAATGTTCTTATAGACAACAAACACAGTTACTAAGAAGCGTACATCTGTTTGAGGCACCATGATTTTGTGTATCTTACTCTTTTAAAAATATTTCATTTATTTGAAAGAGTTATATAGAAGACAGAGAGAGAGAGAGAGAGAGAGAGAGAGAGATCTTCCATCCCCTAGTTCACTCCTAAAATAGTGGCAAGGGCTGGAGCTGGGCTGGTCCCAATGCAGGAGGCAGGATTTTCTTCTTACACATGGGTCACTTTGCACTGCTTTCCCAGACACACTATCAGGGATCTGGATGGGGGCAGACAGGACACCGAACAGCACCCTCCTGGGATACTGCAGGTGTGGTTTTACCCACTACACCACAGCACCGGCCCCAACATTTCTCAACTGGAAAAAAGATTCAATTGACTATTTAACTCAAAAGATTGAATTACTTTTTCATTCTTTATAAATTGTATAGGAACGCTATAAAAAGGGTGAGGAAAATATAGGAAATGTAAAGCATGCTAGAAAATTTAAAAAATGTTTCAAAAAATTTTTATAATTTATATCTCTATTTTTAAAAATGCAAATGAAAGCCCAATCTTTCATATAATGCTGATGTAAAAATGCATAATAAAGGAATAAAATAGCACAACTAAATGGAGTTTACTCTGGAACTGCAAGAAATATTAGAGCTACATATTAGAAAATATATTAATAAAATTAACAGCTTAAACATATTAAAAAATGTATTGTCCTTTTTTTATTAGACTGTAAATTACCACAGCCAATGAGAAATATAGTTTGGTAATATCTAACAAAATAAAAAATATGTACATTTTGAAACAAGAATTGCATTTTTGTTCCATTTGTTTAAAAAAAGAATTAATGCAGAGATTTTCAGGGTCACAGCAAATGTAGACTAATTACTATAACAACTCTCATATTAATGTAGTGGTAATAGAGAAAAGATTTAGTTTTTATATATAATTCTAAGAATATGGTACTTCCCTTTTTTTTTCTTCCTCCCTCCCTCTTTTGTGGTAGCTAAAATTAAAAAGAAAATTTAAAAACAAGAAAAGAAATGGCTGTGTGTAACAGTAGTACTAAAGATTTACTCTTGTCAAATTCACAGCTTTTTCTATGGTGAAGAATGGTATATTACAGTTTTAACCTATGATTATTTAAATATGTTCTCTGTAATGATGAAATGATTATTTTTCATTTGATTATTGTTTATAGCTCTTATATTCCTGTTAGATTATTTTTTTTTCAAATTTTGCTTGTTAAACCCTTAGTAGAACATTAAGAATTTGAGTCTTTGCTTGTTATATCCATCAGGCTTTTTTAAGGTTCACAGTTTTGTAATCTATTTTTTTCCGTTTAAAAATATATATTTTTTAAACTTTAAATAGCACTATACTTGATATTTAAAATTGTCTCAAATAGTTACAGTACTAGGCTTAGCAAAACAACAGCTTTTCTTTTTGTATTATCAATAAGTATTTAGAAAATTTGAAAGCAGGAAACAGTTTTTTTTAACTGCGATGGGAAAATGTATGTTTTTAATAACTCAAGTTTTTTTTTTCTTTTCCTTGAAAATGACCCCCAAATTATGTAAGTTTAAGGTGAGGACACTTGCATTTGTCATCCTATACTAGATAATGAGAATTAAAAATTGTAGATAATTTAGTTTAAAAAAAATCGGGGAAGACATGCATGTTTTAAAAGGCAGTGTAGAAGCAATACATAGAATATTCTAGGATATCTGTTTATTCTGTTTTTATTTCTATGTTACATTGTGGATAGCATTGCTGTGTCAGATAACCGACAGAGCTTTGTGTGCAGAAGCGCCCTGTATCTAGGCTGCATGATGCACTAGCTGCTAGCCTGACTGGAGTTGGTAAGACTGAAGAATGGGATTATCACTTCAGTTTCTGTTGGTGGAGCCAAACATGGCTAGTGGCTACCAGGTCGGATAACACAGTTTGTATCTTCCCCATCTCTGGGAGTAATCCTTCATGTTTTACCCACGTCACTCACTGGTCACTGAGTGGGAAATCCTGTCTCTACGCACTAAGATAATACGTACTAGGAGAAGGTTGCTTTATTTTTCAGTGATTCCTTCAGTCAACGGTTCTTGTATTCTGATTATATTATGGATATAATATAATCAGATATACAGACAGGTACCTCCTTGCTTTCTTTAGTTTTGGCAGATGGTGGTGAGCATAATTGGTTTTGTAGAAATTTAGTTTTGCACCACGTCTTTCCAATGCGTAAATCAAAGAATATTTTATTTTTGGCCGAAACACACAGAATCAAGTTGTAGATGTCATTCTTCCTGCTCGGAATCTGTGCTTACTAAAATGAGCATGACAAGAGTTTGACACATTCAACAAATGGAGGTTTTGTGTTGTATCAGCATTGACTGAATAGCTCTTGGTCAGATATTTCGTGTGCTGTCCTGGCTTGGAGTGATAGACAAGGCAGATGCAGCCACGACCTGCCCCCCCTGGAAGATGACTGTTCACACCCAGAGCAATTCCTGGAATGTAACAGGAAGCCGCACGTGACCGTGTAGCTAAGCTGGATATTTCTTCAGGCTTCCTGTTAGAGAAATGACTGTTTTTCATTCCCCTTCAGGCACAGAAGACAATCGCTCTGAAAAACCACACAGAAAGAAAATACACATTTAAAACAAATGTGGTTTTCCCCAGATATGGGATTCTTTATAGATTATTCTCAAGATAACTACCGCAGAAACAGGAGTTGGAAACCTAAACTTCAGAAAAATCAAGAGCAGTTTAGACACTGAAGTTCAGTACACTGAAGGATTACACTGAAATTCAATAGTAATGCTGAACAACCTTCCACAAAAAAATGCGCAGAAGTGTGCAAATTAGTCAGAACATTCTTATTGTCACTTCTCTGCTTTTTTTATGATACATTTATGCTTTAGTCTAGTTTTTGATGCCAGTAGATTGAAAGGATACAATCATTTTTCAATGAAATATAGTGTTCCTTGTGTACCAAATGCTAGAAAAAGTAATGAAACAGAAATGGTTGTGCAGCCACAGAGGTACCTTCGGTTTTGCTCATTGTGTCCTTAATACATGAAGGTGATCATGTCATGTTTTCTATGTCATTTAGAATGAACTTTAGTGACAAATGTAACAAATTGGATTGACATAAAAAATGAAAAATGATAAATAAAATTTCTAAATAATCATAGTTTTTCCGGGAGCCCAATTTAATGTAATATTTTGTTGTGCTATTTGATGCTTAAATTCTCAAGGTGTACTTGACAGTTTTTTTGGTAGCATTTTCTGTTTTTGAAACAATATGCTTATTTTCGTTAGACTTATATATCAACTATTACTTAATGGATTTAGATATCTTTTTAAAGAATATAGACACCTTTCTCTGACTTAATGAAGTAGACATTTTGGAAGAATTGATATTTATCAAATTAAAGGCAGTGAAATAATAGTTTTATCAGAGGTCAAGGGTTCAGAGAATTGATGAGGGCTTGTGATTGACTAGTCTAAAAAAATTCAAGTGAAAAAAAAAAAAAGACCAAGAGGAAATACTGTCAGGAAAATCTAGGAAGGAGTTTTTATAACCACCTTTTATGTGAGATATTATATCAAAAAAGGAGTAAGGAGATCGTATGGATGCATTTATGGTAATGAGCTCAGTAAAGCAGATAAAATACACAAATTTCTTGCAAGGCAGAAATTACCAAAACTCATTAAGTAACTTTATGACTCAGGGAGTCATGTTTATACTGAAAACTGTTGGTTCCCCCCCGCCCCACAAAGAGAGCCAGGCCCACAGCAGCTTCATAGCAGATTCTTTACAACATTTAAGGAAGAAATTTAAGTAACACAAACTGTCTCAGAAAAATGGAGGGAATGAAATTATATTCAACTCAATACATGAGGTCAGTATTACCCTGATATCAAAACCATAGAGAGGCATTACAAGAAAAGCATACTACAAATGGACATAACATGTTTCTCAATAAATATAAGCAAAAATTGCAAATAAAATTTACCAAATTGAATGTAATACATGATTACCAAGTGGGATTTACTTATAGAGTGCAAAATTGGTTTAATATCTAAAATTTGCACCTTGTAATCAAGAGTACTAAGACACTTAAAATGAAAAAACTATTCTGACCATCTGAACATAGAAACATTTGACAATATTTAACACTGATTTCTGACAAAAGCAGCAAATTATGAATATATGGAAACTTCATCATCAAGCCAAAAACTTACAACATTTGCCATTTCTAATGAGGAGTGATTGCAGCTTCTCCCTCTACTATCATGTATTAAAAATTGTTCTGAAGGGTCTAGCTCATGGAATTAAGAAAAGGAAGTGAAGTGAATTCATATAATAAAAGTTTTATGTAATAGAAGTGAAAGAAAGAATAAAAGAAGAAGAAAGTCTGTAAAATGCCCGAATATTGAAGATGAGGTTTTCTGTGTGATTGTGATGATAACATGTCATTAAAATATTTAGATTTCAATCAATTTGAAACAATGACTTAATTAACTGTTCTGCTTTAAAATGTCATGCCTAACAGTATGCTGAAAAAAAGCATATTTGTTGCAATAACTTGACTGCATGATGAAAATTATAGATGGTTTAAAAATAATAAAAACAATACATAGGGTTTTTTCCAGACTTTTTTTTTGATATTTTGTGAGCAAAAGCTTGTTCCTATAGCATTGGAGCTTGTAACGACTTGTGTTCTAAGGTGAATTTGTGTTTACACACAATTGAAAAAGTCTTCACTGGAAGGAAATTATTACAGAGTGTTTAATTTTGAAAAGTGTTCATTAGGGATATAGGTCTTTAGTTTTCATGTCATGTCATGCCATGTATCTGATTGGTTTTGTTATCAGAATAATGCTGGTCCCTTAAAAATAGTTTGGAAGAGTTTTATGCTGTTCAGTAATTTGAAATAGAGTTACTTCCTCTTTTAATGTTTTGTAAAATTCAGTAGTGATGTCATCGGTTCGAGATTTTTTTTCTTGCTGAAAGGTTTTGGTGTCATCTTCAGTCTCATTGGTTACTACTGGTTTGCTTGGGTTGTCTATGTCTTCTTGATTTAATCTTGGCAGAAATTTATTCAGGTGTGGATTTCCCATATTTTAACATATAGTTCTTCATAATAGTTTCTTACCATTTTTTGTATTTCAGTAGTATCAATTTTAATGCGTCCTTTTTCTTCTCTAGAGTTATTTATTTGGGGTCTTTTTTTTCTCAGACTGGCTAGACATTTAGCTATTTTGTTAAAAAATCAACTTTTTGTTTTGTTTTGTTGATGTTTTATTATTATTATTTTTAAATTTTAATTACATTTATTAGAACTCTGCTCAGTTCATTAATCGCCTTCTGCTGATTTTCATTTGGTTTGTTACTTTTCTAAGTCTCCAAGATGAATTATTAGATCTTTCTTTAAAACATTTCAGTTTTTTTAATGTAAGAACCTAATTTTTTTAAGATTTATTATTTGCTTGTTTATTTATTTATTATTGGAAAGGCAGATTTACACAGAGAAGAAGATACAGATAGAAAGATATTCCACCTGCTGATTCACTCCCCAAGTGGCCACCACAGCCGGAGCTGAACTAATCCAAAGCCAGGAGCCAGGAGCTTCTTCCAGGTCTCCCATGTGGGTGCAAGGTCCAAAGGCTTTGGGTCATCCTCTACTTCTTTTCCAGGCCACAAGTAGGGAGCTAGATGGGAAAGAGTGTAGCTGGGACGCAAACCACCACCCATATGGGACCCTGCCACATGCAAGGTGAGGACTTTAGCCACTAGGTTACTGCACGTATTGCCTTGGGATCCTGCACCTGCATGGGAGACATGGAGAAGGGTCCTGGCTTCTGACTTCAAATTGGCTCAGCTTCAGCTATTGGGGGCCACCTGGGGAGTGAATCAGTGGCTGGAAGGTGTTTCTCTCTGTCTTTCCTTTCCTTTGAATATATGACTTTCCAGTAAATAAATAAATCTTTAAATAAATAAATAAAAAGAAAATAAACTTTAAAAAAGAGAACAAGAAGACATAATAATCATAAATATATATGCATCAAACACAAGAAAACCCAGATACATATATCAAATGCTATTATACCTATTAGCACATATGAATATCTTTGCTTTCAGGCTAAATACCACCATTGACTCCATTCTATCCATCTAGCCTCACTAATATGCTTAAGTATATGTTTTTAAGGTTAATTGTGGGCCAGCAACTGTACTGGAACTTGATACATACAGATAAGTAAGGTACAGTAGTTGGCCTTGAGAAGCTTGCAGTGCTGAAAAGCAAGGAGGACATCGCAGGCTGATCTCACCCCAGTACCCCCTCCTCAATTTCAGGGGCTAGATTTTCATTTGATGACGAGTTCTTTTCTCATATCCCCCCCATGAACTGTTTTTAACTATCCCAGCCCATTTTGTTTTAGGAAGTGTATCTCATGACATTTGTTTACAGTAATTTAAAGACATGGTTCTTAACAAGAAGTAATCTTGATTCACAGGGAACATGTGGCCATGTTTTGAACCATGTTTAGGATCGTGTCTGAGAGGGAGATTCTGTTGGTAAGAAAAGTAGGCAGAGGCCAGGGACTTTGCTGAACATTCTGAAATTCATAGAATAAGCCCTCGCGAGAATTACCTGTCACCAAATGTCACTAATGACAACCTGAGAAATACTGATGCAGCTAGTTTCTGCATGTAAGGTATATTAAAAAAAAGTTGTTCTGTGAATTTACTAAAGTCAGAAGCATTTACTTCTTCATATGTTTTCCTGCTTCTGTGAAATCATAGCGTCATGGCTTGAATGATGCTCCTTTAACAGACACGTGAACTTTATTTGGGAGAAGTGGCTTTGCAAAAGTAATTCATGTGAAGTAAGGTGTGGAATGAAGGTATCTTGGATCACGCAGGTGGGATTACTTACAAGACACCAGAGCACAGAGAGGGATGAAACTGGGATGATGGGACTACAGCCAGAAACACGGAGAAGGTAACGCAAGAAGATAGAGGAAGAGGAAGAAATGATATGGAGGACAGGGTGCTAGAGCAACCAGAAGCTGCAAGAGACAAGAAAAGATTATCTGATGCAGTTTCCAGGCAGGGAGACCAGCAGTGCGTAGATTGCAGTTTTTAGACCTTCTGAACTGTGTGAGAGTAAATGTCAGTGATGCTTAGCCACTGGATTTAGCATAATTTGTTATGACACCTTCAGGAAACAAATAGAATCAGTTTAAGCCTTACCCTTCTGTGGTGGCCTAGTGGCTCAAGTCCTCCATTTGAACCCACCAGGACCCCATATGGGCACCGGTCTTAATCCGAGCAGCCCTGCTTCCCATCCAGCTTCCTGCTTTTGGCCTAGGAAAGCAGTCGAGGATGGCCCAAGACCTTGGGACCCTGCACCTGCTCCTTACTTTGGATCGGCTCAGCTCTGGCCGTTGTGGTCACTCGGGGAGTGAATCATTGGACAGAAGACCTTCCTCTTTGTCTCTGCTCCTTTCTGTATATCTGACTTTACAATAAAAATAAATACATATTAAAAAAGAATAGGTGCTTAATAAACATTTCAGGTTTATCATGATAAGTTTTGTGCTTCTTGATAGATGTACCACTGTGCCTCCCTACCAAAACTTGACCAAACTGCTGCTTATACACTTCCTTGTAACTTCTGTCAGTGCCAGTTTAGTGTCTGGCACTAAATTTTTACCTAAACTGTTAATGCAATGTTTGAATAGTAGAATATTACTTTCATACATGAGAAGACACAGAATGGAGATACAGATGTCAGTGTATAAGATGTCAATTCAACCATGTAAGTAGTCATTAATTTATTTAAGATGCACCTAATATGTATATGGATCTTAATGAAAACTCATAACTCAGAAGATAATATGGCTTGTAGCTACTGTAGCTTGTAGCAACATCAGCTTAAATCTCTAGATGGCACTATATTATAAGGAATCAACCTAAGTTTTAATATTACAGTTGTATAATTTCTGGAAATGGAGAACATGTTCGTGCTAAAATCATCTATGGAATTATAAACAGTTATAATGGAAGCTCTATAGTACTAAATATTGACGAGCTTCTAATTTTTACTTCCTGTGGGATGAAACAGAGAGAAGCTGTGTCCCTAAAACAATAAAGAATATATCAGAAAAGCTAACTTTTATGTATTTTTGTTTGATTTATATGCATTTTGTTGAAAATATAAAAACAACAAATGAGAAACCTGTAGGGTTCTTAAAAAAGAATGCTCCTGTCTATGGAGATTTTATTTTTGATGACCATAGGTGAAGAGTAATAGCTTGCTCTTCACGTTAGCTTAACATATAAGCACCTTCATGCATTTCTTCTTCATCTTCGTTGTTGAAATTGTACCTTCAGTCTAAGTAGGAAAGAGGGAGACTACGCATCTTCTTTCTCTTTGTTTTCTTTTCACATTTTGACCTCTTTTGCAGGGTGTCTTATGCCCAGAGTCTCCAGTGACTTCTAGGGATTTAAAAAAATTCCTTTAAACTTCTAAAGACTTTACAAATGAGATTTTTATGTTCGCATATGTAATATATGGTAATCTTAGCTAATTGAAAATCTTTGTTTTCTGACTTCTCCACTGTTGCAGCATTTTGAATCATCTATAAAGTACATTTTCAGTAATTTTTTATACTAATTAATTTATATATAGGTCCTCTGTACAAAACTATACACTGCTTGGGTTCAGGGAAGGCAGCCTGCCTTATTTACCTTAATGTGTATAGTGTGTGTTTGCTTGCTTTTTAACTAGAATGAATTTAATAGTGATCTGATTCAAACAAAAAAATCAGCTAATTTGTGAGTTGTGTTTTACTTTTTTATTAATTAAAAACAAATGCAAGACATCTGTGTGTCTTTCATTTGAAAGACAAATGAAGTGTTGGAGTAAAAATGTGTATTTTTTTCAAGTAATGGTTTTAGGATTAAGCACTAAATAGGATTTAAGTATTAGGAACCAGTTTATGTGATTTTTTTCTGTATTTTTTGTAAAATTGAAAAAACAATCTCCTGTCACCCCTTTTAATTTAGCTCCTTCATTTTTATTCGTCCTTCAGATCTCAGTTTATCTGCCAACACTTAGAACAATTCTTTGATCTTCAGAGAGTTGCTACCTTTTTGTGTTCCTAAATCATGCTGCACACATCCTGTGACATAGCACACACGCTGAACTTCCTTTGCTTCTTTTTTGTTCTTGGTTCGTAATCATATTTAAGTTTTAGAAGGTTAAGACACTCATATCTTTTTGCTGTCACATACCGAGAGCCTAGCACAAGTGTGTGAAGTCACACTGTGTCGCAGTCACACTGTTACATACCTAGAACCTAGCACAAGCCTGCTGAATTGTAGTCATATTGTTAACACATGTCAATTAGAAAGGAAGAGATGGATAAAAGAAAAACATTTGCTTGACATATATGTTGGAATCTTTATTAGCTGCCAAGCTCTTTGCCAGACACGAGCAATACAGCAGAGAACATTACAGGTAAGTGGTCCTGCCACTGGCATTGCCATGCTACTTACTGGGTAAAGGCAAGACAACAAATATGTATGTGAGTTAACAGGTGAATGAGAACTAAAGGTGTATGGAAAATAGCTACAAACGAGAGTAAACAAGCAGAGGTAGCAATGTGACACAGCTGTGTGCAATGTTGACATCCCATATTGCAGTTCTAGTTTGAGTACCGACTGCTCTGCTTCAGGTCCAGTTCCCTGCCAGTGCACATGGGACAGCAGCAGAGATGATGGTCCCATACAGGGATTGCTGCCACCCGTATTGGAGACCCAGGTGGAGTTTCTGGCTTCTGGCATCGGCATTGCCAAGCCCTGGCTGCTGTGGCCATTTAAGGAAGAAGTGTAATGGGATGAAGGTACAGGTGCAGAAAGATTGGTAGCTTTGAACCTGGAATATGGGGAAGCTGTCTTTTGACTGCTTCTGTGTAAATCAGTTTATCAGTTAGCATAAAATATTTGGGAGCTGTTACAGAGGGCTGAAAAGGTACCTGGAGTAGCTATTAACTTGCTGGCATGTATGTAAGTTCTGACTTAGCTAAGGCAGATGAAGACTGGAGGCCATATTCTACAAACCACACTTAGTAGCTGTGAGTCTGAGAAACTTACTTAAATCTCTTAATCTCTTTTGGAAAAAGAAAAAGATAGCAGTTTATGAAGTAGGCATTTGTGCTAGGATCTTACACTAAAATATTTCAATTAATCACTATGATTTGTATGTAAACCAATTGCTATTCATCCCCATATCTTGCTGACAAAGAAACTGAATTTGGAAGGGCTGTAAAGATTTTTCTTGAGGTCACATTACCAAATCAGTGACAAAGGCAAAGCTCTAACAGAATAGGCAGAACTCACAACTCATTATCTTTTTCCAAGATACAATGTGGAATTATTTCACTTTGTATGAAACACCAAAAAAACTACTATGATTCCTGTGGATGTCATCTAATACCTGTAATATTCCAAATGTTAAGACAACCTTCGGTTTGATCCTTGTATTCTGGTAATGCAATCTGTAATCCTGGAGATTGTGAATATTTCAATTTTGTGATTGGATTAATCACAGGGTGTAGCTTTTTTTTTTAAAGGATTATTTACTTTTATTTATTATTTATACAGAGAGGAGGAGAGACAGTGAGAAAGCTCTTCCATCCGATGATTCACCCCCCCAAGTGAGCACAATAGCCGATAATATGCCAATCTGAAGCCGGGAACCAGGAACTTCCTCCAGGTCTCCCTCGCAGATGCAGGGTCCCAAGGCTTTGGGCCATCCTTGACTGCTTTCCCAGGCCACAAGCAGGGAGCTGGATGGCCACAAGCAGGAAGTGGAGCTGCCGGCATTAGAACCGGCTCCCGTATGGGATCCCGGCACGTTCAAGGTGAGGACTTTAGCTGCTAGGCCATGGCGCCGGGCCTGGGTGTAGCTTATTTTAAAAATAGATTATCCAGGTGAGCCTAAACCAATCACAGGAAACCTTTGTGTCAGAGTGAGAAGTCAGAGGGATTAGAAGAATGAGAGGAGTTGAAGTGAGAAAGATTCCCCATGTCTGTCTTTGAAGATGGATGAAGTCCTGTAGACAAGAGTATGTATGGCTTGTAGAAGCTAAGAATAACCCTTGAATGGACATCAGAAAGGAACTATGCACCCTAGTCCCACAGCTACAGTAATGGAACTCTTCCATAATATGTTGAATGGCTTGGACATGATTTTTTTTTCCTCCAAACATTCCAGATGTGAAATCAATTGGGCCAACATCCTGGTTTCAGCTTTCTGGCACTCTGAGAACTCAGTATATATTGCCCAGGCTACTGACCCATGGAACCGTGAATAATTGGCTCCTGTTTTAAGCTACCTCAATTATGATAACAGAGAGAAGTGTCACATTGGCAAGAGAAAGCTACCGCAATACCTCAAAGATTGTGATGATGATCAGCTATGGCTAGTCCATTATTGTACCATGGTGATTTCTTTTGCCAAGAATTTCCAATCAAGTTTTTAAACTTGAGAAAGGAGGACTGGAATAAAAAAAAAGCCCCCAAAGAGCACTTGGTTTTGAGAAGCTGAATTGTCTGGAAGATTCTGATGCCGGGAACACAAAAGGAGGTTAGGTATGTGGTAACCCACAAAAGAGCCAGGAGTAATAGAAATGGATACCGAGGGATCTTCCTGAATTTCAACTGCAGGGATTCTGTTGTGGAACCTAAGGCTGGAACTAAGGAGCAATTATTAGATTGCAGGGAAGGTATTTAAGGTTCACAGAGCCAGAGCAAAATTTTACTCGGTAATTTTCCATGCTGACTTTGCTATTAATATAGTGTTTACTTACTAGACTCTAATATCTAGTCACCTAAAAGTTTAAAGCACTAACGTGTTTCAGGTGATGCTTGACAAACCTTCATGACTGATAGAAATACTTGCAAATATTCCACATATTTCCATTTCCTTGCTGGTTCCTTGCTCCAGCACTTCATCCTTGGGTAATTGGCTTCGTCCTGCAAACTTCCCTGCTTGGCCATCTATGCCCACTTCTGTGTGTTGCCATGAGAATTTTTCATGTTGCTTCTTGTTGCTCTCTTGAAGTTCCCTACTCAGGATTCTGTTTTTCAAGGTCTTTTACCTGGTGCAATTTTTTGGTCTAGGTTTCTCCATGCATGAGAAGCATGAAGCTAGAACTCTCATCTCTTTACATATTGCCAGAGTAGATGTAGCAAAAGAAGGCCTAGAACAAGACCTTGTAATGTAGTTTAGCTTTTTTTCATGACATTGTTTCTACTGCCCACACAGCTTCAGGGCTTTTTACCTTCATGGCCAACCTCACCCTCCCACCCTTACTTCTAACCCCACTCTTGGGACTCATGATGAATCACACACTCTGGACAGACCTGTTTCCTATACTGTGCATGTGTCTGGTGCCCCTTCTTCCAAGCAGATGCCCTTTCTTTCTCCCTCTGTCTTGCATAATTGGAGTGTTTGGGCTTACTAGTCATTCTGCCTACACAGATTCCTTCTTTCTCTGAACTCTCCGAATTCATTCATCAAAGCATAGCTTTGCCAACAACCTTATTTGGTTGTATATGTTGCATGGATGCTTTTCTTATCTTCCCAGATGATTGTCTATTGTCAGACGATAGTTGTGGTTTCTCTTTTATTTGTACCCAACTCTGGGCTTGTACAGCATAAACAATACATTGAATTAAACTAATGTTCTTCTGTACTGTTTACATGTTGAATAAGCTAACATTTATTAGGAGTCAATTAGAAAGGGGATATAAAGTGAGTTAGGCTAAATCTCTGTTCTCAAAAGTGTCTCACACTTTAATGAAGGACTGGAGTAATGGATTTCTCTGAAGTAATATTATAAATATGACGTATGTTGTACAGGGAGTATGGACATCACACTACTACCATTGCCACTTGCACAATTAGAGGAGGAAGAGTTTGCTGGTTGGTCTTGATTGTGGCATGGCTTTTCTCCAGGAGAGACTGTTGGTTCTTGCAGAGGATTGATCTGTGCTGTATGACATATCAGTTGCTTACTCCAGCCAAACAATTACAATACACTGCAGCAAGATCACATTTTAAATAACTTTGGTATACATGGATTCAATTATTCTGGATAAATAGTCTATTCAATTAGATGCCCCATTGTATTCTCATTTGAAAAGTGCTCTGATCCACAGCTGGTTAATTAAAAGTCTATTTTCAACCTGGTGTTTTCAGTTCAAACAAATGTGTCCTTACCCTATTGAGAACAATTTTTTTTAGGATTATTGTCCTTCCAAAAACATGTTATAACTTAATTATATATATCCTGTTGTTTTAACAATAGGTACAAATCGAAACAGATCCTTCCCATGTAATACCATCTAAAAAGGTGAAAAGAGAAAGGATGAAAAATCCAGTTGACATATTATAATCAAACTGCACTAAGGGACTTTAGTACCTCATTCAACATTGCTGAAATGTAAAAGAGCTTTTTTACGATTTAAAAATTGAGGACTTGGATTCCTACCCAGTTACAACAACACAGAGTAGCATTGTTAGCTCTGATTCAAATGCAGCTGATCAAAAGGTTATTGAATATTCCTTGTCTCTCTGCCAATTCCTCGTATCCTCTCCCTGACTAGACTATTTGAATTCTGTTGTTGTTCATTAATGCTTATCTCACATTCCATTCACAATCATTATCTACCTTTCTTGGTAATTAGGTAATTATATTTCAAGATAATTAACGTTATGAAAGTGTGGGAAGGATGCAGCAAGAATCTAAGTGATATTGCCTTGACCTCTGTGTGTAGGCTAAGTAAAACAACAATAATAACACAACACATAAGCACAAATAAATAAAAAGCACAAACAAAAAATAAAAACACCTACAACATTATATAGGTTTAAAGAATACTGTGTGCTTTATTGAACTATCTCAAATAAGCTCTGTTAACCCTTTGGATTATATGTTCCTTGGGAATATATTTGGAATATGTAATAATTATTAAAAGCTTATTGGCCAGATTTTTAGGTCTTATAGCTGTAATACTTTTTCTGTTTGCTTGCATGTGGATTTCTTAATAAAATAAAAAAGTATGGAGAAATTTGGGGACATGAAAATGATACTAGGTGAGTAAAGTATAAATTGGGGAATTGGATAGCTATACTTATAGTATCTCTCCATTTTAAGAAAAGAGAGTTCACTAAGTTGAACCTAAAGCTATGTGCTTATATATTATATGGTGATGCATATTTATGGACTCACATGTATGCATATACATATGTCTGAATATGATACTTCTCTAATTGTGGTGGAAGAAAAAAATCATATTGGATGTACTTTCAGATTTAGTGACTGAGCATGGCTGAGATATTAAGGCAGGCCCCTTCCTAGGAGACACAGGACTGCTAGGATGACCAGCTCTGGCCCAAGGACTTTGTGTGAGAATTGCTGTCCTTCATGGCTGTGTGACCATCTGCAATGCCTGCACCCTGCCTTCCTGCCCTCCTTCCTTTGAATTCACAGTTGGCTTTACTGTGTCCGTTTTCCTGGCCTCTCCTCGGTCCCTGTTTTTTCTCTCAGGCATTTCCTCTAATAAAGTCTCAGCTTGTTGCATCTCATCTTGACATCTCATTCTTGGAAGACCTAGAGTAAAATACTAGATGATAAAATTAAACATACGTGGGAAAAATTAAAGACAACCTCAAGGAAGTGTAAAATCTTAGGAAACAATAGAATTGAAGAGGTTGTAAAAATGGACTGAAAATTCTTGACTCAGATGGGTAAACAGAGGGACAATAAATCACGTAAAAATATTCCAAGTTCACTCACCATTGTGAGTGGAATACAGGAGAGTTTGAAGAGTGAAAAGTTAATTGGAATCAGACTAAACAGGGCCTTGAATATGGTGCTGAAGAATTTGGCTTGGATTTTTCAGCATAGCTTCTGAAAATGTGGTAGCAGAGAAGAAGTTTCAAAGATTTGAGATAGCTGGTTCTTTATCTCCCAGGTTTTAGTATGGAGGCATGATTGAAATTTAGAGTAGCTTGGCAGCCCCAGGGGAAAACTGTGAAAAGGAACTTTCATACCAGACTGGGATCTGGAATCCTAAACACTTTCTAGTCTCTTGAGGAGTGAACGTATACCACATGAGCAAACAGCAAAGGCTGCGTCTGAAACTTGGGTCTCAACTCTCCACCCAGAATATGGGTTATTGGGTCTATTTTCCTTGTTCCTTTGGAAATTGTGTTATCACTAGCAGTGTATGAGAAGTTCAACAGTTTCATTTGGCAGCCCAGCATGCTTTTAGTGTAGAAATGACAGTGCTGAAGAGAAAAATTGACAATACAAATTTATGCTGGTTCATGAATAGTCAGTTTAAATGTTTACTATTTGAGAGACAGAGTGAGAGATAGGCGGATAGAGTGGTTGATAGTTTTCTAGTTCTCCCCAAGTGCACAGAACAGTCAGACATGGGCCAGGCAGACACCCGTAGCCAGGAACTCAATCCGGTCTCCCAGGTGGGTGGCAGCGACCCTAGCTGAGCTGCATCTGCCACCTCCCCAGGTGCGCATTGGTGGGAAGCAGGGCTCAGTCCCAGATACTGCCCTGTGTGGTGCTGGGCTCCCACGAGGAGGTTTCACCTGCTGTGGTACAGTGTCTGCCCCCACAGAGTCAGTTTCTTTGATTATAATTTTATTTCTGTAGTGATACAAAGCTGGGGTGAAGTAGCAATTACTCTGTTGGAGCAGAGCATGGATTTTATGTACCCCAAGCCTGTCTGTCCTACAGTCTAACATGTTCCGTGCTGTTGATTTACAGTCTGGTCTGCTGTTCACAGCCTTCTCAGTGTGTGACCCCAATCTAAACCTATACTTACTCCTTAGCTTTTTAGATCTTTCCTCATTGGTGTTGAAAATTTATTCCAGCTTATGCACATGGGGCATTGGGGCAATTGCTTTGTGTGTATGAAGGAAAACAGTTGAAATTCACTGGATTCCAGAAGACTTTGCTAGCAGTGCCTTGTTTGGTCATTATGTAGAAAATATACTATATTTATTTCTATTATTATTTATTCCATTATTTAGAATTTATTTCTATTTTTATTTTTAAACATTTGTTTATTTTAGAAATGTTTCATTCACTGATTAGCTCCACAAATATCTGCAAATCCAGGGCTGGATGAAACAAAAGCTAGGAAGCTGGACCTCAACCTGGGTCTCCCTTGTGAGTGGCAGAGTCCTAAGTACTTGAGCCATCTCCCACTATCTCCCATGGCGCACATCAGCAGAAAGCTTGAAATGGACTGGGAATGTGAATCCTGGCACCCCAATTTGGGATACTGGCATCCTGTGGGACATTTTAATTGTTACCACAAACACCTGCCTAATTATATTATTTACTACCAAGCTGTGAGGGGATTAAGTTGGCAGTAGTGTCACCTAAGCTTCCGTGGAATTAGCATTGAGACTAATGATGTTGGGTTTCCCTTTAAGAAATAACCTGAATGTCATGTTTCCCTACAGATTATGGAAAGGTCAGGGATTATTTGAAAACATGTATAGTGGGATAAGTTATAGAATACACATGTACCATCGTATCACATGAAGCTTAGTCTGTGCTACAAGATAACTTGCACTATCTTCCCTCAAGGTTCCAAGGATTCTTTATTGAAAGGACATGGTAACCACCTACTGGGTCCTCAACTTACCCTCAAATGGGTAAGATTCATATTTGATATCTCTAATCCATTCTTCTATCTTTATAACTGCTAGTCAGTGTGATGGTTGTAGCAGCCATAGACATTATGTAAATGAAGGAATATAGTTGTGTTCCATTAAAGCTTTATTTACAAAAAACAGGCAGTAGGTAGGACTTGGCCTGCAAATGTAGCTTGCTGCTACTGCCAGGGAACATAAGGAAGAAGATTCACTTCACAGCCTTCCAAACTATAGCTGAATTCTCCAAGAATTTAGAGAAGTGTTCGAGTTCCAACTGCCACTCTACATATTCCAGGTTTCCTCCCCCTCTACTCTAGACGTAAGCCTTTCCAAATGTCTACTGTCTGCTTTCCAGAAAACTCAGCTTTTCCATACTAATTTGCTCATGAACTCTCCACCAACTTTGTCCTTCCTGAGCCTACCTGGTTTTATGTCCCTAGCAAAAGTGTGTTCTCTCCTTGAGTTTCCTTGTACAGCTAGAGCATGCTTCATGTGCTTCGTATCCAAACTCCAGTTTTACTTCCATCTTTGAATGTGGTCATTCCTTTAGCCTCTGACATGTCTGTGCCTATTATTTGCAAGTTTTTATCTGCAGTTCTGATAAGAATTTCAATTATATATTTTTACTCTGCTGTATAACTGATATCCCCTTATAGACATAACAAACACTTCAAGCATTAATAATGCTAGAAAAAGAATTCATTATTTCTGCCCCCAAATCTATTTTTTCACTATCTTCTCTCCTAAAAAAAAATGATGCTTCTTGATTCCTTCTGTCCCAAGCTTGTATCCTCTTTTTATTATTTCCTCTATACAGGCATTTAAACATATTCTTACTTTCACCATTTCATTGTCATCTGTCAGACAGTTCCACTTCATCTGTTCTCTGAATCACATTCCTACAACCTTACTCATGGCCTACAGTGATAACCAGAAAACTTCTTCAAGCATACAATTCTTCCAGTTTAATCTTCTGACAAGGGAAGCATCAAATGCCTTCCTTGTCCCATTAAGTTGTACAGAGTATGGCCCATGTCATGTTTCTTTTGTTCTCATCTTTCTTTTCCATGTTCACCATGGTATTAGGACCTTTTTTCTATTACAACCTCATTCCCAACTTACAGATTCCTTACTTGCTTTGTTCTCTTTCCCAGTCATTTCCCTTCAAGTTTCAGACTTTCTTATTTCCACTTGTATAGTGTCTCCTCAAGGTTGGGTGTTGCATGCAGAACTTAAGAGGCCTTTTGGGCTGTCCACGACTTTTACTGGTTCATGTCTCTGCTCTTCTACTTCTTATGTAGTTTCCTGCTTCTGTACACCTTTAGAGACAGCAGGTGGTAGCTCAGGTTCTTGGGTCTGTGCCCCCACATCGGAGGCCCAGATGGAGTTCTGAGACTCTGGATTTAGCAATATCTAGCCCTGGCTGCAGGAGGCATTTGGAGGGTGAATCTGTGGATAGAAAATCTGTCTTACTGACTTCCAAGTAAAAGGAAAATAAATAATGTCTTCTCAAAGCCATTCATTGTAAAGTAACCACCCTGACACTGTACCATGTCACTGAATTTTAATTTCCTTCATGGTAGTTATTACTATCTCCACTATTTTGCTCCTTCTGTGGGTTCTCTGGTAGTGTGTGAGCTTTAAGAGAACAAAAATTGTCTGTCTGTTTGGCTGCATTAGTCGACTGAGCCAACAGCTCTTTCTCTTTTTTCCTCTTTGGTTTTGAATTGTTATGATGCTCATTTTGGCAACTTTCTTGCCAATTGTTCTGTCCTCTTCTCATTTCATTGCCCCATTCTGTCAAGTCAACCTCCCTGTGGATGTAACACCTACTTTTTCTGTGTCCTTATTCTGCCTGACAAGACTTGCTGGAAAAGTTACATAACCAGAAAGATTGGTACCGTTTATAATTTACAGTCATCACCTCACCTGGGCTCTAGCATTGCTTTATAATCTTAATGTTTCCCAATTGGCTTCTGCCCCTGTGCTCCACAACAATTATTTGAAATATCCACCCCCTCATTCTTAGCACATGACTTCACCCCTGTTCCATTCCAGGAGAGGTATTCCGCTCTCAGCCTTCCACCGCCAGACCTGAGTCTTCCTTTTATCCTGATCCTTGTAGTGCTGGGAGAAGTGTTCATTTCCTGGAAGAGGCCAGCCCTCTACTTTTGCTTTCCATATTATTCTTCCCCCTTCCCAGGATTTTGCACTGTTATTTTTTGTTTTTTTCTTCTGACTCTGTCCCTGACACGTCTCTTTTCTTATCAGCTGTCCTTCACGTACTGTTCTTTTTTAGGTTCCTGGAATCAGGCAAATTCCTGCCCTATGGCTAGCCCCTTTTTGGTATTTCCAGTCAGTTCCTCTGCCTTACATGTGGCATTCATATCTCGTGGTTAATTCCTGTTGCCTGTATGTTTTAGCTTTGATGTCTACACTGCAAAGTGGCTTGTTTGGTTGGTAGGGGCAGGGCAGGCTATAATTAGGTCTTCTACACCTCACGTGACCATGTTCTGATATTCTTTTCGTAATCCCATCTTCATTATTAATAGTTTTGTATCAATTTTCTTTTTTAAAAAACATTTATTTCTTTGAAAGGGAGAGCTAGAGAGAGAGGGAGAGGCAGAGATATCTGCTTTCTGTCGGCTCGTTCATTCCCCAAGTGGCCACAACAGCCAGATCTAGCAGTCTGAAGCCAAGAGCCAGGAATTTCCTCTGGATCTCCCACCTGGGTACAGCAGTCCAAGTACGTGGGCCATTCTCTGCTGATTACCAAGACACATCTGAAGGGAGCTGGCTGATAGTGGAGCAGCCAGGAGCTGAACCAGGCATATATGGGATGGCTGCACTGCAGCATTAAGTTTACTTGCTATGCCACAGTACCTCATTTCTCTTATTTGATGGAAAGATCCATAACAGAAGGGACCAGTAGAAACTTGTTCATTTTCCTCTATTTGTACTCGATATAACACTGGCATTCACTCAGTAGATGTTTTTTGAATAAAGAAATGAATGACTAGAAGAAGGAAGTGGGAAAACATAAATGATATTGGATATAGAGTGAGAGGAGTAAGGGTATCCTCAACGAGAAGGACACCCTGAGTCCCAGAGCGGATGCGGCCAGGGCATCTGTTCTCTACCGCCTTCCTTAGGGGTGCCCCGTGGCTCCCAACAAGGTGGAGGCCCTCCCTGCCTACGTATTGCTTCCAACTCACTCGCTGCATTGTCTGGATGGGTGAGAAGATTGATGAGACACAGCAAACGGGTGACTCGACCCTGGTTCCAGTCCTCTAGTCTTGATGTAGTTAATCCAGTGTCTCGTGGTATTGCTGTCTAATGAGTCTGATGCTAACTCACAGCTCCCTGAAGGAGGATTTGGCTAGAGAAGAGGAAGACAGTATCTTGCTCCTCCTAAGGATCTCCACTTACAAGGAAGTTCTAGATTGAATATGACTTGATATTGCAGTAGATTAAGAACAAAATTGTAAGGCTCTAATAATGGCTAGTAAGAACTCATTTATCATCTGTGTCCCATTAAAGATTAAAATACAGCTGAAAAATCACTAAGCATGAAGTACTAATTCAAACTGGCATGTTACTATGCGTTTACACCCAATGCCACACTGAGAAATTAATGAAATAAAAAAAAACTGATTGGCACCCATTAGTTTGGATTAGGGAATACAAGAACATTGTTTTAAATAAATGTGAGCATGTGATAATATCATTTTTCTGTTTGAATTAAAAACTAGAATTAGAAAAAAGAGAAAAAAAATCCATTAAGATTTCAATTATAGAACTTTTAGATAAATGCTGTGCAAATTCGGTTTTCCTTTTATAATCCTTACAATGTCACATAAAGAGTAGCAGATGACATAAACAGATGGACTTGTGTGATCTGCTACTGCTTAAAGCTTTCACTAACATTTTTTTGAACATACTCATAAACACAGGGTATGGTAGAACTAACTTTCATCTGTTTAAAATCCTTGCTGACTTATGTTAAAAATTATTTTAGTAAATCATAGTATGGCAAGGCTCGTTAAATCATGGACAATATTCTATTCAGGTTAGAAATAAATTCTCAGGTATATTCCAATATGTCTAGCTAACCATAAGGTTTGAAAAATAAAATATGCTTTTAGCCACGCTTTCCCATATTGGTAAGTATTCCTAAAATAGCATTATCTCCTCTCCTAAAGGACATTTAATGAGTATGTGGAAAGAGTCTTGTTCTAGTTCATTTTATGACTTTTTGCAATTTCCAAGGCATTTTACTGTTATCAAAATTATTCTCTGTGTTTTGCTATTTTGCTGTGTAGTGCATTTTTTCCATTGTAGAAGAAGCAAATGATTCTCCATTGGCTTTCTTAACTTTATTTGAGAAAAGAATGTAAGTTATCAGCCTTTAGTTAATAAGAGTTGCCTGATGATAGTCAAAGTAGCTGTGAGGATCCAGGACACGCCTTACAGGGTTTTGAGAATTTTTAAATACTTAACTACAGAATAGAACTGTCCAGCATTTGCATAGTTAATGTGTCAAGAAAAAACACATGAATAATTTTATGTGTATTTCAGCTGTTTCTATAAAAAAGCATATGTTATGATGGACATTTAATAAGAGTATCTAGTTGCATGACAAAAGGAAAGTAAAAAATTGCTCTCTGAAATAAATTAGAAGTTTGTAGTTCTGCTTCCTTGCTGATGACTTTATTATTTTAGAATAAACCCGAAGGCCTTTTTTTTTAGGATTTTTATTATTATTTATTTTTTTTATTGTTAATAACATTGTATTATGTGATACAGTTTCATAGGCACTGGGATTCCCCCCAACCCTCCCCAAACCCTCCCCCCATGGTGGATTCCTCCACATTGCTGCATGACCACAATTCAAGTTCAGTTGAGATTCCTTCATTGCAAGCACACACCCAGCATTGAGTCCAGCATCTATTTGTCCAGATAAGTTCAATGGCTTCTTGGGGAGACCTTCTCTGGTCTAAAGGTAGAGCTAACAGAGTAGAATCCTGGTCAGTTAAAAGCCCCAACAAAACATCAGCAACAATATACAATGTTATAGAATTAATTGACATAGTATTGAGTAAACAATATATTAAAAATAATGCAAGTTCAATTTTTGAAAACACATGAGTTGAGACAGTATCAATGACAGGTTTAAAAAAACACTATTACAGGTTAAATTAAAGCAAACTTGTGATATCTAATCTTTTAGGTTTCACTCATTTCCCTTAACATTATAGTTTCTAGTTGGGCCCATTTAGCCACAAAGAACTGCATTTTTTTTTTTAGCTGAATAGTATTCCATGAAGTAGATGAACCAAAGCTTTCTTATCCAATCTTCTGCTGATGGGCATTTCGGTTGCCGAAGGCCCTTTTATTACTTTAAAAATCAAATTTAAAAGCTAGAACCTCCAGGCCTCAAAGATATTCCATGTTAGAAAGTTACATACACAAAGGTTGTTGGTGAAGGATCCATCCATTTTTCAGGCAGGTGTACTGAAAAGACTAATGTCAATAGTGGATCACAGCGAAAGAAAAACTCCCTCAGTCACATCTCTGTCCTGAGACGATCGGGTTGGGTCCATGATTTCAGACTTGTAGAGTGGGGGAGCCTCATCCATGTCTCTGAGAGCCACTAAGGGGGTAAGAAGGAGGTTCAAGTGGTTGAACTAAGATGTCTTCTTCTTTTGCATTGCTGGAAAGGGGAAGTGGATGCAGCTCTTAGTTAAGCCCCTTGATCTGATCTTGAGGGGATCCAATTCGTATTCTCAGTTCATGCTGTGTTGCTAAGCTGGGATGCTTGCCAAGTTAATTGTTTCACATACTTTTTTTTTTTTTTTTTGACTCACCATATCGTTAATGAGCTTCACAGGAAGGAAATCCATTGTTAAGTTGAGGAGCATCTGTGTTTAATTTGTAGTTTTTCTTAAACATTTTTCTTTGTTTTTTTGGACTATAAAAAGTACTTTATGAAAAACAATTAATGACCACTCTGTAAAAGCAAACAAAAGGACCATTTCCTAATGAAGGATGTTGAAATGATGTCATACCCAATCGCAATCAGGTGGACCTGCTACTGTTTTCTGAGCGTTTGGGCAGTTATTTCTATTTGAATTAGCGAAATATCACAGTATAACCCCAATATTTTGTGTAGGTTTTTTTTTGTAACATTGGAGTTAGAATAGTTATAATTTAGTTGTCTTTCTCTTTTAAAAATATGGATTCACTAGAACGATAGCTATCTCATTCACTTTCGCTTCTGAAGTGCTGGGACCAAATCTGGCAGCTGGAAGCTCCATCTGAATCTCTTGGATCCGTGGCAGGAATCCAATTACTTGTGTCACCACTGCTGCCTCAGCATGCGTGGTAGCAGGAAGCTGGAGTCAGAAGCTAGAGCTTGTGTGTCACAGAATTTGTTGATCTGTGGACTTAAGACAGTAAAAAGTAGTGGCTCAATACACGTAAATGTAAAAATGTTAAGTGAATCTTACACAACTGGGAAACAACACCTGTGATCTTAATAATTAGCAAACATGGAATCTGATGTTCAATCCTGTTATGCTGTTACATGAATCAGCAGCTACCGATGCTCAGACTTGGGTCCGAGAAAAGAAAATTCAAATTGGTGAGGCAAATGAAAAATAATAAGAGAAGTCAGGATTTCCCAATCCAAACAGAAAAGAAAATTGATAAATGCAATATTGTATTGGCATGTGTCCTGAATATTGTTGGTTTCTAGTGCCTGAGGTGAGAAGATGAGGATGCTCACAGATATAGCTGCTTGTATTCCATACCACTGTGTACTTTCAGTTCTCAATGATGAGACTGATGCCCTGCAATTTAATAGTGCTAGTGGATGCATGATGTCACCTAAGGAATGCATTAAGGCCAACCTCTATTTCTCTGCAGAGAAATGTTTTCATTCTGAATTCCTCCAAAATACTTTTGTCTTTATGGGTGCACAGCTCTGAAATACATCGTTCACAATGGAAAAAGAAAAACTTCTGTACTACTCTTTTTTTCAGGACACAGAGAAATACAGCTGAATCTTTCTTGAGCTTGTGATAGGTGACCTTTATAGTCTGGCAGGAAAATGAAAAGCCACCCCTTTTTATATTTGGCTTAATAAGGTACTTGAGGTAACAGTGTTCAATAGCCAAAACCGACTGGTGATTTCCATTCTAGATGACCCATTAAAATTGGCTGAAGATAATGAATTCATCCATCACTTATGACTAAGTGTATTGTCCCCTGCATGCACTCAGGATAATAGCATTTTAGAATGAAGGGTATTAACATCATTAGATAAATCTAACATTCCTGAGGAAAGTCATTTCACAGCGATGGTTCCAGAGGGCATCGCATGCCCATGCACAGCACATTTCAGCTGGTCTAGGCCCAGAGCTGAAGGACAGAGTTGGACAAGAAATCATTTCATGAAAGTGACCGTCAGGATTCTAGCTGCTATGTTGTTTGCCCTTTGAGAGAGAGAGATTGAAATTGAGATTGGAGTATTTCTCAGTTTAGGTTAAGTGGAAATATTGCCTTTACCAAGTTGTATTTTTATAGAATGTGTTAATATCAAGCTGTGTGAAGGCTTAATATCCACACAAAATGGGAGTGAAATGTGTTGAAGAGCTGACAGTTCTGCCATCACTCCAGTAGAAGCTATCTAGCATAACAGCCAGGGCTACCTCAGTGTCAGTCTGTCTCCATCACTGACTGCCTGGACAAACTGTAAACAGGGCATTGAGCCTTTCCATGGACGAGCTGTAAACAGAGCATTGAGCCTTTCCATGCCCATTTTCTTAAACATACATGTTGATAATGAGGAGATTTTAAGGTTAAAACTAACCAAAGATATATAGTAACTTTTATCATATTGCCCAGCACATAGTAATTTTTTTCACAAAAGTTATTCATGATCATTATTGACATTATTTTTCTTTCTGTTCTTGGTATGTATCTGCAGAAAGCCAGTTATTGCATAAATGTGTCTTCTGTGGTGATGTTCCTTCATTTGCTTTGTTTTAAAGTTCATTACTTTACGGTAACCTCTTAGGCAAGCTTGCTTTTTGTTCTTGTAAGTTGGTTTTTATGACTCTCTTGATCAGAAATTACTCTTGTTTAATTCAATGTAAATAGACATATTAGGAAATATATGTGCTTCAGAACAGAGCAGTGGGTGTTGCTTTTGATGGGAGGTGGAAAGAGCGGCATCAAGGAATCTGAAACGGAAGGAAATCTATGGAATGTGAACAGCCTGACTCACTGTGCTTAAGCAGCACAGGTAGCATCACTCAACTGAAGCTGACTGTCCACTGTTTAAGGGATGGCTGTTGGTCTGATAAAGAAATGTGGTGAAGTCAAGTAAATGTTGAAGAAAACTCTGTGATTAGTTTATAGAACTATCTGAAGAAGGATTTCCGTAGAGTACTTGTTGGCATCTTTGGCTAAAGAATACTAGCCAGCCAAGGGAAGCGATCTTGACGGAGTCTTGAGAACCATCACTAAAATCCCTAAAACTGGCCCAGTTCTCTTCATTTGTATTCTCTTATTACCATGGAGCTGAAGTAGGAGCATGCTTCTTGAAATGCCTATAAGAAATATTTTTAATTGTTTCATTTTCATCCAGTTTAGAGACAATAACTGAAGTACTGTGGATGTGGTAAACTCAAATCTTGAAATATTTATCTAGTCCTAACTAAGTATATGTTTAGACTCTGGGACTACAAATATAAGTAAGAAATATTACGTCCTGGGGGGAATCAAGAGCGATCCTGACAACCTCCTAATAGGAGGTCATATTCACAGAGCAGGGGGGATCCCAGAGTAGAGCGGGCAGACAGGAGGAGGCTTCCCAACTGTTAAGACTCCCAGATCCTCACCAGAGACTACCAGTATGGGCACCAAGGACTACATCCCAACTGCCAAGGAGACCACGGGGAATTGGAGTGCCTTCGGAGGCCGAGAACTCTGAGGTCACCCACCCCCATCTGAATCTACCACATGGGATGGAAAAAGTCCAAAACCTTCCTTGTAGGATCCAAGGACATCGAAACTGCAGCCGGGAGCCCTGAGTGGTCTGCAGAAACAGATTAGTAAAGTTCCTTTGGGACTAGAGAGGGGAACTTTCTCTGGTCCTCGCTTGGTTCCAACTTTGGGTCCCCACCCTCTCTCGCAATGGCCATCAGGATCTCTCCAGAAACCCCTCAAAACAAACAAATAAAAAAAATCTAGAATGGATAGACAGAGAACAACAAGGAAAGCTTAGAATCAGACAGGAAACAGCATGGATTCACTTATACCTTACCAGGTGGAACACAAAGATTAGTTACTCCTCACTAGGGTACTAAAGATTTCCCTGCACACCCCTCCTAAAACTGTTCCGTACCTGAACTGTTGACATATGTCCTATTAGAGTTATAAGCCAGTCTAGACTACCTGAAAAAGAGCCACGTTCAGCAAAAGTATGCTACAATGCTAAAAAATACTAAATACTGTAATGTAAATAGACACGAGACAGCTGAATAATAATCTATAACCTTTTTAAGGTGTATAGAACCCGGTTGTATATAAACTAAAATTGAAATGTCAATGAAGAAGGCACAGGATGTAGTTAAGAACTTGCATTTTTTTTTCTTTTCTTTCTTTCTTCTTTTAACATATTGGTTACTCAATACCATGTCAATCAACTCCATAATGTTATAAATTGTTGCTGATGTTATGTTGGGGCTTTTAATTGATTGAAATGATACTCTGCCGGCTCTACCTTCAGACCAGAGATGGTCTCCCCAAGAAGCTATTGAACTTATCTGGACAATAAGATGCTGGACTCTATGCTTGGTATATGCTTGCAATAAGAGTCTCAACTGAACTTGAACTGCGGTAATGCAACAAGGTGGAGAAATCCACCATGGGGGGAGGGTTTGGGAAAGGTTGGGGGGAATCCCAGTGCCTATAAAACTGTGTCACATAATGTAATGTAATAAATAATAATAATAAAAAAGAAACATTACTTCCTTCAGTTACCTCCTAGTATAATCAGGGAAGAAAAGCCTATGCTATAATCATGGTAATTAGCCATGTAAGCACAAAAAAATTGTTGTAGAAATGAAGAAGACAAAGGTAGTTGACCAAGTAATCAGTTGCTACTGACAAATTGTTATGGTCTCAGCATAGATTCATTCGTTTAAATGAAACTCACCCAAAGAGGCAGATGGTGTCAAGAATTACAATATTCCTGGACGGCTTCTCTGAGTTAACATTGAAAGAATTGAATTAAAAAGGGGCTTCTTTAGGCTTTAATGGTTTGTATATAGTAGCTGAAGGAGGCAATCCTGATTCAGCAAGGGCTTCGTCCTTCCAGGCATGCTTGATCTCTATGTTTGCATTTTGATTCTATTAATATTTATAGAACAGCCACAGGGTTCTCTGCTCCATCACCAGTTCTATAATTTCATTGAATTTTGCTCTTAAAAAGCTATGTTAGAGCATCCAGCAGGGATAAATATTTATTAGTGGAACCATATATCAGAAAAATAATTTAAATTCATTACTCACTATGCCTCTGAGCTATAATAATATTGTATAGAAGGCAAAACTAAGAATTAACCCCCACATGCCATGACTTAGGTTTAGAATTTGAGGAAAATCATGTCCTTGGGTGAATTCTGCATGCTGTAAGTTTTGGGAACGATGTCTATAAAACATATTGGAATGTTTTTAAATATAGTAAAAGTTTAATTGCAAAGTAACGTATAAAGGTCTATTCATCACCCAATCATATGGGTATATTAATATGTTTATACATAATATTCATCTTAAATATTCCCACTTCCCCATTTGTCAGTTTTGTTGTGCCATGCCATCCTTGAAATGGATTTAATATTTCTAATTTGGAAATTTGAAAGTAATTGTCTTAGTTCTCTGTTTAATATTTAACAAATATTGTTATGTGAAAAGATACAAAAAAATTTTTTATGGTCACCCATGGTAACGATTTTGAGATGTGCAATTTAGTGTCATTTAGAATATTCATAGCATTGTACAAACCTCATGCATGTTCAGACTTGGAAAGTTTTCGTCACCTCAAATAAAACTTTCCTTGTATCAAGCAGTCTTTCCCTGCTCCCTCTTTTTCCCAGACTCTGGCAACCTCTGCTATGCTTTCTGTTTTTATATGGGCATCTATTTTAGCTAATGACTGGTCACGCACAAAAGCTAGTGCTGACCTGGAGACAAAGTTTCTTTTGGTGGCTCGTTTCTTTTTTTTTTAATTATATTTTTTGACAATCTTTACATAGTTAATTAGGGTAAAAAGGTTCCAGGGCTATAGGGAAGTGGGTAAGACTATTATTTCCATATTGTTTCCTTCATGTATCTGAGGTAAAGGGGGATATTGAGGTACCTAGGATGTTGATCTCATTCTTATTTTGAGAAATGACTCTAAAATTTCATCACTTTTCAAGTCTGGTGTGTATATTCCAACACTTACCATTGTTTATCCTGCTGTAGGGTACTAAAGTTGTGAATTTTAATACTGTTATACATCTAAATTCAAATTTCATTTATCTTGGATGCCCCACTTGTTAGAGATGCCTAATGTCTGAGCTATATATGGAGGAAGGGAAAGGGCAAAACACAGAATTAATTCACGAGGAAAGAGGTACTGCTTGAGGATTATTCCTCATCATCATTCTGAAACTCAACAGCTTTTTGTTAAATACTTACAAAGAGTAAAATTTTAGGGTAAAATTTCTTGGGGTTCAGTGGTAGATGCACAATACTCAGGCTCTCCAGTGGTCAAGACGAAGCCCAGTCTCTTCAGGCCTCAAGACGGAAGGAGCCCAGAACTGTATTGAATGTTTTGAGTATTAGGGAGGTCATATGTCTCAATGAGCATTCTACATATTCCTTTATATCAGCGAATCTGTCAATTAGCAGAATCTCAGTAGTACTAGAATCAATGCCATCTTCAGAAACTATCCAAAAAACTTTGATTAATGACAATCCATGTGGGTGATTATTTTACCTACTGGACTCTCTGGCAAAGGGCGTCCATTTTGAACCGTTTATGTGGATATCCACAGAAAGGGTTTGTTTTCCAACAAAACTGACTGCAGTCACATTCCTGGGTGAGCCTGTACCAATTGAGTAAGTTGATTCTCGTCACATCATTGTGGTCCTTAAAACTAATCGGTGTCACTTTCAGTTAACCACGGTGGTGAACTCTTTCTAAAATAATCCCTCTGCAAGGGAGCATATGGCAGGATGTTTGATAGACCTTCTGTATGTGATAGCATCCAGAACTATCTGGCATTTTGGTCAATTGAGTGATCTATTAAAATGGGACTCAAACACCTTTTTATTTACTAACTCACTGTATTTTGTTCCATATAACTTAGTAAAGCACTATACTCTCTTCAGGAAGGAATTATATTCTCAAAGCTACTTCTGACTTTTCACAGAAAAAAAGTATTTTGAAAAATATCAACACTTATTTTGAAAAATACCAATACCTATGTTGAAAAATTTAGGCTTTTTTTGGGACCATCCTTGTGTAGGATGCTTTGTTCTTTTGTCTGGTTCACATACCCTTTGGATAGCATATCCTAGGAGATTTGTAACCATATTTTAGCCATTGGATTATCTTGGTTGTCTCAGATGGATGTCAAAGGATTATGCAAATAGCATCCATTTGATGAGTACATTAGTCAGCAAGATGCAAAAATGGCCAAGTTAGGTAGAGATAGGCACTACAATGTACCTCTGAATGAGTTGTAAAAATGTCCTTATCATGCTGTGTCTGACCTTCTTGTTGAAAAGTCTAGGAGAGTGGAGGAGATATTTGGAGGAAAAAGTGGAGTAATGGCTACTAGAGTAGAATACACCATGTTGGGAGCTATGTTGGTGGTGAAGAAAGAGTGACCCAGAGAAGGAATATTTTAGGATGTTAATGGAGTGATAGTAATGGAAGACATTAATGATCTTTCAAAAACGGGTGCTTCTCAAAAGTAGAAAGTCCCTATTGCAGCACTTCCAAATTGTTTTGAGCATCTTAAGATGAACTGCATGCTGGTCTGACATCCCTTGCCATGTGGTTCTGAATGTGTTGGCATCTCCACTCCCCAACAGCCTACCTGGGGTCTTTTGGAAACATCAGCAGAAGTCTGAACTTCTGCACCTCGTGTGAGAAATACTTGTCAGTACTTCAGGATATCTTTTCAAATATGCTTTCCTGTAGCCATTGTTGTGGGATGGGGAAATTGGCATGCTGGGCTAACTATTTTTAGGCAGAATCTCCAAAATAACAGACATAGATTATTATTATTTGGACAGAAGTGGGACTCCTAACATCTACCAACCACCTAAAAGGGTATGCTGAAAGCAATGTCAATGTATACCTCAAATGATATCTATGTCCTACTTGGAGCTCTGAGAGTTGATTTGGTCCCAGACATTGTTAGTATGATGAACCGTTGTGCTGATGAAGCAGTGCATTCAAGAGAACATTTTCCTTGAGACAAGAACTTATAGAAATGAAGAGTAGGGCCCAGCGCAGTAGCCTAGCGGCTAAGGTCTTCTGTGTGCCAGGATCCCATATGGGTGCCAGTTCTAATCCCAGCAGTTCCACTTCCCATCCAGCTCCCTGCTTGTGGCCCAGGAAAGAAGTTGAGGACAGCCCAAAGCCTTGGGACCCTGCATGGGAGTCCCAGAGGAGTGTTTGGGCTCCTGCCTTCGGATCGGCTCAGCTCCAATCCAAAGGTATTCACTTGGGGAGTGAATCATTGGATGGAAGATCTTCCTCTCTGTCTCTCCTCCTCTCTGTGTGTCCGACTTTCAATAAAAATAAAACAAATCTTAAAAAAAAAAGAAGAGTAAAGGGAGCTAGTTCTCCATGGGTCTCTTACTTTTCTGTGCATCTTGTAATAGAAGGCTTGACTGCAGATTTTCTGAGTTATCTTTTAAAGAAAGGTTATAAAGCAAACAGCCTTGGATGCTGGAGCTATTGCCTCTCTAGAGGGAAAGACAGATTGGCTTGCTGACCATTGTAAAATATCTGGCTTCATATGCTTCAGGTGACTGTGCAGTACTGCACTTCCCTCGATGTAAAGGCTTTGCTTCCATTTGCATGTTGTCCTGTAGGAATGGGGATTCAGAGAAGGGGAGGGAGTGTGGGGAATTGTCAGTGTTGTGATGTAGCTGATAAAAATGCTGCTTGCAATGGCAGCATTCTGTGAGTACTGGTTCATGTCCCATCTTCTCCACTTCTGATCCAGCTTTTTGCTAATGGCCTGGGAGAAGCAACCGATTATGGGCTCCTGTGTTTGTGCTCCTGCCATCCACTTGGTAGACCTGGGTGAATCTCCAGGCTTCAGCCTCGCTTGGGCTTGGCTGTTATGGTCATTATAAAAATGAACCAGTGGATGGAAGATCTGTCTGTCTGTCTCTCTGTTGCCCCTTCTATCAGTAATCATGTGTTTAAAATAAATAAATGAATACTTCTAAACAAGAGAGTTGGAATTTTGAAACCATCACAGGAAAATTGTCACTCCAGCTTATATTTCTTCTGTAATAAATTGTGTTATGTCTCTGACCTAGGACTCTTTTGCCCTTTACCAGCACCCATGAAATTGGCAGATTTTCTTGTTAACTTGAAAGTAGGTTAAAATTTGAGACTCTTTATAATAAGCCCTTGGGAAGCCTCATTTAGTGGAGGGCCTA
The DNA here is from genome assembly GCF_017591425.1 of Ochotona curzoniae. Classification (NCBI taxonomy): domain Eukaryota; kingdom Metazoa; phylum Chordata; class Mammalia; order Lagomorpha; family Ochotonidae; genus Ochotona; species Ochotona curzoniae. Next base: position 15,163,123 of record NW_024466502.1, read on the forward strand.
ATATATTTTGTGGATAGTAAAATGAATCATGAAATAAAAATTGCCCAAGGACTGTAGCCAGGTTTACAAACAAGAATTACTAAGGGAAATATAGATTATACCAATATGTTTTAGAAAATTGGATACATGAACTATGGTTAGCTGACTGGCTTTATGGAAAAGCTGTGAATTTTGATTTGAGAACCAAATGGCATTTGTTCTGTTTAGGCCGACTGGATCAATAAACCCATGGTTGTTCCATTTCTTAATTGAAGAGTCTATATGCTATAGTTTTCATACTTATAGGAACAAAACTATAGCATCTGTTTATATATCAATTTGAAGCAAGAACTGGAGCAGAATTATAATAATAGAAACCAAGATAGAAACACAATTTTAGGAACAAGGATACAGTTTTGAAATAAAAGTAAGATCAAATCTTTCATATTTCAGATAATTGGAATCATTGTGGTAGTGGAAAGTAAAGAAAAGCTCAATGAATATATGCCTCTTCCAGGCTTGCCCTACAAATGATACTTCAAGATGTTCTCTTAACAGAGAACATGAATAGCAGCTACCAAAACCAAAGGCAAATGTGAAGAATATCCCAGTAAAATGACAACAGAAGACTAAATCAAACAATGAATAACCAATTGCTAAAGTGACAGGACCAAATTACCACCTATCCATATTAACCCTTAATGTACATGGCTTAAACCATCAAACAAACATCATAGATTAGTGGACTAGATAAAAAAGGAAAACCCATCTAACGATTGCCTCCAGGAGATGTCACAACAAAGATCAGCAGAAAATATATCTCATGGATTCTGATGTTTTTGTTTTTATTTTCATTTCTTCAAAGCAGATTTTTTTTGTCAAATTCTTCACTGACTCATAGATCATACTGTAGTATCATTTTGTAGTATCATTTTGTTCAAGAAGCTTCTTGATTTTCCTTTTTATTTCTTCAGCGACACAGTAGTCATTCAGTTACGTGTTATTTAACTTCATTATGTTGTAAATTTCTGTTTTTATTCCTGTTGCTGATTTTGTTTTGTGGCTTTTCATTTAAGGGGATGCACAGTAACTGTGTAATAGAGACTATCATATCCAAATTTGAAGATGTAATGCAGTATGCATCTGTATTTTCAGATCAAAGATAGATTCCCAATGAAGCTGTTCAATATATCTTGACAATAGGATGCTGGGCTCTGCTGTTGTCCATGCTCGCAATGTCAGGATATACTTAAATAACATTATGATGGACTTATGGCTGTTCATGAATAATTATACTATTGTAATAATAGAGAGGAACTCAGTGTTGGGTAAGACTGGAATTGTGGAGGGTTCGGGGAAATCCCAGAACCTATGGAACTGTATCATAAAATAATAATATGGTGAAAATAAAGAATGTGTTCTATATTGCTCAATTTGAAAATGTGGGAGATGGTGTGCCATCTGCATTCATTGGGTGCCTGGAGGCACAGAGAAAGGGGAAAGGATAGGCAGGGCACTGCTGCTGCTTTAGAATTTGCGGTCTATGAAAATAGTCTACATCCAAAAATTTGAGGGAGTGGGAGGGGACAGGCTGTATATTAAGACCCAGGAAAGAGTACTGAAAGGAGGAATAATACAGTGGCATGAGCATGCTTCATTTGACTTCATAATTGTTCTCATAGCCTTTTAGCGCATATAATTAGAGGACTCATCTCTATATGCAAGAGGCACAACACTTGTTATTGTTAATGCTGTTGTTTCTGCATGAATATTTATTTCCTTCTAAAATATGCCTTTGAACTAGAGATTAATGAAATGCTCTCATTTTATTGCTTCTTCGAGTTGAAATTGACATAAATTCATTTGTTTCTATTTAACTCTGAAGAATCCGTTTGGATGCTGTCTCTCAGTGGCAACAGTACTTACAGTAATATTCTTTCAAAAGATGAGAGATGAGGTAATTTTGGAAACATGTGTTTGACTTGGAGTCTACAAGACATACTTCATTGTGAAAGCATGAATGTACCCAAGCCATACTTATAACTTTTAATTTCCTAAGTTATATCACTTTTGGTAGGGGAAAGGAAGATAAAGTGTGGGCAGCATTCACACTTGTGTCCCTGAGTTCAAATGTGGAACTTTTTTGATTGTGTTTGTTTGGGGGGATTCTAACATTTATAACTGTCTATCCTTTTTTTGAGGTGGAGAAAATTGCAGATTATTTAGGAATGTGTAAATGATACTGACTCACACTCAAACTGAAAGTTAGTTAAGTAGAGAGCTGGAATTTCAGAATGAGAGCCAAACTAAGGCTCTTTCTTACCTGCATTTCTCTGTGTCACAGATCTTGTGTCAGTTATAATTCTAGTAACACATTGTATGTGCAGTGTGACATGCCACAAATAAAGTATCTTCTCTTTGCGTTTTCAAGCCAAATGACTGAATCATTCTCAGAATCACTTCCTTCCCTCTTTTGGGGGTCTTCCTACTATAATAATGCGACAACACGAAGACACTTATTCAGCGAATATAAATCAGTTCTGAGAAAATGAGAACAGTCTTGCTCTTCCAAAGTGAGAGATAATTCTTTTCTTCCAGATGTCACTTAATTTGGATGCCACTGCATTAGATGTGACAAAGATTCTTTGGCCAAATTTGAGTTTGTCTTCTGAAGCTGCTTTTAGATTGATTTGTGTATTTTTGCACAAAACCTGGATTTAACAGAGAAATGTAGCAACATCCCTCCATCTTCTAAACCTTGTCATTCTCGGTGATCTGGTTTCTTCTCCTCCCCCATGGCCCAGGGGTGATAGCTGATCACATGGTTCGGCCTCAGCAAGAATCCGGCTGGATTGGTTTAGCTGGAATCCCCCCTTACCTCTGATCATTGCTTGGAGCAGTTTTCCATCTTCTGACCCTTGACCATTTATTTCCACTTAGTCATGCTGTTTGGATTTAGTAGTGCAAGATGTTTTTGCTGTGGTCCCTGGACCTGTCACAGTGGTCTTTGATTGAGACTCCTTACCATACTTTACCAAGTGTCATTTGAATAGACATTTTCTTTAAAAATGGTATCACATTCAATGAAATATTTTAGTGTGGCAGTGCCCTGAAAACAGTGTGGCTGTATTGAACAGGGCAGGCAAACACCACAGGAGGCAGAATTGGTGACCTGAAGCCAGTGAGAATATTAAGAGTAGAATCTTCTTGTTCAATTCAGTCCAATAGCATCCTTTTTTTTTTTTTCTTAAACATGCTTTTGAGTTAGCAGGTATAAACTTTGTTTAGAATGTGTGTGTGATTTTTAAAAAAGATTTATTTATTTATTGGAAAGGCAGATATACAGAGATGAGGAAAAACAGACAGAAAGATCATGCATTGATTCACTCCCCAAGTGGCCACAGTGGTCTGAGCTGAGCCTATCAGAAGCCAGGAGCCAGCAGCCTCTTCCGGGTCTCCCACACTGATGCAGGGTCTCAAGGCTTTGGGCCATTTTCCATTGCTTTCCCAAGCCACAAGCAGGGAGCTGGATGGGAAGTGGAGCTGGCCGGGATTAAAACTGGTTCTTATATGGATCCCGGTACGTGCAAAGCAAGGACTTTAGCCACTAGGCTAACTGTGCCATGACCCTAGAATATGTGCTTTTAGAAATCATGTGCTTACTTAGGAGGCAGAAAATCAGAGTGGGGAGTGAGTGTGTGGGTGAATCCGTGAGTATGTGTGTGAATGAGTGAGAGCGCAAGAGTAAGAGTGAGCACATAAAAAGTATCCCCTTCACTGGCTTCATGCTCCAAATGCCTGGAAAGACACTTGCCTGGGGCAGAAACCAGATTGTCAGGGAAGTGGATCCTGGAGCTAGCAGTGGTAATTGACTGTTTTACTGCTGTGGAATAAGGTATCCTAACTGCCAAGCCCAACACTGCCCTCCACAGCATGTTTGCAGGTTAGAAAAGGACCACACGTTTGAAAGAGTTTCCTTTCCTTGGATTTGGAGCACTAATTTTAAGAACCCCTAAGTAGAAATCTACCTTGAGGATGATATTTGACATTAGGAATGCAATAACAATCCCAACTCTGGCGCTCTCTTCAAGGAGCTAAGGAAAATCATTCCCATGGCAAAGAGCGATAAATTTTACCCCAACACACTTCTTATTTTATTCTCTGGAGCGAAATCACTTGTAATTCTTTAGTAATTATTATTAACACACAGTTTAACCTGATGTATTAGGAGAACAAGTATAATAATCAAAGGTGAAATACAGGAGCTTCAAACACAAACTTCAGTCTACTTTTCAGTTTTGTCCAGGGTTGGGACAGATCTAAAACCTGGACAGGATCTTGGGTCCTTCCCGTCTCAGATCCTCCAAGATCCACATTTCATGCCTGCTTAATGCAGCTGCAAAGATTTACCCCAGAAAGGATGCAGTGTTCCCTAAGTCCCTTACAGAGCTTATTTTTATCAGGTCAACATTTTTATGCTTTCCTTGAAAAAAATTAGTCCTTTTAGGTAGCACCTGAATATTTCCTTTTTTTTCTAAATCCTTGCTTTCAAGTGGAGAACCATTTTGTGGTCTGCAGAGAATCTCAGTAGTGAGCATGACTGGGAGAACGTTCACCCACTGCTCTCCCCTTCACACTGGGGCAGCTGTCTGCTTGCTTCACTTTTTGAAACATTTTTTTAAATTCAAAATTTCAAAAATGTGCAAAGTAGTTGAAAAGCTCAGTGTTAAACAAGAAACGTCCACCCCAAAGTTGTTGTGCTGTGATTATAAAGTAAGAGGAAAGACTAATCACTGTTATCATATAAACCACGAGATACACACTGTCAAATAAGATTAGACAACAGGAAACTTTATTCTTATCCTAAAGGTGGTATCATTTGCTAAAGTGTCTCAGAAACAAATTTCTATAGCTGCCTTCAAATTAAATTAAAACTAAATTAAGAATTTCTTTCACTTATGTCGACATTTTTTTTTTCTTGCCTTTTCCCAAGACTTTGAGCCATGTGTCTCTTGGATGGTTTCAAAAGTAAAATTTATTATAGATTTAATGTATCATATTTATAGTTTCTAAGACATTTTAGGTTTGGAAGAGATTCATGCTTTAGGTTATAGTAGCAACAGTGAAAAAAATTCAAGATTTTCCAATGGAACTAGAATTATGAATGGGAAATACTCATTTAGAATTTGACATGTGGCAGTGCTTTTTTTTAAAAAAAATAAAATTTTATTTATTTGAAAGTCTAAGAGATAGAGGAAGAAAGATGGGGGGGGGGAGAGATCATCTGTCTCCTGACTTATTCCTCAAGTATCCATGATATATGCAGTCACGCAGCCAGAAGCTGGAAGTGCAAAGCTCAGTCCACATCTGCCGATGAGCTGCAGCGACCCCAGTCTTTCAGCCATCATCTGCTACCTCCTAGAGGTACCCCCGGTGTATGCTGGTGGGATGCTCTGTGCAAGCGGAGCTGCAGCTGTGTCTCAATGCTCAACCATCCCAGATGGCCTGCCTCTTCACTGCTCTGTCAAGGTCCACCCTAGAGATTTTTTGAAAAAGTCATTTTATTAAACGTCACATCCTATATATTTATCTGGTTTCAAAACCAATCAATATAAATTAGGACATCAGAACTTCTAGTCTGCATTTTGTTCATCTATTTCTGGTTATGAAATGGCTTATTGCCTACACAGAATCAGTTTTTATTCTTCTGTAAAAATGTCAATGCTGGAAACAGAAAAAAAGCAGCAGTTGTTGAAAGGTTCTTTTCTGAAATGAATTACATTTGTTCTCCTCTACCTACCATTTATGCTGTGATTTTGAATATGAATTTCTAGGTCATTTTTGTAAATGGAAAGTATGCAACTCACATCATAGTGGTTAAATACTTTATATCTACAGTTAAGAAACTCTTGGAAGATTTGAAATCAAAGCCACAGGTAGATTCCTTTAATAAAAATCGTATTCAATATATAATGAAAATAGCTTACTGAAGAAATAATGAAGTAAAAGGAATTCTATTAAGCTAATTTATTTCAAGAGGGTATTTGCAAATACTTTAATAAAAGTATTGTTATACTAGTATTTAAATCCCATCATGATAGAGTTTCTGAATTCAGTGATTTTAGATGTCATTTTTGGAATAAATGCCATCAGAAATACCAGGGGGAGTTTTAAAAATTTGGTTTGCTCTAGTCCCTGGGCTTTAAATGAGTTTAAATCTATTGAGTCAACCTTACAGAGACCAAGGAACCTTTAATTTAAAAAATATTCTGGTGATTCTGCTCCAGTTTAGCTAGGGGCTGCATTCATAATCTTTTTTCATGCAGAAATGAATATCCTAAGCAATTGTTCTAGAGAAACTGCAAAGTAAACTTTGCCAATCAGAGGTGCCCACACGTGACTTTTGCTATTCATATAGCACTAGATTGGGTTTGCGGCTTGGCAAGAATGAATGCAGATACGGGGCACAAGAGAGGAATCCTCTTTGAGCAATTCTGGATGATCCAACTGGACTTGCAGAAGTGTTATAGCTTGAGCTGAGCATTGTAGGATGTGAAATTAAACAGGTGAGGAGGGATGGAGGAGAAACTCAGCTTGCAAAGGTCTGTAGGAGAGCCGGTCAGGACCCTAATCTCATTCCCTGGGCCTCTCTCCTTAGAGTCCTTTCTCCCTCCAGGGGATCTTTGGCAGATGTGCTTTGAGCTCAGAGCAGAAGGGCAAAGGGCACGACCCTTGTCCTCTGGCCTGGTCCCTGTATTCTCTGCTGCAGCTGGTGGAGATGCTTATCAGCCTTCAAAGGCTTCCTGCTGGGAATCCCTGCTGGGTGCCTACAGGCACGGAGAAATCTGCCTTCTTTAAGGAGAATCTCCTGCCAGAAGCCAATCTAACCAACATGTGTTCCATCCAGGACAATGTACAAAACCCCTTTGTACCCATTGGTTCATCTGATCTTCACAGCAATGCTGAAACAGGTATTATTTCTCAATCTGTTTTAGAGGTTTAAATCTTTGCCTAAGAACACAAGCAGCTAGAAAAGCACTACAGCCAGAACTCGAACTTATGAGTTCAGAAATATTATCTTTTCTAGATCTCAAAATCATGCTTCCATTCACCTAACGAATAGAAGGTAATGCATTAAAATAATTACCAATGTAAAGAGCAACACATTAATTTATATTGAAATAAATGAATGCTATAATACTGACACAAAATGGGAAAATACAATATATTGGACATTAAAAGGGTTTGTGTAGAACAGGGAACAAACTTACAGTAGTGAAGTGAGAAAATGTTTTTATCCACACCTGTTCTTTTATACCTTTTAAAAGTGAAATATATGAATCTATTTTGCACATTATGCTTCCAGGCAAATCGGGCTCTTCGTTTCCTGCCATCTGCTACCAGCCTATCAGCTACTTTCCTTATTGTACTAATGGGCATAGAAATAAAATATCAGACTACATCTGTTTAAATTGAGAGAGCAAAGTCTTTCAAGTTTTTTTTTTTTTTTTAATCTAAACCTCATTCTTCAGGGCAACTCATGGAAGCCCAGAAAGTGGCACACACAGCAGAGCTGGTGTCTTGGAAGTGGAGGCAAAAGAGCAAATCCTGTTTTCTCACATTCGTTGGGACAACCCTTCCCTCTAGGATGTGAAGCAATTGGATACCTCTTGCTTTGTCCTCTGTAACACAAACAAGAAAATCTAGGCTGTATTCTATGTGTGTTTCACCGTAGAGCAAAGCTAGGGGGCAGCTAGAGCTCTGGGTGGCACATGAAATCTTGGTAAAATGGTAGATGAAAGAAACCAACTTGATTCAAGTAGCATTTCTCTGTGTTTTTCTTTGAAATTTTTCACAGTGAACATAATTCCATGAAGAATAAATGTTCTGTCATTTTCAGAATTTATAGAATGAGATGAGTAACTTTTAAAATATGAAAAGTCAGATTGTATTGTTTTGATTTGTAGCTTAGCTCTGCCATCCATCATCATGCGAGGAGGGGGAAGTGACCCTTGATCATCCGTCTACCACAAGTGCTGCTCAGTGCTTGTGTCCTCCGATAAACACAACCTTTTTCTATTATTTATTTTTCTGAAAAGCCTTGAATAAATTGAAATACAGAGGCTTTAAAAATACATGCAGTCTTTTGTAGAATTGAGTGCTTTGTGGCAACTCTTAGTGTGTACAGTTTATCCAACTGGACATGAAGGAAATAAATTCTTATACATTTTATAATATGTAATACTTGAGACAGCTTGCTTTCTACTGGGCAAGAAGAGATTGGATCCTTTCATGCTTCTAAAAATCACAGTGTGAGATACTTATGAGGCTTTTGTGGTTAATATAATTTTCAAAGTGCTGTATTAAGAATTCTTTTTTCACTGAGTAGTCAAGTGTTTTTTTTTTTAACTGAATAATGCTTGCTATGCAGCTTTCTTGTCTGTTTGTAATAACTGGTAATCTTGAAAAGAGTTTTAACTGAACTTGAGCTTACCATTGTGATGAATTTCTCACCTGCAAATAGATTTTTGATTTCTCTTGTGTGGACATAATTTCTTTTTATATTACATCACATTCATCATCTTATGGCATTTTCCACCATCTAAATTTTCCAGAATTTGGATTAAATTAAACATCTATTAGATTATTCACTGATATACACCAAGTATTACTGCACCCTAATGAAAATTAGGAGACGCTCATCTTATTATATGTCTGTAATTGTCAGTAGAAGCACTCTAAATTTATTTCTCTTCTGTACTGACTTAATAATCTTTACATGCACAAGAAAATGTGGAGATGTAAGCATATTCTGTAAAATATATTGCTTTTGAGTTTTTTGTTTTGTGAGGACAACTTGTTTAGAAAGTATATAGGCAGGCAGATGTTGTGGTGTAGCAGGTTAAGCCACAATTTGAGAAATTCTGATTCTGTAGTGTGAAGCATTAGGATTGTTTTTCCATCTAGGTTCCTGCTACTGTGTGATGACGGCTTAAGTACTGAAGTCCTGGCCTGGTGTGATAACCTAGTGGCTAAGTCCTTGCCTTGCATTCCTAGGATTCCGTATGGGTGCCAGTTCATGTCCTAGTTGCTCTGCTTCTCACCAAGCTCCCTTCTTGTGGCCTGCGAAAGCAGATGGCCCAAAGCCTCGGGACCCTTTACCCAAGTGGAAGACCCAGAAGAGGCTCCTGGTTCTTGGCTTCAGATTAGTTAGGCTCCGGCCATTAGGGCCCCTTGGAGAGTGAACCAGTGGATGGAAGATCTTTCTGCCTCTCTTTCTGTTTGTATATTTGCCTTTCAAAAAGGAAGGAAGGAAGGAAAGGAGGGAGGGAGAAAGGGAGGGAGGGAGGGAGGGAGAGAGAGAGAGAAAGGAAAGAAAGAAAGAAAGAAAGAAAGAAAGAAAGAAAGAAAGAAAGAAAGAAAGAAAGAAAGAAAGAAAGAAAGAAAGAAAGAAAGAAAGAAAGAAAGAAAGAAAGAAAGAAAGAAAGAAAGAAAGAAAGAAAGAAAGAAAGAAAGAAAGAAAGAAAGAAAGAAAGAAAGAAAAGAAAAGAAAAGAAAAGAAAAAAAGAAAGAACTGGAGTCCATATTACCCATGTGGAAGAGCTGCATTGAGTCTTGATTGCAAACTGCACAGCCCCAGCTTGTATGGCGGTTGGAAAGTGAACCAACAGATGGATGATTCATCTGTTTTTCTTTCTTTTGTCCTACTGAAAATTTTAAGAAAGAGGAGATCTGTTTACTGGTGAATACTAAAGAATGTAACACAGACTCAGAAGAGATCAATTGCTGTGGACCAGATCACTTTTTAAGAGACCTTCTGATTCAGAAATTACATAAAATGTTCAGTGGGCTATAGAAGAAGGAGCCACCATGCCTTTATACATGTGGAGTCAATATTAATTTGAGTGAAACTCCAGTTTGGTTTTTATGATGGAGATGGTAGTTCTTAAGATGTTTCTATGAAGGTGGTATTATGAAAATAAATTTTAAAGTGGCGTGAAAGTTGGGCTCAGTGTGGTGGCTCAGTTGGCTAAATCTTCCCTTTGTAAGGGATCTCGTATGGGCACTGGTTCATATCCTTGCTGCTCCACTTCCTACCCAGTTTGCTGCTTGTTGACTTGGAAAGAAGTAGAGAATGGTTAAAAGCCTTGGGACCCTGCACTGCGTGTGAGACCCAGAAAAAATTCCTGGCTTCGATGAGCTCAGCTCCGGCCATTGCAGCAACTTGGGGAGTGAATTAGCAGATGGAAGATCTTTCTCTCTCTCTCCTCTTCCCTGTAAGTCCAGCTTTTCAATAATAAATTAATCTTTCTAAAAAAGTTGTATGAAGTTAAATTTGAATGTAGATAATGAGACTTTTTCTGTTAGAATGAAGGAATTGCTGCTATTCTATTTCCAAATTATTTATGAAAATATAAACAGCATACACAATCTGAAGATGCTCAGTCAAAAATTCAAATTTTCTGAGTGTTTCAAGAGTTTTGGCTTTTAGGAGAAGATTCAGTATCATTTAACGAAGTAGTAACTCAAGCTGGAACTCAGGAATTCTATTTTCAGTTGAGGAAATCTTGTTGCTTAATCATGGCTCTATTCACAAGCCAGACAGAATTTTGCAACCTCTATTCTACAACAGATTGTATAAGTAGATAATTATATGTGACTCCATGATGCCTCTGTTTTGCATGCACTCAAATGGGTTATGGGTTTTTATGCAAGGATTTCTGTTTGAAGCTAACTTTTTTTTCTTCTCAATGACTTTTTTCCTCCTCACTGACTTTTTATTGTCATTTAAAATGTACATTTCTTGTTATTTTTAATGTGGCATCAGTACTTAACATATAGAAATCTAACTTACATTATCAAGATATGGCAGCATTTTCAGAGATTTGTTTTGCAGTTTAATTACCCAAAGGAACACAAGTTCTCAGATTTCCTTCACTGGAAGGTCTGTGTTTAGCTGACTCCATCCCAAGAAGGGATGTTGAGAAGCTGTTCCTCCTTCCAAGAAATGAACCAGTGGCCCTCAGCTTTTAGAAACCTCAGTGGCATTGTGGTTTGTGTATTTTTAGCCCTTCATTGCTCTAATATACATTTCCTTTTTTCTTTTTTCTCCATTTAAAAATTCTTCTTATTATTTTATGATACAGTTCCATAAGCTCTGGGATTTTCCTTACCCACCTCCTGAAACTCCCTCTCCCCCATTGATTTTTCCCATATTATTACAATAGTAAAGTTCTTCATAAACAGCCATAAGTCCATCATTGCAGGCATGGACAAGAGTAGAGAGTTCAGCATCCTATTGTCAAGATATATTGAACAGCTTCATTGGGAGTCTATCTTTGATCTGTAAGTAGAGGTGCACACTGCATTGTATCTTCATATCTGGATGTGATAGTCTCTATTACACATCCCCTTAAATGAAAAGCCACAAAACAAAATGAACAGCAGGAAGAATAGGAAATTACAATGCCATGATGTTAAATAACATGCTGTTAGATGTGATAGTCTCCATTACAGTTGCTATACATCCCCTTAAATGAAAAGCCACAAAACAAAACAAACAGCAGGAAGAAAAAAAATTAAAACCTCATGAGGTTAAATAACATGTAACTGAATGGCTAATGTGTTGCTGAAGAAATGAAAATCAAGAAGCTTCTTGAAGAAAATGATACTAAGTATGATCTATGAGTCAGTGAAGAATTTGAGAAAAAAAATCTGCTTTGAAGAAATGAAAATAAAAACAAAAACATCAGAATCCATGAAATAGAGTTGTAGGCAAAATGTGTCTCCTGGAGGCAACAGGTAGATAGGTTTTGTTTTTTGTTGCAGTCTACTAATCTATAGTGTTTGATGAACTTAAGCCATTCCATTCAGGTTTAATATGGATAGGTGGTAATTTGGTCCTGTCACTTTAGCAATTGGTTATTCATTGTTTGATTTAGTCTTCTGTTGTCATTTTACTGGGATGTTCTTCACATTTGTCTTTGATTTTGGTAGCTGCTATTCATGTTCTCTGTTAAGAGAACATCTTGAAGTATCATTTGTAGGGCAAGCCTGGAAGAAGCATATATTCTTTGAGCTTTTCTTTGTTGTGAAAGAATTTTATTTCATTTTCAAAGACAAATGAAAGCATTGCTGCATCTATTTTCCTGGGCTGACATTTTTTCTTTTAGAATCTGGAATGTTCTCTTCTGGCCTGCAGAGCTTTCTGTGAGAGGTCAGCTGTGAGTCTGATAGCCATTCCTCTAAATATGAATTGATTTTTTTTCGCATGCATGCCTCAGGATCTTTTCCATATATGAGACTGAAGAGACCTTGATTATCATGTGTGATGGCAATGACTGCTTTTGGTCAATCCTATTGGGAGTTCTGTGTCCCTCCTGTAGTCTATTCTTCCTGTTTCTCAATTCTTTCTCCTAATTAGGGAAGTTTTCATTTAATATTTCATTGAATACTTTTTAAACCCAGCTTCTCTTTCTATGTCTTCTGGAACTCCCATAACTCTTATCTTTTGTCTTTTAATTGTGTCTTCAAATTCTTGAATACTTTTTTTTTTTGGCTTGAGTCAGATCTGTTTCCAGCTTGTTAATGGTTTCATTATTGTGGCAAGAAATGGCTTCCAATTCTGAGATTCTTTCTTCTGCTGCATTCATTCAATTGTTGAGGCTTTCCGTGTGTCCCCATGGAAAGCTTTCAACTTTGCCCCACTGTGTCCTTCTTTTCTTTTCTTCTTCTTCTTCTTCTTTTTTTTTAAGAGTTTACTTAGTTTTATTGGAAATGCAGATACACAAGAGGAGAAGAGACAGAAAGGAAGATCTTCCATTGGATGGTTCACTTTGCAAGCAGTCAAAGAGCTGGAGTTGAGCCAATCCGAAGCCAGGAACCCAGAGATTCTTCTGGGTCTCCCACACTGGTGCAGGGCTCCAAGGTTTTGGGCGATCCTCGATTGCTTTCCCAGGAGGGCACAGGCAGGGAGCTGGATGGGAAGCAGGGCTGCTGGGATTAGAACTGGCACCCGTATGGGATCCCAGCATGTTCAAGGTGAGGACTTTAGCTGCTAGGCTATCATGCTGGGCCCATGTCATTTATTTCTAATAACTCGGCTTGATTTTATTTCAGTGTTATTATATCCTGTGTTACATATTCCTTAAATTCCTTGAACTTCTGCATGTGTTTCTCATTGCTGGTAAGCTTCATAACAAAGGTTTTTAATTCTTTATCCCCCATTTCCCAGATGTCTTGCTCAGTTAATTCTGATTGTAGCAGAGGCTTTTGCTCCTGTACAGGGGAGTCTTCAGCAATATTTATTGTGTCTCGGTCTCTTCTTTTGCTGTTGGTCATTGTACTTCCGGTTAGCAGATTAGCATATTTTTGTCCTTAGGTAGATTTTTTTTTTCTTTTTAAAGGGTTATTTTCATTGCAAAGGCAGATTACAGAGAGGAAGAGAGACAAAGAGGAAGATCTTCTGTCCACTAATTCACTACCCAAGTGGCTGCTATGGCTGGAGCTGTGCCAATCTGAAGCCAGGAGCCAGAAGACTCTTCTGGGTCTCCCACACTGGTGCAGGGTTCCAAAGCCTTGGACTGTCCTCTGCTGCTTTCCCAGGCACAAGCAGGGAGCTGGGTGGGAAGCAGGGCTGCTGGGATTAGAACTGGCACCCATATGGGATCCCAGCACATGGAAGGCAAGGACCTTAGCCACTAGGCCACTTTGTCAGGCCCTAGGGCTGGTTTCTAAGCTGTGTCACCCACAGGTCTCCAATTCAGTTTTACTGATTATGGTTGGTACCCAGTTCTTTGTAGTCACTTGTGCCACTCCCCCCAGTGAATTCCAGGCATGGATTCTTGTGTTAGACTTCCACGCTGGTCACCAAATCCCCAGCTCCTGGCTTACCACTCTCCATCTCCTGCTGGCTGTTAAGTCTGGGGGCTACTCACACCTATTTTTGGTGTAATTTGTAGTTTGTTAGGTCAGTGCAATGCACTGAGCCAGAAATGAGTGTGCTTCCAGCTTAGTGCATGCACAGCTCTGTCCACACAGCCTTGCCTCCCTACAAAAAATGGTGCTCAATGTCACACTGGCAAGAGTCTGGGATGTGAAATCCACCCTGTTCTGCACTGCCTGTTTAGGGTATCCTGTTCTGTCTCTGCTCCTGGTTGAATCAAACAAACCTGCATGTTGGGCAGTTCTTTGCTTTGATTTATCTCTAAGCTCCTGGTGAACTGCCTTTTCCACCTGGCTGCTGGTGCAGCTCAGTTTACTAATTGCCGACTGCCACTGGTATATATGCTTACTGCAACACTGCACAGTTATCTCTGCTACTTTCCTGTGTCTGTCAGTCTCCAGGTGCCCTGCTGCAATTGGCCTGTCCCCTCCTATTTCCTGGGATGTGGTTTCTCTGCTTCACACTGGCCCATGTTTCTCTGTTTAAATGTGTTCTTACTCTCTTCTGCCATCTTATTTCTCTTTAATACTCATTTTCGTAATTGGGTTTCAAAGCAAGCCTTGAAGCCACTCTTTGTATTTCAATTATCACATATAACTCCTTTGCAAATATCTATTTTAGTTGCTTATGATTCTTTAAATTGAGATTTTATAGGACTGTAACTGCTTTCTCTAAATTTTTTTCATCTACTAGAAAGGCAGAGCAAGAGAAAGCAAGAATATGAGAGAAGAAAGGAGAGTGAGAATGAGATTGAGAGTCAGAGAGAGCTGGAACCTCAGAGAGAGAAAGAAAGAAAGGGAGGGTGTGGAAGGGGAGAGAGAGAGAAAGAGAGAGAGAGAGGGAGGGTGTGGAAGGAGAGAGAGAAAGAGAGAGAGAGAGGGAGAGAGAGAACTTCTATTCCCCATCTGGAACACCTAGGGTGGGGTCAGACACAAATCAGAGCAGAACTCCATCCTGGTCTCCTACATGAATTCCTGGGACCTATCAGCGCTTTCTTCCCATGTGTTCTGGAGGGAGCTGGTTTGGAAGTCTCCATTCTGTTCTCCTGCATGTGTGGCTGGGGCCCATGTGTGCTGTCCTGTCAAGTGCACTGGAGGGAGCTGATTTGGAAGCGAAGCAGGTAGAACTGGAACCAGCACTCTGACATGGGATGCAGGTGTTTACAGAGACAGCTAAATCTGTATCACAATGTCCTCCCACTGCCAGCTCTTACTAGGCTACTATCTCAGGTGCCATCTATGCATTTTATTACACTTCATTTTTAGAACAGCTTTAGAATCACAGATACACTGAAGGGAATGTACAAAGAAGCTATGTATTCCTTTCATGCACACATACACACCTCCTGCTCTATCAGGGACCCTCACTATAGTGATATGTTTATTACAATTGATGAGCTTACATTTCTTCAATACTGAAAGTCCTTACTCTACATTCGGGGTCACTTTTAATATTGTGCTTTGGAGGGATTTTGTCATGTATGTAGTGACACACATTGGTCATTATAGTAATATATCTTCTGTATTCCACCTGCTTATCCCTCCTTCCCTTTCCCCAGGCTCCCCAAATCACAGATCTTTTTACCATATTCACAGTTTGCCTTTCCAGAATGTCACATCATTGGAATCACACACTAAGCTTATGATAACTATGCTTTTTGATTTTCAAAATCTTGCTTGTCTGAAGGGAATTATTAGAGAGAGGGACAGAGAGAAGACTTTGCATTTGCTGGTTCACTTCTCAAATACCTGCAATGACCAGAGCTGTGACAGACCAAAGCCAGGAGCCAGGAGCTTCTTCCAGGACTTCCTTGCAGGTGTCAGGGTCCAAAAACTTGTGCCCGTTTCTACTTCAATCCCAGATGCATTTGCAAGGAGCTGGTAGCATTTATATTCATATATTATATTTTCTTCCAGACCTATGCAAACTGTTTTGCTTGCATGCTGGTAGCATTTGATTTCAGTGCTTTTTTTCAGATCTTGTAAGAGGAAAACTATTGTCTTAATTCTGTATACATAATTTCCCTGTTTCCTGTTTCTGTATTTTTGGATAAGCTACCTGCTGAGAAAAAAAGACAAGTAAAACTAAAGTACTTGAAAAAGTAAGATGTGCCCTTTCACTTTGAGATTAATTTTTCCCCTCTACTCATCTACGTCTCTGTCAAAAAAGGAAACACTGAGTTCTACTAGGCATATAACTTGTTAATATGTTTCCTGCCTGAATGAGATTTGGAAAGTTTTAGATTTTCAAAATGGGTTGCTCCAGGCTGAAGTGTTAATTGCTTATTTTAGGTAAGCCTTCTACTTCTTCCAAAGTAAATCTTGAATGGTTGGTGGTTATTATTGTGCTGGCTGATATGGAATAAGATGACAGGCAGGTCTTGTTTTGTTTTATGAGACATAAATACTGTAGGCTTGTCATATCATGGTATTTTCTCTCCAGCTGCATGAATGGTGTTAAAATCTTGAAATGTGAAGTTTTGAACTTTCAGGTAAGCAATGTTTCTTGTTACTGCAGCCATGTTTCCATGTCACAATTTGTAAACATTTATTATTGTGAAAATGGAGAGGTTTCAGAGAACTGTGGAAAGAAACGGTTATATGTGTGAGTTTTTGCTACCTGTTAGTTCTCAGGTGCTAAGTGTGGCAGCCTGAAGCAAGACAGTGAAAATATTTACAGAGAGAAATACTGGAGGAACAATAGCATTGATTTTTAGTATCCCTTTTTAGTGTCTGTCCAGTTTCATAGAAATCAAAGTGCTTTAAATTTTGTTTTATGTATTTGTGCTGAAGCTTTTAAGTTTTGATTTAAAAGTTGGGAGTTTTTTTCTTGAGTGAGAAGATATTTAATTTTGACAATTTTCAGGATTATATGAGATAAGAAAATCACATAGCCAAGGGACTCATTGCCTACAGAGGAAGTGGGTTCCTTCCTAAAGAGGGAAATTACAACTACAGAGCTCCTATGACCATGGCTTCTGCTCCCTATTAGCCATTGTCTGGGTAATGGCAGGTGGTGGTTCCCAGACTGGATCTGCTCTGGAGAATTGCTTGCAGATGGGATGGTGAGATGTGCCCATACTGTATGCTTATTTATTGATTGATTATTTTTCTTATTTTCAGTGATACAGATTTGTAGATATAGGGATTTCCCCCTTGGTCTCTGCTTTCTCTCAAGCATGTTCCACTCCCATATTTCCCACATTCCCCTTCCCTTATTATTACAGAAGTATAGCCCTTTAGTAACAGTTATAAGTTTAACATCCTGGTATTTAAGTTCATCATGGCATTGGTAGGTATATACAAAGGTAGAAAAATCTGGTATCATATTGTTGAGCTATATTTAACTGTTTCATTGGGAGTCCTCCTTTTATTCAAAAATAAGATGCCACTGCAATTTAACTTCTCTCCATTATGCACGTCATCCGTGAGAATATATGTATACACTAGTTCGCCCGTATTTGTTTTGTATTTTGCACGAATGTTGTCTTACATCACAGAAAATATATGATGATTGTCCCTTTAATAGTGGCTTATTTCACTGAGTATTATGGTCTCCAGTTTGGACCATTGTGTTGCAAACGGTGGCATTTCATTCTGTTTAATGGCTGAGTAACATTCTATGAAGTAAATGTCTTTGGTTAGATTTATTACAAGATATTTAAGGTTCTTCTTTGCTATTTTAAAAGGGATCTTTCTTACGATTCTTTTCAGTCGTGGAGTTATTTGTGTTTATTAGAGTCATTGACTTATGTTCATTGACTTTTTTTTAACCCTGCCATTTTGCCAAACTGTCTTATGAGTTCCAATAGTGTCTTTATTGATTTTTTTTTTAGTTCTTCTATATATAGAATTACATCGTCTGTGAACAGGGATAATTTTAATTCCTCATTTCTAATTTGAATTTCTTAACTTTCTCTTTCTTGCCCAATGGCTCTAGCTAGGAATTGCAATAATATGTTAACTAGAAGTGCTAAAGTAGACATCCTTGTCTAGTTCTAGATATTAGTGAAAAGTTTCTAGTCTTTCTCCATGCAGTTTGAAGCTGGCATTGGATTTCCCATGGATTGCATTGATTTGTTGTAGACCATTCCTTCTGTGCGTGTCTTGCTTAGGTACTGAGAGCAGTGAACTTTCCTTTCAGCCCTGCCTTAACTATGTCCTACAAGCTTTGTTGTGTTTGTGGTGGGGCCTTCATTCATTTCAAGAAATTTTTTATTTCCCTTTTGATTTCTTCTATAACCCATTGCACATTCAGTAGCATGTTGTCCAGATTCCAAGTATTTGCATAATTCCCGAGATATTTTGACTTGCTGGTCTTCATTTTCACTCCATGATTGTCTGAGAAAAATGCATGGTATTATTTTGATTTTTAAAAAATTGCTGAGTCTTGTTTTGTGGCCTACAATGTGATCAATCCTGGAGGGGATTCCATGTATGGATAAAAAAAAGAGTGTATTCTTTGTAGTATAAAAGCTTCTGTAGATATCAGCTAAGTCCATTTGCTCTGTTGTCTGGGTGAGTTCTGTTGTTTCCTTGCTGAGTTTCTGTCTTGTTGATTTGTTCATTGAAGTTGGTGGAGTGTTAAGGTTCTCCACTATTACTATACTGGGGTCTTTCTCTTCCTTTAAATCCATTAATGTTTGCTTCACATAGTCAGGTGTCCTGACATTTAGTGCATATACATTTATTATTGTTATTTTCTCTTGCTATCGTTATATGGTGCTCTTTATCTCTTAATGCTTTTCATGTTTCATTATTTGTTATTAGAATTGCAATACCAGCTAATTTTCCTTTCCATTAGCCTAGAATATGCGTTTCCATTCTTCTACTTTCACTTTCTACAAGTCTTTGGTGATGAGATGTGTTTCGTGTAAGTAACAAGTAACAAATAGATGGCTTCTGTTTTATGATCCAATCCACTAATTTATGTATTTTGATTGATGCATTTAGGCCATTTGCATTGGGAGTTAATATTGGCAAGGTAGTGTTTAGATCCTGGTACTTTAGCATTGGATTTCTCATTGTTTAATTTAGATTTCTTTCATGATTTTATTGAGATGTTCCCCACTTTTGTCTTCTTTGGATTTGGTAAACATCTTTTTTTCTCTCTCTTAGCACATCACTAGCAGCATGTATAGGACTGGTTTGGTTGAAATGAAGTCTTCCAGTTTTTGTTTGCTTTGCATGCCTTCTATTTTATTTTGAAATATGAATGAAGGCTTTGCTGGCTATGATATTCTGGGCTGATAGCTATTTTCATTTAGGATAATTCTATCCTGTTGTATTTTCTCTGAAAAATAAGCTGTGAGTCTGTTTGGTGTTCCTCTATATGTTATCTGATGTTTTTTTTTTTGCATGTATATCTAAGTACTTTTTCTTTATGTTCAACTGAAGAAGTCTTGATTATGATGTGCTGTGGTGAGGATAGCTTATAGTTGAGTCTGTTTGGGGTTCTCTGCCCTTCTTTTATTTGGCTTTCTCTTCCTTTCCCCATGTGGGGGAAGTACTGGTTTAGTATTATACTGAGTACATATTTCACTCCAGCTTTTCTTTCAAAGCATCCAGGAATTACTATCACCCTTGCGTTTGGCCTTTTGTTGGTGTTAATTCTTGGATGATATTCTTAACTTTATTCAAATTCTCTTTCAGATTTATGATGCTTGGGCATTTTCTTTTTCTTTTCTTTTTTAAAGATTTATTCATTTTATTATTACAAAGTCAGATGTGCAGAGAGGAGGAGAGACAGAGAGGAAGATCTTCTGTCTGATGATCTACTCCCCAAGTGACCACAATGGCTAGTGCTGCACCGATCCAAAGCTGGGAACCAGGAGCCTCTTCTGAATCTCCCACGCGGGTGCAGGGTCGCAAAGTTTTGGGCCGTCCTCAACTGCTTTCCCAGGCCACAAGCAAGGAGCTGGATGGGAAGTGGAGCTGCCAGGACTAGAACCGGCGCCCATATGGGATCCTGGCACGTTCAAGGCGAGGACTTTAGTTGCTAGGCCACGCCGCCGGGCCCAGATTATTTAAATTCTTAATTTGGTGGCTCCTTGATGTCTTTGTCAGCTAATTCTGAGATTGAAATCATCTTTTGTTCCTTTGTTGAGGAGCCATCCGTATCCTTACTCTTTTTACCTCTGTGTTTTTTGCCTTTGGTCATTGCAGTTCAAGTTAGTGGATTCTTTCCCTCAGAGCTGTTTTTATCTTTAAGTTTGTTGTGCATAGGCCGACAGATACACTACTGGACCTGTTCAGTGCCAAGTTCTCCATGTGTGTCGGTTGTGGCACTCCTTCTGGTGAGTTTCATCCTGGACTTCTTGCTGCACTGCTGCCATGGCCTCTGCTGGGCACTTGCCATGCCTCTGCTGCTAGGGCCATATAGGTCTTCTATTTCAGCCTCGTTGTGATCTCATGTCATGGCCACACCATTGTTGACTCAGCTTTTCTCTCGCTTATGGTGTCATCAAGAATTAGGGAGACACCAGCTGTGTCTTTTTGTGTGTGTGTGTGTGTAAGATTTTTTTTTGTATTAATTACATTGCATTATGTGACACAGTTTTTTAGGCACTGGGATTCCTCCCACCCCTTCATAAACCCCTCCCCCCATGGTGGATTCCTCCACCTTGTTGCATTACCACAGTTCAAATTCAGTTGAGATACTTTCATTGAAAGTATTTACCAAGCGTAAAGTCCAGCATCTAATTGTCCAGATAAGTTCAATGGTTTCTTGGGGAGACCATCTCTGGTCTGAAGGTAGAGCCGGCAGAGTATCATCCCAACAATTAAAAGCCCCAATATAACATCAGCAACAATTTGCAACGTTATGGAATTAACTGACATGATACTGAGTAGCCAGTATACCAGCTGTGTCTTTAAACTGGGTAACAGGCCTGTCAGCAAGCGCATCCTTGTTGTGGTTCTGCTCTGCACTCATTGTGTGTGGTGTATGAAATTATTTTTTTCTTGCCAGAACCTGCTAGCAGCTAGGTGTGGAGGCAACCCGGATCTGATTTTGGATGGGACCCATGGGATACCAAGTTGGTATCATTTTCCTGGTGGGATCAGAGAAATATGTTCCTGTATCAGATTATGCGGGAGATCCTCGGAAAGCCAGATGTGGGTTCTTCCTAGAATTAATGCATGGACAGCTCATTGTTATCCCCCAGGGGCTTTGCTGTTGACCTCAAAACAGCTCCCAATGTAGGTGCAGCTCTCTTGGTGCTGGTGGGGGCTGGGTTGCTAACTCTACCTCAAACCTACACCTGCCAAAGGGGCCCCGCCACTGTGTTTCAGCTGGTGATGGGATTAAAATACCACCAGTCTAACAACTCTATGGCTTGATTCACTCCTGTCTTCCCAGTGATCTCCCCTTCCCACCTGTCCAGTGGTGGAGCTCTGTTGCTCTCGGGGTATCTGTTCACTGCTGTGCCACTCAGCTGCCTCTGCTGCTTCCCATGTCATGGGTCCCTAGGTGTGTCTCCATTGTCGGCCTCCCTATTCCTGTTACCTGAAACCATTCCCTCTCTGCTCTGCTAATCCTTCTCCATCTGTTTTAACATGTCCTCACCCTATTCTAACATCTTGCTTTGCCCATACATACCCTGTGTTTTAGTTAAAAACACATATCAGAACTGGCTCTGTGGTGGAGCAAGCCAAGCCTCTGCCTATGGCACTAGCATTCTACGTTGGCCCCAGTTCGAATCTTGGCAGCTGCACATCCAGTCCAGCTCCAAACCAATGACTGGAATAGCAACAGAGTATAGCCCAAGTCCTTCAGCCTCTGCATCCATGTGGGAGAACCAGAAGAACCTCCTGGTTCCTGGCTTTAGGCCTGCTCGTTTCTGCTCGTTCTGGTCAACTGTGGAATAAGCCAATAGTTGGAAAGATTTCTGTCTCTCCTTCTCTTTCTGTAACTTTTTCAAATAAATAAATAAATAAATAAATAAATAAATAAATAAATCTCATACATCTCTTCCATACATACAGACTAATGCCTTATGTTTCAATTAAAAATAACCTTAAAATTATTTGTAAAATGTCATAATAATCACTTGATCCTGGAGTGCAGATGTTTTTCAGTGGAAGAAAAATCTACTTTATAAAGTTATCATTAAAATAAGTACTTTTAAATTTATTACAATGGAAAATATAGTTCCAATAAGGAATTTCAATTTTATGATACCATTCATTATGAGGGAAGAGATAGAACATTAACACACAAAAATATTTGTAACATAATCAAATGTTAGGTTGTAGATGTGTAGTGCACTAAAGCTTGCCTTTTGTAACAGTTTCTAATGGCTTAGAGATGGTCTTAAACATCTTACGGTATACAGTATCTTTATAGGGATGATTATTTAGTCCAAGCTCAACCTCTTGTCTTGTTTCTTTGCATTACCACAGGACAAAAATATGGTTTTTCTACCTAATACATTTCTTCATTAATGTTGAAGTGGGAACAGAGGAAGGGAGAGGCAGAGAGAATTTAAATCTACTAGCTCATTTATCAGATGGCCACAATGGCCAGCACAGGGCAAGGATGAAGAGAGGAGTGAGGAGCTTTCTCCGTGTTTCCTACATGGATGTAGGGATCCCATCCTGTTGGCCATCTTCACTACTTTCCTTAGGTCAACTGCACAGAGCTGGATCAGAAGTATGGCAGCCGAGACATGGATGGTACCTACATAGGATGGTGGCATTACAGGTAGCCATTTCACCTGCTGTACCACAATGTTAGTCCTAACCTCATTTATTATTAAATTAAAAAAATAGTGATATTAAATTTATCATCTTTAATGCTTGAATGTACAGGTCAATGGTAATAACACACAAAGACATGGCCACATAAAAATATATTGTGCAACAGATTTCTAGAACGCCTTACACAAAGAAGAAACTCCTACTCTTTTCTATAATCATTTGAAAAGATGTGCTCTTGGCAGCTGGATCAAGAATTCCTTTCAGAGAAATACTGTTTTTGTTTATGCAGCATTCACTGGGAAAGGTGAGCCCCTACATGTAGGGGTATTGGTGAGGCTGAATTGAAACAAGTCATCATTGGGTTTCTGTGAGGCAGGTGGAGAAAAGAAAGGAGGAGCAGAAGGTAGTATGAGTTTAGTGACCTCCCTTTCCATTGTTTTGAATATTTTGAGAAGAATTGGAGTTAGGTCTTGTTGAAAGGATTGAAATAATTCAGCAGTGAAGAAATCTGGTCCCGGGCTTTTCTTTGTTGGGAGTCTTAAATATTGATTCAGTCTTCATCTTAGTGTTTGGTACATTTAGATTTTCTGTGTCTTCCTGAATCAACTTTGGTAGAATATACATGTCTAAAAATCTATCCATTTCTTCTTTATTTTCCAATGTATTTGCATATGGCTGTTTGTAGTAGTAGCTCCTGATGATTCTTTGTGTATCTGTGGTGTTGGTAGTTATATTTTCTTTTTAATCTCTGATTGTATTGTATGTTCTTCCTCATTTCTTTTGTTTGGTTATTTGGGCCAATGGTGTATCAAGGTGCAGTTTTTGTTTTTAACTTTTTCAAAAACCTGGCTCTGCATGTCATTGATCTTTTGCATATTTTAAAATTTTGGTCTGTATATTTTTTGATGATGATGATGATTATCATTTTATGATGCAGTTCCACAGGCCCCTACGATTTCCCTTATTGTCTCCTCAATATCCTCCCCTCCCCCAATGAATTCCCCTATATCATTACTAAAGCACAGTTCTTCATACACAGTCATATGTCCATCATTGCGCACTTGGACAATGGCAGAGAGTCCAGCATCCTATTGTGAAATAGTAAACAGTTTCATTGGGAGTCCATCTTTAGATTGGAAGTAGAGATGAATACTGCATTGTATCTTTACATCTGGATATGTTAGTCTCCATTTCACAGTTACTGTACATCCTTTTAAATGAAAAGCCACAATACAAAATCAGCAATAGGAAGAAAAATAGAAATTTACAATGTCACTAAGTTAAATAACATGTTACTAGATATGACAGTCTCCATTACACAGCCACTACACATCCCCTTAAATGAAAAGCCACAAAACAAAATCAACAACAGAAAGAAAAAAGAAATTAACAACGTCGTGAAGCTAATATATGCTATTGAATGACTAATGTGTCACAGAAGAAATGAAAAAGAAAATCAAGAACCTTCTTGAAGAAAATGATGCCACTGTAATATCTATGAGTCAGTGAAGAATTTAATCAGAACAAAGTATCTTGAAGAGATGAAACCAAAAAAAAGTATCAAAATCCATGAGGTATAGTTTCCACTGATTTTTGTTTTTGAAATGAGTCTCCTGTAGGCAACAAACAGATGTGTTTTGTTTTTAATCCAGTCTACTAATCTGTGATGTTTGATTGAGCTTATGGCATTTACAATCAGGGTTATTATGTATGGGTGGTAATTTGGTCCTGTCAGGTTAGGAATGGCTTGTTCATTGATTTAGTCTTCTGTTGTCATTTTACTGGGATGTTCTTCACTTTTGCCTTTGCTTGTGCCACTCCCTCCAGTGAATTCCAGGTCTGGATTCTTGTGTTAAACTTCCACATGGTCTGCATAACCCCAGCTCCTGGCTATCAACTCTCCATCTCCTATTTTCATGTGCTATGGTTGCACAGCTGTGTGTGCTAACCTTTCTCCCACTTCCAGTTCAATCAATTCCCAGCATTGGGGAGACATCAGGTGTCGTAAATATCTGGGATTTTGGTGGTGCTGATATTGCTGGAACCTGCTGGCTGTTAGGTGTGAGGGCCACCTGGTCCTGTTTTGACCTTAGAATGCCAGTGTTGGAATTATTTTCCCTGAGGGACCAGTGCAGTGCACTAAATTGCAAGTGAATTTTTTCCTAGTCATTGCATGCATAGTTCCCTATTGTCCCTCCAGTTTCAAAGCTTTTGCCACACTGTATAAAATGGCGCCTGATGTGGCACACCGTTGGAGTTCTGGATCTGCTAGCTCTTAGGTCTGTGGGCTACTCAGACCTATTTTTGGTATACGTTGTAGTTTGCCAGAAATGAGTTTGCTCCCAGGTTAGTGCATACACAGTCTTCTCCACACAACCTTGCCTCCCTACAAAAAATGACACCTGTTGTGGCCCTGATGGAGCTCTGGGCTGTGTGATCCACCCTGTTTCTATACTGCCTGTTTGGGATCTGCTGTTCTGTCTCTGCTCTTGGTCAAGTCAAACAAATCAGCAGGATGGACAGTTCTGGAGTTCTCCTGCATTGTCAGTGAACTACCCTTTCCACCTGGCTGCTAGTGGAGCTCAATTTACTACTTGCGAATGCTGTTAGGTCATCTGGTTACTGCAACATTTCATCTTTGTCTTCATTAGTTTCTTGTGTCCATCGGTCTTTAGGTGCTCTTCTGCCATTGGTCTGTCTTCTCCTGTTTTCTGGAATGCACCATCTCTGTGTCACCCTGGCTAATGATTCTCTTATCTATTTAAATGTGATCTTACCCTACTCTGCCATCTTCATTCTCCAACTGCCTGTCTCTTACTTATGGTGAACTCAGACAACTGCTTTAATCTGGCTGTGTCTTACTTGTAATGAAGAGATATAAAACCTTGTAAGGTTTTAGGGAGAGCTGAGTGAGTTAGTTGAAGTAGATGCTGAGAGCAGTGCTGTCCCTATTCACCATTCAGTAAATAGGAGCTATCATTACTGTTCTTTGTTCCTTACGTAGACACTGATTGGAAGACATAGGGCTGAATGCTGAGATTCAGTGGGTTGGACTGTTGTTTTGTTTGATTCCCAGCACTTGTTCCATCTAGCTTTCTGTCAGAGTGTCCTGCTGGGCACCTGTCTTGCACCATAGAGATTCATATGTAGTTCCGGGTCTTCTGTGTCCTGAGGCCATTGAACATCCCTGCCTCTTTCTCTTTTCCTACCTCTGTTTCTCTCTCTCTCTGACTTGTCCTACAGACTTCTCTCTCTGCTTCTCTCTCTCCCTCTCTCTGCCTTTCAAATAGATGAAAATAAAGAAGTGAGTATCTTAAAGAAGAAAAGAATGTGAACACAGAAGCCTATGAACATGTTGCTCAATCTGCTGAACACAACATTGTTTCCCAATGCCTCAGCTTCTTTCTCTGGCATCAGAACTTCACACACAGTGATTGTATTCAATCAGTCATCTTGATTTCTGCTCAGAATTTTCTGCTGCATTCACATTTTCAAGTGGGTAACTTGGCAAGTTTTTCCCTCCATATACTCACTGACTTGTTTCTGTGACTTCATGTAACCTTGTTCTTTTAAAACCCAGTATCAGTCATTTAATAATTCAGTGTTTAAGGTAGTTTATGAAATGAAAGTATTCATACTGTGAGGATAGCTGTCACACCATTTCATGTGGGTATAATACTGCTGCTGTACTTGTCAGAAAACAAATCTTTGGCTGCCTTTCAATTCTTCTAATAGCCCGAAGGAGTTTTTCCTCATGATTTGGG
Organism: Ochotona curzoniae; assembly: GCF_017591425.1. Taxonomy (NCBI): domain Eukaryota; kingdom Metazoa; phylum Chordata; class Mammalia; order Lagomorpha; family Ochotonidae; genus Ochotona; species Ochotona curzoniae. The sequence goes on from NW_024466502.1 coordinate 15,189,510, forward strand.
CTGCTTAAATTTGTTTGTAGTTCTAAATAAAGATGTGTACCTATCCCGGATTTTAATGCCATTCTTTGTAGAAAGTTATTTGTTTATTTACTTTGATAAGCTTCAAAGAAAAATGATAAATGCAGATATCAATGTAGTTTATGAAGAAAATACTAGGAAGGTTTGTAACATTGCCTACTTTCATTTTAAAAGCTATTCTGATTTTATTTAAAAAGCAGAGAAACTGAGAAACCTTCCAGGAACTGTTTCATTGCCCAGACGCCCACACAGCCAGGGTTGGGCTGGCCAAAACTGGGAGACAGGAGTTGAGTCTCGCATACAGGTGACAGAGATTGAAGCACTGGGACTTGAACCAGCATTCTGATGGAGGATGTGTGTCCCAAATGACATCTTAATTTCGGCACCAAATGCAAACCCCTCTTAGTTTCATAACATGTGAATTTTATTCAACATGGAGTATCTATTGGAACATAGTTCAATAGAAGGGAATTCAGGTTATCTCCACATTCAGTTTGTATTCCGCTGACCTGTGCTCATTGAAACGGTTGACTCTTGTGTGAGAGAGTCCAGGTATCTTGTAAAGGTGAGCAGGATGTTTAAAATACTTATAGGTGGATTGGAAACATTTGGCAGTTAAATTTTCTCAGTTGTTAGATTTGGAAGAAATGTGAAGAGCTGTAACTGTATTTGCAATGTGAAAAATTATAGTGGATATGGAAAGTAATCTAACTGATCAAGGCAGAACTCATCAACAGGAAACTATTTTCTTTTAAGCACCCCTTGCTCATTGGAGCTTAGCCACTCCTTCGAATTAAGTGTCCATCAGGAGGCACAGCCTCTTCGGATATTCCCTTGTTTATACTGTCCATCCACTTCCTGGACTTTCCTCCCAGAATTTTCAGCAAATTGGAATGAAATGTTATCTTTTGGCATCAAACTCTCAATATTTTTATAGTAAAATATTTGTAATTGGCTCTTTGTTTTCACTTTTTCGTGAATACAGTATACAGTCTAACAGCACAGACTAGTCATATCTTTTTGATGAGTTAAGAAAGGTGTGGATTCACTTGTGCTCATGTTATAAATGAGGCATGATCAGATTTTTTTCCAGTCAAGTATAATTATACCACAAACATCTTAGTGATGTCTGGAATTGTCTTCTGCTGTTCTTACCCGTGTAATCTTTTAAGATCAAACTCACAGTACTATTTGTCTGCAGGAGAGATTTTGATCAACTTGTAGCTTTTGTTTATTTTGAATCCTATTGGACTGGAAAGAATACGCATCATTCTTGAAGTCAGCATCTCAAAAGATGAGTTTGAAATTAATGAAACGTACGGCTGAAAGGAACATTGTTTTGCATTTTTATTCACTGTTTTGCTTTTGGAAAGACTGTGGGTAGAGTAATGTACTAAAATAGGTTATACCCTGTTGTAAAAATTATATGGAATAAATAAATGTAGCAAACAGCTCACTTCTCCAGTGGCAGATGTAGCTATTTGCCATTAGAGAAGTACAGAAATACAAGCTAATGGTGTGTTTTCTTCTAGCATCTGAAGGTAATATCCTCTTTCATTGTTATAAAATTTGCTATCAGCCTAATTGTTGATCTCTTAATAATTAGCATGTCTTGTTCTCTGGTTGCTTCGTGTGTTGTATCTACTGTTTGAACGTGGTTTATCTGTCTAGCTAGTTGTTAGTATTAGTTATTATCTACAAAACCATCTGTTACTCCTGACATGTTCTTTTGTGTTTTGTTTTATGGATGAGAGCTGATTATTTTATCAAGTTCAGGAACGTCCTGAACCTGTCTTTTTAACATTTTTTTTTTTTAATATTCCTTCTGTTATCATGATTGGGAAGTCTATTTAGCTGGATGTTAGATCTTTCCAGTCTTCTTTGGCTCTTAAATTGTCTTTTGTTTTTCTTCTGATATATATGAGATACTTGCAATAACTTTCCCAGATCCACCCTATATTTCTTTTGTTAATTTTGTTTTATATTTTGTTTTGCTTACTGTTAGTTTCCTATTAGAATTTAACTTCGCGATTATGTATTTTAAAGTTTTAATGGTTTCCTTTTTTTAACAAATGACATGCAGTGTATTTTAGTCACACTCATTTTAGATGTTATATTTAAGAATATGGCCACACAGAATCGCACTGAAGTTGTCCTTTCTTCTGGAAGACTGTAATTTTTATCTAATAGCCCTGCAATGAGTCCATTACCACAATGCTTATTGTTTCCATCTCTACAATCCTGTTTTCTTTTTTAAATAACATTTTTATTTATATGAAGTGAACAAATTTCACGTAATTGACAATAAAATTTCAGTGGCGTAGTGATCCTGCCCACCCTCCTCTCCTCCTGCCTGCTTTGCTCGCCAAGACTCTTTCTATAGCTTTTTATTTTCAAATGGCATACTTTCACTTCACTTTGCAATTACAGGCTTAACACTCCATTAGGTGAAAAAACATCAGCACATAACAAGTAGAATAACAACAACAAAAATCCTATATTCCTCAAGAGCATTGACAAAGGCTGTAAAAACTAAACATGTTTCAAATGTCTAGCTTTCCTGCATCCTTTGCCTTGTTTGTACTCTATGCACCATACTACAGATCAGGGAAAACATCTTTTGGGTGCTGGCTTGTTTCGCTGAGTGTAAAGGTTTGCAGTTGCATCCAATTTGTGGCAAAAGATAAGGTATCATTCTTTTTTTAAATGCCTGACCTAATACTCTTTAGTATATACGTACTACATTTCTTTCTTTTTTTTTTAAGATTTATTTATTTTTATTTGAAAGTCAGATTTTACAGAGAGAACTCTTCCATATACTGCTTTACTCCTCAAGTGGCTGCCTTGGCAAGATGAAGGCTGATCAAAGCCAGGAGCCTCTTCAGGGTCTCCAGTGTGGGGAACCTAAGAACTTGGGCTATCTTCTTGCTGTTTGTCCAGGCCATTAGCAGAGGGCTGGATTGGATGGGGGAGCAGCCAGAACATGAACTAGCATCCATATGAGTGCTGGTGCTGAAGGAAGAGGGTTAGCATCCGTGCTAATGTGCCTGCCCCATAGCACATTTTCCTTATCTAGGCATCAGTTGATCCGCATTTGAGTTGATTCCGTATCTTAAGTGTTGTGAATCAAGCTGCTATAAACATGGGAGTACAGATAACTCTCCTATGCCAATTTCATTTCACTTGGATACATTGCCAGTGGTGGAATGGCTGGATTATATGGTTGATCTCTTCAGATTTCTGAGGAATCTCTGTACTGCTTTCCATAGCAGTTTTACTAATTTACATTTTTACCATCTGTGGATTAGAGATCTGGTTTTGCCACATCTTAACCAGTGTTTATTGTTTTCTGATTTCTGTATAAATGCTACTCTGATTAGGGTGAAGTGAAACCTCGTTGTGGTTTTTATTTGCATTTATTTGCACTTCATAGCTAGTAATCATAAGCATTTTTTCATTAGTCTGTTGTCCATTTGTATTTCATCTTGTGAAAATTGCCTTTTCATGTCCTTTATCTATTTCCTAACTAGGTTGTTCATTGTTTTTTTAAATCCATTATCAGCTGCATACTTTGCAAATATTTTCTCCCATCTTGTTGGATTCCTCTTCAATTTGTTCATGGTTTTCTACTCAATCGAGACGTTCTTAGCTCAATGTAATTCCAGCTGTCTATTTTTGTTTAATTTCCTGTGATTATTTTTTCCCCCAAGAAGTCTTTGCCTATACTTATGTATGTTTTTGTTCTAAGATTTGTTTTATTTTATTTATTTTTATTGGAATATGAGATATACAGAGAGGAGGATAGACAGAGAGGAAGATCTTCCGTTTGTTGATTCACAGCCCAAGCAGCTGCAATGACTGGCGCTGAACCGTTCTGAAGCCAGGAGCCCAGAGTTTCTTTTTGGTCTCCCACATGGGTGCAGGGTCCCAAGGTTTTAGGCCATCCTATAATGCTTTCTCAGGCCACGAGCAGGGAGGTGGATGGGAAGCAGGGCTGCCGGGATTAGAACCAGTGCCCATATGTGGTCCTGGGCATGCAAGGCGAGGACTTTAGCCACTAAGCTACGCCGCCAGGCCCTATACCTGTGTTTTACAGCTTTTCTGTTGTTTTCCTCTAGTAATTTGATGATACTAGTTTACTTATATAGATACTTGTTCTATTTAGAGGTGATTTTTTGTATAAAATATAAGGAAGGAGAATTGTTTCATGTTTCTGTATGCACAGATCCAATTTTTTCATCACCAGTTGTTGAAGAGCCCTTGCTTTCTCCCCAAGTTGCTTTCAATGTGCTTGGCAAATGTTACTGGCCATAGATGACACTTTCTGAGATTTTTATTCTCTTCCCCTTATTTTTTGTGCTAGCATCCAGCTATTTGCTTATAACAAGCACATAGTTCATCTTGAAGTCTAGTATTGTTATGCCTACACCTTTGTTTTTGTTGTTTAAGATTACTTTAGTTATTTGGGATCTCTTGTGTTTTCATATGAATTTTGGCATCTTTCTTTTTCTAGGTCTGGGAATAATGTTGGTATTTTGATTGGGATCAAGTTAAGTTTGTAAATTGCTTTTAGTAGTATGGACAATTGATAATGCTAGTTCTTACCAGTCTAACAACATGGAAAAATTTTCCATTTTTGGTGTCTTATTCTATTTTTTCTTTCTTTTGTAATTTCCTGAGTAGAGTCCCTTACCTCCTTGTTTAAATTTATTCCAAGCTATTTAATCTTTTGCAGCTATTGTGAATGAGACTGACTTTGTTGATCTGCGTGGATTTCATATCCTGTTACTGTATCAAACTCTATGAGTCCCACTGCTCTCTTAGAGGAGTCTCTTGGTTCCTTTGTGTACAAAATCATGTTATCTGCAAACAGGTACAGCTTGATTTTTTGCTTTATGATTTGTGTCCCCTTTCTTTCTTTCTTTTTTTTTTTTTCTTGCCAAATGGCTCTCTGTAAAACTCCCAGGACTGTACAGAATAGCAGTGGTGGCAGTGGTTGTCCTAGTCTGGCTCTGGATCTTAGCAGGAATGCCTCTCACTTCTGCCCAGTCAATAGAATTCTGGTTCTGGGTTGTTGCTGTTTTACCTCGATTGTGTTGAGGAATGTTCCTTCACTATCCAGTCTGCTTAATAGATTTTTTTCTTTTAAATCATGGAAGAATGTTGTATTTAATCAAACGTTTTCTTTCTATCTATTGAAATAATAATGATTATTTCCTTCAGCTTGTTAATGTGAGGTATCACATTTATTGGTCTGGGTATGTTGTACCGTCCATGCTTTCAGGGGTATATTTCACTTGTTCTGGGTAGTGATCTTTCTGATGTATTGTTGGATTCAATCAGCTCATATTTTGTTGAGGATTTTTGCATGTATTTTCATTAGAGATATAGGTGTATAATTCTCTGCCATTGTTGTATCTTTCTCTAGGTTTTGGAGTGAAGGTGATATTGGCCTCATAGAACGAATTTGGGAGGCAGGCCTCCTTTTCAATTTTTTTTTTTTTGTTAAACTTTTATTTTGAATTTTTAAATTTTATGGTACAGTTTCTTAGACACTGGGATTCCCTCACCCCCAAACTCCTACCCCCTGGCAGATTTTGCCCACATTGCTACAATAGTTTGTTCCTTCATAAGGAGTCATGATTCCATCATTCTGTTATTCAAGTGTGCCCTGGCATTGCTGGTACAGGCAAGGAATTTGAGTTAGTTCTCAAAAGGTTCGGCAGAATTCAGCAGTGAAACCATCTAGTCCTGGGCTTTTCTTTGTTGGGAGAGCCTTTAGCTGACTCAGAATCCATTTTGGTTATTGACTTCTTTAGATTTTATATGTCATAATGACTTAATGTGGGTAGATCACAAGTGTATGGAAATCCATCCACTTCTTTCGGAGTTTTCCATTTGTTGGTATATAACTGTTTGTCATAATTCTGGATGATCCTTTGTGTATATGTGGCATCTTGTTTTATCTTCCTTTTCACCCCTTACTTTTATTGATTTGAATCTCCTCTTTCTTTCTTTCTTTCTTTCTTTCTTTCTTTCTTTCTTTCTTTCTTTCTTTCTTTCTTTCTTTCTTTCTTTCTTTCCTTCCTTCCTTCCTTCCTTCCTTCCTTCCTTCCTTCCTTCCTTCCTTCCTTCCTTCCTTCCTTCCTTCCTTCCTTCCTTCCTTCCTTCCTTCCTTCCTTCCTTCCTTCCTTCCTTCCTTCCTTCCTTCCTTCCTTCCTTCCTTCCTTCCTTCCTTCCTTCCTTCCTTCCTTCCTTCCTTCCTTCCTTCCTTCCTTCCTTCCTTCCTTCCTTCCTTCCTTCCTTCCTTCCTTCCTTCCTTCCTTCCTTCCTTCCTTCCTTCCTTCCTTCCTTCCTTCCTTATTAGTTGGGCCAATGAAGTGCCAATTGTTTATTTTCTTTAAAAAACTCAATTCCTTTGTCAGAATGCAGTCCCTGCAGGTGAGTATAACAACCAAGACTGGGAGCAGCCCAGACCATGCTGTGTTATAGTACCTGCTGGCATGCATATGGGTCAGCTCTGGGGCGGGCAGGCAGGGCCAGTTCATAACATCCACTGGCAGATCTGAGAACTGGGACAGGGTGCAGGACAGACCAGGTCAGGCCACAACACCAGCCAGTCCACATTCAGGTCTAGAACTGGGTTCTGGCTAGACTGGACTAGGTTGCAGCACCCACCAGGAGCTGAAACTGGGGGCAGGCTGGACAGAGCCAGGCTGATGCACCCACTGGTGTCTGCCAAGGTGATGCAAGCCATGCCAGTCTGGTGATGGTGCCGGGTCTGTGAGCATGGGAGTGAGGGTCTTGCAGGGCTCTGGTTGCCTGGTGTGGGTCCTTGGGCCCACTTGCATGGTGGATGGTTTGTCAGTAAGCCCCAGGGGCAGGGGGTTCCAGTGGAGCTTGGGTCACCTAGTCCATGTCCTTGTACTTTCCTGTGCAATCAGTACCAGTTTCTTTGGCCCTGGGGGTAGAGGGTTCTGGTGGGGATTGGGTCACCTGGTCTGGGTCCTTGGGTCCACCTGTAAAAACTCACCCTCTTCAGTGGAAAGGATGGATCAGTGGACTACAGGTCCTGATGCACAGGGGGAGGATATGGCAGTCCATTGGAACCTGGCACTGGCATCACAGCAGGGGAAAGAGAACAGAACAAATTGGATAATTACCCCAGCCAAATGATGACAGCAAAAACGGGGGGCAAATGGAGACTCTGAGATTGACTGTGTCAGCCAATGGGCATTGTAACGTTTTCCTCATCCATGGATCGGCAAGACTGAGAGCATTTCAGGACTACCAAAACCCCTTGGGCAGAGCCCTCGAATTGTGTACCACATCAGGACCCTGGGTTGATATCGGGTGGCCATTAACCATCTCTGGGTACTAGGGCAGTTGGGAGGCTGGGTATGGCTTCTCCCCTTTATCTTTCCTTCCTCCAGATACAGGAAGAACAAATAGCAAATTTGGAAACAATGATAACACCTACTCTCCCCTAAACCTCGATCCTTCCCACTCTGATCAACTATGTAGACATCATAAAAAATTTAAAAATGTATACAAATCCATCATGTATATTTATTTCTAATGGTAATTCATTGAATACTTTGTAATTAATTAATCTCATTCCCTTACTCCTTTCCCTGACACTGAGAGAATGAATATGTAGCACTGTCACATTTTAGCTGCAGGTGGGGTACCTCAGTTGACATGTCCAGGAGAAGATTTACAGAAAGAGAGTGTTATGGGTTCCATCTTCTCAATCACAGTATATTCCTTGGGAACCAGAAACTGAGTTTCTGTCTTATTAAATTCTGATACACAAGTGCTTTCTGCTTAGCTTCCTTCCATGGATTTCAAGAACACTCAGCGTGCCTGAAATTTAGCCCTTTTTGCATTGTGTGACTCAGGTATTATCAAATTGTATTACAGCTTTCTGGGTAGTTTTTATTGTTCTCACTGGATTGTAAATTTCTCAATGGCAAGGATAGCTGTTTTGATTATTACTGAAAGTGGATCTGGTGCTAAGTACAAATTGAGGAATGAATTAGGCACTTGCTTACTATATTTCTAACATAATATCATATTACGAAAGCAAATAAGATAAGGAAAAAGCCAGGTAAGTATTCCAGAGAAATGGGTAGTAAGAAATAAGGTTGTTTTCTATTGACGGGGGAGAGGAAGAGTGCCATGTGTTAGCCTCATGAAATATGCTTATTTGGAATTTCTTACAGTTTAACCAAGGAGTAAACTGGAATAAGCTCACTTATTTCTGCTGTTATTACACCTTGGTGTTGTACATACTCCAGTTCTTTACTCATCTTTCACAAGGTTAACAGGGCGATTTGCAATGGTACAGAATGTTCTTCCAGTGCTATGAGAAGAATGTGTGTTGGTAACTCCCATTAGCATTTATCAAAGTTTATATGTACTTAAGTCTATGTAAACAAAATGCTTCAAATTCATGTTTCTTACAAACCTTGTTTATCATTAATCATTGCACTATGTAAATTATACAAAATATACATGCAGTAAAACTGTATTTGCTGTTTAGAAATGTCAACAAAGGTTAAGTTTATATAATCTGCTACCTGCTTAATACCTACAAAGGCAATGCTGCTGGGGATACCGAGATGTCTTCCATTATATTAGAATTGTATGAATAAAAACCCAAATCTTTTAAATCATAAGCTTCATAATGTGTTGGTTGGCCTAGAATAGGATAAATTCAGACAAATAATGATGGTGCCAAGAGTTGTGTACATAAATATTCTTCCTTGAAAATGTTTCCAATGTACTGTTAAACTGCCAAGGTGAAATAATTTAACAGGTAAAGCAGTGAATAAAGGGCCAAGGGTCACTGAATTTAAATTCTTTCTCCATTCTCACTTTAATAAATGATCCTGAACCGTTTGGGCCCTTCCAAAGTCAAATTCCTACTTTGTGAAATGGGGAACAAACAACTGTGTATTTGATGGGCTTTATGATCAAGGTTTATGGTTCTAAAATTATGAAAATTTGGAGTTGGTATTAAGATGTAGAGGTTTGTAACATTTTTGACTTTGTCAGTTTGGGCTGCTGTAACAAAATACCACAAACTACGTGAGTTTATATAGAAAAATCTAACAGGGTTACAGAGAGGAAGAGTCAGAGGAATCTTTGATTTGCTAGTTCACTCTCCACACAGCCAAAATAGCCAGAACTATAACAGACCATAATAAGGGCCCAGAATGCCATCTGGATCTCCCGCCCAGATGAAAGGGCCTCAAGTGCTTGGACCATCATCTGCTGCCGTCCCAGACACCTTAGTAAGGGGCTGGACTGTGAGTGTAGTAGCTGGGACTCAAACTGATGCTCACATGGCCTGCTGATAGTGCAGGTAAGTTAGCCTGCTATGCCAAGTAGCCAGACCCTCTGTGTAACTTTTAGATGAGAGATAACAGAAGTTTATTTCTTGCAATCTGGAGGCTATAAGTGTAAGATTAAAAGCCTGTCAGTTCAGTGTCTGATGAGAGTCCACATTCTGGTGCATAGAAGGTTGGTCTCTGGCCAAGTTCACTCATGCTGTAAGGTACAGTAGTCTCCCTTGGGCCTATTCTATAAGGACACAAATCTCAATCAAAAGGCCCCATCTTCATGGCCTAATCACGTCTCAAAGACCCCCATCTCTTAGCGCCAGCACCTTGGTGGGGGGGTGAGGATTTCAATGCCAAAGTTTATTTGAGAAGAGATAAACATAAGAGCAAAACAAGAACCGATTACAAGGAAATTGGTTTACATTTATTATAAACTTTTACACCATATGTGTTAATTCATTTGTCATAATATTTCTTACTATTCCTTGACTGCTTGCTGTTATGACAATGCCGTAATTGCTATAGTTCCATGTTTATGCCTTGTAATAGATCTTTGAAGCAGGTGTTATTGTTCTCATTTTAATGAGAATGGTGTTAAAACAAGAGGTGTGAGGAAGAGAGCCCAGCTTGAAAGATGGCAGACCCAGGGTCCAAGTGTGTGTGACTGTAAAGCCAGAAGCTTGGGCTCTGACACTCTGTTCCATGCTGTCTGTATGCTTTGCCGGTGAGAATGTAGTTGGCTGAAGCAATATGTGGGACTGCAATGAGAGCCTTGGTGTGTTTAATGAGCAAGCCTGAGCAGTAGCTATTACTTATTCGCTGTTAATATGAAGATTCTTTATAGTTTTTGTGGCATTGTTCTCTTGGGTTAGTGGCATAATTGAAGTTAATATTTGCTGTATTCCCCACATTCTTGAATACCAGAAACACAATTTTGCAAATAGATTCTACTTTATGGGATGTGCAGGTAGATTATGTGTCAAAGGTGAAACCAGTTGCATTTACATTTCTTAGAGTTTTATTCATTATTGCTTAAATGAAGTTAGGATAGCAGGGTTTCTATATTATCATCTTTGTTTTCTTTCATTTTTTTTCTTACTACAGTAACTGATATATTTTGTCCATGCAGGATCTAGGGGCAAATTTTAGTTTTTGGAATTTTGTAAATATCCCACAAATATTTTTGAATGTTGACGAAGACTCAGTAAATACTTTGATTTTACAACTGAATTGTTCTACTCTGTTGCATTACTATTAAACTGGCAGATATACAAGAAAAAAATTAAACGTAGTGACCAACATGCTTTCCTTGATTGGATCATCACATTTTGTTCATTAGGGAGAAAATACAAAATGTTGGTAGGAACAAATTTGGTAGCTCCACGCACTCAGAACTTCAGTTAGTTTAGTTGGTGAAACTGCTCAAACAAGTCACGCCAACGTCCAGAGAAATGTCATGCATGGCATTCACAGAGAACAAGAGATGGCCAAGCAGTCAAGCCGTGAGGTAGACTGACTCGCAGTAAGAAGATGGTTTCAGGGAGTGAAGGATTTCAGGGGGAATGGATTTACTTTGCATTCTGCCTTCACTTACGTGCTGCTCTCTTAAGGTAGCTATAGAGTGCTAGGATGGTTTATCACTTCAGCTGCTCTGTGATTTCTTGTGGCTAAGGAAGGACTGAGCAGGTTCCTTTGGGGTTGATTTTAGCTGCAGCAGCAGCAGTTACATCCACTCTCTTGCCTCCAGTCACACATTATGGGAACCTTCTGGTTGGTTCCGATGTGTCTTTACCCATCCAGAAGCAAAGTTTTCAAAACCTATCACTGAATGTTGTGTTTTTGGCCTCTAAATGCTGGTAGAAGTAACTCAACATATTTTTTTTCTTTAGAACCTAAGTAAAAGAATGTATTGTCTATTTCAAAAAGTTATTTCTTTTTGTTTGAAAGGCAGATTTACAAAGAGGGAGCGACATAGAGATCTCCCAGCATGCTGGTTCGCTCCCCAGGGAGCCACAATGCCTGGGACTAGGCTGATCTGAAGCCAGGAGTCCGGTGCTTGCTACAAGCAGAGCTTGAGGCTTTGGATTGTCTTCCACTGCCTTCCATGGCCACTAACAAGGAGTTGCATTGAAAGTGGAGCAAACCAGACAAACTGATACTCCTAGGAGATGCCAGCATTGCAGTTGGAGGCTTAATTTGCTGCACCTGCCCATTTTTTGGTTTTAACCTAGTGAACCCTGTATTTAAGTCCTGATTTGTAGAATTGTAATATAATTAATTTGTATCATGTAAAGTGAGTAAATTTGTAGAAATTTTTTCTGCAATAATAGGGAAACACTTATGATATGTTAGGGACCATGCAATGTGTGTTTGTGTGGAATGTCACACAACAACTACACACACACAAATTTGCATTATTGCTTCTATTATGCAGATGAGAAAAACCAAAGGTTGAGGAGTTTAAGTAACTTAGATAAATCATCTATCTAGTAAATGATACTGTAGCTGAAATTCATATTGGGTCTATACACCATGCATCTACAAAGTGTTGGGATTGCTTTACCACCTCATAACAAGGAATTTAAAAGCAGTGAACTTCAGATGAAACAAACTTTGTCATGTTCTTTAATTTCTGCTGAAATTAATTCATTTTTCCTGTTATAGTGTTATATATATTATAGGCAACAACATATGGTAATTGGATGAATGAATAATAGTTGGAAAAATGAGTAGGACATAGGTTTCTCTCAATAAATTTATGATTATGTATATTGCATTGTTATAAATGTGTATACGTAAGTACCAGCATTTTTGAATTATAAAAACAATGTTAGTGTCACAAAAATTATAAATTCCAATAGGATTGATTGTTGCATTTATGACATTTGAAGTTATAATTATAAGGTATTTTGGGGGGGTGTATTAAGGAGTCTTTATGAACAAATCTTGTTGATAACAGGGCCACTAGAAATTATCAAATCAAAAGTTTATCTGGCATTCCAGTGTGAATGGAAACCCTGAGAGGAACAAATGGTCATTCCCTGAAGTCCATCCGCTAAACCGAAGACCTGTGTCCCAGCTTCCCCAGCAATGTCAGTTATCCTAAGAGACATGCAGCAGACAACCTGGATGTATGTACAGCGCTGCAACATTCAGCTTTTTCTAGGTTCTCTGTTAACATTCTATTACTGCTAAGCCTCACCTATCTTGGAACTCTTGAAAGTACACAAATTAAAAATACAAAGCATCTTAGCATTAACATCTTCACTGACTCTCCCAAGCAGTGGATGGAGGGTGAGGAATACAGACATAGAGGGGTCATGCTCAGGGGCCACCTGTCCTTGGAGTCTGTCTGCAGGAATCCAAAGAACAATTTGGTACTCAGGGGGCCAAGAGTCAGAGTGCCAGAGTGAGGGACGCATGGGACCAAGAGAGCAATCCCCTCCCTTACATGGGTATTTTTGGGTGCTTTCATGGGGCTCCCTTTCTTTCTTAGGTTCCAGGTGATTATTATAGGTGAGCATCACAGGTGGGCAAAAGGGAACACCTAGGTGGTGGGAGGAGTCACTTCCAAGCTCATGACCCTGAACTAGCTGCCTACTCCACAGCAGTCTCCACTCAGAGACTTCCTACCCTTAATCTTAACAGTTGCTGAGAGATGCAGAATTATATCTTCTGTAGCTGCTTCCGGCTGATTATGGACACAGGTACCGCCTTTCTTGGGTTTGAAGGTCTCTTCCTACCTCATCTAGTGGATTCACCTCCCAAGCTGGATAATTTTCAGTCAATGCTAATGGCTGTGCCCGGCCACAGGGTCTGCATTGTCCTGAGTAATTGCTGGATTCTGATATCGACAGTTTTAATTAGTATGAACAAAATTGGAACAAAACAAATAAATGCTCTAAGGCCTGTCAGTTATCCATAATTGTTTTACAGAGTGTCCACAGATTTGAATGTTTGCTATAAAAATGGCTTTTTTTTGGGCCCGGCGGCGTAGCTTAGCAGCTAAAGTCCTCACCTTGAACGCCCAGGATCCCATATGGGCACCGGTTCTAATCCCAGCAGCTCCACTTCCCATCCAGCTCCCTGCTTGTGGCCTGGGAAAGCAGTGGAGGACGGCCCAAAGCCTTGAGACTCTGCACCCGCGTGGGAGACCAGGAAGACATTCCTGGTTCCCAGGCTTCGGGTCGGCGCAGCACCAGCCATTGCGCTCACCTGGGGAGTGAATCATCGGATGGAAGATCTTCCTCTCTGTCTCTCCTCCTCTGTATATCCGACTTTGTAATAAAAATAAATAAGTCTTTTTAAAAAATGGCTTTTTTTTTTTTTTCCAATTGCAGGGCTTCAGTTAAAGGAATTAAGTTCAGCCTGAGCTACTGTTAATTGGGTGAAGTCCGCAGTGGCATAAACCTGTCTTTCTGACTCCCTCTTTTATGTAGCTACCGACAGCAATAAACCGATCAACATTTGGATTCTCTAGAGGGTCATCCTGTAGCTGTGGTGCTTAAACCTCCTGTGGCTGACGTCAAGGCAGCTTTGTCGCTTTCTCCACCAGGATTGCTGTAGCAGCAACTGCTCCTAGGCGCACAGGCCACCTATAGCCACTGTGTTTAGCCAGTTAGAAAAACAGACCACTGGTTGTGCAAGTGTACCAAACTTCTGAGTCAGTAATCTTAGGGTCCATGTTCTGAAAACATAACAATCGACTTAGACTTACAGGAAATCAACTTTAGGGAATTATGAAAGGTAACAAACCTTCAAAGCAAAGGAGCTAAATATTCAAACAGTGTTTAAGTGTATTAAGAGTTATTTTAGTAGTTCTGGTTATGTCTGAAGTTACAATTAAATGTTATTTTTAAGAAGTGATTCATAGGTCATGTGTGCTTTGTTTTTATACTTAATGTCTAATAAGTATATTCAGTAATATTAGAGAGATTAAAGTGTAGGGAATATGTATAAATTTAGATATTCATGTTGTTCATTAACATACTAAAAATTTCAACATTAAAAAGGAAATTAAAGGAACTGTTTTTTCAGACAAGATTTTCATTTTATTTTTTAAAATTGCCAATAGAATAGAGAATGATGAAAGTGTCTAATTAAACCACATTTGTTTCATTTGTAATTTCTCTAATATTTGGTACAAATTTATAGATAAATGATAATAAATATCCAATCATTTTTCTTAGGTAGTCTTTTTTACATATGAGTCTACTTTACATGACTACTGGATGCCCTAAGGAGTGACAAATATGCTACTGAAAATTCAGTTTCATCAGATGTCAGTTGCCATTGAATTGGAATGAGGACCTGTAAATAAGCTCTTTATGTAACCAAAATAACGCTATTGTGCATTTCCTCCCAAATATTTTGTTCACATTTAAGTAAGAACTCCAAAGTAAAAATAGACAATTGTATTAACTGAAAAAGCAGTGCCTGCCTTCTAATTAAGATGAGAAAAAGCCAATATTTAGCAATAAAATAACCAAAGCAAATGGAGACTGTCATTGTGCATTTAGCAGAAATTTGAGGAGTTAAAAACAAACAACTCAAACTTTACAATAATTTATGAAATATTTTAATATAACATATAGATTTATTTCTGATCCCTAAAATTGTTAATGTATTCTTGCATACTTATCTTTTTGTGTGATACTCATATAATAATACGATTGATCATGCTTATTTAAATGTAATATATTGTGGTTTAAGTTATAAGAAATGTAAGCAAAGATAGCGTTACAGAATCAAAGGACCATGTAATTGTTTAATATATCAAATATCTTGATTAATGTATTCAAACATTGACTAGTGACTAAATAGTCCAGCCGTCAGAGTGGGGATGCCAGTGGGAGGAGAGTGTCAGAGTTGCATTAGGTGGAGATTTCCATGGCAGTTAGGGGAATCCATTTCCAAGTCTATCATGGGGCATTGGGGGGGCGTGTGTTGAACCACAGATTAAACTGCTAAATACTTAGAACACTTTCATCCCATGTCATAGTGTGAGTTGGAGTCCTGACTGCTCCACTTCTGATGAAGCATCCTGCAGTTACACTCTGGGAGGCGTCAGTCTGTCCTAAGTGCTTGGATCCCTGCCACCCACGTGGAGGATCCAGTTGGAGTTCCAGCCTCCTGGTTTCTGTCTGGTCCAATTGGAGCTCTTGTGGATGACTGGGGGGAAAATCACTGGGTGTAAAATTTCTCTGTTTGTATCTCTCCTTTTCTACCTTTCTCTGGCTCTCTACCTCCAAAATAAGATAAGCAAACATTCAAATATGAGAAGCCAATCATTGAACCAGATAGATTCCTGGAGGATCAGTACCCAGAGGGTGAACATGGGATATGCAGTTCAGAGAGAAATCTTCACACTGGTGGCCAGGATGAAGGAAGTGGTTTAGAACCAAAGAACAGTGGATGTGGAGCCCATTAAAACAACAACAACAACAACAAAAACCCCCCAAAAACAAAAAAACCAGTCTATTGGCACTGAATGGTGAATGAGCCTGCACTTTGAGCAGAGTCCCCTTCTGCATAACCTCACCGCTCCCACCTCCCCCAGGAGATTGCTTCTCAGTATTTCATCTTTCTCCTGACTCTTGAGAGTGAGTAAGCCCATCAATGGACACACTACCCTCAAGTTTGCTAAATTTGGAATACGTTGATTTCTCTTTCAATCCTGTATATTTTTCCTTTCCTGCAAATATTCACATATATTGAATGGAAATAATCTGTTGGTTTGAACAGAAATAGACTGCTGGTTTGCCTAAACTCTAAAAGGAAGAAATGTAAATGTTAATTGTAGTTAGTAAATTATGTATAGTCTCAGCGAAGGAAAGTATGACTATTTTTAGCTTATAATCTTAAAATAACTAATTTTGAAGTGGCGTAAAACCTTAATGAATACCCAAATGCATGTAAATTATTTAAGCTATAATTTCCTAAACAGCTCTTAGATTAACATACATCCTTAGATCTCTCCCCAGCTGTACCAAATTAGCTTTTTGGCATAGTTTTATTTTATGATTTGGAGCAATGCAAAAAGTATTGCTTTTCTAAGTTATATTTTAATGTTACAAAGAGCAATTTGATTTAAAAATATCATTTAAGATGTTTCCTTCATTTAATATTCATGTAATAAAAACTCAAGTTTTTTTTTCTAAGTATTACTGAATATTATAACATTGTTCGATCCACTCATTTACAGATAAGAAAACTGAGAAACAGAAGATTTGGATGAATTACTCGGTTTTTTTAAAAAAAAATCTTTATTCTGACATACTTGTCCACCTTTCTTCTTATCAAGAGATCAAGGTGTAACAAAATAATTTTAGCTCGATTAATTATCACTAAGAAAAAGTCAAGTAACTGAAATCATGAAAATGTAATATGGTAACTCACTGTGTGAAATAAGGAAGGTTTAAGAATCTGTGACTTGTGATGAATGTTGGTCAGAGAACCTCCCGTTTCCTATCTTTTTTTCTGTGAGTTTTTCAATGGATGCCAGACATTACAAAGTGGGACAAACACCTTCCCTTGTTCCAACGAATGCGTTTTCTTCTCTCGTATTTCCCGTTCTAGCTGTTAGCGTCAAATTGTCTATCTTCCTTATAGCTCTTAGATTCCTTTCAAATGCTGTTCGCAGTTATCAGTGTTTCTTTCCAGGAGCTCCGGTATTTCTCCTCTTGAAAGGGAAACCCTATTGCTGTCCTTACTTTTTCATTAGTCTTCCTCCATCTCTCTCCTCAGCCAGCCACCCAGTTCCCAGCTTGCAGAGTGTCTGCTGATGCCAATATCACTATTTTTCTTTTAAAAAAAATTCAAAATACTCAGACTGCTGTTTGAATATTAATGATGGTAGGTAAGTTTATAAGTTGAAGTTCAGCTGGTAATTTAAATGTAATCTATGTACCTGAATTCATTAATTGTCTACATTTTTACATGATGTCACGGACCCATTTGTCTTCCAGTGATTAAAGGAACACAGGAAGAAAAGATTAATGGTCTCTAAAAACATAATGCTAGGCCAGTGTCCCGATGAAAAGGTGTTTATGAGCAATATTATATATATTATATTATATATGTAATTATATATATATATATTTCACCATTTGGTAAAATGATATTAAGAGGAATAAAATTACGAGGATTTCAACTTTACTCCAAAAAGGATATACTTTCAGTACCCCTTTCCCTCCTGGCACCCAAGACTGAGACTGCATTTGGAGGTAGTCAGTCACATTCATCTTGCTCCCTTCTAGCCTGAGTTCACTTCCCACCTTATAACTTACTCTCTTTTCTGACAACTTACATTTCAATTTTTCGTCCCAAGGAGCATCCTGATTATGACATACTAAGATACATTGTAGACATTGCCTTAGTTATGCTCCTGTGCAGGTGATGCACTGCTGGAATGCAGAAAGGAGAGGCAGGAGGCAGGACGAGGAGGAAAGACAGCTAAGCTGGCAGCACCAGCTAGCTGCTATGGCAGCAGGCTCAATGCCCAGGAGCAGCCTGGGGAGCCTGTGGGCCCTCGTCAAGGTGGGGACTTGACTTGTCGCACCTTCCTGTGCCTCCTTCATTCTGGACAACCCTGGGGACAGAGCATGACCCCCTAAGACAGGTCCCTTGTGGCCCCTCGACATGCTCCTCAGGGCTGGGGAGTGGGCTCATGTTCCTGGCCAGGAGAGTTGGAACGGTGTCCCGTTTAGCCTTAGTGGTGTAACAAACAGTACAGAAGTGCATGGTTTGGGTTTTTTCATTCTGCATATCTGGGTGGGCCATTTGATTAAGCTAGGGCTGGATGGTCCTTGAGGTCTCAGTGAGGTTCTGCTGTAGCTAGGTCGTGTGGCCTTAGCTGGATGTGTGTGACGTCTCTTCATATAACTTCACATCATGTTCTGCACAGGGACCTGCAAACAGGTCCACTGCAGAAGAATCCGATTTGCTGCTTGTTTTGGTAAAGAAAGTTTTACTGGTTGCATTTGACTGTTCTCTATGTCTGCCTTAACAATGTATCTTTATTTATAAGATGATAAATTTGAACAGTTCTAGAAGAGGCTATAAACTCCTGAAGCCCAAAAATATTTGCCCCCTGACTCTTTGAGGAAGACATTTGCTGATCCCTGAATTATGGGAGTTAGGGAGGATGATTTTCATGGTGGGAGAGTTTCCAGACAAGAGTAGAAGCTGTAATACACGGTGGAGCATAAACTTGGGACCTGTGCGGAGTGATTGCTGCCTCATTGTATTGGTCAAAGAAAGTCACAAGCCAGTCCACATTCAAGGAATGGAAAAAACAAATGGCGTTTCTGGGGATGGGAGAAGCTAAACCAAAAACCCGTGGCCTTCTTTAAACATTTAACTCAACGGGGAGCACCTATAGCATTTCATGCAGATTTTTAGCCCTGTTGTTGTATTCTGTGTATTAGGAAATGGAGACACACACAAAATACATTAAATACCATACAGTTTGTTGGGGAAAGAATCCAATGTGGAATCTAGGTCCCTTGATCAATATTCTGATACTATTTCAACTTTATTATAGTTCTTGTTCTAGACTGTTTCCTGCTGGAAGCTGCTTTTATTTTGCTGGATATTGGATAGTACTTGTTTACAAAGTACTTCCCAATTTCCTGAATCAACACTCAGCTAATCTTTGTTTCATGTTACTCCTAAAGATAGCTGTCCTCATTGAAAGACGTTAGGGAAACATTAATGGTGTAATTTGTTAACTTGTAAATGATCAAACTCTTAGGTCCCTCAAAGTTCATCACAAACCTAGAAATATTCAGTAGTTAAATTTTTGATGTTAAAATGATCTTCTGAATGTAGGCATAGGAATCATTTGTCCTGGGCATAAGTTAAGTAAAATTCTATAGTTAAGATATTGATAGGAGTGAAAAAGAGGAAAGCATGATCAGTAAAAGGGAATTTGAAAAGGCTTCAGAGAAATTTTTAAGTGACTAGCATAAAATAAGTGAGAAGCGAACAGGTGATGATGGTGTATGAGGAAAATTGTATCATATCATAAACGATTGCTTTTCAAGGAGTTAGGGTAGAAAGAACCAGATCGAGAGTCAGGTTTGAGGGGAGGAATGGGAGATGGGGACAGACTGAGAGGGGGAGGTTCAGATGTGGGAGAAAATAATGGGATCTTTTTTTACTGACTTTCATTATGGTGCAAGCTGCCTTTTCAACCAGTCTATTCTCCTTTCTTTTTCTTAGTCGTCTCCTTTCTTTTCTCCACCCATACATTTTAAACATTTGGGTTTTTGCCTTTCAAGAGCTAAGCCTTGAAAACTGAAGTCTAAATAAAACATCCTGAGAGTGTAAAAATATCTATTTAAGATTTTAGTACAAGGCAACAAGTTAAATACTGAAGATAATATATTCTGTGAATGTGGAAAAGGTAGTTCTAATTTTGTCCAAGGGAATTTAGGAAATCGTCCAGTGAGATTTACATTTGAGTTGTATCTAAAATGCTGAGTAAGATCTCAAGATGAAAAGTACTGATGGGAAAGAGAACTTTCCAATTAAAGCAAAGAACATACGTGCAAGCTACCACCAGGCAGAACATAAATATGACATAGTGGGTTGAAGGTCATTGTATGAAATTGCATTCATTCAAATCAGAGAGTACATTTATTCTGTGCTCTCTATGTGCCAGGATTCTTTCATTTAAAAATATCTTGCAGACATTATTCTTTGGAATAGTCAAAACTGTGATATAGGGTTCCACGTGAGGACACTGATACTAAAAGCTTGATTACCATCATGGAGGTTGTGAATGGTAGTGAAGGATCTGAAAGCGCTCAGGGTCAGGATGCATTTGCTTCAACATCTAGGGGATAAACTGTGCATCATCAGAGGACCTGGAGCATCCAAACCTGGATTGAGAACTGTTTGTTATCATGCTTTCATGAATTACCACACTGTTAAACCAATGCAGACATCTTTGCGCACATTCTGCAACATGAAGAACTGAGAGAAAAAGTATGCAGAGTTTTCTAAGGAGCACATGAGATTCCAAAAGGTACGTGAACCGACGACAAACACTGCTAGAACTGCGAACCATGTACAAGATAGTGAACTTTAAATATTGGATAGTATTTCTGAGTTTTAGGACAGCTGGTTAAAAGACAATTTTCTAAACATGGGTAGTCGTCACTTATACAAAGCCCAAGTGTGTGTTTCGGTTTGTGGTAAGTCACTCTGGGGACATTGCCTGTTCTTCACTTTGCCTTTCTTGGACTCTAGACAGTGACTGACTCTTTTCTGTCCTTGGTGGCCAATGAAACTTGCTAAACCTGAACAGGCAGAAAAACCTGTGTACCTTTATGATTCTGTATATTTGTGGTTTTTAATTGTTAGAAAAAATTTACTGAAATTATTTTTTTTTAGTGAAGCCAACAGTTTTCGTCTTTCTTCTTTTGATCCTCATTTCCCCATATGATTTTTAACCAGTAGTGAGAAATGCAATACTGATATTTTATTCTTTGTATTTTCAATATTCTAACTACAGAATAGAGAGCCTCAAATACTAAAAACATTAGCTCACGAGATTTTTCTTGCACTCTATACCTTAATCCTGTGATAAAAGGCACATTTGAGGGCTGTGTTCAGTTCCTAAAGTGAATGTTTTAAATCTAATGATACAATCAAAATCATTTTTCCCTTGTAACTACTATTGTGCTCATTTGAATGGATGCCAGTAGAGCTGCATTTCCTTCAGCGTTGTGCTTTGTGTATAAATAGAAGTGAGGTGGTTTAGTTCAAGTATAACAAGTATCCAGCTAATACAGTCATTTTCTTTACCCGTTATTTACCCCTGTCAGGATGAATGTCTGCCTTTTTCTTGTCCTTGGGTCATAGCCATTATTATAATAGTGTTAGTCCTGCATTTTAAGAATTCCACATGGAGTTGCTGGAAATTGCTTAGAAGTATTCCGTACCAGAAGGTTAAATTGCCAAGAATTTTTGTCTTGCATCTAGTAAGCTAAATTGCTTCTAGCAACATCATATTAACGCCAGGTCAAGCTCTGCTCTTTTCTTTGTGCTCAGTTCCAAATACCCCAGCAAGAGATTTTGGCTGTGCTAATCACAAATCAGTTTGAATAGTAGAGATTAAATGAACTCAAACCTCTTACTGTTCTGAAAATAGCTAGTTAGTTACAAATGTGACAGCATTTGATCAGTTTTCACAGTCATTTAACAATAAAGTAACTCTTTTAAGAAAACTCCCTAGAAAGTTCTTTGGCATCCTCTTCTGTTCTCTTTAGATACTTGTGTAGCTGTCATAGGGTGGAATTGGCTTGTACCTGGGGGCAGGCTTCATCTTCTGTGGTTTTCTGCACTTTGAGGGCACTTTGAGAATAGTGACCATACTTTTTTTTGGTAAGTTTAAGGATAATTAGGAAATCCCAGCTGCAGGCAAGAGGGAAGGATGGATGCCATGTGCAAGCACAGTAGCAAGCTCACCTCCCACCTCTGGATCCTCTGTTACTGCACTGCTCTGTGCACTGCTTCAGGTCTCTTTCCAAATCCTATATGGGTTTTATGTAGAGCCGTATCTTGAGTCCAGTTATAGCCTAAGAAATGTTCTTGTGAAATTAATTAACTGATGAATTACTTGTGGTTTTGTTATGCTAACTGAAGAAGTCTTATTTTGAGGAAGTTGACGGATCAAATGAGCTTTAGGCAATGAATTGAATTCTTTGGGTATAAAGTATGTGTGGTATTGTAGCAGCAGTTATCTCAGAATCTCTCAACCATGTTGACAAGAGTGAGGGTGTAATTTTTGCAAGTCATTATGAGAATACTATTACATGCTGAGCATCCTTAATCTGAAAAAAAAAAATCCAAGCTACTAAAAATTTTGAACTTGTTGAGCAAAATAATATCCACAGCAGAAAATTCCACACAATAAAACTTATTTTTTATGCACAAAATATTAAAAATATGGTATAAAGTTTTGACATTGTGGTGCATTAGATTACACCACCACATGGATCATTAGCATTCCTTATTGCAGAAATGCTGCACTTGTGATTCAACTCCTTGTTAATGTGCCTGCAAAGACAACAGATGATAACTAAAGGACTTGATCCTTTGCCATCCCTCAGAGAACCAGGCGGAGTTCCTAGCTTTGGCCTTTGGCCTGACCTAGCACTGCTTTTGCATTCAGTTGGGGAGTAGTGAGCTAGCAGATGGAAAATCTCTTTTCTTTCTGGATTTCTGTCCCTTCAAACAAACAAAAATTTTGTGTAGTGTTTGGACTATATGATATAGGCTTATGAAACATAAACTAATTTTGTATGGAGGTTTGGGGCTCAGCCCTGTGGTATGTTATTCTATATATGCAATATTCCAAAATCAAAAGAAACCGAATTTCAAAATACTTTTACTTCCAAGAATTTCAGATAAGAAATACTTTGTCTACAGTTAACACTTAGATTTTAAAATGTAGTAATATGTGAAATCTCTTAAAATTAAAAAAATAAACATTATAACAACTTCAGACTTTTTTTTAGGAAGAATTAACGTTTAATTTACAATGTTTACAGTGTTGTTTAAATTACAATGAGTAATTTTTCCTTTTTATCTTTCATATAGCAGCTAAAACTTACTAATTCAGGATTTCCCATTTTATGTATGTCAAAAATAATTTTTAAGCAAGCATTGGAAAGCCCTTCAGGAGAATTAAAGGTTCAGACATTTGCTCTGCTCACATTAAAATATGTATGTGAAATGAAAACTAAAAACATTCATACATTTTATTCCTGGTCTTCGCACTATTGGCTCGATTTAGTTTCTCAATTTTTTTTTGTTAATTTTTTTTTAAGATTTACTTTTATTTAATTGGAGGGCAGAGTAACAGAAAAAGGAAAACAGAGCGAGAGTGAAAGAGTAGATGAATATTTTATCTGCTGCTTCACTCCCCCAATGTCCACTGTGGGATTAGGCTGAAACCTGCAGCCTGGCCGTTTTTCCAGGTCTCTCCCCATGTGTGCAGGTGCCCAAGTTTTGGGCTGTATTCCCCTAGTTTCACGAACTCTTTACCAGGGAGCTGAATCAGAAGTGGAGCACCCAGGGCTTGAACCATTGTTCGTATGGGACACTGGCACTTCAGTTAGAGGTTTAACCTGATGTGCCACAAAGGCCCCTGTTTTGGCATATTTCTAAAGTCCAGTGTACTTTCAAGAAGAGGCAAGGGAGGAAAACAATGTGGAAAACTTAGATTTAAATAGAAACCACATTAAGTGATGGTTATATGTATAGTATTTTACTGTTGCTGCTGGGTGATGTATATCTTATACATTGCGGGAGGTTTTGATGAAAGCAGTTTTTTTTTTTTTTTTTTTTAATCATGAACAGCTCCCATGCTCTCCAAGTAGAGATTGTAATGTTACAGAGCCAAGGTCTCTCATTGCTTTTCACAATTTATCTCAAGATGATTGATGCAGGTTGAGAGTCTTGGTAGGCAAGACAATTTGTGCTGCAATTTCTGTTGGTAATTTTGGAGGACAGTACTAGGACATATTGAAAGTCTAAGGTAAATCTGAATTTCTCCATTGGGCATTAGATGGCAGTATTAATCAAGATATTCAGAGCTGACTTAGGTTGCAGTGATTTCTGAAGGTATGCATAATTCTCCTGAGAACATTTCATGAAATAGTGATTTATCCTGCGTTCTCTGCCTCTGAAATGGGAGGCAGAAAAATGTACTGCGTATCTGGTTTTGTACTTTTTTGCTCTTTGTTTTTTCTTGTCTTAGGAACGCTACTCTAAGAGTGATGTTATTTGCAGCTTGTTATTGCAAATGTTGTATTCAAATCATTTCTTTTGTAATGCTTTAGTGTTTCTCCTTCTTAGGAATGTGAATGTCTGAAGGTCCATGATAATAATTGCAACATTATAGAGTGGGAAATATTAAATAGTAGTTATAAGATTGTATAAATATGCACTTACGGTACCATTTCAGATGCAGAGAGCAAGGATTTCTACATAGCCACTTAGCTATGTTCACAGGCAATCCATGTAGCCCTTCTCTGCCCAAGACTCTTCATCTGCAAGGTACACATCCTTCCATTTTCTATAACAGTCTTGCTGTTGAGGTCTGAGTTATTATTTATCACTGCTGTTTAAGGTAGAAGAGGTAAGAAGTTGATGCCACTGTTTTTGTATTAATAAACCTTATAAAGCATGGCTCTACTTTGCAATATCTAAAATATCAGGAATGGAATTTATAAAAAGTGAGGTCCTTTGTTTTCACCACTTTGTTAGATGCTCCATGGAGCTAAACAGGTGACAGCATGGCTGACTTGCCACACAATGAGGGAGTTTTTCCACAGTGACCAAACACAGTGGTGACTTTTCTGGCCAGAAATGATATGGAATCATATTCCCTGCATCCCTGCAGCTGAGCTGTGCTCAGGAAACATGGATCTGGCAACAGCAGGGGCTGCCCAGTTCATTACCAGCAAAGAGGAGCCAGATGCTGCAGGATGCCTCCCGAGAGAAAGAGAGAGAGAGAGATAGAGGGAGAGTGAGAGAGAGAAGCGCTTTTCAGGCACAGGGGTTCATTCTTGGCAGGCACTCAGAAGCACACTTTGGAGGAATGTTGGAGGATCATTTACCACAGGAGACATAGACTCAGAATCTGAAACGTTAACTTTGAAGATATGCAGGCAATACTGGAGAATTCACAGCGCTGCTGCTAGGAGCCATCTGACCCCAGCAGCGTGGGACTTAGAAAATGGTAAGCAGAACCTCAAGATCTAGACAGCTGTCACCTGGAACTTCAGCAACACACAGGGATAATGATTTTCATTATTGCCTTAAGAAGAGACATTTCTATAATATAGAGTTTTTAAAAAGATGTATATATGTATGAATGTAGCTATGTGTGTATTTGAGAGAAAGAGAGAGAGATTGTTTTCATCGACTGATTCACTCCTCAAATGGCTGCAATAGCTTAGGCTGTTTCAGGTCAAAACCAGGAGACAGGAACTAGATTTAGTTTACTGCATTAGTTGCAGTACTTGGCCATGTACTTGTGCCATTTTCTGCTGCCTTCCTAAGAACATGGCAGGAAGCTGGATCAGAAGTAGAGCAGCCGGTTCCTAAGCACTGCGATATGGGATGCCAACGTCACAATCTGCACTTAACCTGCTGTGCCACAATGCTCTTCCCATAAGTGATGTCAGCTAACCTTCATGTTACATAACTGAGTTAAATAATTCAATGTCAATGTATAAGATAACTAATTGGTAAAATTGAGTGGAAGATCCTTACAATGTCAGTTCAGTGATTCTCAATTAAGTTGTCAGGAGTTTCAGAAAATTCTAACTAATGTTACAGCTACTATTATATCAACGATATAATAGAACTGAGGGATTTTATTTCATGATCTTATGAAAGGCATAGATTCCAAGGTAAGCAAACACAAGTAGTGCATATTCTGTTTTGTTTTCACATAATGCTGCCTTATTAGGACTTCACTCTGGTCCAACAGAGATACGTGTATATATTTCTATATGTGTATGTCCATGTGTAAATGATTATTTCACAGAGATGGATTTTGTTGTTTTTGTATTATGATAATTAAATATGGGGTAATATTCATTATCCAAAGGCTGGAACTTAAGGAGCTCCAAACATGACTTAAGGAACCTGTATTTTTAATTTCTCAAGATGTAACTTTTTGGTGTTTGAATTTGATCTTGTCTACGCTTGTTATTCTCACCCATTGATAGTATCAAAAAGAACATTAGATTCTAAATGTTAATGTACATTAATGGAATTCAGATTTTTCATTGAAATGTGTCTAGTTAAGTGGCTCATTTTAAAAACTTCTTTTTAACTTTAAGTGAGCTGAATGAATGTAACATTTAAATCTCTTGGACATCCCTTTCCCATTTGTTTTCCATAAAATTTATTGTTAGCCTTCAGGAAAGCTGCCAGTGATGTTTTTCCCCTGTGCTTGCATCAGGCACTAAGGAAAAAGAAATGTGACTCATATGCCACAGTAGCTGGATATAATGTCTGAAGCCACTGCTTACAAGGTCCATTAGTGTTCACAGCCTTGACACTTTCCTTCATGGTCTGTGAGGCATTTTCGTTCAGACTGAGCTATTCTTTCATAGCAACCAATTTTTTGTAGTGTGGATATCTGTTCAATGTAGAAAACTCCAAAGGGAGTTCTGGCAGCGTCCGCGTGAAGGCCGGGTGATACAGTGGTATTGCATTACAGCAGGACTTTGCGCACGGTGGTTGGTTTGTGGTGCAAGGGGAATTGTGCGGCTGCAACTCCAAAATCGAAACGCTGACAGAGGTGATGCGGTTCAGTTTCTACTAAATAGTTCAAAAACATATCCTGTCTACTCTTCTGGGCAATTCTGTTTTTTTCTTTCCCAATTCCTGTTGGTGTGATCGCTTCAGCTTCTCTATATCCACAAAAATTTCATATGTATATCTTGTAAAATGTGATTTCGTTGAAGACAGATCTCAGGATAACAGCATTATCTACACAATGAATAAAGTAATACCAAAAACCAAGTGTCAAGCAAGCAGAGGACTAGAGTGGGGTGAAAGTGGTGCCTGCAGGATGCTGACAATGAATGCCTCTCACCATCTGATGTCCTTAGCACGTCTCTTACCTGACCCAATGCTCCATCCCTAGTGAATGAAGGCTCTACCATGTTATCCTGCCTGCAATCTGACAGGTTAGTCTGCTGAAGTTTCTTGGATGCTGGCAGAAGACTGAAAACTTCTGTGTCAGACTGAGGAATGCAGACCAATCAAGTAGCCAGTGCTTTTGTTTGTGTTGGTTCTGCCTGGCACCCAGGTCTGCTCTGCGATGGTGAACAGCCCAGACAGACATTGTGTGGACTGCGTGGGTCTGCAACACAGCTCAAATTGAAGGGATCTGCATCTTTATAATGGTGTGCAAACACACATGCCCGATCTTTGTTCCAGAGTAAGATGTTATCTTTATTATGCTGGTAGGTAAAACAAACAAATAAGAGCCAGTCAGACAAACAGAAACTCACCTCTGCTCTGGAAGGAAACAACATGTCAATCTTTCAAGGATGCCTGCTATACACAGAAACTCAGCAACAAAAGCTGGAAGTTACACTGCTTGAAAAATTTGCATAATCATGAGACCTGTGGGGAATTGCTTTTCAAAAAATTATTTTGATCATTTTCCATGATATAGTTTTGTAGGTATAGCGATTCCTCACTCTTCCTCCCCTCTCTCCTCCCACCATCTCCTCCCATATTATTACAGTAGTTTAGTCCTTTAGTAACAGTTATAATGTTATATTTAAGTGCATCTTGGCATTGTAGGTATAGAGAAAGGTTTAGTATTGTATTATCAAGGTATTTTTAACAGTGCCTTTTATTCGGGAGTACAAATGCCCACTGCAATGTATCTTCACTAACAGAAAATTTGACAAGATCAAATGAAGTCATGTTTATAAAGCACCTGGTCCACACTGGGGAATGTCATGGGAGCTGAGTGCACGCTCACTGTTTATTCTCTTCTCACTACTCTCAAGCGTGCTACCATTTAATCACTGCCTCATAGCAGAAGGATAGCTGAGGGTAGGAACCACATTTTGTTGCTTCTACCATGAGAATATGTTTTCAGATGTCTTCTGACTGTATCTGCTTATGATTTTGATAAAAGCCAAGTGATTGATGTCTTCTATTGAGTATATATGAGCTGTTGATATTCTCCAATTTAGGTCTAGTCTGAAGCCATCCTTTTCAAAACAATACATATTTCAATAATCTTGGCCTACCAGGTTTACTGATTCAGATCTAGAAATCTATCAGTGACTGATAGATGACTATCCAATCTGTTTGCTCTTTGAGCTGTTCCTTCTCCTTTCCACTGCTGCTTGTAGCTTAGTGTTGATTTCTGCCACCTGCATTTCCCAATACCTTTGCCAGTGAACTTCCAGTAAATGGGAGACAGAGTCAGGAGACAGGGAAACAGAAGAGGAGAAGCCATGGAATACATCCTCCCTTGACGCTCCTACGGTCAGTGGATTTCTGACTCTAGCTGCATCCTTTGGTGCTTCCTTCATTCCTGGGTAGCAGCTTCCTCTATGATTTAGCATCCTGATGGAAAAACTAGATCTCATCTTCTGTTAACTCTGTTTCCTCTTTCTGGTTCTTCAAGCTTACAGGAGGTAGTATCTCCCCAACTCCCCACATGCCCTTTTTCATCCTATGGATCTGTCTGGCTTAGCGTCATGTTTTTTGACTTTTCCCTAATTGATATACCCGGGCACCCATACTTGTTCTCAACCTCTTTCAAATGGCCCAGTAAATTCACCATTATTTAATGTAGAATTCTTCATTCCTTTGCAATTTTTTTGTCTGTGAATATCTGTAAGAAAGATTTATTTGCATTAGCCAAAGTATTGGACATAACTCAAGTATCTTTTAGTGCCTTTGCAATTTTTTAAATGTGATTTTAAGTAAAGGGGAATATGTTGTCATGTTATTGAGGATGATCTCCCCAAATAAAGGGTGGAAAATAACCTCTCTTGTTTGCTGTGAGAGCTGAGTTTTTTGAAAAGTGAGTGGATTCAATCTGGTCCTTTCTGACAGATTTTGAGCAAGAAGGACAAACAAGGCCATTTTCTAACCTTGGAGTTCAGTTTTGCTACTGTTCAGGTGAGCTGTAAGAAGATGCCAATGTATGAACTGGGTGGATATTTAATGGGTCATTAAGAGGCAGTGCATGAAGGCCCAGCCTGCTAAGAAGACTTAATAAGAGTAGTTGGTTGTATGTTTCTCTAGAAGACTCTTGTCTTGGGAATATGTACCCGATGACAGCTACCATGGTCGTGTTCTTGAGACACTTTCATCAAGCTGATCTATATAGGAGTGTTAGTGTGACGGTTGTGGCTACAGGTGCATTAGCCTGTGACTGGAAAGAGCTTTAAATAGAGGCCTGAATCTATGTTGACCCTGGGGCATATTATGCATTTTTTCTTAGATATGTCGTTCCCCTCCAGCCAAATATCACTTTTGTAGGTGACCTCTTTCTTGCAAAAATAGGATGGAAAAACATGTATAAAAGCTGCATGATTAGGAAAGGTAAAAATATTTAATCAAAGTTTGAAATAATTTTATATGGTGTTTGTTTTGTGACTTTAATAAATCTGTGCTCTTTATAAATGATCTTTATTGTTTGTGAGTATTATAAATGTGTTTTAGCATAAGCCTGTCAATCTCCTAGGTCATTGCAAATATAATTTTATGCTCATGTCATTTTCATGAAGGGATTTCAGTTTTTGGAATTTTTAGAATCTCTTCATAGTTGTTAAGACAAAGTTCATAATGACTAGTCCTAATCTCCTAAAATGACTATATTTGAGAGCAGGCATAAGCGACATCATAAGGGCAGAGTTCTAACCCGGTTGGATTAGTAATGTAATAAGAGACAAGAAAATGGAATCCTTTTTTTTTTTTCTTTGCCATGGAAGGAGGTGGCCTTCTG
This sequence comes from Ochotona curzoniae, assembly GCF_017591425.1. Taxonomy (NCBI): domain Eukaryota; kingdom Metazoa; phylum Chordata; class Mammalia; order Lagomorpha; family Ochotonidae; genus Ochotona; species Ochotona curzoniae. The sequence goes on from NW_024466502.1 coordinate 15,219,393, forward strand.
CATGCTGGGAAAAGAAACTAACCAGAACCCCGATACCTTGGCATCTGATCTTAGCTTTCAGTCCCCAGAACTATGGGCAAATGCATTTTGCTATTTTTCAGTCTCTAGCCTATAGTTACGGCAGCCAAAGCCAGCACAAGCATTCACTGCAGTAGATTTTGTGGTTGTTCCCAGATCCTTTTTAAGTAACCACCCACAAGGTATCTCGATGCCAGGAAATAGCCTTAAACATGATGGCTACTTCTTGGGGTACTACATTTGAGGAAACACATTTGTTTGTAAATCTTGCTTTTCTGTTCATTCTTCAGAAAAATATTATCCAGATCCAAAATGATTGCCTTTCCCCTAGATTATATTTTTGGCAAAATAATTCCGTTTATTAAATCACAAAAACTGTGCTGAAATGCAGTAATTTTGCATGGATTCTAGATTAAAAAGAGTCACATATTTTAAAGCAGATTGAATGCTAAATGGAGAGCAACTTGTGAACATATCTGTTACTTCAGACTTTTTTCTCTTAATAGAATTCATTTAGCTTCCCCACAGCCAAGTGGTATTAGTAATGGCTGTCATCCAGGGTCTGGAAATAGCATCATTCAATTGAAATGGATGTTACAATTTTAGTCTTCAAAGATTCAAATCTGTGTGTGCACATTTAGTTTGCTAACCTTTTGAAGAATGAGGAGCAGGGAGGTGACCCATGTTAGGTAAAGAAGTAACACTGATGTTAACCATAGGCTATTTGAACTCAGTGTTTGAATGATTTAGAATTTACTTATTTTTATGAAGGAACATCAGATTATCATGAGCAGACATTATTTTAACGCTCAATGAAACATTCACTATTTTGGATACCAAAGAACTTTTATTATTTATTAGCCCCCTCCCTGTGTAATAGCTACTATTTCTCTAAATATGTAGCCAGCATATATGCAGACTTGGCACAAAAAATTAGTGAACTGCATATAGTCATTTTTAGACAAGTATGTATTGGAATGCACACAGCTAGAGTCCTACTGGGTGCCTATCATTTCTGCTTCAGGCCAAGGCTACTACAAAAATTAGTAAGGTTTATTTTCTGTCCTGAGAAAATCAAACCTGCACAGAACAAGCTTGGGTGGAGATATGGCTGCTGGCGTAGGCTGAACGTGACACGAAGCTGCCTAGCATGTTGCTTGCAAGGTTGGTGTGGCTCCCACAGGCCGTGTTAAAGACTTGTCCCTGTAATGGTTTGCTTGACACGAATCGCGCACATCCACGAAAAAGGAGGATACTCTTCCTTTGGCCTCCAATGACTTTGGACAACTCTGAAGTTAATTGAGATTTGTTTCACTTGAATGAGAAAGAAATATTATTCCCCCTCTCTAGTTTCGACACTTTTATATCCTCCCCTCCCTTGCTTGCACTAGTCGTTAACAATCTCAGAAAACCATCTTAGTACGGAACCCTCATGCTGCCATTATCTGGTAGAATGAGAGCCTCCACCAATGGGGGGGGGTTTCTTGAAAGTGATTGTATACACATACATAATCTATCTAGTGCCGTGCTCGGTTCGAACCTATATACTATGGGGGAATCATAGTGCGAGCATAGGACACACTTGGCTTAGTTGCTTTCTTACAAACTGCGGGAGAGGGGGGAGGATGAAATTGGTGATATGGGGTGGGTGGGGGGGCGGGGCGGGTGGGGGGGAGTTTGCAATGTATATAGATATAAGAGTGCAATCTAATTGTGACAGTGGAGTAGACAAGTTGGGAACAATTTAGTATATTAGGGGGGGTGGTGTGAGGGGGGGGGGGGGGGGGGGGGGGGGGGGGGGGGGGGGGGGGGGGGGGAGGGAGGGGGGGGGGGGGGGGGGGGGGGGTAAGTTGAGAAAAAATAAATCAGTTGAGGGTGGGGGGTTTTAGATTGATGTAGGGGGATATTCTAGATATATCATCAGAGGTGAGTTGTGAGAGAAGGTAGAGTGGTATAGGTGGGGAGGGTGGATGAGAGTGTTTTTATAGTAAGAATAGAATGATGGGAGGGTGATGGTTGGGTTAGGGTTGGGGTGTTTTATTTGTAAAATATAATTCTTATTGAAGGAGAGTATTGATTATAATAATTTCTGAGTAAGTAGAGGCATGTATTTAGTGTATAAGAATATTATAAGTCTGTAGTTGGGGGATTGGGGGGGTGTGTGGGTGGGTGAGAGAGGGTGTGGGTGAGAGTGATTGATCTTGTGGTGTTGGGTATGGTGGTTTGTGGGTGGACATCATTGGAGTGAAATGATTGAGAAGATATATAATAAATGTATAAAAGGAGGGGATGGAGAGGGGTTGTTGTTGATGGAGTGTGGGAGGGGGGTTGAGAGATGGAATGATGTATGTTGGAATGGGGATTAAGGAGAATAATGGTTAACAATTGAGACTATATCGCGCCAGAGAAATTACCCAACTGGTAAGCTAAGAACATGCAAGCGTTACTGGAGTGGGGTAATGGGGGGTCACTTTTAGCTTCCATTACTCCAGACTCTCTCATCCCTGGGCACACACAGGTGCCCCCTGCGAGCAAGACTGCAAGATCATAAAGAGTCCTTGAGAGGAATAATGGGATTACTAAGGTATGTTTTGTGGGTATTACAAGGTAGTGAGACTTTAGTAAAAGTGAATCTTTTGTATAAAATAAGTACATTCAGCAATAAGTTAGAGATGGACTTTCGCTTGTTGCAGAGAGATTCCTTGAGTGCCCAGTGCCTGTAGAAACTTGCTGGGAAGAAGAGAGAAAAAGCAAGCTCTGGCCCAGGGCCAAGAGAGGAAACTAGGTTTAGGCCCAATGCAAGTGGAGCCTACGTATTGCAGACACCTGGCAGATTCTGGCAGAATGAAGCAAGGCATGGAGAAAGGTATGGACAGCTTTGCCCAGGCTGGGAGATTTGCTTGCCAGATTTACACATGTGAGTGTGAACAGAGGGTTCGTGAAATGATCTGCAGGTTTTCTTCCAGCAGCTCGAGTATTTGCTGGGCAGCTGCTCCCTCCTGCTGACTTCCCTGAGATGGATACAGACTGGGTAGGAAGCTGGAGAAAGGTCAAGAAGAGGGGGCCAGAGCAAGAGAAATGGCAGGAGGGTGTGGCAAGAAAGGAAGGGCAGGGAAGCCCAGGATGCCTGCAGCTGCCCTGTTCCCTGACACCTGCGGGGTGGCTTCTGGCTAAGCAGGGATCACCCCATGCCTCCTACCTTGCTGTCATTCCTGGGCCCTGGAAGACGCTCCCGGCTTTAGGCCAGGATCCACATGTGAACAGCACTCTGGGTCCCTGGCAACAGCGGCCTTATGCAGCTTCTTTTCATCGGAAACTGCGCTGTCAGCTGCCTTTTCTGTCTCTGGTCCCTTTTTTGAGTTGGTCCTTGTCAGGACTTCTCTGCCAGAAAAGGGATGAGGTGTGTGCAGATGTGTGTGTGTGTGTGTGTGTGAGAGAGAGAGAGAGAGAGAGAGAGAGAGAGACTGAACGACTTGCTCGATGCCCTGCTGTTTGGGGAATGATTCCTCGAGTCTACATTCTTTACTCCCTGACATTTGACTGGTCAAGCTCTTAGCAAAGGGCTATGGGTGACTAGAACTGATGGGTGATTTAAGAGCCGAAGAAAATGTCAGTTGTCCTTCGATTTCTTGCTTGCTCTTGGCATTGCTGTTTAGTAGGGGGAGCAGATCTTATGTCAGAGCATGAAAGGCAAGCGGGTATTTGGTACGAAGGTCACTAGTGTGTGGTCTTTGATAGCTCACCTGCCAATGTGTTCTCGTAGTTCAAGGTCACTGTCTTAGGGCCCAGTGATTGAGAGGTTCTGAAAGGGCTGTGTGGGGAGCCTGCCTACTTAGAATAGTTTCTTCCTCAACAGTGAAAGGAATTTACCACACCAGGGTAGGGTTGTTTTTTTTGAAGACTCATTTCATCTTCGCAGTGCCAGGGACCTTGCCACCCATGTGAGGGGCCCAGCTGGAGTTCCAGGCACGTGGGTTTGGCCTAAATCAGCTCCAGTCATTGTGGTCTATTGCGGAATAAAACAACAGATGGAATCCCTGCACTACCTCTCTCCTCTCTGTCACTCCTTTCAAATGAATAAAACAAGGTCAGGGCCAGGGCCTGATGAATAATGAATAAAACAGAATCTAAAAACACTGATTTGGATGATAGATCCACTTCTTCGGCACAGCAGTCAATTCAGATTTCACTTGATATCTCCTTAGAGATCACTTTGATTTGCTTATCCTAGGAAAATAGCCACTGGGACAGTTGTACTTTTTTTTTTTTAAGATTTATTTATTTCTATTGTAAAGTCAGATATACACAGAAGAGCAGAGACAGAGAGGAAGATCTTCCATCCACTGATTCACTCCCCAAGTGAGCGCAACGCCTGGAGCTGAGCCAATCCGAAGCCAGGAGTTTCTTTTGGGTCTCCCACACAGGTGCAGGGCTTCAAGGCTTTGGGCTGTCTTCCAGTGCTTTCCAGGCCACAAGCAGGGAGCTGGAGGGGAAGCGAGGCTGCTGGAATTAGAACCAGTGCCCATATGTGATCCCAGCATATGCAGGATGAGGACTTTAGCCTCTAGGGTACCGCCCTGGACCCCAGTAGGTGTATTCTTATCCAGAGGAGGTAACCTGAAAACAAGGAGGGTCTCTCTGGCAGAAAGATGATCAAAGGAGAAGATAAAGCAGTGAGAGGGACATTCAGGTGAAGGCAATCTAATTACAGTCCTGTCCTCACATGGACATGAGATTTAACGCACCTACACCTCCAGTTTTTAAACCTTTTTTCTCTAATAAGAGAAGAAACCTTGTTTTTAAAATTGTGATTCAGTTTTAGCAAGAAAGAAGTCATTGGTGATGGGTGATACTTGTCCGATATTGCTTGATGTGATTATGTTTAAGCTATTAGTATCTTTGCTCAAACCAATTTTAATTCATTAGTCTATGGTTAATTATTCAATCTTTGTTTATTTTTCTAATAATATTTTCCCTTGGTAATGTCAAGAATTTTTAAGGACTTTGATATCTTTTCTATAGGTTTTCCCAATTTCTGTCATGTTCCCTTGTATAAAGATAGTTCTTTTTTAAAAGAAAGTTGATATTGAAACTTCAAATTTGTACATAATTAATCTGGGTTTTTTTTTGCATTCCCGAATGGTGATGTCTAGATACTCTTTTCCATCTCATAATTAGATGATAAATGCTTTTTTAAATTTTTCATGTAAACTTTGTTTTTTGATCCAGATGTAATTTTGCTGTAGATTGGTATTTTTTTTGTAATGTTTTAAAATAAGGAGCTAGTTGTCATAAGCCAGTATTTTTACTAATAACTAAAATTTTCTTTTATCACCTTAAATTGCAAATATATCCATATATTGTTCCCTGTCCAGTGTTTCTCCTTTAAAAACTGTTGTAGTTTTTTAGAGAGCGTTCAAATGTTTCAGAGAACAAATTTCTTCTTATTTTTAAAATAAGTCTAGCTCATCTGTTCCTTCAAATAAGAAGAAAAATTGCTTTGTTGTATGTTCTCTCTCCTCTAAAAAAAATCCAGAACAAGTTATTATGCCGATAACCGCTGAGCTGACTTGCCGCAGCTGGTCAAGGATGTCCCGGAGGCGGAGAAGCCGCGTGGAGGTCTGCCTGGGAAACGTATCTCTCATCTGAGGAATTTGCTTCCATTTGGCCAGAATGGTAAGGCACTAAATATTTAAAGTCAAAACTACTTTTTGATTAATAACTTGGTTTAAAGTTAACTAACTGATAAATGTGGCCTAATAGGCTAGATGGGGCACATATATTGGGATAAAGCTAAATTCCGAGAAACTTTGAAAATATGGCCGAAGGTTGATTTCTGAGATATTTGCAGATCGGTCGAGCGCCTTTCGTCTTCAAGTTATTTGTTACTTGGGTGTTTCACTTTGATTCTTGTTGTGACAAAATACCAGAAGAAGGATAATTTGTGTTGAGAAGAAGTCTATTTTGGCTTATAATTTTGGCACAACTTGGTAGGGGCATCATGCTGTGTCGCAGTTGCTGTCCCAGGATGGGAGGTTGTGCGGAAGACCCCAGGCAAAGGCATGGCCTGGCTAAAGCAAGTCATTCTCACAGGAAGAAGTAAAGAGTTGAGAACAGAGGTTGTCATGGCTTGGGTACATTTTCTGTTCCTGTGATGCTAAAAGACTTCCGTTACCTCTGTTTAGATTCTTTTCCAAAAGCATGTACATGTGACCACAACTAATTGTAAGTGCAGTTGGGTAATGCAGTCCCTGACTACGAGGAACTCCTCCAGGATGGCTGAGTATCCTGTGGGAGAGAAAAATCAGATCTGTTGGTCAGTTTGCTTCTGCAGTTGAGAGAGCAAGAGAGAGAGCACACCAACGTGGCAGCACTAGAAGAAGTCCATGAGGATAGCATGGTGTAGTCTAATCATCTAAATGCCTTGGTTGCTGTGATCCTCAGGAATATTGCCGTCCCTTCCATTGCCAATTCATAGCTGTCTGCGATGCCTCTTTCTTACAGAAGCAGTTATTGGAGTGATTCTTTCATGTGTGATCAACTGAGACTGGGAAAAGCAAACCCATATGGTCTTGAGTTAAGCAAGAAGTTATAAACGGAGATATAGGATTAATATGTTAGCAGCCAAGCCAATGCTGATTACAGATTTAAGCTTCATTTTTATTCATTAGAAGCACTGCCATCTATTGTTTCTACAAAGATTTATAGCTGTTTAGGTATACGTTGTTTTCATGCAGCTTTAGTGAAATTATGTTTGCTACTGTGTGAAATCCTTCCCAGTATCTTAAAATTAAAGCCAACCTTTCGCAATTTTTGCATTAAGCCTGCTCCTAAGAGTCAACCTAATATGTGTTTCTGTCATTTAATGAAGCCATTTGCACTCTAGGATAGATTTATTCTAATTACCCTGGGTGTCATAGATTCCTTACCGAGGGAGACATTTACTCTGAGAATAGGAAAATAATATTTGATGTCTATACATTTTGCCATGTTGGTGGCTGTGAAGCACAGCAAACGGTTTCATAGAAAGAACTTTCCCTTCTTGCACACTATCTTATGTCCTGCAGGCAAAACAAACAAACAGAAAACCAAACAAGCAAAAGACTGAACTTTCAATCACACGGATTTCTGGGCACAGATGGAAATCTTTGTGGTATACCTTGCTTTTTGATAATGGTTAAATCCAAACCCAGGTTAAGTGTGATGATGAGATTAAAGATCCTGGAAAGGCCACATTGAGGCTATTTGACACCAAGTAAGAGGAAAATGTAAGAATTTCTTACTTTATTCTTTTCTTCAAAGTATTTGCTGTCATATTCAAGTACCATTTTCCTTGAAGGTTTAGCATGGACAACCCAGGTTGTCAAGGAAGCTAGTAGTGTGTGTGTGTGTGTGTGTGTGTGTGTGTGTGGTGTGTGTGTGTGTACACACTGGTCTGCTATCAAAGTTTTTGGAGACATTGCTTCTGTATTATTACTTTTTTGAACACCTCTTTTATTGTCTCTTTCTCTATCTCTTGAAATATTAGAGCAATTTCTTATGAATTATTCTCTTTCTGTCATTTAGGGTGACCAGAATTTTTAAAAATTATTCCTAATCCTTTTTCTAATATCTTCCTACCAAACTCACTGTTTGATATTTTCATGGCATTTTTAATGAACTTTTGGAAGTCCTTGCATATGAGGTTTACTTGTCTACTGAGTAAACAAAGTGAATTCTTACGAGCTTTGCTCAGGCTGATTCCTGGGAAACCTGAAATGAAAAGACTTTCACACTCTTTTTCTGTTTAGCTTCTGGTCCCACAGTGCCCATCTTTCATCCTGTTCCCTCAGGCAGCCTTTGTTGATAACCATCAGCTCCTCCCCTTCCTGGAAAGTTGTTCGTCCAGGAGGTATCTAGTCTATATGCTGAAACTTCATTTATGTTTAACTTAGCACTATATTGTATGGTTTCTTACATTATTGGACTTTATGTTTCACAGCAAGTTGTAATTATGTAAGAGATTTCTGAATGTTGAAACTCTGCTCTGTTTTTTTTTTTTTTATATCCTTAAAAGAACTTAGAACACACTAAGCAAGTGCACAATACGCCCTGAAAATAAATACTTGGAGAATTGAGATAAATGTAACATCTGTTTGAATGTCCTCAGTTTGCACTGTCATTACGGCTCAGTGCAGTACCTGCCTGTCTAAACTGCTAACATGAAACCAGTGATTCACATTTTGTGCACACACATTTAGGTACATCTATGCCACATCTACATCTACATCTAGTGGAGGATTAATTTCAGCTGACTAGTAAGCCTATGTGAAAGAAAAGAAGGACTTCATTGAGATGTCTCCGTATCCTTCTCAGTGGTGAGATACCGCCCCAAACTGTTACAACTGCCCTTACTCCCTCAGACCCAGAGCAAGGGTCTGAGGCTTAAAAAGTTGTTCTGTTTAATGGCTGCTCTGTCACTTAGGAACTGTGTAACATCAGGAAAATTATGGAGCTTCCCTAGTCCTTATTTCCTCCTTGTGAAGTGAGGATAATCATGGCACCCTTTGAAGGCCACTAGTCATTAACGGTAATGACTAGTGCAGTCGTCATTTACTGAGGTAACTGTGGCAGTAAGCTCTGCACATAAAGGTTCTCCTTTCGCTAATACAGCATTGTTGGCATATGCTAGATGCTCTGTAACAGTGGTTATTGTATTTCACAGCTTGGTTTCAATGTTAACTGAGTCAAGAAAGAGATGGGCAAGGACTTGATTTTCGTTTCCCAGGTTTGGCAGAGTTGTTCAATAGGGTCAGGCTGGCATCAGAGGCCTGTTGCTGTGATTGGGGCCAATGTGCTAGGTCCTGCCATGCCATCTGCAAAGCAGTCCTGGGAACGTGGAAGCTTGTGCTCACAGCACATCTGGCTTAGCAGACTGGGAGGATGCTGCACCAAGGGCCTTGGGTATTGATTCACTGTCTAGTAAAATGGAGGCTTGGTTTCCTGAAGCACAAAAGAAACTCACCTTATGTGAGACCTCAAGCACAGAGAGAAGTAAAATCTGAGTGCTGTGAGCAGATCTGGTGTCTGAGCCAAATAAGCTCTGAACTGGAATAATCGGATTTATCTTTTAAAAGAAGGGGTTTAGATTAAATCCTACTAGGAATTTCTTGATGGTAAAGGTTTTGAACCATCACACATATGATCAACAAAACTAACAAGAATTTGGAGTTCTTGTATTTTCTGAACATATTTGAGAGTACTTTCAGGAAGCAGAAAATGACTTAGGTGACCTCAGCGGTAAATTGGTCTGGATAATGGTTCATTCCTCTCTACCTTCCTTAAAAGTATTATTTATTTATGTGAACGGCAGAGTTACAAAGAGAGACAGAGGGTTAGACACAAAGAGAGATTTTCCATCCACTGATTCAGTCTCTAAATGACTACAATGGCCAGGATTAGACTGGACCAAAGGTAAGATCCAGGAGCTTCATCCAGGTTGTCCAAATGGGTGGATCCCAAGTACCTGAGCCATCTTCCACTGCTTTCTCAGGCATATTGGCAGGAAGTTAGATTGAAAGTGGAGCTGCTAGAACTTGAATCAGCACCCACCTGGGATGCTAGTATTACAAGCAGTGGACCCTCAACCTTCCTTTGAATAGCATAAGTATGTTTTAAATCATGTTTATTTCTATGATACAATTACACATTAGATTTCTGGTGGTAAAACTTGTTGCTGGGCATTTTTGAGAAATGACTTTAAAGTCTTCCATGCGTAGGCAGGCTGGAGAGCTCCTCTTTGGATAGAACACTCACTGGAAATGGAAACAGACTGGTCTATAATGCTGTGGTAGGATTGACAGTGCTACATCCCTTTTCTACCTAGTACCATTTCTTATAATATCCGTGATCAGACCCTTTTCTAGTACAGTATCCCTGCTTCTGCCTGCTCATACTAAATGTACCTATTGGGATAATGATAAAAGATGTTATCATAGTCATAAACTTCCTCTTTATGTAGTTGAGGCTACTGAGACACAGAGAGGTTCAGAAATTTCTCTGAGGTTATAGACCTTGTGAATGGTAGAATTTGATTCAAACAGAGGTGTGATTGTCCAGTTTGCTCTAGCCACTGAAGTGCCAGAGATTAGTAGCAACATGACTGACAAGATAGAGGCAGCTCAAAGTTCAACATACAAGGAATGGCAAGACAAAGATCTGGAAAGGCAGTCAAAGGTACTGGACACAGAATTGTCTCAGGCTGAGGAGGCAGAGGAATGACAAGATGCAGAACTTGTTCATGGTGTATGCTCTTGGGGTGTGTGTGTTGACAAAGGGGAGTCACATAGCATGCCTGGGTAATGGTTGTTGATTTTTATGAGTATGTTCCTGTGCTGTCGCAGACAACCTAGTAAGCAGTTTTGTGCATTTTTCCTTTTATTCCATGAATAATTCTGTGGGGATAGCACATGTCATATTCATTTCCACTTTTGCTTTCACTAATATGAAGCCGCAAAAGATTTATCTAAGCCCTAAGATAACAAATGTAATAATTGGGATTTAGACTTTCAACTTGTAGCCAGTCTCACTTTCCCCACCCTCAGCACCCTTTTGTCACCATTTTGCTAGTGGAAAATCTTTCAGGAAAGTACAATTCTAACTTTTTCTTTGTCTCAACTCAACTGAAATGAACTGACAGCACTGCCAGTCAATCAATATTTATGGAGGCCATTGGGTAAGTCTTATTCAGTGGGGAGGTAGAAAAAGGGCTTCTGATACCACTTTCGTCCCAATACATACATAATTCCTGCATTTCTGGGACCCCACACACAGCTATTTTGCTGACCTCTTTTTCTGTGAACTGTGGTATGTAGATGTGTAAATTCACTTTCTGAAGAAGGGGTCATGTTGCACGGGTTCAACCAAGAAGATGTCCTTGTCTGGGACTCTGAACTCTGAATCTTGGGAGGAAAGTGTTTGATGGGTGGTGGTGGAAACATCTGTAGAGCTCAATTTTAAGTGCCTACTGGGGCACTGTTCATAGAAGGTTATCCTAATTGGGTGGCTCACTCGTGAGACTTTTGAGTTAGCTCTCCCCACTTGGGTGTTGCCCATTTCTGTAACTCATCCCTCAGTCTTTCCTACCACTTAGTTAGAGTTTCAGATGTCAGTTATCCTTTAGAAACGTTGCCTTGTTTATATTTCGTTTGCTTTTTTTTTAACTACCAAGATGCTAAATCATTTGATTGCTACATTTTAGAATAATTTATCAGTGAACTGACTATGTAAAGGAAGCATACAAACTCTTGATTCTGTTGTACTGCTGTAGAAAAATTTTATAAGGAAAGGTTTTAACTTTGATTTCATTTGCATTTACTTCCCTCCTAAAAGTTCTCTCATAGTTACTTTTCTGATGCATTGATTTGCCGCATCTCCAGATTTCTTTTCCTGCCAGGTGGGCCCCATATGGAGCCATTTCTGTCAGCATTCCCTTTAGGTGTGCTGCACCTTAGATTTCTAATCATAGCCATGATTGCCTTGTGCTTAAACAAGGCACTTGCTTATTTGATTTATTGAATGTACAACTAATGTCTCAGTTGCAATCTGCCTAATGTTCTTGCACCTCTCCAACTTGGACATTGTAAATGATATGTGTTATCTTTTTAAAATCTCTGAGTTGGTTTATATTGAAAACAAAAAATGAGAGTTTTAATTCTTTCATTACTGTTGCTGTCTCCTATGACCCTGAGTTGGGTTGATGCAAATTATTTCTCTTGCAAAACACCTTTAAAGATTGAAGGTATTTGTGGAGTTCTTGGTTGTTCCGACCCTGGCAAAAGCAGACTACATTATCTTCTGCTGAGTAAAATAAAATAGCAGGGACAAAAAAATCCCTCAAATGTACAGATAGCAGCTTCTTTTGCCCTTAAAGCAATGGCGTAATATTTCTCTGTAGTATCTTCTTTTAAAAAAATTAATAGTCTGACCTTGGGAGCTAATACTTACAGGATTTGGAAGGAGACAGCAAAACAGAAGATTTATAAATTGACTTCAACTAAAATGAAAGGAAATTGGATGCAGGGTGCTGGACAGAAGTGAGAGAGTAAAGGAGACCTCACCATGTGGCAGGAGGTTGCTCAACTGTTAGGGACGCAAATGGTTCAGGGACATCTGAGCACGGAATGTTTTGTTAAGTGGTTTATTCCAATTCTCTTGTAAAGAATAGCACAGAGACCCTTGATGTGATAAGTTTCTGGCGTGTGAATGGGTGGGCGTAATTGGCAGGCAAAGGAGTAAGAAGGGACAAGGAAGCAGGTGCAGTACAGAAATGACTCAGTAGTGGACATGAAACAGAGTCACTTTCCCCAAATAGACCAGAGGAAGGAGTACCAAGGAGGAAGAGGAGGAGGAGGTGGTGCTGGGTGGACTGGATGTATTTTGGTTGCTATTCTTAGTACGGCCAGGGTTTTGGGGAAAGAAACTGGCTGACTGCGGAAACAGGAAAGGAGTTGCAAGAAGAGTTATAGCAAAGAAGAATCAGCATGAGGAGCAAAAACAGAAAGAAGAATTGGATTTGCTCTTCCTTTCCTGTCTCTCCTGCAAAACTGAAATGTGACAGGATGCGTTGCACTGCAGGAAGTGTAGCTCTTAAGTGTATACCCAAGCGATGTTACCACTAAAAGAAGAGGAGCACAGTCAAAGCGTTTTCCTCCGACACCATTCGTTAAAAACAAAGCTTAAAGAAATATCTGAACATCTAGTAGAACTGTAACTAAGAATTTATAGAATGTAAATTTGTTGGTGGGGAATGTTTGCATATGGAAATCATTTCTTTACAAATGACAGCAGAAGGGTCTTTATCTGTTGTTTTACATTTATGTTTATGATTCATACTGTATGATGTATGCTTATAGCCATAAATTCTTCTCTTTCTTCTTTTTTTTTTTAATTTGAAAGATGGATTTTTACAGAGAGAGAGAGGGAGGGAGATATTCCATTTGCTGGTTTTCTCTCGCTGAATGGCCACAATAGGGGGCCAGGGGTTTCTCCTGCCTCCTCTGTGGGTAAAGGATCTCAAGGACTTGAGTCATGTCTGTTGCTCTCTGAGGCCATAAGCAGGTGACTGCATGAGAACTGGAGCAGCTGGGACCTGAACCTGTACTCATGGGGAATGCTGATGCTAGCAGGTGGAGGACTAGCCTGTCTGGCTCCAGTCATAAATTTTTTTTAAAGATTTATTTTATTTTTATTAGAAAGTCAGATATGCAGAGAGGAGGAGAAACAGAGGGGAAGATTTTACTCCTGTTGATTCACTTCCCAAGTGGCCACAACGGCTGGAGCTGAGCCAATCTGAAGCTAGGAGATAGGAGCCTCTTCTGGGCTTCCCACATGTGTGTAGGGTTCCAAGGCCTTGAGCCTTTCTCAACTGCTTTCCGAGGCCACAAGCAGGGAGCTGCATGGGAAGTAGGGCTTCCGGGATTAGAACTGGTGTGCATATGGGATCCCAGCACGTGCATTGCAAGGACTTTTGTTGCTAGGCTACCTTGCTGGGCCCCGATCATAAATTGTTAATATGACAGGTCTTTTTATGACTAAGAACAGCTTTAAAATAAAAATTGTATTTAAATTCCGTGGAACTATAAATTCTAAACTGGGAGTTCTAATATTCAGAGAGTTAAGAGAGACATACTTGTGAGGGAAGAAACTGTGCACAGTGAGTCAGAACACTAGTCCTCTGCCTACAGCACCAACATACCCAGGTGCTGGTTCAGGCTCTGGCTGCTCCACTTGCATTCCAGCTTCCTGCCTACAGCCTGGGAAGATAGCTCCTGGTTTCAGAGGGGCCCAGCTCATGGCCTTTGTGACCATTTGAGGAGTGGATTCATGGACTGAAGATTCTTCTCTCTCTTTCTCTCTCTCTAAACTGGTCTCTCAAATAAAAATTTGAAAAACAGTAAATCTGAACAAAAGAAAAGTTGGAAATATGTATCTTTGGAAATATGTTCTTTCAACTTTGATCATGGAAGGGACAAGTTCTCACTTTGGGGAGGTACAAGAAACAGTGAACCCATTGCGTATGTGGCAGCTGATCAATCATCACAAAATTTCACATGAAAATAATGGCTCACATTCATTGTCACTGAAAGCCAACATGTGGCTTGCAGTAGTTTTAAAAGAATGGCTTTGCTTTAATGCACTTAGCTTTGGATAGCAGAAGTTTGTAAGAAGACTCTAAATACTTGAAGCATTTCTTGCTTAGGTGAGGCTTCACACTTTAGTATGTAAATTTTGTTATTGTTTCAAGAACCTGTCTATTGTTGAAGAGTACTAGCAGCCACTTAAGTCTGAATCAACCCACACCTGCTCAGAATAACTGTACATAAGCAGGAGAGTGAGTAAGGCTTGCATACCCATGTGTGGAGTACAGTGAAGGTAGAGTGGGTTCTGTCAGCTTAAATTATAAATTAGGAAAGAAAGAAATAGATACTCATGCACAGTAATACAGTTCTCTAGCCCATAGTAGAATGGGGAGCTAACTGCAGGCTAAGTGGGAAAGCTATCAGAAACCTGGTTCAGACCGAATCTCTCTCAGAAACAGAGTTTCTTGAATGTCTTTCTAAAAGAGTTGAGAATCTAGATATCTTCAAAGTAGCATTATCGTCTTAATAGAGATTGCTGTGCTGAGTGGGGACTTAGTGAAAGAGGAAAACAACTTTCAGGCAGAAAATTATTCGTCTTTGTAAACTAAAAGCTGTGCATCAGACTCAGCATGTCATTTTGCTTCCCACTCCTCACTCTAAAGTAAAAAATAATAGGGGAAAAAAAAATAAATAGGCAAAAGCATTCCTCATTACTTTACACTCCCTGAATCCCTATGTTGGGGTTGGGCTAGGCTGAAGCCAGGGACCACAACTCACTCTGGGCCTCTTATCAAAATGTCAGAGACTGAACTGCATGAGCTATCACCTCCTGCCTCCCAGTGTCTGTGTTAGCATGAAGCTGACATTAGGAGCAGAACCGAAATTTATTTATTTAAGATTTATTTATTTTTATTCAAAAGGCGGATATACAGAGAGGAAGAGAGACAGAGAGAAAGATCTTTTATTGGATGATTCACGACCCAAGTGAGCTCAATGGCCGGTATTGTGCCCATCCAAAGCCAGGAACCATGAGCTCTTCTGGAACTCTCACGCACAGGTGCAGGGTCCCAAAGCTTTGGGCCGTTCTTGACTGCTTTTCCAGGCCACAAGCAGGGAGCTGGATGGGAAGTGGGGCCGCCGGGATTAGAACCTGTGCCAATATGGGATCCTGGTGCATGCAAGGCGAGGACTTTAACCACTACGCTATCACGCCAGGCCCAAGAACCAAAATTTAAACACAGGTGCTATGAAATGGAATATAAACTTTCTAAGACAGGTCTTCACCACTGCAGTAAACACTTGCTCCAGGGAAGATGTTTTTATGTCCCAGTTGCAGATGATGGCTGCAAAAACTCAGTTGTCTAATGTCTAGCATCCCTTGGAGAGCTCAAAGGAAAGCTGCTGTAATGGGTGACATTCCAATTAATGTAAATATAACTCCTCTTACCTGCTGGACAAAACCCGCCTAGTAGCTTTCAGTTAAAAAGCAGTGGTTTTCTTTCCCGTTGGTAGCAGACTTCCGTTTGATTCAATGTTCCTGTTCTTACTTCTCAGGTACTAGAAAATTACCCTTGATTTTTCCTCTGCTCCACTTAGGTTAATTGCATCTTACCTTCAGTCTTAGTTGTGACACCTTTTGAAGAAGACTTCCAAGAGCCTGTCCTTGTCTTCTCACCCCACTTCAACTCCCCACCCCCCAAATTTACACCTCATTTTCCCAAATCATCCAGGTACTGTGTGACTAGGCCTGCCTTCATCTTTTTTTTTTTTATATTTTGACAATCTTTACATAGTTAATTAGGGTAAAAAGGTTCAAGGGCTACAGGAAAGTGGGTAAGACTATGATTTTTTCCATACTGTTTCCTTCATGTTTAAAGGGGGGTATTAAGGGAGAAGGCCCGACCTGCCTTCTTCTTCATCTGTTGTTCCCATGATCACCTCCTGTTTACAAGTTCAACTTGTTCATCTTTATGAACTTGGGGTCTTTCATTATGCCTACAAGTAGTCAGTGCTGAATAAACCTTCACCAGGGGAGTACCTGTGTTTGCTACAGACAAGAAATTGAATACGCATGGTTGAAACTGTCAGAGAAGTATACTGAACTAGGATTAGTATCATGGATGCTTTTTCATATGCCATGGCACATGAGTGAATGGAATAATGAGAGCTCTAATGCATTTTTTGGTTAACATAGGGAATAGTATTCAAGTATATGGAAAACTAGCTAAAAAAATTCTGTGAAACATACTCCCACTGTGGATGGAGTAGATGGATTGGTTTGATTCTACTCTGCTACTTTTTTAATATCTGACCTCTGAGCTGGCCTTTGTAAGAGTGTTGTAGACAATAGAACAGTTTGTACCTTTATAGACTCTTGCAGAGCTACTTCCAAACTTATAAACAGATAGTTTAGCTCTCTGTCATTTCATCCAGTCTCTACCACACACTACCACCTTACCCCAGCATCACGATGATTGTGTCACTGTTCTAACCAAGAACTTACATTGAATAACTCTTGTTGCTCATCTTACTGGCAATGAATAAAAAATATTCAACTTACATTTCTATTTTTTATCTTGCCCTACTTTATTTTTTCCTCAAAATGAACTTGACATAACTTATCTAAATATAACCAATAGCTGAGATCAAAATATACTACAAAGCTATCATAATTAATACAGAGTGTTACTGGAATAAAACCTGTGTAGATCAAAGAAGCATAATCAAGAGCCTAGAAATTAATACATTCTGCCAACTAACTTTTGACAAAATTGCCTAGATCATAAAGTGAAATAAGCATAATGTGTTCAAAGAATGGTGCTAGCAAAACTGGAAGTATATATGAGTGAAGTTACACCCATGATTGTCACCATATGTGAAAATCAACTCAATACAAATCAAAGACCTGAACTTATCACTTGACACTATATAAAGATGCTGGAAGAAAATGTAGGGGAGACATTTGAAAATATTGGTGCAGGGGAAGACTTCATGGGTAAAACAGCCTAAGAACAGGCAACAAAACCAAAATTAAACAAGCAGGACTATAACGAACCCAGAAGCTTTTGCACTGCAAAGGAAATGATCTATACAGTGAAGAGACAGCCAAGAGATTGGGAAAGAATATTTGCAAACCACTTATTTGACAAGGGATTAATATTCTTACTCTATCAGCAACTTTAAAGACTCAACAACAACAAAAAACATTCAATCCAGTTGAGGAATGTGCAAAGGATTTCACTAGATAGTTATCAAAAGAAGAATTACAAGTGGCCAACAAATATGTGAAAAAAAAATGCTTAGCATCACTAGCCATCAGAGAAACACAAGTCAGAACCACAACGAGATGTCACTTTATCCTCATCGGATGGCTAAATTCCAAAACAGAATAACAAATGCTGGTGTGCATGTGGACAAAAGGAATGCTTACACTCTGTTGGTGGGAGTATAGATCACTGTGGTCACAGTGGAATAGACTGTGGAGATTTCTTTTAAAAAAAATCCTGGAAATAGACCTGCCACATAATCTAGCAATCTCACTATTGGTGGTGTATCCACAAGACTTGGATACAACGAGCCAAAGAGTTACCTGTACTGCTGTGTTTATTGCAGCTTTGTTCACAATTGCCAAAATTTGGAATCAATCAAGGTGCCCATTACCTAATGAAGGGATAAAGGAAATGTGAGATATATACATAATGGAATTTATTGCAGCTATTAAAAAATAAAATTCTACACTTTTCAGCAAAATGTACTCAACTACTGCACATCATGTTTAGTGAAATTAGCTGGATCCAGATAGAGAAACGCCATATGTTCTGTGTTATATTGTGGGGGCAAAAATTTGAAGCACAAACAAAAACTATGTGTGTGCATCAGTATTGCTGAAAATACAGTTATGTAAAACTTTGTCTAATACATTTGCAAACTTATGGTTAAGAATGTTATAATTTTAATGATCTGTGATCCTTTAGAATTTATTGTATGTGGGTGAAATACTAATTTTTCTTTTTTCAAAATTAAAAGATTAATTTAGTGCAAAAATTTTAAATGCAGTCACAATTACCAGACACTGTGCATTCTTCATAGATGTTTTTTGAACATAGTCCATATTCCCTGAGCTCTGGGAGTGCTTATACCTGAGAACTCACTCCTGACCTTCACTGAAAGCCGTTCCATCCCAGGATTCTGCAGCTGGGGTTGGCACACCTAGTTCCAGGTAGAGGCGGGGTCACAAAGCTGACAGCCCTGCCTCAACAGGGCATCAATCTGAAGACCCCACCAGGCTCCAGAGCTCCCTGTGGAATTGGCTAAGGGCTTCGGTTGAGTTGGCTTGTCCTTTTAGCCAGTTCTATTTCTTTTCTTTATGTTTCGTTTTTAGTTTTATCTCCTATAATTTCTTTATTGTTGCATTTTTAAAAATTTTATTATGATGATGATATGACACAGTTCCATAGGCTTTGGAATTTCCCTTATACCCTTCTCAAATCCCCTCTCGCCCACACTGATTTTTCCTTATGTTATTACATTAGTATAGTTCTTCATACACCGTCATTATATCCATTATTGCAGGCATGGACAATGGCAGAGAGCCCAGCATCCTATAGTCAAGGTATATTTAACAGTTTCTATTAAATTGTTGATAGCCATTGTCTGTACTTACTCTAAACTAAGGGCTTTTTGTTTTTGACTTATTAAGTGTCTAATTCAGGGAAATATTAAGTCTTTGCTGTAATATAAATATAAATTATGTTATTTTGAAAGTTAAATAAGGGAGGAGAGAGGGAGGAAAGGAATATTATTATATTAGAAGTATATATTTACAAATCACTTTGAATCTGTTAAAAACTAATTTAAGAGTAAAACAAGTAAATAAAAATGAACAATTCAGTCACGTTTGTACATTGACAAAATTGTCCAACTACTACCTCTCTCTGGTGTCAAAATATTTCCAAAAGCAAACAAGGACACTCCATAGCTTTAAGTGTTTGTCCTCTTTTTAACGCCCTCTTCTCAGCCAATATTTTTGTGTCTAAGTGGCTTTCTGTTCTAGACATTGCATTTACATGGAATTATGTACATACCATATATGAGCCTTCATGTCTGGATTCCCCTTGGCTTAATGGGTCATGAGAATTGTAGCATGTGGTTCATCAGTTTTCAAGGCCAAACAGTAGTCCACTTGGTGGATGGGCTACATTTTGTTTAACTTTGTATCTGTTGATAGGCAGTTATGTTGTTCCTGCCTTTTGGTGACCCTGCACAGAACATCCATGGATATGTGTGTGTATTCATGTACTTGCTTGAACACCTGTTTTCGCATATTTTGCATGTATAAGGGAACTGGAATTGCTGGTTATGTGGCAGTTCTCTAACTTTTTTTTTTTTGAGAAATCATCAAAATATTTTCCAACACGCCAGAACTATTTTACACTCTCACCAGTAGTAAACCATTTCTCTATCTCCTTTCCATTTTCATTAAAACTGTCTCAGTGGGTATGTTGTTGGATCTCATGTGTGTGTGGGGGGGATGAGGGTTGTTGTTGTTTTGTTTTGTTTTTAAGATTTATCTATATATTTGAAAGGTAGAGTTACCCAGAGAAAGGGAAAGACAGACAAGGAGTTAGATCTTCCATCTGTTGGCTCAGTCCCCAAATGGTCCCAATGAATGGGGCTCTACTAGGAGCTTTTCCAGGTCTCCCTCATGGGTGCAGGGGTCCAAGAGCTTAGGCCATCTTTCTCTGCTTTCTCAAGTATGTAGAAATGGGCTAAAGCAGAAGTGAGGCATCAGATTTCAAACTTGTGCCTATATGGAATTGTTAGTGACACAGACTACGACTTAATGTGCTATGCCACAGCACCAGCCTCCTGGTTTTCGTTTTGATTTGTATTTCCTTAAGGGCTAATGACTTGGAGCATTCTTTCATGTGCCTTGGAGAGGTGTTTGCTTAATTCCTTTGTCCTTTACTGTAATTTTTTAAAGAAGCATTTTATTTTGAAAAGGTGAGAGAGAGAAAGCTTTCCCAGTCACTGATTCATGAGTCCAAAATGGCTACAAGTGGCTGATACTGGGGCCAGGCCAGGGGCCAGGAATTGCATCTCAGTTCCCCCATGGGGAGATGCCTCTACCTATTTTAGTATTTGGATTTTTGTTCTTTTTGTCTGTGAGCTCTGAGAGTTCTTTGTATATCTTATTTACAAACATTTCCTATTCTAACTTTGTCTTTTCACTTTTCTTGGTATTGTCCTTCAATGCATAGGAGCTATTAATTTTGAGCCCAAGCTTTTTCTAGTTCATGTTTTTGATATTTTATTATTGTATGTAGAAATCTACTGCTGGATCCAAAGTTATGAAATTGTACTCCCTTTGTTGTTTTTTCTGAGTGTTTTGTGATCTTAGCTCTTATATGAAGTCATTGATGTATTTTGAGTTAAGTTTTGTGTGTGGCAGAAGTTTCCCCCTTTTATCTCACCTATCATCCTGGCAAACAAGAAATTCATCCAAAATGAATTCCTGTCCTGTCTTTAAGCTTTTGCAGCTTCTGCTGTTTCTACAGTGACCCTCCCTGTTCTTGTCCTTACCTGGGCTGGTTTTACCAGTCATTCACAGTACCACGCCAGCACTGCTTCCTCTCTGTATTCTTTCTTAAGCTCCTGTGTCGTCTTTCCCATGTGATGGTTTCATGCAGTTTGAGCATGTTCTCCCGAGTTTCATGTTTTGGAGGTTTGGTCCTTCATGTGGTGACACTGACAAGGCTCAAACCTTGGGGAGTTGGGGTGCAGTGTAAGTTGATTAGAACACTGGAGTCATCACTTGGAAGGGATTAAGTAGTTATAACCCATTAAGTAGTTAATTCCCATTAGGAGGAGGGTTGTTACAAAAGTTGAGGAATGGTCCCTCCACAGCCTGTGGCTTCCTGTCTCACCATGTGGTCTCTTCCTCTCGCATTCTCTCCACTTGGAGATACCATCTGCTGTATGTAGAGCCAGGGGAGCATTTGTCAGGCCATGTTCTTCAGCCGCCAAGGCTGTGAGCTAAATAAACCTCCTTTCTGTACAAATTACCCAGCCCCAGGTATTTTGTGACAGCAGTGGAAAATGACTTGCGTGTCAACAAAAGTAATTGGTGTTTTTCTGAAATCCCATTATTTCTGTTATAACACCAACTCACAAACGAATTCGTTCATTTATGCAGTCATTCAAATATTTAAAGAAAATTATTGGGCCTGTGTCCTGATTAGTACTGTTTCCTGTTCAAATTCTGTTAGATATAAAGTCTTTGTGAAAATTTCTTCTTTCTCCAACTGGTGTGAAAGCCTTAAAACCCAAGAATATCATCTCATTGATCTCTCCATCTGTCATGTCTCAGCTTAGCGAACTTGATAAATTAATGCATGCATGAGTGCAAGAATCTTTGAAACATTCTGTTGCTTGCATTGTTGGCAACAGCCTCCAACTCTGACCCTCATGTTTGTTGGGTAACGTGAGGCACTAATTCCATCGGATGCTGGGGAAGTTTCTAGCTGGACACTTCCTGAACTCCTCAGACTGACTGGAGCATATTGACTTTGCATCATATTTTCTTCAGAAGCGAGATTTTCAGTTTCCCCACAGTGTGAATTGTTGTTGCAAGATAACCATCATCTGTTTGCTAAAAGAGAAGCCAAAAGAATTTAGGACAACTTCAGTTTACTTGATTATAGATTTTATATAACAATGGTGTCAGACTCATTTGAAGTTTTAGGAAAGTTGTTTAGCAAAATGCCAATAGAAAGAAATGATTCATGAATCTTTAAGTCCTTCTTTCTGATTATTCCTAGTGTGGACTAGATTAAATTATGACAGTTTATTATTGTGTGTGTTTACACTCGTGTGTGTGTGGTTGTGTGGTGTGTTTCTTTTACCTGACCTATGGGAGAGTTTTTCAAATTTTTTTCTAAGTACTCTTGAAGCAATAAAAGTGGACATTTTAAATGCAGGATTAATAGTTTCCAACACAGCATTAGGCATTTCAATCACAATCCACATTGAATGAAGGAACATGCAGGTTTTGTTTATCCTTTTTTTCCTAGCCAAAAAATTGTGCTTAGTTAGAAAATTTCTGAATTTCAGTATTACCTGGTACAGCAAAGCACTGGCAAAAATAAGAACAAAAACTATCCTTTGAAAAATAGGAAAGAGGTGGCAGGTTTAAAGCAAATCAATTCTGTTGATGTGCTGAAAAAATAATGTATGAGAACCAAGATTTATTTAAATATTGTATTCAATTTAAAGAACAGTTCTGATAAGAGGATTTGCAGTGCGATGGCGGTTTTACGTCCAAGCATGATGTCCAACATACCTGCTGATTTGAAGCAGTGCATTAGATGGCACTGTTCACATGCTTTGGAATGGCTCCCAGCGCAGGCGTGTTGATGGCATGCATCCGGCAGACACCTTCATTCTGGACTTTGCACGGCTCCAGCTCTGTCTCTAAAACTGAACATTCTCTGGTTTCCTTTTATGCCTCTCTGCAACAAGGAAGAGAACGAACATGTACAAGAATGTTAAAGCGTGCTCTGAGTCATTGGAGTCTCTTATCTACTTAGGCAGTAAAGAGCCAGGGCTGGTCATGGCTGTTGCTTATTCATGACTTTCTCAAGTTCACAGAAACCAGCACTGCTATTGTTTGCAGATACAATGATCAGGTTTGAATCACATCCTTTATTAAAAATTGTTCCTAATTTTAAACTTTGATTAGATTTTTTTCTTGTTCCTTTCTGTTTGCCTTTTTATTGACGTTGACCCTTTGGCTTTTAAAAGAAAACCTCTATTCTAACCCTCCTTATGCTTCTATTTATTTTTATCCTCAAATCCAATAAGGCTAATTGTCCAGGTCCTCAGCTAACCTAACCCCTCAGAGCAGTCCGTTTGGCATATGGACCAGATGCCAATAATTCAATATGTCTTAGATGCCATCAGGGAAATATTTGAAAAGCCTAAACCAGGATGCCATTTAGCATTAAGACATAGCTTTCTTTTAGAAATTTAGCTTAAAAAAAAAAGTCCTCGGTTCACTGTTTTTGTCCAAATAGCTGAATGGTTTCCCTCTCCAGTTTCTACCACCCAGAAAAGTCTGTTTTCCAGTTTTCCAGAAACGCTGGGACCTCTTGACCCTAGAAGGTAGGATGCCATATGTTAAATCCACTTAGACTAAATTTAGAAGCATCCTTTCCTCCACCCCAAGTGAGATGAAGCGGTCCTCAGTGGATAAGAGAGGCAGGCTTTCAGAACCAAGGACTGCCAGGCCAGAAGAATAAAGGGCGCTTTGTAATACCTGAGGTTTAACCCTT
This sequence comes from Ochotona curzoniae, assembly GCF_017591425.1. Lineage (NCBI taxonomy): Eukaryota > Metazoa > Chordata > Mammalia > Lagomorpha > Ochotonidae > Ochotona > Ochotona curzoniae. The sequence continues at coordinate 15,242,863 of NW_024466502.1, forward strand.
CTAATTCTTTCCAGAAACACCAGAAATTTTATATATGAAGGGCCTTCAAAAAACTCATGGAAAATGTGTGTTATGGGAAAGCAGCATGGATTTCAATTTTTTTTTTTTGCCATGTAATATATTTATTTGGGTTTTTTTTTGTAATAAATTTATTCTTGAGTTCAGTTATCCTTGAACTTTTTCAGGCACTGTCACATACCTAATCATAATAAAATTTTAGTGGAATAAAACACTGTTCAGGATGAATTTTCAAAATATGCTCATTGAATACCATTTGATTAATGATAGACATCTGATTAGAGTTACAGAGTTCATTCTCACGTTTAGATTGCTGCTTCCTATCTCTGAGGAGATGTGAAAACAGACTGAAGACCCACATCTTCTGACTTCTACTCTGCTACCCTTTCCAGCCAACTCTGAAAGATCAGCATAATCCAATAGTTGTCCAATTTTTTCTTCTAGCAATCTGGATTAAGTGCGTCTTAAACACTGGCTTAAATTTGTGTGAGTCAGTACTGCAGGGAAAAGCCAGAAATGACTCTTTTTATGGTCAGGAAACATTGTTAGGGATAGGTAGAAAGGGCTGTCTGTGCTGGCTCAATGGCTATATGACTTTGCTAGGTGTTTCTGAATATTTGTAGGAGCCACTTTTTTCCTAGATTTAAGGATGCTTGATGGGATGAGTGCTATTTTACAGAAGTCAAGTCTTGAACGAAGACTTAAGCATAGAGTTGCCCTTTAAGTGAGACTTTCCATGGAAAAACAAACAAAAATTGAGAAGTTGTGATAGACCACATTTGCTTTTTAATACTTACCATATGTTTGATTTTATTCAGGGACTAGAAGAATGGGTTAGTCTTTTATTTTTTCCCCAGGCATGATATAAATAACAGTCAAGAAATTACTTATTTCTTCTGGGTGATAACATTTGGATTGTGCTAAAGTGTTAGGAAAAAAAAAATCTGAAAATCATCATTAATTTATTATTAGAGACAGCCCGCTAATGACCTTTGCTAACACTCTGGGTCCTGAGACTTTAGCAGTATGGATTGTTTTACAGCTAGAGATAAAAGTGATTACTCTCAGGGCTTTCAATGTAAACATCTCCTCCTCTTGGCTATTTTTCCCTTTGATTTTTTTCAACCTTCTCTCAGTAACCTGTAAATCTAAAGCCGAGTTTTGAGATGTGGCCTTTCTTACGTTCTCGTCTGTAGCTGTTGTCTTTTAGAACACCACAGCCCTACTCTCCCAGTCTCCTCTGCCTCTCTGCTAGAAGCACTAGTAGATGCTTCCTACCCCTGCGCCCCGGGGGGAAGGAGCCGCTAAGGTTTGTGGAGTTCTCTCTGTCCAGGCTCTGTGCTAACCTGTTACATATGTGTGGGTATAATATTTCAAAGTGCTAATTGTCCAGTCTAACTGCCAATTCTGCCTAGCCTGGCAGCTAGATGGAAAAGCAACATGGCCGTAGGGACGATTTACAGTGGGGGAACAAAGCTCTTCAGCTTTTAAGTTCAAAGGGCACCATCTGGGTAAGAGACAGGGAAATTTTTGAAAAGGAATGCGGTCAGGGAGAACAGGTTTTTCTTCCTCCTTTGAGAAGAGGTGAAGAGATAAAGGAGCCTAGCGCTTGCAGCTAAGCTATCCTCAACCTTACCGAGTTCTAAAAACCCTGGACTGTGTATTGCTTGCGGCTTTCTTTTCTTGGAATGTGTGTGCTTTGTTTCAGAGGCCACCCAGAATCCATAGTTTTGTGAAGCACAGAAGATCGAGGTTATTTCTTTGGGATTTGTAACAAAAGAGGGAGCAATTGAGTACAATGAACATTTACTGAGGAATTGATTAAACATTTTGGTTGAAGTGTTTACAGATAATGCTGTTTGGTAGTAGATGTAAATCCCCTTTATTCCCCCTCATTTCCTCATTAATCACAAACAGTGCCCTGCTCTGGCTGGTGCTGCCTCTGCTCCCGGTGGGCTCAGGGGCTGGCGGCAGCAGTGTCTTTATCTCTGAGGAGTATGGCTCGGAGTGCTGGCTGGCCTTGGTGGCGAGTCTTTGTAAGCTCCCACGTTTCCTTGAGTTGTGCTCTTCTGAGTACCCCTACGCCCTGGTCACCAGACCCCTGTTTTTTTTTGTTTTTTTTTTTTATCTTTCACTTCTCTGTGCATCTTTCCTCCCCACCCTACCCCCGAGTGTCTGCAGCCTCTGCAGCTCACTGCCTCACAGTACTTGCCCCTGGAATCCTCTTGCAAAAAGTACAGGATGGCAGAGGTTATTTCCTGTAGAATGTTGCCATTTGGGAACCAAAAGTTTGACTTCCAGAAGTGAAAAACTTAGCATACTATACGAAGGAATTTCCCCCCACTTCCTCCTTCCCCAGAAAACAAGTCAAGCCCCTTGTGAGTTACTTCCTGAGTTTCTATTTTTACAACATCCCTAAAGCAGCCATATTCAGAATGGCAGTGACCACTAGCTGGTGGGACTACAGAAGGGAGAGTGGAGCATGTGACTTGTCCTGTGGGACCTGCCCGGCCAGGAGGCCACTGCAAGGTAGCCTGGCTAGATAGTAAGGTCTTAGATATGAGCTGAGCTTCTTATGCTGATGTTACCTTGCACCAATGTCTCAATTCTTCATCTGCAAGATATTTTTTTACTGCCACTGATCAGAATAGCATGAGATGAAGGATGCTCATGCATTTGAGAGATAAAGATGCTTATAAAAGATAGAGGAGTAGTAGGTGTCATCCTGTGGAGAAATTAATATTAAAATATATCCACTATCTTTCTTAAAGATTAATGGACTCAAAACATATCTGTTACTTAGATTGGATATTTTATAAAATCAGATTTGAAAGCCAGTCTATCTATTCAAAGGCAAGTGCACTGTGAACTATTTTGGAAACTTCTGATTCACACATTGTTTAAATCAATATTTGTGAAGTTGGAAAAGTCACGTTGCTTTTAAGTTAGAATCTGGCTTTCACTTGAAAGCAACAGCCAGGGAAGTTAAAAAGTCGGTGTATAAGGAAAGTGAGGGCGAGGAACAATGATTCTGCAGGTCTCGCTTCGTAAGAGCTGTTGTTCAATTCTAGCCTGTAGAACAAGTTGCCACTTTTTATGTTTGCTGGTGACAAGTCAAATGCCAGAAAGCAGACCTTTAATGAAAAGCACTTAAATCATTTCAAAGGATATGCAGATCAATTTTCTTAGACCGAAACTGGAAAATTGGTTTTGGTGTGTTTTATCCAGAACAATCCTATCTTTACAAAAAAAAAGTATCATGTAGATGAGAAAGCGTCCCTTTGTGTCTCATTGAGGTCCTCTGTGTCCTGCTTTTCAAAATAGATGTATGATAGATGTAATCTTTGCTATCTTATTAAAAATAATAACCAAATGGGCAAATTTATTTTTCATCGATTTCATGTGGTGGCAGGAAAAGTGCAGAAGTTCTGGTCAGGGATTAAGGCTGAAAAGATTGACACAATTGAGGTCATTTCAACACGAGAAGGAAAGAGGTGGCTGCAGAAACTGATGGAATGCGGAAGAAGGCCTAATGCAAAAATGCAAACCCATCACAGGACTCCAGTAACTGCATTCCAAGGATGAGATTACCGAGTGCTGTCTGTGTCATTTCACCCTCTACTTCCAAACATTTGCACAACTGATGTGATTGTAATAGCACCTACATAATGAGGTCAACAGGATGACTTGTTATAGCACATCTGGTTAAGAGACATCACATACTTGCTTTCAAATTGCTCTCTGTCCTTGTGTTTGTTAGTAAACATTTCTATCTCCTGTGCAGGGTTATAAACAACTTGGAGATTAGAGAATCCTGTTGTCATGCTCCCGATTGTTAATTGTACCTAACAATAGGTACCCTGTTCACCATCAGGATTTAGTACATGATTTTTCATTAAAAGTTGAGAAATGGAATGTAGTGTTTCTAGTTTGCATGGTGTCTATTTACTGAGCCAAACTTATAAACACGTCTTTACAACCAGTAGAGTACCAGTCAAATAATCCAAAATACAGAAGCCTATGCATGAGATATCCAAATAGTTCATAGGAAATGAGTATTACAGAAGAAGATGTGCATGGATTTAAGTGGTTTTACATTAAAATAAATGTATTTCCATTCTGAGTTTTCATGAACTTTTCCAAGTGGCTACTTAATGACAAATAAACCAAAACAGCAGAAATCTCAGAAAAAGTAGACTACTGTTACAGGAAAAACCTTCCTACAAAAAAAGATGACAAAGTTTTCCCAGGAGACAGACATTAGCAGTTTTCCTGATTTGCTCCCGAGTTGTTTTCTCTCACGTCTATTTTCTGCCTTGGTCTTTCCTCCGAGAATATGGGCATTCAGTTCACCACCTCACTGTTTTCTACTCTGCGTGTGCGCGCGTGTGTGTATCCCTTGGCTTTTTCAAAATATAATCGTTTTCCTTCTTTTGACTTTTTAGTTGCACATGAATTATTTCACCTTATTAGAAATCACATATGCACCTTTGATAAATGTTTTAATCACTGCTTACATTACTTAAGGATCACTTTAACACCATTTTTGTCATCCGTACTTTTCAGGTTATTGTCATGCATTTACATTTATATTTTTGCCATGCAAGATGAAATAATGATTTTTAGTAAATAGTAATTTAGGTATACTTGCATGTTTAAAATTTTGCTCCTTTTTATTCTTTGCTACATTATTGTGCTTCAATCTCATAATTTTTCTTATGCTTGAAAAATAATTTTAACATTTCATGTTAGCAACAATCTTTCAGTTTTAGATTGTCTATAAATATATTATTGTTTTAGATGCTAAAAGTTTATATAATTTTCTTGATGGGTAGGTTTTGTCAACTGGAAAGATATTTCACAGTGTTTTGGTTTTGAGCATTTTGTTTATTATAGTTTTATTTTCACTTGACACATATTTGTACACATTTATAATCTACAGTGTGGTATTTTTGCACAAATATATGTCTTATATCAAATCATAATTAGTATATACAGGACCTCAACACTTGTCAATTCTTGTGTCAATTCTAGCTATTTTGAAGTATATATTATTACTCCCTCATGCAAACAACTGCAGGATTTCTTCATCCTGTCTCGTGGTAGGTGTGCTGTTCTGCTCTCTGCCCACACCTCGGCTTCCTGCCCAGCCTTTGAGCCCACTGCTCTAGGACAGTAGCTTTTTTGGCTCTACACATAACTGAGATCATACGGTATTTGTCTTTGCACTCCTGGCTTTGTTCACACCTCCTGATGTTCTCCTGGTCCATCTATGGTGTTACAAATGACAAGATTTCATCTTTTTTAGTGGGTGAATAGTGTTCTAATAGCGTTCTATTATGTGTTTTAAATTTTTAAAAAGTTTAATTGTTTTACTTTAAAATCAGAATTACAACAAGAAAGAGGGGAAGACACAGAGAGGTATTCCTTCTACTAGTTTATTCTGCAAATGACTGCCACAGGCCAGAAATGTTACTGTCCAAAGTCAGGAGCCAGAAGTTTCTTCTTGGCCTGCCACGTGAGGCTGCAGCCTAAGCATTTGGGCCATCCTCCTCTGCCTTCCCAGACTTTTAGCAGGGAGCTAGCTCAGATGTGGAGCAACTGAGACTTGAACCCTAACCCATGTAGGATCCTAGTATGGAAGGCGGAGAAGTAGGGGGTTATGCCAACTGTGCCAGTCCCAACTTATCCATGGGTGGAGACCCAGAGAAAGTTCTAATCTCTTGTCTTTACTCTAGTCCATCCCTGGGTGGTGTAGGCATTTGGGGCAAGATTAGTCCCTCTCCCAGCCCCCTCCTCACTCTTGCTTCCTTCATTGCCTCTGTTTCTTCATCTCGCTCTCTCATTCTTTCAAATAAATAAATATTTCAAACAAAACAAGGAGCATTTAATTCTTTGAAAACAGGAGATTGTTTTCAGTAGATTGCAGTGATTTCTCTTGGTGTCATTCTCTTATAATGTGTTCTGCACGGGATTCGTGTAGCTGTTGGAATCTGTGCTTTGACGGCATCTGTTTATTTTGAACACCTCTTAGCTATTGTCTCTTCAAATATTTCCTGTTCTTTTTTCCACTCTGTGCTTCTAAGAGCAGGTAGGTAAGTGTTACACAGAGTGTCTATCTTTATTTCCTCTGGTCTTTAATCTGGATATATTTTCTGCTATTTCCCAGATCACTGTCCTTACCTCCATTTTGTTTAACCTATTGTTATGCTGCTCCTTTGCAGTTTTTAATGTATCGTAATTTTCAACTTGATAGTTTTGATTGAATCTTTCTTAGGAAAGATTTGGATTTTTCAAGTGAAATTCCTCATGTTGTCAGGCGTGTTCTGAGTTATCCAGTCTGTGCTCCACACCTCTGGTATCTGTGTAGCATCTGGGTCTGACCCTGTCGCCTGTTTTGCCTCTTGGCTGGGTCTCAGGGTTGTAGCTGTTGTCACACCTATGTGCTTCTCTCCACTCCAAGACATGGATTACCAGATCCTGGACTGTAGTTTTACTTCTCCAGTTTTGTAAGATTGCAGGAAATTCTGTCATTCTCTCCACCTCTTCATCTCCTCAACTCGTTTGCTGTGCTGTTTACCAGAGCAGCTAGCTTAAGGATAAATGCATGCAAGGCACATCTCCCTGAGTTTCCTGATTTGGGGAGGGTAACAGTCCCTTTAAGTTTGGACACTTGCTAGTTTCCCTACTCCATCAAAATAGCTTCTCACAAATGCAGTGTTGAGGTTTTCTAATTGTTCTCTGTGGGAGGATAAGTTTATGCTGGCGTGTCACAATATCTCAGATGACTTAATAGCTACAGAACCTTTGGAATTGTGCTTCAGGTGCACTTGCTTTTTCATTTCAGCGTAGAATTTTAGGCTCTAAGGAAGCATGGTCAGCTTTTCCGTAGTCAGTGATGTGCAAAGCTCAGAGCAGGTGGAAGAGGCAGTGAGCCGCTGGCTCTCCACCATTGTAGAAATACCTCTAGAAACAGGAGACATTTTTAGGCACGGCCTTGTTCTATTCATAGAAATTTTAAAATCATCCCGAGTTTCCCAGTGTTTTAGTTTGAGAATTATACTATAAAAATCTTATAAGCTGTAAAGCAGTGTTCACAGCTACCCCAGGAGTTCAGGTGGTTTTAATTATAGCATCCACATGGACGATGTCTGTGCTGTTAGTAGGACTGTCTTGCTAATTAAGATCTTTGCTCTCCAAGAACACTTGCAAGTTAAATATGTCCACACTTTCCCGAAATCTTTATGTATCCATTTTAATTAAAGATACAATAAGAGAAATATCACAGATTTCTCTTTTGACTAAATTGAACAAAAACACTAAAAAAAAAAACTCAACTAAAAAAAGATTGCTTTTTTTGAGCTTTGAGGTTTTTTTTCAGACTTAGTAACATGAAATCAGAGTGCCTGAAAGATTAAGTGCATAATTAACAAAATAATTCATTAGTATAATAAATCACAGTAAAGGAATTAGAAAATAAGTAAGTTTACAAAGACAAATATGGTTCATTTATTTCCTTTTAGTTATAATGAATTCAATCCCTTACTATTGTAAATTAAGACATTCTAACTTCTAAACTTTTAATTTGCTAGAGCCTTAAGATTAACATTCAGTTCTTAGAAAAAATAAACAATAAAAAACAAAATTTAAAATACTGTGAAGGTTTTAACCATTGAAACACTCACTAGGGGCCCTGCGTGGTGACTCCGGCTGAAGTCTTTGTCTTGAACGCCAGGATCCCATATGGGCACTGGTTCTAATCCTGGCAGCCCTGCTTCCCATCCAGCTCCCTGCCTGTGGCCTAGGAAAGCAGCCCAAGACAGCACTAAACCTTGGGACCCTGCCCCCATGTGGGAGACCCGGAAGAGCTCCTGGCTCTTGGTTTCTGATCGGCGCAGTACTGGCCGTTGTGGTTACTTAGGAAGTGAATCATCTGATGGAGGATCTTCTTCTCTGTCTCTCCTCTTCTCTGTACATTTGACTTTGCAATTAAAAAAAAAAAAAAGAAAGAAAGAAACTTTCACTAACATTTCAGTGCTCATGGCTTACACAGAAACTGTATCATAATGCATTTCTACACAGATAATTTGATCCTTCATAACAATCAAATCCTATGTTAAATTTGGGAAGGGAACTCATTAGACAACCTTGCAGTGAATACTTAAAGAAAAAACCAAAATATCTTTAGTAAATGCAGTTCTTTTCATCTGTGTTTTTGAAGCATGAGAGAGTCATTTTTAATTTTTTAAGTCTTTACTTGAGTGGCAGGGAGCATGTGCTGGCTCACTCCCCAAGTGCCCCCATGGCCACCCCATGGTTTGGGCTGAAGCAAACAGTTTAAGACTCAATCTAGGCTCCCACGTGACTGACAGTGGCTTAATTACTTGGGCTGTCACTTCCTGCGAGGGTCTGACATAGCAGAATGCTGGGGTCAGGAGCCAGAAGTGGGGATCAAACTCTGTCACCTATATATAGAATACAGGCACATTTTACTAGGCCAAATGCCTGCCCTTGTTGCTAACTGTTTAAAAAGTATTTCAGAGAAGGCAAAAATTATAAATAATTTCTTTTTTTCTAAATTTTTTTTAATTGGAAAGGTGGATATACAGAGAGGAGAGACAGAGAGGAAGATCTTCCATCCGATGATTCACTCCCCAAGTGAGCGCAATGGCCGATGCTATGCAGATTCGAAGCCAGGAGCCTCTTCCAGGTCTCCTGCGCAGGTGCAGGGTCCTAAAGCTTTGGGCCGTCCTTGACTGCTTTCCCGGGCCACAGGCAGGGAGCTGGATGGGAAGTGGGGCTGCCGGGATTAGAACCGGCGGCCATATGGGATCCCGGGCGTGCAAGGCGAGGACCTTAACCACTGTGCCAGTGTGCTGGGCCAAATAATTTCAATACTTTACTCAGGAAAATTGAATTATATTTAAGGTGATATGGACAGAGTTTTGAAAACATAATTAGGGTGTTTGCTACTAGTAAGTACATATTTATATAAGCTAATAATCTCTGCCTACAATCCCATGTTAAGTTACAAGGGAGTTCTCTGCAGCGAGGACCCCACCAGTGGTTCTGAGAGGCCATCTCCAATACCCAACATGCCCTTAAGTTTCAGGATAATATGAATTTATGTTTTAATCAGAAGGTTAAATGTGGTGTTATATGGTCTCTAAATTCCCATTCTCTTTATTCACTCTCCTTTGTCCAAAAGCCAGAACCCTGCAGGTGATTTTGCTTAGAAATGTTTAAGCCAGACTGCCAGAAACCTTTCCGACAGCTTTGAGAAAAAATTCTCTGTTGTACAGTCCTGATTTGTTAGAAATTTGCATGAATCTAAAATTAAACACGACAACAGCAATTGATGTCAAAAAGAATTTATAAGAAGGAAACCATGGCAACAAAATCATTTATTTTTAACTGCGCTAGCACTTATCACTCTACATTCACCCCAAAACTAAGCACACTGGAAGCCACTGGTTTCTACACGCAGCCTTATGCCTATTGTATTTGTGCATAAGTCAAAAATAGCAACAGGAATTGTCGTATTTATGTTAGTAAGTACTGTGCAAGCCATGCTTTCTTTGGTATTTACTCACTGACATATCCTGCAAAGGTTCTTTCTGGAGCTTTTGTAGCTGTCAGGGGGAAGCTCACCAATTGTCTTGTGCAGGGCCAACACACAGCACACTCCAACAACAGACTCTCTGGTGGTTAGAGTTGGAGTTTCACCAGCAAGTGTTCCACTGCTTCTCAGAAGTGGATTCACCGTGGAGGGCAAGAGCAGATGTTGCTTTAGGGTGTCCCAGCATAAGCAACCCATGGATCTCAAGAAGTGTGACAGAATCTGGGGAGATCTACCTTTTATATTCCTGTTCTTACATCACAACACCAGCATTTACACTTGACTTCCCTACACATAGGCTTCCCTTAACCACAGGTTCACAAACATCAGGCTATGGCCTTTTGTTAAAATGTCTTAAAAATGTTCATTGAAAATTTTCGTATCATTGTTAACAGTGAAAAACTTTATTTTCTTGTTGATTTAAAAAAAAAAAACAACTCATTTTCAAGACTAATCTATTTGTAATCTGAAACTTCATTCACTTGTTTAATTAAATCTCAACCAGTTTGGGAAGAGCTAATTTTTAAAAGATCTCTGTAATTATTTTGTTTATTTTAAGTTCTGCCAGTTGTGATAGGAATTTGGGGAGTCTAAAGATTAGGGTTATTATTCCTTAACTCAGTTGAATTAGCACAGGCTATATTAAAGAATATCAAAGACTTTGATCGTTGAAATAGGTACAAGAATATGTTTGAAGCCACAAAACACAACCACTCAGTAGCCCAATTGAATCAGAAAATTAATCTCAACTTTTCTGAAATAAATGAGAAATCTTGCGTTTAAAAGCACGTCATTTCACTTGCCGAGGAGCCACGCTTAGAGTTAAATAAGATACCAGAGGAAGGCTTTGCCGTGCCACTTCCTGCTTCATAGATGAAAGACAGCCTTGGCTCTTTGTGGTCTGATTTTCACTTCTTCCTTATTTGATCTGCTGTATGTTTCTGTGGTGCTCTTCTCAAAGGACCCTGCCCTGCCCTCCATTTCTCAGAATATTAGACCGGCCATAAGACCATTGCCCGATTCGGTTTTACCCAAGCCTTTCTGGGGTGTGAACCAAGACGATCAAGTATATAATATCAAAACTTTGGCAAAATCTCACACAGGTACATAAAGAAAAGAACTGATATTTACATTTCCTCAAGGGAAAGGAAACCAGAATGGCATTGCTTACAATTCTTTGCGATGAGAAAAAGCCAAAGGTTTGTCAGTTTTGCAGGAAAGAAGTCTCGTCTTTGGAGGCATTGGAGGAGACAGTTGGAGGAGACAAGGAGGAGTATCATACACCTTCTCTGTTGTCACAGCCGCAGTCACTTTGTCACCTGTGATTGGTTCTTTGTTTCCAGCATTTCCCATTTTTGGTAGCAGCTCTGAGGATTTATTCAGCAAGTATTTGTTTTGCCCCTACAAGGTATGAGTCACTGCCCATGATAAATGGCAACTCTAGAGGTCCAGCTGTGGAAACCTGGGGAAATCCTGGTATAAATAAGGAATCTCTTCCTATCGTAGAGAGATGCGACAAACAAATCTCTTTTGAGCAAGGAAAAAAAAGACAGCTTTTTTTCTACCTCTCATGGAATATTGCTAACTGTGCTTGAAATATCCTAAAAGTTTGATCTCATAATTCAATTTTGAAATAAGAAAATAAAATTTTATCCCTTCTGCCGATAGCTTTGTGACAGTCACAGTTGATCAAGTTGGATGATTTTGCATTGACCAAATTTGTTGAAAAAGTTGATAAGATGCGAGTTAGTTTTTATTTTATGGATAAGAAATATAAGGTTTAGCTGGTATAATAATGAGATAAGCAAGTGACAGGGGAACGTTTGAAATACCAAAACAAACAAGTTACTTTTCTGCAACTGATGTGTACCCTTTCCTAGGAGGATGTAAATATTTATGTTCTTCTATGAGTCTATGAACAAATGCTGGTGAAAACAATTCTAAAGTTACTACAAGGAGAATTCAAGATTTGTACGTGGAAACTTTATTTTTAACTGGGTGTCTTAAAGTGTATTTAGTGCTAAAATAAATAAAGTAATGCCTTTTACAGAGTTCAAGGGGTTGGAATAATAAACATTGGCAGTGGGGTCTAAGGCATCTGTAATTTTTCGAATAGGCCATAGGCAGTTAATACTTCATGTTGGATGAGATAATGTGTCGCCACATGAGTTTTCTAATACCAAAGGCATGGAAGCTTTTCCTTTGACTATATCATTACACTGAAAGCCAGTCATCATTTGGAACATGCATTATTTAGGTAGCTAACAAACAATTTGATGAGTATCTACTATATCCTATACACCAGGGTACAGAGCAAGGTAAAAATTAAAAATCCCCAGAGACTTTGCTGTGATAAATGCTGCAGTATGCATCATTACTTTGAAATCAACAATGGACTCTAAATGAAACTGTTGGATATATCTTGACAATAATGGATTGTCTGGCCTTATTTGTACCAGCAATGTCAGGATATACTTAAATAATAGACTGATGGACATATGACTGCTTATGAAGTCTATACTATACTTTTGTAATAATATGGGGACAGTCAGTCAGGGGCTGGGAGTCTAGGGAGAGGGTAGGTAAATCACAGACCCAATGCAGTTGCACCCTAAAATTAAAAAAATAGTAATAATAAAATTAAAAAAAAAATTTAAAGCCGTGAAAGGAAATAAATGAGTGTTTTTGCCTACTCAGGAAGATTAGGAAGAATTTCCCATTGCAAGTGGTGCGATTTTTGAACTGAAAGAAGAGGTTGGTTGCCCAACTAGTGGCAAGGCAGGTGAGAGAAAGCTTTGTAGGACCAGGGAATGTCATGTGTAAAGACCCTGTAGGGGAGTGACAGATCAGAGGAAGAGGTTGTTTGGGAAATGGATTCTTATCCTGACTTTATCAGTGGCATTGACTGCTGAATGTCTAGCCTGCCTGTCCACTTGTTCACACTGCACATTTGGACACCTCCACAGTTCTTACTCTGTGGTGTATGTGTGTGTATGCACTCTTGTTTTGTTTCTTTTTCAAATTCCCTATTACTAGAGATTTTGATAGCTAGGATAATGTTTAATGGGGGAGTGAGGGGTGCCATGGTATAGACATTGAGTGTGGATCCCAAAAGTTTGTTACAAGTTTGTTTCGTGGCATGTTAGTGTTTGGAGAAGGTGACCTTTAAGAGGCAGAACCCAACGTTTGGGGCTGGGCAGTGTGCTGGTCATTAGGTCCTTCATAAAGTTTTAATGCTGATCTTGCTGAGTGACTTGTTCCCGGCAGAAGTGTTTGTTATAGCACAATGAAGCCTGGCCCCTGAATGTGCCTGACGTGTTGTTCCAATGTGCGGACCTTTCCCAGCCTCACTGTTATGATGAGGCCCTTACCAGTGGCCAGATTGGACTGCCACAACTTGGACTTTCAGTCACCAAAATGTCAGTTTAAAGAAACCTCATTTCTTTTCATATCATCTTACCTCAGGCATTTTGTTCTAGCACCAGAACATGCTTTAAGAATGGGATGGTTTCCTCCAGCTGGAGGCATTTGGTAATGTTTTGAGACAAGTTTTGTTGCCATCAACTGAAGATGGTGCTTCTGGCATCTAGAAGGAAAAACTTAGGATAAACCTAACATTAAGGAAGAATTTATCCTGTATTTGTGAAATTCTGCAGTATGTGGATAGAGTTACTGAGATACTTAAAGCAGAACTGGGAGTGGAGGTGTTGGGGCTGGTAGGAGGGGAGGGCAGTGACAATCATCTTTTGCATTTAAAATACAGTTTTTTTCTAAAGGAAGCACATAATTCATACATATTGATATAAAGGAATCTTAAAAGATATTATCATTAACATTGATATCATAACATCTTAAGTAAAATGTGTTATCTCTCATAGTTATTTTTTGAGAGTTAAAAAGGGACATATATACCAGATGCATTGATCCATTGATTCTCTCCCCAGATGCTTGAAATAGCCAGAACTGGGTCTGGAACACAATCCAAGCTTCCTAATTGGGCGGAAGGAATCCGATTAATGAGCCATCTCTGTTGCCTGCCTGGGTGTGCATTAGCAGGAACCTGGAGTCATGAGTTAGAGTTGCAAATTGAACCCAGACACGCCAATGTGAGACAACATTAAGTGCCTGCCCCTCGTAGTAGTTAATTATTAAATCATGCATATGAAAACTCTTGAAACCACCCCTCAAAAGGAAGGAAAACATCAATGACAGTGTTATTCAAAGGACTTAACAAACTGGAAACATTAAAACATAAATAATATTAATTGTTTAACAGTTGTCTTACTCAAATGACTCATGTTACAAATTTTTATGGAATTAGGTAACCAGTTTATATTTTACCTCAGCTAAAGGCATTTTCAGGTAGCTATGCGACAGATTTTCCCCCAGTGCCATATGGTTAAGTGTTATTGCAGCTCAGCTCTCAGGAAGTCATAAATATTCCAGTGCAAAGATAATGAAAACTAAATTCTAAAAGTTTGAATTTGAAGCCATGGATTCTTAGCAGAGATCTGAGGGAGATGGATTCTTGCTGTGATAGGATTTTTTGGTATTAGGGTAAGAGATGTAAAAATTAGGGAAACATTCCATTAGACTTGTATTAGGCTGACCTCACTTTCTTCCCAGCAATTCTTAGCCAATCCAAATTAAACCACTTTTAACTCAAAAAATTTTGACCACTGAACATGTTTTTATCCCTTCTGTGTAATCGTCATGAAAATCAGCTTACAGATACACTTCTATAAACACATTTGTATGGGTTTATAAAAGATATATATATTAACATTAAGATGGGTAATAACTAATGAAAAACTTGATTGCAGAGGTTTTCACGTGGCTTGGGCATTTGGAAAGCTCTTGGTTTTCCTTCTAAATTATGATAGAATGAGGTTGATTGGCTCGTTGAAAGCCAACTCAATTAATGTGTCAGTTTTCACTGTATACTCCAACTATCAAACATCTCTTTTGAACCTCAGAAAAACAGAACTGCTCAGGACAGGGTGAGCTGTGAGTAAATGCCAAAAAGTTTGCTGATATAGGTAAAAATACAGATGTGTCCAAAGTAAATATTAAAATATTTCAATCTTGATATGGAAGGCAGAATTAAAAATCTCCATTCTTGCTTTGCAACAATTACCATAAAAGTATTCTACAAGTGAATACATGCCAGGGTGTAACAATTTAAGAGATTCCATTCATCTTATAGAATAAAATATCATTCTTTGCTATGTCAGACCTTCCAGACTTTGCTATTACGTCTTCAAACATCTCCCTCGTCCCATCCATTTGTTGGCTTAAGCAAGTGAGCAGTGTGTATTAGATTATTAACAAGTGATATGATTGTAAAGACTAGATCAGATTTGATGTGGGGAATGTTTCCTTTATTTATAACACACACACACACACACACACACACACACACACACACACACACACACACACACACTACCTGAGGAGTCAGTCCAGCACACTTCTATGTACATTTTAACGACTGTGGATTGCCTCACTTCCTCATCTGTTCTTGAGTTGGCTGCAAGACTAGCTTCAATCCCAATGTTTACACATATTCACCTTTCACTCACAGTTCTGATAAGAGAGTTGCATTTCTTTGGAGATGGAAGCAATCTAGATAGTGCTTAAAAGAGCTGTGGGTGAACACACAGCTGTGAGGTGATGTTTGCAATTTTTAATGACTCGAGTGCCAAGTACTGGGAGTGTAATTCGTAAAAGCGCCAGCTTTCCTACCTCTTGCTTCAGCATAATTTTTTAAAGAGGGCACATGTTGCTAAGTGTTCACACAGTATTTTCCAACATCGACTCCACTGGAGCAAACTTTATCTGTTAGAACACTTTTTCTTTCGTCTTCACAATTCTTTTTTTGATACGTATTCTGTCTTTGCCTGATTATTGGCTGATAAACTATTTCCAAACATTTATATGACTTGTGCTTATGTGCTTCAGAGGGGAAAAGACCTTTTGTTGAGGGCAGTAAAAATCAGGAGCAGCAGATAGGGTCATGATTTGCTAAAGAGCAAAGGTAATGACAAGTGAATGACTCAAGGGGCCTTGGGGTCAAAGGTGCAACTGAAATACCACAACCCCCCACTCCACTTTTACATCACAAAGAGGAGTTTTGCCTTTCTGATGTCTGTGAAGGAGAACAAGCTCACAGCGTTCCTTGAAAAATTATTTCAGAATGAATCAACCCGTGATTATTTTTCTCTTCAAATCCAAGTGGCATGCAATAGGCTTTTATATAAATCGAATGTCTCCTTAGCTTTTTATTCGTATTCTTTATTGGCAACCTAGAAGAGGAACTAAAAGAGATTAATATGTGTTTTCTAAATGCCAAATAAATACTTTTTTTTAAAGAAAATCAAAACCCAGACCAAAGAAGTCCATTTACCTTGTGATTTTCTTTTCCAATCCCATGTGTATGTATTGATTGTACATAACATCTTTTCTTGCAAAAATAATAAGTACCAACCTCTTTTGCCTTTTGTTGCTAACATATCTTTGGACTCAATTCTAAAAGCAAATACAAAATGATTTTGTAACGGGAACCAATGTGATATTATTTTAATTTCTTTGATTCTTAATTTAAAACAATGGAATCTTTCGTGGTGCCAGATCCATCATTTAGGTCAAAATGTTGCTGGCAGATCTCAGATTAGCAACTGCAGCTCTGTCTGTCCCTTGTGAACTGGAGGAAGAAGGCAGAACCTTGCTTTTTCAACTCCATTGGCTTCTAACCTCTCCTGAGCACTTAATTCCTCCCGGAGAAGGAAATAGTCCTGCCGTAGGATCCTGCGGCCCATGAAGGGTAATTGGATAACATCTTTTGAAAGATTTACAAGGCTGCCAAGGATTTTGCCAGCTTTAAACCTGATTGATTCAGTGTGAAAAGATCTGAACAATTCTGACCTGAAAGTTGAGAGACAGACCTTTCCTGTGAAAGTAGAATTTAGAGCCTGTAATAAAATTGTATTGGAAAACACCACATTGAAGAACACAGCCATAAATTGCAAAACTTAGCATTATGTTAAGGACCTTTTTCCCCTTAAAGCCTCCGAAAGAACTCTACTTGTTGACCAGATACTTTGATAATGAGGTGTTTTGAGCAACTTCTTTTTTTTTTTCTCTACTCTGGAAGAGCTTCCTTAAACAAAGACAAAACTAGCCTGTTCCTTCACCTTCCTGGCCAGGATGCCTGGCTTTTGGGCTTATACGCACAGGGATACTTCAGAAGATTTAAGCAAGATGAAATCAACAGTCTATTTTTGTGTAGAAAACTCTTGAAATCCATGCATATGAGTATAGATGCAATTTCTGTAGTTTTTTCTTATAAACATAGGGGACAGTGAAAAAAAAGTTTTTTTTAAAAAAAATCTTTAACAAGGATTTTGGAGTCTTGTCCTATATTTTGTCAAAGTACTGATCCTCATATGAAGGTCTATGCTGACAGAATATATACAGTCATAATTTGTGCAGGATTTTGAAGATAGGCTTGAATGTTTTCATGACTCAAAATAATAGTCAAAGTTCTTTCAACTAATTACTCCAGAGCCTGAATTATTTAAGCAAGTCCATTAGTACGTCATCTGTACTGCCCTCTGGTCTGATGCCTGTTTCAGAAGAGGAAAGTTCAGGAAAGCTAGGACATGAAAAGTTGAAGTAAACAAAGAAAAGTACATACATCCTCCCCCCCCCACCCCCCATTTTTTTTTTTCCCTCCAGGATCTGGGAAACTGAAACTCTGGTATTTAGACAAAAGTCTATTTATCTTTAAACAATACTCCTTTTGTGACACGTTCACTAACTTTGTGTTTCCTCCTCAGGTTTCAGTTTGAAGGATTTAGGGAAAAGTGCCATGTGCTCCCTTACGTGTGATGCGCCGTTTGCCCTTTGGGCCTTTAGAATCCCAGGAACTAGTTTTAGATGTTTAAAATAGAAACCTCGATGGAGGGATACCTCGGTCATTACGCACGCATTTCCAAGTGGTCAGGAGTTGCTTTTTGTGTAGATTTTGGAGGATGCTAACTTTCCTACAAATGGAGCCTACTTCACCCCCAATACAATTTTATTTATTTTTTTTAAATAAAGCCAGCAGAGCCATGACAATAAGAAAGCAAGTTTCATTGAGGAAATGTGTAAGCGAGAGAACCTTCTGCGGTGTCTTTCACTTGTTTCAGCTGCGAAATGGCATTCAAAAAGGAAGGCGGGGACAAAAATGCTGGGCTCTCATATTTCTTTCATGAAGAATTAGGTAATAACTTGGCTCGGCCTTCCACTCCTGTCCGCATTCTAACCAGAGGGAAGTGTCAAGGAGGCAATTGCAGGAGACGCCTGAAAATCTTCCCTGGCTCTTGAACCAGAGGAGCTTCTACTTACTGAAGTCATCCAGGGTTGAATCAGTTCTGCTGTATCAGCTTCCAGCTGGCCGTTAGCACGCTTTGCCGCGTGCTGGCTTGTTACCGTGGTTCACAGCAGTTCTCCAAGCTGACGGGGTCCCCAGGAGCACTTCCTCAGAAGGTTCCAGTTGATGAAGCTGAAAATTGTTAAGGACTGAGGAAATACCTCAGGGTGAACGAAGAGGCAGATTCAGAGTTGGCATTACATTTTTTTCCCTGAATAATTCATATTACATCAAGTTTCTTGATACAAGTCATCCTCATTAAAGACACAGTGAGACAGCGATTGAGTGTGCCTTGATTTTAAGTTCTTGTGCCACCTAGTGGGAAGGGGAAGGAAGAGACGAGGGAAAAAGCAACTCGGGTCATCCTTCAGGAGATAAAAAGACTTTACCTGCTTAAATTCTTAAAAAAAATTTTTTTTACATAAAATTAAAGAAGAAGAAAAAATCAACAGCTTTCTTAGGGAGAGGCATTTTGGGACCCACCATCTGTTACACGAAAAGAAAACGTCCCTGCTTTGTGGCTGTTCGGGACCTACTACGATCTCCTTCCAGCCTATCTTGGAAACAGTACTTGAAGCTACACTTCTCTGTGCATTTTTTTTGCAAGAATCAAGCTGATATCCTCCCGAGATATTCATTGCATGGTACTCATGTTATCACATCAAGAACAGACCCTCGCTTTTGTAGCCTTCTATTTGAAAGGATTTTATGGTTGGATTGAATGTCTCCAAGGTGTGTTTCTCTCATTAAATTCTCTTACAAGAAGTCTTCCAACCTCTTAGTAAACATCTCTGTGGGCAGTTAATTCAACCTGTTCTCAGATACTTAATGCATTTTCATTGGTCTCTGGAAGAAATTACTTTCATAAGCTCAGGAACAGGGCACGTGCTAGATACAGGATCTTTTAAAGGCTTAGGATTAATGGATATAAAAGAGAATGTGCTGTTACATGGGCTTTCAAAAGACCCCTCGCAGATGAGGGGAACCAGCCTGTAGACTCTGGAACAAGATAAGTCGGGTTCAAATTCCGGCACTGGAACATTCCAGTAGTATGGCATTGGGCACATAGCAAGTTCTCAGGGTCTTAGCTTCTCTACCTATTAAATGAAGACAGTGGCAGTGCCATTGGAGTGGCACACCAGTTTCTATGTATGAAAAAATTGAGAGCAGTATCTAAGCCAGAGTTCATGTTGTGCAAGTACATGTTTTATTTATAGTTTTGAAAAGTGGAAGTAAAAAATACAGTTGCAGTAATGGGAACAGATGAAAAAATGTTTATTGAACAACATGTCTCAGTATATATTCTTGGCGCATCCAGTCTGTGAGATGCACTGTAAGTTTGGGAAATGCTGTGTGAGATAAGCAGAGGCATGTGGTATGCAGGTGTATGCTGTGTCTATGTCTACATGGTTATTAGCTTAAGCAAAGCTGTGTATTCCTGACACATAGCTACCTATCTAAGTTCACATTGGTAATCTGTATGAATGTCTTTGCATCTCATCACATATTTGCAGTTTAGCTGAGGGATCCTCAACTTAACGCCTTGAAGACAAAACAAATAATGGAAGTCAGGGGAAATGGACCAGGTAAAATACAATATGGAGTAGTGTGAATTGTGAAAACCTCGAGGATACGTGTCTTGCCTAAAAATGCATTTTAGTTTCAGTTCTGAAAAAAAAAAAACAAAACACCCAACACCACGTGGGCCGAAGAAAACCTATCTGAAATCTGAAATCTGAATAGGGGCCATCATGTTCAGCAGATTTGGGATTCCTGCAGAGTGAGAGAAGGGAACTGCATAACCCAGGGAAGATCCAACTTTTAGAGTTAATAAAGCCAGAAGAAGAGACATAGGTGGGAAGGAGCAGCAATCCCCAAACAACAAGGGCTTTCTGGGGTGAGAGAGGATGCCTTGCTTTCCTGTTGTTGCTGTAACAGTTTACCACAAATTTGCTGGTTTACTAGGATACAAATTTTTTATCTGCCATGTTCTGTGGATTGGAAGTGTAATGCGGGGCTCGCGGGGATCACGGAGGGTGATGGCAGAGCAGCTTGCTCTTAGAGGCTCCGGGAGACTCCCCCTGTTCTCTTTGGATTTCTAGGTGCTGCCTGCAGCCCCTGGCTCGTGATGTCTTCCTCCAGCAAGGCCTGGCGAGTACTCTCCTTCCTCTGTCTTTCTTTTTTTTTTAAGATTTATTTATTATTTTTTATTGGAAAGTCAGATTTACAGAGAGAATGAGAGACAGAAAGAAAGATCTTCCATCTGCTGCCTCACTCCCCAAGTGGCTACAACCGCCAAAGCTGAGCCATGTGGGTGCAAGGTTCCAAGACTTTGGGCTTTGGGCAGCCAGGAAGTGACAGCCAAATGGGATTCTGGCCCATGCGAGGCGAGGACTTCAGCCACTTGTTACCGTGCTAGGACGCACCTTAAGGGACCCTGTTATGTCAAAGTCATCGAGCATCCTGAACATCCTAAACATCCCAGCAGTCTCTCTTTATCAGTAGTATTCATTTCATCAGCATTGATTGCCCTTTGTGATGTAACCCAAAAGGGATTTGCAGGTGGGGAATTAGAATATGGGCATTTTTGTGGCTCATCATTCTACCTGTGATGAGGACATAGAGTAAGACTGCAGAGAAGTCTTGCATTCTGAAAGCCAGGGGTGCTGCTGCTTTTCCTCTTCTATGGCCTAAATTGCATCTTACATTATAATGACGGGTGGGAAAGTCAGGGGAGGAAAAAAAATTGAATTTGCTTAGCAGAAACACGATGTCTATCATTGATGCTATGTGGGTTGTAGTAAGCATGGGATGCCCTCTGGCAGGAGGGAAATGAAAGCAACTGCTTTCCAGTTAGAACAAAAAATGCCTCCTTAGGTAGATGGATTAAAAAAAAAGGGGGAACCTCTTCTGGGAACAGAAATTTCACAAGGGCTACCCTAACCTCAGTATAAGGTAGGTGGTCCCATGGAGATGGCCTCCTGCAGGCCCCTGCAATGCTGTGTGAGTGGGCAAACGGGACATCCTATGCTGAGTCCCACGGTGTGGGGCACAGCCTTCTTGAGCACAGCCAGGCAAGCAGACAGCAAGGCAGGATCCAGTTCACCCTGGGATTGACCTGAGAAAGCGTCTCCTCACTTCTGTGTTTCCTCTGTGATATTCTCTAAGTGTCAAACTCACAGGTACTGAGTCCTTGCCTCCCGTGCGGGAGACAAGGATTGGGTTCATTTGGAGACCAGATCAGCAGACAGGAACTCATGCTGTAAATCTGCTTCTTTTTCTTTTCTCTCTCCCTTCACACCTGTCCCTTCCCACCCCCAGCCAGCTTCTCCAATATTTTAAAATCTTAAAATAATAAAGTTTTTATTCTGTGAAATCAGTTTATGTACTTTCATATTGGGAGGCAGGTACTTGAGTTAGCACCGCTACTACCCAGAGTCTGTGTTATCAAAAAGCTGGAATTGGGAGCGAGAGCTGGCATGGAACCCAAGTACTCTGCGAGGGGATTGCTAGACTGAGGAGTGCTTCTTTAAAAGCAAACTAAATACATTGCTAGTCAAGTATTGAGATATAAATATGAGAATATGTATGTGGCATCTTGGTATTCAGTGCCCTTTTCAGCCACATGTGAAGTGTTGAAGAAATACAGACGTGGGTCCTCCCCATCAATGACGTCACAATCTTCAGTTTAGCTTTACTACTAGCTGACTTGAAGCGTGTCGAAATTTGAAAAGCACCAAGAGTACCTCAAACCCATTATCTGGCAAGTAGTGTAGGAAATGGGGTGTGTATTAGGAAGATGCTCTGTAAATATGGCAAATGGCGCAGAACCTGGAGACAGCACTGAATGGCGGCAGTCCGTGCAGTAACACACGGAGTGCGTATTGAAGTAGTCCATTACGGAATTGCCTATGCCTTGTGACACCATGTGGTAATGTCTCTTTCCGGCACCCTGACTCATTTATTTTTCTGCCTAAATCACTAACTGCAAGCGCTAGCCTTGTCTGCTTATTACTAAGTAAGTCAAAACTTGGCTGTGTCCAATTCTAGGTGTTGATACTGCCCTTCCAGGTACCAATATGGCCTCATATCCTGGTCTCGGGAATTCCTGTAGACACATAGGCGATTTTGTTAGCAACACCATGGCTTAGTGCAGGTTCGACTGTATCAGGTTGGCGTGAATCACGAGCATGCTGCACGACTCACATTATAAGCAAATCCATCAAATCAGACACTGAAGTTGCAGGTGCACGCAGAGCCCAACCGACTGGCCAGTGCTGGCAGCCCACACCTCCGTCCGTATTCCTGTAGCCCTGGGAGTGGAAAGGGTCCCACAGTCACTCTAACTTCGGGAAATCCTGTCTCCAACAGTGGCTGGCTCTTTCAGGCAGGCAACCACAAGAAGTTGTAGACTAGTCAAAGGACCCTTGAGTCAGAACTGCTCATTGTTAGCTGCTGCCTTGGGGCTGTCACTGGGGGAAGTCTTACTCTTGGAAACCTAGGCATTAGTTGCTCAGCCTGTCATTCTTGGCTTAGCTGTCACCAGATTAGGCATTTCAGGGGGAAAAGATGTGAGCTGTAATTTACCTCAAACTTCTAAAATCCCCATACTTCATGATGAACATGAAGGAATATGCTTTTCACAATTCTGTTGTATACTTCTGAGTTACCTTTTTATGAATTAACATTAGGGATATTAGTAAGTTATATTATGCTGGTTTGACTCTTCTGAATGAGTAATAAAAGTGATTCACTGGTGACTTGGAGTGGAGTTTTAAGATCAAGAGGCAGAGTACATTTGTACTCATAGGATGTAATTCACTTTTAATAAATCTTACTATTTGAAAATGTCAGAAGATTGGCAATCGATACCGTATCCTTTGGAGAACTGCATGAATTGTTCATGTTGAAGCAGCTTTGTTATATAAGGCATTAAATGCTCACTTCTGCATGTTATTTTGATGTAAGATCTATACTTTAGCAGGTGTTCTAAGTGTTTTATTTCCATAATCTGAGATAAAAATGAACCTAAGTTCAGACAATCTAAAGAAAACTTTAAGCTCTTAATTTTTTCATTTCCTTCTTGTGATTAGTTTAAATTTAAACAAAGGTTAATAACATATGTGAAGCCTGAGCCTATAATATTGTGGAAGTGGGCTACTGGAAGAAATAATAAAATGAAAATGGAAAGCAATTAATTTCTTTAAAATGAATAAAGGAAGGGTCTGGTGCAGTAGCCTAGTGGCCGAAGTCCCTGCCTTGCACACGCCAGGATCCTATATGGAAGCTGGTTCTAATCCTGACAGCCCATTTTTTTTTTTTGTTCCTGTTGTTGATTTCGTTTTGTGGCTTTTCATTTAAGGGAATGTATAGTAACTGTGTAATGGAGACTATCATATCCGGATGTGGTGATGCAGTGCAGTATGCATCTCTACTTCCAATTCAAAGGTGGACTCCCAATGAAAATGTTTATTATATCTTGACAATAGTATGCTGGACTCTCTGCCATTGTCCATGCCTGCAAAGATGGACATAGGACTGTGTATGAAGAACTATACTGTAGTAATAATACAGGGGAACTCAGTGAGGGGGAGGGGGTGGACGAGGCGGTAAGGG
This sequence comes from Ochotona curzoniae, assembly GCF_017591425.1. Classification (NCBI taxonomy): domain Eukaryota; kingdom Metazoa; phylum Chordata; class Mammalia; order Lagomorpha; family Ochotonidae; genus Ochotona; species Ochotona curzoniae. The sequence continues at coordinate 15,266,532 of NW_024466502.1, forward strand.
AAATGACAGGGCCTATGGAACTGCACCATAAAATGATAATAATAATAAAAAGAAGTAAAATTTTTAAGAAGTTTAAATGCAATGACCAATGTCAGTAGTACCTTTCCTGTGGTGGGGCTTCAGATGATGAATGCCCAAGACTATTTTCTTAATACTGCAGAGGATATAGCCTAATTCATGGTGGTATTGGTTAAATTCCAGCCTTTCCTCTTTCATGAATAAGGCTAGGGCTTTTTTTTTTTAAGATTTTAATTTTTATTGGAAAGGCAGATATACAGAGAGGAGGAGAGACAGAGAGGAAGATCTTCCGTCCGATGGTTTACTCCCCAAGCAGCCGCGACGGCCAGAGCTGAGCCAATCCGAAGCCAGGAGCTTCTTTTGGGTCTCCCACGTGGGTGTAGAGTCCCAAAGCTTTGGGCCATCCTCGACTGCTTTCCCTGGCTACAAGCAGAGAGCTGGAAGAGAAGCAGGGCCTCAGGGATTAGAACTGGTGCCCATATGGGATCCCAGTGCGTGCAAGGCAAGGACTTTAACCACTATGCTATCGCACTGGGCCCAAGGCTAGGGCTCTTAATGTGAATAAAAACTACAGCAAACCTTTGCTACCACTGACTTGGAAACTCAGTCAGTATCTACCCCCCTTTAAGGGCATGCTTGCTTACAATGAGGGAGATGGAGAAACAGAAATTAGAAACACTAAGTGCTAGTGCAGTCAAGTTATTGAACATCACCCAAGCGATGGGCAGTGGCAGGTGGATGATGTCATTACTGCAGAGCAAAGGCAGCATAACCCCTAAGGTGGTAACTGTGGGTGAAATAGTTTTAATGTGGCCATTTCATGTAAGATTTACATAACTAGATTGTTTAGATTATTCTTTTCTGTTGTTCCAAAAGTTAACATTTATTCCTTGGCTTTATAAATATTCTTAAATCATAAAAGACATGCAAATATTTTGAATAACTACTGTGTAGTTCTAAATTTTCTGTACATGTTTTATTTTTATAATTCTAAAAGCCTTGTTTGAAAATGACTTTAGTTAATGTGTTTGGAAATGATTTTTTTGGAGTTGCTTCCTGGAATGATTGTAGCCATTGTGCAAGGATAGTAATTAAATTAAGATTTGAAAGTACAGAATGGAATGGTGGTTACCAAAGGTTGGAAGAGAGACCTCACCAGCAACACATTAAAATGACCTGTCATGTCCGTGGTGACTATAGTTAGTAAGAATGTATTATATCTTTAAAAATCGTTGAGCGGAAATGTGAAGTGATTTTGCCACAAATTTTAAGTATGCAAGGTTATGCTAATTTGGTCCATATGGCCAATATTCATATCTCAAAAATTATAGAAATTGATGAATATATATATATATAATTATTGTCAATAGAATGATGGATATGATGTTAAACAATTTAAAATAGTTTTGGCAAATTAGAAGGCTTTTTTAAAAAAAAATAGGCAGATTTTAAGAACAGGAATAGTTTCAGCTAAAACGGTCAGTATTTGTTTTTAAGGAAAGGTTCCCTAAATATATCCAGTGTTAATGAGACGCGTTGACAAGAGAAGTTTTAAATAAAACATTTTTTTTGCTTTAAAATTCTATTTTTGCATGTGTAAATGTCATTTTTGGGGAGACATACACTTTGTTGTAACATAATAAAGAAACAAGAGAACATAAGTCAAAGAAAAAGTTTTTAGCAAATAGATGCATAAATAACTCTCAAGATGTTTGAGGTTTCCTTTTTTGTCATCCCACTGGTCTAGCAGTAAAAATTTGGTTTTCGTCCATGTTCTTATAGTTTTAATCAGATTGTGCAAGAATTGTTTTGTACTGTTATATAAGAGGGCTTTTTAAAATACATACCTTAGAAGATTAATTTCTTATTGAAACATGTCCCCCTTAAAAGTTATTGAGGCACCTTGCCACTAATGCTTAAATGGCACATACAAGTCATGAAGTTATAGCATTTCCAGACACAAACCTTTGCTGGTATGGCAGGCGCTCTAGACATTTCTATACAGCCCAGTGAAGTGGATGATTTCACCGTGAGAGCATAAGCCTAGCAAAGTCAGCTTTATTTCTCATGAATTCTTGTGAAACGAGTTTGTAGATATGTTCAGTCTTATTCAGCATACATTTTGCTTAATAATTCCCATTAATGGAGTATTGAACCGCATCAAAAGATTTTGATGTGTGAAATTGTATACCTAGAAGTTGTTACCACCATGCATAGTAATATAAATTTTGCTAATGTTACAGTTCCTAGCCATAGCACATAAATTAGCAAAATTCACTTATATTTAATTTTCATTGAATGTCATAACCATCATGCCACATATTTTCAGATTCCTTTGATTATTTTCTTGTATATTTTGAGTGATACTATACTCCATTGAGATCTGGTCCACTATGTTAAAATGACCAAGAAAAACATGCATCTTAATTCCACAATTTTTGTGGAGAATGTCGGCATCTTAATTCCACAATTTTTGTGGAGAATGTCGGCTTGGTGTTTTTTTCTTTTCTTTTTTTTTTTTTTCTTTTTTTTTAAAAGATTTATTTTTATTATTTTTTCATTGGAAAGGCGGGATATACAGAGAGGAGAGACAGAGAGGAAGATCTTCCATCCGATGATTCACTCCCCAAGTGAGCGCAACGGGCCGATACTATGCCGATCCAAAGCCAGGAGCCTCTTCTGGGTCTCCCACGCGGGTGCAGGGTCCCAAAGTTTTGGGCTGTCCTCGACTGCTTTCCCGGGCCACGGCAGGGAGCTGGAAGGGAAGCGGGGTTGCCGGGATTAGAACCGGCGCCCATATGGGATCCCGGGCGTGCAAGGCGAGGACCTTAACCGCTTGCGCCACTGCGCCGGGCCCCATCGGCTTGGTGTTTTTGTGAATAGTTTTTAATAGAACTATTAAGTATGTTCCCACAACATAAATGGATGATCTTAGAGCTGGGCTTCTTGGTGTGAATTCCAATTCTGATACTTTTCAGTCGATTATGCTCAGGCGAGGTACTTCACTTTTGTGTTCAAGATGTTTTTCCAGGTTGGAAGTGGGGGATGCTATGATTATGTTACTGAAAAATAAAGTGAATTAATATGTGATTGTGTAAGCCATGGAGATTAGTACCTGGTACATACTAATCAAAATGTGTCTAGTAATACTAACTCTACCAATGTTTTGTAACTGTTCTCCAAACCTTACTTCTGTTAGGCAGCTTTTCTGTTCGTGTGCTTTTCCTCCTCCTACCTTCTTCCACACTGATTTCCCCTATATTATCATAACACTACAGTCCTTCATAAGCAGTCACAAGTCCATCGTACCGCTATTTATGTGTATCCTGACACTGCAGGAATGGGCAATGGCAGAGCATCCAGTATCCTATTGTTAATATATATTTAACAGGTTCATTGGGAATCCACCCAAGATTTGGAAATAGAGATACATACTGCATTGTATCTTCACATCTAGATATGATAGTTTCTATTACACAGTTACTATACATTCCCTTGAATGAAAAGCCATAGAACAAAATCAACAACAGGAAGAAAAGCAGATAATTTACAACACCATGAAGTTAAATAACATGCTAGTGAATGACCCATGGGTCACTGAAGAAATGAAAAAGAAAATCAAAAACTTTCTTGGAGAAAATGATGTTACTGTATGAGTTATGTGTCATTGAAGAAATTGATAAGAAAAAAATGGTTTTTTTTGAAGAAATGACAAAACAATGATCAAAACCCAGGAGATGTAGGAAAAGCAGTGTTTTAAAACTATGGGTAACCGTATAACCACACGTTTTCCCAGCCCCAGCACTTCTGTTTCCTTACTTTCTTCTTAGTTTTGTTTTAAATTTGTGTGTGTGTGTGTGTGTGTGTGTGTGTGTGAGAGAGAGAGATAGAGAGACAGAGACAGAGAGAGACAGAGAGAGAAGGAGGGAGGGGGAAAGCAAGAGAGGGGAAAGGCAAGCAGAGCATCTGTTGGTTCATCCTCTAAATGCCTCTGAATGCTCCAGCAGGCAAGGCTGGCCAGATGGGACCCAAGAGCCAGGGTTTCTGCTTGAGTCTCCCCTGTGAGTAACCAGAACCATCATCGGCTGCAGCTCAGGATGTGCAACAGCAGCAGGCTGAATACGGAGCACAAAGTCAGAACTCAAGCGAGGCTTCTAATGCGGGGTGCAGTTGTCCCACGCAGTCACTTCATCTGTATTGCAGGCCTGCTTTATCTGGTTTTTCTTTTATATGAATTTGTATTTTGTAGACATTATTTACCTCCTTTTTCAATCAGCCCTAAAAGTCTGGGATAGGTAAATATGATGTCTGTGTGAGAAACACAGTTGATTGGTTCAGCATTGTGCAGTTGGGAGTAGTGGGACTGTCATATTTTTATAGTATGTACATATAGGAAAGTTTTCTGTTATTTTTATACATGTTACACATATATACACATATGCACATGAGCATGAATTCACTTACTTTCAAATTTAGTGACTGGAAATATATGCTGACAGCTATTTTTTAACAATTCGTGGAATGTAATTTAATGGGTCAAGTCTGGACGAGAGGAGAGGATGTTTTATTGGTTTCTCATGGTGCCTGCCAAATTACTCTGCTTCCTCTGAGCACAACGGGGTAACACATTTAGAAATAACCTTTTGGAAGCATTTTGAAGGTTCACTCTTCCAAAATTACTTTTAATGCTTAGGCATGTGACAAAATAGAGTATTGTATATATCTTATTCACGTGTTATGCTTCAAATATAGTAGTATGTTGCTGAGAGATTCATAGCTGGTCCCTTACCAACCCAAAATGATAGCTTGATTTGTTGTATTTGTCAATTTTCATGGGATAAGTACTTCAGCCATGGTTGATTTCAAGGTACCCATGTAATGTCATTGAATAGAATTTGGAAGACATGCTCAGTAGAATATTGTTATATTTCATAAAAATACAGTAAATAGCTCTGTGTATCTGACTCGATATGAAAGTAAATAAATCTTTAAGAAACACAGTAAATATAAGCAGCTATAAGAGCATAGATAGTAGTAATATGAATTAAAAAAACTAGGAAGTAGACAATTTTGAGCATTTCATAATTGCGAATATAATTTTAAAGAGATTCAGTTTTTTGTTGGACCAACTTTCAAGTACTCAAGTAATACAAAACAATCACATACTTTAGACTTGCTAAAGTGATTATTAGTTCCATTAAATGTTGTAATGGATATTTTGAAAGTTAGAATTTTATTCATGAGATTTAAAAAATTTTATTTATTTTACTTGAAAGTCAGAATTAAAGACTGAGCGACAGACAGCGAGATTTTTTCATCAACTCGTTCATTTCCCCTGGAGCTTCTTCCAGATTTCCCACAGAGAAACAGTGGGCCAGGCACTTGGGCCTTCCTTTGCTGCTTTTGTAGGCAAGTAGAAGAGAGATAGATCAGTAGTGGAGCAGACAGGACGTGAACTGCTGCTCATATGAGAAACTGATGCTGCAGGCAGAGGATCAGTGTGAAATACCACTTTTCCAAACCCATTTATTGATGTTTCTAACATGTATTTATAATATTTCAAGTGCGATAGGTGAATTTAACATAGTAAAAGAGGATTTGCACACCTGTTTGGAGTGTTTATATATTATGTAAATTATTCAAGTTGCATAAAACCATTTTTCAGTGTCTATTTGGCTCAGAAAAATCCTATGGAGCATGCTTCTCCTGAGCAGGTTTAGTTTTCAGCCCTTTATTTTCTTCTACAATGATTTTTTTTTCCCTCATTTTTACAAACCCTAGGTGAAGCAGGTGCATTTCTGGATTTTCTTTGGCAGCAGCACCTAAGTGAACATTTGAAAAAGATTCTTCTTTTAAAGATATGTGTGTCCATCACCTGTCTGGTGCTTGGGATGGTGGTTGGTTATTCCAAAAAAATTTTTATTAGTATTTCTTTGTGATTTTCAACCTTAAACCAGAAGCAGAAATCAGTTATTTAGCAATACATATTAAATCGAAATCACCAAATTGCCTGTTATTCTAATAGTGCAAATTCTCTTGAACCCAAATCTGTAAGTGTGCAATTGTTCACTTTGATTCATTTAATGCTGCTCTATGCTTACTTTTACAAATTCTTAGCATGAGAATGATCTTATTTGTTAAATAAACAGTTAAATCCTGGCAAGCAGCGAGGGGGGCACCTTTTCCTTTGGTTCTGGCAGTTGCCATCTGATGACGTTATTGAAACATGCTAAGTCCTATTTAACAGCTCTCACATTTAAAAACATCATAGTTAACACCAGAAGTCTGCCTACCAGGAATACACATGGAAATGTGAATCTTGCACCATTCTGTATTTTGTGATCAGAATTGGCCTTTCTTTAGCTGTTAAAGTGTCCTTCTTTACAAGTTGTAAATAGCCTTACAAATCTGGGGATTCTGTATTTATGAAATATTCTATTACTTGTTTTGGGGCCATGCAACTTTTACAGTGGTGGTAGTAATATCTAAATTTTGCAGAGTTCTCATAGTTTTATTTGACAGCTTGGCTGAATCTTCAGAGATTCTTCTAACATCATAAACATGATGTTAGGCTTGCTTTTTGCTTAACAAGGTCGGAGTAGTGGTGCAACAATTTTACTGCTGAAAGAATTGAGAGACACATGTTAAAGGGAAGACATTAGTACTACAAGTTTAGGGCAAATGCATATTATGAAAAACTTATTCATACGTTTTTTTTTAAAGATTTATTTTTATTATTATTTTTTTTATTGGAAAGGCGGATATACAGAGAGGAGAGACAGAGAGGAAGATCTTCCATCCAATGATTCACTCCCCAAGTGAGCGCAATGGCTGATACTTTGCCGATCCGAAGCCAGGAGCCTCTTCTGGGTCTCCCACGCGGGTGCAGGGTCCCAAAGCTTTTCTAGGTCTCCCACATGGGTGCAGGGTCCCAAAGCTTTGGGCCGTCCTCGACTGCCCTCCCGGGCCACAGGCAGGGAGCTGGAAGGGAAGCGGGGCTGCTGGGATAGAACTGGCGCCCATATGGGATCCCAGGCATGCAAGGTGAGGACCTTAACCACTGCGCCACTGCGCCGGGCCCTATTCATACATTTTTTTAAAACTTGCCCCAAATAAACTGATCTTTTGATTGCATTTTTATGAGCTTTTTGAGGTACCTGATTGATTGTTTTTGAAATCCCTGTTTTTAAATTTTTCTGTAAATGCTTTCTCAAGCAATCTGTCAGGCATCTAGAAACATAAAAATATGCTATGAAGTAAGGATATGGAGAGGTCCTGAAAAAAAATTTAAGCTTCCCTAATTGCAAACACAGCTTGATTGGAGTAAAATCTTTCTCATGCACTCAGAATCCCTGAATCTCTTTAGGGAAAAACAAACAAAACAAAACACAAAAACCAAAGAAGAAACCCACATCATTGATTTCTTAAGAAGGGATTTGGAACAGCAGCCTGTGGGACTCATAGGTCGAAGATGCTGCAGCATCAAGTCGTTGTGAAAGCACCGTTTATGTAGAGGGGGCCCTTGGCACCACAGTGGCAGGAGAGACGAGGGAAGCACAGGGGAGGAGAGACAAGTCTGGTGATGGTGTGTAATGGACCATTAGTTCAAGTTGGCTGTCCTGTATTTATTAAAAATTTTCATGGAAATCTTCGAAAAGCAGTTCTTTGCTTTTGAATATCTGTACCCTATATGTTGAGAGAATATTCATTACACAAAACGTAACTTAAATGGCCATCACACCTGCTCAAGCTATATTCATGAATCTTAAAAACCTTAAGATATAAGAAATGGCGACATACCACAGGAAGTACGTAGTGGCTCCACTACTAAGTCTGTTCAGGGACTCCAGTAGGACTTACATTTTTTTTGCATTATGGAACTTAAAGAATTATATTTTTTATTTTTTTTAGAAGAAGATCTGTGTACTTATTTGGTGGGCAGAGTGACAGATAAAGAGGGATAACAGAAATGTCTGTATGTTGGTTGACTGGCCAGCTGGCTTCCATGGCCAGGACTGAGCCAGGTGGAAGCTAGGGGCCTGGAATTGCATCTGGGTCTCCTATGTGGGTGCCAGAACCACAAGGACATGAATCATCTTCTGCTGTTTTTCTGGGTACATTAACATGGAGCTGTATTGAACTGGGTTCTTGAACCAGCACTCTGCTATGGGATGGGGTACTGGCATCCAGCTGGTAGCTTAACTTGTTGAGACTCAATGATCTCTTTTCTTTTTTCTTGGTGGAGCAGACTTTATTGAGGTAATATGACAAGATTGGACTCCATAAGCCCCTCTTCTTCTCTGGGGAGTCTGTGATGGACACTGTGAAAAGAGAGGGCTCTCAATGTGTTGTGGACTGAGTGGCGGCAGCGACTCCTCAGCAATTGAGAGCCTCTCTCTTCCTCTGGTGTTTTTACTTGGATAGGTTGCCTACGGATCTTACTGGACCATGAGATCCACCACTGTGTTGCTATAGCCAGATAGATTTGTTGTTATACCAGGAAATGAGCTTGAACGGGTGGCCATTGAGGACAACGTCAATCCTAGCATGGAAGGTAGAGGAATGAGTGTCACTGTCAAAGTTGCAAGAGACAAACTTGTCCGTGGTGCAGTCCAGGGTGCACTTCAGAGGGGCCAGAAGTGCTTGCTTCACCACCTTCTTGATGTTGTCACACTTCAAAGCTTGCCCCACATGGCAGTCAGGTCCACGACCAACATATAGGAGGTAGGCACACAGAAAGAAGGTCAAGCCAGTAAGTGTCCCAGTCAGTTTGAGATAACCTTGTCCGTGGTTTTGGCAGTGCAGATAGAGGCAGAATAATGTTCTGGCCAGCCCTGCTGCCATCATGTCATATCTTCCTGGAAGGGCCATCCACAGCCTTCTGGATAGCAGAGAATGTATGGAATGTGGTCAGGGTGCTCAACAATGACCAAGTTTTTAGAGAGACCTAGCCAGGTTGCTCAGCTCTTTGTGTGCAGGAAGCATTGCTTCATGCCCTTCACAGATATTGGGGCTTTGGTAGAGCGGGTAGAGATGCTGGCACTTTTGGCTCCCTCCTTCAGATGAGCCCTAACCTTCCCCTAGGTAATGGTGAAAACAGTGGATTTTACACCACATTTAGTATGTTCCTATTGCTGGGATCTTGTTGCTTAAAAATGTTGATGGCTCACAGTTTTCTGTTTTCATCTGTGGACTTGCTGTGTGTGGGACCATATTGGAACATACACATTATGTGGCTGAGATCAATGAATGGGTCATTGATTGCAGCAACATACATGTTGATAGATAAAAGCAGAGTTCGTGACCAGGTGCCCAATTTGTTCTCTCTGGTCTTCACTATTGTATCTTGGGACATGCTGGTACTGCCTAAAAAGATATGACTGTTGAACTGGGAGGAGGAGGGAGACAATGATATTCTTTATGGCTATTTTTTCCTGGTTAACATTACCCAATATGTTACTGAATTATATTTAAGGTATCTTTCACTTAAAGTGTGCTTTTCTTATGACAACTCACATATTTATGGACTATGTTTATTCACATAAATTGTAGAAAGTTTAGCACTTAGAGTAAAAACATTTTTGACCTTTGCTTTCAACAAATTAGTATTTGAATTTCAGTATATTAGTTCTAATTATCCTCTGGTAAATAGTCTTGTTTTGGTTGAAATAAACTTTAAAAATGCTCATCAGTAACAATTAGCAATGAGCAAAGTGCAACATTTTAAGTGGTATTTTCATTTTTAAGTTGCTTTTTTGTTGTTGACATCTTTGCTGACTGTATCCATTCACTTGATGGATGGGGCATGGCTATAGATATTAACTTAGAAAGGAGGGCATTGATGTAGACTAGAATATTTTTTTTCCCTTGTACAAAGAAATTAAAATGCTAAGGGGGCATGAGTTCATTATTCATTCTTGTTGACTAAAAAAAAATCATGTTCTCAAAGAAACTCAGTGATGGGCCTGAAACAGGCAGGGCTTAAGACAAATGCATAAAAAATGCAAAACTGATTTGTGTGTGTTTGTGTGTAAATTATTATGTTTCATGTTTAACACAGCTAGAAGTCAGGGGAAACTCAAATTAAAATCACTTGGAAATTACTTTGAATAACATCTAATTTTCCCATCATTTGGCAAGCATGTGTTATTTCTGGGTAGTTCTGCCTTTCCTTTGTTCATTACTTGTTTTCATATGTCAGTAAGCTAATTCTGACTTGATATTTTCTATTTATGTATCATCCCGCCAATGGATATGTTTTCACTTATTCATAATGCAGGCCATTGTTTACCCCTGACGCATGTAGATGACATGTTTCCTGGGGTTTCTAAGGATAACAAAATTATTTGAGACAGTTTTATTACTGAGAAAAAGCTGCATTATCAATGTGAAGAATTCAGCATGCTATAAAAAGATTTTTGACAAGAATAGAAGTTTAGTTTTTACTCTAATTCATAGCTCAGGCAAGAGAAATGGTAATGTATAAAATTACCTGAAAAATTACCAGTGTACACTAATTCCTTCAAATGGATGGAGTGAAGTTTGGCCTTTCTAAGAGTTTTTATTGTGTACACCGGGACCACAATGAGATCTAATAAATGCATGCTTGGGGTAGATTGATTTTTAGAAAGCATCATAGTCTCTAATGTTGATTTTTAAAAAATCAACTTTGAATCACTGCTGTCAGAAGTCTGCTGTGTATTTGGAACTCATGCAGTAAATGCCTAATGTGAGGTTGTAATCATGTATGAAATTAATAATGGAGCTGGGTTTGTGATGTGGCTTGCGACTTGCGTTTCATGAATTGCGAAGGTGTCAGAGTTGTGGCTTCTGTTAACATCCGTCTGTGACAGATTCGTGCACCCGTCAGATCTGCTCCAGCCTCAATCAGTACAAGTTAGAATTTTGGCTGTTCCTCCTTTTAAGATGAAGAGGGCATGCCAGGCTCTCCTTGTTGAATCATTTCCAATAGTGCATTTATTTTAATGCGTCTAGCTTCATCACCCTGTAAACAGGCTGTGATTTTGGTCTGAATAGGTAAGAGCCTAGAAAATAAAATATAGCTCCTGAAAGATGCTTCACAATCCTGAACAATAATAATCTCAGTTTGCAAGGAAATATTTTTCTGTATTGCAGGATGTGCATATTAATATCTGTTTTTTTATACTCATTTACTGCAGGGCCTACTATTTGCTTGAATCCTAAAGGGAAGCCAGTGACATTGATAGTAAATGCATTAGATCAAATTATAAATATATTTTTATAAAAATTTCTTCTATACTTGTACATTTTATTTATCTATCTCATACATTAGTATATATATTTTTTCGTAATATGTGCTTTTCCTTGAATTTTTGAAGACCTTGTCATTTGCATAGATTCCAGAACATTTTGCACTAAAATAAGCTTCTCATTTATTCCAGTTTTCCTTGATCTTCTTGAAGTACCCTTGTGGAACTTTTATTTTTTCCTAAGAGACATCTAAAGTTTGAGGTATAGCATTAATTGAGGAAACTTAAAACAACCACAACAAGAATGAAGAACAACTTTACTTTTAAAAAGCTAGAGATTAATTTGTCCTTCTGAGTTGTTTTGCTGAAAAAAATCCTCTCATCTGTAGTACACTTTGAAGTTGAGAAATACAGCTGGACAAATCTACTTACCCACAATTGTAGTGGGTTTTTATGGTTGTTTTGTTTTAGCTATGTTTCCCCAATGAGAGCTATTTCAGCAGGTTTTACTAGTAAATGAGTTCAACACAGAACTCTTTCTCCACTGACAGGGAAACATTTTGAATGAAGGTCTCTTTCAGTCTTGAAAGGGTCAGTTAAATTTTACCCCAGCCAATGGATTTATTGTGTGTATTGACTTGGTCTGTGCTTCCGATAATAGGGCTCCTGCCATACTTTTAAAATCTAGAAATTTAGTAGTTGTTGCTGTTATTCATCCTAAAAGGAGAGGTGTTGGAGGCACTTCTAAAGGTAATCTCAAATAGTTTTTCGTTATGCAGAATTTAGCTGGGTCAAGGTGCTATGGTCTAATCAGTAATGTACAGGATATGATGCATATGCTTGCTACTTCAGTTAAGTGTGTACTCTCCACAGTTAAATGTGCTTTTCATAGAAAATCTTAAATGCTATCAACAGTGGTATCAAACCTCTTTTTTCCACTTCATCTTGATTAATCTTTTCTGAGTCCAAGCATCTGAAACCCTACCAGTGAAGGCTTGGACTGTAATCTTAAAGTATTCAATGCGATGACAATTTTCCAGATTTCTGTTGGGAAGAAAATTCCTCAGGGAGAGTTAATATTTTTAGTTAGTCATTTTTTTTATAATATGTCAGAAAAATTTTGGATCCATTCCTCAGATCCAAGAAGGAAAAAAAAAACATGCTGAAGGGGGAGTGGGAAAGAGTTTGTGACTTGAGTCTCAACAGATCACATTTCATTAGTTATTTTCACCAGCTGCAATTACAAATCTGAAGACATTTATGGAAGGGGCACGTGGTATGAATATTCATGTAGGGAAAAGGTCTCCTTCTGCCCAGGTTTCAGGTTGGACTTGGATTTAGAGTAAGACAGTATATTTCTTTTTTTTTTTAAAGATTTATTATTATTATTATTATTTTTACTGGAAAGGCGGATATACAGAGAGGAGAGAAAGAGAGGAAGATCTTCCGTCCGATGATTCACTCCCCAAGTGAGCGCAATGGCCGATGCTATGCCGATCCGAAGCCAGGAGCCTCTTCCGGGTCTCCCACACAGGTGCAGGGTCCCAAAGCTTTGAGCTGTCCTCGACTGCTTTCCCGGGCCACAGGCAGGGAGCTGGATGGGAAGCGGGGCTGCTAGGATTAAAACCGGCACCCATATGGGATCCCGGGCTTGCAAGGCAAGGACCTTAACCACTGCACCACCGCGCTGGGCCCGACAGCATATATCTTAATCAAAATCTATGTTGGCAGTACTAAATCAGAAACTTGAAATTATTTATGTCTGATATCTTTCTAGCAATCTATATTCCCCCAGGAAATTAGCACTGGGCCTCTAGTTTCCATGGAAAGAAATTTTGTTGCTGGTGGTTGCAAGTGTCTAAGGAGCTTCTCTCAGGGCAGCAACAAAGCACCTTCCAGTGATGACCATGACATTTCAAATTGCTTAGTGGGCCTTGGGGATTTCTCTCTTGGTTCTTTGGAGGGTCTTATGTGTAGTGACTCCTTTGCAAACTGTATTGTGCAGATGATTTTCATATTAATGGCTCAGTCAAGACATCTTTGCTCTCCAATGCATTTACAAGGACATGTCTACTTGAACGTCTCTGCTGGACTGCAGGCAGGAACATACGTAAAATGTACACTGTTGATTTGCTTCCACCCAAACCTGGCTTGGTTTATTTTTTGTTGGGATTGCTTTCTCAATAAATATGATAACTTAAATTTCTCTAGCCATAGCTTAAAATTTAACCTTCTTTGATTACTTTGCATGCTCTTGTACCCAAAATTCAACTCTTCAGTAAATGCTGTGCAACTGAAGAGCTCTGTTTTCTTGCTGCTGTTGTTCAAACAGCGGCATCTCTCACCTAAAATCAGGAGTGTTGCTAAGGCATTCTTATTAACCTTCCCATGTCCAGTTTTATCTTGCTAAATTCCAATCTTTGCATGGCCACCGGGGAAATATTACCGTTTTCCTGTTCATTTAAATTTGGTTATGACTTCTGAAAACACTTACAGAGGTATGGAATTCTGCTACACTTGCATTAAAATCTCTTTCTTTGGTTTAGAAAAGATCTGCTTTATCTTTTTTTTTTTCCAACTTCAGCTTCTGCCAAACTCCATTTTTCACTCCCCTAGCCTTGCTGGCTTTTATTTGCTGTTCCTCCGATAGTCCAAGTTTTCTCTCACTATGGGAAAGTGACATCTGTTCCCTTTATGGCAAAAATATTTCTTCCCACTTTTTGATTGGTTGTTCTTTTTCCCTCATCTCAGAATGGCATTTATTCACAGATGTCATCACCACTTCCCCCACGCCCCCGTAACTTTTTATGTGAGCACAATGTGTGCTTCCTTCACTATGCTCTCTGTTAACAGCAGGCTAGAGGTCAGGGGCGCTGCTTGTCCGACTCGGTGTTGTGACAGTGTTTGTGTATGGAGTGAATTAAATGTCCACTTTGACTTGGTTTTCATATGCATTTTTTAGAGTTCCTGCTGATTCTTGTGTCATTTTTTTCTTACTGCATTCTGATATCTTCTTTTTTTGGTTTCTGTGCACTAATTTAGACTTCTGTTCCCCTGATTTGCTCCCATAGGGATTCAGGTGATGTATTCTTTTAAACAATTTATGAATTCTTTAAATGGAAAGCAACTCGTTGCATACTCTAGGACCTAGAATTGTGGGAAAAACAAATAACCTACTGTTACGTGGATGGCACAGTTTTGGAATGAACTTGAAGTAAACAACAAGGGAATGAGATAAGTAAACAAACAGCTGACACATTAGAAAATGTAAGGGTTACAAGGGTTTATGAAGAGTAGCAGGGATTTCAAAATTCCTTATATTGCTCCTCACTGTGTACCTCCCATATAGTTCAAACGTTGACTTTTTTTTTTAACGTCCTCAATCTAACAATCTGGAATATTCTACAAGTTGAATATATTCCACTTAATGTAACAGTTTTATTTTGGAAACTAACTATTATCCATTTATAAATTTGTTCAAGAATCACAGTTTTTAAATTAAGGTGATAGTTATGTTGATGAAAACCAAAATATTCAATGATGCTTCGTTTGTAATTTCAGAGATAGTGCGGAAGTTCACCATTTGGATGATGCTATCAAATGTGCTATGGTTATCCACCTCACAGTGCAGGTGTCTCTGGGAAACATACCCTTGACAATCATGCATATGGGTAGTAACAATGTAATTTTTCTTACAGGATTTTCATTCTCCTATAAATTGTTTGTTTATTTATTCATTTGATTTTCCATAAAGTACTAGTTCATTCTCCTATAATATTCTCATTCTCTTATAAAAAGTTTGTTTACTTCATGAGTAATGTAATAGCTCTTAGAAGATTGGAACTGCATGTTTAGGGAAATTTCAGGCTTTCTTTTAATAACAGTATTAATTCAGTGTTATCAAATTTCATCACTCTTTTCATTGGTCTTTCTGATTATTCAAATATAAATATGATTAGGCCACTGGCCAAAATTCAGGTCCAAATTCAATGGGCCAGTGGTAATGGAAGAGTAGTGGAAGCTTAATTGCATGGCAACCTCACTTCAGCAAAAAACAATCACAAACAAGGCAGAACAAAACCCAAACAACAATAGTATAAATATTTTAATTCTGTAGTGTCAAGTTAATTTTAATGAGATGAATGTTTCATTTAAACGTATACAGGCAACAACAAAACTCTTCCAATGCTTAACAATAATGGTAAATATCTTATGTTTGACCACGTTAATGTTGTTGAGGCAAACAATATTTAATCAACCATCAAATTTGTGTTAAACACGTGGTAAAGCTTTTAAAGTTGAGTAAACATGATGCTTGAAATCTTGAAACAGTTTCCCAGTTCAAGTACATTGATACATTGATATTTTAGTTTTTAATCTGCTGTGGGGGAATTTGTATCGACTTGCCAATGGGAGTGTGAATCACAGGAGCTGGTGTTGATCGGATAGGTAGGAAAGATTATAATTTATTGAAGCAAAATACTATTAAGAGAAAATCAACTGAATTATCATAGTACTGCTGAGGACCATATGCTCTACAGAAAATTCTGAATATGAAAGAAATTGAAAGCCATTTTCTTTCACAGAATGCTTAAAAATATTATTGATGATCAAGAATGTAATAACTTCTGTGCTTTGATTTTTAAAATTGTTTTTGCTAGTTGGTCTGTGGTGCACAAGAAGATGTTAGGTCCTCTGATTGTAACAAAAATTTGAGAATACTTATGACAAAAATTCGCCACTTATTTTATTTACTAAAGCCCAAGTGTTAGTTTGAGTTTAATCACACTATAAAATATAAAAACATAGCCCTGTGCTTATCCAGTAGATACACCAATACAACTTTCTGATGAAGCTAAACTTTAGTAATACTAGGTATTTGGTGAACTTCAAGAACATATTACCTTAAACATACGATCACATTGAATTTAATGCAGTTTCATTACGGTTGCCTTAGAATGATTATGGAGATATTTTAAGCATTTAAAGAAGAAAACTGTGAATATTAATAATAAGCTCAAATCTGTTGAAATTTTGAAGATATAAAATGATGATAAACATTTTGAGTTAGTGTTTTATTATATAAATTAATTGTCAATATCATTTTTTTAACCTCACATTCTAGAGTGCTTTATGAGTTCCTTCTAAGGGAAATTAGTTCAGCGGAGTGCACATTGAAACAAGTCTTCTCTTTTACTGTATAATATCTGTAACAGCTGCATTTTTACCATCTCAGCTGTTCCAGTTAAAACAGTCAGCCTTTTAACAGCTTGACACCTGTCTCTTATTATATTTGAGAGCGATTGTTAATTCCTTTAAATTTCCCAGCCCTTTTTATGCTTTTACATTGCTTTATATCTCAGATGTACATTTACATGGTCCATTATAGTAATTCTCTCATTTAATCTTGAGAATCTAAAAATTATTAAGAAGCTAATTGTGCAGAGATCAGAGGTTTTTCTCACATAGAGTGTAACTCTGTTAAGTGGCAGTTTGTTCTGGCTTTTTGCTGACACTGCATAGGATTGTCTAGAAGGAATAATTCAATTACTTTCACAGTGCTAATCATATATCATTGCGTAGTGGTATAGATTCCCAATTCCCAAGCCAGCATCCGGAGTAGTGTAGCAGCAATAAAGGACACTGCAGATTTGAGATTTGTACAGTGCAGCATGCTGGTACTATCTGGAGGTACAGTAATTGCGTCTATTTGACTGTTCCTCATCAGTGTGGGTACTTGATGTCCACAATGAATCATGTTCTGTTACTTTTTATTTCACCAAAATATACATTTTTGTCAGAAAATTTATTTCAAATGCATTGTTCAAGACTTTTTTTTTGAGAATTTCTCCTTCATTGTTTGTACTTATAACTTTGATTAATACATATAAACACCACTAAACACAAAACCAAATCTTCCAGGTGAAAATTTCGTTAGTGTTAGTAAAGCTTGACTTCTCCTCATTCAACCTTCGACACACAGATTAATGTATAACCAAGATCTTTCTCTTGTTCAGCTTTCCCAAGGTCAGCAAAGAAGTTGTTTGTCTGCTCAGCAGGAAAATGGCTGGTAAAGTATTCAAGCAGGGTGTAACCTCATTGAGGTAGATGTTAAGGTAAATCCACCAATCATGAGTTATGCAAACTGGAAATTACAGTCTGTGTGTAATAGGAAAGGTACTTGTCACACTTTTCATGTGGAAATCTCTCTGTTAAAGTTCTCTTTCTGCTCCCGCCATCACTCTCTTCGCCTACCCAAAGTTTGCCCCGGCATGCAGTTTATTGGCTGCCCGCCCCTCTTCCCTACACCCTGGCTGCCCTCAAGTCTGCTCAGTTGTGGCAGGAGGAGGCTGATACATTTCCCCATCTGTAGTGAAAGGAATAACTTCCCGAAACATGGATGGCACAGTTTTTTTTTTACTACTGGATCTTCTCACTTTTTTGCTAAAGTGCTAGCTGTTTCACTCCTGCTGTTTTTTGGGCTCTGTGTAACTATCAGAGCATACAGATGTTCTGAGGTTGCAAACCCATCAATTTGTTTAACAAAAAATAACTCCAAAATGGAGTTTTCTATATAATCACTTTAATCAAGTGGCAAGGTTGATAAGGTAAGTCTCTAATGGTATCACTGTTACTTAACTTTGCCCAGCAGAGATAGTCAATTTTTTTTCGCCTTTTTTCTTTATTATTTATATCATTTTTGTTGTTGTTGAAATGGTTAGTGTTGTGTCCTTTTGTATCTCTAGTACTGAGTTCTTCTAGATATTAGCAGGTGTCTGGCTAATTTTTTTTCCTGTGACTTTTTAAGAGGTTATTTCAAATATACCTAAAAATTTAGGATTTATATTTAAAACATTACTTTTGGGTTTTCCTTTTGGAGTCTCCTTCCTAACTCCTATGGTAAGAAGTTTCTGATTTTATACATCTCAGTTTACTCATGGAATTGTCAGTATGTAAATTCTTCGTCCATGTGAAACAAGAGCTAAGGTGGTGCCCATTTCCCTATAACAGTTTAGTTGTAACTAGGATTCATCTGCAATGTGACTGGAGTCCAGTCCAAGTTCAAGTCCACCAGCAATGGATTGTCTCACTGGACAGGGTAGGACAAAAGAGTTATTTTCAAGCAGAGCTGACTCATTTGTTGAGACAGAATTCAACTTTAGAAACCTTCATCTGCAGATAAAAATGAGGAAGTTGGTTTGACATGAACATATCTGAGAAGTACTCTGACAGACTTGGTTGTTGTGAAAATAAAGTAGAAAATCTAATAGTAGAAATATGTTGTCAAGCAATGGAGTGTTGAATTCAAAATGAAAAGTATAATACAACAGAAGTTGCTACAATTGAGTTTTTTTTTAACCTTCAAGACCAAAGATAATAAAATTAGGGAAAGATTTGTTGATGACCCAATTGCTCACACTTGGCAGGTCTAAAAATAGTTGAAACCTTTGGATTTCAAGAAGATTGCATAGAAGTTGTCATAAATAAGAAACAGCTTGAATTAGGGTGAAGCATTCTTCAAAAGAAAGGAGTATGGACTAGTTTTGCTGTGTGCATGGGACACTCACACCTGTTTCTGGAGTGCTACAGAGAGATGCTGAGCACAGGTGACTATGTATTGTTCTAGCCAGATATTGTGTGATGCTATTTCCACCTGGAACAATACCTTGATGATGCAGACAAAAAAGTTAAACTTGGCCCAGAAATGTTTAAAAAAATTTTAATGGGGAAAATAGTTAGAAACTGCTCCAAGGAGTCCGGGTAAGTCTGCTCTGACGTGTGGGTTTCTGAATCTCCCAGCCATGTGGCTGTGACTGGGAGAACCCATGTCAGTCCAGGCTTCCTACTGGAGATCCTAGCTCCCTGTCCACTGCTGCCAAGTGTGTGTGAGTCCTGGGCTTGTGGGTGGTGAGAGCTGTAACTGAACAGGTTTGCCCACTGGCTGCCCTGCAGTGAGCTCTAGGGTCTTGGGGCCTAGAATAACTGCCTAAGGACATCCATGGATAAGACCACAGTACATGTAGGTGAGGAATGAATCTTGAGGTATACTCAACGACAGGGCCACTGTACTTGCAGACAGGGCTAGAGACAGAATTGACCCAGCAGTTGTAACCACCAGCATGTACATAAGCTGATTAGGGTGACAGACTGAGCTGGACCCTATATTGGCAAGCACACAGAAGAATCTGGTTTAGGATTACCTCAGATGAAGTTTGTGTGGTGATTCCCCCCCCCCCCCCAACTGAATTGTGGCACTCAGAATCCGAACCATAGAGAGAATTGCAGGTTCCTTGGTGTGAGCATGGAGTGCATGTGTCAAGCTGAGCCTCCTCAGAGGCTTAGATGAAGCAGTGGACAGCATATCCAGGTATACATGGAGGATATGGCAGTACATTGGAATTTGCAGAGGACACCTGGTACCACAACAGAGGATGGAGGACAGAACAAATCAATCAACTACCCCAGTCAAGTGTTGACAGTGACTAATTGGGTAAATGAAGGCTCTGAGGTGGACTATATTAACCAGTGGATTCTGGAGAGATTTCTTCATGCTTGCAGTGGCGAGATCAACAGTAATTCGGAACTGTTGAACTATTGAAACCTCATGAGCAGAACCCTGAGAACATGCCCTACATCGAGAACCCTGGGGTGGTGTCGGGTGGCTGTCCTCCATCCTGGGGTACAGAGGCATTTGGGAGGCCGAGTGTGGCTTCTCTCCTTATCTCCGCCTTTCCCCCAAATACAGGACGGAAAAAAAAGAGAATATGGAAGTGGTGATCTCATTCACCTTCCCGTAGCCCTTGACCCTTATCACCCTAATCAACTGTGTCAAAATCATCAACAATAAAAATAATGAATAATTAAAAAAAAGAAACTGGTCCAACTAAAAGGAGAGTGTGGGAAAAAAGATGTTGTTTTTAAGACTTGACTTGCTTTAATGCATCCCAGACTATCACAATGGGAATGAAGAAACTTGTGTCTCAATAAGACACACCAGCTCATTAAAGAATCTCTATTGATCCATGCAAAGGTCACAACTTGTGGCTGTTGGGATCTACTGCCCAGGAAGTTCAGCTCAGCCGAAGTGTGTGTAACAGGATTGTGGATCACTCAGCCACCCATATTGCCAAATGCAGAGAGGGGAGTGGCCCAAATAATGAGCAAAAATAAGTACAGTATTTCTGCTTATAAATTCTATAATTATGAGAAAAACTTATATTCAAAAGTTGAATTTGGGGCCCGGCGCAGTGGCGCAAGTGGTTAGGGTCCTCACCTTGCACGCCCGGGATCCCATATGGGCGCCGGTTCTATCCCAGCAGCCCCACTTCCCTTCCAGCTCCCTGCCCGTGGCCCGGGAAAGCAGTCGAGGACGGCACAAAGCTTTGGGACCCTGCACCCGCATGGGAGACCCGGAAGAGGCTCCTGGCTTTGGATCGGCATAGCATCGACCGTTGCACTCACTTGGGGAGTGAATCATTGGATGGAAGATCTTCCTCTCTGTCTCTCCTCTCTGTATATCCCGCCTTTCCAATGAAAAAATAATAAAAATAAATCTTTAAAAAAGTTGAATTTGTGGCATACGTTTTCTTTCTGTTGTTCAGTCTCTTCCATAGCACAATGTTTGTTGTTTCACATAACCTAAGGAAGAAATTGAACATGTACTCTGCTTCATGTACGTGCAAACCAGTACTTTTTGGTGTAAATGGTTCTTTCTGTTCCTTTAGAAGATCATTTTTGGAGTCTGCTGGTAATATTTTATCTCTGTTTCTTATGTAATCCATATTCCCATGAGATCTGGTTTGCAAAAATGTCCCAGTATTACTTTGTGAATATTTTATAACATAATTCCAACATATTTAGATGATCAGAATTAGGGGTGTATTATAAAACATACTGGAATTATCATTATCAAACTATAAAAATTATCACACCATCAAGTTAAGTGCCCTATCACTAGGAATAATGGGGAGCAGGGGAACTAATAATTGTTAGGACTCAAATAGTTTTGAAATAATTGGATTAGGTGTATTTTGAGTAGGCCAAAGTAGTGAGGACTGTTAATGCTGCATATGCTTTACAATCACAACGAACCTATTTTAAAAAATGCCGGTGTCTGGGGGCAGGAGTTTGATGTGGTGGCTCAGACACCAACTGGGACACTCAACATCCTGTTTTGCAATATCAGTGTTGTAGTTGGTAACAACTTCCTGCTATTGTCAACACAGAAGAGATGCAAGGAACAGCTCACATGGTTATGTCCCTACCACCTATGTGGGAGATTTGTGTGGAATTCCAGACTTTTCAGCTGTGACCTCGCCTAGCTTGGGCATTTGTGGAATGAACTGACAAATGTTCTTATCTATTTCTCTGACTCTGCTTTTCAAATTACAAAATAAAAATGAGTCAATATCCATCTTCTTAAAAGCTGGCTCTTTCTTGTTGAAATTTGTAGATTTTGGTTTCAATTCCACTTATTTTTGCTGTGAATTTGATCATTTCTTAATTCCTGTTCATTTTTCTTTTTAAATAAGTCCGTAAGATGCATTGTTAGATCATTTATTTGAGACATTTTGATTGTTTGCAAGCATCTGATGTTATAAATGTCCCTTTCAATACTGCTTTTGTTACATCTCATGGGTTTTGATATTTTGTTTTTATTTTCATTTCTTCAAAAAAGTTTTCTTTTTTTCCCCTGTTGATTTCTTTAGTGACACATAGGTCACGTAATAGCATTATTTGCTTCAAGGTTTCTGATTTTCATTTCTTCAGTGACACATGGCTCATTCTTTAGCATGTTATTTAGCTACTGTTATTATTTATTTGATTTTTATTTGTTTTGCTTTTACCCATTTATGGAAATATAAAACAATTGGGTTTGAGCCCAGTCTTGCCAAATCAACGTTTTCCTCCATAGAAATCAAGATGTGACCATTGCCTTGATGTGTTTCTGTTTCAGAAAGCATTTTAAATTCACTTTCTTAAACATCTCATGGCATTTAAAATTGTTATTCTGAAATTTCCTTTAAAGTGCACATCTGCATTTTTGTGCATTAAGCCGTTTAGTTTTGTGATGTCACTGTTTGAAATAATACTTCCATTTTACCCCCAAAAGTCACTTCCTTCAAAACACAGACAACCCTTTAATTCCAATACAATCAGATTGTATAATATTATATTCATGCTTATAATTTTATAGGCAACCATTTAATTCTTATTCATAAACAGTATTCCCATTATCAACTTTTTTCTTTTAAAATAAGTTCAAGTCTTAAATGTTAATCTATTTTAAAAGTCAAAGTCTGTGCCTTCGAAGTTTTTTCACGCAAAAAGAGTAACAAATCGGTATATGTTGTTAGTTCATGTGCTTTGATTGATTAGAAATAGTCACATTATATTTATTCATTCTTCCTTCTTTCCAAGTCTGTGAGAATTCTTACCCCTTTCGTTTTCTTTGTGTCACTGTCTCCCATCCTTCTTTTCTAGATTCTGTTGTTTTTCTCCTCCAACCACTGTAAATTTACAGAAGGTCAGTGTCTGCCCCATATACCCTATATCGATTAGCTCTTACTGTATAACAAATGCTGGAGACATCCTGGAGCTTGAGACAACACACATTTGTAATCGCTCCTGCTTTAAGAAAGATGGCTGAAGCACAACTGACCTAGGCTGGCCTCTGCTTGTGGCCTTGTTTGTCACCCTGCACGGTCCGATGGAATAGCTAGGTGGCACTGTCGTATTCCACAGGTTTCCCCTCTTTGGCCTGGTTCCAGGATACCACCTGGATGATGCTTTTCTCATGTGAATGAAACAGACACAAAAGAGCAAGTGGAAACTCAGGACACTTGAAGTCCTGACACAGAAATTTGGCTACAGACCAAACCGAGATAGTCAGAGACCCATGCTGTGGTTGAAAGGGATGTAATACACTGCTCTCCACAATGTCTTGCATGGGTGAAGATGAAGGAGGGGGCTTTGAGTGGGGCAAAAAAAAAAACAATCTACCAGGTGGAGCTACTCCTAATTCTTGTTCTGTAAGCTGATTTCACTAACCTGCTAAATCTAGTATTTCCACTGAACCAAGAATGTTCCCTAAATTGTTCTTAATCAATGATCTAGAAAATTATGCCCAATTGATTCTTTAAAGCAATGAATTTTATTTTTCTTTTCTCTAATATATACTGTCTTCATGTTTACTTCTTTCTATTTTTTTATTATGTTAAATTGAGACTGATTGAGTTTGAGTAGTTGGGTAGCCTGTTTTTTATTTAACAAATAGTTTCATTTTGACTTATGTTAGGATGGATTGTGAGGGAGGGATGATATTTACTTAACTGCTCTCTGAGGTTAACTGTGACCATGAACTCTAATTTTTTGGTGAGGTATGAGCACAATTATGTGATCCGTTCCTTTTCCAGGAAAAATGGCTTAATCGTGAGACTCTTCAGGCCTTACTGCATTGCCATAGAGATATGGAAGCAAATATTGATACGGAAGAGCAATGTTAAGCCCTTTCAAAGAAGATAGATCTCTGAAACATTACTCAGACCCACAGCCAACTTACTTTGGCAAAGAGTGAAACTTTTTAAAAAACTGCTGAGATTTGGAATTTTCTGTTATCTCCAGACTTACCTGTTATAAGTAAACCATGTTTCCCCAAGATATAATTTTGAGGCTGAAAATTAAGAAATATATGTAAATAAAATCAAACTATTGTTACTGTATTGATGAGTGTTCAGATAAACAAGGACAGGCCTTTTAAGATCTGGAAAAAGGAAGTGTAGGCAAGAAGATAGAGGTAATTAAAAAAATTCTTGGTTCTCCTTTTGGCTACTGATTGGACTGGCATTGTAACTGATGGCCCTTGGAGGAGCTTCCAAGCTTCTTGTATTTGGCCAAGTAGGATAAAGAAAAGTAAGACTGAAAAAGACGGTTTATAACTGCCGGACAGGGCAGATGTGTCAACATCTGCATCCCATATCAAAGTCCCACCTCTATTATTTTTTTCTTTTAAGATTTTTTTTTTTTTATTGGAAAGGCAGATGTACAGAGAAGAGACAGAAAGATCTTCCGTAAAGGCCAAAGCTGAGCCTAACTGAAGCCAGGAGCTTCTTCTTGTTATCCCATCCAGGTACAAGGTCCCAAGGCTTTGGGCCATTCTCAACTGCTTTCCCAGGTCACAAGCAGGGACTTGGATGGGAAGTGGAGCAGCTGTGATACAAGCCGGGGACCCACATAGGATTCCAGTGCATTCAAGGAAGGCAAGGACTTTAGCCATTAAGGCTGCCGCACTGCCACACTGCCACCCTCTACTTCTTAGTGTAGTTTCTCACCGAGGCACACCCTGGAAGGCAGCAGATGATGGATCAAGCACGTGGGTCCTGCCACACATGGGGAGACCTTGATGGAGCTCCTGGCTCTAATCTGGGCCAGTCTTGATAGTTGCTAGAATTTGGGTAATGAACCAGCAGAAGCAAGATCTCTCTGCCTCTCCTCTTTTTTATTCTGCCTTTCAAATAAGTCAACACTTAACAAAAATTGAAGTCTTATTCTTCAGTCATCAGTTCTTTGGTACCTGTTAATTTTGATTGTACACATCATGAGTTGAAATCAACAGAGGGACCAGATAAGATTACCCCCTGTGAGAGCAATATTACATTTCTCTGCCACAGAAAAGTGTATGTCTGTGCATCCCTAATGTGCTACTCTAAGGTTTTCAACTGAAGACAGTGTATTCACCGAGGCCACTTCACCTTGAGGATCTTGTCAGCGGCAACATGTGTTGGACAGTGTTTTCCTCCCACTCCCCCAACCCACCCTACTATTGTTGGTGGCTTGCTTACTTAAAAAATATTTTAATTTTTGGAGAAATTTAGGTTCATAGTCTCCTGAGCAGAGGCTACTGAGATTCACCGTATACTCCCTCTTTGCAATGCGCACTGCATTCCCACTCATCCGCATCCTTCATCACACTGTTACTTTTTACATTCAGTGAAATCATTATCACCCAGAGTTTATAGGTTGCTTTAGATCCAGTCTTGCTGCTATACGCTCTTTGAGTTTGAAGAAACGTATGGCAAAGCGTATGACAAACATCCACCCAGAGAATCCAACAGTATTTTCACTGCCCTAAAATGCTATGTCTTCTGCCTACACATTCCTCCCTCCCTCCCACTTCACCATGGATTTTCTTACTGGCTCCGTAGTTTTGTCTTTTCTAGAAATTAATTATTCAGCACTAGAAAAACCTAAGTCATCAAGCCCTGAAAAGCCATGAAGAAAATATAAATGCATATTTATTAAATAGAGGGAAATCCAGTCTAGTGCTGAATAATATTCCTTTGTTTGAGAGTAGCATAGTTGGTCTGTTGATTAACCTATGGAATATTATCTTCATCGTACCACATTTTGACAGAGATAAAACCTGTAAATATCCATGAGCAGTATTTTTTTGTGGCAAGGTAGGTTTGTGATTTCTTGGGTAAATACCTAGGATTGGGCTTTTTGAATCATTTGCTGAGAATGTTGAGCTTCATAAGATGCTCCCAGACTGCCTGCCAGTGTGGCTCTATCATGCATTTATCCACTAACATTGAATCCGGCTTTTTGTTGTTGGTGTTGTAGATTTTGGCCTTTCCAGCAGGTGTGTAGGTATATGTTTTCTTTTGCATTCCCTCGCTGACACATGCTATGGACCATCTTTTCATGTGCTCATTTTTTGTTTGGTATACTTCACTCTTCAAGATATTTCCCTCTTTTGCCTCTTGCCTCTTTGAATTCCATTCTTTGAATTTGTGTTTGGGGAATTCCTATAAGTTTGGAATCACCAAGGTTTCTAATCTTGTTTTTCTAGCTCTGTCAACCACTGGTTTTGCTCTACCCACAAACTTTTGTTTATGCCAGACTGCATTCTCCCCCTTTCCCTGGTGTTCTAAATTGGCAAATTCCCCAAAGTAAAGAATGACTAGAGACCATCGGCTCTTTTTTCCATGAGCCTCCTCTGTCTGATGGGTTGTTAGTTTTTGTTGCTTTGTAGCCATCTAGTATTTTAAATCATCGTTTTTTTGTCCTATGCTTGTTTTCTCACTTGTTATTTGTGGGAACATTGGTATCGCGTGAACGTCTTAGTCCTCTCTCAATTTACTGTTTTCTAGAATTTTAGAAACTTATTTTCAAAAAAGATTTCTTATTTCTGTGAAGGAAGGCATTAGAGAGACAGGAGAGAGAAAGTATGAGAGAGAGAGGGAGGAAGAAAGAGAGAGAAACAGACATAGCTGCCGGGTCAGTCCCCAGATGGCCACAGCGATCAGGGTTGCAACAGGCTGAAGCCAGAGATGAAGAATTCCATCTGGATCCCCAAAGGGTGTGGCAGAGCCCAAGTACTTGGGCTATTGCACTGGTTTTCTGCAGAACATTAGCAGGCAGCTGGATCAGAAGTGTAGCACTGGAACACAAACTGGCACGCAAGGCATGCTGGAATCACAGGCTGTGGCTTTGCCTCCTGGGCCTCTTGCTAACCCTAGTCTGTTTTAGAATTTATCTTCGTCTGACTCTTCAGATTTTGTCTTCTACCTCATAGCACAGAGTAGCATAAACACGTCAGATGCTGAGAAGAAGAATTATTACTTGTAAAATTACTTTCAAAAATAAACACAAACTCAATCTTCTAAAAAGTAAGTAAATATTTTATATATATTCTAATTTTTCAAATTAAAGCTGACTCCTTAAGTTCATTAAACACGTGAGTGCTGGGTGAATATTATTTGGAGCATGAATAAACCTTGGTATCTTGTAACAAACAGTAGGTTCATTAGCAACATGGGTGCAAATGACTAATGATTTTGGTTGTTTTCTTCCTGTTGTATTGCAACTTTTTTTATTGATTGAGTTTTGAACTTGCTCAGTGTTTACCAATGGTAGTCTATCCTCACGTTTAATACTTTGTCTTTATTATCTTCAGTTTTCTGCCCAGCTACGAAGTTTATTAGTCAAGCTAATTGCCATGAATTGTGGTTCATTAATTGAAGCTTCAGATTCACTGGTTTTAATAAAGAAGTCTAAATTTACTTCTTAAATCACTTTCAGATGTAGTGAATTTCTTCTAATTATGCCTTTTGGTGGCACATTTCTTATCTTTGCATGGAAATAATTAATGGAGCTTTGCTTCATCAACACTAACCAAATGGTTGAATTTGTACCGTTAATAGAGAAGATAAAATTCTAATATTTTTCAGGTGGTGTAATTTGAAGATATTTTCCTGCTAACCAGGATTAAAAAATTGAAATGATTTCAGTGTTTGAGGTTGAATAGTAAAATGTAAGGAAAGCCAAGTGTTCAGTGCTTTGAAACCCTTAATGGCTCTGTATTCCTCACTCTGATTCACTTTCTTGGTGTAATTTCAAGGGTTGGAATTCACAAGAGCTTCATGGAGTCCTCAACTGTTATTTTCTATTTATTATAACAATAAAATTTTCAAATATGCTTGAGCAGTAGTTTCAGTCAACCAGAAATAATTTAATTTGTAAATATAGACATACAGTCTTAGGGACATATATATATATGTTAAAAATATAAATAATATTTTATTATAATCCCTAGTAGTAGAAAAATCAAGTGTTAATTGCCAGATATCTTTTTTAACGGACATTTGGTCATATTTACTTGAAAGACATTGGGGACAGGGAGAGAATGATTTTTTTTTTAAGCTTTTTTCTTTGAAACAGTTACACAGAGAAGGAAATCTCCCATCCCTGGTTCACTCCTGAAATATCTACAGCTGCTGGAGCTGAGCTAAGCTGCAGCCAGGACCCAGGAAGTTCTTCTGGGTCTCCCATGTGGGTAGAGGGGGCCCAGGGACTTGAGCCATCCTCTGATGCTTTCTCAGGCCATCAGCTGGGATCTGGATCATAAGTGGAGTACGGACTGGCACCCATATAGGATGCTGGCGTTGCAGATGGGTCAGCTTGCCATGGCATGGGACTAAAACAGAAACACTGATTTTTCCATACACTGGTTCATTCCCCAGCTGCTGCCATAATCTCCATCCGGGGCCAGGGATCTCCCATCTGCTGCATGAATGGCAGGAACCCAGTTAACTGAGTCATTATCTAGTGCAGCCCAGAGCATGCTCACTTGGTGGTTCTTGCCATCTCTGTGCAAGAGGGTGGCTTTCATTAACGTGGTCAAAGATGAGGGAAAGTTTGATAGTTACAGAGTTGAAATATTTGGTAGTGAGTTAGGTTCTATAAAGTTCAATGTATTTATTAGAGACCACCTGAATTACATGATCCTGTACTGCATGGGTACCACCAAGAAGCCATCCAAGGGTAAACAGCACAAATGGGAGTGTTTATGAATGATGAGTTTGTGGCTGAGAAGATGAAAATAGAAAAACAAAGGACAGTAAATTCTCCAGAGCCTTCTGTTTTGGGGGAGAAGTGACTGCCGTCCCAAGCATTGCTGAGTGAAGCACAGTTCTCAGAGGACCTAGGGTTGAGGAATGATGTGAATTTCAAGTATTTGGAGTTTTTCTCAGAATATTTAATGTTGATTACATTGAATGGTTGCAAGAAAAATAAATTCAAGTCAACTGATAAGTTTATTGTATGCATTTCTGAACTTGGTTGTACATCTGAGGGTTTCTGGAATATTTTCCTTTGATTTATGGATAGAACATAGATGATTTCATAACTTATTACTGTCCATTTTATAGAGTTGTAGCTAGCTGTGCTTTCTGGGGAATTGGCAAAGCACATAAGCACATAAATATCATTTCTTTCGGAAAAAAGTCCACATTATTGTATATGTGATTGGCTTGAGTTATCCTTTAGAAACTGAGAGTGCAGTTGGAATTTTAGCAAAAGAAAGCAGAGGGCCCAGTGGGGTAGCCTAGTGGCTAAAGTCCTCACCTTGTACACGCCGGGATCCCATATGCGCGCTGGTTCTAATGCCAGTGGCACTGCTTCCCATCCAGCTCCCTGCTTATGGCCTGGGAAAGTAGTTGAGGATGACCCAAAGCCTTGGGACCTAGAAGAAGCTCCTGGCTCCTGGCTTCTGATTGGAGCAATTCTGGCCGTTGTGTCCGCTTCGGGAGTAAATTGATGGACAGAAGATCTTCCTCTCTGTCTCTCCTTCTCTCTGTATACCTGACTTTCCAATAAAAAATTTTTTAAAAAGTCTTTAAAAAGACATGTAGAATCTTTTTATGTTGTTTCCTGAAACTGCCGTTCTGGATTAAGAACTGGTTTCCAAGGGTTTAGATGATGTTGTGCTTAATAAAGTAAAATAAATGAAACAAAATGACAATGCATAGTTTGTGCTGGTTTATTTTGCTTTATATTTGACTTATAGTTGTAAATTAAAAACATATTTCTTTTACATTAGTAGAATTGGATCACCAACATATTATAAATACAAATTAAGCAAAACATTGTTTTTCAGGCTTTTAAAGGTAAACTCTCCAGAATCTCAGTTATTCCCAATTGTATTTATCAGTTGGTGCTAACTTTGTTTTTTTACACAAGCACGCTAATAGTATAATGAAAGTTGTATAGCAGGAATCTTATAATTTAGTATTGGGATGTTGTAAGCAGTAACAATTCTAGCTATCTTTCTTTATCAAATAAAATGAACTATTTTTTATATATGATAATCTAACACACTGTCCCATTATATTCAAAATTTTCCTAAGTTTTTCCATTTCTCTTGCTTCTTCCTCTTTCCCTCTCTCTCTCCCTCCCTCCCTTCCATACTTCCATTCTTTCCCTCCCTCCCTTCCCTTCTCCCTCCCTTTTTTCTCCTATTCTTTCCTTTCTGCCCACCTTTCTTCCCTTTTACTGCTGAGCATGATAAAATATCACAGATGAGAAGCAAAGCTAAGAACAGTATTTGGAAAATATTCCAAATATGTCACTTCAAAGGACTGATGATTCCAGGAGCATAAAGAGGAGAAGACAGGGAACATATTAACCACAAAAGGTGTGACAGGCAGGGTGATAAATTATTGAACCAAAATTTATGTTGGGTTTACTTTTGAGATGCACCAGTATGCCTCTGCATAACTGCAGGAAGCTGCGTTATTTGAATACCTCACTCAATGTAGCATATGATTATACTAATTCAGAGGTTGATGATTGCTTTTCCCTATTGTTACACATTTAGAAAAGATTTATTAGGTATATATTAATAATGATATACTTCCTTTGCAAGAAGATTTAGAAGGGAATCCAGATTGGTCTAATTTTTAGGTAGTAAGAGTGGTTTTGTCAATTGGGTGATATTGTCAACATGTTCCATTAGTTCACTAATCAAAATGTGCAGGTTTAAACTTATGGTTAAAGTATACTTAAAACGTAGTTTAGAAAAAGTACTATAAATATTATAAACTAACACTGGAAAAATATAGTAAGTCATCGTGTATTAATGTTTTTTAGATTTTATTTAAGATTTTGTTGCCTACTTAAACTGATTTAAATAATAACAGATACAAGTCATACCAGATTAAATTAAAAATATTTTAGATGAGAAGTGATGAAAACACACAGGAAAAGCACAAATTATGATGTCTCCACCTCTTAAACTTAAGTGAGAACAATTTCTGTAACTCTTGGTTATAAAATCAGGAACTGAGATGATGTATAAGAGAAAAACAGAAATTAGTTACAGAGACAGAGAAATAGAAAAATAGAAGAAAATTATTTTTAAAAGTTAAAGTACCTCTGAGCTGAAAAATTTGGTGTGGATTTTTCGATTCTCTTTCCACACACTCTTGTTAGGTAAGACCACATGTTAGAGTAACATCCCTGGGCACTCTCCACATGAAGACGTGTGAAATCTCTAATTCATCCAAGAAGACAGAACTCATATGTCAGCTTACTTTCTGCCCTTTTCCAGTGGCCTAGGTTTTGGGAACTGCCTTCTATTGAGAACTGACATTCTGATTAGCTCTCTCCCATGAGTAGTGGAGTGGGCTTGGCTTATGGCTTTATATTGGAGCTGGGGCATATGAGCTCTAAATACATCCACGCGTCACCATGTCTGTCAGCGCAGTTGCCATGTGAGCCCCAAGCTAGCTTTCCTCAGGAAGAGAACTGGCAGGAGAGTGGGTCTCTGTCTGACCCTGTATGTTTTTGCCCTGATCTTGGTAAGAAAGGAGAGGAACATCACTTACAGATCCACCTTTTATATATATGTAGCATGAATGGGTAGAAGCCGGGTGATTACTGCATCTGCCAACTTTCATTCCCTGTTACAATACCCTGCACATCAACCGGGGGCCTGAAACTCAAAGTAGGATTACAGTACTGTGAACTTTCGGGAATTAGTTCAGTATGTATGTAATAACAGCCAGTGCCATTTCTTCTTACAGAAGAGCAGCGGTTCCTATGTTCTTGCTTCACCTCTGGATGTGACTGGTCAAGGTTCCATGGCAGCAGCCTGTGCCCTGGTAACCCTGTGTCAGGCTCGCTAATTGGGTCGGTGACAGGTGCAGACTCAGTCCTGAACTGCAGCTTGTGCTCTGCGCACAGCCTAAGTGAAACCATCAAAGCTTTTGCTTTGAAGCACGGAGCCACATTTTTTTTTTTTTTTCAAAAGCAAGAAAGTCTATTTTGTGGGATAATGGAAGTGTCATAACATGGAACATTATCAGATCTTTTTGTCAGTGACTTCAAAAGCTAGACACCCTATTGCATACGTCTTGAGGTTGAAAATGCCTGTGTTAAAATAGTATTGATGGCATTATGAGACGACAGGGGTGTACTAGCCTCTGAAAAAAAATTAAGCAGGCAATTTCTTCCTCCCACCTTGTCATAGAGCCCGTCAGCACTTTCCTGTCATCATCCTTGTGCTTTTTTTTTTTTTTTTACATAATCCCACAGAATGTTTCTAAACCCAGTTGACTATTCTAAAAAACTATGTATCAGTAAGTGTTCTAATTCCCTGCCTGTTCTGGGTGGCTGATACTGTTTTAATGTGTAATGTCATTTCCATCTGCTTTTTATTTGGATGTATCTTCTTTTATTCTGAATATTAGCTTGACTTTAATTTTTGCCCGGAACAAAAGTTCACTTTTAGAAATCATAGACGTATGCTGTTTCCTTAAGGGAGACAAAGCTAATGAGGCCCGTACGTCCAATAATGTCTAATAATAATGTACAATAATCTTCATTGTAACTTCACCAGCTAATAAATGATGTGTTTTGATTTATATGGCAATATTTGTATCTGAAATATAGTTACTGGAATATACCCTTATCACACCTTTTGGAAATAGTGAGTCTTTCTGCTTGTTAGTCATTGCCCTTCAGTGGTTCTATGATATTATTTTATCCGTGTTTATAGTTGTCTTCTCCCCAAATTTAATTGCCCCTCCATAAGCTCTTGTGACAAATGATGTTAGCTTTGTGTGGAGGTAGAAGCACGTTGTACAGAAATAGAATGTGTAGGTTTATTACAGTATACAGTGTAACCATTTCCGCATTAGCGTTTGTAAATGATGAACACTGCTTTGTGAGTAGTGACCTCGTTTCTCTCAGAAAAGAAACCTCAGCTAACAACCAGAAGCTTGCAGTTAGTGTATGTGCAGTGTTCAAAGTGATCCAGAAGTGCAAACAGCGTGCAGTTAAGACACCGCTTGGGATGCCTGAAGTGTGTGATGTAACAATCGTGATTTCATAACATCACCTTCCTATCCCAGCCTCCACCGAGGCACACCTGCGAGGAATCGGGGGGTGACTGCAGGAGATGGGGGTCTTGCCACCCTTGTGAAAGATCTGGCTTGAGTTCCTAGGTCCTGGCTGGGGCCTGGTCCAGCCCCAGCTGTTGCAGACATTCTAGGAATGAACCTCTGGTGGGGAGATCTCCCTTCTCTTTCTCGGTGTCTGCCTGTCACACAAATGAGTGCCTTTAAAAAAGTACGAAAATTAGATGGCTGCAGATGCATCAGCAAAAGGTTTTTGAACCTTATGTTTATGAAGAGATCATGACACATTCTGCAGATTTTTTAAAAAGGATTTATTTTGCTTTCCTGAAAGTCACTTACAGGGAGGAAGGATGTGCAGAGAGATCTTCTACCTGCTGGGCCATTGCTTCAGGTGGCTGCAGTGGCCAGTGCTCGGCCAGGCTGGAGAGCTTCATCTGTTTACCACCTTGGTGACAGGAGACCAGACACTTGGGGTGGCTTCTCCTGCTTCTGCCCAGGCCATTAGCAGGGAGTTGCATCGGAAGTGGAGTAGCCACACAAATTAGCACTCAGGTGGAATGTTGTCATCTCACATGGTGGCTATACTATTTAATCTATAAACAACAACAGTTCTTATAGTCTTGTTTCTAACTTACAGTTGCAAGTGTGCCTGTAAACTTTTGAGAATGGCATTTATAAATATGTTATGCGTAGCCAGGCCTAAAACAAAACCACACATAATACTCGGTGTAATATATGCCATTACTCAGGGAGAACTTATTTATAGAGCTTACATTTGCTTATTAGTATTTGAAAAATATAGCAGTAATGCATCAGTAGAAACAATTTATATATATATGGATTTATCAAACTGTCTTTTTAAAAGAGATGTTTATATCACACTGTCTTCTGTACTTGTCGAAAGAATGCGATTTTTCTTTTAGCTAACTGTAAATTGAGACATGGCTTAGAAATTAAAGCAAGAAAAATTACTGAAGAGAAGATTACTGAAGACATTAATGCTTTGCATATTTTTGTGACTTTTGCTGACCTGAAGAATCTGCATTTTCTTTGACTTTTCATATGGGACATACTCAGAGATCTGGCTTGCTGCTGGCACGCATGGCAGCCTTCAGGAAGAGAGCCTTCTGCGAGGAAGGGGGCAGTGAACGGCACCCCCAGCCCCTCCTTTGAGAGGTCATGCGTGGGGTGGGATATGTGTAGTGGTGAAGGTGCTGCTTGGGAGCCTGCATCCCATACTGGATTTTCTGAGTTCAAGTCCTGGTTTCTCTTCTTCATTTAAAATATATTTATTTTTCTGAAAATCTTACAAAATAAGAGGGAGAGACATAAAGAGATTTTCCACCTGTGTCTCTTCCTGCTCTGTAACTCCGATTTTCACATAAGTAATAGCAATGGCCTCCTTTCTCTTGGAGAAGAAACTTCATTTAATAATCAGAAGCTTGTGTCAGAATATTGGTGATATTCAAACTGATCCAGAAGTGAAAACAAGATTGGGTGTTTGGTACTGCAGTTGACATCCTATGGGTGTCACTCCCCAGATGGCCACAAGGGGCCAGCACGGTGCCAGTCCAAAGCCAGGAGGTTCATTCAGGTCTCACACATGGGCCACAGGTTCCCCAGCACTTGGGCCACCTTCGAATGCTTTTCCTACGCTTTTATGAGCAAACTGGGTTCAAGCAGTTGAGACACCAACCAGAGCCCACATGGATTGCTTGCATTACTGGTGGCAGCTTAACTGATAGCCACAACTGAAGTCCACAAGTGGACTTAAGTTCCACTTCTGATAGTAGATTTTTGGAGACAGCAGAGGATGGCTAAAGTATTTGGGTTCCTGCCAGTCCTATGAGAAACCCAGATGGAGTTGCAGCCCCTGGCTCCAGCCTAAACCCTGGTTTTAGTGATCATTCGTTTTGGGGAGTGAACAGGTGGATGGGGGAATCTCTGTATCTCTCTCTTTTCTTTTTTCTCTGTCCTCACACCCTGCACTTCTCATATGAATAAAAATGGATAAATAACATTTGACTCATAGTTAAAAGATGTAGACCCCTAATGACTTTGCAAATAACTAACCTTAATCAACTCTGGTAATTGGACTGACATCATCACTTACATTTATGAAATAATTGCAACAATCTGGAAAAATATGGTCAAAGATTAAATTTACATCACAGAATCTTGACGAATATTTAAGTGATGTTCAAAAGCAGAATAACTAGTATAAGTAGTGGAAACTCATTTCACTGGAACCCAGGACACCTGAGTCCAAATCCTTGCTCTTCTTCAATCGGCTGAGTGATTTTGTGTAAATCACGTAGACTCTTGGGACATGGTCATCTTGTTTGTCAAAGTAAAGAATGAAATAGGAAGATAATGAGCCACGTCTTTTAGGTCTCTTCTCCATTCATTATGTGGATTTTACAAGGACACCCCTTCTTCCCTGCAGAGGTTAAAGGCGGATCAATGAGAGAGCCCCTGGTTTGGGCTCATGATTGACACCTCTCCAAGTGCCACTATTTCCTTGAGCTCCGACTGTTCTCTTCTCAGTCCTGGAGCTGTAGGAAGGGCCAGCAGAATACTCCCATCTTCCCCTACATGGGCCACAATTACACCTAATCTCACCAAAGTCCATGCTTTTAGAATTTCACATCTAACATTAAAAAGATGTCAGAGAAAGTAAATCAGTTTCTCCCAGAGTGTTGCTTTTTAGAAAATTCTGGTGAGGTGGGACTTGTGCCGTTCTGTATTGAGCAGCCTGTGGAAAACATCCCATGTGGGCAGTGATTCATGCCCCCGCTGCTCTACTGCTCTGGGTGCTTGTTGATGCTCTCGGGAGTGTAGCAAATGGTCCAAGTACTTGGAATCTGGCAAACTTCCTGGCTCATGGCTTTGGACCAGCTCAGCTCCAGCTGTTGTGACCATCTGGGGAGTGAACCAATACATGGAAGATCTCTCTCTCTCTCTAATTCTGCCTTTCAGATAAATAAATCAAGAGAAAGTTTTATGAATGCTTAAAATGAATTACTGCAATAATATCATATACAAATTTATTATTTTTGCTTATGTGTCTATATGCTTAAAATGATAAATGAATTTTGTTTTTAAAAATAATTTAATATTAAAAATATTTTCTGATAGATGTCATGGCATCTGACTTAGGTTGGGTTACCCAGAACAGACTTTGAGATTTGGATAAAAGTGATTTATTAGGAAGTGCATCCTGGGAAAATACATGGATGAGTGGGACTTGAAACAGGGAACACTAGGGAGAAGAAATGGGAGATACCAAGGAACTTGTGGCCCATGTTAAATTCCATGGAAGACATACATAGTTCTTTACAACACGGCATGCTTAGGGGTGAGAAATGGTGCCTCAGATGTATCCCCATCACGAATGAGTTGAAGTATTTATACCTCATACACCACTAGTCATTGATCGCTGATGTACAGGGTGTGTGGATTTCTAGGCACTTGCACCTTTACTTGTGTACAGGCAAAAGGGGAGCTAGAAGATGGAGATAAGCGTCATCAGAGTCCGTGTTAAGTCAGGATATGAAACTGAACAGAGTCAAGCAGTGTAGGACATAGTTACAGGCATGGTCTTGTGCAAATTCCTTTGTAGTAAAATTGCATGAACAACCATAGATGATGAAATCTTATTTAGTGATTAATATCTTCTAAAGGAAAGGAGATAGACCCTGATGGTCTGTTTTACAGATACACTTATGTATTAGTGAGAATCCTTCCGGAAATGGATGGTTTGATAAAGGAACTTTTCTCACAAGGTTGAGGGCAGAGTTGGGAGCCCTAGGGGACATGTGCAGGTTGGTGGCAGGGAGCATTTTCAGGAGTAGTGTTTAAGGGGCAAGAAGACCAGTAAGATGGGATGCAGAGAGCAGCTGTCCTTGGAATGAAGTTTTTGCAATGATTAATCAGGACTTTCCACCTTCTTCTCTTTTTCCTGTCAGGGCACCAGTGAGCCAAATAAAAAGCTGAAAGACACACAAGGCCCTGGTCTTGATTCTTTGGCATCTCAGTGACACAAAGCGGGGTCAGGGAAAGGGCAGAAGGACACAAAACGGCAGGTGGAAGATTTTCACAGGGTGGAAGATAGATTGTTACATTAATTTAAAGCAAGTAAAATTGCAAAAGACCCCACTTCAGGGCATTCCTATTTTTCCCCCAGGAAGACACGCTAAAGAATTTCCTAAGGGTCATCAGTTACAAAAATCTGTTTGTCAAACTTGACATTCCTTTTCCACCCCTTACCAGATTGCTCTGCTTAATTTTCTGAAGTTAGTAAAAATGAGATACCCTCATCCTTCATGGTTCTTTCCTGTTACCTGGAGAGGAAGCCTTTTTGCGGAGCCTCAGGATTTGGTCGTTGACACTGTTTCATGTTTATGCCTGAGGTTCTGGGGTCATATCCCTAGCATAGATTTTTTTTCTGACTTCATCTATTGCTTTCTTTTCTTCTTTAAATGGAAGACTTTTTCTTACCATAATATACCTTATTATCTTTAGTGCAAATAATACCAGAAATGTAAATAAAATTTTTAGTTCACCAATCAGGGAGTAATAGTTGTTTGCATATTGCTGCATGTCATCTACTGTTTGTTAATTCAAACACACAGAGACTGGTTTATAAAATTGGGATTGTTTATAAAATGGCTTGCTTTCTGTCCTTTAATAATTTGTAGAAATTCTTCCATATTTTGTGGGCAGATCTGCACATGCCTATGTAACCATAATTGTTTAAAATGTAGAAGTTCAAGTGATTTGTGGTATCTGTTGAATTCCACAATATTGAACATACAATTTTTAGTTTTGAGGCAATCCCTGCGATGATAAATAACATGACTTCAATGTGCTTGTCCATCTGTCTAGTGATTATTTCAGGTTTTTCTTAAACGGATTTCCAAGTTGAAATGTTTTTCTGGAAAGTTTGAAAGATTTATTTTATTTATTTCAAAGGGAGTTACAGAAAGGGAGAGTAACAGATTTTCCATCTGCTGGTTCACTCACAAAATGACTGTAATGGCTGGACATGGGCCAAGCCCAAAGCAGAAGCCAGGAGCTTCATTCAGATCTCCCACGTGGGCACAGGGGGTCAAGAACTTGGACCATCTTCCTTTTCTCTCCTCAGGTTCATTAGCATGAAACTTGGATGGGACTTGACCTGGCAACCATATAGGACAGTTGCATTGCAGGTAGTGGCTGAATTTTACACGTCAGTGCTGGTCCCTGAGAAGTTTTTTTAGTTTCTCACAACCGTGAACCAGTTGCACAGACATGGCCACTAGAGACCTAATGCCAGGAGATGGATGACAGACAAGCCAGAGTTAATATTTGGCCAGTTCAGTAACCAAGTTCAAAAATGTGTGGAATAATGAAAAATAATATCAACAGTGAAATAGAGGACTCAGTATCAGTGTTCACTAACCCAACCAACCAGATTCAGAACACTCCACTCAACAATAACAGAATATATTTACCTCTAAGGCACAGACACACAGAACATTCTCCAGAATAGGATATGTTCCAGACAATTAAAAATTCCAATAAACTTAAAAATCTTGAAATTATGCAAAATATGTTCTTTGATGAGAATCCAATGAAATTAGAAGTAAATCCACAAGAAAGAAAATTGAGAGATCCATATGTGGAAATTAATGCACTGATAAATAACCAATGAGTCAAAGAAATGTTAGTACAAGCATATTTTGAGTGGAAATGAAGCCACACATAAAGGATGTTTGGCACAGAAATCAAGCATTGTGTAGAGAGCAGGTCATACCTGTAGAAGCTTCTAGTAAAGCCAGGTGGTCCATATAGACTCATTGTTGAAGTAGTTCCTAAAGTGCTGAGCAGTCACTCATGTATGCAAGTTACAGGAAACATGTTTATGCTTAAAAAAGGGACAGTAGAGGCCCAGGATTCATTGCGAGCCAGTCCTCCAGGGCTTGGGAAGCTGCCATGAGCCATGGGGTTCATCTGCAGTGCCCCACTTGTACCACAGTGAAGGGCTACTAGAAAGCAGCATGCTATACATTTATACCCAGGGATACATAACTCACTGATGAACCTTCTCTTTCTGGAAGGAACTATTGGAGAACCCAGTTCCTCTTTACATCAGCATGTTGCATCCACAGAACATATTACAGCTATTCTTTAGAACAAAAATCAGTGTGTAGGCGGAGAGCTTGGTTAGTTGCCCACAGTCACTGCAGAACTGCAGTCCACTTGCAAACCTGATTTTTATGTTTCTAGAGTCTTCGGCAAGAGATACAGACTTGTGGAAATATGAAAAATAGTGCCACACTAGTATCAATAACGGAGAGAAAAGATAGATCCATCAAGGTGGAATTTCCAGTAACATAAATCTGGTGATTTCAATAAAGTAATATGCATGTTTTTGGAAAACTTGCTTGTACTCTTTTAAGTCAAAACAGCATACTGAGGTAGGATAAGTATTTTGGATATCTTTACTGAATCAATTTTGTAATAGTAAATAATATCAATCCTATAACCAAGGATGCTGATCTTCTATGATAAATATACAAACCTTGAGTTTCATGTTGAGGAACCATGAAAATTTTTATTGCAATATGTTACAGGGGACGTATTAAACAGTAAGTGCCCATATATTGTGTCTGGTTTAGATTGGTTAATGATGGCAAAAATATTCTAATTATGTTATCTAGATATCAAATAAAAGGAAAGCAGTTAGTGCATAAATTCATATAACTCTACAGTTAATACTTACTAGCAATTGCAATATGTCATGTTGCTGGTTGAGGCATTTTATAGCCCCTTAATAGAATAATGCTAAGAAAGATTGAAACATTTTATAACCCCTTAATAGAGTAATACTAAGAAAAACAAGATCAAATTTATTGTTAATGAATATAGCACTGTTTCTCTAGATTTCCAAATAGACTCTCTTTAGGTTGTGCGAACAAAGGAGGGATTCTAGTTAGTGCAGAAATACTCCTTGTTCTGAACACAGCGTTTCCGGGTCAGGGGAGGCCCTTGGTGGAGAGAACCCTTGAGCAGCTGCTGTTTTGATCTGCAGAGTGGAGGAAGCATGGCACCTGTTTCTCAGGTACCTGAGGTTGGAACTTCTCGTTACCATGTGACCTGTGGCAGTGGATGGACAGTGGGCAGACAGTGGACAGGAAAAAAGGCTGGATTGACTGCTCTTGTGGTGGGGGAAACTGAATCAAAAGAAGCTATTTTACTCTACTTGCAGGAGAAGCATGGGGCCAAGCTCCTTGTTCTCATGGAGGACCTTCTGGCTCAGGGTATAAATAGCCAAGATAGGGCACTTTGGGAGTGGTCCTGGTTCCTGCATGCGATGATGCTGCCTGATGCTCTTTTTTTTTTGTTAAGATTTATTTATTTATTTATTTATTGTAAAACCATATATATATATATATATATATATATATATATATATATAGAGAGAGAGAGAGAGAGAGAGAGAGAGAGAGAGAGGAGGAGAGACAGAGAGCAATATCTTCCGTCCGATGATTCACTCCCCAAGTGAGCGCAACGGCTGATCTGAATCCAGGAGCCAGGAGCTCTTCCAGGTCTCCCATGCGGCTGCAGGGTCCCAGGGCTTTGAACCATCCTAGGCTGCTTTCCCAGTCACAAGCAGGGAGTTGGACTGCTGGCACTAGAATCGGCACCCATGTGGGATCCTGGTGAGTTCAAGGCAAGGACTTTTAACTGCTAGGCCACGGCGCTGGGCCTGACTGATGCTCTTTTATCCCTAGAGTTATGTTTGTCTTGGGATTCCTGGTTGTACTGCTGAAGTGCCATTTGGAACAACAAGGATGGAAGGCTAATCTTTAGCGTCTTTATGGTCTTCCTCAGTTTCTGTGTGGTGTATGCATTTTCTCTTTAATGTCCTTGTAGCTTCTCTCAGCTGACAAAGCACTCATCCCAATATCCTTGACCTTACTCTCCTGACACAAAAGAGGTCTTTGTTAAATAGTCAGCGACTATTGTAAAATGTCCCCAAATCTTCTGAATCACAATTGTGAATCTCTTGATGTGCATCACTGGTTATTTCACTTGCTTTCAAAGATTCTCTAATGGGAAGAAATCATATTACATGAGATAAGTCAGGCACAGGAAAGCAAGCACTGCATGTCTCCTCTCATGCGGAAACTAAGAAAAAGTCATCTGAAAAAACATGAGGGCAATCCCATTTCCAAATCGTCCTCTCCCATAAACTATACCTATGAATAAATTGAACCAAAGAAGCAGAATATGACAACGGTGATGGTGCAAGGTGGTGGAGAAAGTGGCCCTCTTGCACCCTGTTGGTATGTGTGTAAATGAGTACTCATTGTGGAAGATGCTGTAGAGTTCCCTCAAAGCACCGAATAGAGAACTATCATATGATTCAGTCCTCGGTATATATTCAAGGGAAATGAAGTTGGTCTATCAAAGAGATACCTACACTACAGGGAATGGGGACAAAGTGGTGTTGTTACAAGGGTGAGGCATTGGGTGAAGTGGTTAGGACTGCCACCTGGGCCATCCACGGAGTGCCTGGGTTTGAGTTCTGGCTCTACTTCCAGTTCCAGCTTCCTGCTAATATGCATGCTGAGAAGCAAGTACACACGTGTGCTATCCACGTGAGTAATTTGGTCCTGCTTAGTTAT
Source organism: Ochotona curzoniae (assembly GCF_017591425.1). Taxonomy (NCBI): domain Eukaryota; kingdom Metazoa; phylum Chordata; class Mammalia; order Lagomorpha; family Ochotonidae; genus Ochotona; species Ochotona curzoniae. Next base: position 15,308,157 of record NW_024466502.1, read on the forward strand.
TTGGGACATTTGGAAAGTGAGCCAGTGGATGCAAGATCCATCTTTGGTTTTACTGTCTGTCTCTGTTTTTCAAATAAATGGCACTAAAAAATTAGGTGAAAATTCAATATTAATTGTATGAAAAGCAATACTGTTCAGTGATAAAATTGATGTAATCTTATTATTCACAACCATATGGACTAAATACAGGACAAGTATCACATGATCTTAAGAGCTAAAATCTAAAACAAGTGATTTCATAGAAGTTAAATGATGATTACCACAGGCAGAAAGGAAAGGGGGAAGCTATACTTTTTAAAAAACGATTTTTTTTAATTGGAAAGTCAGATTTACAGAGAGAAGGAAAGGCAGAAATATCTTCCATCTACTGGTTTACTCCCCAAGTGGCCATAACGGCTGGAGCTGAGCCAATCTGAAGCCAGGAGCTTTTCCTGATCTCCCACGCAGGTGCAGGGTGCCGAGGCTTTGGGCTGACCTCAACTGCTTTCCCAGACCGTAAGCAGGGAACTGGAAAGGAAGTGGGGCTGCGGGGATATGAACCGACACCCATATGGGATCCTGGCGGCAGGTGCAATGTGAGGACTTTAGCCACTAGGCTACATGCCAGGCTCTAGAGTCTATGCATTTCGAATGGCAGTTTCCTAAGTGTTGTGAAACTTTCCTGGTTTGGTGACTTTTTGTATGAGGCTTAAATACACTGATTATTTTAGCTTCCTCAATTAATTCCTTGCATATTTGATTTATCCCCTTTCCTTTTGAGATTGTGTGCTGTATATTTCATCTCCTTCAGAGCTGCTCTGGGTCCATTAAGGAGGAAATGTCACTTGTTGACTTTCATCAGTTCCAGGCGAACACAGACTGTGTTGTCTTCCCTGAAAACAGGGAAACTGCTCATCTGCAGCAAACGCTGACCTACAGGCTCTATCTGATCCTCTTTATTGTTAAGAACTTGTTCCACAGGCAATTTCATATTCTGTGAAATTTTTTCTTTTTAAAAACATGCCAACTCTTTCCTTTCATTTTTAAGATTCTTGTGAGAGCAGATAAACGCTTCTCTGAAGATTGGAATTTTCTTCCCAAGCCTCTGTTGATGCTGTCACAAGTTGTGCTCTGTGCTTGTTGTGGGCGGTGACGGCCACTGGTTGAAGCTGGTTTATGTATGCTGCATATGTCTTCTAAGAACTTGTTCTTGCTAGCAATGCCAGCCATCAGCCAACTGCATTGTAAATATTTACATTTCTGTCTGCCTATTATTTTCCATAAGAATCTATTTAAAAACATGTGAAGAACTATAATTTTAAAGCTCTTTATTCACGGTTTTCACATTAGCTATGTGTGATAGTTTAGGCATACAGTGTAGTGAAGATTTTGAGTTTCCTTTTCAAGATAATTAAACCTTTCACAAATATCACACATTTTCTTCATAAGAGCAGATTTTTTGGTGACCGATTATTTGTACAGCCTGGCATAGTTAATAGAATACTTGAATGTGCTGGGAATTTGATCCAGAGGGTAAGCTACTGGTTAAGATATCTGGGTCTCTTGTCAGAGTATTGCACCAAAATGTCACTTTCTTGTTAGCATGGCAAGGAGTGTGCTGACGGCTCAAGCAGTTGGATCCAGCCTCCTATGGGGAAGATCTGGATTGAGTTCTTGGCTCTCAACTTATGCCTGGCCCAGTCATTTGGGGAGTGAACCAGCAGCTGGGGAACTCTGTCGTTCTCTTTATCTCTGTCAAATAAATAAATAAAATAAAATAAAAATAATCATAAAATTCCTGCTCTGCTTAAAATAGTTGCCATGTCTCTGAAATGCATGGATATTTGAGCCTCGGCCTCACTGGGTGTTAGCACTGGCCTCGTTGGTTTGAGGCATCCAGGGTCAACATCACACAGAGCATCACGGTCCTTGGTGAATGATCCAGAGCTCTCAAGTCATCAGAGCGACTGTAGACATTCTGCCGGAGCCTTGAAACCAAGGAGTGTTCGGTGGAGGGGGAAGAGGTAACCCTACACATTGAGAACATTTTTAAAAAGTGCATAGTAGAAAAATCACTACTTACTGTGGTACTGCAGATTTTTTTTTTTTTTTTTTTTTTTTTTTTTGCAACTGATGGATTCCTCGGAAAGGATGAGAATAAAGATTGAGCAATAATAACTAAGCATCAAAGGTACAAGACCCGATGGTTTTTTGTGATCTAGTTCCTCAAACCTGTTGTGAGGAATCCATGTGAGTGTCATACTGAGGCAGGGTGTTTCCACAGTGACTCGCAACATCTCTAGGCTAATCATAGTTTTGGTAAGATGTAACAAGTAGGGAGAAGTTATTTTCCGTTGTCCAAAATTATGTATTCTTACTCGTTGTTTTGACTTGATCCTAGCCTTTTCCTTGAAGCACATTGATGCTCCAGTTGGCTAGCTTGAGATCATATCTTGTCCGAAAGCCACATTATGTGAGAATTGAGTATGTCAACAGAGTGGGACAAGGTGTTCTCAGAGGATGAATACATATAAATAACCAAAAGGAAAAAAATGAGAAAAAAGGAAAAACCAAAATATAGACATTGTAATAAAGGCTACCATCAGTTTACACTGAAAATCTAATGGAAACATATCAAATAACAACAACAGCCATTTAGAAAAAAAATGAAAAATGTACAAAAATACAATGTTCATAGAAATTTTTATCCTACCCTTTCATGGCAAATAAATGACTATAAAAATTGTAAACAAAAATTTGAAGGAATGTATTTATTTGTATTGCAAAGGTATAGAGGCAAAGAGAAGAGATACAGAGACAAAGATCTTCCATCCACTGGCTCAGTCTCCAAGTGGCCACAATAGCAGTAGCTAAGCTGATTTGAAACCAGGTGCCAGGAGCTTCTTCAGGGTCTCCCTTGCAGGTGTAGGGTTGTAAGGTTTTGCTTTCCCAGGCTGTAGGTAGGGAACTGGAAGGGAAGTGGTGCAGCTGGACATGAACTGGCACCCATATGGTATCACAGCGGATGCAAGGTGAAAATTTAGCCACTAGACTATTGTCCCAGGCCAGTAAAATTATTAGTAATCTCCTGCAAAGGAAAGAAAATGTCTTCTTAAAATATATAAGTGAATTATAGATTAGTCTGCCAGGAATGCAATTTAATAAATTAAAAAACACATCTGATCAGTATAACTTCAAAAAATATGTGTTTATTTTTATTTGAAAGACGGATTTATAGAAAGAAGGAGAGATAGAGAGAGATCTTCAATCTATTGGTTCACTTCTCAGATGGCCACAATGGCTGGAACTGAGCTAATTGGAAGCCAGGAGCCTGGAACTTTTGCCAGGTTTCCCACATGGGTACCAGGGCCCAAGGACTTGAACCATCCTCTGCTGCTTTCTGAAGCAACAAGAAGGGAGCTGGACTGGAAGTGAAAACCAGGACGTGAACCAACACTCGTAAAGGATGCTGGCACTGCAGGCGAAGGATTAGTTTGCTGTGCCACTCCAACAGCCCTGATCACAGTATAATTCAAACTAAACATACTGAAAATTGAATGTAGGTAAGAAAAGTAAAATCAAACAAACAGAAACAATCTTGTGCTATGAAAAATATAACACCTTTAAACCAATTTTGGATCACAAGAAATCAAATTGGGTAATCCGTGAAATGTAAGGACTGAAGATGCTTCATTTAGGAAAGTATAGGTACAGGTAAATCAGAGTCAGTGAAGAATCTAATGAGTAAAAAAGTGTTTTGTAGAAATGAAACTAAAAACAGAAACATCAAAATCCATGAAATAGTTTTTGCTGATCTTTTTTGGTGAGATATGTTCCTGTAGGCAACAAAAATAGATGGGCTTGTTTTTAATCCAATCTACTAATCCATGACATCTGATTGATGAGTTTAAGCTTTTTACATTCACGGTCAATGTGAATAGATGGTAATTTGGTCCTGTTTTTCAGATTTATGTTTATTTTTGGTGGATGCTGTACCTTTTCTCTGTGAAGAGAACATCTGTAAGCTTCATTTGTGGAGCAGGTTTGGAAGAGGCATATTCTTTGAACTTTTGTTTTGGAAGAATTTTACTTCATTTTCACACACACAGAAAAGCTTGGCTGGATACGTTATTCTGGGCTGAAAAGTTTTTCCTTACAGAGTCTGGAATGTGTTGCTCCATTCTCTCCTGGCCTGTAGAGATTTCAGTGGGAGATCAGTTGTGACTGACACCCATTCCTCTATAGGTCAATTGATTTTTTTTCATGAGCACGTTAAGGATCTTTTCCTTATGTGCGACTGACAAGAGCTTGATTATCATGTGTTGTGGTGAAGATCACTTTTGGTCAATTTTAATGGGAGGTTTGTACCCCTACTGTATTCCATTTCCCAATTCTTTCTCCAGCTTTTTGATTGTTTCATCATGTTAACAAGCAGTATCTTCCAATTCTGAGATTATTTCTTCATTCTGTTACAGAGACTTTGCATGGGATTTTCAATTTGCTCCATTGCATCCTTTATTTCCACTAATTTGGCTTGATTTTGTTTCAGTCTTGCTATTTGCTGTGTGACATAATGCTTAAATTCTTTGAATTCCTGTATGTGTTTCATATTGTTGATCAGAAGCTGTATAATGAGTTTTCTGATTCTGTATACCCCATTTGCTTGATGTCTCCAGAGTTAACTCTGAGGTCAGCAAAGGCTTTTGCTCCTTTGCAGGGGAATCTTCAGTAATGTTCATTGTGCCTGTGTCTCTGCTTTTGCTCATGGTGGTTGTACTTCTCATTTGCAGATTTTGTTCCTTAGGGCAGGTTTCTAAGCTATGTAACCCACAGGTCTACAGTTTGATTTTACTTATTAAGTTTGCTACATGGTTCCTTGTTTGCACTCACTTGTGCTACTCTATCCAGTGAGTTCTAGGTCTGGGCTTTTGTGTTAGACTTCCACCACGGTCTCCATAGCCCTAAATATTGGCTCACCACCTCCTGTGATCCTGTGTCATTTACTTTAACATCAATGAAAATATATCTCTTCTCTGTCTCACATTTGTGTTAAATTTTATGTAGAGTCACAATTTTATGCAAAGAAATAGTATTTTTTTTAAAAAAATACAATACTCTGGAGGAAAACCAATATGTGAGGCTTAACAAGTGAAGCAAACACAATCCTGTGTCCTGTTCAACCATATCAGAACCAAGGCAACGTAACTTATCTGCATGTTCCAGAGACACTGCACTTGCTCTTGGAGGATAAGACAGAAAGAACTCCACAGCTGACTCATGAAGACTCACAGTTGGTCCCCCAGCACTCCCTTCAAGACTATCCTACTGACAACCAAAATCAATTGTGTCCATTTCTAGCACTGCTCTGCACGCTCCTCTGCTTCCGAGCTAGTTACTTCAGACCTTAGAATCCTATGAATAACTTCACCTGCTTTTTTCCCCCTTTTGGGCAGTGCTAAGAATATTCCCAGTCAGTTTGACAAGCAGTTGAGTTTCATGTAGGTTTTCCTGTGGTTGTGTTTTGCACTACGGTTGGCATGCCTACCCAAGGAGCTCAGAACTGGCTTCTCTGCTTGCTGCAGAGTCACTTTGGTTTTCTGGAGTCTAGGAAATTGACAGTGTGAGAAATTAAGTGATTTACACAAAGTTACAGTTTATAAGCAGGAAAGTATGGTATATGGGGGTTGATACACACTTGGGCTTCTGCTTTTTTCCTTGCTTCAGCCTGGCCTTGGTCAGCCCTTCCTGTTTCTTGTGATTGTTGAGAGAATCTCACCCAGACTTATTTTAACCTGCACTTTTTCTTTAATGATTTCAATGAAATCATAGGATGAAAACCCTTGATCTGCTGTGTTTACTGCTTACAATGCTGTAGGAATTGCATGACCTTCAATTCATCTTACTAGAAACATCATCAAAAGAACTGTTTGATATAATTTGAGAAATGAAAGTAATGATAATTCCTTGTATGGTATTTCACCTACTTATGTTTGTCAGCTGGAGCCTAAACAAGGTTAAAGATGTTTAATTCACATTGGCACAGGCTGTATAGAGCATCATTTTACATGCATTGTTATTCTGAATTTGATGTGATTTGATTCTAGTCTGTACGTATCCTCAGTGTTTTATTTTCCACACTTAAAAAAGCCTGATTACTCTCTTGTATTTTATTTTCCATTTTTAGAGTGTATAAAATATCACTGTACTGGATGAAGGTTAGCTCTGAAATTGGAATTATATCTGTGGATATAAAACAAAAAGTATTTGCTTGTTTTACAAGTTTTAAGTCAATTGGTGTTCTGAAAAGTGCCTCTGATTATGTGCTATTATTTATTGCTTGACTGATTAATATCAATACTTTGTATTGATGCATTTTACAAATGCTTTTACTTTTTTTTTTTACTGGGTATTGGGGCACTTTGAGTGCATGATGAAAAAAACCCTTCCAGGATAAGAATACAGCAGGTTAAAATGGAGATTCAATTGAAATGAGATAATAGCACTGATTTAAGAGCAGAGATCATCCTTTTCAGTCTTTAATACTACATTACAAGTACAAAATTATTAGGCCTTGCAGTCTTTCTTTCTCTCCCTTCCTTGTCTATTTTGGACAAGATAAATTTCAATTACAGAAACCATATTTCCTGTTACTAATCACCTACACCAGTCAGTATGCTTTAAATAGTCATTAAGGCTGGGATGAGGTCCCAGTGAATTCTGAAATTAAGGAAAAATTCAGAGCAGCCCATTAACAGAACAGGAAGTTCCTAATATCCCTAGGATATGTATAGAAACCCATAACAGTTAAATGCAAGAGGCACTAACATCTCCTGGGGATATTTATTAAATAAACTTGCTTCAATACATCTGATAAATACATTATCTTTCTGAAAGAGTCTAATTGCCAAGATCCATTTGTCTAATTAGATGACCCTCAAATACCCTATTTTTTTTCTTCTGAAACTTTTTTTAATAGTAATGAATCATCAAGAATGAAACCAGATTGGTGAAGTGGGGATCCAGACAATCGACTCATTTGTGCAGCTTTTGTGTATCTTACATTCAATGAAGGCACTCAAGGGAAAAACAAGCCATAATTCTGTCTTCCAAGACTGAATAAAATAACTTTATCTAACTTTCTGAGGAAAATGACAAATGTGATTTATTTCGTTGTTATTTGCGATGGTAGAAATAGCATCAATAAAAGAAACGGATGTTAAATGCTATGCATTTTATTTGTTAAAGAAAGAAAATTTCAGCTTTTTCTTCTAATGTGATAAAAAAACAGTAACATAACATTATTCCAAGTAACCAAACAATAATTGTTCCATGATGAGGAAATGGTAAACATTAAAATATCAATCCGAAAAATGAAGGCTAACCACAACACAACTCAGCTGGTGTTAAAATTCAGCAAGTGGAAACTCGTTAAAGGACCATTAGTTAAGAAAACTTGTCAAAAATACCTTTGGATGTCAAGGTTCTTCAATATAACCCCTCATTAATTTCTACTTTTCTATGCAACCCGCCTACCATTCACATTGACCTAATACATAATTCTCTTGTAAACATTTTTTTCGTCTTCCTCCTTCTATACTGTTTGCCCGTGATTTTAGAATACCTTCTCTCACTTCTCCTTGTCCTGTCTAAATCATAATAGGCAATGTAGACAATGGAAAGAACAAAGACGTGGAGATGCAGACATAATACATTGAAATCTAAGCTCTACTTTTTTCTAACTATATAATAGTAGAAATGGACTTTAAATTCTGTTTGGTTATTTGTAAACTGGGTATGTGTCATCTCCTAATGGGATTGACCTAAAGATTAGGTAATGTAAATGATCTCTCAAGAAAGAATCCGACATAGAAGGATCCATTTAAGTCTACACCTTGGCAGATTTTTTTTTTTTGGTAGTAATCATGGCTACAATGATCTTTCCCTTAAATGTCCTACCCCAATCCATTTTGCCCCTTTCAAAAAGTTTGTGTTGTTAATTGAACCTCAGAGTTCATAGTACTAATTACTGGATTTTTGCTAAGTTGTACTTGGTTTTAGATCATGGTGAAGACAAAAAGATAGATCCAGCAGAATGCCAGGCTTTGCATTGCATGGGGTTCTTATAACTTGGAATTTGTAGAGATGAGAAGAACCCCATGGCTCGCAGTAAGTGCATTTTACTCCCAGTTGAAGCAATTACAAGGGGCGGACCTTTAGGACACTTTTGGAGGAAATAAGACCACGACCCTGAGATTCTCTACTATTGCTCGTCAGTCAGAAACATAGATAATGTCAAAGTCTTCCTTTCTCTGAAAAGAGCATTCCTTCAGATTCTGAAGGAAGTGACAAATAAGTTCAGAGGAAAGGAGATTGGAATGGCAAAGTAGGCAGTAAGTAAAAATGTTCAGGCTCAAAAAATTTTTATAGAAATCTTACTGATGGACATAACACTAGAAAGTTTATCATCAGGAAAGAGGTCTCTAGGCTAATCTAGAAAATCCTGTGATAATTTCAGTTATAAAATAGTCTCCAGAGACCCCAGCATCCATGACTGGAAACAGATTGCAAATCTTTTGATGTGGTCCCAGAGTAACTCCTTGGAGTAAAATTAGGAGTTCAGAAATCAGGGGATGAGGTGGCTTTATTTAGCTGTTGGCAATATACCTCTCTTGGTAGGAGTCTCCCCATGTCTTATCCTATTAATATTTTCTCATTGCAATGCCTTAGCAACTTTCTTGTTCTTAGAATATTGTCAGAGTGTGTTTGTAATGTGAATAATGTATGGGGAACACAGGATCTTTCTCACATTTCGTAATTTTCACAATGGGAGAAGAACTGACACAGTGGACTATTTCAGGAATGCTGGATGTTCTCTAATGTCCCATGTTCTCTGGTTCAGTTTTCCTCCCTTGGATGAGAGGTGAATGTATTTTCATTAGGATGGGAAAGGTGAGTGCCATGTATTTTAGTGGCCAAGCAAGTATGCTGTGACAAAACTAATAGTGCTTGAAATGCATACTTTCCTCTTTGATTCTTCCAAGGTTTTTAAGTGAATACTAAATTTGGTTTTGTGGGTTTAATGAATGGATGTATTTGAATGGCAGTTCCAGAGAGAGAGAGAGAAAGAGAGAGACGGGGTAGAGACTGGCAAACAGAGATCTTCCATCACCTGGACGATGACCTCAACAATGAGCTCAGCAATAAGGTCCAGGCTAGGCCAAAGCCAACATCCAGGAACTCCAAATGGATCTGCCACATAGTGTAGCAGGGATGCAAATATTTGGGCCATTGTCTGCTGCCTTCCCAGGTACATTAGCAAAAAGCTGAATTGGGAACAGTGCAGCCAGGACTCAAGCTTGCACCCTGGTATGAGACACTGGTGTCCTAAGCAGCAGCTTGGCCTGCTGTGTCACAGCGCCTGGTATACACCTTTAGTAGACAGGGATGCAAGCCCTGCTCTCATCTTTATCTTGGATAGAATGTGGGCATAGTGGTGTGGAAGTGCCTACCACCATGGGAAACTCTTCGATGAAGTCAAAGAAGGAACCTGAGATCTTGACAATCTTGGAATCAAAGTAACAACGCTGGCTTATTCACACACACACACACACACACACACCTACACACACAGGGAAGGAGAGAGGGAGAAATCTTTTTAAAACTCTTATATTTGGTATATGAAATCATGGATTGCGATAATTCATACGATAAAGTACTTCTCAATGGGAGACTGAAGTGGCCATGAATTTCCTGCTATCAAGTAGGTAGCGAGTTCTCTACAATGAAGAATTATGAAACCCGACATATCAATAGTGCTAAAAGAAATCTTGATGCGAGTTTTGATAATATTAAGACACGGTCCAGAGATTGAATTAAATGACCCATTTGCCTAGAGCTCTTTGCAATGATGGAAAAGAAAACTGGGAAATTAGGTAGGATCAAATAGTCAAGGTTCTTGTATATTACGTGAGAAAGGTTAAATTTTGTACAAAAGCTGAGGGAAATTTAGAAATCAGGGGGATTGAAAGATGACCACGTAAGTTTTGTATTCTGGTGAAATGCATTTGTTTCAGTGTACAAAGTAAACTGGACTGAGCCGGACTGGAAGCCTCTTGATGTTGTGAGATGGTGTCCCTGGCTGGGAGGATGAGTTAGGGGAAAAGGTAATGAAACAGCTCAGTTCAGGAGACATCAGAAGTTAAGAGCAGGTGGCTTGGTATGTTGGTGAATGAGACAGAAGGTGTAGACTGGAAGCATGGAGCTGGCATTCACTGAGAAAAGGACTGCTGATTTGCTTTATGTACTTACTGTGGCATAAAGAAGGCCCCTTATGAGGAAAGATAAGAAAACAGAAATAAATCATTGACAGAGGTTTTTAAAAGGCATTCTTAATCAGGGAGAAAGGCATTATTTTTCACACTTCCTGGAGCAAGCAAATTGGAAGTCAACTCTGGAGAACAAAACTCAGAAACTAGAGTCCTGGCAATCCTTTTGACTTTAGGCAGCAATTTTCCATTAGGTGACAGGCATGAGACTGGAGCATTTAACTGCCCAAGTGACTCCCTCCCACCAACCATTGTAGGTAAAACAGAAGTGAACACTGCAGTATTCAGAGCTGTTGATATGTCTGAGTTGCTATGGCAAAATACATCTTGGCAGCCATGAGCAACTTTCGTGAGGTTTCCAATCAATTCCAGAGCAAAATATGTCTTAAATAAACTCTTGGTTTTGTGTAAATATCGTCATGTGGCACATAACAGCACCACAGGCAACATGGGTCTTTTAGACCACAATGATCCCATAAGATTATGTTGCTCAGTGGCGTCAGAGCCATCTTGGTCTGGGTAAGAAAATGTTTGTACTGTGATAAATCACCTGACAGCTAAAGTCTTAGCAGGTGCCCTTGTTGCTAACAACATATACTGTATGTCTAGGAGAATCTTTCGAAGAAGCAGCTGACTCCAGAAACTCAGCTTACCTGGTCCTAGTTCCAGGAAACCTATGAAGAATTTAGAAAGGCAAAGTGCCTTATGTTCAGATTAACATAGCAATTCTGAAATAATAGAAATGCATATTTAAAACCTATAGTAAATGTTCAGGCCTTACAATGTTCTCTTGGAATAAATAGTGATTAATTTCGAAGACTCCTAATTTATTATTTCTAAGACTATAAAGGAAAGAGTTGATAATGGAGGGTTATTTTATTAACTTCAAAGTGCAATCCCACTTTAAAAATTATTGAAATGATCTGAGATTAACTCTGGGGAAATTACACCCTAATAATTTTGACCTGGAATTCTAAATAAATCATGATGTTCCAACGTGAACTTAAAATTCCTCTATTATATCATAAAGTATATTGCAGAATCTGTAAAAATGATTTTCTCTCATGTATTTGGCATGCATATGTAATAGTTTTCTAAATAACATGTAAAAACACAAAAAACCTCCACCTTTCTAGAATATATAATTGTTTAAAATACACAGGACAGATTTTATTATTTTAAGCAATTGGAAATGATTTTTTCTTTCCATTAGAATTAGATTCCTAGAATGCCTCTAAAAAGACTAGATGCTTAGGATATATCCACATGGGTTTTTGTGTGGATTTAATATACTCAATGCTATTGACTTTTGCTGAATATAATTTTATTTCAAATTTATTCATTTATAGAGCTTCTTTTTCAAAATGTTTTTGTCTAAAAGTAGCTTGGAAGTCAGAGGAGTTTTTTTTTAAAAAAAAAACAAAATATGTATTTATTTAGAAGGCAAATTCACAAGCAAGACGAGGTCCTTCTGGTAGAAATGAAAATATTAAAACTTATTTGCTCCCTCTGCTGGAGAGCTGAGTGTCATGTGAAGAGACCACAGGGTTTGGGATTCTGGAAAACAAAGTGTGTGTTTTATTTCTTTAATTAAAAAAGTGGCTCCGCAAGCAACTGTCATGTCATCTAGACAGAAAGAAAGAAGATACATTTTAAATGTGCTTGGTATTTTCTATTGAAAAGACTAAAATAAAAGATGTACGTTTGGAAAATGATACATCCAGGCTAAAGACGAATGTTTCTGGAAGTTACTGTCATGTTTATGGTATGATTTCATTTTTTAGAACTGCCTATTTATAAATACAGAGTGAGTATTCTCTGTTCCTTTTATGAGTGGAATGGATTCTTAAGTACTCTACTGCATAGAATTGGCATCCAAGCCAGCACAGTGGAATGATATTGCAGAGAGAAAAATATATTTAGGAGGAGGAATTGTGCCCTGAATGTTATATCCCTCGAACTGGTCCACTGGACATCAGATATATCTGCCACTTCGCCTTGAAACCAGAGCCAGAAGCAAGAAAACAGTTGCTGCCACATTATCACAGGGAGGACTTTGTGAACAGGTGCATGAGGTCTACCTACGTCCTTTGAAAAAAGTGTCTGAGAACATTTAAAAGGTCTCCTAAGAGAGAGACTGCTGTCAGAATAATTTTCTAATGCTTTTTAGTACTATGTTATCTATATTTTATAGCTAGGATAGCCTGAGAAATACAAATGTATTTTTGTAAGCTATGTTGCCCAAGAGATAATAAGGACATAGATACTATCTTTTTCAAAAATATCAATAGTTTTATTGGGAAAAATAATTTTTAATCTAGGTTACTTTCTAAAGGAGTTTATTTGATTTAGGTTTATATATTTTATTTTTACAAATAAGTGTTATTTTAGAAAAGAGAGCCCTTAATTTAATGAATATCATAATTTTTAAACAATTTCCAAATTCCCAGATACTAAATAAATGGAAAGAATTGGGCTCTGTGTGGTAAGAAGGGACAGATTACAGGTACAGTAAATAAACTGTTACATGTCTGAATTCTATGCAACTATTAAGGTAGTAGTTACATTCAGAAGCACTGGATAAGTTAAGGTGGAATGGTAAGCTCTGTGGACCATAGGAAAGCAGGAAAGAGAAATGAAAAAGAGAAATAAACATAAAATAGAGAAAATGGTGGGCAAATCCTAACATCTCAATTGCTTTCCTAATGGAAAAAGTTATAAATATACAAATTGTCAGTCTGACAAAGTGAATAAAGCATTACCAAATTATATTTATAAGAAATTCATCTTAAATAATGACTCCAATGAATTGAAATAAAAACAACAGAAAAAATACATGCCATGCAAAGATTAAAACAGGGAATAAAAATCGACTTCAAAGTAAATTTACCAATGACAGAAATACTGCCTGCATTGTATGTTGTTTTTATTTATTCACTTATTTTTGGGAGGCAGAGAAACTGAGAAATGCGGAGACAGAGAGAGAAAGAGAAAGAGAAAGAGAGAAAGAGGGAGGAAGAGAAAGAGTTATCTTTCTTCCACTAATTCATTCTAAGTACCTGTAATAGCCAAGCCTGAGCCAGGCTAAAACCAGGACCATGAACTCCAGCCAGGTCTTCCACACCTGTGGCAGGGCCTCTGTACTGGGCCATCTCCCACTGCCTGCCCAGGCACTCCAGCAGAAAACGCTCTGTGATATGGCTCAGCAGTGTTACAAGTAACTGAGCTTGCTGTTCCACAATGCTGGATCATGTGTCTTCTTACACACACAAGTCTATGATAAAGTCTAGTTTGTAAACTAGGCGTAATTCAAAGTTAACAATAGCAAGTAGTAATAAAATGAAACAATTCTAGCAAAACCTGCTTCTAGTTCACATCTTTTACACACAAATTTAACATCTTTTCACACTTATCTAAGTATTTATCAACATACCATTACTGCAGAATTTGAAACTCAGAAGTGACAGGAAAACCAGCATGGATTTCCTTTTTATTCTTTTCAGTTTCATTAATAGAAGGTAGGAACATCAGCCTACTGTTTTCTTTTTCTTTACTTATCAAAATTGGGATATTTCCCTCTCTTCCATGTCATTATCAGGGTGCTGGATCAGAACTGGAGTAGCGAGAACAAAAATATTGCCCTTATGGGATGGTTGTCTCAGGTGGGAGCTAACTAGGATGTGTACAACACTATCCCTATTTCTTTTTCAAAAAGATGTATTTATTCTTTTGAAAGGTAGAGTTAGAGAGAAGTAGAGAAAAATAGAAATCTTCCATCCTTTGGATCACTCCTCAGATGGTTCAACTTACAAGGCTGGGCCAAGCTGAATCTAGGAGCCAGGAACTCCATTTGGGTCTCCCACATGAGCACCACTAAGGCATGTAAGCACTTGGGCAAACTTCTGTTCTTTCCCAGGCTCGTTAGCAAGGAACTGGACTGAAAGCAGATCATCTGGGGCTTGAACTGGGCCTCAGGTAAGACGCCAGCATTGCAGGCATTGGCTTAACTGCACCCGCGTGATGGCCCATGATGTGTTTTTTTTTTTTAAACAAATAATTTAAGTTAAAAGCTTGAATATATATTTGAGAGATTTGGAAGTATACGACTTTAAAGGAATTATAAACAACTCCCTTACCAACAGTTATGCGTATAAGGAAAGTAATGTATTGTAGCCAGTGTTAAAATTTATATGTCTGTTACCTGTGCTATGAATTCTTTTTTCAATTTCCTCCCTTCCCACCTCCCATAAACACATAGACGATTGATGTCTTTTTCCTGAGTTTGAGTAGAGTTTTGATAATTTTGTATTTAAGACTATGTGTAGTCTCTTTGAGCATTTGATCTTAAAATACATCTTCTTAGAGTCACGAAGGATAATGGCATTGAACTCTCATTTTGGGGGGTCACTTATATACTTTAGAGAGACATACATAAAGGTGAAATGTGGGCATTGGTATGTGTCAGGCCATCTGCTTTTAAAATGAATTTTGTGCTACGTGCCTTGTCTAGCTGGTAATATGTATCATCTCCTCTCAATTTTCTTTCTTTTTAAAATATTGATTTATTTCCTTATTTTATGATTTAGCTCCATAGGCTCTGGGATTTCCCTCCCCCTTCTGCAAATCCTTTCCCCCACCATAGATTTCCCCTGTATTATTACAGTAGCATAGGCCTTCATAAACAACCATAAGTCAATCATTCTGCTATTTCAGTATATCCTGACATTGTAGGTATGCACAATGGTAAAGAGTCCAGCATCCTATTGTCAAGACGTGATTGACAGTTTCATGAGAGTCCATATTTGTTCTGGAAGTATAGACGCATACTGCATTGCATCCACACATCTGGATATGATAGTCTCCATTACACAGTTATTATATATCACCTTAAATAAAAAGCCAAAAAACAAAATCAACAACAGAAAGAAAAATAGAATTTTACAACACCATGAAGTTAAATAACATGCTACTGAGTGACCAGTAGGTTGCTGAAGAAATAAAAAAAAAAATTGAAGACCTTCTTGAAGAAATGATGCTACTGTATGACCTATATGTTGCTGAAGAAACTGATAAGAGAAAAGCATTTTTTGTAAAAGAAAGTACAATGAAGACAAAATTATCAAACTCCATGAAATGTAACAGAAACAGTATTGAAAGGGATATTGATAGTACCAAGTGTTTACAAAAATATCAAAATATCTCAAATAAATGATCTAATAATACATCTCAAGCACTTATTTAAAAAGAAAAAAAAGAACAGGAAGCAAGAAATAATAAAAATTACACAAAAACTAAATGGAATCGAAACTAAAAAACTGCAAATTACACGAGAAAGGCCATTTTTTAAGAAAATGAGAAAAAAACCATATTTTTAGCCAGATAGCAAAGAAAAGCAAGAGAGAAAAACTAAGTAAAATTAGAGATAAAGAAGACAATCTCCTAAGCAACTGTAAGGTGGTCTCTTCTTGCTGAATGGGTCCTTTATCATTATGTGATGTCCTTTTTTGTCTGTTAATATTTTTCAGGTCAAGGTCTATAGTATCTGAATTAAGAATGGCTACAACAGCTCATTTTTTTCTTTTCCATTAGTATGGGATATCTTTTTTCATCCTTTCATTTTCAGTTTCTGCATATCTTGGTTGGTGAGATGTGTTTCCTATAGGCAAAAAATAGATGGGTTTTATTTGTTGATCCAATCTGCTTATCTATGCCACTTGATTGATGAGTTTAAGCCATTTACATTTAGGATTAATATTGACAGGTGGTAATTTGGTCCTGTCATTTTAGCAATGGGTTGTTTGTTTTTTGCTTTAATCTTCTGTTGCCATTTTATGGGATGCTCTTTGTCTTTGGTTTTGGTAGATGCCATTCCTTTTGTCTGTCAAGAGAACACCTTTAAGTATCTTTTGTATGGCTTTTCTGGAAGTCAGATTCTTTGAATTTTTCTTTATTGTAGAAGAATTCTATTTCATTCTCAAAGACAAAGGATAGCTTTGCTGGGTTTGTTATTCTGGTCTGACAATTTTTTCATTTTAGAATCTGGAATATGTCATTCCATTATCTTCTGACCTATAGAGTTTCCTCTAAGAGGTCAGCAGTGGGTCTGTTTGGGGTTCCTTTACAGGTTAATTTATTGTTTCAAGTGCATATTTAAGGATTTTTCCTGTGTTCAACTGAAGAGAGATTTATTATCATGTGTCCTGGTGATTATTGCTTTTGGTCAACCCTGTTGGGAGTTCTGTACCCCTCCTGTAATGTTTCCCAATTCATTGTCCAAATTAGGGAAATTTTCCTTTATTATTTCATTGAATACATCTTTAAGTCTAGCTTCTCTTTCTGTGTCTTCTGAAGCTCCCAGAACTCTTACATCCGGCCTTTTAATAGCGTCCCTTAATTCTTGAATACGTTTCTTGGCTTGTCTCAGTTCCTGTACTCCTTTCAGGGGAGGCCTCAGTAATATTCATTGTGCCTCTGTCTTTTGCTCTTGGTCATTGCTATTCTGGCTAGCAGATTTTTCTCCTTAGAGCCAGTTTCTAAGCTGTATTGCCCACTGATCTACAGGTTGAGTTTACTGATTGCGTTCAGCACCTGGTTCTTCATTTGCAGTCACTTGTGACAGCTCCACAAGTGAGTTTCAGTCCCAGGCTCATTTGTTAGGCTTCTGCCACGGTCTCTGTAGCTCCAGCTCATGGCTCACTGCTTTCTGCCCCCTGTGATCCTGTGCTGTGGACACACCATTGCTTGCATAGTCCTTCTCCCATTCCTCATTCAAGCAATACCTGGGGTCAGGGAGACACCAGCTGTCCTAAATTGCTGGATTGTCAGCAGTGCTGTCTTGCTGGAACCTGCTGACCGTTAGTTCTGAAGGCCACCTGGGTCTATTTTGGATCGAACCCATAGGATTCCAAATTGGTACTATTTTCCCTGTGAGACCAATGCAGTGCATTGAGCCAGAAGTGAGTACTTCCAATGCGCTGTGCCTGTGCAGCTCATGCAGCTCACTGTTGTTCCTTCAGCTCCACAGCCTTTTTCTCAGGACACAGTGGTTTCCAGTGTACCACAGGTGGGGTTCTGAGCTGGGAAATCCACCTTGTTCCTGCACCTGCCTGCTTGGGCTTTGCCACTTTGCTTCTGCTTATGTTTGACTCAAGCAAATCAGCAGGACAGGCCTGAGTTCACTTCCTGAACTGCCAGTGACCTTCCCTTCCCACCTAGGCACTTGTGGCATGATTTCTCATCGCTGACTGCCACTGTAATAGCTGGTCACTGCAACACTGCTTCATTGTCTCTGCTGCTTCCCTGTGTCCCCAGGCCTCCAGGCATCCCTCTGCCATCAGCCTGTCCTCTCCCATTTTCCAGATCGATGTCGTCACTGCTTCACCCTAGCTAATGATTCTCCATCTGTTTAAACATGTTCTTAGCCTATTCTGCCATCTTGTGTCTCTCTCATTTTTATTTCTTTTTTTTTTAAGACTATAAAATAACATGGTTTCATTAGGTTAAGTATATCTTGGCACCTTAAAAATGGCCTGTACAAAAATTACTTGATCTGTGCTCCTCACACTTAAGGTTATAGAATGACAGCATGGATATTTAAGGACCTTCACTCCTGTAATAACTAATGATCAAGTTTAGCTACTTTGTTGACTTCTTCCGTAATGTTTCATGACCTAAGATGATGGCCATGTCCTTGATCCTATTAAAGTTGTCCCTTTCCTTAATAGATGAGGACAATGAAACCCTGATTGTTATGGCACTTCTTTTTGTAAGGTACCATAGCTTTAAACATTAAAAATCAACAAATTCAACTTAACTTTCCTGGTGCCAGTACTGTATTAGTATTTTACATCACATAACAAAATTGCCACAGAGTTAGTGGCTTAAAGCCACATGTATGTTATCCTCTGCAGGGCTGAAGACAAGAAATGGCTTAGCTGGATGGCTGTAAGTCTATAATCAAGGTGTCCTCCAAGGCCATCTTCTCTCTGAGAAGCTCATCTGGGAAAGGCTCTGCTTCCAGGTTCACTCCAATCATGCAGAACGTGCTTCACTGTGGAAGTAGCATTCGTGTCTGTTGCCATCTTCAAACAAAACAATAGAAAGGGACTGGGCAAATCAAATGCTAGATTCTCATGTCATCATTTATACCCCATCATTTTGCCCATGTCCCTTTGGTTAGAAACAAGGAATAGTTCCTACTCCTGCAGGAGAGGATTTACACCAAGACATGGAAGACCAGAGGGCAGGAAGGTAGAGGTGATTTAAAGATTGGTTTACCATATAATATGGATTGTTTCAGCTGATAAAATTGAAGGAGGTACAAATAACATTGACAGTAGGGCAGTGTGAACTTTCCTGTATCCTTCTCTTCAACTGACTTAGTCACTCATCCAAACAAATAGAAAACGGAGTAATGGTGCCTGACAGTAAAGGCAGTGGGTGTGATGGCCAGCTCTCCCAGTTGGCCCCTGAAGCAGGCTGGAGGAAAGCAGCAGTCATGGAATGAAGACAGAAAAGCAGTCATGTGGAACAGCCTAGGTGGCGAGGAGCAGAGGGCTCCTGTCATCAGCTTGGGAGCGAGGGTGTCTGCTCATGGTCCCATGAATGCCAATGCTGCACTGTTAGCCTGGGGAACAGCCATTTTAGAGGAGGACTCCTGAGCTCCAACATGGCCTTTTGGTTATTAAAATCTCAGCCAGCATCACCTCCTGAGAGAACCCAAACCAGAACCATTCAGCTCAGTCATTTTCAAATGTCTAACTCAACACAGCTATGACTATGTCAACTTATCAAGTTAAGTAATTCAGTTTTGGAATTAAAATATGAGTAATAGAAAACCATTATACTCCCATGTTTCAGATCCATCAAATATCCCAATGACAGGTTACAGGGGACTATGTTTCTGTTAGAGTCTGGTATATATTGCATATTGTAAATGGTTTGATATTTCCAGTTACTTACCATAATTTTCAATTTAAGATTTTCCATTTTTGACATAACACATCAAGAAAAATAGGAAAGTGCTGGAAACAGTAATCAAATGAAAAGATGTTCAACTTCACTTCTGTCAAGTTAAGCTTTAAAACAGAAAATCATTGCAGTATTTATTTCTTTCAGTTTGAAAAATACTTAAGAGTATATCAAAACTCTATCTTCAGTGAAACTGCCACGTGTAGGCATTTCTATCTTTTAAAAAAAATTTATACTTTTGAAAATAGTTTCGTTGATTTTTCCTTCCAAATTGATACTGACCCTTGATAAGGAGGTCCTCTTGTGTTGGCATGTAAGAGTTCTTTGTAGAAAAAGCAAACTTGCTATATATGCCTCAAACTCTTAGATTGTAGGAATGATGTACCCAATTTCCTTTACATTCAAGTGGCTCAGAATTGACCTAAACCTTTTCCACCCTGTGTTCTAAAGGTGCAGCAGTAAGCACTCTTAGATTTTCGTTTTTCAGAGACATGCTCCAAAGGTAGAGGTAAAAGGAGGTCCTGATTCTAGGGTCATCTGAGTTAGTGATGCATCAATTGCAATGCAAATAAGTTTGCTCAAAGGCTTCATTGCAGAGAAAACTGTCAAAGGATCAGATTTTTTGAGCAGACTGCAATCTTAGCAGGCTTCAAAGCAGTGAGGTGCCATTGGAAAACAACCTGCAGATTACCCCACCTCTACCTGTGAGCACAGGATCAAAGTAACAAAGTCGGTCACATTGGATTGGTTTTCTTAATGGGATTGAAATTCTCTTGTCTAAGTAAAGAAAAAAATAAATAAAAAGGCCAAAACAAAATACAACTTGGTTAGGGTTGATGCTTTTAGGATGATTGTGTTTATCACAATAACAGGCTTTACAATTAGATGTTGACACAGGGTAGTAATTATTCCGAACTTCTCTACCATTCTTGTGTTCCTGCTTTTCCCTTTTATTGTCGTGAATTCCACCTTTACAGCTAAGCACTGATTAAGCAATGATAGAACATCTTCACTTTTCTACTTCAAAAATCCCAGGCTACTCTTTCTCCAAACCCATCCATTTCACAAATGGCTTTATTATCTTTTTTTCTGCTACTGGTTCTTCCATGGTCAAATTGAAGTCAACTAATGTGTACTCTTCCACTGAAGGCTGATTCGTTTAACTTTATTCTAAATGCTGATATTTCTATGTCAAACGGGTGAACTTAACAAGGTCTGGATTTAATTTTATCAAGTGTGCTAAAGTAGGTAAATAACAGCGTGGAGCCTGATGAATCAAAGTTAAAAGTGTAATGAGATCAGTAGGTAAGGCCTTCATAAAATTATTTGAGACATAGGCAATTTCAGATCTAGCAATTATACTTAGCAAGTAGAAGCAGTTATAGTGTGAGGTAATTATCAGATTTACAGTCTCATAGAAGTACAAATTAAGTCAAACTGAGAAGCATCCCCAATTATTGTTACTCTGTATTAATCTCAGTTAAAGGTGACTTACTGCATGGAAATGCTTGGTTTAACTTTACTATTCAATATTTCTATAATGTCTAATCATAAATAAAATTACATATCCTGGCATTTGAACTGTTGTAAATTGTAAATTTACATTTTTTTTTTTTTGCAGTGTGTGCCGAACTTTTACAAATAAAGATCCCCATAATTTCTAGAGAAGCCAGTGTTGATCTTCATCTTTTTATTTTAAAAAATATTCCTGCTGATCCTTGTAGTAAATCAAGGGTATATACAAGGTATTTCAGAAAGTTTGTGAAAAATGCAATTAAGCATATTGGTGTAAGGTATTTTGAAACTCACGCATTGTTTATTCATAGTACATGGTTTCTATGAACTTTTTTGAAAACCCTTCATACATTTAAGGAGAATGAGAAAAACTATTTGGCAACACTTTTAAAACATGAGAAATGGAGAACACTGTGTTAACTGCTTGATTTTATGTCAAAACAAGTCACTGTCTGCTTATTTTTTAAGTTAAAAATTATTACTTTTCAAAGGTAATTAGATGGGGAGGGGAAAAGAGAAAGAGACACAGAGAGTAAACAAATAACAGAGATCTTCCATCTTTTGGTTCATTCTGTAACTACTTACGTGCTTGTCACAGCTGAGGTTGCTACATGATGAAGCCAGGAGCCAGGAAGTCAGTTGGAGACAGAACTGCTTGAACCATAACCTGCTGCCTCCAGCATGCGCATTTGTAGAAAGGTGGGATGAGGAGTGGAGCCGACTCCAAATGTGCCCTTTGGTCTTGGGTTGGAGTAGGCATTCCCTGTGGGATCCTTGTGATACCACCTGTGCCAAATGACCACCCTTGTCCATGTACTTACTGAAGGGTTCTGGATATTTCCAAATTTCTTTTCTTTTTAAATGTTTCTGTTTTTATTTTTAAAGGAGGCAGAGAGACCAATAGAGACAGAAATGGAGAGAGCTCATTTACTTCTCAAATGCCCATAACAGCTGTACCTGCGGCAGGACAAAGCTGGAGCCTGGGACTCAATTTGGGTCTCCCGGTGGCTGAGAGGGACACAAGCAATTGAGCCATAGTTAACTGCTTTTCAGGATACACATTCACAGGAAGCTGTATGAGAAGAGGGGTAGCCAGGACCAGCACTGCTCAATTAGATTTGGCAGAAGAAGTGACTTAACTGTTGTGTCCAGAACTCATTTCTTAGGTTTATTTTGATGGATTTGATTTTCTTAAGTTATTAGAGAGAAGATTTTTGAAACATGCACACATATGTTAAAATACCCAGGATCAGCAGGAAAGCAGAATTATTTTTGACTGATTTGTATGAATATGGTTTAAAATGTCAAACTATTGATATGGAGGCATCTGACCTCTTTAATTAAAATTTTGGATTAAGAAGAGGAACATAAAATCAATTCTATTTGCCAGTGAAATTCATCCTTGAATTTGTCCAGTGCTTCTTGGAAAATTAAGTACTTAAATGTCATCTGCCTAATTTTAGCAATAGGCTCCTTTTCCATAAAGGGAGGCCAATTATTTTTCCTGCCAATTATATGTATGAATGGAAGAGAAAAGAGAAAAAGGAAGCCAAGTGATCTCACAGTTTCAGAAGGCAGAGGAGGTAAATGACTGTGTTCAGAAATGCAAATTAGCTTACGATCCTATGGTTAACACGATTGGTCATGTGAAATACAAGTGAGTGTGTGGGTGCAAGTTTGTTGTATATGCACCTGCATATACAGTATCCATAGAGTCTTGTCAGAGTGACAAAAAGAAAAAGACAAAATTCTCCTTTGTAAAATCAACCACTGAAATCCTTCTATTGAAAAGGGAGGTTACAAGTCTGGTGCCAGAGCCTCATGGCTAAAGTCCTCTCCTTGCACACGCTGGGATCCCGTATGTGCACCAGTTCTAATCCCGGCGGCTCCACTTCCCATCCAGCTCCCTGCTTGTGGCCTGGGAAAGCAGAAGATGGAGGATTTGGGTCGCAACTGTGGTTCACAAAACAACAACAACAACAAAAAAAACCCCACATTTTTATTGAGTTATATCCACTCTGACTTATCACATTCAAAAATCTGGATCAAATTGAAAGCAGTTCTTTTGTTGTCACGGAGCTATCCCTGTCTTTCCATGTCTTCCCTTGTGATTACATGCCCATCAACTGCATTGTGATAGCTGAGTGTAGCTCTCCAGCACAGCTCCTGAAAAAACTAATTGTTTTCATCTTCACAAGTATTTATCCTCCTTGTGCTTTGGCCCAGAGCGGTCACCATCTTGTGGATCTTTCTGGTATTTATTCTTATTATAGTTAATTTCAAACTTTTAGTCTTTAGACCTTTATCTGATGATGTATTCATCCTCTGACTAAAACTGTATGCTTCATAGAAATGAGAACATGTTCTTTCTCAATTAGTTATTCATTGCCATAACATTGCTGCATAACAAATCACCTTAAAAATTACTGGTGTAAAACATGAGCTATACAGTGGGTGTGTGGCACAGTGGTTAAGCCACCTTAGGGATGCCCGCATGCCATATTGTTGTGCCTGGGTCCAGTTCTCTTCTCTGCTTCAGAGTTTTGTTTTGTGGTAATGTGCCCCTTTGGAGACCACGCAGGAAGGCTCATGCTGCATTCATACCCCTTGTGCATGAGGTTTGGATGAGATCCTGGCTCTCAGGCATTTGTAGAGTGAACCAATGGAAGCGATATCACTGTATCTACCTTACTGCCTCTCCTATAAAATAAATAAAAACTTCAATATAAATATTTTAAAAAGTTGAAAATATTATTTAGAATTGGCTTGGCTGGGTAGGTGTTTTGGTTTTCATTTAGTTCATTCAGTTGAATGACTGGCTATGGGTCAAGTGATCTATAATAGCCTCAATTAGAAAGAATAAGACAGGGTTTAGTCCGATGGCTAACATCCTTGCCTTGCACATGCTGGGATCCTGTATGGACGTTGGTTTGTGCTCCAGCTGCTGCGCTTTCCATCCAGTTCCCTTCATGTGACCTGCAAAAGCAGTAAAATGCCTTGGATCCTGCACCTGTGTGGGAGACTCAGAAGTTCCTGGCTCCTTGCTTCAGATCAACTCAGCTCTAGCCATTTCAGTCACTTGGGAAGGGAGCCAGTGGATAGGAGATCTTTTTGTCTTTCCCTCTGTGTAAACCTGCTTT
This sequence comes from Ochotona curzoniae, assembly GCF_017591425.1. Classification (NCBI taxonomy): domain Eukaryota; kingdom Metazoa; phylum Chordata; class Mammalia; order Lagomorpha; family Ochotonidae; genus Ochotona; species Ochotona curzoniae. Next base: position 15,332,086 of record NW_024466502.1, read on the forward strand.
TCTGATAAAAAAAAAATAAATAATTTAGAATGAATAGGTCAACCTACCTCTGTTTCACATCTCATTTTGTGTTAGGTTTGATAATAGCTGTTTTTGCTTGGTGTGCTTTGGGCATAAGAAACAGGTTATCTGAAAATGCTTGCAACATATAACCATGAGCCAGAGACAGGGAGAAACAGGTGTTTTCATTAGAGCATGAGGCAAATGGAAGCACACAGATACTGGTTTTATGATAATTCTGTAGTGTTATTGAAGGCAGAATATTCCTTTCCATGACAGTGGATCCCTGGTCTATTTTTCTTTAAATCTTTTTAAAAGTGTGTTGTAGAGAGAGGGAGTGGACGGATGGATCTTCTGTCTGTTGTTCCCAAGGTGGACATGTTGCAGGAATTTTGACTCCGAGTATGGCAGCAACCTCAAATTCTTGTCTCGCAGGAAAGAAGAATTTTCATGCGGACACAGTTTAGTTTTAACACAAGATTTATTAGGAAAGTTGAGAAGAGAAGACTCCCGTCCTAGTGACGGGAGGGGGCTTTGAGATAGAAAGAACCCTTACCTCCTGCCATAGTGGCAGGAGGAAAAGGACCTCAGTGCTCTGCCATAGTGGCAGGAAAATAAGAAGCAAAACCCGTATCAATGGTGGGGAATGCACCTTTTAAAGGATTCCCTCAAAGATGTCTCTCCATAAACAAAGAAAATTCCTGGTTTCCAAGGTACCTGGCCTTGGAACAAAAGGTCACAGAGATACCAGACATAGGACATTCCAGGCCTTAGGCAGAGGTGTATTACTCCTTTCAATGATAAAGAGATCAGCCTGAGGCCCTTCCACAATAGCCAAGGTAATGGCCGATACTTCAGGTGGGGAATTGATATGCTAATAGCACCACTGTCCCTTGGAAGAGACGTGCCCTGGTGAGTTCAAGACATGGTGGAGAAATTCTCTTTTACTCAGGGACCCAGAATACCCTAACTGCCTACTACCCACTCTAACTCCTCTCTCAGACACACAAAGGAGCCGGGAACTTGAAGATCTCCCATGTGGATAACAGGGACCCAAATACTCGGACTATCTTCTGTTGTTTTTCTGGGTCACTGCCGGGGAGCTGGATTGGAAGTGGAGCAGCTGGAACACAGGCTGTTGCCCGAAATGGGTGCTAGAGTCACAAACAATGACTTTCCTTGTTACGCCACAAAGCCTGCCCCTGGCTCAGCCTTCAGAGGTGATTTTTTCATCATTATCTTTCTTCTTTTCTAAGCAAAACCACAATGCTTTTTTTTTGTGCTTGACAGTTTTCTTAGCTTACTTTCTCCTTGTAAAGAAATTGAAGATCTTTCTATTGTCTTGCATTTTAAACCATTACAGTGTCACTGAGGTAGATAATGCTTTTTTTCAGTGCAATTGAAGCCTTGGTAGGTAGTTTGTGCATTTGAATCTATTGCATGCTGTTTGCTAAAATGCCCAGTTGTCTTTTACTTGTGTAAGTTCTTCTCTGGAGTTAATTATGCCACTTTGGGAGGATCTGGCAGCTGTGAACAATACTTTTGGGATTGTTAGAAATTTTTTATTTTCTTTTTGTACATCTGAGAGGGTCTAGTGTGTGCTACCTCAACCGACCATTTATAGTCATCTCCTTGATTTGTTCTGTCTCTTGATGCTAGTTCGTGGAGAATCGCTTATTGTCTTGGGACTGGAAATAAGAAACAATTCTATTTTCCAAACTGACTTCTGCTTCCATACTTACTCTAAATCCAGCTTCTAGATTGGCCACGATCACCTCTTTCCCATTCAACCAACCTATTGTCTTTATAAATTACTTTGTAAACGGAGCTAAATGCATCCATGGTGTGAGTATTTTCCCTATTTCTGGCTACGTAGATGTCATCAGGTGCATCTATTATCTGTGTTCCTTCAAGAAGCAATTTTACCAATGGTTTTACCAGGATAAAATATAAGTTATCACTTTTTCCTGCTCCCTGGAATATTCCTTTAAAATCTCTTCTCCTTCTTGTAGTAATTTGCTCTTTATTTCCTTAGTCCCTGCCTCTGAAGTGGTCTTACAGGACACATTACTTGCACTTTCAATATGACAACTCCCAATCACAACTCCCACTTGATAGAATAAGGCTTGGGACCATTGATCAACCTGGATATTGCCTGTAAATTTCCTATAGTCTCAGAAAAGTTAATGTAAATCAAGACCCAATGTAAGCTTTTGATTTCCTGCAGTGATTCAAACCTGACACCTAAAGCTGTTTTAAAAACATTTTAGCCTTTGATATAGAGATGCACAGAAGTCCTGATTAAATTTCAAAACAGACTATATGATATCTCAAAATTAAGTCAGAAACAGTAACTGGAGAAATGAGATTGCTTAATCCTCGGGTTTTAGGAATTTGGCCCTCCCTTTCTTCAACTCAAACATTTTAGAAAAACAGAAATTAGATCCTTTCTGTCATGTGTCCCATAATGAGAATTTCTACACGAGGAAGCTTGACCTTGTTTGGCCAGCTGCCACACAAAAATCAGGAGAGTTGGGGATATCAAGCATCTGACTTCTTAAGAACCATTGTTAAGTGGTTTGTGGCCAAAGGAGAATTGAGCATAATGTGCTAATTTGATACTAGTGTTGAATATATGAAGTCTTTTGAATGATGCGACTTTCACAATGGTTAAAACAATTGTAATTTGCTCACTTGATTTTAAAAGAGGATTTCTTCCAATACTATTGAAGAGCATTGGTGACAGAGGACATCCCTCTCTAGTTCCAGATTTTAGTGGGAGGCTTCCAGTCTTTCCACATTTAATATGATGCTGGCATCGGGTTTTTCAAAAATTGCTTCAATTGTGTTGTAGCATGTTACTTCCATGCCTGTTTTGCTTAGGGTTTTCAGCATGAAGAGGTGTTGGATTTTATCAAATGCCTTCTTTGCATCTATTGAGAGGACCATATGGTTTTTATTTTTCAATTTGTTGATGTGATATGTCACATTTACTGATTTGTGGATGTTGAACCATAAATCTAGTATTGGAAGTCCTTGCCAGAACTATTAGGCAAGAAAAAACGATTAAAGGAATACAAATTGGAAATGAGGAATTGAAATTATCTCTATTTGCAGATGACATGATTCTCTACATAGGAGAACCAAAAGACTCAGTCGAGAGACTATTGGATCTCATGAGACTTTGGCAGAGTAGCAGGATACAAAATTAATGAACACAACTCAATGGCACTAATGTACAAAAATAATTCCATGAATGAGAAAGAAATTTTAAGTTACAGTCCCTTTTAGAATAGAGGAAAGGAATCTTAAATACCTAGAAATTAAGCTAACTAAATATGTGAAAGACCTCTATGATGGAAACTATAAAACATTAAAAAAGGAAATAGAGGACCTGGAAAAATGGATAAACTTACCATGTTCCTGGGTTGGCAGGATCAACATTATCAAAATTACCATATTACCAATAACAATATACAGATTCAATGCAATCCCAAGCAAAATCCTAACAATATTCTTAGAAATAGAAAAAATGATACAAAAGTTCATCTGGAATCACAAAAGAGCATGAATAGCTAAAGCTATCCTGAAAAATAGAAATCAAGCTGGAGGAATCACAATTCCAGACCTCAAGATATACTACAGAGCAGTGGTTATCAAAACAGTCTGGTACTGGTGCAGAAACAGAAAAGAAGATCAATGGAACAGAATAGGAAACACTAGAAGGGGGCCCACGCATGTGTAGTCAACTAAACTTGACAAGAAAACTGAAAACAATCCAGGCAAAAATCCTTGTCTATTCAACAAATGCTGTTGGGACAACTGGATAGCAGCTTACAGAATTAAGAAGCAAGACCCACACCCGTCACATTGCATAAAAATCAGCTCTAAATGGATCAAGGCCCTAAATCTACACCCAGAAACCATGAAACTATTAAAGGAAAACATACAAAACACACTCCAAGATATAGGAGCAGGGAAAGAATTCTTAGAAAAGTCTCCAAAAGCAAAGACAATCAAAGCCAAAACGAACAGATGGGACTGCATCAGACTAAAGAGCTTCTGTTCAGCAAAGGAAATAATTAACAAAGTGAAGAAGCAGCCAACAGAATGGAAGAAAATTTTTGCACACTACACAAGTGATAGGGGACTAATATTCATGATTTACAAAGAGCTTCAGAAACCCAGGGACTGCAAAAAATACAACCCTGTAACAAAATGGGCAAAGGAAATGAACAGACATTTTTCAGAAGAACATATTCAGATGGCTAACAGACATATGAAAAGATGCTCAGACTCCCTTGCCATCAGAGAGATACTAATGAAAACCACATTGAGGTACCACCTAACTCCAGTGAGGTTGGCCTACATTCAGAACTGAACTAACAGTACCTGCTGGCATGGATGTGGGGAGAAAGGCATCCTCCTTCACTGCTGGTGGGAGTGTAGGCTAGTACAACCACTGTGGAAATCAGTATGGAGAGTGGTTGGAGAATTGCAAATAAACCTGCCATATGACCCAGCTATCCCGCTCCTAGGAATATACCCAATAGTAATGAAATCTGTATATGAGAAGGGGATCTGTAATCCTATATTTACAGCAGCACAGTCTACAATAGCATAGAGATGGAAATAATCCAGATGTGCATCCAAAGAAGAAGAGTGGTTAAAGAAAGTGTGGTACATCTCCTCCATGGAATATTATTCAGCTATTAAGAAGAATGAAATTATACTATTTACAACTAGGTGGTCCTAACTAGAGAACATTATGCTCAGTGAAATGAGTCAATCACAAAAGAACAAATACCATATGTTCTCTCTTAAAAAAAAAAGATTTATTTTCATTACAAAGTCAGATATACAGAGAGAGGAGGAGAGACAGAGAGAAAGATCTTCCATTTGATGATTCACTCCCTAAGTGAGCGCAACGGCAGGTGCTGTGCCAATCCGAAGCCAGGAACCAGGAGCCTCTTCCAGGTCTCCCACACAGGTGCAGGGTCCCAAACTGCTTTCCTAGGCTACAAGCAGGGAGCTGGATGGGAAGTAGAGCTGCTGGGATTAGAACCGGCGCCCATATGGGATCCTGGTGCATTTAAGGCAAGTAGGCTATGCCGCCGGACCCCGTATGTTCTCTCTTATATAAGGAAAGCAGCATGGAAAGAGTACCTTCAGTAATCCAGTCGTACTGTTTTTTTGTTTGTTTGTCTGTATCTCATGTATTTTGATGTTTTTTAAATTTTAGTTTTGTTTATTCCAAATAATTTCTTTTCTCTTGTCAAATTCATCACTGGCTCATAGATTACATGGTGGCATCATTTTTCCCAAGAAACTTTGTGTTTGCTTTTTGTCACTCATGTGTTGGTTACTCAGTGGTGTTTTTTTTTTTTTTTCATGGTGCTATAATTTGTTGTTGTTGTTGTGACTATTCTAACTCATACCAGTTGTTGGCCTTGTTTCACGGCTTCTCAATTTATGGAAATGAATAGTGATGGAGTACTGGGGTCTATCATATACAGATGTGGGGTATAATGAAACATGCATCCCTACTTACAGACAAAAGACGGATTCCCAATGAAACTGTCAGACATGTGTAGACAATGGGATACTGGACTGTCTGACATTGTACCAACAATGTTGGGGTACATTTAAATAAGAGACTGATAGAATTATGATTCCATATGAAGGACTACACCATTGTAGGAAAATGGGGAAAATCTGACAGGGGTGGGAGTTTGAGGGGGAACCCCAGCCTATACGAAATTTTAAAACATAGTTCAAAATTCAAAATAAAAATATCTTTTAAACAAGAGGATTTCTTTCTTTACATGAAAGGCAGAACGATAAAGAAACAGGGAGAAACAGAGGGAGATTTTCCATCTGCTGGTTTATTCCCCACTTGGCTGCATTAGCCTTAGCATGGCCAAGCTGCCAGGAATACCACACAAATCTCACACACGGGTGGCAGGGACCAAAGTTCTTGGGCCATCTGTGCTGCTTCTCCAGAGGCAGAGCATCTGAAAGTGGAACCATTGCCCTGGTTGGGGATGCTGACCGTGCAAGGAGGTTCAACTCTGCCACAGTATTCCCTCACGGTGAAGTGGTTTTTAATACTATAAGAGCCTTCTGAAAAATGCAAAGTAGAGGCCTTGCATCTGTCTTAGAACACATCAAATAATTATATCCATTTAAAATGAAAGAATAAAAGTGCTTATTTAGTCAAGATAATGCCTTAAAAATACCTGGATTTTGGCTTCTTGGCTCCATAGAGTTTCTGCTGAGTCCCACCATACCTCTTATTTAGAACTTGTGTATGTCAGGAAAGTTAGGAATATGTGATTATTTATTTTAATTGTCGGGATATTTCAGTTCTCTTTTTTTGCCCTTGTGATTGTCTTTGACCTCATTTCATGGCCATGTGCATTTGCATAGAATTCCTTCTCTAGTGAATAGATTTGTCAGTGTTGGCCAGTGTCAGGCAATGCTAGATAAATGGCCTTCAGTACATCGATATTTTGTATTTATAGAATCTGCCCTAAACAAAAATAAAGAACTGAATAAAGCTGAAATGTTCCCTGCTCTACTGATAAATCCATTTGCAAGAATTTGCTTAGCAACCAACCAGAAGAAATATTTCTCTGAAATGCATGTACACACAAGTTATTTCGTATTAAAATGCAATGTACAGATAGAGGGGGAAAGGTCACTCTGTGCTTTGGACAATTACCTGTGCTTGCTTCCCTACTTGACATTTGGTGTCGAATCTGCAAGGTCCATTTCATTGCCCAATTTACATATGAGAACATTGAGACTCAGGAAAAGTGCCAACAATGTCAGAGATCAAACATGAATAGAATAATTCTCAAGTGAAACTTTATAACCTCTAAATATTTGTCCAGTCTGGTTCACTCCCCAGATGCCTGCTACAACTGGGGTAAATGCTGGAGGAGGAAGGGTAGAGTTGGGGGATGCTAGATTGGGCTGAAACTGGGAGCTGGAAATTCAAACCGAGTCTCTCTCTTGGGTCACTGAGCGCCACCTACGTGAGTCGCCATGACTGCCTTCCAGGAGCCACTTCAGCAGGAGGCAGTGGCTAGTAGTCAGAGCCAGGTTTTGAACCCAAACACTCTGTTGTTATGACTTGGGCATCTTAATTAGTGTCTTAATTGCCAGGTTAAATATGTCCCTTCCGGCCAACATTTTTATTCAAGCCCCATGTTTACTATGGAATTGTGGAGGTCACACATGATTCTCATGCGCTGCACTTTTTGTCTCCAGGCATAAAAATTCCTGTAGCACAGGAAGGGAGTCTGAGCATGCTCACTGGAGATTTGGCAGCATAAAAATTCAGAGGGATTTGACCTCTGTAGCACATGTCAAAGAGGCAGACTTAGTATTCGTAAGATTTGTGTGTTTTACATACAAATGTAAAACTTAATTACCATAGCATGTAGTAAGAAAGGACTATGTAATATTATCATTTAAAATGACCTAGATTTATTTTTCCCAGAGAAAATGTATGGGACTAGCTACAATGAAGAAAAAGGAAAAATAGGGAATGTATGACTCTGAAACTGACTTTTTTTGTGTGTGCCTTTAAATCACATAGAATCAGGATATTATATAGGTTTAAAAATTTTTACCTAATTTGCTTTATCAGTGTTATTAGAAAATTTAGTACTCTGAATTTTTCTTTCTGGTTTGATGAAAAGCAGAACAATTAGCACTGCAAGAAATAAGTCAGAGATCACACAGTCCCCTTTCTCAGTATCTGCGTTGCAAAGGAGCAATATACACTGAGCTGATTAGGCAGACTAGATGTGACTTATTCTCTCTGCTTGTTTTCACTGATAAAAATAGGGGGTGGGGTTGTGTTGTAGGAGGTGAGGCTGTCATTGCAATGCCAGAATCCTGCATCTGAGTGCAAGTTCAAGTCCCTGTTGATCTGCTTTCAATTTAGTCCCCAGCAATTATGCTTAAGAAAGCAGAAGGCTCCACATATATTTGGCCCCCTGACACCTCTATGGTAATCAATATGGATTTGCAGACTCTTAGCTTCAACTTCCCAACCTGGACCATAGCCACCATTTGGAAAATAAACCAGCAAATGAAAGAAATATTCCCTCTTTCTTTCTTTCTCTCTCCTTTACCTGTTACTCTAACTTTCAGTAAAATACCTTTTTCTAAAGATTTGTTTATTTTTATTTGAAAGGCAGATTTTTATAGAAAGAGAAGGAGAGGCAGTGAGAGAGGTCTTCTATCCACTGGTTAACTCACCCAATGGCTGCAATGATCAGAGCTGAGCTTATCCAAAGCCAAGATCCAGAAGTTTCTTCTGGGTCTCCCATGTGCATACAGGGGCCCAAGGCCTTGGAACATCAGCTGTTGCTTTCCCAGAATGGAATCAATAAAATGAGAGATTAAAAAGAATGTGTAGCAATTGACATCACAGATGGATAAAGAATCTTCAGGAATTACTACAAACACTTAAGTGCAAGCAAATTGGAAAATATAGAAGAAATGGCTAGATTTCTAGACACAATCTACCAAAATTGAATCACAATGACACAGAAAACTTGTAGACCAGTCACCAAGACACGGTTGAATCAGTAATAAAGACTGTCCCAACAAAGAAAAACCTAAGACCAGATAACCAGATGGCCTTATTGCTGAATTCTTCTTTCATTTAAATAAATTATTTATTTAGTTCTACTTGAAAGACATATTGAGAGAGAGAGAGAGAGAGAGAGAGTAAGACCTTCCATCTGCTGGTTCACTGCCCAAATGGCTGCAACGGCTAGAGCAGAGCTGATCTGAAACCAGGAGGCTGGAGCTTCTTCCAGGACTCCCATGTGAGCACAGGTCCTGTGGACCTGGACCATCCTACTTATGTCCTGAGAAAGCAGCAGAAGATGGCTCAGGTCCATGGGACTCTGGAAGCTCCAGGTTCCTAGTGGAAATGTAAACTGTGTAAAATGCTATAACCATCATGGAAGACAGTATGGAGATGTCTCAGAAATCTAAAAATAAACGTACTAAATAATCCTGCCATCTCTCCACTTGGAATTTACAACAAGTGTAATTAGCACACAAGAGAGCCATCTGCATACCCGTGTTTATTGCAACTCAATTTACAATAGTTAAAGACATGGAATCAACTCATATATTCCTAAGTGGATGACTTAATAAGAAAAATATAGTATATATGCACTATAGATTACTATTTGGCAAATCTTCTCTTTTACAACAATGTGGAAGGCATTTTCCTTAGTGAAATAAGCAAGTCCCCAAATATCAAATATCATGTATTTTCCATGGTCTGTGGTAACTAGTGCAGAGACTACAAAATATGTAATCTGTGTGAGATGGAGGTTTGCTTTTTTACAGGTTTTGTCTATCTTCTTGAGGAATAAGAGGATTTTTTTCTGCTTTATATTTTTTGAATTCTTTATACAGTGTTCAGATTGCATTTGCAAAGTGAATTTAAAATATACCCTTGTAAAAATTTTAAAACAAATAATTAAGAGAGGAGAAAGGCAGGTGAATTAACATTGGCGTAAGGCAAAGTGAATGCGGGAAGCATCACTATTCCCACCCGAAGGTTTACTTGTTCACTTTATATACATAAAATAAGTTATAATAAAACAGAAGGAATGACTATTTTATCCTTACATTCCACAATGCAGCAAATATATAAAGTACAAGCTTTCGTTGTTGTTCAGATCCAGGATAAACATGAAAAAAAGTACCATGATGTCATGGAATTCTAGAATTAGGTGGATGAAAAATGTGCCAGCACATATGATTTATCGTTAGTATACAAGGAAGTTTATTTTAAGATATTCACTGCTCAATTACTAATGATGCTCTTGGGATTTTTCCACAATGACTGGTACAGTTTTCAGTAGTTATTACTGTGACAAACCCACATTGTCATCTCTTCAGTCACCCCCTACTCTTGTTGCTTGATCCAAATTCCCCAAATATATTAGCATCATTACTGATTGATGAGAGTATCTTATTGACAAATGAGAATTTCTTTCATGCCAATTCTAATGTCATATCCTTTATGTTCTGTAAAATGTTAATATGTAAACATCCCATGTTTGTAATACCTTCTTAAATGATCTTATTTCTCTTTAATTCCATCACCACTAAGTCTTGTAACAAGGCACATAAACAGAATCTTTTAGATGAAATATCAGGTTAAAATTTGCCTAGTGTTGAAAGAGATGTGGGCATCTAGATATAAGAATCTCAAAGAACCCTAAGCAGACTTAACCGAAAGTCTTCTCCAAGGTGTATTATCATCAACTTATCAAACGTCAAAGGAAGGTTAGAATCCTGAAGACTGTAAGAGAAAAGCACCAAGTTACATGTAAAGGAATACCAATTAGATTGATGTCAGGTGTCTCAGCAGAAATCCTTCATTCTAGATGCAAGTGGGATGATACATTCAAGATCTTAAAAAAAACCTTTTAAAATCAGGAAAATTATTAAAGTGAAGGAGAAATAAAGTATTTTACAGATAGGCAAAAACTGAGAGAATTCACCACAGCCAGATCAACCTTACAAGAAATTGTGAAGGGATCCTATGTTAGGAGTAAACTTAAAATTCAGTAATAGAATAGGAAGAATCACTATCCACTCTCAAAATGAAAGGCCTTAGTTCTTGTGTGTCAGTACTAACCATGAAAGTGAGTGGGTTACATTTATCAACCAAGTCTCAGATTGGCTGAATGGATTAAAAAAAACCATGGCCACACTAAATAATACTTACAAGAAACTTGGTTCACAAAGATATATACGTACTGAGCATGAAGGGTTGAAAAAAATGAAGGGTTCAAAACTGAGGGATTGGGAAAAGATACAACAGGCAAATTGAATTCAAAAGTGGAGTATTTTCTAGGGCAGAACACAAACCAAGTCTCAGCAAATTTAAAAAAGATTGAAAGCATACCTTGTATCTTCTTGGAACATGAAGGTACTATTGATTTAATAAAAGTTTCAGTCCACAACAAGAATAATAGGACAATCATAAATATTGGGAGTTAAAAAACATGATACTGAATAATGATTGGGCACTGAAAACATGAAGGAGAAAATAAAAAACTTCATCAAAATAAATCAAAATAAAAACACAACATGTGAAAACTGTAAAATTCAGCAAATGCAGTATTAAAAGGGAACTTTATAGCATTAAGTGTTTATGCAGTATTAAAAGGGAAGTTTATAGCATTAAGTGTTTATATGAAAACAGATAAATGTCTGAAATTAAAGATCTAAGATACATCGTGAAGCCTTCGAAAAATGAGAACAAACCAAGTTCCATTATTAGAAGGAAGCAAGATGTAATAAGGATCAGAACAGAAGTAAATCAACAGAAACTTAAAAGAATGCAAAAGATCATTTTTGAGAAGATAGGCAAAAGAGATAAAACCTCTAACCAGATTAGCAGAAAAGAGAAAAAACTCAAATAAAATTGGAGATGAAGAAAGAGATATTACAGCCAATGCCACCGAAGTACAAAGAATTATAAGCAATCATTATGAAGAACTATATGCTGATAAATTCCTCCAAAAATCTGTTATGATAAACCTGCTCAGTGGAGTTGCATACATAAAACATACAACAAACATTTGCTTTCATTTTTTTCACAGAAAAAAATCAAAGAAATCCCATTCAAAATAGCACATAAAAAATAAAGTATTCTGTCCGTATTTTATTCTTGAATCCAAGAAGTGAAAGATCTGTAGGATGAAAACTGTAAAACATCGACAAAAGAGAACATCAAGAAGACAGAAAAATGCAAACATATTCCTTGTTTATTCATCAGAAGAATCAGTATCATTAGAATGTCTATACTACTTAAAGCAATCGACACAATGTAAATGTCTTGCTATTGGGATATTTACTCAGATACTTCCTCAGAGTATGGAGTACCTCCTTCTGCTTGTAGAGAAAAGATACAAGATTGTTGATTGATTCTAACCAATCATCAAAGTCAACCAAGAAACAGCCAAACCAGAGGATTTTCATGTACAAATTATAAATGAAGAAAAGTGGTGCTTGAAGAGACAAGAGGAAAGGGATATGTGGGGATGGAAGAAGGTGTGTGTTGGTCTCGTTAGGACGTCCATGGATGGGGAAGGACAGGGAGGGCAGAGGCCCTACGTGCCTCCGTATTTGTCCTGTAGGTTTATTTGGAAGGGAAGCCACGTGACAGGATTGACTCAGGCGTTGATAATTCAGGTTTGTCTCATCTAGGTTACTGCCAGAATTACTACTGATGGAGTCCTTGCCTCACCTACCCTTTACTGGGTGTGTGTTAAGTAGGAGTGTTGCTGTCTTGTGCAAAAGGACTTGGCTAAGTCCTTATTTCAAATCACCCCAAAGTGGCCTAATACTCAGAGCAGAGTGTTGCCTAGTGCTTTAGCCTCCCTATATTCTTGTGGAGATGCTGAACCTCATCAAACGCCTAGCTTTGCGACTTGGAAGGACGTGGCCTAGAGCAGAGGTTTGCAAACTTGTCTGATAAGCAACCGGACAGTCAACATCTGAGGCTTTATGGGCCACATAAGGTCCTGTCACTTATTCATTGGGCTTTTGTTTGGTTTTTGTTTTACAACCTTTTACAAATACAAAAATCATTCGTAGCTCAAAGCTGACACAAAGAACAGGCTGCCAGCTAGATCTGGCCCATGGGTCCTGGTGTGCCTGACCTCTGCTCTCAGCAAGCGTTGTTTGCCATTGAAGTTACTCAGTGATCTTTTAGGTCCATTTCAAAGTCTTCCACAACATTTCCCGACAATATTTGGGCTCATCCTTCATTCTGGTACAAAGTATGGTTTTTGTTTCCTTATTTTTTTTTTAAAGATATTGTTTTTGTCAAAGGCTTCTATTTTTAAGTAACCTCAGTGGATCTTTGCACAATTAATTTGATCCACACTTCTCAGACCTGGCAACAGGGTGGGCTCTCTTATCAACTACTTAATTGCTGCAGATGTATTCTTTTGTATTTCCTCACTTATGAACTACTGATTCTTTAATAAACCCTATTTCCTGAGCCAGTGCTGTGGCTTCTGGCTTTGGGCAGGCCTGGTGCTGACTGTTAAGTCATTTGGAGTACAAACTAGCACGTACAAGATTTTGATCTCTCTCCCTTTCTCTCTCTCTCCCTTTCTCTGTGTGTGTCTCCCTCTGTCAGTACAACTTTCAAATTAATTATTAATATGAAAATTCTAGTTATGTATGTGTATATATATGAACAAAGATATATTTGTTCACACATAGGAACAAATATGGACTGTATATGAACAAATATATAAACAAGTTATACATATGAACAAATATATAACTTAGAGATAATATGTATGTATTATATATGAACAAATATATGACTTAGGAATCCTCCATACTTTTGAAATCCTAACTTTCTTTACCTAGCCTTCTTTACTATTTCAAAAGCCAATTGTCCTGGAAAGGTCTTCACATTTTTACACAGAATGGATCTTCTGCTTGGAGCCCTCTTAACATTGATATCATTATTCATATACATCACATTGATCTTTACCTTGTCCTGTGCTGCTGCTTGCTTCCTGTTGAGTGTTTTTTCCTAACCTGACCAAGACCTTTCAAAAACTGGGTGCGCAACATTTCTGCCTCATCTCATCATTTCTGTTCTTATTTCTTTTTTTAATTTTCTGGGACTAGACGTTATAGTGAATTATTGAGATGAGTGTAAATATGACCTTTATATCCTTAGCTAGGCTGGCATCTAAGTAGCTGCATGCCCAATTTCCCTACAGCATTGTCAACTTCAGCTGAAGAAACCTTTCTGCTGTAATAGTTTCTGTGTGTGGGATACCTGCGTGGGTTCTTGTGCTTTGGCTTAGAGTCTTCAAGATGAAGCCAAAGCTGTGGCCACCTCAATGTTGGACTGAAGAAGTTCCACTCCCAAACACAGTCACAGGGTTTTTTCAGGGTTTAGTTTATGGAGTGCAGTCAGTGATTGCTCCTTCACCTCCCCTTGTATACTCTCCTCCCTGCGTCCTGATTCGGCCGGGATGTTGGACGCAGATGAGTCCAATTACTCTTTTTAGCTACAAGCCCAGTTCCTGTTCCTGCCCATCCCAATGAGCGCCAATTAACTCCTTAACTCACAACGCATAGGTATTCACTCTTGCCCACCTGTGACTCACCTATCAACTGAGAGGGTGTGGTATTGCATTGTTGTGTAACCACTCCCCTCACCAGCCCCTTTTAAAAGGCCTATGAGGCAGGGGCTCTCTTTCTCTCTGTCTGGTCAGGTGTTTCCGTTACTCTGGCACCTTGACTGTTGGCTGATCCAGGACAGGTAATCCCCTGAGCATGGTCCCTGTGTACTGCTTTGATTGGACTTGTGATCTGTTATTTTAGTATGTTCTATTAGCATCGTCCCTGTATACTGCTTTGATTGGACTTGTGATCTGCTATTTTAGTATTTTCTGTTGTCACCAAGCTTGGTTAATAAAGACTCCTTAATAAAACCTTAGACATGTCTGGTGTGATCTCGCTTACACCCTGTAACAAGATACCCACGTGTTAGTGGACTTCAGGCTTCATTTTCCAGTGGATATTAGTAACAATTAAGGCAACTTACGATATACTTCATCAGAGTTAGCATGTGAAAGAGGCAGAGCAAGTGAGGAAATGGAAGAGAGAGAGAGGAGATACAGATAGAGATACAGAGAGATGAGATGCAAAGACACTGAGACAAAGAAAAAACAAGACAAAAGTTAGGTCTCTGATAATTTCACCTCAGAAGTGATTTTCCTTTATATTTTGCTAAATTCTACTTGTTAGAAGTGGGATTTTTACCATGGGGTTAGGGACTGCTGTGGTGAGGTTTGTAAACGAGGAAGAGAGCTGTGCTTGACTCCAATATGTAACAGAGGAAAATGTGGCTTTATAACCAAGGAACAGGGTGGCAGTCAGTGAATGGAATGATTAAGATGGAACATCAGGGTGAGGGAGGATTTTGCCTACAACTTATTAAACTTCTTGCTGAAGGCTTGCCAGGGTGATCAGATGTTAGGTAGGGGTGGTAGAAGATGAAGGCTTTGCTCACATGTCAGAGGTAGTCGGATATCCTAGAGGGGCACATTCCATCTGCAACAAGGTCACAGAATTCTGGCTGAAAAGGGATAATGTAAAGAACCAGCTGGGGAGAGACTTCAGAGGATCCTGTGTAATGTTTGGTTGAGGAGAGAACTTGTTGGAGGGAAGCCTGCAGCTGTAGCTGCCCTCTAGTCAAACAGATGATACAGTGAGATGGCTGCAAGGAGACTGAACATGGCATGCCCCAAATTCGGGGCTTCAGTTTTATCAGCTCTCAGTGGATGGCACTACTTTTGCATCTACTAAACACAGAGAGCAATGCAAGATTAATAGGCTGCTATTGCTCCAAAATGCTGTGGAATGTTATGTGTTCTCTAAATGTAAGAAGGTTATGGGAGACGCCCTCCTATCAAATAAAGGAGAAATTGTTAGATTGATTATGCTATGGGAGAAGTGAGAATGTACATTGAACTGTAATGGGTGTTTATTGAAAATATTAATCATCATGTGCATCTGTTCATTTCCTCATCTGCTATCTAAGCCTCCAGTTTTTGGCAATCCTGAATTTTTCTGCTGTCTCCCTTTTGGGTTGTGTGTTTGAAATAGATGTCCTTGCATCTTCAAAGAGCCTTTGCCAAGAAGCAGAAATCACGTCACAAAGGAGAGATTCTTGGGCGTCTGTCCAATCCTCTAATTGTGCAAGATATATTTTCTAGAATTTGAGATCATTTACTCTGTGTGTGTGTGTGTGTGTGTGTGTGTGTGTGTGTGTAGATGTTGGAGCTCATTGAAATAATCTGTGAGTGTCTGGGTTATTAAGTTTTGTCTCCGTCATTTTCTTAACTGTTGCACAAATGAAGGCACCTGCACTCCATCATTCCCCCAGTAGGTGGCAGAGGTATACTATCCACCAAATTGAAGTATGTTTTAAAAACTTGAGTATTGAAAGCATGAACAAATGGTTGCAACCTGTTTTAAAATCTGCCTTTGTTGTGTTTAAAATCAGCCTGCATGTAAAGGGAATTCTGACATTCCATCACAGAAGCCTCTGATTCTGACAGGGTTTGCTGATATTTTGCAAAGTAAAAACTAGTGCATAGGGAAGAGTAAAATGCAGTGCCAACTCATGCCTTTGTACTTGAGCTTGTACTCCACTCAGTCGACGGTGCTTCTTGGTTTTGTTTTAATAAGTGAGCTGGACATAATGTAGAAATTGTTTTTGTCAATTTTATGTTCCATTGATGCTTTCCAGTTATCTGAGATTAGTGCTTCAAGGAATGTATGTGGTGCTACACATAATGCCACTTAACAATTCTGTTGCTAGTTGCTAGTTTTTGCCTGTCTATACGGCTGCTAATTTGACAACACTGTAATTTAAGCCAAGAACATTGTACAATAATCGTACCCACTGAGAAACAACAATCAAGAAATTTGTATCCATGCAAAATGAATGTAAATTAGGCAAAATTCAGATCACTTTTCTGGCATTGCTACTACATAGAGGGAATGCATAAAAACTGAATTAAACAAGATAAATTTTAATTTTCTTCATGTTTTCCTATGGCAAATGAAATGTATTTGTATTGATTGGGGGTGGGAGGAGGCAAGGAAGGACAGGAGAGACGCACACACACACAGAAATCCTCCCATTACTTACGGGTAGATGTCCAGTCTCCATGTGTCATCTTACACTAGGGAGGGTCTGCCCTAAGGGAAGGCGCAAATCTAGCCAGAACAGGAATTAGGAGTCTTGCTGGTGATGCTGTGTGGGGGGCAGATGGGCGGAAATTTTAGCTGGAGAAGCTTACATTGTCAAATCTATGAGCTGAACAGTAGCACACAGGGAAATGGATACTGAAGTTTGTGGCTGGGAAATTAGACCAAGACTGGATGAGCTGTCAGATTGATTTGAGCAGCCCAGGAATTAGCTTTTGAATGGGATCTACATGCCTGGGTACTTTTTCAATGTGGTATTTTAGAAGACTTTCTGTGCAAAAACATCAGCTGAACGGAGAGCATTACACAGATGCCTTTAGGGGTTGTCAGTCTACAAAGTTGTCTCTTTTTCCTGAATTTTGCTGATAGTTCAGACTCAATTAGATTGGAAATGTGATTTTGAGTACCATTTGCTCAATACATTATCTTACATATGCTTAAAGTGAAGCTTGGCTGGAATATTTCTATCCACAATAGACATATTTCAGGACAAACCCATTTGACTAGGCATTTTATTATCTCATAATGTTTAGTATTGCAGAATGTATCATGTCTTCTTTTTAGTTAAAACCTAAAATCTGTTTGGCACAAATTTTTATAGTACCTTATTGTTCATAAGAAATGTTGATTTTCCTTTGCAAATATTTAATGTATCTGTTTTGTTTATCTACTTTCAATCTCAGAGAGATTTCTGACTAGTCATGAAAATAATTTTATTCAAAATTTTGTTGGTAATATTTCTTTCCATATGCATATTTTCTTCCACATTATATATCCCATTAAATAATTTTTGCAAACACATGTTTATTACAGAGTACTTAAAATAAGGATCTCTTGAGAATTAGAATCTTGTAAAATCCAGCAAAATGTAAAATGAGGTGTAAAGAACTTTAGAACTCATGGAAAAAAATGCTATTTTGGAACTGACCTCAATGATTTTGACTTGAACGCTATTATAAAAGACATTTTTATTATTAACTTTTGCGTGCTATATTTGAGATGTTTTACACATATTATCCTCTGGTTAGTTTCAGTACAGGATTTGTAATTTGTTTTCTTTGTTGAAGATGGTATTCCACCGGAACATGTTTGTGTCTTGGTTTTGATCTTATGAAAAAATGTGTAAGCTTAGTGATGTGGGGTTCTGTGACTGGGTTCCGATGCTGGTTCATTCCTTTCCCTATTCATTTGTCCCTTTCAGTTCCCCTGGTGACCTGATCACTTGATATTCGAAGCTGTAACATTTTACAGTTTGGGATGACTTTCACTATGTCTTAGTTACTAAGTCATTTTTCACCATTTCTGTAGTTCCAGTGGTTTTACTATTTTCAGCTCTGCCTTCTATCAAAATATGTTTCGCTAATCTAGCTTACTTAAGACTTATCTTCTCATCCCACAGAAACAAGAGCCACTAAAATGTAATTCCGTGTACAACACTAAAGATCCTTATTTTTTTTTCACATTTTATGTTATGTTTTATTACTTGTTTGCGTATAAAGTTGACAGATATCATGTATGGCCCAGGAGAATGGGAATACCTCCCACCCCCTCCTTCTCCTGCCTGTGTTTTCCACCCACGCTTTTTTCTCTTTTTTTAAAAAAATTTTTTATAGTAGTGTACTTTCACTTTACTTTTCAATCTCAATTGAACACTCCATTAAGTAAAGAATTCATGCTTCACAATTCTCATTGTAGAAATTACTCACTTCTTTGGTTAAAGAATTCAGGGAAAAAGAAAAGACAAAAATGAGGGGGAATTGTGCAGAAGAGGCTCCTGCCTCCTGGCTTTGGATGGGCTCAGCTCTGGCTCGGCTCTGGCCGTGACCCAACAGATGGAAGATCTTTCTCTCTTCTCTGTATATCTGGCTTTCCAACAAGAATTTCCAACAAGAATTCCAACAAGAATTCCAACAAGAAAAAGGCTGTAGGCAATAATCACACTTTTTTTTTTTGTACACTAATAGTTATCATAGACCAGGGAAGACATGATATTTGCATTTTTGGAACTAGCTTGTTTTACTAAGCAAAATGGCTTCCAATTGCATCTATTTTGTTACCAAAGACAGGATTTAATCCTTTTCTATTGTGAATATATTCCATAGAGAGAGAAAGAGAGTGAGTGTGTGTGTGTGTGTGTGTGTATTTATCCTTTGATGGGTATCTGAGTTGATTCCATATCTTAGCTATTGCAATTGAGCTGCAACAAACATGGGTGTATAAAATAACTTTTTTTGTGCACTGATTTAATTTTGTGTAAATTCCCCAGCATGGGATGGCTGAGTCATTTTGTAGATCTATGATCAGATTTTTGAGGAATCTCTGTAGTGTCATCGATAATGGTTGTATTAGTTTACGTTCTCAGCAGCAATGGTTTAGGGTACCTTTTCCCTGCAATCTTGTCAGCATTTTTTGCTTTTGGGTTCTGTTTGATAGCCATTCTAACTGGCACGAGGCAAGAACAGTTTGGGATTTTTTTTTTTTCCGTAATTGTTGGTCATCTTGAGTTTTTTTTTTCTTTTGTCTATTGGCCATTTATATCTCATTTATTGAAATTGCCTAGTTATATCCTTGACCCATTTCTTAACAGGATTCTTTGTTTTGTTGTTTGCTTGAGTTCTTGTAAATCCCTACTATTG
Organism: Ochotona curzoniae; assembly: GCF_017591425.1. Classification (NCBI taxonomy): domain Eukaryota; kingdom Metazoa; phylum Chordata; class Mammalia; order Lagomorpha; family Ochotonidae; genus Ochotona; species Ochotona curzoniae. The sequence continues at coordinate 15,351,534 of NW_024466502.1, forward strand.
AAGCATACCAGCAACCGAAATTGCAAATATTTTCTCTAATTCTGTTGTTTGCATCTTCACTTTGTTGCTGGCTTCCTTTGTAATGTGGAATCTTTTAGCCACGTATAATCCTACTTGTTTGTTTTTGCTTTATGCTTATATTTCTGGGTTCTTTTCTAGAATTTCTTGCTTACATTAATGTCTTGAATATTCCCCAATTTTTTCCTCTAGTAATTTGATTGTATAAGGTTGAAGATTTAGATCTTTGATCCTCTATGATTTTTGTACAAAGTTTAACATGAGTTTTGTTTCATACTTTTCCATGTGTAGATCTACCTTTGCCAGCCCAGTTCGTGGAGGAGACTGTCTTTTCTCTCTGTATTGATCCATTTACTTGTCAAAAATTAGTTGGCTCTAAATGTGTGGTGTAATTTCCAGGATTTATATTCTGTTCCATTGATTTCCATGTTTGTTTCTGTGGTAATACCAGGCTGTTTTTATTTCAACTGTCCTGCCATATATTTTGAAGTCTGGTAGTAGGATACCTGTAGTTTATTTTTTGTTGATTAAGGTTGCTTTAGGTGTTGGAGGTTTCGTGTTTCCATATGAATATTAGCATCATTTGTTTCTAGATCTGGGAAGTATGTTCCAAATATTGTGATTAGGAGTTCATTGAACATGTAAATTACACTCAGTGGGTGGAATGAACATTTTGATGATCCAGATTCTACCAATGTGTGACATGGTTTGGCATATTTTCTTTCTTTTCTTTTTCTTTTTTTTTTCCTTTTTCTTTTCTTTTCTTGCTTCCTTCCTCCCTTCCTCCCTTCCTTCTTTCTTTGTTTCATGCTTCACAATTTTCATTGTAGAAATTACTTCTTTGGTTAAATTTATTCCAAGCTATTTAGATTTTTTTTTTGCCACTATTGAATAAGACTGAACTTACAAGTTCTTTCTCAACCATGGAATTGTTTGTATATGCAAAGACATTTAATTTTGTGTATTGATTTTATGCCCTGAAGCATTACCAAAATCTCTTATAAGTTCCATTAGTCTCTGAACAGTCTTTTATTTCCCCTTTTTAGAGAATCATGCCATCTGTGCACAGAGATAACTTCTTCCTTTCTAATTTGTATCCCTTTGATTTCTTTTTCTGGCCTAATGGTTCTGGCTAAAACATTGACGACCACATTGAATAGTGGTAATGATAGTATGATTTTTTGGCTGGTTCCTGATTTTAATGGAAATGCCTCCAACTTTTCCCTATTCAGTTTGATTCTAGCTATAGGTTTTAAGTCTGTTATATTCATATGTTTCTAAGGACTAAGGGATAAGTTGGTTATGGGTCCTCTGTTACTCATGTTAGCTTCTCTCAAATTCTGAATATCAGATTATTTGTATAAAACTATTTAATAGAGCTTTTCAATAATTGAACAATTATTTACTGAATATGCACATTTCTAATACTGCACTGAATAAATTTTATGGAACTCATAGTTTCATCAAAATTCTAAGTTAGGAAAAAGGTAGAAATTAGACATAGTTCAAAATACCATGAAAGGAATGGGTACCTTTGAAAGTAGTACTTAGTTTAGTGGAAAGACAGGGATGACATGTGTGAACTATTATGGAAGGTCCACAAGGTGTTTTCAAACTTTGTCACATCAGACAGGTTCTTCTACTCACAGATTCAATGGATCAGCAGGTGAATTGACATGGGGTGGGGTGATGCTCACTCTCTGGTAGAGGTTGGAGTCCTCAGAAGGACTTTCATTCCTTGTCTGGTACTTGGTCCTGGTTGTTGGCTGGCATCTAAGCCAGGGCTGCTGGTCACAATGCCCACATAAGCTCTCCAAATGTGGCCAGAGCTTTATCACAGCACTGTTGGTCAAGCAAGTGCTGCTTTCCTTTTCTTCCTAGCCCCAGAAGTCACATTGACATCACTTATGCTACAAATTACTGCTGCAATGTGGAGCAGTTTCAAGTCAGTATAGATTCAAGAGAGCAAAATAGATCCAAGTCTTTTGTTGTTGTTTTAAGATTTATTAATTTCAAAGGTAGATCTACACAGAGAGAGAAATGAGAGGAGAGAAAGAGAGATCATTCACTTCCAGCTTCATTCACAAGTGGCCACAGTGGCCACAATGGCCAGGGCTAGGCTATGCTGAAGCTGGGTGCTTCTGAGGGTTCACCTCAGTGTTAGGAGCCCAGGGACTTGGGGAGTCTTGCACTGCTTTATCCAGTGGGAAGCTGGATTACATGTAGGGCAGCTGGTGGTATCTCTAACTAATATACCACAATAGGTTCCCCAGTGAGATATAGCATTATAGGCCTTGGCAAGCAGTTGGCTTCAACCAAGGCCTTATACTTTATGTAGAAGAAGCACAATGCTCATTCCAAGGACAGCACGCCATTGGTAAATCAAAATTTGAGATTCATATTGCCAGATAGTCACATGTAAATATTAGGGTACTAGATTAGAGCATGCAAGTATAGGCAGTAGATGAGTAGTAATAATAGCAGTAAGTTACTATTGCCGTTATTTAGGCAAGAGATAAATTGACCTGGCCTGGAGTTGTGGCAATGAATGTATAGTGACCTGGATGTACTTGAGATAAAATGAACTAGAACAGGAAGGATTTAGGAAATGATTTGGCTTTCAGGGTAAGACTATAGGCAAATTTGAGGATGTATTTTAACTATATTATTTTAGAAACTGTTATGGAAACTGTATTGAAAAAGCTTAAGTAGCAGGAATATTTTTTGGTGAAAGAAAAATATGAATTAAGAGGTATTCAGTTGGTAGTGCTATAGATCTCTGTTGGGGAGTCCTAGGTAAGTGCATTGTGTGAGTCTGAAGCTCAGAAGAGGAGAACTGTACTTTGTGTATTCTCACCAGATGGATGGTCCCTATAATCATGGATTAGAAAGACAAACATATCAATCAAAAGAGAATTGGTTGTTTAAAGATTCCAAAGGGCTTCACCAGGCTACTAAAGACAAGAAGGTTGAGAAAACATGGCTTTTCTTATATTTTATGATAAAGTTCAGAGTGGTGCCTTTTCTTTGTAACATGAACAGAGATAGTTCAGGCACAAGTTAGAAAATAGTTTAGCTGCAAAGTGGCCCTTTGCAGGGATCCTTTTTTATAGCACATGGAGAATTAACGGACTTGAGGCCAGAAAGTAATATTGAATCCATCGGTAATGAAGAGTAATGAGTGTGTTTATAATCAGAAAGCAAGGTTTTGCCTTATACAGGCTTAGTTTTATGCAATGCGAAACAGAAAAAGACACTGTCTAGGTAATAACAAGGTAAAGGGAAAATTTTTTTTATCAAGACTGAAGGTGAACAATCAGAACTAGTTATGTGCATTTAAGGGCTTGCATTCTGGAATTATGCTCAGTGGAACTCCGTAGATCAGCGGGTTTTCTGAGGGAGTGAAGATTATCTTTATTTTGCAATGTAGAAGAGAGATTTTGAGAAACATATCATCAGATATTTGGAACCTCTTTGTTTCCCTATAAGAAGACTTACAGCTACATGTATTAAGAATTACTAGACAGATTTGCTGTAGTTGGTCATCTCACCAATTAGCTGGTGGAATTAATATGGAATCTGAAGTAACATTTGGAAAATATTGCTCTTGTGAGAGATAAAATTTTTCTAAGTGCCCTATAAACATTGCCAATCAGTTTATACTTTATTAATATGTGCAGTTTTCTGACTCTTTGCCAATTACTTCCAAATAGCTGTTTATAAGAAATAGAGTGGACAGAATTATGAATAATAATCCTGTTAGTAGAATGATTTTAATACTTAGAACCCCAGAGTGTTGCGTCTTCTCAGCAAAGATGTCTGTACCCTTTGCTAGTATGCATTATCTAATGTGAACTGGTTTGAAATTTTCCAGCTTGGAAGAATATGGGGAATTCTGAAAATGCGATTTGTGACTAAAATACTCATTTGTAAATTCAAGTGCTAGGTCACAATAAGGGGAAAGTTAACTTTCTATGAAGTTCATTTGTTTAATATATGTGCAGTATCAACTGCTTCTTACATTTAGCTCTATGTCTTGAAGTCTAGGAAATGAACATGATAGTATCAAGAACCTATGGTGAAAGATAACAGGAATATCTAAAATGTTCCCTACTGCAATCCAGGATCATATGAGAGTTTAAAGAAATGTTACCTGAATCAGGAACTTTCCTTGGTGCCCGTTTCTGAAAGATGGGTCACTTGAATTGAATACTGCATAAACAAGTAAGCATTGCTGACACTAGCATTTTTTCCTATGGAATTGCAAATGTACTAGAATGGTTCCACAGTATGGGTGGGCTAATGTTTCACTTTCCTGTAGGACAGGCAGGTATGGGAGGTGCAGAAGCAGCAAAAGGTATGTTTTCCCAGAGGACTCATTTTCCCTGCTGAAGTCTACACTATGCCTGGTGTCTGGATGAAATTATCAACTGGTGATTCTCAAAAACACAACTGAGTATTCTCCATCACCAGGAAGACTTTAACTAGAGCACTGGGTGTCTGATTCAGCAGGTGTGGGCTAGGACACTTGGACTTTTGTGTCTACTCATTTCCCAAGTAATGTTGATGTACTCTAGGAGAACCTCGGTGTTACATGCAGTCCTTGTCCTCAGGGAGTTTTCAGAGAGTTGGAGAGACAGATAAGTGAGTAGGCACTAACAATATAGACTGACGTGAATAAAGAGGGAACTTCTGAATAAGGCTGTTGAGACCTCTCCACCATGGTGGGCAGTCGCTCCCAGGTCTCTGCCTGCTGCCTGGCGGGCGTAGCTTAGAGCTTACTGCCCCCTGGCCTGAGCACCGTCACATTCACTTTAAATGGCAACCTATTGGTGAGTGGAAAGGCAACGTGAAACAGACATGTGATGTGACTCTCATGGTCATCCACCCCAAAGCCCAACTTTATATCCTGTTGGTTCATGAAGCCTTGGTGATGCTGCTGCCTTGATTGCTTACCGATGCTGGCTTTTTCCCTTCAGACTTCCCCTTACCTTTGTAAACCTACAAAGAGCTGCCCTTCTTTCCTGTGTCATGGGATCAACTATGGCTGTATTTGTGGCACGTGACAGCTATTGGAAGGTGAACTTGTTAGGTTTCATCTTTCTTCCTTTTATGTATGGTTACAAATACAATGAATTATCTCAAACTCTGAATGGAAGCCTTTCCAATTTTTTTTAACAGTAATTAAGAATATCACTTTAAACAGTATCAATGAGAAAGATTATTTTTATTTGATGAAAAAGAATCTTTTGAAGATAGAAGCTGGTGGTAACCACATGAATAGTCCATATTCATTCACTGTAATCAGAGAGCGCAAAAGTTATTTTTCAAATTTCACTTCAGAGGGAGTCTGAAGAGTGGTAGATATTTAGAGTTGTCCTAAAGTAGAGGACAATAGTTTCTATTTGTAAGCTTTATTTTATTTTTTATTTTTTGGAAAGGCAGATATACAGATTAGAGGAGAGACAGAGAGGAAGATCTTCCATCTGCTGATTCACCTCCCCCCCACCCTGGCCCAAGTGACCGCAATGGTGGGAGCCAAGCCAATCTGAAGCCAGGAGTCAGGAGCCAGGAGCCTCGTCTGGGTCTCCCACATGGGTGCAGGGTCCCAATCCTCAACTGTTTTCCCAGGGCACAAGCAGGGAGCTGGATGGGCAGTGGAGCAGCCAGGATATGAACCTGTGTCCATATGGGATCCTGGCGTGTGCAAGGTGAGGACTTTAGCCAATAGGTCATTGTGCCTGAAAGCAGTAATTTCTACAGCATGTTTTGAAACTCATGAATGTGATTGCCTCATAGTTCTAAAGTCTGAATTGTTTAATACAATATGCTTGTCCCTCAATTTCCTTCCTGCTAGCCTTGCATACCTCTGCTCTCTCATATACTCTGTCAGAGGAGATATTTCTTCTCTGCTAATGTCTCAGGATTATTTTTTGAGGTCTAAGCTTGTGTCTTGCTCATCTCATTTTCCTCTTAAATGCTCCAGGTTCTGACCTGCTTTAGCAGTGTGTGTCATTTCATCTCAGTGATCTGGTCATGTTCTGCATGACACTGTTAGAGGGACATAGACTCCCTCACTTTGATGAGTTGTTTTAGAAAGCAACCAGTTCTGTTCTTGTTTTTAAATAACTTAATAGTTATAAGAGGGCAAATATGGATCTAGGAACTAAAATCTGGTTGAAGAAGTTATAAAGTCGCCAATATTTTCTCTTGGCTTCTTTGTAGGCATATTCCATTTTGTGATGTGAACCAATTTTGCCTTTTTAAATATCTTTCTAAAAAATATTTGATACACTTGACTTTCTAAGTTTTTCCCTCTGCTGAAATTTCTCTAGGGGCCATTTTTCACACAGGATTTTAACAACAATAACATCAAAACCCTTCATTCCCTGCTACTCCCTGCTTTTTCACTTGGCTCCTTTATTTGCTCCTAATGGGTCTTCTAAGCTTTTACCCTTACATGAGCATCTTCTTTTAATTATTATTATTTATTATTATAATTAGCACTTTATAGCATTAAAGCAAGATTTTATACAACTTCGTGCATTTTAGGATAATCAAAACCGACTTATAACTCTCATAATTCTAATAAGCCTTATACTGACAATTGAGGAGTAGAACAGTCTTAGGCAGGTGCACAGAGAAATCTCCAAAAACTTAACTAGTGAGGAATAACTGAACCTTGCATCCTACCTAGTGAGGTCTAGGAAAAGCCAAGCTGACTTTTTCCTGCCTGTTCTAAGCTTTCTATATTACTCTCTCTCTGTCTATGTGAGCTATTTTTGGGGCTCTGGAGCGACCCTGATGGTCAGTGCAGGAGAGGATGTGGGGACAAGGTTAGAACTAAGTAAGGACCAGAGAAAGCTCCTCTCCCGAGTCCAGAAGGAAATTTATGGTTCTTCTATCTCTGAGGACCCTTCTGGGGAGAATTCTGGGCTACTTCAATCCTGTGTAGGAGATCTGATATAAATGGCTGACCTCAGAGTTCTCGGCCTACGAATTCCCTGTGATCTCTTTGGCAGTTGGGATATGGTCCTTGGTGTCCATCCTGACAATCCTTGAAGCATCTTCTTTTGGATTTCCTGAATTCATTAGGGTCATCATAGACTAGAGCAGTTCTTTTCTCATGAATCTGATGTAATAAGGTAAGAAATGTCTACATTTCTTTTTATCACTGAATCAAGTTCCCCAAAGGTTTCATTCCATGATTAATCCAGATCCAATCACGTTACAGTAAATCAATTAGATGAGTTCCACTGTATATTAAACTTCTTTTTGTAGCCATGTCTGTCTTCTCCTTCCCTGGTTGTTCAAAGTAAGAGGCAAATTTTTAGAATCTGTCTTTGGTCCCCAGTATGAGTGTTTATTATTGATAGGAATATTGGCTGCCAGGAATCTGCTCAAGATTTCTTCAATAAAAAAAGGGAGGTTTACTTTAAAGGTTTGGAAAAATATAGTCAGATTTATGGAATTATCTTGGGAATCAGGCTTCTGTCTTGAACCATGTCTTTCAATATCTTGTGGTCAAAATGCTATCCATAGGCCTTTGTTCATGCATCAGGTCCATCGAGCTCTCCACTGTTGATTGTTAACATGTCTTTGCTCTTTGACTGGCGGCTTACAGATCATTGCTTCCATATCTTGGTGACACTTTGATTAAATTGAGGGGATGGGTAGGAATTTCTGATTCATCCATTGTTATTCATGGTGTCTGCAGGAGGTAATTCAGCCACATTTTCACCTATTGGAAAGATTCTATCATAGTTTTAACTTTTTAAAAATCAGAACTGTCTTTGTCAAAAGAATAAGTTAGAAGCAAATTAAACTAAAATGGTACATGTAAAAACAAGTCATCTTAAAAGCTACCTCAAAAATAGGCCTTAGGACAATAAATAAAAAAAATACACATTTTCAGCAGATGGCAAATAGTGGGCTTTAACAATTGCAATCTTGCTTTGTACACTTAGAGTGCTTTCAAGCACTGAGTTTAAGAATGCCAAAAGCTAATGAATAACGGCAGAGGCCTAGGTTAATCTGTAATATTTGTCAACCAAAACAATAACCTTTGATTCTCAGTAGCCTCAAAGAAGAGACAAAACAAACTTTGTAGCAATTGTTTTTCAAAATTGCTTGAGTTTGACTTTATCTGATTTTTCAAAAAATTCTTAGTGAAATGCAATGTAGTTTTCTGTTCACAATTTATGCTACCTCTTAAATTACTTGGCCAAACATGGAAACCTGTAGAAAGACAATGAAACCTAAAAGAAAGCAAAACATGGTGACAGGTGTTAAAAATATGTAATAGGGTATTATGTTAGTATTCCTATACTTTTTCATAAAGTTAAAATTCAATGAACAATGCCGAACACTTCCTTAAAGAGAGTGGACCCTGGGCAAAAACCTGTTTTAGAAAAATATCGGTGTGGCTTAAACTCCTCGTGCAGCAGTGTTTCTCTTGGAACTCTTTAATCTTTATCCCTCCTTCAAAAGGTGAAGCAACCAGTTATACAGATTTACAGATGGTTCTTTCAGTAAATCCAACTAAAATAAATTTACATGTGTCAGAGCCTCTGATTATGCATTTGTACTCTAAGTCTTTTAAATTATGGAGTTTAAAGTTTACCCTTTTGCTTTGAAGTAAAATAGCAAACACCTTCAGACAGTCATAGATAACCACAGCAGAGTAGAGAAAGAATACACAGTGGGACTGAATTGCTCAGTTGGTCCTAAAGAGAAAACTGCTTGGGGTTATTGGTATAATTGGTGGACAGAGGTCACTGGCTCGCTGACTCCTGACATGCATGGAGAGAGAAGTACAAGTCCTAGGAATGCCTCAGGAAGCCTTAGGAGGAACAAAATACAAGCTGTAAGGTTACAAGTGGTACCAGATCAAGTGGAAGAGCCATCTTTCTATATTCTGCGATAAGTATCTTTTTGTTGTTTCCATCAAAACCAGTTTGATTTGATACTATGAAGACTAGTGTGCACACTAGTAATGTACTTACTGGTCAAATAAAAGGTGTAATACACTTGCCAAGGCATTCTTTATTCTATGGTCTTGTGCTAAATATAAATTGCTCCATTATATATTAATTCAATGTCCAAATTTTTAAACGTTCATCACCCAACCTTTTGATTCCTGATTCTGACTCAAACAATTCCTCTTATTTGCATTAATATCTGTTGATATCTTTTTGCATTTCTAACCTTAGTTCACGCCATACTTTCTATTCATATGATGTTATAAGAGCAAGGATCTTGAAGCTATGACTCAAATTTCTTTTCTTTTTTTTTTAAGATTCATTTCTTTTATTACAAAGTCAGATATACAGAGAGGAGAAGAGACAGAGAGGAAGATCTTCCGTCCGATGATTCACTCCCCAAGTGAGCGCAACGGCCGAAGTTATGCCAATCCAAAGCCGGGAACCAGGAACCTCTTTCGGGTCTCCCATGTGGGTGCAGGGTCCCAAGGCTTTGGGCTGTCTTTGACTGCTTTCCCAGGCCACAGGCAGGGAGCTGGATGGGAAGTGGAGCTGCCAGGACTAGAACCGGTGCCCATATGGGATCCCAGTGTGTTCAAGGAGAGGACTTTAGCCACTAGGCCACACCGCCGGGCCCTATGACTCAAATTTCAATCAGATCTGTGACAGCTTATGAAAATGAATATATATATGTGTGTGTGTGTGGATTTCTTCATAATGCCTATGATATTTTAAGTGACTTTTTTATATGTGAAATTACATTTTCACAAGAGGAAATTAAATATCTGCATCAGGATCAAGAAGTGTGACTTGAAGGTGAGGGACAGGTTATTGTCCTGTACAGACGTCCTTTCACACCTGACATTCTCTCCATTTTAACTTTTACAATATTGCCTTTTTCAGGAAGTCCTCAGCTTATCAGCACCAGTCTATTAAACTAGAAATATTTCTGGAACAAGAATGAATGAATTTGAATGGCAAATATGATATGCATGAAACACTTTACCAGTAACAGAGAGAACAAATAAGCTTCTTGGTACCTGGTGGGTTAAGTTTGGGACTAGAATGTAGTTGTCAGGAAATTAGCCTTATAAAAGCTAGTTATGATCTGTCCATGGTACATCATGCCAAAGTGAGCTAGCATAAAGACTCTCAGAACTAAGTCTGCCACAGGTCATTCAGATCTCATCGCTGTACTCTGTATTTGAAGGGAGCAATCAGCAAACCTTTTCTATAAAGGGCCACACAGTCTCTGTGACAGTTGATGAACTCTGCCCTTGTTGCAGAGGAATACAAAATGTCAATGAATGTGTTCCAATTAAACATTCTTTACAAAAGCTGTTCATGGCCAAGATTTGGCTCAGCAGCAACAATTTGCTGACTTTTTTCCTAAGGGATTTTTTAAGGGTTGTTTAATGGCGGTCTACCCACCTTTTATTTTTTTAATTGTATAAATTTGATTTTTGATAATTTTTACGTATTGATTAGGGTGCGAAGGGTCAAAGACTAGAGAAAAGTAAGTGAAACCATTTTTTTTGTTCACATTCTGTTTTTTCCTTCCTGTATTTTGGGGAAGGGGAGAGATAAGGAGAGATGCCACACCCAACCTCCCAACTGTCCCAGGCTCCCTGATGTGGGGCGTGCTCCGAGGTTCTGTATTGCTGCCGATCTTGCCACTCCAATCTCAATGAAATCTCTCCAGGCTCCACTGGCTGACATAGTCCATTAGAGTCTCCATTTGCCCAGGTATTCACTGTTGACTCTAGAGTAGATACACTGGATCCACCGCAATGTCAGTGTTCTTTGAGTGTCATCATCATTATGCATCAATCTTGAGGTTTTGGGAAAGAGACACAAAATATTTTTAAAAAATTTGTTCATATAAGAAATCATAATTTCCATTATTATTATTTTTTTCATTATCCCATGGAATTTAGGACCTGCCCATTCTGTTATCAGTAGCTTTAAATAGATCTGGTTTTATTATATCATATTGATTACCTGGTTTTAAATTATTTTTCCCTCAGTTATTTGGACTGAATTTGTATTTCTCTTTCAAATTCACAAGTCAGTTGAACACTGAATTCCTATTTTGTGGTTAACATGGTGCTTTGTCTCTACTGAAACAAAAATAAATATGATACTATTCCATTTTCTACTGATACCTCGTTATCCAGCATCTGTAGTCAGGAAAAGTTCCATTTGACTACTTCCCAATAACTAAAGCTCATTGTTCTAAGCACCTAGAATTTAGTTTGTTAATACCATGTTCAATTAGAGTGTGAAAAAATTACAAACATCATTATTGTTTTAAACAGTCCACTGACCACAACTGGTACTTGTAGCACCTTAAAATTATGAAATTGCCTACAGTGAGTTGTAATTCAGCTATATGAGTGTCCTTAGGGGACAGTGAGCTATACATGGTGATTTTCTTTTATGCTAAATAACTCTTGGCATACTTGGACCATGGCAAGATATCTGCCACTCATATGGTTTCTTTTCCTGCTTAGCTCCCTATGGGATTATGCCCAAATTTAGACTTATGGGAAGTTGTTAGGAGCAAAAAGAAACTGTCTATCTGTATTTACATTTGAATAATTTGCATTCAAAATCTTTGTGGGAGAATGGAGGAAGTAGTGTTGGGGTTATTACATAAATGTGATAGGAAAGGGAGAGGAAGACTCTCCTATTTCAGAAGAAGATGCTCTATGTGATTGTTGATGTTTCCTGTGTGAACGTCACAGTGCCAGAAGCAGCTGTTGCAGTGACTCGGAAGCCTGTCTACGACTCTTTATGCTGGTACCAGCACTAGTCCTAGATCCTACAAATGGCATACAAAGCCAATGCGTAATGCACATTGGCACAAGGGAGAGCTAGGTTGGGGTATAGGCCAGGCCAGATTGGACCATAACCTGAAATTTCACCTGAAGGCTGGTGGATCAGCCTCGGTTGGGCTGCTGCATTCACTGGCAAGAGCTGAGGGTAGGCCTAGTACAATTTTATTTACAGTAATAATTGATGAGCTAGATTTTCCCATAATCTTATTTTGCCTACCTAGTATAAGTTTTCATTGCTATTGTTCTCAGTCAAGGAAGTATTTGGATTTATTATTTGTGATGGGAAGCTTTTGTCTATTTGTCTTTTCAATTGACTTTCCCCTTCTATTTCAAGTGAGATAATGCTGGTTTGTATGAAGTTTTGATTGGAAAAAGATAAAAAACATTTATGAAGTATTGTGACAACAATGAGTCAAACTTGTATGTTACTTTTTACAGAGTATTCCACCCTTGTATTTAGTGGATTTTCTTTGTACTATATGTTTTTGCTGGGGCTCATTTCTTTTTTCATGTATATTTTCATCTGATATTATTAAAGTGCTTTTGCTAACATAACTTACTCTCTAAGTGGATTGTGTCTTTTGGGAAAGATTCTAAATTGTGTGTGTGTGTGTGTGTGTGTGTGTGTGTGTGTGTGTGTGTGTGTGTGTGTGTGTGTGTGAATTTTTCTTTTCTTTTGTTTCTTTCTAGAGCCTGACTAGCTGGGACTCCCAGCTCCCTCTGTCCCAGGTGCTATCCTAATCACTGTCCATGGTGCTGAAGGTCTCAGAACTGTCATGGGCTGGACATAAAGAGAAATCTGAGCTTGAAGTCTGCTGTCAGACTAAGAGTCTTCTTTTAACTTGACTCCTGAATGACTTTTACAGGATTGGCTCAGACATTCTCATGTGTAGACTGAAAGATGAAAATGCGATGGAAGGGCAGACTATAAAATAAACAACAGCATTTTCTTACTTTCTCTTTGAAGAATCTGTCAGAAAATTCAAAGCATCTTCAAGACTCTGAACCTCTATCATACCTACCCCAAAGAATGTGCCTTCCCTTGGCTACTTCTTGAATCTACTCTACATGCCACATGACAACTGAAAGTGAGTTCTTCAGAAGCTGCCGTAAACCTTTCACCATACTCAGTAAAATAAATACTGAAGTTGACATTTTCACTTAATGAAGATGAGGCCAGAATGATGAGAGTTCTAAAACCTGCCATTTTTTTGAGGTTGTTTCCTGCTAAGAGTCTTCTCTCAAAATTATAGTACACAGAAATACTTTGTTACATTTGGACTTAAACACATCTGTTGTAATATTTTGCTTTGTTGCTTTTACAGATCTAGTCATTTTCTAATGTCTTTTTTCCTAACCTGTTTTAAATTGAAGTATTGTAGGGCTTAATCCCAAATAACATTCTGTTTTGAGAGTAAACACTCTCCTTTAACAATTCTTTTGATCCTGTGATTTTTAAAACCAGTGGAATTCAGACAGCACCTTAAATATGGCCACTTCTCACAATGTCTGTTTACTGCTTTAATCTAGGCCACAATGCCCCATCATAAACAATGTCTTCCTTACTGAACCCCCCTGCTCACTTCAGTCTACACATGATGCCACGGTGTTTTGTAATCCGCACCAGATCATACAAACATCCTGGTAAATACATCTACTGATCTTTTATTATGTGCTGACTGTTATGCAATGTCCATGCTATGGCCTTGACAGTCCTGAGTAATAAGCTTTGTGTCTGTATCTTTTATATTTCCATCTACTCTTCACTTTGCTAACATTATTATTAACCACATTGGTCATCCTTCTGCTCCTGGAATCTGCCTGCTATATTTTCCCTGAGCTTTTGGATTTGATGCTCTTTCTGTATGGAATTGTCTAGCATGGAATTTTATGGCTTATTCTTTTTTCATTTTGATTACTTATCATCATTTTATGATACAGTTCCTTAGGCCCCTGAGATTTCCCTATTCGCTCCCCACCCCCCCACACCTAGTTCCTCTATATCATTACTAAAGTTTAATTCTTCATACACAGTCATATGTTCTTCATTGCGGGCATGGACAATAGCAAAGTCCAACATCCTATTGTTATATAGTAAACAGTTTCATTGGGAGTCCATCTTTAGATTGGAAGTAGAGATGAATACTGCATTGTATCTTCACATCTGGATATGTTAGTCTCCATTTTACAGCTACTGTACATCACCTTAAATGAAAGATCACACTACAAAATCAATAATAGGAAGAAAAATAGAAATGTACAATGCCATGATGTTAAATAACATGTTACTAAGATATGACAGTCTCCATTACACAGTTATTATACATCCCCTTGAATGAAAAGCCACAAAACAAAATCAATAACAGGAAGAAAAAAATTAACACCATGAAGTTAAATAACATGCTACTGAATGACTAATGTGTCATTGAAGAAATGAAAAAGAATATCTAGAACCTTCTTGAGAAAAATGATACTACTGTATGATCTATGAATCACTGAAGAATTTAATCAGAAGAAAGTGTTTTGAAGAGATGAGACTAAGAAAAGACATCAAAATCCATGAGATACAGTTTCCACTGATCTTTGTTCATCAAATGTGTCTCCTGTAGGCAACAAATAGATGTGTTTTGTTTTTTAATCCAGTCTGCTAAACCGTGACATTTATTGACAAGTTTAAGCCATTTACATTCAGAGTTAACACAAATAGATAGTAATCTGATTCTGTCGTTTTAGCAATAGGTTGTTCATTGGTTTAATCTTCTGTTGTTATTTCACTGGGATGCTCTTCACATTTGCCTTTGGTTTTGGTGGGTGCTATTCCTCTCCTCTGTCAAGAGAACATCTTGAAGTATCATTCATAGGGCAAGTTTGGAAGAGGCAAATTCTTTTAATTTTTCTTTACTGTGGAAGAATTTTATTTCATTTTCAAAGACAAAAGAAAACTTTGCTGGTATGTTATCCTGGGCCAACAATTTTTTGCTTTTGGAATCTGGAATATATGACTCCATTCTCTTCTGGCCTGTAGAGTTTTCTGTGAGAGATCGCCTGTGAGTTTAATTGGCATTCCTTTATGTCAGTTGATTTTTCTCACGTGCACATTTAAGGATCTTTTCCTTATGTTCAATTAAAGAGAGCTTGATGATCATGTGTTGTGCTGAGGATTGCTTTTGATTAAGCCTGTTGGGAGTACTGTGCTCCTCCTGGATGTTGTTTCCCAATTCTTTCTCTGGATTAGTGGAATTTTCCCTTATTATTTCATTAAATACATTTGTAGACCCAGCTTGTCTTTCTACACCTTCTGAATCTCCCATAACTCTTAATATTTGTACTCTTAATAGTGTCTTTCGATTCTTGACTTTTTTTTTTTTTTACCTGATCCATCTCTGCTTCCAGCTTTTTGTTTGTTTCCCTCTGGTGACAGGAAATATCTTCTAATTTTGAGATTCTTTCTTCTGCCTCCTTCATTCTATTTTAGAGACTCTCCATTGTACTTTTAATTTGCTCTACTATGTTCTTAATTTCTAATATATCAGCCTTGATTTGCTTTATTGCTGCTGTTTCTTGTGTAATATATTCCTTCAATTCTTTGAACTCTTGTTGTACTTCTCATTGTTGTTCAGAAGCTTTATAACGAGTTTTCTGAATTCTGTGTCCCCCATTTTCTCGATGTCTTCCTCAGTTAACTCTGAGGTCAGCATGGGGTTTTACTCCTTTGCAGGGGAGTCTTCAGTAATATCCATTGTGTCTTTGTCTCTTCTTTTGCACTTGATCATTATATTTCTAATTATCAAATTCTTCTCCTTGGGGGCAGGGGTCTAAGCTGTGATATACACAGATCTACAGTTCAGTTTTACTTATTGCAGTTGGTACACAACTCTTTGCTTGCAGTCACTTGTGTCACTCCCTCCAGCGAGTTACAGGTCTGGGTTCTTACTTTAGATTTCCACAAGTAACTCCCTAGCCCCAACTCCTGGCTGACCAGTCTGCAACTCCTGTGCTATTGTGCTGAGGTTGCAAAACTGTTGTCTGAACAACCTTTCTCCCACTTCTGGCTGGAGCAGGTCCCAGGATTAGAGAGACACCAGGTGTCCTATACAGCTAGGCTGTTGGTAGTGTTGATCTTGCTGGAACCTGTTGGCCACTAGGATTGGGTGCCACATGGACTTATTTTGACCCATACGATGCCACAGTTGGTATTATTTTCCTGTGGGAATAGTGCAATCCATAGAACTCAGTGAGTTCTCATGAGCTCAGCACGTGCGCAGTTCACTGTTGTTCCCTGCATTCTCAAACTTTTGCCACACTGTACAAAATGGTGCCTGACTTGCCTCTACTAGAGTTATTGATCTGCTGGCCATCAGGTCTGAGGGCTACCCAGCCCTGTCTTGGGTGGAACCTGTAGAATGTTGCATTGCTGTGGTTCACTGAGTCAAAAATGAGTTCACTCTCAGCTCATTTTATGCTCAGTCCTTTCCCTTGCCTTTACCTCCTTAAGCAAAATGGCACCTAATTCGGCTCTCAGGAGCTGACTGGGCTGTGAAATCCACCCTTTTTCGCACTACCCATCTGGAATCTGCTGCTCTGTTTCTGCTCCTGGTCAAATCAAATCAAATGGACCAGCAGGACGGACAGTTCTTTGGGTTCACCTCCCAAGCTCCCCGTGAAAGTCCCTTCCCACCTGGTTGCTGGTGCAGTTCTGGTTGTTGGTGGAGTTCAGATCGCCGTTAGCTGAATGCTGCTGGATTATCAGTCACTGCAACACCACACCATTGTTTTCACTGCTTTCCTGTATGACAGTCTCCAGGTACCCCTCTGTTGTTTTTCTGTCCTCTCATATTTCCTCGATTGTGAACTGTCCTCTCTGCCTCATCCTGATTAAATGTTTTTCTGTCCATTTAAACATGTCCTTACCCTATTCCACCATCTTGATTCTAAGACTTATTCTTGATCATGGTTTCTTATCTAGGGTACATAATCCATGGGTTACCCAACTGTTTAGAACTTTCCCATTCCTTGTTTTCTTGATTTCACTGAACAGTTTCAAATTTTTTTTCCTAATTATGTATTGTTTTTTTCTCTTGAATGTGGCCTTTATAAGGGTAAAGGATTTTGTGATTATTTATCTGTTTTTCAGGGGAGAAAATGCCTAATGGTGTATATTCAACATAAATTTATTAAATGAATCATTAAATAGTTGAACATTTTGATAATTTTCTATTTCATTTAGACATATAAGAGGAGGCAGCAGACATTTCCCATTGCAGAAATGATGGTCAAAATAAGGTGGTGTAAAAGGTATTCAGTCTTTTCTCTTGCCGTACCTGACTGTGTGCAGAATAACACTCTTTACTCAAAAAAGAGAAAACATTCCAGAATTTCCTTGGTCAGGTAGGCTCAAGATATGGGAAAACAGGTTGGTCTAAAGTATAGGACAAAAGTGGAATTAGGAAAAGCTAAAGGGAAAGTGCCCAGTCACTGGATTAATAGGTTTGTACCTCACTGCAGCAGAGTAAACAAAAACCAAACAAAATGCTCCTGTTGAGTGTACATGCTGGCAAGGAGCTATGGGATGGAGTTAGTCCGTCCTGTTTCTAATCCAGGGATCTCTCATTCTGTCCTTTAACTGAACCTCTATAATATAAAAGCATGACCAGACATATACCCATTCCCCTAGTGTCCTTGCCTGCTCTTTATCAAAAGGAATTCACTGGCTTAAGGGAGTGAGCTAGCTGGGCTTACTGGCTTATCACTATTTGCCTGTTGTCCAATAGATAAGAACCTTAATGGCTGCTGTTGTCCTGAAGTGATTTGGGTAGGGAAATTCCAGGTCTGAGAAGAATGTAACTTCCACCTTCACATAGCCCCAGTCCAACTGGAGCCCATCTGACCATCACAAATTCTTGAAAGAACATGGCAATCAGAGAAATTTGGACATAAGCTGGTCGCACACCTCTCAGCCCTGATTCCAATGTATAAGAACCAATACCCCCAGCTCCTTGGGGAGCCTGGGAATTAAACAACAGCTACCCAGCTCCTTCCGGTGTGCTTTGCACTGAATGTCTACTTTCTTCCACCATCCAGTGTCAGTGATTGCGTTTCTGTGCATCTGGCAAATGGACCCGGTTTGGGGGTTCTACAGCAGTACCTCCAGAGGTTTGGCAACAACCTCTGCTTATGGAAACTATGGCTATTGTCAGGGTTAGTGTGACTATTCTGGCTTCTTCACGCTAAGGAAGGGGCCACATCAGGGCCTGTGGTCAAGCCCGGACTCTAAAGAAGATGATCGATCACTGGAGGGTTTGTAGCACCAGCTAGCAGAAGCTCTGTCCATTTGAGCTTTCACATGCATGTCCAACTGGAATTTCATTGCTTCGAGTCTGGAAAAAAAAGCAGATCCAAGAAGCAGATTAAATCCACATGGTCCCAAATAAAGGCCAGAGTCATTAGTGGATCATGGAAAGGGCTACTCAAAATGAGAGGAGGTTTTCTCATTGAGAGGCAAATAGAAATAGACAGAAGATAATTAATTGATAGGTAGCAATGTTTTATGGTCTTGCCAGGTCTGTTCTATCTATTCCTTTACCTGGAAGAGACATAAAGGAGGCGTGCACAGGGGAAACAGCCTACTGGTTCACTGTCTGGCAGGCCTGGAAGAAGAACTGGTCTGAATAAGAGGTCAGTACAGGACAGTGTCTCTAAATGGAAACTTGCAATTTTACCTAAAATGTCACTGTCATTAGACAGTCTCCTCCCTAGTGATGGCTACTTTAGAAGCTAGGCAGAGTGAAGGGCTTTTTATATTAGGCCCCAAACCATCTGGTTTCTGACCCAGGAATCCTTAAACCTTCAGAGCTGTTGCATTTCCAGTGGCATAGCTCTTAGCAGAGCTGACAGTGTTCTTTGAAACAAATGTGGCAGAATATATGAAAAGTGTTGTCTTTAACATGTTCCACCAACGTTATGTGCCAGTTTTGATTCTACTATTCCAAATAAATTTTTTTTTTTTTTGCAGTTAGCATTGCACAGCTAGCTCATATCACTGAAGGTAGTGGGATTATAGTGCACAATATTTCCACAGCCCCCTCCTGGTGACACCTGCTCTCTGCAGACCTGCATGATACACGCTATCTTTAAGGAAACATACTTAGGCTTTGCATGAAACACAATGATGACTTGGTCCTTGTTTTCCTCTTCCTGAATTTTTTTTAAATACTAGAAATTTACTCCTTCGTGTAAGGGGTTGCATTGGGAAGTCAGCCTGTCACCTCATTGGCAGTTCTTTCAGCTGTTTCTTTGATGTCCTTGGATTTGTTTGAAAAGTGGCCCCGAGCATGGACAACAGGGAGAGGTCAAACAAAGACTGCCAGGAACTTTATGCCTTTCGTCCTAAATGAAAAGTAGATTTCTGGTGTTATTCACGATGATATAACATATCAATGTCAATGTGCAGATTCAGCCAAAAATGACCTCATTGACTTAAGGGCCAAGGAAGGATGTGAGCAGAATTTGTTTCGAGTGTAGCGGAGAACTTGGCTATTCCTTTAAACAAGGTTACCACCATCTTGAAAGTACGGTGACACATTTGAGTTCATTTTCTTTTATCTTATGTGTAATGGGTGTCAAGCGCTTTTTCTGTCAAAGATTAGAACTGGCCTCATATGTGTCCTCAGTGTTTTTAAGACAAAATCACTTATGATTTTATTTAAATGATTTATTTGTCCTTTCTATCCTTTTTTTTTAATTTGACACTCTCCTTTGTTTTCGAAAAGGGACTTATTTATTTGTTTACTTGAAAGATAATAGATTGACAGGAAAAAGAACAGAGTGAAGAAGAGTGTTTAACCTGCTATGCCTTACACAGGGTATTCCCCTACTCTCCTTTAGTAAAAGAAATATATATATTATTTACTTTTATATGAAAATCACAATAGGTATTTTAAAATGAACATAAATATTTATGTATCTAGTCACCTAAAACAATTTCTTGTATAGTTAAAAGGAATCCTTTCTTTTTCCTGTTTTTTTTTAAGATTTATTTATTTATTCTTATTACAAAGTCAGATATACAGAGAGAGGAGGAGAGACAGAGAGGAAGATCTTCCATCTGATGATTCACTCCCCAAGTGAGCGCAACGGCCGGTACTGCACTGATCCAAAGCCAGGAACCAGGAACCTCTTCCGGGTCTCCCACACGGGTGCAGGGTCCCAAAGCTTTGGACTGTCCTCAACTGCTTTCCCAGGCCACAAGCAGGGAGCTGGATGGGAAGTGGAGCTGCTGGGATTAGAACCGGCGCCCATATGGGATCCCAGGCGCGTTCAAGGCGAGGACTGTAGCCACTAGGCTACGCCGCTGGACCCTTTTTCCCGGTTTTTAAACCATTTAAAAGATACATGTACATTTTGCAGGGGTGTGTCAATAATTCATAGAACATATGTATATGTCTAGATATTTTAATTATGTTTGAAAGATTTACTGATTTTCACATGGAAGTCAGAATTATGGAGCGAGAGAAAGCAAGGGAGAGACACAGAGAGAAGGATATTCTCTCTACTGGTGTACTTCCCATTGGCTGCAATTGCCAGTGCTAGGCTGGTGTGAAGCTGGGTCTCCCAAGTGGCAGAGAGCCAAGGCATTTGGCCATTCTTTGCTAACTTCCAGGTCATACACAAGGAGCTGGATCAGAAGTGGAATGCCTGGGGCATGAACTGGCATCCATATGGGATGCCTGTTGCCACAGGCAGAGGATTAGCTTGCTGTGCCACTGTGCTGGCACAAAGTAGTAGAAGCAGTAGAGGACAGCTCAAAGCCTTGGGACCCTGTACCCATGTGGGAGACCTAGAGGAAGCTGCTGGCTCCTGGCTTTGGATTGACTCAGTTTTGGTCTAGCCACTTCGAGAGTAAACAGAAAATGAAGATCGTTCTCTCTGCAAATCTGAGTTTCCAATAAAAAAAGAACAAGCCTGCGATTGGACACACTGGACAGGGGCACACTAACCTGTCCTTGCCAGGGCTTCGTGGGAGGAGAGGAAGAAAAGCAGTTCTTCCAAAGTTCAGCCTTTTGTTTTATGCATATAAAGCAATACACATCAATGCAACACGTTCAGTTAGTATCTCTAAGCTAAAAGCAGTCACTAGCTGCTGCTTTGGGAAGTACTGAAATGTGAGCTATTGTCCATGAGTCTGTCAGGCTGGCACAGCGGAGGACCACCGTGTCTTAGACTGCTGCTCTGTTCTCTGCTGCCATGAGCAAATCACTTCAGCAATCTTTTTTTTTTTTCCTAGTCTTGACTTGTGAAGTCAGACACATGACTCCGTTCCAGTTTCATTTTAAAGACTGGGGAAGTAGACGTGCCGGCACGCGGTTTCTGGTGTCTGGTACTCAGTAAGCACGCAGACGGTGGGGGCCGCTATTGGTAGTTGTTGTTGTCATAGAGTTTTGTGGCGGAAGCGTTTTTATCCTGGCTTTCCTTAGAGCAGTGCACATTTCATGTGATCGCTGCAGGAACTGTGAATGTGCTTTGTTCTGCTTTGTAGCACAAAGGAAAGTGTCCCACGATGGGCAAAGTGCACATTTCTCCCGCTCTTCTGCTTTGCCCCCTTGCCTTCTAGGTTTCTACTTTCTGCTTCCCTTTTCTTCCTATTCTTTCATCTCGCTTTAACTTTTTTCCCTTTTACCATGTACTTCCATCTCTGACTGTTGAGAGCTAACCTTCTGCCCACCTGGGAACTTCAGTGTTCCTTTGAACTGTGGAAGCATCTACTCAGGGAACATGAAGCCCAGCGATACTTCTAATGTGGTGGACAGATAGTGAACGACAGTCACAATTTTGACTATTTCCTCTGGGATGTGAGAGGAAAATGGTGGTTAATTATATGGAAAGTAGTTGTAAGCTAAACTTGACTCATTGCCCCAACAAATTGTGCTGACAGATTGCTATTGACAGAGTGCAGAGCAAGTTGTTTTCAAATGGGAAAGTGCTCATGTGTCTGAAGCCCTGTGAAAAGGGAATGTATTTAAGATCTGAATTCTCCAGTCATGTGTGCATGCTGGATGGTAGTCCAAAACTCATTGGATTCCCCTGTTGTGAGGGACTTCGGTCCATTTCTAAAGCATCTTCATTTTCAATAGGCAGTCTGTTCTTGAAAATGTCAACTTGTGTTCACATGCACTAGAAAAGTAATCTCTTAACAATAATGGTATATTGAAAGTTAAATGTACACAATTTGCTATTGCATGGCATAATCCATTCTGCTTTCTAGTTATACCCATTGGAAAATTAAGTGAACATGTAAACATAAGTCCAACATTATACTTAGATCTCTGTAGACATAAATAGAACTGTTCCTTATCATTGAGCTTCACCATGATTGTACCTCTCCAGTAAGTATGTGTCGCTCTCAGTTTCAAAACATACTGTACTCTGACTTATTCTTTAATATTATCCTGCATTAAAATGTATGCAGTTCTTAGATTCTCTTTCAATGCGTTAGCAACCGTGCTATTGTTTTCAACATGGAAACCCACCTTACTAAAAGGCACTTATTGTAATTCTGCTAGCAAAGTAGTGTATTGAATTCTTTTTTGATGATGATGATGGTATAAAAATATCTCAGATTATGTAATTGAGAGTGTTTGACAGTGATTTATGCGTTTGTAACAGCTTAAGACTTTGCCATTAACAAGTGTCATCCATGTCAAAACATGAAAAGGTAATTACCGTGTGGAACGAGATGTGACCCAGATAATTCCTTAGAAGTGTACATTACTTCTAGTAGAACTGAAATGGGATGCCACTGCCAGTGAGAACATTTCTTACAGTCATTGATGCATAATTTTCATCTTAATGAGGTCCCAATCACATTTTGTTGTCATAGACTTTTAAATATCTTCTGGCTCTGTTACTTGGTTCCATTAATTAGTAGGTATATTTTTTCAGGAGCCTAAAATAGAGGTAATATTAAACAGAAGATTTTGAGATGCGTTCTTGACATTCTGTTTGATTTTTACACTGTTGATAGTTTAGAGCAGCTTAAACATTTTAAAAAAAGTTTTCGTTATTCTGCTAAGATAAAGGATGAGTGTCATAGGCATCCTGTTAACTTTACCAGAGTGGATTTTTGTTGTTGTTGATGTTGTTTATTGGTTTTGGGGTTTTTTTTTTTTGCGTGTTCTTTTTCGTTTGGTTTTGGGCTATGTATCCAGTGTACACACTTGGGTATGTTGCGGAGGAGCCAGGAGTGACAGAAACTGTAACTGGCACTGGTGAATTCTGTCAGTTCTTTGGGTGATGCCAACAGTTAAGAGCCAACTTGATCATCTGTATAGACAGCAGTACACCACGTCCACTAGAACATGTCCTGGGTGTTGTTAAGCAATGATAGACAAAGGGTTTGCTCTTATTTGGTTTTGCAAGGAAGAGGTCATGGAAAATAAAACCAGATCACCTTGAACAGCTCATAGCTTAAAAGTCTGACTCAGAGTCCTTATGCTCCAATGACATATTTCACTTTTAAATTTGACTACACATAAACCATACAAGGGATGAAGATGTGGTGGAAATACATTACCGTAGGTCAAGTTGCAATTGTGTCTGTCAATAGCAGGTAACTGTAATATACCTTTGTAATGCTATGAAGCATTTGAGTGACTACAGTAATTAGTCTGAGTCCTTCTGAGTCACAAAACATGTTGCAAATGTGCAGATCTGCTTACCTTTGTTTGAAACAAGTGTCAGTGTCACTATGATGTGCTTTCAAATGGCTGTCAGATGTTAGCTTTGTACTGCATATCTCTACAGTTATAGGTAACACTGATGTGAATCATGTCTGTCTCAGTGCTGTGTTAGGATCTTTTATCTAAGTTTTATATAACAATAGTTTATGAAGAAATTGCTATTTTAATTGTTTGGAAAATATACTACTTGATGATAATGATAATTCTTTTGGCAATTACAGTTTTGTTTGAAACTTCACATAACACCCTGTAGGGTTCCTGATTATAGAATTTAAAAATAGCAACACCTTTAGGTTCCAAGATATCTAATTATTCATAATGGGAAAATTTAATTTTACACATTATGTTTGTATTTTCTCTAATCAGTTCCACATATCTATATTTATATAAATAGAACTTCCCCCCAACCGAAAATGGAACATATTCATCTTTGCTAAGAGTGCAGATTTGCAACCTTTTTAGAATGAAAAATATTGTTGACTCACAGATTAAGATACTGAAAAAAATCTAAGTTTTTTTAATTAGAAGGACCTATGTCAGAAATTATTTGATACAATAAAAAGTACTTCTTAAACTATAAAGAATCATGAAGAACTCTACTTCCCTAGCTCAAGGATCCTTTCCTGGAATAGACAGATGAGAAGTCTGTGTGTGTAATCAGGAGAGCATCCTGCAGGTTGTAGCAGAGTAAGTACTGGGATTCCCTCCTTTGCCATTCACAACACCTTGCACTTCCTGCTACTGTGTGAGAAGTTGGCTTCTCATTGGAATGCCATTGCAAACAAGGCTCTATGAAACATATCTAAGTGACAAAATTCAAAGTATCGAGTTTGGATGATTTAAGGGATTTAAAGGGACTTTCTGTGGTTTTGTTCAGATTTTAGTTTCATATATTATTTGAGTTTCATGTAACTTAAATGAGAATATTATTGTTATTATTGCATACCTGAGTGAAGTTGTCAGTGACATAAACTCTTTTCAAGAATGTTACAATATACTGTTCATAAGTCTTATCTGGCCTGGATGAAGGGACAGAGAGAGAAGTGAGAGAAATCAAAGAATTCCTGAGTTAAAGTTAATGCAATTATGGGCAATACATTTTAAGACACAGAAAGCACCATTAGGCAAAATAAAGGCACTTGTTTCTGGTTTATGAGAAGATAAAAAAACTGTGGTCAGCCATTCTCAAAATCAGCCACGAGGTGGGGCCAAAGTCCCAGAAGAACTGGTCATTGTCAGGCTGTAGGGAATAACTCTTGGGTGGATGGAGTTGAGGAATGGAAGTTAGCTATCCTGGTGGCTATTCCTTCTCCAGCAGATTCCGAGTGTTGCTGGGCTTGGGAAAGAGTGAGACAGATGACAGTCTTTGTGGTTAATTGTTCATGTTTTGCTTGTTATTCCTGTTTATATTTTAAAGTAAGATCATGGAAATGAAAATCGTTAGTTTCGGTAAGTAGCTATAAAAATTACAAAAAGGTATATAATGCTTTCTGTCTTCATTAAGGTCTCAAGACCTGAAAGCATATAAAAATGATTGCTTTGTTGTCTGTCATGTTTAAAATGAGATAGGCATTGGCAGCCCATGTCTGAGAAAAATGCTCCCTCACAATGCACTCTGCTTGTAAAAATTCCATGTGCATATAGCTGCAACAAAGCCACACTTAGAAAATACGCTCAGAACTAAACCTTATTATTTTTAAACCATATTTTAAAACATCTGAGATGCACTAACATAGCACACATTATAGTAGTAATGTGTTTTGTGCTTTTCCAAATTTAAATGTGTAGAAGTTAATGCCATCTTTTAAAAGATTATTGTGAAATGTTACCATTTTGACATTAAGCACAACTATTAATCCCCAAATAGTTTTCTTTAAAAGTGATCTGCTCAAATTAATCCCTAAATAGTTTTCTTTAGAAGTGATCTGCTCAAATATGTATTAGCATTACCATACAAATGATGAGTGCTTAAATTTATTATTAGTAAATGGAAATTCTACTATTGCACACATTTAGCCCTTCTCTCACAATCTTATCTATTTTAAATTTATTCTTTACCATAATTGTATAAAGACAAATTTAATCTTAATGTGTCAGAAAGTATTATCATCTTGCAAGCATTACTCCAAGGTTAATAATGTCTGGGAATATAAAGTGTTTTTGACTGTAAGATTAGTCTTCTTATTTGAAAAAGGCTTTAAGTTTCATTTCAAAGGAGATTTCACACCCCATGAAATTTAAACTATGACATTTAGAAAACATTCACTTTATTATAATTCACTGAAAAATTGTAGTGCAAATGCTTCTTGTTCCTATCCATCAAAACTGTTGTTGGAAATGTAAAGGGATTATTTTCTAAGGTAAAAATTATGTGATATGCTTGAAAAAAAAAAGAATGCCTCCCACTGTTCATCCTGAAGTCAGGTAATTACTGCCTCAATTATGTTATAGAGTGCTTTGAAATGAGTTCCTGCAGTTGGCTTCAGTAGAGTTCATGTTTAGATAACCTTTTGTTCATGGAGTTTTCTGCTTACTGAAGTTTTAGAAAGTATTTCACATGCTGTAAAACCCAAGCCTTGAGGTAATATGCTTAAAGGACTCTGGATATTTCTTCTGTGTCACGGATGGATATTAAGAGTAGAAGGCACAAAAATATAACACTTTCATTTACTCTTCTAATTTCATTTGTTATCATATGGAATGTTTGTGTACTTTGGTAGAGCTCAACTTCTACTGTCTTCTTGACAAAGCAAAATAATTATATTTTATGCTGCCAAAAAAATCCAAGAAAAACGCCAAAAAGTTGGCATATGATAAGAATACTCTCATCCCCGAGTATTGGCTCATATTCATTGTACTTTAATGTCAATTTAAAATACCCTGATAGTAACTTTTGAGCTCAATATTCACAAGAAGTTCCTAAATAAAATAAGCCACACCTCGAGTGCTGTATCTGTCCAAAGCAGACATTCAACAAACACTAATTAATTGAGTACATTGTTAATAGGTGGCAGGTATTATATAAGTTATGCTTATTCAAGTGTCTGTCAACTAATGATGATTAAATTATGTCTAATGAAAGTATGTGTTTGTATTTAATATCTGTAAAATTTTGTTAAGTTAAATAAGGACAACTCAGCTAGAGAAATAGAAGAAAATAAAATAAAATGTGGTGTATACACCTTCATATCAGTTCAAATTGAGAATAACATAAGAAAAAACTCGTAGGAGAAAGATGAGTGATCAAATTGTCTTTTCTGAAGGTTTAAAGTTACTTGACCCATGGTCAAAAGTCTTTACTAATCTTTTACACTTCTGTCAGTAAAGTTGTATTTTCTTTACACTTCTTCAAAATTTTTATCAATATAAAGAGAATGGGTTTCAGGTATTTCATAAGTATGGTACTAAGAAAAATTAAGCCTGTGATTATAGAGTAGATTTAAATTATGGTTTTGTGAAAATTAAAGAAAGAAAAAAAAAGGAAGAGGTATGGGGGAAGAAAGGAGTGGTGTGGCTATCCATAGAATTTCCTGAGGAGTGGGATAACCCTAAGATCCTGCACCATTCACTTACAGTCATACAAAAATGTAAACTTTCGCCTGACAGATCAAAAGAGAAGACAAATACTTGAAAGCAATTATTAATACACAGGAATGGTAAATTCACATTAGTTGTGTCGTTCAACATTGGAGAGTAGAGCCATGCACTTATTATTATTATTAGTAGTAGTAGTTTCTTTTTTTAAGTCATGGGTTTTTGTGGAGAGGCAAATAGCAATCCCATATTAAATGTAATTTTATTCTAAATATCAATGATTTATCACTAACAATTATTTAAACATAATAAACAGTACTAATAAAAACATGTAGAAATAAAAAGATGTGAAAATATAAAGAAAAATAGAAAATTGATACAGCTTTCAGAATAATTAATATATTATAAATATCAGAAACATGTTAGAAAAAGACCTGTTAGTTCAAAGAAGTAAAACAAGCTGATATATATGGTTGAAATATATAAATATTGATAAAGCAAATTTAAAAAGGTATGAAATATAACATAGAGATAACAAGCTTAATAAAGAACATAGGATATTGCATGAAAGTATTTAAACTCTGATCAAATATCACTGAAGGGAATTAGGTACAAGAAGCTTCAGAAGAGATTGCCCCGCATGCACTTTATAGAGTGGCAGGCTCTATGAAGTGAGAGGTTTTGTTGGATCATGATTAGAAAAGTGAATGCTATTGTGAGCTAGTGACATGCCAGAACTGGTTGAAAACACCAACCAATAGATTAAAGAAGCCCAAGATGGCTGTGAGCCAGGTGCTTTGAGGCACATTATAATGAAGTTTAGAGACACCAAAGAACAAAAAGAAAATCTTAAAAGTGATCTAAGTGGAAAAAAGTATATTTCCTTCAAAGGATTTACAGACTAATGGCTGGCTTGTCATCAGCAATAGTGATTGTCAGAAGAGAACTGGCTGACGATTTTAGTATATTGAAGGGATAAGGCACCCAACAATTTCCACTCCATTAATTTCTAGCCCCAAAATATCTTTCTAGAATGAAAATGTGTGCAGATAAAGAAGTCAAAGGGTTTTCTGGCAGGAGATATTGCTACGAGAGATGGAGTAACGGTAAATATTCTGCAAGTGTTGAAGGACATTCAAGGTAGTCCATGTTTGGGTACATGACAGTGATGACTGACAATAAACAAATGGGCATAAGCCTCATTCCATGGAGGATTAAAATGGTTGCATTTGAAATACCCAACATCAGTCTGATATAGGTTGGGATGGGAATAAACGGAAGAAAAGTCAAGTCCTTGTCAGTTTTTTGGAACAAGCTAATATTAATCGTGATCAATGTTAAAGGATTTGAGGATACAGGTGATAATTTATAAATATTTGGGCAAAAGAAATTAGCAGAGTATGTGATTTCCAAAATGTTTGAACAAACCATGGAAGGATGAACCATATTCCTTAGTTCAAGGGAAAAGAAAGTCATTCTATTTTTTTTTTTTTTTTTAAAGATTTATTTTTATTATTTTTTCATTGGAAAGGCAGATATACAGAGAGGAGAGACAGAGAGGAAGATCTTCCGTCCGATGATTCACTCCCCAAGTGAGCGCAACGGGCCGATACTATGCCGATCCGAAGCCAGGAGCCTCTTCCGGGTCTCCCACGCGGGTGCAGGTTCCCAAAGCGTTGGGCCGTCCTCGACTGCTTTCCCAGGCCACAGGCAGGGAGCTGGAAGGGAAGCGGGGCTGCTGGGATTAGAACCGGCGCCCATATGGGATCCCAGGCGTGCAAGGCGAGGACCTTTAACCACTTGCGCCACCGCGCCGGGCCCAAAAGTCATTCTATTTTAGAAACGATTGCTAAGTATATCTGGATGAATGGAAAAAATCTTACGAAAGACACATGTAAATACAACATTGTGGGCAAGACTAAATATAAAAGTAAAAGGATGAAAAAGAGCAACTATCAAGTTGTATATAAGTAGCTGGTATATCTTTTTGAATATCAAATGGAATTGAGTTTAGGGCCCATTTTATTACCAGGGGTAAAAAATGACCAATTTTATAGTGTTAACAGTCTCAATTTTTAAGCTTTTAGAATTACTTTAGAATTTTATCCTTTATAAAAACATAATTCAAAATACACCAATAAAAATACACAGAGAAATGAAGGGAAAATCTATATCTCTAGCAGTTGACAGGAAGCTGACAAAATCTGTGGGGAAATGCAGATTTGTACAGTACTTTGAGCAAGAAATAACTTAGTGGGTTTTATACCGTATAATTATCAAAGAGGCCTTCAATTTCAGACTCATACAGAACATTTACAATAGCCGATCATGCAAAGCCTGATTATTCTGGTTTCATGTTCAAAGGTTTGCACTCATGACATCTGTGAAATTCGTTAGCAATTAATAACAAAACATATGTAGAATACTTCCGTATCTTTGGAAACAAAAAGGAATAAATCATTAAGGGTACAGAAAACATTCTAAATAAATGATGTAAGTACTGGGATGATGAACTCTGTAGAAAACAGCTAAATATTCCTCACTGAGACAAGTTGAAAATTAATGAGCTGCTAACTTTGTATTTTTTTAAGGAAATCTAGATAAAATACAGATAGAAAATTATGGTAGTAATATGATAAATGGGGAAGTAAATACTTCAAAGCCAAAACGTTGTTTCAAAAAATTATCAAGCGGACAAAAATTGACTAATGGTGCCAATCCAGACACTAAATTCGAAGGCAGTGTAACTCCTATCAGGGAGTCCCAAGTCCAGGTGTTATCCATGTCTTAGCAGACAGTGCACGGGGTGAGTGGCACTGTGGCTTCACATTCGTGCATCATGTCAGAACGAATCCCTGGGAAGCAGGCCTCCCTCCACTTCCAATCCAGCTTCCTGATCACGTGCCCCCTGGGAGGCAGCAGGGCTAATGTCATCTGAGAACTGCTCCCCATGTGGGAGACCCCACGGAGCCCCTCGCTTCTGACTATGGCCTGGCTGACCATGACTGCTGCAGGCGTTTGGGAAGGGTACAGTGGGTGAAGAATCTTGCCTTCTCTCCTCCCTATTCCTATTCCAGTAAATTAAAAAAAAAAGTTACAAAAGATTATATAGAATTTTTAGTGACACAAAATTTTTTGCCAAAATATTTAAAAATTCAGATAAAACAGAAGGAAAGATGTGGAGTAGCAAAGAAAAGGGGACACTGACAAAATCAAAAATTTCCCCAGAGAACTCACAGTTCTACGGATGTTAATGTACTATTATTACAGCGGAAGATAATAATAACACAGCATAATAAATATGATACACTGCACATGAAGATTCCTAGAAGCATCTCCTGTGCTTACAGATGGAGTGATCAGAATGCTGCCTAGTCCCACAGCCTTGGGCTTGCTGTCGAATCCATGACCGTCTCACCCATGAATGAACATATCCATTCCCGGAATCTTAATCCTCAGTTGTTCTTTTCTGTCGCAGGATTAAAGAACTAATATCAGGCCGCATGTGTATTGGCACATTTGCTTTCATTGAACCTTTATAAGTTAGATGCCACACTTAGCACTTGAGTCTGGTAATGTGTGGATATATGAACTACAGAAGGAGTGAAACAGTAGATTAGAGGTAATATTAGGTCTTTCTAGCGATTGAATTTTCAACGATGTAGTGTGGATGAATTTTATAACATTGACTTTCGAGAAATATCATTGGAAGAAATGCGTGATATATACTTATAATATAAAAATATTTATCTTGGACACCTTTCTATGAATCTTGTTTTTTTAAAATACGGAGTATTTCATTATGTACCTGGAGGTTTTCACGTTTTTTTTTTTTAAACTGAAGCAACATGGCTTGCGTATTTGTTCTTGATTCTGGTTCACAATTACCTTTTTTAATATTAGATAAGGATGACTAAAATAATATTTGCTGAGATGCTAAATGCAGTCTGGTATTGCTTAAGGACGTTAATAAGAGCTGACTAGTATGTTTCAAACACACTTTGCATAGATTACAGATACTTAGCAGTTTGTCTGTGGTTAGGAAGCTATTGCATATTAATACTGGGATTTAAACCCAAGATATTGGAGCCTAGGACAGTGCTGCTAACTCAAGTTGAGGGAACAACAGCTGTTGGACCCATGTGCCAAACACTCTGGGTGTTGCTCCCTACACCCTCTTATTAAATCCTGCTGACCAATGTGAGGAGTGCACTGCAGCTCTATCTACACAATTGAACGTGAGAATGTTTTAGTTGATCACTCAAGGTTAAATAGCTAGTAAATAGCAGCATAAAAAAAATTCTGATGCCTCTAAGTTCTTTTGGGGAGGGAGGTTAGAGAGGGAGGGAACCAAGGAGACAGGGGGATGCATTGAGAGAGAGAGAGAAGAGGAGAGAAGGGAATGGGAAAGAAAGAATAGAAAAAATGGTTTTAAATGGACTAATGTAAAATTTACAACCCAATTAAAACCCAGCATATGTATAATCCATTATTCTCTGCATAATCTAGCCTAATGAGTTCTTGGAATCTGGTATAAAAACCACTCCGGAGCCAAATTTTAAATTATTATTTCTACAAGTTGAAAATAATCAAGATCAATCTGTATAATTTTAGCAATGTCCTAGAGAAGGTCCCAGTGCAGTAGCCTAGTGGCTATGTCCTTGCAGAAAAAAAAAACCAGCCTTTACTATTGGCCTCATTTCTTTTGGGTCTTTACTATCGGCCTCATACTCTTTTGAAAGAGTAATGTCTGTTACTCTTTGTAATGTGTAGTATCTTCTCAGGTATTTTTTTATTTTAAATGTCTTTTGATTCACAGTTAAGTGATCAACAGTGGTAAGCGAAAACTTGTTTTCTGAGTCATAGTTTGAACTTGTCGTTTTAAAAGTACAGATAAACTAATTTTCAGATTAATTTTGGAGTTCTCAATGGGGAAAAGGATGTAATGAAACTCTGCGTCAAGGAGCGTATGAATCTAAATTCCTCACTGATACTGACACCCTGGTTCCCAAGGGACTTGTTCACAGGGATCAAAGGCTTTGAAATTGGCCACTCCTGATGCCTAGTTAATTTTTTAAAGTATAGCATTACTTTTACATCAAAGCTTCTTTTGGGTGGTCTTCCTGCTTTAAGAGGCAGAGACGGTATTGTGGGAGAATGCTAAAATCCCAGGCGTGTTTCACTTGGACCAGGGCACTACTAGAGAGACCTCAAGTGGACATGGTAAAGCTTGTCTTGGAATACATGGTTGTAGTGTTTGTCTTGGCCTTTTGAGATGCCAGGAAATAAAACTGGCATCAGTAGCAATCGTGTGTATAAATGTATTGACTTATATTCTTAACAATTTTCCTTGTAAGTGTGGCCAAATAATAAACTCTCACCTTTGCTGCTTGGGCTGTAAATGCTGTATGTAGGGCTTAGAGTAATGGATTGCTGTGGTTGCTTCTACTTTCTGTTCTCATTGAAATCTCTTTAAAAATGTGCTTATTTCAGGAAGAGATAAACATTATACTTTACTCTTAATATTTGAGGACTTTTAAGATTTTTATTAGAAAAAAATTTTAAAACATTATTAGACTACTTGCCTATATAATATGTATATCTTATATATATGTTAAGATTTTCAGTTCTATTTAACAGTCTCAAACTAAAATTATATAAGTAATTATTTTTCTAAAAAATTGAGTCTATTGTAATTCATAATTCTTAATTCTAGAAGAAACCATTTTGTTTCTTGGGGGTGGTCAATGGATGCAGCACTCTGGGTTGAGATATGTCTTAAAGCTTTGTAAAACACACACACACACACACACACACACACACACACACACACACACACACAGAAACAAAACACAGATTTTTACTTTTCCTGTGTGAAACAGAAAGCAGATTGCTGTCCACACAATGGAAAGTTATCCCTGTGCCATTCCTGGCGCCATCACTCACTAGGCTCTGATTCGAATTCTCCCAGCAGAAAGTAAACACTATAACCTTGAGAATCGTTAGTTTCCTCTGCATTTCTTTCCACATTATCTTTCCTGAACTATGGGGAAATCTTGCTGATATCCCTGTCAACACAGATGTGTTGAGTGGTGATCAGCATGAAGGGAGAGAACATCTGTGGTCATCCCCCTTTAGTGACGAAGTGGAAAGTCCTGAGATACCCTTTCTCAGCTCTGAGATCAGGCAGCGTTTCAAAGGGCTACAACGTCAGCTCTAGTTTAGGACTAATTCGGAGTCTCATGTTTTAAGGTGTGAGCTAGTGTGCTTGCTTTGCACTCAGCACTTGATGGATGTTTGTATTCTAAATACACTGAATTAATTTCTACTGTCATATTCCAATTCTTCGTACTTGAGAAACAGACACAAAAATGAAAAGAGAGATGCATATGTTAAATGCAGGCTGACAGAGATCCCATCTGCTGGTTCCAAATCCCCAGAATGGCCATCCCTGGGCCGGCCTGGCAGGAGTGCAATCAACCTGAGCCGTTATCTGCTTCTTCCCAGAGTCTGAACTGGGAGCCTGAACTGGGAATTGAACCCAGACACTTAATATGTAGGATGTGAGTGACTGCCATTCAAAATGCCCAGCTATCCTTCACTTCTTGTTTAAGATACTCATTAATTTGTTTTCAATACTTTCTCATAAATTAATTCTTCCAGTTCTGTATGACTGCTTATCTTTTGGATACTCATATAGAGCATACATTGCAAAAAAAGTGTAAGTGTCAGAAAAAAAGTTTCATTGAATAGCAAGATCCATCCTGTAAACATTAACGACTGGAGGAAGAAGAGTTTCAGGACCTAAGAAACTAATGATGAAAAGTGATTTTCAGATGATGGCTCAGCCAGTAGGCTCAATGAGAAGAAGTGGAGAAAGGAAAAATAGATAAGAAAAAGGAAAAGTGGGCCCTGAAAGGCTTCTGAACTCCAGTGTATGGAAAGCAGATGTTGTCAATTCCTCTGATAGCTTGGGAGTTGACTGGCTAAAGAAATCAGGTATTGCTGGGCCCGGTGGTGTGGCCTAGCAACTAAAGTCCTCGCCTTGAACGCACCAGGAACCCATATGGGCACCGGTTCTAATCCCGGCAGCTCCACTTCCCATCCAGCTCCCTGCTTGTGGCCTGGGAAAGCAGTCGAGGACGGCCCAAAGCCTTGGGACCCTGCACCCTTGTGGGATACCCAGAAGAGGTTCCTGGCTCCTGGCTTCGGATTGGCCGTTGCGCTCACTTGGGGAGTGAATCATTGGATGGAAGATCTTCCTCTCTGTGTCTTCTCCTCCTCTCTGTATATCTGACTTTCCAATAAATAAATAAACCTTAAAAAAGAAAATCAGGTATTGCAATGTCTGTTTAGACCCAGTGTGTAAGTATTATAAACCTCCGTAAACCATTGTAGAAATTGAGTTTTTTTCTTCTCAACTTGATATTAAAATATTCTTGTTTGTAATGGGATCTCAACAATAATTTTTTGCCTTTTAAATTTGCAAAGGTGTGCTTTTATATTAAATATTGGAGAAAACCTATAGTTTGGTGTGTCTGACACATTTTAGCAGTGTTGATCTTGTGTCCTGTATTGGTCAAGTTCAGTCTCCTTTGTTGAATGCAGGCCTGTTAATGTTTGGTATCAGTCACCAGAGACCGAGACAAATGGAGAAAGCCATCTTCCTACAATGTTTATAAAACCCTCACTGTATTTGCTGTGACAAAATTGTCACAGTGACTCTAGTCATAACATGGGAAGAGTCATCAAACATCTGTTGTCATTTGCATAATATTCTGTGTTATCCATATCTGGCATCTATAATTTTAAGATTCTTGAAGATTTCAGAGACCAAGCAACCTTAATAATATTGCTTCAGAGAGAATATAAATTGCAAAATATTTGGAAAATGTTGGATAGGAATACATTATAACTTATATTTATGTTATTTTTGAATTATAATACCTTTGATAGTTCCAGTCTATAATTTGGAACAATTGAATTTCATATTAAAAAAAAATAACTGTAGGACTGGTAAATGCTACCTAAGCCTGCAAAATTAAGCAAAATAATTACATCAATTTTGGAGTTATGCAATAGTTTTGTTTTTATTAAAGTACCCAGAATGAGTATAATAATTAAAACTGTTGTGAATTTTGAGATGGAATTCCTTAATGCAGTGGCCTCACGGTGACATGTTAAGTTTTTTTGCCCATATGGGGCTTTTTCTGCATGAACCTTTTGCTGCTAGGCTCATGGTAGCATGCAATGGAGCCAGTGTTTTCCTTTATAGGGCCACCTCAGGAGTGGATATTTATTTTAACATTTGTTCTGTCTTGCCAACTCTGCTAAATGTGCCAACCAAGCCGATTACACAGCAATTTAGGTTTTTGGCAGTGGCTTTGCCATTTGAGATAGGGTAAAGGCAATGTTCTCTGTTAAAAAAACAAAAAAAGAAGAAAGGAAAGAAAAGCACCTAGACTAATATAACTGGGGATTGCTGAGCCAGTGCCTTGCCCGTTTGGATGTTTGGGCACATTCTGGTATAGACAATGCACAAGCTGTAAATTTTCTTCAGCTTGGCTATGACTGTGCCTCACTTTCTTTTTTCTTCCATGTGGTCATATACAGTCCACACATCGTCTTATGCTGAAAAAAAAAATTACAGTTGCCATAGGCTTTTGTTAATGTGGTTTTGCTGACAAACATGGGTGAATACCGAAAACTTCCAAAGTAAGAAAATGGTAAATGAAGAGTGGGGGAAGAAAATAAAAAGTTACTGAGTTTTCTTGTCAGTAAGGAGTGGAGAAATTTTGTAAGAGTATAGTTTTCAAGCAGTGACCAAGTAATTTGACATGATACCCAACCTCTTAAGGGACACCTTTGAATATGTTGAATTCTTATGTGACATACAGAGGCATATTATAAACACTTTTATGCATGACTGTGGTAAAATAGTATTTAAAAATCATGGTGTATATATCTTCTTAAGCGAAAGTGGAGGAGGAAGTAATTAATGCCCTTAAGAATTTTAAATGTCGGGCCCGGCGCGGTGGCACAGTGGTTAAGGTCCTCACCTTGAACACCCGGGATCCCATATGGGCGCCGGTTCTAATCCCAGCAGCCCCGCTTCCCTTCCAGCTCCCTGCCTGTGGCCCAGGAAAGCAGTCGAGGATGGCCCAAGGCTTTGGGACCCTGCACCCGCATGGGAGACCCGGAAGAGGCTCCTGGCTTTGGATCGGCATAGTATTGGCCGTTGTGCTCACTTGGGGAGTGAATCATTGGACGGAAGATCTTCCTCTCTGTCTCTCCTCTCTGTATATCCGCCTTTCCAATAAAAAAAAAATAATAAAAATAAATCTTTAAAAAAAAAGAATTTTAAATGTGACAGCCTATGAATGTTGCTAACAGCAAAAAGATGTTTATTTGGGGGCTAGGTACTGTCTTAGGTATTTTAAATATGTTAAATCACTTAATTGCTTAACAACACAATCAAGCTTGTAATCTATTATTCCCACTTCACAGATGAGAATCTCAGTCCTAAGCGTGGGATTTCAAACCAGGCAGCACACCATTAGAGTCCTTGTTACATAGTCGATGGCCTTGCCACTAGAGCAGGGTTAAAATGAGCACTGATCTCATATCATCCCATGTTGTTGGTACTGCTGATGGAATCCTCACCAAAAACCTACCCAGTAGGTCCTGATTCTGTTCATGTTTGTTAGAGGAAGGCTGTGAAACCCAAAGAATTTATGAAGCTTTTAAAAAAAAAGTTATAGCTAAAAAGTGATCAAACTGACTCACTCAAAGAAAATTCAGTTGTAGAATGTGTTAACTATTCTACTAAACTTTGGTTTCTTTCAAAGTAGGCTATTAATTTAATTTTAGTCATAATAACTAAAATTGAATAATTGTTAGTTTTTTTTTTGTTTAGAATTTTGTATCATTTAGATGCTTAAGCCAATAAGAAGCTGGAAATTTAAAGCAGGAACACTTGCCACACAGGAATTGGTATCTGGATACACATACTTCATTGTGACTCTTTCTGGTAAACTCTTTGTTTGATCAACTTTTCTGGATTGGTAAACTTGTTTTTCTTTCTACTGTTAGGTAGCTATCATCATTAATCTTTATTCATTGGTGATTAAAATTTCTAAATTATTAACCCAAACTCATGCTGCATTTCGTTGGTTATGACTAACAGCTTGGAAGTCAAATTGGCTTTATTTATTTATTTTTTATTATTTGGATTCTTCCACTGAAAAGTTGCATGCGCGACTCACTGTCGCGGCTCTATTTGCTCAATCTATGGCATGGAAGTAATAACAACCTCCATGCTAAAACATTGCTGTGAGGACTATGTAAGGTTTGTTTTATGTGCAATGAACGGAGAATCACCTTACATATTGTAGCATGTATCTACCAATTCTTTACCTCAGCAGGTGTAAGCGTAACTTCGCGCCCTTGAACATCCTCTACTTCTTCTGTGTATATTTTTTTTTCTGCAAGAAAACTGCATGCCTTATTTCTAATTTTATTTCCAGGGATGGGAAACAATTTTCCTGTTGATTATCATGCTGTTATTTATAACACTATTCAGACGCCAGACCCACCTATCATCTTAAAAACTAATCTGCTAAAGGTTTGTTGAGTTTTGAGTTCTGTCTATACTGTCCTGGCAGGACAAGACCGAATGATTTCATGGGTTTTGGATTGTGCATGAGCTGAATGTTCCCCATTCCTGCTAGACCTTCATCATAATCATATCCCTAGGCTATGTAGCCTACATTTTCCCCGGCCAATCTCATGACAGTATAATAATTCCATCTCCAACATCCCTACACTGTTGATCTTGTTTCCTTGCATTGTTATACAAGTGCTTCATGATTTTAACATTTTTCCTGTGGATCTGTGTTTTCCGTCTCTTACTGATTTTGTTGAGTCTGTCGCTCTATTTAGAACACAAGCTATAAGAGAACACGGGTTGCTTTTTGATTTTCTTTGAGTAAATGTGTACAGCAGGTGTTTTGTTCATGTTCATTCCATACAGACACACATGTGTGAATGATATATCTTCAGTGTTAGCTTGCGTATGTCTTCAGGTTTAGATTAAAAATCATGCATAGGCAGAGAAGTTTACTAAGCTTGCTTAACATTGCAGTATGTGGGTTCGGCATTTGTCTGCTGATTTTGATTACAGCTTCTTGTTAATACAGATCCTGGGAGGTAGCAAGTTATGGCTCAAGTATTTGGATTCCTGATATCCACATGGGAAACCTGAGTTGAGTTCCCAGCTCTCAGTTTTGGTCCATCCTTGTCCTGGGTCATTTGAAGAATGAACTAACAAATGGGACATAGGTGCTTTCTCTTTGCTTCTCAAATGTTTAAAAATACCTTTTTAAAGGGATGAGATATTTGGGTGTTTATATTACTATGAAATCTTCTGCTAATTTTGATGTCAGAAAAAGGGACTGTTTCCTCTGAGTTGTATTCCTGAGCCAGAGTATATGATTTGATTGTAAAAATATGGGATAAATTTCAGAATTTCAAAATCCGTCTGTTACCAGCTATCAAGCTAACAGCAGAGTAAATTTCTGCTTATTGCAAAGAATCAGTGCAATTAATTGGGTTTGTTCTTTAAAAAAAACCTGAAAATTTGATTGGTAAAAATCAACATTAATGTATATTGATCTAGTCAGCATATTAACATCAAACACAGGCTTCCAATTTCTCATTATTCTGATGGAGGTTGATGCTGTTTGATAAATGAAGTTTTATTTAGAACATTAATATTTATTTAAAATACAAAAAATTCCAACTGATATCATTGTGTTTAAGATCAGAGAATTTTTTTCTTAAAATTTTGTTTT
Organism: Ochotona curzoniae; assembly: GCF_017591425.1. NCBI lineage: Eukaryota > Metazoa > Chordata > Mammalia > Lagomorpha > Ochotonidae > Ochotona > Ochotona curzoniae. The sequence continues at coordinate 15,390,494 of NW_024466502.1, forward strand.
TAAGGATAAGAAAAGAAGGAATGATGTTGTGACCCACTGCTTGATATTCCTGGATCACATTATCAGAGTACCTGAATCCCAGCTGTCAGCTTCTGATCCAGCTGCCTGCTGATGTGCCTGGGAGAGCAGTGCAAGATGGATAAATTATCTGGGCCCCTGCCATTCACATGAGAGCCCTGGTTGGGGTTCCTGTCTCTTGGCTGGCCTGGTCCAGCCTTGCCCATTCACTGTCACTGTTGACTGCATCACTGGCTAGAACATCTATTTCTCCTCTGGTCTGTCTCTCACTCTGCCTTTCTACAAGCTAATTTAATCTTCAGTATATATTTTTTTTGCCAGTGGGAAGAAGAGTCACTTTTTGCTGGTTTAGAACCAGCTTTCAATTTTAAGTTATTTGTAAAAAACATTTACGTTAGAATCATGTAAGACTTACAGGAAACAATGTGTGGTAGTAGTACAAAGAGCTCTCACACACCCACAGCTCCTTTCCCTATGACCATCTTGTAACAGGTTTCTTGGTCACAATTAATAAAGTTACTCAGTTTTCCATGTTTTATGAAATTTCAGAATCATCCCAGCTTCTTGTGATCAACATTTTCTACTCAGTTACTTTTTCTTTTCTTTTCTTTTTTTTTTTAGTTTAAACTTAGGCCCGCATTTGGAATAGAGAGGGATATCTTTCTTCATTGACTTAACTACTCTAATACCTATAATAGACAGTGCCTGTATCTTACAGTTTCAGCTTTGGGTTCAGATAATAGATATTTGTGGATGTCTTCTAGAGTCAATAACATTCAAATGGGGAATATTTAAGTTGGGAATGGAAGGATGAGTAGGTGGCCACTGGTAGAAAGAGAAAATAAGGCATATGGAACAAAGTACACATCACTTGCTTAGGTATTCAAGAAATGGATAGTGCTACATTGTATAAATTATAAAGTATTTGAGAGGCTTAATGGCTCAGGAGCTAAATCCTCACCTTGTATTTGCCAGTATCCCATGTGAGCACCGGTTTGTGTCCTAGCTGCTTCACTTTCTGTCCAGTTCTTCTTTGTCTGGAAAAGCAGTCAAGGATGGCCCAAAGCTCCAGGACCAAGCAACCTTGGTGGAAGACCCAGAGGAAGCTCCTGGCTGTAGATAGGCTCAGCTCTGGCCCTTGTGGCAACTTGGGGAATGAACTGGCAGATCTTTCTCTCTGTCTCTTCTTCAGTCTGTAAATCTGGATTTCCAATAAAAATAACAAGGTGCAGTAGAATATATCCAGAAGTAGCCTCTTAAGCATAATTTGGATTTTAGGTCACCAAAACTTATTAAGACTGAGAGATACAAATATGGTAATCTTTTAATCCTTTTGAAACTAATTACAAAGTAGAAAAATTTACTTTTACTTTTCAATAGAAGATATAAATTAGATTCACATAAAGAATAGACACACAGGCATAGTTGCTCACACTTGCATTCTATCTTGTTTCTTTCCTGGACAGATTCCTGGAGAAGGAAGGCTTAGGGAATCACATTTGTCTCTAAGAGCAAGTTTGGAAGTCAGTGACTCTTATTAAGTTCATTGGTTGTGATTGGAGTGAGAATGAGGCCCCTGAAGAAGTTATAACGAAGATGAGGATAGGCAGATTGGCTGGGGCCTGGTTTTGGAAGTGCTTGAATGGCACTAAGCAGGACATTTGAGAGTACTGTAGGATTGTTTTCTGTTCAGGACCGTGTTACTGGAAGAAATTGGATAAACATGTGAGATGAAGTGATTAGAGCCTGGGGGACCAGTTATAAGGAGTTTGCCATATCAAAGAAATGGTGGCGTGAATTCAGGTCTTGTCAACTTAGACAGATGAAGATGTGTGAATGAGTCATTGCAAAGGTAAATCAGCAGAATGGGGCAACTAAAAGTAAGTGGTGCCACACAGCATTTCTCTTTCTTTTTGTGGCATTCACTTAACATATGCCATCCAGTTGCATCTATGTTGTTACATATGGGTGCAGGTCCTTGTTTTTAACACGGAATAATAATAATTGTGTGTGTGTATCACATTTATATGATCTAAAAAAGGATTAATAAAAGGTCAGACTCATAAAAATAGAATGGGATGGTGTCTGCTAGGGCACAGGTCCGAGAAGATGTGAAAATACCAAAGGGTATAAACTTTCACTTATCAGATGAAGTACTGAGAATCTAATGTACAACATGATTCCTATGGTTTTTTTTTTTAAGATTTATTTATTTTTATTGCAAAGTCAGATATATACAGAGAGGAGGAGAGACAGAGAAAGATCTTTCATCCAATGATTCACTCCCTAGGTGACCACACCGGCCGATGCTATGCCGATCCGAAGCCAGGAACCCAGATCCTCTTCCAGGTCTCCCACATGGGTACAGGGTCCCAAGGCTTTGGGCCGTCCTCGACTGCTTTCCCAGGCCACAAGCAGGGAGCTGGATGGGAAGTGGAGCTGCCAGGATTAGAACCGGTGCCCATATTGGATCCTGGTGCATTCAAGGAGAGGACTTTAGCCACTAGGCCACCATGCCAGCCCCATGATTACTATGGTTAATGATATTACCCTGTAGTTTGAAATTTGCTCAAAGCAGATTTTGTGACAAGAAACTGCAAGACGATGGTTATGTTAATGAACTTGATTATATTAACCATGAACCAAATATTTGGGAATAGTAATGTATTCAGCTTTGGAAAATTTTGCCTTTGATGTATTCCTGAGATAACCATAAAAGTCTAATAATAATTATGATTAGCATAACATTTTCCAACATTGAGATGCATGCTTCTTTTCTCAAGTTAGTAATGATGAAATTGAGGCATATTTAGGAAAAAGAAATTGGCCTAGCAGTGTGACTGGGAGTCACACACTGAATCTCTAATTCCAAAGCCTGTGTATTTGTACGTAGCCACTGCACTATTGTTCTCTGGAGCTTAGGAGGGATGCTGGGATACAGGTGGGGATTTGAGAACCATTAGTTTCTAATTAATCCCTAAAGTTGTGAAGGGAGATGAGTTTTCCTGAGGAGTGATCATGACCACAGAAAGCTGGCTAAACACATTTATACAACTTAAACAGAGTAAAGCAATTATAGACATTTAATGTCATGGAATGTTGTATGATTGCCTTACATTGATTTCCTGTTGCGAGGAAATGGTTTTCTGAAGGTAGTGATGTACCGTTGTGCAATGCAGTTTATCTGTCATGTATTCTTTGGGGATGAAGCCAATTTCAAAATGTGTATGATTAATTTTTTTTTTTTTTTTAAGAAAGAGACATGAAGAGGTGATCCTCTGATGGCAGGTTAAAAGGAAGGATTGGCTTAGATGAACTGTGTCTACTTCCTTGTAAAGTTACAACTATTTTTCTTCTTTATGCCACTTGGTATAGCTATGTATGTGCTATTGATCACGGTGAGACTAGGAATGTTAAGCTATATGAAATTATAATAGAAAAAGACACCCAACTTTTTGATATTACTGTAAGGCTAATTTAGAATTATTCTTTTTGGTACAAAATAAGAAATGTTTCACTGTTCCTTAGTGTTCCTTTTTATGTTTTTGAGGGTTTTAAAATAGTTTTCCCTGTGATTATAGAAGTAAAAACAGATTTTTAAGGATCCTAACATATGTAACACTTATTTATTTGTCACCAACCATGGTCTCAAATACGTTTCCCAGAACACAAAATCTTACATTGGGCACTGTTTTTTGGAAGGTCAAGAATGTTTTGGCCTTTCAGGATGAAGAAAGCTTTGTGAAAGTGGAAGTGTCTTGAAGGATAGGCTTTAAGAATAGCGTTTACGAGCCTTGATTACACAGCAGAGTCACTCAGGGCCTTCTTATAGTAATACTGAGGATTTCACTTCAGAAGATACTGATTTAGTTAGTTTGGAATCTAACATGGACATTCATATTGTAGGGAGCTTTAAACAATAGCACTTTCTTGTCTTTCAGTTCTGGACATTTGAAGTTCAAAGTCAACATGTAGGCAGGGCTCCACTCATTCCATTGACTTCAGAAACATTCATTCTCTGCTTCCTCTGACTTCCTGCGGCTGCAGTATCTGCTTCTGTGTTTACATGCCTTTCTTTTGTGTCTGGTTAACCTTCTTCTGCTGTCTTTCCTTAAGGTTGCTCTTTATTGGGTATAAGTCACACTATGGTTATTCAGGAGGCTGTCTTCTTAGAAGCCCAAATAAATTCCAAAGTTCTCTTTATAAATTAAGTAATATAGTTCCTGCTGCTGGGGACTGAATTGCCCTTCTCACCCTAAAATCCATTTGATGAATTGCTAGTAGTGTTTGGAGATGGCAACTTTGGGAGGTTGTTATGTTTAAATAAGTTCTCAGGGCTTAAGCATGATATATGTTTTGGGGGGCCAATATTCAACTCACTGCAACTGGTACTAGCTGAAGCTCTTTGAAAAGATTTTCACTTTTATAGCTTAGCATTAAAGAAAAATAAATGTCATCAGGCTAATTTTCCTAATGTTAGCATAAATTTATAGTCATTGCTATTTTTAAACTCCCCATGAGATTCTAATAAATAGTTGAGCTAATATGCATGATTGAATAATCATATATGATTTTTAAAAAAATTTTATTGGGAAGGCAGATTTACAGAAAGAGAGAAGAAGATCTTCCATCTGCTGGTTCACTCCCTAAATGACTGAAATGACCAGAGCTGAGCCAATCCAAAGCTAGGAACATTCTGCTGGTCCTCAAAATGGGTTCAGGGTCTCAAGGACTTGGCCCATCCTCTACTGCTTTTTCAGGCCACAGACAAGGACTGGATGGAAATTGGAGGAGCCGAGACACAAATGAAGGCCCATATGTGATCTAGGCACTTGCAGGCAGAAGATTATCCAATTGAGCAATTGGACTGGCCCCTGTAAGTCAGAATGTTGCACGCTATCACATTTTACTAAAGAGCTTCAAAGACAGAGGCAGCCAGATGGAGCAGTGAGAGATGTGTGGAGCTTCAAGGGCGTCTCAAGTCCTGTCTTCTCCTACTGGACTTGCACTTCTTACTGGAATATCATGCTATGCATCATTGCAGATTTTGGTGGCAAATTCAAATTGCTAAGATTCATTTTATATTCCAGAGAGTGTTATAGTGTATAGAACAGAATTCATGGAATACAAACACTTTTCCTTTTTACTGTTAAGGGACAGCCTACTAAGTACTTTTATTGGGCAGTCTATTTCTATTACTAAACATGACTTTTTTCTTTTATTTCAAAACAATCAATTAATTAGCTATTTTGAGAGGCAGAATAATAGAGAAGAGCCATCATTTAAATCAACACTCTGATATGGAACACCAGCATTGCCCATAGTGGCTTAAGCTGCTTCATTGCAATCTTGGCAACTTGGTATATATTCTTGTAGGTTTTATTGTCATGAAGACTATGCAAACCATGTCATCTGATTCCTTTTCTTTCCCCAGAGTGCCTTTCACTTCTTGTTCCTCCACAGATGACACATCAGTTGTCTTAGTTCCTTGCTCCTGGCAGCCAATGTTGTGGTCCATGGACTTAGTGGGAATTCAGAGCTACCTGGAGGGGCCTGGTCATAGCATGAGGAACATTGCCTGCATCAGTCTTGCTTAGGCTATTACTCATGCAGTGTTCATTGATCACCTGTTACACAGGAGGCATTTGGGATGCATGAGAAGAGAGAGGACAGATGCCGTCTTTAATGGGTTGACAAATATAAGGTGATGTGTAAGAGAATTAACCGTGATGGGAGTTGTTGAAGAATAATGAGGACAATGAAAGTGACTGTAAGTGGACAAACACTTCTGTAGTACAGTCAAGAGTATTTCTGCTGGTGGAGTAATGGGGGGAGGGTTGAGGCTGAAACTGAGAAATTGAGGATACCATTGTTAAGCCTGTTAAATGAGGACTCAGAAAAGTGTCTTGCAGGCAGAGAAGGGAGAGGGATTCCTTTGCTCTGGAAGGAGGAAAAGAAGGTGGCCAGTGTGGCTGGAGCATTGTGAGGGATCAGAAGGATGGGTGAGACAGGGTTATTAGGGTGGGCAGAAGACAGGACCTACAGAGATTTTTCATTCACAGTGGTTTCAAGTCTAGATTTTGTTCTCATAGGAATGGGAAACTACTGAGAAGTGGTTTCTGATCCATCTCTCTTAAGCATGTCCAAATGATCAAGGTGGTAAGTCCGACAGAGGGTACTTGCCAGATGTATTGTTGGGAGCTTCCAAACACTATGCAGATTGAAAACACACGTTCATTAATGATACATATGTAGAGTTGCTACTGCATGCTGTGATGCATGAGGTTGCATGGCCTATTTGTACATACTGGGCAGACAGCAGACATAGAAATGCTGGGAATTTTAGCACTGGATTAGAATTACCTACAAGAGACTGTGAAAATTGAAAAATGTTTTGACCCATCTCTAGTAGCTTAGAATAAATTCTAACTGACCAAAGAAACAATGCATATAGGGCTTTAAAAAAAATCCCATTCTTTCATATGTAATGCAATACATTGGTTAAGTTCTTTAATATAGTAGAGGCCAAAACGAAGCACACACAGGAGAGAGAGAGAAAGAGAGAGAGAGAGAGAGAGAGAGAGAGAGAGAGAGAGAGAGAGAGAAATATAGTAGGCAAGCCAAGACAATTTACATAAAACACAATGGAAAGTGGCTGAGAAGAGGACAATTTTGGAAAATGATCTCCCCAGGAATGCTGCCAAGATAAGTGGCAGTATATATTGATTATATAGACCTGTCATGGATTGATTTAACCAGTCATTCTGAGAACTGAATTGGATTTTTCTTCCTGAAATGATGTTTTTGAAGCTGTGCCAAATGCAGTCTCTCTCCACACCCATTCTGCTTTCAGCCTTAATAGTTCCCAGCCATTTATAATATTGGTCACAGGAATGTCTTTCTCTATGCCTAGAGCATAGAGAACATTACATCAGTTTCCAAGAAGATTTCCTTCACTTTTTCAATATTAAGTATTCTAAAATAGTGAATATATCATAAAAGGCACAGATGAGATATAAAGGCAAAAAATATCATTATATGCATCATGAATAGGTAATTATATAATTATCCTCCAAACATTGAGAACAATAGAGGGTGCTAGAATAGGTTTTAAAGTATTTATTTATGCACTCAGAAGGCAGAGTTACATGGAGAGAAGAGAAGAGAATCTTTCATTTGCTGGTTCACTTATCAAAAGATTGCAATGACCTAAGCTGGGCCAGGCTGGACCCTGGAGCCAAGAGCCCCATTCAGGTCCTGCATGTATGTGGCAGAGACCTAGGCATTTGGGCCATATTCTGCTGCATTTCCGGTTACATAAACAAGATGTTGGATCTGAAAGAGGGCAAGTAGGACATGAACTGGCACTCTTAGAATACTACACATAGAATGCTAACTTTGAAAGCAGGTTTTTTTTTTTTTGAAAGCAGGTGCTTAATGTGTTGAGCTGCTGTGGGCTAAGGAGTTGATTAACACTCATTGGGCTGGGCAGGAATAGGATCTGGGCTTGTTGCTAAAAAACACCTAGACTAATTGGAATCATCTGTATCCAATATCCTGGCTAAATTAGGGCTGGGGTGGTGATGGGGTGGGGGGTGGGAAACAGCATATAAGGAGAGGTGAGGGAGCAATAAAGAGACTTCGGAGAGACTTCTACCATCATTGGTCTCCTATTGGTGCTTCGTCCCCAGACCCTCTCCCTGTCCGTGTTACTGGCTCTGCTGCTCAGAGCAAATGGCGCATAACGTGGGGCACAGCATGAAGGATAATCTGAGGGACCCTTGGACCTACAAAAGTAAGTTTAGAATTAAAAATTTTGCAGGGGCATAAGTGATTTCCTCCTCAGACCTTCTCCCTGTCCTGGGACATGAGGGACAATCTGAGAAATCCCTGGAATTCTGGAGGAGCATTAATGATTTCATCCCAAGACCCTCTCCCTGTCCTGGGGCACGATGGATAATCTGAGGGACCACAGAAATCCAGAGGCAAGCTTAGAATTAAATATTTTGCATGGGCATAAGTAAAAATTATCATGGGGCAAGAACTCGCTAAAGTGCAGATGATTAAGGGAATCAGAGATCTGCTCCAGTCACAAGGCACCAACATTAAGCTGAAGGCCCTGCAGAGTTCGTTGAAACTGTCTGCGAAGTATCCCCATGGTTTGCTCTCCTTGTAGCCACTTTTTTTCCTCTGGTGCTTGGTAAAAAATGCTTTGTCATCCTTCAAGCAGTGCTGCAACCCTTCCTTGAAAAATTATCTGTAAGAAGGGGGAGGGAGGTACAAACCAGAGTAAGAAGGCAAAAGGAACCCCAAACCAGAGTAAGAAGACAGAGGGATGCCCAAACCAGGGTAAAAAAGGAGAAGGAACCCCAAACCAAATGAAGTCTGGAGAAACTGCATGAAGAAGATTCGTGGTCCTCTTCTGAGGAGGAAGGGGAAGGGCATGGAAGTGAGTCATCTGAGTATCCTCCACCCGTAGAGCAAGTGCCCAAATAGCGAATGCTGAGCAGAAACCTCTTTTGGCCAGGCACGAAGCCCTCTGTGCCACCTGTGCCATCGATGCCATTAAATCTGGGCGCAGCTGTGAAAGACTTGCAGGAGCAACTTCAGCATGTCTCCCTTCAGTTGAGGTAGGAATGGCAGATGCACTGCCAGGGCTTGCGTTGCACGGACCCTGCTTTCAACTTCCCTTTCAGCTGTGGAACGTGAAGTACAGCAAGTGCAGGAGCAGGGAGACCCTGAGGCAGCTGCCCTTGACAGGTGCTTTGCCTTCCCGGTGGTTGAGGTAGAGGATCAGCAGGGGCAGAGAATCAGGCAACACGTGGTGCTATCCTTTAAGGACATTAAGAATCTGAGGAACGCTGTTGCCACGTGTGGCCCATCAGCCCCCTTTACTGTTTCCATGATGGAAGCCTAGGCACATACTAATTAGACCCCACCCCATTGGAAGCTTGGCTGAATGCTTTGCTCAGACAGCAATTCTTGGGATGCTGATTCTGTTAGCCAGGCCTTCTATTGCTGACAGCTGGCTGCTTTTGATTTATCCAGACTTCCATTACCTGACCCTAAGTTTTCTGTTGCCTGGTTGCCCAATTTTTAAATATCTTTATAAAATGATAAGAAAAGGTCAAGGAAAAAAGAGTGATTTTACAGAACTTGTTCTCTAGGCTTGCAAATTGTGCCTTGGAAGGTCTTTTGTTGTGATAAATGTTTAGCAAGCTAACTTCATCTGCATATCCATGGCAACTTTTGGGAATTTAGAATTCGAAGAAGATTTTTGTCTCTTGTAACTCTTAAGGTTTCATTTGTGATATTTTCAAAAATGTGAAATTTTATCACAAATACTTTGGCATACTAATGCACTATTAAATTATTTTAAGGTACAAGTTAAATAAATGTGATATTCATTGTATACAAAGCATTTTTATATGTTAAAGTGATTCTGGTCTTTTCGAAAGTTATCAAAATTCTCACTGCTTTAAATTGGTAAAGGTTTTGTATTTGTTTTAAAGGTATTTGAGTGATGATTTCATGTCAGCGAGTCTAATCTATAATGTTTGTTTCAGATGTTTTTAGCCCTCCTTAAAAGCATCCTAGAATTCAAAAGTTTCAAATTCTAGGTAATCCCTTGGTATTTTTTCAAGACCTCAAGAATACCAACGGATTTATCTCTCATTTTGTGGAGTCAATTAATCAGGTTGATTGAATTATATTAAGATTATTTACAAATGGACGTGACACACATCCCAGAGTTTGGGATGCTAAAGTATGTGCATGTTACTGTCAATACTTGCTCTGGATTTATTCTAGCTATTCCACAGACAGGGAAACAAGTCAGGCATGCTCTAGCCCATTGCTATGCATGTTTTTCCATATTGGGTACTCCCAAAGTTATTAAAACTGATAATGGCTCCTGCCTTGTCAGCAGTAAGTTTTGTAATTTTGCTGCCTCCCGCCATATACAACTAATTACAGGCATTCCTTATAATCCTCAAGGACAAGGTATTGTGGAAACGTCTCAACCATGCTATTAAGGATTACCTTATTAAAACAAAAAGGGGGGAGTATAACACTCCGTGAGATCATTTGAACCTTGTATTATTTATCTTAAACTTTCTAACATTGGATGCTGAGGGACGGTCAGCAGCAGATCATCATTGGAATCCATTTCAGAAGCAGAAGGGTTACGTGATGTGGAAGGATCCCTTGACTGGTCAGTAGCAAGGCCCAGATCCCATCCTCATATTGGGGCAAGGATCGATTTGTGTTTTCCCAGAAAAAGTAAATGGCTCATGGTGGATTCCTGAGAGGCTTGTCCAGCAAGCTCCTGCTGCTGAGTCTTGTGTGAAAGCTGCAGTACTGGCCATGGTGATGGCATTTGAGTCGGAAGATCGACAGGCCAAGCAAGTATATTGGGCCTTTGTTAAGCACCCCTCCTTTTGTCTTCTTCCTGTGAGCACCAATGTCCTGATATTTCCCGCCGATTTCTCCTTAAATCAGACTACCAGACGGCCTAGTGTGCCGCCCTGGATGTTGGGGGTCTAGCCTTCCCTTTATAAATAGCTCAATTTCTGCCCGCACTTTTTCTTATCATTCCCCTGTTAGTACTACAGGGAAAATACCCATAACAACTCTTATGCAATAGAATTAAGCTAAACATCTCCTGTCAAACTTGTTAATGCAGTTACTTTGAATAAGAAGAGATACAAAAATATGATTTAAACTAAATTTACCAGTATTTGTTTAAGGGATAAGGGTCAGAATCAGGCTTTAGAGTAGCATGTACTCTCACTGGTTTATTGTCACTGGATTATGGAATAGGACACAATAGAACTCTTGTCATGAATCAAAAAGTTATGGTAAAATAGCATACACAGAGCAGGCTTCACAGCTCAGTAGGTTGAGACATCACTTATGAAGCCCACCTTCCATACAGAGTCCCTGGGATGAAATCAACCTCTGCTTTCAGTCCAGCTTCATGCTGATATACTTGGTTGGGAGTCTGTTGAGAACAACAAGAGAGACAAGGCTTCCTCCCAAAAAATCACAATGTGGTGGTGGGAGGAGTAAGCCCTCATGGGGAATGCTGTGCAGGCCACTGTTGTGAGCAGGGAGAGGGAGATCCACAGGAGCCTTCCAGACGCATACACCTATGTCCCTGAGTGATTCGTCTTTAAGATAGGAGTCGGAATATCTAGTCGCCATCTCCTGTACACAGTGGCTACATGCTGACATAGCTATGCAGAGATTTGCATTCTGGACTGTGTTTTAATTGGATGAACAGGTCCCTGTGACATTTGGAAGGCTCTGAGTCTCATTCCCCCAAAGGAGATTGGGAAAGCATGTGGGGGGGGGCATGGCTTGGTCTGTCCACCCTGGTTACAAACTGTCCTACACAGTTGTACTTGGAATGAGGAGGGACAAGGGATCATCAAAGCAGTGGGCATAAATTCATGGAGTATTTTGACAAAATGGATCTGTGTTGGTTTTAATAGAAGTTTTTATTGTAGAAAAATTAGGACATCAGTACAAGCATGTCTAACAGAGCTCTTTATTTTGGAAAAACCTTTTGATTGTTACAGATGTTTTATAGGCCATTATTCTGTGAGCTCTGAACTCTTCAAAATCTATTCCTTTCAACCTGAGCCTTCATCTCTTTATTCTTCATCTCCTATTTCTCCTTCTTTAGAGTGATGCACATTGATGCATTTTATGCAATTCAAATTACTAATATTATAAAGTAGTACAGTTAAATTTTCTAGGCAGGATCTGGAAAACAATTTGACTATCTAAAAATGTACCCATGGAGCAGGGGTTGAACCCAGTGGTTCAAAAGTCCATGTACCAAACCAGAATGCCTCCCAGGGTTTAGGGTTTTTCTTTCTTATCAACGCAGGCTCTGGGGGCAGCAGTGTTGACTCAACTGAATCTTGATTTCTGGTTAGGCACTGGGTCAGTCTCAGCTTTGCAGGGTTGTATAGGCTCTTCCCTCTCTTTTTCTTCAAAGAGATACTAAGAGTGTTGAAAAATGTATTTATGTTTTTACTGCAGACACAGTGGCCAATCTGAGTGTCACCTAGCTACATCAGAGTAGAATTTGGAATAATTTCAGTCAATCTTTTCCTGTGCCATTCACTCTTAGCCAAGATAAGTTGGATGAAACAGTTAGATATTTCTTTTCCTTCAAATTAATGGTGCTTCCAGTGACCAGTTTGCCAACTTCTTAATGACAGAAGGATTTAGTGGCAGTGTTGGGGTTAAACACCCCCCCCTTCTTTTTGGGGTTAAACACCCCCTCTTCTTTTTTCCCCTTCCAAAACTCAGAGCAAACTTTTGATTGACAGGATAATGTGTGTCAGAGGCAGAAAATTTCAGTAATTTTCATTATTTTACAAAACGCAGTCTAACTATTGTATTAAATGCTGTAAGGCTGAGTAACACTTTGCTTTCTAAAGCTGATTTACTAACTGCTTTTTATAACTTCACTAAAGAATGCAGCCTTTTCATATATTTGAGCAAATGGATTAAAAAAATAGATGTAGAGAGCAAACATCTATATTTAGGCCAAATGCAGTTGTTATTGATGTTAAAAATAGCATATAGGGCCCAGTGTCGTAGTCTAGGGCTAAAGTCCTCACCTTTCATTCGCCTGGATCCCATATGAGCACTGGTTTAATGTTGGTGGCCCTGCTACCCATCCAGCTCCCTGCTGGTGGCCTGGGAAAGCAGTCAAGGATGGCTCAAAGCCTTGGGACCCTGCACCCGTGTGGGAGACCTGGAAGAAGTTCCTGGCTCCTGGCTTTGAATTGGCCCAACACTGGCCATTGCGCTCACTTGGGGAGTGAATCATTGGATGGAAGATCTTCCTCTCTGTCTCTCCTCCTCTCTGTATATATCTGACTTTGCAATAAAAATAAATAAATCTTAAAAAAAACATACAAAGGAAAGATTATTTTGATATGTGATCTTTAGCATAATTTATCCTGAATTTTCTATGATAAAATTCAGGCTAGCATTTTTTTAGTCTCCTTCCAAATGGTTTTGTAAGTCTAATTCCACAATTATGCACATGCATACATGTTCACATATTTTTGCGTATGAGGATCAATGAGTTGACTAAGCTGAAATTTCTTTGAGTATGTCTTGCATTATTACAAAACAATTCATTAATTTGGCTCATTGACTTAGGTTACGAATTAACAGATAAGTTCGAAAACATGTAACAGATGGTTTAAAACAAATATAATAAGGAAAAGACTAGGCGACGTTATTAGTATTATATGAACAAGAGTTCTTTAACTTTTTTATGTATTAGCATGTTTTTGCATATTGAAAAGCATAACAGGTGTTGGATACACCTGGAGTTTTTAATATGTGGCTTAAGCTGTCAGCTGAGGCTGTGTTTCCTATGTAATTTGTGTCTGTTATTTTAGCACAGTTATTTAGGACACTCATAGCTCCACAAATGAGCAGGTTCTGTGTATGAATATGTGCATATAAGTTTTTTTTGTGTGTAGTTTTGCCTATGAACCCATGGAATCTGTTCTACTTGTGTTAATATTGCATTAACATGAGAATTGTGTGCAGGCAACTACCATACATTACTTTGTCCCCAAGAATCTAATGTGTTAATAAAATCCTTTAAAAAAATGAAACACATAAAAATTTGAGTTTGTAAAAATGCTCTAAACTCCAGTCCTTAGAATTAAGTCCTGTCAGAAAAAGTTCTTGCCAGACCTCAACTGTATCCAGGTTCTGACATTGTAAAGTTACCTTTCATTTTCTCCGAAGCAGAGTAATGGTGTTGATATTGAGGTGTCAATGGGAATAAATATAGGTTTGCTCTTGTAAAACTACAATTTAATAATTACAATTCCTGTTATTATAGGGACAATAATGCACTTAGTGTTTTTTTTCTCTAAAACGGTTAAAGACATTGTTACATTATCAAAAGTAGCATTTTCAAAATTGCACACAATGATACATGTTCCTCTGAAGGCATTTTATCAATGGCAATTGATTCAACCTACAAAGCAGATTTAATAATGACTGCCTTGCTAAGTACATGTCACAGTGAAGTTCCCAAACCAGCGATCTCCAAATAAATGGGCATTTTCTCTGTGATACCTATGCTTTAGAGTATGCCTTAAAATCTAAGGTGATCAAAACAATGTTAATTTAAGTTGCCAAAGCTAAACCATGGTAATATAAATGTATCATATTTATACACTCCTGGAACTCCCTTTTAGCTTACCCTTCTATTTGAATGTGGAAGTGCCAAGAAATTGTATTGACATATTCTCTTTTTTTCTAGTCATATTTTTCATAGGACATGCATTGATATTACTTCCATAAATATGCTCTCAATTTACACTCAACTTATATGAAGAATTTATACTCTTTGTAACAGGGAAAGACAAGTAAAGTGTTATAGTGAAATATATAATCAAAGGTGTTTTTTGTAGGGCTTTGGGAATTTTGTTCAATTTTCAGGTTTCTTGACATTTTTTTATTGCATATATTTACATTTTTATTACAACAGTTTTTAAAAATGGTTCATTTATTTTTATTGGAAAGACAGATATACAGAGAGGAAGAAAGACACAGCGATCTTCTGTCCACTGATTTATTCCCCAAGTGGCCACAATGGCCGGAGCTGAGCTGATCCAAAGCCAGAAGCCAGGAGCTTATTCTGGGTTTCCCATGCATTAAAACCATGACACCAATCACAGCATGAAGTACATTAAGTTACAGTCCATTTTAACTCAGATCAACTGTGATAGCAACACTGTGTACATAGCATAGTCCAACTTCTGACAAGTAAAAAAAAAATCTGTTGGGCCTGGCGTGATAGCCTAATGGCCAAAGTCTTCACCTTGTATGTTCCAGGATCCCGTGTGGGTACCGGTTTTAATTCCAGCAGTCCAACTTCCCCTCCAGGTCCCTGCTTGCAGCCTGGAAAGCAATTGTGGATGGCCCAAAGTCTTGGGTTCCTGCACCCATGTGGGAGACCCAGATGAAGCTCCTGGCTCCTGGCTTTGGATGAACTAAGCTCCAGCTGTTGTGTAGTGAATCAGTGGATGCAAGATCTTCCTCTCTGTCTTTCCTCTTCTCTGTATATCTGACTTTGCAATAAAAATAAGTAAATATTTTAAAAAGAAAAAAAATAGAAAAAAATTCCTCATTTAGATGCACAGCTTGATTCATTTACTAACTATACAGATGTGTGGACCCTCCAACAGTCCAGTTGTACCTCATTTATATTATATATCATTTGTTCCAGTCATTTGCTGATTCTTACTCCTTTTTCTTACTCTGGGTAGTTTATCTGTTAGTATTAAATTTTTATATTCTTCATCATCTTAACAAGTTTATATGAATGAAATCATATATTTTCTCCCGTGTGTCTGACTCCCTTTATTTACTGGTAGAATTAATCAACATTGTGTTTTTTTTTGGGGGAGTTCATTTTGAGTATGTATGCATATATTAGTGTTTGGGTATTCACTAAGCTTTAAACATATTTATTTTTCTTGAGGAGAAAGAGAGAGAGAGGGAAGAAGGGAAAGAGGTGGCTGTCATCTGTTGGTTTAACTGCAGCTGAACCAGGATAACATAAGGAGCTAGGAACTCAAATGGAACTGCCTTGCTCCTGGTTGGGTCCCAAGTACTTGAAGCCCCAGCTGCAGCCTTTCCGGAAGTGCGTGAGCAGAGGGCTGGGATTGCAGCCAGCTAGAGCAGGCACTTCAATCAGGTGTTTCCATTGCAGACGTGGCATCTTACACAATGCCTCGTTTGCTGAATGGAGTGCCATTGAGCCACACATATTCTAAAGAATCTGTTCACCCGGAAGTCTGTCAGCTGATGACTGCGTGAGGAAAATGTTACACAATGGAATACTCCTAAGCTGCACAAAGAGTGAAATTCTGAATTTTGCAATAACATGGATACGACTGTAAAGCATCACGCCCAGTGAGATATACTGATACCTTCAAAGGACAAATATCACGTTTCCCATGTTCTATGACAAGTAATATAGAGAGCACAAAAGATTGTATGTAGGTGAAATTGACATTGTGAGATTGTTATTCTTGCAGCCTTATCTATGCTCTTAAAGAACAGTATTTTTCTCTACTTACTCTTTGTTGAATACTTCGTAGAGGGTTAAGTTTGGGATTATAAAATAAAGTATGTTATTGCAAAGAAACAAAAGAAAAAGAAGAAAGCAAGGAGCAGGAAGGAAGGACAGGCGGGACAAAGGGCAGGGTGGGAAGTGCAGCACGGCCCTTAATTCTGTATGAAATAAGTGAAAGCTGTTTACCTTATGCCAATGATCTGAAATAAGAACTTTTGTGTGATTTAGCAGTAAGTTTTTTTTCTTCTGAGATTTAAGCAATCGCTTTCCTCCAACATATGAGCTAATCATATTTCAGGTAAGAAACAGTGTTGTTAGTTTAAGCATAGCTCATAATAATGTTATATTACTTTCCTAGAAATTAGAGCTTGGTTAAATTATTTTTTACATGACCCAAATCAATATTTTGACCTAGAGCAACGTAAACCGAGAGGATTTCTAGAATGATTTCACATTTGATTCTGCTTAGTAAGTGGATGATTTCACAGAATTGTGTTTTCAAACTTGTCTGTGTGTGATCCTCCATTCACGATGCTGACTATTGTTATAAGGTTATTTTTCAATGATATCACTTATTTCTAATATATGTCATTCATTTCTAATTATGTTTATGACTTCTTTAGAATAGTGGCAGGACACTTGAATAGTTGAGGATTTTAAATCTCAGGGCTTAAGTGCTTTAAGTTGTAAGCTTTTAGATTTTCTGAATGCATGCTGGTGCTTTTGATCCAAATGCTTACTCCTGAAGCATAAGCCTCTGCATGTTTTATACAGTTTGTTTCAACCTGCAGAGAAAAATTCCTCCCACAGTCTGTTTTAATGCCAAAAATGAAATGGTATATATTATCTAGGTATTGGATTTTATCCATATGAGGAGAAAAACATCCTGAAAATGTATCATTATCTAGAGTACTGAAAATAGACAAAAGCATTTCCTATGAAAATCATTGCGGAGTCAGAATCACAATGCTTGGTGCTGGTTGGTGAAGATTAAACATTGAGTCTTATTCTCCCTGGTATGACTGTCTTTGAATCGAGTTGTAGAACATCTATGAAATCCATTTGCTAAAATTGCTTGTTCACATTCCTGAAGATTTCAAAGAAAAACTAAATTTTAAACTTTATTTGGGTGTTTAATTTCTATAATTCAGAAAAAGTAGAGGCCTTACTAGAGCAGAGATAAGTCTGTTGATAAGCTAGCTGTGCCAAGGCACAGGAAGACCAAGAATTCTTTACAGAGTAAAAGGCCACATTTGTTTATACAAACATGGCCAAGCCATTTCTTTGAAGCCATTTTAAAATGATTGCCAAGCTTTTTTTCAGCAAGGAAATTCCATAGGCTGAATATTGGAAATTGTCCATATGTTTTATAAATTCAAAAATATGTACTATTTCCTATGGTATTTCCAATATCCTCTGCTTACAACTTGCGAGCCGTGTTTCAGATAGCAAGGTATGACTGTCACATTTGTTAATTGCTACACAACCAAAACATTTTATGTTTGTATGCATTATTATAATGTTTCAAGCTTACTAACTTTATTTGAATACTTTGCATTAGTTAGTGCTTCTAATTTTTTCTATTTTAAAAAAAATTATTTTTCATTGGAAAGGCAGACATACAGAGAGAAGATACAGAAAGAAAGATTTTTCATCTACTGGGTCATTCCCAAAGTGATTGCACCAGAGCTGAGCTAATCCAAAGCCAGGAGCCAGGAACTTCTTCTGGGTCTCCCACAAGGGTGCAGGGTCCCAAGGTTTTGGCTATGCTCTACTACTTTCCCAGGACATAAGCAGGGGCCTGGATTGGAGATGGAGCACCTGGGACATGAAATGTTACCCAACGTGGTTATCCCAGTACTTTCATGGCAAGGATTCAGCCACTAGACTACAGCATCAGAACCCATTTTTTTCTATTTTGTTTTAATCTTCTCCAAAATAAATATATTTGTATTATCTAAAACTTTCTGTGTGGCAGTAGAAATATGTTTATATCTTGGTCCTTTCAGTATTGTTACAAGGCACATCATAAATGAAAACTTAGACATTCACTATTTTCTGTTAGAACTAAATCACTTTTACAGAAGAGATAAAGGAACAGATGCTAATAATAGTGTTTATTCAGCATATCTTTAAGGTGCAGCTTACAGTATCATAGATTCAACTTTATAAGTTGTAATTTACTAAGAACCACTGCACAAGTTGTAATTTACTAAGAACCGCTGCACCAGTGGGCTGTGATTAAGATTCTCCGTGAGCTATAGTGGTGGTGTTTGCTGGACAATTCTTCTTCCCTTGACTTAGATGATTGAGTCACCCAATGTGGACTTTTATTTTTTCCATCTAATTTCCATATCTGAATAAAATTTCATTTGAAACAGTGTTGCAATAAACAATGGTAATGGGCTGATTTTTGTTCTTTTTATGGAGTCATAATAGTAGGTTGTTTTCTGATATGGAAAGTGTGCAATCAAATGACAATTAGTGTAGAAATACTGTGGGCTTTTAAACCTATACCACATGTTTATATCAATGATTTTTAAAAAGAATTACCTGTTTACTTATTTGAAAGGCAGATTAAAAGAGAAAAAACTGGAGAGAGAGAGAGACAAAGACAGAGACAGACAGAGAGGCAGATATTTTCCGTATGTTGGGTTATTTGCCAAATACTCAAAACAGCATGGGCTGGTCCAGGCTGGTGTTAGAATCCAGAAATTTCATTTTGATCTTCCAAGTTAGTGTCAGAATTAAAGTTCTTTTGCTTTTCTGAAATGTTACCAGGAAGATGAATTGCAAGCAGAGTGAGACTTGCTCCCATACACTTTGAGATGGGATGTGTACTTTGAAAGCTTTTTGTGCAAAGGCTTAATTCCAATCCTATGAAGGAGCTTTCCACTTTTAAAGGTCAACAGTAGAGATCCCAGCTGTTCAAACTATGTTATTGACAATATCCCATGTCATGGTGTAGTAGGCTGAGCTTCCACTTTTGGTACTGGCATTGCATTTGTTTGCCAGTTGAAGTGCAGGCTACTCCATTTCTGATGTAGCTCCCTGCTTATGGCTTGGGAAAGCAGCAGAGGATGACTTAGTGCTTGAGCTCCTGGACCCATTTTGGAGACCCAGAGGAGGCCTCTGGCATCAGGCTTTAGATCAGCCCTCTGGCTTCAGATATTGCCCAGCCTTGTGCCTCATGGCCATTAGGGGAGTGAACCAGTGGATGGAAGATCTCTTCCTCTTTATCTCTTCTTTCTGTAACTTTCAAATAAAAATAAGATAGATCTTTAAAAGAGAAAAAAAAATCCTGATGCCAGTACCTGAAGTATAGAGGGCACATTTTGTTGTTTATTTTGGTTTAGGACCAGGGTCCCTTAGTCCTAGATTATTCATACCTCTAAACTGGAAATGGAGATCGTGAAAGGCTATACTGGGTGGAGATGTGCAGTTAAAGGCAGAAAATATAATAATTATGGGAGTCTGGGCAGCTTTGTGGCTGTCTTCTTCAATGTGCTGTCTTGCATTTCTTCAACCTGAGGTTTAAAGAACTTCTGTGAAAGAACGCCTGTGGCATCGCTTTGTAAGAAAGGTGGGGGGTTGTGAGAATAGGTTTTCTAGATCTGATTGGACATTTAGAACCAGGAATGGAAAAGCAAACCAGAAAAGAAGCCCAATTTGAAAGCAATAAAACACATTGTGTTTAAATAGTCCATTTTCAATACTTGTAGTTTTTATAGGATTTTGCTGTAGATGCTCTGAAAAAAAAAAACATAGAATCAAAAGTACTGTTCCATGGCTTATGACGAAAGCAAAAGATTAAAAAATAAACGAATAACCAGGTTATAAGGTAAATGCGCCTATTGAGCAAATACCCTTATATCCTGAAACCTAAGAGAGCATACAGGCATTTCTTCATTCAGAATGTACATGTAAAATCAAGGCAGACTAGCATTTTGAAATTGTTATCACTGAATTTACATCATGAAATAAGTTTTAGAACAAAACTAGGGCTGTGGCTAGATTTAACATAAACTGTCATTTCTGAATTTTGGTTAATGCCGTGTCAAAAGATTATGTGTAGTCTCTTAAATGTAAAGACACCGTTTTCAGTAGGTAAGATTTAGGACATCTGAGGGCAATGTAACAGTAGATAAGGTGGTGATGTTATTGATGGCAGTCGATGTGTGCTGCGAAAATAAACACCGATTTACTAAGGATGACAGCATGAGGTACCAAAAGACTGTAACAATAGTCTTTACAGTAAGAAAATGCAATTTCCCCATGCTGTGTTTTATGCCTAGTTTTATACGACTACTGCATTATACAAATTAATATTTAATGCAGTTCAACATCATACTTGTCAAAGAGTAGTACAGGGTATAAACCATTGCAAAATCACACATCTTTCTCTATTTGATAGAGGGTAATATCCTATTTCTTCCTCCTTGTCATTGTGGCTGCTTCAAGCTCTGGAGTTCTCTGACCAGCAAGCTCTGTTTTGCTGCCAACATTATTATGTAAATCAAACTGACCCAGAGAAAGTGAAGGGAAAGCAGTTTGTTTTTCTTTTTCTTTTTCTTTTTCTTTAACCTTCCCATCCTCCCCCCAGCATTCTGGGAAAAAGTGCCAGGGATTATCTAAGAGTGGTCTACATATGGAAGGATTGAGATAACACATTGGAATGAAAACATGGACTTCTATTCTTGTTTCTTATTAAAATTTTTATTTTGAATTATGACTTCAAAGAACAGACTATTACAATAACCCAGAAAGATTTCCCCAGCCTTTTTTTTTCTTCTCTAGTCTTCTATGTTTGTGGCTTGGTTACAGGACAGCAGATGGGCAGGTCAAGGAAATAATTGAATAAACTCCTTTGACTTAAAGGGAAAGGACTTTCTCTGTTCATAGAGAAGAGTCATGACTTTCAACAGGCATCCTGTTCTTAAGAGGTGGATGGCAGTCCCATTTGTTCCTAAACTCATGGGGGAAACAAACTTTTTTTTTACTACTGTTTAATTTTAGTACACATAGCTGTTTTTTCTTACATTCCTGGTAAGTTGTTGCTCTGTGAGACCCAGCTGGCCTGTGTTAAAGCAACCACTGACACATCACTTTATAATCAATTCTAGGCACCATAGTGATGCAAAGTTTGTAATTGCCGTTTTTTCACTTCTCCTTTCCGCAGTTCTTTTGACATTTTCATCTGCATTTTCACTGCCCCTTGTCAGCCCTAATGCATGCTCTAACTAGGCAAATTTTCAGCTGGAAGTACTTATTTCTTTCCAGAACAACTTATTTTCTTTTTGTTAAATATTAAAGGAAAACTATTATGGACATTTTAAATCAGTTTTGTTATTCTTGACCAAAGGCTTCTGTCATAATCGACAAGATCTCTAGTATTTCCTGGCACTAAATATGATTGGTAAGGAAGTATTATGGGTGGGAGTTTCCTTCCTATCTATCACACATGTGGAGTGTTAGGACTTGGTGATTAAGAACATTTGCATGGCCACCCTATTGTATGAGTTTTGCAAGGCCAAGAATTCGGGGTTTCAATTTTGGTGGCTTGCTTTCTATCACATTCTACATATAAGGACTCATGAATTGTGTACATTCTAACATCATATGCTGAGTCTGGCACCAATCACCACTTCCAGTGTCAAGTTCTGATTTGTTGATTCCAATGTAGCTAACTCCCTATTTTGGAAGCACACCAGTGCCTTTGGATCATATTCACTAGTAAGTTAGGTCTTTTCTGGACAGGGCCAATGATTATAAATGTCTTTGTACACAGGACATAACTCTAAGATAATTATCCTCTGTCCTTCCTTACAGGTGTGGCCATTTCTGAGATTAAAATGCAACTCCATTTCCTTTATGAACACAAATTGAGGTTTTTTTTGTCCTCATTAGTATGTTCCCCACTTCCCTCCCCCAAATACGTAGCCCGTACGTGTATTCATATTAATTCTAGGTGGGAGGAGTTGACTATGCTCATGCTGCTGCTAGGTAATCACTCGTAGGCAGAGACACATGCACGGATACTGAGAAAGGTGCACAGAGATGGAGAACTTCTGTCTTCTGGTTCATTTCCCAAAGGTGTACAATAGATGGGACCAAGCCAGGGCTGAAGCTGGGAGCCAGGAACTCTGCTTCTGTCTCACGTGTGACCAATAAGAACCCGACTGCTTGAAGCGTCCCGGTCACCGCCCAGGGTCTGTGTTGGTAGGAAGCTCCAGTTAGCAGATCAATCAGGAAATCAAACCCAAGAACTTTAATCTTGGGTTTGGGCATCTTAATTACTAGGGGAAAACCTGCTGCTTACTATGGGTTTATATAGGTGTCTACATAACATATTCCCATACCTAAGGATAATTTCACTAGAAAAGTAACCAAAATCATGTTGCTATTACACTTAATACAATGATTCTAATCCATTGGAGATATGCATATATTCAGTGACACTGATGGTTTCTGTAGAATTTTTTTTCTCTCTAACATTTTTATTTCCTGTAGGTCAATCAGAGTTTCACAACATTTCAGTCATTAAAGATAAATATTTGTCCTGTTGATTATATGCAGGAAAAATCAATGGTGACTAAGTAAATACTTCTTTACTGTTTTTACAGGAGTTTGGGTAAAATTCTATGGTTCTTTTTGAATATATGATAACAGCCAATTAAATATATAATACAACAAATGCTTTATAAGTAAACTGATTTATTCTTATCATAAGGAACTTCAAAATCAACAGTGGTAGGAATTTATTTCAGATACCTAAATATTGGAAACAACTAAAAGACATTGCTTTTCATAAGAGGAAACAAGGCCTAGATGTGTACATTTAGTGTTTTGTGAAGTAAGACGCACATATTTAGCTTGAAAAATGTATTTCAAATAGTTAAGAATAGCCCTAAGAATTTTGTTTGATCTGCAGCATTCATGCAAAGATGTATCTGACACATAGCTTCAAAAGTGCCAGTGAAGGCCTGGGAAGAACAATTAAGAAGCTGATGGTGGAGAAGATCACAGCGTAAAAACCAGATGACTTTGGTCATTTGAATATATGTGGTCATAGGAAAGGAAAGAGAACTGGTATTTTGAGGGTTTATTATTTATTTTGTCTCATTTACCCTTACAGTAGCCTGGTGGATTAGCTTGTAGTCCTAGTTTTTGTCTTTTGGCTCAATTCTCAGGTAGTTATTCTAAAATTTGGTTGTGCTTCTTTGTTGTAGAGGCTGTGGGCTAGCCGTGTGACCATCTTCCTCAGGCTTTGGGAGTATTTTTAGTTGTGCCATCGGAATTTACTAATGCTAAAATTGAAAGCTAGAGGATACACGGATTTTCTTTTCTTCTTCAGTAGTGGTGGCTGGCATGTCAACTTCTACAGAATTTTATTTTGCTGTAATTTCAAGTTGCACCGTCTGATCCCACCTGGGATTGTGTTGGTTGGAAATGTGGCTGCCAGATGGAAAGCTTTTTCCACCTCTAGGTGGCAGCAGTAGTTTTCTGATGCCACAATGGCCGCAGTGTGTTAATACAATAGAAACCCTTTGCCTTCTTTTCACATAAACCTTCCCACTAGTTTGCAAGAATGAAATTCCTTGTGCATGGACCCTTTTGATTATGCAAATACTTAGAGGAGTATCTATTTTCTGTCCTTGGATTCTAAAAATCATGTTATTTTAATGTTATTGCATATGAGAAGCTGATAAACAGTAAATATTTTTTAAAGATTTATTTGTTTTTATTACAAAGTCAGATATACAGAGAGGAGTAAAGACAGAGAGGAAGATCTTCCATCGCATGATTCACTCCCCAAGTGAGCGCAACGGCCGATACTATGCCGATCCAAAGCCAGGAGCCAGGAACCTCTTCCGGGTCTCCCACACGGGTGCAGGGTCCCAAGGCTTTGGGCTGTCCTCAACTGCTTTCCCAGGCCACAAGCAGGGAGCTGAATGGGAAGTGGAGCCGTCGGGATCAGAACCGGCGCCCATATGGGATCCTGGTGCACTCAAGGCAAGGACTTTAGCCACTAGGCCACAGTGGTGGGCCCAATAAACAGTAAATTTTAGAGAAGAAATTTTACCACTCTGAGTTTACACAAACTTACAAGATTATATTACCTTCCCAAACCACTTATTAGCATTTGGGATATGTTAGATATTGAATAAATGAAAATTTCAGGGTCATACTATTCATTTTCTTCTTCCATGAAAAATCACACTGTTAGTCTCATTTGTGGTCTTCAAGTTAGTTTTTTCACCTATTAGAGGTGAGATTTTGTCATTTTCTTGAGCTTACAAGAATAATTTTCAATAGACATGTCTCATTTTTCCATATATAAGAAAACTTTAGTCTTCCACGAAGATGAATACCGTGTATGCTCTAAGCAAATCTGATTGCCGAGATTATATCAGCCAGTAGGTAACCTTATCATAACTGAATTAGATTCAGTGTTATTTTCAGCAAAATGACTTTATCCTTCTTTTGCCATTTCCTCTTAAGGTGAGTTATATGTTCCCTTTTTTCTGTATGGCACATATTTAGATTGCACGCTGTGTATTGTGGATGTTGTTTTCATGGGGAGTGTAAATTCTTTTATAATTTTACAGGGAATGTTATTAATTTTTTTTGATTTGGTAGACAATTAACTTGACAAAAACCATAACATGGTGGTAGTTGAAATCACGGCTCAGTGACTTGGTCTTACGTGGCTCTAAAGGTCTGGCTTAGGAGTCATCAGAGGTTTTGCTAGAGAATTTCTAGCTCTCCATCTCTGTCAGTAAGTGACATGAGACTTGCCCATCATTCTCAGAACTATATCCCTTTGCTTTTCAACCCAGAAGAGGGAGATTTCTCTTTCAGGAATTTCACCACCATCCACAGTCTCAGCAAAACTGTCTCATGCCATGTGTCTCTTCCAGAATTGATTCCCCTACAGAATAAACTTGTGTGGGATCACCGCCCAGAGTCTCCAGTCACTGTTTTTGTATTGTTAAATTTGTAGGTAGTTCTCTTCTGGAGGCCTTGTCTGATAGGAACTTAGTCATATCAGAAACTTCCTTCATTCCCTAAACTACACATTTTTTTCTTATTGCTCACAGGAAGTCTTCAGTAGTGGTTGCTGGAAAGCTCTCACCCTCAGTTGTTCATTTTGTTTGCTCCTTCCATCTGCACACCTGCTGTTCACGGGAGTGATGGAGGGGAGGAATACAGAGTGATACACCCAGTAAGTTCTGACAGGAGGGAACCAACCACATCTACTCACTTGCTGATGAAATTAATCCATTGCATGAACACATCTAATTTCAAAAGAAACTGATAAAAGTAGCCTAGCTCTGACGTATGAAAAAGTATAAGTGAGCTGTCTAGTCCCCATATAACTTTTGATACATATAGATTTTACTAGTATGTTGTTAACACAGTTACTGCAAATCCCATCTTCAGAAAATATTTTAAGTGTTCCAATTACCATTCGTTAATGTCCATTAAAGCCTCCCTGGTCAGTAAACAATTTTATTAACTTCACTCATCTTGTAGCATTATCTGGACTGTACTATTCATGTATAGTTGTCATATACATTCCTGAATTTTTTAAAAAACATTATTAACCACCTATGATATCCAGGATTTACCTATTTATTTTTTAAAAGATTTTATTTATTTTGATTGGAAAGGGATGTTTACAGAAAAGAGAAGAAACGGAGAGAATGATTTTCTTCCGGCACATTCACTTCCCAAACTACTACAATGGCTGGAGCTAAGCTAATCCAAAGCCAGGAGGGAGGAGCTTCTTCTGGGTCTCCACATGGGTGCCGGGTCACAATGCTTTTGGCTGGCTCTACTGCTTTCCCAGGCCACAAGCAGGGAGCTGGATGGGAAGTGGAGCAGATGGGATACAAACAGGTGCCCACATGGGATCCCAATACATGCAAGATGAGGATTTATCCACTAGGCTACCACACCAGGCCCAATATCCAAGATTTAAAAGAAATAGTTAACTATAGCTGAAATGTACTTTATGGTCATTGACTCTGGAAAAGAATATCAACCCGGTGAGTTCAGTCAAATTGCTATCACAGTGTGATTTTCTTTTCACATTTCAGGCTTTAATATGTGAAGCTTTGACTCATTTATGTAACAGAATAGTATCTGTCACGTGCTCCTTTTTATGAACATGAAGAACATTAACATTGCAAATAGGATGAACTAAGAAGATTGAGCTAACTAGTGTGTGATAGATCAAAAGACCGAGTGTCTTATTGGAATATGAAGCTAGACATAAAAGATTAAGAGGACAAAGCCGTTCATGATATCTGTCTTTTAAAAAAGTGTAGTGGCAGAACAAATCACTTGAGAAGCTTATTGCTGGGACGGAGTTGGATCTTTGGGGATAATAGTCACAGTGAATCGTTTCCTGAAATACTCTTCTTCTCTCATCTTCTAAAATTGGAGTGTTTTTATTTCTATTCATAGAAATAGAGAGCAAGCACCGCTTCCAGATCTTTAAACCTTCGACGTCTTGCATTCAGTTTAGTGTACTAGCAGGCGAGCGGAGGTCAATGGAACTGTCATTTTCTCACTGTAGAAAGGAAGAAACTATACTTGCTGGCATCAGGATTTTCCTTTCTTTGTAGTAGTTTGCTAAGTACCATGAGCGTTGCAGCGGGACAGTGTGGAGGTAGCAGGTGTGTACATCATCTTCCTTTGTTTGTTCAGAGTGTATGATCTCACCATTGATTTCAAAGAAAATTATGTTTCAGGAGGCTTAGAAAAGAAGATATGGGTATAGAAGGGTTGTAATCAGTGTTTTGGGCATGAAAAATGGAGGCTGAAGGCAATACCCCATAAAGGTAAGGCATGTCATTAATATCCACAATTGTAAGACAAATTGATCACATTCGTAATCAAATTAAGATATGGATTAAATGTCTGCATTTGGACCAGCAGGTATGAGATGGTGATACTCCTTTGACCCATTTCTGTCATCTGCAATGGTGCTTTGCTTCCTGACCTTGATTTCCTCTTTCTCCAGGATTTCAGAAATCTAGGTTTTGTGCACATTGTGCCATTGTGACTTGATTTGCAAGGTCCTAACTCATGAGAAGCCCACCCTAACCCTTTGCATCAGGGTGATAATGTGGACTCTAAGGCAACTGTGTTATTGCTTTGTCTAAACCTCCATGCAGAAGCAAAGTCTAGAACATAATTTGCTTGTGATACCTGGTCAGTTATGCAGAACCATCAAGCATGTGACAGATGAAACACAACATTCATTTCTTTATTATTGCTATTATTATTTTTTTTAGTGGAAAGTCAGATATACACAGAGGAGGAGAGATAGAGAGGAAGATCTTTCATCCACTGATTCACTCCCCAAGTGGCCACCAAGGCTGGAACTGAACTCCGCACTGCCAGGATATTACCTGGTGCCCATAAGGAATTCCAGTGTGTACAAGGCGAGGACTGTAGCCCCTAGGCTACCTTGAAGGGCCTGCAATATTCATTTCTAAAAGGAGGAAGCTGTATACCAGCAAATAATAGATTGTGTGTGTGTGTGTGTGTGTGTGTGTGTGTGTAAATTATTTGAAAGGAGAGGGGGATGGGAGCTACAAGAGAGAGAATGAACTCCCAACTGCTGCTTGATTCCTCAGTTAAACAATGGTACAGCCAGAAAGGCAATCCAGGTCACCCATATGGGTAATAAGAACTCAATTCATTGAGCCATCACTGTTGGATCCCAAGGTACTCAGTAACAGGAAGTTGGAATTGAGAGTGGAGGTGAGAATTGAACTCAGTATCTCCAGTGTGGATTATTGCCTGTGCTTCTGGTAGATCTTTTACTGTGTAGTTAAGATAGTTCCTAAATAGTTGGGTGTCTCAGATCAGTTAAGGAACATGGTATCATCCAGAAGAGAAGGTCAAGGGGGAGTACATTGAATAGTTTCTATTCTTCATGTGCGATTGAATCAAATACTGTCCAGATGGAAGGAAATACTACTCATTCTTCCACATCTGATTATTCACTGTGCCTTTTTGTTTTTGTTGACTGTGTATTAAGGCATATTATTTTGTAAAATAATACAATTCAATTATCCTGTGTGTTCTTATGATGTGTGTTGAGATCAGACTCTGGAGGAATGCCTAGAAGCTAGCACATAATGCGTATTTCTAAGTTCTTTCATTTTTATCCAGTGACACAAGACAAGGGTATTTGCTGACTCCTGGCAATTGTGATGACTTTGACATGCTCACATTATTCAACAAAAGACATCAATCAACCAGAAAAGACAGTTATTGAAGTTTAGATTCCAGGTTCCATTTTCTTATGACATTTTCATTTCTTAAATTATTCTCTTTGTAAAATGATACTTATTTGTATTGTATTTAAACTACATTGTGTTAAAATAGCGTTTCTGTTTTCGAGAATTGAAAGAACATGAGTAGAACTATTTCCCTTTCAAATTTTATTTTGAAGCTTGTAAGATGCCTTGTACACAGGAAGAAGTTACGTAAATATCACTTCTTCAGATATGAATGGCCAGTTTTGTAAATTTGGAGTGGAGAAGGCAATTCTAGAGTGCCACTGAAATGGAAAAAAAATAATTAACACAAAGAGCTATATGATTTGACTGTGTAGAAGATAAACATTTACATAGCAAAATAATCACAAGCATATTTCAAATACAAATTATTTGGCAGAGATTTCCAAGATGTATGTTAGTCAAGCTATGCTTAGATTCTGTAAGAAAAGGATGAGTTTTCAACTACAAAATTGTCAGTGATCACTGTATTTGTAAGCTTTGCTGTGTTTGCAAAGAACCTTAAAATTTTACACCTTGTCGCAACAAGTCACATTTGAACTGCAGGTCCCTGTGGAACAAATACAGTTCTAGTATTCTGTGTCACCATATTCCAGGATTCAGCTTCAAGAACAACTTCCCCTTGCGATTTTCCATTCTCATCATAGAGTAGAGCAAGAGAGTCAGTGTGTCATAGTTATAAAGAGCTTCCAAGTTTCTGTTCAAATATAAGGGAATGCTATTTATTTACTTGATGGTTAAACCAATTTAATATTAACATGCTAAACATAGATACATTTTTGGAGGAAGCCTTGAAAAGTCATATGCTTTTAGATGGATTTGTAAAATCCATTATTTTTTTAAAAGATTTATTATTTTTATTGGAAAGGTGGATGTACAGAGAGGAGGAGAGATAGAGAGGAAGATCCTCTGTTCAATGGTTCACTCCCCAAGTGAGCGCAATGCCCAGTGCTGCGCCGATCTAAAGCAAGGAGCTCTTCTGGTCTCCCATACGGGTGCAGGATCCCAAGGCTTTGGGCCGTCTTCAACTGTTTTCCCAGGTCACAAGCAGGGAGCTGGATGGGGATGGGGCACCGGGATTAGAACCGGCGCCCATATTGATCCCAGCATGTGGAAGGTAAAGATTTTAACCACTACGCTATCGTGCCGGGCCCATAAAATCTATTAAGGGGAATGAAATTTTGTATCAATAATATAATTTATTACTAGAAATACAATCAAAAAGCACATATAAGAATTGGCCATTAACATATAAGTATGCAACCCAAGTTGAAAAAAATACACAAATTAATAATATAATTACAATTCTGATGTTGGTAGAAAAGAAATTGATTTATTGTCCCTGATGAAGACTTAACTTTTAATATCAAAATTTACTTTTAATATTATTTTTATCACAAATTAAGAATGTTTGGCTATCAGTCTGGGCCACACACCTGCTGTTTCATGCAAACTCAGAACTGGGAGCGGGGCTGGTAGGGGAACTTAAGGGACTTCTTTGCTGGACTGCTGCTTCTACTGGTCAGCATAATAGCTAGGACTGGAGGTGGGCCATTCTGGGGACAGGCCAGCTGGGCTAGGCTGTAACACCAGCTGGCAAGTGCCAGGATTGGGTGTGAGTCATATTAGGTTGGACTGCAGACCCTGTGGCAGAAACAGGATCTGGGGCTGGGAACATCCCTGGCAGGAAAACTGAGTACAACCCTGATAAGTTGTAGCTGGTGAGCACAAGAACTGGGCTAGGTTTGGGAGGGGGCAGGCTGGACGAGGTGGCAGCACCAGTTGGTATATGTGATGGACAGGCCTGGGGGTGGGTTGGGCTGAGTTAAACCACAAAACCCAAAAGCTGGATGTGGATATAAGGATATGGGCTGGGCTGGACTAGACCACAGCAGGGTCTGGCATGTGCAAAAACTGGCTAGGGGTGGGCCTGGTGGGGGTGTTGAGGATCACCCTGACTAGGTTCTGGCATTTGCTAGTATGTGTGAGTACTGTGTCTGTGGCAGATTGGGTGGGATGAGCCGCAGCACAATTCAGTTCACGTGAGACATGGGGCTGGGGCAAAACTTGCCAGGCAGCTGCATTCAGCAGTGTGCGACTTGGCTGGTGCAGGTGACAGACAGCATCTGAACCTGCACTGGCTGGCACACACAGGTCAAGGTTGAGATCACCCCAGGTGAGGTTTCTTGGGGGAGTTCCTGATGAAATCACTGGACGAACAGTCTGGCCACAAAGAAAATCACAGGATGTGTGATCCAACCTTGGAATGCACGTATCAAGAATTGGGGCTCTTTAGTTTCTAACGCCTGTGTGGTGGACAGTGTGTCCAGATGCACACAGGAGGTGTAACAGCTGGCTCATCTAGTGCCTTGTTAGAGGATGGAAAGCAGTACAAGTTGGGCCACTCTCCTGGGTAAGCTTTGCAGTATTCTCCTGGGCTTAGGGGTGTACTGAGGTGCATTTGATCATCCCGTAGACTTTGAAAAGGTTTTTCTGAATCCTGGTGTAACGAAGCCAAGGATGTCTCACAACTATCAAAACCACTCAGTGACACCCTCAGAACATTCTTGCCACATCCGGGTCTCTAGAGCATCATCAAAGCACCATCCCCCATCCAAGGTGCTGATGAAGTTAGGTAATTGAGGTTGATTCCCTTTTAGGCCTTCTGGGAACTAAAAGGAAAGCAAATACATATCTTTATGTCCATGCCTTTACTTTGAAAAATGAAAGTATGTAGTAGTTGTTTTGGTAAGAGCTCAAACTCTTAGCCAAAGACCATTATTTTTCTCAGTATCTGACATAATCAAGGAAAGGGAGGAGTGTTAATTCCTTCATTTATGAATGTTTGTGTACTTCCCTCTCGCTTTACTTCCTTTGTCAGCAAGGAATGGCTCCCTTGCCCCCTTCCCTGAGTACATTGGGGGGAAAAAGGAAGCAATAAAATAAAATAAACCCTGAAAAATTTTTCCCAACAACCTTCCTCTGTAGCTGAGCCTCCTCACCCTAACCAGAGGCCCACATAGGTGTGTGTCCCTTTCATCAATATAAACAGTGTCAAAAAAATTTAAGAATGTAAAGAAATTAAAAAAAAACTACTATGTGGATATTTATTACAGTGTAGCATATGAAATTCCCATGCTGGACATAATTTTTTTATTTAAAGAAAGATTTCTTTATTATGTGAAATACAGAGTTTTACACACACACCCACACAATCTGTCATCTGCTGGTTCACTCCCCAGATGGCTATAGTGATCAGGGCTGGGCCATGCCAAAGCCATTTGGGTCTCTCTTGATGGAAGTAGGTTCCCCACAGCTTGGTTCATCTACCACCGATTTGACTGAGCACTTTATCAGGGAGCTGGACTGGAGGTGAAGCAACCAGGACTTGAAATGTTGTTTTCCAGTGTCACTGGTGACAACTTAACCTACTTCGCCACAATACTGGTACCCATACTAAACATTTTAAATGTCACATAGTTTTTTTGGAATTTTTTGAAATAAATTGATTTGCTTCATGCAATAAAATATGATAATTCCATCTACTTATGATGCCATTAAAGTCACCAGAACTTCTCAGTCCATTTTGTGAAATTAGTATGCCCAAATCAATTGATGTACCCACATTACCTGTGCTTTTTTCCTGGTTATTTAAATAATGGATGACTTCTTGTTTGCATTTTAAAAATTGTTTCACCATCAACACTTGCTGAATGTAATTGAAATGAGGGAGAAAAGAGGCCCTAACGCAAGAACCTCAGTTTTTGTAGACCTCACCCACCCAGGACGGAACATTTTGTCTCTGTGTTCAAATCTGAAGGAAAGACAAGTTAAAAACAGTCATCAAAGCTGGCTACTCGGGATTACCCCTTCTGCAGCTTTGTCAAGGGAAGCATTTTAAACATTTCAGACACACACACTGTGCACCATTCATTGCTCTCTGCCAGAGCCTTCTGTGTCCTATAATTTTAAACTCTAAAAATACTCAGTGGTGAAATATTGATTTCCTCTCTAATTTCTGCTCAGACTTCAGTGGGATGCCTGGTAAGGATTCCTTCTATTCTGAGATCAGTACTTGACCCTGCACTTTGTTCTTTAGTAAAGAAACACATTGTGTCTTTATAACTTTCAGCTTAGATAGTCTCTTTTTCCTGGCATTTGTGTTATTATAGTAACTGAAAAGGAGAATCATTATTTTTACTTTGAAAGGGGCAAATGTTAAAATATTCAAGGTGGTTACAGGTTTTTAAGAGGGGAAACTCCTATTTGTAACAAAGAATTAGTATATTTATTTTTTACTTCATAATAAATTGCATTAACTAAACAATGCTTGTAAATTTTTAAAATTTCAACTAAATAATAATTGCAATGACTAACTACTCTATCATGTTCCTAAAACTGGGGTGAGGTTTATTCATTTATATTTACAATTTACACATAACATCTAGAATAAAGCTGGCACATCACAGAACAGAAGGCTCAAGGCTAATATGTAGGTATGTGGAACAATGTAGAATATCATTTTATTTTCAAAAAGATTTATTTATTTTCAAAGTTATAGAGAAAGACATTGGGAAGGGAAGAATGGAAGAAAAGAGGGGTGATGCAGAGAGATACAATTCATCCTCTGATTCACTTCCCAAATGACTATACTGCTTAACTCTGAGCCAGCCAGGAGCCAGGAGCCAGGAGCCAGGAGCCTCGTCCATACGTTGCATATGGTGGCAGGGGCCTAAGACTTGGGCTATGTTCCCCTGATTTTCCAAGTGCATTAGGAATAAGCTGGATAGGAAGTGGAGCAGTTAGGACATGAACTTGGGCCCATATGGAATGCTGGTGCTGCAGGTAGTGGTTTTACCTACTGTGGCACAACCCTGGCCCCATGCACTATCATCCATTTAACATCAATTTTTGAAATATTTTCTCAATAAATGTTATTAATGACATTTTAAATTATTTTAAATTATTTTTGTCTTGATATGATTTTTGTCTATAATACCAGGAAACGGGAATAATTTTATAAGTGGATTGTCATTTGCTCGCTCTGGCTTTGGCACACAGCTCTACACTGCATAGGAAGGCGTGATAGAATCTCCCGGGAGGAGAGAGTGGCATGGCTGGGGGTACTTCCTGATCTGTGCAGGTTGAACTGGGCTCTGGCTGGCCGGCTCTGGGAGCCGGCGATCAACGCTGTGTCAGTAAGTGGTATAGGCAGCCTCAAATAGACAGGGACAGCAAGGGCACCTCTGGCATTGATGTGGCAGCTGGCAACAAGCATACGCAGAAGACTATTAAAGTGTGTCTAAGCCAGAATACCCGCTGGAATGGGGAGAGGAACAGGCTAGAGGGAACTAAGATGAGAGAAAGCAACAGGACTTAGGGATGTCATATGTTTGTGTCGATGATCTATTTTTCTTGCTCTTGTAAAAATGTGCATATGGTGAGGCTGTTCATTGCACTCTGCATTTCCCCAGTCCATTTTTTGAAATTAAATATCCCTTTTAATTGCATTGGACTTATAGGTATTTTGTACATATTTTGTGTATTCATATTTTTCTCTTATGTACATGTACAAACTTTAAAATATTTTCAGGATTACTGCACTATCAAATTTGACTAGAGATGTGATTACACAAATTAAATCCTAATTCCTTTGGAATTTTTCCAAGGTAAAATAACAATAGTGTTTTTTGAAATGAGAAATTTGGGGGAGAGTCAAGATGGCAGAATTGGGTCTGTGTGGCCTGCAGTCCTAATGGCCAACAGGTTCTCTGGCAAGATCAGCACCACCAACAAGCTAGCTATATAGGACACCTGGTGTCTCCCTAATTCTGGGACCTGCTCCAACCAGAAGTGGGAGAAAGGTTGTACAGACAATGGTTGTGCAGCCTCAGCATGATAGCACAGGAGGTGGAGACTGGTGAGCCAGGAGCTGGGGAAATGGGGACCATGGTGGGAATCTATCATAAGAACCCAGATCTGGAACTCGCTGGAGGGAGTGGCACAAGTGACTGCAAACGAACAGCTATGTACCAACTGCAATAAGTAAAATCGAATTGTAGACCTGTGGGTGGCAGGACTTAGACCCCTGCCCCCAAGGAGAAGAACCTGCTAGCTGGAACTACAATGGCCAAGAGCAAAAGAAGAGTCAGAGGCACAATGAATATTACTGAAGACTCCCCTGCAAAGGAGCAAAAGCCTAGCCACCCTCAGAGTTAACTAAGGAAGACATCGGGAAAAAATGGGGGACAGAGAATTCAAAACACTCGTTATAAACCTTCTCATCAACAATGAGAAGCTTGTAAAGCAGGTATTCAAGAAATTCAAAGAATATGTCACATTGGAAATGAATCAAATGAAAGCTGCTATATCTGAAATGAAGAATATAGTGGAGCAAATTAAAAGTTTAGTGGAGAGTCTCCAAAATAGAATGAAGGAGGCAGAAGAAAGAATCTCAAAATTAGAAAATATTTCCTGTCATCAGGGGGAAGCAAACAAAAAGCTGGAAGCAGAGCTGGATCAGGCCCAAAAAAGTATTCAGGAATTGAAAGACACTATTAAGAGGACAAATATTAAGAGTTATGGGAGATCCAGAAGGTGTAGAAAGACAAGCTGGGTCTACAAATGTATTTAATGAAATAATAAGGGAAAATTTCCCTAATCTAGAGAAAGAATTGGGAAACAACATCCAGGAGGAGCACAGAACTCCCAACAGGCTTAATCAAAAGCAATCCTCAGCACGACACATGATCATCAAGCTCTCTTTAATTGAACATAAGGAAAAGATCCTTAAATGTGCACGTGAGAAAAATCAACTGACATAAAGGAATGCCAATTAAAAGAATTTGCCTCTTCCAAACTTACCCTATGAATGATACTTCAAGATGTTCTCTTGACAGAGGAGAGGAATAGCACCCACCAAAACCAAAGGCAAATGTGAAGAACATCCCAGTGAAATAACAACAGAAGATTAAACCAATGAACAACCTATTGCTAAAACGACAGAATTAAATTACTATCTATTTGTGTTAACTCTGAATGTAAATGGCTTAAACTTGTCAATAAATGTCTTGGTTTAGCAGACTGGATTAAAAAACAAAACACATCTATTTGTTGCCTACAGGAGACACATTTGATGAACAAAGATCAGTGGAAACTGTATCTCATGGATTTTGATGTCTTTTCTTAGTTTCATCTCTTCAAAACACTTTCTTCTGATTAAATTCTTCAGTGATTCATAGATCATCCAGTAGTATCATTTTCTTAAAAAAGGTTCTAGATATTCTTTTTCATTTCTTCAATGACACATTTGTCATTCAGTAGCATGTTATTTAACTTCATGGCATTGTAAATTTTAATTTTCCTTCCCGTTGTTGATTTTTCTTCATGGCTTTTCATTTAAGGGGATGAATAGTAACTGTGTAATGCAGCCAATCATAGCCAGATGGGAGGATACAATGCAGTATGTGTCTCTACTTCCAGACGAAGATGGGCTCCCACCGAAACTGTTTATTACGTAAATATAGTAAATAGGATTGTGGACTTCCTGCCATCGTCCATGCCCGCAATAATGGACATATGACTGCGTATGAAGAGCTGTACTATGGTAATGATATCGGGGAACTCAGTGAGAGGGGAGGGAACTGAGGAGGGAATAAGGGCAATCCCAGGGCCCATGGAACTGTATCATATGATGATAATAATAAAAAGAAATAAAATAAAAAAAAATAAGTTGAAAAATACCAATTCTATAGCATGGGAAGAATTGTGACACATCACAGTTTTTATCAATATGTTTCTTTATTTCCATTGAATTTCTGGCTTCTTATGGTTATTCTTGGTATAAACATAAAATCATGCCATTCTGCCAATGATATTCTGAGCTTCTTCTGCTTCAAGATTTTTCTCTGAAGCCTGTATTTTGCTTATAATTGTGCAACTTATTTTTTATCGTTTTGGATTTATATGATATATATGAGAGATTGAAACTTAATAAATAAATTGATGTGTAGTTTATGTGTATTTGGAAACAATTAGAACTTTATGTTTAAATAGCTCTTTTTTCTTTTGCTCAAAATCCATTATAAATGAAATTTTACCTCATATGGCAATTTTTAATCCCTGACTGTACATTAAATTTGGAATGATATTGACTCACTTTGCATAAGTAATATATTTATAATACCTATTGATTTTTATATTTTCAGCTTTTTCAGGAGGCAGGATAGTGTAAACTTCGAGTGTGAATTAGCTTTTACTCTGTTTGTAGATATTTTATGATTTTCAATATGAGTTATTTGGGAGCTTTCTTTAAGTTGTGTATATCTTCTACAGAGAACCACCTTAAGAATATCACGTGAGAGGAGTAGATTTAAATAAGGACATCTAAGACTTTCAGTGGGTGCTTTTGCTTTTTGAGGGCATATGTTATAAATTGTTAATTTTTCAAACTAAGATATTTCATTGTAATACTCCAAAAGGTCTTAAAGATTCAAATTTGAACCTATCAGTTTTTCATGCCTTGAGTTTATATTATCATTCGTCATTACTTTGTTAATTTAGTGAATGAAGCTGGCTAATTTCAAATAATAAATTATGATATTCCAAAGATAAATTTCACTGGAATTTGTAGCACAGTTATTTTCCATTTTGATTGATTCATGTTAATTGATTGCAGAAAGGCCTTTTGCTTTTATATATGTTTATGTGAGAATATGGCAATTTTTCTTTTTCACAAGACTCTTGTCATGTTTGTTATTGAGATTGAGATTATTTTATCAAGTACATTGATCTGGCTCTCTCACTGGGTGGCAGACACCCAAGTGCTTGAGCCAAAGTTTGCTGCATTCCAGGAAGTTGAATCAGAACTGGAAGGGCTGGTGCTTAAACTAGCTCTTTGAAATGGGATGCACATCTGAAAAGGAAGATTTTTCTGGGATTTTTAATTATGACTAAAATGTGATAAAGAAACCAGTATAATTAAAGTATTGTATCAGTTTTTATCTGCTTAGTCAATGTTTTATTGACTTCTAGCTTGTTATAATTATATTTAAGCTTATTTTCTGCTATCCATTTGAGTTATCTGAAAATATGACCATTTCTGTATAGCTGAGATTTTGTGGAGATATTTTATTAATGACTTTTAGGCATGCTGTTCAAATCTATATATTTCTGTCTTTTTCCTCTTTTATTGAAGAGAAATGTATTAAAATTTGTAAGTAGGCCCACTTTATTCACTTTGAACCAGTGTAATTAAATTTACAAATATTTACAATGTTTTTTTTTGTATTCATGTTGTTTCAATGAACCTCTTTGTAACACAGTGGTATCTTATTACCAAGCCTTATGGATGGCACGTTGCTGCGCAGACCATCATCTACAATACCCTGGTTTCTGCAGAATGTCTGATCAGCGTCTCTCAGACCACACTTTCCAGGTGTTGAAGAGCACAGGTTTCAGAGAAGGAGGGAGAATAATCTCTGAGATCCGGCATGATGGCTTGAATCAGTTCACAGTGTGTTACATATTTCAAAATAATGAAATGTAAATAATAGGTCTCACCAAAAGAAGATGGTAAATAAACAGGGTGTTGAATATGTTCTGGACAGGCCAAAGAACAACTTTGGATTCTTCTGGAGATTGATAGTCCTTTATCCCTGCAGTGGTGGTCAAGCACACACAGAGCATCCACTGTGCTTGTGGTTGTGGGCAAGCCTGTGCAAGGATTGGCACCCAGCTCTGGCCTCAGTCTCTCACAGATGCTTTAGAGACAACACTGGCCAGGAGTGACCTAGTGCAATTCTGTTGGCCTCTGGCCCCCCGACAAACGGAAAACTGTCAGCTTCCAGACCATGACAGTGAGGGGGTCTGATCGACTCCACATCTAACCACAGTTGTCAAAAATAGTTTTTATATGTTTTGTGTGAAATCTTTTTTTTTATTTGCCCCCAGATCATGCGTTAATTTTATGTATATAATGCTTTAATAAGAAGTAATGTTTGGGTCCGGCGTGGTGGCGCAGTGGTTAAGGTCCTCGCTTTGTGACCCTGCACCCACGTGGGGGAC
Organism: Ochotona curzoniae; assembly: GCF_017591425.1. Lineage (NCBI taxonomy): Eukaryota > Metazoa > Chordata > Mammalia > Lagomorpha > Ochotonidae > Ochotona > Ochotona curzoniae. The sequence goes on from NW_024466502.1 coordinate 15,429,032, forward strand.
CCGGAAGAGGCTCCTGGCTTCGGATCGGCATAGCATCGGCCGTTGCGCTCACTTGGGGAGTGAATCATCGGACGGAAGATCTTCCTCTCTGTTTCTCCTCTCTGTATATCCGCCTTTCCAATAAAAAAAAAATAAAAATAAATCTTTAAAAAATTAAAAAAATTAGTGTTTATCATAAAAATTTGTGGTGCTTTGTGTGCTGTTCACATCCCGTATTGGAGTGTTGGTCAGAGGACTAAGATAGAGGAGTATCCTAAGACGGAGTAAGTTGATTCTTTAAGGAGTTGAGAAGTTTCAGCCTTTTTCCCCCTGCCATTTGCAGTGTGTCTTGTTTGTGTTGTTGACTTTGTATCTGGGGTAGAGAATGGAGCTGAGCTTCAGCGAGGAGGGGGTAGATTGAAAGCGAGGTCACGGGACTGCTGAATCAAGCCTTCACTTATGAAGTTAATGCAGATTTTGAGAAAGTTACTCCCTTTTTACCCACCTCCTATTCAGTTCAATTTTGCAAGCTTACCTTTGGACTAATTATGTTTTAAATATTTGTAATGTTTGAAATTCAGATACACATAAGCCACAGTTTTACTTTCTGAAATGTTTAAAAAAGGATGAAAAAACGCAAGTAAGTGTTTTAAAATGAAGAGAATGTGGAGCCAATCACTTTGCATATACAAAACAGTACAATGACGCAGCCAAAGTTGTGGCATTAAAAACAGAGTGGACAGAAGGGATGGGAGTGGAGGGATAAGCCAGACAGACCAGATAAACAAGTGTTTATTGGGTCTTAAAAAGTGAAGATGGGATGATGTCTGTCAACTGATACACAGTTCCAGTTAGGAGGAATAAATTCAAAAGATCTACGCATAGCATGATGGCTATAGCTAATAGCAGTGTACCGTATGCTTAAAAAGTGCAAAAGGAGGGCCTGGCGCGGTGGCGCAAGTGGTTAAGGTCCTCGCCTTGCACGCCCGGGATCCCATATGGTCGCCGGTTCTAATCCCGGCAGCCCCGCTTCCCATCCAGCTCCCTGCCTGTGGCCCGGGAAAGCAGTCGAGGACAGCCCAAAGCTTTGGGAACCTGCACCCGCGTGGGAGACCCGGAAGAGGCTCCTGGCTTTGGATCGGCATAGTATCGGCCATTGCGCTCACTTGGGGAGTGAATCATGGGTAGGAAGATCTTCTTCTCTGTCTCTCCTCTCTGTATATCTGCCTTTCCAATAAATAAATAATAAAAATAAATTTTAAAAAAAATTTCAGGGCCCGGCGCGGTGGCGCAAGTGGTTAAAGGTCCTCGCCTTGCACGCCCGGGATCCCACATGGGCGCCGGTTCTATCCCGGAAGCCCCGCTTCCCTTCCAGCTCCCTGCCTGTGGCCTGGGAAAGCAGTCAAGGACGGCCCAAAGCTTTGGGAACCTGCACCCGCGTGGGAGACCCAGAAGAGGCTCCTGGATTCGGATCGGCATAGTATCGGCCTTAGTGCTCACTTGGGGAGTGAATCATCGGACGGAAGATCTTCCTCTCTGTCTCTCCTCTCTGTATATCCGCCTTTCCAATAAAAAAATAATAAAAATAAATCTTTAAAAAAAATTTCAAAAGGAATATAACTTAATGTTTACACCACAAATAAATAAGTGGGTAAAATAATGCCTTTTAAAATTTAGTCATTCCACGGTGCTTACATATTTGAAAGTGTAATTTATTTATCAGTTATAATAAATTCTAAAATGTGTGGAAAACTCATTGTTTTTCAAAATGCTTAATTCTTTTATGTAGTCCAAAATATTACAAAACATTTTACATATTTTACTTGGAGAATAACATTTGCACGATAATGTATTATGGTTTTATAATGATTTTCTGCATTAATGTCTTGCAGAGCATGTTAAATTTTCCTTTAAAAATCAATAATCTAGTGCCTTGTGCTAGATATTTATAGAGTTAAATGTAGGGAAAATTCTATGGCCTTTTTTACATTTTGGGTAGTATTTTGATGGGAAAAGATGCATAGTAAGCATTCTATTTATATACAGGAAACTAGATCTCTTAGATTTCCAATACTAATCGAGGAAAATCTGCCTGAGTTAAGTATGCTGAAAATTTAGCCTTGACAGTTGCAAAAAGATAAATGAAATTCATTTTTTTTTCTGCTAGAGTCACTTTAAGTTTCTGAGAGAGACCTTGAAGGAATCACCTCTTACAGATCATCTGACCTGCTGGCAGATGCTTCTGTGTATACTGGAAATTTCTTTTGTTGTGTAAATGATTTCTGCTACACTTCATATGTGCTGTAAAACCTGTGGAATTATAGCAAGGATTTAAAAAAATTAATGAGAAAAAAATTACATACATGGATGATATTAGAAATTCCAGTACTTAATAACTGTACATGGCCATTGGGAACATTACAAAATTTAAAATACTAAATATAGGGGCCCGGCGCAATAGTGTAATGGTTAAGGTCCTTGCCTTGAATGCACCGGGATCCCATATGGGTCTGGTTCTACTCCCAGCATCCCTGCTTCCCATCCAGCCCAGCTGGTGGCCTGGGAAAGCAGTCGAGGATGGCCCAAAAGCAGTCGGGATGGACCCTGCACCCGTGTGGGAGACCCGGAGTTCCTGGCTCCTGGCTTCGGATCAGTATAGCATCGGCCGTTGAGCTCACTTGGGGAGTGAATCATCGGACAGAATATCTTCCTCTCTGTCTCTCCTCCTCTCTGTATATCTGACTTTCCAATAAATAAGTCTTTAAAAAAATAAATATATCCTTATTGCCTGTATCCTTTAAAAAGTAAATTTGAATTTTCTCCTTTGGACTGAGTGTAATAAATCTCTGATCTTGGTGTTCTTACATGCACAGACCTCATTTTTTTGTGCTTTCTTACTAAGGCAATGACTTAAATTTGTGGTTTAATATTAAAAGCAATGCTGTGATTAATACTTTCATTACAACCTACTAATAATCTATGTGACATGATCACGGGCACATCTGTGTGTATTATGTGTGAGACATTGTGGGAAATGAATAGATGTGGAATCCACAGGATGTAGTCTGCAGGAATTTTAATCTAGTTGAAGACAGAAGGTAACACATTTGAGAAAAGGTAGAACATGTTCCAAACAGTAAGTTAGAGAGCGACGCTGAGTGACACGATCACGGGAGGCAGAGGAAACAGGTCCATGTTCGTTAGACAAGGAGGGCGTTTCACTATCGATCACATAAGCAATTATATTTAACTAACTCTGAAAGAATGGGTAAGGCTTGAGTAGATGAAAATTACTGAAATATTTTCCACAGAAGCGTGCTAGTGTTAGTAAACATGTAGCCAGGAAAGAACAAATTGACTGGTGAGGCACAAATGGTTTTCATGAAAGACAGATATGGGGAAAACTGCTAAGGGAGGTTGGGATCTTTTGTAAGGGGCACGGAAATTTGTGCCAACAATGGAGACTCTGATAATCATAGGTGCTAGAAGGTTCTTAAACCTTCAGCAAGGGGGTTGCATGATAGAGGTAGTGTGTTACCAGTGCTGGAAACTCCACAGAAGGCAGCAATGATGCGAGAAGGCTGTAAAGACCCTGAGTACTTGGGTAGCTCGTCTCAATGGAAGGGCAGTGTGGGGATGGAAACATGAGGAGAATTTGGTGGTTGATTTGAATTTTTAAATCTTACGTATAACACAAAGAATAGTGATGACTCCATGAAATAAAAATGCCCAAATGGAGAATTGGGAAATTGGGATGGTTGTATGTAGATTGTTTCTAACAGGGAAAAGAAATTTGGACGTCAGTTGTTGCTAAAGGAAATGTTTGTAGCCTTGAATAATCCTCTGAAGATTGATTCCAAGAAGTTGATTTCCGAAGTGAAGAGCTAGAGGGATTTACTTTATACTTTGTGCAAGACAAGTTACCAGGTTTCATTTGCTCCCCTTAGTTATTCATAACATAGTTGTTTGGGGACCATAGCCAGTAGTTACTAGGAGTTGCAGTTATAACAGTGATTAAAACAAGTTCTTTCTCAGACTTATGGGGTGGTCCAATAAACATATACATCAAGTGGTGATAAAAGGAAAAATGAAAGGTGACCCCAGATAGGAGATGCATTTTCCCCGTTTGAAAAGAGTAATGTTTACTTTTTGTTTCAGAGTTCTGTCTTTAAGTCCATCTTATTCATGACTACAGGCTCATTGCTAAAAATGATAAAAATGTTATTAGAGACTGAAAGAATCACTTCATAGTCTTGATTTCCCTACTGGGCATATTTAGAAAATAGGGGGCACTATTCACATTTTGTTGTTTTGTACATAAAAGAAATAGTGCTTTCTTCAGAAATTTAATAGCTTTGCAGTATGTAGGTTTAAAACAATGAATAAACTGAGAAAATGTAGTGGCAATTCTAACACATTTTTCTCCTGGGCTCTGTGTTAGAAACAGGTCTGGAAGGTCAAGTTGCTTCTTTTAAGGAATTATTTGCATTTGATGTGTTAAGAATCATATCAACAATATGTATGTTTTTCCTATTTGTGTGGCTTCATCAGATTTACCTAAACTCAGGAAACGAACAGTGTAGTCTTCAGGAATACAGCTTCCAGTGTGCACATGTAAGACATGGATAGGCAAGTGTGATCTAATTGAACACTTTTGCCAACTCATGTTGTATGAATATGGAGAGTAGGCTGGAACCAGGACATAAATCAACACTAAGCACTGGGTGAATGTTTTTAACTACTGCCATTACCCTGGCACTGTTTTCTTAAAATAATAATAAGAAAATACTTTCAAACGTAAGAAATTTCATTGCTACACAAGCACACTATAATTAAAATTGCCTTTTGTGTCTGTTTAGTGAGGATATGAGACAATATTCTACCTTAAACAACCTTTGGCATTAAATGTATTACCTAAAAAATAGTATAACAGAATGACTTTTATTATAGATGGTAATTTATGAAAAATGGAGCCAATGGAATTGATGTTGAACTTTTATCCGCAAGCTCTATTTGCTTTCCTGTTGCTCACTGTTTACCAAGGTTTGTTGTAACACTAGCCATTATCTCAGCTGATATTCTGCCTGCTTATATTTTGAAAGTGGCTTTTCTTTTTAGATTTTCATAAAGCAGTAAAGCTAATTACAGCTGCTTACTCTTCTATTTCAACCACTGTTACTAACTCTGACTTTTCTCTAGATTTTCGTTCCCACCCACATTTTTGCCTTCTCTTTCTTAGACAGCCAGGAAAGGAGCATCCTATGCCACACAAAAGGAAAGGACTTTTAAAACGAATTTTCATATTCTGTGCAATGCGCATGGCCTTCTTTGAGTATGTGATACATTATCATCAGTGTTGAATATGCAATTGAAATGCAAAAAGGTTAAAAGCTCAGCTTTATTGGCCTTATCAACAGTTTACACTCTCCCCAAAGCTCTCTGAGAACAAATCCTTGATCAATTTTGCCAAAGAGGAGTTCATTTTGTAAGAAAAAAGAGAAACTTATACACGTTGAATACCCTGAGAAGAACTAATGCTTGAAAATTTCACGTTTTTATGTTGACTTAATTTTTTCTTAGGACTTTTATTTGACTTTGATTGAAATTTGTATAACAAGGGCCCAGATGTTCTTTATCTTGCAATTTTCCTTCAAAGCCCTAACAGAACAAATCATTCCTACAATGTTCTGCACAGAAAATACTTTGACAAAACAGCTGCTGCTCTTGGAACACCCTCACTTCTTCCACTTGGATGAAGTAGATCGAACTGACACTGACACCAGGTTAATAGAGATATTTAATGTTCTGACCTGTCTCAGAGAGACCCAAAAGCACTCTGACTGTATTATTCTAGGCTTGTCAAAAACTCCAATAATTATGCAAAATCAGAAAAATCCAGCTAGATTTTACCAGTCTTGAGGCTGAGTGTTAAACAAATATGAAATGAGTTGCGTTGTGGGAAATACAGCTATGTGCTTATTCCTGCATTGGTAGGCATTTTAGAAGCTGCCATAAGGGAAACGTCTGGATTCTAAGAAACCAAGGAATAGTTTTATCCTTTTTAAAATTTTTCATACTTTTTCATTCATATTAAAATGACATTGTATCCATTTCAGAAACACAGTAAATGCAGACTTGCTCGAATATTGTCTGGTTTAAATTCACATAAGAAAATCTTAAAATGTGCATTGGTTAGATTAAGGATCCATGGAAAAGATAGTAATCAAACTAACCTCCCATGGAATTATGAATACAAATTGCTGTGTTACTGTTAGCAATGCTAATCTCAGTACATTACATTCTACTTAAGAAAGTAAGCTCTTATATGACAGTGTACTAGCACCAAAGAAACCTGAGGGGAAAAATGAACTTCAGGTTCCTTACAGAATCAGAGATCAAAAGATCTGCTCCATTAAACTTTAAACCAAAGAAATTCATCTGTCTGCCCCAGTGCCCAGTGTCAATCAATGACTCTACTGTAGCTGGATTATGGTTAAGCCTGAATGGTCATAGAAGAGAGATTTTCAGACAACCATTCTCCAAAGAGATTGCTATTCTAAGACAAAACATGAACGAGAAATATGCTGAGGTTTTAGCTATAGAGCGAAAAATCCAAACAGAAACAACCAAAACAACAAAAAAAAACTTTGTTTAAATCCCACCAAAAAAAAATAACAACAAAAATCCCACTTTCCTCCCCTTGTAGAGTCAGTAAAAGAACTGTGTGCCACAGCTGCCTCTTTCAGTGCACAGAGGCTCTGATTCATCAGGAATGTGCAACAAATGGGTAGATGCTTTGTTTCACATATCTCCTTCTAAAGATCCAAGGAATTTCTCTTCCTCATTTGTTGAATATGATTTATACCAAGGTAAATCTTACTGGCTGTAGTCCGGAGCAGATTGTTGAAGACTCCAAGTCTCATGCGTATCTCCAGCACATATAATTACAACCAATCTATTGAAATCAAAAAATAAAATGCTTAATTATATTGCAGTACCTCTTGCCAATCTTCTCACTAAACCTCTGTTTTCAACTTCTGGTTCATCAATTACTTTGCAATAGATTAATCAAACCTTATAGCTTGCAGTACAATAGTTGTGAGATGGCCTCATTTTGGTATTAAATCTGAGTCTTATTCATTTGTTAATACCAAATTAGCTGTATTTTATGATTCATGTTTTGAAATGCAGTCTTGGTAAAGCAGTTTGAGACTCGGGGGGTTGGATGTCATGATTTGAGAAGTTGGCTGTGTGTTACAGGCCAAGTATGGTTTGCTTGCAAACCCTTTTTTCTTTTATTATTATATGATGCCAATCATCCTGATTAAATTTATATATATCCTGTTGATTTGCGACAGTTTGGGTTTCTACTTGTCTGTTAGAAGATACGTTTGGCTTAGAGCATTCAGTTACTGAAACACATTTCATGATAGGACAAATTTCAAGGTTTGTGACCCCCCTGGTGAGCAATACATCTTAAATCTTTGAAATTTTTTTTAAATGTCTTTCCTTAAGCAGAATGAGGAGAAGGTTTTGGCTGACATCTTTCAAACACATATGTGTGAATACTTCCTGTGCATCATTCCATATTAGTCTATCCAAAGATTATTTTATAATAAATATATATGTGTACATAATATGCAATTCCTACTCCTATAAGAATATAATATAAATATTTTATTTATATCCCCTTATAGTAAATCAGTTTTAAGGTATAATTCAATTTGTAAGAGATTCTTTGTATATCCATCTGCTAACTGTATTTGATTTGTAAAAAATTTGGGTGAGCTTTTTCCTCATTTGAAAGGGGAGTAAGTAATTATTTTCTGAAGAAATGCTGCTCAAATAGTTAAGTTTTGGTACTAATTGCAGAAGTATACCAATGCGAACATGTTGATCTGAGTTCTGGTTCATGGGTTTGGGGAGGAAAGTAGATGAAGGAGAGCTGGAGATGGGGAGGCTGAAGCGCCCTCTGTGTCTGCAGGGAGTCTGTCGGGGCAGCACCTGGGGCAGGCTCACATTCCTCAGAGAGCTTTGCAATTTGGAGTCCTGGTGACCTCAAAGGCTGGAGGACTCACGGTGGTTGTGCAGATTTCCAGTATAACTCATTAGCAAAGAGTAATCAAATAATAGTTTTCACTTGGGTGCTTGCAAGAAAATGGCCCTCTCAACTTTTTAGCATCTACTCTCAGACAAAAAGCACTACATGCCAAAGTAAAACATAGCTCCTTTTTGTTGCCTCTTCGTATGTGAGGAATGAGACTGTGATAGATGCTCACAGCTAAGCTGCTTTATTATTATTATTAAATAACTGAGTTTCTTTGAGCAATACAGTAATTTGAGAGCAAATTTGTGCTCATTATGGAACATTGCCTCACAGTCTTTTAAACAATCTGTGTTCTCTTTCAAAGCAAAAGATGTTGGCAATCCTGTCATCCTGATCTGATTCAGCATCCTAATTATTTTACTTTAATGGAAGAAAGTCTAATAACAAATTCATAAATAAATGCTTATTGAAATGACTCATTTATATCAGTTCAGTCTGGTTATGAATTAGATTATAATGTGCAGTGTGTTAATTATTCAAGTGCAAGAATCACTCATGACTTCTAAAGACTTTATACCATCTTTAAAACAACACAAAACAACCATATATACAAAGTTTGAGCTCTGCATTCTGAGAAATGTGCAGTTTGATCTGGCAGAGGAACAACATAAAAGATTATAAATATATAACTATAATGTTATCTATTTTTATGGACTGATTGGTAAATAGATTTGGCAAGTGTTACTGCTCTATTATGAAAGTGTTAAGGGCCTGCACAGTGGATCAATGACTAAATTCTCACCTTGCAAGCACTGGGATCCCATTTGGACACCATTTCATGTTCTAGCGGCTCCACTTCCAAGCCAGCTCCCTGTTTAAGGTCTGGGAAAGCAGTAGAGGAGTGTTCAAGTCCTTGGGATCTTGCACCCATGTGGAAGAACTGGAAGAATCTCCTGGTTTCTGGCTCCTGGCTTTGGATCAGCTTAGGTAGGGTCATTGCGGCCATTTGGGGAGTGAACCAGCAGATGGAAGATCTTTCTGTCTTTCCTTCTCTCTGTAAATCTGATTTGCCTGTCCAATAAGATTAAATAAATTTTTAAAAAGTGTTAATAAAGTAGGAGCATATTCTTGGGGCTGGTATCCTGGCATAGTGAGTTAAGCTGCAACTTGCAAACCAGAATCATATATTGGACTGCTGGTTTGAGTCTGAGGCATTCGACTTCTAATGTAGTTCATGGGTTATGTGCTGGGAATAAAGTGGGAAATGGATCAAATAGAAGGGCACCTGTCACTCATGTGTCAGGAACTGATGGAAATCAGCCTGTTTCAACCCTGACTGGTTGAGGCCATTAGGGGGAGTGAATCAGTGAATAGAAAAGAACTGTCTGTCCCTCAATCCAGACACTCATACACCTCCCCCATTCTGCCTATCAAGTAAATAAATAAATATTACTAAAAATAAGTTCGGAAGTACTCAAAATAAAAGAACATAGTCTTCATATACAAAAGTTAAAGCAGAGGGAAACAAGAGGCACAGGGTAGGCAAAGTATGTTGGCAAGACAATCTGTTAAGCCTCAGGGTCCTGGTCTTTGGTTTAATCCAGAGTCCTATTTCCTTTTGCAATTTACATGTTTCACAGGTTGATTTTTAAAGTTTGTTTTTTAATGGCTACTTTTAAAATGCTCACCGTTTTCATGACCATGAACACTTTTACTAAATTATTTCAATTACTTGATGAGAATGGTTTGTGGAAAGCATACAGAAGATATAGGCCTCACGCATGGTATTTAGGATCTTTCAGATCTTTTCCTTTCTGTTGACACTGGATATGGGATATTCAATGGGGAATTCAGAGCTTTTTATGATTTATTTTATTTTTATTGGGATGTCAGATCAGATTTATAGAGAGAGACAGAGACAGACCTTCCATCCACTGGTTCACTCCCAAATGGCTGCAGCTGAACTGATCTGAAGCCAAGAGCCAGGAGCCTCTTCCACGTCTCTCACATGAATTCAGGGTCCCAAGGGCTTGGGATATCTTCTATTTCTTTCCCAGGCCATGTGAGGGGAACTGGATGGGAATTGGGGCAGTTGGAACATGAACTGGTGCTCAAATGGGATCTCAGTGCTTTCAAGGTGAGGAGTTAGCCATTGAGCCATTGAACCATTGCACCGGGCCTAGGAATTGAGAGTTTAATAATGTACTCACAAGTTTGTGGGGAAGGTAGACATGAAAAACCCTAGGCAAGGGACAAAGTAAGACTTTTTGACAGCTAGTAAAGGACCTGATCAAAATGTAGAGTTTGCAATGTTAATGAACTCAGTAATTTTCAGTTAGAAGAATAAGTAAAATTATAACAAGCAAGTACAAACTCTAAGGTAATTTCTTTAAAGAAAAATGTTGCTGTAGCTTTTAAAAATAACATGAATATACATCACGTAGCCTACATACATAGGAATATCACACAAACATTATTTTCATGTATCTGTTAATTTTTTCAAAAATTATTAATAAAGTATTGTTGATTTATGAGAGGATGAAAATTGCTTCTGGCCCAGCCCAGCCCTGGGTGCGATCAGTGTTTTTAAAAGGAATCAGTGGATGGGAGATCTTGGTCTTTCTTGCTTTCTTCCTGGCTTTCTGCTTTTCAATTAAAATAATAATAATAAATGAAAAAAGCAGTCACAAAAAGACCTGAAACCCTGCTGCGAGAATGATGAACAAAGCGTGTCTACACTGTGAACTTTCCTGGTTTCTCCACTAACTTCTGTTAGGGTATGTACACTGTGACATTTGCATATTTGCCTTCATTTTTACAAAAATAGAAAACTTGTCTTCTTTGTTATCTAGGTACTTACCATCTCAGAAAAAGTAGCTTTTTAGATTCTGTTGATCAAGTTGAGGATTTCATAATTATTCTGGACTCTCCCCATGGTTACAGCCCTCCTCTAATCCATCAGCAGCTTGGTTTGAGCTAATACTCTCGGGCCGTGATACCCAACTCTCTAGAACAGATTGTTCGGAGTCTTGTGCTTGTTCCTTGGCCATCTTTTCCTTTTCTCCTTCATCTAGTCCATCTCTACAATGAAAACAAACATTTGAAACTGAAACCACATTATATTAATTCTTTAAATCTTTCCTACCATGCTGCCCCGCCTTTTTGTTTTGTTTTGTTTTCTTTTGCAGAAACTGTATTCCAACAAAGAACATGAAATCATGAAGATTCATACTCTAGATTCGTACTAATTGAAGTATTTGTGTTTTTGTTATTCACTTAGAGATACCTGGGTTTAGTTCCTGGCTCCTGACTTTTGTTCTAACATAGTTCTGGTCATTGGTCACTGAAAATATTAAGTGTTTGGAGAGTGATTCAGCAGGTAGGAACTCTTTTCTCATCCCCCAGTTCCCTGCCAGAAGGGATGGCAGGAAGGGAGATTAGGTGTCGGATTTTGTCTGTGTTTATCATTGTTTCTTATCCCCCAGACATGAGAGTTAATGTATCTTCTCACGGATTCTACCAGGGGAATTCTGAAGTTTGGAATTAAGGAGCAGCAATTCATTTCATTTTTAACAGTCTTGTGTCAGGATAAAAGAGAAGCAAAACCGTAAGAAGTAATATAAAATAAGGGATTTCTTATTTTATAAGAAAGCGTGATCATGTGCATTGTGAGTGTTTATAAACACCACTGAAGGCTTCTGTGTTTGCTCCTGGGATTCAGTCTGAAGCTGCTGGAACAGGCAGCAGGGAAGGATGGATGCGAAGGAGGAAAGCACTGGCTAAGTAGAACAATGAGGTCTTATTGCCTCCAACCTTCCCGGACGCAGCTGCCTAGGGGATAAGCTGGTGAGACTGACAATGAAACTGCTTATGTGCCTCTCAGCTAGGGAAGCTCAAAGAAGAGAGCTGGCAGGAGTGTGAGGAGTGTTTGTCCTGGATGCTGCTGCAAAACCATGAGAAACTCACAGATAAGCAACAAGGCATGCATGTTGCAGTAGCTCATAAACTACACTTACCTTTCTCAGATAAATGTGAGCCCGGCTTCCCTACCATCTTTAAATTGTATGCCAGCTTCACTTGTGGCCAATTCTGATTTGGAAATGTATATGGAAGTGAAATGTAGAAACTGATACTCCAACTTAAATTGACACACTAGGAAGCTGCAACATGTCATGTAATTTCAAAATTTTGTTGTCATTGTGATTTCAATTGTAGAATTTAAGTTATAAAAATTAAGCAGCTGTGATATGTTATCCCTTTGTTTATGAAACATTTTCATGTTTGATCAGGACTGCTATGTTCTATATAATGCTAACATTAATTAGTGATTAGTGTATTAGTAAGTTTAGAAATTCCAGATAGCTTTACTTGTCTTCATGAAAGATGAAACTATAGCATCCATTCAAGTATCATTATTAATAATTTCTTGTATTGGGTAAAAAAATATCAGTGATGATTAAAATTAAAATTCTGATATTTGAAAGAAGCAGCTCAGTTAAAATCTATTAGGAAACAAAATAGATGCCTTATCAAGGTGTATGAGGCTTTATTCTGGGTTAAAGTGACATTTCACGGATTCTCTGAGATTACATATTAAGAACAATGTTAGAGGCTCTAAGCGAGTGAGTGCCAAACTCAGTGCTTGATACCTAGTCAGAAATTCCATTCAAGTAAGAATCGATAAAAATGGTAGTGATGCTGAAGAAGAAGGAGGCCATGAGGATGGTGGACACGCAAGGACACAGAGAACTTTAGTAAATGTGGTAGCCACCTCAAACATCACTTATTTATCATGGCAACAATGACCCATTGTTTCTCTTTTTGTAATCTCAGTGATATGTTCCCATTGGCTTCACTGTGATCTCATGGTATGATCTACTCTCAGAATTTCTCTTATTATCTCCATCTTATAAGTACTTTCTGAGAATGTCTTTATCCGTTTATTAGCTCACTTATCAGGTGGCAATGACCTTTGTAAAGCTAACAGATGATTTGGTCTTCAGAATCACATAACAATGCCATAGGTTAGAAAGAGCTGCCTTTATTCAGCAGAGACCTGTAGAAATACAGGCTCACAGTTGCAGGAATTGACTAACGCAACCTGTATCAGTTTGGACACTGTTATTTTTGTCAATAATAATGAATTGATTGGATTCAGAGACTATTAAGAGAGGCAAGTGATCACACAGAAAAATAAAATTATTCCAACATATAGAGTGTAAAAACCAGTCAGCTGTGATAGAAGTTGTATGGTGAGGAGGAGGCCACGGATGCACAGCTGGAAGCATGAGCTCTTTGAGTAGTGAGGACTGGGAGAGCAAGTGTTAAACTTGTGAGAACGTGTGGACAGCCATCTGTCTTTGGCCAGGTGAGGGTGCTAATGTTCCAGGTCTTTAGGCAAAAGCAGAAAAGGGATGACGGCTTTCAGCTCAACGATGATCTCAAGTTGCCAGATTCTTTCTTTTTTTTTTTTATGTGCTTTATTTTTCTAGTAGGTCTCCAAATCTCTAGTTCTGAATGAACAGCAAATAACAGAATACAAGTGTAAATATTTTTTAACTTATCTTTGCAATTATTTAATGAATTTAATTAGCCTGATCGTGAAGTGCCGGGTAGACTATTTGCACTATGACATAAGAACAGAAAACAGTGAAGATAATTCTTTCAAACACCAAAAAAAAAAAAAAAGAAAAAAAAAAAAAAGAAAAAAGAAAGAAAAAGCTTGAACTTACCTAACAACTGCATGAATCAGGACATGGGTAATATCTGTATTCTAAATATACTTTTTATTGCGAAAATAAAATTTTAAAAGTAATGGTTACTTCAATAAAAACAGGTAGTAGCTAGTTAAGTCAAATTGTTCAGAGATTTGGCATATTTGTGGGTCCATGATGGCTAACAGTTTGTTTTGGCTTTTTCAGGAAAAAATAGTGTGTTACATGTAAATTAGGATGAAAGAGAAACTTAGCATGGCCCGTGGTCACTTGCATATCTCTTTAACATTACCTGAGGTATCCTTCAGATTGATAACAGGAATGAAGTTTTAATTTCTCAAAGGGATGTAAAACATCTTGTAGAAATTTTATTCAAATACGTTTATCAAGAGAAGCTTAAGTTCAAAATCAATAAATATTTACTATACAACAATGTGGTAGTTGTAAAACACACAGAGAATATTCTAAAAAGTACGTGCCTCAGTGTGCGTTCATATTCTATCGCAAGACAGACTTGAAGTAAATAGTTACACACATAATATGGATTTTGGAAAAGTAAAGAATAGAAGACCTGGGGTTTAAGGAATTTTTCCTGGGGAATAAAATGTAAGCTAAAATACGAACTTGCAAACTGGCAGGAAACAGCCCATGGTGCAGGGGAAGACTCTTCCAGAAAGTCAGAATCATGAAGTAGTGTGATTTTTTTCAAATGATGTCATTAGGAGAAATATTTAAGAAAGAAACATACATAAGGTAAGAGCTGAGACAGATTTTGGGAAGGAAGGGGTGTTAACTCAGTGAAATGAAAGAAAGAACCTTCTTATGAATCTAGAACTGACTCTTAAGAATTCTTACAATTAGTGAAGGTTAACGTGCCTTCAGTGCCTCAGGAGAGACTCTGTGATCCAAGAAAGTCTCAAGAAAACAGAGTGGGGTCCTACCAGCTCAGCATTACTGTCTCATAGGAACTGTATATTGTATTGTGAAATCTGATTTTATAAAAATGCCAAAATCCAAATTATATGAGAGTGCTCAATTTAAAAATCAGTACTTAGGGCCTGGCACGGTGGCCTAGCTGCTAAAGTCCTCACCTTGAATGCACCAGGATCCCATATGGGAGCCAGTTCTAATCCCAGCATCCCTGCTTCCCATCCTGCTCCCTGCTTGTGGCCTGGGAAAGCAGCAGAGTACATCCCAAAGCCTTGGGACGTACCACCTGTGTGGGAGACCCAGCAGAGGCTCCTGGTTCCTGGCTTCAAATTGGCTCAGCTCTGGCCATTGTGGTCACATGGGGAGTGAATCATCGGAGGGAGGATCTTCCCTGCTGTCTCTCCTCCTCTCTGTATATCTGACTAAATAAATAAATAAATAAATAAACAAATAAAAGCTTAAAAAAAGCAAAAGCCTGTCAGAGAGAACTCAGCATCACTCCATGTTCACAGAACAGAGCCCTTGGTATACTTTGGGCTTGGTGAATGTTAAAAATCAGCAGTTAATTGTAGGTTTGAGAAATTCTGAAACTAGGTTGGGAGTGATGTTATTTTATAGGTTCTTTGTTTTTCCAACATTTGAAACCAATTGTGGTAGCTACTTTGTGTAACCATATATCTAGAAAAATTAGCAAAACATTTTGCTGTAACGCTTAATGCTGATACATGGAAAGAGTGACATGCAAGTCACAGAAATTTTATTACAAACGTTATTCAATTTGAAAACTTTTGGTTGAAATACATAGACTGCATATGACAAGAGTAATATTATTCCTAGTCTTCAAATCAAGGAAAGAGGTAAGCCTGAGTAAGAGTGGACCATATTACATGCTATTTTGCTGCTTATTCTACTGTGTGCATAAGAAAAACAACTCATCTTCACTGATTTTAATTTCATCAGACTCATTTGTTGACATCCTTGACAATGTAACTGTTATCTTCTCAACGAGGTGCCAGTAATTCTGCACACAGCCTTTAGCTCTACAGTGTAACAAGAGAGTGCTTGCTAATGCTACTCTTCTGTCTGGGGCCACAAGGTGTAAGGCATACACTAGAAATGAACTGAAGTGTATCTTATTTTTAGTAACTCCGGAGTGTTCAGCTCTTCCATTAGTTGGTGCTGTAATGGTGCCTTGGCATGTACTTTGGCTCTTTCTTCTTTTGTCCATGTTAATCTATCAAATGCACATATATGTGCACGGGAGCCCTGCCAACAGCTACTTCCATTAGACTGTTGGAGAAGGTCAACAAGAGATGACTCGAGTAGGAAAGGTGACTAAGCTAGGTCTTTTGTCAAATTCAGAGTAATTCCCGGTCTGCTGAAAATAGATCTTGAAATAGGATGCTTGTTTTTCCTAGCAGTTCCAACCAGATTGGAAACCTCTTTTGAATTTAAAATCCTTTGATGTAATCGTGTTCTGAAGCCAGAAATGGCATAAAGGAGTTGACTTCATCCTTAAACCTCTTACTGCATTAGACTAACCCTTGAAATCACCCACTGTAATTATCTGAGTATATAGTTTTAAAATTTTTTATTTTCTAACATTGATTAGAATTGTAAGAAGCACAATGATCCCAATCTGTTATTCTCTGAAATAAAAATAAGCTTTTGCATAAATCTGGATGTCAAAATAAGATTTCTATTGTTTACATTTCCATTGCTTCTGTGCCTTTAAAATTTGGAATAATTTTATCCAGTTCAAAGGAAAATAAGTTGAATCTGTTAACAAGGCTGAAATGTACTTGTATACACAGGTGTTAGTAGAGACTAGTTTTTTTTTTTTTTTTTTTTTTTTTACACATTATGTGTACTTAAGCAAGTGGTATGTTATTGTGTCACTGTATTCAAAGTATGATTATTCCTATAGGACAAAATTTCCGAAAGGAGCAGTATGTGGCTGGAACATCTGTGGCTACAGTGATGGCTGGTGCTGGTTTGACTCCTTATGTTATCTAGATTCTTTCCTAAGGACTCTTTGTATGTGTTTTCTGAAAATCTTGGCATGGCAAACAAAGGAGTAGTTTCTGATAAGCACTTACAGATTAACTCATTCTAAAGTCACTTAATTATGGACATATTAATCTAGACACAATCTTACTAACCACAGACTACAAGCAAAAAACCAAAACAAGCAAACAAACCCCTTTAAGCATAGAATCTATCTCAGGTGAAGTCTCAAATGAAGGGGTTTATTTTAAATTGTATAAATTAAGGTAATTGAATGAAATAACTCCTTTAGAGAACAGTGGGCATAGTGAAGGGATGACTTAAAAAAGAGATTTATTTATTTAAAAAGCAGAGTTGGAAGAGAGAAATCTTCCGTTGTACTGGTTCACTCCCCAGGTGACTGTGACAGCTAAACTGTCCAAACTGAAGTCAGAAGGCGGGAACTCCATCACATCTCCTAAGTGGGTGACATGGGCTGAAAAACTTGGGGTATCTTCCATTTCTTTCTCAGGCACAGCTGAGATGAGAATAGTAAGAAGTACAATCGTCACAATCTGTTATTTTCTGAAATAAAAAACTTTCAAGTAAATCTGGATGTCAAAATAAAATTTTTAATGTCTCTATTGTCTATTTCTATTGTCTGTATGGATCAGCCAGCACTTGAACCAACAATCCTATGAGGTGCTGGCCTTGCAGGTAGCAGATTAACTGATGTACCCTCCAAAATGGCTATCCAGTGATGAGGTACACTGGTAACATTTAGGATATGAGGGTCAGAGATGAAACATTTCTGGACTTGAGAGAGCTGGGGCAGCTGCAGAGGGTCCGTCTTGCGAGGACAGGGGCCTGGGACATGACACATAGAACACAAAAAAATCTGGCTCGCCTTCTCCTACCACTCTTGGATGTGCACTAATGTCTTCTGATGATGAACTCAATGGAGGACTCCCATGCAGGGAGGCTAAGAGGTCAGCACAGTTCTGGGAGGGCAGAAGGGTGCAAGAAAGGGTTGGAATGGAGGCTGCCCAGATCACAAAGCATGGAAGACGGGATGTCTCTAAGACAACTTGGACTGGTGTTTATCAGTAAGATCAGGAAATGCTATGGCTTGAATATTTGCTTTCCTCCCGAGTCCAGAATTTACTCCCTGAAGTTTTGTGCTAATAATGCTAATGATGCAGGGTGAAACTTGAATATAATTATGATGTTAAACTTGGGACATCTGAGGCCACTTTGTTATAGGATTTGTATGATTAAATCTTGGTGTCTTCTTAAGAGAATACAAGATACGCTTTGGGCCTTTTACTTTCTGCTTCCGACTCCACGCTTTTTCAGATCTGGTTACAACCCAGGTCTAAGACTGACTCTGATTTTCCTACCATCTGCTCTATTTTTCCATTTTATGTTGGCTCCTGTCCTTCGAGTCTAGTCAATTAACTATTATTAAAAACACCTGGCTTTGGAAGAAGTGTAGAATCAAAGGTAAAGAAAGTGAAGGAGAAATGTGCAAGTCAGGAAAACAGAGGGCAGGAAACCTGTGTTCCGAGTGGGCGAGGGTAGCCTGGCTACTAGGGGATAGGGCTGCTTCTCTGATGCCTGGGAAACAGCCAACTTGCAAGAGAGCACGGAACTGCTTTAGTTCTAAGTCGAAACTTCACAAAGGACTGAGAGAAGGGAGAACAGGAATGAGCCACGGTGAGCCCGGGGAGGATGACACTTCTGTACCGTCGGCTAGTCTGATTCTTTGTTCCTTAGCTGCATATTTTTCCTAGAAAATGGGGGAAAAGAATCTAGTGGGACTTTATTTGCCAGCTCCTTTGAAGTCCTAAGAAAGGCACTTTCTTAATTCAGAAAGCTGCTGAAATAGGGTGGTTTTGCTCTACAATTGCATCTATCATATTTGCATGCAGTTTTTTCCCCACATTGGTCTTATATTCAAGCATACGGCCATTCCGTTTCCTTCGTGTCTCCACCTCTCCTCATCTCCTGTGGGACCCAAGATGCTTTCGTTCAGTTAGCCCCTTCTGAGATCTTGTGTCTCATTTTGAATTTGTGGTTTGCTATTGTTTTTTTTTTCTCACACATCACCTACAGATTGAGTATCAGATTTCACAAAGCATGGTTTGTGAGGTTGGAGTGTGGATAGGTGTTTTCCCCACGAATCAGCATGCAGTGGAGAGATGGTACTCCTTTTAACCCCAGCTGGCTGGCCTTCCACAGTGTGGTGGAGAAATACTTTGTGAGAATTATTAGTGTTGACTTCACTTTTCTGCTTCAAGAAACATCTAAAATGCGTTAATCAGTGACACATTCTTATGTGATAAATTGTCCCCAAGATCTTTTCCACGATACACAGAGCAAGCGAATGCAAGAGGTCTAAAGCAAGCAGTAAGTGGTGCAAAGCTTCAAGAAAGCTTTCAGACCAATAAACTCTAATTGTGTGGAAAGGGAAATGCAGGGTGAGTGATCATATCTGATGTGTTACTGCTCTTTAAAAATATTTCTCATCACTATTTTTGGAATAGCAATTTATTCGTTTTATTTTTCCTATGGCTCCACTTTATGTCTATGCCCTGTCTAGAGGCACAAACACACATTAAAGAGAAAGCAACAGTTTGCAGCTGGAGTCTTCAAACTTCTTCTCTAAGAGGCAAAATAGAAAACATTTTAGACTTTCTAATCTCTGATGCCATCTCTCACTCCATATGTTGCAACATGAATGCAGCTACAGGCATTCACGTGACTGATGATAAAAGCCTGGTCTATGAAAACTATACTTTGAATTTTGCATATATTTTATGGGTCAAGAAATAGTATTCTTTTTATTTTTTTAAGGAAAATAATTTTAAAATGACTATCTAACCTTAGCTCACAGGTTTGAGGCAGGCTGCAATTAGTCTGTGGACCACATTTACTAATTCCTAATGCGCAGTAGCTAAGTAGAACAAATTTGGCTTTCAAACTTGATTTTGTCATGAGGTCAATGAGCTTGTGCATCAACTTTCTAACTCCCTAGATTCTTAGCTTTCCTAGCTGTAAAGTGGACTTGTACTACTTATCTCAGAGGGTTGCTGATGGAATCCCATATTATTCTAGATAACCCAGCACAGACACTTGAAATTTGGATTCCCTTATGGCTGCCTAAAGTTTATTTGACTGAGTTACCTAATCAAATGTCTTGCATGGATATTTTACAATCAGCAAAATTTGAAAAAAATGTTTTGAAATTAAAATAGAAGTACTTTTCAAATAACTTTACTCAATACCACTTGACAAAAACACCTTCATATTTGAAATCAAGTCTCATATTCCATTATTTTCACATGAATTTGGAGTTCAAAAAGTTTCCTTTGCATTAGAAAGGGTTTTATATTTAAATGAAACTATTTTTTGATTTTGTGAATCTCATATAATCAACCTCTGATTAAACCGATGCTTCTGTGAATTCGCACCTAGATCTGCCCCAATGGGCTTTCCTTGTCTACTTTACATCCGAGAAGACACTGGCAGTCAAGAACTGTAAGCACTGCACATGTTTATATATTGACCAATGTGCCAGGGGTTTAGCTCTGCTAGCGTACAGATAATGAAAGTTTACACTGCTGATCAGTTTACACATATCCAAGGGAAATTGGATTATTTCTAGGTAATCTGTTTTCAATGAATTTTCCACAGGGCTTTTTAAGTCAAATTCTAGAACAGTGTCTCTAGGGAGTGTGAGTAAAGGATGGACAGTCTCATCCTGGAATTTTTTTTCAAAATACGTGTGTCCTGATGTTTCAGTGTTTGGCTTGCTCATCGTAATACACAAGGAAATTTGGGATGGGGGAAATTTGAAAAGCTTCTCAGCAAAGTCTGACACCCGCATAAACTTGAATGTGGACACACACACACCCCAATTTTAGAGGTCAGTTGCGGTACTTTTCTATCAGTCTAGAATCCTCCTACTCAAGAAGCGATTTCATTTCAAAACCTCCTCTGCACGTGGAGGATTCTTATCAGGGAGTCACATTTAGTTTTCTCCAGGGCAGCAGGCTGAGGTTTGATCATTTTTCTTTCAGTCTTTGATGCTGGAAACAGTTATTGAACACACACCACAGCTGGGATACTGCCCCACACTGAGTTACAAAGAGGAGATGTTACTCTCATCTCTAAGGAGGGATGAGATAGTGCTTAGGACGAGATGGGAAAGACACACAATGGAGTGCATATCACAATGTTAAGTGAAAGATATATATAAGAAATGTAATGGACTATTGGGAATTATGTGGCAATAACATTACTGTTTTCAGGGACCAAAATGTTTCATCGGTGATGCCATGTTTAAATCTTGCCACTGCTTAGTGGAATAACTATGTGGCCATTTTAATAAGTCACATTGTTCATGAATTTCAGCTTTGATTCATGGTATTAAAGTGTTAGGTATGCCTTGATTTAAAAAAAAGCTTGTTTCTCCATAAGTAGCAACCATAAGCAACTGAATGCATTAGAAAATGATAGCTTTTCTGAAATTATCTGTTTCACATTATAAAAACGTGTGGCTGTACTATTAAGTTTTTTTTCTTTAATGCAGCAATTATAATTCCAATGCAAATTCCTCAAAGAATCAACCAGCATGTGTTGGGTTTATTTGTTTCTTCTGAAATAAAGTTTCTTCATGGTACATTCTAGCTCTCAAGGTTCCTCATAAAGTAGAGAAAAAATAAATGGTTTAAATTATACTTTAAAAAGATGTTCCTATGGGACTGGTTGTTGGTGGAGCAAGTTAAGCTGCTGCCTGTGGAGCTGCTGTCCCACATGAACGCTGATTTGAATGAATCTTGTCTTGGTCCTTTCAGATCGAATCCCCTGTTGACACACCTAGGAAATCAGTAACAGACAGGCCGAGTGCTTGGGCCCCAGTCACTCACAAGGGACTTCGGTGTGCAGTTTTAGGATCCTGGTTTTGGCCTGGCCCAGCCTCAGCCTTTGTGACTAGTTGGGAATTTAACCAGTGAGTGGAATATGAATTCATCTTTTTATGTCTCTCTATCTCTGCAACTCTGTCTTTATCACCCTGTTAAATCTTTTAAAAATCCACCCATATGTGTGATGTGTGAGACATAATAATTTCCAGGATGATTGTAAAGCATGTAGAGGTAACTAAATTATTTGAAACAGTTTTTGTTAAACTACGCCTTCTAAGCAAGACTCAACTTCTGGGTTGTAAGCAGTGCACGTGAAAGTGAAAGTGTCAGTAAGTTTTACATTTAGACACCAATGGGGATTTCCTGCGAAATGATAAATGTAGTAATTTATTTCTTACCCTTAATTTCTAATAATTTCTTTAAATTTTTTTAGCAAGGGAGTTTGGTCAGTAGTTGAAATCTAGTCTGAAAATGCGTGAAGATTACATAAGATTTAGTCCAACTTACTCATGAGCAGTCTACAAAATAATAAATTCATTAAAAAAATAAGTTTTCTTTCTCCAGATCATTATTTTAAATTTCATTGGAGGATCTTTAACTGGAAATAAAGATCCAAATTTCCATTAAGAATTCTTTGTTAGGCCCAAGGTGTTCTTTTTTATTTTATTTTTATTGTAAAGTCAGATATACAGAGAGAGGAGTCACTCTCCAAGTGAGTGCAACAGCTGATGCTATGCCGATCCAAAGCCAGGATCCAGGAACTTCTAGGTCTCCCACACAGGTGCAGAGTCCCAAGGCTTTGGGCCATCCTGGACTGCTTTCCCAGGCCACAAGCAGGGAGCTGGATGGGAAGTGGGGCTGCTGGGATTAGAATTGGCTCCCGTATGGGACCCCGGTGTGTGCAAGATGAGAACTTCAGCTGCTAGGCCACTTCACTGGGTCCGGTCCAAAGTTTTCATAAAGTAATTATATCAGCAATCTATGTTGAATATGTATCTTAATGCTTATTTGGACTTAAGATGTTAGTAAATAAAATGAATAGACGTATAAATATAGTTATTTTTGTTTTATTTATTTACTTGGAAGACTTTGTGATTAGAAATAGAAGGATATAGGAGGTTACTTTCCATATCTGGTGTTGCTCCCTGAATGCCTGTTACTGCAGAGACTGGGTCCGACTGACAGGGGGAGCCAGCAGGAACTCTCTTCTGGTCTCGCAGGCAGGTGATAAGAACTCAGATACTTGAACTTTCATCTGCTGCCTTTCAGGTACATTATCAGGAAGCTGGGTCAGAGGTGGAGGGACTGAGTCCCGGACAATCCATGTTCAGGCCTCCAAAGTGCCGAATCTGCTCAATGTCTGCCATAAAATATTTCAGTTTAACCAAAAGAAGCAAAATTCATATGATGATACATTTGGACACCTGCACTCAACAGAAGTTTTAAAAAGCGAAAATAGTAAATTATCACAGAAATATTTTCATTGTCTTAATTTCCATTATTTTCTCAGTTAAGAGGGTACTTTCAATCTGAACTATTCTCACATAGTTTAGGACACTCCATCGAACAACCACCTGTGTCAACTGTTGACCCCAGAATTTCAGAGCATCTTCATATTTTCTGGGGATTCATTAGCAAAGCATAAATCCAGAACTGGCATACTTTTGAACTGTAATAAGATATTGTTGTTAACTACTAATAAATCATTTAAATGAGTATAGACTTTTGTACTATGTTTATTGACAAAAACAGTTGGACATTTTACTTCTTATAAAAATCAATGGGTCCTGGATACACCTTTGCGCCAGGCAGATATTTCACAGAAGCACAAATAGCTTATCTACACTTACCCATT
Organism: Ochotona curzoniae; assembly: GCF_017591425.1. Classification (NCBI taxonomy): domain Eukaryota; kingdom Metazoa; phylum Chordata; class Mammalia; order Lagomorpha; family Ochotonidae; genus Ochotona; species Ochotona curzoniae. The sequence continues at coordinate 15,452,471 of NW_024466502.1, forward strand.
TGCTTTTTTGTTCATTTTGTAAGCTTGCTGTTTGCTTTTGTGTACTTGCTGCTCTGTGATCTTGGGCTTTTTTTAGAAAGTTTTTCTTCTCTATTTTTTTATCCAGATTTCAGACTTTGTAAGGTTTCTATCTTAGACATATAGATTAATGGACTTTTGTACTTGTCTTTCTTTTTTATATCTTAGTTTTTTCTTTTTCCTAACTTCCATTAAACAACTCCGAATACAGAAATTGCAGAAGGAAACTCTCACAAATGGCTTTCTGCAAATATCCAGAATGCCTGCAAATGACTGGAAAAAGTTGCATAATTCCTGTGGCACATTTATGTAAAGAATATCTGAATCTCAAGCAAGCAAATGTTGAATCTTCCAACTGAAGTATTTTTCTTCACTTATTCAAATATTTCTTTCTCACCCCCCCCCCCGACGATTGTTGTCCTTCCTGTGTGTAATGGTCATGAAAGAGTTGAAAATACTCTGACCATATAGCGCTAGAATTTCTGCTTAACTCTCATACGCATTGGTATTGGGATACATTCCACTATAGGTGGAGCAAATTTTACTTGAACAGAGAGAAAATTGGGAAAAACATTTCTGAACCATGTAAAATGTGAACTCCAATGTTATTTTTAGTATAGATTTGTCAGTTAACATATACAACATCTTCTGAGTCTCTAAGTCAAACAAAATAGTGATAATTATTTACATAGATTTGTGAAACTTTGACCTGTTGCCATATGTGATTGCTCAGATGTAAATACACAGGTGAATAATTTGTTCAAAATGCCTTAGAGTAGTCACAGAAAACCTCTATTGCTGCTGCTACTCCACTAATATTAGCATGGCCACTATTTTGTTTGATAGATATTTCCTTAAAACCTTCAGATATGTTCTCATTAGTCTTCACAATAATCATAACAATTGAAAGGCTGTATTATGGCCTTTTTTTAAAAAAAATGAAGACACTGACATCACAGCGAGGGTAGCTTGGATGATGTCAGACAACGTGGATGTTGGAGGTTGCAGTCGTCGGTAAAGACAAACAATCTGGCCCAGACACTGTGCCTTCTGTCGGCTACAGGCACATTCTGACTTACCCAGCATTCCAGAAAAGCTGTTTGTGACTCATCAACACAGGCATGCAGGTGCTCAGTTAAAAGCCATGAGTTATTCGCCAGACACCTTGAGAACAAGAATGATGGGAAATGCAAAAAAAAAAAAAAAAAAAAGGTTTGATAAAAGCAGGCACAATGAGAGTAGGAAGGTAATGAAGACACAGCGTATTTAACTTTTATGGAAGAGGAGTGATCAGAAAAGTCTTTAGAAAAGGCAAGCATTTATGAACTGCATTTTAACATTAAATTGTCAAGAGGGCAGAGGGTGTTAATCTACAATGGAGCCACATGCAATTGGTGATGCCCTGAGTACCTTCCTGCTCCTAAAATAATCTGTTTTTCCTAAAGATTTATTTATTTTTATTGCAAAAGTCAGATCTCTCTCTCTCCCCCCTCTATATAAAAAATATAAATATATATTATTTATTTAAATATATATATTATATATGAATATATATTATATATTTTAATATATTTCTATATAGAGAGAGAGGGAGAGTGAGAGAGAAATATCCTCCATCTGATGATTCACTCCCCATGTGACTGCAGTGGCTGATGCTGCGCCAATCCGAAGCCAGGAGCCAGGAACTTCCTTCCGGGTCTCCCATGTGGGTACAGGGTCCCGATGCTCTGGGCCATCCTTAACTGCTTTCCCAGGCCACAAGCAGGGAGCTGGATGGGAAGTGGAGCTGCTGGGATTAGAGCTGGCACTGATATGGGATTCCTGCAAGTTCAAGGTGAGGAGTTTAGCCGCTAGGCCACTGCTCTGGGCCTAAAATAAATATCTTATAGACCACAGATTCTATGAAGACAGTATTGAAGAGAATTTAAGGTAGATGTAAGAACTGGAATGATAATAGCTGTCTACTAAATATTTTTATAAAATAGAGTACACATGCCAATGAGAATGATCAAGTAGTACGAAAGGAATAATACGTTGTCTAAAGATGTGAGGACAAGTGAGAATTTTTAATGAAACTTTACAAATAAGGTCATCATTTACATTGAGACATTAATCTCAGTAAGTCAGTTGGTAGGTTTCTGTAAAAGACAGAAGCCATGTTAAACTGTGCAGATTCATTAATAATATTTAAATGGCAGGGCATTTAAAACAGTGATATGTAAGATTTGACCATACTTTTACAAAATATATTATGAACTAACCTACTAAACTATCTTTTAAAGGAACCCCTTTGGGAGAATATGTACTTTTTTGAAGATAATTAAAATGTGACATTTTATTGTAACTTTAGTCATCTTCTAGAAATTGTAGCTCATATTGTACTCATTGGAACATAAGGATCATAACCAGGCAGCTGGATCTCGACATCTGAGCAGTTTTTAAAAGAACCCATTTATTTTCCAAGCATCCAGCTTTGCTGTCATGGACCGTGTTTGAAATGATGCTCCTCATCCAGAGCAAGGTGCAAGAGGACCTAACAAGGTGAACAATGACAACATCATTGGAATAAGTGGTCATCTTTCCAAGGAAATTCTGCGTGGCTGACAGTGTCCATTTGTTCTGGGAGGCAGTCTCTGGCAAGTGCACAGGAAGAACCTGCAGGCTTTTCATCCTAGTAGCTGCTTTTTTCTTACCAAGCTCTTCTATCTGGCTGTTGTCTAAAGCTCTGCCCTCTTCCCTCATTTTCCCCTCTCATTTGATAATCTCCCTAGTATGGCTCAGCCCTGTCACTGGCTGCAATGATCATTGTTATTAATATAAAATTTGTACCACCAGATCACATCTTTCTTCTTGATTTTAGAACAATGTTGCTGGCCTCTTGCTGGACTTGTCCACTTCCAACCTGATTAAGTTGAACGCATTGCTTTCTGTGCTATGAGATGCTCAGTCTACGTTTTAGTTCCGTAGGAGAATCAACATCTACCCTCTTATCCATGTAATCCATGGCATTTTCATAAGCTTATCCCACCGCGTTCTTTCTCACCTCCTGCCTCTTTTGGTCCTCTGCCAATTCCAGCCTGTCTCCTGATTTTCTCTTTCCCTCTGTCACTGTCACTGTGTCTTTCAACTTCTTGTGTCTCCTTTTTGATATATAACAAACTTGGGTGAGTCTTGCTGGATCCTTTATTCTTTCTTATAACCTATTAACAACAGTGCTACCAGAATGACTTTCCTAAAATGCAAATAGTGTTGTTTCCCTCATCACTTTTGAACAAAATGCTAGTATGTTTCTTGAAATTTTCCAGAAAACTTATCATTTAATTTTTTGTCCAAAATACACTCTTCCATGCCCAGTGAATGCTGTCATGTAGGTGTGTACAGAAAAAAAAAAGACAGGCATGGTGTTGGTGTTTTTGATTTCTGTTTATAGCTGGAGAGGCTCAGTTTAGTACCACTTTGTATGACTTACATTTATTTTTGTTGTTATTTCCCATGATATGGTCTTGTAGGTGTAGAGTTTCGTCCCTTCACCTCCCTCTCCCTCCTCTCCATTTCCGCACACTCATCATTTTCCCCCATATCATTACCATAGTGTAGTCCATTAGTTACAAGTCCAAGTCCAACATTGTGCCTTCATGTATCTGTTAACCTGTGTCATGGCATGGTAGGCAATGGTGGAAGATCTATTATCATACTGTCAATGTTATTTAAAAGAAACATTTAGTTTCTGAACCGTTTTGAATTTAGGACATAAACATTTTTATGAATACAGAGTCCCCATTTACTACAGACCTTCTGTAATTAACATCTCACATTAGTATATTTATCACAATTAATGAATACTGCCCAGCTTCACCAATTTTTTTTTAAATTCAAAATCTACACCTTCTCCATCCCCTAGCCTCTAGTAATCACCATGCTTTGTTCAGATTTAGTCTTTTTAGCTCTTATGTATCATGGGTTGGACATGTGATATTTATCTTTCTGTGTCTGTTTTATTGAACTTAACATGCTGACCAGTTACATTCATCTTGTTGCAAATGGTGGACTTTAGTTTTGTTTTATTCTGTTTTGGTTTTGTTTACTAATAGCCAAATAATCTTCCTTTTCTCTGAGCGTTCTGTGATGATGCACGTCTTGCTTATTTCTCAGTTTGTATGTCACAGACAGTGCTGCAGTAAACCTGGGCAAACGGAGCTCTTTATGCTCAGGAATGGGGTTGCTGGATAAGATTGCTCTTCTCTCTCTAGTTCTTAGGAAATCGTGTACTCTTTCCTACAGTGGTTGCACTAACTTCCGTCCCAATCAGCGTAGTAGAGGAGTGCCCCTTTCTCTAGCGAAGTTAATGTTAGATAACTTTCCATTTTGGTAGCATATCTCTTTTCTCCAGCAAAGTGAGCTTTTCTTGGCAACAAAGGTGCTCTATCTAAATGCGCTCTGTCTGTGACATGATGAAATCTTCAGGTGTTCAGTGAGTAAACAAATGAATGAAGATTTGCCCATAGCCAAAAACAGAGAAAGTACAAGTTGGAAAATATAATTCTGTTTTAGCAAGCAGATTGTAACTGACTATGGATGACCTGATTATATATTTATTTCATTGGAGGATGATACATTAGACATTCAAATTACATCATAGTGAGAATTTATTAAGAAATGGATTAGATAGCATAATTCACTTATATCCTGTACAAAGAGGAACATCTGTCAGGGTATATAAAATCATGGATGTATTTGATATGTTTGGATACAGAGTTTGATGAAAACATAAAGGCTGCATTTTATTGCTGTTAAGGTTTAAAGAAGTAAACTGTGTTTACATGTGAATTCTAACCATTTGTCTCTGAACAGCATTTGTTTTTATTTTCATTTATTTTTTTTATAAATTTTTTTCTGAAAAGTCAGATTTACACAGAGGAGAGGCAGACAGAATGATCTTCCATCCACTGGTTCCTTTCCCAAGTGGCTGCAATGGCTGGAGCTAAGCCAATCTGAAGCCAAAAGCCAGGAACTTCTGGGTCTCCCATGCAGGTGCAGGGTGCCACGGCTTTGAGCCACCCTTTACTGCTTCTCCAGGCCTCATGCAGGGAGCTGGAAGGGTAGCAGAGCAGCTGAGACAGAACAGGTGCCCATAGGGGTTACTGGGCATGCAAGGTGAGGATTTAGCCAATAGGCTGTCATGCCAGGCCCCCTGAACAGCATTTATAAAATAATCTAGGAGAATCTTTGATTAATACAGATCATGAGAACTTCTGAAACAAGGGGCATAAAGTATATTAAAAGGATAATTTTAAGATTTGTAATTTGTTGTTCCTTGTCACATGTCCTAATATTAGCATCAATATTAACTGAAATATGAAAATACAAAGGAAAAACTTAGGCCTTACTGTGAATAAATTTCAAATATGCATGTACATTATATCAGAAATTGTAGGTATACATGCATTTGCATAATTTGGCATTGAATTTAAATGGCTTATGGAAACTGTTTCAAATAATTTAGAACTGAACAGCTTTTTCAACAAGCAAGTCATCATATTTCATTGAAAATATTCAGCAGTATTTTGTTTTTTCACAAATATAGGAGGTTGCATACAAAATTGTTGGGGAAATAAAACTAGATGAATTTATTACAAACCTTTTTAGAAATCTATTTATAATTTTTCATATTATGAGTTCCTGCGAACTTTCTCAAGACCTTCCTGTGGATAAATAAACATTGTCCAAATCTGGGCCTACATTGTGGCAAAGTGGGTGAAGCTGCTCGTTGCAATGCTGGTGTGCGTCTCCTGGCTCCTGGGTTTGACTTGGTTCAGCGCTGGATGCTCTGGCTGTCTGGGGAAACAACCAGCTAATAGGAGATTGCTTTTATTGTCTCTCTGCCTCTTTTTAACTCTTTTTCTTTAAATAAATAAGTACATCTTATTAAATAAATAAAAAGCATAAAGGTATTTTTAAGAATATATTTTCCACAAGTATTCTAATACATTTTCACACTATAATCTTTATATTTTACATGGAAATTAAAAAAAAAACTACAGTGAGTGAAGTTTACTTTTGTTACTCTGAAACTCAAGAATTTAAGACAACTCGAAATATACTGTAATGTCACACATTTTTTTGTATGCTTCTTTCATGGATATATGCCTCTGTGGCTTCAATAATGAAGCTTTGTGCAGGGGAGTAAGGCTTGAATCAATTTTAAGGTTGTTTTTATGCGAAGAAAACATAAAATATTATAAATGATATGACTTTGATAAATCCCGGGCTCCATTGAAATGTTTCGTACCTCTTTGGAGCGCATTCCCCCGCCCCCCATTTCTAGTGTCATTACCCAGGTTTATGTGAATCAATTTGGAAGGAGTTTCAGGCAGCTTAAGTGGAGTTGTTCCATGCAAATTTGTCCAAGGCCGTCTTTCATTGATTCATGAGAATAAAGAAGCAGGTGTATGGCTTCTTTCTACTTCCTGTCTAGGTGATTTTAGATGGAGGAAATTGGAGGCAACTTGATTTTCACTTTGTTAAGCAGAGATCATTAACATATTGATAGGTATTTACATACCTTGTCAAAGAATAGAAATATGAAAGCGCTTAGAGAGAGAATTTATTCCCTGAGTGACCATCACAGGTTCAGAATTTACTCCATAATTGTCATCACCACAGCAGTGTATTTCTAATGCATTATTTCATAAATCTTGATTTTTGAGATTAAAAAATCTAAAATTTCATATGTACAAAATTTACAGTTTTTCCCTATTAAACTGCATAATTACTGCTGTTGATATTGTGGATAGTATTACTGTCAAGTTTGGTTTCATAACATGGTAGTATCTTAAAACCACTATTACATCTTATTAAAAATGTACATATAAACAATGAATATTTTCACATATTTTATAAAAGTGCATGTTGCTAATGTAGGCATAATTTTTATATAGTTTTCTTTTTTTTATATTTATTGTATTATGTGACACAGTTCAATATAGACACTGGGATTCCCCCATCCCTCTCCCAACCCTCCCCCCATGGTGGGTTCCTCCCCCCCATTGCGCAACCACAGTTCAGGTTTAGTTGAGATTCCTTCATTGCAAGCATACAACAAGCATAGAGTCCAGCATCCCATTGTCCGGTCAAATTTAGCGGCTTCTTGGGGAGACCCTCCCCGGTCCGAAGGCAGAGCCAACAGAGTAGAATCCCGGTCAATTAAAAGCCCCAACATAACATCAGCAACAATACATAACGTTAAAGAATAAATTGACAAAGTATTGAGCAACCAATTTGTCAAAATTGGATGCATGGTCTTAACAACTTCCTATGACTATTTCAATGACATTTCAACAATTGAGGTGCAAAACAGTTTTAGGAAGGGTGTGCAGAGAAATCTTCCATACCTTGGTGAGGAGTACTTAATCCCCGTGTCCTACCTAGTAAGGTGTGTGTGAATCCATGCTGACCAAGCCTTCCTGTTTTCTCTGCCTATCCTTTCCAATGTGTGTGTGTGTGTGTGTGTGTGTGTGTGTGTGTGTTGGGGGGGGGGCCTCTGGAGCGATCCCTCATGGCCATTGCAGAGACGGTGGGGACCCGAAGTTGGAGCTAAGTAAGAACCAGAGATAGTTCTTCTTCCTAGTCCTGAAGGGAGTTCACTGTTTTCTTAAATATTAGTTACCACTACAAGAAAGCACATAGCATTTCTCTTTTTTGGATCTGATTAATTTCATTTAGCACAATGATCTCCAATTTCATACATCTTGTTGCAAATCTCAGAATTTCATTCTTTTTTGAGGATCAATAATATTCTCTCATGTATATATGTACCACTTTTTAAATGCAGGAAATGTAATTTAATGGAGTAAATTTAAGTTGTTTATGTTAGTTGACAGAAATCTAAGTTGATGACATATCTTAACTATTGTGAAATGAGCTGTTATAACCATTGGGATACAAGTAACTTTTGCATATGCTGCTTTCATTTCCTTAGGCTATGTTCTAGGAGTGGCATAGGTGGGTCATATGTCCAAACTATTTTTTGCTTTTTGAAAAATCTCTATGTTATGTTTTTCATAATGGTAGTGCCAATTTGCATTCTTATATCTAGAAAATATTTTTGAATATAGCATTTCATGGTTTTTGTAGGAAGACTATGAGACCATCTCTATTATTTTAAAGCTAAAATAGATGAATATTACCATGAAAAGGCATGTGGTAGAGAAGCTGTGCTTGAAAATAGACAAATAATGAATGAATTGGTCCTGAGCCCAGAATTAGGAGGGCATCCTGAAGCTAGCCACCTTTCTTTCCTGGACCTTGTTTTGCTCATGTATAAAATGAGAACATAAAACCTTCCTCACTGGCCCCCAGCGCGATGGCATAGTGCTTAAGGTGCTCGCCTTGCATGCGCAGGATCCCATACGGGCGCCGGTTCTATCCCGGCAGCCCCGCTTCCCTTCCAGCTCCCTGCCTGTGGCCCGGGAAGGCAGTCGAGGACGGCCCAAGGCTTTGGGACCCTGCACCCGCGTGGGAGACCCGGAAGAGGCTCCTGGCTTCAGATCGGCATAGCATCGGCCGTTGCACTCACTTGGGGAGTGAATCATCGGACAGAAGATCTTCTTCTCTGTCTCTCCTCTCTGTATATCCGCCTTTCCAATAAAAAAAAAAATAATAAAAATAAATCTTTAAAAAACAAAACAAAACAAACCTTCCTCACATGCCATTGTCTGTGCTCAGATCAACAAATTTAAACTTTAAAAATGGCACTAAGTTGTGCTCATAATATCACCTCTGTCTTAAATAGCAGAGGTCAGAGTTAGGTAGTCTGTAAGATACTAAGTTCAGAAGATTTCAAATACAACTTCATGATTACAACTGTAGTCAGGTTTGTGTGATTATCTTTCTGTGCCTTGTAGTCTTTTTGAAAACTTTTGTTGCTGTTTCGATTGATAAATATTTACTCTATTCCTCATGATAATCTCACAAGCTTGCTGAGTCTTTTTGAGAGAACAAATAAATGACAGTCTATATGTTGACGAGAATATCCAGGCATTTTCATGCATTTTTAATGTATATGTTCTTAGTTTTGCAATTTTAGCCTAGCAGACCTGATCAGTTTTAGAAATTAGATTGTCACAAGTAGATGCATTTAAAAATCCCCAAGAACATTGCCATACATTAATAAAATCTTAGATTTCACATCTTTTTCTTTGGTTTAATATTTGAAAAATAGTTTACACAAAGAATAAATACTTGAAATTGCTCTTGCCCAGCGAAAAGAAAGAAATTACTGAGAAGTAGGATCGAAGAAAATGGGAAGGGCAGGAGAACAACAGAAAAACAAAACTGTGAAACGCTGTGCAGGAGGAGCACGGTAGAAAATAAGAAACAGGGGCTTTGTGTGACTGATTGTGTGAATTTGTGCATTTACATGCTTGTTTTTTAGTTGCATTTGCAAAAATTGATGATGACAGCTTTAGTTCTAAGAGCTGGTGGAAGACAGCACCCTTTAAATTTTACTCACTAATGTTACAAGTTATTAGAAGCTCTTTTAGAAAGATTTATGGTAATAAGTATTCATCATAAAGCTTATCATTCCACAGAACAAAAAGTGATGCTGCATTCATTTCGTGTGATTAATGATTCACATGTAATGAGGAAACAACATTCAGGACTAATCTACAATTGTAAATGAAAATGAACTTTATAAGGAGATTTTTCTTGTTAATGTCAACAAAAGAGGGAAAACCTGCCTATGCAGGATATTCATAAACATTTACATCAGCTAACAAGAAACATTATATCAAGTAATAAGACAATTTGTTAATTTGTAGAATAATTAAAATTCTGGTTTTATAATACGTATGAATTCTAAGCATGTTTAATACTATTTAGGTGGTATATTTACTTTGCTACCCAAGATATGATATTATTGAACAGGCAGAATTCAAACCTAATTTGCATGGTAAGTGAATATAATTAAAATCAGCCTTTTATTAAAAGCTTACCAGGAAATATTTACTCTGCATTGTTTGTTAGAAGGCACAGCCGATCTTATTTTTGGCAGCAGCATATCACAAGATCAATCATGTGGACTCAGCTTAGATAAGTTGTCTGCTTGTCTCCTCGTCATTGGACTTTACCATTGTGATTGTATATTTTGAGTAATATCATCTAAACATCATTGCTTGAGGTTACTGCTGTTTCAGCCCTTCACTCTGTGAATCTGCTAGTTTGAATTGAACCTCTCAGAAGAAAGAACATATATGTCACTAGTGAAATACATATCAGAGCTAAAATACTCGATTCTAAGGTGGAAAATCGAATTAATACCCACCTTAAAGTTTTCTTTCCCCCCTACACCTATTGTGGTATACCTATTTTACTCATATTGAACAAGTAAGAAACTTGATTTTAATTAAATTTTTCTAAAACAAATTTGTAAGGAAATTCAGAAAATAAACTTTTCCCAAACAAAATTCTTGCATTTTGTACGTTCTGCGGTTGCTTGTCCCATATCTGAAGCTAGCTAATTCACTCTCAATATACTGGTTAGGATGAGTTAAAACAAAGTCATTTATGGCTTGCTCTCTGATTAATTTTTAAAAGCTGTATCGCTGTGAGTCTAAGGTGGAAATCTATATCCTTTAGCTTCCTAATGTATCATGAATATAGTTTTCTTTTTAACTTGCTCCTTTTTTTTCTTACCTTTTTTGGTTTTATCCTCAGATGATTTGTCTACTTTCTTTTGGAAGACCTTCTTCTCTTATTTCATACTGACTATTGACTTGGAGTTTACTTACGGTTCTGCATAGATTAAATACCCTGGAGTACTCAATAAAGCAGCATTGATTGTCGTACTCCATACCTTTCTGGAGCTACATTCTGATGCACTCTCTTTGACTTATTATGTGGAATCAATTTTTATTTCCCTGTAATCTGAAATATCAACTAGGTTGGAACGGACATCTTTCCTGCTATTGTGCTAAGATCTATTGTAGCATCGTTACAATCAAGTCAGAACTGAAGATGTTGATAAATCTATGAAATCTCAGCTATGTTTTCATTCTTTATATTATTGAATAAAAGCAGGGCTGTTGTGGGCAACTCTTTTTCCTTGTTTGCATTATCATGTGTGATTTTTGCTCCAATATTCTTTCTTGTTTTTAGAAGATGTATTTCTTTTTATTGGAAAAGCAGATTTTCTGAGCGAGGTGTGATGGTGATGGGCTTTCTGTGATGGTGCTGGGCCGCAGGGCTTTGGGCCATCCTTCCCCGCCTTTGCAGGCCCCAAGCAGGGAACTAGATGGGAAATGAAGCAGCTAGGACACGTATTGGCACCCATATGGGATGCCAGTGTTTGCAGTTGAGGCATCATTCCAGTCCTTCATTCCAGTTTTGTAACACAAGCTCAGAAATGCTGTGTAGTCCTGTGGTGTGAATCATACCATTGGCTTCAAATCTAGTTCTGCTTATGGCCTTGTGTGAACTTCGATTGTGTTGTACAAAAAATGGAAAGTAGTGAAATTCTGGCATCTTGTTTTGTTGGGGCTAAAGTTTTAAAAATTATGGCGTGTAAAGATACCATTTCATTTCTTGGATAGGTATATTCCCCTGTAGAAAGATGCATGGAGAAAAGCAGCCCTAAAATCCACATTTTCTGGATTCAGAGGTCACTAAAAGGAGGTCTCCAGTACCACCATAAATGAAGCCACTCTAAGGAAAATATGGAAACAGGGTGTAGGTTTCACCACATACCAAACAGGAAAGGTACACAAAGTTTTCTTTGTGATTCATCATGGTAAACTATTGGGTTATTAAATATAATCATTTGAAATGCATAGGGTTGGAGTGTGAGATACATGAAAATACAGAGATCTCCCCTCTACTGGTGCACGCCTGCAAAGCCCACACCTTCAGCTATCAGTCAAAATTCTGGCCAAGGTAATAGTTCAAACAAAAATTGGTAGGCTCTTAAAATAGTTGCTCTACCAATTTTTGTTTTACATATTTTTAAAATTTTTTGTTAATTCCATCAACCATTTTTCAATTATCTGACAAAGCCAAAGCAAAAAGCCATTCTTAATATGTTCATGAATTTTGAAAATGATTTGTAAATGGTTCAATATAGTGTTATTGTAAAGTACTGGGAAAAAAGAAAACCAATATTGTGAGAAAGCAAAATTTTATATTGTAAAAATTAGGAATTCTGTAAAACATCATCTATTTTGTTATGTAGAAAACATTACCAATTAAATGAAAATGTGTAGATCTGGAATTTATTTCTTACTTGTTATCATCTTGAAATTTCCTAATGTACATACTTTATTTCTTTCAGAGTAAATATACCTTTATCTTTGTTACCTATGAAAGCTTTTGACAGAGATCTGTTCTCCATTCCCTTGTGGCATATTATAGTTTGACATTTGGCACTTTTGTTTGAGCTATTACCTTGGCCAGAATTTTGATCACTCCATTACATATTTTATGTAAATATGCCTCTTAAGTGCTACAACTTTCTTGCTGTTCTGTCTGAATTCCTGGAAAAAGTCTAGAGAGAGAGAGAGAGAGAGAAAGAAAACACTAATACACTAATTTAGGGTGTCATAGAACAGCAATTGTAACCTGCAATTTCATTTAATATAAAGCAAAACCAAGTATATTCACATAGGTTCATATATGAAATGAAATAGTTAAGTTTTATCGTGGCACTAGTTTCATCAACATATATCAATGGATGAAACTCTTGTTCCGAAATATAAAGTATAAAAGTACCCTTATTGCTAAAAAGAAATCCATTTACATGAGTGCCAAAGTATTGAACTATTAAAAACATAATGTTTGTCAATTATTTCCCCAAACATTTTTAATGTCCTTCACCTCAAAAAAATAAGCATTGTAAAGCCAATGTTATTGATTTAGTGTATTATGAGCCTTTATTAAATTAGAATTAAAACTATCCATCTATCCATCTGTATATCTAACTATATATCTGTCTAATTTATGCACTCATTTGTTTGTTCGCTCCCCAGTGCTCACAATAGTCCTGTGTGGGCCAAATCTTGTTGACAAAGTCACAATGGGGTCACTCTCCCACATGTTTGACAGGGATCCAGGTATTTACCCTCCATCTCCTATCTCTCAGGATATGCATTACCAGGAATTTGAAACCAAGCACTCTAATATAGCATATGGGAATTCAAGTGGAAGCTTAGCCTGCTGCCCCACAGTGTCTGTCCCTAATTATTTTTATTGAAGAGAACAGGATATTCCTTATTGAATTTGCTTCATGTTTCCCCTCAAAATGCAATATCATCATTAGCATTCTTTATTTGGAAGAAGAAACATTTTCCTCTTATACAAGGTGGATCCTTACGCTGATGATTGGTATTTTCCCTTTATTTCATCTCTTTATTCTCAGTTATGATGTTGGAATCGACCAACTGTAGGCAGAGGGATAAGTATTCTTTAAATGAATTCATTTCCATTTCAGGATGATAAGCTTTCAGATGAAAGTATCCCTAGAATGTTATATCTTTATTGAAAATAAAATATTTTGTGGCCAAAACAAAATATGTGGTTAAGCGTCCTCCTTCAATGCTGGCATCCCAAGTGGGCAGTGGTCTCTGTCCTGGGTTATTCCATTTCCAATCCAATTCCCTGCTGATGTTCCTGAGTAAAATAGTGGAAGGTTGTATCCATATATGGGACACAAAAGTTCCAGTCTCCTGGTTTGGACCTGGCTCAGAGTTGACCCTTGTGGCCATTTGGGAAGTGAGCCAGTGTATGAAAGATCTCCTTATTTCTCCTCCTCTCAGTGTAACTCAATATTTAATTATTGAAATAAATTTTAAAACCTTTTTAAAAGCCACACGTATTTTGTTAAGATATTTGTGCATAATCTTTTCTCACCTTTCCTTTGGAGCAACACATAATCAAAACAACAAAAGCAAAAACCAAAAAACCTCTTGACTTTCTTGGTGATGTTTTATTTTGTAGTTATTTTCTCTCTGCAAGAGGGAATGCAAGAGGAGGGGAGAGATTATTCCTGAACTCTCATCAGTTGAACTGCTTAACTTATGCAATGCAGGTTGAGAGATTCCATTGACGTTAATAATTTCAATAAACTAGATTCTGAAGACTGTTAGTTCCACATCTAGATATATTTTGGATGATTTTCCATCTAATATTATTGGAAGCAACAGAAGCCAAGCTAAATTAATGGTATTAAACTTGGAAACTTCGGCACAGCAAAGGAAGTGATATGGAATGGAAAAAATCGTTAGCTAACTCTGTAAATATTCATATCCTGAATACATCAGGAACTCAAAACAACTCAACAAAAAACAACCAGTCTGATTAAGAAATTCCCAAGGGACCTAAGTAGTTCCCAAAGGAAGAAATACAAATGGCCAACAAATGTATGAAAAAATGCTCTAAAAATAAAAAACAATAAGAAAAATTGGAATAAAGACCATAGTGACATATCACTTCACCCCCATTGGCTGTTATCCAAAAGACAGAGTAATATGCGAGTGAGGATTTGGAGAAAGGCGAACACTGTATGCTTTTGCTGGGATTGGAAATTAGTGCAACCAATTTGGAAAATGCTATAGAGATTTCCTAAAAACAAAACAAAACAAAACAATATGCAATAAAATAAAAAAATAAACTTCAGTCTTACATTTGATCCAGCAATCCCATTATTGGGTATGTACCCCATTACTGGGTATGTATCAATAGAACAAATTGTGCTACTGTGTTTGTAGTGGCATTGTTCCCAATATATATAGACAAAATATGGAGTCAAAGTGTTATTGTCAAATACATGTACAATGAAATTTTTTCAGCTGTGAAAAAATGAAATCTTATATTTGCATAATAATGGATGCAAATGTTATTACAATGTTATTACAAATGTAATGCAAATGTTATTACAAATGGGTGCAAATATATTACATGTAATATAATGTTCCCTTCTATTGCCTCAGGCTTTTTTCTCTTAAAGGTATTTCAAACTGAAAGCAATGACAACTTGAAAAGTCTTAGCAGAAACGTTTTTGAAACAATGCAATAATTTCTTTTGCAATCCTCTTTTGGGTACTGCTTGTTTAGACTCTATAGAGATGAAAGGTCACAAATAGCAATGCCAATATGTGTTTAATGAAAATGTATTCATTGTTTCCTATTGATTTAGGCTTCATTCAGAAGACATCTAAAAGGACACCTGTTGGCTACATGTAACAAACTCTCTTACCAAAATATCCATGAAATTAAGAATAAGGCAATATGATGCTAGTTTTGATTCTGTAAGGTACGATATTGGAAGTCCAGGACCAAACTCAGAAATCATTGAAAAAAATAGATTATTAAACTTCACCCAACTAGATCAAGACTATTGATCAAAAACAAAAACTGAGCTATGTAATTCAGGTTCAAAGCATAGAGCACCAAGGGTATTCAGTAATCAAGACAAACATTCCTTTATTGCAATATTTTAAAAATTACAAAGTGGAAAACATGATGAACAAAGTATTTAAATTGTTTTCCAAGATGTAGTAGTGTTCTCATTGCTCTTTCAGTCTGCCTCGGGTTATGTTATGGCTCAGGGTGCCAGTTGTGTGTATAAACCAAACTGTAATCATTTACGGTTGCAGAGGGTACATGATTCCCTGCAGCGCATGTTGTCTTGTTTTGTTTCTCTGTTACCAAGAAGTGTCTAGGGATTTGGGTGCTTATTAACTGCACCTGTCATGCTTTTTCCCTCAGCCCAGCATCTGAGATAACAGAAGTGATGTGAGTGCTTGGCTTGGAGACTGTTATCTCTGGAATTATCACTTCTGGATTAATTCAAGCGGGTGTCAAATTTCCATTATAGGCATCTCCCTATCTTTACATTCACTGTAATGTAAACAGATGGACAATGTGAGGGTCTCAGTACCTTCAAACATAAAATGCAGCATAAAATACAATTAGACATAAAATGTGTCTTGCTTTTAGTAACATTAGTGCTCAATAAAGTGAACTTTATTGATCACTTCTTTGGTATACGTGTATATTAAGTAATGATAATTTATTTTATTACTAACTATAACACATGTGTTTATAGATTATGCAGATGATAAAGACAAAGTGCCATCATTCAAGTATTTGTATATTTTTTAAATAAAAATAAGCTACTTTTTTTGCTATAACAAATCTGCTATGGATATCAGTGTAGATCAAGAGATACTCAATATCGCCAAACCTGATTGTAATAAATATAAATACAAGATAAGCTGAAATGGAAACCCCCTGAGTCATTGTGTTTAATAACAATACCACAATCTGATGGAAAGGAATGGGGTAATATGTGTATCTCATTCATTTTCATGATAGTAAAAGAATGCGTATGAGTTCTATATAGATGATGGGAAAAAAGAATCCATTTAGCATAAAAAAGTTGCCACAGTATACTGTTTCACAAATTAGGCATGGTACAGTCTAATGCTAATCCTCTATTTAATCAACTACCAGCCCTAAAGAATTACATAAGAAAATGTCTCTTAACAGCTCTCGAAATTTTCCTTCATTTCTGACAAGAAACAGCCTATGTGTGTATGAGACACATATGTTACCCCATGAAATAAAGTTAACCTACAAAACAAATTTGGCTCTCCTGATTCCCCTTCAGACCTACTGCTTGCAAGTCATTAGAAATCCATGGGGGGAACGGAGATAAGCGGAGTACACTGAAAAGAATGAAGTACATTGCCACTGGACAACAAATGATGAGACAAGAGATAATATCAGACCTGTGATTCGGGCTGTGTGGAACAAAGAGCTTCTTACTGTTCAACAGATTCACTGTGCGTCAGTGAATGCAGCACTAACATACAGATAGCAATTGAAACCATAATCCTTGCTACTTATAAAAGGGGTGAAAGTTCTGTTGATGAATGTAGAAATCTAACGGTTATATTTTTAAAAGTTTTTTTTAATCCAAGCTGTGTATGCTTGATTGTGTTCTAACAGATGTTGAAATGAGTAAGATGGTTAACTGGAAAATTAACCTGTGATACTATGTGGGAGCATTGTGATGATATGTGCTATGCAATACAAATGTTTTTCTGTTTTGATTATCCTTCTAACAAAATATTAGAAATTGTGTAATTCTTCTGAGGTAAGCATTAAAAGTAGTTTCTTTGCCTTTATGCATCTAAGAAGACACAGTGGGTATAGAGGGAAAAATTCTAAACTTAAAATGAAAAACCCTTCATATGAGATATAGTTCTGTAACAATGATTGTATGACTGAGAATGGAGATTCGTTAAATTTAAGTGTGTGTATCAATTTATGTTATTTTATACATAGATTATCACTTTGTAAAAAGCTTGAAGGTGAAAAAGAACTAGTAATTCACAATGAAAACCATCAGAGTCATTTTAATTCATTAGTGTGGATTTTCAACAATGAGTGTGACAGTTATTAAAAGATGTGGCTTTTATAGCTGGTTTATCAAAAAATGTGTTTAAGCAATCTATCCACTGGATGTGGAAATTGTAATACCATTTTCAGTACTATCATAAAACAACATATTTAATAGAAAAGATACTTTATACAAGAAGAATATTTACATGCATATTACAAGATTACTATTCATGTACACAGATTTCAGTAGTAATTAATTTTTTAAATGAGCATATTTCATAATTTCAAATTTGTGAACTATTGTCTTTTAAAATACTCATATTTTCAAATAATTTTAGAAAAATTATAGATGGAATTCAATCAATTAATTACAAGTTAAGAATTCCTTCATATTTATTTTCAGGCAATGTATAATGTATAATACTGAACTAAAGTTAGGTTTTATTTTTTCCCTGAGATTGACCAATTAGGATAATGTACTTATAAGCACTTGAAGATTAAAATAAAATTAAGATTTTCCTCCGAACTGGAAAATAAATACTTTGTAAGAGCAACAAATTCTAAAGTATAATATAGAGTCTGCAAGATTAAATTTTAATTATAATAGTAATTTCTTTGCATATAAAAGTAGAAAATGGTTAATTTTGGGGAAGTTTTAATGGTTGGTGTTGCTTTAACATAGTTGCCATTATCATTTTAAATTTCAGAATTATGTAGCTTCTGTACACATTCACGTAACATTTTTTTAAATAAAATGATGTTGTAATATGTCATATGCTTTCTCTGCTGCTATTGAGATAATCATATCGTTTCATCCTTTAATGTGATAATATGATATATTTTTTCATGATATGATGCATATTATTCATTTAAGTATATTGAGCAACTACTACATATCAGGGATACATCCCATCTTGTCCAGCAAATAATCTTTATGATATATTGCTAGATTTAATTAGGTAGTATTTTGTTGAGGACTTTTGCATCTGTGTTTATAAGCAGTTTTTGTCTGTAGTTCTCTTTCTTTGTTGTATCCTTTTTCTGATTTGGGAATTAAGGTGATTGCCAAATAGAAGATGTTTGGGAGAATTTCTTCCCTTTTAATCATTTTGAATAGTTCTTCTTGAAAGGTTTATTAGAATTCAGCAATGAAGCCGTACAGTCTGGGTTTTCCTTTGGAGGATCTTCATTCAGTCTCCAGCTTAGTTATCAGTATATTTAAGTTTTCTGTTTTCATTTTAATTTTTCCTATGACCGAGTAATCCAGGGGCATATTGTTCAGTTTCCATGTATTTCTATGTTTTCTAGAGTTTCTTAAGTTGTTAATTTCCAATGTCTTTCCATTGTGTTTAGAAAAACTACCTTGCATGGTTTTAATATATATATATTTCGTATTCTTGAGGCTGTTTTATGGCCTAGCACATGGTCTATCCTACCAAAAGTTCCATGCATTCATGAATCAAGTGTATTTTAAATCAGTGTGATGAAGTGTTGTGTATGTGTGTTACTGCTAATGGTTAATAATGGAAGTTACCTTTTATTTCTTTGCTTTTTTTGGTTGTTATTATTTAGTTGGTCTGTCTGTTTATGAAATTAGGTTTGTGAATTCCCTTCATTATCATTGTGCTTGTGACTATGTCTTTGTTTAGAAACCTTTGCATTTTTTTTAATAGCTAGGAGCTCTAGTGTTAGGTACATATACAATAGTATACTTATACATACATATACCAGAGTCATACTTTCCTGATGAATTCACCTTTAATCATGACATAATTTCCTTATCTGCTTTTTTTTTGGTCAAAGCCTATTTTGTTTCATATTGGGATGTCTACTCCTACTAGTTACTGTTTTTTGTTTTCATGGAATGCATTTTCCTGTCTTTAGCTTTATTTTTGTGGCTGAGATATGTTTCTTGCAGGAAGCAAATAGATTTTTTAACCATTCAGCAATTCTGTATCTTTTAATTGGAGAATCTAGGCACTTTACATTCATGATTAGTATTGCTAAGTAACAATTCAATGCTTCTACTTTCCATAAACATTCTGATTGTTTGTTTTATATTTTCTTTGTACTTCAGGAGATTTTCTGACCTCATGTTCTTTCATAATAATGACTAGCTATATCTGTTTCTGTGTAGCACACACTTGAGTGTCATTAGTTGACAGTCATTTTTTTTTTCTTTCAAGCTTTGGACTGACTGTCTCTCCATTGTCAAGACAGTGTCATTCCTATTGGACAGTGTTTCAAATAACCTGGCATTTCCTTTATGCGTATTTTGGAATATGTTCTCTGTGTCTTAGTTTTTTAAAGTTTGATTATAATGTTTCGTGGTAGATATCTTTTTGGCTATGTCCATTAGGAGATCTATGTGCTTTTGTACTTGGATATCATTATTTTCCAAAATTATCAAGTTTTCTATTATTTAACTAAAGATTTGTTCTAATAAATTCTGACTTTCCAGAACTTTAGGAACTCCTAAGACATAAACATTTGGTTGTTTCATGGTGTCTCATAAACTTAAATTATAATCTTGTGGGTTTTTTTTCCATTTCTCCCTTTTTTCTCTTTTGCTTCATTGAGGTGTTTCCAAAGATTTGTCTTTTAGTTTGAATATTGTTGCTTCTGTTTCAAAGAGTCTGTTGTTAAGGCTTTCCACTCCTTGTGATTTAACAAATTGACTCCTTCATTTCAAATATCAGTTTGATTTGGCTTCAATATCTCTTTTCCTGGAAGAATTTCTCATCTATGAATGTTTTTCTTTAACTGATGTATTTGATTCTCTGTGCTTTTGAGTAATCTTATGGTCTTTCTTTGGAATTCATTTTCAAGCATTTTAATGCTTTGTCTTCACATTATAATTATATTGAAGTGCTCTTGTGTTTCCTGTATGGGTTACATTGCTTTCCTTATTCATATTTATTATTTTTCTACATTTAAACATTAGTAGTGGCACTTGCTGGGGCTTTTATCTTTGGAATATGCTTTATGGCTTAGGAAGTGGGTGCCCTGTCAGCAGATAACACAGAAGCGTGCGCGCTATGCAGCCAGGGAGCAATGGACGCTGCTTGCCGGGGGAGCACGAGTTCAGAGTGACATAGTAATTGGAAGAACACGAGTTCAGAGTGACACAGTAATTGGACACCATAGTTTTTTTTTTTATTATCAGTGAGGGAAGAGTTAGATCTTTCAGCTGACATATTCACAGACACAACCCCTCAGGTTGAGGCCCCAGTGAATACCAACATCCCGCCCTTGTAGGCACATGAAACACACGAAGCACATGTGTGCTCCTCAGTGTGAGTGTGAACTCTCTGTGATGACCCAGTCCAGGCACCCAAGGAGCTCTGAGGCGCTGAGGCCTGACACAGTGATTGCTCGAAGACACAGCCATATCCTGTGGTCTGTCACGCAGTCCACATACTCCCTACTGTCCTAGAGCATGAGACCCACCCAGAGTACAGGCAATCTGCTCAGAGCACAGCCATCTCCCATCCACAGAGAGAGCTGCAGCATTCCTAGCACCAGCTACATGCTCAATAGAAGTTGGTCAATCCCCAAACTTGGCCAACTTGATAAAGGGAGGAGAAGAGCACTTCAAAAGCCTGAGTGTACACCACTGTGCACCAATGCTCCAGGCCAGACTCAGACTCAGTTGGTACTGTGCTTTTATGCTTCTGATAACATTTCTCAGTCATACATTTGTCTCAGTAGCCTCTACTCGCTGTATTAAAGTGGCACTTCTTTCCTTGTAGTTGCCAGGCACTTCTGTGTGCAGAAGACCAAAAGGAAATGTGCCCTCGCTTCATGGTGTTAGGCAGACACTGTGCCCTTCTCCACCCCAGCACTTGAGGTTAGACTTAAATTCAGTGGAACAGTGAGCTTCTCACTTAGGCAATATCACCAATGAAACAGGCTGCTCACTCCTGCATGATCACATCCTCCCTGCTCCATGGGTTCTCTGTTCTTGCTGTAGAATTTCTACTGCAAATTTCTCTCTGACTGTCCCCTGAGGATACAATCCCTTCCCTTTTGCTTCTGCTATCTGTATGTTGTCAAAATCAACATTTAAAAAAAAAACTGTTCAGCCATGTTGGATCCAACTTATTATTCAACGACACCAGTGGTGGAGCATAAACTATTAAATGAGTTTTCACTCCCATCACAAAGTGGCATTTTAAGGGATGTGTTGATGTTAAATATGGAGTGGTAAAATGGGCATCTTCACAGAGGTCCGAGGAGAGAATTAGAGATGGAGCCTATGAATTAGAGGAATTCCCTCCAACCTCAGGAGCTAAAACAAAAGCAGGTGTCACTGATTGCTAAGACAACACCTCGCATCTTTTATCAGCATCTGCATTCACTGGCAGGAGATCAGGCCAAGTACCTAGGACATGGAATGGCCCAATGAGCATTCAGGAAATGAGCTTTATGTAAATGCTTCTCTTCAACCTAGATAACAAATTAGGAGGTAGGAAAATTTTAGGAAAAGCAACCGTATCGAGTATTGAACTTGAATGGTCTCAGTACTAACAAGAAAGAAATTAAGTTGGAAATTCATCTAAAAAGTTAATAGTTATTCTTGCTTTATCTTGTTGGATTCTAGTAAGGCTAGTTCAAATGCATGCAATGCTTTAAAACTTGTTATTAGCAATTTTATATAGTTTTTGTATTTTGATCCTGTTACAAAGTAGAAACTTAAAAAATGTAGAAAAATTAGGAGAAATGCCAGGTATGTTCTTTATATATCACCCCCATCTTCTTTTTGCAACTTCTTTCGAGATTTAGATCACTTCTTGAATTCTAAGACATTTTTAGTTGCAGACATCCTATCTGATCAGACATAGCATTAAATTGTAGCATTATTAGTGTTAACAACACAGGCCTGTGAAAAGTCTAAAGGAACACTAATAATTTATCCTGGAATTGAAGCAAGTCAGTTTTCAGTTTCAACTCTGTTGAGCTCAATTAATAATTAAGGACTCAGGAGCTTTTCAGAAAACTCTGACATTATTTTGGAATATATTTGCTTCTCACTGCCAAATTTCTTTCCTTTGTAATGAGTTACTTTACTTTATCAATGAACTTCTGTGTTAGCAGGATGCAGAAACAATATTAAGGGTTTCAAATACTCTTCAGATGCCTATGAAAGAAAGTCAGTTTCCCTGTGAGATTAACCCTAACTAACTTTGTCCTAAGTTTAACATATTTATTGATTTGGTAAGCCAAGGTTTCCATATATGCCCAAACTACATGAAAAGATTTTTAGATATCTACCACATCTTGTTTATTGAAGCACTGTTAATGATAGTCAAAATATAGAATCCATCCAGGGATTCATAATTAGATAAATGAATAAAGAATATATGGTATCCAAACATAATTGAATACTATTCAGCTATGAAAAGAATAGAATCCTGTTATTTGCAGGAAGTTAGATGAAACTGGAGGATATTATGTTCAGTGTATAAGACAGACCTGAAAATACAGATATACATGTCCTATATGTTGTGTGAGAGCTATAATTGAAACAAAACAAAAATCCTCAGTTGGAACACAGACAATGATTACAAGAGGCCTACAGGGAAGAGGGAGATAGAAGGAGTCTGGGTTAAAAATTGGAAAGTTGAGTATTGTTCCTTAAATGTGACAAAAATACTTAGGTGAAGTGCTAATGGGGGAAATGGAGTGAGATATGGGAGAAATCTGTATTACTATCTCACAATTTTTATTTTGTAAATGTAAAGCTATTTTGAAATAAAATGTTTAAAAATGACTTCTTATGGGCTTGGCGCAGTTGGCTAGCAACTAAAGTCCTCTCCTTGAATGCGCCAGGATCCCACATGGGCACCGGTTCTAATCCTGGCAGCACCTCTTCCCATCCAGCTCCATGGTTGTGGCCTGGGAAAGCAGTCGAGGATGGCTCAAAGCTTTGGGACCCTGCACCTGTGCCAGGAGACCTGGAGGAGTCTCCTGGGTTCGGATTGGCACAGCACCAGCTGTTGCGCTCACTTGGGGAGTAAACCGTCCGAGGGGAGATCTTCCTCTCTGTCTCTCTTCCTCTCTGTGTATATCAGACTTTGCAATAAAAAGAAATAAATCTTAAAAAAAAAAAGCCTTCTTACTCAGGCTATTTTCCCCTTCCTCTTTCCTGCTGTTTCTACTGTTCACATCCTATTTTTTTTCCACTTAATTAGAAACGAAATCTTTCTAAGCCTTTGTTTTACTATCACCTGTCTTCTTGTCTGTGAATTGGCTATTCCTTCCTCTACACTGCTCTGAAACTGGGAGAGAAAATTGTGACAAATTTATCAGTTTCCCTGCTGAGTTTTAGAGTGGTGCACGTAGAGGTACCTTCATTACATTGTGTTGGACAGTCAGGAGGCCAAATGTTTGCTTGCTTTGCCATCTGCTGTCTAAATTCTCCCTACTGAGCTGGACTTCAGCTCATCACATTTAGTTCCATATATTTACAACTTCCTGTCTAGCGCATGCCACATGTTTTACATGTGATAATTATTCTATGGGGAAAGAGCTCAGTAATAGTTCATGTTAGATGCATGACAACATAGGAGATCCATTCAATTTCAGACTAAAATTTATGCAATCCTTTAGGAGATATAGGAGGATCCCCATGTACATAGTATTGTGAAAAAACAGGATATGGCATACGATTATGAGTTATTTTTGCCTATCCTATTATTTATTGTAGACTGTATATGAATAGAACAAAGATTTGGAGGCATTAAAAAAGCTAAATTAACAGAACCAGAAATGCATTTTACATTTGCTAATTTAAAAATAACAAATAATAAATGATAGTTTAAGTATACCTTATTGCAAAACGTAGATGCAGGAAGCTATTTTAAAGAGTAGAAAACCTTTTATTTGGGCCTTAATCTACAAAATTCTGCATCCAGGTCTTGCTTTTCTTTCTTTTTTAAATTTAGTTATTTTATTGAAACGACAGATATACAGAGAGAAGAATATGCAGAGAGAAAGATCTTCTGTCCCTGGTTCACTCCCAACTACTTAGGTCATCATAAATAGGGAGCTGGGTGAGAAGCTGAGCAGCTGGAACACAAAGCAGCACCCTATGGCATCCCAGTGCATGCAAGGTGAGGATTTAGACATTGAGCTATCCTGTTGGGCCTGGGTCTATTGCTTTTGATTCATTGTTAAGTAGATTAACCTGTATCAATTGGGTCTGTCCCAAAAACTGTTTCAGGGTAGGTGTACTTTTGTATAATTTTATCCTTGCCTGATTCAGACTTATCTCTAAATTTATTAGTCTTATAACAATATTAAGATTTGTAATTCTGGGGCCCGGCGCGGTGGCGCAGTGGTTAAGGTCCTTGCCTTGCACGCCCGGGATCCCATATGGGCGCCGGTTCTAATCCCGGCAGCCCCGCTTCCCTTCCAGCTCCCTGCCTGTGGCCTGGGAAAGCAGTCAAGGACAGCCCAAAGCTTTGGGACCCTGCACCCATGTGGGAGACCCAGAAGAGTCTCCTGGCTTCAGATCGGCATAGCATCGGTCGTTGCACTCACTTGGGGAGTGAATCATCGGATAGAAGATCTTCTTCTCTGTCTCTCCTCTCTGTATATCCGCCTTTCCAATAAAAATAAAATAAATCTTAAAAAAAAAGATTTGTAATTCCATCATTCCTTTATTTTTTCTAGTTTTGTTGTGAATATTTATTTTTCTTAATATACAGACTGCCTTGGCCTCATTGCCACTGTAGTTCAGATTATCTGTGAATAAACGGTTATATTCTAATCTAAATCTTTTTTTAAAAAAATTTAAATTGAAGTTTAAGAGGAAGTTGTTTTTACTTTTTGGTTTGGTCACACAATGCAGTTTACCAGTGATCGGAGGCATGTACAGGTGGATCCTTTACACGCTGAGATGATTTGAAGGGTTTTATGTCATGTATCACTGCTTTTAATCTTTACAATGATGCCATAGATGAAGTTATGCCCTGTGACTGGCAAGAGATGAGTGGATGTAAAATTCACACAGGCAGTATCTGAATCCTGACAAATCCCAGGCTTACCTTTCTTTGGCATCAATATTCCAGACTATTTTCTTTAGCTATAGGATTTTTCCCCCAGTATGAAGTGAGAATAGAAACAATATTTTGTGCCACTGGTGGGAGTTGTTCGGTTGATCGATTGAAATGAGAGTTCCTATTGACATATTCTACTAATGTAAAAAAGAAGCTTAGATTGAAGAAGGTCATACATAAATGAGTATGTTTTCTATAGAAGCATTCAGAAAAAAAAAACTAGCCAGCTGGTGCATATAGTAGGGAAATTCATAGTATTTTTCCAGGCACTCTACAAAGTAAACAGAACTTTCTGGCTCCTCCTTATTCCTGTGTGTTTCTCTCCCTCTCTCTCTCTGTTTCTCATTTAGTCATTTTCTTTGTTTCACATTAGATGTCTTACAATCCAGATGAAGCTTTTCAGTAGATCTCAGATATTTATTTTGCCATGTGCTTTGGTAGCTGAGGGCTTAGGAATTATCATGGGGAGATTATGGAAGAAGGAAAGTGGAAACCATGGCAAGGCTTCTCGATATCCTCTGGAAATACACATGATATTAGGTTGTGATGACTGAGCTGTATATTTGTTATGATGGAATCATCCAAAGGAAAATATGTGTTCCTATGGTTATTTAATTTTTCATTTTCAAGGAGATAACTTCTAATTATATTAAATGGAATAATCATTATCATTTCTCTTATATTTCCTTACTTTGTTGTTTATTGAATTAATTTAACAAGATGATACATTTGGATTCATTATCATGTTTAAGGTTTTATGAATGGCTAATGAAGCCAGAAATTAAGTTTGTTCTTTTCTCTTTGAACAATCATATGAGGGACATTAATTAAGCTATAATAAAAATGTGCAATGTGGTACTAGTAATGAAATAATGTCTTTTCCAGGAGAGATAACATACTGAAATATTATAGAAAAATGAATTAGTAAACATAGTGTAATTACATCCTGATAATTGAATCCATTATCTTGAAGAGTGCCTAAAGTGTTGCCACAGAATTTTAATGCCAACAGTTTTGACTACTTCAAAAATTTTAAAAAAAGTTTGATCAACACATTGCAGTCAGACATTGTAGCTGGAGCCTTTAAATATCTCCTGAATCAGCCAGAGAACACATTCGTCAGCTTGTGATTCATGTGGGACTTGTAATTGATTTTTAACTTGAAATTATAAGTAGAAAAGAGTTTTCAACAAGTTGGACTCACACTCATAACACTGCAATAATGCAGTCATTGTTCCTTTGATCAAACAGAGCTGAACTTCAAGTTTATGAATGGAACAGTTAAATTCAAGTAGTTTTCAGAATGAAAGACTAGACTTGCCAATCAATGGATTCTGCAGTGACTTCATTGTGTTTGGAATGGCGAGGTTGGCAGCAATTCATAACTGTTGAACTATGAAAACCACTTGAGCAAGATCCTTGGAGCATGCCCCACATTGGGGACCTGGGATGGGTGGGAGGCTAGGTAGGGCTTCTCCCTTTATCTTCCCCTTTACCCCAGATACAGAAAAAAGAAGAGAATGTGTAAATAATAGTCTTACCCAGTTTCCTGTAGCCCCTGACCCTTTGTGCCCTAATTAACCATGATTGTAAAAAAAAAAAAAGAAAGAAATAATATTGGAGGCCCAAAAGGGCATCCATCCTTCTCAACTATGTAAACAATGTTAAAAATAAAATTAAAACAAAATTTTAAAAAGAAAAAACAAAAAGGCAAAACAACAAAAAGATTAGACTTGCAACTGGCGCTGGAAAGTAAGACACAAGATGACTAGAGACAGATGAAAGCACTTTTGCATCCTAAGCAAATCATTTTAAGCACAGGTTTGGATGAGATTCTTGAGTGATGATTTTAATACCGAGCACTGCTTGTGATATAATTCTCTGCTAAGAAATTTTCTTTCAACAGGTATCTGGGGGCTAGCACTGAGATATAAATTCAAAACAGCATTTTTACTATCGTACGTTCTAGTATTTTCTTCTGTGTTCTGTATTTTTAGATATTATTTGCCTGCAACCTTGAAACACGTGCAATAGCTGAGCAACTGGTAGTGTGTTAAATAACCAAATAGACTCTAAGGGTCTGATATTGTTTTCCTAACAACTTTCTGACAGAATAAAAGAAAAAGTCACTTTGCATTCACATGTGATAATAGAGTCTCCTGTTATTTCAGTGGCTTCATAATCTACACAGTGGTTACCAGGAAAGCTGCTCTTTTCACGAGAAGTCCTGAAGAGCATTAATAGGATGTATGGGGTTTTACTATTCCAGTATAACAGCTGAGCTTGCAGCAGATTCTTAGGTAGGTTATGATGTTTCCAGAGCTCAGTCCTGTACTCTTTCTTAACATTCTCCATTGCAGACGTTGTGAGAGTTGAAGGTCCTATCTTATTTGTCCTCAGTAAATCTCCTGTCTTCTTTCTGGATCACATTGAAAGTGCTAGGTGAGGCTGCTTGGAGGACAGTGCTTCTGGTCCTCTAGCATCAGTACAAGTTTGATTCCTAACTTGGGGGAGCGGAAGGAAGGCCCCAGCACCAACTAAACTGTTTAAAACAAAACAATAAAAAAATTTTAAAAGTTAAAAAAAAAAAGAAGTTTAATTCCTAGGTCAGACGAAGTTTAATACTTCCCATGTCCTGAGAACCTGTTCTGAATCCCATATTAGGAGATATCTGCTGTTGCTATTGCCCATGAAAGCCCATGGGAGATTCATTTGGAGTTAGAGAATCAAGGAATATTACATATATTTTTTTCTACAGGTTTCCATGTGTGTTTATAAGTATTTAAGAATTACTACTATGTTCTGTATAATTGTGTAAATATATATACCAATATCATCTTTTGTCGTCTGGAGTCAGTTGTTAACCTTTATATCTATTGAAATATGTACTGAAAAGTTAAAACTATAAAAGTTAGATTCTAGTGTTTTGCTGTTAGCAACTATAAAGGAATGGGACAGTATTAATTGTAATTATTATTTAAATGGGCATTCTAAATTTTATTTTCATTAATACTATTCAGGGTTATCATTAAAAGCTTAATTCTTTAGAATATTATCTTCAGAAAGGAAATTTCTACAACACATTCCAATTTTCTGATAGTTGCTGAAAATTGGGTGTTTAAATCAATTTTATACTCTACCCTGTTCAATTCTCATTTACCTATTTTAAAACAGGCCAAAGGTTTTCTGAGTAGGAATTTTATTTCGACATTGTACAAACTTGGTTTGAGATGCTCATTAAAAACAGCACCAAAACAATCACGTACCCCATAAATATTGTTTCAGTATGTTGAGTACAGCTTTGTATATCTCTAAGTTTCTTGTCAGACTAGAAGTCTTGAAGCTTAATAAAAAAATAATAAACAGAGTCACATCAGAGAGAAGATACTTCTCCAGGCAATCCAGCTCCAGGAGACATTCTCTGTGGACAGTAGGGAAAGCTGTGGGCCCAGGTCTGTGGCCATCACTTTCAGTTTTTGTAAAAGTGAGCACTGTGACTGAACAGGCCCAAGGGCTGATCTGCTCATCCAGTTGCAGTGTGACTGGATATGCATGATTTGTAGTCAGAGCCATGAAATTTGTACTTCAACAAGCATGAGGAAATAAAGTAAGAAGACCCTAAGTGTGTGAGGTGGTGGATAGGGTTTCCTGGAGTTTGGGGCACTAAGTGAGTTGATTGAATCAATTTCCCCTTCTGCATGGGCTAAACCATCGAAATCAACCACTGTAAATCTGTGGATCCTAATAACGCATGACTGGATAATCCAAAGCTTGCCCTTTAGGAAACATTTGTTCATATTTTTTGCAAGCTTTTAAAATAAAATGTCATATTGTTTTGCACATATATCATGTTTATATTCTTCTCTGTAGTATAACTAAGTGAAATGTAAGTTAAATCCCAGATGGAAGTTAAAAAAAAAAACTTTATGTTACATTTACATATTATTTTTCTCACAAAGCCAAAACAACCTACATGAAAAATGTAAAAGATGTATGAATAGATGAAATATCTCTATGATACCCATTTGTATATCTGTTGAAGGACTTATCAATTATACAACGTATGTTAGTATTTTCTAGTTTTCGTTTCCTAAAAATACTTGCTGTCAAATGATCCAAATGAGAAAGGCCATAACTAGAAATAAGAAATATCATTCACTCAGAAGTATTTTCCAAAGATTTGATTGACTTGGATTAATTTTTTAAATGTGTCTGAAATGTGAATGGAGAAGGGCAAAGAGGTTGATTTTCAATCCATGGCTTCACTCCTCAGATTCCTGTAAGAGCCAAGGCTGATCCAGGGCAGAGTCATCAGACCGGAACCCAGTCCTGGTCTCCCAGGTGGGCAGTAGGAACTCAAAGCAGGAAGCTAAATTGCAGATGGAGTTGAGCCATGCACTCAGGCTCCCTAAAATGTAATGTGACCCTAACTACTGAAGAAAAAAAAAGAAAGAAAAACAAACCCACTAATCCATGGCCTTTCTCCAAAGTCCACTTATGCCCTGGTTCTTAACTTCTGACTGCTTAGAGATATCCTGCTAAAATGGCGACAAGTATCAGGGCTGGACCGGGCTGTAGCTAGGCGTATCGTGTGGATTTCCTGTGTGTACACAAGGGCCTAAACACTTTGGGCATTTTCCAGTGCTTTCTCAGGCACATCAGCAGTGAGATAAATTGGATATAAAGCAACCAGGACTTCAACTGGCATCCATATGGGATGCTGCTCTTTCAAGTGGTGGCCTTATCCATTACACCACAATTCCAGCGCACAGTATTGTACACACACACTCAAACACACACGAGTGGCAATGTTTAGTAGAAGAGAGCTTTGAATTTTGATGAAGGTTTCAAATTTGGGTGCCAATATTAATCCACACTAATTATAAGCTGTAAAAAATGTCTAAAATTTTTTATAGTTCTGCAACTTCATAAAATGTATTTGTTTTCAGGATCCTCTAGATTCTATTTATTTCCCTTATCTTCCAGCCTCACCTTCTGTTAGCCTCTTGAGGTTTTATGGTCAGATCCCTTAAAAACAATTAGCTCCTGGTAAGGAGCCTGGATTTCACGGTGACCCATTCCCTTTGTGCATTTAAACTTACCTCTTGAATGTATAAATTGGTCTGTTTTGTTTTAGTCGTCATTTTATAAACATAGTATTGGGGCCTTAGGACTCCCCTCCTTGACCTTCTATTTAATTCAAACTGGAACACTTCCTTCATCTAAATGAACACATAGTAAACTTTCAGCTTTAAAGGTAAAGAATGCAATTTTTGAGATGTCTTTCTTCAAGCCTCAAGACATCTATATAATTCTATGTAAAATGAGCTATGGCATCACATGATGGTTGTTTCCCGTGAATAGCCTAGTGAGGCGAGATTTTGTTCACAGATTTCCTTTCTCCTTCTGAATACTTCAGCTCAAGCAAAATCAATATGTTAATGTTGCATCTAATCAGACATCTCTCCTGCTACCTGTGATTTTTCATTTTGTTCCTATGGTTAGTTAATGAACATATGAGCAGTTTCAAAAGGATGAAAATGTAGTTTCATATATTGTGTGAAGATCCAATTATACAGTGCTTAACCTACACCTAGCATCCGATGTTTAAAGGAAGCTTGCTTCCAACTCTGGGAACTAAAATTCATTGTTGATCAGACTGTGTTGGGATTTTAGAACCCACATAATTCAAACAACAAATAAATAGTCTTCTTTGATGTGTGAGCAATTCAGTTTATCCAGTCAATATAGAACAACGCAGAGATAGAACCAGAGATATATTTACTCTCCATTAACTGTCATCTAGGTATTGGTTTAGATTGTTTCCTAACAATTTGATGTCTTTAATAATTTGTGTTCTGCTGTGTTCAGTCATTCCTGTTCGATTCCACATTGTGGATGGCTCTTTCTTAAAAGGCAAGCCACATCATGATTTTTAGTTAATTATCATCTTTATGCAACTACCTGATGCTTAAAACACTGATTAAAACATGAATTAGACTTGAAAATTTAAAAAATGAAGCTTAAAACTATCAATTTATTATGTAGATTTTATAATAAATTTATTGTTGAAAGTTTTTAAAGTCTGAGCATTATTTCTTCATGATGCATAATTATCATGGACTTTTTCGATGCCCCTTATGGTGACTCCAGGCCTCACCAATTTTGTTAAATAAAAATCTTTCAATTGAATGAACCTCATCATTTAACATTCGGTGTCCTTGGAGACTGCTGTGTGACACAGTGATGTTTATGACAGCATTCCACTTTGTAGTGTTGGGTTAAGTCTGGGATGCTCAGCTTCTGACCCAGTTCCCCGATATGGTGCCTGGTTAAGCACTGGATGATGGTCGGTGTGTTTAGACCCCTTGAGTCACATGGGAGACCTGGAGAGAGTTCCAAGCTTCTGGCTTCTACCTGGACCAGCTCTGACTGTTGTGGCAACTGGCAGAGTGAACTAGTGAGTGGAGGATCTCTATTTTTGTCTCTCTTTCCATGACAATGGGCCTTTCAAATAAATGATAGAGATAAAAAAAATGTAGGAGTCTTTGATGATTCCAATATAGTCGTTGTATTCTTGAAAACAGTAATGCAATTTCTTCAGCCTGAGGAGGGAAGGAGACTAAACTGCACACTGTATGTCTTGCTTCCTAGATTTCTTCCGAATTATTCATTATTCTCCAAAACCCCTGGACACTATCCGGACATACAAAGCACACATAACATAAATCCCCATGCTCAGATACTCAGCTCAGTCGTTTTTAATGCTTCAGGAATGAGTCTCGGGCAAGACTTACTATTTAACTGAATGTGGTCAATGCAAACTCTATATTTTCTCATCACTCAGTCAAAGGAAACTTCAAGAGGACTGTTGGTTGATTTGGTTTTATGTGGCTTGGTGCAGAGAAGAGCACTTCTTCTCTCTTTTCTCTGACCCCACTAAGTAGGCAGTCATGCACACAGCCATCTCAGTGCCCATTCATGGCAGATAGCCAAATGGACGGATAGAGAAAGAAATTCTTCTCATGCTCACCAGTGGAAGCAGTGGCCCAGTTAGGGAGAGCTCCCTGCCTCCCTGCTGGGCTTGTCACCGCTGTCCCCCAGCCACCCTGGGTTTTATGTGTGCTAGTTGGTGCTGTGGCCAGACCGGCATGGCCTACCTCACCTTGGCATTTGCTGGTGTGTGCTGTATCCTGGCCTGGCCTGGAGCCTTCAGTGATGTCAGCAGTCGCTCCTGGGTCTCTGCTTACTACCTGGTGGACATGGCTTAGAGCTTACCTCTCATGACCTGAGGCACACATGGAGTATGACCTCTGACATGACTAGAAGGTCAAGGCAAATAGGCATGTTGTACAGTCAATTACAGTGTCTTTGGTGGGTGGGGGGCCTGCTGGAAGACACCCTCCCGCCATCCCTTTTCTTAACCTTTAAAAGTTGTAGCTTGCACATGATAAAGCAGACATTCCTCACCAGCTTGTCTCTGGTGGTTCTTATGGCCAAAAAACACCGTTACCTCACCTTTGGTGTCCTTGGGGCCTGCTGGCAGGTTTAAACCCTGAGACAGTTCCAGCTCTTGCTGGCAGGTGCTATAGCCTAAACCACCCCAGCCAGCCCCCAGTCCTGGCCCTAAGGTGGAGTGGCTGGTGTTGTGGCCCAGCCTGGCCTGTCCTGCACCCCAACCTGGTTCTCAGATCTGCCAGTGAGTGTTAGGAACTGGCCTAGCCTGGCCCGCCCCCAGACCTGACCCAGGCATATGCTGACGGGATCTGTGACCTGGCTTGGTACTAATCACATACTTTTAATGTCCTATGATTTGTATTTTAATTCTTATAAAAAAACCATTCTGGATTGGTAGTAATGTTTCCTTATACTAAAGAGAAAATGGAAATTTTTGGAGAGCAAGATAGCTTACCCATAAAAATCATCATTGCCATTAATCATCACAGGATTTATTGTTTTCTCCGTACTAATCACTACATTAAGTGTCTTACACAGAATAACATACACATTTCCAAAATATTTATTCATTTTTATTGAAAAGACAGATTTACAGAGAGAGGGGAGACAGGATGATTTGCCGTCCGATGATTCACTTTCTAAGTGGCTGCGATGGCCAGAGCTGTGCTGGAGATGAGCTGAACCAAAGCCAGGAGCCAGGAGCTTCTTCTGGGTCTCCCACATGGGTGCAGGGTCCCAAGGCTTTGGCCTGTCCTCTATTTCCTTTCTAGGCCACAACCAGGGAGATGGATGATAAGTGAGGCTGCTGGGACATGATCCAGCACCCATATGGTATCCTGGGAGGTGCAAAGCGACGAGTTTAACTACTAGACTACCACGCTGGGCCCTAACTTACACAGTTCTTATTATGACCATGTGAACTCTATACCAATATTCCAATTTTGCAAGTGGAGATTGAGGCAGACCAGAATAAACTTCCCCAGAATCACTCAGCTGGTAAGTGTCTTGTTAGTTTAAATATGGGTAGTTTAGGGCCCGGCGAAGTGGCCTAGCTGCTAAAGTCCTTGCCTTGAATGCACCGGGATCCCATATGGGTGCTGCTTCTAATCCCGGCAGCTCCACTTCCCATCCAGCTCCCTGCTTGTGGCCTGGGAAAGCAGTCAAGGACGGCCCAAGGCTTTGGGACCCTGCACCTGTGTGGGATACCCAGAAAAAGTTTCTGGATCCTGGCTTTGGATCGGAATAGCATTGGCTGTTGCTCTCACTTGGGGAGTGGATCATCAGACGAAAGATCTTCCTCTCTGTCTTTCCTCCTCTCTGTATATCTGACTTTGTAATAAAAATAAATAAATCTTTAAAAAAATTGGGTAGTTTAATTTTAGAGCAGTGTCTTTAATTGTGATGTAAGACTTCATTCTAGCTTCTAATCTCTTGTTTCAACCATTACTTGATAAATTATGATCATTGTTTGACTTATAAGAATCTTGTTTTATTCACTGAAAATAATCTTAAGTTTTGCTATAATACACAAAATCTAGATTGTAGGCATTTAACATTGGCTATATAGAGAAAGAAACCTATTTAGGGAACAAGTAATTGAAAAATACTAATATGAGCTTAAATATGACCCGAGAATTGAAAACAAATTTAATTAATAATGAAATTTAATTAGTAAAAGCATTTATGATGATCATATTGCATTAGCCACTTGGGAAACTTTATTCATTTGCACATTGGAGCAAGGTCATTGGCCTATATTTCAGGGAATATTTTAAGAGACCATCTGTATGAATTTCTGTGCTTTAATTGTGTGTGGTTTCTGTTGAGGTTTTGTTTATGATATTCCAAAAAAATTTAATTGGAACCACTGGGGAAACATCTTTCTCTTTTTCCTGTCATTGAAAGTTGTCCTTCCCTTGGAAAATGTGTTGCTTTATGTTTATGAGCCTTGTGAATCATGTAAGCATATTTTCATTACTCATCTACAATGGTGGTTGAAAACCACAGAGACAAATTTATCATATATCTTAAGCAAATATTTAGTGAGTCATGCATACATTGGTTATATTAGGTTTAATGTAAACTATATTTTGCATTCTTGCATGTATTACAATGTGGATGCCAGGACATTTGCAAGTTAACTCTCTGTTACTATAACTGTTGATTTCCATTTCATCAGAAAAATTTACCCCGCATTACTTTGCTGTTTTTATTACACTGTAAGTAAAATATTTCTGTGGATTTAAAAAAGAGTATGTAAAATGAAAATAAGGAAAATGAGAGGGTTCTTGAATTTGAAGAACACAAGGCAAAAGGAAATGCAAATAAAGCTGTTTAAAATTGTAATGACCATGACTACCACCCAAATGTAAATGGAGAAGTGCACAAATTCTGAAATTGAATCCTTGGGTTCAAATCCTGCATCTTCTTGTTACTAACAAAATCCGGTGAGCTACTTAAAATTTCTGTGCTTGTTCATTCCTCCATAGGATGGATATAATAATAATGTTCCTTTTTCATATGATTGTTATGACCAAATTAAAATATCTCCAATAATTTTGGAACTGTAGCTGTTGTGTTATAAGTACTACACAAGTGATAAATGTTACTTTTTGTCAGATTTTTCACAGCCACTGATATTCCCAAGGATTATGATCAGAGTAGGGATGGAGGGAAGTAAATGAGCAAGAGTTTCTGTTTGTAGCAAACATAGAGGAGAAGATTGGGGATCAGTCCATTCACTGCTGGGGGAGGAGTGCATCAACCCTTTGAGACAAAGTGTGATGGAAAGGAGAAAAGAAAGAATGGAAGCTTCCACACTGCTAAGTGTGTCAATGTTCCCAACTCAATATTTTGGGGTTCTGAACAGTCTTGAGGATCAAGGCTGTACCCAAGGGCTCTTCAGCAAAGTGACATTTTCCCGGAAGTCAGTTCTCATTCAAGGTAGGGAAGGTGAAATAATTGAACAAGGGTGAAGTCTATAATATATGTTATTACTTCACTACCCATCTAAAGTGATCATTTTCAAATGAATTTTGCACATACTACTCTTGTTCTCTGGGCTACAATTTTAATTCCTAACTAATATCCTTTTCATTTTCATATACATTTCAAGCCTCTTCTGAGAAAGGGCTGTATGCTCAGGTTATAGAAAGGTCCAAATGTGATAACCTGTTGCTTACATGTTTTTAGGTGCCCTACAGACATGCTTCCTACTTAACTCTAAAGTTGAAAGTACTTCTTATTTTGTGCGATGCCAATATGGAGGAAATAGCTGTTTATACAATTTATTAGAATGTTTAAATAAGATTTACTGGGCATTATGGCATTAACTCTCAAAATTCATTCATCTGGAGACAAGATACGATTCTCTGAAAATGTGTCATTGTCTAAAGTGCAGACATCGGCAATGCTCCCTAGCTTAGAAATCATAAAGATTGTAATTTTTATGTTTACTTTATTTAAAAAATTAACACATAAAAGGATATGCATATGCATGTATATGTAATGTAGAACATGACACTTTCAAGTATAAATAAGTTATGTCATGTGTAACCCAGCTACTTGATTCATGTATTTTCTTTCATTTAATAATGATTTTGTTGTGGTGAGGACATCTATAAATATATTCTCATAATGCTTTCAAGAAGTAGAGCAAAGGATGTAATCTTGTCATTTGCCATAACTTGGAGATTGAGGGTATTTCAAATGACATAACCAAGGACATAAAGACAAACACCACGTGATATGGATGCTGAAGGTGAACTAAGAGATGTGTTGTTGTTTTTTTTTTCCATAGTCTGCACGTTTAATCACTTTAAACCTTCTAACATTATCTTGTGTCCATTAAATAGAGCCAACAACACTGGCCCTGTTTGAATTTCAAGAAAAAAAAAATCCCTGTGTACCAATCCAGTATCTTCCAAAACCACAGGGCAGAAGAGGGTTTGGGGGATGGGGCACCCTTGGGCAGGTGGCAGGGAACTGGGAAAAGAGAGCACAAAAGGCACATCAAAAGAGAGGGTTCTGGGTGACAGGTCAGTGCTTTTCTCCACCAGGGCGCAGTGTTTGGGGAGGTACTGAGGAGCACTGCCTGTCTACCCCAAGCATAGATGGAGAGCCAGCGCCCCACACATGGGCCCTTGGCGCAGTGAGCCCCTGCTGCCAACACAGGTGTCGGCCTGCCTCCTCCACTGTGACCCCCCCTTCCTGGAGCCCACCTCTGGGGACGTGGGACTCAGTTGCTCCATGGTCCTCAGCCACCTGCTGTAGCCCCCACACCTCTGCCCAAGGCAGCGTGGCAAAGAGCAGGGTGGATGTGGATAATACAGTGGTGGGTACAAGAGGCTGGGAGGATGAGACCAGTTGGTTAAAGGATACTGAGTTTTATAGGAGGGATCAGTTTCAGAGATCTTTTAAAATAATTATTGTAGTTAAAAGCAATATACTGTATTCTTAAAAAAACTGTATTGATTTATTGGTAAGCACTTCACAGCTACACTCCACTCCTATCCTTACAACATGACAGAAATGTGAATAAATCTGAAGAAGGCCTATAAGGAATTTAATTGGCATTGGAACATAGCAAATTCAGAGGTCTTGAGAACAGCTAAGACACCTGTGAGCAAACACTACTCAGACATCCCCATTTCATTATAATGATTTATAAATGTATTCAAAGCAAAGTGTTATTATTAAAGATTAAAAGAAAGGCAGAAAGTAAAAAAGGGAGGAGTGAGGGGGAGAAAGTATCATTCTAAACTTGAACTCCTTCATGAAATTCTTGAAATCTGTCCTCTACATATTAACAAATTAAATAAAATTAAAAGGAAAGTATTTTAGCTTTTTGATTAACACATGTAGATTTTATCATGTACAGGGCGATATTTAAATTCATATGCACAGTGCAAACCAACTAATTCAGCAACTCACATTTACATTTCTTCTTCTTGGTTTTTTGTCTGTTTGTTTCCCTCCTCTTACAGTTCTTTATACACTGTTGTGAGTTTAGTCAGCACGCTGTGTTTAAAACACCAGAATCTTAATTTTTACTGTGTTTTTGCTCCCTACTTATGTAATAGTCCTCAACTTCGAGATTCGAAAAATTGTCCTCTAAGTTCTGATCAACAATGTCTTAACATGGCACCTACGAGGGAAAATACTCGGTTTGCATCCTCCTACCTGGCTTTTAGCAACAAGGAGCTTTTCTCACTCGGCCCTGAGCATGAGCAGAAACAAAGCTCCACCACCAGCAAATGATATTCTCATGAAAATCATGCTTCCCTGAAGATAATCAGGGGCTGGGAATGTTAATGTAAACTGAGGATTATAGTAGCCTGCCATTTCATGTGTTTCAGGAAGTATGGTATAAAGCTATAAAAGCTCTGAAGACACATACAAGAATGAAGTGACAGTGTATGAATGGGAATGGATGATCTGGGAATTTTGTGCTTCTGGAGGTGAGATCGCTTAGCTATGAGATATGACAAAATAGATCTAAAACAGTGTTTGATGGAAGGCAGTCTATCAATTTAAGCTGGATTAATGATTACTTCACTTCATGAAATGGGGCTTCTGAGCAGCCATGCCTGCTAGATGTCTGCGTGATGGGTGTATAGGCAGAAACAATTTCACAGGGTGAGTACTGCATGGTACCAAGATTTGTGGAATTCTTACTGATGATCCTTGAAGGCCCAACGGCATCAGAGAAACATGGTAAATGACAGTTGTTTAGAGATGGAGGTGTAGGCAGGAACAATTGCTCAAGAATAGGTTTTTTTTAAAAAAAGATTTATTATTTTATTTTTATTGGAAAGGCGGATATACAGAGAGGAGAGATAGAGAGGAAGATCTTCCGTCCAATGATTCACTCCCCAAGTGAGCGCAACGGGCCGATGCTATGCTGGTCCAAAGCCAGGAGCCTCTTCCGGGTCTCCCACGTGGGTGCAGGGTCCCAAAGCTTTGGGCCATCCTCGACTGCTTTCCTAGGCCACAGGCAGGGAGCTGGATGGGAAGGGGGGCTGCCGGGATTAGATCCATATGGGATCCCGGGCGTGCAAGGCGAGGACCTTAACCACTGCGCCACCACGCCGGGCCCTCAAGAATAGTTTTAAGCCACTAACCTGTTTTCTATGGTGCTGGAAATGTAGTGGGATGGATTGGAAGGCTATGACAATCATAGCCATAGAATCTGTAGCAGTTTGGGGGGAATCCAACTGTGGGCTGTGATTGCCTTCCCCAGGGTCCCATGGGCAGCCAATACAGCCCTCATGATTGTTGTATTTAATTGCTGAGAATGCATATTTGGATGATCATTTTTGGACTTGATTTCTTACTACTATCAGATTCTTACTCTGTCCCATTGCTTTTTCCATGGCTCAACTCTCTTGCTTCACAAAATCCATCAACCATGTTTACAGTTCATGTTCCATTCTTTCTTTTTTCCATTTATTATTATTATTGTTATTATTTTATGATATAGTTCCATAGGCCCTGGGGTTTATGCTACCCTTTCCCCTACTTCCCCCTGACTAGTTTGCCCATATCATTACAACAGCACAGCTCCTCACAGGTATAAGTCCATTACTGGGGACAAGGACAAAGGCAGAGAGTCCAGCATCCCAGTGTCAAGAGACATCCAACATTTTCCTTACAGTCCTTCCTCTATCCGGAAGTACAGATGCACACTGCACCACATCCACACATCTGGGCATGTCAGTGTCCACTACATAGTCACTATCAATTTCCCCAAGTGAAAAGCCACAAAACAAAACCATCAACAGGAAGAAAACAGATTTACAATGCCATGAAAAAACAACATGCCACTGGATATGATGGTCTCCATTACACAGTTACTACACATCTCCTTAAATGAAAAGCCACAAACAAAGTCAACAACAGCAAGAAAAATAGAAACTTACAACGTCATAAATTTAAATAACATGGTACCGGTTGACTAATGTGTCACTGAAGAAATGCAAAAGGAATCAAGAAGCTTCTTGAAGAAAATGATGTTTTTGCATGACCTGTGTCATTAAAGAGAAAGAGTAGCAGTTGATTTTGGAATTAAACCTTTGAGCCACTTGTTGTAGAAGTCAAATAAGGTTAGGATGTTTGCTTTTTCAAGTCTACCATTCTGCTAAGCAGGGCTGGCTTTAGTAATTAACTTGTATTATATTGAATATATGCATATAGATTGCAAATAAAATCACTTGCAATTCATTTTTGATTGATTCAGCTAAAATTAATGATACCTACTTCAGTCACCATTGAATTTGTTTCATAAGTACATATGAAATCATTGAATGTATCTCTAAATTTTTGTATGTGGCATTATAGCCAGTCCACAAGAGGGCTCCCTTGCTTTAATTTTCTAGAATTTCCTTTTAAATGGATTATGGCACTTTGAAGTTTTATTTTATCTTTGCAGAAAAATTTAATAAACCGATTTTAAATGCACCAGAAACTCTGAAATGTATTAATGGGTCACATTAACCTGAAAGAAAGAAGCGCAGCCTCCACACTCTCTGGGGCATCCCATTTTCATTAGTGAAAAACTTTTTCTACTGCGTGTCATCTCGGTTGCCGACTATGACAAAGTTGTGCTTCTTCAAATTGTGCAAAGCCAATTCCATCACGGATTTAATACATACTGCAGTACAAAATTGCCGTTGTGGAGTTCTGTAATACCTTTGTGCTTTCCATATGACAAATGGCATTGCAAATATATAGATACGTAGCATGTGTCTCATAGCATCAGTGTATGATAAGGGACCTAATTTCCTCAATAAAAAGATTTGGTTACATTTGAAACTATCTACTCAACTAAGCATCTGTTAGCTCTCTTTTTCAGTGATTTCATTGTTTATACTCAATTGAGTTCAAAAAAGATTTTTTGAATACTGCCTTCCATGCAAATACCATTTTAAATCTCAGGTGAGTTTTATATATGAAGAATTGATATCCCATGGAGCCTGCCATTTGCTGGAAGAGAGGAAAATAGAAGCAATCATGAAGCAGAATGATGGATGTGCTAATAGTGTCCTGAGGTCCACATCTTGTTAAGCTGAAATGTGTTGGAATCCAGTTCAGGATTTGACATTTTGTAGGCACTGATCATTTGCCTGTGCCTTTCCCCTCTTAAACAGTTCTCATATTAAGACATGCAGTAGCTATCAGATCCTTACCTTCCATTTCAGGTCTTTGAGTATTATTTCACCACAACAGACAATGGAGGAGCACACCATCCTGTGACACCTTGTTTCATCTCTACGTGTTGCACAAAACTTTTATTATTATAAAGGGCATTTTTTTACTCTTATCCATTGCTTCTTTTTCTGAGCAAGAGTAAAATTCCGGAGAAAATACTATAGGTTTTTGAATTTTAAGAAATGTGTGGATGGTAACACAATGCACACAGAGATTCACAAAAGAAATAAAACGCTGAATGGTCTGTATTATGCTACTATGTATAACCTTAAAGTTTACCAATATATTTAGAAGAAGGTTGGTGGAAGGATAAAGGATAGGATAGTGATAGCCAACGGAAGAGGGAAGTGGGAAGATGTTGAACAAAAAACTTCAATTGTGTAGGAGGAATAAATTCTGGAGAGCTACAGCATAATGTGGCTACAATAGTTAATAATTTCTACTTTTTACTCAAAGTATTCTGAGTAGCTCCTACATGTTTTCAACACAGAGAAAAAGTAACTATCTGTGGTATGAGTCTGCAGATTATGGTGACCGTTTCTGATTATTCATGTATATGAAAACATCTGGTTGTTTACCTTAGACGTGTGCAATTCCGATTTGTAAAGCACAACTCAATGAACCGGGCAGAGGGGCTGACTAAGGGCACATCCATGTTTTGCAATGAGCAGACATGATGGCTGTGGAAGGTAAGCTCTAACAGATAAGGACCTTTATTTTTTATTCCCCCATTTCCATATCCCCAGAACATAGTGTATAATAGACATTGAAATTACTTGGCTAATAATTTGACTCCCCAATATTTTTTGTTAAGACAGAAAAATAAATATTTTTCTGTTTGTAAGCCATGCAGTATCGTTTCAGCTGTCATGATGGGAAAGAAGTATAGGTGGCATTAAAAAAGTGAATATGATTCTCTTCTGATAAAATGTAGTTTATGAAAGTATGTATTTTTGTCAGCCACTATCTTAGATTGTCCCACTACTTCTGTGTATTCAAGGGGTATTCAGAATTTTAGAAACTTTACAGTGGCTCATGACACGGGAATGTGGAACCATTACTTGGGAATTACGGTGATATAACTGCTTTTATGAGATAGACACAGAAGAGGTGAGGTGATTACCAACAACGTTTTTTTCTCTTATGAAGGCAGGGTTTGTGTGTGAGAGAGATGCTACAAATAACTCCACTGGAAGAATTTTTCCAATTCGATACTTGCAGGTGTAATAGCTTTGAATTGAGTCATAGTTACTTGTCACGTAGTAAAGAGAAATCATTACTATTACAGTGTTTCCCCCCTACTTCAATAGTGTTTTTGTAGCTTTACTTGGAAAACTATCTTTTTAAACCTGCCTCTATCCTCAATTTATATAGCTTAGCAAGAAAGGCATTCAGTACGAGCATACATACATTTGATGATAGTTCTTTAACTGTAGAGGTCAGCATTGTGGTAAACCCTGTTAAATTGTATAGAAGAATGATTTTATTTATGGGAAAGGCAGGGTGAGAGAGAGTGAAAGTCAGAGATGGAAAGAGATCTGTCATCTGTTGGTCCACTCCCCAAGCGGCCACAGTGTCTAGGGCAGTGGTCCACTCCTCAGGCGGCCACAGTGTCTAGAATGGTGGTCCAATCCTGTGCTCTCTATGATGCTGTTCCCCCCAACACTATTGCTTTCCTTCTCTGCTCCTTCAATCTTTATATCTCATCTTGAGGATTTCGATGTGCTAAGTATGAAAGAACAAAAAATATATGTATAAGAGCAACTATAACAGAGGTCCTTTTGAGAGAGCAAGGATGTATTTAGACCCGCTGTATTTTGTTAATGTTTTTATATATTGCATTGGTTAATTTACTTGGCCAATTTTCTGGGCCATGAGGTGTCCAGAAATTTGGGAAAATGCGTGTCTGTGTATTTCTGTGAGGGAGATTTTGCATGATGTGAACGTTTGAACTGATTGAGTAGGGCAGATTGGCTTCCCTAAAGTGAGTGGACCTTACCGATTCAGTTTAAGGCTGAAAGGAACAAAAGGTGGACCTCCCATCATCTGGAAGAATACATTGACATTGACTGAACTTCCGGACTTTGGATTAGAAGTAGACCATGTTAACTCCTGGGTCTCTAGTTTTCCTCTTTACCTAGGGAAACATGTACCTTAGACCTTACCAGCTTCTGTAATCCCGAGAATAATTTCCTTGAAACAAATCTCTTTCTACATATGCATATGTCTTATGGGCTCTGTTTATTTGGGGAATCTCTCTCTCTTTTTCCATGTGTATATCTAATGTGATATTGTGCACCAGTCTCCCTTCTCTACTAGTCCAGAAATTCTCCTTTTCTGTTTTTACTTAAACAGTGTCTTATTTCTGTTATGACCGATTTTACCCTGGAAGTTGAGTACAGGAAAGGAACACCCCCCACCCCCCAGCTAAGTGCATACCAGGAGAGGAATGTGTGGTTGACATCTCCAATTCAAAAGTCTTATGGCCTCCTAGTATACTCTGGTAAAAATGAATTATGAATGGGTTTCATTTTTAAGGATTTAATAGGAAATAAAACATGAGAAACGTTTTCCAAATAGACATCTAATCCCTTGCACAAGTCACACACAGCTCCTTGAATATGGCCAGGATACAGCTGAAAGACATGATTCAAGAATAGCTTTGAAATTTTGTTGGTCTGTTGCCCAATATCTTGAAGTTGGAATTGATTTTAAAAAATGTATGCATGTTGGATACTTGGAACCAAATAAATTTATATTTCAGCTGTTGAAAAAAACACAGCACAAATCTTTACTTGATAAGAGGAGTGAATCAATACAAAGCACAACATGTTATATGTCCCTGACGGGGAACAGAGCTCTTAGGTTTACCTATTGTTCAAGAAGAGCCATTCGATTCTGTCATATACAGAGGATATAATGCAGAAATTTTATTGTTTTTGAAATAAGTGTTTCTGTTCCTTAAGTATTTCTAACCCTTCTGAAATGAATTGAAAATTTGACAGGTTTCCTTATTTTTAACATGGTTAAGTTTTCCTGAAAAATGCTGAAGCAAACAAGAGTGAGAACATAGTGTCCCTCCTTAAAACTGAGGGAAAATTACTTTGACATTCACAGTTGTTAGAGAAACTTGTTTTTTAGAGGAATAAAAAAAAGCAGTAGAAAATATGCAGCTGTAGCAATGAGGAAGTAATTGAGACTC
Organism: Ochotona curzoniae; assembly: GCF_017591425.1. Lineage (NCBI taxonomy): Eukaryota > Metazoa > Chordata > Mammalia > Lagomorpha > Ochotonidae > Ochotona > Ochotona curzoniae. The sequence continues at coordinate 15,496,817 of NW_024466502.1, forward strand.
CATTTATTGAATATTAAAGAAACAGAATAAAAGAGTGAGGCACTATGGCTTATTTAAGGAAACAAATTGGTGAGATCTTGATTTATGTCTCTGCCAGTGCTGAAAATAATGAGAAACTATCTTTCTTATTATGCTCTTCTACTTGTTGATAGGGGAATTTTTCTGCCTTTAATTCTTGTACGATTTCACTGAGAAATCCTAGTAATTTGCTACCTGAAAGAAAACCTAGCATTTTGAAAGAAAGAATTTCTCATTAAAGTGTTTTTAGCTCTATTTAATTAGTGAACATGACTGTGGGTCCAAGAGCCACCATTTTAAAGTAGGTTTGGGCACCCCATGGGCCCAACACATCAGTCACATAACACAGGCTTATTTTTGTTGTGACTTCACTGGATATCATCCTGGAAAGATACTTAGGAAAGAGAGAGAGGGCAACATCATGAGTTACACTCACTGGGAGAGTTTCCTCTCTTCAATATGGAACAATATACGTGTTTTGACTAACAAGGAAAGAACAAAGAAGGAAGAAAGGAAGGATAGAAAAGATGGAAGCAGTGAAGGAAAGGAAGAAAAGAGGAAAAATTAATAAATAAAAAGCAGGAAAATACAGTGTATAATTTTGTGGTATTCCAGATAGGATGTGATTTATTGTTTCTTTTTCCAAAAGCATCAAAAACTTGTATGTTCAACAATTTCTACCCATCTTTGCAATGCTTGTTTAATACCGTTAAATAAATTTAGCTACTTAGTAGAACAAATGCCAAAAGAAAGGAACAACCAATAGTGGCCAGACATGCATTTATATGGTAAAGAATTTACACACCCCAGCCCTCCATCTGCTCAACTTGCTTCATGAATTTACCAGTGTTGAGATGCCAATAACATCATCTGAGGATGGTCGCACTAGAACGCAGAGAAAGAAACCCGAATTCCAGTGTGTGTTCCAGGAAGTTAACTCACCTCGCTGAGATGATTCATTTGGAAACAAGGATATGGGGCTTGGTCTTGAGCAGAGCAGTTTTCAGTCTATGAGGTTCACAGGTTTCTTAAAGATGAATCCTATAGGAGGAGCATGCCCGTTGGTTACCTGAGCCATGACTGTGCTGCCCATCTCTCTCCTACCCCTTTCTCCGCCTCATCTTCTTCATTTTATTTTCTTCTCATAATTTCGATTCTTCTGAGGACATGGCTGAGTGTACCTGGTATTTCCTTTTTCCTGGAGTTTTCTTCTCTGAAGATAGCATTGCAAATTAATGCGATGGAGATAATTTGATCTACTTCCAGCACACTTACTTAGCTTCATGTGCAACATCAATTATCTTCCACATCCCTGGGAGAAAAAAAATCTTAAAAGTTCATTCAAAGGCATGGGTTTGTGAACCTACTCTTCTTCAGCATTTTCCTCAACTTTTGTTACTCATGTTGATTTGACAGCCATTTAATAATCTCAAAGCAAAAGCAAAGTTGATGAATAGATCGTGAATCCACAGAGGACTTTGGCATCTTCCCAAGACTCGAATGAAGGCAGGTGGCTATTTTGCAGTGGCTTTCAAGCAGCATTGGATGAAGTTTCTCACCCTGTCTCTTCTCACTATGTTTTCTTATTTTTCTGGGAAGTACTCATTCTTTCATTTCTATTAAGTCCCTAAGGTTTTATGTTTGCTTTTCTGTCCTCCCCAAGAATCTTCTCGCAATTCTATGGTCATATTTCTGTTACTAATTTAATTTTTCTTAACATTTTTTTTTTAAATTAGCCATGTGCTTCTTCTTTTTTTAAATAAAGATTTATTTATTTATTGGAAAGTCAGATATACAGAGAGGAGGAGAGACAGAGAGGAAGATCTTCCGTCCGATGATTCACTCCCCAAGTGAGCGCAACGGCTGGTGCTATGCCGATCCGAAGCCAGGATCCAGGAACTTCTTCCGGGTATCCCACACAGGTGCAGGGTCCCAAAGCTCTGGGCTGTCCTTGACTGCTTTCCCAGGCCACAAGCAGGGAGCTGGAAGGGAAGTGGAGCTGCCAGGATTAGAACCGGCGCCCATATGGGATCCTGGCGCATTCAAGGCAAAGACTTTAGCTGCTAGGCCACTGCTCTGGGCCCAGCCATGTGCTTCTTAAAGGAAATGGTCTTCTTATAGATATTTATGTGTCTTCCTTTATTCACATAGTGCCCAATGCCTAATTTGTGAATGAGTGAATGTTTATTTCACAACCAAATCTGCAATCACCATTGCTTATTCTACTGCTCCACTGCAAGTAAGTATAAATGATCTGGAATTATTTTATTTTTAGCCTGAACTTTATCCTATGATATTGGTACTGATGGATTCCAGAACAAATTTAATTTTTCCTAGTCTGGTGGCACTTGAGCTTTGAAAAGTAATTGTTTTAATACTATTTAAATAAATAATGAATAAATAATTGATGATTTCAGAAATTCTTGACTTCACATTCTCAATAGTATAAATTATTGATATTATTTGTTAATTCACTGGCAATGTGAGCAAGAGTCCTGCCAAGTTAGTAATTAAAAAAATTAATTGATTTTGTGAATCAAAATAGTTTCACTCTGCATAAATAAATCCTCAAAGATACTGACAGTTGACACCTTACCTATTTGTAGAGGCAAACAAGAAGAAGTTAGTTCTAGTTACGGAAAAAAAACCCTCAGAAAGCTTAGGCTTTTATTGACAACATTACTCTTAAATAGGATTTCCAGTCTCGAACTATTACTCATTGTGCTAAAAGTTGCCAGATAGCCTCATTCCTATTTATCCCCTTGAAAGTTGAATAATCCAGCATCTACTTGTCTTTGTTTTTTGTTTGTTTGTTTTTTTTTTAGCAAATCTAATATTACTCAGATGAATACAGTGTGATCTCATGATGATCCTTGCTGATTTTACAGAGATTTATTCCTGGTGAGTGAATTGACTTTAAGGCATTTAATGACCTAAGCATCTCATTTAGGATGCTGGTACCTTAACCCCTGGACTTTGCATTCTTCACATGAATGTTCTTGGACTCCGTCACTTATTGAGAGGGAAAGTGAGGTCTTAGGATGGACAATAGTAGAACCTGATGTTTTTCAGAGATGCTTAAGTGTAGGGATTCCTGGTGAGCACCTGGACGTGTGAGAAAAGGGGACAGAAAATAAAACTCCAGACAGGGTGGCTTGCACACCAGGAATATTACTGTGCCTTTTTCTCCCCAACGCTTTCCTTCACACTCATCAAAAATAGAGAGGGAGATAAAGGAAAATTAGTTGGGTGGAGTTATTCTTCAAGTATACCCTTGTTGAGCACAACTTTTGGAAAATAGTTCTAGTTCTAGATAATAGGATATTTGCCTCCATAACACAATATTTGGTGTTACTGAGAGCCAAATAAGACATTCTGACTGCCTCTTTCTTTAACTACCATGACATCCTTAGAATTGTTTGTGGTCATTAATGTGCTTCTCTGATAACCAGGTGTTTATTTTTGATATTCCAGTCTTAATAAGAAGAGAACAAGCCCAAACTCAGATGGTACCCCTGGACCAGAGGAGCTCTATCATCACCTCTCTTTTTAAGATTATACAGTTATTGTAAAAGTAGGGAATTTTAGCAAAATCAGCAACTACACATAGTGCAGTATTTGATCTGTTTGTTTTTTAGTTTTAATTGACAAAAATATTTTTATGTATTTATGATTTACTATATAAAGTTTTGATGCCTGTATATATTATATGCGGTCCAACCAATATTTGCCATGTTTATGCACATTCAAAACTCTTATATAGGTTTTTAAAATGAGATATAGAACACGTTTTAATTATCTATAGTCTCTCTACTGTGCAAAAGAACATCCAGAAAACTTCTTACTCCTAACTATCCCTTAGCACTGAGTAACCTACCTTTCATTAAAGTATTTGTCAAATTTTCAGGATAGGGGAAATGGATGAGAATAGAAATTTTGTAGGTACTAGAAAACAAGAAGACAGCTTCTGGAATGGCTGTTGTCATGGCCTCAAGTGGACACAGCTAATGAGATGCCAAAATTAAAGATCAATTGAAGGCTAAAAGTGGAAGGGGCAGAGTTGATATCATATGGTGACATGTTGATGAGGCAGCTCTTCAAGTGGAGACTCTCCTACTTCTCCCCTGGTTACACAAATGGAGAGAGTTGAAATTAGAGCTCTGTGGTTTTGCCACTTCACGCACTCAGAATGGCATGTGCCAACATTCGTATGTGGGGAGAGGTGGTGTGTCGGTACACATATGATCACATTTTAATGTAGGTGTTTGCTTTTGTGGCAAGAGACACAATGAAAGGGAACCCAGAGGGCAGCAGATTGTGTTGTGAGATAACCCCTGCAGGATGCTGAGTGTAACCAGATTGCAGGGAGATAGGGATAGGATGAAGGTGGCTGGACTTTCCTCCACTGGTTCAAATCTGTTTATGGATGCTGTTGCTATTGCTTAGTCCTGGATCTTAATTAAGGAGAGAGAAGGGGTTTGACCTTGAGATGAGCAGGGACTTTCAGTGCACTGAATTACACGCGATGCAGACAGAAGGTGAAAGTTGGTGTTGCCACCCTTCCCAAAGCAGCAGCAAGAGGCACTGTGGTTAAGTGATACAAATATGGAAGAGTGGGTGGGATACAAAGCTTTAACTATCTGAGTCAAGATACTTTTCTTCTTTTTTTTTAAAAAATGATTCATTTATCTATTTGAAAATCAAAGTTACAGGGAACAAGAGAGAGATATAAAACAGAAAGAGAGCCTTCTGTGTTCTGGTTCACTTTTCAGAGAGCTGCAGTACATGGTGGTAGAACAGGCCAAATCAGGAGCTGGGAATTTTGTGCAGGTCTCCAAAGTGAGTGGCAGATGCTCAAACACTTGGTTCATTTTCCACTGCTTTTCTCAGGCCCTAGGCAGGGTGGTGGATCTGAAGTGTAGCAGCTGAAGCACAAACTGGCATCCACAGGAATGGTAGCCTTATAAAACAGAGGTTTGGTCCTCTATGCCAAAATACTTCCTCTCAAAGTAGTTTTTAATAAACAGTTTTAATTTTTCTAAACATACTAGCCATACTTATCATTTAAAGAAAAGTATTCAGTTACTACAAATAATAAACCAACATGTAGCAATGTGTGTTCTTTAGGAAACCTGACAAAGACACTAAGATATTTGTTTTGTACAAAAGAAATTTCTTAGCAAGCTTACTTAAAGTCCAGTTGAAGCTGGCAGAGGTATCAAGCAAACAGAAAAGGGGTTAACATTTCACTGATTCTTTCAGAAAGGGTATTTGAGAAACCACAGCAAGACGGGGGGTGAGAGAGGATAGAAATTCATGCACACTGAGAGAATACTCTACCCTCTTGAATTTAAAACTTTAGTGAAGCTTATAAACACAGAGAATGTTGTATGCAAGTTATGGGCAGGGAGGCAATTTGAAAAGGCTGAGTTTCATATTTACCTTGTTGCAGGTAAAATTATATTAACCAGTTTGAAGGAGGAAAGCACAGAAATTGAAAAATTCCAGAAGCAATGTGAAGGTCATAATCTGACTTACTGTTGGACAGGACATTGAGACTGAAGTTCAAATTTGATGTTATCTCTTGAATGTTATGTTCAACTGACAGCTTGAGCTCAACAGACAATTGGCTTACATTTGATTCACGCTTTTCAAAATATGCATTGTATGGTTGTGTATTTGTATGTGGTTGAGCTCTTAATAAATACAAAATCCATCTTCATTCTTATGACAGCATAATTGCTCCAAAAATCACATTTCAGAAGTAAATTTGATTTAATTTTCTGTAATAGTTCATAAATATGAGTGTTCCATATATTACTTCTTTAATTTACCTATTTAGGTTTCTTTAAAATGTGTTTGGGATTATATTTAACACTGTAATAAACAACCCTGCACTTAAGTAGTTATAAATTTGATTATCTCCTTTGGAGAAATTCCTGGAGGTACTATAATACATAACATTGTTAAAGCTCTTCGTACTAAATGACAAATTCCCTTCCAAAAGTGCAGTGCTTTCTCCTCTCTCATTAACCCTTCACTGGAATGGAGCTCTGCTAAGTGCTCTTATTGTTTCTGAAAATATTTTTGGCATTTAAATTTAGATATTAGCAAACCCAAGCAGTTTCAATCTGTTCATATTCTAGAGAGTGCTGCTTTTTTGTCTAATGAATTTATGCAAGTTGTGTGTAAGAATATTATTTCTAGGCAAATACTAATAAATAATGTAAATGAATGAGAAGTTTTAGGTGAATCAATTTATTTTAAGCTCTTTGAAGAATTTTTTTGCATGTATGAAATGTTGTATTTGTGGGTTTACTTGCTGCTTTTGGTATTTCACTTGGAATATTTCATAGGTTCTTATAGCTCGTCAGAGTTTGGCAACTATGGTAAGAAGAAAAACAGAGACTTTTACTAGCATGCCACTTATTACAATTTTATAAAAATGTGTGTTCAGAAACCATTACATGTGTAACTGTTGTGGTTGAATTGGGCAGCACATCAGTGAAGCCACCAAACAATTCATCTTTAAGGAATCTCTGCAGAAACTTAGTCTGCTTTCAGACATCCAGTATTATTCACCATTAACAAAGACCTAACTCCTTATTATTAATGTGCCTGGGAAAGTAGCGGAAGATGGACCAATTCCTTGGGCCTCTGCATCCACATGGTAGACCCAGATGGATCCCCTAGCTCTTGGGTTCAGACTGGCCCAGTCTTAGTCATTGCAGACATTTTTGGAGTGAATCTGCAGATGGAAGATCTGTTTTCTTTATCACAGCCTTTCAATAAAGAAAATAAACCTTTTTTTTAGAACTCTTATGACTTTTTCTTTTTGGTTGCTACAGAGGAAAAGATTGATTTTGTGTATTCTCTGAGAGTATAACATAGAACAGCCTGTATTTTAAGGCATTTTGGAAGGAAGAAAATTACGTTTCTTTTGCATGGTCATTGTTTTATGTTACCACTGTTAAAAATTTGTTAATAACATAGAAACATGTATTTTGGTAATTCTAAAAATTTTATAAAATTATAAAATGTATTGGGATATCAATAATTTGTGCCTAAACTATAACCATTTAGAAAATGTAAATTGTGGTGCACACTACCTGGTTAGAAGCATTTGAGGTCGCAGAGACTATATGATAAGCTAGTGATGGGTTGGAGGGAGGCCACTGAGGGTTAGTAAGATGACAGAATGGTTGCTGGGGATCTCTACAGAAAAGGCCACTAGCCACATGTATCAGCAAGAGAGCAGAAGTGAGGAAGAGGATGAGAACCTGGAGATTCTCCCAAGGCTGGGACTGTATTCATCATCCCACAAGATAGCCATGTGCTCGGAGGATGCCCTAGAGCCAGGCTGTTACACCATCTGGTGCACATGGTGTCAGGGAATGGGGCTGGGCTGGATCAGAATGGATCACCCATAAGTGTGCACAAATGTCAAGTTAGTGGGCCAGCTTAATAGGGATTCTGGATGGTCACTCTGTGTAGGTCAATGAACCTGCCAGAGTGCAAGAGCTAGGTCTGGGAACATCCTGGGCTGGGCCATTTCACCTGTCAGTACAGCTGGAAGTCAGAGTTGCCGTGGAGGGTGTATGGAGAGCCAGATCTCGGGAACAGCCTAGTGGGAGCTCAAGGGGTCATGCTGACTGGGTCACTCTACCTGCTGGTATGCATGAGAGCTGAGTCTGGGGTTGAACTGGGTTAGATAGCTTCATTCATTGGCACTTGCAGGAACTGGGCCTTGGGGCTTAATCTGGTCGGAATTCTGGAAGGACCCCCTTCTGTACCAACACACTTGCAGAAACATACATGAGACAAGGCAGGTGTCATTCAGGCTAGGTTGTAGCACTACAAGGAATATGAGAAACTAAACCAGGGGTAGGCAGGGTGACCTGATTAGGAGTGGGCCCTACTGAATCACATGAATACCTTGGGGTGACAGAATCTTGAATCACAGGGAACATCCCATGGATATGGCTTCTGACCACAGAGCACACGTTGTAGGACAGAGCTACTGTGGTAGCCGACTCCAGAGGAAGGATGAAGAGGAGCAACCCAGATGCACATCAAAGACAGGACAGCTGGGCCCTCTAATTCAATAGAAGACCTCAATTACCTTGTCAAGGGGTGGAAACAAGAGCAAGGAGCTCAGCATTTTGGGTCAAGTTCTAGAGAAAGCACCTAGGCCCAAGGAAATGCTGAGGCAGACATAGACATTTGTGAGAACAGATGGAATATGTCATCTCTTATACATTGACCACTCCACACTTCCAGAAAATTCTCCCAACTCTGAGACCCCTAACGGGCATCAGTAAACCGTTTCTGATACCTGCCACTAATGTAGTCTGTCTGACAAGGAACTCAACACCCTCTTCCTTGCCTCTGCCCACTGGAGACCCATTTCTCTCACCTCTCCTCCTCGCCCGGACCCTCTCCATCCCTATCAGAGGCACACAGGGGTTGGCATTGGGCATCTATAATGAACATTAGATAATTAATGATTTTGTTATAAAAAACAAAGGAAAAATTCATAAGCTATGTTTAAAAACATATTTCAAAAAAGATAACAGCATAAAAACAGACATCAATTTGTGTTTAAATCACAATTCATTTATAAAAGCTTGGATCTAAAGAAGGCAATTAGATCAGAATATGTCACAAGGTGATACGGGTGGTTGCTAATGAGCATTCTTACTATATTGTTTTATTGCTGAAAATGTTTTTTTTTTCCTTAGCTTGATGCATAATTTGCTGATTTTTTTTTTTTTGCTTATTGTTCCCAAATTATTGTGTTGGTAACATTTGTTTTCACATGTCTTACATTCAAAGGATATTTTAGGTGACAAGTGTTTGTTTTAATGTTGCATGCAATATGCAAAAACTAAATGAAATGCTAATCTTCAACAAATTTTATATGCCTTAGTTTTACTTCCTCTTGGTGTGCTGTGAAATTATTATATAGGCTATGCATTTTGAGCCCTGGGAAACCTACATAGCATTTTATTCTTTCTTTTGTATTTGGGAGTTTAACTACATGCGTATAACTATGTGCAGTCCATATTTATGCAAATAGTTTAAAAAGGCAATGTGCCTGAAGGGTTGTTTTATGGCATTATTTGGTTTTATATCTTTGCAATCAACACTATGCAGCTAACATGGCCATGTAAATTCATGAGATTTTTTTCTATTGAAACTCAAACAAGGTCACCTGCTTCTGAAGATCAGAGTGAGATAAAAACGACACTGTTTCTGCAATGATCCTAAAGACAATGTATACAGCCTCTTTAAAAAGGATAACTCTTTGAAAATAGGTTATGGATTTTTTTTTGCAAGTTTAGATTTCTTATGCTAATTCTAAAGAGGGAATTTTGGATGAAATCAGCAACAGTCATTCCTTTTTTACGTTTTCTTTAAAGCAGTGAAAAGCTTTCAGAGCTTGTTTTGTTCTCAGTGGCCACAGCCTTTTGCCCACCACACTTAAGCATGGAGATGAATGTGAATCTTCTGTGTTTTTACTATACTATACTATGTCATATAGTATAATACAGAAAGAATATTCTTCAAGATCAATTGGTCAGTATAATGAGATTTCTGGTGTGTGGTTGTGTGTGTGTGTGTGTGTGTGTGTGTGTGTGTGTGTGTGTGTGTGTGTGTTGAGGGCTTTCTTCCTTCATGTCACCTTTTCTTCTTTGTTTTTCTTCAATATAAAGAAAATAAAGGTCACATTCACTTAAGCATATACTTCTTAAGATTCTCTGTGTGGAGAACTATTTGAGAACTCAAACCCAAGGAATAACACCATGATTTTCTCTATACCAGCCTGTCTAAACATACACACACCAGAGGACTTTTGTTGTATTCCACATTGTAGCAGTTCTAATAGGATACCTAGCGAGCACTTTTGGATTGCCTAGTTCATTCTCAGTGGCTGTTTGTCTAGGAACCATCATTTTGCCCAGGATGCTGACTAAACAGCAGAGACAAGCATTTACAAATCGCACGATGAAGTCTACACAGCTATAACATGACAGAATTGAAGTTCAAGGCTGTGTGAGGACTTACAGATGAACCTGCACCTTAAATTCAGGAGTACACATTCTTCAAACATTAATAATAACAAACCCAGATCAACCAAATGTGAGGTAGGGATGACAGATGGAGTTCAATGAAATTTCTTTGTGTTTTCTCAATTATTGCTGAGTTCAGCAGCTACTCTCTTAACACCAACAGAGGCTCATAGGATAATGAGGGAGTTGCTTGAATGGTGAACTTGAACTTTCTTTTTTTTTTGTTTGTTTGTTTTTTTTTTAAAGATTTATTTTTATTATTTTCTTATTGGAAAGGCGGATATACAGAGAGGAGAGACAGAGAGGAAGATCTTCCGTCCGATGATTCACTCCCCAAGTGAGCGCAACTGGCCGATACTATGCCGATCCGAAGCCAGGAGCCTCTTCCGGGTCTCCCACGTGGGTGCAGGCTCCCAAAGCTTTGGGCCGTCCTCGACTGCTTTCCCAGGCCACAGGCAGGGAGCTGGAAGGGAAGCGGGGCTGCTGGGATTAGAACCGGCGCCCATATGGGATCCCGGGCGTGCAAGGCGAGGACCTTTAACCACTTGCGCCACCGCGCCGGGCCCTGAACTTGAACTTTCATAACAAAATATTAGGGTGAATCACTTCACCTCTTGGAGAGTTAGTTAATGGAACACGCATTAAGGATATTTTCTCTTTTGTCTTTGAAATCACATGAAGATTATAAACCAATGCTTGTGTAGATGCTAGATAAAGCATAATATTAAACATTATAGGTGAGAAAAGTTTTTCTCTTTAGAATTATTTTTGGGGCTGGCATTATTACCTAGGGGGGCCAAGTTGCTGCCTATGATGCTGGCATCCCATAAAGGTACCAGTCTTTGTTCTGCCAGCTCCACTTTTTATCCAGCTCTCTGCTTATTACCCAGCAAAAGCAACAGAACATGGCCCCAGTTCTTGGGCACTCGCACACATGTTGGAGACCCTGATGAAGTTCCTGGATCCTGGCTGGATCCATCCGCTGTGGTCATCTGTGGTGTGAACCAGCAAATAGAAGATCTTCCTCTCTGCCTCTTTGTAACTTTTGCTAACTTAAAAACATTTGAGAAAATGTTTGAAAAGAAAAACACATAGATTTTAGAAGTATGTAACATGTTTCTTCACCTTCAAGCATCTTATTATTTTTCGTAAGATTTGAAAATAAAACATAAGCCTTTTTTCCCCCACATATCCTCCTAGTTCATTTCTCTACCTTCCTGCTCTGAGTCAATTATCATGGAGAATTTGGTGACTATCCAATGAGAATATGCATGTACATATTCAGAAACTCTAGTATTGACTCATAATTTGTTTCATTGGTATGCATTTTTCACAATTTTACAGAAAGGCTGTCAGCCTTTAGGATGCAGCCTAAGCTTTGAACAATGTTTTTGAGCTTCCTGTCCATGTTCTTGTCTCTTCGGTAAGATATGAACATATCACAAGTATTTATACGCTCTGCTCCTGATGAGCACAATCATTCCAAATATAGAACCGCTTTAGTAAGCATTTTTACACACGTTTCAAGACATGTCTGCACAGGCATGCCAGACCCATGGCCTAATGAGGTTCAAGTGTTCTGCCATGACAAGCATGGCTATGCAATGAATGTTTCATGTATATTCCCTAGTCTTGTGCGGTAAATCATTTGTAAGCACCACGTTTCCCTCAGGCACAACAAAACAAATGTTTGGTTTACAGTACCTTTGTTTATTGATGTTTGAAAATATGTCTTCTGGGTGATAAAAAAAAAAGAAGAAGGAACTGAAAATAGTCTGTCATCTGATTCCCGGGGGTTTTCCTGCCAACAGGCCCTGAGACCACTGAGGGGGTGAGGTCATGGTGTGCTCTGGCAGCAAGAACTACTGGAGATAGTCTGATGAAGCATGTTCATTTATAGCAGAGCAAGTGCAGCTTAGACTAGAAAAGGGGAAGGCAGAAGGGGTAGTCTCCAACTGCCCTTCCACCCAACAAAGACTCTGCAGCTGGCGGTAAGGCATGCCTATCTCTCTAGACCCTCTAAGCAATGCATAGGTCACTTACACCATGCATGGCTGTCAGATGTGACTCAGGGCACATGCAGGTAGGCCTGAGTCATGTATAACACATTGTCTAGCACATAAGCTGGAAACTCTGCCTCAGGTCATATGACCACATGCAGCTGGCAAATCGGACGTCGGTCGCATGTGACTTTTCGGGGTTGCTTATCCAGGATGTCCCAGGATAGAGAAGAGAGATTGGGGTGCAGCCCACCGCTCTTGCTGCAAGCCCGGTGAACAGGCCAGGTTTACGTCTTGATCAGAAGAAACTATTGCCAGGAGGTTCCCTCGAGGACATGGTGTGCCCTTTGCCTATGACCTCCCAGATAGGCTAAGCAAGCAGAGAACAAGGGGCAATCTCCCATGTACAGTCACTGAAACTTATTTTCAAAAATACACGGTTTATCATCAAATTGCTCATCTTAAAATCTTTTGATTGAATTGCTTCTTCATGATTGCTAAATGGGAGCCTGTGTAGCCTGCCTTGGGAAGCCTTCAATGGTCTCAAGCCCCTGTTTTACTGCTTGATCACTGATCTGAACCCCACATTTGTAATTTCTCTGCATAGAACTTGTCACAGCTCTCGCTCTGTGCCTACTGATTTGTTGGTGCCATTTCCTCTGCCAGTTCTGAAGACAGTCCCTTTGTGTTTTGTGGACATATGTTTAATGCCTATTTATTGAAACTGTTTGTGACTTCTTGCTCTTCACCCTTTGCATTTCACCTGGCCTCTAACTTAATATCAATAAAATCAACAAAGACACTAAGCAGTTTTAATACTTAACAGTCACATGATATAGATTAGGAATGCTCCAGGCAGGTAGCAAAGTCACGTGGAGCCTAAAAGTAGTTGCATCAGAAGTCTTACAGTATCTCAAGCCTGCTGCTCAGGCAACTACATGACCTCAGTGTACTGGATTCCAAAGCTGACGTGAGCAGGGACTGGAAAGAAAGCTACCCTGCTTCCTCTAGCCTTGGTTTGGTTCACACTTATCAGCAGGCCTTCTCAGCTCATGAGCTAAGCCACAAATCTCACGTGGCAGCTGCCACTTCAAGAGCTCATTACAAACAGTTCTGGAAATTAGCTTAATTCTGTGAATTTAGCATAGTATAATCACATCATGTAATTAGACATGAAAGTAATGTGGCAGGAATAGAAAGCAAGGGTTTTAACCCCTAGTCATATCTTTTTTCTAAGTGATGTTGTAGGCCAAATTGGGTCCCCCTTACATGGAAATTCTATGATGGGGTTCTAACCAACCACACTTACACTTTATTGGCAGGGATGTAGGGAAAAGAGTTCCTGATTCAGACCTTATCCTTCTCAGAAATAATTCCTGTACTGATTTCTGCATTGATGGAGATTCTCAAACTCATAGTTTCAGAAAATATTATTAGAATTAAGATTCATTGATGCTGATTAAATTTAACTCAAAGAGAGTATATAATCCAGGGACACATTTTAAAATTTATGTCTAATTAGTTTGCTTGTAAAATACAGATAGGGGTCTCTCATCCACTGGCTCACTCTTCTGATGCCACAAGAGCCAAAGCCTACAGTAAAAATCCCACTTGGGTTTGTCACATGGGGGGCAGCTCCCCAGGTACGTCAGACGTCACTTGCTGCTCCTGAGTATGTGCAGGAAGCTGAAATTGGGATTGGAACCAGGACAGAACCCAAGGGATGTATAACCATTTACTTTCTGTATAAAATTGTCAAGGTGTCTGAGAATTTGGATATCGAAACTAAGATACAGTAAAGAAGAAAATTGTTCTGATTTATCTCTGTCTTAAGATTGCTAGGAGACAGGCAAGGGGCAAGTTGGGAAATTGTGAAAAACGTTGGGAACCATGGGTAAGGCAGAGTAAGGCTAGGCTTGGGATCCTAGCTTGAGATCTGGGCAACCACCAGAGAGGAGGCTTCAGAAACAGAATTTTCTCCATGACAAGAGTCTCAACATTCAGAGCAGGAGTCCAGGATGACCAGGATGTGTTATCATTCCCTTCAGTCCTACAGAAGGTTTCTCTGCTGTTCCCAGAGCAAAGGGAAGGGGTAGCAGCTGAAGCTGAGCCCCTCGGAGAACAGAGACAAGAGTGTGCCCCAGGCTTTTCAACCTACGATTGAAGTAGGTTGAAAATTAAGTCCAGTGTTCATGCAACAGAAATCTCATAAGACTTTTGGCTGGAATTCACCTGAGAACAGAAAGACAAAAAAGAAGATTGACTTAATTGGATCAGCTTGGTAGGAAGAGAAACACTGATGGGCATGGAGAGTGGGAGGTCTTGGGCTGGAGTTCAACAGTGCAGGAAAAGAAGGGTCTTCCCTGGAAGTGAAGGGTACCTGACTCAGGATGATGAAAAATAAGTTAATGGTCTTCATGCTGTTTGCCACAGAGAGGAAGGAAGGTTCAGAGAAGCTGGAAGCCAAGGTCCTTGCCATAGACTACAGAGCATAGGCTGAGCATGGGGAGGGTGGGTATAAATGCCTGACCAGGTGGAAATATAACAAGCTCTTTGAAGAGCAGGTTCTCCCATAACTGCCTGCAAGTCATACAAACTTCACTAAACTGACTTTATTCACTTTTCTGGTTTTGATGTTTGGTGGCTTTTGCTTTTAAAAATTAGTTTTTTCATGGTAAGAACTCTTCCAACTACAGCGTACGAGCTTGAACTGATTCAGGGAAGTTACAGTGATACAACTTTCACACACAGTGAAGTATCTGTGAAACTCAGAGCCTAAACTTTCATTCTACAATGTATACAACACAAATACTTTGGTTCTTGGTGTTTTGGAGTTTGATTAACATTTGAGTGTGTCTTGTGGGCTTCTGTCCCTCTCTCACCCCTCCGCCTTTCTTTCGATCCTTTTTTTTTTAAACCCTTTTTAACTGTTTTCTGACATTTATTATTGTATTGAACAAGTTTTTCCTTTCGAATTCAGCTTCTAGTCTATCATCCAAAGTGATGTGTGATGTACAATAGCATACATTCCACAGCTTACAGTGGGATTACATCTAGATGCAGTCATTGTCAATTGAAAATACCAGGAGTAAAAATGGAGCTCACACACATATACTACTAAACGTCCTAGTTTAACAACACGGTTTGCTGCAGAGTGTTGGATGTTTCACCTTTTGATGGTGGGCTGTCTGGGAGCTGCCTGGATTTCTGAGGAAGAATCTCTATATCCATTCTCATCCCAGGAAAATATCAGAGTTCACAACTTAATGTACAGCTACTACAAAATGTATGCTGATTTTGCACTGTTAATAAAGTTGAAAAATCATTACATTTTTGAACCATTGTTGGTTTGTGCCCATCTGTACCACCTGTCTCCACCTGTGCTCTGTTTCTGAGCCTCACATTGGATTAAGGTTAATAATTTGCTTGTAACATAGCTGTAATTTAGCACCTTGTTTTCAGTGATTCTGTCTTCCTATTCAGTATAACGTGTGAGTCATGAGTGACATTATCAACCCTGCTGATGGAGACTTTCATTGCAGTGTGTTCTGAGGAGCACAATACGAATACTGCAGAGACTGTGTTAACCTTGTCCTTTGCATTGCCCTCTGTGTTCTACTTTTTAGTGTCATCCTCTTCTCACTACCCACATACTCTTTCTTGTTAAAGGACACCACCTCTGTTTCAAATTTTTCCACCACTGAGTCATTAGTGTTTGTTTTGACCTCCGACAGCTTTTGACAAATTCCATTCAATTCTCTCTTTTGTCTAAAAGGAACCTTGTTTTGCACCAAATCCCACTGAATTGCATTTTGTTGGCTTACTCTGTAGAATTTCAACTTGCTAATTGTTTTATATTTCTTTCTAAAAAACAATTTTTGGGAACAGATGGTTGCAACTGCCCAGGATTAGCAGCCAAAATCACTACTCAACCAGCAACCACTTTTGGCACCAATGTTAGTTCCTTGTTATGAGAGTCCCTGGAAACAAGCTGATAGAATTAGCGCAATTCCTTTCTTACATTCTTTTGACTCTGGTGTTTTAAAAAATAAAATGTATCTACACTGTCCCTAGTAACTGTTGTAATTTTAACACCATCATGACCAGTCACACTGGGAGAGCTGTGCACATGAACCACTAATAAGAACATGAGGATTTTTATTGTTGTTGTCCTAATTGAAGATCATTAGTGTAACAAATAAATGTTCGTGGGGAATTGTGTTAGACTTCCATTGCTTTACTGTGAAATGCTTCTAGCAGAATACATTACTTGCCATGCTGTTTGAGATGTAGCACAATTTCTAAGGATTTGCCTTATATTCATATTATTATTGTATTCTGTTTTTTAATTGTTTTGTCTCTATTGAGAGTCAAACTAAAAAAAAATTCTCTTTATGATAACATTTATTGGAGGCTTGTCTGAAATAACGTAATGATATATTATAAAATACCATATAAAAATTCCCACAGTGATGTTAAACGATTTGGTTTGGAATTATTTCTTTTTTATTAATGAAAAATCTTCGGGCAATTTCCTCCTTCGTGTGACATTGCTTAACTCTGGCTGGAACATTCCTGTTTTGTTCTCCAATTGTGGAATATTATTCACATGGATTTTCAGAGAGAGAAAATGTGGCTGTGACCAACTTTAACAGAATCTTTAAAACACTGAATTCCTCATTTATGTGTGCCCTTTGCCAGAATGATGCAAACAACTGGCAAGTGATCAAATTCTGATGTCTTCAAGGAATATTCTTAAGTAGAACCAGTGATCAGTAACAGCACCATCATTGCTGAGTTCCTCAGTGCCTTTTCTTGGCATCACTTCCATCACACTGTGCGTTCAGAGATTCTTTCAGCTCAATTCGACGTTAATATCTGTTGGAGCAGTGACCAGTTTTGTCCGAGCTGGGAGAATGGGTACATCCTGCATGAAGGCTGGTGAGAATGAAAAGGTCCTTACCATATGGATCATATGATTGGGGATACTCTTTCCATTCCAAGTTGTTCTGTTCCACATATATATGTAATCAACATTCATTGTTTTTCCTAGATAGAATTCTGCTTCTTTGGTTTTGTCAAAGCCCCTAACACTATGCAGTCTTGCATCATGTAATGAATTTGTCATCGGGTCTCATCACAGAATTTATTCACACAAACTAAGATGACTATAGCATTACTAGGTTATGTCATCTCATAAAAATCATGACTGTTTAGTCTGTTATTAATTAAAATGTCATTATACAAACACGTGACTTTTCTGAATTGTCCTAGGCCAGAAAATAAAGAAGATTATCACCATGATTAGATCTGTAGGTTCAAATTACCTCACTTACCATGTAAGTAACTAAAAAAGGGAGTGTAGGAATTCTCTGGTATTGGCACATGGATATTAAGAGGCAGCTTAATAATTGTGTCAAGGGTCACAAGAAAGTGTGGCTTCTGAAAATATATTTTCTGACACTTAGAGAAAGCTGATACACAATAACCTGAATAAAAACAAGATATAAACCTTACCAAATTACAAGTAAACATGAAGGTATGCAGGAAAGAGATTAAAGTAGCATACATATTATACAGTGGTGGCATTGAACCTCAGTAATAAATGGCAAGGGCCTTTGATCCTGTGATCTCTCTGTTCTTGTCCTGGTTGAGGGAGTTCGCTTCTCATTTTTGGCTTCAGTAAGTTTATTTTTTAGTAAATGTTCTGTAAAACTCACCTATCACATGTGCTGGTATACATGGTATAGTTACTGACAATATTTTAAGGTAACTTATAAGAATAATAATAGCTCATTAACATTTCATATTTGCTCCAAAGCAAGAGATGTTCTGGGTGCTTTACGCATGTCAGCTTCTTAATTCTCATGATAAATTTAAGGAGCAGGGAGATTAAATGGTCTGGGTTTTCAGAGGCAGAGCTGAGACCTGTCCCAGATAGTGCTATCCCAGTATTCTCTCTAAACCATATTTACATGCTAAAAAGGAGACATGAACTCTGGAGCTTTTTTTGCAGGCATCATTTTTGGTGAAATGAAACCTAAAATGGGTTGCATACTTGATTAATTGCTATCAATGTTATAATTAGAGTTTATAATTAGAGTACCCTTAAACTTTCACGATAACCCTATCCTGTGGAGATGATTTACAAATGAGGAATCTCTTTAATATTATGTAGTTACCCAAGAGTCACATCTAATGAGAATGGAAATAGATAAGGTCTAAGTAGCCATATGAAACTGAGGCTTGTGCTCTTCAGATAGCTTGATTGGATAGAGAAGCAAAGTACACGTTAGCTGTGTATGAGTGCTTTGGGTAATGGATTTTATTCAGTACAGAGTCTGCTTCAGGACAGAAAAAGAAATTTCTTTTTCTGAATACAATGGAGCTCATAGCATACTGGATGCAAATTCTAATCCCACTAGATATTCCAAAATAGAAATATGAAATGCTTTTTGCAAATAAAAAGATGAGGAAATGCTGTAGAAAAGGGATAGCAATTGAATTGAGACTTGGGACATGGTTTAATTGGCCAGAAGAAAAGAGTAGGAAGGCCGGCATATCAAGGAACATTAAAGCAGCATGAGCAAAGGAAGTGAGAAGGTGCTAGACAATTGAGTTGTTCACTGTGGATAGATTTTAGGAAGTGAGAAGTGAAGTGATGGTGGTGAAGCCTGGGGAATTGCTCTGAGCTGGGTAACTGGTTTAGATCAGTGAAAGGCAGTGGGTAAGTGGGGATCAGCATGGGTTGTTCTTTAAAGGAATGGTGTAATCAGAAATATTTATTGAACACTGCTGACATACAAAATATTGCTCAGGCACTGTAGAAACCGAGATAATAAAAGCGAATTGTGAAGTTATTGTGAGAGGTGACCATGGCTATGTAAGAACACAAGGCCTTGAAATTGGTTCGCTGACATATGGGCCAAGTTGTAGCCCATTGCGTAGAATTCTTTTAAAATATGTCAGAATAAATTGAGACAAGAAGAAAATATGGAGGACACCAAGGCAATGTTTGTAGAAACGATGTGAGTACACATTAGATATAACCAGTAATAAGCCATCTGCTTTAAAAATTGTTTTTATGATTTCACTGTTTGGGGGTATATCTGTCCAAGTCACTAAAATAAATACTAATTTGTGACATATAGTAAATGTCAAATGCAATACATTAAGACACAGTAGATAGGAATTTGAGAGAATTATTACATTGGGAGAAATATTATATTGCTATATTAGTAATTATTATTCCATATTAATTCATATTTTAAATATAAGAAATCTAAATACATATCCTTGGGTATGACTTAATTGTTCATATTTTATCCAGACATTTCATTGTTAATTTTTCATTGGAAATACATAACATGCTTGAATAGCGAGGTGGTAACTTCCCAGCAAACATTTGTGGAATGAATGGACTTTATCCATCTTTTTTTTTCTCTAAGTAAAATGTGCTTGGAATCATTAATGTATTCAGCATCATAAGTGTTCACTATAAATATTTAAATTTATTTTTCCTTTATTTCGTTCTATACCCAGAATGGATTGCTTTTCAGCTCATAAGTGAAAGGTCACCACTTCTAAGTAGAAGAAAGTGAAATTTGTTACCAACATATTTATTTAAATGGAATCAGAGCAGCAAAATCTGGTTCTTTATACAGTATTGTGAATTATTCATGCTTTTTTTTTTATAAAAGTGGGCCACATGCTATTGATGGCATTTTGAAAATTCTAACATTTTTATAATGCTAAGTTCTATTGTGCTGCACATTTACAATAACCTTACAGGTGCCCTAAAACCATAAGTACTGACATTTCCCTCCTAGTACACATTGGTTTAATTACAATTGTAGTTTCAAATTGCCTAATTAGTTGACTCATCTTTGAATTACTCAGAAACAATAAATAGCTGAGTTATTTTTGATTATTGCCTTATCAGAACAGCAATTATAGAAAAATGCTAAGAGAAAATGCAACAAAGCTGATTTATTTGTATTGTTGATTTATATTCAGACCAAGCCAGAATTGTTGACATTACTAAAAGTTGTATTGAGGTTCTGCAATCCTCAGAGATTCTGTTTTTTTTTTTTCTTTGAAGATTTATTTTTTAAAATTTGAGACTCAGAGTTAAACACACAGTAGAGGCAGAAAAAAATAGACCTTTCATCTACTAGTTTATTTCCAATATAGGAGCTTCATCTGCGCCCATGTTGGTGTCAGGGCCCCAAGTATTTAGGCCATCTTCTGCCTTCTTTGCTTGAGCCATTTATAGGGAACTGGGTCAGAAGTGGAGCAGCCAGGACATGAACTGGCCCCCAAATGGGATGCCATTGTCTCAATCAGCCAGTTTACTTGCTATGCTCCAAAGCCATCTCTTTTCAGTGAGTCTTAATTTTGTTATTGACCATATTCACCTAACATATATCAAATTCATTTCTTTTTTTGCTACAGGTACTTAAGTGGAAAGAAAAATTAAGTCAAAGGAAAATGAACTCCCGTATACATAGATATTAGTTAAACAGTCAGCATTGTAATTCTATTGCCATACTATATTTTTCCTGGCAATTCTCCTGTCTTCAGTGGTAATGCTTCAAAGATGTAAGAACAAGTTAGTTTACTATTATAACTAGAAAATAAGGTGTGATAAATGTTTAAAATTTTCTTCCGTTCATATATCATACAATAAAAATAGCTAAAATACTGTAGAGTAGTTGTGCTAATTTGATAACTATAATAACTTAATGTTAATTAGAAAACTTTATAGCCTATTGTCTTAGTAATTCCAACTTTTTTTTTGTATTGGCTCAATTAGTAATCAACAATGTGCTTTTTGTTTCTTAATGTTGGTGAGTGTGTATATTTATTTATTCTTTTTGTCTATTGAAACAGAAGGATTTTTAACAATTAATTGAGAACATGGAACTGGAAATTTTCTATCATCAAATTGTATTTCGATCACAGACATAAATTCTGTTGACTTTGTTTCTATCTATAAAAAGGAACATAATTTTCACCTCATGGTAGCTGTGAATTCACAGAAGTGAAATAACTTAAAAATGTTTATACATTATTTAAGCACATGATGTTAAGAGATTGTTGCATAAAAAGAAAATTTGGCCAGCCATACTACAGAAATGAAAGATTTTAATGTCAGTTTCATTGGAAATGATCTTTAGATGCTTAGCAAGCAAAGGCAAAATCTCTCTGACCTATCAATGCCTTGCACAATCCAACCTAAAATAAAGTTAATAAGGCTTATGTAATTCAGAAAAGGTAATTCTGACCTTGCTTTACCTCCTATTCTTGACTTTTAACATTGTCACACTACATGACCTTATAGAACTTGGTCAAGCAATGCTATTTTGAAATAGGATGAAGAGTGTATTTTCTAAGAGACAGTAGTGATAGCTTTCATTTCAGTCATTTACGTTGCTTGTTAAAGATGAAAGTAGCCAAATTAATCTTGCATTAATAGAAAAATGAACTGTCAAAAATCAAACAAAGCTTAGTAGATAAAGTTTTATGGTATTTAGACATAAAAGGAGAAGAATGGAGTTCAGGGAAGAGTCTTAGTTGAGAATTATTTAAAATAATTGTAGTGGATGGGTGGGAAATGAGGTTTTTTGCTTGTTTGTTCGCTGTTGGGTTTTTTTTCCTCTTCTGCATCTTAAATTGTTGATGTCATAGGCCATAGGCCTGACAGCGATGAGCATGTGGAGAATCAGCAGGGAAGTGTTTAAAAACTCCCTTGCTCACTCACAGCCTCCAGAATGTATCACTGTGGTCCACAGAGAAAGCTAGGCAGGGTACCAAGGAGATGCTGCCTCAGCTAACACAGCCATAAAACGAAGTGGGTGTCTCTCTGGACTTTAAAAATCATTCCTTTGCAGCTTGTTTTATTTTTGTTGAATCAAATAAAAAAGAATTTTTCCCCCAAACCTTTAAAAAAGAGAGGAATGAAAGATAGTATTTTTGGTAGTATTTTTATATCTTGACATTTTTTTCCATAGATGTCCTAAGTGGAGGAATAATCCAAAACCAGCTAGACATACTCACAAAATTATAATTACTAATGAGATTTTTCAGCTTTAATCAATAGTGTAAAACATCTGTGTACTCAGAGAATTCTTCCTAATTACAAGATGACATGGCATTCTGTGGAGGTATGGTGTGTAACAATCACTCCTATGGCACTAAAGTACATAAAATTAAGCACGCCTTTCATTAATTCATATTCTAGTTGTCATTTAATGAGCATATTGGAATATTCGCAGGAGTGAGTGCATTGTTTTTCCATCATTCCTTCAAGAATTGTGGAAGAATCTGGGATGACTTTTAGTGTTTTATATATATATATATATATATATACTTAAGATCTTGGGGGAAAATTTGGCTTCACTTCCTAATAAATTGCCATGCATGCATGCTAATGGATGCCACTTCACAAGGTTCATACACCTGTACATTGTGTTTACAGACATTGTATTTTTGGCTTTGTTGGCCACAAGGTCTCAGTTGCGTCATTCAACCTTGCGGACTACATAAAAGAAGCCACAGAGAATAATGAACCAGATGGGCATGGCTGAGTTCAAATAAACTTCATTAAAGTCCGGTGTGCCAGATTTGTCCACAATCCATAGTTGGTTAACTTCTGTGTTGGGGTCATTAGCACTGAATTAAAGACTCTTAGGACAGGATATAGCGGTAACTGATGCAATTATTACTTCTGGTATTTTGGAACCAGTGCTTTTAGCATCCATGTAGCTCATTATTCAGTTCTGGGAATGAAGAACATCCCCTAAAATTTCATTTTCTTTCTCACCTGCATATGCATTCATCCAAATGAGACACTGCATTCTTGCAATGGACTGAACCATGGCACTCATCAAAAACTCCCCCAAATCATATACTACATATACTGGGGTTCTGACCCTCAAAGTGGTGGTACGATCCAAGTTAGGACACAATTTGGATGAAGTCGTGGGCATAGAACTTTCACGATGCTTTTAGTGCCATTTTAAGAGAGGAGATCACCATGCTTGTTTTCCACTATTTCACTAGAAATCTAGAAAACAAAAATAAAAGAGAAATCTTGACCATATTAATCCATGTGAAAAATATCAGATGGATTTTGGTACGATGATATGGTTTTGTGGTAAGTTTGGCCAACTATACCACTATTGTTTTCCTCACCTTTCTGTGCATTTTTTTCCCTCTGACTTTCAGAATCATTTCTGCTTGTTTCTTTGACATCATGCATGGTCTCAGGCCAGCACTATAAACAACAGATTGGAAGCTCCCAAGCTTTCTTTTTTTCTTTCTTTTTTTTTTTTTTTTTGGTGTTCTACTTCTTTTTTTAAAAATTTTACTTATTTTTGTTATTATCATTTTATGATACAGTTCCATAGATTGTGGGATTTCCCTTAGCCCCTCTCCAATTCCCTCCCCCCTCACTGAGTTCCCCCATATCATTCTTCATAAATAATCATATGTACCTTATTGTGGACATGGACAATGACAGAGAGTCAAGCATCCTATTGTCAACATATAGTAAACGGTTTCAGTGAGAGTCTATCTTTGGAAGTATGGATACATACTACATTGTATCCTCACATCTGGATATGATAGTCTCCATCACACAGCTGCTGCACATCCGTTAAATGAAATGCCACAATACAAAATCAACAACAGGAAGAAAAAAAAAGAAATTAACACCATGAAGTTAAATAACATGCGACTGAATGACTAATGTGTTGTTGAAGATCTAATGATGGGAAGAAAGGCTGAGTTTTATCCCCTGATTGTACCATGGTGTTTCGTCTGTGAGTGTAGGACAGTTATTGTATATCTTCTCCTCTCACAATACCTTATCTGTTAATGTTGGAAAGCAAGGGCTTGACATGAATTATCCTATAAATTAAATGATTTTCAAGGCAGCAATTTACTGTTTCTCTTGAATTTTTCATTCCATTAGAAGGACTGGCTATGAATCACATCATGAAGTCCACAGTAGCAACTATTGGATTATATCCTGAGAAATAGTGGGAGTTAGGAAAAGAAAACATTCAAACACTCTCATGCTCATTCTTTCATATTAGTGTCTGGCATTAAATTACAGTGAAATTGGAATCTTCCTCTATTTAATTTTCATCAGTCCATCAGACTCTCTTCTTGATGAGTAAAATGTCTACTGGGAAGTTAAGAATATCTTCATGTAATTGTTCCTTTGAAAATCCATCAACCACTGAATTAGATCTTCTGCCTAAAGGTAAAATGAAAGGTATAATTCCAGTTATAAGGTCACAATGTTAGCATCAATGATGGTAAAAAATGGATTTTTTTCATCAGTAGCAACAGCAGCATATATCTATTTCAAATGCCAAGAATAGATGATTATTCAGTAGCCCAGGAAAGACTTTTCTTGACCATCTACAGAAAGGCTTTAAATATCATGGAATTATCCCAGAATGAACACAACTTAATGATTTTCTCTTAGGATTGTCAGAGGTTGTTCTCCTTGCTTGACTCAGATACTGAATTCCCATCCAATGCCCAATCTCTTATAGCATCCTCCTAGGTATGAAAGTGCAGGCAGTTAAAATGGATTAACAGCATGGTAGAGTAAGGTCCTGAATGAAAGAGGAGGTTCCTTTGAAATTGTATACCATCTTGCTTTTCCTCTAAAGCTGCATTCCTGAGTGTCCAGTTTTATCAAGTGAATAGTAAGGAAGCAATGATCCTGTTCTTCTGAGAATTAGCTTATCATGAAAATGGAAAGAAGTTACCAATCACACCCTTATAGTTTTTTTTTTTATTTTGAACAAACTAGGTAGGTTTAGAATTCTTGGCCTTTGTGTTTTGTGTCCCAGCCTCTGTTAGATGCTGATCCTTTCCCCTCCAGAACTGTGCTTAAAAGACTCCACTTCAACCATATTTTGGGTCTTTACTCTGTTGAGGTCCCTCCTCCTGATACTACAGGTTAAGTTAGTAAACAACTAGTAATTATTCATTAAATATTACATTATTGAGTGCCTTCTACTAAGTGCAAGTCCAGGTTTGGCATGATAGCCTAGTGGCTAAGTCTTCACCTTGCAAGTGTCAGGAACCAAAAGGGCACCAGTTCATGGCCCAGCTGCTCCATTTCCATCAAGCTCCTGGCTTGTGGCCTGGGAAAGCAGGAGAGGATGGCCCAAACCCTTAGGAGCCCACACCCAGTAACGGGAGACCTGGACGAAGTTCTTGGCTTCAGATCACCTTAGCTTCAGCTTGCAGCAACTTGAGGAATGATTCAGTGGATGGAAGATCTTTCTGTCTCTCCTTCTCTCTATTTAGTCTGCTGATCCCAGAGGAAACTATGACTGTTGTCAAGTGTTTAGATGATAGCAATATGCATGCTATCTTAGAAGGAACAGATATGAAACAGTGCAAACGATCAGATTCATGCAGATAGAAAAAAAAATCCATTCCTACTTAAATTAAAAGAAAATGGCTAGATATATTTCTGTTAATTGAAAAGCTGTAAGCATAACTGTGCCTGATATGTACTAGAATTTCTCTGGATGCCCACATTATGTAGCAGTTCCTAGGTTTCCAATTTGTCAAATAAATAAATAAATAAATGATGTGCTAGAAGGGACAGTTTAGGCCAACTTAGTTACACAGGGATATAAAATAGTTCCTTTCTGGAAAATGTGAGTATTTTAAATCAACTCTAAAGGATCTGCAAAGGGAAAATATTAGTTAGACAATAAAAAATAAGAGAAGACAACTTATAAATACAAAATGGCAAAAAAGAGAAATAAATGTCAACAAATAAAAATGTTCTCCCTCAAGCAATACTGTATTTTCAAATATATTCACAGAAACCACACATACTTGTTTTTTTCCCTTTATAAATTATAGTGAAACTTGGAGAGTGGTTTAAAGATCTGATAGACTGGGCAAGTATTTGGGAACCATATACTAAATACTCTGCTCCTGATGGAGAACTTTGGTGTTTTGATTTATACTTTATATGAATACAGAAAATTTTTGACTTGGTTCTCATTTGGGGCAATAATGAAACAATGTTTTGTATCATATTCAGCTAAGAATTCAGTTCTCATCAATGAAGTAAGATGAAGTAAATACTTAAAATATGAATATTTATACAGACTCAATCTATGAAATAGATAGATGTATTTTTGTGCTAAGACACTGTGCAGTTATTGGAAACAATGCTTTGGGGTCTCTCACTTAAGAGCACATATGTACTACCGGGTGGGGGGACATCTGTTTGCATGGAAAATTCTGAGAAAGGGATGACTGTACATCACCCCTGTGGTTGCATGAGGCAGGTGAGCATAGTGTTTTTACTACAGATACAACACTCTGCCTCACTAACCACTTCACAGGTTGTTACTATCCGTTTAAACAGCAACACACTGATCAGCAGTTTCAGTTGCTGAGGCAAGACACTACACCTCTCTACAATTTTAGTCCTGACATTGATCAAATCTTCATGCAAGATATATTTTTATTTGCTGGGTTTTCATTATGAGGCATATGATATCTTACCACAAGCATTATTTTCTCTTGCTACTCTGTTCATTTCAGATCATTTTAATGTAAATTGCTGGGTATGTATACATATTATGTTTCAGTTTCAAAGAAATATTATGGTAGTTTTTTTTAAAGCCACTAATTAAAGAAGGGAGGTGGTTACGGGAAGTTTGATTTATGAGCAGTAGAGTATAGCTCAGGAGGAAGAGGACCACTTGGGTTTCTTTCACAAAGTACGGTGACTATAGATGATGTAAATGCATTGTATATTCATCTATCAAAAATAGAATGTATGAGTTTGGATGTTTTCATGATTGGATATGACAAAATATATGCATACAATAAAGCGTTACACAGTACTTCATACATACATGTAGGTTTTAATTTTGTTGAATTAAAAAGAAAATAGAAGTGGAGGCCAGCATTGTGGGGCCACAGGTTAAGCCAACACCTGTGATGCTAGCATCCCAATATTAATTGCAACTGGGGTCCTGGCTACTTGAATCCTGATCCAGCTTTCTGCTAATCTGAAAAAGCACCTGCTGATGTGCCTGGGAAAGCAGTAGAAGATTGCCCAAGTGCGTAAGCCTCTGCACTCACCTGCAAGATGAAGGTGATGTTCTGGGCTCCTGGCTTCAACATGCGCTAATCCCAGACCTAGCAGGCATTGTTGGGTAAACCAGTGCATAGAAGACCTATCTTCCTTCTCTTTATGTATCTCTAGCTTGAAATAAATAAAATAAGTTCTTTAAAAAAGTAAAAGTAAACAAATGGTTTTCTCTCATTCCCAAATTGGGAGCTTTTTCAATGAACTAACCACAAATCACCGTTTTATTGAGCAGTGTGCAGTACAACAAAACAAAAGGACTCGTGTGTTTATCCTAATCGCTTTTCTGCTCTTGACCATATTCTACTGATAAGAACAGTTACTACTCTTGATCTTAGCCAAAAGGCCGAGAAGCAATTGACCATATTCTATTATTCTTTCATCTTTTTTATCCTTTATCTACTGTCCATTTACCAACATTTGCTCATGTATAGCAAGCATGCTTAATATACATATATATCCAGGCTATAAGCTTTAAAGTCTGAAATCTTAATGTTGCTTGTTGATGGATTGCTAGAGGAGAATTGAAGGTGGTGGACAGGGAGTAGGTGTGGTGGGAGGTGTTCACATGATCAGGATTGTGCCCATGGAGGGTGGCTCTTGTGAAAGTGAATGATTTGAGTTCATTTGGCGAGATGGTCCTGTCTCTGTTTCTATGCTCACCATGTGATCATCCCCCCACACCAAGACTACCTTAACTATGGAGCTTCTGATCTTGAACTGTGATCCAAACTGAAAGTTGAAATAAACCTATTCCCCCCAAAATCTTTTTCTCTATTTTGTTTAAGTACTAAAAAATAGTTCTGCTATAATGACGTAATAGTTTAATAACCTTGACATTTGATATTGAACATAATACCATTACTTTAATAAATGTACTGATTTATGTAATGGTGATGCACAAAATTAGCACATGTAGGGCTTTTAGCTGACTTTCTTGCTGATGAAAAGAGGCATGAAAAGTCAAATGAGAAATAATTAGAAATAAACATATTTAATAGAATAAGCATGTTAATATAGAGCTGATGAAAAACTTTATCTTAGGAGTCATTAAGCAGAGATAATTTAACTTGAAATATTATTTTCTGTGCCATTTTTCACATATAATAATGCCATCAAAGTATTAAGTTGAGTAAATTTAACAGTTGTTTTACTAACAGAAATAGTATAAAATTTTCAAAAATTTCAAAATAAAATATAATATAAGTCTATGGAGAAATTTTTTTTACATGTTCATCTTTTCATGCACTGACATGTAATAAAGGAGGTATATTTAGGGTTGGAGGTCAACCTTGCAAATGATTTCACTAAGCTTTAGCAACAGTATGAAGAACTCTGAATATTTCTGTATATGAGAACATATTATCTTATTTAACACTTCTTATCTTTTTTTTCAGTTTGAACTTTATGGTACAATTCCACAGGGTCTGGAATTTCCTTATTTTCTACCTCCTGACCAATTTTCCCCATATTATTACAATAGTAATGTTTTACTACAAATTCAGAGCACCTTAGAAAGGAATGCTTGCAATTATTGGTGTAACTCACTCTTTTTAAAAATATAACCCAATAATGCAATGCAACTTTCCTGTGGTCCTAAACGGGGAATGGAGATATGAGATTGGAATTCATTCTATCTATAGCAGTTTCCAGAACAACACATCTTTGTAATTTACATTTGAAATTGTAAAGTAGTTTATTGAATGTTCATGCTCATGTATGCTATTCTAAAAATTTTAATCAAATACCCACGAGAGTTGTGTACAGAGGAATCAATTACCAGTGTCCCACCAGTTTTTAGCCCAGAATTGAGCAAAATGACACTTTTATTACATGAAGCTAAGTTCCCATCTAAACCCAAGACAAAGTCTGTATGCATTAGATGGTTGAGAATGTACAGTGTTTTTTAAACAATCTTCAGATTTACAAAAAAGAAATACAACATGGACAGTTTTTAAATGGCATTGAAAGTCTGTTTTTTCTCAAGTCCAATAATGTGATCTTTGTTCTGGTGTACAGATATTGCGCTACTTAAAATTTAAAACTCAGTTATGTGTCAGTAAACCCATCGTGAGTTGAAAGTACATAAAGTCACAAATGCTTTTACAGCAGCTATTCTAACTCAGCAACACACTGCATTGTATTGTGCTGTTTGCTTCCCTTGCTGAGCTTGAGGCTAAGCGGAAGCCATGTCTGGGTTTACTGCCAAAGCCTAGCATTGTGAGAGAGGAAGGCTGAGCTTATTTCTAGCCAAGGAAGAGATCAGAAGTCAAAGCATCGTTTCTATAGAACATGTGCGGTTTTCACATCATGAAAAAAAATAACTGGAAGCACCATATGACAGAGACTGTTTTAGGAAGAAAGCTTTGTTTGCATGACTGGTATTACATTGGATAAGGATTTACCTCTTTCAAAACTAAACCCAACGAATGTGCACAAAGAAAGGAGATTAAAATGTTGTACAGTACTTCTCATTTGGTCTCTGGTTGACCTTGGCCTCCGATGTCAGTGGCTGCACCCACGGACTAACTTGAAATTGGAGTGCAGCAAAAGTGATGAGCTGTCACTCTGAAAAACAAGTTACAAAAGCTACCCAGCTTATCTCTCCAGTTCCCTCTTCCTCTCTCATGTCACCAGTGAGATCACTTCCGAACCTACTCAGAGGCTTGCAAACCTACGTTAAAATGTCCATGGAGAACGAAATCAAGACCTTTATTTTGATTCAGAGTAGCTCTTTGATACATGATTCTTCCATGACTTTATGGAAGTGAGCTTTGATGTGGCGGGGAACCAAGCCCTCCCATGCCTCATGTGCATGAAGTTGGGAAAGCTTTGTCTCCTGCAGGCTAGGCTTGAGCCATCTGCAGCCTTGCTGTGCTGCTTGGCAAAGTGCTCACCAGAGACTCCTGAGCCAGCTCAGCTGGGCCATAGACTTAATGCGTGATAAGCATGGGATAACATTTTCTGGTTTAAAGCTCTAAATTCGGAGGTAATCTGGTATACCACCACAGATGATTATGATGCTAGAATTGATTGACTAGAAGAAACAAAAACGTAGAGCATCATTTTCATTTACATTCCAAAGCATTAAATCTTGTATTCCCTTTATACTATCCTGTGTTGCTTCCGGGGAGAGTATTTAAATATTTCCGTATGTTAAAGCCACATTGTTTCCTGATTCAGTCTGAAAATCTCTGTTTTTCACTTCTAATTACCTGGGACAAGGGAAATTGTCTTCCACTGACTTCCTTCAGTAACTGTGGCTAATCGGGGTTCTCAGTCTGTAGTTACAGAGACTTAGCAAAGACTTCTACTTTATGATGCTGGAGGGCAACCATTGTTCACCCCTGGTTTAACACCATGTAGAGGTGGCAATAAGAAACCTAATGAAAAAACCATCAAGCCCGGAGTAGTAATTTCAGGAGAAATCATGCATGGTTGTTTGAAGAAGAATAAGGATGACTTGACATTTTATGGGATTGGCTGTAGAATAGGTGTTTTACCTTTCCCTTCTCACTCATTTATGCCTCTGTGACTCCTGTGTTAGGAAGCAATAGGGCATCTTGTAAACAGAGCCCCCCTCTTTTTTCTTTTGCTAGACTTTTCCATGATAGGGCAGTATTTATTTTTAACTAAGCAATGGTATTTTAACAAGGTTCTTAAGATGCTTAGCTGCACGTATGCTGTTTATTGTTAGTATTCTTTTTCTGGAAAATCAGGTAGTTAAACTTGCAGGTTTTATTTATTGCTAAATGGTGCATGTCTCTTTTCTCCTTTAATTGAAACAAAGTGGCACCTTGTTCATGCTCTGTAGAGTTGTAATGAATGCATATAAACACATTCTCCTCCTTTATGAAAGATACAGTCCTGTTGACAAGATTGAGATAATGCCATTATAAACATATTAAGTTGACTCTGGGTAATTCATGATACATTTTTCTATTTAAAATCCATATGCATGAATTTAAAAGGTAATCAAAATATAGACTTTAAGAATTCTGAACATAAAATTAAAATATTAAAAGTGTTTGCCTCACTTGATATTTTTTTGTGTGTGTGAATTCTTAGAGAAATTTTCATGTGTTCATCAAGCAAAATTATCATGATTTATCATGCTTTAACACCACTGGTAATATTCTTACAACTTTTGTACTCTATTTTAAAAAGCATGTTTTTATTTCTAGAGAATTCAAATACATTCTACTTTATCAAACCTAACAGGTGATTTCTATTTCAGGGATAACACAGTGAGTCATTGGCATTGGATAATTATCTGGAGAGGTGCTTAATCACCGACTAAAATTTAACTTTACAATCTTTAAAACTGTGATTCATCATTCTTGGTTGAAAATCTATAGCTGAAGTAACTATTGTTTATTATTTTCCTCTCTAATTGAGTACTCCTGTTGAATGCTAAAATAGATTTTTTTAAACCTGAGCAGCAATTTTCTGGAGGGAAATTAGCCACAAATCACAATCCAAATTAAAACAATCAAATGTAATTTTTTCTAATATCTGAAAGAAAAATTTATTCCAGTTCAGTAGCTTTTATATGCATCTGAAGTCTCACTTCTGTAATCAAGTTTAAGCCTCAGGTTCTGCTGCCCCGTGGCAAGGACACTTAGGTACTTCATTTAGTTGATAGGTCTCTGAGAGACCAATTGAAGTTGTTTCACTCACATGGTGCAAAAGAATTCTGTCCATGTGCCTGAGTGCATTATATCTTAGCTTAATCAAGAGGGCTGCACAATGAGCCTTGGGACATTTCATCTGGGATATAATTGTCAGAGAAATGGAATCATGGGTGTAGATTAAAGAAGCACTGATAAAAGACGTTAATTTCTTTAGTCTTATTTAAATAAATATATCTGAAATGACCTGTTTGAAGGAGCAGTTGTGAATTGCAAAGTTCCCATAGTGCTCTTAACTGTAACGTTGAAGTCAGAATATTGCATAATGACCTTGTCTCCAAATTTAGTCCTTTTTTTTGACTTCACAGAAAGAAAGTACTTGCTTTATGTTCCAAAACTCTTAATAGTTTTCATTCTTGGAATTATGTGAAACCTACAGTCTGTTCTGTCAGTTTCCATCTTTAAAAAATGTGGACAGGTCATTGAACAGGGCTCATGTGTTGCACAGAGCTGTCCTGGAGTCATTGCTGGCCCTGACCTCTCTGAGAACTGCTGCTGATGCAGAGTGTACAGTTCCCAGACAACAACACCTGGGCTGCCTGTGGCCATTCTCTGCAACCCACAGGCAAGTCCATGTTTCAGCTCTCTAGGCTACACTAACCCAGTCTGAGCCATAGGGATGCTGATGACAGGCGAGGGATTTAGGGAAAGAAGGGAGAAGTGGCAGAGTACCTTGCGTCGTGTTGTCTGACATGGTAATGCCTTCCTCTAGGATGTTCTCTACTTTGCAACTTAAGGTTTTAATTTTATAGTTGTCAGTAGGATAAGGAAATCTGCCTCTACACATAATATTTTAGTTGTCAGTAGGGAGGTGATATAATGGAGACTCGGATACAGTTCTGTAATAGCTGGGATATTTAGGAGTCAGATGATGGCGCTTATTGATGGCTGACTTCGAGGATGCTGAGAGAAAATTAAGTCAGGACAGAATTGTGTGATGGAATAGGTGTGGAAGATAGAGAATGGAAACCCTTCCAGTGATTTAACAAATCTGGAAACCCTCTGTAAAGTCATAGCGAATGAAATGCAGAACGATATTTCTTTGTACCTAACACTGCACAGACTCATTAAGGACTGAAAGGAAATGCAGCACTCATTACCACAGCTACATGGTAATTCAGTTCTCTTGAGTCCAAATGGTTACATCGAAATAATTCTCTTTTAAATGGACAGTTGGCAATTTGCTTTCTTAGATTAATAAGTTGCCTAAGGAGAGCTGGTTTAGTAAATCCAGATCCCTGTTTAAATGAATATACAAAGCACAGTATGCAGAGCATAATGAATCACCCATGAATATCCATAAATACAGGCTGTTAAAAACATTGTATAAAATGAATAGACAAAGTTTCATTCAATTTAGAGGATAAAGACATAAAAATCTCTTTGGGGCCTCTCAGGAATTCCCTCAAAATTAAAAGCCGATCTCTATCAGTAGAGCCCGGCCCGAGTGTCGGGGTGGCTCGTGATGTAGCAAGATGCACCTTGCGGTTGTGATTGCTGGCTTAGAGAGATTCCTTCATGCTCGCTAGAGAAGCATTTCTTACCATAGCCACCCGAGTTTTCTTCAACCTCCTATGTGAACAAATTAGGTACAGAATTCTTTCTTTTTTATTTGTTTCTTTCCCAGACCCAGAATGGAGCATGTCTTTTGGTTCGAGTTTTGTTTACACCCGCTTCTCTAGCAGCTCACCCAGAGGAGCAGCTGTGGAAGATGCTTTGGCCCTGGCTGTGCTTGTCACAAAGTCTTGTGTCAGCCCTCCCTTTTGGACGATGACATAGAGAACGTCAATTTCAATATCATTTCGATATCTTGAACCAGTTGTGACCAACAATTATGTTAACAGGCTTCCATAGTATCTTATCTGTAATAAGAAATTTGCCTGATTAACAAAATGTTTATCAGCTTATCTCCGGCCTTTGTGGTCACTCAGGGAGTGAACCCAGCTGATGGACGATATTTTTCTCTGTATATCTGCCTTTCCAATAAAAATAAATAAATCTTTTAAAAAAGATTATGGATACATTTTGCAGTGAAAATTACCATATATGTGGTATGTTCTGAAAATCTGTTAGTTGAAATAAAAAGGCATACCTGTATAAATAGTATAGTGCTAATTATGGTTGTGTTAGTCATTAGCAATAACAAAATAATTAGGAACTTCCAATAATTTTGATAATAGTAAAAAGGACTGGCAGCTAGTATAAAATCGAAACATATAAGCTTCACAAATTATTTTGATTGGGGCATGGCGCGATAGCGTAGTGGTTAAGGTCCTGGCCTTGAACACGCCGAGATCCCATATGGGTGCTGGTTCTAATCCCGGCAGCTCCACTTCTCATCCAACGCTCTGCTTGTGGCCTGGGAAAGCAGTCCAGGATGGCCCATCGGGACCCTGCACCCACGTGGGAGACCCAGAAGGAAGTTCCTGGCTCCTGACTTTATATCGGTGCAGCACCGGCCATTGTGGTCGCTTGAGGAGTGAAAAATTGGACAGAAGATCTGTCTCTCTTCCTCTCTGTACATCTACATCTGCCTTTCCAACAAAAAATAAAAAAAGCTTTAAAAATTATTTTTATCATGAAATGCCTTTATATTCATAATTGCCTTCATAAAAGTTCAAACAAAATATGATGTTGAATTATAAAGACAAGTGCTCATTAAACTTCAAATCCTATTAAAAATAACATAATTGTTTATCTCCACTTAGATCATAAGAGTCTCAAGAAGAGTCTTATGTGAAATAAAGTTAAGATAATAAACTTGACAGGTCAAAATTTCTAAAGTAAAAAGATATACAAAATCTCCTCTAATTCAGGCAAAAATTATATTCCATCCAATCTAAAGCAGAACACAATATTATAAAAAAGGAAGTATGAAAGTATATCAAAGACTAACAACATACTTTGTTTTTACAACTCAAACTTCTTAAGAGATTTCTCAAAAGGAAAAAATATGCTTTTTTAAAATAACAGGAGTGAACTTTAAGACAATTGCCTAGTTTTGAGTACATAGAATCCAAAAATGTAAGCAAGTTTCTTGGTATATTTTTTGAACACAAATATTTTCAATAGTTAAGGACAAGCATTTTTAAGAGTCAATAATGACATCAATGAGAGAACAATTTATCTTCCAAAAAGCTGTATTATCAAGAAGCTATTATGTTTTCTGAATTACATTATTCTATGAAAAATGTTAAGTGATGTTTGGTGAGCCAATTGCAAAAAAAAGCAGTTGTTTGTATCTGTAAGTATAAAAGGCAAAATGGAAAACAGCAGTGGCAAGCTGGGAGCTGCCAGTGTTAACTCATCGGTGCACAGCCTCAAACGAAAATGTGGCAATGTTGTAAAAACAGAACGAAACCTTTTTGATCAAATACTCAGTTATCCCTCATCTTAGCAGTTTTTTCTTCCAAACACAGATTAAAGCAAATCATGATTGATTTTTGATAAGCACACACTCACACGCTCATCTTTTAAGAAACATCTATTAGGTAAATCAGGGTTATGTAAGGGGCTTGTAGATGTTTGACAAAAAGAGTGGTTTCTGTTTGTGCCCTTTGTTGCTGTGGATAATGCAGGCTTTGCATTGTGTGGACCAGATTTGATGACCTTGACCTCTGCTCGGGAGAGCTCTGTTTAGTGTGCTTCATGCTGAATGGCAGCACATGGGGTTTATTTATTTAATGACGCTTCATGATTATCTATTGTAGCAAAAGTAAGGCAAGCATAGAGACAACACTGAATGCCCTTTTTGTAGAATTACCTACACCCAGGTTGTTGTCATAAGAAAACTCTTGATAACTGAGCTGTTTCACAGAGCTGTGCTCTGAAATGGCCTTGGAACCCAGCATGGTGCATTTGCAGAGAGCACAAACTTCCCCACATTCATCTTCTCATTTCCCTTCTTTTTATACATATGCAAGACAAAAAGTTATAAATCCAAACGATTTTAGAATGCACATTTTATGAGTCAAAACTTTGAAAGTAATAGTTCATCAAGTAAACTTCATTTGCTTAGCTCTGTCTTACTCACGCTTCCCTTCAGCTTGCCCTAGGATGATAGTCTTAGTCATCAGTTTAACCATTAGTTCATGTAACAGCAACGAGAAAAGAGAGGTTAACAGAATTCCTGTGGAAAGGTATTTCTTGAGATAATGCTTTTATTGGCTTTGGCTTTATTAGAAATGCATAATATGACATTATCTGACATTATTTGCAAAAGTAAAAGTAAGTCTCTAGACATACGTTAGAAAACATGTAGAGATTATACAAATATAAATATTTTATAATGTTTTCTATACAAACATATTGGAAAACATAGAAATTGTATAACAGCCTAAGTAATTTTATGAAGCTTGCACAAATAATATTTTATATGTAAAAATAAAACATGATTGCGTATCCTATGTACAGACAGCATTGTCTGTACATTTTAATATGTCTGTGACCCTTCAATTTTAGGCATTTATGAAAAAGACCTAAATAAGAGAGTTTTAAATTTAGCCTATTATTACAAATCAAAATCATTTTGACAGCTAAATATAGTTCTGAAAATTGCTTATAATTTCTGCATGATATGTTTCAGTCATCATTATTATCTAGAAATATGAAAGCAGACTTCTCTAACACAAAGAATGCTTTAATTTTCCTCTGAAATATGTATCAAGGCAAGATTTAGTTGGAAAAATAAAACCACTGCAGCAATACTGGGAATCAAAAATTTCAGGTAGGGAACTTGATCTGTGTCTCCCAAGTTTTTGAGAGCTCATTGGCTGTCTCTGGTGTGTGTATTAGTAGGAAGATGAAATTGGATCTGGTTCCAGCACCCAGTTCCAGCACGCAAATGTGGGGCTGGGTATGCCAAGCTGCATCTTAGCTGCTGCATCATGTTCTATATTATGTAAGGGATTTGGTGAAACTTGTAATTTGGTATACACATAGATCCTAAAATCCGTTCTCACTGGCACAGCAGGATGTCCCGCAATGGCTCACTACAAGAACGTGAGGTCGTGCATGAAAGGAGAAAGCTGTACTGCTGAGGAAAAGCTGACACCTATGTGGTAGGTGCAAGCCACGTCAGTCAGCCTTGACCCTGTAAAAATTCTGGCTCTGCTTCACGTGCGCTTGAACATCTCTGCTGGGTTTCTTTCATCAGCAAATAGCTGTGAGCAGCTCAAGGAAGGAATTCCGAGCAATGCAGCTGACAGTTTTTGGAAACTATCAATAGAGTGTTTAGTTGACAACAGTTCTCCAAGTGTCAAAGTCATTTGCCACTATGTCAAAAACTTGATGTAGAACTCTCACAGTGACAGCATTATCTAGCCTCTTTGTAGATTGTGGGTGGCTTGGAAAGGAAGGGGTTCTAGCACAGAGTCGTGTGCAAACGGCCAGGGAGTATTGCCTCACAGCTCTTGTAGGTGAAAGCTTGCATTTAACGTGGTTATAAAGGTACACTTAGAAAATATCTTGAATCCCCCCAATCTCTGACTGCTGAACAGCAGATGTTAGGCTTTGCTCTTTCAACTTGAAGGCTTTTACTCCTTGTTAAAAATGAAAATGTGGGCCCAGCGTGATAGCATAGCAGCTAAAGTCCTCTCCTTGAAAACGCCAGCATCCCATATAGGAGCTAGTTCTAATCCCGGCGGCCCCGCTTCCCATTCAGCTCCCTGCTTGTGGCCTGGGAAAGCAGGATGGCCCAAAGCCTTGGGACCCTGTACCCACGTGAGAGACCTGGAAGAGCTCCTGGCTCCTGGCTTGGAATTGGCTCAGCTCCAGCCGTTGTGGTCGCTTGGGGAGTGAACCATCGGATGAAGATCTTGCTCTCTGTCTCTCCTCTTCTCTGTATATCTGCCTTTCCAATTTAAAAAATAAATCTTTACAACAAAAATGTTCCTATTAGGAGTGTTCATGAATGAGCTGTAATGTTATAATTAGTTCATAATCTAGAGGAAGTTTTGATTCAGGATTTTGGGAGTGTCAATGTGAGAGCAGGAGCTCATTGGATTAACAGCAGAGAACTGTGTGTATGAGCGAGAGAGGGAGAGAGAGAGGGAGAGAGAGAGAACTGGATTTATGATTTCTCTAATTGGCAACAGGTCTCCTAAAGATTGTTTCACATGTTATTCCAGAAGTACTTTTCTAATTATTATGCTGTGACATAAGGTATATATTTTAAATATAACCACTTGGTCACATTACTATCCTGCCTTATTAAAGGCACATGCATAAAGGCAAAAGGAAACTTGGTTAATGGGAGTTCACATAACATTAAAAGCACAGCAAAGCTCTGAAATTTTTAAGGGAGAGTAATGTTGCGCAGAGAGCAGAAGCCAGCTTTTAAACCTCCTCCAGTATAAACTTGAGCTGAATAACCTACTTACGAGGCCATAAGTGTATAGTGTTTTCAAATTAGGTGGAAGTCTGTGGAATCTTCACAAATGCATCTCACTGCTACTAAAACTGTACTGCCCGTTACAAGATAATCGCACCTGTATGTAAAGGACCATACCAGAAAGCAACTCAGCTCTTTCTAGATACTGTGCATTTATAGACATCAGTTTACAGAACTCTGTAAAAAAAAGTCTTCTTCCAGTCAGAGGGAAAAGAATAGAGAAAATAAAAACATAAAATAATGTCTGTTTCATATTTAATTAGTATACTTCTATAATTGAGTCACTTGATCTGAGAATTTTATTTCTCCCTAACATTCATATTAGAAAAAAAGAAATAATCTTTGGGAAATAGATATTAATAGCTCTTTTCCTCAGGTCTGTTTCATTTTACCCGAAGGAAATTATTTGTTTCTTTAATTGCTTTATTGGCCCCTGAAAATGTTCTTTGTCTTGGTGAGTAATTTGAGTGCAGGTAAAAGTTACAGATTTATATTAAAAAATTAATTAGATTTGGGCCTTACAATCATTGTCCTTAGATAGAAAGAAAATGTACCCAGTGCCTGTGTGTGCTGTGGCTCTCTTTAATTTCAAGATATGTAACATATTCTTTTTAAAACAATTCAGGGATAGAAAATTCTAGCCTAAGATTTAAAATAATGAATAAGGCTCATTTTTACTAACTTTTACTATTCTTACTATTGTAAGAATAAGGTTAAAAGCAGAAGTTGTGTAAGGCTGGTTTTGTTATGAACTGAAAATAAGACTGGGATCATTTCATTTAGCTTCTTTGGGTCTTATTTTCTCTATTTGTTATATTTAAGAGTGGCCAAGGGATCCCTTTTAGTGCAACTTTCTAAGGATTCTGTCACTTTGTGTTATTTGTGGAAACAACACAATTTGTTATGAACAAAACAGATTCGGCAGTATTGTGCTCCTAGGCAGAGGAGAAAAATAGAAGTTTGATGAAGCAATAGTGATGAGCTCTAGAAGAACAGAGGAGAATTAAGGGACAGATTGCTAATCATTTGCAGTGAGCAGTAAAGATAGCTCCCCAACACTGCTTTCTCCTCAAAAACAGCTTGTTCTTTAACAGAAATGTCAACTTCCTAATTAGGTTAGCTTTATGTGATGTTCTATGCAATGTTGGAGAAGTAACACCAAGAAGGAAAACTGAGCAATGGTTGAGAACTGTGGGGATGGCTTCTCATGTGCTTACTCTAATGACCCCTTCCAGAACGTTCGTGGATGCAGCACTGAGTCTCTTCATCCACATGTGCAGGATAATTATCCATGGGGCTTCCGTATGCTTTGTGGCAGGTTTCGACTTTTCCCAAGTTTTCAAGGGCAAGCAGGCTTGACAATAGAGATAGAGTATCTGCAGAGAGAGTCTCCCGTGGGAAGAAGGCAGATCCGTTTCTTGAGTAGGCTGGGTTCAATAAAGACGCCCTCTGAGACAAAAGCTGATGGGAGCCTCCTTTGTAAGATGGGTTTTTATCATCTCAGCGTGATTTATTTGGGGAATGAACCAGTATACACACAGCATCTGCCTGATGGTGTCCGTCCATTCTCCCAGAGGTGGGAGTTGGGGCAGGAGGAGGTTTTGTGGGCCTCAAGTTCCTGCCATGGCTTTTATAAATTTTTTTACTGTGTCCACAACTCAGAGAATTGGTGATTTCAGTCAGAGTCAGAACATTGTGGCAAGTTATGTAATTAATCTGAAAATGAAGTAAATGCTCCGTCCCTTCACAGTTCCTGAAAGTATTTGATAATGCCCATCTCATCTCATTGCTACAAAGATCATAAGGAGCTTAACAGGGTCATTGGTATTTGTGAACATCATCTACGTATTTGCAGAGTAAAACAAAGAGTAATTTGACCAATTAAAAGACAGAACTTTACTGTTTTTAAGAAATGTTTTCTCTCCAGAGACTCCCAATTTTTCTTTTGAATTTTTCATTAATATATAAAGAACAGATTTCATATAGAATTCTAAGATAATTACACTTTCTTCACTAAAGCCTTCCTCCTTCTCTCTGTTTCTTCCCTTTACTTTCTGCAATAATAGAATTTCAACTTCAAAGACCACTACATCACTAGCAATAATATTGAACAAGTAAAAAGCAAAAGGACCAGTGTTGCACAATTAGTATAGATAATGGCCTAGAACAATCATCAAATCCTAAGAAGTCAGCTTCTTGCATTTTTTTTTTTTTGTATTCCATATTAAGTACCACATATCAGAGAAATACCAATGTTTTGGGGACTGGCTTATTTCACTAAGCAAAATGGTCTTCGGTCACATCCATTTTGTTACAAAAGTCAGGATTTCATTCTTTTTTATGCCTCACTAGTATCTCTATTTATGCAGAAGACTCCCTGTTCTGACAGGTGTATGTCATTACATTCTAAGGGACTTTAGGAATTCACTCAAATTAAGAGTCTAACAGGCACGGCATTTGTATTTCCATTGCTTCTGTTTTAAAGGTTTTACTTTGAGATGGAATAACTTACATCTGAAATTCTGCTCATTTGTGTAATCATTGTGGAGCTTCACGGTGTTTACTCCACCTCCATGATCACAAATCAAACAGCAAGTGTTAAGTTTATAATTTTTTTCAGATGAACTTAATTTCTTGTATAAGATCCATTCCTTGGAATGTTAAGAAATGCAGTAAATAAAATTTTGTTAACTATTTCAGGTCATTTACTTCCTTAGTTGTTCGATGAATGAGTCTAGGAGACCTAAGTAGTATTGTGTGCAAGGGTTTTGCAAAAGGTGATCTATAATTGAGTCACCAGGGAAATGAAGCTCTGAGTGATCAGAGAAGGAGGGTTTAATGACAAGTAAATTTTGATTTTGAAAACACAATTAGATATGAGAGATGTAATTATTTAGACTGAGAAATGCATCACAGCACTTTATGTCTGTCAAAAAGCCAGCAAATACCAAAAATATTGCAAACTTCTGAACCAAAAACCCACGTTTTATACTCTTCTTTGCATTTTTTACCACATCTTCAGACAATTTGAGTTTTGCATAAAAATTTGTTTATGTGATTATTGCAGAGGAAACAGAAAATTTCTGTTACTTTTTTAATCAAGTTGGTTATTTTACGTGAGGACTCAAGCGTATCAAATGCGTTTAAGTTACATTCTCATGGTGCATTCTTTTTCACTTAATTGTGTGCGTGGCATTACTAATTGTATATGTACACCCTCGATATACTTCTTGAAAATATGATCTCCTGATCTAAATGGTATTTCCCAGGGTATCTCCTGGTTGTTTGCATTTCAACAGTTTCATCTCAACCCATGTATTTGGCCAGCCATCCCCTGGCACTGAGATACCATGACAGCCAGAAATGGTGATGGCAAGTACATAAATCTATGAGAGCCTTCATTTACAGGAGACATGAGATAACGTAAGATACTTCAGAATTATCTAACTATATCAGCAAATTCAAATGGTTTGTCTTGCCAAATTCATTCTTCATTTGCTAGATTCCTAAGTCACTGCAACCATTCAAATGGCACCTTCCGTGAGTGGAAGTGTGATGCAGTGGAAGTTGGTGTGGAAGGAGGCGACATGCTTAACAGATGGCAACTCAAGTCTACTAGTTTTGAATGTTTAAAAGTAGATGACAAGTCTAGCTTCTGGAAATGCTAGTGTATCTACAAAAAAATGAAACTTTCTTTCAAAGACAATGTTTCTAGACAAATTTCCTTCAAAAAGTGACATTTAGATGACACTGTGGTGACCCAAATTAGGGAAAACCACAGGGAATAAATTTCTGGCAAGAAGAGAAGAAACTGGATTGCATCCAGCTCTACCCAGATTTTCCCCTTTAAACAGTATCATGAAATAGAGCTCAAGCAGATAGTCAAATCATAATGGACTGAAGAACCACAGGCCAGAATTTAAGGTCAAAGTGACTGAGAACTGAGAACAGAAATATCAATAACAAGATGATTTCATGTAAGAGAAACCAAAACCTGCAGAATAACTCAACTCCAACCCTTGACCACTTCTGGGAAGGTGGACGCCTGAGCCAAGATGTCCAAGCTAGTCACATGCAGCAGTAAATCGCGGCTTGACAGGGAAGGATGGAGGGGCTGGTAGGCGCCGAGACAACCAAGGAGACAACATGGAGAGTTTAATTCCAGCCAAGTGTAGGACATTCTTGAGAAATTAGCAAGGTTTTTAAAATTTGTGTAGGAGTACATTCTCTTAGATTAGCTAGAATAATCAAGCAAAACTTAAGAAGTTTTCTGCCTCCGGGTGTGAGCTTTAGTTGATAATGGCACAACAGAAATTTCTGGGCTGATGAGAATATTCCTTATAAGGTTGACATGATTAGTAGTCACAGGTAAGTAAAAAAAAAAAGGTCAAAATTTTAAATAGACACATTATGTTTTTGCAACTTAGCTTTAACTTAATTGAGATCCTGGAAACAATAAATTGATTTCAATGTATCTGAGATTGAAAGTTAAGACCCCCTGAACTTCATTTTCAGCAGTCTTATAAAAAGCCTGGCTTCATGCATTTCCCATTATTTCAGGTTTGGGCACCTTTTTTCTTTGATATTGCTAAGCTTAACATCCCATCTTCCCATCTTCCCATCTTGGAGGTCCTGAAAGGATTTGGCTGGTCCCATGCACCACTGGAATGAGAAGTTCAGTAGGACTGTGATACCATTGGCTGGTTGTACATATTCCTGATGCTACATTTTACTTGTAATGCTGCACTTCAGGGATATTGCATGGAGTCAACATGTTAAA
This sequence comes from Ochotona curzoniae, assembly GCF_017591425.1. Taxonomy (NCBI): domain Eukaryota; kingdom Metazoa; phylum Chordata; class Mammalia; order Lagomorpha; family Ochotonidae; genus Ochotona; species Ochotona curzoniae. Next base: position 15,539,921 of record NW_024466502.1, read on the forward strand.
TTTTGGTTGACTAGATGATCTATACCAATATTTCTATTATGACACTGAATGTCCTGTGTAAGACCCATTCAATGGAACGCTAACAACATAACAAAAAGCATCATTAGTTTAGGCCCAGTACAAATATTTCATTGGATCTCAAAATCTGAATTTTTTTTTGGCTCTTTATGTCTGCTTTTATTTCTTTTTATTTACACAAAGAGAACATATCTCATCTATTTCATATATACAATTTTAAGGCCATAATGATAATTCCTACCATTCTTTCCTCCCTCATTCCTTCCTTCCTCTACCTTTTTTCTCTCTTAACTCTTATGATAACATACTTTCAATTGACTTTATAGTACATCATTATTCCTCCACTAACTAAAGACTTCACCAAGTAGAAAGGAGAAATACTACTGTTTCATAGCTATATAGGCAAGGATTATTAATGATAATCAAGTCTCAAAATGTTAATGTCACTCTATATTTAACCTACTACAAATCAAAGAAAGTATATGATGTTATCATTTGGGGTCTAGATTAGCTCACTAAGTATAATGGTCTCCATTTGTAGCCATTAGTTGCAAAAGACAGGATTTCATTCTGTCTGTATGCCACATTTATATATTGCATTTTCTTTATCCAGTCAGTAATTAATTTGTATCTAGGTTGATATCATACCTTGTATACTGTAAGTTGAGCTGCAATAAATATGGGGGTACAGACAACTTTTCCATGTGATGATTTCGTTTCCGTTGGGTAAATTTTCAGAACTTGTTTGACTGGGTCACAATGTAGATCAATGGTTTAGATTTTTCATTAATCACTCAGTCTTCTGTAATCATTGTACTGGTTTACAATCCCATCTACAGTGAATTGGGGTAACATTTTCTCCATATCCTTGCCAGCATTTGTTAGTTTTTGATTTGTGGAAGATGAAGAAATATCTCCACTCTGAAACATTATGTTCAAACTTTCAAAAGTAAGACATAATGAAAAGATTCTAAAATGTGCAAGAGAATGCCACCTTTAAAGAAACTTCAAAGATCTTTCAACACAGAAATTGTAAGAACTTGCCACCACTCTTTCAATCTTGCAAATGATACTTAGGAAGTGCTACAGGGAAAAACAGAAAAGTAGTCAGTATCAAGAAAAAAATGTGAAGGCAAAAACCTCCCCTAGAGACCCAAGAGAAACAACAGGAATATTTTTGGACATACGGCAGTATCTTCTGTCTACAAGAAGCACACCATCACTCTATAATTATGTCTTTCAAATAAACATATACATCGTTTTAAATGCTTCAGATTGAGAAAGGAATCAGAATTTTTAAGTTAAAATGACAAATTTGAGGCCTGTGCTGTGGCCATGCATATTAAGCTTATGACTCCATCTGTCCTGTATTGTAGTGCTGATTTGAGTCCTAGCCACTCTGTCCCTGATCAGCTTCTTGCTTAACACTCCTGATGAAGCAATGGAAGATGGCCCCAGTACTTGGGCCCCTACCATTCACATCAGAAACAACTATGTGTTCCTGGTTCTTGGCTTCTGACTGGTCTAGATCTGGTGATTATGTCCATTTGGGTGATGATTCAATGGGTTGAAGTCTTCATTGCTCTCTGTCACTTCTTTTCTCTCCGTAACTCTGACTTTCAAATGAAACACGTTTAAGCAGAAGTTATGAAATTCTGTGGCATCTTACTGTTCCTGAATTGTTGGGTATTAAATATCCTATTTACAGATAAATGAATGAAAAGTTAATGCAGAACAAGAAATATATGGGGTAAAAACTTAAAAAAAAAAAAGTTAACCTGATTTATTTTCCACACTATGGCTTCCTACATATAAAGTATGGGGAAAATAATGCGTTAGGGACTTGTAAGCATCACAAAGATACGTTTTCAAATTTCTTAGAAAAAGCCTGACATTGTAAGTACTCAGGATTGATGAGTGAAATTGGCTAATACAATTATCACTTTTCATAAACTCAGAGAAAAGGAGCACATAAAAGATAGTATCTGTCAGAAGTAATATGTAACATATGGGCAGACATCTAGCTTCCTGCTAACTGAGTTCAGTTCCCATCCAGGGCTCCTTATTTCAGCATCCTCCTAATGCAGTCCATAGGAAGCAGTGTTGATAACTGACTAGGAAGGTCACTGCTGTCCGTGCGAAGGCCCTGAGCTGAGTCCAGAGCCCCAGGCTTTGGACAGGCCTGGTAGCAAACACTGCAGGCATTTGGGGGAGGGAAATAGCAGTGGATAGGAGTTCTTTCCTTTTGTCTGAGTCTCAAGCAATAAGTTTAAAACTGGTAACCATAGCCAATGACAGTATTTCTTTTCTTATTTAAAATTATATTTATAAAATAAACAAATTTCACTTTGTATTTCATGATACATAATTAGGAGCAAGGCAACACCTTCCCCTTCTCTGTCCCTCCTGCCTGCATTCCCCACCCACCCTCCTCCTTCTTTATGTCTTTTTTTCCCCTTAATTTTTACAATGGCATATTTTCTATTTCACTTCAAAATAGAAGGTTAGCGTTCCCGAAGAGACTGAACCAAAGGTGACAGCGTGTCATGTATGAGCACTTATGTAAGAGAAGTAAATGGAATTTAAATGTGCATATCTATTCAGAAAGGGGCAGAAAAGAACCAAGAAAATGGTTTTCATTTATCTTCCTTTTAATCAAAGCTTGCATTTGAAGAGATGAAGTCCATCCCTCAAGTCAGAAGGCTAAAGGCTCAGTCATCAGCAGATATTAATCTGGCAGAACAGCCTCCACTATCTACTTCTTTTCCTGAAATGGGGAAAATTTATCACTTGAAGACACATCTTCGGTTTACCTTCTGGGTAGATGAAAATTTATGTCTACTAACAATGACAATAACTAACTTTATCATAGCTCATGTTTTTGTCATTGTTCCTTTCTTTTTATGTAAATATTATAAACTAACCAAAATATTAGCAGAATGACATATAGTATTGATCAGCAAAACAGATATTTTCCATAATGATGTTGAAATATGAGGAATTAAGTTTAATTCTCCATCCTTATTACTTCATTGAACTTTAATGTTTTAGCAACTTGTAATATTACTGCTTTAGGTGAACTTTAATAAGTTCAAGCTTTCATCAGGATATGGCAGTATTTATTTTTGTGGAAATGTATTTTGCTTCAGTAACATGTGCTGAGTCATATAACTGCGAACCCAAGTGTAGAAGTGAGTGAAGTTGTCCAACTGTACCAAAAATATTTATGATTGAAAACTCGCATAGCATCATACACTGAAATTTTGTTAATTAGATTCAAAATTATGTTATACCTTTGCTGAAGAGGTAAGCATAAAGTGTCTGAATCATGTTTCACTGTCACAGGAAAAATTGCATCAAAATTCATTTTTAGTAATTTGTATTTCAAACTCAGTGTAACTTAAAGATATGTTGAACATGCCTCAGTTTAGCCCCAAAGCAGAATGAGTTCATTGTATTGTTTGGTTTCCTAAAGGACTAAAGGAAAGTTGCACACTTTGCTTGAACTACAATGTCAACTCTGAAGATAAAGATAGAATTCCTTCACGTGTAGCAGAGGCTGACAATACAGCATTTTGAGTCCTAGCGCTCCCAAGTAAACTAGGAATTCGATTCCCAAACTTCACTGAATAATTTTGGTTGCCTTTCCCTGATTTCTAGCACTATCTGGTCCCAAAAGGATGCAGCCAGCCGTGAAATGATAACTGCAGTCAAGTCGTTATGGACTTTCCCTCTCTGAATCTTTTCCTCTTTCTCTTCCTTGAAGAGACTGGATGCTGAGATTCTTCACTACTGCCTTCCAGTTTGCTAGCCTCTTAACTTTCTCTTCTTTTCCCAAATTAGCATACTTCAAGTCAGTGGCTTTTCTTACAACACTTACATAACCTCAGATTTGGTAACAGAATTATAAGGAAAGGATAGTACAATCAGGAATAAGACTAGTACTGGTAGTAGGAGTGAGTGATCTAAAATAGGGCTAGAAAATATCGTTGAATTGTGGGTAGCCATATGTGGATCTGGGCCTTCCTGGCCTCTGGTGGAGGTCATGAAGGCAACGCACTGCACCTGCAGGAAAACAGCAAGGGGCTTGGCAAACTGAGACAGGCTTTGACCTGATGGCTGATAGGTGGCCCGGGACTGGATGTCTGCATCATTTTCCTCTGTTTAAAAGGTCCCCACCTTGCAACAGGGAAATGAAAGAACCAATTAGGGGCGGTTGTGGTCAGGTCAGGCTTGCAGACTGCGCTCATCAGGAAGGATTTTGTCTATAAAACTGACCTTTAAGTTGATTGGTGGCTATGTGGAATAGGGGGACCAGTCAGGTTACTGTTAGTGCTTTGGGCAGCCTGTTTATCACTCCGTGTATAAACTTCACTATTCGACTCAATAAACGGATTGATTGGTTGACTCCTCGTTTGTGGGGCCTCCATTGCCTCACCTTGGGATCCTCCAGGAGGACTGCGGAAAGCTGCTGGGTGGCCAGATGTTTCGAGGGGGAAGTTGGGAACTCAGGGTGGATGAGCATGGCCACCATGTTCTGAGCAGTGGCTCCTGGGCAGCTCCGGCAGGCAACCTTTCTGTTGCGGTTCCAGAGTTCACTGGTGATAGCTGAGCATGCCAATGATTCCCTGACCCCGTCATTCTAAACACCCCCACGGCAGCCAAGCGCCTGGAAGGAGACGCGTCTTGCCTAGTGCCTGGAATCAAATGTGACGAGGTGGCACAAGAGCTGTGTAAAGCGGAAGATGTGGCGAAGGTCCTGGTGGTTTAGCACGATGCGTACGAGGGCCTGCTTCCAGAGGAGCTGACACCATTGATTCTAGCAACACAGAAGTTCAATTGCATGCACATCTGTGCCGGAGCATCTGCCTTTGGAAAGAACCTTCTGCCTAGAGTAGCGGCCAAGCTTGATGTTGCCCCAATTTCTCACATCATTGCCATCAAGTCTCCCGACATGTTTGTGAGGACTATTTATGCAGGAAATACTTTGCGCACCGTGAAGTGTGATGAGAAAGTGAAGGTGTTTTCTGTCCGACGAACATCTTTCAAAGCTGCGGCAACAAGTGGAGGTGGTGCCAGTTCAAAAAACGCTTTCAGTATCTCACTGGTGTTAGAATGGCTTGGCCAGAAACTAACCAAGGGCGACCAGCTTGAGCTGACAGGTGCCAAAGTGGGGGTCTCTGTGTGTCGGGGCTTGAAGAGCGGAGAAAACTTTAAGCTGTTGTTGACCTGGCAGATCAGCTGCATGCCGCAGTTGGTGCTTGTCGAGCTGCTGTTAATGGTGGCTTTGTTCCCGATGACATGCAAGTTAGACAGACAGGAAAAATCGCAGAACCAGAACCTCATATCGCCTCTGGGCTACCAGGAGCCATCCAGAATTTAGCTGGGATGAAAGACAGCAATACAATTGTGGCTATTAATAAAGACCCAGAAGCCCACATTTTCTAGGTGGCTGACTATGGAATACTTGCAGACTTATTTTAGGCAGTTCCTGAGATGACTGAGCTGTTGAAGAAAAAATGAGCTTCAATCACAGAGAACCGTCCAGATTCTCAGCCCACATCACAGACATGCTGGGTACTGCACTGACCAAGGCAGAGCTGCAGGTCTTAACACCAGGGAAAAACTGTAACAAAAGCCAGAATACATTTTCTTCTTATGGAACTGTTATGTTTCTTTGTAATTATTCATGGTTACAAACAATTTTTTTTTCTGAAAATTTCTAACTATGTAATAAAACCCACAATAAAACCTGAAAAAAAGTGGTAGTTCTCTCCTTGAAAAAGAAAACCAAATTTCAGTCATGAATGTTGACTTCAAGAGATCTCTACTGATCTAACTTGGTAATTGAATTGGGAAAGAATTCCTCAAATGTGCAAGATATTCTCTGGATCTTCTCTGACTTCTGGATTGTCCTGCTCGTGGTCCATGACCACGGAGATATGGCATGCTGTTGTTTGGAATTTGAGATGAGACATAAGTACTTCTCGAAAGACTTGCCCCATCACTTGCATCTTTGTCGTGCCTGTATACTTGAGTTGTTGACAACTGTGCAGAACTTCACAGGAAAGAGGAGGCCACAAGATGTGATTCTGGTGAGGTGTCTCCTATGTCCTTGGTAGCACAGGTGAGGTCATGGACAAAGGAGACGTCTTCTCTGGTCCACGGTGAAGGCTTCTTAGTTTGCTCCCAGGAAGTCTGACTTTTGATATGTCATATGGAATTCGGGTGGTGAGCAACATTTTTCTTTACAAGATATGGCATTCAAGGACTTCTCTTGCAATGACCAAAAAAATAAAATGCTGTGGCTATGAGAGGTTAAGTAATGAATTCTCCTTTAGCAGTCTTATGTGATTCCTCCAGCCCTCATCCTTTCTACTCCACTCCTCCCTCAGGAAAATGCACAGTAGACCAGCATGCGTAATTTCAAGTAAGTTGAAAAAAAAATTCACTGAAGCACGTCTTGATCTCATCGTTTACAAAGTTATAAGCTTGCTGGCTCTCAGTTATCCAGGCCGGTGGGTGACTGTCAATATGATACCAAATCTCAAAGTTTCAGAGACTATCTTGCTAAACCATGTTTCTTCCATTCCATTCCAACAGTAATTTTTTAAAGTATTCTTTTGAGATCACTTTTTATGCGCAAGTCTAGTAGGTTGGGCTCCATCAATTATATGATACAATAAATCATACATAGAGTCATTGCCTATTAGTCAGAGAAAACAACCTCAGAGTAATTATAAAAAATTATACAAGGTCCAGCATAGTAGCCTAGCAGCTAAAGTCCTCACCTAGCACATGCCAGGATCCCGTATGGGTGCTGGTTATTATCCTGGCTGCCCTGCTTCCCATCCAGCCTCCCTGTGACCTGGGAAAGCAGTCAAGGATGGCCCAAAGCCTTGGGATCCTGTACCCAGCATGGGAGAGCTGGAAGATACTCCTGGCTCCTGGCTTCAGATTGGCTCAGCTCTGGCCTTTGCGGTTGCTTGGGGAATGAATCAATGGACTAAAGAGCTTCATCTCTGTCTCTCCTCTCTGTATACCTGACTTTGCAATAAAATAATAATAATATCCTTATAAATCCCCTAAAGCTGAGCCAGTTGTTCATAAGGGCAGCTATTAAATAACTTGGTGTGCTAGTTTTAACAAATACACATTCAGGAATGTACTTGGTGCCTTGTGATAAAAGATGAAAACAAAGTCCCTGTGACATAACAGTAAAGATCCTGGTAGACACAAAAGGACAAACTTGCAGATTGATTGCCCAGGCTTCATGACAGTACTCACTTTAATTGTTATTCAGGTTTTGAGTGTTTGAAATTGGAACGAGGAATCTCACTGTGACATTTATGCATTATTAAATGATAATACTTAATTCATTTATTTTTTACCAAGTTAATCGTTAAAGAAATCAATTATGCAGAAATCTTAACCCTGATGACTCTTGAGTAAATCCATTATGTTCCTGCCAAGAGCCTTAGTGGTCTGCTGCATCTTAATTCTTCTGCAATGTAGTGAATATCGAATAAAATTGAAATGCTTTAAAATGTTAGCTCGATACACAATTAGAAGATATTTTTAAGAGTAAAAGGAAACTTAAGCATGACTAGACCTACTTGTAAGTTAGTGTCTTTCTACTCCAAATCCCAAGAGAAACAGAACCTCAAAGTGAGTCATGTTCCCTTTCTTACGTTATCTTCTTTTGTTCAGATTTTGAATTTCTGAGTGACTTACACTAATCTGTATTCAATAAGATTTTGTTGGAGTGAAAGGGCCATGGGTAAGTGTCAGAATTCACTTGGGAAAGAACAGGGTCTACAAAAGAAAGGTTTTTTTTTTTTTTTCTTTTTAAAATAAAAGTGAACAATGTTTATTGTAAAAACTACTTTCTTGTCCTTGGAAGAATTTTAGCTGAAAAGAAAGATGAATTATACCTTTGTGCTATTCTCTTGAGTCCTGGGGCAGGATTAGCTTTGCAGAATCTCTGGACCACCTTGAATATGTGGATCCCAAGAGAGATCAGTGAATGAAAATCTCCAGAAGTTTCTCTGCTGCATTAGCTGGCTGGGAGCCTGTCAGATGAGTCTGAACCCTTGTAGCCATTAAAAGCTCACTATTCCTTTTCTAGTGTTCCTAAAAATAGATTTGTGCATTTGTTTGAAGGGCAGAAAGAACAAAGAGGGCTGGGAGAAGAGAGAGAAGGGGGGAATGACCTTGCATCTGTTGGTTCACACCCCAAGTGGCAAGGATGGTTCCTGCTGATGCAAGCTAAAGATAGAACCTGAAACTCCATCTGAGTTTTGCACGCAGCTGGCAGGATCCCAAGTGCTGAGCTGTTCTCCAAAGCTTTCCCTAGGCACATTAGTGAGGAACTGGGTCTGAAACGGAAGAGCTGGGGTTCCAAGGAGCGCTCACATATAGAATCATGGCATCACATACAGCAGCTTAACCTACCGTGCCACAATGTGGTGCCAAAGGCCCATTACCATTGTTTCTGATTATGACAGTTTTCCATCTATGTCTCACTTGAAAGTGCTTCTGGAATATAAGATATCAATTGAGATTTATTCATACATTATGATGGTAATACTTTCATAGCTCCCATGTGAGAATCAGAAAAATCTATGATTTTTTACTGCAGATTTTCCAGGAAATTTAACCAAGTATTGCTATAGTACTGCTTGATGATTCCAATTGTTTCTGAAGTTGCAAGCTTGGTGGCTTGTGATTATTTAAGTCGGTGGGTAATTGTCAACACGCAGAAGGAACTTTTTCATTTTAACCAGATGTTAATAATTTCTTTTTGCAACTCACTTAATGTCAGAAACATCTTTTACATCTTCTGATAATGGCTCTTGAGTGTCTTGCTGTGGCATATATTTTCTATGGTTTCCATGTTATGGGAAGAATGGAGTTTTTGTGTTACTATCATGCTTAATCTCTCTTCCTTCATTCACTGTACGAATATCTACTTTTGCCAGGCATTGGAGAAGTAGAAGTGAATTAGACAGATTCAGATCATGTCCTCATACTATTTACAATTCTGTTTGGAAAGCATACAATAATCGAGTAATTACTGAGGTGCTAAATTTTAGAGGAAGGTGACAGGGAAACAGCATTGAACAGCCTCCCCTTGGCTTTGAAGTTAGGGAAGTTCAATGGCTAGAATATGTTACACGTTGAATTCTAACTGTACTTACAGAGTTGGCTTGTGAATGTAGGGCAATAAAGGACTGTTCAAAGCAGGTGAAAACATGACCTACTTTTTTACCTTTCTAGATCTAACTGACAAACAATAGCATTCAGAATCGGACACAGAAAAGAAATACATTCAAATTGTATTAGGTATGTGGTCAGAAGGACTTGGTCATGGATGGCTGTGAAATAAGGAAGTCCTGGCTTTTCCAGGTTGGGTCATGAAGGAGGCGATAACACCTTTTACTAACAAGGGGATCCCAGCAGGAGGGGCAGGTGTTGGATATATGGATGATGATGAACTCCGCTAAAGTCCAAGCCTGCGATTCCCCCGTTCCCTAGGGCCCATCCACACTGTGTCCTTCCCACTCCACCTGTGTAGTGCTATGGAAGTGGTGCCACAGCCTCACCTGGTTCCTTGCTTGTTCACTTCTGAAGGCTCTCTCTCTCCTGGGTGATTTAAATGCCTTGGTAATAAAATTTCTTTCTTCAATAGCATCACACCCTTAAAGTGAGCATTTTTATTATTGCCAGTGTGATAAGGCTAAAATAAGACCATTTTATGTTTCCCCTTTCTGTGTCTTGCAACTTAATTAAAAACATTTTTTTACTTATTTATTTGAAAGGCAGAGTTAGGGAGAAGGAGAGATATATAGAGAAAGATCTTCCCATTCGCTGCTTCACTCCCCAGATGGTCACATTAGCCTGGGCCAGGCTGAAGCCAGAAGCTACGAGTTTCAGTTACGTCTCCTACACAGGTGTAGAGGCTTAGGTGCTTGGTCCATCTTCTGCTGCTTTCCCCGGTCCCGCATATGAAAAACTGACGTCTCAGGAGAGAGCTCAACCTGCTTTGCCACAATGTCTAACAGGTATACTTTCTCCTGCAAGTCTTTTCTCATTTGCCAACTGTGTTATTTTCTGCCAGTCAGTACAGTTTTTAATCATTGTGTTCTTAATGGAGGCAACAGAGATGAATAAAACCTTGCATAACAAAGTGGCATACAGAGGATGAATGACAAGTTTTACATCCTGATTGTCCTAGTTTTTACTTAATGTCTTGGAAAACAGTTTCTTTAACTTGCCAGCGCGTGATGGTCCTCACATGTAGAATAGAGATAATGACCTTTTCATAGTGCTGGCCATCGAAACTTTGTGCTTGTTGTAGATGCTGGTATTTTCTCCTTGCTTTATAGATTACAGAGAGGCTGGGAATGATTCATTACTCATTGAGGCTAATTGCTTTCCTTAATTATATGTCCCCGAATCTGGATTTTGGGATCCCCTCAAAGCCCCAGAGTACAGGTTGAGTTCCTGCAAGTAGAAAATGATAATGAACTGGAAATTAATGAAATAATTAGTATTTACCTAGCTGGTAAACTACCTTACCCCAAGCCCAAGTTTTATGACATTTAACAATTTGTCCACATTATTGAGAGTTTTTGTTAAAGATATATATGCCTTCCAAAGACAGAATTAAAGAGAGAGGAAAAGAGAGACAGAGAGGGAGATATTCCATCTCTACATAGCCAAAATGGCTGGAACTGAACTGGTTTTAAGCTGGGAGCCATGGGGTTCATCCAGCTGTCCAGGTGGGTGCAGGGGACAGAGCACTTCATGCATCCTCTGCTGCTTTCCCAGGCATACTAGACAGGTGCTGGATTGGAAGTGGAGCAGCCAGGGCTCCAACTGACACCTGTATGTGAAGCTGGCACTGCGGGTGGTGGTATAACCCACTGTGCCACACCTCTGTCCCCAAGAATCGCTCCTTTGTGTCATTTTTCAAGGTGTCTTAGATGGCAGGTAAGTTGCAAATTATCATTTTGTCTTGGAAGAAGCAGAACTGATAGAGGAAAATTTAAGTGTCTCAATGGAAAAACAGAATTAAGTTCACAGCCCCTAGAGATTGCATTGGCTGCCTTTTCATCAAACCTAAATTGGTCTCGTCTGCTGACTCTCTGTTCCCTACTCCATGTTCCCATCTTGCTTTGTCTATACCTGTGTCTGTTACTCCAGCCCAGCTGATGTGTGTCTTAGCTCTGGCTCCACCAACAATCTTGTTTCACACGAGCTTGATCGTTAGCTAAATTCTATGACCCCTACTTCCCAGACAAATTTTGGGTTTCTAATTAACATAATTCCCTGATCTAACATTCAGCCATTTATTGAAAGGAAAATACCTTAATTAAAAAATATTATTAGCTTTGTCAATTCAAGTGAAAACGACTCTCTCATTTAGACATAGCCATAGAATTTTAAAGTTAGCAAAGGCCGTAGAGATCACCCAGCAAATGAGTGGTTTGGGTAATTGTTCTCCCCTGCTGTGTACATTAACATCTGCACTGTACCCAGTCCTGTCAAACAGATCCTTTTAAAAGACATAACACGACCTTAGGAACACAGAAAGTTTCCAAAAGTTGGACTTCTTAACAATCTTGCTCAAGTCCTCTGACCCTACAGTTCATGACACAGTTATTTATTAGGCTGTGGATAGAATCATTTATGGCTTAGAGTAGATAATAAAAGGGATTACTACCCAGGCACTTTCTCCCTTCGACTCACAGGTTTTCTAATCTCTGTCCCTGTGGCAACAGAGCAATTACTTTCCAGCATGTTGATTCCTTTGTACTTTAAATATAGATAAATATAATCATGCCGAAAAGCTGGGGGTTAGCTAGCACCCCTGTACTGAATTCCCAAGCCCCAGAAAGCATTGCTTCACAGCTTAGCTTCCCACAAAACCTGGATGCAGTGTTGCACCAACAACCACATGGCTCTCAAGTAAAATCGTATCAGTTGTGGTTGGGCAGAATTAAATCTGTAAAGCTTCAATCCAAACTAGGAATTATTTCTAGAAATGTAAAAGGATTTGCTTGCTCTGTTTCATAGGAAACATAACAGTTTACAAAAATAAATGTAACATTGGTTTGAGATGGTAGAGAAGGGCAATGACATGGTAGGGAAAAACTTCTGGAATTAAGTGAAGGGGTCATTCAAATTGCTTATGAAAGTCTACTTACACCAAACAGTGTATTTTAACACTAATTTTGCAGAAGGTACCAAGTAAGCTTATGAAAGTTCAATCTAGTTGTTTCATGCAACATAAAACTATCTCAGTGGTTAAAGCATCTAACTCAACAGGCAGTTCTACAAGTCTGGGTTTGAACTAGTCCTAAATGACAGCAAATTCTCTCAAAAAAGGAAATTCTTGGAAACACAATGTGAATTAGTGTTCTTTCTACGAATTTTCTCTTTTATCAGTTCTCAAGTAACCCACATAATAATAACTGGTTTAATTTGTGTTCCATATGTTTCAGAGAATATTTCATAGCATCATGCTGAAATAAATCTTGTGTTTATTATCATGTGGGTTAGGTAGGAACACTGGAGCAGAAAAAGCAATGCAGTTGAAGATTTCCTTATCTTTTAGAGTTATAGGTAAGCATGTCATTAAACATTACGACAGTTTTTAATTCTCTCACTTGAACGCAGGCTCTAGCTATATAGGGGTATGTCTCCTGTGCATTAAAAGGAATAAATCAAGAAAACTTCTAACCCAAAATGAAGACACTTGTGTCTTGTGAACATTTTTGTTCAGTAATGGGGACGTTCTGAGACAGTCTACATTTTCTTCAGTCTGAAAATGTTAAAAAGAAAAGAAATAATCAATGATGGAGTATGTGGGTAACTGGGTAACATTCACTGTTTTATACCATCTATATTTTAAAAATATATATAGAAAGAGCCGACATCACACCTTCCTATTGGGAATGAGTGCTTGGAGAAGTAGAAATGAGCACTAAAGAGGAAGAAAATAATTAACCAGGACTGAGGATGCAGTAGCTCAGTTTCACTATTATTTTTAGGAGACTAAGAGAATGGGCATTTGACCTGCTGATTGAGATTCCGATCCTGCTCAGAGTTTCGGGTTTGGTTCTATCAGAATGACTGAGAGGCTAGGAATGGCTGAGTTGTGCATGCAGACGCTGTTAGTATTCTCAATTTGTAAAGTTGCTTGGGAAAAGATCAAAGGGGCCTAGAAAACTTCCAATGTTCAAGTGAACCTGGGAACTAGCATTTACAGAGTGGAGGACTTCAAATTTTAACTGCAAATATTTGCTACTAAATAGCAACAGGGAGTTTACTGTTCATATATGTAAAGCTACTTATAAATTATAGATATTCACTACTTTGCTAATATAATAAGTATATCATGAATCATGCAATGTGACTAAACACTTCTAAATGATTGGGTGAAGAGGAAATAGATAAAATATTGAAGACAATCATACTTTAGCTAATACAGTGATGTTATGATCATAAATTATATTTAGTACAATGATATGGAGGAATGAATAAAAGCCATGCTTGCTTTCTCTGCATAAAAGTGCTAAGGTAATTGGTAAGAACCTTGCCTAAAGTAAACTAACATGTTGTTTCCTTCAAAGACTATTGCAAAGTTTTCTAATGTCCCTAACAGTAGCTCTCAGTCTGAATAGCAAGAGAAAGCAGTAGTTTATTTTAAAAAGGAAGAGGAATCATGCTGCGGATGATTATTCATATTATTTGGATCAAAACATCTACTGTTTATCACTGAAAAGGAAAGAGATTTTTAAAGTGAGTTTTCATCTTAGGAGGGGAAAAATCCCATTACAATTATCTCCCTACTCCCTGGCATCCCTTATTTCCCCGAGGACAACAAGATGAAAAGAATTTCAAAGACTCTCTGAAGAACACTGATAAGGTTCATGATAAAGAAAGCAGGAAGACTAAATTCTGAGCATCAACCAAGCACTGTAGTAACTCCATTTAGGCAACTTCCCCATATTTTAAATGCTTTTAAGGTTGGTGCTTGGTTTAATGGTTAAGACATAAATTGGGATGTCAACAGCATTCCATTTTGAAGTGTGATAGTTTGAGTCCTGGCCCTGCTCCTGTTGCCTGCTAACACAGGTTCTGGGAAGCATCAGGTGATGACTTTCCTAGCTGGATTTATGAGCCACAGCTGGAGAATTCCTTGCTCCCACATTTGCCCTGGGTAGTGTCAGACAGTAGGGGCACGTTAGGGGTGTGTCGATGGAGCTGAGCTCCATTCACTTGGTTCCCTTTTGATCTCTTTCTGTTCTCTCTCCCAAATCCATAAAATAAGGAAATAAAAATTAAATTTTTTTTCCAAGGAATATATCATCTTTCAAAACTAGAATTTTGACTACCGATTTATTGCTCACTGTTATTTTCTTGTAGGACAATTGGATTACGTTTTTCTTCTGTGTGAGGTAAATCCAGGGTCTTGGGAAATGTGTTCCTTTCTCATGGATCATGTATGTGAATATTAGCTTACATTTTCTACTTGTTTATCAGGCATTTATTTCTTTGTTCTAGATTCAGTTGGATAATACATCTAAAAATTTTTGAAAACCAGATTTATATGGAATATTGCAGTCTCAAACACATTTCCGTAAATGATTGAGGCAAAATAGAAAAGTAGAAAAGTCATTTGAACCATAAACTCAACCTAACATTAATCCTTTATTCAAAAGAAGTGTTTCATGGCCTTGATGCTTCCGTTCTGTTCACCGGCCTCACCTTGAAAAGTCAAGCGAATTTAGCTGTATTTCATTGTGATTTCAGGATTCAATAGTAATTCAGTACATATTGCAACCTTTTCTGAACTGACACTCATTAGGAACCCAGCAGTGGGCTAGCTCTATCTGCTTTTGCTTGCCTGTGCCATAGCCTTGAACCAGGCATGTGAATGTTGAGTGTTTTAATATCTGCCTAACAACAGATAAATTCTGAATTTTCTTGGAGGATGCTGCAATCATCATCCATTTCCTTTTATTTCTTTAGCCTTCTCTTTTCCCCCTTCTCATCCCATCCCTTAAGTTTACATTTCAAGCTTCAAGAATTCTCAATTCTTGTACCTCCTAGAAGATGCTGTTTTTGTCAAACATCCATGTGTTTACAGGTGCCTCTGTGTGCAGGTGCTTGCATCTCACGTGGTGGTCCCAGTGAGAACTCTTTACTTAGCCTACCAGGAAACACTCTTTCTCTAGGAAGCCAAGTTATTCTTTTAGATGGAGTCTGCTCACAATACACACATTGGTTAGTTATTATTATTAACTTGGACTTCATCAAGAATATGTAACATGGAAGTGAACTTTACCTATCCAAAAAAGACGCTGACCACCTTTTCATGATGTAATTATATCACAGATATATTGAATATATTACTTTAAAAATGATGAAACATATTTACTGTTGCATTAAATATTGAATATTGGAGTTGATCTGATGGTTGAAGTGGCTAATCCTCTGCCTGCTAGCACCAGGATCCCACATGGGCTCTGATTTTTGTCTTGGCTGCTCTGCTTCCATCCAGCTCTCTGTTTATGGCCTGGAATAGCAGTGGAGGATGGCCTGAAGTCTTGGCATCCTACACCCACATAGGAGACCTGGAAGAAGCTCCTGGATTCTGTCTTTGTATCCACTCACCTCTGGCTGCTATATCCATTTGGGGAGAGGACTAACTGATGACAGTTCTTTGTCTCTCCTTTTCTCTGTAAATCTGTCTTCCCAATAAAAATAAATTTAAAAATTGAATATCAAAGAACATTCTAGCAATGTTCACCAAGCAACTACTGTGTGTTAGACCAGTTAATACATACTGTATGTGGAAAGTTTAATGTGCAGAGTCTTTGTGCCAGAGGTTCTCAGTATTAGAAGTAGAGGCGCAGACCATGAAGAGATAAATGGGACATCAATCTGGGAAGTCTTGTGTGGACGGTGGGGGGGAGGTGAGCAAATTTTCACATTGCATTTTCATGTTGGAGAACCCATTAGCAGACACAGGGAGGTCTCATCACACAGGTAACATCTGAACTGGTTTGAAGTCCTGGCTAGAGGATACAAGAAAAGCTATTCCTAAAGTTAATGGAATGTGCAAAGATTAGAAGATTGAAAATGTGTTTCTCCTTCTCCAAGGACAGTGAAGTCATCAGGACAGAGGCCAATTTAATGAGAAGTCTAGAGTTGCCAATACTGCTCTTTCATATTTTAAGCAGAGGGGCCAGGATGCTTTGTTTTGTTTAAATATGAGAGAGTGGTTTGATCCAACTTTTTGTGTTGATGGAGAGCACAATCCTAGAAGCTCGGACAGAGACAGGGAAAGCGTTTGTAATGCAGGAAACATAGCTAGACCCTGTGACCACCAGGGTTTCACTGTTCAGCTGGACTGAACTTCCCATGTTTGGGAACATTTGCTCTAGAAAACTCACAATTGCTAATCATTTACAAACCGTTTGAGTTGCAAGCCATCTTTCAGTCTCTTGTTAATTTAACAACTCAAGAATGCATGTCTAAGAGTTGTGGGAATCATCCCTTTGAAGTATCCTCACCTACAAGCTTAGAGACTCACATCTCTTAGCGTCTACTAAAGAGTGTTACGTAGCAAAAACAGATGTCCTAAACACATTACCCAACTTACCAGCTCATTGTTTACTTTAGAAAACAAAAATAAACCAAGTACAAAGGCTGGTACACCATAGGATTCAATTAGCACTTTTAATCTCTGTTCAACTAATCATAATTAATGTCATCATTTAAAAATGACCTGGAAACCAGCTTTTGATGATGAATGATTAGAGCTTATGAAAAATCTTAAAGTTTGCTAAAAAGTAATCATAGTAGGTTTTTAATTAAATAAATAATGAACTTCTAAAACAACATAAACAGCTCCATGTGCAGATAAATTATTTTCCAAGTTACAGTAACCATAGATGCTTTAGAGTCATATAAGCCTTACTTATAAGGAGACTTCAGGAGGGAGAAATGATTAAGGGTGTGAATACCTTAGTATTTGGAGGCCTAGTCTGTAAGGATTTGGACTTGGTCCTCAAGCAGCTGAACAAAGGGTGAGTGGCCAGTGTGAGTATATGGTGATCTTTGCTCTCTTATGTGTGGGTCTCCTTATTTTCATTAACTTTCAGGGTCATCACATTTTGAAGTTGGATGGGAGTGAATGGAAACACTCCTCTTGCTAAATAACAAATGATCATTTCACATTGTGTAAAACTGTATCCCATTATAAATGTCACAACACAGTGTATAAAGAAGCAAGTCCCATGCCCCAAAACTGTGGCACATGACACTCCTGATTTTTGAAAAGTGATTGTTCTTAGGAAGAATATTTCATTACCCTCAATCTAAGTCCAGTGTGTCCACCCTGAAGCTCACGAGGGATGTAACTACGCTTCAGCATGAATCTGTCAGGGTATGTGGGTGAACTTGCTGAAGTAACCATATGGTTGAAATGCGCCACTCTAAGTTAAGTGTCAGAGCTCATTAAAACTCTCATCAATTATATTGTTGAAATTTTAAAAAGGTTCTACTATTGTAATGCATGATTTGTATTACCTTTCAGCTGAGACAAAGCACTGTTCTCTCCAGTTTCCAAGCAACATATCTTTTTCAATTGCCATTTAGCGGTGAATTCTGTCTCTAGATTCTTAATGTGTTTCCCTTTTGCACTGTGTGTATGTTTGATTTCTTGCAGAAAAATAAAACGATCGCATTCCTTTAGCCAAATATGATGCGTGCCATATGCTAACTCTAAACAAGATAAATGCGTTAAGATATTCAAAACTGAATTACAGCAGTTAACATACTTTCAGCAAAGGAAGAATTCAATTGAGTTAAAATTACATTCTAAAGTATTTCTGCTGATTAGAATTTTCATCTTGTTTAGGGAAAAAAAAGTATAAATTCTGAACCAAGATACCACATTCACCCTTACAAGCTGGCTGGGATTACAGGCACTCAAATCAGGGATGAAGCTGGATTAAAGTGGACACATAAGCCCAAGGATGCTGATTATGATAGATGTATGGCTTGTCATATGCTTGGCCTCAACCTAAGCCCTCAACACATTTTAGCATCTTAAATTCAGATTAATGCATAGACAGAGGTTCAGTTCTTGAATTGGCTTCTTTTCAGAGATGAGGAAACCAAAATAGAGAGGATTTGCTTATTATTCTCAAGGGTATGAGTTTACTGAATAACAGAATCAAAATTGGAGTCCAATTGATATGTCTTACAACAATTTGATAGTGAAGTGATATTCTGAAGTCAATTAATTATCATCATACATAGGCCTACTTCAAGTTAACTCCAATGTTCCATAAAAAGAAATGAGCAAAATGGTTCAGCACATCCAAAATTAGTTCTGAAGTTCATGGTAAAAATTGCCCAAGTGTTTCTTTGCTTAGAAAATCAGTTTTGATATTCCAATATAACCTGATGTGGGAAATACTGTGAAAATAAAACAGCGCATGAAATGTTTAATAGCTCATGAAGTAGAGGTGACGTGTATCCTCACAGCTACAAGGATTGGTCATAAACTTTCTCCAAAAGATCCATTTCATGTTGTAGGCTGGTTTTTCCATAGAAAAATGAGAAAGCTGTGGGAATGTTTTACGAATAGATGTTGTTACAGACAAGGATTCTCTGCTGACTGCCTTGGAAATTATCTATTGTGAATGGAGCCGCTTTCTTTTCATGGATGTTTCTAGCTTTGTTTATTACAGATAAATGTTAGAAAATATGAAAAACAAACTGAATTAAAAAAATTCACCTGCTCACACATAGCATACCCTCTTCGTATGCATTAACAGAAGTAGTTTGATTACCCCACATACATTTTGGAAATTCCAGTATTTTCGCTAAGTGTCCTATCATGTATTTTGGTGAAATGACACTGTCTTGAAGACAAATTGGTTTCTAAAAACTAATTTAGTATCTCTGGTAGGTTTCTTTGAGCAAGTGGACAGAATTTTTACATAATAAAAATGAGAATGTGCAAGTGATTTAACAGTTTTGATATAATTATCTAGTTCAGCAATGTAAACTGCTTAGCAACACCCACTTAGCAGCCAAAGGGGAGAAAAAAAGAAAAGAAAATTAGGTTACCATGGATATATAAAAATAGTCCTGCATGGGTGGAAATTTTCCGTACATTGGGATAAGTGTTGGGATAAGTGTTGCCTGTTCCACTTTTCCAAACTCCAAAGTAAATGGTGACATTTGAAGCTTTTATTTTATTTAAAGTCAAGAGTGTGGCTTGTTTGTTCCTATTTCAAATAAACATTATTTTGGGGCTGATACTACTAACATCCTGTGTGGATGGGGGATTGAGTCCTGGCTGCTCTATTTATGACCCAGTCCCCTGTTAATCTGTTGAGAAAGCAGTGGAGAATGGCTCATATTCTTGGGCTCCTGCACCTATGTCGAAGACCAGCAGGAAGCTGTTGGCTTTGGACTCACTCTGCTCTGGCAATTGCTTCCATTTGGCTAGTGAACCAGCAGATGAAAATTTCTTTCCGTTTCTCCTTCTCTCTGTAAATCTTCTTTTGCAATAAAAACAAATAAATCTTTAAGAAGATTTATTTATTGGAAGAGGCAGAGTTACAAAGATGGAGAGGGAGAGTCAGAGACAGAGAATGATCTTCTGGCTGTTGGTTCACTCTTGTAAAACCTGAAATGGCTGGAGAGGAATCACCCAAAACCAGGAGCTTCTTCTGGGTCTTACCTGTGGGTGCAGGATCCCAAGGTTTTGGGCTGCCCTCAAGTGCTTTCCCAGGCCACAAGCAGGGAGCTGGATGAGGAATGGAGCAGCTGGGACAGATATGGGTGCTCATTGGGATTCCAGTGTTTGTAAGGGGAGGATTAGCTAATTGAGTCCTGGCCCTGCACAGTAAAATAAATCTCCTAAACAAGATAAAGCCTTGAATTATCTGCTACATGATTTGCATTCAGTAGAAGCAATTTAAGTGATTAGGGAGGCCTTTCTTTGTGCCATGGACAATTATCATATTTATATCTTGAAGGCAGAATAGTTTACAAAATTGTTTTCAATTTTGTTGACCTTTTTCTTTTTCTTTTCTTCCCTTCCCTTTTCTTTTCTTTCTTTTTTCTCTCTCTATAAATTAAGTATATATTAGAAAATACATAAATATATATGTATACACACATATCTTTTATTTGGAAAGGAAAATCAGATCTACAGAGAGAAGTTGAGATAGGGAGAGAAATATCTTCCATCCACTCAACCACTGGTTCACTTCTTAAATGGTCACAACGACTGGAGTTGAACCAATCTGAAGCCAAGAGCCAGGAGCTTCTTCCAGATCTCCCACTTAGGTGCAGGGTTGTCAAGGCTTTGGGCTATCCTTCACTGCTTTCCCAGGTCATAAACAGGAAGCTGGGAGAAAAGTGGAGCAGCTGGGACAGGAATTGGAGCCCGTGTGGGACCCTGGCATTGAAAGGTGAGGCTATTGCCATTGAGCCATCATGCTGGGCCCAATGCCTTTCCTATCCTTTTCTTTCCCTCCTCCGCCTTTCTTTCTAAAAGAAAGCTTTATTTATTTATTTATTTGAAAGGCAGAGTTGCAGATAGAGAAAGAACAGAACAAGAAAAAGAGATCTTTCATCTGCTGGTTCACTCCCCAAATTTCCTTAAAGGTCAGTGCTGGGCCAGGTCAAAGTCAACGGATAGGAACCTCACCTGGTGCTCCCATTTGGGTGCAGAGGCTCAAGTACTTGCATCTGTATCCGCCTTCTCTCTTACATAATCAGGGAACTGGATCAAAAGTGGAGTGGCTGACACAAAAGTAGAATTGACATCCTTATGCAATGTTGGCAGCAGATAGTAGCTTAATGCCCTGTCCCACACACGCCCATGATTTGCCTTTCTAAGTCCATTTTCAAATCATAGCCAGAAGAAATTGTCTGCAACAAAATTTTTTGTGTTCTCTCCCGCAATTTTTTTCTCACTTTTTAATATATACCTTCACTGTATTATCTCTCTCATCAACACCACCCATATTATTTTAATTAATCGATTAATTAGTGTAGGAACAGAATTCATGTATTTCAGAAATGCAATTTTAACAACATGATTACCTCCTTCTTTACTTTTCTCCTTCCGTTTATTTTTTTAAATTTTGCTGCAAGATACTTTCAAATCAGAAATTCACCCACCATCAAATGAGGCGCTCAACAAACTCTAAGCAGAAAAGCACTGCTCCTCTGCTCAGCCACACTAAAGACAAATATCATTTCACAGGGGAGCAGTACTAATTAGAAAAGACTGGAATGTTAGAGATAGAAACGTATTGTCATTAGCATCTGTTCTCATCTGCTTCTGCCTATAGAGTTGATAGAATAACTTTCCATAAAATATATGCATTCATTTCCCATTCAAATATATATGTAATGTAACATGTAACAGCTTTTTTTTTTTTTTGAGAGGCAGAGAAATGCGTATGTGAGGAAACAATGAGCTTCAACATGCTAGTTCACTCCTTGGATTTCCATCATGGCCAGTGCAGTGCTGGGATGGAGGGAAACTAGCGTGGGGTCGCAATGCAGTTTTCTCGTGAGTGGTAATAATGCAAGGAGTTGAGCCACTGTTTCAGCCCTCAGGGTGCGTCTGCATTAGCAGGAAGCTGAAGATGGGGATCAGAACGGGAAGGGGACGTAGGGACCACCTTGTCGATTGCAAGCATAGAATGTCGTGTACTACATTTTTACCCTTCGCATGAGGTTTTATATCTTGTGTGTTCTCAGGAATTGCATACAGTAACACGCGTGTCTTGTATTTCCAGGCTTTCCTTTTCAGTAGATCCTTTCCGTTACCTTTTAAATCATAAATGTAGGACTTTTCATAAAGATTCCTTCTTTCCAAGCTTGCTTTCTCATAAAGCTAACTTATTTATTTGAAAGGCAGGATTCCAGAGAAAGGAGACCCAGAGAGGGAGAGGTGAGGGAAAGGGTTAAGGGAGGAAGAGGGAGAGAGAGAGAGAGAGAGAGAGAGAGAGAGAGAGAGAGAGAGACAGTATTCCAGGCCCTGCTCAGTTTATAAAGACCTAGTCTGCTTTGAGGGAGTCCTGTTAGAATCTCTCATAGAATTTGTCATCTGTTTTAAAATAATTCTAATACATATATTTTTTGCGATTAGCTGTCAAGCTCTGACTTCCACAAGACCAGTGTTGACATCATTTTATCCATCTATTTAGAGAACAGTTTCTACCATATAGTTGATATAAGATAAAAAAAATGTATTAGATGACTGTTGAATAAGTTTTGCAACTATATTACTGAATAGTTTTTTCCAAGATTATTTATTTTTATTGTAACATCAGATATATAGAGAGAGGAGAAGAGACGTCTGTTAATTTACTCACCAAGTGACGGCAACAGCCAGAGTTGTGCCGGTCTAAAGCCAGGAGCCTGGAGCCATTGCCGGGTTTCTCACACAGGTGCAGGGTTCCAAAGCCTTGGGCCGTCCTTGACTGCTTTCCCAGGCCACAAGCAGGGAGCTGGATGGGAAGTGGAGCTGCCAGGACTAGAACCGGCGCCCATATGGGATCCCAGTGCGTTCAAGGCAGGGACTTTAGCTGCTACGCCACGCAGCCGGGCCCCTGGAGAATATTTTTAATATACAAAGAATTAAGTCCTTTATCTTTAGTCAAATGGTAGTGAGCCATTTGTTGTTGTTGTTGTTGTTGTTGTTGTTCTCTTAAAATTTTATTTCTGTATAGTTCTATTTTGATTTTTCCCGTTTTTAAAAATTAATTACATTGCATTAGAGCTATTGATTTTATGAAGTTATCTTTAAGTAAAGTTCTGCTATTTATAAGTATGTGGCAACAATAAAAGCAATACAAACCAAAAGCATTGCCTTAATTTACCGAAAATTGCATATATGGATGACAACACTAAATGAGTTCCTACATCACACTGCAGCATTCGGTAAAGCATACTTGTCTCACTGGAGTTTTGTTAAGTGATTTTTATCATTGCATAATGGAGTTTTATTACTTACTGTTAATTCAAGAAAAAATAATGTATAGGGTTGTGTAAAAAAAAAAATGGCATTGTTTCTTGATGCTTGCCTAGCATTAGTTGAATGGAAATAATAAACATTGAAGTGCTCACTTGGACCTGGATGGAAATGGGAGGCAGCACACCTCATTATCTCCAGCAGCATTTTGGGGACACTTTATTTTGCAGCAATAGGTCATGATAACATGATGACATGAAAACTTCTTACTCACCAATAGTGCACTGCTGTAATAGCCTATTGTATAAACCCATGAGAAATCATGAATGCATTTTAGAGAAGGTTCAAACTGTTAAGATTTTGCACAGAACAGATCACGTTGGCACAACAGAGCCATTTTATTGTCACTGTAATTCTAATTCTACTTTCTGTTCTAAAATGGAACTGAAAATATCGTATATGTGATTGATAAGAAATTTTTGAATTAAAAGGTCCAATGTCATTTGATGAAGCAGTTGGGATGCTTACCTCTTGGAATGTTCGCATACAATTTTTGAGTGTGCATTTGAGCCTCAGCTCCACTTTAAACACAAGCTTCCTATAAGTGCAAATCCAGAGAGGATCCAGTGAGGCTCAAACACGTTGGTATTCTTGTAGGAGACCAAGATTGAGCGCCAGCATTGCAGTACCCTAACTTTGGCCTTGCTAAGTCTTGGCTATTGTGAACCAATAGAGGGAAAAAAATCTCTCTGTTTCTCTAGTTTTAAAACAAACAAACAAACAAAAAAATGAAAAATCCCAAATTAGGAAATGAATCTATGTTTATGTTCATATTTATTCTTTCCCAATACCTCATTTTGCACTTTTCTTGTGCCCTCAAAATATACACACATGAATTACATATCAACCAATACATGTGATTTGGAAAAACATATGACAATGCTGAGGATTGGTGGTAAAGGTTGTTAGGTAAATCTGAAGCATTTGGGTATCATATTTCTTCAGGAAATGCTTTTCATTTCTGTATAATGAACAGAAATATGAATATAGGTAAGAAGAGAATGCTGCATAGAATTATGGAAAAATAGGGACCAGTTCTCATGCAGGAAATGGAAAAGAGAGAAAGAAAATTAATATTTAAACAATGCCTAATTTGTTCTGGCATTTTGCATATTGCATATGAGGTTTACTAGAAAATTTTGTGGAAAGTGTAAATAAAACATGTCTATTTTGATGTGAAATTTCCTGAAACACATGCATAATCTTAGAACATTCCTTGGGACATTTTTATTATTAAAATGCTGCACAATTATTTCCACTTTGCTCCAAAGTAAATTTAATTTTTAATTTAACTTTTCTCATGAACTTTTCATGTGTCCTCATGTTATGTAGTTCTCACAAACCCATAGCCATATTAACCCTAAAGTCTCAGCTCCAAGGTTACCGTAATGTTCCTGTTGATTCTGAATTCCACGTTCTTGTTTTCTAACTCTGCACTCCAGAACCTGGGTTTATCTGTGACCTTTTAGAAAAGGGACTCTGAGAAAATTCTAGAGCTCTCTGTTGGTGAAGGGCAGAACACAGGTTCCAAGCTGAGGAAATTAGAATTTAAAGTGTGAAGCAGAGCTTGTCTACAGGCATACGTCATTTTTTCCCTTTCCAAACCCTACAGGGACACAAGATGACCAATGTGTTAGAGTTGAGGTAATAATGATTCTTAAATGCACAGTTACTCTTTTTTTTTGTGATGATTTTCTATGTAGAGCTGTATTCCCTTAAATTTTGTATGCCAATTCACGTGTGTGCATATTTGTAAGTGAATCTAAATATAGAAATACAGACTCCTCAGTTTGTGAAAAGTATTTTTTCAAAAACTATACCTAATTCTACATGTACCTTGCACCCAAGTAAACTTGCCTCTTAATTCCACCATACATATCCTAAAGCCTTCAAAACAGCATCTGCTGTGCTCTTATAGAAAAGAAATCTAGATTTCATTTAAGGGAGTAAGGCAGAGCTAATCAAGTGAAATGATGCTTATCATGGGCCTGAGAATCCAGGCATAACTGGACTGCAGCAGAAAAGGTAGAAACACACAAAATAGTACAGAGTGCAGAGGTCAAGGGAATGGTCTTAAATATACGAAGACATTTGGAAAGCAGCCGGGCATCATTTGTGCTGAACAAGTAGCTTGTAATGGATGAGTCTGTGAATGTAACAAAATCATTTTCCAAAAATATAGAAAATTGTTAATTTTTTACAAGTAAGCAAATGATAAAATCTTATGTCTTAAGGTAATAATAGTCATGACATGACTTTTAGAAGAATGCAAGATAATTATGAGTAGATCACCTAAAGGAAGTTTCTCCTGGGAGAAAAGATTTTTTAATTGGTTGTTTCTATACACGTCCTGAAAGGTACCATTATGAAGTTGCTCTCAGCAGCAAAACTGATGTTTAGCATTGCATGTGTAGCCTTCATTAGAATGAGACATAGCAAACCTTTCAGATATGGGGCATAATAACCTGTTGATGATTTAAATCCAATTTTCTATATAGTTATATAAGAAAAGGATTCCTCAGGTTGTCTCAGTGTCTTATTGCCTCTGATTAACAACTGGTTGGGAGAGAACAAGTACTATAATTAAAGTCTGGAATGTTCTGCTTATATACAAATGTACTTTATTTATGGCGCATGTTCTCAAATTGTTACCCACTTGCTGTCTCAGTGTCACCTGGGAACTTATTAGAAATGGAAATGGGTGGGTCCTGCCCAGAACTACCAATTCAGAAGCTCTTGCAGTGGATCCAGTCGACCTGGCATTTTATAATCTCTCTGGATGATTCTGAGGGCTGCTAAGTTTTGAGAGCAGTATTCATAACTCCTACTGCAGCATGCCTGTTAATTGGAAGCTGAGCAACAACAACCACAAAAACCAAAACCTGTAAGTATTTGAATTCTCTAGAGAAACAACATTTATGTGTGGCTGATTGTGCACTCGGAATTGTTTGTGGAATAAAATACTACCTCATTTGGAGAATAAAGCTGACAAGCCCCATGCGCTTCCATCTCCAAGCTGGAGTGGAGACCCACTCAGCTGTTAGGTTAGCCTGAGAACTGGAGATTTCTACAGGTGGAGGGAGAACAGACTCAAACTTTCTCCATGGTTTTTTTTTTTTGGTCCTATTTAAGCTCCAAGGGATTTGATGGCTGACCCACTGCTTCTTTTGGTCCTTCAATTTAAATGTGATTCTCTTTTAGAAACCTCTTTTTTTTTTTCAGTTACATCCAAAAATAATATTAAGTCAGATGTCTGGACAGCCAATGGTTGGCACACGTTAAAACAGAAAATTGACAATCCCAGAAAGAAGGACCCCCTTCATAAGCCAGGCATTTTCAGTGTGATTTGCACATGTCAACATGTCGCATCGACCTGTAAATGGTGTCCATTCACTTAATGCACAAAGGCAGCAACGGTTTCCCTTTTGCCAGTTCAGAGGAGCAGCTGGTGCAGATTAACGGCTCAATAATTTTTTTAAATGACTGAATGAAATGACTTTTCACATTATTCATCCTATGCGATATCTTTGAACTACTTCATATATTTAGAAACTTCTGTCAAAACTGACATGCAAAGCTATCATAGCACACCATTAGTTTCGATTTTGCAGTATACTTTAGTAGTTGGGCTGTTTTTCATATGCTTCTCTGGTGCCAGACATGCTTTTTCTACTTGCTTCTCGGTAACCTCATTCAGTCTTAGAACATCCTAACATCACAGAGCGGCAGAAACAGATAGTAATTTCATTAAAAAAAATCCTTCATTTTGTTGATCTTTTGGAACTTGCTGTTCTTTTCTGATCTTTATTACTTGCTTGGTTCGACCAGTTTGGAGTTTAATCTTTCTCTTGTTCGTCTGCTTCCTTGAGCTGTACTTCAGATTGTTCATCTGAGGTCTTTCCTTCCATACAGGTATTAACTAATGCAAACGTCTTCCCTTTGAGCTGCTTCTATTGTATTCTTCATTTCTGCATGTTGTGTTTCGATTTTTCTGTTGCTAGAACTTTCTGCATTTCCCTTTTAATTTCTTCAGTGACACAGTTGTCAGAACCATGGTTGTTCAGAACCATGTTATTTAGGTTTCAGGTGTTTGTGGAATTTTCAGTTCTCTTGCTATTGCTACTGCTTTCTAGCTTTTTTTTTTTTCTTGACAAGGTAACCAGAAAATTGATCTGAAATTATTTGAGGATTTTGAACTTTGCTAGGACTGGATTTCGATGTATCGTGGGGAGTGTTCCATGTGCAGTCAGGAGGAGGGTACGTTCTACAGGTGTCTGTTAGGCCCACTTAGTCAAAACTTCAGTTAAAATTTGGTATTTTCCTGTTGATATTCTGTTTGAATGGTCCATCTATTATTGAAAAGGGTCTGTAGAAATACTTTGCTATTATGTTGCAGTCTCTGTTTATATTTATCCTCGTTTGTTTTATATACTGGGGGCGCCCTGGCATTGGATGCAGGTGTGTCTGTGTTTTGTACTCACTATAGATAGAACTTGTTGTTGAACTAACCCTATTACTGTACTCGAATGATCTTTCTTGCCTATTTTCTACAGGTTTTCATTAAAATCTATTTTAGCCTCTAGGTAAGTTTCTTGCTTTTTATTTGCATAGAATAATTCTATGCTCTGCTTTTGTCCTGTGTGCTCTTACAAGTAAATTGATGTTTGGGCTCTGCTCTCATCTGCTAACGCACCCAGTACGTTGTAACTGGAGACTTTAATCCATTTACATTCAAGGTAATTATTAAAAGAGAATCATTGAGAGAGAAGGCCTCGTTATTGGTCATTTTAAACTGCTTTTCAAGTTTTTATTACCTTCTTACTCTTTTCTTTGTAGTTATTTCTTGTTCCGTACATATCTGTAACTTCCTGAGGGAGTTTCTAAGTGAAATAGAAACTGAAAATATAGTAGAATTAGCAAGAAACTGAAAATATGCTCGAGTTAACATGGAATCAGAAACAAATTACAAATTTAATTTTCTTTTATGTAACAAGGAACTACCATTCCAGAGACATACAGTTTACTTCATGTTTGTCTCAGTCTCTATTTTTTGTTTGAATTTATAGTTATTCCACATTAATTATGTTTTAAATAATGCAGATTTATTCGAAAACATGTCAGAATAATCTTGTTACTAAATGATATTTACAATAAGATCACATAAGCAGGTCAGAAAAAAAAAAGGACATCTGAGGTTATGCTTTTTTTTAAAGGTTTTTTTTTTTAAAGATTTATTTATTTTTGCTGGAAAGGCAGATTCAATTAAGGAGAGAAGGAGAGATAAACAAAGATCTTCTGTCCTTTGGTTCACTCCCCTCAGTGGCTGCAGCAGCCGAAGCTGAGCCCATCTGAAGCCAGGAGCCAGAAACTTCCTCCAGGTTCCGCACATGGGTGCAGGGTTGCAAGGCTTTTATGCATCTTCTGCTGCTTTCGCAGACGACAAGCAGGGAATTAGATGGGAAGTGGAGCAGCTGGGACATGAACCCACACACTTGTGATCCTGTGCAAGGTAAGAATCTAGCCACTGAGCCATCACATTGGCCCCAAGATTATATGTTTATACATTAAAAATAAAGCAGGGATGGGCATTTGGAACAGCAAGAAGCCTCTGCTTAGGATGACCACATCACATATCGGAACTAGACTGCAAGTGGAAGAATAGAGGCATCAAACAACACCCAGTAGGAATGCCTTTTCACTGCAGGTGAAGAAATAGCCTACTGTGCTGCTACAGTAGCCCAGAAACAGTTTTTTTTTTTAAATATAATATCTAGAGCAGGTTCCATTGAGAAGAAAATAGTAGGTCATATTATCATGTGGCTATATGATGTTGAAAGCCTAGAGAGAACATAACAAATGTGCCAGGCATTTCCAAGGCACAGCTAGGAATGTAATGTTGAAATATGACGAGTAAGGGATAGAGTGAGAGGAATGAGATCAGAGAGGTGACTGAGGACTGAATGCCATTTAGACTTGTTAACTCTTCTGGGTTTTAAAACAGCACATTGGGAATTTGGAAGATATGTGTGGTACAGTCTTACTTCCACATCTACAAGGTTGGTCTGGCTTTCTTGTGCAGGATAGATGAGTGTTGCTAAGTTTCAGTATATTGATGCTATTGGAACATTATACCTGAAGTTAATATGATTTGAGCTATAACATTTTTATATAGTTGGTTTGAATTTCTAAAGAAATGGGGATGTCTTACTGAAAAGGCCATGTAGCAAATGCAACTGGTGGCAACAGAGTCAGGACTTTTGCTTGAGATGCTTTTCAGATTTGCATATGCACATTTCAGATGATTATGTGATTCTCTAGTTCAAGGCTAAAGATATTTATGTAGGAGCTATCAGTGCAGAGATGTTGTTTGGCACCCGTAATGCTGGGTTATCTTTCAGCTACCTAGAGAATACCGTAACAAACCAATGGTAAGAGTGAGTGTAGACATTTTGAGTAGTCTTATGTTCAAGTTTGAGATAATAAGGATAGTTCAATATTTGCACCTACTGAGAAGGGTGTAGGAAAGAAAAGAAAAGGAACAGTGTGGGCATACTGGTAGAAAGGTTTCAAGAAGGAAGACAGAATCCAATATGCCATGTACTTACTGTTATTCAGCAAGCTGGATTTATCAGTAAAAATTATTGGGGTTATTTTATGTGAGGGTAGCTCATAATCATTTAGAAGTCTGAATTTTATTTTCCTATCAAAAGTTGCTGATATGTAAACAAACCCATATTATTTCATAAAACATTCATTTCAAAGCTAAATCAACTCAACACTCAAAGGTTTCATAAGATATGTTTTACCTATGAATATGAGGGAAATTCTTGAAAGAAAAAACAAGAAGATTAAAAACACAAAGAACCAAAACACACAAAAAAAGCAGAACACTATTTCCAAACAGGAGAGTGGGCCATGCGGCCACAGGAGTACAAAGTGTTGTCACTGATTTCAATTTGCCAACAGCATTATTTGCTACTCCCAGGAGAATCAAAAGAAAAACCAACTGTAGGTTTTTTTAAATTGCATTTCATTTTATAACAACGTTTCACAGGCTCTGATGTTCCCCCTTTCCCTCCCCTTGCCCTCCCCACATGGTGGATTGCTCCACCTTATTGCAGCATTACAGTTCAAATCCAGTCTTGCTTTTTTCAGTGCAAGCATGTGCCTTGCATAGTGTCTAGTATCTTATTGCCCAGCTGAATTCAACAGTTTCTCGGGGAGACCAACTCTGGTCCGGAGTCATAGCCGGCAGATTATCGTTCCAACCAATTAAATGCCATCATATAACATCAACAACAGTTTCCAACATTATGGGGTTAATTAACATTGTATTGAGTGACTGATATGCTAGAGAATGCGAGTTCTTAACCACATCCTGAGATTACTTCATTAACGTTTCAATTATAGTTTGTATACAACTGGCTTCTATCTACCTTAAATTGGCTATAGGATACCATTCAGCTATCTCATGTCTATTTTCATTTTAGCATTTAGCAGTTTATTGTGTTGCAGTATAATTTTTACTGAACTTGGCAGATTTTAGGATAGTCTAAACTGGTTTATACCTTTAGTCATGCATGCACCGTTGAGGCATAGAAAACTGTTGGGAGGGGTGTGCAGAGAAATCCTCCATAACCTAGTTAGGAGTTGTTTATTTTCATGTCCTACCTAGTAAGGTGTGTGTGAGTCCCCACTGATCATTTTCTGTCTAATTCTAAGTTTTCCTTGTTGTTCTCTGTCTATTTTAATTTTTGTTGTTGTTTGTTTTGTTTTGGGGAGCTCTAGGGCAGCCCTGATGGTCACTGCAAGAGAGGGTGGGGATCCAGTACTGGAACTAAGCAAGGACCAGAGAAAGCTCCTCTCCCTGGTGTTGGAGGGAGTTTATTGTTCTTCTGTTTCTGTGGATCGCTCAGGGCTTCTGGTTGTTCCTGTGACACTGGGCTCTGCGATGAGGGATTTGGACTTCTTTTATCCCATGTGAGAGATTCAAGTGCGAGCGGATGACCTCAGAGTACTTAGCCTCCAAAGGCACTCCAATTCCCCGTGGTCTCCTTGGCAGTTGGGATGTAGTTCTTGGTGCCCATACTGGTGGTCCTTGGTGAGGATCCGGGAGTCTCCAGGGTGGGAATACAAGTCTGTTCTTGTCCACCTGCTCCACCCTGGAATCCTCCCTGCTCTGTGCATATGACCTCCTGTTAAGAGGTTGTCAGGGTCGCTCCTGATACCCCCATGTCTTTGTGGTTTTAATGTTGTCCAATGCTGATTCAAGTCTGTTGTCTATAAGCTACCTGTTATATTCCTGATAGGCTATGCTTTACGTCTGCCTCACACATTCAAGGGAGATGGAAGATTTCTCTGCTCTCCCTCCCCATTACCGAGAAGCATAGGGTCTTAAAATTGCATTAGGTTTTACAGTTCTTTGATGAAGATCATGAGCAGTCTGCCTCGCATTGATTGCTGGTTCATTGATTACATCACAATATGTTGTTGCATGAGATACAGGTATTTCTTTTTGACTTTTGCAGAAGGCAGAGGCACCATAAACAGGGAGAAAAAGAAGCAGAGAGGCCTCTCAACCACTTCCAACCATCCGACTACTGACACCATCAGCACTGAATCTTGGAGACACATTTGCAGGAAGCTGGATTCAGGAGATGAGCCAGGAACCAAACTCACTCTCTCTGATGTGGGAGGTGGGCCTCTAGAATGATCCACCCAATGTACACCTTACTTCATTCAAGCGTGGTTATTGCCTTTGGCAATCTTCTAACTCGTCTTATTTAAAGTTGGGTTTTTAAAAAGATTTATTTATTTTTATTGCAAAAATCAGACATATTGAGAAGAGGAGAGACAGAGAGGAAGATCTTCAATCTGATGATTCACTCAGTAAGTATCACAAAGTCTGGAGCTGCGCCGATTGGAACCCAGGAGCCCAGAGCCTTTTTCAGGTCTCCCATGAGGCTGCAGGGTCCCAAGGCTTTGGGCTTTCCTTGACTGCTTTCCCAGGCCACAAGCAGGGAGTTGGAAGGGAAACAGGGCCTTATGGATTAGAACTGGCACCCATTTGGGATCTCAGCATGTTCAAGGTGAGTACTTCAGATGCTAGGCTACCATGTTGGGCCCTTAAACTTTCTTTTACAGTTTTGCAATGTTTACTTTTCCTTTAATTTTTGAAGCATTTCAATCAATTGTTAAAAATCAGTGTACTATAACTTCTTTCTAATTTATCTGTAGGTATTCCTCTTTAGTTTTGATTGAATTCAGGAAGTGTGTGAAGCATTCTGAAGTTTCAGAGTTCTCCTCTTTCTATCTCTTCTAAATCTCCTTCAGGACTCTTGTTGGAGGGATAGATCTCCGTAAGTCGAGTAAATCCTAAGTTAATTTGAATCTATGTTTGACTTTTTGCATTTTGTCATTCTCTTCTTGATCTTTTGAACCAAAATTCCAGGATGTTTTCCGGGGCCTAGTCTCCCTCAGTGTGCCCTGAAATCCAGTTTTATTCCTCAATTTTCAAAGAGGCTGCAGAGGTATTCTTAGCTTCAAAATCTGCTATCTTTCATGTGCCTGGCTTTTCAGGCTTGTGACTTGGTAGAATAGCAGCAACCAGTCAGGAGGCAGGTCCTAGAATTTTAAGCCCACTGATCTCTCCTATTTCTTTCAAGTACACATTTTGTTGGTAGCTTTAAGTTGCATTCCATTCAATACTTTCAAAAGGTTTCATTTTTTGTTTATTATTCCTTCCTTTAACAAGGCATTTGTTTGGAGACAAGCCTCTCTGTGACGCATACAGAAAGCTCAAGCGTCGGACTTTTCCTCTTGGAAATCAATCACGAGTCTTATGTAAAACAGCAAAGGTGGCGCTGGGAGAGCTTCAGACCAATCTCCCTTTCTATGCACTGGCATCCCTCATGGGCGCGAGTTAGTGTCTTGGCTGTTCCACTTCCAATCTAGTTCTTTGCTTATGGCCTGAGAAGTAGCCTTGGGTCCTGCACCCACGTAAGAGGACCTGTGGAAGCTTCTGCCTTGTGACTAGGATCATCTCAGCTCCAGCTGTTGTGGTCATTTAGGGAGTGAACAGGTGGATGCAAAATCTCTTTTTCTACATCTCTCTGTGTAAAATCTTCCTTTCAATAAAAGACAAATAATTCTTTAAAAAATATGAAATATGGGATTTCTAACATTCAAGTGTTGCTCTGTGTGATGTAAATGTATTGGAGAATATTTGTATCAGATAAAATACAGAAATATTTTGCATATTCTAGGGTATGAATATATTAATATCGTATATTTTATATGTTTGTAGGGTACTGAAAAGAAATAACAAAATAAAAATCATCCAGTGAAGTTACTGATTTTATTACTGAGGGGAAATTGAAAATTTGAATTTTAAAGACTATGGAACAGAAAGAGAATTTATTCTAACTTTTGAAAATTGTCTGTAATATAGGACCTATTTTTGCCAATTTGTGCCCTGTAGAAATTGTATTAATGGAGCTGGAGGGCAAGTGGGGCAGCTGGGAAACGAACTAGCACTCGTATATGATCCTGCCAATTGTAGACAGAGGATTAGCCTTTTGAGCTATTTTATGGATTATTAAAAAATGTGTTTCAGGCTGGAATTTTGACATAGTAGGTAGTGTCCTGTGTTGCTGGCATCCTATATGAATGCTGATTCAAGTCCCAGCTGCCCAAATTCTGACATGGTTCTCTGCTAATAGGCCTGGAAACAAAACACTAAATAAAAATACTAAGTAAAAAAGTACTAATGTAAACATTAAAAAAAAAACACATTTATTTAGGGCTTGGTGCGGTAACCTAGTGACTACATTCTTGCCTTGCATAAGGTGGGGTCCCATATGGGTGCCAGTTTGTGTCCCAGCAGCCCTGCTCCCATCCAGCTCCCTGCTTGTGGCCTAGAAAAGCAGTTGAGAATGGCTTGGAACCATGCACCCGTGTGGAAGAAGTTCCTGGCTCCTGGCTTCGGATCGGCTCAGCTCCAGACTTTGTGATACTTACCAAGTGAATCATCAGATTGAAGATCTTCCTCTCTGTCTCTCCTCCTCTCTGTATATCTGACTTTCAAATAAAACTTAAAAAAAATTATGATGATTACATGGTTGACCAGGGTGGGAAAGATTGATGGTTAGGGGAAAATGGGTGAATCATTGCTTCCAAATTCTCTATTTCTTCTTGTCTCTGGAGAAAGGGGAGAAAAAATGTGGGAAGCTACATCCAGACTCCCAAATGTCCCAGTATGCAGGGATGGGGAACTGCCACCCAATATCAACCCAGGGTCCCAGTGTAGTTGATGTCCTGAGAGTTCTGACCAAGTAGTTTAGATAATTCTGAAATGCTGTTGATTTTGCTAATCCATTGGTAAGGCAACCCTCCCAATGTCCATTAGCTGACATGGCTGACCTTAGGTCTCCATTCATTCAGATTTTTGCTGTCATTGGTTGCTGGGGTAGTTTTCCAATTTGCTCTGTTCTCTGTAATTTGCAACAGTGCCAAATGGGGTGCCTTATTCTCTGTGTGCATCAGGGTGTGTGTCCACCGCTCAGACTTTTTCACTTGCAGGCAGGTTGAATGACCATGGCCAGACATTCTGAGCCCCACCAGATCCGCCACCTGAGGGGCTCACTTACCAGGCACCCACCTTGCAGGTGGGCCCCAGGACCAAGACTAGGCAAATCAAATCCCGCCAGATCCCCCACCCAGCACCCACTGCTCAGGTGGGCCAACAGAGTAGGGCCAGGCAACCCGTGCCTGCCAGATCCCCCACCCCAGGGGCTCACTCAACAGGCAACCATATCACAGGCAGGCCTCAGGACCAGAGCCGTGTTACCTAAGCCCCGCTGGATCCCCTGCCCCTCGGGGCTCACGAACTCAGAAGAGTGATGGAGAGGGAGAAATAGATAATCCATTTGCTAGCTCATTCTCCAAATGGTCACCACATCCAGAACAGGCCTGTGCTGAAACCAGGAACTCCATTTTGGACCCAAGTACCATTGCTCACCATTCATTGTTCTCCCAGTAAAATTACCAGGATCCAGTGTGATTGTAAAACTTCTTTTTAACAGGGGCCAGTTGTGAGGGTAAGCCAAGGCTATGCTTGATTTCAATGTGACTAATATTGAAATGTAAAATGATTCTCCTTTGTCATACAACTTAATTTCTCTCCTTTAAAATATATCATTGTGTTCTGAGTAAGAATAAGCTTTCAGAACAGGATGGGTGATGGTCATATAATCCATAAAGATTGTTTTCTACTGGAATTTTGTGTTTGTGTTAAGCTGATCATTCTGATTTTAAGGCATTATAGCTCTATAATAATGGGCAGTGCTTGACAAATAATTAATCATTTTCTGTTGTTTCATAGAGTTCTGGATAAATAAAACTGAAATTACTGCCACTTAAAGGGGAAATACAGCTGTGAAATGTGAGGAATTATGGGAGAGAAATAACAATACTTTATTTTTATTTCTATTTCATTGGACATCAAAACTTATTGCCAGCTATCATTAGTAATAATGTTTCTAAAGGGGAGAAAATTCCATTACAAAAATGTTTTTAGAAAAAATGTTTTTCTATAAAATGTACCATGGAGTCTGGAGTTATCAGTCTTATGAAGCAATACATTTCTGTGGCATACTGCATAAGCTCCTGTGCTAACATTTTATACTGCTTGTCTGCTGTCCAAGTGAGGAGGGCAGAATACTATTTCAACGTGCATTTTACATCCAAGAAGATGATACCTGTTTATTGCAATAGTCCCATTTTTACTGTAGGGTAGCAATTATCAGTAAGGAATGAGAAAATGAGAATGATTTGTTTCTCTTCCTCAAGGAAAAGGAAGTGGGGTGATGGAAAAGGAACAGGTGATGGAGAGGGAAGATACACCAGTGAGAGGTTGACTATTAAGTGGTTGATTATCTAGTGAGAAAAATTGTCCATTGCTAACTGGTTGGGTAGTACATCTTAAGAACAAAAATATGGAGCACTGGCAGATTTTCACTGGGTAAAGAATGTTCCAACTCCAGCAATGTTACCTTGGTACATTAATGCTTGTGGAAGGTATTTTGTTGCTGCTATGTCCCTGAATGCCATCCAAAGTGTCACAACTGGTGTTTCAATTGAATTTATCTTTTCAATATTTATATGTTGACTTGTGAGAAATTAACAGTGTAGGACCTCAGGTTATCCCTCTATGTAAATTGAATCATTATAAATATAGTTAGTTTGTAGGAGACCATATCTGAGTATAATAGGCTCCTAATCCAATGTGACTGATATGCTTATTTAAAAACACCATCTACAGAAAGAGACTTGTATAGAGAGAACAGAAAGCATCACCAGAACAGATTTTCCTCCCCTCCTCTCTAAAGTAAGCAATCTTAAAGACATTTTGATCTTGAACTTCTAGCCTCCAAATGATGACACAATAATTTCTATTGTTTATGCTTCCCCAGTTTTCTAGGCTGCTCTATACAACCAAAATCTTTTAATCTGATGAAGAAAGGAAAAGCAAGAAAGACAGTTAGTTTGGTTCCTCTGAGAAACAGACACCAAGTGGGGTTAGATATGTAAGACACTTCTGAAAATGAATGCTTGAGAAAGACGAAATAAGGAACAGGGAGAGTCTTACACTACAATGAAAGTGTGACATTTGTGAAACAGAAGGTAGAGAAACAAGGGCTGAGCCATGCAAATGGGGAATTATTGATCCTATGTCACTTTTCAGAGGATTCCCATGTCTTGTAACATTGGGCTTACATAGCATTCCTGACATGCTTAGGGACTGTGGCCTCAGCACTAAGACAGAGAGTGACAGCTGGGCTGTGAGTTAACCTCACTGTCCTCAGCATGATCTGTGAGCAGTACAGTTCCAAAGTAAATGACGCGTTCCTGAGGGACTATTGAAATGTAAGTCAACTCTTTAAGGAAATACAAGGTATTACTATCGTGATAATCAAAACCTTTAAAAAAGTTTTAGATGTAAAGAGCAGACTCTTGCTTAAAAATCAGGAGTTGGCAAACCATGTCTGTGGACTAAATCTGGTCAATTTTTGGCATATTTCTTTATGACGGTAGGCTACAAATAGTTTTATATTTTAGAAGAGTAGAGATGAAGATGAAAAAGAATCTTAGGAGAAAGAAGTGAGGACTGAGGAGAATGTGGGAATGTGGGGAGGAGAGGAGGAGAAGAAAACCATGCAGAGACATGGAGACATCTATAAAGCTTCAGAAATGTGCTAGCTGGATGGTTACTAAACGCAGGCTGCAGAACGCTGCTTCTGGTGTGTGCTGCCCACTATGCCTGTGATGATGTTTTGAGATGATCGTAGGTTAGCGAGTTACTCCTACAGCTGCGCCTGCAGAAGTACGTGGGCATTGGCAGTGAGATATGTGGGTGGGCAGAGCTCTCTTCCATAGAAAGGATGTATAATCCTAAGACACAAAGGTCTGCCTTGCTTGCTCTTAGTTCTATGCAGCCAGAAGTCAGGCTTCACTTCCTTCTCTTTCTTTTTTCCAGATGAGTGAACTTTTTTCTGGTTCTGAATAGTGGATGAAGTTCATGCTATAGTTACTGGCCTGCTGAGAAATGATGTCAGAAATGATGGTCAGTAATCCATCTCTCTGCCTAACAGAGGGGTGTCAGGTACACCATCCAAGTGAGCTCATCCTTGGATGAATGTCTAAAACCACGAAAATTAATCAATACATCTAATGAAACTCTAATTAAAATTAAAACACAATCTGACAGAATAATCCTTGAGGCTACGTAGAAAAGCAATAGCTTGTATTGGAAAGAGGGCATAGCTGTATGATCTTAAGATTTGCCATAAGGGAAAGCATTTTAAATATAGCAAAGGAGTAGACAAATTCATAGCTTTTACTGGAAATGAGATGTAGGAGCAATATTTTGAACAAAGGACTCCAGGATAATCACAGCTGACAGCAAATACTTTAATATTTCAATATAGGCAGTAGACACAGTTTCAGTGTTCCCAACATGAAGAAATCATGAATGTTCGAGGTTGCACATACATCACTTACTTTGAGCTGAAAGTGTATAATGTACATCTGTCTTGAAATTTTGCACTGTTCTTAAATATGTACAACTACAAGGTGCCAATTAGGAGTAAAATCTGCTAAAACAGTTTTATTAGGATCTTGAGCTGGGGGATGATATTGTTGTATAAGGGATTCTCGGGGCTCATCTGCTGGGAATAGGATATATATGAGAGGTGAATGATCTCACAACTGCTGAAATAGACTTCAGTATTTCATAGACAATAAATTGCTAAACTCAGTGGTTAGTTGTGGCCTGGCCTTTATTTCAGGCATTTTACGTTTGGTTCATCTTTGCCATCTCCTTACACAACTTTTAGATTTTCAAAGTGAGGAAAAATTAGATTATTTGACAAATGATGTAGGAGTAATTCTTAGAAGATTTATAAAAAATAAACTCCAGACAGAACTCAATTATCATGTATTTGACTTTAGAAATCATGAGTATTTAAAATCAGTAAAAATTATTAACAATGGAAAATGAATTTACAAAAATAATTTTAAACCATATAAATTAAATAAACAAATGTACATTCCCGAAGTTCAGTTTTAATACCTATATCAGGTTTATTATGTTGTGACAAATGAATAAGTCACTTGGCTTATAATACAGTGCACAAGATGAATATAATATACAAAAATAGACCTAAAGACCCAAAGTGGAACTTATTTGTTGGAGAGAACATCATCAAACAAGGTATGCAATTAAAACAATGTATTTGGCATTTTATATAAAACAATTTTTACTTGAGAGGCAGAGAGATAAGGGATGTCTCATAGTATTAAGACATTAGGTCAAAATGAAGTACCTGGAAAAGGTGGCAGAGTTTGAAAGAGCAGTAGTCAGGCAGATATAAGAAGAGTCTAACAGGTGGAGAATAATAGATTAAAGACCCCATCCCAGACCAGGTGCAGGTGTTTGTAAAGTCCCCAAGGCTAAGGAAATTGGCCCATGTGATTGGAGCATAGTTAGTGTCTAGGAGGCCTTACACCAGAGTTCAGAGTTGCAGATGAGGCAGGTAATGATGTGCCTGTGTAGCTTTCGAGAGAGCTATGACTAAAATACAAAGCAGATTTTTGCTCAGAGGAAAGCTATTACCCAACTGTGTTCTAAAATAATTACTCAGCTACTATGATAGATCTAAGCTGCATAGACACAGGCAGAAGCAAGAATATTATTAGAAGACTGCAGCATTTCAGTCATTTGAGTGAATAAATGAGGGGAAAATTTGAACCAGAGCAGCAACAATGGTGATAATGAGATGGCTTTGAATTCTGGGCAAGTTGGTGTAAAAAAGGCAACAGGATTTATTACTATATTGAATCACAAAGAGAAAAACATGAAAGAAAAAAATAATGCCAAGGTTGTTTGTTTGTTTATTTACCTTTGTAATTGAAAAAGGATTGGGGCCTGGAAGGAAAAAGCATGTTTAGGGGGATGTTTCAAAGTGCTGAATCTGAGATGTTTTCTAGACATGTAAATGGTAATGTTGAGGAGGCCATTGAATGGAACATACAGAAAAAAATTAGAAGTCTGTGCATATGGATAGTGTCTGACACTAAAAATGAATATGATTTCAGAAATATGAGAGAGAGATAGAAGCGAGGACACACACACACACACACACACACACACACACACACACAACCATCTGTCGGTCACTTGTCAAATGTCCATGGCAGATGTGGATGGACAATACCAGATAACTGAAGACTAGATCTAGGAATCCATCTGAGACACTAAGTGCCTGCCTCTTCCAGTCCACTTTCTCTCAGGGTATGAATTAACAGGAAATTTGGGTTGGAAAGTAGAGCAAGGACTTGGGATGTTGGAGTCTCATATATGAGCTCAACTAGTCACACACCTGTTATAATTGTATCTATCAGATAACATGCTGCCTGAAAGTTGCTACTAGATTAACCAAGGTGTCATTGGCAGTTGGGTGGAGGTCACTTCAGTGACTCCTTGTTGTATAAAAGAGCATGGTTTGACATGAGTCAAACTGAAGAATTTAAGAAAAAAAATGGAGGTTTTGGCTATTAAGGTAAGCAAAGAAATGAAAAGGCTGGGATGGTAGGCTCCTGAGAACTCTGATTAGAAGGGTTCCAGAATAGTTCATTGGATAGAAGTAATTCTTGGAGCAGAAAATATACATGTAGAGAGAAAAAAAATGAAGAGTTTTGTGAAAGTGAATGAGTCAACACAGTGCTTGATGCTTCTGCTGAGGGAAGAGCTAGGATTAGACAGGAAATTGAGATCTTATCAGAAAGGGGAAAAATATTGGTGACTGGGAGCAAGTATGCTGGTAGTTGGAGACATCTTATTGGCAGAATCTGAATTTCTTAGCGTATTGCTTCAGCTTGTGTCTGTGAGGAAGGAAACAATGGGATTGCTGGGTGGGGGGGGGTTGACTTAGATTATGTACGTAAATTACGAAGGACAAGTCTTAATGCTGATTTATTAAAAACGTATTAAATATTTAATATGGAAAATATCCCAAATGTATTAATAATTTAAAACCAGATACAAACATTTTGTTTGATATAACTCAATATTCTGAATCTAAAAATACTTTTAGAATGATATTAAATTGTTTTGAGTCTGAGTTCAAGAGTCAAAGTTTAAGAAAACAAAGAATTTTGTGAGTCTCAAATACAGTCTTAATTAAGGTGCAAACCAAAGGTCAGTAAATGTGCCAAACAGGAACACAGAAAATGTAAATAACAAGCAATGTTAGGAAATTTTTGGAAGAACTCATGGAATTCTATCTATACATAATATTTTCTTTCCACCTCTAAGATATGAGTTAACAGTCAGGTATTTTATGAGGTAGAAACTGTAAAAGGCAAATACAGATGTTTATTTCCTGCATGGGCTTGAATGAACTACTGTGTTTCTTGTTGCAGACCAGGGTGCTCAACTCTAGAATTCATGTGTGTTTCTTATGTATCCTGAGAAACAGTTGTGATCAGTTGAACATCTACAATGGTCCAAAAAGGTCCTAGTTCATGTCATTCAATGAACTTTACTAATTCCACGAGTTCATCATACAGCCATTAGTTGATAGATATCTGGGTTGATTAAATAGCCTGGTTAATGTTAGAAACTCTGGATAAATTTCCGGGAGTGGAATGGCTTGATCTTATGGAGGATCTATATTCAGATTTTAAGAATCTGATACTGCCTTCCACAGTGGTTGTACTGGTTTACATTTCCAGCAACGGGTGTATCAGGATACCTTTCCCTCTTCTTCTGACTTTTGGATGGTAGGATTTTAACTGGGGTGGGATCTCATTGTGGTTTTCATTTGTGTTTCCTTTATGGATAGTGCTTCTGAGCATGGTTTTATGCATCTTTCGGGTATTTGAATTTTTTTCTTCAGATAGATTTATTATTTTATTTTTATTTTTTTAGTTTCATTTTATGGCACAGTTTCATAGGCTCTGGGATTCCCCAACCCCTCCCCATGTCTTCCCTCCATATTGGATTCCTCCACATTGTTGCAGTAGTACAGTTCATATACAGTCATGATTCCTTCATTGCAAGCATGTACCATACATAGAGTCCAGCCTCTTTTTGTTAACTTAAGTTCAACAGTTTCCTTGGGAGACCATCTCTGGTCCGAAAGTAGAGCTGGCAAAATATCATCCCCTCCAATGAAAGGACACAACACAACATTGGCAATAATTTACAACATTATGGAGTTAATTGGCATGGTATTGAGTGACCAATATGTTAGAAAATGCAAGTTCTTAACCACATCCTGAGGCTACTTTAGTTTATACACAACCGACTGCTATACACCTTAAAATGGTTATAGGGTACTATTCAGCTGTCTCATGTCTATTTTCATTTTTATATTTAGTAGTTTATAGCATTGAACATGATTTTTACTGAACTTGGCAAATTTTAGGTTAGTCCGAACAGGTTTATAACTCTAACAAGGCATTTGTTGACAATTGAGGCACAGAACAATTTTAGGAGCAGTGTGCAGAGAAATCTTCAATACCTTAGTGAGAGGTACCTAATCTTTGTGTCCTGCCTAGTAAGGTATATGTGAGTCCAAGTTGACAGACTGAGACCTAGGTTTGGCTTGTTGGAAATTTATTAGGGATGTGTGTTGGACGAATATGTGAACATAAAGTGGAAGAATGCATGTTTGGATAGGTAGAGAAGTTGGAGTTGCAGTAAAATCTAAAAGTCTTCAGCTAATCTCAAGGGAAATTTGGAGCTGTCTTACACTTTACTATTTATCCCATGTTGGGGAAAAAGGTGGGCTTTTATAAATCATAACCTGTCTGTAGTTAAGGGCTTCCTGGAAAGAAATCTGATCCCAAGGAAGCTCAGAGTGAATTCCTGGAGGGGAACAATAGCTGAGAGTTTGCAGTTGGCAGCACTTGCAGCAATCACACTGCAAATTAATCCTTCACTCTTGGAGGAGTCATGATGTGTCGCTGATTGTACCGATCATTTGCACCACAAAGATTTACTTAGTAATCTAACTTCTGGGAATGTCTCATGATATTGGTGGTCCCTTTTCCTGAGGAAAATTTTTCAAAGGAAGGTTAGGACTATTAATTTAAGTTTTGGTTATTTAGACTTCAAAGGTACAAGATATTTTCACATTGTGTGTACTACTTTTAATTTTAATGAGATTGCCAACTAAGTCATTAGGACCAGAAGAGATAAAAAGGAGTAAAGGAAATCTAAAATTAACGGTATGAAAGATAGGACATAAAAATACCTTGTACCTTTCAAGTCTAAATAATCAAAAATTTAACTAATCACCTGGTAGCATGAATGTGGGGAGAAAGGTATGCTCCTTCGCTGATGGTGGGAGTGTAGTCTACTACAACCGCTATGGAGGACTGTATGGCGAATGCTGAAAGACCAGAAAGTTGACCTGCTGAATGAC
This sequence comes from Ochotona curzoniae, assembly GCF_017591425.1. NCBI lineage: Eukaryota > Metazoa > Chordata > Mammalia > Lagomorpha > Ochotonidae > Ochotona > Ochotona curzoniae. The sequence continues at coordinate 15,583,022 of NW_024466502.1, forward strand.
CCAGCTATCCCACTTCTGGGAATATATTCAAAGGAAATGAAACCTGCATATGAGAAAAGGATTTGTAATTCTATATTTATAGTCAGACAATCTATAATAACAAAGACATGGAAACAACCCAGATGCCCATTCAAAGAGGAGTGGTTAAAGAAACTGTGGTATATCTATCCCATGGAATACTAATCAGTATTTAAAAAGACTGAAATTCTACCAGTCGCAACCAAATGATCCCAACTAGAGACCATTGTGCTCAGTGAAACAAGTCAATCACAAAAGGAAATATCATATGTTCTCTCTGATAGAAGGCAACCTCCATGCAAAATATGAGATCAATAGCCCTTTCAATATTGTTTTAGCTACATGTCATGGGGGTTGATGTTTTTATTTTTATTCTTTCAAAAAAAGTTTTTGCTTTTCTTATTAATTTCATCACTAACTCAAATGTCATAGCATAACGTTGGTTGCTTCAGAAAGGTTTTAGATTTTCATTTTCATTTCCTTAGTGACACATTGGTCATTCAGTAGCATGTTATTTAACTTCATGCTGCAAATTCTCCATTTTTCTTTCTTGTTGATTTTGTCTTATGGATTTTCATTTAAGGGAATGTATAGTAACTGTGCAGTAGAGACTATCACATACAGATGTGAAGACAGAATGCGATGTGCATCTCTCCTTCCAAATCAAAGGTAATCTCCCAGTGAAATTTTGAATGTATTTTCACACTGGGATGCTGGACTCTCTGCCATTGTCTGTACCTACAATGTCAGGATACACTTAAATAGCGGAATGATGGGCTGTGAAGAGCTATACTACTGTAATGATATGAGTGAAATTAGTGTATGGCGGGCAGGGATTTGGGAAGATGGGAAGGAAAATCTTTCAGCATATGCAACTTCATCATGAAACAATATAATTAATTGAATAATTAACCAAATAGAAATAAAAATACATTAATAGAAAGTTATACAAACGCATACACACACATCTCAGCCAAAAGTAGTTGAAAGTAGAATGATGGTTACAGGTGTCTGAGAAGCAAAATACGAAGATTGGAATAGGAGAAAAGTTGGTTAATAGGTACCTGGTTCTATCTAGAGAAGAAAAAGAAATTCTGGTCATCTATTGCAATGCATAGTGGTTTAAACAATGTTGATGTGCTATATGTTTTTACAAAAATCTGGAAGACAGGATTTTGGAAATGTTATCTTGATTGGCCATTACATAGTATGTAAATAAGTGTGTTGGAGCATCACATAGCACCCCATAAATATATGACATTTTTGTATGTTGCTTATTTCTCCTTAAAAGTAAATAATTTATGAAAAAAAATATCGAATAGTTTTTCAAGTAAGATGAAAGAGATTCTCATCCTTGGTAAATTTAGAATCATTGTCACAGCTTGGTCAACATCTACAATTAAAGTAGAACGAGTGAGCACTAAGTAGCACTGATTGAATCATCTGTTTCAAACAGGGTGAAACAGGGTGAATTATCAGGGTGAATTTTCTTGTCATGATGATAATTTCTTTTCTTGTCCCAAGTATACAGGTTGTGTTAAAAGTTCAAGAAAATATTGATTTTAAAAAGTGTTCAGTGTTCAGGGAAAAATAAGCATGCTCCCCAAGTGAGTTATTGAGAGAAATGGGGACTGGTGTATCTGTTTATTGTGGACATATGCCCAATCTAATGATCGCAGATTTAGGACACACTACTTTCTGGAGTAAGGTGCACATATTTACATGGAAGTCTCTCTAAGCTGGCACATCAGCTGGACTGTCAAGTGTTTCTTTATTCCTGCAGACAAGCAAATCTGAATGTATGGTGCACGGTTGGATTATGGGTTTAAAAGTGAGCACTGTATCAACTTGCAACCAAATGTCCACATTTCGTGTTTAAAGTATGAGGCTGTACCAAGTACCCGGTGTTAGTCTCTCTTACTAGAAAGCTGGGCATTTGGTAAAAGAATTACATCAGATTTTGTGAGTGGAAAAACCATGATGCCTCAATTCACACTCAGGTTGCACAGTGACAATCTACGTGGCTGTTCAGCATCTTTCAGTGATGAGTGTTCATTGATACGCATTAGCATTGCAACGCAATGATCCTCACATCACTTTTACCAACCACATGCCTATTAAGTTTCCTCAGCCCAAGACTGTCATGTCCTTAATCTTCTAATGTTCATTCTTACAGGTCGCTGAAGGAGTCATTGCTTTTTCTCTACTTACTTTGTATAAATTATATCAGATAATACATTTCTTTTTTTGTAGTTTTTATTTTTCATGATACAATTTCTCAGGGTCAGAGATTTCTCTTTTCACACTCCCCAGTCCTCCCCACCCCAACCCTCCCACTGTTTTCCCCTATAGTATAGCAATATTCTACCCCTTCAACAACAGTCCCAAGTCCATCATTCTTCTATTTAAGTGCATCCTGACGTTGTAGGTATGAACAATGGCAAAGATCCAGCATCCTATTGTCAAGATATACTTAACAGTTTGATTGGGAGTCCATCTTTTGTTCGCAAGTAGAGATTCTCACTGCACTGCATCTTTATTCGCAGTATATCTGCCTTCATTCAGACAGCATATTTCTAAACAGGAAGATCAGGTTTCTGTCCATTGGGAGGATTTCAGTAAATGCTGTTTTTCATAGTTAGTCTTGGGAGGTACTCTGTTACAAATACATTTTATTTTGATTTACTCATCTTTTTAAAAATTGGTATTAATATGAAGATAGAAAAATCTCGTGTGTTTGTTAGATAGATTCTAGGTAGGTGATGGTACTTCCTTCCGTTCTTCCCTCTCTCCTCCTTCTCATCAGTCGCCCCTTCTTTTCCCTTCCCCCTCTTTTTTCTGCATGAACATAGTTTTAGTTTATAATTACAGGCTTAACATACCACTAACCATAATTTTCATCAAGGAAAAGTAAAAGATTTTATATATCTATACAGGAATATAGGTAAATGCTAAGGCAATTCTCAAATCATAAGATGTAAGTTTCATTCTTATATATTGCAGATTTTTATATTCTGTATTAGTTTCTACATATCAGAGAAAATAGCTTTGTTGGATATTTTATATTTACCTTTGTTTTAAGTATCTTATTTCATTAGGTATAATGAGCTCCAATTGTGTTGATTTTGATTAAAAAAAGACAAGATTTCATTCTTTTTAGAGCTGGAGTTGTGCTTCATTATATAGAGTAGCGCTTTTATGTATCTAGTTCACTTTTGTTTCAATTCATATTTGAACCAGGTTTAGCCATATTCCTCATTTATTTTCTTCATTAAAGGTACTGATTTGCATCAGGGGAAACAGAAAGTACTTTCAATGATTAATTTCCTCAACCCTTCTCTCTCTTATACATAGCTACTATCTTATTGCTAGAATCATTGGGTACAACACACTGCAAGAAAGTGTGACATAAGCTAATTTATCAAGGTGAAGTCATAAAAAATGGATTAGTGGCAGCTATCAGTAATAAACATTTTTGCAACTGTCAATGAGTTCGTTTTTTAAGAATTATTTATTTTTATTGGAAAGTCAGATTTACATAGTGAAAAAGAGAGAGAGAGCTCTTTCAACCACTGTTTCACTCCACAAGTGGCCGCAATGGCTGGAGCTGAGCTGATCCGAAGTCAGGATCCAGGAACTTCCTCCATGTCTCCCATGTGGGTGCAGGATCCCAAGGCTTTGGGCTATCCTCTAATGCCTTCCCAGGCCACAAGCAGGGAGCTGGGTGGGAAACAGAGAAGCCGGGACATGAACTGGTGCCCATATAAGATCCCAGTGCATTCAAGATGAGGGCTTTAGCCACTAGGCTACCACGTCAAGCCCAGTGAATTCTTTCCTAAAGATTAATCTTTTCAATAAGCGTGGAAAAGTAATGAAATATTAATTACAGAAATATAAAACTATTAAGACAATGAAGTATTCCAAAACCCATCAGTTTTTATCTAAAAACTGAACAGATAAACCACCACTGTATTTAATTACATGGATTAGTATCATCAAATACATGTAGGTGTTAAGAAGAATGACAAATTTGTGTGAATACTGATTTATTTTTATATAAAAGTGAAAATAAAAATTAGTACCAGTGTGTAATTTTAGAAACTGACAGAGATTGCCTCTTAGAAGAATAAAGAGAATAGGGATTAGAACTCAGCACAAGGGCCTGGAGCAGTAGCCTAATGACTAAAGTCCTCATCTTGCATGCCTGGGATCCCATATGGGTGCTGGTTCTAATCCTAGAAGCTCCACTTCCCATCCAGCTCCCTGCTTGTGGCCTCGGAAAGCAGTTGAGGACGGCCCAAAGCCTTGGGACCCTGTACCCACGTGGAAGACCTGAAAGAGGCTCTGGGCTCTTGGCTTTGGATTGGCTCAGCTCCAGCCATTGTGGTCGCTTGGGGAGTGACTCACTGGCCGGAAGATCTTCCTCTCTGTCTCTCCTCCTCTCTGTATATCTGGCTTTCCAGTAACAATTAAAAAGTCTTAAAAACAGAACTCAGCACAAGTAAATATTTTGCTGTGTTTTCATGTGGTCTTTTGTTTATTTTTTCACCTGCTTTATTGAGACTTCAGGGATATGTTCCCTTTGTCATCATTTACTAACTAATGTAGTTGTCAATGTACCTATTTCACCATATGTGTTTTATATTTTAATAAAATTAGAAAATAGTTGTGTTCAAAAGGAAGAACAAGGAAGACAGGTATTGTGGATATCAGAGCATTTCTCAGGTCAAGACATGTTGGAAAATGTTAAATTAAAAGTATTCACAAATTGATGCATAATAAATTTAAGAAGCCAAACACCCATTTATGAAATTCCAATGCTTTAGGGACAAGGAGAACCTCTTAAAGGCATCAAGTTTGAAAAGAAGGAGCAGAAAAGTAGAAAGAAAAAGAAAGAGCAAGCAACCAACCCACATTTTCATCAATAACTTGGTATTAGAGAAGATAAAAGTAAAATAATTTTAGGGAATTTGATACCCAGTTGGCTGTTCTATGCTGAGATAAACTTCCTGTCAGTTATAATTGAAAATAAACTCATTTACATAAATGCTCTGCTTTAGACAACTATGTCTTTCTGACCTATTTCAGAGCAGCCCCTTGGAACGGAGTCAAACGCCAAGAGAGAACAGAGCCTGTGGAACTGCAGGAGCAGTGACACCGGAAGGAGACCTCAAGGAGGTAAAGTCCTGTGATGATGGCTCTTCAGCCAGCTCTGCAAGTAGCTGAGCAGTCAAAGCTGTGTTATCAGACGGTGTTCTAAAAGATACACCGGCTGTGAAAAGTCAAGTGATGAATGCATGGAATAAAACTGCAGATACAGAGTATGCATTATCTGAATATTTTTCTCACCACAGGATATAACTGAAAATTTGAAAGTCCGAAGTAATTAAACCATATGTCCAAAGCAGTAATAAGCTAAACATAATAGAGAGTCAAGGACTAGCTACAAAGCAACCTGAAAACGTTGTTTAGAACAAGTAACAGATAGCAGAAATACAGACTTTTGTTTGTCCTTGATGTTAGGGAAGCTAAGGGATGAAAAGGAAGTGTTATTTAGCTCTACCATGGGTTTTAAAATGTAAACAATATGATCATATTCACGTAAATGTTCATTTGTTTGTAACTTTTAGAGACTGGAAACAGCACTAAATGTGAAGTGTAAATTTTTAAAGGTAAAGCTGTTAATCTTGTTCAAGTAAATATATAGGAAGCTATACGCTTTGAAAAATGATTCTTCATGCCTCTCTATGTACTATGTGAAAAATGTGAAATCTAATTTTACACAAAATCAAAAATAACAATAAAACAATCAAAATGCAACCTTAAGAATATCTTTGCTGGGGTTGATACCATGGCGTACTAGGCTGGACCTCTGCCTGTGGTGCTGGCATCCTATAGGGGCTCTGATTTGAATGTCGGCTGCTCCAGCTCTCTGCCGATGTGCTTGGGAAGGCAGTGGAGGATGGACCAAATCCCTTTGCCTCTGCGCTCCAGTGGGACACCTGGAAGAAGCTCCAGGTTTCTGGCTTCAGAGCAGCCCAGCTCCAGCTGTTGTGACCAGAAGACAGAAGATTCTCTCTCTCTCTCTCTTTGTCCCTCTCTCTGTGAGTTTGTGTTTCAAAAAAAGTAAATAAATCTTAAATAAAAGGAAAGAAAGAAAAATGGAGTGAAGATAGGTAAGGTTGTTAATATTCATACCTCACAGGGAATCAAGGCAAAACTTTTAAAGAAAGTTAACAAGAATTAGAGAACACCTTTTATTTGCATGTTAGGTTACAAACTAACCAGGTAAAAGCAATGACAAAAAATGATGTGACAAATGTGGTACATTGCTGTGTCCCACTGAAAACTGCTACATATGAAAGATTTGCATATTCATATCCTCCGCATATTTTCTTTGACTTGGTTGTTGCCTCCGTCTATACAATTCTTCCAACAGGGTCATGAAGGAATTAGCTAAAGCCAAAAGCTATGATTCAAGAGTTTGCCAATTGGTCTCAATCAAACATTTATGATTTGAATTGGTGCTTCTGTCTTCTAGGCCAGGCATTTTCACTACATTTAGGCAGCTCTATCAATTAACCTTAGCTGGTATGAAAAGGGAACTCTGAAGTGGAGCCAGTGGTACACTCCGGGAGTAAGCCTCTTTTGTTCAATAATGCCTCCTTTCTCCTGTCTGGAACTGCATTCTGTAATGCATTAAATGGCCTTTGTTTCTCCCTTACATTTCACCAGCCAAGTCATGCACAAATAATTTATCAACAAATGCCTATTAAATAAGTCGCAGTCTGCAGGAATGTATATATCATTTATAACTATGAGAATGTATTTTTTAATGCAAAAATAGCTGTTTCCAAACATGGTTTCTTTTAAAGCTTTCTTTCCAGTGTCATTTATCTTGTCATTACAGATGTAGTTATCGGGGTCAATGTCCTGTGATACGTCAATGACGAACTCGACTAATGTTTTAAAGTGCATTTCTGACACATTTCCAGTTATTTCCATTTTACAGAATAGCATCGAGCACTTTCAGCATAAGGCCAGCTTGTTCATTAAATTTGCCATCAATCTCCGGGTAGGCACTTTTAAAAGATGTTGAGGAAATTACATCTATAATGATATAACCTCTAAGTTGTTCATTTTCATGTTCCCCATGTTGTTCAAGTTTTCACATTAGCTTGCTGACTTTAATTTGCATTGTCCAGATAGTATATTCTAAAATAGAAACCCTAAAGTAGAATATATCATAATTAATAGTTTTAATGAATTGGTACAGGATTCACAAGACATTTCAATATTTATCATTAATGTGCATTTTATTAAAATTAAGGAGTCACAAATGACATATAATTGTAAATTCATAAACAAAAATTGTTTATGATTAAGGATTTTATAGAAATATGAGCAACATACATTTTAAGGAGCAATGTAGCACCAATTAATCATTTATTGAGCTTAATTCACTTTTAGAATAGTAGCAAAGTTCTAAATTGGCTTGGTGTTTTACTAACAACGTGACAAGGAGGTTTCTTAAACTATGTAATTTGAGCTAGTATTGTGCATACGTAATACATTTTTATAAGAATCTTAAAAATGGAGAACTGGGATTGCAGTGTTGTAGTCTAATGGGCAAACTTGCTGCCTGTAGGCTTTCGTTTTTGCCCCAGATGCTTCTTTTCCAATTCAACGCCATACTAATGGCCCACATAAACCAGTGGGAGGTGGCCTACGTACTGGAGTTCTTGTCATACACATCTGGCTTTGGGTTGGCTCAGCCCTGGTTGTTGTAATCACTTGGAGAGCAAACCAGCTGAAGGAAGATCTGTCTAACTCTGTTTATCTTTATAATTCCAAACTTCATAAATATAAGTTTAGATACATAGAAATAAAACTCATGAATAATTAAAGGAGTTACTTCTTCAACAAATACTTATTAGACATTTACTATTGATAGTTGGTCCTCAATGCTTCCTAATCACATCATTAAGCTTCTAAATATGTATTGCAATATATGTGTGAAATGTGTCCACTTCATATAAATTTAAGAAAAATGTTTAAAAATGAAACTTGAAAAAATGGATGTTGTCAAATATTGGAGATACATTGAAATGTATGTTTTTGCAAGTATTAGTGTCCTTTAGTGAAAAACATTCTTTTGCAGATATTTGGGAATAATATATTTGAAGTAAGTTCCTTTGAATATAATTGATCTTAAAACAAGGAATTTCAATACATTATTTGGGAATATTATAGATTGCAGAAATAACTTCATTGACTATCATGTCTAACACACTATTAGTGTTTGGAGTGTGCTAAGATGCTCAATATATATTACCACTAAAGAGAACACATTGTGTTTATCACAGGATATAAATGGAGATTTTTTACAAATCGCAAAATGGTTTAGGGAGAAAAATAATACAGCCCATAGACTTTTTGAATAAAGTGACAAAGACTTTGCCAGTCTTAGTTGTTCCTTTGCTTCATTTTTCACTTCACCTCAATGATTTATTCACTGTGTTTAAATATTATCCCCATGAAGTAAAATAGTTTCTGTACTTTTTGTGGTTCTAGATTTAGATTTTATTCAAGGGAAAATATTGGTATGTAGTGAATAAATCCACCAATTTTCTGTGAAGTAACATTGAAGAACTATTTAATGTTTACAGTTGTGAAACTAGATTTGTTCCTATTGTTTCCCACATGCAGAAACTATTAAGATGCATCTAGGTAACTCCAAATAATCAATAATAAAACCTTTTATTTGTCATGTTACTTGTGAAACATCCACAGTCAGTCAGCTCCCACTAAAAACATCCTTATGTGATACTCATGTATACCATTTTAGAGAGCTTTGTCATCTCTGTTTATTCCCCAACTACAACCTCCTTATTGTCCATAAGCAACACCTCATGGCTGAGGATCCTCTCACAAGTTTCAGAATGAGCTTCTTTCGGTCTATTGTCCATGACAATCCTGAAGCAAACATGTTTGTGAGATGATAGGGGTAAATATATGATTACCTTAAAATGACTCATTAGCTATTGGAAGCCACAAATTTAAATTAAAAGAAAGCTGATACCGAGAACATTTCCAATAATCACGTAACTCGTCAAAGCAGGTAATGTGAGCAGACAAGCTGCTGAGCCTAGCTCCCAGTGCTCTCATGTGGTGCCTATTTGTCTACCTATAAGGTGGGACACCATATTTGAGCCAGTGCACCTTTCAAGACTGGAGAGGACAGGTAAAGGGAGTCCTTAATTTGTTTCAAACGTGCCAGCCAACTGCTTCAAACACCTGCTGAGATTTTTTGTGCATACTCCTCTTGTACAGCATCTGTACTATTATTCTCAGTGCAGGAGGGAGGGTACCGTGGGAAGCCTCACTATGCACCTAAACTTTCACTGTGAAGAGTGTGAAATTGATTCACCTTATATAGATAAAATAGTTTCAACTAATTATTTCCAAAAGAGAAATGTACACTTTTAAAATAAATATGTTCGAATACAAACCAAAGTTTGTCTTCGGCAAGACGGCTCTCCTGGTTGACATTATGTTTCTTTTGATCCCCCTTTTCTAGTATTTTCTTCTTCTGGGGATGCTCACATAGGAGGAAGGGACTTTTTTTAATGATGCCAGGGATGTTGAGAGTTGACATAATTAAGATGTGGAGTAAAATTGTTTTGATTTGGGATTCGGTTGCTCGAACAAGGAAGGGCTGTGCTGGTTGCAGACACAAGAGCTTTTCTTGCACTTCGTCGGCATTGCCTGTCAAAGAGCAATTGTTTGACAATTGAAAGTGGAGCTCACCACTGATCAACGGCAACTATTGACAAGGTGTGATTAGCTACCCAACTGCTGCTGGGTCCCCAGTTCTTCTAGCACTTATTCCAGCAAATTTGATTTTGAAATCGGGGATCTAGAAAATTATATGTCATGTCGCAAAATAAGCATCAAGTGCTTTTTTGTATTTTTAATGCTATTTTTTAAGGCTGGGTGCCTGGGGTCATAATAACCGTTGTAACTGCCTCATATTTCTGAGCTAAAGCAGTTAGAATATATTGTTTTGTGAAGATGCCATTTTTCTAAATAGAACAAACTTATTCTACACGCCATATGTTTCTCTGAAGTATGTTTGGCCTTTAAATCAATGGGAGTTAATGTTTTGATGGGGTTGCCAAAAGGTTAATATGATATTGGGATGGTGACTATTGTGGCACAATTGATGGTTCATGAACCCAGTGACCTCTGGGGTCCTATGATTTCATGGCTGGAGAAGGGTGAAAATGACATCATTGTTATTAATAGGGGAAGACTGTCTAAAAACACCAATGTTCTCTGAGCTGTACTTAAGAGAAGAATTTCTTTGTTCAGCAAAACCACTGTGTGCAGCCAGGGTGAGTAAAACACATTACCCTGAGAGTCTGGAAGCCTAGATTCTGTTTCGTGCTGGTTCTCTAACTAGCAATGCGACCTTAGCTAGCTCAATTAACCTCACCGTATTCCTTTTCTTGCATATAAAACAGACAGAACAATACCTGCCTTTTGTAACTTTCAGGGTTGTTTTCCAATGTGCCTGAGATAAAACATGTGGAAGTGTTTTGCAATGTATTGTTCGGCATACAAATGAAAGTTAATAATCATTGCTAACTCTGTTTACGACTCTTCTTTCAAAGGCTGTCCTTGCTCCAGATGAGTCATTCTTCTTACTACAATTACTTCAAACTGATTATGTGTTCATTTTTACCCAGTGTTTTATACTCACACTGCATCCACACTAGGTCACTGGCCTGTGTCTTGATAATTTTTCATTTGTACATTGCTTTGTTTGCCTAATCAGTGTGGCTGTCACTCAGTACTTGTTTGTGGACCAAGATTTTGCTTATTATGTATGTTTATTTATCTCAGTAGAATCAAATTTTGTACATGATGTATCTACATTTTACAATGGCCTACATTCCCATATCTTGCAGTTAGTTATATGGTGTTGCAAATTTGCTGAGCTGTACGTGACTCACAAGTGATATTAAAACATTGTTTAAGTAGGGCCTGGCGTGATAGCTTGTGAGGACTCAGACTGCCTACATATTCCTTTTTGCACCTCTGATGCCTTGGTCCATTGTCTGTGGAGCAGAAATTTTGCCAGATTGTATCCTTTGCACATTAGAACACTAAGTATTGGTCAGGTTGACAGGAATGACACTATATTGCTAGGGTTACTGAAGACATGCAGGTCATTTATGCCTTTGAAAGATTTGGGGGTCAGCTTTCCCCCCCTTTTTCCCCACAACCATCCATTTCTGTGACGAATCTTCATTTACTAACAAGCTAGTCTATGGGAACGGTGTCTGCTCAGAAAGGTCTTTCTCTACCAAATCAGAACCTCTGACCGCAGCCTGAATGGAAGAAGCCTTGGAGGGAAACAACTGTGAGCCGGCTTGGTCTGAGGCACAGTGTGACAGTGGTGTTCAGGTGAGGAAAGCAAGAACCCACTGCAGCTCCCGGCCATTCTTCATTCTCTTTCTTCTCCGACGTCACATCATTGCTACCCACCCCATCAGAATACCTGGTGGTCCTGAAAACCCTTTTGAAATGGGGGGCAGTTTGTAAGGATTGCAGCTGTGCCACTGCCTTGGAGCTGGTCTCAGGGTGTCTGAAGAGGATGCCGTTGAACTCAGAGCCATAGTGCCAAGTTCTCTACCAAGGGGTTTTCAGGTATCGCAACTTACTTGCCTCAACCTTGAAAAGAAAAACAGGAAATTGGATTCATGCTTATGATAATCAGTCCAGCTTGCTGACTGAGGTCTTTACCAGCTCAGGTTTCACAGCTTATTATCTCATACAGGTGTGGAGAGTATTTTCCTGGAGGAAAGATGTAGCTGCGTACACGCATGCGCGTACACACACACACACACACACACACACACACACACACACACACACACACTAGTAGATTCAAGAACTCTGCTACTTCATTTGAAAAACTGTGAGATGACTGGTATGATTCACCTCTGACCGATGTGAGATCTGAATGAGAAATGATCTTTAGACCAAAGCTCTTCGAATAGCCCAGGGAGTCCTATTTTCTGTAACTGACTGGCACCTCATCATTAAAAATACCCACCCTGAGATTCATTTCACAGAATCCCCATTTGGATGGAATCAGATCCATCTGCAGCAAAGCATCTCTCAACATGACACAGAGAACTGTGTTTGTAAATCCTAAATTTAAGCTCCCAGGTTATTTCTTGGGGACCATATATTGATGGTGTTAGCACAGATGACATTTTACTGGAAGTTACAAATCCGCTTTACAAGAATGTGCATAATTTCTGGTATGCCATTGATAGCTACCACAAATTTAGCCTCAGCATATTGAATCCTTATTCATACCCTAAAGAAGTGGAGAGAACTTATCTGAGTCTTAGAAATAGCCAAGTGCTTTTAGCTACAAAAACTCCTTATCAGGGATATGACAGACTCCTCCATTTCATGATGTATGTGGAGATTGTAAAACTTCATCATCTCTAATATGTGGGCAGAGTGGGTTATTTTGCTCCATGTCCCCATCTTCTACCGGCTCCAATAGATTCACCCCATTTCCCAGATTTTAGAAGGAAGCATGTCAATCCATATCAATCCTTCCTTGACCATGTTTTTCTTGTAGGCACTATCACCTAGTGATTAATTACAAATTTCATGTTTGACAAAGGTCAGTTTGATTGTTAATTTTATCTGTGCATTTGGCTAGACCATGCCATCCATGTTAATTTTCAAGTATTATTCTAAATGTTTCCGTGAAGCAACGTTTAGAAGATGTTAACACTGAAGTTAGTAGACCTCCATAAGGTAGGTGGGCAGTCTACAAATACCTACAAATATCTGAGGGCCTTAACAAAGCAAGTCTTATTTCCCAGGGAAATAGAGAATTCAGCTCTGCAATGAAAACGTAGCGTCTCTCGCTCTTTGCTGAATCTCTGGCTTGCTATCTGCCCTGCTGAGTTAGAGTTTGACAGCTTCCGTAAGATTGTGAGCCGCTCCTTAAGGTCTCACTCCCTTTCTCATTCTGTCTATAGAGATGACACATAAACAAATGATAGTATCATTCTGTTGTTTCTGATTCCCATTAGAATCTTGACTCCTATGGAAACACTTATGTCTTCACATGTTTATGGAAAAATGAAATTATAGATCATTTTATCTTTTAAAATGTTTTCATTAACATAGAGAAAGTCGATTTCATGCATTCCAAACTTAAAATTTCTATATGACAGCCACACTTCCCTTCCCAATCATCCCTATTTCCCTCCCTCCTTCCTCCTGTCTTGCAAAGACATAATTTTAATTCTGTCTATATTCACGGGCTTAATGCATCACCAATCATAATAAGCAATAAGAAAAATGTAGGAAAACCACAGTGTCACAGGAGTATATATAAAGGATAAAAATGCCACTCATATCACAGACTATCCGTTTCATTCCCATCCAGTTTTGCTTTATTTAGTAAGTGCTAAAAATCAGATGACATGGGAGACATTGTAGTTTTCAAAAAAAAAAAAAAAGAAAGAAAGAAAGATGAATGTTATTCATTGTAAGCAAATGGGTGCAACTGGAAACCACTCCACCCAGTGAAATAAGCCAGTTTCAATAAGTTCATCCTAATATAGAACATTTTTCAAAACCTATGCTTAGCTTTGCTGAAATATTAAATTTCATGAACTTTTCGAAGACCTTTCATATGTGTAGATTTTCAAATGCTTTGCATGACAAAAAATGTTTTTAAGAAAGATTTAATTTTTATTTGAAAGCGTGAGTGATAGAGAAGGAGAGACTGAGAGACCATTCGTCCTCTACTTCACTCCCCAAATGGCTGACACGATCAGTGATGACCAGGCCAGAGCCAGAAGCCAGGCTCTCCATCCACACTTCCTATGTGGGTAGCAGGGACCCAAATACGTGAACCATCATGGGCTGAACAATTTTCCTCAAACTTGAAGCTCCTTCAGGTATTCAGGTAATTCCACAATTAATGTCTCCTGTGGGAAGGAATATTTGTAGTTTTCCAGAACTTAGGCTTTTTTCTTTCTCACATAAAAGGCTGAGATTAGTCCTGTATAAGAAGTGCATTCTTCCAAAAGCTTCTTTACTCTTGACTTGGCTTTTCCACTCTGTTTTTCTGACTACCTTTTGGGCTTCTATTTTTGTCATTATTACTATTATGACCATAACAGGGCAACCATCTGATATTCCACATCTTCCTCCTAGGGAGATTATATTTGTAGATCCTACTATGGTTATGATTTCAAATGGCATCTTTTCAATTCCTTTCTTTTTTTCACAATTCCAAATGGGTATGCGAGTCCAAGTCATGGAAGCACATTTAAAGTGGGTCACTGAATTATAATTCATTCTTCTCAGTGGCAACAACTCTGCCAGATCTTTTACTAAATGACCTTTTCTAAAAGCCCATCTATCCAAATGCTTTTACTTTAATACAAAGGAACACAGGCTAATTCAGCAGGAAGAAAAAAGATATTTATGGAATTAACAGGGTAGGGCTTGCTCTCTGCAGTTAATGAATCTTCTCAGAGCAGGGGCTCTAACACTGATACACACTGCACTACACACCCTCCTCCCACACATGTCCACACGGAAAATACATACAGCAAAGTAGTTTCCACTGACCCATTTTTTTTTTTTGTCACTATGGGTTGGTACAGGCTGTCATTTTATTTCAATTTAATGCCTAAGACAAAATGCAAGGTGATCTTTATCAAGTCTATGCAATATAGAAATTGTCCTTCGTTTGCTTACTGTTGCCATTTCAAGGGCTTTCCAAGCATGTCCTACTCGGGGTGACCGTTGAAGCAGTAAATCATCTCTCCCACAGGAGTTTCTCGTGTTTCCATTTCTCCTTTAGATGATCTGCTTAGTCACAGAGGAATGCTATTGTTGAGATGACAGTCACAGCACAAAGTTAATGTGATCAGCCAGCGTCATGAGAAATCCAGAAAGCATGAAATGCCCACCCATGAGAACTTGTTTTTCTGTGCCGGAGTCTTGGGTTGCTGGACACCATTTCCACCATTTTCAGGCCATTTATTGCAATGTGAGGTGTGTTCCACAGATTCAGTGAGATCAGAAATAATTATCGCTCTGCCTCCAACTTAGTTTTGTTTGCCTCAACTCTATTCACTTTTGAACATTACTGCACTATTTCATGCCTTTGAATTTGAAAACTGGGTGGATCTTTAAATCCTTTTTTCTTGTGTGCTCCTGTATTTAATCCATTTTTTCCATTGCCCATTGTAACTAACTCCCCCATCCACTTTTTGCTTTTATATCTGTTCCACTTCCATGCTTTATTTTTTTTAATTAATTAAGACTAAAGAAAATTTATTTAGAAGCTGAGATGTTAGTAGGAGAGAATACATGGAAGGGTGCAAGCTCCTATTCGCTGGTTCATTCCTCAAAATCTTGCAAGACTTAGATTAAGACTCCACTAGAACCGGGAGGTGGGAACCCAATCAGGGAGCCAATCCTACTGCTTCCCAGGATTTGACATTAACGGGAAGTTGCAATCAAGATCCAGATTTGGGTCTTTTTAAAAAATTATTTAATTTTAATTGGCAAGACAGATTTACAGAGACAAGGAGAGACAGAGACAAAGATTTTCCATCTGCTGGCTCACTCCCCAAGTGTCCACAATGGCTGGAGCTGAGCTGAATTGAAACTAGGAGCCAGAAACTTGTTCTGAGTCTCCCATGCAGGTGCAGGTTCCCAAAGCTTTGGGTATTCTCCATTGCTTCCCCAGCCGCCAAGCAGGGAGCTGGCTGGGAAGTGGAGCAGTCAGGACACAAACTGACACCTATATGGGATCCTAGTGTTTGGAGGTAGACGATTAATCAATTGAGCTATTGTGCTGGGCCCTAAGGATGGAGTCTCTAGAACTCTAATGTGGGTTAATGGGATCTTAACTGTTAGCCCAAATATTCACTCTAACTTTACTTTCATAGTGTCTTAGTTTGCAAAACAAAAAATTCTGAGTTCCCGTACAATCCCTCTCTGCACACACACAGAACCTCTTTCACTACTAACACCCCATTAATGTGTTTCATTTGTTAAAACCTGCAATCCTTTATTCACACATCATCACCTCATTGCCATGTACCACATGAGGTTTCACTCTAGGTGTTCTACCTTCTATTGGTTTTGTCAACTCATGATGACATGTGTCTGTCATGCAGTTCATATAGTACAGTGTCACCGCATTCTGTGCTTTGGTTACTCAAACCTCCCCTTCCTCTAGTGCTTGGAGACTCCTAATCATTTTACTGTTTCTATAGTCTTTTTTGTTCATTTATGCAATTTACACGCGCTTGCTTTGTTAGATCTCTGTATGTCCTAGCAAATACCCTTTCCTATTAGTTTTCTATATATAACTGATCTTTTTGACATGTAATTGAATTATGCCAGTGTCATGCTTACATGGCTTTCATTTCTCCTAATGTAAATGTCTATTATTTAAAGATGTAAATTCATTTTTAAAAAGGTTTTAAGTTTTTTCCTTCTTTTGTCTCACTTCATTTGAAATAATTTTTTTAAAGAAAAGTTCAGAAAGTACACTCTGGAAAGTAGCAAGTGATGGTCCAAGAGTTTCCATCCACACCACCCACATGGGAAATCCACACCACCCACATGGGAAACCCAGATGGCGTTCTTGGCTCATGGAAGCAGTCTGGTCGTGGTCCAGCTGTTGTGTGCATTTATGGCGTAAATCAGTGGTTAGAAAGTGTGTCTCTCTATCTCTGCCTTTCAAACAAATAAAAATGCAAATGCAATTTAAAAAGTTTGCATTTGTTTCTAATTCTTCATTTCATTCATTTTCCAAGTTTGGGTGCTACATTCCTGCTGCACTGAACTTCTTGTAGTGTACATGATTGGCTGTCTTCTGCCCTCCTGGTGGCTATTTACTGATTTAAAAATTTTATTTTTCCTAGCAATATGTCTGTCCCTCTTGTAACTTGAGTATATTAAACTATTCCTTAGGTCTCAATGAAGTGTTCATTCCTCATAGGGAAAGTAATGATGCTCTATGACCTATGATCTATGCGTTCTTGTTCTCTGCCTCCGCAACACGGTACCGAAACACGTGTGGCCAAGTAGCTGCTATCTAATCAAGCTGCTTCTTTAGACAGGAGAGTCCTTGAACACAGGGATAGTCTTATCTTATTGTCTCTGCAGTCCTCACCACAAGGACTGTCTTTTAAATTTTCATATACACTGCTTCCTTTTTGATTGTAGTGAAATTCAAAGTAGGATGTACTAACACTTTAGTTGAAACAATGAGAGGGGAATGATTTACTAAGGGAACTGATATAAGTAAATTTTCAATTCTCTTTTGCCGTTAGATTTGACATTCAATACACTAGAATATGATTTCTCTTTGAGTGCAACACTTCCAGTTTAGACAACAGAGAGTTCTCTAGCATACAGACTTTGAGATACTGAATTATTTCCCAGTGGCTCTTACCTTATAACACCCTTTTTTCATTTCCTCAGCCAGGCTGATAATACTTAATGTGCTTAAAACCTAAGGAAATCGATCCTTGTGATGTAGCTTCAAAATTAAAACTGATAATTATAGATGTAGATTATCAATAAATATAGTAATAAATGTTAATTATCATATCAACATTTGCTGAGACAACTGTTAAAATCTACTGAATTCCTTAGTTAATACGAATGCTGAAACTGGTGTGTGGTGCAGTGGGTAAGCCGCTGCTTGGGACACTCTGGAAGATCATTGCAGTTTTGAATGCATATTTACAACAGTTGAATTCAAAATTCAAGCATATATGACCTACATATTATCACAATATTTTCTTTGGTTTTTTTCCTCCAGTGCAGAAGGCTAGAGTTCATTGGTTTGCTTGTTTCATGGTTCAGAATCATTAATGATACATTTATGACCTCCTTTTTTCTTTATATCTGCTTCCCTTTTTCATTGCCCTTCATAAAAACTTGAGACTCCGATTATAAAAAGCTGTATAAATGCCCATGACAACATATACCTCAATCTATGTATAGACAGATGCAGATGCAGAAATAGACATAGCTACAGGTATGTGTATGGGTGTGTGTGTTATTTTATGCCATTGGTTTTGTATAATGAAATCATTCCTCTTCATATACTTCTAAAATTATTAATAGGTTAATTACTCATTTATTATATATGGACTAGCTAAATACTATTCAATAGAATTCAGTTCAGGCTGTTCACTTGTCTGAATTGCAAAGCAACATTCCAATTCCCTATTACCAGTCAGTTTTTTGCACAGTTGCCTGGTGGGTCACATGAAATGCACATTTGCAAACTCATTAGGCAATGTCCAACTGGACTCTGGCATGGCTCTTTTAACTTGCATTCCTACCATAAGGAAATATTGATTCTTATTTTCCTACATGGTCTTTACATTTGATACTGCAAATGTTGTTTTATTTTTATTCTTAGTACTATTTATTTATTTATGTTTGAAAGACACGGAGATATTTTCTACTTACTGGCTCACTGCTAAATTATCCGCAGTAGCTGGATTTGGCTAGGCCAAAAGTGGGCGACTGGAACCCAGCTTGAGTCTTTCACAAGGATAGTTTAGGAGCCAATGTACTTGAATCACCATGGGGTTCTGGGTGTGGGTTGGTAGGATGTATTCATTGATAGACTTGGGAATTAAACCCAGGTATTCCAGTATCCAGTTAATGAATGAATAAAGAAGATGGACTACACTTCCACAATGGAATATTCCTTAAAATGGGTCAAATTCTGTTTTTAATAAAAACTAAGATAACTTTTGAATGCTCTGAAATTTGACAGTTCATATGGGAAGCTCTGATTGCCAGTGGTAGCTTAGGATGCTGTACCATATAACCAACCCCTTGTTTATTTTATTTTTGTTTATTTGAAAGACACACATACACACAGAGACACACACACACACTCCCACATATACAAAACACACTTAGGGAGAAAGAGAGAACAAGAGAACATGAGAGAGAGAGAATGTCTCCATTCTTATGTTTCACTCTTAAAATTCCCCCAAATGAGTATGCCTGTACATGGTCAAATCCGTAAGATCTACTCTCAAGTCATGTCTCTCCTGAAGGGGACATGGAGTCAAGTACTTAAACTCTCAACTGCTGCCTCCCAGGGTTCACATTAGCAGATAGCTGGATTTGGGAGAGCAAACAAGGCTAGAACTGGGCACCTCTATCTGGGAGACAGGCATCCAGGATGGTGTCTTAGCAACTGATTCAAATACCCATCCTTCTTTCTGTTAGCATTTTAAGATGTAGTCTTGGGGCCAACATTGTGGTGTAGTGAATAAAGCCACTGCCTGTGATGGCGGCATCCCATTAAGGCACTGGTTGGAGTCTGGGCTGCTCTAATTCCAATCCAAATCCCTGCTAATGGCTTAGGAAAGGCTGTGAAAGATGGTGCAAGTGTTTTGGTCTCTGTCACCCATAAGAGAGACCAGGATGAAGCCTCTGCCTCTTGATTTCAACCTGGTCTCATGCTGGTTGTTGTGACTATCTGGGGACTAAACCAATGAAAGGATCTTGCTGCAATTACCAGGGCTATTTTCCAAGCATCAAGTTGGTCTCCTTGCAATAGTATGCAGTCATTTTCCTCCAAATGTGCCAGAAACTATTTCAGGGCTTCTGTTCCTAGATGGATAGAATCATGCACCTCCTTAATAATACCCCATTGAGAGGCCATTAGGAGCATAACCTTATAATTTTACTCTACCACCTATTGGCATCTTTAGTATAACGTTGTTACTGAATCCCTTCTATACCAGGCTCAGTTGAGTGGTGATTATTAGTTACCCTTACAGGCTGAGATATGAAAACTATTTCCAGAATCTCCTACTTTTTCAGCCTTGTCTAATAATTTATTTCCTTTGCTAACATGATTATTTCTTGGTATTCTCAGCAGTGGATGGCAGCCACTTCTAAGAGTGCTGAAGAAGAGTTAATATCTATTTTTCTGTATTTAATGAGAGTGTTATTTGCAGTCAGTAGTCCTATTTTTTTCCCAAAATTTGGCCTGGGGCAAATTTTCATGAGAGGCAAACAAAACTAGGATTCGGTGTTGAATGAGATTTAGAACCAGGTAAAGTTTATGTCTATGATGTTTACCATGAAGTACCCCTAGGTACATGGGTGAACACTGTATAAAGATTTGGCATAGCAGGATACATTGGAATGAATGCCTTGAGTTCTGGCCATTTGGCTTTAAAACTGGTAGAACAGAATAATTACAAGGAGACTGACATGGAAATAGGAGTCCACATTTGAAAAACCTATCAATCAAATGTTGAAACTCCCTTCTAACCTCATGTTTTTTGGGATACTGATGCTGATGAGGAAGTGTGGGTTTGTATTTTAAAGATACTTTAAAAGGCAATACAAAGCCCTCCCAAGTAATCTCTGATCCCAGACTTAAGGATCTGTGGAGTCTTTTAGCTCAACAGTAAAAATATCCAAATTAGTGTCTACTTCAATGTTTGTGAACATTCTAACACTTGATTTAAACTTATGAGTGATCATTTTGAGGGAAGCAGTCAGGGATGATAGAAAGTATCTTTCAAGCAAAGAGTGAACATTCAGACATTACAAATAATGGTGAGAGATAAGAATATCATGTCTTTGATGAGCTAAGGGTGAAGTAAATTTCCCAGATGAAGACGGCTCCTAAAGCTCCTAACAAGTCACTGAGGACAGGAGTCCAACGTGAGAAACTGACACAGGATAAGTGGCTTCCATGTTAATTAAGAAACTGACATGTTTACCCGCAACTTCTATGGTCACGTGGGGCTCTTGGCATAAAATATGTATTTTTTTTCCTTGAGAGCCACCTGGGATCTTTGGTCCCATTTGTCTTCAGAACATTAGTGCAGTAGGATGAGTGCTGCTTCCTACTTTTAGAAAGAGGAGCAGTCCTTTTTTTTTTTTTCTTTTCTAATGACCATTTTTGCATGGACTCCTGTGGGGCATCTCTTACAGAGGAATGCTTCTCCAAGCAAATTTCTGGCTTAGCAGGGTGCTTCCTGGATTGTACCTGAGTTGTAGACATTGCCCATCCTATGAACCTGCTGTCTGTACTGCTACCTATACTGGTATCCTTTCTCTTTAATCTATCTCTATTGTTGAACATTTGAAATTCAGCTTTTACCAATTATCTCAGGGAGTTGAGAGCCTATGAACTAAATTTGGAACTTGCTTCTAATATTGACCATTGATATGAAACAAATACGAAGAAAAGTCTGCCTTCCAGGTGATCAAGATCTACTGAATTTGCTAACCATACCTGGATTTCCATTCCTTTTCTTTATCATGATTCTGATTTTATCGTGATTTACAGGTTTGATGATACGTTTCTTAATCTCAACCAGTAGGTATGAAGCTATTTGAACCTGTAGCCCTAAAACCTCATATCGCTTATGATCATTCCAATTAGGTACAGCTGTTGGGACTCCTGAAACCCTACAGAAAAAGGTCCATGATGCTGTACCATCGGGGCATCCATATATTTCTTAGCCTCCACCCAGATATGCTGTTTATGTTCAATGGTGCAAGAAGTAGATAAAATAACATGTAAGTTGGTCAGAGTAAGGCAAAAGGCTAAGGACTTCAAATTGTTGAGCAAACGTAATAGGGTGTTATGAAAACCTTAGTTGCTTTTTACATTTACTAAGGGTAAAAACGAAGTGTGTTCTTATTGTTCCAAATCTATTTTCCACTTTTTCTGAAAGAACAGAGCATATCCACTTTTGACTGGTGAGGGGCACACTGCATGTGGTTTTAGTTGGACTCTCTTTAACAAATGAAAACAAGACAAGTTAACGGCAGAGGTCATGGAGTGACAGAAGGCAAAGAGAAGTCATGTTACAGAGGTTCAGGAGAGGAAATGATATTCTTTGGAGATGATTCTAGCATTGGGATATGCTGAGCTTAGTGGAGTTGAGGATTAAGTTAGTAATGTATCACCTGCCATACCGATTGGTTATATCTTTTGTTTGAGAGAGAAGGGCATAAAGCATTCTTCTCCTCTTTTGTGAGTAAAATGTTGATATGATGCCATGAAGAACTGTGCATCAGTTTCTGAAATAGTATCAGAGTCCCATTCATTGACTATGTCTCTGCATTTTCCAGTTTATATTTTGGTTGAACAGTATTATAAAGGAAAATTCAATGCTCTCAGTGATACCATTCAGTTAAGGAGCTTTTCAGTTGTTAGGCTTCCCAGTTGTTAGTTCTCATGGGTGTGTCTCTAGGAATGGATGCAGAATTAAACATGACTGAGTCTCTACACCCTAGGGAGACAAGGTTGAAATGGGTGAGAGAGAGCCCAGTTATGCCTAAGCATAAGACTTAAATTCCTTTTATTGCATTACTTTGCAGCCTTAGAATAACTTTTGGCACTTCAAGGTGAGGTTTCTTGTTACAACCTATTTGGGAGTTCCCTTGCAAGCTGATCAAGATCAGGGTATTATTACCGGTACCTCATGGATTTTGTAATCTTTCTAACTTGCTGTTAAGGACATTGTCACTGTTGGCAACACCAGTATGTCAGAGGATGCAACTACATGCATGATTGGGACAACTTCTGAGTATCCAAAATGGGGTCAACAGTCACCATAGCTACTGAAAGCCCACCTCTATGGAACATTATAGCCCATGCATGGAGGCTATGGCTCATGACTTCTACAAGGCTTATACAGTCACACAGGGTATATTCAACTTTTAGGGGTTCTTAAAAGCAGCAATGGGGATAGCATCCAATCAACTTCATATGTTGGAGCTGAGAAAGTCCAGCATTTCTCAAAGCTGACCTTTAATGAGAATGGATTGATAATGCATGAAACATTACACCATAACCAACAGCCAGCTACATTTTAAACTTTATTTACTTGTGGCTAACAG
Organism: Ochotona curzoniae; assembly: GCF_017591425.1. Taxonomy (NCBI): domain Eukaryota; kingdom Metazoa; phylum Chordata; class Mammalia; order Lagomorpha; family Ochotonidae; genus Ochotona; species Ochotona curzoniae. Next base: position 15,606,029 of record NW_024466502.1, read on the forward strand.
TTGTCTTTGAACAGAAAGCTTATAACAGCTATCAAGCTCCAACTAAAGTGTAATTTGGCTGAATGTCACTCAAACATGTTGTCATAACTAATATCCAAGATTTACAGAGAGCTTCAGAAACTCAACCAGAGCAAAACAAGCAATCCTGTTAAGAAATGGGAAAGGGAATGAGCAGGTGTTTTTAAAGAATAAATTAAAATGGCTGACACAAAAAAATTCTCGGGCTCCGTATCTATTAGAGGAATGCAAATAAAAATTACACTGAGTTTCCACCTAACTCCAGTGAGAATTGCCTACATTCCGAAATCTACTAATAATATTTGCTAATCTGAATGTGGGGAAAAGGGTACCCTGCTTTACTGTTGATGGGAGTGTGTACTAGTGTAGCCATTATAGAAGTCAGAATGGAGAATACTCAACACAAAATTAAATTACCATGTAACACAGCCAACCCACTCCTGGGGGAAATATCCAAATGAAGTGAAATCTGCATATAAGAAAGTGACCTGCATCCCTATATTTAAAGCAGCATAATGCACAATAATGAAGACATGGAAATAGTCCAGATGCCCATCCAAAGAGGAATGGGTAAAAAACTGTGGTACAGCTATGCCATGGAATATTGCACAGTCATTTAAAAAAATGATATCCTACTATTTGCAACACAATGGTCCCAACAGAAGATCACTATGTTTAGTGAAATAAGCCAAGACCAAAACAATTGCCAAAATGTTGCCTTGGTATAATGTGACATTCATGCAAAATACAAAATAAACAGTCATATAGGTGACCAATTATGTACACATATTCTTGTGGTTGAACTGTATAATGGAGACTAGCATACAGGGTAGTGAATATATGTTATACCATGGGATATCTACTCCCCAATAAAAGGACTCCCAATAAAACTATTAAATATACCTTGACAATCTGATGCTAGATTTTCTGTTAGTGCCTACACCTAGAGTGCCATGATGCACTTAAATAACCAAAGGTTAAACTTGTAACTGTTATTAATGGACTATACTACCATGATAATATGGGGGTGGAAAATAGGAGAGTGAGTGGCAATCCATATACATACAAGACCTTTTCATATAAAATAATAATAACAGTATAATATATATATATATATATATATAAGATTAAAAAGCTTGGCTGTCACTGTCCTGCTGTCTAGAATTCAGAAGGGAGGACTTTGCTTCCTTGCTTCCGGTAGGGGAGGAAGTGGCATCCCCTCAGTGACTGGATGTAGCAACCAGATAACAGGAAATGGCTCTTCATCCTCTTGATTCAGGAAAGGCACAGAGAGCCATGGGGTGGACAGATACAACACAGGGGCAAAGCTGTGTTATCATTGAGCAATTGTGGCTCAGTGCTGGGATCTGACCTGTCCTAAATGAATGATTGGCTTTAAAACTGTGTTGCCTGTAAGGTGCTCATTCCAAAAGGTGTTCAGAGCCCACAGCTGGTGATGAACAATTGCCAAGAATTCTCACAGCTTCCCTTTACCATTGCTTCTGTCCTGAATTGGACTCATGCTCCAACAATGGGTAGGACAAAAGACAAAAGCATAAACGTTTGCACTTGAAAAATTCACCTCCTCTACGATAGTGAGAGGGAGAAAACTTTGAAACTGACCTATAATTGTTTGGCAATCCTGGCCTGAAATGATTTCCACCAAATCCTTGCCTGCCAATCAGGAAAAAAATATTTCCAAGCATGATATCTTATCAGGTTAATCTCTGAACCATAAGTGGTGCATCTCATTAATAAACAAAAAGCAAAACAAGAAGCAAAGGAATTACAAATATGGAAGTAATTGAATAGATGGTCTTTTAAGAAGGTATGGATGGCTTCCAAAGGTGCATAAAAAGGTGCTTCCCGCCTTTAGTGAGGAGGAAAACACAGATCAAGGCCATGAGGTAACATTTCGCATTCAGAGTGGCTCAGTGCATGCCACAGCAGGCCAAAGTTCTGTCCAGCAGCACCAGCATTACACATGGCAGCTGGTTCGTATACTGGTTGCTCCAACTCGGATCTGGTTCCATGCTAATGACTTGGGAGAACAGTAGAGAATGTTCCAAATTCTTGGGCACCTTCACTCTTGTAGATGACCCCAGAAGCTCTTGGCTCTGAGTTTTGGATCAGCTCAGTTCTCCTCATTGCAGCCATTTGAGAGTGAACAAGTAAATGGAAGATCTTCTTTGTCTTCTTCCCTCTCTGTAAAATCTGTGTTTAAAATGAAAAGAAATCTTTTTTTTTTTTTTTAGAAAAAATGGATATTACGAAACAATAACAAAATAAAAGACAACATATCAAGGGTTGGCAAGGATGCTGACAAATTACAACTCTTGGGAACTGTGAGGATGTAAAATATGTTTGCCACTGTGCAACATATTAAAACATCGCTTAAGAAATTAAAAATAGAACTGTCATTTGATCTAGCACTTCCTCTTCTGGGTGTGTGTTCAAAATAAATGAGGTTGGGATCTTAAAGATCTACCTTAACTTCCACTTTCACTGCAGCATCATTCACAAAGGCCAGAAGAAGACACAACTCAAAAGATCATTCATGTATATATGGATATGAAAATGTGTGTGTGGGTGTGTATAATGAAACATTACTCATTTTCTAGGAGGGAAATCATAGTCAATAAACTGCAGTGAATTGATGCTACATGAAATCAACTCTTCAAGAAGGACAAATGCTTGCATCATGGCAAGACTGTGCATTTTGCAAAACATATGCATCAATTTTAAAAAGTTTATGTCCAAATAAATTTAATCCTACTTGTCCCATTTCCCATAGACATCATGAAACGTGTGTTGATGCATTTAAAGTGTGCAACCTCAGGTGCTGAGGACAGAAAATTTGTTGTCAGGAGTTAGGAGGAAGGGGAAGTAGGCAGATTTATTCAATTAGTATAAATTTTCAGTTTTGCAATCCAAATAAATTCCAGATCTGCTGCTCATTACCATCAAAGCGTAGTGTATCAAAAAATTAAGCAGGGTGAATACCAAGTGATGTGTTCTTATCACAAATAAAAAGCATATACACAAAGGACACATTCATGGATATATTCCTGGAGAAAATGGATATGCTACTTATCTTGATGTTGGTGGTGCTGTTATGGTTGTAAGCAAATTCTCAAATTTACCACAAACTATACACACATGAAATATTTTGACTATGTGTTACATTGTGTAATGTTTGTTTTAAAAACACTAGTCATGGGGTAGCTTTATCATTTTAAATATTGAAATTATGTTGTTTTTGTTTCTGAGCTGTGAGGCCAGGCATTGAAGCTCACAGTTGAGATGCACTCTCTGTTTTGCTCTCACCTTGTGAATTCTCTGCGAAAACAACATGAGATTGTTTGCAGTTTCTATTGATCTTTCTCTAGTCTTTGACCCTGAGGGACCACCAATAGCTGAGTTGTTTGGTGTCAATGGAGATCAAGCAGAAAATGAGGCCTGTAAAGGCCTGAACGCTCCCTGGGGGTACCGAGGAATAGCAGCCCCCTCCCTTGACAGGTCACAGATCTAACTGGAGAGATGAAATTTTTGCTGTTAAAAAGCAACACCTTTATGATTTGATGATTTTATACAATCTTGATACGAAAAATATCCCCTTAGAGCCATCAAAAACACAATGCTTTGTGTGAATTTATGGTTTATTCACTCTGAAAAGTCATCCCGAAGTACTTACACCAATAGCAGCTCATGAGCAAACATGTTTTTAATTAAAAATTTTGAGCATAATCCTCCGGATAGATACACACATTGTTTATGATTTTTTTTTTTTGGAATCTGTTGACTATCTTTCTACCTTTCTCCACCTCACTTTATGGCAGCATGATGCATGATCCATGATGGTACCAGGTTTTAATCCTATAACAATCTAAACTATTCTGCCAAAGCTTTGTGGTGCAAAATTATGGTCCTTTTATGATTTATGCATTTGTAAATTGATCAATACCAAATTTGTATTATAAGGGAAGTTATACCGTTGACTTATTTTTGTAGAATTCAAATTCAGGCAGATATCCTTGTTAGGTCTTTAACATGTCTAAAAGTTGTCAACTCCAAACTCAGCTCTGTTTAATTTTAAAGCACGTACAATCACTCTTCATCAGCAAAATTGGATATCTGTACTTATACTTATTCCTGCTGAAGATGATTTCAATGTCCTTGGTGTGCATTTATGCTTACAGCTTCTTAGTAATGACTGCACAGTCACGCCACTGCTACATAACTGCATTTATCAAATGTCAACAGGAACACAGTATACCACGTTTTTAAGAATAAACGATGGGATTTAAAGACCCCTAGAGGGTCCACTGAATAAGGATCTCCAAGATCAAAATCATGCAAATATACTTTTCAGAATCATTTGGCACAACTTTTGCATATGTTGATTTTTGGAAATTCTTACCCTATGTAACTCTCCATTCTGTCCCTAGGTCATTTCGGGTGATGAAAAGCTGAATGCTGCAGTTGATCTTCCTCTCTATCTCTCCTCTTCTCTGTAAATCTGACTTACCAATAAAAATAAATGAATCTTTAAAAAAAATAAGTTGAAATAATGTTCAATGTAAAGCAAAAGAAAAATTATAAAAAAAGAGATGGAAGGGCGAGAGAGATGGAGGGAGGAATGGAGGTAGAACACGTTGGGAGGTATCATTATCACCTTAAAATTGTTCATATGAAGTATGTGGAACTTGCTTGTTTATATAACTAAAAAATATTTTAAATGAAGTTTCACTTTTAAGGAAATAGATCAGATCTGGTGAAACTTGTGTCTGTTGTGGATATGTATGTTCACATTGAACACATGTACAGCCACCACTATGTGCATAACCATACACTCATGTATATATATTGTCTTGCAGATCTGTTTATGTTTTAAATGTAAAGTATAGATCATATCCTGTGTGAGAAAATAAAGGCAAATTATAAATGCTATCTCCAAGGGCAAAGTTAAATTTTCTCTGACAAAAGAAGCACATGACACTGTTATGTAAGGTCCACAATTTATCAAAATTACTTTAAGAACTAATATCCAAAAATCTCTTTTCATGATGTAGCATTGCTACTGAGTTTCTCTAACTGCATTTCTTCTGTAGAGTTTATATGTGCCAGTCCTCTTTCATTTTCTGAAAATCTAATATTTTCTTGCTTTATGAGAGTTTTCATTTTTTCTTCCTAATGTCCTCACAACCTGTGCACAACAAATGCGGACCACAGTCATACCATCATTTCCTGGAAATTGAGTGTCAGGGAAAATTTTTGTTCAGTTGCCATTTATAAGATTGGTTCTCTTCATTTTTCATATATATATATATATACACACATATATATTACAATTCATTTTATTCCATATTTATGTGCATGTAGTAGGAATAGTTTATTTACTTTAATCATTGAGAATGTTCACAATATGGTGAGAGACAAGAGCTCATGGGATTACCAAAGAGATATACTCCTAGGTAATTTCATTTCTCCTTTTCTGGGAGATATAACCCAGAATAAATCCCCATGGCTCACATGGATCTTGGCAATATTGCATAGATACTATTTTTGCCAACATTTTGCTATATATTGACATCTACAGAAAATGGAGGCTCTCTTACAAAAGATTTGCCTCACATACAGAAACACTATTGGTCCTATGGTTTTAGATCCTATGGATGTTATTTGCCCTCCTTTTAAATTATGTACAGTCTGTGCAGAGAGTAGATTTCACTTTAAAATGGAAGCTATACGAAATAAATGAGAAAGTGTCTGATTCTTTAAAAAATATGTATTTTCCTTAACTATCCAGCTTTCGACAGGACTTCTTTTTCTGGTAAGCACTCTTATGAGAATTAACTTGTAACTGTCATAAGATTCAGTTTTCTAGGTTGTATTGACTATTTATTAGACTAGAAATCATAATGTATTTTAAAGTGCTTGTAAAAGACTATGCTTTATCTATCCTTGGGGATACAACAGTGGCCACAGGCTCTTGCATTATTTATCTTAGACCAATTAACTTGGATTATTTACTCTAGGATTATTTGCTGTTTCAGATACTGGGGTACTGCAACCTGTGTTAACAGAAAGTTCCATTCACTCACATCATCGTATTTATTGACTAGCTCCTGAGCCTTTGGAATATCTTGTGCATTGTGCTGGATGCTGAGAGGAGAAATAAACAATTCTTACTGCAATAAAAAAAAATCTGACAACAAGGAGATTGTGTCTCAGGCTCTGAAGAATTCCTCAGATATTCACTGCTTCCTCAGGAACATAAATCTGACTGTCTTGAAAATAGTTGTGTTTTAGGGAAAATACTCTTGCATTTTCCATCCTTGTTTCTATGTAGGAGTAGAGAATTTGGTGCAATTAGAAGTCATGTGACTGGGGTTTCGGGAAGCATCTTTTAGGAACCCATTCCAGGCAGGGTGGTGACAACTGTTTTCTCCTTCTTAGCTCACTTTCAGGAACGACCATCTAATCAGTTCTGGAGACTGTTTTGTGGCCTTTAGGATGAAACCTGGGCTCTAAAAACAACTGTACGAAAAGGAAGACAACAGCCTAAGGATTGTATCAATGCTAGGGAGACAACCTATGAACCTTTGTGAGAAAATGAGCCTTGAATTTGTTTTAGACACTGTACTGTATTTTTGTGCATTTGTAGGAGAACAGTGGGTAGAAATGTAATGAGGTACATTTCCATGGAAAACCCATTGTTCCACTTTAGAAATAGGGAGCGTATTCATTAACCTATCACCATCATCATAATCTATTTTCTGCTAAATTTTAAACTGTTCATGAGTCCTTTGTGTATAACCCTGCCCTGAAGAAATTGAGCTTCAGAAAAGAAAAAGTTGGCATTGCTTGCTCACATGTATTCTGTACCTAAGATTACACCTATAACAGAGCCATTGATTAGTAATAATTTTTGAATAAATGAGTTCATGATGTGTGACTGATACTGGGTGAATGAATACACGAGGATACGTACTTCTCCTAGAAGATGTTTGTTTTCTCTGCATGGCTGTAAGTGATAGCACAGAGCAAAGTATCTCTGTGCTCAAGTGGGTAAATTTTGACTTGGTCTTTTTTTTTTTAAGCTCCTGGATAAATGTTTCTGTGGCTTTCAAATTAGGAGTAATAGTGCAGTGCATTATATTATGAATAAAAAAGAACTAATTGGAACTAGAGCATGGTTGTATTCCACATGGATAATGTGTTACACAATAAATACATTGTGTGGTAAGAAAAGCACCCTCATATATGATCTCACATTGTACAAAAATATATAATACATATACAACAGCATGAATGTTCTTGTAACTCTATAACATAGTTACAATTTCTGCTTTCAAATTGAGCTAGATTTTGCAATTTCTTCCATTTTCATTGAACAACTGATCTTGTTTTCTAGGTATGAGTGATTATGGTTGCACTGCCTCTGATTTCAAAACTTTATCTCATCATCTACCAGGCGCCATTCAATATTGCCAGTCAGATTTTTTCTTTGGCAGTCTGGTATTTGTAGAGATTTAGCAAAATCTCTGCTCATTTTCTTGAATCCGGTTTCTTTTGATTTCTTTGTTCATTTTTATTTGAAGAAAAAATGGCTTACTCTTCAAGCACCCACAGTCGCTGTGGCTGCTCAGGCCAAGTTCAGCAGCCTAGAACTCAGTCTGCTAGGTAAGTGCAAAGACCAAACTACGCTGGTCATCAACTGCTGCCTTCCAGAATGCTGATCAGCAGGAAGCTGAATGGACACAGAGCCCTGGCTCCATCCTAGGCTCCTTAGGATGGGAGGCAGGTGTCCCAAGTGATGTCTTAACCTCTGTACCAAACGCCATACAAAACTGTTTCTGAAGTAAAATCGGACTGTCACCGCCCTTGTGATCACCGCCTTTGTCGGTGGGAAATCTAACGTTCCTACTTGTCAGGATTCTGCTCTCCCCATTAAGGTGAACCTGTTTGGATTTAATTAGAATGTCATGACTCCGTTTTAAAGATTGCTACATTGGAACTTAGAACCACATATACATGAGGGAGGAGGGAACAAGAACCCATCTAGGAAACAATCGGTTTTGCTACAAATTAGTTTCAATTTGGGCTTAATCGAAAAGCAGCTATTCCTTAATTAGAACGAAATATCTTCTGGAAGCAAAACAGGTTGACAAATTCCTCTGAAAAACCTCATTGCTTAATATTTTACAAAATTGTTTACCTGGTATGTGCATATGAATAGATTTTATTGTATACACATATATAATCTAATGTATAACATAGAATATATCATATATTATATATTTGTATATGATACATTCTATTTTATATATTATAATGATACACGATATATGATATATCATATGTGTGCTATATATGATAAATATCATAAATCATGTATCATAATATATAATCACTGTGATATATTATAGATTATATAAAAATACATTCTATATTAATTATATATTATATATGTGGAAATTCTACATGCATTATTTTGCTTCATTGCAGTTATAAATAATTCAACATTATTGGACCCATGAAGAGTTACCACCAACCCAAAATATTCAGAAATTGATCCTTAATTGTTTTTCTGTTATAATTAATGTTTAGTTACTATTCACTAAATCTTTTCATTTGTAAACATTTACAAAATAGCATATATATATTTATGCTATTTATATTTCTTAGAAATAAATGTAATGCTGAATTGTAGATTATTAAAAAGTCAATAGTGAAAATAAAGAGAATTTGCTACATATAGCCTACTTAGTTACAAAAAGAAATTGCATCATTCTTCATCGGTGATGCGAAGGAATCTAAAGCCAGAATTTAGTATTTGATCTCAGTGATATGCCTACATAAATCAATGCTTCTTAACCATGGACAGTTTTTAATCACAAGCAAACATTTATTAGGATCTGAACATACCTGAAATGCAGTGACTTTTGAAGTGTAACACTGGATAACAGGAAATTTTTGTTTGAGTAACAGACACATTGTATAGCCAAATTTGTGCATTTCATTCTGGGGTGTAATAGTGGAGGAGGTTGTGACTTACTGCCGTGGGCTAAGCAAAACAATTGAAAATGATAAATTTCTACTGAGAGTCAACACTGAAATCCCAGTTATTTTACAGAACCTGAACCTAGTATGTTGCAAAGCTAAATTTAAAATTTTATTTCTCACTGTTTATTTTTGGTTCAAAACCTGTGTGTCAGTGGTGTTTTGCTTTGTTTTTTGTTTTGTGAGGGCAGGAAATACTTTCAAGGAGTGCAGTATTCTGGAGTGTTGAAGTAGAAAATATTATCAGAGATGCTGTGGTTGAAATCAGGTTCCAACTCAGACTTTCCTGAACTTTCCTCTTTTTCCACAAACTGGAGCCTTGGGGATCCTGCATAGGAGTATAATGGATGATTCAAAAACTACTGCAGGGGTTTCAGAGGATTGGTGAAACCAAAATGTTCTTATTAAAATTTGAAAAATGAAAGCACAGAAGTATGTTGGACAGCAACAGCATAGCTCTTTTTGACTTATATATTAAATTTTCCTTTATTTTTGCAACCTTCGAACTGGTGTAATTACATTTGCCAAACAGTTACTTAAAAGAGTGTAGTGTTCACAAAGCAATTTAATTTCAAGATGTGGGTAATAATATATTATAATTGCAATCACTACATTTCTCTGTCTTCACTTACATACTATTTTCATCTTTTCCTGTCAGTTTTGCCATTCATTTTACAAAGCCCTCCTCCAATTTTTTGTGATTTCTTGGAAGAAGCTGAAATGGGCTCTAAGAGCCTTAGTAAAATAGCAATTTTAACACAGAGATCTTGTTCAAGTTACATTTTACTGTGATAAGCTAAAGGAATTAACTTTTTGCCATGGGTACTGCAGATTAGCTGGCAATGAGAAGCTGCCTGAATCCCCTCAGTTGTCACTAGACACGTGCTTAATTTGGTGGCCAGGGATCTGCATTTCCCAGATAAGCTCCTGCCAAATTTGGTAATCTCTCAGTGAGCCAACAGCAAGATTTTTATAATGCATTTATGAAATTTGTATTTTTGATTATAAGAAATGGCTTATGACTATTGCTGAATGACTATACTATTGTAATAATATTGGAGAAAACCACAGGGGGAGTGAGGAGGGAGAAAGGTGATGTGGAGGGGGAATTTCTATACCTACAAAATAGTATCATGGAAAAAATGATTTACGTAGGCACAACACTGAGATCTGATCTTCCCACTAATTAGACACTCTGATCTAGATCTATTCAGAAAAATAAGTAACACAAATGCATTAAAGATTTAAATGGTGGGAATCTTATACAAAAAGAAAGCATGGTGACTATGAAAGATAGTATTTTAGTATCTAAAACCAAACCAAAAAAGAATTTCATTCCCTATTCTTCCAGAGCAAAGGAAGGCAAAATTTTGGGGACAGAGGCATCATAACTTGGAAAAGATCATGTTTTTGTAATGGAAAGATTGGATTATAGAGTAATAATGAATCTTATCAATTTGCCCATGGTAAATTAAACTGTTGAAAAGGATAAGAAAAACTAGGAGGAAACATTTAATGAGAAAACAGGAAAGATTTATAGTGAACATACCATTTTCATATAAATAAAATTTAAAATTCAACTTATATTGTTGCATAGAGAGGAGTATTTTATAATACTATTCGTACTCTATGTAATAAATAGGTTTTATTTGCATTCTTAAGCGCAGAGAACTGATTTCAAAAATTATTCATATGATATTGAATTCATGAAAGGCTTTTCCAGCCTAAGGTAGGAATGACATCTGATCTGAGCTGTGAGCATGTGTGTGTATGTATGTATGGCATGATTCACTGTAATTTACACCAATTAAATTAAGCTATAAATATGCTGATTTTTACTTTTTTAATAGTCTCATGGAATATTCTTTAGTTATCATGTCTCATTGAGTGTATGTGGAGCATTCCTTCTAATCTATCCATAACAAATTCTTCAATGTTTTGCAATGCGCATCAAGCTTATTCCAATTACTAGTGACAGAAAAAAATATGACACACAGGGTTATTGTTGATGTAATGAACAATTGTTGATGAAATGAATATCCTCATGTGTGGTTCTTGTATTCCTTGTAGGAGAACATCTTTGCAGTCAGAATCAAGAGAGGTCATCTAGGGCTTGTGGCACATATACTCCTAATTTCACTAAAGAAATTTTGTCGCAATGTAAACTATCAGCAGTCACATGCAATATTTTTCTCACATTTGGGGGATAACTTGATATTATGTACTTTTTGCTTGACATGTGTTATGATGTTACGTAGATTTTTATTTTTCTGATTTTTGTTAATTTGCATTTCTCTTCTGAATTTCCTTATGTGAATTATTTAATGGGTAACTTTTCCATATGTTTTATTTTCTATTCTTATAAGACAAGGGTTTAATATTCCTGTACATCCTATACATTAAAGAGTAATTTGCTGGGAAATTGTCAGCGTCTGTCATATGTAAACACACCTTACAAATATAACAGAATATTCCGATTAGAGTGGTTACTCTTCCTGTCTGTATAATGAGGTTTGTCCTTTTGTAGACTGAACTGATACAAAAGGAAGGAAAGAATCATCATGGCATACTTGTAAATTTAAAATCCTGGCTCTTGCTCTCTGTTTTCTTTTTAGGACACATTTTAAGCACATTGTTTGATATCATTCCTTTGACTTTATCCAAAATTGCGTTATGATTTTTCCCCCCACAAAAATGACACAATAGCCAATTTCTTCCTGGGAAAACTGTGTGTGTGTGTGTGTGTGTGTGTGTGTGTGTGTGCGTTGAGGGGACACTAGGAGTTATGATGGGGGTTAAGCAAAAGCAGACATGATTTTCCCAGTTATTTCTCATTCCTACAGTCTGATATACTTACTTTCATTTTTTTCCTAGTGTTTGTTCCACAAACATTACCTTCTATAGAGGAAACTAAAAACTCAACCACAAAGACATTGTTGGCTTTCTAGCATCTGCTACACATTGGTAGTTTTCAAGCATAATGACTGCATAGAATTGAAAAACTTCAAGGCAAAGTCCAAATACTTCAATTCCACTATAAAACTCTAGTAGTCAAAAGACATTTTACATAGCTTATTCATTCTCCCAAAGATTGTGGTGAGATAGAAAGCCTAGAGATCTGACAAACAAATCAGTTGTTTGTTTTGTTGAAACTAGTTGATTGCATAAGAAATTTGTGAAAAGTGCTTCTAAATTGAATTGAATATTACCATAGGTTGTTTGATTTTTGCACACTAAGATAGCTTGACCAAAAGAAGACACATATAACCATTTTATAAATAAACATCATGATTAGGAGAAGTCTTATTTGAAACCACAGAGATAATAAAGGCTCATTTCCTATTGATAATGCACAACCGACATACAGTGAGTGGGAACGTTATCTTCCATCGAGACTTAAGTATACATACAACAGACTTGATTCCAGGATTTATTTTTAAATTCTCCTTAATGTAATGTGGGCATTTATATTTTAGGCAGAACATATTTTATGTATTTTTATTTAATCAGTTTATCAGACACAATCTATGTTTATTTCAGATTTGGGGAATGGTTCATATCCCCAAAGAGGTATAGTTTGATAATAAACGAGATTGTTAGAAACATAATACAGAAAATTTGAAGGATTAGAAAATAATTGGGAAAATGAACTTGCCTTTTAAAGTTGCACAAGCAACTGTTTGAACAGGATAGGAAACCTCAGAGTGCAAGAGACATTTTAAATCGTATTAGAAATATGCTAGAGAAGAAGTGTTTAGTTTGACTGAAGCTCATGTGTATTGGCAATACACTTTCTTCTAACTAGTTTTGTTTTACCTTTTCAAAAACTATATTGAGTTGGACATAATTCCAATTTGTTGCTATTCATTATGCAAGGATTAAAGTCTTTTATTTTCCTATGGAAAATAAGTTGACAGCTTTATTTTGAAGGATTTATTTTCCCTTCTAATTATCCTTGGACTTAATTTAACACCTGAACATGTAATCGCTGGCCAGTAAAGAAACAATCCAATCAGCATGAATTATGTAAAAAAGGAATGTGTTTTACATGTTTTACTACTTAATCCATAGTTTCATTGCCTGGGTGGTTGCTGTCATTAAGATATTATGAATTAAATGATACTGAGTTATAAGTTATGAAGTAATATGGATAAGTGATTATCATCCGTTGTTTTAAGTGAGAGAGCTGTACACTGTGGATCAGTTAGCAGGAACTCAATGAACATCCATGTGTATGCATCACACTGAGTTACCAGAGTTTTGTCCTCAGAATCCAAGTGTTTGCGAGTTGTGTAAAAGTGCAGAAAAGAATGACTGAATCCTTGTGACTTGATGATACCTGTGTCACAATGGCAGATAATGGATGGTTAGAATGTCGAGCAGGATGAGCTGAGGTGATAATTAACTGATCATTGTAGAATTTTTATTGCAACAGCATTTTATATTCTGAGAAGGGCAGGTGGCGAGCATGAGGTTACTTCTGACCTTGACATTGTGCCTTTCTTTATATTCCTTGTGGTACCCTGAGACTTCATCATTCTATAAGGCACATGTAGGATCAATTTCTTTCCTGATGATCCTGCAGGAAGTGATGATCTCTTCAGATGCATTGCTTGTCACCATCAAACACTGAGGAACTCTGTGTGTTTCCATCTTTTTTGGCACACCCCTATCACCAGAAATGATTAATGTGCTCCTGGAAGGCGAGGAAAGCTACATGGACCTGGGAGTTATATTGGAAACTCAAGAGGCAAAGGCATTTTTAATGATCAAAACAGTAACAAGGGGGTTTTCTGGGTTACTAAGAATGTGCCTTTTAGGGTAGTGTGCGAGAAGAATTGCAAACTATTTTATATGCACCTCCTATTGTCACATACTTAACAGCACAGAGAGCATCATCTGTTAACTCATGATTATATATGCCAGAGGTCTAGGAATGGTATGAGTTTTCTGCTTGGAGTCTTCCAAAGCTAGAATCATGGTGTTAGCTGGAGTCTGTTGAAGTCTGCAGCTTGGTTTCTTCTACCAAGCTCACAAGGAAGAGGCGAATGCCTATTCTTTGTAGAAGGACTGTAGTCACAACTGCATGTGTTCTTCTCCATGCTTAAATGTAACAACACGCTGTTGCATGTCTAGGATGTCTGTGTTCAAGCAGAGCCCCGTCCGTCATATTTGCACTCCTGATTTTACATATACAATGGAAAAGAATATGAAAGAACTGAGATGACAGATTTATGGTGTGATACTTTACTGAGCTATTGCTTCTGTATTCACAGCAAATTTAAAGACTGTATTTATTATAGATTTATGTTTAATGTGTGAATAATTGAGCTTTATACAAAATCCAAATCAGCCTCTGGAGGGAAATAAACAAAATCCCTCAAGTTAATATATATATATGTGTGTGTATATATATATATATATATGGATGCAGTGAGGTAATATTTATAACTGTATATCAAATAATATGACTTCCTCACAGGTTTTATATTCAAATTTTCCACACACAGGAGAAGATAATATGTATATCATTGTACTGAATCTTTAGTATGACATTAGGAAAAAGGTGCCCATGATCTTTTTCATTCTACAGATGAGGAAGATGAGGTTCATGGAAGCTAGGCAAATGCATCAAATTCACAGAGTAATTAAACAAACGAGCCAAAATTGAAATAATATTTCATTCACTGAGTGTGCATTTCAGCACTTGATGACTATTCGTTGAAAGGGATTATGGAGTTTTAATCTTCAGACAGCTTACTTCTTGACAGTCACAGAATGATTCTCTTGGGGTGAATTCATAAACATTCAACATGTAAAAATTAGGAAATCTTTTTTACCATAGTACTTCGGTCATCCCTTTGGAAGAACTGTCTGGTTGAACACCAACAGGAGAGAGCGGGAGTGCGCTTCATCAATTGCCTTTGGTCATTGCTTTGTTTTTTTCCTTGAATGACGATCACGTTCTGATTAAGGAGAACCTTGCTGGTGGCCTCAAAGTACGATTGCAGGGGAGGTTGGCCACAGAACCACTAGTCAATATGAAATGCACACACATGGGAGACAGCTCCCTTCTCACCAACTGCTCCCATCATCTGACTTGAGGGAGTCTTTGATTCACTAATAACACAGTTTTGGCACCCAAAACTTAGCCGTGAGTGCAAGGTAAAGAAAGCTCTTATTTTTATGTTCTTCACATTAAATAAAAATGAGGGAATTGTATGAAACTCTGTGTTCTACTTTGCTGGTTTATTTTCTTATTGTCACATGTAGAACTGAGTGTTAATTGGGCTGTCTTTTAAACAACAGAATATAGTTTGACAAATACCTAAAATAATTGAGGTTTCTATACTTTTGTCAATTTCCCTGAGATTATTGTATATCAAGTAAAGAAACATAAGTCAACACTAATTTCACAATATTCCTACTATCACCTGGAACTGTAAAAAAAAAAAGTGTATTTTATATAGGAAAACTACTAAGTGAAAATGCTTGAAAATTCTGAAAAAAGGAAAAAGTACTAATTCCAAATTATGACCAAACCAAGTAATTTATAACAACATTTTAGCTGTTGCTATTTTTTTATGCTGCTCAGATTTTTTTTTATGCTCCTGCAATTCTTTCAGTCTAAGCTACATGTGTAGCTTCCTATTTTTGTTTGAAAGTTTAAAGCTTCAAAACTGTCCACTTTCTTATTTGAGTACAAGGCTGTTTTAATTCAAAATCTATAATTAAGTGAATAATTTTGAATAAAAACTCCGTCAGATCACAGTCAATAAACATGCTATTCTCTTCTTTGAACTCTCTGCCCCAAATTTGGATTCAGAAAATTAGTTTGTCAAAAATGTAGACTGTCCTAACAAAGTTTGAAATAGTGTTTGTTTTCATATAAGTGTGAGTAGCTAAGGGAAAATCAGAATACCATTTTTTTATTTGCCCACTCACTGTGCTTTCAAAAAGTCCCACTGTGTCATTCAAAATTAAACCTTTGTCATCTTTATAATGGGCTTTTGTCCTTTGACCCACTTGTCAGTTATTCAGTGAGAAACATTGTGTGGTGCAGTTTCAGCATCTGGAATTTGAGAATGTAACCTTTAAATTGTTGCTATGCTTACATACTTTAAGTACAGTTGAAAGCCCTTGAGACTTTTTCATTTCCAAAAGTGTTTATCAAGTTTGCAAACTTGGGTTAGTTCTAAAATGGTGATTTCTTTGGAAAATTTTTAAGGGATTCTGTATCCTGAATAAGTGACAAATTATAGCACTTTCAAAACTGGAAATAATTGTTATTTTATTTCTAAAAATTAAAATAAATCATGGAATAATATCAAACAACATTTCACAAAGTTCATTTTATAGAGCCATATGTCTCATGAGTAAGTAACGACTTTTATATAGTCTGTGTTTGTTTCTTGTGTCCTTTTAATGTGTGTGCTGCTAGCATATTTCTTAAATGAAAATTTTAATATTTCTTTATTCATGACCAAAAAAGATATTATGATTTGTCTTAACAGCGTTTCCTTACCAGGTAGATATTCTGAAATATTTGCATCAAGTAACAATCAAATGCACGCAAAGCATGAGCTCTAAGATCCTTTGCTCGGTTTTCAAAGCTGCACTGATAATGCCACAAGGCAGGTACCTTTGTTAGGTAACGTATGCACTGTTAAATTCTCCTCATGTGAGTCAAGGTCTAGATAGCTGGCTAAGGTTACCTCTTAACAAACCAACAGAAACTGGGATGCCAGTTTTGGATTCATCAGCTTCCACCTGTTTATAAGACAAGCATGACAGATGGCCCTCCGAATAGGCTATGTGGCTGCAGTCAAGACCATGTGTGGCATGTAAGTGTTCTCTGAATGCATGCACTAAAAAATGCTTGTCAGGAGAGTTTTGAGAGGGTTCTGTGAGGAAGCAGGTCAGAACCTGGGTCAAGCCATGTCCAAGACTCGCTTTACAGTTGTTACAATTTTAACTGAAAAGATATACAGAAAGGTAAGTAAGAAGTTTAAAGAATAATGAGCTGCTTTATGATGTTTTGTTACATAAATGCACTATGTAATGTCTAGACAGGGTAAATATATCTATCTACCTCTTCAAACATTTAATATTTCTTTCCCGTAAAATCATCCAAAATTCTATTTTCTCCTTCTGTTAAAGAAGAATATAGGGTGTATAATCTATCTGAATGCACGATTACTTCCCAGAATGTATTATTCCTATTTAGCTACAACTTAATATATCCCTCATCAATCTTTTTCAGTCTCCCTTCCCGCTTCCCTTCTCAGCCTGCAACAATTTCCATTTAAATTTCCATAAGTTTATTACTTTCTTTTTGAGATTCCACATCGAATTGGGGTCATGCAATAGTTAAATTTCTATGCTTGACTTAATGCATAACATAATGACCTTCAGCTCCATCTGCTGTAGCAGATGAGATATGATTTCATCTGTTTTTAGCTGAATAGTATTCCACTAGACATATCTTCTTTATCACTCGTTGCTCACGCTGGTCACATTTCTTCACTGTTTGGAGTTTTAGTGCTATAATAATGTCTCTTTGACATCAACAACATTTGCTTGTGAGGATGCATCCTTGATACACAGATTTAGTTTCCCTTGGAGGTAAGCAAATTAATGAGACTAGTGATCATACAAGTCTATTTAGGTCTACTGCCCATATCCAATTGAATTATTTATTTATTTATCCATTGCTATTGTCTTAGTTGGTTTTCTTAGATATTCTAGATATTAGTCCCTACAGAAGTGTAACTTTCAAATATTTTCTCCCAACCTGTAGGTTGTCTCTGCACACTGTTGATGGTTTCTTTTCATGTACAAATGCTCTTAGCGTGATGAAATCCCATTTGTCTAATTTTTCTTTTGTTTATTATGCTCTTGGTACCTGTCCAAAAATTCCTTACCTTTTTCCTACCTTCCAACCACATGAAAATAAATGAATATACATTTTTTTTAAAAAAAGCCCATATTTGCTATATAGTGATTGATAGCTGTATTGTCTCTATAAAGAATTGCTTTCTATTACATTTTGGTTCCAGAACATGTGGGGTTTTTGTAGTAATAGCCAGCTAAGCTTCTGACAAAAACACTCTCATTGCACCTTCTGTAGTTTTGTTGAAGCTCTGAAAACTCACAAGTTGACATTCATCACCCCTACATTTTGACACCGATAACTTTGAAACTTTTCTTGTGTTACCTAGAAGTGTTCACGTATTTCTAACGATGGTGAAAAATTGCCAATCAGATATGTGTAAGGGGAGAAAGTCTCTGGCTGGAAGATGTTTCCAGAAAAAGAGATATAGCATCATTATTTCAGAGATATGACCTTCCTCGGCAGCTTTACTAATTATACGCTCGAATAAGAACTTTTGCACACTGAAGACTAGACCATCAGGATTTATGCTTTTTCCCATTTTTAGAAAGCAAGTATTCATTGCACTACAAAAGGCAGAATTGAAACCTATGGGATTGGAAAAAAAAGGCATTTGAATATACCAATTCCCATTGTTAGTAAATAACGGTGGCAGTAATTATGGGCCATGCATGCTCTCAGACATACTTGGGAAAAATATCACCTTCAGCTCTACTCGCCACAGTCATGCCCTCCTTAGGAAACAACAGGTTGAGTTTGAACAAAATTCATCTTAAGAGCCAGGACATGTGCTTATTGCATTTCAAACTGCTGAAAACCTTTTCCAAGAATCTCTTTCTAAAGGAAAATACAGGCAACCACCAATGAATTGATTTTTAACATCAGTCAGTCTAATCATATACATCTTTAGTCCTTGGTAACAGACACTGAAAGGAAATAAACATGAAGTAAAAACATAAACAGCCTTTTCACGTCTACTATTTATGAACTCCTCTAAATAATTGCATAGAAAGTTGTGCTCTTAGGGATTAGTGCTGTGGTATAGGGGATTGGCATTGGCAAGCCTATTTGGGTGCCAGCGTAAATCCTGGCTGCTCTACTTCTGATCAAGTTTTCTGCTAACATGACTGAGAAAGCAACAGAAAATGGTTTAAGTTCTTACACTTCTGAATCCATATGGGAGACCCAAAAGCCACTGACCCTTGACTTCAGACTAGCCCAGCTCTGACCCTTGCAGTCAGCTGTGGAGTGAACCTGTGAATGGATGTACTACTAGCTTCTTTCTACTATTTTAGTAATTTTCACAGATGTGCATTACCTGGATGACTTGCATCTTGGAGAAAAATCTGTGCCACAAAAATACAGAAAGAAAAGACAAAGGGCAAATGTAGGATTTGCTTTGCAGTACACAAGTTCTCAACATTTTCAGGAATGCAAACATCAGTTACTTGGCTGGGTTTTATTATGGTTTGCACTGGTCTTAGTCATGGTATCTTGGGACCAGTTTATCTTAGTTTCAGAGGCAGATGAATGATTCTTCTTACATGTATTTTTGAGTTTGCTGAGTTTCCAGCATACAATACATGTACTTAGATACTGATTGTGGCGCCAAATACCAAGTATTTTGAATTTACCCTGTGCCAACATATTTATTCATTTAAACTTCACAACATCTCTATGAGATAGACATCATTTATATTGTCAATTTTTCGAATGTTAGGAACAAGACACAAACAAGAGAAAGTGTGTGTCAACAGTCAGGAAGTTTGCGAGAGGCTTGTTATTTATAACGTGTGTTCTGGCTCATGACATTTCTTGCACCATCCTAATAACATCTACTGATGTCTGCTCAATCTTTCTGACCTGAGCCCAAGTTATCTCTTACCTGTATCTTGTATCAAACACTAAGGACATTCTTATTTACGATCAGACAACGAGTTCATTGTTCATATTCATCTTCAGCTACAGTGACGTTTGAATTCTTGTAACTTCAGTAACAGGGCCTGCTTCATGGCAGTGACTCAGCTGGGTACAATGTTTACAATAGGAAACCCAAAAAGTAAAATCCTTACTGTTCGGGGTTCTTGTCTCAAATACTGGGCATCACAGAGCCTCAGGTTTGTAGATTATGTATTAGAAGCATGTGGAAACTTTTATGCACTTCTGAGTCTCAGAGCACAAGCTAGAATGACTCAATTAGAACAATTCAATCTGAATCTCCAGGAGTGGGACCCAGGATTACTCATTTTTCAAAGGTCCCAGATGATTTCATATGTAGTCAAGGTTGAGAACACATTGCTTCTGTCCTATCGATAAGACAAACAATGTATTACAAGAAAACATATAGGGACAAAATGTATCATGAATTATAAAAAAAAAGGAGTGAGTGTGATGAGAGGTTGTTAACAGGTTTGTGATGCATGTCAAAGGAAAATCTCCCTGGAGAAGCAGCAGCTAAGTTTATGAGAAAATGATGAACAGAAGTGCATAAGATGAAGTCATTCATGTGACCATTCCAGAAAGAAATGTGCATGTGAAAGGTAAGACTCTAATGTGTTCCAAGACCAGACAAGACCATTCTCACTGGACAGGAATGCAGCAGGAAAAGTGTGTGTGTGTCTATATATATATATAAATATGTATATGATTCTAATATGTGATCAATAAGCCTGAGACAAGCACCCAGGACAGTAAGGACTTTAATTCTTGGGTTTTCTATTGTATACTCTCTTGTACATATACATATATAAATTATATACATATATATATATAAAGAATATGTAGAATATCTATAACCAGTTCTGATCCTTTTTAACAACTTATTTCTATCCTATAACACTGATCTTGGGGGATATATATATCTAGTATACTTATATATCATATATATATAAAAGTTTTAATTTAATTATATATATATATATTATATAAACTTGCTTTGGCTTTCTAAATTTTCTCTATGAAATAAGCTTTCTGAGACCTAATGGCCAGCAGGTTCTGGCAAGATCAGCACAACCAAAAGCCTAATTATTTAGGGTACCTGCTGTTTCCATGATCCTGGGAACTGTTCAACCAGAAGTGGGAAAAAGGTTGTGCAGACAACCATGCAACCACAGCAGGGCATCACAGAGGTGGAGAGTGGTGAGCCAGGAGCTGGGGCTTTGGAGACCACGGTGAAAGCCTAGCACAAAAGCCCAGGCCTGAAACGTCTGGAGGGAGTGGCACAAGTGACTGCCAACAAAGAACCGGCTACCAAACACCATAAGTAAAATCGAACCGTAGACTTATGGGTGATATAGCTTAGAAATTTGCGCTAACAATAAGCACTTGCTAAACAGAACTACAATAATTAAGAGATAAAGAAAAGACAGAGACACAATGAATATTATTGAAGACTCCCTTGCGAAGGAGCAAAGGCTTTTGCCAAACTCAGTGTTAACTGAGGACTACATCGAGAAAACAGGGGATACAGAATTCAGAAAACTCATTATAAAGCTTCTTATCAACGGCAAAAAGCCCATGCAGGAGTCCAAGGAATTTAAGCAATATGTCACACAGGAAATAGCAACACTGAAGTAAAATCAAGCAGAATTATTGGAAATAAAGGACACAATAGAGCAAATTAAAATTCAGTGCAAAGCTTCAATAATAGAATGAGTAAGGCAGAAGAAAGCATCTCAGGATTGCAAGATATTTCTTGACACAATTATCGAACAATCCAAAAGCTGGAAGTAGAGCTGGGTCAAACTAAAAAAAGTTTTCAAGAATTAAGAGACACTATTAAAAGGCCAATTATAAGAGTTATGTAAGTTCTATAAGGTGCAGAAAGGAAAACTCTGTTTAAAAATGTATTCGATGAATTAATAAAGAAAAACTTCCCTAATCTGGAGAAAGAATTAGGAAACAGAATATAGGATGAACACAGAACTCCCAATAGGGTTAACCAAAACAATCTTCACCATGAAACATGATAATCAAGCTATCTTTAGTTAAACATAAGGAAACTGTACATCAGAATTTTAAAAAAGCAAATAACATAGAGGAATGGTAATCAGACTCACAGCTGACCTCTCAAAGGAAACTGTATAGGCCAAAAAAAAAAAAAAGTTTTCACCCCAAAATAATTTACCCAGCAAAGCTTTCCTTTGTCTTTGAAAATTGAAATAAAATTCTTCCACAGTAAAGCTAAAATAATATGCTTCTTTCAAACCCACCCTACAAATGATACTTAGAGATGTTCTCTTGACAGAGAAGAGGAATAGATCCTACAAAAAACAAAGGCAAATGTTAAGAACATCCCAGTAAAATGACAACAGAAGACTAAATCAAACAATGAATAACCCATTGCTAAAATGACAATTCTCTTCTCTCAAGACTGATTTCATTATAGAGACAGATTATGTAAATTAGCAAAAAAATCTGCATGCATCTGGTTCTAATCTGTTTGCTTGTTGCGCTATGGACAGCCTAATATTTCTAGAATAGAACCTGGAGACAAGACAGATTTAATAGACACTAGAGCTGATCTGATATTCACAATTATATAAAAATATTTGTTTTTCAGCATTATGCACATGATTCTAAGATACTGAGCTCAACATATCATAAAAGCATCTATGAAATATTCATGCAACTTGCCATAAGCATACCTGCTTGTTCCTTTAGCAGGTGTTACAAGTTCGCCTCGGTAATTTCTGACACGGTGTCTTTGAAAAAGATGGTACTCTATTATTTAAGAATATTTTAGATCTAATCAAAATAGTTGAGCTTATTTTTCATATTTTGTCATAATTTTTAATATACTATTTGGTTGTGATTTTAACTATTTTAAATCCTTATTACCCTAGTTAAATATTTAGTCACTTTAAAGGGTAGTTTAAAAACAAAAACAAGAACAAAAAAACATAAAATTGGGCCTGCCGCAATAAAGGGGTTAAAGTCCTCGCCTTGCACATGCCAGGATCCCATATGGGCACCGGTTCTAATACCAGTGACCCCACTTCTCATCCAGCTCCCTGCTTGTGGCCTGGGAAGGCAGTTGAGGACGCCCCAAAGTTTTGGGACCCTGCACCCACCTGGGAGACCTGGAAGAGCTCTTGGCTTCAGATTGGCTCAGCTCTAGCCGTTGCAGCTGCTTGGGGAGTGAACCAACAGACAGAAGATCTTCCTCTGTGTCTCTCCTCCTCTTTGTATATCTGCCTTTCCAATGAAAATAAATAAATCTTTAAAAGCAAAAAAAAAAAAAAAACCATAAGATTAACACAAAGAGATTG
This sequence comes from Ochotona curzoniae, assembly GCF_017591425.1. Classification (NCBI taxonomy): domain Eukaryota; kingdom Metazoa; phylum Chordata; class Mammalia; order Lagomorpha; family Ochotonidae; genus Ochotona; species Ochotona curzoniae. The sequence goes on from NW_024466502.1 coordinate 15,629,276, forward strand.
TTACATTCATTACACAAGTATCAGTGAATCCATCATTTGACAAAATGTGAACTTGCTGTTTTCTTTTTTTTTTTTACTTTTTTAAAAATTATATTTTGACAATCTTTACATAGTTAATTGGGGTAAAAAGGTTCAAGGGCTATAGCAAAGTGGATAAGACTATTATTTCCATATTGTTTCCTTCATGTTTAAAGGGGGGTATTAAGGGAGAAGGCCCACCCAATTTCCCAGCCTCCCCAGGTCCCGCATGAAGGGTATGCTCTGAAGTTCTTGCTCAAGTGGTTTTGATAGTTCACCAGTGAATGAATCGCTGTCAGTATTGCCACTCCAAGCACTATAAGGTCTTTGAAGAATCCACTGATTGACCTAGTCCATCATAGAGTCTCCGTTTGCCCTGTATTTCACTGCCAACATAGAGCTGAGAAGGCTGATTGACCTGTTCTGTCTTCTCTCTTTTCTTCGTTAGGGTTCTGAGTCCAGCATTTCGATTGGGGAAATTTCAAAAGAAACTTTGTCTGAAGTGTTCTCAGACCAGATTCTTGTATGTACTAGGAGGTACAGGGCCCAGCTCAGTCCACGGCCCCGATCAGCTGGTGGTTGCAATCGCTGGGTTGGTTCTATTTTCAGCCTCGACTTCCACTGGAAGCAATGGGTGTTGCAGTCCAGCCTGGTTCTGCCCAGCACATACTTGGCCCTTGCATAAACCAGTGGGAGCTGCAGCCTAGTTGGAGCGACCCACAATAACCCCCACCAGGCCCACCCCCTACCCTGGTTTGCCAGTATGTGTAGCAGTAGTCCAGTCTGTCCCACACCCCATTCCACTCCAGCCCCTGTCCTGGTTTTTGTGCCATCCCATAGAAGTGGTAATCCAAGAGGGAGGAGCCCACTGTTTCCCTCCCAGGCCTCTCCCACTCCCAGATTATGCACTCTCCAGATAGTTCTATGGTTTGACTTGACAGAACTAGCCCCCAGTGCCAGCTTCTGCCAGCTGAGCTTCTTTCCTGGTTCTCACGCGTGCTGGTTGGGTGCTGCAGTCACTTCACATTTAATGTCAGTCTTCAGATGTGGAGCTCTAGAATCTTTTATACAATGTCTAGGAAAGTATTTACTCCAATGCCTGGAAGCATTGTATAAGTTTCTGTCATATGCTTACATTTAGAGCCATGTCTAAATAGGAAAATAAGGACTTCTCAGTGTGTAAAGCAAAATGTACTTTATAAAATCCAAAATCAAATGCAGTATTTTGACTGTCAATAAATGTGAGGTTTCTACTTATTTCTTCACTAACATATCACCTTACTTCCTAATCACATCTTTATTACAAGTTCATATGAATTAAATATATCACTGGGAATTTCATTTTTATTTATCATCGGTCTATAGAGACAACAGAAGTTACTAAAAATTTCCAGTTAGCCAATTTTGATTTCAAATTTTAAAACAATATTTCTCTAATTTGACAAGTTGTTGACTTTTTTTTTTTGTATTTTCATAGCTCAGAACCAGTTTACTTTTACACATTGATTAAGTATGTGATTGTTATGTAAGTTACACATCTAATACATTAGAACATGTTGAATGGGGAGCAAAATATTCATAATACAAACTTTCAGAGACAACATGACAGAGCAAGTGAGAGAGAAAAAGAATTTTCCATTCAGAGGATACTCCTCCATTACATCTGTGACAGCTGGTGCTGAGCCAGGTCAAATCCAGGAGCCAGGAACTCTCTCCTAGTCATCCACATGAGTGGCAGCTATCCAAGTATTCAGACTATTATCAGTTGGTTTCCATGGTGAATTCACAGGAAGTCAGATCAGAAGGGGAACAAACTGTACTCCAACTGGAACTCGAATAAGGTACGCCAGCATCACAAACAACTATTCAACTTGTTGTGTTATAAGGCATATACTGGAAGTATTGGCATTGACGCATTCTTTGTGGTTACGTTAGAAATTTAAATCCCCTTAATGACTGCTCCACAGTCACAGTCACAGTGAATAGAAACAGGTAAATCAACCAAAGGCAAAAAGCAGGTAGGAACAAAAGCAGATAGAAATATTTATTAATTCTGTTGCTTTAAAAATGAAGCTATTTCATTATAAAAGCTGTTTGGAAAATACTTACAAATATCAAAAGCCTGTTTTCAAAGTTCACTGAGATAAAACAGGTTATTTGTGATATTGGGAAAGGAGTGTTTATGTGTTTGTGAGCTTTATTTATATATTTGAGTGAGTGAGGTAGAGAGAGAGATTAAGAGACAACTTCCATATTCTGGTTCATTCCCCAAATATTTGTAGGACCAGTGCTTGGTTAAGGTTGGACATGGGAGCTGGGAATGCAATCCAGGTTTCAAATCTATGTGGCAGGTGGGGATGCAATTACTTGAGCTATTATCAACTTTCCTGACCTCCATTAGTCAGAACATGGACCAGGAATGAAACCCAACCACTTTGATGTGAGTTATGGACATCTTATCTGTGAAACTGAAAGCCCAGTGCCAGTTGTGTAAATTTTTAGATCAGTGACTAGATAGTTGACAGGAAGAAGAGATTATTCAAATTACTGTTAGCATTGACCAAGTGGGTTATTTATTTATTTATTTATTTATTTATTTTGGAAAGGCAGATTCTACAAAGAAAAGGAGAGACAGAGAGAAAGATTATCCATTTGCTGGTTCACTCGCCAAATGACCGCAATGTCTGGAGGATTAGCTAATCGAGCCATGGTGCCAGTCACAAGGCTGGTTATTAATAATAACCTAATTAATTTTACCGGGTTAGACTAAGAATTTTTGAAATATTGGTATTGTAATTTTTTCATAAATCATCTGTAATGTATGTCATCCTTGATAACATCTTGGATGCAATGTGGTACAGCGATTTATAATCTTCTTGCTTAAAATAGGAGGGAAGGTCTCCAAAAAGTTTACAAGGATGCATTTTATGTGTGAAAATAGTGTTACTGTTTGAATTCAATTTTTCCAACACTCAAAATATTATTTATCATGTGATGGAAAAGATAGAAGTAGAGAAAGATACAGATGGAGAAAGAGACAAAGTGTATGTGTGTGTGTGTGTGTGTGTATGTGAGAGAGAGAGAGATGGGGGGTAGATTCTAACTATTGATTCAAAGGGCTAAGGTTGGGCCAGAGTCAGGAATTGGGAGTTTAATCAGGTCTCCTGGTTGAACACAGGAACCACATTACTTGAGCCATCATTTCTGTCAACATTAGCAGGAAGCTATGAGCACTGTGATGTCAGACACAAATATTTTAAATTCTAGGGTAAATGCCTACTCCCTTTACAAACTTTTCAAAATACCCAATATGTAATTAACAACCACTGACAACAAAACAGCAACAACCGTCCCAGAAACCAATGAACGAATTTCCATTTACACTCTCCTTTTAGCTATTTCAATCATTTTGGATGTTTTCTAACATACTCAAGCTTGGGAAGTGTAACACTGAACTGGGTTCTAGAGAAAAAACACCTGGATTTCTAAATCCTATATTCCTCATTGTTAGAATAGAATGACTAGTATTTTCCATGGTTATTTTTTAGATACTAGAAGAGATTATATGTGTAAATTGGTTAATATGGTACCTAGCAGAAGAATGCACTCACTAAAATATGGAGCGGTTATTAGCAAGCAATGACAGAATCTCACTTCTGAGTCTCAAGCTTGCAATTTGTTGCATCCATAAATACTGAGGAAAATCTCAGTAGGTGAAAATGAATTCAACAAATTTGAAAAGCCACAGTTTAAATAAGTTATCTCTATTTTCTTCCACTCTGGAAGACACTGGAGTATGTCGCTAGTACTTGGGTATCAGGAATCTCATGTCAGACTCTGAGATGAGAGCCACCATGTGGTGCCTCTCAGGTGCATTACGAGGAAGCTGTATCAAAAGCAGAGGAGAGATGTGACAATGTGGCGTCCCCAAGGTGGCTTAAGCAGTTGTGCCACAATGACCACCCTGCTTTTCACTTTTTGAAAATGAAAAGCATATTTGAAAAAAATGTTCCTCCCAATTTTCAGTTTCCAGAATTCAAAACTTCATTATGTAATCAACTCCCAACTTTTTGTTCCCTTTAATGGTCTATGTTACTAACTGTAATTTGTGAGCCATTTTTATGCTTTCAGTAAGAGTAATTCAATTTACCCTTGTGCGGAATGCATAATTTAGGCTACAGATAACACATTGTACAAAACTGTGATTTCTGGAATCTGAGGGAGATGGTAAGGAGAACAGGTAAGTCATCTACAGGCATAGTGACTATTCAATGTGCATTTTTTAGTACCTACTGTCAGGGTGATAAGACTACAACATAGAAAAAAATAAAAATGCCTGCCCTTATGGATTCCGCAGTCTAGTGGAAAGTTTGATATATTGTTACACTCCATGTGTAAAAAAGCAGATTTTTGCTTGTGTGGTTTCCCTTACACGCAGAGACAACACCTGCCTGGATTAGTCCTTTTAGAGATCTTGTCATTGTTATGTTTTACCATGATTTTTTGGAAGTGAGATTAAGAGTAAATGACACTTCTTGCCTTAGTTGATACTGTAAATATAACACATACATAAATCCTGTGGTGTATTTATATCATTTTATTTTTCTTCCCTTATGTCATCACTTATATATCATAGCCTAATATGTTTAGCCAGCTTTCTACCATTATAAAACACATATAAGACAAGTTCTTTTTTTTACTGTAATATAGTTTTATTATTATTATTTCTTTATTTTATGGCACAGGTTAATAGGCATTGGGCTTTCCCTTCCCCCTCCCCCATTGTTCTCTCCAGTCTTTCAAGAACACATCATATTGCTACTGAGGTGTCTGCTAACACTGTAGGGGCCGATCTATCATTCTGCTGTAAGAGCATCCTTGTATTGCAAGTACGGGGATATACTTTCTGTTTCTGCCTATGGACATATTGATTTCCAAAAGAAAGACGTTTATCTTGGACAGCAGTTTGGGGATTCACATTCTAAGATCTGGGAGCCCCCATAGATTTTGCATTTAGTGATACAGCAGTGAATGGCCGTGGCAGAGCACTTGTGGAGCAAGTGTCAGTTGGCTAAGCAGGAAGCGCACAGAGCCATGAGGCCTTTATCAGGTTTTTAGAGCCAGCCCTCTTGAAAAAGCTGTCTTCCAAAAGCACACCTCTTGAATACCAAATTTGGATCAAGTCTCTGTCTTCTTTGTACCATCAATCCATGACTTTGGGACTTAATTGCCATATATATCCAAATCATAGCACTTGATATGAGGCATATAGAACTGCATTTAGCAGCACTGTGTGTATAAAGTTAGTTAATTCCATATTTTACGTTGCAATTTTGGTTTTATCACTTTCTAGCTTGTTAACCTTGAACAATTTAGTTAAGATACATATCTTAGTTGTCTTGTTTGTGAAATAAAAAAATAATTGGGATTTATTATCTTTAACATTTGAATATTAAATGATATGATAAATAGCAGAATGTCTATAATAGACATATTGTAGATAAATATTAGTTACTCTGTTAATTTCAATACACTGTGCAGTAATAATGATGTAAATCTTCTACTGATGTTTTTAAAATTCTGGCTATAACTTAATCATAATTAAACTATGCCTTACTATTACTTCTACAAAACTCATGTGCAGGTTTTCATTCACACAATATGGACAATCAAGTACTAGTTTTTCAATACTTTTTTCAAGGTGATAATTTCTAGTTATGTAAATAAGGAAGGGCAGTTAGTCTCCTGATTTTCACCGATAAACCTAGACTTTTAAAAAGTAAAACTCTGGTTGCTGTTCAAATATCAGCAGAATTTCTTAGCATAATATCCAGCCAATAGTAGGTGCACAGTAATTTCTTTCATTACAGGCAATGTCAGAGGAGATGCACATTTTAATGTTATAGCACAGTAAAAATCATGAGTAAAATAAATAAATTTTCTCCTGTGTTAGTATACACCTTATTGTTAGTTTTATAACACATTCATATTCTATATCTTCTACCCGCAGGAACTATAATCTGCTGTTAATTCAATCATGAAGAGTAATAGTCAATATGATGGAAATGGGAAATCATTACCTAATTGTCAAGTAAGTCATTTGAGTAGAACAACTGTCATCAATCACAAGTTAAAAAGACTTCTTATGTGATAAAGAGGATTCCAGAATATTCTGAAGATACCCCAAGTGTCATTTTAAAAAAATGGGACTCTGAAAGGCAGAATTTCTCTGCATTCAAATGCACTGATTGGCACTGCCTGCTTGAAAGGGGCTAGGGGAAGACGGTGCCCTGATATTCACACGTGCAACCTCCCAGACATGTTGAGCATCTGTTGCTCTCACAGTTGAGAGTAAGGAGCTCTGACACCTTAAGTAAGATGGCCACAGGACAGAACCGGAGACCACTAGCCATGAGTATGGCAGACCAGTATGAAGCAAAGATTATGCTTGCTTATTTCATTGTACAACACTCTCGTAACAAACAGGCTGGAAAGATGAACTGGAATTTTGAGAAAGTTGAATAGGGTCACACTGCAGATTATTTTGAACACTCTGCTAAGAAAGTGTACAAATTTGGAGGTGACATTATTAAATAAATTTTACTAATATCATCAAGGGTCAAGAAAGAAATATCTGTTGATTTCCAGGCTTTTCCTTTCCTTGTAAAGATAGGTTTGTCATTTAATTCTTTTATAGATCAAAGGAAAATTGCTGTGTGGATATTTTCTTAAATGCAACAGCATTTTGAAATATTGATTTGTGATGAAAATGAACATCTGAATTTGTTCCCTGCTTGTAATATTTAGAATTTTACCCATGTTATCCTAGTAAGATACTTAACAGCAACAATGCTGCATATTTATTTTAAATGTTCTTAACAAATGAAAATTAAACCTTATTCCATGCATTTCTATGCTTTCTTTAGCATTCAGACAATAATTCCATTTAGATGCTATTATAAGGAGAAAAGAACAGTTTTCAATTTGAAATGAAAGACTGAATCTGTCTTGGATGCTTGCCTAATGCAGCAGAAATGTTTTTAGTCATTAATGTTCAAAACTAATGAAGTGAAGCTCATTCAAGAAAAGTTGTTTTAAATTGTTTGAAGCATAATACAGAAGTTTAGTAGAACATATTTATTTTAGTACAGATTAACATAGGGGATTATAGGAAGTAGAGAGAAACCCAAGACTGCGTTTGCAAACAGAAGGACCCAGAGTAATGATAAACAACCTGCAGGCAGCAAGACATTTTTCAGTTTTGAACATATGGATAATCATGTTTATTAAGCAAATTTTCTTACAGTAGTATAAGAAGATGCTTATGAATTGGTGGCATATATATATATGATTTATTCCCACGTTTCTACTTGAATATCTCATCAAATTAATAACCACAATCTGTAAGAACTATATAAATCAATCAGATGACATATTTGCCTTGTATACATTTTTGCACACCTGCCTGTTTTTGTGTGCAGGTACATTTATGTATGCTTACATGAGCAAGTCAGAGAATGTCTGACTTCCACCTAATGTAGTACTAGCACTGAGAAAAGCATGGTGAACAAGCTGCTCTGTGGTCAATTTCCTCATAGAACTTAGAGTCCTTAACGGACTTAGAGCTAATGATAATGCAATAGGAATATGTGGGATGATGCATCTTATAGAAACAGGGGGACATATTTTCTGAGACCAGGATGATTTCTGATATGATTTTAGGTTGGAATAAAGAATCAGTGGGACAGCACAGAAACAGTTTTGCATGAGGTTGTTGAGGATGGGAGAGGAATTGAATATAGAGGTCATGGCATCATCATAAGAGGGCACTTTAAGGAATAGGAGTCATCAAGCATGCTACCATTTAGATGAAAGAAAATTCTGGAAAGCTAATGGTGGGAAAATAAGCATATGCCAGATCCAGAGTGGGAAGTCTACTTGAGCCATGCTTAATTTCAGTCTTATTTTAAGGACAAGAGACAGTCCTGGAATGATTTTATGAAGGTTGGCACAGAAGATGGCATTGTGGGTTATGTGTTGATAGTAGACAACGGTTGGATGAGAAGGATTCATGAAGTGCTTAGTAAAATTAAGGGGTCTGTTCTAGCACGTGGTTGCCTGCCTCTGAAACAGCTCCATGTTCTGGTATGTGAGTTTGGGTCCTGGCTCTCTTCCTGATTCCTACTTCTTGTTAATATGCACCCTAGGAAGTAGCAGAAGATGGTTCAGATTGTTGGATCCCAGCCACTGATTTGGGAGACGCAGATAAAATTCTTAGCTGTGTACTATGGCCTGACTCAATCCCAGGCTTTTGGCCATTTGAGAGATGAACCAGCAGTTGAAGGACCTCTGCCTCCCTTGTTCTGTCTGTAATGCCAAACATGTAGTATGCTTCCAAATACTTGTTTATTTGTCAGGAATTATATATCAAGAGGTGAAAAAGAATTGTATGAAGTCTTAAATAGGTACTTATTGGAGGATATGCAATGAGATTTTCTTTGGGGAAAACATTAATAGTGTCATTCTCAGTATCTGAACATAGAACCACATAAACTTCTACTGCAAAACCAACCAGCCTGTTGCATATGTTTATGTTCTGAGAGGGAATTGTAATAAATACAAATATTTGGCACTTATCACTGTGAATTTACCACAAAGGCTGGATGGTTAATGTGCATATTGAATTCAGAAAAACCTCGGTATTAATTTCCTTTCTGTTACTTCCATGCCATCCTCAGGGAACTCTTTTAACTTCAGACTTCTTATTTTCAAAGTATAATTATGATAGCTTCAAAAGAGATAAAATATTTGAAACGGTATGCACCAAGTAGTATGTATTAGATGCAACCTATTTTCAAGGATTTAGCCCATTTCTCCTTGACCCAAAAGCATCTCTCATCATTAATACTGCATGGACTCAAGGCAGGTACTCCCAGACAGGCCTGAAAAGGCTCTGCTTCACTTCTGAGCTGTGCAGTCCTGCACCCTACTTTAGCTCCTCAGGCTTTACGATGCAGCAATGTTTTCTTGCATTCACAACTAAGAAGTACAGAGGACTCACACTCATAGGCCTCTTTCAGATCAAATGTCACAAGTACAGTCATGCTAGAGTGGGACTAAGAAACGAGTTGGTCTTTGTAAACAAACAAACAAACAAACCAGTTCAGCACCAACCACCTTTCTGTAGACTTTTGGTTTCTACAAAATTAAGCCACGTGTTTTTCCTCTGAATGACCCTGTTAGTGGATATTGTCAACGGACAGTACGCTCTGATAACTACAACATGGATCTGTTTGGTTGTGTTTAGTGGGGTGGTGGTAACGGCTGGGATGCCCTCATCAATACTTGCTAGTGATCAAGAGAGATAAAATGCCTGTGGGACCTTCATCAGTGGGATATAGGCAGTGAAAGAGAACAGAGAGCATATGTAAACAATTTTTAACAGTTTTGAAATGGACTGGATGCTATTAAAGCCATGCTAAGAAAGGAAAATTGGAGCCACGTGCTAAAAGGCGGTGTGACATGACCAGAGGGCTGCCGTGACAAGGTTGAGGGAGACTAAATGCCTCAAGTTGCTTTGTAAGCTGTAGTTTGAATATGGCTCAGGATCAATTGTAGCATAATGTCCAGGATGAGTGAAAGCTATGTCTCAGAATGTATCTAACATCAAGATTAGTTCATGTTAAAGAAGAAAGTCACATTTAAAGTTGCAGAGTGACTGCTCTGCTGGTTTGACTTTAAAGATTAATTTACTTTTATTTGAAAGGCAGCCTTTTTTTTTTTTTAAGAGAAAGGAGACTGAAACAGGAGTTTTCCCTCCACTGGTTCACTTCCCAGATGGCTACAATGGTCAGACAAGCCAATCCAATACCAGGAACCAGAAACTTCAAGATCTTGAGTCATCCTCCACTGCATTCGCAGGCCATGAGCAGCAGCTGGTTTGGAAATGGAGCAGCTGGGAATCTAACCAGTGCCCACCTGGTGTACATTCTTTTAAAGACTGCTTTGGGAGATAATTTGCCGACTTGCCCATTTGCATTAAGGCTCTTTTATACAGACTTTGAGCCTTTACTCACGTTCAGAAAGGATAATGGCTCTCTCACCATTTTTTAAAGGTCTCTATCCCAGCTTATTTTTCTCATGAAGCTACCAACATCCTTTTCATGTTCTTTCAACAGCACTTTGAGTTCTAAACTTTGTCACATCTGACACCAAGTCATGCCACTTGTCTTGTGATGTGATTTGGAGCTGTTTCATAGCCTCTATCTCTTCTGGCAGCAGAGTGTAAAGCTCTTTGCCAACATTTCTGGAGTTGGCACAGAGATAGTGACCTATCAGTTTTAGAATCAAACGCCTTCTTTATGAACAGCATGTGTTGGGGTTTGTAGACAACAATCTTGGCTTGCCCCTTGTAATTTCGACAAGTGAATGCATGAGACTGATGGGGATCGCTTATCCTTTGCTTCTGCTTGGGGGTGAAGTTTCTGCTCTGGGACGGGAGGTGGGAGCAGGCATGTCGAAGACCTTTATGCCACTTTTGCCCAGAATGGGGTTTTTGTAGCAAGAAGTGCAAGTAAACATGCAAATATCAGTAGTCCAACTTCCCTGAGCATGTATCATAGCTTTTAATTAGTTCATGCCTGAACCTCTTTGAATTGCAACTTCTGGTCCTCTGAAATGAGAGGGAGAGAGAAGAGCAAATGCTAATAAAATGTCAGAGAGTCTTGTATAAAAAGCTTCAGTAAATTTTCTTGAAAACATTTCTTCTTTTGCTGTGTGTCATTAGAACAGTTTCCAAGGACTTAATTTTTTGAAAACCAATTATGTTTGCTGCTTCACTGCAAAGTGGGTCACCAGAACTCCTGAGACTCTCTGGGAAGTCTTCTTGCACCTTATTATATATATTCCTGATGGTAAGATCATCACATTAACACTGATTTTAATTGAAGTCCTGTGCTGCTTTGTCTTATTTAATGTTTCCCCTGCTTTAGATGGTGTAATACATTTTTGTACTTTTTTCTTATCTATTCCATGTTTTTCTCCTTTTCTTCTCTGTGACTCTGAACCACTCTAAAGCTCTTGCTGCAACGTGTGATCTTGAAGGAGCTGGAGCAGGTCGGACTGACTTCTGAGCCGGTAAATGCTTCACTCTGACCATTACACACTTTCAATGAGGCACACTCCTCCAAGTGTGCTCTGCCTTTGTCACACTCAATCTATTTTTATGCTAGCTTGCTTTCTTTGAGTCCTGAGAGGGCTTATTAACATTTGTGCTTCACTCAGGGAAATAGTGAAAGATTTCAGGCTGAGACATCCAGAAATGTGTGCCTTATAAAAGCATATCCTTCATTTGCCTAAAGTCTTTTCTTGACTGCTTCTTTCAGTCATCTAAATTCTGTCTGATAGAGTTGGAATTTGCATTTGCATATCGTCAAAGAGTGAATATATCATGATAAACTGCACTTTGATTTATAGTAAATCCATCTGCCAGTTACTATGCACTGTTCATTATGTTTCCGTTTAATGTTAACGTATTGTTTGTACTGGCCTTATACCACTTGGTTGATAACTTGTAATGATTCCAAACAGTAAGTCATGTGAGTTCCGCAGCAATGAACTGGGCAAATCCACCATTCTGAAGAAGGCACCTGTACTTACTAAAGAGTCTAAACATGTTATGACTTACACTGCAACAGAAATCCCAGCCAATGTGAGTCACCTCAACTTGAAGGCTACTAAACTGTTGCCGTCATTGCATCTTTGTCACAGGCTCAACCCTTTTTGCTTTTATAGTCCTTATTCTCAAAATACCTCATATTCACCTTTATTGCTATGGAGGGAGTTTTCATCTGCCTGACACTGCTTTACTGTCAAAGCATTTTTCTTTTATCATCCCTCCACGGTCATCAATTCAAAAGGCTTAACTTATGCTTTTCAATTTAGCTAGAGACAAATTTTCACTTAAGGTGAAGCTAATTTACTACATTTGATCTTAGCCAAAAGGTTGAGAAGCAATGGTAAAGCTAGTCTAAATTACCAAATCAAGGGGTTCCAAAAATAGGTTGACTTAGACTTCAAGAAGGACTTTTCTTACAAATTTGGGGAAGTCAATTTTTAAATGGCTGCCTCTAGCTCTTGCATCTTCTATGAGTGGTGATTTGAGTCTCAGCATGTCCAGTTTTCATCCAGCTCCCTACTAATGCACCTGGGAAAGCAGTGGAGGATGGTCCAAGAGCTTGGGCCCCTGCTACAATTATGGAAGACCCAGAAAAACCTTGACGGCTCTGGATCAGCATGGCACAGTACCTGCAATCAGGGTCATTCATGGATTGAACCAATGGATGAAAGATTCTCTTTCTGACTCTACCTTTGAAATTAATTAAATAATTAACCGTTAATTTTTTATTTCAGTTACTTGCATTTACTAAAATCTAATGATTTCCACAGTGGTTGGACTAGCCTACAGTCCCATCAAAATCCAAGAGGGCACTTCTCTCCTCACATCCACAGTAGTAAATGTTGTTAGTAGATTTCTGAGTGTGGAAAAAAATCTCACTGGACTTATATAGAACCACAATAAGGTTTTTATTTGTATTTCCCTGATAGCTAGGGCGCTTGAGCATTTTTCATATGTCTACTAGCCATTTGAATTTGTTCTTTCGAAAGATGTCTGTTCATTTCCTTTGCTTATTTTTTATAGCATTGTTTGTCTTGCTGTTGTTGAGTTTCTGAAGCTGTGTAAATCCTGGGTGTTAGTTCCCTATCGGTTGTGCTATCTGCAAAGGTTTCCTTCCCTTCTCTTTGTATTGACTGTTTCCTTTGCTGTGCAGAAGTTTCTTAGTCTGATGCAGCCCCATTTGTTTATTTTAGCTTTAACTGCCTATGTTTAGGGAGACTTTTCTAAGAAGTTTTTTACCAATGCCTTTCTTTTTTAAAAGAAGAAAACCTCACCATCAGAAATATCCTGTGCCAATGGCTATAGAGAGGAGAAAGGCAAGGTGAGATGACAGGAAATACAACCATCATTCCTGATTTCAAATATTATAGCTCTTCCAAGCATTCGTATAATATATTTATGACAAACACCTATGAATGGATTGCAAATATTTTATATAATAACATATTTTAATTCCATTTTCCATTAACTATTTGAAATCTCATATTTGTCTATTTACTTTTTATGTCAACATGAATTGTTTTTAACATGTCTCAATTATTATTTCTAATGATTTCAAATAGTTTTAAAACCTTACCTCTGAAAACGTATTTGGAAGTACGAGTTATATATCAGAATATTGCTATTATTATTATATTCTGTTTGCTGAGGAAGTTTTGAAGGGGCTAAGTGCAAACAGTCTATGCTATGGGATCTAGGAGTTGGCAATGAGCTAAATGACTAACTCAAGACAATAATAGATGTTTTTAACTGTGCACATTTATAAAGAAAATGCAGAAAAACAAATGTCAGTAATCTAAGGCATGTTATAAAAAATCTCATTTAAAATCTAAGAACTGAGGTAATAGTGGTAAAAAGAAGAAGAGGATGCATTAGAATCAAAGCAAAAAAAAATGGAGCATTAAATGAAGTCAAGCTCTAAGTGAAGATGAAAGACTGAGGAGTTTAACTTCTACTTTGATCATGAGCTGTGGTTTGTTCAATTTCTGTAGTAAAATGAAGAATTACCTGAAATACTTGCTATGTGCTAAAATGTGTCAGCCAGGAAAACATAAACAAATCAAAGCAAGAAGGAACTATGCTAACTTGCAAACGTTGATGTATGCATCATCCAAAAGGCAGAATAGAGTCTCTATTGGGGAGGTGACATTTGACTTAGACTCCTTTGAGTGTGTTTTATATGCACAGCCAGTAAGCAATTGGATTCTGCTGCATTAATTTTTGAGATGAGTTTTAAAAATCACCTGTTATTCATAAATTTTTTCTGAACATTGTTTTTAATTAAAACTAATAAGAAGACAATATTCCAATCTACACAAGTGCCTTAGTTATGATAATTCAATATTACTGTTGATAATAATTACCTCTTTTTCTTCCCCCAAATAGCACTGAATATTGCTGTGGGGATATTGCCCCACGGCGTCATTATATTGATCCTTCAGGAAGCTTTCTGACATGTCTTTAATTTACATATGCATTTATATGCATATATATAAGTGCATATTTATATATGATAAACTTAAATTTTTATTGTGAAATGAAGGTATCAAATATCCTTTATTTTGCTTTATGTCCTGTCAAACAAAGACAAAAAGAGTCCATCACTCCAAACTAGCTCCAGAATAAAAACATTGTAAGAAAAATCCAGAAAATATATCCATTTAATTTTAACATAAACTTATTGGCAATTTTGAAGCAGCATTTTATTCTTCAAATATTTAGCATATTTCATGTGACAGTTTTCTGTTTCTTTTAATTCTTCCATATTTCACTAGTGATTTATCATTTATCCATGTTTATCAATACTTTCTCTAGTGTTCCTACCCACAAGTATTCAAAATACATTTATAATTATAGACAAATATGAAAACAAACTGCACACAACTGTTCCAAGCACATCATTTACTTACTAATGAGCTGTTTGGTTTTGCTTTCGTAGTACTAACCAACACTATTGTATTTAAAAAGCTGGAAAAAGCTGGAATGCAACTATGGCTCTTTTGAAATCTTGAAATCAAAGAAATGCCAGCTGAATGTTTCTAATGGCAGGCATCCACACACAGCTGTACCCATTAACTATGTGCTGACTCACCTGGGTTTCCTTGAGGAAGTGTACAAAAATTATTTTCCAAAGTACTGCATATTCTCAGCTATTCCGAAAGGTGATTTTCCACATAGGCTCAAGGCATTAAAAAACAAGGAAAATAGAATCACTTCTTCTTAATAATTCAGAACAATTTTGGGGGGTTGGGTTACCAGCCGAATCACCAAGACCCAAAAGATTCTTCATCTTGAGATCAAGAGCAGAACTCTGGTATTAATTATAGCAGCATTTCTGCTACTAAATGTGATTAATTTATAGTTTCCATAGGTGCTCCACCTAATATATTAGTTTCAGTAATTCTTCACATTTCACTTGACAATCTAGTGATTAGGGTGACTTTGTTTTTCTGTGGAGATATGTACTATCTCTGCACATTATGTACAAGGGAGTCATTTACTCAGCAAACATTTTGAGCTTTACCTAGGATTCATGCAATCCAGATACAGTTTAACTCCTTTAGTCTTTTTGTGAGTTGTGGTATCAATGTCAATACACATTGTGCCGTTGTGAAAAGCAGAAAAAAATCTTACCTCTTCTGTACTTGACAAAATTAGTAAAAGACCCATTTCAATTAATTATTGCTGTGAAGCAAGGCACCCAAACAATTAAGGCTAAAACCTTTACAGACATGTCATTTCCTGTGATTACATACATTGATTAGGGGATGCCTTGATTGGTTTACATGGAGAAAAAATTATGATGGTCTTTTCCACCAATCTGGATAGTTCCTTGAGCATCAGGTTTCATCTCTGTGTGTCTCTTTTCAAACAGCATTCAGCTGGCTTCCAGATACGGTGACGTTAGAGTGAGAGTGTAAGAGGACAAGCTTCGAAGCTGAAAAGCCTCTTGGGGCTTAGGTAATAGAACCTAGAAAAATGTTATTTCTGCCACATTCCAAGTTGTTCAAAGAATTACACAAGGGCAGCCAAGATTGAAGGTCAGGGAAATGAGAGAAATAGCAAAATGATGTTGCTGTATTTTCAGGTTTATAGCAGTGTTCTTCTGGGCTGACACAGTACCAGAGAGTATTGCTCATTTCAGAAGAAAAGGTACATTTTCTTCCAAATGCACACAGCCATACAGCAGAAAAGGAGAAGGAAAGCAGGAATTGGACTATGTTCTTTTGTTCAAGGCAAAACCTCCACAGTTCAACTATTCTGTGAAGGCCCAGCTTGTCTCCTTAGATTAATGTATTTGAGTGGGTATTTTAAGGAAGAGAACACTTAGAGAAAAAGAAAACTTGAGTCCCAAACATTTGGGTAAGAGAGAAGATAAATTATCTTTGTTTTGTGCTAGTCAGGTAATCTTTGAAATACTATTATCTGTATTTATAGCTGTCATATTTTCTTAACAAATTTAAAGTAGAACAGCAAAATGGGTATTCAGACTGTGATATATGATGAACAGTGGAATGAGATGAGACTGTTAAATCTTGTAAAAGGAATCTGAAGTGGTTCTGTAATATATGGCTTCACCTACATAAAATACTGTCATTAGAGAGAGTGATTACATTAATCTGTGCAGCACCACTGATGGTGAGAAATGCCAGTTGAATATATACCCAGTATTTCCCACAGTACATAGGACTGAACAAGTTGCTTTATGAAGGATTCCCTATGGATATTGATTGTGGTTCAATCCAAATTTTTTTCCAATTTTTTTTCCCTCCACATGGGGTAGCATTTCAAACTGTCATAGATTCGAAGATTGTTTGTGGAAGACAGAAATTTACCAACATTGTCATGTGAATGGGTCACCAGGTCATTTAAGTGGCTGAGATAATTATCTTAGTACACATTTGCACATTCAATAACTTTCTCTAGAAGAACTAGTAAGAATCTATCACAATCGGTAACTTTACGGAAGAATCAGGGGATCTGTTGGATAGGGGAGAGAATAAAAATAGTTTTCTAATATATCTTTTAGAGATTTCTGAATTTTGTACCATGAGCAGTTGCTACCTAATGCCAGCACATTTACCAAGTACTGTCAGAGGGTCCAGTGTGGCTTGGTAAGTTAACCTGTATCCCTTATCAGAGTACTGGGATTGATGTCCTGTCTCCGTTTACAATCTAGTTCCCTGCTAATGCGTACTCTGAGAGGAAACAGATGATGGTTTAAGTACTCAGTCCCTGTGTGCCTGTGCAAACACAGATGGCATTCTATTCCACTGGGTTCAGCCTGGCTTATTCCTGCATAGTGAAATCATTGGAGAAATTAACCAGTGATGAAAAATGGAGATCAGTAAATTTTTTTATTAAGTGGTCAAGCATTTCCACAAGTGAGGAGAAAAGGACTAGATTTTAGTTTGCAATATATTTTATTCCTGGTGTTTCCCAATCTGTACCTATGCAACCCCCAAGAGAAGGGGAAAGTTTGTCAACCGCACAGGAATACGAATCGAAATCCCTTCAGCCTTAGTGGTGAAAAGTTGATGCCGAGTCATTGTGTCCTGTAATAATTCCAGTGAACGAGTTTTTGGAACAGGTAGAAACCAGTGGGTAATCATGGATAATATTTTTCTATGCATAAAGCTAATTGGCATGCACGTGGCTTTGCTCTGTGACTGTAGCCTCAGTAGGTCGAATCTCTAATCACCTTTGTGGGTTGGTTACTGCCTCGTAAGTGGAGCTTTGTCTTTTAACATAGAAAATGAAGTAATGAAATGACAATTCATAGTTTTCAGATGGGAAAACAGAAAATATTCAGGTAAGAATAGATTTCTCAACTTAAAATTTCTCCCTAATTATCTCAATAATACATTGAAAGAGGAATAAAAGGTCAATATTTAAAAGATGCCCTGCAGAAAGGGAGGAGGAAGTCAGCTTCTTCTACTTAGCAGCCATTGTTAGAATTTATTAAAAGCCAGTTGAGAGGCTTAAATTTAAGTTTTCAGGAATCCTCATTAATCCAGATTTATTTTGCGCTCTTTAATTACCTCTCCTAATGTCTACTTACTGATTAAACGGATATGGTATGTAAACTGTTGACAACAGTATGGATAAAATGTCATGCACGCTAACAAATTACATACTCTGGTGGAAACTGATGGGCATGTGTCACTACACTTTCAAAATGTAGGAATTATTTCTGCAACTTCTGAACATACTCACACATCCAATCACTCATTCCATGCACTATAGTTTTCAGACATTATGTTTGCCAGAGTTAATATATAAATTTTTGAGTAGGTCAGAGATACACTGTTGTATGTACATTGTACTACAACATCTGGGGCAAATCAGACTAGCTGAACTCTGTGGAAGGATGAGAGATTATTAAAAGAAGTAACCTCAGAGACAGAGTTTGTGGATATCTTATCAAGCACTTTTTCTCTCTGCGCAACTAGATGTGCAATTTTTGGTAACGATGGGCAGAAGGAGTGATGGATGTGGGAATGGCAGCTGCGGGTGTGTATACGGGTATCATTTTGACCAGACTGAAAATTTCTGTCCACACTATTTGTACCTTATACTTTTTTAGTCGGGATACTGAGTGTGTAAGGAAATAATAGCATCATCCAAGTTAAATCACCTAATTTTCCCTGTGGATCTTATAATGTAATCACTTATTTGATGGAGACTTTGGATGCATATATGTATCTACATTGATCCAACATTAAAGCCAGTAGCAAAGAAAGAAAAAAGAAATCAGAAGTCAGACACAACCTGGGGGTTATAACACACAATGATCCATGACAGCCTTAAATGTGTTAGTACTGCCATTCTTCAGCTGTAACATATTCGTGTCTTTGCTTTCTCAGCTTTGATTATACAAGTACTACCACTACTAGTACCTACTTGAAAGGATTGCTGTAATAGTTACAAAAATAAAACACATAAGATGTTTAGTTTAATGTCTTTGTTCAACAAATATTAGGATTTTTATATTATTGCACAATAGCCAAAAACAGCATTTTAAAGATTTCAAACATCACTTTAAGTGAAAATTTCATAATTTGCTTAACTCTTCCTTTATCATTAGTTACTAAGTGCTTCTAAGTCTATGCTGTTCTTTGATAAGAATATTTTAACATTTATATGTTATTTTTTCTATTTTCCTTAGGTGCAGCTTCTGTTTTCGAATCATGAATTAATTTGGAGTCTTTTTCTTTTTATTTCTACATATTCAAAATACAATATGATTTTTTTCCTTAGAAGGAACCAATATTCTCATCTTTATTCATAAATTCATTCTCACTCCAAGCTGATAAATGTCATCATACAATTTTTATAAATATATCTTTTCTTTCCAGGATCATTATCTGTTGTGCCTTCCTGTATTTTCCTGACACTTTGTTCTATAGCAGTGCAGTAGGTCATCACATTTTGAAGGACAAGTTAATTTTATTTGGTAGTGCAACCTCATTATTTGTGTAATTACTCTCTTATAAACTTAAATTCAGTTTATCAAAAGTTCTAAAAATCTATCAACCAAATTTTAGAATAAAATCAATCCAACTCATACAATAAAAGGGGCACAAGCAGAAGCTTATAATTAGTACTATACATTATTACAATATTGATTTGTTCCCTTAATCTTTCAAGGGTTTTTGGATTTCCCAATAACAGTCTTTTGTCTTCAATCTTTAGTTAACTCATAAAAATCATGATAAAAATAAAGAAAAATAAGTATCTGAAATTATACTTTGCTACTGAAATAGTTTGTGTAAACTGGATTAGTATAATTTAACATTTTGTCTAGAATGGTCTTGTTATTTTAAGACATATGTGTCCTAAATCTCTTGGATTATTTAGGGGGCAGGGAGGAAGCTAACCATATCATCTAAAAAAACAATTTGGTTTGTTCTTATCTTTATATTTGTGATGTCTATCCCTGGAGTTACACTAGGAGGATGATTATTATAAAATAATTTCAAATATACCTTTTGGTGATTGATATTTTAGTAATAATTTTCAGAGCTATTTATAGTAAATAGGAGTATACACTTTTTAAAAAATTTTAAATTTTTTTTTAACTGATTAATTTTATTATTCCATGATACAGTTCCACAAGCTCCGGGGTTACCCTTCCTTACACCCCAAAGCCTGCCTACCCCCTGATTTCTGCATATCATTACAATAGTATAGCTCCTCATAATGACTCTTAATTCCATCATTCTGCTGTTTAAGTATATCCTGACACTGTATGCATGGACAATGCAGACTCCAGCATCCTATTGTCAAGATACATGTAACAATTTCATTGGTAATCCATTATTAATTTGGAAGTAGAGATGCACACTGCATTCTATCTTCACATCTGTGTGTAATAATCTCGACTACACAGTTAAATATATATCACTTTAAATGAAAAGCAATCAAACCAAACCCACAAGACAGGAAAATAGAAAATTTACAACATGAAGTTATATAACATCCTACCCAATGACCAATATATCACTGAAGAAATGAAAATGAACATCTAGGACCTCTCTGAAGCAACTGATGCTATTGTGTGACCACTGAGTCAGTGAGGAAATTAATAAGAAAAACAAAAACTTTTTGAATGAATGAAAATAAAAATAAAAATATCACAACCTATGAGATGCAGCAAAAACAATGTTGAAATAGCTATTGATTTTCTACTTTGCCTGAAGGTTGCCTTATATTAGAAAGAGCAGTGGTCTCTAGTTGGGACCATTCAGTTGTAAATGGTAGAATTTCATTCTTTTTAATGGCTGAGTAGTATTCCATGGAATAGATGTACCACAGTTCCCATACTAATTAGTATTGCATGGAGTAGTTTTCCGTGAGTTTCTACACTGAATAGAATTACATGAAGTAGTATTCCATTAGTATTTACTGAGTAGATGAACCACAGAGGACTATACTCTTAATTAAGCTATCCTTGCCTACGTTTTTACAGAATTAAGATCATAACAACCAGATAAAATGAGTGTTGCATGGTTAAAGTTTGGATTCCCTAGGAAGCAGAACCTGAGAGGAGGAGGTAGTTTCACTCATATATTGGGAGATGATTCCAAAGTAGGGGAAGTGATATAGCAGGAGAGACCAAGCAAACCATTTGCTCAAAGATGCTTTTAATGGACACGTTGTCTAATCCAAGACCCCATGAGCTGTACAGAATATCTCTCAATATTACCTGTCTGCAGTATGGTTAGCTGGATGAATTATCTGCTAGATCCCTTGTGCTACGGATTGAGGCTTGGCTCTGGTGTCGTTAACTGCCCAGCATTTCTAAGCTCCATTTGTGTGCACATCCCCATGTCAGAAAGGAAACAGTTGGGAGTAGGCACTTCAGGTAGGAGGTAGCCTGGATGTGAACAGAGTCGTACAGTGTCTGCTACTGCTCTCAGAGGTAGGAAGACAGCATTCTGACACAGGTGGACAAAAGCCTTGGCTCCCTCCTACTCCTTGTACTACTCAGACTTGCTGTTTCTGACTCAGGTGAATTTGTTACTGAACCTTCATACTTGAAGTTGCCCTTGACTCCTACTAAGTACAACATGCAAAAAATAGCAAGCTAAACTTTTACAACCGATTTAAGTTACAAGCTGTGCAGCTCATCTTTATTTCTCAATGTCCTGGCTAGCTTCTTTCTTACCTTTCAAGAGTATTTTTACTTATGTAGGTGGCTTTTACAATTGAGACTATTGTGTCCTTCCATCCTGAAAAGCTTGCATCCAATTCTTGACAGTTCACATTCACCTGTTATGAAAGTACTTCAGAGCTACTTCAGAATCTCCTTAGGACGTGTAAACACAACTTGTCAATATATTAACATCGCTAACAGGACATCTGTGCTTCAAGTGTGTCTGTGTGCTATTTCTAATATTCTTCTTCAGGTCTCATGATAGATATTTTAAATCTAGTCTGCTAGTCTATGATATGTAATTGATGAGTTTGAACCATTTGCATTCAGGGTTAATATAGAGAGGTAGTAATTTGGTCCTAGTATTTTAGCAACAGGTTGTTCATTGTTTGATTTAGTCTTCTTTTGTTGCATTGGGATGTTTTCCACATCTACCTTTGATTTTTGTGGGTGCTATTTCTTTTCTCTGTCAAGAGAACATCTTTAAGTATCATTTGTAGGGCAGGACTGGAAGTAGCAAATTCTCAGCTTTTTTTTTTTTCACCATGGAAATATTTTATTTCATTTTCAAAGCCAAAGGAAAGTTTTGCTGGGTAAATTATTCTGGGCTAAGATTTTTTTTTTTTTCTTTCTAGAATCTAAAATACATCACTCCATTCGCCTGTGGAGTTTCTTCTGAGAGGTCAGCAGTGAGTCTGATTGAGGTTCATCTATATGTTAATTGATTTTTCACATTCATATTTAAGGATCTTTTCCTTCTTGAACTTCCATAACTCTTATATTTGGCCTTTTAATAGTGTCACTTAATTATTGAATGCTTTTCTTAACCTGACTTCATTCTTCCTCCACCTTTTTGATTTCACCCCCATCAATGAAGGAAATGTCTTCCAATTCTGAGATGCTCACTTCTGTCTCACTGATTCTATTATTGAAGCTTTGCATTGGATTTTTAACTTGCTCCATTGTGTCCATTTCTAATAATTCAACTTGATTTTGTTTCAGTGTTGCTATTTCTTCTGTGACATATTCCTTAGATTCCTTGAACTTCTTTAAGTAGTTCTCATTATTAAGAAACTTTATAACACATTGAAAATTTATCCCATTTTGTTGATGCATTCCTCAGTTAATTCTGAGATTAACAAAGGTCTTTGCTCGTTTGCCGGGGAGTCTTCAGTAGTAGTCATTGTGCTTCTGTCTGTTCTTTTGCTCTTAGCCATTGCTGTTCTGGTTAGTAGATTCTTCTCATTAGAGACGATTTCTAAGCTGTGTCGCTCACTGGTCTACAGATCGATTTTACTGATTGCATTCAATGCCCAGTTCTTCATTCGTAGTCACTTGTGCCAATCACTCCAGTGAATTTCAGTCCCAGGCTCTTGCTCTAGGCTTCCTCCAAGGTCTCCTTAGCCCCAGCTTCTGGCTCAGTGCTTTCCACCCACTGTGATCTTTTACTGTGGCTGCACCATTGCCTGCACAGCCTTTCTCCCACTCCTGGTTCAAGCAGAATCTGGGATTAGGAAGATACCAGCTGTCCTAGATCACTGGGTTGTCAGCAGTGCTGGTGTTGCAGAACCTGACAGCTATTAGGTCTGAAGCTCACACAGACCTATTTTGAGTGGAACCCAAAGGCTTTCAAGTTAGTGCTATTTTTCCTGTGAGACTAGTGCAATGCATTGAGCCGGAAGTGAGCTGTCTCCCGGCTCATTGCCTATGCACCTCACTGTTATTTTTTTAGCCACATAGTCTTTTCCTCGGTATGCAAAATGGCACCTGCTAAGGCAACAATGGGTAGCTGTGCGTATGCTGGTTGTTAGGACTGGGGCCACCTGGATCTACCATGGGTGGAACCATTTTCCCTGTGTGACCATTGCAATGTGTACAGACAGAAATGATGATGCCCCTGGCTTAATGCATGTGCAGTATGCTGCTGTTCCTCCAGTTCCACAGCCTTTTCCTCAGTAGGGGTCTAAGCCATGAAGTACATCCTGTTCCTGAATATGCCTGCAAGCCAACGTTGCTACTCTGCCTTTGCTCATGGCCAAATCAAGCAAATCAGCAGGACAGGCAGATCTATGCTTGCATTCAACTTCTGAGTTCCTGGTGAACTCCCCTTTCCACCTAGCCACTGCTGCAGTTCTGATTGCTGATCACCAACCACTGCTGGGGTCACTACAGCACTGCTCCGCTATTTTCATTGCTTCCCCATGTCCATGGGCATGCTGGTGTCCCTCTGACATTGTCATATCCCATATCCTCTCCTGTTTCCCACAGTCAGGACCTCTCTGCTTCACCTGGCTAATGATTCTCCATTTGTTTAAATGTGTCCTTATACTATTCTGCCATCTTGTTTCCTCTGTAGTTTTTTTTTTTTTTCAGATTTGTTTTTATTTTTATTCGACAGGCAAATTTACTGAATGAAGGCCATACAGAAGGGTCTTACATCCAATGGTTCACTCCCCAAGCGGCCCAAATGATAACAGTTGAGTCTCTCTGAGGCAGGGCCCCACTGCACTAGGCCAATAATGTATTTGTTAAAAGCAGAAATTGTGTAGATCAGTAAACGCTCCAACTTATATTCTCCTGAATCAAGGCCCCAAGGTGATACCTGTTACACAGCCACTTAAAACATGAGAAAAAAATTAAGAACCCAATGTTTTGAATTTCTATTTCATGATTTGTTTTTGCTTTTACTAATATACTTGGAAGTTTTAGAGGGTCAAAGATCAAGAATTAATTTGAGACTTAACTTCTACATAAATACCAATGCTACATTACAAAGATCTTACTTCACATGTGTTTCAACTGCTAGTAATTTAAAATCAATCCTCTTAGTCATTTCCAAGGACCTCTAAGTGCTCCTTTCTGTGTCATTAAGTAAATCAATACATATTGTCAATTTAAAAATACAGACCTTTTTAAAAAGGGGCTTTCTGTGTTTTCTGAGAATTGTTACAGCCAAAAAAGACAAGTGATAAGTGACATGCCTATATTCATAAAGCTGGATAGCTAAAAATCCAAAGCAAAACAACTATCTTTTCCAGATAATTCTGAGATGTCAGAACACTTGTAACCAGGTAATATGCAATGCATTACAAAACTTGATGTTTTAGCTATTGTGACGAGAAAAAAATTACAATAAGTTTCCTAAATTTTAAAAATACCTTACTTTTATCATCCAAAAAAATCATATATTTGTTAACTCAATTTAAGAGCCTGTTCATTAGAGGTTTATATTGTAAGCTTGATTCTATTAAGATCTGTAAAAAAATGTGTCGTATTAATATTCTTTATGATATTTTCAAATCAAACATTGAAAATAACAGTTAACGCATTACATACAACATCAATATTTTACGATTGGAGAATTCTAAAATCAATTTAATAAATGGGGAAGCATTATACATCAAAATACATTTAGTCTTATCAATATATTTCCTTCTTTCTCCAACACTTCCTAAGATCAGGGGTCAGCACTTTGATTCTAGAAGTAAACAATATCTCATTAAACACAGCCATGTGCTTTTGCTTATATATTCTCTAAGACTTATTTGGAGTCATTGATGCAGAATTGTGTAGTTGAGGCAAATATATGATCTGCAGAGTAAATATATGCATTCTCTGTTCATTTACTCAAAAAGTTCCCCAATGACTAGCCTAGTATTTTTCTAAAGTACCAGACTTACTGATTTTATTTGGTACTCTCATATGCTTTGGAAGTTCACACTTAGTCCTTATTTAGCTATAATTTGAAAGGAACAGAGACAGAGATCAAGAGATCTCCCATCTGCCTTGTGACTCATTAACTACAGTGGCTGGGAATCAGACAGGCTCAAGATGGCCACCTGCTAAGGTGTACATCCCAAGGAAACTACAGCTGATTAGAATGCTGACACACTGACAGAGAATGCAGGTCTGTCAGCCAGGTTCCTGAAGGCTAGGACAAAACACACAGAAAGAGAGAGAGAGAGCAAGAGAGAGGGAAAGCACTTTTTCCATTTGCTGGTATGCTCCCCAAGTGGTCCTAATGGCCAGGGTTAAGCCAGGCTGAAGCTAAGAGCTTCCTCTGGGTGTCCCACATGGGTGGCAGAGGCCTAAGCACTTGGGCCCTCCTGCTCTTCTCTTCCCAGGGCATTAACAAGGAACTAGATCAAAAGTGAAGCTAACGGACTGCCAACAGTTGTCCCTCTGGAATGTCAGCATTATAGGCACTAGCTTTACCCACTATATTATAATGCTTGCCCCTGAGAGTAGGTTTAAGCAAAAGCTAGGCTAATTATATTTATGAAACTAATTCAGTTTAATATTAAGAAAAAAATACTGAATTTACTATTTTATGTTGTTAGGGAGTGATTAAGATGCCCTTTGGACACTCAGATCCTATGTCAAAATGTTTGGGTTCAATTTCTCCTCCTACCTCAAGTACAGCTTCTTTCTAATGTGTACTCTGAGAACAAGTGATGGGTCAAGTACTTGAGAACCTGCTCCCTACGTGGGAACGCCGAATGGAATTCGGAGATCCTGACTTCGACTTGGCCCAACCCCTTTTGTTGTAAGCACCTGGAAAATGAATCAGCACTTGGAAGATCTCTCTTTGTCTCTCTCAGTCTTCTCTCTCTCTCTCTCCCTGTCAAATAAATAAATAAATACTCCTTTAATAACAAAGTAAAATAAAATCTGCTCAAGTATTTGTATGTTTCCCAGGACAATAACAGTACATTCTCTCCATCAGACTATTGGACAATACATCAGTAACAAGAATGTCAGTGTAACGAATGAACATATAAAAAGTGTGTCTCCTAAGCCAAAGATGATGGCAGGAAATGCTAGTTTCAGAAAAGAGCTTTTGGTTCAGCAGTACTGATGTTTCCTAGTGCTGCAGGATGAAGGGGAACAGTCTGCCAGAGTCATGTCGCCCATGGTTATTTCAAAGGGCCATGATCTGTGGAAATAATCACAAAAATTTGATGGTAGAGCTCTTCCATGAGCCAATTCATCATGATGCCCCTAAGCTGAGAGTAACAAGTGTCCATAAAATTTGTAATTGATCAGACTAGTTAAAAAAGGAAAATATCCCTAGATTGCAAAATCCAATTTTTCCTCCATGTGAATAGGTTCTGAATGGTAGTAAAGACAGGTGCATTTAAAAAATGATGAAAAAAGATACTAGTTTATTGGGAATATGGACAACAGCTTTGAACAATAATTGACTAGATAAGAGACCATTTCCCGTGTATACAGTAAGTGTTAAAAATCACAAATCATTAAGACATTAGCAGTTTTAACACCTTGGTTTGACATAGATATAACACAAATTTTCACAAAACCATATTTGCAACAATGCTGATAAGCACACAAATTTTTAGTTTGTTATTTGATGAAATATTAAGCATTTTCTTTTTTTTTTTAAGATTTATTTATTTGTATCACAAAGTCAGATATGCAGAGAGAGTACGATCTTCCGTGCGATGATTCACTCCCCAAGTGACCGCAACGGCTGGTGCTGTGCCGATCCGAAGCCAGGAAACCAGAAACTTCTTCAGGGTCTCCCACACGGATGCAGGGTCTGAAGGCTTTGGACCATCCTCGACTGCTTTCCCAGGCCACAAGCAGGGAGCTGGATGGGAAGTGGAGCTGCTGGGATTAGATCCGGCGCCCATATGGGATCCTGGCGTGTTCAAGGCGAGGACTTTAGCAGGCCACGCCGCCGGGCCCTAAGCATTTTCAATGTAATGTACATTTAAAATATGTTACCACAATAGCTAATACAAAGCAAAACAACAACAGGAAGGAGAGGGAGAGTAGTGGTGGGGAGGAGCAGAAGGAGGAAAGGAGTAACATCGTGTTTCTAGAACTGTTTCTACAAACTATATTCAATCTGTTAAAAACGAATGATAAATTAAAACGGGAAATTGTATTAGAACGAAATACAAAATGCTGAAATAGGGGAAGTTCTTGGCACAGCTCTGAAGATTCCATGTGGGACACTTAACATCTTGAATTTGAGTGCTTTGGTTCTCTTTATTTTTGATTCAGCTTCCTGAAAGTGTGATAACAGGAAGCATTGATTATAATTCCAGGGCTTGTTTTCCCTCCAGCCGTGAAGGAGACCGGGACTAACTTCTTCCCGGGTCTGGGGGGCCCAGCTATGGCTGGCGCAGGCAGTTGGGGAATGCATTCCTGCCTTGTTTCTTTCTATCTCTGCCTTTCAGACAAATAAAATAAATGATGAATTTTAAACAAATGACAAAATACAGTTTTAAACAACTTGTAGCAAATACCCATAACCAGACAGTTTTTAGTCTCCCTATGGATTATTGCAAGGTGTACTCAGAGCCATAAGGTCTTTACAATGTTTTGATTCTGTTTGAATTAGAATTGTATTGGGTCCTTCATTTGATGTTTGTGAACTAATAAAGATTTAAATGAATTTTGATGGGAGGTAGAATTCCATGAAAAAAAATCAAAGTATACTAAGCCATGCATTCTAAAAGCAAATAATTGCACTTGTATTCCTTTTCCTGCACAAATAGATGCTCTGACCTTGAGACCTAGGTGATAACTGAAGTAATGCTACTTCTGGAGGGATAATTGTAGAAGCTCTATTGAACAAAAACGAACAGTGATTGCCAGTTACGGCTTCACTCTAAGTAATCAGTAATTTTCTAGCTATTCTTTGTTGAGATTTTAAGGATGACTCAAAAAAAAAAAAAAAAAGAAGAAAAAGAGAAAAGAAAGAAAGAAACAAAGACTCAACAACTGTATTGCCCATGTTTTGGAGAAAGGTTATAAGTAGAGTACTGGAGCCCGGAATGTCCTGTCAGTGCTCAGAATGGAACCACATCTGTGTGCAAGAGTGATTGGGCTTCAGGTTTCAAAAGATCTGTTCCAAAGGTGTTTCTGGACGATGACAAGCCTCTCAATGTTCTGGGAGAAGCTGATTCTAGACTTACAGAAAATGAAGTGTTTCTTTGAGGAGTTAAAAGAGAATTGAATATTTCCACATAATTCTTTTATTTATGTATTTATTTACTTCTAAGATTTATTTGTTTTTGTTTGAACGGCAACTTTTTACAGAGAGCACAGAGATGTAGAGCAGCCTCACTCTCCAAATGGCTGCCATGGCCAGAGCTAAGCTGATGTGAAGCTGGGAGCCAGGACCTTCTTCCGGGTCTCCTACTAGGGTGCAGGATCCCATCTCCTGCTGCTTTCTCAGGTAGAAGCAGGGAGTTGTACAGGACGTGGAGCAGCCAGAGCTCCAACTAATGTCTATATGAGATGCTGGCACCACAGAGCAGAGGCGCCATCGCTTAGGCCTCAATCCTTTTTTCATTTAGCAGTCAGTGCCAGACATTTGGCCTAGTGGCTAAGGAACGTCTGGGTTGTCCACATGCGCTGTTGGGGTGCCTCCGTTCTACACTTTTGCTCTTGATTCCAACTTCCTGAAAGGCAACAGATGATGGTTCAAGTTGTTAAATTCTTACCACTCACCACAGGAGGTAAACCCGGTCCACTTTTAGGCTCTGTCTCTGTCTCTGTCTCTGTCTCTCAAAATATCAAGCATTGGTCAACCAGTCATTCCTCTTTACTGATGGCCATCCTTAAATTCCAGGTGAGCAGTTTGGATTGTGTCTTTGGGACTGTCTATGTATATCATTCAAGTGTGTTGATCAAAACCATTCAAGTGAAATATGTAACGAAGTGCAATACTTAATTTATATTGTCACATTGCCCAGTGCAACAAAGCAGACTTTTTAAGAGGTGATTTTTTTTAAAGCAGATTTTTTTTAAAGCAGGGTATTTTGGTGAAATTTCAAAGGACCTTCCCATGTGAAATAACAATAACAGAGTTATCCTCAATATAAATACAAACTTATTTCATTGTCAAATCCTCCAGGAGAAAGTGAAGTTCAAACATTGTTTTCCTCAAAGTCCTTAAATGGTAGAGTATACAATCAGAATTTTCTTCACATTTTGTATCACAAGCCCACAGAAATGCAAGTGCCCCCTCTCATCTTGTCCTCTGTCAATCCTAGCTGGAGTGCTTCTTGGGACTTGGGTACTTTCAAGATTCTCTAACTGCAGCACAGAATGATTCTTACATTACAAGCACTAGCTCCTTTAACATCAGAAGCTGATTTCACATCACGTAGTCTCTTTTTAGAAAGTCCGAATGGTAAACATGAAATACAAGATTAAGGCAAATTAGCCTCAAATTCATCCAGCTTAGAAAAGCTGCCAGAACCAAGTGCCTAAATGAGTTATCTCAGACTAAGTAATGTTTTCATAATGCTTAGTACACTGCCCCTTCCAAGCACGTTGCAAACATTCAGTAGGGAAAAAGCAAATCTTTTTTTTTTAAGCTCTTTTTTTTTTATTATTTTAGATGATGTTTTCATACTTGATCAGGGTGGGAAGGACCTAGAGTTAGCAAGAAATGGGTGTGCTCATTGTTTCAAACTTTCTATTTCTTCTTCCCATTTCTGGGGTGAGAGGGAGATAAGGGGATAGGCCGTACCAAGCCTTCCAACCATTCCAGGTATCTGAGGACACATAGCTGTCACAATTTTGGCACACATTCTGAGGGTTCTGCCCAGGTGGATGCAATCGTTCTGAAATGCTGTCCATCTCACCGATCTATGGATGAGCAGCCCCTCCAATGTCAACTGGCTGATATAGTCGATCTTACAGTCTCCATTCACTCAGATATTGTTGTCATCATTTGACTGCAGTAAGCTGTCTGTATGTTCTGTTCTCCATTCTCTGCTATGGTACCAGATGTCCTCTGCTGGCCCAAATGGGCTACAATATCCTCTATGTGTACCATGGTCTGCTGCCCAACATCCCATCCTTTACACTGAGGACCAGTTCTCACAGGTTGGCCCATGGACTCGGGTCAGGATATCTGGGCCCAACCGGACCACCAACCCTGAGGCTCATGGACTTAGCACCCACTATGAAGGTGAGTCCAAAGACGCAGGCCAGGTGACCTGAGCCCCACTGGACTTCCCAATCCTGGATCTCACAGACCCAACACCATCCACACAGTTGGATCTTAGGATGCAAATCTCAGTGGACACCTGTCAGTCTAGGCCTGCACGTAGAAATGACCAAAATGAAAAAAAAATTCCTTCTTAGCCCTTCTTAGCAAGGAAGCAATTGGCATTGCTCACTACTATTCAATAGCAGTGGGGTAAGGCATTACAGCTACACATATTTTCTGCTGCATAAAATGGCTTTGGAATATGGTTTCTTTCTTGAAGTCTTTATATACTGGCAATGTGCACCCAAAGACTGATTTTGGGAGATTTTACTATTCATCATTACCCAAACAGTTTTTCTTTCTTTTATTTTTGATATTTCCGGAAGTTTTCTGTCTAAGAAGACAGCCTGGACAGTATGTAGGATCACACATTACTCCTTCATGGCGCTCAGTCTGCACCGCATATTCCTACCAGCAAAGTGTCTTAAGGTTTGAATCAGGCACTTTAAAAAATATTGACTCAAGATACACAGAGACAACACAGGTCCATTGGTTAGTGCTTGGGCTTAAGTAGTTCTTTAATCCCTTTTGCTAGTTAAGAATATGGATGAGTTTGAAAACCATTTGTTTAATCTTATAAGTCCTGCCTTTTAGGGAAGTCCTTCACTTCAAACACGTGTTTGTCTCAAAGGGAAAATCACTCTGAATGGATTTCACACATCTTCAGGCATGAATGCCACAAAAAAAGAAATGCTTATACGTCCACTTTCATCAACAGTTGCATCACTTTGAAATTCACTGTTCATCATTGATTTCGCTCTTACATCTGATTTCCAACCATTTACAGTAGAGGTTTATTGCTGACTTGTTTCCTCCTTGGCTCTAAATCTAAATTTAAGAGGCATGTGGTTTAGCATCCTATTCAGTGTTAAATGAACAATTTATAGCTACGATTCTTTAGTATTCTGGGTTTCTGGCAACAAGTAGCAAATATTTTTCTACTCATCTTTCCCAAAAGAACTGCAGATTGTTTCCTTTTTCCATGGGAGCTGGTAGTTTATAATTCAGTTGGTACATTACTATCGCCTGGAGTACTTTAAAACATTACTATGCTCAGGTCTCATGCGAACCATTGAATCTTGGACTGTGGGTGGAGGTGGGAACAAGATAGTACTTTTGAACTTCCCATAACAGATCTTTCTCAGCTATGCCTGTTTACAAAGGCCTCCAGCTCCTCCCTAAACCTTAGTGGAAACCTCCTACAGTGTGTATTGCCTGAGCAGCCTCATTAGCCCATACACAGACTGCATTCATATGTGCCAATCTGAAAACTCTACAGGCTTCGGGTCTTCCGTTGTCTACGAAGTGTTATTGCACATGCCAAGATTCAGGCCTTTTTGTATGCATTTCCCAGTGCTACCCTGGGATATTATGTTAAAATGATTTTGTGAATCAATAGGAGTGACACATTTAATTTCTCAGAATTCTGAGACAGGGTCTCAGCAGGACTGTATTCCTTTTCCAGCCCACTAGAAGCCAACTGCATTCCTTGGTCCTTGGACTCAATGACCCCTTCCTGCTTCTAACCAATCACATCACTGTCATCCACACCTTATCGTCGCCTCTCCTTTCTAACTCTCTTTCCTGTCTCTTCCCTTTAGAAAGACCATTGGGGTTCCTTAGGATTAGCCCATCCGCATAAGAATTTATCTCCATCTAATATTCAACTGGTCAGAAACTTTAATTCCATAACATTGTATGAAAACCAACATTTCTTTTAAGGATGTTGGAAGCTTTATAATACTTTTAACCACTTTCGAAGAGTTTTTTGTTGTTGTTGTTGTTTTAACTAGCACAATATTCCAAAACACAAAACTTTGTGTTCAAAATAAAAATTGGATTCTGTAAAGATTCATTTTATTTTTCAGGGTAATCAGTGATAACTATGCAATTGTCATTGATGTAAATGAAAGTCATGTGAAGATGTGTTTTTAACATTTGTACTCCTTGTGACATGTTGTTTGGAGAGATTCCATTCCCGAGACTCGTCCCTGGGTCTTCCTTGATGTAAACCCTGCAGTCTCAGGCATACCGCTGGCTCCGGAGGAGGAAAGCACAGGACACTTCTGAGTCATCTTGTACCTGGTGGTGACACCCTCACGGTGACACACCCTGTCGGTCAGACTCTTGACAAATCATCGGAGAGGCTCACATGGTACTCATCACTGCTCTGCTGGTACACTAAGCAATTCTCAAACCTAAGTTCTAAAATGTTCTTCAATTCCATGTAGTTAAATTCCTCAGATAATGAACTGAAAAATAAGAAGTGCTAGTGTATATCAGTATTACTGCAAATATACTTCTGTTAAACTTTGTTGATGCTCCTTGTCAAACCAACGATTAAGAATGATGTAGCTACTACAGTTTTAATGGTGTGTACTTATTTGAAAATCTACTGTATTTAAATGGAATCTGCATTGTTTAAAAAAATCCTTATTTTTATTTGAAAAGTGGATTTATAGAGAGAAGCAGAGATCGAGAAGGTGTTGCATCTGCTGGTTTTCTCCACACATGGCTGCAGCAGTCCCAGAGCTGAGCTGTTCGGAAGCCAGGAGTTTCTTCAAAGTCTCCCACGGCGGGAGCAGTGGCAGAAAGCTTTGGGTCATCCTCACTTTCTTCCTAGGCCACATGCAGAGAGGTAGATGGTAAAAGGGGTGCCAGGATGTGAACCAGCCCCCATTTGGGAAGCAGGCACCACGGGGCTGTGGATTCGCCTTTTGTGCTATGGCACTGACCCTGAACTATGCTCTTTTCATTTGATAATTGTTTATATAACCCCTGCCTATATTCCCACTGACAAATGACTTTTGCTTGGGAATTTTTTTTATAGTGAAACATTAATCCTTTGAATATAATGTAAATTAAAAATAAGCTTTCTCAAGGCTGAAAAAGGACGGAGAAAGGAAGAAAAGAGTTAAAGGGGAGGGAGGTATTGAAGTGGTATTGTATTCTGGAACTGTAAGTATAAGCCACACTGAACTTGTGCTGTCTGTACAAATATGAAATTAATGGAGCAAAGGAGATGTGTTATTATGAATTTGTTATAGTCCTGAGAATCTAATACATTAATAAATGCCTAAAAAAACAAACATGTAAAAACTATAGGGGCCTGTGAGGTGGCAACACATATTAATACTCTACCT
Organism: Ochotona curzoniae; assembly: GCF_017591425.1. Lineage (NCBI taxonomy): Eukaryota > Metazoa > Chordata > Mammalia > Lagomorpha > Ochotonidae > Ochotona > Ochotona curzoniae. Next base: position 15,662,809 of record NW_024466502.1, read on the forward strand.
GCAGTGCCAGCATTTCATATAAATACTGGTTTGAGTCCTGGCTGCTCCAGCTCTCTCCTAATGGCCTGGGAAAGCACTGGAGGCTGGCCCACAGCCTTGTGTCCCTGAAGCCATGTGGGAGACCTGGAAGAATCTCCTGGCTATTGACAAGCCCAGCTCTGACTGTTGAGGCTGTTTCTTGAAGTGAACAGGTGGAATGAAGCTCTCTTCCTTTGTTTCTGCCCCTCCTTTCTTCCCCTGGAATCCTGACTTTGAAGTAAAATGAATAATTCTTAAAAAGAAAATGTAAAGGCTAATTTAAAATGGTACATTTAATTTTTTGTTTTCAGTTTTTATTTCTCTTTTAGGAAAAAAAATAAACACAAACCAATCTAAAAAAAATAAATAAACTAAGTTTAAGGTTCAACTTTTACTCCTAACCTTATGTCACAGCTACATTAATCACTCATTATACAGGATATACTGTGTTCAAACACTTCTTACAACAACTACTGATGCTAAAACTTATTGCAGCAAGGTGGAGGAACCCACCATAGGGGGAGGGCATGGGGAGGGATTAGGGGAATCTCTAATGAAACTGTGTCACAAAATAAAATATAATCAATAAAAAAACCCTATTACATGATTCTTATTTATAACCGAAACATTTATGTGTGTATACTTCCTAGCTAGAACCAGCACTATTTAGTAGCAAGTATCCATAGATTGTTATGTGTTATGATTTACATATCAAAGTGTCGTTGGCATAGACATTTCATGTTAGATGCAATGCTTTATAGAGGTCAGCAGCATAAAAATGCAGAAAAATTTGTAAACCCGATACAAAAATGAATACTAATTAAATTTATAATTTGTAACAAATATTAAATTTGTGTGAGACCAACCCAGTGAAATTAATGGTGTTATAATAAAACTAGAAGCAGCTTCAAAAATTGAAGTACTTATACGTAAGATATATTTTCAGCAGCAGTGGAAGATGGTCAGAAAGCTTTGACACCTGTTACTCACATGGAAAACCCAGTTGAAGTTCTGAGCTCCTGGCTTCTTCGGGGACCAGCTCTGTCTGTCGTGGCCCTGTGGGGAGTGAATCGAGCGATGAGAGATCTCTGTCTCTCACACTTGTTTTGTCTTTCTTTCTGTCTTTCGCCCCTTCTCACTATTTCTCTGCCTTCCAAATAACTATTCAATGTATCTTTAAAAAAGGTGCCTCTTTTAATGGATATGGATTATCAGTTTAAGTTGTTATTATGTTACAGTAGATGCCAAACCAAGAAATCTATGTAAAGGCACAGACAACACTGGGTGATAACCAGGGAAAGTCTAACAGCAGCAACAAAATACAAAATAGAAAACAATTTTTCTAGACCCCAAAAGGCATGGATGCCTGTTGTTAGTTTATTAATATTAATTTTACATATGCAATTTCTAAATATGTACTTAATACTACATATTTATATTCATATGAAAATAGATTCAATAAAAAGATAAAATTCCATCAGGGAACAGCAATGTAGGATTAGTACAGAGGCTACACTTAGAAGAATGATGTTTCATGCATGAAAAACAAACAGAACATTCTGGAACATGAAAGAACAGAGTGAAATACTATTACCTAAAATAGTGAACAGCATGTTCCTTGTCGTGTTTATGAAATATTTGATCTTTCATAACTTGTATGACTATATTTTGAAAAGTAACAAGTTATCTGATAACAAAGTATTGCATTTAGAAAGTGAATTAGGTACAAATTTAAATATATATGTAATAACAGTTATGTGCATGCAACTATATATTAGTCACCGATATTTAGATACTGATATCCATAGATACATCTTTCTTATTTAACATCTAATCTTTATTTTGCAAAAAGTTTTATTTATCAATCAATTCATTTCAAAGAGAAAGTGACAGAGAGAGACAGAGAGAAAGAGAGAAATTTTCTATCCATTCATTCACTCCCCAGTGGAGTTCCTGGCATCTTGTTGATGCCTGGGCTAAACCTGGATTTTGTAGGCATTTGAGGAGTGAACTGGGGTATAGCAGTGCACTCTCTGTCTGTCTGTCTCTATCTGTCTCTTTCTGTCTGTTTCTCTGTCTCTCTCTGTTTATATATGTGTATATATATATTGAACATTCAAAATGCAGTTGTCACCAGGCACTTTTGAAAATTTGTATGTATGTTTGAAACCACGATATCTGAATTGTTTAGTGAATTTCATACTTCTTGACAAGGTGACACATAAATCAATTTCATTATTCATAAATTTTCTAAATCATTACTCTTTTTCAGGTGGCATGATCTGTAACTTCTGAGCAGTTATGCATTTGTCACCCGCAATCAGTAAGATATGTGTCTTTTAAATATTGTTTTCATAATTTGTGCCTTTCAAAATCTTAATCTTTTTCATCTGAATTGTCAAATAAGTGAATGTAACTTGGTTTGTAAGTGAATATAAGGTGGTTTGTAATATTTCCCTTTCATCCTTTAAATGTCAATCCATGCGCAATCACAGCACTTTCATTTCAGAAATTATCACTGTCCTTTCACTGTTTTCTACGTCATCCTAGTTACATGTTAGTTGAATATGATTGAGATCGATTTTTAGCAGATTTCAACTGACTTAAATTTTCTATGAATTCACCCCCTTCAATAATTTGACAAGATTGGTAGGAGGTTGTGGAAGCCTTAGGTTGTTTTTGTGGTCTTTAATTACAAATCTGACACTTGAAGTGTTAATATGCTTTAGTGGATAATTGCATCTTAAAAGAGCACTGTTTTCTCATTTTAATGCCTGATGATTCCAGTTTTTAAAAGCGTGGAGTAATACTTGAAAACACTAATGGCTGTAGAGAACCTGCATTAATTCCAATGAGATCGTTTACACTCTCATCATTTCTGATGAGCCAAGAGGAAATGTAAAATATCTAAATTTATTACAAACAATTTAACTTACTGATTATTGTGATTTGCATTCTATTTCCATATTTGCTTCTCATGGCTAGATTTGTACCAACAAAATCTGTGCACGAATTTCTCGCAATTATATCAGAAATAATTAGTCCATTTGTTATTATCCATTGTGTCTCTATGTTTGCTTCCCCTTTAGCATCCTTGCAAACAGAATAATTCACTCTATAAAGTAACACATCTGGAAAAGGTGATTTGACTGCAATATAATAGCTGGTTGAAATGGCGTGTCCCCCACAGAAGAGGATGGGTTTAAATCTTAGCCCTTGCTCTGAAGAGCTCAGGGAAGAGCAGTGATGTCTTAAGCAGTTGCATCCTTCTCCAAGCCTCCAAGTAGGAGACATCAGCTTTTTCCTCCTTCCAGAGCTTATCCCTAGCCCAGCGTTCAGCATTGTGTGCAATTGGGGAGCAAACCAGTGATTGGGATCTTTGTCTGGGCTTCTTTCTGTATCTCTCCAAACTCTGAAGCCTCTTTATCTCAAGAAAAAAAACTAAATAAAAATTTAGCATCACTTATCCCCAATTAGGAGTCTCAGCACAGTCTACACAGAATATGACGGAAAGAAATAAAAAAGAACATAGTAAAGCAAGTCATCTTTTTACTCCTCAGTACATGTCAAATAGTTCTGGTCGCAAAATTATAAACAATGACAATTCCTCTGTACTCCACTATGTATTTTATGATAAAATTTATCTTATTCGTATTTAAGTTGGAGTCAGCCGCATATTCAATCTGTCCTTGTAGGTTGGGAAACTATCGAGCCATAATTTCAGAGATAAGAGAACTCTTCAAAGACAAGTCCAGCTTGGATAAAGCCCTGTTCAGTCCTTATCCGAGCAAAATTCACATCTTTAGGCTTAATACTGGTCATAAGCCCGTGTTCTGTCACATGTCTTGTGCTTAATAAACATTTTGAAATATAATGGAAGGAATGACCGACCTCTCACTACTCCTAAAAAGATTACTGTTACCCATATTTTATTTTCAGCCTGGTTATCATAAAATTCATCGTTTTTTCCAGTGAACTTAAACTTACCATCTGTTACCCTTGATCCCTTTATCTATTTCTACCTCCCAAAGATAAACCAATTTACCCTAATCCTTTTTCCAAATCACACACACAGAATGTACCCCAAGACAGTCCTTGCTTTCTTACACTCTTATCCAGATACAGCACTTTAAAGAGTCCCCATTATCAGTTCTATTTCAGTTGTAACAGGATTTGTCAGCATCCTTTAGCTGTGGCAATTGCTCAGTGTAAGGGTAAGCTCCTGAAAACTCCTGCCAACACTGAGTTCGAACGTTAGAGGACAGTTGAAAGTTTATGGAACATGGCATTAAAAGCTAAGTTTATTAGATGTTTTAAAGCAGTACATACACAGGAACAAGATTATGAATAAACTAGGAATAGCTTACAAAATGTTTTTCAGAAAAATTCGTTTATCGTTTAATCCCATTTTTTCCAATCTTTTTGAAGCCGCTCGGTTTCTGAGGCTGCTATCAAATGAAACGGATGGCTAAGAACACAGTGGGAGAAAAATAATCTTTCCTTCAGTGCTGAATGCTTCTTGCAGTGGTTACATTTCTTAAATCATCAACATCCAAGATCACAAAGGACATTCCCTTCAAGCTATTGTTTCAAAAAGAGCGCTTGTTATGGATTCAATTGTGTCTCACTAAGCAGATACGTTGAATTTTCTAGAAATAAAGTTCTTAGAAATGCAATTGGGGCCCGGCGCGGTGGCACAGTGGTTAAGGTCCTCACCTTGCACGCCTGGGATCCCATATGGGCGCCGGTTCTAATCCCAGCAGCCCCGCTTCCCTTCCAGCTCCCTGCCTGTGGCCTGGGAAAGCAGTTGAGGACAGCCCAAAGCTTTGGGACCTGCACCCGCGTGGGAGACCTGGAAGAGGCTCCTGGCTTCAGATCGGCATAGCATCGACCCGTTGCGCTCACTTGGGGAGTGAATCATCAGATGGAAGATCTTCCTCTCTGTCTCTCCTCTGTATATACCGCCTTTCCAATAAAAAAAAAAAAATGCAATCAAGTTCACTGAGAGAAGATTGAACTGCCTTTATTTTTTTTAAAGATTTATTTTTATTATTTTTATTGGAAAGGCGGATATACAGAGAGGAGAGACAGAGAGGAAGATCTTCCGTCCAATGATTCACTCCCCAAGTGAGCGCAACGGGTTGATGCTATGCCGATCCGAAGCCAGGAGCCTCTTCCAGGTCTCCCACGCGGGTGCAGGGTCCCAAAGCCTTGGGCCGTCCTTGACTGCTTTCCCGGGCCACAGGCGGGGAGCTGCATGGGAAGCGGGGCTGCCGGGATTAGAACCGGCGCCCATATGGGATCCCGGGCGTGCAAGGCGAGGACCTTAACCACCGTGCCACCGCGCCGGGCCCATGCCTTTATATGACTGTTCTCGAAAGAGTAAAATTTGGGCATAGACAAATTGAGAAGAGCAGGCCAAGAGAGAAGCCAAGACAGGCAGGATCCATCTACAGAGACATCTGGGATTGTCAGAAGAAAGAAGTTACAGAAGCATGGGCTGACTTCACAGGAAACCCTGTCCTGCCAACGCTTCGATTTCAAGGTGCCAGTCTCCTCTTCTGAGATATGGATTATCAATTATTATTTTAATTTAAACTAACTTGTTTTTTGGTGATATGTTTTAACAGTTCTGGAAACTAATGCCAAAGAAATAAATTATGAAGTGCACAACTCAATTGCTACAGTTCATGGTTTTTTATGCCCATGAACTGATTATGATGAATAAGAATGGTCACTGACTAAGAACTTATTCCCATGAGGGGTTTTCATCTTCTTAAAGATGTTAATTAATGGCTGTTGTCAAATACCAGGATCAAGGTAAGTTTCATAAAAGAAAGTGATCTGGAAGATAATAGCTAAAAGCCATTGGCTTTCCAAGTCTTAAGTACTTGTAGCAGGAGAGCCAAGGTTGAAGCTGACCTGCGGGTAATAATATATTTTTTATGTTTATCCCTCATGTTTGTTTCATGGTAATATTGAGTAAGTAAGGAACTAGGGCACATTGAATGATACAGTAATATTTAAAACTAGTGAAAAAGTTCTAGTGTGGAATTGGATTAGGGTAAACAGCAGTGAAGAAATATTGGAATGAGGGAACTGAGTTCTGAAAATGTTGCAAATTCTAATAGTGTAAGGCAGTGCCGTATTAGTTGGACTATTTGCTTTCTAGAGAACATAAACGTAGTACTGGAGGACTTCATGCACTTGTTTAATGTAATAAGAAAGAGGGGAAGAGATAAAAAAAAAAGAGAGAAGTTCAACACCGACTATTAAGACCACTGCACATTCTTTTTAACTTCAAATTTATTTAGCTTTATCTTAAAGGTAATGTAGTTAGTATTTAAGCCTTGAATACCTAAAGAGAAAATAAAAGGACTTAATGTCTATTCATTTTTAATGAGTCAAACTCTGTGCTAGGGGAAAATCCATGCGGGATTTTGATGGTGGCAGCTCAGGGTCATTGCTGTAGGCCGGCTTCCTTCTCCACAGTGTATACTCAGAGGTGGCCTGATGCCCGCAGTCTGCTCAATCAGAATCTCAATTACAGGGGAAAAAAAAAAAAAACAGAACCAAGGTTATTTCCACTTGCTTCAGAATTGAAAACACTTTATTTCAGAACAATATGTAACTGCTACTCCGAATTCTGTAAGAATTCGTCCATATAAGAGTTAAAAGAAGTCCAAAAATGATATGCTATATTTATTGCCAAAATATGAAGCTAATTTATATTCATTTATACTGAAAGTAGGACACACTTGACAGCTATTAATCCATCCAGTAATTAACATTAGCTTTGCAAGCTGAAGATAGTGTTAAAAGCTTATGCTGCTATATAAAATGTTTCAATGGATCATAATTAGCACGCAACTTTAGATTCTGATTAGGCATTTTTTTTTTAGATTGCTTCATAGGTTATGCCCAATTAATGAAAAATAATATAAAATTTTCATACTATATCCTGAAAGTCCAAAAAGAATTTTAATTTGATTCTGCTGTTTTTTTACATATATTTATTAAACTTTGGGAGGCTTCCCATAAGATTATTACCAGCAGAAATTTTTCATTAAAAATATTTGAAAGTCATTTTCTATTCTTTCTTGCATTCTAAAGAACATATTCTGAGTGTTGCATAGAAAAATTTAATTAGAAAGTGATATTTAGTAACAACTAAGTCTGTGTAAGATTGTCGTGTTCTGATCCCCTTTTTCCTCAAATTACTGGAAACTTTACATTCATTTGCAAAACTTACTCGAATAATTTGAGAAAACATTTATTTTAATGTTTTTAGTAGCATAAAGAATCAATACAGAATATATAAAAATAAGCTCAATATATAAGTAATTTTCTGAACAAACTATATTTCAGAATTTACTATTACTAAATTCTTTCTTCTATTACCTGTTCTAATACCAAATGTGATGTTGTTATTTTTTATTCGAAGTATTGTGAATGTCAACCAAATTTCCTTTGAATGTCAACATGCTTTTGGATAATTACTAGAATATAGAATGTATTGCTCATGAAAAGGTGATTCTTATTTCTTCCCTGGAAGCTTCAGAGATACCAATAAACCAATGTCAGGCTTTCATTCTTGACAAATTACATTCCTTGTCCATGTAAGTCATGTTAATTAATGTCATTCTTTCAAAAATATTTACATGTTATAAATTATTCCTACAAGGTAAGTCAAAACCAGACCAATCATAATGAATGAGCAACAAATTTGCAGTATTTCCTATTTTCTTGTTCTTCTTTTTAAAATTCAATTCTAATTTCTCATTATCTATCTATTGCTCTCTGAATATTATCTGACCCTGATGTGGATATGCATTCCTAAATAAATCCCCTTTCAACTATAAAACTTTCTTTAAAAAAAGGATTTATTTTTATTGCAAAGTCAGATATACAGAGAGGAGGAGACACAGAGAGGAAGATCTTCCATCAGCTGATTCACTCTCCAACTAACCATAACATCCAGATTTGAGCCGATCTGAAGCCAGGAGCCAGGAGCCAGGAGCTTCTTCCAGGTCTCCCACATGGGTGCAGGGTCCAAAGATTTTGGGTCATACTTTACTACTTTCTCAGGCCATGAGCAGGAAACTAGCCCTCGAACAGTCTTGCATGTATTTGAACTTAGAGTAAAACATGACTGCATGAACAGCATGTATATGTGACTTGAAATTGTACCCGAATTTTAAGTCACAAAGTTGGTTATTTGAAAAACAATCTTCCAACACCACCATTAAGAACTATCTGCCTATTGGCTTATTGGTAATTTTTGAGATGTGGTTATTACTCTTAGCAATAAAATTATTTAGCAATTATTTTACTGTGAAATACAAATCATAAAGTACAGAAGACGATACCATTTTTTCATTATCACTGAGGATGATGTTTCTGAAATAAATGTAGAAATTCATAGTTAAAAAATGTTAATTCTTTCTAATGAACTCTACATGAATATGGGCTGTGATCTCAACAATTTAGGAACTAAAAACATGGCATGCAAAACCAGCTTCATGGTTCATAATGGGAGTTTACCTCCTTCTATTGAAACCTAAGTTCTCTTTTGTTGCTTCTTTCATTCCTTTAACTTGTCTGAACTTCCCATTATCATATAGTAAATTCCTTCCACCTTTATGTCCTAGCTATCTTCAAGAGAGTAAACATATTCTCAAGAGATATTTTCCTGCAAAAGAGCTATTCCAGAAATACATATATATTTCCTATTTTCCAAAACTGTGGTATAATTTTTGGAGCCTTTTGAGATATAGAATGGTGGTCTCATTCCTAACATTAATTTGACTTATAAGGTGATTTTTCAATTCAGCACTAACAAGTGTCATAAAAATGATGAAACCACCCTCTTGTGTGGTTTCCATCTTTGTTCTCTATGGACTGTAGGAGACCAGGGACTTTCTCCACTTCTCTGCCTCTCCCTGTCCATTTCCTCACTTGTCTGTTTCTCTCTCTCTCTTTCAGTCTCATATAAAGGGCACTCAGTATAAAGAATACGTACAAAGTATGAAACGTTATATTTATCATTTCCTATTATAATTAAATGCAAGATGATTAGTCTAAATTTCTCAAATTGCACAGTAAATTTAAATGTACAGGAGAGAACTATTTCCTGGGGTTTTACTTGATAATAGAAATACTGGTTTCGTCTGTGGTTTCTAGGATTATGTTTAATTATGGTACTAAATGCTGTCCCTAGGCATTCTCTAACTCTACAGAAGAAAAGCTTAATGTTAAAATAAAGGCATAAAAGCAGTAATTATTTGTCTTAAATAGAAATTTCTGCCTGCATTTTTATGTTTTTTTAGAAGAGATTAGCTTGCCATAAAGACAATTTATATGACTACTCTGTTTTCAATATACCTTCCTTGCATAAGCTACTCTATGCAAACGAGGTGGTATTAATGAAACATTAGAGAAGACCTTCTATAGTTATAATTATTGCTTATTATGTAAATTTTAAGCTAATTTAAGAGCCATATTAGGATAATTCATCTTAATGGAACCACTTAATAAGTACATGTTAATTGTCCATTGGCTAGGTTTATAATTAACATTTAATCTTTAAATTCTGTATGATGATTTCTACCTTTATTTTATTCCATATTTTGAATGTTGTAGAGGTGCAATTATGTTTTTAACTTTTATAATGATTTTAAATTGCATTTTCATTTAAATATCAAAATTTCAAAGTAAAAGTAATTAAATTTTTGCAGTTAATTGTTCTTAACATGTTGATCAGAATATTGCAGATTTTGGAAGTTTTTTATTTTGTGAGCACATGCCATCTTGGATGGAAAACAATCAAAACATCAGACGATGTAGATATATCAGATGTCTCTGCATCGAGAAGAATACTATGACCTCTCTAATCACTGCTGCGAGGTGCCATGATTATCACTTCATTAACAGCTTATCTGATAATCAAATTGGAGGAATAGGGAAAGGAAACATTTAAACAGATGGAGAATCATTATCCAGGCTGAAGCAGAGAGTGCACATTCCAGGAAATAGGAGAGGATAGGCTAAGGGCAGAGTGGCACCTGGAGACAGACACTGAAGAACACTGGAGACAACGAGGTCGTGTTGCAGTGACTAGATGCCCCAGTAGCATCAGCAAACAGGCAACTGAGCTCCACTGGTGACCAGAGCTGACCTGCAGCCAGGTGGGAAGAGGAGTTCACAGGGAGCTCAGAAAGTGAACCCAGGCAAAGAACTGCTCATCCTGCTGATTTGTTTGGTTTGATCAGGAGCAGAGACAGAGCAACATACCCAAACAGGTGGTGCAGGAACAGGGTGGATTTCACTGCCCACACCCCAGAAGAGCTGCATTGGGCATCATCTTGTGTAGGAACACAAAGGTGTTACAATAAGACTGTGTATACTGGGAGTAAACTCATATCTAGCTCAGTGCAGTGCATTGCATTGCATTGTTCCCACAGGGAAAATAATACTGATTTTGGCATGCTATGGATCATAATAGATCTGGGTGGCCTTTAGAGCTAAGGCCAGCAGACCCAGATTCCCACCAGTGGCAAATTAGGCACCATTTTTGTACAGTATGGCAAAGGCTTTGAGGCTGGAGGGACAACAGTGAGCTGTACATGTGCTGAGCTGGGAGTAAACTCACTTGTAGCTCAGTGTATTGCACTGTTTGCAGTTCAGTGCATTGCATTATTTGCATTGGGAAAATAATACTGACTTTGGCATCCTACAGGTCAAAATAGGTTTGGGTAGCCCTCAGACCTAATGACCAGTAGGTTCTGTCAAGATCAGCACCAACAACTACCTAGTTCTTTGGGAATTGAATGAACTGGAAATGTTACAAAAGCTGTACATGCAATGGTGCAGCCATAGCACAGGATCATAGGAGGTAAAGAGTGATGAGTTCAGGAGCTTGGGCTATGGAGTCTTTTGTGTAAGCCTAACAGAAGAACCTAGACTTGAAACTCATTGGAATGAATGGAACAAGTGACTGCAAACAAAAAACCGGTGGAATCCCAGAGCCTATGAAACTGTGTCACAAAATGAAAACAAACAAACAAACAAACAAACAAAAACCCCAAAACCACATACACACACACGCACACACACATACATAACCGGGTATGGTAGTAATAAGTAAAATTGAACTATAAACCTGTGGGTGATACATCTTAAAAACCTGCCCTAAGGAGAAGAATCTGGTAAGCAGAAGCACAATGACCAAGAGCAAAAAGAGACAGAAGTACAATGAATATTGTTGAAGACTCCCCTGCAAAGGAGCAAAAGCCTTTGCCAATCTAGAGTTAGTTGAGGAAGACATTGAGAACATGGGTGATAAAGAATTCAAAACACTTATAAAAAATTCTTGTCAACAGTGAGAAGCAAATACAAGAATTTAAAAAATATGTCACACGGGAGATAGCAACACTAAAACAAAATCAAGCCAAATTATTGGAAATGAAGGACATAATGGAGCAAAGTAAAAACTCAGTGGAAAGTCTCAACAATTAGTAAATGAGGGAGAAAAAAGAATCTCAGAATTGGAAGGTATTTCTTGCTGCAATGCTGAAGCAATCAAAATTCTTCAAGAGGAACTGAGACAAGCTAAGAAACGTATTCAAGAATTAAAGTACACTATTAAAAGGCAAGTTATAAGAGTTGATGTAAGAGTTCTTGGAGTCCCAAAAGGCACAGAAAGAGATGCTGTGTTTAAAAATGTGTTCAATAAATTTTCAATAATTCTCCTTTGTAGCTTTTCATTTAAGGGGATTCATATAACTGTATAAAAGGGACTATCATATCCAGATGTGAGGATACAATGCTGTATGCATTTCTACTTCCAGGTCAAAGATGGACTCCCCATGAAACTGTTAAATTCATCTTAACAATAGGATGCTGGACACTCTGCCATTGCCCATGCGCACAATGATGGACTTATGATTGTTTATGAAGAACTCTACTATTGTAATAATATAGGGAAAATCAGTGTATTGGGATTGGGACCTGAAAAATGGGGATAAGGGAAATCCCAGAGCCTATGGAACTATATCATAAAATAATAATAATAATAATAATAATAATAATAATAATAACAATAATAAAGTTTTTCCCAAAAAAGAGTTTATCTAATTTTAATGCTAATAATTTCTAGAAGCATAAGCAAGGATCTTGCAGATCCTTTGTTATTTTATTTGAAGAATTCTCCTTCAGTTTGATTTGATCACCCAAAGCTGAGTAAATTCTTGTGTTGTATCACATACAGGAAGAAGCAAATCCCATGTGTGACAAATGGGTCACTGCTCTGATGGATAGCTGCATTTCTGCCTCCACCGTAATTAAGATTATGAATATCAAGTCACATGTATTACGTACTCACAATGCTAATAACTTTAAAAGGTTTAAAGGTTTTATTGTTTTTGTTTTTAATTTACAAAGTTACAGAGAGAGAGGGGACACAGAAAAGGGGAGAGGCCTTTCTTCCATCTCCTTGTTCACCTCCCAATTGGCCACCGTGGCTATGACTGTCCCAACCAGGAGCACCCAGGTTTTCCAAGTCTCCCACATGGGATTAGCATCTCAAGCACTTGTGACATCTCCCACTGCTTTCCCAGGCATATTAGCAGGGAGCTGGATCAGAAGTAGAACCATTGTGTCTTGAACTGTCACGTTGGGATTTGGATTCCAGGCTGCAGCAGCGGATTTGAATATTTATTGCTGTAAAATAAACATTTTCCTCTTTTTTGTTGCATTATATTTTAAGGGGTATTTTAAAAAATATGGTGACCTCAATATTTTGAAAATTTCTTATTAGGCTGATAATCGTTACCTTATAAATCACTTTTGTTTTGGCCAATGTACCAATGTTAATTTGTCTTCTTGTTATTAATTTTTTTTCAAACCTGTGAATAAGGAAACAAGTACTTTTAGAACCTTCCGCATCCCATCATATCCAATATAACTACTGTGATAGTTTGCATGTGGAAGTGCTATCAACTTAAGCCAATGTAACTTACTGACTAGCCTAGAAAAGATTTTTTCTGATTGCAGGTATTTCACTCTAGGCTGCCCGCTTTTTATTACTTAGTTACAATATGATAGGTTTCCTGCTTCTGTACATGATGTTCCCTCTACAGTATTTTTAAAAAATTGTTCTACAATGTTGACACCTACTCTTTTTTTAAGTTTATTTATTTTTATTTTTTTTTTTATTGGAAAGAGAAGCAGATGCAGAGAGAAAAATGTTCCATCTGCTTGCTCACTCCCGAAGTGGCTGCAAAGGCCAGAGCTGATCTAATCTGAAGCCAGAATTCCAGAGCTGCTTCTGGGTCTCCCACGTGAGTACAGGGTCCCAAGGCTTTGGGCTGTCCTCTGCTGCTTTCCCAGGCCATAGGGAGGGAGCTGGATGGGAAGTGGAGCAGCCAGAATAGGAACTGACATTCACTTGGGATCCCAGTGGATGCTCATTAGATTCCTAACCACACCCTCCCTCTCTTCCCTCTTGAATGACTTCCCATCTCACTCCACACAGCAGCCAAAGCCCCTGCATTGGATTTGTAGATGCTACATGACCCATATGTGGATACATTTATTCTCCACCTAGCCTGCTCCCTGGATGTTTTCAGATCCCTGCTAAAATATTTTCTTACCTGTGAAGCCTTTCCAGTCTTGTTTATATCTCAATCTTCAGCTGTTAGCAGTCTGCACTTTGTTCTTTGCTCTGAAATGTTCTTTGCCATAGAAACTAACATTTCTTCCATTGTGTATTTCATTTGCATGTTTGTTTTCTGTCTCTCTACATCAACACATTAACCCCTTGAAAGCAGAAGTTTATGTTTTTTTTTTTCCCATTGGTGGATGGATACTACATGACTCAAATCTTGCTCCATAATAGATTATCAATAAATACTATGTGAGTAAATGATGAACATTTACAGAGAGGGGTGTAAATCACTGCTAGTGTCACACATATCTTCTTATGCAAACTTCTACAACTGGACCCACTCATTTTCCTCAAGGCTGAATTATGAGAGTGACCCCATGGAGCCATCGGGTACCCCGTATGAATGGTGACTACATTCTTCCAGTACGATTTACAGGAATTTTGTGAGACTTCTAAAATGGCTATTTGTTTTGCTTATCAGAGGATTATAAAATAATTATATGCAGTGATGGGTAGCAAACCTTTATGCTGGTTGTGAATGATAATTATTCCACTGTGATGTTCACTTTTTAACAGTACTTCTGTTCTAAACCTTTTACATCTCGAAGAACCAGTGCTTTGCAATAGGAAGCCAGTCCTTAAGAGAACTGATGGACAATCATTTTCTAAGACCCACATGAGTCTCTTCAAGCTCACCAGTGCCAGTTACCATAATGTTTTATTTTATATGCCCTTTATTAACAGTCTATTTTGAAAAAAAATAAAAGGCTGTTTACAAATTAATTCCTGGACTCTCTGCTGGATGTAGCAAATCTAACTGTCTTGTGAGTGGAACAGGAATTTGTGCTGTGCTCCCCTCTGACACTCAGATACGCCATTGTTAGAAAAGCAGTTGCCAGGTGCAATAGGTGTTTTTTTAATGTGTCTGTCTACCCACCTTTAATCTCTCTCTTCCTCACACACCCCTTTATTAAAAGTTATTTATGGGTAAGCATGTGATGTTGCAGTGTGACTATAATATCTCATATCAGAATGCCTGGACTTGATTTCCGACTCTGCTCCATACTTCAGCCAACCCAGGACACAGTAAGTAATGGCTCAAGTGTTTGGATCTCTGCCTTTTAAATGGGTGATTTGGGTGCAGTGTCCAGTCCTGTTCATTGTGCTTGTTAAAGGAGTAAAGCAGTGACGGGATTTCTCTCCCCTTCTTTCTCTGCTTTCCCCTCTCTCTCCACTTCAAATAAAAAATCATATATTTTTCAAAATAAAATATGAATTGTGTGATGCAGTATCAATCTTTGAGAAGATTAATATTTAAAATACGCATTCATTCATACATTAATGTATTTGAAAGGCAAAGTGACAGAGTGTTGAGAGAGATTTAATATCCCTTTATTCACCCCAACAGGCTGCAATTGCTGAGGATTGACCAGGATGTGCAAGCTAGAAGCCCAGATCTCTATTATGAACTTCCTTATGAGTGGTAAGTGTTGAAGTACTTGGTCCATCATCTGCAGTTTTCTGAGGTGTATTAGCAGGGAGTGGGGTCAGAAGCAGGGTAGCTGGACTCAGCACTCTGATATGGGATGCCAGTGTCATAGACAATGATTCAACCTGTCACGCTATGCAGCTGACCCCAGCATTAATCAAAACAATTCTGTAGAAATACAATTCAATGAAACACAGTAAGTACAAATCCCATGTAACTGTCATCAGGATGTGAAAGGCACTTCTCAGCTCACAAACTGCTTGCTTCTGTTGCTCATGGACTCAAGCTTGTGTACTTGTCACTATTTTGGCTTTGTTTTTATAGTTTTCCACCTGTGAATGCATCCTTAGCAGGTAATTTAGTCATGTCTGCTTTTAACTTTTGTGAAATGACATGGATGCAATTTTGTTGTGATTTTTACAATTTTTAAACCTTACATGCCTCTTAAGACGTCATTAAATTATTTTACATTAATCAGAAATAGAGAGATACTGCATGTTTTCATTGGGGGGCTATTATGAAAGCTACTAATTTTCTTATATGTATTCCGACACATATATATGTAGTATTCTTCACTCTATATATGAGTTGAAGGTGATGTTTCTCTGTATTTGCAAACATTTAACTTTACTAGGTAATAATTATTTTTCAAAATGTTTGTAATATTTGTATATTGATCATAGTTAGATATGAAATCTCTTTGCTTCATGTTTTTGAAAACATTTGTTAATGTATTTATTTAAAAAAAATTTGAAATCTGGTTGGTATATCCTGATGGTTGGAATTTTCCATTCTTTGGCTTCTAATGAAGTTGAACATGAGGAGTCTAAGCTTATCAATTTATTGTTTAACTTTCACTGCCTTTAGCTTAGTATCCAGAGCCAGATCTCAAAATATTCCAAACAAAAAAGTAACCATGCTTAGGGAGCGTATGTTTTATTTACCAAATGGATCATAAATCTCATTTACACATATTTAAAGGACATAGGGGAGAATTTGAAAGGTAGGAATGTAAGAGTGTTATAGAAGAAGAGCCACAGCATAAAAATGTAAGGCAGTCATAAGAGAAATTGTTAATGAGTCAGGATGTAAGTCCTTGCAAAAAAATTTGATCTAGCTCCAACACTCTGCTGAAGTATCTCCTCGAATGTCACACGGATGCCAACGTGACTTTTGAAGAAGTCACAGGTGTAGGCATAGGAAATGTGGCATAGGAAATGTGGTCAGGAAACCATAATGCATCACGTGTATATCAGATGTATATATTCCACAGAAAGTCCCAGAGAAAGCTCCCTCCTGTGTATGTTCAGCAGGAGACACTGATGGAGTGCTTTGTGTTTCATTGTCTACACTCTAACTCTAGGTGGTTTCACTTTGCAGATACACAGAACTAAACGATATGTATGCAATGATGTCCCCGTACTTAAGCACTAACATCCTTAGGCAAATGCTTAGGAGTTATCCAGAAAAATCTTGCTCCCAAAGGGTATGGCAGTTCCATGCATGCTATTACCTCTGAGACTTTAGTGTGACAAGGTGGAATGGAACGCAGTGGTGTGAAAGATTGTGATTGTAGTAAATCCAACCTATTACACTTAAGCAAATGATAAGTGTGTAAGACCATGTGAGGTCTACACATGCTGAAAATGCCCAAGCATCCATTTCTCAGAACCCATTCTTGTCATAAAGCTGTGAGTGAATACATAGTTAAGGACCTGGAGCAGAGTGCATGTAGAGACCAAAGAGAACAAGAAGGGAGGGTCTTCTAGAGAGGGCTCCTTAGCCAGACAATTCATTGCACTGCAGTGTGGAAATAATGACACAATGGGTAAAGACGCCAGTTTCACATTAATTAGACTGAGAGAAGACACCTGTGTTTACTTAAAACTTTTGAAGACTTTAAACTAAATTCAAATAAATCCACGTGAAGTCAGAATAAAGATAGAGAATGGATGTGGTCTTTTCATATGGATAGTTTTTATATCTATCTGCGGAAGGGAAGAAACTCAGAGTTGATTCCAAGGAGGATAAAGGGAGTGAAGAAGTTAGTTTTCAAGTCCCTGATGAATAGAAACTTCTTATTTTGAAAATGTTATAAAGTATTTTGTTACTTGTACCAAAAGCAAACCATTGCTTTCAATCAATGTTTTAAAATGGTTTACTTAGAGAAAACAAATTACGTTGTATTCCAAAAGTCAGGCAAGGTTAAAGATGAAGTGTTGTAACAGGGAATCTATTTGACTATTAAGTTCTAGTAATATGCAGCCTGGAGATTGATGTCATGTAATCACGGGTGAATGACTGAACATTAAACTGCCTAGCATCGTGAATCACTTTTGAGCTACAGGTCTCTGTCAGGTGTATTTTTAATCTAAATTTAGAGGCTGAGTTTAATAGTGTGTGAAGAAAACCAAAGACCAAAGCTTTTACCCAGGGGTATATTGTATTTCCTCTATAACATATAAAAGTGATGATTTTCCTTTGTATTTCAATTACAGATGTCTCTCAAAGAAAAATTTTTAAAAAAGTATTGTCTTCATTCAATTCCAAGAGAATAATATGGGTGGAAATTAATGAAAAGAAAAAGGTCTAAGCTACAAAATTCATTTATATTCTTGAAGCTGGATTAACAAATTCAAGTTTCATTTCATTTTTTAAAAGATTGGTAAGCTTATATATTCTAAAAACTTTTATCAATAACACTGTATGTCAGAGACAAATGGGGCATTATGATCATTTGTAAGAGAGACAAATGATAAATCTAGCACTGACTCATGTCTAATCAAATGCTCACATGAAATTAAAATATATTAAAATTGACAGATAAAGAAAACACCCTAAAGCATGTATTTGTGCACACCAGGCACTCACAGAGACAGATTACATACAAATATTTGAGTAAGAACTACTCCCAAGTAAAGCAGTTGGGAAACATGACAAATGAGGAAAGACTCGATTTGAAATGTATTAAAAAATACAAATGGCCTTATTCAATTCAAATGGTTTTAGCATGGATGCTTACCTTAAGCAGTTTCATATTTTAATTAAGCTTAGTTTTAATTACCACGATGGGAACTTTATCCTGTGGAAGTGTATATCACTGGTTTACACATCTTGGGTATTGACAACGAGGTGAGATTTCTCAGCTTTGCCTTTTCCTTTCCTAGGAAGACTTCTGACAGGTTTTGTCTCCTCCATGACAAGACTAAAATATCAAATGGTTTGTTCACAGCCTTTCCTAGGCAATGTCCTAGTGCTCTTCCCCTTCGTGTTCTCTTTGCCGAGAACTGCTCAACCAGTGGATGAAATGTTAAATGCCGAAAATGCTTATGAAAAGGTTGATTTACCTTACAGAGTAAGTGGGGAATAAAGGACGCTAAGTATTGGTAGCTTGGAATTGGGAGGGAATTCTCTGAAAAATGTTACAGAAAAAAGAATAAAGTATTAGGGACAAATATCAGGAGAGTAAAAAGTTATGGCAATTCTCATAAGGTGAACCAGGCTACTCCTCTCAGTGTGTCTGGAAAACTTCAGTTTTGTTTGTTTGTTTGTTTTTAATACACTCACATTTTTGAAAATAGGTGACACTGGAATTTTTAGAATTGTGTAACACGTAAGTCAAGAACTGTGGTCAAATGGAAAATTAAATGAAATAAAGGTTGGTTTCTCCTTGTTATGCTTTAACCTGCTTTTTGGTTAGTTAAGCATGGAGACATGTTCAACATTACTAGTATTTTTGAAAGAAAACACAAAAAATCAACTTGACTGGTGCAGACAGCTACCCAAGTGAGAGAACAGACAGACACAGTTTAAGCCCTAAAAGAAAAAGAAAATGTCAACGCAGGACATGATATCCAGTAAGGTTTGCCTTTATAAATGGAGGTGAAAGATTAAACCTCCCAGAAAAAAAAAAAACAGAAATGGAAAGTATCCAACTTTACAAATGTAAAAATGACTTACACACAAAAGCAGTGAATTAATGAAGGAATGTGAAGGCAAAAAATTTTCTAGTAAATATATAGAAGAGACCTAAATGAATGCTACTAACAGTTATGTAAAATTAGCAGGTCCTAGTCATTCGTTAGTAATAAGCTGAAAGTAAATGGCCTAAACTCTCCAATTAAAAGATGAAGACTGGATGAATGAACTAAAAAACATGACCCCTTGCATTTGCAGCCTACTACTCAGCCATCAAGTAATTATGAAATCTAGCTACAACAAAATTGATTCTCAGTGAAATCTGTCTCGAAAAGACAGCTGCCATGCAACTTCCTTGATTTATGGTAACTAATATACAGGTGATAAAAAGAGTACTGCATTTGAGTGGAAATGACCTGTTGAGGTTTGGATGTTGTTTATTGCCTTTGTCCACACTCCTGAGGAACAGCAACTTTTAGACTCACTTCTGGAACTTGGTTATGTAGTGGAGGGTTAAGCTAGTGTTTATGAAGTGAGCTGAAAGTATTTCATTGGAAACATTAAAATAACACTAATAAAGGAAGAGGGAGCATGGCATGGCAGCAATGGAGGGGCGGGATAGAGTATCATTATTCACTTAAAGTTGTATTATGAACTCTGATTTCTTTATACAATTTAATTTTTTTAAAAAGACTTGCTAGCGCAAAAACATTGGTTGCTGACTGGTGTAAAACCCCTAAATAAAAGCAGACTCTTCTTTGTTATTAAAGGAATGAACCCAGTCCTGGTTTTAGAGTAACATTTTACGTTACAAAGTCAGAGCCTCCATTTTTGTATCCATTTACAGAGACCCACAAATGCAAACGTGTTCATTAGGGAGAAAACTTCATATTTTCTTTGATTCAGGACTGTTATATAGAATTAGTAAGTTATTTCTTTATGGTGAAAAATGAGATAACATCTATCTGCTTCTAATCAATCACTTTGATGGATTTCATTTTATGTGTTTTTGACCCTGCAATAGATAACTGAACTGTAGAGCAAAGATTTTTTACATTGATTGGATGTGAAAATTACCTAGAGGATGACTAAACACAGATTTTGATTCTGTAAGCATTAGGTGGTGTCTAATATTCTGTATTACATTTCAATCACGCTCCCAAGTTGTATAAAGCAGCTGATCTGCAGACCATATTTGGAGTATATTTAGTCCATATGTGGACATATGTAGAGTATAATGGGATGTTTTGAAGCCATCTGAATCTCAAAATTTTCACTCTCAGCTCATCTGAGGATTGTTGAATGAAAAGAACATAAGTGTACTTTTCTTTAAAGTACTGCATTTAAAATTTCTTCCTATTATAGCCACTAACGTTCACCTTAACTAAAACACCAAACTTCTATCACAGATTTCCTCTGGACCAAGATAGTAGCTGCAGCTGCAGACATGTCTGCTCTGGCAGCAGGAGACATAGAATGCAAAGTGGAGTAATCCCATAATGCCAATTCTTGCATATTACTGGCTAGAACTTGGTCACATATTCAGACTTATTTGAGATAGAGATACATTTTGTTTATATTCTTGCTATTTATAATTTTATTTTAAATAGGATGATTAAAGCCAGTGTAGCGGGCAGCTTACTCCTCTACCTGTGGGTGTGGTCTGTGTCCAAGCTGCTCCGCTCTTGGTCCATGACCTGCTAATGGCCTAGGATTGCAGCAGATAATGGCTAAAGGTTTTGGACTCCTGTACCCACATGGAAGTCTCCAGAAGTTTCTGGGCCTAGCTTCAGACTAACCTTGCTCTGGCCATTACTACCACTTTGGAAATAAATGAGCATATAGCAAATCTCTTTTGCTCTCTGTATTTTTGAATTGCAAGTTAAAAATTATTTTTAAAATGTAAAAACAAAAACAGGTTAATCACAAGCAAAATACTCTGATAGTGAAATGGGATGAGATGAAGAATAATCCTGAAATCTCACTGTGGCTTGTAGACAAACCGGAAGCTATGCCCATCCATGTCACAAGAGGGAGAAGTGGATGTTAACATTAAGAATTGCAAGTTGCCGTCATATTATCTGAGAATCATTAGGAGAGAGTGTGAAAGAAATGAAACATGACACGCAAGTCACCCATCTAGATGAAGCTTTCTTTGAAATGTTTGTCCTAGAGCGTTTTAACATAAATTTTATTTAGAAATTCTGTCCCTGAGCAAGTTTTTTTGAATGATCAAAGATTAACATACAACCAACGCAGACCCATGGAAAAATCATGCTTCTCTGCTTTTGAGATGATGTTGTGGTGAGCTGAAATTATTTCTAGGAAGTGCTACTTATTCATAGCTAGGGAACATTGCAGCGTTTCTGCCAGACTGGCAAATGTCAGACAGAATCTGACATCTAATGGAGGAATGGAGACTTGATGATGTGCAAAAAGCCCAGCATGTGAGATCATTTGAGTCCTTAAAGAAAATAGCTGCATGATGATTGATTTGAAATGCCCAGATATTCGCGCATCAGGAGGATCTAGGGAGCTATAAAACAGTAAAACATGAATACCTACAAGAAAGCTTAGTAACCATACACATTTTATGGCTCTAGGTTTTATTTCAGGGCACTTTGACCACAGGGCATTGAGTTCACAAATGTGTCAAGCTACTATAATAATATACATTATAGGGAGTCAGCTTTCTCAATCCAATACAATGTGATCATTCTCCAATTCCTTTTCTATCTGTTGGAACTGGTCAGGCACCAGGGAAGGCGATCAGCTTCTTCCCCTCGGGGAAGGTAACATGTAACTGGCAAGGTTTGCTAGTCATTCTTGTGCGGAATCTGACAGGCAGTGAGAAAGTAGAACGAATACAGAAGCCGAGAGCTCTGCAGCATCCTAACTGGGCTTTTGGGAACCTGAGTTGTAGACACCTTGGCCCTAGCTCTCTAACACTTGCTGAGAAATTACAAGACACTGAGTGAATCACAAAGCAAGAACCCGCTTACACTCAAAACTTTGTGGATTGTACAAAGAAAAAGAAGGAAAATGCAGTAAGAAATGATCTCTGATGTTTTATAGGCTGGCTGCAGCAAAAAAAATAATAAAGATGCCACAATAGCAAGTATTTCTACAAAAGGTGCCTTTCTTCTGTTTTTAAATGCTGAATAGCTTTATTGTAGGTCATTTTTCTAAAGGTTTACAGTCCTTAAAACTCACGGTGGGATTCTCTGATTAGACCTGGAGGATGGAGAAAAGACAGTGATAATGAGACATACGGTCATCCTGGAAAACAATAAACAGGTGATTATCATATTCCGGTATCTCCGAGTGAACATGTGGAGTGTATCACCTGTATATGGTGTAGAATTGTTCTGCCCTGAACGGCTGTCTCCCTAAACCTTTCTGTTAATGGTTTATATGATCACCCTATATGTCCTTGAATAAAAAAGAAGAGAGATTTTGGTTTTTATAATAGTGGGCAACATTTGTGTAATTTTGATCAGATCCATGAGGTATGCGGGGAGTGTACCGCAGATCTTATTCTAACTTCATCTGGCAGCGCACTTCACTCTGATGGCATGGTTATTCTCCATTCATATGCCATATATGCAATTCTTGGAGTGGTTCTAATTTCTCTGCTTCTCTCAAAGATTTATTTATTCACTTGAATGTCACAGCTACAAAGAGAAGTGTGGTATATATTTGTGTGTGAGTGTATACATTCACACATGCGTGTTGACCGCAAAAGCATGAGTAATTCTGCTAGCTTTGTATTCCTCTTGAGGAGAATTTGTTAGTATAGTTTTGAAGAATGAGACTGCGAGGGTCTAGAGGAACCAGTGCTTCCCAATCTGTCACTTTATTGCCAATTTCCTTTCAGCATTTTCTTTTGGAAAGTATACCTTAAGATTCCCCTGTGCCCTCTTTACATTTTGTCATTTTTCACGAGCATATGTATGTATAAATATAAACTATCAGGCTCTAATCATTTAATTAAAATATGTAAAATGCCAGGAGGGTAAAAAGGGAATGCAAGCAAGGGAGACTTGTAGTAATCCTGAGCAGGGTTGTTAAGCTCAGATAAAAAAATTCTGGGTACAATGTCTTCATAGAGGGTGAACCTTGAAACTAACAATTCAGCTAAAATGAACTGTCCTTCCTGGCGCAATTACAGGAAATCAAAAAAAAATCTTTGATTAGCAATTTTCATTGTATCTTTCCTAGTATTAGTCTCT
This sequence comes from Ochotona curzoniae, assembly GCF_017591425.1. NCBI lineage: Eukaryota > Metazoa > Chordata > Mammalia > Lagomorpha > Ochotonidae > Ochotona > Ochotona curzoniae. Next base: position 15,686,132 of record NW_024466502.1, read on the forward strand.
GATGTGTAGAGCACTAAAATATCTTCCACGAAGACATATATAACTTCAAAATCAACCCTTAATAAATGCCCATGTGTTCCGCTGAAGTGAATTTTTATATAAAAGGCACAGCATAAATTGTTACTACATATAAAATAATAATATGCGGTGCTAAAGGAGGTCGAGTTGAAAGGTTGGCAGCTTCTAGAGTCAATTATGTCCATTTCAGATGGGAAAGAGTGGATTTAGACATGGAAGACTAATCTTGAAGTGGGAAAAAGATGAAAGAAAATAAAAATAAAATAAGAAAACAGAATATTCTGGACAAGATATTTAGGACATCTTCCTATTAATTAAAAATTGCCAAATTACAAAATAAATGAAACTCACTAATGGGATGCTATACTAATTAGTAACCTGCAGTTCATTTCACTGATAGAGTGCTATACTAATTTGTAACTGCAAAAACAGAGCAAATAATTAATGTTTCCCAGTGAATAGCAATGTCTGGTTTTGAGAGCATGGTGTAATCAATTTAATCACACTAGAAGGAAAATGGTTATTAAACGTATCTGGAAACACTTTATCTGGTGTCAGATGGCACAAGAAATCAAATCTAAATTTAAGATTTGTTTCATGTGTCAGCTTGCCTACTTGCTACTTAGAAGTTCCTGCAATTAACATACGTGGACAATTTGGCCTTGGAAACCTCCAGGGAAATAGCTTCTTGTCTTCCTTTACACTAAGGCTGAGTTAACCAGAAATCAAATGCTGCTATAGTTGTTTATTGGCTTGGGAAAAAGCAGAAAAAGCCACTTATAATTTTTAAAGAAAGGTTTAGTTTATTTGAGAAGCAGAATTGCAAAGAGAAAAGGAGAGGCACGAGAGAGAGAGGCAGTAGAAGAATAAGGGCAGAGAGAGAGAGAGAGAGAGAGAGAGAGAGTAATTACATCTCCTAGCTCATTCCCCAATGTCAGCCACCAGAAGCTAGGAGTCTAATTGCTTCAAAGCCTCCTATTATGATGGCAAGGACCCAGGGCTGCTCGCAGGCCTTCCCACGCTCCTTAGCATGGGGCTGAATGAGAGCTTCCACAGCTGGGACTTGAACTAGAGCTCAGTTGGAATGCTGGCATTGCCACATGATGGCTTAGGCTGCTGCACGAGATTGCCCTGCAAACTCACATTCACATAATTCCATCCTACCAGAAATAATGTTACTAAAATTTCAGTTGGTTCCTTAAAATTTGAAAATTTTAAAAAAGAAAATAAAAACAGAAAAGAATTTTATCTACCCACTGATGTCTTGAAGATGTGTTCTAGAGATGAAAATTATTGGGGATTATTGTTGCTATTCAACCAGGGGATGCTGACCTGAGCAGCTTCTAGAGCCTAGGCAAGGAGAATGTTTGTTAGCGTCTTACTCTGTAGAAGTTGGGAGATTTTACTGAATGTTTTAATGTGATTTTGTGGACAAAATGTGTAATATAAAGCTTATCAATGGATGTACTTTGTATTACTTAACATTTTCATCATCTTAATCCAAAGTCTTTTATGAAATCTTCTCATGTAGATATTAGATATACAGTTATTTTTCACTCTGCTACTTAATGCTTTTGTGACACAAGATACTTCAATAGTGATCTCAAAAGTACAGCTGAAGATTTGTGTATTATGTGTCTATCTAATTAATCCAATATTTGTGATTACTTATTAAAATATTGCAGTCATGTATTCATTGCTGCTATATAGCAAAATTTTAGTTTGTTGCACATAGAATCTGAAACATTTTGCCTATTGTCTTTTTATTTTTGTTGGAAAGGCAAATTTACAGAGAGAAGGAGAGACAGACAACAGGATCTTCCTTCCTCTGATTCACTCCCCAAGTGGCCATGAGAATGGAGCAGATTCAAAGCCAAAAACCAGGCGCTGGTTCTGGGTCTCCCATGCAGGTGCAGGGTCCAAAGGCTTGTGGGCATCTGCTACTGCTTTCCCAGCCCCCAAGTAGGAAACTGGTTGGGAAGTGGAGTCCACATGGAGCACAAACTGACACCATAAGAGATTCAGGTGTTTGAAGGGAGAGGATCAGCCAGTGGAATCACTGTGCCAATTCCTAAGCCTATTATTTCTTACTTCCTTGTATTTTGCTTATTTAACCTCAACGATGTCAGCGTGGTTTAAAAAGTAAGTGAATGAGTCACTATTATTGCATAAATTCTTGCTAGTAAATAACCCCTAAGACATTATTTTATTCAAATAGTTAATAGTCTGCTATCTTCTATTGTTATTTCTATCTTCATAGTATCTTCCACATGACTCATTAACAGAACTTACGTAGTTCTTAACATAGCATTCACATAGATTCCACAACACTCAATTATAAAACTTAATGAAAATGTGCTTTGGTAGATAGTTTTAAATTGAAGGATGTGGGAAAAGTAACCGCCCTTTTAGCCACATGAGAAATATATCTTTAGCAGTTACGACTGGGTAGCAGCTTCGCCAAATAATTAAGCATGTTAAATCACTGGCCTTGTTTAACCAGGAACTAAGGGGCCGTTAATATTTCCCTCCGTTGACTAAACTTTAAACAAGGTTCATCATGCTTATGGGCTCTTGACCTCGCTTTTGGAACTTTTCCCTTAAAACAATTGTTTAACGCTTTCCCTGATCCTGTGGTGTGGATATGCATCTGTTTCAAAACCTGTTGCTAGCTCTATGACCCCGGGAAGGCTTTATGTTTCTTGTGACTTGGGAACTATCTCTCTGAGATGTGTAGAGGTTTGTTCTTCAGGCGAAGAGAATAAGCGCTATGACATGCCGACATGCCGTTCCCTCTCTCTCATTCTTATCAGTTTTCCACTCTGAGAACTCAGAATTCGCATCTTGTCTGGGTGCTCTCTCCTTAGCTCACAGTAGACCGGAAGAACACCAACTGCTGCTGCTTCATCTTCGCTGCAGCTGTTTTGTTGTTTTTCTAACAGACCTATAAAGTTTTTACAAGTTGGATGAAGATCCTCCAGCTTTTAGTCACTTCCAGGAAACTTAAAAGACAAAGGTATTTAGTATATCTGAGTAAATCTTTCTACAAAAATGCATTTCAGTATTTCAAAAGGGCGATTGTTTGGTTTAGGTAATATTAATATTTATTGCTGAAGGCTTAAGAATGTAGCATATTGGGGCCCAGTGCAATGGCTGAACGGCTAAGTCCTGCCTCGCATGTACTGAGATCCCATATGCACACTGGGTCATGTCCTGGTGCTCCACTTCCCATCCAGCTCCCTGCGTGTGGCCTGGGAAAGTAGTAGAGGAGGACTTGAAGCGTTGGGATCCTGTACCAACTTGGGAGACCCAGAAGAAGCTCCTGACTCCCGGCTTCAATTTGGCTCAGCTTTTGTTGTGGCCACTTGAGGACTGAACACGTGGATGTATCTTTTCCTTGCTTTTTCTCTCTGTGAATCTGCCTTTTCAATAAAACAAATTAAATCTTTTTGAAGACAAAAATACAGCATGTTATAGAAGTTCACAAAAAATACTGAAAACGGTCTCCTCCAAATATAGATAATGTAGTATAAATAAAGAATTCCAGCTGTATCAAGAATAGCAATGTTATGAGATGAATATGGTAAAACCCAGAAATCCAATAAAACAATTATTGATGGTCTTAACTCAAAAAAACAATAGAAGGGGTATGTGTAGTTTGTTTCCACGAAGCTGCCTTCTTCCGTCTATGTAGGGATAGTATAATTATTTTCTTGCTTTATCCATTCAGGATCTCCTTATTTATTTACTTAGAGATTGTGATACTGTACTCCCAAGACAGAAGGCATAGGTAAATAAAAAAAAGTTAATAAACAAAAGAAAACAGGATTTCATTGTAGTACACTCTTTGCAGAGGGATAGAAAAATAATAAATTCTGTTTAGAGAAGAATATAGATATTTTCAAATACTTATATTTTGTCTAAACAACTATGAGCATAAAATTAAGGCTATAATTTTGACCCTGTTATTTACTGACGTTACTAGAGCAGCATGTCCTTTATCCACTACCCTGTACGGAAATCAATCCCCAGTTCCCTAACCCGTAAGGTAAATAAGACAGTAGCTAGCAAATGCAGTGCAGGGCTAAAGCCTATGCTTTAGGGTTCCTTTATGGCAAAGCCAATTTGTTCGCATTCAAAGGGTAATGAAACGTCTCTCCCTGTTACAGAAGCAAAATGTGGTGGTGGAGAGCTTCACTTTTTCCCCCAAGAGAGGAAAACATAAGCTCTCTACTTGTCGGAGCCAAGGGGTGACTACTCCAGTTTACTTACAGGCACTAAAATTGATAATTTGTGCATATGAGTTTTCTGGCACTGCCATAGCATAAGAGCCAAAAGTAGGTGTTTTAGAACCAAAATACATTTTTGGTTGATGTTGTCACGTCTTTCTGAGTTCACTTCCCCTTCTTACAAGGATGCTAGTCTAAGTGAATTAGGGCCCATCATAAAGGCCTCTTCCTAACTTGACAACAGTAGCAAAGAAGCATTCACAAATAACAAGAAGTAGGAATGTAACCTTTTAATTGTGAGGACATGATTACACGAGGACATGATTACATGAGGACATGATTACATGAGGACATGTAATCATTGTGAGGACATGATTCTGTCAATTGTGCTTTGCTTTCTCCCTCCCTCCCTTTCACCCTAGCTGTCTTTTCTCATTTTCTTATCTTGTCCCTCCTACTGTGTTATTTTCATGGCTAGTTTAACCACTCCACATAATAAAAGGTGTTGATGAATTTTAATTAAAATCCTTATAATAGGAAAATCTTCTCAGTCACTGGATAATCATAATGGTAAATAAGTAAAGATTACACAACATCCTCTCCATGAGCTATCTAAAAAGTTACTAGAGACAAGCAGATCTTCTGGATCTTCACTTTGGCTTTGACATTTTGTTCTAAATATTTCTTGTCTCTGGCTTCAGGTAGATAGAAAGGGTCCCTGCCTTTGAAAAATTTGTGTTGGGAAGGAGTGTGAAGGATTTTGATTATCAGTTGGGGGGGAGGGGGAAACCTGCTCCAGTACCAAGGGGACCCTGCAGCCAGTTCAGGTGGTCATGTGCCTGTAATCTGCTGTGAGACTCTAACACAGATAAACAGATCTGTTGACAGGCTCAAAGGCCTACAAAGGAGTCTTTTTTTTTTTTTCCCACACATATGCACACACAAGTGTTGTCTTCGCATTAGTAGGAAGCTGGATGGGGAGCTAAGAAGCCAGACTCAAACTAACATTCCCAAAGGGGCTGCGGGCAACCCAGGCACCAGCTTTAACTCAGGGTGCTATGATGCTTGTCACAAGATTCTTATAAAAATGGGTGAAGGATAGGCTGGTTCCATGGCTGTATGTTATCAGTTCAAATCCTGGTTGGTCCACTTCCAGTCCAGCTCCTTGCTTATGGCCTGGGAAATCGACAAAGGATGACTCAAGTCCTTTGGCCTCTATACCTCCCTGGAGACCAGAACTGCCAGGGTCCTGGCTTTGGATGACCTCAGCTCTAGCTATTGCCACTATTTGTGGGAGTGAACAAGCAGATGGAAGATCTCTTTCTGTCTCTCTGTAAATCTGCCTTTCAAATAAAAATAAACAAAGCTTATTAAAAAGTTGAAAGACTCCACGGTATACTTGCATTCTCCCTTAACTTGGTCTGTTTGGAACCCTTACATTTGCACCATTTTCCAAATAGCTCTCAACTGAATTTGCAATGGATGTTTGATCTTACTTTGTTTGTTTGTTTTGCACAACATGGGTACACTATTTTGAGTATGAGTTTTGAGTACAGTTTGAAAACACATTTGGTCAGCTTTCATTTTTATTTATTACTGCAGTCAGTTAATGCTTTGCTTCTCCCTTTTAAATATTCTTTGAATAGATGACCTTGTCTCCTACTGAGCAGAAGTAATTAAGGCTATCAGTTATAAATTCCCCTAACTACCTACTTTCCCCACCAATAAATTTGTTGATACTGCAGCCTTACTTCTTTCCCTTCAGTTTAAGTGTTATTTATGAGACTCTTCTAAGTCAAACTTTAGTGTTTCTCCTTTGCTTCTGGCACCACAGTGTCCTGATCTTGGGGGTCTTGCTCCAGCAGCTCTGTTTCTTGGTTTGGGGCACTATTGCATAGTACCATAGGCAAGAACTTAACCCACATACATGTATCAGTTCTTTCTCTCATTTCTGTATGTGATCAGGATGTGCAGAGATCCATTTCTTGGTAAGGGCCCTTTCCTACATATGGAAACTACCTTTTCACTGTTGTCACTTGGAAAAGAAAGTCTCTCTCTCTCTCTCTCTCTCTCTCTCTCTCTCACACACACACAAAAGGGAGTGACACAAACTCTGAACCTTTTGATAAGTTGTCTCATGACATGATATATGCCTAGTACCCGCCCAAACACACTAGCTCCAAACACTCTACCACCGTATGAGGAACGAAGCCTTCACTACACACATTTTGTAGTATACGTTCAGTCTGTGCTCAATAGCAGCATCTGTTAGGTTTCTCTCCTGAAAATTTATATTAAAGTACAATTATACTTAATTCTCTTCTATGTTTACCATTCAACAAGTTGCTAAAAGCAATCCAATGTTTGATTGGGAATCACATTTTAGACCACACTGTGTGTGTATGTGATTTTTGTTTTGTAAGTAAAGTTTCTAGAGATAATGTCTCAAGTTCAGGGACTCGACTCTCTCCGTCTCTATATGTTTATTCATCTGGCTTCAGGATTTACTACATTCTGAAACTGCTCTTCTATAGTCCAAAGGGCCAGATGGTTCTGAGCACATATACGATGAGTTGGTGATGCTGAGAAAAAAAAATCTGAGATTTTTTACAATTTTTGAGAGGCGTGAATATTACCACAACCAGAAAGATTATATAAAATCACTTTCTATTTCACTGACAAACTTCTGGACAACTCCAAACTCTATGTGTGTTAATCTCACACATCCAATCTATTCTCTGTGTTTTAAAATAGGTTTTATACATCTGACTGCTTGGATGAAATTTACTTACTGAGCATAAGTTAAAATTGCTATCACAAATATAGAACAATCATGGTTATCCGATCTGAAAGTTTAAGAATTTTGTGATAAATGTTTTTTATCAAGAATTAGGGCAATTCTAGGAAAACTTTGTGATACTGCCGATGCATAGGCAGTATCCTAACTTCGTGCATAAACATTTGGTTTATAATGTACTTGGAGGACATTAACGCCTCTTGAACCAAATTATAGTGGTCAGAAAAAATGTTACATTTATACAAATATTTAGATGACACAGTAATTATAATTCAGTTTGTATTATATTATAACCGAGTAAATCAAACATCATTTCAGTCAATACATTGGAGAAGGGTAAGAAAGAATTTGCAATTTTTTATCTTGCTTGGGTTTTAGTGCTAAAATCCTGAATGATTTTTACTTTTAGCACATTTATTCTGATTTTAAAATACCATATGATATCTTAATATAAAGCAATTTTTGTGAAAATGTTAGACATGTAACTTTTTGGTTTCCTATACATACCTAAAGACAGAGCTGAAAAAATTTAGCTTGATTAAAGAGACAGTTTCTGCAGCTAGCCATGCCTTACAGGAAACGCTAGCAAACTTATTCAATACCTGAATACGATGTTTCATGCTGCAACAAGATTCTCAGTACAAATATGGCTAAATACTGTTGCTGACATATGGTTTTAAACTCACTGGGTCAAGAACTGAAGTTATTGAGTTGGGATCTGTGTCTTTTGCTTCTAGAGCTGTGGAGGAAAAGAATATAAGTGCTAACTCCTTAATAGGGACCTCAAAATCGTTAGAATTAATCTGAATTTATATTTACCTATTATCTATCTCATATATGTAAGGACATTCTATTATAATACATAATATTCTATGTATCCTATCTTCCTGTATATAATTCACTATTATCAGTCTTTCCCTTTAGTTAACAAAACAGGATGTCATTGGTCCCTATATCCTGAATTCTTCAATCACTCTTACCTCACTAAAGTTCCGAATCAGTCACCAACCATTTTGTTGCTTTATCTCTAAACTGATTTTTAGCAATAGTGTGTTTTGGGATTGTAGTAATATAGGCGTTTGAAATGAAATTAAATCGAATAGTTTAGTTCTTAGTTGAGTAATTGAGGGATTATTGCTCTTCTAGACATCATTCTGTCTATTGGACGCCTGGTTCTTTGAAACCATAATTCATAATGAGTTACATTTCAATACTAACGTCCATTACATCTCTACTATTTATACTCATGATCTGGGCATGTTTTCTAAATCCTTTTGCATGATTTTGATGTTTTTAATATTGGTGCTGACACATCTACATAAGTTTATTTAAGTTCTATTATCCTTTATAATTTCAATAGTATATAGGCTTTGTATTAAATATCAATTATATTTCCAGGGTTTCTGTGAAAGAATCAACTTTAAAATTTTGCTAGAATTAAATGAAAATCCTTGAAACTAAATGTTTTCTTTTGTAAAATAGCAATAAGTGTAGAACCCATGAACAAAACAGACAACATAAATCCTTCAAAATATTTACCATCTCTTTAAAAGAAAACTTTTGGAAGATAGGAATTATTTTTGATAAACAAATAATTTATTTGCTTGTTTGAAAATCACAGGTAGAGTGAGGGAGAGACAGATAGAAATCTACCTTTCCTCTGCTGGTTCATTCCCAAGATGGCCACAACTGCTAGAACAGGCCAGGAGCTGGTAGCTCCTCACAGGATGCCATGCTTGTGGTTGCAGCCCAGGTAGTTAGATAATCATTTGCTATTTCCCCAGACCTTTCTCAGTGAGCTGTATAGAAATACAGCAGCTGGAATAGCAAGAGGCACCCTTGTGAGATTTCAGTGTTACGGGAGCTGGTTCAACCAACTGCCCCACAACAATGGTTTTGTTCATGTATTTTATGACTATTTCACACTTTCTTGTCAATCTCTCATCTTATTCAGTAGAGCATAAATATCATTTTATGTCAGGCAATAACTACAAGAAAGTCATTTTCTTTAAGTACAAGTTGTATCTAACCTTGAAAGAACATCTTTCTCTTAAGTCTACACAAACGCTTCCCTTTGCATAGCATCCATACTGATTATTGCTTTACCAAGATGAAAATGAAGGAATGTTCTACTTAATTGTATAATTTAATAAAAAAACAAGAGTCACTTATGATCCATAATGCATTACCTAATATAACCCAAACTACATTATAAATTGAAACAGTAATAACATTTCCAGTGTCTGTTACAGTATATATATGTATTTGCAGAATTGGTAAGATATAGTTTAGGTAAGTTCATAGTATGAAAAATACAATAAATGATGTATTATCCTTTCTCTAAATTTATTTACAAAAAGATAAAATGATCACACAGTTAAAACATGTATTTCTACATAACCAATTTTTGATACTTGACTTGATATAGCAATAATCAACTGTAAATTTTGGGTGTAGCATCCACAATAGTTTTAAATTTGAGCTAATATTCTGATGCTGATATTCACATACTCAGTAGACTTGGAAAGTGTCAGGAATGTAATGGAAGCACATGTAATTCTGACATCTTTTAAGATTCTGTAGTTTTCATTATAGTTGTAATTCAAGTAAATTCCTTCAAGCTAAGTGTGAATCCTTTATACTGGCAGTTTTTTGGAATAGTACTACTCCACATGTCTGGTAATTACAAGCTTTAGTGAATCTAACTTCATTGTAATATGTCAGGTTACACATATAAATCTAATGGAAGCAGAGAGTAATGAATTAAAATCATAAGAGATTGAATAGCATGTTTCATGATGTAATTTCTTTATAATGTATATTATAGTTTAAAAAGGGAAACTTGTTTTCAGAGAATTATTCACTTTTGTATGTTGAGTATAAATCAATCTACTTGATGTAAATAGTTTTATTCTAATTTAAATGCCATAAAGCTGCACTGCACAAACAGTAATGAAGTTTCATTTGTCATTTTCATAGATTATTTCCATAATATTAATACAATCTTACAATAGGAATTCTGAATGTCTGAAGAATTCATCAATCTTTAAGCAGGAAAAATACATTTTAATAAAAAACAGATTTTTTCAATTACGATTCTTACCCTACTTTGTATTTATAATGGCCAGCCGATGAAAGAAAATCCAGTATAGAATGCTATCAAGTTGTTCAAACAATTTAATGCACTCATTGCTTTTATATTGAATCTTCTAGCCCCAGTTTAAACTGTGGGATGATAGTTTCAAAAAAGCAAAAAAAAAATTAGCTTGATGGAAATTATCAAGTACCTATTTAACTGATCTGCTCATTTTGAGTTGAAGAAAATTAATTGAAATGCTTCTACACTTTACAATCAAGTAGTGTCTTCAACACATCATATTGCAAGTGGAAAGACCTGTAAAATGTTCTGTATTAACAACTTCTCTGGTTTCTGAAATTAATTGCTTCCAGCTGTATTAACAGAGCATGCTCAAATAACATGAAAGCCATGGACAGATGAAAAATAAAGGTATCCTAGTTTATTGTTTGTTCATCATTATCACCAAAGACTAAGAAATTTCAAAAGGGTCCAAGGGGTGAAGACTTTCACCTAAAACTGCTGCTAAACATCAAGTGAATAGAAGGACAATAGAGATGCTTAGCTTTGCTAAACTGGTCTGCAAAACCAGCAAACAGCAGTGGGCAGACAGCTTGTGACAATATTGAAACATTTCGTAATTATCCATTATAAAATGACATCCTCCGTGACAGCTGAGGCATGTTTGTATCTTCCAGACCCATGGGAGGAAAATATAAGGAAAAAAATAACTTTATCGCTTTGTTGCATTAAAAAGCTGTGATTTTAATTTATTTTGTCTCAATCATATTTATATATAAGTATGTATATTTCCATTTGTACTACCATAGACTTGAGTTATGTTAAAATATTGATGGTGTAAACACACATATTCAATTAAATATTATTGACAGGGAAACTTTTGTAGAAGGTTCAACTTTCATTCACAGATAAATATGCATAGGTATGTGAAAACCTGTGGAAATCAAACATTTTTGATAATTTTTTGAATTTAGTATATACACTGAAAAATTATTGTTTTGGAGCCAGGAGGATTTTGCTAAGTTTTAATGTTACCTAACACTGAATTCTCTGATCCAGAGTAAATAATCTGGATAATAAGGCAGCACCCATGTCACTGCTTGGGATGTGTGCATTCCGCACTCCAGAGAAGAGCTGGGTCCCAGCTCCTCCGCTTCCACTCCAGCTTCCTGCTAATGTGCATGGTGTGACGCAGCCAGGTGGTGATTTTGGTTCCTGGATCCCTACCACTCATGGAGAAGCTCTGGATGTAGTTCTTGAAAGCTAGCTTCAGACTATCCCATCATCACTTCACAAACATTTAGGGAAAGAACTAGCACATAGAGTATCTGTCTCTGATTTTCAAATAAAATTAAACTAAATAGATAAATTTTAAAAGTCTGTAAACATATTTGCCATGACTATTTAGAAATCTTCATAATATAATTTTATCTTTACACAGAAAGGAAAACACACGAGTAACAAGTAGGTCATTGTACCGATATGTTCCCTGAGTGCCTGGTTTCTCATGATTTTTCTCGTATGCCTAATACAAAGCTCTTACACAGCTTTTTATAGCATTTGAAAACAATCATGCACATATTGCATTTTCAAATCTGTTTGTGAAAAAGGTTTCTACTTACGCACCCTATGTGTCATCATTTAGCAATGGAAAATGCAAAAAAATGTAAATGAAATTAAGCCACTTGATTTGGTCTCCAAACAGAATATATAAAACATAACCTACTAAAGCAGCCTATTGTTTATTTAAATTTATAAGAACAGAATTAATTTTCTAGTGATATAAAATGATTCTTTTAATCTGCTGATTTTAAATAAACAGGGAAATACTGTTACAAAAAAACTATGAAATTTAATGAATTTTAATATTTGAAAAACCTCACTATAAAACTGAGCACCATTATAAGGATACTAAAAATTACATTGATTGTCACAAAAATAAAGTTTTTCACAGAAATAAGACTTATATAATTTTAAAATAACCCTACAAATTATTTCCTGTCACTTACTAGTTATTGCTCAAAGTGTCGTTAGCTCCAAACTTACAACAAGAGAAGCTTCAAATGATATTGAAACTTACGTTAATGCTATCAAAGCTATTTTGCAGTGTAAAATAAGGTGCCACTCCAGATTATTGAAAGTCTAACTTAACTAATTCAGGCAGGACTTGGAAATTGTATCATCAAGAGGGGCACTGAATGTGGTACAGCACAGAATGTAGAAACGCTTGTTAGAAACAGCTTTCCAGAGAAAGAAAAGCAACTTTTTGCAAAATAGAAAGCATTTTTGGTAAAGGTGATTTAATTTGTAAAAGAACTTTTAAAGCATATTTGAAAGGGGATAGGAAGAGGAGAGAGTGTGAGAGAGAGAGAGAGAGAGAGAGAGAGAGAAATTTCTTCTATGTACTGATTTACTTTCCAAATCCTGCAACTGAGGACAGGCTGGGTCAAAGTCAACAGCCTGGGATTCAGCTCAGATCTCTCACAGTAGTAGCAAAAACCTTAGTCTTTGGCCCATTGTTTTTGCCCTCAAAGTACCCGTTAGCAATGGTCTAGGAAGGCATCATGACATTGTAGGTATGGAAAATGGCAGAGTCCAGAATCCTATTGTCAAGATATATTTAACAGTTTCATTTGGAGTCCATTTTTATTTACAAGTACATAGAGAAAATCAGTGTGTGTGTGGCAGGGTGGATGGGGTTTGGGAAGGGAGGAAGGGAAATTCAAGAGCCTATGGGACTATATCATAAAATCATCAAATTAAAAAGAAGAGTTTTTTTTTTACAAGGAAAAGACAAAAATCTGGGAGAGTACGTGGAGTTGAAACTCAGACTCAGGCAATTGTATATGAGATGTGACTGTCCCACATGGCATGTCAAACTTAAAAAAAAAGATGGTTTTTAGATATATGCCAGAATTGTGATGGATGTGGAATAAAATATCCAGCAGAAAAGGAATAGAATGATCAAGAGTTTGCCATTCTCCATTATGCTGCTGGTCAATTTGTCACAGCTCATTTGTTCCCATGTCTCGATTCTGGTCCTTGCCATTTTGAAGAACATTCTAAAAGTTTCAGTGGCTGCTCCTGGTTGTCATATTGTTCTAATTCTGTCATCTTAATTCAATCACAACATATTCTTTTAGTTTCAAATTACATTCCTAGATGAATTGCATTTTATCTTTGTCCTAGCAGCTGTAAAACCTCTAGAAATGCTTTTATTTTTCATTCTTTATAACTGAAATGTGAACAATTTGGTATTTTCAATCCTTCCCCACATCCATTCTCCCAGAAAAGGTCCATTGTTGTTGTGCTATCATGCCAAATTTTAAATCTCTTCAATCAAGTTCTCTGAGTCTGTGTGGGTTCACTCCTCCAGATGTGTCTTGAGCCGAGTTGGAACTTCCGTTTTTCCTTTGGTGTACCCATTTGTTTCCTTGGTTTCCTTAGCTTCCTGAACTTCTATTCTCAGCTTCACTACTCATTTTCTCTTTTCTAACTTCTTCTGGAGGCCTTTGCTTCTTGCAATAAAACTGTTTTCCACAAGCTGTAATTGGACAAAGATGATGTCCCCTTGCAGGGTATCGAAGTTCTTCATTCCATTGCCAACAATCAAAGAAGGAAAAGAACTTAGCCTCAAAGGGCTCTATCATTTCTTTCTGTAGGATTCTAGTTTCAGCTAACTGGCAAGAACTATCAAACTGCAAAGGGACAAGGGAAGTTAACCAAAAGAAAAACAAACATAGATAGTAGGGAACCATTAGCATGCAGGGTTTTGGTATGTTCAAGATCTGTCCAAAATATGTAATTGCATTCAGTCAGAGCGTATGAATGTGTGTACACATGTAAACTTCCAAAGATAAAGTTTCTATTTTAATTGGCAAAACATAACAGCTAACTTGAACTTTGCAGTGACATTCATTTTGATATCATAAATTAGATGAAAAAATCAATTTGTATTAGGAATTAATTGATTTCTTAATTTTTATTTTAACTACCTAATGATATTGGTATAAGTAGGAATCATTACCTGTGCAGGTCTTGTGATAGAGTTGCATTTTGATTATTGCTGCATTATTCATAATGCACAAGAAAACTTGTAGATGAAAACAGAATTAACATTTTTGGAAAGCAATTTGATGGGGCAACAATTTTCATTTCTCTAGGTGATATGTAAATGTTTTTTGCAATTTCATCTACTAATTGCTTATATCTGGGCACAGCATTCATATATCAAATGGCTTTATGCTGATTCTTTGCAATTATATGTCTTCGACTTCTTATTCTCAATTGTGTCACTTACCTGGAGGCAAGAAGAACTGTAGCTGTGAATCATAAATCACACACACACAAAATCACTATGACAAAACATTCACACCAATATGTTAGACTGCAGGATCAAATCACTCAGCTTCTATGTGGTATTTGTAACTCAAGGCAGTCAAAAATATGTGCAGCATTTTTCTTTATCCATGGCTGTTTTCAATATCTTGTAAGGTTTTGCACACTCATTGCTTAGGCAGAGATGACACCCAGGGGACAGAGAATACTCATTTTGTTATTCAGGGCACTGTCCTTAAAGAGCTTAGATCTTTTGCTTCTGGAAAAAACAGGGGCTAAGAACAGGAGCTTTCACTGTGTTTCATAGGTAGATAACATCAGAACAAAGTCCCCCACTTGTGGTTCTGTCATATCACATTCTAGAAAGAAGAGCAGAAGGTGAACGGAAGATAGGAAGATATCAATCAATGTTAATGTAATTATTGATAACGATTTTGACACCAGTATATCAGGATCACATGCTAAATAAATCATAGGGTCTTAGGGGTAAAATGTAAGTTGCTCATTTCCCAGAGAAAACAAAATTGGATGCTCTCAGACTAAGACGTTTCTGAGAACTACATTTGGAATTGTCATTTGCTGGGATCCTGTTTATTATTCTGGGCAAGGTCCATTGTCTTTACAAACTCAAAGCTGATAAGAAGACTGGAGTTCCCGAAAGACAGAAGTTCAGAAATGTTAAGCTGGTAATATTAAGAATAAAGCAAAAAATTAAAGGACTACATTGAACTGTTACATTTAGATCATTTGAGTCCATTCAATAAATCTAGCTTGAAACATCAAACATTCTTATGTCACAATGAAAAGGCTCAAAGTGCTGAATGCATTTAAAGGCAGAAATGCAAGAAAAGGAGAGAACACCTGAGTGTTCAGCTCCTTGGTCAGTGTGAAAACAGAAACTGTAAACCATCATGCAAGAGTCCATTTGCCATTAGCATCTGTTATAGCCACGGTGATTAACACTGTGACCGTTTTTTCACAGCAGGCAATCTTTTAGCCTCCATTGTGTAACACAACAAATAATTTGGAAAATGATTAATGAGATTTTTAATTATAGATTGGGTTTATCTTAAAACAATCTGTGCCACTACAGCTGGAAAGGATCTCGCTTTAATTATATCCGAGAAACACTATGTGGCAAGGCTAAACCTGTCCATTCCAGGGTGCCCAGACGCTCTCCATGCCTGCTTCACCTTCACACTTGGCTGCTTGGCTCTGTTTTTTAGTGCACAATGCTAATGAGGCCATGGTCATATTTTCCCTCCCATATGTGCCAGTTAACTGCACTCAGCTCCAGTGCTACAGATTGCTTTTGTAAACTTGGGCTGCCAGCTCAGATTCTCTGCTCAATCACTGAGATTAGGCAAAAAAAAAAAAAAAAAAAAAAAAGGGGAGGATTCATTACAAAGTTAAAACAACAGCTGATTGCTTTGAGACAGGGATAGAAACGCTTATCCTGAGAAATCATATTCTTCAGAATGGCACATTAATTCTTAGGAAGTTTCTGACACGCTTTTACTTTTTTAAAAAAAAAATGTTATTTAAGCTCTGTAGTATAGACCAAATATCAGACTCGGCTTCTAAAATTTGGCTTTTGTTTTGGCTCTTTTCCAAAGTAGATGTATGACTTTGAACTGTTGTCCAATTAGCCTAGGCTTGTTATCCTTGTCTGCAAAAATTGACAATTGCCCACCAGTCATTGTGCCTACTGATAATTCCCTGGTTTGAGATGCCAGGCATTGGAACCATTACTTGATGCTGCGGCTGCAGGCTGTGGGGGGGACATGCTGCATCTTAAAGCTAGAGCTGTGTCTCAGGCAGATGGTTGTGGGTTGTTAATTGTCAGGATCTCGCATGCTCCCATTGACTTCCAGGTGCTTCTGCTTTGTAGCTTGGCATTTGCAGTTTTGTTGCTTGCAGGAAGAGTACATCAAAAGCCATCAAGCCCAAGGGAGAAAAGCATGGTATCCGTCTTGATGAATTTGCTTACTAACTATCCTTCTTGTGTTTATCTCAGCAGACTTCTGCCCCAGGCCTGGAATGAATACATTCTTTTCCTGTCAAGTGGTAGGAATTATTTTTCACCATGAGCACAGAGTCCTATTCAGCATTACATTACTGAAAAACTCAGACAAGGCATGTTCCCTCCTTCAAATGATTTATTTATTTCTATGCAGAAAAATATGTTGAGAGGAGAAACTAATGCGAAGTCTTTAGTACACACACAGATGCAAACAGGCACACACACATTACGCATACCTAATAGCGAGAAAAGACATCGTTTAGTAATTTAATCAGAGATACAGTCTAGCTTAACTAAGTGCCTAACACAGCTGTGGGATTAGGTTTTAGCAAATACTGGTGGAGGTAGAATTATAACTAAGTTGGTAAAGCAGTTCATCTTGAGGAATATAAATTATTCCAATGAATATGCAGCATAATACATATTTTTATTCTATGTATTATAACTTTGATATGGCATCAGTGAAAGTGTTTATATCTATGAATGAACTGAACTTCATGACTTCAATTTTGTCAAACATGACTTAGATGAATTGTGCGTATCATATGCTTTTTATATTTATTTTTATTGGAAATGCAGATATACTGAAAGAAGGAGAAACAGAGAGAAAGATCTGTCAGCTGCTGGTTCATTCCCCAAGTGGCAACAACTGCTGGAGGTACACGGCTCCTAAGCCAGTAGCTGGAACCTCCTCCAGCTTTCCCATGTGGGTGCAGGGACCCAAGGCTTTGGCCTGTCCTGGACTGTTTTCCCAGGTCACAAGCAGGGAGCTGGATGGGAAGTGGAGCCCATATGAGATACAAACCCATGCCCATGTGGGATCCCGGCACCTGCACGGACCTTAACCTCTAGGCTACAATGCTGGGCCTGTAATATGCTTTAACAGTACAGAATACATGCGCTTTATCTGTTTGAATTCATATGCATATGTGGATACACACAGACCACACATACACAGACCCGTCCCATGGGGGGTCAGCCATCGTTTATTCCATTGCCTTCATTCTGTGTGCACTGCTGACATAGTGGTGAGTACTACTGCCTTCCACTCCATTCATTCTTTTTTTCTAGTTGTGCATAAAAGAATGGTGAACAAATGTCTTTATATCAGGTCCAATCAGTATCTGAAACCTGTCACTATTTTTCCCTGTTGTATTTTAGAGACAGAGAGAGAGAGGGAGAGAGAAAGAAATATTCCATCCATAGGGTTATCTCCAAAACATCAGCAGCAGACATAAGGGACCAGGGTACAGTCAGGGGTCAGAAACTCCACCAATTCCACGAGTGGAAGGGATCCAGGAACTGGAGGAGTCTTCGGCTGCCTCTCCATGTGGAAATAAGCAGGAAGTTGAATCAGAAGCAGAGTGTATGAGAATTGATAAGTATTGTGTAGTAATTCTCACACATTTGCTGTGAATCTGACAAATTGGTATACTAATACGTTCCCTGTAAAACAAAAACTAACCAAAAGGAGTGGGGCCCATTCTTAAATGAGGCACTCTTCACGTTGGAAACAGACATCAAAAATTGCTTAACTGTTCTGCAGGATGTTTACGTCTAAAATGTGTGTGTGTGTGTGTGTGTGTGTGTGTGTGTGTGTGTGTGTGCGCACACGCATGAAGAGAATAAGTTGCATTCCAGTTGTAGTTACCTTCAAAATTGTGTTTTCAGGCTAAGGAGTCATTGCATCAAATTCATCATTTTGTGTTAATTCATAGGAAATGTGGTTCCATCTTTAGTGATACCCCCTTGTGGGTAAGGAAGAGTGTTTGTGTCCTACAGGAGTGAAGCCAGTCTATATGATGTGATGCTAAAAGAAAACTCACAGGCCTAGGGAAGACACAGACACGCGTTCATTTTATCGGAAGCCACTTGGGTTTTACATTGCTGATGTGTGGACTAGACATCACTGTCTCTTTGTGTCTTCTGCATGGAATGTAGCTGAGTAGGCGAGGGGAGCTGCGAGATTTGGTGGTGGTATATACTGAAGAAAGAGCAAGTTCCAAGCTGTCAGGATGATCAGCGTAGACAGGAATGGTGGGTGCCCCCTGTCCTGATCAGTGATCCCCACTGAGGACTGCTTCGTGGTGCTACACACGGATGGATGGTGCTTATGAGCAATGCCCCAAAGCAGAATCAAAAGTGATACATGAAGCAAAGTGCATTCATGTAAGACAGGGGAAGACAGCACACCTAACCTTTGTGTTGTGATCACGCTTGAGGTAATTATCTGAACCAAGAAGAAAGCAAGAGGTAGAAATAGGACATAAATGTAGAAGTGAATTTATTGCTCTCTGTACATGCATTAAAAACCACAAAAACTCACAGAATTTAGAATAATGGAACTAATTAAAGTGGCAGTCATGAACTAATATTAAACAGTGGTAATTTTATAATTATAAATGATAATATTTGAACATTGAAGAAAATATTCCATTTTAGCAGCAAATGAAAATTCTAAAGGATATCAACTCTTCCCTCTAGTTAAAACACTCACAAATGAAACACAGAAAGGATAAGTTTTTTTTTTTTTTTAAAGATTTATTTTTATTATTTTTTCATTGGAAAGGCAGATATACAGAGAGGAGAGACAGAGAGGAAGATCTTCCGTCCGATGATTCACTCCCCAAGTGAGCGCAACGGGCCGATACTATGCCGATCCGAAGCCAGGAGCCTCTTCCGGGTCTCCCACGCGGGTGCAGGTTCCCAAAGCTTTGGGCCGTCCTCTGCTGCTTTCCCAGGCCACAGGCAGGGAGCTGGAAGGGAAGCGGGGCTGCCGGGATTAGAACCGGCGCCCATATGGGATCCCGGGCGGCAAGGTGAGGACCTTTAACCACTTGCGCCACCGCGCCGGGCCCGAAAGGATAAGTTTTTAAAAATGTTAGCTGAAGACACATACAAAGATGAGGGAATCATATTTTTTTCTGTTAGAAAATATATCTTGAAGCAATTGTGTAAAAATAAGCTTTAAGTGTTTTGTGAACCTAGAAATAGGTGTAGGGTACTGGCATTGTGGCATAGTAGGCTAGGCCTTCTGCTGCAGTGCCAGTATCCCAATGGGAACTAGTCCTTGCCATGCAGCTCCATTTCTGACCAGCACCCTGTGTACACTCTGGGAAAGCACTGGAGAATTGCCCAAGACCTTGGGCTTCTGCACCAACTTGGGAGACCCAGAAGAAGCTCCTGGATCCAGGCTTCAGCTCAGCTCAGCTCTAGTCATTGCAGCCGTTTGGTCAGTGAACCAGCAGGTGGTTCTCTGTCTCTCCATTCTGTTTGAATATAAGAAAAATAAAAGCAATAAAAATAAAGCATGCTTAGATTATGAGACTTACACCTAGGGAATTACATTTTTGAATTTTAAGCAAAAACAAATAAGTGGTCTATCTAAAAGCATTCTATAACGAGGCCATTAAAGTGGTAGCATTTGGGTGGACATTGTGGTACAACAGGTGAAGCTGCCACTTGCAATGCAGGGATCTTATATCGGAGTTTGATATTTCAAGTTTCAGCTGCTCTGATTCTGATCCAAATCCATGCTACTATGCCTCGGGATGCAGTTAAGATGTCTCAAATAATTGGGCTTCTGATTTCCATGTTGGAGACCTGGATGGAGTCCCTGCTTCCTTCTTTCCATCTCACCCATTCCAGACTGTTGCAGCCACTCAGGGAGAGAGCCAGCAGATGGAAGATATCTCTGTGTTTCTCTATTATTCTCTGATTCTGTCACTCTACTTTTTAATTAGTAAATAAATAGTATTTTAAAAAATCATTTATGCATTCAAATATACAATGCATAAAGTTGAGTTCTTTTTTAAACATGGGTTAGATGTTTCCTCTTTGATCTGTAACTAGTCAGTTCATGAAATGAAGAGCCAGATATAAAAAGCAAAATGCTACAAAACACAGTCCCCAAACTGAGTCATTTAGTCAGTATCTTAGAAAATGAGCACATATTTTGTTGCAAAGTTAGGGCAGATTTATTTGCTGCATCTTTTAACTAAAGCAGATTCTTGCAAAATGCTTTATGATGTGATTTTCTTCCTCTGTAAAACAGCACTCATGCAGAGTTGAGTTAACGTCAGTGAATCGACCTCTGTGCTGATGTGTCACTGCTTTCTTGCATCCATAGGAAGGTAAACGGCAGCAATGATAGAAGGCGAAGAAATACTGGGGACTCACCATTTTTATTAATTTTACTGTAGTTCTCTCATCATTGATATTTGGGGAAAGTAACAGGAACTTAATTTAAACTGAGTGTTAACAATCATATTTGCATAAAAATGTGCAAGAAGTAATGCACTTTAAAATTAGTTCAGTTTGACGAGTTTAAAACAAAAATTAGACAAATGGAAGAAAGGTTAAAACTATTGGAAAAACACAGTGGGGAATGGAAGTGGAGTGTGAAAACTGCTGTGGAACAGATTGCTGTTATAATTAGAGACAACATTTCACTCTCTTAAATTTGCATCCCTGGAAATTGCTCTGAGTGAAAGAGGGGGCGGCACCATTCTTTAAGTATCTAGCTGGTGGGGAAGACAGAGACTGTTAGACAAAAAAACAGTTAAAGAAAAAGCTATGCAACTAAGTTAACAGCAACACCTGGCTTGAGCTACGATCACAAATATGTATTGTTCTTAAGAAAGTAAAGTATAGACATGTCGAATAATAAAATTCTCACATGATAAAAAAATGTACTGCTGAATACTCTTTAATGATTTTGTCATTTTTGCATTATTTAACAGGAAGAAAATGCCTACTCTCAAGAAGTATTTATTTCTTTATATACTATCTTTAAATATCTTAATTTATTCATCTTTGATTGTAGAATGAAACAACACTTCCTCACATAAAATAGTGTTTAATTATCTGAGCAAAAGAGATTGGCAAATTTCATAGAGAGGAAAAAAGTTGATAGAGCAGATAAAAATACAGTAGATTGATCATTTTAATTTTACTTATAAGACTGGAACGGGGTCCTAGATCAAGCATAAGGCACAGGCTGAGCTTCCAGATCATTTCAGGTTACTTGGTTTGTTATAATGCTATATTTACTGATTATAAAATTAATGGTGCTAACACTAGTTTTTATACTGAATCATGCTCTTTGCTTTTTATGAACATTTGCATGGTTATCAAATATTGGGTGGACATTCATGATTCTCCTAGTACAGCCTGGCCAACCAGGAGAGTCACTTTATGCAGGTAATTGCTGGACCTACGACGTCTGTGTGTTTTCTTTGGAAATTTGTATAACCTCTAATCTTTCTTATTTTGTCTTGATACCAAAATGGTAGAAGCAAGCTTAATTTTAGAAATCCTAGGGTTACACCTTTTGCTTTTATTTTTCAATGCTATTTTTTCACAGTACATAGAATATTCAGCACTGGGGTATTAACTGCACACATTTACAAGAAGGATTGTGTTGCCGGTTTTCTTAGAGAGGGTGCTATGATGTTTGTCAGAAATTATCTTGTGAGAGAAAGGACTTTTCATGGAAGAAAAGTATAGACTGTATAGACTGTCTAGCAAGAATTCGCAGGCGATTTCAATTTGATCTTCTCCTGATCAGACTTAAATGCAATTCACAACACCCACAGATTTGTGCTTCCAAAACACATACAAACTTTCACTTTTCTAAAGTTAGCTCAATTTTGCTTTGGAAACAAGAGACTTAGAGGGACAAAATGTCTTATAGGACCCAAATATACAACCAGGATTTTCTATTGCTCTCAAATTACTCCATTTTGGCTTAGTGATTAGTTGATGACGTATTCATAGTTTATAAGTAGAAGACAGTAACCCTGATCACTCATTGTGTGGTTAAAAGCAAATTTTTGCCATATTTAATTTCATGCTTTAATAATTACTTATTTACAGTAATACAGTTCATATCTAGTCATGATTCCCTCATTGCAGGCATGGACCATGCATAGAGTCCAGCATCTTATCGTCCACATAAATTCAACCGTTTCATTGGGAGACCATCCCTTGTCTGAAAGTAGAACTGACAGAATATCATCCCCTCCAATGAAAATTCACAACAGAACTTCAACAACATTTTACAGCATCATGAATTTAATTGAGTATTGAGTGACCAATGTTAAAAAATGCAAGTTCTTAATCACATCCTGTGACTACTTCATTGACATTTCAATTTCAGCATATATACAACCGGCTGCTCTACACCTTAAAATGGTTATAGGGTGCTATTCAGCTGTCTTGTGTGGGATTGGGGGAAATCCCAGAGCCTATGAAATTGTGTCATACAACAAAATAAAAAAAAATGAGAATGAAAGAAGGAGGGAATTGGGAGTGTTGGAAGGAAGGAGGGAGGGAAGGGTGGAAAGAATCATTATGCTCCTGAAGTTTACATGAAATGCATGAAGTTTGTTCACTCTATATAAATTTTTAAAATTTAACATTCAAATGTGAATGAGGCAGTGTTAGTACCAGCAGGGATGTGGTGAACTGGGCAGAGTTCCTTCACAATCTCTGTAAGGAAATTGATCCATTTTTCCTGGAAAGGAGTTTGTAAGGTTGTCAAAATCAATAGGCTTGAATGTGTTCCTAGTATTTCTTTTCATTTTTTATATATTTGGCCTATGG
Source organism: Ochotona curzoniae (assembly GCF_017591425.1). Taxonomy (NCBI): domain Eukaryota; kingdom Metazoa; phylum Chordata; class Mammalia; order Lagomorpha; family Ochotonidae; genus Ochotona; species Ochotona curzoniae. The sequence goes on from NW_024466502.1 coordinate 15,709,240, forward strand.
AAATTAATTTATAATAAATATAATGAATGTAAAAATAATCACTTATTTAACTCTGTTTTGTTGATCTCTGCCAATTAATGCAATGATTCTATTGGAATTTTGAAGAAGATGGGTTACACAGAATATATGAATGCTGCTTTCTTACAAACAAGATGATTACAAACAACAGTGTCCGAGGAGAGAAAGCTTAGATTATACTTCTTAGTAATTTTTTACTCATCTATCTGAAATTTCAGCTTCATTTTTAACTGACATTTTCTGAAAGACCAAACGCTTATTTATGTTCTGAGTCCAAAGATATTTCATATCTAACAATTATAATCATAGTCATGTATAGAATAGCAGTAAACCACTTTAGGTTTATTCTGCATGAAAGCAGAGAAAATGTCTCATGCTCTGAATAGGATCTGGACTATATATATTATTCCATCTTTTGCAGAGCTCACCTTGAGAACACAGAAGTCAACCATCCTTGTGTAGGAAAAAGGAGAAATGTTATGACAAAGAATAGAAACAGCACAGGAAGAGGACCGGATGCCCTGTCCTGGAGTGTGGGATGAGACAGATCATCCTGAGGGAATGCGGCTCGAGCACACCCATTGCAAGTGAGGGAAATTTCTCCTAGAAGTGAGACAACGTACAGGCTGACTTTTAGAATTAGGAGTATCAAGGATTTAATTGATGTTTTAACATTCAGACCAATATTTACTGAATTGTATATTGATTGAACAATGTTTACATCAGTCTAGGGAAACAAAAGGACTACAATGCCATGCTTTTCCTCAAACAAAAATAGCCTTCACCAAACTAAAAATGAAAGTATTTATAACCTAAACATGAGTGTATTGTCATGTATCTAAAACCTACTAAACATTTGTGGAGTGATAAGCTATGAATATATTTGAGAAGCAAAAGATAAAATATTATAGTCAAAAATACTTGAAAATTTCAGAATATTTTGCTGAAACAATCCTTTACAATGATTAAAAATAATTGAAAATTATACCTAATAAACCAAGATCTAATTTGGGAGGAAAGATTAGGTATGTCAAAGGTTTCCTTTAGGATTTGAAATAATTGTGTTGAAGGTTACAGAATATTAACTTGTGATCTCTAACAATAAGTATGATCAAAACCTTGGTTAATGTTGGCTTGCATTTGTACATTTTATGCTTTTACTTCAAGGCCTGTTAGAATTTAATTTTAAACTGTTAATAGATTATTACATTTTCCAACGTAAAATCTAGGACCACACCAAGCATTTAATTTCACTCTATTATTCCTGTTACATATCTGTCTTTGTTTACCCTGGATTTCTCTCTCTCTTTCTCTTTTCTTTCTTCCTCCTCTTTCTTTCTTCTTTCTTTCCTTTCTTTCTTTCTTTCTTCTTTTCTTTCTTTCTTTCTTTCTTTCTTTCTTTCTTTCTTTCTTTCTTTCTTTCTTTCTTTCTTTCTTTCTTTCTTTCTTTCTTTCTTTCTTTCTTCCTTTCTTTCTTTCTTTTTCTTTCTCTCTTTCTCTCTTTCTCTCTTTCTCTCTCTCTTTCTTTCCTTCCTTCCTTCCCGCCTGCCTGCCTTCCTTCCTTCCTTCCTTCTTTCCTTCCTTCCTTCTTTCCTTCTTTCCTTCCTTCCTTCCTTCCTTCCTTCCTTCCTTCCTTCCTTCCTTCCTTCTTTCTTTCTTTCTTTCTTTCTACTACAGTCTGGTGTCTGATCTGAGCACTGAACCCAAACTCATTTTGTCCATGACAATTTCATATTGTTTCCAAATTTAAACTTAACCATCTGATTTCTAACCAAGGTTCTTGTGTTCATTATGCGAAAATGTGCATTTTCCCTCAAAATGGATAAACAAATCATGGTTACCAATCTAGATAAGCTGATTTAAGGTGAATACAGACAAAACAGACTTTGAAAATCTCTTTTCATATTCCAGATTCACCTAACAAATACTTTGGTTTATTTCCATCTAATAAAAATTTATGAATTCATCGAAAGATTTATGTATACTTGCTAATTTACTAAATTGTTTTATTAAATGAAAATATTATTTCATTAATACATCAGAATTGAACACCTATAAGCTTTTAAGGAATTACATTTCATTTCTCCTGTGTTTTTCTTTATCTCAAGCTCTACTTGAAAGATCAATAAATAGAGTTGCCGTGGCAGAATACCATAGACTATGTGAACCTGTTACTTGACTTCATTAAGTAGCAATTTATTTCTGCTAAATAAGTAATGTAGAGAATGCCTGAGATAAACAGAAAGCAGCCTAATTATGTCATCACTGACCTTATACCCTTTAAGCTTGCACCCCATATCAATGTCTGGTTTGAACTGAAGCTCCTTGTCTTCCAGTTTGGCTTCCTGGGAGCTAGCTCATGATGGCACTAGTACGTGGGTACCTCCCCCCACCCCCACCCCATCCGGTATACTGTAGCTAGTACAACATAAACAGGGCTGGAAAGGGAGGCAATGTGCAGATGAAAAAATGAAAAATTAGGCACATGATAAAGACTACAAAGCGGGGCAACCAGAGGGAAGCCCCTAGAAAGCAACCCAACAGTCTGTCTGCCTCAGATGTCTAATGGACTGCTTCGAGAGTCAAGCACAGCAACTGATAAGGAATAACTGTGATGGCCAAGTTCAGTATTGATGTTCACCAGCCAGTGCTTGATGACCAAGAGGCAACAGTGGAGTCCAAGTACAGAAGTTAGTAAAAGCTGTCTCAAGGAAATCTTAAAGCATACCAGACTGTGGCCTTGCACTGCTGCAAAACTATAGACTCTCACCCACAAGACTTTTGCTCACATGTGCACTGTCTCCTGCTAAACTTCACCTTGGTCTTAGCCACCAGTAGTCTGAGAACTTAAGATATCAGGGCTGTCCTACTTGTCTTGATCAAATCAATTACTATTTTTTACAAAATGCTTCCAGTGTGGGAGACCCGCGTTAGACTCCACTCTTCTGGTTTATGCCTGGACCAGTCTTGCCAGCTCCGGCTGTTGTGGACATTTGGGGATGGGGGAGTGGTTAACTTGCTGATATTTAACTAAAACTATATTTTATGCAATGAATTTTTTTAAGATTTATTTATTTTTATTGCAAAGTCAGATATACAGAGAGGAGGAGAAACAGAGAGGAAGATCTCCCGAGCGATGATTCACTCCCCAATTCTGGCGCGTTCAAGGAGAGGGCTGTAGCCACTAGGCCACCGTGCCAGGCCCTGGCAATGAATTTTTAATACATATTTGAGATCAGATATTTTACCACAATCTTAATTATAACATGATTTTCTTCTTTGGGAATATAGGGTATGACTTTCATTTGCTATTGCTGGCAATGATTGCTTCTAATTGTTCAGCTAAATCGTGAAATTTTCCCCCACTGTATCAGTGTTGCCAAAGTTCCTTTTTTTCTTCTTCTTCTTTTTTTTTTCAAATATACATCACAGTATTTTCCAAATGGGGGTCTAAGACCTTCTTGACCCAGATATATTCATTTCGTTTTCACTGTAAATATTACGCATTTACTGAGGATATTTCTGTTTATCCTACTGAAAGCTTGATACCTTAATTAATTGCATTGTTTTTCCCCCAGTTTGAGTTCAGACCATTGTTGTTTTAACGAATAATAGCTGTGAATTTTGTTCTGCTACCACTAACACATGTTATGACAAAAAGCAGCAAGGATCTTCTGCATCTCACACTTACTCAATGCTGTTCCTGGCAAATTCCTATTTTGAAATCACATTTCCAGAGACAATTGATGGATGATGATGATGCCCATTCTTTGGACTCAGTTTTCCTTCTGCAGTCACTCCAGTCATCTGAACCTCAGCACCGGCTTTAGTCGGGCTCCCCTTTCATTTTTGCACTACATTTGTTTTTGTGTTTCTTTGCATTTATTCTTTCTACCCTGCCTAGGAATTCACTTGTAACTTGACCGTCTCTTTCCATGCATGGCCTTGACACTGAAAATTCTACTTTGTAAAAGCATATTAGATAATTTTCCTGCGCACGCGTTATAAACTCTTAGAAGTGATTTGGTTAAAATAAAAGTTTTCTGGAACACTAGAGTAGATAATAAATGTCTTTCTTCCATAATTTATCTACAGAAAAAAATAGTGTTTCTATTTAATCCCACTGAGTGGTGATTGAAATTAACATTCTTATATAGTTTATTTGTTGAAGATCAGTTGGTTGTAGGTACATTGATTGATCTCCGGCATCTATAATGTGTTCCTTTGGTCCACATGCTCACTTTTGTGTAAGCATCAGGCTGTTTTGATTACAACTACCCTGTAGCTTGTCCTGAAATCTGGCATTATTACACTGTTAGCACTGTTTTTGATTTTTAAGATTGCTCTAGCTTATCTACGTCTTCTGTGATTCACTTGAATTTTTCTATTTTCTTCTAGGCCTAAGAAAAATGCCTTGGGTGTTTGGATTGGAATAATTCTGAATCTTTAAGTTGCTTTGGCTTGTATGAACATTTGGAAGACATCAATTCTTTCAACCCAAAATAAGAAAAAAAATTTTTTGTTTGAATATTTCATCCGTTACTTTCCCGAATTTTAAAATAATTTTTATTTTAGTGCTATTTCATATTTTGGGTTAAATATGTTTCAAGATATTTAATATTCTTTAGCTATTGTGAATTATACTGACCTTAGCAATCATTTTTTTAGCTGTGGTAAAAAAATTGTGGTATTATAAAAAATACTGCTGATTTTTTTTTGCGTTGATTTTATAAACTTCAGTTTTACCTAACTGTATGAGGTCCAATGGTCTTTTAGCAGAGGTTTTGTTTGTTTGTTTGTTCACTATACATAAGATTATATCACCTGCAAACAGGTAATATTTGACTTACTCATTAGAGATTTTTGTTCTGCTTTTTTATTTCTTGTCTAATGGCTGTGGCTAAACCTTCCAGAAATATACTCGATAGCAGTGTTGAAAGTAAGCATAGTGTCTGATTTTGGACCTTTCCAAAATCTTCCAATTCTAGCCGTGAGTTTGTCCTATGTTCCTTTGATTGGGTTCATGGATAGTCCTGCATCCAATTTATTTAAAGGTTTTATCATAAAAGGATGTTGTATTTTTCAAATACTTTCTCTACATTTATCAAAATGATAATGTGGATTTTTTGTTCAGGTTGTTACTGTGATGTGTCATTTACTGGTTTGCAGGTGCTGAAGTTTCCCTGCATCATTACAATAAATCTGACTGGGTCTAGGTGAATGATCTCATTTGATCTGATTAGTGAATGTTTTGGTGAGGATTTTTTGCACCATTGAACATGATCTTTATAAATATTGTTCCATAGTTCTACTGTATCTTTTTCTGGCTTTGGAATTAAATAATGCTGACCTCAGCATTATTTGGGCCCTTCGCCTCATCAGTTGTTTTGAATAGTTTAACAATTGGGATTGATTTTTATATTTAAAGTAGGATATTGATCAGAACTGAGGCCATTTGGTCCTCAGTTTTTCTTTGTGGGGATGATCTTTATTACTGACTCAAGCGCATCATTTGTTATTGATATATTTAATTTTCCCAAGACTTCATAGCTCACATTTTGTAAATTACATGTCAACAGCTATCTACGTTTGCCAATTGTGAAAATATTTGGAAAAAATGTAAATTTTTTTTTAAGATTTATTTTTATCATTTTTCTCATTGGAAAGGCGGATATACAGAGAGGAGAGACAGAGAGGAAGATCTTCCGTCCGATGATTCACTCCCCAAGTGAGCGCAACGGGCCGATACTATGCCGATCCGAAGCCAGGAGCCTCCTCCAGGTCTCCCACGTGGGTGCAGATTCCCAAAGCTTTGGGCCGTCCTCGACTGCTTTCCCGGGCCACAAGCAGGGAGCTGGAAGGGAAGAGGGGCTGCCGGGATTAGAACCGGCGCCCATATGGGATCCCGGGGCGTGCAAGGCGAGGACCTTTAACCACCTGCGCCACCGCGCCGGGCCCATAATGTAAATTATTTATATATTTTATTTATTTATTTATTTTGCTGCATCCCTTCCTCCACCAGCCAAAAATAGCCAGTGGGCATGAGAGTCCAATTTGTGCGCCCAGCCCACATCCTAGTATCTTAATAAGACACATAATAATATGTATCTAGTTGATTAGGACTACCTAACTTAAAAAATCCCAGTGCTAATTTTGACAGATGCCTCTACGTTTTAAGTATTTTGTCTATAGAAATTAATATGGCATGCCTTCAATGTGAATGTCTTAATCTTGAAAAAATTGAAATAAACGTGCAATTACTCACAGTCTTTTCCATACCTTAGAGAGGCATTGTACTTTTTTCACGATTTAGGGCAAATGTAAGCTCATTCATTCAAATTATGACAAATGACTAGGGTGTATATTATCATTTTACTTTCCTTATCACTTTTTATAAATCTTTATTTAAGTTTCACTTCAGTTGACAGATTCTTTAAGTTTCTAATCCTTCAGTAAGAGAAATCCCTGCTGCTACTCATGGATCTTTCTCCCTTTTAATTTTGTTACAGCTGCCTTTCTGTTCTCCTGTGATTTGTTGGTTTGTGCCCTCAAATCCATATTGCTTTCTTTCTCAAACTATTTCAAGTTTGTCATCCAATTCCATCTGGTCAATTTAATCAAGTTGAACTTTTACCATCTGCTTTATCTGTCCATGTTGCATCCAGTACAATTGAAGGAGACTTGACCTTGCATTAGGGATCTCCAACCTGTCACCTCCATGACCCTGGAGGCCATCCAAGACAGGTCAAGCAGCACATTCTAGAAACACTCTCACAGGCCTCATTTATTTTCAACCTCAAGATAACTTAGATTTTTTTTTCCTTTTGCTGGAAATATCTAATTCTGTCCTTGTAGTTTCAAAAAATATTTCTTCTTGTCTAAGCTTGTATGATTCTCTTTTCTAGCCCTTTGTGCTGTCCTACTTAACCTGTTTAAACTTCTGTTCAAATGAAGAAAAATCAAGACTGAATACTAGCAACTATTTTTAATGATCATAACTAACAAAATCTTCAAATAATTTCTAGTTTACGGTAATGACTGCTATGAGTACTGAAAAATCTTATCAAAATATTATTAAAAATGAATAATAGAGATCTTAAGAAAATTTTTGGTGAAACACATTCTAAAGTTCTTTAGTATTGTAAGTAAAAGATTCTATTCATTACATGTTAAAATCAGAATCACATAAGGCAAAAGATGGAAAGGAATTAAGTTCTTAACTTTTTTAAAGGTCCTCATTAATAATGAAGCCAGTCTGTGGTTTGCTCATAAGCATTTTATTAGAAAATTCTCTGAAAAAACAGAAGTAATATAAGGAGTTAGATTTGGAACACAATAAGCATTAATTTCCAAATTGTAATAGTTTATTTTGAGATGTGCAGCAACTCAAAATCATGCTATTTTGTTATTTTATTGTTCTGGTGTACACTTTAACCTGTAATTTTAACTCTGGATTCAGTTCCATTGGCTTATTCACTTTATAGATGAAAGATAATGTGTGCTATCACTGTGTTAATTATCGTACACATGATATCTACTTTAAGCCTGATATAACCTTATGAGATAAAAGCTACGAGGACTCTCATTGTTTACAGATCTGACATCATTAATTGATTCTAGCATCTCACATCCTGAGTTTGCTCATCTCCAACAGTTTCCACACCAGGGTTACTTATCCTTCAATTTTTAAGAGCACTCTGATAGATTACTGTAAGATCGCATGCTGTACATATATTAAAACAGATCTTTGTGTATATTGTAGATCTAGGCTATCCAAAATGAATTTATAAATGTGCATGTACAAGGTATTTACTAAATTATTCTTTTCTAAGTTCCATGTCTGCTCTATTAACATATTATATATATCATATGTATATTCAGTCAAAACTTGTATGATTTTGTATTTCCTTTATATGCATAAATATTTCCTTTAAGTATAAAGAAAATATATGTCTAAATATTCTTTTGTGTATAAAGAAAATATAAGCATAAATATATATTTTCTTTACATATGTGTATATAAACATAAATAAATATATACATTTATATATATATAAAGCAAAATTCATGTAATAGTACATCCAAGAATTGGTAGACCAAGAGGTACATAATAATTTAGGCTTTTGTTTCTTTTTCTTAGCATTTCAGGTATCTTTTCCTATTGATTTCCCTAGCAACCAAAATCTGCTTAGCTTTTAAAACAAGCATATTTAATGCTGCGGAATAACAGTGCCATGTTTTATTTCAGGGCTCATGAAACACGTGCCTTCTTATTGTTATGCATTGTAAATAACAGCCATTGTGAAAAGCCTGAATTTTGGACTTGCATTTCACGAAGAGGCTTGTAAAATTTGTAAGAGTTTGGTAACCTACCTGATGGTGGAATTGAATCTAATGCCTAAATTCTGTCCAATCTGGAGGGTCAGCTCTGCATCCAGTGTCCTCATTATCCAAATCTAGGATTTGAGTGTTTCTGTTTGGCGGCTTTTTATTTGGTTATTGATTTTATTCTTATCTTCTTCTATGCTACATAAACTGATAATATGGAAGACATAGGAGTAATTTAAGAAAGAGCACCTGATAAAATCTTTGGTAATAGACAGAAAATGCACTGATGCTTCCTAGTTACACAGACCACATCAGAGTAAGTCCAAACCACCATGCTCAGGACCGTGTGGAGGCAGCCCCGTCTCCTTCCAGCAAAGCAGTGCTGTCTTCGTTACTGATTGTTTCAGTCACTTGATGCTCTCACATCTACAATAGCTTATTAAAAATTTGATTTCTAGCTATCCATTTATTTCCTTTTTAAAGATTGAACAAAAATCTGTCAGGATTACTATTAATTTTATCTATCTATCTATGTATCTATGTATCTATCTATCTATCTGTTTTGATTATAGAAATACTTCCGCATTCAAGGTAAAATGGCAAACGTTAGTGAAACTGGTAATAAATGTTTTCTTGATTAGAAGTTAGAAAGATAAAATTAAAAAAGATCACTACATAGGCCACATCAGATGTTTCTCACATAATAAAAGTACAAGGAAAGGGAAAACATAGCTCTCCACAAAAAACAGCATTCTCTAACAATGAAAAACTAATAAATAAGGTGAGGGATGCTAAAATAAATCAGAACTCTGTGTTGGGTTGGGGTTGGTGACTAATGCTTTATATTTTATGAGAATGCTCAGTGTATTTGTCTATTTCATATGTTATTGGCTTTCTGAGTTATTTTTGTAATGAGAAATAAAGCTGTTATGATCATTAACATAGAAGCTATTGGATACAGATTCAGTCTCATTGATTTTGGGTAAGTAGATATGCTTTTTGCTCAGTCATGTGGTCTGTGCGTGTTTTACCTTTTACAAGCCCACCAAACCATGGTCCAGATGACTGTGTCATGATCACATCTCCGTCATTTGTGTACGCAAGTGCCAGTTGTTCCACCTGTTAACACAGTTTTGTTCGTCAGTCATTGTGTTTTTTGTCGTTCTTGCAGGCACATTAGAATTAGAACATGATGATTCTTCATGTTGATTTTAATATTCCCTTTGACCCAGTGATGGATATCTCCTTACATGTGTTTTTCTTGCATGTTTGATACATGTGTATTTTTTGTGACATATCTGTTCAAGTCATTTAGCTGTTTTTAAAATTAGGTTTCTGGTTCTCTTATCAATTTTGAAAGTTTTTCAATTCTGGGAACAAGAATTTTATCATAAATATGATCTGTATTTCTTTATGTGGTTCATATCTTGTATTTTGAAGATCAAGGATTTTCATTTTGATGAAATAAGTTTATCATCTTTTTCTTTTTGATGCGATACTTAACAAATTGCTGTATCACCTGAGGACACAGAAGTTTTTTTATGATATCTCCTAACTTTTAATAGTTTCACATTTACATCTATGGTCTCATTTGAGGTAACATTTCAAATGAGTCTTAATTATTACAATATGATTTTAAAAACAATGTGTGAATATACAACTGCCTTGAATTCATTTATCAAAAGAATGAACTTTCTCTTGTGAATTGCTCTTTCTTCTTCGTAAAAAAAAATCTGTTACTCATGTAAATCAATGCAAACTCCTATTTTCAGATTTCTATTCTGTTCCATGGGCCAATTTGTGGAAAAGCTTTAGATGAGGAGCTCTCTGTACTTTAATTTCGTGATTCTTTTTCCAAGATGACTTTGGCTCTTTCAGGTCCTTTTCATTTCCATATGATTTTAAGATCAACGTACCATTGTTTTGAAAGTTCTGAGATTTTGATAGCAACTGTCTAGTCCATGAATAAATTCAGTAAGTATTGCCATTTAACAATACTAATTACCTACTACTAATACTAGTTACCCAATTTTATTATATACATGTGTTCTGCATAAATTGTTGTTTATTTTGCATTTTGTCTGTTGAAATATTAATTTAGTACACCATTAGCCTTTTGACATTACTGTAAATTAAAATAGATGGTCCTATCTCAAAAATAAGAAAAAGATAAAAATAAAAATTAAAAATAAATTTAAAAATAGAAATTAGAGACAGTAAAAATTATGATTTTTTAAAGATGTATTTATTTTTATTACAAAATCAGATATATAGAGAGGAGGAGAGATAGAGAGGAAGGTCTTTCATCCGATGGCTCACTCCCCAAGTGACGGCAACGACTGGTGCTAGCTCGAACCAAAGCCAAGAGCCAGGAGCTCTTTCAGGGAGAGGCTTTGAGCCGTCCTCAACTGCTTTCCCAGGCCACAAGCAGGGAGCTGGATGGGAAGTGGAGCTGATGGTATTAGAACTGGGGCCCATATGGGATCCCAGCACATTCAAGGCGAGGACTTTAGCCACTAAGCCAAGTGATGAAGCCTTCCCCTCTAGTTTTACAATGGATGTCCTTCATGAACAGTCACAAGTCCATCATGCTGTTATTGAGATGTTTCCTGACAATGGACATTGTCGGAGAGTCCATCATCTTACTGTTAGGATGTATTCAGTTCTTTCACTGGGAGTCCATCTTTGGTCTGTACACATGGAGACATACAGCACTTTATCTCCATATCTGAATATACAGTCCCCACTACACTTTCATTATGTGTCCCCTAAAATACAGAACCAGTGAGCACAGTTCACAACAAGGTGAAAATAATAAATTTTGTTTAACATGAAATTTACAACCATGCTACAACAATAAAAATGCATAACAAAAGTGATGAAAACGGGAATCAAATGCATTCTTGTAGGAATAGATGCTAGTGCCTGACCCTTGTGACGCTGAAGAAATTACAATTCAAACTAGAACCTTATTACTCATGATACGTAGCAAAAACAATGTTAAAATGGACATTTACAATCTGAAGTGCTTACAAGCAATCCGTCTCTTCTTATGGATGTTCAATTAATAAATCACAAATGCTTATTGGGAGAGATACAAATAACTAGGAAATAAAAAAAGTTAAGATTTACAGCAAAAATAATTAGATTTGACGCTACAAGACCACACATTGAAACAAGAAAGAGTCATTGCATAAGAGGATGAGGAAAACAATCCCTAGTCATATTAGCATTGAGATTTTTGATGGGAATTATCTTATGTTAGAGCAAACACATGGTATCTGACCTTTGGGGATTGGCTCATTTTCCTTAGCATAATGGTTTCCAATTTGTCCCATTTGGTTGCAAATGATTATATTTCAGTTTTTCAAGTAGCTGAGTGAAACTCCATAGAAGAGATGAACCACGGTTCCTTTATCCAGTCCTCTGTTAATGGGCACCTATGTTGTTTCCAAATTTTTGTAATTGTTGCTTGTATTGCATTGAATACAGGGGTGCACATTGCTTTCTCATGTATCAGGTCCTTTGCATATGGTTCCAGGAGTGCAATTGTAAAATGGTAAGGTAATCTTCAGTTACCTGAGTATTTTCCATACTGACTTCCATAGTGGCTGCACCACCAGGGTTCCTTTTTCACTGCATCCTCACAAGCAGGTGTTGTTGGTAGTTTTCTCTATGTCGGCTGTCCTTTACTGGAGTTAAGTGGAACCTCAGTATTGTTTTGATTTGAATTTCCCTTATAGCTGGGGAGTTTGGGCATTTTCTTATATGTCTGTTAGCCGTTTGGATTTGTTCTTAACTAGTTTGTTTCTTTTGTTGTTATGGTTATGCTGGAGTTCTGTGTGTTCTAGATATTAACTACTTGTCTCCTGTGTAATGTGCAAAGCTTTTCTCCCACCCTGTTTTTTTTTTTTTTGTCTGTTTCCTTTTTAACTTTGTGTTTTTAAAAAATTTTTAAAAAGATTTATTTTTATTATTTTTTTATTGGAAAGGCGGATATACAGAGGAGAGACAGAGAAGAAGATCTTCCGTCCGATGATTCACTCCCCAAGTGAGTGCAACGGCCAATACTATGCCAATCCAAAGCCAGGAGCCTCTTCTGGGTCTCCCACGTGGGTGCAGGGTCCCAAAGCTTTGGGCCGTCCTTGACTGCTTTCCCGGGCCACAGGCAGGGAGCTGGAAGGGAAGCGGGGTTGCTGGGATAGAACCGGAGCCCATATGGGATCCCGTGCATGCAAGGTGAGGACCTTAACCACTGTGCCACCGCGCCGGGCCCATCCTTTTTTACTTTGTTGATGGTTTCCTTTGCTGTGCAGAAGCTTCTTAGTTTGAGGTAGTCCCATTTGTTTATTTTGGTCTTGACTCCCATTGCTTTTGGTGATTTTTCCAGGAAGTCTTTGCCTGTGCCTATATTTTGTGGAGTATTTCCTAATTTTTCTTCTAAAAATTTGATGATTTCTGGGTGTAGGTTTAGACCCTTTATCCATTTAGATTTGATCTTTGTGTATGTGAAAGGTGGGGTACTTGTCTCTCTGTTCTGCAGGCTGCTGTCCGATTATCCCAACAGCAGTTATTGAAGAAACCTTCTTTCTTCCCTGGGTTGTTCTCTGTTCCTTTGTTAAAGATTAGATGGCTGTACATGTGTGGTCTCTCTTTAGATGTCTCTATTCTGCTCCATTGGCATTCCTCTCTGTTTCTATGCCAGTACTAGGCTGTTTTGATAACTCTGCCCTATAATATGCCTAAGGTCTGGGACTGTGATACCACCAGCTAAGTTCTTATTGTTTAGAATAGTTCTGGCTATTCATGGTCTTTTGTGTTTCCAGATCAACTTTTGTATCATTTTTTTCATCTTTGTAAACAATGATCTAGATATTTTGATTGGAATCACATTGAATTTGTATATTGCTTTTGGTAATATGGCCATTTTGATTATATTGGCTCTACCCATCTAGGAACATGGTATGTTTTTTGAAGTATCTTTATACCATTCAATGTACGTAATTCTTATTAGGACTGTGTTTACTTTTTGTGTTGTATGTTTATGGTTTGGACATGCACAGGATGACATGTGGATTTGTATGTATATGAAGTGATATGAATAATATCTACTTGTTTATATACATGTCATAACCCTCTGTCATAGCATAACATTACATGGTGTAGTTCCTGCCTTAAAAATCCAGTGTGCTTTAGTTATTAATCCCACCTCCCTGTTTAATAACTGGAAAACATTGGTCATTAAAACCTACGGTCTAGATGGTCCAGGGGGATTTCTACAAATTTTCCGAACAAGTGAAGAGTGAGATTCAACACTGTCCAGTACTGTGGGGTAGGACACAATGTAAGAACCTTTTATTTATGATATCGATGAGATGCAAATGAGTTATTAAAAACCTGAAAAAAACAATAAGCAATGTGCATAAATCTCTAAATACTGCTCAGTGTTCTGAATATTAGAAAAAGATCACATAGACATACACCAAAATGTCATCTATATAAATCAAGAACATGTAATAAGATACCTATTATAGAAGAATATAAAACTCAAGAATACATATAGAATACAATACAAGGTAATTGAAGTAGATAACCAATATCATGGAAAAGTAGTACAGACTGTGCTTCTAAATGTGTTACATATTCATTCTCTGTTAGAACCCAATCCAAACAAATTTAACTTAAAAATTAAAGCACCATGATCCATTAATATGAATATTTCAACCTTACATACCACATACTTTCCAGAAAATAAAGTGGATATTTGTAACACAATCTCCTTATGAGATTATTGATTTTTATTACCCTCTAGAGAACACTCATATTAATTGGCAGAAAAATCACCTCAGTAACAATTAATAAAGAAACGTGCTAAAGAGCCATATGTTTCTGTGAATTCATGCATGCCATTATAAGTAGATCTTAAGCAGAGATCAGACAATTACTGACCTTAATCAAAATTACAAAGTCAGACTTTACGCTAACTGGAGTTAGATGATGAAGTTGAATTGTAGTTATCTTGACAGCTTCTAAAATAGCTTTCCCTAGTCATCCACACCCAATGCCTCTGAAAAAGACTGGCTATAAAAAAAACCTTAAATGCAATGCTCCATGAATTTGAATCAGACTTCCACCTACTATATGCTTGATAGATCCAGACAGTAAAAAAGGAAAAGAAAATCAATGAAGGTTTCGTCTGAGTAAGGCAGGGAGAGGCACTGCTGAAACTTTGTGCCTCCTGCACCCTGAGTGCTGTTCTCATTACAGTTTCAAAGATATTGGCATCGGTTGCAACGATTTGAGGAAGTAATTTTTGGTAGCTGCTTATTTGGAGTATAATAGGATGGTTGGTTTAAATTTTCTCAATTGTGAATGCTGTCTGAGGGGAGCAGCATAGCTAGTATCAGGAGCTACAGCGCCGATTCCCCTCGTCTACTATCCCTTTATGTTCACTCCATCTTCTTCACATTTGCCTTAAAATAAAGAAGTGATGTCTGCCATCTTTCCTGGTGATACAGTGCATAGATCACGGATGGATCTACTTCCATTCCTGGAAAAGGTAGTGAAGGCTCAAGATTCTATTTTCTCATACTTACACTTTGCATTGTTTAATCAATAGCAATAACAAACTCATAAATCTGTTTATTATCAAAAATAGAGATAAAATGTAAAAGTGAATTTAGTTAAAATTAGTTAAATTAATTTATTTCCATTCCACTTATATTGAACACGTCAATCAATCTCCTGGTCACTGAACCTTCCATCAGAAACTTTTAATCCATTGAATATGAGACAGAATGTGTGTGTGTGTGTGTGTGTGTGTGTGTGTGTGTAGCTACGCTCATATTTGAGTGTGTTGAATTCTTTCACTGATTTTTTGCAAAAAAAAAATACTCCTGATTCACTTTTCTGTCATTTTAGGAGTAGTTAGCCAGTTCTAATTTATCATTTTGTCAAGAACGCCCAGGACAACAGTCAGGTTCAATGATTCACTGAAACACCCAGAAACCAGAAAAGATGTTACACTAACTAATGTAACTTATCACAACAAAAGAAAAAGACTTATGACTTTGGCATAGTGTCAAAATAAGAAGATGCTTTTGTTGGATATAAGATATTTCAGGAATTTGCTTGTCTCTTCAGATGATCAAAAACTGGTCTAAAGCTCTTGGAATATGCATGGTTTGGACATTCCAGGACAGAAGGATGAGCCATTTATTTTTAGAAACTGGAAGTTGCTGAGAATGCTGTCTTTGTCGATATTGTCCTGGGGTATCAGTATAAAAGGACAGAGTAACGAAATTTTATATAAAAGCCCATGGAGGCACTATCTCATTAAACTGTTTTACTCAAACTATTTATTTGCTTGGAATGATGACTAGAAATGTGTAAATGACTTGATAAATTTGAAGAAAATTTTCAGTAAGAAAATTCTAGAACAGGCATTCTTAAGTGTGTTTTTCCTCAATGAAACACTTATTCTTAAATCTTCCACTAGACTGTGTGGCATCATTTTTACACTGAATGCTTGCTGGAACTCCTCACTCCCTGGCATCTTGCACTCACAAATCGGATGTAATGGTGTAGGGTTTGGCTTAGTATCACAGCAGGTTTACAATTGAGACTGTTGACGATGGCAGCATAAGTCAACGATTTTGGCTGATAGTGCACAACATCACCACATCCTCATCCTATCAGTGGCGTCTGGCAGGGCACACATGGACACACACATCAGCCTTTAGCATAGAGACCCATTTTTGTTCATACCTGATCTTGAGCACAAGAATTCAGGATATGATGAAAAATATTTTTCTTCCCCTTTTTTCCTGTCCCTTTTCAGGTAAACTGTCTTAGGGTATTCCCAGGATCTGCTTGTTACTTGGATTCCATTGCATTACCACTCTTGGTTCTGCACAGAATTCAAACTTTATATTACTTAGAACTATTTGAGCTAAGAACATTGAGGCTTGTCTAGTTATGTAAGACCAGGTAAGCCAAGTGATCTCTCATTGGTCTGATGAGGGCTATCCATTGCTGAGTCCTCTAGCCCCAACAAGACCACTATAAAGGACTCTTTTCTTTAAGGAATTACAAGAAGAGATACTAAGCTTCTTTGGTTAATGTTGATTATCTCAGTGAAGGGGACAATGATGATCTTGTACCCCACATATTTTATTGTTATCTTTTTACTATTTTATTTGTAACTGTATATTAAGTCTGTATTATACATATAAACCCATATATGGAAGGGGATACATTCTATAAAATGCATCTCAAGTATTTTGTTTCCTCCATTCTTCACAATTCAGCAGCTTTCTGCAATTAAATAACCTACAGGCTTACAAATACTTGTCTTTTTACATTAAGGATCTTGCCTTCTACCTAATAAGAAATCATTGAAATATGCATAGGAGATTATCATCATTCTATTGAGAAAAGACACTATATTATTTGCAATCTTACTAGAATTTAGTTCTCAGATGCATACAAACCTGTGAAATCAGAAACACTGCTTTGACAAGCCCTTAGGTGCTTCTGATCTATAAGCAAGCTTGAGAACTAGCAACTTGGACAATGACCAGATGGAAAACAGTGCTAGTTTAGAATGATACATTTTGTATTGATGCTATTGTAATATTGAAAAAGTTCCATGAATCCTTTTTTTTTTTTTGCAAGAGTCGCCATTTAAATATGTGAGTTCACTCTGTCAAGATTCAGAATAATAGATGTGCTGTTGAAATCAAAGCTGGAACCAGAAAATCAATACAGATCTCTCATGTGGATGACAGTACTCTAACTGAGGCATCACTGTGGTCTCCTGTGATTTGCAATGTTTGGAAGTTGGAGTCAGGAGTCAAAACTGGGCAGCAAACCCAGATCTTCTATAGGACAAGTATCTTCACTACTAGGATAAACACTAACTCCCACTAGGATAATTTATGCATGAGAAAAGGGAACACGAGTCACATTTCTAGACAGAGACTATATATAGGGAATCAGAGAATGATCTGTACAGATAATATTATCTTTGCCATTCATTATAAGTGGAGAAGTGTTTTCTTCTCCCAATTTTTATCTGCTTTGTCAATTAAACCAGTTTGTTGTTAGTGCATCTAACAACTGCAAGGCTCTTTTCTCAGATTTTTCTAAATTTATTTTAGAGGAAAGAAGGCAAGAGAATGCTAGAATCTGCTAGTTCACCATTTAAGAGCCTCTCATGGCCACGGCCAGGCAGGTTTGAACTGGTGATGAAATTGGGTGGTGGGACCATCATCCGGGTCTTCCATCTGAGTGGCAGAAACTGAACTACTTGAACCATCACTCCTCTTTTTCATATTATCATAATATTGGAGTTCGTAGCAAAGTCAACAAATGAATCTAAGTCCTCTGATGAGGGCATCGTAAGGACTAGGCTAAATGTCTCAGTTCGTGTAGTTTCTGATTGCAAATGTGTGTAACATACAGGTGAGAATATGCCTTTGCTTCAGGGGTGAGGGCCTGTAGGAAGATGAACATCAGTCGACACCAAACTTGTATCTACATGCATGAATCCTGTAAATGCATTCACAAAGAAGTTACACATTAATCATGATTATCTGGCAGGACCATCCAGGTCACTTAGGATGTCTCTACTCTAGGGAATTCCCAGCAACGGCAGTGTGGGGTCAAAAGCAGCTGTGCATTCTTAAGAAAGAGTCAGTGTCCCTATCTCCAACAAAGGCTTATTAAACTACAGAACATATTCCTGTTTCCAAGTATGGGCTCACCTTGACACATGAGAGGAGATTATATAAATTGAGGGCACTATAGCTGTTACTTTCAGTATAGTTCTTTATTTAAGGCAATCATTTGGTTAAATCTTGCAAGTATACTAGAAAATGTAAAAGGACTAGAAATGATTAAATTCAACTTAGAATGTTTCAATATAATCAAAAGTATATTTTCTTTCAGTTTGAATTACCAAAAAATACAAATAAACAAGTAGTTTCCTTCTCACCAAACCACACTGTACGCCAGGAGAACGAATAGAAGCAGCGTAGTTTGTTGTATAATAATTCTGTTCCTGGTCCCAAAAATAATCAGTGGTTGGGTTGATGGCACAGTTATGCATGATCTATTCCTGCCCATCACATCAATATGACCATTGCTTAGTCACTTCAGGAGGAGAGTTTCTGTTGGACTATGCAGGCAGGGATCTCGGAAATCTGTCATTATTCACATTATATCAAAAAGGAAATAGGAAAGGGTGGTTTTTGAAGTGTGATCACAGTAAGCTTTTGTAATGCAACCATTATTTTTATTTTCTGCTGATCTCAATTTGATCATGTGGTAAAAGGCAGAAAAAGTTTTCTGGCCATAGGCAACGACATGCAAGATGATACACTCTGGTTTCACACTATTTTTGGGGAAATATTAAACAATGAATCAGTTAGATTGATTAAAATAAGTAAATATAAATATCCTCTATGATACTAATACTCATCTGTTTTTATAGGTTTATTTTATTTTTATACAAAGTCAGATTACAGAGAAGAGGAGAGACAGAAAGGAAGATCTTCCATCTGATGATTCATTCCCCAAGTGACCTCAACGGCTGGTGCTGTACTGTTAGGAAGCCAGGAACCAGGAACTTCCTCTAGGTCTTCCATACCAGCGCAGGGTCCCAAGGATTTGGTCCACCCTCAACTGCTTTTCCAGGCCACAAGTAAAGAACTGGATGGGAAGCAGGGCTGCCAGGGTTAGAACTGGCATCCATATGGGATCCCTGCACACTCAAGGTGAGGATTTAGCAGCTAGGCCACCCCACCAGACCCACTAATCATCTTAAAAACAAATTTTGATACATGGTATTGAGCATGCCTTTATTTCTACATATTGTAGTTTTTTACCACTTGTTGAAATTATGTTTTAATTCCTTAGAAGTGTATTTTTCTCATTTTGATTTCCAAACATAGGATTTGTGTGCATTTAAGATTTGGTCTTGTCTAATGGACTTTCAGAGCCATTTTCAGTGAAAGGAACTGGGAAAAGGCAGATCGTGGCTCTTGTCCTACTCCTTGTGACAGACCTAAAGGTCCTACATTAACTATATAACTCATTGCCTGAATTCTTATAAATTACCTGCATGATTCTGCATGTTTGCTATAAAAATATTGCCAACATAATTGAAAACTCATTGATTAGCTATGCAAAGTTTAAAGATATTTGTATTCACTTCATTCTTTCTATATTTGTGAATTTTGGTTTCATTGAGTCACTTAATATCTACAGTCATAAAAGCATACTTAAGTGCTCTATGATAAAATTATTTAAATCACACAACTGGAAAATGTGCGCTGATTTGTCATTAGCATTTAAGAAACATAAGGCATTTAATTTTACTAAAAGGAGCAAGATACATACAATTACCCTGGATAGAGCAGTTAGTGAGTCCATACTGCCCAACAAATAATAACAGTGACCAGATAGATTTCGAGTGGTTAGATATTATTTTGAGTATATTCATATTTTTCAGAGAGGTATTCGATGAACAATTTGCAAATGTAATGTTCAATTTTCACTTCAAGTGTTAAAAAAAACTTGTAAATACAACATATTATTGCAAATCAGATGATCTGAATTTCTTGAAATCCAAAATTATTAACTAAAAATTATTTCAAGAAAATCCAGCTGTTGAAGTCAGCTGTTTCAACGTAAATATAACAAATGAAACTGTAAGAGTATAATTTTAGAAATTCGGAAAGTTAATCATGCCATCTGGAATTAAATAGCGTAATCAGAGAACGGAGCTTTAGAGAAAGCGAGTTGTAAATTACTTGAGGAATAGCAATAACAATGTGTTTACAGTAAGTGTGATTTGCTCTCTGCTGGCAATATGACGATCTCTTTCATATTGGTTGTCTATATTACTCTTAAGTCTATTTATTTTGCAAATATGCTGATAGTCATTTGAAGTTATGTTTTCAGTACATAAATTAATATTACATAATGAAATTAATATTATGCAGATTAACATTGTGTAAATTAGCAAATTACATGATGAAATTAATATTATGTAGATTGTCAAATGACAGGGAAAAAGAATCTCAGAAGTTTTCTTAGTGGAGATTAAAATGTGAATGTATGTGTTTGTGTATTTAGAGAGACAAGAAAGAAAATCGTTTTAGTCTGTAGGATCTAACTTTACAAAGTAGGAGGACAACAAAGTGTCAGTTACCGTATTTTCCCCACTTGAGCAACAAATATATCAAACAGAAGGAAGGCTATATTACATTATTCCCGTTATTATGTGTGCACTGTATTATCAGCTAAGAAGGGACTGACTTGACACTGTTCTCTGGAAAGCTATTGCCTTACTGCCCAAACTAGGTAAGGACTATCATACTCTGTACCAGAATATGCAAGCTGTAAATTTAAGAATCACAATTCTATTAGAAGTTGTGTAATTGCCCAATTCATAAATTTAATTTGCACATCCTTCACATTTACATAACCTATTAATTTCCAATGCCAGGTCATAAAAATGTTTCATTCATAAAACCACAGGAGGCATCTCAATAATTCCTCTAAATTTCATTTGTAAGCTCCATTTGTTTATGAAACAGCACATGTCTCTGAGATTACTAACAACACAATTAATACAATACTAAAATATGTGGTTGTAATAAAAGATGCAGTCAATCAAAGAGAATAAAAAATGCCTGGATGGTCTGGAATCAGGAAAATTGATGACACACATATGTGACTAGAAATGTGTATGATTTTCTGATTCCATAAAAAATTTGAAATTGCCGCTTGAGTTGCTGTATGCAGCTTGTCATTTGAAAGAATCACAGAAAAGAATGAAGGAATACAAAAAGAAGTTTTAATTTAAGTCTCCAATTCTCTGATCAAAACTAGAAGAGTTATAGTGAAGTATTTCTACTTAGTTATTCAAATGACTGTTTATTCTTGTGCTGGTTCCCAATAAATCTCTTCTCTATGAGGTTTCATAATTGAGGCAGGGTGATATAAAAATACAAAGTTTTTTGTTCAAAGCATATAAGTCTTATTTTCCAACATTCTTTCCATGTATTAGGGACAAAGCTATTATTTTCATTTTGGAAACATAGAAATGAGGCTTGTAAATAATTTCAGAGCTACAATTCGGATCCATGGATACATGGTCCATGTTTTAGCAATATCGCTGCACTTGGGACTACATCTTAATCATCTCTGAGAGCAATAAGTAGAAAACACATTTCTTCAGAAAAGGTCTGTGTAAAAAAATTATCATTTTTACATTCAAATGACTTATAATATCCATTTCAAGTAAATATAATGCATTAAACATGAATGGTAAATTACATACTTCTAGTCTATGTAAATCATATTTATGCAAAATAATCCAAAATAAGTTGAATAGTAAAAAAATATTTGAGCAAGATTGTGAAAGCACTGTTCTCCTGCAAAGAGTTAGAACATCAGCCTGCATTTTGTAAGATCTAACCACGGTGTTACCATTTTTTGTTTTCCATTTTACTTCTTGGGTGATTTAGTTTCATGTGTTGGACTAAATTACAAGAAACAGTCTTTTTGAGAACTATAGTCTTGGGTCCCAGTGTCAGTGACTAAATCCTCGTCTTGCTTGTGCTGGGATCCAATATCAGCACTCATTGCTCCATCTCCCATCCAGTTTCCTGCTTGAGACCTGGGAAAGCAGTAGAGGATGACCTAAATGCCTTGGGACCCTGCACTTGTGTGGAAGACTCGGAGGAAGCTCCTGGCTCCAAATCAGCAAAGTTCTCATCATTGTGGATACTTGGGGAATGAATCAGTGTGTGGAAACTCTTTCACTGTGTCGCTCCTTCTCTCTGTAAATCTGCCATCCCAATAAAAAATAAATCTTAATAAAAAGAGCTATGTTTCAAAAAGGCAAAATTGATCCTAGAAATAACAAAAGAATGGTGTAACAATGTAAGTAAATACTTAAGTTATTCCATGATATAAGGGTAACCCTGAGAGACTAAGTTTCCCTGTATATAAAAGGGTTTGTTTAATTGCTATTTAAAATAGAATTCTGTTTGTGAGAGTGACATGCACACAAAATTCAAATTCTAGTTAATTATAAATAGACCATTCATGAAGTATCACGCTTATAAGGTGATTTGAATGCATATTTTAATTTCATTGTCAGGATGAGAATTAGTCTGGTAGTGTATCATTGATGACAAAACCAAAGTTTGAAGGATTCAGTGGCCTGATAAAGACTAGTTGGACTTTGGCCCAAATGTTTTTGGCAAGGCACTGAACATGTTAATCATGACTCCAGAATATAGGTAAAAACCACTTTTTATCAGTCTCAATAGTCAATAGTTTTCATTTTTCTAAAGAATATGGACTTCAGTTTTGGAGAGCTTGTTCCTTTATATAAACAATAAACACTGGTAGAACAACTGTCAACTGCTTCCCAAGAGTTTCATGCAGAACACACCTTTCGTATATTGCTGATAAAATCAAAGAAGTGCCTCAGGCCACAACAATATTTCCTCCTAGGATGTCACAGTAAGCTCCTTTCCCCCTACAGGAGGGCTTTGAGGAAAGAGGACTCTTATAAAGTACTTTTGGTAGAATGACTACTTGAGATTTTACTTCTGTATCTCCTGAAGCTTTTAGGAAATACTTTTCCAAAGACGCCTGCTTCAGGGTAAATAAAGCCTGCATCACTTCAAAGACACTAAGAAAAACGAACAAAGTCATTGTTATGTGTTGAAAAGCAGCAGATACTCTAATGCAATATTTTTTTTATCTGAACAACAATATAATGCTTTAATTTGAAATACTTCAGAAGACAAATACTTTGTTTAGAAATCCAAGTCATTTAATCAACAAGTAGCAGTTCAATTAGGGATTCAATGTGTTATTCTTTTATGTTATAATCAACAAACAGTAATTGTGTCTGTTATTCCGAGGACATGGGGTGGGTAGGAAGTAATTTTTTTAATAGTTTGGAACATAGTAGAAGTAGGACGTGTTTGTAAATTATGCGAATGATTCCCACATAGCTATAGTTAAGACTAAATGCCTGCATTTTGAAAAACACGTACTCTTCAAAGAACTCCTAAAGCAACATAGCAAAGAAAGTGTGAATTGAAGTGACTTTGAAAGTAATATGGCTTGCATCTCTTCTAAATTTTCCCATTTTAATTTTGAGGCGCAAGTACCACAAGATCTTATTACATACAGAAACAGAGACCAACCAGTCAACTGTTTTAATTGGACTGTTTTCATGGATTTGTGTCCCTCTTAATTTAAGTGGCTTATCTCTTCAGTTATGGGTAGTGTGTATTTTAAGTGGAGGCTAAGGGTGTGCCTATGCTTATAGACTGAAGAGGTTTCTAAAAAATGAAAACTTCAAGATTGGATGTGGAGAGTACCAGGCAGGATCCCCTTGACCCACACTGGATTAGAGGGTGTCACACCTGCCTAAGGACTCTTGAAAATGCGAACATAGTAAGTTGTCAGCAACAGCCAATGGAACTGGCTTCCTACTGTCCACTTGGGAGACGTGGAGACTTGGGCATTTGGGAAGTAAAACAGTAGAAGTGGGCTTTCCTTGTCAGTCTTTATGTTTCTCAATTTCTCAGATCAAAATAATTTTAAAAATGAATAACTTAGATGTTTCTTATGTTGTGTATTTCAAAATAGCATACACATTTCTGAGAACATTTTAATAGAAATAATTTGTCTGGGTATTGTGTTACCACCATTGTTCTGTATAGCTGGATGACTGATTCATTCATTTCAGCCCAAGGTGCCTGTGTTACATCCATCTTTGAAATAATACATGGGGCAGTGCATGGCACAGTACTTCAGTGTATGCTGAGAAAGTCTGTATCACATATTTGGGTTCCTGTTTCAAGTTCCCAGCACTGTACTTCTGACCCAGACTCCTACTAATGTGCACTGTGGGAAGGAGGATGTGGTACTTGAGCAACTGGTACCCACTGTCCACGGGGACTATGTGAAAGCCGATGTGGACTCCTGGCTTTGATCTAGCTTAGCCCCAGCTGCTTCAGGCACCTACTCAACGGAAATATGTTTCTTTGCATCCCTCTCATCTGCAGCATCTCTGTCCTTCCAATAAAGTGAAGATGGAAAAGAAAATATACATAATGAAAGCATTTTTCTTTATCAGTAGAAAGTGTGTCCCAAACTTCCCAGAGTAAACCAATGTGTGTATATATGTGTGTGTGTATACACCAATATATATATATATACCAAAAATATATATTTGTGTGTGTGTATATATATATATACCAACCATATATATTAGATGCATATGCTATGTTCAAGCCAATGATAATGTTTTAATTTGTATTATTAGGCAAGCAATAGATTAACAGTAATAACTAATAATAAAATAGAACAATTAGAAAAATGTGTTGATATCCTCCCTACGCATCTCCTGGTCAAGGTATCTGGTAAGAGATTAATAGATGAGAAGGACACAGTGTAGACATGCTGAACAAAAGAAAAATTCACTGCCCGAGTGAGACAGAGTGGGATGACAAGAAACTTCATTGTAATACTCAAGGCAGGGGACAATGAAAACTCAGGAATTGCTGCTATCTTGAGTTTTCTGTTTCATATTGTCAGATGGCGGTTGACACTGAGTGATTGCAATGAGGGGAAATGAAACCCAGATGGGGAGAACTGCTATAGTGACATGTATTAAGAGGTTACTTCTCGCTGTCTTCCATCTCAGAGAAATGAAGATGCAGCAACTCACAGTAGCTAACGACCCTCTGAAGTACTTTTCTGATTTGTTTATAACTCGTTCTTTTCATTCTACATGCAGCAATATGATTGCATTTGTGTTCCACATGTGAGTGTTTCTGAAGGGAACCAAGTTTCATATCCTTGGACCTATTCTATTTGGAACTTCTTAAAACTTTCTTTCCCTGAGTGGTTGTGTTGTGTTTGACACAATAGCCTGGCTAATGCTCTTTTTAATGGTTGAGTAAGGCTGAAAGTATTCACATCAATTTCCTATTGCCACAAAACGATCTAGGTCATGACAAACCACAAGCCAAGTTACTAGACCATTACTAAACTACCATCACATAAGGATAAGTTAGCAAGTTTGACCTTTTAAACCAAACTGCAAAATGCTCTTTTGATTAAAGTCTACAACAGTCCCCTGAGATTTCCAGGGCTGAATGTTAGGGATTTAACACAACACTGAGATCTTGGCAGATAAATGTACCTCTACTCATAAGCTTTTCAACTCACACACAGTTTCAAATTCCCTTGCTCTATAGAATTACCATTCTGTGCTTTATTTTGAAGGCAGTTGTATTCTTTTCCAAGGTGAGAACTCATGACCAGGAAGCCAATTCAGTGAAAAAAAGTAAAAGCTGCATTCTTTCTGAGAAAATTAGCTATTAAAGATAAATACTTTAATTTGTCCTTTCAACATAGGTTATGGGTAATTCCTGGCTACTTTTGAATGCTTTTCTGATTTTCCCCAAGAATATGCCTCTTGCCTTTTCAGGGTTTTTCCTATTCAGCAGTTCAGTAAACCTTTCATCACTCTAATTTTCACACAGTGCTGTATCCGATATCTCTTCCTAATCTTGCTTACTGTGTGGTTTGTACACCTTTTCTATATTGTTTACTTTAAAATAAATCTCAGTGTTACATTGTAACAGCTGTATTATTCAGACATTTGAATGTCTTCTGTTCACTTATTATTATTATTTTTTTTTACAATTTCAGGCCTGGAAATATATTTTACAAACTAGAAAATGCACATATATGAGTGCAGAATGGAATTCCTAATGCTCATTTTGGTGTGATGATATTTTGAAACCTGTGCCTTTCTTATGAACTGTTTTCCATGAAAAATCTGCTTATGTGTTTCAAAATATCTACACCAAAAAAAGTTTCTCATAATTCTATTTTTTCCAAGAACACAGTGTGATCTCTCTTACGTAGATTTGTAATTATTTGTGCTTTTTACAAAACATTATTAAACTGCAAATAAATGTCATCTATTTTTTTCACCTTGAGAAATAGTTTTCTAGCTTCCTCTTCAGGTGCTGATAGCTATAGTTTTGCAGAGTTAATACAAAACTTTTGAGAGCTTTGTTGGTATCTCCATAAACTTATGACCCTAAAAATATTGTTTATTACTCATGAATTATGTTCCAATGTTACATTTACTTAAATGTACCTATATTAGAGAAAGTTCCAGTTCTCAACATACATTAAAATATAAAACTTGTATAAGTTAATGGAGAATGGCATTAAAGATGTTTATTTGGTGAAAATAATATGTAATGTTTCTTTTACGATGCATGTTTACCATTAGCTATTTTAAGACCACTAAAACACACGGAATTATGTCAGTTGGGTGATCAATTTACTCCACTGACTAAGCTTGGTCCTATGAATTAGCTAAGACTGAACTTTTCACTTAAAATTTAAGATGCAAATCTTTATTTAGTAGGTTAACTTACTCCTAATTACCTTGGGGTTATATTCTCTAAAAGAATAGGGAAAGTTTTGTTGCTCTTGAACTATGTAACAAACAATAAAAACATTTATGCAAAATATCTCTTGGGGGGTCACTAACGGCTTCACTGTACGCTGAGATGATGCCAACACATCGCTGTGCTCTTAAAAACATCACAGGAAAACAGTGTTGTTCATTGTTTCTTAAAGTTTATTAAATTGGCAGTTTCTCTTATTAGTAGGCAATATGTTTGACAGTTTGGAATATAGCTCTTGACTGATATTTGTGGGCATGTATCCAGTGCATAAGTATCTCTTAAGAGAATAAACATGTACTAATATATGCTCCTTAGCATTCCACCGTTTATATTTACACAGGAAATAAATTATTTCTATAAAAAAATCATAATTGTTGGGTTACTCTTTTTCATGTATTCATTAGTTTTCTGCAGTTTAGTTCATGTTTGTTTAAGCAAACCATTTTTGCTCCTGGTGATATTTTATTGTGAAATGTGAGGAAAAGAGATATACTATTTGAGGGATGAATGAAATTTAAGTCTAATCCTCCTCAAATGCGATAAATCAATGTAATTTTGCTTTATTAAAATATGTAGAATATTATCTTGTTAGGATTACTAAGAAAATATAGTGACTTCAGAGAACTAGTACTCAGTTTTATAAAAAGTATCCAGATATAAGGTTATATAACTAAAAATATAATGTGTGATATCTTAAGCTTCAAGTGACTAGTACAGATTATCACTCTTACAGATTTAGGAGAACATGAAATCTGTGTCTCACGAAGGCAGTGGTTTTTTTTTTCCATCCATCTGTATTTGTTCATGATCTAATTTGGACTTTTGGAGAACAAGGCATTGCGGTTTGTCATCTCAACATTCTTCACCAGGATTTTCTACTTCTTGAGAGGACCCCGGTTTTATTCCCCACTCCATCCTTATTTAAGGTGTGAGTCCTGTGTTCGCTTTGGCAGCACATATACTAAGATGTGAATCCACTGCAAATGCTGACTTTTGTTCTTGTCATTTTAAGAATTAGTGCATTCCGTCTGTCTTGCTATGGGCTGCTGCAATCATTAACACGTGCTGTCTATGGACAGTCAGATACTAGACAATCTCCTAGAGGCTTCCTTACATTGACTTTTCAAAGACAGAAATACAAGGAGTAAAAAACTGCCATTCTTTCTTTTCTTCTTCTTCTTCTTCTTCAATTTCTGGAATTGTTGCAAGCGTCTAGTAGAAACAATAATATTTCACTAGAGGAGAAAACACTTTCTCTAAGAAAACTGGAAAGAATTAAAATCTTGAGGCATTGCAAATAGTTTGAGTGACTGGACATTCTGACTTTAACCAATTCCTGCAACTGAACTACAGCATTCGTATAACTTTTCAGACAAACCTGTTTACTTGGGCAGGGTACCTTTGTTTCTGCCAGGGGCCATCTGGATATTTATAACATCATTCAAGATTTATAAAAAATTACCTAATTAAAAACGTTCCTGCTAGATATAGTGTTGTGGCAAAAGTTTGTATGCTCACAGTGATGCTGCCATCCCATAATGGCGCCTGTTTGCGTCCTAACTGTTGTACTTCCAAATATAGCTGCATGTTAACACATCCAGGAAATCAGTGGAAGATGCCCCAAGTACTTGGGCCATTATTCTCACATGTGAAATCTGGGTGAAACTCCTGGTGTTGACCTGACACAGCCTTGACTGGTGCCCCCATCTTAGAAGTAGATCACTGTCTAGAAGATCTTGGTATTTCCCTGTATCTGTATGTCTATCTTTTCATTTTATTTTAAGTTTGCTGTTGATTTATTACATTTTCAGACACACCTGTGATTGACTTGACAGGATCAGATAAAATGATTTTGTGCAGCTTCCGGCACATGAAGAACAGACATTTCTCACCACTGAGATACGGAAAGAAATGCACATTCAGTGCTGGGGAGACAAGCACAGCTTATTTACAAGCAATGCATTTTAATGGGCATGAGGAATAAGCATAACATTCAGAGGGTGGAGCTCTGTGTCATTAATAAGAAAGGTTTAACAGGTAAATACCATATTATGATCAGGGAGAACAAAAGAAAGGGATAGGATTTACATATTTTGAATAGTAACTCTTCAACAGATATTATGAGAGAGATAATGGACATATTGTCAGCTACATATGTTGTTAGAGCAAAAACAGAAACCAGGGCGCAGCACGTGACATGAACAAAACAGTTCTCCAGCAGATCTGTTATTCATGGAGTTAAAGGGATTGAGAATGAAGAAACATGTGACCAGTTTAATTCGGAAATTTAATTCTGGCTTGTGAGGGTTTTTTTTTTTCTTTTCTCAATTTGATCTGTATTTCTGTGTTAGTAGACAATCATATTTTCAAAATGTCAGAAAAGTTCATGACCTAATTTCATTATTCAAAGGGCAGTCATTCCATAAAGGGTGAACTGCTCGTCCAGAAGACATAAATACACACACTCGGAGAGCTTAAATTCTCAGGACATGCTCTTCCTCAGCTCTTCAAGTTCTATACAAGATTCCTTGATCTCTAAAGTAGAGGCAAGGGGAGAGAGATGAGTACACCTTTCTCCATCTTCTGGCACACAGGCACAGCTTTTGTTTCAGGAAGTGATAGACGCATCAATCATCAAATCTTTTAGATCATATTTTTGTGGAAATATTTCCATATTTCAGGAATCGGTTGACTGTGAGGTTAGTTTTCAAAAGTATTACATTTTCTATTTCTGCTTTTAAAACTGAGGATGGATATAAAACGTACTTAGAAGCCGTTTTATACTGTAAGTCCTGGGGCTTCATCCCTTAAGTAAAGGTGAAGCAAATATGAATGCTTTAGGAGTAACGTAGCTGAAGGACAAGCAGGACTTAAAAATGTTGAAAAAAGAGAGGTTGAAGAAGGATGAAAAGACTTACAATGTAACAAAGAGTTTGTGTAAGATAGGCACAATATAAGTATTGCATAGATTGGTTTAAAACTAGAAAATATAGGACACTTGATTAGTTCTTGCCTGATGTTCTTATTCTCACTAAATTAGAAATAAAAGCACTTTATCTTGATGAAAAGGAAAATAGAATATGAGCACTGGGTAAAAATAAAAATTTGCTCCATGTGAAGTAACTTACAGAATTAACAGGACAAAAGATACAAAGGTTACAAGAGATGGATGAAGAAACAAATGACGTTTGTCAGTAGCAGTTAGGTAAGAAAATGACAAGTAGTGTTCTTCAATAAATTAAAATCTGAGAGAAGGATGTGGAATCTTTTGTATTGAAATGATGGAAGGGATAAAAATAGTATTTGTAATTAAAAAATCTAATCATTGCTGAAATGCATCATCGATTGTTTTATGAGCTTCTTTTAATATTGCATATATAATATTTTGCTTAGCTTTCTAATAGCTAGTATTGACACAAGCAACAGTAAATTTCAGTGGATTTGACAGTTAAGCAATGATGAAGCAACAAAAAAGAGCATCTATATTTGTAGTATTTTATTAATGCTATCTTTGTGGGCTTATTTGGGTATAAGAGTTCTAGTTCCTGCAACTAGAATAAAAAACAAAACATTTGATGTACAGACAACAGCCTACAAAATGATAAAGTTTACTTAACAGGTGAGGAAATCCCAGACATAGTGTACCAGGTTCAGGGACTGATTTGACCATGAAGAGCAAGGTGGGGAAGAGAGGTATGTTTACCAAAATGAAGTTCTCTCTGTCCAAGGGAAGAAAGAGAGCCCCTGACCACGGCCAGGTTTCTTACGGCCTGTGTAGCACCCCCAGGTCAGGTGAGGTGTTCTGAGAAAAGATCATTGGGTTATAAGATGGGCAGATAGGATTACACTGGGCAGGAAGGTGTCCCTTTCAACTCTTTTTTTTTTTAAAGATTTATTTTTATTATTTTTATTGGAAAGGCGGATATACAGAGAGGAGAGACAGAGAGGAAGATCTTCCGTCCGATGGTTCACTCCCCAAGTGAGCGCAACGGGCCGATACTATGCCGATCCGAAGCCAGGAGCCTCTTCCGGGTCTCCCACGCGGGTGCAGGGTCCCAAAGCTTTGGGCCGTCCTTGACTGCTTTCCTGGGCCACAGGCAGGGAGCTGGAAGGGAAGCGGGGCTACCGGGATTAGAACCGGCGCCCATATGGGATCCTGGGCGTGCAAGGTGAGGACCTTTAACCACTTGCGCCACCGCGCCGGGCCCTCCCTTTCAACTCTTAACACTAAGCCTGCTACCCACCTGTCCCATTTTACTACTGCAAGTTGCCTACCAGCATATAAATGTAATGCCTATTTTTAGAGCATTGGTATTTTTATATACTCAGTTCCTCATGATTCCTGCCCTTTACGGCACTCTTTTATTTTTACTATAGTTTCAGAATGAAAGTTATTCCATATTCCAGTCCTGTGTTTTCAAAGTACAAGCAGCATCCAGTATCTATATTTGTCATATTTAACTATCAAGAAGCAACTACATGTGACACAGTGACACAATTTTTTTTTCTGATTTTAGCAAAACTGGAGTTTTCAGAATTGCTCACCAAAAAATACTTGAGAGATTCAATGGAAGCAAATATTAATAGCAGCTGTTCCGATTAATTGAATGAATTGATTTTTGTAACATCAAATCTGTCTTGGAGAAGAAAAAGATATGCTAAAGATCTAATTTGATAAACATAATATCTTACATGTGGATAGTGATTTTTAATGTTTAAAATGTTTTAATAGACACAGTCTTATTTGAATCTCATAGCAATGTCAAAATGATCATACAGAACCAACACAGATATTATTTTATTCTGGAACCCTTTCCTGAACAAAATTCAAGATCAAATATGCATGCTTACTTCCTTGAATCCATTTTGGAATAATGCCACTGTCTTAATCCAGCTTTCTTTTGTGATGATTTCTTCAGGATCAGTAGCATCATGTACAGGATGTATTACTCTGTCACAACAAGCCTGGTATTTGTGCTTTATTAAGAGTTTTGTGCCGTGAATAGCAATTTGCAAAGTTGAAAACCTGATTAAAAAAAAAAAACTATACTCAGTTTTGAACCTTACATAATTCTAACTTGCCGCTCTGTTCCCTTTTAAGCAAAGTTATGCTGTAGCAGAGCAAGCACCATTAATCACGGAAGCAGTTATAGAGTAGATCTTCTGTCTGCAAACTTCTTCACGTCATCTCAACTGATCTCTTCTTATCAGTAGAAATTGTGATTTGCTTGTGATACTAATGGAATATTTCTCTGCATTGTACTCCGAGCAGTGTGCCAGTTTGGCACTATTCTTAGCAATTCAAGCTTTCCAAAGGACACACTGCCAGGTCCAATACAAACATTCATGCTTGATAAACCACACCTGCAACATTATTTATCTTTTTCTATCCCCAAACTAGGTAACTAAGTAGCATTTTTCCTTTATGAGTCTGTTTTCTCTCAGCTTAAATATACCCAGAACTGTCATTCTTCAATGCACAATGGCATTATAATGTAATGACAGACAAAACATATATAAAACTATATATGTATTATACATATATTATATACATATATTATATATAAATATCAAATATATATAATATGCATATTATATGTATCTGATTTTTTAAATCATGTAAGTAATTTTCTCCGAAGATGAATTGGCATTACATCAACTATATAAACTATTGAAGGAACATAAATAGGAAAAAACAGGCATGAAGCAGAGTCAGTTAGACCCATGTCCTAATCATGGGTCAACAGTTGCCTCAGGGGTTCTTTGTTAATACCAGTAAGTATCTGTCAAATTAGAGAACAAAATGCAAAATATGATCATATGTGTATCTACAGGGTTGTTGTAAGATTACATGTGCCACGAAATGCTTCTCTCCACCGTTGTCTAATGCTACATTCTCTTCCTTCCTCCT
This sequence comes from Ochotona curzoniae, assembly GCF_017591425.1. Classification (NCBI taxonomy): domain Eukaryota; kingdom Metazoa; phylum Chordata; class Mammalia; order Lagomorpha; family Ochotonidae; genus Ochotona; species Ochotona curzoniae. The sequence goes on from NW_024466502.1 coordinate 15,742,033, forward strand.
TATTCTCCCACCACACTCTTTTCTTCCACATTTTTATAATAGTATAGTCCTTCAGGAACAGTCATAAGTGAAACGTTCTGATATTTAAGTGTATCATGGTATTACAGCTATTGGCAATTATAAATTACCTAGTATCATATTGCCAGGGTATATTTATCAGTCCTCCTTTTATTAGTGAGTAGAAACATGTTAACTGAAGGTATACCAGGAGAAATAAAATCGGAAGGGAGTGGAAGAGTTGAAGTTTTTGCATCTCATTGCCGCTGTTGACTTTGAGGCTTCTTTGACCTTTTGTCCATCATTGAAGGCAAATCCTCTGGCTTGTGTGCTGAACTGTAGAGGTACCATTACTAAAATTGTATAACACTCTTAGAAATCTCTTTTAGCGGTAAGGTTAAAGTCCTTTGTGGTAACTACTCTATTATTTTATGTAAGTGATTTTAAAACATTTTGTAGTCATGTGTAATGTAAGGTAGCCTGAGTCAAACATTTAGAAGAAAAAGAAAATATCACAAAATTACATCTGAACTCATACAGTTTGAGAATATCTCAAAAAATCCCGTTCCATTTGTACTCAATGAAATCTTAAGCTTACAAAGTTTAGGAAGACTAGATTTTTCAGTCAAATTATATTTGCAGGTCTCTCCTAGAACTTTACAATTTGAGAATATTTTATTTATTTATTTATTTATTTATTTTTGTGCTCAACATGTAGTCATTTGTTTATTTGTTCCAAAACCATTGGTTATATTCTCAGCATTGGACTATGGATAAATCAAAGTGTACAACAAAAATGTATTCTAAATCTTCAGTCAGTAAAGCGCTGTGTAGAAAATTCTCACATTTAACATTCTTGCTGGTTGATAATAATAATAATAATAATATTAATAATAGTAATATTAAAGCATGAGTGAAAACAAAAATAACAGCAAGTAGTATGGAAATATTTTTATGCATTTGAATGTTTGCCTCAATTTAAATGATATTTAAATTCTGACTTATAATGTATCATATCGTTACAGAATATTCATGTATTTTTTTATTATTAATAACATTGTATTATGTGACACAGTTTTATAGGTACTGGGACATTTACTTTGTAACAGAATTCTTTTTAAAAAGCATGTGTTTATATAGTAATCAATGATAATTTTTCAGTTTCCTGTGAAACTACCAGTTACTTTTCTAAATTTGTGTTTATGTACTTGAGATGATAGCATTGAAATCATATAAGGAAATGCCTATTACCACAATAGAAATTTATTGTTAATTGCAGTAATTTAATGGAATTGAAATTAACAGAATTCATTTATATATGGACAGATGATTTTAAAAATTGCACTTCAACTTTGTCTAAGATTTAATGAACTAAGTTTTTGATTTAAGAGTTTCATTTCATTTGTAGAGTTGAGATCACTTATTTTCGATGACTTAATGAATCCATTATCTTCTGTAGCACATGCTATGAAGTTAATCTCTGTTCGTTTTACTAGAGTGTCAACCAAGAAACATGGTTCTTGTAATTTATTCATTAACTGAAAGAAATATTGACAATCGTATTGCATTCATTGTCTTACGGCTTCAATGTAACTGGCTTGTGATGATTTTTCTGGCACAATTAACTGAATGAGTCAAGACATAGTTTTCATTTAGGTAGATAATATGAAGTCAAATAATGAGGATATCAATTTTTGGGGAAAATTCCTAATAATTATGGCTTCTAAATCTGGGCTAGTCACTTAACCTTTCTGAGACAAATTTTCTTTGCATCTATAAAATAGGTTTCTGGAGCTAGCTCCATGTAATTAATGGGATTTTTCAGTATTAATAGCAGAATATGTAACTACTTGCATTCTGAAGTTAATATACTGTTATAGTTATTACAATAACACAAAATTTCATACTGTTACTATTATGATTTTCAAAATGTTACTATAAATTTCAAAACAGGCACTTGTGTGATTATTGAAAAAACTGAGTCATGTGTCTCGTTTACTGCTTGGAAAAAAACAATTGAGATTAGATGGACTAAAATCCTTAGTGCTTGGAATAATAATGTACACAGCACATACAAGGTAACTTATCTAAGTCAAGGTAACTTTTTTTTTTTAGCTCAAATACAATCTAAAACCAAACAGGAGTAGGAATGCTCTACATTATAAGAAAAAGATTCCTATATAAATCCTTCTTTGAAAAATCACGCTACTGTATAATATTTCTTCAAAAATTATTCTCCTGCATTTATTTGATTGGCATGTGAGAAAAATGCCAGCAGCTTTGCATAATGAATACATGTGGAGATAGGAGAGATTGTACTTTTTTTTTCACTTGGTAATCCAAAATTTAAATGAAGAAAAGAAAAAGGCGCTGTATCACCGAAGCTAAGTGTTCCTTTGTGGCGTTGCTCCAACCCAGAAATGCCTTGTTGGATAGCTGTATATCAGAAATAATTTCACCTCTAGAAATCCTTCCAGAAGTTATTAAGTAAAAGTAATGAATAGGTAATTAAACTAAAAAATAATCCTAATCTGGGAAAGTTACAAGTGCATTAAAATTAGTGATTTTATTTTTCCCAAAAGGAAGACAATTATGCCACTCTATTTTTAATAGCCAGGCTTTTTTTTTTTCTGCCACTTTTTAGTTCAGAGTTATGACCATGCAGTAATTGTAGTTAAGTCTGCCACACAACGTAACTATGGCTGACATTCTCATAAGGAAATTTACAGATAGTCTTTTGAAGAAAGCAATGTTGAATACAGAATTTTGCAGAGATTTCGATTTCTTTTAAGTTTGAGCTTTTTCTTGACAGTTTTAAGATAGACTCGGACAATCTTGTTTGGAAGAAAAATGTTCAGTGCAAGTATGTGGAGGCTTACGTATTTCTTATATTATCATCATTATGCAAATAGTCTTGTCATTGATTCCTGTCATGCTCAGGTTGCCTGTTAGCATAAGACTCCTCACTCAGAGCGCCATAAATGAAGAAGTAATGAGGCATTGCTTGCCTTTTGGGGATCGTAGTTGTACACAATCAGAATGTAACCCTGAGTGTTATTTGTAATGATTGGACAGTGATGTGTCCTGGGTTGAAAACTTTGAAACTTATGAGAAATGATAGCTCTCTAAATCTATATGAACTGTTCCTCAGTCTTTAAATGATGACATACTGCATATTTCAATCTTCTGGGTTATGGCAAGCAGGTGACATATGTAGAGTAGGTATGAGTTGAAATCCTGCCTCATCAATGTATTAAAGAGATGGTTCTGAAGCGCTTACTGCATATCAGCTACTGAAAGGAATTCATGGAGTGCTTTGTTAGCCACTCAGAGATTTGGATTTTTAACGATAAGCTGCTAAGTAATTGTGCAGATTTAGAGAAACTAACAAGATTTTCCTGGTCTTTGATTATTCTATTCTAGGTCCGATCAATTTGTACTTATATTTTTTTTACATGAAGTCCTTTCTCTGGTTTTCTTTTATTGCCATTATCTTTTATAAAGTCTGCAAAGCAACACCAGCTACTCTGATTTTACAAGTCATATCTTTACCACTACTTTCCTGCTAGTGGAATAAGAAATATTAGTTACATAGGTTAAAGACATTTTTTTTCCTAAGGGATATTACTGATAGCATATTAACTTATGAATTAAGTAATTCATAAGGAAAAAGACTTACCTCTGAATGAACAACATGCTACAAAGGATAATTGGTAAATAAGATGTGAACACACAGAAAGTTTATATTTTTATTGCTACAATTATCATCCCAAGAAAGGAAGAACAACGTCACAGAACTAATCCTTTTTTCCACTACACATAACTGAGAGAGATCGTTCCATCTTCTAACAACTGTGATCTTGAGAAGGCGATGAGAAGGAGCACTTGTGGTGAGAGTGAGACCTAGAGAGATAACTTCCGCTTTCTGCAGCAATGGCATTGGTGAGCATCCTGTTGGTTTGGATAAAGTGTGAAGTTCAAATGTCCTCCATGAAATACTGAGGACATGCATACAGGAAATCTTCCTTGTGTTTTCAAACAGATTTTCCTTTCATATTTCTGCAGTTGCAGCTATACCGTAGGACAAGGTTAACATTGCAAGGTAGAAGGAAGAATGATAAACAAACAAAAAAATTGAAATAGACATATTTCCTTCATAAGTGAGGAAAGTGGGGTCTAGAAAACGATGTATTAGTTGACATCTTCTAGAGTTGGATGTTGCTGTTCCACACTGATGAAAATAGGACTTGATTATATAAAATCAATGAAGGGAGGAGCAGCTGTTTTGTCTAAGTGTGTTGTGCATCAGGGTAGCGGATTTTTCTCTGGTTTCTGGTAGTTTCCTTTCGGTGAGGACTATGGAGACATTGGTGATGCCTTGAGGAATGGGGTTGCTGCAAGTGCAGAGGATAGCTAGACTGAGCTTGGGGCTCCCAGGTTTGTTCCTCGTGCAGTTTGGTCATTGTAAATGGGAGTGCATCAGAGTACGGTTCACTCCCTGTCTTTGTCTCTGTCTTTAGCTTTCAAGTAAATTTCAAAAAGTCACACAAGGAGATTTTTAAATATTGATATTAAGATGAAAATATAAGGATACATGAAGGCATATATGCAAGTGATTTATGTTATAGGACAATTTATGTTTCTTTTTTTGTTTCTTTTAATTTCTTGAAATGTTCTGACACTGCAGATAGAACCACCTGTGGCAAATGTACTTCAGTACCAATTCTTTGTAACTACCTTTTTAAAAAAAAGATTTATTTATTTTTATTGGAAAGGTGGATATACAGAGAGGAGAGGCAGAGAGAAAGATCTTCCGTCCTTCCGATGGTTCACTCCCCAAGCGGTCGCAATGGATCGTGCTGAACCAATCCGAAGCCAGAAGTCTCCTCCAGGCCTCCCACATGGGTGCAGGGTCCCAAGGCTTTGGGCTGTCCTTGAGTGCATTCCCAGGCCACAAGCAGGGAGCTGGATGGGAAGTGAGACCACCAGGATTAGAACCGGCGACCGTATGGGATCCCGGCATGTTCAAGGTGAGGACCTTAACCACTGCGCTATTGTGCTGGGCCTGTAACTACCTTTTCAAAGGAGATGTCTATTTCCTCTCTTTTTGACTCTTTTAGACTTATTGAAGAAGCAAATATGTACCAATTTATAGCTCTAATATGTCTTGAAAAATATTAAGCTTGATTTTACATTGTAGGAGCAGTTATGTAGTTATTCTCAACTTCTGACTATCATTCTATGAAGAAGCTTGTGTCACTTCAAGGAGAAACCCACTTAAGGAAAGGCTAATCTGGGAACCCTCCCCACGTACCCATTTGAACTCCAAGTTTCCAGACCTTTGAATGAGGCCATTCTAGACTTTTTGTCCACTTGTATATCCTAGCTGAAAGCAAGTGAAAGAAAAAAAAAAAACCAACAGAGTGTTCAGAATCATCAGATATAGTATCATGAATTATTGCTGCTTTAAGTTGGAGGAGCCATTTGTATACTGCAATCAATAACTTAAAAAGCAATGACTTTGTGTTTGAGTTACAGTTAGAAAGCTGGAGGGCAAAGGCAAGGCTATAAAGGAACTAAGGGAATTGGTATTGGAAGCCTGATGAAATAGGACTGGAGCTAGGTACTGGCAAGAAAACAAAAAAAGATTGAAAAGCACCTAATGAACTTTTGGATCTCAGCATATTTCCCAGCAGAAAGATGAAAGTTACCATTTGGCGTGTGTTAGCTGACCACAGTAAAACAGATAAAAATACAGATGACCTAAAAAATCAACTCTTTAATTTCCAGGCAGAATAAAAGGGAAATTTCTCCTAGACAGGACTTGTGTGATTAGAAAACAAAATGGTTTCTTGTTCATAGGATTTCTGTCTGGTAAAAGATATTCAAAGTAATAAATGAATGCCCTTTGAGTATAGAAAAAGACATCGAGGACTATGATAGTAAAAAACACACTAAAGATCAAGATGGAATCAGATGATTGTCTACATGGCAATGCCCAAGGCCAAACAGTAGTTGTGTGAGTGCTAGAAGCCCAGTACTGCAGTAACCTTCCAAATTTCTCTAGAGGGTGTGCCAGACTTCCTCAGATCTACAAATCACTGCATGAAATCTTTGTGGCTTTGTTTTAAAGCTAGTGACTCTCAAGTTAATACTGAGATAGACTTGCATCACAGTTTTGTACCGCATACATATTTTAAAGAGGTAATAGTATCGTGGGCATTAAGATGAGTAGCTATCCATTTGCAGAATTCATGAAGCTCCTTTGAAGTAATTCAGGAAGACTAGAAAGTCCCAACCAGCCATGAGAAGAGGCCAACATGAACAGATCCTGGGGCAAATGTCTCATATCCCCAACTGACTTTCTATGTGGGTGAGAGAGAATGTCTATCTAAGCCAATGTCAAGTAAGACCAAACTATCAGGTCCAATAAAGGAATCTCTCTCTCTCTCTCTCTCTCTCTCTCTCTCTCACACACACACACACACACACACACCAGCCAACATGTTCTTTAGTCACAGAATGTGTAACATGAGAGTAAGCTTTAACATAAACTGCTCTGAGTGATAATTAATTATCAATGTACATTCATCAGTTATAACAAGCCAACTGTTGTAGTGTTTGATGCTGTCAATAGGATGCTATACATGCGTGTATGGATGAATTATTTAAATTCTTTGGATACTTTATTCTTCACATAATATATATCACTTAAAATTATTTTGAAACCTAGTTTTGAGGTAATTTTTCTCAAAGTGATTGGTTATTGAGACATGGATTAGGTAACTTACACTGAAATATATTCAAATTTTAAAATTATCTGAATGGGGTGAGAGAGACAGAAAGAGAGGTGTTTCTGATATATGCTAGTTCATGTTTGCAATGCCCACAGCGACTGGAGCTGGGACAGGCCCATGCCATGTGCTAAGAAATCTATCTGGGTCCCCATTGGGAGAGGGTGTCAGGAAACTGAAACTGGAACCCAGCTACTCTTCCATAGGGTGCATACCTCCCAGATAGGATCTTCTCTTGTACACCAAATGGCTGCCCCTACACTTAAATCTTTACCCTTCAGCTATGCTGAACTCGTCTTGTTCAAAGAGATTTTAATTCTCTAGCTTTAGCTCAACTTAGTTCATTAGTATACCCGTGGTAAGTTGTCTGTGTGTGTGCATGTATGTGAACGGTCCTTGCTGATTGATGAAACACACTAACAGATACAACTTTGAGTGTTGAAAATTATCATAATAAACAGTAAATGATTTCCCAGGGTTATTTTTCCTCTAATCTCTTATATTATTTTCTTAAGTATTGCTTTTATGGGGAAAACCAACCAGCCAGCCAACTAATAAAAAAGCACTACCTGGATTCTTTCTAACAATCATGGCTCTCTCAACTTATCACAAACTATTTTAGATCTGCTCATACTTCTTGACTGTGCAAGGAAACTATTGCATGACTTTAAATGTGCTTAATTTTTCTAAAGCATATTATAAAGACAAATATTATTTAAAATATATTCTGTAAAGATTGCTTTTCTTTAGTATTGCATATGTAAGATTCAGACACAAATGTGCATAGCTCTGTTTTATTAACTTTCACAGTAATATGAAGTGATGCATGTTACTTATGTATTCTCTATTTGAGATGATGTAACATTTGTTTGTGAAGAGTTCTTTTATAAGCAGTGCTGCAAGGATTATGGCTGTTCATTTCTCTTGCCTCTTACACAGGAGAACTTTCCTAGTGCCTACACAGGGAAATTGAATTCCATGATTTGATCTATGTACATCTTCATCTAATTTCTAGTGGCAAATTTTTCCCAATTTGTGGTTATCTATGTTTTAACTTAAACATCGATGTTTTATTTGTGTATATCTTACTCAGCAAATGGTATTTTCATATCTTATAGTGTTCTTTACATCTGGTTATTGAGAAAATGTATCTTACTATCATATTTTCTTGGTGCATATATCTAGGTTTGTTAGAATTTTAATGCATACAATATAAAGATATACTGTGTATGCATTTATGTGTAGAATAGACAGAAAAAGTAAAACAAATGAATTGGAATAATAAATGCCAATAAAAGTGATTGTCTACCTATGATGGAGATGGAGGAGACAATTCTAAGGGTTGGTGCTTAGAATACATATACAGTTGATTCATAATAAGACATTATTCACACATACACAGTTGCATTCATATATAATGCTTTATTTCATGTTTGCTTATCCTCTAACAGTATTTATTAGCATTATTTATTAATGCAATATGTTTTGTTGTTTTCATATGGTTTAATAATCTGAAATATCTTAAATGTTGTTTTACAAAAATAATACATAATTATACAATCATTATGGCAGATCATCTCACTAGATCCTTTGTCCATTTCTAAATTCTAGAGGATTTCTTTCACAGCTTTCTTTCTACTGTAGATGTTCAAGAAGTTTGGTGACAGTGTGGCATAAGAACTCTGCTTAGTGTGTATGCCGTGTTTCCTTTATTTATTCATCAGCATATGTACACTTAGGTGGCTCACATACCTCAGTTACTGTAAATGACATGGCAATAAACATGACATATCAGTATCTCTTCGAAGGAATGAATTCAATTACTTTACATATAAACCCAGAAGTGGTATTGCTGGATCATACTGTAGATCTATTTTAGTTTTTTGAGGAACTCATACACCACTTTACAAAATGGCTGGGCACATTGCTATTCCCATCAACAGGTGCAAATACATAGAGTAGAATGCAGATTCGTAACATAGTTATAAACAGAGAACAGAATGCTAATTGAAATGTATCAGGTGCAAAATGATAAATACCGTATTATCTCACTTTTACGTGAATTTTTTTAAAGTGGATCTTCTAGAAACATAGTAGAATAGCAGGAACTGGAGGCTGGCCCCAGTGTTGCATAATGGCCATGGATAAAAATAAGTTGTTGATCCAAAGAAGGAAAACATCTCAATTCCACTGGAGGAATAACTTTTAGTGAAGAAGTTGAGGTAATATTTTTAGAATTCTGAACTGTCTCCATATCATCCTGCTCTGTTTTTGTCATGTATTTGTGTGCCATACATTCTAATTAAGTAAAGATAATTAACTTATGTTTCTGTTCTTATGGCTGAGTTATCAATGTTTAGTCAATGAAAATTTGGAATCATCACAATATGCTAAAATAATTATGCAATATAATATATCTATGTTTTCTGTATGTCTTATTAAATCATGTCATTCTTCTTTGGTTAAATTAAATCTGTATGGATGCATGCCTGGTTACTGAAAATAAATTTTTCAGAGAGCTGACCTGAATCTCTTTTAATATCAGTACAAAATCAACAAAGAAGCACAAGATGTGAAATGAAAGCATAGGAAATCCAAGTCCAAGAAAATGTCTGCATAGTGTTTGTATTTATAAACAAATATCAATAAAGCTTGAATATTAATTTAAGTGATCATTTTAGGTAGACAATATGTCTAAATTTTTCAACAGAGTACTAAAATAGGAATTGATTTTAGACAATTCTCCCAAATTACTACTGACCTTGGACTAAATACATTCAGAATTTGTCATCAATTACCTATTAAGTTGTATTCTATTGATCAATGTACAGTTGTTATTTTAATGTAAAAATATTCCCTTATACCCAGGGCTCTACAATAATATTTCTTTACTACTACATCAGGAAAATCCAATGAAATGTGTGCTTTTTCCCCCACTTTGGGTGTATATTATTTCCATATAGAAGGTAACCATGTATTCTCTTTAATAATGATCAATACATCAAATTAGTCATCTGAAACTGTATGTTAGAACAATTGCAATAGTTGTTGGTGACAATATGAATACTCAAGGTAGAAGGGGTCCCTTCGTTGTAAACCTTACATTACAGTTGAAAAGACAGGAAAGAACAGTAAAAATGTGTTCTGTGCTGTGGGGTCTCCCCTACAGATTCCTCTGTACATTGCCAGAGGGGGTGAGCCTGCTGCCCGTCATCTAGCCTCACCATGCGAGAGACACACAGATGTGACAGCGATTCCGTCTAAGAAGTTTCGGTGTATTTGGGAAGTACAAATTCTTATAAAGGTTAGCGAACAGCCTTAGGCCAGGATTTCCAGGAGAGGGGAACTAGGAGCCAACTGTCAGCAGCACCACTACAGAAACCACCTCCTATAGCCCAGAGGAGGTGAACGAAATGGCCCTTTCTTTGAAACAACGTGATCCCTGCCCTGGTTCATGTCCAGGGCTCTGTCCTTGGTCGCCATCTTGCTTGCCACGTGTAACCCAGTGACCTTGACTGTTCACCATCTTGTTGACTTAGTGACCTCTTCGTCCTTTGAGCCCCACACTGTGCCAATTTTTAATATAAAGAAATTAAACAACACACATTGACATAGCAACTGACTGAGTGTGTGAGCGAAGAATCCATTTCTGAGGTTCTGTTTGATACCGAAGTGATGAGAAGCTCCCAGACATATGCCATGTAGAGGAAAACTCTCGATTCAGAAGAACAGTACTGAATATCCTCAGAGGGGAAAATATTTGGTCAATGTGATCAGTACAGGGTTGGAGAAGCATGAAGATTAATATTGTGTAGTAACTGACATGTAGGATATTTAACTGGTAAAACAGACTCTAGGTGTGTCTGTGGGGGTGTTCCAGGAAGGAGTGAGCAGTATAATCTAGAGGGTGAATGAGAGAGCTGTCCTCATCAATCATTTCACAGTGAGGATGGGTGCATGTGAGCCAGGCTCCAGGATAAAGTTAGTAAGCATTTCAAGGTAGTTGAAGGAGTAATGCCAAAGTATTACCTCCATGTCCAGAAATCCTCTGTGCATCGGGTACCAGGCTAATGTATTTGTTCTTCATCCTTATGGTTGGTTTTATTTTCTGTAAAGAACAAAAAGTAAATTCTTGACTAAGCTGGCTGGGGTATGCTTGTGATTCCTGGGAGATGAGTATTTTGGATGAATTCTTAATTCATGTTCTTCAATTGATCACAACTTAATGACGCTGCAGACTGTATCTTTGGTCCTTAGCAGCTGAAAATCTGCTCACCTCCATGAATTTTGCTTATGTTGCTTCATACTGGGCACCATGAATTCTCACTAACTCTCTTATAATGTGAGGTGATACAAAAAAATGGATGTGTATTTACAACAGAAACCAGGTGTTTTCCCTGTATTTCGAATTCTGCACTATTTCCAGGTGCTTCGGTCAGTGTGGACTCCAAATCTTGTCTTCTCATGCCAATGAGCTTGTTTCCTTCAAGCCGTCCCACGATTGTCCTCAAGTGAGTGTTATCTGTCTCCTTTCTTTCCATAGATAAATCACTTGCAGCTAGAAACACCATTTGGTCGCAGTTTAGTGCCTTCAAATAGCCAATCTTTGTTTTTTGAAAGTTGGATATATGATCATTTGATTAATTAAATACAAATCATTCTCTCCTCAGTGCAGATGGTGGGACCACATAGCATATTTTGAATAATGCAATTCTAAAAGAAACTTATCCAAAAACATCTTGAATGTTTATTTTTTAATAAAAATAAAAAAAATAGTATTTGATTTACTGTCTCAATTTTGCCTAATTTTGTATAATGTTCTTGGAGCTGGTGTGGTCATTTGGTGACGGCACAGCAATCAGCATGTGTTCAATAGGACTAACAGCCTAAGGATGACAGGGAAGATTGAAAAAATGGCTTAGGATTTTGAGAGCTTTTTGACACTCTAAATTAGCACTTTAATGTTTAACTCTAGGCTTCCTGTTAGATCGAAAAAAAAAGTGCTAAAATGTTTTGAGCCTCAATTTTTTTTCTTGTATGTCGTTTGCCATTATGAATGGATTCAACTATTCTCTGACAAAGTGTCTTAGGATGCCAAACACACCAAGACTAGATAGGATATGTTGATAATTGCTTTTTAAATGGTGATTGTCTCTGATTGCATTCTCTGTGAATATGTGTTCTGGGTGATTAAGATGAAGTTAAATTATTGTTTTGAAAACAAAATCTATTAACTCTTCAGGAATTTTATCAGAGAGAGAGAGGATATTGCAGAAATTGATTTGTAGATTGTATAATTGTCTATAAATGTTTACGGGGTGGAAAAACGCACACTACCTTCATTTTCAGACATCGAAGACGCAACTGAAACAGTGAGATTGGTGACGGAGAAGGGTTTTTTTTTTCCTTGATAATGTCTACTGGGTCAGGATGATGGCTCAATTGACTAATTTTCCCATTGCAAGTGCCAGGATTCTATGTAGGCAGCAGTTCATGTCCTCATTATTCCAGTTTCTATCCAGCTCCCTGCTTATGGCCTGCAAAAGCAGAGGAGGATGGCCCCAAGCCTTGGAGCCCACACCCAGTACAAGGAGGTTAGGGACAAGCAAGGAACTCCTGTCTGTTGTCTTCAGATAAGCTTAGGTCTGACTGCTGCAGCAATCTGGGAAGCGAGACTGTGGATGGAAGCTTTTTCTCTCTGTCTCTCGGTAAATCAGAGTATCCAATAAAAATAAGCAAATGTACATTTTTAAATACCACCAAGATAAATGGTTTAAAGCAACACGATTTTACTTTTACAGCTCTGGGTGTCTGAAGTCTTAAATAGATCTCATTCATTGAAATTAATGTTTTCTGGATAGATTCCATTTGGAAGCTCTGGGAAAGAGCACTTATTTTTGCTTTTCCTAGGATTTGTTGACTTATACCTCTTCTACATTCAAACACAAAAATAAGATATTAAATTTATTTGCCTTGCTTTTCCAGGATATTGAGTCACCGGCCTTTCTGTTTAATTTACAAAACTCATTGGATTATATTGGGCCCAGTAAAATTTCTCAGGATAATCTCCTATAAAAATTAGCTATTTAGAGACCTCAATTTCTTTTTCAGCATAACTTCTTCCTCAGGACAACATAAAACATTCTCAGATTCCAGGATTAAGGAGTGTTCAGCTGGCCATTATTATTCTTAAAACAGGAATTTTGTATGTCAAGCACTTATATTAAGTACATCATAAATTGCAGTACTTCATGCTAAAAATGACAGCTAACCAGGTAGAGGAAAAATAAATTGACAGTGAAAGTGGGATGGAAGTATTAATTACTGGAGTATACAAAACTTACAAATCTATCTAGTAAGTCATATTACTTTATGTATGTGAATATAAACATACCTACTTACATGAAATTATATATATTTGTATATATATATATATGAATGAAGACATTTATTGATATTAGGTGGAAAAATACACTCAACAATTTTTAGGTAATTAGAATATAAATCCTTGAGATAATTTGAAACTCAGTTGTACATGAAAAACATGCACTTCAACATACAAATATACACTATTTCAAAGAAATAATCAATTTAAATATAACAATGCAAATAGACAAACATAAATAATTTTTAACCATTTTTTTCACTTAAAAGCGATCATATTTATAAAAGTTTAGCAAGCATTTTGAATGTTGCTTTTATAGAATATATTCAAATTATTTAATGCTGTTATTTTTCTGATTTTTAAATTATTTATTTATTTCAAAGAAGAAAATGATAAATAAAGAGAAAGAGAGAGGAGAGCAAAAGCTGTTCCATCTGCTGGGTCACTCTCAGATGGGCATATTAGCCATGTATGGGCCATTCTGAGGCCACAACATAGGCACATTATTAGCAGGAAGTTAGATTGGAGGCCAAGTAGCTTTGATTTGAATGGACATTTTGCTATGAGATGCTGGCATAATAAACTTAACTTACTGTATCGTAAATTTAACTGTCAGACACTTAAGAATAAGATGCTTCATCCAACTATGTTAGAAAGACTAAAAATATTCACTCATCATGTTTGCAGCCATTTTGATTTATACCACTACATAGAGCACAATTTCAAATTTCAAGGCTTAGACTTCTGGAATTAGAAGCATATATGTTTACTTTTGTGTACTGTGTGTTCCAACAGCATCATTTAAACACTAATTATGCATGGAATTACACTGCGTTTTTTGCTAAATGCAAAGGAAGACATGTTCTCATGATTCATTCCTTCTTTAGTAAACATTTCTGAAACTCTATTGCTGATGCAGCTCATCAAGTAAGCCTTCTGAGAAAAGAAATGTATGGGAGGAAAACACTAATTAGGGAACTTTTCTTTCCCAAATACACATGTGAGAATCCTGTTAACGTCAATCACAAGAAGATATCTGTCTGCCAAATACCCTCAGGTAACAATACACAACTTGCCTTGCCTTTCTGATTAGAGACTCAGCAGTTCCCTCTCCCAACATTGTTAACAAGGCACACTGTTTCCTAAATTGAAAACATTGATTTCCATCAAAAGGTATAGAAGGTAACTTCTCTATTGAAATGTATTCAATAAGATAAATTTATTTAATTTGATATCTTGAAGTACTTTCAAATTTATGTTTTTCTATGTCCTCAAATTACTTTGAATAATTTTTTTTTCAAAATTTGAACTGTTGAATTAATTTCTTATAAATACAATTTTCTTGACGCTTTACACATTTAAATGGTTATGTTAGAAAGTGGTAATTCAATTTTTATATAAATATGAACAATATGGACGACATAGGTGTTCTCAGTAAACTATAAACACTGAAATGCACTAATTCAATGCGACTTCCGAAATATTTGGATTTCAACATGTTGTGGTGGGTTACAAAGTCATTCTCAATACTACCAAGAATGTCAGTGAATGCTATTACCCAATGCTTTCAATATGGAAGAAGAGAGAACAAAGCATTAATGACATGTTGTACTGAAAATACATGTAGCTTTCAACATGCTTCAGTCTCCAGGAATGTCTGGTATTGTCATGTGTTTTCTTTTAGGAACTCCACAAGGAGTTCATGTTAAGCTTGAATAAAGGACATGTGGCCTCCTGATTAAGATGTTACACAGGGCACTTGCATCTCATAGAGTCCTGGGATTCAAATCATGGATCTGCTCACAGGTCCAGCTTCCTGTTAATGTGACCACTGGGCAGAAGGGGCGATCTGTGCTATGCCAGGAGCTCCTCCTACATTTCGCCCAGCCCAATCTGATTATAGTGAACACTTGTAAATAGCAGCTCTGTCTGTTTCTCTGTTTCCCTCCCTCAGAAAGAAGTTAACAGGAAGCAAAAGTTTAAAAAAAAAAACCCCACATTTAATATATGCAAAAATACTAATAAATATTTTGTGACATTGACAGAAAAAGAAGAGGAGCCATCTTCAGGACTCAATCCCTCAAATTACCACACAACAAATTCCAAATCTGCAGGAAAATCTTGTTCAGATCCTTCCAGCAAAGTGGAAATAAGATATTTCTTTCACCCTAGCACCTTCTCAGCTTTGCCACATCTAGAATTAGGAAATATATAATTAGATGAAAAGCTTGTAAATGTCACAAAGCAAGGGGCACAGGACAATGAAAGACTGATATTTTGGAATATCACAGATTCGTTTTTCTGTCTGTTACTACACCAACATGTATTTCATGGGATGATAGTGGATTGGAGCTACATCAGCTGCAAGACCCAGACTGTCACCAAAGGTGAGGCCTTTTGGGAAACTTACAATCGAGACAAAATAAAGATGCAAGATGAATTAGAAGCACTGGGAACAACATAAACTACAGCATGCACTAAACAGAATAAAACTGCTAGCAGCTTGACATATATCCTAATATTATCTGTGTGTTGGTTTCTGCTCACATTCCACAGTATGATGCCTAGATGTCAAAGAAAGAAAGAGAAAGAAAAGAAAAAGGAAATGAACAAAAAGAAAAGAAAAGAAAGCAACAACACAAATATGCTAAAAGGAAGAAAAATGAAAACAACTGTAAGATGACAGCCTGAAGAGGTGAAACATGTTTGAGCTAGCCTCAGATGGCATGGATGATGGCTTTTCAGATGGGGAATTTAAAACGGCTATGATTTGTGCGTTAAGGACTCCAATGGGAAATCAGAATTTGCTAGAATGGATGCCTTGTGTCAACAGACATAGCAATTCTAAGGAAGAATCAAAAGGAATTGCTAGAAATCAAAGCACTGCAACAGAAATGAAGTTTGTCTTTGATGGGTATGTTGGTAGATTTCAAACAACTGAGGAGTGAATTCATGTGTTTTAAAACAGCTCAATAAAAACTTCTAAAGTTGAAATGGAAAACAACAATAAGAGCATAATGCAGTACCAATCCACTGAGGAAATTTTAAAAGATGTAACATACATATTATTTTATTTTAACTTGAAAGGCTGAGTTAGAGAGAAAGGGAGAGACAAAAAGAGAGATCTTCCGTATGTTGATTCACTCTGGAGATGACTGCAGTGGCCAGAGCTGGGAGGACCCAAAGCCAGGAATCGGGAGTTTCTCCCAGATAACCCGAGTGGGTGTCACAAGATATCACCCACTTGGGCCATCCTTGACTGTTTTCCCAGGCACATTCACAGGGGACAGGATTTAAAGCAGAAATTTACTCCACAATGCCAGATTCCAGGCTTGTACACATAATGTTATTGCCAGAAGTTGAAGAAAGATAAAATAGAGATGAGAAAAATAGCATATGAGGAAACACTTGTGTAAATAATGAGCTAGAACTATTGAATTACCTTTGAGAAACAAAGTACAGATGGAGCAAGCTTAGAGGACACTCAACATGCACTTACAAGAGAAAGTTACGTCAAGACGTATCATATTCAAAACCGAGGAAAGCTGAAAGAAAAAGCCTTCAAGGAATCTAGGGAGAGTGGCAGGGAGAAGACATTCGCAATAATGGCACAAGGATGAGAATGAGTTATCATAGATCAGGCAAGCAAGCAAGAGTGAAGTGAAATATTTAGACTATAAACAAACTGTTCTTACAAGTCCAGTCTATGATTTCACATCTGGAGAACTTATGCTTCTAAACAGTCAAACAAAAGTAGTTAAAAATGCACTTGGAGGGAGAGCGGAGAGGGTGGAGTGAGGTGTTTCAGGCTAATGTTTGGCCTGTGGTGCCAGCATCCCTTGTGGGCCCTTCACTTCTAACCCAGCTCCCTGATAATTGTCTTGGAAAACAGGAGAGTATAATTTAAGACCTTAGTCCCTGCACCCATGTGGGAGACCTGAATAAGCTTCTGGCTCCTGGCTTCAGATCAGAGCAGCTCTGGCCATGTGGAGATCTGGGGAATGATAAATGCACATGGGTAGATGGTTAGCCCAGTGTTTGATGCCTGTATTGTAGATTGTCATCTCTGAGTTCAAACCCTGGTTTCTTATCTTGGCTTAAGCTCCTTGTTTCAGAGTTCTGCCAAAGTAGACTCTGAGAAGACACAAATGATAGCTCAGGTAATAGGCTTTCTGTTATCCACATTGATTACTGGAGTTTTTTTCCTGGTCCCTAAGGTCAGTCCGTGCCCGTCTCTCACTATTTTGGGCAGTGGTTGCATGGGAATTCTGTTTCTCCATCTCTTGCGTCTCTCTGGCTGCTAAATATATTTCTTTATCTTTTAAAGATGTCCATCTGTTAGCCATAAAGTAAGCACATTGAAAGATGGATTAAATTTATAGAAAAGAGGAAGAATAATGAACACATCTCAAGTGAAGAAAAAAAAATGCATGTTCTGGGCTGTGAATGTAGCAGTTTGACAATACCACCCAGAAATGATTGAGAATATAGCAATAAAAAGGCATTTATGTGTGAAATTAGGTGTTTTAAATTGTTTTTTTTTCTAAATTAGTAGTTTGTAAATGCTGACTAAAGATTAAGTATGTGGGAAAAATGTAGATGTCATTTTGCTTTTCTGAAAAGATGATAAGATTAAGTGAGCATATTAATAGCAAGAATGGGGAAGATGTGAAAAGAGAAAATAATGGGTATTGCTTAATGAGAAAATATATGGAGAAGCAGGGTGGGAATGATAGCAAAATTATGCATCTGTTTCTTTGTTATACTATTTCTTGAGAGAACTTCTACCTAGAAGTTATGCTGTGAATTTCAGCTTAGGCGTTTAAATGATGATATGCCTGAGACCTACTGAGATTAGATTGGTCCAGAGGGAAATTCAAGCAATGTTTATGTTGCAGTAAAGTGTTCATTAAACATGGTAATGGTGGATTTTAGAGACTATTTATTTTCTGTAAAAAGAACTGGATTTATATATTCCTTCACACACATATATATATGTGTGTGTGTGTAATTGGTTGCATTGATGTTCTAGTTTGACAATAATTACTACTTCAGTTGTGAAGGGAAATTGGTCTTTTGCGAACTATAATGACATATTTTAATCCTATAATAACAACAAACGTACACCCATTACCTATGTAATTAGTAGTAATTTAAATCCACACACTGATCTAGAAAGGCAACAGTTGAAGGACAAAATGCTTATTTTACAGGTGCTCTTGTTACTTGAAATAAATAACCAGATAATTCTAACTACTGAATTACAAATACTTTTAGGCAGTACTGCAATGCATTTTCTTCATAAGATTCACACCCAACTATTGGAAAGACTAGGCAGCTGACAACTAAATTTTATTCATTCATATCAAGATTAAAGATGGGCCCTGTTTCATATCTCAGGAAGATATAAAGTTCAACAGCTGTCTTCTATTGCCAGTGTTGCATCTCTAGATCGGTATAGTCTGATGAAGGCTGTAAAAATATTAAACTGATAACCCAACAAAAACAGCCTACTGATACATGAGCTGTTAGAGGTCAATGGTATGACTAATATCACTGAAACCTAAAGAAATTGTTACAGCAATGAGAAATAATCTTAGGGACAAAATTATTAATGAAAGATATTTTGGCACCACCTTTGACTTGTAATCTATCAACTGTATGTCTTTATTGGACTCTTGATGAATGTGACATGCTATGGAACACCACAACACTAAAATTTTGTTACAAGTGGCTTATGTACTCATTTTAGTTTGCAGATGCTAAAATATATTTTTACATCCAATTTTATGTTTTAAACTGTGAACCAAAGTAATTATTGTCGTGGAGGCTTGTACAATTACCTTAGGTAAAGCTACATTTTGCAACACCATCCTCAGATGTCCACCTGTGTGACTGTAGTGATTATCTATGGCAGCTCAGCTCAGAGCAAATCATCATTATTCTGTCTCCCACTGGAGAGAGAATCCAAGAAAATGTGAGAAAATTAATTTCTATGTTTCAATCACCATGTCTGTGTCTTATAGTTATGGCATCCCAAGTAGATGAATGCATTTCCTAACAGTGAGTAGAAAACCCAGTGGGGCGTGTTCTCAAATTTATGTATTGTGCAGGAAAAATCTAACTGCAAGGAAAATGTAGAAGAACAGTGGGGAAATCATACCCAGATTTTATCATCTATTTAGCATAATAACTACGCATAATATTTATCTCCAAGTTAATTTAGGCATTAAGTATTCCAGTTAAGGTTTTATGGCTTGTAGGAAGCTAAGGAGCTTTAGAAAAGTGAAATTAATGAAGTAGGCTGTTTTTCTCAGTCACCTTCATTTTTTTTTTGTTATATTTTTTCCCAAGAGCACTCAATAATCTATAACCCCTGAATCCTATCCAAGTTATACTGCAAATTTCTTTTCTTTGTTTTTAAGATTTATTTATTTTTTATTGGAAAGGCAGAAATACAGAGAGGAGAGGAAACAGAGGGGAAGATCTTCCGTCTGATGGTTCACTCCCCAAGTGACCTCAATGGCTGGAGCTGAGCCAATCCGAAGCCAGGATCCAGGAGCTTGTTCCAGGTCTCCCATGTGGATACAGGGTCCCAAAGCCTTGGGCCATTCTCGACTGCTTTCCCAGGCCACAAGCAAGGAGCTGGATGGGAAGTGGGACCACCAGGATTAGAACCAGTGCCTATATCGGATCCTGGTGCCTTCAAGGCAAGGACTTTAGCCGCAACATTATCGCAAAGGGCCCTATACTGCAAATTTCTAACACCAATTGTATCTAAAATTATTATTGATGACTTTTTTGAATTTAACTGATTTAAATTTTGATAATTTTAAATTCAAAGGGTGTAAAATTTTGTTGCAAAATATTTTGCTAAACTTCCTGAATCCTATGTCCATTTCATTCTCTAAAGGTTCAATACAGCTGCAAACTAGGAATAAAGTTCAAGTCTCCCACAGGGTTTGCAGTAGCCCAATTCCTTGGGCTGTTACTTCTGCCTTCCAGAGTCTGTGCTGGCTAAAAACTGAAGTTCAAACAGAGCTGAGCATTGAAGTAATTGAGATGCATATATCTTAACCCCTAGGTTAAACACTTGCTCTCGTAATAATATTTGTAATTGCATTTGTACTTGTGTATGTAACAGCAATATATGCGTGCCTTTCAAAGCAGATGCTCTTTATAATCAGAGTCACAGCTAATCACCTGAGAACCAGCTGCTTGAATTGTGTCTCAAAAGTGTTTGCTTCCTATATAAAACATGTCAGTTTTTATCTTGGTCTTTGCAGTATTTTTTTTTCTGTATAAGTAACAAAATAATCTGTATCCGTGTTATTCATAACTGCTAAATTTTGATGATCTTTCCAAAACTCTATTTGTCCAGGAATTCCTCTGAAAACTACTTCCACATGGTCTACTGTGATGTGTTTTGACACCAGAATCTTGGGATATATTCTACGTTAAAACTTCTATTTCCTGGGACCTTCCAAATCATTTGATTTCTCCTTAGCTATACTGGAGGTTTTTGTCAAGAAATTTTCATGAAAATGTATGGGAGTACAGATGCCTTAGTAATTGAATATTTTGAAGGCACATTTACTTATTTTCATTTATCAAAATAGTTTTGAATATGCAAATTAAAATGCTCCTCCAATATTTCCAGCATTAGTTGGATGCTTTTTGTTTATTTCCTTGTGAAAATTAGAAGTTTGTATCTGACTTCAGTCTTTGTGATAATATTTTACTTTTCCTCTTTATTTGCTGCAATTGTTTGAACTTAATCTTGAGGCACATATATTTCACATTCATGTTTCTAGCAGAAATGTATCATTGATGCAATGCAGTAGACTTTCTCAGTATGAAAATACGTACTTTTTTTACACTGAGTTAAAACTTTCTTAGAGATGTTAAAAAATGCTTATTGTGTTTTTGCAAGAAGTCCATGCAGTATTTCTAGCTCCTAGATTTGTAAATTCTGCTAAAATAACATTAGGTATTCAGGAACAATCTAATCCACTTCTGAAATCTTCTTGCTGCTATGATTCAGTGCTAAACTCAAAATCCAACTTATTATTTTCCTCTCTGTAGATGGCCCTGTTTGCTATTATAACGAATGCATTAAAGCAATAAAAATATGAAAATCTTCCACAAGTGCTTCTTTCAGGTAATCTCATCTTCTGATATGTATCATGGACTTCTTTCCCTTTACATTGCTGATGCAGTCATAACCAAAGCCATGAGCTTGTCATTGCATCTTTCACTCCAAAATGTTCAAGAACTGCAATTCACGTCACTGTTGCCCCAGTTTCCCCACCTTGAAGACTGCAGTGTTAGCTCCTCAATTTCTAGTCATTTTGATACCTGTTTTCCCTTTTCTGAGTGTCTGTCCAGGTTTTAGCCTTTGCCAGAGAGCTGCCTCACCTATTGCTATGTGCCTTTCCCAAGTTAGCCAACATTTCATGGTTGCACAATAAAGGGGGCAACATTTTGGCTACCTTGTTCTGTTTAATAACAATTGTGAAAGGTCACAATCAATCCGATGTTGCTGTAAAATTGGAATAAGCATCTGCCTATGATGTCTGTGTATCATACAGTCATGGTTTTGAGTACAGGCTATTCCATTTCTAGTACACCAGGGAAAGCAGCTGAGGATGGGCTAGTATTTTAGCTGGTGCATCCATGGGTGAGACCCAGAAGAAACGCTGGACCTTTAGCTTTGAACCAAGTCAGCTCTGCCCATTACAGCCGTTTGAGAAGTGAGTTAGCAGATGGAAGACATTTCTCTCCTCTCTTTGCCCACCTCACTATCAAATGCTGCCTTTCAAATGAATAAAAAAAAATCTTAAATGTGACAATTTTAACAACAGAGCATTAATTCAAGAGCGACAGCTTGGTAAATGTAGGTTGCTGTGAAATAGCACAGATCGCCCTGTTCATAGCCTATCCTGACCACAGACCCTATTCCTGAGACTACGGCCTGATAAACTTTCAGTTTGAAAATCCCTGTTTCAGTTTATCTCAAAGAAGTCAGCATACTGCACGAACATAGAGAGCTGCGGCATTCCTCGTCTAGTGAACATCAGAAAGTCTTTTCATTTTTTTCTGTGCTTTCTCATGAATCAGAATTAAGATGCACATTGTCTCATACAGAAAATAAACAAACTAAGCAACAGTCACAGAAAATATTAGCAATTTCCCTACAGAGACTCTTGCACAGCAGAGTGGGGACATGAACAAGCTCACAGGGGAGCAGGGGTCTGCTATCACAATGGCGCGAGGGAAGAGCTCAGCCCTGTTATCCTGGTGAACTTACATATCTCCACACTGGTTTGGGGTCAAGTTTCAACTGCAATGTGATTCGTGTCTTAGCAGGGTGCCCTCTGCTTTTCATACAGTGAGAATGGAACTTAAATGCATAGGTCTCATAAAAATTTTAAAAAATATATGCAAGAACAATGACAGCTTTTAACATACACAGACTCACACACACATATATGAATGAGAGAACAAATAGTGGAGTACAGTGGCAAATAAGTGGCATAAAAGAAAAGGCCAACGTGGACTCTGAGGATAATGTAGAAGCTTTGGAATTTGATTAACTCTGTACTCAATACCTGAGATTCATGAAATGAAAACACAGACAATTAAAGGCAAAATTACTATCCCTGATATCAAGGCCAACAGCATGGAAGAAACTGTTCATAGAACTGATTTTATCGTGTATTTTGGGGCGGGAGGGGGAGAACAAGAAAATATGTAATTTTCTATTTATCTACAACCTAGAAGGTTAAAATTCTTGGTAAGTAGGTAATTTAGTTTTTGAGTTCCAATACTGCCTCTCACATTACTAGACTGGTCCAGTGGAGCCATAGTGTCTCCTGTGGCTAATTACTCTGTAGATGGTGATCTCTTTTTCTGAAAACCTTGACATACAGGATAGCATCTTATTTCCATCCTTTTTTAGGCTAGTTGGATATCTTAAAGCCTTCCTAAGCAGAGCCAGTGTGGGAAGTTACATGATTAACACTTCTGAAGAAAAATTTATTTAGTGAAGTCCAGGAAAATTTTGCATTTTGGACTATGATGAATTAGCTGGTACTGCTACAATAGGGGAAAAAAAAATCAAATCCATGTAAACACATTCCATTTCTAAGGTAACCTGCTACGCACTCCAAGATCAGGAAAAAAAATTAATTTATTCATGTTTTATCTTGGGAAAGACTGACCTAAAAAGACTTTTAAGGAACTTCAGCAAGGCATTTTAATGCATGGAATGAAAGATGTGCTTTCAAAAGGCCAGGCTTATGTTCACAGGCTGACATTTACAAGTGGTTTGTATGAGTTTGAGGTTGAACAAGTAGATTTAACCTCTTCATCTTCAAAACGTTGAGAGAAGGTTAATAACATGTGACTAGTAGGGCTATTCTGAGTCATAAATGAGGAATTGCATGTTGCATATTTGGTTTTCATCAGTTGCAATGATTTTGACACAAATAGTGTGTATATATACAGACAGTCATAATGCATATGTGTGTGACTTTGTGTGTATTGTAGCAATAGACACCTTGAAAGTGAATAGTATTTCTTTATAATATAAATTTAAATAAGAATGAATATATAAAAAACAGGAAAAGTAGAATTTTTGCCTCGGAGTTACAAAATAAGAATGCCAAAATAGACATGAAATACATTTTTTGACTTCATGTTATCTTAAATTTTTGGAAAGACCTTTGAATTCAGCATTCCTTATCTTCTTCCATCGTGTTTCAAAGGAAGAATGTATGTGGGATTAAGTTACACGGTTACTTTCAACTAAATAAGCAATGTATTAAAGAAAAACATAGAGTCTAACCGAATCTTTCTGTGAAATGCATATGATATTAAGTTACTCATGCTATTAATTCAATCTTCCTCGGTTAAAAACGTGTAGTCCTTGAATGTGTTCCTGATGGAGACCATGGTCTCTTCCATTCTTGCCTAGTTGCTAAGAGCAAAGGTGTCTTTGTCCTTTCATGATTCACATCCAATGTTTCAATTTTTGCCAGGTAGGATCCAAGCTAACCTGTCATTTAATAGATCATGAAAGATCGCAGTATACATGCCATATAATGCATTTAAAAAGGCAAGCTTTCCGGGGGTAGATATAGTGTGTAAGTGCATGCGAGCATGTACTTGAAACACATATTATCTTTCTAGATTTCACCTGAACCACCTGGAAAAATATTGGCTCAGTCTTGAAGTCAGAACTTCCAAAATTATCTATGGGCAGAAACTTCTTTGAGGACAAGCATTTTTTTGTGGCATGTGGTGAATTATGACAATGTTATAATTCTGTAAAATGCATCTGAATTATGACTGTGTTATGTGTAAATGTTTCCTTTGTTATGATGTTAGAATTCCTTTATAAACGTATAAATTATTTTAAGAGTGACTCATACTAGCAACAATATTCCAGCTCAGATCTGCTGTGCTGTGGAGAAAGAATGTGAGCAGAGTGCAATTGAGTCGTTTATCTTCTTGAATAATTGTCTTTGTCTTGAGAAGTGAGACAAACAGAATCCATGGAAGGGGGAGACGCTTCCATTGATTTTTACGCAATATAACTTTCTTAACAGGGCCTTGGTGGCATGAAACCCTGTGTTGTGGGGGTGCATGACATTAAGCTTTCACAGAAGCTCTGTCGTTCTGATGGTATAAATTCTGGTGTCTCTGCAAATGGTATTCTTATAATGGATTATGGCAGAAATGAAGCTTCTTGAAGCAGTTGTCATTAGCAGATGTGACAAACAGGGATCCTGGTTAGGCAGCGCTCTGACTTAGAACACTTGAGCAGCTGCCTGAGAATACTCAGATGAGTTAGAAGCGAAGTTATTGGGGTGCATGTGTGGGAGCCAGCAACCCTGGAGTTGGACATAAGCTTTGTTTCCAGTTGACATTATAAGCATTATTACTGGTACACATTTTTTTTTCACAAAGTCTCATTTTTAAATAGAAAATATGACCATTTTTTATATTAGTAAAACAACATATAGTAAAAGAACACAGTAATTTATAACAGAGTGAGAGGCATTAAATTGCAAATTTTATTCCTTTACCAGTTTATAGGGTTTTTGTTTTTTTCCCTGTGAGCCTTATGTATATTTATAGTTCTTAAAAACATGGAAAAATTCTTTGTTCTGCAGGTTACTGAGTCAGCAGCAGCAAATACTCAAATCTTCCCGTTGCTAGAGGTGCTGTGTTTAGGTGACACACTGATTAACCTGCAGGTTGTATGCCCTTCTGAATCCAAGGCTTTGCTCCCGACATCTACAGTGGTGAGCAGATATGCCCTACTACATCTGTTCTTCTTCCTAAATATCAGTAGTCCCCCGTTTATCGCCAAAGATCTGCGTTCAGTTGCTCTCAGTCTGATCTGTGTTTATACCACAGTCATTTTCTGACAATTCTCTTCATTTTGTAATGTCATGTTAAAGGTAATTGACTTGAAGCTTACCTCAGCCTTTCACTAATAAATTGCCAGGAAGATTAGGTGAAATTATAATATAGTTTTGGGCTTTAGTATAGAGTTACTTTGTCACTGACTATAGGATAATACTCAAATGAATCATGACCATGAAACTGCTTCCACTTTTAGGTTCGGATTTTGTCCTGTATTCACGCTTGTTCTGCTGGGTTTTAACTAGCACTATTTTTGAAAGGACATCAAAAGACTTGTGAAAAATTAAATGAGTTCATTTTTTTAAAAGATTTATTTATTTTATTGGAAAGTCAGATATATAGAGAGGAGGAGAGACAGAGAGGAAGATCTTCCCTCCGATGATACACTCCCCAAGTGAGCGCAACGGCTGATGCTATGCCGATCCAAAGCCAGGATCCAGGAACCTCTTCCAGGTCTCCCACATGGATGCAGGGTCCCAAAGCCTTGGCCCGTCCTCGACTGCTTTCCCAGACCACAAGCAGGGAACTGGATGGGAAGTGGAGCTGCTGGGATTAGAAATGGCGCCCATATGGGATCCTGGCGTTCAAGGTGAGGACTTTAGCTGCTAGGCCACTTTGCCGCGCCCAAATGAACTCATTTTGATAGTTTTCAATTCATGCACAATGTTTTCATGGTTCTCATTTTCCTGGATGTTTTGGTGTGAATCTGATGATTGTGTAAACCCTTAAGAATATTTACTCGTGATGCACTTGCTGTTTTTATAGCCATCAGTGTAGACAAGAAAACTTTCTGTTCTAGTCGTGGAAAGATGAATGGAATACTGTGAAAAACATGAAACTCCTTCTCTCTTTTCTATGTAGTTATTTCACCACTTATTCTTTCACTCAGTGTACCCCTCAGATGACATCCCGCAAACTTCCATTCAGTTACATCTCTTTCCTCCAGCTCATTGTTTTCTTAGCTCTCCTTTATCCCTTGTGAATAGGGATTGCCCCTTGTACCATCTCAGAGCTTGCCCTCTGTGAGTTCCAAGATTGCACTGGATTTAAAGAGCTGACCTCCAGGTAACATTTTACAAAGAGCATTTGGTAAAGTTAATTCTGTGACACCAACCCAATGAATGAACATTGGGGTCAGATAATTTCATAACGTTCTGTCCTTAAAAAGGGGCCTGTGCACAGTAACACTGTGTCTAGGGAAGGATACACTAGTGATGTGGAAGCTGTGGGATGCAGGACAGCACAGGTGTAAAGCTTGGCTTACTTTCCAGTACTCAAACATGACTTGTGAGAGTCCTTGGGCCTCATCGAAATATATAGAGACTGGAAGGGAGGAAGGTTGATGCAGATTAACAATTCTTACTTGGGGTTCCTTCTTTTGAAGATTGTTGTCAAGTTTATATATTTTTT
This sequence comes from Ochotona curzoniae, assembly GCF_017591425.1. Taxonomy (NCBI): domain Eukaryota; kingdom Metazoa; phylum Chordata; class Mammalia; order Lagomorpha; family Ochotonidae; genus Ochotona; species Ochotona curzoniae. Next base: position 15,769,054 of record NW_024466502.1, read on the forward strand.
GATTTGAAGGCAGCAACACGTGAATATTGAGTGGAGGGAGAGAGAGAGAGAAAGAGAGAAAGCATGAGAGAGAGAGAGATCTTTCATCTACTGATTCCTAGTCTTCAAATGCTGACATCTGAGTTGGGCCACATGGAAGCAAGGAAAACAGACCCAGCTCAGATTTTCTGGATAAGGGGCAGGTCCCTGATTATTTGTACCATATTTCTGGCTCCTAGGGTGCACATTAGCAGAATGTTCAAGTTGGAAGCAAAGTCAGAATTCCCATTCAGGCAGTTCAATACAGAATACGGTAATTCACAGCATAAGCACTGTGATGAATACCAGCCCCTCATTCTACTTTACTAGTATTTTATTCAGCTTTTCTGAAAAGGTTGAGTAAATGCCAATTGAACTTTTAGGAGAGAATGCAACAGGAAGGAAATTCTGGATTATTTGATTATCTGATTATCCTAGATGATAAGATTTCTTTACCAAACTCACACTTAAAATTAGCACACACAAAAAAAAGCATATTCTGTTATATAAAAATAGATTATTCATGTACATACTGACAATACAGTATTGATGTTCATATTCTGTCCATAAATTTCATTTTTTCTTATTATATTAGATGTGATCCAAGAGTTCAGTTATAAAGATTACATTAAAACTGTCTAATTTGGGCCCAGCATGGTATCGCAGAGGCTAAGTACTTGCACAGCATGTGCTGGGAGCTCATATGGATGTGAATTTGTATTCCAGCTGCTCCAGTTCCCATCCAGCTCCCTGATTGTGGCCTAGGAATACAGTAGAGAAAGTGTTGGGAACAACACCTGTGCGGGAGACCTGGAAGAAGCTCCTGGTTCTTGCCTTCAGGTTATCTTAGCTATGGCTGTTGTAGCCACTTGGGGAGTGACCAGTGGAAATAAAAGTTAAATCTTAAAAAAAAAACTGTCTAAGTTTTTAAATTTAACATTCTCTAAGACAGATGTTTATGTTTGTATGGCGTCTTGTTTTACAAAATACTAACATTTAAATTCACTTTTTTTTCTTTTGAATTTTATAAAGCTTTATTTTCCTGCTTTTTATTTATTTAGAAGGCAGAGAGATAGAGACAAAGAGAGATAGGGGACAGAAATTTTCTATACACAATCTTGCACGATAACTTGGAACCTCATGCTTAAACTTGTAAGTTTGGTAACAAGAACCTTGAACTTGGAGGCAGAGCTTGGACTGCAACCTGACAATCTGATTAGGAAGGACAGTGTCCACAGTAGTTCCTGCAGAAAAGATCTACCCCTAGTTTAGTGATTTCTAAAAAAAAAAAAACAAAAGTTATGTATTGCGTACATGTTTATGCACATATTTGCAAAGCAGAGAAGGCAGAGTGATACAGAGAGTGGAAGTGTCAGAAAGAAAGAAGGGGAGAGAGAGACGGAGAAAAACGAGCCAGTTCTACTCAGGCTGGTCCTGGAACAGGCCAAAGCCAGCTGTCAGGAACTCCAGCCAGGTCTCCTCTGGGAATAAGAGGAACCCAAGTATCTGGGTTATTATTCGCTGCCCCCAGGCACATTAGCAAAAAGAAGAATCAAAAGCAAGGTCATTGAGACTTGAACTAGCATTGCAATATAGAATAACAGTTTCTCAAGTGTCAGGTTAAATAATCTGCCAAAATTGCTCTTCTGAATTTACTAGTTGTTTAGATGTGGGTTGGCATGCATATCCTTTAATGATATTTAAGCAATTCTAAGGTTCCCTGCAGAACGGTCCTTGCTATTAATTATTTTGATGGTTCTCGTTCAACTAACAAACATTTGTTTGGATACAAACATTAGTTTCCAAATAGGAACATAAAATGCAATTTTAGCAATTTATAATTTCTATCATTGATTATCTTTTTACAAATTTAAAAATTTATTATTGGAAAGTCAGATTTACACAGAGAAAGAGACAGAGAGAAAGATCTTCTGTCCTCTGGTTTGCCATCCAAGTGATTGCCATGACTGGCCAGAGCTAAGCCAACCAAAAGCCAGGAGCTTCTTCCAGGAGCTTCTTCCAGGTCTCCCACATGGGCGCAGCATTCCAAGGCTTTGGGTCATCCTCTACTGCCTTCCCAGGCACAAGAAGAGGGTTGGATGGGAAATAGAACAGCCAGGACATAAACTGGCACCCATATGGGATGCTTGTACATGCAAGGCAAAGACAATAGCCACTAGGCTCTGTGCCAGGCCCTATTGATTTTCAATATTATAGATAATGATAAGCAAATCACAAAGTAAGGAATTGAACGTACAGGTATGGGTCTTTGATTAATAATTGATGAAATAGTGAGTAAACATTTATATTTTTCATTATTCTCATGAGATTAATGGATTAAAATACAATTAATTTATACAAATCACTATTTTACATCTATAAAATATCTCCTAGCTACTCCTGATTAAGTCACCCTAAAACAAACAGGCACTTCTCTAGTAGCAAAATCTTATGCTCTGAAATACAGTGAACATAGATTTGGGGGAGAGCCGTGTTCAATAATGGCTGTCCTTTCTGAAACCTGCCTGCCCTCCCTGATAGATCCTATGCTGAACAAACTGTAAGAAAGATATTTAAGATATTTGCCGTAGTAAATTTTTTTTTCTTTCAGCCCCGTGACAATGTCAGAGCCTCTAATTGGCCCTACATGGCATGCTATATTCTCCCTACATAACTGTAATTACTACAAAAAACTACACACATGTGGCCCAACTGTGACCCAAGACTGTGTTTTAAATTCTTAGCTATTTTTAAAATATATTTTGGAAACATACAAAACAAAGCGATTGAATAAATGGAGTTAAATTGTTGTTGTTATTGTTGTTGAAAGGATAGTGGAATTGGATGCCCCTTTGATGGAGTAACTTAAGTGAATCTGATAAAAAGTACTGTAGCACAAAGTGCTTTTTAAAATTATTTTTTAAAAATTTTATTGTTGATGATGTTTATATAATTAGTTAGGTTGGAAATGGTCAGGGGTTAGGAGAACGTAGGTGAGACCATTTTTCCACACATTTTCTTTTCTTTTTTTCTTACTGTGACTGAGTCTTCTGTGTGTTTGAAAGTACGGGGTCTGGCTGTGCCCATCACTCACATCAGCCTATGCACATATTAGTAACTACAATTGTTGGATCGGTTCTGTCATCAACCATGTCTCCTACACAAACTAGTGTGTGCTTTACCCGAGCCCCATCCTGCCCACCACACACTTGGCCCTCATGTGAGAACCGCAGCCCAGTGGGAGAGACCACCAATAGCCCCCACCAGGCCTGCTGCCTCCAGCCCTGGTTCCTGTGCATGCCAGTATGTGCAGCAGACAAGTCCTGTCTGTCTCACATTCAATTCATTTCTTGTACTTAATGGTTGTTGACGCCGAGCTCAACTCCACAAACCCTACTGTCCAGCCCACACTCAAGCCAGTGTGTGCCAGCACCTGTTCAGTTTGGTCTGGCCCCCAGCCCTGGTTCTCATGCTCATCAGCAAGAGTTACAGCCCATCAGAGTGGTGCCCACAGTTTTCCTACTGGACCCACTCCCTGCAGCGGATCCTGCAGTGGATCTAGTCCAGCTGAGATCTCCCATGTTGGTTGGGGAATTTGACTTATGAGATTCCTGCAGCTTCCACCCTCTGCACGGCTATGTCCTAGCTCCTTCACTTACCTGCAAATATGGTGGCTTTGTCAATGAGAGTCCCTCAGAAGCCAGTCCTGGCCTATGCCATATTCCTTCAGCAGTCTTTCCTCACATACATCTCATAACCCCTCCCTGATAAATCCAGACCAGGCATTCAGATCACCCTGCTTACCTAGATGGGAATCCCGAGGCCTTTGAAGGCTCCTGCCAGCACCATCCTGCTGTCCTCCTACAAGCCTGCTCCCCCACACTCCCAGAAGTGGCTGCTCACCACAGAGTGAAGCCCCAAAGTGATTTCTTTTTTCTAGTGGTGGTGACCTCTATTTGTACTATTTCCTGTGGAGCATTTGAAGAGTAGCAAATGGAAAGAAGAAATTTGTAACAAATATATGAAATTTATTTCTTCACAATTGGAGCAAATGATGCTGGCTCAATGCCAGAAGGGAACAATTTCACAGGAAAGGGAGTGATGAGAAGAGTCACAGGGGAATTTCAGTTATCAGCACACTACCATTAAGTTCGTCGAACTGACTTTATGATCTTCCTATTTCCACTAGTTATGTATAACTGTCTGTACTGATTCTAATATTATGCAACCATTTTGATGCTAAGAGTATTGGCAATAAAAATTAGAATGATAAAGCTGCATGAAACAGCTTGAAAATTGGACTGTGCCATATTAGACTATAGCAGAGTGACACGAAATGAACAGCATCCAGAAGTTTTCAAAGAGCAAGATGGGATTAGTTGACATAACTGACCTATGGCTTCTAATTAATGTCCAACATTGCCTCAGAATTTAAAAAGATTGTCAATGCACTAATTATATTAGCATCCTGAATGTCAAAATGGGGAGTTATTACAAATTAAGGGATGCATTATTCTAAAGAAATATTTTAAATAGCTATTTTTAAAATCTCTACGAATGTTATACATGGAACCGCAACAGTGTCTCATATCTGTCTAACCCTTTAATTTTTTCGCGTCTTGTTTTTATTTCAATACACTTAAACCGGTGGTATGTTCAGTGTACTCTACATGATGGGAAAGTTTCCACAGGGAGTTTATTTTTCCTGTCTGCTGTGAACTTAAGGGATAATTAATGTACAGCTAAGTTGATAAATTTTAGCGCACAGTTTTCAAAGATTTAATAAGTTGATAGCATCACCAGGATAACAAATAGCACCAACCGTACGAAAAATTCCCTTATATATGTTCATTATCGAATTCCTCTGTTTCTAAACCCTAGAGCTGATTCACATGTTCTCAATTCCTCTGGCTCACCTCATCCAAATAGTCATACAAGCAGAATCACTTCATTCTTGCTTTTCAATTTGCTAAATTTCAACTTCAAAAGAAATCTAAATGAATATGAAAGTAGTACATGTTTATGGAGTAATTGATGACATTTTGATACATGTTACATTGTATCAATTATCAGTTAGGGCAAATATATCTCTCCTCAAACATTTGTCAATGGTTTGGGTGTTTCAGTAGCCTATTTATGTCCCTTAAAAGGTGTTTTTTTTAGTCACTGGAATCTGTGTATAGGCTACGTTAATTTGCTGTTTCATGGAAAATTAGCATACGTTGATGGGATTAGGGTTTCTGAGCTTTTGCCCTCAAAGCGGGAATACTACCTTGGACTATCTAGGTGTCCATGCAATAACCTGGGTTTTTAAAATGGAAAAAGGCAGAAGAGTTAGAAAGTTGCTAGAGTTGTATTGACAAATTTACATTGTTATGTTATCTCTTCCAATTCATGACCATCCTATACTCACACTAAACCCAGCCCTAACCCTTTTCTTAACCCTAGTGTTGCCATTGTTACTTGAGAGTTGATAATTTGAGGAAGTAAATCCCATAGACTCGAGAGAAAGATCACATCAATGATACACAGAAGAAATCTAAATTCCCAGAATTGGAAGATGGAACATTTGCAAGCTAAGTCCCTTGAACATTTATTGATAGTTCCCCCTCCCACAGGTGTTAGCTTTGTGTTTGTGAGGCTTGGGGACATTCTTTAAAGTTTAGAGATAAATCTGAGAACAAAAGTGTAGAGACACTGTGAAGGACCCTTGGAATGGAATGTGAGGTAGAGTGTTCAAAACTACATCAGAGCTGGGCTGGAGTTTTAGCAAGTTGGTGCATGAGATGCAGGTTTGAAAAAAAAAATAGCAGTTACAAATCTTAATGCCACCTACTACTGCGGAAACTTCAGGGTAGACACATAGTCAAACAGGACTTAACTTACAGAATATTTGGAAGTGCTTTTTCCAACAGCAGGTTAATGACATTCACCTGAGAGTGTACTGGGAGACCTAAGTAGAAAGGTGAGAAAACCAACAGTAAAACAGGTTAATAGGCTTTTCCAGAGGTTCTTTAATGACATATCAAGTTAGAGTAGCAGGGAAATGAGCAAACACTACTTGTTCCTGGAATGAAGCCATGTTTAAATACATAAGTAGGAAATACTTTGATCTTGTTGTTTTCAGGCTCTTCTCTGGAGTCCAAGACATACCAAATCATCTGGAAATACACATGATGCAAGTGTGTCTCCATCTTATGTTTTGCATCTTTGCAGCACAAAGGCAGTCTGAAATTTCAGGCAGTAAAAAGTTTCTTCCAGCAGTTCTGTGGGTTGTAGTTAATTCTTTGTGTGTGTGCTAGAGAAACAAAAATGGTGAGCTTACTTTAGAAAAACACCAACAATAAACAATTTGTGTTGGTGTGTGTTGGGGGTTACTTTTCATTTTTTCTCCCAGTCTCAATGAAATTCTTTCAAAAACATGAAAATAAAATAACCCAATAAAAATGTACAAAGAACCTGACTATTTTTTCCAAAGACATAAATCTTTATCCATTGTATGAAACATTACTAGCTAATGCAAATAAAAACAAAATGAGATATCTTACATAATGTCAAAAGATAATAATTTTTATTATTTTCTCTGATAGGTATAGGAATTCTGTCTTCCACCTACCCATCTCCATCTCCATTCCATTCATCACTCTGTTTTCCCTTCATTGTTACAAGTCACAAGTCCAACAGTCTGTTACATAAGTGTGTCGATTTATTGTAGGTACACACAGGTATAAAATCCTGCATCTTATTGTCAAGGTATATTTAACAGCTTCATTGGGAATCTTCCTTTTGTTCAGGAGTAGAGATGTATACTGTATCAGTTCTTGATATGCTGGTCTCCATTATGTAGTTCATCTATGTGAACATATGTATATATATATAGTTTACATATATGCATATCTATGCTTGTGTGTGTATTTTGCATTTTGTATTTGCACAAATGTGGCCTTATATCAGAAAAAACATAGATTTTTTTTCTTTTGGGATTGGCTTATTTCATAGAGCGTAATAGTTTCCAGTTAGGACCGTTTGGGCAGAATTTCATTCTTTTTAAGGGATAAGTAGTCTTCCATGGAGTAGATGCAAAAGGACTAAGTAGTATTTCGTGGAATAGATGCTCCACAGCTTCTTTATCAATTCCTTTTTGATACCATCTAGCTTGTTTCTGTGTCTTTGATAGTGTGGAATGTGCTGGTGTAAATATAGGATTGCAGGTCACAAGATGTAGAAACAATACAATCTTTCTACACTATTTTGGGGGGATGTAAATTGATAACACCAGCTTGGAAAATAATGAACTCATATATTCAAGTGAAAAAAGTCACTGTCTTGAAGAATTGTCTACAATTCTGTGAACATCAGAACACTATTCTGAAGAACAAAGGTCTTGCAGCCTTAACAAAAACTGGGTGATCTGTGACAGCATGCATAAATCTGAAGGACATTGTGTTAAGTGAAGTTAGCTAGACCTAGAAAGACAAATATGAAGTGATCTCACCTGTATGTGCACTTTTAAGAAAATTGAATTATTAGAAATAGGGGAAAGAAAAATACGGATCAGAGAAAAAGAGAGACATTGGTGAACAAGGCAAGCCTTTGATTTTGGATACCTGAAACATTATTCCGGTCACTATGTTTAGAAAGATATATTTTGCACATGCTGAAGTTTTCTAAGAGTAGACATTAAATGTTGTTACTACATTTGCAAAGTATAGTAGCTGTGCTACATTAGGGATGAATGCATGCTAATTAGCTCTAGCTTTATTATGTCAAATTACATCAAACATTGTTATATATCAAATATAGTCAAATTTTGTCAATTATGTCATAATAAACCGGAAATGAAATAAGGAAATTGCTGAACAAAGATAAAAGAGGCAATTTCAGAAACATTTGCTTGTATTAACTACAATGCAATGATCAGGAAACACTCGAGTATCAGTAATAAGAAAGACATAAATTTAAATCAGAGGGGGTCTGTTATGACTAGATATATCTTCTGAACTCAAAGATCTTTTGAAAATCATGTTTCTTTCATGAAGCATAGTGACTATTTTCCTTGTAACATAGGAGCTGAGTAAAGCATGAAGTATCTTGGGCCTGATGCAATAGCTCAAAGGCTACCATCCTCACCTTGCACACAACGGGGTTCCATATGGTGCTGGTTCATGTCCTGGCTGATCCACTTCCCATCCAGCTCCCTAGCTGGGGCTTGGGAAAGCAGTCAAAGATAGCTCAAAAACTTGCGTAAGAGACCTAGGGAAGGCTCCTGGCTCCTGCCTTCAGATTGGCTCAGCTCCGGCCATAGGGCTCACTTGGGGAGTGAATCAGTGGATGGAAGCTCTTTCTCTCTGTCCTTCCTCCTCCTTGTATATCTCCTTTTCCAAGAAAAAAAAAAAACAGGTTTATTAAACACGAATTATTATCCTGTAAATTGTCCTTATTTCAGAAAAATTTTGTTACTTCTAATTTTTGACAATTGAAAACATCTAAACCTCATTATCCCAAATGAAGAGATTTCCATTTTCTTTTATTTGAAGAATTTATCTTAGCTACTAGTTCAGACAATGAAAAATTTGAGATTCAAGACATTCATGAGAAGCAAATAACCTAATATTGTTGAGTACTAACTTGCTGATAATTGTTTTGATATCTATTGATACACTCTGGAAACATAAGAAGCCCTTAACCATTTCTGGTCAATTTTTTCTTTCCCCCTTCTCTCTTTCCTTCTCCCTCCCCTCTTTTTCTTCTTATTTATAAAGCAAACCAAATATACTCTTTGGGAAAGCCTTAACTTCTCCATTGTGTCTTCTTGGACCCTCTTCAAGATCAGAAATATAAGCTTCTTTTATTTAAATGTTCTGCATGAAGATTTTTAAATTCCTTTGAATGTTATGAATGTGTAGACAAGAATTTTTCAACCATTTTTTTCCCTGAAGTAACCCAATACACTTTTTATAAAACACTTTTAAAATAAATACAGAATTGAAAAGTATGAGCATTTGAATTTTTACAAAGTATTTCAATTTTGTCTGCCTATCTAATGAGTGGATGTAACAAGCTGATGATTGCCAGCTGACTAGGGAAAATGTTTAAAATTAAACACCAAAAAAAAAAAAAGGACTTGAAAAGGCATAAAAATATAAGTAAGTAAAAGGGGAGGGGAGCAGTGTTACTTTATAGCAGGTCATTGGCTGCCTGTGACACTCACATCCCATATGAGTAGTGATTGTTGTCCCGGCTTCTATGCCTATGATCTAGTTCCCTACTACTTACCTTAAAAAGCCTTTAGGTGATGAGCCAAGTGTTTGGGCCACAGCATCCCATGGAGGAGACACTCTGATTTTAAAAGAAAAAATGCATCTCCTAATAAACTTATTAAAATCTTAATATAATGAACTATTCTCCTAATACAAATTTTAAAGTTTAATTGAATAATGTATAATTTTTTAAAAGCTTAAAAGTATGAAAATCAAAGAAAATATAATAATTTCAAAATCAAAATTGTGAGATGTCAAGCACAATTCAGAGTGCCGTATCAATCTGTATATGCATTGACAGAGTGACGGATTGAAAGGGAAAGAGAAAGAGATGAATTCCCATCGCTTAGTTTACTCCCCCAAGGCTACACCAGCCAGTCAGAAATATGTCAGAGCCAGGAGCCAGGAACTCCATTTTGATTTCCCAACTGGGTTCCAGAGCCTAAATCACCTTTCACTGCCTTCTCAATTCCATTAACAAGAACCTGAACCTAAAACAGAGCAGAGGAGACTCAAACATTATTGTGTCATGCCATGCTGCTGTCACAAGTCTTAGCCTCACCTGCTACACAACAATTCATGTCATCAGTCTGTATATTTCTCAATTGCTGAATGCTGTTTATCTGAGGCATTGCTTCCAGTTCCTTAAAACAGATGCAATAATCAAATCATGTACAAAGTTGGCTCTTTGGCATGCTCCATTTGTATATTTGAAATTCTTGAAGAAGGCAAAGATAAATATGGATGCACACATTTGCAGATTGACATAGCTTCTGAGACTATGCAGTGACTTAACTGCTAATGTTCTGCTTTAGAGCATTTAATCAGCAAGCATCAGTTCCAGTTATAGAACAATGTGCGTTGATAGAAACATCAGAGCATCAGTAGGAAGCATGAAAGTACATTGACTTGCTAATGAAGCAGTCAGTTTCCAACTGCCTGAATAGATACTGCAGTACTTTGTAAGAAGGAAGGGTTTCTGGTGCATCATGCAATATGGGCCACCTGAATCCACAGTGTGTGTGTAATGTATAGTATGTCTATAACTATATCCTACATAGATTATATAGCCTGTAGTCCCACTTGTTCGTGCCGTTCTTCAAATAAGTTCAGTTAGCATTGGGAGAGACAATATGCTGGACAAACACAAAATGGTCTTTTGAGAAATGCTTACTCTACGATTTGCACTCTCAAAGAACCGGATGATTCTTGTCTAGCTACATACCCTCAAATCAACTTAACACCCTACTCTTATAAGGACATCAAGATGTGTTTCAAACATCATTGCTTAAGGACTTTTCCATAAGCAAGCTAGATTTTCCTACCCCAATTATAAAGACAATTCTGAGGCAGTGAGAAACTCAGGAGGACAAGAAAGATGTGCATTTGTCAAAGGAAAACTTGTACCACATTAAGCTAAACAGACAAGGAAGACTTCGTTCAGACTATCCCAACAGTGGGCAGAGACTGAACACAACACCCTGAATCAGAGATCTGTTTCTGTTTTATTTACTTTGTTTTAGAGCAAGGGTGATTGTGGCAGCATTCAGGTTGCTGTGCTTGCCAGCTGCCTTTATCTAACATAAAAGTGAGTTTTCTTCTTCATAAGACTCAGTTTTACAGCCAGGAATACAGCGCTCACTGAGGGTTGGCTCCCACTCGTCCACAAAAACTGAGAGACAGAAATCCCATGTTGTTTGTTTATATTTTAAACAAATAAATGTTTGCAATATATTAAAAAAAAAAGATCCTGCAACTTAGAGCTGACAAGAGACATTGAAGACACACACACGCCCATATGAATTTTGAAGGTGACGCTATTATATAAAAAGAAAATGGAAATGTAACTTTTTTGATGCAAGTGTACCAGGGAACAGGGCTATCATATGCCTATGTATAATCATGGGAAAATGTGTCTAAAATTTAGCCTTACTGAGGGGAACAGGAAAGGCCTGTTGGTCAGAGTACATTTGAAATGCTAGCTATCGCCACTTTAATTGCCATCATTTCTCCATAGGATTAGGATGGCCTTTTTCTGCCCTTATGCTTTCACCATGGGAGTCCAAAGTTCCTGCTATGGTCTATACAAAAATTCCCTGCTTCTTCTCATACAATTTGTCACAAATTGTAATAGGGTTCCAGAATATCTGTGATATTGTGGCCTGCATTCTCTTAGCTCTACTTCTGTGTATGGCTCAGATCTTGCTAATATAACATAAAAACTTTCAGCACAAGTGATTTAGGAGAAAAATATATCGCAGTGGTATGGGAGTTTAGAAATCTATCCACAACTTAAACTGCACTCCAAAACAACTGGGCAGAAATTCATATAATAAACCAATGTTGTATATTTTTAATCTGCTTGATATGGTCCTGTGGATCCATTTAGGGGAAGCATAATTCTCATATCACAGCAGGAAGTATATCGAATTAGGACAGCAGACATGGATATGCCATACTGTCCAGTATTATGTTATTGTGTTACAGCATGTAACATGTACATTTTGCTACTGAGTTCAATTTGATGTTAATTTGGTAAACCAGCTTGGAAGCACTATTTTAGCACAGATTTTTCCCTTTCAAGAAATGCACACACATAAGTGCTCGCTCAGAGAGAACACACTGAATATCTCATATGTATCATGTGCCATGCTAAATGGCCTAGTATGCAATTATTTTTCTTTGTAGCTGAATTCTAATTTGTACAGAACTGGCCTTCCAAATCCAAGGCTGCCCTTCTGGGGGTTCTTTCTCTATATGGAAAATAAAATATAAAAGAAATAGTGTTCAAACTGCATATGTGCACATATTTTTCTTAAATATTTATTTATCCATTTGAAATGTAGAGTTACAGAGAAAAAGAGAGAGATTGAGAGACAGTGATATCTTCTATCCACTGATTGACATCTCGAGTGATTGTAACAGCTGGAGGGGATCAGGCCTGGCTTCTGGCTTCTGGCTTCTGGCTCCTGGCTCCTGGCTCCTGGCTCCTGGCTCCTGGCTCCTGGCTCCTGGCTTCTGGCTCCTGGCTCCTGGTTCCTGGCTTCTGACTCCTGGGTTTGAATCAGCTCATCTCCTGCCACTGCAGCCATTTGGGGAGTGAACCTCTGTAAATTTGCTCTTCCAATAAAATAAACAAATATTTAAAAAGATGAAAATAAATTGCTGTTCGTTTTATAAGAAGGAATTGTACATGCGTGGGTTGTGGAATCTGTGCAGGTCCCAGAACTAATCCCCGTGGGTACGACAGGATAGTTCTCGGTATAATTATATCTAAACACTCATAGCACTGCATAAGAACATTTTCTCCACTTCATTTCCCTCAGGTCCCTTTCCAGGAAATCTCCACCTCCCAGAGGGGCAGCTGCTGTCTCTAGGAGAGTTTTCCTTCAGAGACTCGTATTGGTTGCACTGACAAAGCTCTCCCTTATGCACCTGGGTTTTTACCTCATTGTGATATTTTTGAGATACATTCAATGTACCTGTAGTCTGAAGGGATGCAAAACAATTTGCTTGCTCATCAGCCTGTTCACACACGTCTCTGTTGTCTCTAGTTTGTAGCTATTTTAAACGAAGTTGCTAAGAATATTGCCAGAAAGTTTATGGTGAAGCCATTCCTTTCTCTGTGGATCGTAACTATAAATAAAATTGCCAAACGGTGTAGTTGCATGTTTAGCTTTGTAGGAAATTCCCCCCACAGGTTTAAACAATGTTCATGCCATCATATGCATACACTAGTCACGAATGTTTCTGTCACTCTGCAATCCACACATTTGCGTGACTCCAGTAGTTTCAAATTCAGCTGTTCCTTTTATTGATTGTAGTACTGTCATGCTGTGGTTTGATTAGTTTTTTTTTTGCCTAATAGCTAATGTTTCATCCTCAAACCTTTTCCATGCACTCACTACCTGCTGCAGCTAGAATGGAACCAAGCTGAAGCCAGCAGGCAGGCTTCAGTCAGGGTCGCCTCTGTGAGTGGCACAGACTTAAGAACTCGCACATTCACCTTCAGGATGCACAAAGGTAAGACATAGAGTTACACATGGAGCCGAGGCTTGTGCCACAGCTCTGGTATGGGATGTGGTGGTGCCAAGCAGCATCCTAACCACTGCGTCAACCACCTGCCTTTCCACAATACATGTGAAACTACTGTTTATTGACCTTTGTGGGCAATTCAATCTCGGGTTAATCTTTGAGTCTTTTTCAGTTAAGGGTTTTTTTTTCTCTCTAATGTGTTTGATTTATTAATTTTGATCATTGGGCATTTTTGAAATAGGGAATGGAGAATATAATTTTATTCAGAGTTTACTTGCTGTTGGTTTTCTTTTAAGGATGTTGAGCTTTGTCAGGGTGTCAGTGGATTGTTGATTGGTGAGCTTTGTGTTGCTGAATCCTGAGTTTAGACTTTGTGGCTTCAAGTACCTTGTTGTTACTCTGTTGATACACTAAAATGCTTTTTTCCAGGTATCTCCTGAACACTCAAGGTTTACATCACACTGTCTCATGGGGATAGCTGGGGCTATAAGAACACTTCTGAAAGTTGTGGAAATTTTGTATTGAAAGAAATTTATGCAAGTGCACACAAATTTTGAATGCATAGATTTTTAAAAAATATACAATACATATTTCCTTGAGTATTTTAATAATTTTTTAAAAAATTGCTTGAGAGGCAGAGAATGCTACAGAGAGAGAGAGCGAGCTGCTCCCCGCTGTTTCGCACCCAAGTGCCTACAAGGCTGGGATAGGCTCGGCATGTGCCAGGAAATAAAAACACAGCCCTGTTCTCCCAGGAGGGGGAAGAGAGCCAGCTGTTGCCTCTGTGCCTTGCTCGATGAACATAAACAGGAAACTGGAATCTTGAGCAGAGCTGGGTAGAAGACTAATATAAATTATGAACGAAATTCACAATGTTATGTTTATTTGGTTTTGCTCACGGATCCCTTTTAAACAGCTGCTTGTGAAGGAAGTCATTCGAAAGGGTTAGTGACAAGGAAGCTTGAAAATCGGCCAGGTCCCAAGGTCCGCACAAACCAGGCTTGTTTAAAACCTGGTTTTATAATACTTCTTTTCCACTACTTTAGTCTGTGGAAAGTGTTTCAGATTTTGTAAGAAAGATCCATCTAAGAATTAACATATTGATATGTCCAGATTAAGTAGAAACGAAGCTATTTAAAGCATAGTGAGCTTTATGGTAATTATTTCCTTAACCTTTAGGAAATATTCCTCCAAACTAGAATGCAATAAAGGTGCCCTGTAAGCACAGACTTGTGCCGCGTTCAGTTGCTTATATGGCTGCTCTTGCAGTGGGATTATCCCTTAATTACAAGTTTAGCCTTGGCACCCAGGATGAATTGGAAATCATGTCAAAACTCCAACCTGCTATTTCTCTTGTTCTTCTGCCACTCCGGGTAGTTCTAATTGGAAAATAAATTTAAAATGCCTTCATGCGGATACCTTGTTGGAATAATTGCTGTAAATGAAAACTTTACAGAAAAGATAAGTGATGCCAAGCAGCTAAGAGAAAATAAAGCAATCCATGCTATGGGATTTCAGAATTAAAATGAGATGACTTTTTTTTTTTTAAAAACATTCATTATGCTGTGGTCATAACAGCATATAATAGCAGTGGGGATTTGATAAATACCAATATTTTGAAAAATTTTCAAAAGGTACACATCAATCTTTTAACAAACCAGAATTTCATTATGAATTCTATAGCCTAATTGCAAAAATTATTTGATGTTTGCACTTTTTTATAGTCTTTCAGTGAAAACATACACTTTCTGCCAACTCCTGTCCCTGCAACGCAGCATGCCTCTTAACGTGCCACTCAGGACACTTTGACATCTGGACTAGTCATTATGGGTGCATTTGATTAGCTGAAATATAATTTCTACATAATGAGGCTGAAAGCATGAAAGTGAAAGTAAAAATTTAATGCCATACTTAAGTCCATTATTAAAATAATGAGATGATTTTTGCATAGTCTTATTATCAGAAGATTTGCCTTATGGAGTGACCTTGCATGATTGTTACTTCAAGGTGTGACTTTCTTTTAATGTAGTCATTTTTTATTGGAAAGGCAGATTTACAGAGAGGAGAGAAAGCTCTTCCATCCACTGGCTCACTCCATGAATGATGGCAACAGTCGGAGCTGAGCCCAAGGAAAGCCAGGAGCCAGGAACTTCTTTGCATCTCTCAGATGGGTGCAGGGTCCCAAGGCTTTGGGTCGCCCTCTGCTGTTTTCCCAGGCCACAAGCAGGGAGCTAGAAGGAAGTGGAGCAGCCAGGACAGGAAACCATGCCCATATGGGATCCCTAGATTCAAGCGTGGAGGATTAGCCAGTTGAACCAACACACCAGCCCCAACGTGTGACTCTCTAATGTTTTCTTTTTCTTCCTTCCTTCCTTCCTTCCTTCCTTCCTTCCTTCCTTCCTTCCTTCCTTCCTTCCTTCCTTCTTCCCTTCCTTCATTCCTTCCTTCCTTCTTCCCTCCCTCCCTCTTCTTTCTTTCTTTCTTTCTTTCTTTCTTTCTTTCTTTCTTTCTTTCTTTCTTTCTTTCTTTCTTTCTTTCTTTCTTTCCTTCCTTCCTTCCTTCCTTCCTTCCTTCCTTCCTTCCTTCCTTCTTTCTTTCTTTCTTTCTTTCTTTCTTTCTTTCTTTCTTTCTTTCTTTCTTTCTTTCTTTCTTTCTTTCTTTCTTTCTTTCTTTCTTTCTTTCTCTTTATCTCTCTCTCTCCCTCTTCCTTCCTTTCTTCCTTCTTTCATTTGTTCCTTCATTCATTCTATTTTTTAAAAGATAGAGGTGTCGTTTGCTGCTTCATCCTGCAAATACTCACAGTGTTCAGAGTATGGCTGGGTAAGAAGTTGAAAGCAAGGAATAGAACCTATAAGGCCCATCTTGGCAGCACAACCATGGAGAATAAAAAGGATTCTTACCATTCCTTTGTACAGAATAGTAGTGAGTCACAGATATCAAGCAATTTGTAAAGCTGCATTTATGTAAACTTTAGATACACAGCTGTGAAAAGCATATTCTTTGCTTCTCAGAGTTAATTTTGATGTCTTTTGAAAGAAAATCAAGTAATAGAATTTAGGTTAGTAGAGAGGTTGTAAGAACTGCAAACTAATGCAATGTTCAATTACAAAATAAAATATAAGAAAAATAATGTGAATTAAATTGAAGTACTCCAATGCTGCGATCAGTTGTCTGAAACTGAAATTATGAATCGATAAGTAAAATAAATATATAGAGAAAAACTTATATTGTGAAATAAAATATTTTCAAATGGTTTGAACGCTATAAAGTTAACCAAATCTGATCAATAATTATAAATAAGATATACTTGAAATAATGAATGTCTTTATTCTATACCCTCCAAAAATTGCAATATGGGAATTATTAAAAAAAATTTGTAATATTGTGCTGATTTTGCTAAGCAGTTGCACCAATTCCCAAACAATGTAGTTTCCAAAAAACATGACATGTGCATGGATAAAAATAATGAACCATATAGAATTTAGAATCTGGTTATACGGCATTAATCATCATTATCTGACAAAAACACAAGAAGATAGACGTGATCGTTCACATGCGCTCCTTCCTTTTGAAAAGTTTTGTTTGCTAATTTTTGGTAACTCATCTTTGGGAAAAAATCAAGTGGATCTGAGCATGAATATGCAACAGCAAATTTTGTAGCACCATTTTTTTTCTATTCTGAAGTGTTTCGTTTCAGTTTGCAGTGAAATAAATTCTAAGACTATCCACAGTTTATTTCACTTAAGTTTGTGAATTTATAATTAAATAAAACCCTTCACACAACACTGCAAAATATTTTTGGCTTCATATAGTTGTTTAGACATCTGCTGTTCTTTTTTATGAAAAATCTTATTGGAAAAATTGAAAGTTAAAACCAGTTTGCCTTTACTTCAAACTAAGCCTATCAGATTCTTTACTCAACTATGTTTTACTCGTATTTCTTAAACAGAACTTTAAAATAGATATCTATAACATAAAGGAGGCTTATTTCCCCATAGGGATTTGTTTTACTTTCACAAAGAAATATGAATTCATTTTTTTTTCTATTTTATATATTATATGCACGTTATGTATTTGTTCTATTTATACATAGAAATGTGTGGAGATAGGTTAATGCAGAGAAAAAAGAGGATGGGAAAGATGAGGAGAGAAAGAAAAAAGAGAAGAAATTGGTAAGCCAATTATCTATTATATTTATAACTTATAAATTGTATTTCATTTCAGAAATGAAATAGCATCACAGAACCCAGCATGGTGGCCTAGTGGCTAAAGTCCCTGCCTGGCATTGCATGCCCATGGGATCCCATGTGGATGCCAGTTCCAATGCCAGTGCCCCGCTTCCCATCCAGCTCCCTGCTTGTGGCCCGGGAAAGCAGTCAAGGATGGCCAAAAGCCTTGGAATCCTGCTCCTGCATGGGAGATCCGGAGGAATAACAGAGACAATTTTGGATTTTTAATTATTCTTTTAAAGTTTATTTATTTAACTTGGAAGCGTTGAGGGGAGAGAGAGAGTGAGATCTTTCATCTGCTGAATATTACAGAAATGGCCAAAATGCACGAACTGTGCTGATCCACAGCCTGGAGCCAGAAGCTTCCTCTAGGCCTTTCACATAGGCGCAGGGGCCTGAGGACTTGCACTTCCTGCTTTGCTGTTATCCCAGGATATAAGCAAGAAGATGAATAGAGAGTTGGAGCAACCGGGACTTTAACCTGCACTCATATAGAATGTTGGGACTGTAGGAAGACGATTACCATCAGACAGCCACTGGGCCTGCTCCAAGATTTATTTTTATTGGAAAGGCAGATATTCAGAGAAGGGGAGAGACAGCGAGGAAGAGCTTCAGTTGGTCGATTCATTCCCCGAGCGGCTGCAATGGCTGGAGCTGCACGAATACGAAGCCAGGCGCTTTTTATCCTCTTCTGGGGCTACCATGCCGGTGAAGGGTCCCAGGCTTTGAGCCATCCTTGACTGCTTTCCCAGGCCACAAGCAGGGTGCTGAATGGAACGTGGGGCCACTGGAATTAGAACTAGCTCCCACTTGGGATCCTGGCACTTTCAAGGCGAGGACTTTAGCTGCTAGTCTACCGTGCCCGGCCCTACTATTTTTTTTTTTAATTTAACAAGTATTGTCATTCATTAATTTCCTTCTATTTTTATTTATTTAATTGTAGATGTTAATGTAATATATATGAATGACAAAGATACAGGGGAAGCAGCACTTTTTCCAGCTGAGAAGTTTTATGTTTTAGACCTTATATGAGACATTTAATAATGAATATACGTTATGTCCATCTGCCTGTACCCGTGCTTGTGGATTTGAGCAGCAGAGTTATTTACAGGCATGCTTATCTTTTATTTTGCCATAAAATAATTACCACAAGTGGCTTAAAAATACAGGTTTATTTTATTTTATTTTATTTTACTTCACAGTTCTGTAGGTCCAGGACAAGGTGCATATCATGCATATTAATATTAGATCTTATCATATATTCCATATGTGTATTATATATATGAAATTATGCAATATTTTTCTTTTTATGCCTAGCCTATTTTTTTTATAGCATGAAGTGTTTCAAGTACATTCAAGATGTCATAAAAGATGAAGTTTTCTTTTTTATTAAGGCAACATATATATCCTGTTAAATACAGCCAGACAAACGAGATCAGTTAGCGTGTTAGGAGATATTACGGGCTGAAATGTTGGCATGCAGAATGTGTTGAAAGTATATACCCAATGAAACTATGTTGGATGTAGACTTTTTTTTTCTTTTTACTTAAAGCATGCTACCCTGATCACACTTTGTTTATTCTAATTAAAAATACTAATTTTACTTTACTCTTTCTTCCAGAATTTCATTATTGGTGGTGAGATAGGGGTGTTTCTCAAGGAAATTGAAAGGGGTCTGAGCAAGCAGTGAGCCTAGCTGGTGTTCCAAGCATCACTATTGCACATCTCCATTAACATGTGGCATTGGCTTCTAATAACGCACTCTAGGATGGTTCCCAGTTCATAGAACATTAAATAACAAGCTCCTACATTTAAAATTTTTCTTTATTCTGAATGCCATGAAGGAAGCTCAGAAAGGTTATGTTTCTTGCTCAAGCTCCTAATATAATCCATGTAGGTTAAATTTGAAGCAGAATTTTAAAATAGTTAGGCATAGTTTTCAAACACACACTGATTAGTTCATTTTTCCTACATTCTCTCAAGAGTATACCTTTTCTTTTCCTAAGTGATTCCATTGTTTCCATTAGGATTAGCTTTGGGTTGTTAGGGATTTTCAGACTTTAAAACTTAGGGATTTTCTGTCTTGGAAACTTATTGATTCAGAGAGGCACCACATTGGATTAATATTTTTCTCTACTAAATTCTGGCTGATTCATGGAATTAGTAAAACTGAGTTTTGTTTTAATGTAAACTGGTAAAAATCACAACATCCAAATTTCTTTCTTGAACTACCACTGTCTGTAATCAAAATTGCCTGTACACTAAAATATGTTAATAATGTCTACAGAATCCACTTGAAATTGCACTGGGGAAAACAACTCAAGACTATATTCTGATGAAACCCAACAGGGTTCCGTAGATTAAAGGGATGACATTTTACAGATCAAACTGTGGTATAATAGTAACATCACTGATGGTTGTTCCCCATAGACATCCTTCAGGCATATTGTAATGTTGGTCTATTAATATTTACTGCTCTGTTCGTTTTACTATATAATGAATCAATCAACATAATTTTTAATTTAGTAAATGTTTCAATAAGTCTAAATTTTCATATGTGATCTTATTGCTTAATGCATTTCAGAAATTTTTCTTTTGTCCCACACAAAACTTGCTTTAAAGCTCTCATAGTTTAGCACCATGAAAGAATAGAAAATATTGATACTTGAGTTTACCAATCTCATCATGGGGAAATTCTGCTTACTATATAAAAATGCCTGGATCTCCAAAACTTTGATTAATGAAACTTTTTTTTTAACTTATTTTGGCTTTATATTAATATATTTGTGAGTTTTCAATCTTCCATTCCTCCAGACAATGCCTCAAGCTTTAATATATTACCTAGTGTTATGTCTTCAAGTATGAAATGCTGCCACCGCCATTTGCCTGATTGTGTAGTTAAGTCTCAAATACTCACTCAAATGTAAAGAGCAGTGAGGCATGCAAAGCGATACTGTAGTAGATGATATTAAAAGCCTGACACTGGAAATTTTTCCATTTATATTCAAATATGTATATTTTTCTACTACTGCATGTCACCAAAAACAAATAAAGCAATTGCAAATAAAGTTATCTAAAAGAGGGAAACAAATTACTGGATTCTGTTTAATTTCCCACTGTCATTCTTACTCATCTCCTGTTTAATTTAATTTTACAGAGAAAACCCACCAATTTCTGTGAATCCAAGGCAAATATTTTCTCCCTAAAACATTTCTAGAAATGGTTGAAAATATCTATAAATAGCGGTATGTCAAGAGGTGCTTATCACATTTAATAGCGCAGATACTCACAACTCAGTGTTTATGTGAAGCTGTTGTATCATCTTGAAAACAAATCATGTGTTCCATGTTCCAAATCATTTTTGAAGTTTGTTACACATTTCAGGGCTTTTCTACTAGCCATACTAAAAGAAATGTGTTATATAGCTCCCAAATCATAATGCATATCAAGACAAAGATAATGAGCTTGAGTTCTAGAACACAGAATATATAGAGACACGGAGGTATCAGTTGTATCACATGTTCATGTTTTCCTAAAATAGTTAAATTATTCGACCGCTTGCTGCATCAATAAAAGTATGCCAGCAGGGATCTCCCTTGCATTATAATTTTGGAACAAATGATCCAGTTTATTATTTGTTTCCATAGAAGGAAATGTTGGACCTAAATTTTTAAATCAAATACAAATCAAATGTAATGAATTTCCACAAGTAAATGTCTAATATGTAAGATCTTAGGCTGGACTATGCCGTTTTTTTATGATCATACTGGATTGTGCTATTTCTTCATGATCAAATTGTTATTTGCAGAGTCTCCCCCAAAGATTCCTCTAGTACCCTGTTGTCAAAGGGGGTGAGCCTGCTGTCCACCAACCAGCTGCCCACTGTGTGAGAGATGCACAGACGTGGCAGGAGTTCCATCTAAGCAGTTCCAATTTATTTGGGAAATACAATTTCTTATATAGAGCAGCGAACAGCCTCAGGCCAGGAATTTGAGAAATTCCAGGAGGGAAGAAGTAGGAGCCAGTTGTCACCAGCAGGACTGCAGAAGTCACCTCCCAGAGGTCAGGGGCAAGTGAGAAAAATGGCTCTGGTCAGTCTTTCTTTGCAAAAACTTGACTGCCACTCTGGTACACACCAAGGGCTCTGCCCTTGGCCGCCATCTTGCTTCCCATAGTGACCTTAACTGTTAGCCACCGTCTCGTTGAATCAGTGACCAATTCGCCCTTGAGTCCCATAGTTATTAATGTAGTAGTTTTATAAGTCTTTGTATTTTTTTAATATTTGAAATCTACCATTGTTTTTCAAAGCAAAATTAGAATTTAACTATGGGTGCTTACACATTTCATTATATGAGCATGGGGGAGAATACTCACAAGTTTGTTTTTCAGTGAATTAGTATTTTCATCATAACATCTGCAACTTTATATTCTCCACATTGTTGTCTTTATTGAAATCAACTAACTGGCTCAACAGTTTTGCTTATGATGAAATGATTCATCATTTTTAGAATTCTGGGACTGAATTGCTAGGACTAAGGAAACGGGGTTCATATGGCTAAAATGGCTGGTGCAATGTTTACTGTTCCAGAAAGTTCTGCACCAAGGAAAATTTCAAGCTGTTAGGACAGTGCATGGCAAATCTAAGAAAGAATCCTGCCTGTGTCTCTCCTCCACACACACACATCTTACCAGACCCGTGAGGCACTTTACACCTTCCCCAAAGAGATCCTTTAAAAGGAGAATCTGCTTGCTGCTCCAATAGAATGAAGTCAGATTTCTCTGTCCCTGCACTCCCTGCAGAGGATCTTCCCACAGTCTCTCTTTATCCCAAATTATGTCACTTCTACAATGAACTCTTCTCTACTTTAACTAGTTAAAACCTCTCCCTCTTTAAAAAGCAAATTCCTAAAACCTAACAGTCATGAATATAGATGGGCTGGTAATAGATGCATAATGCAAAATAAGTTGCAAGGGATGTAGAATTGAAATGTAAGATTAGGTTGGTAATACTGAATAAGAGTTGAAAAAAACACTGTTTATTCAGCAATTAAAATAAGTAATAATTTAGAACTATAGAAATGCAAAAAAGGAAATAGCATGTATTGAGTAGAGTTTGAAATCCAAGCTTTTTTTTTTTTAAGATTTATTTATTTTTATTGCAAGTCAGATATACAGAGAGGAGAGACAGAGAGGAAGATCTTTCGTCCAATGAGTCATTCCCCAAGTGACTGCAACGGCTGGTGCTGTACCATCCAAAGCCAGGAACCTGGAAATTCCTCCAGGTGATGCGGGTGCAGGGTCCCAAGGCTTTGGGCCGTCCTTGACTGCCTTCCCAGGCCACAAGCAGGGAGCCGGATGGGAAGGGGGGCCACCAGAATTAGAACCAGTGCCCATATGGGATCCCCGCACGTACAAGGCAGGGACTTTAGCCTTGAACATTACATTTACAGAGGACTTTATGCTATTGCACTGTGCCCTATACTGCAAATTTCTAACACCAATTGTATCTAAAATTATTATTGATGATTTTGAATTTATCTCATTAAAATTTTGATAATTTTAAAATTAAATGGTGTAAAATTTTATTGCAAAATATTTTGCTAGACTTCCTGAATCCTATGTCCATTTCATTCTCTACTATTTCTACTTTGTTATGAAATAAAATGATTTCTTGATCTACTTATTTTTAAAATGCAGATTGAATACCAAAACCGTATATCTTACTTTGGTTATTAATACTTTATTTTCCATAATTTCTTAAAAAAATTTATTGATTTTTAAAAACTTGTATTCATTTTAATATTAGAAGATTAGCATCTTATTTGGTGTCACCAAATACTCATCTAGCAAAAATAATTATTCAAAAATGTGTTTTTAAATAATTTTTGAAAGAATAAGCCTAGTTTCCAGGAGTAGATGCAACAAAGAAAAGAATAGCTAATCTTAAGAGAAGCCCTCTGAAATACCTCAAATAAAAAAGAAGAAAACGGGACACTGAGAAGAATTCTTGGGATTGTTGGGTTACTAACAAAGAAACTAGCATTCTGATTTCAGAATTATTCCTAGCTTTTGAATTACAGTTTTGCAGTATTTAAAATTCTTCTTTTTCCTCTTTTGATCCTTTAAATGGTCCCCTCTATTCTCTTTGTGCTCACATGGTTTCTAACAAACAGCAGCATGTTCATGGGAATGTCAAAATGTCTGGAAAAATGGCATTGAAATTATGTTGTTATTCTGCACAAAGAAGACTTTTTAGTAATATAAGCAGTAAACATAAAGCATAAGATATAGGTATGCATCTTGGGAATTACTTTGAAACAAATAGGCTCATACTTTTTGCTTGAGCTTTTTGTGGCATATTCATATTTCTTAACTTTGGCCATCTAAAAATCAGATATCTTTCTCCTGGTCACTTCTTTTAGGAAGTCTACACATTGTTGGCAAATATGCCTTGGCTACTGTTTTCGTGCCTGTATGTGTCAGCATTCTTGGTATCTATGTATATGTGTCACTTGCCATTCTTTCATTTCCTTGAACTATACTTTTGTATCTGGCAACAGTTTGTGATAACTCTCAATCACTATTGTGTTGATATGTATTTATATGTTTCTTTTTGTTTTTCTTCTTCCTTGGCTTTTCTCATTAGATACATAAGTTATTTTGTTTCTGTCCCATGGCTATGGGATATTCTATTGTTCCCTTATTCTTTTTCTCTTTGTTTTTATTGTCATTTCCTCAAGCTCAGAATCTCTTTACACAGCGATGCGTAGAATAATAATAAGCCCATTGAAAGCATTCTTATTGTTACAGCATTTTTGTCTTTAGTTTTACTTGTATAGTCTTTATCCATCTGTTTACATATGTTGTCCATCTTTCCATTACAGCTCTTAGCATAGTAATCACTTACATTAGATTATTTCTTACAAATCCAACATCCCTACAATAACAAGATATTGATGTTTATTCTGTCTCTTCAAAATATTCAAATTTGTTGTGTGTATGTGCGAGTGTGGTTGCATAAATGTGATTCTTTCGTTCAATTTCTAACATGATAGATTGGGTAAAAGTGTTGCAAACTACTGGGCTAGCAGTTAGACTTACCAAAATTTGTTCCCCCTATGCACAAGAGAATTCAACATTGTACAGAAACCAGAGTTTGCTTCGAGCAAGATAAGAACACACTCAAGAATTAAAGCCAGTTAGAGAGCAAGAAACAGGGCATGAACAAACAGCCTAAACTAAAAATGACCCCAACAAGAAAACCATCTCCAAGAAAAACCATTCAACCAAATAAGACACCTCAACAAAGTATAAAGCCCATTTAGCAAGTTTAGGCTTTCCCGAGACACATACGGGGCTGATGTCTTCCTTAACAAATATCAGAAGCATTCTAGTAGCAGGGGTGTGACAGGAGCATGGAAGACATACATGGCAATTTTATTATAAGACTTTTCTATGAACTAAATGTCATGAATTGCATGGGCAAGGGAGGAAACAGAATGTTGCTAGGTTGGATATTTTTTATGGTTAGCCAGTTCTCACAGTTGCAGCATTGTGGAACTTGTGGTTTCCCCAAAAAGAAATGTGTGTGGCTTGCTGGTGATGGGAAATGGCCTACACAGTGCAGAAAAAGGAACCAGAGCAGATGGCCCAGGGCTGGCAGACCTCAGCTTGTGTAGAGATGCACCTGGCAGGGAGTTCTTCAGCGGCAGTTCACCTGAATCTAGCCTCAAGCCCCTCCACTGCCCCTCCATCCTGACAACAAAAGAATTCAGTTCAATTAAATATGCCATTAGAGGTGCAGGCTATCTATCTATCTATCTATCTATCTATCTATCTATCTATCTATCTTTCTATCATCTATCATCTACTTACTTACACCCATGCCAATATCTCAGGATTTTGTTAATGTCTCAGGATCTTGTCACATATCTTTGGCTTGTGACATTCATCAATCTATCCTAAATCTCTAGGCCAGATATTTAAAACAAGCTGCCTAGGGGGTGATGAATTTCCATTCTTACAGGTAGGACAGGCTGTGATACAACCCCAGGCAAGCAGGCTCCAAGAAATCAACTTCTCCTGTGGTGGATTCTTGTTAGGAAGAGCAGGCTCCTCCAAGGTATTTCAAATGGGCTACTCTCCCTTTTCTCTCATGAAAGTACAAAGAGATTGCTCACTTACTTTATCTGTGAGGGCATGAAAGAGCTTGGAAAGCTAAAACTCACTAACGTTTTTGGGTGGATCTTTATGATAGTCACCTTTTTGTTTAATTGTCAGATTTGGGCACATAGATCCTTGTAATGTGTCAGTTATCCCTTACTGATTTTTTATGTCCCAGCAAGACTCTCAGAGATATTTCTGCTGTGAGTTCTACTTTAATAAGATGTGATTCTCTGTATTCAACACTCCTTTCTTTCCAGTTCTGTGAACAGCAATTTTCATGGTGGTTGCTCTTTATATTTGATACATAAGATGAGCTGTTGATTGCCTTAGTTTCTTCATGTCTTACTGTTAGCAGAAGTGGTAATGCCTGGGTTCTTTCATAGGTTAGACCGGAACTGAAACACTCCCTGATTCATTCTAAACATCCTGTGAGTTTTTGACACTGAAATGGAAAATATTAAGTGCCACTATCATATGTAGATTTAACATTCTAGTAATCACATTATTACTAATATTCAGCAAACAATTTTGGTTCTTAAAAATCATGCTATGTCAAGGTATTTCAAAATACAGATAAATTGAACAGAACATTGGCATTTGGAAGTTGGGGAAACCTTGTGAACTGTCCCTATTGGATTGGACTTACTCATCCAGTTTTTGTTGCATTTTTAGGTTCACTGGTGGGGAACTGTATTGGAAGGGATGCAACAGGACCTGTACGGAGTGCCCATATGGGATGGTAACACTGAAGGCTGTGGCTTAACCTGTTGTGATGCAGAAATGGCTTCAAGATTGGTTTTTTGATGTCATTTTCTTGTTTCCAAGATTTTGGTGATATATTTTCAATAAAAACAAATGTTTGGTTACATGTACCACGATCACAGACTGTAAAATATAGACTAATAAGCCTTGCTAACCACAATCTTCTAGAAACCAATGTAAGTTCATATTTTCATAAGACATAAGCTCATATTTGACAACTCTCACACACAGCAGTGTTATTTTTCTGTTTGTATTCAGTGAGGATAGTCAGACAACTGATCAGCCCCTATCAATGGTTGGAGGCAGTTGCCACAGTTTTATTTTAACATTTCAACTAGTTAGTTAATAATGAGTTGGTTTGCAAAGAGCTCCACTTGAATATAGCATTGAGAGTTTAGATGTTGCTGTGAAAAGGACACATTTTTAAATATAAAACATACATGAATGATTGAGACTCTCAAGATTATGAGTGTATTACCATGTTGCAACTAAGGGGTTGAGAGTGTAAGATTAGACGTTTATGTATCACCCACATATTCAGGGTAATGAAACCTTGGCCAGAGGATCTTGAAGGACCAGTAGTGCTTTTTCAGGACATATTGATAATGTTATTTAGGATACACATGATTAGGAGTGAGCTACTGTGATAGTTCATGAATGAGACTTTGTAAATTCTTATTATGATTCTTATATTCTCATTTTTTATATACCGCATGATAAATGCCAAACTGTGAATGAAATTACTGAATAGAACATATTTCATTATTAGAAAGTCAATTCATATTAAAGTTAATCATATGCAAAAACTTTAAAAGATTTTATGAAAAATATGTCTTAGTGATTTTAGCTATTATTTTAAAATTACTTAATCTAGTAATACTTGATATTTTTGTTTATCAAGGAAATAAGACTTTATAGAAAGTAAATGAACACATCTGTGTTTAAAATTATTTATGTATCATTGTAATAGATATGAAAATGAATACAAAACACATAAATTTAATAAAGCAATATAATAACGAAGTATGATAATGCCACTAGCAGCACTGTCATTCATTTTATGTTGCCTGAAAAACCACATCTGGAGGGAACCTAGAGAAACTAAATTTGAATTTCTATTGCCTGGCTGGAAGGCATATGGTCTGCATATATAAGTTGACTGACCTAAGCAGAGAGGCCTCACACTAGGCAGAGGAAAACATAAGCCCTACAAATACATATTTAGAGTGTAATGAAATAAAAATGATGTGTGGGAAAAGCAGCCTGTCTTTAGAGAGAGTGAAAAAGCAAGGTGTCTTGATGACAAGACTTAGAAGCTGCTTAAAAGATGAACAGGGAAAGATATTTGAATTTAGATTTTTAAAAAATAAACAGAACTGAATTTGAATCATTTATAGAAGGAAAATGCTGATCATAGAAACATGATTTCCTAGATATTTTTGGTGGAAAGGATGTGCATAAAATTATTTAGTGAGATGAGGCTTCATGTACACTTATAAAGTATGTGTCCTTTTGGTTGGGGTGCTGCCTGAGAAATATATATCAGTTGAAATGCATATTGCTATAATTGCAATGTACATATATACTTGCAAATGTATATATAATTGATATATGACTGGTGAAAGAACATTTTGAGCTCCTGCGTTTTGCTGCGTTTTACTGCATCCTGTCTGATACTTCTGCCATGTCACCAAGTCTGTCCATCAGCATTTGCACATGTTAAAATGCTTTATTCCCTTGCCTCACATGATTTTGTAAAATCTGTGTAAAATGAGGACAAATATGTAATTCTTATATCCATTCAAAAGGCTGGATTCACTTATCTCTGATAGAATTACATGGAATTGAAATTCATTAGGCGTGTCTAAAATTGTTAGCTTCAAATACAATTTTTGGACTTGAATTCATCATCTATTGATTCAACAGTGAAGAAAATTCTGGATATGAAAGGCACTGTCTGTCGTCTCACAAAGATAGGGCTATCATTTCTAAGGCAGACAATGTAGTAACCAAGCTTACTGTCTCCTTTTGTGCTGTGGACTCTTGGGAAATAGGTCACCGCTTACGATATCACGTTGGTATCTGGAATTCTTCAGTATTCTGCAATTTGTGATGAACTGGAGAACTCTGAAATGCCTGGAGCTGTGGTGGATTCATTTTCTGTTGCAAGCTCACCCGGCTTCTTCAGCATTAGTGACGGTCCTCCGGGTGAGGATGACAAGGCTTTTCTGCAGTCTCCCGAGTTCACTGTGAGTTCATAGAATAAGCAGCATTTCCCAGGGCCATTCCTGTCCATCCCGTGCACTGGCTCACAGGGAATGCGTGCTTCTGTGTCTACACTGCACCAACCAAAGGGTAGATATTTCTAAACACGCTGCCATTGTAAGAATTAGAGTGGCAAGGCGTATTATATTCTAACAGCAACAATCATCAAAGCCAGACATTTCTGAAGTAATTTTTGATGATTTCTGTTCTTCATCGACTAAGCAATGGAAAAGAATATAAAGAGTATTCTTCAGAAGCATATGCCATACGATTTTTTTTTTTAGATTCATTTATTTGTATTGGAAAGGCAGAAATATAGAGAGGAGATACAGAGAGAGCTTCCATCTGCTGGTTCACTCAACAGGAGGTCCCAAAGCTGATCCCAAGCCAGGAACCAAGAGCTCCTTCCAGGTCTCCCACATGGGTGCAGGTCCCAAGGGTTTTGGCCATCCTCTATTGGTTTTTGAGTCCCATATGGGGTTCCAGCACATGCAAGACAAGAATTTAGTCACTAGGGTATTACGCTCGGCCTGTTGCAGATGATTAATATGGTTAAATACTGAAATATATGTTATTGAAAGAAGTGTTTTCAGTAAGATTTCATTCAGTCCAATTAAATGACAGTTCTTGCCAGAATATAATATTGTGTTTTTTCCTTTTATCAACTAGTAATGGCAAATAAACTGTGCACTTATATATAAGATACCTAGTTATTCAAATTAAACTGTACACTTAGTATATAAGATATGTAATTTTTCAACTCAAAACTCTAGAGTTTTCTGAAAGCTTAAATTTATTCCATTGGTTTTAAGAATCAGTTGAAGAAAAATAAGACATAAATATGATGGGGGGGACAGGCACAGTGACCTAGTGGCTAAAGTACTCACCTTGAATCCACTGGGATCCCATATGGGCACTGGTCCTAATCCCAGCAGCCCTGCTTCCCATCCAGCTCCCTGCTTGTGGTATGGGAAAGCAGTCCAGGACGGCCCAAAGCCTTGGGAGCCTACACTCCCATAAGAGACCTGGAAGAAGCTTCTGGTTCCTGGCTTCAGATTGACTCAGCTCCAGCCGTTGTGGCAGCTTAGGGAATAAAGCAACGGACCAAGGATCTTCCTCTCGGTCTCTTTCTCTCTATATCTCTCTCTGCCTTTCCAATAAAAATAAAAAAAATAATAAACTAAAAAAAATGTGATGGGCAATTCGTGTATTATTTTTCTACACACTAAAAGAAATCCCAGGGAGGATTCTTTATTTACAGTGATATGCAATATTGTTCACTTCTCTGCTATCTGCTGGCACAGATCACAAGCTAAATTTAATATAAAAAATGGCATATTATAAACAGCTTGGGATTTTCAGGCTCTGTGCAGTAGTCTGGTGGCTGAAATTCTCACTTTGCATGTGCCAGGATCCCATATAGACAACAGTTCGTGTCCCGATGACCCTGCTTCCCATCCAGCTCCCTGCTTGTGGCCTGGGAAAGCAGTTGATGATGGCCCAAAGCCTTGGGACCCTGCACCCATGTAGGATACCCGAAAGAGCTCCTGGCTTCGGATCAGCTTCGCTTGGCCATTGTGATCACTTGGAGAGTGAATCATTGGACAGGAGAGCTTTCTCTGTGTCTCTCCTCTGTATATTTGACTTTCCAAATTTAAAAAAAAAAAAAAAAACAGTTCATCGTTGTCAAGAAATTGATTTTTTTTTTTTAAAGATTTATTTTTATTATTTTTTCATTGGAAAGGCGGATGTACAGAGAGAGGAGAGAGAGAGAGGAAGATCTTCCGTCCGATGATTCACTCCCCAAGTGAGCGCAACGGGCCGATACTATGCCGATCCGAAGCCAGGAGCCTCTTCCGGGTCTCCCGCACGGGTGCAGGTTCCCAAAGCTTTTGGGCCGTCCTCCACTGCCTTCCCAGGCCACGAGCAGGGAGCTGGAAGGGAAGCGGGGCTGCCGGGATTAGAACCGGTGCCCATATGGGATCCCGGGGTTGCAAGGCGAGGACTTAACCACTTGCGCCACCGCGCCGGGCCCAAAGAAATTGATTTTTTAAAACTGCCAAGTATGACTTTGATCAGTGGGGTATTCTAAAGAAATCCATTGATTAATATTTCTTCAGATGACATCCATTTTTGTGTATATTGACTTGAATTTAGGGAAATCTATTTACTTATGTTTTTATTGGAGTGTTTTCTAGTTGATTGAATATGAATATGGTTTAAACTTCAATTATTTACCATGCTGTACACTTTTTATGTGCCGTATGAATTACGCTGTATCTTCCTGGGGCACCTTGCATTTTGGTTTCTTTTGATATTTTGAGTTTAGTGTTATTTCTGTGAGTTCTTTAGTATGTTTGTGAAATTACAGAGTAAACTTGTAGAATCTAGAGTTTTTCTGAGTAAGCTCATTTACTTTATATTTTTTACTTTTTAAAATTTTGAGATAACATTTTCAAATTTACATTATAATCAATGACTTTATGTCTAGAGATACAGGCCAACTTTTCTCTCTCTCTCTTTTTTTTTTTTGGCATTTTTTTTTTAACATAGCAGTAATTACTACATTTGTGAAGAGTTATTTTTTTCTCCCCTTCTCCAGCCCTCCAGGATTTGTTCATTTCTTTTGGCAAGGCAGATCAGATTTACAAACAGAAGGAGAGAGCAAAGGAAAATGTTCATTTCACATTTTAAATATCATGACTCACCAATATAAGCCCAAGTTAAGTAATAACCATACTTTACAGCGATCATAAAAACACAACATATTTTCTGTCTTCTAGTTTCCTAAAACCTATTGAAAACTATTATCAATGAAATAACGCTCGTGTAGTGTTGTGCTAAACCATCAGCTGTGTTTAACAAAATTTCTAAGAAGTGATGATTAACTCTTTTCTGCGCATGTGACCCTCTGGGTCTTTGCCTGTCAGCTGTGTTGTGATCCCTGCGCACTGCCAAACATTCGGCACCCCATGCTAGGCTTTCTCAGCAACTGCATTCCACCTGCTTTCCATACATTTTCATGCATAGGAAATGCTGTTCTTTAGACGCTGATTTTGTATTGAAACATGCAGAACATTAACTAAAATGTTCACATTATTTTCATTTCTACTCCTTCTCTTGAGACTGAGAGAAGGAAGCCATTTTTTTCACATTATGATCTATTACACTTGCAAATGCCATTGGAACTCTCAAGAGAAAAAGCCGGATCATTCATTCTGCTGGGTTTTTGCATGAGTCATCTCTGCCATTTCATTTTAAAAAGCAAATGTACTGACCTACTCTAATATTTCTATTTATATATAAACATAACAAAATACACTGTTAATAGGTTTTTTTTCCTTTTTACACTCACAATGATTTAAATCACACTGTCTTCAATCAAAACTCCAAGAGCTTTCACATTACAATGAAGCTGTATAATTTAGAAACTTCAGGGCCCGGCGCGGTGGCGCAAGTGGTTAAAGGTCCTCGCCTTGCACACCCCGGGATCCCATATGGGCACCGGTTCTAATCCCGGCAGCCCGCTTCCCTTCCAGCTCCCTGCCTGTGGCCTGGGAAAGCAGTCGAGGACGGCCCTAAGCTTTGGGAACCTGCACCCGCGTGGGAGACCCGGAAGAGGCTCCTGGCTTCGGATCGGCATAGTATCGGCCCGTTGTGCTCACTTGGGGAGTGAATCATCGGACGGAAGATCTTCCTCTCTGTCTCTCCTCTCTGTATATCCGCCTTTCTAATGAAAAAATAATAAAAATAAATCTTTAAAAAAAAATAATTTAGAAACTTCAGAGAAGTTTAACTACAATTTGATCTTATCTAACAGGGTAGAATTGAGGTCAGATCTGGAGGTTGGCAAGTAGGAAGCAGATTAGGGAAAAAAAATTAACTGTATCCTCACCCAATGCTGTTATTATTTTTAAAGAAAAATTAAAAATGTTTCTACTCAAATTTATGATTTTTAATAGAAGTGATGTTTCTGCTTCAGATAGGATTTAAATTACTATAAGCTCTTGATCTTGTATGTAAACAATAAGTATTAAATGATTTGGATTGTCATTTTGATATTTGAGGGGATTTATTATGTCATTTACTATTAAATCAACTTATTTGTTGTAATAGGGTTTTTGGAATAAACAAATAAGGAGTCTGTTCTTGAAATGATGCTTCTTTTCAGGCTTTTCTTTCATACTATATCGTCTCTCCAGACATACTTAATTGATTTTTATTTAGAAAACTGAAGGTGGATGTATTTCCCAACTTTAGATAACTTCATTTTTTATCTAGTGCCTTGTTGATGGGTTGGGAAAGGCTGTGGAAGTTTGCCTAAATGTTTGGGACTCTATCTTCCATGTCAGAGACCTGGATGAAGCTCCTGGCTCCTGGCTTTGGGCCTATTCAGAGCACAGAATCACAGAGAGATTTTCCTTTCGTGTATTCCATTTGTTCATTCATACTCACATTGTGGCAGGGGCCCAAACACGTGGGTAATTTCCTGCAGCATTTTCTAATCATTAGCTGTGAGCTGGGTAGGAAGTGGAGCATCGCGAGCAAGAACCAGCTCCCATTTGGGATATCCACACTACAGCTGGGGACTTGACTCACTAAACTGCATCTCCGGCTTCCTGGGATGTGTGTCTGTAAAGTTCCTTTCCAGTTTAGTGATTCGCTTAAATATTTTATTTTCTACAAACATCTCCATTTGTATTTCATTCTAGGAAATAACAAGGAAGAAAGAGGAGGAAATCTCACATCATTAATCCTGATTACGCTTTAACAACAAGTAAAAGGGAAAAAAATAACAGACTTACACTGTGGCAGAAAGAAAGGAGGGAAAAAAGAAAAAAAAACCCACCAACAGTCTTTGAACATTTAACCATCGACTTCCTGTTTTATTTTAAGACAACACCAATAGCACCTTGCTTTGAAATGCCGTAGTGAGGTAACTCTTACAGTTTTCTACTTTTCCACGCAGCTGGGGATCACAGAGAAGAGATTTATTTGGATGAAGTTAATTTGACACCTATGGTAACACCTGCTGCCTGTGCAATGCGTTTTCCTCCTCCTAAGATGGCTGAGATGTCATCCTACTGTTGCCGGGTATGCAGGGACTAAATTGTCCCCCACTCCTTCACCAGTCCTCCTCTCTTCTTTGAAAACCACAGCATCATTAAAACCAAAATTTGCAGAATTAGAATGAATATCAGAATGTTATTTTTTATTATGATGTTCACGACATGCCTGCCAGACAGGACAGCCTCCTACTAATATTCGTCGTGTAGCCAGACGCCAGCCAGTATGCCAGCCTCCCTCTCAGTCCTGCCCTGCACACTCATCACTCATTTCTGCCTCCTTCTTCCCACTCCTCAAACTCACAGGCAAATCCAATCACGTAATTCGGCTGTTCACTTGCAAAAAGTAACCTCAACTGCTGCTTGATGATGTTGAAAATCCCTGATCCTCTCTCAAGGCGGTGGAGAGGTATTTTCAGCTAAGAACATGGATTCCTCTGTTTTACCTTCAGATCTCCCTCAGCAGCTTGCAGAAACCAGCTTGCTTTGCTACTGGGGAGTAATGCACTTTTCTTGATTTGCCTTGATCCCTTGGTTTCAAAGACTGGGGGGAGGGATTAAATCTGTGAAGCCAGAGGAACTCAGAGACTCTCTGATTGGCTATCTAGCTGTTGCTATAGGAGCAGGAGCGAACTCCTCCACCTGAGCAGAAAGGGTCTTTTTGACCTCTGCTTTCCCTGAAGCCTGCAGGTGCTAAGAAGTGTGGAAAGTGCTGGCACATAACCCCATTTCACTTGTCACCCTGTGGTAAAGCCGGACACTAGAACCGCTGAGAATCCTCTTCTGCTCAGTGAACACTGCTGCCTTGGCTTCCCCGTCCTCCCACCAGATTCTCAGCTGGGCCAAGGAGATGATATTCGCTCTTTGTTTTATGATATGAAATGTTATCACCATGATGGAGTCTGGAGCAGCGCATACAGTGTTTGTCTGTGGGCAGTCACAAAAACAAAACAAAGCCAACACTCAAGAAACTGCTTTTCAGAGTTCACAGGAAATGGGCTGTGTCTGACATTCCCAGTGTTCCCATTGACCGCTTCTGGGGGCTCCAGCACCGATTTTGATTGAGTTCCCCTCCCTCACAAACGCGTGGCTGTGCACACTGCATTAGTACCGCCTCCTTTCTGACACTCACCTGCGCTCACTGGCACCTTGGGCTCTGAACTCCTGGAGTTGCCTTGAGACTGTCTGGCCACCTCATCCTCCGCTCTGTGCCTGTGCTGTCAGGCCAGCCCTGCCTTGCAGCCCCAAGGCGCCTCTGCCTTCTCCTGTTTGGTTCCTAGGTGTTTCCCTCAAGAAATCCCCGGCACATTTCACAGTGCTTTAGCATCAGTTTCTTAGGGAATCCAAACAGATGAGATTCCCTAATCCTAAATAGCATTTGCTATTGCTTATTTTAAAAAAAAAAGCAACACAAAAAACAGACACAAGTAAAATCGGGTATACAAAAGGGGAGACAGATTTGAAAATCCCAGGACCAAATGCTTTGGCTAATAAGCAATTACACAAGAAGCAACATTTCTGTAGAAAATACACGGACAAAAATGGTAGTGAATATATTCAGTAAGAAAAAAATAATGATTAACTCTGGGAGCCTGCTGGCTAATGTCCTTCCCTTGCATTTTCTGAGATCCCATATGTGCACTGGTTCGTGTCCCAGCTTCCCTCCTTCCCATCCAGCTCTCTGCCTGTGGCCTGGGAAAGCAGTCGAGGACAGCCCAAAGCCTTGGGACACTGCACCCGCGTGGGAGACCCCTGAGGAGGCTCCTGGCTTCACATTGGTTTAGCCCTGCTTGTGTGGCCTATTTAGGGAAATTGAATCAGCAGATGGAAGATTTTTCTGTTTCTTCTCTTTGCAAATCTGACTTTCCAATAAAAATAAAATATACCTAAAAAAAACCCTGAGATTACTGATATCTAGGAGTACGTGATACTTGTTAGCTGTTCACATTCCATGCTGTAAACAATGCTTACCTTGACTATCTGGTTCTAAACTTATTTTTCTTAAGTATTTATTTATTTGCTTGAAAGCCAGTATTAGAGAGAGAGAGAGAAATCTTGCATATGCTGGCTCATTCCCAAAATGGCGAAAGTAGCTGGAGCAGGGCCAGTGTAAAGCCAGGCACCGAAAGATTCTTCTAAGTTTCCCAAGTGGGTACAGAGACTGAAAAGATGTGGGCCATACCATATCCCACTGTTTTTCCAGGCTTGTTAGCTAGGAGCTATGTCAGAAGTGGTTCAGCTTGAGTTTGAATCAAAGTTGATACAGCATGTCTCTATTGCAGGGAGCTGTGCCACAGTCCTGACACCTGATTCTAAACTCTTCCCTAATACAGTTTGCAACTACCACTTGCTTCCCTTGGGAAACTACTCATCTCTTTATCTTCCTCCTTCCATCTCAGACATGATGTTTGATAGAAAATACCTTCTTTTTCATGGCTTTACTTACCTAACTGCAATGACAGATATTTTCATAACCAACGCGTGCACAGTGAGTGATTTTGCTAGATGTAGAATCAGATACGTGCCAACAAGCGATTTTGTTATATAAGTTAAGTCCTTCAATTTTATTATTGCAACTCTGCAGTTATGTGCATGAAATACCAACAATTGTAGTACATGATTGCCATGAGGCCAATATTATGAAATAATAGGAGTAAGAAATTGAACACAGACACTGAAATCAATGATAGCAACTCCCCAAACCAGCTCCATACAGGCTTTTGTTGTGGTTTGACCATGCCAAACAATTAAGTCAGCATATGACTTAAGGTGTCTTTTTTTTTAAAAGATTTATTTTTTATTATTTTTTTATTGGAAAGGCACACAGAGAGGAGAGAGAGAGAGGAAGATGATTCACTCCCTAAGTGAGCGCAACGGCTGATGCTATGCCGATCCAAAGCCAGGAGCCTCTTCCGGGTCTCCCACGTGGGTGCAGGGTCCCAAAGCTTTGGGCCGTCTTTGACTGCTTTCCCGGGCCACAGGCAGGGAGCTGGAAAGGAAGTGGGGCTGCCGGGATAGAACCGGCGCCCACATGGGATCCTGGGCGTGCAAGGTGAGGACTTTAACCACTTGCGCCACCGCGCTGGGCCCGACTTAAGGTGTCTTGAGTTAAAGCTTTGCTATTTTTAAGTCGTAAGCCTTTACCAGTGTAGCTGTTGTTCAGGTTCTTAGATTGTTTTTGCTTCAGAAGTCGAAATTCATTGTGTGCATTATATGATAATAAGCACAGTGTCCCTTGCACTTTATCAAATAATACGTATATATTTTTCCCATTGATTTAAACAAATTTGCCTTTTAAGCATTTCATTTTTTTTTGGAGTTAGTTTTTTTTAAATTTTATTTTATGACACAGTTTAATAGGTATTTGAGTTTCCTCTCTCTCTGCCCACTCTCCAATAGGTTTCTTTGAAGTACCCTCGGAAGTTTGTCATACTGCCATTGAGGTGTCTCCCAATAACTAAGGGACTTATCTGTCGTTTTGCTGTGAGACCATCCTTGTATTGCAAGTACAGGGATATACTTCTCTCTGTTTCTGCCTATGGACATATTTATTTCCACTGCACTTCCATTACTCCTCTGCTTAGGTACAATCCCCCATGGGTTGAGAGAGGGGGAAAAAAAAGAAAAAAAAAATGAAATAAAATGAAATAGTGAGTCTTCATTGCCATGGTGTTGTCAAACTCATTGCAGGGCTATCAATGTGATGGTAGGGTGGTGCAGAAAAGTATCCATTATCTTCCTGCAGAAATTAATGCTAGAGAGTTACTTTTAACTTTGCAAAACATTGCAAAGATTTTGGAATTCTGTCTGCTTCCTCAAGGTTGTCCTACTCTGAACATTTATGCTACGCATTTGTTACAATTAATAAATGGACATTGACTCACTATTAATAACTAGTCAATAATTACATCACACTGTCTCAGTTTCTTCTTGATTCTCTGAATCCAACCGAGGTTATTCCAAGCTAATTATAAATCATGGGTCCTTAGATTCTTTATTCCAGCACTTTCTTAAATTGGTCTTTTTTTGACAACTTTGGTTGTTTTTAAAGTATTTTGTAGAGTGGTCAGTATTGCATGGAGTGCCTTCATCTGGGGCGTTTCTGGGTGTCTATATGTTCAGACTGTCGTTTTGGGTTTAGGGATTCACTTTACCTCTGACAGTGTTCCCCAAGTTCACTGAGGGAAGTGTCATTCTCCTAGCTTCACATCAAGGTGATGCATCAGCATGCTTTATGTGGGGGGAGCCTTGAATTTCAGGGTGCGAGTATTTGTCATTTGTCTTTACCATAAAGTTGATATCTCTTCTTCCTTTGGGAAGTTATGCACTACTTTCTTTAAAAATTCTTTTTATTTTTTTAAAATTTTTATTTTTTATGATGTTTGCATAGTTGATCAGGGTGGGAAAGAGTTATGGGAAAGTAGGTGAGGCTATCATTTCCAATTTTTCTTTTCCTTCTTTCTGCGTCTGGGGGAAGGGGAAGATAAGGGGAAAGGTCACACCCAGCGTCCCAAGAACCCAATTACCCAGCAATGCAGACCAGCGACTGATACCAACCCAGGGTTCCTGCTGTGGAGCATGTTCTGAGGGTTCTGCTTAAGTGGTTTCCATAGTTCTAAAATGCCGTCAAACTCACTGATCAAAGGATGAGGGAAATCCTTCCAAGATCCGTTGGCTTAGAGTCTCCATTCACTTACATATTTGCTGTCATTGCTTGGTTAGGGTAATTGTCCATTTGTTCTGCCCTGTTTCCTCTGCTATGGTACCAGATGTCCTCTGCTAGCCCCAGTGGGCTGCCATATCCTCTGTGTGCATCTGGGTCTGGCATCTACTGCTCCATCTTTTCCACTGCGGAGTCCCAGTTCTGACATATGCACTCTAGGGTCAGGCCACCAACCCTGAACATGAGTCCTCATGTTCCTACATGCCCCCACCAGTGCCATCCCCCCCAGAACCCCTGAAACCCCACACACCAGTGTGCCACTGGGCAACCAGTGGGCTTCACTTGGTTCCATTGGTGCCCCGGCCTAAGGACCTGGGTCAGGTAACCTGTGTCCTGTTGGATTCCCCACCCCAGGGCTCAAGACCTGGTATTCCTTCTCTGTGCTACATATCTTTAGAAAAAAAAAAAAACCAGAATAATCTATGTGATTATGCTGGCACACTGGTATGGTTAACACAGATTTGGCATTAACCAGGCGCAACATGCCCACCAACTATTAACTGGCTTTCTCCCAGCAGATTAATGCTTGCCTAGGTACAATGCAACCTAGGCCATTGCTCACAGCTAGGGTCACTGTTTTTTATTTATTAATTTTTTTGTTTCAGTAATTTATTGATATCACTATAGACTCATTAGTATTTATTTTATATAATGCATTATTATTCAATGCTAGACTAATGTTTTAAATTATCCCCTGTGCTATTATACATGCTACCCCTCATTTTACTTATATATTTATTTGCATTTTTGGAACTTTTTTGCTTTGTTTTGTATTGTTTTTACTTTCTGGCACTGCAGATGATCTAAGCCAAGTTTATATGCTTTTGTTCTAGGTTTTAAGTCAGCCATTTTTTCCCCATACGATTTATTTATTTATTTATTCATGTAGTAAATGATGTGCAAAACTGAACCAAAGTCTGTGCTGGGGTGTTCTCATCCATCTTATCTTAATTGTTTGAAAGTTGGCATTGCTGAGAGATCTGGAGAAGTCTTCAATCTGTCAATCTGCTCCTGAAGTGCCCGTAAAGATGGGGACTCTGCAGCTCCCGCTGGTTTGTGTGAGGGCCAGGTATGAAGTGGGCATGATCGGGTTGGACTGTAACACCCATGGGTTCACGTGGAAGACAGGGCTGGAAACAGAACTGACTCAGCAATTGCAACCACAAGCTGATTGGGATGATGGACTGTGCCAGACCCTGTACTAGAAAGCACACATAAGAATCAGGTCTGGGATCACTTCAGATGAAGTTTCTCTGGGGATCCCTCCAACTAAACTGCTGATCTCAGAACCCCAGCCCTGAAGAGACTATGTCAGCCAGTGGATTCTGGATAGGTTTCATCACGCTTGGAGTGGTGAAATTGGCAGCAATTCCGAACAGTTAAACTATCAAAACTGCATGAATAGGACCCTTAGAGCATGCCCCACGTTGAGGATCTGGGATGGGAGGGTGGGACTTTTCCCTTTATCTCTTGCCTTACCCTGCATACAGAAAACAAAACAAAACAAACAAAAAATAATACTAATGTTGAAACAATGGTTTTACCCACTTTCCTGTAGCCCTTGACCCTTTATGCCTTAATCAGCTATGTAAAGATTACCAAAATAAAAAAAAAAATTTAAAGATTTATTTATGATTTGCATTGGAAAGTCAGATTTATACACAGAGAGAAGGAAAGACAGAGAAAAATATCTTCTATTAGCTGGTTCGCTCCCCAAGTGGCCTCCAAGGCCAGAGCTGAATGCATCTAAAGCTAGGAGCCAGGATATTCTTCTGCATCTCCCACACGGATGCTGGATCCCAAGGTTTGGGCCATCCTTGATTGCCTTCGCCAGCCACAAGTAGGGAGCTGGAAGGGAAGTGGAGCATCCGGAACATGAACTGGTGACCATATGGGATCTTGGCACATGCAAGGGAAAGATTCAGCCACTAAGCTATTGCACCAGCCCCCACTGTCCGTAACTTATAAAGAATATTTGTTTTTGTTTTTTGTGGTTTTTTCCAATACCTCAACACTTGGTCTACTCTATGATTGTTTGTATTAGTAACTCATTGTGCACTTATGCTTTGGTTGTTTTGTCTACGCTTGGTCTCGTTATTAGGCTTTGTTTTCTTTGTAGCTAGACTGACTCAATCTATAGTAGGAGAATGTTTTGTGAGGGTGAGTAGTCCTGGCTACACACCAAGCCTTTCCCCGGGATGAATGTGTGAGTGGAAGCAGCTGCACTTTCACAGTTCATTACCTGCGTGTAGTTCTTCCCCTCTGCTGTTTCCTTCTCCTTTATTTATTTATTTTGATTTTTGAAATTTGACTGTGCTCTTCGCTTATTTCATGACTCCTCATTGCATTTGATGGCTTTTAAGTCACTTTGATGTTACTACATTTGTTTACTACAA
This sequence comes from Ochotona curzoniae, assembly GCF_017591425.1. Classification (NCBI taxonomy): domain Eukaryota; kingdom Metazoa; phylum Chordata; class Mammalia; order Lagomorpha; family Ochotonidae; genus Ochotona; species Ochotona curzoniae. The sequence continues at coordinate 15,809,974 of NW_024466502.1, forward strand.
ATATAAAATCAAGCCAAATTTGTTCTTTCTCAGGCTTTAGTTATTATAATAAGTATCAGAAGCTCTAAACTTAGGACCTTCCATTCTTATTGTATTCTCCATGGATGACAAGTTCCAGATAATTTATATAGGCATTAAACATCAACACAAAGTGTTCGATCTAGTTTTAATTCCCACCTATCATTCAATGAGAACTGCATTATCACAGGATATTGGAAATCCTATTTGCTTTTAATACTGGCATGACAAATATATTTAATCCAAATCTATGGCCATGCTCTTATGTTGATAAGCCCTTCGTTTGACATTTATTCAATTTATTTCTCACCAACTATGCCATGATAAGATTTTTAAAATTTGAAATGCATATTATACGTCATCTACATCTCATTTTCAGATAGTTTTCATATATTTAATGTGAGCACAGTTTGCAAAAATTCTATCATTGCATATAACTTTTAATATTCCTTAAATATCCTTTATGTCTAGTTTTATGTTTCATATCTCGGTTGTTATAAGGTCATGTTGAACTCTTTTGTAGCAGTCCCACTGTCTCTTTGCTTAAAGGAGAGTAAGCACTGGTTTGGAAGGGTCATGCAGCAGAGTGTAAGAATGAAAGTAGTAGGTCAGCTGTTGATATATCAGTTTAGTACAAAACTGGCCTTGAATCTCATATTTCTTTTTCTCTAGGTACTTGTAGAGTTCTGCTCTTGGTGAATCATCTTATAATTAGGCTCTGAGTGTCTACTCATTCTTGAAAATTTTAGCACTTTTTTCCACTTTGTTAGGAATTGTAGGTTCACAAAACTATGTGAGTTTTCACTGTGGTTTTGGTCATGCCATTACGGGAAATCAGCAAGACACGTCTGAAATCTGGTAGAGCAAATTTTGACTGTATACCATTTATTCTAGATACATAAATCATTTAAAGGGTTTGAAGGCAAAGAATTAACTCTCATTCTGTGACAGCTTAGTTCTTATAGATTTTATCTCCCATCTACAGAATTGGAATTATTGAAGCTTTCCTGGAAAGAAAAGCACATTTGGTTTATGACTCTACTGCTACCATTATAGATACCCAGCTTTACCACAAATGAGGGGGAATATGCATTTATTGGAAGCAATTCATTTATTTTTACTTTTGTTAGTACTAATATTCCTGAAGCATGTTTGCCAGCATTCAAAGATACCAGCTTATTTATCATTTTCATTGGCATCCACCTGCTCAAACCTTCTCCTGTTACTTTAATTAAACTAATTTATCATTTAACTTTCCTTTGATATTCCAGAGATTGATATCACTGAATTTAAGTATTATATCCTTCATGATTTTTTTTTCTCTTACATTTAGTATCAGTATTATAATCTCTGTTGGTTTTGATCTAACTAGATTCTGTATTTTAAATTCAATTTTCAGTTATTTCTAAGAGAATTGAGATTTCACACTGATCAGCACTGCTGAGAGTGAAATCAAAGTAAAGCAAGTTCCCTGAAAAGAGTGTTACATTAAAAAGTATTTTATTATTGTTCTTCAAAGGCAGGCCTGCATCTTTAATGAAGTGCAGTAGAATCCCTTTTTTCTGTTACATAGGACAACTCATCTATATGTTGAGCTTGGCTAATGGTATCATAAAGACACTGTTGGGGCAACCATTCTGAAACTGTGGGAAGAAATTCTAGGAGTTTGTTAAAAGCTCAGGTGGCAATGGTTACTTATGTTTGGAGAGCAAAGTATACCATAACAAAGGATCCAATGCTTTATAAGATATAACTTTATAAAACTGTTCAACATCAGAGAATAAAGAGATATAATTTCAGGAAAGCTATCATTTGTCACTTACTTTGCTTCTTACAGATAACTACAGGCTAGTTTCTGAGTGTTGACCTTAATTTCCAGAGAATGAACTAGAAAAATACAGGTAACATGTTCTGGGATAGCACTGGAGTCCTAGAAAAAACTGATGAAATGAAAAGTCAGAATCAGGACAGCAGTGTGAAGCAGTATGAAAAGCAGACTTTTCATTGTAACACAGGCACAAAGTATAATGCATGTGAAATAATGTGTAATTACCTTTATAACCATAGTTGTAACAGATGTGATGGATTAATACAGAAACTAATCCTTTGAGTTGGCCGTGTGCATTCTTATCAAGAGCTTTGACAAGGATACTATTAGATCCAAGCACAGGATTCTGTACTTAGCCTCAGGATATGGATTTGTTAATGAGCTCCATTTTCTTTCATAGTGAAAAAATTCAGCAGGTATTGAAATTGGATTATATAGTTTCAAACTGTTGGAATAGACAATATTAAAGATGAGTCCATGATTTCCTATTTTTATTGTTTGAGCATTTAGTTTGTTTCAACTCTTCACTGTGTGGGATAATAGTCTACTAAATATTTCACACATTGAACCATTTGCGTTTTTTTTTTTCTAGTTGCTTGAAATACACGCTTACAGGTGTGTAGGCTGGATGCCAGCACTTTAAGCTATTGATATTGACTTTCAAATGGCCTTGTAGAATTGATGACCCAACCTGAGCTCTTAGCACTGGCTGTGAAATATTATCACTCTACACCCAGACATGCAGGCTTTATTTATTTATTTACTTGTTTTTTTAAAGTAATTACTCTTTTATTATTTTATAATGTAGTTTCATAGGCTCAAGGATTTCTCCTCTAGCATCTCCAAATTATCTCCCTGCATTGCTTTTCACCATATTAACATAGTGGTATAATCCTTCATAAATAGTCGCATGGCTATCTCAGTGCTATCTCAGTGTATCCTTACATTGTACGTATGCACAATGGCAGCACGTCCAGCATCCTATTGTTAAGACATATTTAACAGTTTCTTTGGGAGTTCATCTTTTCATTTGGAAGTGAAGATGCATACACATTGCATCTTCACAACTATTATGCTAGTTTTTATTATACAGCTATTATACATTCCCTTAAATGAAGGCCATGAAACAAAATCAACAATAGGAAGAGCAATAGAAAAGTTACAACAACATGAAGTTATATGACATAGTACTGAATGACCAATATGTCACTAAAGAGGTGAAAAAGAAAATTAAAAATCCTTGAAGAAAGAGATGTTACTATATGGCCTATTGTCACTGAAGAAATTATAAGAAAAACAACACCTTTTTGGAAGAAATGAAAATAAAACAAAAGTATCAGAACCCATGATATGTAGCAAAAATAGTACTAAAAAGGACATTTATACTATCTCGCCTCTATTGTCCCCTGTGCTGGTGGTGGAATAGTCTATCAAGTGTAGGCCTGACTCCAACTTTCTGCTCCATTTATGGATCATGATACTGTTGACACAGGCAGTGGTGCAAAGTTTAATATTGTATTGTCTATGTATATTTAAAAGTTTCATGGGGGGAATCTACTTTTATTTAGTTGTTGAAATGCATTCTGTTGATTTTCTTTGATTCCTGATACTCTAATTCCCATTTCCTCTGTGGGATTACAAGTGTATGTGTATTTACCATAGTTTTTGTTTTTCATTCTTAATTGAGGTTGTTTTATATTAGAGTAAACATATATCTTTCTTTTTGTGACTGGCTCATTTCACTGAGCATAATGGTTTCCAATTTGGTCCATTTGATTGGAAATGGTGGAATATTCTTTTTAATAGCTGAGCAGTATTCCGTAGATTCTTTATCCAGTTTTCCTTTGATGGACATCTAGGTTGCCTCCATGTTATTGTGTTTACTGATTTTATATCTTTGTCAAATGAGTGATTAAAAATGCTCTACTACTACACCTCTGGCCATCCATGGGTATTTAAAAAAATAATGCATTTAATGTATTTGTTTGAAATGTCTATACTTCCATTCAATTATTCTTTATAGTCATCACCTACATTCCCACTACTTTATAATCTTTTTTTGTTGCTAATCATATTATTTAGTGAAAGATTAATCCTTTTTTCTGTAATGTAAACTTAGACTATGCTATCTGGAAAACTGAATAACAGAAATGGAAAAGGAATGTGGGTGGCAGCAAGCAAGAGTGCAAGGAAGAGGGAGGAGGACAGGGATGCCGTTATGTTCTTAGAATTATATCCACAAATCACGATGACCCCATTATAAACTAATAAAAATTTAAAATAAAATACAAAAAAAGAGGAGAATTAAAGCAGATAGGAAGACATGAGTAAAAGAAGGAAATTTATTTTCTAATAAAAATTTTAATATTTTCATATGAAAAATATTGAGATTGGAACTTAGAATTCTAACAACTGTTTTTTTTCCTTTAAGCTGTAATTAAAAATGTATACATAAAAATGAAAAATGATAGCATTTTTTCTCTCTAATTCCTATGTAGGAATTAATTCCTTTGTCAGGTCAAAATACTGACAACCTAAAACATCAGAGTAAAATAAATGTCCTTTTGTTCAGTGCTTAAAGTTTTTTCTGAGTTTTCTTCTCACTCTGAGAGTGCATCGGAAAAGTCACGCCTTACGTCTTTCTCCATAGCATGTTCAGGAAAGCCTGTGGCACTGTAGTGTTTCTAATTTTCTAAAATGAATGACAGAACTCATTGTAAGCAATACAGTCATGGCAATGATATTAGGGTGCAGATTTAGATCAAAGGCAGTCAAAATGAGTGATAATTATTGATGTGACTACTGTTTCAAATAGTAGCCCTGGGGGTTGGAGGGGCATGTACTAAGTTTGATCTTTTTTTAAAATGAGTTTTGGGACTGGCATTATAGCCTTGTGACTAAAGTCCTCACCTTACATGTGCCAGGATCCCATATGGGCATTGGCTCCTATCATGGCTGCTCCACTTCCCATTCTGTCTCCTGCTGTGGCCTGGGGAAGCAGTAGAGGATGCCACAAAATCTTGGGACTCTGCACCCAAGTGGAAGACACAGAAGCAGCTCCTGGTTCCTGGCTTCAGATCGGCTCAGCTTTGGCTGTTGTGGCCCTGTAGGGAGTGAACCAGCAGGTGGAAGATCTTTCTCTCTGTCTCTTCTTATCTCTGGAAATCTGGCTTTGAAACAAAAATAAATAAATCTTTGAAATGATTCTGAAATTTTATTTAGATTTCTTTTTATATCTGTCTATTTTTATTTGAAAGAAAGAGTTACATATATAGACACACACATCTGTATGTAAATACATCTAGATGTATATATATACCTCTATAAATATAGAAATGCATATACATATGTTCATATATGCTTATAATGCATATATATGTAAAGAGAGAGAATAAAAAAAACAGAGACAGAATGTCTTCGGTCTGCTGAAATGGCCCCATTGGCCCAAGCTAGTTTGTTCCAAATCCAGGATCCAGGATCTTCTCCCAGTCTCCCACATAGGGGCAGGTGCCCAAGCGCTTGTGCCATCTTCTCCTTTTGCAGGAGCATCAGCAGGCAGATGGATCAGAAGCGGAGAAGCCGAGATGCCAACTGTTGTCCTCATGGGACACTAGCACTACAGGCAGAATTTGCCCACCTATGCCATGGTGCCTGCTCAAATTTTGATTTTTAATTTCAAAACACAATAAATAAGATTACAGTGGCTGAGCAAAGATAGACTTTGAGCTAAAATTTGTTACTGTGAATATTGGCTAAAAGAGAAAAAAAGACATTTCAAAACCATTGAGAACAATAGCAAATCAATTTGACAAAAAGAGGTCCTAAAAGGGGGCTTGGTCGTTATGTGTTTGCTGGGGAGGAAAGGCATTGCTTTCAGCTTACATGTTAACTGCAGCACAGCCTGTTCACGTGGCAGCATGTACCATTTGCTGCAGCTGTGGTTGCGTTCAAGTACTGGATTCTCCCAAGTTTACCATACCAAATTCATGACACCTACTTTGAAGCTGATACCAAAAGGAAAAACATCGTATGCTCTCTCTGAATTAAGGCAAATGTTCCTCAATATACAACACACACACACACACACACACACACACACACACACACAAACACAAATGTACATACATATATTCCTCTAGAGGAACTGCATAATGGAGACTAGCATACTGGGAAGAGACGATGTTAAAATATGTGCCTCTTCTCCCAAAGAAAAGAAGGACTCAATGAAACTCTTAAATGTATCTTGACAATAGGATGCTGGGTTTTCTATCATCTTCCTGTAATGCCATGAATGTTAGAATATTGGTCTTGTGACTGTATAGTCACTGAATAGTATCATGCTGAAGAATTACACTGTTGTAATAATATAGGAGGAAACAGTGGACGAAGGGTAAATGGGGAGAGGGAAAAAGGGGAATCCCTGTGCCTATGGAACCAGATCATTGAAAATAAAAATAATTGAATAAATAATAAAATTAAAGAAAGATTGATCCGAGTGCTCCTGCTTCTAGAGGGCTACTTCTACTGCGCGAATGTGCCTTCATTAACTGATAGCTGCTCCCATCTCAGTCTTCCTCCATTTTCTGTAGAAATTAGAATTTGCAGTTCTTTGTGGCTAAATGAGCACAACTGGAAACTATAATGCTAAGGGAAATGAGCGAATCCCAAAAGATTAGATACCACATGTTTGCCTTGATTTAACCTGTAATTTTTTGTTTGGTTGTTTGTTATTTTTTGAACCTGTCATTGATACTGTCTCAACCCAGATGTTTCGAAGAATGGAACTTGCATTATTTTTAACATATTGTTTACCCAATACTATGTCAATTAATTCCATAATGTTGTATATTGATACTGAGGCCTTGTTGGGGCTTTTAACTGACCGGATCTTTACTCTGTTAGACCTATCTTCAGACCATAGAAGGTCTCCCCAAGAGGCCACTGAACTTATCTGGACAATAAGACGCTGAACTTTATGCTAGGCATGTGTTTGCAAGCAATGAATCTCAACTGAACTTGAACTATGGTTACGCAACAAGGTGGAGGAATCCACCATGGGGGGAGGGGTATGGGAGGGGTGGGGGGAATCCCCAGCGCCTATAAAACTGTTCTACATAATACAATGTAAGCAACAATAAATAAAAAAAAAAAAGAAATTAGAATTTGCCTACACCTTTCCTTAGCTTCCTCATTCCTAGTAATGAGAGTTTCTTGTTACATCTCCTACTTATCTTTTAGGAAGTTATGTTTTCCTTTAGATAGTACGGTTTACATCAAATTCTCTCTTTTGGGGGCTTAGCCTTTGACTGTGGTGCCAGCATCATGTGCGGTGTCAGTTGAAATTCCTGCTGTTTTGCTCCCAATCTAGCTGCTTGTTGGAGCCCTGGCAAAGCGGTGGGAGCTGGCCCAAGTCCTCGGACCCCTCCACCCACTTGAGATACCCCAAAGAAGCTCTTGGCTCCTAGTCTTGGGTCAGGCCAGCTCTGGCAGGTGCAGCAATTTGGGGGATGGACAAGAGTACGGAGGGTCTCTCTGTTTTTCTCTGTCTCACCCTCTCTTTCTCTGTAACTTGACTTTGGAGTGAAATAACTAAATCCTTAAACAAAATCTCTCTTATAGCTAGATAATTTGGTTGTCTGGACTGTAATCAGAAAAGAGAAATCTTACTGAGTAAATAAGTACAGACTGAACATAATTCGATAAAAGTGATTTGGCAGTAAGGAGAAGAGAGACAGATGTGTTTTAAAAGAAGCGGAGTGAGGCGTGTGGAAGATCTGAAGGTATTTGTGGGACAGAGAAGAAAATGTAGTGGAATGAGCAAGCTTGAGAACTGATTACACAGAGCGAATGAATGAGACTAACAGCCCTAGAGGCAGTTAAAGTCATTTATTCTAATGGGTAAGGGAGATGTGATTAGTTTGAACACACATAGTGTTCAGTAGGATAGAGAACTTCCCTGGAAGCAGAAGAAAGCGAACAGGCACAAGGCAATGTAATGATCCTAAGATTTTTCAAGGGAAAAAAGAAAAACACAGGTGTATAGAGAAAAATTGACGAAGATTTTGAACATCTGCCGAGATGAATGCACGCAAGCACTGTGCAAGGACAGGAAACATGCTGGCCGCTGGCTAGGTAGCTTTTGATCGTCATCATCAGTAAACACATTTACAATATTTTGCTTGAATTTATGAGCCAAAGCATTTTTGATTTCAAGTAAGAAGGACCTAAATGATCCAGAACAATGGTACCGAGAAGAGATTTAATGATTAAGTTTGTCTATCAGCACTGCTTATGAAACTGATAGACTATGCGCAAACTGGGAACTTACAGTTCAGGAACCACATGGCCAACAAGGGTTTGAATAGTAACTCGGATATCATCATCCTGCATACAGAATATGGTTACACATGTATGAGACTTTCGGCTATTGGCTCCATTACTCTGAGAATGTCACTCCTGCAGGAAGCAGCGTCACAGAAAGCTCAAGGTCACATGACTCTTTTCCAGAGACAGAGGAGACATCTGTTCCCATGCAAGAAGCCCCGGTCAGCGATGTCATTTGTGCTATCCTGGGAAAATGGCGACCCTCAGCAATTGCTGTGCCTCCTCGGGAGACTGCAGGACCACACAGCACAAGTCAACGCTGCAAAGTGACTTGAGCGACTTGACAATTCCCACGCTCAAAATCGATTGATGGAGCATTAGTTTTCTGTTTCTATTTAACAAATTGCTACTCTTGGTTTTAAAAACAGCAGATTCATTCTTCGCAGTTGGTATAAGTTTAAAGTCCAGGCTTGATACTTTTGAACCAGGTTCTCTGCTCAGTCTCTGCAAATGGAAAGCCAAATGCACCCAAAGGTGAATTTTCCACTGACACTCTGTCTTGTTCTAATCCCTGGTCCTTCTTCTCCCTTTGCTAAGGATAGAGGAAGGAGGTTCCTGTATTTCTGTAGGTTGTCATCCAGAGTTTGCTTTCCACTTTTTCATGCCAACATCAGGTGCAGGCAATGTGTTCCCTTCACAGGCTATACAGAATATGGCTGACTTCGGGCTCCATTCAAACTTTCTTTCTCATTTGAAGCCTGGGGTTTGTATCTAATCTTATTGAAATTGTAGACAGAATATGATTCTTATGTCTGTAAGACCAAAATCTATTTTACTGGATTTTTTGACCCGTGGTCATCCCATAGCCTTCTGTTGGATTCCTGCAGGTCTTGGTTCATGTGTAAGTTATGCATTATATAAGTATGTATTTAAGATATGCATGTATGTACCTTGATTATTTTCTTTCATGCCTCCCAGGAAGAATCTTTGTAATACAACACTTCTTTTGAGGATTCCACACAGCTAACTCACAGTCAACCTTAAAATTAGCAGTTAGGAAACTGTCATACTCAATGGACTTGCCAGCACTCAAGAGGAAGGAATTACATAGGATAGATATACTAGGGGACATGTGAGGATGTATTGTTTAAAGACTGACTTATTCATTGGAGAGGTAGAGTTACAGAGAGAGAAGGATAGACAGAGATAGGCATTGACAGCCTGTGATCTTCCATCTGCTGAGTCACTCTCCAAATGGCAGCAGCTAGGTCAGGATAAAGCTAGAAGCCAGGAACTCCAAGTCTCCCATATAGTTGCAGAGATCCAAGAAATTGGGTCATCTTTTGCTTCTTTCCAAGACCATTATCAGGGAGCAACCTGAGTTTGAGTTGGTGCCCACATACATTGCTTGTATTCTGGCTGTGGCTATTTTGTAAAACTTAGCCTACTATGCCATAATGGTGGCCCTTTCATATGATTGCTTTCATTTTTCTTTTGCAGGTGGTGAGATGTTTAATTGTAGTTATGCAAGATGAACATTGTCAATTCAATAGTATTTCTGTGTTCCTATCTTGTTAAGCAGGAAGCTTAAGCTGTTACATAATGTCCATAAGATTCTCTATGTCTCTGAATTCTTGATTTTTAAAAAGTAAGTTTACACTTCTTTTCCGTAATCAGTTATGTAGAGGCAGTCACTTGAGAGTAGTTGATATATACTAAGTAATGTGCAATATATTACTTGTCAGTTTTATATGAGAATTCGTACATACACCCAAGCACTTTCATATACGCCAATAAACATATCTATTTAGGTTTTATGTGTATTCACATCTATCCATCATCAAATTAACATTCAGCTCTAACAATACTGTGATTTTAACGTTGCAAAATTAACATTTCTCTTTTTTTAGGACATAATTGAAGAAAAGTTCACAATTCTATTTATCATTCTCTTTTCTTCTCTAGTTCCAGATTTTGAAACACATATTTGTCTCAAATAAATTTTTATATCAGAAATATCTTCCCTGATAAAGCTAAGTATTCAATGCTTCTCCATTTTCCTGTGAATTTGTGTGTACTGATAATTTGCTTTGCATCATATAGACTTGTGCTTCAATTTTATTTTGCACAAACTTTTTGAAGTACCACATGGTGCTAAGAAAGTTGGGTGTTCAGTATGTATTCCTTAGTCTGAATTTTTTGAGCTCTGACTATGTAGTTTTAGGCAAGTATTTTCTCCACAACCTCTTTTCATCTAGAATCTAAAATATGGATGTGTCTCATTTTCAGTGTTGATGATAATGCCTGTCACACTTGCCTTTGACCTCAGAGGAACAATTTCATGTTTGTGTTCAGTGCCAGCAAGAGAGTTAGATAGACTGACCTAGTTTTATAAGAAAGGAACAACATCTAGGCTGAGTCATAACTAGAAAATATTTCCCAAGGTACAGAAATTATCTATTATGTATGTAATTGTTTTATTCTGGATGTAAACATTTCTGCTGACTATAGCACTTGGCTGATGCTGTATAACTGACCCCTGGACATTTCTGTGCACACTTGTTTATCATGGTTCTGTATTTTATGAATGCATTCCTTAATCTGATGTAGCAGATTTTCATAGCCATTAATTGGAAAGAAGTAAACAACAAGAAATAAATTCTATATACTTTTTAAAAAGATGATAACATTATATGCAATTTTTATTGCTTTAGGATTAGAGTACATACATTTTAGAAAGCATGAATGTAACATTTCTTTCATTTGGGCTTGTGATTAAATCAGTGCTATTTAGTTCAATTTCATTTGTGAAGTTCAAAATCATAAATGGTTTTTAAAAAGGTAAAAATATCTCAAAGTCTTTTCATATTCTTTGATAATATGACTTCTGGAAATTTTTAGTTTTCTAATGGTGACCTCTGTGATTGTAAGTACTCTTTGTTCCTGCATTTTTCCATTTATCAAAATCAAAACTCCACAGTGTCCCACAGTTACCAAAATCCCACAATTCAGATTTAGGAGTAGGGTGATACTTGCCACCCTGCCTCCCTATTGCCCAAATTCTTCAGTCACCCTGATCTTTCTTATTTCTTTCTTGTTTCTAAATTCTAGTCACATAGAATCTCTTTACTCTTCAGTAAGAAGGAGACAAACAGCTGGCTCAGGCAATTTTGCCTTTCCACTTTTCCCATTTAAAGAATTATGTTTTATTTTGGTTTTTATTTTTACCTCTCATAAGCCTGAATACTATTTTCAAGTTTTGATCCCTCACATTTAGCATTTATATCCTCACTTCAAATGAATTCTACCGTATCTCTCACCTCTTCTCTCCTTCTCAGCTTGAAAAACACATTATTTTCTGTACAATGACAGTATTTATAAAGTTTATAGTCAGTAAACTAAATCCAGCTATTCCATGCCTTATTTTTAATTTATTCTAATAGAGGGTCCTAACCATTATGCTTTCCAACATAGTGATGTCAACATAGCTTCCCAGACACCTGCATCATTGGGCCTGTAGAAAAAAAAAATAATTTGATTCCCTCTAAAACTAACTTTTTTGAAGGGTATTTGAAAACTAGACTTTTGACTTTTTTTTTCCAGCTTTGCCTTAAGTTTGCATCAGCATCTGATTGTCCTTGATAGGTTCATCACAGTTGTGAAGGAAAGGGTCTCCTTAATAAAGGGTGTTTTCCCATCATAGGGACTAGAATTCCAAAACGAGAAAGAAGTAACAAGGAAAGTGGCTGAAGAATTTGGGCAAGAGGAAGGGTAAGGTGGCAAGCAGCGTTATACTCCTAAATCCGTACTGTGAGATGCATGAAACTTATTGAATTTATATTAACAAAATAAGTTACAGAAATGGAATAGATGCATTTGAAAGCAACTAAGAGAAGGTTTTAAGTGCCTTCACTAAAAAAAGTCAATAACTCTGTGAAGTGATGTATGTTTTACATGCATCAGTGTATCACGTAGAACACTATAAATATATCAAATTTAATTTTCCAATATGATACTTCAGTACAAAGGGGACAAGTCTTCATGTTCCTAGAATTGTATCTATGCGCTATATTAAATACATTCTCTTTATCTTAATAAAATAATAATTTAAAAAAATGTCAGTTGTATTGCTATTGGATGTTTTTTTGAAGTGGTTCTGTTAATTGGATGTTGGATCTGTGGTAGAGTTCTGTGTAGACACGAGATTTCATGAAGCCTTGTGAGAGCAGAAATGGACAAGCTAACAAGTTTCATTCTTAAATGGTTGGCATGTTGGCTCTGGAGTGATCATTTGTACCCAGAAGGTGATGATCTAGCATCTCTAACGAGTCTCTTCTGCAACATGGGTTTTAAGCAATAAGTAATTTCATTACTGGTTATTGCCTTTGCCTTACCATCCACTCCTGCTTTCCAAGTATTAATATTATGCAGGAGGAACCATGATCCACAAAGCTGTAAAAGTTAGCTATTTACATGTTTGGTTGATTATGCATTTACTTATTTAACTTTAAATATGTCTCCTGGGTTTTTGTTTTTTTGCATCTTCTGTTGGAATTTGATTTATAAGGATTTAGTAGATCAGAAAATGAGTTAAATAACGATGTTATGTTAATGGGTAACACACCATTTGTGTGTCTTACATTTGATCTTTGATAAAATAATCCAGTGCTATAAATTGCATTACTGATGAATTAGGACATTTGGATGGACAGCATATTCCCAGGAAACAACTTTTGGTTTACTTTCCTGAGTGGTATAGAAACTTTCAATAGTGCAGAAATAAATGTTTCAGATCCTTAAGTTGCTAGAAACTCCACTTGAAATTTTAAGAATGGCTTCAGCATTTTTTTTTTTATTATATCTCAGAGAAACCTTGTTCTCTGGCAAGAGTTGCATCTATGGTGAGTCTAACTTCAATGCATTTAATGAGAGATAGCTTTTTTCTGAGTTATCAGAAGTTTATTAGTGGAAATTTAATAACTACACATTGAGTTCATTTAAAAATATTTTTATTTTTATTAAGATGTATGTGTATCTTTGTATTTTATACATGTTTTTCTCTGATGTGAAGGGTATGTCTCTAGATAAATTTCCTTTATGGTTAACGCTTCCCAACTCCAGACAGGACACATTCTTCTAAAAAAGAATGTACAACCAAATAAAGTAGCAAAGAATTTTGCACAAAGGGCAATTTCATACTTTTATATTTCTACTTAAATTAAAGCTAGGAATATACCCAAGGCTAAAATCTATTATTCTAAAAGATCTGCCAAACAAAGTAAGGTGTTAAAAATGATTTCCTATGTGGAAAATGAAGTTTGACATTTACAACAAAGTTTATAGCAATGATGTGCTTCAATATGGGGACTTTATATATTTTGCTTAATGCTTTCAAAATCCCTTAATTCTAATAAATTCAAATGTGTTTAAAGAAGTAAGAGTCTCATTCTTTCACTATTTTCACTTTCTGTAATGCTTAGCTTCTTCTAGATATCATCCAACTACTTTGGACGGAATTTAGATTCTGAAGCAAATATGTGAAGATATAATGCCTCTTATGAACTTCAATATATTGAGCAAAATAAATGAGTTGAACATACGAAATTTTCTATAGTAACTGTTTCTATTAGCATACTATTTTTATTAACCAAGAAGACATACAAATTCTAGTGCAGTATCTGAAAGATATATATTTTTAAAGATTTATTTTATTTTTATTGGACCATCAGATATACAGAGAGCAGGAGAGACAGAGAGGAAGATCTTCTGTCTGATGATTCACTCCCAAAGGGGCTGAAACCGCCAGAGCTGAGCCAATCCAAAGCCAGGAGCCAGGAACCAGGAGCCAGGAGCCAGGGTCCCAAGGCTTTAGGCTGTCCTTGACTGCTTTCCCAGGCCACAAGCAGCGAGCTGAATGGCAAGAGGGGCCACTGGGATTAGGACCCATGCCCACATGGGATTCTGGCACATTCAAGACGAGGACTTTAGCTGCTAGGCTACCATATTGGGCCCTGAAATATATGTTTTAAGTGCTCAATCTGTAATCTCATGCTACTATATGAAAAATAATTTAAATCACAGAAATGCAAAAAGATGCAAAGAGAAATTTTGTTCCATCTAGTCATGTCATTGTTTTAGAGTCAGGCAAAGTAAGTTTATTCACAAATCATTTATTGAACCAAACTGCCAACAAGTCAATAATGCTTTAAAAATGAAAATATTGTACCATGTTTCCTGGGACTGTATCCCTAAGTAATAAGCTGCAAAAAATTATATGCATTGACCTTAGATTGAAAGCTTTCTTGCGGTAAGAATGTATGGAAGGGAGTAAGAGGTTAGCTACAGTTTAAATTCTTCCAGTTACGACATAAGTATTCTCTGCTGCGTCGGGTGGAAACAGCATCTTGTACCACTGTTCTTCACTCCAGTAAGTTTCCGTAGTTCTCCCAAACAAATAGAAGTATAATAATGAGTCTTATTTTTGTACCACACACCCCAATAGCAATGATATCAAACATGAAGTATTTCTTGTTTGTTTGATGTACCTTTCAAGAATATATATAAATAAATGTTCTGTTAAGTATAAGAGGAACATTTATTTGAACTGCATGGATAAAATGTAATTTAAACGTAAATTTTCTTGAGCTAAATGATCAGTAGGTTTTCAAGCGTGTAATGAAACTGCATCTCTGTCTTCATTTTATGATTAATACATAAGCTACAGCTTAAATATTTAAACCAAGGGTACACTTGTTTGTCTATGAACTGAATAGTTCAGTGGATTTTTTCAGTCCGGTATGTTTTTCAAGAAGCAAAACAAAATGTTTCAAAGTACTCAAATTCCACATTGTGAAAGAAACTTCATTTAAATTCAATGCAAAATAATTTCCACTTTATAAAGCAGACAGTTCTTTTCAGTTTTGTTTCAGTCGAAATAGAAAAAGGAAATCATTTTTTTTTAATGTGGATAGTGTAAACCATGATGCTTCAAAAGGAAAAGGTTTGAAAAGTCAGCATCTGTAGATTCTTATAGATATGCTCAGGATGACGTCACAGTTTAACGTGGCAATGTCCAACATGTTTTCTGTCTTTCTTTTTTCCCTTTATCATAACAGGATACAATACTTTTAGACACAAAAGTCATATAGAATATGTCAATATCACTCAAAGTTGAAGCTGTAATTTTAGTGAAGTGCACACTGAGAAAATTCAAATTCAGATATATAGAAAATACAGTGTTAGGAACTACTAAGTAAAGAAAGAAATAATATAACAACACTGACTTTTTCCCCCAATTTTTCTAAGGAATTAATACATACACCAAAATGGATGATTGATTTAACTAAACTTTTTTTTTTAATAAATAATAAATAATATATTAGAAGACTATTTTGCAAATGCTCCGGTTGTATTAACTAAGTTTATTTGCATGGCTGTTAGGAATGAAATTAAGCAACTTCACGTAGTTTACCCCAATATTATATATGTAATTATAAAATATACCTTGCATCAGTCTATCTCCCATATTTTGCCTATAATTCACATCTTTTAGTTCACTAAATTGCTATGTAAGCAAACTAACACATTTGTAACAATTTTCTTTTTATTCTTCAGTGTGTAAATGGATGAGTTTAAATTAGATTATTTCAGTAGATAATAATACAAATTTAAATTGTTTCAATTATTACTGAGACACACACTTCTATAGTTATAAAATGTAATTAGAGATGTTGTAATATAGTTTATTACATGACTATATTCTTGGGTACTGTCACTTATTTATGATGAAGTTACATGAACATAATTTAGCTAAATCAATGTAATATTTTAATTTTCTTATGTTTTAGTGTTTATATGCAAGCAAACCCCTTTATTAATAGTAAACATTTATTCAAATATAGTAGATGTTTGGTAGATATAGTAAATATATCTGTATGTATATCTATGCTATATCTACAGTATATATATATATAGTATATATAGTATTATATAGTAGATACATAGTAGGTATCTATATAGTAGATGTAGTAGATATTTAGAAATAGTAGATATTTGCATCAATATATATACATTTTTGTACCACTAATTATGCTACCTATATTATGAAGATGTTCTGTCAGTGTGCTCTATATAATATGCAAGAATCCCATCACAACTCAATTAGTTTAATTCTATGACTTATTTAAATCTGTCATAAGGAAGCAGATAATTGTGGTACAGAAGGAAAAAAAGACACTTGATACACCTGCAGTCCGAAATTCTGACTGAATTCAAGGACAAAGCTTCTGCTTCCAATCCAATATTCCTTGTTTTCTACTTGGTACTTGTTAAATTCTTTACCTAATGGAGTGTTAATCCTATGGTTGTAAAGTGAAATGAAACTATGTCGTTGTAAAGATAAAATAAATATGAGGAATGAGGTGGGTGGGGAACACAGGCAGAAATAGGATATGGTAAGAAATACCACTTTGCATCTAAATCTGTACCGTGAAGTACATGAAATTGTCCAATTTATGTAAATAACTTTGCTTAAGAAAAGGCCAACTTGTTCATTTCCAACTTTCTCAGAAAGTGTTGAAAAGTAATAGAATTGTACACTTTTGTGTTTGGATGCTTTTATTGCAAATACTGTTGGTTTCACAATGAAATTTGCTCTATTTATCTCTGTTGATTATTTTTTTCCTAATGTACTTTCGACATTTTGTTCTTATTCTCGATGTTGGTAATGAGTATAAACGGAAACTTCATCTATCTCTGCACTTATATGCATTTCTTGGTATGTGTATTAAATTTCAATAAAATGTGTAAAATGAATTAAAGCTAGCAAAGATATAAGAAAAACAAAAATAATGTCATCAAATTCAAAACAGGAAAGAAAAATCTACCTTCTGTAAATAACACATACAAACTCTAATTATGATTCCCATACCACTGTTTACAGGGTGTCCTGAGAAAATACACTTGAGCAAGAGAGAGGGAGAAAGTGAGTCTTTAGGTAATGAACGCACATAGTGGCAATGCAAGGTCTCCATAAGAGTGACACGGAGCAGGAACCACAAAGGAACTTATCAAGACAGGAAACACATCTAGGAGAATCAAATAGCTTACAGGTTACCTACAGATTTTTTTTTAAAGTTTGGGATTCCTTGAATGTAAAAAACTTTAAAATTAAAACCATTTAGAAAATTTGAAAATTCATTATCAGTAATAAATTTATTATATAGGGTCTGGGGTCAGACACAAAGTCCCTTGATGACTCCAAAAGTTCCCTCCTAGAATAGCTGCCCTGGACTCATTGAAAGGGAGCTGACCAATCAGAAGATAACAGATAGCATTATCTCAAACTTGGTCATCACTGCTACTTAAGGAACACATGGCTCAGTCTGTGCATCACTTCAGCAACCCACTGCCTTGTGCACCAAGGAACCTCACCCGGGAGCAGAGCCCAATAAAAGCCTGATTTTATCATAATTCATTGTTTCAGTTTGGTTTTTATTATAACAGAAAAGTTGGTATATTTCTCATGATAAAAAATTATGTAAAATGTCATTTTCAAAGACAAAGCAAAGCTTTGCTAGGTACGTTATCCCGGGCCAACAATTTTTTGCTGTTAGTATCTAGAATATGTCACTCCATTCTCTTCCGGCCTGTAGGGTTTCCTGTGAGAGGTCTCCTGTGAGTTTAATTGGCATTCATTTATATGTCAATTGATTTTTTTTTCACATGCCCATTTAAAGATCTTTTCCTTATGTTTGGTTGAAAAGAGCTTGATTATCATGTGTCCTGGTGAAGATCACTTTTGATCAAGCCAGTTGGGGGTTCTGTGCCCCTCCTGGATGTTGTTTCCCAATTTTTTCTCTAGATTTGGGAAATTTTTCCTTATTATTTCATTAAATACATTTTTAAACCCAGCTTCTCTTTCTGCACATTCTGGGACTCACATAACTCTTAGATCATATAATAGCATCATTTTCTTCAAGAAAATGATTTTTCTTTATCATTTCTTCAGTGACACATTAGTCATTCAGTAACATGTTATTTAACTTCATGGTGTTGTTAATTTCTTTTTTTTCCCTTCCTGTTGTTGATTATGTTTTGTGCCTTTTCATTTAAGAGGATGTATAGTAACTGTGTAATGGAGACTATCATATCTAACAGCATGTTATTTAACTTCATGGCATTGTAAATTTCTATTTTTCTTTCTGTTGTTGATTTTGTATTGTGGCTTCTTGGATAGTAACTATCATATCCAGATATGAGGATACAATGTGGTATGCATCTTTACTTCCAGACAAAGATGGACTCCCAATGAAACTGCTTACCATATATTGACAATAGGATGTGAACTCTCTACCATTGTCCATGTCCGCAGTGATGTGTATGAAGAAATATGCTATAGTAATGTTATAGGGGAACTCAATGAGTGTGGGGGGGATTGGGGAAAGGGTAAGGGAAATTCCAGGACCTATGAAACTGTATCATAAAATGATAATAATAAAAATGAAGTAAAACATATCATCAGTGGGATCAGCATGGTAGTCTAGCAGCTGAAGTCCTCACCTAGCACTTGCTGGAATTCTGTATGGGAGTTGGTTCTAATTCCAACAGTCCCATTTGCCATCCAGCTCCCTGCCTGTGGCCTGGGAAAGCAGACAAGGACAGTCCAAAGCCTTTGGGTCCTGCACCTGTTTAATAGACCTGAAGAGGCTCCTGGCTCCTGGCATCAGATTGGCTCAGCTCTGGCTGTTGCAGATGCTTGGTTTGCGAAACAACCAATGGAAGATCATCCTCTCTGTCTCTCCTCCTCTGTGTATATATGGCTTTACAATTAACAGAAAATGTTTAAACAAAAAATGTCATCAGTGATAGATACATGAAGGAACTAGTACAAAAGACTGAACCTGACATCCCCTTTGAAAGGAAACTTTGGAAAACAGTTTTAGACAATGCAACCCTGCATTTAGTCAATAAAATCATACAGCATATAAGTCTAGCCAAAGGCATCAAAGTGTAAATATGGCATCAGATTCCATTAGGTATAAAATTATTTTGCTGAAGTTAGTAATGGAACAGTTAAGCCCTATAAATTAATAAGTTAGTGAACTCAGATTTTACTGTAGAAATCCTTTTTTTTTCTGTGAAACAAGGGGTATATTGAGTAAAAATTTTCACTAGATGTAAATCAAAGACTTGCAAAGTAGATTTCAAGATGTGAGCATGAGGAAAATGTGAGGGTTCTTTCAGATGAAAGCTGTCTTCTGATTTTATCACTGCAAGCAGCATTTCATTATTAAGAATTGTTTCCATCATTGTAACTATGAAACTTGAACTTATCTTTGCTCCTATTGCCTTGAGAGGTAGTGATCTGGAATATACACGAATTCTCTCAAATCCTATCACTGTGGACAAAGTCAGAAATCGCAAATGTGGTCACACAGGGTAGTTTTGAAGGCTTATATCATTAACTTTTCCTGCAAAATTTCTGTCCTACATGGATTTCCTTTCATTTGCAATTGCTATCAGACACATTCTTTGGAGGATTCTCAGCTTCTCAAAGCTTATCTCAATATACTTTGTGAAAGAAATATCTTCATGGCTGCATGGAAATTTATTAAATTTATTAAATTTCTAGTAACTCCTGATTGTAGGTTTCTATTCCTGAGTACTACAACACCGGAAAGCACCTGAAATAGTCTTTATCAACATTTTATCTTAAGGTTATTTGAAACAGAATACATACACACAAGGGCACACACACAAACACACACACGGGGGGGGGGGAGAGAGAGAGAGAGAATTGTTTGTGGGCCTTTCAACTCATTCTTCCTTCTCTTACAATTCTTATTATGAAAGTCTATCCTGAATCCAGTTTTCCTTTACAAAAATTACTACTGAATACCTCTGCATGCTTCTATACAATTGTGAGTTTATATTCAAGGCATACATTCACATAAACAAAATGTATATCTTCACAAAACTTCTATTTTGTGACATATCAGAAACATAAAATATAGGCAACTGGAAAGATTTGCTTCACAGCGCTGTCAAAATTTCCAAGTCTTTACCCTTGAAAGCATCCTTCAAAAACATGACTTCATGAGGATATTTTGGGCTTGATCCACAAAGGTGTCCTCTATGCAAAGTTGGACGAACTCCAGGAAGTTTATATGCTGTTGTTGGCACAATGTACGGATTTATATATCAT
The DNA here is from genome assembly GCF_017591425.1 of Ochotona curzoniae. Taxonomy (NCBI): domain Eukaryota; kingdom Metazoa; phylum Chordata; class Mammalia; order Lagomorpha; family Ochotonidae; genus Ochotona; species Ochotona curzoniae. Next base: position 15,830,349 of record NW_024466502.1, read on the forward strand.
GTTTTATTTTGACAGTATGCTGACATGGAGTTGAGCCAACACATAATCTTTCCACTGTGCATACGGTTCTGTCCCTGTGAGAGGCTGGAACACTATGCCTTTATGCTTGTGTCTCCCAAAGAAAAACCAAAAGAGAAGATTGGATAAGTTGCAAGCTTTATTTCAAATTTTTTTCACAGCAGAGTGGAACTCTTATTATTCTGGGTCTCCCGGTTCAACGCTGGGCAGTCAAGCCTGACTTCAGTATGGTTCCTGGTGAGACTGAACTCTGGAACAATACAGACTTTTCTTTCATTTCACTTCCCCCCTCCCATGGTTGGTTTGCTCTGATTGTCAGCCCACTTCAGTAACATGAAGATTGGAAATCATTTCCCACAAGCCATTCACTGTAAATGCTCAGTTATTAAGTTAGAAAATACTGATTTAAAATTTACAAGAAACATCTTGCTTCTCACTATTCTAATCAATTTCCTAAATAGACTTATTTACATAAAAATAAGCATTTTATATATAAAGACTTTTTGCAATATAATCCATAGTAAACGCATTTATTTCACATTCAGAAGTTCAATGATTTTTAAGGTGTTGATTTTAAAAAAAGATCAAGCATAGCATGCTAATAATAAGGACAACTAGGATTTGTGTAAATTTGGCAAAACTGAAATAATAAACACCACATTCACTATACATAGGCAGGTGTAATTGCTGTTCAATTATTTTGTCCCATAATAAAATTTGTATTTTAATAAAAATGAAATTGGATATAAATGGAAAGCACCATGCAAAATGACTTTCTTTTTATGAAGTAGCTTCTTTGGGTATGTTTAAACTTATCAAAGTACTATGCTCAACTCTCTTCAGAACTGAATTTCATTTCAGCATGATAAAAGTAATTTAGTGAAGTGATTATCATCACCAAAATCAAGGATTTTAGAATACATTTATCTTGTTTTATAAGAAAGTCAACTCTAGGTGTAATGATCTGAATGCTCAAATGTCTTATTTTTTCAAACTGTGCACTATGGCATAAGAGGAGAACTAAACGTGGATACAGATGAGTGTATTGATAACCGGGATAGCTTTGGTTACTTTGAACAAGTTATCTTCACAAAGCTAGTGCTAAGTTACAAGTATGTCAAGAGTTTGGATCAAATGAATTATGACAAATGACATTTTACTTTATGTCACCTCTGTCTAGATTGCCATTAAATGGCTGGGTATTTTGATGGAAAAGTTTGAACTCATGCAATTGTCTGTGGAATAAGATTCTAATTTGAACATTAGTGAGATTTGGGGTTGGTTAATTACTAGTTTAGGAGGCTTTCCAGTAAATGATTACATCCCTCTAATTCCAAGATACCAGAAGCATTAATAACCAAAATGAATGAATCTAAAATATAATCAAATGTCACCAAATGCTCCTGGAGGTAAACTTGCCTGTTTTTTTTTTTTTGAGCCTTTGCTATAGAATGAATGGGTCAACACATGTACATAGCTTAAGTGTACTAACCTCATCGTTTTTCAATACATTTGTTTAGTCTCTGATGTACGAAGGACATGTTTTGGGCATTATAAAGGAGGTTGATTTCTAAGACTCATCATTCTGTTTCAGAAAAAAATAAATGCATGTGGTCATCTGCTATTCAGAGGAAATGTACATTATTCATTGATAGCTTGTCAATGAACCTGTTAATAATTTCAAGGTATTCTGCTTAAACACTTCTTTGATTGACTGTTTAGTCCTTGATGACCTATTCAGTTTTAACAGCCTTGAGTCTATGGAGTCTACAATCATTGCTCTATATTCTTTCATTCTCTCCCTGAAATGTTAGTGCTTCTATAAAACCTAAAATTCAGCTCACATCAGGTTCTTTTCCATAGTACAGCATATTACATGTAAATACCTGTCATTAGAAAAAAAAAAAACCACAAATAAAATTAGAGGTGAAACAAAAACACCATAATAAACGGAAAGGTGATCTCTTCTCGCTGAATGGATCCCTTAATCATTATGTGGCATGCTTCTCTTTTAGAATTTTTCATGTCATGGTCTATGCTGTTTGATGTAAGAATGGCTATACCAGCTTGTTTTTCTTTTCCATTAGCCTGGAATACCTTTTTCCATCCTTTAAGTTTCTTCATATCTTTGTGAGATGTTTCCCCTGTAGGCAATAGATGGGATTTGTTTTTGATCCAGCTTGCAAATCTGCAATGCTTGATTGATTAGATTAATTCTTTTATGTTCAGGGTTAATATCAATAGGTAATAATTTAGTCCTGTCATATTGGGAATGGGTTGTTCATTCTTTTACTTAGTCTTCTTCTACTGTTTGATTAGGACACTCTCCATGTTTGCCTTTGGTTTTGCAATGTGCTAGTCCTTTTCTCTGCCAATAGAACAACTTTATTATTTGAATGGCTAGTCTGAAAAGGCAAATTCTCTGAGTTTTTTTTTACTGTGGAATAATTTTATTTCATTTTCAAAGACAAAGGTAATCTTTGCTGGGTAAGTTATTCTGGGTTGACAATTGTTTCTTTTTAGAATCTGGAATAAGTCAATCCATTCTCTTTTAGCCTGTTGAGTGTCCTCTGAGAGGTCAGCAGAAAGTGACTGTGGGTTCTCTATAGGTCAATGATTTTTTTCACTTATTCTTAAATGCATATTTAAGAATATTTTCCCTATATTCATCAGAAGAGAGCTCTCCTATCATGTGCCATGGTGAAGAAGTTTTGGCCAATCCTATTGGATTTCTGTGCCTCTCCTATATTTTATTTCCCAATTCTTTTTCCAAATTAGGGAAGTTTTCCTTTATTATGTCATTGAATATATCTTTGACCTGAGTTTCTCTTTCCATACTTTCTGGTACTCCCATACTGTTATAGCAGGCCTTTTAATACTGCCCCTTAATTCTTGAGTACTTTTCTAGTTTGATTCAGTTTTTCTAAGAGCCATTTGATTTTCCCCCCATTGTTGAAGAAAATTGTTTCAGTTTGCTAATCTGGCTAAAGGTTTGCTTTGCTCACCTTCTTAAAAAATGATTCTTTCTTGTTGCAATCTTTTGTTTTTTAGTTTCAATTCCATTTACTTTGGTTGTGAATTTTTATCATTTCTTTTTTCCCATTCATTTTTTCTTTTTAATAAGTACTTGAGACATATTATTAGATCATTTATTTGAGATATCTCAAATTTTTGTAAGTAACTGATGTTATAGATTTTTCTTTCAACACTGTTTTTGCTACATCTCATGGGTTTTATACTTCTATTTTTATTTCTTCAAATATTTTTTTTCAATTTCTTTACTGACACTTAGCTCATACAGTCACATCAATTTCTTCAAGAAAGACTTTGATTTTCTTTTACATTTCTTCAGCAGCACATTTCTATTCAATAGCATGTTATTTAACTTCATGCTGTACATTTTCTATTTTTCTTCCTGTTGTTGATCTTGTATTATGACTTTTCATTTAAGGGGATGTATGGTAACTGTGTAATTGAGGCTGCTATATTCAGATGTGAGGATAAAATGCAGTAGGCATCTCTACTTCCAAATCAAAGATGAACTACCAGTGAACTTATTAAATATAACTTGACAACAGGATGCTGGACTCCCTGTATTGCCCATACCTACAATAACAGAATATACTTAAATAGTAGAATGATAGACTTATGACTGTTTATGAAAGACTATATGCTTATAATATAAAGAAAATCAGTGTGTGTGTGGAGGGAGGGAATATGGGTAGGGTGAGGGAATTGGTCAGAACTGTTCCATGAAATAATAAAATAAAAAAGTCTGTCTTGAGTATTTTAAGTCAGCTTTGTTTAACTTTAACATACTATAAAAACTAGAAAATTGACATTTGTGCAATCTCCAAAGGATAATTTCGTTCACCAATTTTACTTGCACTGTGTGTGTGTGTGTGTGTGTGTGTGTGTGTGTGTGTGTGTGTGTGTGTTTGAAGTTTAAGGCCATTTTATCCCCAATCTAAGTGCATGTAATCAATAGTACAATGAAGAAAGAGACATTTTTCACAAATTATTTCTTGCTTTATAGCTTGTCATTTTCCAACAATCATTCTAACCTCATTGCTGAAAAACTGTCATTTAAAGAATGCATATATATATAATATATATGTGTGTGCGTGTATAAATATATACATAGTGTGTGTGATTATACAATACACACAAACACGATCTCCTTTGAAAAAGATTTACTTTTTTTTTTTTGAAAGACAGACTTACAATAACGATGGCCAAGAGAAAGAGAGTGAGGGAGATAAAGGGAGAGAAAGAATCTCCCATTGTTTGGTTCATACCTAAATGATCTCGATAACCCCAGTCAGGGCTAGGCCAAAACCAGGAGCTGAAAACTCCTTTCATGCAGATGGCAGGTTCCCACGCGCATTAGGGAAAAGGGGATATTAATGAAAGTAGACAGTGACGACTCCTGCCTGCCACCAATGAACTTTCTTGTTCCAACAGAAGCAGTATGCTACTCTTGCTATAGCAGCCCTAGAATTCCCTTGAGATCTAATCCAGGATATTGCATGTAAAATTATTTTCCTTCTCTTTTTGCTGAGCAGTGTTTTGTAATATGAATTTATAAGTTTGCTTCAACACCAAACCACTGAAAAACATTTTGGTTGTTTTCACAGCAAAAGTACTATAAAGCTCACCTGCGTGTTTTTCTCCTAACACGTATTTCACTCTGCTTGGAGTAAAGGGTAAGAATGAGATTGCCTTGAAGTTTTCTAAATTTCTATGCATGAATATACTTTATGCAGTTCTTCATTTTTTCAACAAAGCATCATTAAAATATAAATACATTTTCATGTAATCATTGTTGAAATCCATGCATAATTTTTCCTAATAAGTACTTTCAATGCACTTTTGAAATACCATGTGCAATTAACAATCAGTTTGCCACATTTCAAAAATAAAAATAACAATAGCATTTTGTTTGAGAATGCATTAAATACGCAAAGGAAATTCGGAAGCATTGAGATTTATCATATTTAGCATTCCAGTATATGGGAATGATTGGCAATAATGTTTAGACTTGACTCTGATTTCCTTCTCTTTCTCCCCCTTCCCTTCCTTTTTTTGTTTTAACATGAAATAGAACATTTAAACATATCTTATGATGTATAATTTAGCTATTGAGTTCATATATTTGCCTATCTGGGAGGAAGGAGGGAGAGAGAAAGAGAGGAGACAGAAATGGCAGAGGTCACTCATCCATCTTCACTGCTGAAATGCTCACAACAGTTGGTTAGGCTGAATCCAGGAGGAAGTGACTGGATCCTGGTCTGCCAGGTGTGCAGCAGGAACTGCATAACTAACATCACCACAGTCTCCTAGGGTCTCATCTTAAGAACCAGCTTCAGGAGCCAGAGTCAACTCACTATTTGAAGTCATATTCTCTGATGTAGGTCACAGAGACCTAACCTCTGTATTACTACCAATTTTTACATCAATCTTTTATTAATATAAACAAATGGATTTTATGCATTTCATATGTACAATTCCACGAAGACAATCCAACATCTTTTCAAAGATTTTTAAGGAGAGTTGACAATACCTATAGCTATAAGGGCAGAAAAGAATGCTGCTACGATGAAACAAACAGAAGAAATATCTCTTGTTATTCCCCCATTCATCAAATTATATTATAAATAACTCTGTATCTCTAAGATGATAAGGAGAGATCAAAGTCATGGATAATCAAAATGTAGGAGGTAAAACAAGTTTCTGTCCTTTTCCAGAGAAGGTTTAAGTATTGCTTTTGCATTAATTGTAAAAACAGCAAGCAAGTGGAATAACCTAAGTTGTAAAATCACGTTCTTGTAATGTTTTCTCTTAACTGATTATTATTATGTAAAACTGGTTAATTCTGTACAGGTGCGTACATAGGAGATAAGGTAAAACTGTATATGTGTCGCAGATGAATATAGCATTGCTGGTGCTTGGGCTTCAGATGGGAAGAAACTAAAAGTAAAGGAAATCTTTGAAGTTTTCTATAGAGAAGAAAGATGTTTAGAATCCTTAAGATGAACAATGATTGCACAATTTAAAGTTGTACCCCTGAATAGGAAGTGCCAACATTGATATTTGTACCTGTAAATGTTAAGACCAGAATTTCTTGTTTCATGTTCCACTGCTAACAAAAAAGGACAGACAATGCAAGCGGCAAGGCAGAATATTCAAATAGAAATGTCATGATGAACTCATACTGTGGAAACAGACACCACACAATGCTGAACTCATGGATGAGAAATTCTGAACAAATTAGCAAGTCAAGACTGAAGCCCAAGAGAGAACAAAAACCTTGATGTTATACTTGAACACTCTTTCTCCTTTTCCTGTCTTCAATTTCACATAGTTTTCTCATCACATTTATAAGTATTTCTTGCTGTTTAGGAAGCGTGAAAGCAATAAGCTTTATGAATGCTTAAAGCCATGAGATGCACAAAATATGTATATAAGTTAAACTTTTAAATAATAATGAGAAATAGATGTTCATTATTTAAACTCTCTTTTAATAGGAAGTTATCCAAGTGACCAAAACAAAAATCCTGAAAATAAAAATCGTCTCAGTTTCTACACATCAGTATGTGTGCAGATTTGCCGTGTAATGAAGGAAATTATTTTATTTAGTATATTGTATAAGAAAAATGGTCACATGGATAAGTATATCAAAAAGGATGGTAGCAAGTGTTTTAGAAGCAATTCCAAAAGGCAATCTTCAGTGGACTTTTTAATGGAGTCATTGAAAAAGAAGCAGAAGACGGTTTTTGTTTAAAAGTTTCTCTTGTTAGAGCAAGAAAAGTGCTGGAGCAGAGTGAAGTCTTATTTTGAAAACAAAAGTTACAGAGCTAGGAGACAGTGAGCAGTGTTCCTCTGGTTAACTCCCGGGATGTCAACAACAACTAACACCAAGGACCAAGAGCTTCCTTTGGGTCTCCCCCATGGATGTCCACGGATCCAAACACTTGCACCATCTTATGCTTGTTTCCCCAAGACATTTGTGTAGTAGCATTGGGTGAAAATTGAAACAGCCACAACACGAACTAGTGTCCCTATGAGATGCCTGTGTCTCAGGCTTTGGTTTTACCTCCTCTTTTTCAATGCTTGCATCAAGAATACGTTCTTAACCAAAACGATTCTGCATGGGTAAAATGTCCAGCTAAAATTTAACTTTCACCACTATAGCAGACACTGTAAAGGTGTATTCCATTACAAAGTTACTTTTAACTGCTTTGTATAATGTTTAGTTCAATATCAGTTGAATAAACTCCCAGGTGATGAATCCTTTAAAAAAAATCATTTCTAAGAAAATAATACTAGTAATTTCAAAGAATTGATTTTTTTCTTTTCTGACACACTGGAAATTATAAAAAATCCTAAGTATCATTTTGTCTGTGCCTTTGTTGATGGTTAAATTGGATTTTCAATTATAGATAATGTATTGACCTAGATAATGATATATATGAAATCACTTTATTTTCAGTCTGTTTACAATAAGCATTATATATGAGAAATTTTATTGTTTCAATACATTTTTAAAGTAACCAAAAGTCTTATAAAGAAGGAAGCAACATAGAAGTAATATACTTAATTCAATGAAAACTAGCATGAGTCAGATCCTGCATTTTTTTTTTTTGTAAAGCCTGCTTCCTAGAAATATTTAGTTATGGAAAATAAAGGCTTTTAAATTGACCTATGACATGCCAAAAGAACAAGAATTATGTATTGATAAAAAGAAATATATATCTCTTTTGGGGCCGCTGATTGCCAGAGGACATCTGGCCTGGGTCCTTTGGTCCATGTATGCAGTGGGTGCTGGGTCAGGAGCCCTGGATGGGTTCTGGTGGGAACTGCATGGGCTTCCTGGCAGCTCATTTCTGTGGCCGTGGGGTTGTGGGGTACAGGCAAATGTACTTTGAGGAACTAAAATTTCTGCCGGTTTGCTCAAGAGCTGAGGGTAGTGACAGGTTGAGATAGGCATATCTAAGGAACCTTCTGACACTCATGGGTGACGGGATAGGCTACAGGGTTGGTCAGGCTGAAGTACCTGCAAGCACATCCAACAAAAGGGTGTGAGGTGAGCCACGTCACAAGTTCCACCAGCTCATATGTAGGCCAGGATGGAGGGGCAGACTATTCTGGGTAAGGACCTGGCACCCACTGGCACAAGTGAGATCTGGGTCTGGGGTGGTTCTGTTGGGGAACTTGGGAAACTCCCCTGGTGGTCCATAGCTCCCACTGACAGGCATGTGATTCAGGCCTGGGTGTTGGTCAGGCAGGGAAAAGTGGCTCCACCAGTTGGAAAGTGTATGGGCTGGTTCTGCAGGGGCTGAGGGGTGGAGTTGGCAGGGCCAAGCCAACCTTAACTTATTAGCATATTCCTGAGTGAGGGCTAGAGTGCAGCTCATGACAGGCTAGGTTATCACATATAGCAGTTTGCATGAGTCAGGAATGGGAATAGACTGTGCAGGGTCAAGTTGCAGCACCCCCCAGTGAGAGTTGGAACTAGCAGTGGGCCAGGACAGGACATGCTTCATCACCAGATGGCAAAGGCCAAGATGGGGATAAGCTATGCCAAGTTGGGTCAGAGCAATCACTGCCACAGGTAATATCCATGGCTGGGAACAAGCTTGCTTGGGGAGCTAAGGAGACACCAGGGCTGGGTTGTGGTTTCCACTTCAGCAAGAGAGCTGGAATGAGGGCAGAGACCTGGGCTGGACATGACTGCAGTATCCTTTGGCGTGAGAATGGACTGGGTCTGTGATATGCCAGACTGGGCTAGACTCCAGTGCCCACTGGTGCTCATGAGAGCCAGGATGGGTGTAGGATGGGCTGGGCTAGGTCTCAGATCCTGCTGAACTAAATGGGAACTCTGTACATTGACCAGGTATGGCTGGGCTGTGGTACCCAAGAGTAAAAATTGGAGTGGGACTGTGCTGGTGCGGGAAGACCAGTGTTCTTGCCAGGATAAGACGTGGACTAAGTAAGTCAGCCTGGGAAAAAGACACACTGGTGTGCACAAGATCTGCCACTGGAAGGTGACCTGATAGAGGAGCTTGGGGAACTCCTATGTCTGGACATAGTCCTTACAGGTGACCTCAGGAAGCAAGGCAGAGAGCAGCCCAAACCAGGCAGGCTTACATTACCTGCTGGCATATGTGTGGCTTAGGTTTAAGGGTGGGCCACGTTAAGCCAATTCATAATACCCACTGGCAAATCTGAGAAGCAGGATTGGTTGCAGGACAGGTCGGGTCAGGCTGGACCGCCAGCCGGTTCACAATAGGGATGGGACTGGGGGCTGGCTGGGTTGTGCTAGGCTGCACTACTCACCAGCAGGAGAGGAAATTGGGTGCAGACCAGACCAAGCCAGGTTACCCTGGCAAATGCCGAGGTGGGGCCATCCATGACAGTATAGGTCACAACATCTACCAATACACATGAGATCTGGAATAAGGGGTGTGAGCCTGGTGGCAGGTGGCATGGGTTCCTCTGCTTGACCACTGCTTCCACTTGTGAAAGTGAGAAATGAAACTTTGGGCAGACCAGGCTAGGTAGGGCTACAATATCCCTTGGCCTGAATGAGAACTGGGTTAGAAAGAGAGCTGGGCTGGGCTGATTCTATCCACTGCTGCATGCATGAGCAGACTAAGTGCAGTCTTGAGCTTTGCTATAGCAATGGCTGGTAAGTATGGGGAAGGGGCAAATCCTCTCAAGCTGGACTGCAGAACCACCTGGAGATTGCAAGATCCAGGAATGGGAGTGGGCCCATTAGGCAAACTATGGACAGCTCTCTGATGGGCTGTAACTCCCATTCATGAGCAAAAGAACCAGGACTGGGGACAGGCCTGGCCATTCAGGCCATGGCACTTGCCAGCATATGTATGGTCTGGACATGGGGGTTAGTTGAGTTGAACTAGGCTCTGAGCTGAATGGGATGTGGGATAGCCTGGATCAGTCTGCTGCACATAATGATATGCACAGGAAGCAGGGCTGGTGCCGTCTGGGTGGTAGTTTTGTTTCATGGGGAAGGTGGTCCCTCCAAATAAGTTGCAATTCTTGCTGGTGTGTGTGAAGAACAAGTGCTTTTTGGCTGGTTTCCTAGACTTCAGTATCCATTGGTTTGTGTAAGAGATGTGGCTGGAGACAGAACTGATCCAGTAGCTGTAATTACCAGCGTATGAGTAGGCTGATGTGATTGACAGACTGAGCCAAACTCCATATTGGCAAGTACACACGAGTCACCTCAGATGAGGTCTCTATGGGGATACCTCAACTGAACTGCTGGATTCAGAGCCTCAACCATGAGTAGAGTTGCAGGATTAGTGGACTGATGGTAGAATGCATGTGTCAGAACTGGGCTGCCTCACTTGGAAAAGACAGAGTAGTGAATGGTATGCCCACATGAACATGGAGGATATGGAAATTCATTGGGACTTGCCGAGGACATCTGGTACCATAGCAGAGGAAGGAGGGTAGAACAAATTGGACAACTACCCCAGCCAAGCATTGGCAGCAAATATCTGGGCAAATGGAGACTCTAAAATGGACTGTGTCAGGCAATGGACCATAGTAGGATTGTCTCATTCTAGGATCGGCGAGATCAACAGCATTCCAGAACTATGAAAACCACTTAAGCAGATCCACATCAGGAACATGGGATGATAGCAGGTGGTTGTTCCTCATCTCTGGGTACTAAGGCTGGATGTGGCTTCTCCCTTTGAATTCCTCCTTTCTCCAGATACAGGAGGAAGTAAGACAAAATTTGGAAACAATGGTGTCATCCAATTTCCCTTAACCTGGATCCTTGCCATCCTGATCAACTATGTAATTATCATTAAAAAGCATACAACATTTGTGAGGGTGAAATAATATTTGGTTTAGAAATTACAAAATAAACAGTTAAAAATTAAAAAAATTTTCAAAGCCCTGTCATCTGAAAAATAAACAATGATAAAAAATGTGCTTAGATAAGAATCACCAGAAATACTTATGGGATCTTCCTTTCATATGACTATTTTCATATTCTGTCTCTTGACAAAGAGAGAGAGAAAGGGTGCCAGAAGAGAAGAATTTTACAATGACTCAGAGGAAGCACAGGAAAAGAGATTTCTCTCTACTAATCTCATCATTGTAGTTCACTTGTTTGCATGTCACTTCTTCAGATAATATTAGCAGCTCAATATTACCTCAGAAGAGGAAGTAATATTGATTGCCTGATGTATACAAAGCAACATTTCCATATATCACATTTTTTTTAATTGTCCTGTGAGGTCATGGTATAAAGAACAGTGTGACAAAAGCAATGACCTGGTATTATTTGCTAGGTGATTGGAAATGCAAATTTGTAGGTCTTACCTGAGTTCTCAGAATCAAAATCTATGAAAGCTGAGGTAATACTTTATTGTTGTTATTGTTGTTTATTTATTTTTAAAAATACAGTTACAAAAGATGACAGAAAGAGATAGAGATCTTTCATCTTCTCGTTCACTCCACAAATGGCCACTATGGTCAGAGCTGAGCTATCCAGGAGCATCATCTTGGCCTTTCAGGAGGGTTCAAGGGGCCCGAAGATTTGGGCCATCCTCCACTGCTTTCCCAGGTACATTAACAGGAAGCTGGATAGAAAGTAGAGCAGCTGGGTCTTGAACTGGCATCCATATGGGATGCCAGCATTATAGGTAAAGGCTTAACCTACTATTACTGCACAGGGTGTTGGCTCCCTATTGTAATTCTTTCAAAACCAAACTTTGGAAAGTATTGGTTTACATCTCATATCACAGATAAGGAAAATGGTTAAGCATATTAAACAATCAGCGCACTTCTGTTCAGTTGGGAAGCTGCAGAACAGGAATGGATACAGCCTTGAGAAAACTACCTTTCAGCAGAAATTCTTGAATCATTAATTCACTAACTCATAAGTCATTGCTGCTGAGTACTCAGTCTTTTCAATTTCACCAGGTCTTTTTTCAATCTCACTAGCACATCGATATATTGACCGCCTTGCTTAATTCCTCACTGAATAACAACATGAACTTCACTTCCTTTGCTGTGAAGTTCAGATCCATGAGGGATCTCACAATCCAGATAAACTATTCCAGCAGCTTTTTTTTCTAATGTTCTGACCTCAGTTGTTTGATTTCTCTTCTATTACGTTTCATTGGTCAGAAACTCAATCAGACATTGCCATGATACCCAGGCAGCTTGGCAGTTCTGTGTGTACCTTGTATAGCTACAGCAGAGGGTCCAAGATGTCTGCCAAGTTCAATTGCAGCCCAGCAGTGTCAAATGTTATTCAAATTTCCCTCAATTTGGCTTTCCAGCATATTTCCACAGTGTCAGCTTTATAGTTTCTAAACTTTGAAGATGCTTTCTTTGCTATCTCCTGTCCTCCTAGACCCAGGTGCTGGAGGTATTCTACTAATAGCAAGGTTAAGGGACCCAAAGCACCTATTTAAAGGAGACTGTAGGAGGTTTTATTTTTAAAGGCTTAATTACTTTACTGGAAAGGTATTTTATAGAGAGACAAGGATAGAAAGAAGCAAAGATCTTCCATCGGCTAGTGCACTCCCCAGAGGTGTGCAATGAGCAGAGCTGGGCATATCCAAACCAGGATCTTAGAGATTCCTCTGGATCTTCTATGTGATTGCAGCAGCCCAAGAACCTGGGCCACCTTGGCTATTTTTCCAGTAGGGAGCTGATTGAGAAGTGCAATGACCAGGATTTGGACTGGCATCCCTGTGATTTGCCAGTACTGCAGTTGGAGGCTTATTCAAATATATCATGGCACCCAGCTCCTTAGATTTAGTAGTATTAAACCAAGTATGAAATAACAGGAAATGAAGATGTTTATGTGGTTGTGGATTGAGGTTTGTTGAACATTCAATGAACAGAATTTTGTGTATCGATTTCTGTGTTTTTATTAGCTCCCTGTTACTTGACAGATGTTTAAGATATCTTAAAAGGAAAGAATTATTTCAAATGGATAATTGCAAGAGTATGATCTTTAGGGCCCGGCGTGGTGGCGCAAGTGGTTAAAGGTCCTCGCCTTGCACGCCCGGGATCCCATATGGGCGCCAGTTCTAATCCCGGCAGCCCTGCTTCCCTTCCAGCTCCCTGCCTGTGGCCTGGGAAAGCAGTCGAGGACAGCCCAAAGCTTTGGGACCCTGCACCCGCGTGGGAGACCCGGAAGAGGCTCCTGGCTTCGGACTGGCATAGTATCGGCACTTGGGGAGTGAATCATCGGACGGAAAATAATAAAAATAAATCTAAAAAAAAAAAAAAGAGTATGATCTTTAATTCATATGAACCTAATTTTTTTTTCTAACACACTATGGATTGTCAACTGCAAATAAAGAATGAGTTCATGTTTGTAACTTATTTCTTTAGAGCTGAATAAATTACCATAATAATAAAAGGAAATTTTTCTTTAAATGATACTTTTCAAGAATTTAACTCATATCACTTGAATCAATATGTTCTTTCATTTCATAGTCTATTCATATCAATATCTGCATTTTGAACAAAACCTTGCCAAGCTTATGGCATGTTTTATAAAATGGTTTATTTTGTGAATATTGCAAATATGTTGTGATCTTTACATTTCAGGTAAACTACTTCTTCAATAAACTATTTATACTCCACAGATTTAAACAGTTTTAGTCTGAAACTGTCTGCATGCCAGCACAATATCCCAGAACCTACTTAATTTATAAATTATTCTCTGTTCACAAGATGAATAGTCTTCATACCACAGCTCCAAGTTTTCAATTGTAACGGTTAGAAAATTTGTTACAGATGATTTTTTGATTTTCTGCTTTTCACATCTAATAACATTAGATATTGCATCCAGATATTGAGCCACATCTTAGAAATCCACCCCCACCCCGTGAAACTTGCTTTATACCAAAGCTAGTCTACTCCACTTCTGTGCTTCTTTCCACACTAAGCAGAACGGCTCTGTCAGCCATCTTAGTGTCACATATGTTATAACTGCTATGTTCCTGTACCAGGGAAACCATCATGCCTCCCCAGAATCACTTGATTGAAAACCTGTTTCTTTAGCAATCTGTAGTTTCTAAAGATAATGAAATTTACATTCATATATCTGAAACTCATTTGGTAGTACTAAATAAATCAATAGGATAATATAAGAACATAAGAAATGTTCTGGTTTTTTTTTTAAACAATGATGCTCATATTTATTTTTTTGAAGACTATAATAGTCTCCTTTCAAATGGCATACTAATAGGAAAATAAAGTTTTCAAAACATATTTTGAGATTAAAAAAATGATGTTGAAAGAAGTCCATATGTGGCTTTCAAGAGTGTAATTGCCACGGAACAACCACCAGTGGCTTTTTGCTTAAAGTGTATATTGTAAAGATTCAGGTCACTATGGGATAGCAACTATCAGAACAGCCTTGATCTAGGAGTGCAGGTTTCTAAAAAGCATAGCTATGTAATTTTTTTTCTTTTTCAACAAAGCAGGGTCAAATTGCAGTGTAATAACAAGGTGTGGAGATATCCCTGAGGGGAGTCTCACCGAGGGCTACGGGGTCAAGAGTTATAAGAAGCAACAGACGACTTCAATTCCTGCTAGACTCTTAGAGGGAAGCATGTGCAGAGATTGCATAGCATAAAAAGACTTTATCCCCCTAATGCAACAATTTTTGAGATGAACTGGCAGGAGTTTATGAAAAGTAAATGAACGAAAAACACTGGAGTTTTCCAACACGTTTGCTTTCCCTATAACTTTGGTCACTGACCCATACAATACAATAGCTTTTATTCTTTGAATATTTTTCCCATTACCTTTCGTATTGCAGACAGTTCCTAATTCAGCTAAGCAAATTTTTACTGTGAGCAACTTGTGTATAGTCTGAAAGTTATCAGAGATGGAATAAGAAATGCTATTTCCATCTGTAGCAACATTTATCACACTAGTATCCTGAGGTTTAAATATTTTATGAGAAATTATAGATAATACCTAACCTGATTCCTTTAAAAGTTTTTCAGAGCATTTCCCTTCCTTCCATCCTTCATTCCTTTCCTCTCTCTCTATTTTTTTTGAGATGACTTGTCCTAATTTCCATTATAGACAAAGCCTTGTACTCTACAAAGTAAAGGGTTAAACAAGAAGAAAAGGAAAAAGATCAAAGTTCAGAGGGAATACGACAAGGATGTGTAAGCAATAATCAAATAAAGTGTGCAATTCACCTGTGTATAACAAATTTTAAAATGATCACATATCTTTATAATTATAGAATATAGTATATGCTTGGCAAATATATAAAGCAAGTATTTGTATTAATAGTGGTACACGCAGACATTCTCTAGGCTTTTTTTCTTTTTAATTGCAGCTTCGACATATAAAGAAGAACATTTGGTATTTATCTGATTGTGTCTGATGTCCTCCAATCACGTCCTGGGCACATTTGATGAAACGTGTTGAATGTCACTCCTTTTGTAGCTGGGTACCATCCCAGTGTGTCTGTGTGTGTAACTACATATTCTATATCCACTTCTAGTTTGGCTCTTTGCCCTTTTTGAATAGTATTCCTATAAATATAACTTTACATATCTCTGATTCATTGTGTTCATGGATTTGGGAACATGCAAGAGTGGAATTGCTGGATCATATGGCAAGTCTGTTTATACTTTAAGACAACTGCAAATCGTTTTCCACAGCAGCAATATCAATTACATACCCACCCACAGTGCTAAAGAGTTATTCTATCTACACATTCATACATTTGTTATTCCTATCCTTTGAAAAATAGTCATTCTGATTGGGATATAGTGATATCCCATTTTGGCTTTGATTTGCATTTCCCTCATTCCTAGGGATATTAAGCCTTTCTCCATATATTTCTTGAACATCTGTATTTCTTCTTTTTTATCTGTCTATCCGTAATGTTTGTCCATTTTTTGCATGGGATATTATTTTTGCTGTTATTATTTATTATTATTTTGTGATTGATTTTTTTGAGTTGGTGATACTTTTTGGATATTGATCATTTGATGTATAAGTAGCTTGCAATTCTTACTGCTTTTACCATTGTATTTGATGTCTTCTTTCTCTATTCATTGTATCCTTTGCTGTGTGGAAACCTCCCGGTTCGATTCAGCGCCATTGATGTAATTTTTCTTTGTGAAATATGTTTTAGGGGATTGTATCCAAGCAATCATCACCCTTGCTAATGTCTTAAACTGTTTCTGTGCTTCTAGCAACTTCACTACCTGAACTCCTCAGCTGAGCTTTTTGGTTCATCCTGTGTTTTGTCTATGATGAAAGGTAGCGGTTTAATTTCATTGTTGTACATCTGTGCGTTCAGGTTTGTCAGCACCATTTAATAAAGGAAGAGTTACAGAGCATGAGAAAAAGAAAGAAAGAAAATGAATCTTCAGTCCTCTGGGCTAGTTGCCCAGTGACCTCAACAGCTTGAGTTGAACCTGGCCAAACCCAATAACTCAGAGCTTCACCTATGTGTTTCACATAGGTGTTGAGCCCCAAGCTCATGGGCAGACTTTGGTCTGTTTCCTAAGTGTTTTAGCAGGAAGCTGGATTGAAGTGGAGAACCTGGGAGTAGAAACAGCACCCATATGGGATGCCAGCACTACAGGTAAAGGCTCATAACGCTACAACCCAATGGCAGTTCTAGATAATAAAAATATGTTAATATTATTTTTTCTTTTCTTTCCTTTATATTTTATTATTATTTATTATTATTATCATCATAGGCTCCTGGCATTTCCCTTATCCCCTTCCAAATCCCCCCCCACCTAGTTCCTCTATACCATTACTAAAATATAGTTCTTCATACACAGTCATATGTCCATATTCGCGGACATGGACAATGGCAGAGTGTCCAGCATCCTATTTCAAGATATAGTGAACAGTTTCATTGTGAGTCCATCTTTGTCTGACAGTAGAAAAGCATATTACATTGTATCCTATCATCACATCTGGATGTTAGTCTCCATTTTACAGCTACTGTAAAATGAAAAGTCATAATACAAAATCAACAATAAAGAGAAAAATAGAAATTTACAATGCCATGCAGTTAAATGACATGTTACTAGATATGACAGTCTCCATCACACAGCTACTATACATCCCCTTAAATGAAAAGCCACAAAACAAAATCAATATCAGGGAGAAAAAAGAAATTAACAACACCATGAGGTTAAATAACATGCTACAAAATGCTTAACATGTAGAATTGAAAATCAAGAACCTTCTTGAAGAAAATGATGCTGCTGTATGACCTATGAGTCATTGAATGATTTAATCAGAAGAAAGTGTTTTGAAGAAATGAAACAGAAAACAACAAAATCCATGCAGTATAGTTTCTGCTGATATTTGTTGGTGAAGTGTGTCTCTTCTAGACAATAAATAGATGTTGATTTGTTTTTTAATCCAGTCTATTAATCTATGACATTTGATTGAGCTTAAGCCATTTACATTCATGGTTTAATATGTATGGGTAGTACTTCATTCTGTCATTTTAGGAATGGATTGTTCATTGGTTTAGTCTTCTGTTGTCATTGTAGTGTGATGTTCTTTCCATTTGCCTTTGGTTTTGATAGGTGCTATTCCTCTTCTCTGTCAAGAGAACATCTTGAAGTATCATTTGTAGGGCAGGTTTGGAAGAGGCAAATTCTTTTACTTTTTCTTTACTGTGGAAGAATTTTATTTCATTTTCAAATATGAAAGAAAGCTTTGCTGGATATGTTATCCTAGGCCAACAATTTTTTTCTTTTAGAATCTGGAATATGTCACTCCATTTTGTTCTTGCCTGTAGAGTTTCCTGAGAGAGATCTCCTGTGAGTTTAATTGGCATTCCTTTTACATGTCAATTGACTTTTTTCACGTGCACATTTAAGGATCTTTTTCTTATGTCCAATTAAAGAGAACTTGATGATCATGTGTCTTGGTGAAGATTGCTTTTGATCAAGCCTGTTGGGAGTTCTGTGCCCCTCCTGGATCTTGTTTCCCAATTCTTTCTCTAAATTAGGGAAATTTTCCTTTATTATTTCATTAGATACATTTGCAAACTCAGCTTCTCTTTCTGCACATTCTGGGACTCCCATAACTCTTATGTTAGGCCTCTTAATAATGTCTTTCAATTCTTGAATACTTTTTTTTTTTTTTTTGGCCTGATCCAGCTCTGCTTCCAGGTTTTTGTTGGTTTCCCCCTGATGATAGGAAATATCTTCCAATTCTGAGATTCTTTGTTCTGCTTGCTTCATTCTATTTTGGAGACTCTCCATTGTACTTTTAATTTGCTCTATTGTGTTCTTAATTTTTGATATATCAGCCTTGATTTGTTTTATTGCTTCTTTAAATTCTTTTAACTCTTATATGTGTTTCTCATTTTTGATCAGAAGCTTTAAAATGAGTCTTATGAATTCTGTATGCCCCATTTTCTCAATGTCTTCCTCAGTTAACTCTGAGATTGGCATAGGGTTTTGATCCTTTGCAGGGGAGTTTTTGGTAATATTCATCGTGCCTTTGTCTCTTCTTTTGCTCTTGGTCATTGTACTTCTGGTTAGCAGAGTTTTCTCCTTGGGACAGGGTTCTAAGCTGTGTCACCAACAGGTCTACAATGTGATTTTACTTATTGTAGTTGGTACACAACTTTTTGCTTGCAGCCACTTGTGCCACAACCTCCAGCGAGTTGCAGGTCTGGGTTCTTATGTTAGATTTCCACCGTGGTCTCCACAGCTCCAGCTCCTGGCTCACCACTCTGCTCCTCCTGTGCTATTATGCTGAGGCTACACAATTGTCTCTGCAATGTTTCTCCCACTTCTGGTTGGAGCAGGTCCCAGGATTAGAGAGACACCAGGTGCCCTATCTAGGTAGGTTGTTGGTGGCACTGATCTTGTCAGAACCTGTTGGATGTTAGGTTTTAGTGCCACATGGACCTATTTTGACGCGTACGATGCCACAGTTGGTATTATTTTCTGTTGGGGCCAGTGCAATTCGCTGAACTCAGCGAGTTCTTGCAAGATCAGCATATGCACAGTTCACTGTTAACACCTGTAGTCCTAAAGCTATTGCCATGGTGTACAAAATGGTGCCTGACATACCACTACTAGAATTCTTGTTCTGCTGGCCATCAGGTCTGAGGGCTACCAAGACCTGTCTTGGGTGGAACCTGTAGAATGCCACGTCGCTGCAATTCACTGAGTCAGAAATGAGTTCACTCCCAGCTCAGCACATGCTCAGTACATTCCCTTGCCGTTGCCTCCTCACGCAAAATGGCACTCAATTCAGCTCTAGCGAGCTGACTGAGCTGTGAAATCTACACTGTTCTCACATTGCCCCTCTGTGATCTACTGCTCTGTCTCCACTCCTGGTCAAATTAAACGAACCAGCAGAATGGACAGTTCTTTGTCTGGGTTCACCTCCCAAGCTCCCAGTGAAAATCCCTTCCCACCTGGTTGCTGGTGGAATTCCAGCTGCTAGTGGAGTTCAGATCGCCATTAGCTGAATGCTGCTGGAATATCAGTCACTGCAACACCACACTGTTATGTCCACTGCTTTTCCATGTCTCTCAGTCTCCAGGTACCCTTCTGCTGTTGTTCTATCCTCTCCTATTTCCTTGAATATGTCCTCTCTGCTTCATCCTGATTAAATGTTTTTCCGTCCGTTTAGATGTGTCCTTACCCTATTCTGCCATCTTGATTTTCCCCAATATTAATTTTTTCAATCCACAAGCAATTGATACTTTATTAAGTCTATGATGTTTTCTAAATTTTGTTGTGGAAATCTTTCTCCTCTTGATCAGATTAATGAATGCAGCATTTGTTTACAATTCCCAAAGACAGCATTATTTGAAGATGTGATATTTTCTTTCATATGGAATTCCAGAAAATGATATAATAGATTATAATATGAAGTAATATTTTTCAATTACAGTTTTTGTAGTAGAACATAAACTAATAAAACAATCAAATTTTCCAGTTTTTCCATTTTTTCTTTTTTATCACTCATCAAGTTCCAGGTTGTTTTTGTATGATTTTTGTGATATCTACATCATGAATTTACAATTTCTCAGCAATTAAATAGAAATTATGATATCCTGATATTTCAAAATTTCATGATTTGATTTATAATATAAAATATGGCAAATATAGCAGAATGACAATGATATAAATAGCTTTTAATGCATTGTTTACTCTGCATAGTCCTATGCTAAGGATATTATTATTTGATTTCATTTGCTTTGGATGTGAATATGATAATGATGAATCACCATTACCTACGAGTGAGAGACACATGGACTTTCATAATTATATAGCTTCAGTAATTTGTTAGATCTTTCGGCAGACAATGTAGCAGGCTTATCACTGGGGCGAGTCTCTGTGATACCAAAGTACTCTGGAGTTCAAGCCCTTCTGATTCAAGAGTAGGTGCAAGAGTGATGAGCTTCTTGATCTCATTAGTAAATTGAGTTTGGTAGAAAAGAAATTCTGGTGGGAAACCATATAAAGAATAACAGTTCACAAATTTCAGATTCACCATCTTTATACAAGGAAACCCACAAAGTAAAACAAAATGAAAGTCTGTGTTGAGGTGCCAGTGTCTTTCCCTATCCTGCTCATGGAGAATCATGGCTATGTGCAATGGTTCAAATGTGGAAACGAAGGGAAACTGAAGTCTCCATTCAAAGAGGAGCCAGGTGGCATTTTAATAAATTCAGCTTACAGCTATTGAGATACTGTCGGAACTTTGAAAGATCTCACATTCCTACCTATTCGATAGTTATGGATGATAACAACGCACTCAATGAAATTGAGAGATAGAGTACTTCCTCCCAGGCTAGAATGAAGTGATTCATGTAGAGCAAACATCGCAAACTGCATTACATCTTCAGTTGTTTCTCTGATGCATGAGTAAGTCCTTTCCCCGAATCAGAGCAACACATCAACTATTTTATACACATAGACAAATGGTAAACTAATTAGTTAGCTAAGAGAAATTGGCTTGATACAAATTGTGTCTATTTATGTTTTTCCATAAATTTGATTTTATAACCCCAATAAAGCACATTCAACAGGTTAGACATAAAAATCATGTTTATTTATTTAAAAGGCAGAATGACATAAGAACAGAGTGCTCGAGAGAGAGCATGTATGTTTGCATCTGTTAGCCTACTTCTCAAATAAATGAACAGCCAGGGTTGGAGAATCTGACACCAGAGACCAGGAGCTCGCTGGATGACAGGATCCCGAGAACTTAGGCCATGACTGGTGCCTTCCCAGGCACATCAGTGTGAAACAATGGAGCAGTTCAAGCTCAAACTGACATTCCTCTATTGGAGGCAGCCATCTCAAACAGCAGGTTTACACTATGCTACAACACTTATCCCAAGGTTTGATATCGTAAAAAAAAAGTTATTTTCTGAAACCATGATTTTCCCACTACTCACTTTCTCTGTATTTACCAGGAAAGTTTTCAAAACAGTATTATTACTTCCATGGCCTTTGCTTCTAATATCAACTCATTCATTGTTATTATTGTTCTTGCCACTTTTCTGAAACCAGTGCTTGGATGCTCAATGCACCAAGGACCGCTAATTAACAAATTCAATGGTCTCTTCTAAGTCCTTGTGGGGCTGCACTGCTTAACAGCAATCAGAATCACACACCACTCGTTTCTCCTAGAACAACTCTTGTAATGGGAAATGCAAAATGAATGTCTAGTCCCCATGGAGGCATTGGGAGAAGAATGCCTCTTGGCTAAGAATTTAATCAAGTACTTATAAGAAATAATTTCAGTGCTCCCACCAGGTGTTAGTGTAGTTAAGGCAGTTGTTTGTAAGAGGCACATGTCTCTGCATTAGCCCGCTTAATATCCCAGGTAGACTGAAGATTGCACATTTAAAAAAAGGAAGAGTGAGGAGAGGAATGAGTGGAAGCTTCATGGCACTGCATAATAATGAGACCTAACTAGCTTGATTACTTTTAAGTGAATTGTCAGTTAAGAGGCAGTGAGAAAGTGCTGGTGTAATTCTGAAAAGTGCATGCATTTGTAGAGATATAAACAAAAGAGAAACAAAGGTAGAAAAAGTCATCAGATAGCAATGTGCAGCATGAAGCGGTAAAGTGCTGTGATACTATCTAATTTTTGAGAAATGATGGGAGGATCCTCATTTGACGTGTCCAGAGTTACTCATGGAGTTTGCATGGAAGAACCCTAAAAACAAAGAAAAAAAGCAAAACCAACTAGGGAACACATGGATTAGGATTATGCGTCACTACTCTGTTGTGAGAACAAACAGAATAGTGATATTTAACCTGAAATGCATTTAATATCGATTCTTGAAGGCTAAAAATTTTTCTAAAGGCCAATTTAAAAAAAATGAAAGAATATTAAGTCATGATTTAAAATTGTTGATTATACGTATATATCCACAACTTCACCTGTGTTTTAAAATAATAAATTCATTTTAGTTTTTATTATGTTTACATAATTTGAGAGGGATGCATTCCCATGTAGACCACCAATTTGGGTGGAGTGAGTCAAGGAATGGGGGAACATTTTAAGTGAAAGATTTACAAATATAAGTAAATCAAAATTTTATATTAATTATACAAATGATTATTTAATAAAGAGATTTGAAGATTTGAGGTAATGTAAATCAATATTTAAACATATATTTATCTATTTTGTTTAATTAGAATCAGTTAACAAGAAAAAGGTAGAAAATGGGAGTGAGTAACTATTTTTTGTTGCGCCATTGATTGAGGGACAAAGTAGGATCTAAACTAAAATTTATTAAATGCTTATTAGATATAAGACACTTGTCCTGCCTCAAATATAAACAAGTTTTCCTGGGATTAAGTGTTCTAATCCCAATTGATCGTGGACGATTCAATCTGAAATTCAATGATGAGTAAGTAGCTCAATAAAGAAATATTTCCACTTTTTTGCAATCACTGTCAATCCATTTGCAGTGAAATTATTTGTGTTAATTTGATAGTGAACATAAATATATTTTTAAATAATCATTAATTCTAAATAGAAATTTTACAAGAGCTAAGTGCTTTTCGGTTTAGTACAATATGAAAAGAAGTTGAATTTTTAAAAACAATGACTCGGTGCTTAAAATGGGGAAGATTATTTTGACTCAAGAGTACACATTTTACTTTCTTGTTTGTTTAATAGTATTATGTCAAAATGTTTGTAATCATAACAAATGAAATTCAACATCAGAAAAAATTAAGAAAATGAGGCAATGTAAATTTCCAATTTCCAACTGTACTCTCTTTGTTTATGATTGTTTACTTGCAGAGCCTAGACATGGGTTGTCATGAAGAACTGGTGATTGGTCAGTTTTAAAATGTGCAACATAGACTATTTGTACTTACATTAAATGAGATAATAAAAAACGGACCCAGAAAAGAAATCTTGTATTTTGTTTATGGTGAACACACAAATATGAGTAGCAGGTGATTTAAACAGTCATTCTTTTCTACTTGTACATCACATTTACACAAGCTGGTGATCCAGACATCAGCCCAAATGGGCAGTTTCTGTTGGATTCCATACTGGTCTATGATTAGGTTTAATAAAAGAAAATTACTAACCTAGGATTAGAGAACAAATATACAAGGAGATTTTGCAGGACCACTTTCTTGGTGATGCATTTTGTCTGCTGTTGTTTTTCTCAACAGGTGGGGCTCTTTTTCCCCTCCTATTAAGTGTATTAGCACTAATGGCTCTCGAACATTCCTGTATCTAGATACCTCACTTCATCTTTCTTATAATCATTATCTCTGCTTTGGCTCTTGAAACTTTTCAAGTAAAGTAATTTTTTTTTTCTGAGATCAATTCAAATGGTGTACTTGCTTTTTGAAAGGTAAACTTTCTTTATCTTCTTTTTCTTTTTGTTGATTGTAAATTCGTTTTCATGTCCTAGGTTTGACGTCTTTAGTCCACTAAGTTTTTGATAGCTGAAGACACCTATTCTATTTGACCTTCTCATCTCTTTGTTCTTTCTTCACTTTAAAAGCTATTTTCTCTGGAATATATTGCAAGAATCTCTCTCTCTCTCTCATTTTTCTCTCAATGCTTCCCATGCAAGCATATCTCATATAATCATCCACCACAGAGTGGAAATATGAGAAAATAGCTGATAATATATCAAAATGCTCTGTCTCAGGTATACCTAAATACATCTCTTGGGCAATAGTGATGCATTTAAGAAAAAAATGCCATGTGGGGTAACCTCTGCCATTGATTATTTCATACATGAAGGATGTATTAAATATATCCTCATTTGTGGCAAGGAAAGACACTTTCTGATGTAGAGACATTAAAAGTGATTAAACATCTTAACTCAAAAAATATTTTTGATACTAAAATAGCAAAGTTTGTGGTAAAGATAATTTTTTTTCTAATCCTAACCCTAAACAAGAATTGAATTTGCTTTACTGTCATTGCATTTGTATTAAGTTTTATTTCTGTTTTGTCTTTCTTATTACCATAAACCGATTTTCAGTGTGGGAGTGGAGTTAATGGAAAAAACTTGTAGAGACTCCAGATAGTATTCTTAAATATAATAATGGATAGACAAAATACATTGAAGTTGTAATACCTTTATATAAAGTAGCTTTATTTGTTAATATCTTTGAAAGTGTTCATAAAATATAAGATATGGAAATGCTGGTTTATTTTACATTTATCATTAGTATAAACTCATATTTAATCATGGTTTAATATCTGTTCCAAAGCTTGAATCATATTGGCATAAATCATCATTCATAAATCATCATTCATAAATCAATTTTGTAATAATTTCATAGGACACTATAAAAGTTTTTATGAATTATAAATTTCTTTAACTTATTTTTATGATAATTTCATATATTGAATGGGCACATCATACTTTTTAATATTTAAGAATTATTTTGAGAAGAAGAAAATTTATTTATATTAGTTCTAATAAATTCATGCAAAATGATGTGATTTTTATTAAAGTTGAAGACATTTTAATTTGATTTCTAAACTTTAACTGAAGTATTTGAGCATTTGAAGAATAAGCTAGTGCTGGAGTTTATTGATATTTACTCAAATATCAATGTGCAATTTTACTCTGTGTCAGATAGTATTTCATAACCTGTAATATTTTATTGTCCTTGAATCATCGATCTTGATTTTGAGATGAAAAATAGCATTAATTACATTTTCCCTAGCTTTTTTTATACCTCTTTGCTGCTCACGTCCATAAAGGTTGATGATCAAACAGTTAAGCAAACACAAAGTTTCTCAGAAGGAGCATTGGAGTGCATATGATCTAACATAATGTGCTTCACAGAAAGTAGAAATTGGATTACTATTGCTTGCTCATGCTTGAAGCACAGAAAATTGCTCAAAGACAGATGGATGAAGAGTGAAAATCTAAAAATAAAATTCCCAGTGGAAATGAGGATTTTCACAGTTCAGATTGGTTTCTTCTAGGATATAAGCCACAATACATGGAGGAAAACCTTACAAGTAGGACATTTGAAAATACTATAAATCATATGTATAAAACATGCAAATATATGTGTGTGTGTGTGTGTGTGTGTGTGTGTGTTTGCCTGTAGTGTGAGAAAAAAAGAGGCTTTTGGAATCTGAAAGATACCTTAAACTGAAAAATGACTGAACTAAAATTTACTCATTGATAGCTGAGTGACCTTATCTATCTCTGCAGTTTGTTTCACAGATTTCTAATAACAAACTATTATTGGTTAACGAGTCATCATCTCCCATTAACTTTTGCAGATTTTTGCAGCTTTTGTTTAATAAAACCTATCATGGGGATGTGTTTTCCTTATGGTTAATACTTACCAATTTCTGAAAATCTCAGTCTCCAAATGCTTCTATTGTACAGCCTGCCGACAATCAGTTCAACTGTATGGAATCTGACAAATGATCAGGATAATTACAAAAATAAACTACTTATGAATAAAAATTTATGAAAATGTTTCATTATGTGTAGCTTGAAAATCAGAACATGTTTTCAGTAATAATATTAAATATATACTTCTAGTGTAAAGACAAATAAATGAGCAAATTTTGCCACATACCTTCTGATAATTCAGTGAAAACAGGAGGTACAAAACATGTCAATTTATTATGCGATTTCTGTTGAATTCTAGAATTTCTGTCGTAACACAACACTTTTCTTAGTGTAGTATGTAGCTGTATTATCTCATTTTCTTTATGAGAAAGAGAAATTGCTTAAAGACAAACTGTATCTCCTTCAATAGCAACTTCTACTTACATCCAGTTCATAACTATTCAACAATTCCTTGCTAATCACTTTATGATGACTTGTTAAAACTTTAAATATTTGAAACAAAATATCAAGAAAACCTTTTTCTTCATCTGCCGATACTTGAACTATATTTAATGATATTACTTAAATGGAGAGGGGCAATAACAACTTGTAAGAAGTTAAGCTTTCACCTGGAGCAGTAGCCTAGTGGCTAAAGCAGTCTTCTTGCAAGCGCCAGGATCCCATAAGAACACTGGTACATGTCCCAGCTGCTCTGCTTCCTTCCATCTCCTTGCTTGTGGCCTGGGAAAGAAGTAGAGGACAACCCAAGCAAGACCTTAGGATCCTGAACTCTAGTAGGAGACCCCGAAGAAGCTCCTGGCTTCAGATCAGCTTTGCAACTTGGAGCTAAGGCCACTTGGAGAGTGAACTAGCAGATGAAAGATCTGTCTCCTTCTCTCATTGATTCTGACTTTCTAATAATAATGAAAAACGTAATCAATTTGACTACATTCACTTACTTTAAGCTTATGCTCCCAATGTTTCTATAAACTGGCTCTTAACCAAATCACAGAACTATGGGTTGACAAAGTTATAGTCTTAACGTGCGGCCACTGGAAAGAAATTACCTTCTTAAAGAAGTAGCTTCTTTTGTCTCAGACACATGAACCTACTGGTGAGATACTATATGTTTTAAAAAGATTTATTATATTTTTACTGGAAATGCATATTTACAGAGAAAATGAGAGGCACAGGGAGAAAGATCTTCCATCTTCTGGTTCACTCCTCAGATAATCACAAAGGCTGAGGCTGAGCTGATCCAAAGCCAGGATGAGGAGCTTTTTCTGTGTCTCCATTGTGGTTACAGGGGCCCACGTCTTTAGCCCATCCTCCACTTTATGCTTCCTCAGGCCATAAGCAGGGAATTGGACCAGAAGTGGAGCAGTCAGGACATAAACCAGGACCCATGTTTGATGCTGATATTAGCAGGTAGAGGCATACCCAATTTAGCGCATTGCGCCTGCCTCTGCTCTTCAATATTAACCAACGTCTTAATCATCAATAAAAAGAATTGATATTTTCCAAGGTTCTTCCTGATCTGTAAGTGCATTTTTAGAGGACAAGATTTGACTGTTTGTCATTTTCACAAATAACAACGCAAACATACAAAATATGGGCAAAAGAAAACATTGACTTGAACTGCGAGATGGTTTGCTGTGTCATCAGTAACGGTAATGATCTAGGACAAAGCAGAATTCTCTTCCGTTATAAATGCCCATGTAAATGAACGAATAAGATGACATTGTTTTGTTGTATCTGTGTAAAGAGAGCAAGTAGTGCTTCAAGGTTCATCAATTTATCTCATGAACAGGTGGCATGTTAAGCATCATACATAAACAAGCATTGGTGTTTCAATTTATCGTGATATGATTGTGTGGGAGCATGCCATTTTGTTCTCCAGTCCTGACATCAGTCTTTGTACGTCAATAATGAAACTTCTAACTTCCTGTAGAGCTGTAGCCAACATTCAACACATTCTCTCCAATGCAGTTAATATTTATGTTTGATTTTCTTCCTCATTCTGGTATGCACTAAAGTTGTCACTTTTCCTGAACAATGTACTAACAGGAACTAAGATTACAGAACTAAAGTTTATTGAGCATCATACCTCGAGAGAATAAAAAATACTTTATCATCATGAATGTTCACACATTTCTCATTTTTGGAAAAGTAAGCATTCTGCTTCAGTAAAAATTATTGTAAACAGCATGTGTAAAACTATAAATACATACATTGGATTTGCCATTGGGTCCAATAATTGTCATACTGAATCAGAGAGCAAAAGTTGCACACATATGATGTAGTCTTTGATGTACTAAATTTCAAAAATCCTCGTCAATCTGAATGTTACTAATTATGTTTTCTTGAATCAAATTTACAAAAATATTTATTTAAATACATTAAGTGGTTACAGCAAATACCTAAAGTATTTAAAAGATAAATTAGTGCTTTATGTAATAAAATAATCAACATTTATTTAGGAGAAATTTTCTTAACACAGTTTATAATCAGCAGTGAGTATGTGGTATAATTTAAATATATAACTAATGCATTAAGCTAGTTTACTAATCTGATCACTACTGCATATGTATTTTATGTGAATATGTGATTTATGCATAAGGTCCTTATTTTGAGCCCCTCCTTGTTTCTCCACCAACACTCTCTAGGAGTCTATTAATTCTGAAAAGTGTTTAGACATTATTTGAGAAAAATAGTGTCTAGCTATCAAAATATTAGACTTTAGAAGTCAGTGGAGTATGCTTTGATTTTTTAAATATCTTCAAATGAAATAATTTCCTTTTTCATTAATTTGAAATATTATGCCTGGTCATCGGTTTTATCTCAAGTAAATTTTTCCTCAAGCCCCATAAAGGATACACATAGGTGAAATGTCCTTTATGAGATGAAATGGTCTCCCAGCTTATACTCTTAAGCCAAAGTAAGACTTGATTATTCAACTGAGATGACATAGGATGGTTATAAGGGACAGTGGATCAAGAGCCTCATCCGAAGTCAATTTACCTGAAAAGGAGAACATTGAGGCTGCTCCATGGAACTCATATCCTTTGGACATGACTGAAGAAATAGGAAGTTACAAAAGATGGTAGAATTTAGATTGCTTAATGTGGAAGCCACAGTCAGGGAGCTGGATGGGAAGCAGGATGGCTGGGACGCAAGCCGACATCCATATGGGATCCTGGGACATGAAAGGTGACTGCTTTAGCCATTAGGCTACTGGGCTGGGCCCAGAATACTCTATTTTTAGATATTATATTTGCTAGGCAAATAGAGAGACATTTGTAGTTATTTGTTTAACAGATGTCTTCATTTTTACAGCTTTATTGAAATATTGTAGCTTTCATAAAGTTAACTAATTTAAAATCTATATTTCAATTTTGAAAGTATTTTTTTGATTGAAAACCATCATTAACGTGTTTTGAATATTTTTACTCCCTTAAGGCTTCCATGTCCGATGGGATGTGATCATCCTGTCTTCTCATGCTGTTCCAGTTCCAGCTTGCATCAGTATTAGACAACTACTAACCTGCTTCTGCCCAGGACTTATTCAGAACAACATTTCACATCAACATTTCAATAATCACCCGATCATCATAATCATTTGGTAGGTAACAATTATGGCTACTGCTTCCACTTAGCAAAAATGTTCTCCAAGATTTGTTTCTTTCTCCTTTTTGTTATATTAACAGATGTTATTTCACCAGTGGATAAACCATATACATTCTTCTACTGATAGGTAAAGACCATGTTAATTATTTCTGTATTTTGGCTGTACATGACACTATTCACTTTTGAGATAGTGTGACTTTACTTTTAGTTTTTCTTTCATTTTTTAAAATTTAAATCAATTTAGTACTTAAATATCATACATCTGTGTAGCTGTTACAAATCTAAGGATATAATGGCAATCTCTTCTTCATTCTTATCCTCCCATACTTCTTCCTTCTCACTTTTGTTCTTTCTTAGTTTTGGATGTAACACCTTTTACAATTTACATTACAGGAAAAATGCTTAATGTTCCACACATAAATGCAACAAGTATAAAAGAAACAAACCCTAATTTAGTATGACTATAGACAATGGTATAAATAATATTGATTAGAAAAGAGACCGTTCCATTCAAACACACTACATCTTAAAATAATCACAGAACATTAAATCTATAGTAGTAAGACTTGGTTTGACAAAAGTATGCAGCAATCTTTTACAAAACTGTATTTGCAGCAGTACGAATACACATGGACTTTTTTGCATTTCTTTTGACACATAATTGAGTGGGGTTTTGGTGTGCTGAATAAACTACATTTCCTTTTTTGAGGAAATAAGAACAGTTTTGTAAAGTAAGCACGCTTCTTATTTTATTTTAGCCAACTATGTAGGGGTGCTTCAGTATCACCATGTTAACCAACATTTGGTTTTCTTTTATTTTACATATCCTGTATTACATGAAACATATTTCCATTTAGGTTTTAATTTCAATTCAAAATGTCTAATGATATTTGACAACTTTTCCTGTATCCACTGCTGAGTTTTATTTCTTTTACTCATTATTTATCAATACATATATGTAAATTCTTCAGTAATGTGGATACTTGGTTATTTCAAATTCCAGATTATTAATATGACGGTGTGCAATTTAAATTCAATGTCTTGTTCAAATAACTGATGTGCAAATATTTTTTTCATTCTGCCAATTCCTCTTTCTTTTTCTTTCTCTTGTTTTTTCTTCCTTTTCCTCCTGTCCTTCCTTCATTCCTCCCTACCATCCTCCCTTTCTCCCTTTTTCTTTCTTTCTTTCTTTCTTTCTTTCTTTCTTTCTTTCTTTCTTTCTTTCTTTCTTTCTTTCTTTCTTTCTTTCTTTCTTTCTTTCTTTCTTTCTCCTTC
This sequence comes from Ochotona curzoniae, assembly GCF_017591425.1. Taxonomy (NCBI): domain Eukaryota; kingdom Metazoa; phylum Chordata; class Mammalia; order Lagomorpha; family Ochotonidae; genus Ochotona; species Ochotona curzoniae. The sequence goes on from NW_024466502.1 coordinate 15,861,112, forward strand.
CTTCCTTCCTTCTTTCCTTCCTTCCTTTTGATGACTTTTGATGAATGAAAGGTACTGAATTTGATACAGTACAAATTTGCTATTTTATTTGTTACCAGATATGCTTTCAGTGTGATATGTAACAGACCATTGCCCAACTCAAGATCATGAATTCAGGAATCTGCAGTTTGGTGTAATATTTTAGGATACTGCCTGAAGTACTGACATCCGATGCTGGCACACGTCCTGGCTGCTCTTCTTTTGATCCTACTCCTGCTAATGTGGCTTGGAAACCAGTGAAGGTCACCCCAAGTGTTTGAACCCTTTCCCCCATGCTGAAGACATGAAGAAGAACCTGAATCCTGGCTTTAGCACACTTTAGTCCTGGCTGCTATGGCCATTTGGAGAAAAGATGGGAGAATTCTTTGTGTCTCTACCTCTCTAACTCTTTCAAATAAATGAATAATGCTTTCTCAAAAAATACTTATATAAATCCACTCCTATGTTTTCTTTTTTTAAAATATATTAGCACTTGATATATATACATATATATGCACATACATATATATACATATGTATATATGTATATATACATATATATGTATATATATTTATATACACAAATTTGAATTAATTTTGTGTATGGTATGAAGTAGAGGTCCAAGTTCATTCTTATGTGAATTTACTTGTTCTTTCTCCATGTATAAAGACTTTATTTCATTGCATGGAAATGTGTTGACATCCTTGTTGAATATCAACTGAGCATAAAAAATGAGTTAAATCCTGTATAACATTGCTTTTCCAATGATCTAGATGCCTATTCTTATTCTAGGGTCATTTTGTGTTGAATGGAATAGTTAATACTACATTTTATGCAATTTCATTCCTTTTAAATTTGCTAAGACTTGCTTTATAACTCACTATACTCTGTAACATAGAAACTGGGGCTTGAGACTGATTTGCATTCTGCTGTTGTAGTTTACATTGTTCTATGAATGTATTAGGCTTCATGAGATTTTGTGTATGTCTTTCACATATTTGTTGACCTTCTGCCTGATATTTTTATAGATTTAGAAAATGAATCATTGTTATCTCTTCTCTTTATTTTTGAAAACATTGGGCAGTGAGGTACTCCCTGATTTACTCATCCTAATATTTATTTAAACATAAAAGTACTAAAACAAAACAACAAAACACTAAGCCATTGGATATCAGTTACTTTATAAGGAAAAGCTATTTTGGGATTGGAATATTGTGAGATTATGTAATTTTAGCATAATTGGTCTTTAGTAGCTATAAAGCATTTACAAATAAAGCCATGTTAGAAAAATGAAAACCTCAAACTTTCTAAAATAGTACTATCAATAAACAAGATGTAAGATTATGACCAAGAACCTGGTATAGAGAAGAGATGTTAAAGTAAAGAAGACATGTGTCAGGAAAGGGCAGCAATGCAAGCAAGATGGAAAGAAATTAAGCGACCACTTAACAGGAAGAAGTGGAAAGCAGCTTGAGTAAGATTCTGATTTGAAATTAATCCTGGCACCTACTAGTGTCAGAGGTGGTAAGAGAACAGAGAGCGCTCGTACTCATAAATAGCCCTGCAAGGATGCCCTGCTGGCAGTGATTTATTCTGTTCTAGGGTATGCAGAGTGTTTCTGAAGGATCACCTTTGCCATTACCTGCTATTCAGCTTCATTTACTCCCAACTTACAAGATGCCTGCAAGCCTCTAATAACCACTGACTGGCGACATGAGGCCCAGGTAACACATTGAATTTCAATGTGCAGAAAGAATTGCTTTTATTAGCTGCCAACACAGCCTAGAACAAAGTCTTCGCAGCAGTCAAGCAAATCTCTGGAGTGGAAGCAAGAGCACTCTTCTTTCCTTGGCTTCCTGGGCAAGAACCTTGGAAGGGCCTCTGGAGGCAGACTAAATGACTTGAACCCATTATTCATTGATACATCATCTATGCAAAAGTGCTAACGGTGTTGTATAATTATCTTTGCCACTAAAACTCCTACTGATATCAGAAATTGAACTGTGAGTCTTCATTTATTGGTTCCTGGATTAAAATAAGAATAAAATCAGCATTTTCAAATAATTCCTAAAAGTAATAAAAATGTGGGCTTTGCTACCATGAAAACTTATTTGTCAAAGAGAACTTTTTTTTTTGGAATAACAGTCAAACAGTGGATATATTAATGAATGTTACTCGGTGTCAAATATTGAATTATCAGTATAAATGCTAATACTATTCCACAAGCCAGGTATATAGACCTTTAGAAGAGGCACTATAATAACCGATTTTTACTTCAAAAGAGATATGAGAATATTGAATGCATTAATAAAATATGAATTTCCCTGACACCCCCCAAAAGAACATTCTGAAGACGTAATTCATTATTTTTCTCTTTCTTTGATTCTCTTATTTAATCCATGCGTGCAGTTTTATTCTTGGATTCAGAAAAATAAAAAACTGAAATTATGCAAAAAAAATGAAATCTCTCCTAATACCAGACAAAACTTTAACCCTGAAAACTCATTTCCCATATAGAAGTGATTTTTAAATGATTTTTAAGATTTATTTATCTTTATTGCAAAGGCTGATATACACAGAGAGGAGAGACAGAAAGGAAGATCTTCCATTCGTTGATTCACTCCACAAGTGATCACAATGGCTGGAGCTTAGCTGATCTGAATCCAGAAGCCAGGGTCCCAAGGCTCTGGACCATCTTCAACTGATTTCCCAGGCCACAACAGGGAGCTGCACGGGAAATGGGTCTACTGAGATTAGAACTGTCTGGCGCCCATGTGGGATCCCAGGGCTGCGTTCAAGGCGAGGACTTTAGCTGCTACACTACTGTGATCATAACTTATAGTTAAGCTGTCTTTTAGTTGTGGGAGCGAGGTTTTCTTAGTATTTTAGTAATAGCTCATTTTCTTTGTATGTTTGTGTCACCACCGTCTCCAGATCCTTCTCTCCACCAAAGAGAAACACAGCATACACCTACCTAAGCTTGTGAAGGAAGTCTGTGATATAAACAAAGAAAAGTAGCTTTCTTCAGTATTTCAGCAAAACAGCTAGCCAATCAGACAATATGCATCAATATTCAGAATTTCAAAAGCAATATCTTAGGTTCAGGTGACAAGATGTTTATTTTCTTAATGTTAATAATTTAGAGGTAAATAAAATGCAATAATGCCATGGAAATTACTGAAAATACACATTTTAAAGACTGAAATTGAACTTGAACTTTTCTTGTTTTCACAAAGATGTGGAATGTGTGTGTTTTTGTGTGTGAATAAGAGAGAGAGAGAGAGAAGGCAGGGGAGCAAAAGCTGCTTCTATAATTTCTTAATTAAAAGTAATATATAATATGCTTGCATATATTCATAATTCAATAAACACTACCTGAATAAAGAGTGGTGTATACACAGCCCAAATGGAAATCAGGGAACAATGTGTGTGTGGCAATTAGAATTTTTTAGGAATACCTTTCACATAACTCTGCTTTGACAGCCTGGTCCCCATGTCATCCCTCATCAAGGCTGTTGAAGAGTCAGGGGGCGTAGCTGGCTGGGCACACCCTCCTTACCCTCTGCGGTGCACTGCTCTCTGGAGAGGCCCAGGGCACCTCTGACCGAGAGTGTATCTCTAGGATCTGAGCACCAGGCATCTGTCATCTCTTCATCGCATTGATTTGTGGATAAATATAAAATTCTTGAACCAAAAAAAAAAAAATCCTTCCTGAGCTACAGTTCTTTAATATTCCCGTCGGTTTAACTGAGTCTCTTTTCTTACCTTGTCTTAATAACAAAGACTGTAGGAAGCACTTTTCAAATCTCAAAATCAATAACACCACAAAAATCTTTTTTTTTTTTTTATTTCTAGAGCTTTTCAATGAAGGTTAAATAATATTAATCCAAAATACTTCAAACAAAGATACCTGTACTACCAATTTTAAAATGTGATGGATGGGGCCCGGTGCGGTGGCGCAAGTGGTTAAGGTCCTCACCTTGCACGCCCGGGATCCCATATGGGCGCCGGTTCTATCCCGGCAGCCCCGCTTCCCTTCCAGCTCCCTGCCTGTGGCCTGGGAAAGCAGTCGAGGACGGCCCAAAGCTTTGGGAACCTGCACCCGCGTGGGAGACCCGGAAGAGGCTCCTGGCTTCGGATTGGCATAGCATCGGCCGTTATGCTCACTTGGGGAGTGAATCATCGGACGGAAGATCTTCCTCTCTATCTCTCCTCTCTGTATATCTGCCTTTCCAATACAAAAATAAGAAAAATAAATCTTTAAAAAAATGTGATGGATGTATCTGTGCTCTGTGACAAAATATGGCACATAACTGGGTATTATCTCTTAGTATGTCAAAATTTCTACACAATTTAAGTATCACTCACTGTAAGCTATATCATTTTGATGATGCTCTGAAACATAGCAGAGCAACCAGAAACATTTTCAGGTCAATCACAAAATGGTCAATAGACTTTAGTCACTGATGTCTCTTAAGCAGGTGCTGGGCTAATTTACAACATAGCAATGTTAGTATGCAGCTCATATTAAGAAATAAAAAGTAATACATAGAAAAGTGAGGATGTGATAGTCTAATGTGAATACTTTTTATTTTTAGGGAATTTATTAATATGGATTTTCAAGATCAGAGTAAAACATGTAATTACTATAACACATTCCTTATCAATGGTTATGTTGAACTGATATTAACACAGAATAAAACCAATTCAGCATCAGTTCTAAACACAATTTTAAATGCATAGTACTTGCCTCCTCACCATGCTCTCCCTTCCCCTCTTTCTTCTTCTTCTTTTTTTTAATTCTTGAGATGACATATTTTAAATTTGTTTTACAGCTAAAAATCCAATGCCCAATTATGTAGACTTTAACAAGTAAAGATTAGAAACTATAGTTCAACAAGTGTATTTTTAAGGCTATAATTAATAATCAATGAAAAGATAATACCATCCATTAGCTCCCAATTCATACCTATTTTAAAATGTTCTTATTTATATGGATACAAATGACATGGATTTCATTTTTTATTTTTTCCTCATTGGGATAACACTATAATTTACCCATAAAGCAGGAAAATATTATCTATTAATGTCAAGGTTGTTTTTATCACTTCCGTTGAAACTTGATTAATGGCAGCATTCACCTCTCCCCTTTCAGGCTTCGGTACATTTAAGTCTTTGTCACCAGTCCTTCTGACGCAGTAAATGCAAACTGTGGTTCTAACATTTTCCATATTGTGTTGCTGGGCTATGACACTTGTGAGCCTTGGAGAAACATGCACAGCAACACAGCAAATTTTTAGTTAACCTTGATGCTTTCAACCATTCTGCAGCCTAAGTGAACATAATTTCTATTAATAGATCTTCATTTTTTTTGTTTAAATAAATAGGATAAACAATGTGGATTTCTCCAAGTGGCTTCCTGAAATAAATCAATTTGTCCTTTTCTATTTTTTATTGAAAACAGATATGTAAATTGCTAATCACTAAATCTTTAAAAATAATTTTGACATATTTAAGTACAATAGGCTAGAAAATACGCAAATAATTCACAAATGTATCTATAAAATTCATGAACTCTGTTACATAAATCATTTATAAAGTTTGCCCAAACAAGGATGTAGGGAAGAAAGTACCCTGATCCATGTTGGTAGAATGTAAAGTAGGTAGGCAACCATTATGGAACACAGGATGGCAATTGCTCACAAAACTGAGTATAGGTCTATACATGACCTGGCCTTCCCTGTCATGAGAATTTGCACAAATGAAATGAGATAAGCATGCCAGAGAGTTATCTGTACACTCATCTGCTCAATTCATAATAGCTAAGATATGGATTCAACCCAAATGTCCATCAGCTAACGACAGAATGAAGAAACTGTTATATGTATACACTATGGATTACTACTCATCCATAAAAAAGAATGAAATCCTGCCTTTTACAAACAAGTGAATGCTTCTGAAAAACATTATTCTTAGTGAAATAAGTCAGTCTCAAAATGGCAAATATTATGTTTATTATAATATGTGATAGCTAATAGAGACCACATAACAAGTGTGGGACTGAAATAGTCACTTTGGGATATGGCTCATTTCTTGCCCATATTTACATTCCAGTAGAATTGTGATCTTGTGGTTATTTTAATTTTTACTTGTTGAAAATTATGATCAGTTGCAAATTAAGCCTGTAGATAGAGAAGGATTCAATTTATGTGCAAATACTCTTGAAGAGAGGAAAGGCTTATGGGGGGCGGAGCACGAGAATGATTTCCTTCTGGGAATTTATATATTAAATGAATAAAATTTGATCTGGATGATAATATTGACAATACAGATAATTAAAAAAAAGATTTATTTATTTCTATCGGAAAGTCAGGTATACAGAGAGGAGGAGATACAGAGAGCAAAAACTTCCATCCGATGATTCACTCCCCAAGTAGCGGCAACACCTGAAGCTCAGCTGATCTGACTCCAGGAGCCAGTAGCTTCTTCCAGGTCTCCCACCCAGGTGCAGGAGTCCAAGGCTTTGGGCCATCCTCGAAGTTTTTCCCAGGCCACATGCACGGAGCTGGATGGGAAGAGTGGCCGCTGGTATTAGAACTGGCACCCATATGGGATTCCAGCATGTACAAGGTGAGGACTTTAGCCTCTAGGCTACTATGCCAGGCTCAGTATAGATAAATTTTTAAGAGCAGAATCTAAAAAAAAAAAATCTTGCTTGAAACAGTAACAACTGAGGCTATCAGTATGAAGCAAATTCTAAATTTTTAAACTTCATTTATTTGAAAGGTGAAACAACATAGGGAGCTAGGGAGAGACAAATGAAAGATGGCAGGTAGGTAGAAAAGGAGAAAGGAAGGGAGGGAGGGAGGGAAACACAAAGGTGGAGAAAAGAAGACAGGTGGAGAGGGAGAAAGGAGCTTGAAGAGGGAAGAGGAAAGAATAAGAGAGAGAAAGAGCTCTTCCACATACTGTTTCACTCCCTAAATGCCCACAGCAGCTAAGTCTGGACCAGACAGAGTCAGGAGTCTAGAAATCCATTCAGGAGCCCTATGCAATGGCAGAGACTCCACCAACTGAGTCACAGCCCACTGCCTTCCTGGGTAAGCATTTGCCAGTATCTAGATTGGAAACTGGAACCCAAGGACTCCAAAATGTGATACAAGTTTCCCTATCAGCATTTTAAGCAACATGTCAAATGTCTAGTGCAATCTTTTTGGTTTTAGACACGATTTTATAACTTATAAATTGCCCAGATATGCCACTGACTGTGTCCTAGCATGAAGTAGGAATGGCAGAGCGAGGGCATCCACAAAATCACTTTAATAAATGAAATAGCCAGACACAGATAAAAGAACCTCATGGGATGAAGCAACTCAGATACAAAAGAATGCATGCAGTGTTATTCTATTCCTATGAAGTTAGATAACAGGCAGTCCTGATCAAGGTAAATGGTTATTAAAGACTGCCGTGACTGGGGAGGAGATGCTGCACGAGGCTGAAGGGCAAGTGCATAACGGGGGTGTGAGATGTATGTTGGGCCACAGCAATAAAAATTGAGTTTTGAATTAGTGACTGTATTATAAAGAGTGCTGCCTTTTTACATGTCATTCAACATATCCCTTCTAAATATATTGAAGATCAAAAACCTTACCCGTATACTCATTCAGGAACACATGAATGAGAAAAGAGAAAGATATTTCAGAAGAGGTCTTTTCCACCTTCTGTTATTTTCTTTGATAGAGCAATACTGGCACAACTGTCACAGGACCAAACTGGCACTATTTCCAAGAATGTCACTGGCTGACAAAAGTTCTCGAGACCCACAACAGAAGAAATGTTCTACACAGTAGGTTAGATGAAAGAACTCTGTAAAAATTTCATGGTGATTACACTGGAAATGCTTAAAAAGACATCAAAAAGTATCTCCCTTTGCATCTGTCATAAAATCTAGAAAAGTAACTCAGATTTTACTTAGAAATATGTTACAATATTGATTATTTATAATAAAAATATGTCTTAAAATCCATTTCTCTTCAAAACCTTCAATTTAGATTATTTCAGTAAAATAGCTGTTCTAGAATGTTCCATTTCCAGAGATAAAATGTATGCTGTTGCTTTCATTATCGATAGCATGTTGTAAACGAATTCAAAATTATCTGTGGGAACCCAAGTAGAATTAGTAAAAATAACTAATAATAACCAATAACAATAATAACCAGTAATAACTAATAATGACTAAACTTCTCTAAATTTCCCTGTGCACATATAATCACCTAGAGACACTATATCATGGTGAATTTGAGCAAGATTTGCCTTGCCAGTGACCAGAAGATACTCTATTTTCTGTTTGTTACAGCGATTACTAAAAATGTAAGGACACTTCAGTAACTACCTCTAACCAAGGGGCTGTGAACCGATGTCAGAATGAGGCTTCAGGAAAGTCTGTAATGACACTTAGGGTTGTAGTCTGACTTGGTCCAAGTGACCTTGAAACGAAACAGGTGACAGAAAGTTTACTGTTTCCATTGGTTATTATGAGGGATTATGTATTCTCTCCCAAATTATCCTATAGATTGACCAAGTGGAATTAGCAATGTTATTTTTTTTTAATTTATGCAGACTATTGGTAGGACTTCTAATAGAAAAACTTAAAATCTTCTATCATGGAATAGTGCGTCCACAGCTCCCAGCCTGAAAAGTTGACTTAAACACGTTGTGATTTGTCCCCACCCTTCATATCCAAAAGGTTGATTCAGTGTCACTGTAGAATTAGAGCAACAGTGAACTACTGGAAATGAGCATCTTTCACAATTCCATCCTCAGCTGTATGTCACTATAACCTTGTCTATTATGATTTCAGGATGTTTGCTCAATCAACAACATAATTAGGGCATTTCAGTACAGAAAAACTAGGACAATGTTTCTGCAGTCCACGCATGATTAGAAGTGCAACTTTTATCTCACGAAATATACTCACTTTCCATTGTGTTTAACAGAGTTACAATAATTGGCATTTAAATTTCTTGAAGGAGGCTGGCAATTGGATTAGTCAGTTGAAAAAGTACCCCATTCACCACTGTTTTTTCGTAAAAGTTTTGGACAGACAAATATACACAAAGATTAAATGGAAGGACTAGGATAATGATGTTTATGTGTTTATTTCCTTTTGCATAGCACTTTCATACACAATATAACTTTAAAAAGCGATCTTAAATATTTGGAACTTAGGGGCTGGCACAGTAGCTCAATGGACTAATCCTCTCCCTACAAGAACAGGCATCCCATATGGTGTTGGCTCTTGTCTTGGCTACTTCACTTCTTATCCAACTCCCTGCTTGTGGCCTGGGGAAGCAGCAGAGCTTTGTTGAAGTCCTTAGACCTCTGCCTCAGCTCAGCTCTGGCCATTTTGGCGTTTTGGGGAGTGAACCCACAGATAGAAGAACTCTGTCTCTCCTTCTCTCTGTAAATCTGACTTTCAAGTAAAATTAAAAGAATTCAGAACTGTATTCATAGTTTGCTTGGCTGTTGTTTCATTCATTTGAGGAAAAGTCAAGCAAATGAAGTCAAGAAAATAATGCAGAATGGATATATCCTTGTGTGAGAAAATTATCCACATAGGGTAGAATAAGTTCCTAGGGAAAAATAATTCAAATGTTGGGGATACATTCAAAATTTGAAATTAATAAACTGGGTTTTGAATTATTTTCCTTGTTTTAAAAAAAACATTTTCATTGGAAAGACAGATTTACAGGGAGAAGGAGATACAGAGAGAAAGATCTTTCATCTACTGATTCACACTCCAAGTGGCCACAACTGCTGGAGCTAAGAAGACTGAAGCCAGGAGCCAGGAGCTTCTTCTGGGTCTCCCGTGTGTGTGTAAGATCCCAAGGTTTTGGGGCATCCTTCGTTGCTTTGTCCAGGCTACAGACAGGCAGAAAGCTGGATGGGAAGTAGAACAGCTCATATCAGATCCTGACACATGCAAGGTAAGGATTTAGTCACTGAGTCATTGCACCAAGCCCATTTGCATTAATTTCTATGAAGGGAACTGATCCAGAAAGTCATGGTTGAGTAAAACTGGATATTACAACTTCAGGTTGATATTCAATGAAGCATTTATAACTCTATCTTCCATTGAGGGAACAAATGATATAGGAGCTTATGTGTCTCACAGAGTATTTTTCTTTTAATTACAAACATGCTGTGCAGTAGTTTTTCTTTTGTACATCATGGTCAAAGAGAGCAGGAGAGTAGTTGGGATTCAGTAGTCTGTGTTGAGTGGCCAAGGATACAATGTTTGAAAATCACTGACAAATTTAAAACACTAGCCAATCAGAACCACTGATCCATTTGTGATTTCCCCACATCTCATACAATATAGATGAAGAAATAGCTTCTTAAAATGCAAGCTGGTGTTCCAGCCAGGCTCAGCCTTCCTAGCAAATACAATTTCTGTCAGATTGTGATGTCACTCCTAGTAGCTTTCCTGAGTTTCCCATTTCTCACATTTGTTTACAATCCTACTTTGTAACGTAAACTTTCAAATCTGGTACCTATGGAATCATTCTCAAATATCTCTTTCAAGAAGCAAACTGTATTTTTAAATTTCTCTTTCTGTTTTAATAACTATCAGTGTATCCGTTTCTTTGTGGTTGCAAAATGAAGACAGTGCAATTCTAGAATGAATTACTCTTTTGTTAGCTTGATGATTTTTCTCAACTATGATACCTCCGATTGAGTATGTCATTCCAAGAAATAAATTCATGCAGGTAATTCAGAATGTGATTTTTCAACTCCACGCACTAACTTTTAAAATAACAGTGTATTTGCCTCACATTTTCCATGATTGACTGTTTTTGTTGTAACTAACAACTCTCAGATGTAAGCATATTTTAGGCATATTAATTTATTCTGTTCTCAAGCAGACGGAACCCTGGACGCCTTAGCTCTGCTTTGTTCTACGTACATTCTGCTCAGCAGCCAATGGCTTTAGAGCACTGTCTCATGCTATAGAGTTTGTGCAGACAGCGTATTAGCTAGGTGAGTACAGATTCTACATTCAGTCTTTCTGTATTGTTCTACTGTACTTTTGACAGACATACAGGGTGGTAAAATAAGTACATTTATACTGGAGTTCTTAACATTGTTGAACATGATTTTTTGTGACAATAAATATTGGTGCTACCATTATCCCTCCAATTGCTACAGATCTTTCAAATTAGTTGTTTAAGAGATGAATGTGAACATTAGGCAGCAAACAATCCAATGCACAACAATAGTTTTCACCAAAATGTACTCTTCTGGAGATAAGCGCCTGTCTGTGATCTCCAATTTTTTTTTAAGATTTATTTTTATTATTGGAAAGGCAGATATACAGAGAGGAGAGACAGAGAGGAAGATCTTCCGTCCCATGATTCACTCCCCAAGTGAGCGCAATGGCTGATACTATGCCAATCCAAAGCAAGGAGCCTCTTCTGGGTCTCCCACATGGGTGCAGGTCCCAAAGCCTTGGGCTGTCCTGACTGCTTTCCCGGGCCACAGGCAGGGAGCTGGAAGAGAAGTGGGGCTGCGGGGTAAAACCGGCGCCCATATGGGATCCCGTGCATGCAAGGTGAAGACCTTAACCACTTGCACCACCGCGCCGGGCCCTTCGATTTTTTTAAGATAAAAAGAGGTCATATTTAAGAAGTTATGATCAATGGTTTTCAGGGAATTTATCAGTCAGTTTTTTTAATGATGATTTGTTTCTGTGAAGGAGCTACAGAAAAACAGAGAGAGAGATGAGTGAGTCATTTTTGAGTTATTTCAGAAGATGGGAAATACCTTTCACTATTTAAAATAAAATGGTTTATTCTCCCTACTGTAAAGCATTTGTCAGTATTTTCCATATATAGTTTTGTTGCCTTTATGCTTTTAATTAGTATCAATACAGAAGCACATGAGAAAGAGCATACTCATTTATAAGATCTTCCTCCAGTAGCAGTATACACTTTTGGCCTGGCAATTAACATATAATCTCCCTTAACACTTTCCACTGGAGAAGACTATAGTTGCTTAATGATTAATGTCCTCTAGCTACTTAAAAAAAATGCAGAAAGTCAACCAAGGCACATTTTTCTGAAGGCGAAAAAAGGTAAAGCATCCCCTTACCAAGAGTGGAGATTGACTGTTCCTATCTATTTCCACTCTTGATTCACTTAAACCAATTCACTTTCATTTCCCAAAAGAGGAGATTTGGAAGTGCATCAAAGACAAACTTGAAATTGAGTTAACCCTTCTTTCCCAGTTTATGCCACAGAGCATCAATCAACTGTCTGCAGGAAATAGAAGCAAGAAGTGCTGCCTATGACCTGATTTCAAAGAACATGCGGAAATGTAGGGGGACATGTGTGGTCACTTTCAGCTAAACATTTTATGCAATTTCCTTCTTTTTAAAAATAATTAATGAAAAGCAAGTCTTACTCACACGTACTGGGGCAGCACTTGCCACATCAATTCACTGGAATCCTGTTTTAATTGACACACTATTTGACTTCAAAAGCAGCAGTCGTTGTATCATTTCACGTTAATTTTCTTGCCATTTGCTCTTTTAAAATAAGCTCAGATTTATTTTAAATTTATAAACATGGCCTGATCAACACAAGAAAACTTATTTTGGAAGAATATTCTTTCTTTCATTGAAGAAATAGAATATTTCTAAGCCTAAACGTGAAAGAATTTAAAAACTGTGGAGAAATGGAATGAAAAGATAAATTCAGTGTGTTGCAAACATTTGGAGTAAAAATATGGATTTTTTCATAGTGTACACTTTCCATGAACTTAATGTTCTCAGTTTAATACAAGGGAAAGAAAGAGGAAGGGGCGAGGGGGAGAGAGGAAGGGAGGAGAGGAAGAGAAGTGGGGAGAGGAGACTGATTGATTGATTGATTGATTGATTGGGTTCCCATTCCCTGGTTTGCTCCACAGGTGCCAGCAGTTAATGGGACTGGGCTGAGGCTGAAACAAGGAGAGGACGTCTCAGACCAGATCCTCAACCCACTCACTTGAGTCATTGCTAATGCCTTCCACTGTCACGGAATAAACCCAGAAAACCAAATGTGGGTCTCACACACTGGATTTTGTATCTTTAATTCTAAGTCACACAAAGCTTTGAAAACCTCTGGCATGCCATAAATTATGTAACTAGATGAACACTTTGAAGAGTCTAACATGATGCATTGAAAATGCTTCTTAAATGGATATAAACATGTATAGTAACAGAATTGTGCGTTCAACCCAATGCTGCTTTTTGTAGCTGGAAGCATTTATGCTATTTGAGATCTTTTCCATTCTAGTTCACAGCTTCATTTTTAGTTATAAATGGTATCTAGTTTTTCCTTCACATGTTCAATGTAGTCCTCTATGAATTTCTACTCTCTTTCTCTCTCTTTTTTTTAAGTCAGGAGAAAAATAAATGTGAGGTTTTGTTTGTTTGTTTCTAGGTGTGTAGAGTCAGGTGCAGACTAACAGTGGTGGAAGCTATTCTAGTCCAGTCAGCTTTCCCAGTATTGGAGCTGTGCTGTCCATTCTCCCAAAATCTTATACATTAGAAAACTGTAACTTCAATTGCAGGAAACAAAAGAAAATCTTAGACACATCCATCCTAAGATTCATGACTGGAATCAATATAAAAAAACTCGTACCAAGAAGAATAAATATTTTAATTTCACTAAACTGTTAGGGAATATAGGGACCTTCAGAAATGAGGATTCAACATGTGGAAAGCATGCATTTTTATAGTTAGATTCAATAAAGATTTAACAATCATGTAGAGGCAGAATAGAGCAAAAAGAGAATAAGACTTAATAGTAACAAAATGGGAAAGTTAGCAAGGTCTAGTTGTTTAAATTCTTCTTGGGCTTTTATAGATCAGGGACCTCAAGCATGAGGATCTTATCTTGTACTCTCAGGTAAGGAAGATCAGAAAAAAAAGAAACTTTCATGATCACATGTTAGGGGAGAAAGGTGGGAATCTGTCAGTGTGTTTCTCTTGCTTTCACAATTTTTTTCCAGTTTCCATGTGAAAATCTTGTTCATAGTTCTGCTGCATAGCTTCAGGCAATGTTGACTTTTCTTCTTTAAGGTCTGATTATTTACCACATATTTATTTTATTAGACTCAGAAAGAAAGAGGGAGAAAGGTAAGTGGCTAAGGGGAGAGAGAGAGAGAGAAAAAGAAGAAAGAGAGACAGAGAGAGATTTTCCATGTATTGATTTATTCCTGAAAGGGCTTAAATAGCTACGGCTGAGTCAGGTCGAATGTTGTAGCAGGGAATTCCATTCTAGCTTGAAATGTAAGTGGCAGAAGCTGAAGTATCTCAGCTATCATCTGCTACATCCTAGTTAGCTTTTCAGGGAGCGAGATTGGAAGTGGTGTAGCTGGCATTAAAATAGGTGCTAATGTAGACAGGTGGCAATCTAAGAGGTTACCTAAACCCTAGTGTTGCTAGGACCAATCAGTAGAAAATCTGGCTTACAGAATACCAAATGGCCAGTGGCATCCTTAGACCTCATCCAGCCTCAGATCTGTACCTTCAGACTCTCTACGGTCTTGTCTTAAATCCCTTACTTGTGATTAGAACAAGTCTTCTTTCATGATCTTACATATAATTGACCCAGGTGCTGAAAAGGAACTATGGTTCACTCAGATATTGTCCTATGTCCTTATCACCTACTTGTAACTGTTTTTCCTTCTCAAACGGCAATTTGAGGATAATGTTAATTTCAGATTGGGAAGGAGGACAGTGTCAAGATAAAGTCCATTTTGGGGCCTAACACGAAGGCTCAGTAGCTAAGTCCTGACCTTGAGCCTGCATTTCATAGGGGTGCTGTTTGGAGTCTCAGCTGCTCTGCTTCCCATCTGGCTCCCTGTTTGGGGACTGTGAAAAGTAACAGAGGATGCCCTAAAGCTTTGGGACCCTGCACTCTCACGGAAGACCTGGAGGAGTCTCCTGGCTCTGGATTGGCTAAGCTTCGTTCATTGTGGCCACTTAGGAGTAAACCAGCAAGTGCAAAATCTTTCTCTCTGTCTCTCCTTCTCTCTGTGAATCTGTCTTTCCAATATAAATAAATATGTCTTTTTTTAAAAGATAAAAGATGATTTTGCCTATGGTTTATGTATAATTAATTAATTAGATATGACATTTTAATTAAATGTATAATAATTTGATAACCTTTTGTTATCTATAACAAAGGTCTGTATGATAACTCACCAAATGCTCTAAAAGAGACTTCAGAGTTCATACACAAAGAAAAATCTATTCACTACCAGCAGCAAGCCTATTGTCCAGGTAAGACTCTCTTGCCTTCTGGACACAGCAGAGGTTTTGTGTAACTCTGGGAAACAGGTTGATCAATAGTAGAAGGAGCAAGGAAACAAGAATGTAATCTGTCAGGCAAGACAATTCTACAGCAGTAATGGCCTCTAGGGAAGCACATATAGTCCACAGGTTAACCAAACAAGGGAAACACTCGGGTTAAGTAAGTTTTGGGTTTAACAGGTACGTCACACTAGGTTTTCTGTTTTGTTTGTTTGTTTGTTTGTTTACAGGGGTTCCACAAAACATTTTGCTATTTATAACCTTTACTAAATTTTCAGCATTTACTAGGTCTCTTAAAAAGTCATATTTTAGCAATACTGAGAAAATGCACACCTAAAATCTAGGTTCTCACGGGCATGAGTTTGACACAAGCAGGGTTTAAGGTGCTGGGAAGACAGATATATTACACCAGAGTACCCACGTTTAACAACTGGCTGTTTCCTGATTCTAGTTTACTAAGTCACTGGCAAGTATGACTCCAACAGTTGAGTTCTGCCATCCACAGGCAAAACATGAACTGAATTCCTGGCTAATTGATTTAACACAAGGGACATTTGAGGGAATAAACCCACGGGTGCCTTCTCTCTCTCTCTCTCAAATACATTTTAAATATTAAGAAAAATAATACGAGGAACATGTTACTTAAAAGAAAAGGTTGTAGATTCTGGTAATACATATTCTATTTTTGCAAAATTGAGCTTATATCTGCAATAGAAATATAGTAAATGAAAGTACAGCAAAATATTAATGGTTGATACCTTGATAGATAGGTTTTGGAATTTTTCCAATATTGTCATATATTTGAAATTTTCAGTAAAATATTTGAATACACGTGTTTTAAGAAGACAGGCTCAATAACAGTTTTATGAATACTATGAAATTTGAAGTCAAATTTAAATATATTTTTCAAATACTATGAAATTTGAAATCAAAGATAAGTGATACATTTTCAAAGGAAGCAAGACAAATGAGCAATATGCAAAGGAATGGTGAATTTTAGAGGCCAATTCCAACGTCTTTTAAATAACCTTGGCGAAATCAAATAAATGATAAAATGAAGATAATGTTTCCTATGACTTCGCACAATTGTATTGTGAATATTAATGTTAAAATTACTATGCGTTTATATTATTAAAATTATGGACTTGATTTGATAACACCCCAAGGAATGCACAAACCCAAAGATTGTCTTTCAGGCACAGACTGGAAGGTCAGAAAGTGAAGCCTCACTCTATTCCCTGAAGCTCTTTTTCTCTTCTATTTTTGGCTGCCATTAATTGCTGATAAATGGTGGCAATTTGTTAGAAACAGACAGTATTGTATCTAACCAGTGGAGCAGAGGAAAGCCTTGTTAAGCAAAACCTCTTAGATCAGATGGAAATAGGTTTAAAAAGAAAAAAAAAAAGCATACAGGCAATATTAGGATTAGTACCTCTAGCAAAAAGAAGACACTGATGTAGTGTCTGCAAAATATGTCCTACTTTTAGCAAAGAAATCTGATAGTTCTATCTATGCTAGCAATCTTCGTAAGGTTACACGGAGTGCACTAATTTCCTGTATGGCATAACGGATTATCACACCCGTAGCAGCCTGGGGCATACTCATTTATTTTACACATTTCCATGGATCAGGATTCTAGACAGAAGTTACCTGGAATTTTTACTCAATGTGAACTCATTGTTGGCAGAAGTTACATTCCTTTCTGAAGGTCAGGGTCCAATTTCAAGCTCATGTGCTTACCAACACAAGTCAGTCTCATTTTGTTGCAAAACTGTTTCCTTATTGGCCTTTGGTCACAGGTTATCCTCAGCTACCCTCAGGAACTTGTCAAAAAGAAACTTGCTTTCCCAAAGCTAGTAGAAGTATTTCCATATCACCATATAGATTCAATAATGTTTTACATGGTTTAACATAACCACAACACTGACAATTCCATAAAATTTTCAGTCTCTGCTTGTAATCAAACTAAGGAGACTATATTTATTTAATTTTTTAAATTGATTGTTTGATCTGGAAGCACTGGTTTTGTGTCACTGCCAGCCATTAGTGGCATTCCCAGGGCTGCCAGTTTGTGACCTAGCTGCTGATGTAACCCCCTACTCATGGCCTGAGAGAAGAAGTGGACAATGGTTCAAGTATTTGGACCACTGCCACAAGCATGAGATCTGAATGATGCTCCTGGTTTTTGGCTTTGGCCTCACCTCCTCTGACCATTATGACTATTTTATGAACGAATCATTAAACAGAAGGTATTTCTCTATCTCTCTGTAACACTGACTTTCTAACAAATACTATATTTTATCAAAAAGTTCATTGACTCTATTTTCTACAATCTTGAGAGGTAAAGAGAATAAAGAGAAGCAACCCTGTTCTTCTGGTCCCTCCACCACCACTAAATGTCCACAATCAGGGGAGATGGGTTGAAATGGGAGCCAGGAACTCAAGGCAGGTCTCATGCACAAATGCCACGGACTCTATCTACTTCAGCTAGCACACCCTGCTCCCAGAGAGAATGTTAACAAGAAGCTGCACTCAAGAGATGGAGCTGAGATCTCAACCTAGCTATCCATCATAAGACAAAGTTATCCCTGTCAATGTCTTAATTGATAAAGAAAGGCTCACTCTGTGTGAAGGGAATCTTAATGAAAAGCTTAGGATTCTGCTGACAACGACAGGTATTATGTCAACAAAATTAACATCGTCTTGATTAAGAACATTCAAAAAATATTTATCTAGCTTGTTGAAGAAGATAAGCAGTTCCTCAGCACAATGAAGGAAGGAATATTTAAAAAAAAATGGGTTGCTAATGATTCTGTTAAATGGAATAGTGGTTGGTCATTGAAGTCAGTGAGGTTAGATTAGTGAAATAACCACAGCTCTGTTAAGAAGAGTGACAAGACACCAACAACTGGGATTGGGATGGACGTCACTACTCTACATAGCAAGTCAGGAATCAGAAACTGACTGCTATGACGCAAACAACATCAGAATGCCTGTATTCATCATTTTTCTCCATTTAATTGGGAATCCTGTCTTCATTTATGTCCACTTCTTGGCATGGTTTTCCAATCTTTCTTTACCTTATGAAATCAAGTTTCTTTGCAAATAATCAATCAATCAAACAAACAAACAAACAAAAAATCAGAGTGAGCAAGTGAGTTAGAAAGATCCAGATCTTAGCTCCATCAGTACCAAGGGAGAGAGCCAACTGGTCAAGCTCACTGATCCTCGGCTGCGCTACCTTGGGGTAGGGTAATGAGTGTATGGTTTTACAGAAGGAAAGAGAAAAAAGGTAAAGAGCCTGTGCTAGTGCTTGGCACGAAAGGACTCCTGGGAGCTTTGCAGCCATCACTAGAGTGAGTATGTGAGTTTCAGCAAATTAATAATAATAAAAAAATACCAGCCTGTGTGTTTGGAAAAGTAAAAGCTACGTGGGAGAAAGATGATATTTTCATCTTTCATCTTGCATCTTAAAAAGCTCATTTATTTAAAGGCAGAATAAAGAAGGGAGAGAAAAAAAGGGACAGAGGGTGTATGTATGTGTGTGTGTTTGTGTATGTGTGTGTGTGTATGAGGAAGAGAGAGAGAGAAGGAGAGAGAGAGAGAAAGAGAGATCAATTACTGATTTGCTAGTTTGTTCTGCAAGTGACTAAAATAATTGGGCCTTAGGCAGAAGCCGGGAGCCAAGAACTCTATTCGCATGTGGGTTCAAGGGCCCAGCCACTCGTGCTATCATCTGCTGCCTCTCCAAAGCCATCAGCAGGCAGCTAGATTAAGATAATGAACAACGGAGTTAAAAGCAGTGTGCTCTGAAAAAGTTACTTCTGTTTGCTCTATTGGACTATCTGAAGTGGGAAGGCTTTTAATATAACGGATAATAGATGTTATTTTATTCTCAAAAATAGTAAACACTGCCACACAGTGTAGCCTATGAAAAATATAAACAGAATAATTATTTTCTTCAGTGAAAAGTTGAAGGAAATCTGGGAGATTAATGAAAGAAAAATCTCAGCATCAAATTCTTTGTATTGGTTTGAGAAAGAAGAGTTATCAAATATTATTAAGATTAAGCCAAATTTTTACAAAGAATCTTGAGAAGGAATGGGGAAGCCAGAACACAGGATGCTAAGGGTCTCATGAGATGCCAGGGCATTAAAAGTGAAGGAAGATCAATGGTAAGAAAAAGAAATAATCAAGAGGTCAAGTGCAATAAACATTGGTCAAAACATGTTGATTGCATGTTGTGATTAGAATCCAATGAAGCAAGTTTTAATTTATCAGAGCTTTGAGAGTTTTGGGGGCTTATCGGTATGTTATCATTGTAAATAACTGCATATACAACTTAGTTTGCTTCCAAATAATTTACCAAATAGGGTATTCTACTTCTTTCATCAAGAAACTGACACAACCTTGGAGAAAAGGGGCAACTTTCTGAATGTCAACCAGGAGACAGTGTTTGGATTTGAACTTATTTTAGTAAGTCTCCAAGGAAAGGGACCACTGGAAAAGACCCAGTAATCTGTGCAATCTGCTTTGCCATATTGACTAAGAAGATCAAAGACTAGGAAAGGCAGAATGGATGTCAAGAGGTATCTCCCTGGGCCACAGGGACACGTGTTAAGGGTCCTGGAACCTTTCAACAGAACTCTGTCTTTTTTGAAGATCATCTACTCCTGTAAAAAACTTACTTGTAGACATATCAAATGACAAATGGGGTTGGGTGCAATAAGCTCCAATTTATAGGATTCGTTTGCTCATTAAATTGAACAGGGACAGCAACACCATATTGTGCAGTGGGAAATTACATGCAGGGTCAGGCTCAACCCAATTAAAAAATTAAAGACAAATGACATAAACATCAGAATGCCAACCTCTTCTTAAACTGACACTTAGGGACATCTGAGTACAATCACAATCCTCAAATGATCATAACAGGAAACAAACATTTGGATTCACCAGTGAATTGATATAATGTGTTGATGCTAGGGGTAATTGTCTTTGGGGACGAACTTTATGGAAGATAAAAAGTATGGGCAGAATCAGTAGTGCTAAAGCTGGAAGCTCACCTGGAATTCAAGAGAAAATAACCCAAGATACAGGTAGAAATGTATTCTGCAACAGTAGTAAAAAAAAAAAAGTTCCTGGCTGATCGAGGAGTTCAAAGGAAGAAAGAAAAGAAAAAAGAAAATTGAGGGTAATAGCCAAGGGAGTTTTAGAAGGACAATAGGACAATGCACTTAGAATCTTTCCTGAGTCCTAAATATCTAATCTTTTGTTCATCAGGCAGGAACAAAACAGAATCCAACAGAAAAGTGAATAGACAATACTTGGCTCTGTGAATCCCCACCAGCTTTTTCCTTATAATAGCTGGACTCCTGGATGAGCAAGCCATACCAGCCTTCCTGTAGGAACACCCAGGTAGAGAGAGTCAAGCTATCTTCAACACAGAATAGCTTCTGAGCCCTTCCATGGGGCTTAAACTAATCTGCTCCTGATGAAGCTTAGTGCCAACATTTCGAGTGCTGTTCTTTCCCAAAACATTCTAATATACTGAGATACTTTCATCATGTCTGTGCCATTGACAGCTGATCATCAAAATATCCAAATGTTCACAAGTTATTTTGGGAGCAGATTAAGTCAGCCCACTTACCTTGTTAGGAAATTAAATTTTGCACCAAAAGGGAATACACTTGGGTTCAATAAAGTTTTCACCATGTACACTTAAATTCTTCTTGCTCCCATAATCTTCAAAACAGTATAATCAGAAACTCTGCCATGATTTCATCCTAATCCGTAATAGCCACATTCTAGAACTGTGCTAGGGTTTACATTATTTCTTACTTGTTAGGGATTATTTACCTCCATTGGTACTGAACTGAGAGCAGCAATATAAACTGATATCAATTTTGGTGGGGGTGTGAAGACAAGTATTATTTGGAAAGCACTTGCTCAGTGGGTTTAGAGGGTTTTAGAGAGTTTTACTAAAGAGCATGCTCTATGCTCACCCCTCTACACACTCCGCCACATAGAAATAATGGAGACACTTAAGCCAGAATCAGTTTTAAGAAACCCTGAAAGGTCAAGAACTTCAGATTCTGCCATGCGATTTTTCCTTTGTTAGAAACAAGGAAACTCTTACCTACTATGACATTCTATTACAGTTTGAGCATTGAATTTATTGTATATCTTTTTTAGCTTTGCATTTGACTTTGGGACTGATTTTCAGAAAGCCAACCCTTTCTGAAGCTGTAAGAGTTTTATGTCTCCTCAAGTGCTGCTAAGCTCTCCTCTGATTTTTACAGCGTGCTATAACCTCGTAGTTGCCTGTTCTGACCATGTCGTTTCATTTTGTGAAGATTTCCAAAGCAAGAGAAAAGGCAGATACCTTCATAGTTGTTGTAATCATCATTGCCCCCTCCAAAGTTTAAGTATCATTAAATAACTGAAATGAAATGAAGAGAGGTGTCATAAGTGATGGATGAATTCCTAGAGGTAAGGAGTTATCAGAGAGTGAGCATAGGCAAATGGAGACGTTCATCAAAATATATTAACTTTCCCAGACACACATGAAGAATCACACAGTGGGATACCTACAGTCAATAAAAATGTATTGGCAAGCACACAGTAGCCATTAGACTGGAGTTTGGAGGTTCTATTGCTTAGTTGGGTAACTATAGATAAAAGTAATGAATGAAGTCTGTTTTAATAAAAAGTAAAAGCTAAGAAGGAAAGATCTTGATGGTGTTCACCATAACAAAATGACAGATGGCAAGCCATTGCATACCTGGTGAGATGCTGCAAACTGTGTTGCTTAGATTGGAGGCCAGGCTCTGTTTCTGATTCCAGTTTCCTGCTAATGCGAACCCTGAGAGCAGCAAGTAACAGTTCAAATACTTGGCTCCCTACTCTTCACGTGGCAAACCTGGATGGAGTTTCTGGCTACATGTTTTAGCATAATTCAGTCACTGCTGTGGCAGCTATTTGGAATGAAATAGCAGCCTGGGTTTTTTTTTTTTTCTGTTTCTTTGACTTTCAGATTGAAAAATGACAAACGTGTTTAAGAGATAAATTATATGAGAGATATAAATAATATTGGTATGTTTATATTATATACATACAGCATAATATCATATTATGATCTATAAAATTTATAATTCAGATTTGCCAATTAAAATAATATTCATAAGAAAACAGGAATTTTTAAAAGAATCTAGGAGATGAATATGATTACATTGAACAATGTGTAAATATCCTAAAACTTGCCCTTCTTAACTCTGCTGTGGCCACTTGGGTAATGAACCAGCAGACAGACCTTCTCTGTTTCTCCTTCTTCCTGTAAACCTTCCTTTCCAATACAAATAAACAAAGCCTTTAAAATTTCAAGTAAATAAGCATTTTCATGTTAACCAAATCTGATTGAATTTGAGTCCAGTGACCTTGTTCTAAAATAAATGCTTTAAGTAGAGATGGAGGTCAACCGATCATAAAGAAAACATAGATCTGTAGTAAACGCTGGGGAATAGCTATTTGATGAGAAATAATTGCAAATATATCTATAAATAAATAAACATGTAGGATTGTTTCTGATCAAATTTTGTAAATGACATGTAAGCTATTAAAGAGAAAACTGCATTTCAGGATTTATTATACGCAAAAATATAATCTGTGAATTTGCAGCAATGGTATTAGCCAGAATTTAATTTTTGTAGTATTTTCTTGATATTTTCTATGAATTGGAATAACATTACTTTGAATTTAAAGTGCGATAAGAGTGTGTACTTTGGCTCTAGAGTTGTGTTTGAGAACCAGGGAAAGCTCAGGGGAACCGAGCTGAATGGGATCTCATGACACTCCTTTTTTATTTTCTTCCAGAGCTGATGCAGAGCTGATAGTATAATAATACAGAAGCTTAATTACAATCACTGTATATAATGCCTCAAGCCATGGGATACACTTATGTCATGGAAACTGATAGAGAAAACAACTTCTGTTTATACTCTGTATAATTCTGTAAGATTTCCCTAAGAAATTTTGCTTATTTATACCACTTAAACAAGAGTGTGTGATTTTGCCCATTTCAGCTATATACATTTCTCCTTAAAACATTACATTGTCATTCAGCCCTTGCACATTTTGTCTTTGTACATTTAATCTCAGGCCCTACATACACAAAACATACTTTGTCATTTTCTTCTATAAATATACTGTACTTGATTTAATCAGATACCACTTTCCAGGCACTACACAAAACAGGCACCTGTATACCATCCCCGACATGCTCTCACCTAGCCCTCATCAGGGCCCTCATCACAGCAGCAAGGCCAAGATCACTTGATACAGTTGTTCACATCAAGATTTCTGATGACATGAACCCTTAACACATGTGTGTATAGCTGTGCAATGATGCAAACATTATACAATGAAAATTTAGCTTATCTATTTGGTCCTGACTCACTGTTAAATAAAGCTATTATCAATGTGATGCAGTTTTTAATATAATACAAACTACAGCCTCTGATTGCAACACTGGGGGAAGTTTAAATACCTTTATAAGGGAGATTAAAAAAGATAAACATGTATACACATGTACTCTTAGAAGTGAACCATATAATGGAGACCAGCACATTAGAAGGTGAAAATGGGTAACAGTACGCATCTGTACTTCCAAATAAAAGGAGAACTCCCAATGAAACTGTTAAATATATCTTGACAGCAGGATGCTGGATTTTCTAGCCTCGTCTACACCTCTGATGTTACGGTACACTTATATAATGGAATGTTGAACTTGTGACTGTTTCTGAAGACTACACTATGTAAATAATATGGGGGAAAACAGTTGTGGAGATATGAGAGGTTGGAAGGGAGAATTTCTATGACTATGGAACAATATTATGAAAAATTTCAAAAACAGAAATTTAAAAAGGACAATTTAGTGGCTACCTGCAGTTTTGTATTATTCTTTTCAGTGCATTATATTTGTACCATGTCTTATTCTATCAGATATTCCACTTTAATAAAGATATTTAGAATTTTTATTGCCTAAAATACTCAGAACATTGAAAAAATTACAAATTGATATTTTTCTAGATACAAACCATCAGCTTACAAAAAAAAATAAATTTCAGGATGGCCAGATTGGAAAAGTATTCCTAACTCAGACAAATCGATCAACTTTCTGTGTACCCTGTTTGGGACATTTTATTGTGATGAGGGACACTCAATCTTAGGACAGATATATTTTATCCATTTATACATTATCCAATTCTGTAAATGAAAGCCTTGTGAGGGAAATTTGGATCTATAACAGTTTGCCTCCACATGTCTTAATTTTTCTCCCTATAATTGAATTCCATCTGATAGAAACGTACCTACAATTATTAGAAAAATAACAAGATATCATTGCCAAGCATTGACTGATTAACCATAAAAAAAATAATTGTTTGGCGGCTTGAAGAAACACTAATAATCATGGGACAGTAAAAGTTCGGGTGATTTCAAGTGCATGAGTTTGCCCATGTTCTTTGTTAAATACAATTATCTAGGTTTACTGTCTTGGATTATAAATATAAAGGATCAATAACACTTTTCTTTTTCTAAAGCAAAAATTGTCATTGTATTAAATTGGGATACTTGATTGGAAAATTTCAAATAGATTGGAAAATGAAGATAATTTAATGCCTGGATCAAAGAGTCAAAGAATTGCAGTTGGTTGGCAAAACCCCGGGATATTATGTAAGAGATAGACCATGCATTCATTGGGGAAAGTGAAGGTATAGGTGGGGTCACAATTCTTCCTATTAGAAAGGCCACCAATTTTCACCATCCTTGCAATGGATTTCACTACAAATCCTACTGTGATGAACAAGACATTATGGTTCATGTGTTCCTATCTTGATCAAACACCTTTTTATATAGACAGTCGGGGCAATGGCCCAAAAAGAAAGTCCAGAAATCATGTGACAACAGCAACAACAACAACAATAATAATAGAGATTCTGCTTTGACTCTTTCTTAACTTTTTCTATTGGATAAGTACAGAAGAGTAAAAACAGTCTAGCTGCTTCCATTGGTAAATACGTCGTATGGCTCAGCAAAGGGCCTCATTTCCAAAAGAGCTGGAGCTCATCTGAGAAAAACTTGCCAAGACACAGGGAAATGTCACACAACTTCTCAAACTCTGGGATTGAAGACTCACTTTAACTTCAGACAAAACAACATTGGGATCCATAGACTGTGCATCTTTATGCTGTTTAACTTTAAAAGCTTTGATCAGCGTTGTCTACCATGATACAGTATACACTTATAAAGGTAGGCTTGAAAATAAAACATCCTAAAATAATAACCAAACACAAGATATTTGAAAGAATGTAAAAGAAGTGCACGAGGGAAAGAAGTGAAAGAAGAGAAAGGAAGAAAGAAGATGTGGGGATCAAGAGAGGGAGGCAGGGGGCATGAAAGAGGGAAGAAGGAGGAAAGGCAGATTGCGTCAAAAATCTAGCCCAGAAATAAAAGATTATTGTTTCATGAGTGGTTAATGTGTGGATTGGAAAATGCCACAGGTAGCCTGACAATATGTACAATGAGAAACTTCATGGCATCAAAATAATGGATGTGGTCAAGATTTCCATCAGATAACAGTATCTTGCTAAAATTTGATTTGTGAAGTCCAAGTGCATTTGTGGAAAAGTAGTCTCCTTTCTAGAGTAGTTACATATAATTTCTGTATCCTTCTCAAGTAGAACTCATGACTCATAATAAGATTTGTTCCAATAATCTATGCCTCTAGAAGTTAGGTCTTTGAACTACATTTTAAAATAGGTTTCTAACTTGCATGTATTTGGGTATTTAAATAATTAAAAGATGCTAGGGGGTAAGATAATTTGAATAGAATAGACAGATTATTTCTCATGTAGATATAAGATAAATTTTTTGGCAACTAGAATTGACTGGTAGCCAAATTCATGCCTCGATTCCCACAGGGATTTTTTGTTTCTAGGATCCTCTCATGGATGAAAAAAATCTCTCCCAATCATACTTTTGGTGCAATATTTAAATATAATCAACACACAACATTTCATGTATAGTAAATATCCTCCAAATCACTTATGCTATCTAATACAATGTAAATGCTTTACAAATGGTTGTTGTCTTCTATCGTTTAAGAAATAATGACAAGAAAATAATCTGTGTAAGTTCAATGTCAACATGAATTTTCCCAATTATTTTCAATGCATAACTGGTAGAGACTGAAAATGTGAAACCTGTGGATTCAGAGGACCACTTGTAAAGTTGTAATTGAAAACCACAGGCTTCTGAAAATTACCTGATAGTTTTAATTCTGTAGAACAAGGAATTACAGCAATTTTTAAATTTTTTTGAGAACTTTGCCAGAGCGCAGGCTTTTATTTATGCAATAAGAATAATATAACTTGAGAATATGCTAACCTTACAGAGATCAGATTTATTGTTATAAAAATGTTGATAACAATCTTCCACATTATGTAATAGTTCACACACTAGAATGCCTAATTAATTATACAGAGTAAGGCTTTCAGAATGCTTCTTATATGGGTTAGGTTTGTAAGTGTTGATAAAATGAACTTGATGGCAAGAAAATGGAGGTAGCTCATCAATGGAAATCATCCTGGTCGTGACTGTGGAACTCTCTGATAGTTTGACTTTTCTATTACATGAAAAATTCAATGCAGGATAATCAGTCAATGAAGAAAGGATAGGTTGCTCAGTTTTCAATCCAGCTTACTGCAAGGCAGCAGATAATGGGTCAAGAACTCAGAGCCCTGTGGCCCAAGTGGGAGAATTGGGTATGTTTCAGGCTCTTGGCAATGTCTTCTCCATTCGTGACTATTGGGGCCATTTGGAGAGCAGACCACTACATAAAAAAAGCTAACCTCATCCATTCTCTCTCTGCTATCCAACCTTTTGTGTAGCTATATGAATCCTTAAATTGTGAAACTGATATTTTCAGAAGAAAATAAAACTAAATTACTATTTTAGTGAATTAGCTAAAAAGTAAGAAATGAGATAAAATGTATTAAATATCACAAGAATAGAGTGACAAAAAGTATGACTATCAAAAAATGTAACACATGTGTAACGAAGACGGGAGTAAGAAAAATTGGAGTAGGGAAGAGAAGGTTTGGGGCTGCTGCATGGTCCAACAGGCTAAATTTCTACTCTGAGACATACTATCCCCTTCTTATCCAGCTGTCTGCTTATGGCCTGAGAAAACACTGGTGATTGGTCCAACATTGGCTCCAGGCTTTGGATAAGCTCAGGTCCAGACATTTGGGGGAAGAACCCAGTGGAAGGACGATTGATCTCTCTGTATCTCCTATTCTCCATGCTTCTGCCCTTCAAATAAAATAAACAAATAAATATTAAAAGACAAACAAACAAACAAACAAACAAAAACTAAGGTTAAAGGATGAGAGGCAAGAAAGGAAGAGGAGAGAGCAAGTGGGTAGGTAATGTTTGACAACTTTTCAAAATTGAAGACAAATGTCAAGCCAGAGAATTAGGACAGTCAGAAAAGGAAAGGCAGATAATGACCACTGGAAAAACATTTAAGAATATCATTTTCCAAAGTGAGAAAACTGAACACAACGAGCAAATTTTAAAGCAGTTTTTGATGGGAAACAGAGGGCATCTTCCTATAGAGGAATAAGCAAACTGGCTGGCTGAAATCTTGCAGAATGAACGAAAGTACTGTATATATTTAAGTATTTCAATTCAACTTGAAATATTTCAAAATTTCATTTTCAATTCAGTTCATGTCAATTCAACCCTAACCCCACCAAACACCACCATCTGTTTTTCAAAGTTTCAGGAAGCAATGAGAACTTCTCAGTCAGAAACTGTGGTAATTCTTCACAAACTAGGTGCTACACAAGAATTATTAAACTTGATATTTAGGCAAAAATAAAATAATCAGAAAAAGGATATATAAAAGAACTAAAAGTCATCAGAGAAGAATTACATAAAATTAGCATAGATTGTTTAATTTTAATGTATTTCTAATTGACCTAAATAATGGCAGCAATGCATTGAGTAGGAGTTGCATAAGGGTCAATGAGATGTCCCTTGCGACAGAGAGAGGGACAGAGCACACTACAAAGTATGTTCATTACACTCTGCATGAACTCTACAGGGAAACTTTGCGTTAGAGAAAGCTAATACACAGTGCCTAAACCAAGTGATCTAAGTTAACAATAAGAATAATGAAAGAGAGCTTCAGTATTGCGATATGTTAGATGAGGACCTGAACCAAAGCCATAGGTAAAAAAATCAAAGAATTGTGAATGCTTTGTAGATATTAGCTAACACCAACATGTTGAAAATAGCCTAATGTTACCATGAGTGTACTATTCAATATATGTTGCTAATCACAAGCAGAAATGCATTTAACAATGTATGAATTCCATTGTCCTTTTTTGGTAACATTTCTATAAACCAAAAAGAATTTGAAACAGAAGTTTAGGACATAAAAGAAGATTGTTTACTTACTTCTGATGGAACAGTGCTAGAGTAAATGAGCCAATGAAAATGGGTTCCTGAGCCTAGCAACAGAAAGAAGCAGATGTTAGAAAGATTAACTTATATTGATTAAACACACTTCTTCTGAGGACACAGTTTGAGCTGATTGAAGAAGTTCTCCAAAATTGAATACATACTGAAATATACAGACTCAGCAGCAAAAGTATGATGGTTTAATAAATTCTGTCACTGATATTAAGAGCATCTTTTTGTGAGACAAATAGTGAGGACTTAATAAGTCTTGGTGTCTATGAGTCATTTCTACTTAGCAGATTGCTTCATTACTTATGAAACATACCATGGAAATTTTCCTTTTTCTTCATAAAGATTCTGGTGATGCGTACTCATTTTGATTATGTGATAAGATTAATCTAAAAGTACAGATAGAGTTATTTGCATTTCATTTGTGCCACTTTATCTAACACAGAAATAATTTTTATTAACTGTTAGCAACCCAAAGATTTGAATGTATAAAAGCCTGTGATTTTAAAGCTTGGAATTTAAATCTTGTGAATCATGGTTCATATAATTAAGACATTAAATTGTTAGTAAAGATTAAACTAGACCCAACAACAATGCAAATGTATCATTGTGATGTTTTGATAAATGCCACTTGGAAAGTTCTTGTTCTGATGTCCAAGTTGCTAGTAGACATTTTAGATTTCTCTACAAAGCCTAATGATATATACTCTGAGGTGGACAGATTGCCTGTGCTCATCCATACCATCTGTAAACAAGTCTTAGAAGACTCAAGAAAAGCTCAACAACCAACTTTTGTGAAGGATTTCTGCCATCAGAGTCTTAACCTTTACCCCATTTGCCAATAAAAACTCACTTCTCAATGCCTCTTCTGGACCAATCATGAAGTCCCCTATTATATTCTATATAAACCTCTAGAAAACCAACCATGGTGGCTCCTTTCTGCAGAGAACTTTTCTGACGGTTGGGAACTTTCCAGTCATGAAAATGGATTAAAATTGGCATGTCCTACTCTTGCTCCTCTCCCTTCCACTTTAAAACTCCTCTTCTGGCTCAGATATCAGGAAGGGAAGTGGGGGATGCTCCTTGTTACAGGTTCACACTCCTAAATTACAAAGAGAAAGGCCTTCATATATTAACTCATTTTTTGACTTGATAGTCCCCCCACCAAAGTTTATATTTTATTGTAGACTTTTTTCTTAAGCTTAACAACAGGACGATGTGACTCTACCCCATTGTTCAATGCTGTACTTAATTGACCTATGTAATGCAATCATATCTGGTTGTCATATGCTATTCTTTTTTGGGGGAGGATTAAAAGATACTTTTATTTTGATGTAAAGTTTTTTTTTAATAATAATCTTAGTTTATTAGGGTACAAAGGGTCAAGGGCTACAGGGTGAAAGTGGGTAATATCATTGTTTCCACACTAACATAATCATTTTGCCCTGTATCTGGGGTTAGGGGCGTAACAAGGGTCCTGCTCAAACAGTTTGGATAGTTCATTAGTTCTGGATTGCTGCCAATCTCACCGTCCCAACCGCAATGAAACCTATTTAGAGTCCACTGGCTGACAGTCTCTTGATGGTTGGGGTTCCAAGATCAGAGGCTATTCTTTTTAATTAAGGTTTTTGTTGTACTCTTTTCAATGACATAGCCAACAAAATTTATGTATCTTGAGAAATTGACATGTGTTTTCTGTTGTCCTTGTTGAGATTCAACTTGTTAGAAGTGAATTGAAAAGAAGTTAGCGTTATGTGCCTATTTTTTGAGTGATTATTTTAGCCCACAGTTTTGATTAAAATTTTCAGATTCAGTGTCAGCATTGTGGAACAGCAAGTAAAGCCCTGGTCTGTAAAGATAGTACCCCATATGAGTGTTGATTCATGTCCTGGCTTCTTCACTTCAGATCTAGCCCTCTGCTAATGGCCTGGGGAAAATCAGTGCAAGATGGGTTGTTTCATCACCTGCCACCATACATGGGATTCCTGAATGCATCTCCAGGATCCTGTCTTTACTCTCGCTCAGTTTTGCCCATTACAGCCATCTGGGAAGTGAAAGATCAGATGAAAGATCTTTCTGCGACTCTTTCTCTCTTTCTCAATCTCTTCCACTTTCTCCATTCTCTTTGTAACTTAGACTTGTGAAATAAATAAATAAACTCTTCAACATCCTATGGTCAAGTTGATGCAAAATGCATTGTAAAGTTAAAGTAATCTCAAGTGTATGTTCCCTATATAAGAAATTCTGATATTTGGGCCCGGCGTGGTGGCACAAGTGGTTAAGGTCCTCTCCTTGCACACCCGGGATCCCATATGGGCGCCGGTTCTATCCCGGCAGCCCCACTTCCCTTCCAGCTCCCTGCCTGTGGCCTGGGAAAGCAGTTGAGGACGGCCCAAAGCTTTGGGACCCTGCACCCGCGTGGGAGACCCGGAAGAGGCTCCTGGCTTCGGATCAGCAAAGTATCGGCCCTTGTGCTCACTTGGGGAATGAATCATCGCACGGAAGATCTTCCTCTCTATCTCTCCTCTCTGTATATCTGCCTTTCCAATAAAAAAAAATAATAAAAATAAATCTTTAAAAAAAAAGAAATTCTGATATTTTTCTCCCTGGTGTTAATGAGATATTGTTCCAGAGTGCAAACCCTCCCCAATGGCTTTAAATAGAATAGCTTCTCCTGTATTTTATCTTGGTTGTGTGAATAGGATTAGTAGCAATGTGGCTTATCCCCTACCGTCAGCATCTGACCATGGCCCAGTTGTCAGATGAAGCTTCCTGCTACACTTCTGTCATCACTCACAATTCTCCCCCCACCTAGCATGTACTTAAACTAAGGAATAAAGTCTTATTTTCTTCACTATTCAACGTATGGATCTAGTAATACACCCAGGGGTCATCTCTTCCTGAGCATGGGCCCTACGTCAGGAATAGGCAACTGCCCACAGTACCTGACAAATGAACATATACATGTTTTTCCAACTGTGAAACCTTGGATGACTAAAGAGGATAAAGATGATTAAAGGGCATCTTTATGCTTCTCAAGCGGGAAGGTTCTGTGAATGGGCTGGGTTATTCAAAGAAGGACTGGCAAAGGTACAAAACAGCTATACAACAAATAGCCATGCATTACCAAGCCAAAATGAATCAAAAAGAAAGCTGCAAAAAGAAGGAAAGGTCAAAGTCAGGCACAGGTAAGGAAGAATTAACCTGTCTATTTCACCCTCCTGAAGCTTGAGTCCCAGGCAACTCAGATATCCATGATCTACAAGATTGAGTATTCCAAGAAAGCATGGGCATGTGCAAGATGTCCTGCTTACCCTACCAAATGTGCAGTGAGGCTTTCAGGTTAACTTGATCTCCCATGACTCTCCAAGGCTCGCCTTGATCCCAACTCCTTCTTGACTAATGGCCACACCCAAGTGAGGCAGAGAAGCAAAATCAGAGGGTGCTGCTGCACACACAGGGCTAGGATGAGATTGAAGCACCAAGCTGCAAGAACCAGGCAGCTGAGAATCACAACTAAAAAGGCCAAGAGGAGGTCCCTGTGTGATACCCCAGAGGCTAAAGTTCTCATTTTGCATGCATTGGAATCCCATATGGGTGCTGGTTCTAATCCCAGCGACCTTGCTTCCCATCCAGTTCCCTGCTTTGTGACCTGGAAAGCAGTCAAGGATGGCCCAAAGCCTTTGGACCCTGCACCCATGTGCGAGACCAGGAAGAGGCTTCTGGCTCCTGCATTTGGATTGGTATAGCTCCGGCCATTGCATCCACTTGGAGAGTGAAGCAACAGATGAAAGATTTTCCTCTCTGTCTCTCTGTATACCTTTGTATAATCTCTCTGTATATCTGACATTCTGATAAAAAATAGATAAATCGTTAAAAAAATATTATTTAAGATTAAGCCATTTATCTGTGAAAGGATAGAAAATTATTAATGGTGATACACACAATTATATGGACTTAAATATTTAAAAGCTGTTTACTTCGTGGTCCATCAAGGTTAATTGTAAACCATCACAATGTTCTTGTTTCAGACATCCTTAATTTGAAAAGCCAAGAAGCATGGTGTTGTGCAGCTTGCACAGCACTTGTCATTCACAGCTGGGACATGGCATTTTATCCCACGGAACACCTTCTATGCATTAAACTTCTGGACATAAATCTTGATAATTAGTAAGAAAATTCATGAACCTTACAATTGGCACTGTACATACATTTTAATATATAATATGAAAGAAACCTCTAACATTGATTTCATTTAATCTCTAACCTGACATATTGCAGGTTTTACACTAGCAGTTTTCCCATAGAGACTCCATCTGTTAATGGCAGACAACATTGCTATACTCCAGGAAGCTGCCAAAAAGTGCAAATGACTTGATATGCAGATAACTGTAGAGTTACACTATATCCAAAGATGCTCTTTTTTAAAAATCTCATTTACGTGAGAATAACCATTGACTATAACATGGAATGAAAATCCTTGAGGATCACTTATAAATTGTAAGACATTAGAAACGGTACTAACATACACCCATTATTGTTGATGTGTGTCAGTTCCTGTACTACCTCTTAGAGAAGTGCCTAGGCATACTGACTGAGCTATTAAACATATTAGTTTGTATCAGTGAGTAAGCTAAGGCTGCCAAATGCATTCTCAAGCTTTACCAGTCAGTGACTCCTTTAAGTCACACTATCTTGATTATGTTAGTTACAGGGCTAAAGATAATCTCCCCAGGCATACCAAAATATAATAGTGCAATGTATTCATTTAAAAGTAATTTATTCCTTGGAATGTCTTTGAAAAATATTTTTGCCTATAAATTAAATACAGCAATTTTTCTTGACAAATAGTCTTTTACAAGTTGAATTATTAATTATTTTTGGGTAAATATTGTGTATCAGGAAATTTGCTGTTTTGGGTCCAAGCATACAGAAAAGATGTTTTCTTTCCCCAAGAGCACACTGAGAAATTATTAAGAAGGATGTGCAGTCATGGAACTACAAAGTAGCCGTTAGCTATGTGAG
The DNA here is from genome assembly GCF_017591425.1 of Ochotona curzoniae. Classification (NCBI taxonomy): domain Eukaryota; kingdom Metazoa; phylum Chordata; class Mammalia; order Lagomorpha; family Ochotonidae; genus Ochotona; species Ochotona curzoniae. The sequence goes on from NW_024466502.1 coordinate 15,895,050, forward strand.
CCAAAAGAAGAAATACACATACTTTATAAAAGAAACTGGCTCAAGTGAAAGTAGCAACTAAAACATTATTATTGTTGAATGCCACTGAGAAATCTATGTAAACTCTACAATTTCATTTTCACCATCTATAAAATAAGAAGCATTTGTATGCAACAAAGAGGTTTATTTTAGGTAATAATGAGTTGTACAAAAGTTGATGTTACGGCAGAGGAGGTTAAAACCGTGGTTGTGAGGATCAAGTCTCAATACTACTTCTGATGAAAAGATTCTGATAAAGCCACCTGCTAATGTGTGAGCTTCTGTTTGAGTTCCTGCCATCTATGTATAAAACCCTGATGGGACTCATGGCTCCTGGGTTGGGTCTGACCCAGTCCACAAGTTTGAAGTCATATGGACTGGATCTTATTATCTATGTAAATCTCTTTCTCTCTCATTTTATCCTTGCCTTTCTGTTTCCCGGCCTTTACATGAATTACATTTTTAAAAAGGATATAAACTTTAACAAAAAATGCAATGTGAAAATATATAATATTTCAAAAAAGAAATTTAGTGAACTCTTGAAAGTTACAGAGAGAATATTTTGAAAGAAGTACCTATTACCTATTCCTGAAAAAAAAAAAAAAAGATCAGTATAACAAAGTAAAACAAAAACTCTCCTGTGTCTAAGTATTGGCAGATTTAGATGTGAGATTTAAAAATATGTTGATTAGAGAAAAGGTAGAGAATATAACTACAAAAATTTTCATTTATATTTAACATTTTTTGTAAATGACTATTTTTTCATTATGAAGAAAATCATATAGAGCTGATATTTTGATTCTACTAAAAAGTCATCAATCTTGTTTATAAATTACTTGTTAATGTTCTCATTAAATAAAACATAAGCTAGGATATTTCCTCAACCAGTAGACTCAGTTTTGGAAGCATTTCCACTAAATATTGGAACCAGAAAAGGATGCTCACTTTCACCACTACAATTCAATATAGTTTGGAGTCTTCAACCAGAACCATCAGGCAATAAAAAGAAATCAAAGGAATGCAGATTGGAAAGGAAGAAGTCAAGATATACCAGTTTATAGATGACATGATTCGATATACTGTGTGACCAAAAGACTACTAACAACTATGGAACTTATAAAATACTTAAGCAAAGTTGCAGGATATAAAATCAACTCATAAAAGTCAATAATCCATGAATATACAAACAATTCCATGACTGAGAAAGCACTTGCAAGATCAGTACCATTTGCAATTGTCACAAAATAATTTAGAATCCTTAGAATCAATTTAGCCAAGGGTGTGAGAAATCTCTGCGATAATAATCACAAACATTAAAGAAAGAAATAAGAGAAGGTACCAAATCAATAAAAATAAAAGCCTCCCAAGCTTAAAAGTGGTAGAATTCACATCATTGAAATTTCCATATTATCAGAAACAATTTATAGACTCAAAGAGATCTCCATCAAAACACCTGTATCTAGTAAAAATGATGGTAAGATCTATATAGAAAAACAAGTAGCCTCACCCACCTTGAATCTTTTGTAGCATCCTTGACTTGGGAGAAAATTCTACAGGATACCAGGCCAAAGTACTCACCTGAACCACCCAATGAACAGTTCAAGATGCTGTCTCTAACCCAGGTGAAGAAGTCTGAAAAAGAACATATGTTCCCTCTTACAGCCATCAGCAGGTAATTATACCTCAACATCAAGCTTCCCATTCAATGAAGGCTAAGACTCCTTACCCAGCCCACAGGCTCTAGTTATTGGAAATGAATTCCTCAAGGCTTTGAATAGGTTTCAGAGGATCAGGAGAGGCACTGTGAGCTTTATCTTAGAAATGGCTGCTTGAATATTCCCCTACCTGGAGTACAATGTGAATGAAGCTACGAGGGTGATGATTGGCATACTTAAAATAGGAAACATTCAGTATTCTTTGTCATGGGAAAATACATTTATTAAATGAGGAATAGAAGGTAAAGATGATGTCTGTTAGGCCAGCATCTCAGAAGAGATGGGTGCCTGAACTGGCAACTCCACTTCCAATGCAACTCCCAGCTAATGATGGCCCAGCTGGTTGGGCCTTTTGCAGTTCACATAGGAAGCCTGGATGAAGTTACTGTCTCCCAGCTCTAGTCTGGCCTAAGATTGGCCATGCAGCCATCTGGTGAGTGAAGCAGTGGACAGAAAGTAACTCTCTCTCTCTGTGTCTCTCCCTTTGTCTCTAAAATCTCAATCAATCAATAAATCTTTTTAAAATGGCCTAAAAACTAACAATGCCCTTCTTTAAGATGGTAGCCATTATGGAACTGTGCTAAGTGCAAGATATGCAATAGTATCTCCACTGTGCTCAAAGATCTAGTCATCAGGAGATATGAGAAACGTAATCACACTTTCAAGAGACACACAACACTCACATTCGCTAGACTCCTCTCCTGCCAGTGGCCTTAGAGCAGATAGGAAACGTCCCCTCAAAGTTAGCTCTGAGCACTTTTGTAGTACTGTTCACTACTGATAATCTCCTGATGTATAATGAAATGTTATTTGTGTCAAATCTATCACAGCATTTGTTTAATTCTAAAGGATGATTTAAGATCTCTTGGAGATAACTCTGTATAGAGGGAAAGCCTAGGTATGCTGTTGGAGATTAAGCATTAGTCAAGGCCCTTTCAGTCCACTCTGCCTGAACAAATAGGACTGGGAAGCATCTATGCTTTGAGTATTTCGACTTCTATTGTGATCAAAGTGTCCACACTTGTTCCCTTTATTCATCATTCCTAAGGGAAAGCCTTAGTTTTCTTATAAACTTTGGACTTAATCAGGAAAACGTTGGTACCTCCAGGAAAGATGAATATTTCTGACAAGCAAATGAAGGAAACAAATCTTAGTTGTTAAAATATAAAATCTGTTATGCTATTACCCTCTCCCCAACCTGTCACCCTCAGTTTCTTCATCAATATTGCTTATTTGGGCATAGCCTTTCTACTAGGATTCTAGTTGTGTTCATTTAACTGTTCACCAGCTTACCTCAACTGATGGCATAGTGCTGTGGTTTTAACTCTGTTGGCTGTATGCAATGCAATGAATTTTCAAAATATCTCCTTAATCTGTGGGTGTGGAGGTGGGAAGGCATGCCCATGATGGTCCCCACTTTCTAGCCCTGGAGTGGGATACTTAATTCAGAGAAAGTTGCTTTTGTTTGTCTATAGCCTCACATTGCAGAGGTCCAAATTAAATCTCACTCATGGCTCAACTGAGAGGAGAGGTCACCTAAACTCCTTGAGCTTCAACAAGCGTTAGATATCCTCACAGTCAGGCAAGGTAGAACATGTGCATTATTAAACGGACTATGTTAGCTTTGCATTAATATTTCCCACTAAGTGCCAAGAAAGTCTGTGGGTTCCAGAAAGCAATATAAGTCTCCTAGGTGGTCCAGCAGAATTGGAAGGCTTACATTTTGACTGTGCATATTTCCTCCTCTCTTTAGGACTGTGTAACATTGTGAACATGATCTGTTTTTCTATTTGTAGATTTTTTTTCATTTTTGTGATACTGATAATTTTTGGACCATGTAAAGCAAACTCCTTCTTATCTAGAGACTAACGAACTCCAGTTGGTCCCAGTGACAGAACAATCAGTGCACGTCTTATGCTGGGGAGTCCTAGAGAGACCACTGCAGTATGAGCTCTTGTTGCTGCTTCCAACTTAGCCTAGACCCTGCTCGAAGCAGCCACAGCAGGAATTGCTCCTTTTCCCTAATGAATGTTAGAGCTATCATTTCAGAAATGATGCTTATAGAGACACACTGCCAGTTAAATGATGAAGGACCACGAGCCTTCTCCATCATCTGGAGATAAATCTCAGAGTCTGAAAGAAGACCAGCAAACAGATTCCGTGGAGGATATTTGTGTTTGGACGGTAAATGCCTAGCTTGCTGGCATCCTTTGCTGAACCAATCATAAGAGATCCCCCATTACACTCTGTTAAAAACATTGGATATTCAGCCCTCAATGCTTCCCTCCGGGGATCCCTTCAAAATCGCTGCTTCAAAACAACAACAACACACTTCTACCTTTTCCCAAAAAACTTCCTTCACTTTGCTCACTCTTCTGTGTCCACATTCTTCATTTATTGTATGTAAAGGTGAACCATAGCATTGTGATTTGAAAGAGCTGTAACATTTCAAAATACAACAAAGACAGATCTTCAGCATTCGAGTGGCTAGGACCACAGACTCCAGCAACACTACAGTAAGTGTTTTGCTTTGTAAATTTAAAATTAACAACAAAAAGTGAATGAAACACATATAGTAGCTTTACTTTTACATTTTAATGTATCTGTACATTTATTTGAAAACCAGAGGTCCAGAAAAGGAGAGAAAGTGCCCGAGAAATTTTTTTTTAACTCCCTACATGGCCACAATGGCCAGCAGTGGATTGCAGAGAGGAACTCGTTCTGGTCTCCACAGAGGAAGAAGGGCTGTCTACTTGGCCTGTCTTTTGCTGCCTTCCCAGGATCATTGATGAGGAGCTGGGTCAGAAGCAGAGCATTTGGGAACTCAACCTGGCATTCATGCAGCCATTACAGGCACTGGCTTAATCTGATATGCCACAGTGCTCACCTCAAATAGTGTAATTTTTCCCATGATCCATTTTACTGGATTTAATAACAGTTGCTTTAATTGTGACATAATGACGAAGATGAAAGTTATATCAACCATCTTCGACTTTCATGTTTTCTATGCCTTTTAAATGATAATGATAATAAAACAGTGATGATAAAACTGTATTTGGGCCTGGTGGCGTGGTCTAGTGGCTAAAGTTCTCGTCTTGAACATACTGGGATTCCATATGGACGCCGGTTCTTATCCCAGCAGCTCCACTTCCCATCCAGCTCCCTGCTTGTGGCCTGGGAAAGCAGTCGAGGATGGCCCATTTGCCTTGGGACCCTGCACCCGTGTGGGATACCTGGAAGAATTTCCTGGATCCTGGCTTCAGATTGGCATAGCATCGGCCGTTGCGCTCACTTGGGGAGTGAATTATCAGACGGAAGATCTTTCTCTCTGTCTCTCTTCCTCTCTGTATATCCACCTTTCCAATAAATAAATAAATCTTAAAAAAAACAACTATATTTGGTTCTTTTCTTGTTGTAAAGTCAAAGAAATAAATCATTGACTGAATAATTATTTATTTCCTTAAATACAGTCATTATGTATAAAAACTGATTATCTCAAATACATTACAGTACCTCAGCTCTCAAATAAAAAAGTAAGAAATGTACCATATGATGTTGGACTAACAGATGCAATTAACTTTTTTATAACCCTAAAAAGATTCATCACTGGCCACAATCTCACATTGACATTGAACAATATTGCATTTTCATGTACATATTTTAGTTTTATCTTCTAAAATAGAAATGGATAAAGTGTTTGAGAAATGACCTGAAGGAAAAACATTTCTGGGAGAAGTAAAATGGACTAAACTTGACTTCTGAAAAGACTAGACATGCATGTGAGAGCTAACAAGAGATGTATCATGATTTATTAGCAAGATTTAATACGATGAACTTTTGTAACTCTTGCAATTTGTAGAGTACATTATCATATATTATGTCATTTCATTTCACTGCTGCAACTTTCATGCACTTACCAACCATATGTCAAAAAATGAAAACACTGCTAACAAAAATTAGAACAATAGACCTCTTGTCCTTCATAAACCACACTTTTTCATACCCAGGAACAAAACCTGAGGAATGTGGGCTTTCATAGTCACACATCATTGTTAAAACTATAAATCTTTTCATTTTGTGCATTTTACATTCTGTAGTTATTGTGGTGAAGCACCATCTAGCTAAACATGTTGTTTCTATGGAAACACTAATATCTTTCCATCTCATGTGTTTGGGCATATTTTTCAGATTTTTCTCCATATGTACACTTTTTTTTAAAGAGGAGAGCAAAGGAATACCCCCCTCAACCACCACCACAACCAATGCAACCAGAATTACTACATTTGGGCAAAGCACAGGGGGCAGCATATGTGGATAAGCCTGGCCTGGAGAAGATAAGCTTCGTGTCTCCCCTGACAGGTGAGTATACAAGTATGTTGTACAAATTTTATATGCCAAATATATAATGAAAGAAATCAGCACCTACTGAATAATTAGGGTAAGATTGGCAAGCTGTGTAACACAATAGGATGTTGTTACACGAGTTTGTACACACGTGCATATTTACACTCATCTTGGTATTTCACATAAAAATAGCTAGTTTTTGCACATTCTTTGGACATAAAACTTACTTAAGTGACATATTTTATTTTTAAAGATTTATTTATTTTTGTTGGAAAGGTGGATATACAGAGAGGAGGAGAGACAGAGAGGAAGATCTTCTGTCCGATGCTTCACTCCCCAAGCAACCGCAATGGCTGGACCTGAGCCAATTCGAAGCCAAGAGCCTCTTCCGGGTCTCCCATGCAGGTGCAGGGTTCCAAGGCTTTTGGACCATCCTCGACTGCTTCCTCAGGCCACAAGCAGGGAGCTGGATGGAAAGCAGGGCTGCTGGGATTAGAACTGTTACTCATGTGGGATCCTGGCGCGTGCAAGGCGAGGACCTTAACCACTACTCTATTGCACCGGGCCCTTAAATGACATATTTTATGAATAATGATTGTGTGCTACTCTTAATCTACAACAAAATGAAGAAAGGTGTTTACCAGCATCACAGAAAAGAATGCATGCTGTCTTTACCGCTGTGATGGTCAGGTGCATGTATCCCTTTTATGACATAGGAAAGCAAGAAAATTTTTTCATGCATTAAATTTGGTGAAAGCTATTACTGAAAAATATTTCTTTTAAAAAGACTTTTTTTAATTTATTTGAAAGACAGAGTCACAGAAGGAAGAGAGAGAGTGAATACCTTTCATTCACTGGTTTACTCTCCAAATGGCTAAAATGGTCGGGGCTGTTCCACAGTAAGGTCAGTAGGCTTCAGTTCTTCTTGTCCTCTCACATGTTGGGCAATCTTCCAGTGCCTGCCCAGGTATGTTAGCAGGCAGCTGGATAAAAGGTGGAATAGCCAGGATTTGAACTGGTGACCATATTGGGTGCTAGGCAGAGGCTTAACGTGGGCAGAGGTTTAGCCTGAAATACCACCATGCCCGTTCCTGACAACTATTTCTATATTTACATGTAATGTTACAATTTAGTATTTAATTACACATTTTCCACACTTTGCAGTCCACACACTAACAGGACTCCAGTGAAACTTTGGTTTTTACTATTTCCCAAGAAATTCTAATTGGAACTGATATAAGGAAGATGTTTTAGGACAAGGAAAATTGGGACCTAGTGTCAGGCTGACACTATGTTTAATGTGGAGTCATGGTGAGCATAAAAACCTTCAGCTCACTGTCCTAAGGAGATCCTGGGTTCTTGGCTGTCTCCAGTCGCCTTTTGCCTCTGTTCACTCGATCGTCTTTGTGAGAGCCCTCACTCAGTCCAGCGCTTGGCCGTGCCTGTGACCATTTTTAGATAACCTACCCTTTGTTGGGATTTCTCTCATCTCTCCCATGTAGCTGCTCAGACATGAATTAAGGATTTGACACACTCTCACGTGCATAAGAAAGGATTCCCTGCTCTCCAAATCACGCTGTTCTCCATTGTTCATGAAGACAGGGTGACTTTTCGGGAATGTGGCTGAGCTGCTGTGTTCTATCCAGCTGCATCGCTGCGCTATGATGTCAACAAAGCTGCTGTGAGGGGCTAACCTCTTTATTTCTGTTATAAAATGTGAATTTAAGTTCCACAAAGGAAATGAATCACTGACTCTGCGATATTTCATGAGAAATCACTGAATTACATCGGAAGTCTTAGGCAATTGATCTCCTGTCTAGATTGTTCACTGTAGCATGGGTTGCCACTGCAGTAGCAAATGCCTTGAGAGAGGAAAAACAACCAAACAACAAACACAGAAACAGTTATAGTCAAAGCGATGACTGTTCAGATTCCAATAATTCATAAGCAGTTCTATGCTTATGAAAGAAATATTCAGGACCAATTCATATTTCCCTTATTCTTTCTTAAAAATTTCTCTCGACAACTGGAACAAATTTTGGTAATAAGAGTGATTCTTGCTACCATCCATTCAGTTCTTAAGACTGGAGTTTCCTATCAAAATAATCCCAAATGTGACTGCATTGGTCAATCTTATTTTCTAATGTAAGCTTTCCTATATGACTCCATTAATCACTGTAATTTTCTTCATGAAACACCAGGAATATTGAGTGTTTTTAAGCCATTGTGGAGAGATACAGTGAGAATGGACAAATAAAGTCCTTTGGCCACCAGTGAAATCTGGCTCAATACTTGTTCTTGTAAATGAAGATTTATTGGAACACAGCAACATCTGTTATGATGTATGGTTTATGGGTATCTTTATGCCACAACAGGAGAATCAAGACATTGTAATAGAGGCCACATGGCTCAAAGCGCCGAAAATATTTGCTCTCTGGCCCCTGAAATATGGTCAATACTTTACACAAAGAGCTATTTCCTTTTAATTTCCCTATAGATATAAATTCTATGGGACAGCGTGTGGGCTAAGGTATTTACACTTCTCTGGATTTCTCTATGGCTCACAAAATATCTGATACAAAACTATGATAAAATTGTGTCTAAAGGAAATGTAATTTTTACTATAGTAAATTTCCAAGAAAATAACATGTTATTTGTTATAGCTAAAAGATAAGAAAATTATTTTACCTTTTTAAAATGAGTTTTCATCAGTAGACAGTCTATTAATAGTGGTTTTATTCTGTTCTATAATTTAGTGAAGAGTTAAGGAAAGAAACATCATCAATGTTTTGGTCAGGTATTTGGAATAGCGATTCCATCCTCCCAATAGGCCTAGCCCTGGATATTGCAGGTCTTTGGGAAGTAAATTAACATGCAGAGAATCTCTCACACTTTCTCCAAGTCTATATTGTTTTCTCTCTCCTTCAAATAAAATAAAAACAGACAAATGAAAAATGATAACATATTCTTTTGTGTGACATGATTTTGGAGCATTGAACACTAAGTTTGTTCAGCAATGCAATCAACAAAGGGCTTGAAAATGCTCAGGGAAAATTTGCAGTATCTTACAGATCAGTTTTTTCCATTATCTTTTTAAAGCCAACTCATCTGTCAGTCTTCATCTACTTAATTAACCATGATATAGTCAGGCATATTTCTTCTTAAACATTTTCAGTATTATATCCTCTTTGTAGTTTAACTCAATTTAAGGTGTGACCAGAAAATATTTATCAAACTTTATGGAAATGACCATTATATAATTAGTTTAAGTTTAGTTTCTTAGTTTAGTTGGGAGTTAGTCTCTTGTCATAGAAAAGTTTCTCTGAAGTTTCCTTGATCCAAATGTTTTGTATCAAACAACTGGATTTGAACAGAGATTTTATTTAGCAGTGGGTTAAAAAGGCTACAATTTTCTAGGCTTTGGTTTCTTTGCGTCTACTGCAAATTTGAGTTCAAAATAATTATGTTGAATTGGGGCTTAGATGATCATAGAATGAGTTACAGTACATACTTTTTGTTTCTCCTCTATATTGGTAGCTTTATAATTGGTCCAAGACACACTGTATACTTAACAACCTATTCCGTTTCTAATCATACCTACTTAGAATATCAGAAAGCAACCACTACTTTGTAGTGACTTACATTTCCCTCATACGTGTAAATCTAATGAGGCACTGCAATCCCAGGTCCTAAAAAGACTACAAGGAACTAGTAAGCTGTTTGTATTAGCCACTAAAGTCATCACATTTGTCTTGCAAAAACAGATGGCAACTATTGAAAAACAGGATATGTCATTGTATATCGTATCCTGTTTCTTTGTGCATATAGTTGTTGATCTGTATCAAATCTGCCAGTCCCCTACTTATTACTGCTCTGGATTCTGAGCCAGGAAATCTTGCCTACTTGCTTCATAGTCTACTTTAGTTCTACATTTCTACAGCTTTCCTCAAGTTTTCTCTGTCATGGGATTCTATTTTTGAATTAAAAGATACCCCTGATGTTCTAAATTATTGTTGATGTGGCGATTTTAAAGTCTATGGAATTCCTTTTTATTAAAGCACATGTTGAAAGCATTTTATTTCATGTAAGGTCTTGGTAATAATGGTGTATCTGTGAAAAAAAGGCAAAAACTCTTTGCATCGTTGAGTTTACAAGATTTTGTGAAATATGTTATTTTCCTCTCACCCAATGTTGTAATGTGCGAGCTTCCTTGTGGAACTGTCAAGTTCCTTGTGGTTCTTGAGGGACCATAATTAGATATTCTTGATACTAACATCCAGGCTACAACTCTGTGTGTGTGTGTGTGTGTGTGTGTGTGTGTGTGTGTGTGTGTGTGAATATGTGTGTGATTCTTCACCATGTTTCCCAACCACTTGCCCTCTGTAATGTCGAGGGGTCATCTACTCAGCTATTGACCATTTCTTATTGTCCTATTAGCCTGTCCTAAAGTATAGGATCAGATACTGCGCTTTTAGAGCAGACATTACCTGGGTAACACCAATGGAGATAAGTGACACTTCCTTTAAAGACACTTTGTAGTTTTCCATTATTGTAGGAAATGTCAATTTTCCTTTAAATCTACAATAAGCCATCATGTTTAGGGTTTCAACTATAACATTTGGATTTTTATTCTTGGTACTTTTATATTGCTAGAAACTGAAATAGTGTCTTGCTTGATGATTCCACTGGATTTAATCTTTAGGATTAAAAATAGTTCATCAACAGTGTAGATAAAAGTCATAAATAAAAATCAAATCTCAAAATGTCAATTTTTTAATATGAGTAATAACAGTGTATCAGTACCACAGATGAAGGAAAGTACATGGTATTCATATTTCTGAGACTGGCTTAATTCACTAAGCATACCTTTTTTTCAAGTTAATTATTTTGTGGCAAAAAAAAAAGACTAGGATTTCATGTTCTTTCATAGTTGAAAGGTTTTCATACTGTATATATATATCCCACATTTTTGTTGGTTTAATTTGAGCAACAGACACAAAATGATTTTTCGAATATTTCCACGTATATTTTTAACTTCTATTGTAGATATTTTTGGTCAATTATAATTCTGTAACTCAGAATTTTCAACATTTTGTTTATTCATTTTTAATGCATTATGATTTTAAAAGGATAGTTTGAAAGATATGAGGTTCTATTCAATGATGAAAATAATTTCATAATTTCTGTAAAAAGTTGTATAAACATAATGTGCTGGGGCAGTGGTGTGGAGGTCAATACTCTGCCTTGTGGCATCAGCATCCAGATGGATATTTGTTCAAGTCCTCACTGTCCCACATCCAACCCAGCTCTCTGCTTATGATAGTTGTGAATGGACCAAATGCTTGGGCCCCGGCACCCACTTGGAAGACCCAGAAAAACCTTTTGATTCTGATCAGCTCATCTTTGCTCGCTGTAGCTGATTGGGACATAGACAGAAGACTTTTTCTCTATAAGATCTGCCTTTCAAATAAAAATAAAACAAATCTTAAAAAAATACCACTTATACTATGGTATGTCTTTACTATGTCTTTATTCTATAATGATAATGATAACATCTCCATTTTAGCACCCCCCAAATTTAAAATTCTATTTAGGTTGTGTTTTAGTTAACCTTAGAAAATTATAGTTTGAATAAGGTTTTCAAACCCTAAACCTACATCCAGAAACCTTCAAACTCTTGCAAGAAAATGTAGGAAATACCCTGCAAGACCTAGGAGTAGGTACCGACTTTCTAAGAAGGACACCAAAAGCAATAGCAGTTGAGAACAGAATAAACAAATGGGACCTCATCAAACTAAGAAGCTTCTGTACAGCAAGGGAAACAATCAACAAAGTAAAAAAGCAACCCACAGAGTGGGAGAAGATCTTTGCACACGATATAGGCGATAGGGGGCTAATTTCCAGGATATACAAAGAACTTCAAAACAACCAAAAAACCAAAACAAACAAGCCACTCAAGAAATGGGCACGGGAAATGGGCAAACATTTCACAAAGGAACAAGTCCAAATGGCAAACAAACATATGAAAAAATGTTCCAGCTCCCTAGCAATAAGGGAAATCCAAATTAAAACATCGATGAGGTACCACCTAACACCAGTAAGATTGGCCCACATAAACAAGAACACCAACGACGCTTGCTGGCGAGGATGCGGGGAAAAGGGAACCCTACTCCACTGCTGGTGGAGCTGCAAATTGGTACAGCCTTTATGGAAATCAGTCTGGAGAACACTCAAACAACTCAAAATCAGCATACCATATGACCCAGCAATAGCACTCCTAGGAATATATCCAAAACACCTGTTTTACGACAAACCAACATGCATCCCTATGTTCATTGCAGCACAATCAGTAATTGCGAAAACATGGAAGCAACCAAAATGTCCATCAGCAGAAGATTGGATAAGAAAGCTTTGGTTCATCTACTCCATGGAATACTACTCAGCTATTAAAAAAAACAAAATGCAGTTCTTTGTGGCTAAATGGACACAACTGGAAACTATAATGCTAAGGGAAATGAGCGAATCCCAAAAGATTAGATACCACATGTTTGCCTTGATTTAACCTGTAATTTTTTGTTTGGTGGTTTGTTATTTTTTGAACCTGTCATTGATACTGTCTCAACCCAGATGTCTCGAAGAATGGAACTTGCATTATTTTTAACATATTGTTTACCCAATACTATGTCAATTAATTCCATAATGTTGTATAATGATACTGAGGCCTTGTTGGGGCTTTTAACTGACTGGATCTTTACTCTGTTAGACCTATCTTCAGACCATAGAAGGTCTCCCCAAGAGGCCACTGAACTTATCTGGACAATAAGACGCTGAACTTTATGCTAGGCATGTGTTTGCAAGCAATGAATCTCAACTGAACTTGAACTATGGTTATGCAACAAGGTGGAGGAATCCACCATGGGGGGAGGGGTATGGGAGGGGTGGGGGGGATCCCCAGTGCCTATAAAACTGTACTACATAATATAATGTAAGCAACAATAAAAAAAAAAAAAAACCAAAGTCTATCTACCCAACAGGCAGATACTTATGGGCCCTAGCAAACCCCATATATCTTTAATCTGCAGAATATGGTTATTACTTACAATTTTGTACATTATTGGCCATGACTAAAGAGTTTTGACAAATATCTCCCAAGGTTTAAATATCTTGTTCATGTATTATTAAAACTGATATAATTGTTTATATTTCAAATATATTTCATATATGATGCAAAATAAGTCTTAAAGATTTATTATTTCTTAAAGATTGATTTATTTTTATTTTAAAGTCAGAGTGAGGGTGAGAAATGGAGGCAGAGCTTCCATTCACTGGTTCACTCCCCAAACAGCCACAACATCCCAAGATGGTCTGATCTGGGGCCAGGTGCCAGGAGCTACCGCTGAGTCTCCCACCTGGGTGCGGGGGCTTGAGGACTTGAGCATCCTGCTTTGGGAGGCTGGATTAGAAATGGAGCAGCCAGGATGTGAATCGGCGCCTGTGTGGGATGTAGACAGAGGATTAACCTGTTATTCCAGTACACTGACCCCAATATAAAATGTTATTGCCAGTTATTAAATGACATTATATTCAAGTAAAAGATACCGCCTACATGTCTCAAGAAGATTCTTCTTTGGTTATGTAACTGTATCTCATGTTTACCAAATCATGCATACTCTGTATCTATGTTTCTGGCAGCTGTTAATGCTATTTTGGAAATATATTACAACAATCTGCACATACAATGCTTCTCTTAATTCTAATATTGTTACTCCTCAATCTCCAACAATATAACTTATCTAGTTTTGTTGTTTCTTGACTTTTCAACTGCTATTCACTAATTAGAAATACTTAGGCAAACATTTCATAGTTTTATCCCCAACAGCTTGAACTTCTCTATCTGAAATAATCTCATTCGTTAATTTTTGGGTACTTTTGTTATCTCTACTTGAAAAATTTTCCAGGGACTGCGAAGTATGGATTGTTCAGTCTGTCAAAATCCTCTCTCTCTCCTGTCAACTGTAAAGGCTTAGTTTAACTGCTACCATTTCTATTCCAACTTGACTTACATTTAATTATGAATCTTACTAAATTATTTCTAAGTTTTATGATTACCTCAAGTTTTAAAATTTGGGAATTTCCATCAATAGTTGATGTCAAACATGAATGCAGCTAGTTTAGAACTATTATGTGGTTTACTTCTCACAATTTCAGATGCTGTGTTTCACCTGTATAGATATTGCAATACACCAATTTTCTAAAATAGCTATTTCTATCATGTATAGCGAGACACTAAAATGTAAGATTTATCCATACTTCGTTATTTTAGGAATATTACAAAATGTTTGTGTGAAATAAATTCCAAAATAATATTATTTTATGGAAGAATTTTGATGCCCATGAATATCAGGAATTTTCAAAAATACTATTGAGAGATAAATGTTAGAATGTTCATGAATCATTTATCAGTAATAATTTAGCATCAATTATTGAAATATTTAACACCTTAGAAATATTAATATTATAGTCTTTAATGTTATATTTGTTTATACAAAAGACAAATAATATGCATATGAGAATAAATGAAAATAGATAATTATTTTGTTAATAGGAATTAATATGCGAAATACTGTATGCATTTAACTGATAACTTTAAAGAGTACTGAGATTAGTAAGAGTCTGTGACACTCTAACCACAATCTGAGCTGTAAACAAATCGCTCATCTCAAAATATATCTCCATACGGTGTTAGATTGTGTGGTTTAGAACATGTAGCACAACTCCCATGTAACTTAGCATTGAGATATGAATGATGTAATCTTGTTAGACAGAAAAATAGGATTCTAGAATTTTCTCCTCTTGTAAAAAATTCTTATTAAGAAAAATGAAATATTGGCATTTAAATATAATATTTTCTAAATTCTGGCATTTAAAATTAAGATTTATCTTTATTTAAATTTCGAGAATTAAAGACAATAAATATGTTCAAATTATATCCATAATTTTGCCATCATACATCTACTATATATTATAAACGAAATCTTCCATTTGTGTTGTGGAAATTAATTAAACAAGAGCATTCAACTTGTATATGCACGGATAATAATTAAAAAATTTTGAAAAGCTCTAACTTACAAAGCATTTTATTTGATAGTTTGTTAGGCAAAATAAAATTATGTTTATAACTGAATGTGTTAGCAGAAATTAAACTTTCAGGAAAAAACTTTAACTTGGGATCTTCATAGTATAGCATAGATTGATATATATATATATATATAATACTGTCTTCTGTTGTATTTTCATTTCTTCAGTATTTGATATTGACTTGTTCAAATATAGTTCAAAATTTCAAAGCATTGCTCTCACAGAAGTAATATTTTCTCCTAAAATGCTTGCAAGTAACAGAATTCAATATTTGAATGTGTTAAAATGGAGATTTAGAAGTTTCAACAGCTGTGATTAAAAATAGCTATAGAATTTCTTATTATAAGCAAATGAATTTATGCACACACAGAGAACACAGCGACAAACTTTCCTCTTAAAAGCACACTTGCAAATTAATAATTAATGGCTTAATGGAAAACATCTAAATCCTCATTTGGAATGTTTTTGGAGATCAAAATTGTTTTCGTTTTATTCACTGTACCATTTTGTTAATTTCTCTCCTCTGGGGAAGTTGGAAAGGACTTAATGTTTCTTCAGTAGAGGTTCCCATCATGGAGAATCATGGGAAAGAAGACCAACAATTCACACATTACTTACACAGATCCTTTGGAGACCTCTGATGACGACAATCCAGCTTATGTTTGTTTCATTCCATCACTGCTGGTTTTAGTAGGGCAAAACTTCATCTCTACACAGAGTTGTAAAACCCATATTGACAGTTTACTGATGAATTTTAAAATTTGCTGTATATTCATATACATATAAAGTGTAGTATGTGTATGGATTCCTAATAACCACACTGATTATTGTTTTGCAAAAAATATGTGATTTGATTGTACTCTGGGTGTGTTCAGCAACCCAAACAATACTAACTATTTTGTTTAAATAAGCAACTTTCTAACTGCATGCTTGGAAATACTTCTGTGTCAGAATGCTTCATTTATAATTACTACCCCTTGCATTACCACTAGTGTAAACCACACTATGTCTGTGGGGCACTTGCTGTGTTTCCAGCGCTGTTTCCTGCTGTGTTTATATTACGTGCGTTGTTTGTAACTTTTACTCTCACTCCTTGTATCATCGGTGTTCAACTTTTCATGTTGAAAATGATGCAGCTGTGTGCAGGACAGTTTGCATTCATGTGAATGTTCCTCTTAACCTTCTTTCTAATGTACATTCTCTTAAAATTGAGCAAATTTCTAAAATTTTGCTTTAATCATTCTCTTCCCTAATTTTCTCTTTATTATTATTTGGTACTTGAAATTCATAGATTGACCCTTGTACTTCTCTGATTAAAGACTGTAGGTTTATAATTATGCTTTCAAGAATTCTAGTAATTAAAGCAGGAAAACTTACTACAAGACGTTACTATTTATTCTCCAGAGTTTTGCTCATATCATCTTTTCGAACTCTCTCAGTGTTACATAGGTTCCATTGTCCTTCCAGTCCCTTTGATGCACTGTGTCTGAGAAACAAACATTGCATTTTCTGCCTGTGCAGAGATATTATCAGTTATCCAGTTATAAAGACAGTGAATGATCTTATGTGGAAGTCTTTAAAGAAATCTTTTTCTGTATCCATTCCTCTTGTGATGGATATCTAGGTGGTTTCCATGTCTTCACTATTGCAGCTTGTGCTGCTCTAAATATAAGGATGCTTTCCTATATGTGAATTTTACTTCATTTGAATATATTCCTAAGAGTGGGGTAGCTAGGTCATAGGACAAATTGATTTGGGGTTGTCTGAGCTCTCTGCATGCTGACTTCCACAGTGGCTCTATGAGTTATGCTCCCACCCACAACAGTGCAGAAGGGCACGATTTTCCACGCATCCTCCTAAACAGGGGTTGTCAGTGGAGTTCTGCATGAGGACCAGTGTCACTGAAGTTATTAGAAATCTAAATGTAGTTTCAGGAGCCTGAACATTTTTTCACAAGTCTATTATTCAATTGAATTTGTTTTTGTCAAAGAATGTCTGTTCATTTCCTTTGTTTATTTCTGCACAGGATTATTTGTTTTGCTCTCATTGAGTTTCTGAAGCTGTTTATAAATTCTGTAGTTTAATCACCTACCTGTGGTGTAGTTTTCTAAGATTTTCTCCCATTCCATTGGTTGCTTCTGCACTTGGTTGATCATTTCCTTTGCAGTACAGAAAGTTCTTAGTCTGATGTAGTTTCATTTGTTGATTTTGGCTTAGACCACCTGTGTTTCACACAGAAATTGTAAGAAATTTCTTAGGTGAATAGTGGTCAGCAGAGTTTTTAATAGCATTTTATTTTTATCATGAAATAACTTTTTAATTTTCTCATCCACACTAGAGTAGACAGATTTCAATTTAATTAAAAACAAAAATGCCAATAGGAGATACCATTTGTGTTAATTAGATATGAAATTATATGCATTAAATATATCCTTGTATCTTGGGATTCTAAATGGTTAATTTAATTCAGTAAAAAATACAGTTGTTACTGTAGGAGAGCCAGGAATTCAGGAGTGATTTGCATAATCTCAAATTCATTACTTAGAAAATGTTTATGACAAGATAAACTCTACCCCATACTCCCCAATTTATGAACAGAATTAAAATTGACAGACTATAGTAATAAAGTACTATAACTAATAACATTGAAACATATAACGCATTGCTGATTATTCTATTTGCAAAGCAGGGAGACACTGGTTCACTCCTCAGATTCCGTCAAAGCTAGGACTGGGCCAGGCCAAAATCAGGTGAGAGGAATGTCATGTGATCTTCCAACTGAATAGCAGGAAGCCATGAAGTAAGCCTGTGCTTCTTCTCTGAGGCTGTGAATCAGCAGGGAGCTTTAGCCAAAGAGCAGGAAATTCTTGAATCAGTCATTCTAATACGCTATACTGTGTTGCAGATGGAGTGGTACTTTCTTGCATTTTATTATCAATGATTTAATGCTCCTTACCTCTATTTCTGAGTCTCAAGTTAAAACACAAATCTTGCCCATATTTTAAAGATTGCAACATAATCTATTAATATACAAAAACCCAGTATAATTAACATCTTTGGATCTTTATAAAATCGAGTATTTAGATATACTTTTGCTCAATGTCCTTAAAACATAAAGACATTTATTATTCTTTTTTTACTGTTCTGAAATTTTGTATGAGCATTTTTTTGGACTTTTTTTTGTATTTGGACTTAATATTGATTTTCTTCAAGGTGTAATTTCTCATGTCTAATATGTTAATCAATGTAGAGAATTTTAGAATAGAATCATAAAATTTGAAACTGCAATAGGTTTTCATGCTGTGTTTAGATATTTTATCAATATGCTAGAAGCATAATTTCTTCTTCGTGCATGTAAAAATTAAGATACTATTCATTTTTCTACTTATGGTTTTCAGTTTTTATGGATTCTAAAATGCATTACTATTTTCTTCTACATAGTGAAGTATATTTTGTAAAAAAAAAATCCTGCTTTTTCAACTTTTAGATTTTAATGTTTTGTGTATATTTGTTATTCCATGTGATACCATTTTGCCTACTATTTTGTTTTTATTCTTTCATAAACCTAAATGAAATCCAGAAGCAATTTAATTCACATTTTTCTGGCTGTTGTCTTATTCTTTATCATTGCGTTTTGGTCAAGCTTATTATTGGGTCTTATCAGAGGTACAAAAAAAAACCCTTAACTTTCATAATCATCTCTATTCTAATTCAAAAACCATCTTCTTCAATTTTGGATCTCTTTCCTATTGCTGAATATTCTAGGAACATTGGTAAGCTCTGAGTTTACTGCTTGATATGTTGGAATCCTGAAACTAAAATCCTCTTGTAGGGATGCCCTGTCCCGCTCCTGAGTTTGGACCGTGCCTCCAGGCAGAAGAGAAAAGCCACACTGGGTTTCCAAGTTTATTTGTTTTCTTTTGAAGAATAATAGCACATTGTTGCTTCACATACAATATCTAACTCTATTTATGTTCAATATTTTGTTCAGTTTTCTAGTTTCCTGGCTGCAGGGTCAGTGTCCATGGCTGGAGAAGGACACCTTAACACATCTTAAAGTACATTTGTACAATGAACTCTGATCAACTTTTACTGCATTCTTTTGCCAACCATGAAACTGCGAAGGACAGAGGCATTTCCCAATATACCTTATTTGACTGGCCCTGCTCTTTGCAGTTTTAATACATTTACTGCCTAGTGTCTTAATTCTCTGTGGTTGCTCCAATAGGCAAGTGATTGTAAAAGAAATACACACACACCATTATTTATTACCATATTCACTATATGTATATTTACATACTTTTTAAAAATACAAATTATCTGTTATTCCTGTATATTTTCCTGGATCTATCTGCATCTTTATTAGTAATAATTGGTTTTTGTCTTAAGACAATATTAGATTGATGTGAGATATTAAGAATAATACTGAGAAATCTCCTGTAATCATCAACTCTCTTCCTACAATGGCAGCATCATACAAATGGCAATGAGGCACAGATATTTGTTGTGAATAGCACCTTTTTCTCCATAATTACTTTTGTGGAGCAACTCAGTGGCATAGTGCCACTCTCTGTAGTGCTGGTATTCTGTAGGGGAGCCATTCATGTTCCAACTGCTTTACTTTAAATCCTACTCCCTTTTAACGAACCTGAGGGCTCCTGCACTCACCTGGTAAGTACACCTCCTGACTGCTGGCTTCAGCCCTAACCAGTTCTAGTTATTGTGGCCATTTGGGGTGCGAATCAGTAAATCGAAGATTCTGTCTGTCTCTCTCTTTCCCTGTCTCTTCCTCTCTTTCTCTAATTCTGCCTTTCAAGTAAATATACCAATCTGTTAGAAACACTTGGCTGCATTATTGAAATCAGTCAATAATATTTTACATTTTTTTTAGATTTTCAGTTATGTTCATTGATCCATCAATATGATATAGATGATATTATGTACCATTCTGATTCTGTAGCTGCATAGTGAGTATTAGAATTAAGGAATGAATTGAAATTGGGGAAATAACTTTTATAAGATGTCAGTTCCTCTGTGTTTCTATAGAACATAAATGCTCAATTTGCTACATAAAAGAAGTTTCACAAGGTTTATTTAATTTGCCACCCAAAATGAAGTTACTCTTTTATTTTAACCTAAATTGCTGCTCATTTCAATTTCTTAATTTTTCTTTTATGACACCTCATGGTGGAGAAAAAAAGTAAATTACAGATTTAGAGAATACACAATGGCAATTAGCCCTCTTAAAAAGATAATTTATCAAATGAATAATAGTGGGCTGAAATATCAGAAATAAATACAATTTTATAGTAGAATTAATAAAGTAATTTTCTTTTATATTTAAAATAGTGAAGGTAAACAAAATATTATAAAAATGATTTTTCAACTTAGGGAAAGTTTTCTTTTTTCAATGACTTTGAATTAGCCTGCCTCTAGAAAGTGTTTTAAAAATTGGTTACTTTCTGAGAAATCTCTGGAAGAGAAGATTTCAAATTATGGACCTATAAGAAAGGCAATAACAGAAATGTTAATAGGTCAGTACACGTGTTTGAGTCATAACGATTTCAAGATAAGGCTAATATTGAATTTTTATTTTCATTTATGTGGGTGGTAAGAAGAACTGGAGGGAGGGAGTAAAGAGTGTGTGAATGAGAGAGGATGAGAACTCTCCCATTTGTTAATTAATCTCCTAAATATTTCTATTACTGTTGTGATTAGTAGTACACCCAAGCAGGAAGCTGGAATCGGGGTTGAGGCATTTTGATGTGAAATGAGGTTGCACCAACCAATGGCTTAATCGGTAGCCAACATAAACATCCTTAATGTTTATTTTTATTCAAGTTGAATTCATATTTTGTTTATTTAGAGAAAATGTCCAGTAAATTGTACCTCTACATGAAGCACAGACTGCTATTCTATCAGACATGTTATTTCTTTATTTGCCATTTATTTATTCATCTATTAAAGCTGAAGATGAATTAAGTTGAGCAAAGCCTGAGTGAACAAAACATTCTTTATGAACCAACTACCAGGCTGATGCCATAGAAGTTGGGAGCCCATGCAAGAATGTGGGCAGGTTGAAGACAGAGAAAGTATGTGATCTTTAGGAGCAGCTTGACTCCTTACAGCTCCACACAGGTTTTCCACAGGCATGGACTTCTCAGGTGGAGATCTGCGGCTGGCTTGGCTCCAGTAACTGGCCAAGACTCAGCTTTTGCTTACAAGAATATATTATTATTTAGATTGTGTCTTTTTTTTTTTTTACATTCTACATTTTCTTTTCAAATGTATGACCTGATAATAGGTAGGGATTTAGAAAAAGAATAATACAATGAAAGTCAAATTGTTGAGAGGTAGAATGGAATGTGGGCATGGAAGCAATTTCATTTAGCATTTCAAAATCTTTAAAATTAAACTTGAAATAGAGATATGGGTCTTATACATATTTATGACATTCAATGCAGAAATATTTTAAAATTTCTAAAACACATGACTAATCTCTTTGACAGAACCATAAGCCCGCAGTAAGCTTGATGAAACAGAAATACTTCTCTCTTGAATTGCAATCATATACACAAGAAGTATATGAGCGATGTGTATTTGTTTTGGAAGCGAAAATTATATAGACTTTTAAACCTGCTGAGAATTGTTGCGTCGTGCTGAATATACAACTGTATATTTACTGCAGTGCAGTACTGTTTCAGTGTCATGAATGGCCCTCTGGAGTCTATGAGATTTAGAGTATCTTCTTAACTCCTTAACTTACTTCCAGGTTGTGCCTCATACCACAGGGAGATAGAATTCCCCTGGGTATGATAGTTCAAAGACTGCTGAGAATCAAGCTATCTTAGGAAGGATATTACAACGTTCCAGACATTTGTGATGGAAATGAGAATAAAAGAAGTAAAAGTAAGCAAATGATTTTGTTGGCTGCCTTTTTCTGATTTCACAATAATTGATGTCCTACAGCAAAAATGCTTCAGAAATCTGGAAATCAAGAGAAATGATCAATGGTTTAGGAAAAATGACTGAAAATGAGTTATTTCCATAGTAAAATGCATGTCCTTGAGATAATGCATGTGTTCCAATTCAAATCTCATGGTTAAAATTTCATAAGCAATTTAATTGTACTATTCCAAAGGTATGTTTAAAAATGCCAGTAAGAGTTGTGTGACAATTACCATGTTTATTCATTTTCTATTGCTACTCTGTCAAATCAGAATGACCTTAGTAATTTAAATTGAAATCAATTATTGCAGCTGAGGTGGCTGGAGGCAGCTGGCTCATGGGAGTTTGGGGGCATGCAGTCTTTCAAGCCGCTAGGGAACAGCATCAATGGGGGTATACATAGGACTCATGTACAGGCAGGCATAGTATTGCCTTGAGGGAGGGGCATTGAGGGAGGGGAGGGGAGAGCCCTAAGTTCACATGCTGGCTTGGTGTCCTGGTGGACTAGGCCTGGGGAAACTTGAATGGGCCTGGATTTTGGGTGTGTGGAGGGCTAAGGTTCAAGGTCAGCCCTTATACCAATTGGGTATACAGAGGTCCAGACCAGCACACTGCCCACTGGGCTTTGGAAGGCTGGGATGGAAAACTCATGCACTCCTAGGCACAGACATTGTGGATTGGTTAGGGAAAGGGGGCAGAGGGATGTGGTTAAGAATATACCTTGCTAGGTTTTGGTTCCACTTTTGAGCACAAGAGCTGGAAAGTGTGCAGTGGTCTAGGCTGGACATGACTGCAGTGTCCTTTCAGAGAGATGTGGGCTGGTTCCAGGGTGTTCCCGACTCGGATAGACTCAAGCACTCACTGATGCTTATGAGAGCCAAGGTGGATATAGCACAGATGTGAAAGCTCTCTGTCTCTACTGAACTACTCAGGGAATTGGGTCTGGGTGTGGACCAGGTGCAGCTGGGCTGTGTAGCACCCAACAATAAGAACTAGAGTAGGTGTGGGCCGCTATGGGCAAGACCACTGTTTGTGTCGGCACAGGAAGTGTACTAAGTCAACCTGGGGCAAGGACCCACGGGTGTGTGTGAGACAATGCCACTGGGAGGAGATCTGATGGAGCTTCTTGGGAAACTCTTCTGTAAGTGAGCACAGAAATCAAGGCTGAGAGCAGCCCCAACTAGCCAGTTTACAGTACCCACTGCCATACATGTAGGTCAGGTCGGTCTAGAGATGGGCCAGACTGGACCAATCCATAACATCCCACTGGCAGATCTGAGAACAAGAAACCAGAAAAGCTGGGTTGGGCCTAAACACTAGACATTTCACATTAGGGCCTGAACTTCAGTTTGGCTGGGTTGTGTTAGGCTGTAGCACCCACTAGCATGAGCTGGACTGGAGGGAGACCAGGTTGGACAAAGCTGCCAGCACCTGCCTCCAAATGCTGAGGTGAAGTAGGCCATAGCAAACCTGGCTGCAGCACCCATCAACATGCATGAGACTCTAGGGATTGTGGGCAATCTCAGTAGGCTGTGTGCAGAGGGTTCCCCTTCTCAGCTGAGCAGCTGCTCCCCCCCCACACTAGCTACCATGAGAGCTGGGATGATGGCAGACTAGACCTGGTAGGCTACAATACTTGTTAACTTGTATGTGAGCTGGGTTAGGAGGAGAGCCAAACTTGGCTAACTGATTGTATCTACTGGTGCAGGCCTGGGCCATAATAAGCACAGGCTGTTTGGTATTTGCCACAGCATCAGCTGGCCAAGTATAGGGACTGAGGAAAATCCTATCAAGTTAGATTGCAGAAGTCAGACTGGAGAGTTCAAGATTAGGGACTGGGAGTGGGCCCAGTAGGGAAACTGTGGGCATCTCTGATGGGTTGCAACTCTCTCACTGGTGAGAATGAGAACCAGGGCTGGAGGTAGGCCTGGCTGGACAGGTGGTAACACTTGTCAGCATGAGTGTGGGCTGAATAGTGAGTTAGTTGGGTTAAGCTAGGCTTCGACGCCCATTGACATGTATTAGAGCTGAATGGAATGTGGGACACATTGTACCTGTCTCCTGCATTTACTGTTGTGCAGAGGAACCAGGGCTTAGGACGAGTCTAGTGGGGGGGGGGGGTCAATGGGTGTTGCTGTGCTGGACCGCAGTTCCTAATAGTGTGAGGGCCAAGTGTGTGGTGGGTAGTTTCAGGCTTTGCAACAGGATCAATTGGTTTGTGCAGGACACGTGGCTGGAGACAGAACTGACCCAGCAATTGCAACTACCAGTGTGTGTGTATTAGTTGAAGCGAGCGATGGACAGAGCCAGACCCCATACTGGCAAGCAAACACAAGAATCAGGTCTGGGCTCCCTTCAAATGAGGTTTCTTTGGGGATCCCTTTAACTGAATTGCTGAAATCAGAACTCCAGTTACGCAGCGAATTTTAGGTCTGACAGTGGAGTGCATGTGTGAGAAATGGGCCTCCTCAGTGACTAAGAGGGTTCACTGGTTGGCATACCCAGATGCACATGGAGACTATGGCAGTCCATTGGAGCCTGCAGAGGACATCTGGTACCATAACAGAGGAAAGAAGGCAAAACAAGTTGATCAGTCAGTTGACCTTGGAGGGATTTCATCATCCTTGGAGCAGTGAGATAGACAGAATTTCAGAACTATTGGACTATTGAAACCACTTGAGCAGGAGCTTCAGAGAATGCCCTACACTGGGGACCCTGGGATGACATCAGGTGGCCATTCCCCATCCCTTGGTACTGAGGTGATCAAGAGGTTGGGTGTAGCTTCCCCTCTTATCTCTTATCTTCCCCATCCCCTCAGATAACAAGAAGAAAAAGAAAATGTGGCAACCATGGTCTTGCCTACTTTTCCCCTGGTTCTTTTCCTTTTTCACCCTAGTCAACTAGGTAAACATCATCAAAACTAAAAATAAAATTCTATTATTGCACAGTTCTGGAAATGTTTATTAAAAAGAGGTCAGGGACCCACTGTTCTACAAGCAAGGTGTAAGCAGCTTCTCTGTGCCTCTTTCCAGCCACTTCCAACTCTGCAGAGCTGTAGTCGTTATAGTACAGCAACTATGCAACACCAAGGGATACTTTTTAAGTAGTCCTGAAAGTTTTAATCTGTGCATACAAAATGCTCTAATTAAGTGAATGCTTGTGATGGTATGGGTTCTTTCAAACTGTAAATACACTTCTAGACACAGTATAAAAAACTTTCAACCAAGAAATGGATGTTCAGCTAAATGTGATTTACTGATATTTACCTTTTATGATGGTGAATACAGCAAACATTCTTATTCAGGTATGCAATAGTAAATGAGCATATTTGTCACAATGCTGGAGAAACAAAACACCATCAAATGAACAGACAAAAACAACTTCACATTTAAGAAGAAGCTAAAATACAGTTTGGTACTGAACACTATGAATTCATGATACATTTAAATACAAACGTTTGCCATAATATAAAACTGGGAATTGGTAGTGGCATTTAGCTCAGCAGTTAAAACTCTGGTTAAAATTCCTGCATTGCAAATCAGAAAAGTTGGGTTTGCTACCCAGCTCAGGCTCCTGTTTCCATTCCAATTGTTTGTTCTTTTAGATGCTGGGTGGTAGTAGTGAAAGCTCAAGTGGTTGCCTTCCTATCTCCCGTGTGAGATATTAGCATTGAAATCCTGGCTTCAATTTTGGGGGGGAATCTAGCAAGGGAACCAGTGGATAAGAGTTCTCTGCCTGTATCTTCATCTGTTTCTCTTTATAATTGGTTGTTCTGCCTTTTAAATCAATGCATAAATAAGATATAAAACCTGAATGCTCTGGGAAAAAGAAACGATATGAAAAAATTATAAGTCCCCTTGCTCTGATTATGGTAATTGCTAAATGTTTTCCAAGTCTGGTAAAGCAGGGTAATAATTCTCTTATTGTTCTGGTTTCATTTTAGTAGAATTCAATTTTAAGTCATATTCTCATGTGGCTCAAATGTACATATGTCTTGGAAGGACTCCTGTGATATAATACTGTAGACTTCATACTTTAACCATAGGAAAGCATTTCCATGATTCTGAGTCAAAGCCTCAGTAGGTTGTGCCAGCTCAGTCATGCTCTTGTAAAAGCCCTCTTCTCAGGTTCTTGCTGCTGATTCCCTGCATCCTCATGTCATCAAAAGAGCAAGGGCGCTCTCTTAGGTCTTCTCTGTAGACTGACTGTATCCTAGAAGTACAAAGCTAGGAAATGAACAAGACCCCAAGGCCACTTTTAACAAAATAGCCAGAACTCGATCAAGCAGAGCCAACCAGAAGCCAGCTGATCTCAGAGAACAAAGCACCAGGCACTTAACTTCTCAGAACCTTGGTGGAACTAGAAACACCCAAGTGAGAGGATGGTTCCTGCTTGCTGCGCAGAATGCCTGCAGCACATTCCCTGGGAGCAGCTTTGTCCATCTGTTCTGTTAGACTCAGAACTAAGATGAAAATACATATCCAGCCGCAGATTAGGACTCCATTGGCCCTGATTTGTTAACCATCCCACCTTCTCTCCCATGCTCCATCCATGTCTCTTCACCTAATGGTGTGACTGCACTTGTTAACAACTATATTCAAGGTAAGTTATATCTTCACTTACTATGGCAACACATACCCTATATATTTCACTCAATAATAGCTGAGTTAAATAGGGATTTCTTGAAGTCATTCTGTTCCCAATGAAGCCCACAAGTCCCATAGCTATGTTGCAGGTGTCTCATTAATCATGCTTGACATTATCTAAGACGTTCCTTGTGATCTAGACCTGTGCAGAAAGGTCTCTTTCACAATGGGACAAATCCAATTTGAGAGATTCATCTACTTGACCTACTTATCTCCAAAACGTTCTCATGCCCATCAGAGTGGGGGTTAGAATTTCAACGTACAAATTTGGAACGGGCGTAAAAATGCAGTTCATTCCAAACTACAAGTAATAATACATGCATATAAATTTTCTGTGTTCCTTCTAGACCAACTTATTTTTGCACCTGCAGGCCATTCAGTTTTAAACACAATTTCTTTGCTTCTCTGTTTCATTACTGTAATTTTCTGCAAGAAAAGGAAATGTATCCGAAATAGTTTCATATCCACAACAAATAGCACAGAACGTGATGAAAAAATAGACTGTTAATAGTGTGGCTAAGGCAATGGATGAAATACAGAAAGATTACTGAAATTCCAGATCAAATTCAATTATTTTTTAATCTCCCCTTACCAACAGTTTATATAATGAGAGTAGCAATGTAGCTTCTGCATCCGAAACTTAAATGAAATTGATTATCTTTTTTATCACTTGAATGAAATTTATATAAACTGGAAATTGCTTAAGAATATTTAATTTGTTAGAGTAGTTCTGAAAAAGAAGGTGAACAGACCGATTCCCTCGGGGTGGGTGATTATATATTCACTTCAAAGTATTTTCTGCTATGATTCATCAAATTAACACTAAGTTCAAAAACTCGTAAGGAAATGTAATTGCTTTCTGAAGCTTCTTTCTTTTGAAGCCTTTGCAGATAAAATAATACCTACCAAGGTTTCTACCTACTTCCGTTGCAAAATAATATTTTAATAATATTTGTTCTTAGTAAATTTTCACAAATTGTTTTTAGCACGTAGCTAAGTATTTGATGATGTTGAAAACTGGAGAATATAGGAATGATTCAATTCTATTTTTTTTAAAAGGCTTACTTATTTTTGTTGCAAAGTAAGATATACAGAGAGAAGGAAGGACAGAGAGGAAGATCATCTGTCCAATGATTCACTCACAAGCAACCACAACAGTTGGAGCTGAGCTGAGCTAGGAGCCAGGAGCCAGGAGACTCTTCCGGGTCTCCCACGCGGGTGCAGGGTCCCAAGGCTTTGGGCCATCCTTTTCTGCTTTCCCAGGCTAGAAGCAGGGAGCTGGATGGGGAGTGGAGCTGCCGGGATTAGAACCTATGTCCGTGTGGGATCCCTGTGCTTTTAAGGAGAGGACATATGCCGTCACTTTGGACCCAGAATGTTTCCAATTCTAAATGAAGTGACTTCCTACTCACAAGCAAAATAATGAATGTTTCACGCCACAGTCCAACAAGTTTAATCGTTTCTGGTATTTTAAATAGAATTGTGTACTACAAGAGCATGCAATTTAAAACAGAAGAGCTAGATTAAAATGTTTGCTCCGTGGGAGAGTGCTTCACATAGAAGTTTAAAAGCCACACTGGATACATGTACCTTTTTTTTTTTAAGATTTATATATTTTTATTGGAAAGGCAGATATACAGAAGAGAAGAGACAGAGAGAAAGATCTTCCATCCGATGGTTTACTCCGCAGGTGGCCACAACGGCTAGAACTGAGCCAACCTGAAGCCATGAGTCAGGAGATATTCCAGGTCTTCCACGCTGGTGCAGGGTCCCAAGGCTTTGGGCCATGCTCTACTGCTTTCCCAGGCCACAAGCAGGGAGCTGGATGGGAAACAGGGCCGCTGGGATTAGAACCGGTGCCCACATGGGATCCTGGTGTGTGTGAGGCGAGGACTTTAACCACTATGCTATCGCACCGGGCCCGTATACCTGCATCTTATATGGCCATGACTGATTTGAATCCACTTCTGGTCCAGCTTACTGCTAATGCACACTCTGGGAGGTAGCAGATGATGGCTCAGATGTTTGGAATCCTGAGACCCAGATGAGATTATGACAGAGTTCTTGGTTCCTGACTTCATCCAGGGCATGTCCTGGCTGTTGCAATCATTTGACGAGTGAACTCACAGATAGAGGAGTCTTTCTCTCTCCCTTTCTATCTCTCTCAGTTCCTTCCTGTGGCTGACTGTGACTTTAAATGTTGCCATTAGCTGGAGAAAATGTAAATCTCCAGAATATGTCGATTGCTACATAGCAAGAATAGAATTCTTAGAAGAGAATTAAGGCAGTGTCTCTGTGTGTAGAATATCAGCAGACTATAAATCACAAAGGCAGTTCAGTGTCTCAGATCTGGGTAGATTGTGTATCCCAATGCTGGAAAATGGTTGCCTTATGACAATGCACAGGCGATACTGAGCATGAAATAGGCCAATCCAAGAAGGACAAATCTCATATGTTCTCTCTGATATAATATGCAAAATACAAGGTCAATAGATACCTAGGTAAACATGTTTAGACATATATGCACCAAGAAGAACTATATCAAGGGAAATAATATACCAGGAAGTGAAAATATGTTGCAGTATGCATCTCTATTCTGAAATAAAAGGACTCCCGATGAAACTTTTAAATATACCTTGATAATAGGATGCTCAACTCTCTACAATTGTCTATAGCTACAATGCCATTATACACTGAAGTAGCAGAATGATGGCCTGGTAAGTGCTGCTAAAGGACTATACTACTGTAATAATATGGGGGAAATCCATGCAGTTGATGGGGAAGGGTGAAGGTGGCAGGGTAAATTTCTGAGCCAATGGAATTGTATTATTAAAAATAAAAATTGAAAAAAATGATACTGAGATTGGCAAATATATTAAGGACACAGGTTTTCTAATGTGAACAAAAAGAATTATGAATTACATAGCTGTCTTTCATTAATAGTATAATGCTTGAGCAATACATTTCATTGATTACCAAAAAAGTCAGCCTAACTTATTTTATATTTTCTAGCATATGTAATTATGTTACATATGTAACTATGTAACTATATTTAGAAATATATTCAATGGAATGTATGCATGATTTATTTTCATTTTGGTTTGCAACTGCAATTAATCTGTGTATTTTCTTTTGGTAGGGGAACAGAAAGTATATTTCATTTTTTATTGGTGTCAAATATAAAAAATGCCAGATAATTAACGGGTCTTATTCCTGTACTTCACTTTACATAAGCTTTCTTTAAAGTCTGTGTCTCTTTTATTTATCAAGTCATATATTAAACCTCTAACTTGCCTTGCTGAATTAGGACAAGTATCCCTTGTTTATTAAGACATTTTATTTATTTAAAAGTTATGTAGGGCATGAGAGAGAGAGATAACATTCACTGCTTCATTCCACAGATGCTGAGAACATCCAGAGTCCAGGGCTGAGGGACACGGGAGTCAGGGCATCGTCCCACGAAGGGACGGACCCCGGCAGCTGAACGGTCAGTGTGCACTCCCCAAGTGGGCATCCGCAGGATGCTGGGGAGCTGGGGGTTCTAACCAGTCATTCCAATGTGTGCTGCAGGCTTGCCAGGGGCATCTTGAGCCATGTCGCTAAGAGGCATCAGAATCTTTTTCCAGCACTTTCAAAGATCCAGCATTGTTTTATATTATCTCAAACACTCTTGCAAATTTGTAGGTAAATGATCCCAGAAACTTCAAAAAAAAAGAATTCGCAAACTGCTTTTTACAAACTCACAGAGTACAGAACTTTCTTTCTTTTCTCCTTTTTTTTCTTTTCTTTTTAAAATAACGATCATCCTTGATTCAGAGTTAATGAAAAAGCATCAACATAGCAATAGAAAGACAACATAAATAATCTGGTAGATGAACAATAGAAAGTTCCCAAATTCCATGCTGCATCAAATGTGTGTTTGCTAGTTTCATAATTTGGACAAGTTCACAATTTTTCTACAAGGTTCTATGTGAGCTCAAAATATAAAATCACTAATCCTGTGCCTGCAAGCACCAGTATCCCAAATGGGGTTTGACTCTCCTGGCTGTTTTACTCAGTGCAGCTCTCTCCCTATCGTCTGAAAATACAGTGGAGAACGGCCCAAAGCCGTGGGACCCTGCACGCATGGATGGAAGCTCTTGGATCCTGGCTTCAAATCAGCTTAGAACTTTCCATGACATCCATTTGCGGATTGGATCCACAGTGGAGGACCACTCTCTGTCTCTCCTCTCTGTCAATATCCACCTACCAAATAAAAGCATGTAATTCTTTTTAAAAATCAAAAGTTATTGAGAATTGTCAGAAAATATGATGCAATGAAAGCACTAAGTAAAAAGACAGCTAGTGATATGAATGAAACAAACATGTTTATAAGTTCTGCTATTTTCAAAAATCACAGATAATTGTTTATGGTTCTCTCTAACTTGAAGTGTATTCAAAAGAATCAAAAGAAGTTGAATCTGGGCCCTTTGCTGTAGCCTAGTGGCTACACTCCTCCCCTTGCATGCACCC
Source organism: Ochotona curzoniae (assembly GCF_017591425.1). Classification (NCBI taxonomy): domain Eukaryota; kingdom Metazoa; phylum Chordata; class Mammalia; order Lagomorpha; family Ochotonidae; genus Ochotona; species Ochotona curzoniae. Next base: position 15,926,371 of record NW_024466502.1, read on the forward strand.
AGGATCCCATATGGCACTGGTTCTAATCCCAGCAGCTCCACTTCCCATCCAGCTCCCAGCTTGTTGCCTGGAAAAGCAGTGCAGGATAGCTCAAGGCCTATGGACCCTGAACCTGTGTGGGAGACCCGGAAGAACTCCTGGTTCCTGGCTTCAGATCGTCTCAGCTCCAGCTCTTGCGGCTGCTTGGGGAGTGAATTATTGAATAGAAGATCTTCCTCTCTCTCTCCTTCTCTCTGGTTATCTGATTTTCCAAATAAATAAATAAATTCATTCATTCATTAAATAAATCTAAAAAAAAAAAAGAAATCGAATCTAAGATTTTTAAAATGGGAATGCTAAAAAGCCGTCAGGAATAAATCAATTTTATGTTATATTAAACTATATTATGAGAGGAAATGTCACATTTTCACAAATGTTTATTTTGTTAATTCCAAAATTTTAAGTACAAATTATATAAAATAATTGACATATAACTTGTCCTATAAGTGCAAAGTTAAGAACTGAACAGTTCAAATATTTTGAATCATGCTAATACTATACAAAATTTTCAGTGTAGATTTTGTCTCCAACAAATGTTAATGTTTATTCTATAATCAATGTACAATATGCTTTTTCATTATCTTTTGTACTTTGTAGCTGGGAAAATTTAAACTCTATATGGCTTTGAAACATATGAATACATGCATACATTTAATATATTTATAATGTGTATTGCTATGGTAATTTAAATTAGCCTATGAGTTTCAGTAATGCTGTATACATAATATTTCATATTTATAAATTAATTTCTATAATTCTATGAGACCTAAATTTCTTTTGGTAGATATGCAGTTCAGATATTCAATTTTGTGCTAGTACCACTTTCATATTATTTAAAATAATGTCTTCAATATTTTCAATTCTTACATACGTTTTACCTCCAATGTCTAAACATGTTTTTTCATCAGGCATTAAACACAAACTATTAGGAATATTTTTTTAGGGATTCATAGAAAAAAAGTTTTTTTCATGATTGAAAGTCATCAAGCGTTTTCCACTTACTTCACCATCTGTCCTTCTGTTTGACTTACTCTGCCAGTCACTTGGGCTCTGCTGAGAACCTTTCAGAGGCTTCAGAGTCCTGTCCAGATGGGGGTCAGCTTGCAAATCCCAACTGCAGCTGTGTTCAAACAGACCGTAACACAGTGCTGACAAGTCCCCTCTTCCAGATTTCATGGCCTTCTGATGGCTCTGAGTGCAACGGCTGCACTTGAGCTTCTACGTTCGTGAGATATATCTGTCGTATGGCTATACGTTGAAAAACATGGCTATAGTGTTTGAGCTACTTTACGAATCAGATACCTTCATGCTTTTATGGGTGATAGCCAGAGTTTTCTTTTCTAAGCTATGTGGCATTTGTTAGTTAATCACAGATTAAATGATTGCGAGTTAACAAAAGTTGCTGAACAAATCAATTTTATTATGACATAAAATTTAAATCTGAGACATTTTCAATGATGATATTATCCTGAAAAGAAAAATACATTCCAAATACTGAATTATGTCACTTGATGAACACATAAGTTTGATAATCATTGAGGAAGCATCTATGGAATATGGCAACTTTTCATACATTGTTAGATACTTGCAGTAACTTGGCTACGAGGCTTATATTATTGGTCATTTAGTTGTGGAAGTAAGATAACAACAAAGCAAAGGAAAGTGACATGAAGCAGCAAATGTTACATTGCAAATCACTTGACAGTGTGAGCGGAAGTAATAAAAATGAGGGAGCATGCTGATCTAATTTCCAAAACTTCCTTTCATATATTGATGGTGTGGAATCCTTTCGTGTATATTTCAGCATAAATTTTTATTTTAATGGACATCCTCTTACATGAATTACATTGTTTTAGGATTGCCATTTAATTTTTCATGATAATTAATGTTGCAAAAGACTAACAGCTAAATGCAAATCTCATCTCCGCATATTTTACCAGTTGCATAGGAAAAGGGTGGAACATGGCTGTGAAAAGCAGCATTAAAGATAAAACGTCATCCTATAAGCAGGAGGGCAGAGCATCCAATCTTGAGAAGAAAGAGGTAACCATGGGTGGATTGATAACAAGTGTTAAATTAGCGATCAGGCACAAGCATAAATGAAATTACAGAAGTTGGAAGATATTCAAGGTACAAGATTCAAGAAATAGCAGATTAATAAGGACAAGATACACTAAGAATACAGTAGAATAAGTAGAATACGTCAATATTTCATCTAGCCACTGCTTTACTTCTTACCAACAATGATACAGTTAAGTGCCTTTCTTCAAATGCCTGCCTCACTTCTAAAGGAAATTTTAGTTTTATTAAATAGATTTATGGAAAAATTAAATATAGGGTTTGGCATGGTGCTATATCAGGCTAATCCTCTGACTATTGTGACAGCATCTCTTATGGAGAATGGTTCTCATCCTGGATACCCCATTTCTGGTCCAGCTCTCTGCTAACAACCTTGGAAAGCAGTGGAGTGTGGCCCAGGGACTCGGGCCCCCTACAACTACATGGGGAGCCCAGATGAAGCTTCTGGATCCCATCTTAGACTGACCCAAGCTCTGAACATTTTGTGGCCATTATGAACCAGTGAATGGAAGATCTCTCTCTTGATATCCCCCTCTCATGCTGGCTTTGGCAGCACATATACTAAAATTGGAACGATATCCCCCTCTCTCTGTAACTTTGACCCTCATGTATAATAAATAAGCCTTTAAATATTAAATATGACACTGGGTGTTATTAGGAAGAAATGAAATCAATACTGAAAGAGTACAATACATGTAGGCAAACATCAAAGTTCCAATTTCAATAGTACTACTTTCAAAAGTATGACTCATGAAAGACTCTTTCAAGAAAGTCATTGAGCAGCATTGACTATCATGTAAAATGAAATGTCAGTTCTATACTATTGCTGGCTTCCCTATGAAACGTGTTCCTTTCCTTTCTGTGGGGATCAGTGATTGTCACCACCCTGAGTGCTCAAACCAAATCATATCCACTCATCAAATGTTCACATTCACCGTTTGCTTCTGTTGTTCTTGTCAGTGTTAAATTAGTTTCTAGGATTAGTTTATCTACTTTTCTCAACAAACATCAAACCCAAATGTGTTAAAAACAGGTGTTCCTGGTTCAGCATGAAAAGGAGAACATAACGATTACGATTACATGGTAGTGACCATTTGAACTGTTAGCAGAATAAATAAAAGGGTGAAATGATGTCAACCTCACATGTATTTTAATACTTTGCACTACTTCCTTAAATGAGTAGTTGTTCAACCTTTTGTATCTAGAAACACATCCTCCCTAGGTTTAGTGTTATGCTACCAATCCATTCACTACTGACATGCTACTAAACAAATCTCTGCAAATACAGAAAAAGACAAACATTCTTAATAGCATTGGAAGCTAAAACTCATAAGTAATTAATCTCCAAATCTGAGAGGAATTGACATTAATTAAAAAGCAGATGGAAGGGGATTCAAATAAAACCAATCTAGATGTTTGCTCTTGCATCCTCTTGCTTCACTCTCTGAAAGAGAGGCCGAATGAACGAGGTGAGGAGCTCCTGTGTGCCTCACTGACCATCTGGCCTCTGACAGTGCAACCTGTCCAAGAAGGTACCCGGCCTTCTCCATCACTCCATGACACTTGCTTTCTTCACACTCAGATGGACTCAACTTTTAACAATCAAATGTTTTGTGAAATGTAAGGAAATAATTTAAGTCAATCAGTTAATGTCTAGCTCATTGAAACATTGTATTATGGAAATGTATGACTAGTGCTATGCTGGGTTTTAGAGTATTTTGAGGGAGCAGAAGAGTTTGAAGCTTAGAATGTTTGGATTGCTGAGGGGAAATACCTCAAAGCAGCTGAAGTTCTGGGTAAATATTCTCTACATGATAATGAATGACAACAGAGGTAGAAGCAACACAAAAGGGGATATAATAGTACATGAAAATTACTATATGACAGGCATCAAACCAGGTGATATTCCATTTTATTAAAAATTACCAAATCTCCTACTACATTGCCCAAGCAACAAAAATGGGAATTAAATGCAGCAGCTGTTCAGGACTGATTTCGTTTTACACACATTTAGCTTCCATCTTGGGCACATTGTCAGTTGTGGCTATCATCCCCTATATTTTTGTCTGTGTTATATGCTGGAAATTTCGAAATGAAACATGGCTGGGCTACTTGAAGCTATCTTACAACTTCACAGATTTGGTAAGATTATAAAACAGCTAATTAGTAAATGTGATACAAGACAGGCAGGAGTCAATCCATTTAGGAGACCCAGCAGAATTATGGAAAACTGGCTGTGTACCCTTTTTTCATCTCAAAAATACTAAAAATGACAAGAAAATATTTTTATTTTTTCCGTAACACTACCAACATTTAAAATCAATTATTTTAATGACATGTGTTTTGTTGCCATTTTTTCTGGTTTTGTGGGTTTCTTAGTTATGTGAACTGCATTTTAATTTTATCTCATATTCTATAGTCAAAGCCCCTGACATTTATAGATTCTACAATACAGGAAAAGGTAATCTTCCAATACTATTGTATTCCTGACATTTGTGAAAGAATATTTGAAATTGTTATGCTTCTGGTTTGAAGCACAAACTTGTGAGTTCATGTTGCTGGCATGTTTGTCGCAACCATCTTGTGAGAATGAGAACAGAAAATCAAACATCAAGAATGTTGGGGCTGAAGACAAAAAGCTGGTCACATTCTCAAATGTCATAATGCCATTGAGGTCATTTAACATTGAGCCACATTAACAGAGTTGTTTGGAGAGCCCCTAATTTTTGTCCCATTTTAATTTAGAGTTTCTCTTTTTAAAGTCTAAACTGTCTTATACATCTGACTTTTTAAAATGTTTGCGAAGATAAACTGTGTGTACATATGTATAACATATATGCATATATACATCTTTAACAGATATGTTTATTTGCTAAAAGTGATGTAAAATGTCAGACAGCTATAACGACTTTCTCTTCTCATTCATATGAAAGGTAAATAGATTGCCTCCAGTGTCATACATTAGCAAGAAACTTGATTTTGGAGCAAAGCAAGAATAAATCCTAGGCAATCCAATAGGAGATATGTATGTTACATCAGACAATTTACCAGTTTTGACAAATGCCTATCTTAAATTTTTGTATATTTGGGCCAGGCACAGTAGCCTAGTGGCTAAAGTCCTCACATTGCATGTGCTGGGATCCCATATGGGCACCGATTTGTATCCCAGTTCTCCACTCCCCATCCAGCTCTCTGCTTGTGACTTTGGAAAGCAGAGAATGATGGTCCAAAGCCCTGGGTTTCTGCACTCATTTGAGAGACCCTGTAAAAGCTCCTGGCTCCTGGCTTCAGATTGGCTGAGCTCAAGCCATTGTAGCCACTTGGGGAGTGAAGCAGCAGATGGAAGATCTTTCTTGCTGCATCTCTTTCACTCTGTAAAAATCTGCCTTTCTAATAAAAATAAATAATGTATATATTTTTAAGAGTTATGTGTTTTTACAACCTTCAGTGTACCATTAAACACCAAATATGACTATGGGATCTGGTGCTATTGTGATACGGATAATTAATTCAGGAATGGTTATGGTAGTACAGTGATTAGCTGCCACTGGGAATGTCTACATGATGGCGTATCCTAACAGCTGTCCCAGCTAAGGCTTCTCATTGAAATTTCTGCCAGTGCACACTCTAGGAGTCAACTGGTGATGGCTCAAGAGTTCGGTCTTGACTAGCCATACACAGATGGAATTCTTATGCCCTGGTTTTGTTCGACTCAGCTTTGTTTGCTGCAGGCATTCAGAGAATGAACCAGAATGTGGAAGCTTGCTCTAACTCTCTCTTCCTCTACCTCTTTCAAATTAAAATAAATAAGAACTAGAAAATAACTCGTTGCTTTTAACTTTATTAAAATTGATACATTTGTCTTCCTTTTTAAAAAATTAATTTATTTGTTTTGCATGACACAGTTCTATAGGCTCATGAATTAAAGCCTCCACATTTCTCCTCCCCCGATTGATCTCCCCCATATTACTACAATAGCATTGCTATTATTGCAATAGTATCATCCTTCAGCAATAATCACCAGTCCCACATTCTGCTGTTTCAATATATTATGACATTGTAGGTATAGACAATAGTAGAAAGTCCAGCATCCTATTGTCAAAACATATTTAATAATTTCATTAGTAACCCATCTTTCATTTGGGAGTAGGAATTAATCCTGCAACACATTTTTATTCCCAGTATGCTATTTTCTATGATGCATTTCTCTTGATGAATATGCTTATATACATGTCTGCCTGTCTATCTATTGATCTCGTATTTTGCATCAAGTTGCCTTATAGCAAAGAGAACCTATGATGTATTTCCTTCCGGGATTGACTTATTTTCTGAGACCATTTTGTCATAAATGGTAGAACTTCACTCTTTTTTTAATGACTGAATAGTATTGCACAGAACAACTGTACCACAGTTTCTTTATCTATTCTGGACATCTGGGTTGTTTCCATGTCTTTGCTGTTGTAGACTGTGCTGCTATAAACATATGATTACAAATTCCTTTTTCATACGTAGGTTTTATTTCCTTTGGGTATGTTCCTAGGAGTAGGAGAGCTGGGTCATAAGGTAGATCAATTTACAATTGGCTGAGCACTTTCCATACTGTGATCCAACGTGGCTCTACTAGCCTATGCTCCCACCAACAGTGGAGGATACATGTTTCTCCATAGCAGGGGTTGTTAGTAGAGTGCAGAATGCAGGCCTGTTTCACTGTAGTGAGTTAGAATCTCAGTATGGTATTCATTTGTATTTCCCTGATATCTAGGGAGCATGAACATTTTTTCATGTCTATAAGTCATTTGAATTTGTTCTTTTAAAAAAATGCCTGCTCATTTCTTTCACCCATTGTGTGTTTGTGTGTGTGTTCTCATTTTTGTTGGGTTTCTGAGGCTCTTTGCAAATCCTGGATATTAGGATTTACAATATCCATTGTGTAGTGTGAAATAATTTGCTCCTAATCTGTTGGTTACCTCTTTGTTTTGCTGATCATTCCTTTTGCTGTACAGAAGCTTCTTAAATCGTGGCTGTCCCATCTGGTTATTAAGTTTTCTCGCTATTCTTCAATCTTTTTCTCAGTTAAGTCTTCATGCAAAGAATCAGCAAGGAAAAAGTCACAATAATTGCCATGTCTTGTTCATTCAAATTAGTTTCACTGTGCTTTCTTTCTCCACATGATTTGCTTCAGAATCTGACTTTCCAGGTGAAGGAAGGGCTGCATTCATTAGTGAGACATCGAAAATGGAAATTCTAATAAAAAATACACACAGTCATCCATTTAACAATTATGCAGACTTTAGATGATAATTAAATAATTCTGTGTACAGACCATTGCGGCAAAGCGTCAGATAATGACACTAACTGTGTTGTTCAGAACACGAAGGACATTGTCCACTTGTATTGGGAGCAAAAACCAACTGATATTGGATTTTAGAGTATATAGTCACATGTTCTCTTCCTGAGCAATCAAAGCAATCTGCTTACATGAAAAATTGCATTTTCTCTGTTTATTTCATACAATCAAAAATGCTCAAGTTAAGCATATTTGAATCAGAGAAACATGGGAAAATTTCAAAACATAATGGAAACTTTGTCTTGTTAGTTACCAGCATTGCTTTGGAACACTGTTGGCACACATGAACTGCTTTGCTTGACCATATTGTGTTGCATGTAGGTAATATACAAGCTGGTATACAACTATACTTAAGTCCGTAAGACTTTAACCAATTTTGCACAAGTAACAATGTTAAATAAGTGATAATTCCCTTAAGGTTAAATTTGTGGCAGAATTTCACCTTTGCTGCATTTAACTTAAATGTTTGGAATAAGAAGCCTGAATGGCAAAATATTTCCTCTTCTTTAATTTTAAGACTAAAGATTCAGTGCTTTGTAGATTCTCTAAAGAAAATTAAGCAATTCTGTTTTGTATACAAGCATATTTGGACCATTTGCATGATTTATTTAAATAGATGTGAAAATCTTGCTCAAAAGAAGACACTGACACAGGCTTCCCTTTTAACAAACATGGTTTACATGGCATTTTCGATTAATTTATCTAACTTCCAAAGTCAGGGGTTAAAATCCTAATTGCACATACCTGGAATATATGACCTTTGTCGTTTGAGCACTGACCTTTGTTTTGTAAAATATAGTAATTTTCATTTGCATCTATTTTATCACAAGTCATAAATTAATACACAACACTAAAAACACACATAGGAATGAAATGAACATCTCCTATTTTGATGATTGTGTTCAGAACTTGATTGTGCCTCTCTAAAACCGTGTTCTATTTTTTGTTTTATTGTTGGATATCATGGTTAATGATGGGTCAAGCCTAGGATTACAGATTTGGTTGAAATTATATTTTTGCAGGCCCGGCACGATAGCATAGTGGTTACAGTACTCGCCTTGCATTCCCAGGATCCCATATGGACTCCAGTTCTAATCCCGGCAGCCCTGCTTCCCATCCAGCTCCCTGCTGTGGCCTTGGAAAGCAGTCGAAGACAGCTGAAAGGTTTAGGACCCTATACCTGCATGGGAGAACCAGAAGAGTTCCTGGCTCCTGGCTTCAGATCCGCACAACTCCAGCTGTTGTGGCCGCTTGGGGAGTGAATCATCGGACGGAAGATCTTCCTCTCTGTCTCTTCTCCTTCTCTCTGTTTATCCGCCTTCCCAATAAAAATAAATAAAACTTTAAAAAAAGAAGTTACATATTTACAAAATCTAAAAAAAAACCAGAATAAAGTAATTTGAAAAGAAGGAAGTAGAAATGGAGGAATTGAGAGAGAAAGAGAAGAAAGGAAATGTGGCTATCTTCTTAGAATTGTACCTATCTCCTGCAGGAAATCTGTTCCCTTTACATTAATGAAACTTTACAAAGAAGAAATGTGGTTTTTACATCCCCATCAATGCTACCTTTACTGAAGGAAAGGGCTTTATAAAAATGATCATCTAGAGACTCAGTCTTAAGGCCATGACCCACAGTGACTGGTGTGACCTCACCATTAAGAGAAATTTGAACACACACATATGCATAGCAAACATTATGTGAAGACCTGGGAAAGGTGGCCAGCTATAAGTCAGCAGGAGTCCTTAAACAGATCTTACAACTATCAAATGCAATGAGTTTCCAAAACGCTTTCATTGCACACTTACAGCTTGTAAAATTCAGACAATGATTTTCTATTTTTGCCATGCTGGCAGTTGTCCTTCATTTCTATAACTCTGGCAAGTAAAATCTATGGGTTTATGTGATTTTAAAAGATACATTTATTACAGACAGAGCAAAAGAGAGAGAGAGATTGAGATGGTAGTTCACTCCCCAAATGGTTCCAGCTGTCTGAGCTGGGCCAAAATGAATCCAAGAACCTGGAACTTCTTCTTGATTTACCATGTGGGTAACAGGTGCTCACACGCCCGGCACCTCGTCTTCTGCTTTCCCAGGTTCCCCAGCAGGGAGCTGAATCTGATTCGGAGCAGTCAGGCTTTGATCCACTGTACGTGAACCCTCCATTTCACATAGCAGCTTCATCTACTTTGCCATAATGCTGACTTTTAAATTATTATTATATTTTTAATTTTTAAATTTGTAAGGCAGAGTTAGAAGAAGAGAAAGAGAGCCTTAGAATATTACTACTTCCAATTCATATTTAGTTGGGAAATGCTTTAAGTTATGTTTTTCTAAAATTTACATGTTGAATCTAACTGCAACTGTTATTGAGGAAAGATTAGGTGAAGCCATGACATGGGGCTTCAATTTCGTGGGTGTAGTGTCCTTATCACAGAGGGCAACCACCTTAGAGACTGCTGTATCAGCACAGAACAAAGACCATGTGATTACTTGGTGGGAAAGCAGCAACCTGCAAGCCAGGAAAAAAGATTGCAAAACAAATCAACCTTGATGCTTATGCTTCTAGCCTTTAGAAGTGTGAAGCAATAGCTTTCTGTTCCTAACAACACCAAGTTACTTATGTACATTTTATTAACCTTTCCCACTCAGACTTGTTCTTCAGTAGCTGTGTCTTTGTGCACAAGTGGCTGGTGTGTGTGTGTGTGTGTGTGTGTGTGTGTGTGTGATTTTTCTATTTCGCAAAGGTTCTGTTTTCCTGGATTCTTTCTTTTTTCATGAATAATCTTTTTACATCCTCAAGTACTGGTAGCCTCAAGGAGTTGGCTCAACAGACATATTTTCATATTTTTAAGAGTCCAAACCATGTATCTTACAGATGACTAGGAAAGCCTTTGATTAAGGCACTGTGTTAGGGAATCCTGGTAACAAAAGCTCCGTTTCTGTGTTGCAAACTTCACAGTAAACATTGATTTATCCATTATAGGACTGACAGGTTCACCAAAATGCCCACATATAAAAGAGCTGTACGCTCCATCTCAGTAGAAGTTCCTAGGCAGATCTCGGCAAGTTCTACAGTCAACGTGGTAGTTGTTGCACAGTACAGCCTCAGACAGTTTCAGCAAGTTGATAAATTGCAATGACTCATGCAGAAGCAGGATGGAGGGTGGCAAGTTCTGAAACTGATTAAAATCAGGAAGACAACACCTGGATGGAAAGATGCTGTTCAAAACACAACAAATAGGGCCCTGCACCATGACCTAGTGGCTAAAGTCCTTGCCTTGAACCTGCCAGGATCCCGACAGTTCTAACCCTGCCAGTTCTAATCCCAGCAGCTCCACTTCCCATCCAGCTCCCTGCCTGTGGCCTTGGAAAGCAGTCAAGGACAGCCCAAAGCTTTGGGACCCTGCACCAATGTGGGAGACCTGCAAGAAGTTCCTAGTTCCTGGCTTCGGATCCACTCAACACCGGACGTTGCAGTCACTTGTGGAGTGAACTGTCGGATGGAAGATCTTTCTCTGTCTCTCCTCCTCTCTGTATATCTGACTTTGTAATAACAGTAAATAAATCTTAAAAACACATATACACACACAACAAATACTCATGTGGCTGTCCCAGCAGATGGCAACTTGAAGCAACTGAGTCCACATATTCCCTACTTATAAAACCCTCTTGTCCAAAGTAAAGGTTTTCCTTATTGTCCTGGTATGTAACTGTGCCTCTAGCCTCACTTTCTGTGCTGCATTCACTCCTTAAGGCAGAACACTTGATGGAGGAAAAAGAGAGAAAGAAAGGAAAAAACGACAATGCAATAAAGAGACACTACATTAAATCCAAACTCACTATGCAAATTATACACATGGAAACAGTTTGATAGAACAATCCTGAATATGGCAAGCTGATAAACACCTCAGTCTGTTGTAAACAACTGAAAATTATTATATCGAAATTTCGAACGTTAACTGCCTAAGCTCACCGAGGCATGGACTTTCCTTAAAACTTTCTGAGAAAGCTGTATATTGTTTGAAACCACTTCCCATATGTCTGACCAAGTTTTAATATTTCTGTCCTAAGGCTTCCTGATGGTGCTGCTGCCCACAATTTCTCTATTGCTTCAGTGATGGGCCTGCCTCTTTATCAGAACCATCACAAATGGACTATGCATCTCATGGTGTTTTACTCATATTCCTTCAACGAATCCATCTACTCCTCTCAATGGATAAATGTTTCCTCTACATCAAATTCAAATGTTAACATTGCTAGAATTGAATTATCTCTTTATATTTCTAACATTTATAAAACTTGGTGTAATATCCATTTAGAAATAACCAAACCATGCATTTGAATTGTGATCGTTAGTGAATCTATAATCTCTCTAAAATTGAGAACAATTTATTTGTGTTTAATGTTCCAGGATCTTCCTTGGTCAATGTTTATTGTTAACTTTTGTTACCATTAAGACCACAAAATATGGTGAATCTAAATATCGGGCTTAAGACTTTTGGTTAGTCAGTTAAGATTCTTCATGACATCTTCTTAAAAGTGGCAGTTTTATTTTCTACCAATACAGTTTGCATCTCTTTCTTATTGTCATTTTGTATAATTATTAAGAAATATTCCAAATCTATGGCTATAACATTTTTTTGGGTTAATGTAATGGGGCGCAGCCAGGTAATATCATCCCTATAGCAATAAGCAGTTGTGAGTCCATTTTGAGTCCTAGACTAAATTTTAAGCATAATTAACCAATATTTCTGTAAATATGCATGCTAGTTGATTGGCTTGAGGTGTGGTCGGAGGTTAAGTTGATTGTATTGCATTGTATTTCAAGTAAGTTGATTGAATGATTTATAATGCATACCACCACAGTTGATAGGAAAATCCTTGACCACTGAAAGCTTAAAAAGATGCTTGACGTAATGGCTCTTGGGCTAAATTCTCACCTTGCACGTGCCATCATCCCATATGGGCATCAGTTCATGCCCCTGATGCTCTACTTCCCATCCAGTTCCCTGCTTGTGTCCAGGGAAAATCAGATGAGGATGGCCCATGGCATTGGGCTCCTGAACACATGTGGAAGACACAGAAGACTCTCCTGGCTCATTGCTTTGGTCAAATCATCTCCAGCCATTGTGGCTACTTTGGGGGTAACCAATGGATAGATGATCTTTTTTCTGTCCCTTCTTCTCTCTGTAAATCTGCATTTTGAATGATGAAGTGTAAGTGTGTGTGTGTGTGAATTTGTTTTGATTGGGGTGTAGGCACAAGTCAGGAAGGGTTGCCTCGGGAGGTACCCTCCAGGCAGTGTCCATGATAGCTAGTCTTCCAGGGAGGCCTTGTGGAGTTTTTTCGTTTATTTGCTTATTTGTTTTTTCTTGGTGTTAAAAAATAGAGAAGTGAAAGCTTAACGACCTGTGACTTCAGCCATGCAGTGTGATGATCCTGGAGTGTAGCAGGAGCTTCGTTGGCAAGCTTAGCTAATAAAGACTCCTTACAATCCAAACCTGTGACCAGCATGAGCTCTCTGTAACACTTCCATGTTATGTAAATACTTTTAAACACTTACTTGTATGAGATAAGAAATTAAGTGTTTTTTCTTATCACCGATTATGTTATTTTTTTAAAAGCAGAGTTCTCTCGCGAAGTACCTTCAAGTACTGAAGTCAAGCAAACGTACATGGGCTTGTTTGTGAATTTATTCCTGCTTGTTTTGTGTGTCTACATTTGATGCAGTATTCCTCTGTCATTATGAATGTAACTATGGTGTATCTCTGAATTTCTGCATGTATTTTTCAACCATCTTGTCATCCTGAATAATTAGATTCATTTTGTTGTTATTTCCTCATAGAATTATTGGGGAAAACTCACAAGTGAAGTTGTCAGAGAAGCTTGTGGTCTTATTTACAGGAGTAAATACAATCTTATATAAAAGATAGAGACATATGCAGGTCATCCATACTTTCCTTGATTAAAATTAGGAAGATTCCTTCTAAAGCGTACAGCTTTATATTGCATTATCAGTATCATGGACTTTCAAAGCTTTGTGTATATTTATTCTTTTCCCTTAACCAAAGGGTCTTTTTCCTGGTTCAGTAATAGGATTTTTAATTATATATGCATCCTTTTTTTTCACATGGAAGAATCTCTTTTACACCAGCCTCAAATGTGTGGTCGTTACTACATTTCTAAATGTAATTTTCCTAAATCAGATCATAGTTCTAAGTTGTATTTATGTATCTGAGCTAAATTGTATTGAACATCTTCTATATTGCTGTATTGCTTAGAAAGTGCTTTCTCTGACTTTATTTTCTCTAGTTTTTTCTTTATGGGCGCTATCCTTCATTTTAAGGTGTATTTTTTTGCCTTTGATGACACCCAGTTGATGGGTAAATGTGGTCATTTTATCCCTTTCTAGCCAATACCTCACATAGATATTCTTACTCCGATTCAGCTATTGTCTGTGATGTTTTCTGGATCTTTTATATATATATATCTTCAAATTTCAGTTAGATTTCTCTAGATCAGTTGAGCGATTTTTCACACACTACCACCTTTCTGGCATTTTGTGAAATCCTAACTCTAACCAATGTTTGTTTAGGTCTGTTTTTTATGTGCTGTTTCAATTCATGTCATCTTATCTGCCACTACTTTTATGCAGCCAGTTAAATTTTTGGATCTATTTCTTTTTCAGTGTTTAAGTTTGAATATTAATAAAAAAATTCATTTTCAAATTTTCTCTAAAAAGCATGATTCTTTGTATTTACAAAGTTATTGAGTATTAACCTTAATCATTCATATCAGTATAACTGGCTAGAATTCAGAGAACTGTTAACTTCTACCAAAGTGTTAACCTTATCTCTAATATGCATTCATAATCTGGGACCATTCCATATTATCTGGAACAGGACTTTTACCAACAATACTTCAGTTATTCCACCAGTGACTTTTGTTACCTTTGCCACATTTTAAGTTTTATTGTTGAACCATTACTGTATATGAATATTCAATTTGTTTTCTTTTTCGCATTCATATGCAGTAAATTTTAGAGTAAGCCAAGTTTACTAAAACTGTAGCAATAAATCATTAATAACCATTTGTTTGACAAAGATATGACAAACTTCTACAATATTATATTTGCAACAACATTGATTCAGTAACTAGTTCTCTTTTGCCCTTTAACTTTAGATTTAGAAAAAAGTAAAACACTCAGCATGTGTCTTTCTAGAGCCAGCTTGAGTACCTTGGTGGGCTCTAAATTTTGGCTGTTTTGAATATGTACTATGCATACAGAGTGCAGCTATGACATATAACCAGTAGTGGGATTGCTGGAGCATGTGGCAAGTCTCTTTTTACAATAGACTTACAGATAGACAGAGAGCAGGAGAGACAGAGAGAAAGATGCTCTGCCTGTTGATTCAGTCTCTAAGTGGCCTCAACAGCTGAAACGAAGCCATTCCAAAACCAGGAACCTGGAGCCTCCTCTGGATCTCCCACATGGTGGAATGGTATGAAGGCTTTGGTCTGTGGGCAATGGCTCCTGCCTGCTACCTGCTGGGTGTGTCTTACAGCTTGCTTGCACATGATCTGAGGCACAGCTTCCACCCTGGGGTGCAGAATGTGACCTTTGACCTGACCAGAGGGACAATGGGAGTAGAGGCGCTTTCCAGCCGATTATAGTGTCATTGTTGGGCAGCGGGACTGTTGAAGACAACCCCTTTCTTAACCTTTACAGACTTGGAATTCATTGAATAAACAGACATCCTAAACCAGTTTGTTTCCAGTGCTTCTTGCTGCCAAAGAACACCATTGCCTCACCCTCGGTGACCTTGGGGCCTGCTGGCGGGAACAAACCCCTAGACTGGGCCATCCTCGATTGCCTACCCAGGCCACATGCAGGGATCTGGATTATAATCAAGGCTGCTAGGATACAAACTGGTACCCATATGAGATCCTGGCTTGTGCAAGGTGACAATGCTAGCCAATGGGTTATGGCGCCGGACCCCCCACCCTCCTTTATTCATTTTTTTATTTATGAAATGTTCAGAGTGTTTTTCAAAGTTGTTGTATTAATTTATATTCCTATGAGCAGTGGAAGAGATCCCGTTTCCCCACATCCTTGTCAGCACTTGTTAGTTTTGTTTTTGAATTTGATTTGTATATCCCTGATAACTCGTCATGTTCAGCCTCTTTAATTTTGTTCACTGGTCACTTGTATTTCTTCCTCTAAGAACTGTCTATTCAATCCTTTGCACATTTCTCAACTGACTTAATTATTTTTGCTGAGTTTTTAAAGTTGCCAATGTTGTCAGGCATTTATCCTCTATCAGACAGTTGGTTTAAAAATACATTTTAATTCTGCCAGATGTCCCATCCTTTTATCATTTTCTTTTCTGTGCAAAGGATTCTGAGCTTGATAGCGTACAATGGCTTTAGTTTCTCTTTTCTTGTCTGTGCTGTGATGTTCATATCCAGGAAGTCATCCTGTACACCAACGTCTTTTGTGTTTCGCCTGTATTTTTATTCTTGCAACTTCATACTTCAGGTTGTAAATTTAGGTCTTTCATCCATTTTGAGTTTATTTCTGTAAACAGTGAGAGGTATGCATCTAAATTCATTCTTCTACAGAAATAAGTACAGTTTTGCTGGCATCATTTCTGAGATTATTCTCACTCCGGGGTATGATGTTAACAAAGTTGTTTAAAAATCAGTTGGCTATGTGTGTGTAGATTAATTTCTGGGCTCTCTGTTTTGTTTCCTTGACCTATGTGCCCGTTTTTACGCCAGGGCTGTGATGTTTTAATGGCCATGCTTTGAAGTCAGACACTGTAATTGGTGGCAATTTTGGATCAATTTCTTTACAATAACTTTTCTCAACTTTATCTTATGTCACAACAAGTTGGGTGGTATTTAAACATATAAAACCCACTGAACTCCTGGTATGGCATCAAACTAAATGATATATTCAATCTTTTTTATACCTTATTTGCTTCCATTTGGCTTTGTTTGATTTAAATAAAAAATAAAGCTGTAATGTTTGACTTCACAATGTGTGTAAATTAATATTAATATTCGGCCTGGCGCAATTGCCTTGCGGCTAAATCCTTGCCTTGAATGCTCCAGGATTTCAAATGGTCACTGGGTTCTAATCCCAGCAGCGCCGCTTCCCATCCAGCTCCCTGCTTGTGGCCTGGGAAAGTAGTTGAGGATGGCCCAAAGGCTTGGGACCCTGCACCTGTGTGGGAGAACCGGGAAGAAGCTCCTGTCTCCTGCTTTCAGATCGACTCAGCTTCAACTGTTGTAATCTATTGTGCAGTGAACATTGGATGGAAGATGTTTCCTTCTCTCTGTGTATCTGCCTTTCCAATAAAAAAAAAAGTCTTAAAAAATCTCAATGCACAGATTCCCTTCTTTTGAAGTGGTGCTCTCTAACAATATCATCACTTATCAATGATGACAAAGAAGAGGTTTCAAACATCCTCAAATTCACACTCCTAAAGTCACTCTGTTGTTCGGCTCACTAAGACTAGGTAAAGTTGTTACCTAACCATAATTCCATTAGTGCTGATGTTTCAAATCCATATATTAAAATGACTGTGATACTTACTACTACTGTTGCTTCCTAATGCTTGCTTATTCTGAGTAGGTCTCTGTTAGATAGGGTGATATATTTCTTAAGTGTTTATCAAATTCTGTAATTTTGTTTTACTACATGTACTTTTATCTTCCTTTTTTGCTTTTGTGCTTTAACCCTAAGCCTAACCCTAACCCTCAGTACTCCATAAGAACTGAAGTAGAAGAAATTTTACAAAGCGAAGATAAAGTACTATCTAGTAACAGGTAAATTAGGTCATGGATAGCATTAACCTTGGAGTTTGGAATAATTTGCAAGCAATATTTCAATGTAAATAGAAGTCAAAATAAAGCAAATATGACCAAAACATGAATTTGACCACTTACTCATTTGACTTGTATTTAATGACTTCCCTCAATATATGAGGGTTTTTTTGTAAGACCTTGAATGAATGATATTCCATATAACTATTTTAAATAATTAACAATTCAAATTGAACTGTTTCCCCCAAAATTTAATTTTTTTTAAATTGGAAAGGCAGATATACATAGAGGAGGAGAGACAGAGAGGAAGATTTTCTGTCTGATGATTCTCTCCCAGCTAAGCCAATCCAAAGCCAGGAGTCAGGAGCCTCTTCCAGTTCTTCCGCACAGCTGCTGGGTGCCAACTCCTTCGTCTGTCCTCAACAGGGAGCTGGATGAGAAGCAAGGCTGCTGGGATTAGAACTGGCACCCATACAGGATCCCGGCGAGGAGGTGAGGATTTAAGCTGCTTAGCTACCACTTCAGCTCCTCTTTCCCACACAGAAATAACAATAAAAAAGGACAACATCATCACCCCTCATCACGCCCTTGTCCCAAGGGTTCTTAGGATCTGTGTTTTATTATGAGGGCATATACTCAGATTCATTTTTTCCATGCTTTCTTATGCAATAAATAATTATTACCATAGGTCCATTATACATTTGCTACCCATTTTAGATTTGTCTTGCTTATAGCTTTTATTTTCTACCACGATATGAAAAAATGAACTACAGAACCAAATTACGTTCTTGTGAAATTCAGATACACTCAATTTTCTCAGGCAGTTTACATATCAAGTATTTTTGGTTTCACACATCAGTAAACAGTGTTATTATAAAGAAGCCTGGCAAACCTGTTAGCTCACACAATGCTATCAAAGATGCTGTCCAGTTCTGTGCAGGCCTTTTTTTTAAAAAAAAAAAAAAATCAATCCAGATGAAATGTCACTAAGTACACTAAACATTTTTCTTGTAAATCACTACTGCTTTATGACAAGTCATGCTTTCTACCCTTCACATTACATAGCGCATTGCACCACATTCCAAGTGTTTGTTCAACATTGAGACAAATTCATCAATGTTTGTGAGCAAGTGGTGATCATATATTTTCTGGTAACAGTGAAACAATTGGATAGTTAGAATTCACAATGCAATGAATCTGAAATGTTTTCACTTCTCTGTTTGTCTTCAAGGCTGTCCACATATTTACCCTGAATTGTTACTCATTTCTGTTTTTTGAACATAGAATTTTTCTATATAAGAAAATTATTTTCCCATCATTTTTTTTAGCGAAAAAATGAACCTCTGTTTAACATTGCCAGTATATTTCTCCATCTTTGTTGTTTCACAATTCTTATTTTGTTTGTTTCTTATAAATAAAATATCTCTGTCTCTGGAATTAATACTAAGCATTATTTTTAAGCATCTTCTACTTTTCACCATTTTTAATACTTCTGACTGTGACTTATAAAATAGTATCTTTCCTAAACAAATGACTGTTGTATCCTTACCAAAATTGAAGCTTATTTCTCATTAAATTGAGAGCGAGAGAGAAATAAAACTATTTTCAGAAGAGAGAATGTCAAGTACCATCTCACATTAGATTGAATTTATGTATTTTTCTTAATTTCTTCTAATTTTTATCTTACCTTAATATTTGTAAATGTTATAGTGATTCTGAAACTTAGATGTGTTTGATTTTTCGTCATGATAAATTTGAGATTTTAGTGTTATCCAGGAGGAATATTGCCTCAGTTGAGAGGCTATGTTACATGCAGGTGTCTTAGTGCTGCTAACACCTGTTGCTTGCTAACATTGATACACAGGGATATACATTTACGACTCATTTCCTTTCCCTCCAAATGTGTGTTTGGGGAAGATATTTTGACACTAAGCAAACATACTTTTTTGCTTGCCAGTTATAGTTGATAATCATGTGCAGAATACATCTACAATAATCCTGTGATATTCTAATGCTAATTTTGCTTTCCTCTACTGTTATGTATTTTCTATAAAAGTTGTCCCTTCTTTATTTATGCCTTTATGTTTCATTCAGTTTAATTATGTGTATGAGTTCTAATTTTTCACTCATTTATGTGTGTTAACTATAATGACTTTCTGAAACACTCTCTTGCTATCTAATACCATAGGAAACTCCTTAATAATTTCATTTTCTGCAAAGTCTGTGGAATCAACAAGGTCCCAAAGAAACCTGAATTCTTTCATTACAGAAGGATTTTTCAGAGCCAACCTTTGGGCAATAAGGGTGCTTTTGGTTACTGATAGGTAACTGTAATTATTTTGTCTTGAAGCATAGAGCCTGCAACTGTATGTGTGAATATTAACTCAAATTTACACTTCAGAATTTATTGTGCTCATGTACACATGCATGCTTTCATTCATGTATTATTTCTGACTGCAGTCCAATACCAGCATGAATACCTCATTTCCACATTCTCTTGCTAATCCTCAGCACTGACAATATTTTATTCAAAACTATAAAATATAAATATTATAGATTCAGGTGCTAAAACATATTATTATGAGGAACAGAAATTATCAAATGAAATAAAATGTGTATGCAAAGTCTACATTCACTCTTTCCATATTCAATACTTCTGCATTTAATTTAGGAAAATTCAGTTTCTGGAATACAATTTATAGATCTTGAGAAATGCAATAAATTTCATATATATACCAACAGTTCCATATGTGATGGAATATCACACACAAAACCCAATAATTATTTCTAGCTACTTTGTACTTAAATTATATCAGTTACACTCTTTTTTGTCTCTGATTTTTATCAACTTGCGTTTTCCTCTACCTTCTTATTCATTTATTGGGATAATTACTAGCCAATTCTGTCTTTTTTTTTTTCAAAAACACTAGCTCATTATTTCAGGTCATTTGTATATGGATTTTGGCATCACTTCAGTGTATTTCTGCTTTAATTTTCATTACTTCTTTCGTCTTACAAATTTTAAGTTTGATTTGTTTGGCCTAACTAGGTCTTTGAGATGCATTTTTAGATTGTTTAAAATATATTTCAAATTGCTTGATGTAGTCACTGATGGGTACAAACTTCCCTCCAAACACCACTTTTACTATATCTCGTAAGTTTGGTTACAGTATGCTTTCATCTTCATTTGTTTCAAAGAATTTTAAATTTTTCCTTTAGATTTTCTCGCCAACCTACTGTTCTTTCAAGGACATGTTGTATAGTTTTCAGTTGTTTGCATATTTTCCAGAGTGCCTTAAGTTGTTGATTTCTAGCTTTTTTCTATTGTAATCATAAATGGTGAATGGAATGAATGCAATTTTTTATTTCTTTAAGGGTTTGTTTACAATTTTTAATTGGAAAGTTAGATATACAGAGGGGAAGAGACATAGAGAGGAAGATTTCTGCCCAATGATTCACTCCCCAAGTGGCGGCAATGGCCAGAATTGCACTGATCCGAAACAAGGAGCCAGGAGTCTTTTCCAGGTCTCACAGCTGCAGGATCCCAAGACTTTGGAATCTCAACTGCTTTCTAGGCCACAAGCAGTGAATGTGCCTGATGGGAAGTGGGTCTGCCGGGATTAGAACTGGTACCCATAAGGAATCCCAGGGTGTGCAAGGCAAGTATAGTTGCTGGGCTACCACACCTGGCCAATTTTTTTTATTTTGTTGAGACTCGATTTAGGACCTAGAATATGGTTTATCCTTGAGAATGTCCCTTGAAAATGTTCTGCAGCTGTTAGAGGAATTGTTCTACAGATATTAATTACATCCATTTTGTCAGTAACCTAGGCTAGCTCTGTTTTATCTGTTAATATTTTGCCTTTTCAGTTTGTTCATTGCTGAAAGTTGAATCTTGAAGTCCATTATCACTGAATGGAACCAATATTTTCCTTTTGCTGTACTTACACATTGACTTTAAATAACCATGTGCTCCGACCTTGGGTACAGATACTTTTGATATAGTCATGTCTTCTTGCAAATTGACTCATTAATAAGTCTGTAATGGTCTTCTTGTCCCTTGTAACAGGTATTGTATAAAGTCTACTTGGTCTGATATTAACATAAATGTCCATCAATAAAGTTTATATTCCATTTACTGCTATCTCTTGCTCAATGCACTCTACAGAATTCAATTTATACACATATTTACTGATTTGCCAGTCCTTTGATGTTTGAGTCAATTCTTCAATAACCTCTTATATAAATTATTGAATCTTTCATGAGAAATGATCCACAGGTGAGTACATCTAAGGCATGCTCAGTTTCTTTGCCTTGTTTATTATTTCTAGTGTTTCAATGTAATTCTTTCTTAGATTTGCCAAATCGCCACTAAAATTATCTGTGCTTATGTATCAACAAACATTTTAAATAAATATTGATTAATTCTTAATATTAGATTTTCCTTTTGTCTGCTAGAAGTTTCAACAGAATTGTCAACGTTTACCAACCTAATGATGACTTTTTCTTTTGGAGTTTTTTGTTTGGTCTGTCTGTATTTTTAATTTTTTTCTGAATTTAGAATCCTCTTAAGGATTATGCAAATTATTTAAGCAGTTTTTATATCCAAAGACATGCTTGCTTTTATTCTCACGGGCTTTTATTGCATTAGCAGTACTTTAAACTGGGATTGAATGAGGATTCCAGTTTATTGTTGCTAAAACAATGATCATTATGCCCAAGTGCAATGTCAATTCTTTCCTATTTATTTTTTCTTGGAAAGGAACATTTACAGAAAGGAGACGTAGAGTGAAAGAAATTCCGTCTGCTGGTTCAGTGGCCACAGTGGCCAGATAGGAGCTTAACTAACGCCTGCAGCCAAGAGGTTCTTCTGTGTCTGCCTCCTGAGTGCAGGGTTCCGAGGCCTTGGACCATCCTTTCTGCTTTCCCAGTCCAAAAGCAGGGAGCTGCAGAGGAAATGAGATGGCTGAGACACAAGCTGCTGCCCAAAAGGGACCCTGGCATGTGCAAGGCAAGAATTTTGGCTACTGCACCATCTTTCCAGGCCTTTCAATGTCAATTCTTTGAAAAATGAAAATTTATCTTATGTTCTAGGGGTTTTTTTGGCATAAGAATTTTAGAATGATGTGTGTGTACTTATTGTGTTATTGCATAATAAATACAATAAATATTTCTAGGCTCTTTTTGTTGTTGTTTTTGAATATACGGCCCTAATCTCAATAAGCACATTGCTCTACATATAAAGGCATAACCTGGTGTAAGCCTTGCATGTTGTAAATGTCCAGCTATTCATTTGTTTTGATTTGTATTAAGAATTACTCATTTGTATTGTGGAGTCTTTTTTCCTTCACTGAGAATAAGAGGGTTTTCCAAGTAGCTCTGTTGGGCCAAGACTATCTAATGCAGAATAACTGGGAGAAAAATGGCTTTGCCATTAAGCATGTCTGTATTTTTCTCTTTGACATCTTCATGTCTTCACATTCTTATTCTTGTTATGAATCACCCCGAATCCTTGATTTCTTCGTCCTTACAATTGGAATAAGTAAAACACAATAGTTTGTTGTATTTTTTGAAGAGTAAAAAAGTTTTCTAATTAGTTCTTTGGTAAAGTATAGTACCAGCTATTATTTTGTCACAGTCTAGTATATGAGCAGTTCTCTAAGTCCACAACTTTGATCTTCTGGACATATTGCAACTGCTACACAGCTTAGTTTTTATATATGAATCCCAATTCACAGCTAACACATTTTCATTTTCTTCTAGTGACACAGGTTAAATTGTCATCAATTCTGTTATAATCTATGTTTTTCTGCAACTTGACCTTACTTTTATGAATGCTTTTGTGCCCACGTGACCCATTAAGGCTTGGTCATCCCTGTGTGAGTATCCACTGAGTGGTCCATTGTTAGCGGTGTTCTTTGTTATTATTCGTGAGACTATCTCTTGGTAAGTCATTGGTTTCTTGTTCTACAGCCTCTTTCCTTTTGCTTGTTCTGTTCTTTCTCTGCCACACTGAGGCATGAGAAGACTTTTGTATCTACTTCCATGGCAACATGTCCATGTCTGCTCAATTTCCATTTTAAACACTCTCAGGATTTTTTTTTTTCTGTAAGGTGTTGCTGTGTGCTGCTCCAGAGACCATGAGCCAATTTCTATCACTGAGGGTCCCTAATCACTAGTCACTAAGCCCAATGTGTTTTGTGTCTTCCTGTTAGCAATGGAAATGTTGGCCTACATTTAGAGGCATCAAGAGGGTTTTCAAATTAATTTTCTCCAAATTTTCATTAATCTCTGATGCTATGTCAAGTTACATGTTTTGCCTAAGAGACCCAACTTTTGAAAATTGATGTATGATGATTCTTCCGTTTTCTAGCCTATATGAATGCTAGGTTAGGTGATAATTGAAAATTAGCTTACTGGGAAAATGCTATTACTCATGATGATAGTGTTAATTTTATTAATGTTCTGGCTATTGGGGCTTGTTTAGTATAGCTTTTATATCCAAGAAATACAAAGCTGAATTCATGAGGTTTCATCAGAAAAAACTTAATATATCTGGTATATTAAAGAATATAATTGAAATTTTACCACTCAGAAACCAAAGAGACACTTAAAAATGTTGCTTATTTATTTATTTTTAATAATTTGGAAGACAAAAGGAGTTTCCATTCAGTGCTTCTCTCCTCAAATGCCTGCAACAGCTTGGGGTCTGGCTTGGCCAAATCTAGGATCCAAGAACTTCACTGATGTCTCCCATATAAAGAACAGAGATCTAAGAACTTTGGCCATCCTCTGTGTCTTCCAAAGTATACATTAAAAGAAAATTAACTGGAAACAGAGTTGTTACATTAGCTGGGCACTCTTAAATGAGATATTGGCATCCAAACAGCAACTGAATTTTGTGCATAATCCCTGCTCCGTGACCAGTTTCATTAACAGCCTCTGAATTTGCTTGCTTTTGGGATAGCAATCACAAGACGTCTACATGAATCACTGGCCAGTTCAGGTATAGCCCATGGTTACCCGCACTGAATGACCTAAGTGACATGCACTCATTGTGACTATACATGTGCAAGACCAAAGCCTCTAAATTAACATTATACAGAATTCTCCATGTTAATAACATCATTTTTTCTCATTGCAAGTCATTACCTTTAGGTCTGATTTGCCAGATTGTCTTACGCTAAACATCCTCAAATACATGTGCCTGAGAAAATGATTCATATTCATATTATTCTCTCAAGATAATCTTAAAGCAGGAGTGAGAGACATGAGAGAATGAAGAGAGAAATTTCATTATAAATAATTACTTAACAATAATTAATATTAAAGTGGATGGTTGTCAAAGACTAGTAATTTTTAGAAATAACACATTACTGAGCATATTAAAGGGGCCAGTGGGAAAAATGAGGCTCATTCTTACCTGAGACCAACAAGGTGAGAGGAAGAGACCCCTTCTCGGATAATGTACTTGTATACTGAGCAGGAAGACACACTTGTTTCCATCACGAATGATTACTAATCTTACGTGAATTTTTTATATGTGTGCTGCATAGACACTTGAGAAGATATTCATGTTCTACTTCACACCAGGGGAAATACAGGACAGAGGGAAAAATTAAACTGTCTCCATTAAGGAAATTATATTTTTGTGTGCACTGAATATACACCTCGCTGACCAGTTTGTTCATGTATCACTGGCTTCACAAGATGAAAATAATAATCTCCACTTTGCTTTTTGGTTATATAACATGTTCAATTTACTAAGCACAACTACTAGTTTAATGTCGACTTGCTTTTTAGCATGTGAAAGCTTTTTTCTTTTGACTCAACTTTTAATTTGCTTCCTTTAGTTAGCAAGTAAAATGTGATGTTTTTCAGTTCTCTGATAAAAAAGATTTTATCTGTCCCCAAAATAATGTTTTAATAGAGAATCCTTTGTTCTATGAAATAGTGATCAATCCAATATCTGAGATGCAATTGGCTGTTCTGTTTGATTCAGAGAAGTCACAG
This sequence comes from Ochotona curzoniae, assembly GCF_017591425.1. NCBI lineage: Eukaryota > Metazoa > Chordata > Mammalia > Lagomorpha > Ochotonidae > Ochotona > Ochotona curzoniae. Next base: position 15,951,680 of record NW_024466502.1, read on the forward strand.
CCCTTCCATTCCTTGTCCCCTTTCTTCCAAATGAAAAACATGAGAGCAATTATAGGAACTTTGTCCTTCATTCAGCTATATATGCCTAAAAGGACTAAAAAAAAAAAAAAGAGTATCAACTGGAAAGAAAAATCTCACCTCTCCCTTCACAGAAGTTATGGTAGAGTTTTTAATTAAGTCTAAATAAAATTACAGTGATGACATTTTTCTGTAATATTTTAAGCTGTAGCCACAAGGGTCAGTGTGGAACTTTGCAATCCTATCTTCACGTGTCTTTCAGTCTTGTCACCATCGTCTGTCTGGCGTCATCTAGATTTAATCTCCTTCTGCCTGATAAAACAAAGGCGTCCTTCTGTCCTCCATCACTTCTATTTTACTCCCCAGAAGCTCCCGGCGCTAGTGTCAGCCATTCACTCTAACTCCAACCAGGCCTGATTTGGATTCTGGCCATTCTTTTCCCTCTCGCTACATCTTGGATTTTCATCCAAGTGACCTAGTGAAGTACATTACCAATCAGCCACAAAATCTTCTATATTTTTGCTATCTTATTTGAATATTTCATTTATTTACCAATCAGCCACAAAATCTTCTATATTTTCGCTATCTTATTTGAATATTTCATTTATTATTTCTCTAAGAAACCTTATTGAAATTTGTAATTACAAATGTTTCCTCTGTTCTTTTGAGACAGAAAAGCCTCTTCAAAACTTCATTACTCAATTTAGTTCTACTTAAAATCCTTAGGACCACTGCTTCGGAATATTAAGATCAAGGAACACAGGGACATGGGAAATCTTTTCTCCTCAACTCCGTGGGAAATCAGGAACCTAAGTTTGGCAGATACCTTGCTCCAAGTTCTAAAATAACCTCCTCACTTGAAAAAAAGTTTACTTTTCCCTTCAGTTAAGTCAACTAGTAAACATAGCCTGTGATTCCCCCCCACTCATAACCCCTAAGCCCTGCTAACTGATTACAACGCTCTCACTACGCTTTCCTGCTCTGTTTCTGGCAATGGCAACAGAATAAAGTCATTTTTCTGCTCATTTCTCTGGCACAACTTTCTGTAACACTAGTTGCTCTCTGTTGCTATTAGCTACCCCTTTCGCTTTCCGTATCAATAGTCAGCCATAGCTTCAACAATTGATAGACCAACAAATAGGAGATTATTTCTGTTTCTCTGGATAATGTGTATAGAGCAGTGTGTGTGTTCTGATGGGAACTGGCTCATTTTAATATAGAGATTACCTCCTATAATCTGCTATTTATAAGTTCAATGTTTCAAGAGGAAAGAAAAAATTTCTCCTGCCCAATTGAATAGGATACATATATATATATATATGATGATGCCTGCCCAATTGAATAGGATACATATATATATATTATCAATATATATGTGTGTATATATATGCATATGTGTATATATATATGTGGGCAAACTTTAAGCAATCTAGCTGACACAATTAAACAACTCACCCAGCTTTAAGCCTCAGAGCATTAACTTGTAGGAGCAACTGTCCATCCTTGTTATAATCATCCAGTGACAGATTCAGGGTTATATGGCATTGATAACTGATTTGTAACTGTTGTCTCATTGTCCTTTATTTACATTTTTATTTTAGTAGCTTATTTATTATTATTTTAAAATCATTCATTTGAAAGGCAGAGAGAGAAAGCCATAGATCTTCTAACTGCTAGCTCCTTCCACAAAATGTCCACAATCACCAGGCTGAGACCAGCATTCCGGAATTCAGTTGAGGTTTCTCAAGTGAGCAGCAGACACTCCAGTGTTAGAGCCATCGTCTGGTAGAGTGAAGAGAAAGAACATCTGGATGACTCAGACAGCTGCCCCTCCAACCAACTTGAGAAACCAACTTGGCATTGTTTCCTGTTGTTTTGTGATTCTTTATTCCTTGGAGAGTCCAGCTAAATTCTATAGATAATCACTATAGATACATGCAAAATCATAAGGCAATTGATGTCTATTCGATTTGTCACCTTGATTGACAAAGTATTCATGCTTTTATACCAACTCTTTGTTGGCATTGTGTAAAGAACTTAAACAAGTGTATTGCAACTGCGGGAATTTATGTGAAAAATCACGGTAACCACAAAGCTTTTTCATTAGCTTGCAGTTAGCATAATATCTACCTCTATTCATTGGTTTAGGACAAAATATTAAGAATTCGTTTCCAGAAGTACCATAAGCTAACATTCCACTTGTGAAATTCTAATACCTATTAATGATATTTATTAATATTGTAATTCAGCATATAACTGACAAATCCAATCATGTCCGATGCCTGTTCAGGTGTGGATGAATGGATGTTTGCATTTAATCAAAAGCTTCTTTTCAATTTATTTTTTAAATCACTCTTCTTGTTTGTATTCTCTCCTCTTAACTTTGGACTTTGAGCTAACTGCATTTATAGTTGCTCTCTAAGATATGACAAACTCACTCTATGCATTTATAAAGTTTCCATCCATCTCTTTCTAGAACTTCCACTGTTTCTAAAACCAAGAACATTAGTGTTATTTCTGGAAAACAATATCAACCTAGTTCTTCCTGTAAAAGCCTGATCAAAGTGAGAGTGTGGGCAGGAAGGATTGCAGGTTGAAAATGTTACTGTGCTCCAGATCAGCATATAGGAAATACACGAAATTTGCTCACCTTACGTAAGTAAAAAAATATAAAATGTAGAAGTAAAATTGCATGTGAGAATTCTGCCAACACCTATGCCTGATTTTGTACTTCGTTTCAGTAGTCAGTGGGGATGTGATTGCAATGACTTAGAGGTTATGAAAAAGAACTTGGTTGTTCATTATCTCAAAATAGCTTCACAATAGAAAATCAAAACAAGAACAAATAAAATTGAGATAGTTCATACTGTGCCAATCTGCTTACACGTGAGTTATGCTCTCATTTAGCCTTGAAACATCAGTTTTGAAATGCTTAAGAGAAAATGAGTCCATTTCATTGTTTCTACAATGGAATAAATGATCTTTATCTCATGCTTTAAGGTTAGAAAACGTTAAGATTACTACCAAGTTCTATATAACTCTTAAATAAAAGAAATGATTTGTCAGAGTTAAAAAATACATCTAAAAATAGGGCTGCAGAGATTCTTCCTGAGCTTTGTCAAGTTATCTTGGAATACACGAATGTATTCAAATAGTTTTAGCTATATTTCCTTTTTAATAAAAGATATATTTACAACATGAAACTTGTTTTTATAAAATGCTATATCAAATATTTAGTAATTTTTATTCGACAATGATGGAAAACTGGCCTGTTTCAATAATAACAACAGAAAGCTTTACTAAGTTTTTAGAAATATTGTTGTTGTTTTGAACGACATTCATGGTTATTTCTCCTGAAGTTTTTTCAAAATTATTTACTTGAAAGTAACATAAATCTTTTTTTTCTGTTCTCACTTTTACTTTCATTCTTATTATTTTTTTTTCTCCAGAAAATCAGGTTATGTTATCAAGAGATATTGCTTGCAAGTTGTTTTGTTTTTAAATGTTGGGATTACAAAGACCCTGATTTTCTAAATCACAACCACTTACATGAATAAATGTCTCCTTCGTGACTTTGGTCTTCAATCCAAACCTTTGACTACAACAAATCATCCCCCAGCATAATGGTTTCATACACTATGAAAACAAAGAAGTTAAAGTTCTTAATTGGGTTAATAAAATTAGGTCCTGCTTACTGATGTTTCAATCTTCCAGACATTATGACTCATATATATTTGTTATAATTATAATAATAAAATTTACCCTCTAGAACTGTTAAGAAAATTAAATCAACTAATACACAGTAAATATTGATTAAATCAGATGTACTATCAGAGTGATTGAATCAAAGGCTTTGTAGACAGACATCATGGTTAAAATCTCTCCTCTGACATAGTGGTTATTAGTTACATGAATAGCTCGTATTTATTAATGTATGTATTAATGTATGTCATTAATGTATCAACATAATATAATGAACCATTCATGATATTTCGTTGATTCATACATTAAGAGTGAGAATAATTTTACATAAGAATTCATGAGAGTTCACAAGTAAATAGTTTGATATTCATACAGTAATATATTCCGTTATGAATTCCTATCTACTTTCTCAGACTATATTTTAAAAAGCAAGTTTGCCAGAGTTTTAATGTATTACCATTTTGTTTACAAGAATGGTCCTCAATAGACCCCTTTTTCACTCCATTCTGTGTCTTTCTGACTAAACATTCACGACTTGATTTCCTCTCAGTTTGAGGCATTGGGTACTGAATTTCTTAAAGAGCCTGGCTTCCAAAGTTTATCCCTCCTCAGACGCTTTGTATGAAGTCTGATTTTGTTCCAAAGGTTGAGACTCCCTTTCTCCTTATAAGGCAAGAATGGCCTCTCAGTTCAGGAAGCACAGAGTACTTGGATTCCAGTTGTCTCTACCTAACCTTGCTTATAACATAGTAGCTCCTTGTGAGAGACAATATGTGTGCGCACCAGGCTGTACCCTCTGGCTCATATGAAAGTCAAGTCTGAAGGTAGGCCAGGCTGTGCTAGGCCATAGTACCTATTGTTTAGAGCTGGACTGAGTGTGACCATTCGGGCTAGACCACAATACCTGTCCATGAGTGTTAGGACTAGAGACTATCATGTCTGGGTTGCAGCACTCCAGTGCAGACAAGATCTGTGGCTGGGAGCAGGCCTGGTAGGAGAATTTAGAAAATTCCCTTGCTAACCCATAGCTCCTGTTGGTGAACATGAGATCTTGGACTGTGCCACCCACTGGGATACACGTAAGCTGCATTTGGGGGTAGAACAGGTAGGGTTGTGCACAGCACACACTTGCTTTGTGAGAGCCAGGACCGGTGGGGATGGCACCCACTGGTGAGCATGAGACCCAGTCTGTGGTGAACTGGCTGGCCTGTTCCATAGCCAGCTTGGTTCACATGAAAGATGATATTTCAGTGGAACTCACCAGGCAGCTGTATCAACCAGTATTCTGAATCTGATCATGCACTAGGTGGTGCGTACAAGATTCATCTCTGAGGTCACCCCAGGCAAAGTTTCTTGGTGGACTCCCCAGCTAGGCTGTTGGATTCAGGCCCTGACCACAGGGAAAATCCCAGAAAGTATGGTGCAACCTTAGAGTGCATATATCAGGTCTGGGCTCCTTCAACACCCAATACCTGTGCAATTGACAGCATGTCCACATGCATATTGGAAACATGATGGCCAGCTCATCTAGGCCAGGAGGGGACATCAACTACTTATCAGAGACTGAAAAGCCAGAACAGGTAGGACAATTCTACTGGCCAAGCTCTGCAGTCAGTGTCTGGGTGTATGGATGCACTAAGGTAGACTCTGTCAACCAATAGACCTTGGAAATATTTTCTCAACCCTAGAGCAATGAAACTAACAAATTCTCAGAACTATAAAAATCACTGAAGTAACACTCCTGGGGCATTCTTTCCAACATCAGAATCTCTAAGGCGTCATCAAATGAGAGTAAGAAGCAACTCCCTATCCTCTGCCCCTACAGACATGGGAGGAAAAAAAATGAAAACTTACAAAAAACAAGAAACGAAATAGCTCAATTAAAAGGAAATTCCTTTTGGCTTAATACCTGGCTATTTCCATTATCCTGGAGTTATTCATGAATTCTAAAAACGATCAGGTCAGTGGTTCTCTAGGGTGGTCATTACACACAGCAAAAGGAAATGCTCATGTGCACAACCAGCTTCATCTGCAGGATGTTCACTGGGCATCCAATATGCCAAGAGGCTGTAACTCTGCATACAAGAGGTGCAGCTGGCTGAGTAGTGTTTCTAGGCTTACAATTGCAGAAATTTTGTCTTGATATTCTCATTACATATCTCACGCTTCTGTGTTTTTGAATTGATGACTTCATATTGCCGTGAGGTAGGTGGATCTATGGTTTGCTGTTGTTGAAATACTGAGTTATTTGAAATGCACAAAGAGAAAGGAGAAGTAGAGGGAGAAGACGGGGTCAGAAGAGAGAGGGTGAGAAAATTGTGAGAAACATAGAGAGATTTACCCCTGGCTGGCTCATTTCCCAACTGGCTGCAACTATGTGACTAAATCAGACCAAAACCAGGAGCACAGAACATCTGTGTGACAGGAACTGAAGCACTTGGGGCATCTCCCACAGCCTTTCCAAGGATATTAGCAGGGAGCTGCATCAGGAGTGGAGCATCCATGGTTTGAACCTGCACTTTGATATGGAATAGTTGCATTGCAAAAATGGCTTAACCTACTATTCCACAACAGCAGCCTTGAGTCTTTTTTTTTTTTTTGTGACTGACATAAGGAGATCAATGTGAGATGTAGATAAAGGTCAGCAAAGAAGCACAAAAATAGCTCCCCACAATGAGGTTTATATCTATTCATCTGTATGACCAGGAGGTATAGGGTATGATGCCTGAGGCAGGGTTTATTTTAATATGCATGAGTGGCAGAGATCCTAACAAGACTTGAGTACTCTTCGGTTACTTGCATTTTTTTGAAATATTGGAAGTGTCATGACATCAGGTGTGTGATAGGAGTACAAGTTTCAGGCATTGTAATTTTATTGTAATGACATCCTAATGAGCCAGAGTTCATCATGAGAATGTAGCCAGCAGTCACACTAAACATTTTTGGACAATGCTATTTTTGAACAACACTTACAAAATGTGATATCTAATTGCATGGAGAGGGACTGCAGCTACAGGAAGGAATTGGCACCCTCAGCTGTGTCTAGGTCACTGACTTCCCCATTACATTAATATAGGAAATGCAATACTAGGGGTTCATATGTTAATCCACAGATATCTCTTTCCAACCTTATTAGTTATATTGTCACAATCCTGATTAAGAATAAACTCACATTATGAAATTGTTTAGAAAATAAAAATTTTTGCAGGGCACAGGTCAATCCACAACATGGCCTCCACGAGCACTTGAAAAATGCCTATGTGCTTTGCCCGTTTAAATGGATTGTTTGTTTTGCTGTTTTTAAGGTGCTTGAGCTCTTTTGCAAATCTTGGATATTATTACTCTATCAGTTGCGTAGTTTGAAAATATTTTCTTCTGATTCTGTTGATTGCATCTTAACTTTGTTGAGTGTTTCTTTTGCAATACAGATGCTTCTTAGCCTGATGTAATCCACCTGCTTGGTTTTGCTTTAATTACTTGTACTGCTGAAACAAAATGTACTTCTGCGTCAAAAATATGGAAAAAGAGCACCATGGAACCTACTTCTGTCTCAGAAAGCTTCTGAAATGTGGCTATGTGTGTTTTCCATGTTAAACTTCACTGAGATTGGAGCCAGGATATTTTATATTTTCAAATAAACATTAGGTGCAAACAATTAAGTCATTGCTTGCAATGTCCATCTCACATCAGGTAGCCTGTGTCCCCCGTCACTCTGCTTTCCATGCAGCTTCTTGCTATTGCAAAACCTTGGGAAGAGCAGATAATGGCTGGCACGTTGGTCTGCATAGAACATGAAAAACCTGGTTGTGCTTCCTGGTTCCTGGTTTTAGTCTATCCAGCTCAGGATACTGTGAGCATTTGGGAAATAACCAGGAAAGGAAAGAGTCTCTCTCTTTCACTCTCTCAAGCAAAAATAAATAAATAAATAAATAAATAAATAAATAAATATTTTTTTAAAGTTTATTTACAATGAAATACTATTCAACCGTAAAGTATAATTATATGCTAATATTTGCAGCAAGTTGAGATTTTATTTTTAACTAGGTCAGACATAAAAAGGCAAGTACTATTTATTCTCTCTCATGTGGAGATTGAAGAAAAATGGACTTAGCTGAATTTATAATACTGATTAATAAAGACTGGAGAGAATGAGAGAAGATGGATTGGAAGATGGGTACCAAATCACAGATGTATCATGTTCCAGGGCTGCCAGAAAGGGATGACAATACTCTACACTAAGGCATTGGATTATTTGTAAAAATCTGAGTGAGAGAAACTTGTATTGTAGCCTCAATTTTTTTTAAAGAAAAAAATAATTTGCTGCTTTGATTGATTTACAATGTGTTTATGTACTGAAATGTTTTACACATAAAAATGGATAAGTATCAAATATTGATTATAAATTTTTTAAAGATTTATTTTATTTTTATTGCACAGTCAGATATGAAGAGAGGAGGAGAGACAGAGGAAGATCTTTCATTCAGTGATTCACTCCCAAGCAGCCACAATGGCTGGAGCTGAGCCAATCCAAAGCCAGGAACCAGGAGCTTCTTCCAGGTCTCCCACGTCGGTGCAGGGTCCCAAGAAGTTGGGCCATCCTCCTTTATTTTCCCAGGCCACAAGTAGGGAGCTTGATGGGAAGCGGGCCTGCTGGGACTAGAACCACTGCCCATATGGGATCCCGGGCGTGCAAGGCGAGGACTAATCATTACGCTATTGCACGGAGCCTGATTATAAAATTTGTAAGTGGCCGCAATGACCGGTGTTGCGCTGACCTGTAGTAAGGAGCCAGAAACCTCTCCCAGGTCTCTCCCACCTGGGCGCAGGGTCCCAAAGCTTTGGGCCGCCCTCCACTGCTTTCCCAGGCAACAAGCAGGGAGCTGGATGGGGAGTGGAGCTGCCAGATTAGAACCGGTGCCCAATGGGATCCTGGTGCATTCAAAGCGAGGACTTTAGCTGCTAGGCAACTGCGCCAGGCCTAGGAAATCACTTCCTTGTAGTTTCTTTATTGTGTAAGTTATACCGATAAGATCCTCTTTTTTTTATTTTAAATGGAAGTGATACAAGTATAGTAAAACTTCAGGAAATTACAATTAACTGTGCTTTTCATTTTGCATGAACAAAAATATGTTTTACAACTACGAATCCACTGTGTGTCAGAACCTGTCAGAGGTACAGTATAAATGAAATTCCTCTGTAAAAATGAGATTTTAAACCTTTGGGATGCCATTCACCTCATCAGAATGAGGAATAAAGAGTCACACAGTGATATCAATTGATGCAGAAAAGACATTTAAAGAAATTCAGTACTCATCCATGATAATCATTATGATTAAGTTTACTATGTAAGGTTTGTGACTTATAATGGAATCTGTGGAATAAAAACATAGTGACAACATCATTCACTGGAAAAAAAACTAAAAGAATTTTCACCAACATCTGGAATTAATAACCATATCCACACTCACCATTCTTACCCACTGTAGGCCTAGCCAGTCATTGGGCAAAAGGAAAAAGAAAAGAAAAAACATGCTAATAGGAAAGCAGAATATTAAATCAATTTTACATGTGATATCATCCTATATAGAGAGGAACCTAAAAACTGGACAATGATATTAGGACCTGTGAACAATGCTAATAATATTGTAACACATTTGTAAGACATTGAGAGAGAAACACAGTAAGTGCAAAGAACTCTAGTGGTCAGGGAACATAAAATTTCAATAGTAGTCCATGCGTCAATCTCCATGAACTATCTAAAACGTTTTTCAAGAAGTGGAGAAGACGATCCACAAAACGGTTATGGAACCATGGAAGCTCCAAATTCCCCAAAGCAATTTTGAACAAAATGAACAAAACTGGAGGCATCATAAAACCAGATTTCAAGACATATTACAGAGATATTTTGGGGGGCGAGGGGAAGTGCAGTACTGGCATACAACAGAATCCTGCCAGTATAAAGCATAATGGAAATGCCAGAAGCTAATCTGCACCCATGCAGACACCTAATCTTTGGCAAAGGTATAAAGAATATACTGGAACAATGCATTTTCTTCATTTAATGATACAGGTGAACCAGAATATTCAAATGAAAAGCATTTGAACTGACCTATATCTCTTACCCCACAAAAACATCAATACAAGTTGACTTAAAGAACTTGATTAAAGACCAGTAACTATGAAATTAGTGGAAGAAACATACAAAAACATTTTAAGACACAGGTACATACAACAGTTTTTGGGATAAGACTTCCAAAATGAAACACACACACACACACACAGCAAAAGAAGCAACTTGCAGAGTGAAAAGACTCCCAATTGAATAAAAAGTTTCAAATTTTCAAATCTTTGATCTAATTATTTGAAGATGAATACCCCATCCCCATTTTTTCTGCCTCTTGGTTTCAAATTCATACATACATAAATAGATACATACATATTTATTTGTTTTTTAGAAAATGAAAGAAAGCAAACATTTTATAAGACAGGTATTATCCTTCTGAATGAAATCACCTTTCCTCTCAGTGACTTTGCTACTAAATATCACATTATTCCATACAGAAAATAGTTCCTTAGACACATGTTTTAATTTCTCAGTGCTCTGGGAGCCTTAAAGGCAAAAGCCTATAATGTGTCTTAAGAGACAATGAAGAAACATTCTGATGTTTGTGTATGTAGCAAACTGTAAATCTGAGCCTATCTGTGTCTCTACCTTATGAAAACAGTCTTCTAATTGATAGGAACAGCAGGAGGACTTTGAGAGAGAATTAATTTAGACACCATCCTGTCAGAGCCTGGAAGAAGTCATATGAATATCATGCAAAAACTTTATTTTTCAGAGATGAGTTTATACATATAAATTCATTTTATTGCATTCTGTGTCAAATAATATCACTTCTTAACTGCAAAGTTATCTGGAATTTATGTGTATATAAGTGTGTGTTTTTTTATTTCTGAAAACATTGTCTTTTTTGTGTTATTTATTCATTTATTTATTTACTTATTTATCTTCTTTATCATGATACATTTTGCAGGTATAAGATTTTTTTTTCTCCCCATCTCCTATCTCATTCCCATTCACCCCCACATTATCTCAGTAGTATAGTCCCTTAGCACAAATTATAAGTTGAACTTTCTAATATTTAAATGTGTTAGGCATGACAACTACAGGCAAAGATAGAAAAGCTAGTGTCCATAAGATAGAGGGATATTTATAATTTTCATTAGGAATCCTACTTGTATTTAGAAGTAGTGATTTACATGTACAGTACCTTTATGTCCCCAATCTGTTACTCTCCCCCTGCAGTTGACACTCTAGACAGAATCAAACTTCCTTTCTGTCATTTATTTTGCTATTAAAATCAGAGCATTGTATATATATATATGTGCATCTATTAATATATTCATTATATATGCTTGTTTACATGTGTTTTACAATATATATTAAATGTACATATTACTTGCAACACAATACATAAATAATATAATTAGTATAAGTAAATACATAATATAATGCATATATGATGTGATATATGAAATACACAATATATATTTATTCAGATATATACATATATTGCTTTGCATATTGGCTGTCATATCAGGGAGAACATATGTTGTTGGTCCTTTGGGGACTGAATTTCATTGAGCATAACGGCTTACATGCTAAATGTTTACCTGAGAGAGAGAAACCCCATGTACTTTAAGTGCTCCCCAAATGCCTGCAAAGGCCAGACATGAACCAAAGCTGGAAACCAGGAACATTCCGGATGCCCATCATGGGTGGCAGGAACCAAAACCCTTAAGCCATCATCCTTGCCTCTCACAGTCTGCGCTAAGAGGAAGCTGGAATCTGGGCTAAAACAGGCAATGAAACCCAGGCAGCTAACACCAGACTTAGAGCAAAGGAATTAGTCATTATCTACTACATTTCCCTTGTTTTGTCATCACGGTTTTTGTAAAATAATCACAAATCCCCTTAATATAAAACATGATAAGCAGTAATTCATGAAAAGATTAATTAATCCTCTAGAACAACAACACAGGAACAAATAGTCATCACAAAAGCCAAGTGAGTGAGTATCTGGCATTGTATTTAGAAGTATGAATTAGGTGATTTCATACTAACTTCCTGCATGCATTCTGGCTCACATTTGAAAACGTCAGCAGGGGTTTATCCATTTTGCCTGAGCTGCTTGCTGTGCTTAAATTCCTTCTCTCAATAGGAATCTTTAATATTCACCAGGCTAATTCAAATTCTTTGCATTCTAAAACAATGGGAATAATGAAATCCTAGAGTATCCTACTGGATGCACATTATGGGACATGCTCTACAAGCATTTCTGTAAAGAAACTAAGAAGTCAGAAGTGAATTAATAATACAGGTCCTTGTAAACTGTGCTAATATTACCATTATAAAAATCTTGACAGAGGTTCTTGATAGATGGCTACTTTGTATTAGGAAAAAAAAAATTCACAGCGCTATCTTTTGGTGCATTGGCCTTTCTTTCCAATGACATTATGATTTTAAATAATCCATAAGTAATTATGCCTACAGCAGATTATGTTAAATAGTTATAATTAAATCCACTTTAAGTGCCTTTGTAGTTGCACTGTTAAAGTAATCATTAAATAAGGACAATAGCATAATAGACCAAGACTCATACAATTAGCACACAATTTAGATTATAAACTTTATCAGATCACAGCATTATTTGGTTATTTATAGGAGATTGCCACACAGCAAGCAGTCATTAATTTCAAGCTTTCAATAGAAGTCAATTTGGCACTTGGTGTATTCTCTGCACAGTCATATCGTAGCATAATTATACATGCAATAAAAGGTTAGAAAGTAACCGAGTTTATTTCATGTCTCCGTGCTTTCAATCATTAACTCAATGCTGTGACAGCAAACAGTTCTGAGAAGATATACAAGGCTTTCTCCAGCATAACAGTCAGAATTAATTCAGAGCATATAGGAGTTTTGAGGACATAAGTTATTATTGAGATGAGATGAATTATACATCTTTTCACTTTCTAGAGACTTGTCATATTTACCCTTAAGTTTTAAGTCCAGAGGACTGCACTTACCCATGATTCATTATCTTGGTTTTACATCAAATGTAATAAATCACTTGAATTTCAAGGAGGACCTTGGATAGTATGTTTTGACATGGAATTCTTACAAATCATTTTCTAAATGGAGAAATTTTATGCATATTTGCTGAAGAAAGGGGAGAAGATGAGGGAAAAGCTTGGTAGTCTTGGTTTAGAAAAACTAAAATCAGAAAAACAAAAAGCAATGGGTGAGAGAGCCTTACACCATCCTAATGAGATAAAACATATCATAGTGAGTAATACACATATAAAATCATTTTAATAAAATGAATTCATACATGACAATATAAGACAATAGAATAGTTTATCAACAAATCTGTCAGATAGGTTGATTCATATGCATTTGGAAACATATTATATAAATGTGCTAGAAAGCATGTTTGTATGCCTGTATGTGAAATTGTACATGTAAAATATGAAATGACAGTTTAGCACTAGTTTTCTGCTTCAATTAATTGGAACCAATGTAACTTGCTTTAAATACCTGTTGAAATGAGTTACCACAAAGAACTTAGGAATTTCAAATTGCAACCTGTCTTCACGCTACAGCCTCCTTGAAGTATACTGCAGTGGTCTTCCTACACAATTGTTGTTTGGAGCTCCTGAAGTCCTCCCAGTGTGCTCTCTAGAAATATTGTTTTGATGATGCCTATCAACCATCACTTCTCTGCAATGATCCTCTTTATTTGCTCTTCCTTTATTCCTTGAAGCTCCTGCAAGTGGTGACTGGTTTCTTCTCATTGTCCCTTTTCTTATAACATCTACATCATTTTTTGGTTTGATGCCAGAGCCAAAAGATAAGAACGCAGTTCCTGTCTTCCATGTGAGCTGTTATAAACAAAATAAATGCTCAAGTCATTATTTGCTGTCTACCGTGAGTCTGCTTCTGTGGGAAGTTAGAATCAAGGGACAGAGCTAGAAATTGAAGCCAGTACTTCAAAATGGGACAAGGTCATCTCAACCTCTAGACTGAGATTCTTTCTTCTGCTTCATTCCATGATTGAAACTTTATGCTGTATTTTTAATTTGCTGTAATTTGTCCTTCATTTCTAATAATTCGGCTTCATTCTATTTTAGTGTTACTATTTCCTGTGTTCTTAATATATTCCTTAAATTCCTTGTACCCCTGTATATGTTTCTCGTTATAGGTCGGAAACTTTGTAACAAATCTTCCAATTCTACACCTGCCCACACCCCATTTTTGCTATATATTCCTCAGTTAACTCTGAGGTTGAAAGAGACTTTTGCTCCTTTGCTGGGGGGTCTTCAGTAATATTCATGGTGCCTCTGTCTCTTCTTTTGTTCTTGGTCAGTGCAGCTCTGGTAAGTAGATTCTTCTCCTTAGGGCAGGTTGCATAGCTGTGTCACTCACAGGCCTGAAGTTCAATTTTATTTATTAGATTTAGTACCTGGTTCTTTGTTTGTACTCAGTTGTGCCACTACCTCTAGCGAGTTTCAGGCCAGGGCTGTTTGCCAGTCTTTCACCACAGACTCCCTCCATAGCCCTAGCTTTTATACCACTACTACTAACCTACTATGCTCTCATGCTGTGATTACACTGTTGTCCCTACGGCCTTTCTCTCACTTCTCCCACTTTAAAGCAGTGCCCAGGAGCAGGGAGACTCTGGCTATTTTAAATAACTGAGCTGTTGGTGGTTCTGATTGGCTGTTAGGTCTGAGGGCCAGCTAGAGCCATCTTGGTTGGATTCCACAGGGTACTACGTCGGTGCTGTCTTCCCTGTGGGATCAGTGCAATGCACTGAACTGGAAGTGATTTTGTTTTTAGTCTAGTGTTTGTGCAGGTTGCTATTGTCTCTTCAGCCCCACAGTCTATACAGCACTGCACAAAATGGCTCTTGATGCCGCACTGGTGGAGTTCTGGGTCTGCTGGTCATTAGGTCTGGGGGCCATTTGGGCTTGCTGTAGGTGGAGAGTTGGTGCTTGCTGAATGCAGAGTTGGCACTGATTTTCCTGTGGAATAAGTTTAATGTGGTGAGCCAGAAACAAATCTGCTCCTGGCCATCACTACAGTACCACAGCCTTTGTTTTACTACACAAAATGGTGCCTGATATGGCACTGGTTGAGGGTCTGCCCTTTGAGATCTACTCTGTTCTTGCATTGCCCCTTGCACTCTGCTTCTCCATCTCTGCTCATGGTCAGATCAAACAAATCAGCAGGATGGACAGCTCTTTGCCTGTGTTTACCTCCTTAGCTCCCAATGAATTGCCTTTCCCACTTTGCTGCTGCTGCTGGAACTTTGTTGGTGGAGCCCAGGTCACTGCTCTCTGAGTGCTGCTGGGTTATCTGGTTGCTGAAACATCATTCTACCATCTGGGCTGCTTCAACGTGTCTTAAAGTCTCTAGGTACCCACCTGTCATTGACCCATCATTTTTCTTTTCCTGGAATCTGCCTTCCACAATTCACATTGGCTAATGATTCTCCCTAAACCTGTTCACACCCTATACCAACATCTTGCCCAATATGGAGGTATCTATTCTTTATTTTTGAATTTAATGCAACGTTTCTCTGTATTGGTAAAACATGCAAATTCCCCTCCACATAGGATACTGTGTATTCTTTTGCTTGTCACATGTACATATTCATTACTTGAATTGCATCTTACTATAATTTTTTTTTGTTTTCTTATTTGAGGACCATTATTCAGGAACACAAATCTAATTTTCATTTATAATCTTATTTATTTCTTACAACTGCCAAATGCATGACATATTTTACTTGCTTACTTAAAAAAAATGCATGTTTTAAACTCCTCTGACAGGGCACAGATCCTGCAAGCAAGCACAAGAAGCATGGAAGGAAATAGCCCAGAACAGTTCATGGATAGTGTCCCACTGGCATACATTTGACATGGGTCGGGGGTGGACCAGGCTGAATCAGTTCATGTCATCCACTGGCAAATCCAAACACCAGAGCAGAGTGTGGGTCAAGCCAGGTTTGGGCGCGACAAAAGCAGTACACAACACAGAATGCCACAGTGAGGTTGCCTGTGCCAGATGTGACCATAGCTCCTAACCAGCACATGTGAGAATCAGGAACAGAGGGGCAGAGCCGGCAGGGGAATAAGGGGTGGTTCCCTTGCTGGACAGCTACTCCCACTGGAGAGTGTGCGCTGGGATGGGAACAGACCAGAATAGGCAGGGCCACAGCACCTGTGCGCCTCATGTGGAACAGATCAGGGAAAAGCCAGGATGGGCAGATTATCCCTACTGGTGCAAACAAAATTAGGGTGGGTGAGGGTTATTTGGGCTTAACCACAGCAGAAGCTGGCACTGGGGGCTAAAACTGTCGAGTCTAACCACAGAACCACCTGGAGAGTGCATAATCTGGGAGTAAGAGAGACCTGGGAGGGAAATAGTGGGCTCCTCCCTCTTGGGTTACCTCTCCCATGGGAGGGCACAAAAAACTAGGACAGCGGCTGGGGTGGCTAGACAGAGAGGCACTCAATAACATCCGTGAGGGCTGGATAGTTGAGCTGATTAGATGAAACTGAGCTTCAATACCCTTCGACATGTATGAGAGCCAAATGGGATAAGGGACAGACTGGACTAGACTACTACACATACTGGCAAACCAGGGTAGGGGCGGGCCTGGTGGGGGTTATTGTGGGTCGCTCTGACTGGGCTGCACCTTCCACTTGTTTATGTGAGGGCCGAGTATGTGCTGGGCAGAATCAGGCTGGACTACAACACCCATTGGTTCCAGTGGAAGTTGGGGCTGAAATCAGAAGCAACCCAGCAATTGCAACCACCAGCTGATTGGGATGATGGACCGTGGCGGGCACTATACTTGCTAGTACATACAATAATCTGGTCTGGTAACACCTCAAAGTTTCTTTGGGGCTCTCCCTAATCAAAATGCTGGACTCAGAACCCTAACCAAGAAAAGACGGAAGCCGGAACGGGTCAATCAACCACCTCAGCTATGGTCGGCAAATGGAGACTATGACGGTCTATGTCAATCAGTGGATTCTTCAACAACTTCATCATGCCTGGAGTGGCGAGATTGGCAGCGATTCATGACTGGTGAACTATCAAAACCACTTGAGCAAGGATCTCGGTACATGCCCCACATCCGGGACCTGGGGCTGGTGGGAGACTGGGTGGGGCTTTTCCCTCAATATTCTCTTTATCTCAGATATATGACGCAAACAATAGGGAAATAATAGTCTTTCCTACTTTCCTACAGCCCTAGTGCCTTTTTACCCTAATTAACAATGTAAAGATTGTCAAAAATATAATTAAAAGAAGTATGTTTTATTCTCCCATAAATAACCTATACACTATTTGTGCCATCATATTCATTCTGCTTTAAATTTTGCCGTCATATGAGCTATTTGATTTCCTCCATTCTTTTGCATGTAGTATTATCTCCTACTTGTATTTCATCACTTTCCATTTATCATCAAGGTCTCTCCTTGAAAGACAAGGTTTGTATTGTGTTTTATAAATGAAAATACTGTACATTTTCTCAAAGATTCTTGTCCTCTGTGTAAATATTTTTATGATATTCATATTTTATTTCTTTCCTAATTTTCTTGTGGTATCACTATTAAACTTTGATGGTACCTTGCTACAATTATAAAATAATATACATTTAATTTGATCACCTATTTTTAGCAAGTATTTGTATCATGAAGGTTCAAATTATAACCAAAACTAGCATGAATTTTCCATGTAGACTATTACTTGTCAACAAATTATTTTAGCAGTAAATTTTCCCCAAACTGTCAATTTTACAACACAGCATCGCAATACACAGAGACTAACACCCATCTCATTTCCTCAATGGACAGATGATTTACAAAAATGTGTTTTGTACCAAGTCATCCTCTGAGATACTGAATCATGACAAAAGAGAAATGGAATACACCTTCTTATGTTTCAAAAATGAGATGATTCTCTTTGTCTGAGGGTGTGCGCACACACACACACACACACTCACACACACACACTCACTCACACGCACACACTCACACACACACTCACACACACACTCACACACTTTTTGTTATGTAGCACGTAGTAGTCCTTGTTCAAAATTTACTCATGCTTTTTTTGATTTAAATGCCATTTGTGAAGCAATGTGACACAGCATACAATTTCTCTCCCAATTGAAGCCACTTTTTCTTAACCACTCAGTGTATTTCCTATTTTCTTAAATACATGAGACTGAATTTCTGCTTCATGTGGCCTAATGTAATCACATGTTTAAATACTAAAGAAGAAATAACTACTACCATTAAGAATCATCTAACACTAAGAAACATTTAAAATAACATTTAAATGACTTTTTGTTGAAAGTTTTTTTCCCCCCATGGAATATTGATTAATATGTACTCTATTGAGGATTGCATTATCTTACAGTCATCAACATTTGTGCATTTAACAACACAAGTATTTCCCACTTCTGTGTGTTGAAGTTTGTCCCCCACTGTACCATCTGGGATGCATTGTATACATTCTTTGTGTTGTTCAGCTATACTGTTAGAAATTAAAATCTAAAATCAGAATTTACCTAGCAGCAGAGAAGAAGATTGTACCAGGCTTCAGTTAAGAGGCTGTTCCCTGGCAAAGGCAGGGTCCTCCAGCATCTCACCGCCGTGGTGAAGGAATACCTCTCTTTGTTAGACGAGATTCACTTAAGTCAATGCCTTGAGCATTAATAAAAATTTCGAAAAGCGATTTTGTGACATGGATTCAAGTGTTTATTAATCATAGGCAAAGATTTTAAATAACTTGGCATATTGAAAAGTAAGTTCCTTACAGCTTATATTAAAACTTTTAATAATTAATAAGCCATAGCTTTTAGTACATTCATACCTCATGTTAAAACATGATTTTCATCATAATAGGCCATAAATATTTTATATTTGTTCAATATCATAAGCACTTACCAATAATCTTGTTGAGCTTTAGGCAGTAACTTTTAACTGCAGAACGGAATTAAACTGATTTATGCAAATATAATTATGACTTATCTAATAAAAAATGTCACAGAATTTAAAGTTATATATATCTGCATTTTTGCTTTGGCACCTGTTTATTTGCATCTGAAAGCTGCTCGCAATGATTTTTTTTTTTAATTTCAAAAAGCAGTTTTCCTAAGAGGCACTAATTAGTGGCACAACCTACATTGACATATGATGGGAATAATAGATCATAGAGCACGTCAAAAGTCATGCCTGGACCTATATAATTAAAATGTTACTAAGCTTATTCAGCACTATTGAAAGGGAATTGATTTCAAGTTCCTAAAAAGTCTTTTTAAAAACATGGCATAATAAGAAAAAAAATTTCATACTGATGAAGATGATTAATTTCCACCACATCATCATTACGTATCCAATTTGTCTTCAAGAATCTATATTAATGTAAACAAACACTTATCCGGTAAAAGTCAAATAGAAGTGGAAGACTGTCCATTTCAAAACTACTACACATAAGTCAGTAAAGGATAAATCCCCTGCATTTGCACATTGAACAGTTTCTATTGCAATAATATGGAAAGCAATATTAACATATCACTTTGTTTCTTCAGACAGAATATTTGATATAAACTTTAAACAAAATAGCTGTATTCATTTTTATAAGAATTTTTAAAATGAACCAAAAATGAAGATAGTACTTTCCACAATAGGTAGTAATACCTGAGTAGGTTTTTAAATTTTAAATATAAGTCTTATTAAAACCATCAGATTGAGGTTACCAAATGTTGTACATGTCATGTAGAGCATAAACATTTGTTTAGCAAGAAAGATAAAGGAAATAAGCAGTGTTATACTCCTTAGACTTTTTGTTTAAAGATTTATTTATTTTTATTGCAAAGTCAGATATACAGAGAGGAAGAGAAAGAGAGGAAGATCATCCGTCCAATGGTTCACTCCCCAAGTGACTGCAACGGCTGGTGCTGTGCTGATTTAAAGCCAGGAGCCAGGAACCTCCTCCAGGTCTTCCACGAAGGTGCAGGGTCTCAAGGTTTCGGGCTGTCCTCACCTGCCTTCCCAGGCCACAAGCAGGGAGCTGGATGGGAAGTGGGGCCGCAAGGATGAGAGCCAGCACCTGTATAGGATCCTGGTGCATTCAAGGCGAGGACTTAACTTCTAGGTCACCGCGCTGGGACCTGAACTCCTTCCTCTGAATGTGCATATTTTTTGCCTGTCTTTTTTTTTTTTTATCTGAAAACTTACAGTATTTGCTCTTCTTCTATGAGTGCAACTTTTTTCAGAACTTCAAATTTTAGCCCACATTTTTAAATGGTGGCAACATAACTTAATTTGTCACAGCCTCCTGCTCCTGAACTCTAGCTGTTTTATTTGTTTGTGTGACTAGATTTTAAACCTATTAAGCATTTTTACTTGTTATTTTATTCAAGAAAAATAAGTCATAGGTCAGAAATCCGACTTGCAACAAAGTGCACAGTAGTGCACACTTTGACACTGTCTCTGAAACCTAAGTTTCATCAATCAAAAACTAAAAGGAATTTTTACAAATATTTTGATTTGCAAAAATAAAACATACAGTTCCTATCAGAAGAAACATAATCAAACCGTGCTGTTTTGAAATGAGGCTCTTATTCTAGTGCTGAGGATAGCGGCGAATGCAGAACATCGTAGAGCGTCAGAAAGCGAGGGACCGTATCCTAGAACTGATATTAACAAGCACAACAACCAGAACTAAAATCAAAAAGCGAAACCACATTGTATGTAACATTCAAATGAAGCGAAAGGAGGCTTTTTCAAGAGTTTTCTCTGGTAATAACTTGTGCAAATGCTGGAATTAAACAAAAGTAATGCTATGTTTTGCAATGTTAAATGTCAATTCTAATAGGAGATGCTATGTTCAATTCAATAAATTGAATAACTAATCCTTAATGTCTGACTTTGTTCTACAGGGACATTATAGAGAATCTGACAGTGCAGCTTGGGCACTGTAGGTAAAACTGAATGTACAGTAAATCTTTCTTTTTTTCAGATTTACACACTCTGAATTGATATACTTGTGCATACTTTGGATCAGGGTAGACATGAAGGAAGCAGGGGACTGGTCAGGTTTAAGTCCTTGCCGTCCAGGTGCAGACCTGGCTGAGTTTCAGACTGCTGCCTTTGGCATGATGCAGCACCATCTTTTGCAGAGAAGAGTGAACTTGTAGGTGGAAGACTGCCTGTCTGTGTTACCCATTTTCATATAGTAAGTGAGTGAACAAACAAGTAGTCAATATGTTTTAAAATTACACAGTTCATATAGACTCAAAGATTTCACGTCATAAATATGGTGTTCAAATTTTAAGGATTTTTTTTTTCTCTCTTCTTCAAGAAGGATTTCAGGATTCTGGGGCTGATACTGTGGCATAGTAGATAAAGTCATCATACATGGCTGTGGTATTCCAATCCTGGGTGCTCTGCTTCGGATCCAGTCTGCTCGTGTGCTTGGGAAGGCAACAGACGATGGTGTGGGGCCATTGCATTGTGTGGAGACCCAGAGGATGCTCTCGGCTTCTCACTTCAGGCTGACACATCTCTGGCCGTTATGGTCATTTGGGGAGAAAACCGCCACCTCTGTCTCTGTAACTTTGACTTTCAAAAAAATAAAAGAAATAATATTTGTTATTAAAGTGTAAGGTATCTTTTTGTCACATGTGTAAAAGAATGGTTGAATAAGTGACCTCAGCTCCCTTGGAGCAGTCATGTGTTTACTATTTGTCCTTACTGATTAATCTTAATGAGCCAAAGAACATGATTATTAATTAAGAGCATATTTAAAACACCTAAGTAGCATAGCTTAAGATGTCAAGAACATTGCAGGCTTGCTAAAAACAAACAAAAACAGAACTCCTCACGAATATTTAAAGAATAGCCTAAGTGAACATGAAACGCTCAGTGCAGTAGACAATATTCAGAGAAAAAAACAAATCCAAACCAATTTTTGAAGACTAGGAATCAAGCAAACTCCATTTGAATACCATAATGTAACAAAATTAGAAAACAAGGCAAATACATCGTGAATATTCTGGGAATATTTGAAATTTGGGTTACACTGAAATCACATATTTTCAAAAGAGAATTCTCAAGAATATCAAATGCATTTTGAGCTCCAACACAGTTGGGTACATTTGAAATAGTAATTAGGGAAAATTATACAGTTTATATTACAAGGGTGGTCTCAAGTTATTATTCTGTAATGAAAGAAAGAAGAAAAACCAAATGCCAAGCAAACACAAGAAATAATAAGCAAATGAACATGAAAATGCAGAAAGTAGTACAGGAAAGTCACAGCAAATGGTGACCTTGGTTGCTTCCTTAGATGGAGGAATCAGAGGGGTCTTAGGTCGTTTTTGGAGGGTCCTTCTGCTTTGAGGTTGATGGAAGCTGCTCTGACTCGGGCCACAGCTCTCACCTTCCTTCTTAAACACCAATGAGCCTCTATTCTAAAGCTTAGGAAGTTGCATAGACTTTGAAATTTTGTCCTAATGGCTACATGATTGCTTTTTCATTGTTTTAAAAGCACAGCTGATTTCTTCTTTAAAAATGTGAACCTAAATGAAACACATTTTTCTCCCAGTTGCTCCTCAAAGTCGTTATAACCACACATCTCTAACACTGCCCTAATCTAACGGGTTGCAGGAAAATAGATCCTGACATTCACGACTGAGGAAAATGAAAAGCCAACACTCAGAGCCTTTGCGTGTGGGCCTTACTTGTGTTCGTCACGTATTGAGAAAACACTCAGCTCCCTGATAAAGCTTGCAATGCCATTAGCTCAGCTTACAGCAGGAATGGCAAACTTCACACACACCAACACTGGAAAACTTGCAGTCAACAAACTTGTCGGAAAAACACCAATTGCCTGATATGTCCCCTGCATTGCCATTAGTTTGCAATTCCTTAAAAATATATATATATATTGGAAAGTCAGATATACACAGAGGAGGAGAGACAGCGAGGAAGATCTGTGTGCTGATTCACTCCACCAAGCGACTGCAATGGCCAGAGCTGAGCAGATCTGAAGCCAGGAGCTCTTCTGGGTCTTCCATGCAGATGCAGGGTCCCAAGTTCTTTGGGCAGTTCTCTACTGCTTTCCCGGGCCAGAAACAGGGAGCTGGATGGGAAGCGGGGCAAGCAGGATAGAACCGGCGCCCAACTTGCCCATAGCTTGTGCAAGAAAAAGACTAGCTGCTAGGCTACTGTGCTGGGCCCTTGTTTGCAATTTTATTGTAGTGTTTCTACCTCATTGAGTGTGACATCCATGAAATAGCACAGGCAACATCAGGATAATGGGGACAGTCAACACCTCCCAGTCCAAACAGTTTGTTCTTTCAGGGCAGCCTCTGTTGTGCCCTGGTGTTTTCAATTGCCCAAGTTTGGCTGAGAAAAGAAGATTTCAACCTGGTCTGGTTCTACTGCTGTTAAAAATGTGCTTGAAAAAAAAAAACATGAAACTTCTCAAGTTTGAAGAAATACCAATTTAAAAAAAAAATAGCAAAATAACTATTCTCTCACATTGAATGCTTTCAACCTCTTCCTTGTAGGAAGGGAAGGCAGCTTTCAAAAAAAGAGTCTGCATTATTGAAAGTCTCCAGGGTTTCATTGTCAGTTTCCTCCATTGTGCACTGAAATTGCCGTGTCGGTTTTGAGGCCAGTGGTTGTCTGGCAGAGATGATGCAATGGAAAATGCTGTTTTGACGGAGACTAGGCAGATAATCTTTCGCTTAAAGGAAACCAAGCTCACACGTACGGCTTAATTTTAAGTAGAAATAAAAGTGTTGCGATTATGAAGATGCTCTTTTCTTCCAAGTAAAAGTTATAATTAATCAAGTAAATTTTCCAGAAATATGATTCACTAGAGATTAAATTTGCTGGAATACTTTTTTTTTCTTTAGTGAAGAAAGTGCCAAAACACAACATCAATAGTGATTCTTCGGAACGGTAGAAGTCTGTAGGAGGGCTTGGTTGTAACACCAATGTTGACGCGTGGGGAGAGAGATAACTGACATGATAGCAGCTGGAGGGTGAAAAATAGTTACAGAATTGGACTGTCCCCACTGACTGGTAGAAGAAACCCATTTAACTGTCAGGATGTGAAGAAACCAAAGGTGCTTCAGGAGACAAACAGCTCATCTTTCCTTACAGCCATGGCTAATGGTCAGCCAAACTCCAGCATAGGAGGCGCACTGACCGTGGGTACTAGGAGTACAGACATTCATGATTGCCAACCGCACTAGCAGAGGATATACTAAAATTGAGCCCAAGATAAGTGGCTAACTCTTCTAACTACGATGTAGCTAGAGGTTTGTTTGTAAGTCAATAAATATGCTGACTTTCTTGCCTGCTGCCTAATTTAACAGATAATGGTGCAAGATAGTTCAGAGTTAGAAACAAACTACTTGTCACCGTGCTTTCTAGCTATGAGACATGAAGATATCTAAATATAGGGTAAGTGGGATATTATTAGCTCTACAAATGCTTTGTGCCTGGATATTAGAAAACTCAAATACCCAATGAGATTGTTAAATATAACGTGACAACAAGATACCAGAATCTCTACCATTGCCTATACCTACAGCATTGTAACACATAAATGGAAGAATCCGGGAATTGTGACTTCAGCTGAAGGATTACATTATTGAAAATTCATGGGAAAAGGAGCAGGGAGAAAGCGAGGGGAAATACAGAATAGGGAGAAAGTCCTATACCTACACAAAATTATGATGGAAAATAATATATATTAATATCTATATACATATATAGATATCATATATGTATATATGAATATAAAAACTCAAAAAGTATGTATATATATAAATATATATATAAGCTCAAATATTCAGAACTCTGGTAATAAGAAATTCCAGAACGGTGAAAGGACAACGTTCATTGGCCTGGGAAGAAGCAAATAATTGACGTGTTCACAGCTTTTACACAGAAGGGAATAATTATATTACTCTGTTGGATTGTTTAGATCAGTACCCAACATTTAATATGTAACAGTTAAAAACAAAATTAATATGTACATCCCGTTTTGCTTTTGATCAGTGCAACTTTATCCCAAAGAAAAATTTAATTCAATTTAAAATATTAAAGCTGAATAAGAATGTAATAATTTTATTAAGGGTGTTACCAGTATGATACTAGCTTTTTTATTTGAAAGGCAGACACAGATGACAAGAGAGCTTTCTTATTCTGGTTCAATTTCCGTGGGAATATGGGTGGAAAAGGACTCAGTCACCTGGACTATGACTTGCTGCCCATCAGTGGGAAGTCAGAATTGAAAGCGGAAGTATTTAAGCGGATAACAGCCTTCCCAAGCACAACCTGAAACATGTATCAAACATTTACTCCTTATGACAGTCTTCAAAAGTTATCAACCATTAAATACTTTTAATGAGACACTTCAAATTTAATTATTCTTGTTTCTATTAAAATCCTGTACATATTCTCTTCTTCAAACAGGAGAAGATATATTAACACAATGAGGTATTGTAGTGATTGCTAAAATACAATTATAATACACAAATGCGTGTTATGCTTTTAATTCTCAAGATACAACAACATATAAAAACAAAATATTGTGATTCTATAGTCCTTTTCCAAAGCTCACGGTGTTATCAGCCTGATGAAATCTCTGTTTTCACTTGAATGTAGAAACCAGATGCCACCATTCCCCTGGCCAACACAGGCTTCTAGCATTCTAGAGACATTTTGAAGATTTTATAGCCCAAGAGGGATACATTATATTTCCTGTTAATGGAGCAGGTGGAAGCTCAAACAATTAACTGGGGGAAATTATGCTGCAGTACTTTTCCTTGATGAGGTGAGAATCTCAGGCTGGTTGTATTTCATTCTAATTTTTTTCTTGCCTCTCTAAGAAATTTCCTCTTGGAACAATTTGTGTTTTATCAAATCAGGACTGAAAGCTTGCCTTATTATTCCAAATCTCTATGTCTTTGTATTACGCTAGCATGCTTACATGACAAGAATGCAACAGACTGTGAACAGAAAGTCAAAAAGCTGAAAACACTTCGGATGAGAAAATATATAAAATGTGAGGTTTTTTTAATGAAGTAATATAAGTAATTCCTCAATAAAGTTTTAGAGCAAAGTTCTTGCATCATGGCATGGAATTCTTGATTGTCAAAAATTGGAGACTACAAACAGGCAAAGCACAATCACCATGGTTTCTGGCATCAAGAATGGGACAGAGACATTCCATCACAAACGTAGCCCCCAGAAATAACCAACAGGGAAGAAGGGTTCACGACAGACAGTTCCTTTAATCAGTGGCTGACATGAGAGTGTTGTGAATGTCCTTTAATCCAAGTTGTAACAAAGAAAATACAATAATGAAATTAAGAAGGTTTTAATGTTGGTTTTATACACTTAAATTACACTTTTGCTGACACTAATATAAGAGAAAATGGCAAAACTACATGTGTTAGATAACAGTTTAAATAAAAGGAGGGATTCTGGTTAATATAAAGTTTTTTAAAGATTTATTTATTTTGCAAAGTCAGATATACAAAGAGGAGAAACAGAGAGGAAGATCTTTTGCCTGATAATTCAATCCCCAAGCAACCGCAAGGGCCTGAGCTGAGCCTATCCGAAGTCATGAGCCCAGAGCCTCTTCTGGGTCTCCCATGGGGATGCAGAGTCCCAAGGCTTTGGGCCATCCTTGACTGCTTTCCCAGGCCACAATCAGGGAGCTGGATGGGAACCCGGGCTGCAGGGGTTAGAACCGGCACCCATATGGGATTCTGGCATTTGTTCAAGGCGAGGACTTTGGCCACTAGCCTACCACGCTTCATCCTGGTAAATATAAACTTTTAAGAGTTTATGTTTTATTACAAAGACTCAAAATTTAGTGGAATAATTCTTATATACATTGTCTTTTTCAATTAGACAAACAGAAGTTGTTACCATCGTTTCTACCAAGGGCCAGGACTTATTGGATCAACAAATAAACTCATGAACAAAGTTTAAAGATCTGGAAATTAGATACCCATTAAAAAAAAGAAAGAAGAAGAGAAGGAAAAAAAGTCTGAAATGCTTTACTGTATTTCTAAATATCTCGTAGGAAGCACACAGTAGTGTGGTAGAAATCTGGCAAAGAAGTTACTGAGTAAATTCTAACTTAATACCTCTGGCTAATTGTGTGCATAAGGAAGAAGTAAATGAAAAGATGCACCAATGAAGCCATGGCTCAAAGTACATTCAGAGCTAATTGTTTATTTGTGAAAGGCAGTTCAAGGAACTGAAAAATGTGTACATTTATGTCAGTGCCAGAATCAGGTAACCACTAAATTACTCCCTAGAAGCCACCTGAGTGACTACACAGGACAAATAATACAGGTATATCAGGAAATGTGTTAAAGGAATGTACTGAAGGGTAAAAAGATAAATTATTTGAACCTCACACACACACCTGAACAAGCCTTACAACCCACACATTCATTATTGGGCCCAAATGCCCTGCTGACAGTTCCTGTTTGCCTTTAAATGAGCTAGTAAACATGACATAAATAATAGCTAACCCAGATCATGCTGCAACTGGTTTTTGTACACAGTCTATGCCCATTTTGGCAGGCCGTTATGCAGGGTATAAAGAGCCAATACCTTGGGCTGGAAAGATAATAAAAAAAAAAGGAGGTTTATCATTCTCTTAACCAAGAATACAATTTTGAATAGTTGACTAGCATCCTTAACTTTCTAACAGAAAGTGTCCAAAGAAATGCATAACTGGGAAGTCAATAAGTGAACTGTATAAGGCTCATCCTTACCTCTGGAGAACTGAGACAGGATACAGAACACACACACACACACACACACACACGCGCGTGCGCACCATGTAGCACATCCAAATCCTATAACCATAGGACAGCTCTGCCAGATTGCTTTAAAGATTTATTTATTGTCGTTTGAAAGGCCACATTGGCTGGAGCTGCGTCAGTCTCATACTAGGAGCTGGTACTTTAGTCTGCTTCTCTCACATGGGTGCAAAGGGCTTATGGGCTTATGCTACCACCCCTGCTGCTTTCCCAGGCCATAACAAGCTAGCTGGATCAAACATGGAACAGCTGTGATGTGTGTTGGGACCCATATGGGATCTCTATGCTCAGGCATTCTTAAAAACAGTCTCAACTCGGGCAAATTTTGGACTAACAGACCACAGCTCCTTCATTACAGAGAAGCACATAAACTTCATGACATGTGGACTTCCAGAGTTAATATGCCTTTGGGGAAGGAGCAGTGTAACCTTTATCACAGCTGCAGTCAGCCATGACCAAGGTCCCACCATGGGCTAGCCAAACCAGTCCTTTAGAGCAGATGACATTTAGATATATAAACTGCTTACAAGTGGCAGTAGATGCATACCGTATTTCAAGAATGATGTTTCTGGTTCAAATTGGACATGTGACAAACCATATACTTCTTGGGGGAGACCACACAGCTCTATGACCATGTCAAATGGAGTGAGAATTTCTGACTCAGTATTGGGTCATGGTGTGTATCTCCTTGACCTTGTATCTCCAATATTGTTACTACTTCTTTTCATTGATCTGACCTACTAGCCAAAACTGTGTAAGTAGGACAAACATCCCTATATTAACCTGTTTTCTCTTGTCTTTATCCAGTTTAACTGGGAAAACATGTGCATACAACTCAAGCTTATCTGTTGGTCATGTTCCTGTTCACCATGTGGATGCTAAGGGGTCAAGACTACTCATGGATGCATCACTATAATGTGTATAGGAATGGAAACATTCCCATACTACACGGGTTTGAAACTTTAGTGCTAAGACACGCTAAGCACCAGGAAGTGATGAATAAGGTTGCAGAATTAAAGTACAGCGGAAGATGGCAGCTAGTCCTTATTTGACCAAGTGTCCTCCTTATCTGTCCAAGACACTGTGGATAACAGAAGGAGCACACATTCCCAAAACAACCAGCACCATGTCTGATATAAAGTTATCTGCTATCACCACCATGGGGATAGGTCTGTTCTGAAACCGTGCCTCATTGGCAGAGCTGGACCCCAACATGTAGACCATTGGATGTTTATATAAGCAAAACATAGATTTGCCTCCATTTTGCTTCATGACAATGTACATAATGCGATTTGAATCAACATAGAAAGTGATCATCCCTCCGAGGAGGGAGTCATAGTCTTTAAGAATTCTTGGGATCCAGGGCCCATCACGGTGGTCCAGTGGCTAAAGCCCTCACCTTGAACCTGCCAAGATCCCATATATTCACCGGTTCTAATCCCAGCTGCCCTGCTTCCCATCCAGCTCCTGCTTGTGGCCTGGGAAAGCAGTTGAAAACAACCTAAAGCCTTGGAACCCAGCACTCGTGTGGGAGACGTGGAGGAAGTTCCTGGCTCCTGGTTTTGGATCAGTGCAGCACTGGCAGTGATGGTCATTTGGGGAGTGAATCATCGGACTAAAGATCTTCCTCTGTCTCTGCTCTGCAATCTGTGTATCTGACTTTGCAATAAAATAATCTTAAAAAAAAAAAAAAAGAATTCTTGGGATCCAATGACAGTCCTATAGTAAAAATACTCAAGACTCAGGTTAGAATTTTAAATCTGAAGAGTTGTAAGTGGCTCAAACTATGGCTCAAACTATTTGGTCAAAATAATTAAATCACAAATTTAACCTGAACATTTCAAATAAAGCTGTGTGCCAAATCTAATCAGAGTCAAAGAAAACACGCAGATGTTTTAAAAATAAGCAGATGTTAACTCTGTTAAGAATACATTTTTCAGAGAAACAAAAACTCAGTACAAACAGAAAACATGAGGAATTTTGCCCAGTATGTGTAAAAGTTTGTTATTCAGGTCAGGTATAACAGCACAGAAAGATTTTGACTATAAACACCATATTATGTGCTATTAGCATAGGAATGGATCATGAGAAAAGTTAGAAATCACCATGAAACAAGAGGTAGCGAAGCAGGTAATACTGTTTTGAGTGGGCCCAGCCTGATAGCCTAGCAGCTAAAGCGCTCACCTTGCAAGCTCTGGGATCCCATATGGGGACCGGATCTAATCCCAGCAGCCCTGCTTCCCATCCAGCTCCCTGCTTGTGGCCTGGGAAAGCAGTCGAGGACGGCCCACCTTGGGACCCTGTACCCACGTAGGAGACCCAGAAGAGGCTCTGGACTCTAGGCTTCAGAATGGCTCAGCATAGGCCATTGTGGCTGCTTGGGGAGAGACTCATTAGAGGGAAATCTTCCTCTCTGTATCTCCTCCTCTCTGTGTTTCTGACTTTGCAATAAGAATAAATAAATCTTAAAAAAAATCAAGAGCTAACTTTAAGATAAGTTTGATATAATCGGATCAAACTCAATCTCACAGTAGTCGGCTGTGATAAACCCAAGCCCATAGTTCCATCCAGAAACAAATCTCCTTTGTCATCCCTCCTCATCAACGACACATCGTTGTACTTTGCTTCCTGTGGGTTTTTCTTTCATGCCTATTTGTTCCTTCAGTTTACACTCTTCAACACTTCTCAATTAAGAAAAAAATCTTTTAAGAAAAAAAAAGTCTTTTAATAAAAAAGAAAGAAGAAAGAAACTGAACTGAAAATTAAATAAAATTTGAAAATTTTGGAGACAAACATGTAAATGATTCTTACAATATATTTTACTATAGTATTACAAAATCTACAAATCTAAGAAATATCCTTAAATTTATCATTTTCAATTTATAAACATAAAGTTATCAACCTTATAATTTAATTATAGGATCCACAGAGTTTCCTAAAAGGCATAACTTAATAAAGATAATCACAACTATTTTCAGAAAATCCCATCTGGATAGCATAAGGAAAATTAAATTGATGGTCATAATAACACAACAAGTTACAGAATTTCAGAAAGTGTGGCAGGGCTATCTTTTATTGTTGTAGGCATCAGGGCCTGCTACAGGAGAGGCAATAGACTTGGGGGTCTCTGAGCTGAACCAGTCGCTTACTGGATCCAGTCACGGAACACAGAAATGTGCGGCACGTGAGTAGCATGACTTTCATTATCAGGTATATGAGAAAAGGGGAGCCTCTGATTGACACGAGGCAGGAGGCCCACCCTGCACAGCTAGAAGTAAAACAGCAAAGAGGTGGAAAACATGTCCTGCCAGGAAGTGGTTGGTGGTAAAACGAGTGGTTTTCAAAGGAACCATGTTACACCCAATTCTTGCCAGTACTTTTTCAAAATGCTGTCAAAGAAAAGAGAGGAAGTGAGAAACATAGCATCTTTTAAGACGAACTGCTGGCTGGGACTAAGTGTTGGGCTTGATGCAAAGACAAAGCAAATGGGTAACCTAGGGTTTGGCGGGCAAGACAGCGTGAAGTGAAAGGGCACAGGTAGAGAGTCTGAAAGAGAGGACATGGGCCTTTTGTGTCCCGAGACAGGCAGGCTGTAAAGAGACAGTGGCTGAGAGAGAGCAGGGCTGGCCAGTGCTGCCCGACCGAGAGAAAGGGAGTCCAACCGGCTCTGCGAAGCACTGGGGAGAGGCGCTTGGCTGCCGCTAGAAAACCAACATGTCGACCTGCGTTCCTGGCACAGTGGAGTCCTCAGGACAGAACACCTGCGTGCGTACAGTAATCCTTCATAAATATAAAGTGATCAGAACCACACAAATACTACAAATGATGTGGAAGGATGAAATCTTGAGATGATTTGCTGATGGCATCTTAAACAGAAAGCAAGAACAGAAAGAAAGGTAGAAATTAAATAACACAGACCAATTAACCAGTGAGCCAAACAAAACACAAGAATATTAGAAAATGTTTTGAGAAAAACAAAATTGAAAATCGCAACTTATAAATCATGTGTAATGTAGCTGAAAAATAAGATTTTGCAAGAGAATCTCTTCTATAGTTTAATTTTCCTCCTCAGGAAATCGCAAAATAGCACAGAAACCATGTTCACATCAAGCAGATGAAACAACAAAGATTAAGAGAAAAAATTTAACAATTTTCTGAGATAGAAAGCCTCAACAAAACCAAATGTATGCCTTTTTAGACACACCAAAAATATTGACAAACTAGGGTTAGCAGGAATAAAAAAAAGTGACTCCAATTATTGATACCATAATAAGAATATAAAATAATCATAAGAGAAATCTGATTAAATTAGAGAACATAAAGCAGATTCTTAAACTATATGAGCTACAAAAACATAAATCTTGGGGTTTAGACCATGCCAGCAGGCCCCGAGGTCACCGAGGGTGAGGTGACACTGCTCTTTGGTCACAACAACCACTGGAGACAAGCTGGTGAGAAATGTCTGTTTATTCAGCCCAAGTTCCAGGTTTATAAAGCCCTAGGGGAGGATAGCAGGGTGTTTTCAGGTAGTCCCTTAACCCAGTGATGACACTGTGATTGGATGCAAGGCACGCCCAATCCTGTTGATCTTTCAGTCAGAGCTCACGTTCTATAAACAGGATTGGGAGTCACACGCTAGACCAGGGCAGAGGTGCCTAGGTCACGCCCACCAGATAGCAGGCAGAGACCCGGGATGATGTCCCACACATAAAACAAATTTATGACCAAAAAAAAAGCACCAGATTTGTCACCTAATAGCTAAAAATTAAGATATTTGACATCAGAAGAAGTAGAGTGGCTCTTCTTGAATCTGCCTCTACTCATCAAAGTAGACAATAACAAAAAAAACCAACAAAGATCTCTAAAATCATTGTAAAGTGACCGTAGTAGACAAAACGGAACACAACTCATGAAAAGTCATACCGGGAAGACAGAGAGACATTTGTGGAACTTTCCAAAATGCTTAATGCAGAGTTTGGTTTCTCTTGTTAAGGAAACTTCTAGCTTCGGAGTGGCCAGAAGGTCCAGTTTTTCCTTGGCTAGAGAATGCAGACATTTGGTTGGAGGTGTTCCAGCATATGTTTCACGGGATTTTTGTTTTGGCACACAACTGTATGTCCCAGGAAACTTAAATCTACATGTAGATGCTCTGCAGCTGTTGTTTTATTTGTGCTCAATGTATTCCTAGCAAGTTAACAGACAGAGATCTGAAAGGTTAGGCTCATGTGTTTGTTGGATGTGACACAAGGAGGAAGTGAAGCCGTGATGCAAGAAAAGAGAATATAACTGGGAATATAACTGAGAATATAACCCCATCATCTGAGTGCGAAAGACAGAAGGTTATGCCTTCATCCATGGGAATTTTTCCTTAGAACTTCTTGTAAGAGTTGTGGATTTCATGGTTTACAGGAAATACGCTGTGGAAGGAGTACTTTATTTACATGCGGTTGGTGTTAACCATTAATTTCTGTTATTGCCAACAGGTGTAACGCGGTGCATTGTGCTTTCTTTGAGTCCGTGGGATTGGGAGAAGTGATGTTTTCAATATGTCAAACTACAATGTGTGACTTAAGCAAGATGAATAGTTCTACACCTCTGCTGTACCACCTAGTGACTATAATTAATATTAAGTTGTTGAATGCGTACAAATGATTTAATGGGCATGCATTTAGCCTAGCTATTAAGTCTATAGCTGAGAAAGTCATGTCCTATTTATTCGGTAGATCTAGAATCTGATACTGCTGGCCAAATCCTGTCTTCCACATCTCATCAATGCACAATATTGGAGCGATCATTGATAGCTCAAGTAATTGAGTTCCTGTCACCCGTGTGGGTGACCTGGCTTGAGTGACTGTCTTCTGGTTTCAGTCATGGCTCAGTCCTAGCCATTGTATTTGGGGAGCAAACTTGTGAGGAGATTCTCTCTCTATCTCTCTCTATTTCTATCTTTCTCTCAAACTATTTCTCACTTTGTCTCTTTTTGTCTCACAAATAAATAAATGCAGTTAGAAACTGTGCTTAGGGCGTTCAGCAATGGCTCAATTGGCTAATCTTCCCTTTTCAAGCGTCGGTATCCCATTGGGCACAGGTTCATGTCCCAGCTGTTCCACTTCCAGTCGTACTCCCTGCTTGTGGCCTAGGAAAGCAGTGAGGATGGCCAAAATCCATGAGACCCTGCACCTGTTTGGGAAACACAGAAGAAGCTCCTGGGTTCAGATTAACTCAGCTCTGGTGGTTGCAGATGGAAGATTTTTCTGACTATCCTTCTCTCTGTAGATCTGTCATTCCAATGACTTAAATAAATCTTTTAAAAATGTGTTTAAATAATGGTTGTCAACACATAAAAAATACACAGACTGAGAAAAGGACGGAAGAAAAACTCTGAGGATGAGGTCTCTGTTAATTGTCTTAATTGTGGTAGTAATATCACTCATCAAGTTATGGATGCCAAATAAATACAGCTTTTTTATATATCAACTATCTGTCAGTAAAACAATGTAAAAACTTTGAAAGAAAATTTGAAGTACTTATTAAAATATTGAATTTAATTTCTTTGTTGTACTTTGTTATTTTCATTCAAATATAATTAGCATAATTTTCTTTTGTCTAATTTAGTACAATGATTTGTCCTTTAATTATGTTTTTATATATTTGAATAAAATAGCTATATACCTATGCATACCTGAGTGAAATGAAGCTTCCTTGATAGTGTTACTTTTATTAGCATTTCACAGAATTTCAATTACTTAAAGATAACTGGTTAGTAAAGGAGAGATGTAGAAATGGATAAGAGAAGCATCAGTGAATAGATGTTTGGTTATATTACTAAATACTCAGATAAATAGAAATGAGTCTATTCAGAAAGGTAAGATGAAGAGTAAATATTAGAATCATAAATTGTGTTAATATAACAACTTAAAAATATTTGCTTATTTGAAAAGCAAGAATGACAAACAGTCAGACACGGAAAGAGAGTAGGACCTTCAATTTGTTTATTCATGCCCCATATGAAAAAAATAATTCCAAAGTTAGGCCAGGTAGAAGGTGGAGGATGGCTGCTGTCCATGTCTCCCATGGGTGGCAGGAGCTCAGGGCATTCATTCACTGCTGTACCAGGTGCATGGACCAGCTGCTGAATCAGAAGCAGAGTGCTGGTCCAAAATTGACTGAAATGACATGAGATGCCACATCATGAACAGAAGCCTAATGTGCGATGTTACAACATTGATCTCTGTGACACAGAGGCTAAACGTCTGACACTAATCTAACAAAGTCTGTTGTCTCCTTCTAACTTGATTTTATCATCAATTGGTGCAATGTCTAAGAACACATGCCTATAAAGATCATGCAAATTACATACCATGCGCCTTTACAATGGTATAAAAATTAAAAGAGAAACAAGGCAAATAATATTTTATAAGTGTATAAGGTTTATTTTTATTATAAAGACAGATTCACAGGGACAGTGAAAGACACAGAGAGATACATCTTCCATCTACTGGCTCACTCCCCAAAGGGCTACAGGGGTCCTTTATCCAAAGCCAGGAGCTAGGAATTTCTTCTGAATTTGTCACATTAGTAGAGAATCCCATAGTAAAGTAAATGGATTCAATGTCAAATGTTCATAAAAATACACTTAGTAAATGCTTTATTTATTATTGTTTTAAAGATTTATTTATTTGAAACATGGACAACTGAGATAGAAGGCTAAAGAGACATTGTCCATCTGCTGCAGCCTGAATTTGGCCATGTCCAAGCCAAAGCCGGAATCGCCATCCTGATGTCCTTCATGGATGGTAGGTTCCACCTAACTCCACGGGCAATAGCAGGAAGTTGATTGAATGTAGAACATCCAGAAGCCCAACTGCCATTATCCCATTGGATGTCATTGCAGCAAGCTGTGATACAAACTGATCCTTTCACATTGTTTTCAAATGCAGTTCTGAATTTCCACAATCTGGGTGTATTATTCCCTGGTGGATAACTAATGTTTTTGTGGTCCATTATGATTAAGTTTGCTTGATTAAGTCACCATTGTTATTAAGCATAAAAGAAACATGACGGTGTTCACTCATGGAAAAATCAATATTTTAATTTTTTTTTCATTTTATTATTTTATTTTATGGTACAATTTCATAGGCTCTTAGATTTCTCTTTCTTCCCTACCCCATTACCTTCCATTCCCAGGGATTTCACATGTAAGATTAAAATAGTATAGTTCTTCGTAAACTGTCATAAGTCCATCATTATGTGATGTAGGTGTATCCTGTCATTTTCAGCATGGACAATGAGACAAAGTTCAGCATCCTATTGTCAAGATATGTTTAATAGTTTCTTTAGGAGTCCATTTTTTCATTTGGAAGTAGAGATACATACTGCGGTGTATCCTCACATTTGGATGTGATAGTGTCTCTTACGCAGTTACTATACATCCCCTTAAATGAAAAGCCATATATCAAAATCAATAACAGGAAGTTACAACAGAAATTTGAAATGCCATGAAGTTAAATACCATGCTACTGAATGACTAATGTGTCACCAAAAAAAAATGCAAAAGAAAATCAAGAGCCTTCTTGAAGAATATGGTGCTACTGTATGACCTATGAGTCAGTGAAGAATCTAATATATAAAAAAGACTGTTTTGAAAAAATGAAACTTAAAACAATCAAAATCCATGAGATATAGTTTCTACCAATCTTTGTTGGTGAGATGTCTCTCTTAGGCAACAGACAGATGGGTTTTGTTTTTTGTTCCAGTCCACTAATCACAAGTTTAAGCCATTTAAATTCAGAGTTAATATGAACAGGTGGTAATTTGGTCCTGTCATTTTAGCAATGGGTTGTTCATTGTTTGATTTATTCTTCTGTTGTTATTTTATTGGGATGTTCTCCACATTTGTCTTTGGTTTAGGTAGATGCCACTCCTTTTTTCTGTCAAGAGAACATCTTTATCATTTGTAAGGAAGGTTTGTCACTGTTTCCCTTGTGGGGCCAGTGTAATGTACTAAGCAAGAAATGATTTTTCCCTCTAGCTAAGGCATGCTCAGCTGGCTGATGCTCTCCTAGTCTTAAGGCCTTTGCCATACTACAAGAATTATACCCAATGTGGCACTGCTAGGAGTCTGGGCTATGAAATCCACCCTGCTCCTGCAAGGTCTGCTGCTCTGTCTGCACCTGGTCAGATCAAATGTATCAGCAGGATGGACAGTTCTTTGTCTGGGTTCAGCTCCTGAGCTCCCAGTGAACTCCCCTTCCGTTCCTGGCTGCAGGTGGAGCTTTGGCAACCAGTGGAACTTGAACCACCTCTGGGGTACTTGTCATTGTAACACCATTCTGTTGTCTCTGCAGCTTCCCTGTGTCCATGTGTCTCCAGGCACCCATCTGCTGTTGGAGTGTCCTCTCGTACTTCTTTAAAATTAAAAACACTCTGTTCTTATCTCAGATCTTGGACATAAAGTATCTCTTAGGGAGGGTATTTACACTTGTGTGTTGATCACATCCTGAATGTTGGCAGTATGTTATGTTTGTGCTTGTGCTTCTCTGTAGGCATTGTAACACACTCTTTGAAAGTGAAAAATACCCCTGTTGGGTAGCCATGTGATCTTAGGAGGTTCGTTAAGAGAATGGTAGAAAAAAACAATGACAATCACATACAAAATTACATTTGCAGTGTAATTTGTACTTTGGCTGGAACTGTCACTATTTGATTAAAAATGATAGTCACAAGTGTTGGGATGCACAAAGGCCAGGGGATACGCAGAGAGATCGATAGGAAAGCCTCTGTGAGGGACAGAGAGGACATACCTCAATGTCAAACATAAAGTGAACTTCAGTGTGTAACTTCACTTTTTGCCACCTATCTTTTTCATATTGCAATTCCCAACCATCATCATTCACATAGAATCAGTCTCCAATCACTGTTAAAACCACATCTATCAATCTGCTTTTGGAAAGAATCTCCATTTAACTCCTCTTCACTTGCTAACTGCTTCTTCTTCTACTATTACTCTTCGCTGAGAACATTTCTGAAAGAAAATGAACTGTCTGTTAAAAGAAAATATCCCATTCCTGGCAGAGTACCTCAGCACATCCAGGTGAATTACATGGAAGCAGGTGCTTTGTTGTCTTCTTTGTTCAAGGCTTTGTGCATTTCCTCGTGTAAATATCAGTGTCTATAAATTATTGAATGAGCTATTAGCTGATCATCCTCATATTTCATACTGTTATTTGAAAATAAATCTATGCAAAAAATCTTTGAATTAGTAAAACTCTTATTGAGATAAATAGTAACAGTTATTGAAAATGTCATTCTTGACAATTATAAAATAAAGGAATGTTTAAAATGAATGATAGTATATTTAATATAAATGTGATATTATATATATATATATATATATATACACATACACAATCTGAAAATTCACAAACCCACACTTGCCATACCTGGGAATTTATCAAATGAAATGAAATCGTCATATGAAAGTTTTATTTGTATCCCATGTTTATAGCAGCTCAATTCAAATTAGCTAGCATATGAAATTAACCCAGAAGTATGCCAAGTGATGACTGAAGAGAAAAATGTGGTATGTTTGTATATGTGTGCAGGGACACACTCACATACATAAAACAGTACATACTATATATTAATATATCACATAATAATATAATATCTAATTTTTTAAAAAAGATTTATTTTTATTATTTTTTATTGGAATGGCGGATATACAGAGAGGAGAGACAGAGAGGAAGATCTTCCCTCCGATGATTCATTCCCCAAGTGAGCGCAATGGTCGATGCTATGCCAATCCGAAGCCAGGAACCTCTTCTGGGTCTCCCACGCGGGTGCAGGGTCCCAAAGCTTTGGGCTGTCCTCCACTGCTTTCCCGGGCCACAGGCAGGGAGCTGGAAGGGAAGCGGGGCCGCCGGGATTAGAACTGGCGCCCATATGGGATCCCGGGCGTGCAAGGCGAGGACTTTAACCACTGCGCCATCGCACAGGGCCCAGATCTAATTATTTTTTAATTTTTAAAAACTTATCAATTTTTTATTGGAAAGTCAGATATATAGAGGGGAAGAGAGACAGAGAGGAAGATTGCAAGTGGCTGCAGTGGCTGGAGCTCTGTTGACCCAAAGCCAAGAGCCAAGAGCTTCTTCCTGGTCTCTAACACGGGTGCTGGATTCTAACCAAGGCTTTGGACTGTGCTTAACTGCTTTCTTTGGTCAGAAACAGGAAGCTGCATGGAAAGTGGGGCTGATGGACACGAACCAGACCCACATGTTATCTTAGTGCATGCAAGGCGAGGACTTTAGCCATTAAACAACCATACCGGCCCGGATCTAATTATTTCGTCTGCTCTTTGTGTTAACCAATATGATAAAAAGAAAATTTCTTGAAACATCAGTTATGTGTATTTGGGGAAAGCATTGCACTGATATTCCATATTAAGTTATATGCATGTTAAAAACAATTACTGAAACCTGTCATTTTAAAGATCAATGTTTGACTATGGGGACAATAACAAGAATGGTGCCATGTCATTATAAAACAGTATTAAACAGATATTCCTCAAGAAATATTTTTAAAATCTTTTCAAAAAATTATTTATTTATTTGTTTATTCACTCACTTCCTCTCTAGAGAAAGAAAAGTGTACCCATTAATTCCGCAAATTCCATAAAAGAACCTGGATGTGGTGAGAATCTGGGACTTAGAATTCAGTCTAGGTCATCTAAATCCTTTCTGTGTTTCAGAAGAATCCAAGCTCGTAAGTCATCTCTGTTCCCTTGTATTAGCTTGCGTTGGTAGGAAGCTACAATCAGGACCAGGATCAAGAATTGAACTTGAGTGCTCTCACATGCGATATGAGATCTTAACAATCAGAGCAAATACTTGCTGCAGAAGCATTTTTCTATGTTTGCGTTGTAATTGTGAGAGATCTTATTATGACACACACATTGCAGTAAAGGATTTTCGTCCACTTCCAGCTGTATGTTTTTCATTCTTTTCTTAGGGTTTGACAAAAGCGCTTCCATTTTCATAGTCATATGATTGTTGTGCAGCAGTGTCCTATTTGGGTAAGTAAATCTTCCCTGATTGTTAGGAACTCTGTGCATGGTGGCTTCCTTCCTGTTCATGAGAAACATGTTTCCAAAACGCAAGCTTGCCATTTGTAATTCTGTATTGACCTTTGCTTCCTGCATACACAATGCCATATGTTCAAGCAAGGTGAGAATTTAGTGTCTTTCTTGAATATATATAGAATTCTGAATATATAAAATTCCATGATTGTCAGACTGATTTCTGAGATTTTCTATGAACATATCATTTCTGGTTTTGCCTTTGAGGTTATTTGGTTAGTTGATTACTTGCTTCA
Source organism: Ochotona curzoniae (assembly GCF_017591425.1). Taxonomy (NCBI): domain Eukaryota; kingdom Metazoa; phylum Chordata; class Mammalia; order Lagomorpha; family Ochotonidae; genus Ochotona; species Ochotona curzoniae. The sequence continues at coordinate 15,991,726 of NW_024466502.1, forward strand.
GTGTGAGTCCACCCACATCAACTGACATGAAGCTTAAGTGCTCTTAGTAAACACTGCTGAGCAGATTCTTTTTCGATTAAGTTAGCTAATGAAGTAAAATAAGGAAAAACTTAGTTAAGCCTTTAAAGGAAGCTGCAGACAAATCAAATAACAAATGAAGCTTGAATGAAACCCTATTGGTAACAGGAATTCTGGCTTCTCCTCTACCCCTTACCCAGTTTGTCATCGAGTGTGGTTAGATTAAAACGTGCTGGAGTTCAGTGGTCTAGAAGTTCAGAGCGAATGAATGCCACAGAAGTTGCTGCAATCATTTAGCTTATTTTCAAATTTCTGGGAAAAAAAAAATAGTTTGTTCTGATGCATCTTGCTAGTTATGTTTTGTTAACTTCCATAGAAAAATGACATTTTGGAGTTCCTTATTCTGCCATTTTTGCTGGCATGAAGATATTGTTTTTAAATAATATACAGCATTATGAAGACTGTTCCCAACCATATTGAATGTTTTTTTTAATTCCCCAAATTTTGAAGTAAGATTAAGCTTTAAGAAAATATGAAGTTGTAGATGTCTTAGAAAATATTTTCTGTGCTGGAAATATATAATAAACTGCATGGCATATTTCTTTGATGCTATAGTACTTACATGAAAATATTTGATAGTAACTGGAATCAGTCTGTATGTGGCACTAGCAATGGAATGATGACATAAAATACAGACAATAATCAAATCTGAATTCAAAGAAAAAAGCTTTTATTGGAGAACATCATTGTTGAATTTATCCTACAATTTATAGTAGAATGACATAAAGCTATAATGACTTCATTTTTAAAAATTAGATTATAAATGTCGGAATGGATATAAATGCATTCAACTTTACATCAGTCTACTGAAGAATGGAAACAGCAATTTCAGAATGGGTTAGGATTATTTTTGAGAAGCAAATAAGCAATAAACTGTATATAAGTTCAGGCCCAAAATCAACAAACATTTCACCTCAAGCCAGGGCTGCAAACATTTAATGGCTAAATCAATTTAGACTATCATATTTTAAGTCAGTATTTTCTATACAGAAGTGCGACTTTTGCACATTACGCCAATACACTTTTCAGATGAACCAAAATGAAAATGTACATATGTGATTTAAATTAACAAGGAAATTCTTGGCTCAGGGAAATCCAGGTTTTGTGCCTACAATTGTTTACAGGTTAGATAAGGTCCAACAAACCCGAGTGCACGCTTCTTTATTTGAGACAATTATTCATAGGCATGAAGTGCATTGATAAACAATCCTGAACAAGTTGTGCTCCTTATTTTTCAGGCTGTATTTCATGCATCTTTTCCATTGTGAAACAGCATATATGTTCCTTATTCCTCCCTCATTTGTAATATCTGTGGCTTACAGGTCACTTTACATTTTGCCATGGATAACGTTTATCTCCAATACATTTTGTGTGTCCTTTGGAGACTGAGGTTAGATATTTCTAAATGATGACTTGACAACTTGAAGCATACAGAAACTGTACAAATATTTGGAAAACACATAATTGTTTATACAAAATTTCAAAACCATTGTGAATGGCCTTTACATATCTTTGTCAGCAACTAAATTTTAGCATTTTTATTTTGAATGTGCGTGCAAGGATATGAAATTATTATCGAGGTATATTTAATGAATTCACAACAATATAGATTAGTAAACTTTATTTGGATTATAATCATATAATGAATTTATAAATAGTATCATCAACATATTCACAAAATATTAACATAAAGATTAAAAAGTCACTATGTTTCAGAAAGTCATCACATAAAACTTCCATAAATATTTTTATAGTATCTTAGTGAAAATTTTGAAATTACTGTTTAAATAGACTTTATTCTGTATACATATTTTAGATGATATGCATGTTAACACTACACAATTTTATCAAGATTATTGCATAGAGCTAAATAATTTGGTTGTAATATTAGTTTGTTGTTCTGCACATTTTATATCTTTAGGGTTAATCAATACCGCATTAAAATTTCTGCCAACTTTGCTCTTGAGGTTGTTTTATTACATGCTCACCATATTTCATGGTTGCATTAAGCACTTCATGTTAGTTATAGTAATTATAAAACACTCTTGCCAGATAGTTATTTTTGTAATTTTTTAGCTGAATCAATTGATTTTCACAGAAGTTAATTAGCTTCTTGAGCATCTAATTATTGCTATATCTCTGCCAGGGAGAGATATGTGCATATGAGAGTATAATCAGGTCTATTTTATGGAAACTATGTTTGATTTCACTTTCCTTTTATTGATAAAGTGCATTTACCTATACAAAGTTTATATCAAATATTTCACAAGTAAATATTTGAAGACTACAATAGCATTTTAATAACACAAAGAAATGAAAAACTCTGGAGTAATTACCAGTTAGGTGATAGAGATTTTTGAATTAAATTATTCTAGTATTATTTGAGAAATTTTAAGGTTTAAAATTATTTGTAATAAACTTAATGACAGTTATGTCAGCCCAGAACCCATATCTTTTTATGTAATTCTTGAAAGCAATACTGTACTGTATTTGTTATCTACCTACTGCAACTCAGATGCAATTCATTTTTACCCTCTGCTCTGTGGTCCTGGGACTAAACACTATAGTTTCAGGTTACTTTACAGTTTAGTGTTCAGACGATTCATCCTCAAAAGCCTAGGCTATGAGTTTGGACAAAAATAAATGGGAAATAAGATCTTCATTTCTTCCATTTCTATGTTGTCAGCATTCTTCCATATTGGACACCTGCTTTCTGTTTGTGTATTCTGCATTGGAAAAGAAGGAAGTGTGGAATTCTGTCACAGACTCCCAAGAACCAGCCCTCTTTAATGGACTGAAGCCAAGGCACAGGTTGCAGACTGATTGGGTTCATGTTTTTGTCTCCAATGTCAGAAAGAATCCAAAGATGAAAGGTAGGCAGAGGCCAGCAGAATAAGCAGCTGTTTACATGCAAAGTGAAAATAGATGGTTAACAGGGAGTGTGGACATAATTAAGACTGAGATTCATTCAATAGGGCTCAGCAAAATTTCTTTATATGACCCGAAGATTTATTGAAGTGCAAAATTGAATACTGGGCATTTTTTCCCCCAGATTTGGAAATCTTAGATGTTTTATGGCATCAGCTGCAGTATTAAGTGGGAGTAGGAGTAATTGTGTTATGATGTAATTTTATTATAATGACAATGTTATTATCTATTGGTCATTGCATGAACGTGGCTAGCAGCTATATGGATTATTTTCCAATGGTCCTGTCTCTGAGCAATTTTATAGAACCTGTGGTTTTCCTGCTGCATGTAAAATATGTGGGAAAGCTGGAGCACTCCAGATAAGGATAAATGGAGGCACTGCACATCCCCACTCCCTTGCTACTTACTTCCTTGCCAAAATCATTTTTTTCACGTTTTTACTTACTTGTTCTTTAATATTAATTGGAGGTTGAGGGAGAAAAGTCCATTTTATGAAACTTTGTCATACCATGGTGGGGTACTGTTCTTGTCTTGCAACACAATTAATATTCTTTGCTAATTTTAGAGGCTCCACTGGGGGAATTAGCTTCACAACCAGTCATGGTAATGAATGAAATCCCTTCATGACTATGATTTTTATAATAAACTATTGAGTTCTAGTGAATAATAACTGATAATTAGGATGAATATATGGTTCCAAAAGGAACAAGGGAAATTATCATCTATGAGAACACAGAACACTATTGGCTGGTTCTCTGGTGGTGAAAATCAAAGAAATTCTCTTACCAAACTGATGGAATTGTTGACCTGATCCTAAGCCCTCTGATACCTTCTTTCACAAGCCTACTGTTCTAATATAACTACAGTAAGTCTTAATATTCACTATGTATACATATCCCCATTTGGCTGGTAGTTAACATAGGGTTAGTTGTTTGTCCAAGACTAGTTAACTAGGGAATCTAAAGAATCTTTTAGTTGCCCTAGGGTCTGACCTACACTCTGTGATTAGCAACCCAAGGTAACAGACTGTTTTTTTTTTTTTTCGGTTTGTTTGTTCAAGTTGGTTCCTGGTATTCTTATTTTCATCTTATGGTGGGGAAGTTTAGCATTGATTTATTCATTTAGCTAGCGACAGTTTCCCAGGGATGATAGAAGTTGTTAAAACATGTAAGTTCGGAGTAGCACACAATTACAGGTTAGTTAGCTTTTGGTATACTTGCAAAAACACAGGGAATTTGGTTTAATTCTTGAGAAAATTACCCAATCAGAAATTCCCTATAAATCTCACTGCAATAAAGGTTCCAAGCAGCAGCTGAAGGATGAAGTGATGGTTGTGTGAGGGATATGTCTTGACTCCTGTGATGGTTAGGAACTTTGAGGATAGATGTCCCATATGGGAAATCAAACTAGCAGCAACTCCAGCCCCGTCTTGATTGACTCACCAGTGACATGGTACTGTGGAGTGAATGTATACCTGTTCCGTCTGCACTACAGGAACAAGCTCAAGTAGGAGGCATAGTAAAATATCACCAGAGAAACAAATTATTTGCATGCAAAGCAAATCTGTACTTTAAGAGCAAGTGCATGCATGGTCAACAAAGGCAAACATTCAGTCAGTTTAGAGATATTCTTGTATTGATTTATTTTTTCATTGTTATTTTATGATACACTTTCAGAGGCTGTCGGATGTCTCTTACCCTCTCCCAGTCCTCTCCCACCCTCAACTGATTTCCCTTATATTATTATAATAGTATAGTCATTCCTAAACAGTCATAAATCCATCATTCTACTATTTAAGTGTGTCCTGACATTGTGGGAACAGACAATGACAGACAGTCCAGCATCGTATTGTCAATTTATACCCAACAGTTTCATTAGCAGTCCATTTTTATTTGGAACTAGAGATGCATCCTGCATAGTATCTTCATATCTGGATATGACAGTCTTCATTACACAGTAACTGTATGTTTCCAAAAATGAAAAGCCACAAAACAAAATCAACAGCAAGAAGGAAAAAAAAAAGATTTATAAGGCCATGGAATTAAATAGTATGCTACAGAATGACAAATGTGTCATTGAAAAAATGAAATAAAATTTAAAAATCTTCTTGAAGGAAATGATGCTACTGTATGACCTTTTAGTCAGCGAAGAATTAAATCAGAGAAAAATACTTTTATTAAGAAATGAAAATAAAAACAAAAATATCAAAAGTAGCAAAAACAGTATTGAAAGTGCTATTGACCTTTCATTTTGCAAGAAGTTTGTCTTGTATAAGAAACAACATCTGATATTTGTCCTTTAAGGATTGACTTGTTTCATTGAGCGTAATGATCTCCACTTGGGACCGTTTGGCTGCAAATTGTAGAATTTCATTATATCTGATGGCTGAGCAGTATTCCATGGAATAGACATACCACACTTTCTTTACCCATTCCTTTTTTATCAGGCATCTGAGATGCTTCCCTATCTTTGGTATTGTACATTTTGCTTCTTTAAATATGGAATCACAGATCCCATTCTCACATGCAGATTATCATTTCCTTTGGATATATATTTTCAGAAGTGGGATAGGTGGTTCACATGGCACTCTCCATACTGACTTTTGCAGTGGTTGTGGTTGCCTATGCTCCCACCAACAGTAAAGGAGGGTATATCTGTTCCCACATCCACGCCAGCAGGTGTTGTTACTGGAGTCCTTCTGTAGGTATTTGTATTTTTCTGATAGTTGGGGAGCCTCAACATTTTTCTTTTATGAGACTGTGGAGTTAGGTGGTGCTATTTGGGGCAAGGCTTAATTCAATAGTCAACAGGTGCAGAATTCAAGGACAGGTTTGAGTACCACTCGATCCATTGTCCTGTGCTTTGAACCTCTGAAGTATGGAATAAGCACACGTTGGAAGTGGGAATGTGAGGCGTAGTGGTTTTGTATAATGAAATTTTAATTATCTAAATGGCATTGCATGCATACATTCAGAAGCCCTTTTGTTGTTTTTGTTTGTTTATTTGTTTTATGCAGTGACAGTTCTGAGCAGTGATATCAAGAAAATTATGATCATTTTCTCTGCATGGAAAGTGGAAAGTTGGCAGTCCAGGTGAATCTGCAGAATACACTGATAATTATTTTTTTGGCTTCCCTTTGTAGTTTCCTTCTTGCTTAAGTGAGTTGGATCCTTTTACTAATGTAATTTTTGGAAAATTTATTTCTTTTTTTTTTGTAAAGTCAGATATACAGAGAGGAGGAGAGATAAAGAGGAAGACCTTCCGTCCATTGATTTACTCTCCAAGTGACTGCAACAGCCTGAACTGAGCTGATCTGAAGCCAGAAGCCAGAAGCCAGAAGCTCTTCCGGATCTCTGATGTGAGTGCAGGGTCCCAAGGCTTTGGGCCGTCCTGGACTGTTTTCCCAGGCCACAAGCAGAGAGCTGGATGGAAAGCAGCATTGCCGGGATTAGAACTGGTTCCTGTATGGGTTGCTGGCCTGCATAAGGCAAGGACGTTAGCCACTAGGCCACTGTGCCGGGCACTACTAATGTAATTTTCAATAACTCCTTATTTCTCCTTCTTTTCCTTGCTCAATAGGTGATAAACATATGCTCTGCCATCTTCTATAACCAAAACTAGAAATTAGGAAGAGGGACACTTACAAAATCAAGTGCAGTGCAGTCACTATAATTGCTTTTCAGAGGCTGTTCAAGAAAAGCATAGCTTATGCTGTTGTGCTCAGATGTGGCTTTTTGGTGTCTTCTGTCCTCCTCACAGTAAAGTTTCCTCTGAGCTACTTCTCGGTTATTTGGTGACATCTCAAGTTAACAGATTTCCTGCATTCACTAATAAAATCGATGAACACAGATGAGATTGTCCATAACCCAAGACCAGGGTGACTGGAAGCAATGAGTGAAGCAATTTGTAATGTCTAATCATGCAGACTTCATTTGCTTTGGGGAATGTTTTATCTGATCTGTTAGCATGGGAAGCTTTGCTTGGGGCCTGACAATCCCGTCAATTTGGAGATCACAGATGTGATGTGACTATGTAGACCCCCTTTTGTTCAGTGTCACATGGAATCAAAAGTAACTAATTTTGGATTAATACTCTAATATGTTCCGAAGAATTGCTCAAAATAAACAAACGAACGAATAAACAAATAAATACATCATTAAAAAACACTAAAGAGTGAACTGCAAGGAAGAACCAGGAATTGGTTAGGAGCAGCATTTTATTTATTTTTTTTTTGAAAAGTAGAATAGGTATGTCAAAATTTGTTGTAGGAGACTGTGTATAGCGAAGGGGTGAGTCATGAAGTGTTCAAGCACATTTGCTTGCTTCCTGAGTTACCTATACAGGTACATCTGTGTAATATACGGTTGTCACACTAAGACTCAGTGGTGAAATGGAAGTACTGGAAAACAGTGTGGTGATGCTCCTGGGAGGTTAGGAGATATATCCACAGTCCCCCATGCGTGGGGAGTACAAAGTTAGTTACAAAGAATAGTGCTGTTCTTTGTACATCCTAAGGGAAGGCATTTCCCATGCTAGTGGATGACCTGAGAAAGAGGTTCTCCATAGACTTCAATGTGAATGTTACAGGCTGTATCGGGCTCATGGTCCTGGGCCTAAACCTGCAGCACCAGCTCCAGGTTTGTTCTTCCCTCAGATAACAGATAGACTGTGCACCAATTTTGAGTTATTTTCTTGTAATACACATGATAACAGCTTCAGATTCAAATCAGAATAATTACTGTCACTGATAGGTGGTATTTTACAACTCATAATCCTAGCTTGGCAGAAATTCATGCAAGAGTGTCAATCCTCCTGGCAGCAGGAGACTGACAAGCAGTTGCCAATCAATCTAATAAGCAGTTGTGAAGGCCAGACTGAGAAAACAGTCCCAAAGATGGTCTGAAATCAGGGCACCCGTATGACAAATAGCCTCCAGAAATAATAGCTTTCTAGCAATGTGATACTAAAAAGGCATGCAAGAATTAATGGGACCCTACAAGTTAAACTGAGGTACAGTGGACACCTGGAGAAAATTATTCTGCCTTTCTGCAGAGGCTGGGTCTCACACACTTACTTCTTGGGACCCTGTATCCAAGGGAACACTTCACACCATTTGCTTCTTGTACTTCTACGGACCCTGAAGCCAAGGGAATGCATCACACTGCTTATTTCTTGGGACCCTGGGGACCCTGTAGCCAGGGGAACGTTTCATACTGTTTACTTCTTGGGACCCTGAAGTCAAGAGAAGGCAGTTAGTTCTAAACACTCCCCGCATAACTCACAGTACTCTGGACATCCTCTGAGAAAGCTTCAGAAATTGGCTATTGGTCCTCACATCAATCTCTCTCAGTCGGTAGATGTTTTCCTTTAAGGTTTTAGCAGAAAATGTGATAGAAACCGAGAAGGATGGCAAACAGATGTGAAGGCAGGAAGCTTTATTTACTGGTTTCTCTATAGACTGCCTAAGGTAACCCAACGGGGGCAATGGGGAGGGTATTAGCCCACTTGTGGGATTCACTGTGGGCCGCTAGCAAAGTCAGGGTAGTGCCAACATTCACAGTAAAAGTGGCAGGATCATGGAAATTGCTGTGTCCAAACTACACCGGAGGGGATGAGCTGACAGAAAACTTAATCCCCTTCATCCTTCATTTGTAGAATTAGTTTGAGGAGGCCAGACATCACTTATAATAAAACTCAAATCTCCCTTGAGGACCCTAGATACAGAATTGGGAACCTTAACTGGGGAGACACTGGAATCTCTGCCCAGCATAAAGTGGTTGCAGAAGAATGGCCCGCCTCCTTTACCTTAAAGGATGCGTAGTGACATACTGTAGAGAAGGGTACAAATATACACACAGAGAATATCAGAGCATTTATTCATTGGAGTCTGATTTTCAGAGAATGTTTCATGAAGGTGTATGTTGCAACATCTTGCTCAGAGGGGACTAGAACAGCACAAAATTTAAAGCAATAGGGAGTATTCAGAAGGCAGATTTCTTTGTGTGTAGGCTTTGTTGTCTTTAAACTTTACTTGTCAATTAGCTTTTGATAGATTCAATACAGTTTTCGATTTAATTCTAAGAACATGATGATAATGAGGCAAACTTTTGAGGACAAAATATATAAAGGTATAAACATACACATTGAAATAAGCACTTACATATGGTATACCCCCTATTGTATGTCCTTCAATCTTTGCTACAAAAGACCAAAAAATAATTTCCCAGGGAGGCAATTTAAGGAACTATATCTTCCCATTACCACCTTTACTTATAAATTAGCTGTCTTTCGATTACACCTGAGACCACCAAAGACTCATATACCCTCTAATATTTTCAAATGTTCAGCATATGTATAGATAATCTCTATGTTCTAGTCATTACAAATCCAGTACCAATGCAATACTATGGTCTCTAAAACCGAGTAGCAAAGAGACATTCTCCTTTAGCAAACCAGTATTTGGGAATGATAGAACACTGAAATGGGGATATGCATTGCATCATAAACTATGGCGTATGTAAGAAAATTGAGGCAAGGAGAAGTTTAGAAAAGCAAAGAGAAAAAATTACATGAAATATTTGAATGCATATTTATGTTATATGGAGCAGGGGTTTTTCATATCTAGATATTGATTTGGTATAACAAATGAAATAATATAGTATTGTATACTTAAAGTGTTTTTATAGAAACAGATCAGTAATTACGATATGTTAAACATTTCTGTTTCTAGCACAATCAGTAATCATCTTCCTGAAGCTAGTTCATTTTGACTCATGTTTTTCCCCCTTTGTCAAGCCCTTACTCTTCATCCTCTTGCTCACTCTGACCCTTCTCAAGCTCAAAATAAGTTTGCCTGTGGCCAAACATGAGGCTTCAGCTTTGATATTAAACTTTACAGAGCTGTTACTTTGCCCTTTTTTTCTGCAAGGTATCTGTTTTCCCTTTACTTGCATATATATCCTAATATTTATTGTAATTTTAATATGGAATATATTAACCAATAAAGACCATTGATCTGTACATTTTAACCGATAAATTTACTTAGCATGCTAGTTACTGTATTACTTTATTTCAATTGAGTAGTAAAATAGAATACTTGAAAAATATTGTCAAACCAAATATGGCTAATACGTTTTGTTAATATTAACATTTATCTACAAAATATAACATAATCCTTATTAGCCATAAGAATAAAAATAAATCATTTTTGAAAAAAATAATGTTTACTGCACGAATAAATCAGAAAGAAATTCCTGTATTTTTTTAGACGAAGAATTCTGTTTGTAGGAGCAGTCCAAATACAGTGTATGTGTGTTGCAACTTGATACCAAGGAATGTTATGTTTGAGAAAAAAAAGTATTGCTGGAGGAATTTTACATTGGAGAAATATATGGGAAGGAGAAATAAAAACCAAATTTATAAGAAAGAATTAAGCAGTGAAAGTGTAAATTAGTGAATGCATAACTTTTTATTCTGCTGCTTTTGCTAGAAGCAACATTTCTCAAGGAAATAGAATCTTCTAGAGTATAAGAAAATCAGGCATTTTCACTTAGCAATAAACTCATTTCCTATAAAAGCATGGAAAGAAAATGTTCCGATCAGAGCACCTCTGAAATTGGTTAGGTAAATTAGCTGAAGAGGCATAATTACTTTCATTTTTTATATGAATTGATGGTAAATAGCAAATTGATGAAAACAGAATTAATGAATACCTTATTCTTTAGAGTATCACTGGAAATAGACAATTCAAATGTATAAAACCTTCTGTTGATTGGTTACAACACTGAGAACAGTGAGAAATATAAAGGAAATGAAGCAACAGACTACTGAAATGGTGCCAGAAATTTTCTAACCTACAGTTAGTTTATGGGTCGGTTATGTCTTATTTGTTAAGTGTTATTAACACAAAAGTTAAGTTGTTAATATAAAATAACTATTTAATTACCTAGTATGTCATAATTATCCATTACAAAGAGTGACTTCATAAAGCTCCAATTCAGAGAAAAAGGTGAAACTTCAAAGAAGATGCTCACCTAAGCAGGTAGATAAACTTAATATTCTTAATGGGCCCGGCGGCGTGGCCTAGCGGCTAAAGTCCTCGCCTTGAATGCCCAGGATCCATATGGACGCCGGTTCTAATCCTGGCAGCTCCACTTCCCATCCAGCTCCCTGCTTGTGGCCTAGGAAAGCAGTTGAGGACAGCCCAAAGTTTTGGGACCCTGCACCCATGTGGGATACCCGGAAGAAGTTCCTGGATCCTGGCTTCGGATTGGCATAGCATCAGCCATTACACTCACTTGGGGAGTGAATCATCGGATGGAAGATCTTCCTCTCTGTCTCTCCTCCTCTCTGTATATCTGACTTTGCAATAAATAAATAAATCTTTAAAAATATATATATTCTTACTTAGCCAATTTGCACCAAAGCAATTTGTAGCATTCTAGCAGATGCAAAATATATGCAGTAGAAGACAGTTGTAGATTTGTTTAGAGACATATCACAACATCCTAGGTATGACAGCTTGGAAATTATTTGATCAATTTATTCTTTTACTACCTTAAAAAATAAAAAAGTAAAATTCGTTAAGTTTAATACCTTACAAAGTCTAATCCAAGAATAATGCTCAGTAAAATAGTTTGATATTTAATGGTTATTGAAATTAAAGTGCGATTTGGGGCACAAAATATATTTACCATAGTGAAGAACAAAAAGCATTAGCAAGAAAAATAATCTACATAAATTTCTGGTTTTAAACTCACTTATACAAGAGAAGTTGTGAGACAAATATTTGACTTAGGGGTTAAGACATTGGTTATGATGTCCAAATCTCCCATCTTGGTACCTGGGCATTTGTTCTGGCTTCACTTCAAATTCCAGTTTCCTGCTAATCCTTGATCATATGAGATGAAGGTCAAGGGTTGGTTAATAGGGCTTCTGTCACTCTATGTCTATACATGAACTTGTCCAATTTTATTTTTGGTACTGCCTTCCAGTATAAGAAGTATAAGAAAATGCCTTTTACGATGAGGCTACATTTAGCCTTTTAAACTTCGTACACTATCTAGTTTATTAGCAAAATAAATGGGCCTTAATATGAAACAATTGAAACAGGTTTTGCCCGATGTATTGTCTGTCTTTTCTCAGTAAAATATAATTAAACATAAACCCCATTTTCTACAATCAGATCCCAGTACATCCAGCGAAGAAAACTGAGTCCAGAATTTTACTAGAGGTAGGAAATCATCATCCATCAAGTATTGATTGGTGTAGTGGTTAACATACCACTTGGGACATTTGTTTCCCATATTAGAATATGGTTCAATTCTAGGATCCACTTCCAATTCCAAGTTCTTCTTAATTAGCTTCCAGGAACACAAGTAATGATGGTTCAAGCATTTGGAGTCATCTCTGTGTGGGGTTCCTTTCAGTTTTGTTTTACTGATAGCATTGGGGACATGAATCGACACGTGAAAGATCTATGTTTGTATGCATGAAATTGGAGGGGGGAGGTGCTCTCTTCCCACTCCCCCACACATATGTTGAATTCCAAATTCCGGTGTGGTAGCAGTTGGAGGTGATGAGAGGTGGCTAAATCATGAGGGTAGAGTCTTCACAAATGAATTCATTGCTCGTATACTAAGAAGACATCAGATGCCAGCTTTTTTCTGCCGCATGAAGACACAATATGCCTGTCATGAACCAGGAAATAAGGCTCACTCAGAAGCTGGGCCTGTGGGTACCTCAATTCTAGCTTCTGGAACTATGAGGAAGATATTAATGATTTCTTAATTATCCTTTTATGGTATTTGACTATAGCTGCTGAGGTAAGATAAACAGAATATATGGATAGAAAACATGTGTTTCAGAGACTGAAATGCCTTTTATTTGCCTTCTTCATGATTATTTTCCAGTTGGGTTTTATGATTTTTCACTTTCATTTTCACGAAGCCATTTTCTGTGAAGATCCATATGAATAATACATGATTCAAAGCTGGAAGTCTATAAACAAAAGCAACATTTTGGTGCGGCAAAATTTTAGGAATGAAAGCTACATAATGAAGACTAAAAATAAATTCTTTGTCAAGTTGTTGTTTTATACACAATCTTCAAGAGGTTCCTGAGACAACAGCAGAGGTGTAAGCAACTCTGGGGTTCTGTTGCCTAGTCAGGGAACTACAGAGGGTGGAGTACACATACGCCATACATGCTGGATAATTTCCAGCCAGAAACCTGAAGCTCCCTCTGTGTCTCTCTTACAGGAAGAAAGCTCATTAACTCAACCACCTTCTATTGCTTCCCAGGATTCATTATCAGGATTTTGACTCAGAAACCTCAGGCCAGGACACAGAGCTGGCACTCCCACAGGAGGCACAGGTATCCCTAATGTCAGCTGACCCCTCTGTGACACAACATCTACCTCTAATTAGCTCTTAAAAGACTCATTCACAAAACCCATTGAATTTGAGAGATACAAACATCCCTTGCACAACTTCAATACATTAGGGGAAGAAAACATGTGGCAAGCATTTTCATATTCCAAAAACAGACACCAAATTTTCTTTATAAAGTTTAAAAAGTAGTCAAACTTTTTTTTTTAATTTACTTGTCAAAGTGATACTGATTAATTTACTTGAAATTCAGGGTGACAAAGACAGGGAGAGAAAGAAAAACGTCTTGCATCTATGATTATTCATTCCCCGCAGAGCCATCCTGGCTAGGGATGAGCAGGATGAAGGCAGAAGCCTGAAGCCCCATAAGGTTGGCACAAGATAAGCACTTGGACTATCTTTTGCTGTTTTCCAGGGCGTATTTTAGGAAACTGGATCAAAAGCATAACAGGTGAAACTCATTATAGTAGAAGTCGGTATCCCCAGCTATAGCTTACACTAAAGCTCCGTAGCACTGCCCTGTGGCTTCATTTGTGAGTGATGTTTTGATTATTGTGACTTTATTATGCAAAAGTATAAAATGCTGGAATTTAAAGAGTGGAGAAAAAGACACATTTTAAAGCACAAATGAGACAGTGTTTATCATGTTTTTCCCATTTTTTAGTGGAGGAACAGGTAGCACATTCCATAGCTTGATGACACTCTTCCTGGAATTTGGTCCCAGTGGACAATATCTAACTCTCACACAGTTAGCCTGAGGTTTGGTTATCTGCAGACGTGACAACACAGAAAAAGAGAAAAAGAAATATTTATTGAGTGTTAACTTGTATAAATGTGGACTGGGTCTTGTTTACCGGAGGTACCATGCAGGGAAGAAGTCTGCCTAATGTTATTCAAAATGCTCCTTTGAAAGTTTGTCTGGAAGAGACAAATAGGCTACATTTCTGAATAGTCACACAGAGAGAAAAGCATGAGCAGGCAGCCTGGGAAAATGTTTTGCCCCACTCAAGGAACCCGAATTTCTTCTCTTAGCAGACCTACCTTTAAGTTAAGAAATTTAATATGTACAGGATGAGGCAGTTATATCTGGTCAGATTCCAAGCCCCAAGAGAGCTGAAGTCAAACCATTACACAACCAGGCAAGTGAAATTTTTTCTGCTCTTTAAACATCCTTTCTAACCTCTCTTCTCCCCACTTCCCTAGGGAGGTTATGTTCCACGATTAATAGGCAAAGAGAAAAAGTAAAGGGGCAAGTTGGGAATAGAAAAGAAAAAGTTTTCAAACATCTTTTTCTCCCTTGGGCCACCTGCCTGAAGGAAAATGAAGCCCAGGAATTGAGGAATCTTCAGATAAATGTACACTTTCCCTTCTATGAGGGATTATTTAATTATTGGTTGTACAAATCCTTGGGGGCTCAATGTGACTGAAGCATGTCTCTGTTGCGGTGATGGCGACGATTTTCTTTAGAAACAACTAAAATCATGCAGATTTACTTAGTTTTTTCATAGAAAATGGGAAGGATTAATTTTCAGAATATGTTTGTTGCATAAGTGAGACAGGCCTGACCCACAGGTCATGAGGTAGGCAGTGCCTAGCAGAATGCAGACCAAGGAGTCTAAAGCTGGGTTATTGGGGGAGTGCTCATTGATGGCCATAGTCTTCCCAGGTCCCAGGCAGGAATGGCAGATTTGGGGCATCATGAGTGTGAACTGACTGTACCCAAGCTGAAACCAAGAAAGATGGGTTTGTCATAGGTAACGGGTAGGCTGAACCCCTAAAATGTATGTGTCCTGGCATCAGAGCATGCAGTGCATAGCGTGCCATCTCCTGCACTGCCTCCTGTGCAGGGGAGATGATAATGCCCAGTTGTATACAAATGATAGGCAAGCCTATTCCTGTAAACCAGTCAAGGAACTCAGATACCTTTTCAAAATATTTTCTGGAGAGCACGCCACCCACAACTTACTTTTTGCAATTTGATGCATGATGATTGATGACCGTTGTAGAGTTCAATTGCTTTTAAGTGGCGATGATGATATGGGGGAACAAACATTGGCATTGGCTGGAAATTGTCCAGCTGGTTAAATGGACTCAATAGAGGAGAAAGGAGAGACTTCCAAACCTGGGATATGCAAGGCCTATGCCCCTCATCAGCAGGAAGTAGCCACGGAGTAAGTGATGGATCAGCATCCATCAGCAACCATCTGTGGTTTTCTCACTTTTTAAATAGCTTTAATCCAACAAAGGAGAATAAGAATTTTATCCGTATCATATATGATCCTATTAATCTTCCTCCCAGAATGAAGGGGAAGATGTTATAAAGAATTTACATACTACAAGACTTGAGCATCGTATACTCAATATAAACCTCAGCTGTAAATTGTGATGTCTGGACCCAGACATCCTATAACTTGAATAAAAATATATTTTTAAGTTTCTAATGCTATTCACTTTCTGCTGGAACTTTGCTATAATTACTGAACTTGACTGAATTTTCTCCAAAAAGTTAGAAATCTGTTTTAAAAGCTCAGTTTGCATTAATAAGCTCAAACTTAGCAATGAGTTTCCAGACATTGTTGTTTTGTAATAATTTCGTGATTTTTCCAATCACTATGGATTTATTATGTTACATTTTCAGTAGAAATTATATTACACATGTTGATAGGTGTGTGTCCTGTGGTTCTCTTACAGCAGGCACAAGACATTCTTTTTTTTATGAAATGTTTTATACACCTATCATAGTCAGGCTAATAGCACACCAAAAAAAAGAAAAAAAAGCAGATAGTGGGCCCTGTGAATATTTTAGCACACATATTAAAAATAGGAAATGAAAATTTGTAATCAAAATTTGAATTGTTAAATTTGCTTCCAACCTCCAATTAAAGACTGAGTTACTAGGATATGTCTAATGAAATTCCATGAGACCTTAAGTAAAGAAAAAGAAGGTCAAAGAATGTGTCAGGGAGATTCAGCAGAAGTAAGAGATCCAGAGAGTGACAGAAACTCAGTCCACCTTTCACGGCTTTGAAGACAAAACAAGGAGCAGACATAAGCCAAGTGGCCCTCAAACCCTGTAAGCTCTTTTTTGTTTTTTTCAGATTTATTTCTTTTTATTGCAAAGTCATATATATAGCGGAGGAGAGACAGAGAGAAAGATCTTTCGTCCACTGATTCACTGCCCAAGCAGCTGCAACAGCCAGAGTCTAATTGAACCTAAATCAAGAGCCAGGATCTTTTTCTGGGTTTCCCACGTGGGTCCAGGGTCCCAAGGCTTTGGGCCGTCCTTGACTGTTTTCCCAGGCCACAGGCAGGGTGCTGCATGGGAAGCAGAGCAGCTGGGATACCAACCAGCACTCCTATGGGATCCTAAAGCATGCAAGGTGAGGACTTTAGCCACTAGACTACTGCGCTGGGCCCTTTATAAGCTGTTTTTGAGATTTGGTAATAATTGAGCCAGAAATCCATATAAGAAAGACCTGATCCTTTCAAATTTTTTTCATTCCACTCCACAGGAAATGAAACTTGAAGTAGTAAATTCATGCTGAGTTAAGCTATAAGAGAAACCAAAACTGGTTACAAACTTTTTTTTTTTTCAGAAAAAGCATGCCTATCATTAGTGAATTTAGCAGAAGGAAGACAAGATTTGTGCAATATAAAATTTACCAGATGACAGCAAAGAGGAGTTTATAATTAACTACAATATTATAGCAAAAAGTAATATCCTATGATGACTAACTCAAAAGTCATGGCTCAGGGCTGGCATTGTGGCATAGTGGGTAAAGCCGCTGCCTGCAAATGCCAGACCCCATCTAGGCTCTGGTTCATGTTCAAATTGTTGCACCTCCTATGTAGCTCCCTGCTGTTGGTCTTGGAGAAGCAGCAGAAGATAATCCATGGACTTGAGCCACCACGTCCTATGAAGGAGATGTGGAAGAAGCTCTTCGCTCCAGCTTCTGCCTGGCCAAGCACTGGCCTTTGCGGTCATCTGAGGAGTCAATGAACGGATGCAATATATTTACACAAATATATTTACACATATCATTCACAAACTCTGTAGAAAATTGTCTCCTAGGACTTAGACATTTTATTTCAGGGAATCTTGTGGTCATAGCATGCTCTAACTTTTGTTACTTGGCTTTGTCGTCACCACTTTCCAGGAACACTAATTCCCCCCACTATGTTTTCTGTGATTTTTCTGTGTCTTCATTGATACTATCTTTTGTAGCAAGCACAGACAATATTTACCAAAAGACAGCATGCCTTGTTTGTTTTTGATCGTGCTTAACCACAATTTACTTTTTGAAAATCTCATGTATCAGAGTGTATGCAGTAGAGTTTGTTTTGAAAAGCTTAGTGTCAATTCTTTACTATATATTATAATATCTAAGCAAGCAATGCAAAAATGCTCCCACTCTTAAAAAAAGTTCCTACACTGAGAAATTAATGTGTCAAAATTTGCAATTATTTTATCATTAAAATACCTGTAAACATTCAGACATAATGCTTAATCTCACTTGAATCTATCACACACACACACATGTTTAGCTGTAAAAAGACTGCAGATATTAAGTCATGAATTTATCAACAAATATTACAGCGCTGACAATTTATTTTTTAAAATCTAAGTATTCTCTGATTAATTCTCCCACAGCAGTCTATATACAAAATAGCAGCTATTGAAAATTGCATTTATTTTCTATTATCTTGAACTAGGAAACTCCTCTGAAATATCAATACACAACAACAGTGCATACATGCTTTTCAGGTTTGTATTTTCCTTGTTTAATATTCAAAGTGAGCATATTTTTGTGACAAGTGTAAAACTCTAGATGGACAGTGAGAATATTCAGATACATTGGGACACAGCCATAATGATAAAATAATTGACTAAATGATTCTAGTTGACAAGTCTCAGTTCAAGAATGTAGTTTAGGGGCTGGAATTCCGGTATAATACGCAAGTAAAGTCGCTGCCTTCCTCACCAGCATCCCTTGTGGGCCTTGGTTTGAGTTCTAGCTGTTCCACTTGTGATCCAGCCCATGCTAACTGCTTGGGACCGCTGCTGAAGATGCCCCAAGATTTTTGGCCCTAGCTATTGATATGGATTGCCCAATCGAAGCTGCTAGTTCCTGGATTCAGCCTGTCCATTGGCCCTGGTCATTTTGGCCTTCTGGAATAAAAGCCTAGGGTTTGTCTGTCTCTTCGTAACTCTGGCTTCCCTTTTTTATTTTTACATGAATATTTACTTATGTTTTGATTTGAAATTCAGATTTACAGAGAGAGACAGAAAGTTCTTCCATCTGCTGGTTCACTTCCTAAATAGTGTTGACAGGCAAGAGATGAGCCAAAGCAAAACCAGGGGACAGTAGCTTGGTCTGGGGCTTCTGTGTGGATACAGGTGCCCAAAGACCTAGGCTATCCCCCACTGTTTGCCAGGCCATAAGCAGGGATCTGGATCAGAAGTATCGCAGCCAAGCAGAATGGGAGATCATGTGAGATGCCAGTGTTGAAAGGCAGAGGATTAGCTTTTTAAGCCAACAGCTTGAGTCTGATTCTGACTTTTAAATAATCAAGTCCTTTTAAGTAATCAATATAATTAGAAAACGCAATATGAAATATTTAAAAATAAAATTGATTACTATGATCAATGATGTTATGGTAGTTAATAATGACTTATGAATAATTTTACCATGTGGAAGAAGTAGAAACTGTTTTAATTCCAATTGTGCTCAGTGTTGCACCATTACACAAGAATACACACTTTTTAAAAAGATTTATTTATTTTTACTTGAAAATACGAGTTTCAAAACACAGGTGCTAGGGAAGAAAGTAAAAGAGAGAGATCTTCCATCTGCTGGTTCAATTCCAAATGGCCATCTCCAACTGCTGGTTCAGTCCAAAACAGCCATAAAGGCCAGCCTGTGTTGGTCGGAAGCAGGGAGCCAGCAGCTCACTCTAGGTCTCCTGCATGCATGCAAGTGCCCAAGGACTTGAGCCATTCTCTGCTGCTCTCCCAGGCCACACACAGAGAGAGCTGGAAAGGAAGTGGAGCAGGTAGGACACAAATTGATGCCCATGAGGGATGTAGGCTTTCCAAGCAGAGAATTAACATGGTGCAACACTGTGCTGGCCACGCATCACAGAAATTCTGAAGACTTTGTAATAGCTGAAACGCAAACAGGGCCCCTTTGGGATGTCAGTGCTGTAGGCAGATTAGCATGCTATACCACTGTGTGGCTCCCAAAAGGCACACATTCCCTAACCCAGCTCATATGAATACCAATTGGTAGAGCTAGAAGGCATACAGTTTGTACCTGTGAAATCTAAGATCTGTGATAACTCATAACCCAAATTCTGTATAGATCACATTGGTTTTGATTACAAATCAAATCTGGGTTGTATCATATTCTTCAACAAAGTATTAGTTTGAAGATTATGAATTAATTTACTTAGTGTCTACAATTCAGCTTATTCATTCAAAAGTGGGTGTAAAAGTATAGTTGCATTACATAGTACTTTTATAAAAGTTAATTATGATAATATTTGCAAACCACTGGACAGCTCATAAATGTAAATTGTACCTATTCACTTGTTTAGAATGAATATTTGCTTCCTTATGACTTTGTTAGTAAATAATATAAAGGAAAATGACTCCACTGTAAAATGAATAAGCAGATTTTGTAGAGTGACAGATATTTTTAAACACTACTTAGTAGGTGTGTGCCATGAAAGCAATTGAGATTACAGAGTGTCCTGCAAATGACTGATGTCTAACCTGGAGGAAATCATGTTGACTTAATGAGCATTTTTTTCCGTGCATATATAATGAGGATTGGGCTTCCTTTGGCATAAAAAAAAGATAAAAGTAATCTGATTATGTCCTAGTGATGGGAAGAGCATCACTCACTCAAGAGCATTTCAGAATCAACCCTTGTGAGGATGATGCTGTGTATTCCTCACAGCATGTACAGTTCACTCCAGGGAAATCTCATTCTTTGGGGAAAAGATTAATTGTTAGAGTGAGCAACATAACCCGAAGCTACAACATGAAAAAGTTAGCAAGCAGAGAAAAACATAGGAAAAGTAAAAGAAAACCACTAGCGAAAATAGTTTATATGTGAAAGGCTGTGAATGACCTATCAGGAAGAGGACAGTAACATCGCTAAGTATGATAGATTTTCATGGATAAAATTACATTTTATGTGCCAAAATTCCTTGTGATTAATAATCAGCAAAATGCAACTACTTAGAATCCAAAGTATAAGAAAACACATGGACGTTCTGTATTTGTGAATGAATTTTAAGGGTTATGTAGATTTTTACTTTATGAAACAACCAACCAAATCCAATTTCTGAATTTTAGATTTACCCATCCAAGAAACTCAATGTATTTTGATTTATTTTTTCAGTCATTCACATTGTTGCATAGAGGAGTCTAAAAGAAAATTAAATAATACATGATGCATTTATTCATTCCATTTAATTTAATGTAATTCATTTGTCATTCATTTAATCTAACTTGTTTCAGCAACTTCAGATATGGAAGTTGAGTTACTGAAAGATCAGTGTTATATTCAGAAACTGTAAAAAATTTGGAAAGATGGTGTGTGCAGTGACTGGCAGAAGCTCTGTTTAAGATACAATGTTTTACAGAGAGATTTTCTGAATTAATTAAAAGTTTCTGTTTAATTTTATTTTCACAATTAAATTGGCAGTCTACTTGGAGTGGTTGATATTCATCAAGAGCCCAGGAAGTTTGTGTTCATAATAAGTAAGAAGGTTCGGGGCTGGACCACAGAAGAGGATGGACGGGTCAGAATTGTAGCAGAAATCTCTTCCAACCAATTCTCCCTTCTTGGTGTGAGAAAAATGCGATGACAACAATGAGAGGAAGGATGTGGCAGCTGTTCAAAGTTCTAAGATTACAGATGTTCACCTGATTATTTTTTTAAATATTTATTTATTTATTTTTATTGCAAAGTCAGATATACAGAGAGGAGAGACAGAGAGGAAGATCTTCTGTTCGATGGTTCACTTCTCAAGTGACCACAACAGCTGATCTGCACCAATCTGAAGCCAGGAGCCAGGAACCTCCTCCAGGTCTCCCACATGGGTGCAAGGTCCCAAAGCTTTGGGCCATCCTAGACTGCTTTCCTAGGCCACAAGCAGGGAGCTGGATGGGAAGCATGGATGCCAGGATTAGAACCGACGCCCATATGGAATCCTACCGCGTTCAAGGAGAGGACTTAAGCCATCAGGCCACGGCTCCGGGCCCTGTTAATCTGATTATTACAGCTAATTATAATATAAGGGCATGAAGAAGGTTCAAAGTCCTTCCTTAAATAGCTTAAGCTGATTGCACTAGATTTCTCCATTATTTTTAAAGCATGCTACCTCTTATGAAAAGGGAAAGTAAACACGAGGAACAATGAATGGAAAGAATGTTAAGCAGTGAGGGCTGTGTGCATGTACAGAATCAGAGTGGTTGATTCTGGAATTTAAACTCCTACAAATATTTCAGTTGGCCAAAACACATCGCTAATTTCTACTGGAAACCCTACACTAGATTCCTGGACAAACTTTACTTCAAATTTCAGTCAGGAGCCAGGAGATTCACCCAGGTGTCCTGCTTGGGTGCAGGGCCCAAGCACTTGGATTGTCCTTCGCTGCTTTCCCCAGACGGTCAGCAGGAAGTGGGAATGAAAGCAGAGCAGGTGGAAGGCACCGCCCACCCAGGATTGGTGTCACAGGGTTATTTCTACCCAGTCTACGATTGTATGGCCCTGTCACAGACTTTCCCTCAGATGCATGTACTCAGTGAAATACAAAAAGAAAATGTAAGCAAAATCAAAGTCCTCTTCTGAAGCATGTCTCAGTGTGTTCTGAGCTGGGTCTGGTTATAACTGGTCACTGCGGTCAAGAAGCTGAGTGTCGTGGGAGCAGTAGCAAGTGCATATTTGAAGATCTACTTATAGAAAATTCTAAAATAAAGGATGTCTGCCTGTGATTTGAGTGACTAAGTCACTCAAAAAGAAGAAGTCTTCAGACTTGGGATAAAATACAGAAAATAATAAGCTTTTGAGACTCCATGGAATTATACTTGCACTTTAGAATTTTCTAGTAGTAAGGAAAAAAAACATATGCCTGTTTACTCAGAATAGTTTTCCAGCATACGAAGCAAGTTAAAGTTATTACAAGATAAAATACAAATAGTAATCCTTTTTACTATTAATTTCAGCATAACAACATAATGTATATATTATGGGGCATTCCCCATGAAAAGACAAAGGTGACCTTTATTTTCTCACAAGAAAGAAAAAATTTCATCAAGAGGGTAGAGACGAAGCCAATCAGAAGGCCAGAGTTGTAATCCTGTTTAGCTTACTCATAAGCAAACAAAAAGCCATCAGAAGAGTGTGTGTGGGCGGTAAATTCTTTCCATTCTCAGGACAAGGTAAAAACTCAGGAGGGTGGGAAGGCACTTTTTCTTGCTAAAGATACCTTTTGGACAGCAGCAAGCAGTTGTACACTTTTTTTTTTATTATTGTTATTAACATTGTATTATGTGATACAGTTTTATAGGCACTGGGGATTCCCCCCACCCCTCCCATACCCCTCCCCCCATGGTGGATTCCTCCACCTTGCTGCATAACCACAGTTCAAGTTCAGTTGAGATTCCTTCCTTGCAAGCATATACCTAGCATAAAGTCCAGCATCTTATTGTCCAGATAAGTTCAGTGGCCTCTTGGGGAGACCTTCAAAGAAACTCCACTTTCCCCATTCCAACAAGGATGTGATCCTAACTGCCTGCTCACCCATCTAACTGCCGGAAGACGAAGTGCTTACTGATGGCCTCTGACTTGCTTCATGTTATTGTTTGAAGACATGCTGATCTCTAACTTTTGCTTTATCTGCTTGAGACATTTCTGTTCCCAGAATTAACACATTGCCAACCAGTGACCACCCGGCTGTTCTTCATGATTTTTTGTGGATTCACTTTAACCTATAGAAAAGTGTCTTTTTTGTCTTTTGTCTTCTCCTAGGTGTACTATCCTGTGAGGGGTAGTGGGTGCCCTGCCCCATAATAAACTCTCATTTTCCTTGAAAGTTTGAAGATTCTGCATTCTGATTTACAACACTTGACATGGGAAATTTCCTAGCCAGTGTCCAAATTGGACTGCTGGTCTCAAAGCTCCAACTACAGGATTTGTGGTCTGATCATGGAGTACATGTGTCAGAACTGAAACCTCCTCAGTTGCTGAAACCTGTGCAGTGGACGACGTCCAGATGCACATGGGTGACATGACAGATCATCGACGCATGCAAAGAAAACTTCTAATACTGTAGATGGCAGAACAAATTGAACTCTGTCCTGAACAAGCCCTGCTAGCAAGCATCTGGGTGAACGGAGACTCTAAGGCGGAGTACGTCTGTCAAAGGACCTTGGAAGGATTTCCTCAACCTTGGAACAATAGAATCAACAAGAACTAAGAACCATTGAAACCACTTAGGCTGTGCTCTCACTACGTGCTCCACATTGAGGATTAAAGGATCACGTTGAGTGGCCATTCCATATCTTCAGCTGGTTCTGATGCTGGGAGCAACTCTTTCACCTTGTCTCCTCCCATCCTCAGGAGGAAAAAAAAATGTAAACAATTGTTTCATCCACTTTCCCCACTTCCTTGACCTCTCCTACCCTAATCAGTGGTTCACACAGGTATCCAACCTTCTCAACTATGTAAACATTTCAAAAGTAAAATAAAATAGTTAAAAGGAAAATTTCTAGAAATATCTCAAAGCTCTTTAGCATATTTATGTAATTTCAAGTCGTTTCCTGGGGATTGGGAAGGACTTACAGTGCCCTTGTGGCATATGAGAGGATTCTAGAATTTCAAACTTGGACATAAAATTTGGTCACTCAAACATGGAATGTCACTGGAGTTGAAGGAAATTCCGGGGCTACAGTGGGGGATATATCAGCAACTACTAGGCTGATATTGTAAGGAGCCTTCAGGCATTTGGGGCTCCCTCAAACCTACTGGTGTCCTGAGGGATATGGGAGGTCTCTGAAAAGGATGCAGGACACATGTTAGATTATGTGTTTAAAATCAAGTTCATTCATGAAAGATACATACGCAAAATGTTTCTTAGCTGTTACATACCAAAATTCATGTCTGTTTTCTTCATTGTCCCCTTTCTGAAAAAAAAGTTACTTAGGGCAATGTCAGCACGGAAATAACTCTTGTTTGATTAAAAGTTAGGCTGATGTGCCTGGTGTCTTTTACAATGACGGTTGAGAATGAACTGAAAGTCTGCTGACTGAACTTTGTATGCATATCATGAGCAAAGGTTCATGTTGAGAGTGCTAATTATGGCGATTAGGATATCTGTGTGCATTTTTTATCTTGGTTTTTAAATATTTTTGTTCATTTTAATTGGACACATTGAGTTAGATGATTTGATTTGCAGTAGTTCTAGAAGCATATCCTGAGGCAAATATTGCAATGCATATCATTGGGCTCTGTGAGGATTCAGAAAATACCATCAAGATATGAGAAATTCAGCCAAGGGAGGGATCCCAGCTTTGTCATTACTTAGTGAGCTGCTTCTGTGTGCCCTATAAGGCTGGTTTTGATTGTAAACCCCAAAAGGAGGTAGGAATAAGGGATTTCAGCTAGTCCTCTGACAGAATAAAGAGGCTGGAGTATTAGTTCATAGATAGTATTAACCCTTAAATGAGGGTTACACCTGGAAAACCTTAATCTTACCACACTTGATTGGCTGCCTGTGTGTTGAAATTGAGGTCCAATAGCCATAGAAATAATTAGGGAAAAAGATATTACATTTTTTTTCCTTTGGAAGCTCCTCTGAAATACACTCAAGTAGCAAATGAGGGGAATTAATATTTTTATTACAAACCCAACAAGGTTTGTTTTCTAATGTCTGATTATTTGATCTATTTTCATGGTCCTAAGAGGTTTGGAATTAATGAGTTCAGATATCATGAATTCCTTCAAAATCATAATTGCACATTTTGTACTGTATTGATTCTAAAATTGATTTTATTAGAATTTTGAAGCTAACTGATTTTGTATTCAATTAGCATTGAATATGTACTTTCTTGTCATCCAAACTCATTGACAGTTGGGACAGTGAAATAACAGAAGTGTTCTCTGAAAGATAAATAAGTAACTGATAGGAAAATTATAATTTTTAATTTTGGATATAATTTAATTAGTATGGAAATGTATATTCTATTTTCCATATTCAAATTTTATGTTGCTTATTTTGTTGAGCTGAAATTGTAGGTCATGCTGAAGGCTAATAGGAATGATAAGGAAGCAATTTGAATTAGTAGTCCATACTTTGGTGTTTAATTTATCGGAAACGTTCCAGAGCTACAGGTAAGGAAATAGTGCCCCATCTTACCGTGCAACTGACATATACGTGAGAGGAATTAGACCAAATCATTAGTTATTAAGAAATATTGAAAATAAGTCAAGATATCAACCATAAATATACACTAAACAAGTCAGTTGTACACACCCTGACTTCTTTCTTAGATTAAGTTCTGGTGTTTATCAGAAATGGTCAGCAAGTCATAATGACGATATTTTCTTCCTGTTTCAAAAACAGATTAAAAAGAAATTAAGATTATCACTCAAATTTCAAAGTTATGGCAGTGATTTCTGATTTGATCTTTGTTCAAGGAAAAGTTTTAAAAATCAACACATTTTGGTTAACCTGAGAAATCACAACATGAATCAAAAAACATGGCAAATACCATAGTACTAGAAGCAAGTAACACATTTTACAATATTAAATTTTGAGATGAACAGATTTTGGAATTAATCTTCAGGAATTATCCTTTATGCAAATGAGGAAAATGACACTCACTATGCCCAACTGAAACAGACTAGTAGCAGCTCCGACATTTGAGCAGAGCTACTTCTCCAAAATTTATGCACAGTGTAGCATCACTTCATTAAGAACGGCCAGAGATCCACTCTGCAGCAGCCTCCCTTCATTCTGTCTTCCACCTATGCCTGTCAATATCTCAGAATTGCCTTAACTCTGCACCGTGGGCAATCCAGCAACAGCAGCCCTGATGATAGTCCCACTGTAAATGGAGAAGAATCTGTTAAATGTGTATTAGGAGCACAGCAGGGACTGAGGCTGTCTGTGGATGTGTAGGCTCTAAGATTATAAATAAATCCCTGCATAGCACAGCAGAGCAGCAACAACACTGAACCCTCCCAGGGACCTTAACGGAAAAGCCGCAGGCATCACTAGTCGCTCCCTGACTCATTCCACTTGATAGCATTTGGCTGACAGAAAGTTGAAAAAGCTCACTGTGGAGTTCACTGAAAGTTCCTGTGACTTGGAAGGTAATGCGTGACTGCAAAACCTGAAAGAACACTCCGTGATCTTCACACTGACAATACGGAATATTTTCCAAGGGGATTGTTAATTAGAATAAATGTCAGAGATATTAATACAATATAGGAGATAATTAATCATTTACAAAATTAGTAATCAGTTTAGGGTCCTATTCACTCTTGCTTGAAATTTAGTTTAAGTATTCTAACATGATTTTTTTTGTACGTCAGTGTTATTGCCTCCCATATACCATTATTTTTTCTTAAGTGCATTAGTACAGCATTCATAGATGCTTAAATTAAAGATGTATATTATAGGCCTAATTTAATGGATTTAAGCTAGAACTAAATGCAGTTGTATTAAGAATAAAATTTTTAATTGTTATGAAAAGCTCATTGCAATATCTGATTTGAATTTTTCAACTATGTCTTAAATCATGATCATCAAATATCAGGGCATCTCTGAACAAAAGAAAGACAATTTAAAAGGGTTAGTTATTCAAAAAGCTGCAAGACAGGCTTTTTATCTAAAGTTCATTTATTGACTAAATAGAAGCCAAAGCGTTAACACTCATGTACATTTTTCCTCAGCGTAACAAACTCAGTACTTGCAAAATGGAATTAACCTTGTTAAGTTTAATTTAGGATATTATAGTAGAATGACATTAGACAAAATGAGTGAATGCATTCTGAAAATGAAAGCCAGTCTATAAATTTTACCTTTAGCTAAGTGCTTAAGATATAGATATTAAAAAAGAATAATTTTAATTGTAGAAAGCCCAGAAGTAATTCTCTTTGAGAAAACTGCTTTTCAGCAAAGTACAGCAATTGCTTTTTTGACCGATTATTTATCCTCAAATTTAGTATGTAATTGTACTTCTGAGTGTTGAATATTTGTGCTTTATGCCTCTAAATGAAACTGCGTTCAATAAATTGTCAACTTCAATCCTTGTTAAGATGAATTTGAATATGTTTATTTGAAAGCTTGTGTGACAGAGTGACCTAGAGAAAGAACGAAAAAGCAAGAGAGAGAGACGGAGAGAGAGAGAGTGTTTTAATCCAGATGCCCCCAAAACCCCGAGCTGTAGATAGGGATTCACACTGCATTACTGTCTCCCTCATGGGTAGCAGGGACCAAGTACTCGAACCATGATTCCTGCTGTCTAGATGCACCATCAGAAGGCAGATCCGAAATGCGAAGTAGCCAGAATTGCCACCAGGCACTCTTCCATGGGGTGAGTCCAATCTTTGATGCTGTTCCGACTCTATACCTCAAATGAATGTAATACACTTAATAACTTCCTGGCTTACCTTAAATTTAATATGCTTTTGCTAGCATGTGTAATGAGGAAGAAATATTAGCATATAAATGCTTTATGTTTTCTTATAAAGTTTAGAAAGGACTTTAAATATCATCAAACATTTTCCCACTTTTATAAGTGCAGTATCTGCAAATAAATTATATATATTACATAAACATGTAGCATGGAAAAAGGAAAGTTCCATTATAAACAGTATAGATAGTCTATTAAAATATGAACTTGACTTCAGGATCTCTAGTTTACTGGATCTACAATTTAGCCTCTTTTTATTTTATTATTTCCAAGCATACCGTATGTATTAGAACAATATAAATAAAATTAAAAATATAGAAATAAAAACTGATCTCTCAAAATAAAAAATAATATGAATCCAATACTTTTTTAAAAGCTTATGAAGCATCATAAAACTTGTCTAAATTTGTTCAGAGATAATTTGTATGTTTATTTGTAAAGCATGCAATGAAGTACAACTCAAAAGAAGCAATCATATTTTACATCAGTTTATTTAAGTCTAAAACAAAATAAATCCTTACTCCCTCCCTCTCAGACACTCTACTTTCTGAAAGTAGCATTCGATGGTGATTGTTGCCAAAAAAGTCTCCTAATCTAAGGCCCAGAGCTTTATAGCCTAATGGCCAAAGTTCTTATCTTGCATGCACCAGGGTTTTCTATGGGTGCTCCCTGCTTGTGGCCTGGGAAAGCAGTCAAGAACAACCTGAAGCCTTGGACCCCTGCACCCCTGTGGGAGGCCAGGAAGAAGCTCACAATTCCTGGCTTTAGATTAGCTAAACTTTGGCCCTTGCAGCCAC
This sequence comes from Ochotona curzoniae, assembly GCF_017591425.1. Lineage (NCBI taxonomy): Eukaryota > Metazoa > Chordata > Mammalia > Lagomorpha > Ochotonidae > Ochotona > Ochotona curzoniae. The sequence continues at coordinate 16,020,630 of NW_024466502.1, forward strand.
TTGAGGAATGAACCAGAGGATGGAAGATCTTTCTCTGTCTCTCCTTCTCTTTATAAATTTTTCAAATAAAAATCAGTCCATCCATCCGTCTTTAAAAAAATACGTGCCAATTATAATAATTTTTTCATCCCAACATGAATAAGGGTTAGGAGGACCTTAGACCAGTTCTATATTTGTTTCAAGTTAGTTTTTGAAGAATCTAACAAAAATATTAGTCATTATTTTAATTGTTGTTTGTATCTTGGATGTTATTGATTGTTCAGGATAGATGATAAAATTTTAACTTCTCCCAAATATACGCTGTAGACATTGTACCTGTGTCAATAAAATCTCAAATTTACTTTGCAATTCATGTTTTCTCCTCTATGAAAGACAAATATTTAAAGTAATTACAAAGAAGTGAATTAAATCAGTCCCCCATAGACGAATATCATGCTTACTCTGATATGAAGGAGTTAATATAAGCTACACAAATGTATAAGAATAAAATGAATACTTTATAATTTGATTATCATTTATAGCCCTTGTCTAAACTCCTGTGGAACAGTGGACTTTGCATTTTCTACTTATTAATTATGGACACTTGTACACTAAGTCAATGATTACAGAGTAAGTTGAAATTATGTTTTAAAAACTAAAGAAAAAAAGGACAGACTGGTGCTTGATGGAGAAAGTGAGAGAGGAAAGAAAATATTGTTACATTCTTAGAACTATATTTGTCAAATACAAGAAGCCTGTTTTTTTATTAACACAATGTTTTTAAAATGAAATAATGGAGTGTTTAATTAATTGTCTCCTGCAGAATTCTCACCTTCCTCAGTTTCTTCTCTGTTTAATTCTGGAATATCCAGACATACTTTCCAAAATGGGATGTTCCTATTCATATGTTGATATTGCCATCTTAGGAACTTTTGCATTTATAGCTTGGTGGAATGAGTGTGTATAAACATCCGTAACTAGTACGATTGTCCTAAGTTGAAGATTGTGAAGTAAAGCTGTGACACTTTTCTTCTGGCAACAGAAAATTGCTGCAATGTAAGTGCTACAAATTTACCCACGCACCTGCTAAAATACTGGACATTCTTTCAGTACTTGTCCATATTTTATGTCAATATTCTTTCTTTTAGACAAGGGTATGTACCTGTGATGAATTTGTGACAGAACTGACATTTACCCTACAATTGATTTCCCAAAGAGATATACTAAATTCTTCACACAGAAACTCATATAAGCCCCAGCTGTAGGTAACTGCCTAGGTTGCCTTGTACCTATGCAAGTGTTACACTAATGGGACAAGTGCAACCAACAGCTGGTGGATATTGGTGGGGACTCTGGGCCTAATTAAATTTGTATTAAATATGCCAGTGTCTGCCAACATAGTTGCCTATTTTTTTTTCTTAGGGGAAATCAGGAAAAGCTTGGCAGGGACACACCACCCTGATCCCCAGGTTGGCAGGAAGAGGCTGCAGATTGCCTAGGAATCGGGGTCTGAGGACATGTTTCACAGGAAAGAAATGACCAATAGGGACTTTTATGAACTGGGTCACTGCACTCATAAGTGAGTGAGGAAGCTGAGCTAGGGTGGTTTACAGAGGGGGAACTGGAAGGCATGACTGGATCAAGCCAAGGCATCTGACATATGAAAGACCTGGACTGGGCAAAGTAGCATTGTTTCCAGCCTGCCAGAAATGAGAAGCTGGGGCATGGTGGCATGCCTGGCTGGGCTTGACTACACTATCTGCTTGCAAGTGTTGGGGAAGAGATGAGCCACATTAGGCTGGGCCACACCACCTGCCAGAACATGAGAGAACCAGATGTAGGGGCAGAGTCTGTTGGGGACTTTTGAGTCAGCCTCTGTGGAATTGCCATACCTGCTGGCATGTGCAGAAGCCAGGGCTGGGAGTGGGCCTGATAGAGTTATCTTTGAGATTCTCATGTTTGTCTGCTACTTCCACTAGTGAGACCTGGAACCAGGAATTGGCCAGTCTGGGCAAGGCTAAAGCACCCATCAGCTGGAATTTAGGCTGGGTCTGTGGGTGGGCAAGGATTGTCTAGGCTGGCACACCCATTGAACATAAAGAAAACCAGAAGGGGTGTGGGTTAGCTAGGCTAGGCTGCAGCACAACCTGGCAAGTGTCAGGACTGGCTGAAGGTCCTACAAGGCTGGACCACAGTACCCCCTGGTAGGAGTAAGATTTAGGGGAGGGAGAGGGCATGGTATGGGAAGTGTGGATATTCACCTACAGGGTTAGGGCTCCCACAGTTAGGCATGAGAGTGGGGATTAGAGACAAGCCAGGATGATCAAAGGTGCAGCATCAGCTGAATCTGGGTCTGAGCTAAGATGCAGCATCCATAGGTGTGCATGGGAGTAGACGGGAGGCTTGATGGATTGGATTAAGCTGCAGCACGTACCAGCACATGCAAAAAAATGGGGCTGAGGGCAGACCTGTTGGGGGCTTTTGATGATTGTCTTGCTAGGCTGCAGCATCCGCTGGTATGCATGAAGACCAGACCTGTGGCAGATTGTGCTGGGCTAGGTCGCAGCACCCATCAGTTCACACAAAAGATGGGGCTTAGAGCAAAATTGACCAGGCAGCTGCTACCACTAGTATGTGCTTTGGGTGGTGCACATAACAGAATCTGACCCAAACCAGCTGGTGCACATAAGAGTCAAGTTTGAGATCACCCCTCGCAGGGTTTCTTGGGAGAGTCCCCAGATAGGTCACTGAGCACAAATCTTGGCCACAGGGAACATAAAATATATGTAATGTAACCTTAGAGAGCATGTATTGGGACTAGGCCTCCTCAGTTGCTTTTTCCTGTGCACAGCATACTGAAATGCACACAACATTACATCCGGCTCATCCAGGCCAGCAGAGGATGTCAACCACCTTGTCAGAGGATGGAAAGCAGAACAATTTGGACAATTCTGCTGCCCAAGCTTTGACACAAGGGTCTGGGTCTATGGATGCACACTGAGGTGTACTTGGTCAGCCAATAACTCTTGGAAAGATTTTCTCAACCCAATGAAATACAGCTGATGACATTTCAGAATTACCAAAACCACTCAGGACATTCTTCGCTGTGTCAGGGTCTCCAGGTTATCATCATGTGATTGTCCCCTAGCCTCAAGTACCACTGCAGTTTGAAAGCCAGGAGCAGTCCCCTCCTGGACCTCCCAATAGACTGGGAGACTTAAAAGAGCTGATACATTTGTCCTGCTCACCTTCCTCCACGTCTTGACCCTTCTCACTCTAAAATCAGAGGCCTACATGAAATGTATCCCTTTCAGGAATGTAAATGATATTGAAAGAAAAATAATTTAAAAAGAAACGTGTGCGGGATATTTCAAATTTTTTGATTTGGAAGATTTTCTACTGCCGTTCTGCCTAATATGTGTTACACATTCATCCTGGAATGTGGAAGCCACACCAGGACACCATATAAACAGGAAAACTAAAGCATATGCCGTTAGCTATGGGAGGGATTGTTTTCTGATATCATGGATTTTAAGTGCTAGAGCCGCATTAACTATGAACAAACTGTATACCTTAATTAAATCTGATTTTCATTACAAGTTTAAAAGTTTAGAAAAAAACAGGCAATCTATATATAGAGAGAGAGTAAGTTAAAGAAGCAGCAACAAAATTAGCAAAACCACATAAGATACTAAAATGTAGACAGGAAACCACCTTAAGAATATTCTAGGAAACAGTATGGCACAAATTTAAACTTCATTCACATCACTTCAAAAGACTAAAACATCAAAAGATATCACAGTAACTTCACACAGACAATATTTACAAACATATATAACTTCTACAAGCTACATTCCACAAAACATGTGCTTATTCAAGCTACATTCCATAACACATGCTCCTTAGACGAAATTCACCTTTCACAAAATTGAAAAATTAGAATTTTTGTGGTTTGTGCAAATTTTATAAGGGTTTTTGGGTAATTCAAAACTGGAGATAATATTAAATAATATTAAAATACAGTTTGATCAAAATCACTTTTAAAGTACTACAAAAAACGTTGACTTGAAAGTATATGAAAAGTTTGATACGAGATTTTTCTCTCCACATAAAAAATTTTAGTGAGGGGGACGACAAGATGACTCAGTTAAGTAATACTCCAGCAGGATCCCATACGGGAATCGGTCCTTATTCTGGCTGCTCCATTTCAGATCCAGCTCCCTGATTATGGCCTAGGAAAGCAGTAGAGAATGTCTTGGGACCCAACACCCGCATCAGAGACCCAGAAAAAGCTGTTTACTCTTGGTTCCCAACTTCGGATTGGTTCAGCTGTGGCCACTGTGGCCTTTCAGAGAGTGAGCCAGCAGATAGAAGATCTTGTTCTATTTCTCCTTCTCTTTGCAAATTTGACTTTTAAAAAATATATGTTGATGTAATACTCCTATTATTCTGAACTCTACAGAATATGGCATGTTCTCATTATGCTTACACGGGGTTATATAGCTATCAATTTAGTTTACAAAGGTTGACAGAGAGAATTTGCATAATGCATCTAAAGCCATCATTGTCAATTAATTCTGGCAGGCAAACCAGTCAGGTAACAAGGATGGACAGATAAGATAAAGAAGAGAAAAATCGTTTTACTTTCTCCCTGACAGGACTTATGGGTGAAATACATAATAATTCTTCTGCCAGAAAGAGGAACAAGCTAATGATTCTTCCATTTTTATCACTCTGATCATTTAAAAACTAGATATTAATTTTACTTCAAGTAAGTCAGCAAACATATTGATTCAAATATTTGAAATGCATCTTAAATAGCATATATATGCACTTTTCATATTTCTAGTTTAATATTTTGCAAACAAGTAATATGAAAGTTACCACAATAAAAGATCCATTTCAACATAAAATGATCTGGAAAGCCCAAAAGTGCTATATAGGGAACAAGAGGAGGAAAAGGACTAAAACCTCTTTATTGAATTTGATAAAACATGCTCATCGTTTGATTTTAATTAATATCAACTTTTTAGCAATTATTTAATAAAGCTGAGATTGCTTATCATATATCATTGATTTTCTTTAGCTTTATCCTCATATTCTCATATATACTTCTGTGGATTTTATCATTTGTAAGTTATTAATTTCAATTCCTGCAAAAAAAATACATCAAGAGTGGAATGACATGATTCAAGTCTTACATTTACTTCGGATATTGTCACTGGAAACAATGATGTTTTTATTTACAATCTTATTTTATTTACAGTAATTCTTTAAAATCAATTTAAAAATACAGATGAAAAGCAGAATATCATTGAGTAAAAGTATATTAAAGTACACATTTACCCTCAGAAGTTTGCTGTGATTTTTAAACAGCATGCAGAATTTTTCTATATACTTGAATTCACCAAGATTTATACCTTTACATTATCTGTTTCATATCTGAAAGTTAGATGAAAGTAAACTTTAACTATCTTGAGTATGTACAACAAAATTGGAGGCATTTTACTGACAAATTTCAAGATGTTACAAATCTACAATAATTAAAACAGGGAGGCACTAGCTAGAAAAGAAAACAAACAAACAAATATTCAAAGCAAAACAAAACAACAAAATATAAGGCAGAAGGTGAAACAGATTAGAGTCCCAAAACACACGTGTTAAACTGGTCTTGGACAAGAATTACAGAGGAAAGAATAATTCCTTTTACTAACTATATTGGGAAAGTTGTATATCCACAAGTGAAAAAATGAATGAGATCATTGTACACAAAAATGGATGGAAGACTCAAATGCAACAACACTAACATTAAATAATCTGGAAAAATGATCTAGGCAATGGTTCTTGACAACAATGCTGGAAATTATTTGCTGGACATGACACTAAAAACAGCAAATGGAACTTCAAACTCCACAGGTTCTGCACAGCAAAGGAAAGTATCAATTGAATAAAAGAGAAACCTACACAATGAAAAGAAAATGCCTGCAAACTGTATATCTGATAATGGCTTATTTTCCAAAATATATAATAGCTCTTACAACTCAATACATTGAAAAACAGATGGAAAAATCTGATAAATCAATTAAGAAATAAGAAAGAACACGCAGACATTTCCTCAATGAAAAGCTAATTCCATTTGTTCATGTGAAGGAGGTAAGTTAATCAAAGCGATGCAGTGCTTACAGTCAAGTAGTAGGATATTATACAGTTTATAATTCATAATGCAAATATCATACTAAATATATTTTAAAACAAAACAAAAAGAAACACAAACACAAAAGAACACAAAGAAATTTGGGGAGGTGTTGGATACATAGTCAGCCTTCATTGTGATGAGCTAATCATGGGTGTTATTATGTCCAATCTCAACAATTTGTACCTTATATATAAATTACATCAATGAGTCTTTAAAACAAGGCCAAGTGTTATAAAAGCGAGTACTTCTCCATGACATAGATAATAGGTACACAGATTCTCAGATTTTAATGGACAGGGAGAGGACAAGCATCACTCCAGGTGAGGTAGGGAAAATAGTGCCACCTACAGGTTGTTAGGTGGGAGGAAGATGTGCACAACAATAAAAATAAGAGCATACGTAGGTCCTGGCATAATGGTGTAATGGCTAAATCCTCACCTTGCAACTACTGGGATCTTGTATTGGTGAATTTTCAAGTCTTGACTGTACCACTTTCCATATAGATTCATGCTCATGGCCTGAGAAGGCAGTAGAGGATGACTGAAAGCCTTACATCCATGTTGGAGACCTGCAAGACACTCTTGGCTGCTTGCTTGGTACAGCCACTGTGGCCACTTGGGGAGTGAACCATCAGATGCAAGGTCTTTATCTCTCCTTCTCTCTGTAACCCTGCCTTTCAAATTAAAATAAATTTTAAATAAGAGGGATGGTATATAAATCATTGTAAAGAACATGGTTAAAAATAGAAATGCTAAGCTTTACAAATTAATCAAGTCATGTGTGCCAGATGCAGCAGCATATAACAAAAATGTATTTCAAACCTCTGTGTTGGTTACGTGATTTCTGTTCCACTACTAATTCTCTTAAGTAACTGAAGTATTTATTACCAAGTCCAAGAAATGACATGACAGAACAAATATTATTCTCTCTGGTTTTTAACAGAACATATCTGCAACTGTTCATATTTTGTGGACATAAAAGTATAGACACAAGATGATTGGAGTGCCTGAGGCTTTTGAAATTTGTTGAGATCTCATAGGACACAAGGCAAAAATTATAAGAACCAGTTTAATCAACCACTTAGAATGAGATAGTCATTTATCACCAAACACCCATAAATTCCATAAACTCCAAAAAGTAATAAAGAAATTATATCACTGAGCAGGTCAACACTGTTGCTGAACACATTTTCCCTATAATATTGGTGGAATATTTTATGACTACTTTATGGAACAATAAATTCATAATATGATTTTCTATGGTGCTTTGCACAGTGATTCTCACTGTCCTGTCAGATGGTTGATGAAAATGTGCCACATATATTTTTCAACATTTTTAAAGAGAAGAAATTCAGAAGATGTTCAGTTCATTGTGCAAATATTTGGAATTGCTGTTTTCTAAAATCCTGATTTTATTTGTATATATGCCTGACAATTTATTCCTTCTTTTATGATTAGATGGTAATGAGAACAAATTTTAAATAATTTAAAATTTTAAATAATTTTTAGTTATTAATATAATTTTCCAGTTTCTGTACTCAAACATTTGGGACCTTGCTTCTTTCTCACTGTACTCTCAACATTAATGGCATGATAAATCCCCAAAGCAGCTGTCTAACCAACGGGTGTTTATCAGTGTTCCATGTTAGCAGCTTAGGCCAGGTGCTGTGGAAAGGAGAATGCTTCTCAGACCTAAGTGATGTGCTGCCCTTCTCACCATTGCTAAAACCCAACAACCCTCCAGGCCAGAACCGGAATCAGTAGAGCCTGCAAATGTATCCCTCTAATAAAAGCCTGGATCATGCGGTACACAGCAGCCTAGATCTGCCTTGTTGAAATGTTGTTTCCACTATTCTGGTTTCATGATGTCTTGCTGCAGAAATAGAGCTTACCCGCCAGCCACCAGCTGCAGACAGGGTTCATCGGAACTACTTGTTTATTTGTGCCTGATTGTTCCTGCTGCTCCAAGGCCGTTCTCTTTGTAAAACTTGTATGGCAAAATTCTCTCCAACTGACTGCTGTGAATGAACTTCCTCCCCTTTTCTTCTGCTATCTTCTATGGTCAGAAATGTCACATATGTTCCATTTTCAGTCTCCAAATTAATAGAATATATGGAGAGCAGTATGAAGTTGAACATTTAGAGCATTTGATGATTTTGTCAAGAAATTGGAAGCATCACAAATCAATAATCTAACATTGCAGCTCCAGAACCTAGAATAACAAGTGCTAAACAAATCAGTGACAAAAATGAGGATTGGATTCAAAAAAGGTGACTTCCCTGTAGACATCTATCAAATATTTAAAGAAGAGCTAACCCCAATCCCTTTCAAATTACTCAAATAATGCAAGGGGAGGAATCACAACAACAAAGCAACCCAGTATGAAATGGGAAGATGACATTAACAGGTGTTTTTCAGAAGATGAAATAGAAATGGCCAACCTTCAAATGGAGAAATGATCAGGATCACTAGCCACCAAATAAATACAAATCAAAACTACAATGAGGACTCAACATGTCCCTAACTGGGATGGTGATCATTGAAAAATTGCAACATTTTATTTTAACCGTCTAAAAAACTTTCTCCTATCCTAATGACATTGCCTTACACTTAAAGATCACCTTAAGAAAAATCTGTCACCCTTAAACTTCCACCTTTTTCAAATAGATAACCATTTACCAGCTTTTCATTTACATGGACGTCTAATCTTAGAAATGGTTTTGATTTCCCACTATAACAATATTGTACATACTGTTTTCATTTTTTCCTCAGAAATTGTATCATTCTTGATGTTAATATAAATAGTTTTACCTAAATTCAATTATTTGTCCAAGTAACACTTTTTGTGAATCTCTCAGGGTATTTTATCTGTACAATTATGTTATAAACAATCACAAGTTATTTTCTTTCATTCTGAATGATTAGGCAGCTTCAATACAATAGTGATGGAAAATGATCAAGGTGATTTTTTTTCTTCATCCCCTATGTTTTGCCTAATTTTACAGGAAGGTTAAATCCAGTATCAGTTGTTTATGACTGTTGCCATTAGTATGATTATGTGAAAACTCAGTTTCAAATGTGATGATTTAAGTCATTCATTGCAGTTACTTTTCTTAGGAATATCTAATTTTGTATAAGTGCATTTTATTCTGTTTTTCTCTGTTGGTGTCGTGTTGGCCTAGGGTGGTTTGAAAGCTAGGATATAGAATCTTGTTAGGGTTTTGTCAAATCTATGGCAGTTGATAATGACTTTGGACTGATTTGGGAATCTATGTTTATTATGGCTTTGTTTAACTGTTTATACATGGTGAGCTGTAAGTTCCTGACCAGGCGGTGCTCCCTTTGACTTGTGCTGAGTGCTTAGAAATTCTTTCCTTACCTGAGAGCTCCCAATTCTAACCTACTCCCAGTGGTTAGTCCCTAGAATTCTTAAGCAAGTATTATTGATCTGCTGAATTAAACTCAATCTGATTAGTCACAGTCAGCAATTAACTTTTGTTAAGAAGAAAGTGAACGGTGAAAAGAAATATATTTTCTTTTGTTATGGTTATAGAAACAAAAAGAACATTAGGAGGGAAATTATAGGTAACTTCATATATTGGCTCTTCCAGTACTCATTTGTATGTTTTGGTCATTTTATTTGATTTTTATTTTAGATGTTGTCTAAGCCTTTACATTCTTTTATCATACACCAACAATTTTATTATAATTCATAATATTTGCTGATTGATCTAAAGCTATTATAACTGAGTCACAAATATAAGAATAAGGAGCACCAATATTCAAAATAGGAATGGAGAAATTGATTTGTACTTTACTTGCTCTGCCCAAGAAATGTATTTAAGGATGTATTTGTTAACGCATATGCTTATTTATTTCATGTCAAGCACTTTCAACCAACATGAAAGAGAAAAATGAATTGACATATGTTACTATTTCTGAAGCACAGCTAACAGTCTTACCAGGCTAATCCTGTATTTAATATGAGGGCCTGTTTGGGTTCTGGCTGATCAGCTTCCAATCCAGTTCTGTGTCTATGGTCTGGGCAGCTCAGTGTGGATCAAAGCCTTGTTCCCTGTACCCATGTGTGAGGACTGGAAGAAGCTCCTGACTCCTGGATTAGGAATGGCTTGGCTTCGAGGCATGAAAGGCTGATGCAAAACAACAAGCACAATTTGTATATCTAAGCTTCCATAGAGAATTGAATTATTTCCTACTCCTGAGCAATGAGAATATATTAAAAGCACTTTTTTTTCAAACAGCTGAGTCGCAAATTCTATACAAGGTGGTTTTGAGTAGGTTTAAGATGCACAGTGTTTTCTACAGTAGTTTCCAAAGGAGATCGATAATTACCCATTTCCACTTAGCCACCATTCGGAGTATCAGTCTGCTCACTATGGGAAATTTTGTGGAGAAAAAAAATCACTGTAGTTAACACCTACTAATTCGATTATGTTATTAGAGGAACATTAAGTTTCAGTTGTTGAAAGGTAACACACTGCAGAAATCCCTTGCTGAGGGTCCTTCATTCCATTCCCATGGAAACAGTAGCTTCATTGAAAATAACATGTTAAGTAGCTTTTGAAAAATAGTGTTAACAGTTTTAAGCCTCTGTTGCTGCAGGAAATTTTAAACATAACAATATAGTTCAGAAGATATGATCGCATTCCTTAAATATGTTATAACCTAGAATTCATTTGATAAATGATTCCACCACAACAACTTTTTTTTGGAAATAAATACTTAGTATTTTATGTATGTAAAATAGCATAGCAAAATTAGTAGATAAATTATAAAGAATGAAGCTATTTTGTCAACTTTAGATAAATGAATAAAGCATATTGAAGTTTATTTAAACACTAAGTCTATAATAAACAAAATTATATCAGTAAAATCAATGAGTGCAAAAATAAGTTATAAACAAAAAAAATTAAAATACTGAATCTAATAGGAAGCTATAACAAAAACTAATAAGGCAATACATTCAAAAGTATCAGAGTCAGTAAAAATAATTCTAGGTAATCATTAAAATAAAAACATGTATTTCCAGATGAACTGCTTCTTTGTAAAGTTTCAGTGATATCCCAAGTTAAAAGTTTCTTTTTTTCTCCATCCTTTTCTCAAAAGTTTCTTTCTTTTGGGCTTTAAAAATTAGTCTGATACAATTTTGTTAGGCTTCTTAGAACACAACTGTGCATGTGCAAAAGAAACATCAGGGAAAATTATTGCCTTGCACACAATCTGGGCATATACAGACGAAAGAAAACAGCTTGATGAAACAAAAGAATTTAGAGGAAGACCATAAGTTAGGTCTGCTGGTGTACAAAAACCTGCATTTCCAGAATAATATCAGTGTTAGCAGGTGGGCCTGATTTGAAAATCCTTCAGCCAGAATTCACTTTGGCAAACATCGTACATTATCTTCTCCACGGCCGAATCCATAAAGGTTTCATCAGATCAATTTTCCAGTTACTATGTAAGCAGTAACAGCCTTGCTCTTCTCTAAAGAATCATATCAGAGTCTAATTGTGCTACGTAAAAGTCCCAAAACTGACTGATGGGAGAAATTGCTATGGAACCTCATTTTTTTTTTTTCACATATTGCCTCTAAAGCAATCCAATCATTGGCATAGAATAGTGGACACAAATCAAAGAGGAAACAGCTGAAGAGCCTGTCCACCCCGAACGATTGAGTTCAGATTGAATTTGGGCCTAGGACTGCGTGATTTGTGCTGCTTCTCCTGGTTGACATACATTGTTTGTTGGGCATTTCAAAGCTATAAAAGAGAGATTACTTGATCTTGGATGTAGCCATACGTATCATTCATTTTTCACCCTCAGGAGATATCTATATATCATTATCTAAATCTATATATCTATATCTATCTATATAAATATATACCTCAGGATCTATCTATCTATCTATCTATCTATCTATCTATCTATCTATCTATCTATCTAAATAGATATCTAAATAAATAGATAGATATCTCCTGAGGTTGAGAAAAAGAATCAAAATCATCCTGAAAGCTGTCATTCAAACAATTCTAAGATTCTTATAGTTTTGCAAGGAATTGGTGACACACATCTAACTTTATCTTATCTTGTTATACTCTGAATTTGTTCAGTAAGATCACTGAATAATCTCAGAGTAAAGAAATCTTATATGAAGAATTGTGTAGAGATGACCACTTCTTTAGACAATTTGGTAAGCAAAGGAAATTGTTCTTGGTGGTGTGATCTGTTAAGCTAATATTTGGTGATTGGAAATGATCAGATCTTCTAAAAAGGAAATAATCATTAATTCTGCTGTATTTATTTTTTACTCCACATGTTGAATATAACTTTAATACTGCCCCTACATTCTACCAGGGTGAAATATAACATTTCAACACAGAACTTCTCAAGTAAATAATTCTGGGAAATCAGACTGGACTAGTATAACTAAAGCTAGGTAATTTGAATCTAAATTCTCCTAAGTCATAAAATACAGACGTTGCATATAAATAGAAGCATTAACGTGATAAGATCAGGACAGGACTTCATTGAAATATCTCTATTCTATTGGCTTATTTTAGCAGCTAAACAATTTATTATAATCTGTAATATCCAATAACAAGGAAACTCAAATGTAGCCCACTCCCTAAAGCTAACCAACATTGTTTTAATTACTAGAAGCAGTTCAGATGGGTAATTCAGTATTTTTTCCTTTTATTAAGTTTCTAGTTTTAGTTTTCCAGTTTTATAGATTGAGTATGGATCATATAAACAACTCTTAGTGAAGTTTACATTTTCTAATAGAATTATGTGTTTTCTGTTTTTTATGTACAATTTAGTATACTATACCCTATTTAGCATATTAAGAATTCGTAAGTTATATTTTTAAAATTAGATATAATGTGAAGTTAGCTTAAGATATTGTCATTAGGCTTGCTTGAGTTTATGTTCTACATGTATTCATATTGTTAGTTAAATATAGCATGCTGCTCTGAAAATTGAGGAAAAAATGGCCTGTAGTTCTTTGAATTTGTAGTTGAAGAGCTCAGATATATGAAAAGGAGATGATAAACAAATAAGCAGGAGCATCTACAGAGCATTACACAATAAATAAATACAGAAATATCTCTTACTTCATTCTCAATTTGTTTTTTTTCTAGTACCATAACTCTGTTTTACTTTTGGGAAAAGCATCTTATTTCCAAACTAGAATTTATGAATGAGGTAGTGCTAGAAAACATTGGTGTGGGTAGAGGAGAATTAACTACTTGAGGCACTACCTGGTGCCCAGCAAGCTAAACACTCTTAGGAATCCAACTCCATGCACGTTGATATGGAAATGGGCATAGTAGCTAGGGCCTTCGCTGCCAGGGTAAACACCTGCCCTGAGAGGGCCTTTTTGATCAACAGTCAGAGGGGCAAACTGTCTTGTGTTTCATCTTTTTCAAGGCTAATTACTTAGTATTTTCAAATCTTTCTCTCAATCTCTGTCTGTCTCCATTTTTCTCATTGTCTTCACTGGTAATTAAGGATTAGAGGGGTTTTTTTTTTATTATTATTCCTTCAACCCTTATGCTTACATTACCCATGTCAGATAGTTCTTCATCTCTTATGGGTGCTTCATGTTGACACTGTTTACTATTATTTGCTTTAACTACAACTAATATTTTTTTTTGAAAAGGGGAAACTTTGGTTCTCAATGTGCAAAATGTTTTTCTGTTCATAATAAATTTAACTTTTCATAGGATCTCATCTTACTCTGCTAATCTGCTGCATCAAAAATATCAGATTGGCTTATTAACATCCATGCTTTATAATTGTTAAGGTTGGGAGTCCAAAATGATGAACCAGCAGTGACTCGAGAGGACCCACTTCACATGGCTGTATCTTCTAGCTCATTCTTCAAATGGCGGAGGGACCAAAAGCTCCTATGGTTGATTTTCATTACAAGAAAGCTAATCTCATTTATGAGCCCACTGTCATGATTTAATTATCCCAATGGCTCCATTGCTTAGCATGGCCACATTAGCATTTAAGCTCTATTGCAAGAATTTGCAAGGTCATACATTTTCAGATCATTGTAGATATATAATAATTGTTGGTGTTTTTCTGAAATGAATGAAAGCAGATAGTCCATGTATACTTGAGGCTATTAAAGATCATTTTGAAAACTAAACTGCTCTGGCCATATTGTCTTTTGGCCACATATAACACATTTAGCTCTGATTATGCTTCTGTTTTGTCTTTCTTACTGTATAAGTGTACTTACTGATGAAAAGACTAGAAAAAAAATTTTGATTGATTTTTGCTTCCAAAGTAAAACTGTAGCCAGTTGGAGAGGACTAGATTTCTTCTTGGTTTTTAGTCCCAGCCATATCAAAGTAATTTCTTATTAAAGATTTATTTATTTATTTATTTATTTATTTATTTATGTTGGAAAGGCACAGTTACTGAACTAGGAGGTCAAGGAGACAGGTCTACCACTAAGTGGTTCACTGCACAACACCTGGAGGTGGGTTCCTACGAAACTGATAGGCACAAGCTTTTTTCAGGTGCAGGCTCCCAAGCCTTCCAAGGCCACTGTTAAGAGAGCTGGATAGAAAATGGAACTGTTGGGACTTGAACTGGCATCCACACCCAGAGTTTCTTTTCCAAATGGGATATTCAGCTAGCCTCTGCCATCAGAATTCCCATGTATTCAAGGTTGGTTTTGTTTTGTTTGGCTTTATGTTTTTGAATTTCTGCCAGCAGGTGTTCGAGATAACTACATGCCTTCTTTCTTTGTAAAAATCATCTTCTTTACACAATTTGATTGGAGGTTCCTCATGAAGGATCATCTCTTGTTTTCTCTTTGTGGAAGCAGTCCATATGATCTTGATCATTGCAAAGGGCAACCTGGTGATAAGAATGGCAGAATAAAAGGACCTGAAGACAATGGCAGAGCATCCTGTTTTACTCACTGTGTCTTTTCTGCTTTAATGTTCTAGCACTGCAGAAAGAAACCAATGATATTCTCTGCTCTTGTCTGTCTTGAGAAGTCAGGCAATGGGACTGAAATATTCCATTTGGCCATTTGTCCTTTCTTGTTTCCATCTGACTCCATTGGTCAACCTTCTCTAATTTGTTTGGACATCCCAATTTATCCAATTTAGACAGAAATTGTTCAAGAGAAAATGTCAATATGTTTCAGTGTCACACAAATATATGATTAAAATAAGACTGACTTGAGCAGCATAATTATTATTTTGCTTTTATAATCCCCAAAGATTCACTAAACTCCAACTCGTACATACTGTGAGCAAAGAAGGAAATGTGTGTTACTATATTTTTGGTAAAAACATAAAAACTAAAGTGTACATGTATACCCTGAGAGTGAAATAAAATTGAATTTCAATTAAAATTCTGTGATATGTTATCTGTATATAATACTAGTTATTTCAACACACTTATTTAAAATCAGTTGTTAACATTTTGAAGGGTTAACATTTTTATGTATACAATTTTTGATACAATTTATCTGTCAGTACCCTGAAGTAAAATACACTTATGATGATTATTTTATGAACTTATAACTAATTCAATCTACATTTAGGAATCTTAAGAAATGACATTTTAAAATATATTAAAAATCATATGATTAGCTATTCTACTCACAATCCCCTGGTGCAAAATCATTATTCTACTCATGTAATACAGGTGAAAACTGACAGGATTAATGCCTCAGCTAATGATATACAGAAAGACAGTTATGGAAGGGGTCAACAATCAGAATTTATTTGGAGATGTCACTTTCAAACTGCTGTTTCACATTGACCTCTGAAAGAAAATCAATTAAATAGAGCTTACTGGCTTAGAAAATGTCAATGCAATGCAGTTTAATTCATCATTAAACCTGTACTGTCTCTTTCGCTAGTGTGTTGTTTACTGTGAATAGCAATGCAGAATAAAAACCACATCTGGAGTATCGGGAGAGATTTATTTATTCCGCCATCCACTACACATTAGCTATGTGCCCATTGACACACTTTCCTATCACACTAAGCATATTTTTTAAAGATTTGAATTTATTGAATGACACTGAAGCAAAAAGCAGAAGAGATAATCATTGTATCGTACCAAATGTAGAGTGTTATTGTTACAACTTCTAGAATTATGCCAGAGAAATGAACTGCCTCAGAAAAGAAAATAGATTCAATGTACAGATGGAGCGATACAAAGAGGTGAGTGTAATTTCCAACTACAGACTAAAAGTCATGCAAACATCAATGTGTGTGTGTGTCATATGGATGGCTCATTCTTTTCTTCTGTAATTAACTCTACACTCCACAGTCCTGTTAATCCTAAGAGCACAAAATATAAGAAACACAATTCAGTCTATTTAAAAATTGGCCAAGAATTTAAAAACCATTCTCGAATACTTCTTGAATAGAATTTCAACAAACTAGAAGGCCTCATGTTAACTAGTCATTATTAAAATAATTTTAGTGAAAACGTCAACTACATGAACTGATTATTGAGTTTCTGCAAATATAATTCTAGATAATTCTTTATCAGGTTGTTTATCAGAGGTACATATAACGATGCCTCAGCTCAGCAAGGTAACATATTAAGTAGGTGGATGGTATGTGCTCTGTATGAAATCAAATTGTATATGTTAAAAACAACATCTAAGGGAGGAAATAGAGGAAAAGTCATATGGTTAAGTCCGGCGAAGGTATTCACTGCATGACTTTGTATGGCTCCATCTATGCATACCAGTAGATGTACGGTGGCCCTGGGATTATGTAAAGTATGGCCTGTGAGAAGGGCTTAATGATCCACTAAATAAAGAGTTCAAAGAAGAGAAACACACTGGGTAAGTGTGAGTATGGATAAGGACCGGAATAATAACCACACAGAAAGATTGCCATTTCTTACATGCAAGCAAATTGTAAGAATAATCACTGGGGCCCAGCCCTAGGGCTCAATGGCTGAATCCTAAATTTGTAAGCACCAGTATTATATATGGGTACTGGTTCATGTCTTAGCTGCTCAACTTCTCAACTGCTTCCCTGCTTATGGCCTAGAAAAGCAGTGGAGGATGCCCTTGGAACTCTGTACCCGCGTAGGAGACCCAGAAGAAGCTTATGGGTTCAGGCTTTAGATATCTCAACTCCAGCAATTGTGGCCACTTAGGGAATGAACTAGCAAATGGAAGATTTTTACTCTGTATCTCCTTCTCTCTGTAAACCTGCCTTTCCGATAAAAACAAACAAAAACCTGAAAAAAAAGCACTGATGATTATAACAGCAGAACATCACAAAGAATTGGTTTTGCAAAGACATAAAATAAAATTTGACAAAACTATATCTTCAACCAAGTTCCATTATATTTTGTATTTTGTTGTTTTTATTTTTAATTTAGACCCCCTAATATCAAGCGGAAATATATGTTATTTCTCTTTCCATATCCAGCTCATTTCATTCAACATGATATCCTCCAGTTTTATCCATTTTGATGTAAATGAAAGAGCCGATTGGAAACCAGGAACCTCTTCCGGGTTTGTCATGTGGGTGCAGGGTCCCAAAGTTTTCAGCCATTCTCCACTACACTCCCAGGCCACAAGCAGCAAGTTGGTTGGGAAGTGGAGCATTGCACTTCCAGCCAGGACGCAAACCTGAGATCCAGGAACTTGAAGGTGAAGGATTAGGCAATTGAACCATTTTACTGGCCCATACTGTAACATTCTTAACAATGGTAAAAAGAAAAAAAAATGGTAGAATACATGAGGCTGCAACAATTTTAGCGTTAATAACCAAATTTTTCTTTCCCTTTCCAATAAATTCTTAACATATGGAGAGAGTTCTTTTGGGTATCTCCACTTCACATAGAACAAATTCAGTTTATGCTTTTTACATTAAATTTTTCTAAGCAAATTCTTCAACATCATTCCTCATGTCATATGCGACATAATTTTATTAAAGTACCTGTGACCCTAAAAATTAAAATAAAAACTTGTGAATCATTTACCAAAAAATTTTTACTCACAAATTTTGGAAAATATTTTAACTTTGCTTTGAAGCAGCACTGTCATTAGTATCTGTATTCTACCAATGCACTTCTTCATTAAAAATTGGACAAGAATATGTTTTAAATATCATGAGAGTATTTGAAATTATTAAGAAAATTAACCCCTATGTCTATTCATTTCCACCCTTGACATCTAGTAAACAAACTGAATTTCAGCTATGGCTACATTGCATTTTTTATTCTCTATTAAATATCCCTGAATGTACTGTGTATGTTTGCTTAAAATTAAATGCACTAAAAAAGCAGAGTGTTGGACTTGTGTATGTTGCTGAAGGATGTTTGGAGACATTGTGGGCTCAATTGCATTATTGTATGCTTTTAGCTGTGTGTCATTGCCTTATGCCGCTAAAGATGTTTTATCATAACATGATTGATCAGTTTGAGATTATACCAGTTACAGTAATCATTTCACACTAGCAGAAATCCAACAATACCACCCTCAGGAGAATTCTATGAAACATCAGAGGGGTGATTGAGTGTCCCTACCATGGGGTGAGGCAGCAATGAGGTGACCAGAGACATTCTGCCGGGCTTGCCACACAGCCAGAAAGTCCTTGTAGCCTTGCCGATGGAGGAACAGTGCCCATCACAGACCCATGCCATCCGACCCAACTGCATGGCTTCCCACACTAACATTTTTAAGTCATTTAGTATGAAGGACAGTTTAGTTATTGTTCATCAATTATCCTCGTTTTCTAAGATTCCAAGAAAAAGCAGCCATATTCCTACTCTTTTAGAGTACTACAAATTTGTTATCATTCTTAGGAATCCCTCAGGCGTATTTTAATGGATACAAGTGGCTTTTTGCTTTAGGTTCACATAACAATAGTTGAATTCCGCAGAAAATCCAATTTAGCTATAATAGGTCTTTTGGAATTTCAAAACACATTCTAGGTAGTGCTGATAGCCAAGAATAAAACGAAGTCTATTTTCAGGTGATTGGTTGTTTCCGCATCTTAATGGAATAATCAAAGCAACAGCGTGAATGCTCCTGCCAACCCTGAGTGCCAGTGAGAATCACTTCGCTTAATTCTGTCACAGAGAGGCCATCGGGCTCCCTCTAAGCAGGTCCCTGCTCCTCACCTGTGACTGCAGTGTATGGCTTGATGCAAGATGGGCTTCCCATTCCAAGATCTGCAGAGATAAGAATTTCTGAGAATGATGTCTTCATGGCATGCTTCAAAACTGAAGAAATAGATTTATTCTATAAAGCATTTTTAAAATAAAAGAAAAAATACAAAAATTTAAGCACAAAAACAAACACTTTCATAATCAATGCTGTTTAGCTTGTTTTTTTTTCTTATGCTCATGATTTTATGACATGTTGAAGGATATTTCATCATTTATCTTTCTTGCCTACCTCCCAAATTTCAAGAAAAGCATTCACTTTGTTTTCAAATCACAGAAGAGCAGATATTTAAGATGAGATTCAGTATTTATATCACTCATACTTTAAGTAGTATTCCCTTTGAACTTGCTTTAGAAATGCACAATTTTGCTGTTACACTGTGAAAAAAAATCATGTGAAGGAAGTAAATTTTGATTATGGAAAAGGTTAACATTCAAGGTTTTCTGAACAAAGAGAACCTGAGCCAATTCTAATCTTAATTTTTAATATTAACTCTTGCTCATATTTTCATTTGCATTAAAATAGCACTATCAATTACATATGCATATACTAATAATTATGTTACAAATATCGCTTAAGTCACTTATTCACATTTAACAGTACAATATAAACTATATTTTTTCTATTCCTAGGCATGTAATTCAGCACATTTTTTTGAACAGATACACAATGTTTAGTAAATTATTTGACAAACTTCAAAAGAATAATTCCATTTGTTATGGTGGATTTGACAATGCTTTTAAGATGCTGTACTGTTTCTGACATACAAAAATGCTGCATACAAAAGAAATATTAATATGCTTGTATAGATAAGCTTAAAAAGAAGAAAGGGAAATAAGCAGGTGCCAAGGAAAAGAGAACTGAAAGCCTCAGTGGTAGGCTGAAATCAAAGTTGTATTGCCCTCTGGGTATGTTTTGACTGGATACAGGCTTAGAAGCTTTACTTTTAAAATTAGTATGAAGATCAGAGTCAAGGCCTCAGGACTGCTGCATGGCTACAGCTAGAGTTGATAAACTTCATCAAATAGTGAGCTGAGCTGACTGTCGTCTCTGAGAATGGAGAGCAGCCTAACATTGGTTAATTAGCTCACATGCTGCAAAGCACAAAGCATACACGGAAGCTTACTGCCAACTGTCAACTAAAAAAATCCAACCTTCGGTAAGGAGAAATTTTACGTAAAAAGAGAATAACCATAGGGAAAACACTTGGTCTTAAATGTTTGCAAATTAGCAAAGAAACTGTTCTGTTTTATAAACAAGGTTAAGGAGGGTAACCAAAAATTGTGACGAGGCTAAGAAAGTTGAAGTGAAGAATGCAATGACAGTGGGATAACTGAACAACAAATGTCCCCTTCACTGTTCATTGCTTGCATTCAAGGGGGCGGGAGGGATAGAGGCTCATGCATTAGTGATTTTTGACACCTGGATTAAGCAGTTTTTCATGGACCTGAAGGGAGGTGGTAAGCTGGATTGGTGTTTGAGCAATCACTTGCAGTTTACTCTGTGTCCATTTTCTCAGTATTTCCAGTAGGTTGAGATGAAATGTGCCCTTAGATAATTAGCAGATATAACAGGAGTCATTGCTAAATTGAATTGATTATAATAGGGTTCAAAATTGGACTGAACTCCAGGAATTTTTTTATTTGAAAGGACACACTGTAAAAGCATCAGCATTCCATATGGGTGCAGATTCTAATCCTGCTGGCTTCACTTCTGACCTAGTTCCCCGTTAACAGCCCGAAAATCACAAAGGTTGGCCCGTTTGCTTGGAAAACCTGAAGGTTTGGTAGCTAAGTTTTACATTGACAAAGTCACCATTTCCATCTGCACCAAGCTGCAGAACAAGGAACATGTGGTTGAGGCCTTAGCAGGGCCAAGTTCAAGTTCCCTGGTCACCAGAAGATCCACATTTCAAAGAAGTGGGGTTTTACTAAATTCAATGTATATGAATTTGAAGACATGGTGGCTGAGAAGCAGCTCATCCTTGAAGGGTGTCTCTTGGACAAGTGGCGAGGTCCTCACTCCTGAGAGCCCCTCTGCTCTGTGCTCTTTAATCTCCCCAATAATAAACCCTGATTGCTGTTTAAGAAAATTAGAAAAAAATAAAAGAAGAAAAGAAAATCCAGTTCACTCACAATTTCATAAAGGTCAAATTTCTGTTTTCCTTTCAAGGCATAGAGAAGATGAATGTTTCAGCTTGGGAGGGTCTTCACATATCCATCTTCAGACATTCAATGGACTGGAGAAGAGATACCTACAACAGGGAGGGCATTCCATTTTATTCTGTCCACGAGTTCAAATACTATTTTTTTTTAGTTTATTTATTTATTATTGGAAAGTCAGATATACAGAGAGAGGAAGATTTTCCCTCTGATGATTCACTCCCAAGTGGCTCCAATGGCCAGAGCTGCACTGATCCAAAGCCAGCACCCAGGAGCCAGGAGCCTCATTCTGGTCTCCCATGTGGATGCAGAGTCCTAAGGCTTTGGGCTGTCCTCAACTGCTTTCCCAGGCCTCAGGTAGTGCACGCTCTAGATGGGAAGCTAGACCACAGGGATCAGAAACAGCACTCATATTGGGATCCTGGCACATGCAAGGCATGGATTTTAGCCATGAGGTTCCCATGCTGAGCCCTAAATATCAATCTTAACCAAAACCCCAGAATGGCTCCATTGAATCCAGAACTTATAACTCAGTCCAGTCACAACTATTACATATGTATAAAATTATTCATTTTGAGACAATGTGTGACAAGTAAAATTACAAGATAGAAATACAGCAGCAACAACAACAACCATAAAAACATGGAAAAGTATTTCCTTCCTTCCTTCTTGTGAAATTCTATGTAGGGACATAGATTTTAAGTACAAATTAAATATGGAGATTTTATATGACCTATTTAATACATAGATTTTCTTTAAAAAATGATTTTGATATTCTTGCTAAATCTAATATTTTAAGGAGATACATTTAGCATATTTTTATAAACTTTTCTTTCTGATTGAACACCATGTAATAGTCAATTGGAATATTTACAATGATATACATATATATAATTTTAATATGGATTAAAATATTATTGAAATTTAATGTCATTTTATTTTTGATATTCATCTAATTTTATCACAATTTTCATCCTTAGATACACATACATATGTCTTCAAAATCTGTAAATAACTAATTAACTATTAGGATTGCAATGAAAATTAACATAAATGATTTTTTTTATTAAGAACACCTGCAAATTATGAAATATGGCTATTTTAATTTGGTATTTGTTTTATGTTTGAACATGAAATCATTATTTTTTCATAGCATTGAATTTCTTCCCAAAAACATTATCAAATAATTTAAAAAATATTGCCTGTGAATGCATCATTTATTAGTTCCTCAGTTTTCAATAGCTTTGACAAGATACTTAATTGTATTATTACATAATATATTTTTAAATCCTTATTCATTTATTTCAATGACTAAATGATACAGAGAGAGAGAAATAGAAAGAGAGAACTTCCGCCTGCTGAGTTACGCCCAAATGCCTGCAAGAGTCCACACTGTGCCAGGCTGCAGCAATCTGGCCTTCTCAGTGGGAGGATTTGGGCCACCATGCATTGCTTCTCTGGCACACTAATATGGAGATGGATTGAAAGTAGAGTAGCCAGGACTCAAACTGGTACTCTACTAAGGGTTACGGCTATTCTGTTAGGCATGTTAATTTTGCAGTACCATGGCATTCAAGTTCACCTAATATTTTAAAATAAAGTAAAAGCAAATCTTATTTATTACAAGCTTCTGGGTCACAGTTTATCTCTACACAAGTTACAACTTTGTTTGCATGTGGTTGCTATGAAGCTAGCCAAATGTTTTCAGAGAATGGGTAATTAACAAGTGGTGGAAATAACTTTTTCTCTACATATATTAATAGGATGCAATGCACTTTTTCCTACAAGTGTTGTCTAAAGCTTTTTATGCCATATTTTAGCTCTTGCTGAATAGTTGAATGCATTAAGAGTCTCAGCATTTCAGCAAGAATCTACATTAATCCCCATCAAGCATGAGTTAGACTTTTAGCAGAAACCCTGAAGGACCCTGTGCTCTTAATTACTGCTCCCGTCTTTCTGGATGGAGAACTCCCCTGGTGATGAACAACTGAACAAAAATCCATCACTGAGGAACTCTTAAAGTTTATAATCATTACCAGTGACCTTTGCATGAACTCAAGTTAAAGAATAAGTTAAGGAAAGACAGTTTAAGTATAACACTTAAGAAACCAACTTAATTAAAAGAGTAAACATTAAAATAATCAACTGGCTTGGCATAAAAAGCAATTCCTTCATGGAAATCTCTCAATACATGAAAAGGCCTCTTGTTCCTAAAATGAACTCGTTTTTTAAAGACTTGTCTTCCAGGCCAATCACAACACATTTATAGTTCCTGTAATTAGCAAAACAAAATTTAAAACTATTTTTAGGAATAAAATTTTGTTGTCAAATTATTTGCCAAATATAAAAGCAGACTGTCCTAAAGTTGCAGGACCAATTGAATAATTTAAAAATATTTTGTTTTATTTTATTTTCTTATTGGAAAGGCAAATTGATTTACAGAGAGAAGGAGAGACAATGAGAAAGATCTTCCATCCTATAGTTTACACCCCAAGTGGCTCGAGCTGCGCCAATCCAAAGCCAGGATACAGGAAATTCTTCCAGGTCTCCCACATGGGTGCAGGGTCTCGAGGCCTTGGGCCATCCTTGACTGCTTTCCCAGGCCACAAGCAGGGAGCTGGATGAGAAGGGTAGCAGCTGGGATGCAAACTGGCACCCATATTGATCCTAGCAGATGCCAGGAAAGGATTTAGACATTAGGCTATCCTGCTGGACCTCCAATTGGTTATTTTTAACTTAGTATGCATTTGAGAGATGAAAGCAGAACAAATTCTATACCCTCAGATTAATGCATTGCATATAACTTAGTCCGGACTTCAAGATGTTTGAGTCTCAAATGCTTTCCTCCAAAACAATTTTCATTGATTGCCATTCCTTCAGTGTAGTTGTAACGATGCCTATGTTGTTTGCAATATTCCAATCTTCTTCAAATTGTAGTGTAGTAAAGGTTATATTTAGGGAATCATTTTTTTGGCAGTGTTTTGTGTTATAAATCTAGCATTAGTACAGATTATGTAAATTTTAGATTTTGTTTTATTTGAAAGAGAGATAGAGAGATCCCATCCTCTCCTTCACTATCAAATTGGCCAGGACTGGGCGCAGCCACAGCCACAGCCAGGAGCTAGCAGTAAACAGGCTTGGTTTCCCATGGCAGCTGCAGAAACCCAAGTATTTAAGCCAACATTTACTGTTTTTAAGGGACACATTAGCGCTAACACAGATTGGGAAGTCAAGAGACACCCAGTGGACCACTTTGACGTAAGATACAGATATCTGAGGAACACTTTATCTTCTGTACCCAATGCTCTCCTCTACCTTATTTTGCTTTATTTTTAAGTACAAATTTATTTTTTAGAGGCAGGTATATGTTTGAGAGGGACAGATAAGGTTTTGTTAAGCTGTTGCTGTAGTCCCAAATATTCAGTTACTTCTGGCTTATAATTAAAGCCAGGGTTCCTGAGTGTCACTTATAGAAGACAGGGCATCCGATATTGGAACTGTCACTTCCTGCCATCGCATTAGAAGGATGCTGGAGTTGGAATTTCGGCCAAGATATGCACACAGACCTCTTTATATTGGGTGTGAACATCCTAAAAAGAATTTTAATTTCTGTAGAAAAACCTTCCCAGAGAGTTTCTTCCTTCTTTTCTCTCTCTCTTTCTTTCTTTCTCTCTCTCTCTCTCTTTCTTTCTTTCTTTCTTCCTCTTTCTTTCTTTCTTTCTTTCTTTCTTTCTTTCTTTCTTTCTTTCTTTCTTTCTTTCTTTCTTTCTTTCTTTCTTTCCTTCTTATTTATTTATTTATTTTTGGCCATTTACCCACTTCAGAGATGTTGGCTTAGAAGAAAATGCTGGCATGTATTCATGCTTAAACTGTAACCCAAAGCATGCATGGTGTGTTAATATACTATGGGGAAAGGTTGGTTTTCCCATCATTTTATCATGATTTAGAAGGGATTATTTTAGGTGTGGTAACAGTGGGGCCATCTGGGGCCTGTTGCAGTAGCTTAATGACTAAAGTCCTCACCTGGCATCCTCCAGGATCCCCTCTGAGCACTGGCTCATGTACTGGCTGCTCTACTTCCTGTCCAGCTCCCTGCTTCTGGCCTGGGAAGACAGTTGGGCATGGCCCAAATCCTTGGGACCCTGTACTACATGGGAGACCCAGAAGATGCTCCTGGCTCCTGGCTTTGGATGGCCTTAGCTCCAGTTGTTACAGCTGTTTGAGGAGTAAACCTGTGAGAGGAAGATTTTTCTGTCTCTCCTCTCTGTAAATCTGACTTTCTAATTAAAAAGAGAGAGAAAGTAGTGCTGTCTGAGAGTAAGGAATGTAAAGATACAGTTTGATCTTAGGTGACATATTTCCAAATTGATAAATTATTTTCCTACATATGAGAGAAGATCAAGAAAAATGTGCTTTCTGAGAATGTGACCATTTGTAGGCATTAATAGACTGTGCCTCAAAGGCCTAGCAGTACACAAGGCTGATATCTCAGGTATTCGTGGGATCCCTAGGTTTTAGTATAACTTATTCCCTTTGTTCTCAGATAAATCTTTATATTTGATTTCTCCTGGAGGAAATGAGCCAAAGCCCTGATTATAGGATAGAATCTTTGGGAAAAAAGAAACAATCTCAGGTGTATGTTCATGAAAAACTCAAGTCAGAGGCAGACAAAGGACACTGAAGTATGATCGCAGCAAATCAATCCACACTGGGTAACACTGAATCCAGTGTCAGCTGCAGTGGAAACAAAATCCAGACTCATGGTGACTAACAACTAGAATAATTCAATGCTTCGTACCAGAGACATATTGTCAAGGGAGATGCAAATCTTTGAGATGGTAAATACAATATATTTTAGCTTGAAATGTTTCCCACAATATCTACTACTTAAAAAGTTTCATAAACATAGGAGCATAAGCCAAAACTCACTAAAAACTAAAGAGAAATAAACCAGAATCAAATGGTGCTTATATGGAATTTTCGAAATGCAGGTGGACCAAGTGTTTGGGCACATGTGAGAGATCAAGAAGAAGCTCCTATTTCCTGACTTCAACTTTACCTAGCGTTGATAACTGGCACATGTGCTTGTCTGAACCAGTGCATGCAGAAGACCTCTGCCTCCAGTCCCTCCTCCCTCGTACCCTTCTTCACTCTCTTCCTTCCTTCCCATCACTCTTTCTTCCTCAATATGACTCCTTCAAATAAATACTTGTTTTAAGATGTCAGATGCATGATTATAAACATAGCCAGGAATAGGTATATGTTTCTCAATATAGAAAGATAGGATGTGGACATGTCCTATGCCATTATTTGGAAATACTTCACTGTAAATATTTCTTTTCATTTGCAAGTCAGATCTTACAGAGAGAGCAGCCAGAGATAGAAGGTCCTCCATCGGAGATTTACTCCTCAAATGGCTGCAACAGCCAGAGTTGAGTTGACCCAAAGCTTAGAAGCAGGAGCATCCTCCAGATCACCCACATGAGTACAGGAACCCAAAGGCTTGTGTCATCCTCCACTGCCTTCCCAGGCCACAGAGCGGTGAAGGCATTAACTAGCACCCTTACTGGATGTTGACGCCACAGGGTAGACCTTTACCTTGCTCTGTCACCTTGCTTGCCCTGGATATATATATATATTTTTATTTTTTTATTTGTAGTTATGTTTACACAGTTGATCAGGGTGGGAAGGATAAAGGGTTAGGGAAATGTGGGTGTGATCAATTTTTCTAAATTTTCTATTTCTTCTTCTTGTGTACATTGGAAGGGGAAACACAAGAGGAGAAGCCAAATGGAGCCTGTCAACTGCCCCAACACCCAGGGATGAGGATAACAACCCTATGTTGTGCATCGATAACAACCCAGGGACCTAGATGTGACACAAGCTCTATGTATTCTTCCCAAGTGGTTTTGCTGCTCTTGAAATCTGTGGATTTCCCTGACCCAAGGGTAACACCTTCCAATGTCCATTGGTTGAAAAAGTCTACCTTAGTCTTCATCACCCAGACATTTGCTGTCATTGCCTGACTGGGGTAGTTGTCTAATTTGTTCTGTCCTCCTACCTCTACTATGATACCATCTGTCCTCTGCAGTCCTCAAAGGTCAACCATATCCCCTATTTGCATTTGGACCCACTGTCCAATTCCCCATCCTTTTCACTGTGGAACCCCAGCTCCAACATTTGAACTCAATGATCAGAACACCAATCCTGCATATGAGACCCCAGACCTGTGCCATTGCCCCCACCTGTGCCATTGCCAAACCTCTGCAAGCCCATTCACCAAGTCCACTAAACAAACATTCCCCTGGGGCAGCCAGTGAGCTTTCCTTGGTGCCTTCAGTACCCTAGGCCATTGGTGCGGCCAGGGCTCCTCAGAGTCCCCACCTCCTGGAACTCGTGGACCCAGCACCCACTGCACAGGCAGACCCAGACACCCAGTCCAGGCAACCCAGGTCTTGTTGGACTCCCACATCCGGGGCCCTGGCATATTTTGTATGCTAAAACTTGAATAGAGTGCATCCTAAGTAAAGTTTAATTGAACAAATACTCAAAGTACAAAGCGAGAGGCAAAAAAAGAATAGCTGATTCAACGGAATTGAGTCAGTTCACTCTAAGAATGGTCTGAAAACAGTCTAGTTTATATCAAACCAGACACCTTAGAGAGTCACACCCTCCTCATCATGCCAAAAGATTGTGGATTATTTGTGGTTATAAATGAGAGCAGAGAGGTAAAACAACCTACATAGAAGAAGAGCTAAGAAGTTCTGTTAAAATTTAATGACCAGGAAAGCTTTGTTATATAGCAAGGGTTTGAGAGAAAGGTTGAATCAATGCCCAGCTAAGGAGGCAACTGCTTGTACGTTTTCTTTCAGCATTTACCTGGCTTTATGTTCAACTGAAGATAGTACAGAAAAGTATCACATTGATAACAGATGATGTGCTGTTGGCAAAAAAATAACAGCACCTTATTTGGCATCATCTATGTTTTTCACATGTTTCTGTAGTAAAATAAGCCTTTAAATGCACTTAAATATAAAAAGGTTATTTGCAGATGGCATGAATATGATTCTTTTAATGAACAATAATCTTAACTTTAAAGTCATACATTTTATATTGCCAAGTCACCCTCAAAATTGATATTTGCTATAAAACACATTTATATTTTAATAGTTTTTAAGAGTTATTACAGTCTTGATTGAAACTATTACCTACTGTGAAAATGAGAGAGATTTTTAATTAGCTTTATAGAAACTGTGTAGATGTTGAAGAATGATGAAAATCCATTTTTTTTAAATTTTTGCTTGTTTTTATTACTGCACTTTGTTTAATGGAAGTCATTATATAACTAGTTCACCTCAATTGTTTAATTTTCAAAGTACATTTTACTGAAACACTCTTAGCTAGAGAAAAAAAATCTTCTTTCAGAGTGGAAAATCCCCTCAAATCAAAATGGCAATTAAATAAAGTAGGTCAGGCTGAACCTATGCCTTAAGGGAGGGCCAGATCGAGCCTGAATCAAAACATAATGGAAAAGGAGCCAATGTGACATAAAGTCAGGCAGAGGAATGTGACATGTGCTCATAAATGTTTCATTAGAAACTTGAAAGTAAATTTCATGAGTTAATGCTTGGCTGTTTAGCCCATTAGCATTTGCTCAATCAGTGTGTTTTATATTACAGTGGTTGCATACATTGCAAAAGAACTGACATTTTCTGGCTTTTGTTTCTTTTTTCTCTTGGACTGATAGAATTACTTGCTGCTTTTTTCCCAGATGCAGCATGTTAGCTTCGGTAGTTTCTGTGATAACAGTCAGATCCTGGAGTGCACAGTTTTACTAAATCGCAGTGTTAGCCACCAGAATGAAAGAGGGGGCATTTAGCACTGGTATCTTGGTGCCCACTGATGATTAGTCTCAAGAAAAACTATTTTAATATCAGGTACCTCCTATTATTATACATGTATTCCCTTAGGTGTGAGAAATCACGGATTTTCAAGGATATGTCTCTTTCTGGAGATTTTAGAGTAAAAAGGATTTTGCTCTGAGTCATCTCACTGAGATATGTGTATAAGTCTCTCTCTCTGTCTGAATATGTGTGCTTTGTTCCCACTCCCTTTTTGCTCTGTTTACACATGCACACATGCATACACAGATCAAGACAATTTTCTGTGTCAGTTATGAACATTACTGCTCTGCATTTCAGAAAATTTGGAAACAAAATATTTTCAGGCCGTAGCCTGAAAACCTTAGCATTGTTTCACATTAAATCTGAATTCCTTGAATACGCAAATAATTTATAACACAGACTGCAATCGTATGTGCATTCTGTATTTTAAGACTTCATGTGTAAAACCTAGGTAAAGTGTCTTGTGACTTATTCACAACACTATAAAGGATTATTTTTGGGGACATAATAATATTTAGGCCAATTGGTTATAACAAAACTAGAAATATTTCACATATGCATTAATACATATCAAACTGTCAAATTATTTAAATATAAAGGCTAAAGGCCCAGCATGGTGGGCTTGCCTTGAACTCACTGATGGGCACAGGTTCTAATCCCGGCAGCCCCACTTCTCATCCAGCTCCTTGCTTGTGGCCTGGGAAAGCAATTAAGGATGGCCCAAAGCCTTGGAAACCTGCACCTGTGTGGGAAACCCAGAAGAGCTCCTGGCTCCTGACTTTGGACCGGCTCAGCTCTTGCTGTTGCAGTCACTTGGGAAGTGAATCATTGGAGACAGAAGATCTTCTTCTCTGTCTCTCCTCCTTTCTATAAATGTCTGACTTTGTAATAAAATGAAGAAAGTCCTTTTTTAAAAAGGGCTAAGATACTGTTATGAAACTATACTTTCAACTTAGCTTCTTTTTTTGAAGATTTATTTAATTTTTAAAAGAGTTAAAGAATCTCCAAACTACTTTCCGTGATGACTACAATATTTTACATTCCTACCAATACTGGGTTAGAATACCTTTTCCTCAAGTCAATTCTGTCATGATTTTTGGATGACATCCATCCTAACTGGTGTGAGATGCAACATCTTTGTGCTTTTGATGTGCATTTCTCTCTCTTTTTTTTTTTAAAGATTTGTTTTATTTTTTATTAGAAAGTCAGATATGCAGAGAGGAGGAGAAACAGAGAGGAATATTTTCAGTCCAATGATTCACTCCCCAAATGACCACAACAGCTGGAGCTGAATCAATCCAAATGCAGGAGTCAGGAGCTTCTTCCAGGTCTCCCATGAGATGCAGGCTCCCAAGGCTTTGGGCTGTTTTCGCCTGCCTTCCGTGGCCACAAGCAGGGAGCTGGATGGGAAGCGATGAAGCCGTAATTAGAAGTGGCTTTCATATGGGATCCTGGCACATGCAAGGTGAGGAGTTTAGCTGCTAGGCCACTGTGCTGACCCTTTTTTTGTACATCTCTACCATGGTTACTCATATAGAGCACATTTTATGTGTCTTTCAGCCATCTCTAATTCATCTTTTGAAGATTGCCTATCCATGCCCTTTGCCTATTTCTTCACTGGATTCTTTGTTTTGTTTTTGACATTTCTTGAGATGGATATTAATCATCCACCAGTTGCATTATTTGTAAATAATTTGTTCCCATTCTGTTGGTTTCCCTTCACTTTCTGTATGTTTTCTTTGCAGTGAGGAAATGTCTATGCTTGTTGCAATCCCAATTTGTCAGTGCCAAGCTGTTTTGATTAAAATTACCCTATATTTATATCTATGCTCTCTCTCTTTTCTTTCCGCAGAATTTCCATTACAAGCTTATTTTCAACTACCCTGTAAGAATGCATGTCTTACATTTCTCATTCTATAGTCCTTCCTAGTCAAATTCAATTCACTTGGTGACCACTAGAGGTCAAAATCTTTAGATTACTTGACTAAGTTATAGACTTTCTAAAGAAAGATGAATCAAATACCAATGATCATATAGAAGTTGGTCATTATATGCTTCGGAAAAAGAATTAGCAATATCGTTTAAAACAATAATGTTATAGGAAGTAAGCTTCTTTAAAATTTGGTTATTATTATTATTATTGTTATTTCTTACAGTTTTATAAGTACAGAGCTTCCCCCTTCTCCCTCTTTCTTCCTTTCTCATTTTCTCTTCCCTTCAACTTCCCCCACATTATTACTGTAGTATAGTACTTTAGTAACAATTATAAGTTTAAGATTCTACTGTTCAAGATTATCATGGCATCATAGCTATAGGCAATGTTAGAAAATGTATTATTCTATTGTCAAGCTACAGTTAACCGTTTCCTTTGGAGTCATCCTTTTTTTCTAAGAGTAAGGCTGCATACTACAATGTACATTGCAAATTGGAGGTCGCAATCCCTTGCTCAATTTTCAGATCTGTTTTGCAGGAAAGCATTGATCCGAGAAAGTAATGGTATTCTGTGAAGAAACATCTTTCACATTTTCTAGCAGCACGATGTTGATTCTTCCAGTACTTCTTCCAATGAAATACAATGTGAGAGCCCTGCAATAAATGAACACAAACAACAGCCTCAGTGGGTCATTCATTGAGGATGGAGATTTATTTATATATCTGGAAGCACTCAGCAATAAGAATGAAGTTGATACTGATGCCTGAGAATTCAAAATCTATGATAGCTCCTCCTATAGGAGAAAGACTTAACACAAATCATGTCCAGGCAGATGCTCTGGTTCTGTGTGCCTAGCATGCAGTAATTTACAGAATCTAAAATCAGAATTGGTGCATTGGTAATTTTAAGATAGTTCAAATCAGTTTCTCACCTGCAGAGCAACAGCCATCAAAACAAGGATGGCTAAATAAAGCAAAACTGACCTACCATCATCATGAATATATGAATGGAATAAAAATCATGATATTGCATAGCAATCGCACAAATAAGTTATAGCAATAAGATATCAAAAGATGTGTGACCCATGTTCATCATCATATTCTCATTTCATTTGCTATTCTGGCACATATAAAAACCAGATGGACACGGCAGATGAAAGTGAGATAGCACAAGTATGATCACTCAGTATTTCCAAATGCAACTTCTGTTCTGAGTATAGAATTTTTACCAGTGTCAATGAATACAAACCTGGCCATGAGTATGTGTCATTTGCTAGGAAAACGTGTTTCTCCATACCCATGATTGGGGCAAATTACATTCAATTGCATTCATATGGTACAGACATTGTCATTGTCTCTCCCTCAGGCTAGGTTCATTATTTTTCTCTCTATTATATTGTAACAATGCAGAACATAGACCATCTGGAATTTCTGTGAGTATGTCATTGACTCACTATCTCAGGCCCATCGTTAAAAAACCTGAAGAGAGAGAATGGAAAACTGATGTGGATGCCCCAGTAATATGTGGGGACTCAGAGGGGGAGGCAACCTTCCCAAAGTTTCAGGCACTTGTCATATTGGTTACATTTTTAAGGGTTAATTTAACTAGAATATTCCAGTATATCCCTCCTAAAACAAAAAATAAATTGCTATGCCTTGAAATATTGAGCAAAAATGGAGTAGCCCAGTAATTGTTAAAACATCTTGGCCTTTGGATTTGGTATATGCTACTTTGGGGATCAAGCTATTTAATCAGCCATCACAAGAATAACATTTTGAATTGAACTCAGAGTTAGGAGGACTGCACTAGATCTAACGAATTACGCAAGCAGCCAAGCAGTTTGGGCTTTGTTATCAGGAAGGGTACATATCTACATGGTAGAAAGTGCCACATAAAGGATGCAGATCTTTAACTTTCCAGAAAAACACAAAAGCTACATAACATTTACAAACAAGCCCTGGCATACTAGTGCTCTCTTGGAGAAGACAAAGTGTTGGATATTGGGAATCACATGAGCCTGTAAACAGTAACTGACCTCATGAACTGATTCAAACCAGAAAGCTAGAAGATCTTAAAGTAATCCATTAATCATTGAAATGATTTTTCCAACATCATGATAAAAATGCCTAGAGGTAATAGACAAGATGTGTCAACCACCAATGCCTGAACCCCAAATCAATCATCACTCCTATCCTGACATTTCTTCCTATCTACAGATCCTTGGACCAAGTTGTCGTGGCTAACCAAAGTTGGGTTAAAGGATGAGTAAATTTAATATGTTATACAAATGAAAAATAGCAGCTTTTTTTTTTGCTTACACACTCATTAAAGGTGTACCCAGTAACTTATCTTGTAACAACAGAGAATAGTATGGAATCATAATTGGTGGGATAGTGCTTAGTTGATTAGGTGGTCATACATACAACCAGCTATATGACCATGAATAAGGCACATTCCATTGGCCTATGAGAACACAAGACAACAACCACCATAGAAAAAAATGTGAGAAAGCCAAGGGTGACTTGATCATTTGATGTCAGAAAGCCCCACCCTTCATCATTCGTGCTGTCAGTTTAGGTACAAAGTGAATAAAGTGACAGAAATTGAGGTTATGCAAGGGATTAAAGCATGCTTTCCAAGGTTGATCTAATAGTTGTTGCTATAGAATATACTATCTACTGATGATGAATACTACTGATGAGCCCTCAGATTGTCCTATCACTTGAGAAAGTCAAATAGCTATGAAGAGGCAAATGGATTGCATTATATCTCCATTCTGAAAAAGAAAGCTATTCATCTTATGAATAACTATAAGCATGTCACATACCCTGGCTATATTTGCTATCCCAAGGCTTCACAGAGCATACTATACAAAGAATAATAATAGAGCCTTCTTTTTTGACAAGCAATCATGTCAGGGTACTAATTTTTTGCAGAAAATGGGATGAGAGAGTGGGAATTTAATGATAGCTGCAGTGATCATTTTGAACGAATAGAGCAATAACATTTAATGACATAGATCATGTGCCTACTTAAAGATGACAAACTATGATGGTGGTGAGTGCTCCATCAGAAGTATTATATACTTTAAAATAAAAGTCACCTGCTGTCTGCTGTTAAGTCTGCAATAGGTAGAATGGATCTAGGACCAAAGAAAGTAGAAATAGCAATGTCCCTACCTAGTATGGCTGCTTACAACTCATACGGAAAGTTGGTGCATCCCATTGGTAAAATCTCTGCCTCTGTGATGCCAAATATTCTTCTTTTCAGTTGCGGAATGCGAAGAAAGAAAGAAAGAAAGAAAGAAAGAAAGAAAGAAAGAAAGAAAGAAAGAAAGAAAGAAAGAAAGAAAGAAAGAAAGAAAGAAAGAAAGAAAGAAAGAAAGAAAGAGGAAGAAAGAAAGAGAGAGAAAGAAAGAGAAAAAGAAAGAGAGAGAGAGAAAGAGAAAAAGAAAGAGAGAGAGAGAAAGAAAGAAAGAGGAAGAAAGATACATCTTCAAACTTAAAGCTCTAGTCTCTCCACTTGACCATTTGTTTTTCTGCTTTATTTCAGTAGAATAAACAGGTAAAGAAAAACATAGACCATTGGCAGAGTGATTTAGGACTGATTTTTGAGGTTTTAATGCTCCCTAATGGGTTAGCAAGAATTATGTCTGGTGTTTAGGCTTACCTGAAATATTGTGTTATGTGTTTGTGTTCAGTTTAATTGCATGTAAGCCAATTCCCTTACAAATTAAGATCTGGCTTATGCCAACCAACAGATTCTTAGATCATTGAAAGTGTTATCCAGAAGAAAAGTATATTGAATAGCATTCTACCAAGAACATCTAAAAGTAGAAGCAACTAACTCAACAGATGATGCAATTGTTGCTGGCAACTTTATTCTTATTTTTATCATCCACTCTCCTTTACGTTTCTTCAGAAAAACTGACTGAAGTCAGGCTTCAGAAGGAAGGTCTTCAGCAGGTGCTGGTATGTGTCAGTCAGATGCTGTTTAGCTGGAGTAGAACAGTCTTCCTAGCTGTATACGGTTGGCTATCATCAGTTTGCACTTACCACTTTTGACTGACAGGTGTTGCCCATAATGATGTATTTACATTCCTATGTGTTTATCCACAGTTAGCAACTGAACTATTTGGAGTACAAATAACTAGAGCTCTTTCTTCAACTTAGGCTGCAGTTGAAGAAATGCTGCAGAATCTGACTTTGTAGACTAGCCCAAGTTCAAAATACAATGACGAGTACAAACTTGCTAGATCATTTTATGTTCTTGATCCTGCTTCATTTGCTAAAGTACAGTTTTGCTCTAAAAAGGATTCCTTGCATATGAATATGTAGTTAAAACTTTGACTCAAATTTGGCATGTAGGGAATCATTGCTACACAGTTTGATCTAAGTTCTTTATATTAACCTCTCTTCCATTAATATCACTGAGTTCAGTGCGTGCTGCTTCATGCTTAAATGGATGCCAAGATTTGAGTATTACCTTCCCTTTGAGCATTAAATTACTATATGATATAAGCGTCTAAAGTGGAGATTTATAGATCAAAAAATCTAAATTATTTAGCTACTTCGGTTATCAGAATGCCAACAATGACTGCACATAAAAATATATAAAATATCTGGAGAATAAGTTGAAGAAAACATATTACATATGGTGAATGCATGTAATAGATAGAAATCACAATTTTAATTGCACATTAAACACTGTGGGAACTTCCATCATATGTTTAAAATTAGTTAAACTCAGCCTGATTTGCCTAAAACAAAAATTCATCTTACAGTTAATTCGTTTCTTCTAAATGGAGTAATTTCTTCCAAATGGAGTAATTGTGGGACAAGTTCAAAGGGTGATCTGCATTTAATGTTCTATTGCTGATTCCACTTTTGCTTTGTGCACTGTTTCAAAAGTTTGATAATAAAATATTTTGCCACAAAGTGGCCAATTTATTTTTTCCTTTTTAAAGTGTATTTTTATTTTGTTTATTTAAATAACTTGATATGTGTTAAGGAGTGTGTGTGTGCATGGCTATTCATGTTTTAATGGAAAGTTTTACAAGAGTTAGCTCAACTAATGATTATTTCATGCGTTTTCCCTTTTGATCTTATTTCTCCCACTTCTGCATTTTCTGCAATGACATCTTTAATTTACATTAAAATCAAAGGTTTAATAGTTGTATTAGTCAAAAACTTAAACGAACAAACATCACAATAGCAATTGGAGTAATGCTTTGTTTCTCTATATCTCCTCTCTCTGTAAAATTTGCACTTCAAATAAAAATAAACAAATTTTAAAACAATATGGAATTTTCTAAGTTTGTTAGTTAATGATATTACAGTATGTCTTGATAATTGTGAGTTTACATAATTCCTGTGTTATTTCCCAGGGTTAATACTGCTTATGCCATATAGCCTGAAATAAAAATTATAAGAGTAACTAAATTACCTTTGTAGAAGTTATTTCATAGATTTGCAGATATCTTTTCAGGAAAGGAAATCTGCTTTATGACTAATCTTTACTCAGTACATACATTTTTTTCATTGAAAAGCTGAAAAAAAATGTAGATTTTGCATTAACTACACTCACATGTTTGGGTGCATTTCTTTAGAAAAATTAGACAAGCAGTTAGTAATCATAGTTTCAACTACAAAAAAAAAAATAGAGCTTTCCTCACCAGCTGGAATTAGTATTGGTTATCTACAACTAAACTGGTTGATTCTCCTATAACAGGAAGCATGGAGGATAATTTATTAAGAAGACACCCAGTTTCTTGATCTGTTCAGGCTCTTTCCAGGCCTGATTTTATTTCCTGTCCTTTCAGAGATAAAGGCTCATCAGTAACTTCATAGGAAATTTACGTAATCAAATTAACTGTATGGGTTTTATTTTTGTACCAAAAATAGCTTGCATTTTAATTCCATTTATCTCCAAAGTTTCTATATTAGCCTTCTGTTTTTATGGCATTGCAATAAAGAACTAGAGCATTCTACAGAATTAATTGCTTACAACACAGTTAAGGACACTACAGGTAGCATACAAAATGCTTCAGCAAGGATGCACAGGGAGTCGCAGATACTGAATAACTTGATTGCTGACCTATTTCTTTTGCAATAATGGACACTAGGTTAGACAGGTATTTGGATTACTGATACAGTAAAAGATACAAATTCTCCTTCAAACGTAATCATAGTTATATGCCATTTATACACAAGTGGAACAATTTGATCTGCCAAAATTATTCTATGAATGTTTTATTAGTGGCACAGTAAATGCAAGTAGATGTTGTATCTCAAAATACATTCACATAAGAAAATATTTCAAGAGAAATTAATTATATTAAATGTTAAACGGGATATTGAAGCTAAGAGAGTTGTTACCTTGCAACTTCAAACATATAAGAAGGAGAAGAGGTATTTTTATAATTTCAAGACTTTGGTGGAGGATTTAAGATTTGGGGAGAAACTGTACGCTATCTGAGAATTGTACAGAACAGAAACTATACTAAATATCATATATCTAGACATGTGTGTAAAATACTTCAATGCTTTTAGAATGAGATTTGTGATGACACTGTTATCTTAAATGCATGCAAATATGTATTAATAGTAAAATATCTATTGTCTGAAAGAGAAACCCAAGATTTGAGAAGTGATTTACATTAAAAAGAAGTTAAAATCCCAGTTATTGCCACAGACTTTAGATTCGTTTATTATCCCAAAGTCCCTGCATAGACTAGCCCTAAATAATCATCTTCATGAAACAATTAGGAATTTTGTACCATTTAGGAGTATAAACATAGGTTGTATGCTTCAACATGAAAGAAATGCCTTAGCTAAAAGTTAATTATACTTTATCACCAGATAAAATCATTAAAACACATTATAAAAAGTTAATCAAATAATGCTATTGAAAAGCAACTAAATGAAGAATTGCGGTCTATTGTTCCAATCTCAAGAGCAGCCAAATATGATCAACTGCAAATAACCAACCTCTACCAGGTAACTGTCACCTTTCTCACACAAAGAATTGTGCTTAGTTGAAAATAGCACCTTTTCCTTTTGGTAGTTCACTGACTCCCCGCAGTATATCTTCACCTAAAGTAGCATTTTAGAACAATTATTGACTGTAGAGATGATTATAATGTTACAAATGTGGGATTATCAGCTCAAGAGTAAACAGCAGGGGGAGAAAGGCTATTAAGCATAAATATCCTATTTCCAGAGAAGGATGGTTTACAATCAGGAAGAAAGAGGAACAAGAGAAAAAAATAAAGATTCAGTTACAAACATTTTAAAATATTTTTGCTGTTGTTAGTTTTAAAAATGAAGCCAAACCTGGAAAAATTAAGGGCAGCACCTGGCCTTCTGCCTGTCTCCCTTAACCTAAGTGCCCTTGCCTGCCTTTTGTGAAAAGGGAATTCACTGGTTTCAGGAAGTGATTCAGCTCAACTTACAAGATTCTAAGCTTCTACTTCACCAATAGAATATCACTATCAAATATTGTCCAGGAGTAATTTGTGTAGAGGAATTCCAGGTGTGAGCATAATATCAGTATGTATTCACATAACCCCTGGACCAGTTGGAGCCCACCTGGCCATCACCAATTACATAAAAAGCATGGCATCACTGACCAATTAAAGGTCCGTCTCCAGTCCATTGAACCACCAGGAAGTCAGACACAAACTGGTCATGCACCTCTCAACCCAAATGCAATGTATAATAACCCTCACCCTCACTCCCCAGGAAACCTGAGAATTGAGCACTGTATTGATAAACATTTACTTTCTTCTGCCAGCTTGATAAAAGCAATTTGCTTTCTGCACATTGGGTGAATGGGCCCAGTTTCGTTGTTGTACAATACCTCATACCAGCTTGGGATGCTGTTTATTAACAAAAGCAAAATATTCCTGCTAGAAACAAATCCGGGGCCCGGTGGCATGGCCTAGCAGCTAGAGTCCTCGCCTTGAACCTGCCGGGATCCCATATGGGTACTGGTTCTAATCCCGGCAGCCTCACTTCCCATCCAGCTCCCTGCTTGTGGCCTGGGAAAGCTGTGACTGAATTAAGGTTCAGGTTGTTAAATCCTCATCATTTAACTAGAGGTAGATTTGGTGTGTGAAGTCAGGGTGGACACAGAAGTGGATCATAGCCATGGTTCTGCAAAGAAACAGGACTGTCAGAATGTGGGTACATATTTTAGTTCTTAATCATATCATTATCTAGTACTGATTGTCTAAATAGCTAAATATTACAACTGAGTTAACGTGTACCACTAACCATCAGCATGATGCTATGCACGATGCTTCAAATTTATTCTAAATGTAATGAAACATGTTTGTGTTGTTGTTGGGCGGTAGGCTGATGAAAGATATGGTTGTAAACCAAGGGCTGAACTCCAGACCACATTTAATCACTATGGTTATCCTTCATTGTATGGAGTGATTTGGTTTACTTTAAAGGTAAAATTATACATCAAAAGATAGAAACATAGAGAGAGAGCAATTTCATTCACTGGTTCACTTCCCAAATTGTCGCCATGACCAAAATCGGTATGGATGAATCCAGGAGCCTGGAGTTGTGCTGAGATTTCCCTTTTGGTGTGGTCAGGTTCAAGTGCTTGAATCATTTCCTGCTTTCACAGGCACATTATATGGAGCAGGTTCATAAATAGGACAGCAGCAATTTGAATTAACATTGATATGAATCAGCACTGATAATGAAGAGTGGCTTAATTCACTGTGTTAACACACCAACCTCAGCAATTGGTGGTCTTCAACACAGAGGAACATATCCAAAGGACAATGAGCAAGTTAAGAAACAATTATGAGCTTGTTTACTTAAAGATGTTCCTAAGAAAAACATGAATTAAAACAGTAAACCTCCTAGTAAGGTAAAGATTTGCTATAAAGGAGATTATAACAGATTTTATCAATATATTCAAGAAAAAAAGAGATTGGATTTTGTTTTTGCTTTTCAATAGATCAAATGATATTTACACACAGAGAGAGCGAGAGAGAGGAGCAGACACATGCGTTTCAAGTTTAGGAAATAAATTTTCATGACTTCTCAATAAAATCTGATTTATTATATTATTTAATCAGTGAAGAAATGCTGAATATGTATTTCTGTTAGCTAAAATATAAAGTATATGGATATCAGGAAAACATCCGTTATATTCCAAGCCAATATATAAGATGGATCGTTGACACTGACACTAGACTTAATAGTTATGGAACACAGGGATAGAATAACAATGATGCTTCACTAAAATATATTGTGCTTCTGTGAAATTTCTATTTCTTAATGCTTTTCTAGAGCTAAAATTCTGTCTCTTTTCAAGCACGATGAACATTTTCCCTTTTCTAACTGGGTTGAAGTTATGAACTATCATCACCTCATGGTTTTAACACTTATAAAATGCTATTTAGTTCACAGAAATTATTACTTTAGTGTGAGTTATTTAGCTTATAAAACCTGTAACTCCTTGCACATAGATTGAACTATTAAGCACTCAGTGCGTTTAAGTCATTAGCTATTTAAACCATCAGATAACTATATCCCTGTGACTTACAAAATGTCTTCATTTTTTTACTTCTTAGATGTTGTTCTTTTGTATTTTAAATGTTGAGTTTTGGAGCTGCCACAGTGGTTCACCTGGTTAATCCAAATGCTGACATCTCTCGCAGGCACTGGTTCATGTCTCAGCTGTTGTTCCACATACAGTTCAGCCACCTGCTTATTGCATAAGTGAGACCCTACCTGTGAGACCTAGGAGAAGCTTCTGGCTTCCGACTGCCTCAACTCCAGCTGTTGTGGCCATTTGTGGAGTGAATCAGTGGAGGGATGACTTTTTTTGTCTTTCTCTGTCCTTGCAAATCAGCCTTTAAAAAAGCAAATGCACAAGTAAACAAATAAATAAATCGTATGCTCTACAGCATCCATTCTCATCATTTGGAATATTTTAGGTTAAAGTGCCTCAACTGATTCATTACATTTGTAAAAAGTACAGTATTTTATGAAAGAATATGTTTTGTTTCCAGATTCACACTTGCCATTCAATATCAGAATTCTAACATTTTCAGAATCATGGTACCGTAAGTAGAAAATTACATACCATACAAGCATGTGGAAATAGAAAACACAGAATATACGCAAGATACAGTGTTATCTATTAAAAAGGTTTTTTTTTAAGATTTATTTATTTTTATTGGGAGGGCAGATTTATAGAGAGGAAGAGAGACAGAGATCTCCCATCCACTGGTCCAATCTCCCATGCGGGTCCCAAGGCTTTGGGTCATCCTCAGTTGCTTTCCCAGGCCATAGGCATAGAGCTGATGGGAAGTGGATAAACCAAGACACAAACTGGCAACCAAAAGGAATCCTGGCACTTGTAAAGCAAGGAGTTAGTCACTAGGTTACTGAGCTGGGCCACTGAACTTGATATTGCTTTAAAATTCTACTGAATAAGAGCAGTGAAGGATGGTGTCCTTGTCTTTACCTATGTCTCAGGACAAACAATCTGTTTCTTCCCACTCAGCGTATTTTGCCTGTGGAATTATCACACATAGCTTTTATAATTTTGAGATAGGTTTTTTTTTTTTTTTTTCTCATGAAATGTTGACAAATGTCATCACACACTTTCTCTGGATCTATTGAAATGACCATATGTAACTTACAATTGATTTTACAATGCTGAGCCACTTCCATCTCTGGTTTAAATGGTGATTCTGTGTGAAGCATGCTCTTTTCGATGTACTATTGGATTCAGTTCTGATTTGTTTCAGAATTCTGGCATTTTCCTAATCTATCTTTATATCCTTGTGTCTGGTATTGTTGAATAGCTTGAAATGAAATTTATTTGGGTCATCATTTCCGTGCTTTATCATAAAAAATTACTCTCTTGCATTGGTCCTCAGCCATTATCAATGATTGATTTAAAACAGAACAAGTTCATTCTATCTTTGGTTCTTAGAGTGGTTCTAGATCGTTTGTTGAGTTACACTACATCTACCTGCTATTTATTCACCAGGTATTTTATTGAATTTTAGAGACTGAGAGCAACATACATTTTATTTTTCCCCACCAACAGAATTCGTAGAGATTGTTCCTGTTGCTGTATACCCTAGGTGAGGCACCACATTTTTATCAGATGTTTAAAAAGTGTTAAAAGTGGCGAAGTACACAAAACCAACTTCTTTCACAATTACAACATGATAGCACATCTGGTACCATTTACGCTGTCTTTGCCCTGCTGTTTGTTCTCAGTAGAGATCTGGGTACCAGATGTTTCCGATGCAGTTGGATAGTTACCCACAGTCTAACACCCCAAGGCACAAGAGCCAAAGCCAAAATTTACTCAACATTCCTGATGGCAGACATTCCTGGAACACCAAAATTGCCTTGAAAACAAATGCTTGCAACCTGAAACATCAAAAATCAGTTTCAGAGAAAATTTTATTCATAAAAAATATGCCAAGAAGTTTTGTGTTGCTTAGTTTATTTCTTTGGAATGTCCAATAAAATTTACTGTGAATTTTATACACTAATAACCTGTAATGTCACAAATATAACTTTTATTTATACTTAAAATGCCTAACAGAAAATGATGTTCTTGAGTCAGTATTTATATTTCCAACACATGGATCTCTGCAAAGTAAGATTGCTGCAGATATCATGAATCATATATTCCACTTTCTCTGTGACTTAAGGGTTTTATTTTAACAAATAAAATATCTGTAAGCACAAAATTGTGTACTAACTTGCATAATTCTATATTTTTATGAATTACGTTGCTTTTATTGTTGTGCTTTCATT
The DNA here is from genome assembly GCF_017591425.1 of Ochotona curzoniae. Classification (NCBI taxonomy): domain Eukaryota; kingdom Metazoa; phylum Chordata; class Mammalia; order Lagomorpha; family Ochotonidae; genus Ochotona; species Ochotona curzoniae. Next base: position 16,063,811 of record NW_024466502.1, read on the forward strand.
TCTCTCAGCTACAGTAAAATCTATAATTTTTTTTCCTAAATTCTTTTTCGTGTCCCATTTTCTACCTCATCAAAATTACCACCATGAAATACTTCTTTCTTCACGACTTCAGACCTTAAGGTCTCTCTTTGCATACAACTTATTTCCTTCTGCATGTTACCTTTAGATTATTCATAGCATGAAAGATAGAAGCAAACTAATACAATTATTATTCTTGTCCATTTGAACATCTTCAAAAAATATCATAGACTGAAAACAGCGTTTATCTGTGACAGTTCTGTAAGCTATGAAGTTCAAGACAACACTTGGAGATTGCACGTCTTGACAGCCTGCTTCATGGTTGAGATCCATACCCGCTTCCTCCACTGCTCACTAAATCTTTACTTTTGGTTCATCACCTCTATGATTCTACGACTCTTTTGTTGCCTTTGTAAGAATCTCTGTGGTTACATTGGGGCAACTACAATCAATAATCAAAGGTAATCTATAGGTCATTAAATGAAACACATCTGCAAAATCTCCTTGCTCTGACTTTTGACATATTTAATAGATTTTTAATATCCTAACAGGGGTATCTTTGAGTCACTGTTAGTTCATTTACAAAATTTAATTTTAAATTTTTATACAAAAAAGAGTATATCACATAGATAGCTGTTAAAAGTTGAATGTCAAAAAACCAAATACGCATAGTTAATTTTACATTCTACATTCATAGGAAAAAACTGTTAAAAATGTTTAAAAGATTTAATTTTATTTGAAAGGCTGATTTTACAGAAAGAAAAGGAGAGGTATAAGAAGGTCTTCCATCCCGTTTTTCACTCTGAAAAGGGCCACTACAGAGAGAGCTGAGTTGATCCCAAGTTGGCAGCCCAGGGCGAAGGGGCCGAAGGACAGAGGGCAGCCTACATTGCTTCCCCAGGCCATAAGCATGCAGCTGATTGGCAATGGAACAGCTAAGACATAACCTGGCACCCACATGGGTTTCTTGCATGGCTCAGTGCCAACCCATTGATAATTCTGCATGATTTTGTTGTACTCAGCTGCAGAGGCTTGGAGGCAGTGGGTTATGTGAGAGAGAGGGATTACACAGAATCAGGCATAATGGCAATTCTTTTTTTCCTTAAAAGCTTAAGTATTTTTTGTGTCTCTAAGAACTTAAATGTCTTTACATTTTAGAAATGAAGACGTAATTAATATTTAACACATATAGCATGATGATATTCCTTGTCTCTCCCCCTCCCTCCTCCCGGTTCTTCCTCATTCATTCCATTTTGCAACAAAATGGATGAAATTGGAAATCATTATCGTGTGTTCCCTGATCTGTGGCAACCAATACTCAGAGTATAGAGATAATGTGATCTATTTGGGAGACACAAACGTTTTGAAATTTGATCATTGTTGATAGCCTTTGTTTATAATCACAAGAAAAAGTAGTTTCTTTTTTCCTTTTTAATTTTCAACTTGCTATGTGTGGAAATTTTTATATTGGGCTGTTAAGCCTATGGTTGTGAATTGGAATGAAAGCCTGCCATTATTAAAAATTTAAAAAAAAAAAAGTAAAGAGGAAGGAAGGCAGTGAAAATTGAAAAATGAGACAAATTTTAATCTTATTTTGCAATTTGTTCTTCAACTAAATGAAGCTACCATAAAGATAATGTAATTTTTTTTGGATGATGCAATTTTTAAAACTGTGTTTGTAGGCTGTGTGTTATGGATGATATAACAAAGCCTGCTTTGTTTTCCTGACCTGATATCACTTTAGTCAGAAAAAAACAAACAGAAAAAACCTCCATTTTAATCATCCTGTTTAAATTGTTAATTTGTTAAAACACATATGGATTTTCTTGATACTAGAGCAGGGAAAACAATCTCAAAGGTTTTGTTTTTTATTTTTGTTTTTTTTTTCTAAATGATGTCTTAGAATCTATTGCTTTTCATTTGAAGATATTGTGGTCAAAGGTTTATTTACTTTTATTTGTAAATTAAAGATAGGAAGTCAGACAAAGAGGATTTTCCATGAACAAGTTCATGCTGAAAATGTTGGCAACAGTTTGGAATGATGGGGGCAAACCAGCAGCCAGCATCTCCACAGGGGCCTCCTGGATGGGTGGCTGGAATCCACACACTGGAGCCATGACCTGCGGGTGCAGGCTATCGATTAGCAATAATCTGGCTCAGCAGCAGGATCGGGCTTTAGAAAGGAATTGTGTGCCCTGAGCAGAGCCTTACACTCCTGATGCTCTACATGCAGCCCAAGAAACATTCAGCTAAGTTCATTAAAATAGCATTTACTATTTTTAGGGAAACATGACTTAAGGACTGATTATGCTCTCAAGGACTGCATACTTATAAAATTGAAGTAAGCTTGCATAGATTTTTATTAGATCTTCTGGTATACTTACTAAGCACCCACTGGGAGAATATTTAGTGTGTGGTTTTATAAGTTGTCTAAGTTCTATATGTGAAGTGGATGATCTTTACCCAGCAACTAGCAAAGGAAGAGATGTAGTTATTGCATCTTCATGCTAATTTGGGGAAAGGACTGCATCAAGTGTTGTGAATTTTAAAGCTTGGTACTTTTATGGAGGAAATTATAATTTTTAATTGTGTGACAATCTTGAGGTTGTGTGTTTGCCCTCCTGAGTCAGACTCTTCAAGAACGCCTATAGCAATATGTCTACAACCATATCTGTCATTGATCTGATGGGTAGATGTCCCCTCATGATTCACACCAGTGTGTGTTACAGTGACGCTGTCTAGACTCTGACCCCTCATGTGTGCTGTGTGTCTTGTGACTCATTCTGACGCCTCACTCCTCCCTCCCTGCTAACCCCAAATAACACCTCTGTTAGAATTGTTACTCTGTTATTCTAAAAATTTCCCTGCTCTTCACACTTGGTTCCTAAGTAGGTCCCTGAGAATCCTCTCCCAGACAAATATATAAATCTTTCTGAGGTCAATGTGCCTGGTTCTGTAGTCTTCTCATTCTTACCACTTTCATCTTTCAGGTTCTGGTTCCTCTCATTTACCTTTCTGTATTGAAGAATAAGTTTCCCTTCTTGCCTTTATATTTTGAACAATATCAGACCCCTTGCTCTGGTGTAATTATGCCCCTGTATACCAATGCAAACTTTTCTGGTTCTGGATGTACTGTCTTCCACCCTTGAGTCTTTATGTTTGCTTTTGGTTTTTCTTATCAGGAATCAGCTATCTGCCTTTCATTAGCTCTTATGTTGGATACCAGTATAATTCTTCTCAAAATTCTAGTCTCAGGAAGTCCATTTGTTCTCTACCTAGAATTACTCTTTCCTCTGCCTCTCTGGCAAGTTCATTAACAACTCTCTTAGCAGGGGTCCTATTATAAGGTTTGATAAGAATTTCCCTATTATTTAGTTACTCAGTCTCTTTACTTCACTGATCGCTACTCAAAATAAATTGAAATTTCTCTTTTGAAAAATACATCTAATTTTTTTTTTAAGATTTATTTTTATTATTTTTTTATTGGAAAGGCGGATATACAGAGAGGAGAGACAGAGAGGAAGATCTTCCGTCCGATGATTCACTCCCCAAGTGAGCTCAACGGCTGATGCTATGCTGGTCCAAAGCCAGGAGCCTCTTCCGGGTCTCCCACGTGGGTGCAGGGTCCCAAAACTTTGGGCCGTCCTCGACTGCTTTCCCAGGCCACAGGCAGGGAGCTGGAAGGGTAGCGGGGCTGCCGGGATAGAACCGGCGCCCATATGGGATCCCGGGCCTGCAAGGCGAGGACCTTAACCACTTGTGCCACCGCGCTGGGCCCAATACATCTAATTTTAACCACTAACTTCAGTGACGTATCCCAACAGCAAAATGGAGCAGAGTAAAATCAGCCTGAGTATGCATTCACAATCTTACCACTTTTTTGCTAAGCAAGGAATTCCCTTGGTATTCCAGAATGCATCATTCCTTGGCATTACTGAATCCAACAATAAGACATCTGGAGATTTCTGTCGGCTTCAGTTATTCATTGCAGATGCTTTCAGAGTAAGAAAAAAGGGAAAAAATATTCTGGTCGACCCCTTTTATCCATCCTTTCAATTTCACATTTAAGAATGTATACTAGAAATTAATTTTGGAACAAAGAAGGATGAATGGAAATCTGAAACTCTTGGAATTAGAGATAAAATATGTTTACTTCTCATGTTTTTGTTTATTTTTTACTATGGTAAAAATTTGAAAAAAATCTTGATTAGCTTTCTCACCTTGGTTTTTCCTATCTTGTTTATTTCCTCCTCTTTTCATTTATTCTGAAAACATTCTGAGATATGTGACTGAGTCTCAGGCAGTTAGAGTTTTTACACTCTGGATTAATGCAAGTCCTCATTGAGGAGTAATTGAAATCTAATGATTTTGTTGCTTGTTGATTTGCAATAGTCATTTATTTTATGAATCAAGTAGTCAATTCTTAGAAGCAGAGCAAAACAGTTTATAAATTCCTGCTATTATTGTCTTCACAAAGAAACAATGCAGCAAATTTTAGAAATAAAAACTATGTATTAGTTACTAATGTTTATAGAATGTGTATAAAGGTTATAACCTTAGTTAGGAATATGATTAACATGACTCGTGTGCCTATAACAAGTAATGGTCAACTGAGGCCTCCACGGCCATCGAAGCAGTGCAGTAGGTTGACACTTTGTTTGCCCAACAAACTTAAAGAAGAAATGAAGACTTATTCAATACCACCAAAGAAGTGAGGGAGATCAGAAATGCCGTTTGAGCTTAAACCGCATAAAATACCAATGAAATAACTTTTAAGAGATGGTGGATTAGGTCATCTTTTCTAATTGCTTTTACTTAAAGGAAAAGAAAAGCTTCAGATATTTTGATTAAAGAAGGTAGTTCTGCAACTTGGAGCACTAGGCCTGCTCCTAAACTCCCAGGAATCTTTAGAATCCCATCCTCCTGGAGGAAGTGGAAACGCACAGCACCCATCTCCGTGACTTCATGTCAAAGGCTTGCATCCCAAATCTATGAGGAATTGCTTAGTACTGGGCTGTAAAACTGACACAAGATTTTTTTTTTTTTAATCTACAACGCAAACAATGAAGAAAAGATTAATCACAAATCTTCTGGATCACTTGGTTTCAGGAAACAAAATTCAGGACTTATAGTCAGGAGTATGCCCATCAAAAGTTTAGCATGACTGAAGAAAGTTTGCTATTATCTTGGTCTCTCCTAATAACTAATCCGTGCACCTAATAATAGGACAAATATACAGAAAATACAATTTTTGATTTTCCTGCTGCTCTTTGGTGACCTGAAATACACCTCATGGATGTGGGAGAATTCATCTGCTGGTGACTAATACAAAGGACAGTCTAAATGCTTTATCAGAGAGTGATAATATGCTGGCTTCCACACCCACTGCTTCCATTGCAAACTTCACTCACACGCAGTAAACTTTAGAATAATCACAGCTCGTTGCAAACATGAGAGCGCATCATCATCCTTAGCGATTTGTTTTACAAATATTTAAAACTAAGTTTGGAATAATATGCTGTTTCTGAAGCAAAGCTGTTACAGGTATTACAGACTTTTTTTTTCTTTTTGTCTTTTTGTTTTCAGATATTCATTTTAAATTTAATTTTCCAAGAATAAGAGAGAACATTAGGTATTTATGGTTGTATTTGCTGCTTATTCCACTCAACATGATGCCTCATTTTACATAATATTTATGTAAATGATAGAATTTTATTCTTTTTAATAGCTGAAAATGGTCCTTTCTATGTGTCTATATATTTACACACACACTTCATTCCATCTGCTGATGGATATCAATATTGATTCCATATTTTGGCTGCTGCGAACACTGCTGTTATACACATGGCGATACAGATTCTTTTACACAGCATGTCTGTGTCTTTGGATGTATACCCAATAGTGGGATGCTGAATCACCAGGCAGGTATCCTTGCAGCATTTTTCAAGTAATACTGTTTTCAATGTGTCCGTATTCACACCCAGAGCACATGACAAAACAATATTTGGCCATATCTAGAAATTCTGATAATTTAATCTCACAATGAATATACTTCCCCTTCAGAGATGAGAATGAGTTAAAGAGATAAAGAAGGATTTCTGAGTACTGGATACATAGCCACAATATCTTCAACTGATTAAATTTTCATCTCTTTTTGTTTTAGCAAATTCAAAAATTGTACTTGGATTTTAAGATACAAATTTGAAAATCTTATACTTTTGACATATCTGGTTCAGTTCTTAGGATAAACTGGATCTGAATATAATCACAAATCAAGACTCATTGAAGAGTGAAGAAAATTGACATACTCTTAAAAGATAGTTACCTAAACTGAGGTTTTAATGGATTTCCAATTAATGCAAAACAGATTCGTCAGGCAGTGGAACAGTTACTGTCTCTACTAAATAGAATGGCAAAACTGAGTTTGAAGCTTGTGTTTCTTTTATTATCTAACTGTAGTGATCCTACATGTTGTCATTAAACTGTAAGATCGCAGTCTGCCCACCGATGACTTCCACAGGAGAAATCAACAGTTGGTGAGTTCAAACTCTGTCATGCTCACCACCCTTAAACTACAACAGCTTTATTTAAAACTTTTTATGACAATCACATAGACTCCAGACTCCTGATGTATGTCTTATGATACAATTGAAAAAAAATTCATTTGTTTTGTTTAGCAACTGTTCTAATGTTGTGAGAAAGTGTATCCCACTCCAGAGTCCCTCTTTATCTACACAACACAAATATTATGAAAGCCAGTACTTGAGCCTTTACAGCTTTACCTTCAGTAGATGTTTTCTTCCAGGTGACCAGAAATGATTTTTTTTAACTGGCAGTCTTACGACTGTACCTCTTTTTCTGTTATACTTTTATTATTCGACGTTAGATTCAATCTCATTTCTTTTAAGCCTAGAGCATTAATCAAAATCAAAAGGGCATAATTTGAAGAATTGGTATTTGTGATTTGTCTTGCATTTGTATTTCTATTAACCACAAAGCAATTTATAACAATAAAAATTGGGCCTGGCACAGTAATCTAATCGCTAAAATCCTTATCTGTCACGCACCAGAATCCTATACGGTTAGCTGCACTTCCTGATTGCTCCACTTCCCATCCAGTTCCCCGCCTGTGGCCTGGGAAGCAGTAGAGGATGGCCCAGAGTCTTGGGACCCTGCACCTGTGTGGGAGACTCAGAAGAAATTCCTGGCTCCTGGCTTCAGTTCAGCTTATCTCCAGCTGTTGCGGCCACTTGGGGAGTGAACTAACAGTTGGAAGATTTTTCTCTCTGTTACTCCTTTCTGTAAATCTGGCTTTCCAATAAAAATTAATAAATCTTTTAAGAGTCAAAACAACAAAAATTAATGTGAATTATGAACTAGATCAACTACTCAAGAGAAAAATATATACTTACATTTTAGTATATATAAACTTTTGACATTAGTTGAGTATTGTTTTGAGTATGTAGATTTTTGATATTGCTAGTGAATTTTGTCATATTTCAAAATGAGTTTGTTCACATAATGTGATTTATTTTTTTTTAATATGTCACAAATCTTGAGATGTGTTTTATTACATTAATCATACAACAACCATGAGGGATTACTATTGTAATAATGAGTCTCCTTCTCTAGAGACTTAACACACAGTAATGATTTAAATTTTTAGTTGATGTTGAATAATTTTTAAAACAAGAACTAGGATTTGAATTGAGTCTTCCTCCACAGATAGAACTTAGTGTGAGACAGCCTCTTAAATTATGAAGCAGTCAACATTGCTGTGAAAGTCGCTGCATTACACTGTTACATCTACCACTTACCAGATGCAAATATGCTATCTAATGCAATTCTTTCTGATGTCTTGTATTTTAACAAAAGAGAAAAGTGAACTCCAAGAGGCTATATTAATGTTCTACTCAGTGCAAATTTACTATTTTGCTGATAAATACCTGTACATAGATACTATTTAAGGGGATATTTTGGTGCCTTTTTTTTAATACTTACAGGGTATATGAATTCATGAAATATGAAAATGGTTCCACTGCTTCATGTAAATATGCAAGAACCTAAAAGTCCACTTTCCATAAATTTTTGAGGATAATGAGATATATTGACTCAATAAGAGAGATGAAGAAATAATGAGTTATTTCAGAACCCTTTAAATTATTGTATTTAATAATTTTTTTAAATATTAAAATTGCATATAAGGAGATAAATGTCATGGCCTATCAGACTAAGCCACTGAGTGAGACACCTGCAGTGAATTTTGTCATGTTTGGCATTGAGTCCCGCCTCTGCTTCCCCAACAGTGACAGCTCAAAACCGGTCAACCGGCCCATGCAAGGGAGGGATCCAAATGCAACTGCTCCATCTAAACCACACATTGGCTTAAGCACAGCTGTTTGGGACATTTGTAGAGTGAGTCGGTACAGAGAATATCAGTCTAGTTAACTGTCTATCTGTCTCTCATCTATCTATCTCTTATAACTTTGGCTTTCACATATACAAAACACTTTAAAAATAAAGCTTCCATGTTTAAAAATTCAAACTATCACCAACATGTATCTCAATGCATTGGCATACATTGAACACACTGATCCCAGCCAGGTTGTGAACCACTCTATTTTGTGCACCTCGGAACTTCTTTCTTGACTTGCCTTAGTTGCTTTCTCTTGCATTTTCTCTAAGGCAACCTTGTAATGACATCTGTTTCCAAGCATATGGTATTCCTGAGTTTGAGATTTATACAAGTCAGAGAATGTAGACTCTTAAATTTCGCAGGATTAGCTAACTTATTTGGGGAAATTGATTTGCATGGATTTTACAGCTGTGTGCCATTTCCTATTTCATTATGTATCCATTTTACTGTTGATGGACATTTCAGATGATATTTATTTGCTGGGGATTAGGAAGAATGTAACAAAAGTCCTCAATCGCAGCCTTTAATGGATATTTACACCCATTTCTGTCAGATATTTACCCTCTCATAACTTAGAAAATGGCAGTTTGCATCAAGTTGTAAATTTTGATTCTTTCCAGCACAGTATGTGGAGTTTATACTCACCAAGTTACTACTGAAGGTCTTTTCCATACCAAAACTATTCAAGTGACGAGCAGTGTCTATTGGTTAAATGAACCAATATATTATTGTTAGCATACTTGTTTACTTCTTCCTTCTTTGACTATCCAAGTTTCTTGTTCAATTTTTCAATTTTCTGACTTTGTTGTTAACCAATTTTCATTTTTTGAATGCCAACCTTTCATCAAGTGAGTGTTGTTCAAGTTTACCACAATTGGTAACACCCGTATTTCCACCCTCTGATTCGAATGAACATTTTTGAGTCATGCTGTTCACCCAGTGATGAAGTAAATGTGGAATCTACACAGATGTTTTCATGAATGACTTCTCTAATAAGTGTTCTGACTTTGACATTTCCAGCTTACATAAGAGAATTACTCACTCACTGCCCAAAGTAGTTCAATTTCTTGACTGTAATTGAGAAATCTCAAGGCTTTAAATTGCAACTCATAAAATCCAAATTGAAAAGCAAGTCCTTCAAATGAATGCCTATATTTAGTAATCCCCTTTACTTGGAAGATTACAGCTTCTCATATGTCGGTGGCTCTAGTTAACTTTTTGTAAAAAAAAAAAAAGAAATAAATAAATAAAAAAGACTCAAGGGTAATTTATGCACACAGTACCAGTGTAATACATTTTCATTACTCTGTTGGTTTGCTAGTACTACACACTTTCTATGCCCACGGGTATTTATCTAACATAGATGTCATTACAAACTGGGGAATGTGTATTGCTTAGTTTCACAGGAGGCTAGGCCTTACCAATTTCTCTTAGCTTAGTTCTAACACTTCCGAGAGATGTATTAAAAAGTGTGCCCTGTTTCATATTTCTACTAAGGAGCTGATATTTTGTGCATTTTTATGGAATATGTGATAGCATTCTGAAACATATTTCTTTGTAACCTCTCTTTTGCACAAAACAAATGATTATCAACTCAGTGTTCCATTCAGGTATCAATAATCTGCGTTTTCTGCTTTTCATGGTAACTATATTGCTATGAGAAGATGCACACTCTGTTACTGCATGAGATGGTGTGTGTGTGTGTGTGTGTGTGTGTGTGTGTGTGTGTAAATGTGCATTTGTATGTAAGATATAGATATGTATCTTTCAGGGGTGGAAATACTCAATTTGAACAAATTACTCTTCAACAATGTTTAGAAAAACACTAAACGGAACTCTGAACTGTCTTTTTACATTTTGTGTCAGAGAACAGCTTTAATTAATATGTGCAGGCTAAAACACACACATGCAAACATTTAAATTCTTTTCTCCATAATCAAATTAATGCTAATGTTACTGGAAATAAATCTAAATGTCATTTAGAAATTCTTATTTTAACACTAAAATCTCATTTCTGTCGTTATTCAAAACACAGTTTCTCACACTGAAACACTTATTTTAAAATTTGCAGCTAGAAATCTCCAACTCACTGCTGTACTTCCCACGTCGTCACAATACTGCAGCCTGACTCATGATGAAACCAGGAGAGACTTTCCATATTTCCACATGCTCAGCAGGGTCAGAGGCATCTGTGACTAAGCAGGAAGATGGGTTTCAAAGTACAATTAGGGGGATTTGGATCGAGACACTCGAGTGTGGGATGCCTCCACCAGAATGTCCATTTCACACTGATATATTTTAAAGGAATATTAGTGAATAATTTAGAGCAAACTATATTGGACCCAGTGCAGTGGCCTACAGGCTAAAGTCCTCGCCTTGCATGCACACTGGGATCCCATATGGGTGCTGGTTCTAATCCCAGCTCCCTGCTTCCCACCCAGCTCCCTGCTTGTAGCCTGGGAAAGCAGTCGAGGATGGCCCAAAGCTTTGGGACACTTCAGTCACGTGGGAGACCAGGAAGAGCTCCTGGCTCCTGTCTTTGGATTGGCTCAGCTTCAGCTGCTATGGTCACTTGGAGAGTGAATCAGCAGACAGAAGGTCTTCCTTTCTGTCTCTCCCACAACTTTCTCAGAACAATGTAAAAAAATGGATTTAGCCTAATTTACAAATATGAGTAATTATTTACTTTCAATAAAATCAATATTAAAATAAGATATAGATTAACCATGTCACTGTTGAAATTTCTGTATTCTTTGCTCTGCAGAAAAATTAATAATTAATTTTGAGTGAATAAATGAAAGTATTAACAATAAAATTTGGTTTAATTATCTACCACTCATATCTCATTGAATAGATAGCATTTTCCAAACACAAATACTTTTCAAACTACAAATACAAAGTGATAATTTTTTCTGTATCAGTGGTTATTGAGATAAGTGAATTTTAATATATTTTCATATGAAATTTCATTATTTCCTGGATTTATATTTATTATACAAAATTTGTTGGTAGGAGTTTGGAAGTCTGGTATGATCATAATGTAGAAAAACATTGTAAAGAGCAATCAAAAGCCAGGAGCCAGGAGCTTCTTCTGGTTCCCCCCATGCAGGCACAGGGTCCCAAGGCTTTGGGCCATCCTCCACTGCCTTCCCAGGCCACAACAGGGAGCTAGAAGGGAATTGGAGCAGCCAGGATGCAAACTGGCGCCCATTTGGGACCCCAGCACATGCAGGGCAAAGATTTAGCCACTAGGCTATCAAGCTGGTCCCAATGGCTTCTTGAAGAGTGAGTTTTTTTTTTTTTTTTCTGGTGCCAAAGTACAAATTTAATCAAGCCGCTGACCGCACCTCCAGCAGGAAGACAGGGAGACGGAGGATCCTGCGACTCTTCTGAGCCATCAAGAGCCACTGTGGTGTCAGCGAACACCAGCTACCAAAGCACAGATTCAGCACAGGATCTCTCTGCTGTTGGAAAGAAGTCCTGGGCAAGAAGACAGCAGGGGTGGGGTCGTGGGGGAGATGCTGGGGCTTGTGAGCCACCCTCCCTGGACCTGCGCTGGCTCCTGTTGTCAGGGGATACACACATTAGGACGGGACCCCTTGCCCCTCCACCCTGACCCTGTGTAGGTCCCAGCATTTATGTACAAACTAGCTCAGTGCACACACATCTGGAAGAAGTCTTCAAAGGCGTCAAGGGGTTAGAGAAAGTGCAAAGTCCACAGATCAGAGGTACTGGCAGATCTTAAATAATTAGCAAATTCCTGTCTTGTAGTTGCTCACCAGCTTTGTGTCTGAGTCCTCCCTGCCCCAAGAAGGCTCAGGCCCAGACCTGGCTGAATCTATCCAGAGGAGGCTGTGCAGGGATGAAAGTTCTTTCTGTCCTTCCTTTTCCCTGTGAATCTCCCTTGGCAATGACAATAGCTATGTCTAAAAATAATAGCAAGTTAAAAATAAAGAAAAAGAGAATGAAAAGAAACAATACAGCCCAAATATGTTTGGTGAACTTTTTGAAATCTCTAAGTGTATTAAACCAACATTTTGAGCCCCTGATGAAGATAATGTTGAATTCACAAGATATTTTTTGGAACATTAATTCTTAAAAAGGTAAAATGCATCAGTGATGTCAGGTGTAAGAATAGAAAGAGAAGTTCTGATTTTACTTTAACAAGACAGTAATAAGAGAGGACATGCTGGGTCCAGAGCCATTGCATACCGGTTGAAGTCTTCTGCAATGCTTCTGTTTGAATCCCAGTTGCTCCACTTTCAGTCCAGCTCCTTGCTAATGTGCCTTGGAAAGCAGTGAAATACGGCCCAGGTTCTGAGGTTGCTGCACACAAATGGCACACCTGGAAGAAGCTCCCACTCCTTACCTAGGACCAGTCCAGCTATTTCTGATGACAAGTTATTTTGTGAAGCACATACTTCATCATTCTAATAATTAATATTAAGATTGAAAAATGTAAGCAGCACAAATTGAGACAGGAACTTTGGCATAATTTTGGTGACTGTGTCTATTGTCATCTTCATGTATTAATATCCATATATAACTGTTCATGCATTTATAGGCTTAACCATTACAAAATATATACATGTTAATAATATTTCTATGCACGATCCTTTTTAACCTAGCAAGATTTTATCACACCTCTGTCAAAACCTACAGGTCTAATTCAGTTGATTTTATTTTTAGAAAGTGTTTGTTTATTTATTTGAAAGTGGGAGTCAAAGAGACAGACAGAGAGAGGGTAGAAACAGAGAAACAGAAAGAGCAGCGATAGAGAGAAACTGTATCATCTGGAAGCCAGGAACTTCATCTGAGTCTCCCATCTGGGCGTCAGAGACCCAGGGGAATGTGGTGTAACTCTTCCTTTCTGAGGCCTTGTGGGATGTGAGTGTGTCACATGTATTAGTTCTACCTGCTCTGCCACAACGCTAACCTCTAGTTTCTTCTAAATATTCAAATAATATTTCAAAATATATGTGTCATAATCACCACCCAATATACATCCACGCTTTTCCAGTGTTTGGAAACTGAAATGTCAACAAATTCACCTCAATAGTTCAAGCTGTTGACACCACAGCCAACAAATTTATACTGTTTTCTGAATATCATGTATTGAAATGATGGTTTATTGATATTTATTCCTCAATTTCAAGTTTACTCTTTCCTGTACATAGACACACAAGCGCACACATGGAAGCCTGCACTGAATCATACATGTAAACTTTTATCACTGAGTTTGACTCACAGAGGTTCAAAAGTATTCCAAAGTTTTAATAAAAATAAAGAATGCAGATACACATGCATCATTCACATTATTGCGTCTCCTTGCACTAATAAGTTCTAGTAAACAAAACTGGATGCAGAGGAAAAGCTGCTTCTTTATAAAGCATGTCATAAACTGTTTTTAGTGATTGAAAAATGCATATGACTTTAGATTGACAGGAGTTTATTTGGCACACAAAATTTTAAACTAAAACAAGTAAATATTTAAATATCTGAAATATAATTATGTAATATTCAGATTTAAAATCACTTACATGTGTCTTGTATTCGTACCTTGCACTCATGCTGTGCTATTTTCGTTTTAACTGCATTACAGTACTAGTCGCTAGGTTTATTACATACAGATTTTAATCTAAGTCAATTCTAATAAGGATTGCTTCCTCATCCCTTCGCTGCCATTCACTGTTGAATTATCCTGCTGAGGAGTCCCTGTTGCCTCATTCACAGGCATTTTAAATTATGAAAGACCAGTTTAAATTACCCAGAACATTCTGAAAGTGATGTCTGAACTCAATTTTATGATAATATTAAAATGAAAGTCATTTCTGCTTCAACGGTTTGAAGTTTACACCTGTTTATTAAAATAGTAAGCTTAAGCAGTGATTAAAAAAAATCTTATGAATGATAACTCCGCTTACCCCTTAAATGCATGACTCTGTTTGTCATCTCCGAAGACAAGCGCATCTGAATTTTTTTGTACTGGTTACTGCTGAGCTTGTTTGGATATTATTTATGTTTGTAATGTAGCGTACATCCCTACTTGACATTTTTTTTTTAACCAGTGAGAAAATTGGAATTCACTAATTCAGAAAAACCTCCTGCCCAAGTAGTCAGCCTTTAAGAGAGAAAGACCTGAGAAAATGATCAAAGTGGAATATTTTAGTGCAATTTTATAGGGAAAAAAAATAAAACAGGATAGTAGCTAACAAGAGACTGCAGGGTAGGGGCAAAAATGCATTAAAGGACAGGAGTCTGTAATCTGGTCCAGCTTGATCAAAACAAAGTCATCAGAAAGGTGTAATTGGTAACTTCTTTGTGCTACCTTGATAAGCCTGATCACAGACACTGTCTCCTTGCTTCCTCGTGAAATGAGACCTGCACTTAGTTGGCCAAAGCAGCTTTTGCTCAGACAAGCACTCTGTTCCCTATTAAGGAGAATCTCCTGTTCCTTCCTATACATGCAATTTGTTGTTAAAATATATAATATAATTAAATACCCAGGTGATTGTAATATCCTCCAGCAAAAAAATTAATTTTAAGCAGCAAAATACGAATATTCTATGTTGAAGCTTAAGAGATTTTCACATTATAGACATTATTTAATTGCTATTGCTTCATTCTAATTGCTTAATTCCTTTTTTTCCATTTATTTTTGATATATTACCCAGAAAAATACACAGGAAATGCTTGGGGCTTACTTACTTAAACTAATTTATCTCTCTATTTATTTACTTAAAAAGCATAATTAGAGAGAGAGAGTGACATAGACAGTGATTGTTTTAAAATTTATTTGCTCCCTCTCCAAATGCTCATGACAGGTTAAAAGAAACAAACAACAACAAAACAACAAAAATTCACGGATTTGGGAAATCAATCCAGATGCCTTGTGGGTGGCAGTGACCCATGCATTTGAACCATAGCTTGCTTGTTCTCCAGTAACATTTTATCAGAGAGCTATACCAGAAAAGTGGAGATTCAAACCAAGCAACGCTGCTATGGGATCTGGGTATCTCCAACAAAATCTTAACCACCTCTACACTGAGTCTTCATAATGTTTTCAGTGTTTTCTTCTATGTATCTTTCTCGCAACAGAATGAATATAAAACTCTGAGCCGATTGTCAGGTCATGGAAATCTGGTGGAACTGGTAAATGATCTCAGTGAAATTCCAGGACAGATTTTACAAAAGAAATGAAAATACAGTAATTTTATAATAGTAAACTTGCTGAAAATATATCAATGTTGTTTAAAATAAATAAAATTTGAATATAAAGGTATGAATTTATCCAAGGACACATGAGAACTCTATAATTAAAATGATAAATCATTGAAGATAAGAATTAAAGAAGACATACAATAAAGGAAATAAATCAATGTTACAGGATTAGAGAAAATTAACATGACTGAAATGTCTATTTTCTTACAGTGATCTACAAATTCAATGAATTCAAAATAGCAAGTAACATCTTATGTAGAAACAGTAAAAGGATAATAAACTCCAAAATGTACTAGAAAATATCCCAATGCGAATGCAACTCTGAGAAAATGAAAAAAACAATCCAGAAGCCTCAAAAATGGCTGACTTCAGAATAAATTCAAGCTATGGTAATTGCAACAGTGGGGTATTGGCATAAAATCTGAAACACAGACCAGTGAGAGAACAGTGACTTCTGAAATTGATCCATATATATGCTGTTAACATGTTGAAACATTTATTGGAAATGATTTTCTTAGGAATGATGTTAGGAAATTTCTTTATGCTTGCCTCATACAATCACTTTAGGCATCATAACATAATGGTGTTAAATTATCTTCCCGTGATGCTGGCATTTGATTTGGGTGCCTTCTAGAATGCCAGCTGCTCCACCTCTGAGCTAGCTTACTGGTAATGCTCCTGAGAAAGCAGTGGAAGTTTGCCCACATGCTTTGGATCTCTGCACCAGGTGAGAGATCTAGATGAAGGGTCAAGCTCCCAACATTGGCTCATCCCAGTGACCCTCACTGAGCGATGTGGGGAGTAAACCAGTAAATGGAAGATTCTTCCTCTCTGTATGTGTGTCTTGCATTAAGTATTTATTGATCTCACAAAGGATTAATACACAAAAGTATGCAAAATGAAAGAATGCAAAGTGAAAAACACAAGTGACTGTGGATAAATGACAGTAGAAGCAGTGTTAACAGAGTATGTGTAACAACATGAAAAATGGTAAAGAAAGGCATTGGATAAATGTTCTAGTGGAACATCTCAAAGACCTAGAAAGACAGCAACAAATCGAACCTAAAGTTAATTGGAGCAAAAAATAGTTACAACTAGATGAAAATAGCACAAAATTAAAATCAGGAGAGATTTTTTTTTAAAAAAGGCAGTGATTTGTAGACTTTTGTGTTTAAAAAAAAACAAAGGAAAACAAAACTCATGCAACATTGGCCCAATGAATCATAAAAGAGAGGGAGAGAAAGAGAGACTAAAATTCATAAAATCAGAGTTAAAAGGGGTTGTTATAACAGATACGAAAGAAATGAAATAAATCATCAGGAATTACTCTGAGCAGGTCAATTATAATCAAAACAGCTAAATAGTAGGACAAGAAAAGACATTCCGAACAGAACAGATTAGAAAACCTACAAATTAATCGCTACAGTTACAACTGACTAACCTTTGAAAAATGAATTTAAATTAATACTGGTAAAAGGAACAATCTTCAACAAGTGGTACTGTAAGAGTTGGATCTGTGAATGCAGCAGGCTGAAACAAGATTCCAACCTAGTACCTCAGACAAACATCCACTAACAATGCAACAAACATCCAATTATATGATCTAAAACTATCAGGTTACTAGAAGAAAATATCACGGAAATTAAAAACACGTATTTATTTTTATTTGAAAGGCAGATTTTATAGAGATGGCAGGAGAGACACAAAGACATCTCTCCCATCTGCTCATTCAATCCCCAATTGGTCACAACTTACTACAGCTGAGCTAAGCTAAAGGCATGAACCTGGAGATTACTCCTTTTTCTTTCACGTGGGTGCAGGTGCCCAAGGACTTGGACCATCCCCCTCTGCTTTCCCAGGCTGTAAGCAGAGAGCTGGAACAGAAGTGGAGCAGCTGGTACCCAAAACGGTATCTGTAAGGCATGCTGATGCCACAAGAAGACAATTAGCTTCCTGCAGCATCATGCTGGCCTTACATCATGGACACATTCTGACGACATGGGTATAAGAAAGATTTCTTGGACATGACTGCAGAAGCACAGGGAATAGAAACAAAAAATACAAATAGGACTATTTCAAGTGAAAAAGGGTTCTGCCCTGTAGAGAAAACACTAAACAAAGTGAAGTGGAATAATACAGAATCTAAGAAAATACTCGCAAAGTATGAAACAAAATTGTAAAGCAATGAGTGGATATTTTGTAGTCTGATTGGTATTTTTAGCATTTGGTGATATTCTTGAGGAAGTGTGGTCTTTGTATTTATTACTTGTTGACTATTAAGGATTCATTATAGAGTGGAATGAAATAATGTTTTGCAGGAGGCAGGTTCAAAGGAATAGAAGGATGTGGGAAATACGGGTATCTCAACATACCTATTTCTTGCAACTATATGGAATCTGTTCTATTTTAATAATTTTATTAGACATAGCTCATTAACAGCTGTTCTCCAAAATGCCTAACAGTAGACTTGTAGTAATTTGCTTTCATCTGATGTTAATTTTGAAAAATAAAAAAATAATAATTTGCCTATACAAACTAAAATATTTAAAATTTTTTATTAGCATAGGTGAGTATAGAAAAATATGATAGACTGTCTCATTCCATTTCCTGTGTTAAAAATCAGTCAGTATTATTCTGTGTCTTTTTTTTTTAAATTTAGAGAAATAGATCACCAGAAAAAAAAAAAAACAGGAGCTCTGCACTAATTTACTGACTAGTAAAAATATCTTAATAATCAGATAATTTCCCTTTCTACAAGATAAATTATCATAATTCCCAAATTTCAGTGCCAAAGTATAGCCATAATTTTGAGGGGAATAACTGGCAATTCCCTCTCTCTCTTACTCTCTTTTTTTTAACTTTAATATGGACTTCGTTGTTAGACAATCCTAGAGTCCAGTAATACTTTATATTTTAGGATTAATTTGCTATTCACGTTAGAAAATATTAGAAATCTTTTATTTCACCAGTTGTTGTGTAGCAAATTACTACTTTAATTAAATGATTTGATGTCATGATTACAGGGTATGATGTAACAAACTTCAGAAATAATTATGAACACTACTTTTAAGTTTTAAGACACATGAATGGTATCAGTGCTGGGGCTCAGTGAATCCAGTATGACGGTCTACACAAAGTAATGTACACACATTTATTTTCTTTAAGGCAATATTGTTTCTTTTACAAGTTAGGTACATAGTCAATTGACAGTTGACAAGTGTGAAAAAAAAAAAAAAAAACAGAAATCTGACATTTCCTTTTTGCATCATGTCTCAGAATCCTTGGGAGAAAAATCTGAATCAACAAAATAAAATCTGTTCTTAAAACAGTTGTTAAGAGGAACCAAACATTTTACTTTTGTTTTCTTTCCTACTCCCACAATAACTTTGGTGGCTAATTCCATGCACATTGAATCTTTACATGGCCTGGGCTAGAAAAATCAGTTCTCATTTTTCCGAAGATAGATCAAATTTTCAGATAAAGATAAACTGGAATGGTGACAGAATTTTTGACAGAATATTCAAAATGGGCAGAGATGAAAGTCATGTAGCAAAGTGGATATATTAACCTAAGAAATTCATGGAGAATCAATTCATGTGGTTTGGGAATAACATGAATTATGAATGAGAATTCTTTTCATTTGATCTAGCAGTAATCAACACAACCGCTCACCCAATGGATTTGCTCGAGAGAAGTATGATCTAATCAATGGAAATGTGTTTCAGGTTTTGGAGATTATGTTTCTTTCTTAATGTTAGTGCCTTCAAGAAGGTCCTATCCTATAAAATGCAAAACTTGTCCAAACATTTGAATCATCTACTTTGCTTTTGGAAACATCTGAACTATTTTGAAATATTTGTGTGGGGCCCGGCGCGGTGGCGCAAGTGGTTAAAGGTCCTCGCCTTGCACGCCCGGGATCCCATATGGGCGCCGGTTCTAATCCCGGCAGCCCCGCTTCCCTTCCAGCTCCCTGCTTGTGGCCTGGGAAAGCAGTCGAGGACAGCCCAAAGCTTTGGGAACCTGCACCCGCGTGGGAGACCCGGAAGAGGCTCCTGGCTTCGGATCAGCATAGCATCGGCCCGTTGCGCTCACTTGGGGAGTGAATCATCGGACGGAAGATCTTCCTCTCTGTCTCTCCTCTCTGTATATCCGCCTTTCCAATGAAAAAATAATAAAAATAAATCTTTAAAAAAAAAAAAAAGAAATATTTGTGTGTGTGAGTCTGATGATGGTAGTGGTTTAATAGGAATAATACTTTGAATCCTTTAACATCAACACACCGTTTTCCGCTATAATTTACAATGGTATTTGTACTTTCTTTTGAACCCTCAGCTCATCTGGAAAATTGCAGTGTAGCCATCTTGACTGCTATCTGCCTCAGTACCATCCCTTATGGTTATACTCTATTATTTAGCTAGGGATTGTTCCCAGAGGGGAGAGAAGTCTGCCATCTATATTCACTGGGTTCGTACCTCTTAAATTACATGTATTTTGTAAGATTAGATATAATAAATGCTGCATTAAATTTATACAGTGATCACATGCATTAAGCAATGATTAATCACCTTTGTGGGTTTTCTGTACATGTAAAAACTGTGTACATATTGTATTCATGACGCAATAACTGACAATATTTCATTTAAGAAGGAAGTATAGTTATTTTAACAATCAATGCTTTTGACCTTCAGGTTACAGACTTTTTAAAATTATCATTGCATACACACATCAAGTCATTCTATTCTTGGCACATTCAGAACCATTTATTGAGTATCTGATGTGCTGTAATTACTAACTTTTGACATATTAGAAAATAAAATACAGCTTCTGTTGAAGCAAAACAATGACAATGCAAATAAATTGAACTTCATAAATAGTTGCTCCTCTCAGAATGTCTAAATGGATACCTAATTTGATCATATTCAAGTCCTTTATAAAATGGCATAACAGTCAGTACATTATACAGAGGATCAGAAAGAAAAAAATGAAGGTTAAAGGTATTCAAAACAAATTAGAAGTAGAATACAGGACAATGTTGTGAGAAGTTGTGAAAAAGGCAAGTATAACTGCATTAGACACTGGATATTGTACAAGACAATAATTTTAAAGGCATTGAGAAAATGTGTATTTACTAAATTAGCAGTCCAATCAGTAAATGTTCTAATTTATTTAACATTAAACAATCTTAATATACTTGGAAACACACATATCTGTGTGTGTGTATATATATGTATATATAGTTATCCAATGTATATTAGTTACCTATCCGTATTGATATTTTAAGGCTAGGTTTATCAAAATGGCATATTTTCCATAAAACGGAAATAGTGGGGCCTGGTCCAATGGCTCAATTGCTAAATAACAGAATCTTCACTTTATTAAGCTTCAAGATCGCATACGGGAACCTGTTTGTGTACCAGCTGCTCCACTCCTCAACCACCTCCCTGCTTATGAGGAGTGAACCAACAGATTAAAGATCTTTCTCTCAGTCTGTCATTTTCTTCATAAATCCAATCTGATTTCCAAAAAAAAATAGATGAATCTTCAAAACAGCAATTAATACTTTACACAAAGACCCAAGCAACACTGTACTTGAAAAAATAAGAGAAAATTATATCCTACCCTGTAGGTCTAATTATTTTCACAGCGGAACTTGTATCACATAAAAGGATTTATTTACAATGATATATGGCATCTTAGCTGCTAGAAGTGGTTTCATAACTCACCTCAGAAGTATTTACCTGTCAGATACAATGTCTCACAAATATTCATTTTCATTTTAAAGGCCTTGGCCTTGAACTAAAATGAATTATCATCGAGGGACCTCTCGCAGTGCAGCACATACCCTGAAGATTTGCCTGAGCATACTGGAGAGCATTCTAAAAAATAACACCTGTTCACTGTTTTGGGGGGATGCGGGCTGAGGTCTCGTGGCTGACAGGTCAATCCTAATCCAACTCTGCATCTGTCTAGACAGCAGTGAGGCTGGAGATCCATCTTCTAGAAAGCTGATGGGAAATGTCATACACTGTGACCTTGCGCTGAATAAGTCAAGGAGCCTTGAAATTTACCAACTTTAATTTGTTCCATGACAATAAATGTATTCGTCTGTGTATTGAATGAAAGCATAGGAAAATTTTAAGTGTGGCAAGATAAAAAGCCCAGCACATGCAAACATGCCGATAAGATGCTCAGGAAGGTAGAAGATGATTATTTTGCACTAGGCTCATATATATGTTGTACACAATGACAATAATGTCTCATAAAATTTTGTATTTCTGAAAAAAATTAAATTAGCCATTTTGGTGGCAACATTGCTGGTAAATTGTATTTGACATAATTTTTTTTTGAAATTGAACAATTATATGTGTTTGTTTCTTTTTTGTAAAAATTATTGTTATTTATTTGAAAGAGAGAGAAAAAGAGAGAGGGCACTTCTACCTGTTATTTCCCTGTCCAAATGGCCATTAATAGCCCGGGCTGGGCGTGTCTGGAGCCAGGATCCAAGAACTCAGCCCTGGTTTCCCACAGAATGGCAAGCACGCTGGGCTCAATCAGCTGCCTTCCCAGGTGCAGTAACAGGGTGCCAGGATCTGAAGCAGAACAGCTACAGCTTAAACTGTTACTCAGCTGGCATTCTGAGAGTGGTCGCCAGGGTTGTGCCAGGGTCGCAATCTAAAAGTAGCAAACTACTGGCACAGACTTAGGGTTTAAAATTGTTTTGTTATTTTGATTTGCCCACTTACAGAGAATAGCTTGGGACAAGCATTTGACCAAGTGGTGAGGTTGCCCTGTGGCTGCAGCATCCCTCTTCCATGGCCTGGTCCGAGCTTTGGTCCGAGCTTTCCGGCTTTAGACCCAGCTACCTGCTAATACAAATCCTGGGATGCAGTGGAATTTGTTCTCATCATTTAGCAGGGAGAACTCTGTAAAAGATAATTCTCATCCATCTCTCTCTCTCTCTGTGTATCTGTTATTAAAACAAAATAAAAATAAATAAATTAACTAATTAAACAAAGCATGAAGAAGGTAGCTCAGCTAATTAAGGCTACAGAATGAAAGAAAATATACGATATGTTTTCAATTAAACATGAATTCATTTTTTCTAATGAAAAGTTGTCTGTTTCACTCTTGTACAGTAAATTTTAAGTAGTCACACCACATTAAAACCCTGTCTGGTTTATTATGCTTCACAGTTTAGATGACAAAGATTTACAACAAAGTTTGACAAAAGAGCGTATTTGCTGAAAAACTGACCCACACTTCCTTTCCTTTTTGCATTTGCCCCTGTCAGACATCATTAAAATTTTTAAGCTGACAGTCAAGTTTTATTTTGACAGCTGCAATGTTTTATAGATTAGTCGATCTTTGTGGGAGTGTCTTTCTCCTGAAAAAAAAAAATAAACTAAATGCATTTTAAAAAACTAACTCATGATTCAAATGCAAAGTGAATTTTGTTTTAATTATTTATAAATATGGAATACTTGTGGTGTTCATAAATATTAATTAGTAAGAGTAATATTTAAAAATTCTATTTGTATAACTGTTTCCTGAACTATCTTTTTCTCCCCTGAAAAATAAGAATACGAATAAAGTAGCTCAAATTTAAATACATTCTATCAGTGTTTATAAGTGTTCTAAATTTTTTTGGATGGATTCAGATTAAATTTTAAACTTCATAAGGGATTTTCTCTCCCAGCAAATCACTGAGCAACTTATATTAACTAACATTGCAATTACAGAAGCATTTTATTTTTCTTTCAACGACAGAGTTCCAGAAAAAAGGGAAAAATCTTACATTTGCTGGTTCCCTTCCCAAATGACCACAGCGGCCCAAGCAGGACCGATCCATAGCCAAGAGCCAGGAACTCCTTCCTGTTCTCCCACGTGAGTGAAGGGATCCAACAATTTGAGCCATCCCCCACTGCTTTCCCAGGCTGTAAGCAGGGAGGAGGTTGAGAAGGGCAGCCCTAAAACACAAACCACACCTAACTGATTTGCCAGCACCACAAGCAAAGGTTTAGCCTACAAAGTCACAGCACTTATCTGAAAGGATGAAATTTGAAATAATAAATCAAAAACAATTTGAATGTTCAATCACAAACTCCCGGAGGTGAACAGGTAACACTGCTCTTCTCATCTGCCAAAGGAATATTGATGATACTTCCGTGTAGAAATAATGGGCGTCCATTCACCCGTGCTAAACAGCAGGCAGTTCTTCACCCACACGAAAGCACACATTCTGATCGTATAGAAAACTTTCTCATTTCTTAGTCACCAAACAACACATTATGTATAATCTTGATAGCATGCCATCTATTCAATGCTGAAGAAATGCCAATTACTATTCATTCTCTAGAAACTGCTTGCAATTTTTTCCATGATTATGACCATAAAAAAAAAAAAAATGCCATGCTTTTCGGAAATGTCTTGATTGCCATAATCTGTGAGTGGGGAGCAGGGTTGAAGGGGGGGGTGGCATGTAATTAAGAATGAAACAAGGCTCAGAGACAAGATGAATTTTAAAGCAGGCGCGGGAAGGAGTTCTCCCAGCAAGCACGGGAGATTGTAGCAAGTGTCTCAGCTTTGCCCGGTAGTTTTTATTCTTGGGAAAGCGTCATCGGATTACTGTTCGTAAATCTTCAGATCCCTCAGGAGATTACTGCAGGACCAAAGAGAGGTGAGAGGTAGAATGCTCTTCCACAGGCAACGTTTACCCTCGCTGTCTAGACACTGTCCAAGTCCCAGGATCCCACTTTCTCCACCACCGACTTTATGGCACTGGGTTTGGCTTTGTGAATCGCAGTCTGCCATGCACTTCACCCCTGAAAACTCTCATCTCAAGACTGCTAGTTCACTTTCTTCTTGTCCCATCTCAAGCTGCATATCCCTCCTCGCCCAACGCACTGCTCCCCTCTTCCCCCGCCCTCGCCCCTCTTTGGTGGCCTTCAGCTTTACATCTCTCAGAAGAGCATAACTGATTTTCTTTTTGACCAGAAGCAAAATTGTCAATGTGAGGTTTGGGAGGCATTAATATCAAACACAAGGTGCTGTAGAATCTAAGAAAACACTATCTTTTCTTGGGAAGTCAGAGAGTGAAAGTTTGAGCCTACTGTATACGGCTGCTTTGGGATGGAAAAGATAAGCTGCTTGTCCTAACACAAGGAAGTTCAATATTTGTCCGTCTATTGCTGACAATGTGGATGTCAGGAAAGCTTGGAAAAAATTATCCATGTTACTGCAGAGAAATAAATTTCAGTTCACATGATTACCAAAGTTTATGTCAGATACTTTAGATACAGCATAGGTTGTGTCAGTCATGACCAATGATATTACAAAAAATACATAATTTACAATCATCTGCAATTCTTAAAGCTCAGTTGTTCATACTGTGATTGAGATAAATCTAACAAACATTGGGGAATTTTCTTTCTATGTTTTGGCATTAAGATCAAAAAAGGTGGTTTTTTGTTTGTTTTTTATTTGTTTTATTTTGTTTTCTCAGTTGCCAGTTTTAGAACGCTGTAAATCCAACGTTGTTAGCAGCACAGGGTCCCTCTGGGTGCATCTGAGTGTTGACAAAACTCACAGAAGGAATCGGATGGTGGGCAAGAAGTCAGAGGCGTCTTCAGGGGCTCTCTCTTTGCACACTTCCTTACCCATGTGGAATTAAATTGAAATCCTTGGAAACCGTGCTGCTCCCATCTGAGCATCATGTTCCACGTAACTCGACAACATTTCAACCACTTCCCCTCCCCCCGATTCAGACATCCGGTCAGCAGCAATGTCACAACGGGCGCAAGGTTCCAGCACGAATCAACCCAAACCACAGCATGGGTATAGGAACAAGCTTTAACAGGGACAACAAACTGGAGCCCATATGGGATCCTGGTGGGTGCAACGTGAGGAATTTAGCCGCTGGGCTATCGTGCTGGGCTCTAAATCAATTTCCTATTTTAAAAAAAGAGAAATATTTATTTATTTTATTCAGAATCAGAACTAGAGAGAAAAAGAGAGTATGAGAGAGAGAGTTCTTTTAGCTGCTGGTTCACTCCCAAAAGACCAAAATGGGCAGCACTGGGCCAATCTGAAGCCAGTAGCCAGGAAGTATTTCTGGGTCTGCAAATGAATGTAAAGGCCCAAGGACTTGTACCACCCTTTGCTGCGTTCCCACGTGCATTAGCAGGAGTTGCATGGAGAGTGGAACAGCTGCGACTTGACCGGCATCCATATGGAAAACAGGCACTACAGGCAGAGGTTTAATCTACTATGCCACAACACTGACATGGACATTCATGCTGTAACTGGCAAGAGAAAAACGCATAAAATTATAATTTGATATCCAGGGCCCGGTGCGATAGCATAGTGGTTAAAGTCCTCGCCTTGCACACACTGGAATCCCATATGATCGCCGGTTATAATCCTGCAGCCCTGCTTCCCATCCAGCTCCGTGCTTCTGGCCTGGGAAAGTAGTTGAGGACAGCCCAAAGCCTTGGGACCCTGCACCCACGTGGGAGACTCGGAAGAGTCCCTGGCTCCTGGCTTCAGATTGGCTCAGTTATAGCCGTTGCAGTCACTTGGGGAAAGAATCAGCGGATGGAAGGTCTTTCTCTCTGTCTCTCCTCCTTTCTATATCCACCTTTCCAATGAAAAAGTAAATAAATCTTAATATACTAGAGTCTCGTAAGAACTGATGGATCAGACCTGCTCATATTAGCAATGCAAGCTCATGGATCCTATTTTCAATTTTCAATTGGAGATTAGGAAAAAAAACGAGTTGAAGGAGTGTGTTCCGTAACAAGACCTTGGAGGGCCCCGCACAGTACCCTAGCAACTAAAGTCCTTGCATTGAACACCGGCACCCCCACTTCCCAACCAACTCCTTGCTTATGACCTGGGAAAGAGTCTAGGATGGCCCAAAGTCTTAGGACCCTGCACCCACGTGGGAGAGCCAGAAGAGCTCCTGGCTCCTGGCTTCAGATCAATTCAGCTCCAGCAGTTGCAGCCATTTGAGGAGTGAATCAATGGATGGGAGATCTTCCTCTCTGTCTCTCCTCCGCTCTGTATATCTGACTTTCGAATAAAAACTAAAATAATAATAATAATAAAAGCTTAAAAGACTTGAGAATTTTAATATTGTCTTCACTTAAACTCTAAGCAAATAATGCAGATCATTTACAAATGGCAAGCTTGATTATCAGAAATACACAAAAATCAATTTATTAACAACACTGCTTCTTGGAAAGGCAAGCTTTAAAGGTTATTTTATTCTAGCGAATGTTATTAATGTAATTAGTGTAAATCTCTTCCCTTTGTTGGTCGAAGGAAAAAGGCAAAGAAGCAAAATATTACAGGCATATCACTTGTATTCAATAATCTCTTTTTAAAAATAATATGCATATATAAACTTTATTCATTTCTTCACCACTCACCATTTGATCTGTCTCATTCATTCTTGTCACCACGTCACCGACATGTATTGTGGAGTTACTGGTTTGCACCATTTTGCTGGTCAAATCTTTTCATCCTCATCCAACCTTCAACCAACATCACAGCAGTTAATTCCTTCTTAAAGTACTGTGACTGTTTTCCATATGACATTATACATTCATATTCTTCAACTCTCTCTGTTCGACCTGTTTGCATATTCGTTATTTTTATACTATAAACTCCAAAATTACCAAAAATATACATTTTCTGTCATAAGTTTTTATTCCCCACTAATATTTTCCTGATAATGAAATTGTTTAGCTCCTAATTTTGGTGTATTAAATTTTGAATCTTAAGACCCCGTGTTTTTCCCATAATACTTATTCCTGTTTCTTTTCTACCTCAGCTAATAGTGTTTAAATTGACCTTGTCTCTGAAGTTAAAATGATCCAAACATTCCATAACAGTCCTAACAGTTCATGTATCTATTAATATCATCTATTTCTTTAATAAAGATACATTTGACTTTTTTAGACAGTACTGTATTCATTCCACTGATAGTGTCTAAAATATATATATAGATATTTAAAGTATTTACTTATTTATTGGAAAAGCAACGTTAGAGAGATTGGGGAAGAGACACAGAGAGAGACTTGTACCTGCTGGTTCACTCCTCAAACGGTTGCGATGACCAGAACTGGGCCGGTCTAAAGCAGGGCTCAGGAGCTCCTCAGGGACTCCCTCATGGGGCCCAAGCACAGGGAGCATCTTTCACTGTTTTCTCAAGTTTATTAGAAGGAAGCTGGATCAGAAATGGTGCAGTTAGACCTTGACGCAGTGCCCATGAAAGGTGCTGGTGCCACAGGCGGGAGCCTTACCTCCTGTCCCGACCTGCAGGACAAGACGCTCAAACCCTGAGGGTGGACTGGGGATGCCGGGCTGCTGGCCCAAGAAACACATGGACACACACACTTGGTGAAATAGTACTCATATCCTTTATTTCACTCCTCACATATATACCTTCTTCTCTAGGGGAGGAGGAGAAGGGGAGGGGTTTCCTAGAACTAATTATTTTCATTGAAACAGGGGAGGAACTAATCATCTATATTGAAACAGGGAAGGAACTAATTAGTTGAACAGGAACAAGGGCGGAGGTTCTGTTCTGCTTCTTTTGCACAGGATGTTCCAGCCATAATATCCTACTTGCTGTGACCTTGTTGGCCCAGGGCAAGCTTTGCAATGCAGCAGGCTGTCAGGCAGGCCAACAAGTCTGTGTGTAGCTCCTAACAGCCTCCTGAGCCACAGAGCAAGAACAGCTCTAAAATCTTTTATATAAAATTACCAAGAATCATGTAACTGTATTTGCAACTGTCAGTGTGATCCTAAAACTATTTATCCATGCAGCAGGTGGAGAATTTTTGAACATGTATTCTAAACTAAAGATCTGTCCCCATGTAAGATTTGGACTTATTTCCCACTGCTCACAGGAGAAAGAATCTCATGATGCATGAGTTGTCTCTGTCCTTACTCTCATTTTCTCAAATTCATTGTGTGGCAAAAAAAAAAAAGTATCAACTTTTCTATGTCGCTAATGGCCTGTGGCTCTTTCAAACATTCAGGTGTCTGTCGGATGGCTGTCTTCGGAGAGCCATCACTGTCCTATCTCCTGCCCGATCATGCTTCGGTAGACTTCCTTCCAAAGGTGATCACCATCAGTAACCACATTCCGCTGATTCTTTGCTTTGGCTTCTCCGTACTTCCAGGGCTGCCTCCGTTCCTCTGTCATTTATTTCATCTCCCTTTGTTCTTCCTCTTTTCAACCCTTGGCTTAATCTGATCAAGCACTTGCAGTAACTCACACCTGAGGTACATCGTATGAAAGAAATAAGAAAGTGAAAAGCAGGTGAACGTTTTCCTGGCGACTTGGAGTATAGACAGGCTTTTCTCTCTGTGCTCAAGGAGTCATTTTTCATAAATAGTTTGAAAGGAGAACAGAACAAAGCCATAGCTTCACTCATGTATGAATCATTATTATGTATCAATAATAGCTTTTTGCAATTCAGTTCCTTATTTGTGTAAAGATTCCAGTACGGAATGCACATTTGAAGCTGATTCCGTAACAGTTGATGTATAGTTAAAAAAATATTCCTTTATTGACTTCTAAAAGATAAAATGTGAAATATTTAGAAAATACTAAATGAATTATAATACAATGTATGAAGATATCTACTATATCTAATGTTATTGAAAATCTTGCAAAAATGTCTAAATGTTTCTAAACCATAGCCAGGCAGAGCACTATGGGTTAAGTGTCCATTGAGATGTCAGTATCGCGCATTAGAGGGCTGGCACCAAGCTCACCTCCATCTTCCAGTCCAACCTTCTGCTAATGTGAACCCTGATACTGTATGAAGGATGTTGATCTTAAACTGCTGGTCCCCCCGACAGAAGACCTGGGCTTAATTGCCGTCTCCTGGTTTAAGCTTGGGCAAGTACCAGTTGCTGTTGCCTTTTAATGAGTGAACAAGTGGAGGAATGTCTCTTCTCCCTGCGTTTCTCTCCCTCTTTAAGCTCCCCTATTTTTCACATTGCTTTTCAAATATTTTTAAAATATAATTTTTTTAAAAAATCTATTAAAAAGCCCAAACAAAATATTGCATTGCATAGGGTCTGCATACTCATATTAATATCATAAAATCTAAAGAAGTAATGTGAAAGTCACATTTAAATATTGTTGTTCCTCCTTAAACTGCAAGAACATTAGATGGGTTGTTCTTGTTATTATTATGCCTCAGATCAAACATATATTGTGAACCATCTTTTATACTTACATTTTATTTAATGTGTTATTAACATGGCATTAATTTTTTACCCACTTTTTATTTATTTATTTTTTATAATCTTACATAGTTGATTGGGGTTCAAGGGGCCAGGGGCTACAGGAAAGTGGGTAAGACCGTTGTTTCCACACTAATATCATCATTTTCCCCCTGTTTCCGGGGTTAGGTGAAAAACAAAGGGAGAAAACCCACCCAGCCTCCCTCCCATCCCAGATCCTGGACCTGCAGCACGTTCCAAGGGTCCTGCTCAAGTACTTTTGGTAGTTCAACAGTTCTGAAGTGCTGCCAATCTCAAACAAGGAATTGATTTGTATGTGTGTTTGTGTTTGATCTGCCTGAAGATGTAAATAGTGAAAATATCTAACTGAGAAAACTTGCAAGGATAGAATGGGTCTTGAAATCCAGGTGGCTAGCACTGTGGCATGCAGTCTAGGCCTCTGCCTACTGAGACAGCATCCCATGTAAGCCCTGCTTCCTGTCCAGCTGCTCCACTTCTGATCCAGCTCCTTGCTAATGCCCTCACAAAACAGCAGAAATTGGCTCAAGTCCATGGGCCTCTCACCCAGGTGAGTCACCCAAAAGAACCTCCTGGTTCCTGACTTTGGATTGGCTGAGCTGT
Source organism: Ochotona curzoniae (assembly GCF_017591425.1). Lineage (NCBI taxonomy): Eukaryota > Metazoa > Chordata > Mammalia > Lagomorpha > Ochotonidae > Ochotona > Ochotona curzoniae. The sequence continues at coordinate 16,094,352 of NW_024466502.1, forward strand.
GTCTATTGTGGTCATTTTGGGAGTTAAAAGTAATTGCAAGATATCTCTCTCTCTCTAACTATGTGTAACTATTAAAATAATTCTATTTAGAAAAGAAGAAACTCAGAAAATTCTTGCAGTTGTATGTATGTTTGGCTTTTAGAGCTAAGAAGAAGAAAATTACGTCTTTTTTTTAAGATGTATTTATTTTTATTGGAAAGGCAGTTCAGATTTATAGGGAGAAGGAGAGACGGAAGGATCCTCTGTCTGCTGGCCCACTCCCCCACGTGGCTGCAGTGGCTAAGTGTGAGCTGATCTGAAGCCAGGGGCCAGTAGCTTCCTCTGGATCTCCCATGAGTAGACAGAGTCCTAAGGCTTAGGGCCATCCTCTCCTGATTTCCTAGGCCACAAATAGGGAACTGGATGGGAAGGGAAGCAGATAGGTTATGAACCGATGCCCATTTGGTATCCCAGCATATGCAAGGCCAGGATATATTCACTAGGCTTTCAAACTGGGACTAACCTTTTAATTTTGAGTTCCAATGTTTAGTAGCCTTAAATCTGGTAGTTATTGTTTCACTTAAAAATCATAATATACGTTTGGGTTTTTTAGGGGGATGGTCTTTCTAAACAACAAAATTAACAGAGAGTACCTTTCAAATAATACTTTAATTTTTAATTTCATTTTTTGCTAATTTGTCCATAGAAGTGATAGTTAATTGATGATTCTTACAGATCATTTTAGGATTTGTTTCATTTCAACTTCTAACTTGTCTAACAATTTTTAGCAATTGGTTCAATTGTGGAAAATGAAAGTAGGTAGAATAAATGGTTAGCCATTGCTATTTTACTGTTCTACACTATTATTTTATTTATATTACATTATGTACTGTATGGACAATGCTGAAATTCATTTTCTTTGTCTGGAATTGTAACAAGAGTGGAATTTTCTGCTTTTAAGCTGATTAAAAGGTCAAGGCATAAAAGACAAACTATAAATAATATTGGATTTTGATAGTTTGACTAAAGGCATTATTTAATATTAAAGGCTCTAAAATATTTCCATCTCATTTTAAGACAGTGGTATTGTCTGCCTTGAATTAATGCTTGACCTGAAAATGCTTCTGAAACCATAAAACCCAAAGGAGGCCAAATTTCAAAGGGATATTAGCTAAGATGGCAGCTTTTACCCTGCTGGGGCTGACAAGAGCCTCCAAATCCTTCAGCTCTTAAGCTTTAGACATCAAAGAGTTATCAAAAGGGCTCTTGACACATAATTGTGATCTCTTTAACATTATTCTAATACAGGGAAGAAAAATACACAGTCATAATCTTATGTCTTTTACTATATATACTTGTGACTTCAAATTGCATCAGTGAATAGTTTTCAAGTATTGACATCATAACTTACCAACTTTATATCACATTTTTCCATAGCCATTGTAGGTTAGGTTTTACTTTTTACAGTACTGGAGGATGCTACAGGTCGCACCATGCAAAAGACCACACAAATTAAAGTGAACTAAAGAGATTCCATTTGCCAGCTGGCATCTGTCCCCACTCAGAACAGGTCTGAGGAGACATCCCTGAGCTGTTGGGACAGTCTCCTTTTAAAGGAAAAGGACCCACATCCTGGTGGCAATCAAACAAGGACACTGGGTCTATTGCAAGCAAGTTGTAGCCAAGATGAGCAAATCTGTACTTACAGTTATAGTTCATCTTTGGGAAATCAGTTTCACTTTTGAAGGGATTCCTGGTTCCTTCTTAGAGGAGAAGAAGGGTCCATTTCTGATATAAGCATTATGTGTGTTAAACTACATTTGATCATTTTAGTTAATTTTTCTCCCAAGCATTTAGATTGCATTTGGCCAGAACAATGTTTACTAATCCATAGCTTTTTTCAATTGTGAATGTTTGGTCACAACGTATGACATATTCACCTTCATCATGTAATATGTATTTCTCAAATATAATATGTAAGTGTTATATTACCCATGTTCTGGAATTGTGAAGATATGTTTATGCACTCTTTGGGATGGATTTAAAACTTATGTGCCATAAGCTTTCTTATTAATATTCCTTACATAAATGAAGAGGAGGCAAACAAACAATTTTCAACTCGTAAAAACCATTTTTACTATGAATTCTAAAATGTTTGCTGAACTATGCAAATATGTGTATGCCATGTTCTCATAGGACTAATAAATGCCTCATTTACCTTTTCTTGAAACACAGGAGTACACTGCTTCTTACAAAAGTGGGTTGTCTGTTTTACAATTTCTAGGGTTGCTTTCACAATGATTATATGCACTCAATTTTCCAAAGTACCTGTGTTAACTTCACCCTTCTCTACGTGTATTATCTCAGCCATAAAAAATAACAAAATCCTGGTATTCACAGCAGAATGAATTGATTTGGAGATGACCATGGAAAGTTAATCATATCACACACAGGAGCAAAAAGAGCACAATTTTCTCTCTTAAGCACATAGTCCTATCATGTAGAGATGCCATAGCCCTTATAATATCATAGTATGATATATAACTAATGTGCTTTTGTGGGTGCTACTACTAAAATGCCTTCCAAATAAGTGTGCTTAAATACACAAATGGATGTTATTTATCTTTGTGTAATTTCATCTTATACTGTTTAGGACAATAATAGGTTGTATAGGTATATGTTTGCAAATAATGGGCTGTAATGTATCACATATGTGTAATAGGGTATGGCATCTAGATAGGAGGAAGTTCACTCTGATTTTTATTCAATGATGAGATCATCCAATGAATCATTTCTCAGAAGATAGCCAGATTGATAAATAATGCAGGCCTGTTTTTAATTTTTTTGTGTATTTGGTGTAATAAAAAAAAATTGGTGAATTCACTGTTAAGGAATTTTTTTTCCTATATTGGTTTCCATGAATTCTATTGCATTCATTGTTTGCCATGTTTTGTACATTTTTGTGTCATGTAAGAAAAGAGTCCAATTTCTTTTTTTTACATGTAGAAATTCAAAATTCTGAGCACTCTGTTCCCCATTGTGTACCCTTGACACTCTTCTCAATTACATACATGTGTGTTTTGATTATTCCTGTCATGTCTGATCAGTGCAATTGATCTATGTCTCTGGTTTACCGTAGCATCTTATTGATTTGATTATTATAGGTTTATAATACATTGTTAATCAGTTATCAAATATGATACCTCTAAATTTGTATTTCTCATTTTTTTCATTGTTTAGTCTTTTTGATGATCCAATTACATTTATAGGCTTTCTTTTTATTTATATGAACAATTGGTCTAAATGTATTTCTTTTCTGTGAAACAAATTAAAACACAGATTATTATGGCTCAGATCAATTTCCTATTGGAGATCTCTACTTTATATTGAATATGTATATGAATTGCTGTAAAGACAAATCTATTTGCTGTTTTAAACCATTGAGAGCTTGCTTTTCTTTCAAAAGTTTGCTGAGAAAATAAATTTCATGAATTGTCAGTTCAGGATAAATATTAAACTATTATAACAGCACTATTTTGTGACTAAAGCTGGGCAGGTTTATTTATTACTTATTTATTTATTTGGTGCTTCTTACCCTTTTTATGGATATTATGTAAAATGCAGTTGTTTTATTCTCCCAAGAATATTACTCAAAAATAAGCACTTACTACTCATCATTTTCTCTTTCAGCAAAATCAATTTAGGGTTGACACAGACCATCGTCAATTCAGTTGTGTTACTTTGGATAATTAAATAAGTAGTAGTTCACTTAAATAAAGAAAAGAGGAAAAGTTCCAAGAAATACTGATGATTTGTGAAGCTAGAAGTTTTTTTTTTTTTTAATTCACTATAATGTATAAAATTTAAAATATGCTAATTCTTCCTAATTGTCTCATTGGGAGATGAAATATCATTTGTGTGGAGATTCTGTAGAATAGACTAAATGTTTTATTTATTCATCCTATAAAATGAAAGAATAGAAACAAAACTTTTAGCTCAAACTTAACTGCTATAATTATATGTGCTCTCTGACAAACGAATGAGCATGCGCTAATATTAACCAAGAAAGACATGTGAATTACAATGCATTTAAAATAAATATTTCTGAATGAATTTTTATAAAAAAATTATTTTACTGAATTTATTCATGTATTTAAAATGTATTAAGGAATAAGCAAATTTTCTTTAGAATCATACTAGCAGTTTATTTTAAAAAGCATATATTCCATCTGATTGTATCTTAATTACTTATGGGACTAAACTATCTCCTAGGTTATGAAGTTAATATTTAAATATTCATGAAAACTATAAGGTAAACATAATGTTTATATCACTTGTCAGATTACATTTTAATTATTTAGAATATGCTACTTAGGCTTTCTTTTTTTTTGGTTTATAGCTCTGTTCTAATTTAAATGTATAATTTAATCATTGTATCTGCATTTTTTCCCCATTTCTGAATACTTAAAAGGAGAAAAAGGGTATAAGCCATTACATATTCCAGTCACAATGCATTCCTGACAGGCTCCATGATTCACCCCTCTTGTATCACTCTGATCCACTTGGTATCATACCTGGCAGTGAGCTGACATTCATCAAGCCCTGTTCTCTCAGAAATTTAGAAAAGAAAAATAGTCATAAATACATGAAGCCCTGGCATGAATACACAGGGAGCACATTTCACGACAAAAATACAATGTACCTGAAATGTGAGATGCAAGATCCCAAATAAAATAGGGAGAATGAGAAAGTGAGCAAGACTGAGAGAAGAACTGAAAGTGTTCAATTTGTGGGTGAAGAATTGACCATGAGGAATGCTTTAAGATCAGAATCAGTGAAAATAGGGGGTGCATGAAAATGCTGTGTAGCCAACACATTGTTTTAGTAACAGTTTGCCCATTACAATATTTGCTACCTTTCTTCACATTATCAGGATGAAAAGAAACTATGATTTTACTTGTGTTTTAGAAGGGACTCCGTCTTCCACTTTGATTAAGGTAACAATTGGTGACAGAGTTGGTAGACATCAATCATAATTTTTATCATGACTTTTAGGTGACATACTAAACATGAAGATTGACACCAATTAACACCAATTAATAACTATGTGCTCTGAAAAGTAAAGTGTGTCTCAAGAAAAATAAAGAAATAATTAGGAGGATTATGCTCACATGATCTGATCATCAATAATATAGGCAAATTCAGTATCATTCAGCAAGAACTATAATCTTTTGAACCAAGAAGGCAATGACAACTTACGTTTTTTTTTTAATATTTATGAAGCAATTTATTTTGTTTATTAAAGCGAAGGTCTAAAGTCATCCAAGAGGGAAGATAAAAGGTTTTGGTTTTGGGGAGGAGCCAAAATCACTGAACATGTTTATGTCACAGAGTTCTCATTGACTTTCTTTTTTTTTTTTTTAAGATCTTATTTTTTTATTTTCTTTATTGGAAAGGCGGATATACAGAGAGGAGAGACAGAGAGGAAGATCTTCCGTCCGATGATTCACTCCCCAAGTGAGCACAACGGGTCGATACTATGCCAATCCGAAGCCAGGAGCCTCTTCCGGGTCTCCCACGCGGGTGCAGGGTCCCAAAGCCTTGGGCCGTCCTCGACTGCTTTCCCAGGCCACAGGCAGGGAGCTGGATGGGAAGCGGGGTGGCTGGGATTAGAACCGGCGCCCATATGGGATCCCGGGCGTGCAAGACAAGGACCTTAAGCACTGCGCCATCGCGCCAGGCCCTTTAGTAGTCTTTTAAGACGGTGTGACTCCGTTTTAATTTCCACTCATTAGAATGCATTTCAAACCTGACTCATTTGGAAAACTTCTTTCAGATAATTTGTGAAGATGTACTATTGTAATATGTTCCATAATATGTTTATATAAAACATTTAAAGAACCGAACTGAACTTAAAGATTCAGTGTTCCTGATAAAGATGATTACTCAAACATGGATTATTAAAATGGGATCTGTTGTAGCAGATCTATTGTAGTCCTCTTTGCTGCACTGAGGATTTTTATTTAGGGAGAGATAAAAACACAAGACATTCTTATGGGAGTAGAGCGTATTTATCACTTGTTATTATTTATCAATTTTAATTTTAGTTCTGTATACTAAAAGCAAATTTGCAACATTATTTTCAACAGTTTGTAATTTAATCTCTATCTTACTCCTTCCCAATAATTATTTTTAATAGACCATATTTCAAATTAGATCGGCTACTTAGATTTCCTCTCTTCTAGCACTGTATTTTACTTTATTATTGTAGAAATTTATAAAAAAGCAAATTGTTTCCATTCAGTTCATTTGATTACATTTAACTAAAGAAATAGAAATATCTTCATCTGCAGGTTCATTCTCCAATAACTGATAACTCTAATGATCAGGGTGAGGCCAAGCCAAAGGCAGAAGCCAGGGTCTTTATTCAATTGGGGTACCAACAGGGTTAAGGGACGTCAGGACTTGGTCATTCTGGGATGCTTCCCTGAGTACGTTAGCATGGAGCTGGATTGAACACGGAACAATCCAGTCTCAATCGGGCACCCGTAAGGGCTGCCAGCATTTCAGGTAGTGGCCTAATTCCTTATGCCACAACACTGGCCCCAGTTAATATTTTTGTTTGCTTATTTGTTTTTGCAAAAGTTTTTTTTTTTTTTGAAAGGCACTCTGTTAGTGAGAGAACAGACAGTGAGACAGAAAGAGGGTTCTTCCATCTGCTTCTGATTCCCCCAAAAAAGCCATAGCATCTAGGTCTAAACCAAGACTGAGACTAGGAGCCAGGAAAGTCCTCCTTGAATCTTACCTAGGTGGCAGGATCATGAGTATTTTAACCATCTTCCACTGCCTTTTCTGGGACATAATCAGAACTTGGGACTCAATCCAGCACTCTGTTGCGGTGTGCCAGTGTTGTAAATGCCTTTTTTTTTCTTTATAATTTTATGACACAGTGTAATAGGCATTGGGGTTTCCCTTCTCCCTCCACACAGTTCTCCCTTCCAGTCTTACAATGGATGTCTATAGTGAATTTTCCCAAGTCCATCGTGTTGCCACTGAAGTGTCTCCCAAAAATGTAAGAGCTTGTCAGTCTTTTCCCATGAAAAGTACATCCTTGTACTGTATGCTTGGGGAGATACTTCTCTCTCTTCCCACTTATGAAGATATTAATTTCCACTACATTTATGTACCATGGGAAAATAATGGTGAACCTTCATCTGCATGAAGTTGACATACATGTAACAAAGATTTTAGTGTGAAGCCAGGGTGGTGAGAGGAGTGTCCAACATCTTCCTGTAGTACTAAATGCCATCTTGTGTCCTTTGTGGCATTAATGAAAGCACAATAAGGTCTAGATTATCCTTATGGGCAGTAGCAGTAACAGTGATGAAAAGGACATTGACAGTCTCAGACCATTACAGTTTCTTATGGATGATTGATTATTGATTACATCACAAGATCTTGTTACAAAAGGTACAAATATCTAGGAAGTATAATAAGATAAAATCCACATGTAAAATTCTTAGATTTAATATCATATTATCTTGTATTAGAGCAAATATATGATAGCTGGTATTTTTAGATTGGCACATTTCCCTTAGCATAAAATGGTGGTCTCCAGCTAGGTCCATTTGGCCACAAACAAAAAGTAAAAATAACCATTTCACCCACATGCAGCAAATTTTGAAGTAATCATAGATCAGTTATATATTAACCTGCATGATTTTATGAGTTCATACAGCTATGTCCATAATGTACTAGTTGTTAGGATAAATGGTTTGACTTAAGCTGCATATGACAGTAATATTCAACTCATTGAAATTCATATAGAAATTCTTGAAAGGCTTTTTGTGGTTGTTATATAGTATCGGTGCAACAGAAGTCAGCAATACTGTATCTGAAACTTGATTTCGAAACATTGTTTTCTCCTGAAGACCATGAAGCACCGCAAGCCCCCTTTATATTTTTATTTAGTTTATTTGATAGAAACACAGCTGAAATCACATTCAGTGAGAAAATTTCTTCCAGAGAGAGAAATGGCCATCTCTGGCATAGTCATAACTTCAATGTCAGGGACAATTGATTCCCCAATTGTGATACTTTTTAATTAAAACCTGTATTCAACTGCCTCAAAGGGAATGTGATCACTTACGAAGGAATGAATTTTCCATGTTTCTGATAAAAAAAAAAAAACGGTGGCTAATGTTTTAATTCTGCAGTCTAATCGACATCCCGAGAGACAGACTCAATGCCTTCACAAAAAATCAATCCATATTCACATCCTCATGAGTGACAGTGTAATTGTGCTTGCCAAATGGCCCCAAAACTTCTTGACATGATTTCAAAAAGAAATGAGTCCGTCTTGCTTTACCTCCTAGAAATTGTATCATATGCCTCAGATTTTCTTTTACTTTAATTTTATTTTGAATATATCCTTGCTGTACTTGTTTAAGAGCCCATGTTGCCCAGATGTCAAAATCCCTCTTACTGGTCTCTATGTTTTTCTTTTACACTCAGCAGTCATCTTAAATTCTTGGGCAAATATTTATATATTCTGTATATTTTTAATGATTTTACTGTAATTTTGTTTTTTTTTCTTAAAAATTTATCTTTAATTAGTGGATGTGTCAATAATACAACAAATGCTCACTATTTAGTCAGTTTTTGCATGCAGGAACAGTTTTCAAATTCAAGATTTAGCTTTCTGGATGGACACTACGTAGATGTGATCATGGGAGAAAGAATGGCACTTTATAGTGGAGATACAAATAAAATGTGTGATTTAGTGTTCTCAATTTTGGAAACACTCCTGGCTTGCAGATTTATTTGAGAATCTGAAATTGCTGGAGTAGCTAATTGATTGCTGCCTGAAAATAAACCTATAACTTGAGCATTACCAAACATGGACCAAGGAGACAAAGTTGTGGCACATTGTGTGTTGCCTGCATCCCACAGTGGTTTTATTCTAAATATGACCTTACCACTTGCGATTCAACAATCTGCTGATGACCTGAGAAAAGCAACAAGGAAGGCCCACATGCTTGGGCTCTTGCACCTGCAGGGTTGAAGCTCCGGCTTGGGCCTTGCCCAGCACCACCACTTGCAACCATCTGATGAGAACTATCACTCTACCTCTCCTTCTTGTTGTAACTATGACTTTCAAACAAAACTAATTGCATCTCTAAAAAACAATTATGGGTTTCAAACTCTTCTACCTTTAGAATTATTATCATGCTTATGTTTAACATGCCGGATGTTCCAGCTGAAGAATCCAGTTTAGAAATTCTACAAATAGCCATAGTATTTAGAAAATAAGATAAACTGATTTGATAAAGTTATTATTTTGTAGATTTTTTGCATAATTATTTTAATATAATATTTTCTTACGTATTTCTCATAACAAGTTTACAATGTCTATTCAACTTCCTTCCACTTACATTTTTTTCTGAAAAAAAACATTATATTTTGCAGAAAAAATTATTTAATTATGTATGATTATCAATCTTTCTATCATAATCATCTTTTTTAAATGAAATTTGAAGAGAGTGTTACGTTTTTCTTTCATATTGCAAAGGTTAGGAAAGACAGAGCTGTTAGAAGTTGTTTTATTTCTTTCAGCATATGTCACCATTATAGCAGTCAGATGGCCTACTTAACATTATATATGCTGTCTCTTATCCCTGAAGGAAATTCCCTAGGTATTAGCGTTTTAACACCCAACATTGGAAGTAATATATGAAAATAAATAATATAGAAATGATTTGAAGTCAGAGTAAATCACTGTACAAAAAATCTTTGCAAGAAAGAAGACATTGAAATGAGGCAGAGGAAAGCAAAAAACTGCAAGCATTTTCTTACAAAATACTTCAGGAAAATATGCCCTAACTGCATTCCTGGGCTTAAAATGTCGCACAGATCACTGCAGCTGCATTTGTTACTTAGGATCTGTGTGGCCAAGCCTTTTTAACTTGGTGGTTTATTTTCTCACAGTTTGGATGCTGAAAATTAGAAAACAAATTGTTGGCAGGGCCACGGTCTGAAGGCTTCAGCAGAATGAGCTCTTGTCTTTCCTCAGCAAATCATAATATGGTTTTAGATGTGACATTGCCAATTTTGACACCCATCTCCCTGTGACCTTGTCACCTGGGTACCCATGCCTAAGCTGCTTTTTGTTTAAGAAAAGGGCAGTTACTGGACTAGGGCCCACGATAAACTGGCATGTTTTCATTGAAACTTCACTATTTTTACAAAGACCCTATTCTCAAATAAGTCACATTTTCAGATTCTGGGATTTTGAGTGGGACACAACTGAACTTCTAAGAGTGATCTGAGACACAGTTCAATAACTATTTTTGCAATGGGAGAAATCTGATACAGCGGTGTAATAATATTTGATTCTGCGTTATTGTTTTAACCTGCTGTCCCCTGTATTCCTATGTACTTTTTGAGGTTTATGGGAAACTGTGACTTCAAGCAAGAGAAGAAGGGTGAGAGGAGAATCAGACACACAGACTTCAACACTATTCCAAATTCAAGTCTATGCTTAAAACAGTGGACAAGAAGCACCCTTGTTCAAAGCTAATCAACCTGTAGGGGACATTCCTGATATTGAAAGCTAACCAATAGTTTTCATTGTGCAATAGAACAGTTTGAATTAGAAAAAGAGGGAGAATTTACTAACAAGTAAGAAATGTCATATGTTGTGAATATGAGCCTGTTTGTGACCTGAGCCACCTGATTTTTCTTTTAGAAGCTACCTTCTTGCACAAGATCTGGCCATTAAGAAATCCCATTTTGATCAAGTAGCTCTCTAAATACACTTTCCCACCTCTGTATACTTATGTCTAGTGGAGCACCGACAATATGAATACCAGCATATCAATGAGCATCATAATCATGACATAGCATGAAAGGCTTTGCTTAAGAGCATTCTATTTTGTAACTACTAATAAAATCACACTTTCTCTAACCATTTTTTTCTAACCAGTTTTCAGACTATTTGGTTCTCTCTCTCTGCATTTTCTGTTCCTTATTTATTTCCCATTGTCACATCCCAAATCTGTACCTCTCACTTGGACTCATGGAGGGGCTTGATAATTGGATTGCCAACACCAGTTGTGTCTTTTTCTGCTCTAATTCATCATTTAGAGTTCCACTTATAGATTGATCTCCTTAAAACACATCTCTGATCAAAATCGCCTGATCCAATTAAACAGAAAAATTCTCCAGACTGTTTCAAAATGTGATGTGAACCACGTTGCATTCATAGTATCTGCTCATTATTTATAACCTTAGTAAGAATAAACAGGACTCAGGCTTGCTCATCTTTGTGCATTTTCTGCTGTAATTACCTCTGCTTGAACTCATACTTCTTCTCTACATCTATATGTTAAAATACTCCTGCTTTCCAGGGTTTGGCCAAAGAATAATAGTTTTATTGTTCACTGAAATGCAGAGGAAAAATCCATCAAGACCACCTTGGTATAAATCTATCCTATTAAGTCAATCCAATTAATTCCCACTACAGAAATCAATCTCTGGCATTCGGCAAGTGTTTCTTTGTATGCAAGCTGCAGTGAGTGCTATAGCATCACGAACTTTTCATCTAAATCACGTACTGTCTTACTTCTAACTCAATTCCTATTACTAGATTCGATTTAATGGGGTTTTTAAAGCTTACTCTGCTAATCATGGAGGATACATCTTCTCATTTATTCATTTTGGTGAGTGCCCATATGACCCACCAGACAGAAGGAGACCTCAGAAATATCAAATTTGTCATTTCTCCCTTTAAACCTTAAAGTGAATGCATCGAGGAATTAGTATCTGGGAATACACCCTTTTGAAAGTGTGGATGAAATTCATACACCCAGGTCACGATGAGCTGGCCCATGGCTATAGTTTATTGCGAATGATCAAGATAAATAAGGCATCTACCCATTTTGAAAACATGGGATATGTAGGGTAGAATCAAGGGTTGCTATGACAGAAATTTGATTTCTGAAAATTGGGAAAAGCCCTTTATTTTAATCAGTGATGGGTTTCTTCACTATCACTGCCGTTGGAGACTATATCCATTCCCAAATCCCTGTAGCCTTTCAAAGACTTATTTATGCAATTATTTTTAAAATGTTAAGCCATTTACTTGACATATGTATCTAAAGTCTGAATTTATGTGTTTTAAAAATGATTTTGGAGCTGCTTTTTTTTTATTGTTGTTAACATTGTATTATGTGATACAGTTTTATAGGCACTGGGGATTCCCCCCACCCCTCCCATACCCCTCCCCCCATGGTGGATTCCTCCACCTTGTTGCATAACCACAGTTCAAGTTCAGTTGAGTTTCGTTCCTTGCAAACACATATCTAGCATAAAGTCCAGCGTCTTATTATCCAGATAAGTTCAGTGGCCTCTTGGGGAGACCTTCTCTAGTCTGAAGATAGGGCTAACAGAGCAAAGATCCGGTCAGTTAAAAGCCCCAACAAAACCTCAGTATCAATATACAACATTATGGAATTAATTGACATAGTATTGGGTAAACAATATGTTAAAAATAATGCAAGTTCCATTCTTCAAAACATCTGGGTTGAGACAGTATCAATGACAGGTTCAAAAAATAACCAACAACCAAACAAAAATTACAAGTTAAATCAAGGCAAACATGTGGTATCTAACCTTTTGGGATTCTCTCATTTCCCTTAGCATTATAGTTTCCAGTTGGGCCCATTTAGCCACAAAGAACTGCATTTTGTTTTTTTTTAATAGCTGAGTAGTATTCCATGGAGTAGATGAACCAAAGCTTTCTTATCCAATCTTCTGTTGATGGGCATTTCGGTGGCTTCCACGTTTTTGCAATTACTGATTGTGCTGCTATGAACATAGGGATGCATGTTGGTTTGTCGTAAAACAGGTGTTTTGGATATATTCCTAGGAGTGCTATTGCTGGGTCATATGGTATGCAGATTTTGAGTTGTTTGAGTGTTCTCCAGACTGATTTATATAAAGGCTGTACCAATTTGCAGCTCCACCAGCAGTGGAGTAAGGTTCCCTTTTCCCCGCATCCTCGCCAGCAAGCGTCGTTGGTGTTCTTGTTTATGTGGGCCAATCTAACTGGTGTTAGGTGGTACCTCATCGATGTCTTAATTTGGATTTCCCTTATTGCCAGGGAGCTGGAACATTTTTTCATATGTTTGTTTGCCATTTGGACTTGTTCCTTTGTGAAATGTTTGCCCATTTCCCGTCCCCATTTCTTGAGTGGCTTGTTTGTTTTGGTTTTTTGGTTGTTTTGAAGTTCTTTGTATATCCTGGAAATTAGCCCCCTATCACCTATATAGTGTGCAAAGATCTTCTCCCACTCTGTGGGTTGCTTTTTTACTTTGTTGATTGTTTCCCTTGCTGTACAGAAGCTTCTTAGTTTGATGAGGTCCCATTTGTTTATTCTGTTCTCAACTGCTATTGCTTTTGGTGTCCTTCTTAGAAAGTTGGGACCTACTCCTAGGTCTTGCAGGGTATTTCCTACATTTTCTTGCAAGAGTTTGAAGGTTTCTGGATGTAGGTTTAGGTCTTTTATCCATGTAGATTGGATCTTGGTGTATGGTGATAGATGTGGGTCTATCTTTTTGTTTCTACAGGCTATCAGCCAGTTGTCCCAACAACATTTACTAAAGAGGCCTTCCCACTTGCTTGGACTGTCATTGGTCTTTTTGTCAAAGATTAATTGTCTGTATCTGTGTGGGTTCCCTTTTGGTGCTTCTATTCTATTCCATTGATCTTCCTTTCTGTCTTTGTGCCAGTACCAGGCTGTTTTGATAACCACTGCTCTATAGTATGTCCAGAGGTCCGGGATTGTAATTCCCCCTGCTAACTTCTTATTCTTCAGGAAGGTTCTAGCTATTCGTGGTTTTTTTGTGTTTCCAGATGAACTTTTGAATCATTGTATCCAGTTCCGTGAAGAATGTTTTGGGCAGTTTGATTGGAATTGCGTTGAAAATGTATATTGCTTGTGGTAGTATAGACATTTTAATGATATTGATTTTGCCTATCCAGGAGCATGGGATGTTATTCCATCTTTTGAGGTCTTGTTCAATTTCCTTTTTAAATAGTTTGTAGTTTTCTTCGAATAGGTCTCCTACGCTTTTGGTTAGATTTATTCCCAAATACTTCATACTTCTCTCTGCTGTTTTGAATGGTATCCTGTTGGTTAGATCTTCTTCCATCTTGGTGTTATTTGCGTACACTATGGCTGTTGATTTTCGTTCATTAATTTTGTACCCTGCCACTCTGCCAAACTCTCGTATAAGTTCTAGTAGTTTCTGTATTGAGTCTCCTGGTTTTTCTATGTATAGAATTATGTCATCTGCATATAGTGAAAGCTTGACTTCTTCGTTTCCTATACGTATGCCTTTGATTTCCTTTTCTTGTCTTATGGCCTCTGCAAGTACCTCTAGGACTATGTTGAATAGCAGTGGTGATAGCGGGCACCCTTGTCTTGTTCCAGATCTCAATGGGAAGGGTTCTAGCTTTTCTCCATTCAATATGATACTGGCGTTGGGTTTTTCATAAATTGCCTTGATTATGTTGTGGATTTTCCCATCTATGCCTACTTTGGCTAGAGTTTTTAGCATGAAGAGGTGTTGGATTTTGTCGAAAGCTTTTTCTGCATCTATTGAAACTATTATGTGGTTCTTGTTTTGCAGTTTTTGGATGTGGTTTATAACATTTATGGATTTCCGAATGTTGAACCATCCCTGCATTCCAGGGATGAATCCTACTTGATCCGGATGAATGATCTGTCTGATGATTTTTTGAATTCTATTGGCTAGGATTTTGTTGAGAATTTTAGCATCAATGTTCATCAGAGAAATAGGTCTGTAGTTTTCCTTCTCTGACAGTTCTCTGTCCGGTTTTGGGATTAAGGTGATGTTGGCTTCATAGAATGAGTTTGGAGGGTTGCTTCCTTCTCTATTGTTTTGAAGAGCTTGTAGAGGATTGGGGTTAGTTCTGTTCGGAATGTTTTGTAGAATTCTGTGGTGAAGCTGTCTGGGCCTGGGCTTTTTTTCGTTGGGAGATCCTTGATGACTGTTTCAATCTCTGTCTCGGTTATGGGTTTATTTAATTCTTCAGTTGCCTCCTGGCTGAGTTTTGGTAAGTGGTGAGAATCCAAGAACTTTTCTATTTCTTGGTGATCCTCAAATTTGTGGGAGTACAGTTCTTTGTAGTAATTTCTAATTATTTTCTTAATGATTACAGTGTCTGTTGTTATGTTGCCTTTGTCATCTTTAATGCTATTGATTCTCACTTTCTCTTGTTTTTTTTTTTTTTTTTTTTTTGGTCAATTGGGCCAGTGGAGTGTCTATTTTGTTTATTTTCTCAAAAAACCAACTTTTTGATTTGTTGATTTTATGTATAGTTTTTTTTTATTTCTATTTGGTTTATCTCCTCCCTTGTTCTGATAATTTCTTGTTTCCTATTGTGGAGCTGCTTTTAAAGAGGATAAGCAAATGACTGTAAGTCAACTTTTGTAAATGTTGTGATTTTTCTATATTTTTCTCTGTGTTAACAATTATGCATGTATATTGGCTAGTGATTTCTAACTCTATTACTCTATTATTTCATCAGTATCACATTAAAAATACTGCTTTTAGATAACATGTTGACCTAATTGGAAAGGACAATATTGTGAAATGTGTATTTATGCTTTGAAGTAGAATTAATATATTTTTATTTTGTTTTCTCCCCACTCTTAAAAAAATCAATGTTTCAACTTTCTGAAAAAAAATTCTTAATGTTTTCATTAAAATTTTACTAGGTTTGTAGATTATTTTAAGGAATAATTACAAATTGATTGATTCTGTTCATGAATAAGATTGCCATTCTGCAAATTTGCTAATTCTCTATATTCTTGAAAGACTTTCTTAATACATACTATGGAAGAACTTTGAGAAATCTACAAATGGAGAACTTTTACATTTTGTTACATTCAAATATTATATATCTATAAGCCTAAATGAAATGTTTAAGAGTGAGCATAACACCATCTTAGAATAAATTCAAATTAAAACAAATTTGTAAGTTCATTTCGGATTCCCCGCATTGTAACTCAAAACCAGTGATTCCAGAACAAATTTTTGCTACTGTATCAAAATAAGCTAATTATCACTTTATAGTTTATAGAGTAATATACATTTTATATTACAAGGAAGGCATTACATGCTAAAAATACTTCATCATTATATTTTTTTAAGATTTATTTTATTTTTATTGCAAAGGCAGATATACAGAGAGGAGGAGAGACAGAGAGGAAGATCTTCCGTCCAATGGTTCACTTTCCCAGTGACCACAATGGCTGGAGCTGAGCCAGTCCGAAGCCAAGAGCCAGGATCTCCTCCGGGTCTCCCACTCGGGTGCAGGGTCCCAAGGCCTTGGGCTGTCCTCGATTGCTTTCCTAGGCCACAAGCAGGGAGCTGGATGGGAAGCAGGGCCGCCAGAGTTAGAATTGACACACATATGGCATCCTGGGCGTACAAGGCGAGGACTTTAACCACTATGCTATCGCGCCAGGCCCAATCATTATATTTTATTATAATCCTGTATGCATGACATGAGGTTATACTTGCATGAGACATAATATGAGATTTTATAAACATATAAATTGAATAAAAATATATCTGGCATTAATTAAACATATTTAATCATTCAGTCTCCAACTAGTGCCACCAGTTAAATTAAATATACATATAAAAAAATCTGAATCAAAGTAGCATGTTCAAGGTTATGTAGCTATTATATGGGAGAATTAATATTTAAGACAGGCTAAAGGATCATAAATCCAAGCTTCTTAGCCATTATGCTAGACAAGGCACCGTGTACTAAGTACCTATAGAATTACCACGGGCACAAAGAAAACCCATTTTTTAGGTGTTCAAACAATTGCATATGAAATTTAGATAATTGTACAAATAGCAACAAATGGTTTATGAGATATCTAAGCAAGATGTTAGAGAATCCTTTTGCAAGTGAACTTCGGTTTATGAATGATAATTACTTCATTTGATGATTGTATATTTTCTTTTATTTTTCTTCATAACATTGTACCTAAAGCGTTGCTTATTATCAGATTTATATGTTCATGTTTAGTTTAAATGATTATAGCGATAAAAAACATTGAATTTGTAAGTCAAAATATTTGTACGATGTGAAGAAAGACTTTATGCAGATTTTTTTTGGAAAAATAAACTTATTGGAAATCGGCTTACATTGTTCTGTTAATGAATGAGAACTCTAGTCTCCCAAAATTTAAAAACCAGATACCTAGAATCACTGGCCAATAACTTAGCTAAGAGTAGCTGAAACTATCTTTCATCATTCAAATTTTTTATTCAATCCCATACTGTGAAGAATAGTAAGAAAGACATTCTTATTAGAGACTTACACATTTTATATAGCAGTAAGAATGACTCTATGATTATTTGATTATGGCTTTTTAGAATTTAAGGAAAACCTATTATCACACTTTGTGGAGTAATTATAACCAGAAATTTCATTCCACTATTGAGGAAAGATTCTACTTTCTTGCTTATAAATTGTTATTTCACACTGGTATGTCACTCTCTGATTATTATATTCAAAACAAGACAACACCACGGGAATCATTTTGTTGTGTTTTATTTGGAATTTTACTATTTATTGTCACAAGGTTCTTATTTTAACAACTGCAATTCTTTAAAAATAGTAATGAACAAATTATAATTTTACAATGATGCTTCAGTTCTTGGAACGTAAGTGTACCTTCGAACAGATGAGCCTTATATGTCTGTATGTTCTGGAGTGAGTGGGAGTGTAGCCTTGTCTTAGGGAAATTAAGGCAAGCAAATATATCACAAAACATATGTAATTTTCTAATTGGCTTAAAACATTGTTTAAATGATTGGATCAAAACATATATTCCCAAAGGTTGATTAACCTAGAATGTTAGATTTCCATGGAATAGTGCTGTTGGTGCACAAGGAATGTTTTCTCAAGTATTTAAAGAGATTATTTTGATCACAAAAATTACATGCTGTTTTTTTTTGGATTTTTTAAACACAAGAAGACTAGATTTTACATCCCATAAATATAATTTTAAGTACATAATGAAGCACCTCACCTTTCCTTCCTTCTTCTATTTTTTTCTTGTTATTTCTTGTTTCTTGCTCACTTTGAATTTGCTCTATAATCCCAGGCTTAATCATATACTACATAAAGAACTCAGCAAGCAGAAAGTAATTGGTGTCATTCCAATCTCTTCTCTCTAGGTTAAGCCTACTGCAGGTATCCAGGCCCTGAGAAGCAATTTCATAAATAAATGTGTAAATTCATTTCATTGAATGTGGAGTAGAAAGTCCGTGTTGGCTCTGTCTAAACCGCACACTCCAAATCAGCGTCATCAGAGGTAATAGCAATTCTCCTACCGACATATATCTTTAAATCCTCTACACTTATGTGCAATATGTGATGGATCACCTGTAATATACCTGCTCCAACAACTGATCTGCTACATTATCGAATCCCTTTACATAATTTGCTTCTAACCAAAAATATAGTAACATTAAATGAAAATGACACCAACAGTTAGGTCAAAAACCATTCACTTCCAGTCTGATAGCACTCATAAATAACAATTTAGAAACTGGCAATGACTCTGCATTGTGATTAATGACTTCTGGAATGTAGATAACCTGAGAGAATATAGAATACATGAGATAATACCCAAACCTATAATATTGTTGTGCTTATTTAGTATGGAAGCATAAAAAGCAGAATACATTTGAGAAAACTTTAATTCTGGATGTAAAACTATGTCTTATGTAATTTCACGTATGGAAATAAATTTATCAAGTCAGGTGTATTGATATTCAAATGATCAACATTATTCATCAAAACTAGAGACATGAATGTTTGGGAATGGGGATTTTAGTGGTGTTTCTACAGGTGAATGAAAATGCATTAAGTAGGAAAACAAATTCACAAAAATCGGCACTATACTTAAAATGCCACTTTATATTGCATATTGTAGCATAAATGTAGCATCTTGCCCTATAATTCAAGTTGTATTTTAAAATAATCTATTATATACCTTTCAAAAATTGTCTTATAGCTGTTTTGCTTTGTCTTACAGCATTTGTTTTACTAAATCTCTCTATCTGAATTGAAAATTTCATAAATCACTTAGTCAACAGTTTGTGTACAACTTGTTTGAACACAATATTTAATTGACAACTGGAATATTATCAACCATTTAAACTTCCTCATTGGGGTGAAAGAAAAAATGATTGTGTATAATAGGTAGAACTATAAAGTAATGTAGAGAATAAGTATCCAAAAGGCATAATTTACAGACAAATGTAAAGGTAGTGTGGAAGACATTTATGAATAGTTATATAAGGTTTTTATAAAATTGGAGAACATTGAGATGGGCATCAGTCCCATGTGAATGAACAATTCTAGAAACTAAAACAGTAACACTCCATCATGGAAAAAAACAAATGCCTAATAGGTATAGAAAAGCACAACAGCACACGGGAAAAATTCGGCAAATTCTGTGAAGCATATGTTCGGGATGATTGGTAGAGGGTAATTCATTGACAAAGAACCTAATTCACTGAAATTGAAGGAAAAAAATGAAACACATTTCACAATGTTGAGCAAAGACAAATCCACTTTTTTAAAATGGGGAAAATACTAAAAGCACTACAATTGATTTAACTCATAATAAAGCTGAAATATGACTGCTGTATATTTTCAGCCATACAACATATAATTTATGATAGTATATGTACAAATCAAATAAATAAATTCTAAAGATTTTGGCAGACTATTATATCAGGGCATACTTAATAATGTAATGGTTACTAATAATTATGATGATACTTTAAATAAACAGAAAACATTAAAATTTCAAAGGAACATAACTGTCTGCAAACATGGAGAAGATGATACAAGATGTGGGATGGAAATAAAATATGATCATGCCTTTAATCTCCTCTCTTTCTGTGACAACTAAAGAGTTCATTGACACATGTTTGACTCTTTGGCGGGTTGATTCATCACTTTATTTCAAAAGATCCTCATGTTTGAAACTAAAGCAAAATCCAAAGCATAATTTTTAGTGTTAGACATAAATGTGTATTTGCACTTCCCATAGAAAATTTTATCAAGTGTTCAAAATGTCTTAAAAACTACCTTTTCATACTGCCATAATGAAAAAAAAGATATCCTAATACCTAACTCAAAAAAGATTGACATTATTCAGTAAAGCATTATTCAATTTTTATATTTTGTACAATATTTATTATTTACTTGAAAGACAGCATTACATAGAGACAGATAGAGATTATCTACCTTCTGGTTCACCTGTGAATGACTGAATGGCCCAGGTTGGCCAAGGTCAAAGCTAAGAGCCTAAAAGTCCAAGACACCTAGAGGTATAGCAAGTGTCAACATATTTCAGTTGTCATCTCTATTTTTCCAAACACATCATTAAGAGTTAGATTGAAATTAGCTCAGCCAGACAAAAGCCCACACTCATTTTTGGTGATGGTATTATAGATAGCATGTTTGTACACTACACCACTACTTGTTAAGAGACATCTGCTTCTGGCCAAGACTTAGACATAAGGACCACATTTACAACTCAATTATATACTCCTGGACAAAATAAATGGGGTTATTTTCAGGTCTTAGAGAAAAGGGCAAGAAAAAAATGATATACATGAAACAGAAAACTCATGTGACATGTTTTGCAAAGATGGAGTCCTAGGCCACAGCTAACTAATGGAGAACCAATTGCACCATGCTGTTTCAAATGAAATGGATCCATGGACCCAAGGAAAAAAATATTGTAGAACAGAGTCCTGGCAAGGAATCACATTCAGAGGGAACTGAAATCCTGTGTAAAGCTGGATACAGCCAATGAAAACATTAGACTCCATTTTTGTTTTTTAAGATTTCTATATTTTCTAATTGCAATTCAAAGTTACACACAAAGTAAGGGATAGACAGTGAAAGAGATCTTTCATCTGCTTGTTCACCTCCAAAATGGTCACAATGGCCATGACAAGGTTGGTTTAAACCTGGGTGCTATTTGCTTCTTCCAGGTCTCCCATGTGGGTGTGGTGACCCAGGGCCTTGGAAGATCCCCCATTGCTTTTCCAGGCCACAAACAGGGAGGCAAATAGAAATTGAGTAGTGTAGACATGACCCAGTGCCTATATGGACTGTACGTTCTCAGAGAGAGGTTTAAGCTGCAATGGCATGCAGACTGGCCCCAGTGACTTCATTTTTTAAATTCTAGACATAAAATATTGCTACATCATCTGAAGGTTAACTATTGTGGGTTAACTTTTTATTTTATGAAAGTAATACGATCAACAAGATAAAACAAAGGCATCTATATATGCATATTTATTTATTTATTATACAAATGATATACTTAATCTGTTTCTATATGCTTACATTAAGTTCAGGGTGATAGCAGGATAAAAATTCATCATGAGAAGATCTCAAATACATCCATTTTCTACCAAAGAACAGGTAGAATCTGTCATTAAATTGTTTTTATGGGTACTGATGTTATCAAGCACTCAGAACAAAACAAAATGTATGAAATGATAGTTTTTCAAGCCTTTTAACCTCATGGAATGAATAACATTGGTCCCAGAGGAGGAGAAATGAACAGGCTTTCCAAGAGGTGACACTTGAAGTGCATATTAAGGCAGAGATTGTAGTTTTACTAATTTCAGGAAATGAAACAGTCTAGGGAACCCAAGGCAGGAGAGTTGATAGGCGACATACACGAAAGAAGAGCACTTCTTGGAGACATAAATGTGTGCTGATTCCAATGGATGCTCACCTGAATGCTGCGTGAGACAACCTTCTGAGACTGGGAAGAGAATCTTCCGATAGGAACAGGGGAACTGTGTACATGTTAACACAGAGCTGTGAACAGTGCTTGTTTCTACCAACATATTGGGAAAAAAAATCATAGTTTGTTCACTACTAGATAGAATACTCAGCTCTAGGAAATAATTAGCTTCAGATTCATTCCTGCTTCTGACACAAAGTCATGAATGATATTCAAGTAAAACCAACTCTTCCTAAGTCATTAAATTCCTATTAGAGGCACCAATGGTTTTCCATCCAAAAATGATGAATATGAGAGCATAGCTAAACAACATTTTTCAAATTGCACCTGTCAATCCAGAACTCCATTTTCAGTGAGACTACTTCTTAAACAAAAATGAGTGTGTGGCCACCATAGTTTAGGTAATATTGTCAAATATTGTTTGCTTTCATGGTACCAGCAAAACTTTTTGGAGGATCCACAATGCATGCTGGTAAACATATTTTTGAGGCATTTTGATAATCAGAGAAATGCTAAAGCAATAACTTATAAGCTATTGTAGATTTCCCAGGCTACTCCCAAGGAGAAAAACTGTAAATAACAGTTCTACAATGCTCTGAATGTATGAGATCACACATTTCCCCAGGCCTGTGGGTCACTGACCAGGGGTTTTGCTGTACCAGTAATATCTGCCAATGTGGTGTTTTTGCAGTGCAATATGCAATATTAAAATTAGGTTTCTATTGTGACATGGAATAAAACTGTTTAATTAAAAAAAAAAGCAGAGGCATATTCCAGTGCTGAATATGAATGAATGAAATCAACACCTAAATTAAACACCTTCAACTGTGCCAGTATTCAATACCAAGAAATTATCCTAATATTTTTAAACATTGCTGAGTTTCATGCAATTTATTTCTAGCTACCCAGATAAAATATAACATATAGAATATAAACCTGAATAAGGACTCAGTATAAGAAGACTGAGCCCTATTCCAAATGTCAGTTATCAATAGTAGGCACCAGATTCACTCACACCTGTTTGGATTGCACTGCTGTCAGTCAGCTGTTGCTTTAATGTCCTTCTCATACTTGTCTACAAATCAGAAAGGCAATTGAACTTACTCATTTATTAGGCTAGAGTTAGGATAAGTTAGCATCAATTAAATTGGACAGATGCCTGGGGTAGGATTGGAGAAAAGGGCAGAGAGGAATATCATGTGTCTTAATTTATTGAGTCTGCTATTAAGAGCATGAAACTAAAGTTTATGAAACTAATATAAAGGCAAGAAAGAGCTGAAGTACACTCTTCCATATTATTATAGTCACCATAACTGAAGTAGTTATGCACAAGTATATAACTACTAATTATGCCGACATAACTAGTAGTTTTACCAATGTAACTGACATAGTTACACCATTCAAATTCAGACTAGGGTGAGTGGGAGGTGGATACAATTCATATATCAAGTATATACAACGTTGCATTAATTAGACAATGGTGGTAATGATGGCATGATCAAATGGCAAACAGTAGATGGTAGCTTGAAAATCAATCCCTTTGATAATCGTATTCACAGAAAGTGATTGAAATGTCCAATGCGATACAAGGATTTCTTGAAATAAGAAGGAATCCTAACTACAGGTGTTCCACAGGCATACATATTAAACTTAAGGATACTGGGCCCAGCATGGTAGTCTAGCGGCTAAAGACCTCACCTTGCATGTGCCAGGATCCCATATGGGCTCCAGTTCTAACCTCTATGCTCCTGCTTTCCATCCAGCTCCACGTTTACGGCCTGGGAAGGCAGTCAAGAATGGCCCAAACCTTAGGATTCTGCCACCCCTGTATTAGCTCCTAATGTTGTGTCCCTTTCGGGAGTGAATCAGCAGATGGAAGATCTTCCTCTCTGTCTCTCCTCTTCTGTAATTTTACTTTCCAACAAAAATAAAATCAATCTTAAAACAAATAATGATACTGATAGGTGCAAAGGCAAATGTATGAAACATTTATCAGAAAATACTAGCAATATAAATGGAAGTCAGTCAAAACAACTTCAACAGCAGAAATCACTACCAAGTGTGTAAATTGCCAAATCTTTTAAAAATAATATTGCTTTGTTTGTTATGCTATGGTTCCATGGGCACATGGATTTCCTCTTCCACTCAGAAGATACACATTAACAGGAAGAGCAAGCCATTGTGTCAGCAGGGATTTAGCCCCTAAAAAATGCTCATCTGATTTTTCAGATTTTTGAAAATGTTATGTAGAGGACCATCATATATCTCAGGAATTGCACTGTTAGATTTACATTTAAGAGAAATGAAAGCATGTGGTCATAGAGAAAGTCTGATATGACTGTGCATGGTGACATTATTGTAATAAAAATGGAAACTATCAAACTGTTAATTACCTCTTTAACAGTCCAGCAAAAGATAACAGTATAATGCAGTATTACAGACCAAAAAATTAAAGCAAATTAGTGATGCATACTATATGATGTAGTTCCAAAACATTAAGGCGGCTGAAAAAAATAATGCACAAATTTTTTATATGAATCTGCTTCTATGAAATGTCTTAAAATCATCAGTTATAGAAATAGAGTCATATTAGCTGATGATTATAGCTGAGTAAGGAAGAGATGTGCTACTTCTGAGAATAACATTTTTTTCTAGTTGAAAGCAATGTTTTAAATTTAAATTGTGATGATAGTTACACAACTTAAATATACCAAAAACAGCATTACAGTGGAAATGGGTAGTTTTTCAGTTACATAATCAATATTTGTATAAAATTGCTTTAAATCATATAAATAGTTTTTTTTTTTTTAAAAAGGGCTTGACAAGATAGCGGAGCAGCTAAAGTCCTCGCTTTGAATGTGCTAGGATCCCGTATGAGCTCTGGTTCGAATTCCGGCAGTCCTGCTTCCCATCCAGCTCCCTGTTTGTTGCCTGGGAAAGCAGTTGAGGACGGTCCAAAACCTTGGGCCCTGCACCTGCATGGGACCTGGAAGAGGTTCCTGGCTTCTGGCTTTGATTAGCGCAGTTCCAGCCATTGCAGCCATTTGGGGAGTTAATCAATGGCAGAAATCTTTCTTTCTGTCTCTCTTCCTCTGTATATATCTTACTTTGCAATAAAAATAAATAAATCTTTAAAAATAGTATACATAGATAAAATGAATAACCTAACTATTCAGTCATTTGAATTTACAGCTATTAACATATCCATAAAGTGTTCTGGGCTAATATGGCTTCATTTTTGGATTCTAAGAAAGTTTAATAAAGAAAGAATAAAAATTCCAAGTGAATTTTACCATTAAACTAAAGAAATTATACTTCTCCATTCACTGCATGAGATACATATCTCCTAATGTCAAAATTGGAGGAAAATTTCACAATAAATCTATGCTCAAAACCTCTAACAAATATAGTTATGAAATCTCTAAACAAACTTTACTAGTGGATTGCACTTAATAATATACGAGACCAATACATAATTTATGTGTGCCACACATAAAAGACAATAACTTAATGTGACAAAAATCAATGGACATAAATTATTGTCAACAGCAGTAGCATAAGCAACAATGCCCATGAAAGAAATGTCAGTTTGAGAGTGAAAAAAATAAAACCATAAAAATTTCATATTGATCCCTAATGAAAAACTGACAACAAAAAAGGACAGAGACAACTTCCTTGTCTTTAAGAAAGGCATTTAAAAATCACACAGCATCATAATTCTCTGTGAAGCAAAATTGCACCTGTTATGAGTGGGAGCAGATCCAGAATGGCTGATCTTCGGTCTGACTTGCAGTCATAGACATAGTAAAAGGCAGTCCCTTAAGGTAACAGCCAGAAACACTGCTGAATTCTGTCACCTGCCTGGAGGATGCTGGAAGCTTCATTCTATTGCACAGTGAACAGTTGGGAGAAAGTGACACACATGCTAAAGTTCCCAGAGACCAATGGTTGCTGACCCATATAATTCAGAGACAGTCTCTTTTGTTATACCTGTTGACCCTGCTGCTTTTTAAAATTTTCTGCTTTTTTATTTTTCTGAGATTGTTTTAAATTGGACTAGATCTTAGCTCTACATTCATTCTGCCCCACTGGATTGTGAGATTCTCTCTCAGTAATATGTAGATGTCGCCTCTTTCCAGACAGTCCCATGTCAAACTGTTAATATCTTACACTGTAGCATATATGATTTGAAACTATATATGCTTGCAAAGTATAGACTCAAGGTCGTGTCATCTCAAGGGATGTGTTTGTTTTCTCCCTAGAGTTTAAGCAAAAATAAGCTCGCTTTTCATGTTACTGTTCAAGTAGCCAGAAGTTGCTTATTCCTCTTGTTCTCAGTCCTTGAGGAAACCCCAGTTGTAACTTGAAGCCTCACAGTGGCAGAGCCTTGCGTCTCATACTTTCATAATAACGGACACCCACAGCCCACACCACCACACGATCCTGGGATACTGGTTCCAGACAATCCCTTCTGAAGATTCACATTTATCTGTGGATTCTCTTAATTTCTGTAACTTTAACATTCCACTAAATCTTTCTTTTATTATTCTAGCATGTATTACCATTTATTTACAGAAAAAGCATATTTATACCTATCCATTTTACTGGAACTACAAACTAAAATATGTTGCATTTTTAAGCAGGTCGTTCTTTCTGGATATGTGTAGCTGCAGTCTGGCATGATATGCACCCCAGAACACAGTTTTCTTTTCATTTGGGTTTTGTACACACTGGGGCAGTAGCCCCCAATCTCTACAAATATCACATTCTTATCAAACAATCTTACTTGTTATAGTTTTGTGCCATCTAGCCTGTTATCTTCCTTCTCATAATTGAATCTCATCAAACCTGTGACATTTAGCTAGAGATTATTAAAGTGACAATAATAAAGGAAAATTTACAACAAATTTGCTTGTACCTAAGAAGACTGATGTATCTGCTCAGGCTGGGCATTTTCATCTTTCTCTTCCCTGATGTGAGGTATACGCCTTGCCTCTTATTTTTCTTTGAAGTTGAGAAAAAGTGAGTGACAGAGGGAGATAGGCAGACAGAGCACTTACACCTGCTAGTTCACTCCTTCAAATCCCACAAATACAAGAAGCTGAAGCTGGGCAGCATGAAAGCTGAGTTGAATACATGTGAGTCAATCCAGTAGCAGGCTTCGCATGAGCAGGACGCTGTAGTCATTTGCAGAACTGGGATTTGAATCCAGGTACACTGATATGGAATGCAGGCATTTAATCACTAAGAAAAACATTTTTTTAATAGTTTTGTTTCTGGTTAGTGGCCTTTGACATTAGTAATCATAACGCAATGACCGTTAATAAATGGGCCATCTATTATCAAAATGAATGTGTGGCGGAAGCTGTGAAATGTGACCTTATCTATGCAGTAGTGAGCAATACTAAACCAGTTCCAGTGTTACCACTTGAACTGCAGCTGCTCAGTTTGACTCCTGTAGTTTAAATAGTTTGGCTTCTGAACTCTTGCAAGAGTTTAAACTACAAAGTCATAAGTTAATTCTACTAACACAATACAATTAACACCAATTTAGGCATTTAGTAGTAGAACCTTTGGATTATTAGATGGGTTTAGCTCATTAGAGAGTGGTCTCAGGTGAATGCTGATGTCTTTATAAGATAGTTACACATGGATACACATATTCTTTTCCTGATTTTCAACTTTATTTCATGGTCCCAAGCTTGGATTCTCTCAAGTGTAAACCCCATACCTGTCTTAGAGTGTGAAACTTTAAAACTGTGAGACAAAATCAACCTTTTTCTCTATGTAATTTATTCATTTTAGGCACATTGTGGCAATACGGAGAGGCTGATAGATATCTCAATAAACTTATGAAGTGATAGTGTTTCATCAGGCTAGAATATATGTTTTCAGTAAAATTTCAAATTGCCCTCCCCTCCCTCACTACTATACATGATAAATTCCATTCACTGAAACCTCCTCTATCATGTAGTCGGCTTGATCTAGGTAACAGTACCTAAATGATTTTGATGCATGATGAATGAAAAACCAGACTAACATAACAAGATATTTCATGTCTTATTTAATTTTGGCCAATTCCAGTCTAAGTGTGGATAGGTATTCGGTGATTAATTCTAATTGACTTGCCTCTATGCAAATTACATTTATGCAATGTTGTTGGCAATTCAATATTCAAATGTTCAAGTATGCATTTTGGCAAGAATTCAAGTACACCTCTTCTTTGAAGGAGAAAAATTACTTCTTCAAATTTGAGGGGTTTTTGTTAGGTTTTGTTTGTTTTCTAAGATTTGTTCATTTTTATTGGAAAGACACTTTAGAGAGATAGAAAGATGTCCCATATGCTGGTTTATTTCTCAAATGGCTGCAACAGCCACAGCCAAACTGATTTGAAGGCAGGAACCAGCAGGTTCTTCCAGGTCCCCTACTTGAGTGCAGGGTCCCAAAGACTTGAGTCCTGCTCAATTGCTTTCCCAGGCCATAATGAGGAAACTGGAAGGGGAGATGAGCACCTGGGCACAAACAGGCACAGATATGGGATCTCAGCACTTAACGAGGAAGGATTAGCCAATTGAGCCATGGAGGAATGTCCCAAAATTGAGGTGTACAAATTATTACTGAATTAGTAGTTTTAGAATTAGAACTACAATTGCAGACAGCGTGTTTAATTTACATGGTAAGTTCAGTATTTTTATAATCTCAAGTTACCAGGTTTGCTTTGGTTAATCAGTCATCAATTTGTTTTCTTTGATTAATGTACTTGATTATGACAAATTGATGATATTACAGTGCCTGATTGTAGTGAAATTAAGAAAGGTAAAACCCTTGCAAAAAGCTGTGGTTGCTTCTAATTCCCTCAAATCCTTTCCACATTTTAGTCTCCTGTCTGACTTTCACCACTCAACAGCTACTGCGTGCAATCTCTTGACATGAGAACCTTACAATCATTTCCTTCATTTGAAACCAGTAACAGGTTTTTACAGACTACTCTAGCTGAACTGAGATTTAGGGACTTAGTTGCAAATAATCCCTTACTTAATACATTACAAATGTCATAAACAAACAGATTCATAAAATGTCCTTTTCTGGAGAAAATGTTTATGTAATAATACCTTCAAATAAGCCTTCTAATTATTTTCTTTACTGGGGAGAATATTATTATTTTCATTATTTTCATTTGAAATATTTAGAAAGAAAACGAGAAACACAAAGAAAGAGATCTTCCATTTACTGCTTCACTCCCAATATAGCCAAAAAGGCTGGAGGTAAACCCAACTGAGGAGTTCTGAGCTTCTTCCAGGTCTCCCACATGGGCACTGCTTTCCCAGGGCATAATCAGGAATCCAGATACCAAGTGGAGCAACCAGGACATGAATAGGTACCAGTACGGAATGCCAGGCCTGCAGGTAGAGCATTAATTTGCCCTGCCACCATCCAGGCACCGGTTTTATTTTATAAAGATGCATTTATATGAAAAAAAGTTACAGAAAGATCAGGGAGACTAAGAGAGAGAGAATAAGAGAGATATCTTCCATCTGCTGGTTCAGTCCTCAAGTGACTACAATGACCAGGCCAAAGACAGGAGCTTCATCTTATTTTTCCACTTTGGTGGCAGGACCCCAAACACTTGAGCCGTCTTTTACTGATTTTTCCGGGGCAAGGGATTAGTGTGAGTTAAATTTTCTGATTTCTGGTGTGTGTGTGTGTGTGTGTGTGTATGTCTGGAGAGAGAAAGAAACAAAAAGAGAGCGACAGAGAATAAACTTGCAATCAGAGGTCTACCTTTAAAAGTGTGAGTAGGGAAATTTGTCTAAAGAAAGATACCTGTGGGTTGCGATTTAAAGAGAGAGTACTGACTATCAAAGTAAATGGAAATGCCTATTCTTTCTTTACAAAGAAAAAAAATTTATTTATTTATTTATTTGATATCCAGAGAGAGAGAGGGAGAAGATTTTCCATCTGCCCATTCCCTCCCACAAATGACTGCAAAGTGGTTTCAGGGAGTCACCTACTTGAATGATCTGCTGCTGCCCTACCAGGTACATCAGCATGGAGCTGGATTGGAAAGCTCGGGCAGCTAGGAATTGATCGGTCACTGTGAAGTGAGAATCCACTATTTTACACACTATTTTTTTTTCCATTTTGTGACCATGCAAATTGGCTCAGAGAACTTAACTTCACTTCTGTAGGAAATACAGTAACCAAAACACATTCTTGAAAATGACCATAGATCTATTTGCTTTCAGAAACCACACTTTCAATTAGTTTGTGACTTTCAATTCCAACTACAAACAAAACAAAAAACAATGCTCTTTCCACATGAGACTAAAACGAAAAAACTTTGTGAATACTTCTGCTCAATGATATAGCATATACATTTTGTAAGTAGTTACAATGTACGATCAAAATTCAAATTCACTGCCCTGGGTGGTTAAGATGCCACCTGGTAGGCTGCCTCTGACACTGGCCCCCAGTTCCGTTACTCTTGCAATTTTCTGGTGATGCACCCTGGCAGGCAGCACGTGGTATTTCAAGTGCTTGCTTTTGTGACACCCATGGAAAGAACCTGAGTGAATTCATAGGGATTCTGAGTGGGAATCAGACTCCTAGCGTTGGCCTGGCCCAGGCCTATATTTTCAGGCATTTGTAGACTGAATCAATAAGTGTGGAATAAGTGTGGATAGTCATTCTCTCTGTGTGTGTCTCTCTTTTTCTCTCTATCTCTCTCTGTCTCTCTCTCTCCACACTTCAGGGCAGGGATATAAACACAGGGCAACCATTAAACATAAAAATGTGACTTACTGATTATACTATTCTGCACTCGATTGCACGTGGCATTAATGTTAAAGTATTAACTGATTTGGGGCCTGGTGCAATGGCTCAGTGGCTAAATCCTCATCTTCCATGCAGCAAGATCCCAAGTGGGCACTGGTTCGAGCCGTGGCTGTTGCACTTCCCTTCCTGTTCCCTGCTTGTGGTTTGGGAAAGCAGTAGAGGACAGTCCAAAGCCTTGGGACTTTCCTGTATCTACATGGGACATCCAGAAGAAGCTCCTGGCTTCAGCTCAGCTCAGTTTGTGCCACCAAACACTTGGTAAGTGAAAAATTGAATGGAAGATCTTTCTCTCTGTCTTCTTCTCTCTGTAAATCTGCCTTTCCAATAAAAGTAAATAAATCTATTTTTAAAAAACATTGGTGATTTCAAGTCACTTGCATAAAGAATTTTACAAATGACATATATTTCTTGATCTCATCCTATTTCTGGTAGAGGAACAGAATAAATATATAAACACTCATGCTCCTTGATCTGAATATTTTCCCATTGTAACTGTAACTCTTGCTACAACAGGAATAACAGTTCAAATTATAATATAAGAGCTGCCTAATCTTTTAAGATTTATTTATTTATTTTCATTGGAAAGTTAGACATACAGTTGAGGGGATATACCGAGAGGAAGATATTCCACCTGCTGGTTCATTCCTCAAGCGATCCCAAAGTTCAGAGCTAAATCAATCTAAAGCCAGGAGTCTGGAGCCTCATCCAGATCTCCCGTGTGGGTGCAGGGTCCCAAGGCTTTGGGCCATTCTTGACTGCTTTCCCAGCCCACAAGCGGGGAGCTAAATGAGAAGTGGGGCTGCAGGCACACAAATTGCCACCCATATGGGATGCTGGCGCATGCTAGGTAAGGACTTTAGCCACTAGGCTATTGCATTGGTCCCATAGCTACTTATTTTAATTATGTGTGTTAAAACAAAGTCTCAATTATCAAACATTTTTCTATATTATCTGCAGCTCTAGTATACTTTCACAATCAATTATTTTAAATCAAGGTAAGAATCAGTAAGAATCAGTGCTGTGGCCCTTACAACTGGAACATCCCTTATTGGATTTCTGGTCCACTCTATTCCTGATCCAGGTCACTGCCTCTGTATCTGAAAGGGAAGCAGAAGATGGTGGAAGTACTTGGAACCCTCCTGCCTAATGCGAGATATGGTATGGTTTTGGTCTTCTGCATGGCCCAGAATTGACTGTTGTATCTATTTCAAATGAATCAGTGCGTGAAATATCACTCTCATTCTCTCTTATTCTCTTTCTCTGTGTCTAGTTCCGCCTTTACATTGAGTACATAGATCAAATGATCTTTAAAAACTTAGCTAATGATAATGTTTTCTACATTAAAAATCTGTTAAAATGTTACAATTATTTATTTCAATGAGTATAGTTGAAAACGAACAATTTCAAGGAACGACTATAAAGTTTCTTGCAAAAGTGCCTGTGTTGGTGTATTAACCTCTATATTGACTCAATATTTTTATTAAGAGTCACAATGCGCGCAATCTGGGAGTGATCTCTTTCCCTTAATCCTCCTACCTTAATCCTCACAGATGCTGTTTTCCTTGATATTTCTATCTAGTTTGAAATATTATTGATTTTAAGCTTTCACTTTTTGGCATCTAAGGTAACTTATTTTCTGTACTTGCCCTCTCCGGTTTAACACCTTCGTGTCACGGGAAACTGAGAAAGAACTCTTCTCCCAGCTATATTACATTTCAAAGTATACAGAATGCTTCAATTTTGTTGATTGGATGAATAATTATAATGTAAAGTTTTCTTGAGTCACTGATAATTTGATCTCTTAATAAATGCCATAATGATGGCCTTAATTTCATTGGGAAGACTTAAAAATTGCTAACCCTAATTTCAATATTTGAAATAAGCTACAAATTAATTACGAAATGATGCAACAACTCCATGCTACAAAACACAGTTTGTACTGGTTATGGGGGAAAATGACTGTTTTAAGTGAAGGACTATAGTACATTACTCCACAAGGGAAGAGCTTGAGTATTTTGTATTTATAGATGTAATAAGAGCGATATGGCATTATGTCAGCTAGTATTCTTGGTCCTAAATTTTCCTTTTTTATGTAGTATATTAATCTCTGAAATCCTGCAGCTGTTTCCGTACGGATTGTTTTACTTCATATAGGAACAATCTGTCAGAAGGAATCACATGACAGAAAAGCAAAACCAAACGAAGGTTTCAAAGGCAAAATTTAAATTACTCTTTCTAAATATGTATACTTAGCTGAAGACATTATAGCTGTACTTCACAAGTAAAATACTATTTTTTTCCAATTAAAATAAATAGTGAAACAGCAACATCAGACCCATGTACCGTTTCTCTTCCTCCCTTTTGTCACCCCTGTGACAGATTTTCACATGCTTCCTGTGTCTTCTATGTAATGGCTTCATTTTCCATCATTTTTCTCCATGTTAGAGAATTGACATGTTTTCACTTTTATACCTTTTATCACAGCAGAGCAGTTGGTTCTTTTTTTTTTTTCCTTCATAAAACTGGTGCAAGAACTTTGCAATTGAACATGAGTCAAAAGCCAAAACTTGTAGGGACATGAGTTTCATCATCTGGATAAGCAAATCCTATAGTTAAGTATGCACAGCATAACTGAAGTCTATGCATATTTCATGATGGAATAATGTATAGCATCTCCAGCAATATTTTAAAAAGTCTGCCTTGAGCAATAAATTATAGGTCACATTGAGTATCTGCCATGTGCTTAGAAAGAAAAATTCTTAGTAAAAAAAATGGGCTGGACTGCTAATTTCAAATTACAACATGATAGGGTAAAGTAAATTGTTGTTAATGATCTAATGTGTACTTTGTGTTTGAAGGATTTGTTTACCTGAAGACCAGAGCGGTGCAGAGGATGAATAATAGAGAAGGGGAGATAAGGAGAGAGAGCGCTTCCATTTGCTGTTTCCCATTCCAAGAGTGCAACAGCTATACCTAAGCCATGCCACAACCAGGAACCAGAAACTCAATATCATTTCTCACACGGGTCTAAGAGGCCCAGAATTTGAGCAGCTCTCCATTATCTTCCCAGCGGAATTACCTGGAAGCTGGCTCAGAAGCAGAGTCTGAGTCTGGAGCTCAGTTTCTCATATAGGACACTAACACTGCATGTGGTGGCTCAACAAACTGGGCCACCAGGCTGGCATCTGTCCACTGCAGTAGAAGCACAATTAATTATTATTATTATTATTATTATTATTTTAGTTTCTCTGCCAATGAGAGCAAATAACTTATATTTTTCTTTGAAGATACTTCCAACAAACATCATTCAGTTTGTTCCAGTTTGTATATCACAATGTACTTTCTACTGCACTGGCAAAGCAAATGCCATGGAGGAAAAAAGCTTCCACATTGCATATCCAGAAGTGCCATCTAGCACAGAACTTTTTTTTTTCAACTTTATTGTAACTTTCCTAACATGTATTCAGGCAGGAGATTAAATAGTCTGATTTAAAGCCTGCTAAAGTAAGGACGAAACAAATAAAGATAAAAAAAAGCCCATGAAGTGTATTTGGCAACCTGAGGATGGAATAAGCAAACAGGAAGTTGATAGCAAACATTGTTCAAGCCCTGCGATGACATACTTACATGTTCTGAGGACTGAGGAACACTGCCAAAACTCCTTTACAGCAACAAATCACTTACACTAACTTCCTCTCCATTTATAATTGCTATGCTTTTTCTTGCAAGAAACATAGTAGCTACATTCCTAAGTGTCTCTGAATGACAGGAATGTGCAGCCAGGCAGCAAAGAACTTTTTAAAAGGGTCAGTGACTGCAGTTTATTTAACTGTTCTGATGGCTCAATGGTTGCACTGGAAGATGTCCAGGAGAAAAAGTAGTGGAGAAGCAGACATTCCTGCAGGAGTGAATCGAGGCTGCCTATGCTCAAGGAGAACTTCAAAAATGTCTAAAGAGCAACTGAGTAACAAAGAGTAAGCCATAGGTTGACATTATCTGCATCACACCGTCATATGTACATGTCAGTGTGTAAGGTATGTGAAAAGCAAAAATTCTGCCAAGGCAGCAAATTTTATCCCAGGTAATGGGTTCTAGGAGAACGCTTCTAACAAAATAGAAGAATGTGTTTTCAAGTTAATGAAATAAAATTCTCGGAGTGGTTGTAGAGTTGGGTTGGAAAGGTTGTACTTGAGCCTAAAGTTTTTCTAGCTGTATTGTGTCTGATTCTTTTTTAAAATTTTTTTGACAGTCTTTACATGGTTAATTAGGGCACAAAGGTTCACGGGCTACAAGGAAGTGAGTAAGACTATTATTTTCACATTCTCTTTTTTTCTGTATCTGGGGTAAAGGAAAGGATAAAGGGAGAAGTGTCAAAGTCTTGAAAACCACTGCCCTAGATAAAAGTGCTCTCAGGAACTCCACATAAACAAAATACAGCATTTGTGCAAGATTGGAAAATGGCTCGAAATGCATGCCATTTTTTATGTTCATCCTTGTTTGAAGGGTACACCTGGGGCTTCTCTTATCAAGATGCACAGTCAGTTTCTGCCCCATATTCCAAAAACCAATTTTAGTCGATGAACTTCAGCATATCTAGAAGGTATTGTAGCATGAGGTCTTTCCTATTCCAATGAACTTGGAAATCGGAGGCTACCATTGGTACTAACGTTGGTGTGTAGACTGAGTTGTAAACGTATCATGTTCTAAACTGTACAGCTTTTAACACATCCAAATGCAGGCACAAAGGAGGCTGAAATAATCAGAGTGCTGAGCTAAGTAACAGGATTATTGCCCTAAGTCAATAAACTGGAGGACTTTGTTAAGTGGAAGTTAATTTTACAAAATTACTTCTTAAATTATGAATGAACTATTAGGTACTCACATATTGCATTATGATGTGAATCCAATCTTTTTCAACCTTTATTTTTGTATTTAAAATTTAATGTCGAAGGTTCTGTGAGACAATTCCCAGTGGACTCATATGTGTTTGTGGATTGGTTAACTTGATATGAAAATTTAATTGGCTGTTATTTGTGTGCATGTTTGGACGTTAGTAATCAGGTGTACATGTAACCACAGGGACATTCATGCTACAGATCATTGTCTGAATCCCAAAGTACCAATGCCATAATTCCTATCAGAAGTGGGATCTATAAAATGATTGCTCAGAAAGCCTATCAACATTTTCATATTGTCAGAGATAAACAACTTTTAGCAGCACATAGGAAAACCATGTCCAGAGGAAAGTTACTGTGGCAGAGTAAATTATACTAACATGTGCTATGCCTATTTCCCATCTGATGGTGGAAGTTCAACTTCCGGCTATTCTATTTTTAATGAAGATTCTTCCAAGGTGTGCCCTTGGAATGAGCAATTAGAGTGAGACATGTACCAATAAATGAATTTGTTTTTCTCGCTCTTGTTCTCATTCTCGCTCTTTCTTTCTCAGCCCCTCTTTCTATTGCTCTACCTTTCAAGTAGAGAATAAATATACATTTGAAAAAAATTATATACTCTGTTCATTCTGTGATCTTTTTTGATTAAACTCTGGCATTACGCTTTGTTTTCTTCTTGGAAATATACATAAATGTAGAATTTTTATGAGTCATCTACTCAATGCAAACTAGATACAGCTACAGTGCTCAATTAGCTTTTTTTTCTAACATGTTCATTTTTGGCTGTAAAAGTGAATGATCCCATTGTAAAATTTTAGGAAACAAATTGAGGGAATGTTGCATCTTCAGATGCTTAAGAACTCAGCATCTGAAGTGTGCGTTTCAGCTTTAAAATCCAATATGCTCATGTGTGATTAGAGCAGTAACATATCAAACCCGAGTAAGACAGAGTCTTGGAGGTGTGGACTATTTGGAGCCACCTAAGGTAATATCAAGTGTATCAGTATAGATGTTCACAGGAGAAATCATGGGACTAACACAAACCTGGATTCCACGGGAGTATAGGTGGTGATAATTGGACATGGATGTGTGAGGCTACCTCAACCAGATGTCATGAAAAAGTGTATCTTTGTTAATAGACCTTGTTTGGCTGTTGCATTGAAGTATCTCCAATGAGAATCTTCCAGGTTGCATTGATCCAGTGCGAGGCTACTCAATGTATTGAATTTGAGGTACTAATACTTATCATTTAAAATCAATAGACAGTTATTGTACTTACAAACAAAACCTCGTTATAACCTTTTTTATATGAAAAAATAACAGTTGAAATGTTTATTTAACATAGTATGTAACTATGTAACTCTATAACTATATATTACATACCTAGTATGTAATAAACATGAGTATATAATACTTGTGTTTGTAATACTTGGTTTATATTGTGTATTACTATATGAATGTGATTATATTTGTATGAGGGCTATTCTTAAAGCTCATGAAAAATACAAGAAAAAAACCTGCACAGATTTTAAAATATTTTGGCACCAAGTAAATAAAAATAAATAAATAAATAAATTCTATCTAGCTATGTAATGAAAGAGAGAGGAAGAGACGCTCTTTCTTGATTTTTTCTCCCCATATGATAACAGCCATTACTGGGCCATGCTGAAACCAAAAGCCTGAGTGGTACGGACCAAAGTACGTAGACCATTGTCTGCTGTATTTCCAGGCATGTTAGCAGGGAGCTGGATCCGAATCAGAAGAGTCAGAACTCAAACTGGCACTGCTATATGAAATGGTGGCATTCTAAGTGATGATTTAATGTTTTGCATTACAACACTGGCTCTAATATGTATTTTTATCGTATCATTCCGTGAACATTTAAAGTATTCCTATGTATGTTTGTGGGTTATTGTGAATTTACATAGGAGAAGAGAAAGATGCTAACAGGGGTAGGGATAGTATGCATATATATTTTCTGAGTTTATCTTTTCTCAGTTGTGCCTAAAGGGAGAATATATGTTGACTTTGCACTCCCTTATGTTTCAAACTAGCAAAGATTGCCATTTAGAGCTGTGGTTAGCCATCACAGCAATTGCTCACTGTGGAGACATGAGTGGACTTCTTAACCCTGCTGAAGTAGCATCTTTCTACTGTACTTTAGTCTTCCATTTAAATTACCTGCTGTGGAAATTATGATAATTCTGAATGCAGAATTTTAATAGAGATAGTTTAGTGTTCATTATGGAAAGTTTGTGAAAACTGACACCTGGAGACACTGTTTTATCTATATTATTAAGGGTGAGGAAAACATCCATGTTTAAATGTCTCACGAGGACTTTGAACATTGGTTTGGGAGCCACTGATGCATCATTCTAGTCACAGATCAACCCTATAAGAGCTAGTCAGAAGTGTATTATGTACATCTTGTTTAACGTTTACAAAGTTGTAAATATAGACAGATAAATCCTGTAGAAGTCCTAAGAGGAAGAAATTCCAATGTTAAATACCGGCTCCAGTATTTAGATAGTTTATGATGATACGTTGGTTTCCTGTAAGAGTTATTTCACAAGGTATTTACCAGGATTCTACATCTGATGTTGCCAGCGCTTGGGTGTCTTAGGAGACATTTCAACTGTAAGAATGTTAAATTTATCGGCTGTTGTATCTTCCCATTGAGAGGCATCCCTCACAATGCTAGGGTTCTACATAAAAATTTTAAAAATGTGGGCCAGGCACGGTGGCCCCGCAGCTAAAGTCCTGGCCTTGAATGCGCCAGGATCCAATATGGGTGCTGGTTCTAGTCGGCGCACCACCGGCCGTTGCAGTCACTTGAGGAGTGAATCATCAGATGGGAGATATTCCTCTTTGTCTCTCCTCTTCTCTGTATATGTGACTTGGTAATAAAAATAAATAAATCTTAAAAATATGTTTTAGGGAGAGCTTTAGGGAGTTGTAATCTTTAGGTCTTTAGGAGCAAAACAATCTTGTTGTTGTACCATGAGTTTTACCTTTACAATTGAAAATATAGGTTTCAAAAATGCAGTTGAAAATATGCCTATACTTCTACTATAGCCTTGTTTTAAGAATCAGAAGTTCTGTATTGTATTTTCATATTTAGAAATAATATGACCTTAATAAGATGATGTTTATAACCAAACTGTGTTTTTAGACTTTTCAAAGGTAATAATAAAAGCATATAAAACCATCATATACTGATATAAAGAAATTAAATAAGCAATTCTTTGATTTATCCATGAAGGTTTATGTCTCTAGAAATCCAAGAAGAATGCAAGCCAAATCATCAGACTATGCGAAGGTTAGAGCCATTAACCATCCAAGCACCAACAACATGACTCTACAGTTTGATTCTGATGTTAAGAAATATTTACATGACTTTGGATCCAATGGGATTTGGGTATTAGCTCAAAAGCTTGTGAATAGCTCATCTACTCATTCATCAGCTCTTAGTTTCCTAAGTGTGGGGTGAGCATTAGGTCTATTAGTTAGGATAGTAATGCGTCATATCTGAGTGAGTCTTGAGTTCAAGTTCTGATTATTTCCTGATGTCAGCTTCCTGATAATGTAGCCCGTGGGAGGCAACCATGATGGCTCAGCTAGCTTATTTGAAGGACCTGGACTGAATCCTTGTTCCCCATATGAAAAAGATTACAAGCATCTGGGAAATGGACAAATGGATAAAAAAAACTTCAA
Source organism: Ochotona curzoniae (assembly GCF_017591425.1). Taxonomy (NCBI): domain Eukaryota; kingdom Metazoa; phylum Chordata; class Mammalia; order Lagomorpha; family Ochotonidae; genus Ochotona; species Ochotona curzoniae. The sequence goes on from NW_024466502.1 coordinate 16,133,673, forward strand.
TCTTTCAATTATTTTTTTCTACCATCATGCTTACTGCTTAGGAAATATGGGTTTTTTTGATAATTTTAGTTAAAATTTACTGGAAGAATGCAAATTGTAATTGCTAAGGCATAGAGCTCATGATCCAGATTAAAAAGCTATCAAACCAATAATTAAATTATCAGAGTAGTATTATTTATTTTAGCATGGGCATTTCTCTAACCATTGCTGGCATGATGTTAAGAACTTTCTAGCTACAGTAACCTCTATAATTACAGATAAGATATTCAAACATGTGTATATACTAGTAAGGTCTTTAATAAGGAGATAATGTCATTGGTAATATTTAATTTAAGAATATCTGTGTCACTAAGCTGGCATTCACTTCAATGCATAATCATGAAAAATTAGTTGTGACAATCTGGTATATAGAACACAATTATAAAGTCATCTGGCAAGTCAATCTTTTTTCATGTTTGTATAATGCTTTGCTAAATTAAAATATAATAGGTTTAGAGCATAATAAAAATAACACAAGGAATATAGCCCTTTTACTTTCTCTTTTCTCTTATTCAGACAAACAGTGACTTGTAGATACAGAATCCTTCATTTAGAGAATTATGCAGCATAATTGTGTTACAGAAACTATTTTATTTAATATATAATGCGGTCTTCTGTATTCTCTACCATTCTTTGACTATTAAGCAACACAAAATAGATGTGCTTGATATATAAAGTGGACATACTTAATAAATTATTTAATCAAACAAATTCAGCTAAGTTTCACATTTAGAGGATTGACTAGTGCTATGTATTATCCTGGCAATCTGATAAATATTTTCTAATTAATTGCTGGAACTCAGTGACAAAATAGTAGTAACATTCATTAACCATCAAATGCTTTTTGTACACTGCTGGATGAAAAGCACCAGGTTCCATATCGCATACTAGTAGTTTGAATCCAAGCTAATTAAAGCTGAAACTCCACTAGGAAAGGGTACTGTACCAATCAGCATGAGTGGATTAGGAAATGTTCCTAGAGACACAGAAGGGAGACATATTTAAGGATTAGAATGGATAAAGGGAAAGCAGGAGGAAATAAACAGACTTCTTTTAGATCTATTTATTTGAAAATTCTTTGAATTTCATAAAAATAGCAGAGCTAACACAAAATAAGATGAATGAGAAAACCGAATACAAAAGAAAATAGAAAAAAATTAAAGTATAAATATGAAAGAAAAGCATGATGGGTATCCTGTCACATATTACTGATTAGCATATAAATATTATGTAACATTTGGTATACTATGACACGTCACTAGAACTTTTCCAAAACTCTCCAACGATATTTGAAATTGACATTATTTTTGCACTTTTCTATTGTACTGCAGCCCATAAATTCAGTGCTTTTTCTCTATGTGGACTGTCTTGGGGAACCTTGGGGCCTTCTCTTCGTCCACTCATCCATGCACATCGTGCTGGCTAAGCACCACTGAGTTCCTGCTGGACTACAAAATCACAAGAATGTCAAGCTGAAACATGACTGGCAGCCCTAAATTGACTGCTTCACTTCCCCTTTAGCTCTTCAGGGTTCTGAGGTTTGAACTACCTCTCCTCCACATACTGAGAACTTGAAGAGATGTGGAGTCCAGAGCTGAAGCAGGAATCTAAAAGAAAAGCCAGTTGGCACACAGCAGAAAGGAAACTAAAGTCCTGTTTTCAGGTTCTAGCAGTTCCTGATGCGGCATTTGAGCTCTCAGAAGTCCGGCACTAGAAGATAGTCAACATTCTAAACTTTTCAACTGAGGCCAAATTTAAACTTTAGATTCATGTCGCTTAATTGTGTTTATCTGACACTGAGAATAGATTTTGTATGGAAGTATACTCAGAAAAATATTGGCAAGAAGTTTCTTTTTTATCATAATTTCTACCTTATCTCATGTACATATGATATGATATGATATAATTATACTCATCATATTATGAGTTCAGTTTTTATTCCAATGGTAAGACAGAATAAAAAGACCCACTGCCTTTGAAGGAACATAGTGTCCTACCTTCTCCACCTTGGACCTTCTATGGTCTTAGAACATACATTTTTCGAAAAGATTTATTTTTATACAAAAGGCAGAATTATAGAAAGAAGGTGCGCCATTTGCTGGTTCACTCTCAAAATGGCCCCAAAGTTAGATCTGAGCCAACGTGAAGCCAGGAGTGGGGAGTCAGGAGCTTCTTCCATGTCTTCTAGATGGATTCAGGGCCTGAAGAGTTGCCTTGAGTCTTTCTCCCACAGTTTTCTCAGGCCAAAACACAGAGCTGAATCACAAGTGGTGCAGTGCCCATGTGGGAACTGAACTGACAACTATCTTGGATGTTGGAACTCTAGAGGCTTAGCCTACTGTGCCACCTCACTGGCTTCAGAAAATAGAGTTTGTACAGGTACAAAGAGGCTCATTTAGACACCCTTTTGTGTCAAATAAAGTGTACTTTACAGGTAAGAAATAAAGTTTAGAATTTTCCATTCTTCACATAGACTTATTAATACAGTTTACCTTTTACTCTGATAGAAATTCAGCTAGTGTTTTTTTTTAATTGTTTAATCATCTGTGTGCTTTCCTTCTTACCAAATACATACATTATAGCCTTGCCAGATCAAGTGATTTATTAAGACATTATTACAAATACAGCATTTTACCAGTTTAGGCTACTCATTTAGTAGTTGTCTTTACTAGACAGAGTATAACAGATTCATTGATTAATGTCAGGAAGACATAAAAGAAAAAAAGTTTATTACAATAGAGGATGTCTGTCATCATGGAAGATGGATTTTTATTACTTGTATGTTACACTGGTATCTATCTTGCTCTGTTTATATTCTTATTGATATGACAGATGTGAATGCAAATAAGTACTTAACTAGGATATGGATTTGAAAGCAAAAATTTGGTGTTGTAGCAACTGTAATTTTCCAAATAAATCCTCATTCTTATCTAATCTCATAATATTATATATCAGAAATCTAGCATTCACTTATGCAATATCAATATATTTAAATTTTCATTTGTAAGTTCTTTCAAGTAAGAAAAACATGCACATTAGCATTGAGAAGTTATCCCTGACAGTAGAAATTGGCTTTCATAATTATATCCCCACTAGAAATAGTTGCATGAAGCATTTGGGAAGTTTTCATATTTTGAAGAAAGGAGAAGATGATTATCAAGTCTCTATTCTACTATGGATACAACATTTATTTCTCCAATCCACATGAATTCTTGGTCTCATGTTCATATTACAGACTGAATTGTACAAACTGCTAAACCTCTACGATCCTGGCAGTAGATCTCACAGAGAGAGCGCCCTCTGCAGGCTGCTGCGTTCTCAACAAGCTTCTGGGAATGGGGGAAACACTTCCAATATGTTTGGATAATTTCCAAGCTGGCTGGAATTCACTCTTTCCTCCCTTTATTATCCTGGAGAGTACTAGATTTTTAGATCTTTATTTATTTACCTAAGGAGAACAGGCTTCACGTATCTCACTCACAGCTGCCAACAGCATGATACTTCAATCATCACTGCCTCCGTCCTCTTTCCTTTATTGTTATTATTCGCTTAAATTTTGAGGTAATATATTTTGAATTGAATTAATAATCATAGGCCAAATCTCCCACTAGATGAAGAATTCAACAAGTAGAAGTGAGAGACAGTGGTATTGACAAGGGCTATGAACAATAATCAAATCTGAAGGCGCCTCTCCCTACCTCTACCTGCTCTTCAATATGATGTCTTCAATAAATTATGCTTTTTTTGGAAGCTACTGACTTCAAACAACCTCTCCCACCATCCCACACCCCCAACACAAACAAACAACAACAAAAAAACCCGAGAGAAGAAAGATTACTTGAACAGTAGTGTGTGCTTTAAACTGTATTGCCAAGTTTGTAATGTGAATTTGTTGGGGGCACAGGAGGGGGTGGTTACAGCTGTACTGAACAAGGACCTGATATATAGTGAACTTGCTAGCTGCCCAAATCTATGCTCAAGTTCACATATAATCATTTTCTATGTTAGCTTCCAATGACTATTATAAGAAATTATCTCAAGATTAGTTCTGAAACTTATGATTCTAGAGGTCAGAAAGCTAACATTAGTATTATTGAGCTAAACTTAAAGTGCTGAAAAGTTAATTGCTTCTGAGAGTCTGATGAGAAGAATTCCTTCTCTCTCCCTTTTAAGTTTCTGGCAGCTGCTTTTAGTCTTACTACTTGTTTTTAGTTTCTCCATTGTTTTTTGCTGCTTTTGTCACATTTTTTACTATACATCATAATGTCTTACAAAAGCTAATGAGATCACATTAGGAATACCAAGGACAATAGCTTCATCTCAAGATGTTTAACATGACTCCATCTCCAAGCTCACTTTCACCATATCAGTAAACTTTTTCATGCTCCTGGGGTTAGGACATGACTGTCCAGGTGAGGGGGTAGGGACTTATCATTCCTTTTCAACATTAAATATCACTATTTGTGTGCCCTACATATTCAGTTATATCAATTTAATACCTAATTTGAATATTCTTCTGGATTCTCCCTACTTTTATTTCAGTGACTAGAAACAATTGATTCAAATAAACACCTAATAATCACCACAGCCATAGCACAATTTTTTTTATTAATTACGTTGCATTATGTGACACAGTTTCATAGGCTCTGCGATTCCCCCATCCCCTCCCCATGTCCTCTCACCTTGGTGAATTCCTCCACCTGGTTGTAGTATTACAGTTCAAATTAAGTCAAAATTCTTTAATTGCAAACATATACCAACATAGAGTCTAGCATCTTATTGTCCAGATAAATTTAACGAATAACATAATTTTTAAAGACAAAATATTTTCATCTTTCTAACATAAATAATTAAAGTTGAATAGTATAACAACTTCCTGCTGTTAATAAGATAAAGCATAAGTACTTGAAATTTGTTGGCAAGACCTGCCTTGGCTGCATTGGCTGTGAGAGCACTTACTACGGTGCTGGTGTAATCAGCCTTCAAGCTTCCGACTGAACTGGATGCTCTTTTAATAAGAAACCATGTCTCCTTTAGTAAGCTATTGACTTTTCAGTTGCTAACACAGTATGTGACAAATATATACTTAGTTTGTTGGACAAATGATTGAGGGGCCTTTAGTATCTGGTCTTTCTCTTTTTCTTACCTAAACACACAGGTGTGAAACGCTGCAAAGACCATCTGCTGTACTAAGTGTTGGTTCACAATTAGTTTGTGCTCCTCTTTTGCATTTGTGCTCTTCAGACAACCCGACAACAGCTGCCTGTAAACTTCCATCTTGTTCAAAGGTGAGTAGTTACATTCGCAATTAGACACTCAACGAACTTTTTTCTGCATGTTGGGATGTGTGTGTGTGTGTGTGTGTGCACTACATAAGAAAGATTAAGCTCATAAAGTAGTTTACAGAGAACTGAGTATTGGGTTTCCATATTTGTATTAGATATCCGTTGGTGTCATAAAAAAATAACACAGATTTAATATAGCTTACAATAATAGCAATTTGTCAATCTTAATTTTATAAGCCATAACTCAGAATGACTTACTCATATTGCAGATCTGGGTTTTCCAAAGCAGAGTCAGGTGGGAAAGGATACAGAAGCCCTGGGGAGACTGTCTCCGTAAGCTCCTTCAGGAAGCCCAGCAGCTTTGGTTGCATGCAGTTACAGGACTGAGCAAAGGGGCTTACCTCCATTTGTAAATCATCTCATAATATAATGTGGTTTAATATTTGATTAAGAAACAAGGGGATATAATCTGGTGGGGGAGAAAACATTTCTTAGGAAAAAGAAAAATATCAAGAGATTTTTTGAAATGTTCAGGATGTCATATATAGAAAGAACTATAGCAGTGGCTACAAGCTGCAGAAACACTAAGAATTTTGTTATGCATCTGGGACTTTAAGTAGTCTATATTAAGTCATCCATGTTTCTCTCCATCTCCCCTAGGAGATTAATAATAAGATAACAAGTTAAAATCAGCTCTCTGTTATATTTATGAATAAGTGAGAGGTAGAAATGGAAAAACACAGCCTCCTGGTCCACTGCAGACCCAAGCAAAAGAGAAGCAGATGAGAGCAGAACAACACATGCTGATGGCTTATGAAGACTGCGGTGAGCAGATTGTATGCCCGAGGCCTGCAGCAACAAAGGGAAAGCTCAACTGGCAGACAAGCACACAAGTTATTCAAGAATAGGAACCGTATTTGGTCTTTAAGATTTAATTACCTCAGACTCAGTTCAAGGTTGTTGTTTGGATTCCTTGCTATTTCTGTATTCTGGTTATCCTTATTCCAAGTGCACTGTGCAGATGACCCAATAAAATGTACACACATTTCAATTTCTGTAAAGATGAATAAATTTAGGTAATAAAAGTGATTGCAAGATTTAAAAATGCATTTTAGAGCCGAGTGTGATGGCCTAGCAGCTAAAGTCCTCACCTTGCACATGTGGAATCCCATATGGGCACCTGTTCTCATCCTGGCTTCCCCACTTCCCATTCAGCTCCCTGCTTATGGCCTGGGAAAGCAGTCAAGGATGGCCCAAGGCCTTGGGATGTTGCATCCATGTGGGAGACCTGGAGGAGGTTCCTGGCTTCAGGTTGGCTCAGTTCCGGCCATTGCGGTCACTTGGGGAGTGAATCATCAGATGGAGGATATTCCTCTGACTCTCCTCTCTGTGTCTGTTTTTCCAACAAAAATAAATAAATCTTTTAAAGGCTTTTACATGTGGAAAGAACCTATACCTAATTTCCTCATGTGGGATTTTGAAACGATAAGTATATATTAGACATGAAAAGAGAAATAACAATTTTCCCTCACAATTTTAATAGCTATTAAGTTGGCACGTATTATTTTTATACTTTGAAAGGTATCTACTATTATTTTGCATCTGTCTAGTTTTCATCCTCTGTGCTTCCAATCAACCAAAATTATATCTGAAAACTCTAAAACATACCATGTGGATGCAATATAAAATTGAATCAGAATGTGCCAGGCTTTGACAAAAATCAGTCAGTTATGGAAAGACAGGTCAAAAAATCATTTCACCGAGAACAGGAAATGTCGCACATTGGGAAGCTTCCATCACCAGTATGTAACACGGAAGAGTTCTCCAGTCTTAAAGTCAACAGTGGTTATGAATTGGCAGTGTTCCATGCTACTAGAATTCACTGGGGTTGGTACAATGACTAAATAGAGACCTGATGAAGTTATTCTTCAGATACAAAATAATGAGAAACACTGTTCCATACACAGATGTTACTGCTGAATTGAACCCTGGGAGTTTGTTTTAGGGAGATCAGTGTAGCTTCTCACTATTCATTGTCTTAGATTGCTCCATTCAAGTTTTAATTTCTAACTGACTTCATTCACTACTTTGCTAAACATAATGACCAATATAATATATATTTTTTCTTTTTAAAGATCTATTTATTTATATTCAGAGAAAGAAGGAGACACAGAAAGATCTTCCATCCACTCGTCTACTCCCCAAGTAGTTACAATGGCCAAACTGAGCTGATCCAAAGCAAGCAGCCAGGAGTTTATTTCAAGTCTCCTGCTTGTGTGCAGGGTCTTTAGCCTTTGGGCCATCTTCTACTGATTTCCTAGGCCAAATTCAGGGAGCTGCATGGGGAGTGGTCTAGCCGGGACTTAAACTAGAGCTCATATGGGATCTGGGATCTTTTTAGGCAGGGATTTAGCCACTAGACCATCATTCACTCTCCAAGTGGCCACAGTGGCTGGAGGCAAGCCAATCCACAGCCATTGGTAAAAAGCTTCTTTTGAGTGTTATTTTTTCTGCTTTTGGAATGTTCATAATTCTCTTAACAGCTAAACCATTTATACCCTCCATGAAATTTAGCAATATCTAACAATGATTTATTATTATTATTATTTAATTGAAAAGCTGGGGCACCTTTTTAGGTCAGTAGATAAGAGGGCAATAGTAATACTTGCAGGCCATATGGGAGTGCCTCAACTGGAGGCAGGGCTCTGCTTGCAGAGTGTTGGGGAAGAGGATGTAGGGAGAGGTTTATGTGTGTTTCTTTCACATACAAATAAATAAAAATGTATCAGAAAAACAATTTATGAAGGCCAGCAATTGTGGGAGAGTCTTGTCTAACCTTTTTCTGTAAAAATTAAATATCTTACTTATAGCAGAAAAATAAAGGCTGTGATTTTTCTATATTTCTAGGAAAGTAACAAAATTGGCCTGACTCTGAGAAATTCCAATTAGCTAAACATCTGTTAGAAGTACAGCACAATAGAGCACAATATGTTTGAATACTTTTGTATAAAGTGGCTGACAGTTTATGTAATAAAAAATAAAGGAAATAAAGCTACTACTTTACTGGGAATTAAGTTTGAATACTTGATAGTTACGAAGAAAGGAAAGTCTGGAAACCACTTATAGGCACGAAATTAAGAATTTAAAATCAAATGTTAAGTAAAAAACACAGAAAATAATATTTAAGTATACAAAAATACAATGTTCCTCTAAAAACACTTAGCATAATTAATATCCTGTAAAATAAACATGAGCGAGTTAAAAAAAAGTAAATGTGAATATTAAAATTGATTAAAATAAAGGTACTACAGAAAAATACATACTGTTTTGATTATGTAGTTTTATAATTTAAATGACAAGAGACAAAAAGTCAGACGTTTCAGCTGCTAACTCACTCCAGACACGCATGAACAGGCTGGGAAGGGACTCCAGCATCACCTTAAAGCACTTGTCATAACGTCTACACTTTACGCTTCTTAACCCACTAACAACAGCATGCCACCCTCACACTATTTTAAAATATTTATTTATGTACTTGGAAAGCAAAGTCACATATAGAGGAGGATAGGCACAGAGATCTTCCATCTACTGCTTCACTCCCCAATTGGTCACTACAGGCAGAGCTGTGCCAACTGAGTACAGAATCAAGGAGCTCAATCATTGTGCGTGTACAGGCCCAAGTACTTGGGCCATCTTTTGCTGAAATCTCATGCATACAAGAAGAAACTAGAATAGGAATGAAGCAGCCATGATTTAAACAGGTGTCCCTATGGGATGCTGGCATTGCAAATCCATATTCATATCAGATTCATATCAATGTAGTATAAATTCATGTATAGTTTTTGTTGTTATGCCAATGAAAAATGTTCTCCATGCAAAATGCTTAAATAAGATGGTTGTAGATGAATTAAGGAAACGAGTCTTGTTCAATGAGCCAGTTCTGAAGTGTCAGTGAAGTGCTGAGCAGCTGTACTGTTCTGATATATTCAATCTGACATATCACGATTGATGATTTCTCCCAAGTTTCACAGTTTGCTTAACTATTTGTTCATCCTGAAACTGGCTTACAGGTCACACCATTCTGAAATGATAGTGTGAGTTAAATTTATATATAATATAGATGTACAGCTCATTCTGTTTGTTTAATTTATGTTGAAATGTTAGATTTACAGACAGAAGGAGAGAGAAAGATCTTCCATCCACAGATTCACACCCTAATTGGCCACAATGGCTAGAGCTGTGTTATTCTGAAGCCAGGAGCTTTTTCCAAATCTCTCACATGGGTGCAAGGTCTGAAGGCCTTGGACCATCCACTACTAATTTCCCAGGCCATAAGCAGAGAGCTGGATGGGAAGTAGAGCAGTGGGGACACAAACCAGGAGCCATATGGGATCCTGGCACTTGCAAGGTCAGAATCTAGCCATTGAGTCATAACATCAAGCCCGTAGCCCTATTTTTGATTCTTCTGTATTCGGTTGGTGAGCTGTTTTCAGAACCACTGCAGAAAAGAGAATTAGCACTGAAGTATTAGTACAGTTTCAATAATGACTTATAACCAAGAAGCAACAATGGCTATACATGAGTTTCTTTACATTTCCTATGTCATGACCTATGTGGTTAATAAAAATTCAAACAGCAACAAAATGTACATAAGTATTTTATAACATTTAAAATTCATAAATTCTGGATTGAGACAATTATGAACATATAAATATCCATTCATCACATAAAATGACAAAGCTGTTTATACTATATATTCAAATTATAACACCAAGAAAATGCAATTTCAAGGGGATTCATAAAAGGTAATAGGACAAAGAATATGAGAATATTGAAACATTCAAGAAAACATCAAGAAGACACAATAAGTTCAAATTATAGGTGCTAAAATAAATGAAAACATGGAACTATAAAAAGCTTTTCCAAAAGTCATGGGTGATATGTTAATACCTCATACCTAAAGATATTAGATTTGTTATATTTTATACAAATTCTTTACCATTTCTATATGAATAGCATTTGACATATAAAAATGGAAAGTTAAAGTTTGCCAATATTTTTACTGGCTACGGGTTATTGTTGGAAAACTAAGACTTCTAAAAACACTTTCTTTACAGAAAAATAATGAGGAAGTTAATTGATAGTGGATGACACTTTTGTAGTCTGATTTATGTTTGTAGCTTTGAAGACAATCAAAGGATATATGGTCCTGTACTGTCTTACTTACACCCCTCAAGTGATTAGGGGGTTAGTTTATTCTGTCTGCATTTTGTTGCTCATCCTTCAAGAAAATGAATGCTATTAACATCTATTTTTTGGAGTGAACAGTAAAGCAAAGTTTAAACAAAGAGAAATGAACCTGAAAGGGTGGGCATCTCAGAAGACAACGATGCCCAGTTTGCATTCAGACTTGAGTTTTCCGAATACTTTATTTCACCTCCCTCATTCTTTCTTGCACATCTTCCTGGGCAGAGGACTTGCTGGTTGGGGAATTTCTAAAATGTCACCCAAAACTTCATAAAGAATATATTAATACCTTTGGTGTAGAGTGGAACGGTTTACTTAAGGTACCCCCGAAAAGGGAAGGGCGTTCAGATCACCAAGTTATTAGGCAGGGATTTTGAAATGCAAATGCTTTTTTTCTGTTTGTTTGTTTTTGCTACATTTCTTTCCTCATTCAACCACACTTAAGGCCTACTATGCAATGTGTTAAGAAAAAAACAAAACGTTGTTTTGTAAATACTGATCTGCTCCTAAAGTTTGTTTCTACATTTTTTTTCACCTCACTAAATGATTTAAGAATTTTTACAAAATGATTCCCTCTTGCTTCACAGAAGGGCTAATGTCTACCTAGCATGCTTAATATTCACCCTCAAGAGAAATAACCCATAATCCTATGGGAGCAGCAAGCAAAAAGATCCATAGTCTGTATTTTATGTATATGAACATATGGGCACAGAGGGAGTCATGGATATTTTTCACTTGTCTGTCATTTGGTGTTTAAGGGTAACCTTGGAAAATATCATCTAGTGTTATGCAGCAGACTGGTCATATTTTCCAACAGAATAGGCAGGGAGCATTTTTTTACAACCATCTGGAGCTGTAGAGATTTTATTCTGTTAGACAAAATGAACAAGGGTATTAAAGACACATGATATGAAGAGAAACAATGAGAGTAAGGAATTGACAAAAATAAACAGAGAACAGGATGCCTGTGGCCTGGTGCTGCATCAGCAACATCTACCACTGGAGTTGCTTGGTTTCATCCGAGGGAAGGCACATGTGATTCTGTACATGTATAATTTTACTGACCCAAAAGACAGTTATACTAAAATCTCAGAAAAGTTAAGATAATTATGTATGCAGATTTTTAATCTAGTTTCATTTTCTGGTTAGTCACAGTGACTCTGTTAGGTATTTCACCTAATTATTATTTTAGCTCCATCAAACAAACTATTTGTTAAGCCTCATTCATTGCTATCACTGCTAGCGATGAAAATATTTCCAAAGTGCACTAGTGTTTAGGATTGACTAAAATTTTGTAATAAACTTATCAAAAAGAAGAAAAAGAAGGAAGCAGTGGAGGAGGAAGAGGAGAAGGAAGAGGATAGGGAAAGGGAGAGGAAGTGGGAGAGAGAAGAAGGAGGAGGAGAAGTAGAAGAGGAAGAACTAGAAGCATTGCACTGGTTCAAATAGAAAACAAACAGAAATCAGGATCCCAAGGGTTCCATCTAAACTAGGTCCAGATTGCACCCCGTCTGAATTGTGTCAGGCACTCACAAAAAGAGCTCCACTGGTATCCAGGGGGAAGAGGATTTCACTAACAAGTCTGGAGGTAAACCCAGAGAACTGCAGGTCTTGCTGAATTATTTGATCCCACCACTAAGTGGAGAGGACGGAGTTGAAGCAAAGTGGTGCAGCGCAGGAGGTCAGGTGTGGGAACAGGGTGAATTTCATGGTCCAAATCACCATCAATGACACATCAGGTAACATTTTATGACCTGGGGCAAAGGTTCTAGAGGAGGGACAACAATAAATTGTGTATGCATTAAGACAGGATGGAACCCATTTCCAGATTAACACATTACTCAGGTTCTACCAGGAAAACAAGACATCCAAATTAGGTCCACATTGCATTCAGCCCTAACTGCCAAGAGATTCTGACAAGAGGAGAAAAGAGAGAGAGAAAAAAAATTGTACAGCAAGCACCACTGAAAACCTGTGACATAGTAGTTAGTGTCTCCCTAAGCCCTGATCCTGCTGGAACAAGGAAACAAGGAGAGGAGTAGGAGAAAGGCTGAACAGGCAATGCTGCGACCACAGCTTGGGATACAGAGGGTGGAGAGTATTAAGATGAAAATGTAGTGTGAGAACCTGGGTGTGGCACCAGTGAGAGCAAACGAAAACTGCACACTGAACAGGATGAGTAAAGCTGTCCTGTATCCCTGAAGACATTAGAGCTAAGAAGTGACCTCAAGGAGAATTCAGTAATTAGAGTTGCAGTGACAAAGGACAAAAGAACATACACAAAATGGATAAGGTCACTGACACCTCCCCTGCAAAGAACAAGATCTTACATCAACCTCAGCGTTAACGGAGGAAAATGTGGAGGATCAGCCAGATAAAGCTAATACATATATTTCCAATAAAGATAAAATAAATCTTTAAATATATATAACATATATTTTAAAATCTATTTATTTTTACTAGAAAGTCTGATCTACAGAAAAGAGGAGAAACAGAGAGGAAGATCTTACATCTGTGGATTCACTCCCCAAGAAGCTGCAACTGCTGGAACTGAGCCAATCCAAAGGCAGGAGCCAAGTCTTCCAGGCAGGTGCAGTGTCCCAAGACTTTTGGCCATCCTGGAACTGCTTCCCCAGGCCACAAGCAGGGAGCTGGATGGGAAGTAGGTCCACTGGGGTTAGAACTGGGACCCATATGGGATCCCAGCGCATGAAGTCTATTTCTTGACAACAGAATGCTGGACTTTCTACATTGTCTATGCTTATAATATCAGGATACACTTAAAAAAATGATAGCTTGTGACTGTAGTTGAAGGACCATACTGCTATGATAATCTAGGAGAAATCAGTTGGTGGTAGAGGAATTGGGAAGGGTATGAGGGGAAATACCTGATCCTACCATGAAAAAATTAAAATTTAAAGAAGAAAAGAAAAATCATAGACAAAAACGAAGAGGAGGAGGAGGGGAAAGAAGAAGCCTTTGAGAGGGGCAACAGCAATCACCAGAGACACGTGCAAGAGCAGGTTGCTCACATTCCATCATTTTGGAGATGAATTAAGCACAAGAAAATTTGCATTATGTTGCATTTCCACCACTTATTTCTGCTGTATAAAATCTAAATCACAAAATAAGAGACAAAGACGTATGCATGCACACACATGCATGCAGTGAAACGAAAAGTTAAAATATAAAATCTAATCCAACAAAGTTAAGTAGGTTGATTACATGAAAATGATCTAGATCAGAAAGTTGTATCTGGAGATCAAGGTAGATTCCTGTAGTAATAATTTAGGCACTTGGTGCCTGAACACTGCTCATGTCCCTGGGATAAAACAACAAACACTTGTCAGAGTGGATGGATTATAAATGAGTCCTCTACATGCCACAGAATGGAGTTTTCCTGACAGAAAGTGAGCATGGTGATAATAAAGTGCAAAAGCAAAGTTTTAGATTTTCTTTCAATTTCTGTTGGAAATTGTTGTATTTCATATCTTATTTTTTTCTAATGCATATATCAAACTTAATTTTCCGAAATAGACCAACATAGAGTAGAAGAAATAGCTTTTCCTTCTTTCTATCCTCTGTCCTTGCCTGGAACCTACTAATTTGCACAGTTAACTTCATTCCTGAATGAAGAGAAGCAGCAGCTTTGTATCTTGTGTTTATCTAGGCATTGCAGCATATGGCCAGACAAATACCATCTGGTTGAAGCAACCTGGATGAGAAAGTTCTTTGGCACAGTTCTCATAGGATATTGGCTACTGGGCTAAATTATACTACGCTAAGCTGTGTCTAAAATGCCATGTCAGTTAGTTGAATATTGTGGCACAGCGTTTCGTTTAGCCTTATTAAAGTTTGCCAATACAGAATCCTGGAAGGCATTTCAACACAAGACGGTAGTTGCAAGTGGTGGGTTGACTTAGTTCTTACCAGTCTGTTACACAAAATTTCTATGGCAATCATTGCTACTGTTGATTAGATTCCAATTTTTCATAATGTACATGAAATAGATAGCATAATTTTCTCAAAAATGTTGCTCTTCAGCAAAATAACACACCAGAGCACATAATGACAATTTCCTCAGGAAAGTAATTTTCAGTTATTTTTAACAATGCAGTCCTTGAGTCCATAAAAGTGAAAACAATATATACTAATTATAACAAACCATAGATAAATACAAACTAATTTTATATAAGAAATATAGACTTGCAAATAATCACCAAGTACAGACAGTTCTTCTATTGAATAACATTGTGCTAATTTCAATTTATACCCTTCAGAATAGGGTTCTTTGCACAGTTAAATGAAACCGATTACTGTAATCTAATGTCTATAATCTAACTTCTTATTCTCCTCGATTGCTTTAAAAAGTCCATATTGAAGAAACTCCCATGAAATCAACTTGTGCAAGCCAAATTTATAACCTAACATTTGTAAATTTTCACTTATCACAGATTTTCTTCACCCTCAGGATATTTAAATCATCTCCTCTGTTCTGTTAGAATAAGTATAGTATTTGATCTACCCATATTGATAATTCTAGGTTTATAAATATCTATCTTAACTCTTCTACATGGATTGCATCCAGAAATTGAAAGTTATATGTAAGTTAAGGATTTCTCAAGCATAACCTAATAAATTTACATTATTGTTATAAGTCTTTTGGAACCCATTGTTATATTTACCCTGGGCATAATTAATAATACGTACTCACCTTATTTTAACAAAAATACCAATTTTACTCAGAAAATTACACATTTGGAAATGTTCTGTGTCAGCCATGTGGAGGATCTGGGTGAAGTTCTCGTGTTCCCAGCCTAGCATTGGCGGCCGTTTGGTGATGTGCCACCTGTTGAAAAGTTCCTGTTACTCTCTCACATTTTTCCATCTATACATCTACCCACACTTATCTCTATTGCTCTATTTACAAATACTAGGTAAAAAAGAAAAAATGAAAAATTAGGAAAAACTAAACAAAAGGAACTTTTTCAATTTCCCATTCTAAAGTTTGTTTCTGCTGATGTATCCTGAGGAAGCAATACACACACTTGGTGTACCTTTAGGAATTTAATTAGAACATATCGGCTTGAAAAATATGATTTTCCAAGTCTATCATGCTTCCACTGGAGTGCCTCCCAGCCGTATAGAATAAATTTGTAGGTTAATTCTTGTATCCTGGGGCCCTAATGTAGGTACAGTGAGGATTAGGCCTTCATTGTTTATGGGCAGTACCAGTAACAGTTATATGTGGACACTGACTATCTCAGGTCGTTATAAATAATCCACTTCTTGTGGATGGTTAATTAATGAATTACATCACAAGTTCTTGTTATATTAGGTACAAGTAGATATGAAGTAACACTGATTAACATAGAGTGAGATTCACATAGGTTATCTCTAGATTTGACATCATATTATATTATATTAGAGCAAACGTATGATATCTGACCTTTTGGGATTGGCTCATTTCCCTTAGCATAATGGTCTCTAGTTTGGCTCATTTGGCCACAAAGTAATGCATTTCATTTTTTTTTAATCGCTGAGTAATATTCCTTAGTGTAGATGAACCACAGTTTCTTTATCCAGTCCTCTGTTGATGGGCATTTAGGTTACTTCCATGTTCTTGCAATTGTTGATTGTGCTGCAATAAACATTGGAGTGCATGTTGCTTTGTCGTATAGCAAGTCTTTTGGATATATTCCTAGAAGTGGTATTGCCGGGTCTCACATGGTAGGTGAATTTTTAATTGCCTAAGAGTTCTCCATACTGACTGCCTTAGTGGCTGCACTAGCTTGCATTTCTACCAGCAGTGGAGTAGGGTTCCCTTTTTTCTGCAACCATGCCAGCAGGTGTTTTTGGTAGTTTTCTGTATATGGGTGATTCTTTCAGGTGTTAGGTGGAATCTCAGTGTTGTTTTTATTTGAATTTCCCTTAACAATCAACAGAATAAATAAGAAACCAACAGAATGGAAGATTTTTGCACACTATATGATTTTTTTTTATAAACAAATAGGTTTCAGCCTTTAACAAAGTATCAGTTCATTATGTTTTTCTGTTAAAAAAAAACTGTATGTTAGTTTCTATATGAAGAAAATGTCTACTTAATTTCAAGTGTGGAGTCAAAATGCATGACGCCAATATCAGACCCACTCTAGCAGGGCTTGCAATTGCATCGCAGCTTGACAGATGGCATTGTTGTGGCAGTATGCATGAAAGCGGAGACCATACGGTAAGCAAGGAAGACTGATGGCTCCAAGAAAACAGTTTACTCCTTACACAGACTACACTCTTATGAACTAACTGGAGTCTGAAAAGAATACACTAGTTGTTTACAATGATCAACCTCTTAAAGGTTGATCACCCTGCTTAGCACCTGATTCCCATCACAGGCGCCTTTAGGGATACATTCAAACCATAAAAACCATAGCAGTAAGTATGCAACTGTCAATGTGGAATGTTAAAAACATTTAATGATGTAGCCAAAAAAATGTTCATGATGTATTGGAAAGTTAGGAATACCATGTTTTAAATAAAACGATTGCATACATACAGCAACATCATTTTAGTAGTGTCTGTGATTGTCTTTGAGGTCATCTGTAATCAATAAAGATAATGATAATTCAAAGATATTCTTTGCCTTTTCCTGTGCAATATGAAATCCCTAATTTATTCCCAAAACATTTTCATTCAAATCTCTTCTGAAAGCAGATTTATATGCAATTATCAAAACAAATGTAAAACTTTGTCTTACCAAAAATGCTGCATTCCATATGGATGCCTTGAGTTTTGCTTTAAGAATCCTTAGTGAATCTACCTCATTGGAGTTCAAATTAAATCTGAAAAAATAATTTTTACATCAGTACATAAATTTCTGGCTAGTAAAACTGAAACTTTATGTCATCAAATTTAGATTCCAGAAAACTGAAAAAAATTATCACCTGTGTGACTTTAATAGCTCAACTTAATTCTTGAGTTTTAAAATGAGTAGAAGTTAAAGTCTAGAGTTCCTATCAGTGGACTTTTCAATGACATGGTAACAGTGGGAAACTTTCCAGTCTCTAGAAATGCTAAATAAAACTTCAGCAAGCAGCTTTCGCCAAGGCCTCTTAAGATTAGCATTTGTTTCTTTAAGAAATACATTGCACATATGGAGTCACTGCACAACAGGAAGCTATGCATATGTAGTCATGTCATACATCATACATTTGACATATAAAGCCATTAATTGTATGTGTATTTATGAATAAGTTGCTGCTCTTAAATATTAATAGATGTCATTAAATTTATTATAAAAAGAAATGAATTACCCAAGTCGTGTACACAAAATGGATGCTGCACCATCCAATTAAATAAATAACTTATGCTATTTGCTGCTATCCTAAGGACTGTAAAATTATGTTGCATATTTTCTTGAATTTTGCTTGCCCAAATCTTACTGATTTTCCATAACTTTCTATAATATTTTATGTACTTTTTTTTAATGATTTACTGCCTCACTTTTAATTTAAAAGAATGGATTGTTTTCTTTGTAGCAGTTATTTGGCATAGCACTAGATGATTTTAATTCTGTTTTTAAGCCAATGCATTGGCAGTGGAACGTAAAATGGTTGTCGGAAGCTGGGAAGTGAGAAAACAGGGGAATGCATTGCAATTAGAATTGGAATATATGATAAGTATTTGAAGTGATGGAAATGTTAATGACCTTGTTCCAATGATTCCACATTGATTAAAAACATGTCATAGCTACTCTTAACATTATATATGTGTATTATGATAACTTATTGCTTTCTAATGAAAAAAAGCAATAGAGCTTTAAAAGTTAACTATTTCAACTGGTTATAAATGAAAACCAGTCTGATATGTTATGTAAACAAATGTGAGTGTTGCTTAACTTCTTTCCAGCATATGTTGGTCAAGTCCCTCTGATCTCACACCATACACAAACACAAAGAGGCATGCGGATTAAATACCTTATACTAAAGTTTATTTTTGAAATAAAATTGTATTAAAAGGAAAAAAAAAACTACACTTCAGTAATCTGTTGTAAATGTGTGATAAGAAGGGCCAAGCATAATAACCCAATGGCTAAGTCTCCCCTTGCATATACACCAGCATCCCTTATGGGCACTGGTTCATGTCACATTAGTTCCACTTCCCATCTAGCTCCCTGCTAGAGGCATGTGGAAGTAGTCAAAGATGGCCCTAAACCTGGGGACCCTGCACCCACATGGGAGACCCGGAAGAAGCTCCTGGCTCCTGGCCTTGGAACAGTTCAGCTCCGTTCCGGCCATTGATGGTACTTGGGGAGTGAACTAGGGACAGAAACAACTTTGTTCCTTTTTCTCCTCTCTACATATCTGCCATTTCAATAAAAAATAAATAAATCTTTTCTTAAAAGTGTAATAAGAAGAAAAAATTACAGAGATTTAGAACCTAAAGAAAAATACAGTCTGGGGCAATGACTTTTTTTTTTTTTCATTTTGAAAATTTACTTAGCTATTTGTTTGAAAGTCAGAGTGGCAGAGGGCGATTGTCCACTCTAGAAATGGAAACAACACCTACCTCTGGGTCAGACCAAATCCAAGAAGCTGGGGCTCAATTATCTCCTGCATAGATGGCAGGGGCTGGGGTTCTTGGATTGTCTTGTATCACTTTGCAAATCATAACATCACAGACTAGATTAGAAGAGGAATGTTCAGGGCCCAGAGCATAAGTGTAGTGGCTAAAATCCATGCCCTACATTTGCCAAGAACTCCTTTGGGCACCAATTCTAATCCTGGTGACCCAGCTTCCCATCCAGCTCCCTGCGTGCCAACGCTGGTCCCCTTTACATAATTGATGATGGATACTTGCAACAGACCAGGCCCCAAGCAAAAACAAACAACAACAAAACAACAAAACAACAAAACAACAGCAACAAACACAGGAATTGAGTCAAATAAAAATAGCTAATCATCATGTATAAACATCTAGAAGGTGTGCTTTATGGAAATGTGGAAGTGAGCCGGAGACAGAAATGGAAGGAGGAAGAAACATATGGATAGGGAAAATGACAGAAGAAAATAGAAAAACTAAAGTAAGGTAAATGAAATTTGATGAAAAAAAATATGACTAGAGGTGAATTTCATACTTCACAATTCAAATTTACTCCAAAATTCAGAGTTTTGAATTGAACCAGTATCATTCAAAAGAATTTCTTACTTTTACAACATACATTTTTCTCTCCCAGGCTACCAAGCAAATAGCGCTCAGAATTAAAATACTAAAATTTGTTTATCTCATGAGAAAAATAGAAATGACCATGGTGAGAAATTGGCAGCATTATCACATGGGAAGGAAACTATTATTCTATAAAGTCTTCACAAAAATAAAATTGTTCAAATAACTCACATGTACCAGGCATTTGCGGTGTAATACTTATGCGTGACAGAGTGGAATTCAAATTGAAATTATTGTCATATTTTAAGAAGTGCATTAGTTCCTCTTATTAACATTTTTAAAAGCTTTTTCATTAGTACACAAAATGGAATCGAGTATACTCTTCTATTTATATACACACTAAGAGAGCAATAAACCCTGCTGGTATGTATTTAACACCCTAGTTGATGTTTTGTTAATGCTAATATTTTTATTTGCCCAACTCCAACGTGCTATATATTTTTTAAGATCCATCTATCTTAACAATTGGAAAGTCATATTTACAGAAAGAAGGAGAGACAAAAATTCTCTATCCGCAGATTCACTCCCCAAGTGGTCGCAACTCCAGGAACTGAGCTGATCCAAAGCCAGGAGCCTCTGTAAGGTCTCCCATGCAGGTGCAGGGTCCCAACGGTTTGGGCTGTCCTCTACTGCTTTCCCAGGCCACAGGCAGGGAGCTGGATGGGCTAGTAGGGCTGTCGGAACACAAACCAGTGCCCATATGGGATCCCAGCACATGCAAGGCGAGGATTTAACTACTAGACCATGTGTTATTATTTTTACTTTGAAAATGTTACATATTTATTTTATTTAAATTCTAAGTCCAAAGCATCTATAAATTTAATAAATATCAAAGCACTTTAATATCAAAGGCTATAATCATTTCCCTGTATTGTAACAACTATTAATTATAAGTTTTTCAAAGTTATTACATTGCAGTTAAAGAACACCTACTCGCCTAGTACAAACTGAAGAGGAATAAATTTTCAAATAGAACCATGTCGTCCTATCACATACTTTTCAGATTTTCTAAATACTGGGGCTTGGAGCAGTAGCCTCGTGGCTAAAGCCTCGCCTTGCATGCACCGGATCCCATATGGGTGTTGGTTCAGTTTATGTCCTGACAGCCCTACTTCCCATCCAGCTCCCTGTATGTAGCCTGGAAAAGGATTGGAGGATGGCTCAAAGCCTTGGGACCCTGCACCTGCATGGGAAACCTGAAAGAGGTTCCTGGCTCCTGGATTCAGATCTGTGCAATTTCAGGTGTTGTAGCAACTTGGGGATTGATTCATTGGATGGAAGTTCTTGCTCTCTCTCCTCCTCTCAGTATATCTGCCTTTCCAATAAATAAAATAAGATAAAACAAAATAAAATCAAATCAATAAAATTCTAAATACTACCGATTTATTTCTTATATAAATGACACTATCTTTAAATTGTCCCAATTCTACCAGGCATGTTCTCCTTGTTTCTCACCTTTTTTTTTTTTTTAAGATGCATTCATTTTTACTGGAAAGTAGAATACACAGAGAGAAGGAGAGACAGAGAAGAAGATCTTCATGCGTTAATTCACTCCCCAAGCTGCTGGCCGGAGTTGAGCTGATCCAAAGCCAGGAGTCAGGGACGTCTTCTGGGTCTCCCACACCACTGCAGAGTCCCAAGGCTTTGGACCATCCTCTACTGCTTTCCCAGGCCACAAGCAGGGAGCTGGTTGGGAAGCAGGAAGCGGAGCCACTTCAGTGCAAACTGATGCTTGTATGGAATCCCAGCTCATGCAAGATATGGACTGTAACTACTAGGCTTCTGCATCTGGTCCAGCTCTCATTTTTATTTCATCTGCCTTTCAGTTTCCTTTGGAACTTCCAAATGCTTGGACTCTTCACCCACACCTCCTTAGAAGATTGATTTCTACAACTAGCTAAAGAATGGATACCATTATTTTTGAATTTTAACAGATGTTCTGGAAATTACTGATTGCCCATTTGTTCAGTAAGCATCCTGAGCACTCACTGTTTGTAATCTGTTGTTTTTAGTATATTATGTTATTCATGCTGTTGTGTTCTCTTTCATGGCCAATTTTTGCAAATTAGATTTTTCTCCCTAGAAGTTAAGGCTAAAAACAATCCTATATTTGGTGTTTTGGGCATATATCAATAGTATGTGTAAAATTATTATTTTGAAGCTTCAACCAATAAGATGCTACATCACGTGATATTTATCTCAGCATTAAGCTATTACAATGCAGCCATTATTAAGGGAGACTATACATTTCTTTTACAGATAGATATCTTCAGTTCATTTTGAGTAATAACATTTAGATACCTCATAACAATCAGGAATGGACTTGCCAAGATTACAGCTGGTGCCTGGCATAAGTAACACGCAAACCAGAGCACAGTGGTTTCCGTATCCACTGAGATGTAAACACTGCCGGCAATAGTTTCCCGCACTGTGCCATGTTCTTAGTTTTTATCGAAAGGTCATTCATTTGAGTGGTGATACACTTGAAAGTTGAGTTCTAAGGTCAGTACCAAATTTACTTAGTACTCCTACAAAGTAATATCCAAATTAATATAGATTGAATTCACTGCACATTTTTTTCCTATTCTGTTACCTACAAACACACGTCTGAGCAATGTAGTCCTGTTTACATAATTCAAAATTATTCTCATTGCTGTCACAGTAGCACTGAAAAGTGCATTACTTTTTTAAATGAATAGAATAATGAAGTGGGTGGATTTTGAAAAAAAGATGATTCAGATCCAATATCCATCTTAAGTTTCACTAGAGATCATGAACCAATTAGTGAATTACATTCCATTTTTTCTTGATTTTTTTAGCTTTATTGAACTTTTAGGATAAAATTATGTCCTTAATAGGTTGTTAAAATATTTAAATGAAAATATTATTTAAGTGACACAGTTTAAGTGTTCGCCAAATATTTTTCTCTTAGTTTTGAAAATTGTTACTTGATTTTCTCTTAAGCATACAACATCTGTTTCAATTTCACACACCACTGAGCTTTGTTATGTGAAATAAAAAAAATCATCATACGTATTTATTAAATTACCAAAAAGGAAGTTATAATTAAAGAACAGATTCTTTTATTCTATTGTTATAATGTGAGTTCTGTGTGAAGTGGAGAATATTTTTGACAAAACTATATTTAATATTCAATCTTTGTGTTTTAATTATTAAATCACTTTTTAAAAGTTTTATTAACTTGAAAGGTGTATTTACAGAGAGAGAGTGAGAGAGAGAGTTAGAGAGCTAGAAAGAGAAAGTGAGAGAGCGACAGAGAAACTTTCACTGTTTGGTTCACACAACAAATGGCTGGGGCTGGGCCAGTACAAAGCCAGGAGCCAAAGTCTTGTTCAAGTTTGCCATATAAGCATCAGGGACCCTTATACTTGGCTGCACCCTGCTCCTCATTTAAAAAAAAAATTAGATAAAACTGTAATATAATTAAACATAATGCTAAAAATGGAATAGTGTCTCTGATGAGAACTTTCTCTAAATCTCCAACATTTAAGGAAACAATGGCTGATAACAATAATGACTTTTTGTATTTTTAATTGCTGCTGTTGTTTTTCATAATACACTTTTGTAGGTATCGGAATTTCTTCTCTCAAACATCCCCCACTCCCTCCCCATTCTCCACTCCCACCCTCCCCACAGGTTTCTCCTGTATTATTGCAACAGTCACAAGTACAACACTCTACCATCATGGCATTGTACACATAGGCAATGTGAAAAACATCTAATATTATGCTGTCACAGTATTTTTAACAATTTCATTGGGAGTCATCCTTTATTCAGGAGTAGACATACATACTGTGAAGTATTTTCCCTATGTGCTGCTCTCCGTTACAGAGTTCAACCATAGGAATGTGTGCATAAGCATGCTTACCCGTATGCCTTGGTATGGATGCTGCCTTATAGCAGAGCTTTTCATAGATGGATTAACAGGGAGCTCGATCAGAAGTGAAGCAGAAAATACTCAAACCAGTGCCCAGTGGGACGTCAGCACTGCGGGCAGTGACTTACCTCACTGTGTCACGACAGTCCCTAGATCCGCTCTTGTAGGAGAGAAATAGAACACGAATTTTCAACATCTAAAATGTCTGTAATGAAATAGATTATTTCTAAGAGAACACATGTTTCACCTGAACTGTAAAGAATGCAGTTACCTTAATACACTAAGACTTTGAAAATATTTTTGACGTTTTTATTGATGTAAAAAGAACAGATAGGTATTTCATAGGTGTGTTTCTAGAATTTAGAATGCAAACCTCATGTTCTGCGATGTTATGAATGGTTCAAAACAGTGAATTATGTTAGCATTTCCTCATGGCATGCTTCTCCTATCTCATCCATATACAGACTTACCTATTAAAGTACTTAATCAGGAATCGGGATGTAGGGTACAAGAGGAAAGGACAGCCAGCGAAGCCAAGTGACGCTCATCAGCCAGCGTGACTTTATTGTACCACAGATGTTGTCCTTAGAATCGGGAACTTGAGTGCTACATACGGAGAAAGAGCTGGTGGATATCCTTGCAGGAATAGGTGGCTGTTCACAAATGGGCATCTCAAACTAGTGTCGTTGAGGGTCAATAGACGACTGATTGATTCCGTTCACTGCCCGGTCCAGAGCTCTTATTGGATAAGAAAGTCTGTTAACATCGGATGATTTTAATCATCTCAGTCTTAGAAGCCTTGAAGTTCATTCATATCATACGCATTCATAATCATATGCATTGGAAACGATAAAGGACTCAGCACCTTTTGCCATTTTGTGATGTGAGGCTTTCACTTTGGGACATTAGCAGTATGTAATGATTGAAATAATTCCCTTTCATCTTCATCTTCAAAACATCAGCAATTCCATACTTTATTACGTCACTAATCCCTCCGTCTAGATGAGTTGCTGTCTGGTGCTTCTCTCAAGCCAAATGGGAAATGAAAAAATGGAATACACAAAATATCACATGGCAAGTTGCATATCCAATATATATTACAATTCTCACAGTTGCATTATAAATTATATAATATTTTAGAATTCCATCATCATTTTAATGTATTTAACTCTTATAATAATTATACTTTGTGAAATATTATTGCACAAACATTACACATTAAGATTGAAACTAGATATGCAAATCACATCCTCTTCCTTCATATTCAAAGAGTTTACATATGTAAATGTCTCTGACATTGGCTTTGAATGAACTGAACTACCCACTTAGTGACCTTGGTGTGGTGTTTAGCATTCTGTTCTACCTGTACACCTTAAGTTTCAGCCACTTGGAGGCGCTCTTACGTCAGCAAAGAAAATCGTCTGGTTTTTACTCGGTTTCTCTAAGGTATTTAAGTTTAGGACTCAGGCTGAAACTGTAACCTGTACACTTTTCAAAGAACTTGCCAACCTGATGTTGAAAAGCTGTCTTTAGGGAATCAGAATCGCTATGTCCTAACCCACACATAGAACAAGACAACTTGAAGTGTTTGGTGTTTAAAGGACTCTGGTCCATGTCGCTTTTCTGGGATCTGGAATCAGGGGCTTGCACAGTGCTCCAGGTGCAGTTAACACTTGGCTTCGGAGTGCAGCGCTTAGGGCTCCAGATCATTCTGTTGTTATGATGAAGCAAAGGACATGGAGAAGTCACACAGCACCAGTCGGGGGGAACTAGGCTTAAATGAAAAAGCAATGTGAGAGCTAACAGCGCAGAATCCACACACCTTTGGGGAAATTAGATGGGAGAGACCAGCATTAAACCTGGTGAGCAACACAAAACGATAAGGCTGTATAGCATTCTTGCAGTTGCTGATGCTTGCGGAAACAGGCCTAGGAGACCCTGAAGTTAATTTAAATCAGTTAGAAGCATGACTAAGTTTAGCAAGTGGGGTGAGCATTGTAGCACGGTGAGTTAGGCCACCAGTTGGGATGCCACTATCCCATGTGGGAGCACTTATTTATGTTCTTGCTGCTTTTCTTTCAATCTAGCTTCTGTAAATGCACCAGCAAGGTGATGTAAAAGCCCTGATCGGGTTCTGAGCTCCACGCTTCAGCCTGTCCCTGTCACTGTGGCCCTTGGTGGAGTGAACCATCAGAGGGTCCGTCTCCATCTTTCTCCTTGTGACTCTGCCTTCAAATAGTTAAAATAAGCCTTTTTAAAGAAAGAATTGGGAAAATCATTAAACATAGTCTTCATTTTCCTAAAATATGTATTTATACGAAACATGCATTGATTATGTACAATGTATTAGTTTTAGAATCAAACTTAATGAAAATTCAGTATTGCACCAAGATGTACTTTTACTTTTTAGCAAAAAGTTTTCTTAATTGAATCAACTCCCATGTTGAAATGCTCTTCTCTCTCCTATCTTATCACCACCTGCGTGTGTGACCTTGAGTAGCCCGACTGGCCCCACTGATAATAGTTGTACTTACATAGTGTTTTGTCTGCAAAAAGTGCTCAAGGACCTCCTATATCCCTGCGGTTTTGAATTCTGTAACTTCTAACAAAACATTTTTAATTGAAGTGAGATTGTATTCCCTCTAGAGGAAACACAAGGAGTATTGTTAAATGTTTGATATAGTGATTTTTCTTAATTGTTTTTTCTCCTGCTGTAAGAACATGGCTTAACAACTGTGATGTTTGATGAAAACTGAAGGGATTTTTTTCCAAGTCAAAAAATAAATAAATTGGAGTGCTTACTCAGAATGGTAACAGCTGTGTTTTGATGTTTACAACCACAGATGTTAGATGTTTCCAGATGGAAGCAAGGTTGTCAGTCGTCAATTTCCTTGAGAAAGAACTATATAATGAAGGGTAGTTAAAAGCCACTTTTATACATTTTCTGTGATGCTAACCATGAATTTCTACAGTGTGCTTGCAGTATGTGTCTAATGTAGTTATGTTTTATTTTGCATATTTCATTCCAACATTCTAGATGGTCTGCTTATTTAATTTTATTCCACATAAAATAAGGACTAGCATTCTCACAGTTTCATCTCAGATATCAATACAATTTTTGAATGTCTGAAGCGTTATCTACTTATACCTATGTACCTTGAAAATAATAGACAATAGAATGTTGGGAGTGAAAGTAAAAGAAAAATCCATGCTGTTTAGGTTCCTGTACCAAACTCTGGCCAGAAATGATAATAGTATGATAAACAGCAATAATAAAATAACAATGGTGCTTAATATGTATTTCATTTGTGTTTGGTATCCATCACTCTGTTAAACTATGTATATGTACTTCTGCCACACATTGAAACATTGTAACAATTAATGCAGTGTTGCAGAAACTCAGTGACTTCACCTTTGGATATATCCTGATAAATCCTGCACCACAAGTTGAAGATATCATAGACCCAAACTGCATTTACTATGCCTAACCTACTGAATATGCTGCCTTAGCACCACAGTACACTGTGGAGTATTGAGGGTTTACTGTCAGGATAGTCTTGGAGCTACAGTCCCTGCTGCTGCCTGACATGGTGAGAGACAACTATACCACAGTTTACTATCGCGGAAAGAGATCAAAATTCAAAAGTTTTAGGTACAGATTCTTTTTGAGTGTGCATTGCTTTCAGATGACTACCAAGTTAAGTAAAACAGTTGCAAATTAGGGGGATTGTGCTGTGGCTCAACAGGTTAACCATCCCTCTGCAAGCACTGACATAACCATGTTCACACTGGTTCATATCTCAGCTGCTCCAATTTCTGATCCAGCTCTCTGTTCATGGACTAAGAAAGCAGCAGAGGATGGCCCACTTCCTTCTACCCACTTCCTTCTACCCAGGCAGGCACATGGTAGTCCTGGAGGATGTTCCCGAACTGAGCTCATCTCTGGCCATTTGGGCAGTGGGCAAGCAAACAGAAGCTAACGTAGAAGGTCCAAATCTTACCATGGAGCTTCATTCCCAAACCCGTTTTAGGTTGAAAATATTGCAAGTTGACATTTTAACATCCCTTTATATACCTAGCCTACTGAATATTATATCATAGCATTGTCTACATTTTTTTAAAAGATCTATTTATTTTTACTGGAAAATTGGATACACACACAGAGGAGAATAGAGAGGAAGATCTTCTATCCATTGATTCACTCTCCAAGTGGCCAAAACGGCCCGAGCTGAGCTGAACTGAAGCCAGGAGCCAATAGCTTCTTCAAGGTCTCCCACGCGGGTGCAGGGTCACAAGGATTTGGGCAATCCTCTACTGCTTTTCCAGGTCACAAGCAGGGAGCTGAATGGGGGGCAGGGCTGCTGGGATATGAACTCTCACCCATATGGGATCCCAGCATGTGCAAGTTGAGGACTTTAGGTTCCAGGCTACGATGCCGGGCCCACTTACTTTAAACATTTTCTGGATTTTACACTAGTTTAAGTTACACAGAATCATTTAATACAAATTCAATGTTGTAGTCAAGTGTTTAGTATCGCTACAATTTTCTGAATACTGTATTGAAGGCAAAAAAAAAAACCAAATGTTTCTAAATGTACACATTGAGTGAACAATAAAGTAATAAAAATCCTGAGTCAAATAACCCTTCCTCAGGGACTGGCTGCATTTATTATGATTTCTTGCTATACACAGTATGTAGACTCCATCAGCTAATCTGTTTTTGTCTTTGGCAGGAACATCTATGGCTAAACACAGCTAACCTGCAGGCTCATTTATAGCAGTGTTAGGAAATGCTCATTTGCCTGTTTGATACTGCAATACCACAGCCCATTTTACGGCATTTACATAAAACTGCAGCAGTGTGCATTCTCTGTCTGTATCCTTGATCTGAAAGCATCTTGTAGAAAGAGATACTGTATTCTACTTATGATATTCCTTTAATTCCTTGCAATTTGGTACATTTAATTAAAATATTCAAAAATCATTCGTTACATGAATAAACAAGTGAGCCTATACTGTATGTTTACATATCAATACCTAAATTATACCTTAATTCATTCAGGAGACATAATTAAAAGCAATCCAAATGATGTGAGAAAAAACTCCATATTGCAGCTCTTTTAATTTTATCTTGACACCCTTGCCAATAAAATATTAAATATGGCAAAATTAACATTTTTGACTCTCAGTTTATTGAGATGCAAAATACATATGCTCATAGACATCGCACTCACTTTGGGAGTTAAATATGAAGCATATGTGACTCTCACCTTGCCTGCTAATTTATTTTTTATCTCTCACCTGAAAAAAATAAAACTTTGTGAAATAAGCAGCTATAAAGTAAGACTACTAGGACATTCTTATTACATCATATCCAAGTCACAGTATATAACTTCACAGACCCGTAAAATTTGTTGTGCATAATATTTTAATCATAGTTTATATTGGTTTCCAGGAACAGGAAATAATATTTAACAAACATTTAACATGGGTAATAATCAGTATCCTCTGAAGCCCTCTGTTAATTTCTGGTATACAGTACTTGCTATTTTTTCTGCTTCCACTTCAACAATCTTGGTTCTTATCTAAGGCCATTCAGTATTCTCTTGGAGATGTCCTGATTCATTTCAACTAAAAGTAATGAAGTCACTCTTCAGCGCTAGAGTGCTGTGACCTGATTCCCTGTAAAACCAGGATGACCGTGTCGCACGGTAGTGATCAACACATTGCAACGTGAATCTACCGTGGATTGGGAGTGGTTCACAGCAAATTTTTGTTTTTGTGACAGCAGAAATATGATGTGAAGTGACTTCTAGTGTGGATATTTGTTTCTTCTCTTTGAATACAGTCAAGGACATGACACCAGGGGCTATGGCAGAACCCAAATAGTCATGAAGTTGGTGCCAAGGACAGGGCCGGCTTTCCTAGAATTTCACAAGTACAGACAGGAATGTGACTTACTGAGTAACTTCTAGGGCCACTGCATCCCAGCTGATGCTATCCAGCTTCATACATTCCGCAAGATGAGCTAAATTATCTGTTGAGACATCTTTCCATGGTTTTGATGAAAGCTTTGCTACCTCATACTGAATTAGGAAAAGACTTGGATTGCAGTACAATCTTGAAGAAGAAAGACTGCTGTGACATGGAATATAAATTCAGTAGTCCACTGGAAATACTAACTGTAATCAGATTAGTAAAATACATAAAATGACATTGTGTTGATGTATGGGTAACGTCTCAAGTTTAACACGTTTCACTTTCTGCCTATTTGCATATTAGGACTTATTGCTATTGAAAAATTGATTCTTGAGGCCTGGGTAGGGTTTCAGCAGGTTAATTGCCTGCCTGCGACATTAACATTCCATATGAACACCAGTTCCAATCCAGACTGCTTCATTTCTGATTTAGCTCCCTGATAATGCACGTGGGAAAGCAGTGGAAGATGGCTCAGGCTCCTCATATCAATGTAAGAGACAGAGACGCAGTTTCAGGCTCGAGGGTTCATCCTGGCGCAGTCCTGGCTGTTGTGTGTCATATAGTGAGTGAAGTAATAGACGGAAGATATCAACTGATATGCAGAAAATTTCTAAGCTTTATTTGACATTTAAATTTCTTTCAGTGCCCTCCTCCACATATGCATGTCCTTCTACTTCCTTTAAAATGCACATATTCAGGAAATAATATAAAAATGACATTGCCATGTGGGTGAAAAAGTTGTGTCCGTCAGTATCCATTTTTAGTGGTGTTTAATTTGGGCAAATGATATACACAATATCCACATTTGTTCACAAGAATTAGTAAGGCTTTCATTCCTAAATGAAGTCGGCCTCCCTGTTAATTTCCAAATTCTTAGGAGGCAGCTTCCTCATAAGAGAAGCCTTGCTTAGAGCAGGGGTCCCACCCTGTGATGAAGTGTCACAAATGGATGATGAAAAATGGAGACAACTAAACATTTTATAAATAATGATTCAAAATGTTGAGGAAAACCAGATAATCCCAAAGCATCAATCTTTCTGAAAATAGTTTAAAAATGTATGAAACTTTTGCTCCTGCCTCATTTCAACACCTTTTGAAGTAGCACAATCAAAGGGTTCTGTTCTTACAGATTAAACATATTTCATTGATTTTATCTTCAATGGAGTGAACGTTATTGAGGCTGCGTTTGTACAGGTTTGAATACCTGGCTTGACGTTCTGAGTTGGCACACTGCACTTCTCTCAAGCATACAGTAATCAAAGTCTCCTCCCCCCAGCTTTAGCTTTGCTGTTTTATCAAAGAAGAAGTCTACGCATGTGGGTAGCATTAAAAAATAGACTGTTGTTGGCATGCATCCTCAATCATGAGAAGTTCAGTGAATTTAAATGAAAATTTGAGTAAATGTTATCTAACTTAAAATTAAGATGAATTTTTTGGTAATATAAGTGTGAACTAGTAACTGATAGTTAATTGATTTGGATTCCGTTTATGATTATATTATGAAACTTAAGGTTGTTCTAAATCAATTCCTTAGCTATCGATGGCAGTCTTTCTATCTGTAAAATGCAAGTTGTCAAAACATATTACTATTGTTTTCTGTATAGCAATGTATTATATATGTATGTATGTATGAATGTATTTGAAAGAATAACTGAACGAGAAACAGAGAAAACTCTCATCTCCATCCATCCGATAGTTCCCTCCTGCAGATGCCCACGACATGTAAGGTTGGGAGAGGCAGACGCCATCAGCCAAAAGCTACACCTAGGAGGCAGAGGGTAAAAATGACAGAAATATCCCAAAGTGGTTATTTAACTTCTAGGCTTTTTGTGTGTGTTCTATTTTAGTTGCTGCAAGTTACAGAAAATGTATGATAGCTGTGCTTTTGAGACTGGCTTACTGTGATAAGCATTATCTTAAGCACCTTTCTAATTAAACCCTTAATCAACTAGCTTTTCACTCTGTGTAAAAATCATATCTCCAATCTATGTGTCTATAGTTACTACACTAGGGTACTCCGAGCGCATCGACCTAGCGTCAGATCTTCAGAAGCAAGGAACTGTTCTGATTAGAGATTTCGATATCTGAGTGGCTCACAGGAGCCTGACCTTTTCCACTGAGGGTCTGTACGATTAGCATCGGAGAATTCTCTCCAAGCCTGTACATTTTGTTCATCGGAGGACCTTGCAAGCACACACTTTGAGAAAGCCCTCGCTCCTCACACAGGGTCGGAGTTGGTAGAAAATGACAAATGGCCCCATCTCCTCTATTAGGCCAATTTTATCTCATTAAATAAATGCTTACTTAAAGGAATCATTTGTCAGGAAGGCATAATTTAATCATTTTGTATAGGCTGAGGGGAAAACTAGGAATTAGAGCTAATGTTGAGAACATGAGTCAATTTTTCCTCAAACAGATAAAAATGCACCTCAAGCTATTGTAGTCATCTCACCTAATTGCTATACTTACAGAAACATTATTTCCATCATTTGTATCCACTAGTTACAGCAATTAATTATATTGAGACTTATGATTACAAAATAATAGCTTTTATATTTCTGCCAGAATAGTCTAAAACTATGACAAATAAGTTATTTCTAAAATTGTGTATCTTGAAGGTTAGCGTTGTGATATACTGCGGTAAACCACCACCACCTGCAACAGCTTTTTGGGAACTGATTGAAATTCTTGTTATTTTACTTCCATTTTAGTTCCCTGTTAATGTGCCAGGGAAAGCAAGAGAAGCCAGCCCTAGTGTATGGGGACTTCCTTGAACTGACATGAGAAACTGTCTCGAAGTTCATGGCTCATGGCTTTGTAGGCCCAGCATTGACTATTGTGGCCATAACTGTCTCTAAATTTTCCTTTCAAAGAAATAAACTCTTTTTAAAAAGAGCATATATTCCACAAACTGCCGCATGGCACTGCAATCCTCAGATAAAAACTGTATAATTTTTCCTAAAATGTTTTAAATTTTATCCTAAGTTTAATTGATTTTTATTGATGCATGATGAATTTGGATTCTAATATCTGAAATAAATCTATGAGATGAGATATTGTCTATATTTAGAAGTAATTATAAATTAAATAGAGAAATAACATATACATTTTCTTTATAAAATTTGTTTTCAGTCCGAACAGATATAATAGGTCAAACTTAAAATGAACCATTCAGTAGCAAGTCCTACGGAAGTAAAATTAAATGATCCATGAAAAATAGTAGGAAATATGTGTTCACAGCAACTATTCAAAACTCGAGTAAAAATACCCTGCAAATGTTGTATAAACTATAGTTAGAATTTGAACAATAAACAGAAAAAAGAATCTTGTGTGAAGTGTAAAATTAATTTTGCACTGAGGGAACCAATTACTGAACAAATGTGGTCTTCCTATAGATTATTATCATGGGATATTGCGTCAGCTTCTCAACTCTATTTCTAATCAGAAATTTAAGGAGATTCAGTGGTTCTTTAAAAAGCCATTGGGCAACAAATAATAACAAAAAAAGTTACACATTGATTTCAGAAAACTTTGCACCAAGTTAAATGCATCTTGATTTCATTTGCCCACAAACTTCCTGAGTGTCCTGTATTGTTAGATACTTTTCCATGGAGAAACAACACATCAGGTTTTGCTTTGTTTTTCAGAAAAGAAGAAAAAGGAATAGCTTTTTCCCTCCATCTTTGGTATCTGTAAAGAGATAATTTATAGAAGTAATTCAAGTGGAAAATTGATATATACTAAAGCATTCAAACTCAGGATAAGCCTGCGGAATAAAAATTTTGAGAAATACCCTGCTTTAACGCTCAGAGAGAGGGAAATGCAGACGTTAAGGGCTGAGATAAGCCTACGGAAGTACATTGTTGGTACTTCTGAGAGGATCATAAGCTGGCTCACTTTGCAAATACAGTGGCCTGGATACTCCATGCTGGTACCAGAGAGCTGGTACCCGGATTGCTCTCCACGAGGCTTCAGACAAAACACTGGGTCACCATTTTACTGAGAGAATAAATTTCTTTGTCTACTGTTCTGTGTGATGTAACTGTGCCTAATCCTGTGTCAGGTGCGTATGTATGTGTGTGTGTGTTTGTGTTTGGACTGCGATACAGAACACCCCTCACCCTTAGCCTCTGAGAGTTTGGTCATTAGTAGACAAAGGAATGATCTGTCTGTTCAGTGTACAGCCTCATTAAAATATAGATACATTTCTTTTGACAAAGTAGATAGTAAGAGTTCCTTGAATTGAACTCCTCCAGATGTGTGCTTACATTTTGAAACATCTAAATTTAAGAAACCTGACAACCCTTCAGAGTCAATCAGGCTAATGCTGAGAAAGAAAATCTCAGAACTAAGTGAAAAACCCAAGCAACTTTCTTAAAAAAAAAAAAAAGAAGAAGAAGAAAAAGAAGAAGAAAAAGAAAGAAAGAAGAAAGAAAAGAAAAGAAAGAAAGAAATGCAAAAAAAAGAAAAAAAAGTTTTCAGGGCTGGACAGTTGGGTCTTTTGGTCAACACGCAAGTTGACCCCTGCTTCTCACATTCAGATAACTGACTTTAATTTACAGATTCAGCTTCTGACTCCAGTTTCTTGTTAGTGCAGGCCCTGGCAAGCAGCACTGGTAGTTCAAGTAATTAGACAACTTCTACCCAAGTGCAAAGTCTATACTGAATTTCCAGATGCTGACTTCCGGCCAGGCCAGCCCTGCTGTGACCATGATGCTGACTTCCGGCCAGGCCAGCCCTGCTGTGTCCATGATGCTGACTTCCGGCCAGGCCAGCCCTGCTGTGGCCATTGAAGGCACTCAGGTACCAAGTTGAAGATGAGAACCCTCTGATTCTCTGTTTCTTTACATCTCAAAAATTTGTAATTTTTAACTTTTGTAAGAGAAAAAATAATTATACAAGTTAAAAAGTATGTTGTATGTTTACATAGGTAAAATACTGTTGAAATTAAAATATAAAGTTAAATTGTTTTTTTCAGAATGTAAATGTTAGACTCTTTATAACATTCATTATTTGAACATTTGAAGTGACAGCGATGATTAAATTAATGTGGTGGCAATAATAATATTGAAAATGATGTTTCCTCAAAATGTGGATACTAACATCAAAAAGATAAAGACTATGACACTGAAGAATTAATTATTTGAAACATTGTCTTTAATAAAAATATTTATTTATTTTAATTTCAAAAAACTACAGAGAGAAGAGAATGAGAGAAGCCTTCCACATGTTAGTTTATTTCCCAAATGGCTGCAGCGGTAACAATTGACCCTGCCAGAAGCCAGGAGCTAGGGTTCTCTTCCAGGTCTCTCACGTGGGTGTAGGAGCCCAAGAATTGAGCCTTCAGCTGCTTTCTCAGGCACATTAGAAGGGAGCTAGATCCAAAGTGGAGCAGCCAGGAGTCTAACCAGTGTACAAGGAAGCTTAGCAAACTACAACACTATGCTAGCTCCTAAAATTGGCCATTGATGTTCAAGAGAGTGTTCAAAAACTACAAAGTGAAAACATTCCTATTTTGGTATTTTAAAAGTTTATTTATTACATATTAAACTTGTAGCTAGCATGATAGCAAGCAAACCAGCCTATAGGGTTTTTTTTTTTCAATCTTAGAAGGTATCTACACCAGCTTTCCATTGTGGCTTTGCCTACCAGCAGGTCACATAGGGCTAGCAGAAGTTGTAGATGTTCTGTCCCTCTAGAATGAGGCAAGGTGTCATGGTTAACCTTCCCTTCCACTCCCCAAGAATTCTGGCTTTGACAGAAATCCCTACATTTGCCAGTACTCACAGTGTGATATTCCAGTTAAAGTTGTGCTTTTTCTAACAGCACACCTTGAGACACCTCTAAGTCATAACCCATTTTAGAATCATAACCTAGAAGACACAAATGAATTTGTCTCAGTATGATTATTAGGATTCAATTTGTAGCTCTTGCCTTATATAATGGCAAAGAAAGGGCTCAGTATTTAATAGTATTTTCTATTTACAGTTCCCATTTAAGTGTGCTTTCACAATTACCTTTGTGGGAAAAATGCAATGTGAAATATGTATTTGACACAAACGTTTTTGTCTGTATTGTTCATATTTTTCATCTGTTGCTTTTTCTAAGTTAGTGCATTCCATATTTTATAACCGTAACTCATTATCTTATTTTTGAAATGTACTTTAATGATTACTATATCTTCCTTGTAATTTAAAAAACAGACTATGTCTATATTATTTAATAAAGAGCAAAGTCATTTTGTGTCATACATAATTTCTGGAGTAGGCTACAGGTTTACAGGTTTGCACAGATTTGCAATGCAAAGCATCGATAGATTCTGTACTCACAAATGAAAGTCACATACCGGAAATGCCTACTCTACTAGGAAAAACATAACTGCCTCTTTGATAAGTAGGCATTAATGTTGTAAACACATTCCATTATTCTCCTCGGTGCAAGCTGACTGCATCTTTTCAGGCTAGATTCGCTGAGCACAAGGTCATTCGTAATGTTCTCCTTTGAATATCCAAAGGGCAATTTTCTGATATTTGCCCATATGTTTTAGTCTTTCTATGATAACTGACCCTTTAGAAGACAACTCTCCATCTACATGGGAAGAGTGCGGACTGTTTCCTTAAGTGACTTAAATTGCTTTTAGCAGGTCAGGTCACCTTATTTAATAACTCCACATTACATTATTCAGCTTGCAACTCTTAGAAACACAAAAACATTTCAGTCCAATTCTCCTACTCAATGGGACTTAATATTATGCTTGTACAGTTAGAAAAATGCTTTCTGTCACGTATGTGTCTCTTTACCACATTCTTCACTCTTGCATACACTGATTGAATCCAAAATTTGAATATTAAATAAGGTTGATGGCAAACTTTTCTCTTTGGCAATGCTTTTTATATTTTACAAAGCTATTTTGTATCAAAATGATAATATTTAAATAGCAAGGTATGTAAAGACTGCCTTGAAAAAAGTCTTTTTCCATAGCTTATGTATATGTTTTGTTTGAAAGGCAAAGCAAAGTGGAGAGGAGAGTGAAAGGTAGAGAGTAAGGACACAGGAGGAAGAGAGAGGCAAAGACCTTTCTTCTGTTAATTTTAAGTGCTGGCCATCTCTAGCGTCGATCCAGGATGAAGCCAGGATACAGGAAATCTATCCAGAATCCCAGCCAAATGGCATGGACACAGGAGATTAAATCACCATTTGCTGCCATTGAGGGTGTTCCTTGGAAGGATTCCCTACCAGAAGTGGAATGGGACTAGACCCTTGTCATTTTGATGTGTAAAGTGGGGACTAAGCGTCTGTTGGCCCCAGTATTCCACAATACTCTTCCCTTGAATAACTTTTAAAGCCAGAAGACAAGGGTTGCCTTCTATCAAGGAGCTATAGCTTCTTGAATTTTCCCACTTGCAAAGACGCTTAGGGACATTAGAGTTAAGTGCCTGCCTCTCTAGATACACTGTGAGCTCCGGCAGGAACTCCTCTGGGACAATGCTCCAGTTTGTAACTAGGCTGGCTTCTAGAGGATCCCAGCAGAGGACCATCTATATTAAATGGTGTGTTCTGAAATCTCTTGCTCTGGGGATTGTATGGGTCTGGCCTCAAGCTCTGTTTACTTTGTACTTGAGTTTTTCATTATCAGCTTGCCTGTGCTCTGCCAGTCACAAGCCTATGGGGGAAAAGGATTTTACAATCAAAGTGTTCTCTCTATGCTTCAAGAAAATAGAGTGAATTATGATGTAACGGTCATAATAAAGCAATAAAATATGATTTATAATTGTCAAGTGTAGGTGACATTTTAAAACTCCTCCAATCTTTCTTTTATTTTTTTAAGATGTATTTATTTTATTTTAAAGAGTTATTAAAGAGTTATACATACAGGCAAAGGCACAGAGGTTGTAGTCTTTATTTACTTATTGCTGTATAATGAAAATGTTTACCTGCTTTGCATTAAGAATACTTAGCAAGTTTCTCTTAAATTTAAAAGTACTTTTTAATATATATGTTTACTGCAATTTTAGGTTAATACTAAAATAAAGTCAGATTTCCATATATACCTCAGCATCTCTTCTTACCATCTGTTATCAAAGTTGCGCATGTGATAAAATTGATGAAATTCAACTGATACATCTTAATTACCCCAGATCCACATTTTACATGAGGTTTTGGGCCTCCATTGGGCATTTTGTTGCCTTTGGCACTTACCTACAAGTACAGTGTGATATGGAGCAATTTCACTTATCTGAACATCTCCCAGTCTCCACCTCCTCCAACATCTTTCACTTTGACTTTGGCAACCACAGATCTTTCTTCTGTCACACGTGTTTTTAACAAACATCACTTAATTCAATAGAAATTTTATAATAGGTTGGCAATGTTTGGAACTCTTTGCTAGTTCTGTTGCTTTAAAAATAATTGCTATTATTCTGCTGCCTAATATAAATAAGAAAGATGATCACAAGACAGGAAAAGATGCATAATGTAGCAATACAGAAAATGCAATTTTGGTGAATCGTGTAAGGCTGAAACACAGGACTAAGGTTTAAGGTCACTTGGTGGGGGAATGGCCAGTATGGGAATAAGGATCACCCCGTGCAGCAGGAACAAAAGTAATGTTTCAAACACCAGGGAAACATTAGTAAAAAAAAATATGGTAATTGTTACAGGCCGGTAAGACAACTGTTAGTGAGTGCATGTCATTAAAATGGGCAAAGAGAATGAGCCCAATTATATCATGAACAAATGGTAATTCAGAGTTGAGGACCAGTGGAGATGTGTGAGAGCAGGGCTGTTGAGAAGAAGTGATAGGAATATTGAAGTGATCTGGGTAAACTGCCCTCAGGGAATGATGGAGAGAAACGGGATTTGGAAGAGAGAGCTGGAGTCAGAGGATAGAAAGAAAGAAAGCAGGTTAAACACACTTGTAAATATAGGAGGGGAAGTGTCTACCCAGAAACCAATCATGACTTCTAACTTGACTATGGCCTCTGTTAAATCATGATGAAATATCAAAATTCACATTTCAAATTATCTAAATTTCTCATCACTTTTTCCTCAACAGCAATCAACTTAACATCCTTATAAAAGATATCTTTTAAAGATTTGTTTTTTATCTGAAAGGCAGAGATATGGAGAGAAAAGAGAGAGAGACACAATTCGAAGCCAGGAGGCAGCAGATCTCCAGGTCTCTTACATGGTGTAGGGACCCAGGGATTTGAGCCGCTCTCTATGGCTTTGCCAGGATATAGTGCACAGCAACAAGACTGCTTTATGAAAGATTTTTTGTTGTTTTTAAGAGACCTGGAATGTACAAATGGGGAAATATCCTTTCCTTTCTTATGTTTTAGTTTTTAAAGACATGTTAAAAAGATATAAACAATGCAAAATTCTCGCATATCTTTTAAAGGACATTTCTCATGCAAACACAGTGTGCAATGATGAATTAAACAGAAATCTAGATTTATGTATGAAGAAACACTATTTACAAAGGACAGTGTCAGAAGGGTAAATGCATAGGGTGTAAAATGTACATGTTCCAGACTTATGCAAAAGGTTCCTTGTTGTTGTCATTGCTGCTTATAGTGGTATGCTATTTCCTGCCTAAGAGAGGAACAAACAAAACCAGGAGTTGTAAGGAGCCGACGTGGAGAGGTGAAATGGATTGGTGGTGGGGTGGCTGTAGAGCGGAAAGTGCTCTTGGCCCCCAGCGTCAGTCTGGCCCCGCTCTGGCCATCGGGGCCATTGGGAAGTGCACCAGCACATGGCAGATTTTTCTCTCTTCCTCTTTCTTTTTCTGTAATTCTAAATTTTTAGTATAGCAAACAGCTAAACAAACAAACAACAACAACAACCACTCTAGAACAAGAGAGCCTATGAGGCAACACAATCATGATGATCATGTTGTTGCCAATAAGTACTAAGTTGGATTCTAAAGTCTACATTTTGTTATTCAATCATAATAAAAGCATCGGGACTTTTTTCATCATTAACTAGAACAATCAACTTTATATCAAGTGTAAAACATTCCTGAGCTATTATTACAGATTTATACTTATTATTCAATGGCATGCAAAATACTAAATATGTGTGTTTTATACATTAATACTAAGACAATTTCTATCCATAAATGCAATAAGAATGAAACCCTTTTCCCTTTAGCTCTCTTTCATAACATGGCAACTTTACTGAAGCATTCTAGGTTTTTTTGGGTTGATTAATGTTACCAGGCAAGTGCCACTTAACTAAGGACAGGCTGGAACAGCTGTCATTTCTCTGAAGGGAAATCATTTTTCTTACCAGAACTCGGTGTTCTCGAAAAGTAATTGGCAAAACACATTATGAGTAATTATTAGAGAAATCAATATTATATGGAAGGAAGCGATAAATAAATCTTAATCCCACATTTACTTACTTCTGATACAAACAATGAAGCACAGGGTTTAATACAAACACAAAATAGCATATTCAATGTATATTCTTTTTTCCCCAAAAATAAATATTACCAGGAAAGCTGAGGATTGATTCTTCCTGTTTGTTATCAGGCAGTGATTTTTATAAGTTTCAGCTGCATGCTACCTTGTTGCAGTTCAAACCTGTCAAAGGTAGATTTTGATGACTTTTCAAATAGGAAAGGAGAAGGAAGCAGAGAAGTAGAGAAACTGCAGAAAAAGACCTCTTTTTGTTATGTTGGCTGAAGCTGCCTCGTTGAAAAATAGCTTTGAGTGCTGTGTGAGGACAGCTCAGCTTCGTGGGGCTTGAAGCTTATGTAATTATTGTGATTAAGAAAAGGAACATAAAATTAGCTGTGAAAGTAAACACCTACATATGTCAAATTTCAAAAAGTAGCATACTGTATTTTTTATAAGTGAATAACTTTACATGGAAATATAAGTTACAATATAATTATGACTAATTATCTGATTCCATCTCTTCTCTTTCCTGTTTTCTGGGCATACGCTCCTTTTTCCTTTAAAAGAAATGTTTAATTGAATTTATGAGATAAAATTATAGCTCATTTATATTGCAATTTACCAAAATTTACTTATTTATTTTTCTCTCCCTTTACCCCAGATTCAGAAAAATACAGAATGTGGAAATAATACTTACCCACTTTCCTGTAGCCCTTGAACCTTTGTGCCCTAATTAACCATGTAAAGATTATCAAAAATAAAAATCTAAAAAAAGCTTATTCACAACAAATTTCATTTTTTAATATTTAAACTTAGCAATTCATAGTACGCAAGCAAGATTTTACAGAACTTTGTGCATTTTAGGATAATCCAAACAGACTTATAACTCTAGCAATCCATACATTAATAAATTTAGTTTTGGAAAGAAAGAGAGATTCATTACTCTAATGACGATATCATACAAGGCAAGAACAAGACATAGCGAAGAGACAGGAAATTCATCTGGGTCAGCCCCACATCAGTGGTAGGGACTCAAGTTATTTAAGTTTTCACCTTTTGCTGCTTGAAGTTGGACTGATGTGGCGAAAGAGCTGGATCCCAGGCAGCCTGACTGGGAGTGCGTTTTCAGATATTCCAATCTGTTGTTTCATCCTCTCCTCTCCACTGTAATTTTATTTTTAACTGAGAGCTCAGGACTGTATTTTTTTTTTTTGGTTTCACAACATGTAATTAGTAGTGTCAAATAAGGGGTTATGATCATTTGGCCTTATGGGAAATAGTTACCAACTGTTTTCATAGTTCGGCGGTCACTGCAACGGTCTAAGAGGAAGTTTGAGTATAAAGTGTGTGTTTACTTCAATGACACACGTCATAGAAGAGGTTAGAGATGCAGGAAGACTGGGGGAGCCTTCTAAGCCAGATAAGAATTCCTGTCTTTGATCTCAGAAAAATACTAAGCTACTATATGGTATTGAGACAATACCAATGACAGAACTTTACTAAACATTCTAATATTTTTTTCTGTAGGTTTATTGGGCACGGATGGAACAGGAAAACAAGTTTTTTAAAAAAAGACCGTTGCAACAACAAAACATATTATGAACACTTGAATACAATTATTTATCTGAAAGG
This sequence comes from Ochotona curzoniae, assembly GCF_017591425.1. Taxonomy (NCBI): domain Eukaryota; kingdom Metazoa; phylum Chordata; class Mammalia; order Lagomorpha; family Ochotonidae; genus Ochotona; species Ochotona curzoniae. Next base: position 16,175,375 of record NW_024466502.1, read on the forward strand.
CAGTATTACAGTGAGGGAAAGACAGAGGGTGAGGGATGTTCAAGCTGTGGGTTCATTCCCAAATGGCTGCAACAGCTGGGACTGTGCCCGGCTGAAGCCAGGAGCCAGGAACTCCATGCAGGTGTCATACACATGTGACAGATGCCTCAGTGCTCGGGCCATCTTCCGTTTCTCTGCCAGGTGATTCATCAGGGAGTGGCACCAAGTGCAAACAGAACTCCACCTGGCACAGAGAGCAAGGGATGACATCATAGGCAACAGTTTTAATTGTACCACAATGAAGCCTCTCTCTTACAAAAATTTGAACTAGCTATTTTGGAATATGTGACAGGAACCATTGGTCACCACTCTAATACATATGTAACAATTTTGCTAACTTTCAGTGTAGTCAGCCCCTGTCCTCGTTCTTAAACAATGGAGGTAATCTCCATTATTTATTGAACTGATACCTGAATCACCTACAGCTTATGGTGATAATAGAGAATACAACATCATGTTAATAGCTTAGTAGAAATTTAGCAGTCACTTATCCAAAATATAATAATTGAATTATTCTTGGTCAGAATAACCAAGTTTGACTCTTACATATTGTGAGGGAATGCAATGTTTGTGTTATCATAGTCTTTCTTCCCAGGAGATTACTCCTACAGTACAAAAAGTTGATCAACAAAGTGCTATAATTGTTCTAGCAAGTCAAAAACATTCATATAATTCTTTTTTCTTTTTTTACAGACATTGACTAATGAGGTCCAATATTAATACGAGGGTCAAAATAAGTACATTTCCTTACTTTGCATTAATGAGTCTTAGGGAATATTCGTAATAATTTCAAACCACTGGAAAGCAAGTTACTGTCCTGATTTCTGTGGAGGAATCAAAGTCAACCAATCTGTTCTATTTTACGTGAATTAGAGCAGACTTGCAGGAGCCTGGAGACAGGGGAGATTTTCTTAGTAATCTTGAAGCTGAAAATAAATAAATAAATAAATAAATAAATAAATAAATAAATAAAAATTGAATTCTTCTAGAACATAGCACACAACGTAGAGGGCTGCTTTTATCCACCTAAATTACAAACATTTTCCCTTCCACTCATTTTTCTATAGAAAATAATACGATGACTGCACGTAGTGCATCCCTTATCACCTGCACTGTTTTGATTATTTCAGTTCTTAAAGGCCTTTTTTTTTTTAAACACTGAAACAAGCTTCAAATGTATTCTTGTCAGTCACACTGCATCATGGTCAGGGCAGCATTGTTGGCAGGTGTTCTGATGATGTGTTATTATAGGGTACCAAGGAGTAGCGTCCCCCTGATGATTTATTGATGCTGCTATAAAACAGCATTGATAGAGAATCAAATTGGGCCAAAGATTTATTTTGTCATTTGCAATATTAAATAAACGCTTTTTGGTTGAATTCTGTCATCACTTTTAGAAATGGAACAGCTTCTTCCTGTCACCTACTTAAGGGCTCATGGGCGTTAAGTTAAATAGTGTTTATTAAAATTAGCACCACATATTATTTTATGATTTACAAACGTATTTTTAATGAAACATATAAGTCTTTAGAAATATGGAACATTTCATGAATTTGCTTGTCGTCCTTGCGCAGGGGCCATGCTAATCTTCTCTGTATCATTCCAATTTTAGGGTATGTGCTGCCAAAATGAGCACCAAATGTATTTTAACGTCACATGCCACATAGTGATTTTATAACACAAAGGGTATAAACTTCCTTTAAGTGTAAAGTGGTGATACAGTAAAACAGGACAATGGACTTGTAAGTTAATTGCTTATGATTTTTACGTATACACATTTAGCTACTTTGTGTGAAAAGTATAACTTGCAAGAGTATTGCTATTTTATACTGGAAAACATAATATTGAATTTAGCTTACTTTTTGTGCACTAGATATTTATTTTTTCTGCATATTAAATTAATCATGAAGAAAGTAGTAAACATGTAGTTACTGGAAAAATTAAATTTTTAGTTTAGTCAGGTTAAAAAAAATCAGGTAAGACCAACTAAAAATGTTATTTCTAATTAAATATTCTTTAAAGAAGTGAAATATAATATTTGTGATTAAATCAATCAAAATCTGTGAGGATCTGCTAGATGTACTTTTCATACATTGGATATATAAATTTTATTTAATGTCGTTTAATATATATAGCAAACTTCATGGTGAAATTTCTCTATGAATTATTAAAGATCAGTTAGGTAAAATTTATACTTAGGTAGCACTAGAACTATGTATATTTTTACTTCATTTTCTAATTACTTGCTGCAAATCAAAGAAAATGCATCCATTTTAATATCATGACAAGTAGTGTACTTTGTAAAGTGCAGCAAATTCCATTCTATCTTATTAGAAAAAATTTATATGATCTAAGATTCACATGGACTCTATAGCATATTTTTTCCTTACATCTTTATAGTTTTTATTTCTTGCTTAGGTTATAAAAACCATTTGGCAACTGGACTACCTGAGAGATCCCAGCAAAAATTTTAATTGATACATCATGACACCTGTAGCTAGGCAGAAAGTATCAGCAGATAAAGGGAGATGGTAGCATTATCCCTGATGTCAAACAATAGAGAAGCTTGGTTACTACAGGTGTCTGGGTAGAAACAGAAGCTGCAGGCATAGTAGACGTAGCAATTGAGAAATAAACTGTAAGCAGGAGATAAAAGGCTTCACTGAGCACCCTGAAATAGCTCTAGATGCACTGGATGACTTCAGCTAGAAATAATACAAAGTAGAATCAGCTAAGACTGAAAGACTCAAACTTGATTTTACAGAGGGGAGTGAAAAAAAAAAAACCACCTCTGGAGTTACTAGTGGGAATCGCAGAGGGCACTCTGAATTCCCAGTATAAAAGTCAGTGTGGGCTGAAACATCCAAAAGCAAGAACCAGTATTGGTTGAAGGACCGTTAGGAAAAGCCACTGTTCCTGCAAGGACAGGAGGTGAACTAAGTAGGGCTGGCTCATGGACCCATTGGCATGCTCGAAATCTGGCACTCGGAAGGGTTCTGATGGAGTATCCTGGGCAACTCCTCTGGCAGGACACAGATCCTGCAGGTAAGCGCAAGAAGCATGGAAGAAAACAGCCAAGAGGTCATGGATAGTGTCCCAGTAGCACACATTTGGAATGGGTTGGGGCAGACCAGGCTGAATCAGTTCACGTCATCCACTGGCAAATCCGAACACCGGAACAGAGTGTGGGTCGAGCCAGGTATGGTTGTGACAAAAGCAGTACTCAACACAGAATGCCAAGGTGAGGTTGCCTGGACGAGGTGTGACCGCAGCACCCAACCAGCACACGTGAGAACCAGGATGGGAGGGGGCAGAGCCGGCAGGAAGAATTAGGGGGGTTCCCTTGCTGAACATCTACTCCCACTGGAGAACATGAGCTGGGATGGGGGTAGACCACACTAGGCAGGGCTACAATACCTGTGTGCCTCATGTGGACCAGATCAGGGAAAAGCCAGGATGGGCTGATTATTCCTACTGGTGCAATCTACAATTAGAGTGGGTGAGGGTTGTTGGGGCTTAGCCACAGCATCAACTGGCAGAAGCTGGCACTGGGAGCTAATTCTGTCAACCACAGAACCATCTGGAGAGTGCATAATCTGGGAGTGGGAGAGGCCTGGGAGGGAAATAGTGGGCTCCTCCCTTTTAGGTTACCACCCCCCATGGGAGGGCAGGAAAACTAGGACAGGGGTTGGGGTGGCTAGACAGAGAGACACCCAACAACATCTGTGAAGGCTAGATAGTTGAGCTGGTTAGATGGAACAGGTTTTAATACCCAGTGACATGTATGAGAGCAGAAGAGGATGTGAGACAGACTGGACTAGTCTGCCACACATACTGGCAAACCAGGGTAAGTGGTGGGCCTGGTGGGGGTTATTGTGGGTCACTCTGACTAGGTTGCAGCTCCCACTGGTTTATGTGAGGGCCAAGTATGTGCTGGGCAGAACCAGGCTGAACTGCAACACCCATTGGTTCCAGTGGAAGACAGGGATGGAAACAGAACCAACCCAGCAACTGCAACCACCAGCTGATCGGGGCAATGGATTGTCCTGGGCCCTGTGCTTACTAGTGCATACAAGAATCTGGTCTGGGAACACCACAGACAAAGTTTCTTTGGGGATCTCCCCAGTCAAGCTTTTGGACTCTGAACCCTAACCATGAAGACAGAAGACATAACAAGTCAATCAACCACCTCAGCTATATGTTGGCAATGAAAATACTGGGCAAACAGAGAATCTATGATGGACTGTGTCAATCAGTGGATTCTCCAAAGACCTCATAGTGCTTGGAGTGGTGAGAGTGGCAGCAATTCAGAACTATTGAACTATCAAAACCACCTGAGCAAGACCCTTGGAGCATGCCCCACATCTGGGACCTGGGTGGGTGGGAGACTGGGTGGGGCTTCTCCCTTAAAATCCCTTTTTACATCAGATATATTAAGAAAACAATACGGAACTAATTGTCTTGCCCATCTTCCTGTAGTGCTTGAACCTTTTTTCCCTAATTATGTCAAGATTGTCAAATTAATTAATTAATTAATTAATTAATATTTAGAAAAAAAGAAAGTCAGTGTGAGAAAACATACAATATTGGGAAATCCACATGGAAGTGCTGTTCTGGAAGGCTAAATTTCAGTGAAATTTTTTTTTTAAATTATGAAATTTGTTTATTATTATCATCAACAGTGTATAGTATTTCAAAAACATACAATAAGCAGTTATTGATGTTAACAAATATACGTTGTACAGCAAATTCCACTGTATTTTCCTGTAGGAGTAAAGAGTAAAAAGACAAGATGCATTTTTTTAGTGATTTTTTTCTTAAACATGTAGGACTTTGTCATACTTTGAACTTGATGAGTGAGATTATACAGTACTTCCCTTTCATGATTGTTTTGTTTCATTTAGTACAAATATTCATGAGGTTCGTGGATACGATTCAACTTTTTTTGCTAAGTACTTTCTTATATCTGTAGATGAAAGCCTATCATTTTAATTCTTCATTTTTTAAAGCGGAAAATGACATTCACAGATTTTATTTTATTGAAACATCTCATCTGCAAAATAAATATCAATCAATTGTTGGAAATAATCTGTATGTTTTCTGGACCCTATTTGTATTTTGTTGAAGATTTTCACAACTATGTTCATTGTAGAATTTGGCTTGAATTTTTTTTTTACTGTTGTAATGTCTGGTTTGAGTATGAGATAATACTTACCTCAAAATAAATTTCCCTTCAGGTAGAAGAATTTGAATCAGGATTGGCATTCATTTTTCCTCACTTTTTTAGTAGAATTCATCCGTGAAATTATCTGGTACTGGGCTTTTCTTTTGTGGATGTGGCTGATTTAATCTGCTTGTTGCTTACCAGTCTGTTTAGATTTCTACCTCTTTGTTACTCAATCAGTATAGGCTGTTTTTTTTTTTATCAAAAAATGACCAATTTTTTACATTATTAAATTACTTTTTGCAAAATGAAGCTTCTCGTGTAATCCTGCATCCGTTTGGGAAGTGTCTGTCCTCTCCAGTTTCCAGAAAGGTGATTGGGTTTTAGCATAGAAACCCAAACAGCTTCAGATGTAACTTCATACAAGAGATAAGATTCCAGCTCTGTGCGTTACAGAGACCATTCCAGTTAGACTGTGGCTGGTGAGTTAGGATCTGGGGCTTCACTGTCAAAGCCTCCATCCTTTAAATATAGATTTGGGAACATATAAATAATAACAAAGCATTTATATTTATAAAGTGATGGGTTTCTTGGATTGGATGAAAATTTGATGAATATTTATGTCAGCCAGTTTTTGTTAGTCATTGAGTCTTATTCCTCCCATATCTGTTAAATCCTCTCCAATTCACCTAATTTAACTCTAAGATAGTTATTCTAAATACAATCATGAGCTTTGAAGTTTATGTGCCTAAATTGTTTAAGTTATTTGATAACTCATCAACTTCAACTCTTAAACTCAATTTTATCTGTGTCATCTTGGCAGTGGTGTTTTGCTAACATGCCTTCCAACTTAAAACTTTTCTTCTGCAGTTTTCATTGTTAAAATACCAAGTTCAAGGGCAAGTACTTTTTGTGTCTTTCAAATATAGATTTTTCTTACACAACTGCCTTGCTTTAATGAAAAAGTTTGTACAGAAAATGACCTATGTCCATTTTCCTTCATCATCTCCCCAGAGAATCTTTAATTTGTTCAAAATTCACTCTGTTCACATCCCTATGTTCACACGGAGAACAGTGATGAACTCTGCCCATAGCTTGACTTAATTCAGCTTTTGTAATTGTGACATAACAGGCCAATTTGTACAACTTTATTTTGTTTTTTTAGTAAAAAATAAACTCAAAGAGTTTTCTGCTTTCCGGATACTATAGTAGAAAGTGGTAATATTACTTAATTAGCAGCATTCATTTCCTTTCCTATTTTTTTTCCTTCATTCTGTTTGATGTCTTATGGGTGCCCCTTTATTAAAAGGCTTTTTGAAAACACCAAAACAGGTGCATAAGCTTTATTAAGTGGCTTTTATTTTCAGTTTAGAAACAGAGTCTAAGGCCACTGTTCTTTCGGCTGAAGAAATATCCCCAAAGACTCATAAAACTTGAGTGTACTAGATCGTGAAATTTACATTGAAAGCACTCTGACTTTTATATCCCTACCTTGGCATGTGCTTTTATCCATTAATTTAGAATTTTTTTCTAAAATATTTAAACACAATGTTTTTTATAGATTCATATTTGAAAACCAAAATAAAAATTTAAAATTTTCAATATATTTTACATCAGTATTCCTTTGAAATTATCCAAGAAATATTTCTAAAAATGGTTTTAAATATTCCTATAATTTAACAAAATTTATCATATGCTTGATATACAGATTGTATAATATTAAAAATTGCCTTTAATAATTTTAACATTTCAATAGTTAATTAACTGGTAAAATCACCATTGTATTTGTTTAATACACATTTCTGTCTTTTTTTATTCATTGGACACATTTATGAAAGTCAGTGATCCATTCTTACAGTAGAAAAACACAAATGTTATTCTAGGCTAAAATTCCTAAGTTCTAAAATATCAATATTTGGAATTTTGGAAAAGACAACACATTAGCCTAGACAAAATGACAAAACATATTTATGTTTGTGCTTAAGAACAAGGAATTTTAAAATGATATCTTTGTTATATGGGAGTTGTACAGATTACTGTACCATTCATCAACGTCATCACATAGTTTGTGGCCTCTGCACCCCGTATGATAATGAAGGATAAAAGGCAAGCATGTTGATATCATGAGAACAGTCCTGACCTCAAAAACCTGCCTGAGTTTAAGCTACAGACGCAGGCCTTGTTCTACTCAAAAAACAACATAGCCAACCGAGGCTTTCTCTCTATTCCTCTCGTTTAAGGAGATTTACTTATTTATCTATTTATTTAGCTGGTTAACTAGTTATTTGGAAGGGCAGAACTAGCTCCCTGCTAATGCTCTTGGGGAAGCTGCAGGGGATAACAAAAGTACTTAAATACCTTTTCACATGTGGGAGGTGCAGAGTAAACTCTGTGCTTCTGGCTCAGCCTGGCCCGGTTGTGGTCATTCCCTCCCCTGACCCCAGGGTGTGTGTGTGTGTGTAATTCTGCCTATAGATACATAGGCATGTATTTATGTATAATAGGTATATATGTATAATATAATAGGTATGTATAATAGGTATATATTATGTGCATACATAATATATAGAAATTATGGAGTGACTTACGGAACAATCCCTGACTTAGACCAAAAGGCAGAGGAAATGGATTTTATATGCAAAAGTGTCCTGTGAATAACATGAATGTATCTCACCCTTCTTAAGAAACGGTAACATACCAAGCTTTAAGAAACATTTCAGGCATTAAATAAGGAGATTTCATCATGATATGTTAGCAATTTTATTTGTTGTATCATAAGACCTCAAATGGCCATCAGGGTTATGTTAAGGGCAAGATGGCCATTTTGTTCAAAATGGCAATTACATGAAAATGGATCCCTATATAAATATTTGATGCACAGTAAAATAAAATAAAATGAATTTTCCAATCCTATTACATAGATCTATGGAGTTTTATGATTGTGAAGGTACTGTAATACAAATGTTTGATACCTTTCTAAATTTAATATACTGTTGAATTGTTTGTCCATTTGTCAATAAGTAGTTTATACAAGTGAGAACAGATGAATCATTTAAAATCCTCTGGAAATTAACAATCACTGTCATCATTTTCAGTTTTCTATTTGCAGATTCATTGAAACCCAAGGTAATTTTGGCAATGAAGCAGCAAACACATAGTAAAGTCAGTCACAGAATGACATTCATCTTAAATCCAAGCAATATCTTAGCTTTAACTGAACTGAAGCATATTTACTGTCATGCCAAGAGATTTACTAAAAACAGTACTTTGTCTTCCTGATTTCATTTTATCAAAGACCCAAGTCAATCTTCAATCCATTTTTCATCATTGAAAGTGTCCTGTGATTCTCATATTCCTTTACATTGTTAAGAATTCCTACATAATGCATTTCATTTATAACATGAAAACTCAAAAGAATAGGCCTTAATGGATAGCTATTACTTTGAATTAACAATTTAATGTGCTAAAATGAAGTATAGGTACATTTAAAAATAGCATTACTTCCCCAACCATCTCAAAGGAAACTCTCACTCAATATATGTACCAAATCTCTCTGAGCCATCAAAATCAACAAAATTAACTTTTAAAAATAGTATTTGATACATTAAAAAAAAGTTTAGAAGAAAATAATACAATCTTTTTTAGCACTGTTTTTCAGATTTTTTAAAAATTTATTTTTTTAATTGTTAATAACATTGTATTATGTGATACAGTTTTATAGGCGCTGGGATTCACCCCACCCCTCCCACAACCCTACCCCAAAATAATACAATCTTATAAACTGCATTCAGTTGAAAAAAATTGGGCAACACTTTTTATCAGGAATTCTCATCATGGACAATCTTTACCAACTTTAGTTTCAATCAACTTAATTTATAGCACTTTGTATTAAAACTAGCTGCAAAGCCTGTTGTTTAGTAGTTTATTGCTGTAAGACATTATTTAAACATTACCTAACTTTAAAAAAAAAAAGTGTTTATTGATTTATTTCAAAGTCAGGGAGAATTACCTTCCATGTTTTGGTTCATTCCTTAAACACTGGCCACAAATAAAACTGAGTCGGGTTGAAGCCAAGAACCTTAAATTGAGTCGGCCTCTCTTGCGAGGACAGCAAAGGTTTAACTTCTTGAGTTCCACAGTCTTCATCTGGGTGCCTCCCAAGGTTCGTATTAGCTGGGATCTGGTACAAGAAGCAGAATTAGGAATGAAGCTGGACAGTGCCATGTGCTGTGCCACTGTCCCAAGAGGTGTAATAATCGTTGAGCAAAATGTTCACAATGTTTGAAATGTTTATGTGAGTTAGTTTTTATAATACATGCACATGTTTGATATTTTATAGAAAATATACTCCCGATGTGTCAAACTCTATGGACAAATGACAATCTATCAACGCTTGCTTAAAGAACGTGAGGATTTCAATGTTTGCAGATTTTTCTTTTATTCTTAATTTAAAAATCAATATTAGAAAAGATTTTGTCATGAAATTTAACAGCATCTTGGTTATAGACCTGCAGACTTTTATTAGGAGACATTATCAATTTGATATAGAGTGCCTTGGACTTCACTAAACATTTGAAACACAAAAACATTTTCAAAGATACCTTTATTTTTGAAAGAGAGAAAAAGTGACAGGGCACAGTTAGTTACGTTGTGAGACTTGTAGCCAAGGACAAAAGTCGCAAGAGAATAAATCCTGACATGGCGAAAGAGACCCAGGCCTGCTGTACCCCATGATATCCCTGGGAAAATGCTGCCATTGTTCAAAAAGGAGAGAGAGAATTGAAGACAGTACAAGATGCACTTGAGCCTGTCCGTCTCCAGAGACCAATTCCTCAGCAATGAGAATGTATTCATTACTAAGGGATTTGTTTGCAAACAAACTTCCTTAAAACCCAAAGGGTAAGCATCCTTGACAGGTTCTCTGCCTTTCACAGAAGCTTTACTTGTGTCAGTATATATATTTTTTCCTGCTTACTGTGTCTGTGCTCCTCATGCTTGGTTGCCACGAGACAAACGTAAGTGATTAGAGGCCCATACTATTTCTTGCGGACTCATCTGGGATCATCAAAAGGGTGAGCAAAATAGACTAATTTTAGCTGTTTTTCAGAGTCCCTGTACACACTGTTAGTCTTCAACAGTGGAAAATTTGGTTCTGTGAGGCAGCTAAACATCGCCAGCATACAACTGGTCTTGAGACTTGGAGGATCGGCTTGTGGAGGTAGGTTGATTAATCATCTCCACCTTTAGGCTCTGGAGATGTCAGTTACATGGTACTTCAGTTTTCTTGCCAAGAAGTACTGTATCATGCCTGAGATGAAGATTTGGAGCAATAGCAGTTCTCCAACCATGGCAAGTCAGTGAGGTCATCTAAAGCTTCATGGATTAGACCCACACTGAGACTGTCCTTCAGGGAGCTACACCGAGAACTGCACTCTGTCTCTCCTTAGCCTTCCCTTACTTTGGGGTATCATGCAGTTGGAAATTTACCTTTATCAGCAATTTCTGATAAATTTACTCTGCCAACATCTTTGGAAAATTGTTAAGAGGCGACCCTGCCAGACGTCACTTATTCTCTCTCTCAAAGTCTAGCTCTTTAGCCTCATCTTTCCTCTCTAAATAAGACAGTATTCAGGAAGAACAATTATTGTTATTATTATTATTATTAATTTTTAAGGCCCACTTCTGAAGTGTGGGAGAGAGAGAAAGAGAGAGATTGCTCCCTTCCACTGTTTTAAAATGGCTACAAGGCCGCTACAATGCTGGAGCGGGAATAACTGAAGTCAAGAACCAGAAGCTTCTTTTAAATCTCCCACACGATTGTAGGGACCCTAGAACTTGTTCCATCTTTTTCTGCTATTGCAGGGAAATTACTAGCAGATGAATGGGAAGTGGAGAAGCCCTGTCCTTGAGTTTAGTCCAATGGGGTCATTACAGTTAACTTTACTCCGTCAGCTTCTTAACCAACTTTCCCAAAACGTGAATCTAGAATGTAAGCCAAATAGGATATAAATGTATGTGTGAACTGATTCTAAAACTTTCCTTTAGGACACTTGTTATAAAACTCAGCAGCTAAAGTGGTGGAAACTGAGAGTGTAATTAGCCATTTCTTCCTGGGTGCTTGGTTTCAGGGTTAGGCTTCTGAAGATTTGGCAGTTTAGGCAGAGTTGGTGAGGAATCCCAGACTCTGGGGACAGAGGTCCAGAACAAAGCACATGCAGTAGCTACCCCAGCAAACTGGTGCCTTCCCGGTGGTGGGTGTCCAGGTGCTCCATGTTCTCAGTCCAGAAACCCAAGGAATCTGGGAATAGCATATGGAGTGTCAGCACTAAATGGAGATGCATACATCTTCTGCTATTGGCTCGACCATCCCCAATTGTAAATACCCGGAAATGACACATTCACAAACCAGCAGCTGAAGAGACAGCAGGAGGGAATGAAGAATACACTCTACTCCCTCCTCTCATTCCGGATGATTAATAAGCAATCCACAGCCAGCACTTCTCCTGAGTGTATCCTGAGACACAGACACACCTCTGACTGTCCAACTCTAAATAAGAAGCTATCCTCTATTTTTCTGTGCCCTAGCTTGGCATAGCTAGAAGCTGTTCTGTCAGACGTGTGATAAATGGTCAAAGGTCACCTATGTATAGGCCTTCATGGCATAAAGGAAAAATTCCAACCTCTGCCACCAGTGCTAAGTTGCTCTGGCTTTCCTGGCCACTGTGACCCTAAGGGCATACCTTCTGATGAACACAAGATTGGACTGTAATACACATCATGGGAGGTAGCAGGTGGAGGCCCAACTTTTTGCATCAGTGCCACTCATATGTGAGATGTGGAATTCAGTCTGCTCTTCTTTGTTCATCCTTGTTACAGGAATTTCAAGAATTATGAAGAAACATAAATATATGAAAGCAAATGTATCAAGAATAACTATATATATATATAAATATGTGTATATGTAGGATTATTTCAGAAGTCTTTTGACTTTCCTTTATTTTAGTTTCTTTACTTTTTTCCTCTGCAACATTTTTATTTCTCAATATGCTTTTCCTACTGGTTATTTAGTCTTTTAAATTTTATTATTAGGTAAGAAATATGTTTTCATTTTGCTTGGAAAACTTTGCTGAGTTCTGTCAGGCCATTTTATGGTTATTGAAATGTGTTATGTCTGATTTGTGTTATTCATTCAAAACTTTAATGAAATTCTCTGTTTCCTTTGGCGTTTTTATGTCTGGATTTTCTGGCAAGCTTTCATTGGTATTAATAATGTTATCTGGTTTGTTTTCATGATTTTGTTCCCTGTAATATCTTTTAATGGACTTAAATTGCTTCTCCTGTCTCATGTTTCAATTTGTACATATTCTATACTGAGGAGCACATCCTGGTAGAGAAAAAAAGTAATGGGCCAAAAACCTTATCCCAGTGTGTTTTTTTTTTCTTTTTGAAGAAACATTTAGAACATTTACATCGCCTTTCTGTGTAGCCACTTCTTTGTTGCTCAGAACAAAATCTTTGTGCCACTAACACCATGATTCTTAGAGAGTATTAGTTTAAAACTTAACAAAATAGCTTCCATGAGCAGCAAACATATCTTGCAATATTTAAAATTTAAAGTGAAAGAATCTAATATAGAGACAGAACTCAACATAGTAGGCATCACCTACATGTGCTTACTGATCATGTGAAATGAGATTTCTGTTTTGAGATGAGTTGTAAGCACCACTAATATAAAAAATTTAAAAGAATTAGTACAATTTTGCATTTTCACTTTCTCTCGCCTTGCATGCAACAAGATATTATCAAACATGTGGAAATGTTTGGGAAGGGAACTATATGCAGAACATGAAAAGATCGTAAAAATGCAGTTAGGATCTGAGTGTTCATAAGGAAAATGTTAGTAGAGGTTGAAGAAAGAAAATGCTTGTGATGGAGCAGTGGTTTTTGGGAACATAGAACCAGTATCTAGCAACATTGTGGGCCTTGTGGAATTTTGACAACATACTGAACGTAAAGTACCCACTTGGCTGTTACCAATGACTATAGGAGAGTCAGAAAAGAGAGTAATAGAATTTGAGAATAGTTAGACTTTTGGTTTTTTAAGAATACCGAGAATGAGTAGATGGTGAGTGAAAATTTAGTCATAAAATGAGGTTTTATTTTGAATCATGTTATACCCTATAGCAGAAATAAGTGTTTACATTTTAAAAGATTTATTTATTTTTATTGGAAAGGCAATTTTCAGAGAGAAGGAGAGATGGAGAGAAAGATATCCTGTGCACTTGTTCTTTCTCCAGGTGGCCACAATAGCCAGAACTGAGCCAATTTGAAGCCAGGAGCTAAGACCTCCTTCAGGTCTCCCACATGGGTGCAGGGTCCCAAGGCTTTGGGTATCCTCTACTGCTTTCCCAGGCCACAAGCAGGGAGCTGGATGGGAAGTTAAGTAGCTGGGACACACACCCTGTTTGAAGATTCACAGCACGTTCTTCTCCTACTCATTCTTCATTTTGTCAAATTTAGTTCTTGGAATCAGTGAATGCAGGGCCCCCTTTTCTTTCTGGCTTCATTGGTGTACTCTGTAGAGACTCTACAGGAAGAGTCAAGGCTGAGGTATTGGACCGTTTCTTGAATCTTGACTGCATCTCTCTGATTCATTCATGGAACATCTTTCCTTTGACCTGGCAATGAAAGGTTCTCCTCTGTTAAGAATTCATGTGAATAAATTGGGGTTACATGTATACTCCAAGATAATTTGCCATTTTCTACCTTGGCTTTAGTTATATATTCACATTTGGAGAACCTATGTTTCCAAGTAAATTATTGCACTCACACATCCTGGGGATTAATGCTTGGATATTTTCAAGAGCTCAGTAGTATATCTATTGCATTGGAGAAATTGCTGAAGCCATGATCACCTGTAGCTGTAGGTTTCACACCCACAAATTCAACCAAAAGATGATGGAAAATATTCAAAATAAAATGTATGCAGTGAACATTTATAGTTTTATTTTCATTGACATGGTTCCCTGAACAATATCAGAATTATTCTATGATTTATGTATTATTAAGTTTTACATGCAGTTGACATATAATTTAAGGTATATTGTGGGATATGTACTTTGGGAAAATCTGAATTTGTCTTATATGAGGGGCATGAGAATCTTAAGCTTTGGATATCTGCCTTGTTGCTGGATCCAGCTCCTTTTGGGTATTGAGAGTCTATAATATAAAGGATGTTAGTAATATAAACAATTGGTATGGGGGCTAGCATTGTGGTGCAGTAATTCCAGTATCCAACATGAATAGTGGTTCCTCCACTGTAAAAAAAAAAATAAAGATTCATTTATTTTTGTTGGAAAAGCAGATATACAAATAGGACAGACACAGAGGAAGAACTTCCATCCAATGATTCACTTCCCAAGTGGTTGTACTGGCTGGAGCTGTGTCAATCCAAAGCCAGGAGCTCAGATCCTCTTCTGGGTCTCCCATGTAGGTGCAGGTTCCCAAGGTTTTGGGCTGTCCTCCACTGCTTTCCCAGAACACAAGCAGGGAACTGGATGGGAAGCAGGGCCCACAGGGATTAGAACTTGCACCCATATGGGATCTCAGTGGGGGCAAGGCAAGGACTTTAGTCCCTAGGCCACTGCGCAGCACCACATCTGCTCCCTGGTCCTATGCCTAGAAAAACAGCAGAAAATTGCCCAAATTGCTAGGCTACTGTCATCTCTGTTGGCCATCCCGACTTCTAGCTTTGGCTTGATGAAATCCTGTGTGTTTCAGTCTTTTGGGTAGTAAACCAGCAGAAGGAAGATTTGTCTGTGTCTCTGACCCATCCACTCTCTGTAACTTCCTTTCAAATAATAAATATTTAAAAAGTCAAATTACATGGATAATTTCACAGCTATAGCTCAAAATCATGAAGCAAAAGCAGGCAAAAATAAAATGTTCTAGATAAACTCAGAATTATAGTTGGAGACAGACTCACAATTCAAAAGCTAACGGCTCAAGTAAATAAAAAGCCATAAAGTATTAGAAGACATAAATATTGCCATCATCTAACTTGACCTATTTGCTATTTTAACAGAGCAAAATACATATAATTATTTTTACCATTAAATGTAATAATGATAAGTATACATTTCAGTTAAACTATGTTGCTTAAATACTCATGATTTACTAAGCCGTAGAACAGGACCCAACACATTCCAAAAGCTTCAAAATACAAAATATATACTTTGATCATGAGTAACAGAAATCAGCACTTAGGGGTCATCATTGTCACACAGCAGGTTAAGCTGCCTCCTTCAATGCTGGCATCACATGTGGACATTGAGTCGAGTCCCTCCTGCATCCTTTCTGATCCAGGTCCTTAACAATGCACCTGAGGAAGCAGGGAAAGATGGCCCAACTATTTAGGCGTCTGCTTCTGCGTGACAGGCAGGCATGAAGCTCTTGGCTCCAGACTGGCTTTTCAGGCTCTGGCCTTTGCGGTATTTGTGGAGTAAATCAGGGAGTGAAAGATCTCTCTCTGACTCTTTCTGTAACTGATTTTACATATATATTTTTTTAAAAAACAAGGAATCTGTATTTAATATTTTGACAGAAAATATCCTAAAGAAAATTGGAAAATACTATGAATCGTGAAAATTAAACAACCAAATCCTAAATGGCATATGGATTAGGATAAAAATTCAGAAAATAGAAACTATTTGAAACAAGTAACTAAGGCCAAAAAAGTTACCAACATTTGTGGATGTGATTATAGTTACAAATAAACTTACTGCTTTAAAACTTCTATTAGAAAACTGTTTTAAGTATACTGATTTATTAACCACAAAAAGGTATATGCAGAGCATATCATTTTCAGTAGAGAGAATGCAGTAATAATGATACAAATAGGAAGTTATGAACTAGAAAGCAGACAAATGAAAGAGTAATTTAAAAAGGTGAAGTTATCATGAAAAGGGCATCTAAACTGATAAACTTTTTGGTGGCCTAATTATGAAAATAGCAAGAAAAAGCATTTTAATTAAACTGATACTGTGAATAGTTACAAAATTTTAGTTGTCCAGTATGGATTAAATGAAGAAGATTGAGGTTAAAATCGCTCTCCTTGTCTCTCTGACTGACTCTATCTCTTTCCCTCTCCCCCTCATAACACACACACACACACACGCACACACACACACACACACACACACACACACACACACACACACAGCCTGATAGGCAATACACTTCTCAGGTGAGTTCCATTATATTTTAACCAAGAAGCAATGTCACACAAAATTTTCCAGAAAACAGGGGTAAAGGAATATGCGAAAACTTTCTTAAGTTCACTTAACCCTAAATTCAAACAGCAAAATAAATACATTAAATAAATAAATAAATAAATAAATAAATAATGCTCACATTGATTCCATCCATACATAGAAAATATAATTTGGCTTTATAAGTTAAGATTTATCCTTGGATATAGAAATGATTTTTAAGCATTTGAAAATCAGCCAATACAATTTATCACTGAGAATCTAAAAAAGGAAAAAATACATTATCTCAGAGAGATAAAAAAATGTATTGGATGAAATTCAATACTTATTTATGATATAGAAAATAAAGTTTTCAAAACACCTCCAAAAATCTTAGCAAGAAAACTCCATCATCCTGACAACGATCCATGACAAAACAATTTAGAGATAATGCATAAATAGTGTGAAAGTAAAAGTAACTTTCAAAAGTGGAAATGAGTTAGAAATACACATAAAATTAAGACAGGAAGAAATATTTAAAATGGAAATTGAAATCAAATAAATGTAATCATCATCTGGACATTGGATGCTAAAGTTCCAGGAGTGAAATCTGTGGACTCTGATATATTTACATAAACTTGAACATCATCTGCTATCTTCCCAAGAAGTGGCACTGTATTACTGATAATGGGTAAGTTACACAATGTGTCAGTCATAGAGACAGGTACATCAGTGTTGAAAAAGATGCTTTCATAAAGGAACCACACCCCTGGTATTCAGGAACCTGCACCCACATGGGGGAGACTAGGATTGTGCATGGACCCTCCTTGCAAATGCACACAATGAAAAGTGGGCTAGAAAGTTCTTTGCACTCTTTTCTAAGGAAATTTATCTTGTTCTTGAATGTTTCATTGTTATGATTTGGCTACCTCCTTGAGGCTCCAGCTTCTAAAACCATCAGATTGATATTTAATATTTCAGTGTTGGAATGTTGGTCAATAGCTCACTCTATAAAAGCATACATTGTAGGTCTCATACAAGTGAGAACGGAGGCTGACATTGTGGCATAGTGAGTTAAGCCAGCACTTGCAGGACTTGTATCCCATATGTGTGCTGTTCTTCAGCTTCCTGTTCTTGTGCCTGGGGAAGCAGCAGAAGATGGTGCAGGTGATGGGGGCCCTGTGACCTATGGGGGAAACAGATTTGTATCTCTTGCATCCTGGCATATTCTATACCCAGCCCCAGGCTCTTGCAGCCATTTTGGTAGTGAACCAACAGAGGGAAGATTCTTCTGTTTTTATTATCTTATTTTGTTGTAAAAGTTACTTATTATTGGAAAGTGAAACGTACAGAGAGGAGGAGAGAGAGAAAGGAAGAGCTTCCATCTGATGAATCGATTTCAAACTGGTTGCCACAGCTGGGGCTGCGCTGATCTGAACCCAGGAGCCAGGAACTTCCTCCAGGTCTCCTGCATGGGTACAGAGTTCCAAGGTTTTGGACTATCATCTACTGCTGATCAAGGCCACAGTAGGCAGTTGGATGAGAAGTGGGGCTAATGGGATTAGAACCGATACCCATATGGAATCCTGGCATGTACAAGGTGAGGACTTCAGCTGCTAGGCTACCGTGCCGGGCCCTGTTTTATTTTACTTTTGAATATCCTTCTGTTTACTCTCCCCTCCCGTTCTTCTGCAATGCTGCCTTTAATTAAAGAAGTAAAACACTTTTGACAAGTGAGAACAACTTTTTCAAACTAAAATTTAAAAATACTGTATTACACATTGGAAATAGAACACTGAAACACACAATTGAAGAGATCCTACTGGCTGTTGATTTGAGGAAAAGTAAGATTTCATGTTTATTGTACTAGTCAATTAAGAAGTGCAATTTTGGGCCCAGTGTGATGACTCATTGGCTAAAATCCTCACCTTGCGTGTACCAGGATCCCATATGAGCACTGATTCGCATCCAGGCAGCTCCACTTTGCATGTGGCTCCTTGTAGGTGGCCTGGTAAAACATAAAATTTCACAAATTCAGTAGCCATTTAACTATATTACGCTTATGCAAATATTTTTTCTGATGTAGCACATAAAATTTACTACAGTGTATTGAACAAACCAATGTCAAGGAATGTAACAAGGCAGTTGTTTTTTACTTAATTTATATAAATAATAATTGCAAATAAATATGCATTGAAATAGTATTTGGAGGTGAATTAAAACTCATAAATTAAGAATAACATAAAATAAAATGATTTTGTTTTTTATGATTCAACAAAATTTAAAATCCAAACAGGCTGTCAAAAAACACAAATGTATTTAGAAGCTACATTAAAACAGGCCCACCAAGGTCATGAGGCATTATTATAAGTCAATGTGTCTAAAAAAATATGAAGTGAGGTTCACAGAAAGTTTATTTCACTTTCTAAGCTCAAAATATGGAAGTCAGTTTCAAATTAATGTAAAGATTTAATCTGCGTTAAATCATGTTAGCTGTTAGAGCTTTCAGTTATTCAATTATATAGACAACAAAATCCTTAGTCACTAAAAGTTTAATACAATTTAAGCTTCAAGACTATTAAATCTCCCACCCACCATATATCAAAAGAATGTCACATGTTAGATTATGCAAAGGTAATCCGTAAGCATTCAACAATAACAAATGCATGCAAATCTCTGCAGGCATTAAAGGTAATACAAAAATAGGCAAAACAGATTGTAATTCTGGATGTCCGAGGATTACCTTTACAGAGCTGCTTCTATGCAATGAAATAATACCAAAGATGAATGAAATGTACATCAAATCTATTTTTTTGCTGTTAGTAATGCGTGGTGATAAGCTTTGACAGAAAAATTGAAATATCTAAATATGCATTCTTGGCCATTTTAAATACTGATAGAATCTCTCTACTGCAAATTTATATTATATTTATAGACGAATTAGGCTATGTAAGAGTAAATATGTGTGGACAATGACAAAATAGAAATTTGTTAAATTATGCCAATTTTTTTGTGTAAAAATCAGCACAAATTGCTTCAAGCAGATAATATTTTCTCATTAATTAGTACTTTAATTATCTATTCCTCTTTCTAACAATAAAGAGATACAATTTTCTTTGACTCCTAGAAAAGATCTACAGGAATTTCAAAATATTGCTCATGGTGCAGTCACATGGTGAATGGGAAAAATGAACATTACAGCCACTAAAAATTTGTAAAATTTGATACATGTTACTTAGAAGTAATCATTGGGATGGTAATCAACTGAATTATTTAATTTAAACTTTTAGACCTTTCTTTCAAATTCAGAAAGCTATTGGTAAAAGTCATTTCATGACATCTAAGCCTGAGTTGAGTGACTCATTCCCTATTAACAATACCTGACTTGAGTCTGTGCCCTGGTAGGTAAGACATGACCTAGGACACTCCCTCTGTTAGCATACCTCACTCTATGTTCCTCCTTTACTCTTCATTTTCACTTCCTCACAATGTACATCCTGGGAGGCTGGGCATATCAGCCCAAGTCCTGGCATCACTGTCACTCAAATGGGAGATTCAAGTTGAGTTGCTTCTCTAAGCTTAGGTTAACTTCTGGTCACTGTGGTGTTGTTGGCATTTGGAAAAGGATCCAGCAGATGGGAGAGCTTTTCTTGTTCTTTCTCCCTCCCCACACTCTGCATATCATTGTCCTTCTGCCACTCAAATGAAATGAACAAATTTTTTTTTAAATGTGGAGAATTTAACATAAATTTTCACCAAACATATTTGGAAACATTTAGAAAGTTGCAGAACACCAACGTAAAGGTGAAAGTAGTAAATAGATTGCATTTTGTAATTGTCAATCTAGTCTGTCTTTATCAGTCTCACTAAAATCAGAAGAAGATACAGGCAGAGTAAAAAAGATAAAGGTTAGAGGAAAAATAACAATAAACAAAGGAAGGACAGATGAAAGGAAGGGAGCGACAGAGAAAGGGAGAAAGAAAATGAAGGAGACAAGAAAGAAAGAAGAAGAGAACAAAGGGAAGAAAGGCCAGAAGGAGAAGAAAGAGAAGAAAAAATTCAATGTTGAAAGCTTTATTTAGAAACAAAGACTGAAGACATAAAATAGTGTTTTAACTGCAGATCATATTCAACTGTGTGATCTTGGGAAGAAGTAAACAAAATAATCTTCATCTAAAATAAAGTTTAGAGCTGCTTTGAGACATCAAGAGGAACGTATTAATGAATACATGGAAGTTAGGTAGTTATGATAGGGAAACATAAACAGGGGGAAATAAACACACATTTTCTTGTTCTGAAAGAACTTATACATATTACTGTAGCTGATTTTACCCAGAGAGGATATTATTTCAAGACTATATAGAACCCTATGTATGTTATGTTTTACCCATATGCACAGAAATATGAAAACTTCTAATTTGCATATTAAACAAATGAACAGACTAACAATAGTTAGTAACATTCTATGATTGTAACAACTTGATACAATGAGTCTTCGGTGAATGTGCTCCCTCTTTTAGCTGCTGCTGTGTTTGTGAGTAGAACCCACGTCATGTGTACCCTAGACAAAGGAATGAGTCAATCTCTAACTGGGGCAGGACAATACAGCATGAAATGCCATCATGCTATGCAGAATGACAATTGTAACTTGTGAATTATCCATTTCCAGAGTGTTTTCTAATTTTTTTTCTGCTGGGGTTGACTGTGGGTAACAGAAACCATAAGGAATCCCAAAACAAGAAGTGATGATTGTCATGGTTTCTTAGCACTGTTTTAACCTAGCCTCACAAACAGGGTGGATTAAAACAGAGTTAATTTTTAAAGCTTGTAACTGAAAAAAAGGTGTGATGCACAAATGAATTTCAGAAAGATCTGTGATACACTTTTAAGTAGGATGTTTGTTGCATAATTTGTGTACATGTGAAAAACTGCAGCAAAGTTTGCTTTTTAATATGTGGGCCCGTTTTTTCACTTGTTCTCATAATTATCATTCCATTCAGCACAATGCTCTTTTCAAACTCCTCATGCAGCAGCATTTCTTAAAACACTGCTCTATTATTTCCCAAAATATTTTTTCAGACACCATGATCTCTATTCCCTCAATTGTGTGATGGCATTTTTGTGTGCCTTAAACTGTCTTTTTCTATTTTTCACAATATACTTATGCTACCACTAAGGCATGAACCTTTTGTTGGCGCACATTCAGATACATTGATAAGCACATCTGAATGACAATCTTTAGCAATAAATGAGCAGTCTTTCCTTATATTTTGCAGATGTCATTCATCTATCTTTTCAGTGGTATTTGGCCAATTCTTCAGTCTTGAGTTTCTTTGCTCAGAGTACAATAAAGCATATTATTTATACATAGCTCAATAACAAAGTATATCAAAGTTAACTTGGTTTATGTGAGATCTTGCTTTGTTTCCACTAAGAGTATGATTGGTTCTTTGAGAGAAATTATTAAATTGCAATTATTGTCCTTCCAATGATAATTTGCCTAAATAATAGCAATTCATGGGCACTATTCTAATATCTGTGTAAAATGATACACTATTCCATTCCAACGTGCCATATCATTGTGAAGAAGGAATTCCAATTGCAAATATCAATGCCTGGAAGGGGAACATTGCATTCGTTAGCAATCCCAGTGGAAAAGCCTAAACACATCACCAACTCCTGCTATGTATTCTAAGTCTACCCAGACGCTTTGCACAAACCCACCTGCAAGATTCTCCAGGATCAAGAGCCCAGTGACGGCTCAGTTGCCTCAGCAGCGGTATTTCTCCCGCTTGCATTCTTAGGTGTAGTCTAATGACAGAAAGCTCGCTCACACAAATCAAGGAGAGTACTTTTATTACTGAAATACAAATTGCCAGGAGTCATAGAATCCTGGGATCGGCGATGAAATGACTACCTTAGGCAAGAGAGCTACTGTGAGTAGATGGATTCTGATACGCATGTGCCCCACTTCACAAATCAGCTGAGGACCCCAAGGCACTCCACTCTGGCTTGACATCCCTAGGCTATCTTAGTTCATTGAGTTTGTGTTACAAAATATTCTGTTCTGAAGTGAAAGAGGACAGAGATAAGCTGTTCTGAACATTTCCTCATTAACTCAGGGTGCCACACTCCTGACACATTCTGCCTAAGCTGAAGGGTTATTTCAGGTCACCCATGGATGGGTTTTTTTCTACAGTTACTTCTTAAAAAACTGTTTTAAAAGCAATTAAAAACATCAGAATATGTAACAGCACTGCATGCGGTTCAATTCAAATCTGCAAAATGTACAAGGTTATGCCAAGTTCATAATAACACAAATAAACAGATAACGACAATTATGCTCTGACTGACAGTTGGTAAAGACGGAGATTCATGCTGCATCGTATTTTCCAAGAAACTAAAAACCCATGCCACCGGAAAAGTGAAAGGGAATTCTGTTTGTTTTCAACCGAAGGGAGGTTATTAGGATACAGACTAATACTTAGAGTGAAATTGGCAGTTGTTTCCTCCCTGTAGGAATGTCTGATGAGGAGCCGGATAGAAAAGGAGTTTCTGGGAGACAGAGAATCCAGAGATGTGTAGGAAATCCGAAAGTAGGAGGAAAAGATGGCATTTTAGGGTTGCCAAAACAAAAAGGTGCTAAATGACCAAGATAATGGAGCAGGGGAATGCAGTGAGCTATGCTGGGCATTCGGTCTCTGCTTTCCCCTTCACATGTTTAGGATTAAGTGGCAAGTCACAAAATCTTGAGGATTCTGGTTAACATAGTTAGGATTTTGCATCAGTAAAAATGAAAATTGTCGGGCCCGGCGCGGTGGCACAAGTGGTTAAGGTCCTCGCCTTGCACACCCAGGATCCCATATGGGCGCCGGTTCTAATCCCGGCAGCCCCGCTTCCCTTCCAGCTCCCTGCCTGTGGCCCGGGAAAGCAGTCAAGGACGGCCCAAAGCTTTGGGACCCTGCACCCGCATGGGAGACCTGGAAGAGGCTCCTGGCTTCGGATCGGCATAGTATCGGCCGTTGCGCTCACTTGGGGAGTGAATCATCAGACGGAAGATCTTCCTCTCTGTCTCTCCTCTCTGTATATCTGCCTTTCCAGTAAAAATTAAAAAATAAATCTTTAAAAAAAAATGAAAATTGTCATTCAATCATCAATAAATAACTTCAATGTATTATTTGAAAAATCATTTGATTGAACATACATTGATGCACCATCTCTTACCCGCATGCTGTAGGATTTCCCATTGTGTAATTTGTAATTTAGTTCCAGTCAAAATAACAACCAGAACTACCTTTCCCTTTGGGGCTTTATTTTCTTAATATCATTAGTGGCTATTTAATATACTACTGACTTTACATATTTTTCCTATCATTTATTTCCTTCTACCACAGCTTCATGAATGGTTTTATAGTGATTTCCAAATATATCTCCCAGGGGAAAAAATTAGAATGTGACATGACCTTAACTGCATACAAGATAATTATAGATACAATTGAGATGAGGTCATGCTGGAGTTACATGGGACATTAATACAAATTTTAAATCGTTGTCATTATAACAAGAAATCCTCAGGTAGAATAGCAAGTGAGATGAAGCTACGACACTCCCACTGCCATAAGCTAAGGAATACTGAAGGTTACTGACAAATGCCATTAGTGGGTAGAGATAATGGCCATGGTTTCCTTTGATGAGTCAAGAAAGAACAATTTCAGGCTTATCACCAATAAAAGTTGCTGAAGGGAGAAGTAAAATCAGGAAAGTTTTTTTTTTTTTAAGGTTTTTGTATTTATTGGAAAGTCCAATATACAGAGAGGAGAAGAGACAGAGAGGAAGATCTTCCACCAACTGATTCACTCCGCAAGTGGCTGCAATGCCCAGAACTGCACCAATCTGAAGCCGGGAGTCAAGAACCTCTTCGGGTCTCCCGCTCAGCTGCTTTCCCAGGCCACAAACAAGGAGCTGGATGGAAAGCAAGGCCAGCGGGATTAGAACTGACACTCATATGGGATCCCGGCGCATTCAAGGTGAGGACTTTAGCTGCCAGGCTACTTTGCTGGTCCAGAAGTTCTTAATGCAATTGGGAGAGGTTTGGATGGAGGAGCTTAGGAAACTCCATCGATACACAGCCTCTGCAGGCGAATGCAAGAACCATGTTAGGGAGCAGCCCAGACCAGGCCAGGTAATGGTACCCACTGGCATGCATTTGGCTCAGGTCCGGTGCAAACCAGGCTGGTTCAGTTCATAACACCTGTTGTCGAATCCAAGCATCAAAATGGACTATGGGTTAGACCAGGTTGGGTTGTAACACAATATAGTTCACATGAGGGGTGAGACTGGGGGCCAGATGGGCTGGGCTAGGCTGTAGCCCCCACCAGCATGAGCTGGAATTTGGTGAGGTTTGGACAGGGCCAGGCTACAGTACCCACTGGCAAATGCCAAGTTGAGGTGGGCCATGCCAGACTGGGCTGCAGCACCCAACTAGCAGATGTGAGACTCGGGGTAGGGGAGCTGTATGGGGCTAAGCTGCTGGATTGCCACTTCCACTGGTGAGCATGAGAGATGGAATGGGGCAGACCAGGTCAGGCCAGGCTACAACACCTGTTGGCTTCATGTGAGCTGGATCAGGGAAAAACCGAGCTTGGGTTGCATAATCCAGAATGGGTGTGGGTTGATTGGGCTTCGCTGCAGCACCAGCTGGCAAATGCTGGCACGGGGGGTAAATTCGGTCAAATTAAACTGTAGAATCACCTGGAGAGTGCAAGATATGGGAGTGGGACCGGGACCCAGCAGGGAAACAGTAGGTGCCTCACTCTTGGTTTGCCACTACAACTGGTGAGCATGAGAACCAGGTCTGAGTCAGACATGGCTAGACAGAGAGTGGCAGTCGCCATTGGCAGGTATGTGGACTGCATTGTGAGGCTCTTGGGTTGAACTGGGATTCAATGCTCATCAACATGTGTGAGAGCTGAATGGGATGTGGGACAGGCTGGATCAGTCTGTTGTACGCACTGGCAAGCATGTGAACCAGGGCAGGGGGCAGGCCTGGTGGGGGATATACCACAGGCTACTCCAACTAGGCTGCATCTCCCACTGGTTTAGGTTAGGGCCGAGTGTGTGGTGGGCAGTTTCAGGCAGGGCAGCAACTCCGATTGCCTTGTGTAGAACACAGGGCTGGAAACAGAATTGACCCAGCAATTGCAACCACCAGCAATTATTATAAGATGCGTGGAGTGGTGAGATTGGCAGTAATTGAGAACTCTTGAACTATCAAAACCTCTTAAACAGGACCCTCAGAGCATGCCCCACATCGGGCACCCTGGGGGTGATGTCAGGTGGCTGTCCTCCATCCCAGGGTACAGGGGTGTTTGGGAGCCTGAGTGTGGCTTCTCTCCTTATGTCTCCCCATCCCCGGATATAGGAAGGGAAAAAAAAAAGATAGGGTATAATTATAAAAATCATAAAGCTATCAGCAAACTTAGTGGTAAATGAATCTCCACTAAGATCAGAAACGTGATGCAATACCCAGTTTCATCTTTGAAATTCAACATTGACTGCAAAATTATAGCCAGCACAATCAAATGAGAAAAAGAAAAAAAAAACGCTATTCAAATAGTAAAGAATTTCTTAAAATCTGTTCATAGATGTCATGATTCCATTAATCCTTGATAAAAGATTCAGGAGAAAAGATCAATACGCAGCACTAAGCTGTGTTGCTACACAACCTAGAATGTAAATTAGGAAAATAGTTCCCCTCAAAATAGCATCCATTGAATAACATATTTAAAAAACAATTTAAGGGCCCGGCGGCATGGCCTAGCAGCTAAAGTCTTTGCCTTAAACGCCCCGGGATTCCATATGGGCACCGGTTCTGTTCCCGGCAGTTCCACTTCCCTTCCAGCTCCCTGCTTGTGGCCCGGGAAAGCAGTCGATGACGGCCCAAAGATTTGGGACCCTGCATCCGCCTGGGAGACCCGGAAGAGGCTCCTGGTTCCCGGCTTCAGACCGGCGCAGCACCGGCCGTTGTGGCTCACTTGGGGAGTGAATCATCAGAATATCTTCCTCTCTGTCTTTCCTCCTCTCTGTATATCTGACTTTGTAATAAAAATGAATAAATCTTTAAAAAAAAACCAATTTAAGCAAGGAAGTTAAACTCATCATACAGAACACTACAAGACTTCTGACAAAAATCAAATCTAAATAAATAACAATGCATTTTATAATCATGGATAGGAAGAAAAATTACATTAAATTATTATTGCTGTTCAAAGATATTTACAGATTTCACAGAATCTCTGTTATAATACCAGCAGCTTTTAAAGACATTACAAAAAATAAAATGAAAGCTTGACCTCCAAATTCAAATGGAGTGGCAAGGAGCCTGAGTGCCCAGAGACATATTTAATAACAAGAATGAAATTAACTCACCCAAAATTTCATAATGCAAAACATAATATCTGAAATGAATAGTCAAGATAATATATTCTGATTTAAGGACTGAAATTCAATGAAATATAATGTTTACCTTTAACAAGAATATGAATTCCATTCAATAAGAAAAAATTATAACTTCATCAAACATTGCTAGAACAACTATATTTTTGGATGCGTTATTTGGGAAGTTGCAATGTCACCTCAATCTGTATGTAAAATTTAACTTGGAACAAATTAACAAAACTAAATATAAAAACAAGTGCTTTAAGTTCTCCTAAAAGTATAGTGGTAAGTGTCTAACAATTTGGATTTGAAATTGAATCCTTAGAAAAGCAGTAATAACATAAACAGATAACATGGACTTTATGAAGATTAAAACTTGCACATCAATTAATAAAATGTGAAACTTAAAATATATCTCACATAGTGTGAGAAAATATTTGCAAATCATATATCTGATGAGAGTTTAATATCCAGAATTTACACCTCTAAACTCAACAATGCAATTTAAAATATAAACACTAGAATAAGTAGCTCTCCAAAGAACTACACCAATAACCAATCACCGTATGCTAAATACTTATTGTGAGTGAATTTGGAAAATACAAGTCAACATCACAATGGAATTATTTGTTGCATACTATTACAGTTATAAAACAAGCAGAAAAGAGCAAGTGATGGTGAATGATGCTATTGCTAATAAAATTAAAATGGTGTAGCTATTTTAGACAATAGTTGGAAGGTTCTTTAAAAGACAAGGAAAATGAACAATTGTATGATTCAGAAATTTTATTCTGAGGTCCATATTCCAAATCTGTAAAAAAAAAAAAAAGCTCATGCAGATAAGTTTTTACACATGCAAAGATTCATTGTAACACTCAAATGTTATTAACAATCGCCAATTACTGGAAATGACTCAAGCATTCACAGAAAGATGAATTGATAAGCAGATAAGTTAAATATAATTTTTCAGCTGTAAAAGGAAATAGATTGTACCACAAGGTACAACTTGAAATGCCTTGAAAAGTAAAACTAGCCAGGCACTAAAAGTCACATATTGTGTTATTTTATTTTAATGTAATATGAAGAATGAATAAATTCATGAAGTTGTAGAATACATTTCTGAGTACTTAGACTTAAGTGAGGAAAAGAATAAGGTATTACTTTCTGGTGAGTGTAGACAATTTCAGTTTGAAATGATAAAAAGGCTTCATAAATAAATGCTGGGGGTGATACATAGCATTCTCACTGTATCTAATATCATTGAATTGCACAATTAAAAGTGACTAAAATGGAAGTTTTTGTGCTATTTTATTTAAATGAGAAAAAATAGGCAAGTAGATGTGATCAGAATGTTAATTAGTTCTGCTTTCATAACTATACTACACAATTTCTGACATGTTTTCTCCTAAAGTATGAACATTAAAATGTGTTTTTCACTTGTAACTAAAAGCAATTTTCAAATGAAAATTAAAATGTATACAAAACTCATGTTACATAAGAAAAAAAGGTGATAGAAGCAGACGCCAATTTGAAGTGATAATAGACAAAAATTTAAAGAATGGATGAACTGTATTATCTCACTTCCAAAAAGTGTAGTGAGATCACCATAGATCGTGTAACAGTTGAGAAGAGAAGCCATTCATTGGTTGTACACAGTAATTGAGCTACAGCAATGTTAAAATGCTAAAAGGCAAACATAAGTTGCTATAAGATCCTAAGCTAAATGAAATAAAATTGACAACTTTTCAAATTAAAGCCACAGAACTAAGAAGACCATCAAATGGTAATAATGTAAGTATACATGCCAGGGGAAAAAAGTGTTTTGGAAAGCTTAAATTAGAATAATGATATGAGATAATTGCACAGCAGTATGTGAATTAGGCTTCTCTCTCTAAACAAGCATCTGGTATAATATTTCTTGCACTTCGTTTCACTTTTATATTTTACTGTTTGTTATACAGTTCTTCAGTTTGTGTGAAATATTGCTTTTCCAATTAATTTATAGTTAATTAATGTAGATATAGAGGGCATATCTCCTAGTCCCCCAAATAAATGTCAGATTTTGAACAGCAAAATGTAGGGTAGAATTTCTGAATTCTTTAATTATTTCTCATCTCTGTTACCAGTTCAAGTTCACTTTGACGTAGATGAGATCATTTTAAAACTTAGTTTCTTAGAAAAGAAAACACAATAAGGAAACATCTCTAAAAAAAGACTGATGAAGAATAAATTGGACATACTAATAATGTAAATGGGCTGAACAGAAAGCATGTGCATAGAGGAATGTCATATATTCAAAT
This sequence comes from Ochotona curzoniae, assembly GCF_017591425.1. Taxonomy (NCBI): domain Eukaryota; kingdom Metazoa; phylum Chordata; class Mammalia; order Lagomorpha; family Ochotonidae; genus Ochotona; species Ochotona curzoniae. The sequence continues at coordinate 16,204,564 of NW_024466502.1, forward strand.
AAGTTAAGTGATCCACCAAGAAACAGAATGTAAAAACGTAGATTTATTGCATGGCAATCCTAACAGTGAAATATAATCAATCGAATGAGAAAGTCTAGTTTTGTTTAAACAAAGACATTTTAAATAATAAATGTCTCTTTCAATGAAGGTCAGCCCTTGAAAGTGTTATGCCTGTCCTTTCCCTTCAGGAAAAGGACGTGCACACACGCATGAGTATACATAAGTATATATGTGTGTACATATGAGTTTATACCCATATGAATATAAAGCTATAGCTTGTTACAACATAGAAGGGGAAATATACATAATGATTTTTCAGAGCAACCATGCACATGATTCAGATTCATTAAAATGAGTGCTAATAATATGTGTACATGTGATTGAAAATGGAGACAAAAGTAAATCATTGAAGAGGAGATATACTGGTCATTAAGTATGGAAACATTTTGACTTATATGTATTTCAAAAAAAATGAACTTGTAAAAAAACAAGATTTAGTTGTAAAATCTTTGTTAGCCAATAAATATATACATTGTAGACTGTGATATTTGCTGTTACTCAGGGCTTGGGAAATAAGCTGTTATGATTAAAATAGTAAATCATACTATCAATTTTAAAACCATACTGAATGGGCATTTGGAAGTTAAGGAAATACCACTATGGAAGCCAGTATGGAGTTAAGACAACTGAAAATTGATGTGCCGAATGACCCAGCTATTCCAATTATGTGAATATATCCAAAGGAAGTGAAATCTGCATATGAGAAAGTGATCTGCAATCCTATATTATAGCAATACAATATACAACATCAGTGATATGGAGACAACCCAGATGTCTGTTGAAACAGGAAGGGATAAAGAAACAGTGGTGCATCCACTCTGTGGAATGCCACTCAGCTAGTATAAACGATGAAATTCTATTACTTGTATAAAATTGTACCAACTAGAGACCATTATGACCAGCGAAATAAGCCAGTCCGAAATGGACAAATACATGTTAGCTCTGATATTAAGCAGCCATGTAATTCCATGTAAAATTAAATGTTTATCTGTGCAGTATTTACTGAAACAAAATAAATGATTTGTATGAGAATGTGTACCTTTATGGGGCTCAGGGAAATATTCATTAAACATATGTTTTTAATTGTTCACAGCATTTTTCTTCAATGAATATGGCTAAAGTAAGTCATAACATAGATATATCCTAATGAAGAGTTAAACTTTGTCTTGCTTGTGCTAGATAAGCACTTTCCTAAACATTTTACATATATCATCTAGTGCACAACTTTTAATAAAGCTATGGGAAGAAATATATTTTTCTAAATATCTTATTTGTTCAACTGCTATTACATTCTTTACACAATCGTGGTCTTAATGAGTAATATTATGAATTTGTATTGTTAGGGTTCTGAGAAGTCACTGTACCAATGTTCAAGTATTTCGTCTATGCAACTTTCTTATTTCCAAATAAATCACATAGCAATTAAATTTCAAAAAATACAATAGCTTGGTTGATTTTCTGAAAGTACCATTTTTTTTGAATGCACCATTATGAAGGGATAAAACAAATCAAGTACTTACCTTCCAAGGAGTCGATTAGAAGAAATTGGAATTCATAGAACATGCTAGCTTTGAACCAACTAGCCTAATCAGTCTCAAAAGAACAGTGGATTCTAATGGTTATACATACAAAAATAAACTGAAATTAGCAAATTAATATGCAATAAAATTATTTCTCCCTAATTTACAGATAGAAAATTACTTAAAAATATCTTGACAATGCATTTTTAGTTTTATGCATTTGTCTTATCTCTTGATTACCGTGTACTTGTTTTTGGAATGTTAATTGGATGTTTTCCCTTTTGCAGAAATTCAGTGACCAAAATACCTGCTGCTTGACAATTGCTGTGCTAAGGAATAACAGATAAGCATGCCTGACAAAGTGGTGACTTCAAAGAAAACTAAACCAGATATTCACTAATTTGATTTTATGAACAAGCATATACATCTAATTTTCAGTTCTAAATTCTTTTCTAATTTATCTGCAATGTACTTTTTCAGCAATCATTGTATAATAAGCTTAAAAATTAGGATAACATCTAATTTGATCACAGACAAGATATCACTGAGTAGATTGCTGACAACATGTCCAAAATAATTGCATAAGGAGAAATTTCAAATAGTCTTGCATTTCAAGTTTTTCTTGCTGATTTCCTAGCTCTAGAAAAACAGGTGTTTATTAGTAAAGATGGACAAGTTCCTCCTTTGAAATTCAGGACATTGCTTGCGGTTTAAGTCACTCATGTGAACTTCAGGAGAGTGTGTGTACTTTTCCATTTGGAAACCTGGAAACTGAAATTGAAAACAGGAAACTCTGCAGGACTACATCAAAAACAACTCGTGGGCCCATCACAGTGGCCTAGCGGCTAAAGTCCTCGCGTTGAACGCCCCGGGATCCCATATGGGCACCAGTTCTAATCCCGGCAGCTCCACTGCCCATCCAGCTCCCTGCCTGTGACCTGAGAAAGCAGTCTAGAGCGGCCCAAAGCCTTGGGACCCTGCACCCGCGTGGGAGACCCGGAAGAGGCTCCTGGCTTCAGATCGGCATAGTATCGGCCGTTGCGCTCACTTGGGGAGTGAATCATCAGATGGAAGATCTTCTGTCTGTCTCTCCTCCTATCTGTATATCTGACTTTCCAATAAATAAAATAGAATCTTAAAAAAAAAAAAATTACTCGTGAATTACAATTTTGTGCATCGCCATTGATGTGGTTCAACTACTATTGTTTAACATCACATTACTGTGTAGCAGGATCTCTCATTATACATTTAAAATTCCCAACACAGGAGTTGACCTTATGGCCAAGTGGGTGGAACCACTGGCTAAGATGCTGACACGCAATATGGATACTATTTCAGGTCTTGTATTCCCACATTTGATCCATTTCCCCAATAATGCAAACAAACAAGCAAAAAAAAAACAAAAACAAAAACAAAACAAACAAAAAAAACACCACCTCTCAAGACAGTGTTTATTAGCATAAGTATGCTTTTTCTTTTCAGTCCAACATCTATGGAACACTTTCAAAGTCTAACATGAAGATAAATGAAAGGTTAGGTTTATTTTTAAAAATGGAAAATATTGCATAAATCATAAATGAAACAAGACCTACATTCCACACAGTGTATCTTTGGTATAAATATCAATGTAGACAAGTTAAACAATTGTTTAAATAAATGGTATAAAATGACTAATTACTTGATTTGACGCTGACAGTCCTACGTTATATATGGCAGCATTAACATTAATATAAAAGTAGTGATTGTTTTATATTCAGGTTAACAGTCTGTAACTCCCTAAAAGAAAATCATTCAACTTGCAATAGAAGAAGAGTAATATCAAATTTAAATCTACCAACTTTTGAGTGGTGTGAAAACATTCAGGTGGACCATGGATCAGTACATCTCAAAGAAAATCAGTAAGTCTTTCCAAAGCTCACGACATCTTCGACCTGCCTTAAGTGCCTTAGTAATAAAGTAATGCTGTTTTTGAGTTGAAACTGTGTCTTTCTACTTGTTGCTAGGAGTTGCTCAGGGCTTATGTCTCCTATAAACTTTTATGTTGAGATGCCACAACTGAAGAATGGCATTGAGTGGATCTGCTAAAGTCAATGTTTGGGTTTTTAGCATCCATGTATGAGTGCTGGCGCTCTTGCTGGTTTCATTTTGATCAACCTTCCTACTGATGCTCCTGGAAAAGCAACACCAGGCAGGAGCACGCGTATTCGAACCCTTGCCGTACATGTTGGAATCCAGAAAGCAACTGCAGGCTCTTGGCTTCTGTCTGGCCCACACCTTACTGTCGCCACCATCTTGGGAGTGAACTAGTGGTAAAAGCTGCTTTCTCCCTTTCTCTCACAAACACTCTTACGTCTCTTTGTATACACATACATATACACATACACATACATCTACACATACATATACATATACACATACATATACACTTACATATACACATACACATACATATACACATACACATACATATACACATACACATACATATACACATACACATACACATACACATACACATACACATACATATACACATACACATACACATACATATACACATACACATACACATACACATGCATATACACATACACATACATATACATATACACATACACATACACATACATATACACATACATATACATATACACATACACATACATATACACATACACATACATATACACATACACATACACATACATATACACATACACATACATATACATATACACATACACATACATATACATATACACATACACATACACATACACATACATATACACATACATATACACATACACATACACATACACATACATATACATATACACATACACATACACATACATATACACATACACATACATATACACATACACATACATATACATATACACATACACATACACATACATATACACATACACATACATATACACATACATATACACATACACATACATATACACATACACATACACATACACATACATATACACATACACATACACATACATATACACATACATATACACATACACATAGACATACACATACACATACACATACATATACATATACATATACATATACACATACACATACACATACACATACATATACACATACACATACACATACATATACACATACACATACATATACACATACACATACACATGCACATACATATACACATACACATACACATACATATACACATACATATACACATACACATAGACATACACATACACATACACATACATATACATATACACATACACATACACATACACATACATATACACATACACATACACATACACATGCATATACACATACACATACATATACACATACACATACATATACACATACACATACATATACACATACACATACACATGCACATACATATACACATTCACATACACATACATATACACATACATATACACATACACATACACATACACATACATATACACATACATATACACATACATATACACATACACATACACATACATATACACATACACATACATATACACATACACATACACATACATATACACATACATATACACATACACATACACATACATATACACATACACATACATATACACATACATATACACATACACATACATATACACATACACATACATATACACATACACATACATATACACATACACATACATATACACATACACATACACATACATATACACATACATATACACATACACATACATATACACATACATATACACATACACATACACATACATATACATATACACATACACATACATATACACATACACATACATATACACATACATATACATATACACATACACATACATATACACATACACATACATATACACATACACATACACATACATATACACATACACATACACATACACATACACATACAGAGACATATACATATATATGTATATATATATAAGTGTGAGTATCGAGGTGAATAGATGCAGGGCAAGGACCCGAATGCCTATTTGTTCTTGTGTTCTTCGCAAAATGAAATATTGTGATTCTCCAAGTGCTGCTCTGTGACATCCCTGCATTATAATGCAAATTTAGAGTTCCTGAATTTAAGAAAAAATTTACTAACAACAAAACAACACAAAACATCTTTTTTTTTTCTCATTTAACTTCACCCAAACATTCCTATCACTGGGAACTTCAAATTAAGCAGAAATTATTGAATGAAAATCTGTGTCCTGTGTAAAAACTAAACATGTAAGTACAGTTTAAAGGAACTCAGAATGATCAACATACTATAAACCTTAATTGAAAAGTAATATAAAATATTCTTAAATATTATCTGCATAGTGTGTTTAAAATTAGTTTTCATGACTATATAGAATTCTTCAAGTTCTATTATATATTCTTATTTGTGCGGATTTTCCTTAATATTACATAATAAACAACGGTATAATTTTCAACTTCCATGAATAGTTGTAATTTTCCTTTTTTTTTTTAAGATAAAACAATATCAAGCACATTAGTCACCTCATTGAACATGCAGAAAGCAAACATGATTCATCAGTGGTACCATTTCGTGTTCATAGCGAGATTCAGCGCATTGAACTAAACTGCTATGTTTTTTATGTTTTCTTTTTAAAACAAAAATGTATTCATTTTCATTTGAAAGGCAGATGTTCAGAGAGCAGGCGAGACAGAAAATCCTCCATCTGCCCATTTATTCCCTAAATGACACAGCACCTGGGGTGACCCCATTTGAAGTCAAGAGCCAGAAGCTTCTTTGAGGTTTTTCATAGGGATGCAGGGTCCCCTCTGCTGCTTTCCCAGATCATAAACCTGGCGCTGAATCAGAAGTGGAGCACCCAGTGCACAAGCCAGATACGGAATGCCATCACCCAGGCAGAGACTTAGCTCACTATGCCACCACACAGGCCCCTGTTGTTACTGTTTAAATTTGATAGAACTTAATGGATTTTAGAGATTTTAAAGTCTTTTTAATGTATTCTTAATATGATACATGAATATATTGTATTATGGAAAATTGCATTTTAAATATTACTCCATTTTAAATGTTACACTAAGCATATTAAACATTACATTAAAATATATTTGTTAGAACATAGGGTAAATTTGTTACAACTCTTTTAGTTTAGAAAAATCTGAATGACAGCATCAAATACTTTCTCTTGTATGCAATTTCTTCAGCTAGTCACAGTTACAGAGCGCTCATGGAAAATAATTGGGTGCATGTTATCTAAACAGAGAGGCCGTCTTCTGGGGTGTAGATAATCAGCCTCAGAATTTAATAATGCATTTCCAATTATAAGCTGTTTGATTTCAGGAAAGTCAATAACTTTTCTTAATCTAACTTTCTTCATCTATTAAATAGAAATGATTCAAACATTTTCTTAGTTTTCTTCAGATTTGAACCACTAATACTGGTAAATTATAGTTCTAACATATGCTAGTTATTGTTGTTAATATCCATAAATATTTCCTGGCATATTGCATCCTATTTGGTCTGGATTTTGATCATTTAAATTGAATTCTACTTCATTTCTAACACTATGGGTCAAGTCTTCATTAGACTGAATATTAAATTAGCTTAAATTACAAAATGGAAATAATTATGGGGTCAATGTTCGTGAGCTAATGTATTCTGAAATTTTCAAACTTAGATCTCTATTTGGACAAAATGATTCTGAATGCTCCTTTAAGAACAGCAAACAAGCCATCTTTTTTTTTTTTTTACTGCCATCTCAATACAGAAAATTATTATCCTGCCTTGAGAAGAGAAAATTGGTCCAACATTAGTACTGAGCAAGCCCCAATGTAATAAACAATAGCATAATATCAAAATTTATTACCTTGTTGCAAATTATTTACTTACTCTGCTAAGACAATAGGTTTTCCTGAAATTCTTTCTGTTAAAATTATTCCTTCATTTAACATATTTACAACTCCCCATGGCCTTCTGTATTTATGTTTCTAAAAAATAAACTGCCACAAACTTAGTCTCTAGAACCTTACAGATTTAGTATCTTCCCGGACCTGTGGCTCATCAGCCTGAATGTGGCTTGGGCTGGGTGCACTGCAAGGCAGCAGTGATGTCAGCCAGATTGCATTATCAAACATTCACTACATTCACTACTGCTGTTGAAAACTCTTTATTATTATTATTTGCAGTTGAAACTTTCATGGCAGACTATTTCCAGTCAGTAATGGGGGAGGGAGTCAAGGACAGAAGAAGAGGGAAAGAGGAAGATAAAGAATGAGACCGCGAGACACACAGAAATACAGTGAGCACTTCTTGCTGCTGGGGAACCACACAGGCAAAATCCGCGGCCTCCATCAGAAGTGGCACGCTGAACCGAGTTACACAAACAGTGAGCGTGAGTATTTGGAGGTCTGTTGGCCACATCCAGGTGTCAAGGCTTTATGTTTTATATGTTCTGTGAGACCCTTTCAGAATTTTCTTTCTGGGAAAACTAGAATGTTTTAGGCTCACTGGGACGCAATACTGATCTGTAATGGGCCTGGAGTGATGGCTCAATTGACTAACCCCCAACTTACAAATGCCAGCATTCTATAAGGGTACTGGTACATGTCCAAGCTACTCTACTTCCCATCCAGCTTCCTGCTTATAGCTTGGGAAAGCAGCAGGATATGTCCCAAAACCTAGGGAACCCGACCTGGTGTGGGAGACTCAGATGAAGCTCCTGGCTCCTGGCTTTGGATTGGTTCAGTTCCAGTGATTGCAGTCATTTGAAGAATGAACCAGTGGATGTTATTTCTGGCTAACTTTCTCTACATAAATCTGCCTTTCCGGTAAAATTAATTATTTAATTAATTTTTTAAAAAGTGTAATCTATATCCCTGCAGGAGCCCTGTAAAATATCTTTGATATTTATTTTCATGTCTCTCTTTAAAACAAGAGACTTCACAAAAAGTTGAAAAACGTAATTAGAAGAGATTAAGGCAACGTGATGCTGAAAGACATAGCCCCATGTTAAATCTGGGATATGCCAACACCTCACAAAAACGTGTAATAAGGTTAACTTCAAGTTCGCTCATGTTCAATGATGGGAGCTACTGTGGCTGCCTACTGACTCAGTACTCCCCTCACTGCTTCGTATTTTCACAATACCCCAAAGGATAAGAGTAACATCTAAATGAAAGAATCTTTCCTCTAAGGTTTGATGACGACTTAGACTGTCCCCAGGAAAGAAGCCCATGACAAGGAAGGCAGAATCAGCCAGCTGCTCTTCTGAAAGCTGCACTGGGCGTCAGCTGACACAAGTAAAAGGCTCTGTATTTCAGTAGGTAAGTGCAGCTCCACGGGAGTGGGGACAATTCCTTCCCATAGCAGGTGGGGTTCAGAGTGGTTGCTGCAGCTGTTGAGTAGCATCTGGATTACACCAGCGGCCACGTTGGCAAGAACTTGAAGCCTGGTGGCAGGAAACTAACTTTAAACTCAAGTCTTGAAACAAAAATTATAATATGCCTAGAAAGTTAAAGTGGTTTTCGATTCCTGCCTTCAAGTTTGGATCAGTAGCTTCAAAATCCAAATTCAGTCCGCATATCTTAAAGAAATCATATCTTGTTTTATCGGCTATCTGATTTACAATGTTTCTTGTGTTTCTTTGTCGGGTAGAGTAAGTACAGAATGTCTTTTGTACTTAGCACCTACATATTTTAGTCTTAAATAAAAATTCTTTGCAATATGAGTGAATATGAAATATTTGCCACTCTGGGTGTTTTCTCTCTTTTGTACACAGATTGATGTTGTATGAATTATTTCCATAAAACAGCTGGCAAGAATTTTATAAACATGTGATTTTTAAAAAGCAGATTGATTTCGTTAGTGATTTGATATCCTTAATAAAGAGCTCACATTAAAGATATCATAAACTTTGCTACCTCTGTTATAATCATTTTAGTCTCAAGGAGTGACCAGAAATGAACGAAAGTCCCAGATTCATTCTTCAATGAAGTGTTTAGGGAATAAAAACCTACAACATGAAGAGGGCTATTAAATTAGTTTTAATATGAGTCGTCAGAAGAGAAATGATTGTAAAGCGCTTTCAGCTAAACAGAGATATATTGCAGTATATTTAAATTTGCTGAAGAAAAATGACTTGTGCGAAGGAGATTCTGCATCAAGTGACAAGGGAAGAAAGCTGTAAGCATACAGCACCACTTATGTTATTAATCTGAATGACAGTGGAGAAAAAAAAGGGATAACAATAGATGCTGACAGTGCATAGTGGGAACCATGAATTAATTTGCCCTGACAATGACACCTTTGAAAGGCCACTGGCTGGCCACAAACCGTAACATTTTGCTCAGAATATAAAATGCAAATACGATTGAATCATTTCTTATTCTTTAAGACACACTGGGTCCCGGAGGGAATATTTATTTCTCCATTATGTTTGGTGGCATATGTGACACCGTTGATAAAGAAACTACAGCTTTCAATTTCTTTTCTTCTTCTTGGTTCAGACGTAAAACATTTACTTAGACTGACCTCTAGAAAAGCAATTTTATTCTCAGAAAGCCGTGTCTCCACAATGGCTGAAGGAGGCTTTATAGTTGTTTTTTTTTTTTTTTTAACACTTCTGCCTTTAAGAAATTGGCCCAAGGTGAAGGGCATCTCTGTGTTTTTAAAGCATAACGTGTGTACACTGAACTATTAGGAATTAAGGGCTCATGTGTGCCTGCCCAAATTAAAATAGTATCTTTCATCAGAAGAACACAACTTAGTTAATGATATATCTCTGTTAAGTACAAAATCATCCTAGGAAATGCAGATTGGAGCGAATAATCTCACCTTGTGACATCAGCACAGACCCATCAGCAGAGATCTCCCAACCTGATTAGTGAGGTTCCCAACATGTTTTATGAGGCCTCCCCCGTCTGTCTCCTGCTCTGCCAAGAGGAACTGGCTGCATGTCTCTTCTATGCAGTCTCTACTGTTGCCAACAGGGCGACCTGGCTTGAATGGGTCCTCAAAGTAACAAAGGGTGACATCAGAGTCAGAACAGCACCTGAGAAAAGAAACAGGGTTGATTGAAATTGAAATTCGCCACCCACAGTGACCTTCATCTTAGTAAATGCCCTTGTCTTTAGTCCTAGGAAGAAGTCAAAAGCAAAGCAAAAAAAAAAAAAAAATAGTTGTACCGATATTGGCAACAATATGGGAAATATTTTCACAGATACATGAGTCATAGAGAAATTCCCATGAATCTATGGTTATTTTTTAAAATATCCTGGAAAGGATTTGGACGGAGAAATGCATCTGACTGCTGCTAAGAACATATCCAGAATTTGAATGGATCTGAAAGAGAAGAAATGTCAGACTTGCGAGATGATGACAATTCGCGGGAACTCAGGGACATGGATCTTTACAGATGAGGCAAAACCTCTAATAAAGTTAAATCCAGGGAATTCTCAGCTTGAACGTTTTCCCAGTAGGAGTAATGAAGGATGCTCCATTTGTATCGGGATAGCAACTTTGCTGTGGAAAACGGAGGTAGAAAATGCACAAGATAAGTCATGGAACTCAGAAAAGGGGTATGGTGAGTTTAGTTATGTGTGTATATACATATATATGTTTATATATACATGTATATTGTATGCAAATGTAGTTATAAATCACATATTCTTTTTTTAAAAATACAATATTTATAGGAAACCTGCAGATGGCTTTTTTAATCATGTTTTTTTAAATAAATATTAAATGATGTGTGTGCTAGAATAAACCCTTGTTGTTTACCATATATTCAACTACGATCACAGGAAACACTAATTTCTTCTGTCATATACAAAGATACAAATGTAATTCGTTGCTGTAACTCAGACCTTCTAAGCAGAACGACACAACATTTTGTAATTAGAATGTGCACTAAATAACAAGATCCAGAAATCACCAAACTCAACAAAATCAATCTTTGGGCACCACTCCTAACCAAATTGGTTACAGGTCAAAAAAGACTTTTACAGCCCAGCATGATAGCCTAGTGACTGTTTCCCCACCTTGGATTCTCTGGGATCCCATACGGGCACTGCTTCATGTCACAGAAGCTCTACTTCCCAGGCAAATCCCTGGCTGTAGCCTGGGAAAGCAGCAAAGGATGGCTCCAAACTGTGGGACCCTGTACCCAGGTGGGAGACCCGGAAGAAGCTCTCTTTTTCTGCTGTTTATATCTACCTTTCCAATAAAAATAAACAAATCTTTAAAAAGACATAACAGGCTTGAGAAAGATGGCCTAGTTTGAAATAATACCATGAACCAAGGCTTTTGGTTTTCTATTTGAAAAAGCAAAATGAACATGAACTCACCATCCAAATCTACAGAGCCTACTGAGTAAGGACGAGTGAACACACAAGTGGAAAACTTTGGATTTCTGAAATCAAAATATTTAGAGATACACACAGAGATCTTTTTTGAAGGGTTTTATTAGGGCACTAAAGAGAGCAAAATGTCCCAGGATTCACTAGTGCGATCTGATAATCTCATTTCACTTGAAAAGCAAAGACCTGATAACGAGGACTGGTCAGGGATGCGAGGTCCAGTTCAAGTGGAGAGGCTCAAGAACAATGCAGAAATGTCCATGACCTAAGCAAGAGAGACTGCCTGATCCAGGGAAAGGGGCTGTTCCCCTGCCTTTGGGAACAATCCTCTTCACTCACTCCTGTTCAAGTGCGAACCTCTCTCAGCAGCACTGTCACAGGCAAACCCAGAAGTCATCTTTCACCTGACACTTACGCATCCCTTCAACCAGTCAAGCTGACATAGGCAATCAATCATCATTTCTGACAATCGAAGAATTCCGTAATTAATTAATTCATATCTACAGCCACATAGATTTTGGGCAGGGTACAGCTGTGTTTAAAAAAAAAATAGGTCTTCATTAGAAAGTTACTTTTCAATTGAGAGTCTATAAGACAACCTTCTGTTCAAAACAGTATTACTACAGAGAATAAGAGATAGAGAGAGAAAGCAAACAAAAGGTATCAACAAGAAGGTTATATTTCAATTATTTTAACATTGATTAACTTTTTAATGATTTCATCAATTCATTTAAAAGAATTGAAAAGGAAAGGGCTAGAGAGAAAGATGGGAAAGGAGTGGGGAGAAAGTAAAGGGGAAAGGGAGACTGACATGTTTTTGAAAGAAGAAATACAGATGTTTACACACATGTCCATGTGGAAGCAGTATTAATGTAAAGATAGATGCATGAATAAGCGTGGGCACACGCATACTCAGATCCATTTCTGTATGGAAACAATTTATTGACTTGAGTGTCAAACTATTTTATCTTGGAGGTGACACTGTTGCTCACCTGGCTAGTCCTCCACCTCCATGCACCAGCATCCTGAACGGGAACCAGTTCCTGTCCTGTGTGCTTCACTTCCCACCCAGCTCCCTGCATGTGGCCTGAGGAGGCAGAAGAAGATAGCCCAACGCCTTGAGACTCTGCACCTGCTTGGGAGAACCAGAAGATGCTCCAAGTTCCTGGTTTCAAGTCTGCTCAGCTCTGGCTATTGTGGCCATTTGGATAGTGAACCAGCAGATGAAATATCTTTCTGTGTCTCTTTCTTTCTGGCAATCTTACTTTCTAGTAATATATATTATATTATATTATATTATATTATATTATATTATATTATATTATATTATATTATAATAATACTATATGTATATCACTATATATATAGTGACTATTTTATCTCAAGCATTAAAATCGTTATCGAGGGGAGGGGTCAGCATTTGGTCCAGTGGTTAAGATCTCTTCATGTCATATTGGCTGCCTAATCTCAATCCTCAGCATACTTCTTACTCCAGCTTCCTGTATATGTGACTGTGATAGGTAACAGCTGGTAGACCAAGCACGTGAGGCTTTCCATCTGCATTGGAGCCCCAAGCTGACTTTGACCTCTTGGCTTTTATTACCAAGCCCTGGCTAATTCTGGTAACTGGATAATGAACTAGCAGGTGAAGGATCTCTATGTGTGTTTCCGTGTCTCTCTCCATCTCTATCTTCCTTCAAGTAAATACATTTTAAAAATCTTTGTCAAGGTATGTTTGTATCTCTTTCTGTGTCAGAGAACAAGTGTATTCAGGACCTGAATGGCTGCATGGTGGGTTAAGGTGCTTCCTACAGTGCCTGCATCCCATATGGATGCTAGTTTCAGTTCTAACAGATCCATTTCTGATCCAGCTTCCTGTGCATGTGCCTGGAAGAATAGCAGACTATGTCCCTAGTGCCCCACGAACTCACAGGAAAGAGTGGGAAGAAACCTCTGGCTTCTGTCTTCAGGCATGCAGAGAGGCAACTGAAGCCATTTAAGGAAGTCGATCGGTGGATGGAGGATGTTTCAGCATCTTTCTTTCTTCAATTCTTCAAATAAAAAAAATAAGAATAAATAAAATAGCAAATGTGTTCTTTAAAAATTTTCCATGAATTTGTTATTTCCAGTATATTTATAGGCCATTCACGATACAACATTATTGAAATATATCAAGTGCAGTGCATCATAAAAAAAGGAAAAATCTTAATATAAAGGTGACAATACAGGGAAAATTATACACATGGGAACATATTAGAATATTGCTAATGAAATAATCTAAGCCTTAGATTCATTACCTATAAAATGGGGATTATTATAATCTTACCTTCCTTGCAGTGTGGCTTTGAGGATTAAGTAGGATATTGTATCCGATGTATCATGGAGCACAGAAAATGTTCTCAATATATTATGATTAGTATTATAATTAATAATCCTCAGAGCAAACACTGAAATCCCCTGGCATTTCAAATGCATTAAATATATCTTGGCTTGGCTGCTTTTCTAATGCCAAGCTTATCTTTTCTGGGAATTACCCTTAATATGACAGAGCATGCCTCAAGCAGCTGTTTTCAAATTGCAGTTCTACTAATAAAACAGGTAGGGACAATTTAAAAGTGCAACTTTAAGCGAAAATATGAATATGATATTTTTATTTAAGTGTCGTTAGAAAATTACACACAGATCTTGGGCTGCACTCATTTAAAGATGAAGCTTAAAGCAAAATCTTTGTGAATTTTTTGATCCATGGAACAGGTCTGCTTTCTAATCTCCTAAAAGTTGGTTCTTCTGTAAAAAGTTACACTCTTCTAGCTAATCCACAATAGTTCCAATAACAATTGTCAGTGTCTTGTCATTGTGTTTTATTCATTCGCTTGTTTTACTACTGTATGTAATCTAGAATTGTTTCATTTTGGGAACAGCATTGCCTTTTTCTTTAGTGTCCAGTTCGATGCCTGACTGCTACACATTTTTAGGTTTAACTTTTAATTTTAAAAATCTATTTATTTTTGGCTGAAGGGGCAGAGTTACAGAAAGAAAGAGAGAGCAAGAACATTCTTCAATGTTGATTACTCCCCAAATGACTACAATTGCTAGAGCAGAACAGAACTGAAGCCAATAGCCTGCAGTTTCTTCTGGGTCTTCCACATGGTCAGGGTCGCGAGCCTTTGGGCAAACCTCCACTGCTTCCCCAGTTCATAAGCAGATATCTGGAATATTTCTTCTTATTTGCTCTTTAAATTTAATGTCAATCAGAAACTATTTCAAGTAAATATCTTCATTTTTAAAAATAGTTCCAATTTTGCTTTTCTCAAGTGACAGGAGCAAAAGAAAATTATTCTTGATTTACACTTATCCAATTAGGATACCTTTCTTTGCTGTAGAATGAAACTATCAGAATATAAGACTATAGCTTCTTACCCAATGTTCATTTAGAATAAATTTGCCCTAATGACAATATTGTTTCCGTATCTGAAACATTTTGAGAGAATTACCGTATTTTATGTAGTGCTATAATCAATTTGAAATAGGGAAAAGATACAAGTTAACTTAATCATTTTGTCTCAAATAAAATTAAAAAGGAAAAGTTTCAAAGACAAAGTAGCGATGCAAAATCACTACTAGATTCATTTATTATATGATCTGTGATGGTAAAATCTATGAACACATGAAGCATGAAAGAAAAGAATTATCAGGATAAGGAATATGCCAATTTGCATCATAAAAATAAAAAGGTTTCAATTCCTTAATAATTTCTGAAATTTATGAATTCCAATAAATTTTTCAAATTAAGTATTTGAAAATTCAATAAAGCAAGAGATGCAAATTCTAATTTGTGCTTCTAGGAGCAGGATCCATTACTATGTGGTATTTCACTAACTTACAAGGTATTCTTTTATACGATGTCATTTTCTTCGTGGAAATTATATTATCTAAATGATTATAGATAATGGTTCTGAGGAACACACAGGAAAATATTGACAGGGCAGGAGAATTCTTGCTACAAATTTTATTGTAATAAAAAAAATCTTAAGTATGGTTTCTGCTATGTAAAACCTGAAGTTAAATGAGTGCATTTGTCAATTTGTGTGGATGTGCTTTTTGCATATGCTGTTTAACCTTCCAGAGCCTCATATTTGTTTCTATTCAAACAACTACTATAATAATATGTGTTTTATTTATTCAAGATTACATTTTCATTTATTCCTTATTAAAAACATATTACATTAAAATATGGCATAGAAATAGAGTTAACAAATATGTCACTTTACAAAAACATTCATAGTATTCAGAATGAAGAAAATTGATCCCTGATTTTTCTGTACTAATTGATCAACCCAGAAAATACTCAATTGCCATTGATTTCTGGATAACATACTAGAAAGTGAGAAATTAGTGAGAAAAACAAATAAACGGTCAGTGTAAACACATGCTAGCATCTATTGAGCTCACAGGAGTTAGGTTTATCCTGTGCTTAGCCTGAACATCATTATACTCCTTTCATTTCAGTAATTCCATGTATAGCAATGATTGAGAATTTGTTTCATGACATTTTCTTTTTTTTTTAAAGATTTATTTATTTTTATTGCAAAGTCAGATATTCAGAGAGGGGACAGAGAGGAAGATCTTCCATCCGACGATTCACTCCCCATCTGTTCATGAGAGATGTTTGTGTATCTCCTTTATTTTATGCATTTCAAAGGGACAGGAAAAGAGAGAGAGAGAGAGAGAGAGAGAGAGAGAGAGAGAGAGAAATGCCCAGCTATATTCATTTTTCAAATGTTTGCAGAACTAGGAACTTGTGGACTGAGCTAGGACCGAAAAATTCAGTCTGTTCCCACATGGATGCTAGGTATTGGAGAGCTATAATCACTTGAGCTACAACTGCTATTTTTATGGTCTGTATTAGCAGATAGCTAGAAACAGGACTGGACCTGAATAGCAAGTTCAGAAACTCCAGCTTCGAAAACGGTCTTCATAAGCCATGTTTTAATCCTTGGGTAAACATCTGCCACGTAAATCAATCATTACATTATATAGTGAGTCCACCTATTATTGGCCTAGAAAGAATTTGAGCCATGTAGCAATAAAACAGAAGAAAAACCAATAATGCAAAATACTGTTAACTTTAGCATGGACAGAGTTAGAGCTCTAAGCTAAAAGTGCATTTTAAGTCTCTGAAAGTCAGCAGGTGATGCAAATAAAACAGTTCCAAGGATATTTTGCTTTTCCTTCTTTTTCTTTTTTTTTTTTTACTTTATTTTTGGTATTGTTTACGTGGTTGAGTGGCATGCATGCCCATATGGGGCTTATGCTCAGGGTACAGGGTTCAAGGTGTGGAGATAGGTGGGTGCTATAAATGTTTTAGATTTTTTTTCTTTCCTCTTGTGTCTGCAGCAGGCAATGGGGAACAGGTGCTCTTCCTTACTGTCAAACCACATCAGCATTCTGGGATAGAGGGTGTCATTCAATGTCACCTCAGAGACCCCAGCGTGGGGAAGGATGTTCCGAGGGTGTCGTTTGAGTGTCTCAATAGCTGTGAGGCTCCATTGGCTTTATTGCACCAGGTTTTCTATTCACCTAACAGATTTATTTCTTGTATCCAGGTTTTAAATTTGTTGTGCTTTCTGTCTTTTGATGAGGTACTCAGTGTTACAGGATGTTTCTCTTATCACCACTTATTAAGAAGTACACGAGATATTTAGTGTCTAATGTAATACTAAATGGAAAATTAGCAGTCTCTTAAGTGAAGCCACAAGGCAATCCAGATGTCAGCCATTGCTGTACATTTCCAAGTCCTCATATTTGCTGATGTCTCTAACCACTGTTACCTCATCAGACACAGAGAAGGGACGGGAGGAGGGAGACTACCGTCTTGATGAATAAAGTAGAATTTATTTTCCATGAGATCTCTGTAAATAAATATTTTGCATGAAATGTGTCTATAATTCTTCCTTCCTCACAGTTCAGTCTTCTTTTGGGAAATATACTTGCTTAGTTCTCTGCAAAACAATTCAGTAATTCAGCATTAACTTCTTATTGTCCACAAACATTTTATCGTAAACACTACTGTATTGAGTTTCAAAGTCTTTCAATTTCTCATGAATAAGTATTAGAACATTCTATGCATTTTTTAAAGATTTCAGAGAGAAAGATCTTCAATCTTCTGATTCATTCCCCAAGTAGTCACATGCTGGCACTCCCTGACTATGGCCTGGGAAAGCAGCATAGGGGTGGTTCCTGTCTTGAGACCCCTGGGCCCCTATAGGAGTCCGGGAAATAGCTTCTGGCCCCTTAGTTCATATCTCAACTCTGGTCTTTGTGGCCATTTAGGTAGTAAATCAATGCAGGGAGATCTCTCTGCCTCTCCTTCGCCTTGTAAAGGTATCTTTCAAATAAAAATAAGCACATCTCTCCCCCTCTCTCTCTCTCTCTAAGATATGTAATCATCAATAAAAATGCAGCAGATGCATCCTCTTTCACCCAGTGCTTCTGGGATGGCAAGAGCAAATGTAGCTGAATGCTTAATCACATTAAACAATTGCAAACATCTCCATACTTATTCACTAGTTCACTAACTCGAGTATTAAATACCCACCTGTATTTTGTTCTACTCATATTATGCTCAATCTCTGTCTCCTGCTTTGCCTATATTGCAATTGTCTTCAAGTTTTCCTTCTCTCTTATATTTTTTCTGCTGAAATTGTACTTCAACATTTTGAAACGCACTCTTTACTCAAATGCTACTTCATTATTTGATAATCAAGGTGCTCACAGCTTGTTTATGGATTGTTTTTAAAAATTCTGCTCTGTTGAAACATGTTTTCCTGTATGCATTATAGGATATATTTTAAATACATATTCTGACTGAAAGTTATTTTCCTGAGATGAAATTTGAATGCAGACTAATGGAATATCTGCTTTTAAAGATTTAAAGATTTATTTTATTTTTATTGGAAAGTTAGATATACAGAGGAGAAGAGACAGAGAGAAAGATCTTCGATCCATTGACTCATTTCCCAAGTGGCCGCAATGGCTGGTACTGTGCCGATCCGAAGCCAGGAGTCAAGAGTCTCTTCCGGGTCTCCCATGCAGGTGCAGGGTCCCAAGGCTTTGGACCTTTCTGGACTGCTTTCCCAGGCCACAAGCAGGCAGCTGGATGGGAAGTGAGTCTGCCGGGATTAGAAGCAGCACCCATGTTGCAATCCATCACATGTGAGGCGAGGGCTTTAGCCGCTAGGCTACTGTGTTGGGCCCTCAAAATTGCAATCAATAGTAACAGACTATTTTTTAAATTTATTTTTTAAAAATTCAACTTAGAGGGCCGGCGCGGTGGCGCAAGTGGTTAAAGGTCCTCGCCTTGCACGCCCGGGATCCCATATAGGCGCCGGTTCTGATCCCGGCAGCCCCGCTTCCCTTCCAGCTCCCTGCCTGTGGCCTGGGGAAGCAGTCGAGGACGGCCCAAGGCTTTGGGAACCTGCACCCGTGTGGGAGACCCGGAAGAGGCTCCTGGCTTCGGATTGGCATAGTATCGACCCGTTGCGCTCACTTGGGGAGTGAATCATCGGACGGAAGATCTTCCTCTCTGTATCTCCTCTCTGTATATCCGCCTTTCCAATAAAAAAAATAATAGAAATAAATCTTTAAAAAAAAAATTCAACTTAGAATGCATAAGTATGATCAGTTGCAGAATAATATTTTAGCACTCTCTATGACATCTTCTTCAATGGGTATAAATACTGTTTAGTACATAGTTACCTATTGCTTACATTAATGTAATCCTAATAACAAAATAAAGTATGTATTTATGTTACTTTTCCCTTTAATTGTTTGAACTCTTATTACCAAATTTTAAAATCTTCTATTTGTGTTAGTAAATAGAATAAACTGCTATTTTTATGACAAAACACTCCATATATTATGTTTTAGATACATATTATGTTTTCTCATTTTGAAGTTATTAGATTAAAAAAAAATCACATATCAAGTCTTTCATTCTGCTCTGTAACTTTATCCTGACATTGTAGGGCTGGATGACGGCACAGTGCGGCATCCAATAGTCAACATGTATGGAACAGATTCATTGGAAGTCCATCCATCGTCGTTTTAGAAGTAGAAATGCATACTGCATAGCATTTTCAGATCTCAATATGATACTTTATAATATTCAGTTACTATACATCCAATTAAATGACAATCCATAAAACAAAATCCATAATGGGAAAAAAAATAGAGCCATTTCAACAAGATTAATTTAAATAACATGCCACCAAATGACCAATGTCTCACTGAAGAAATAAAATTCTTGAAGCAAAGGATGCTACTGTATGAGCTTTGGGAACCCATGCTATGTAGCAAAAACGGGATTGAAAAGGCTTTCGATCTTACATTTTGTGTGAAGGCTGTTGCTGCTATTTTTTTTTTTTTAATCAGAGAAACCATGTGATATTTTCCTTTTGGGATTCACTTATTTCACTAAGCATAATGGTCTCTAGTTGGAACCATTTGGTTGCAAAACATAGAGTTTTTGTAGAATTTCTTTTTTTTAATGGCTGAGTAGTATTTTATAGAGAGACCGTATCATATTTTGTTTATCCATTTCTCTTTCATTGGGCATCTGGGCTATTTCCGTGTCTCTGCTATTGTCCTGTGCTGCTGTAATTACAGGATTACAGACTGTTCTCTCATATGCAGATTCTGTTAATGGATCACAACACTATTGTGATGATATGAGCGAATCAATGTGTGTGGGGAAGCTTAAGCAGAGGGGAAGGAAATCTCAGAGCCTACGGAACTGTATCAAATAATAATAATAAAAAAGGTTTAAAAACCACATCTTTCTCACTGCTTTATACATAGAGAGAACTCAAACCTTGAATATTAAATAGCTTAAGAAAGAGGAAATATTCTCTTATTGTGAATAGATGATACTACCTTTTGCCCTAAACATACGATTTCAGAATAATTATTTAACAAAAGCAAATCCATAGTGAAACCCTGCTATATTCATAAGAATACATCTATCCCTAAAGCATTTCCAATGAGTTTGCTGTATTTGTTAAAATCAAAGTGGAAGAAAAATATCATTTAAGTAGAATTCCATAATCTTTTACTTAATGTAGTTCTTTTTGTAGTTGTTGCTCTGAGCAAGGCGTGTGGCATATCAATTGTTCGGTACCTGCTGTTCCTTGTGATTAAGAGACAGCCCCCTTTCAAAGAAAATTGTCTTGTAATTACTACAAAAAGCAAGCAATCAACACAAGCATTATCTTTATTCTGTTTTAAATAGAGAGGAAGAACAAAATTAAGCCAGACTCTTGATTGAGCATCACAACTCGTTTCCTATGAAGCCACTGTGGAAACATCTACCCCTGTGCCGATGTCTGCCAGCCATGCCAAGTGTCCCCATGTAAGGAAAACCTTATCCAAACGCAGCAACCTCTAATCGCAAGAAAGCAAGCCCTCCAAAGAGGGTTTTTCAGCCTTTGCCACCAATCCCTGGAATCTTTAAACACCTTAGCTGCTAACACATTAGTACCTGTGATTGTCCATTGTTCCAAGGTTTTAGTCTTGATTTTATTTCCCGGATGTGTATTCGTGTAATGAAATCTCAGAATGAGTGGTTAGAAAAAATTATTCCTAACCAAAACACAAATGATTTCTGAAAATGAAGATAAAATATCTTGGGATTTTTTTTAATTAGTATTTTTAAAAATACAAACAACAACACATTTGGACGAAGTGAAATAGGGAAATCTTTTATCATCTTAGCAGTTATGTTGTAAAGTCCCAAGATAAAAGCAAAGTGTCAGTCCTTCAATTTCAGGTGTGATAGAAATTGAGAAATCCAGTACCAATTAGTACCAAAAGACTGTTATTTATGTCCAAATAGATGAACAAATTAGTAGGTCCAATAAAAGCATCAGTAATAGTTAATCTTTCCCTTTTTTGGCCAGTTTAAGCTCTAGGAGTGTTGACACAAAGAAGCAAGCACAGTTATTTTTCTCAAGGATAATGCAATAAGGATAAAAAAGTCAAGTCAATAACTGCCAAGCAACATTCAAAGCGCCTTACTGAGAAGGTTTCAATGGAGGCAGTCCTGCCATAGACGAAGCATTCCGCCCAGGAGCCAGAGGAAGGGTGACGCTGGAGAGTTCATCTCTTTATAGGAACTTTCAGGAGCAGCGTGATGTCTAGTATCTTTACTTGATTCTTAAATTGATATGTGTTAAAGGATAAAAAGTAAAATGACTTTTGTGTGCATTTCAGGACCCAAAATACACATTAGAGCTTTTAAATTAGCTTTTAATTCTAGTTCAATGATACGTTATCAATCCTCTCTCTCATTCTCCTTTTTCTTTCTCCATCTTCTACATATATATGCAATGCTTTATCTTAATTTAATCTCTATTAAAATGTGCTATACAATGTTGAGACTATTATCTTAAAAATTTCAAAACTCGCACTAGTGCAACATATACACACAGGAATAATATTCCTGTGAATTTTGCTGAGCAATATCCACTTCAAAATATGTGTTTATTGGAAGTTGTTAACAATGGGACATGGCACTTCACTTTAGTGGCTGAATCTTCAGCTTGTAAACACCAAGATCCCATATGGTCTGGTTCAAATACCAGTTGCTGTGCTCTACCACCCAGCCAGCTCCCTGACTATGGCCTTGGAAAGCAATGACCCAAAGCTTTGGGATCCTGCCGCTGAGTGGGAGAACAGGGAGAAGCTCCTGGCTCCTGACTTCAGATCAACTCAGATCTAGCACTGCAGTGTTCTGGGGAGTGAAACAGAAATTGGGCAGTCTATCTCTCTCTTCCTGAAATCTGATTGGACTTTCCAATAAAAAAAAAAAAAACCAAGCAAATTAAAAAAAAAAAAAAGATGTTGCTGACAAAGCTCATACTGAACACCTTTTTTGCTGTTTGTGTAAAGTTATGTCGCACTAACAAGTCCGTCGTTTAGATTTTCTCTTGCCAGCAGACATGTTGTGAATTGTACATTAAGGATCACATCCTTCTTTTTGTACTGAAGATGACACCAAAACGTTCATTTTTTTTAAACACATTTTAGTGAGCTTGAAACATTACAGCAGCCATGGCATTTAGTCAAAGCAGACATTCTAAAAAGTTAAATATATGTAAAAACTAAAGAATATTTAAGAATATTTAAGGCCCCAGCTTGATGCCCTAGTGGCTAAATTCTTACCTTTCACCTCTGGGATCCCATATGGATGATGACTCACTCTGGGCTGCTCCACTTCCCATCTAGCTCTCTGCTTCTGGCCTGGGAAAGCAGTGCAGGACAGCCCGAACTCTTGGGAAGCTGCACCTGCATTGGAGACCCAGAGGAAGCTCCTGGCTCTTGGCTTGAGGTCAGCTCAATTCTGCTTGTTGTGGCCACTTAAGGAATGAACCAGCAGATCAAAAATGTTATGTTTCTCTCTGTATCTTCTTTCTGTTGCTTACCTTTTGAATAAAAATAATTAAATCTTTAAAAGGTTTTTAAATATGTTCAATAGTTATATAATTGGGACTCACATTGCACTGAGATTTTCTATACCAAAAACAAATTCTTTGTAGAAGTTCACTTTGTGAGAATACACATAGACACATGGGCTCATAATACTCAATCTCTCTCTCTCTTTCTCTCTCTCTCTCATAATACATACCTTGATTTCATAGACTGCCTTACTTCTCTAAGTAATTTGTCATTTTCCCTATTTTGAAGACTTGAAGTGCTGTGCAAGTATTTAGCATGTCCTGGAAACAAGTTCTCCTTTGAAAACTTTTAAAATCTTGCATTGGGGCAGGTGCTACAGCCACTGGGCTTCCGACTGCAGAGTCATCATGGAAAATGAGCACCAGTTTGAGTCCCAGTTGCTCCACTCCCTGCTAGGCTCCCCGCAAATGTGTCTGGAATAAGAGTGAAAGCTGACATGAGTCCATGGTCCTATGCAAACAGGGGAAACCTGGAAGCTGCTCCAGGTTCTTGACTGTAAATTGGCCCAGCTCCCAGTACTGCGGTCATTTAGAGAATGTACCAGCAAGGGCACACTTGTTTCTGTTCGTCTCTCTCTCATTCATTTTTGTGAATCTTTAAACTAAAGATAAATAATTTTTATGAAGAATATTGCAATATATCACTTGTTTTTCATTATTTAATATGGCCTTTTTCTATCTTTTAAATATTGCTTTTAAAATTTTCCCTTGCAAGCCCAATGCGATAGTGTAGCAGCTAAAGTATTCCCCTTGAATGGGCTGAAATCTGACATAGTCGTCAGTTCTAGTCAGAGAGACCCTGCTTCCCTTCCAGCTCCCTGCCTGTGGCCCGGGAGAGCAGTTGAGGACGGCCCAAAGCTTTGGGAGCCTGCACCCGTGTGGAAGAGCTAGAAGAGACCCCGGGCTTTTGGCTTCAGGTTAACTCAGCTCCAGCCATGCCGTCACTTGGGGCGTGAACCATCGGACGGAAGATCTTTGTCTCCCCTCCTCTCAGTATATCTGCCTTTCCAATAACAATAAATCTTGAAAGAAAATAAATTTCCCTTTCTATGACTTCCTATTATACTTATTGCAGGGATACATTTTCAATATTAAGATGCTTATATCTCTTGCCTTAAAATGTAAGCATGAGGAATCTTTATGAGATTATAATATTTTATCATGAATAAAAACCCTAGAGGCTAAAGTTGACTATTATCAGATTTATTCCAGGGATTGATAATATTTTGCTTGTGGGTAGTTTAAACATAGTTAGAATATAATATAGCCTCATAATGAGTTTGAGGCAAGTAGTGATCTACTTCCTGTACACACTGTGCTAATAGCTTCATTAAATTAAGTTTTATATGGTTGAAAATAACTGAACAATTTGTTAAAAATGTTCCTGTTTAATTTGTTCATTAAATTAAGAATGGGCCTCAAAACTTTGAGAAACGTTGACTTAAAAGAATATTTATATTGGCTAAAAATTCATAAAATGCACCTATCTTTCAAATCACTGTGGAAAATACATATGATTAAAAATATTTTGGCTCTGGCATGGAGTGACAAGTTAAATTGTGCTTGCAATGTCAGTATCTGGTAGGAAAGCATTAGTTTTGGTTCTAGCTCTTGATGTATTTAGTTAGCTTCTTGCTAAAGTGCTTGGGAAGATGGTAGATAGCACACTAAGTATTTTGTCTTCCGTCACCTTTTCGGATAGAGTTCCTAATTTCTTAATCCATCCTTGCTCAGCTCTGCTGTACATCTGTTTCGGCCATGAAGCAATAGATAGAAACCCAAAGCTCTGTCTCTCTTTCTGCACTGCACTGTTGTTGTTTTTTTTTTTTTTTAATTTTTATTTTTCGTGATACAGTCTCATAGGACCAGTGATTTCCTGTCCCAACTTTCCCATTTCCCCACACCCCTACTCTTTTTCCCCATAGACACAACAGTAAGAAATCATGGCATTATAGTTATAGGCAATGGTAGACATTCCAGCATTCTGTTACTCAAGTACATTTAAGTTTCATTGTGAGCCCACCTTTAATTCAGGAATAGAAATGTGTAATGCATTGTATGTTCACTTCTCATTATGCCAATCTCCGTTATACAGTTCATCTTACCTTCATATCAATGATATTGAATTTTGCTTAAAGATTGCTTTTTCTATCAGGGCTGTGTTAGAATTTTTATTTACTTATTTATTTGCAAATGTTAATCTTTCATTCTTTTTAATGGCTAAGTAGTATTCAATAGAGTAGACGTACCATGGATTCTTTATCCATTTCTCTTTTGGTGGACATCTGGATTGTTTCTGTGTCTTTGTGTTGAACTTTCTTGAAAAAATATATCATAAAAAATAGAAAAAAAAATGTAGCTGGATTTTGGGAGATTTTGCACATGACTTTCATTTTCCTGTTTCTACAAAACCTTTGACACCTCCTATTTGAATATTTACATAGTACGTGTACTGAATAGTATACTGAGATGGTTATGCATGCTTTTCACATGGAATACATTCTATGGTTAAATACTCTCATACTGTATTGGAAGATATAGGTAAAGCATTTTCACATGTCTTGCAGGTATGGTGCGAAAATTGGGGATTTGAATTTTTGCTTGCTACATACGCATTCTTGTTTCACATTCAAGTATACCACATGAATTTGGTCTTGCACATATTGGATATGTAATAAATTACAACAATTTCAACATCAAAATTTGTGTGCTTAACAGACATTTTGCTAAGGCTTTAACTGATATTAGGTATTAACTTATCTTTATCACTTCATATAACCCAAACTAATATCTGTTACCTACTAATTATGGGCTGATAGTTATAAAGAACATAATTGATATTAGTGCTGATCATAAAAATGGTGCTAGTTAAAACCCAAAGGCAATGCTGAAAAATGCCTTTGATATAAAAACTCAAGGAAGACTTTTTACTCAGAATAGAAATGGGAGCAAGTGCTAACAGGCTGCTACGTATTCCCTGGAATGTTCAAGAAACAACAAAGGAGATTGGATGACAGAAGAAGAGATAACAAGGTGACAATTTGAAACAATAGCACGACCATGTTATGCATGTCTTTTGCATACATATTGTAAAATTTCCAGTAGCATTTCACAATGGTGAATATAATGATATATGGTAAAACAGGTAAGCTAGGTTAGGCTCATGAGGTGAAACCAAAATCCACACACCCTCTGGAAGAGTTTACCATTTTGTGCATTATACGTGTGTACTCAGAATGCTTCTCTAGGTAGAAGGCAAGGAAGTGGATATAAACTCTGCTTCTGCTACTTCTTATTGACAACGCCACCAGTAATAGAAGACTTCACCCAGCTGGGTGCTAAGTGGAACTGAATCTGCCTCAGTCAACAGTGTTAAGTTTCTAAGTCACAAACATTTCTGTCACCTGGCCTCTTCTCTCAGTTTCCAGCCAGGGGTGGTCAGTTAAAACAGAAATATTGGTATTTTTTCTTGTGCTTAATTTTAGTGGCTACAGGGACAAAAAAAAAAAAGTCAGTAGAAGCTGTTTATGCTAAGAGACTTTTGAAGGAGAAACAGGGAGATCATGGAGTAGCTTGTGAATGTCTGCCAATTCATAAGTGTTTCTTCTTGTCTGTGTTTTGAAGGTTAAGTTATATTGTAGGACCAGCTAGAACTTAACACTTTAGCTCCAGTGGACTGACTACACTTTGCTAAAAAAAAATTTTGTCTTAGGTTTTTAAATTATGGCAATTGTGCTGTAAGTATCAGTGTGAGTGGTTTTTCATTTGTTAATTTCTGTTTTTCACTTGGCACAGTAAAAGTGCTAAAGTGGGCTCTGTTGCCTAGTAACCACACCCCACGTCGTGATGTGAAACTTGTCTCCAACATGGGGGATATTCTGCATCCAGCAGCAGCAGGGACTGGGAGGGGGCTTCTGCCAACAAGCTGGAGCCCCCATGGGGACTCCCATCCCCAGTAACAGGTGAGGCAACAGATTCTACCTTAGGGCTGGGATTTCTAGGGCTGGTCACATGCTATGCACATGGTCAGAAGCGATACGATTTTTTTTTCAGCTTTATGTGGATTCCTACCATACTGATCTACACTCCAGATGTGGCGTTTCATTAATTCCTAGGATTAGATCCCCCTGCAATACATGTAAAAACATCTCAATGCTTGGGATGTCAAGAAAGCCCCTAAAGAATTCATTTCGTGTGCTAATTGAATGCCTCCACTGGGTCACTTGGGACAGTTGTACCAGTGAGGACCACTCGGGTCACAAGCCCTAAGCATTACGGTACAATTTCCCTGAGAATTTTATGGGCAGAAGAATATCAGGATTCACTCATAATCCTTCTGGCTAGCTTTGTCACGCGCTGAGATCCATTTTAATCATGCATAAATTTACTTCACATTCTGGGGAAGTTCCTTCTCCATATTTATATCTGTAATGATGGTGATCATTTACAAGTAAATTTGGAGTACTTCAGTAAACATTACACTATTGTAGGCTTATGGGGGCAATTGCTCATACTCCAGATCAGCATTTAATGAGTGACCCTCGAGAAAGCTGGGTAAGAAAAGAACTCCACTTTGGGATGCAAAACAATGAGACTTTAAGACACTGAATGACATCTTTAAGTCATGTGTTTAAGCGTAACTATCCCATGCAGAGCTATGTCTACTTTTATCTTCTCAGATTCCACATACTGTACAGCTATATATGATTCTGCTTTCACATCACATGGACTTATTTCTAAGGCTACCATGTCAAAAAGTAGCCATGGAATCCCAAAGCTCCATGGGTCTGAAGGTAAGTACATCATTTCAACTGTTTAGTAAAAATATAGTATTAAAGAAGAAAATGAATTCCAGCAAAGGAAACAGTTCAAACAGAAGGCTTGGAGAATCACAATCATTATTAACTATCACTCAGTGACTTCAGAATCAGCAAAAAAGACATCTGGTGTGGCTGAAATTCCGTAAGAGAGCATTTGTGATGTGAGCAAACAGGATGCTGATGCAAAAATATCTCTCTGAATGACTTCTGTGGTTCAAATTGCCAATGCAAAAAAAAGTGTTTGACTGTGAATTGAGCTTAAGATTATAATGTAAGTTGAAATTATGTGACTGCAAAAATTAAGGGGGTGGGGACAAAGGTGAAAATTGAGGGAAAGTGAAAGGGATGAGTATTTTCTTAGAAATTTTGAGTGTGACATACTTGAACTCTGCTCTCTTTATTTTAATAAAACGTTAAAGCAGAGAGGTGCCCTTTTCTCTGAAGACAGAAGAGAACCTCTACTTGGCTCATGGGTTTGTCTAAACACAGATGGGCTCTGAGGATTTGGGAGGTCTCCCCAGCCCAGGGGTCACATTTCAGGAGCCTTGTGTAACAGCTGCCATCTTGGATGAACGTGTTTAAAGTATTAGATTAAGAACAAGAGTCACTGTGTACTAATACCCCATTCAGGATCCTTGTTCTCAAAGATGTTTATTGTTAGAGTAAATGGCAAGCCTTGTTCTCAAAGATTTATTTTGCTTTAGTGTATAATATAGAGGATATGCCTGAATGCCCATCTGCTCTGGTTAGAAGGCAGCTGCTCTCACCTCGCTATACAATTGCTCCTAAGTCTAAATCATTTGTTATTTTAACACATATTAGGACACACCCCAGTTTGGATAACTTTATTGTTAAGATAAAAAGAGAATAAATCCTCAAGTTTGGAATCAGAGAATATCTGGGTGGGCTACACATGTTGTGCCTTTCAAATTTTCTGTTAACGTAAGATTTTTCTTCTTCCTCCTCTTCTTCTTTTCCTTTAGTGTCATTATCTCACAAAACCAAAGCTGGATGGAGACTTCCACACTTACTTGATACATTTCTCAAATGTAGACTTCCAGTTTCAACCCAGTCTCCTTGTAATACTCCTTATCTGTCTGTTTTGGAAGCAAATGGAAACCACAGAGTGATTCAGTATCTCAGGGCTATTAATGAAGCATTAAGCAGTCATTTCAATTCATCTTGTTTTGCCTAATGCTTACACCATATTCACATACACAACTGACAGCACTTCATGCTGTAGTCTTTGACCTAAAAGATGTTTTCATGTCACCCTGTTAAACTCACAAACTCAGGTTTTGTTTGCCTGGGAATGGACTGATTCATCCTCAAATACAACTTAGCAATACGCATGGAGAGTCCTCACTCAAGATTTTAGAGATAGTCTGCATTTGTTTGGAAATGTCTTGCAAAGAAATGTGTGGAACTTCAATTATAGAATTGAGCACCCTTGCCAGATGCAGATGACTTTCTCATCTGCAGCTCCTCCAGGGATGTCTAGGATGAAAGCACCATTCTGTTCCTAAATATTTGGAACACAAGAAAATAGAGTTTCCCCTAAAAATGTTCAGATTTTTAAACAAGCGCAAAGTTATGTCGGATATATTTTTGACCCCCATGAAAGTGCTCTTTCACTCAAACTGGAAGCAGCTGTATTCTGTAGAGTGTCCCCACAGACGAAAAAAGCAGCTGAGAAAATCCCTGGAAATGACAGGATTTTGTACACTATGGATTCTAGCCTTTAGGTGATAGATCATTACATGAGGCTTTAACAGGTCCCATCACAGATCCACTTTGCTGAGCAGAAGGAGAGCAAAAAGTAGCTTTCCACAGGATTGAAGAGCTGCTGCCCAGGGGCACTAGAAATGACTTTTCTCTCTCAGCTCTTGGAGGTCACAAAGCATGCTCCACTGAGTATGAGGTTGAATGCACCCAACAACAGTGCTAAAGATGCTGGTGGATGATTATGCTCTCAATGACCTCTCAATCAAGGATTGTTAAGAACTATGGGACTGCACCCACCTTAAGAAAACTCCAGTTAATTTTACCAAAAGATCTCAGAAAAAATGGCTTAATCTATTGCCTATTGGTGTCCTTAAATTGAGAATGGCACTTAAGGATGCTCTGAAACTTGGTTCATTTGAAATACTGAATGGGAGACACCTCTTCACCTGTCCATCCTTTTTAGCTCAGAGACTCAAGATCATGGAAAGTACATTGTTACTTTAGGTACAAAAGGCAATACACCCAACCCACCCAAAATAATCCTGACCTCCTGCCCGTCAGTCCAATATCCTATTTTCCAAGGTGCATCTCAGTTCACCTGAAACCTAAAATAAGAGGTGCCGTACACCCTCTCAACCTGCAGGTTTATAAAAGAAGATGCATTCTTCGTTAATCAGAAATTAGGAAGAGAGGAGGCACTGAAGTTCCCTCTGTTTCACTACTCCATTCCTTTCCCTTAGGGACCCATTTCACTCTTCTACTAGGTTTGTGTGTGCATATTTATGTATATGTGTGTGTGCGTGTGTATGTGTGTGTGTGGTGTGTGTGCGTGTGTTTTCCCCATTCATAAATAAGGTTTGCAGCTTTCTGCACTGTATATGTGCCTTTGCCAAGGATGCTCATCCTGGTAGAAGGTGGGGCTCCAGATTAACAGTTAGACTCCACTCTCCCACTTCACTAATACAACATTTTACACAGGTGAATACAAAATCACTAAGCGATCTGGTTTGCCTGATGACACATAACTAGTAGATATTGCATTTCTCCTGAGATCTGTCTGAAACGCAAATTCATCGCAAGTTCTGTTACACCAGATGCCATTTTATACTAAAGAAACAGCTAACATCTAAAATGGAAACTATATTGCCACAGAGTGTCCCTGGCACTCAACTGAAAACAGCATGCCAACCATCTTTTGCCAAGAAAATCACTTTTTCAGCAGCTTAAATCAAGCTGAGCTCAGTGTCTATGATTTTGTTCATCCTTTCCAATGCTCTGTTTGATATGTATGTCCATGAAATACAGGCGATTTTATATTTGTGCACAAAGTATATTTCTAAACATACTTTTTTTAAATGGCAAAAATGCTAGATGAATTGGAAATCTTTTTAAAGAGACATTGGAGTTAGAATTGGACTTAGCTACAATTGAATAATTGATGTTTGAAGCATAGCTACTACTTTGAGTTTTTCTTTATTGATACTTTGCTAGGAAGAAGATACACTTATGCCCTTTAACCTTTAGCATCACATTTGTTTCAATGGAATTAAAATTCATTTACAGTATTTACATATCTCAAGAGACTCAGTGCTTTCACTTGCCTTCTCATCTGAACCAAGTGACTAGTAAATCTCCTCTAGATCAGCCAAATCAAAAAATTAAGTATGCACAGGTAAATGCGTGAATCTCTGCAAGTGTTATAAATTTAAAAAATAGAAATTATTCACAACAAATACATTGAATTAAGGATTTAAAGCAGAGTTGTGGTTGCTTTGTCTATGTTTTTGAGAGATTTTCCAAAAAGTCAGCCTCCCACCTATCCCAGGGTCCCCAATGTGGGGCATGATCTGAGCCCACTGCTCAAGTGATTTTGAATTGCTGCCAATCTCTCCATTCCAAGCACTATGAAATCTCTCCAGAATCCACCGGCTGACATAGTCCATGTTGGCTTTGCTTCACATCCGGTTGCACCTTGTTTAGTCAATAGCTCATGTGCACCTTGGCAGGCAACAGCTGATGTTCTCTGTCTTCTCTTTGTTTTTCTGTCTCTTTCTTTGTTTTTCTGTATGTGTGTGCGTACATACATGCCGGTCTTTTTACAAATAAAATTAATTTTAAATTTAAATAAGAGAAATTCAGCATCTATACTTACTGTTCCTTAGCCTAAATACATAGAGAAGATAAGACAAGACTGCTACATTGGAACAGACTAATGATGTCATTTAGGCAATGGAATCACAGCTTATCATTTCTAGCAAATATTTAAATATCTAGCAAAAACTTCATACAAGTTGATATAGTCTCAATTGCTGAAAATCCCTGGGTCAGCATATTGAAAAAGTCACTGCAAAACAGAAAGGATATACTCATAGCTTTCTTACTTCATTTTCATGTTTTGAGGGAAGAAAAATAACACCTTTTATTGCAGCAATTCAGATTCTATCTCTGCATTAGTTTAAGTGACATAAATCTTCAACCAAACTAGCCCAATTCCATGCTGTTCGGCCTGTATGTTCTGTTCTTTACTTTTGTTTTGGTTTAATATCTGCTTCCTATCAATGGAACTATTTGCTTGCCCTGTTCTTTTCAAAATTACTACTCTCTATACATCAAATGTCATGAAAAGCAGAATATTACAAAGATACTTACATTCATAAATAGAGCTATAGTGTATAAAACTGTGCAATATTTATAGAACTTCTAGTGAAAGCATTTGGGGTCAAAGCCCTCCAAGACAGCAGTGATTCAAGATTCATATATTAATATTTCTTAATCATAAATCTATGGCACAAGGGCTGGCACTGTAGTCCAGAGGATTTTAATTTCTTCTGTTGTGCTAGCGCCAGTTTGAGTCATGCCTGCTTTGTTTCCAATCCAATGCATCCTAAAAACAGCAGAAGGGGCCAAAGAGCTTGGACATCCTGATAGAAGTCATGCCCTGAGGATTTGTCCTAGCCCAGTCCTGACTCTTGTGCTCACTTGGGGAGTGAAACCGCAGAGAGAAAGTGTCTTGATCTCTCCTTTATCATGCTGTAGTTCTATTGAATGAATGAATAAACAAATAATTAGGCAAATCTTTTTTAAAAAGTGTTAGCGCAGTTTTACAAATACCTAATGGTTAGGCAGTAGATAAATAGTAGAGTGGTACCTTATGTTGAATGGATTAAGTGAAGTTTGTTTATGGACTAGGGCATTGGACAGTTGTGGCTCATGAGTTCCTATGGAGTCGTAAAGATGCAAGTCTGTGAAACAGAATGTGTCTATCTGTGAATCATTTTAAAGATTGTTAAACTGAGTATGTACAACTATTTTATATATTAGTATATAGTTTTAACAATGGCGTACAGTTTCCTTTGGAATAGATTTTGTCATAGTAAATCAGAAGGAAACCCAAGATTTGAAATATGAGTAATTATTCCATAATATCTTGTTGGAATTACTCCATTCTTTCAAAACAAGCATCATAAAATGAATTGACTATTTGTATTAAAATAATTTTAAGTGTCTATCATATTTGTTAAATATATAATTCACTTGTTCTTGTAAATTGTGGCTAAGAGGTTTATTTCTGAACCTTTCATACTTTTATCTCCTACAACTTTAAGATTTTTAGGTACCTATAGAGATTCCTTTCACTCAAACTATTTATCTTTGAATAGGAATCATAAGATGAACTTTAGTAAAATTCTGATTTTGTAATATCTTGAATGGATAATTACAAATATTGTGTATCAGACAAGATGACTCAATGACTCATCACTTGTGCTGAAGTCCATCTTTATTTGATTCGGTTATTTCACCTGGCATGCTTATATCATTGTATCACGTGGTTTTCCATCAGTATATCTGCTTTCCATGCTCAATATTGAATGTAATATTAAAGTACCAAAATGTTTAAAATTAAAAATCATTATGTGAAAATGTTCACATACAATTTATGTATCTCCTATGGTTAATAATAGAGAAGGAAGTCGAAAATATAAAAACAAAATGTATTGTACATCCCCAAGCTCTTTCTACAATGTTTTCTGAGAACACTGGGACGGTGTCTTTGAAATTCTAGTTGTTTCCTATTGTTCATTATTATTCCACTGACATTCTTCAATAATCCTTGTGCTGCATTTAAGGCTAATCATAAATCGGGAGTTAAGGGCCCGGCACAGTAACCTAGTGACTAAAGTCCTTGCCTTGAACATTCCAGATCCCATATGGGCACCAGTTCATATCCTGACTGCTCTGCTTCCCATTCAGCTCCCTGCTTGTGGCCTGGGAAAAGCAATCAAGAATGGTCCAGAGCCTTGGGACTCTGCCACCCACCATGGAACACCTAGAGGAAGGACCTGGCTTCAAAACAGTCCACAGGTCAGCTGTGGCAATTGAGGCCACTTTTGAAGTGAACAAGCTGATGGGAGCTCTTCCTCTCTGTTTCTGCATATCTGCTTTTCCAATAATAACTTAATAAACAAATATTTTTAAAAAGCTGCAGATAATTCTTTATATCTGGTCAAAGTTCGTGTTCTAAAAACAATCTCTTCACTGATGAAGTTCCTAGAGAAGTTTATTATGTTTTAGTATAATATTCAATCATATAACCTGTAAGCATGTTCTGCTTTTTACTTTCTGGATAGCTCTGTTTTTTGTTTGCTATATTCTATATTTCCTGTATTTTTTCTCATTAATCTTTTGTATCTGGATGAAACGTTGAGGAACATTTATTACTGCTGTTAAGTGTCAGTTGGGAAAATGCGTCTCAACTGAGATAAACTACATAAAATTTAACATCCGTTTTCATTTATATGAAATTTATGTAGATAATGCTTTACAGGGTTTGTATTATAGAAAATAATAAAACAAATATATTTGTTATAAATTATGTTTTATTATGTATATGACCTATGTGCAATGATGATGTGTTATGGTTTGTTTATAATGTTATTCTGTGATTTTTTTTCTGGATTTTAAATATTTTAGTGGTTACCAGTATGACTGCATTTATTGGTCTGAGAAAAAAAGCATTCAAATGTAATATTATTTTTACCAAATATTATGTACGAGCACGCATTAAATCATTACATTTATTTGCTCATTTAATATTTTGATATATTTTTTCGAAATTGGGACTTTATATATTTTAAAGCTATTTTTTAAAAAAAATTTATTTGAGAAGCAGAAGGAGATGGATGGAGAAAGAAATTCAGAAAAAGCTTCCCTCAGCTGGCTCACTTACCAAGCGTCCACAGCAGCCACGCCTGAGATGTGGCAGAAATGGGGAGCAGGGAAGGCAACTCAAGTTTCCCAAGTAGACTGCAAGAGAACAACGAATCATCACGCTGTCTCTCAGGGTCTGAACTGGAGCCAGGAGCCAGAAATGCGAATCAGATCCTGGTACCAAAATACAGAATATGGCAGCTTCAAAGCATAAAAACAGATTCCTCATTTGCCTGCACTGTAAATGTCTATTTTATGTTATGTTGAAGAAATTAATCTTTAAAATAGAGCCTTTTTCAAAGTTCACAGCAAGTTACAGCTTATAAATCTACTTAATTCTTTGTTATTCAATGTACCTGTCAGTTAAGACCTATTCTTATCTACATATCCCTTAAGGCTTTTGTTGTTGATGTTTACTTGACATGCCTGGCATAATGAGATACATAGATGAACTTACTCTTTTTTAACATGTTTAGTTCACTGAATTTTAGTAAATAAATTTCACTTAGATGCACTGTAGAATACACAACTTGCCTTCTTAAGTAAGAATGACTGGATGATTTCATGAGTTGAATGCTCATCTTCACATTTAGTACGGCCTTGGTCAACAAAAACATCCACTCATCAAGGCTCTTTGGCTTGTAAGTGCCATTTGTTATTTACATGTCTAAGTGCTCAGCTTCTGTCAAAGTCTCTGACAAGCTAAATAAGCCTGTTATTACTCATTCAGAACAGTCTGTGAGCATGGCTTTTGTTCTTTCCACTGCAGGACCTCGATGAGGAAAGAAAGAATTCTTAAAAGCTTTATCGAGATGCACACATTATTTGATAATCAGACAGGATTTTATCTCAATAGAAAGAAAATATATGCTAATTTATATTCTTAATCTGACCAGAATATGTGTTCTTTCCTCATTTCTAATGATCTGACAAAATAATTCATGCAGCTAACTAAATAATTCATAAAGAACGAAGTCAATAGCTTTAGGCTTTATTTACTTCTTTTAAATTTTGGAGTAATAACTCCAAAGGACTGATCATTTTTGATTGGTGATCATTACTGGTATTTATGGGTGCCATAAAAGTTGGTTCCTTTTTGCGTTTATCTGTAGGATTACAAGGTGTTCCTTTTGTCAGTCTTCATAGTTAACTGGGTGCCAGGGATGCAGCCTCATCATTTGGTTGTGGGATATCCAATAACCAGCACATATTGGTAGATTCAATGTGTTATTGTTGATAAACAAATTATATGATGTATTGATCAATGGCTACATTATCTTTTTTTCTATGTTGCTGCCAGTTAAATGAATATTTGCATGGAGCTTAAAGTCAAATTTCTTCTGGAGGATATTTTTAAAAGTGTATTTGGAGCCTGCAGGATTTAGGACTGGGTCATATTCTATTATCTGGGGTTGGTATTTGTTTCTCAGCTTGCACAAGAAGTGAACAGTTTGTTATTATACCTGCTCATAAAGACTCACACAAGAAAGATAAGAACGTCCATGCGACAAGATCTCTTAACAATGTGTATATTTCTATGAGTGTTTTTCACATATTACTGTAAAGAACATCATTGAACAGCAGAGGAAATAGTGTTTACATTCAAATAAATATCAAATAACACTTTTCAAATAAAATCATAAAATATCCAATCATTTAAAATGAAAATATAACCCAATATAGTATCACACCATTAATCTCATACATTTTATTAGTTATTTTAAAACATAAGGCATAGAAGTTAAGATCTACGTACAACATGTAAAATCTGCTTTCTTATTTAAGACAGTGTTGCCATGAAGTTCTCATGAGTAGTATAATGTTAATATGACAAAATGAGATTTGATGTGACACAATAAAAAAGGTGTAATGCAGCATCAATTTCTATTGTTCTACTTTTTTAGTTGTTTTTCAAATACCAGCTTAGAAGGGACAAAATATTGAACTTGATTTGGTTTCTTTGGATCAAAGGGATATATCACAGAAATAGTGATAATGAAATTTTATGGATAATTTCAAGTATCAGAAGACGATGTAGATGAGTCTTAAAACTCAGGCCTGATGTGTTATGCAATGTAATTAAGCATTGAAATAATATATATAATTAAGTTTACTTGCATAGTTTTGAGTCTGTGTTTGAATTGAACAATCAAGTGCACGTAATCATTACATTTCAAGTCATGGCATTTCAATATGCATGTAATCACGATGATTCAAATATCAAACAACCACCTTGTACACAGTGGAAATTAACATTTTGGAATTT
Organism: Ochotona curzoniae; assembly: GCF_017591425.1. NCBI lineage: Eukaryota > Metazoa > Chordata > Mammalia > Lagomorpha > Ochotonidae > Ochotona > Ochotona curzoniae. Next base: position 16,242,071 of record NW_024466502.1, read on the forward strand.
TATGTTTGCATTAAGAGAATCTTTCAGTCAGATTCTTTGAAATGCTTAAGCACCACATCATCCATTACTAGAATCAGAATTACCATAAAATACTGCTGGAAGGAGTTTCCTGTTTAAAAAATCCATTTATTTTAGAAAACCTGCAATCCCAAACAAAAGTGATAACGAAGAATATATCTATCTCCTTTCATTTTGGCAATTACTTTGTACTGAGATGGTATCTATACAGTTCATCACAAAGAAAATAATCCACTTTTACAGCAAGCATGCCAAAGTGGAGCTCCCAATGGTCCTTTCTGAGGAACTTACATGCTCTTGGAAATGTGTGGACTCTTACAATAAAAAGGAGCAGAAATTCACAATCACTGGGGGAAAAGAGGTGTTTTTTGACTCAATATCACACACAGATCATAAGCTGGTGAACCTCACAGCGTTAGTATGTTCTGCCGCACAGCTGATTGGATGCAGGCTTGGCAGTCTGGCTGCCAATTAGGCGTGAAGCATTTGCTGTTGAGTTGAATAACACAGGGATATTTACATAGAGTTACACAGGATGGAATCAAGGGCTTCTCTGCAGGAGAGACATAGCAGGTTATGATGAAATAAAGCAAAGCACAGAAGTCTCTCCTGGAAGTATTGTTAGAGATGGTCTCGTGGCATACCAGCTCTTTTGGAGTGGCACACCTTGAGACACTCAGTTCTTGTATCAGAGTGCCTACATTCTGGCTTGTTTTCCTACTTCCAAAGCCGTTTTCTTAATGAAGTCCCTGGGAGGATCATTACTCAAGCAGCTGGGAAACTCAAATGAAGTTATGGGTCCTGATTAACCTAGTTCAGTCCTGGCTATCGCAGCACCTGGGAAGTGAACCAGCAGACATAATATTCCTTCCTGTGTGCGGTGTGTGTGTGTGTGTGTCTGTGTGTGTGATTCTTCCTTACAAATGAAGTAATAGTAAATAAATATTTCAAAATGTAAGTTTTCTTTAAGAACTTCCAGTTCAAATCTTGAAAAGTACTCAAAGCATCGCTATTTTCGGCACGCTTAGAATCACTGATGAATCAAGCACTGCAAAACTTTTATGGCTCGGTATCAAAACAATGTTATATTTGGTATATTCATTTTCACACTTCAAGAGGTTATCTATCAAATCTACTCCGGGAGACACCCACACTTGCGTAGAAAAGTTTGATAAATGAACCTCCTTCTTCATTGCCAAGCACAAACCAAGCATACAGTGACAGCAGTGAGAACACTGTCAAGTTCCTGCACACGGCTTGAGATCTTACTAAGCTCAGCATTTCATACAGTGTTTGGGCAAGAAGTGGTATAGAGCCACTCTAAGCAAGGACTTCCTGCTGTACTGTTATCATTCCCCCTTTAGAGAACACTATGCAAGTCTTTCAATCCACTTTACTGCCTGGATAAAGACAGCCCCCTCATTTTCTTTTATGAAAATCTATTGAACAAAAAGAACAATTTCCTTTCTACTCTAAATATAGACCGCATAAAAATAATTCACTATTTCAGAATAATGAATAGAACCTCGTTTTCGGTTTGAATTAGCCAGTTATTTGCAGGTCTACCAATTAAGAACGTTGACAAACAGGAAGGAGATTTATGATAAGCTCTGTAGGCATAAATGTGGTATGTTTTCTCACAAGATTCACAATATGACCAAGGCACGTATAAGGACACTTGATCATAAAAAAGTCAACAACTGCGAACCCGGTGGTGCTCTTCAAACATTTCTCCTTAGCTCTTTCCACAGTATTTCATCACAAATCATGACACAGAAAATTGTTAAATACAAATTATTTACAACCTGTTCTTTTTTTTTCAAACTATTTGGTCCCACATTCCTGATACATTCATTACATTATGTTCTCCTAAAGGCCATGATGAGCCGGAAATACAAACAATTACATTTTAAAGTTATGTCTGTAGGTATTTATTGTAGCTGATGATTTTCTTCAAATAGCAGTTTTTATAACGAGGCTTGTGTTCTGAATATTTCTCAAGACAGCTTTGAATTTAAAAACAAGCACACTCCCTGGATGATTGGCATTTGGTATTAACAGATAAGATTCTAATTGCAACATGCATATTTCATAGTGTTGTATCTTGGATTAAGTCTCAGCTTCTTGCCAATGCACACTGTGCAGCCTAGCTGGTCATAATTCAAATAGGTGGTGGCTGAGACTTGATGTAGAATCCAGAAGCTTGCTTGCAAGTATTTGAGGTGCACATCAGTGAATGGGTGGTTGGTCTGGCTCTCCGGCTCTCACATTAAATAGATTAGATAGGTAGATAGACAGATAGATGGATATTTTTTAAATCTCATTGAACAGAAAAGTGCATTGATAAAGTTTCAAATCTAGGATGTATTGCAAAATTGAAGCAAAGCAAACTTCTTATTAAAATGCATTACACTGTGTGAACAGAAAACTGTAAATCACCAAACTTTGTGATCATCTTCATATATTAATTTCTTGTGATTGTTTTTTCTGCCCTACAATAATATACAATTAACATGGGCCTGGTATCTCAAGATAACAGTATTAACTAGCAGTTCTTTAATGAGATCCTTCAAGTAATTTACTTTTCTTGACAAAAATAATTATTCTAGACAACTGACCAGTCTTTCTGGGGCATTTCAGAAATTAGATGCAACTATCGTTCTAGCGTAATTGATACCCTATCACAAGAGTGAACAATAAAAATAGTCCTCAGCTAAAATTCTACAAGCATTAAAGACTTATAAGAATCAAAGCTGTTTAATTAAGTATTCTTTTCTTTTACCCCTAGAGCCCAGGTAGCTGGAGATTCTACACCTGTGTGGGAGACGCGGAAAAAGCTCCTGGCTCCTGGCTTCGGATTTGAGCTCTGTGGCCTTTGCAGCCATTTCGGGAGTCAAACAATGGGTGGAATATTTCTCTGCTTCTACTTTCTCTGTAAATGTAATATTTCCAATAAATATACCTTAAAATTAAAAAAAAAAAGCAGCCAACAGGCAAACGAGAAAAAGTCAGAGGGGTTGTCAATTTGGAAATGTTTCTGATTTAATTGTGAGCTTAGCAGATAGAGAAGGAAACAAGTCAGGCATGTAGTTCAGTTCACATCTATGTGCTGACATCAAAAAGCATCCCATATTCTTGAGTGTGTGTTAAACCCTGACTTGAGGCCTAAGGCAGCCAATGCAGAAGCAGTACTTGGTTATGGATGCACAATTGTCCCCACCAATACGGAAGCAGAAAGTACTCCTTAAGTGATACTGCCCTTTCCCCCAATTTTTCATGCTTTGTGTTATCCTGCCTTTTTTAATGTTTGGCAACACTGAATTCAGTTAAATAATTGATGGTCTACTTACCCAGACTTTCGTTTTGTTAAATCTGAGAAATGTATTTCTAACTGTATTCTATTATTCCTACTGGAAAAAGTAAAACTTTCAGTTTGTAATAGCTAATTTGTTCCCAGAACTCCCCCCCACACACCTTTTTTAACATCTCTATTGCTCCAGTGAATCATTTTTATTTAATCAACCTGTGATGTTAAAAATTCAGACCCAGTGTCTACTTGGGCTTAATTATTTCCCTTCTAGATGAACTAGGGCAAGCTCTGGTTCCCCAGGTCTCCCGGGTACCAGCCCCCGAGCCGTAGATGGGCATTGTTCCTGTAGACCTCTCAGGCCTTGGCGCTGTGACTCTCCAGGATGACTGCATGATACTGGTTTTACATTCCTGTGTTAAAGCTCAGAAGTCACAGGAATGGACCTGAGCCCTGGCTTCCATTAAACATCGCCCTAGTGGGAGCTCCACTGGAGGATGACCCTACTATTGTGACCACACTTTGTTTCATCCCTAAACCTCTTTGGGACATCCTTTGACAACTGGATACAGCTAGTCATCGAGAGAAACGCTGTGCCAAGAGTTTGAGGCATGGAAACACCAGGATCCCATGGTTTCTCCTTTGAAACCCTCTCTTCCCAAGATCCTCATCTTCTAAGACTGTGTCAGGAATAGCAACTTCCATAATCTCTAAAATGCCTGCAAGTGTTATTCTTTCTTTATCTCAAAGAGTATCTGACACCTTGTTTCTGTACTAGCCTCCATCTTGTATAATAGTTTGACTACACCCTTGGTGCTCTGCATCAAACAATTTCATTCTTTATACGGCCAGGGTATAAATTTGCTCTGTTACAAGGTCCTCCTGCATTATTATAAATTCCACATTTAAAGAAGCAATCCCTTCTTTTCTGCTGTAACCTGCCAAGAATAGCCTTCCAGAGTTCACTTAGAAAATCCTCCCAAATATCCTAGTTCATCAGTCTCAAATTCTTCTCAAAGTAATCATATACAAACATGATTGAGTCAAGTTCATTATCACATGTAAGAATGATGGGCCTTTCCCCATTCTCCCATATATTATCCCTCACTTCTAATACATCATCCTCATTGCTTTTACTTGCTATATTCTTACAACATTCTAATCAAGATGCTTAAGCAATCTGTAAGAAGATTAAGACTCTACTTTTATCCTCTTTTATCCTGATCTCTTGTGGGAATCTCTGACAGTACACTGCTTGTGATGCCCAAGACTCCTAGCACACAACCACAAAACCTTCTAACCTTTATCTGTTATGAAGTGTTAATGCCATTTCCACATTTCTAGGGATTTGTTACCAAAATCTCACACTTCTTTGATATAAATTTCTGACTTGGCTCACTTGTGTTGCTTTAACAGTGGCTGCACATTTTTTAAATGATAAGCATTTATTCCTACAATTCTCAAGGTTGAAAAGTCCAAGATCAGGCACCACCAAACTTGATGTCTAGAGAAAGCAGCTGTCTCTACTTCTAACTTACCCAGTGTGGCTTCATGCCCTGTGGAAGAATGCCGAGTCCTCCCGTGATGGGAATTAGGAGGGCATAAAGGGATCAGGCCAGATCCTTCTTGCCATTTTACCAAACATTTTTCCACTACAGGGAGTAGAGTCTTGCAGTTTCTAGGAAGTTGCAATTGTTAATACTCTAATGCCAATTTCATTTCAACATATAAATTTTAGGGAACATCCAGATCTTAACATATCTCAAAACTCAAATTCTTTCTTTCTTAAGGTGAATTCTCAGTACCAGCTTCCTTGAGAAATAAACATGATTACTTAGTTTTATTTGAAAAAATACTTTCATTTATTTTAAATTAAAATTATCACATTCTACACCATGCATTTATTTCACACACATTGACTCTAATATTTCCTATACATGTGTCTGCTAAAATGAAAGCATTTATGTTCATTATTATTTTTAAATTTTACTTCTTTTAATTATTATAATTTCATGATACAGTTTCTTAGGCCCTGGGATTTGCTTTATCCCCTCCCCAATTTCCTCCACTCTCCCCTGTATCGTTATTATAGTACAGTTCTTCTTACACAGTCAAATGTCCATCATTGTGGGCATGGACAATGGCAGAGAGTCCAGCATTCTATTGTTAAGACATATGTAAACAGCACAGAACAAATTATAATCAATCAAAGTCAAAATTAAATATGTATATTTTATTTGGTAAAATATTTTCTATTTGTCAAATTCTGAAACCATTATTCATGTACACTAAGATTAAACAATTAAATAAATAATTATAGATACTGGAAAGCAAGTGTTTCCCCTTTTAGAGTAAGAGATTATAGCTGAAGCGGGGGAACATTTAAGAAAATTGATTTAATAATGAATTACATTTCCGAGATAAACAGGAACTCATGTATACCTCAATCGAGACAGATGGTTACACATTAAAATATTTGTATGGATGCAAATATTCTTAGGTTACTGTATACTCAGGTATTTTTATTACCACTTGTTCTATGAACTTAAGGAAACCTATATACAAGGGCATTTCTAGGTACATCAGGGAAGGAAATCAGACAATCAAATCTTGACTTCTACCACCATTATTTAATGTCCTCTATGAGAAATTTACTGATACCATCACAACATACACAAATAAATCACAATTCAGTTTTATTATTTAACTGCAACTTAAAGGTAAACACTATGTGTTTTGTTTCCATTTTATTCATTAGGTGTGTACTAAAGTAAAAGACCAAGATTTAATTTTGCATGAGAATAACAGAATGGAATTAGCATTCACATAAAAACAAAAGCTAGGAGATTAAATTGTCCTTGAAACTCACAAAGAGCATAGAATAACAGCAGTAAATTCAGCAAATTTGGTGAGGGAATGGGTATCCACAGGGAGAATCAAGATTCTGAGATAACTGTAACTGAATCTCAGTGTATTTATATCAGATTTATTGTCTACTGAGAAAAACAGGAAGATACAATTATGTTTTAAAAATTGGAAACCAGAATAGTCTAATAAGTGATACTTGGAAAACAATAAATTTTATTCAAATTAGTCTTTCATTTTAAAGGTGGGCATATTAAAGTTTGCATGAAGCAGGGATAGGAGCAGAGTGGGCAGAGCTAGGTTGCAGAACCTGTCAGTGAATGTTGGAACTTAGGGTGAGTTGAGCCTGGCCAGGCTGCTGCACAGAATGGCAAAAGCAAGGATGGGGAACGGGCTATGCTGGTCTGAGAGCAACCACTGGCATGTACAGTATTTGTTGCTAGGAACATGCCGGTTTTGGAGCTAAGGGCATGTCCTGGCTGGGTTGTGGTTTCCTCTGTTGTGCATGAGTGCTGGAATAGTTGGCAGCAATCTGGAGTAAACATGGCTGCAATGTCCCTTGGCATGGATGCGGACTGGGCCTGGGGTATGCCAGACAAGGCTTGACCCCAGCACCCACTGGTGCTCTCAAAACCAGTGTGGGTATAAGTTGGGCTGGGCTAGGTCTCTGTCCCTGCTGATTCATGTGATAGCTGTGTCTGGGTGTGGGCCACGTATGGTTGGGCTGTTACACAGTCTTCTTAACACAACTTTATGTAGATATGATGTACCAGAGTTTGGAGTCAAATTTAAAATTTCTCAAAATATCAAGTATTATAAAATCTCAGCCTTTTGAGTTCATAATTTGTTAGCAATTTAAAAAAATCAAATTTTAAAAAAATATATGATCAATTCTAAAATCCATTTTAAAATAATATGATAAAAATTGAAACTGCTCAAACTCTCATAACTGTATTTTAATTGCCTTTCTTGCTATTATGGATCAGAAATATAAAATACTACAGCAACAATGATTTAACAGATAATTGTTCCACATGCCAAGTTTACTAATTTGTTATGAATTCAGTGAAATTTCTCATGGAGTTTTAATATTGTGACCATTCAACTTATCACTATTCTTTTGTTTAGACTAAATATGTATAATGGAAAATATTATTAGCAAAATGTTAATAAGGTTAGTATACATTTGATAGACTTACAGTATCACCCTAATGACATTTGTATGTTACTAAATAAATGATTATGACAAAAATGAATCTTTTTTTCTTGTAACTCATATAAAGTGATTTTTTTTACATTTTGTCTACATTTTCTAAATCATAGTTTTTGCCCACTTTTCATCTGTTACGAATAGTTAGAGAAGAAGGATTTATTTTCTTGGTGTCTTAATGTCTGTGTCCTCCAAGACAAGAGATAAACATTATTTGAATCAATCTGCTCTGGAGTGTATGTTTTAACTTCCAAACAAACCCATAAATAATAGAAAGCACTGAAAACCCATATCATCTTCATCTATTTTTAAAAATATGGTAAGGTAATTGAAAGTTTCAAAGTAAAGCATGGCTCCAGTTGTTTTTCAAGTGAAAAGGGGGCACATTGGTGTCAGTGGAAGATAAAGCCATGGTTTATGAATCAGTGATGCTGAATATAGACCGTGGCAGCTTGCCCAAAGGCTTCAGGGACTAGGATGACTCGAGAACCAATCACTGGGCAAAGCTTCCTTTCCACGATGGACAAAATTGCTGTCACTACAACACACAATGGATGCCAAGCTTAGGTGATAGGAGGAAGAGGGAAAGCCAGAAAAATGTGGGTGTAACTGCCATATCCTATAACTGCATTATTATTACAGGATGGAAATTTATCAGTAGAAACATGGCCCTAAAATGGGTTCTTGGGGGGCAATGCTGAAGAAATAAACAAATAAACAAGGCAAATATATCACAAGCTCTCTCTCTCACATATACACACACACACAGTGAGAAATGTATAGTGCTACGCTATTGCAGCATTATGGTTCCATCACCAAGATATGTTATCAAGTAAGTGTTCATTAATAGGTGATTGGATAAATGAAAAGTCATAAACACAAGGAAACACTCAATGCAGCTTTAAAGAAGAAATCTCATTTCTAATGACACTCACAAGAATATTATTTTTACAGCTTACTTTTTATTAAGTGCTACAATAAAAGTTATCTACCAGAATTACTCAGTCCTTGGTTTAATTAGAGAGAAGTTTGAGCTTAAATGAAATATTGTAAAACGCATAATGTAGACTTGTACAAACTCTGAATACAGAGTGAAGCACCATGGTGATGTCACGTAGTTTTTTTCATAGCACTAGATTACTTGTGAACCTCATTGTACGTGGCTGTTAGTGTTTTTTCAGGTTGTTACTTAATATTTCAAAATAATACTCAGGGTTATGCTAATATAAACCCTATGCACCTCTTGGAATGTCAACATAGCTTTGTTTTTATCTTCTTTTTTTTTTGGATCAAGTGTTGTTGAGAACAGATTTTTGCCTATTTAACATCCTCGCTGTATAGCATTATTCCTGATGCATTTACACTGTATGCATAAAAACGAAAAGTTTGACTATCTGCCTATTACAAAATAGTCATAATTTTTAATAAATCATTTTTGTTTACCTTAAAACTTGACTTTCAATTGGTTTACACACACCATTGAGAAGGTAATTTTGCTTGGTTTCTTTCTTAGTGTAGAAAAAATTAGTTTCATTTCATATCTGTACAGAATTTGAGGGAGCCAAACAATATTTTAAAAATATGGCAATATGTACTTTAAATATAGGAGAGCTGAAGAATTAAAAACTTCAACATCACCTTTAAAAGTTATTTTATCAAGTGCCAAGAAAGAATCAATGCCTTGATCATCCTTAATAACATTGAATAATGAAATAAAATGATTAGCTATCATAACTATGGATTTTAAATGAATTGTTTTAACTGCTCAATGTTTAGAGTGGTGATTACCAAGACAGAAATAATGCAGAATATTTGCTTGAGCTCTGGAGTACATATTTTAGAAAAAAAATTATGTATTTACTTTACTAAATTAAGAAATAGAGTGGAAAATACCTTATTAGAAAGTGATGATCACCATAACGAATTATTTCAGCTTTAAATGGTAAGAAAATATATCTCAGTTCAAACAATAATAAACAGCTGTGAGATTTACATAAAGTTTAAGTATGTTGAATATAGTTTTTTTTCTGCAAGTTATTTTGAGGGACAACTAACAGAGGTGTGTCACAAAATATAACATGTATACTGAGAGTAAACCAAATGAATGCAAATTAAAAATCACTCCTGCAGAATATTTTAATCTAGGAACAGTTTTTTTTATTTCTTTTACTTAGTGCTTGTTGACAATTGTGTAGAAGGTCAAGTTTGTGATTAGATTACAAAATGAATTGAAAATACATCATTAAAAAGTTGTAAGACATGGTGAAGGAAAATTGGGATAGAAAAATATGGCTGTGTTCTTAAAAGCATATATATGAATTTCCTTCCCTTTACATACATAAAGGTAAGAAAACTGTAATGAGGGTAACATGATACTCTGTGGTATGAATATTTGTAAATTAGTTGTATTTTAATATATTCATTAATCTGTAAGTTGGATGTATTTTGATGTATCCATTTTTGTATACCTTCTAGCTCTTACAGTTATGATAATTAGCAAAGAAGAAAAAGACCTATCTATCAATTGCTACCACAGCTATGTAGATGCTTAGTCACTAGAAATTAGAAATTATTAACCACAGTGTTAATTTTATATTTATTTCATGAACCTACATAATTAATGCCAACCTTATTGAATAGACAGAAAGCTTTCTGAACAGCAAGCATACAATTTTCTTTGATCTGCTGTTTGTGCTTAGCAACAGGGCTGAATAAATTTTGTCAAATAAGTCATCCATATGACTTGATATATTTTATGCAAGAGTTGTAAAATGTAACATAATTGCAGTTTGAGACTGTCCTTCTTCCTTCTTACTCCTAGAAATGTATTAAAATCAATCACATATCAGTCAGAACCCAAGGGAGAAAACCAGAAATAAACATATCATGGATAATATATTATTTTGAATTTTGTTCAATTTTAGATCAAATTTTCCAGACTTTAGCATGTAAGGATACTACACAGAAATATGTACATTTAAAGCTTAGCAAGCAAATGGAACAAATATTTGACATTTCCAATTTATATGTCTATATTTTCAGTTATAAATCTATAGTTAAATGTATTCTATACAAATTAGAATCATTTTCTACTGTTATAATTTGGATTCTAATGACAATTTTAATGGGTTTCTGTTGAAAACTTTGACTTATGAGTTCTATTAATCTAATTCAAAGGGTTATTTTCCTTCCCTCTATTGTTTCACAAGACATATTTGTAAATATCCTCCTCTCCTAGATTGGTTAAAGCAACACTTGGTTTTCCAAACCTAATGATTGCTTCTCATTCACCTTGACTCATTCACCTTGGTTTACCTTTAAATATGCTTCACTGCTTAGTATTTATAATCTTTGAAATTAATCCATGTTTTTACAGTATTCTAGATTTTTTTATTATCACTAGGACATCTTATTCCTTCCACAAACCCAAATATAACAACCTCTTTAAACATGACTTGCTATAGTTACTTGAAAGTAGGAGTTTCTAAGTTCCTTTCTGTGAACGAGGGTGATGAGACACATTAGAAACTTCAAGCTATAAAAAGTAAGGTTAATGAATAAAAAAAAAATTAGAAAATGTTAAGGCAATGTCTGTTGCTCTATATGCTTAGTGAATGGTAATATGCTGATTTTGGTCATCATGGACTCCGTAGGAAATAAATTGAAACGCTGTGAATATACTATTGCTTCTACAACATGGGTCACAGTCACATGACTCAGGAAAGTCGATTGTCAATGTCATTAACTTAACTGAATTTGCTATTTTTGCCGTGTAAACACCTTTCTATTTTAGACATTAAGTATCTGTAGCCTTATAATAATATACACAAGATACGGTACAGTGATTTTTGGTCCTCAATTACATTGGTCTCACATGCAAACTACATTTATTCCAAAGGATCCCAAAATTTCAGTATACTATAGTATCAGCTCAATTCTCAAGTGCTACCAGCTCAAAAGGTTCCAGAACTCTTCATCCAATCAGACATCGGTGACACTCTTTATATAATTTAACATGGTTAAAGCTCCTTCCCAAATATAAAAAAGAGAAACTACAGCACAGCATATTTGCACCCCAAATTTCATGATATGATTAGCACAGGATATAAATTGCAGAACTGATTTTTCATAAGTAAGAAAGTATCCAAAAACGTACCTGCTCCAATATAATCCAAAATTGCTCTGACATTTGGTTTCAAGGTCGAAGAATGGTCATCTTTGGCCTTTGGCCGTGTACTCCGGTTCCTCTCCTCCGTGTTCTGGGACCTTGTGGATTCTATCCTTTGAAGCTTCGTTTTGTTAAAAAAAAAAAAAAAAGAGTTGTGTGTATTTCCACTGAAGTGGTCTTACCCATCTACATACTTTCAAAATTTGGGGAATCTGAAACTTTCTATTGCTTGTTCTTTTTTTCTGTCCACTGTGATCCCTCCTGTTAGGATTTCGATTAATACTATGTTTTCAAAAATATTGTGAATTGCTCACATGTGTACAATTCACTGGAATAGAAGCCTCTGTCCTAATTGTTTTTAAACAGTCACATTTATAATTATCAATACCCACTGAACTGGCTAAGTGTACCATATGTCATTCATACAGTATCCCGAGATATCTCTGAGTGGATAAATAAAATACCTATTGTTTCTGAGATACTAGAAAAAGGAAGCATAAGCATATGAATGTTTCTTGTCAGAGAACTCTACCATGACAGTGTGCCTCTAAACTTTAATTCTATTAAAAAAGTTTGAGTTTTTAATATAACCTTTATGATGAATTCATTCCTCCGGTTATTTGCTTATATTTGCATCTAACTGTAGACAGTAAGACAATATTGACTTCCACTGTTAGTACCTTGTTAGAAAATCTTCATAGCTAAATATATTAGGTCATCATTTACAAATTCTACTTTATACACAGCCTAGAATACAAATACGTGCGGAAAAAATATCTATTTAGGGACCTGTCATGATAGCCTCATAGATAAAACCTCTCCTTGTGCAATGGGATACATTTTGGCACTGATTCATGTCCTGGCTGCTCCACTTCCCATCCAGCTCCTTGCTTGTGGCCTAGGAAAGTGGTAGTGGATGGCCCAAAGCCTTAGGACATTGCACTCAAATGGGAAAACCAGAAGAAGCTCCTGGCTCCTGGCTTTGGATCAACTTAGCTCCTGCTGTTGTGGGCATTTAGGGAGTAACCCAGTGAAGGGAGGAATATCTTTGTGTGTCCTTTTCCATGGAAAAAAAAATCGATTTTTCCAATAAAAATAAGTAAATCTTGGGGCCTGGCTCTGTAGTCTAGTGGCTAAAGACCTCACCTTACAAGCACCAGGATCCCATATGGATGCCGGTTCTGATCCTGGCAGCCCCATTTCCAATCCAGCTTCCTGCTTGTAGTCGGAGAAAGCAGTTGAGGATGGCCCAAAGCCTTGAGTCCCTGCAACCATGTGGGAGAAACAGAAGGGACTCTTGGCTCCTGGTTTCGGATTGGTGCAGCTCTGGCCATTGCGCTTGGGGAGTGTATCAGCAGGCAGAAGATCTTCCTATCTCTCCTCCTCTCTGTATATCTGACTTTCCAATAAAAATAAAATAAATCTTTAAAAAATTTAAATAAGTAAATCTTTAATAATAAGCAATTTTCATTGAAACCCCTCATTTCCTTTTCAGATCTTATGAATCTCAAATATCTATATTTCTACTAGGAGTACATTTGTGATCCATTGAAACATTTTCTAGAATTTCAGCTTCTCTGTCATACTTCTGTCTCCTTTATAAGTTATTAATAGTAGAGACTTTAATGTTCATATTTCCACCATCCGTGCACTTTCACTAATCAATTTGTTCTATAAAACATTAAGAGATTTTGCCCCAATTTTTATTTCTTTGGAGTGCTTAAATTTAGCCCGTAGCATCTACATTTCCTTGAATATTCTGGTAAAAACATAACCTTTTCCACTAGGCAACTCGAACCTCTTGCAGATTTTACTCATTTGCCAACTCCTAAGCAACATTTAGGCATCACATATTTGTTGCAATTGAATCACACTTCCGGCATAAACATATGAACTAGTTTACAATTGCTGTATGAAAATGATGCAAACATATCTTTAAGAGGGGCGGATGTATTGTTTTACTGTGTTGACTGTCAGGTATCTACTATCTGTCTGATTAAGCAATGACTAAGATATTAACAGACAGTTAATTGTGGACATTTGAATTATTTCCCAAATTTTAGAGTCCTCACTGTATGTTTGTTATAATACTTTCTCTTTCTGCCTTTCTTTATGCTCTTCTCTCACCTCTGACTCAACTGACTCTTTATAAGGACACATGTGACTACACTGAGCCCAGCTGGACGTTTTTATTAATTTCTCCATCTAAAAATCCCTAATCAAACGTGCAAGGTTCCTCTGCCATACAACATGACATTATCACAGGCTCTGGAGATTAGAATACTGACATCTTGGGAGTGAGAGATATATTATTCATTCTATGTCTGAATTCAAATGTGATGTATCCCAGCGGCTCCACTTCAAATCCAGTTCCCTGTTAACAATCTAGGCAAAGCAGCCAAAGATGCCCCAACTGTGTGGACTCCTGACAACCATGTGGGAAATTCAGATGAAGCTCCTCCCTTTGGTCTGGCTCAGCTTTGGCCCTGTGACTATCTGGGGTGTGAACTAGTACGTGGAGGGTGTCTGTCTTGCTCTGTCTCTTATGCATCTCTGCAGCCCCGACTTCAAAATCAATGAATTAAATTAACAACAGTTTTTAAGAAAGTTTCTTAGGGTCTAATTACAATGAATTCAGCACAACCTTCCAGAGGTAAAGTATGCACAATATTAAATATCTGCTAAATATTTTGCTAAATTTTTTTACATGGAAAAAAAGTACTATGGGTTGTAAAACTATTGGCATGTAAGAAACATTGAATCTGTTTGAGAAATAGAATTAACCAAGTGCCATAGCTCATCTTGCAGAAAACTTTGGTTTTCCTATTGAGGAAGAGTAGGAGGTTCTTCTTTTTAAAGAATATTTACAATAAAGGTTTTTCAGTGGATTGAAACGTTTTTGTGTCTTTATTCTATTTGTTTCTGTTTTCTTTGGCTGTGGATTTTGAAAGCACTAAAAATACAAAGGGAAGTAGATACACATATTATTTGTGGGAAATCATTGAAGAGTTTAATTCACAGAAGATTTGATAAGAATGTAATATATAACCGTTAGTATATGTAACAGATTTATGAAAAGCAGTGTTAAAGGATGCCAAAATGGGATAACAGGAAAACACTGAAAACATGTCAGTATTTTATATTGAGGGTAACACTGAAAAATATCTCAAGTACAGAGCTATTCTAAGTGGAATTAAATTGTAATAACTTGGAAAGCCTTCTGGGAAAAATTAAATCGTTAATATTCATTTAGTTATTAAAACAGTTTTAAGTAATTTATTATAATAAATTATATGTAATATAATTTCCATTTATCCCTTCCAGAAGCATAATATATATTTACGAAAAACTGTTCTTGTTTGGCCATCATTTTTCACACTATTTCTGATTTGCCTTCTTCTGACTTATTGTATTCTCTAACAGAAAAAAAAATCTTTAAAGTGCTCCCATTTTATCTAGCTAAGACTGTAAGACTGCCTTGGTTGGGTTAGAGGGCAACGACCCTCACCTCTTCAGAAATGACCTAATCTCATTTACAAATTACTTTAAAATTATTGGTGCATATGATGAGAAGTAGAATGTGTGGTTATTGATTTTATTTCTTTATTAAGGATTTATTTTGTCTTTATTAGAAAGCCAGATTTACAGAAAGAAGGAGAGAGAGATCTTCCGCCCATTGGTTCACAAGCCAAGCAGCCGCAACAACAGAGTTGAGCCAATCCAAAATCAGCAACTAGGAGTTTCTTTCGATTTTCCCACGCAGGTGCAAGGTTCCAAGGCTTTGGGCCATCCCTTACTGCTTCCCCAGGCCACAAGCAATGAGCTGGATGGAAAGTGGAGCAGTTGGGATACAAACCACCACCCATATGTGATCTCAATCCATGCATGGCGAGAATTTACCCACTAGTCTATCGCACCATGCCTATAGATTTTTGTTTTGAGCTTTTAAAATTTCTTTATTTGCACATTGATAATCGTACTTGAAAGACTAACAGCAAGATAGAAGAAGAGACAGTTTTTATGTGCTGCTTCCCTCCCAAAGTGTCTACAATTGGAGTTGGACCAGTCTAAACCCAAAAACTAGAAACTCCATCTGGATTTTGCATATTTAGAGGGGAGCCCAAATGTTTGAGCCATCATTTGCTATTTTCCTTGGTGCACATTAGCAAAATCCAAGTTATGCCCTCCCATATGGAATGCGGACATCTTAGCAGGTAGCTTAGTTTGTTGTGCTACAAAGCTCTTGTGTTATTTTTATCCTTTATTCCTATTCTTAAATGATCTTTCTGAAGACTTCATATACAGGAATTTGGTCATTGTTCATTATGTGGTAATCCAATTATGTAAAATAATTAATAATATATGAACTGCCAGCGTAGCTGAGAAAACTAAGTACATAACTAAGCAAATCCAGGGAAGGGAAAAAAAAAAAATAAATCACTGTTGGGGAAAAATAGAATCTCAAAAATTAGTAACTTTAAAAGCTATGATTCATGTGTTTAAATTTTTTCATTAGTTTGTTCAAGAGAAATATTAAAATAGATAGAGAGACAAACAGATATAAAGACCTCCAATCAGTATTCTTTTCTCAAATATCCAGAAAGGCCAAAATCAGGCTGGGACCTGATCCAGAAGCTTGGGACATGAAACATGTCTCCTAGGGATGTGGCAAGGATCCAGTTACTTTAGTCATCACTTCTGCTTCCCAGCATAGGCCTTGGTAGGCAGATTGTCACAAAATGGAACCAGAAAGAGAACCCAGAAAGGGTAATGTGGGTTATATTGTCACATGGATTGCTAGCTTACACACACTGTCCTGGGAATTTTTTTAATTAGAAGGAATTCAACTCAGTACTAACAATTTTTCAGTAGAAATGTCAAATATTTCCCTATCTTTTGACACTTTCATTGTCTGAAATGGGTAAACACCTTCCAGAGAAATTTTGATTTATCATACATTGTCCATATGCTTTATTTATCTTTGTGTGCCTATAAGGGTATTCTAGGAGGACAATTGTGATTGTATTATGCACTGAATAAAAGAAGATGGCTCTAACTATTGTGGCAGACTCTAAGTGATCTACTGAGGATGTAGTGGTGAGGAAAAGGCAAATCCATTCTTTGTTTACCTGAGCGAAAACACGTATCTTCCCCCAGGCCCAGGACTCAGACTATAGTTCACCACTGATTTTTCTGATATTACGATTTGCAAATGGCAAATCATCATGTGACGCCTCTCAGTATCTATAGTAACACTAGCCAGGTTCTAATTTAGTCTTCTTTTATA
This sequence comes from Ochotona curzoniae, assembly GCF_017591425.1. Classification (NCBI taxonomy): domain Eukaryota; kingdom Metazoa; phylum Chordata; class Mammalia; order Lagomorpha; family Ochotonidae; genus Ochotona; species Ochotona curzoniae. The sequence goes on from NW_024466502.1 coordinate 16,258,926, forward strand.
TACAGGTATATTGTAGGTAGGAAGGTACATGTCCTATTGGTTTTGTTTCTCTGGAGAGTAATAATACACTTTATTATCATAAATCATTGCCAGTTCTTTCATTGTTTAGGACTGTCTGACTTTACTGTTTTGTAATCCACAATAACATTTCATGATTCCTCATAGTATTTATATTCATAATTTGAACTCTACTAAGTATTCTCAACTACTGTGTGGCATTGGTTGGCTCTATCAACCTATTGTCTTGGTGGGTAAAGCATTATATTATTTTCTAAAGATTTACTTTATTTATTTTGTGAAAGGTAGATTAAATAAAGAAAGATAGATAAATACATAGATAGATATAGATACATATACAGACTTGGGCCAGGGCCATCTTCACCAGATTTCCACCAGCATTAGCAGGGGGCTATATTGGAAGTGGAGTAATGAATCTAATACCCACATAGGATTCTGGCATTGCAGACAGTAGCTTAACTCATTAGATCGTAGTTGTGGTCAGAGAGAGTCCATTCTTCATTATTCTTCATCACAGAGTCACATCCTTTCCCTACTAGTACACAATTTATTTATTTATTTGTTTGTTTATTTATTTGGTCAATTGTTGATTTTTATAAATAAAAACTAATCTATGTACTTAGTAATTTGAGTTTCTGTTGTTGCTGCTCTTGTTTTTTCTTACAGAAAATGATAATTTCACTATGGCAGATATCACGACTGTCACTTTCCAGTGGAAGTGACTCAAAATATTGAATTGTGAATGTTGGACCAATGAAGAATAAAGAGATGTTAAATATTGAACTTTACAGTGCAATTTATATTACAAAATGCATGTATTGTTGTTGACAAAAGATAGATGAGTCCTTAGGGAAGTGATTTTATATGTTCAAAAATATATATTTTTAAGATATTGTGAACCCAAGGCAGAATCTCAGAAGCAGAGAAACAAAACTAGACAATGATATAAAGCAAAATAAATAGATTTCTCTTTTCTTATTTGAATGCAATCAATCTAATCTGCTAGCAAATAAAAGGTTGCACTAACTGAAAATGATAATGTGGCTTTGCAATATCAAAAGATCTAATAAAACTTTTAGCTATATTTCTGAGGGAATCAGAATGAATTAAGTTACAAAGGTCCCTAAAATATCTAAGATTATTATATAAAAGCATATACTTTCTTGTTATTTGTTGTTAGCTGAATACAGCTTTGTAATACTTTGAATATTACTAATCAACTGAAGAATATCACTAATAAACAGTGCATTTCTACCCACTGCCATGAAACATAAGCCTGACTGATTATTCCACTATGTAACAATTTCCAGTAAATTGATATTGAGTAATAGCAATGCATATAATGAGATTATGATAGAGTTGACCATCTTACAGTACTTGATCCCTTGCTATTCTGAAAATACCTGAAACGGGTATGTTTTCCTTTTTTGCTAACTTTGAAAAGACACTTTTTATCCCAAAGTTTTTGTCCTTTGTGTCAATTTTCAAGCTTTCTCCTCACGATTTAAGATTCACTACATGTTTAACCTGCTTTGCAGAAACTTCTGGTAACTCCTCTAGTGAGTTGGGTATTCTTTCGCTTGATCCTTCAATTTCATTTTGAATTCTACTTTATTCTTATCACGTTAGTGCTTTCTTGCTTTTTATTTCTCTTACTTGCAATACTTTAAGCTGTTTGAAAAGAAAAACCAATTTTTTTTGTATCCTTACATAATACCTAGAAACTGGATCTTGTGTAGCAGGTTTCAGTTCAAAAATATTGAATTGGCTTGTTCTGAAATCTCGTTTCCATGCTGACACATGACTTAGTACAGATCCACAGCGGAAATAAAGAAGGAGAAATTCCCCAAATACTCAACAACACATCTTTAACTTCAAACCTGAATCAGTGTTAAAAAGCCTAGCTATTTTTGATATTTCTGTTTTCTTGATATTTAATAAGTCTATAATCCCAGGAAAAATTATGTTGCAAATTGGTTTTAGGTGGGGCCCTCACATAATGGCACAGTTAGACCTGGAGTTACAAAGACTTCTTTACCAGGCTAAAACTTTCATTCCTGGCCAAGAAACAAAACAAAACAAAACAAAACAAGACAAAAAAAAAACCTGTCTGTTGGACTTTGAATCCTTCTATATAGACTGACTGGTTGTCACTTGAAAGCTGTACTGATTTAGTTGGAAACGCAAGCATGTGGATATGTTTTGTTTCATTTCTACTGGCTTCTTAATTTTTTAAATGTATACCTTGTCTTTCAATATAAGTAATTAATTCACTTAATATAACTAATTCATGTATGCCAATTTGTAACCAGTTTAGTTCATGAAAAATGAAAGATATTTTAATGACATAAGCAAAAATCGAAACTCCCTCTAAAATGCTTAAAACCAAAGATAGTACTGGTAAATTTATACTTTGTAATAATTATAAGTAATAAAAGTTTTAGGGTTAAATCTCTACACGTTGCATCACTTTAAAAAAATATGGAAAAATTGGAAGACTGTTCTATTTGTTTATAAATGCATTGTAAATATAAAATAACCCTGCTGTGTGGCCGGAGAAATGGCTCAATTGGCTAATCCCCCACTTCCAAGCACCAGCAATCATTAGGGCACTGGTTCATGGCCCAGCTGCTCCACTTCTGATGTAACTCCCTGCTTATGGCCTAGAAAAGCAGGTGAGAATGGCTGAAGGTGTTTGGCTCCTGCAGCCATCTGAGAGACCTGTAAGAAGCTCATGACGCCTGGCCACATATCAGCTCAGCAACGACTGTCATGGCCATTTCTGGAGTGAACCAGCAGATAGAAGAGCTTTCTCTCTTCTCTCTGTGAATCTACCTTTCCATTGAAATAAAATAAATCTTAAAAAAAATCCTGTTACTGCTAAATATGTCACAGATTATTTGCTATTGTTGATGTCCCTGGGTTTCTGAAGCTCTTTGTAAATTCTGGTTATTAGTCCACTATCATTTGTGCAGTGTGTGAAGATTATGTCCCATGCTGCTGTTGGTTGCTTTTTCACCTTGTTAATAGTTTCCTTTGCTGTATAAAAACTTTTTAGTTTGGTGTATTTCCATTTTTTTTTTTTTTTTTGGTCTTTGACTGCCTGTGTCTTTTTCAAGCGGTCTTTACCTATCACTATATCCTGGAGAGTGTTTCTTATATTTTCCTTTAATCGATTGATGGTTTCTGGTTGTAGATTTAGGTCTTTGATCCATTTAGAGCTGATTTTTTATATAATGTAAAGAAATAAGAGAAAGGAGATGAACAGATATTAAAAAAAAATAACAAACAGATTCATATGACAAATAGACATATGAGAAGATGCTCAGCCTCCCTAACCATCAGGGAGATACAAATGAAAACCACTTTGTGCTTTGGCCTAACTCCAGTGAGACTGGCTTACATTTAGAACTCTATTACCAACAACTGCTCGTTTGGATGTGGGGAGAAATGTACCCTCCTTCACTGTTGGTGGGAGTGCAGGCTGATTCAACCACTATGGAAATCAGTATGCAGAGTGCTTAGAGAATTGCAAATAAACCTACCACATGATCCATCTATCCCACTCCTAGGAAATGAAAACTACATATGAAAAGGGGATCTGTAATCCTGTAGTTACAGCAGCACAATTGACAATAGCAAAGACATGGAAACAATCCAGATGCCTGTCCAAAGAGGAGTGGTTAAAGAAACTGTGGTGCATCTATTTCTTGGAATATTACTGAGCCATTAGAAAGAACTAGATGGTCTCAACTAGAGACTATTATGCACAGTAAAATAAGCCATTTCCCAAAGAATAAATACCATATGTTCTCTCTGATACAAGGCAAGCTTCATGCAAGCTGTAAGATCAGTAACCCATTCCGTATTGTTCTTGCTTCATCCTATGTGTCTTGGTGTTTTTGTTTCCATTTTTATTTCTTCCAAATAGTGTCTTTTCTTTTGTCAAATTATTTGCTGGATCATGGCTGGCATGACAGCATCATTTTATCCAAGAGGCTTTTTGTTTTCTTTTCTTCATGCATTGGTTATTCGGTGTGCACTTTTTACTCCATGACACTGTAAATTTTTTGTTTTAACTTCACACCTACTGCTGACTTTGTTTCATGGTTTCACAATTAAGGGGATGTATACTGCTGGCATAATAGAGACTGTCATATGCAGATGTGAAGATGCAATGCAGTATGCATCCCTACTTTCAATTCAAAGAGGGACTCCCAATGAAACTGTTGGACATACGTAGACAATGTGATGCTGTACTGTCTGACATTGCCTGTACCGGCAATGTTAGGACACAGATGACAGACGGATAGACTTACGACTGCTTGGGAAAGGGAATACGATTGTAACAATATGGGTGGCATCCGTCGAGGAGATGGGAATTTGGAAGGGGGGATCACAGACCTTGTGGAATTGTAGCATAAAATTTAAAAACCAAAATCCAATGACCTAGCAAGGAATTCTTTTAATGCAATTTTAATTCATTTGCGTACTTAAGGGAAGAGGGAGGGATGGATTCTTAGCGCTCTCATCTGAATGCTTGCCTGATATTATTTAAAGCAAGAGCTGAGCCACTCTCAGTTTGGAACTAGAAACTCCGTTGGGTTGTGAGTGGGTTTCTGTGTTAAAGTGGGGATAAAATCTGGAGTGGAGCCAGAAGATGCACCACGTGTTTTAGTATAAGATGCAGACATCCCAACTAATATGTTAAGTCCAGTACCAAATATAACCCATGCATTACATGTTTTTCCAAATAATAATAATGTATGCTAAGAGAGGTCAGTGAGATGACACATTTGGCTTATGATTTGCTTACAAGCACTGGCATCCTATATGTGTGCCAGTTCATTTTCTAGATGCTCCACTTCTGTTCCAGGTCCCTGCTTAGGGTTTTGGAAATCAGAGGAGCATGGCCCACACCTGTTGGATACTGCAGCCATGTGGAAAACCTGGAAAAGGCTCCTGGCTCCTGGTTTTGGTTTGGCTCAGTACTGGCTATGGCAGGAATTTGGAAAGCAAATCAGCAGATAGAGAATCTCTTTTTCTGTCTGTCTGTCTGTCCTTCTTGCTGTAAATCTGGTATAGAAACACACACACGTAATAGTAATAATAAGTCCTAAAAATGCTTGTAAAATGTGTGTTTATTAAAATATTTCTAACAGTGAGTTTTCCTACCTTTAGAAATCATTCTAGAAGATATCATAATCTAATGATTTTACCAGAACTGCTTGAAATTATTTTTTATTTCCAATATGATTAAGATTTACACCCAGAAAATTCATAAGTATTTCTTGCTTACTATATAGATTATTTTTATAAAGTTAATATGAAAAGAGTTTAATCTTATGAATATCAATAATCCACAAAACCATATTGAGTTTCCATCCTAGGTTTAGTGAGATCGGCCTATATTCAGAAATCTACGCACAACACCTGCTGATGTGGATATGGTGAGAAAAGTATCCTACTCCATTGTTGGGAAGAGTAAGCTAGTAGAGCTAATATGGAAGTCAGTCCTGAGAGTGCTAAGACAACTTAAATTCAATTTACTGTATGACCCAGCAATCACACTTCTGGCAATATATGCAAAAGAAATGAAATCTGCTTATGAGAATGTGAGCTGCTAACCTATGCTTATAGCAGCACAATGGACAATAGTGAAGACATGGAAACAGTGGAATGGATGAAGAAATTTTGGCACATATATCCTGGGGAATACCATTAGAAGGAATGAAATCCTATTATTGGCAGCAAAATGGTCCCATTAGAGACCATGATGCTGGATGAAATAAACCAATTCCCAAAGCACAAATAATGTCCTCTCTGTTATAGGACAAACTATTATATAGGTGAACATACATAAACATGTGTTTTCATGGATGTATTGCATAATGGAGACTTGCATACTTGGACGTGGAGATATATGAGAGTATGCATCTCTAATCCAAAATAATAGGAGCAATGTCCATGAATCTGTTATGTACACCTTGATAATATGATTCTAGATCATCTAGCATTGGCAATACCTAACGTGTAGAATGTTGGACTTTTGACTGTTGCTAAAGACCTATACTATTGCAATAACATGGCAGAAAACAGGCGCGGAGGGGGGGGGCGATAATAGAGAGGGATGATGGGAAAGTGGAGAGGATTATTCCAATTGCTACAAAAACATATTGTGGCAAATAATAAAAAGAGAAATATAAATAAATGAACAAATATAAATTGTGTATTTGTAAGGATTAGAAATGGAAGTGCTCATGACTAGGTATAGAGCAAAAACTCTGAATTGACTAAATTCAAAATCAGTGGCTGCTTCTTTCCAACATTAGTAACTTTTTAAATTAAGCACTAAAATCTCATCATATAAATTAGTTCTTTAAATCTCCAGTAAGTCTGATTTTTGTGTAAAGCAACTATTATAGAAGCTGAATGGATTTCTTAATAAGCTATACTATGAACCGTTATCAAGCACTAATTAAAATGGAGAGTTTGACAAGCAGCCAATGTGTGAAGAAATTATTCAAATCATGAATTTATTTTTTTTAAAGGAAAGGAAGCTTTAATCAAAACAATAACAAGTACAGGCTGTGTTTTTATTTCATCAGCTCAACTTTTTCCATGCATATTAGAATGAATTATTCACTGATAGATGTGTATTCTGCTTTACTTTAAAATGTTGAATATTGTCTAGCTGCATTTGTTTTATAATTGTATAGTATGATTTTTACAGGGGAATCAAACAACATTTCTATGATAGTGACAAATCCATTAGTACTGCTGGAGTTTATTTTCATAATTTTAATACTTTGATTATGTATTTTCATTATAAATATGTTACTGCTATAAGATTTGCCTGAATAATTTAGCAAATGATCTCATCTGGAAGGTTTTGATATGAATGAGATGGTTGTGAAATCAATAGTAGTCTAGTATTTGACATCAAACAACATACTTAAGAATAATTCCCCCAGATGGTTTTAACCCACTGTCATCCATGTTAATTTATTCTCATTATTTGTTGGACTCCCTCATCTACCCCGGTCCTCCAGGACACCAGAGGGTGTTGGGGTCTGGCCTGGCTCGGTGCATCCATTCCCAGTCCACACTTGTGCCAAGGGAGACTACAACCGTTTCCTAATCAGAACGCAGCCCCAATTCCAGCCCACGTGCCCCTTGGTGGGAACCTCAACCTAACTAGAGCTGTCCCTTTACCTCCCCAACTGGGCCTGTTCCCAGTTGTAGATCACACGCATGCCAGTGATTGCTCTGACTCAGCTTGGCTCAGACCCTCACCTGTCTCGATCTGCCTTAGATAGTGTGGCTTAGCATCCCTGGCTCACGCAGACTAGTAGGTGCAAGAACCTAGTTCGGCATGACCTGTGCTGCATCCTGGTTTCTTGTTTCGCTTGTGGACTAAGGTTTGCTCAGTCCTGCCCAGTCCACCCTGTTCCATTACCAATCTACACATTACCCAGCTGTTGGAGCTACTTTGCCCAGCTTGTCGGACCCCCAGGTCTGGACCACATGTTCACTAGAGGGAGCTATGACCTGCTAGGGGAGTTTCCCAAGTTCCTCCAGTTAATCCACTCCCAGCCCCAGTTTTTATACATGCCAGTGGGTTTTAGCCCAGGTTCCAGTGAAGTCTGGCCTTCCATTTGGCCTTGTATGAGCTGGTGAACATTGCATCCCTGCCTACTCCACAACCTATTCAGGATGCACATTTGGGTGCTGCTTCTCTGACCAGTCTAGACTGTTGCAGGTTCCTTTACCTCTGATTGATGGCAGGCTGCTTGGTCACACCTAGCTTAGTCCATCACCACTCCAACTCTCGAGCTAACCAGTGAGGCTAGAATTTTTACAGGGTTTGGCCCACACATCCCTCACAGAATCTACCCCCGGGTATGGTTCTCAAGTGCTAGTTAATGCTAGTTAATGTAATGGCACTGTTTAATGTGACCCTTCTCCTGATCCATCATCATGTCAGGTAGCAAAAATGATTCTGTTGGACAAGACCAGAGCCTTAGCTTTTGCATGGACTGGTATTTGGTGGTCAGCATTGTTAAGTGATTTCAAGTTCTTTAAAGGAAGAGTTACTGTCATTGGGAATCTTTAGGATTGATTCACGTCCTAGAAGCACAGCGGGTTCAACCTGGAGCTACCTAAGCAGCAATCCAAAGAACCAAAACCCAGAAGTCCAGGCTGGGCAGCCAGCAGGCAGAGCCTGGCACCAAATGGAGCACTGGCCACTGGGGGAAAGCTCACCATGTGCACCTGGTGGCTGGCGTCTGCGATCCAGGCATGAGACACCCCGTTCTGAGACCCACCAGCAGCCAGGAGGCTGCTGGAAGTTTAAACTCCCAGGCCCAAGGTCACACCCCTCCCCAATCCCCAATCCCATTTTCTTTAAGAAGGTTCTTGATTTTCATTTCTTCAGCTACATGTTAGTCCTTTAATAGCATGTTATTTAACTTCTTGGTGTTGTTAATTTCTTTTTTCTCCCTGATGTTGATTTTGTTTTGTGGCTCTTCATTTAAGGGGATGTATAGTAGCTGTGTAATGGAGGCTGTCATATCTAGTAACATATCATTTAACTTCATGGCATTGTAAATTTGTATTTTCTTTCTATTATTGATTTTGTATAATGACTTTTCATTTAAGGGAATGTACAGTAACTGTGAAACGGAGACTAACATCCAGATGTGAGGATGCAGAGTAGTATGCATTTCTGCTTCCTCACAAAGATGATTCCCAATGAAACTGTTTACTGTATCTTCACAATAGGATTCTGGACTCTCTGCCATTGTCCATGCGCGCAATGATGGACATATGACTGTGTATGAAGAACTATATGTTAGTAATGATATAGAGGAACTAGGCTTGGGGGGTGGGAATTGGGGAGGGGATAAGGGAATATGGAACTGTATCATAAAATGAATAATAATAATAAAATGTAAAAAATTATTAAAATTTTTACTTATTGACAATATATTTTTAAATCATCTTTTTCACAAGTGACTTCAAGTAGATCCCACAAGCTACCAAAATAACTCCAAACTTTATTTCTAAAACATAGATGAATGATATATGCATAAATTGACTAGAGATGAAATAGAACCATTGCTCTTACATTTTTAATTAAAGTTGAAATCAAATGTTACTTTTCTGGAGTTTAGATTTGGGGAAATGTATTACATTCATATAAAATACATGATTTTTGCTTGATATAATATATATTGTCTAATAAAATTTATTCTCCTTCACATTAAAAGAAAAACAAGATGATACAACTATGCAATGTTCTGCCAAGTAGTTTTAACAAGGCTTGTGCCTTGTCTGCCTACTGAAATCTACAGTGACATATTACAAGCAAATTCAAAATTAATATATTATCTCTGAATAGCCTTCCAGAAGCCTAATCACCTTCATTGTCAAAGTGTATTTCTGGAATACAAAACCTATTCAATACATTTCATTGACTAAATGATGAGTAAATGGATGTAGGAGAAGCTTAATTTTAATGAGAACAGGGATTAAATATTGTATTAGGATAGACACTTGAACCTCCATTTCATCAACAGAAAATACTAGTTTTCTAGAGTTGATCTGTGAGTAGAATCATACATTATTTTGAACACTACATTTCTTCTTGGCCCAAGTTGATTCAGGTTCATTTTTACTTTTCCTATCTTAGCCCAAGAATCATTGCTCTCTCTAAAACACTGGTCCGTTACCCCTAAGAATGAGATTCAGAGACAAGGCTGACTGATTATTTAGGGCCAACAACTACCACGTTTAATAGATTTTTTAGTCAAAAAATGACACCAAATTAAATATACATGCTAGTATTTGCTAATGAATTCATTTTCAAAATAATTTTTTAAAATCACTTGAAAGTCAGATTTACACAGAGAAAGGGAGAGATGGAGAGAGAAATCTTCCAACTGTTGGTTCTTTCTGCTAGTAGACACAATAGTTAGTGCTGAAGCGGGTGGTAGCCAGGTGCCAGGAGGCTCACTCTGGCCTTCGACATGAGTGGCAGTTGTTCAAGTATTTGTGTTATGCACCTATTTCTAGACCCTTAGTAGGGAGCTAAATCAGAGCTGGGAAAGCTGAGAGATGAGTTTGGGCACATAGTGTTGCAGGTGGTGGTTTTATATACTATACAACAACACTGGTCCTAATTGGTTCTTATTTACAATATACAGTTTCAGTGGGACATGCAATGTAGTACAATTCTCAAGATACCTTGTGGGTGCCCAAGTTAAGGGGTTACAAAAGTTGTATGAAGTCATCTAACCATAATTCAGTCAAGCATGACTTGCAGTGCACCATCTTCCAGAGAACAAGGAGGATGAGCAGAAAGGCTTGAGATAATCCTATTTTTGGTGTGTTCTGTTTGGCCCAAGCACAGATCCACAATATTAGGCATGGACACCAAGCAAAAAGTGTTGACTCAAAACCGACACATATCACAACAATGAAAAATAAGTTACTTAATACTTACCAATGGTGAGAAATGGTGGGGTTGGGTCTTAGGAAATCCTCCAAAGTTGTAGTTGAAAACACACAAGAAAAATGAAACTAGATCAAAGACAAGCTAGAATGAGTCATTTTCAGAAAATCTGGATTCCATCCGTAAAAGCCAACAACAATAACAACAACAAAAAACACCAAAATAATAAAATTATAATGCCACAGAATCAATAATGATTGGATATTCTTTGGTATCTACACATAAAAAATACCAAAACTATTAGAGAACAAGGATGCTAATACTTAGTATTTTTGTATAAACTATATATAGATCCAATTAGCAATTGCAAGATAAATAAAAAACATAAGACTGAAAACTGAAAAATAATGCAAATAATATTGATGCACACTTAATTCACATATTGGATTAATCAGATAAATACTTGACTGAAAGCAAAACTATTGTCCCAAAACTCATCCTGAGAATATTTTCTCCAAATTAAAAAAAATCTCAGCAAAATTTTTTCATTAATGAAACACACTTTGTCTTATAAATCCTTTGTGACACATAGTTCATCTAATTCCTATTTGTAATAGTTAAGAAACATATTCTAAACAAAATATTATGGGTTAACGTTAATTATGGGTATATGGACATACAATGACATAACCTTATTAAAACCTATTTCATGCAATTTTTATCTGAATTTCTGTATAATTACTACTGAACAACTTGGTTTCCATATATACAATTAACTGAAAAATATTGACATAAAAGAATGTGCTTTGCTATTCATTATAAACCAGCTTAGAAAATAAATAAGTAGTATTTATTTGTCACACTGACATTTCCAAATTAGGTGGCATGTTTCAGTCATGTAATTCAAGTATGTATTCCTTTCTTGTTGGACTTCAATTAGCTTAATGGACTCATTTTCCTCATAGAATGAGGAGATTATGTCGATTGAAGCTGAGGTTGAAGCTGAGGTTGAAGCTGAAGTTTACAAGAGACATATTGGATTGGCACTTGAAAGTTTTAGTTTAAATAATCCTCTATCCTTTTTATTTTAATATATGCTAGCACAGTTTACTCCTCTTTGAGCAATGTGAAACTGCTGCATTTTGATAGTGGCAATAAAACCAGTATTTGGCCTATACAAAATGTGTTTGAACTAGAATATTGTAATCTTATGAAATTGTTGTTGATAAGAAATTTTAAAAAGATGGGGGTATAAATCTGACCCAATTTTCCAACAAAATATCTGACATAAAACTTATGTAGAATATGGCCTTCACCATGTGCATCAGTTTGTAATCAAATATAATCTAAATGTGAACTTAAAATGTTCAATAGACTTTTCAGTGCTCTATGACATTGTTAAAAATATTCTGTTTATTTTTCATTTATCAGTCACTACTTTGTGACTGACGTGGAAACCATACATGTGGATATATATTTATGCACATCCATATGGCGTGACAGTTTGTATGGAGGGGTGTGATGTAGGCCATGAATTCATTAATACTTAATCTGGCTTCCTTTGCCCTATTTCACAGATAGATACACTTAGAAGATTGATATTTTATTAAAATAGAAACAAAATTTATTTTGCAGTAACTGAATTAACACATACACTTGTGAGTATAAAGTACATTCTCAGAGAAATACTCAGCATGAACAGGTCACAGAGTTGGCCATGAACTAGGGAGACAAGAACATGAGAGCAGGAGATTGGAGAAGCTCCATGTGAACAGCATCTTGGAGACACTATGTTCAAGTGATGGCCAACGAAGAAAAGATACTCAAAGACCTATAAGCCCAAGTCCTCAATGTGAAAAAATGCATCAAAGGAAAACAGGTGCTTTGATTGATAAGGAGGAGAGCACATGAGGATGAAATGGAAAAAAAAAAAATGATTGCCTATGGGTCCCACAGCAGGTGGACATTGGGTCAAGAAATTAGGGTACAGTTACAGTTCCTATATCCAGTATTAGAGTGTCTGGATTTGGTTCTTGTCCCAGCTGTTGACTGTAGCATTTGGCTAATATGTAGCCCAGGGCACAGCCAGTGATGGTGCAAATGAATTTATTTCTGTCAGCAATGTGGGAGTATTGGATTAGAACTTTGTCTCTCAATTCCTTAGTCTGGCCTCAATCTAGTCATCTTAGTTTTCTGGGGAGTGGATAGCTGGTAGGAGTGCTATCTCTTTCTCCCTCTCCCGAATAAATAAATGAAGTATTCTAAAAGGATGAGTCAAAATGATGACATTTTGTTGTTAACATAGTCATCTAAGCAATTATATTTGCATGATTCATGAAGATAGTCTTAACATTCCCTCCAGCTGCCTGGGCTTCTGAAAGATTCTTTCAGATTCTAGGCCCTGACCTCCCTATTTTTAGAGCAGTGCTTTAAACAAGTTGGAATTATAAATTCTCCATCTGGCCCTTTGAAATGTAAATATGCTCCAGCTCCTTGCCAGCGTGATAACTCTAGAATGTTTCTCAGGTTCTTCAGAGTGACCCATCTGAAATGTGATCATCAAGAACAACAGAGACCTTTCCACTCCATCTCAATAAGGTGACATGAGCCACACATAATATTATGACTTTTTGTTATTTTATTGTCTTATCTAATTTCTGTATGTAATAATATCTGAAAATATAGTCTAGTATAAAGTTAATTTTGCATGGGATGAATTGTGATTGTGGAATAAAATATAGGCTTTCATTTCATAATAAATCATAAATAATAACAGTATATTATCATTATATTCCCACAAAATATGCATGCATTAATTTATAGATAAGATTCAAAATATACAGAATGGTTACATTCTGTTCCTATCTAGTTTGTCACATGAATATGCATATTTATGCACACTTTTGTTGAAAAGATTATGTTTCTTGTACTTCTTCATATCTAATCAAAAGTTTATTTTGGTACTATCCAATACCAAAAGTATAGAAAGCTGTCTCAGCATTTTTGAAAAACTAAAAGACTTTTTGAATAGTACTGACAATAAACAAATTCTCTAAGAAAGAAGAAAATACAATCTAAGTTTCTTTTCATTAAATACAAGGAAAATGGTAAGTACAGCTAAAAATGCCTCATGGCTATAAATCTAGGATTCCTGTATATGGAGCATGACAGAATCAGAACTTTCTTTTAAATTTAAAATGAAATGCTGAAGTCTAGAAAACTGTATTCTGAACAAAGCGTATGACAACAAAATAAACTCTGACATTCCAAATCAACCATGTACCTCCACCTTCAAGTCCAGCATTCCATATGAGCAAACGTCCTGGTTCTGGCTTCTAAATTTCAAATCCATGTTCCTGTTTGTGGCCTGGGAAAATAAGGACGCATGGTCCAGGGCCTTCAGCATTTGCACTCATGCGGAAAATCCCAAGAAAACCTCTGGCTGCTGGCTGTTTGGGGACTGAATCAGTCATTAGATCCTTCTCTATCTGCTTTTCTCTAAAAATCTGCCTTATCAGTGAAACAGAAGTCAATCTCTAAAATGGAAATGTAAGAAAGCCAAAATGATCTCAGATGATTTCTGTTTCAAAGTGTTCCAACGTCATTGTTAAAGGCAATGAAAAATATTAGCATTCATGGTAAAAATTTTACTAATACTTTAGAATTTGGCATTGCAATGTTCTTCCCCATCATTCTTCTCATTAAATGTTACATCTTAGACTACATTCTGGCTAAATTATGACATATGCTAATATATAAACCTGTGTTAGGTACACAAACACATTCACTTTGGGCTTTAAATTATTAATTTTAGAGAGAGGAATAAGAAATCTCCCACCTGCTGCTTGACCTTCCAGATGCTGCAGTGGCCAGGATGAGGCACATGCTGACACCTAAACTCAGGTTTCTCACACAATTTCTTGAGTCATCATCATTGAATCTGACAGCCAGTCTTAGCAGGCAGGCTGATTCAACTGTAGAATAATCCAATGTGGGATGCAGTCCATAACATTCACAATGAACAAACTATCAAAAACATATTAAGAGTTTTTTTTTCATTGCAGGAAAATAGATTAAAATTAGAATTAATAGGATTCCCAAAATTTTTGTTCCACTTAATGTTCTGTTTTTCTTTTGTTGCTGTGCTTAAAATGGACAGCGTACCTAGCAACACTGAACCTACCCAACATGTGATCATATCTACATTTGCTTAAGAGTAATGTCCTGTCTTCTCTTATCGCAACTATTAGCAGTGCACAACTTCTTATTAGCTTTTATCATCCACTCATTGTTATGATAAACGAAGTGCCAAATCATGCTACCAAAGAAGCTGTCTTTAGAGGCAAATAGCTTCTTTATCTACCTGTACCAATGCTGCTGACTGGCTGCATACTAAATATTTATTCTGAACACCATGAGTCTACAGGATGGAAAAGCTGTTCCTAAATTGTTTTTTAAAATTCAAAATCTGTTACATTATAAGAGGAAATGTCCATGTTACAAATAGTCAATTATTGAAATGACAAAAGCTTAAGATCTGACACTGAAACGATGCACTCCTCATTCCATGGGCTAGCATTAACCATTTTGTCAAGTCTTTTACTGATATTAATTTAAGAATGAAAACATTGGTGACTTATTAGTCTGAAAAACCTTTATTTGTTGTGTATACCGCAGGGCATGCTTAGTTTAAATATTTACTCATATCAGAAACATTTCTAATCATTATAAAAGATTGATTTATTGGAGGTGGTGCCACGGCTTTGCAGGAAAAAATCACTGCCTGCTGAGTTTGCACCATTTGTGTATTTTAGTTTGAAGAATGGCTGCACCATTTCTGACCCAGTTCCCTGTGAACAATCCTGTGAAATCAACAGAGGATGGTCCCTCCCATATGGGAGATCCAAAAGGACCTCTTTGCTCCTGACTTCCTACATGCCCAGCTTTTATCTTTGTGCCCATTTGAGGAGTAGACCTGTGGGGGATGGAATCTCTTCTTTCTTTCTCTTTCTCTCTTCCTCCAACACCCCATGCCATAACTCTAATTTTAAAATAAATGAAATATATCTTTTTTACAAAAGACTTA
This sequence comes from Ochotona curzoniae, assembly GCF_017591425.1. NCBI lineage: Eukaryota > Metazoa > Chordata > Mammalia > Lagomorpha > Ochotonidae > Ochotona > Ochotona curzoniae. Next base: position 16,274,486 of record NW_024466502.1, read on the forward strand.
GAAATCAATAAATTAATTTTGAAATCACCATGACAGAGAGAGGGAAAGACAGAGAACCTCCACATGCTATTTCATAAATAAAACGAACACAGCTGAGCTTGGACAAAGCCAAAGTCTGGAGCCACAACTCCATCTTGGTTGTTCATGTCAGTGGAATGGACCCACATACTTCAAACATCCTCCATTGTCTTCCCAAGCACCCAAGCACCCAAGCACAGAGGTACACTTGACGCAGAGCAGCTGTGATTCCAAACTGAACTTTTACATGGACAGACACCAGTTTAACAGGCAGTAGCTCAACTCACTTTATCACAACACAACTACCACTCCATCTAATTCTTAAGTTGTAACAAATCAATTGTTTACATATCTTTGGGTACGTAAGATTCGATTTTAAGACAATCATAACATTTTAAGACATTATATGTATTTGGAGATTGCATTCAAAGAGGGAAACTTTAAAAAATATATAATGTGTATAATGCTATAATAGGGAAGCAAAACTTTCAGTTGCACAACTGTCTGCCTTCCAGCTCTTTTGTTAAGGACTAGGAAAGAGGTAGATTATGACTGAAGCCTTGGGACCCTGCAACCACCTGGGAGAGCAGAAGCAACTCTTGGCTCCTAACTTTAGATTAACTCAACTGTGTCCATTGCAGCCATTTGGGGAGTGAATCAGTGGATGTATCTTCTTCTCTCTGTAAATCTGATCTGTGTTTCCAATAAAAATAAATATCTATTTTTTTTTAAAAAGGAAGAAAACTACAATAAAGTAATTCATATATAGAATATGTTGAAAAAGTTAAACCTAACTAAGATCTCACTGTTTTTGCCAATTTCTACTTTGTCGTACCATAATGACATTATAATCGAACTAATACCTCTTGTTGGAAGAGCTATAGTGAAACACTTGCACATCCATGTCTTGTAATTTTGAAGATAAGCCAAAATCTCTGACATTCTAGGTTAAGATTTGGCTCATTTAGTCAAAATTTCTTGGCTTACGTACATGAAACGATTGCCATCATCTTACAATTACCCTTGAAAATAAAATATATTTTGTTATTTTGTATAATAAAAACTGACCTACACTCAGAGACTAATGCTGGGCATCAAAGTGCCACCCATGCATCATACCCAATATGGAGTAGCAGTAGCCTCAAGTGAATCCCATGAGCTTACCCAGAAGTACAACTCATGCAGATCACTGGGATGAGTGACTTATCTGTGGAAAATTTATTTTTGAATGAGGATACTCTGTGTCTTTTCATCACTTCTTTGAACAGAGAGAAAAACATGCCATGAGCTACTGGACAGAAATTCTGAGTGCAACCAAAATAAAGCAAACTTTTCCAAAATTCACACATTAAAATGTACTGCTTTGTGCGATAAATAGCTTATACATTTACTGATTTAATAAAGTAGAATTATATCCATGGTCTATTTTTAAACCGTAATTACAACAGATTCAGCTCCTACTCATTTTCTAAAACTAAAAAATGTATATAAATTTGTGTTGTTGAAAGCTATGCAGTGGGTTCTTCTGGTGTTGAAGAGTAGTGTGTTAAGCCACTATATGCAATGCTTGCCTTCTGTATCCAAACATCAGTCCTGACCCATGGCTGCTATATTTCCAATCCAGCACCTCTACTAGTGACCTGGGAAGGCAGCAGAATATAGTCCACGTGGTTAGGCACCTGTCATCCATGAGGGAAGTTGGGATGGAGTTCTTAGATTTTGGTTTCTACTAAATGAATGTGTGCTTGAAATATTTCAATATATAGTGGAGGTTTTCACATTCTTTTTCATGAACTAAAACAATATTAAAGTGAAATGGACTGTTCTTAAAAACATTATAATGCATAGCAGAGAACAGTAGCATATCCCTACATAGTCCAAGATGTAACATCCAAGAATAAGGCATATGGTTTATGGAGTTATCATACACTTCATTTACAGACTGGTCAATTTTTAAATGCTCAAGCACAGAAGGTTGAAGTTTAATATTTTCTCTTGAAAGGTATAAATGCTGACTTTTGCCTTTGAGTTCTAAGCAAGTCAACACATCTTTTATGAGAATAAATCAAACACAATGCAAAGAAGTATATCTGCTTTAAAAAGTGCTACTCTTTTTTGAAATCACTATTTTTAAGTTGAAAAATGTTCCAGAAATATAAATTGGACATGGCAAAAACATAATACTGTGACCACATCTATACTTAGCTATCAGAGATAAATATGGCTACTACATATATTAGCAGATCTTTGGAAAATTGCCACTTTATCGGAAGTTGCCTGAAAAAAGTGCTTGTTCAGGTATATTCAATTTATTAGTCATAAAAATTGGAGATTATTTATTTATAACAGTAACAGCATCTAGTAACAATTTATTCATCTCCACAATATTGTCATAAATAACAGTCCAATCTAGATGAATCGTAGAGGAGGATATAACTTTTCTGTTTTCTTGGGCAGATGCACTGCAACAGGCTATTTTCATTTGACAGAAGAAACTTTCTTCCCATTTGAAGCAATTGTATCATCATAGTATTTGACACTATTTTTTAAGATGTATGTATTTTTTATTGGAAAGGCAGATTCATGGAGAGTTGGAGAGACAGAGAGGAAGATCTTCCATCCACTGGTTTACTCCCCAAGGAGCCGCAATAGCCAGAGATGAGCCAGTTCAAAGGCAGGAGCCAGGAACATCTTCTAGGTGTCCCACAGATACAGAGTACGGCCACAACCAGGCAACTGGAGGGGAAGTGGGGCGACTGGATCACAAAACCAACCCAGTACTGGATCATGGAGCTCTAAGGTAGATTACACAGTTGAGCTATGATGCAAGGCCCGGGAACACTTTATGTTATTCAAATATTAGCCTGAATGAAGAAAGGGTGATGCTACTATTTGGTGGTTGAATCATCACGAGACATTAGGCAACGCTATAGAGAATATACACTCTGTCATGATTGGATCATGAAAAGTTATTGCTTATGTTTATTTTATGTTTTGTATTTTTGATGAAGGTTGTCTTATATTTATTAGGTAAAACATATGATATTTCTCCTTTTGTGAGAGCTTAATGGATTCCAATTTGGACCATTTGGTTGCAAATGGTTCCATTCTTTTTAATAGATATACACACACATTTGTAATCTCCAAAATGAATGCTATAATGAAGATCAGAGTACCAGGAATCAAATAAAATTGACAGAATGCATCTCTACTGAATAAAAGTAGGCTCCCAATGAAACTTCTAATATATCTAGACCACAAAATACTAAACGTTCTGCCATTGGCTATACCAACAGTTTCATGGCCCACTTAAAGAACAGAAAGCTCGAATGAAGATGACACCTGATAGACTTACTAAAAAACACAGGGGGAAATGTGGGGGGGGGGGGGGAAGGATAGGATGGGAAGAAAGAAGGAAGCCTAAACCCTGCAAAATATTAAAATGATAAACAAGAATTAAATATTTTTTAAAGAGAAAGAGAAAACTGATTGCTGCTTTAATGCTGATGTATAGTCACTTTAAATATGTTGTTGCCTTGAAGAAATTTCATCATCTCAGGCATGTTTTGTTTTTATTGATGTTGTTATTGAGTTAATTATTTAGTAATATCTATTTTAACCTCTATTTTGAAGAAAATATTTCTATGTTATTTCTATGAGAATATTGCGTGTCACAAGTAATTTTTTTGCCACAATCAAGGCAAATAAAGCTCTAGTATCTCTAAGTGAAGTTTTTGAAAATTGTGTTTTTTTTTGTGTTATTCATATCAATTAACAATTGACCTTTAAAATCTTTAGTAGTATTTGAAATAAAGAACGAAGTAAAGGTAGTGAATCTATTTTATTGGCAAAAGAGCAACTTTGGAAAATGACAGCTACAAATGTAAAAGCGTTCATAACATATATGCTTCTACCATTGTTCAGGTGAATGTGTATGCTCAATGAATAATGTCCTTTAATGCAGCGATTATATTTTAAGAAGATGATAATTAACCAAAGTAAGAAGAAAATACGCAAGAATAAAAATCTCCAATTGCAATTCAATAATCTAAATGGTTATACAGTTTCCTAGTGATTTTAAGACATTCCTGACATCATCATTTTTATATCATCCTGTGATATAACAGTCTCAGAACATGTATATTTTTGTAAATAATTTCCTTTGCCATATTTTATCAGCTTTTTCATTTTGTAAGTTTTTGAAGCTGTTATTTATCTTTTTTTTTTTTTGCTAGCAGACTGTCAGCAGTGAATTTTCATCATAATCTTCCATTTCAGATTTAATCCACATGTTCTTGGAAAGGAGACAGGTAGGTTTATAAAAGTTATCATGTTTCATATGTGTGTGTGTGTGTGTCCAATTTGTATATTCATTCAATCCTGAAGTCAGAATATACAATCTAAATCGAAGAATGGTTACTTTAGAAAATATTCTGCAAAGCTTCGTGTTTAGGATATTCAGCACAAAATGTTGAAACAGTCGTTAGGATCACCACCATTGAAATGGAACAAACAGAAAATGCTAATATGCGTCCTGGGTAATACGGCAGAACTTGTTCAGCTTCCCTTTGAGGAGCCTCCATCTCCTATCTGAGTGCCCAGATCAAGTCCTGAGGCTGCTTTTGATCCGGTTTCCTGTTAATGAGCACCCTGGGAGGCAGCAGATGACAGCTGAAGTATTGGAGTCCCTGGTGGAGTTCCAGGCTTCTGGCATCAGTCTGGCCAGATCCAGCTGTGACAGACACTTAGAAAGTGAACAGGCACACAGATGATCTCTCTCCTCTCAAAACTCTCTCTTTTTAGAATATAATCCGTACACATAAGCTCACATATAGGTATAAAATACATGTAAATATATCATTATCGTTACAGATACAAATGCACTGTTACATAGTTGCAGAATATAACAAAGAAAGAAGTATTTCATCAGTAAATCACTTTCATAAAAGAGTATATGCCAATTTGATGTCTGGATATGAGAAGATAGTGACAAAATTAGTGAGCATGTTGTCCAATTTAGATCATATTAAATTGCAGGCAAAAATTTTTAAAAAGTTGCTAATGCTAAAGTAGAATAGCCAAGATATGTAACATATTGACATGTAAAGAAAAATCTATACATTTATACAGATCCCAATGGAAATATGAATAAAAAGTCTAGAAGATATGAGAAATATGGAATTCAGGAAGATATCATATTGAGACATGGTGGAAAACAGTAGCAGCAGATAGCAAAATAATTGTAAATATCCAGCTACCACATAGAGTGATTTAAACATTTAAAGTGATAAAACCACTGGATTCCTTAACAGTGTATGCACATTTGTCTTATGATTTTTTTTTCCTTGAAGATGTCTAGTAAAGTTAATCATCTTGGTTCTTGAAGACGAGGATGCTGTTGTCAGGATGTTGTATTTTTATTGAGGAGGACTGATACAGTGAATTCAGATAATTATCTGAATCGATGTTTCATTGATGATTTGATTGGATTTGAGCACAAATGAATTTAAGATCTCTAAAGTTGGATTTATAATCAGATGAATGACAGCGTGGAGAGGAGTATTCATCCCTTTTGCTAGCTGCGACCTTCCTTTTCTATCTCAATTTCAAACGGAAACACTCTCCTGTCATTTGCCTTTGGGGGGGTTGGGGGACAGAAGGGGAGAGTGTTGTAGATTCAACTCAACTATTACAATTTTGGTGGTGGAATGGAGAGAAATTTCTCAATTGATCAGGTCCACCTCTAATCTTACATGTTTGTGAGAAGTATTTTAGTCCTCTGTCTTCACAGTGTTGTTGCTTTCAACTTCTCCTGAATTTTATGGATCATAATGTTAGGTCCCACTTGAGGAGAATTCCAGTATTTCACTTAATACAGTCTGAGGATTTTTGTACTTGTTTGTTTTTAGTTTATTTTTTTTTTTTTGCCTTACTTCAAAAATTCACTTATACACTATAAACATTCAAACTTGTTCCTTTCTTAGTGGCTCTGTATGAATCAAGTTCTTTGGCATTCTTGCATTAATAGTATTACCTTTGATTTCAGGTAAAAGAAACATGTTTTCTTTAATATGTATGAATATAATTTTCAGATCCTATTCTATTTGCCCATATGGCTCACATACCACCAGAAACTGCAATCTCATATTATCACTCAAGAGAAATAAAAAAATATATATATTTTTTGCAAGTACACAGCACACATTGCACTCTGTGTCCCTGGGTATTGTGTGGACTGAAATTATGAATGCTTAAAAAAAAATCTATGTGTATTAAAATAAATTTACATTGTCTTTCTTCTTAAAAAAATGCAGTAAAAGAATTGGCATGTAAATAATTTTCAATGTGTTGAGTTGAATGAATAATTTAAAATGATTTAAAGTAGATCCATACACATGGGAAGGCTATATATAAATATGACACTATTTCAAATAAGATATCTTTGAGTAGATATTGAAATGAAGAAGTGATAACTCTAGAATCGATGATTCCTTGTTGTTACTGAAGAATAACCACACTGCAATAGCTAACAGTCATTTAATTGTGAATGAACAATGATACAAAAACCATGTTTTCATTACTTCAAAAGAGAATGGGTAATAAATATACCAGGTATAAATAATAGATTGATATCTTTACATTCAAAGGAATATCTGTTGATGCATACAAGTATGCTGTTAGATATTCCGTAACATTAATAAAGTAAGCCAAATTTAAATAATTACATACTGTGTGATTCCATTTCCTTGACATCCTGGAAAAGATGAAACTATATGAACAGAAAATGTAACTAATTATAAGATGCTCAGCATTTGGGAAGGAGTTGAAACTAAGTGTATCAATGGGAAAACTTCAGGGATGCTGAAAATATTCAATAATTTTATTTTTAGTTGTTATTAAATATGTGTATTTTATAACTAAGACTGTGCATGAAACTTAATAAAATTTAAGAAAATAAGGTTTTAAAATTTTGAATTAAGAAGATGAAGATAAACTATCATATACCAAAAACAAAAATGGGAAATAAGATGGGAAAATATAAATGAATTCATTGAAATACTATATATACATGGAAAGTGAATCATGTGTGATTACTAACTATGACCTCTCTGTTTTAGAACCAGTCGTTGGAATCTTCCTCCTCTATAATTTAAACTTTAAAGACTTTGACTAGTAACTTTCCTTCTGTATCCACTTTTACACACTTCCCTCACCCCAACTTTTGGTAACCACATTTTACTTCACTTTAATGAGCTTAGCTTTTTAAGATTCCATTTCTATCTAAAAGAGTTAATTTGAAATGCCCTACCATATAAATTACCCTGGAAAATCTTCCATGTACAGTTGATTAGAATTTGTGCTCTGCAGTTTTGAGATGGGAAGTTCTGTAGAAGTCCCACAGGCCCAGTTAGCATAGGGTAAAATTTAATTATGTTTTGTTGGGGGTGATAGTCTAGTTGATCAGTATGGTTTTTAAACTAAGATGTTAAAGCATCCCAATATTATTGTGTATTTACTTTTTTTACTTTGTGTATGCCTTAGCTTTCTATTGTTGTCATTGCATATTGCCACTGCTCTGATTGAACAACATAAACTTTACTATCCTTTTAATTCCTTCTTTTCCTTTTTTTTTTTTAAGATTTCTTTTATTTTTATTGGAAAAGCAGATTACAGAGACAAGAGACAGAGAGGAAGATCTGTCTGATGGTTCACTCCCTAAGTGGCTGCAGTGGCTGGAGCTGAGTCATTCTGAAGCCAGGAACCTGTTCTAGGTTTCCCACGTGGGTGCAGGTTTCCAAGGCGTTGGGCCATCCTTGACTGCTTTCCCAGGCCACAAGCAGGGAGTTGGATGAGAAGTGGCGCTGCTGGGATTAGAACCGGTGCCCATATGGGATCCTTGCATGTTCAGGGAGAAGACTTTAACCACTACGCTATCGTGCCCTGTTTACAGGAGAATCCAATTTCTGGCTTATTCAGATCATTTGTATGATTTTTATTTTCAGTTGTAGGACCATGGTTAGGAATCTCTGTTAATGCAGAGCTGGCTATTCCTAATGCATAGGACATCTCAGTTACCATGCTTTGTGGCACCTTCCTGGGTGTTAAAGGCCAGCATTGGTGGCTGCAGCTCCAGATTCCTCACACTCTTCCATTTTTTTTTTTCTGTACATTCAATTACCCGATTGCCCTCCTGCCCTCTTTTTGCATCTCTAAGGTTTTGTAGATTATCTGTCTCATCCAGTTAATCCAGGATTATTTCCATCTAAAAATGTTTTTCTGTGCAATGTAATATGTTGAAAGATTCCAAGCACTAGCTCAGTATCATATTTTGAGATGACTTTTTATCATAATTTATTGTACTTTGGACGTGGCCTTGACAATTCATTTCGTTATATTAATAAAGGGATTTTACATAGACTACATTGATCCTTGGAGTTTTAGATCTTTGATCTCATCTGTGATGTCCTTGACATAACCTGTTCCCTCAAAGCAGCAAAGGTGTCTGCACCTCGAATTTTTAAGCTTGACCTTTCTTAACTTCTAACTTATCCTGAACTTAGGCATAAAAAGTCTTTTCACTTTTCCATTTCTGCTTATATTAAAAGTGTGAATATAAATGGTATTTCCCACCCATAGCTAAATCGCTCCCTTTTCTCATTTTCTCTCCAAAATATAATTTAAATTTATTGCCTCCATGCTTATTATTTTCTCAAATTACCTAGTAAACTGTCGATATAGCAAGATAAAATTATTTCAAGGAAGAAAATGCGAACAACTACAATGCACATAACTGAAATTGGGCCAGAAAGTAAGTAATTTGGTATTCTTGCAGGATATTGAAATAAAAGAGGATTTCATAGAAAAATCAATCTCCATCAGAAAACAAAATCCAATATAAAATGTCTTACTTTGCCAATAGATTGGAATAAATGCATGATAAGGTAGCAATTCCAGAAGACAAGTGACTAACCAGAAATCTTTTAAAGGTGAAAGTAAAATAGCTGTTGCATATGCCCCCCCATTTAGCAGTTACATATGTGTAGAACAAAGAGAACATTCCCAGACATGTTAACATTCAACGGTTTGGTATTATATTTAATTTAATAAATAAGGCACATAAAATTCTAGCTTCATTAAATGTTAATTGTAACTGAAGAACAATACTTTCAAATACGTCTCTTACCTTGAAGAGACACGAAGGGAGGCTTTTATTGGATCTCTTGCTCCACAAGTACTTTGGTTCTCACACTAAATTATGTAGTACACTGAGAGTTTCTCCTAGTTCTGAAAAAAAAGAGTAAATACCATCCACATGAGACAGCACCTATTTTTTTAATTAATGAAAGTATAAGTAGCTTATAAAAAGGTAGAAATTACGGAATTTTGCTTAAGAAACATTCTTACAATATAGATTTCATAAAATCATAATCCACCATTCCAAATAAAAAACAAAACTACAACAAAAATTGGCATTGTAAGTTAAATTTAAACCCAAATCTCCATAAAGTAGTTTTGAATATTTAATCGATATTTTCAATGAGCCAAGCTGTGTCTATTAATTTTCCCAAGAATAAAACAAATGTAGGAAATTCTGAACTATTATTTATCACAGTGTACATTATTATATTTATAGGTATTTTCTTAGAAAGCCATGAGAGAGAGAGAAAGAGCTCGCTCTTGGGTCTGTTGGTTCATTATCCAAATGCCTGAAACAAACAGGCTAGGTGTCTGGCACACAATATGGTCACCCCCATGAGATGCCAAGACACCAGAATTGTGCTGTGACCTGCTTCTTGCAGAATGCACATTAGCAGGAAGCCATGTCAGAGGCAGGGTATCAGGGACTCAACTCACACACTCTGATTTGTGGTTCCAGTGGGTGACTCGGCTTCTGTACCAAATGCCTATCAGGGTAGCTCTATTTATTAAACAGTGCATTAATGGTTTCATTTGAACTAATATTCACATGTTTAACTATCAAAACAGTTGGCCAGTTTTTGTTCACATATTGATTTTCCTTTATGTCAAAAGGAGAGAGAGAGAGGAGACAGAGAAAGAGAGAGAGAGAGAGAGAGAAACAATTTTCCATCTGCTTGTGAACTCCCTACAAGTCCCCGATAGTCAGGTTTAACACAGGGCAAACCTGGAAGCCCAGAACTCCATTCAGTTCTGTCTCATAAGTGGGAGGAACTGGAGTATCGGCCATCTGCTGCTGTCTCGCAGATGCATTAGTGATTGCTGAGCAGATTATTTGGGAATTGAGCCAGCACTCAGAACACAGCATCACGAGGGGTTGGAAAACCAGCAGACCACTTCACTCCACTTGGACATTTATAATAATATGATTAAGTAAAATTCCATCATGATTCATTTTAGCTTGCTTCACTCTAAAATGAAAACTATTTGGGCCATAGTGTTTACATTTAATTATAATCCATGGCATCATAATCAATATTATAATTGGATTTTTGATACTGAAAATTCAATTGAGTTTCGCTTTAGAATGATACCTATCATAAAATATTCAGTACTTAAATGCTTGAAATTTCCTTAAATATAGAATAAAATAACATAAAAACAAGAATAGAAAGGGCCAATATTTGCATCAGAGTCACCGACAACAGATTCTAGGAATGTCCTTTTGAGCACATGATCATAAATTAAAAGCTGTTATGTTTCAGTAATTTTCAAAGTTTATGATCAACTTTTCAAGACAGTCACCAAATGTCCAGAAAATTCTCAAATTGTATAATCCCATTCCTAAAGTACACCCAAAACTATGTCACTTCCACTATAAAGCCATTCCTGCCTTAGTCTTTGAAGCACCATTGTAATTTCTTATCTCCATATTGAGATTCACAAAAGCTGTTGGCCACAGTTTTGTTGCTTTTCTCCATGAACAATTTTTCGAGTTAATTGGAAGCTCCAATGGGCTATATTTGTATCTTTGTCTTTTACATTCTTCCACTGTGTTCATATTCTTTTCTTGTTGTATTAATTCTGTTGACTTTTTTATGAATTATTTCTTCAGCTAGGATTCCTGTAAGTTATTCCTCTTTCCTGTTTCTGTGTTCCAAGATCATACAGGGAACCAACTGGAAACATTTCCTCTCTTTATCCCACATATGCTGAATTCTTCCCTTACTGACCTTCTTAACAACTCTTTTACTTATTAATAAGTGGAATTGTATGGCCTCTTCCTGTTAATAGCTCATGGAAATATTTTATACAGTGGTGAACAGCAAAAAAAAAAAATAAGATCCATATTCATGTCTTTCATCAAAGTTTAGAATTGCTTTTGTGTTGTTTCACAGGCGCAGAGAATGAGAGCTAGTGATTTCAGTTCTGTCCACTAGCTCATTCCTCAAGTGACCCAAATGGCTGAAGCCCAATCGGAGTCAGGAGACAGGAACTCAATTCAGGTGTGTCATATGCAGGGGTATGTTTTCAACTACCTGACCCATACTTGCTACCATATTAGTGGTGCTTTAGCAGGAAGCTGGAATCAGGAACTACAGCCAATAATCAAACACAGGTACTGTAACGATAGCCATAGCTCCTAAATTGTAGGCTAAAGTCATTGCAGAATAAATGTTACATGTACATATATGTTACATACCTAATGTGGTAATAATTGTGGTATTTCACCTTAATGGAATGCTTGTTAAAATAGTGTAAATAACTAAGAAGATTGCAGAAGAAATTCTTTCAAAGAGGTCATGGAATTTAAAATATTTTAAAAATAATGCCAGCAAGCTATTATTTTCATTCTCATTTTCTTGGAATTGTACAGTTAAGTTTTCAATATACCAATGCTACAAGGATGCCATCATTTCAATGCACAGAAACTGACATTTTCTTCTTATTTTTTAAGATTTATTTATTTTTATTGGAAAGGAAGACATACAGAGAGGAGAGACAGAGAGGAAGATCTTCTGTCTGATGATTCACTTCCCAAGGTGCTGCAATGGCTGGAGCTGAGCCAATCCGAAGCCAGGAACCATGGTGTCTCACTTAGGTGCAGGGTCCCAAGACTTCGGGCTGTCCTCAACTGCTTTCCCCGGACATAGGCAGGAAGCCGGAAGGGAATAGCAGCCACCAGAATTAGAACTGGTGCCCATTCAAAGCAAGGACTTTCACCACTAGGCTACCAACTAGGCCTGAATCTGACATTTTCTTTTCAAGAGTTTTTATATATTCTAATTTCTGGACAGACCATCTGCTATAATGTGTTAAATCACCATTTTAAACACTTGCATCTCACTTGAATTTTCTGCCTCAAGTTCCAGCTACTTAATTTCAGATCAACATTTCTGCTGAAATGTAAATGAGATAGTAGATGATGGCTAACATATCTGGGTCCTGGCCACCCATGTAAGAGACCCAGACAAAATTCCTGACATCTGTCTTTGGCCTATAACGGCCCCATCTGTTGCAGGCAATTGGGGGAGTGAATCAGCAAATGAAAGATTCTGTTTGTCTCTCTTCTCAATCTTTCTCTCCCACATCTTCCTGTCAATCTACCCTTCAAATAATCTTTTAAATATTTTAGCTTCAATTATCATTACACGTGTATGCAATTTTAGACAGCACATAACATCAATGAAAATGTTTGGGGCTAGCAATATTTGTGTGTGTGAATATAAACATTTAGGTGTGTTTTTTGTGTGTCTAAAACAACTACAAGGACTTGAAGCTTGAGTACAGATTCTCGAGTGAATGTTTTGCTGTGAGTCTTACACAATTTAGACATTACATTTTATTCTGTACATCAGCCTAGGTGTCAGCAATGATTTATGTAGTAATTTGTAGAGTGGTAGACGAACACTGATGAGCTGACAGGCGTTAGATATGTGCTATCATTTTAAAGATACTGTATTGCATCTGATTAAATTCACATTTCTGCTTTAGCAGGACATGTCTGTTAATGTAGAAAAAAAAAAAAAAAGATGCAGCAAGCAGCTTAAGCCTGTGTATCCTGAAGATGTCATTGCAGAAATTCGGTGAAATTAGATTCAGAAAATGTCAGAAAAGTATGAGTCTGTAATCAACATTGCCATCAACTTTGATGTTAGATATGTTCATCAGAATATAGCAAAAAATATTTTGCATGCTCTAAATAACAACTTTATTTACTCTGAGAATTTGGACTAGGTTAGATGTGAGCAATAACCAGAGTGGCTTCAGCATATTTTAGACAGTTGCCCTCCCCTGATGGTTTAAGCTGGTACCCACCCAGCACAGATGCCTGCTCCCTTTCAGGTAATGACACGAGGAAATAAGTACTGGTTTGAGTGAATGGAATTCTCTATTCTCCCTTGTATCTTAAATTCTTAAATTCCTCTTTCTTAAGATTTTCTTTCTTTTTTTTTTTTTTTTTGAATGGCAGATATACAGAAAGAAGGAGATACAAAGATCTTCTGTCTGCTGTTTTATTCCCCAAGTGGCCGAAATGGCAGGAGCAGAGCCAGTTGAAGGCAGGAGCCAGAAACTTCTTCCGGGTGTCCGAAATGGGTGCAAGGTCCCAGGGTTTTAGGCTGTTCTCTTCTGCTTTCCAAGGCCACATGCAAAGAGCTGGATAGCAAGTGCAGTCAGGATATGAGAGTGCCCACATGGGATCCAAGCACATCGCAAGGCAGGGATTTAGCCTCTCAGCTATCTAACCCATATCTTAAGGTTCTAACCATTCAACCACTCATTCTCAATCTAGAGTGTGCAAATTTTGCCAAAAAAAAATATGCTTACTCGTTGATTTGCTCCCAGAAATCTCCCCAAAAACCTGGATAGATGTGCAACTTTGAAGCTATTTAGTATCATGCAGCCATTGATTTACGGAATTAATGTGATTTGAGATTAATGAATGTATGAATAATGAGTAAGTTAAAGATATGCATGTGAAAACAGAGTTTTATTTCATTCAGTTACGTCATGGGAGAGTGACTAAAATCAATGTATATTTTTTTTCTTTTCATGGTTATTAGTATCTGCCAACATTTGAAATTTAAGATACATCAAACTGTTTTAGTTTGTTTCCGTGGATTTGTGGCTGACTTCATAATATCTCACCTTGAAATTTGAAATAAGCATAGAAATAAAAATATTTTTCTTTTTAAATGCATTATTTTTATTTGTTTGAAATGCAGATGTATATACAGAGAAGGAGAGAGATCTGTCATCTGCTGTTTCAGTCCCCAAATGGTTGCAGGTAGAGGGCAGGGACCCAAACAACCTAATCACTTTTCCACTGCCTTCCCAGGCACATTGGCAGTGAGCTCAGTGAGCTGGGCAGGAAGGCAGCAGCCAGGTCTCTAAAAGGATCTCTATCCAACTTTGTCACAGTGCTGGCCCCAAAGTATTTATCTTTGCATTTACTTAGGTTGTTGGGAAAACAAAGGCAAATTGAAGGTTGTTTGCATTTGTAAAGCCGAGCAGAGCAGGATGCCGGCCTGAGGCAGAGTGAGAGTGAAGGATCCTCCAGGGGTTATTTCCCTAGAAATGTCTGAAAGGTCTTCTTGGGACTATGCAGACACTGCCAGCCCTCCTAGTCTCAGACCCTGAGCTGTAGGTCCCTCATGGGAGCAAGTGAAGGAGTTTCTGTCTTCTAGAGATGTGTAAAAGCTCAGTGCTATCTACCCACGGTGGCCTTTTCCCTCACCGGGTGACCAGGAAGAAATGGTCCCAGGCCCTCTCCCACCAGTAAATCAGATTCTTCCCCTAACTAATAAAATCCTTTGCCTTAACTTTAATCATCTCTTTCTCTCTCCCAAGTACATATAAACCTCAACAATACCCCTTTCTATACCACTCTGACCCCTAACAAACGATAATTTTTGAGTCAAGCATAGCGCACTGCTCATTCCTGTGTGTTTAAATACTAATTTTGCTTTGATGATGGCTAAACAATGTTCCTATAAACAAAATTGTACTGGAAGACAAATACAAAGACTCCATGTATTGGTTGTGTGGCTGTTCTCAAGCTGTGTAGCCGAGTAGTTGCAACACTTAGCAGCACACGTTTTCATTATTTCATCTCCAGCTTTCTAGTCCAGACAGAAAGATTTTCTCTGCGGATTCACTCCCCAGATTGTTGCAATGGCCAGAGCTGAGTCGATCCAAAGTCAGAAGCCAGAAACCTCCTCCAGGTATCCCATGTGGTGCAGCATCCAAAGATTTTGGACCATTCTTTACTGCTTTCTCAGGCCAAAAGCAGGGAACTAGGTGGGAAATGGAGCAGCTGGGACAGGATGTGGTGCCCACATGGGATTCTGGCATGTGCAAGTCAAGAATTTAGTCATTGAGCCATCTTGCCACCCCAGGGTTTGTTTTCATAAATGATGAATTATAGCAAAACTAAAAGATCAGGCACCTTTCTCTTTCTCTATGTTGTATTTGTCTAGGTTCCTGTAATGAACACCCTGATAGGTACTAGATTATGATTTAAGTAATTGTATCCTTGTCACTCATGTGGGAGAATCAGATTGGATTCTGGAGTTCTGGCTACGAAAAGGTTCAGTCCTTGCTGTTGAACGAAAACAGCAGGGAGAAGATGTGCCTTGCCCATTGCTCTGCTGTCATTGTTTCTCTCTGCTTGTTTTTCAACTGAATAAAATTTAATAAATTAAAATGGAGAAATATTAAGTTTTACGCACCTTTGAATGAATGCTAATAATGTGTGAGCACACTGCAAATTAAAATAAATAAAATTTCCTTCAATTTTGGTTTAACTGTTTTCTGCTATAAACATTTTGAATTTTTGTTAATTACATATTATCTCATATACATCTATAAAATGTATAATTTTTATGAAATAATAGTTTAGTTCCAAATAGTTTGAAGGGGCATGCGTTGTGATAAAGCAGGTTAAAACATCACTGAGGCTGTTATCCATATGAAGTCTCATATAAATCATGAGTTCCACTTCCAATCCACACATCTATTAATGCACCTAAGATCGCAGCAGAAGAAGGCCCAAGTCCTTGGACCCCTGAACTCGCGAGGAAGACATGAATAGAGTTTGTGGTCCTTCTTTTAGCCTGGCGAGCTCTGGCTGCTGCTGCAGCCACTTGGTGAATGATCCAGTGGATGGATGACCGCTCCTGTCTTCACCTCTCCCTCTTTCTGTAATTTGGCCTTCAAATAAAATATGCAAATCTATTTCTTTCTAGTTATACTGTGCTTTGACTTTTAATGTGATTATCTAATATTTTGACAATATCAAATTTAAAAAATTGAAACATAACAATACAAACTTTGCTTCTGCAGTTTATATATCATACTTAGCTACTTTAATGTAATTGAAAATATTTTCTACTCAATATTTAAAGTGCTATAAAAATCTAGTGCATTCTGTACATAGTAATTTGAATGTGAGTAGAATCCAAAAATATTTAAATGTAATGATCTAATTGCAATAAGACCAAAAGGAAAAATAACCAAGTGACCGAATGAAATATTGCCAAGTTCCAGATCAGAAGATAGGAAAGAAAGACACACATGATTAAGAAAGCAGCATTTGAGTTTGAAGGACAAGGCTCTGTGTCCCTCATGTTATTATGTCTAGAAGGGACTGCACTATTGCATGAGAAAAAGGACAACGAGAATGTCTAAGGCAGTCAGGAAAATGTAGTTTATATGCAGGGCTGGGGGAGTAGGGATAAAAGCAGCCTTTCTTAAGATGGAATTCAAACAAAAGCTCCAGGTATATGAGGCAGGATGCTCATCTGGGAGAAGCCACCCAGTCTCACTGGAGCCCCATAATCCAGTAACAGTTTTCAGTAATTTATTAGTAATACAATGAACAACCTCACAACGTAGCCAAAATAGGACCAAGTCACTGTAAATATGGATATAGAATTGTACGTAATGGAAATCCATGCAATCCTGTGTCTCAAGAGGGAGACTGTCTGGCCATGTCTAGCATTGAGAGATACTTTTAAGAGATAAGACAATTATCAGCATAAGTTATTGATTACCATTGCTGCAATAGTTTACAGAGAAATAGACAAAATTCTTACTGAAAACATTAAATTATCAAATTACTAGAGGAAAGCATACATGGAACACTGGAGGCATCGCTCTAGGCAAGCGTTTCTTTGATAAGGGCTCAGGACCATTAGCAATGAAGACAAGAACAGGTAAATGGTACTACAACAAGCCAATAAGCCTCCCCATGGCAAAGGAAACACTCAGTAAAGAACTATGCATCTGGCAGAGGATTAATTTGAGGAAATGTATAAAGAGATCAAGAAACTGCATGACAACATGGCAATCAATCCAGTTAAGAAATAGGCTGAGGATATGGCCAGGCATTTTTCAAAGAATGAAAAACAAATGGCCAATGGGCACAGGAACAGATGCTTAGGATCACCAGCCATTAAGAAAAACACAAAGAAGCACAATGAGATTTCAACTCTTCCGCTACTCCCACTAAAATGACTATCACTGGCCCCACTGCCACACAAATACCCACACCCACCTGCCCACCTATCCACACGCACACACACCGCAGTCCACTGTTGGTGTAAATGTAAACAAATATTCAGATATCTGAAAAGTAGTTCTGGTCCCATACTCTCCACTCCTGGGGAATTTGGAGCAAAACACAGTCAGAATAAAAAAGCAGTGTCTGTACCCCCAGCCCACATTTATAGTAGCTCAACTCACAATATCAGTAATTATGCATAGAATATGATTAGGGGATCTCACCAAGTCCTGTCACAAGATGAGGTCTGTGTATGTTCGCCTCCCAAGTGTCACTTGTTCAAGCCCAGAAAGGTGTGTTAATCATTGAACTAAATGATACTGAACTTGTTACATATTCAGGTGTTTGATTCGGCAGGAAACAACTAAACCGATATCTGTTGATTTTGATGATATCTGCGTCTCTGAAAAAAAGAAAACCTCACCATCCTGGTGAATAAGTTCTAAAACTTGCTTGCCTATAGAAACAAAAAAAACATGGATTGTGTCTCGTGGTATTTTAATTTAAAAAGTTAAAGATTATTATTTTGAAATACAAATGAAAAAAACAATGATATAAAATTGAAGCACAGGAAGAAAATGCCAGAGCAGAAGAAAAATACTGACAAATAAAGTGAGCTATGGAAAGTAAACCAGAGCTGAATTGTATTGAAGTATTCAATTTCAAAATTTAAATTGATGCAAATTAGCTTTAAATTATCTTTTTAAGAAATTTAACTTGTTTTCAGTGATTTGGAATACACAACATTGCAGGACAGAGAAGAGAGAGAAAGAGAGAGAGAGAGAGAAAGAGGCCTCCTTAACTGATTAGAAGAGGCTAGAATGGGCCAGGACAACGCTAAAAGATTGGAACACCTGTCAGCATCTCCAGGCTTCCCACATGGTGCAGGGACACAAACAGTTCCCCATAGCCTGCTGTTAATGGCCCGCAGAAACCTAAGAAGATGACCAAGTGTTTGGCTACTGTCAACCACGATGTGCATCTGGACAGAACACCTGGCTCCTGATTTTGGCCTGGTCCTGTGCTGGCCAATCAGGTGTTCTAAGAGGTGAATTAGCGGATGAATGATATCATTGTCTGTCTCTCTGTATAACTCTTTCAAGTAAGTAAGTCTTTCAATAAACAAAAACAAAGCCTATTGACTATCTTTTTCTTTATTTTTCCTATTTCTCACCTAGAATTAACTAGAAATTCTTAATCGCCACAGGAATCTTCAGCCTCGCATAACATCTTTTGATTTCACCATGTATTCATGTTTAGGTATGCCTGTAAATATGTATAAGTATGCATATATAGTATGAGGTACTGTATATATAATGTATATCTGTATATTAGCTAACATGTAATATATGAGATATTGCAATATATAATATCTGATTTGGTCTGCTCTTATCTGTTTACTTCTCACGTCCCGGTAAGCTCAACTGTCCCAACTGTGGATGTGGTAACAGTGAGTCACCACACAGAGCATCCTGAAGGGAGCCTTTGCAATCATCCAACCATAAGGAAGTTAGAAGCACATGCATCTGTATAATGAGAATTTCAGTCCACATTCTGAATTGAGTGTAATTAAAGCAAGATAAAATCACTTTCCCATTCTATACCTGATCATTTTAAATTCTGTCATCCTTATTTCTGAGTTTTGTTGTGCACTGGGCTTCAAAACATTTTTGAGGGATGTAACAGAACAGAAAATGAATGAAATCATCGTCTCCTTAGAGCTGTTGAATGTAACTTTTGCTCAACCTTGCTATAATCTCTTCTCCCACATTTTTTTTCAGTCATCCTGACCTTGATATATGGGCCAGTCTCTCTGTTAAGTGTGCAATATATATGTGAGTGATAAAAATGCATGATTCTGCAAAGAAAAATATTTTTTTCTCTTTCATCTTTTTTTATACAATGAAATTTTTAAGATACCAGGTACTCTATATATTCAAATACCTTTATTTGCAATTGATTTATTAGTTGCATGATCTTGGAAAAATTATGTTGTTCATCATTTCGATATTATGGAGAAACCTAGAATGTTATGAACTAAGGTGCTTTCCTTATCACGGATTATTGAGTCCTCTAGAGATCCATGTCCACCATTTTTCATTGCTTTGAGATCTGAGTCTCAGGACGATGTGTAATGCATAGTAAAATATTATCAGACTTTGATAAATAGTACCTACAGAAACTTAGGTAACAAAGGGATAGGCTAGACAGATTATAGGTTTCCCACTGGCCAAATTTATATATGTGAATGACTAAGCCAGAATTCTGGATATAAATATTAGCATTTTACTGGAAACTAATAATCTGTACTGGAAATGGTTCTAAAATGTGATAGAGTAAAAGTTGAATCAAAATGTTATCTAATGTCATTCTTGTATTGCAGCTTCCCCTTAGAATACTGTGAAGGGTGATCTCCAATAGCCTACAGAGACTATATAATTAGAAAGGATTTATAACATAAATCCTCTGCAGCATACCCCCCAGGAAGGTCAAGATGAGAGTAGGTGAAAGGATTTATTTAAACAGGGGTCTCACAAATCCCTGAGCAACTTTGTGGTTGCTCAACACTGTAGCCCAGCCTACCCATGGGTACTGCTAGTGCAGTGGGCTTTCAAATTCACTGTATCAGAGCGGGCTGAGTGACAGCAAACCCAAATGAATCATTCTGAAGAGGAATCAGTATAGTCTGACTCGCAAAGCACTTTCATTTTGCCTAGTTGAAAATAATAGCTTTGGAACACAAATAGCTAAATATTTCTATGAGACTCTTACTTGACATGCGTAAGTGAAAGGTTTCTTGGTTCAATGAACATACCTATGTGCCAAATCATCCTATTTGAATGTTGTGGTCCCTCAGTCAATCCCTGAGACTGAGCTGGAGCAGAGAGCTTCCATCCACTACTTCACTCACCAAATGACCCCAAGGCCAGAGCTGAGCCAGGAACCTGAAGTTTTTCCTAGTCTCTCCACTGCTTCTCCAGGCCACAAGCAGGGAGCTGGATGGAAGCTGAGTATCCAGGACCTGTACTGGTGCACATACGGAAATCTGACACTTTCAAGGTGAAGATTTAGTCTTTGAGCCATCGCGTCAGACAAAATGTGATGTAACACAAATACGTATTTATTTATTTTTATTTGAAATTCAGATATACAGAGAGGTGGAGAGATAGAAAGGGACATCTGTCTGCTGATTCACTCCCCAACTGGTTTCAATGGCCGGAACTGAGCTGATCCAAAACCAGGAACTAGGAGCCTCTTTCAGGTCTACCATAAGGTAGCTAGGTCCTAAGTCTCTGAGCCATCCTCAACTGCTTTCTCAGGCCACAGGCAGGGAGCTGGATGAAAGCAGGGCCACTGGGACATGAACTGGCCACCATATGAGATCCTGGCCTGCGCAAGGCAAAGGAGATAGGTGAGGACCTTAGCCACTAGGCCACCGCACTGGGCCCACGATGTTTACGTTGCTCATGCTCTTCCCATTCATTCACAGCCATCCTAATGCCATTTTTAAAGGATGACTACATTGGAGAAGGAGAAACAATCAGGTTTTGGGAAAATAATTGGGAGGTGGTGACTATAGAGTAAGATTAATTCCTGAAGAAGCAAAATGTCTTTGAAATCCTCAAATCAGAGCACAGTTAGAGATGAGCGCTGGAAGTTTGCTTGGTTCTGTTAAACGGATGGGTCAAGGATTCCTCAGCATCATCCCATGAACCATAGCTCTGAATGAATCATCAGTTATATTAAGGTAAGCGCTTTCAAACAGAAGAACTTAGATTTGCATCCCCAAACTGGCAATGTTTCCATACTGATTCCTTAAAACGAACAAACAACCAAACAAAAATAAAGGCTTCATGGTTTCTCCTGCAAACAAAAAACTAACAGAAGACACTGGAGGTGGAGGCTTTAAGACAGTGAATCAAAATCAATTGTCTCTTGCCAGAGAAATTATAGGTATTGGCCAAACATCACGTACTCGAAAGGTGTCGGTGTCATGAGTCCCCACCATCTACGTGTTCACTTATATAACCGGTGCAGAAGCAGATCATGAATATTGGTGGCTCATGACTTTTAAGTTTGTATTTATTTATTTGAAAGAGAGAGATGGAGGGAATTTTTTTTCATATTTCTGGAAGCAAATTATTAAATGTCATTAAATATGTATTTAAGTACAAGCAGTGACAAGCAGCTCAACCTGCAAGAGACTTAGAAAGAGACATGACTGAGAATTTGGGAACAAATCGTTTGAGCAATAAGTGGATTGAACTCTCAGATGGGTGTATTTTGCAAAGAAATATGCTCATATGTGTTACTGGCCCTTTGTAATCACCAGAAGAAATGTTTATTTTCTGTTCCTGTAGCCTTGAGCCCTGCTAGTACATGCTAGTATACAATTATTTTCAAGTTCTCAGATCATAAAAAAGTTGAGTCAAAGTATGGCTTAAAAAAAATGGTTTTATGGGTCTGGAGTGGTAGCATCTGCATGCACAACAATCGCATATGGGTGCCAGTTCAAATTCCCTGCAGCTCCGCTTTCCATTCAGCTCCCTAATTGTGGCCTGGAAAAGCAGTTGATACAACCCAAAGCCTTTACACTCTGCACACTCAGGGGAGACCCAGAGGAGGCTCTGGGATCCTGGCTTCAGACTAGCGCAGCTATGGCCTCTGTGGCCTCTTGGAGAGTGAATCAAAGGAAGGAAAAACTTCTCTGTCTCTCCTCCTCTCTGCATCTGACTTTCCAATAAAAATAAATAAAACTTAAAAAAAGCCCACTATGTTTCCATTTAAAATTAAAACAGAAGTTGAAAGATGTCTGGTACACTCTGAATGTTATTCATGACAGCAATGCAAGAGTTACAGACAGGAATTACTGCCTGAGTTTATAATCTCAAAAGCTGAAGTAGAGTTGGCATTGCTATCCTGGTTGCAGGTAACAAGTTATATGCCTTGTATACATTGTGTTTTACAGGGTGATATGGGGTGCTAACATATCCTTTGATTTAAGTCTGCAGAGAACTTTGATTTATCTATTTCAGTATAATGTAGCTTTTGCTCTAGGAATCAAAGTTGTGGTCACCTCATCAGGCAGAGAACCACTGGTAGCCTAGCTACTTTCAAAACACAAACATATATCAGGTTTCATTCGATACATTCGAAAAAAAAAAAAAGAAGAAGAAGGATACATTCGGAGAAACTTGCTGTTGGATAATTCTGTTATGTGAACATAATAGAATGCATGCATTCAAGATGATAGCAACCTGGGAGACCATTGCCATATATGTGGTCAATTGTGGATCAAAAATTCTGAGTAGCTCACTTGTAAGAACAGAATGACTAGTGGGGAAAAGGTAATTATTACTATCAAAAATCTGAGAACAGTTGCAGAAAAAAAATCAATAATTATGTCTATCTCATTTTATGTCTATCTCATTTGCTAGAGGATATTACATGCAAAAAAAAAAAATTCCATTGTCCTTCCTCTACCGACTCCAACAAAAGACAATAGTAGCAATTAACTATTATATTTATGCATGTTATACTTAATGTGATTCAGCCAGAAAAAAGGAGCAACAGTCAAATGCAGAAAAATGATCAGGTGCCTTGTCTTAGGGAAAGTGTAAGTTTGCTCTCAGGCTATGTGGAATACTTAGTTCCCTTCATGCCTTTAATTTGCAAATCAGATAAGTTCTTAACAGTCTTGCTTGATACTGAATTTATATGAGTTGTGTCATGGTTGCTTTTTTTTTTTTCAATTCACTTTGCTCTACTAAGCTATGTTTCTGTAAGGGTCAGCATGAAATCAGGAAAAAAAAAGGGGGGGGGCCTCAAAAATTTTGTTTCATCCATCAGCCACATTTAGAGGCAATAAAATCACTGCAAAAATTTCATATAAACATGGTGCTTCTCTAATGAATTATGGCTGACACACAGGCATAACAAGTTCTGAGCCTTAAATAGCTTATGGGAAAATAAATGGCCATAAGAGGATAGTAGAAAATTCAGATACAGAAAGGTTTCATAAAGAAATTACTCATGAGATTAAAACATTATCTTCAAATTGTCGAGAAATAGATTAGAAATTTATGATCTTAAAATAATTAGGCAGATATCATGGAACTAATATAAAATTTGATTTGTGTATCATGGTGTATAAATAACTCTAAATTTTTAATGAAAGCATGCACATAATAAACATGATTTCTATGCTAACATAATTAATAACAAAAAAGCTTTCTAATTGTGCTAAAAACAGAATTTTTGAAAGATTATGAAAGTGCATAATTAAATTCATGTACTCGTTATATACAGCTAATGATCCACATGAATGTGGGTAATTATAAATTGTCTCTGATGTGAAATGTGGTTAATAAAGCACTCAACACATAATATGCTACAACTACGAAATAAGACAGTTACTGTGAAGTGCTTGTGAGCAAAGAGCAAAGCCAAAGAAAGAACAGATACATATTACTATAGGTATTACTCATTATTATTGATGACAATATTTGCATTGGTATTTACAAATACCAATATTATATTAGCATAACTGCATTTTCAGCATTATCTGAAACACTTAGGAACACTAGTGTTTTGAATTTCAGAATTGTTTTATCTTGAAAATGAGACTCAAATATATATTCAAGTTTCAGTTTTGTGTTAACCATTTGTATCCATTACCAAAAGATAATTTTATACGACATTTAGTACTTCTGCATCCCCACTGTGACTCCTAACATTGAGGTCAGGTGTGACATTTTCACCTCCAGCATCAATTTGTCATAAGTTTTAGGTTTTGTTAAGGTATGAATCTTGAGTTTCATGATCAGGTTTGTTCAGAATGTGGGGAGACTTCAGACATTTTAAGTATAAGGAAATTGGTGACTAAGACTTGAATGTTTGAATGAAACAAAATCTGGCTCTGAAATCATGACAGAAATATAGACACGTTTTTGCTTTGGAAATGGCTGTAATGGGACAGCTTGTCACATAATATTTTAATGATGTTAAACAATCTGTGATGACATTTTAAAAGACACAGGTACCGGTTTGTTTTATAGGAAGTAGCTAAAGTCATTTGGAAGATCCATTTTTTAAAAGAAGTAATATTCTCTGTTATATCACTCCATTGAAGCAAAGTTATAAAATCACTTCTTTAAGAATTTTAACCGCACAAAAGAAATCAAGTATTATTTTATTATTATAAATTATGGAGTTTTTATACCTGTGAACAAAACAAGTTATTATGACTTAAATTTTTTCTAACCTGATGACATCAAAGGAATTTGAAATTCCAGTTGTTTCCTTTACAATTTTTAATGAATGTATACTGCTGCTAATTTCACATGAAGCTCTCAACTCTACCATTAAAAAGTTGCATTAAAGGCCAACACATGATGCTTTGTTATGAATGATGCTTGTAAACCTGTGTCTTATTTCTACAAACCAAGTCTATCATTAAAGGAAAGAAAAAGTGTTTCTTAAAGTTAAGTCAAGAGGTAAGTCTACTTGTGAAATAAAGGAATATGTAAAAACAAAAACGAGAAAAAATACTATACGTCAAAATTGCTGCCTGGATAAGTGCAAGCCTTTCCAATTTAAATAAAGCACTGATTAAAATACTGCATATATGGTTATTTTAATCTAGGCAAATTTATTCTTTGAATTGTATGTTTCACAATTTCTTTTAACTTAATTCATATATTTGGAAGGTAGGAGCAAGAAAATCAATTTAGATCTCCTATTTGGGTGACAAGGACACAATGACTAAAATCATCAACTGCTTCCTATCAGAAGGCACAGCAGAAGGAAACTGCAAATTCCACCAGGGGGTACATGTGTCTGAAAGTAGCGTCTTAACCACAGATTCAAGTATCCATCCTGTGCCCTCTGTGTGTGTACTTTTATTTTTTTTAAAATAACCATATGTTTTATTCAACTGAACCCCTGTAATATATCATTTATTTATTTATTTGGTTGTACATGACCATGTTCAGAAACTAACATTTATATACAATGCAATAATATATTTGTCTTTGACAGGAATCTATGTTAGTCAATTTCTTCCTGGAGCAATATGAAACAGGAGCTGCAGACATATAAGAGATTATAATTTCCAAGACAAACAGGCAGTATCTCATGACTGTGCTAATGATTTAATGTAATAAACCTCAATCCATGGTTTGTTACTACTGTGAAAGCTTTGTGAAATAGAAAATGTACAATAACTGAATATTCTTATTTAAAACTTGGGCTATGCATCCAATGTTTAGTCTGCTGGTTTAGAGGCTGCTGGGAGGTCTACATCTCCTATTGGAGGGCCAAGTTCAAGTCTACTTCCAGCCCAGTTTCCTGCTAATGTGTGTGTACTTTTAAATGATACACATGAGTCTCTATTCTTAACATTAGTTCATTGGGACACAAATTGTTTTTATAGAACAAACAATTCTAACCAGAATACACTATTTTAAATAATAATGAGCATGACAGTCCTACTTGCTGTATCACTTTGCCCTTTTCTCTCAATTTATTAAGTTTAAATCTATGATTCAGAATCAACTGATGTGGTTCAAGAGTCAGGTATAACAACTCTACCTCTTTGAGATAGTTTAAAATATGATTGAAGGTTTTTTCCAAGACAAGCATAAATGGCTGTTTCATAGTCTCATTATATGCAAAGGCATTTCAAGTACTTAATATGATATAAAACTAAAAATCAGCTACAAAATTTTGAAATCTATGCATACTGCATTTCTAACACATTTTCCATGAACTGTTTGAAGATCACTTCTGTTCACAAATTTTGAAATTTCCGTATTAAATATTTTCCTTTAATTTTATTTTACCAACAGCTGCATGAAATAGTCCCAAATATACAAAAAGCAATACAGGTCATAAAATAATAATAACTTATTTTCTTTTATCAATTAAAAGCTATCCTAAAACAGATCTTAAAAAAATATTTAAATTCCCACGTTCTAATCACCACCATGTATTGGAACAATTTCTGTGACCAGCATTGTGGTCTCCATGCCAGTTCTCCCTCTGCTGTGCCAGCATCCCATATCGATGCCTGCTCAAGTACCAGCTGCTCTACTTCTGATACACCCCTATGCTTATGGCATGGAAACACAGCAGATAATGGACCATGATCTTAATCCCCTGTACCTGTGTGGTAGATCTGCAAGAAGTTCCTCTTTCCCTAGAACTGGCCCATCTCTCTTCACTGCAGCCAACTAAGGATTGAACCAATGGATGGAAAATCTCTCACTCTGACTTTCAAATAAAATAAATAAATATTTTTACAGGATAGTTTTTATCTTAACTCTCCATGAGAGAATACTGAAAAATGTCCAAGTCTATTCAGAACAAAGCTTAAATACTTCACTGCTTACCAACTCAAGTCAGTGTTTTTATGACTCTTCTGTAGAAAATATGAGTCATGTATTGTTACCTCCCTTTAAAAATATTTATCTATTTTTAATGTAGAGAGAAGGAGGTATGGTAGAAACATTTTCTGTCTATTGGTTCACACTCTACATGGCCAAAATGGACAGAACTGAGCTGATCCAAAGCCAAGAGCCAGGAGCTTTTTCCAGTTCTCCCACACAGGTGTAGGATCCATTGGGTCATCTTAAATTACTGCCTTCCTACACAGCAAGCAGGGAGTGGGATGGGAAGTAGAGCAGCCAGTAAGTGTACCAGCATCCATATGAAATCCCTTCACATGCAAGGTGAGGATTTAGACACTGAGTCATTGTGCCTGGCCCCAAATTGTTGCTTCTTAATGCTACATCTTTACAATCTGTCTCTGCAATGTAGATGAGATTTTAAAAATATTGTTTTTAATTCCATTCACTGGAGCCAGGCTTATTTCATCCTCTATCTCAGTTTTGAGATCATGGATTTCCTGTTTGAAATTATTCATAGGAATTATTCATAGGATTCATAGAGGAATTCCCTCTCAACACTTTTTTAAAAGATTTATTTATCTTTTTTTTTTTTTAAATTGGAAATTCGCAGAGAGGAGGAGTGACAGAGAGCAAAATCTTCTGGCCAATGCTCCACTACCCAATTGGCTGCAACGGCTGGAATTGAACTGATCCAAAACTAGGAGCCAGGAGCTTATACCTGGTCTCCTGCGAGGATGTAGGGTCCCAAAGCTTTGGGCTGATCTTGAATGCTTTCCCAGGCCACAAGCAGGGAGCTGGATGGGAAGTGAGGTGGCAGGGTCCGAACCAGTCCCCACTTAGAATCCTGGCGCATGCAAGTTGAGGATTTTAGTCACTAGGATAATGTACTGGGCTCTCAACTTTTCTTTTAAACTAATTATGAAATTAGAAACATGTGAGCATTCCCATTTACACAAATAATTTTCATTTTTTATCGTTATCACCATATGAAGAATGTGCTTTTGCACTTCATTTCTCAAAAAGATAAAAAAGCATAGAGAAAAAAATTTGTCTACACGGTGGAATAGAGTGATTATGATTACACAAGCAATTACATTCAAGCATCTACAACCTCTCATTCTGTACTTTAATCCCTTTCCAATCTGTAAAGATCACAGAGTTTAAATATATTTAACTATTTTAAAAATATATTTTAATTTCTTTTTTATTATGTTTGCATAGTTAAGAAGGACAAATGTCCATGTGGGCCACTGATAAGGGTGGAAAGAATCAGAACTGGGCTTCCTCAGTAATTATTATTTTTGCTAACACTTAAGTATACATAAATAAACCTATTTTTTTGTATTTTTTTTATTTATTTGAAAGGCAGAATGAGAGAGAGATGGAGAGACACACAGGGAGATTTTCCACCCTCTTGTTCACTCCCCAGATTGCTACATCAGCCAGGATTCAAGAACTTCTTCCAGATTCCCAAAGTATGTGGATCACCACTGAACGATTTTCCAGGAGTAGTTAAGGGGATCTAGATCAGAAGGGAGACAGCCAAGACTCAGATCAGCTCCCATAAGGGATTCCAGTGATGCATACAATGGCTTAACTGACTAGATCACGATCTCTCTCTCTCTCTCTCTCTCTCTCTCTCTCTCTCTCTCTCTCTCACACACACACACACGGAATGGATCTTCTGTCCATTCTCCAAGTGGCTGCAGTGGCTAGAGCTGAGCTGATCTGAAGCCAGGAGTTTCTTCCAAGTCTCCCACGCAGGTGCAGGATTCCAAGGCTTTGGGCTGTCCTCGACTGCTTTCCCAGGCCACAAGCCGGGAGCTGGATGGGAAGCGGGACTGCCAAGATATTAACTGGCACCCAAATGGGATCCTGCCAGACCAGGTGTTCCTTGGCAGACACTCGATACAATGGTATGGGAAGAGGAGGTGAGGACACTGGCGATGGTGGCATCTCGCATGTTGAAGGGCAGCATGGTGTACAACACGAAGATGATGAAGAGGAAGAAAGACACCTGGTCCCAGGGGAGACGGTGCCACCACAGCACATGCACAGGAACCCCATGGCCTCGAGGCAGATCCAGATCACCAGGGAAAAGAGCCTCAGCGGCTTCTTTAACACGACCTCCGCACACACCAGGATGAAAACGGCAAAGAAAATGGCCCGGCCTTGGGCACTGTGATTAAAAATGCGACATGGTCTTTCACTTCCATCCTGAGCGCGAAGAAGGCAGCGAGCAGGGCAAGGCAGTTACCCATCACGATGAGCAGTAGCATGATGAGCACTCATACTAATTAAAAGTGCAAAAATACAGTGAGCCTCCATTGAGGCAGGTAGTCAAATTACCATGCAGTGTGATGCCTGTGTGATTCAGTTTGTAATGTCATACCATGTTAGGATTCTGTTTGAATTGCATAACTAATGGATTAATATATAGTCTGTATTGCAGAAGGACATGCAGATTAAAGGACAACACGCAGGGGTAAGTCACAGGTGGCAATAATTTACCCATCACACAACATTAAGGCATTGAGGCAGACCACATTTAAGACGATTGAGTCTTTTCCACAGTCTGTCCAATCCATCCCGCTTGACTAGGCAAGTAGAACAACATTTTCCCACTGATTGGGCTGTTAGTATAGTTTGAATAGTGTATAGATTCTGGTAATAAAAGCCATTTTAGCCACACTTCTCTAGTTGCTGATTTGGTGTGTCATCCTCACTCTGTAAACAGTGTGATATGTATGGCCCACCCAGTCATAACCCTTTCATACAGGAAGTGAGTACCTTGAGTGATATCTTAACTTTTGTAACAGCATCTCTATTTTAAGTAATTTCTAAGATGATGCTATTTTATTATCTATTTTCCAAATGTATATCTCATTTTCCACAATTTGCTTTGATTATGTCACACAATAAGCAGAAGCAGTATGAGTCAAGATTTATATATAGTCATCAAATGTGTGAGAAACAGAAGGTTTTCCTGATTTGTTTCCAGATGTTTTATGTCGCATGAAAAGCAATCTATAATGCTTGCTAAATAAAGCGTATCTGTTTGGATATAATCACTTCTCCTAGAAAATATTTTCTTCAATGTTAAAAATATAAACAAACTAGAAGACTGAAACAACTGCGGGTCTTCATTTCAGTTCACAAACCTTAAGCTAACAATAGTAGAATGGTTTTTATTCATTTAAATTAAAAACAAATATAACTTAATTGAAAATATACTGTATAACATATACGATCTTGTATTGTAACCTATATCATTTTATTTCACATATACAATGCAAACCATTTTTTATTTGTCAGTTTCTGTTTTTCTCAATGGTTTCAAGTAAAAGCCTTTTTTTTAAAAAGTATCTTTTGACATATTTAACAGGGAGATTCAAGAACATTTGCTTATTTATTTTTACACTCATCAGAAAATGTAAAGTAACCTTTTAAAGATTTCTAGATTTTAAGCAAATGTCAATTTGCACTTTAGGAAAATGTAGAAAAATCTGGTTACAATATGAGATAAAGGAACTAAGAGACTGATGACTTAACATGTTCTGAATTGCTAATGCTTATGATCAGCCTTTTGAATTTATTCTGACCTCAGCTATCACAGACCAGTCCTTCTTATTAACATCGCTGTCCCAATCTTAGTTTGTTATTTACCTGCAACTATCTGACTAGCTCCTCACAATTGCCCAGTTACAAATCCTTAGTCATTCTCTAAGTGCCCCTCATCTACAACTTCCTGCCCTGAGAAACAAAGTGGATTAGCTTGAGAAGAACTTTCAACTTTTCTTCATTATGATCCTACTGTATCTTTGAAAAAAATCTCTAAACTGCAACCCAGGAGCGGGTGCCCGGGCAGAGTTACACTTGTATCTGAGAAAATTAGCTGTATGTGTAATGCTTGTTTCAGAAGCAGTAATCTCTATTTTTGAGTTTCTTCTTTGTAGGCAGACAATTTGCCTTACAAGTGGGCTATAACGAAGGCAACTGTGAACAGATCCTCTTGGCTGTGCCTGTGAAGGTGCTTGCATTGAGTGAGGGAGAGCTGGATGCAGGCAATGCCTAGCTTACCAGCTACTCTGGCCTTTATTTTAGTCCCTGCAAGATGGAGTTCAAAAGATGAGACACCAGCACTGTTTGTCTCTTAGAGAGGGTCTGCAATTTTTGACAGGATCTGTAAGGAGTGATCTTTTATAATTTGCCACCTGTTCATGTTATATCTTTATCATATTGAAGTAGACAGATTGGGTTATGGCATGACAAGCTTTAGACTTTCCTCTGCTCTTGTTGGAATGTAGTAGTTTTATTCAATCGATACATTCTCATTGGAAGTATATTCCTGACTACACTTGCCAAAGAATCCAAGTGGCTGTTAATTGATTTTTTAGCACATTTTTCCAATTTTCCTGACTTATCCTAGTTTTGCTAGTAGTATACATAAAAGACCTCAATAACAATTCTAAAAGAGCTATTATATGCAACTTCAACTCTTTTTATATGAGGCCAACATCACCATAATGTCATCATGTTAATATGAAAACCAGTCAGAGACACAAGAGAAAAAAGGAAGCTATAGACATCAACATTGATGAACATCAACATTAAAATCTTCAAAAAATACTAGCCAACAGAATAAAACAATACATCAGACAGATCATTCACCTGAACTGGGCATACAAAAAAGATTCAATAACAGACTGCTAGAACTTAGAGTTTGGTAAGGTGGCAGGGTACAAAATAAATGAACACAAATTAATGACCACAGTATGCATGAAAACTGCAAGGCTGAACAAAGAATTAATCAGTATGCTACCTTTCAAAATAACAGGGAAGATACTGAAATACCTTGGGATGAACCAAAGCAAAAGCATGGAATACCTCTAAGGAAAATTACAAAACAGGGAAGAAAGTTTTCTTCAACAAATGCTGTTAAGACAACAGGATAGCATCTGCAGAAGTAAGAAACAAGACCCTCATTTGCCATACACTAAGATCAAGTCTAAACGGATGAAAGATATAAACCTACACTTGTATTCATTGCAGCACAGTCCACAATCACAAAACCAGGGAAACAGCATAGATGTCCACTGAAGGAGGACTGTATAAAGAAACTGTGGAACCTCTACTCTGGAATACTACTCAGTTATTAAAAATGAATGAAAGTCTATCATTGGCATCCACATAGGCACAACTGGAGGCCATTGTGTGAAATGAGCAAATCCCAAAAGGAAAAATATCACATATTCGCTCTAAGATAACACAGCTTCCATAAACAATACAAAAGAAACCAAAAAAAGAATAAAGGTGGCTAACCACACACATGTAAACTCATAATTGAAGGATGTAGTAGAAAATAGAGTACCAGGAATCAAAGAAAATCGAAAGAATGCATCTCTACTATGGAATAAAAGTAGATTTCCAATGAAACTTCTCAATCTATCTAGACAACAAAAAATTAGACTTTCCACTATTGCCTATACCAACATGACCCATGCAAAGAGCAAAAAATGAGGTCATTTATTTTTCATCTCTAATTCTGTTAAAGTGCTCTTTGTTAACGTCGCTAAAAGTTAGTTTTGCTCATCTTCTTAATAAAATACCTCATTCTTGTTTCAATTAGTAGTTTTTCAGTTTGAAATCCATGTATTTTTGCTGTGAATTTTACCTTTTTGTTTTTCCTGTTCATTCTTTTTCTTTTAAAATAAATGCTTGACATGCAATTGTAGATCATTTATAAGAGATATTCTGATAAGCATCGAATGTTATAAATGTCCCATTCAATTCTGCTTCTCCTACATCTCATGGGTTTTGGTATTTTTGTTTTTATTGTCCTTTCTTCAAAAAGTCCTATTTTTTTCCCTTATTAATTGCTCCAGGGACATGTAGATCATACAGTAGCATCAGTTGCTTCAAGTTCTTTTTATTATTATTATTATTTTCATTTCTTCAGTGACACATTGGTCATTCAGTAGCATGTTGTTTAATTTCATGTTGTAAATTTTCTATTTTCTATCCTGTTTTCAACTTTGTCTTATGGTTTCATATTTAAAGGCCTGCATAGTAACTGTAAGAAAGGCTGTTATATCCAGATGTGAGGATACAGTGCAGCATGCAACTCTACTTCTACATTAAATATGGATTTCCAATGAAACTCTTAAAGATACACTGAAATGGAATACTGAATTCTGCTATTATCCATACCTACGATGTCAGAATGCACTTAAATGCTGGAGTTATGAATTATGAATATTCGTGAAGGCGTATGCATTGTGATAAATAGAAAGGAAGTCAGTGTGGATGAGACAAAGGAAGGGAAAATCTCAGAGTCTATGGGATTATATCATAAAATAAAAATAAACAAATACACAAATAAATAAGAAAAAAGAAAATCTAATATTAGATCTCTAATATGACCCATCTAGCTATCTTCTGGGAATACTTCCAAAGAAAATAAAATATTCATATGAAATAAAGGCCTACTTTCATGTTCATTAACAAAGATACTTATTGTTGAATAAAAAAAAGTTTTAGGTACACAGTGTAATATTGTTTTGTGATTAAAAAGCAATAGAATTCTGGTATTTGCAGAAATTACCTTAAGTATAATATACACCAAACATAAGAACACAATATTGCATGCTCTGTTTCATAATTTGAAATAGTGATTTCTAGAATTTGGGAAAGTTGTGGTGAGTGTTTGACTAATCAGTGAAAGGAATAGAGTCTTTCGCGTCACAGAATGGGGAAATGACAAAATTGACAATGATGTATTAAATTTGTATATGTAACTGGAAAAGATGAACTATTAGATATCAGACACAGAGAAAGGAAAGGCTAATTGCTATTTTATTCATCTTTGTATATGTATTGAAATATGAACTCCATCTCATAAAAATTGTACACACACGAAGATGAGTATTTCACCTGGTGGTTAAAGCACTCACATTTCATCGTAAGGTATTTGGGTTTGAAATCCAGCTCAGCTGGGCCTTGTCACCCAAGTTGTAGACCAGGATTGCTGCCTGATGCTTAACTTCGGTTTGACTCACCCACAGCTACTGCAGACATTTAGGAATGGAACAGAGGACAGACTCCCTCTCTATCACTCTTAAACTGTGTTTCATAACAGATTTCAGTAAAATGTACAAATGTCACATGTTTATCCATTAAAAAAATAAGGTTCCACATTTCGCCTAAAGCTTATTATATCTGTGTCTCACAATGAGATATCCAACTTCCTGCTAATGAAGACCCTCAGTCTATCAATGATGGCTCATGATATTAATTTTTGTGGATATATAGGAGATATGGAATGAGTGCCCACTTCCTCAGTTTGATCTTAGCCCAATGCTGCAATTGCAGTTTTTGGAAAATTAACGAATGGATGAGAGCTAGTTTTCTCTCTCTTTCAGTATCTCTCAAATAAAAATCACAAAAATTAAAAACATACCTGAAGAAAGATTGAATTATTTTTAAGATTTATTTATTTTTATTTGAAAGATTTACACAAATAAGTGGAGATAGAAAGAGAGATCTTCCAGTCACTTGCTCACTCCCCAAAAAGCCTCAATGCAGAGAATTGAACCAATCCGACCTCAAGAGCCTTTTCTGGGTCTCCCAAGTGGGCTTAAGGACTAGAACTATGCTTTGCTGTTTCCCCAGACAATAAACAGGGAGCTGGATCAGAAATTGAGTAGCTGGAACAGAAACCACCATCCTTATGGGATTCCAGTGCTGCAAGTTGAGGTATTAACTTATGAGCCACCATGCTGGCCCCAGAGTTTGACATTTTTATTCATTCAGAACGCATAAAATAAATCCCGGATAGAAATAGATTAGATGCTTAAGCTTAGAGAGTAGAGTCATTTTGTGAACTGATAGCAGTAAGACAGCATAAGATGCATGGCCCCTCCCCCAGAAGACACTGGAAGAATCGAAAATTCTCATTAACATTGTATTTTTAAGAAAAAATATCAGTATCAATGGGCTGAATCTGAATATTTATAGCAAATGGTTAGTCAAATAGTAACACTATCCTTGAGGGTGAAGCAAAAATTCTCAAAAATAATTATGTAATTTGTCACATCTATTTTGACACTAACTTGTGTGGGGAGCAATCGCATTTCTTCTGACAAGAATTTAACAACTTCATATAGAAGCCTATGAGAAAAAGAACAAATAAAATGCCAGTTTATTTGCTGGGCTGTCACTGTTTTCTTTCCTTAACGTGGCTCTTGACAGCCAAAATTGAAATGACGCTGCTTCCTCAGCACTTGCTGTTTGGTAGATACAGCATGTCAGTGGCAGAGATTCTGTGACAGGTTAGAAGATCATGGTGAGGGAAATAGGAAGGTATAAAAACATCAGAAGCCAAGGCCCCTTCTTTAATGTCTGGAAAATTGAGAACAGCGTGGCCAGGATTGAGCATCTCCCCTCAGTGCTGCAATGCAATCTAAAAATCACTCCAAGTGGCAACTGCATCTGCTAGGAGGAGAGCATTCCTAAAGCATGTTGGCATTTGAACGTATAGTATGCTAGGGAAATGCTGATGATCATTTTATTGAAAATTGACTGCACCAAAGGAACAAAATAACCAAGGTGAACTCATCAGAGGAATGAGTGATTCTAGCATTTCATGACATGGACTAGACATATAATCTTTTCATTTTTACTTTACTCAGAGAGGAAAATACATTCTTTCAGTATCATATAATTTATGTGAAAAACACTTTGCAAATTTGGGAGGTTTTCTGGTAAAATCTTTGTTAGCTTTTGATTAAAGACATGATAAAAATAAAGTAGGCGAGAGTGGTAGAATCTGACTATATATTTGTTCACTGGGAAGATGGAAAATCTTGTTAGGGAAAGCAATAGAAAACTTGTCTTCTAACCCACTTTATCAGTTCTTAGCTGACACAGGTACAAACATAACTTCAAAGTGATAGAATGGAAATAGAAAGAAGTAGAATTGGAAAGATAGTAACAGAAGCTAAGATGAAATATATGCCACGAAATCTCTGTCCCTGATTCTATTTAGGACAGAAGATGAAATTTTGTTTTTCTTTTTGGTCATAGAACACAGGAACTCACACAACATCAGTTCTGACGATAAATTAGAGGGACTCTTCAGCTCCTTTTGTAAGTTGCTTAGTTTTCTTAGTTTCTTGACTGATACTTTATATATACATTGATGTGATTACATGCATATTTTTAAAATAAATATTTTTAATTTCAGGTAGAATTTTTATTAATAAAAATGGGTTGTACCCATAAATATAACAACAGCACCAAGCTAACACCTAATATTACACCATGTATATTGTTTAAACTCATTAAGCTCTAACTTTCCATGTTTATGTATTTATTACAATTTTTTTTTTGTTATAAAGAAAGTAATGATGGGAAGAGGCAAAGGAAACCCAGAGCCTATGAAAATGTATCATGAAATAGTAATACATGTAAAAAAGACATTCATTTGTTTTGGAATACATATTTACAGGGAGAAAAGAGGAGATACAAGTGGAGGTAGAAGTATCTTCCACCCTTACCCCCACTGTATACAACAGCCAGGAGTAAGTAAGTCTCCCCAACATTTGACAGCGGCCCAAACACCTGGGCCATTTCCTCCCGCCTTTCCCAGGTCATTAGGAGGGACCTGAATTGGAAGTGGAGTAGCTTGGATATGAAATTGCAACCATTTGTATTGTCAGCATCAAAGACTTTGGCTTAGCCTGATAAGCCACAATTCCAGCATCAATTTTATCAATACAAAGTTTTTATACTAGCATTTAGTCAAAGGAAAACTTTATAATTCAGCTTAGATATGAAAGTCAACATTGAAATTAATTATTATATAGAAAACATAATTGAAGCCTAGCTTTTGAGGACTGTATTTTTTATATTTCTTTAGTAAGTCATACTAGAAAACAAAAACTTCAGGAAAAAGTGCTACTTTTCTTTAAGTTAGTGCTATAATCTGTTATTAACTAATTGTTTTTTTTCTATCTTCTACAACTTGCTATACAATTGGCTCACAGAATTATATTATTATTATTGCTATTATTATTTATGATTGTTGATAGAAACAATATTGTAACAAAGGAGAATAGAATCCATGATAGAAATTATTGCCTGAAGCTGATAAATGGTCAAAACTAAATGGTGAAGAAACCCCATCTCAAGAATTGAGAATTCAAATCTTTAGAGAAACTTGTTCAGATTTCTTAGGAGAATATTAGTAGAAAATACAGGGATATATGGATACTTAATGACAGATAGAAATAGGTAATTTTGTTTCTACTTTCTTGAAAGAAAGAGCAAAGGAGGAAGTACACTATAAGATTGATGAAAATAAAAAAGAGATGGAAATAAATGAATAAGAGCTACAAAAAATACTTAGACATGGAATGACATAGCACATCAAGCTGCCACTTGAGACACTGGCATCTCACATGTGAGACAATTTGAATCTCAGCTACTTTCATTTTAATCAATTTGTGTAGTAAGTTATCTGGGGAAACAGAACAAAGCAAAACAAAACAAACAAAAATAGCCAAAGAAACAAACAAATACAAAATAGATAACCCCAGTACTGGGTACCTGCACACAATGGGAGATGCAGATGAAGCTTTGGCTCCTGGCTTTGGACAGTCCAACCCTGGCAGTTGTATCCATTTGCAGAGTGAACTAGCATATAGAAGATAATGCTCTCTCTCTCTCTTCTTCCCTCTCTTTTTCTCCTTCCTCTCCCTCCATCTCTCTTGCTATTCTTCTCCCTATAAAGCTGCCTTTCAGATAAACAAAAGAAACACTAATTTTTAAAGGAAACTTAAAGATGTACAGCACCTATTTAATTTCTAAACTTTTGAGAAATGTTATTAACTATGACTTAACAGTCTTTTACAAGTAACTATGGAAAACTATGTATTATGTATAAAATGTAACTATGAATTAGGTATATAAATATATGTGTGTAGCTATAGATAGATACAGATAAAGACACATGTATTGGTATTGGTGGTCTCCTATGTGTTCTCACTTTTTCATTAATGGAATAGTGACTACTAATCATGTAATAGAAATTTAGGAAGCATTAACTCCTTGTTTTCAGATAATTAATTATTCTGAAAGTCTGAGAAGGAGAGGCAGAGGGACAGTGAGAGGGAGAGAGGAATACAAATTTTCTGCACTCTGGCTTAACTACTAATTGGCTGCGATAGCAGGGTGAAATCAGCTTGAATCCAGAAATCAGAAACTCCATCCCGATCTTTCATGTGAGTGGCAGGAAATGCAGAACCTGATTTGTCATCTGCTGTTTTCCAACATATTAACATGGAGCTAGTCTGAAAACAGTGCTGTTAGGACTAAAACCAACACTCTGCTCTGGGTTGATGCCTTAATCTGCTTTCCCACACTATCATTCCCCAAGATGAATTTAGTATTGAAACTGTCCAGAACAGCTCCTTTATTGCATGCTACTTGAAAGAGAACCAAGAAAACTGAAAACAATCTGAATATAGCGCTTTTAAAAATATTCAAATTGAGATATTGTGGCATGTGGTTCATGCTTCATAGAGAATATCAAAGATGTGTTGCAGTCTGCATCTCTATTCCCAAATGAAAGAATTCCCAATGCAACTAGTAAACACATTCTGACAGTATAATATTAAACTCTCTACCATTCCCCATATGGAAAATGCCATGATGCACTTAGATAGTAGAATGTTAAACCTGTATCTGTTTATAAAATACTATGCTACTGTGATAATATGGTGGCAGGGAGGGAAAAGTGAGAGGGAAAAATGGAGGGAAGGAGGGAAGAAAAGGGGAGAATCCTTATGCCTACAAAGCTGTGTCATGGAAAATAATAAAATCAGTAAAAATAATTTAAAAAATAAGAATTTAAATATGTAAAACATTTAAAATTTAAAAATAACAAAAAGAGTAAAGACAAAGCTTTGCACTAGAGCTCAGTCTTAATATCTAATCGTTAGCATATTAAAATATATATGCATATAAAATTCTGTTTTAATGAAAAAATTCTCTTTACTAGAGAAGTAGTAATATGTATGAAAGATAAAGAAAAATGTTGTCTTCATATAGAAGGTTTGTTTTTGTTGGAATATGCTTGGCCACCCGCACATGTGTTTGTTTTTATTATTAATTATTATTTCCAGTGATGTGGTTTTGTAGGCTGAGGGAGCATGTGTTTGCAATTCCCTGTGTGTGGCATCGTGATTTTCAGGAGGCTGTATTCCAATAAGAACAGCTGGTGAAATTAAGGTTACCATCCTAAATTTCAATTAGAAGCCATCAGTGTAAAACTATTTTCAGGATCATTTACTTGGCTACGGAATAACCTTCTTTTAAAGGCAATCTACATTTTCTAATGTTCAAATTATGGAAGGATTTCAACACAGTTCTCAAAAGTGCATTCGTGTAGGATGCATAAAAGGCACATAGATGTTTTTAAAATTATTTTATAATTTTATCTGTATGATTTTTGGTATTACACATTTTGATGGGGCAGTGGGCATTTTGGCCCAATAATTAAGATAGCCATACTCTGCATGGGAGTGTCTGAGTTCAGTTGCTGGCTTCAGCTCCACACTCTGGCTTCCCACAAGTCCAAACCCTGGGCAAGCTAGGCGGTGGTTCAAGAAGTTTAGTCACCACTACCAATGTGGGAAACTCGGGTTGCATTCTTAACTCCAGTGTGTTCTTTCCTTGCATTAGGGGACTGAACTGGTAGATATGAGCATTGTATATCTCTTCTTCTTTCCCTCTCTTTCCTCTAAAATACCAAATTATAAAAATGTGAAAAGGAAGGGTCTGTGTCGTGGAGCTTTAGGCAATGATTGCCTAATGTGAGTGCATAGTTACTGAGCCTGGGCTTCTCAGTGTTACCTGCTTCCAAGATTTAATACACTAAAAGTCATGAGCTTCCATATATGTTGACTTGTCATGCCACACAGGTTATTCCATTACTGTTCTTATCCACAGATTTCGGAAGGGGAGATTATTGGCTTTCTAAGACTTAAACAAGAATTAGTGCATACTTACTACACGTAAAATGGTCGAAGCAGGCTTCTCCACTTCAAGTAGCCTTTATTACAACTAATTAATCTGTATGCAGAACTGTGTGAGAAATGGTATATTTTCATTTATCTAGAATTCCTGAGCATTGCATTCCTTACTTTTATTTATACCACACTTCTCAGTGGGCTACATGGTCATTGCAAACTTATCGTCTCAGCAGCGATTTTTCTCTTTCCCTAGAAAAATGCAGTTTGATTGACTGGCCTTATCTATGCTACAAAATCAAAATGACAAACGACTATTTGCAAACGAGATAATTACTAAGTTTTACTTAATGCTAATCCTGAGGCTGTATCAGCCAATAGTTTGTTTTATAATGTTAGCTACAAGATATTTTCTGGATGTGTGAATAATTACGCCACAAGACAAAAACAGTCATGTTTAAAAATTATCAGTTAATAAATTAAACTGGAATATTGCATCTGGCAATCTCAAAGCTGTTTTTAGAATTGCATATTCCAATAATACATCTTTTAAAGACCATAAATACTATTTCATTTCACATTTGTACAACATCCAAATAGTGTAAATATTTATTCTTTAAAGTGAGTCTTCACCAATAACTTAATCTCCTGAGCAGATTGTTACACTGTGATTTAGACAACTTAAAAAGAAAACATAAATCAATAGAATTGTTATCCAGATGGACTAATGGAAATAATGTAATGATTCATCACATTTCCCCAACACAGCACACTCTCTGCCTTATCTGTAGTTCCTCTTGAATTTACTATGCATTAGGAGTCAAAATGACTAATGCAAACAGATGTGACAAATGGCAGCTTAATGCACAAGCATGGGGATTTAGAATAATAGTGCCCAGCATGGTTATTTAGTAGGAGGATTAGTCTCAAAACAAAAATGTCCTTGTTACTAAAGATAATGGATTATTATCAAAGATTATTATTTCCTCTTTTTGGTAAAATTTCAGCAGTTGGTTAAAATGGTCACTTTTTAAATCACATTACTTCCAGTACCAATAAAATGAGAAAGTATAAGAAAACCAGAAAAAAAAAACACTTAGCATCTTAGATTATAACATTAGTACATTCACTATAAATCTCTTCATAATATCAAGTAGGTAGCATTTTATCCACAAATATTGATAACTACTCGTAACATATCATTGATTTTTATCCCTCATATGTTGACTAATACTGGATTGTCAATCCTGGGAGACTTTAATCCTAATCCCAATAGGACATAATTTCTGTGTTAATACTGGCTGAGGAAAGTTTTTCCATTATAACTTCATCCCTGTAAACTTAAGTACCTGGAGATCTACTTCTGGCGTTATGACACTAGGAGAGGTATTCATTCTCTTATGCTCAATGATTAATAATCATTAGTAGATGCATACCCAACATTATGTATATGTGTCACTTTTATCTTGGCAAATAGTCTTACCTACAGTTATATTTGACCACATTACTATATAATATATGTTGTATGAAATTTTCAGGCTTATGTTTCATCTATAAAGATGTAATTGAGGGGTGGGGTACAGCTGGGTTGGTGGGGTTGCTTGCAAATACTCAGCTTGCTGCAATGGCATCCCATATGGGTACTGTTTCATATCTTGGCGGCTCCACTTCTGATCTAGATCCTGCTTATGGCCTGGAGAAGCAGCAGAAGATAGCTCAAGTCCTTGGGACCCTGCATCTACATGGGAGACCCAGAAGAAGTTTCTAGTTCCTTGCTACTGATTTTGGATCAGCTTGACTCTGAACAATGCAGTCATTGGAGGAACAAACCAGTGGATGGAAGTTCTCTTTGTTGTTTCTTTTTTTTGTAACTCTACCTTTCAAATAAATCTGTCTTTATAAACTCTGAAATACAAAGTTATAAGAGGAAGCAGATACAGAGAGAAGTATTTTCCATTCATTAAATCTCTCCTTAGGTGGCCATAACAATCAGAAATGGAACAGTCTGGTGCCTGGAGTCAGAAGCGTTACGTTTTTCTGAGGTCTTCCACATGGATGGTAGAGATCCAAGCACTTGGGTCATCTCTCACTGATTTTCACAGGCCATTGTAATGGATCTAGAGCAGAAGTAGATCACTAATACAAGCACCTGTGGCCATACTGGATGCCAGAGTTGCAGACAGCAGCTTAAGGCATTCAGCCACAACGTTAGCTAAATGCCTAGGAAGTCACATCCCCTCTAAATTAATTAAAAGATAAAATCAATTCATGATATTTTGCTCAGCAAAGATCTCACCTGTAATTGAAAGTGAAGTGGATTCACTCCCAAACCAGCAAAAATTAAAGGAATGTTTTACTAACAAGCCTGTTTTAGAAAATGAACATAAGGACATACTTCCCACAGATACAGAGAAAGATAATCACTGCCGTGAAAGAATGTGAATGCAGAAAACTTTCTACTAATAGTACAAAGGAGATCACAAAGAATACTTAGGAAAAAATGGCAGAGCCATGGCATTACCTGTAAGAAATACCCTTGAATGTACATGCAGTAAATTAATGCAGACTAGGGGACAGTCTTGTAGGAGCACAAGGTGTATGTATTATTGTCGTCCTGACTGAGAACCAGGACAAATACTGATACTCCACTTCTGATCTAGCTCCCTGCTAATGTGCGTAGGAATGAAGCAGAAGGCAGCTCGAGTACCTGCACTCCTGAATTTACATGGAGGCACACACGGAGTTCTCGGCTTCTGGCATCTACCTGGCCCATTCCCATCTATTATAGCCATTTGTAATGTGAAACAGTAAATAAATGATTCTCTCTCACTCTCTCTCTCTCTGCTCTGTCTCTCTCCTTCTTCTGCAACTCTGCCTCCAATTTTAGAGCACCCATATTTATAAAACAAATGTGAATGAATCCAAAGGGAGACATAAATACCACTGCCATTTTAATGGAACATTCAGTATCTCACTTTAATCAAAAGACAGATCAACCAGAAAAACTCAATTATAAGAAAGTTCTTTTTTTTTTTGCATGAAAAGCCATGCATGTATGGACCATGCCATCTGTTACATAGTCAAAATGATTGGTACAGGGATCAAGCTGTGGCGTAACTGAGCCAACAAATTTATCCAGAATTAAGAACTAAATCTTAGATTCAGGAAATGAGTAAAACTAGGCTCTGCTAAGTAA
The DNA here is from genome assembly GCF_017591425.1 of Ochotona curzoniae. Lineage (NCBI taxonomy): Eukaryota > Metazoa > Chordata > Mammalia > Lagomorpha > Ochotonidae > Ochotona > Ochotona curzoniae. The sequence goes on from NW_024466502.1 coordinate 16,317,623, forward strand.
ATGCAATCATTCTACAGTGAGGAAACCTACAAATTGGGTGGTAAATATGTGGAATGACAGAGGGATCTGGTGCATGCCTTGACTGATACCATTTCTTCTGACTGCCACTGGCACCTTACACTTCCAGTAAATGGGATGCTCAAACGCTGTATGAAACAAGAAACTTCTATGTGCTCGAAGTCATTCTTTTTGAGTTTCTGGAATGAAAGGATTTAAGACATACTGAAGGTGAAATAATGTGTATTAAATAGCAGGTCTGTAAGTATAAACACTGTGTTAAAATCTGTATCAATGTAATCACAATTTTCTCTAGACAAAGGTGACTTGTGTCATAAAAGTTAAAAGGGGGCTGTCCCACTATTTCCTGTGGGTAAGAATATAGTATTGATCTGGGGTTAATGAAGTCAAAATGAAGGAAATGTGACAGATCTCAGAATGTTAAGAGATGGTTTGGATGGGACAGTGTGCCTATTGACTAAATGTCAGTTGTGTAAAATAAGAAGCCAAAGATCCCCTAATGTGGATGGTGTCTGCTATGATCTTGGCATGGAACAAATATATTTGGGAGTGATAGCAAGAACATTAGTTCATCTACAAGTATGAAAATTCTAATATAATTGTAATATTTCATTGAATGTTGAAAACAGAAATATACCCATTAACAACAGGTCAGATTGACAAGTATTTCTACTTAAGCCTTATTAAACTCATCCACAAAGCATAAATAAATAAGCAATCTCATTCTTAGTTTAACACAGATGCATGGATAGCAAAAATGTATGGCTATATGAAAAATAATTGATACATGTTTGAATCATTTTCCTGCTCCATCTGCTGAAACTGCCTAGAGGTGGTGAGATTCACGCAGTAAGGAACACATCCCGTGCACAGATCTTAGTCTCAAATACATTCTCTAATGAAAAGAACCGATTAACTGAGATAAAGTTTGCTTCAGAACTGGGGTGAGAAAATGAGACAAGGTTTATGGTATCTTCTCTGACCAGAAATTTAAAAAAATAGTGACAAAGCAAAAGAAGAACGTAAGCAGAAGGTACATTTTAAAATGATTCCAGATAGTCAAGGTTGGAATAAATTGAACATGAAATATAGAGTGATGACTAACATATAACATCAACACAAACATTGCCATGAACACGAATAGGTGGACACACACTCTCGTTCCCGAGAAAGAAATCCAAACAATGTAAGTCAATTTCCCCTCTAGAAGGTGGGGCTTAATTGGTTCCTCTTAATTGAGTGCTTTACGTAGTAACTCAGACACATAGATCAGAGAAGGAAGAGGAAATAAGAATGTTATTACTAATGAAGAAATCTGATAAGCATTGATGTAAGTGCATGATACAGGATTATATTACCAAGGACACATGTAGACATCATGTACATTCTGATATGACAAGACGAAAGTACTCACCTTTATCATACACTTTCCAAAGTCCATTTCTCTAAATCTAATAATGAGGAAACCTGATGAGCTCAAACTGAGAAGCATTCTAAACAATTCTAGAAAGAAAAATCTCAGGCCTTCTAAGGCCATTAAAAGTAAGCAAACAGTGAGAAACAAACCAGAGGAACCCAAGAAGACATCAGACGTGATATTCTGGAACCTAGAAAGATCATCTCCTTAACAAGTGCTGAAATCTGAATAATGTACGGGCTTTTCCTCATAGAAATATACTTCACCTTGATTTTCTCGACAATGTTCCTTTTCAGATAAGATAGTCACGATGATACAATTAGGATATGTGCTTAGGGAAATTCCCTGCACAGATTTCTTAAAATGTATCAAATCTCTAAAATTACTCCAAATATAAAATTCACTAAAATGAGTAAAGCAATGCCTATTCTCTAGAGTTCTTTTGAATCAAAAATGAAGTAGTTTATGATATCCATACTAGTAAAATCTAACACCATTTTAAAACTTTTTTTAAACATTTCTTTATTTGAAAGTCACAATTATAGAGAAAGAGGGAGAGACAGAGAGAGAGAGCTGAAAGGAAGGAAAGAGAAGGGAGAGAGGGAGGGAGTTTGAGAAAAAGAAAGAGAAAGAAAGAAAGAGAGAGAATATATCTAACATCTGATTCATTTTCCAGGTGGCCAAAAGCTACCAGTTCTTGGACCTGCCCATGCCAGAAGCTTCATCTGGACCCCCAATGTAATTTATTGGGGAACAAACATTTAGGCTATCTCCTTAATTTCCAGTTCATTAGCAGGGAGCTGGATCAGAAGCGGAGCAGCTGTGACGCAAATCAGCTTCCATATGGGAAGCTAACATAGCCGGTGACCTCCTTACCCCTTATGCCACAGTACTGGCCCCTGTACTTGAAAGAAATTATAATCAAGATTAATAAAAAATCAATTTTGGCACAGTTAAATTAATAACAGTCATTGTCCTCTGAATGCTACTACAAATCCACACACATTTTCCTAGTCGCCTCACACTGATGGAAATGTATTTCGAGTTTATGGCTTATATAGCTATCTTTGATCCTTCTGTTCCCAGTTGCTCTATGAGTGTATTCTGCTTTGAGTCATCAACTATTTCACTTGGATTCCTTTAGTGGTTTCTAATCCACACCTCGAAATGCCATATGACTCATATTCCATAAATTGTGCTGTTCAATCTTTCAGCTGTTACATATCTCTTCTAGAAGGCTGTTACAATTTTCCACATCTATGCTACCGCTTAACCATCTCTGCATCAACACTAGCTATGGCTAGAACATTTAGTACGGCTATTTTAGGAATCAATCTTAGGGGGAAATATAATGCTCCAATATTGTGATCAAACAATGCTTTTTCCATTGCAAATAAAGTTTGCTAAGCCAGTTACAGAGACAGAGATGAAAGGTACGCAGGCATTAACTGCGTAAAATAGCAGTGAACTTACTTCCATTGACTTCAAAGTTATTCCTAATTCACCCAACAGTCCGTGTTTACACATCTGAGATTAGCAATTTTTTTTTTAACTTAGATTCATACTCAGGGTCTTGATCACCAGGAGAATTGGATAACATTCAGGAAACTTGACTAGTCTCTATTTCAAAATATTTGCTGAGTGCATCCCCATCTTTTCTGCTCCTATATTTCTAACATTTGGTGTTCTGCAATTCAAGTCAGAAACTAAAATGTGGGATTTTTGAGAAAAGTAATTTTAACATATTCAGCTCAATATGTAGAACATTGGCTTTTCATAAATACTAAAGAATTAAATGAAAATATTTAAAAACGATTTATTTTATTTTTACTGGAAAGGCGGATATACAGAGAGGAGAGACAGAGAGGAAGATCTTCCGTCCAATGATTCACTCCCCAAGTGAGTGCAACGGCCGATACTATGCTGATCCGAAGCCAGGAGCCAGGAGACTCTTCTGGGTCTCCCACGCGGGTGCAGAGTCCCAAAGCCTTGGGCCGTCCTCGACTGCTCTCCCGGGCCACAGGTGGGGAACTGGATGGGAAGCAGGGCTGCTGGGATTAGAACTGGCGCCCATATGGGATCCCGGGCGTGCAAGGCGAGGACCTTAACCACTGCACCATCGCACTGGGCCCGAATGAGAATTTTTAACGTTGGTAAATTATTGTGGATTCAGAGCCCAGACTTCCAATAGCTCTAATCATTGATGGTTGATCATATAAATGGTTGAATTTGAAAGAAGAAAACATTGTTTCTACGTAAACAGAATTTTATAATTTCAGAAAATGGTCTTTTCTACTTAACTTCATATTAGTATCATGAGTTGTATAATTCAAAAATCCACTTGTCTTTGTAAATGTTAGAAATAATTTTAAATAATATATTGTTTCTTTTTTGAGTATAAAGAATGGGTCAAGAATATCTAAGACCTGTCTCAACCCACATGCTAAACAGATTTATTCGAGATAAGAACAAAAAATAACTGGCATTAAATTAGTTAACTGCCGACAGCATTATTTTACTAATAGAGTGAATGTTCAACATAATAATGTTCCTGTAATAAACTAAGTACAAACATATAGAAAGAGAAATTATCCATGTATAACTACCAATAGAAATATTTACTGAGCAATTGTCAAGTGGTAATACACATGGATTCACTTATGAAAAGGTTTATTTATTTTTAATGAAAATGTAAGTTTTACAGAGTGAAGGAAAAGAGAGAGAAGGTCTTCTATCCACAGATTCTCTCCCTAAATAGCTGTGACAGCCAAAGCTGCGTCAATCCGAAGCCAGTAGCTTCTTCCCAATCTCCCATGTAGATGCTGGGACCCAAAGACTTGAGTTGTCCTCCACTACATTCCCGGTCCACAAGCAGAAACCTGGATCAGAAGAAGAGCAGCTGAAACACAAACTATTACCATATGGAATGCCGGTCCCTCAGGGCAGCTTATGATGCCGCTCACCAGACAGATGCATTCACTTTTTTTTCTTAGAATTTGATATATGTGTGTGGTGTGTACACATGCATACATATGTATACACACATACATGTATTATATGTATGTATATGTTTATTACATATATACATATGCAATCCTTCACAAATATATGTATTTGCAATTTCAGTAATAGTTTCTTTTTTGAAAAGCTGTCTTCAGTTCACCAACACTAGGACCAAGGCATTGTATTTAGCACTATCTCTAATTTCTAAATCAATAATTTTATGCATTGGGCTCTATGAGTTAGGAACTTACTTGGCCTTCGGTTGGAGTCAGAAAGACGCACATGCAAAGTGACCCTGTTTTTGCAGGAGCTTTAGACTTCGGCATCACTTTTACTGTTGATCTTTCAGTCAGCAATATTTCTGAGTACTCTGTGCTGAGGACTATCACAAGCAAGCAATTCAACGATATAAAAACAAATGACAGCCTAGAGATCCGGTGTATGTTTTCCTGTGCAGGACTCATACATAACCTCTGGCTAATTACCTTAACCTTGCGTGACATTTCACAGCACAGTAACTCTTCCTTCTAAAGAAAGGGATTGCAGCAGTACCTGTTTTGCCAACATATTTAACTTATGCAAAAATGTGTGCTACTTCAGGTTCAGGTTGCCTGAGCAAGAGAAACAGAAAGCTCTCGGGAGTCAGAGAGTTATAGTCCTGCTATAGCGAGTGGAATCTCACCTGATGTTTTCAGTCTTGACACCATTTGTTAAAGAAATCCAAGTGTGCAAACTGGATGCCGACTTTCCTGCACATACCATCCACAGCTGTGTGTAAAACAAACCAAATTATATGCAAAATAGGTATAAACCTTAACATGACAATAAGCTGTGAAATAAGATAGGGAAAAAGGCACTAAACATGCCAACCCCTAAGCATATCCACTCATATTTGAGTAAATATTAACTTTTCTCATTGATGTCTCATTGATTATTCTGATATTTTTGTGGCAGGAAATTTAAACGTGTCTGTATTTATGTAGCCTGCAAGGATAAGTTTATATTCAGAAACTCAAATCCTCATGTAAATAACAATACTTTCTCAATAGAACCAGTTATTTCAACTTATCAATTTGGGTATGTTTGATATCCTGCGGCAAGGGACTTGGTGTACAGGCCTGATAATCATCCACGTGGACTACTGACTGATGGCCAGTAGCTGCCGGTTGTTGACAGCATAAGGCTTTTAAACCCTGGGGGGCCACATTGGCACAAGGGCGGAGGATTGGAGACAGAATGTGATTTATGGACTGGCAGCAAAAGGGGGCCAATCAGTAAACAGTGTGTTCTAGAAAGCTGCTAATAATTTGAGCATATGGGAGAAGCACCTCTTTTTGATTTTTTATCAAACTTGAAGGATTAGGATGTTCCTGCAGCCATGCTTTTCCATTCCAAATACTGCAGGGCCTTTGCCCCAGTTCCTGGAGGTTTCTCACAGGTTTAAAACTGGTTATGATTTCACACCGGTAAGGTTCCCCATTGTCTTCTCCGAACCAATTGTTTTCCCACACCATGTTTTCCAATTCCAACTGCTTCAGGGCCTTTGCCCTGAATTGTCATGGCTTTCTCCCAAGATTAATTAGCTCTGGTTTTACATTGGCAAGGTTTGCCAACCAGATTGCAGTCTTCCCACAAAGGTACTTTTAAAACATTGTGAAAACTGAATTAGAAAGTAAATTGGGCTCCGCATGATATCATTGTGGCTAAAGTCCTCGCAGTACCATATGGGCACTGGTTCTAATCCCGGCCACCCTGCTTCCCATCCAGCTCCCTGCTTGTGGCCTCGGAAAGCAGTCCAGGATGGTCCAAAGTTTTGGGACCCTGCACCCACATGGGAAATCCGGAAGAAGCTCCTGGCGCCTGGCTCCTGGCTCCTGACTTCAGATTGATTAGGCTCCAGCCATTGGGGCTGTTTGGAGACTGAATTATTGGACAGAAAATCTTCCTCTCTGTCTTTCCTCCTCTCTGTATGTCTGCCTTTCCAATAAAAATAAAAGTCCTTAAAAAAAATCAATTTACTTTGCTTTCGATATTTTGAAATTCATGCATGATGAATTCATTATTTCATGGTTTATTCTGGTTTTCATTCAACTTTTGGCAGCACTTTTGTTTAGATGCAGCACCTTTTGGCAGTACTCAGGCTCATGTACTTAAGAACCCTGAAGCTGTTTCGTGTAACTGTGCCATGCTTATTGCAGCTGTGTGTTAATTTATAGTTCAACTCGAGCATACATCTTCTAGCTGTGCTTTAATGGATCATCTGATAACTGCAAACATCCCTTCTCCGCTGTGTATGTCACAGCATCTTCCTTGCATGTCTTTGGTGATGAGCCTCTCTTGCACCTGCTACTACCAGAATTCTATTCCTTACATGAGGGAGTTTGGCTGGAGATTAAATTGACTCAGATTTATGCTTAAGTGATAATTGTGTATTCCTCCTAGTAAACACGTTACCCTCAGGATATTTCAATGCGATTTTATTTTTGAGTTTCCAAAGTGACATACAACTCAGCACATTATCAAAATTTTGATAGGATTTTCAGAATGCCCTACATGCAATTCATTGTTTGAATGATCTCTTTCAAAAATGTCAGTAATGTATAAAAGTACCAAAATGCAGTTATGGATTTCACTTACTGTTTTTTTAAATTTTGTTGAGCTTTGCTTTGAATGTCTGAAGCTATGTTTTGTGTGCACGTTGTTTCAGATTGTTAATATGTTCATTGAGTTAAGGTTTGTAACATGTATTGTCATATTTACACTTGCCTATGTATTGTGGAATGCTATTTATAATGTAGAGCTTTAGTGTATACGCACAGAGAAATGAATCTGAGCAGGCTTTATTAATTTGAACAGGAAGCTATAATTTGGCAGTGTAAATGCAAATTTTATATATCTAGGGCATGCAATTCAAACACTAAGTAGAACAGTGGAAAAAATAACTGAGCAAAATGCAGTCTCATCAGTTAAATTTCAATGATGTGAAAAAATCTCCTCCCCCAAAATAGAAGCACACTGCTTTGCTCCTTGCAAGCAGCTAAGCTTCTTAAATTGTTATCAGTTTAAAAAAAATGCAGAAAAGGCATTGAAAAATTTCCTAGACATTTAGTAAGAAGAAAGCAATTCTATACCTCAATTTAGAAACTATTTAAACATCTTTCTCTATGCTTTAGCAATGTGTACATACTGGTGCAAAGTAGGTAATTTTGTATTCTGTGAGTAATCAGTGTAGAAAAATACAGAAAGGAAATGTTTGTTCAGTATTTAAATTAGAATGGAGGAGATGAAACTACAGCTTCCATCAGTGTTCGTTTGAATAAGCGTCTGTCAGACCTACACTAACAACTTCAACTGTGTATTCTTTCTATTATTAGACAGACATGAGAAAATATTTTCTCTTTGGGCATTAACTGGGATGGAATTCCAAATGGCTCTGTGTGTTTGTTCATATCTCTCTTGCTAATAGAACCTGCTATGTGGCATGAGGTTAGCAGACCGCCGTCGCTTTTCTGACTTACAATCCATTCCAAGACTCATTCATACCATGGCCATGTTTCTAAGATACTACTGGCCAGTGACTGGGGATGGTGGGGTACCAAGGCTGACCTCCTTCCTGTCCCAAGTAGGACCCTTCTAATGTGTAATCTTTGTACTGGACTTCTCCTTTAGAGTACATTGCAGTTGAAGACTCAGAATTCATCTCTTCCTTTCTTCTATGTGACTTGAGCCTTGTTAAGATATGCTCTGATCTTACTTCTACCTCCCTTTGGTTTACATTTGACTGGCACCTCTGATTGACTGGTTGCATAACTGATTGAATCTTGCCCTATTTCTGCATGCCTCAGACTAACTTAAGCAAATTTATCTCAGAAAGGCAAGCTAAGGCACAACAAAAATGACATTAGAAAAAATTACAATTTATGAATTGGACAACTTCAAATCTGCAATGGTAAAGGAGCTTTGCCAAGAAAACCGGGACTCTTTATAAGGCAAATTAAGAAACAACAGTGTCGTTGTTCACAGCTCTCCAGCACCCTCTGTTTATCCTGGGAAACCCTGCTTACAGACACCTGATTACAGATCTATTTGTTAGTTTTCAGCTTCTTTATTAAATTGTACTTATTTTGCAAATCATGTAAAGATGAAGCTACTGGTAAGGTGTGGCTAACATTTCTGCCCATACTTTCTTCAGACCAGGTCTTCATTTTAGTTTAATAACCACAAAAATTAACTGAAATTTTAGTAGTAGATTGTGTTCAGGCCAGCCATTGGCTTTATTCCAATTATGATTTCATCTTATTTTCTTTATTTTGTCATCAGCTGATGGGTATCTAAATCATTTCCTTGTCTGAGTGATTATGAATTGAGTGGCTATGAAGTTGAGAGTATAGATAATCCTTTCAAATCCTGGTTCCTTTGCTTTAGCTATACGTCCAGTAATGGAGAGGTGGGTTCTATGAAAGATCTGTTTTTAATTATCTTCATATTATCCTCTGTGATTTTCGTGCAGTTGACATTTCCAACAGTGAACTGAAGTGTTTTTCACTGTACGTCCTTCTCAGCACTTTTATTTTATGAATTTTTGGCTGATAGCCATCATGTTAAAGCATGATTTGACACCCCACTGGGTTATTGTTTTGACCTTTTTCTTTGCCTCGTAGACATTTAAACAGGCAACCAACATATAAAAATTGAAATAGTGTGTTTTATATTCTACTAACAGTGCGATTTATATTATATGCACTCCAAATTTTTCTGAGAAGTGAATAATTGAATGAACAGCTTACTTACAGAAGTTGCTTTTTTGGTAATGCAGAAACTTGGAATACCTTTGGGAGTGTGAGTACAAAATACAAAGATGCATGGGATCTCCACACCAGCACAGCTGGGGGAAGGCTGGAAAAATTGCTCAGCTGAAAACATGTGCTGCATTTTTTGTCAAAGGAAAGCTAAGCCATCATTATAAAACATTAAGTACAGACAGCTTAGCCAAATTTCACTCTCATGTAGCAGGATTGAGCACTGCTCCGGAAACATGCACTCAGATGAATTTCACTATTGCTATTGACCCATGATTGTTTCTGCTTCCTTGGAATGGGAGTATCCACTGTGTTTGCTTTGTATTGATCCTATTATCGAATGTAGAGTTCACAAAAAGCTGCCTGAGCAGGACTTCCACTAAGAGAAATGTAGTGAAGGAACTGTGTCTGAAGATGATCAATCGATACTCACTTAGCTTTTCCCAATGCATGAACTCTCTGAGGGTCTTGGGAAAGAATAAGAGTAAAATGATTATAGGAGACACAAAAAAATGGAAAGACATTACTTAGAAAGAATATTACAATCAAAACATGTTCATTACATAAAATGATCTACACATTCAGTACAATTTATATCAAAATAACAAGTTTTTATATCGTTTTGTGTGTATAATTATTTTTCAAAATTTATCTTTAACAATTAAAAGTGCTGTTTTCAGAATTAGAAAAATCTTAAAATTAAATGAAATCATGAAAAATTCATATACAGCGGAAACAATCAAGCTGGAGGTATTACAATATCTAATTTAAAAGCATGCTATGAAACTATAGTAATGGAAACAGCATGGTATTGGATGAAACAGGCATATGGATTAATGGAACAGAACAGAAACCCAACAGTCAATTCAGCCATTAACTAATTTAGTCATCTATTCCTTGACAAAGATGTTAAAAACACACATTAGATAGGCTAGCCTTTTCTAATATTTTGCTGGCAAAACATATATATGTGTGTATATATATATATACAAACTTAGATCCTCACATCTCAGCACACAAATATCAAATCAAGCTAGGTTAAAGGTGGGCAACTATCTAACTGTAAAACATGAAACTGTCAGTTTTCTAGAAAAAAAATAGGGCAAACACTTCATGACATTATTGTGGATGCAGATTTCTTGGATAGCCCTCAGAACTGTACACAAGAAAAGCAAAGCTAGACAAGTACAATTTTATGAAACTCAGAAACATTTGTACAGAAACCAATTAGTATAGTAAATAGATCCAACAGAATGGTAGAAAATATTTGCAAGCTACTTGCTTGAAGTACCTGGGTATATTAATAACCAGATATATCAGCAACTCAAGAAAAAATGATCAATGAAACAGTTAATAGTGGAAAAAAACATAAATATACAGTTATCAAATGCAAATGTCAAACAAAAATATGATAAAATGCTTAATACTAGTAGCCATTAACAAAATGCAAATCAAAACCACAGTGAGACATAACTTACCCCATCAGAATATTCATTACCTAAAAGACAGAAAGTAACAAATACCAATGAGGACATGAAGAAAATAGAACCCTTATACATTATTGCTGAAAATGTAAATTACTGTAACCACTGTATAAAATATATGAATGTTTCCTTTAAAATTTTCCTAAAACAAAACCCTCAGAATTTAAACTATCATAAGATTTAGTAATCACCCAATGAATATATATATTACTCAAAAGAGCCAAACACCTTCTATTGAAGAGATACCTGCTCCATCAAATTCATAGCAGCATTGTTTATAAGTAATCAAAATATAGAATTGTTCCAAGTCTCCAACATGTTGTGAATTAATTTATAATTAATAATTTATCTATATATGAATATATAGATATAGGGATATTATTAATCTTTCAGAAAGGATTAAATCTTCTCATCTATAGTAAAATGGGTTTAACAGGTAGACGTCATGTTGAGTAAAATAAGTCAGATCAAGAGAAAGAAACACATTTTATCCCTAATCTGAAGTAAGTAAACAACAACAAATAAAAAACTTGCTCTTAACGTAGAATGCTTAACTACTAGAAGCTAGATGAGGCTTGAATCTTAAAATGAATATGGATATAAAGTATTCAATGTTGAGTATATTTTATTAATTGTGACAAATGAGATACTAATATGTGAAAAGCAATAGATAGATGTGAACTTGTTTATTCAGAAATTTTGTTGTAAATTTGTGATTAACAGTCCACAGGAAAGTAAAGATATTGGAAAATATAAACAACTTGTAGTCAAAAAGCAAAATCAATTGCTTAAAAATATTTAGTAAATTAAATAATATTCTGTTGAAAAAGATGGGAATCTAATTACTTACCCTTGAATGTTAGCCGGAGTGACTCATATTTAACCAACGGCAGGTGGCAGGCTGGCACTGTATGACTCGTGAGATTATGTTGTTAAAGGGTGAAATAGTTAGCTTTCTCTGATGGGCTTGTTACTTCTTTATATTTGAAACAGGCATATATATTATTCATCCAAATATCATTTTATACCATTCAAAATGTTTCAAAATTCTAACAGTTTAAAACATGATAAATCACACTCTGTGATAATTAATGAATGAAGTCAAGGTCTATATTGTGAAAAATATGATAACAACTATGTACATGTGTAATATTTGAAAATAACTGATGCAATACAGATGTGGAGGCATTGACTTAGAGCTTACTCCTGATCTGAAACATACCAAAGTGCTTGCTCCCTGGTAGGCAACCAATTGAAGAATATTTGCAGACTAAATCAATGAAGATATTCATACTTGTCAGAGAAATGATTGCAATTGAGGCAATATTAGCTCACATAAGCATAAATGACATAGGAATGCCCACGCCATGTAGACAAAGGAAGGAAACAAAAAATTTCTCATTATTACTGTTTCAGCTGTATTGATTAAGAAATTAGTACACAAGGAAAGGATAACAGTATTGTACTGAATTATTTGTCAATATATATGTAATTGATCTATTTCAATTTGATAAAGAACATTTGAGCATATTATGCACTTTGGAGTATAATTAAGTGAACATTGAGGAAATGAATAGTATTTATCTCAAAATCAGAAATAGGCTATAGTAAAGTCAAAAGATTATGACCTTTTTATATATTCTTTCCATACTCCTTTCTCAAAAAGGATAATAGGTCATAATTCTGAAGCGCCAACAAATGGATGTTTGGCTCTGAAATGCTTTCATATTTGCATTTGTAGATACCTAAACAAGTTATTTTCAATGAAGTGTGTCATATCTCCACATTGAAAAAACAAAATAGAATATAATTGCTTAGGTCAAACCTAACAATATTATTAAAACAAAACAAGAATTCTGTTCATTTTTGAATTATGTACAATGATATAAAATGAGCAAAGCTGCACTTTTATGTACTAATGTTCTTCAATAGAGACTGAGTCCTAAGGATCTGATTATTTCCCTTCAAGCAGGGAAAGGACACTCCAGAGAAATGAAAAGATTTCTTGCACAAAGCACACAGCATGAATCCATTCAGCTGACCACAGGACGCAGCTACAACTCTGCTGGATTGAAACTCCAAACCCGCTAAAGAGGGTAGAAGCATTCTAACTTCCTGAGTCAAAAGTTCAACAGCTCCTGTTTCAGGATGCGTCCTCCCTCTGATCCACTCCAATACCCAAATACAGTCATCTTGTCAGGGCTCAGTGGCAAATGACGGCCCTGGGTCGCTGTCCCCAGTCAGCCTAAGAACCCATTTGCTCTTTGATTGAATAGCTGCAGTATTTAAGAGAGGAAAAATACTGCATGGAACTATAAAGTGATACGATTTCATTTTGAAGTCAGGAAAGATTTTCGGGAACTTGTATATGGAATCAGTATATTTTAATCCTTGTCTTTCCTGGCACATCTAAGACTCTGATGGGAGAAGAAAACAAACAAAATATAACTAGCTCCATATCTCATAGAGGGATATTTTCTACTCTAGTCATGAAAGATGACTGAATAAATTATTCAAAAGTAACTACCGAGAAAAAATAGTTTTAGCTGTAAATTTAACAGTACTTTTATAAATGCAGCTTTATAACAAAGGCAATGTAGTGACTATGTTTTCTTTTATCGATCATTCCAGAGTGTCTTCAAAAGAGTATTGATCAATGTATCTATAGACTCCAACAAATTTCAGTATCAATACCCTGAATTCTTCTGTATGTGAATATGCGTGTGCTCGTCATACAATCCACCGAAAGTGTTGTTTAATAATTGATAGTAATGCAACACTAGTTGAATCACTGACTAATATTGCACTTTTCTTTAATAGTAATTTCATAGAGAGTTGGTATAGATATTTACATTAATGAGTTCTCATCCTCAAATCTGAAAATAATTCTTTATTTCTATCTGTATAGTCATTATGCAAAATAAATGTGCAGCACAGAAAATTCTTTCAAAGCATAAGATATCCATGTATTGCATGTTTTTCTATTTTATTCTTTAATGTTTTTCCAATTTTAATTGTGATAAAATACATGTAAAATTTAAATCCTACTGATTTCTGGCTATATTTTTAAGTGTTACAATGTAATATTCAGAAGAGTTGGTGCGGCTTTTTCGAAAGGAAAATGCTGTTTTCTTGCTCTGTCTATAGTAAAAATATTATTAATAAAAGAAAATTAACATTATACAGTGGTTATATGCAAAATTGGGGAGCAAAATGTTTAATTCTTGCATCAAAAGTAATTTCCTGCAGTTAAGTTTGAGCTAAAGACATTTTTTCATGTTACATATGCAAACAACATATCAAACACAATTCAAAAGTTTAGTAATTAATGGGATTTTATGCCTTTCTCCTGCTGCGTTGTGAAAAGTATTTCTCATACACAAATTAATTCAGTTCTTCTTTGTTTACCAATATACGAACTTATAAAATTATTTATTGAATTATCAATCCTAAGAAGTTTTCTTTCATTAAAGTGTATTTCAAAATCCTGACCCCATTAGCTTCTACTTTACAAAAAATAGATTTATTTATTATTATTGGAAAATCAGATTTACAGAGAGGAGAGACAAAGACCTTCCATCCGCTGGTTTACTCTCCAAATGATTACAACAGCTGGAGTTGAGCTAATCTGATGCTAGGGCCAAGAGCTTCTTCCAGAGCTTCTTCCAAGAGCTTCTTGCTGTCCTGGTACAGAGTCCCAAGGTTTTGGGTCTTCCTCTATTGCTTTCTCAGGCAACAACAGAGAGCTGGGTGGGAAGTGGAGCAGCTGGGACACAAGCCAGTGCCCATATAGGATTCCAGCACTTAAAAGGCAAGGATTTTAGCTACTGAGCCGTTATACCAGGCCCACTGACTTCTATTTCTAAGAAATATTTGTCACATTCTGATTTTCGTGTTTGACCTCACCCCAGAGGATATCAAGATACAACTTAACTCCCTTTTGCCCATATTGCTGGGCAACCTCCACTTGTTTCAGTTTCCCTGTTTCCAGTTGTCTCACATTTTCTGACATGGTACTATTGGTGACATAGTATATAGTACATATGTACTATGACTGACATAGGACATAGCACTATTGGTGGCTTCTTCCATAACATCTTCATGCTTTAATTTATATCTAGAACCTCTGAATCTGCAACAAGAAACACCAGTTCACATGTTCTCTCTTGCTTCCTTTATCAACAAGACCTTGGCCTCTATTATTTTAACATATTCCAAGATTATCTATCTATCTATCTATCTATCTATCTATCTATCTTTAATAATAAATAAATTTGATGTATGGGGTGTTTATTTTGCTTTTGTTGGAAAGGCAGATTAACAGAGAAAAGCATATATATAAAGATCTTCTGTCTTAGGGTTCATTCCTCAAAAGGCCTCAGGGGCCAGAGCTGAGCCAGTTTAACGACAGGAGCCAGGAGCTTCTTCCAGGTCTCCCATGTGAGTGCAAGAATCCAAGGCTTTGGGCCATTCTCAGCTATTTTCTCAGGTTACAAGCAGGGAGCCAGAGGGGAAGTGAAGCTTCTGGGACATGAACCGGCAACAATTTGGGATTCCAGTGAGCACAGGGAGGGAATTTAGTCAGTGAAACATCACACCGGGCCTACACTAAATTTAAAAAATGTAATATCAACATAGTATTTGTTTTATTACATCTGACAAAAAGCAAAGAGAAGGAGATAGAGGGATTGGGGAGGGGGGCTGAAGAGCAAGATTCTATCTAGAGATCAGTATTGTAACTAAGTGGATTAAGTTGTGGCTGGTGCCTGATGCTGTCACGTACACACCATTAATAAAACTGCTTGGGCCCTGCACGATAGCCTAGCAGCTAAAGCCCTCCCATTGCACACACAGAAATTCCATGTGGGTGCTGGTTCTAATCCCATCCAGCTCCATGCTTGTGGCCTGTGAAAGCGATGAAGGATGGCCCAAAGCCTTGGAACCTTGCATCTATGCATGAGACCAGGAAGAAGCTCCTGGTTCCTGGCTTTGGATAGACACAGCTTCAGCTGTTGCGGCCACATGGGGAGTAATCATCCGAGGGAAGATCTTCCTCTGACTCTCCTCCTCTTTATATATCTGCATTTCCAATAAAAATAATTAGATCTTAAAAAAGAAGAAGACTGCTTGATTGGAGCCGTATGCAATCCAACTTTCTGTTAGTATGCCTGGGAAGGGAGTGGAAGATAATTCAATTACTTAGGTCCTTGTCACCTGTATGGGAGACTTGGATGGAGTTTATGGCTCCCTGCCTTCATCTGGGCCAGAATTGGCTGTTGGGGTTATTTCTAAATTGAACAGATGAATGTAAGATCTCCCTGTCTCCGTCTTGACAGTGTATCTATCATGTTACTTACAAATATATTTTTTTTATTAAAGATTTACTTTTATTGGAAAGGTGGAGATACAGAGAAGAGGAGAGACAGAGAAGATTTTCCATCCGATGGTTCACTCCCCAAGAGGCCACGATGGCTGGAGCTGAGCCAATCCAAAGCCAGGAGCCAAGAGCTCTTCCACATCTCCCACGCAGGTGCAGGATCCCAAAGCTCTGGGCCACCCTGACTGCTTTCCCAGGCCACAAGTAGGGAGATGGATGAGAAGCGGGGCTTTGGGGATTAGAACTGGCATCCATATGGGATCCTGGCACATGCAAGGCGCGGGCTTTAACCACTATGCTATTGTGCTGGGCCCTATAAATATTTTTTTAACAGCACACATCCATTGAATCGGTTGGCAAGTTTTTGCAACAGATAGGAGTGAGTATTGCAATCCAGGCCCATGCATGGGTGACAACGAACCAAGTACTTGAGTCATCACCTCCTGCCTCGGTGAGAAGCATGAGCAAAAACCTGAAATCAAAACAGAGCCAGGACTCACAAGATAGAGGCCATGCCTACCAACCAGTGTGTTAAATATTGGACCAAATTGCTACTCAATGTTTCAGACAAATAATCTGCCTACATAAGTATATATACTATAAATATAGTAAAAATAATGTATATTAGATATAAATAGATTAAATATATATGTCTAATAAACATTGTGAAGACATTTTAAAAACAAAAAAGAAAACTGGAATATCTAGTTGAATGTTATATGTAGTAATCACACAGACTGAATCTGGAATCAGAAGTATTTTGTGATGATAAAACACTGATTCAGTCAGAATACACAACTTGCATATAACTGATATTTTCCAAGGTTATAAAGCAAAATTTCACAAAGTGCATCAATCTAAGACCAAACTGACACAAACATGATTATCTAGACACACAAAGCAGGCTGATGAATGAGTAGATCTATTCTGTTTGATATGTAGTGACATGTAATAATGAAAAGGAACCACTGTAGTTAAATAAATGTATTCACTTTCAGAAAGACAACAGATTCCATATTATGATCTTCAGACCACAGTGGTACTAGCCACACTCCATCTCTCACCATGTCCTTATTTATTAAATTTTGTGATGTCGTACATTCAATTCATTTTATTAGCACAAGCATAATCTTTCACTAAATAGAGAATCCAACAAATACAAAATAGAAAGACCTTACTCTTTCTTAGGTACATAGACAAGGCTATGTTAAATAATCAAATGCCAAGGTAGGGATTTCACTCATATATCATTCATTCATATTATATCTTTGTTCTCTGTGTATGTATACAAATATAAAAGGATCACATATGTTAGCTACTATATATTGAGCTACTGTATATATGGAGATTCAAATAACAATTTCACATGTTGATTTCATTTCATTTTGGTTAATTCTCAGGAGTAGGATGGCTAACTCACATACTGAGCCAATTTTCAGATTTCTGTGGAATCTGCACACTGCTTTCCATAATGGCTGTACTAACTTGCATTCCTACAGTGTGTTAGGGTAACTTTTTCTTCAAATACTTAGTAACATTTTTTATTATTATTTTTCTATGGTAACCGTTCTAACTCGGGTAGATGAAACCACATTATGGTTTTATTTGCATTTCCCTGATGGTTAGTGATTCTGAATATTTTTTCATGTATCTGCTGGCCATTTTAGTTTTACCTAATCAAGTTAAATAATTGACTACAATGTATTCTAATAAAACGCAAGTCTCAGAAAAATGATGAAGATGACCAAATTGCATTGGCATTTCTTCTAATGTACTGAGAAGGCAACAGAACACTGCACTCCTGTCATCAAAGTGTGAGACCCAGATGAAGTTTTAAACTCCTGGGTTCGACCTGACAGCCCAAACTGGCATGACCCCCTAGAAACTGAACCAGCAGATGGAGGATCTCATTGTCTCTCGCTCTCTCTCCCTCATTCTCTGTCATTTTTTCTTTCAAATAAAGAAATCCTTAGAAAAGAAAATGAAACAGAAAACTGAAATGAATATAAATAGATATAGAAGCAGACACATAACCACCTTATTTTCATAAACATTAGATGAAAAATAATTCAATTTTCCATCAATATTGCATCAATAAATTATGATATATACTTGTAATAAGTTGCATGCAACAAATTATAGAAGGAAATGGAAATTAACACAATAAAGCTACAGAAACAACAGGATGAATCATGTAAATGTAATGGTGATCGAAATTTTAAAAAATTCCAGTTGCTCCACTTCAACATGAATATTCATAAACACAGCCAATACTAATATATGGTAACAAAAGTCATTGTGGTACAGGCTTAATAACTGCGAAATGGGACCTCTGGTATTTTTTTGTTTGTTTGCTTTGTTTTGAAATGTTATGATTCTTGATCTATGTTCTGGTAATATGGGATCTTTATGAAGCTACATAATTGCAGTTTGTATTCCATATGCTGCACTTCAAATACATACACACTTGAGCAAAGTATAAGTGAATGCACTGTGTTCTATAATTCCATCAAGATGCCTATGTAAATGCAAAAAGAAATCTGTCCTTCACAATTCTTTCTGTTATTTAAAACCTGGTGCTTATTTTCCACATACGTCAGTTCCATTTTTGCTTCAGACGCTGTGAAGAGCAGCCTAAGACCACTCGGTGGTTGTTCCTGCCCATTCGCTGGCCCGGGAAGTGGGGGCAGCAGCCTGGTGTTCAGCAGCAGGCTAAGCAACCCAGTCCTTGGAGAGCAAATGCTGAATAAGCAGAAAGGGCACGTGCAAGCTTCAGACCAGTCTACAACCTCTGCCTGAGTGGCAGTAAACTCAGGAACTGGGCATTCACCCTAACATTCCTTACAGCTTTCTTCAACTCGTCTTTCTCTGTTCCTTCAGGATCTCTGTGGAAGTAGAGGCCAGGCATAACCTCCCACGGATTTCCTGGGATACGGGGTGTCAAGCATGTACACAATTTCCTGGGTAAGCATCCTCCGCATCAGATCCCTAAAATAGGCTCTGTGGATATTCCATGGGATGGCAATGTCTGCGCAACACAGGAGAGAGTCCACATAAGGCAGACAAGAACACAGAACAGTGGTGGGCAAGTTCAAATAAGGCGTGCCCGGAAGAGGTTGATCAGCCAGCCTGGCATCAGAAACCACCAGAAGCTCCTGCCAGGAAGGCTTCCTGGATCAGGTGTGCGCAGGTTTCCGGCTTGAAATGCCCATCAATAGGAGTTGGTCCAGTGGTAGCAGCAAACCTCAGTAAAGTCCCTGGCCACTGTTACTGGAGTATGTCACACTGACATCAGCTGGGCTTGCAATGACAACAATGGCTTGAACATTCAATGGAGCTTTCTCCCAGGTCCTATTCTGATTTATGAAGAGAATTCCATTGTTTTGCCTTTCGTATTCGCACTGTGTTATTTAGTGCCACCTAGGTGGATTCCTGTATGGAATTTGAAGACATCCTCCTCCTTTATCTGCATTAGATGAAGCAGAGTGCTTGATCAAGCACTCTGATGTTGTGACAGTTTCCCTTTAAGTTATGTGGGGACTCAAGAACAAAGCAACACCCTGGGTGGATAGCAAAGGATGGAGACGTTCACTACTGTTATGGATACCTGTTCACACTTGGAGTACGTTTTCGCTGCCTCCTAAATGTAAATTTTGCGTAACTGAAAGACTGCAGTCCATGGAAGACTGCATCACATGCTCATCGCTGGGGAAAGCCTCATTTGCACATTGTCAGTAATGCGATTGAACTGAGAAAATTTATTTTTTAATCCAGGCTTTGAACACAGCAGGATATAATAAAGAATATATATGCATGTGTGCATATAGATTACATGCATTGTAATTAAATTACTGATTATACAAATAGGCCCTATTTATGCAAACTTCCTACTATAGCTAATAGATCTGATAATGCAAATAAATATATACTTAAACTTTCTCAAGTTCAGGTGAGTTCTCTCTGTTTAAAATCTTACAGTTTTGACAGTGGGTAAGCACTTAACAGGTCTCTATCCTGTGAAGCAAAATATATTTGTGCCTCTGTGTGTGTATATACATATATATATTCGCTATAAAATATTTCTCTTTCAGGAGCAACACCCTTTATAAGCTATTTGTGCATCGCCTCTGTTTCACAGCCCTGGATAGTCAAGTAAGTGGAGCATGCTGTTCGCACTGGTCTATTCACTCCCAGGGAGGGACGGTTTCCAGGTGATGTGTTTGATTACTTTTCTGTATACAAGTTAAACCCTGGAATTTTGTAGCTTTTAAAAGGCAACCTAAGGTAGATTAAGTCTTCCCCTGTAAGCCTGATAATTTCAGTCTTTCTGAGAGGATAAGGGATAGGATATAGGAGTGAGGACCAGGAAAAAAAAAATCAAAGGAATGTAAAGAGACCCAGGACACAAAAAGCCAAGTGAAAAATGGAGCTCCCAGGGAAGGGATCCTTGCTATGCATCAGCTGTGTCTTGAGTGGATCAGTATGTTTTCAACTTCAAATCTGGTGTTGAATCAATGCTCTTCTCCCAGCTCTCTTTCCCGGGGATGAGAGCCTTGTTCCACAAGCCTGCTCCTGCTGAGCGAGTTTGGCATTTTTCTAAGGTCTGATTAGAACGTGAATGACCTTAAGCCCAGTGCTATCAAGGGCTGCCTGCTAATGGATTTAGTCTGAATTATAGTGGGAGGAAGAAACAGAGTCCCATTCAGCCATATGCTTAAACCTTTCTTCCGTTCGTTTTATATCTTATTGATGAAATCGCAATCAACTTAAAGATTCACAGTAAATTATGTGGCATTCAGAAATCTCTAAAAATTCTCATAAATCTTCATAGCCACATTTTCAGAAACACAGTATTTTTTCAGATCAAATATGTGAAGGGCCCTTCACAACATGCTTCCCTCTTATTTTGGATATGTCCTTTGATGTGGAATGTGGCCATCCTAAGCCGTTACTTCCCACTCCACGCACAACTACTCACAACTACTCAGTGAGTACAATATTAGAAAACAAACAACAAGAACAAAGGAAAAACTCTTATTGTCAGCTTTTTCTTACCACAACGCATTTTCATAGATTCAGGGACTCATCCCTTCCCTTCTGCGTCTCCTTCTCTCCCCGCCTCCTTCCTGACTTCTCCCCCTCATATTATCACAATAGTATAGTCCTTAGTATCAGTCACAAGTTTAAGTTTTTGACATTTAAATTTATCATGACATGGTAAGTCCCAGTAAATGTAGAAAACCTACGAGATAAAATGCCTGTCTACAGAGGAATGGATGAAGAAACCCACGTACCTACTCCATGGAACGCTACTCAGCCATAAAAAGAATGAAATCTTGCCGTTTGCAACAATATGGTCTCACCTGGAAACAATAAGGCTGAGTGAACGAAGCACTCGCAAATAGACAAATAGACAATCAAATAGACAAATAGATACCATGTTTTCCCTCATATAAGACAGCTAATATACAAATTGATATATATACACATACAAAAATACATATACACATATGTGTGTGTTTGTATATGTGTGTATATGTGTAAATATACATAATAATGCATGTGCGTGTATACACATGTGAATATGTATATGCATATATATCCATATAGGTGCATATTAATAAACATGAATTATTCAAGGATGATTAATATAAAACAAAGTAAAGGTACCAGATATTATATGGCTTTACTCCCAAATAAAAGGAGGAATCTCAATATCTTTTTAAAACCCATTATATTATTCATTCAAGAATTTAATTAATATTGGGGGAGAGTATCTTATTTAATAATATTCTGGAAACTATATGTCATTCTTTTCAATCTCAAATAAGGCTATAGATTTCTCTGACTTGTGGATTGCCCTCCAGGGTAGAGTGATTTGACAAAGAAGTTTTATTTTTAATTTTTACAGAAAAGTCAGATATAGCAGAGGAGGAGAAGAGAGGATGATCTTCCATCGTAATGATTCACTCCCCAAGTGGCAGCAACAGCTACAGCTGCACCAATCCGAAGCCACGAGTCTGGAGCCAGGTGGGTATGTCCTATCCACTTATCTCTCCCTTCTCCCAGAAATGGAAAACGTGGAAACAGTGATCACACCCACTTCTCCCTAACTCTAGATCCTTCCTGCCCTGATCAACAATGTAAACATCATCTAAAAAAAAAAAAAGAATTTCATCCACATTCATCAGAAAAAATACTGTGTTTGCTTATTTGTGAGTATTGGCTGAGATTTTGTTTGTGCTTGTGTATGAGAGCAATGTTGAAGAATTTCGGTAAAGAAAAGAGAAAGTGAAAGGAAAAACTTGTTGGTGTGGCAGAGAAGTTTCCAGTGAGGTAACTGAACAGGTCACGGCTACTGATTTTCATGTTTTTAGATACATTTTTCCTGCTTGGTGAAGATCCATGGAGCGAGCAGCTGCCAGAATAACATGTTTTACATTGATGCGCTAAAGAGGTGATACTAGGATTCCCTGAATAGCTACAGCTTCTTAGGACTCTGTTTTTACCTCCGTGGGAAACTTGGATGCTGGAAGCCGTCACAGAGCTCTGTTGGGAGGCGTACTGTGGGTTAATTTAACCTGAACCAGAGTTAATGTCAAAACGTGAGTTTTGACTTTGACAGGCTGTTTCGTGATCCATGGCAGCTGTCTAGACTCCACGACCTGTGAAATTAAAACTTAACTGAGAAAATTCTAACATCAGGTGGTTAATTTGTAACCCTCTAAAATGAATTGCTGTCACGTTAATAACAAGAAAGCATTTTGAAACCAATGTTTTAGGAGATTAATGAAAACATCAAGATGGAATATCTTATGAATAAGAGCTATTACATACATAAACATTTTTGCATTTTAAATGCAATATATAAGGCTTTTCTGGGGTCTTTTGCACATATTTAGCCTTGTGACTTCTAAGTATTACACATTTTTGAACAGACAATATTTCAAACTGATTTTTCTTGCGATTCATGTTTTTGTCCTTAGTGCTACCATGACACGAATATTTATTTACTCTATGCAGAGCTCAATGTGTCCCTTTAAGATGGCTCTAGATTAAAAGGAAAAACAAGGTAAAACCTGAAGAACCAGGTAACAGTATTCATATTTATGTATTGTCATTTCCTTTTATCTATTTTTTTAACCCCAGCAGAATCTCAAATCACTTAGCTCTAAAGAGGCGGTGTTGGTGCTATCCGATTTCTTTTTAAAGAGACCCAGTGAATAACAGCTGTTTTTTTCCTGTCCTGTGCATGTCTGAGGAACCTTGACTTCGCTGTTTTTCAAATAGTACAAACACTGTATGCACATCGCCTTTCCTGCTTCATGTATGAATGGATTTTTCATCTGAAGTTGTCCTAGCTGACAACCATGATTAAGTGGAACTATCCGAAAAGTTAAAACACACCAAAAAAAAGACTCTTAATCCACACGTCCTTGTGGATTTTGTCCTTGCAAAATGCCCATGAATATTGTAATTACTAGAGATTTGTGAATGAGTCTGACTATAACTGCTTTGTATGAAGTTGTGTCATTGTGTCTTAAAAGTACTTTCTTTTCATCCAAAGATTAAATATTGCTATGTGTGTAAGTGTTGTAACAAATTTAAATCCAGATTTGGAATTTTTGATTCCATGTTGCTAGCTATCTCACCACATGGCATCAGGATCTTTGGTGGAAAACGGGTAACACCAGGTAATGATACAATTTAGTATACAGAGCCAAAATACAGAACTTGTATTTTAGTTTTCAAAATGTACAACTTACAGAACTGAACTGTTCAACATGAGGAACTGATTTTCACTTACAAAAAAATTACTTTTAGAAGACAATATTATTTATCTTAAGAAGACAATATTGTATTATGAACACAGTATTTATAATAAGAGAATTTTAAATAAATACTGTGAAAATGTTTAAGTTTTATCTGTTATTTCTCTGTTTTTGTTTTAATTATGAATAGAAACACAATGATATAATCAATGTGGAAATAAATGGAGAGTTGTTTTAAAAGTATGTTCAGTAGGGCTGTGTTATGAAAATGAGATGATTCTCATGCTTCCTTGTTCTTTTATCTTTATATTTAGTTTCAATATTAAAGATGTGCAGCTCCTAGGCAGGCATATCAAAATGTCATAAACTTGGATATTAGCAATCTATGATTTGTAGTCAACTTCGCACAATCCACTAGTTTCAATGCTTGTATAGGTTGGAAAACTACTTAGCAAAAACATGCTTACTTGCTAAAAACACTGTATTTTTAACTATTGTTTTATTTTTATTAGAAAGTCAGATGCACAAAGAAGAGGAGAGACAGAGAGGAAGTTTATCTGCACCTTGGTTTACTACCCAAGTGGCTCCAATGGCTGGAGCTAAGCTGATCCAAAGCCAGGAGCCAGGAGCTTCTTCAATATCACCCATGCAGGTGCAGGGTCTCAAGGCTTTGAGTCATCCTAGACTGCTGTCCCAGGCCACAAGCAGGGAGCTGGATGGGAAACTAGGGCCTCTGCGATTAGAACTGGCACCCATATGATCCTATTGGGTGCAAGGCGAGGACTTTAGCTGCTAGGCTACCACACTGGGGCCCAGCATTCTTGATAATTTGTTTTCTGATGTTCTGCCCATGAATTTCACAATACCTTATAAATTAAAGGGTGTGCTGATTTACTTCAGCAGGGACAGGGATGGAGGGATTGGGAAAGCAAAATCTTGCTTGCTCTGAATAAAGCAGCATTTCTTTCTTTTTTTTTTTTAAGATTTATTTTTATTATTTTTTTATTGGAAAGGCGGATATACAGAGAGGAGAGACAGAGAGGAAGATCTTCCGTCTAATGATTCACTCCCCAAGTGAGCACAACGGGCCGATACTATGCCGATCCGAAGCCAGGAGCCTCTTCCGGGTCTCCCACGCGGGTGCAGGTTCCCAAAGCTTTGGGCCGTCCTCGACTGCTTTCCCAGGCCACAGGCAGGGAGCTGGAAGGGAAGCGGGGCTGCCGGGATTAGAACCGGCGCCCATATGGGATCCTGGGCTTGGAAGGCGAGGACCTTTCACCACTTGCGCCACCTCGCCGGGCCCTAAAGCAGCATTTCTAACCAAAGCCCGGTGTCCACGCTATCAGCTACATCTGCAGAAACTGTGGTTTATCTAGTTAGTTATTTCAGGATTTTTGATAGCTTGTTTGCTTCCTCAGGCTTAATGAACACAGACATCAATATATATCAGGCTGCAGATACATCTGTGGTTAGGCAGATGGATTGAAAGAAGATCCCCTGAAACAAAAAGGAGGCAGAACTTAAGGGTTTGGGAAGTTCTGTTCCAATAAAAAAAAAAAAAAAGATTTGTGCCGGCCATTGATATGAAAGGCCTGTCTCACCCTTATTGTTGGTGGCACTTGGGGAGCGTACAAGTTGATAGAAATCTCTGTCTCTTAATTTCCAATTATACAATTTTAAAGGTGAATATCATCAACAAACAACAACAACAAAAAGAAACAGAGAATGGAAACATTATTTTCAGAGACTTGGATTTAAAAAAAAGAGGTTAAAAAAAGGGGAGATAATGTCCAAGGGATAAAAATTCCAACTACATTAAAGAATTGGATTTGGGTGATCGGTAAAGTGACCACAGTTGTTGAAAAATTTCTAAAAGTTTAGCATATTTGTGTAACTTACTGAAAGTATACTGGGAAGCAGAGATAGAAAAAGAGCTCCCAGCTTCTGTTTCACTCCCTGAATTCTTACAAAAAATCAAGCCACGTCTCTGATATGCATAGTAAAGACACAACGATGTTAGTGGTGATGCCTCTCAGAGTGTACAAAATAGGGAGCTGGAGTCAGGTGTTTGAAATGGACGTTGATTCTGTGAACTCTGCTCTGCAATATGGGTATCTAAAGAGGCATTACTTAGTTTGGGTATTTCTGGGTCAGACTATCAAGTAACCTCCTGGGGCACTGGAATCTCATGTCAGATTGCCTGAGTCCTGCCTACACATTCTAACACAGCTCCCTGCTAATGTCCACATTCCTGCCTCCTATGTGGAGGTGCAGAAGAGTTCCTGGCACTTAACCTCAGTCTGCCTGTCACTGTATTTGCACACATTTCAAGAATGAACCAGAGAACAATGTGTACCTGTCACTTCATCATCCAACTCTGCTTCTCCACTGTGCCTCCCAAATAAGTAAAATGTTTATTTAAATGCTATCTTAGGTGCTATGCTAACTACCTATCAATAGCAAAGTTCAAAGCAGCATTTGCTCTATCACAGCTTAGATTGGAGCCTTAGGTCCAATTCACATTTCAACTTCCTGGTAATGTGCTCCTTTGCCAACCCAAATGATGGTTCATTAGGTACGCTCTGCCTGCCATGTATGAACCCTGATTGAGTTTGTATTTTCTGGGTTTGAGTTGCCATACTTCCAGCTGTTGCAAGCATTTTTTAGGTTAAATCAGCATGAGATAAACTCTTTTAATAAGAACAAACTTTTTAAAAAAGGTACTAAAAGAAAAGAAAACTAGTTCTTAAAGATTGTAGAAAATCAGGGTACCAAATGAGTTAATTGAAATCTTTTGAGTCTTGGTAACTCTTAGAATGGTCTCCAATCCTTGTTGAATCATGTCACCACCTAAAAAAAATAGTTAAAAATAATTTAAAAACTGCTAATCCAAAGAGTACTCTGAAAATGGAAAAATGTCACACTCTGATTTTTCTTACAGGAGTTTCTTGGAGCCATGTTCCATGAAGTAATGAAGATGCTTGTGAGACCTCAATGTGTTCATGTCAGCACAATTAAAGCCATGGAATCACATCATTGATGGAAGTGAATAGGAAAAGAAGAAAGAATGAAAGAACTAGTACTGCAAATAGCAAAACTAGTCCCCAAATAACGACAGTTCAATAGTGGGACTGAGATATGATAGCCTGGGGAAGAATGTGAATAACCTATTTAATTATCTTTTTGATAAAGATTTTGAGCCCTTTGGTGGCTTGATAGGTGGATTCATCCCCCTTGCAGATGTCAAAGTCATCTTGCTAGGAAAATTCTAAAGTTGGTTTGAACACCAGGCTTCACTCAGTAACAGTAATTTCAAGAGTTTATTCTGGACACTTTCTGTAAAGGGAATTGAAAGAAAAAAGCATAGTGTTCCTCCCAATGCTTTTGTAGGGATGGAGAGTGAGTTGGGGATGTTGTGAAATTTTCTGCTGTATATTTAGGGTCTCTCAATCCTCCAGGTTGTTTTTTGTTTTGTTTTGTTTTCTTTCGTTTTGAGATCTTGGCTACTTCTATTATAGATTTAAGCATGTATTATCAATTAGCATTGCATCAGAAAGAAAAGAATGACTGTAGAGCATTTCACAAGATTTCAAACCTAAATCAGAATATTCATCTCTAATGTGTTCCAGAGCTGTGGACAAGAAAAAGGAAGTTTAGTTTCCTGATAGCTTCCTGAGGTATCTCTTAAGGGTGTCTGTCATTGGCCTGCCCAGAGGACTGGGCTCTCCAGGCAGCATGGAAATGATAACGTAGTCCTTGTACCGTAAACTGATGATCACCATGAGGGTTAATCAAATGAATTGAGTTAATTAAATGAGTTGAGGAGTCTTCAAAAACACATGTATTGAGAGTCTAGGTATCAGGATGTGTAAAATAAGATATCCTTTAATTCTGAATCTGCAAACCATTAATCCTTTCCAATGGAGGAATTACTTCAGAGATCAGCATGCTTACTACTTCAGTGGCCTTCCCAATTCCACAGGGAAGATTTTCACCCAATTAGTGAAGCTGTCTACCCACAACAAGGGACAAGGGACACTGATATGTGTGCACAATTTAGTTGTCCGTACTTCCCCCATTGGCTTTCTTTTCTTTCCACTCCAGAGAGAGGAAGCATTTTATTTGAGGGTTTGTTCCATAGCAAAGCTCACAAGCCCCCGTACCCTGTTTGATAGTCCTGAGGATGTCTTTTCCAATAAATTGCTTCATGTTCTGCAAAGAAAATCTCAACGAATCCCTGGTTGAGTCTCCCTGGTTGCTAGTTTGGCTACAAGAATATGCAATCCCCTTTATTTTATCAATCCTTTGTATGGTGTTCTTTAGACACTCAAGGGGAGAAAACACTGCAGGTTGGTCTATTTCCTGAAAATATTTGATAGGTGTCCCATTTGTAATAAATGCCTTTCTTTCAAATAGCTGCATGAGCATAGCTAACAGGTTAGGAATACTTAGAATCAGTGTAAATATTTACTTCTTTTGTCTTGCCCAGATTGAGGACTCTTGTCAGAAGAAGCACATCAACCAATGGAGTATTCAAGCCAGAATGAAAACAATTCCTATTGATATTCTAATTGAAGGTGACTACTTCATATCCAGCTCACTGGGTTCTTCTGAGACATAAGAACTCCTACCTGTGAAAAGGACCCAATTTAGGCTCTCTAAAGAAGTGCACCTCAGGTTCTTGCTGCTTGCATCAGTGTGCAGCACCACCTGTTCACAGCCATGCTCTGCAATCTGCATCTCTGGGAGAAAAGTAGCAGGATTAAATGAAAAGTGAAAAGGTAGCTGGGCTTGATGTCCCAGAAGCCTGGCAGGGCTGGGTTTTAAGTGTTGAGATGTTTTAGACATTTGTTACCAGATGTTGAAAAGCATCTTATCTCTCTTTTGGTAACTCTCCTCAGTGTGAACATAGAACAGAATATTCTCCATACATTATGGAAGCTGGCCAACCAATGGGTAAATCTAACACTGGACATGTGAAATATGAAACTGGACAAATTCTGTCCAAACAAATAGAATTATCTCAGAATCTTTGGAGCAATACACTCTAAGTCAATTAAATGAGTTGAGTAGGGGTCCTCAAAAGCAAACATATATTGAGGGTCTGTGTAAAAGAATATGTAAAATAAGGTGTCCTTTAGGTATGAAACTCTAGACCACTTAGTTCCTGCCAGAAGTGGGAAGTGAATAGAGGATTTTGATTTTACTTTTTGTTAACATTTATGGATTGGCTAGCATTTAACAACCCTTAGATCATTATATCATAAGTTATATTGTAATAAGTTGGGCCACTTGGGCTGTTGCATTCATGTCTCCTGGCTCCCAGCTTTGGACCTGACCAGCTCCAGCCACAGAGTCCATTTGTGAAGCAAAGCAGTAGAATGAAGATCTCTTTCTTGTGTTTCCCTCTTACTCTGCAACTCTAACTTTGAATGATAGGAAGGAATAAAACAAGGAAGGAAGGAAGCAAGGAAGAAAAGGTAGGAAAAGAAGGAAGGAGAGAGGAAAAGGAGAAGAAAAAAAAATAGAACAGGATGTTTTAAAATTGCTTGTTGACTACCTAGCACTTACTGGAATTTGTGCATTGTACTTTTTGATATCATTTAAAATCAGAGAATTTACATTTGCTTTGCATTTCTGTGATACTTGATCTGTCTTAACTTGAAATTTGATAATATTAAAATGCACCCTGAATTGGGGGAATTTAAAATCCAAGAATTATAAACATCAATTGAAATAACAGTTAACTAATTTAATTATTTATTATAGTTATATACTATTTTTCATGGTACAGCTCCTTAGGCTCAGGGAGTTCCCCTCCAAACTTCCCTATGCTCCCTCCCACCACTGTTTTCCCCTGTGTTGTATCAACAGAATAGTCTTTCAACAACAGTCATAAGTTCATCATCCTTCCTTCTATTTAAGTGCATCCTGATATTGTAGGTCTAAACAATGGAAGAAAGTCCAGCATCTTATTCATAAGATATACTTAACAGTTCCACTGGAGTCCATCTTTTAATTAGAGGTAGAGATGCATACCGCAATGTGTCTCTACTTTAATAGTCAGTTTTTCTTCTTTTTGTATTTTTCTATATGATGTAAAAGACTCATGAATTGTTAAGATGTTAATTATAAGAAAATATGGTCTATGCTCTTATCTCATAAACATTAATATATCTCCCTATTTTTTCAAAGTATATGTTTAGCACAGATGATCAGATTTCCTTACTGTATACTTTAACTGAATTGTTTCAATTAAATATAGATTTACAGACTTTACAATTACATCACAGAGGCAGGAAAAAGAATTATTTTTTCTACTTGGGCTTTGCTTTGTAATGACTTCAATGTTTTTGTCAGCAAAGAGGAAATGTTAAGGATTATATTTTGTCTTAAATTTGTATTTTTTTTCCAGTGTGAATGTATTGGCTGATGCAATAAATGCCTTAACTATTTAGAATTTTTTCTTAGCAAATAAGTTAGAACCATGTTGTTTGTCTTTGATATAGCACCCTATTTAATGATGTTCACCATATGTAACTATGTTTATTAAAAATAAAATCAAGAACAAAAGCATTGTAAATTACAGAGAAAGTGTTTTAACTGAGATAAATGATCAGACATTTTTTGATAACAAAATTCTAATTCTGCACTCAGTGGTCCAGCAGAATGACTAAAGAACAGCATTTCACAAGTCAATTTTGGATGAATGCCTGTTTTAGGCAATCAACATCTTGCTTTTGAACTGCTGTAACTAATGCCTATTTTTTTCCTTAATTATTTTAGGGATGACTAAATGTTAATCACTGATTATATGATTTTGATGGACTTCATACATTTCATATATTCTTAATTAAGAATACTTCTCATCCAAATCCACCTGGTATAAGTGATTGTATGCCATTTTCTCTTTTTTAAAGATTTATTTATTTATTTTTCTTGCAAAATCAGATACGCATAGAGGAGGAGAGACAGAGGAAGATCTTCCATTCAATGATTCATTCCCTGAATGATCACAATGGCCTGAGCTTCTTCTGAGCCGCCAACATCGGTGCAGGGTCCCAAAGCTTTTTGCCATCCTCTACTACTTTCCCAGGCCACAAAGAAGGAGCTGAATAGGAAGCGGTACTACCAAAATTAGAACTGGCACCCATATGGGAACGTGAAATATACAAGGCAAAGACTTTAGCCACTAGGCTACCATGCTGGGCTATGATTTTTTTTTTTTAATCTAAATAGACAAAAATTAAATTATCCTAACCCAATGGAAGCTATTTTATACGGATTTAAATACTGGTTTGCTAAGCAGGTTTGAAGAGTTTGACTGTAGATCAGTCATTTGCTTTGGAGAACTACACAGTTGGATATTGAGCAGAACAATTTGTCCTGGGAAATAAACACCAGCCACATTGGGTTCTCTGAAGGTCATGATGTAGCTCAAATGAACAGTATATGGTACAACTTTTTTTTCTTTCCTGAGTCAGTCTCTGTTGAAATTTTGACAAGTTATTCTAGCAGCCTCTCTACAGAACTTGGCAGGGGTTATAGCTAGCAGTCTGCAGTAGCTAAAGTCATTTCTCTTTGACAGAATCCATAAAGCCAAACACTGTAATAACTTCTCTGATGGAATTTTAGTGGTGAAGTTCTTTGTCTTGTTACCATTGCCATTTGCACTCAAACTAGACTTTCACCTGTGGGCAATGATTATGATGCTTTGTGGTCTCTGTTTCCACTGTGACCTCTGATCAACTAGAGAGTGGCAATTTTTCCTGAAAATGAGTTTGATACTGGGAAAAATATGCTGTCAGTGAAAGTTCTCAATCTCTAAGGACCACACACAGTTTCAGCAGTAGCCTTCTAGGGTAACAGGAGGCAAACTCATAAGTTACTGGAAGCTGTTTTTCCTGTAACCTTTAACATAAGCAATTACAATGTACCATGATCTACAGTGGTCCCTTGCAACTCCTGATTAACCTACTAGAGGGGAAGACAATGGAACAATTTTCATAATTCCAGTTTCTCTCTGTTCCCTTGATTTTGACTTTACACATAATCTTTACTTAATTATTTTAAAGATAAGGCTTGGCAAACGACAGGTATTTTTTATTTGTGAAATTTTAAAATTGTTTTCTTGGTAGTTCTTGTGAGTACTTTTGATCTCAAAAATCTGATTGATTGGATCATTAGTTTAGAGTATTTTCTATTTAAAAAACAATTATTCAAAATGTGAATGCAAGCTAGACTTTACTGGCATGGATCTTCAAGGAAATGTCCAAGTTTATATTGTTGTTTTGAGGAATTCATTCATGTCTGACATGTCACCAAAATCAGATTAAACACAAGAAGCCCTGCAAATTGGAGCATTCAATCCAGAAGAAAAAAAGGAAAGATGAGGATTACAATTAAAATCCTTTATTTGAAGAGTTATTATATTAAATCATGTCCATAGTTTAATACTGTTAAATATATTTGTATAATTTCCAAAATATAGATAATGCACAATATCTTATATATACCTGTGTATAAAACAGACATTGTGTTCTTCATCACCAGAACAATAAATTTTAACATAATCAAATTTGAAGTTATCATTTTATTTATGGCAATAACGATGAAAACAATTTTTAAAAATTAAAACTGAAAACTCAAGTTTGTTGAAATTATGTGTAGCTGGAAATATTTCATGCGTGTCCACAAATACAGAATCCACCTTTGCTTTATGACATTGGCAATGCAATCAAAGATCTAATATAAAATAAAAGCTAAGTTATGTGTGCAGAATAGGCTCTGCAAGACATAGATAAAAACTCTAAAGTATAAAAATGCTGGTCAAAATAGTAACCTGATCATTGATCCAACTCTTCTATTTATAAAGATAAACAGAAAAGAATATTGATAATATGTTATAGAAATGTGGGAAAATTTATAATACTCTGCACAATTTGAGAAAAAAGTTGAAAATATTGCTGCATTGAAGCAATTGAAAAGCTATTAAATGACTCAAAGCAAAGACTTTACTGTTAACAGTATAAAATACCAGCATGTCAAACTTTAATAACTTCCTCATTTTATTAAGTTGAAATGAGGGATCAATTCTACAGTATAAACAAACTGCTACAAACAATATTTTTGGATCTGAATCCATTTGTCTTGCTAATTCATTTTGTGAAGATTAAAATCAAAATGATTATCATTAAGATGTGTTTTGAACTAAAACCATTCTAGAGCAAAATACTGTAGTTTAGATAAGAGAGTTGGAGTAAATATTAAAAGAGATTTTATTAAAAAGGCTATATCTGTTGTGATTTGTAAGGGACATTAAAAAAGACTTAGGGCCAAATGAAATTAAAAGTTAAGGTTATAGAAAATAATTAAAATTTAAACATGCTTTCCTTTTTCATCATAAAAATTTTCCATGAGCTTAGTGAAATCTTTTCCAGTAAATTATTCGTTAAAATAATAGGTAAAATCTTACTGCTCAAAGAATTTTTCCCCGTCTTTACATTTCACATAAAAAATAAAAATGTATTCACTTTATAGCTGGGAGGCAGAGATACAGAGAGAAATATAGAAAAAGATCCCTGCTGGTTCATTTGCCACAAGCCTCTACAGCCCCTACAGTCTACACCAGAATCTGAAACAGAAACAAGTACATACAAGTGAAGCACTGATGGGAGTATGAGCATTGAGACTAGTTGACCAAATACTTGAAACTCTTTTTAACCTACTAAAAGGTGATGCCACTGAATACGAATGATGACATTAGTAGCAATAAAACAAAAGTCAGAGGCACTACAGTACCAGAACTCAAGACATACTACAAGGCAATTATAATCAAAACATATTAGTATTGGTGCAAAAATAAACATGTAGACCAATGGAACGGAACAGAAACCCCAGAAATTAATACATACAGTACAGCCAATCTTTGAAAAACAAGTTAAACTTAATCCCTGGAGAAAGGGCAGTCTCTTCAGTGACTGTTGGGAAAAATGGATCTATGAATCCCCAAACAATAACTATGATATGTTAGTGATAATATGTAGTAATTAATGTAAAATTTCAAAAAGTATTGGAAATTAAACTGTCATCTTGCCAGCTGATGGTCGTTCTTTGCCTTTTTATAAACTTCTATGGAAAAATGGTCTTTCTACTTCTTACTTATTTAAGACTTTGGTTAGTGTTGCATTAAGCCTGCATTTACACCGTGGGTTGAAATTATGTTTTGCCAAACTTAAGAAAAAAAGAAAGAGAAAAGATGGAAAGAGGTGGATTTATTGAGGAAAGAAAGGAGGGATGTATGATTATCCTCTCAGAATTGGAACAACAACATCTATGATAGCCATTTCTGCATATTAATAAACAGTAAATAACAACAAACAAAAAATCCTGTCATTTGGTTTTCTGTATTATTTGCCTATTTGCCTGACTATTATCTTTTTCTCATTCTCCCTAGAATTCTTGTAAAATCTGCTCCTCAAGATTATATTCCAGTTTACTTTTGCTTCTTGTTCCCCGTATCTTTTCACATTTACTTTTTAATTTTTCATCTTGGAACCAGTGTTCCAGCATAGCAGCTGAATTGGCTAAGCGCAATTGCAATATCACGTATGAGCACCTGATTCTGTCTTGGTTGCTTCATTTACAATCCGGCTCCCTGGATGGCCTCAGAGAAGCAGAAGAAAACACCCCAAGTGTTTGGCAGATTCCAAACAGCCTGGCTTCTCACTTCAACCTGGCCCAGCCCCAATGACTGCAGCTACCTGCGGAGTGAACCAACAGTTGGGTGAGCTCTGACTCTCTCTCCTCCATCTTCTCTTTCTCTCTCTCCCTTCCTTTCTTTCCTTCTAACTACAATTTTCAAATAAGGAAATATTTTAAAAATATAAAATTGTATTTTGTTACTTCTTTCACTTATTTTGATAGTTTATGACTCTTGATTTAAAATGTTCATGTCATGAAATAATTTATTCAAGCGTATTTCCTTTATCGTGGGTAGTTTGTTTTAGGTGTTTCTTTTCTGTGCGTAATTGAGAAGTTTTTGCAACAGCTGAAGTGTTTCAAAATCTTTTCATTATTATTTTATAATATACTTGGTTGAAGTGTATTTTCCATAAAGGACTTGATAAACTACTATAGTCTTATATAAGAAATCCTCTTTTTTCCCATATTTGAGTTTGATATTTTGAATGTATTGTTGTGTAATAACTTAGGCTCATCTGATATTTTGAATATATTGTTGTGTAATAACTTAGGCTCATCTGATATTTTGAATGTATTGTTGTGTAATAACTTAGGCTCATCTGCTTATTTTCCTCATTTCCAGCAGATCACTATGTCTGTACTTGATCTTTAGTTTCTTGTCTCTTTTGTTTACTTCTCAGTTTTCCAATGTTTTTCTCCCTCCTTATTTTTGACCATTCCCTTCCAGAAAAACTGCCTTGAAGCACTATTTTTTGGAGTTCTCTTTTTTCCTTGAAGTCTCTTGCAAGTAATAAGTCTTTTTTTAAAGTGCATTTCATTCTATGACATCGTTTCATAGGCTCTGAGGTTCCCCCAACCCCTCCCTGTACCCTCCCTCCATGGTTGATTACTCCACCTTATTAATAAGCATTTTTCTTGATCCACCACTTTCACATGAATTGTGGACTAGGGAGATTTTGTTTGTTTTGGTAGTCTGCGTTTGTGTTTATATTTTCAAGGATGTTTGGGCTTGTTTGTTCATTTGTGTTGTTTACAAACAAATTATTTGTAATTTGGGACAAAGGCTTTAGAAACATTATCGGTGGAAAACAGTCTTTTTTCTACTACTAACACAATGAAGTTTATTCTTTTAGATCTTGACTTGATATATGAGTTTTATATAGTTAAATTTGCACTATAGTTAGTTTTGAAAGATTGTGATGAGCAATTGGCCTTTACAAATCCAACATCTGATACCTATAGATGTTTATTTGGTTAATTTATGTTAATATTAAATTGTGGTAGTTATACTAAATTACATAAATACACAACAGTGTTTTGAATAATTGTTGTAATCATGGGAAACAGGTGTAAATAATATTTGATAGTTGCACAAGTAATTACCAACTTGGAGTAATGAGGAAAATATAATGAGTAAGAATATTTGAGACCAGTAAATATATAAATAGACTGTGACCTTTTTAAATCTGTCAGTATTAGGTGTTTCAATCAGCATAATTAACGAATATGCATGACCATCTGTTAATTGTATTTAACAAATATATTATATCATATCTCAGTAATATGAGTAACCTCTATTGTCTGAGACTGATTAATGCTGTTACAATAACCTGAGCTGGGAGTTTATGTTTTGGGCATTAGACTTTAAAATTCTAGATGTTTTGGCTTCAAATTTTAATTTAACCTCTGATTTTCCAGCCCAAGAAAGGGCCTCTGCTTAAGTGGGAGAACATAAGCAGTGTTTGTATTTGTCGCAAACATTTTCCATGTTTTACAGCTATTTCAGAAAAATACACTTAAGTTTTAATCACTTGCTTCAGAATGGGGGGTGACAGGTGTTCCAAAAGTAGCAAAGCGATTAAATTGAGTTTATGCCTGTCTCAGTGCTGGCGTATTTTAACTTTTATGCATCCCTGAGACAACAATTTTATTCTAATCTCTCACAGAAAACAATTTGATAGCTTAATTTTTTTTTATTCACCCTGCTTGATTTCACATTATATTCCTACTTTCTGCTTTAATAAAATATGTAGAATGGCTCTTGAATACTAAACAAATATATATATTTTTTGGTATTGGGCAATTTGTAGAGAAGAAGGTTTATACTTGATCTTAGCCAATTAAGTTTTAAACATAGAATGGTTTCAGAAACTCCTTTCTTCTTTATTATGTCAGCACTAACAAGTATTGTTTTATTTACTTACTTTTTATTTTACTTATTTTTATTACTGTCATTCAATGAGATACTTCCATAGGCCCTGGGATTTCCCTTGTTTCCTTCCCAATTCCCTTCCTCATCACTTATATCATTACTGTAGTATAATTCTTCATACACAGTCATATGTCCATCATTGTGGGCATGGACAATGGCAGAGAGTCCAGCATCCTATTGTCAATATATAGTAAATAGTTTATTGGAGTCCATCTTTTATCTGGTAGCAGAGATGCATACTGCATTGTATCCTCATATCTGGATATGATAATCTCCATTACACAGCTACTATACATCCCCTTAAATAAAAAACCAAAATTCAAAATCAACAACAGGAAGCAAAATAGAAATTTACACTGCCATGAAGTTACATAACATGCAGCTAAATAATGATAGTCTCCATTACACAATTACACAATGTATACAAAATGTGTACATCCCCTTAAATGAAAAGCCATAAAACAAAATAAGCAACAGGAAGAAAAAAATTAGCAACAGCATGAAGTTAAATAACATGCTACTGAATGACTGATGCATCGCTGAAGAAATATAAAAGAAAATCAAGAACCTTCTGGAAGAAAATGATGTTTCTGTATGAACTGAGTTATTGAACAATTTAATCAGAAGAAAGTGTTTTGCAGAAATGAAACTAACAAAAATAAAACCAAAATCCATGAGATATAGTTTGTGCTGATCTTTGTGAAATCTGTCTCCTGTAGGTGACAAATAGATGAGTTTTGCTTTTTAATCCAGTCTACTAATCCATGACGTTTATTGATGAGTTTAAGCCATTTACATTCTGGGTTAATACAAATAGGTGATAATTTGTTCTATCATTTCAGCAATGGGATGTTCATTGGTTTAGTCTTCTGTTATTTCACTGGGATGTTCTTCACAGGTGCCTTTGATTTTGGTTGGCACTATTCCTTTTCTCTGTAAAGAGAACATCTTTTAGGAGAACACTTGTAGGGCAAGTT
Source organism: Ochotona curzoniae (assembly GCF_017591425.1). NCBI lineage: Eukaryota > Metazoa > Chordata > Mammalia > Lagomorpha > Ochotonidae > Ochotona > Ochotona curzoniae. The sequence continues at coordinate 16,355,386 of NW_024466502.1, forward strand.
TGGAAGAGGCATATTCTATTATCTTTTCTTGACTGTGGAAGAATTTTATTTTAATTTCAGACAAAGGAAAATATTGCTGGGTACATAATCCTGGGCCAACAATTTTTTGCTTTTAGAATTTGGAATATATCACCCCATTCTCTTCTGGACTGGAGAGTTTCCTGTGAGAGGTCTCCTGTGAGTTTAACTGTCATTTCTTTATATGTCAGTGTGATTTTTTTTTTCACATGAACATTTAAGGTTCTTTTCCTTACGTTCAATTGAAGAGAGCTTGATTATCATGTGTCGTAGTGAAGATTGCTTTTAGTCAACACTGTTGGGAGTTCTGTGCCCTTTCTGAATGACCTGGAACTTGCTAGAGGGAGTGCCACAAATGATTGAAATTCTTTGCCACACTGTAAGAAATGGCACCTGCTCTGCCACAACTAGAGCACAGGGAGGGGTTGGGGGATGCCCAGAGCCTATGAAAATGCGTCACATAATGCAATGTAATTAATAAATATATATATGTTTATCATTTTATATTATACTTAAAACTTGCTAATGTTGTGTCCCCACATAATGAGCTTTCAACAGACTTACACATTTTGAAAATATCTTGCTATTAATCATATTCAGTATGATTCTTGCCCTCAACACTTTCATTCATTAACCAGTACATTATGTGAAGAGCTTTTGTGCTTTATATGAATGAATTGCTTCTCTATTATGCCAATTATGGGGAAAAATGCAGAATAATAGAATCAACATACACGGAGAAAAACAATACATTTTTTGCATTTATATTTAATAATCATTTTGAAAACTATTTTTCTGTGACTTTTAATGAAAATGGATTCAGTATATGAAGTGAAATAGTTGTTATTAGTATAACATTAATATTTACTAACAGACATAAAAACATTTTTCCCTAAGGAATTATGTGTTATCATGCTGAGACATCTAATTTCACTTTAGTTTTAGTGTTTCAGTATCAAATTGAGTTTTTGGTGCTGTTGCTTATAAACCATTATTCATTTTGTTTGTTAATATCTATAAAAAAGCCCAACTTATTCAAATCAGCCTGTCCAGCATCTCTGTTTCTCAACTCATGAAATTATAAAAAATAATTCATTGTATCATTATGCAAATTTTGCTCTAGACTTTTAAAATTTTTTTCAAATATTTAAGTCTTTAGACTTTTTTCCTCTCTAACCTTCACTACAAAATACATACATCAATTTCACAGAAGCTTTCAAGACCTGTACTAGAAAAAGTAAAGGAGTTCTTTTCAGTAGCTGAAAATGGCAGGTTTGAATTATAATTTGGTGTTTCCTCTTATTTGCTAAATGACATTGTATCATTTTATTCTCATAATTTCTTGAAGGACTCATCTAGAATCCTGAACGCCAACTGTCTGACTCAGTCATCATGTGGTCGCTTAGTATCAACGATCCCCTTTCTTATATCCTTATTTATGCACATTGTATTTTACAGAATATTTTGCAGAATATTAAACTCCAAAATTTTATTCTAAAATTGAGTTTTCTTACCTCTGGCATTGATATGAATATTTCCTGACTGATCTCCCCTAATAATTATATTATTTGTCTAATATTATATTATGTTTATCTAATGAATTGACTTGAATTACATTGCAATGAGAGCAAGGAAAAATGAAGAAGAATCTTGTTTACTAAACAATACCACGGATTAATACAATTAAGGAATCCTGAACATTATATACATGAGAAACTATGGGATATGACTAGTATTTTTATTGGATAATTAAGGACTTGGTGTAATATGATTAGAAATTTGATAACAAGTAGTCAGGAAACAGTGTGTGATTACCTCTGTTTAAATGAGCAAAAAAGATGCGATTGGAGGTGTTCTGTTCCTCACATCAAAACTTGCCCAGGGGAAACTGTGATGAGTGATTTAAATAAGCAATAATAGTATGTCTTCCTCTTTTCATATGAAATAGAAACTTTCCTTAGCCACTTCTCACCAGGTCCTATTAACTCACACATGGTTGTATTTTAATAAACAGGTATAATCTTGTTATTATTTCTATTCAGAGATAATTTCTTATTTAAAAATGTGAATTTGAGTCCAAAATTGACAAAATGTGGAACTATACATACCTAACCCTGGGTTTGAATTAAATATGATCAAAAGTGCAGATGCTTGATAGGACACCTGCAAGTGTTTCTGCTTGTGCTTGCAAAAGCATTTTCAGAAGGTATCAGTATTTGAATTGATGGACTGAGTGGAGTCGATGCCAACCTTAATGAAAGTAGGCATCATCTAACATAGTGGGCTACATTCTCTTTAACTTGTTAGATTCTTGAAGGTGGAATAGCCCTCCCTGCTCTCATTGCTTCTGGTTTCCACAATTGCAGACCTGAACTATTTTGTTAGCAATTAATCCTCCTATTCTCAGACCTTTAAATTATCTCAGCAGCTTTCCTAGGTTTTCACCTGTTTGGCTTTTAAAGACTCTAGATTGAAGATAGATGATGAATAGCTAAGAAATAGATACCATATGGATAGATAAATTATAAATATTTATGCTAGATATGGGTGTACATATAAACCTATATTTATATGTAGATATAGCCACATAGCTATCTACTTTGCTCTATGGAGAATACCCTAATCCAGTTTGATAGTTATGCAAAGCTCTGATAATTGTGATTCACTTACAGATAACTTACATGATAGTATCTATTAATGGTTATCATTGTAATAAAGTACAATCCCAACAGCTGATGGAACCTATCTGAAAAATAAATGGCAGGTCCAAATAACATTAATCTGACAATTATAGTGGAATTTTACATCCTCACCCAATCTGAAATCAGAACCATCATATGGACAAGATCTCAATAAACAATGTTAAGGTTGGATTTGCTTAAGAATGAATTTGAGAAAATTGTGTTAGTAGTAATCTTACTCTTAACCTTTTACAAAGAGGTCATGGAGGCAAAACATTGGAAAACAATGATGTCATCTCTAAGAGATGATAATTCTTGGGCACCCAGAACAGCGCAGTAGCAGTAATGCACCAACAACAGGTGACATTTGGCACCAGTACTACAATTGAGATCTTTGCTCAAGTTAATCAACTACCATCCTGTTCATGAATTGTTGGAAGAAACACATCTATTAACTTGTGCGATTTCATATTGGTCGTTTGCCTCAGGAGAAGAAATCATTATAAAAGATCAATCACGTGAGCTTCCTTTATTATTGAGATAATAAAACAATAGTTATCACTGCATTGAGTAGGCATAGAAAAATACCATCATCAGAGGTTTAGAAGTTGTACCATTACTGATAATTTCTATAATACATCTTAAACATTTATTAATTTGGCTAATACAAAGATATTTGAATCCCAGAAAATTACTAAATTATTTTAGCCTTAATTATATGCTGACTGTAATTGACTCTATAGTACTACATGTCGGCTTACTGAAGCAAAGCAACAGTTTCCAACATTTTATTTAAAGCTACTCATCTCTCAAGTACATTTAAAAGATCATTGTTTTTCAATATTATTTTTGATTTTTGATTTTTAGGGTACAATTCCATAGGGCCTGGGATTTCCCTACCCCCTTCCCCAAATCCTGCCCATGACTGATTTCCCCCATATTATTATAATAGTATAGTCCTTCATAAGCAGTTGTAAGCCCATCAGTGTGTTATTCAAGTTTGTGCTGACATTACTGGTATAGACAATGTCAGACAGTCCAGCACCTTATTGTCTAGATATGTCCAACTGTTTCATCGGGAGTTTCGTCTTTGATTTGGGAGTAGAGATGCATACTGCATTGCATCTTCACATCTGGATGTGACAGTCTAGTATGCAGTCATTACACAGTCCCTTAAATGAGAAGCCAAGAAACAAAGTCAACAACAGGTACTCAATAAAGGAGAAATTTACAGCACTGTGGAGTCGAAAAACACGTCACTGTATATTCAATGCATGGATGAAGAAATGAAAAAGAAAACACAAAAGCCTCTTAGGTAAAAGATTCTTAACTTTAAACGCGTTTTAAATTCTTCAATTCTAAAAAAATTCAGAGGTATACTTTGTACAGGTTGCATGTCATAAATTAATTTTCAGAGGCTGAAAATTTCACAGAGCATTATGCTTTACTCACTGCAGTGATATGGTTAAGAAACTCGAATTAGGGTATATGGAAATTGTAACCAGCTTTTATAAATTCTAAGATACCTGTGTTTTAGAACACAAGCAAAATCACAATCACATTTATTCTAAAGCGTGCCACTCCTTTTAATCTGTTTGATGTCATTATCTAGGGAAAACTTTTCCATATACTTGGAGTAATAGTGGGAATAACTAATTTGTTTTTTTTTTTTAAGATTTACTTTTTATTGCAACGTCATATATGCAGAGAGGAGAGGAGACAGGAAGATCTTCTATTCGTTGATTCACTCTCCAAGTGACCAGAACGGCCGGTGCTCTGTGCCAATAGGAAGCCAGGATCCAGGAACTTCCTCCAGGTCTCCCCCACAGGTGCAGGGTCCCAAGACTTTGGGCTGTCCTTGACTGCTTTCCCAGGACACAAGCAGGGAGCTGGATGGGAAGTGGAGCCGCCGGGATTAGAACTGGTGCCCACATGGGATCCTTGCACATTCAAGGCGAGGACTTGAGCTGCTAGGCAAAGGCGCCGAGCCCTAATTTGTTCTTAAGATTGTGAAACAGATTAAAAATATTTAGTAATATTCAATTTTCAAGGAAAAGGGAAAATATTTGTTCACATCCCTCTCCCTTGCTCCCTGTTGTATAATTTCTCCTCTTTATTCACTGCTGTTGATAGTCAGTAATAGCAGCCTCCAGAAACAAGTTGTTGCATGGATGAAGTACCCTACATGGGAGGGTCGCGTTCGAATCCTGCTCTTTTCCTCTCAATGCAGCTGTCTGCTTTCACATACACTGGAAGCAGTAGGTGATAATTCAGCAGTATAGCTCTGTACCATCCTTGAAAGGACAGCTGTTTCAAGTGGAGGACCCTGTCTTTAGGACCCCTTCCTGGCTGTGGAAGGTAATTGAGGAGCTGGGGAGTTTACCAATGCATGGGAGATCTTCCTTCCTCACTAGGTTTCACTTCCTTTTAAATAAAATAAAATGCTTTACGAAATGTTCAGAGATCAAATCCGGATTTAGGCATTGCATATATATTTTTAAAAGATGTATTTATTTCTATTGGAAAGTCAGATATACGGAGAGGAGGACAGAGAGAAACATCTTCTGTCCAATGATTCACTTGCTCCCTGAATGGTCCCAATGGCCAGAACTGAGCCAATCCGAATCCAGGAGCCTTTTCTAGGGCCTTACATGCAGGTTCAGGGTCCCAAGATTTTGGGCCATTCTTGATTGCTTTCCCAGGCCAGAGCAGTGAGCTGGATGGGAAACAGGATGGCCGGGATTTGAGCTGATACCCAGGTGGGATCTCGGCACATGCAAGGCAAGGACTTTAGCTACTAGGCTACTGCGACTGTCCGCGAAGGCTACAATTTAAATCCCAGTTTCTCCAGTGTGTGTTCCCTGGTGAGCATCTGCAGACCAGGCATGTACCTGTAATAAATCAGATGAAATGTGCAGATTGTGGGTGCTAAGATGAAAAAAGTAAAAATGGAAGCACCTAAGAGTAAAGGAAAGTTTGGTTATTTAACATTTAGGTTTACTATGTAGATTTCAAACAATGTGTTTGTTTGTGTTTACATTGTGTTTGTTTTAAACGTCTGGTCATTATATGCAAAAGGAATGACAGACCTTTGCATTCTTTAATAGCCATTATGCTCTGATTCAGAATTCCATTGAACCTGGGGGATCAAAGACTTTAGAACAAGAACATTATAAAATTTAATAATGGGGCCCGGCACGGTGGCGCAAGTGGTTAAAGGTCCTCGCCTAGCACGCCCGGGATCCCATATGGGCGCCGGTTCTAGTCCCGGCAGCCCCGCTTCCCTTCCAGCTCCCTGCCTGTGGCCTGGGAAAGCAGTTGAGGACGGCCCAAAGCTTTGGGAACCTGCACCCGCGTGGGAGACCCGGAAGAGGCTCCTGGCTTCGGATTGGCATAGTATCGGCCGTTGCGCTCACTTGGGGAGTGAATCATCGGACGGAAGATCTTCCTCTCTGTCTCTCCTCTCTCTGTATATCTGCCTTTCTATTGAAAAAATAATAAAAATAAATCTTTAAAAAAATAAAATTTAATAATGAAGAATTTAGAAAATAGAGTCTGTGTATAGAATATCATGGATAGCCAAATATTTCTTTCCCCTTAAGTGTCTTTCTTTTCTTTTCTTTTCTTTTTTCTCTCTCCTTTCTTTATCTATCTATCTATCTATCTATCTATCTATCTATCTATCTATCTTACACACCCATTCAGAAGATTCTTCCAATAATTAGTCAAAGAGCTACTATCTGGATGCTCGTGCTAATTTTTTTTTCCTCCTAAATAACACTCTCAGGCAGATAAGCATATCTTAGCGACTGGGGAGTGGCCTCAAGAACCTGTTTTATAGCTGAGTTTAAGGACTCTGCTCTCTGCCAGGATCCACCCAAGACTACCCTTTTTGTTTTGTTTTGTTTTCCAAGGTGTATTTTTTTTTTTATTGGAAATGCAGATACACAAAGAGAAGGAGAGACAGAAAGATCTTCCATGTTCTGGTTTACTCCCCAAATGGCTGCGACAAAAGATCTGAGCCAATCTGAATCCATGAGTCATAATTATCTTCCAGGTCTCCTATGCAGATGCAGGGTCCCAAGACATTGGACCATCTTCCACTCCCCTCCCAGCCATAAGCAGGGAGCTGGATGGGAAGTAGTGCAGCTAAGTCACAAATCAGAACCCATAGGGAATGCTAGTGCTTGGAGATTGAAGATCAGCTAGCTGAGACAACCCACAGTCCCTAGAGGTTTAGTTGGTAGTTAAGGCATCTTGATGAAATGAAAGCTCAGCTCAATCAGAACATTATAGCTTTTAGTCACAAACACACACACACACAGCTCGAAAGTATGCTACTTCCAGATACCAATCCCAAGTGCCAATTATTAGTATCAATGCCACCAAGCAATATGCCTCATAATTTAGGAACACACGTCCCTGAACAAGAAGAAAATGTATTATGTGCTCTCTCTTCTAGCACTTTAGTAAATATTCATTATCTGTCTCTACTTTCATGTCTCTGAACTACAGTTCATTACCTTGTCAGCAAAAAAGAATTGAGTCAAGCTAGCCATCACCAGTCAAGGTACTATGCTTGGTCAATCAGGTCATAAACACATTGTCCATAATGAAAGTGATGGCTTTTATTCATGAGGTCTCCTGAAGGAATTATCTATCACAAAAAATATTTTTGAAAGGGGTTTCTTGAATCCAGTGGAGAGCATTATTACTGTCTTTCATTGTATTTTTTTCTGAGAAGTGTATTATGATGTCTTCATAAATTGATGAATTTTAGTCTTTTCGTCATTAATGATCATAAGTGATCCATTTAAAAATGTTTGTGGCAACCAGTGATATAGAGCAGGGGATAAACTACCGGCTGCAATGCCCATTCAAGTCTCAGCTGCTCCACTTCTGATCCAGCTCCTTGATAATGCCCTGAAAAAGCAGAGGAGGATGCCCAAGTCATTGAGCCTCTGCACCTGTTTTGGAGATCCAGAAAAAGCTCCTACACCTGGCAGCCATCTGTGAATGAACTGCTTGGCAGAGAAACTTTCTCCTTCTATCTCTCTGTATAACTCTTTCTCTCTTTAACTCCATCTTTCAAATAAATGAGTTAATGTTTTCCGTTATCCTGCCTCACAGAGAAATGTTCCAACCCATTCATAACAAGAGATAATGTAAACTCGTTGGCCACAAGTGATGGCAGAAAGACATGTTAGAATTTAATGATGGCAGCAAATGCAGAACTAAAGTATATTGAGACATATACCACAAAATAATATTGCTTTCAATAGCGTAACAGATGTTTGAATAAATGGATTGAAACAGGAAGGTTATTACTCTATTATACTTACTGATGCAATTAATTGTGATCTATTTTCATTCTGTATCTTTGGAATTAACCAATGCTTTGAAAAGATTCATTTATTTGTATTGGAAAGGCGGATTTACAGAGAGAAGGAGAGACATAAAGAAAGCTTCTCTTTTCACTGGTTCACACCCCAATTGGCTGCAACAGCCAGACCTGAGCTGATTTGAAGTCAGGAGCCAAAAGATTCTTTTGGATCTCGCATGTGGGTGCAGGCTCCCAAGGCTTTGGACCATCCTCTACTGCATTTCCAGGCCACAAGCAGGGAGCTGAATGGTAATTGAAGTAGCTGAGACATGAACCCGTGTCCATATGGGATCAGCTCTTGTAAAGCAAGAATTCAGCCATTGGGCCATTGTGCTGGTCCCAGAATTAACCAATTTGAACGTTCTATTTCAAAAAGAGTGTAATAGGTAAATAAAAAGCCAGGTGGATAGATGGGTAAACACAGCCTTATGCCAATCATTGTCCATTTCACCAGGTGTTTGAATATTATCTGTATTATAACCTTTTCATGCAGCAAATTAACAAGCAGAAGATAGAGCAATGTAATTATTTCGCATAATAGACACTGATACTTATCTTCAATAAGTGTTCTGGTATTTACTCATCGTCAGTATTATATTTTCCATTTCTCTACTCTTTCTATTTTTATGCTCAACTTTGATTTGGATCCCTTATTTTCACACTGTTCCTCACTCTAATCAATTTCTTCTAATCGATTTTTTTTCTACTCTATTTCTGTTTAACTTATGTAAATATTTTATTTGGGGTCCTGAGCTTTTACAAAATGAGATTTTTATTTCACACATCCCTGTTTGGAAATATTATTTCTTAGATCACATCAAATCCTCTATAATGGTTGATGGAAAACAGGTAAGAATTAATTCTTGCTTTACTTGTGCTAAATTTCAAGTGATTTATATATTTATATGTGCTTGTATGTACAATATAGGATTAAATGTCCAACAAATTGGATTAGCCAGTACATTCAGGTCATAAATTTTCTTGGACAAGAATAACTTTAAATGTCATGACTTAATTTTATTTTTAATTCCTTTCAACAAGGAATACTTACATTAAGTGAGAACATGCCACTGTTGTTTTTGTATGAATTGTGAATGCAATTAAATTGCTTTTGTGACAGTGAATGTATCGCTTCTCTTACCATTTTATCTTAAACTGCTCTGTTGGATCATTCTGTATTTTTGCTTGAGGTAGTTAATGATTTATTATTGTACCTTACCAAGATGTGTCTACTGTGGTTTAATAATTTTCTTATTTATATTTTTCTCGTATTACCGAACCATCTTTATTTCTTTGTTCCATAGCTCTAGCTGTGCATGAATCAAGATAACATCAAATTGCAAAGAGAAAGCGAAAGAAAGCACACCCTTCATTAATCACTTTGTCTTATCACAGGATTCCCTTTGTTTATAACATAAGAATTTCTTTTCAGACCCTTACACACATGAAAGCAAATGAGAGATTTATCATTATTATACATGATCACTGTGTGCGGAGCCTAATGCACATAGTCCATTTAGAACCGAATGTATTTTCATTTATTCTTTAAAAAGGGGAATACAGAAGGTCTCCATGTTTAAAGACTCATCGTACTGTATCACAGAAACATCAACTCCTATTTCCAGTTAAGCTAAAACTAAAGATTAGTTCTGCATATCACATATTTGAGTAACACACTCCTGAGGGAAAGATCTGTGAATTTTGTTGTGTTTTATTTTGCAGGGATTCTAAGTTGTGAAACTCGTCTCTGATGTTTGAAACATTTCTAACTGGGGATGGAGTATAAGTACATTCCTCACTTGCTGGGTTTCCAACTATACAAAGCAGCAGAGACATGTTAGGCTTCAGAGATGGGTAGGGTGGCAGTGAAGTCAGGAAGAAAGTGCAAGGGATGTCTTAAAATGACCTACCGTGTCACAAGATAAGACAGAAGTGATTTTACTCTGTTACGAAAGAACACAACACAGGAGGCAATTGCAGCAGCAGAAGCATTGCAAAAATTACACCATTGATTCACTTAATCATATTTATGGGAAGCTACTCTCACGCTACTATATTCATTCTGAACGCAAACTCCTCATTCAGAACATGAAGCATGTAAGGTTATATCACTGATAAACAATGTGATTTGAATATGCTTTGTGCCTGAAAAATTCTGTTGCTAGCAACTTGGACTTAGCATAGTGGTTCTGAGCTTCTGATATTTTTAATAGTGTGGAGCCTAATGTTTCTGAGGACCACATCACCACCATAACCTGATCAGTACTGTCTTGCAGGTATGTGTAGGGTCTGTGAGACTCAAAGAATGTATTGCTATAAAGATATTCAACTTTCGTGGTGTCTTCTTCAAGTATCCAGTTTCCTTTTAGTTTCTCTCACATTCTGAAACAGCAAAGATATCCTAATCTAGACAGAAGCACTGTGTCAATTAAACTTTCCAAGAACCAAAATTGTAGACCAATAAGTCTTTTATATTGTACCCACTCTCTGCTATTTTTTTATTTCATCATGAAATGGACAATAGATGTGGAAGAAAAGGAATAAGGTAATTCTTGCAGCTATATCTCTTATGAATTAGTACCAAATGAATATATTTAAATAAAAATAATTTACAGTTATTCATGGGACAGAGTTATCCTTCAAAACATGTATGTTTTTAAAACATAGATTTATGTATTTTGATTGAAAAGGCAGATCAGATTTACAGAGAAGAGACAGAAAAATCTTCCAGCCTCTGGTTCATCCCTAAAGCAATGTGAATGGTTGGAACTGAACTGATCAGAACCAAAACCAGGAACCTCTTCCAGCCTCCCATGCAGTACAGGGTCCAAGGGTTTGGGCCATCCTCTACTGCTTTCTCATGCCATACGCAGTGAGATGGATGGGAAAAGGAGCAACCAGGACATGACCCACTACCCATATGGGATTCTGTCTTTTACAAGGGAAGGATTTGAACATTGAGCCATTGTTCCAGGATAGAACACGTTTTAACACTTTCTGATTTGTTAAGGTATTTGTTGATAATATTAAAAAATAAAAATACTAAGGATAGCACCATGACTCAACAGGCTAATTCTCAACCTATAGGTGTCAGGAGCCCATATGGGTGCCAACTCCTATCTCCCAGTTACTCCACTTCTCATTCAACTCCTTGTTTATGGCTTGGGAAAGCAACAGAGGATGGGCAAGAGCCTTGTGTTGCTGCACTCATGTGAAAGACCTGGCTGAAGCTCTTGGCTTCTGGCTTAGGAAGTGTTCAGCGCTGGCCATTGTCAATCTGGAAAGTGAACCAGCAGGTTAAAGATTCTCTCTCTCTCTCTCTTGCTCTCTCCTTATGGTACTCTTCAAATAAATAAAAATTTAGAACAAAAGGTATATTTCAGTACTAGTGCGGTTGCCTTGTGGCAAAAGTCCTTGCCTTGCATGTGTTGGGATCCCATGTGTGTTGGTTTATATCCTGCCTGCTCCACTTCCCATCCAGCACCCTTTCTGTGGCCTGGGAAAACAACTGAGGACAACCCAAAGCCTTGGGACCCTGCACCTGCATGGGTGACGTGGAAGACGCTCCTGACTTGTGGCTTTGGATCAGCTTAGCTCTGGCAGTTGAGGCCTTTTGAGGAGTGAACCAGCAAACTGAAGATCTTTCTGTTTATCTCTTTCTCTCTGTGTATCTATGTCTCTCCAATAAAAATAAATAAATCTTAGAAATGCTTCATTTCAGTTAATTGTTATAAACACCTCTAGGTATGTTTTTTCTACAGATGATGGCCAAAAAGAAAACTGTGAAATTCAAAGTAGTGGACTATAAAACATCACAACGCAAACCTGAGTGTATTTACTCACAAGGAAAGGGTTCATACATGAACTTGTTTTGTGCTTGAAACCTCCTTGTAACTACATAATTGTGTAAGAAAGATTATTCAAGAATATATGTTTATTTTAAATCAAGAACTACATTATAAAATAAAAAAATAAGTTTAATATACATCAACTCAAATCCACCATATATCAAACTATTCAATTCAATATTCTTTGAAATAAGATATGTATATAGGAGAATAATTATAGCAAAACTAAGTAAGTAAGTAATCCACAAAACATTTTTATCTTTTATCTTGTATCTTACTTTGGTTAAAAAAAAATCTATACTAATTGTACTCACTGATGATTTGGAGGCAACATAATCACACACAAAATCACCTACTGTGAACCATATGATTCCTCTACCCCCAGCATACATAATAGTCTTCCCCACTTTGCAAACCTAATCATTAATCAGCATGCATCTTTCCCAAATTACCTGTTTACACCAGTGGCTATTGAGCCACAGAGAGCACATTCCATTAAAGTGACCCTAAGTCTTCACCACCAAAGAAGAAAACCCAGTGTGATATGGCACAAGAGGGAACCGATGATTGCTTGTCCAGACACCCTGGGCATACCGGCATCAGGATGCTACTTATTAGACAGACCCCATGACATTAAAAATAACACCGATAATAGCTCTGACCTATATAGAGCTTTTAAAAAAATTTTTCAATGGTGATGTGAATACGTTATAAAAAGCATATCTAGTTTCATACTGAAGTAAGATGCAGCATTACTTAAAAGATCTAAAAATTGCCTCTGAATATACACTCTGTTCTGATATAGCAATGTACTCTTTGATCACAAATCTGGTGAATTCTTGGGCTCCAATCCACACTGATATGTTGCATCGACATTCAGAGGATCTTGCATTTGCAAAAATATATTGTTCTCTAGTAAAGTGTGTGACTTAGTTTATAGAAATTGGAAACATAGTTTGTTGGGTGGAACCAAATTGGAAAGGGAATATTTGGAATGTTGTAAAGCTGCAGGGAGCTAGTGTATAATGGGGTATTCTCACTTGATGAACTCCACTTAGCCAAAAGCCATGCTTGCAGCCAGCAGTACCTGGTGGGTTTCCTGTGGATGCCCTCTCATAGAAAAGTCATGCCGGCTGCAACAACATTTTTTCTGGCACAGCAAGTGATATTCTTAACCTATATGGGCAGGACTCTGCTCTATAGGGATGCAGAACAAATGTCCTTGTGAGTTAAGAAAGAGAATAAATGAAGCAATAATGAATGAAAATACAGTTTCACATTGTGGAAATGTGAACACATAACAAATTGATGAACTCTGCCCCACACTGTGAAATAAAAGGTGAAGAACAAAATTTGTAAAATTAAAACTATTATAGAAAAATAATATTACAAGGAAATTATTACAAATCCTTAAGGACTATTTAGCACAACTTAAAACAAGTTAAAAGCGCAAATTTAAAAAAAAATTGCTAGCAAAATGTAACAATTCAATTTTTGCATTACAGTAGGAACTGCTTTGGAGGTGGTTTTAGCCTAATAGTTCATATGTTACCTGACAAGCCAGAATCAAACTGGAGTGCTTGAATGCCAGCTTCACTTTCAACTCCGGCTTACTGCCAGTTCACAGCTAGGGGCATGGGCAGCAGATAACCATCTTAGTAAGCACAACTCTACCATCCATTTGAGAAACCTCAACTGAGACCATAATTGCTGGGTTAGGCCAGACAGAGCCTCAGTGCTTTGGTCATTTGGGGTGTGAAGCAGCCAATGGAAGAGCTTTCTCTCTCTCTCATTCCTTCTTTTCCTATCTCTGTCTCATTCACTTCCTGTTACTCTGCCATTTGAAGGCAGAAAGAGAGCAATAGAGAAAGATGTCTGTTGGTCCTCCACCTGCTGGTTAATCCCTCAAATGCCTACAGTAGCTGGAAGGGGGAATGATCACAACAAGGGGCCCAAAACTTAATCCATGGGTCCCACAGATGTGACAAGGACACAAATAATTGAGGAGTACTTGATGCTTTCCAGGATGCCTAGGAACAGGAAACTGGGATCAGGTGTAAACACACTACTCAGCACTCTGATATGGGATGGTTTGAATGATGTATCAAATTATTGCTTCCATAAGTTGATTTAAAAATAGCTATATTATATGAAAGGAGGAATAAAAACCTAAAAAATAATAAAAATAAATAATTGAAATACTATTACTGGATCTCGAGGATGAAGTCACAGCAACACTAAGAGATGTTGTAAATTATATATATGTAAATTTAATCAATAAAACAAATGATGGTATCAAGCATGTGACTCAAGTTATTAGGTATTAGGCATGCAAAATAAATTATTAGAAAAAACATGAAGATTTTAATACAAGAAAATAGTAAATATAAATGTAGAAATTAATGAGTTAAGAAATTTAAAAATGTGTGAATTGAGAACACCAAATCTAAATTATTGGAATAATTAAAAATAAGACAAACTAATTCTGGCCAATCTATTTAGCATGAATATGATTGTGAAAATACACACATACATTTGGAAAATATCCTGACTTGAAAGAGGGTATTTTAAAAACTTGCATAGCACCACGTTGATCACCTTTATATGAACACTAATTATTTATTAGGATCTGGCTTTTATTTACTGGAGAGATTCAATATGATAGCGTAACTGTGCATATGTATCAGTAAGAAAAAGGGAATTTCTAACTAAGTTCCTCCAGTTAATGACTTCAAATGACTAGTACATTGCATTTTCCTTCAATTTACTTTATTATCAACTGAATGAAGCATAAATGTTTGGGAAAGAAAAAAAAAATTAAATCCTAGAAACATCTAAACATATATTGTTTAAATGCACTTTTTCTGTAAGATATAGAAATCATATTTTGATATGAAATATCTATGTGTTTTAAGGAAATTTAGATTTTTCATTTCCTGATGATGAAGAGTTCGCAAAGCCAAGTGTTCACAAAAAGGTATACAGTTCAGAGATGTCAATGATCATAATTCACCTGGGTGATACTCTCCCTCTTATATTTTCAGCAATTCTACCTAATTTTTGCAACGCACAGTTCAATACTTACTGAAATGGGAAAGTTTTAAAATAAACATTATGCTCAGTGAAGTGAGCAAATCCCAAAAGGACAAATAGCATTCGTTCTCTGATACAAGGTAGCGTTCATGCAAAATAGAAAACATCTAGAAATATATGTAGACATGTATATGCATATATGCTAATAGATGAGCCATATGATGGAGACCAGCATTCTGGCAAGTGAAGACTCATCACTTTGTGCATCTCTACTCCCAAATAAAAGGAAGACTTCCAATGAAACTTAAATATACCTTGAGAGTATGATACTAAGTCTTCGATCATTGCTTATACATACAATGCCATGAAACACTTAATAGATGGTTGGACTGTGATTGCTACAGAAGACATGTGTTATTGTAATAACATGGGAGGAAAACCGTGAGGTGGGTGGAGGCAGGATGAGAAGTTAGAAGGGGAAATTCCCATACCTACAAAAGCACATTATGGAAAGCCATAACAAAAATATATAGAAAATAAAATAGCCGTGTACACATAGTACATGTAAAAATGTTACTTTGTTTCTCTTATTTGCCCTGTTTATTAGTAGTAATGCCAGTAGGAGAGAATGATTGGGGTTAGTTGTCAAGTCATGCAGAAACAACTGGCTCCAGTAATCAACATACTCAAATTTACAGACTGATTCAAAAAACATCCAAAGACTATTTTGAGTCAATAATATCCAAAGGGTTTGTGCCAGTTTGCGTAAGAATGAAAGACATTCAATATTTATAAAAATTAAATAAAAATAATACTGATTAATTTCTGCCCCTAGGCCTTGTCATCTGTGACATTCATCCGCCAGTAAACTCTAGAAGCATTGTCATTTTCACTGAGTTGCACAAAAGAATATGCTTCCAAATGATACAGCAGTTATAGTATTTGCATTTCAATTGCTAATGTACATCAGCTTCTAATAACCTATGGTATGTGTTGAGCCATACGATGGCTTGCTGAACTGAGACACTCTTAACTGTGTCTTCAGAACAATGTCTTGTTCAAAACAGAACTAGTTACAATTCGTTAGTGAGTAATTGCTATCACTACAGAGGCAAAATAATAAACAAGGTATTTGTGCAGTTACATTGCTTCAATGTTCAGTAATTATTAATGTTTTTAAGGAGTCTTTTAAAGCATGTTCCCCTATTCACGGCATGCAACATTTAGAAAAGCATAGTACAAACTGTTGTTTTTAAGGATAAGTTATCAAATATTTACAAGGTTTACGATGAAAATAAATCAATAAAGAGAAAACTTTTTTCCTTTCCAAATACTTATCTATGATATATATATATATATATATTGCCTCAATCCTAAAGAAATCAACTAAAAATTTTAAAAATTATTCTCCAATAGTTGATTACAAATCATTGTTTCACAGTACTAAATTTTAATGTATGACATTCTGCACAATACATTTTCCTCTTAGCAATATTTCCACAAGACTACAGAGAAGTTATGATTTATGTAGCTATTGAATATTCCAATAAATGTTTATAGTATAGAAGACTTTAGAAAATCCCTAGAGATAAAAAGTTTTAATTTTCAAATTTTCTATGAATGCAAATTGTGGGGAATTTGAGCAAAATTTTTGTGCACAAAAGTAATTTTATATATGTATATATATGAGTTCTGAAGTATAAATATGACTTAAATAATAGGTTAACATTTTTGGATGAAGCAATTAAAATCAAAAAGAAAAATTTGAATACTTTTTAGCATTACATTGATTTGAAGTGTGATATTTATTATGCTATAGCCATAAAAATGGAATTTTCTGAATGCTCTGTTCCTTTCTACTACTCAATAATTGTTTACATGCTGTTGTAATTAAATGTGACTTAAATATATTTTAATATCTTATACCATACATTGCCCTTCTAGCTGCTCTTTTGAAGTTATGTTTGTGTTTATTGGTTTTGCATTTGTTTCCCCAAATACGTTTTATAAGAAACTTATCTGGAGACGACAATCTCTATTACACATTTTCTCTACATGACTATATGTACACGCATGTTTGAGATGTGAATATACAATGCAGTAAGCATCTATACATCCAAGTCAAAGATGGACTCCCAAAACACTGTTAAATATATCGTGACAATAAGATGCTGGATTCTCTGCCATGGTCCATACCTACAACATCAGGATACATTTACATAATAGAAGGTAATAATATAGGGGAAATTAGGTAGTGGGGGAGAGAAACAAAAGGAGGAGGATAATTCCCAGAGCCTATGGAACTGTATCATAAAATTAGATTAAAAAAAAAAAGCTATCTAGCTTGAGAAAAACAACTGTTGGTATTTTGAATGGATTGTGTTTAATTATAGATTACTTCAGGGAAAATTAATATATTTGAATATCTACATTTAAAAATGATTTCTTTCTCTTTTTAATTATTTTATGACACGGTTTACTAGACACCTGCTCCTTGCCACGTTCCCTCCCTTCCCCATTGCTTTCCCCCGCAGTCTTTTAATAGGTGTCTCTCGTGTGCCCTGACAAGTCCATTATTCTGCCACTGAGGTATTTCACAACAATGTGGGAGATTATCTGCCATTTCCCAGTGAATTCATCATTGTACTGCAGGTGCGGGGCCATACTTCTGTTTCTGCCTATGGACGTATTTATTTCTGCTACACATCCGTTACACATCCCCTTAGGTACAACCCACCACAGGTTGAGAGAAAAAATCAAATAGCGGATCTTCATTTCCAAGGTGTTATCCAAGGTATCAATTGATCCAAGGTATCAATGCGACTTTAGGGTAGTAGTGATAGCAATGATAAAAGGCACATTGACAATCTCAGGTATTAACAAGCATTTGGTCTCTCATGAATTATCGATTAATAGGTTACATCATAAGATGTTACTACGTGTGGTGCAAACAAGTAGGAAATGCAGTAAGATTCACGTGTACAATTTTTGGATTTTTACATCATATTATATAATGCAAAGGTATGATATCTGACTTTTCGTCATTGGCTCATTTCCCTTAGCATAATGATCTGCAGTTTGGCTCATTTAGCCACAAACAAATGTCTTTCTTCCTTCCTTCCTTCCTTTCTCTCTTTCTTCCTTTCTTTCTCTCTCTTTCTTTCTTTCTTTCTTTCTTTCTTTCTTTCTTTCTTTCTTTCTTTCTTTCTTTCTTTCTTTCTTTCTTTCTTTTCTTTCTTTCTTTCTTTCTTTCTTTCTTTCTTTCTTTCTTTCTTTCTTTCTTTCTTTCTTTTTCTCTCTTTCTTTTAATATCTCAGTAGTATTCCATAGAGTAGATGAACCCTAGTTTCCTTGTCCAGCCATCTATTGGTGGGCATTTAGGTTGCTTCCACGATTTTGCAGTTATTGATTGTGCTGCTATTAACATAGGTATGTATGTTGCTTTTTCATGTAATAGGTCACTTTGCATTCGGTAGATACATGCTTATGATAATTTTATGATTTTGAGGGTTAAAATTTTGGATGCCTCACTCTATTCTGATTTCTCTAAATATGACAATTTTCATACTAACAGGAAGTTCTATATGAGGAATAAATTTGCAAGAGATAAATATTTGCAATAATTTTCAGGAACATAAATGAAAAATGAAATTATTGAAAATTGCAACAACAGTGCAGGCATTTGGCAAAGCCCTCCAGACTTCCACGATCCTGAGTAGAATGTCTAGGATTGATTTTTCCACTCTGCATCCTGACTATAGCTTTTTACTAGGAGACAGCAGTGGTAAGTCAAATAACTGGGCCCTTACCAGTTAATTAGAATGCATGAGATAAATTATTGGCTCACAAAACTCAACCTCACTCAACACTATCCGTTGTGGGAATTTGAGTAGTGAACTTGCAGATGGGAATGTGTTCTCTAACTTTTTGTGCATTCTCTCTCTCTTTCAATATAAAATATAGATGAAAATAATAATAATAATAACTACAACAACAACAATATGTTGAAATGAGGAGCCAACACTATGATTCGGTGTCCAAGGCACTGTTGGTGATGCCAACCTGCCATAGAGAGAGCTGGCTTGAGTTCTGGTGATTAATTTTGAACCACCTTCTTGATCATGCAATTGAGAAAGCAACAAATGATGATGCCAGTGCCTGGGCCCTGTCATCCATGCAGGAGACTTAGACGTGTTCCAGCCTTATGGCGAGGCTTGTCAAACTGTGACTATTGTGTTGTTTAGACTAGAAAACTGAAGCAGAGGATGAAAGTCGATGAAAGTTAAATCGCTCTCTCTTACCCCTTTGTACTTCCCCTCTCCAATTCTGCCTTTCAAATTCATACATGAATTTCTTTTAAAATTAAAAGTATTAATGTTCAGATTGAAAATAAAATCTAATTCATATTTTAGTTTTATGTCATGCTGATAGATACAATGGCACAGCGATGACAGAGAGAGCTAAAGCAAATGGTAGAGAGAGGAGGGTTGTTCGTCTACTGTTTCATGAAATGCCAAAATGCCTTCACGAATCAGGGTTGGGCAAGGCCAATACTATGAGTCTAGGACTCTATTTGAGTCCTGCATTTAGATGATAGGGTGTGTTACCTCATACATCTTTTACTGTTTCACTGGATACATTAGCAGGAATTTGAACAATCACATTCTTTTACTCAAATGCATTCAATAACTTTGTCAAGGTAAAACATAATTTTTTCAGATAGTATGATTTTCTTAGTATTCTAATGCCCTAACTATATTTTTGCTCACTAGTCTGTCCCCATAGAGTGTAGAATATTATTAGATAGAATAGATGGTTTACAATAATGGCTCAGAAAATGCATTCTTTTCTAGTAAGCTCAGATACAAACATTTTCATTCCACACCAGATGGTATAGACTCAGCCGCATGACAGTAATTATAGATTCATTTGCAACCATTATGGGTAAGCAAACAAGTATTAAGCAGCTCCAACAACACATTTGTGACAAAAAAGAAGCATTTCTGTGCTAATGTGTCCACTAGATACACACAGAGCTCATGGCCATTTACCATAACATTTTTGATTGTAGGGCTTCAGAAGGTGACAAGGCACTAAGGGAATTATGCAACCAGCTAATCCTGTGTAATGACAGATAACAGTAATTCCATGTTAGGAGTTAGTTCTGAATAACATATTTCGGAAGACCTTTACTATCCCTGCATTTTGTGTTTGGCAGAAAAGACAGCTTTACTTTTGATCATCTCCATTAACCACATGCTTCAACTGAAAAATTAACTACAGATGATCTTAAACAACATCTTGATGAAACCAATGGCATTATTTTAGAAATTTCAATTGAGAAATATACATGATGAGAAAATCACTCATGCTGGAGTTCAAATTTTAACAAAAGATGGTTATTTTTCAATCTTTAAAAAATAATTTAACAAAGAAACCACTGTTGAAAGTCAACATTCTAGATTTTTTGACACTTTTAAAGATAAATGTAAAAATTTTTATAAGAGAACTTTGCCTAGAAAAGGAATTTAAGATGTGTACATGTTATTTGTTAATACAGTAACAAAACAATAGTACTTCTTAGTTTCATACTATAAAGTGTAATGTAGTGTTACATATTATAAATATATACGTGTTTATAATATAATATACAAATAATGGAGTCAAAAGAATAATTTGTTTTGAAATAATTTTAAAACATATGCATTTTTTAAACCTAAACTTGTACTTAATTTAAGAGACAGAGAAGGGTACCGCATCTGCTGATGCAATCCTAAACTCCTACAATGGCTGGAGCTGGTCTAGACAGACACAAGAAGCTGTGAGTTCCATCCCAGTGTTTCACGTGGTGTTTTACCAGGAGCCCAATCTTTAGCCCATCACCTTCTCCATCCAGGGCCCGCTCTATTAATAATCTAGAATCAGAAGCAGGAGGCAGATACTGAACCCATGTCCACTCTAACATGAGACAGGCACTTCTAATCTGTGTGTTACCAACTTAGCCAAATATTTATCTCTCCATGAACTTTTTATTGATTTTTAATCCACTGATTATTGGATACTTAATACCTTGATCAGGCTGAATTAGTTAAGTGAGTTTACAGTTATTGATATGAAGACACAAGTACAAAGAACAAATAGAAAATTAGATAAGGCAAAATAGTACAAAACATTGAGTATAAATATAAAACATAAGTGATTTCAAAAACTATAAATGTTTGGTTTATTTAATTTATCATACTTTTCTTTATAATAAAACATACACAGAACTCTTATCTTTTATGACAACTATTAGGTTAGATGTTTGAACCTGCTAGAAACTAGAGCACTTATTCATAAAAGACACACAGTCAAATGTAAACATATTATTTTTTTAGTGTGACATAATATTTGCCCATGTAAAACAAATACACAATTATTAATATCAACAAATGTGCATTTTTACAGTTTGATAAGAATTCATAGTGCAAAGATATTCTTTGATGAGTAGGTAATGTAGTTTTAAGTTCTCTCTGATTCCTAAAATGTTTCCAGTGAAAAAGTAAGATATCTCACCAGCTAAATGAGTTGCATTGAGATACGGAGTGAGAGAATGGAAAGAGTGTAAAAGCATGAAATAGAGCATTAGAAGAAGTATTTAGTGAACCATGAGAAAATCAGATTTTTAGACAATTATAAGGATACATTTGCCAGATTACTTTAAGGATAAACTACTTTTTAGTGATAAATCACAGATAATAATGAATATTTTATGTATTATTTTCCTTATCAGGAGTTGAAGTCAACCTAGATACTCTAATATGGGTTGCCTCCCCCTCAGTTAAAAGTATAAATATGATCTCAATGTCTTTTTCCCAAATTTATTTTCCTATGGAAAAATAACTATGGATTAAAATTTGTCATCCACAAATTTTAAGTCATATTCATTCATCAGGTTTAGAAACCATCACCTCTATTAATCTTTGTTACCTATTGCATCTTTTCAAAAAGGAACTATACTCATTAATATATAGGTCTTAGATATAAAGACTGGTAACCACCATTATGCAGCAGTTTCTATAATTTTGAGAAACTCCGTGTTGATGTGGTTTCTGCAAGGCAACAGTGATTCATTTTCTGGTGCCTGTGACCCATATGTGAAATTTATATTGTCATACTGTCTCTTGAATACTGGTCACTTTCATAGCCCAAAATTGGCTCCTAGGTACATGTATGGGTTAAATCAGTACACTGGAAAAGATTCCCATTCCATTTGCCTCTCACCCTTCAAATAAATAAGTATTCACGTTCTAAAACTCAAAAAACAAACCCGTCTACACTTTCATTTACGATTTGATCTTCTTTGTGTATCGGCCCACATTGTGATAACTGGGTTGTATAATACACTTTTAATTTCTGTTGAGGAGTCTATATGGTTCTGCACAATAGCCACACAAATCTAGACTATAAATCCCTTACACAATGCCATTCACGGTAACAAAGCTATGGATTAAAGACACACAATCACAGTGGAATAACATCCTGAAAATGAGTGAAATGGAAGAAATCACACTGAGTTAAATAATTACCAGGGACCAACACTGTAGCCTAGTGGCTAAAGTCCTCGCCTTGAACCCGCCAGGCTCTCTTGTGAAGGCCAATTCATGTCCTAGATTCTCCACTTCACTAGCTTTTAGCCTGGAAAGGCAGTGCAGGACTGCCCAAGGCCTTGGGATCCTTTCCTGTGTGGGAGACCCAGAAGAGGTTCCTGGCTCCTGGCTGGTGTTTGCTCATTTGGTCCACATAGGCAGTGATCCAGCGGATGGAAGTTGTGGAATTCTGTGTCTCCTTCTCTCTTTAAATCTGACTTTCCAATAAAATTGGATTAATATATGTATTTTTAAAATTACCAGGCATGATTGATTTTTACTGTGCATTTTTAGTAAAAGATTGCATTGATTTTCATAAAATGTACTGTACAGGTTATATATTCATCGACAACATAAATTGATAAAAAGTCTACTCATATCCTGTTTTAGATGAGAATTTTGAAAGATTTAATAAATTATAAAACAACAAAAAGCATGTAACTTTCTATAGATTTAATTAATCCAAGATTAATTATGAGACTGCATGCCTATTATTCAGGCTCAATTATTTGGAGAACAATAGCAGAAATACTTTATGTTGCTTAATTTACATGTCCAATTAAGACTGGTGCAGATAGAATGTACTCAACTGAGGCCGTTTCCTTTTTCAGAAAAATATCAATTATTACATGAGAAGACACAGTATCTGCTAAAAATATACACTTTCCATTGAATTACTGGGACTCTGCTAACATCATGGAGGATAGAACATTTTGTTATGAAGGCAGGGGGCATGGTAAGACTCACCATCTATGCCTTGTGAGAACTAATGGTATTTTGGACAATAATTTATTCACTTTCACAAATATTTTTCAATGAATCTTAATGACGTGAAAGTAGTAACACTTTCTCAGAATCATACAACAGCTAAGTAAGGATCTTATTTTAAAATTCCAAATAAGAATTGCAAGTTTTCAAACTCTAATTGATTTTGTATTCATTGAAAGTTCATTTTTGTTCCATTAATCCTGTAATCACTGCCTTTGTAAGTGGTGCCTTCATTGTGTGCATGCATACACCTGCAGTCAATGTAGTCCTCCACCAAACTTCAAGCTAATCAGAAATTTCAAAAGGGTAATTATTTTATGAAATACTTCTCCAGATATATATGTATATATCAGAAAATGGAATAAAATGGTTATTAGCAGGCTGATATGCTGCAGCAGTTTAAGCCAACATCTGCAACACAGACATTCCATATCTCAGCGCCAGTTCAAATTCTGGCTATTGTGCTTCGTTCAGATCTACTTATGAGTCTGGGAAAGCAGCAGAGCAGGGCAGACCAAGATGGACTTCAGGCTGGTCCAGTTCAAGTCATTGTGACCATTTGGGGAGGGAACCAGTAAATGCAATGTAACTCTCTGTCTCTTGTCTCTGAATCATTTGCCTTTAAAGTAAGTAGAAATCAATTAAAAATTGTTTATTTGGTGGTAAAAATTTTTGAAATGTATGCACGTTGTTTTCATAAGCTACATTTTATAACTTTCTGAAGATTCACCACAATCATGGATATAAAATGTTTTATGCAGAAATACATGTATTACTGAATTAAATTTTTCATAATCATTGTGAAATATTCTAATATATAGGAGTGCATGCTTATGTTCATGTGTGCATGCAAAATTAATTTTTCTCTTTAAAATTCAAATAATATATTGTGAATAAAATTATTTGGAAACATTTCAAAGTTTAATGCTATTTCTTAATTTTTAAATTAGCAAATAAATTATGTATGTTTATAAGGTATAATAAAATTTTTAATACATTTATGACATTTTGGAATAGGTAAATCTAGAAAAGAAAAAGTTTAATTATTTACAAATGTAATGATTTTATAGTAGGATCATTCAAAATTACCTTGGATTTATTTAACCTTTCTCACTAAAATTTGCATCTTTGGCTCATATCTCCACAATCATTTGTAAACATCAATTTTTAAGCTAGAGTTTAATATGTATAAAAAATCATATCATAAATGTTTAGTTGTAAACATCAAGTCTAATAATAATATCGACATAAAGAAAGCTATTTTAAGCTTATTATAAAATTTCAGAGTATATTCAGTTGTAGAATTGGCAATGCAATTACGATGTAATTCAATTTTAAGCCTAAATTATATCCTTTCTGTTTTTTAATAAATTCAAGGAGTAGTGGCACAAGAGAAGTCCTCAGAGATTAGAACACTTTAGGGTAATGGAATTTTGATGATGATGATAAAGAAACCAATAAACACATCAGGATTTATTGTGAAAAGGAAGGGAAAGAAATAAAGGAATGAGAAGGGGAAAAGAAAATTTTTGATAGTTTAGTTCCTATCCATTGCCATCTGCTGATATGGCTGCATTCAATGGAGGTTTTAGTAAGAGAAAGCATTCACTCTTTTGAGTCATCAGGGAGAGCTGAATGATTAAAAATTACATAAAAACTAACTACAATAAATGAGCACCAGGGAATAATTAACACATTAGTATATCGCCCCCAAAAGTTCTTATGGTTCATGATTTTCATAATTTTATCTACTGAATACCTTTCCCATTAAGCTAATTTGAGTGTTAGTTATGCATAGTTAACTTCATTCATCATAGGCTCTATGAACAAGCAGAAGCTACATGGGAGATATTATCCTGTGTAAAGAATTTTAGGAGCAATGAATTTTCTTAGAATTTTCTTAGAATTTATGCTCAGATCATAAATAACTTAAGTTAATCAAACAACCAAGTTAAATGTTACCCCATGTCTGGCGCTGTAGCCTGGCAGCTGCAGTCCTCAACTTACAAGCACTAGAATCCCATGTGGGAGCTGGTTGTGTCCCGGCAGCCCCACTTCGCATCCAACTCTCTGCTTGTGTCCTGGGAAAGCAGTTGAAGACGGCCCAAAATCTTGGGACCCTGCAAGCATGTGGGAGACCTGGAGGAGGCTCCTGGCACCTGGCTTCGAATTGGCTCAGCTTTGGGAATTGCGGTCACTTGGGTAGTGAATCACAGGACAAAAGATCTTCCTTTCTGTCTCTCCTCCTTTGTATATATAACTTTTCAATAATTAATAAAATAAATCTTAAAAAAAACCGTATGTTTTGATACATGTTGTTTCATTTTCATTAGTTTCAGCAAAACTTGAGCAGTCTCTTCAGTAGCAAATCATTTGGTCAACTAATATCTTCTTCAAAATGGTATATATTGATGCACAAATAGCATCCCTTCTTCCTTTAGAAACTTCTTTTTGTGCCTATGAAACACATCAGATGTATTCAAACTGCCCTGTGAAGGCACAGGCGCTGTTACCTGATGGCCAATCATGTTGCACAATTGCTCACAACACACATTTCCCTGAACAAGTCAAAGATGACCAAGCACCATACTTGTAAAAATAAAAGCACAGATCAAATATTCTGTTTCTAAAAGTTTTCAATCAGGAAAAAAAATTAAATAATATAATCAATCCATGAAAGACAACTACTTAAGAATTAATCAAAAAGTCCTTGGAAAATGAACCTTATAAAAACGTCTATCAAGATTTTGATTTTTTTTTGCACTGTAATAAAGTTACATTTCTTATTTCCTCAGAGTCTAAAAGAATGTTCTCATTTGCTTCAGCTTCATTCATGTATTATTTAACAATCATTTATACATTATTTGTATTAATAATCCATTCTTATTTTTAAATAATATTTTATTTTGTGAATATAACAGATACTGTCTAGATATAGTTCTTATGGCCTAGCTTTAAAATATAGTGATTGCTAAATGTTTGCCATGTTTATTTTATGTAAACATTATGTTCACAAACATGTTATTTTTTGTTGATAATATATACATCAAAACAAAAAATGATTGATTCCCAATAACTACAGTAACATGGAAAAGAAGGGCATGCTGTCATGCCCACTATATGATTAAAGAATCAGCATAACTGTTTACCAAATGATGGATTAACCATACAAATTGAATGCTATCTCTACCTTAACTTCCATAAAGAAGAGAAAACATAATATTTTTCTTTTTAGGCCTCAGCTATTTCACTAAGCATAAGTGCATCCATTTCCACCTATTAATATTTAATCTATTCATATGACTGATATTTCATTATGCCTGAATACCACATTTTATTTATCCAGTCACCAGTTAATGGACACCTAGGGAGAGTTAAAATCTTTTTTTTATTTTGAATTAAAGTGCTAAAAATAAGGGACTGTAATTATCTCTTTCTCATGCTGATTGCAGTTCCAATGGATGTATTTTTTTCCCTAACTTACATTATTTCTTTCCTACACATAATTTAGGATTTAATTTGTTCTTGCTTTTCTAGGTTTTTGAGGTGTACTGTAACATTATTCATTTGATATATTTTCATTTTATCTTTTGGTTTTGATATTGATTCCTGTAAACTTTTGTCGTATCACAGTTTTGGCTGGATCTTAAATGTTTTGATGCATGGGGTCCCGTATTCATTAGCTTCAATAAATGTTTAATTTCCCTTTTGATTTCTTCTATTATCCATTCTTGGTTCAAGAATATATTGTTAGTCCCCTTGTAGTTCTCTAATTTCCGAAGTTTTTTGTTTGTTTCTTAGTTCTTAATTTCATTTCACTGAGGTCAGAAAACATTCATGAAATGGTTTACAGTTATTTGTTTGTTTGTTTTTAATTTGTTGAGGCTTGCTTTATAGCCAGGTATATAATCTCTTATAGAATGCCCATGTACCAATGAAAAGATTTGAAAGATTCTCCGTAGCACTTTGAATCAAATGGATCTGTAAATTACTTTGGATAGATGAATGTTTCAATGATAATTCCTCCAGAAAGAGTCTTTCTTTTTACTATTTCTTTCTTTCTTTTTACTATTGTTTTGGTTCTTCTATTTTGATGTATCCTTCAAAAAGTTCCAAGATATTTAAATTTAGCATAGCCACCGAGAATGGTACCAATCTTACAAGTTACATCTCAGCTACAGAATTGTGGATTCAACTGTTGCTGATTCTTGAGTGCTGATTTTATACCCATTAATTTATCAAATTTGCTAATGACATCTCTTAGACTCTGGTAACAACCCTTTACATAAATGATCATGCTATGTGCAAGTGAGGACATTTTGACTTCCTCTTTTCCAATTTGTATTTTTTAGATTTATTTCGTTGTTGAAATTGTTTATTATATCTTGACAATAGGATGCTAGACTCTGCCATTGTCCGGGCCTATAATCATGGACATACATTTGTTTATAAAGCAATATATTATAGAGAGAACTTGGGGAGAGGATAAGAGAAATCCCAGAGCCTATGGAACTGTATTGTAAAAAGAGAGTAATAATAAATAATATAAAAATCTTTGTCACTCTCTCTCTTTCTGTTACTCCATCTATAGCCTTTGCCTTTCCAATTAATAAATATTAAACACACACACAATAATCAGGAAAAGCTAATGATACAGTTTTCCTCAATAAAATTATACATAGTCCAAAAGTATGTATATTATATTCTGTACTACAGGTGGACCTAATATTTATTAAGGTGATAGTCTTATAACCATTTCTACATAGAAAAAGGTTTTTACAAGTATGTATAATGAAATATGCACAAAATACTGGTAACCTGAAAAATATTGAGTTAAAAAAAGAATTGGTACCCAAATCTGGATTTATCAAAAGAAATTGCAATTTATGCCATCTGTGCTAAACACAATAGGATGGGACACTGAATATCAGGTAAATATGTCAATAAAAATCGATTTATAAGTAACAGAAAATATAGTACAATGATATGTACTCCATAATTTCATTTATATACAAGCATGCAATTCAATAGTGTCTTGGAATACAAACAGATTAAGTGCTGACGTATGTTCTGACACAGATAAACCTGTGGTGGACTGTATCTAACAGGAGATATAATGGAAGCACAGCGGAAATAAATAGCCCCATAGTCAGAAACAGAGAGAATTATGTCCTTGTGCTTGCAATATAAGGATGGTCTTACAGCAGAACGACAGATAAGCCCCTACACTGTTGGGAGACACCTCAATGGCAGTCTGATGGATTTCTGAAGGTCCTAGAAAAACCCCTACGGAAAGACTGGAGAGGACAATGGGGGCAGTGGGGAGGGAGAGAGGAAATCCTAAAGCCTATTAAAATGTGTCATAAAATAATGAGAAAAAAACAGTATACTAAACGAAATAAACACTACATGTAGACAAAATAGTTTCTAATTGCAGCTGTAAGGAATTCTTAATAAAGTCGTTTTGTGGCCGTGTGTTCATGGCAGAGTGTAGGAATGTTGTAATCTACTCTGTAGGAGCTTCTATGATAAGGAAAATAAGTTAGATTGTGCTGCTGTTCGTGTGCATCTACAAACTTACTCAAGATGACTGCTACATATAATTGAAATAAAAATAATTCATGCTTAATAAAACTGCAAAAAATAAAGAATTCCATTTTAAAAGGTAATGTTTATATAATTAACATGGTGCTGTTAAATCGATAAGTAACATATGTCATAATAGTTCATAAATTTGTATATATTTATAGAAATATAGTATTCCATTGGCTACTGTATCAGTTTTCCATGTATGCAATAAGAACTTGAAACACATTTGGTGTTTTAAAGTAACAAGAATGTGTTTTTTGTCATACTGATGATTTCAATTCTGAAACTACAGTGTTTATGGGACCATGCGTCCAATAAATACTCTCGAGATTGTCTTTCTTCTCTCCTCCAACTTTTTGTGGCACATTTGTTGATTTGCAACAGCATGATTGCCATCTCTGACTGCTTTGTTACTTGGCCTCTTATTTTTTTTTTTTCTATGTGGAGACTCTTATAAAGACATCTAGTATTAGATTTAGGGTCCTCTATTATGCAGGATGATCTCAATTTTACCAATTACATATGCCAAGCCATTTTTCCAAAATGGCTACATTCTGAGTTACTGGGTAGACTTGCATTTTAGGAAAATAAAAGGTTATGTGAAGCGTACCATAAAACTTCTCTCCCCCTTCTTCTATCACTCTCATATGTGTTTATCTGTGCTTGTGTATTTGCCAAAATGCTATAAAACAGTATGCTATGGTGGATAAAATATTGTGATGCGGTCTTCATTATTTGCACTGTGATCACTGTCGAGTTATTTCATTAAATTCCCAGGGGTGATCTATGTTCATTCAAAAATAAGATTTGCCAAGAGAGTATCAATGGCTCAATGCCAACACAATAAATTATTGAGTTGTTTTGTTTTCTGACTGACAAGTTTGCTTTTCTCAGTAATTTGAACTGATTTATCTCCGCTGATAGTCATAGTTTCATGCTCTGCTTTAGAAAATCATTTCTCATTTCATCCACAGGAAATTAATAGACATGCGGTGAATAATAGGTTATTAAACTAGATACAGTCATAGAAAAAAAAACTGCGTTCAACAAAGCAGGCTTCATTCTTGTCAAACTTCAAATAGCTTTTAATTTGCTAACTTTATGACAGTGATAGAATTAGATCAGTCTTGCAGTGTTTTCCCCATTTCTTTGAACGCTTGTTGGGTGGACCATCAGTCACAACTATGAACATGTTGTGTTTGCTGCACCATTCAGATGAGGGATTCATATATCATTAACAGAGCACATCTAGATCTGAACTGATGATTCAAGTTTACTAATGGAACTCCTTTCTAAATTTCAAGCTGTGTTCTACTATCTGCATAGGATTACAGTAAGTGAATTTCTGTCTACAATCCCTGTGCTTTAGTTTAATCTTGACACAGTAATCACACAGTCATTAAGAAGGGACCTCTTGCCTAATTTGTGAATGTATATTCACAAATATTACAACCTAAACCAAAACAATTTTCAGTATTTGAGTATAAATCTTTCTGATGAATGTTACATTTCCTGGCGTTTCCATATTGACAGCCATCGCAACAAGCAATTGTTTCTATTGTAATTTTCTCATTCTTAAGTTTACCCTCTATCAGTCATGCCATTGGTTTTCTCCTTAGATATTATAAGCATCTCATATTACTCTGTCTCAGGATTTAAAATTCAAGTCACCAACTTTTTTTTTTACCCACTATATGTTCCTGCATATTAGGTTATTATCACCTTACACATATTTCTCTTCCATATGTTCAGATAATTCTAGAGGCTCACCTCTTTGAAATCACTGAAGGCACTTGTAAAACAACGAAGACTGCAAGAACTGGAGGGTCAAAATGTGGGAGGGCAAAACCATGCATTGACATGAGCTCTGTGTTCATTGCTGGACTTTCCTTGGAGTCTTTAGCCAATTCTCAGTGCCAGACAAAAGTGGGAAAGAGAACAGCAATGCCGTTCTTGCAGCACTGAGAGGCTGAGAAAACGAACAGTAAAATTTACAGCCCCTCTAAAACCCGGGATGAATGGCAGCATCCTCTGAGAAAGGAGAACCCCAGAGAAATGACCCACATATTCAGAAAACTGTACTTTTATGTGAGAGTTTTAATCTTTTTACACTCTGCCAGTACGGGTGATGACTCAGGTAAAGAAGGTATAAAAACAGCTGCCCTGAAATGCAGCACTAAGCAGAAATTTCAGTCTCACAGCTCAGAAGAAATGAGCACAGTGTTATGGAGCCACCCGTGAGAAAATGGCTTTGTAACTGTGACAGGCTTTCAACGAAATCTATGTCAGGGTTACAACCACATGGGCATAATGTTCTATCCATGTTCTATGCATGATGGTATAACAAAAGTAAAAGTTCTGTTAAAAGAAAGTGATATCTTCCACATGGTAAGTAAGTTTTTACAGACAAGTTTAGAGACAATCATAAAACATGGGGCATGACAACAGATAGGATGAAAAGTGAACAACAATCTGAGCTAAGAGTAAGGTAGTTTCCATAGCTGATACAAACATTAGAAACACAATGTTTAAACTAAAATTGCTATGATTTAGATACACAATAATGTTAAAAAAGCAATTTAGAATTAATTTAATGATGGATTGTGGATTTTATGTATTGGCTTTAAAATAGATTATAAAAAGCGAATAAAGAACAAATGAACTGAGATTCAGATTAAACTGAATTGAATCATGTAAACACATTGAATATGTGATGATGCTTCAAAGACTTGATTTATATTGTCAAATTATAACCATTCTTCTGAATAAGAAGATTATGATATTAGAAACAACAATAGAAAAATGAAGGTAATAACTTTCTAAAGCAAGGGAAAAATATCAACCTGTAACTTTAGAGAGATCTAAAAAGAAAACACACACACACAATCAAGATCAATATAAACAGCAAGTAACTTTATTTAAAAATGTGTATTAAGAGGAAATTGAAAAAAAAGTTGCATTATCTTGAGAATGCAATAGTATAAAAACAAAAACTTTCAATGAGTAATAGGCGTATGAAAAAATGCTCAGGTGCCTTAGCAATCAGGGGAATATAAATGAAAACCACACTGAAGTTATACCAAATTCCAAGGAGATTGACCTACATTCAGAACTCTACTAACACCTGCTGATGTGTGTGGGAATAAAGTTACCCTCCTTTACTGTTGGTGGAAGTGTAGGCTAGTGCAACCACTATGTAAGTCAGTAAGGAGAGTGTTAAGAGAGCTGAGCATTGATCTGCTATATGACCCAGCTATCCCGCTTTTGGGAATATATCCAAAGGAAATGAAGTCTGTATATTGAAAAGGGATCTATGCCCCTATATATACAGCAGCACAATCTACAAAAGCAAAGAGATGGAGACAAGCAATATGTCTTTCAAAAGACTAGAGGATAAAGAAACTGTAATACATCTACTCTGTGGAATACTACTCAGCCACGAAAAAGAACGAATTTCTACCTTCTGTAACAAAATGATCCGGATTTGAGACCATTATGTTCAGTGAAATAAGGCAATCCCAAAAGCACAAATTTCATGTTGTTTTATGATATGATGCAACCTTCACACAAAATACAAGATCAGTAAATATATAAGTAAACATGCCTGTCCATATATTGTCATCAAGAGGAACTAAATAATAAATACTGGAATAGCAAGTAAAATGCATTTTACATCTCTACTTCCAAATCAAAGATGAACTCCCAACAAAACTGCAAAATATATCTTGATAACAGGATGCTGGACTCGGCCATTCTCCAGATTTACAATATAAGGAAACACTTAAATAGCAGAATTGTGTATTATGACTGTTGTTGAAAAGGCTATAGTATTATAATAAAATAGAATAAATCACTGGGGGGAAGGTTGGCAGAAAATTCCTGGAGCCTTTGGACTAGATCCTAAAATAAATAAATTAATTAAAATTAAAACATGCATTATATTGAAATTTCAATAGCCTATCTAACTGTTAACTTTCAAGCTGGAATAGTTTAAATAAGAGAGAAAAAAATTGAAGAATGTGTTTGTTTTCCAGAAGATGATTTTAGCACAGTTTTCAAACATTAGTTGTTTGTAGATCCATGGATTAATTTCTGAAAGATAATAAATGCAAAGTACATATTTTACAGTGGAACTATCATATAAAAACCAAGGCAACAAAAATGCTTTAAAATTAAAATCTCTAAGTATATCTAAACCAAAGATAATTTTAAACTATATTTTTTCATGTAGGAAGAAAATGAGTTCAAGTGAAAGCGTTGAAAGGCAGAAGAAGCAGAAAAAAGCAGGGATGAAATATAGATGATAGAAAAGTAGGCAAAGATAGGTAAATGACCATACATGATAGAGAGATGGATTAGATAGATGATAGATAAAGCTAAAAGAGTACTGCATGTTTAACAAAGCAGCCATGTTTTTTACAAGGTTTTAAATGTTTAACAAGATTGTAACACAAGGGGAAAATAGTGAAAAAGACGGAGATGATCATAACTGAAGGCGACAATGATTAGGTCCATAACTTTTTAAAGAAACAGACACATGCTAACTTAATTTTAAAAATGAAGAATGAATGTCGTAAAGCCTAAGGTAACCATCAAATACAGTTAAAATAAGTTTTAACTAGTAGGAGTTAACAGAGATAAAATGAATTCATAGAGTTAGCCTTTGGTATTTGGTAGAGGAGCACATCAATGCAGATTGCAGATTTTATAAACACAGTCACACTCATACGAACGCATGTTCACACAGACGCAGTGTGTTTGAACCAAACATGTGAAAACTGCGTGTGTGTGTGTGTGTGTGTGTGTGTGTGTGTAAGCTGTAAAAATAAGCAGCCAGAAGCAGCAGTAGTTGAGCCACTTACCTTGCTAACTAATTTCATTCAAGACAAACTGATTGATCTCTCGTTTGGTCATGCTTGCAAGCATTGTTCATCTTTCTCTGTCTTATTCTCTCTCCATCCTTCTCCTTCTGTTTTACCCAGCCCAACTCATTTATAGCATGCTACTTCTTCATTTCCTGAATGATTTTCAGCTCCAAATTTTTGTGCCAGCCTTGTATTCATGGGATTTTGTTCTGGTAATTAGAATATTACAATAGATTAAATATGACAGATTTTTGAGTTATATCCTCATGTTTTTGTCATTAACTTGGCCACTTAACTACTTCTCGCCCCTAGCAACCATGTCCCTTGCGTTTCTTCGTCAAGTATAAGGAAACTTTCCTAATCTGAGATGTTTCATATTTTCCATAACTTGCTTATGCTTCTACTGTTTTGATCAGAATAAATCAGGTTGGTGAAATGTAACTGCAATGGCTCAGCAATTACATCCTCTCCTGTGAATTTTATGGCACCCAACCAGTATCTCAGTTGCTTCTATAGAATATTAATTAGCAATGAGAAGTAACTGAAAACATATTCCTCTTTAATTTATTTTTACTCAATATTTTTTCTTTATTTTCCTGCATATAATGAGGCAATTTAAAATTTGCCTCGGTTTCCCTTTGTGAGTATTAATGAAGTAAAAAAAAAACCACTTTAATATATGACATACATGTTGTAAAACCAATGACTTGTCTTAGAGGCAATCATGATCTAGAAAAATGTTAGGTTATTATAAACTCTCACTGGTTTACATGTATTAGTTTTGAGTATGTAAACCATGTTAATTGTCTTTTTCCATGTATACATTTCTCTCTATAAATATATTAATCCATGTGTGTAGTTTTTACCAGGGGGAGTATTCAAACATACACATGTTAATAATACAGTAGTAATCTGTTCAAGCTTTGGTATGCTTATTCCAATCTCATTGACTAACTTAAACAGTTTCTAAAATATTTCAGCATAGTGTTTCTCATCAAACATCAATTTTTACCCTAGAAAATTTGATACTTTTCTGTTCAATATTCCAAAATGACCAATACTTTGAGACCAAACATATAGTGTGAATTTCACAGGGGATAATGAATTTTTCAGAGGAAGGAAGTAAGAGAATGAATGACACGTGGAGGCACGTGGAGGCACAGCTGCATATTTTAATAGCTTTGCAGCTTCTAGGGGACTATTTGGTAAATGATTGGTTACAAGAGATTAATTTTAAAAAAGCTTTAGAAAATCACACATTCTGAATCCATTTAGATTTATGACAAAAGAAAGCCAAACCAAAACTAATTTGCAATAGCTTTCCCAGGTTACTCAAGTTTAACATAACTCAAGGGGTTTTCATTTGTCTACTCCAACCACCTTATTCCTTCAGTTTTTTTTTTTACATACAAAATCTAGGAATCAAGAAAGAGAGAAGAAAACAGGACTAGGTTAATACAGTCAATGAAATTGCCATCACTCAAACAAAACCTACTTCATCTTAAGTTTCACTGCCTTCAACCAGCATTCAGGTCTACACAAAATGACAACTGAACCTGTCTTTTCCTAACCGGGGGTCACTTTAGAAATAAAAATGTCCAGCAAACTGTGAGACAGAAAGTAAAACTTAAAATCATAACAATAGAAGCCTGTAATTTCATCAATCATCTGATGTTGTTAAGACTGATAATTAATTATTGAAACAGTGGATTTTTTATTTTAATTATAAAGATCTAAAGAACACTTATTGAAAATCAGAAAACAACATGTTGCTGCATATAGCACTATGATTCTCCCTGTGCTGTAGGCATTTATTGATTGCAAATATTAAAGATTTCCTTTGCCTCATAAATATGAATTACCTTTTAATTAAAATTTGACAGCATAAGTCTTTACATTTTCTCCCACAATTAATCAGGAAATATAATAGTAAATAGAATTTTTTATTGGAAGCATTTAAAGTTTATTGCAAATAGATGTTTTTTGAACTCTCACAACCTAAATCACAGAACTATGAAATCTACTATTAATATTGAGCATTCCATCAACATTCTTAGCAGGCAGGATACATCTAAATTTTAACCCTCACATCACCCAGCTGGTCTTTGTTATATGATCTCCAGTTTTGTTAAGCAAAACATAAATTTAGTTGCAAAAAAAAAAAAAAAACCTGCTATTAAACTTCCTGGTCAGCATAATTTGCATTACTGGAAAAATCCAATTACTTGTTTTTACCCTATGGGCTAGCGAGAGTGCAGTCAGCGTTTTTTTTTTTTTTTTGTACTTATTTTGTTAGCTAACATGATTTTGCAATTTTTTTTCATGTAATTCAGAAGAACACCTACTAAGAAAATTAAAAAGATTTCTATTTTGAAACAACCTGTGATAATTTCTTAACATTCATGTGTTTAAGGGCTAGGTACAATGGCTCAACTAACACATCCTCCACCTCTAAGAGCTGCGATCCCATATGGGTGCCAATTTATACCCCAGCTGCTCCACTTCACATCTACCTCTCTCTTTGTGGCCTGGGAAAGCATTGGAGGATCTCCGAAAACCTCGGACCCTGCACCCCCATGGGAGACCTAGAGGAAGCTCCTGGCTTCTGGTTTTGTAAGCAGCTAAGCTCCAACCATTGCAGATGGAAGATCTTTGTCTTTCCTTCTTTCTGTTGCTCTGCTTTTCCAACAAAAAATACAAATAAATATTTCAAAATTATATATTTAAAATACATAAAGAGAGAGCCCCTATGCAATCATTTACTTCCAACATGCTTGTAACAGTTAACATTGGCTAGGCCAAAGTCAGAAAAGCTTTGGATTCAATCTGAGTCTTCCACATCAGAGGAATACACATAATAACAGGGGTTGGCACCTGCTGCCACTCAAGATGTAAGTAGAAAATTGCATTTGGAAGTGGAGCCAGGACTAAAATCCCTCACCAAGTTATAGGTTGAAGGGATGCTAAGCACTGATAACCACTTTGCCAAATTCCTGTCCCTCATAAAAGAGAAAGAGAGTAATGTTCTCTATATGATAAACATTTACAGTGAAACAAATATAAATGTTAATGTGTACTGAATAGCATGATGAATTTGTGCTTATAGTCAAGCTATAAAACCACAAATAGGAAAGTTATACACTGACTTTGTAAGAGCAGTGTTCTTGGAAACTGGAGCAGAATGATAAATATCAAAAGCCAACATTTCCTGTGGCTGGTATAAATGCAAACATGAAAATAATATAGAAAATACTGTACAAAGTTTATTCCTTAAGTTATAACTTGTTATACCTATGGTCTTTTTTCTGTAATTATATTTAATTGCATATAGCTAAGCTATGTTTGTTAAAGTTGCAGCAGGAGTCATAAATGTTTTAAAACTTTCCACAGATTGAATATAACACATGTGTCTATTGAAAATGCTGAGTTTTATGAGTCTACTTGTTGTGGAAATCACTTAAATGCTTTGCTCCTGGCAGCAATGAAGTAATTGTTAAAGTATGATCTTATTGCTCAGGTCATTTGCCTTCTGAGGTAAGAGCTCTAAGGAACTTGAATAAAGTAGATGCTTAAAAAAAAAAAAGCTCTACGAAAAGTACAGTAGAAATATCCTTCAGCAGATGTTGTGCTCTAAGGCTGCAGAAATCAGGCAAAAAAAGGGCAGGGAAGGCACTAGTACATTGCCAGAGATTTCACTTTCAAAAACTTGATTTTGAGAATGTTCCAGATCAGCTACGTTGCAATGCAGGGTCAGAGGGTGACCAAATCATAACTGACAGAAATCAAAGATTGGTAAAAAAGAAAAAAAGCAATTTGAGTCAGACATTCATGACTTCAGTGGATTTTTCCTAACTGTCACACCTAGCTTTCCACCTAGGGAATAGATCCCTGCTTTCTTTGAGCATGCAACATGTCAAGACGTGGGGTTCTTACATCTCGGTCACTCTGCTAACTGGCTATTAAATCTCTAGCAAGCTGCTTTTTTGAGAGTCAGTTCCTTTAGCAAACTAGATCTTCCCACAGCTCCCTTCACTTGTCACAAGTAAATAAAGCTTTCCTGTGAGAAACTCCCAGTGGAGGCAGATTGTTCGGTGATACTCCAAGTGAAGAGATCCCTGAGTCATACACAAAAGTGAGAGTCAGTTTAGAAATTATGTGTGTGTGTGTATATATATATGTATATATATATAAATATGCTTAATGTATATATATTTATATATACACACACTCACATATATATACATATATATGTGGCATGTGCGTTTCTGCTTGTAAAAAAATCGATCTATCAATTCAAAGTAGGATAACTAGTTGTACAGAGTACATGAATTGTTTCTGGTGAAGCCAAAGTTAGTGCCACAAAGGCAATTAGATTTTTATGGAGAGTGAGTAAAATAATGTGGACCTGTTTTTCTGTGCATTCATCCCCTTCATCTCAATAACACAAACACCCCACAACGTATCTGTAACGATCCATTCATGGGTTAGTACCCTGGCATCAGAAGGATTCATCCAATCTCATTAGGCAGACTGTAGACTTTTGCAGTAGAATTGACTAAGAAGGAAGTGTTAATCTGAATGTTGGGAAAGAAGAGAGCAATGTACAAATTGATGAGAACTAAAAACCTCACAACTGAAGCCTCAGCTACTTGTCTTTAGTTTTCAGATATAATGAATTTCTAAATTATTGGCTTAATCTTTAAACTGAATTTTGACTATGTAGCCATGAAGACCGTTAAACAGTGAATAGCATAAAAGATGTGTTAGGGTAGTTTTAATCCTGGTATGAAATTTCTGTCAAACTATCTCTTGTTTCTGACCAGAATATGTAATGACCAATTTCTCATAAACTGACACACTAAACTGCCAAACTGGCCATCTTCTTTTAAACAGACTTGATAATAAAGGGAGTGTTTGTGCAAAATATGTGAATTTGCAAAATGTGCTGCAACAAACTATGACTTTGC
Organism: Ochotona curzoniae; assembly: GCF_017591425.1. Classification (NCBI taxonomy): domain Eukaryota; kingdom Metazoa; phylum Chordata; class Mammalia; order Lagomorpha; family Ochotonidae; genus Ochotona; species Ochotona curzoniae. The sequence goes on from NW_024466502.1 coordinate 16,394,166, forward strand.
ATTATGTTCAAATGAAACAGTAAAGAATTTGCTAAGTTCAATTTAATAAATTATATATGATAGCACACAAATCACTTTATGGGAGCTGGCACCGTAGAAGCAACATACAAATCCTCAACCATGACCTAGACATCCCAAATGGGCATCCTTCATGGCCTGGCTGCTTCGTGTACAATCCAGCTCCCTGTTAAAGTACCTGGGAAAGCAACTGAGGGCTGTCCAGATGCTTGTGTCCTTGACCCACATGGGAAACCAGTTAGAAACTCTTAACTCCCAGTTTCACCAGTCCAGCTCTGGCCATCACAGCCATTTGGTGAGTGAATCTGAAGATGGAAGCTCTTTCATCCTCATTTCCTTTTCAGCCTCACTTCTCTCTCTTAACTCTGACTCAAAAATAAGAATAAGTTAAAATAAATTAAACAAAATGTGCTTCATGTGGAGTTAACATTCAAACTTCTTAAAGGAGGCAACCCAAATTTCAAAGAGGGTTAGTGATTTATCCAAAGCCACAAATATTTAATGATGTGAGAACTAGTATACATCTCCAAATAGAAGGATTTCAGAATGAGAGAAGGAACTATAAAAATCAGGGCCGTCATGTATAATGATGACCGATATAATGGTGCAGGGTGTTAAGACACCTCAAAGTTCTACAGAACCTCTCGACTCCTGCCAGCATTTTGAAACCAAGACCCTGTCCTTAATTCCTGGGACATGGACTTTGTAGGATCCCAGTGTTTCTCCCACACCTCTCAGTTCCTGTGTATTTGCTTTGTTGACTGTGAGTCAACATCTTACTAAATTAAATGAGACAAGTTACAGGCCAGCTCCGTAAGAACTTGGATTATAAGATTCAAAATTCTGCCATTCTGAGGCAACCGTCATCTTTCAGTAACTTACCAAGTTGATGAGCACAAAGGGAAGGAAGTGAGGCATCTAATATATGTCCTCCAGGCCTTTTAGGAAATGTGGAGTTGTTCCTTTGGCCACACACACGCACATTTACAAGAAAGGTGATACTGTAGATATCGAGGAAATAGGTGCTTTTCAAAAAGGAATACCCCCAAATGTCACCATGACAAAACTGGAAGAGTCTACAATGTTCCCCAGCAAGCAGCTGGTATTGTAAACAAACTAGTCAAGGACAAGATTCTGCCAATGAATCAATGTGTGTATTGCGCATATTCAATACTCCAAAAGCCGAGACAGTCTCCTGAATGGAAGGTGAATAAAAGTGATCAGAAAAAGAAGGAAGAAAAGAGGAAAGTCCCTGGGTTCAGCAAAATCCCAGCCTGCTGCACGCAGAGAAAAAAGTGATTATATTTTATGCACATAATTCTAAATTGTCACTCAATACAGACTAAATACAAAAATTATTTTCAGATAATGACATTACTCAGGATTCTTCTGTTAGCTTTGACTATAGGAAGAAACCAATATATGTATTTAAAGGAAGATACGTCTTTATTAAGGCTTAAAAACTATTGTTGGAAATGCTGAGTCACAAATGCATCAGCCTATTTTTTAAGGTAAATTCAACACATAATTACTTAAGAAAATGCTAAGCATGTTGTTCTTTAAGCAATAAGATAATAAGTAATTCACTAAAGAAATGAAAAAGAAAATCAAGAACCTTCTTGAAGAAAGTGATGCTACTGTATGATGTATGAGTCACTGACAAATTTAATCAAATGAATGTGTTTTGAAGAGATGAAGTTAATAAAAAAGATCAAAATCCATGAGATATACTTTCCACTGATCTTTGTTGGTAAAATGTGACTCTTGTAGGCAACAAATAGATGGGTTTTGTTTTTTTAATTCAATCTACTCATCTTTGATGTTTGATTGATGAATTTAAGCCATTTATGTTCAGGGTTAATATATATGGATGGTAATTTGGTCCTGTCATTTTAGCAATGGATTGCTCATTGATTTAGTCTTATGTTGTTCTTTTACTGAAATATTCTTCACATTTGCCTTTGGTTTTGGTAGGTGCTATTAGTCATTCAGTAGCATGCTATCTAACTTCATGGCATTGTAAATTATTATTTTTCTTCCTGTTGTTGATTTTGTATTTTGCCTTTTAAGGGGATATATAGTAACTGTGTAATGGAGACTATCATAGCAAGATATGAGGATACAATGCAGTATGCATCTCTACTTCCAGACAAAGGTAGACCCCCGATGAAACTGTTTACTATATCTCAACAATAGGATCCTGGGATCTCTGCCATTGTCCATGCCTGCAATGATGGATATATGACTGTGTATGCAGAGCTATAATAAAATAATGATATAGGGGAACTCAGTGATGGGCAAGGTAACTGGGGAGGGGACAAAGGAAATCCCATGACCTATGTAACTGTATCATAAAAATGATAATAATAAAAAGAAGTAAAAATTTATTAAGATAATAAGTAATTCTCAATTATAAACAAAACTTTGGAAAAATATGATCCCAAATGAGTTCTTTTTCCTGTGAAAATTGCTGTTCGTTAATTCTTTAAACTTTTCCAAAGATTATCCATTCTATTAGAAAGTCAGAACTGTAAAGAGAGAGAGAGATAAGAAATATTCAATCATATTCCATTTCTAAATTGTTGTTTAAACAGCAACTGGTCTGGCTGAATCCAGATGTCAGGAGCTTCATCCCTGTCTCCCACATAGGTGCCAAGGACCTATGTACTTGATCCAACTTCTGCTTCTTTCCCAGGCACATTTTCAGGGAATTGGATCAAAAATGGAGTAACCAAAAGTTGAATTGATATCCATTTGGGATGCGAGTGTCACCTGCAAGGGATGGACCATCTATTTCAACAACCACAGAGCCTAAATAAAATTCTTATATAAAGTAGGTTTTTTTCAGACTAAAGACTTAACAACATGAGAAACATCACTATTGATATCATAATAGAAGGAATTAAAAATTTAATTCAAAATGGAGAGAGAAATTGTTGTATTGCATATTGTGAACTTTTATCTTTTGGACTTAGTCAAATTTGCTAAATGGGCAAAGTTCACTTTGATAAAAACACTCTGCAGTTACAAAATGAAAGACAACATGTAATTTTGATATATAAAATTCAAATATGGAGTTTAATATGACTTTGTCTTTTCTTGCTTGTTTATATGATTGAAATGTATGGCTTCTGAACTGTTATCAAACACTCACCATTACCCATTTAACAGTTGCAGGAAAGAAAAGTGTGCTTTTTTGTAACAAAATAATTTCATACTAAATGAATACATAGAAGAATATTTTCCCCGTATAATAGACATACTCAGAATGGTTTTTGTCGGGTGCACAAGATTAAGCACCACTAGGGACATCTGTGTCCTGCATCAAGAATGTCGGTGAAAAAAAGAGCTGCCCTAATTTTAATCTAGTATTGCTACAATGCCAGGAGGGAAAAATGGAAGATGACCCAAACTTGGGGGCTTTTGATATCAAATGACAGGCTAGGATGCAGTTCCTATCTCAACTTCTGCCTGGATCACACTTGGCTGTGGTCACCATTTGGGGAATGAGTCAGCTGATGGAAGATCACTCTTTGTCTCATCGTTTTCTGTTGCTGCATATTAGGTAAGTAAAATGTAAAAGATCCTATTTATAACCTAAAAAGAACAATGCAGTTTCCCTTGGGTATATGTACTATGTTGTTATTATGATTTTGTGTGTGTATGTATTTTAATAACCATTGATCTCTATTCTTTCTTCTTCTCAATTACACCAAAAATGAAATGACTAAAATAAAACAGTTAATCTTTGATAAAAATAAATATATGAAAGAAAATTTGTCATTATTTTTTTCATAGAGCTGAAGAAAAAGAACTAAGACAGGTGACTGCATGTACTCTGTCATCACAGGAGCTAATGCATCCATGCTGAACTACAGATTTTCAGATATAAAAGCACTGGAATTCATTTCAACAAAACTCAACACATTTATTTACGTCTCCATGTTTTATTTTTAATAAAATGGGTGAATGGTGAGAATTGAAAGAAAATGCTTTTGAACCCAATAAATACAATAAATATTTAGTATATTCAGAGAAAATTACCAAATTCACTGTAAGAAACTCCTTTCTTCTCAACCTTAACAATAAATATCTAAGATGTAAACTTTGAAATGAAATATGAAAATTTTGTTTTATTGGGATGTCTAGTTATAAAGAAAGGAAAGGAAATTCAAATCTGAATTGTATAACAATTTTTAAACAGAGTAAAATCAGGAATGATTACTACAATGTCAAGGTTAAGATTTTACTTTTTTGAATGAGGAAACAACATCAAACAAAATTAAATGACTTGTTAAATTAGGTGGATGACAAATTTACTTAACTGAATTCCTGAGTCCCAGCTGCTGAGTCTTCTGCTTCTTCAGACAGATTTCTCTCTTTTTGAGGTAACTAAGTTACATCTGAAAACACTGCTTTAAGCAATAGCACTTAATATATTATGCAGTTTGTTAAATGAGACGTTAGAGCAAATCCAAATAAGTAACATAAATTAGAAAGTTCACATATAAAAGGATGCAAATTGACGTTACACATGTTGGGCATATTCAGAGTGGTTTGTTCGGGCATGTTTGGGGATGCTCTAGGATACCAGTGCAATTATCTTCAACTATTTTCCATAAGCCAGATTCCAACTTCCTGCTAATGTGCATCATAGGAGACAGCCGGTGATGACTCCAATGGTTGGTTGCATCTTGGCTATCCAGACAAGCGACACAAATCGACGTCCAAGCTCCTGTCTCTGGCTTGGCAGATTGTTGGCAGCATCTGGGGAGTTACCCAATGCAAGTGAAATCTCTCACTATCTCTGCTTTTAAAATAAGTAAAATTAATTTGAAATTAAAAATGTATTAACTTTGAAATATAATTTTTATAAGTATCTGAAATTTATTTATCTTTACATGAAGACGTTTTTGACAATTATAAACTGAAATGTGGTAAGTGGTATATGTTTTTAGACAAAAGTCTATTATGATGTCAACATTCAGAAATTAAGAAAAACAAATGAGAAAAAATCCCAAAGTATCTATCTTTCTTAATGAAAACAAAATATGTAGAAATAATGAAAAATTAGGCACACAGATGTCTTAACTACAGTGCCTATATAAATCTTACGTTCCAAAAGTCTAATTAGAAGACCTGAATAAATATATTGTTATGTAGATGTTAGGATTCAATATATTGGGTAGACATTTAGTAAAGAAAGCTTTAAAATATAACAACATAGATAGTGATCAATATTGAGCAAGACATCTAAATCAAATGAACCCAGAGATTCACAGTGTGAGTGCTTATTTTTAAAGCTGGGAAATATGGGATGTAAGCCCACCAATGAGGAACTTTACCACGGCAACATACAACTGTTTACCAGTGTGCACCTTTGACAAAGAACCATGCTCAATGACAGGTAGTTCTTGGCCCAAAGTGTTTCACAAGTTCCTAGGCTTTTAGCTGTGTATTCCTGGTCATCAGTTTTTTTTTCTTTTTTTTTTTCTATCATTGATTAAGACGATATTCATTTGATGTGTACTTTCATAAACTGATGCATATTTTCTTGGTCTGAGCTTAGGTTTATTATTGAATCTCACAGGGATTGCAGTTAATTTGGGGTAAGCCAATCTGTGAAAAAGCAGCAAGGTATATATATTCTTGCAGAGCTAGAAATTATAGGGCCTGGCAAGTCTTCAGTGGGTCACACCAGGATACCAGTGAGGTTCAGTTAGCCAATGTGTAGACAGGGAATATATCAGCTTCTCATTGCATCTTGATCACTATAGAGAGGTAGGCCTTTCTTAAGGAATTTTTACAAATTCCAATACTGTGGTTTACTGAAACTTTTGATTTCTCTTGTCAATGTCCAAGATGAGTGTAACATTACTATTGCATGCATTGCTTGCAGGTCACATTGGCTAAAAATTACGGGCACAATTACCATAGTGCTTACATCAATGTGTCCTGGAAAATTCTTGATACATTTCTTTGCCTCATCTATGATTTTTTACTGTCCAGAAAAAGATACAAAATGTCAAAAAGTGTGATTTTTGACACCAAGACACAGTTTGAGAATAAAAGCAAGATAATGTCATGTCCTTATTCCATAAAAATGCTTCTGAAACTTAAAAGCAACCTTAGTTCTCAAGGACATTCAGAAATAACCCATTACCTTTTTTCTTAAAACACCAAGCCACAGTATATTTATGTGATTTACAAAAAATGGTTTATTTTTATACTATTATGTTGAATCAACTTTCTAAGGCTTGGTGGTACAAAGGCTTCTGGTTGTACCACAAATGTTTATTTGGGACTACTGTTGAAGCATAAACAGTTAAGCTACAATTTTTAACCGTGTTGCCTTCTCACATGCCATTTGAGTCCCATCTATTCTATCTCCATCCGAACTTCCAGCCAATGTGTTTGGAAAAGCAGCTGGTGATAGCCCAATTGCTTGAATCTCTGTCATCCACTGGGAGACCTGGATAGAGTTGCTGGCTTCTGGATCCTGGCTCCGGCTGGGGTCAGTCCTTGTTGCTGCTGCTATTTGGGGAGATGTTTGTCTCATACTCTGTGCCTTTCCCTTTCTCCCTGTGTCATTTCATCTTAAAAATAAATCAATAAGCAAATCCGCACTTTTTAGAAAGAATATTTCTTCATAATTTCACAAAACAGATTAAGACAAATGATTTCAATAAACTTGCTTCCATCATGCTAACCTAGACTATTAGAAAAAATATGGAAAAATTTATAAATAAATGATTAATTACAATCAATCCAGAGAAAAAACTACAACATAGTAAATGGTGCTACAATGCTTGCTGTTAAATTATTTTATCTGTTCTCTGTGACTGTCTAATTAAGAAAGCCAGGGTCAATAATAATATACTGTATCATAATGTGATGTACATTCACTAGAAATACGAGGATATGATATACAGTTTTTATATGAGGTACTCATCGAGGGAGTGATATTCCTAGATTCAAAATTAATCGTTCTATTTGTAGTGAAGATCCAATGCCATGGATTTAGTTATTAATTTAGCCATTCGTGAACAAATCACTATATTTGAGATAGTCTTATCTAGTTTGATATGGATCATCTTGCTTTATTCCCCCTCAATAAAGACAAGATGAAGAAGAGAAGGATGGAAAGAACTGGGGAGGGAGGGATGGAAGAATAAGAGAGAAAGACATGATTTTGCCAAACTGTATAAATACATAATCAGCCCAGAAAATAATTTAAATACTTGCTTTAATAATGGGTTTGAAGAAGTATTTAACCTCCATAAAATAAGACACAAGTCTTTGTACTAATGGTTTACATAAATAATTCTTATCAATATTAGACATAGTATAAACTTATTAATGGAATGATTATACTTCCCATTTGCCCTTATGCAATATGGACAGGCTGTTCTGAATTTAGATTATCACCACTATAAAAGTATTACCTGCCTTTAATAGCAACAAACACAGCTAAGTGTGATTAAACCACCTTCATGGAAATAATAACCTTGGGGTAACAATATAAAGAAAGATGATGTTTCCATCATAGATATATGATATTGTGTCATAAATAATTGTTCTAATAAATAAATTGTAATATTGCTACTGTAATAAGTTGTTCTAATGCTACATCTTCTAAGTTCATATAAAATTTTACCTACTCTGATTCATAAATGTTAACAAATATCTGAAGCGTTAAAAGTTTGTAAATTATGCAAATACTTAATTTATAAGTAACTGAAATAGTAGCTTTTCACAATGTAAATTACATTTGTATTTATATGTGAAATATACGTATGGCTATCTTAACACAAAATTAAATAGTCTTTTTCAAACTTTATTGAGCAAGTTTGTGCATCTGCATATAGACATAACCAGATATATAGGTAATTATAGATATAGATATTGTATGAAAATGCGTATATACGAACTGTTTGGGAGATCTGGTAGCAAAAAGGAATCTGAATCTAGTAGATTTTAGTTTCATTGTTACAAATGCTATAGTAACTACAAAGGTACAGGAAATGGGCTGGTGTTGTGGTCTGGCAAGTAAAGTTTCCACCTACAATGCTGGAATAACATATTGACAGCTGGATGGTCCACTTCCAATCCAGCTCATTGCTACAAGTCTGGAAATGCAGACAGATGTCCAAAGTGCTTGAGCTCCTACCATCTGTGTGGAAGATGCTGATACATAGTTTTGGCCCAGCTCAGCCTTGCCTGTTGTGTCCACATGGGCAGTGAACCAGTGGATGGACACTCCCACAGACTTGACTCTCTGTAATACTGACTTTCAAAGAAATTTATATGCTTATCAAATAAAACTGTTTGCATAATGCTTACCATTTCTTCAGCTGGATTAGAATTTATTATATAATGTTTATTAAATAATGTTTTCTCATATCAGATCAGTGTTAACATTTATTTTTGCTTTATGATTAGAATTATGTTTTTAGAAAAAAACAATAGCTTTTGTGCTCACTTAATTTACTAGGTGCTTTGATAAATGCCATCTCATTTTATACTTACGTTATATATCAAAATAGAAAACATTTTCCACAGGGCAAAGATTAAATTGTAGTTGACGTTGGAGAAAAAAATACAAAGAAATGCCTTTATATTCTTAAATTTATTTTTGCAACATACTTTTATTTTTTACTCAAAAAATAAATGGATTAGAAATGCAAAGAGTCTAGGTGCCAGGACTGCTTTTAAAACTGACTACTCCTTAAATTATGATATTTTGTTGGAAATAACTGTAGTTTCATTATGATTCAACTGATATAATTTTTCTTAGAATGTTGCTAGATTATAAAATGATGCAACAGTGGTAAATAAACCCATAATGCTTGTTTGTGCATTAATCTGCAATTCATATCTATGTGCATTATTTGAAAGTACACTTATCTAGGTGTCATTACGCTTTAAAGATGAACTACATATTAACATAAATCTATTACAGGGGCTGTCTTGAAGGCAGAAAGATGCAATTAAGCAAACCAAGTAAACTTCTGACTTGATTGGTATTTAGATGGGTATTTACTTCATAATTATTGACTAAAATTTACAGTTATACTTTATGCAACTTTCCACATGCTGCATCACACAAATAATTATTATGAATTCAACAGGAAAACACATCAAAACCATAAGAATTGTTTATGAGAAGTAACATGTGTTGCAATGTGCACACAAAGTCATGTCTTAGTTTATAGCTATATTGAGGGCAAGAAGCAGGAAAACACAATATTGCCACTCCAAAGATAATGTCAATATTCCTAGTCTAGAATGTGATAAATTTAACAGCAAATGAAATTAAATGAACTGATTCTCATCATAAAAAAATTTAATAAAATAGGTGAGTAGCCATTACATTCTCAATCATGAAGAGTGAGACTTGAGCAACTCTGTCAGTGTCAAATCAAAGGGCGTAAAAAGCTTCCCCTAAACTCATTGCAACAATCAGTTAATTGGTTTGAAGATACACAAAGAGTTGCCATCAGCTCAAGGGAGTTAACACTCTCACATGTTATGCATTGATTTATTCTGAAACAAGGGGTGTCTGAGCTCTATCAGCTATATTAATAACAAAAACAAAAACAGGCAGGAAAACAGATGTTCACATCAGTTTTTCCCCAGTCCCTCCTATTTGCCAAGTAATCGGTGCTTTATCTAATGTTATTGGGTGAACATATATATCTGTCAGACTCTTTCCAAATGACTCTTACAAGCTATGAACTCATCAGAGGAAGTAATAACAGAAACCCTCACTCACTTCCATCTACTTTCAGTATTTCAGGGTTACTAATGCATGTTTTCACTATAACAAAGAAGACTGTAGATTGACACAGGTTATCATGTATGTATGTCTGTTACTCTAAGAAACCAGCATAGAAATGAAGCAAAAAGATAAAGTTTGTTCATTGATTTCATATTCCTTCAATGGTCCTTAAAAATCACATGCAAAGTCAAATCTTAAAGACGTTAAATATCGAAACCCTTACTGGTTAAATGAACTGGATTAAAAAATGAAACAATATCTATTTGTTGCTAGAAGAGACACACTTTACCAACAAAAATCATCAGAAACTATATCACATGGATTTTGTTGTTTTCTGTTAGTTTCATCTCTTCACAACACTTACTTCCGATTAAATCATTCAATGACTCGTAGATTATATAGTAGCATTGTTTTCCTCAAGAAGGTTCTTGATTTTCATTTCTTCAGCTATACATTAGTCATTTAGTAGCATGTTATTTAACTTCGTGGTGTTATTAATGCTTTTTTTTTTTTTTGCCTGATCCAACTCTACTTCCAACTTTTTGTTTGCTTCCCTGGTGACAGGAAATATCTTCTAATTCTGAGATTCTTTATTCTGCTTGCTTCATTCTATTTTGGAGACTCTCCACTGTACTTTTAACTTGTTCTACTGTGTTCTTAATTTCTGATATATCAGCCTGGATTTGCTTTATTGCTTCCTTAAATTCCTTGAACTCTTCTATGTGTTTCTCAGTTTTGATCAGAAGCTTTAAAATGAGTCTTATGAATTGTGTATGCCCTATTTTCTCGATGTCTTCCTCAGTTAACTCTGTGGTTGGCATAGGGTTTTGCTCCTTTGCAGGGGAATTTTCGGCAATATTCACTGAGCCTTAGCAAAGGGACAACTTTTGACTATAAATACAGATTATTATAATATCTACAAAATTACTTTATGAGGAACTTAAGAAATCATAGCAATTTGTATCATTTTATATCTGAGTTGCATTGGAGGAAATTAATGACCTCAAATTTTTGAATAACTTATTCACAAAACAGGAGAAAAAAACTGATTCATTAAACTTGCTGTGTCCTAGCATTACAGTCACTAACTGACTTAAATTAATACAATACAATAGCATATGTAACTTACAGCCTTTTCAAGTTTTGCAATTTCTTAATTCATATTTCTCAAGGCTAATGATCTTAAAAATGTCAAAGAATTTTTGTTGACTGAATTTCAGTGTAGTATTTGAATGTTTCAGAGGACATCTTACTTCACCCTGGGTTGGTTTCAGAAGTATTTTTTAAACAAGAGTAAGTAAAACTGAAAATAATCAACAGTCAACTGGAAGATAAGATTAATTAAAGCCAAAATGAAATTGTCATTCATTTCACATGATTAGGAAAATTTTACCATACAAATTAATTCACATGATGCTTTAGATAACAAAAAATTGGCATAAATAATACAATATCAATTGTTGTAGAACAAGTATACTGCAAATATATGTACTATGAAGGTCAAATATTTAATATTGCAAATCAGATATCAATTATTTTCAGCTTATATTTTTTGTGGGAGCCTAAAAAAATGGAGTAATATAGTGTGCACATCAAGACATGAAAGGTTCTTAAGATAACATTTTGCTTTTTTATAAAAATAGGTCACAAGCCTAGTGCAGTGGCCTGGTGGCTATAGTCCTTGCCTTGACATGCCTGGATTCCACATGGGCTCCGGTTCTAATCCCGGCAGCGCTGCTTCTTGTCCAGCTCCCTGCTTGTGGCCTGGGAAAGCAGTTGAGGATGGCCTAAAGCCTTGGGACCCTGCACGCTGTTGGGATAGCTGGAGGAGCTCCTGGCTTCTGATTGGCAAAGCTCAGGCCGTTGTGGCAGCTTAGAGAGCACATCAGTTCATGGAAGATCTTCAGCTCTGTCTCTCCTCCTCTCTGTATATCTGACATTTTAATAAAAGTAAATAAAATCTTTTTTAAAAAGTAGGTCACAAAACTAATTTTGTGGCACTTCAAAATATTTCATGAAATATTAAGAATTAATAATTCAATGAAACACTATATCTACCAGGCAAGGACTTTAGTCACTAGACTACAACACTCACTGTCCCCTTTTTTAGTTTTTTTTTCAACAGAAACACTAAAACTGCATGTATTTTTTTGCATACCAAGTGTTTTTCTACATTATCAAATAATAGTGTCAGGATAAATATATCTATGTTATCAAATACTTATCTTCCTATAAGGTAAAAACATTCTATACAATAAAAAAGCTTTTTCTGACATAACAGTTCATGCAACTATTGACTTATCAAAATCAATGGAATTGCTTCCAATCTTAGTAGTATAAGCGAAACTCCATTAGACATCTGAATGCATTCTGTGTGAATAGCTGTTTATCGTTGTGGACTATATATCCAAAAGTAGAATTGTGGGGATGTGTGATAAACTTTTCTTAATGTAAATTATTTAAGTAAAAGTGGTGTAAGAATCCTTTATAACCTTGGCCTGCACTGCTGATCAAGTGTATATTCATACTGTAAATTTCAGAGTCATTCAGTAACTGCACATGTGACCTTCATGTAATTCTAGTGCTAGTATTGTCACACTAATGTTGCAGCTAGGTCTCTACCATTTTTCTTAGCTTAATTATTTTAATAATATTTAAATAGTGCAAATATAGTATTTCTACATGATCCTGTACTATGTGATACTATTTAAAATATAATAATTTTTATAATAAATTAATTTGCCACAGATCTAAAATATCAGTTTTCTTTTAGTGCATTGTACATTTGGAGTTGAGACCCAAAACTTCAACCCTGTGAGATAGCCTAATAGCTAAAACCTTGCTTTGCGTGGTCAGGATCCCTTATTGGCACTGGTTCATATCCTAGCTGTTCCACCTCCCATCCAGCTTCCTGCTTGTGGCCTGGGAAAGCAGTTGAAGATGATCAAATCCTTGGTACCCTGCACCCAAGTGGGAGATGGGAAGGACGTGCCTGGCTCCAGGCTTTGCATTGGCTCAGCTCCGGTTTTTGCAGTCACTTAGGGAGTGAACCAGGAGATGGAAAATCTTTCTCTATCTCTCCTCTCTGTAAATCTGCCTTTCCAATAAAAATAAGTCTAAAAAATGCATTGTCCATGGGGCAGGCTGTGTGATGCAGCTAGTTAAGCAACATGGGACTCCTGAAGTCTGTTATGAAAGTCTTGCAAATGGATTTCTCAGAAAGCTTTCTGCCAGTGTGCACTCTGGGATACACCATACAGTGGCACAAGTAGTTGGTATTTGAGAGACCAAATTTGTGAAACTGCAAGATTGAGCTCCTGGTTCCTGTCTTTGGCCTGTTGCATCTGCCTGCTATAGGCATTTGTTGTCTGGTTTCCCCTTTGTTCTGCCATTCAACAACACAAAGTAAAATAAATAAGTTTTAAAATATCTACAAAGTCCAAGCTTCAGCCAGACCTGTTCTATCTGCTGGAAAGTCAATCTAGGTCCCTTATGTGGTTGGCAAATCCCCAACTAGCTGAACCATCATCAGCTGTCTCCAGCAATGAGCAATAGACCCGGTCAAAGCCAAAAGCAGAGACCAAGCTCAAACCTAAATGCTCTGGTATGGGTTTGGGCATCCATCTGAATTTATATTTTAACTATCAGTCTAAACATCTGTTCTGATGTGAATCATTGTCTGCTTTTATATGATCAACAGAAAATAAAGAACACTGTAGTTTCAAAATCGTAAATGTGTTTATTGTTTTGGCACAGAATATTCTCTTTCAAACTTCAGTTACTTCTGTGGAATGGAATGTATAGCAGCCAGATGCTTATTTGCATTCGGTTGTCCATTTCTGTTTTTGCTATAGGTTACAGGTCAAGGTTCAGCTTCCATTCTAATCTCAGTTGTCACCAAGGTTATTAAATTATTAAAGTTCCACTTAGTAATATTTCCCTTCTTTTCATGGTAATTCATAGAGGTTGTATTGAGTTGAACTCCTAGTTCTCTATCAATATCACCTGACACCAGGTTTGGGAACAAGGACTATTCAAATTGACTCTAAATTCCATATTTCTGAGTCTGTTCTTATGTAGCTTGTTGACAATGAAGAGGGGGCAGGGAGGGGAAACAATAGATAGCTCCAGCCTGCAGTGCTTCATAAAGTCTCATTGCTATACAGAGAGAATGTCAAGTTCACCACTCACTCTAACACCCTGGTATTACCCAGAAATCTGATGAAAGAGCTTACTTTTACAGGCAATCCTCATGCATCCAGTTTGCCAGCAGCATCCAGTGGAAGAAGCCAAGTCATCTATTTCCACCAACCAAGTAGCTGGGGGTTGTTGAAAGTGTGCACCATGCAATGCCTCACCAAGTCATGAATACGATGTGGTTATAGTGATGCTTGTTTACAGCAGGATCAATATTAACAAAAAGACATTCTATCATAAGGTCACTATTTTTCCTTATTTGAGCAAGGAAGGAAAAACATTTCCTTAGAGATTTTTTTTTTGGTCCATCTCTGTTGATTTTAAGCTTCAGGCTTTTATTAACACACTATCTGGGATATGTGGAAAAGGAAAAAGATAAAATAAACCCAGGAAATTCATCACTATGTTTTCCTCAAGCCCTTATTTTTCTCAGAAATCTGTCTGCTTTCCAACTCTGAAAGACTCCTTGTGCTTATATTCTTCTGTGGCCAAGGCTTTATAATTCTAAGAGGAACGAGTTAGAAGGGAAGAAACTAATCTATCCTGGCTGGGGTTGGATGTGCATGTGCGGAATTTTAATGATTAATTATATTGAACAAGGTACTCAAATTAAACAACAAAGACAATTTTTAAACTTAGAAATAGAAGGTGTGTTTTGCTTAAAATGTCCTGTAATATCCATATATGTTGAAAAAATGAAATATTTCAAAAATCAGTTTGCAGTTTTTACATCCTTTTTAAATTTGCCTAAATAGAAATATTACATGTGGGACTTAGAGAATATTAATTATGCCATTTTATTCATTAACATTCCTATCATCAACTCCTGCTGAGTTCCATCATTAGTTTTCAGGAATTTAATATCAAATAGGTTAACTGATAAGCATCTACTTTAGACATTTTGTGTTTCCTTAAAGCTTTTGATATTTTATGGAGTATGAATATTAATACAACTAAAAAGACTTTATTTAAGTTGAATAAAACTTTTCACAATAAAGATTAATGGTTAATGCACATTTCAGGGTGTGCCCAGATTACTTATTTCAACACTCAGGCTTTTGAAAATACAATTTTAAAGGTAGTTTAATGTTCCCACCATTTTATGTAAAATTTAATACAGTTGTATCTAGAATTCATATGTTCTAAAAGTGCACCCGGTAACAACTAAAGATTCAACTAATTCATAGACTGTTTTGTATATTGATTTATTTTTATGACAAAAGCCCCATTTCCAAAAACAAAATGAAATATATAGAGTATAAACATCAGAATTTGTGCTAGCACTTCTTTCAATCTGATACGCTGTATTCAA
Organism: Ochotona curzoniae; assembly: GCF_017591425.1. Lineage (NCBI taxonomy): Eukaryota > Metazoa > Chordata > Mammalia > Lagomorpha > Ochotonidae > Ochotona > Ochotona curzoniae. The sequence goes on from NW_024466502.1 coordinate 16,409,474, forward strand.
CACAAGTATTAATTTAGTCTAAAAGTAGTAGTCTCAGAATCCTGTGTAGTATGTTTACTATTGATTTTCAATATTTATTTAATTTGCTCTAAAGGCAGAGTGACAAATGAGGAGTGTGACAGACTAAGAGAGCTAAAGATAGAGGGAGTAAAAGAGAGATCACCTCTGAGCTACCTAGGTGCCAGTATGTTCTCCAAGCAGCTAAAGCAGCTGGGACTGTGCCAGCTGAAGCAATGAGCCAAGAGTTCCACTCAGGTCTCCCAGGGGGCCAACAGGGATCCATGCATTTGGGCCAGTCTCTGCTTCTCTCCTAGTGACACTAACAGGAAACCGGACAAGAGGCAGCAGAGCAGCACAGCAGTTAACTGGCACTAAGTAATCTGGTGCTGGTGTCATAGCCAGTTGCTTATCCGGTGGTCCCACAACTCCCAGACACCGTGCATGATGTCCAGGTTTTTCAAAATGTGTGTTCACAAGACTATAAATGTGTCAGGCTGTGTCAAGATTATGAGGATATAAACAACTACAAAATGAATTTGAAAAATTGGTTAATGATTTGTATCATCAATTCTTTGATAAAATTTTCAAGCTGTTGGATGAAGCTTTTAAATAGGAATTTCCAGACAAATTGATTAGTTTATTTCAATCATCTATCAGATTTATATTGTCCTTGTAAATCAAGGTCTTTTGATATCAAACATCTTATAGAAAACCAAAAAGAGAAATTATAATACCTTATTGTACAGAAAATTAACAATGCCATTTTCATTTATTTGTGCTTAATTGAAATCCAAAAAAGGAAGTGTTACAGTTTGGGAATACTTCCTATGATATAAAGTATCTAGCAAGTCAGGTATTAGCAGTGAATTTTGGGGAGTTATGTCTGACCTTCGTGTTCCTACTTTCAGTGGCTTATTTACATAAAAAAGTTTTGTGGGATATTTGTACATACATTTCAGTGTGTGTGTGCGTGTGTGTGTCTGTGTACTGCTTATTGCAGTCATTCAATGCTCCTCTAAAGCATGGAAATCGCTAAATATTTCTACCATTGTATCTGGGTCTAAATTCAATAAATTCTCACCCCTGAAATACTGGAATTTTAAATAATATATTGTCTGCCTTTTCCTACATAATCTTGGTTTGCATTATTAACTGACACAGCTGCATTATCTTACTTGAAATAACACAATTTTGTAATTCTAGGCAGGCATCAACTTGTATTACTCAGTGGAAATCTGAAAATTCATATTTCGACTTATTTTTCTTTTCTGACTTGCTAAAGATCAAACAATACTGAACATTCATTTGGAGGGAATACGATGATATGTAGGCTAAATTTGCCTTTATCATTTAATGAAAATACTATATTAAAATTCAATAACTTCTCAAAGGGTAATTTAATTGAAAAGAAAGCAGTTTTATGTGACTTAAGGACATTACAGCAAATGATTGAATGCATGACACTAATTTTATATTGTCTAGTTATATCTTAGCTTTTTTAGTTTGTAGATGGCTGCTCTATGATATTTAAAAATGACAGAATTGTCTAACCGTATTTTTCTAAGGACTGATCTACATTGTAAGTTATTCAGATCTGCAAATGGTATTCAGATAATATACATATATTCAATTACACATAGTTTAAACAGTGTAATTTGGACTGGAATATGTTGGTTCTTTTACTTCTTTTTCATGTAAGTCACACTTGTCAAGTTCTGCAGGTCACAAGTATTACGACTAACTTGCAAATATGTCTGATGGACTAGCATTTTGCTAGAGTGAGCTAAGCCTCCGCCTAAGACAACATAATACCATACCAGAGTATCAATTCTTACCCCAGCAGCACCGACTTTGAAACAGATTCCTACAAGCATAGATAATACCCCAAGTAGAACATGGGGTCACTGACACCTGAAGACCTAGATGAAGCGCTTGGCTCTTGGGTTTGTCTTTGCAGAGCAACAACTGTCGAGGTTGATGAGTGAACTACTGGAAAATATCTATATCCCTACTTTTCTCTCTGTCACTCTCTTTGAAAAAAATAAGAAATCTCTTCATAAAAAATATATGTGGGTCCTACACAATAACCTAGAGGCTAAAGTCCTAGCCTTACACTGGCTGGGATCACTTATGGGTGCTGCTTCCTGTCCTAGCAACCTAGCTTCCCATCCAGCTCCCTGCTTCTGGCCTGGGAAAGCAATCTAGGGCAGCCCAAAGCCTTGGGGCCCTGTGTCCACGTGGGGGACCTGGTAGAAGCTCTTGGCTCCTGGCTTCAGATAGGATCAGCTCCGACCATTTACGGCTACTTGGGGAGAGAATCAGGAGGCAGCTCTTCCTCTCAGTCTCTCCTCTATGTATACCCAACGTTACAACTAAAAAATTAAATCTTAAAAAAATATATATATAAATAGGGGCCCAGTGCTGCAGCGTAGTGGATAGAGTCCTCACCCTGCACCCATGTGGGTGACCTGGATGAAGTTCCTGGCTCCTGGCTTCAATCAGTTCAGCTCCGGCTGTTATGGTCACTTGGGGATTGAATCAATGGACAGAAAGTCTTCCTCATTCTCTCTTCCTCTCAGTTTATCTGGCTTTGCTATAAAAATAAAATAAATCTTTAAAACATACGAAAATACACATTTATATGAAAATACACATAAGCATCTCTTGCCTCCTGGTTCTATACACATACATGCATTGTGTATTCAATTCATATTTCATTTTCCCCATGATTTGCCCACCATTGATAATTATATTTAGTGTATTTTCATACAGCAATTGTTAAAAATGCTTAACTAACATCTCAGTTTAAGTTCTAATAGAATGTTGACATTAAATTAACTGTGTCTTTATCATGATTTTGAACTAAACTGTGTTCTGGAAATCGTATCATTGAGTCATGGTGGTTAAAGTCCTCGCCTTGCAAATGCTGGGATCCCATATGGGCGCCGGTTCTAATCCCAGCAGACCCCGCTTGCCATCCAGCTCCCTGCTTGTGGCCTGGGAAAGCAGTCGAGGATGATCCAACGCTTTGGGACCTTGCACCCACGTGGGAGATCCTGAGGAGGCTTCTGATTGGCTCAGCTCCAGCCGTTGCGTCCATTTGGGGAGTGAGCTATCCGATGGAAGATTTTCCTGACTCTCCTCCTCTGTAAATCTGCCTTCCAAATAAAATAAAATAATCTTTTTTAAAAAAAAGTAGCAAAGTCCCTTCCTCAGTGTGTACACGCACGCACACACACACCAGCACTCACTTTTATAGAAATCTGCATACACAGGTTGCCGGAAGCTTGTTAGCACACGGACTGTATGAAGGCTGTGCAATTAACTGGCTTTTAGGATACAAAAATCAACAAATCTATAGCAGGCTAATATTTAGGCAGATAATTTTTGTATAGAAAATTATGCTATAAGTAGTCCAGGGGCCCTTGGTAGAACATTCCCTATTCTTGGAAAATTTGTCCTTCAAAATTCATAATTTTTAAAAAGTTATCAGCAAATTTGGACAACTATAATTCATTCTACTTGATTTCTTTATACTATATAGGATAAAATATTGAAAATAACTGAGTTGCCATGTTGCTCTCAATATTTTTTCATATTTTATTTCATCTCATAGTCTCCATTTGCATTTCCAGTTGCTTTACATATGCTAATGAGGAACTGTTTTTAAAAGATTATTTTGGAACATCTGAGTTACAAAGAGAAAGAAAGAGAGAGAGAGAAGGAGAGAGGAGAAGAGTGAAAGAGAATCATGCCATCACTATTTCACTGCCCAGGTGGCCAGAAGTGCCCGCAGTCAGAATGAAGGCAGGAGTCAGGAGCCCATCTGTGTCTCCCACATGTGTAGCATGGTCTCATGTTGCTTTCCCCACGTCATTGGTCTGCAGCTGGATCTGATGAACTGGAGTAGCAGACATAGAAAGAGAAGTATACGCATATGCAATGCCAGCTTTATAGGGGGTGGTTCCATTCACCAAGCAATAATGCGGGCCTCCTATAGAGGAACAGTATAAATATAATGGATATTGGAATTTTATTTTAAAGATTTTCTGCAAGTTTTTTTTAAAGATCTCTCTGTCATGGAGACTGGAAATGGCAAACATTCTGAAGACACATAAAATATAATTGCCTTAGGATGACACTCTAGGCAAGTCCTAGTGAGTGACTTATCACACCCAGTATGGATTTTGTCAAAGGAAATCGACCTTAGTTCCAATATGTGATGTGCCCTTTATCTATTTTTCACTAATGGTATTACTCATCCACTGACAATTATGAAAAAATAGGTTTCAATATGCTAGATTGTATTCTGCTCCTTTAATGAAGCTTTCAGAAATTGTTTCTTTTGTACTTTCAAGTTATTGTGAATATAAAAGTAGGCTCTTTAGTAGGCTGTTTATAATGACAAATGAATGGCCCCATGGGAATCATATATTCAATAGCACTCAAGTGGGTCATTGAAAAAATAATTCCTTTATTGCAGTAGCAAACACAATCAACTACACAAATACCTCCTTATCTCTTTGAAATACACACAATTCCTTGTAGCATGCTTCTTACGAGTACATTATTTCCTCTCACAGTGGTAAAATCACATAAGGGGCTCAAACTTGAAAAGCTTTGTTATGCATGTGTTGATAGGACCTACATTATTACACGTGTATTAGAGAATCATGTTTTTATATATTAAAAAAAAAAAGAAGTGCTCTATTCAGCAAAAACACTCCTCAGACTGTGTAAGATGTTTGGCTTGCTGTGATGATCTCCGTAGCCATTTCGCTGGAGCTTTTCCAAGGACAGTTAAAATTAAATTAGGGGTTGCAGCATTTTAATATCACTTTGAACTTAAACACTGTTGGAGTACTCAGAAATCTGCAAATTCACCAGCTTTCCCTTGCGCGTTTTCAGAACGTGGGTAGTTAAGTCGCTATTCTCTCATAACGAACTTTGCAGTGTAAGAGCATTGTTTATTTTATTATTTTATCAAGTGCTGAATGAAATCTTAACATTCACTATGCACTCTGCTCAGTTTAGACTTTCATCAAATTTAACAGGACAATACAGAGATACTAAAAAGACCATGCATATATGATTGTGAAAAAAGGAATTTAGGCAAAAGAATAACTACGTTACATTAAAATAACTCGGTTGTTTCTTCTTAAGTCTACAAGTTCTGAGAGTTTGTTAAAGGTAATTAATAGAATATTTTACACATTTCTCCTATATTAAAGAATGCATATTCGGAGTATTTATTTCTATTAATTTGAAAGGAAAAAGAAAAAAGACTGGGGCAAAGCATAAGGCAGATCTCTCACTTACTGCTCTATTTCCCCAGTGTCCGCAGTAACCAGGACTGGACTGCTGGACGGGGCTGAAGTCCATTGGCAGGAATTCCACCTGGATATCACGCATGCCTGGCACACACCCACCTGTTTATGCCAAGGGCAGCTACAAATAATTGATGGTTATATTCAAAGTGTCTGAGAAAATAGCAAGATAACTTTATAGAAGTGGAATTTCAATCACATAAAGTTTTAACAAATAAAATAAAAATATGGTTAGATCTTAACTATATGCCAGAATCTATCCTTTTCTTTATTTATCTTTCTTCCTTCCCTTCATTTTGCATATTTACTACCCTTAAAAGCAACTATATCATCTAGGAAAGCAAAAAAAATAAAATAACTGCTCAATGAGCTATTTTATCTTTTGTAGCTGTTCAGTTAATATTGTCACTCTGCTCTTATGACACAATAGATAAAAACTTGAAATTCTCATAAACACGGAAAGATATTAGTGCACATTGTGACTTTATTTTTATTTGTACAAAGCACAGAAACTGAAGCAAAATAAAAGAAATGGTATTATAACCAATTTAGAAGTTTCTTCATAGCACAGGAAAAATCTACAAGGAACTCTTTGTATCAAAGATAAATATTTTTGAAAATTGAAAAGATATTTGCAAGCTTAGAAATGAAAGGAAGGCATTGAGAGTTACTCAAGATCCACAGAGTGCATTCCTATTGCTCGCCATGCAAGCTGTGGCAGACGGCATAAACAGCAGAAAGCAAAGTTTTAACATTGTGAACATTTTCCAATAATTATTATGGATTACAGACATGTATCAAGTTCAGGCATTGAAAGTGCACTGTTCATTAATTTACCAGAAATGAAGTACCTATCTAATAATAACAATGACTATAGAATAGATCCAGCTCACTACTTATGACCTGGAATAAATAATAGAAAATGAATCAAATTTTGAGCCTCTGACACCTAAGCAGAGGACCAGGAAAAGCTCACAGCTTCAGGTTTTTGTATGCCTTAGGGATGACTGCTGTGGCCATTTAGACAAAGAACCAGTAGCTGGATGATTTTCTCTCCCCTTCTCTCCTCTCTCCCTCTCTCTCCCTCTCTCTCCCTCTCTCTCCCCTCTCTCCCTCTCTTTCCCTCTCTCTCCCTCTCTCCTCTTTCTTTTTATCTTTATTTTTCCTCTCTCTCTTCCCTTCTGTAACTCTCACATTTGAAATAGAATTGGATGGTATACCTTAGGTTTAAAATGTTTTAAAAAAAAGTAGCAATGCTAGTCTGGATAAGTGTTGGCTTTGAAATAATATCATAGCAAATGGTATTGTCTCATTAGCCATGACTGATTTCTTTGTTTTTAGCTTTTCATTAAATATAGTGAGAAAATTGTCCGATGAAATGAAAACTCTGCTTGCTCCATGTATTTTTCAGGTGAGGTATGTGAAAGGACACTCATTTAAAGAAAGGAATAGCATGGCCAATTATTAAATTGGTGTGTCTGTAAATATACTGCAAGTTAAAACAATGCATAAAAGTGTGTGCTTTACAAAGGTCTCAGGAAGCAGCACACTGAATCCAGAAACAATAGTCACTGATGGTATGGTTTACAATCTTAACCACAGCATTTTAATGTTCTGTTTAAGAATATCAAATCTTCCTGGTGCAGTGGCCTAGTGCCTAAATCCCTCACCTTGAAATCGCCGGGGCCCCGTGTGGGCACCGGTTCTAATCCCAGCAACCCTGCTTCCCATCCAGCTCCCTGCTTGTGGCCTGGGAAAGCAGTCAAGGACAGCCCAGAGCCTTGGGACCCTGCATCCAATGGGAGACCTGGAAGAGCTCTTGGATTGGCTCAGCTCCAGTTATTGTGGCCACCTGGGGAGTGAATCATCAGGCAGAAGGTACTTCTCTCTGTCTCTGCTCTATATATTTGACTTTGCAATAAAATAAAATAAATCTTTAAAAAAGAATATCAATTTTTATAGCTTGTAAATGCAGGGCATTGTGAGAACTGGAGTTTGTTGCAGCTGTTAAAGCACAAACTCTATTGCAATGATAGGGTTTGAGTCCTAGTTCTGCTTCCAATTCCAGCTCTATAATCACGCAGTTCAACGAGGGCAATAGGTGATAGCTCAAATACTTGGATCTTTGCCATCTGTCTGAGCAACCCAGATGGAGATCTAATCTCCTGCCTTGAGCCTGGTCGGCTCTCAGCTGTTGCAGACATTTGGTAAATAAACCAAGGCAGGGAATACTTTGGTCTGAGGATGCATGTCTCTGTATTTCTGCCTTGCAAACAAATAAAGAAAATAAAACATTCAAAAACCTTAAGGTAAATCTCTAGCTCACTGCTGAAACATTTCATTCTATTTTAAAAAGAAACATTAACACCCTGATTTTCTACAAGTACTGTGAATCACATGTTTTTGTTATTTCACAATTATTACAGTAGATCCATATTTACCAACAGGAAAAAAAAAGGCTCAAAAGCAAAAAGAGAGTGCAATTTCTGAAAATATAGATGAAAAGTTATAAATTTAGAAAAGCACAAAAGAAAAAAGAAAGCATTTCAGAATACATCTAATTTCTTGCTGGCTTTCACTGATGATGTACATTAAATAAAATTGAATAGGATAATAAAATTAGCTTACGAAAATGTGTTTCATGAGTTTATTAACTTCCCTGGTGTTTTCTCAAATCTTAAATGTTAGACCTACTGGTAATGCAGCTTAGGTCTCAGGTTTTCATCCACGAATATAAGCTTGCAGCTGTGCAATTGAAAGGATTAAGAAGTTAGAATATTGTTTTGGAAGAAGTTATACACTGTCTACAGAAAGAATAATAATTTTCAACTCTTCAGAGTTTACAAATGTTAACGTGTATCTCCTGAGGTAATCCTGCTCATATTATATATTCTAGCACTCCTAAGATGAGCAACATCTTACTTACTTTTGATGTTGGAAATAAAGTACTTCTTGCCTTTAGCAATAATAAAATCTTTACAGAAGCTGTTGCATCCCACAGACTTGATGCAGCCTTACATAATAAGATTCTTTTAACCACAATCTATTGCCTGTAGCATTTGAAAAGACTTTAGAGAGCTAATACACAAATTGTGTCAAAGAAACGAAAGGAAAGGATTGAAAGAAAGTTTCGAGCTCTTACTTTGGGTTTTAGATAATGTTTCTGTAACTTGAAAATCATATTGTTCAACAGCCAAAATATTTGTTCTTAAATACTTTGGTGTAGAATAATGGATATGATATTGCGCATGATCTTCCATTGTTTACTTGCTAATTTTTGTCTGGGTGATCCGTCCTTTGATGGAGGTGGACTCTCAAGTCCCCTGATTATTATCATGTTGGAGCCTCTCTCAAGGGAGACAGACCCATTCACATTGGGTCACATTGGGTCACATTTACCATACCCATATTTTCTACCGAATTAATGTCTTAATCATTACATGATGTCACTCTTTGTACCTTTTAACACTTTTGTATTAAAGTTGATTTTTGCCTGAAATTCAGACAGCTACTTTACTTGCAGTTTGTGTATTCTTCACTGATTAGTGTGAAAACAACTGTACTACCAGAACCCTTAGTTTTTTAATAGGCTACACTATTGTTATCATCATCTATCTAGTCACGTGAACATGGGATTTTTATAATTACTTTCTAATTCCATTTTTCATAAACGCTTTCAAGTGTTGTCAGATATTTCTTCCATGGCTCCTCTACTGCAAATCAAAACATAAATGTGCAATAATAAGACAGTAGAATTTTAGCAAAGATACTCTGGTGCAAAACAGCTCCTTACCTAGACAAAAGCTTGGATCTTATTTCCTATTGTGAGACTCATTGTTGGTGGATCATAAGCCAATTTCCAGGAAGTTTTTTTTTTTTTCTCTCACCATTGACCATCCAAAGGAAAGTGAAAACATTTACACAACTAGCTTGTATTGTTATGAAGGCAACCTAGGATATAAGTATGAAATTTAAAACTTTAACAAACATAGAGAACAACAAAAGAAAACAAATTTTATCATTTTCATATAGGAAATTTTCAATGAAAACATCATGAAGTGATAAAGGAAGAGAATGATGTTTTGCATTACATTACAGTTAATACCATACCTTTGTAAAACAGTCCATGAAGAGATTAGTTGAAATATAGCCTAAAACATACACAAAGTTTCCATCTATAGCACATACCTGTAGCGCACATTGAAAGCCGAAATGTATGTGTGCTTATGTTTATAGAATAATTCAAGGACTGGTAGAAAAAAATATTAAAAATCGGTAAACTAACTATATAGTAGAGTAGCAAATTAGAGAAAAGCCAATACAGTGCCTATATGTGTGTGTGTGTATCTGCATATATATCTACACCCAGATATACATGGATCTATATATGAAATATATATGTGATCTCAATGTATGCATGTATATTTCTAGATTTTCATATAGATCAATGTATATTCACATCATATAGATGTATATGTAGATATGGGTAGATATAGAGAGCTATATGCAGTTATACATATACATATACATATATACACACATATATATATATGCATTGCAGGCCTAGTAGATAGGAGAAAAGCAATATTCTTTACATTCAAGTACATATAAGCTATAAAGCTAAATGAGTAAATTATGCATTGTTTGTGAGACTATAAATTGATACCACTCTCTAGAGAACCAAATTTTGTGCTCACGCTAAAACCTATCATTTCTGCTAATTTGTACTACAAAGAGTACAATCAATGTACGTAAAAAGATTTAGAGAAAGTTAAAAAGATTTACTAAAAACGCTTCAGAAGACCAAACAAGTGAAATGTCAATCAAGATTAGAAAACACACAGCTGGTAAGAATAAAAACGGTTTCTTCTAAAAATTAACGTTGCGTCAATTCTTTAAAATCCTTTAAAAATAAAAAAATACATTATTCCCCTTATAGGATTTTTAAGCAAAAATACATTGCTACAGACTCAGATCAATATGAAAGAGTGATGGATCATTTAATGGTAGTATAGGATATCAATTTTATCTATTTAAGTAGTGATAATGCAGAAGGAGGAGTGAAGTTATATTTTCCTGAGAGCCCAGTAACATTAACAGTCCATTTTCTGAAATAAGAGCATCATCTGCTATGAGTGTTTCAAATTGTTAGAGATTCAGAATTCTAATTCTCTTCTACTGGGGATAAAATATGCAAAAAAAAAAACACATTATATTTTTTCAGGTGTAGAATTTTATTAAATCCTCAGTAGTTTTCTTTGTGATATTTCCTTTGAAAACTGCTCCAGTAAGGATATGTAAATGGATATCTATTCATAAAAATGAATCTTCACTATAACTGCTAGGTTATTAAGAACATTGTTGGAGTAGATCTCTCAGTGTGATGAAAAGGGCCTCTGAGGCAGTTTTAAACTGCAAATGTTCTAGACGTTTTCCCAGTTGAGATTTTGAGCTCTCATATACAATAATATTTGGATAAAGTTTGTATAAATAAAATAGATTTTAAAATTCATATTCAATGGAAAGTACACTTGTAGCATTATAGCTTTAAAGTTGCAATTTTGTGTCACAACACTGTTTTCTTTAAAGATTCATTTTACTTTTATTGGAAAGTCAGATATACAGAGAGGAGAGAGAGAGAGAAGGACTTTCGATGTGCTGATTCACTCACCAAGTGGTTGCAACGGCTGGAGATGAGTCATCCTGAAACCAGGAGCCCAGAGTTTCTTCTGGGTCTCTCACATGGGTGCAAGATCCCAAGTGGTTGGGCCGCCCTGGACTGCTTTACCAGCCCATAGGCAAGGAACCCGGATGGGAAGTGGAGGTGCCAGGGGTAGAACTGGCACCCATATGGGATCCTGGCTCATACAACGTGAATTGCTTTAGCTGCTAGGTTCGAATACCGGGTTTGTCACAAAACTTTTAAAAACCACTGTCTATATCAAAATGCTGAAAACATAAGTTGAAAGAAATAAAGAAGCTAAAGGAATGCAATGTCTAATAAAAATGCAATGACAATATTTATATTAGTATTGTTTGACTATGGTATAAATAGGATCTGCAATTTTATTGCCACATGATTCATGCTGAATGACTTTTCTTCAAAGCCAAAGCCAAAGCCAAAAATATAGGCTTTATTCAAATTGTGCATTATTGGAAAATGTAACTGTCTTAGATCCACAGGGAAAATATGAATTTATGGTAGGTCATAATTCTGAAATACTACAAGGACAAATTTTTTTTCATAATAGCAAATTCTAAAGTTACATGCTTGTCTTAGATTTTTTTTGGAATTGAATAAACATTCAGCTTTAAGATGGTAGGAAATCCTATTACGTGTAACTATTTGGGTAACTAGGAGAATCACGTGCTAATCAAATTAACCAAACACACGGAGATCCCTGAGATGTTAAACTCACAGGTGTAGAAAATGGGGTAGTGATTGCCAGGGAAATGGAGATGTTAGCACATGCGACATTTCAGTTTGACAAGGGGAATATATTTTGTGAAATATCACACAATATGTTGACTACATAAAGAATGTTAAATTCTATATTTCAAGTTTTCTTAGCAGATTTTAAATGTTTCCACTGCAAAATTATGTAAACCGATGTGACTTGGGCATTTCACAATGTGTGTGTGTATGTACCAATCATCAAATTTCACTCCATAAATAAAATTTCTGTCCAGATAAAGGAGCTAACAAAATCTATGTTACTGAGGATAATTTTTGAATAACTACGTAAGGTTTTATTGTGTGATTTTAATATTTTGTTTAAATTGAATTACACCATTCTACATACATCCCCTGTGATGGATCTGGCTGTTTCTGAAAAGGACAACTTCTATCATGCAAAGGACAACTTGCCAGCATGTAAGTCCCTATGTTTACCAATCATCTTCCATTTTGGTCTTCCACTTAAGCCTATTCCATGCATCTGCCTTTTTTTTTTTTTAATCAAGAACTTGAACTGACTTATAAAAGAGTAGTGAGTAGATAGAACTTCAGAGAGCACTATTCAACAGCAAAGAAAATGTCATCTTGTTGTTTTTCCCAATATGTTGGAAAGTAAGATTGTTTTCTCTGATTTTGATTATTTAGCAATTTGGCTTCAATGTATTTCATTATGGCTGATTTCATTATAATGATTGGCATTGTTAGGAGCTGGTATTGTGGCGCTGTGGGTTGAGTCACCCTCTGCAGCACCAGCATCCCATATCGGAGAACCAGTTGCTGCTATATGTCTGATTTAGCTCCCTGCTAATGTGCTCATAAAGACAGGGAATATGATTCAAGTACCTGGGTCCCTGTTACCCATGTGACAGACACGGTAAGTGCTACAAGTTCCTGGTTTGTACCAGGACTAGCAGATAAAAGATTTCCTCTTTTTCTCTCTCTCATATCACTGTCTTTCAAATAAATGATCTTACTATTTCATGAAGTATTTAAACATCAGAATGTTAAACATGCATTGCTAGTTAAGAATTATACTACTGTAATAATATGGAGAAAAATGGGAAAAAGGGAAAAAGGGAAAGTACAGAATCTCTACACCTACAAAAAATGTATCACGGATAATAATTTTAGGAAGAAAAAAGTAAAACCAATTTAAAATAGCTTGTTTATAATGTCTAGTATACACTTGAGGAACAGTGTTTTATATATTTTGTTGTCTTGTTTCCTGTGTGTTATTTTTCTAATTACTTGCCTAATGGAGTTTTAAGCCTGTGAGTATAGTAAATATTATTTTTTGTCTTCCACGCTCTTCTGAGATTGATACATCTTAGAATCTCTCTCAATTGGCTTCAATATTGTAAACCAACTTTCAGAATCTCTCCCAACTGGTGTCAATATTATAGACCAAACAAATATGCTCTCTCACTTGTCTTGAAACAATGCATAATCATTCATTTCATGTAGCCATGTGACAGAGTTCGAATACTCACCTATCCTCTACCCATGAAAGGCATATATTGAGTTGTTATACAAACATATATTTAAGATTGATTTATTTTTGTTGGAAAGGCAATTACACAAAGAGAGGGAGAGACAGAGAAGAACTTACATCTGATGATTCATTTCACAAGTGGTCACAATGGCTAGATCTGAGCCAATCCGAAGCCAGGGGCCCAGAGCCAGAAACCAGGAGCTCTTCCAGGTCTCCCACACAGGTGCAGGGTCCCAAAGCCTTAGGCCTTCCTCAACTGCTTTCCCAGGCCACAGGCAGGGAGCTGGATGGAAGGTGGGGTTGCCAGAATTAGAACTGGCTCCCATATGGGATCCCAGCTCATGCAATGTGAGGACTTTAGCCTCTAGGGTACCGCACTGAGCCCTATACAGATATAGCTTGATCAACTAGCTTTAACTGTTATCAAAAGATTCTGTCAATGGAAAAGGCATTTGTTTAGTTGCACAAATTCATTTATTCAACTATTATTTTTATAATTTAATTTATATGTAATTTTGCAAAAAAATCATAATAATTAACATAAATGTTACTGCAAAGAACTCCTTCAAACTAGAAAGTATGTGTTTAGCACTTAATTTAGAGTTTTAAACATTTCTTCTTATATCCTGGTTTTTACTTTTTGAAAATGGATTAAGAATGCTTATCTTTTTCCCCAATGTCTCTATGAAAAACCTCTGTCCTAAATCTAGCCATAACTATAGAAGCAAAAGTTCCCACAGGGGCGCATAGAAAGAGTCTGGCTTTTCTAAAACTATTTCCAGGCAATAATCCCAGAATAATATAAATTCTACTTCATTCTGAGAATGGTCTGATGGCTTTATTTTTTAGCATTTGTGAGATTTTCATATTCTGAAATGAACCAAAAAGCTATTAAAATGATTATAAACGTTATCTTAAGATTTGCATCCAAGCTCCCATTTTCCCATTAGTAATCTGAACAGTTAATTCTTAAGCAGCCCTTGAAGTGGTTAAGACACGGGCAGTGAATAGGAAGAAAAAGAAAGATTTGAAGTTGGCACAACACAATTTTTTTTAGAGTAGGCTGAAGCACTTGATCCTTGTAATATTCTAACCCTGCGTGTTAGCTAGTCTAAGACACAATAAGAGCGGCACTCCCATCCAATACTACAGTGCTGCAAGTATGAACTCCAAAAGGATTATCTGCGAACTGTAACAAGATTCTCATAAATCTGTACACTACAATTAATCAAATAAAAAGGCAATGCAGCTAAATAACAAATACACAATACTCTTTATCCGTCAAACATGGAGTGTTCGTCAGCATTCAATACCAAATGTTAATTTGTGCCGAAACCTATGTAAAGACATGCATATTTTTGTTTCCTTCCAGAAACTAGTAAGTGCCCTTGTTTCCTTATATTTTCCCATGCATCATGATTTTGCACTCTCCCCCCTGCTTTTATTACGGCAGTGTGGGTGCTGTTATCTGAGCTCTTTGCTTTATTCCATGGTTAACAAAAGTGACTCCCCATCTTGGGCTTATCGTAGATAATAATAAGTAGTTGAGTTTGACATAATTTTCCTTGCCTGCTTCAAAACTGAGGTTAATATCACCTTGGTTCAAAAATTAAATTCATACTTTTGAAAGAACTTGTTTATGCTTTGTGCAGTGTGATTCCATATAACCTTATGTCACTTCCTTGACATCACCTTGACATGGTTTCCTTTCCTGTCTGGAGATGCACTATGACTGAAACTTCTCTCCTGCCTACAGGACATGTCAAGTTGAAGTTTTGAAGTCTAAACCTGTAGTTTGAGGCAAACAATCTGTGAAACTTCGCTTTTCTTATTCTCAAAGCAGGATATTTTGTGGAGACTTCTTTTACGGACTGAAAGTGAAGAAAGGGATCAATATTTGAAAGTAAAGAATTTGAAATATTTTCACACAAAAAAGTCGTAAGCAAAAAACAACAGGTCAATGCAAGCTTTTTTATTAAAAGATTTATTTATTTGTATTACAAAGTCAGATATATACAGAGAGAGGAGCAGAGACAGAAAGAAAAATATTCCATCCGTCTGATGTTTCACTCCCCAAGTGAGCGCAATGGCTGGTGCTGTGCCAATCAAAAGCCAAGAGCCAGGAGCTCTTTCAGGTCTCCCATGTGGGTGCAGGATCCCAAGGAATTGGGCCATCCTCTACTGCTTTCCCAGGCCACAAGCAGGGAGCTGGATGGAAAGCAGGGCTGCTGGGATTAGAACCAGTGCCCATTTGGGATTCCAGCACATTCCAGGCAAGGACTTTAGCTGCTAGGCCACTGCACCGGGCCAGGCCTGCAATACAAGTTTTTGACTCCTCTGTTTTTGTTCTTTATAAATACAAAGTACCTGTTGTAAACTATAGTTACTGCTATTATGTTGTCCATCAAATTCCTTATACTCCTCATCTTACCGTATTTTCATGCCTGTTATCGAAATCCCATTTGTGCTCCTCCTTTCCATCCCTTAGCTTCTAGTAACCACTATTCTGCCCTTTTATATGAAGTTAAGCTGTTCATCTTCCACCCAGGATTAAGAAAATTGTTCATTCTGTGCCTGAATTATTCCAATTAACTCGCTTAGCAGTTAGTTTGCAATTGATCCATTTTGCTAAAAGTGACAAGATTTGATGTTTATGAGAAACATTCCATAATAGATATAGCATGATCTCTTTACTCATTATCTTAGGGATATCTCTTACAATCACTTACTTGGATTATTGAAAGTAATGCTGCAATAAAATTATTTTCCCACTTTCCCAGGAATTTCAACATCCTTACTGCTGTGACAATAGTTTAATCAACACCTACACCCTTCCTACTTAATACCAATTAATCCGAAATTCTAGCAAAGGTTAAGGACAATAAGAAACACGTACCTACCAGGCATATCATGGAACTCTCATGGCTGGTTTCAGTAATGCGTAGTGTGCAAACTTTGCTTATGTCCTTAATTTTACGTGTGTGTGTGAATTATCAAGCAATTGTTCTTCCCACAACTTCTTGTCTCTCTCTCTTTTTACTATTCTTGAAACACAAGTTATCAATGACTAATTTTATAATTCAACCTTTAAGGGAATATTCAGGGAAAGAATATTTTCTTAAATGATTTCATTCAGTTTGAAAGCCGAGTAATGCTCCAATCGCTTTGGACTTTACATTCAGGAAATGAAATCATCGTAAGAGTTACACTTGTTCTCAGTATGGATTCAATACATATGTCCATCCACTGGTCATTTGTTAAGAAAATGCATATATACAAAATAGATTACTACTTAGTCACAAAAATGAATAAAATCTTGTCCTTTGCAACCAAATGAATGCAATTGCCAACTGCTGTGCTTAGCAAAGTTAGCTTCTCCCCAAAAGACACACATCATATGTCCTCTTTAATAATGCAAAATACAAAAGAAAAATACCACTTATAAAAATGAAATTGAAATATGATAATTCAATTATTATTTTTACACCTATTCAGTGTCATGTGAAATTGTGTTGCTGCAAAAATTAAAGCAAAAAAAAAAAAAGGAGGGCAGAAGTGGGACTGCATGAAGAAAAGCATAGGTATATTCTAAGAACTGCATCTGTGAAATACATGAAAACTGTCCTTACGTTAGTAAAATTTTAAAAAGTGAGTGATGAAGCCATTGATAGATAAATAATTGTTGAAAATACGCACCATTTCACTTTGCAGTGAAGAACTTCTCACTTCTAAGGAGAAATATTTGTCATTTAGACATAAATATGGAGATGGTTTCTTGCATTTAGGAGTTCTGCGTGTTAAAGGAATGCATCTGGAAACTGAGTAACCAAAGAACGAATTATGTGAATCCAAGAATGTTGTCACTTTTTGAGTTAGTGACCCTTATCTTGATGAATACACTTTAATAAATGCTCCTTATAAACAACAACAAAAATGTTCTAAAAACGGAATTTTCTCATTTTAAAGTTAGCTATTGTTTCCTCATGGAGAGTTCCAGAGGATCCTTATGAAATGAATAGCGTGTTTTCTAGTTATGTCTTTGGCAGAGTAGGACTGGTGATAACCTCAAGATAGACATCTGGATATGTCAAAGGCATTGTGCCACCCCGGTGTCCACACAGCTTCTGTGGCTTACTCATTGTGAAGCTCTCATCCTGACATGCCCGCATTCCCAATGTGAAATTCTGCACAGCTTTCAGACACCCTGTCATCTTAAAGCATCACCTATTAAGCTGGTACTCTGTCCACAAGCCACCCTAGTGGCCTGCATGCTCAAACTGCCCTTGCACCCACTGGTGTTCAGACTACCACTGAACATCTACAGCAATGTTTACTTGCCTTTTGCCCCTTTGCCTACTCTCCCAAGCAAGCCAACCAACTGCATCCCGGCCAAAGATGGAAACTCCATGGAGAATTGAGTCTTCTGCTAGGTCTCAACCCACTCTTGATTTGTCCTTTCTTAGGGACTCTCCCATGTTGAATTTCCTTTTAATAGTGTAACTACAAGTATTGCTATTGTGGGAGTCTAGTACCTGTAACCGTTAAACTGTTTGCAATTGTAATTTCTGTTATAACATGTTCTTTTTTCACTTACGCAAATGAAATCTGAAACATACATTTTGTATGAGATCGAGTTCCATCATCTTAAAGCAGTGGGGAGAGAGCTGATTTGCCTTCTGTGTCTGAGGCACTGGGGGTCCACAGTGTTTTGCTCTTACAGAACAGGTTTGACATAAATTTCACAAATATAACATCAATCCCTAACACAGAATTCTCATCCTGGGGTCAAATTCCACTTCCAGTTCCTTTAAAGAAATAGCCTGCACAGATTAGCTTAATTCTCCACATGAATAATTGTTGTGATAAAATACCTGCATTCATTCATTTGGGAAAACTGACAAGAGAAATAATAATAATAATAATAAGAGACAAAAAATTTGCTTTTAAATATTTTTTTCAGTTTTCTTTGGGAAAATTATATGTAAACATATTTTGAAAGATAATGACTCCATATTAATCTTAAATATTCACATTGATGCAAGCAAAACTAAATGTCCCTGAATTTCTTGATTCAAGTCCTGTAAAAAAACACATCTCTTGATAACAATAAGAAAGGCATCCAAAGTAACATATCCAAAAATAAAACATTTAGAAAGTCATCATAATTTCAAGAATCAATTTTTATTTTTATTTATTTTTTATTTCATTTTATGACAGCATCTTGGCTCCCTGTTACTGCACTTGATAAAGAAGATGACCCAAGTACTTGGGCCCCGGTGCCCGTGTGTTAATTCTGAACTGAATGTAAGGATTGAAGTATTACATGTATGAATCACCATTTTCCTAATTTCCTATCACACGGTCAATAACATCAATGACCATGTGATATTAAATCATTGTAATAATTTATAATTGGCAATTTTACCACTCTTACAAGCTCCTAAAAATGTGAATTTAGTTCTTGATTCAATTTATTTCTCTAATTTAGTTTCCCAACTTTAGAAATGATTCTTGAGCATAACAAAATTCCATTTCAAATTCAAATATAAAGGAAAAATGAATGGTAATGGAAAACAAATGTCATTTTCTCTTATTTGCTTTTGCCATTTTTTAGGGTGAAAAGATAAAGTGAAATGGCCATTTTTAATTGAATCAGATAATGTTTTACACGAAACAAACTAGTTCTCTTAGTCCTAAATGCAAATATAAGTCAGAGTTTTCGTGTGGAGCATGCACGTGCAGCAGTTCTCACATGCAGTTGCCTTGCTACTATTTGTCACAAAACCAGGAAAGTGAATTCTTACTACCCATATAATTTTCTCTTTATAATTCGTGATAACATGATCATTAGTTGAAGCAGAACAAGCATGCTTTTTTTGATTGTGGACAGATAATACATCTAAGAATTTGATAATGAAAATTAAACTATATAAATTAATTAAAGTCACATAGTATAGCTGACCTTAACAATACGGGACATCATTTTCTGATTCTCAAATGGCATCTACCCTAAGACCACAGGGTATAAAAATCTGATAAAAAATGTCAAATTAATAACATATTCTCCTTATCATGACAACTGTTATATATGATCAAATAAAATATATTTTGAGACTTTTATCCATTTTTCCACAATACTATTTGACATACTTTTATTGCTACTAAGATACAGGAATTATTAATCCAAGTAAATCTGTCCTTTCATGAAACCTGTATGTTAATGAGAAAATATAGAGAACTGGATACTACACGGAATTTATGAAAAAAAATGGAATTAAAAGATAGGTTTATTTGTTGCAAAATGTTAAAACCTATGTATGCTTTTCCACAACTCAATTTTCTTTTTTTTTTTTAAAGGTTTCTTTTTATTGAAAAAGCAGATTTATGCAGAGAAGGAGAGACAGAATGTGGAAAAGCTTCCATCTTCTGGATCACTCCCCAAATGGCCACAACGGCCAGAGCTGAGCCGATCCAGAGCCAGGACCCAGGAGCTTCTTTCAGGTCTTTCATGTGGATGCAAAGGCCAAAGATCTGGCTCACTGTCACTGTATTACAAGTTCATCAGCAGGGAGCTGATTATGAAGTCGCACAGCCACGACGTAAACTGAGCCCATATTGGATACTGGCACTTGCAGGTAGTACATACCCAGATAAGCCATGCTGCTGGCTACGCAAAAAGAAATTTTCTATGAATGAAATAAATCTCTGTTTATCGAGAGGCGGATGGATAGACAGACATCTACTGATTGATTCACCCCACAAGTGCCCTCCACTGTAGGAAATAGCTATTGATAGGAGCTAATAGCTCAATCCAGGTCTCTCTCACAGGTAGCATGATCCCCATCACAGATGTATAGAAAGGGAGATACAAAGAGAAAGGTTTTTTGTTCACTGTTTCACTCCCCAGTTGGGCATAACAGAGCTGATCCAAAGCCAGGAGCCAGAAGCTTCTTCCGGGTTTCCCACGTGGGTGTAGAGTTCCAGGGCCTTGGTACATCCTCTACTGCTTTCCAGACCACTAACAGGAAGCTGGATGATAAATGAAATCACTAGAACCTGAACCAGCATGTATGAGGTGAGGATTTAACCACTGAGCCATCGTGCTGGTCCCTATCTATCTATCTATCTATCTATCTATCTATCTATCTATCTATCTATCATCTATCCTTTTCTTTTGCTTTCCCAATCCATTATTATTTATTTTATTTGGTGTGAGATAGATGCAGACAGAGAGATTGCTATATTGTTTTGATACTGTTTTTTTCAAAACTTTTCATTTTTTTTTTCAGGAGCAAAAAAACATTTTAGATTAAGTACTGATTATGAAGAAATGAAGAAAATAACAGAAATAACACAATAAAAATGATATTTAGAACTAATTGAACTTAAGTTGTTTTTTGAGAAAAAAGACTAGATTCAGTTAAGAAGGTACACATTCAATTGTTTTCATATAGTATGGTCAAAAGATTTTGAGGGGTGGGCATTTTGTCAGTAATGCAGAAAAATGAAAAAAACAAGTCATGGATTTGGTGGCAGGTAGACTGTATTTAAGGAAAGAATAAAGGAAACAAAAAGAATCAAAGTGTCGTCAGAGCAAAAGGTTATTCTGGAAGCAACAGAAATGAAGTGGAGAAGAACGGCAGGAAATGAGACTGGAGGGACTGCTTGGAGAAAATTAATTCAGTTTTCTACATCATGCAATTTAATGTATATTTGAATGTAAATGTGAGGGGAGAAGAGGAAAAAATTGGAACAAAGTAGTAAATCACTTTGGTGTGCATGCACCTTACAAGAATTTATATGACCTATGAATGAGAGTATTATTTAAGAGGGGAAAAGTGAAGCCAGATGAATGGTTATGGAATCTGTAGCAGGCAGTTAATCAGAGAAAGCAGATGTTGATATGGAAAGCCATAAAATTTAATGCTCATGTAATTTGTGCTTGACGGGAACAGTGATGTGCTTAGTTGTGTTATATGGAAACATAAGGTAGGAAAGATGAGTCTAGAGGTGTAGATATTTTAGGGCTTCAAATGAGATTATATTTTCAAGTTTTAGTGTATTTTTCTTGTATAGTTATTAATAATGGTTCTTTCAAATTAGAAAGTAAAAATACAAATACACTTCAAATAACAAAGATCATTGTTATGAAATACGAAGTCAGAAATCCAAATTGATATGTGTTGGACTGTGTTTTTGGGAGACAGGGAGATTTTCCTTTTAAAAAGGTTCTGCTTATTTATGTGAAGATCAGAATTGCAGAGAGAGAGAGAGAGAGAGAGAGAGGATTATTCCATCTTCTGGTTCATTTCACAAGTACCCGCACAAGTCAGGGCTGATTCAAGTGGAAGCTAGGAGTTTCATCTGGGTCTCCCACATAAATTTCAGGGACCCGAAGTCTCAGACCACCTTCCACTTATTTTGCTAGGTCATTAGGAGCTGGATTCTAAGTTGACCAACTAGGAAGAAAAACTGGTGCCTACATGGGATACACATGTTAAAGGTGGCAGCCTTAGCTGCAGTGTCGCAATGCTTGGCCCAAATGAGTATTTTCAGAAACAGAATAAACATATATGTTAAATCTGGGAAATGTGTTAGAGTAATGAGATAGTGATATAATATAAATAGGTCATAAAACATATACATATTTTGAGGGAATATTTGTGTCCATATAATTTTCTAATCAAATTACCAAATAGTCCAATAGCTTGGATATGAGGCTCGCTTTTCCTCACAGATATGCATGTCTAGGACACGCACACACACACACACACACACACATTTGAGACACATATCTTCTGAAATTATGTATATGTAGTTTCTTATTTTGAAATTGTATCTGGATATGCCTAGATGGCTAAATTGGCTAATCTTAAACTCACAAGCACCAGCATCCCATATGGCTGTCAGTCATACCCTGACTGCTCTAGTTCCCACCCAGCTCCCTGTTTATGGCCTGGGAATGCAGGTGAGGCTGATCCACTACATCCATGGGGAGACTCAGAGGAGGCTCCTGGATTCTGGCTTCAGTTGGGCTCAGCTCAGGCCACTACAATCATTTGGAGAGTGAACAGGCATATAGAAAGTATCTCTCCTTCATTTTGTAAATCTCCACCTTTCCACCTAAAAAAAAAAAATAAAAGAACTTATTCTTGAGTTTTATTGCATGAATTGCAAAAATCACTTAGTTTTTCACTAATTTAGGTAGCATTTTAACTTTTTTACCTGTTCATATCCAATTGTAATCACCAACAATATTAGTTCTTGTATTATAAAGCATCAAAAAGTATCTAATGTACACTGATACAGAAGTTAATAAGGCTACATGTCAAAACTTCATATTTCATTATGCCCGCAACTACCCCATTTCAAGTCACATTGTTGGCATCTGCTGTAAGATATATAATTAATTTTGTCGTCATTGTGAAGTGGCTGCAGGGAAAGAATCTGTAAACTCAACTATCTAGTCAAGTACACCTTGGAAGTAGCAGACTGAAGCTAGGCTGAAATCAAGGAGAAACAGGCTTTTCCATAACTGACTATTTAATGAGACTGTATCTTTCAATGGAATATTTCTTGAAAAAAGCTACCCTTTCCTGTATTTACCTAAATGTATAATCTATAAAAATGCTAAAAATTATAAGGAAAACTCTTACACAATTGGAACATAGAAAACCGTTTTTGAAGACTCTTTGGAACACAAATAATTTTTGTGCAAAAGAAAAAAAAGCAAGGACACTCAGAAAAAAAGACATTTGAAATTTGTTAGACTTGTAGTGGTACTTCTATAAATGCACCTCTTAGCTAAACTAAGCCAGGGCCAGCATGGCAGCCTAGTGGCTAAAGTCCTCCCCTTGCATGTAACAGGATCCCACATGGGCACTAGTTCTAAACCCAGCTGCTGCACTTCCCACCTGGCTCATTGCCTATAGCCTGGAAAAGCAGTCAAGGATGGCCCAAGGCCTTGGGAACCTGCACTCACACGGAAGATGCAGCAGAGGCTCTGAGCTCCTTACACTGGATCAGTTCATCTCTGACCATTGTGGCCACCTGGAGAGTGAGCCAGAGGACAGAAGATCTTTCTATCTCCTCTCTGTATATCTGCCTTTCCAATAAAAATAAATAAATTTTAAAAAATAAAGGGTAAACATATCTTGTTTAAATATGTGAAAACAATTTTAAAAGACAAAATGTAAGTGATTATTTCTCTGAAACTTCTATTTAAAATACTATTAATGAATTATTTCCATAATCCCTAAAATATATATATTTATAAAAGACCAAAATTTAGAATGATTTTCCTTAACAAAAGGCATAATTGAAGCCTCCAAAAAATGTAGGAACTTGGGCATATCTTTGTTGGAATATTAGTAATCACATCTTGAGCTCCTTTTAAAAAATACATATTTATATTTATTCTAGGAGAAACAAAGATAAAGCTCTTCTAGCTGCTGGTTCACTCCCCAAGTGGGCACAATGGTCAGAGCAGAGTTGATTCTAAGTCAGGATCCAGGAGCCAGAAGCTTCTTCTGGGTCTCCCACCTGGGTACAGATGATCAAGAACTTGAGCTATCCTCCACTGCTTGCCCAATACACCACACCATCAGGAATCTGGGCGGGAAATGAGGTAGCCAGGACATGAACAATTGTCTATATGGGATGCCAGTTCTTGCAAGGTGATGACTTAGTAACTGAGCCATCATGTCAGATCATGAAGCTCATTTTTTAAAAATGATCTTGTTTATTTTTATTGGAAAGGGATATGTACAGAGAGGTGGAGAAAGAGAGAGAGGAAGATATTCTGTCCTCTGATTCATTCCCCAAGTGACTACAACGGCTGGGACTGAGTTGATGCAAAGCCAGGAGATTCTTCCAGGTCTCCCATGTGAGTGCAGGGTGCCAAAGCTTTAGTTTTGGACCATCCTTAGCTGCTTTCCCAGGCCACAGGCAGGGAGCTGGATGGGAAGCGGGACCACGCAAGGTGAAGACTTTAGCCATTAGGCTACTGCATTGGCTTTCTGAAGCTCATTTTTAAGATTAAATTTAATTTCTTATATTCACACAGCACAGCAATGTGATTATGGTTCACACTAACCAACTGCATTTTAAAAATATGTCTTTGTTTTTATTTGGAAAGCAGAGTAACAGAGAGACAGAAAGAAAAAGAGAAGATTTTCCATCCACTGATTCACTCTCTGAATGGCCTCAGTAGTTGCAGGTTGAAATGTCTGAAGCCAGGAAACAAGAACTAGGAGCTTCTTCAAGGTCTCCCGTTGGACAGCCAGGTCATGTTAGTACTTTGACCATGTTCTGTTCCTTTCCCAGGCACACTGGCAGGAAGTTGGATTGGTGGAGCAGCTGGGAAGAGAATTAGTGCCCGACGAGATGCAGGTGGCAGCTTTACTTTTTGCCCTAATGTCCAACTCATAAACTATTATATTTATGAGCAAATAGAAGAGTACAATTTGAAGGCTCCAATCATAATCTGATATCAAACAGGGAAATTTTTCAATTTCCATGATTAATATATTGTATACATTAAAGTGTCACCTTGAACTTCCAAAAGCTTTTAGAGGACAAAATATTGTTTATCTTGTTGGCTTGACCTCTTTGTTTTGGTGATTCTCAGTATAACAAAATGAACCTGGTCCATTTTATTGTGCAAAGAAGATTTTATAGATTTATTTTCTCACATAAGTACTTTGGAATCCTGGAAATGCGCACATGAGCCAGGGACAAGGTAAGGTCTTTACAGTCCTAAAGTCAAATGTTCTATGACTCAGTTACAAGTGCTGATCTTTTTTTGTTTGTTTGTTTTTATATTCATCTGCATAATGTTTATTCTGGTGAAATGAGACCATTTAAAACTGATACATTGCCCTTGAATAAAAGTCAGAACCAAAAACATATATAAATGCATAAAACACAACTTAGTTATCTGATAAAATATAATATAGAATTCCTCACAAATTTTTTGGACTGTACCAAGTCATTTCAGCATAGAATGTTTTCAGCATAATATCTTTAAAGAAATATTAATTTACTGATTTGAAAGCTGGAGTTGGAGAAAGAAAAAGAGAGAGAAAGAAAGAGAATGAGAGAGATATTCTACTCACTAGCTCACTCCCCAAATGCCACCACAGCCAGGGCTGAGTCATACAGCAGCCAGGAGCCAAGAGATTCATCTTTGACATGTGAATGGCAGAGGCCCAAACACTCAAGCTACATTCTGTTGTTTTTCTGACTTGGAAGCATAGCAGCTGGGACACAAGGATTCCATATGGAGTTCAAATATCATCAGTGGCAGCTTTACCTGCCACGCTACAATGACGATCCCAGGAAAAACAATTAAAAGCAGTGTGAGTTCAAAATATCTTATGGTTTCTGTGTGCTGAAATTTTCTGAAAAGTATCTAAGTACATAAAAAAACAATAACTCTGATATTGAGCATTAAAAGATTGACTTACAGATGGCAATTAAATATTTGGTGTGAAATCTTCAAAATAGGACAGCTTATCTTACAGACAAAAGTACTTTACTTACAGTTTATGCCAATCATCAAGTTAAGGAACAGGATAATGCAGAATGAGAAAAGTTAGTCAGTATTTATGATAGGTAATATGGGGAAGAATTACTGACAACAAACTATAAATATTGTGTTCGTAGCCACTGTATTGTGGTAGCTGTACTCTTATTAGTGGTATTGCAAAGAAAAGTTAAATGTTTAATTAAATTACACATTATATAAAGGAGGGGTCATTAACTTACTCCAATTAACTTACTCTCTTGTTGCTTGGAATAAAATCTTCACAATTCACAACTCATCGAAAGCTTAGCAAGTTAACCCTCTGCTTTTAAAATCGATATTGCAGAGTATGGCGTGGAGGAGAATGGAGACCAAACCTGTGATAACCTGTCTCAAAACCCTCCTCATCATCTGCCCCTTCATCTTCTGGATCACTGCGGTGATCCTGCTGGCCGTCGGAGTCTGGGGCAAGCTCACACTTGGAACCTACATCTCCCTCACTGCTGAGAACTCCACAAATGCTCCCTATGTGCTCGTCGGAACCGGCGCCACCATCATCATTTCTGGCTGTTTGGATGCTTTGCCACCTGCCGTGCCATTGATGCTGAAGCTGTATGCCATGTTCCTGCCCCTGAGCTTGTCCCTGGCATGTAAGGCTGTGTGTTTCGTCATGAGATCAAGGACACTTTCCTCAGGACTTACACAGATGCCATGCAGAATTACAATAGCAATGATGAGAGGAGCCGGGCAGTGGACCATGTGCAGCGCAGCTTGAGCTGCTGTGGTGTGCAGAACTACACCAACTGGAGCACCAATCCCTACTTCCTGGAGCACGGCATTCCCCCGAGTTGCTGCAGGAATGAAACTGATTTCAATGCCCAGGATCTACACAATCTGACTATGGCCGCCACCAAAGTTAAAGAGAAGGGCTGTTATGATCTGGTGACCAGTTTCATGGAGACAAACATGGGGATCATTGCTGGAGTTACGTTTGGAATCGCCTTCTCTCAGTTGATTGGCATGCTGTTGGCCTGCTGTCTGTCCCGGTTCATCACGGCCAATCAATATGAGATGGTGTAAGGAGAAGGCTGCCTACCACATGTAAGGAGACACCTCGGTAATTGCTTATGAGGAGGAGAACATCATGTGTCATGCATGAAAGAAGTTTGTAAGCAATTAGGTGGCCTCCTTTCTCGTTGTTCCGTATCTGGCTATGTAGAGATAGTTTAGTGCACCTCTGCCTCTCAGTTGAGCCTGTATAATCCTGTTACAAAGCTGAATTGTTGCTTCCTGTAAAGACGATGGCATCACTTTTGTTTTCCCCAATTAATTGTGATTGTGTCATTTTAGTACTTCTTTCTGTATTTTTTCTTCTTGCATTGACATTAAAGACATTGAAGACCTCATCTGATCATTTAAAAATGAGTGTGAACAAAAGTCAAAATATTTTTAAAAGTTCTTTAAAATAAATGCCTCTGTCTAGCATGCCAACAAGAATGCATTGGTATTGGGAACATTTGTGATATATGTATTAATAAATAGAGCAATGTCAAATGGCTGTGTTCTACTTCTGCTCTTTGATCGTGCTGAAAGTTTTGGAACTTGTATTTCTGTTGCAACATGCTCTGTGGAGTATTGGGGACTGCCGATCTGACATGACACCCCCTCCACACAGGTTCCTATCCTAGACCCCCTAAAAACTGCATCATGTGTCCTAAAAGCTGGTGGTTAGAATTTTAATTATGGACATTTCAGAAACTGGAATCATTTATCATGAACAAGATATATTATCGACTGCAGAAATAGAGGCCTCATGTTATTCTAGATCTCTTAAATCCTCTGGCCTGTGGAAATAAACACATAAAGTAGAAAAAAAAAGCAATATTGCACATGAATGACAATTAGTGTCCTGGCTGCTCCACTTCCCATCCAGCACCCTGCTCATCACCTGGGAAGGTGGTGAACAATGGCCCAAGTCTTTGGAATTCTGTATCTGAGGATTCCAGAATCCAAGCAAGCTCCTGCCTTCGGATTGGCTGATCTCAGGCCTTTATATCTAGAGGAATGAACCAGCTGATGGAAAATCGGTGTGTGTGTGTGTGTGTGTCCTCTCTGTAAATTCTGCTTTTCTAATAGAAACAAATCTTTAAAAACACAATTTACGGGCCTGGTGCAGTAGTGTAGCGACTAACATTCTTGCCTTGAATGCGTTGGGAGTCCATATGGATACCAGTTCTAATCCCAGTGTCCCCGGTTCCCATTCAGCTCCCTGCTTGTGGCCTGGGAGGGCAGTCAAGGTTAGCCCAAAGCTTTGGGACCCTGCACCCACGTGGGAGACCCAGAAGAAGTTTCTGGTTCCAGGCTTCCAATCAGCACAGCTCAGTCCATTGCAGTCTCTTGGGCAGTGAATCATCAGATGTGACATCTTCCTCTCTGTCTCTCCTCTCTTTATACCTGACTTTGCAATAAAAATAAATAAATCATTAAAAAAGATAATTTACAACTCAATGTGAAAATCTATATTTTTATAGGATCAGCCAGGGATACCATCAAGTTCTTACAACTGTTGATTATGAGTGCATCTTATGGTTCTGAGACTGGCAGCAATCATGACTGAAAAACACACAGGTACTAAATTAAATTAAGTTGTTGAAGAAACCTTGGAATGAACAAATCTATCATCCATGCGTTATCACTCTACTATCATCAAAACTTGAATGACTGGCCTCATTTGTGGCCTCATTGAGTGTCCCTGCATACACTTAGAAGTGAAGTACTACTCAGATCCTGTCTTACTTTCCTGGATACTCTTAACATAATAAAAACCCCAAATATTCTGAATTTTACCACTTTTGTGTCAGTTTCACTGTGTTCCAAGCTACCTATTCTAAAGATACACAAGCACGCATACAATTTGTTGTCACTAACCAATTCTGTCTTTATCATCCTTTAATATTTCTGTAGAAGAATTTATAGTCTTTCCTTAAAAAATGTGAGAATTCCAAAAAAAGAAAAGTTTAGGCTTAGTCTCAGGCACTTTTTTATATTTTATTATTATTATTATTATCATTTCATGATACAGTTCCCTATTCCCTTATCCCCTTCCCAATTCCCTCCCCACCACCTAGTTCCTCTATATCATTACTAACATATAGTTCCTCATACACAGTCATATGTCCATCACTGCAGGCATGGACAATGGCAGAGTGGCCAGAATCCTATTGTCATGATATAGCAAACAGTTTAATTGTAAGTCCATCTTTGTCTGGAAGCAGAAATGCATATTACACTGCATCTTCACATCTGGATGTTAGTCTCCATTATACCACTACTGTATATTCCCTTAAATGAAAAGTCATGATACAAAAGCAACAACAGAAAGAAAAACAGAAATTTACAATGCCATAAAGTCAAATGACATGTTATTAGATATGACAATCTCCATTACACAGCTACTATACATCCCCTTAAATGAAGAACCACAAAACAAAATCAACATCAGGGAGAAAAAAGAAACTAACAACACCTAGAAATTAAATAACATGCTATTAAATGACTAACGTGTACCTGAAGAAATGAAAATCAAGAACCTTCTTGAAGAAAATGATGCCACTCATGATCTACGAGTCATTGAATAGTTTAATCAGAAGAAAGTGTTTTGAAGAGATGAATCCAACAGAAAACAACAAAATCCATTTGATATAGTTTCCGCTGTTCTTTGTTGGTGAAGTGTGTTTCCTCCAAACAATAAACAGTTGGGTTTTGTTTTTAATCCAGTCTACTAATCTATGATGTTTGATTGAGCTTAAGCCATTTACATTCAGAGCATAAGAAGTATGGGTGGAACTTTGGTCCTGTCATTTTAGGAATGGGTTGTTCATTGGTTTAGTCTTCTGTTGTCATTACAGTGTGATGTTCTTTCCATTTGCCTTTGGTTTTGATAGGTGCTATTACTCTTCTCTGTCAAGAGAACATCTTGAAGTATCATTTGTAGGGCAGGTTTGGAAGAGGCAAATTCTTTTAACTTTTGTTTCTTGTGGAAGAATTTTATTTCATTTTCAAAGACAAAAGAAAGCTTTGCTGGATATTTTTTTTTTCTTTTAGAATCTGGAATATGTCACTCCATTCTCTTCTTGCCTGTAGAGTTTCCTGTGAGAGATCTCCTGTGAGTTTAATTGGCATTCCTTTATATGTCAATTGATTTTTTTTTCACATGCACATTTAAGGATCTTTTCATTATGTTCAATTAAAGAGATCTTGATAATCATGTGTCTTGGTGAAGATCGCTTTTGGTCAAGCCTGTTGGGAGTTCTGTGCTCCTCCTGGATGTTGTTTGCCAATTCTTTCTCCAGATTAGGGAAATTTTCCTTGATTATTTCATTAGATAAATTTGTAAAACCAGTTTCTCTTTCTGCACCTTCTGGGACTCCCATAACTCTTATATTTGCCCTTTTAATATTGCCTTTCAATTCTTGAATACTTTTTTTGGCCTGATCCAGCTCTGCTTCCAGCTTTTTGTTTCTTCCCCTTGATGACAGAAAATATCTTCTAATTCTGAGAGTCTTTCTTCTGCTTGCTTCATTCTGTTTTGAAGACTCTCCACTGTACTTTTAATTTGCTCTGCTGTGTTCTTAATTTCTGATATATCAGCCTTGATTTGATACATTGCTTCCTTAAATTCTTTGAACTCTTGCATGAGCTTGTCATTTTTGATCAGAAGCTTTAAAATGAGTCTATGGATTCTGTGCCCCCATTTTCTCGATGTCATCCTCAGTTAACTCTGCAGTTGGCATAGGGTTTTGCTCCTTTCCAGGGAAGTTTTCGGTAATATTCATTGTGCCTTTGTCTCTTTTGTTCTTAATCATTGTACTTCTGGTTAGTACAGTCTTCTCATTGGGGAAGGTTTCTAAGCTGTGTCACCCAGAGGTCTGGTTGCTGGTGGAGTTCCAGCTGCTGGTGGAGTTCAGATTGTCTGTTAGCTGAATGCCACTGGAGCATCAGTCACTGCAACACCACACCGTTGTGTCCGCTGCTTTCCTGTGTCTGTCAGCCTCCAGGTACCCCTTTGCTGTTGTTCTGTCCTTTCCTATTTCCTGAAATATGTCCTCTCTGCTTCATCCTAATTAAATGTTTTTGCGTCTGTTTAAACATGCCCTTACCCTATTCCGCAATCTTCATTCTCCCCAGGCACTTTCTTCAGGAGAAATATGTATCTTTCTCTGTAATTGTAAATGCCTTCATTACTCACTCCCTGTATCCTCAGTCCTGTGCTCAATTAGAATAGATCTTAAATTAAAATGTGTTAGTTTTCTCATATCCAGATCCAAGGCATCAGAATCTATCCAAAAAGTAGAGTGCAGGAAGACCTTGTCGTATTTACTAGTAAATATGCACATCCATGACTTCTTTATTTTGTCTGGTTTTGATATTTTAAAAGCTTATGTGTATCTATTTCATTTATTTTAGAGAAAGAGAAAAGGGAGAAGAGTCACAAACACAAAACAACAACAATAACAACAACAACAACAAAACTCCCGTCTATTTGTTCACTCCCCAGTCACCTACAAAGGTAGCACCTGGCCAGATCATACTCTATAACAGGAAGCTAAACCCAGCTCTTGCACAGGAGAAATTCAGCTCTTGCACAGGAGAAACAGAGACCTAGTTGAGATGTGCTGATGTCTGGGTACAAAGTAGCAGCAAGTTAGGATTGAACGGAGAGCTAGGACTAGCTTCGTCAATGTAGTGCCAGACACGTGCCATGCTCCTAGTTTTAAAGCTTAAGTCTTCAAGTACCTTTGTAGTTCCCAGTAGACCTTAACTTTTTTTTTTAAGAGTAGGTGTCAAAACTTGCAGGAAAATAACAACAATATATGTTTATTTTTTTAAATGACAAGGCGTTTGTTGTTCTGAGAGTTATAATTCTCAACACTTGTACAGAATGTACTGGGAATTTAATGATATGAAAATATTTTGTAAGAATAGGACAGGGATATGCAGAGAACCACCAGTATATAGTCACTGACAGAATGCTAGGCTGCAGGGACTCGTGATAATATACTGATAATAACCATTGGGTTTGCAAGAATTTACACAACAGAGAGGAGAACTGCATCCTGATATATTTATACACATTAGCTGCCTAGAGAACCATATATTAGCAGGACTCATAGAACAACTTACTACTCCTCACATAACTTAAGGCTTGAGTACAAAGCAGGTTAATTTAAGGATGAAAAATCTCTTTTTCAGATAAGTTCTAAGAATCATTTGATTTATGTTCAGTGGAATACAATATCTCAGTGTCACATGAGTTTCCTTGAGTGTTGTTGAAGATCAGAGTTTCTGGATTAATAACTATCTAGTCATAGACCTGGAATGACATTTTGGCCCATGGGGAACTATACATCCAACAGTGACCCAATAAGATTAGGATGACGCTGAAATTTTCTACCACAGGGTGACTTTGTACTGATCACAGCATTGTAGCACAGTGTTTAACAAATGTGTTTGTGGTGTGCTATGTGAATAAGCCAGCGGCATTCCCACACATATAAAAATGTGGTTTAATTATGCAGTGAAGAACACTTAAATAAGTTACTGGTTTATGCATTCACTATACTACCATTATTTTGGAATGTTCTGTTTATTCAAATATTTTACTGCACCACAATATGTGTGTTACGCAGACAATAGAGCGATGATATATTTTTTGTTTACTAGATCTCTTCATATGAGAGTTTGTCTTGTGTTCAATAGTCAATAGTCTGTTTATGATAGCTCCAGCAAGAATAAGCCAGTTATGTTATAGACTGTACTATGCATTGGTTTCCATAGTGATGAAACTACCTAATAATTTATACCTCCGATCATATCCTAACATGACTGTGCTTGAAAAAGCACATACAGGATTGTGGTATCATATGCACACACACACGTAAACACACATACACAATGCACAGCTGTGAAGTTGTGTGTTCTTTCTGAGTGCTAGTCAGGACATCCTCACAGTCAAACATCTGTGATTGTATCAGCTTTACCAGAGTCAGCCCTATTCGTCACCTCTGATGCTAAACAGGGGCTTCCTGAATAATAAGGTAAAATTACAGAGTAAAAAGAAGAAAAAGCAAAGACCTTGCAATATATAGGTTAGTAACACAAACAAAACAGTCTTGGAAAAAATGTAAACTCATTAGTATCAAAAACAACTCCCTGAATACAACTTAAGTACATTTACAAACTTGAGCAAAGAATGTAGCAAGTAGTATGATTTTATAATTCTCTTCATAATAAAAGCACCTGATGAGCAACAAAGGGAAAACCTAATGTGCTGCATGCTAAATTAAAAGTCATGTTAGTTTTTAAAAGATGTTTAAAATTTCTTTGTGCTATCAGAGGAATCTGGTTCATTTTAGATCTCAGAAAAATCATTTGACCGCGTTATTTATGGAGTTCACTTGTGCAAACTTTCAGAATCTATCAACAATTCTTTGGCACATATTCTCTCAATTTCCACATGTACCATTCAAATTGGTAAAACAAAGACCCACTTTGAAAAACAGAATACATTTTCTATAAAAACTATTTGAATTCAATAAAACTACTGGCATTTGAAAACAATAATAATGCAATAATAAGGATATTTCTTTGAATCAATTTTGTTTTTTAAATTTCATATGAAATCTCTATATTGAAAGACAATTTGATTGTAACTGAATAAATAAAACTTAGTGTTCAATAGTTTCCAAATGTTTATAACATACTTAAAATTTTAATATAAATGTCATTGTTCAGATGATGTACACACAATTCCACCTTGTCTTTTTTATATGTAAAAGAATGTGCTGCTTTATACTTTGATTTAATTGACTCATTTGCACTTTTTAAATGATGTATTCTAAACGTATATTTATCGACCCAACGTGTGCTATAGTAGGCTAAACAACTGCCTGTGTCAAATGTTTCCCATACGGGCAACAGTTCAAGTCCCCACTCTTCCACTTCGGATCCAGCTCTCTGTTTATGCACCTGGTAAAGCAGCAGCATATGGCTCGAGTACAAGGACTGTTTGCATAGGAGAGATGAGGCAGAAGCTCCAAGAACCTGGATCTGGCCTGGTTCAGCCCATGAACTCGTAACCATTTGGAGGGCAAATCAGTGGATGGAAGATCCTCTGTCTCTTCTACTCTATATAACTACTCTTTTCAAATATTTTTAAGGTAAATCTTTAAATAGTGTTCATTTCATTTATTTGGGAGGCAAAGAAGTGATCATAAGGTCTGGCACAACAGCTTACGTGGCTAAATCGTCACCTTGCAGTGGCAGGGATCCCACATGGATGGCAGTTTTTTCCCATCCTGCTCTCTGCTTATGGCCTGGGAAGGCATTGGAGTATGGGCCAAAGCCTTGGGACCCTGCACCTATGTGGGTGACCCAGAGGAGGCTCCTGGTTCCTGGATTTGGATTGATTCAGATCTGGCCAATGCAGTCTCTTGGGGAGAAAATCAGTGGAAGATTTTTCTCTGTGTCTCCCTTCTCTGTGAATTTGTCTTTCCAATAAAACTAAATGAATCTTTAAAAATGTGATCATGGCTGAATCAAGCCAAAGCCAGGGCCAGGAACTCCAAGTGGTTCTGCTCCCCAGGTACTCCTACACAGCATGTGTCTCAAGCCATACCTGAACTGCAAACTCCACCATCTGCCCCCTAGGAATTTTACATCTGTGTGTTCCAAAGTTTACTGATATTTGAATACCCTATTTTAATTGACTTATTCTGAGTTATTAAATGATTTTAATTCAAGATTACACTTAATGATTTGGAGATTACATTAAATTGCATTAATCGCAACATTCTTTGTAATATTTACTGCATTATTATTTTTACAAATCAATACTTATATATATTTTAGAATCACAAATTCATATTCTAATTATGTTTTTCTTGAAAACAAGTATACTCTTCTATAAACACTGAATTAATTCTATAGCGATTTATGACATTGAGGCATTTGGATTTCATGTTGAACTTAGATATTTCCAATGAACTCTTCTCCAAATATTGCACAGGTTACATTTCACAAAAGTCATAATACACAAAGCTACTTATTTCCAATAGTTATTAAATCCTTATTAACATCTTGTAATGAGGAATCCAGTATTTTTTCCAGATATTTATGGCTTCAATCCTTGTAGTGATTAATCTTTATTTTTTAATCTTAGATTTTTGCTCATACTGTTTTTTTAATCACTTGCTTTCATCTTAAACATGTAAGACTTTCATGTATCTTATTTTGCCAGAGTTAGTGCGTAGTTGTATGTTTTTTTCTTCCAATATTGCATAAGAAACGGTCTTCTCTGTGTACTATGATTTCATGAAATGACGTACTCGAAAGGTCAGCCTCTCCTTTTCTTTACTGGCTTTTTTTTTTTCCCCATGATTTAGTACATCTCACATTCCTGTCTTTTATACACATATGTTTTCTAGTACATTAGTAAGTATGCTTTCTTTTTTAGTAAGAAATGCCAGTTTTTCAATGGTAACCAAGTTCAGTTCCCTCTGCTTTAACACAAATATTAGCAGATTATGGTGCTTCTTTTTGAAATTTTTCTAAATAATGTAAATATATTGTTTAAATGCCCAAACGAAACCTATTCACAACGTTTCAAGGAACATTGTTCATTGTGACACATCATGGCAGGTTAGGATATTATTTTTTAAGTAATTAAAATGTTAAATAAAATAAAGATGAGACTGTATAAAGCATAATGTACATATATCATTACTAATATTTATCTAAAAAGGTACATAAAATAGTAAGTAAAGATAAGGATGAGATCATGCATGAGGTGTGCTCTTGTGCATGGAGGATTGTTAGTCTCCAGTGGATGAAAGCCAGCTGCAGAAGCCTGCATGTTCAGGAAGATGCCCTGCAAGGGGTTGGGTCGCAATTATATTCAGCCTGTTGGGAGGATAGCCACGTCAGGTAAAAAGAAAAAAAATGAGATTTGAGGGGGAAAAGTGGCTTAAGTATGAACAGTAAGTAAGAATATTACAATTGGACTCTACCTGGAATTACAATGATTTTGCTATGGATTCAGAAACCCTATTTACACACCTGTGCTATTGCAAATTAAAAATTACCTTAATAAAATAAATTTATATTTGAAAGGACACTGAAGTCTACTGTCAGTTTGTGTAATGCTGTCATATTTAAGTGCAGAACATTTAGTAATACACTTCCTAGCAATTTATAGAAAAATTTGTGGAATTTTTTCACAAACGTAGTTTTTTCTGTATCTATGTCCCTGAGAAATGGTGTCGTCACACGGATGCTAGGCTAAGTGGATAAATCAGTGACTTGCTTTGGTTTTGTTGTTTAAAGTGTAATCTGGCCTAATTTTTCCTTTTTCTTTATTATGTTTCAGTTTTCACCATGAATAGTATCATGAAGTATATATGTTCCTTTTTATTTTGCCATTACTACCTAGAAATCTATTTGTGAAGCAACTAAATAAAAAATAAATAAATAAATGCACAAATAAATCCCTAAAGTTCATTCAACCCAGTTGGCTCTGGCATTTATAACAGACTAATCTTCTTTAATATATTCAGAAGACTCAATTTTTACTATTCTTTCTGATGTTGTGTTATGCTCTGAGATCCTTGTCATAGTCTATATTCACCTTCCAATTCGTATCACCTGTGGTCAAGAAGGTATTAAAAACTAAGGTCCTGGTTATCCCTTGTCGTTTTCAATAACATTGCTTCTTTGTTCTTACAGAGCAGGAATGAGAATGTAAGATGTGTCGTTTTGGTAAGCTAAACACCAAGCATTAAGATTATAGTGCCTGAGGAGATTTTTGTCTCGTAACTAGCTGCTGTCAAAATGAACTCTCACAGGGTGTTGCCTTAAGAAAATAAAAATTCCATCTTAGAAAATAGAGTCTAAATTTTATGCAGTGAAAGTGAGGTCTGCTATGACCAGGGTGCCAGTCATGCTGATACGCAAAATATAAAAATTTATGGAATATAATTTCCTCCACTTTCTAAGTAGTTCATTTACCATTCATTTATTTCACTTCATTTTAAACAAAGAGAGCAGATGGAAATACACAAAGAGTTAGTGTCCATCCACTCGTTCTCTCCTGAAACACCAACAATCATAGCTGGGAGCCTGCAAATGAACGTGGATTTCTCACAGGGATGGTCAAGATGTGCAATAGCAGGGAAAGGGATGGAAGCCTGGGTGTCTAGAAGCAGGCACTTTGCCGCAGGCTTTTGGAGATTCCAGTAGTGGTTTAAAAGCTGCATCATTGTCCACCCCTTTTATCAAATTTTGAGTTGAGGAAAATGTCTAGGGGCAGTTGAATTGAATGAATTTCTGATCAAAGTCCTGTTCATGTGAAAAACTGATCTCGTATTTAAAAGATCACCATGAGCCAGGTACAGGAACCTAGTGATTAAAGTCCTCGCCGTGCATGTGCTGAGACCACATTTGGGCACCAGTTCTTACCCCGGCAGCTCCACTTCACTTCCAGCGACCTGCTTGCAGCCTGGCAAAGTAGTACAGGATTGCCCAAAGTCTTGAGATGCTGCATCGGTTTGGGAGACCAAGAAGAAGCTCCTCGTTGCTGAATTTGGATTGGCTCAGCTCTGGCTCTCGTGACAAGTTGGGGACTGAACCAGCAGATAGAAGATCATTCTTTCTGTCTTTCTCTCTGTAAATCTGTCTTTCCAATTAAAAGAAAATAAATAGGGCCCGGCGCGGTGGCACAAGTGGTTAAAGGTCCTCGCCTTGCACGCCCGGGATCCCATATGGGCGCCGGTTCTAATCCCAGCAGCCCCGCTTCCCTTCCAGCTCCCTGCCTGTGGCCTGGGAAAGCAGTCAAGGACAGCCCAAAGCTTTGGGACCCTGCACCCGCGTGGGAGACCCGGAAGAGGCTCCTGGCTTCGGATCGGCATAGTATCGGCCCGTTGCGCTCACTTGGGGAGTGAATCATCGGACGGAAGATCTTCCTCTCTGTCTCTCCTCTCTGTATATCCGCCTTTCCAATGAAAAAATAATAAAAATAAAATCTTTTAAAAAAAAAAAAAAAAAAGAAAATAAATAAATCTCTTTTTAAAATCATCATGATGAGGAGCACAGAAGTGTGTCCCAAGTCTGTGGATGCTCATACGTTTGATTGTGAGAATACATGCAACACTGAACTGAAAACTCACATATATTTTTGTTCCCTACAAATAAATAAACTTCAGCAAAAATGTTATAAATCACATTGTTAATTCAAATAACAAAGTTATTTATTATATAACACAATGATTATATGTGTCTATATATAGATATAAACTGACAATCACGTCAAGATTTTCTAAATGTACTTATGGTATTTTCCAATTTAGCACAGAAGAGGTCGAATAAATACGAAAGAACAGTTGGAGAATACAGTGAACATAAGTCTTATGTATTACTAATACAAAACTGCAATGGCACAAATGCAGAAGAAGAGGCAAATATTTAAACCCATTAAAATCTAGAAAATCTCCCTGAAAATGTTGACGAAGTATACAGTGTTTCTACTATTAGGAACCAAAAGGGTGATTGGAGAAATAAGGACATTTAATTTCTTTAAAATCCAGCCTGTTTTTGAGTATTTGTTTCCAGGTGTTTATATTATTACTATCATAATCATCATCATTATTTCCCTAATTTTGTCTTGTCTAGCATGATACTGTGATACCTGATGTCATTTTTTAAATTTAGTGTTTTTATTTTTTTCTGATTTACTGGTTTATTGAAAGGCAAAGTAACAGAGACAATGGAAAAACAGGCTAAAGTCAGGTGGGCTGGGAGGAAAGGGGCAGTGGCCAAGAGCTTCTGTCCATGCTCTGATTTCCCAAATATTTACAGTTATTAGGACTGAATTAGCTGGAAACCAGAATTCCAGAACCTCATGCTCATCTCATATATGGGTGACACAAGCCCAGATACTTACGCCACCATCCAGCGGTTTCCCAAGCACATGAGCCAGAAGCTGGATCAAGCACTGAGCAGCTAAATACACATAAGGCACTACATGTGTAATGTGCATGTCACAACCCACTGCTTAACCAACTGCAACAGAGCTTCTGGCCCACCAAATTCTTTTTAATTGACAAATAAAAGTTATGTATAAGTATGGGGAATAATGTAAGTGTGCTGAACTATGTATTTAGCTCTGCCTTGCAAGCAGTTTCTGAAATTCAACCATCAAGAAGTTCAAGCAAAACTGAATGAATTTATATCAGTTGTATATCAGGTTTTACATGAAGAAGGAGTTGGGATGAACAGTATATAAATCATATGAAATCAAAACTTTATGTAATCATTTATAATTACCATTTCACTCCATGGATAAGAATAAAAGTTCTTAGCTGTTTCAGTGCTACAAATTTGTACAAACTTAGCTCATAGACATAACTCAAATTCGTTTTCTTACAAGTATGTAGGTCAGAAGTTCATGGTGATTGTCACTGTGCTGAAATCCAAGTGTTGGCAGGGCCTGGTTCCCTCTGGAGGCTTTCCGAACACTTTTGGCTTCCCGAGCCCATCTGTTTCCTTGGCGTCTCACTTTGTGCCCCCTTTGTTCCAAGCCAGCAACGCTGCATGCTTATCATCTTTTCTCTGCAGTTCCATGTCTTTCACTGACCCTACTGAAGAGTGATTTTTCTGCATTTACAGATTTCTACAGGATACAACTAGACAATCCTTGATCATCTCTCCCTCTCAATATCTGTGCCCATCTAGCTTTCCAAAATTCTTCCTGCTATACAAAGTGGTACATGAACAGGATCCAGAGATAAATCAGTGGTTAGCTTGAAGGAGGAAAGTACAAACAATCTGTACTATATACAGGAAACTTAGAATTTATGATTCAGAAATGGCGATGTTTTAAAATGTGACAAAAACAATTATTATTTAAATTATTATTCACAGTAACAGTATGCATTATGGGCATATGGATATGATTTGATTAGTAAATATTATATGTATATATACACATAACTCAATATATAGTATGCATATATATAATGTTTACTAAACAAATCAGGGCAATCAACATTTGCTAATACTGGCTTATTTTGGAAGTTTGCAGCTCTTCTTTTTGTTTATAAAATATCTAATGGAATTTTGTGAACTCTAGTTTTTATATCATTTTCTGTAAGATTCAGAACTTATCCAATAATTATTTGAAATAATATGTTAATATCTTAATGATATCTTTTCCATCTACACCACTGTTTGAATTCAAATATGTATAACGGAAATAGTAAGATATTTCATAACTCTCTAAATCCTTATCAAAGCTTTGATTCTACTTAGAATATGGAATATGTCTAGAAATCACTATTGTCATATTAAAAATAATGTAGACCAAACTAGCAATGCCAGTGTTTTGAAATTCATTAGGTAGGGACATACACACAAAAGTTAAATTCAGTAAATTTTAAAAAATAATAATCCCCAGAAATGAATAAGTCTTTACTAATTTCATACCCTAATCCCAGATAGCTTAGTCATATGAACTCTTTACAAGAGGGTTAGAAATTAAACAACCACTTTATGGGGTCATGTGTGGTGGCCTAGCAGCTGAAGTCCTCTCCTTATATGTGCTGGGATCCCATATGGATGCTGGTTCTAATCCCAGTAGCAACGCTCCTCATCCAGCTCCCTGCTGGTGGCCTGAGAAAGCAGTCAAGGTTGGCTCAAAGCCTTGGGATTCTGCACCCACGTGGGAGACCTGCAGGGAGTTCCTGGCTCCTGGCTTCAGATCGGCTCAGCCCCGGCTGTGGAGTGAATTATCAGACAGAAGATCTTCCTCTCTTTCTTTCCTCTTCCCTTTATACCTGAGTTTACAATAAAAATAAATAAATCTTTAAAAAGGAAATTAAACAACCACCTTAATTGACTTACTGGATAAAATCAAATTGCATACATTTGCTGTTACTAAATTCACTTTATCGGAAGATTCGAATTAAGATTCAAAGTTACATGCTATTTTGCCACTGGTAAAATTGAAAGAGGGGTTGACTGTGGCCTGGCTGTGAGGTTTTCTCTAATTCACTCCCTCTGATTAGGTTTCCAAGTCAAACAAAGCTTCATGTTCACCAATAGATCATGTCCTGCCACCCATGAGTAGTGAGTTTTTAGTTCCTTTCCAACCTGTGAAATTTTTCAATGAAGCCAGTCATATTCTCCCTTAGCACTAGTAAACAGCCCCTGCTCATACCACAAGGCCTGTGCTTTTTCTCAAATTCCAGCTTTGCTGGCTTTGAATGGCAGGGATAATATTATCCTTGAGTGAGTTAAACGGCTAATAAACTTGTGTCCATTTTGTCTGTTGAGCAGTGAGTGTTGTAGGTTCAATGATCCCATAAGCTGGAGCAGGAACCCAATATTATCAATAACATGAAGAGGGGATTACAACATGAACCCACAGTGTGCACCTGTACACACATCTCATTGAGACATACCACTCTTAAAGGGATGAAAATCAGTTATTGAAAAAAAAACAATCATTTTTTTCATGTATGAAACAGATGTTAGATATAATACACAAAGGTGTTAAATACGCCCATGTGTGATGTTTTCATATGGAATGATTAGGAAAACTATGGAAAACATTTGAGAAATGAAATTTTCCAATGAGAAATGGAAAGAATGTACAACACAGAAATAAGACACAATAAGATCTTCCATCCTAAACCATATGTCTGGGGTGTCCTTGCTCTAGAAAGATGCCCCTACTTCTTCTCCATCTATACCCTATCCATTTTTACTCTCTTTAAAGGGTGCATTATTAAAAAGTAAAGTTGGGAGTTCATTTTGCCTAGTGGATAGAACAACTGATCCATCATTTAGCCTGGTGTGTACCCTGGAGACAGCAGGTGGTTCATTCTCTGCTTCCCAGGTGGGAGATACAGTTTTGCTGCAGGTTCCAGCTTGAGCATCACGTGGTCCCAGCTATCGCAGTATTTAGGCAGTGAAACAGCGGATGTACTTTTCTCTGTGTATTTCTAGCACCAAGACATTCTGTGTCATTCCAATAAACAAATACCAATAAGGCTTAAATGTATGCATCTTCTGTTTGAAGCAATTGTTTTCAATCAACTCCACAAATGGTCACAAAGCTCAGGGTTGAGCCAGGCTGAAGCAGCAACCAGGAGTTTCTTTTTGACTCCCACATGAGTGCAAGGGCTCATCTTTGGCCCAT
The DNA here is from genome assembly GCF_017591425.1 of Ochotona curzoniae. NCBI lineage: Eukaryota > Metazoa > Chordata > Mammalia > Lagomorpha > Ochotonidae > Ochotona > Ochotona curzoniae. Next base: position 16,451,528 of record NW_024466502.1, read on the forward strand.
CTTCTGGTGTCTTACCCGGTACATTTACAGGAAGCTCAATTAGAGAAGTGGAGTTGTAAGGACTTGAACTGATGCCATATGGGATGCCAGGATCATAGCTAATGTATTTTTTTCTTCTATGCCACAATACTGCAACAATATATTCTTTTTTTAAAAAGATTTATTTATTTTTATTGCAAAGTCAGATATCCAGAGAGGAGTAGAGACGGAGCTGAAGATCTTCCGTGCAATGATTCACTCCCCATGTGGATGCAATGACCGGTGCTGTGTCAATCCGAAGTGTAAATATATCCATTTACACTGTTCACATTCTAAATATAAATTATTTCCATATTACCATTGTCTAACATAATTGACCTTTAAAAGACCCAGAACTAACTACCAACTTTCTGAAGATTTTCTTTGATAACTGAGTTTTAATATTTTCTATGGAAGTAATGCAGATAGGAAAAAAAATGACAGTATGACAGAAAATAGAAAACATCTTTTTTTTTTAAATTTCATTGTGTTGTTAAATTCATGCCAGCACAAGCACTAGTACCTATGCTGAATTTTGAGCAGGTTAAAAGGGGGAGGAAATCTATTAATTCATGACACCTCAAGTCTTTTGTACTCTTGCTTCCCACGTCATGACCTCTATGAAAAACAATAATCTATCTGTCACAATGATAAGAATCTATGACCAAGGTGTTTATCTAAAATTTTATCCACACTGTATTCTGACAATTGAATTAACACGATAGGACATCATATTAACAGAATGAGGGCCGGATATTTTAGACAACTGTCTTACTATCTTGAAATTAATAAGTGGTGCCAACATGCAAAGTGGCTCTAAAAGGGATGGGAAACTTTTTTCTGCCAAAGACCATTAATATATATTTACAACACCATACACAGACCAGACAAAATTATAAGCTTAAAATTTAGCTAGTATTACATTTCTTGAGCTTTGAAATCTGCCTGTGGTTGCCCTGATAGGGCAATCAAGGTATTTCCTGAGTTTAAATGACCCATGTGTCAGATATGCTCCACATACATTCTGGTTTCTCATCACAGCCTTTCTTTTTTTTATTAAATGGTATATAAATGTTTGACTTTGACTTGTATCTGGAAAGATATGAGATACCATGACATTTTCCTACTTACGGAAGTGCTATACTTAAAAAATGGATTATTTCATTTGACAAATACACGTGAGTAGCTATTATTTACTAAACACTGTTCTGGGTCTTGGGAATATCTTTGTGCACAATACAAATTAATGAATTAAAAACCTCTGTCCTTCATTAGACTATAGCTTAGAAGGCACATAAGCAAACAAATAAAAATATGTAATATACTATGCAATATGAGAATGGATGGAAATTCTTATTGCAAAGAAAATAATGGCCATATGACCTGGGTTACAGGAGAAATAAATTTGCTTATGTATGTGTAGGGATGCGTGTGTGTGTGTGCGTGTGTGTGTGTGTGTGTGTGTGTGTGTGTGGTCAGTTTCTGTAGAAGGAATTGGGCCGGTTATCATTGATATGGAGATATTCGAAAAAAAATTGTATTACTCCTCATTTTGATGTTTTGACCCCTGACTGGCTTAAAATAGGGAAGAATGGATCATATTTTTATCAGCAACTGCAACAGAACTTGCCACAGCTGGAAAATTCCTACAGGGAAGAAAGGAGAACAGAGTTTTATTTCTTCATATTTTTTTCACCTATTCTACTAGCATTCTTAGTGTGAAAAAAAAAAGTAATATCTGAAATCAGCCAGAGAACTTCTCTGTAAGCCATCTAGGAGTAAAAAGGTTAGACATCACAGCTTGAACCCAGTAACAAGTCAAAAGAATATGAGAGTTCCCATTTTGAGTGTTATAGTGCTTCTAGTGCAGAGAACTAATAATTTGTAGAAATAACATCAGGAAGCAAGGAGTGAATGCTTTCTATAATACTCTCCAAAGCAAACACATCTCTCCTTATCCCCAGCTCAAGCTGAGTCATTGATAGTACTACCTCCTGCACTATATATTTTTTTCTTTTCTACATTTTCAGTTCATGTCATAACTTTCTTTAAATGGTATTATTACCAGAGTACAAAAAGAACATGTGCAATTATTTGTAACTTTTAAACATTTTTAAAATGTGCTACTGACAGTACACTCAGTGACCAAGTCACAAAAATGTGTCCAGTACTTTTCTGGAAACAACACATTTCATATTTTTATCTGGGTACAAACACTTTTTAAATGACACATTAAATGATAACTTACATATATTTTTTTATTTTCATGCAAGAATCTAAAGCTTAGTGTGATATTAACTCATCCACAATAGATGATAAAATAGAATCCACAATAAATGATTGGGGTAATTTATTGAACAACGGATCACATTCAGTTCAATTTGAAGGAAGCATCCATTTTAGCTGTGGGAATTACTGAAATGCACAATGAAATTGGACAAGGACATGTTGAGCCGAAAGTGCTGCCATGATGCTGCAGTGTGCTTTCTCTTGTGCTAATGAAACAGCAGGGCAAATCCGGAATCCAAAGTAAACTTTGACTTGATGGTAGGGGACCTAGAAAACTATCAGGAAACCACTTACAGATCTTAACTTTACATATTTATTTAAAACAATAGATAAATAATGGTCGTTTCTTAGACCACAGTAGACATAAGAATATGTCATGTTTATTCTTTAAAGTGTAAGAAGGAAAAGACTTGTCCAATTCACACAACACTAATAAGAAAAATAAAGTGGTTCTCTCTTTCTGTGTGTGTTTCAGTGGTAAAAGCTCCCTGCTTGTGGCCTGGGAAAACAGTTGAGGATGGCCCAAAGCTTTGGGATCCTACACCTGCATGGGAGACCCTGAAGAGGATCTGGGCTCCTGGCTTCAGATTGGGACAGCACCAGCCGTGAACCATCAGATGGAAGAACTTCCTCTCTGTCTCTCCTCCCCTCTGTATATCTGCCTTTCCAATTAAAATAAATTCGTCTTTAATAAAAAAAAATCATTTTATTAACTCTTCTGATTTGTTGCTGAGGTAGTGAATACCAGGTTATTTTACAGACATAGGAAAGAAATAGTGTTTTGATTTAAGTGTAGGCAAGTATAATAATGTACCGTGATCCTATCATGCATGCCATTCACATGTCACTTCTTATAGACTAGAAGTCAGCATTTATTAGGCACACCACAAGCAGCAGTATCAAAAACAGCCTTCTATATTTCACTGAATTTAATACAGCAAATGTTTCCACATTGCACTTATTCTGGACCTCCTGCAAAGGGAGAATCCATCCATCTTTCAGGTATGGTTTCTCTTAGGGGAAAGTGTCACAGTATGGATTCATAGTAAAACTTCTGAAAAAATGGAAAATCAGATGCTCATAACATTTTTGTATTGATATTCAATTATAATATATATCATGCTCAGCAAAATGCTGTATCACTTTGTAATAATTTAGTTGAAAGAAAGCTCTCTTTGCCTATGTAGATGCATATAAATATATAAATTAACCTTTTAAGATATTAAGCCATTATGTAAAATGGAATTATGCATATATGCATATAATGTATTACAAAGAAAATTATAATTAACCTATTAATAAATTACCAGTTTTATTTATAGTTTCAGAATAATTTAGATGCAACTGGAATTACTCTACAAATAATATTTCTTACCCTTAAATATGTAAAGGTATGACATAAATGTGATATAGCCATAATTTTCTCAAACTCAGAGAAAATACTGTGTTGTGCTAATGAAACATAACATGTATTGCGTTATAAAATATTTGTGCAAGATAACCTTGATATACAACATATAATATATAATATAATATATAATATAACATATAATATAGCTATTTCTTACATCTCCTGAGATGAGATAAATGACAAGTATGTGGCCAGTGTATAAAAGCTCTAATTGTATTAATTTTCTGTATAGGCATTACCTTATATAATAAAATTCAATGTCAGTGCTGTCCTTGCTAGTTATATGAGAAATACAAGCACCATAATTAGCACTGGGTTTATTTTCTAGCATACTAGGCAGAAATGTAGCCCCTCAAAGGAAGATAAAAATGGAAAAGCAAATTAAAATGGATATGAGCCAGGACATTGCTAGATCAATACCTGGCACTCATATATCTGCTTAGCTAAAGTTCTCTGGTATTCAGCAATCTTGTTAGTTGAGTCAAATGACCAATTGCAATGTATACACGCTTATTGAGAAGGCAAAGAATGAAATCAGGAAACATAAAGACTTAGAGTAATTCCACAAAATATTGATATTAACATATATAGAAATAGCATTACCACAAATAAAAACTACTGAATGCATTCACAAATAAAACAGCATTTTTCAGTTCAAAGAACCTTGTAAGACTGATTGTTTGTACATATTCAGTTGAGAAATTTCATTTCATTTCAAGTTCATTCTTGCCTGATTGTGCTGTTGTCACTATTAGGATTGATCTGCCCTCAACATCAAATGTGGCACTTCTTGGCTTTCAAACACTACATTGAGGAGACATGGTTTTGGTGAAATGTATTCCCTGCTTGCAATACTAATATCCCATATGAGTATTGGTTTGAATCTTGGTGGCTGTGCTCCCAATCCAGTCCCCTGATCATGGTGGAGTCCTGGCTCTGACTTTGGCTTGGCTCTGGCTTTGGCTAGGTCAAGATCCATTGCAGTCACTGAAGAGTGAACCACTGAATAGAACATTTCTCTCTCTCTCCCCCTGTGTCTACACATCTTTGTCTCTCAATGAATCATCTTTAGACAATATATCCAAGTAGAATCTTTTGTGCACATGATTCTCTCTATTGAGAAGGTTAAAGTGTAATGTATGTGAAAATTAACCAGTTTGCTTCAATTTTAATAAACAAAATTATTTAATGAAACATGCTTTGAAATATCTATATACCATCAATGGCTTATCCTATGTGTCTAACATATTAATCGTTTTTCATATTTATTTTGAATTGAATTTTTCTCAATCCAAAAATGTTTATTGGCTATTAAAAATATAATGTTTCATTATTAACTATCACCGCTATTGCCAAAAAACAAAAACTCTTCAACTTAATTCTACTATCTAACTGAAATATGTATCTTCTCAACAACAAATAAACAGACTTTTGCCAATTGTATCCCTCATGATCACCATTCCACTCTGCTCCTAGGAGATCTACTATTTTTGGATTACACATGTAAGAGAGATAGTACACATTTGCATATAGAGATCTTCCATATCTTAGGTTATAGTAATTCCAAGATACTTGAGATTCCTCTTTGCGATTTTAAGAGGGATCATACATACAATTTCCTTCTCAGCCATAATGTTATTTGTGAATACTAGAGCCATTAATTTATGTTCATTAATTTTATATTCTACCACACTGCCAAATTCTCTTATGATTTCCAATAGTCTCTTGATTTAATCTTTTGAGTCTTCTATGTCTAGAATCATGACTTCTGCAAGCAAGGATGATTTCAATTCTTCATTTCCAATTTGAAGTTTTAAAGTTTGTTTATCTTGGGCTGGTATGGCTGCCTAGAAGCTAATGTCCTTGTTTTGAACATGCTGGGGTCCCGTATGGGAGCTGGTTCTAATCCTTGCTACCCCACTTCCCATCCAGTTCCCTGCTTGTGGCCTGGAAAAGTAGTCAAGGATGACCCAAGGCCTTGGGATCCTGCACCTGCATGGAAGACCTGGGGGAGTTTCCTGTAGCCACTTGGGAATGAATCAGTGGACAGAAGACCTTCCTCTCTGTCTTTTCTACTCTCTGTATATCTAACTTTGCAATGAAAATAAATAAATCTTTAAAAAAAATGTTAATCTTGCCTAATAGCTCTGCCAAAAATTTCAATATTCTAATGAATATTTGTGTTAGAAATATATCTCATCAAATACATGGAATTCCTTTATAATGAAAATTACAAAACATTTAGAAAAGAAATAGTAGACATTGAAAGATTTAGAGATGCACCATGTTCCTTGATTGGCGGGATCAACATCATCAAAATGTCATTATTACCAAAAGTATATATATATATTCAATGTGATCCCAATCAAAATCCCAGCAACATTATTCTCAGAAATAGAAAAGATGATGCAGGAATTTATCTGCAAACATAAGAGACAACAGGTAGCCAAAGCTATTCTGAAGAATAAAAATCAAGTTGGAGAAATCACAATTCCAGACTTCAAGACATAGTACAGAGCAGTGGTCATCAAAAACAGTCTGGTACTGGTACAGACATAGAATAATGTCAATGGGACAGAATAAAAACACCAAAAAGGAGCCCATATATGTACAGCCAGCTAATCCCTGACAAGAGAACTGAAAAGAATCCAGGGAAAAACCTAGTCTCAACAAATGCTGTTAGGACAATTGGATAGCAGCCTGCAAATGTAAAAAATAAGATCCACACCTCTCACCTTATACAAAAGCCTGGTCAAAAATAAATGGGTTAATGATCTAAATCGGCACCCAGAAACTGTTAGAGAAAAACAGGGAACACTTAACAAAATATAGGAATTGGGAAAGATTTACTCACCAAAAATACAGGTAGTGTAAGCCAAAATATACATATGGGTATACATTAAATTAAGCTGCTGTACAGCAAAGGAGACAATCAACAAAGTAAAGAAGCACCCAGAAAAATGGGAGAAAATCTTTGTACACTACACAACTAATAAAGGACTAATATTCAGGACTTTGAAGGAGCTTCATAAACTCAAAGACAACAAAACAAACAATGCTGTGTAGAAATGGCTGAAGGGAATGTACAGACATGTTTCGAAAGAACAGATTTACGTTACTAATAGGCATGTGAAAAGATGTTCAGCCTCCATAGCTATTAGGGTAATGCAAATGAAAATCATTTTGAGGTTCTACCTGACTCCAGTGAGATTGGCCTTCATTCAGTACTAACAACACCTGCTGGTGTGGATATAGGTAGAAAAGTATACTCCTTCAACATTGGTAGGAGTCTAGGCTAGTAGATCCACTAGGAAAGTCAGTATGCAGTGTGCAAAGAAAAATAAAAATTGATGGCTGTATGGGCCAGCTATCCCACTTCTTGGAATATAGCCAAAAGAAATGAAATCTGCATATGAGGAAAGAATCTGTGATCTTATAGTTACAATAACACAATCTATAAAGCAAAGACATGGAAACAATCCAGATGCAAAGGAGGAGTGGATAAAGAAATGATACATGTACTCCAAGGAATGCCACTTAGCCAATTGAAAGGAATGAAATTCTACCATTTGCAACCATATAGTCCCAAATAGAGACCATTATGCTCAGTGAAATAAGTCAATCCCAAAAGGACATGTTCTCTCTGATATAAAGCAGCCTTCATGCAAAATACAAGATCAATAGCCCTCTCAATACTGTTTTTACTGTATCCCATGGGTTTTAATATTTTTTCCATTGATCCAAAAATGTTTTGTTGTTTTTCTTATTAATATCCTCAGTGACTCATAAGTCATATGTTAGCATCGTTTGCTTCAAAAAGGTTTTTGATTTTCTTTTTTGTTTCTTCATTGTCATGTTGGTCACTCAATAGCATATTATTTAATTTCATATCATCATTAATTTCCATTTTTCTTCCTGTTGCTGATTTTATTTTATGACTTCATTTAAGGGCATGTGTAGTAAATGTGTAATACAGACTATCATATCCAGAAGTGAACATATAATACATTATGCATCTCTACTTTCAAATCAAAGATGGACTCCCAATGAAACTTAAATATATCTTGACAATAGGATACTTGATTCATTGCCGCTGTAAATACTTAGAATATCAGGATATACTTAAATAGAAGAATAATGGACTTAGGACTGTAATGAAGTACTATGTTACTGTAATGACATAGGTAAAATTAGTGTTGGGGGAAATCCCACAACCTATGAAAATATATCATAAAAGTAATAAAATAAATAAACTTAATAAAAAAAGAGAAATAGTGCAAATTCTGTCTTTCTATGCCTAGCTTACTTTGCCTTACACAATGTCCTCCAGGTTATTTCATTATTACAATATTTTCAATATTGCAAATGACAGACTATCCCTTATTTTTAAGGATTTAATAGCATTACACTGACCACATGTACCACATTTATCTATTGATAGACACTGAGATTTGCTTCCTGTCTTGATAATTTGAATAATTCTGCAATGGGTTTCTATGTCTTCAACAATACTGATTTCAACGTCTTTGAAAACAAAGTTGGTAGATCATATAATTCTCCTTTTAATATTTAAAGAGATTTCAGTGCCACTCTCCATAGTGCCTTTAATAATTTACATTTGTACCAACAGTGAAAAATGTTTCCTTCTATCTGCATCCTTGCCAATACTTGATATCTGTTGTCATTTTAATAACAGACACTCATTAAAAATTTAATGAAATATACTTTTTGCTTTGTTGCTAGTTATGAGGGGGCATTTAGCTCTAACATAATTGAAAAGCAAAGAGAAAGGATACCTATAATTTAATTGGGAAATGGTGATATCATTGAATTGTTGGATGTAAGCCTTCTCTCCATTTAAACTTTTCAGTTACTTGAATAAGTAACTTTCCTGCATAGTTCACCAACTTTCAGTTGTTGAATAACTCTTTTAGAAAAATATTTCTAGAGGCAAATGTCTGGTGCAGTTAAATTCACTACTTGTGGCACCTGTATTCCATTACAGATGGTCCAAGTTTGACAGCTCCACTTTCAGCTCCAGCTTACCAACAAATGTACAGCATTCAGAGAACAGGATGGCTCACATACTTAGATTTCTGCTGCTCCCTCCACCCACTGGGAATGATAATTCTGGTCTCTAGGCTTCATTCTGACCAATAAATGAAAAGTGAACCTGCAGGGGAAAACCTGTGTTTACCAATATGTTTCCTTGTCTACATCTCATCTAACATTGTTTTCTCTCTAAGTCTTATTCTGCCTTTCAGATAATAAAAAAAATACATAAAACAATTTTGGGAATGAGTTTTTGAAGATAGAGGCATTTTTGTGGCCTAAAATTTTTCAGAATCATTTGTTCATCTGTACCAAAGGTCGATTGGGTATCTCCTTTAAGCCTCTGAAACCTAGAACACCTATATTCATCTAAGGTTTTTCCAAAAGTATCAGATACAGTTACTGTCTTTGTAATCAGTTGACTTCAACAGGCTTATTTCTACAACATTTACCCAATTAGAAAGAATTAGTTGCTCTAATTTTTTGTAAATGGATTCATTTACATATTATGTTTTATTGTTTTAGGTCTTACTATAATTAACATAATGTAAGAACTTGAATTATTTTAGCCTTGTTTACAGCCTACCTCTTCTGACAAATTGCATAACTGTAATTTGACACTGACTTTTCATTAATTATTTTTTCTCTAAGATTGAGACAGATTGAGACAGTGAGAACTCATTGTCTACGTCACCCTCCAAATGCCTGCAATGATCCTATACTTGGCTGAAGTTCGAAGTCAAGGCTTCAACGCGTATGTCTCCCACATGAGTCATATAACATAGATAGACACAGAAGTGAATAGAAATGAGAAACAAGACTGACTCATGCACGGGATTCCTAAGTTCAACCCTTGATCCATCACTTACTGACTGCTCCCTTTTCATTTTCAAGTAGGCATCAATAACTACCTCATATGTCATTTCATATTTATAACTATAATAAATTAAAATGTGAATTGTTTAAAAATGTCTCTGTACTTTCATCAACATATCCAATAAGTACTTTTTTTGCTTCATTGTAAATTTGATTGCTTTAAATCATATGAATTTGGCCTGGTGCAGCAGCCTAGTGGCTAAAGTCCTGGTCTTGCACATGCCAGGATCCCATATGGGCACCTGTTTGTGTGTTAGCTGCTCCATTTCTCTTCCAGCTCCCTGCATGTGGCCTGGGAAAGCAGTCAAGCACTGCCCAAAGCCTTGGGACCCTGCATCTGCATGAGAGAGCCGGACGAAGCTTCTTGCTCTTAGCCTCAGATCAGCTGGGCTCCAGCCATTGCAGCCACTTGGGGAATAAACCAGCAGACAGAAGATTTTTCTCTCTGTATTTCTTCTCTCTGTACGTCTGCCTTTCCAATAAAAATAAATAAACCTTTAATAAACAAACAAATAAATAAATATTATTGTTTGCTGAGCTGTTTGTTGAAAAAACTAAAGTTTAACACTGTAGCCACTGACTGTCTTCAAAATCAATGAATTCTGGTAAGATAAACTTGAGAATCATATAATTATATAATATATAATATATAATTACTTTAAATAGTTTGGGTGAAAATTAGTGAAAAATCTGAAAGCTTGTAGTCACTTGGGCTTTCCAAGCATCGCTGAAGAACAGTAGGAACTCAAGAGTGTGTAATGACAATATTATGAAATTGACATATATGATAGAAGAAAAATTATGTTTAACCAGCAAACGCTGAAAATGTTTAAAGATGTTAGAATAAATATTGATTACCGTCTCAGTAATAAAAACTCAAAATATGAATTAATTAATATGAGGAGTATAGAATCTATCAATTTTGAGCCAACATTTTTATTATACATATTTGAGGCAAGCATATCTAGAAATAGTTTCATATTCTCAAAAATAGAATGTCAGTAAAAACTGTTCCTCAACACATTACTACTTAAATGTACATAGATACGATTCTTAAGAATATTTATTCATTGATTTGAAAGTCAAAGTAATGGAGAATGGAGACAGAGAGACAGAGATGTGTGATTCATGGTTTCAGAGGATCCAACAATCTCTCAGAGTAGCAATGAAAAGATGGAAACAAAGCCATTGGCACCAAATGAAGCATCTCTGGCCTGTGAGAGAAATCCACTAGATGAAACAGAAAGAGAGGTTGCAACAGGAGATAGGCAAGCTGTCTATCCCCCATCAGCAGGAAGTAACTATAAAAATGTGCTGAATCTGCACCCATCAGCAACCCTTAGATGAATATTCACAAGCTGGAAACCGCACTCCCTTTGCTTAGCCTACCCACTTATCTATCAGTCTAACTACAACTTCCCCTTCCTGGAGAACAGGGACGGAATCACACAACCACTGCCCTTCCCAAGATGAACTGCAGGAATAGTTCCCTCTCACCTTTCCCTCCAAACCCACACTACCCAAACACGGCCATTGTCTATCTGCGGTCCCCTTACTTTTTTTTTTTCAAGATTTATTTATATATTGATTGGAAAGGTAGATGTATAGAGAGGAGAAGAGACAGAGAGGAAGATCTTCTGTCTGATGGTTCACTCCCCAAGTGGCCACAAAGGCTGGAGCTGAGCCAATCCAAAGCCAGGAGCTCTTCCCGGTCTCCCATGCCGCTGCAGGGTACCAAGGCTTTGGGCTGTCCTTGACTGCTTTCCCAGGCCACAAGCAGGGAGCTGGATGGGAAGTGAAATATCTTCTTCTCTGTCTCTCCTCCTCTCTGTATATCTGCCTTGTCAATAAATAAATAAATCTTAAAAAAAAAAAACAGCTTCCAAGCTAACCAGCACACTCCTTTATCTGTAATAAATTTACTTAAAGAACCCATCAGACATTTTAACAAAACTGAGTATTTTCTGCACATTGATTTTTTAATTTATGTAAAAGGTATTTTCCATCTTATGCTGATAAAATGATAAAGCTAATCTCCAAATACAGGAGTTACTCAAGTTTCAACTTAGCTCTCCTTTCCTTCTGAAACCATGCAATATCTTTAGGGATTGTTGGCCATGGTATTCACCTGGGCCAATTCATTTTATCCCCATGTGTTTCAGAAGACGGGAAGAACTCATACTGGCATTGACTGCATAGGGAGTGCTAGACTACAAGAAATCCTTAATCCCTTATCTCTGATCCAATAGTCTTCAAGTATCAATGCCATTGTAACTGTCCAGCATAGCTTGAAATAAAGTGAACATTTCATCAACATGATAATTACTAGAACGAATCATTGAAGACACTTTGCAGCACATTCTGAAAAATCTTATGTTTCTCTATTCTAACCCTTTTTAATATAATATATACATATATCTGTATATATGTATATACCATATACAACTTTTGTGTATACACACACACATAGACATAAGAACAACAAATACTTCTGTAATTTGGAGGTAGGTAGAAGTGATATAAAATTAGGAACGCTTTTTTTTTCATTGTAAGTTGTTCTGAGGTTTTAGGAACTTCATTGGAATTAAGAATGATTGATTAAAAACACACTAAACAGTGTTTAAAAAATAGCATATAACTTCATAGAAGCAGAAGAAATCTGTCATTTTTCCAATTCATAAAACTTCATTGAACTGAGAATGCATACCTCATGTAATAATACATTTTACAGTGCTGCACAATAATGTCCAGAGTTAAGCATTATGTTTGTTGATTCAAGATACTTTAAATTAATGCATGTGAACATAAAAATATACTTCGAAGAACCTGTGGCATGCTTGAACCAGTTTATTGATAAGCATGTATGTGTGTGTGTGTGTGTGTGTGTGTGTGTAGCTTTTCACCTATATGAACACATAATGTATAATAGCACACAGAGGCAGTAGGGAATATTTTTACATTACTTGTATTGACATATACAAACAGTATAATTCAATATATGTGCAAAATACCCATCGATCAAATCAGTGGAGTTAGTATGTCTAGCTACTCAGTTTTTGTCTCTGGGTGTTGGAAACCTCTTCAAGCTATTCTGGAAGCTAATACGTTATTTCAGATTGCGGTTACCCTCTTGTGCTCTAGAACCTGACATCCTTCATCCTTCCCCGCTGTTGTGCATGTTATATTGATAAAACACAACATGTTTGTTTCAACTTGCATTGATTTTCAAATTAACACTGATTTTGAACAGAGCTAACTTCTGAAGCTTCAATTTAATTTATATTGATTTTTTTTGACTTTGTAATGTACAGTAACCTGTATCTTTCCTATTGTAGAATAAAGACATAAATTTCTAAAATATGATAAGGCAGTTTACAATTTAATTAGAATTTTTTTATTTCCCAAATTAATTCTTTTCATTTATGGGGAATTATATCAGGGCAAATTTCACAACATTTATAGTTATTTGTATTTTATTGTGGGTACTTTACTACTTCGGAAGAAACTCTGACAGCTCAGCACTCAAAATGAACCAAAGGCTAAACAATAACTCTCTGAAATTCTAGACTTACAGTGTATTCAAAGAATATATTTTAGAAATGTTCTGGGAGTCCAATTCAAATTAATAATAAAAAATATATCAGTAAAAATGCACCCTGTGGCCCTCTATGCAATTAGGAAGCAAGCCTCCGTGACATTATATAAAATCTCCATTGTGATGTTGCTCACATCTGAAACTAGCAGAGTAAATATCTGAGACCAAATATATGTTGCTACTAAAAAGAAACTGTGTAATTATTTTTAAGCCCTAATTATTCAATATTTTATTAAGTATTTTCCATATGTGTGATAATTGACTAGAACTAGAATTAGATTAGGTGATGTTTATACATTTATACTTTGCAATTGAGTGGTAGATATCCATGAAAACAACTTTGCCTTAATAAGTGAAACAAAAATGCAAAATTAAACACAACAAGGGTATATAAATGTATAGAGTCTTATTAAATAAATATCATATAAATATGTTACTGGATTAGAACATAACTTTAGAACAACATTCCATCAGCCCCATCATCTGATCTCTCTCATTTCTAGTTGAAATGGCTGGAATGAGTTATGTGGATTTCTCACAGCAGAAAAAGCAGAACTGTCACCACAGTGTTCAGGCACTTTTGTACATATGTGTCACTGTATTTAAAGGTGAAGAAACACTTGAAAAAGACCAAACACTGATACTGGGGCAATGTGTCAAGGGTCGTTTTCATAAATCAGCTAAGCAATGGTAGCAGATAGGATATGGAAATTGGTGGTAAGGACTGAGTGAAACTGATGGAAATAGATTGCATGTGCGTGTGTGTGTGCCTACGTGCGTGTATGTTTATAACAGAAGTCAAAGAAGTACCCAATTGGGGGAAAGTGACAAAAACAGAACTGCAAAATGTAATTAATAGCTATATGCTTTGCCCAAGTGAATGCTTAACAGTCCTCTTGATTGAGATGGAGAAAGAAGATAATTTTGGGAAGGAATGGTCATGAGTTTGCCAGGGAAAATTTATGGATTGAAATTTTTGCTTGTGGTATTTTAAGACTTCAAGGAGAGCTATGACTCTGCAATATCATATTTCACTGTTGAAAAATTAAAACTCCTTGAAAATAAATAATGTTGTAAAAACAGGTTGAAATTTATGTAGTAACAAAAAGTTGATGTAAGCTGATGTGAAACAGCATAGGTTTTGGACATTATTGTATATTTTATAAGTCTAAGAATTTACAGATTCGATGTTGGTTCATGTTCCAATCATGGTGTTCTACGGGGCCCTGTGTACAGACCTTTCCAAATTTGAAAACCAGTGTTGGTTTAGTTTTTAAAACACCTACATATTGTCTCAGAGTATTTGGGTACTTGTCCTGTATTCTCTTCGGATTTCAGCTTCTTGCTAATATACACCCAGCAGGATTGTAGTAATTGTATCCCAACCACCCACAGGGAGGATGTGGAGGTTGTCACAGGCATACCAGAAATGAGTAAGTATAATAAATGTTGAAAATCTGAAAGTGACTTAGTATTTATGTGCACAGAGTTGCAGTGGACATAGCTCTGTTTGCAGGTCCAGAACACAGATGTGAAAACAAGGCCAAAGGTCAGTTTTGGTTTATTTGTCACAAAGATGAAACACTAAATATAAAGAAAGCCAGATTAAGTATTATAGAACCACATGGCTAAGATCTCACTGGAAAGTAAAGAAGTCTACATAGGAAATTGAGATACAAGTAGAATTTATGGCATTGTGACTGAACATACTGTCTAGAAGGACTATGTTATACAACACAGTCACTGGGTTCTGCAACCGAGCTTCTTGAACACACATGCCTCGGGAGGTCCAGACAGGTAGTGGTTCCAGGGTTCCAGGGTTCCTGCCCTCCTCGTGGGGAAGGAACTTTGGGTTCCTGGCTTTGGCAGGGCCTGACCTCTTCTACTGAGAGCATTTGGAGAGTAAGTCAGAAAATGGAGAATCTCAATGTCTTTGTCCTTTGTTCTTCAGATTTTCTATTTATTAGAATGATAGAAGGACAGAGAGAGACAGAGGTGGAGAAGACACAGAGGAGAGAGCTGATTGCTTACAGTCTTGTTAGATAGTAACAGAGGGTTTTTTTTTTTTACACTATTTTAAGTAATTTGCTTGAATTCAGTCCAAATATCTGATAAGCCTGTGGCAATAGATTGGGAAAAATAAGGGTTTTTTTTGTTTCCTATTAGTGTCTATTCTCAACAAAATATTAAAGAAAATACAGTTATCCAACTTATACCAGAAGTCAGAAATAATACTCAGAAATTTAGAAAACCATCTCTATACAGCATAATGAGCAAACTAAATAGAAATAAAATTCAAAGCAAAATGAAACAAAACTCTGATAACAACCTATTAAAATGCAACCTCATGGCAAACAAAAGACTGTGAGTTAGGCTAGTCCATGTTGAAATTCTCAAATAAGCATTACAATAGATTAATAGACTGAACTCAGGACATCCTCTGCTGCGTTCCCAAGCTATTATCAAGGATCTGGGTTGGAAATAGAGCAGCAAGAACTCAAAATGGCTCCCCTATGGGATCCTAGCACCATATACAGTAGCTCTACCCACTGTACCACAGAGATATTCCCTCCAAGAATTCTTATGTAGATCTGGAGTGTATACTGTGACACAAAGCACTAAGTCGATTTGTCAGATCCTTCCACCTTACAGCAGAGTGGGCTCTAGTTGTGGTTACTCTGCTTCTCATCCAGCTTCCTGTGTCCGGGATACAGCAGGTGACGATCCGGGTACTGGGGTCCTCTGTACCCAAGTGGAAGCCATAGAAGGACTAATGAGCTCCTGCTTTCAGCCTGGCTCAATTCTAACCATTGCCAATTGGAAGATAAACCAGCAGAAGGAACATGAGTCTGTCTCTTGACTCACTTTCTCTCTTTCTCTTTCTCTTTCTCTTTGTTCTTGCCCTGTGTTCCACTCTGTTTTTGAACAAATGAACAGATAATTTTAGAACTGCATATTTTGATGAAAAAGTTTGAAAAATGTTCACATAATTTTCCCACAATTTGCATTTTCCACAAACTTCTTAAGGACTTCTTTCCATGCTCGGAACATGATATGCTAGACGGGTTCTCTATTTACATTGGCATCTTGCTGGTATTGAGTTCACTCTATCAGCTGATACAGGTCATTTTTCCTGCAATCTTGGTCACGGAGTGCAGAGGCTGTCTAAGTCATATGGTCCTATGGGTCCTATGGAATAGCATGGATTTGAGGAACTCAACAACCACTTCAACTCTGTTAATGGCCATAATTTTTGTAATACCCATTGCACTGGGTTCCCGCAGTATGGGTTCATCACCATTGCACACCAGGACAAAAGACTGCTTGTTTCCAAGAAAATAATTCCAGTTTCTTCCCCAAACATAATTTCCTTTCTAATTTATTAAATTCCCAGGAGCTACTCTTGTTTGGCCCTGGCACAGTATAACTCTGTGTGTGTGTGTGTGTGTGTGTGTGTGTGTGTGTGTGTGTATTTGTATGATCCCTTATCCCCTTTCTCTCTATAACTCTGACTTTAACAATGAATCAATTAATCCTTACTGAAAAAAGAACAGATTGATGCTTTCTATCCTCCATTTCTTTCATTTTTTCTTCCTTTTCCTTTCCTATTTTTCTTATAATTTTTGTCATTACATATTTTCAATTTATTCATAAGAAGCTATATTTTGAAATTGTTTTCCTTTTGAGAATTGAAAAAGAATAAATGGAATAATGGGTTATCACAAAAATAAGTTGATTTAAGCTATGACATTAACTGTTTTACTTTTAAAAATCATTTTAAATATTTTCATTGTACATATTTGTAGGTATAGGGATTCTATCTTTATCATTCCTTCTTCTCTCACCATTTTAAGATGTAAACAATCCATCATGGAAGCACAATATGTTGTACATGAAGTTGAAATTGAAGCAGGACATTTTGGAATCATTATTTGTTCTACAACTTATCATAAAATGTGGGATCTGAACTTCCTGAAGAATCAAATTTCTTGTCTACAATAGGAAGACCACATTACTCAGCCTTTTTCTCATAGGCTTGCTGAGAAGTTGTAAGTATTCATTTAAAGCGGTTAGTATATTGAATAATATGTAGATACTCTGATAAACATCAGCTGTGATTTAAAATGCAGCAGTCAGCTCCTGAATGACAGATTAAGATTCATAAAGATCAAAGAACAAATGTGGAGGCAAATGCAAAATTATACCTCCTTAATTTCTTGGTGGTAATGGAGTATACATAGGCATTCCATGCTCAGCTATGCTGTCAACAACTTAGATATGCTTACAAATAATAGTGGCAGGCAATCAACTTTTTAAATGGCAAAATTTTATTACCTTCTTGATATAACAGAAATAATCAATGTGAGAGATCCTGATTGATTTCATTTTCCTAACCTCAAATCCCTTTTGGGTTTCTGACTTCACAATCTACACAGAACTTGTCTTCTTGGAGTATCCCTGTGCAAAATCTAAGGAACCCTGCCTCGAAATTTTATGGGTATAATATAAACTACAGCACCAAGCTATGGGTGAACACGCAACACCAAATATAATAAGCAACACTGTGTACCATCAAGGATGGACCCAAGTATACCCACCTGGGCCCAGAGCAGTAGCCTAGTGGCTAAAGTCCTTACCTTGCGCTAGGATCCCATATGGGTGCTGGTTCGCATCCTGCCTGCTTCACTTCCCCTCCAGCTTCCTGCCTCTGGCCTGGGAAAGCAGTTGAGTGTGGCCTAAAGTCTTGGGACTCTGTACCCTCAAAGGATACCTGGAAGCAGTTCTTGGCTCCTGGTTTCAGACTGGGTCAGCACCAACCATTGTGGCTGCTTGGGGAGTGAACCAGTGGATTAAAGGTCCTTCTCTCTGTCTCTCCTTCACTTTGTAAATCTGACTTTCCAATAAAAAAAAAAATTAAAAAAATGACACCTACCTAATACTCACTCCCTTCTCATTCAACATGCTTTAGCAGTTGTGGGGGTAACTCTACTGATTCTGTAGGGAGCCAAACCAGACAATTTAACCAAGAATGTATCAACCATAGCAAAATTATATTGCTCCTGAACCTTCTTTCTAAATGCTGAACTCTTGTCTTTTTGGTCTGACTGTAAAAACTTATCTCAGAACTCTATGGCTTAGCCACAAAAAGTGTATGTGTGACTTACATGCTATGGCTTTTTCTGCCTGAGTGCTTCCCCAGGAGTGGGCTAATGTAGATGGCTCACCCACCGACCTAGAAAAAACGATAAAGGTCCTTACAGAGATGTTTAAGAAGGAATATATTCAGGCAGCTGCAAAACCTGCAAGGTGAGTCTTTCAAACCACCTGGCAGGAAGAAACCAATGCTAGGTTGTAGACAGAAACCTGAGAATGGGACCAAATGTCTGCCTTAGTGGAGAGAAAATGAGAAGGTCAGTGAAGATACCATTTCCACCTCTGGGGTTGAGACTGCCATTTCCCAACCTTTCCCAGTGCCACAGACAATCTGGTAATTACAGTCACCACGGTTGATTCCTGATGACTAGGGTAATGCTGAATTGCTGGTATTGAAGGCTCATCTAGTAAGTATCCACAAGGTTTAAACAGATTGATAGGGGGTTCTTTGCAGAGAGCCATTGCCACCCTCCTCAGAATTCAGTGTTCCACCTGTATACTCTGAACTATTTTGTCTAAGATATAATTTTAGATAGAAGGTCTCTGAATGCATTGTACCTTGGCTATTCCAATTACAGGATATAGAAATGGATGATATCTTGCTCACGGAATTGGAAATGGACAAATATGAAGAGCTACACATACAGAGTCAGGATCAGTTCATCTTTACTTGGAACAGCCAGCAATGGACAGCTTTGCAATGGTATCTACTCACACCCACATTGTGTCCTGACTTGATAATGGTAGATTTGGTGTGAAGGGCAATATCTGTGATAGTGCATATATTACATTTATTAGATGGTGTGATGTTACCTTGTAGATTCAGATGCAGTTACACCTACTTTACTGAATCATTCAAATCACTTATTGATACAATTCACATCTTCCCTACCCAATGGCCATAAAGCAGTTGCGGGAGTCTGTAGAATTGTTGGGACCACACATTTGGTACAAATACTGAGGCTCTTGTAGAGCTTGGTAAATAAGCAAGTTAGATGGGAATGGAGTCAGCAATGACAAGCAGAATGTACAGGTCACTGAGGTTTTCAATGTCTTGGCTCCAATCTACTTGAATGAGCTTGATGCATGTGTCACTCACAGCTGGGCCGTCTATCAGGTCCCAGTTGTATGAATTCTAATGTGACACACAGAAAATCAGACTGTCATGCACCCATGTCTAAGGGTCTAAAAACATATCAAGACTTGTGGGAGATGAACACCATAAGAAAATTGGGCCTGGCGCGGTGGCGCAAGTGGTTAAGGTCCTCGCCTTGCACGTCCAGGATCCCATATGCGCGCCGGTTCTAATCCCCGCAGCCCCGCTTCCCTTCCAGGCTCCCTGCCTGTGGCCAGCAGTCGGAGAGAACAGTCGAGGACTGGCCAAAGCTTTGGACCGCTGCACCCACGTGGGGACCCAGAAATAGTCTCCTGGCTTTCGGACGCATTAGCATCGACCATTGCGCTCACTTGGGGAGTGACTCATCGGACAGAAGATCTTCCTCTCTGTCTCTCCTCTCTGATTATCCGCCTTTCCAATAAAAACATAATAAAAATAAAATCTTTAAAAAAAAAGAAAATTATTGTATATCATATGACATATCACAAACCTCTTGCCCAACGAGATAATAATGAGGCTAGCTAAAGTGTATTGTTTGGAAAAGGCCCTGGAAAATATGTTGCCCAAGGGTTTCATGGATGTTTGCTATACACAGCACAAAGGAGACATGAGCTGAAGTGAAGGTCTGGAATTTAACTGGAACGCATTGAGAGATTCTAGACACCTGTAATAGCTGCACAATCTGTCCCAGGAAGAACCCCCATTGAGTGCCAGTGGCTGCTGGAGCTGTATGCAGGGAAGTGCCCCTTGAAAGGTAGCATATAAGACCTTATCAAAACTTTATCCCAATTTAATGGACACAAGTACACTGTAATCTGAATGGATACTGCCATGGGACTGCTTTTTGCCATTCTCATTAGCTAGCATGACCAGTGGGTGATTTGGCATGACTTAACAAAAGATTATGTGCCATGTATAGAAGACCACAGGTTATTGAGAGTGACCTTGGGGTTCCTTTTATAGGTTTAGGAGTACAAAGCTGGATAAAGCAACTTGGCATCAATTGGAAATTTCAAGCAGCATGATGATTTTCAGGGATCCAGATGACTGAGTGACAAAATGGGCTATTGAAGAAAGGACACAGAATGTAAGGTGATTGATGGTCCCTAGAAAGATGTGCCCTGAGACCGTGGACTTGGTTACAGTTAATGCTTGTGTGGTCCCTGGGCAAAAACACTGGCTTCTGTAGAGTGTAGATTTTGAATACTTTTAAAACTTTTAAAATATTTCTCTTTTTTAATATAGAGAGGACATATTTTATGAATCCCATAAGTATAACTCGAGGAAGACAAATGAACTTTCCTCACTGTCCCAATGGGGCCAGTGTTTGCATCCCAACTCAAAGGCCACTTCAGCTCCATCCTACTCCACTTATAATGTACTGCCTGCTGATGCTCCTGTGAAATTAGTAGAGGACAGAACAAATACTTAAGCCCATGCCATGCATGTGGGAGGATCAAATGGTCCTGCCTCAGTCATTGCAGCGTTTTGGGGAAAGAAGCAGTGGATCATGCAACTGCTTTTCCTCTTTATCTTGCTGTCTTTCTGTCAGTCTGTTTTTCAAATAAAGTAAAATAAATATCACATAAAATAAAAATAAAATGCTTAAGATAATTGTAACAAATAAGTACGACTTTTATGGAAAAGCACTCAATATTCATGAACTATGCACACCATAAGCACTCTAAACAAGGTGCTATATTTAGAAACTAGTGAAATATGTGTATGTAAGTGTGCTTGGGTAGTAAGATTTCATTATTGGTGTTTTTGAGATACATTAATTATTACAGAGACACAAATAAGTATCTTTTTAAATTGAATATAATAAATATGCCTTATTTGCTTAGGAAATGCAATTTGATAGACACTTTTTTAGTCTTTTTTCTGCAGTTTTTGACATAAAGAATGCAAAAATTAAGGTCTGTGTTTTCTCTTTTACTCACGAATATCTAGTTCCTAACATAGCAGCCATTGCTTCATCATAGACAGAAGAAAGCATATTATGATAACAAACACTCCCTTCTGTATAATAAAATTCGACTGTATTTAGGACAGAATGATACATAAAATTGGTATTTTAATAGCAAGTCAAAATCCCAGGCTCCCAGTTTGTTCATCAAGCCACAGCTGTAGTCAAGGCTGTTGGTGTTCATATGTAGAAGTACACTTTATACCATAAGGCCTGTGTTAGTTCGGAACACATGATAACCCTAAAAATCATTTGGATGAATATAGTACTGGCACAGAGCATGTGCTTAAAGAGAGAAGTGGTCTATTGAGTATTGCTCCCATGTCAAAAATTCCTGCTTTCTAAACTGAAGATTAAATAACATAGTAGAAACATTACTCATTGAAACTAAACATTCCTTCTGGAAATCGTCTCTGATGTGTAACCAAGCAGATCTGATTCTCTGTGTGTGTGTGTGTGTGTGTGTGTGTGTGTGTGTGTGAGAGAGAGAGAGAGAGAGAGAGAGAGAGAAAGAGAGAGAGAGAGATTTAGAATGCATGAATCTACCAGTAACAGCTAGCCACTTCTGGATTTTTCAAACGGATGGAAGAGTCCAAGTATTTGGACAACCTTCTGTTGCCTTCCCAGGCATATTAACAGGAAGCCAAATCAGAGGTAGAACATCTGAAACTTGGAAAATTCTCTAATATAGCATGGCAGTAAAATTAGCAACAACTTAACCTACTACAGCAAAATTCTAGTTCATTATTTTTTTTAAAAAAAGTAATAAATAGATAGCAAGTGAGAGAGATAAACCAAGGCCTATACGGAGAAAGATTTGAAGGATCTTATATCCATTGGTTCTCTCTCCAAATGCTAGCAATAACTGGAACTGGCTCAGACTGAGGCCGGGAGTCATGAACCCAAGTTCCTAGCCCTTACACTGCTGCCTTTTAAGGTGCATTTGCAAGAAGTAGGTGAGAAGCAGAGGCAGGACTCCTTCCTAGATTCTGTAAGAAATCTGTGTATCCCAACGGGGTTGATTCACCACAACACAGAGACTAATGCTCAAATGTGTTTAGACTGGAAAGTGACAAGTATGTGGGGAAATAGCTGTGGCAACTATCTTAATGTAAGCATCCTACACTGTACTGATACATCACAATATGTGATGTATACACAATATGTGTATATGTATATATTTATTGCAGTTTAAAATATGGTAAAATTATAAGATATTGTTATCAATTACACAATGCATAAGCACATGCTTCTCCATGTCGCAGAGAGAGAATATGGTCACAACATCAGGCCCTCTCTTTCAAGGTGAAACAAATACCAATAGTGGAGCCCCAATGTGTGCTTACCTCACCCAGATGCACGAACCACAAAGGATCTGTAAGCTACCCAGTGTGAACACAGAACCCTGCACTTTTGAGGCCAGACACAGTAATCCCCAAAGTCACAAAAACATCCCATAACAAGCCTTTGTACAGACACAGAATTCCCAGAGTCATCAGAGTTCAGGTCTCCCACAAATGGAAAGGGAGATCCGCTCTCAGCCCCATAACCTTTCCCATCTACCAAAAGAGCTGTGGTATTTCCCGTGCCAGCTGCCTGAGAAACATTTCTCAGTGCTGCAGAGTGGCTAGCCAAGCCCGATGCTTTAACAGAGTGAGGAGGGTACCAAGCCGCAGTTCATGCATTTATCCCCCAGCAAAGGGCTCTCAACAAACTTGACTCATCTTATTAAGGCAGTGTGTCCTCCCTGCTAACTGCTGGGTATCTTATTCAAGGGAGGTGGCATCCCCTCCCGCCTCCAGCTAGGAGTCTCTTGTAGTATCCTGCTTACTGCTGTGTCACAAACCATCCCCAGTACTCGGAAGTGTCTGCACTTCTGTGAAATTTTTATTACAAACTGTTCCCTAGGAATGCAACTCCTATACTTTTCTTCTGTGATCTTCTGTGATAATAATCAATTACCTTCCTCAGTCATCCCAGATATCTTTCTTTTCTCTTAAACATTTGTTACTGTAACCTAATCTTGAGGGAAAAGAAGGAGCAGAAATTGTATTATATACCTATCATTTTCTCTAAATTCTTAAGGTTCCCAAAAGCCAAGTCTCCAAAAATTATCACAGCCAAGAGCAGCCTACAGAGCCTCGACTTTTAAGTGTAAGATAGAAATATAGTCAAGATCTTGCCACAACAAAATAATATCAGATGAAAGTATGAAAATCTTAAAAATATATTGAATTTGTTAATAATTAATCTTCATTGGTTCACTGATTATAACTAATAGGTTATATTATAAAGACAATGACACAGGGTTAAAATAACTATTAAATAGTTTGAAAAATCTTTGAAGGTTTTATAAGGAGCAGGATTTTGGGGACATCTGCATTTCATAGGAGAGTGCTTGGGTTTGAGTCTTGACTAGTTGTTCTAGTCCAGTATCCTGGTGATCTGTGTATGCTGCAAATCCACAGAGAGTAGACCAGTCTGACGCAGCCCCACCTTTGGTGGGCTCTTGGGAATGAGCTAGCAGATGAACAATCCAGCTCTGTCTCAATGCCGCTCAAGATAGTAAAACTATCATTAAATACATGCATCTATGACATATGATATTAAATATATAATTAGAGTTCATTGAAAAATACAGCTGGCCTCCACTGAATACATTCCCTTTGTCAAGCCCTTTAAATTTCAATTCTGTAGAATATGGATAATAAAACATGACAAGTATATGTAAAAGCCCAGAGTGGATTCCCGATTTTATGGGAGGAGATCAATACAAGTTGAATCACGTCACAAATTCCATCAGGGAAACATGGTGAGAGTTTTGGGCTGCTATTTCGCCATTTACTTGCCACAAAAGAGAAAGGGAGAAAAGACTGACTAACATACAATATTGGCATTAGGGAAAAGAGAGATGTAATTAAATCTACTTCTAGATCGTCTCGGAAATCCACCGGGGAGGGATAGATTAAGCTTCCAATCTGGAAGTTATCATTTTATCCAAATTACTAAAACAAAGAAACAAACAAACGCATTCAAACGTGTACCCTCATACACTGATTGTGAAACTGAGGGGCCTTTCTTCGCTCGCGATTCCAGACATTCCAATATTTGCACAGACAATGAGTGCCAGCTGTAAGAATTTGACTGTGAACTGCCACCCTTAGACAATGCAGTCAGCTGAAACAAGGCTCTCCATGGTGTTCAGACGCCTAAGTGCGGTGACTGAGGAATGACATGCTGGAGGGGATTTGAGAGTTTTAGCCTTGAATAAACAGACTGTCACCTTTTCATTAACTTATCTCACTGATAAGTCTCAATGAATTCTCTTGTTCGCAACAGTATTTCAAACTAGATTAACTGTTCCTCACAGCCCCAATTCTTTAAGAATTCTAAATTCCACAATTTACATCTAAAATTTGGTCTTTATACATATAATCAAAATAGTTACCTTATGACTATACTATCTCATATATATTAATAAACACACAAATAATGTAAAATCCATGCATTTTTCTTCTTTTTTTTAAAAGATTTGCTTTATTTTTATTGGAAAGGCAGTTATACAGAGAGGAGACGAGACAGAAAGGAACATCTTCCATCTGATTCAGTCCCCAAGCAGCAGCATCAAGTGGAGCTGCACCAATCTGAAGCCAAGAGCCCAGAGCCTCTTCTCGGTTTCCCACACTGGTGCACAGTTCAAAGGCTTCGGGCCATCCTCGACTGCCTTCCCAGGCCACAAGCAGGGAACTGGATGGGAAGCAGGGCCACCAGTGTTAGAATCGTCGCCCATATGGGATCCTAACGGATACAAGGGGAGGACTTTAGCCTCTAGGCCACCACAACAGTCCCATAAAATCCATACTTTTTTTTTTCTAAATCTGTTATCTTAGTTCTTGCTTCCTTGAGTTGTCAGTAACCAAATAAGTTTTTTCTATTGTGTTTCCATGCATGTAATAAATTATTCATATTACTACCCATCTTGTTATCTAATGGTATAAATTATACTGTGTCAGTGCCATTTCTAATTCCTCTACTTGGTCTTTAGGTGAAAAATCTTTAAACAAATTCAAAACTTTCTGAAAAATATTCTGTGCCTACCATTCTGAATATTAATGCCACCCTCTCCATCTATAAATGACTGTTTCTCTCTTATTTGCAAAATCATTTTGGGGTCTTAACTTGGGTTGGAGGAATATCAATTGTGTTGGGCATGCAATCCAAATGTGGGTTTAAATAGGTGTTCAAATGTGGCTACAGAGTTCACGGGTTTCTGCCTTTGACCACAAAAGAAAAAACACCAAAGGGTCCCACAGTTTCTATTCTTTCAAACTGGGTTCTCTCTCTT
Source organism: Ochotona curzoniae (assembly GCF_017591425.1). Lineage (NCBI taxonomy): Eukaryota > Metazoa > Chordata > Mammalia > Lagomorpha > Ochotonidae > Ochotona > Ochotona curzoniae. Next base: position 16,477,354 of record NW_024466502.1, read on the forward strand.
CTTCTCTGTGTGTCTCTTTCTTTCTAACTCTGCCTTTTACATAAATAAATAAATAATTTCATTGAGGTTCAAAATCATTGTTGTTGTCAAGTTTATTGACATGAAACGGTATTTACAAATTTAATACTACATTTAATCCTTTTATTAATTGACTTGCTTTTGAAACCTCACAGATAGGAGACGCTTAGAAAATACAATGAAATGAACACATTTCTTCCTGTTCAATATGGCTGTAGTGTAAGGTATAATTTAAAAATTTTAGTAATCCTCACCTTGCAAGTGCCAGGCTCTCATATTGGGGCAGGCTCATGTCCCTGCTGCTCCATTTCCTGTACAGTCAGTCCCCTGCTTAGGGCCTGGGAAAGCAGTAAAGGAGGCCCCAATGTGTGGGAGATGGGAAAGAAACTCCTGGCTCCTGGCCTCTGATCGGCTCAGCTCCAGCCATTACAGCCATGTAGGGAGTGAACCAGTACAGATTTCTTTTCAATGTTTCTACTGCTCTCTCTGTAATTCTGCATTTCAATTGAAAATTATACACACACACACACACACATACACACACACTGTTCTTAAAGACACTGGAAATGATCTGAGGTTTTCTTGCTCTGTAAGGATCATATCTACTGGAAGCATACAGAAAACCTTTAGGGGGCAGTGTTGTGCAATACCATTAAGCAAGAATGGTACCTCACTTCGGATCCAAGGAAGGTATATTGCCACAGGATTAAGTTTTAGGAGTAAGCAATACCTGTTAGGTTCAAAAGATTTTAAGTTTCCACAGCTTCAAATACTAACTTCTTTTCCTCATTGGCTGTCAGATACAGACTTTTGTGTGTATGCATGTGCAGATTTTTTTTTTTTATTATTTGAAAGGCAAACTTACAAAGATGAGATCTTTTATCTGTTGTTTCACTTTCAAAATGGCTGCAATGACCAGAGCTGAGCCGATCCAATGCCACAATGCCAGGATTCAGGAACTTCCCCCAGGTTTTCCACATGGATGAATAAGTCTAAGGACGTGGGCCATCCTCCCCTGCTTTTCCAGTCCACAAGCCACGAGATGAATCAGACACGGAGCACCTGGGTCATGAACCCACACCCTTATGCTGCAGGTGAAAGATTAGCCTATGAGCCACATCACGGAGGTGAAAACTTTTCCTGAAACATTTAATACTGTCGTGAATTCCAGTGATCCGAGCCCTTCATATTCTGGGCTTGCCTATCTGAACAGCTGGCAATTTCTGGGAAGTAACTATTTATCTTTGAGTCCTACTTAAAATAAGTTGTCTCTTATGTTTCAGCATACACTGTACCAGATTATAAACAAAATAATTGCCTGCAAGCCATCTACATTACTCACTTCATCTATTATATCTACATGTCACCTCTTGAAAGACAATCAATCTCTTACTGACTTTTCACGCTCTGCACTTTTGAACTATGGATAAATGACCTGCAGTCTGAAAACCTGCTCCTTCAGAGAGGCCAGCAGCGTCAGAGTTGTAAGCCTGTTGAGCAGGGAGCTCATTACCCTGCAAAAAGCCCTTTTCTTAACGGAGTTTACATTCCTTCTGAACAGCCATGAGTGGAGTGATGGCTTGCAGAATCACACAATTTAAAAACTCCTTTCCAGTACTTAAATCCAGACCAGCTTTCACCAGAACCGTTCTCAGAAAGTCTAAACATATTCTGCACACCAATTGTTAATAAAATTCCATGTGTTTCAACATCATTCTTACATTTTAGATTCTCTGAAGTGAAGAAGGCACGTGTTCACTTATTATATCCCTTAGTATTGTTTGAATGGCAATATATTTTGGGGGCCAGCACTGTGGAATAGCAAATTAAGCCTCCCCCTATGGGGCCAGCATCATAGATGGGTATAAGTTTGAGTGTCAGCTGCTACTTCTGATACAGCTCCACGACAATGGGCCTGGGAAAGCAACAAAGTATGGCCCAAACCAGAGGGCCCCTGCAAACCCATGTGAGGCACAGAAGAAACCTTAGGTCTTAGATTTGGACCTGCCCCGTTCTAGCTATTGCGACCATTTGAAGACAGAAGATCTCTTTATTTCTATGTCTCTCTTGCTTTCTTTGCAATTCTACCTTTCAAATGATTTTTTTTTTTTATTTTTTTAAGAAAGACTAGAAATGATCTGAGGTAACATATCTACTGGGAATATCCAGAAAACCTCTAGGGGGCAGTGTTGTCCAATACCACCGAGCAAGAGTGGCATCTCAGTTCTGATCCAAGCAGGATATTCTGTTACAGGATTAAATGTTAGGAGTAGCCATAACTGTTAGGTTCAAATAATTTTAACTTTGAATATCCAGTTCTAACAGTGAATGAATACTTCCTATTGGTAATATATGACATGACTGTAAGTGAAGCTGTGTGATCATTCATTTGAAAAAAAAATGAAAACAAATCTTCACTCATTATTTACTTTCAAAGATTTGCAATACAATATAGCCACACTAGATGTACAACTGATTTCAGATTGAGGTTATGAATTTTGAGGTAAGTATTTTCTATGATGTCTTATTTTCTTTTAATATTTGAATTTTATTTTCAGAAAATAAATTTATATTTTGTTTATATAAAACTTCTTCAAAACAACTATTTTGTTATTTTAGTATCTAACAAATTCTTGGGTATGCATATATAAATGTGTGTGTTTTTGTGTGTGTTTGTGCCTACTATGACCAAAAAATGCACTTTGACAATGCAAATAATGGATAACAGATTACATTTCCAACTGCAGAGTATCCTCAAAACAAAATATGCATGTATCACCACATGGTTATTTTATTAATCCATCACTTAGTGCATTTCTTAAAGTTTCCAGTCTAATTGATAAGGAAACTTTAACTAGATCGTTTACTAGCATTTCAGTCTTTAAATACAGTAAAATAAATGAAAATACATAATTGTAAAACTCAAATAATTAATGTGATATGGAATTATATTTGCTTTATCCAAAGGATTCCAGGTTTAACTATTACAGGTTTCAGTAAAAGAAAAAAAAGAAAAGAAACTGCCACAACTTCATAATCTCTTTTTAGTTTGAAGTGATTCCTGAAGTTGTCCTTCAATAGAATTCCTGCAACTGGGGCTGGTACTGCGCTGTAGTGGGCTAAGCTTTCTGCTGAAGCACCAGCATTCCATACGGGTGACAGTTTGAACACTGGCTGCTCCACTTCTGAGGCAGCTCCCTCCTAACAGCCTGAGAGCGTCAGAGCACGGCTCCTGTCCTGGATCCCTGCACCCATGTGGCGGCCTGCAGGGGAGAATACTAACTCCTGGCTTTGGGCTCAGCCCTAGCCATTGCTGCCATTTGGGGAATGCACCAACTATATGCGAGATTCATATTCATTCTCTCTCTTTCTCTTTCTCTCTCTCTTCCTCTCTCTCTCCTTCTCTTCCCCCTCCTTTCTCTTCTATCTTTTATGTCTCTCCTTCTTTCTGTAACTTCAAAAAAATATTTCAGATGATGTTTACATAGTTGATCAGGGTGGGAAAAATCTAAAGTTAGGGAGAAGTGGGTATGATTATTGTTTCCAAGCCTTTTACATCTCTGGGAGGAGGGAGGAGATAAGTTGATAGGACCTACCCAGCCTTGCAACCATCACAGTACCCAAGGATGGAGAGAGGCCACCCAATATCAACCCAGGGAGACAATGGCCTGGGTTTTGAAAATGGCCACCGCTTTGAAATGCTGTCGATCGCACCAATCTACAGATGAGGAATCCCTTCCAATGTCCATTGCCTGACACCATCAACCTTATAGTTTCCAATCGCCCAGGTATTGGCTGTCATTGCTTGATTGGGCTAGTTTTCCATACATTCTGTTCTCCATTCTTTGTTATGGTACCAGATGTCCTCTGCAGGGTCTGATGAGTTACCATGTCCTCTAGTTCACCAAAACCTGCCATCTAGAACTCCATCTTCTACAGTGTGGATAACCAGTTCTCCTAGTTGGGCTCAATGGGCTGAATCGTGTGAGTGGATCATGTGGGACCCCCACAAACCCCTGGACTGTGGGAGTGCCCCACTCCATAGAGGTGGGCTTGGTGGCCTGGACCAGGGGACCCAAACCACTCTAGGACCCCAAACCTAGAATTCACAAATTCAGCATCTACCACACAGGTGGGCCCAAGGACCTGGGCCATACTACCCAAGCCCTGCTGGATCACCCATTTTCGGGGTTAACAACCCTGCCTCCCACTATTTAGGTGGACCAAAAGACCCAGAGCCAGACTAGATCCCCCTACCAGTGGGGTTTATGGGTTCAGCTCCTACTGTGTAGGTATGGCCCCAGGCCATATACCTCAGATCTACCGGATATCCCACCCCATGGATCATGGGCCTGGTCCTCATCATGCAGGCTTCCTTGGTGGTCTGGGCCAGGAGACCCCAGACCTCTCTGGGACCACCACTGCTGCGGCTTGCTTGTTCAGCACTCACCACATAGCCTGGAGACTGGAGATCCAGGACCTTCCACCCCGACAGCTCACGGACCAGGCTCACACCACCTCCAGACTGACATGCCTCATCTACTTGTCATCCACCAATGGGTACTATAGCCTAGTTAAATCCAACCTCCCACAGTTCCAGCTTGTGCTAGTTAGTGCTGCAACCTAGTCTTTTCCAGGCAGCCCCCAGTACCAGCTCGAATGTGAACTGGCTGGTGATGCATCAGGACTGGTCCCCTCCTGCACCCAATCCTGGTTCTTGGATCCGCAGGTCGATGTTATGAACTGGCCCGACCTGGCCCTGACATGATCTGTATGTATGCCAGTGGGTACTGTAAGCTGGTCTCGTTTAGACTGCTCCTTGCCTCTGTTCTTGCACATATCTGCAGGGACTTCAGCCAGACAAATGGGTTTACCAAACTCCTCTCTCTGGTATCCTCCCAGTGGCAGATCTTGCTGATACCAGTAGGTCTCTGGCCCAGGTTGACATTGTATAAATTTTCAAGTGATAACAAAATAAATCTTTAAAAAAGGCAATTGTCTATGCCTTTCTCTCAATCAGTTTTTGAGGAAGCCTGCCCTAACATAGTAGGTGTCACCTAGATTATTTAATAATAACTTAGACAATGAGATGAAATAAGTACTAATGCAAACTGCTGCCTAAATGTTAACAGCAAAGCTTTGCTTTAACCATGCAGCTTCATGGATTAGGATACCAGCTGAATGTTATTTCAATGCAGTATTGTTAGTAATAACCTCAGTAATGGTAAAGCAATAGCTACACAGTGACAATACCTTGGACTGATACATTTTGCATCTAGCTATATTTCAAATGCCATCAGTATAAATAATTGCTTCTAATTCACAATCATAAGATGAATACTAGAGTAGTACAAAATACCATCCTGTGTCCACTGCACATGGCAGCAATGCTACAATAGTGCCTTTAAATGTTATCCCAAACTTTCAACGATGCAAAAACATAGTCCTTTCTGTTTTTAATCTGTCTCTTTAATCCTATTCTGAAGGATTCTGATGTTCTTCACTGGGAAATAATACTATTTTTCCAGATAAAGTTAAAAGAACAGTTTTACAATTACTCATGTCATTTTATAACTAATGACAAAGAAAATCTGAAGACGAAGACATTCCTTTTAATTTGAATTTCATAAGAACTTTTATGACAAAGGACATTAAAACTCTCCTATTTATTATGACTATTATGTGTCATAAGAGTTTGATTGCCTGATACCGTCTCATATTTAGAAGGCTTGGCTGATAACTGCAATAAAAGGAAGGACATTTTTTCTAAAAAGCCAGATAAGAAGATATTATTTACTGATATTTAGAGTCTTTTTTGATGTTCAATTGAAAAGGATCTAGTAATATATTTTCGAAAATAATTATCTAATGATTCAAATGTTCAACCATTCTTGATAACAGGTAACTCAAAATGAATTGTTCCATGTTACAACTGCCAATTATTATCACACAAAATTACACATTTATTTTTTGTCTTCAAGGATTTTTGTTCCCAACTACAGTGAGAAATTCCTGTAATAGAGTAATTTCTGTTTCTGGCTTAGAATAATCTAACTGACAAATGAAAGTAAGTATACGATGATATCATTTTCAAAATTAAACATATTTATAGGCATAGATAAAGCTATGCTAGAAAATAAAACTGCATGTGTGGTTGTCTCGGAATTCATTTAATTATGCTCATATTTCACAGCGTTGAAACAGCCATCTGTTTATTTGGTGCAGGAAGGAAGGGAATGTTTATTCTAGCAACTTACATACTATCATAATAAAAAGGCAGAGTAGGGAAAACTGAGTAAACATCCACAAAGGCAATGGTGTGCATTCAAGTTATGAGACAGAGGAAAGCATAAAGGGATACCATTACGAAGTTAACTTGCAAAGATGCGTCAGAGGGCATGTATGAGTGAGGCCTTTGGTTCATGATCAAACTGGACAACAGAAAATGAAGTATTTTGTTGAATGACAGGCTCTATTAGTACAGTCCCTGCTTAGGAACAGTGCACAGGAGCCTCAGGCCCTAGAGTGAGCCACTCTTCCTTAGCCACTGGAACTATTGGCTAACAATAACTATTGATTAGCAGCATGCAGCTATGCTTATTGTCTTTAGAAGAGATCTGATATTTTAAATCCACAGTTCCTTGTCCATATCACAGCTGTGGATATAGCTACCTCTCTTATTTTAGGACATGGTGGCAAGCAGACCTGACACAAATACTAAAATACCCACCATGTTCACTGTGAATATAACATGTTCCATCTCTGCCCCAAGAGTCTCGCCCAAGTTTTCTGCTGGGGGAGAGAGGGTGGTGGTAAATCATTTGCTTATGAGTGACTGTTAAGCACGTCACCATTCCAGCTGTTCTGAAGAACCACCTCAGCTCTATTCGTCTCTAGCTCTCTCTATAAGGGGAACTCAGATCTGTTTTTCAAATTTCTTTATCATACCCAATTCATTATTTGATCACAGATGAATTCTTAGAAGAATTCTTCAGAAAGGTTTTTTATAAGCAAACGCCTCTCTGAGACCATTTCTGAGGAAATTTAGCTTCAGACAGTACACACCATGAGTTGTATGTCATGGCAGTTGTAGATCATGGAATTTGGAGACCAGATCAGTCCTGTTGCTGAATCAGAAATTCAGACCTCATCTAATATCTTGTGGTAGTTTGTAGCAATAGTATTATTAAGATCTTGAGTATGGTAAATGTGAACGGTAGGCATTATGTACTATTGGATGCTTTTATCAGTTAGTAGTTAATCCAGCAAGATACCAGAAAGTCTATATAAGGAATGGGCTTCAGAAATTTGATCTTGCATAATTATCTGTGATCATAATTGTCTTTGTGTTTGACATGAAACTTTAAGTATGAGTAACAGGCAGATAGGAGGAAGATAATAAGAGATGAAATTTAGGGGAGTACATGAAAACAGTATTGTGACTCTACTCTTAGAGAAATAAATTGTGTACATTAGAAATTGACAGCCTTTATCGTGAAATTAAAAACATACCTAGCTCGGAAGTACCTAAGGTAAGTACGGTGTTTAAAGAAATAACTGTGTTTATATGTCAATAAGGTGAGCCAGCAGGTAAGTGACATGTTTGAGCTACAGAACAACTTCATTGCACTTTAAAAATAGAAAATAGAAACACAGACACAAAGGAATTCTGTTCCATTTCTGACCTTCAGATATTGTTATAAAATGCCTCCTGTGGATTGCTGTAACCTGAAACATACCAAGAAGGGAGTTCTTGGCAAAACCGTTCAGCTTAATCAAGTTGACACAATACAAAGCCAGTCTGGGTGAAAGATCCGAGTCACATTAAAGGTTCAGGCAAACAGTATTTACAGGAACTGTGAAATGCGATGACTGTTGCTGAGGGTTGCTGACTACTATTGATGCGCTGGAAAAAAAGAGAGAGAGAGAGTAAGAGAGTAAGACAGAGAATGAGAATGAGAGAGAGAGAACATGGCTGAGGATGATTAATCACCAAATTAAAGCCAAACTGGAGAATTAAAGGGTTTCCTTTGACACATTTAATGAAATTTTCATCTCAATTAACCAGAGGGCAATGCAAATAAACTGAGTTTAAGACCTAGCAATTAATTATATGAATAGGAAAGTACAAGTAAAGGTGGAATTTTTGTAGTTCTGAGTCCTGGTAGGGAAAGCATGAGACTCAGACCTGGGACAGAGCCCAGGATCTGGTAGACACTGGGTGTACCAAAATGCCCACATGAGCTTCATTTGAGAAACTTTTATCCTGAAGCTCAGTATGTTCCTTCCTCAGGACCCTCCTTCCTTCTTCCTCAGATGCCACACAAATAATTAAAGTCAAGTCACAATACAATAGCATATACAGTGTGGATATGCTCTGCATACTAATGAAGGAAAAAGCTTCTACACCAAGGACATTCAAGAACCTGGCCTATGGGACTCAAGTTGGCATTCTGAGGATGGTAATGAATCAACGCGGGTATAATGCTGGAAGAAATCAGATTAACCGCCCCCCCCCCCCCCGAGAGAGGAAATGAAGCTCTGTCAGGTAATCGTGTCACTGGCACGATTACCTGTGTTGCTGAAATCCTCTAAGTGTACCAGTTCATGTACCCATTGCTCCGCTTCAACCCCAACCCCTTGCTGATAGCAAAGGAAATGCAACAGGAAATGGTCCAAGTGCTTAGACCCCTGCCCCCTCTTGGGTGACACAACGGAAGCTTCTGATTCTTGGCTTATGCTTGGCCTAGTGCTGGCTGTTGTAGCCATGTTGGGAAATAAACCAGAATATGGACTCTCAATCTCTCCCCTAAAACTCTGATTTTAAAACAAATAGTTACATTTTAAAAGAACAAAAATCCTCTTGCAAGGACTAATGATTTATGATAAGTGGAAGTGAAGGAAAGCCATTGGCCTGCATTCTGTGGAATGAAAATGCCTGACAAGGCTTCAGTGACAAAACAGGAAAGATAGTTAAGGGAAAAAATTAGTTTACAGAAGTATGCATGCAGTGCTGACCGTATTCTAACTAGCTAGAATGTACATCAAGATATGCTTTCAGGCTAAGACTTGTGTAACACTGTATTTCATACCATGAAAGGAAATTGGTGAGAATTAGAATATTTACAGCTCAGAAGTGGCAGTAATATGTAGAACAGAATGAAAAAATTAGACATACTAACAAAGCTGGGATGTATTAGATTAATGGTGATGGTAGGAACTCAGATTCACAGAGCACAGGAGACGGGTTTTAATGAATAAGGACATTTGTACAAAGAAGGAAGTGAGGAGCAAGGCCAGAGTTCTAGCCAGTGCAGAGCAACTGAGCTGTTCCACAGGAGCCTGATGGTAGTTATTAGAAAGTGTAATTCCAGTGTCTCAACCACAGGCTAGGCAGACGAGGAGTGACACTCCTGCTTCCCATAAAATTCTTCTTCTTTAAGAATTGTTAATATGGGCCCGGTGCGATAACATATTGGTTGAAGTCCTCATCTTTCACATGCCGGGATCCCATATGGGTGCCGGTTCTAATGCTGGCGGCCCTCCTTCCCATCCAGCTCCCTGCTTGTGGCCTGGGAAAGCAGTTGGGGATGGCCCAAAGCCTTGGGACTCTGTGCCCACGTGGGAGACTCGGAAGAGCTCCTGGCTCCTGGCTTCAGATTAGCTTAGCTCCTGCTTTTGCAGTCACTTGGGGAGTGAACCATCGGATGGAAGATCTTCCTCTCTGTATATCTGCCGTTCCAATAAAAAAAATCTAAAAAAAAAAAAAGGAAAGAAAGAGTTGTTAGTGAGTTTTGGAAAAATTTAAGAGCAGGTAGAATGGTCAGAAGTTTGGTCTGGAGTTTAAGGCAACAGTTAAGATACCCGTAACATCGCAGTTCAGAGTAACTGATTTCAGTGCCCACTTACCACACAGTCCTGGGTTCCTGTTTATGCAGACTCCAGGAGATGGTGCAGACTGCTCAGGTGACTGGATTCTTGCTACTGATGTGGGAGACCCGGGTTGACCTCCTGCCTCCAGGCTCTGGCCTTGCTCCAGGACAGCCAGAATGAGCTCTGAGGACACTAAAAGAATCTCTCTGTCTCTCCCTGTATCGTGAATCAATCACAACATCAGCAAAACCTGCTGAGATCTTTCCAAGATGGTATAATAAAGAAAAATTGGAAGGTTAAAAAAAAGGTGTAATTCCTCAGGATAAGATAATTCTACAACCAACAAGATTTCTGAGCTTAAACCACCTTGAGGAACCCAGGATCAATAATCAAGAGGCTGAGAATGATTTTATAATGAAAATCCAGTTTCATTTGTCTAATTTCTAAATTGTAGCCAACCAGGTTTGGTTTTTCTGTCTCTGGGTGTACTCCACCACATGGAACGTCACCCCCATTGTGCTCATTTTCCATCTTCGATTGTGAAATTAATCATTATACTTCATCAACAGAAAATGCGTAATGACACTTTGAAATTCCCCACCAAGCACAGGAATGATGCCAGTTTTAGAACAATATAACACCTCGGAGGAACATCGAATTTTACTGTCACCTTAAAGACTTGAAGCATGCTGTGGTGATGATTTTCATGACAATGCAATGAGTTCAATTATCCTAATGCTTGAAAAAACAGAAGCTAACAGTTGCTATCTTACATTTACTCAAATAATTGCCTAAATATTAATTCTGTTCATTTTCTCCAGAGCAGAATATTATATCTTCTTATATATTGATTTGACAACTATGTTCTCTTTGAAAATATTTATTTATATACAAAAGGCAGAGAGAGGAGCTGGGGAAGAGATTATCTTTTATGTGTTGGATTACTCCATAAATGCCCATAGCACCTAGGAATGGGCCATGTTGGAGTAGGAGCTCAGAATTCCATTTACTTCCCACAAGGACAACAGGAATTCATGTAGTATGGACATTATCAAAGGTTCCCTAGTTGCCTTAGCAGAAAGGTAGATCAAAATCACAGAAGAGGCAGTAGTCAGGCTGGCATTCTGAAATGGTTTGCAGACATCCAAAATGGTGACTTAGCATGCTGCATTGCAATGATTATTATTTTACCCCCAACAAAATCTAATATAACTCTACGAAGAAGAGACAAAAGTGAGCCATGTTAACACAGAGTTAACGATAGAATTCATTTGTCTCCGTCCTGTAGACGGTCAGTTTTCCTGACATCTACTTTAATATGCAGCCTTCTAGAGAAACAGTATCCCCCTGGATAATTCGTGAATATCACATTGGTTTATTGTACTGATAGAATTGTGCAAATAAGGATAAGGATTTATATGCTAGGAAAGAGCATTGGAGGCTTCCGTAGGACCCAAGATCCCCAGAAAATGAATGATGAATTCTATGTGAAGCTAATGACAACAGTGAGGGCCACTGCAACACATCCAAACTGCAATGTAACTAGTCTCTCACTTTGACCATGTCCCACAGAAGGCTCCATGGCACTAGACCGATGTGAGGAAGAACAAGGGGTTATATGGGAAGTATTAGGACAATCTCAAGCAGAGATCAACATTACACAGCTCTGGGTTGATGTTATTAAAAACAAAGCTGCTGAAAACTTACTGAGCCTTGGTAGATATTGGATGCTTGATCACAAAACAAGTGATCACTGGCAATCATAAAGTGAGTTCTCCCTGACTTACAATCCCATAATATCATTCTGATCAGACAGAAATCCAGTGAGATATTAAAGTGATAAATCCTGGATCAGGCACAAGAAGCTGTAGTGAGCATAAGCAAGCCGTAAAAACTACTACTCTGAAAACATGTCATTAAGAAATAGGTACCAATGAGACATCTATCTTCTCCCATCTACTGACACATTATGCTCTTTTATCATTAATGGGAAGATGAGTATAATTCTCTAATGAATCAAATTTATCTACTGTATGTGCATTTACATTCTACCAGACATCCTCTTAGCATTACAATAAGGTAATCACAGAAACAGAAGTAAGGAAAAGCCACCCATTGTGCAGAGACTTAAGTAGTAAACCTACTCCTTCCTTTCTTCCCTCCAGATATAAAAATATGGCCCTTCGTCAGAATATACATGGAATGCAAGGGTAAAATCATGTATCTTGATGTATTAAATAGGTGCTATAAAAGAAAAAGTTTAAAACTTAGGGCTTAAGGAGGTATGTAAAAGTTTCCTCAGTGGACTCAGCAGAGTACAAAGTGAAGCCTTTCTAGTTGAAATTAATATACATTGCACTCTAACTACCATGGGAGACATATTGAACAACAAAATCCATTGAATGACTCAACCCATTTTTATCAGTATCATTCATATGATATTCATTATCCCAGACAAATGAGGTAGCTTAGAGAGACCATGATCTGAAGCTATCTCTGGTTCCAACAACATCATTTTATTTATTGATTTCCCCACCAAGGTTGACCTAACTACAGGTACTGTCGAAATCCCGACCTGCCAACGATAGAAAACAACCCTTGAAGGTGCTGATAGACACTTGGGGCCAGCTTGCTTGTGTTGGACCCCTTTCAGGACGAGGGTGATTTATGTTGACTGAGATCAACAGTGCAGGTATGTATTTACTTTTCCTCTGGCACTGACATCTAAAACCTCACACTTTGCTGGATTCATCAGCGTGAAATACAGGTTACCATCACTCCAAATCAAATAACTCATTGAACAATATAGTAATTCTGAAATATGACCACGGGTAGATGAGGAACAAATTCAAATGCTTTTGTTTTTACATGTTGCACCACAAAAAAATGATTGATAGAGGGACACAATTCTGGTATCATGCTAGTACAAAGCAATTTATTTTTGAAAGTGGTTCCAAGTTGCAATCTTGGAGCTCTTACTCAAGAAGAGAAAGTCTTTTTCGTGGATATAATGTATTTCTACATCAGTTTTCACTATGTGGTAATTTATTCTCAATGCATACAATGTAGAGATGCCAGAGCCAATGTGGGCAGTGAAAGTGGCCATTGTAATAGTCGCAATGGTCATATATTCATGGTCATATATTCATGGTCATATATTCAGCAATTTCCTATTTTTCACATATGCACATTTTGTCTGCCGAAGTCTAGAGCTACTAGTTTCCAGACTAAACAATTTCTCTTACCTACCTGCATTTTCTTATTGGATTTCTTTTTACATTTTATCACTCAGTTCATTTTTATTATATTGTGCTTTTTCTCACTTCTACAGATGGCTATTTGTCTAAAATATTTACATTTGTTTATTCCTAACATACGTATATACAACTTGGAATGCTGCCCCCTCTTACAAAAGCCGCACCTGGAAGGTTAAAGCATAGAATCTTATGCTATCAGATCATCAGTAAATATGAAGCCAGCAAACAAAAGATTCATTGAGGCCTGCTATGTGAATGTTAGGAGTCCATGCACTTGGGCCATTTTCCACTTATTTTCCAAAGATATTATCATGGAGCTAGATCAGAAGTGGTGTAACAGGGACACAAACCAGCACCCACATGGAATGTCACATAGCATTCCATGTGGTAGCTATGCTTGCTGGATCATAATAGCAGCTCCCGTTTCAGTAACTTTGAGATGCATGAAATTTATTCCTTTTATATCACCAAAAACATTAAAACAAATTAAAAAATAATAAACTCCATTAATTGTTAGAACTCTAGGCTCCTTATTTTCAATGATTTAGCAATGGCCTTCAGAACAAACTATGCAGTGCTCTATGTAACTTTTAATTCCCAGTTTTTGTCACATTTGGCCTAAACATCTCTATTTTTAGTGGGATCATTGATAATATATATTAAAAATCTATCCAGCCGTTTCTCTCAAAGGGAATGTTTGGGTATGCAATGCTATAATACTTTAGTCAATCACTATGATAGTCCATTCAAAATTCCTATTTAGAAAGCAGAAAAGAGATTTGAGTGTGTATTGAGTCTTCTCTCTTCTCTTTTTGTAACCGCTCCTTGTTTGTGTGATCTTTTAGTCATAGAGCAGAAAAATTAAAACTGCATTTTCAAACATACGTTTAAGAAAGAATTGTTTATCTGTTTTAGATAAGGACGTTCAAATTATTACATCACACCACCTTTCATTTGCTCTCACTCCAACTTTTATGCTAACAATGGTGATATCTCAGCATTGTCAAAACCTATGGTTCTTCTCATCTGCTCTTTTTTTTTTTTTAAGTTTTACTAATTGTTTTTTGATACAATTTCATTAGCACGGGGGTCTCCTTCCCCACCTCCCCCAGGTTGCCTCACCTCCCATTAATTCTCCCCTCCAGTCTCACCATCATTGACTTGGTAGATAACTTTTCAGCATTTTTTCAATAGGTTGATTGATAATGTGAATACTTTGGATAATAATTATGTCAGTTTATTGCCACTAGTGCTTCATCATGCTAGTTATAAATCAGAGGCCTACAGAATTAAATCACTTAGCGTATAAAAGAAATGTTTAACATCTGAGGTCTTCAGATGGCTGAGTAGATGCCATGCTTTTGTGTAACAGCTTAATTAAATCACATTGTGTTTGTGTGGGTTTTTTTTTTCTGATAGTTTCATTAAAAGTCATTAAATTTTCATTTGTCACTTGCATGTTAGACTCATAGTAAGAGAAAAATCAATCATGTGTCACATTAGACCTCTGTTCTGAGGAAATTATTCTAGAAAACAATGTCAACTCAATTTTGTTTTCATAAATCATGTCATATATGTAAATATTTTGTTTTAATTTGCTTTTGTATATGCTAGGATATTTTAAAGGACATATTCTGTTTGGCTTATTGGCATTTGCAAGATTTATAAAGCAGCTTCTATTGTCTTCAAAAGAAGAATATACTTGCTACTTTCATCATGTAATTCACTTTTCGTCCTCTGCTGTAGTTTGTATTTTTACCCAAATTTAACCCTGATTAGGAGGTAGGGAGAAGGTAGGCGTTTAGTCAGAGAGTGCTTAGACGTTAGTCCGCTCAGATGTGACTAACATTAGATAAATGATGAAGTAAAATCCACAGAATTAGAAGCAGGTGATTTTATAAAAGCAGAGAGATCTGTAACTGGCATGTACAGAAAATCTGTGCCACGGCAGGTCTCTGGCAACAAGGCGAGATCCCCAGAGAAAGCCCTCAACCTGCCACATTCAGATATGAGCCAGAACAAGTCTTCTGTCTTTAGGAATTAGCTTGTTACAGATTTTCATCACAGTAATGAAAACGAGGCTAATTTTCCTCTTAATCATTCCAAATTTAACAATCAATCCACTCTCTTTGTGAAAGTATTTTTGTTCTCCAGTGGATTCCTGTTTAATAATTTTAGTTCTGGAACCATTACGGTGGCACAGCATCATAATCCTCTGCCCTGTGACGCTGGCACTTCAAATGGACAGTAATTCTTGTCCCAGCTGCTTCACTGCAAGTCTCACTGTCTCCTGATGACCTGTCAAGGCAGTGGGAGATGGCCTCAGTTCTTGGATATTTAAATCCACATGAGGGATCTGGAAGAAGCTCCTTGTTCCCAGCATGAACCAGGTCAGTTCTGGTCATTGCACAAAATAAAGCAGCAGATAGAAGATCTTCCCTCTCTTATCTCTCCTCTTTCTGTGAAATCTGTCGATAAATAAAAATAAATAAATCTTCAAGATAAATAAATACACAAATAAATGAATAAATGCATGTTGAGTTCCCGTATAAATAGCCATCTTACGTTCCTTTCTCAAAAGGACCCTCTGATATGGGATGAGGGTGTTAAGATGACTTGACCTATTGGGCTACAACAGTCTCCCTTATTTTGGAAACTATTGGAGAATCCAAATCCAAATCACAAATATGATATCACCAAACTGTCAGAGTGGCTGTTACTTCAATGAAAGAAAATAATAGATAGTGAGGACGTAGAGAAAGCATAATACATAATTTCATGGGAAGGTAAATGAGTGCAGTCAGTTTGTCAATTTCTGAAGAAATAATGAGAAATAGACATGCCATACAAAGCAGCAATCTCACTCCTAGTTACATAGTGACACTATATGAGCACATTGTGGAAAGGAAACACCTGCACCATGATGTTTATAGGACTGTGATTTGTAAAATAAAGAGAGAGCTCAAGGATTGTTTTCAAACCTTCTCCATTTTAAAGGAATGGGATGCCTAGGAAAAAAATCAAGTTAGCAAAGCAATGCAAAACAAGAAAAATTTTTAGATGTTGTATTAATTGATATTTCTGTGCTTCACATAAATATAGCAACTAAAACCATATATATATTTATCACTCAAATGTATTGTTGTGGCAAGAAAACAGGCAAAGTTTAGCTTTGGGGTCAATGCTAAAGCTGTAATTTCTGTGTGGCCTGGGACTGAATTTTGTGTACGTATTCCATGAGAGAATGATCTATTTTGAACATCACGTGCCTAGGAATGACTCGGTTACTCATGGGCTGTCACACAGAGGGCCTCAGCTCCTTGTTATTTTTCTACCAGGTGTTGTCCTTACCTTACTCTGAATGTGGTGGCAGATCTCATCAGTATTTGTAAAGGAACACTATGCAAAAGCTTTGACTAGCAAAATGAGTGTTTTAGTATTGCGATATAAAGGCTCTGTTCACAACTGTTTTAAAAGTAAGTCCTATACAATTTGATATCAGGTTTCACTGGTCCCTACTTCTTCCACTAAAATACATTTTAAGTAGTGTCTTTGATGCATTACAATTATTTCAAAGCTGGCAATTTAAAAACTGGATATTTTATCTATTTATTTATTTATTTATTGGTACGGGGAGGAGGAGGTGCAGGAGGTGAAGGAGAATTAGGGCATGGCCCCCAGGTTGTGTCCTAAAAAGCAAACATAGAATAATCATTTAAGAAAACTGGAAAAAATTCCCTTTTCATTGGGAATTTCGTAAGTGCCAAATTCTTGTATTAGAAAAATTAATTTAAGGACTTGGGATTACTAATTGGAATTGATACTACAGTTTCAATGATAGGTAAAGTAGAAACCAGAGGGATTTCTAGAAAAATTCCTACAAAGAGTAGCTTAGATAGCTGATGGTTGAAGAAAGTGTAAGGGGAAGATGGGGCTTATTTTATCATGAAAGATTTCATTACATATATAAGAACAGTTATATTAGTTATGACTTATTCTTGTAGTTCAACTAATGGTCAAATATTGAAAATGCTGCATAATATCATAGTCTCTACAAAAGACAAATTAAACATATACTGATGCATGAAAACTCTTTCATTAGACATTACAGGACTTCAGCTTCCATCATTTTCTGGTCATACATGACCATGAACAGTTATAAACAAAACTGCTCCAATTTTTAACTTGAATTTCTTCATAATTTTCTCCTTAAGTGTGACATGTCCCAAATTGTATGTGATGAGCTGGAAATGGACCCAGGGAAAAGTGATTTCAGAACACATTTCCTTCCTTCATACTTGTGTTTCTTTTCTACAAATTTCTGTATACCACAAATGGCTGAGGAATAATTAAAGAGATGGAAATAAAAGATTTTATTAATTCAGATTATTCTTTAGCTTATGAGAAGTACTCAAAAAGTTTGTGGAAAGTTCATGTTACAGAATCCTATATGTGGATTTAAAAATATTTTGTGCTGAAATAAAATCACTATAATTCCATTTTGGTCATCTTCCTTGTGGAGCATTTTCTTCCACCTGCCCTCTGATTTGCACCTTATACTTTCACTTGGATGCATTTTCACAGTCTTCAGAACTTCACACCCTGCTCAACTAGCACATTGTGGTACAATTTTCCTATGCCATTCCAGATTTCTGAAAGAATGTGTGAAAAACATCTTCCCTTTGCCAAACAAAAGTATTGTACTCTGGCAGCTGATTCTTTCAGGCAGGTATTTTCAAGACATTGTTTGTGTGCTTATTATTCAAGTCATTTTCTTCCGTGATGAAAGGATTCATGTACTTTAATTCCATCAAAGACTTTTGTGTGATGGTATCAATGTTGTAGCTTCTCATCTGCAGTCTCCTTTCCCTGTGCTTTTAATGTTTGTGGAGCTGGAAACTACGGTTCTAGTTGAGTTCCTTCAGAGGTGATTGAAATTTATTTCTAAAGGCCTTCTGGGAGCAAGATCAATCTGGGGACATCTTCAGGTTTTAACCTGAGGTTTATTCCACCTGTCTCCTAGGCTTGCACTTGGCTGATGTCTTATAAATTCTCACGTGGACTCATCTCTCATTTTCACCTAATGTTCTCCTCCAATTAGTAGGTTTCTTTATGTGTTCCAATGAGAAATTGTAGAGAAGAAAATATGAAATATTTGTCCTCTTTGATGTTACACTGTGATTCCATATGTAACATATATATATATATATCGATATAGATAGATGACAGTGAATTTAAATATGAGTATAATAATGAAGCAGGGGTTGCCATCCTGCTGTAATGGTCAACCTATTGTTTGGGATATGAGTATCCTGTGACAGAGTCAAGTTTGAATCAGGACTGACTCACTTCTCACACAGTTCGTTTTGTACTCAGGTCCCTGGTATCTATTCGGTAGCCCAGAATGGAGATCCTGGTTCGTTACGTAGCATCAGAATACAGCACAACTAAACTACTTGGGACCTTGTTCCCACATGGGAGAACAAAAAGAAGCTGCTGGCTCCTGGCTTCATTTGGCCCAGCACTGGCTATTGTGGCCATCTGGGAGGTGAACTAGCAGGTGGAGAACCCTCTTCCTCTCTGTGTCTCTACCTGCGTGCGTGTGTGTGTGTGTAACAGTCATTTTTAAGTAGATAAATATTTAAAATAATAATTAGTTTATGTAAGATGGTGAAAATTTTGAGTTAGATAAATAAAATGCAACTCATGTCCATAATAGATATAATAAATATCATAGACAGCACAATGTATTCATTATATATATATGATGATGATCCGTGATTAGCATTATATTCTAGTCTCTGTGTCATTCTTTATTCCCAGTTTTTTTTTTTTTCTGCAGCCACAGGGAATGCTTGCTTAGAGCTCCCTGGATATTTTCTCACTAGCTTTCATCTACATGCTTGCATTATTGAACTTGTCAGATTATTTTGTAAATTTGATTACATGTCTTCGCTTTTCTGAACTGTAAGTTCCTTGATGGCATGAAAAATGTCTTAATCATTTTCTCTTTTCTTGTAATACTTCATATGTAAAAAAAAAAGTTAATAATTAATGATTATTGGGGGTCAGTGTAATGGCTCAGCTGTCTAATCTTCTACCTGCAAGTGTCGGCATCCCCTATAGTCACTGGTTCATATCCAGGCTCATCCACTTCTGATCAAGCTTACGGTCTAGGAAAGCACCAGAGGATAGCCCAAATCCTTGGGATTCTTCATCCACATGGAAGACGTAGGAGGACCTCCTGGCTCCTTGCTTCAGATTGGCTCAGCTCCAGTCTTCATTGGCATTATGGAGGAGGAGCCAGAGGATGGAAGATCTATCCTTTCTTTTGTAGACATGCTTTTCCAATAAACATTATATACATATTTAAGAGAGTATTAACCCTAATTTTGAAAGTCCTTTAAAGTATAACTGATTGAAGATGGCACCAAAGAACATAAACTCCAAAATCAGTCTCTATTTCCTATATCTAAAGTACAAATCAGAAAGGTTTAACAATGCCAATTTTAAATTAGTATTCGATGCTTAAGGTTTGGTGTGCATGCTACACATAGCATTATAGCATTAAACTTAATGGGCATATGACAGAAAGCAAGGAAAATGTTCTTTGCCTTGCTCAAGGCACCACTTTCCCTTTGGCATAGTCACTTTATGTCATTGGGGCTTAGAGAACTGTCTTCCTTAGTGGGAACCTGAAGAAAAATCTTATTTCCCTCTACATAGTACGTTAGGTACAAACACATAGACTCTATCAAGGTTAACTTTCTTATCTTTTCTAATATGAATGGTATGGGCACAGGCCATGGGTCTTCCCTTTTGGCCGTAGGTATCTGGAGGCAATGTTTTGCTTCCAAAGTTTTCTGAGAGGTTACATCTGTATCGTTAGCTCAAGCTTTAATTGAACACTGATAACATCAATACCTACCTTCTCTGCTTCGAGATGCATACTGTAATTGAGGTAGCTGTCAGATTCTTTTCTCACATGGAGTCCAGGACTACTTCCAAGCCCATTCAAATTGGCAGAAGAATTTAGTTACTTGTAGCAGCATATATGAATTCCGTATTTTCTTAATGCGTTTCAGTTAAGCACCTCTGTTTTCCTTTCAGCATTATTACTTCACTATTTAAAAAAGCGTGTCCAATATTTTAAATTTTAGTTTGTTGTTTATTTGAAAATAAAGAATGACAGAGATCTTCCACCTGCTGGGTTACTCCTCAAATACTGTCTTCAATGACACACAATAGGAAAAAGCTTAAATTGCTGGTAGAGTCAAGATCTGAGCCCAGGCATCTGACATGGAATGCTGGTGATCCAACCTAAAAACTCAGTACTATTCTAAACATCTACTTCCTGGGCTCTTTATTCTTTGAACTTTTTCTTTTAAAGATTTACTTATTTTTATTGAAATTCAGCTTTACATATAGGAGACAGAAAGAAAGATCTTCCACTCACTGGTTCACTCCCTAAATGGTGCAAAGCTAGAACTAATTCAACCCAAAACCCACATGGGTTCAAGGTACCAAGGCTTTGGGCCATCCTTGACTGCTTTCCCAGACCAAAGTCAGGGAGTTGGATAGGAAGTGGAGCAGCCAGTACAAGAACTGGTCCCCATATGGGATCCTGAAATTTGCAAGGCAAAGATTAACCAATTGAATCATGACACTGGATCCTTTTTTCTTTTTGTAATGAAATGCTCTGGCTGTATTATCATTTCTTAGTATTAGTTATAGAAACTATTCTAACAATTACAAATTTTCTACTAAGTTATTGAAAAGAATGTGTAGCACCTCAGATTTTCAAAAAGATAATTAATGCCAACATTCTTCATGAAAAGCTAGAAATGGCCAGAAAAGGGCAAAACTAAAAATGGTTACAGTGAAATTTTGTTTCTAAGCTTGATATAAGTTGAAAACAACTTTAAGATTAATGGGAAGAAAAATAAAATTGAGAAATTGAAATAAGTTCTCATTAATACAACCCTCTAATTCAAATGAGGTACTATGGTGATACAAAATAAATTGGCTTTTGTTAAAAAAAAAGGAAGGATGCTGTCACATAACTTTGTGTATGTTTTTACCAGCATTTCTTCATGTTCTTTACCATTTGTATATCTGTAAATGAAAAAAAAAGATAAACATATAAAGCTAGGGAAAAAAAACCAACATTGAATTCTACCTTGAAGATAAAAGTATGGAATTAGATCTCTAAGTTTTTTTCAACTTATATCGTAAAAGCAACTAATGAAAAGAAAAAACAAAGCTTTGAATATTAATTGGTAAATCTGTTTCTTATCATTGCCTCAGTCTTCTGATGTTTATCTCCAGAAAGATCAAATAATTATTACAGAAGTTTTTGAATATTTTTGAATATCTACATAATATACTAGAAAACAGAATTAAAATATTTCCATTTTGTTGTCACAGACTGAACATGTTACTGAATGAAAAGTGTACTGCAAAAGAAATCAAAAGGGAAATCAAAATATTCCTGGAAACGAATGAATATGACACCAAACATATCAAACATCTAAGATCCAGCAAAACCAGAGCTGAGTGAAGTTTGGAGCCATTCATGCCTGCATGGGGAAATTAGAAAGGCTTCAAATAAAGACAGCACCTGATAGCTTTACTGCTGAATTCTACCAAACCCGTCAAGATCAAAAATGCAACTGGAAACCATTACGTTAAGTGAAATGAGCCATTCTCTGACAAATACTATATATTTTCTCTGATTTGTGGTGGCTAATATAGAAAACACAAAAAAGGGTAGAAATGAGATAGTCACTTTGGCATATGACTGTCATTTTTAGCCAGGGTTTATATTCCAGCAGAAAGATTGTTGTACATCTTTATACTTTTTACTTAATGAATATTATGATAAGTATTAAATAAGGCTGAGAAAAAAAGAGTAGATTAAAATAGCATCTATGCAAATACTGTTGAAGGGAGAAGAGGGAAAGATGTTATTGGGATAAGGTGGGGAAGAAGGGGAGTATGACAAGTATGATTTTCTTCCTGATTCTCTTCCTGAAACTGTACCTGTGAAATGTGTAACACTTTAGTTTAAAAATGAAAAAGACCAAAGCCAGCAAAAAGCAGAAGATGAATAGAAATTCAAAAGCAACAAAAGCTCTTGTAGTATTTCTCATTTCATGCATTTTTCATGGATTTTGAAGAAAGTATACTTGAAATCAAGAAATCAAAATAGATTTTTAAATGTATTTAAGAATTTGCAACTTCTCAGGTCACACAAAATACATGACAATTACTACAGCATAATTCATATTTCTCAGATCAATGCAGCATCAAAGAAAGAGAAGATTCAGTGTAGCTCTATTTGTCTGAGGTCAGCCATATTTTAATATGTTGTTTCCATTTCGTGTAATTGATAATTGGTAGCCCTCAGTTCCTCAATAGGCTTTCATTTCTTACACTGTCTAAATTAACTTCCTGCATGACTGCCTGCCTTCCCCAGAATTTGTGACCCATGAAGCAAAGATCAATGATGGATATGAAAATCAAAGTCTCTCCTCACTTAATCAAAATGTACGGTCAAATAGCAGTGTACATCAAGTAGAAAAAAAAAAGAAATTAAAAATGATGAAAGGATTCATGCCTACTGAAACAGATGGAGTAAACACAAAAGGATAAAACTCCCTTGGAAAACAATTTGGTAGCTTCTTGTAAGGCTAAATCTAAACTTTCCATACAAAAAAAAAAAATAGATATGTACACAGCTTAAATGATAACCAATTTTCACGTTGAAACCTCATTGCACACCCACATTATAGAGTCCTGATTCATAATCACCACCAGCAGAAAGTAATCTAAATATCCAAGTAGAAATGTATAAATATATCTTGTGTTGCTTATGGTGAAATATTACTTAATTTGAAAAGGAACAAAATACTTGTACAGATATCAATGTGGATAAATCTTCAATGCATTCAGCTCAGTAAAAGAACTGAGATCCCAAAGGCTACCCTATGATTACATTTATACAACATTCACAAGAGGTTCTAAGCAAAAATAAACAGACAAGCAAATAAACAAATAAACAAATAAATAAAATGAAAATTCTTCACTTTAACTAAAAATCTATTTCCAAAATGGCTAAAATAAATTATTGAAATTAATGCTAATGCCACAAAGTAAATTCTTATAAGCTAATTTTCTAAAGGTCAAATTTCTTACCAAGGCTTCAAAAAATGTGCCCTATAATTTTTATTTTCTTAGTGTAAACAGAAAAAATAAGAGGAAATAACTATAAAATAGTATTTCTTCATTCAATATCTTATTTATTAAATATTTGCTACTTCCCATAGATTCTTAGTACTATGAATAAAGAAAACAAATACATAAAATTCAAGGTTCCTATGGAACTTGTATTGTACTTGGAAAATCAGGAATTGCTGAAGGTTGCCTTATATCAGAGAGAGCAAATGATATTTGTCCTTTTGGAATTGACTTATTTCATTGATGGTCTCTAGTTGGGACCGTTTTGTTGCAAATGGTAAAATTTCACTCTTTTTAATGGCTGAGTGGTATTCCAAGGAGTGGATGTAGCATAGTTTCTTTATCCACTCCTCCTTTGATGGGCATCTGGATTGTTTCCATGTCTTAGATTGTGTTGTTGTGAATATACAACTACAGACCCCCTTATCATATGCAGATTTCATTTCTTTTGGGTATATTCCAAGAAGTGGGATAGCTGGGTCATACAACAGATCAATTTTTAGTTCTCTTAGCATATCCGTGCCTAATTTCATAGTGACTGTGTAAGCCTATGCCTCCACAAGAGAGAAGCAGATTATCTTTATTCACACATCTATGCCAACAGGTATTCTTAGTAGAGTTCTGAATATAGGCTAATATAACTGGATTTTGCTATTTGTAACCTGGAAAAGTAGTGGAGACTAAGTAATGTCCTTTGCTCCCTGCATCCACATGGGAGACCCAGAAGGAAGTTCCAAGCTCCTGTCTTTCTATCAGTTTAGCTCTGGCTCATGCAACCATTGGGGACTGAATCAGTGGGTGGAAGATCACTTTCTCTCCTTCTCTTTGTAAATTTTCTTTCCAAACAAAAAAAAATGTAAAATGATATCTAAGGAAGTTTTTGTTAATTTGGTTCTACTAACAGAGTATGCACTAACTAGAAAACTAATGCTATTCAAAAGTAGAACATAAGGTTCAATTATTAACACCACTGGATATCTTTTAAAAGTCAAAATATATAGTAACTAATACATTGAAAATGACTATTAAGACATTTAAAATAATAACTTATTAAATATATAAAATATGTTTATGTATATATGCATACATGCATATACTTGACAGTAGGAATTTGATTATATATATATATATGAGGGCAGTTAAAGGATTTGTGGTTAGGATAGGATAAGCAAAAGCATGAATGAATGGATAATGGATGTGAAATAAAATTGGAAAAGGGAAAAAAAGATTATTCACGTCACATGCATGGTATGCTCACACTGTATTTTTCTTAAGTGTAAATATGTGCATACAAAATTTAATTTAAAAATAGAAATGAATACCACATCTCCTCATTGTTCTAGAAAAATGGCCAATTAATCAGTAGCATGGAGATATACCCCCACATATTCATGGTTACCAAAATAGACCAAAGAAATGAATCACTAAAAGAATAAAGTGGCATTAGGGAAAACCAGATCTAGAACATAGGAGCTGGGAAATTACAAAGGCTGTTCTCTAGCTGTTATCTGGTGAATGTGTGTATGTCTACTGGCTTACTCAATATGCCTTAATGCTTTCCAATGTCTTCTTTCAAATGATTCATAATGCTCCTGAAAATTTGCGCTTTATTGTCATTTATTGTTACCAACATAAATTGATAAATTCATAAATCTCCAATTCAGTGTATATTTTCCAGAAAATATATTTTAGTGGTTTGACCATAGTCACATTGTATCATAGCACAAATCATTGTTTCCAGAAGGATCACTATTCTTCTGAATATCCTAACAAATACACTGACATTTTGTGAATTAGTGTTGGGAACGCAGAGATTTGGGCTGTATTTCAGCTATAATACATGAGAATCTGGGCTTTAAAAAAATGTCTCCTGGGTGAGGAATCACAGTGGTGAAAACTCTAACTGGGATGCCTTCTCCCATAGCAGAGTCCTGCATTGGAAGCAGCGAGACACAGTCAGTAAATCAGGTCCCTGCCACTCATGTGGGAGAAAGACTGAATTTCCAGTTTCTTGCTTTAACATGGCCGAGCCCAATCTGGGCAGTGAATTTGCAAATGGGCCTGCTCCTCTCCTTCTTCCCCCTCCTCCCTACTCCTCCGCTCTCCTTTCCTGTCCTCTCCTCCTATTTCTCCTCTTCTCTTCTTCCCCCTTCCCTTCCCTTCTCTTCTGTTTATATTTTCTCCCTTTGAAAAATAAATGAATACATAAAAATAAAATTTCATGAGACCCCTGCATAATGCACTTGCATATTGAAAGATCTGCAAGTTGTGAATTGTTTAATTGAAAAAAAATCAATATTGGCATATTGAATAAATTGAGCTTGGTCAATGAATAAACATGATACTGGTTGTGCGAACAGTCAAGCCCACTGAATTTTGATATAATTTATCACTATTTCATTTGTTTTCAATGCCATAATTTGTAAAACATTTATCACTATGATGCTACTAAGAATTACCTATGAATCTTAATTATACTTAATCTAAATTATTTATAATCCAAATATGATTGAAAAATACTGCACAAATAAAATTGATTTGTCAAGCAGAATTCTCTTTCCTGTATTAGTCACCAAAATTCTTTAATAACATTGTTATAAATGATTTCCAGTAAAGCTCTTCTAATGATTTCCAGGAGAGCTCTTGTGTTTTTCACATAATTCATATCTAAATGACTTTTGACTGGATGCCTAGAAAGCAATTTAGCAAACCATTTCACTTTTGAAGGAAGTAGTAAAGTTGTCCCATAGCTTTTGAAGGAAATAGTAAAGTTCTCTCATAGCTTTTGCTCTTGACACAGGAAAAAGACTGAGACAAATAGATTACTGCCAAATTCCATCACAGCTCCACTTAGGTGAAAAGGATTTCCAAGATTTCTAAGTCTGAAAAGGTAATTTCCAATTGTCTTTATGTGGTAGAGGAAAAATGTTCTCATTACTGCACCCTTAATGTACATAACAAGAATATCATATTAAATCACTTTTCAATTGAATTGTTACATATTCAGTGAACAATTTTAGCCAAGGAAACTATAGTTTAAAGATTCAAGAATGTAATCATTAAAGAAACAATTGCCATCACTTGTCCTTCAACTATTTTTCAAGTAATTTGAGGTACTTCCAAATATAATTCTAATTCATTCTAATTAAAACATAGGTTTATACTTTCCCTTATATCCTAAAATTTCCAATAACTTTAGTGTAAATATGAGACATTTTCTGGTCTGATTGATAATATGAATATTTAAATATTTTATTTATATCAAGGTCTTATATTTTTCTAGCATGAAATAAAGTAGAGAAGAAAGAGAAACATTCCCAATGAATCAGCTGATCCTTGTTATCCCTCATTCTCTGTGTAAAACTCCTATTGACCCCAAACCTTAGCATCTTTGACAAGCAGGGGCTTACAGGCTGATCCACAGACATATTTGACTGTGCCTGTACAAATGTGGTATTAGACAAAGCCCCAAGCTTCATAGAACCCTCTCCACAACAGTCAACAATTATTGAGCCAAACAAATAAATCAAGAAGGTTATTTTATTAAAGTTAAGTAAAATCCATACTTTCCTTATTGTTCAAGAACAGAAGGTCATGTGAAAACAAAATGACTGACCTAAATAAATTATATTTCTAAGCATATATGAGACATAATATAAATTTAATTTTTGTTGTTAGGACAAAAATACATATAGCTCAGCAATCTCCCGAGGTATCATATTAAATGGCAAACATTTTTATAGAACATGAAATACTACAATAAAAGAAGATTCATGGTATAGAAATTTATGGGGGTAGTGGTTAAGTCAGATGTTGCAATCCTTTATCAAAGTGCTGGTATGAGTCCATTTTCTATCCATTTAGGGAGGCACTGAAAGATGGCTGCCCAGTACTAGGGCTTCTGCAATCACCATGAGACACAAATATAGTGCCTGGTGGTTGGCTTTGACCTGATATAGTCCTAGGTATTATGCCATTTACAGAGCACAGCAGCAGACGGAAGATTCATTCTCCCCCTCTCTCACACCACACATCATATTATGGTACTAGGAGCAAAAAAAAATACATTTTATAGAAGCAAAAATGCATTTTATATATATTTATATACATATATATTATTCTTATATAAATCTAACATACATTAAATCTATACATATGCATACATATACATAAACTCTTCCAGGAGGGGGCTTTTAAATCATTTTAAGATTTATTTTTTATATTTAAAAGAGTTTCAGAGATAAGGAGAGAATGGGAGACAAAGAAAGAAAGCAAGAAATTCATCTGCTTTTACTCACCAGATGGCCACACAAGAGCTGCTTCTGCTCTAGACCAAAGCCAGGCGCCGGAAGATTCTGGATCTTCCAAGCACTTGATCCATACAGACACATTAATAAGGAACCAGGCTGAACGTGCAAAAGTGGGATGATAATGAGAACCTGGATGGGATACCAGTACTGCTTAACTCTCTGTGCGTAAAATCAACTCCAACTTTTAAAATTCTTTCACACGTTTCTTTTGATTATTGACATATGATGATTTATGCTTAAGCATACCCTTCAAGTTCTGTAGCATTATAAAATAGCTTCACCATCTCACAGAAAACTAAAGAATCACAGGGAAGGGGGCCCGGCGCGGTGGCGCAAGTGGTTAAAGTCCTCGTCTTGCACCCCCCCGGATCCCATATGGGCACCGGTTCTAATCCAGGCAGCCCTGCTTCCCATCCAGCTCCCTGCCTGTGGCCCGGGAAAGCAGTCGAGGATGGCCCAAAGCTTTGGGACCCTGCACCCGCGTGGGAGACCCGGAAGAGGCTCCTGGCTTCGGACCGGCATAGCATCGGCCATTGCGCTCACCATCGGATGGAAGATCTTCCTCTCTGTCTCTCCTCTGTGTATATCTGCCTTTCCAATAAAAGTAAAATAAATCTTAAAAAAAAAAAAATCACAGAGAAAAAAAAAAACTTCCACATTTTACAAATATTCAGTGCTTTAATGATATATAAGCTTCTTGTATCCTATTTTAATTTAGTATGTCTGTATATTTATAACACAGAAAGCAACTGATTTTCAAATAAGCTCATTGGGTTGATTACAATAAGCATAGTTGCGGTGATATTTTAATATTCATGCTTATTTTTACTCTCTTCAAACACTGAGATGGAAAAAGATGCTATCCATATTTTAAGAAAAAGAATCAAAGATTGAGCATCACTTTATTATTTATTCCTTTACTTTGAAAGGTAGAGAAAATGACATGACATGTGAATACATGTCACACACTCACAGAGCCGGAGTGTGCACACATATCTTTCCATTGATTAATTCCATAACTGCCCACATTAATCAAGACAGAATGAGGATGAAATCAGGAGGCTGGAACTAAATCCGAGCTCCATCACGAGTGTCAGAACTGATGTACTTGTGCTGTCACCTGCTGCCTTCCAAGGCACACATTAGCAAAACTGTGGGCATGAGCATGGTCCCAACTCCATCCTGTGTAAGATGCAAGGTGTCCCAGGGTGGGGCAGCTTTCACAACACCTGCCACAATTTACTGCCAAAGAAAGCAGTAACGCTTACTTGTGTTGTTTTAGTTCATTTCTGGTGTTTTTTTTCTTACATGAAAATATGTGTTTGATCATCTATTATTAACAATATAATTGGCTTTGGTCACAGATTTAAGAGGTCAAACAACTCTTACTAATTATTAGACAGCCTTTATTTATATTATTCATTTTCACTAAAACTCCAGTCTGATTCATTGGATCAAGAGTACCAATGTGGAAAATTAGAGGTTGGAGATAAATTTCCATCTTTCCATTAAAAAAGGTGAAATACATTGCATACCAATAAAAGGGAAGTTCCGTAAAGATGGCTATACAAATTTAACTGCAAATTACTTGAGAAAAACTGATAATTGATATGTATTAAATATATGAAGGAAGAAATAACCAAGAAATTTACTCATACTTACTATTTACTATTTATAGTCACCATAATAAACTGCTATTGTTGATATGATACCGATTTAGGACATATAGAAACAGACACAGGGAGTCTAATGATCTATCGTATGATCCTAACCTATACGCTAGAGTAAATCCCAAGTGACCCAAGTGCAAATTCAGAACTTTTCAACTGATTATATATCCCCTTTCTACAGACCCGGTAGAATTGGAAGTGTGGTAAAACATTTTGTTTTAAGCCTACGGGTTCTATTCTGAAATAATGTTTTATGCATTTGTAGACATTGAATATTTTTCATGTATTATATTAATAAATCTATTCTAAGACCATAGACTCTCATAAAATAAGAAGCCATATTATTTGCTATTTACATTGTAAATTTAAGAACTGAAACATTACTGCATATTGTTGTGTTTTAAATAACCCTTAAATGATGCAGAGTTCTCAGCAGAAAGTGGATTCTCTTTTAAGTTCCTTCTGACAGCACTGCACATTATTTATTCTGCTGCTCCTGCTGCATAATGTTCATACATCCTTGAGGCTTTCTTTTTAGTATGAGCCAAATGGGAACAATTGTGCTTTCCATCACATAATGAATCCCTAAGGTATTACATTAAGACTGAGTTTCCAAAACTTCTGCGGTGCTGTTACTGATGAGAAGGAAACATGTGAGCGTTAACTCCAGGTGAAGGGGCGCTGGTGTAAGCTACGCTTCTTAGCATGGCTGTCCTTCAGGAACAATGAATGGTGATTTGCATGCTTTCCTCTTTAATATTTGTACTGCACAGTAGACTTATATTAGTAATAATAGTAATTAACCTGTTTTTTGCCTTCATAGATTTTCATTTGAAATAATTCCCCCCCTCCAAAAAAAAATGTTGTAGGAACATATCGATGGTTGGTACAGCATTAAAGTTGTTACTGAGGTACCTTCATTCAAACTCAGATTGAACACCTGGCTTTAGTTCCTGCTACCAGCTTCAGATCCAGCTTCCTCCCAGCGCATACTCAAGAAAGCAAAAAGTGCCTTATGTCCTCAGGCCTGCCTTTCCCATGGAAGACCTGGACTCAGTTTCAAGTTCATCTGAGCCCCACATCCATGGGTAGTACTCACTGTTGGAATAAACAAGTAGATGAAAAGCAGCTGTCCCTTTTTAAGCTGTTCTAACATTCGAAGAAAAGGAAAGTATATTTAGAATATTTTTTATCTATCCAATTTTTTTCAAAAATTATGTAGCAACAATACTGCACATATAAAAAGTTTGTTGGTGACAGCATGGTGGCACAGCAAGTAAAGCCACTGCCTGCAATGCCAGTATCCCAATGATGATATGGGGTTGAGTCCTCCTGGTCTGCTTATGATCCAGCTCCCTGCTAATAGACATGGAAAATCAGGGGAAAATGGCCTACACACTTGCCACCCGCCTCTCCTGTGGGAGACCTGCAAGAAGCTCGTAGTTTCTGGCTGTCTATTCCCAGTTCTGCTTGTTAGGGCCATCTGGAGAGTAAGCAAGAGGAAGGAAGGTCTCTCCCTCTCAATGCAACTCTGTCTTTCAAAAAGAATTAAGTAAATAATAAACACATCCTATAAAGAGATTGTTACAAGCTTCATGAAAGTACTTAACTAGCATCTGAAACTGCAAAATGGGACCTTCTAGCATGTGTATTAAACTCTGAAGTACAAATGAAACATTTTACTCATCACTGATGGACAATAACACAGGAAAACTGAGTTACCAAGTCCCATTCGTAATACTGAAATTTACACAGGAAATCAGTCATGCATTTATTCATTTGTTCAAAAATGAGGACAAAATTCTCTAGAGATAATGCTTTGTCCACAAAAGGGACATTGGCAACCTTGTTCAAGCTAATAAGTGAAAATAAATGAGTCAATGGGATGATTTTTATTCACACAGAGTCTGACATAGGCTATACAAAAGATTTATCAGCCAATTACTTTTAAAATTTCAACTGTGATGGCAAAAACCTTCACATTTTAACATATCAATATATTGTAATGACATTGGTTTCATACTAAAATGCAAGCAAAAGAGGTGTTGTTATCCTACTAAAAAGGAGAGATAATTTGACATAATTTGACTAACAAAATCCAAATTCATCTGTTTTCCATCAAATTAGCTCTCCACCTTGACTTGGTCCTCTTTGAATCAACATGATCTCACGATTTCTGCACAACTGGACACTAAACCTATCTAGGTTATAACGCCATTAATAAATATCATCAGCATTTTGAACTTAGGTAAACCAACAAATGTACTTATTCTTTTGGAAACACAGATTTACACACTCTAACATGAAAAATGAAGAAAACAGAGATATCTCAAAGATTATTATGCAAAATTCCCCAAATGAATACCAGTTTTAACAGTGAAATTTTTCAAAGGTTACACGCCATTCTTATCTCTTCTGGTAAGGTCATTAATTCATTAACATATTTTTCCTTTAATTCACATAATCAGCTACTAATCCCTTCCATTGAGTATGTTAACCTGTGAATTCTATGTGGGCAACCACCATCATTTTAATTTCCTTTTTTTCTTAACCTGAAGTGCATTCTGAATGAGGTAAACAATTTTGAACTCATTGTTCAGCCACAATTCTTTTTATATTTGGATTATAGTTCTTAAAACAATTTGCCAAATGGATGTAAAATTTTATGCATTAATTCCAAATAAATAAGTTTATTTTTCTTATGCGGTATTTCTCGTTAGTATACATGTCTGCATCACGTATGTATCTATATGTAACACTATATATTTATGCATGCATACATTAAGAATGGTCAGTTCATACACACCTGACTGACTTAAAAATCTTTCACCTCAGAATTCTGTGTTCCTATTTTTGCTTCGCAGTTTTTGCAATAATTTTGGTTGCTTCTGTGTTTCACTTTATACCTGTCTGGACTCTGTGTGTTTCTGATGAAAGAGAATAAATATGTCAAGGAGGGAAAACTGAGGAAAATATGATTTTAGTATATGAATCTGCTACAGTGGGGGTGTATGTTATTTATTTTTTTATTGCTCTAGTTATTAGAGGCATCGAGTTAATATTAGCATCTCTCCCCTGAAACAGTCTGTGTCTTGCCATTCTTCGAACTGGAGCTCACTGTTACATAGGAATCCTGCTGGAATAGTGGTATAATACATAGGAAGATATAATCTCCATAGTTCTTATAACACTTTCATGAACACTTCCTACCACTTTCAACTTAATTTGTCAATTATGAGTATATACATTTACAGCTTCAATTTTTCCCTAAGATGATACTTACAAAAATAGTCACAAAACAACAGATGATCTTCCGTTCTACATATATAGAAACTTAGTCAAAACATTGTTGGTCAGCTGAAGATTTCTTTGTGTCATTGAAGATCAAGAATGCTGGAACACAAACATCCTAAAATCAAGGTTGGACAAGCATATGAAAATTAGCGTGTGAATGCTTGCAAATAAGTATTTTAAGAAGAAAGATGTTTGTGATAGCACAAAATTATTATTTACTTTTTGATTGGTTTTAGAATAAAATCGGTGATGAAAGTGTTACTGCAGTTATAATAATTCATGAAAAATAAATAAATTCTTCCTACTAATGTTTTTTTTTTTGCATGAAGTGTATACTCAACCTGTCTCATGCCAAGAAATGAGTAATCGACTTCAGCTGTGTTTCTCCCAAAGCAGTCATTCCCCATCATTTACTCACCTTATCTTCCTACACAATGTCAGCTCTCCAGTCAACCTGGATGACTGTTCTAACGTCCCTTGTCATTGTAATATTTCTCAGCACCACGTTATCAAAAATAATTCCTACAAACAAATTTGGCATATTAAAATTCAAGGCTCCCATATTCTAACAGGTAACTAAAAGTGATTTTAAGAGAAAGTTAATTCTGCTTCATTATAATTGTAATAACTGATTTACCTGAGTGCTTTTTTTTTTCTTACACTATATTTTGTGAAGATCAATTGAGTAGACTTGATTTTAGAATTTTCTTGCAAGGTTTTCCTAGGGGAAATGCATTGCTTAGTTTACAATGACTTTCACACTTAAGCTATTTAACTCAGTTTTTATTCTCTAATCTTCAAAGAGCCAAGCATGCCGTGTAGCCTGCCACTGTGCTCACTGCTGCACACATAATCTCCCTCCTGGTTTTATTTATTATTCAAACTTTGCTTAAATATCAGTGGAACTAACTTATATTTTCCAACTTTCTCCTTCACATATATTCCTATAAAAGAATTTACTATGTTTTTGATCTATGTTCTTATCTGTCTCCTTAAGTCAGTCAGTATCAACTATTTCTGTTAATTACATTCCCTCATGAGTAACCCCATAACTGCCATGTAAGAAGTACCACATAGAAATGTATCAGTTGTCAATTTAATCTTTGAAAGCATTTTAAAAGAACCTTAAAATACTCTTTCAAGTCATGGCTTAATTTTCTTATTTTAACAATTGTCTTATTTGAGGCCTGGCAGAGAAGCCTAGTGGTTAAAATCCTCAATTGTGTCCCGGATGCTCCACTTACATCCAGTCTCCTGTTTATGATCTGAAAACACAGTAGATGATGGCCTAAAGCCCTGGGACCCTGCACACCCACACACACAATGGGAAACCAGGAAGAAGCTTCTAGCTCCTGGCTTCAGATTGGCTCAGCTCCAGCCAGCTGTTTTAGCTGCTTGGGGAGTGAGCTAGCTGACGGAGGATTTTTCTCTCTCTCTCTCTCTCTCTCTCTCTCTCTCTCTCTCTCCCTCTCTCTCTCTGTCTCTTTGTATATCTGCCTTTCCAATTAAAAAAAATACTTTAAAATAATATTTATTTTTATTTATATAAAAAGTAGAGACACAGAAATCTTCAATCTGTTGGTTAACTCCCCAAATACTTTGTAATATTTTGAGCTGGCCAGAATGAAGCCTGAAGCTTCTACTCAGTCTGGGTTTCCAACATGCATGACTGGGACCCATGTTACTGAACCACCATTTGTTTTTTTTTCAGAATGCACACGGACAAGAAGCTAAATCAAACACAGAGGTAGGAGTTAAACCAAACACTGAAATGAGGCACAGTTGATCTACAGAAAGTTTGTCATCTCACAATACCCTTGCTCATATTCTTTTGATATCAGAATCTATTTTTATTTATTTTAAGAATATTTGAATTTCAGTTAGAACGACATAAATTAGCAATATTACACTGACTTTTTCTGACATTTTAAATTTTTGAATATTTTTAACTATATTTTAAAGCATGTGTTTATGTATATACTTCATTAGGTAATGTTGGGGCTTCTGTTTTCAAGAAGAAAATTGTCATAAATTTTCACTGCATTGGAAAATGTTTCATAAGTGGTATCCTTTGAGTATCTGAAATATATGAGTCATGAAAACCGATTTTTACAGTTTTGCAGAAGCAGCAATTCTTAATAATGATGGAGTTGGAGGTCTTGATGCAGAGCTCATTTGCTTACTTTCCTAATGACCTTTTTTGTTTTTTTAATCATTGGTCCCTCTATAATGGATAGGTCTCATTAAGAAGAACTAGGATAACCTATTTTCAGAATGTGTTTGAGAGAAAAACATTAGTAGGTATATATTCCTCACTTTTGGAGCTGTTGTGACGATACTTTCAACAGTGAAACCTCTAGGAAGGTCCACTGTCAGACACCAAGATTGTGTACATGAAGATAGTCATGCTGTCAAAGCCTGGAAACGTGGCAGATTCGTATCAAGCATTTCCTAGAATCCATAAAAATCAGATAATTAGGAAGGGACCTATGAATAAAAATTTGGCATGGTTCAACTGCTCAATATGCTATTGACACTTTTATTCTAATAGCTGCTGTTGCAAATGCACAGGTTTTTAAAACTGCATTGAAAATGTGTTATTTTAAACTTACAATATATTAACAAGACTTTCCTATTACGATAGTTCCACAATGATGAGAAATATCTTTCCTTGAATAGCACATTTTTATGCTCAAAAACACAGTCATTCTCAGATCATTTTATTTACACTCTATTTTTTTATCCCCAAAGTCATAATGGCAAATATAAACTTGCGTTTCTTCATTCCATAACACACACCTCATACTCATAATTGCTAGTAATATTTTGAAGGTCCATCCCCATGAGTTGGTTTTGGGCTTGAGGTAAATATAAAAGTTTCCCTTTCCCTGAACTAGTGAAAAAGAGAGGAAAAAGAGGGAAAGAGTGGAGGGAGAGAGGGACAGAAGGTCGCAGGGAGAGTGGAACAGGTGGAGAAGAAGGGAGGGTGCACACACAGAGAAACCGTTCCTTTGTTAATCTTAACCTTAATTGCTAAACTCAAATTGCTTGCATACTCATTACACAGAATGCCAAGAGTGCTTAAATAAAGGATGCTGAATCATAACTAATTTGAGAAAAGCAAGAGTAGTTTGGGGACATTACCCACCTTCGTGTTACATGCACTTCCGGGTTCCTCGAGTTTGTGAGATACACTCTCTCCTAATCACTCATTTTATTAACAAAAATAGGAACACTGGTACATAATTATTAAGACTACATTCTATTTCTTAGCTTGGAGATTAAAAGTAGTGAAATAAATTTCTAGAAGGTAAATACTAACAGAAGAAACTAATTGACATTAGTTGGCTAGCTGTTAATTCTCATATATTGTGCTTTGTGTTATTGCATGCCATGCTACCATGCCCTCTTAAAGACATCAAGACAAACTTCACAATTTGTAACTTTGTCACAAAGTCACAGCATCACAAAATTTAGTCAAAACAAAGAGTAAGTGAAGGGCAACTTTTAAGAGTATTTTATTTATTTTGTTCTATTAAAGTATAGAGAAACAACATGATTTTTGTGTGTTTGCTAATGATTGCATTTTTTAGCTAATGGTATATTAAGGCTGGAATTGTAAAATGAAGTGTCAGTATGCTAATGAAGGAAGAGAAAGAAAGAAAGAAAGAGAGAAAGAGAGAAAGAAAGAAAGAAAGAAAGGAAGGAAGGAAGGAAGAAAGAAAGAAAGAGAGAAAGAGAGAAAGAAAGAAAGAAAGAGAGAAAGAGAGAAAGAGAGAAAGAAAAGAAGGAAAGAAAGAAAGAGAAAAGAAAGAAAGAAAGAAAGAAAGAAAGAAAGAAAGAAAGAAAGAAAGAAAGAAAGAAAGAAAGAAAGAAAGAAAGAGAGAAAGAGAGGAAGGGAGGAAGGGAGGAAGGAAGGAAGAAAGGAAGGAAGGAAGGAGGAGAGTTGGGGCAGGAAGCAGAGGTAAGATAGTGTAGTAGGGAACACTGTATTATGTATTATGATATACATGAAATTTGTTCACCCTATATAAATAAAATAATTCAATATTTTAAACCTATGTATTTCTTTCAATTATTTGCAAGTCATGGTGACAGAGAGACAGGGAAAGGGACGGAAAGGTCAAGCACATTCCTGCTCACTGTCTGCCACATGGATGGACGCACTCTAGTGGTGAGCTGGTGACTCCTCTTGAGGGTTCATTGTTCATAAATCCAGAATACCTGATCTTGGGTTACATTTTATGTTTTCCTAATAGCACTAATCTCTGAAGACACCATAGTGTCAGTCTTCTCCAAACAGTCTCACTCTCATCTGTATTCACTGCTTTGCTAATTCATCTTGTACTCTCTGTTTATAACTGCCTCAGAAGTCAATTTATTTTCTCATCTTCATGATTGTTCTTCCTACTCCCAATTTGTCTTATCCATTTCCCCCACATATTCTATAATTTTGTACTATAGTATGCTTATAAATGTTTTGCAACTCATTTAAAATGTTGTTTCAAACATTCTTGCAGCAGTTACACTTTGTGACAAATCACTTGTATGTTGCATGTTTATTTTCTGAATGCACATTTCATGAACCCACCATTTTAGTCAAATGAATATATTAACTTTGGTCATAAACATGCCTGCACATTTTTCCTGTCATCCAACACCAAGAATGTCCTCCAAAGTAGGAAAACTTTGTTAATCTTAGTATTATTCTCTTCTCTCCTGTTCTGTTTAATCATAATTCTCTAAATATTTTCCTGAATAATGTGATCCCCAGTTACCCTTAATTTTATGCCTTATATTTAAACACCACCTAACATTTTCATTTAGCCCTATTAGTTTTTTCTATATCTCGATGATTTCTTTGTTCATATACAGAATAAAAATGTTACATAAATAAATATGTAGTAGTATGTGGGAACAGTTAGATGACCATTCATATTTGTATTGGAGATAATAAATATTTATCTTTTTTCCAATTAGATTACATATTATATTTAACTGAACAAATGGTTTCTCAGATTTTAAACATAATAATAGAATGTATAAAATACTGAATATAAAGCAATTTATATCCTTTAATTAGGACTGATTTCTAAGTGTAAATCCTCATAACGGAAATGCTGATGAAACGAATGATTAATAAATCAATGTTTACCTTGCTCTAGCATACATAATAGATTTATCACACCAGAAATATGTCAGTGTTTTGAAAATTAGTGAGCAAATGGAATTAACACATGTATATTTTCATAAAAAATATTTTGGAAAGCATACACAACATACATAATCAAATAGTTATTCTAAGTGCTTATATAAAAATTATCCATGAATTTTATAAGGCTTTCATCAAAAAAAACCTTAATTTTTCGCATACTTTTTGAAGTAACCTGGTATTTTTCAAATTTCCTTTCTTTACAATTTGAACCTTAATTAAATATGTTTTATGTTATATGATACTATCTTGGAAGGTAAAGACTTCTGACATAAAACTTCTTATTCAAATATTTTAACAATATCATTCAATTTTTGTTCTTGCTGGCATTGCATCTGACACACTTATTTATTATCACCTTTTCTCTCTTTATGTAAGTGATGTACCAGTTTTACATGGTGTCTTCAAAGCTTCTTTTAGTTTTAAAGTATATAGAGAGCTGAAATTATTTTAGTTTCCATTTATATATGTATATGTGTATATATATATATACATGTATGTATGTTTGTATGCCATTTGTCTGTCATGGAAATTTTGTGTTATATATGTATGTATCTTATGAGAATTCATTACTGCTTCAAAAGATTACATTTCTGCTCCTATGCAGGTTAGTGTGTGTGATTTATACGTATATAATATATATGCATATATACATATATGTATATAATGCATATGCATATATACATATGGAGACAGTAAAACATAGGTGTTTATATGATATTATTGAGAAACCTTGTCATTACAAGATTATGACAACTCACATCAATAATATACCCTTATTTTCCCATTGTTTGATCTTTGCTGTGCTTACATGTCATATATACATATATATACATGTATGTATAAATGCCTACATGTATATATTTAATAATGTCTGCCTATGAATAGGATATGGTAAAATGTTAAAGATATTTAAATGGGCTTGTGTTCATTGAACTCTATGTTTTGTATATTATTTGAAGGACTGAAGAAGATAAATGACAAGAAAAATCACAGCTTTTCAATTTTTTGCTCAAGCATATCATCTTTTCCATTATCTCTTGGAATTTTAATAACATAAACTGTAGTTTGACCACTGCTCCTTTTTGTTTTGTAAGTAATTTTGAATCCTTTACTTCAAGCTATTTTCATGTTTCACTAATGCTTTCCTCAGCTGTGCCACATCTCAGGCTATTGAAGGATTTAACTTTGATGTAATTTTTCTAGCACTGTAATTCAACCTTTTCTTTTTTTCTTTTTCTTTAATATTCTTATTGTTATTGGAAAGGTAGATTTAGAGAGAACCAGAGACAGAGAAAAAGATCTTCCATCTGCTGGTTCACTTCCCAAGTGGCAGCAACAGCTGGAGCTGAGGCAATCTCAAGGCAGGAGCCAGGAGCATGTCTCCCATGTGGGTGCAGGGTCCCAAGGCCTTGGATCATTCTTTATTACATTCCCAGGCCATAAGCAGGGAGCTGGGTGGGAAGTGGAACAGTGCACACATAAACTCGCATCCAAATGGGATCTTGTTGGCACTTGCAAGATGAGGATTTTGGCCTTTGAACCAATTGTGCTTGGCCCTAATTCAACCTCTTTTTTATACATTACAACTTGGTAGAAACTCATTTACTCTTCAGTGAGGTATCATTCTTTTTTTCTGTTCTGTTCCTTAACAGTTAAATTATAATGATTTTAATGTTTGTGTTCAACAATTCTGGACTCTATGTAATATTTGGTTTGGCACTGTCTCCTTAAAATCAAAACAATTTTATGCATTTTTTGCAGGCTTCATAATTGTTTGTTTGACATGCAACCCATGAATTTCATGAGAGGCTGAACAAAACAATACTTTCTTTCAGAAATTGAAACAAGTCACTGTAGGCTGTTACTGTGGGGAATGGGTGTAGTCAACACAGATTTGTGCTAACTTTGCATTTTATTTGCTAGTATTATTGCTCTGGCTACCAAGCATGCGTTGGGAGCTTATAATTCATCCAGTGGTGCCACATGCTTTGATGAGCTAGTAGAAGTAGGCCTATGTTATGTTTAATTCTCATTCAATGAATATATAAAAATTAAATTATTGTTCATTTAAACACTGGAAATAGGCAAAAATTATATAGGATAGTATCACCAATCTGAATAACACTTTCAAAAATATGGTAAATAGGGGACAGCATTTTGGCACAGTGGGTAAGTTAACTGTAATGCCTTTTTCCCATATCTAACAGTGAATTTGAGTCCTGGCTGTTTACAGTTAAGTTTCTTGTTAATGCACCCAGAAACTCAGTGGATGATGGCCCAGTTACATATGCTCCCACACCCAGGTGGGAGCTCTATCCTGGATTTCTATAAACTGGCTTTGAAATGTCAATCACAGGCTATTGTAGCCATTTGGGCAGTAAGCCACTAAATAAAAGATCTCTCTCCCATACATTTTCTCACTATGTCTTACTTTATTGCTCTTTCTCATCACTCCCTCTTTTATCTTTTTCCCTTGCCCTGCCTTTAACACAAATAAATTTATTAATTTTTATTAATACCATAGAACATTGTGATAAGTTGATTTCATGGTAGGTGTGCATGTTAGTTTAATATTAGCAAATCTATTATATAATTATACTGTGTTAAAATATTAAATTAAAATACCATTTAATCTTTTCATTAAAATCAGAAAGTACATTCAACAAAATGCAATGCTGATTAATAACAAAAGCTCTTAATAAACCTAAAGTACCAGAGAACTTCTCTTTACTGAATTATGGATGTGCACTGCAAACCTAGTGTAATTATCATATTTAATGCCAGCAAGTCAGAAACATTCTGTTTAAACATCAGCAGCAAAGGAATATATCCAAATTTTGGCCATTTCGTTCTTTACTGAGTTGGGATTCCAAACAATGCAATGCAACATTACAATGCAACCCAATCAGAAGAATTGAGAAGAGGGAAGCATGCAACCCATAGTCTATTGAAGAGGCAATTATCTTCCAAGAATAACCAATATTTGTAGAATAATCCCAAATCACCTGGGACATTAAATTTCTCTCACACTTTTTTTTTTTTTTTTGGTTTCTAATCACAGAGAGAAATGAGTTTCTAAAGATTAAAGGATTAAAAATAAAAGGTAAAGTTTTAAAATATCAGGAAAAGAATGGTGTAGAATATAATTACAGAGTTTGAGTCAGAAGTGTTTAAATAAGATTTAAATTTTACTTGATAAATAAAACATGAAACCCATGTTAAAATATCCAAAGCAAATACATCTATTGTGTTTAGTAAAAAGTAATATTTAATGAATAAATCCTAAATAATGTTTAAACATTAATAAAATAAATATTTTGACGGGAAACAAACAGAAAAACTTGCACCAAAAAAAAGAAAATTTCATTTAGATTCTTGAGCTGGTGCCTCAGGCTCAAGGACCAGAAGGTGGAGCTTGTAGTAAACCAGGAGATTGCACTGGTTTGGGCAGGCAAAAACCTGGAGACTCATTTGCATGCACCTGATTTTCCCCAGCTGTTTGATCCCACTGGGGTAAAAAAATGGGAGGGGAGAGCCTGAGGCTAGCATGCTGGCCTAGTGGGCTGATTGACTAGGTTTGGGGAACTTAGAATGAGCCTGAATCGTGGGAAGGTGGAGGGGTAAGAGCCAAGGTCAGCACACATTCCAGAATCTTGGGACCCTGGTAGACCAGGAGAAATACAGCTTAGGTCACATATTCTAGCACCTGGAAGACTGGACTCCAGAAGGCTGGCCTGGGGAACCCAGATGCTCCCAGGTCCAAGAACTGTGGATTAATCTGGGAAAAGTGCAAGGAACTGTGAGTGAGGAAGGACCACAGAGGGTGTTGACTGCAGATGAGGAATGATTTCTGAGGGATTCTGAATGAAAAGGCCACTGTACTTGCATGTAAGTGAGGGAGGGTCAGACCAGGCGGTTTGGAGGGGAGAGGTCAGTGGACCTTTACAGGACATATTGATGCACCATTCCATTTGGGAGACCTGAGCTGGGGTAGTTAGCATAGAACATAGTCTACTGTCACTCACTTGTGTATAGTAAAGCTAGGGCTTCAGGCCTCCATAGCAAGGCTAGATCACAGTACCCATTAGTGAGAATCAGAACAGGGCACAGGTAATGCTAAGGTAGCCCATGACACTCACAAGAGAACAAGGTCTGGGAGCAGATTCTGTGGGAGATATGTGTGACGACACCTGTGAAACTACAATTTCCACTGGTTACCTTAAGAGGGTGGGCTAAGCTAGGTATAACATGGAACCCTTCAACACTCATGGCTGTTGGGGTTAGGAACAGGCTGCGCAGGTCTGGGCTGCAGAACCCACAGGTGCACCCAAGAATAGGATGTGGGGAAAACCAGGCCACAGCATCCACAAGCTCATATAAAGGCTGGAACAGAAAGGGAAGACTATGCCAGGTAAGGACCTAGCACAATGACACATATGAGGCAGTGCCTGGCCTACCTTAGCTAACTGGCATGTGCAGGAGCAAGCTGGAATGCAGGGCACGCTGGGCTAGGCTATTAGCCTACAGCTTTGAATGAGTCAAGGATGGGAGCCGAATTGAGCAGGGCTAGGCTGCAGCATCCTCCAAGAATTAGGACTGGGGGCACGCCGGAAGAGGTCAGGCCACATCCAAGGGGTGAGGAACAGGTGTGGCTGGACTGTAGCATCCAACAGTAAGAACCATATTGGGGGTGAACTCTTTGGGCAAAAGCACTGTTCTGCCAGGTCAGGAGGTTGATTAAGTTGGGCTGGGCCAAAGACTATTGATGTGCATAAGAACTCCCACAGGGAGGAGGACTGATAGAGGAAGTTGGAGAACTCATTTGTCAAGATACTTTCCCTGCAGACAAGCTAGGAACCAACACACGGAGTATCCCAGTCCAGTTCAAATTGCAGTACTCACTGGCATACATATGGTTCAGGTCTATGAGTTGGCCAGGCTTGGCCAGTTTGTAAAGCCCAAGATCTGAAAACTAGGACAGAGTATAGGACAGGATAGGTTGGGCTGGCCACAATACCATCCAGTTCACATTAGGGCCAGGATTGAGACTGGCTGGGGTAAACTAGCCCACAGGCTAGCCTCCAGAGAATTCAATGCAGAAAAGCAGAAGTTGAAATTTCACAGAAGGGGCAAAGACTATCACCTGTAGAGCATACACCAAGTGTAGTGGCTAAAGTCCTCACCTTGACCATGCCAGGATCCCGTATGGGTGCTGGTTCTAATCCCGGAAGCTCCACTTCTCATCCAGTTCCCTGTTTGTGGCCTGGGAAAGCAGTTGAGGATGGCCCAAAGCCTTGGGACCCTGCACCCATGCCAGAAACCTGGAGGAAGATCCTGGCTCCTGGCTTCAAATTGGTGCAGCACCAGCCATTGAGCTCACTTGAGCAGTGAATCATCCAATAGAAGATATTTCTCTCTGTCTCTCCTCCTCTCTCTCTCTCTCTCTCTTCCTCTCTCTCTCTCTCTCTCTATATATATGTATATGACTTTTTAATAAAAATAAATAAATCTTAAAAAAAGAAGGATTTCCATTATCACAAGTGGATAACATTATCTGTAAAATATATTTAAAACTGTACAAAAACAGACTGCACCTAGAGAAACACAGGAAATATAATGATATTAGATGAAAAAGGAATTAGCCAGAGAAGATTAAGTAAGATAAGGAATTCATTTTGCAAGGTCATATTTGTTTTAAATTTCTTATATTTACTGTAAAAATATACAGTATTATAATTTTTTTAAAATAAATTCAATGTCATGTGTTACCATGACATTATGAATGATGTATTCATAAGTAATTCTGAAATTCAATTTTTGAGGAAATAACGCATTCATAACAATTATTTTTTCAATCAAGAGGCAAAGGCATAGGGGATAGGAGAGATGGAAGGGGGAGGGAAAGGGGAAGGAGATAGGAAGGGGGAGATAGAAAGGGAGAAAGAGAGAGCGAGAGATCCTATTAATTCACTGCCTACCACCTGCCATGACCAAGGACTGGAAATCAGTCAAAAGTTCCCATGTTTTTGGCAGGAATCTGATTATTTGAA
This sequence comes from Ochotona curzoniae, assembly GCF_017591425.1. Lineage (NCBI taxonomy): Eukaryota > Metazoa > Chordata > Mammalia > Lagomorpha > Ochotonidae > Ochotona > Ochotona curzoniae. The sequence goes on from NW_024466502.1 coordinate 16,521,280, forward strand.
TCATAATCTAATGCCTCTTGGGGTCTGCATTAGCAGGAATTATGATCAGGATCAAGGAAACAAATTCAAGCATTGTGATATTGATTGTGGCTTTACTAACTGCGATCAAATGTCCATGCTTAAAAAAGAATTTGGGATGAGCTTTCCTGATAGCCCTGTAGTCTACATTTCTAAGCAGATGCTTCTTTTGTTGATGTTATAAGCTCCCAAAAGATCAGTCAACATGAATAAAGAACAGAAACAATCTGGAAATTTGGAATATAAGCATGTGGGAAAATGATTCTTTTATTATTTTAGGACCTAAGTTTTCAGTTTTAATGAATGCAGTGGTAAAAATATTATCATGCAGAAAGCAAATAAAGGCGATAATACCTTCATTGAATTCCTAATTCCAGGAAAACATTCATTTGCTGTACTTGAACATCTGAAATTCAAATGCCTTTTTCTTATCATGGATTTTCAAGTGCTTAAGATATATGAGAGCGCTACAAAGTTTTTACAGAAAATAAGTGTTATTGTGTAATTTCAGTTTTCAATAAGCTACTTGACATATCCTCTTAATGAAAGCAGAAACCATACAGAGCATAAAAACAGATACAATAAACTTGTTGTTTTAGGATTTGTAAAAATAAAAGAAGTCAATTTTTATCCTTTTTAAATGCTTTCCTGACTCAAAGATATGGTGATATATACAAGAGATAGAATTTTCTAAATAATTTCAACCGGATTCATACTTTTGCAAATGTGACTTGGGGAGTAGGATCCTATGTTGTGGAGAAACAGTTAAAAGCATCATCTGAGATGCTTTCTGTCCTGGCTGCTCTACTTCCTGTCCAGTTCTATGCTATTGATGTGGGCATTGGAGTGGAAGATGCCCAAGGTATCTGAGCATGCCATCTCGAATTTGTACTTTCCCACCCCTTGCCTCTGTGGTCATTGCAGTCGTCATTGGTGAAGTGAAACAATGGAAGCAAGAATGGAAGGAAGAAGATTCTCACTCTCGGTAATTCTTTCAAATAAAACATATATTGGTAAAAAAAAAAAAAAAAATTGGGGGGGGGGGAGAATCTTGGCGGAGATCCTGAAAAGGAAGTCAGGAATATGCTTCTGAGTCAAAATTATCCTCCATACAGAGCTACTGGCTTTTAGTTTGCTTTCCATATCTGGCAAACAAATAAGAGTATATCTGAAGAAGTCACAGGTCATTAGTTGTATTTGTAGATCATAGAGCACTTTTGAGTAAGAAAAGGATAGCATGTTTCTTGATTTAGCACAGGAGGAGTATGTATTTCTCTGCAAGTCTCACGTCCATTGGAAAAGAACTGGCTGGAATAGCAATGGAGCACACATTACAAGGTAAGGTAACACAGCAGTGTGGAAGGTGTTTTGGTGTGAATATTTCATTTTACGGTAAATTCTCTGCTAGACTTTTTTTTTTTAAGTCATCAGTTTATAAAGAAATAGCTTGGAAAATAATGCCCTTAATCCTTAACGAGTTAAAGCCATTTCGAACAGAAGAAATGCATCAGAAAGATTTGATTTCCATATTTGTACAATGAAAAATCTTTTTTGTAAATGTGCGCTCTGCAGTGGAAACTCATCAGTGTAATTATTCTGCATAGATAATATGCAGTTTGAAAACACAAGGTCTTTGATCCCTAACCTTTTGCATCTCTCCTACAACTTCTGCACCTTTTTAGTTTATTAACATTTCATTTCCCTCTTTAATTTTTTTCTTAATTTAGCTTCAGTAGGCAAATCTAACAGAAAATATATGCATGAAAATTCAAAGAGCAATGTTTTGTAAATAATCAGAAATTTCTGATTAGGGAAGTATGATTTTCAATTAATAGAATTAAGCTTGCAGTTTGCATTTATTACAACAACCTTAAGGGGTTTGCCAGATATCTTGATATAATTCAGTTTAATCTGAGAGTTCTAAAGAAAGCAGACTTCATCGCATAATCTTTCTGTAACAGATAACATAAAATGATCTTTGTAAAACACACTAGCCAGTGCAACCTTGATATTTCCCTTACCTTTGCATCTTAGACAATCTCTTCTCTGGCCCTATAGTTTTCTCATCATGTTGGTTTTGGAGCCAGGGGTTCCAATACTAAAGGTGATTCTTTCATAGTTTCTTGGAATATTTACTTCAGAAAACTTGTAATTGCTAATTTTTACTCTGTTCCTTTGCGATATAAATCTTTTTACAAAGCTGTTAATAGTTTTATCCCTTCATGATTCTATTTTTTATGAGCTTGGTAATGAGGATGGCATCTTCATGCCAGGCTGGGGGAGACTCATGAATGTTATATCTCCATGTTAAAAACTACATTAAGTCATGTGAAAAAAAAGGGAGGGTTCTGTTTTGTTTTGTTTTTCGGAGTAATTGCCAAACAGGGACAGACCCAGCTTCTTAGATCTCTGCAGGTTTTGTTTTAGAGGAGTTTAGTTCACACTGAGTGTTTATCTCTTTTCCCTGTTGCAAAAGTCTTGACTGAACTCTTTTTTACTTTGGCTAGCAAAACAAAACAAAACACAAACACAAAACTCCCCAACTTGCCTTGATAATATCTGTAAATTATATGCTTTGCTTAGGTAATTTTTTGCTTGATTTGTCATTCTTTATTTTTCTTCTTTTAATTATTATTTTTAAAAGATTTATTTATTTATATTGCAAAGTCAGATATACGGAGAGGAGAAGAGACAGAGAGGAAGATCTTCTGTCTGATGATTCATTCCCCAAGTGAGTGCAATGGCTGGTGCTGCGCCAATCCGAAGCCAGGAGCCAGGAACCTCCTCCAGGTCTCTCATGCAGGAGCAGGTTCCCAAGGCTTTGGGCCATCCGCAACTGCTTTCCCAGGCCACAGACAAAGAGCTGGATGGGAAGTGGGGTGGCCAGGATTAGAACCGGCACACATATGGGTCCTAGCACATTCAAAGTGAATACTTTAGCCGCTAGGCCACCACAAGGGACCTAATTACTATGTTTTAAAATTTTATGATACAATTCCATATGCTGTGCTGGCATTACATGTGGAAGATTTACTCACTAAGCCACAAAAACAGCCCAAGAGAATTTCTTAGAAAGGAAAAATCATTCACCAGTCAGTGTAAAATACTCAATATCAAAATTATATGACAACTAGAATACATAGTGTTTGAGAAGAATATTATAACATTTTCAAAATTTCATGTAAGCCACAATGTAGCTATAAGAATTTGAAACTTTGACTGAAGAAAATGACTTTTAAATAACAAATATGAGTGGATATCAGACATAGAAGTTTTGATTCAAGCATGATTGAGATTCCCTCCCAAAATCCCATCTAATTTCATCTAATCCTAGAAGATCAGGAGTCACATCTCAAAGTTTTGCGGCGAAGTGTTTGCCCACTTTTATAGTAATTATATACTGAAGCCAAATCACAGCCCACTAGGAAGGTAGGAGTAAAATATTTCCAAACATTCAAGAAATATGAATATGGGCCACAATTAAAACTCTCTGTAACCAGAACCCAAAGTGGCACTTATTTGGGATACCAGTGCTATCGGTGAAGGATTAGCTTGCTATGCCACTTTGCCCAAACACTTGCTTATCTCTGTTTGCAAATAATATCCTCTTCTTTGAATATATTATGTATTAGTTATTCTTTATCAGTTGGTGGATAACATATTGTCTTCACTTATTGGCTGTCATGGTGCTGTGAAGATTATTGAAAAGAGAGTGGATGTATGTATGTCCATGTCCATTTTTATATCTTCTTGTATATATCTCAAACTGAAGCAGCACCTCGTTTAGGAGCTCTACATTTGGCTTTCTGAGGAATTTCCAAATTTGTTTACAGTGCCACCAGCAATACTTACAACATTTTAGGCGTATTCATATATTAAAAATAAAAATCAAGTACCAGATACGTTATTTGACAATTTTTTTTTACAGTATTCAGTTTTTCATCTTCTTTTTAAATGCAATGTGATGGGAGGCTTCCCCTGTACTAAACTAAAACTGCTGTGTTGCTTTGACTGTCACAGTGAGTGACTTGTCTGGGATGTACTTATTCTGGCTTCCCTTAAGTCATTTTAACTATTCCGCTCTAACACTACTAGCTTCCTTTCTTTTTGCATTGATGGTTCATCCTTTTCAGCCTGACATCTTAATGACAGAGAGTTCTAGAGTCAGCCTCCTGTTGTGTCCTTTATCAAGCACACATGGATTAGTGAACTCAACCAACCCAATGATTGCAATGCAAATTTTCATTATTTTAATCCATTAACTTGGGTACCTCAGCAAGTGTTACTCTCCCAACTCCATACTTACATGTCTTATCAATCGTTTAATGCTGCATTTAGACCGCTAGCATGCATAAAAATCTGAAGGCCAGACTGGAACCTTGACATTTCTTCACACTGCCAATAGCTTCCTTATTTCAACTGATGGCAATTCCATATTGTCAGTTGCTGAATGAAATTATTGCTGAAGGCTGATGGCTCAGTATTTGCATCCTTGCCATTCGCATGAGAATTTGGTTCAGATATCCAACATCTGTCCTTGTCCTGGCCCAGCCATGAGTGTTACAATCAGTTTGAATGTAGGTTAGTGCATGGAATATGGCTTTCTCTTTCCCTCTCCCTACTCTTCTCCCTTCCTTCCTCCTGCCCTCCAAATTTTCAAATAAAAATAATTTTAAAAACTAAAGCTAAAATTGTAGCTTCAACTTTTCTCATTCTAGCATCATTTCAGTTCTCACTAGACTGCTACATTTTTCACATTTAGAAAAAATAATGAAGGAATCTCAACTGAACTTGAACTGTGGTTATGCAGCAAGGTGAGGAATCCACTATGCGGGGAGGATTGTGGGAGGGGTGAGGGGAATCCCAGTGCCTATAAAACTGTATCACATAATACAATGTTAATAACAATTAAAACAAATAAATAAAAAAAAGAAAAGAAAAAATAACGATAGAATTTTTACTCCTTCTATGTTTACATTACTTGGTATTGTGCTGCATACAACTCATTTTGGTAATTTCTATACATTGTTTTTCTCTGTCAATTACAGCCAGAGTATCACAAAGCCAGGGAGTTTTGTCTGTTTTGTTTGTTGATAAGGTGCAGCCACCAAAAATACTGCATAATTAACAGGAAACTCTCAACAACAAAAAAAATGCTTTTTAATGAACACAGAAGTTCAAACTGTTTACTTGTACATATACAATGATATGTTAAGTTCTGATAAGTTGCTCTCAACCTTATGTCAAATACTTTATTTCAGATGTAGAAGATATTACAATAGTTCAAAAAGAAAAAAAAATCGAAAAGAAGAAATTGATGTTTCAAATACAGCAAGAGGAAAAAAAAACAAAATAAAGGAATTAACTTATTTATCTGGGATGTGGAGAGGTAACATAAAATCAATAGTTCAACCTAAGAAGGAAATTAGAGAAAGATGAAATTATCTTTTTCCTTTAAGGTTACATTTTAATTGTTTCCCATGTAGTTGTATTAGGTAATATTAACTTATTTCATTGACAATACATGACAGTCTAATCAAGCAAGTATAAACTTGCACAAAATATGATTCATTAAAAAACCTCCAGTATCATGTCCTATTTTCCCAACTCTGAGACTTCACAGCATCCTTTTCTCTGCTACTATAGTTACCATCACATACAGTGACAACAACAACAAAAAAAGACAGCATAAGACGAAACATATTTATACCACTTTGTCACAGTAACTTCAAAATAAACTCGAGTTTCCTTAAAGCAGATGTTTCTTCCAACGTGACATTTCATAGCAAAAAAGGAACAGTATTTAATGTTTGTTGACCAGTGACAGAGTCACATGGTCAGGGTGTGTGAAAATACAACTCAGCCCAACATTTTGCAATTGCCAAGTAGTGTCAGGATTTTTGCACTCTTCATTAGATGCAGGATTTTTTTTTCTTTTTAATTCAGTTTTTCTTTCCTCCAAATGGCTTATGAACTAGGATATATTTATTTTCGGAAACATGACGTGACTAAAACTTGGGAACTAAGATTAGTGGAAGACAAACTTGCTATATTGTTATCTACAAAAACTTTGAATAACAAATTATAATTATACACAGTTGTGGCACTGCGTGTGATAGTTTGATACATATATACATTGTGCTATGTTAGGTCAGGATAAACACCTGCTTCTCCTCAAACACTTTATATTTCTTGATGGTAAAAACATTCGAAACAATGTCATCTAATTTTTTCCTTGTAGAATAATGTGAAGGGGATTATCAGCATCTACACTCATCCTAATGTGTAACAGAATAATGGAACTTCGCCACTCTAACGAAGTATTTATTAAGCAGTGTTTCTCCATCTGACATCCCTGCTACCATTGGCCTCTTGAATTCCAGAAGGCTAACTTTGTTGATTCTACATTGAGTACTTATTTTTATGTTCTTAGATTATTTCACTCACCATAATAACTGCTAATAATATCCATGTTGTTGAAAATGGAAGGATATAATCCAAATTTCATGGCTGAATGGCACATACAACTTGATGTTCACTTCGCATATGTAATTCATGAAATGTCACTTTGTTTACTGACTATGGACCCTACCTTCCTCATCCTAGGATATGCCCAAGCATAAATTTTTAAAAAGATTGATTTATTTTTACTTGTAAGACTTACACACACACACACACAGATAGAGAGAGAGAGAGAGAGTCCTCCATCTGCTGGCTCATTCCCCAGATGGCTGCAATGACCAGAGCTGAGCTGATCAGAAGTCAAGAACCAGGAGCATCTTCCCAGTTTCTCATGTGTGTACAGGAGCTAATGGCCTTGAGTCATTCTCTGGTGCTTTCCCAGGACAGAAACAGGGAGCTGCATTGGAAACAAAGCTGCCATGATAAAAACAACCCATACAGAATGCATTTAACACCCCATAAGGAATGTAGGCACCACAATTGGAAAAACAGCCACTCTACCAGCCCCCCATGTAGGATTCTTCTTTGACTTCCTCTAAGAGCCCCTAAATGCCATCACCTTTTACATTGTAAATGCCTAAAATGGTATTTGTTACATACGAGGCTTGTCAGGAACCTCCAAATGAGAAACTATATTAAAATAGAATTCTTTAAGAGATCCAGTATAACCCTTAATGTGAAGGTACATGATTTAACTTTGAATGTATGTACCCAAAGCTATGCAGAATCTTTAGGATTCAAATATATCCATATAAGGATCAAACTTTTTACATAATTTGAAATGTGGCAATATACTCCTGTCTATTCAACACTGTATAAATAAACCAAGACATTTCACTGGGTCATGTTTTAGTGATGGTGCTTCTAAAATCCATCATGGTCCTGGTCCAAACTCAAGAGAATTGAGCAAGGGAATATTAGGAGAGAGATGTCATTTTTATAATCCACCTGCAAGAACTAGAAGCACTGAGCACCAGCATATGAGTCAAATTCAAAATTGGAAAGAATAGTAGTTGATCCTGGAATAGATACTATGGTAATTACTAAAATAAACAAAGCAAAGCACACATCAAAACATCAGAGCAGATGGTCTCTGTGCCACATTCAGTTAGACACAGGAAAAAAAAGTGTGCATGATTTATACAGACTTAGATCTATCTTCTGCACCCTCACTGTGATGTTAGAAAACATATTACATAAGGATCAAAATTGTTCTAGATTTTTAAAATTACATGATAATAATGTAAAATAGGAACAAAACATATGATAAAATGTTTTATTTTTTTTATTCATTCCCTTAACAACTCACTATACAACATTAGTTATATTTAAAGCATTGTTTTAGATACTGATAACTTAGCAATGTACACAATGATGCCTCTAGTTGTGAAGTTCTTTTATGTCCTTGTTGGTAGTAATAAGTAATAACTAAACAAAATAAAGCCAATGTACCATAGTTTTACGCACAATATGCATAAATATCAAAAACACTTAGATTATTCTAGGTTATAAGAAATGTGTAGGCCCACCACCACCACCATGCTGTGGGTAGATCTCAATTAAGTCTGGACTGGTGGCTTTCAGGTTTTCTACTCCCTAGCCTGGGTGGCTGCAGCCACAGAAGCTAGGACTTGGTCAAGATTGAGGCTTGGGATGCTATCTCTAACCTCTGCTGCCATGAAGTGGACAGATCTTGAGGCAGTCTGGGCTTGAGGCTCAGGAAATTTCTCTGTCCACAAATGCCATGCTTTAGGCAGAGCCTGAGTTAGTACAGGCTTCAGACTCAAGATTTTGGCTCTGCCTACTCCCACATATGTGGGTGGCTCTCAAGTAAGTCAGCTGCTGGCTCTAGCGCTGTACTCCACAAGCTTCATGGATGCAGCCAGCGGAACCTTGGCCAGGTGGCCTGGGTGCAAGTGGTGCCAGGTAAAGCCATCGGGCCACCTGTCGGTGTGCTCTGAGAACTTGGGGATGTGGTATTGCATGGAGTTTGGGGAATGGCACAAGGGGGCTGACGAGCAGAGTTGAGTGTTTATGTTCAGGTAAAGAATGACTTCTGGGGGACTTTCATAGACAAGGCAAAAGGCCACTCCACTCAAAGCGCTAGTACAAGGAACCCACTAGTGAGTGTCAGAAAAGGGAATGGATACTGTGAGGCTGGGCCATGAAGTCAACAAACACTAGCGTGAATTAGATCTGTGGGTAGAATCTGTTGGGAGTATGTGGGCTCACCCATGTGGGACAGCAATCACCATTGGCACATGGAATATTTGCGTCTTGGAATAGACCTGGCTGGGGAGCTAAAGGGAAGCCACGGCTGAGTTGGAATTTCCACTGGTGAGCACAAGAACTGGAATAGAGATATTGGCCTGGGTTGGACATGGTTACAGCCTCCTTTGGCATGGGTGTGGACGGGGTCTGGGGAGCATCAGACAGGGCTAGATTCCAGCACCCACTAGTGCTCTTGAGAGCCAGAGTGGGTGTAGAACAGGCAAGGGTAGATCTTGGCTCTGCTGTACTACACAAGAGTTGTGTCTGGGCACATATCAGGTGTGACTAGGCTGTAACACCCAATAGTTAGAACTGGAAAGGGTAGGGCCAATTGGGTAGCGACATGTTTCCTGCCAGGAAAAGAGGTAGAGAAAATCAAGCTGGGCCAAGGACCCATTGGTGAAGCCTTTTGGTGATTTTCTTTTTTTTTTTTTAAGATTTATTTATTTTTACTGGAAAGGCAGATATGCAGAGAGGAGGAGAGACAGAGAGGAAGATCTTCCACCCAATGGTTCACTCCCCAATCTCTCGCAACACCTGGAGCTGAGCCAATCTGAAACCAGGAGGCACGAGCTACCTCTGGGTTCTCCACGCGAGGGAAAGGTCCCAAGGGTTTGGGTTGTCCTCAACTGCTTTCCTAGGCCTCAGGCTGGGAGCTGCATGGGAAGTGAGGTTGCCAGTATTAGAACCAGTGCCCTTATGGGTTCCTGGCGCATTCAAAGTGAGACTTTAACCACTATGCTATTGAGTTGGGCCCCACATTTTGGTGATTTTCACCAGAGCTTATATGCAATTGTTTTTAACTACCAGCTAATCATTAACTCTGCATGAGACTATGAAGCAATAGGAAGCAAAGTTAACACAAAGGGGCCCAGCACGGTGGCCTAGCAGCTAAAGTCCTCTCTTTGAACATGCCAGGATCCCATATGGGCTCCAGTTTAAATCCTGGCAGCCCCGCTTCCCACCCAGCTCCCTGCTTGTGGCCTGGGAACACAGTTGAGGACGGCCCAAAGCCTTGGGACCCTGCACCTGTGTGGGAGACTTGAAGGAAGTTCCTGGCTCCTGACTTCAGATTAGCACAATACCAACCATTATGGTCACTTGGGGAGTGAATCAGCAAAAGGAAAATCTTCCTGTCTTTCTCTCCTTCACTCTCTTTGTCTGACTTTGCAATTAAAAACAAAATGAACAAAGAAAAGTCAAGGATGATAGTGAATTCACTTTTAAGTTTTGGGAAAGATGATTTCTACAAAGGAAATCATCTAAGTTTTAGATCCTCTTCTTGGTGCCCTTGTTACAGACCGATACACTCCGGGCACCCATAAGACTGGGGATGTTATTTTCTTGTCACAAACTACACTTCAACCACTGTGCCCTATGGATGTTATATTAATTCTTGCCCTACCCACCTGCATGGTGGATGCATGCCCCAGGGGCAAGGGTTCCGACATGGCTTGGGTTGCCTTGTCCAAGTCCTGGGGCCTGCCTGCTAGGTGGATGCTGGAATTTTGAGTCTTGGGTTAGGGGATCCGGCGGGGCTTGGATTGCTTGCTCTAGGTCCTCTGGCCCACCTGTATTGTGTATGCCAGATCTGTGAGCCCCAGGCATTGGAGATCAGGTAGGGCATGGACAGCTTGGCTCACGTCAATGGATCCACCTGTGAGGAGACTGCCAAGTGTGTGAGTCCCTGGGATGGGGGATCTGGCAGGGCTCGGGTCACCTGGCCCAGTCCTTGGACTTACCTGAATGCCTATACTCTGTCCTGACCATGTATTTCACTTTTCATACAAATATATTTTGCTTCTCTGCTGGTCTTTACCTAAGGGTCTTCCTTTAATTCCCTTTTTCCTCAAAGACAATCACCAGGACCCAGCTACCCCACAATACTCATCAGAGCCTGTTCTTTCAGAAAATGTTCAAGAGAGTCTCATCTTGTGTCACTTTCTTAATGTCAGGTCACTGCAAACTACAAACAGAATGAAGCAGTGTCTGAGTTAAAGTTTTAAGCATACACTGTTCAGAAGATGTGTGTTGCTCCAGTAGCAAGGAGCCACTATTTAGTACATATTCTACATACCCTTTAATATTACTGACAGGTATATATTTTTTTCTTTATCAGGAAAATCTATCTGTCCACTTGTGGGTCTCAGGGCAAAGAGGTTACTAAGTCAATAAGATGGTGACTAACAGTCAAGGTCACTGGGTTACCTGTGGCGAGCAAGATGGCGGCCAAGGACAGAGTCCTGGGTCTGAACCAGAGCAAGGGTCACATTGTTTCAAAGAAAGACTTATTGGCCAGGGCCATTTCATACACCTAGCCCTGGTCTATGTGAGGTGGCTTCTGCAGTCCTGCTCCTAGTAATCGGCTCCCCTCCTGGAATTACTGAAATTCCTGGCCTGAGGCTAACCATTACCTTATATAAGAATCTGTATTCCCCAAGTCAACCTGAACTGCTGGACAGAACCCCTGCCCATCTGTTTGTCTCTCTTGTGCCAGGAGGCTGGGTAGTGGGCAGCAGGCTCAACCTCTCTGGCAATAGGATACTAGAGGAATCTGTGGGGGAGACCCCGCGTCCACTGTCCTACTAATCATGAGTGAATAATTTCACTCATGTGAATAATGGGTGAATAATGAGTGCGTGCTTATTGCCAGTTGATTACTTGGTCACACCTCAGGTAAAAAGAAACTCCTTTTATTTGCTAACAATTTCAACATAGAAGTTGTGGTTGGGTGGAAATCAAACGTGAAAACAGCAAGTATATTGGCTTTCCAGAATATTGGTAATAGAAAATGAGAAAAAAAGGCGTAATTTATTCTAGTTAAACATATAGCGTAATTATTACTACTTGTAATATGAAATATAACTTATAAGCCACTGATGAAAGAAAATTATTTAAAGAACATTTGTAAAATTAAAGAAAATGCCATAAGGAATTTTCAGAATAAATGAAACAAAAATATGAAAAATGAAATCCATAAGGTTCAATTAAAACTGGGTGGGATGGCAGAAACATTGCTAATATGATAAAAAGAAAAAAAGATCAAGAAAACTAGATATATTTTTCCCTATCAATATTCAGAGGTTTCAAATGCTGTGAAAATTGGTAAGCAACTGTTCCCAGTGAAATAACAAAAAATTGCAAATTGCTAGATAATTAAAAAGTGTAATGGATAGCTTCATAAATGAGACATCTCCACATGCATTTCTGGAAGCTCTGTACTACTGAAATACAAATGAACCTTACATCACTGAGGGGGTTGCAAATCATCCAATCCTGCTAGAACAACTCTACAGCAAATAAAACCAGATTGAAAAACTAAGATGGGGCTCAAGCAGATCATGACTATAAATAGCATTTGCTTCTTGCCATCACACTCTATCCTGTCCTTAGCAGGACATGAGCCTGCAAGGTGACCTGGCTGATCCCCCAACATCTCTCATTTCACTGCCTCACAGACATTTTACTCCTAGTAAATGTCTCGGCTGCCTCATCCTGTGTTGGACTCTGTCTCACAAGGAATCTGAAAGAAGACACAACATGACCTCTAAAGTGGTAACAATGAGAAAGAATCAAAAGGAATGTCATGTTTAGACAGTATGAGATGTTAAAGACATGCTTAGAAGAGGGAATTCATATGCAACTGTCAACACTGAGTGAACAGTTGCAGCTTCCTGGGAAACAAATAGCATATACACAAACAGAGTCGCTTGGAAGTCATGGACGTCTTAAATGAGCTATAGGCAAAATGAAAAGGAAGCAGGGTCTTCTGAACAATAAGAGATTATTTTTTCTTAGCGCACTAACAAGTCATTAAAAAATGACATGTGACTTATATTTTGACAAGATAATCTTCCTGAAGGAAAAATGAGCTAATTAACTTTCAGTTTAATACATGAAAGGCATTTCAAATATTGGCAATATTTTTGTACAAACTACACAATCCATTATATGCAAACTAGCCTTTCAACAGCCACATAAATTCCCACCAACAATCTGTAATCAATACTGAAGAACACAGAAGAGAGTGCTGGGATTTTCGAAATACACACTTGCGTTTTGTCTCTGGAAAATGCTTTTCCCTTTCTACGTTCCTGAAAATATTTCCACAGATTGTACAACTTGAAACATTTCTGAAATGTTAAGATTTGATATTTGTTTTTAATGAGTTGTGATAATTCACCACCTTTTAGTTGAAGCTATGGCAGTTTTAGAGTAGTATTTCCTGAAAATATTTGTGAAGTTTATTACCCACTACTTCTAATGCAACTTACTTTAAAAACAAAAAATCCATACTCATAATTACTATCTTGCTAGGCTTCCAATTCTAGGTCTATTTTCTGCTATTTAAAGACTAAGTTACTGTGTTTAATGACCAAAATCTTCCTAGCAATTCTGTTGAAAGAATTCAATATGCATGTGAGGCCCTACTCTAATCCGTAGATGCACAGTAATGAGATCTGAACACTTAAGTCACTGTTGTGGGAGAGCACTGCACTGACCTACGCCAGGCAGTATGCTGTCTTAACCTAGCAAGTTTTGGCTCTTTTTTCAAACTCCAGATTTATGCTTGGAAAGGCATTTTTTAAAAAATTCAATATCCAGTTAAAGTAAATCAGTTTCCAGTTCCAATCCTGACCACGGACAGCAGCTATTTGTCCACAACTTGGTACACAAAATTTATAAAATATCAATCTTCCTACAATGTATTCTATCACTTAATGACACAGGTCATTAATTTTCCTCAACCCAGACTGTCATAATGCCCATTTTTCAGTGCTCTGCTAACTAACTTGATATATTCTATTTTACTTTGTTGTGATAAGTACGTCCTTAAATACTAATTGCTAATGAGATTTCCATTGTTGCTGTTATGCCACACACACAAATGCACACACAGTGACATGCATGGACCCATGTCAAATCAACAGCTTAAAATTATGACCATTTACTGCTCCATTCAAGTGTGATATCGGAAAATTTTCCCATGCTTGGTGCACAGTTCTTATTCTTGACTTCACTCTCTCACACATTTGTCTTCATTCAGTTTTACTGTAAGAGTGGGTAACGGGCTGACTTTGCTTTGCACATCACTCCCTCTAGAAGTGGGGTGCAGATAGGTTGTGTAGTAGTGACACACCTTCAAAAGTAATAGCAAAGTCTTTAGCTTATATGCAATTGTTCATTTACCACAATCTCCAAATCACACCAATTGTAGAGTTGAACCCCTCCAATTTATTAGGCAGAACTAGAAACACTGCTTTTCCTCAGTTAAATATTGCAAATTGTCACGAGGGAAAGGACAGGGTGACAGAGAAAGAACTGGGACCATTCACTTAATCAGCCCATTACACATTTCCGGACACCATATTCTATAGCTTTTTAGCTTTCTCCTATTTTATTTTTATAGAATGCATGCTGATTCTGAACTTTACAGGGGATTTCAGTTATTAATAAATTTACCAACATTGAACCCCCAGGTGCAGGTACTTTATAATTTCCTGGCTATTGTCAAAATTATTTTTTGTAATCAATGGATTACTGACATTTTGGCATGCACTGTAATATGCAATACAATATACTTTCCTATGTGGAAAGCATAAAAATATTTTAACATAAAATTCTGTATAGAAATTATAGGAAAGAGTGAGTAGAAAAGATCAAAAAGAGTCCTTTCCAGAACATAATTCTAACAGAAATGATATCAGTGAAGTAGAATATGAGGAATGAATTTATGCTTACGGGATGCTGTACAATTTATCCAGGAGGCATTAAGTTGCTCAGCAATTGCAGGAATTTAAGATCGTTTAGACATGAACCCCCATTGGTGCAAGATCCTTTAACCCATTATTACCAACATTTATCACAATTATTTCAGTATAAATTGTTTTAAAACAAAATGAACATAATTAGACATATTTTCAGAGATAATCACATTATAAAAAAATTCAGTTACATCATGTGAATTTAAATCATTTTAAGTATTTAGTTTTCTTTTTTTTTAAGATTTATTTATTATTTTTATTGGAAAGGCAGATATACAGAGAGGAGGCGAGACAGAGAGGAAGATCTTCTGTCTGCTAATTCACTCCCCAAGCAGCTGCAGTGGTTGGAGCTGAGCCAATCCGAAGCTAGGAGCCACAGGAGCTTGTCCAGATCTGCCACACAGGTGCAGAGTCCCAAGGCTTTGGGCCATCTTCTACTGCTTTCCCAGGCCACAACAGGGAGCTGGATGGGAAGCGGGGCTGCTGGGACTAGAACCAGCGCCCATATGGGATCCAGGTGCCTGTAAGGTGAGGACGTTAACCACTATGCTATCGTGCTAGGCCCCAAGTATTTAGTTTTCATTTGGTTTCCATCTTCATATTCCAGTCTAATTTTGAGTACCTCTCCCAACCAAGAGATTTTTCTCACAGAGATCTGACATCATCAGGCAAACATTGGCATATTTTCTTATTATTGCACATCTGACTCATCTAGAATGACCATATAAAATGAAAAAAATAATCATCTTTTGTGTATGCCTCCTTCAATAGCCACAGTTATTTCAAATATATTTTAAGATTTGGCATACCGTGACCTGCTTTGTGCTGGAGCATGTTAAACCGCAGCTTGGATACCATTTCAGTTCCCTTCTCATACGCCTGGAAAGCATTGGCATGTGGTTTCAGTGCTTTAGTTTTTGCCACACAGCTTGAGTTCACGGATGGAATGCTGGGCTTCTGGCTCCATCTTTGACAAGCAGCAAATTGAGGAGTGAAACAGCAGATGCAGGCTTTCTCTCTGAATTGTCCTTTCTCTTGCTCTGTTCCTTTTACCTTACCTTTCAAAAAAAATAAAGATTTCTAAGAATTGTTAAGAAGGCCTAATAATTAGGATGCTTGCCTGTCAGTTTGCTGGGTCAATTCCTGGCTCCAGATCCAGATCCCAGTGCCCTGTTGATGTAGAACCTCAGAGACAGCAGGGCATGGCTCAATCAATTGCACTTTGTCACCCAAATAAGAGCCAGCGTTTGAGCTTCCGGTTCTCAGCTTCTATCCCAGGCTAGCTGTGACCTTTAAAGATGTTTGGGGAGTGAGTCAATGAATAAGAATTCTGTGTCTCTCAAACAGAAAAGAAAAGAAAAAAGAAGTAGCATTTTCTGCATAGTCTACGGATCATGCATATGCTAAGCAGTTTTCAGATTTTTGGATTGTTTCCAGAATTTTGCTATTATAAAAATTGCTACTAAGAGCATTCACATAAAACTCCCTGCATGGACAGATGTTTTTAGTTTGCTTGAATTGATATACTAACTGTCATCAATGGAATTATAGTGAAATTAAAATAAAACAAAGGTTGAATTTTAATATGTGAAAGCAGTTGAGAACATATTATTTCATTTGCAAAAGTAACCCTACTTATAATAAACTAGCAATAACCCATTAAATGTTGATAAATGAGTTGACATTTAAAAATTATTTATATAATTTGTTATAATTTGGATTAAAAGCTCAACACAATTTAATTGCATACAGTAAAATAAAATTTAAAATAAGCAAATAAAAATAAAATATAAGAGGTCAGTTCTTTCAGTTATGATACTCAAATGAATATGTCAAATTATTTTAAATAAAAGACATTTTGGAAATAGTCGATTCATGCAATGAACAAATATGCATTCATTTGCATATTATTAGGGATTTTTAAAGTAATTTTCAGAATTAACACAGATAAAGTTTATAAAAGCAAAGAACTGAAATATGTTTGGTCTTAAAGTTAAGGCGTTGGTTCATTGCCCCCGCTCTCACTTCCGGTCCCTTGTGTGTGTCTGTGGACCTGGAGGACAGAGCTCATATCTCAAGTGCTTGGTTTACTTCTGTGCATGAGAAAGGACTGCACCACATGACTCCTCCTGGTTTCCACCTGAGAGCGGCTTTATTTTTATTTATTATTTATTTATTTAGTATTTTGGGAGTATACCAGTGCTAGCTCCCGTCCTCGCTCACTCTCTCTTACTCCACCTTTTCTCCATCCCTACCTCCCACACAGAAACAAGACAGGATCCTCATGCCAAAAATCCATATCCAAGTAAACTAGACTGCAGTAACTCACTGTACAGGGGATAACAATATCTAGGGAAATGTTATAATTAAAATACATTTAAGGTGGAACAGTGATTAACTTATTCTACTCAGTGGGAAGGAACAATAAAATGAAAATTCTCTCACCAATTAATCAATATACAAGCACACACTTTTCATTGTTCAAACTTAACATTTAGGACACTAGCTAGAAGATTCATTGTACTTTACCACACCCCTGGAAAAAAAAATTTTTAAGTTCAAATGGAAAGGTTTAGAAAACTATCAAGATACTATACGAGGAATCATTGCACTCCTTAAAGAACATCAAGGTTTTATCCCTATAGGGTTTCATTCTTCATTTACTACAGTCACTGTCAGAAGTCTGAGATACACTCCTGGTCATCACTCCTCTGATTTTCGTCTCCTTGCTGTTTTGTTGATCCAGAATCCTTGGAAGCTTCATTATCTATAGGGCAACGAAATACCGTGTGCATGTGTGCATGTGTTGAACATCCTGTTGAAAAGCTTGTAGATGGGATTAGTGTTAAGTCTCCCTCTCATTTTCTTTTTAAAGATTTTTAAAATTTTTATTGGAAAGTCAGATTTACAGAGTGAAGGAGAGACTGAGAGTAAGATCTTCTGCCCGTTGATTCACTTCACAAGTGGCTACAATGGCCAGAGCTGCGCAGATCAGAAGCCAGGAGCTAGGAGCTTCTTCTGCATCTCCCTTGTGGGTGCAGGGCCCCAAGGCTTCAGGCCAGCCTGAACTGCCTTCCCAAGGGCAGGCAGCTGGATGGGAAATGGGGCCACCAGGACACGAACAGGTACGCATACGGGATCCTGAAGCATGCAAGACAAGGACTATAGCCGCTAGGCTACCACTCTGGGGACCACACCACATTTTCAAACCATTTCTCAGCTCTTACATTTGAAGGGCAAGCATTCACTATTTTTCATGAGTCTTTCTTTTTTGTCATTTACTGATTTCACATTCATCTACCTTCTCGCTATACACTTGGAAAACACCATAATGACTTTTCATTAAAATTATGTTTATACACACAAATAATATAACATGCATATGCATATACAATACTTACACTCTTTTTAAAATCTCTTTTGCTTCATCCTGCCTTTTCAACGTGAAGTACAATTTCATGAAGGAAGAATAAGTATATAAGCATTGTGTCCTCATTTTCTTCTAAATGACTGAATTTAGCATGCTCTTCATCAACCTTTACTAAATTGATGTGTCACCATCACAAAAATACACAAAGCAAGCCAAGAAAATAATAATCAAACCATTGTATGGAAACACTAGCAGTGGACCAGCATGAGAGCTCAATGTCTAAATTCTCACATCGCAAGTGCCGAGAGCCTATGTGTGCACATGGCAAGGGAAACCAATAGCGGATGACTCAAAGCCTTGGGACCCTGCACCCAAAAGAGAAAAAGAAAAAAAAGAGAAAAGGCCAAAAAAAGAGAAGGAGAGAAAGAGAAAACACAAACATTGTCTATGTAATTTTGGAATAAATTGCCTGAAAGTTCTGTGTTTCAAGTAATAAGCTTCATGCTGGCAGCAGAAAAAAAAAAAATTAACCCGGTAGTAGTACAACTCAACATAATTATATTTTATAAAGTTATCATTTTTCTTTGACCATGTTGAAGCAGGAATCTACTGTAGTTTACAAAGTAAAAACACTGAGTTGAATTTTATACTTTTAAAAACATGTTTATGTGACACAAATATACATATTTTGGAATTATAAATAAATTTGCTTTACCATACTAAGTTGTAAGATACTTTTCTCAAAAATCTATCATTTTTATTTACTTTCATTTATTACCATAAAAAGATAAATCACACTACAATAAAGGAAATTTCATCTTACGTTTTTCAGTAATCAGTCCATGGCCTGCAGAGAACTCTGTGTCTGGATATATAACAGAACTTGCTATTACTACAGATCTTATGAAAACTATACTTCTTTTTTATGTTTTTCACAAGTACATTGAATTATTTTGCTTTTAGGAGAAGTATTCCTAAATTCCTAAATTCTACCAACAGTAGTGAGAAGAAAGGATTGGCTGTATTTAGTCTGTATCAAACACTAATGCATACTATATTTATGGAAACAAAGGATTTTCAGCAATTTTTTTTTCTAATTTTGCTCTCTGGTGTCTAGAAATTATAATATTTTACTAATCCATATGATCTCACAAACATTTTGAAATCTTAGGTGTGTTAAAAGATACACTCTCTTTATTTTTAGTTTTAACAATGGTCCTGCTAGAAATTTTTATTTTGTGCATTGTTTTAGAACACACACACAAAAAATGCAAAATGTTCACATGGCTTAAATAATACAAGTTCCTCTTAGGAATCTGTTGGCAAAAAAAAGTTAGAGAGAAAAATGGATAATAAGTCATTTCAACTTTTCTTTGATTGTAGTATTAAAACTTACTCCATAAGATAAAAAAAAAGAGAAATCTATGTCAAAGAATTGTACAACATTCAACTTAGTTTAGTCTAGTCAAGGATACATGTTTTTTTCATATTCTAGGTTTGCAAATTAGTAGAATTATATATAAATGATCAATATGATTTTTGAATTGTGAATTACAGAAAATAATGTTGATATCATTAACCTTATGTTTTCAAATATTTGTTGTTTGTTTTAATGATTTGTTTATTTGAATGACAGAATCTGCAATCCTATATTTACAGCAGCACAATCCACAATAGCAAAGACATGGAAACAATCCACATGCCCTTCCAAAATGGAGTGGTCAAATAATCTATGGTACATCTACTCCATGGACTGTTACTCAGCCAGTAAAAAGAATGGAATTATACCATTTGCAACTAGATGGTCACAACTAGAGACCATTATGCTCAGTGAGATAAGCCAACCCCAAAAGAACAAATACCATATGTTCTCTTCAAGATAAGGCAGCCAGCATGCAAATGCAAATTGTAAGTTCAATAACCCATTCCATACGGGGTTGTTTTGCATTTTTTTTTTGGGCTGCATCCCATGTGCCATTTGTTTTGATGTTTTTGATTTCATTTTCATTTCTTCCAAATACTTTCTTTACTTTTGTTAAATTCATTGATGGCTCATGGATTGCATGGTGGCCTCATTTTACTGAAAATAGACATTTGTGTTTTCTTTTTGTCACCTATGCGTTGGTTATTCAGCAGCGGGTTTTTTCAACCCCATGGTGCTGTGATTTTGTTGTTGTTGTTCTAATTCATATTGGTTGTTGACATTATTGTGTGGCTTCTCATTTAAAGGAATGAATACTGATGGAGTAAAAGAGACTACCATATCCAGATGTGGGGATACAATGCAATATGCATCCCTACTTCCACATCAAAGATGGATTCCTAATGAATCTGTTGGCAATGTATAGACAATGAGATGCTGGGCTGTCTGACATTGTAGCAGCAATGTCATGGCACACTTAAACAGCAGACTGATGGAATCATGATTTCTTATGAAGGACTATACTATTGTAGCAACGTGGGGAAAATCAGCTGGGAGGTGTTGCGAGGGGGGAGGAATCCCAGTTTCTCTGAAATTGTACCATAAAATACAAATATTCAAAATTAAAAACTAAAAAAAAAAAAAAAAAAAGAAAGAAATAATGGGAGGGAATTGATCTTCCATCTTTTGGCCAAAACAGCCAAAGGAGAGCCAGGCTAGAGCAAAAGTCAGCAACTCCATTCTTATTTTCCAAGTTTGCACCAGAGACTCAAGTATTTCAACAGTCATTCATTGTTTCCTAGGTTCCTTGGCAGAAAGCTGACCTATGGCCAAAGCTCCAATTGCCACTCCAACATGGGATGTGGGTTGCCTAAGCAGTGACTTCTGCTCTCAACTAAAAGGGCCATCTCTAGCAGTATGTTTTAAAGGTGTGTTTCACATTCCTTTGCTTAGCACACTCTGACATCTAGTTGACATGCTTTTAAAAACATGAAATAAAAGAGAAAGTGTTGGGAAATTTTAACAATTCTACATACGTTTGTCTAGAATTCCTATGGGACATGGCATGGCACACTTCAGGACTTTTAGAAAATAACAAAAATAGTATAATGCTGAATAGGGAAATAATTGTAATGCTATGGGCACTGAAAGCATGAGCAATTACATTATTGTATTGCTATAGTTAAAAATAGAAAAGTCCATGATAAAATGATGTTCACCTTCTTTGGGAAACTTGATTTTTTTTTTAATTTTCTCTTCATTAGTCTTGATTTTCCTTTATGCATGTATTTTCTTCCATTCTCATTCTGAATGCACAAGAGTCAAGCATGACTCAATCTCCAAACCCACAAAATAAAGCCTTACTGGCTTACTCTCAGATAAGCAGGGGGAATCTTCACAGTATTTAGAACTCTGCCACCCAGACTTTAAATTGATCCTTTGTGTTAGCTCCCACCAAATTCAAAACTGACTTAATACTTTCCCAAGAAAATGCTTTGAAATTTAAGTCTCGTGTCACAATTAAATAGTTGATCCTATCTGTCAAAATGGATACATTGATCTGTTTGCATTTCTTTCATGGCATTTGTATTTCTTTCAAGATATAGGAAGATCCTACAAGTAATGGGAAATGTGTTTACTCAGGAAGGGAACACAAAAACCAAATGGACAGAATAGCTGCCACATATGCTTGGCATACATACTGCTTTGGTAATTATGTTTTACTTTTGTTCCTAGAACAAAGAAGTAAATCTCAACTTGTCTTTTACGTTCCTCCTATTCCAAGGCCAAATGTCTCCGGCCTCCTTTAGATACCTGTGATTTGTGTGACCTTTCATATAATTCTCCTATTTATATTATTTTTCAGAATTCTAAATTTTACACAAGATATTCTAGCTTAAATGTTGCTTTTCAAATTTAGGGCCACAAAGTAAAACTAGAAAAATTAAAAGTGAAAAAGAGGAATAATAAGTGGAATGCAAGTAGCTCTAAAGTTAACAAGTGGAAATAATGCAACCGTGGGAGGTATGCTGTTTATCTCTGTAAGATTGTCTTTCTCTTGAAAAATGGCCAGAGCAGGGTATCTAGGCAGTCACATTCAGCTGAAAGTTTTTCTGATCTGTCTTCTAAGATTCTGTTTTCTTGGACATTCAAGAAAACAGCAATTTGTAGCAATCTGTCTCCCATTGATATAATATTGCAACAGCCAGAGGAGCTTGTTAGAATGTGCACACATCACAAATTCAATGCACATTTCTTACTCAAGATTGCTTATAAAAATGCTAAATAAGACTCGTTTTATCTGTGTTAATAGTAAAGTGGCACAAATAATCACAAACAGTAGATATTCCATAAATCACTTATATTTGATTTTAGAATTTATTATGTAAACACATTCCATAGCAGAATAATAATTCTAATACAATTTGCTGAGAATGCTGTTTAAAGTAGTTAGCATTCCCTTGTCATCTACAAATGAAGGAGAATTGAGTCAGCATGCAAGTATACTTAGCTGTTTTGGACTAAAAATGTGTTGTGAAAAATTCAAAACAATAGATTAGAGTCATGCTTGCTCACAGGAGGATCTCACATCAATTACAGAATGGATACCCTAAAGTTTCCATGTAAGAATAATATAAGATCATAGTGTCAATTCTGAGGTTATGTCCTAGAGGCATTTCTATTTAACACATCTACAAATGAAACATCTTCATATACTGTTTCTAAATCTATATTTCACACTTATCTTTTTTTAAAGATTTATTTATTTTTATTGCAAAGATAAATATGCAGAGATTTTGTGTCCAGTGATTCACTCCCCAAGCAGCTGCAATGCCTGGAGCTGAGCTGAGCTGAAGCCAGGAGCTAGGAACTTCTTCCAGGTCCCCCACACTGTGCAGCTTCACAAGGCTTTGGGCCATTCTCAACTGCTTTCCCAGGCAACAAGCAGGGAGCTGAATGGGAAGCAGAAACCACCAGGATAGGAACCCGTGCCCATATGGGATCTCAGCGCACTGTAGGCAAGCACTGTAGCCACTAGGTGACCATGCCTGGCCCTGACCTCGTTTTCTAACATTGTGGGGTTGCATACACAGTTTGTTGACAACCTGAGGCTTACATAATCAGAGCAAACAGATATTATTCTAGGTATTTCGATAGATCACAGTGAAAGCAAAAAATGAATCTCACGTTTATTACAAAAAATATGCAAAGAAGTTTCCACGAAGAACAAACTCCAACAAGAAAAGATTTCAGAAAGACCATAAGAGAAGTACTTATTGTACACAAGAGAAAAAAATTTCATCTTTAAATTCTTTTTTTTTTTACTATAGTAGACTGCTCATGTGCAACCATAAAGAAGTATGCCCATTTTTCATGGAAACTGGCCCTTGAGTGCATAAATAGAAAGTAATTAAATTATCAAATATATCCAAAAATAAGTTCAATTATTGAGTGCTAAAATAAGAATGTTTAATGCTAAATGCTAAATATGCTAAATAACCTGATTCGCTCACTAGATGTGAGTGTATTTTCAAATTACAACACTGTATCCCAGATATCTGTACATTAAATTGTTCTAAAAAGGGCACAGTGTCTGGTGAGGTACCATGAGATGATAATCCTTCATCCGTGGCTCTGGCATCCCAAATGGGTACCAGTTCATGCCATAGCTGTTCCACTTTCAATTCAGCATCCTGCTAATGCTCTGAGAAATCAGTGGAGTATTGTTCAAGCCTTTTGGTACCTACACCCATGAAGAAGACCCAGCAGAATTTCTGAACTCCCAGCTTTGGGCCAGCCAGCCCTCTCTGGCCTTTGCAGCCATACAGGGAATGGAACAGCTGACGAAGATTTCTCTCTCTCTTTCTCACTATTACTTTGAGTATCAAGTAGAATGAATGAATGAATGAATGAATGAATGAATCTTACAAAAAAAGATCCAGGTAACAAAACAAGAGAGTTCAGAGCGACTCAGAGGCAAAGATGGCACACTGGTAATACATTAGTAGCAAACTTCAAATTATTTTATCACTTGGGTCTGAAGTGTGAAAAATTTCCTTAGGTTCCAAAGAAAATAAGATTTCTTAAAATTTTCTGCAAGAAAAGTCAGAATTGAGGCCATAGTCTAAAGAGTTGGAAAAGTAATACTTCAAGGCACAGGTGACACAATGTTCCAGAAAGCATCAATAAACCTCAGGAAAGTGCAAGAATCCGACAGCCTCACATCTGGCATTGTCAACTGTCTTGGGAAAATATTTACAAATAGCTTTGCAAAGAATATGGAAAAACATTTTCAAACAGATAATAATATTAATTAAAAAATCCTGAATCAAGAGAAACATAGTAACCAGGGTCTGGAAGCTGGAATGTCACCTTCATTCAGCTCAATAAACTCTAGCCCAAGACACACCAGGTTCTCTGAGGTTAAAGCTGCAGCATCCCCAACCGTAAGAAATGCAAAGCACCGAATAGGTCATAGTTGGGCTCATGGCAGATTTTTCAATAGAAATCTTACTGGCGAAAAAAGGATGGGAGCCAGCCAAGAATTGTATACCAAAAACTGCTTTTCTTTAGATATAAGGGATAAACAAAGATATTTCCAAGAAAAAGAAAAGCTGAGAGAATGTGCCATTCTAAAATATGTCTCACAAAATAGGCTAGAGTAGCTTTTCCAACTGAAAGAATAAAGATAGAAAAGGGAAGAAAACAACATAACGCGGTGTGAAAATCATGTGTGACTTCAGTTTGAATATTAAACAGCAGAAGAGTTTTCAAAATGATACATGTTAGTACATAGATAGGTAATACAGAAAGGTGAAAAACAATATGTCAGTAATTTGAAATGTGACTGGGTATGGAATCGAAGAATAGTAAACTCCATTTGTATTCCCAAAATCATGTTTATTTGTTCCTATAATCAATATCAAGTTATTATTTTAAAATAGCATTTTAGTTGTCCGGCCAATGGATGCTTTCAACAATCTTAACAATAACTGCGAGTGTCACCCAGAGCCATTAAGCAAGGAATCGGGTCATCCAATTTGGAAAGGAGAAACTAAAATTGTCCGTTTGCAATTGGCATGATCCTATATATAGAAAAGCTAAAGCCACCACCAATTAAAACAAAAAAGAGCAAACCTGCTAGAAGTGATAAATGAATTGAATTCAGCAAAAATAGAGATATAAGATCAGCTGGCAACAATCAGTAGCATTTCTATACCCCGGAAACAAATCCAATGGGATAAAGGAATCACAAAAGCAGTCCCATTTAAAATAATAGTCGCAGAAACTAGGAAATACCTCTGAAGAAACTGAAATAAAGAGATGGAAAAAAATT
The DNA here is from genome assembly GCF_017591425.1 of Ochotona curzoniae. Lineage (NCBI taxonomy): Eukaryota > Metazoa > Chordata > Mammalia > Lagomorpha > Ochotonidae > Ochotona > Ochotona curzoniae. The sequence continues at coordinate 16,546,425 of NW_024466502.1, forward strand.
TAAGACACCACTAAGTAGTGAAAAAAATTATCTTACATTATGAATTGGAAAAAATTCATGTTTTTCACTGACCATATTCAGTGCAATCACTACCGCAGTAACAGTGACATTCATCAGAGAAACAGAATGAGAGAGGACACGTGCAATCTGGTCCACTGATGAGATTAAAGAGCTCGAACAAATATCCTTCTACCAAATCCAATTTTAAAGAGGGATAAGTGATCTGAACAGACACTTTTAAAAAAGATGCACAAATGGTCAATCAGTATATAACGTCATCAGGGAATAGGAAATCAGAACCGTGTAAAATACTGTCTTACTCCAGCTAGAATGGCTACTGACAAAAGACAGGAAATGCCGGTCAGGGTGTGGACAAAGGCGAACTCACAGCCTGTAAAGAGAAATGGTTATCAGTGCAGCACTAGTGAAAAACAAAAGAGACTTTCTGTAAACATTCAGAAATAGAACTGCCATGTTACCCAGCAATGCCTCTGTGGATATATATAAAAGAGGGAAACCAAGATGTTGAAGAGATAGCTGTACTTATGTGCTTCCTGTGGCACTGTTCCTGACAGCAAGGATGTGATGTCAACGTTGGTGGATAAGGAGCATTATTGGGGTGTGTGTGTGATGAAAATATAAATGGTATATTATCTGTCACTTATGCACTATATGTTTTGGGGAAATCATATTATATGATAGCTAATATTATCCATTTATAATGCAATAACAGTCAGCCATAAAAACACAGTATTGCCTTTTTCAGCCGCGTGGACGATTAAGAAAGAGGTGGTATTAACTGAAACAAGTCAGTACAAGATAAAAAATAATCACTGCATAGTCCCACTATGATGTGAAAGCTTAAAAAGTTCTTCTCATGGAAGTATAAAGTAGTATGGTGATTATCATAGATTGGTTGGCCCCCATAACAAGTATAGAGTTGTAGGTTCCAACTTTGGTCTGTCCCAGGACCAGCTGTTGCAATCATTTGAAGAATGAACCATTATATGGAAGAGATTCCTCTCTCTCTCTCCCTCTCTCTCTCTTCTTTCCCCTCCCTTCCTCCCTCCTTCCTTTTCTCTTTCCCTCTTTCTACGTGGTACTAGTGCTTAGGAAATATAGCATTTGAGGGTAAACTGAGGCAAACTAGATTACAAATCCTATAGTAAAATAGGAGTGTCTTGTGGCTACAGTCAACAACAACATATTACATATTTCAAAATAACTATATTTCAATGTATTCAAAATGTAGAAATTTAATAAGTTTGAAATGATGAAAATGCTAATAAAACATAATTGATTATTCCACATAGTATATATGTATTAAATTCTCACTCTATTTCTCAAATATGTGTAGACATTACACAATAAGGAATTAAAATAATAATCAAAAAATTACAAGATAACAAATTATATTATTTAAATTTTGACAAGTAGCCTGAATAGTTCTTTTTCTTCATTTATTGCCAATTTCATTAATATGAGAACAGACCCCATGTGTTTCATAAACACAGCACCAACCCTCCCTTGTCCCCTGCTCTCCCCCAGCACCTGTCTTTTCCTTCACTCTTATCAGCAGTATTTGTAAAGACACAATTTTAATCCACTGTATAATCACAGGCTTAATTTTCTAGTAAACCCACTATTCAGCAAGTAAGAAGACCACAGGGCCTCATTTCATTTGGAATATAAACATGGACTAACAATGACAATCAAATTCCAAAGTGCCCATTTCAATTTTGCCCATTTCTGTGGGTTCTTCATTAGCTGTGACATATCAGAGAAAGCATGATGATAGTCTCTTTGGGACTGCCTTATTTTACTAAGCATAATGGTTTTTCAAAAGAGGATGTATGGATGACCAGTAGATGCGCAGGGGTAGGCATAAGTCTAAGATGAATAAAAACGAAAAAAACAATTCTTCTGTGCCATTCAAAATCTCCGTTTTTCTGAGTTTCATTTAATGCTATAAATTCTGATTTTTCCAGAGCTTTCGCAATTTGGTTATCTCAGCTTCTGATCTTTTTCTTTGATTTGTCTATAAAAAAATGAGTTTGGAGCTGTCTGTTCTACTTGTTTTCTATGACATTCCAGTAATTTTTCTTTTAACTCTATATGGGCACTTTTAAAAGTATTTATTTATTTATTTGCCAAGAAAGTAGCGAGAACAAGACAGACTGAATTCAGCACTGTGGTAGCACAGTTTTCAATTGCAGCACTCTGGCTCTGGGCCCAAAATCAGAGATGAGGAACGAATGTGCAGCTGTCAGTCACTCAAGTGCTTGAGCCATCACATGTTACCTTCCAGGGCGTGCATTAGCAGTAAGTGAGAATCAGGCGCCGAGCTGGTATTCAAATAAGACCAACTGATAGCAAATGTTTGCGTCTCATGTGCTATCCTTAATAGCACACCAAACAAAGCACCACTCTCAGGTTGCTGAAGAAGACGCTGTGAAAATGCATGCAAGGCAGGGGTGTGCTATGGCTCTTCAGGCTAATCCTCGATTTCCAAGTGCTGGCATCCAGAATGGGGGCTGGCTTGTATTCCAGCTGCTCTACATCTCCTCCAGTTCTCTGTACCCTGGGAGAGCGATGGAGAATGATCCCAAACCTTGGAGCCCTGCAATTATCCCGAAAGAAGGTCTTGACTTTGGACCGGCTAAGCTGCAGCACTTGCGGCCATTTTGGGAGGGAGTCAGCAGCTAGATGATCTCTGGAGCTCCTTCTCTCGTAAATAGGCATTTTCAATAATAATAATAATCTTAAAATAGTAAAATAAAAACTACATACATGAAGTTTCCATTTCGTGTGAAGAGAGCACAAAGAGGAAGTGCTGATATGTTTCCTTAAGGATGGATTTCGTGAAGCAGAGTGTAGGTCTGAAAGTAATAAAAGTAATAGTCCAGTTTCTGAGAGTCTTGTCGGAGAGTATGAGATACAGAAAAAGATTTAGATGAATAAAGACAACTTTCTGGCAATGTAAGTAAGTAAATTCTAAAATTTGTATTTCCAATCCAAGGAAATATTGCATTTTTATTGCCAGAGACTTGAAATAGCTATGCCATGAAAACTTAAATGACTCTAGGTATTTCTTCAATTTGACATAATGCTAACAATTTTGTGACATAATCATATTTTGAAGAACTTTGCTTTTTAGGGTACGACAAATATTTTCAATATATATTATTAAGTTATGAGAAATAAAGCTGAGAGAATATATTGGTAATAATGTTTACTATAATTTACATTTTCACTGATCAAACATAATTGAAAAGATACTATTATTTAATTGAAGTCATATTAAAATTGCTAAAAATGATACGCCTTTATTTTTGTGTTGAAATTATTCATCAGATTTATGTTTGCTTGATATATTTTGCTGTTGTTCCTTGTAATGTATAGGCAACAAAAGAGTCATGATTATTTAAACATAATGCAAATGAAGCTGAGGGGAAAATATTCACAACATATGTTATAAACTGCAAATTAATTCTTAAGAAGCAGGCTTTTCATTTCAGGGGATGTATAATACCTGTGTAATGGAGACTGTCATATCTAGTAACATGTTATTTAACTTCATGGCATTGTAAACTTCTATTTTTCTTTCTATTGTTGATTTTGTACTATGACTTTTCATTTGAGGGGATGTAGAGTAGCTGTGAAATGGAGACTAACATGTCCAGATGTGAGGATACAATGTACTATGCATCTCTACTTCCAAAGATGGACTTACAATGAAACTGTTTACTATATCGTGACAATAGGATGCTGGACTCTCTGCCATTGTCCATGCCTGCAATGATAGCCATATCACTATTTATGAAGCACTATACTTTAGTAATGATATAGAAAAACTAGGGGGGCGGATTGGGGCTGGGATAAGGGAACTACCAGGAGCCTATAGAACTGTATCATAAAAAAAAATAATAAATAAATCCTGATTCATACAAAAAAAATGTGTCTCAGTGAAGAAATAATTGCCAAGTAGAGAATCTTACAAAGAGAAATACAATGTAGCTGAAATAATTCCAGTATCAACATACTCAGGACTTATTTTTCAAAAGAAAATTTCTTATTTAACATGAGCGTTCTCCTTTACAAAGTAAATAGAAAACTTATTAAACTTCTATATTTAATTTTCATTGATTCCGTTTTAATATCTGTTTACAATTATAATTGATGTTAATTTTTTTCCTAAGGGTACATAAAAAATAATGTAATTTTAAAAAGAGGAAATTTGTCCTCCACACAAATTAATCTGCTTATGTAATAAAATTAATAACCCATTTTCTCTGAGCTCCACAATGGACTTATTCCCAATCCTCCTTTACTTAAATTATAAATGTTGTGTTCTGCAAGTATGAATGCTGGCGATAAGTAGGTGGTTTGTCACAGTATTCTAGAGCTTTTTCTGGTTTGACTTCTTTTTACCTGTGTCTAGATTCATATTAATCAAAGTGCTGTATACATGCAAGTTTTCATTTCTTGAATTTTAGCCATGATATGTAAATGTTGTAAGATGAACTACAAATGTTTTTATAATTTTGATATTACTTAATGACAACATAATTTGTTTAGTCTTTGCAAACTGCATTTTTTAACAATTGTTGAATACTCAAAAATAAACTGCTGTTCTCAACCACAATATTACAGATGACTATTCAGAAGTCAAGGGAGACAGACCCCAGCACGTCACTGGCCCCCTCCAGAGTTCAGAGTTTGCTGATGTGACTAAGGGCAGGACCTCCAAAGAGGTGCCTGAGCCAAGGAGGCTGCTCTCTCAGCAGTGGAAATTAGGCCCTGGTGAAGAGGACCAGGAAGATGTCCTCTTAGTGGCAATACCATGCAGTTTCCCTGATGTTCAAGAGCTAAAAGAAAAACAACTCAAACTGAAGACAGACTTGATTACTCAAGGCTGGGAGCATAGGAAGAGACAGAGTAGCGACGCAAAAAAAATGGAAGAATCTGGGTTTGGTTTATTAATTAGGACAAAAATAGTAATATGAGTTGTTATTGATAAGGGAAAGGAAAATCTATGGATTATGAAAATTTACTAACAGAATATGTTAATATGGGATGCTGAAAGAACATTTTTTTCATAAATTTAAAACTGCTGTGAAATAATAAATCATTATCAAATTATTTTAAAAATAATTAAAAAATCATTATCAAATTAATTTTAAAAAAGGATCCACTGTCTGGCAATTTGGCTTGCAGATGTCTCCCATGTGGAAACTCAGTAAGAAGGCTGTTGCAAAATGATGAGAAAGTGAGGCTATTTGCACAAAAACATCCTTAGCATACTTGAAAATATGCTACACTATTCTATGTCTTATAAATTAATAATCTGAAGAGGCATAACTTTTAGCACTGAAAGCATACATTACAATGTTGCACACCACATTCACACATTTTCTTTATGACACCCTTTTAGTTACACTCTAAGAATACACAAGTATCATTCATACCATTTCCCTCAGGAAAAAAATAAACATATGCTTTCATTTAAGAGCAAATCAGTTTTAATGCACTTTGTATTTTATTATTTTTTATTTTCTGTGCTACAGGAATGCTTCCCTCCACCTCCAGTACCTCTCTCCCCATCCCCCCAACACTTCCCTGTATATTATTACAATAGTACAATCCTTCAGCAAGAGTAGTAAGTCCAGCATGTCTGTGTTTAAGTGTATCCTGACATTGTAGGTTCTGGCAATGGTGGAAAAACTAGTATCACATTTAACAGTTTCATTGGGAGCCCTCCTTTTATTCGCGAGTAGAGATGCATACTGATATGCTATTCTCCAATTTATAGTCCATCTATGAGAATGTGCGTATATACATGCTTACCTACATATCTATTTCTTAAATGTATTTATCTAAAAGAGAGAGACAAAGAGACAAACTGAGATGCAGGGAGAGCTTCTATCTGCTGATTCACCCCTAGTATGTCTTCAGTGTTTAGGGCTGGGCTACGACAAAGCTGGAAGCCAGTAATACCTTGTAGGTTTCCCACATGGTTATGAGAGACCTACGTACTTGAGCTGTTATCTGTTGCCTCACAATAGCACAATGCTGGAATTTGGACTTGAACCAGAGCCAAACCCGGATATTTCAATATGGGATACAGGCAGCAGCAGCATGCTCACTACACATTAACTCTGATACGTGACTATAAACATAAATACAGCTTTTCAAATCTAATTTAAAAAGTAATTGTTTTTGTTTTTTTGTTTGTTTTTTTTTATTTTGCTTTTGTTTAGATTCATTTATTACTTAGGGAGTAAGTCAGGAAACAGAAATCATTTACATGGCATTGCTGATTATAAGCACAATAATAATTAAAGCACAGGAACTACTCATTTTTAAGGCAATACTGCAAAATAACATATACCAACATTAAATAAATAATTATAAGGTTAATTATTTCTACAGAAAATTATGTGTCTGTTTAGGAGAGGAGGATGTTACTAAGTAAATAAAGAGATTGAGTGTAAGATGATGCTGAAAGGCATACCAGCAATTCCTCACTCACTAGCCTCTAGGTACCCTCCGTTGAGTCATTACTTGTGTAAGCAGTCATATTCACACACCAACTACACTAAGTGGGCTTGAGGCGTCTTGAGAAAAATCCAACAAGAGCTTTAATAAGTGATCTAAAAACAATTTAGATGTGGTGTGACCTTTGAATACACCAGAGGACTTATTTTAAAAATTTCTACTTTTCATTCACAAACTCATATATTTAAATTCTGTTCTATATATGCAATTGTTACTTTAACTTTAGTTTTGTGTCAGAATATCAGAATATTCTGAAATATGAAAGTCATATCTAAAAGGGTATGAAACACGTTTAAATTATAAACTGTTTCTCTATGTTCACCTTTTCTGCCAAGTAGAACATGACGTTAGCTACTTTCTCCTTCCCCCAACTCTCTGTTAGCTACATAAACTTATATTTCCTGTGTGTATAAATTTGAAACAATGCACAGATCTAAAAGCCATATATAGAGGGCAATGTTGGGGAGCAAGTTAAACTGCCACCTGAAAATCTGTCATACTATATCAGGGCTCCAGTTTGCATTCAAATGCCTTCCTTTCCAATCCAGCTTCTGCCTCCCAATTGCAGGTGACTGAATTAGGTTGCTAGATCCACTTTTCCTGAGTTAAAGATTGAAATTCTTTGTTCAGATTTGTAAAGGATTGAAGTGGAGACCCTAGGAGGTTTTTTAACCTGCTCTCCATCCAATATCTTGTTGGTTTTTTAAATCACGGGTGAATGTGTAATCTATCACTCACAATCTAGGAGGGTATATTTACTTACAACAAATTTTACCCTTCTTTGCATCTCCCTGTCTTTCTGCTGCGCCTTGTTGCCTTGTTGAAGACACACTGCTAACATAAAGCCAGCCTACACCAATATCTAGCAGTGGACTATGGAAGATCTCATGGATGCCATTCTTCAGGATAGTATTTTATAAGCTATTGTTGAATCTTTTATACCATATACCATGACTTAATTGCTCTACGAGCTTTCTAGTGTCAAATTTCTCAGTCTCTTAACAATCTGCCCCCCCCCGTTTTAATTTCTTGTCTTGACTGTGCTTTTGTCAATCCTGCTTTAAAAATCAGCCCTGTTTGCTAAACCTGACATCTTGTTCAGAACCTAAGCCAGCTGCCTCCACATAGCTTGAATGACATGTGTGCATGCCTATTGCATGTATGCCAGGCAGCAGGCAATTCTCTCCCTGATGTATGTGTTCCATCCAGAGGTTTGAGACTTTCCATGGGTACATAGTCTGCATGTGCACGCTTAAGATGCTATCCTTGTGGGGGAATATAATCCATAATGCCAGGAGTTGCTTGGCAGAAGGTTGTACAGAAGGATGGCAATGCATGGGGGAAGCCAGCTAGCTTCCTAATCCAGTGACAGTTGGGTTCTAAGTGGATGTTGAGGCTAAGAAAAAAACAATCATTCCTATTATCATCCAACATCATGCAACCAGCACTACAAGAAGGACAGGCTGTTTTATATAAAGCTATGGAGAAGAAATCCATTTAATCCACATGTCAGTGACCACAGAGTATAAAACACTAGGCAATTACATATGAACAAAACGAGTTTGGCACCATTTAAAATTAAATAATCAGTTAATATCTCTCCCAAATGAGGATCTTGCCTTTTTTTAAGTTTAACAAGTTCCATTTATAGAGTTCTATATGCCATGAATTGTCAGAGGTTAAAGACACCTGCACTATTAATCCCTTTAACCTGAGTATTTTAACTGTAACAATTGGCCAGATCTAATAGGAGTTCAGGCAATCACTAACAGTTAAAAACAGGCTGATGGCACTAATTCCTTTAGAGGTCAGGTTTCCCAAGCACTGGTGTATCACATAAATGTTTTGTCAAGAGATGAAGGAAAAAAAAATTATTAACAAAATGTAAATGGAAGAGACCAAAAATGTATGAGGTGGGGAAGGGCTATCAGTTTAGCTTAGGCATCAAAAACTGGCCCCTTCTCTTTTGAAACTGAATGAGAAGGGATAGTAAACACAAAGGGGAGAGAAACTGAGGTGTGGATACTTTAGTCTAACATCCCAATAGATAGACAGCATTTAGGTCCAAGTAAAGAGCCTTCAGGCCACACCAGGGAGCAGAAGCATCCAGAAACCTGCAAGCACTCCGAAGCTTTCATTCAGTCATATACATTTGATAAATTTCCATGAAAGGAAGCTGGAGAAGGACAAAACTGAAATCTCCTGTGGCAAAGGAAGAGAGAAATTAGTCATTGTGGTCCCATAATACCTGGTATTTCTGCCTTTGTAAGATTGGTAAATGTGCTAACTGCTTCTTATTGAATGACAGAGGCCTGGTGTTTTTAATTGATAGTTGACTATGATGAGGTTCATTATCTGAAAAAATCAAAGTGAAGAGAGTACTCTTTACACAGCCTTCAGATTATCCTGAATGAGCTCCAGAAATACTGTCAGGCTTTAAATCAATGCTAGTATCATGCTAACAATGGTTACATTAAGAACTTAATGCTTAAGAAATGGAAAGTGATGAGATTTCCTTATGTACTTTCACTATTTCTCCCAACCTCTTCTCATTCGCTGCACATCCTGCTGAGGTAAATTCAGTTGTTTTATATAAGAGCCTGGTGCACTTTCCCTTAGTATATTCTGGTAGCATAGCTCAGATGTGGGTCAAAACCACTGTTTAATCTTTTCTCCACTGGGTTGGATCATTTGGGAACTCAATGCTGAGTCCTGATCTATTACTCTGAGAGTTTCAGTATTAGGTTTGAAAGGTGCTAGTAGTTTAAATCATAGCAGGATTTCGGTTCATCAAAAACCCTTGATTCTTAGACCTTAAAAGGATTTTCTCAGTCCCGATGTAGTGAGGCCAACATCATCTCAGAACTAACAAAACCACTCTGGTTGGCATCTTGGCGCATTTGTCCCATGTAGGTGTCCATAGGGTGTCATCAAGGGGCTGTCACCTAGTTATGGATGCTGATATAATTTGACAGCAAAGAGTGATCCTCTCCTTACTCCCCCCCCCCCAGCATACCAGGAGAATGAAACGAGGGTTCCTGAGACATTTGTCCCACTCACCTTCCTCCATGCCTCCACTGTCCCCACGCTGGTCAGAGCTCATGTGGGTGTGTGCATTCCTCTCAACTGTGTGGACAATATTAAATATAAAGTAAAAAACTGGAAAAAGAGAGAAAGAAAAAAACCGAAATGCCCTGTTCTGAAATTACTGATGATTATACTGAGTTTACCATTACAGTGTTCATCTTGTAGAACTGTCGTTTTGGCATGAAGGTACTAAGGATCCTTGAATCACAATGACTTCTCGGAAGCTCCTAGGAAATTCTCAAATTCATTCTACTTAGAAAACACTAGAGCAAAGGGATTTGACTAGCTTACCTTCAAAATGATCTACTGTTTTTATTATTCACAAGGAGGTAGACAGATATCAGTTCACTAACTTAAACCTCAACCAGACTATCATTCTTAGAACATTTCAGATTTGGAGGCCTCTCTCCACCATTGTAAAATACAATGTCTTATTTCCATCCCAAACTTCTCCTGACTTTCCCTCAACCCCCTTAGTCTCATTACAAACTACAGAGGAATCTCTTTAGTGTCACAGTTTCTCTTGGCAACTACATTGGTTGTTCCAATGTCTCCTACAAATGAAAATAAAGCCACTTTGTTACTCAGTCTCAACCAAGACCATGAACCAAAGTAGTCTCTTTTAAGCTTTGATTTCAGCCCCAAATCTATAATAGATAGAAAGGTATTGGGCAACTCGACACCATTTTCGTGCTTAATTTTGGGAATTCTCTGACATACATTAGCTTCCAATTAGTGCTAAATTTGAAGGATAAAATTTTCCCCTAAGTTGAAGGGTAGTCCATAATAAATTCCTCATCATTACCAAAGCAATGCATACTGTTTTAAAATTCACATCATTAAAAAGCATATATATTTTAATTAATTTATTTAAAAGGTAAAATGAGAGATGGGAACAGAAAGAGAGAGTTCAGGACAGAAAGAATTTTCTATCTGCAGATTATTCTCTGAAATGCCTCAGCCACTATGATTTGTTATGTCCGAAGGGAGGGAATCAATGAATTTCATCATGATCTCTCGCAATCAAGTACTTGGGTCACCAACTGCTTCCACCATTCATGGTACCAGGAAACCTGATCAGAAGCAAAGAACTGCTGGGACTAAATCCAGACATCTTACAGTGGGTGCAGTTGTGAATTAGACTGCTAATTCACAGCCTAATTTCTAAGGAATTACCAAAATGTTGATGGCTTTCTTCTCCCAGTTATTTAAACTATTGGAAAGTGACTCCTCAACCCAAACAACTCAAATTTTCCAATCGATTCTACTGTAGTCTAAAGCAGACAGTTTCCTCACATTATGTGCTCCTAATGCTATCACTCACATTTCATTTAGACAAAACATAAAATACTTAGGGCACCAACACAAAGTTCAACCACCAGATCCAGTTATATTGTCTGTGTTCAATGTTTAGTCCATGATACCTTGGATAAGAAGATCATTTTCCCACATTGAGCCACAGTGCTCAGATATTTTTCTCTTCCTGAAAGAAAACAACAATTTGTAGAGTTTCCCAGATTGTGGGACACAAAAGGATGTGAAATCCCAATTTCTCCATGATTGCTTCAACTCCATATTCATCCTCTAAACCAATGACCTGGGATTTGCAATCAGCATAGTCTCCCATCCCTGGAATATGCAATTACACTTATTATTTTTTTTCTTTTTTGTACCAATGAAATGGGTATATTCTTGCAACTTTTTCTCAAAAATCTAAATAACATCAACAGTCATCTGGGCTAATGTAGTTTAACTTCAGAAGCAGTAGCTAAGACGTATCCTCACAGTCTGTGAGAATTAACCACAATGGACAAGTTCCCACCTAGTTCCAGGGTTCCTCCTAGGACCTTACAACACTGATGCTGGGCAAGCCTCATTACTTAGGGAAAATACTCATTTGACACTTCTCGATATCCTTGTTATGAAATCTTATAATCTGCCCTTTTCTCATCAAAATCTACCACTCATCAGGGCCTCAGTTCGGCTATCCTATTCTCTTTTCCTTAACACAGGAAGCATCTCTCCCCTTATTTGTGTCATTAGAACAACTTCTCTGTCTTATATTTGATGAGATCCATCAGAACACCCTTGCCAGTAGATTCAATTGATGCATTGTATTCTCAGAGCCTGTGCCAGAAGGGAGATGGAAACTTCCATGATGACTAGTTCATTATTGCAAAGCAAAGATCTTTTAACTCCCAGTCTACAATAGCAGGTCAGCTAGGAAGACCAATAAAATACCTTAATTTGGCTTGTATAAGAGCTTAGAGGATGAATATTAACATCTATAAAGGCATTCACTGTGCACTTGGGATAGCACATACTTCTGGAAAATTATGAGAACACAGAGGCTTAATGAGGGCAGCTAATAACCCAAGTACACATGGACACTGATTAATGGAACTCTTGGAGGTATTTCCACCAGCACTACAGTTTCTCATATTTGATAGTAATGGACAAAGCCTGGGGAAATCATTCCATGACACACCCATTGTGGTTGCTATTTCCTACTGAAACTAACAAAAGATTTCGGAAATCTCTAAGCAACGAAACGTCTCCACTTTTCCAAGATGGAATTGGTCCCTCTTACCGAATGATCCAAACTGCAATTTCTTTTTTGTTTGTTTGCTTGTTTTTAAAGATTTATTATTTTTATTGAAAAGTCACATATGCAGAAAAGAGGAGACACAGAGAGGAAGATCTTCCATCCCATGATTTACTCCCCAAGTGACTGCAATGTCCAGAGCTGTGCCTATCTGAAGCCAGGAGCCAGAAGCTTCTTCCACATCTCCCACGTGGGTGTAGGGTCCCAAGGCTTTGGACCATCTTCTACTGCTTTCCCAGGCCACAGGCAGGGAGCTGTATGGGAATCAGAGCCACCGGGATTAGAACCAGAGCCCAGATGGGATCCAGGCACATTCAAGGTGAATACTTTAGCCACTGGGCCACCGGTCCGGAGCCCCAAATTACAATTTCTTTAATATTTCCAGAGTAGATTGTGATAGAAATACATATGGCCTGAATAATTGCCCCATATTCAGAAAGAATTTAATGGAGCAAGGCTTGACCTATACAACTGGACTAGAAACCAGGGGCCAGCAACTCCATCTTGCTCTCCCCATATTGGTGGGAAAAGACTGAACATTTGGGCCATGATTTCCTGCTGCCCCAGGAACTGCAGGATACTGTATGGAAATTGGAGTCATCAGGTCTCAGACTGGGACCCTGAGCTTGGATATCAGCATCATAAGTGTTGCCTTCGCCTGACGTGACACAATGTCAACACCTTTTAAAAGGTCTTTCATAATTTGCATATAAACACATAGCATAAAACTCAATACTAGAGTAGTCTACTATCTGCTAAAGCAGTGTACCTGGCAGTTGGACATTCCTACTGGCCCCATTCAGGGTTGTCAACAATTAAGATAAATCTATACCATCTGACTGCGCTGCATATGTTCCTTACTCAGAAGGGATTCTGGCACTGTGGCATGAAGCAGTTGCTAGACTTTGTTTTTAGCAAAATAATCAGTACTTCTAATACAATCCAGAAAGTTCAAGGACAGGTTATAAAGAAATGTGTCTCATTATTGCTACATGAGCATTACTGAAGAACACAGAATGGGCATGAGAACTCTGTTGAATTCTGAAAGATCTGTGAAGTTGGACAGAAGACCTGGGTCAGCCATTAGTCATTGTCTTTTTATGATTAGCCTACATAGCTACCTCATCAAATATCTTGGTTGCACAGTACAGCTGCCAACACAATGCCCCAATACAGAAAGCCCCAATGAGTGCTTCAGTTGGTCCTTGATGAACAAAGATAACCAGAAAATAAATGGATTTACATTGCTGAGAAGCAAGAATAGTGTATCCTCTTTCCTTGAATAATGGGAAAGCAAGGACTTCCTCCGCAAACACACTTATTTACACTCCTTTGAGCTCTCTTTCTTGCCTAATTGACGCTAGTTTGGTAAGAATTTCTTACACACACACATTCCACCTGGTATTTAAAGTATTTATAATCAACATCTTAGATTTTTTAATGTACCCCACACTCTTCTCTTTAGCTAGAAATGGCCTTCTTTCCTTATTGAATTCAGAGTTAAGTTCAGTTCTATACTGAAGTCTTTTTCTTCTGCTATGGTTGCTGAAAATCATGCCTTCCATTTACCAAGTTCTTTTTTTGTCGTGAAATATCTTAAATAGTGGGGAAATATAAATTATAATTATAAGCAAGTGTCATTCATAATTCCCCATGGTCAAATAATGACAGGGTAAATGATTAAGATTTTATGTCTTTGGGGAGGTGGAATCTAAGTCAGGAGTATTACAATGGTTTTAGTTTAAGTCCTATGGATTTTATGTTTGAATATATCCCAATGTATGGACATGTATGTTAATGCATTATTGTGGTATAACCTTAAAAAAAGTTAACAACAGACCATAAAAATAAAACACCCACACACACCCCCAAAAAATGGAAATAAGAAAATCACAAGAAGAAATGCAAGTTTTCTAAAAATTTGTTCTCTCTTCAACTGTACTTTGAAATTTCTTCATAAGAAAGGAAAGTAACTTTCATTGTAATTAGAAAGTAGATATTCTGTTCTCCTTTCTTTCCCTGGAGTAACTAGTCCATATTTCAAGAAAAGCCCTCACAAAGTTTTCACCTATAAACATATTAATACTGGATAAGGAATAAAGAGTGAAAAGAAGAAATAGCTGGCTTGTTTCTACTCATTAAAATCCTCAGAGGATTTAAAGAATGAAACATGGATTTCAGAAATATCTGTAGACTACATCAAAACTTACAGCTCTAGGATAAGTCAAGGACAACAGTTAGTGAGTTGACTAAATCAAAACTCAAACCCATTCATCATTTGCTCATCATACATTATAGGATGCAAATAAAATTTATAGCTACTTAATATGTATTTAGGTGATTTAACCTAAAGTTTCATAATTATTTTATCTAGCACGTCAACCCTCCCAAGAGTTATAACAAATTACACACAACTCTTGCATTAATCTCTTTAGGAAACAGAAATGCACTAAAAACAAATTTTATCCTTAAAATGCAGAATCTGAAATTACTAACCCGTGTGAATATAATGCAAGGCATTTTAATCAGAATAAATATATTCTCTTGTCAGAAAGTAAAGACATATCTGGTACATGCAAACCACTACCATGGTAAGGATGGTATCAATAGCAACATAGTGTTACTATCAAAACAGCACTTAAATGAATGAAACATTGAGTCCACCCTTTAATTTTTTTGCTGCATTGCAACAATATATGATACACAATCCTACACAGTGTGCTGTTAATAAATATATGCATTTTTGCATGATAAGCAATACTGAAAAATATCCACAATCCTTTTTTTTTCCTACTAAGAGAATAAAGTACAAAAGCTGGTATATGTATGTAAAACGACACATATTTGAGCCAGCATTTGAGAGCTGGTGGCCCATATCAGGGTATCATATTGCATTCCTGGATCCTGCTCCTGATCCCACTTCCTGCTTATCATGTCCCTGAGAGCACTGACCAGGACACAGGCAATTGAGACCCGTTACTCATTCACAGTCCTTGCTGTTGGTTTTTACATGTTTGGCCCAATCATTTTGGGCCTTTGCTAGTGGATGAGATATTTCAATCTGTGTCTCTTTCTTTCTTTTTCTAACTTTCATCCCCCAAGATAAACAAGTAATTCTAATTTTAAAATCTAAATGTTATTATTTACAAAGGTCTTGATTTGTGTTGCTATGCATTCTCTCTGAAATGATTATATTACTAGCGATGTTCAGGAGATATGAGCACTACTGATTAAAGAATTTTAAAGCAAGGAAATAATTTAATTGTAATTCTACAGAAGCTCAATGGCAAATGTATGTTTCTACAATAATCTGAGACTTGAAATCCAAGATCAAAGCATTTATGTGAGTCTAATTATGATTTTTAACCATGGAGGAACAATATCTTTAAAGACATTGATTAGTAATAAATAAAGTCAGTGTAGGGTATACTTCAGAGTTTCTAAGGAGATAAATTGAGAAGTTAGGCGATTTAGACAATTCAGCAGAAAAAGGAATACACTGATCATTTGGTAAATGTTAGATGCTCTTCTATAATTACATAGATTTATTATCAGTATTGATCACATTTGACATATGATTCTTATATTTCCCACTTCAATTTTCTAGTTTAAGGCATCTTTACTGAGGAGAGAGTAATCTTATAATTTTCCTTCATCCATTGTGTTTTATGACCTGTTATTTGTTGTTCACTGTCCAGAAAATTGGTTAATGAATGGTAATTGCAAACGGGTCATCTCTTCTGTGATATCCTGTAGAAGAAACAAAATGCTTAGTGCGTTTATGTGCCCTCTTATTCTTATATGATTTAACTGATTTGTTTATTTTTGCAGCAAATTTCACACACTTTTTGCAGCAAATTTCACACAAAAGTTTAGGGGAAGCTCGGTTTTTTCAAGTGGACAATTTCAGTAAAAAAAAAAAAAGCAAGGTATTTAAAGATAATAATGATGGAAATCCCCTGCCACAGCAGGAGGGAGGGTTCCCAAGGGAGAAAGATTCAAGAATGTGGTGGAGCTGGTGTATATTAAGCACGATGCTGAGACTACAACACCAGTTAACAACCAGAGGTTGACTGGAATGCTAATCCTGTCTAGATTGTTCAAGTAAAAAGGCACCAGAAGAGTGTGGATGGCAACATCCCTCCCACTCTCATGAAAAGCTGAAATCTCAGTTACCATCTCCTTGCTTCTCATAGCAAAAATTCAAACAGATGGGGTTGACACTAACTTGGTCAAAGACAGCTTTGGGGAGACAGGCCTGACCTTTTTGCTATTTTGTGACAAACTGGAAATTCAGCCAGGAAGGATTCCTAGTTCAATAGGAGCCACATCTGGCTGAGGAAGTTTTGTTTCATTTTTTTGCTGTTTTAAGATTTATTTATATTTATTTGAAAGGTGGATTTACAAAGAGAAGGAGAATTAAAACAGAGATCTTCTACCTGCTGGTTCACTACTCAAATGGTTGCAATCTGGAGCCAGGAACCAAGAGCTTCTTCCACATCTCCCACACGGAGCAGAGGCCATCCTCCATCCTCGCAGGGAGCTGAGCTGGTAGTAGAACAAATGGCACATAAAAACACTGGAGTGATGCTGGCTCTCTAGGTTGAAGGTTAGGCTGTTACATCGCTGTATCAGGCCTCACAGTTTTCTTTTCTTTTTTAATCATTTATTTTTATTTTATGATACAATTCCATAGGCGCTAGGATTTCCCTTACCCTCACCCCAAACTCCCTCACCCAACCAATTTATCTTTCCAAAGAGCAATCGGGGAGCCCAAAGATTCTATATTTTCAAAGGAAATTTTTAGCAGATACCAGGACCATCAATTGTGACTCAGGACATGCATTTATCAATTGCAAATAATGACCTTGAAATGATTACTCATTTATTTTCATCTGCTAGAAAGCATCTGAGAGAGAGAGAAAGAGAGAGAGGGAGACGGAGAAAATGGTTCTGTTGATTCATCCCCCCACCCCCTGCAAATGAGCATAACACCTAGGGCTAGGTGGAGTCAAAGACAGGAACCTGGATCCACCTGGCTCTCCCGCAGGTGAGTATAGTGTGCAGGTAATTGAACCACCACCTTTTGTTTACCTAGGCACAAGAGTAAGAAACTGCATCAGAAGCAGTTGAACCAAGACATGAACCACTCCCACAAACTTGTTTGTAACTACAACAGCTATTGAAACAAAAGAATAATTACCAAGGAACAATTACCAAGGAATTACCAAAAACCAAGGAAATATAGCTCTGAGAGTTATAAGTGGGAGTATAATTTGAGAACCAATTGGATCCTACCCAGATGTGATCTCAGTCACTACTGGAGAAATAACAGATAATTTCTGGAATAATAAATTAATCAGATTTACTTGGTTAATCTTAATAATCACTATCAATTAAATGAATGTCTACATTTTTCTTTTCATATAAGCTTTTAAAATTGTAGAATGACATATTTGCATTTGATTACTGGAAACGAAAATGTCTTGACAGTCATCACAATATGATTGTCAAAGTGTGTTTTCATTTACACTGTAAAGACTTATACAATGATTGATTCATCTTTCATTTAAGATATCCATGTGAGTAATTTGTTGTTAATTTGTTAAATTTCATTATTTTGCTCTAGATTGTAAATAGGACTTCACTGTTTAGATTTTTGTCATTGGTTATAAGTACTTGTTCCTACTCATTATTTCCTAATTAAGCAGCTTATTTTCAATTTGTATTCAATGTCTGAATTTTTATGTAAAAACATTGAGCACATTTATAGAAATGAATCTAACACTTAAGTATGTAATTAACAGAGATAATTTATATATTCGCTCTCCCTTTTCAATTACATTT
The DNA here is from genome assembly GCF_017591425.1 of Ochotona curzoniae. Classification (NCBI taxonomy): domain Eukaryota; kingdom Metazoa; phylum Chordata; class Mammalia; order Lagomorpha; family Ochotonidae; genus Ochotona; species Ochotona curzoniae. Next base: position 16,564,522 of record NW_024466502.1, read on the forward strand.
CTTATTAAATTATAATTGACAAATAACTAACACATAGGTAATACGCACAATTTGACACTTGAATTATTTGTTCTCAAAATCTTTCCATGATCTATAAGTACCTCTGATAACACTTGTACCATACACACCAGATTTTAAAATCTTTTCATTTTGATTTAATTATAAGTTCTTAATTCCTCTGATAATGTTGATTAGTAAATTAAACTCAATTTCCCTCAGTATAAATCATGAGTCTATTAACTATTTGCATATACTGTTTTGTATAGAAACTCTACAATCTGCAATGAAATGTATTCTGGAATGAAATTTAAATTTTCAACATTCACATGAGAAAATTTGCTCAGGGTATCTAGCCATCAGGGAAAAGCAAATAAAAACCACAATGAGATTTCACTCACCCTAGTTTGAATGACTATTATAGATAAATAAATAAGTACTATTGAGGATGTGGCAACTAGAAAAAAAAGTGTCCTAATATACTGCCGGTAGAAATGTGAACTAGCTTAATCATCACAGAAGAAAGTACAGAGAATCCTCAGAAAATACATCTACCATGTGACACAGCCATCCCACTTCTGTAAATTTACCCAAAACAAATGAAATCAACATAGGAAAGTGTTATTTGTACTCCCATATTTATTACAGATCAATTCAAAATAGCTGAGATATGGAGTCAACATATATATACATTAACTGACTAGTTAAAGAAAATATGTACATCTACACTGTGAAATAATACTCAGACATAAATGAGTGATTTTTAAAAATGTTATAAAAAAGTAGATCAAATAATTACATTTTTATGTAATAAGCCACTAATCGCCAAACAGATTTCTCAATGTTCATCTCAGAGAAAGCAAATGTTAACTTTCACTATACTATTTTAATTCAGTAAAGTTTAGGATAGATAGTTTTGTCTGGACACAGAAGGAATAAACAACACAGAGAACATTTGGCATGCCCTTGTGCTTTGCTACTTCATGATAGATTCCTTAGCCATTAACAGCTCTTCATAATTATCCATTAGTATATTCCATAGTGTTGTAAATCAGGCACAGCTTAAAAACTTGGTATAATATCATGTACAGCACTAAGCTCAAGACGTTTCAATATCATCCTTTGATACATGATCAATTTTCTGTTGCCTAATATTTGTTACGTTTACTTTTCAAGAACAATATTTACGTAGATCTCTGCCCACTATGGCGTACCCATATGGTTTCTTTATCGGTCCTTAGAAACAATAAGCATGATCATTACGAGAGGGTTTTGTGTGTGTTGGGGACCATATGTGGGTGAGGCTTTATGGGTGTGTAGTGATGTACTGCGTGCTATGGTAAGAGAATGAGAGCCCCTCCTGGGTGCTGAAGCACTGATCTAATCGCTGCAAACAAAGCAGGCACGTGGCTCACAGTTGCATCCCAAATTGAGACCTGTCCAGGTCAGATGCCTCCACCTTGGTAAAGGTGGGGACACTTACCCTGCTGCTGTCAGTTCCTTGTGAATAAAAGTGACAATAAAAACAAATAAATAAAAATAAATACGGAGAAATTCTCCTCATCTATTTTTAAACTGGGAATGGTTTCAAATTGATCGTAGCAGTCTCTGCTTTTCTTTTCTTCTTTCTTATGAATATATATCAGTTTCAACAATATAACCTTGAGCAGAGTAGTGTGGGTATACAAATTCGTTTGATGAAACAACTTAAATCAGCCTTCTTTGCTTTATAGCTCTAAATGGTTCATCAAGTGCTCACTGGACACCAAATTTCAGTCCAAGTTCATCATCTGCCTAACTTTGAGTATTTGGAAAATATACCTCGGTAAAATTTTTGCCTAAGGATAAAATGTCTGTTTCCAAGGAAACTAACATTTTCTGTACCAGATTGCTAATTAATACTACAAAATTGACCCCCTTGATGATTCTCTTTGTTATGAATGTCTTCATCTTGTTGAATGGAATTTGACTCTCAGTGTCAAACATTGTGGTGTAATAAAGTCAAACTTACCCCTGTAACTTCTGCAACCCCTAAGTGAGCACCAGCACAATCCCTGGATGAAGTCTTGGATGCTCTGCTTCTGATCCAGGTTTGTCCTGATGCGTCTGGAAAGAAGGCATGTGATGTAACCGGTACCTTGGTCCTTACTCCCATGTGAGAGGCACAAATGGAGCTATTGGATACTGGGTTCATCTTGATTCACCCTCAGCTGTTATGGACATTTGAGAAAAGAACCTGCAGATGGAAAACTTTCTCACTGTTTTTCTTTTCTTTTCCTGTTTTCAAATAAATTTGTAAGAATATATTTGCAACAGGTAAGCTCTTTAAATATTGTGCCGAAAATAGATAACACATGTTACATAAAATCAATATAAATCATATTGATGGGATTATTACAGATTTTCATGAAAGATGTGAGTTATATATACAATATTACAACATAATTTACTTCCCTTGGGTAATAACTTAAAATAAGACCTCTTATCTTCCTTCCCAAATACTTGTAATTATACTGAAAAACTTTCTTCACATCTGCTCCCAACGAAAATAAATGATGATATAAAATGTATTCACTTTTTAAAAACGTGAAATAAAAAACCTCTCTGGCCTGGTAGGTCTGTTTCTCAAATTGAACAGTCACATCACTTGTTCTGGGTCACTGAAGTGCTCCCGGGCACATTGCTGCATTAGTGTGGGACTCATAAATCCTAAAACACTTAATGCAGCTTTCCAAATTACCTAACCGCCATCCAACTCAAGCACAGGATAAAAAATAGATTGGCTGCATTTGTGTTTCCGAGACTTTTTCCAAAAAAATATTTTTGGTACTATAGTTTCATGTCCATTTTGAATTGAGGCCAACATTTTTAGTAAGGGAAGAAAATGAGTGAGTATGCAAAACATGATCTGGTGATGACTGGGATAAACATTCACATGAGAATCCAATCCAGTGAATAAAATCATTACCTGGCACAAATGCTGTTGCAGTGGTTTTAGCCCAATAAAGAAAGTGGGGAAAAGTCATTAAACTAGATATTTCAATGCATTTACAAAGAAAGTAATTTGACAAAAAATGCCATTGTCAAAAATAAATACCATTGTCTTTTCTAACATAGTACACCAAAGAAACTTAGTCACTAAGTGAATGATTATTTTAGGTAAAAGACACAACATTGATTTGGTTGATTATTTGTATCAATGTTAACTGAACAAATTATGTAAGGGAGTAGGCATCTGCTCAGAGGGTTTTTTTTTTTTTTTGTATCTCATATCTGAACAAGGAGATTTCAATTCCATTCCAGTTTCTCATTTATCTGCCGGCTAATGCGCAATCTTGGGGTCCCAGAGACCCAAGTCTGCCAGTCACATGGGAGACCGATGCTGAGTTTCTAGTTCCTGGCTGCAAGCTGTGCTCATCTCTTACGGATGTTCCTGAGGCTGAGTCAGCAGATTAATCACCTCCCTCTGCTTATCCTTTTCTCTTTTTGCCTTTAACGTGGTGCTCTAACATAGTTAGATACTGCTCATCATAAAACTGTGTGTATATATTTTATAAGAGTGTTAAAATTTCTCCCCAAAGTGATAATGTAGGTAACTCATACGAGAGGCATTTTTCTTCTGGATTTCTCATGAATATTTTTAAAAATTTCAATTGAAAACTTTCATTGGATTCTCTAAATTTGATTACCAGCTTTTTAACTATCTGAAGGATGAATTGTAATGTTAACGTGAATTTGCAGTTTTTCTTTAAGCATCGTTGCATGTAATGATGTTTTTACAAAGGTGTTGCTCCCATAAATCTATATTTTTGTACATAAATGTTTTAAATACTTAAATGATAACAAACTTTTCAACATCTGCCTTCATAAATACTCCCTCATTGTACATTATACTTCTTTTACTTTCCTTAAATTAAAATCTGCTTATTTGAAAGAGGCACAGACAAACAGACACAGGTATTTTCCATTTGCTGGTTCATCCCAAAATTGTCTACAATGCCCAGGTGGTCTAGCATGAAGCCCGAAGCCTGGAACTCAATTTGGATCTCCAACATGGTTGGCAGGGACTGCTTGAGCCATCAATTGTTCCCTCACAAGGTGTGCATCAGTGCCAATGTCAAGTTGAAAGCAACCCTGGGAGACTGTAATCCAGGCATGCTGATGCAAGACAAAAGAAATAGCATCTTAACTGTTGCACAAAATGCCTGTCTTTATGTCTCTTTTTTAACATCATTATGGAAAGCATTGAAATTTTACTTTTTCAAGTATCACAGCCATGGTGTTGTAACCCTCAGCCTCTGTCTGTCATACTGGAACTATTTTTCAGTGCCAGTTCAGTAACTGGCTGTTCCACTTCTAATCTAGCCTCTTGCTAATGTGCCTCAAAAAGCAGCAGAAAGTGGCCCAAATCTTCAGTGCTTCTTTACCCACGAGATTCAGAAAAGGCTCATGGCTCCTGGCATCAGACTGGCTCACCCTCAGTCACTTTAGCCATCTCAGGAGTGAATCACCATATGCAAGATTCTCTCTTTTTCTCTGTGATTCTGCCTTCCAAATGAAAATAATTAAATCTGTACATGCCGCGAGAGCCTAGTGGCTTAAGTCCTCACCTTGAGTACAACAGGATCCCGCATGGGAGCCGGTTCATGTCCTGGCGTCTCCAATTTCCATCCAGCTCCCTGCTTGCGGGCTGGGAAAGCAGTCAAGCACGGCCCAAAGCCATAGGTCCCTGCACCAACATGGGAGACCTGGAGGAGGTTCCTGGCTCCTGGCTTCAGATTGTCTCAGCTCTGGCCATTATGGCCGCTTGGGGAGTGAATCAGCAGACATGATATCTTCCTTTCTGTCTCTCCTCCTCTGTGTTTATCTAACTCCAATAGAAATAAATCAGTCTTTTAAAATGAATAAATAAATAAACCTTTAAGCAAAATTTACATTTCCAGAGGAAAATTTATACAATGTTTTCATTACATATTTTATTTGCATTTCTTAAATTATTTAAGAAAAATGTCTAATATGTATGATATTCTATATTACTTCTTTGTTCTTGTGTGATAAAATTTATTTTTTCAATTTTTCTTTAACAACTCATATACATAACAGGAATTTATTGGACTAGACACTGTCTTTTATCTTTTATTTCTTAGTTTTTTTGTTTGTTTGTTTGTTTTAAGACAAAGAGATCTTTCATGTAATGGGATTTTCATGTAAAGCTGGGCCAGCAGGGTCAAGCAGAAGCTGGGAGTTTGGGGTTTTATGTGAGAATCTCTCATAAGTGAACATAACACTGTTGTGCTCCAGGTTTGAGCCAAGTATTAATTTCCTAAGTTCTTGCCTCTTACATAAAAGACATTCTAAGCACAGCAACTCACTTGGCTTAAGCAAGCAGTAAAATTTATTCAGAGGGTGAGGAACATACGGGAGAGAGATTGCTGACCTCTGTTCTCGGGGTTCTGTCGGAAGCAAGAGAGAAAGTGGCTGCACAGAAAGCCAAGAGCCTGAGCAATGAGGCGTGTAGTGTGAGACAAGCCCAGAACCCAGATCTTCCTCCCCAACATGGCTTTAGGGGCTGGGGAGGGGAGTGTGTACGCAGCAGCACAGCAGCACCCTTATCCTATCAGGATCCAGGGACTGATTGGTGAGCAGAAAGGATTACACAGACAGAAGAGGTGTGACTTAAAACTATGACCCTGGACTAGTGCCCTAGACCATACCAGCTTGAAAACTCCAGGCATTATGTATTGCTTTCCAGGCACATTAGCAGGAAACTGGCTCTGAGATAGAAGGAGAATTCAAATTCAAGCTTTCTGACATGCGATGTAGCCATCCAAAACAGCAGGCTTAAACATTATGCCAACAATATCCGCCCCTAACTTTTGTTCTGTTTTCATTCGAAAGGCAGATTTCCAGAGAGAAGGAGGGAGAAAGGTCCTCTATCTGTTGGTTCACTTTCCATGTGGATGCAGATGCCAGAGCTGGACTGATTCGAAGCCAGGAGCCTTGAGCCTCCTTCAGGTCTCCCTTGTGGGTGCAAGTTCCCAAAGCCTTGGGCCATCCTCCTCTTTCTGAGACCATAAATAGGAAGCTGGATGAGAAGTGGAGCAGCCGGGATATGAACTGCTGCCTACATGGGATCCTGACTCTTGAAGAGGAAAGATTAATTGAGCCATTGCATCAGGCTCCCTATTGCTAATATTTTACTTGGCTAACACATGTTTAAATATCTTTAAGATTTTTTCTCTTTTTCTCAATAAATAGGTAGATATAGGTAGATTGATACCTGTATACTTTTTGAACTGGGACAGAATAGTAAGATGAATTCCTAGCACAGTTTTGGTGGTGATAAATATATAAACTAATCGAAACAAGTCCTTAGCAAAGAAAGCTGAAAATAAAATAATAAGAGAAGAAAATAATGGCATACTACCTTCAAAATGTTAAGAATACTTTTTCTAATAGAAAAAAGCATATGCACTCTATTGTGACATTACTTCATAAGATAATATAATATGAATCAAATTATTAGATTTAAACATCTGGTGTTGCTTGTTTTGGCATTGTGTTCACCAATCAGATGCCAGACCTCGATGGCCTTTCCTGGCATCCGTTATCAGCCTAAAGACATAATTTGTCAGTCAATTATCAGTAATACATTCACAATATATTTTATTTGGTAGCTATGTTTAAATTATGGACATGTTCGGAATAGGCAAAACAAAATTTATTCACATGATTGTTTGCTATGTAAATATATAACTTGCTTTTTAAAATTTACTTTGATGTTTTTTATAATATGGACTTACAAAAGTTATTATTATAATTTGCTTATTTAAATATGTTTTTGTAAGTTATTAATGTTCATTCCCTGTGGCACTGTGGGATGAGAACGACACAGTCACTCGAGTGACGTCCAAGAGGGGCTGGCAGTGTGTGTACTCTGCTCTTCTCAAGCAGCAGGACATGTCCTTGCCTATTTTTGCTTCCAGATTCAGTGATTACAATATTGTCTGTAGTTTTAGAATGAAAGGAATCCTGAGAAAGACTGTTCCATAATCACTTAAAAGAGTATGAATCCTTTATAGATGCATCTGTGTAAAAGGAACAGGAACATCCTGCTATTGCTTTAAAGGAAAATAGCTATTATAGAAAAGAAAAGGCTGATTAAATAATACATGAATAAAAGGGGAAAGGAACAATTTGGCAATGGGTAACATATAAGCAGGTCTGATAATGCTCTAATATCCCAAAGGCATTGGGACTTGCCACACCTGCATCCCATAGGGGTGGTGATTCTTGCTCAAGCAGCTGCACACGTGATCCAGCCCCATGCTGATATGCCTGAGAAAGCAGGGGAACACGACCTGCATATTTGAATTCCAGCACCCAAATGGGAGACCCGGATGGAGTTCCAGGCTCCTGGGTGTGAGCTGGCTAAATAAATGAGTTTATAAACTAGGTGTACGTCATTTGAGAGTAAATGTGTAATTGAGTAGGTGTATTTCCAAAGGAAGATGATGTCTTAATTCTAAAATAATGCGTAGCAAGTGAAAATGACTGATTTATCCTCTTTTGCTGTCTTTGTTATGTATTTATTTTGTCATGTATTAATTCTATAATTAGCATATTTATAATTCACATAATTTAATCATTATATTCTTTTTTATTGTAATATATTGAGAATTCACTAGGTTTAATGACTTTCGGATATTCTGAACTCAAACAGGATGGATTTAAAACATGGTCCTAGAGCCGGTGTTGGGGCATTGCTTATAAGATGTGGAATATCACAGGCCTGTACAAATCTCAGCTGCTCAGCTGCTCAATTGCTGACCCAGTTTCCTGCTAATGCACCCAGGAAGGAAGTAGAAGATGCAGAAAGATGACTTGAATACTTGGCATGACCTACCCCTGTGGGAAACTAAGTGGAACTCCTCGCTTTCAGATTCACCCTGGCACAGTCCTGATTTGGCCAGTCCTGATAGTTGAAGCCACCCATAAAGATGAAAGTATTCTCTGGGACCCTGCGTGGTAGCCTAGTGGCTAACATCCTTGCCTTGCATGTGCTAGGATCCCATATGGGTACCAGTTCCTATCCTAGCTACTCCACTTCCCATCTAGCTCCCTGCTTACAGCCTGGGAAAGCAGTCAAGGATGTTACAGATCCTTGGGATCCTGCACCCTCCTTGGAGACCTAGAAGAAGCTTCTGGCTCCTGGCTTTGGATAGGTTTAGCTCCAGCCAGTTATTGTGGTCACTTGGGGAATGAACAAGAAGACAGATGGTCTCTCTCTCTCTCTCTCTGCATCTCCTTCTGTGTATCTGCCTTTCCAATAAAAACAAATATATGTTTAAAACAGCAAAAAATATTTTCTCTCTCCCTCCCTATTTTCCACTCCCAACTCAGTGCTCTGCCTTTCAGATAAATAAATGTAGCTTTAAAAAGAGAGCAAAGGATAACATGATAGTACACCTATTACAGAAAATTGAAGAAAATAACGGTGTTTTTGATCATTCACATAAGTTTATCTTAGCAAATGTAACTACCAAAACAGGTCATGATCCTCACTTAAGATTGCACAAATATATGGTGAATATGCCACCAAAATTATTTGAGGCGTTTAAATGTTTCCATATATTTTAAAGAGATGCAGAGATGGGTGAAAATTGCTCTAAAAGCGTGTAACTGCTCTCTTAGAAAAAACTGGGAAGTATTCACACTTTATGTTAAAAAGAGGCTACACTAAAGCTCTGCCCAAGGCTTTCTCATTCTGTGTTTGGCCTTTTCAAAGGAGACTGAATTTAGGCATGCAAATTCATATGATCTAAAAAATCATTATTATATATTTTGTTCCTTGTGCTTTTGTCATTTCTTCATGATGTTAGATGTGTTCATTGTTATTGTTGAAAGTATTATAATTACTAGGCTTGGTCCCTACATACTACATAATTAAATAAGATTTGCAAAGAGTTTAAAAAGTCTTCTTACTGGAAAACGAAATAATACATAATGTTAAAATGCTTTATTATAGTGTGACAGATAATAGTTGCATTCAATTTTACCATGAATGATTAATTATAGATGAATGTAAGTATGAGAAAATTAGATTGTGAGCTAATTTTTCTTTATGTTTGCAAAAACAGAGAAATCACATAGTCAACATGTGTACTGAAGGGCCTGGTTGTGGCCTCGCTGCAATGCCAGCATCCTGTATCCGTGGTGCTGTGTCTTTTCTGCTCCACCTCTGTTTCAGTCCCCTGCTAATGTGACTGGAAAGTTTTGGGAGCGATGTCCCAAGGATGTGTGCTCTTGATTTTGGATTGGCCCAGCTGCCGCATTTGAGGCCATCTGGGGACTGAACCAATAAACGGAAGATCTCTCTTGGCGTGCTTCTTGCCCTCCTTCTCTTTCTGTAACACTGTATTTCAAACAAAATAAAAAATATTAAATATATATATATGTATATATATGCCTTGAAGGATATAGAACAATTAATTTAGAACTTTAGATTATATTTTTAAGAGTAAATGGTTATGACAATATTGCACAAATACAAAAAGTGCAAAGTCGGAAGTATACAGCCTGATGCATATTCAGAAAGCAATCACATGACATCTAGAGACAGAACCACACCAGCAGCAATAACCTGTGGCAGCCTATTAAACACCTATAGCCCTTCCCCACACACTGCACTATTAGGACTCCAAGGTCACATGATTCATTTGGTAGAATATTGCTTTTCTCCATAAAAGAAACATTTCTTTGCCAAATACTGGAGATGATTTTCTACAGCTTCTAGACTTTGTGTTTTTGTACTGTTGATTTCAACTAACTAGTGTAGTTCATAAGTCTCTACTGATGCTCAATAAAAGTAGTTACCTGGGCACCCCCGATTTTTATAAAAACTAAACATGATTGTTTCCAAAAAATACTTTAATGATTCCCAATTGTCTGATCAGTTCTCAAACTTTCGGATTGTTTCTTGGAAATCAGCAAGTATTTGGACAATTAATTTGAATGTCCAGGAATCTTCTGTCCCTCTTCAGTTCTGGGACTTGCAGTCCAGTGTGTTGCTTATGTTGGTAATTCTTCAGTGCATTCAAATACATATGCAATATAAGAATGTAATTTTCTAAGAAGAACTTTTAATTCCATTTCCTTTGACTTATATGCATTGCAGTTTTTAAGTTATCTTCATAAATGTTAAGGTGATAAAATCATAAATGGTAAGAGAAGAAAAATATAATTTCAAGATTTGTAAAATAATTTTCAACTTTGTTTTGGTGGAAGACAAATAAACACAGTTTTTTTTTCTGAAAATAAACACAAAAATTTAGATTTTAGGGTTGAAAGTTGAACCTCTGCTCGTGATGAAAACATCCTGTTTCAGAGTACCGCTTTGCTCTCAGCTGTTCAGGGAAGCTGCAGAAAATGTCCTAAGTCCCTGGCCCTTTGCCTTAAGTACTCCCACCCATGCTGAGAAATATGAGTGGTGCTCCTAACTCCTGGCTCCAGCCTGCCCCACTCATGGATCTGAGACCATTGGTGAGTGCATCCATAGACGGAAGTTCTCTCAAGCTCTTTCACTGTTACTTTGCCTTTCACATAATGATTTCTATATTGGATATTATGCAGATATTACTTTATTTATAGCAAGCATTCATATCTTCTCTTATCCTTCTCAACTTTAAAAAAAAGTGTTTTTTAATTTAATTTAATCTAGTGCATTTTATTCCATATTTTTTCAGTGCACTCACTACCTAGTTTTCCTATGGAATACTTAGCTTACTTGCTAAGCACCAAAATCCAAGTGAGAAAGTGTTGTGGTTTGAGAACAGAATACTTTGGCAACGTAGGACTTTTTCTCCATAAGTCTATGAATACATTTGAGAAACTTGAAGTTAAATAAGACACAAATTTCAAGGCAGCGTTAATATTCTCTTGGTCTGTTTAAAAAAGGAGTGGTGATACAAAACATAAATATTTTAAAATTACATGAAGATTAAATTTTAAGTATTTTCAAAATTGCTGTTTACAAACAGGTAGTAAACGTTTGCTGGCAGCATCGTCATCATTGGAAGTGTCCTATTCTAAACAGTCTAGTTATTACCAAGATTCTTATTATCATGATTTTCTGAATCACAGTTTCATAAGTTCTTATTTTTCACTTAAGCAATGCCCAGATTTCAAATTATTGACTTTCAACATATGTAGACTTTATCAATTTTTTCAATATATTTACACATGTCAAATCTCTGAAAGTATTCAGTTTCAATATTTTTGGTTTATTTTATGCAGATAGGTAAATGACAGCTGCATTAGGGCATATATCATGATCGCAATTTATTTCCTGTAGACTCTTGCTTTCTTTCAAATTAATACTATATATTTTCTTTTTAACTACTAACATTCTAATATGTTTCATATATATATCTAGTAATTAATAAAAATTTTCCTCAGGCTTATTTATCAAATTTGTTCCATATTGTCTGTTTCCTCTGTCATTTTTGTTGTCATTTTTCGTATCATTCAACAATTGTGATTTTTAAGAGTGATATACTGCATCCTATTATTCCCACATTATGATTGTAACAGGTTGTTTTTCTCTCAAGGTTATTGTTTACAGACTTCAAAAAGGGTTTTCATTCTTCTCTTGCCTCTTTTTGCCCCAAACTCTTTCGGCCTTGGTTGTTGTTTCTTGTCTTTGTTAGGTATTACATATTTTCTGCTCATGGCTTTCATATTGACCTTGTTTATTTTGCTTAAAAGATGTACTGAAGAATTTCATTAAATAAACTTATGAAAGACCCTGGTGAGGGAAAGCGAGAAACAGATGAGAGCATCAATTTATTCCCAAGATTCGTGCTTTATGTTCATGTCTTATCAACTTGCTTTATTTTTCAATAGATCAATGATGTTCCACGTGAAGAAAATACTCATACTTTGACAAGAGAGCATGTTTATAAGGTTCTAAGAATGTTAACTATTCTAAAAACCTATTTTTAAATAATTAGACTTTTAGAGACAGAAATGTCCATTTAATAAAACTAATTGTGAGAAACACATAAAATCATACATCTTTAAGTTATGGTTGTTTTATCTGTTGATAATAATGACAAAACATTTTAATTATGAAGTAAAAATAAATTTCATATTAGTTTAAACATATATGTTTTTCTGACAAATTAAAATGCAAAATTTTAAAACAAAAATTATGAAGTATAGAATTGCCATGTTACACATACTTGCTTTCCCACATTATGAATACATTAATAGGATACATTTTTCAGAATTAATACAATGCATTTAGCTTCCCCTATTTTTAATGCATGCTTCCTCTGCTTGTCTCACCAAGACTCCAGATAGTCACAATTCTACCCTATATTTTTCCAGCTCTTCATATTATAGAGATCATGTTGCATTTATCTACAAAACTTGTAAAACATGCTTCACCAACATGTAACACTGAACTCAGTTATTATGATACACAGTGCTAACTGTAAGTTTCACCCACATTTTTGCTTTCATGGAACACTGCAAATTTTTTGCAGCTTGTAGGACAATTCACAATTGTATAGCTCTGTCATTTGCAATGCATAATGCCTATCAACCTTGACAAGCAACATGCTTCCCAAATCACATTCTGCTGTCTAACATTTCCTACAATAAAGCATATTTTGCACTATACTCACATACTTCCATTCATAAATATGTATAACATAAAACAGAAGCTTAAATATATCACTTGGCATGGATGTAAATAAATTGATTTTTTTAAGATTTATTTATTTTTATTGGAAAGGCAGATTTACAGAGAGGAGGAGAGACAGAAAGGAAGTTCTTCTATCTGATGGTTCACTCCCCAGGCGGTCTCAAAGGCTGGAGCTGAGCCAATCCGAAGCCAGGAGCTCTTCCAAGTTTCCCACACAGGTGCAGGGTCCCAAAGTTTTGGGACGTCCTCAACTGCTTTTCCAGACCACAAGCTGGATGGGAAGTGGGGCCGCCAGGACTAGAACCTGCGACCATATGGGATCCTGGCACATGCAAGGAAAGGGCTTTATTTATTTTTTTATTTTTTTTTATTACATTGCATTATGTGACACAGTTTTATAGGCACTGGGATTCCTCCCCCTCCCCACCCCCCCCATGGTGGATTCCTCCACCTTGTTGTATTACCACAGTTCAAATTCAGTTGAGATTCTTTCATTGCAAGCATCTAACAAGCATAAAGTCTAGCATCTTACTGTCCAGACAAGTTCAATGGTTTCTTGGGCTTTAATCACTACGCTATCACGCTGCACTCAATTAAGTGATTCTTTAGAAAAAAAACGTTAATATTTACCATGCAGATGGCAATGTATGGTCAAAAATTGTACAGAGAGATTCAATGCTTTGTCACTAAACCAAGGACCAGTTGTGAGATTAAAAACAAAATCAGTTTACATAATAAGACATGAAAATCAGACATTATAAATCATTGATGACATAGGTTCTAATCTTATTAAAAATGTATGCAGTTTTGTTTGAAATGCATAAGGCAGATTTACAGAGAGAGAAAGAGAAAAAGAGATCTTTCATCTGCTATCTGACTGACTACCCAAATATCACAAGGACTGGAGCTGAGATAATTCAAAGTCAGAAGTCAGGAGCTCCTGGTGAGCCTTCTGCATAGGGCCCATCCTCCACTGCTTTTCCAGGCCACAAGCAGGGAGTTGGATTGGAAGTGGAGCCTCAGGCTACTGGAGAAGAAAAGGCTCCTGTAAGAGACGCGCTGTCGTGCAGGTAATGCTTAGCTTGCTACACCACTGCACTGACCCTCGTTCAAAAATTTTCTACTGATTACAAGTATGAAAGTTTCAAAGAAAACTTCAAACTTTCCTTAGACAATAGTTGATAGATGCAGAGTTCCATATAAAAATATAAATGCTCCTCAAAATCTTAGTGGGAAATGCAATTAAAATATGAATTGATTTGTGTGCAACTATTGAATTTATTTGTTTTTATGCCATTAGATTTTTTCCATGAGAATATGATTCAGCCTCAAAATAGATTTGTATATGTGTTGAGTTGTAAATATACATGTATATATTTGTTGATTTCATATATGTGACAAATTAAAGAAAAAAAGAATTTTGTAATATACAGACCCATGAAGTTAAATTGCTCTGGGTATCTACTGAACATTGCAATGAGAAATATACAAAGTACATTAAGAAAGGTAGATGTGGACATTTTCACATATTTTACCATGCGTAAGAATATTATGATGGAATCCTTTGACAGAAATGATGCATGGAAGCTTTACAAAGAAAGCCTGAATAAGAAAGTTTAGAGTACTTATATTTAGCAGATTATGTTCTAAATTTGACTGAGAAGATCATTTTTAAAATATTACAGAGAGAAATAAGATAGGATGAATCATGAATAAAATGAATAGAATTTCAAAACAATGACTGTAATCAGGCTGAATCAACGCATTTTTATGAACTAAAAATGCAAATTTATATTTATTTCTTGCTCTTTAACATTAATTACAACTTTTCTTCCCAAAGAAAAAATCAGGCAATGTGGAATTAACAGGGCAGGTCCATGATTTTGGGTGAGTACCCAAAGAGCTACTAAAATAGAATCATAAAGTTCATGTTCATTTACTTTGCTACAGTGAAAATTCTAAACTTTCCTTCCCAGCCTTCATCTGTATCCAGAATATGCTTATCTCTCATCAAAAAAGTAGTCATGGCTCTAAGAAAGGTCTTAGTCCCACCATGGGAAGTAGCTGTCATTTGACATCAGGCAGTGGACATTTGCTGCTCTTTGGCCTTTTGTGGGCCCATCAGAGCTTTCAGTGGTGAGTACTTCTGGCAGATGACACAGATAATAAGCCTAGGGGACCAGTCACCTCTTGTTGGCTCCTATTCTATATACCAATCTTCAGGTTATTAAACGATGTATTTTTTCTTGCTCCTCCTGGATTCTTTCTGAGCAGTGCTGGATATAGCTCTCATAAACTCTGTCCTGTTCTGTTCTACACATTATTCAAAGAAAACTCCGCCGCATGTATTGCACAATCTTCAGAGTGCTAGCTTATCTTGATTGTGATTTCCAAAAATCTCTGTGAGTTTTAAATTCCATTTTTCGGATTTCCTGAGACTTGAATTACATGTTAGACCTAAAGAGTGTTCAATTTCTTCTTCCATGTGTGCACATACAAAGATGCCCTTCTCATCAAATTTACTTTTTTTTATCTATTTGAAAGAAACAGACCGTTTCTTTCACAGTAATATTAACATGTGAATTTTGACAAGAAAGAAACCTTGAATTAGAAGTAGAAATAAGGTGAGGGTTGGTTGGGCTTTGCCACAGAATCAGCTGGCAGATGCTGGCACCGGTGGCTAATTCTGTCAAGTTAAACTACAGAACCACCCACAAAGTGCATGATCCAGGAGTGGTCCCAATAGGGAAATAGTAGGCACATCCCTCTGGGGTTACCACCCCTACTGGAGAGCATGAAAACCAGGACTGGGGCAGATGTGGCTGGACAGAATGGTACCTTCCAGTGTGTGTGTGGGCTGGATAGTGGAGCTGGTTGGGTTGAAGTAGGTTTCAATGCATATTGACATGTATGAGAGCTGAATGTGATGTGGGATGGACTGGACTAGTCTGTGTACATACTGGCAAGCACGGGAACCAGAGCAGGGGACGGACCTGGTGGAGCTTATTGAGAGTTGCCCCGACTAGGCTGCAGCTCCCACTTTTTTGTATGAGGGCCGAGTATGAGGTGGGTAGAATCAGGCTGGACTGCAACACCCCTTGTTTCTTGTGGAAGTCAGGGCTGGAAACAGAACTGACCCAGAAATTGCAACCACCAGCTGATTGGGAGTGACAGACTGGGCTGGGCCCTGTCCTGGCAAATACACACAAGAATCTGGTCTGGGATGACCTCAGGCAAAGTTTCTTTGGGGATCCCCCCAATCGAACTGCGGGACAAAGAATTCTAACCATGAAGAGAAGTGCAGGTTCCTTGGTCTGACCATGGAGTGCAAGTGACAGAGCTGAGGCTCCTCAGAGGCTCAGATGGAACAGTGGACAGCATATCCAGGTGCACATGGAGGATATGGCAGTCTACTGGAACCTACAGAGGATACCTGATACCACAACAGAGGACAGAACCAATCAAACAAGTACCCTAGCAATATGTTGGCAGTGAAAAACTGGCAAATGGAGACTCTAAGATGGACTCTGTCAATCAGTGGATTCTGCAGCGGTTTCTTCATGCTTGGAATGGCAAGATTCACGGTAATTCTTAATTGTTGAACTGTCAAAACCACTGGAGCAGGACACTCAGAGCATGCACCACATCGGGAACCTGGGCTATGTGGAAGGCTGGGTGGGGTTTCTCCCATTATCTCCCGCTTTACCCCAGATACAGAAAAAAAAAAAAAGCAATAACACGGAAACAAAAGTCTTACCCAGTTTGACCCTTTGTGCCCTAATCATCTACATACATTGTCAAAAATAAAAGGAAAGAAAAAGAAGTAAAAACAAAAAAGAAACTGAGACACTGTTGGGTAGGGAGGCAGGCATCCTACATCATTGCCTTTAGTGCCCATTCCAGAAGCCATCTTGGAAGCCTTCAACAGACCTCCGTTATCCTGGTCCACGATTTTCTATTTCTTACCTTCCACTACTATGAAGATTTAACATTTGTAGCTTGCCTGTTACCCAATCAGAGGGATTTTCTTGAGCAGCCTGAACAGACTAAGACAATAAGCTTGTGAGTCACCTGCTGTTCTCCAGCTGCTCCTTTCAAGCTGAAACATGAAAGAATTACTTATCCCCTTACTATTTCAACTCCTTATATTCTCTGCCAGGTATCCCCACCCCAACCTCCACCATCCCTGAACACACACAAAATAGAGAACACTGCTGAACCCTGCAGCTGCGGGATAGTGTGTCTATTTTTACCTCATTTCCTCAGCTTATGAATCATCTCTGATTTTTAGTTGAATACACTCACTGCAGTCACACTCAGTTTGGGTGAAGGGAAATATCCCAACAGTAGTTATATTTCACCCAAAGTTTAAGTAGCTGGACTGTGTGCAATTAGTTTTGCCTGACAATGGCATTGGAGTCAGCCTTCAAATGTTCTTGCCTTAAATCAAGGTTGTTAATTATTGAAGGAGTGGCTGAATCACAGATATTGCTTCAAGTTCTGGGAACATTTATCTCTGAGAGGTCCAGCTAGGCAGCTTCCCAAGTCATGGTCTAAGGTGGAACTCCAAGAAGAAGGACATATTGTGGTTAGAAATTATGTCAGGGTAATGCCACAAGCACAATATGATTTGAAATGCAGAAAAAAAAATCAGTCAAGATGCTGAACGATATTAGGCTCCACATTTTTCTGAATTATCAGGAAAAATACTTATACATTTGTTCCTCTAAATCCATTTTCCAGCAGATTTAATTATGACAAGTGTTTTACTTCTCTCAAAACTAAATATTTACATAAAGAAAGATCAGAAAAGGACACAAAATTCTACCTTGATAAAAAAATGTTAGTTTATTCCAGATATACTGCCTCATTATATAATTAGTTTTTAAGATTCCTAATTGGGGCCCAGAGTGATAGCATAGTGATTAAAGTCCTTGTCTTGCACATGCCGGAATCCCATATAGTCGCAGGTTCTAATCCTGGCAGCTCCACTTCCCATCCAGCTCTCTGCTTGTGGCTTGGGAAAGCAATTGAGGATGTCCCAAAGCCTTTGGACCCTGCACCTGTGTGGGAAAGCCGGAAGTGCTCCTGGGTTCGGATTGGCTCAGCTCCAGCCGTTGCAGCTGCTTGGGGAGTGAACCATCAGATGGAAGAACTTCCTTTCTGTCTCTCCTCCTCTCTGTAAATCTGCCTTTCCAATAAAAATAAATAAAAACTTAAAAAAAAAAAGATTCCTAATTGGTATAGCTGCATTGATTTCTCTTATGACCATATGTAAGAAAAAAATAATGTATTTTTTATGACAAGAAATATTGCTCTCGTATTTAGTTAGGAACCTTTTCATTTCATTGATCATGCCACTTGCTGTACAGAAACCTTAGTTTAACACAGCCCCATGCTCTAATCTGTATTTGGACTCTATTCATATTCAAGCTTTAATTATTTACTTATTCTATTCTTGTTTTGATTTTTTAACAGTAAAGACAATGCTATTATGATAAAATGTTTACAATAGGCCACAAAACAAACCCAACTATATACTATATGTAAGAGATATATTTAAACAAAAATCTTGAGAAGTTTCAATATTACCTAAATACAAAAAAACAAAAATATAAAGGAAACAAAGATAGATGTGTTGACATCACAAAATGAAAAGGGTATATTTTCAGGGAAATATTTAAATGAAGACAGCATACATATATTTTTACATACCAAAAAATATGACATAGATTTTTAGACATTTTTACTGCTTACAGACACAATTGGGTAAATTCAACTTCACATATGCAAGAAAACATATGTGTTTATCGTTCTGGGTTTGACATCTTTGACTTAGCATAATGATCTTTAATTCCATATGTCTAGTAGCAATATGTAAGGCGTTCATTCTTTTATGTGTAATGTTTCAGTGTTTCTCTCTGCATATGTATATAATATTTTATTAATCCATTATCATAGAATATTTCATGCTGGCCCTAAATATTGAAGGGCAAGTATCTCTTTCATACACTGACATTTATCTTTCAAGACCCATCTGGAAGAGCTTTCCCCTTTGGTTCCTTTCGGAAATTATAGAGTTTCAGATTGTATATTTGAATATTAATTCACTTAGTCAAACTTTGTCAGTTTTTTTGTATAGGAGTCTATTTTTATTTCTCTGCACGGGGATCTCCAGTCTCTCCAGCACCAGTTATCTAAAAGAATACACTGCACTGGAAGGCAGCTATGCTCACCACTGCACCACCAATGCTGGGATACACTTCTCTGTTCCCTGGGGGGAAAAAGTAAGTAGCTTTTATAGTGCTGGGTTCATTTCTGGGATCCGTTTTGTACCATACTGTTTCATATATCATTTTTTTTATACATGGAATGTACCATTTTGGTTACTTTGTCATATGGCTTGAAATAAAGGAGCTGATACCATTAGCTTTGGTCATTCCCAAGATTTTGTTTTTTCACTAATAAATGTCCTTTGTATTTTCCTATGAATTTTATCACTGTGGTTTTCTACTTCTGTAAGGAAAGAAAACATGCCTTTGCAATTCTGATGTATCTTTTATATTTTTGGTTTATATTTTATTGAATATATGAATAACTTTGCATATTTTGTACATTATAAAAATATTAATTTGTTCATTTAAACAAAATCTTTCCATATATTTTTATTCTCTTCACTTTGTTTTATTAATGATTCATAGATCTCAGTGTAAACATTCTTCACTTCTTTAAATTTATTCTAAAATGTATTACTTTATTAATATTGCAAATCATATGTTTTCATAATTTCTCTTCTGCATTGACAATTTTTAAGGTAATTTTCCATATTGATTCTGCATCATTCAACTCCCTTAAATCTATGTATGAAGTCCAGTCATTTTATGCTAATCTTCAGAATTTTCTAAATATAAAATCAGTCATCTACAAGGGTGATGATTTAACTTCTATTAAAATTTAGATTTTTGGAAAAATGTTTTATTTCTTTTCTGCTTGTTCCAACTAGGACTTACTATGTTGAATACAGTTGATAAGTGCAAACATCGTTAGTATCCACCTGACTTCAGAAGAAGTGGAGTGGATGCAGAATGAACATGGGATCCAGTGACATCCCCCGTTGTGACTCACTTTCCTGCCAGAGGAGCTCGTAGGCATCAGATTAGGTTCCAGGGACTTGGCTTCCTGCCACACAAATGGAAACTCAAACAGGGTTCTTAGTTACTGGCTGCAGCTAGGCCCAGTCTGGGATGCTGAGGGCATCTGGACATTAAGCCAGCAGATGGAAGAACTTGGTCTCTGTATCATTTTTTCTTACTCTATCTTTAAATAAATAAACAATCTTGAAAAGTGAAGTGTGATGTTAGTTGTGGCCTTGTTAAATATGGCTTGCATCATACTGAAGTGCATTCTTTCAACACCTATTTTTAAGAGATTTTATCTGAAATTTATGTTGTGAGAGAATATTTGAATAGTAATGTGTCCTAATAGTTTACAATGAAAATATATAAAGAATCCATGCAACAAGATATAAAGAAGGCAAATAAATGAAAAGTGGGAGTATCAGCAAGTTTTTTGACTTATTAATGATCAGGGTACCCATAATGTTGGAAACGGTTCTTGATGTTATGTGATGGCATTTAATTGGTTGGAACGATAATCTGCCAGCTATGTCTCCGGACCAGAGTTGGTCTCCTCAAGAAACCGTTGAATTCAGCTGGGCAATAAGATACTGGACACTATGCAAGGTGCATGCTTGCACTGAAAGAAACAAGACTAGATTTGAACTGTAATTCTGCAATAAGGTGGAGCAATCCACCATCGGGGGAGGGCAAGGGGAGAGGAAGGGGGAACATCAGAGCCTATGAAAGATTGTTATAAAATTAAATGCAATAAAAAAAATGACCAGGGTTTTATAGTAAGTCAAACAAGCTAGAAAACAGAAAAACAAATACTGTATGCATGGTTTCAAGTCTGTATTATTATTATTATTGCTGTTATTTAAATTTTATTTTTGATGATGTTCACATAATTGATAAGTGTGGGAAGGATCAAGGGTTAGGGAAAAGTGGGTGTAATCATTGTTTCCAAATTTTCTACTTCCTTTTCCTATTTCTGCGGGAAGGGGGGAGATAAGGGGATGAGCCATGACCAACCTCACAATCTACCAAGTATCTGCAGATGGGAAAGGACACAAGATATCAACCCAGGGTTCCAATGTGGCACACACTCCGAGGGTTCTGTCCAGGTGGTTCCGGTACTTCTAAAGTGCTCTTGAGCTCACTCATCCAAGGCTGAGGAAACCCTCCCTCTGTCCACAATCAACCTTACAGTCTCCATTTGACCAGATATTTGCTGTCATATTTGGCTGGGATAGTTGTCCAATTATTTCTATTCTTCCTCTGCTATAGAAGTAGATGTCCTGTGCAGACCCCAATGGGCTCCTATATAGTCCATGTGCATCAGGACCTGCCATCCACTGCTCCATCTTTTCCAATGAGAAGGACAACTTCTCACAGGTGGACCCAATGGCCCAAGGCCAGGTGATCCAGGCCCCACAGGAACCTCCACCCCAAGGGCTTACAAACCTGGCACCAACTGTGCAGAGGGACCCAAATACCGATCAGGCAACCTTGCACATGCTGGACACTCATTCCCAGGGTTCATTGAACTGGCACCCACCTCTCAGGCAGGCACAAAGACCCCGGTCAGGCAAGCACTATGCAAAATGAAATGGTGACTTTCAGGGGATGGGAGCTGGAGGATTTGAAAATATGGGAGACATGTTTTCACAGTGTATAGAATTCCAATTATAAAAGGAATATATTCCAAAGATTTAAAGTACACTGTGGCTCATATAGTTAGTACTACTGTACTGTATACTTGGAATTTTCAAAGACAATAGATTTTAAATGTTCTCACCAGGGACTGTCATTTTGTGGCACAGTGGCATAACCTGCCTACATACACACTGACATTCATATGAATCCTGGTTTAAGTCCCAGCTATTCCACTCCCCTTCTAAACTAGTTCACTGCTACTGGCCTAGGGAAATGATTGGCTGTGTTTAGAACCCTACCACTCATTTTGCAGATCCTGAAGAGGCTTCTGGCTTCAGTCAGTTCCAGTCAAATTTGTGGTGATCTTCTGGGTAGTGAACCAGCAGAAGGAGGTTCTCTCGCCCTGCCCCTGTATAACTTAACCAAATACATAAATAATTCCTTAAAAGACCAAACAAAACAAACAACAAAAGAAAAAAAAAAACACAAATGCTCTCACTAGAAAATTAAACAAGAAAAAACAATTATATAAGGGAGAAGTGAAGGACATGTTAATTACTTGACTGCACTGATCATTTCACACACTATATAAATATCAAGTCATCACATCATATATATGTGTGTATATATATATGTATATATATATGTACACATATATAATGTGCCAATTATGTGTCACTAAATATGGAACAAATAATTGTAATCACAAAGACCCTTTAATTAATTGAAGATTTTGTATGGACTGCTCCTACTTGCTAGTTTGAAAACACTTTTAAACATGAAAGATATATTTAAATCTGTAAAACATTTATGTCCTTAAAAACCCATTTTGATGTTACAGTGTCTGCTATTCTTTTCATAATGGAGAGGGCTACAATAAATCACTTTCAAAAGGAACTTTTTAAAATTTAATACAACAGCCAATGTTTTCTTGCCTATTTACTCAGATTGTGATTCCTGCTTAATTCTAGAGGACCTCAATAAATTAGAAGTACTTTCTACTGTGAAAGGAGAGCTTAGTTGCACACAGTTCATTAATGCCAGTAATGTGGTTACTTTTCTCACCAAAAGTTGAATCTTTTATTAATGTGGCATAGTCTAAGAGCTCCCTATGTGAATTTACTTTGTTAACTTCACATTTACTTTTTCCATAGTAGTAGTTTCCATTTAATGGCATTGTGCATGGATAAATACTGCAATCTATTTTCTAAGAGTCATTTAAAAGCATAATAGAATTATTTCTGGGTGTATCAGCTTAGATAACCATGCACTTAAAACTTATTTATTCATTTGGAATCAGAGTGACAGAGAAAAAAAGGACAGGCAGAAAGAGAGAGATAGGAAGAAAGATAGTGGTCTTTCATCCACAATTTACTCCTGGGATTTCCACAGCAATCATGGCTGGTCCAGCTGAAAGCCAGGAACTGGAAACTTGGTGTGTGTTTTTCCGACATAGAGCAGATACCAAGGACGTGGGACATCTGCTGCTTTTCCAGGCACACTAGCTGGGAAGTTGATGGAAAATTCAATGCAGCAATGACTGGAAAGTTGTACATCCAGTAGGGCTTTTAATTTTTTTAATATTTATTTTTATTGGAAAGCCAGATATATAGAGATGAGGAGAGACAGAGAGGAAGATCTTTCATTCTCTGATTCACTCTCCAAACCAATTCAAAGCCAGGATTCAGGAGCCGGGAGATTCTTCCTGGTCTCCCAGGAGCAGGGTCCCAAAGCCCTGGGCCATTCTCAGAGCAGGGAGCTGGATGGGAAGCAGGGCCACTGGGAAGGACTATGCACCCATATGGGACCCTCCCAGTATGTGCAAAGCAAGGACTCTAGCCACTAGGTCACCATGCCGGGCCTTGTAATTGACAGTTTAACATGCCATACCACAATATCTTCCCTGCTTTGCATTTTGTATATAACGAGGATGCTATTCTAAGTGGATGAGATCATATTAAACACATTAAAATAATCATCATTTGATCTACCCTGGTTTAGGGACTATTAGTATTATGCTCTAGAGACATTTTATTTCCTAGTTTGTGTTTGTTAGTTGAATTCTAGCAATTATTCATCATCTCACACTTTCCCAATAGTCACATCAAGGCATCAGGTTATTGCATTGAAGCTAATTATACACCCAGAATTTGTACATATAATGCATCATATGAGAACAAGTGAGATAAAACAAATCATTACTCTAACTCTCAGGAATTTTGTTTTTTCCTGTATGATCTAGCAGACATATACTCCTTATCAAGAAAAACAGACACTCAAGCATGTGAGTTGTAACAAAAATATTGTATACATGAATAATCAGTATATAGCAAAAAGTAACACATGGAAATTAGAAAAGGAAAGGGTTATGCAATCTCACAACATCATTTATTTGATAATTAATAGTCCCTTGATGCCAGCACTCATCTCTAATTTTTGATTGCATAAAGCAAATCAATCACATTGTTATTAAGAGACATATGAACACACATAAGGAATAGTAAAAAGTTTATAGAACTGTGCACACTGAAAACTATACATGTATTTCCATTTTTCACAAAAACTAATTCACACACTGATTTTTATTTTAATTTTATAAGTATCCTCATATTGAAAGCATATAAGCATAAATGCATGGCAGAATAAATTATCACCCACAGAAATTTTCCCAAGTCAATAAACATATAATCAGCATCTTCAAAGTTCTTTCACATGGCAGCTGTTTGGTCAATGATTATGATGTCATCTTTGGGATAGCTACAGTCCTTATCAGGATGCTGTGTTTGGTTCCAAGCTCTGCTGCCAGTGATCACTTCCTGTTAATTCCCACTCCGGAAGGCAGCAGATTATGCTCAAGCACCTGTGTCCGTATCACACAAGTGGGCAATCCAGACTGTGTTGAAGCTCCTGGCTTCCACATGGCCAATGCCTGCCATTCCAAGCATTTAAGGAATAAATCAGTACATGAAGTATTTCTTTCAAATGAATGAATTAATACATAAATTGGAGAGATTGTTGGGGCATATTTCATTAAATCACTTGAGATGCCTGTTTTCCGTCTCAGAGTATGACTACTCCATACTCTTAGTGCAGTTTTCTTCCAATGTATGAGAAAGGTCGCAGATGATGCCTAAGTGTTCCTGTTACTTGTATCTAATTTGGGAGACCACCAAGGAGCTCCTGGATTTGACATCACCATTGCCTAATTCTGCACTATTGGGGGAATCTGGAGAGTGAAAAAAAAAGGATGGAAGATGCTTTTGTGTGTGTGTATGTGCTGTATGTAAGAAAGAGACAGAGAGACACACACAGAGAGAGAGAGAGAGACTAATTTTAAGGAAACTAAAAAAAAATAGGATAAATGTAGAAAATTACAACAAGGTTATTGATGTGTCCTGCCAATTTTTTTTTTCACTTCCTATTCAGAGACAAACAATATACTGGATTTTCTTATGAGTGAGTAGTTTTTCTTGGTTTTGAAGTAAATTATATGGTCCTACACTTACACACTCAGCCTATGATTGTGACAGGACACAGACAGATTCTTAATACAAAGTGGAGAGGGACAAGGTACCCTGGAAGAGGAATAATGGAATCAACAGATGAGGCTTTTGTTGGGAAAAGCCCTTGGCCCCACAGGCCTTTGCAAATATGAACCACACTATGCAAGAGGGCTACAGAATTAGACAGAAAAAGAGACTGAGGAAAAGAGATCTTCTCTGCTCACTTGCTGATCACACAGCCACAGTGGGCAAGACTGGACTGAGCTGAAGTCAGGATCTGGGAGCTTGCTTTGGGTCTTCCACAGGAGCAGCAGGTGTCCAACTGCTTGAGATCCTTTCTGATGCTTTCCCCAGGCTATAAGCAGGGGACTGTGCTGGAAGTGGAGTGACCAGGATAAGACTAGCTCTTATTGCTGAGATTCACCTTTGTAGCACACTTTTTTTAAAAAAAAAAAAGGAGATTCTGGAAGTTTCTCTCTGATTGGCACATATGCAGGGCTAGAGTTATTTCTCTTTTTTTACCTTATTTTCATGTATAAACACAGTGGGAGGAAGTTCTCCTTTAAAACCCCTGGATACAACCTCTTCTTCATTAGTCCCTTTCTGGTTTATTTCTTAGATGCAGCACTTTTTTTTAAGGACTTAAAGATTTATTTATTTTCATTGGAAAGGCAGATGCACAGAGAAGGAGAGACAAAGATCTTCCATCCATGGGTTTACCCCTCAAGTGGCCCCAGCAGCCAGAGCTGAACTGGAGCAAAACCAGGAATCAGGAGCTTCTTCCAGGTCTCCCGTGTGTTCAGAGTCCCAAGCCTTTGGGAAATCCTTCTCTGCTTTCCTAGGCCACAAGCAGGCAGCTGGATTGGAAACAGAACAGTCAGGACACAAACCATTGTCAATATGGGAACCTGGTGTGGACCCTCAGTGGTTTATCTGCATGGAATGTGGAAACCAGCTCCTTCTCCTGGCCCAATCCAGGTAGACAGTGAAAAACTCTTGCCCGAAAACCTGTTATGATCATCTTCATCCTCTGTGATCTCATCATCAGTCCTTTCCTCTGGTTCAGGTATGTGTGACATCCTCTTTGCGAGCTTGTCATTGCAGGATCAATTATTTGAGGGGTTTGTCTTTTTTTTTTTTTCAGGCTGACCAGTTGGTTTCATCTAAAGCCTAACCTCTTACAACCCAGAGGGCTGGAGATTGTTCTCAACACGGCACTTCTGACCCAGCTCCCTGATGGCGTAACTGGAAAACCTGCAAAAACAGCCCTAACATTGGGCCCCCTGCCACCCATGCGTGACACCCACATGAAGCTTCTGTCTCCTGGTTTCAAACTGGCCCAGTTGTGACTGTGAACAGCCATTTGAGCATCAGGTCGCACACAGGCAATCTCTTTCCCTCTCTCGGTAACTCTGACTTTCAAACAAATAATATTTAAAAAGATAAACAATAAAAATAGGATTACATTCTTATAAAGAATAAGCCCAACATATCCACAGCAAACCACATTATAATGAAATATATAAGTACAAAAGACTAGAAAGTATTTCAAAAAGAAACTGAGAAATAAACTATTACCAGTAGAGGAACTGAATTAGATAGGATTTTACATCAGTTACCTAAGAGATCAGAAGACACTGGTGTATTTTGCATGCTGAAAGTGAAGAAATATCACACTAAATTTTATATTCAGTCAAACTAGACTTCAATAATAAAGGTGTTTTTCATCTTGCATTAGGATGGAAATGTAAGACAATTTATTTCTGACAGAAGTTTTCTTAAAATGGCCATATAAGCTTAACAAACATTAAGAAAAAACATAATGGAAGAGGATGTAAGTTTCAGAAGGAAAATTTTTAAGAAGAAGATTATGTGGATTTTTCCTTTTTAAAATTTCTTTAATCATTTTTAATATTTCAATAAAAGTTATAACACTAGCTGAGGCATGACCGATATAGTTTGAAGGATTATTCAAGACATCAATGATTTTAAATGAAGATAAAGACCAAAACTGAAAATAAGTATTTAATATTACATTGAAAGGATAAATCATTAACAAATTATGAAAATATCATGGAGCTAGCATTATAGTGCAGCCAGATACTCTCGAGCCACGAGCATTGCCTCCTGGAGTGCCTGTTCAAGTCCTCACCACACCATTTATGTACCAGCCTCCTGTTAATGCACCTGGGACGGCAGTGGAACCTAGACTTGGAACTTGGGCTTCTGCCACCATGTGGGAGACCTGGATGGAATATACGCCCTTGGCTTCAACCTGGTCCATCAAGGTCGGTTGCAGCCATTCCGGGACTAAAACAAAGACCAAAGATCTCTTTGCATCTCTTTGTGTCTGCATTTTTAGTCACTGTTTTTTTAAATACATGCATGCTTAAATATACAAATATTCATTAAAATGGAATTCCAAGATCTGTTTAAGTCTTCCAACTGGATAACAAAAAAAACCAAAAAGAAAAAAAGAAGAGGAAAAGAAAAGAAGCAGAGTAATGAGCTACAGATGAAGTCAGAAAAAGATTTCAGATTTAAGCACTAAGACACAAATATTTAAGTAGAAACAAATACTTCAGTTAAGAGATATGTTGGCAGAGATTTAAACTTCTTTGCAATACACAAGAAACAATTATTAAAAATTATAATATATGTGTTTTCAAAGTAAAAGAATAAGAAAAGCATATATGACATGTGAATTTATACCAGCTAAAATACACATCCAATCAGGAAATTCCTAGGGAAACAGCAACTGCAAGAATAAATGCACCAAAAAAAGCAACAAGGATAAAAGAAAAAAGTTTACAAACCACGATTACAATAGAGGATTTTAACATCCTATCCTCAACAGTAAATAAAAGCAGCAGACAAAAATCAGAAAGGATATGGCTGATGATGCACAATGTCAATTCACAGCTTTACATACACAGCATCCAACAACAGCAAGTATACATTATTTTCAATGTCATTGGAACACACGCCAGAAAAGATCAAAATTTGCTTCATAAAACAACCCTTCTATGTTTTAAATATTTAAACTCATAGCACCTGGCACAATGGCTCACTGGATAAGTTACCCCTTTGCAAGCACCAGTACTCCATAGGGATGTTAGTTCCTGCCCTGTGTGCTCCAGATCCCATCCAGCTCCCTTCTTGTGGCCTGGGAGGGCAGAAGAGGACAGACCAAAGCCTTAGGACCCTACACCCAATGGAAAACGTGGAGGAAACACATTACTCCTGGCTCTCACCACTGTGGGCATCTGGAGAGTGAATCAACAAGCTTCTGCTTCTCTCCATAAATCTTATTTGCTTCTCCAATAAAAATAAATTAATCTTTTTTTAAAAAAAAGGTTTTGTCTAACCTTATATTTCTCTCAAATCTGTGGCAACAGAACAAAGTCTGTAGCAGATACACAATAACAGATTTATAGACGATTGCAAGGTACAGCAAAGGAGAAGGTAAAAGAGCACACCACAGCACCCTGCAGCACTGGCGTACCTGCAGCATGCTCACAAAGGCAGATATTCTATTGGTTTGGGAAGTTATATTCAAGTTTTAGCTGATTCACTAAGTATCACCAAAAGATAATAAGCATTACTAAGATAATAATACCTCTGAGGTAATTTATTATGGGTATGTTCACATGTATAAAATAACATCATAGCAAAACTTAGATCAGTGATTGATGGAATCATTAAAACTTCAAGGACAGCAATTAAAATTTAAAAAAAAATGAAGAAACTACTTCTGCCTATGCACAGTACTACACAGGCATTAAAGATCTATTTACAGGGCCCATCGTGGAAGCCTAGCAGCCAAAATCCTCACCTTGCATGTGCCAGAATCCCATATATGCGCTGGTTGGTTCCCAGCAGCCTGGGTTCCCACCCAGCCCCCTGTTTGTGACCTGGGAAAGCAGTCCAGGATGGCCCAAAGCTGGGTGAAATTGCAGGCTCTTTGCTTTGGATCAGCTCAGTTCCAGCTGCCACTTAGGGAGTGAATCAACGGACAAAATTTCTTTCTCTCTGTCTCTCCTCTTCTCTGTATAACTGACTTTGACTTTGCAATAGAAGTAAGTAAATCTTTTTAAAAATTTTATTTATCGAAGTTACAACAAAGAGAAATATTAATTTTTGAACATTTCAGAAAAAAAACTCATTGCAATTCATTGCTATGCACAGAAAAATCATTTGGAATATAATATATCCCACAATGTTTGTGAATCAAATTTATACTGCTTTTTGTCATATTAAAATATCATATACAAACATAGGCATAAGGAAGTTTATATTTTACATTTAATTTTCATTATATTTTTACTTTTTCATATTAAATTATGAAGGAAAACATTAAATTGCTAAAGGAAAATGAAAAACTAATGAGAACTAAAAAATTCACCTGGACAAGTCAATATCAACTGAATAAGTATAAACTGAGGTAAGTATGAATACGACATAGGTATACTCATTTCTGATCCCTTCAATATTGTCCAGTCTTAGTAAATACAATTATTGGAATTTATGAGCTAGCAACTGCCAAGCATTTTATTTCATATGACCGTTTTCCAGAGGAAATATATATTTCAACATGTCACAAAACCTACAGCTTTCTGTTGACTTTAAAAGCACTGGGTGTTACTCAAAAATTTGGAAATTTCCCAGGAGAAGTCATGCCTGGCTATTTTAATGACATAAAACCCGTTTGATCTGCCCTGAGCTCGAAATTCAGAAAACAAAACAAGTTAATCTAATGCTTTAAGAACAGCAAGTGTTATGAAAGTGGATTAACAACTCTGATGACTAAAGTGTTTTATTTATCAAATGACTGAGAGAATTGAATAGTCAATAAAACTCAGTCGATTTAAAGCTCAGTGAACCCTAAACCCATGGGAGCAATTCCAGATAGTAGCTGTTATTCAGTTTAATGCTCATGTGGTCCTTGAGAGTTCTGCTGAGGATGGGAAGCCGATTCTGAGCACTGCCAACCTGGTGGTTTATTATTATTATCGTTAAAAATATCCGAGGACTTGCCTCTTTTCTGTTTCAGCAAATTCTTTTTTTTGAACTTAATGATAATGAAAAGTAATTAGAAGTTTAGATTTTAAATTATGAAATTCAAATAAAGACCTCTATTCAGAAAACAAAAAGTACTTAGATTCATTTTACTTTCTGTTTTGTATTATGCATTTTTTTGTCCTCTAATGGTACATTCTTAAGTTTCCCTGTACTTTCTTTTTCTGAAAAAGGGCCTTTTTTCCCACGGTTTTAATCTGTCCTTTTCAATTTAGAATGAATTTAGAATGCTTTGTACTTTGCAACATTCTCTACTTTCTGTACTTTCTGTACTTTTTTTTTAAAGATTAATTTTATTATTTTTTTATTGGAAAGGTGGATATACAGAGAGGAGAGACAGAGAGGAAGATCTTCCATCCAATGATTCACTCCCCAAGTGAGCGCAACAGCCGATGCTATGCCAGTCCGAAGCCAGGAGCCTCTTCCGGGTCTCCCACACGGGTGCAGGGTCCCAAAGCTTTGGGCCGTCCTCGACTGCTTTCCCAGGCCACAGGCAGGGAGCTGGAAGGGAAGCGGGGCTGCCGGGATAGAACCGGCGCCCATATGGGATCCCGGGCGTTTAAGGCAAGGACCTTAACCACTTGCGCCACCGCGCTGGGCCCACTTTCTGTACTTTGTATCATTCACAGACCATTACAAAGTCTCAACTTAAAAAGTAGCCTGCGTTAGCTATATTGTATTTCATTTCCCTCTTGCAGTCACCTTGGTAGGTCAGATCCAATGATTCTGTGAACCATACATGTATCATAGGGTGGATGGTCCCAACCCCTGCAATAATCAGGGAAATGAAAATTATATTAACTCAATATATTATTTTAGTATATCATGTTGACAAGACATCAACCTCTATCAATCACAGAAAATTTCAATTCTGCTTATCATGCTAATTGTACATTCTGGTTGGAAATACATAAAGACAATTGTAACAAGAAAATCTCCTAATGTGTTTGCAAGCAATGAATCTCAACTGAACTTGAACTATGGTTATGCAACAAGGTGGAGGAATCCACCATGGGGGGAGGGGTATGGGAGGGGTGGGGGGAATCCCCAGCGCCTATAAAACTGTACTACATAATACAATGTAAGGAACAATAAAAAAAAAAAAAAAAAAAAAAGAAAATCTCCTAAAGCACTCCTAGTGTCAGTTGGCATATAAATTAGAATCCATAAACAAGACACATATGAAGGTTGTCTTTTCTAACTTATATTAAACCTAGACATGCTGAAACCCATCACAGTAATTTATGTTTTGAGAGTCATGACATCATTACAAACAAAGTCCAATGTTGTAGCCACTGGAATCTTTACCATTTAAAATTCCTTTCCTTTTCTAACTTCTTCATCTCTGCTCTTTGTTCCTCCAAACTATTTCCCCCCAATTTCTCTGTTAGCTAATCCCTTTACTTTATAAACAACTGTCACTCACCCTCCATTAATCAGGACACACAAGGAATAGCAGATGTTTCTTCTCCCAGCTGCTTTTTTTTTTTTTTTTTAGCTTTTCTATCTAATTTAAGAGGCAGCTAGCAGGGACAGAACTGAGTTCAGTATTCCTTCATAATCCAATTACTCCTAACTGATTCTGACTTCCTTTAAAGCCAGAGACACAACAAGGACCACAAAGTTTGAATAATGAAAGTTTTATCATGGAATTCTAGGTCCTGTCAGTCCCCTTAAAAATATTCCCATTTATCTAATTTTCAAGCAACTGGTACATACTGAGTGATTCATCACTTCATGGACATAAATGAGCGTGTCATCCAACTTCATCCTACTTTACCAAACCCCTATAATATCTTAACCTGTACATCTGAAGGCACCACTTGGTCCACAGTCCTGGAATGAAAGTTAACTTCCTCTGTACAATCTTTCTCCCAGAACCATGCTCTTCAATGTTTTGAATGGATTGGTATGTACTCAAGTATAACCCAGAAGTGCACTTGGATAGCCTTCCTGAATCTAATTTGTCTGGTTAGCTTCTCATGAAGAACTGAAAGATCTGAAATCACATACTGGTTATTTGACAATATGTAGATTATGTTGTCAACTGGATTCCTGTTAAAGGAGGATTTAGATGAAGGCCTGGAATTTTGTATTAGGCTTCCACCACAGTCTCTTTGCCTAGCCCCAGTTCTTGTCTCACGACTCCCCACCTCCTGTGATCTCATGCTCTGTCTACAATATTGGCTGTACAGCCTGTATTCCACTGCCAGTTCAAGCAATGCCTAGGATTAAAGAGATGCCAGCTGTACTAAATAACTGAATTTTTGCTGTTCTTGTGAGAACATTGTGACTGTTATGTCTGAGGGCCACATGGACCTGTTTTGGTGGAACCTGTGGGATTGCATGCCAGTACTGTTTTCCCTGTTGGACCAGTGCAATGCAATGAGCTGGAAGTGGATTCCCTGCTAGCTCAGCACATGCACAGGTCATTGTTGTCCCTTCTGTCCTACAGCCTTTGCCATGTTATACAAAATGGCGTCTAATGTGGCACCAGTAGAATTCTGTTTGCTCTCCATTCAGTCTGCAGGCAACCCAGACATATTTTGAGTGGAATCTGTAGGGTGTCTAGTTAGTACTGTTTTTCCTGTGATATCAGTGAAATGTTCTGAGCTGGGAAGGAGTTTGTTCCAAGATTAGCACATGTGCAGCTCATTGTTGTCCCTCTAGTCCCACAGCTTTTGCCTTACTACACAAAATGGTGCCCAATGTGGCACTGTGAAATCCATCCTGGTTCTGCCTCACCAGATAGGGGTCTGCTGCTTTGTTTCTGCTCATGGTTGGAACAAACAAATTAGTAGAACAGAAACTCTTTGCATATGTTTACCTCCTGAATTCCTGGTGCCTGTTCTACTTGGCTGCTAATGGAACTCTGGATCTTGGTAGAGCTAGAATTGCCACTTAGGACTGCTGCTGGGGTATTTGGTCACTGCAACACTGCTCCATTCTCTCCATTGCTCACTGCATCTTCTCCATGCAGTGCAAAAGATTATCATATATATATGATATATGATATGTATGATAAATATATATGTATATGTGTGTATATATTCATATATGTGTGTATATATGCGTGCATATATGTACATATATACATACACACAAATGTATGTATATACACAAACACTTGGGGTGACCACTTCACTGTATTAGAATTCTCCAATGATACATTATCAATTCCAATATATATTTCTCTCTACATGTCTAGTAAAATGATATATATGATAGATAGATAGATATTATATATGTATATATACAATCTATATATTTCTTTTTACCAGAAAAGATTGGTGTATTCTTTCCTCACCTTAACATAGAAATAAAAAGTCAGAAGCCATTTGTAGACAGAGAAGTTTTCTTTGCAAAGTAATCAAGTGAGAATGGCAAGAAGAGAACATGAAAGCACCTCCTGAGAGAGTGCTGGGAGACAGGATGTCTCCGGAAAGGAGAGAAAGAAAGACAATTAAGTTTTGAGGGAGGGTCTTGGGATTTTACATGTTCCTTGACCAGTCCTTGATGGATGGGGACCTGCAGGTGAAATGTTCCTCTTTGATCGTCTCTTGACCAAGTAGAAATGGTGGGACCATTCTTATGCCACCCACTTGCAGATGTGACCAAGATTTCAGTGGGCTTGAGTGGTCTCATAATCTTTCTTTAATATTGCAATGTAAAGGAGACAAAGAATGGTAGATTCTAAAAAGAAATTGCCTCCCCAAGAAACAGTTCCCCATGCTTTTACAGTGATGACTGGAGAGAGTCAAGGATAAAGAAGGTGAAGCAGAGAGTCCTTACTGCTCAAGCAACACAGGTCTTCATAAGTTGGATGCTCAAACATCAGACTCCCCAGGTTTTCTGCAGCTTCCCGTGTCTGTGCTGGTATGGTCCCCTCTGAACACCTATGTATTTCCTTAAAGAAAGCCTGAAGCAATTGAATTCCCAGATTTTTCTGCTGCATTCCTGTTCTTTGTACCTGACAAATTGACACTCTTGTTTATACCCAAGTAAACAAGTTTGTTTAAAAAGTTTTATTTTATTCCACCAGAAATAGAGTTCACAAGAAATCTAAAGGTACAGATTTACCAATTTAATACTACAGTTATAAGTTATACTATATTCACTAAAATCTTATACTTGGGTATAAGTTAGAGAGTTAGAACATAAAAATGATTAAATGAATTTCTAAAACAGAATATCATAAAATTCATCAGATATAATCTTATTTGCAACTACAAATACTGATTTAAAATGTTCCTCCTCTTAAGCAACATACAAAATGACATCAATCTAGACAATTTGGGCAGTTACAGTTTACCACAAGCATCTGCCCAACACAAAGGAATTTTTGTTATCATTTCAGTTTTGGGCACTATTCATTTCTGTTAAGGGCAATATGACTTGTGATGAAAACAAAAGACTAGAAAACAGTCTTACTTGAAAGCATTTACCCATGAGCATTAATTATCATGGAAAAACTTAGATGTCTATTTTACAGATTAATTCTATTTAAGTTGGAAGTGTCATTGACTTTCTAGTGAAAAGTCATCCAGAACTCCTTGCTGAAAATTGTAACACATGCTATAAATATATTTGTTTCTAGGATTTTAGTGAAGTTAATTCTAAAGATCTATGCATACTTCCTTACTATCTCATATGAAGCAAGACAGACAAATAACATGAAATAATAAGCAAAAACTGAATTTCATCCATGTACATAGAAAAGTAGGGAGAGAAAAACCGTTAGTGTTTCTTTAAATAATACTTTTCATATACAAAGAGCTGTGGAAGAGGTAACTTCAAAGTTAAGTTGAAAAAAAAATGAAGAAAAATGTCAAATTATTATCAGGTAGCTAAAATTTCTTATGTCATCATAACATGCAATGTTGGTGGGCCTATATCACTATTTTTGAAAATTAATAAACATTGCTGATGATAGGCTCTGTTACTTTGCTATAAATGCATGATACATGCTCACGCATTTGCAAAATTAGGTGATAACTACAATGATTGAGTTGAAAGTAACAAAACAACAGATGTTATGTGCTTTTCACCAAGGTATTTCATCCTAAAGTAGCAATGAAATGCATTCAAGGGTTTGTAAATGCTTTATTATGCCTAATAGCCACAGTGAAGTATCATGTCATCACCAGTAAACTAATAGCCATTTTATTTTTTAAACCAACATGCTGTAAGTAAAATGTTTGCCAGCTTTGTCCTCTTTAATTAAGTTTAACGGTTGCTTGTAGCTAGAGGCAAGTCACTATTAATTAGTGAAGCACTACAAAATTAACACCATTTTTTACTTGCTTCATTTATTTATTTGCTTATTTATTTATTTAGTTATTTTGTTAGTTCATGCTTCCTCATGCAGCCAGCTGCCAGGCAGACACATAAAATAATGATACACATTAACACTTAATTCTTGACGGAAAGACTTAATCTGTGAATATTAAAACCAAAAGTTCATGAATGAGGCAAAAGGGAAGGCAGGGGAACAGGGTTGGAGATTCTTAAACTGTTTACTCACTAGATCTTGTTTTTCAGATGTTGTTCCAGGAAAGCTCATCTTACATCTTACTTAGAGCGAGTAAGGCCAGAACCAACACGAGAGCTGTAACATCCTAGTCTGAGTCACGTTTCTGAACATCAATTTGGATATCACAAGCAGTAAGGATTCTCCTATCTCCCTTCTCGGTATCTATGATACTGTCCTAGAGTGGCTATCAAATCCCTGGCAAACCGTTTGAAGAAGTAATTTCATTAAGTAGATACACCTTTTCACTCTCTGCTTTATTTGTCTAAAATAAGTAAACTTTTTTTTTTTCTGAGTGTCTCCAGTTTTCAGCTGATTATGTGTTGGTAAGCAAAGGCATGGACTATGTATGCTAACAATGTTCAAGCAACTTTCTCCAATTAAAAGAAAAGTTACACGTTTTTGCATCAATATCACCACAGATGTGTGTTCTATAAATCAGTTCTCTTGTAGAGAAGGGGTAAATTAGAAAAGGTATTAACAATATCTTATTCATATTTATATTATTAGGACCCAATTTCTCATTTTAGGACATGTATTACACTAACAAATCTATCAAAAAAGATACATACCCAAAATATTATCTTTCAAGTAATAATCCAAGGTACTGCAAGAAAATGTGTCTGCTGAACCTAATCATATTTTGATATACCAAACCTCCCTGTAGCTCTTGGTGACTGGGGACAAGGTTTGTCAGATCTGATTGCTATAATAAAAGGGCCTAAACACATTGGTCCTGCTGAATCTTCCACACCCTTTATTGCCTGTACATAATTCCTACTACTTTTACATCCTAGCAGTGTCATTTGATTCATATCTAACCACCATGTCATCATTCACCGTGTTTTGTACTTTTTTTACAGTTACTTATACATTCTTATGTGCATCCAAGAATTATTTTGGTGTAAGAAAAATGCATTGAAATTTTATCTAAGAATTATCATATTGTAA
Source organism: Ochotona curzoniae (assembly GCF_017591425.1). Lineage (NCBI taxonomy): Eukaryota > Metazoa > Chordata > Mammalia > Lagomorpha > Ochotonidae > Ochotona > Ochotona curzoniae. The sequence continues at coordinate 16,601,065 of NW_024466502.1, forward strand.
GATGGCACATTAAGATTAGTTCATGCAGAAAAGGAAGGATTTTGCAGACACACATCTCAGAAAGCGCATGACCAATTTACTTAGCTTCACAATACAGTAGACCAAATGTCCAGAAACAATAACTGAACTACATCCTAATCCACTTAAATATGGTTGGATCACAACCATCCGTCTATGGGATTTAGGAGAAAAAGCGGATTCTTTTTGATGGAAAACAATTTGCAATTACAGAATTACAAACAAAGCCAATTATGTTCATTACAGTCTAAAAAAAACCCAATGTATTTCATAGAACGATACACGTAAAAAATAAAAAAAAAAGAAAGAAGTGCACATTATACTCCCAAATTTCAGAACCCAGATTTTCTATTTATTAACATCAATCATCTTGGGGAAAATGATCATAACTTTTATTTCCTTATCAAAAACAAATGGACTATGTTCAACTTGAACAATTAAAATAACAAATACTAACAAATGTGCTAATTTATTATTTCTCCAGAAGGTGCTGCACATAAGAGAAAACAAGGATTTTGATGTACGCATGCATGTGTGTGTGTGTGTACGTATGTGTGAGAATTGCACGGGCCATGTCAATATCCTTCAGATTTTTTTTCTAACACAGTCTCCATAAAATAAAGTAGGAAAAAAAAAAACTATTACCAAGAAGCATTAAAGCAGCATGTATGTTTCATACATACTAATCACTATGGTATTGCAGAAACAGGAATAAATATCACTGTTTTTGTAAGCAAAATAAAAAATAAAATTACAATAAAAATAAATTACAAGAATTAGAAGAAAATATCACACCAAGATGCTGTCATCCTTATTAATCTTACATAATTGAAATGGGAAAACAGTTGTCATCTTGAAATAAGATTGGAAAATATTTGTCCACTATGTCTGACAATAAACGCTATTTATTATATTGCACATTATTAATCGATTATGCATTAAAGTAAGAAATATCTGTATAAGCATCTATTACATTATCTTCCAGACATAATCTAGATGTTCATAATGTCTTTATACACTGTAATTATATGTAGATTGTAAACATAAATGATTATTCATTGTTCAAGAATATACATTTATGATATTGGTGATTTTTGAGCATACTATTTTTAGTGATTTCCTAGGGCTTTTTTTTGTCAATTTTTGCACATTCTGTGCCTTTGCTTCAGCCAGTATCTGTAGAAATTTACAATGCACATTATACCAATGGGGCTAATAGCTCGTTATAATTATAGGAAATAATTTTTACATCTATATTTAGTAAAATATGGACAGAAGATACTACCGATTTGTTCCATAATCCATTTTGAGATGTTGTGGTATGTTGATTCCCGGAACACACAGATGTTTTGTGAGTTAAGTCACAAACAAAAGAGTCAAAACAACCTAGTGATTAGGTCGGAGGTCTTAAGCAAATGCTGTAAAACCTTTCCAATATAAGTTCATCAAGTTTTTTAAACGGATAATATTTGGGACATAATTGTGGTGGCTAGTACATTGTTATTTTCAGCCAGCGAGGAGCACATAAAATGTAATTAATGAGAGGTATATACAAGCAGCACTAGCAACACAATATGATACTAATTTGTAATTTTATGAGTGATCATTGCAAAGGTAAAATTACTGGCTTTTAAAAGATTTTGAAGGCGATATATGGTCCATTAATTTCCCAAATCAACGTCAATCATCATCACTTGTGGTTTTTAAAAGCATAGGTCCTTATGTCACATACCAGGATTCTCTAAATTTATCATTTTGAAATGCATAATTATAAAAAAGCTCTCTAGCATTGATGCTGACACCATGAAACATTCTGAATTGATAGATCATTAAGAACCATTCCCCATAATGCTCTCACTTGGCCTCCTTATTAAAATTTTCATTATCTCATATGATGTACGAAAGTTAGACAATGAATTGTTCAACTTTTTCTTAACAACTTCAGGTTTTTGTTTTTTTTTTTTTTTAATTATAAGAAAGTCAGATCTATAGAAAGGAGGAGAAACAGAGTGGAAGATTTTCTGTCCTCTGATTCACTTCCCAAGTGGTTGCAATGGTTGGAGCCGAGTTGATCTGAAACCAGGAGCCCAGAGCCTCTTCCAGGTCTCCCACATGGGTACAGGGACTCAAGACTTTAGGCTGTCCTCGACAACTTTCCCAGGCCACAAGCAGGGGGCTGGATGGGAAGCGGGGCTGCTGGGATTAGAACCAGTGCCCACATGGGAGCCCGGTACATGCAAGGTGAGGACTTTAGCTACTGGCCTACTGTGCTGGCCCAAAATTTGTTTTATATCCAGTTTAGGGGAAAACAAATTGTACAGTGTGCTGAACACTTAAAGGTCTAATGGCTCTAATTTCATGAACCAGATTTGTGATGGCAGAAAATCTGACTAGGCAATGGCAGTTCCTAAGATTGAATCTTAGCAAATAGCACTGCAGTTAATATGACTGACAACAAAAATAAGGTCAAATTGTTAATAAAATGAATGTCTTAATTTAATCCTTGAAGTAGCTAAAGTATGGAAGTCTCAGCTTACTATATAGCACTTAGCTCTCTAATGGATTAAGAATCGAAAAAGTAATCAAATTCCAGAAAAGCAGGGCCTACTTTTATGGGTATAACAACTTTAAGAAAAGCATAGAAAAGTAGCAAATGATTACAACAGTGTACAGTATAGTGGTCCCTTGTCTTATTGAAGTTACACGTGGCACTTTCAAAGGTTGCCTATATTCCTAAATCAAATGCAACAATTATTTATGCCAAAGACTGAATATTATTAGGGTTTCACTTAACAGTATTTTAATTGATATTTAGTACAAAGAAGTAGGTATATTTATTTATACATCTCTATGAGTTGTAATAAACATACAGATTTGTTAAAACATAACCACAGACCGGGTATAAAATTGTCCCATAGAGCACTTTCCACCCAAATGCTATCCTTTGTAGAAACATCCTTCCACTGCCTGGAATTGTTGCTAACCATTGTTCTGTTATCTCTCAAAACAGTTGTGTCACATCAAGGTCAAACAAATGGAATAAAAAATCATGTAACTTTTGGAGCAAACTCTTTCAACTCAGGCAAAAGTAAAAGGGAATGCAAATTCACTCTCATTTTCATATTCTAGTCTTTTTTTGCTGCTCTGCTTATTATTACTATTTACTTTTCAGAATCCTTGAATAACTTCACATTTTATTATCCTCAAGTTTAATAGTCACATTCAGTGGGTGAGGCAAGGTTACGTCTGAATATTTCATTTTGCTTGGAAGCTAGAACCCCTGTAGTATTCTCAAAGTCTAATACTTAAGTCAGAATGAGAATATAGTTCTTCAGCATTATAATTATGCAGAGGAGTGAATAAAGTAGACAGAACTTACAGTAAACTGCAATTCAACATTCAACTGCTCAGTGTTTCTCAAAGTGGATTCTGGCTATGAAAAAGTATGTGGTGTACTTGCCAGAGTGTAGTTTACAAAACATTTTCTACAAAATCAGAATTTCTGAGAACTAAGACTGGAATTTCCATTATAAATAATGGTTCTGTAGATTATTCTTGCATATCCTAAACTTGGTCATTCGTAGAATCGTATGGAAATAGAAAAGATTCTAAACAACTATCAGATTTTAACCATCTGCTCATACATTCTTAAATCACATACTATGTCAGGTTTCACACTTCAAGTTCAATCCAATGAATCAATATTGCTCATTAAGTTTTCTAAATGAGCATTAATAAACTACTATTAACTTACAAACTCTTTATAATTGGTAATTATAAATATGCATTTATGCATTTACTTTCTTCTATTATGGATGTTTCTTTGTATGAGTGTTCTTTTTAAAAATTATTTTTACTTATTTGGAAGGCTGAGAAAAGAGACAGCAAGAGAGAGTTTTTCTATTAGCTAATTTATTACCAAAATGCTAATGACTGTGAGCCTCCCCTAACATTCCAGGTAATAGAAGGATGTTTCTGCAGAGGGTAGCATTGGGGTGGAAAGTGCTGTATGAAACAGTTTTGTAACTGGACTGTGATTATGTTTTAATGAATCTATACGTATGTTATAACTCATGGGGATGTACAAATAAATATGCCTACTTCTTTGTATTAAATATTAGCTAAAAGTACTACAGAGTCAAATATTACTGATGTTCAGGTCTCCCAGGTGATGACAGGGTGACCAGTACTTGGACCATCCTCTGCTGCTCTCCCAGGATTATTAACTAGGGACTGGACTGAAGTGTAGCGGTCAGAATTATAATTGCACTTTCATATAAGATTGTGGAATTCAGGCAGTAAATCAACCTGTCCTACAATGTGAATCTTTTTGAAAATTCTTAACATTTGTATTTAAAATAATATTCAGGTTAATTTTCTCAAAAAATCAGAAATTACTTTTCTGATTATTGATTTCATTGATTACTTTTTGGCCCTGCGTTTCTTCATGAGCTTTGTTATTGTGAATTGCAAGTTCATTTTAATGGAAAGTGGTTTTTTTTTTTTCCTTTATATGTCCTTATTTGTTTGTTTATCTTTTTCCCTCTATGTAAATTTCTCATCAGATGTAGTTCTGCTCCCCAATTCCGGATCCGAATCTCTTCCGCACAATTCCAAAATGCACACTGTGGTGATGTCAAAACTCATCATGGCTCTGGGCTTGTGATCCAGCCCTGAAGACCGCACAGCGCTGTGATCCTCTGCTTCTCTTTCTTCAAGCTCTAAACACTTTTCACTGAGCTTGGGAATAGAGCTATTCTAGTCTGCATTCTTCAGCTTTTGAGTTCTTGCAACTGTTAACTTTTAAAAAGTTCATCTTCGTCTATTCCAGTCATGGTATGCTATGTTTATAAATGATGCTGACTTTTCTTGAAACCCCACAAACGTACTGATATCCCTTCTGGCTGTTCTTGACTTACCAAGCAGAAACCTGCAGGTTCAGTTCAGGTTATTACCTTGTATTTCTGTTTCATGTCTAGCTAATGGAAACATTCTATTTAGTATTCTTACCAAATGCATCTTTCACTACAATTGTTCGAAATACGTTCTAAACCATGAATAATAGAATTATATTAAGGTATTTGTATTTATGACAGATTTAGTAAGTTTTCTGTTGTTTATGTGCTTATTTTTATTAGTTATTTATTATTATTATAATCTGATGTTAAATATTATTCCTTTATTGTTTTTATTGTTTATTTGGTTATGATTAATTAATTTGTTTGTTTGATTGTTTGATTTGGAGAGCAGCTCCATTTCCTCCTCTGCACTTTTCTTCCATTGGGAAGAGCTGTTCTAGCACCAAACAGGAATTTAATCCTACTCCAGGAGTATTTAACCTACTCAAAGGAGTATGTTTAAGTGGTTTTGTTAATTAGATTCTGGCCCTAGAGCTAAAAGAATGAATTACAAATCAGTATTGAGAAGTGTGAAAAAAAACAGCTAAAGTATTAAATTTTAATTTCTTTCTAGAAACAGGGAAGAGAAAGAAAATAGTGAAATAGCTAATAATAGCTATGATATGTAGCATCATTAATATAATTTAATGAAAAGCGTAATATTTAAGGTTTCTTTTACTAATTGGTATAATATGTATCAGAGAGTGGGACCTGTGTTGAGGTGCACAATATTAAGTCGCTCCTTGAAATCATGACATTCCATAACATAGTTTTTCAAGTTTTGCCAGCTCAGCTTTGCAGGCAGTTCTCTCTGGTACAGACGGGAAAGAGGACGGCCAACTTCCTGGGCTCTTATCACCACAAGGGAAACCAAACCAGGATGGAGTTCATAGAACCTGGCTTCCGTCAGGACCAGATCTGGATATTATGGTCATTTGCAATTAAACCAACAGAGAGAAAAATCCCTCTTTCGTCCTTCTTTAATCTGTCATTCCACCTTTCAAGTAAAAAGATGCTGCTTTAAAAATAAGCATATATATATGTTTACATATATACATATATGTATATATACATATATATACAACATATACATATATACATCTATATGTATATACATGTATATATATATACATGTTAAAGGGAAAGAAAGCTTTTAAAGAATTAGCATACTCTACTAAATTTATTATTTTAAAAGAAAGAAGCAAAATGTCTTTGTTCATAGAAATGATTTGTATTGTACTATTTCTTCAAGGAAAACCAGAATTAGTGTTGTCCATCTGCAAATGAGATGTTAAGAAATAGAATGTCGTGAGGGACATAGGAACACTGTATTAATTACTACATCACTAATTTGACTTTCGTATTTGTAAAGCTCTTCTCAGATCTTTTTAAAAGAAACAAAATATAACAACCCTTCATAATTACAACAATAAATGAGTGGATGCCACTTGTTTCTTATCATACATCAGTATAATCTACATTTTACTAGGTCATTTTAAATTAAAATTTCAAAATTTTATTTCAAGTTTAAATAGGAAGTTCTAGCTTCTAAATGAGAAACATAAATTAGGGCACATCTGAATTAAACAGAAAGGTATCCAAAATAATATCAGATTGTATATGATAACTTACTAAAAATGAGTTATCACAGAAATCATGATGAAATTGGCCATATTTGCACTCAATTTATGGCTTTCATCCATACCAAACAGTTCTGTTCTTATTTTTCAAAATACCTGTGGTTTCCCACATATCTGGAAGGAATTGCAACTGAATGTTTTTAGCACTGAATCTTTGCACGATTTCTCCAGCTTGCTTCTGAGCAAAATTCAGACGGTGTAGCTTAAATTTGCCTCTGCATAGAAAGTCTAATGGGAACAATTTTGTTCCACATGATTTTGGCACTTAGCTTGTTTTGATCTTCTCTCACATCCTACTGAACTGCAGTCTTTTTTTGGCAAATGAAAGATGTATGAAATCTGAATATCTTAAACCCACATAATTCATTTTCATTTGATCCATATTCATTATTTCTTCAGAATGAAAACCACAAACCCAAAACCATAAAATTTTCACAACCTCACTAACAATTAAACATAAAAATCAGAAGAGTTTCATTTAGGATAATTACATAGTAATAATTACAGAATTGATCAAATTTCACATACACATTATTTGCGATGCACTCCTAACACTTTGCTAAATATGTGAGGAATTTATTTATGTTTATATGTGTGGATACATGTGCAAATATGAACTTGCTTAGCTGTCAACAGAGAGGATAAATTGTATAGCTGTAGAGCATACATTATTTATTACCTATTTTAAATTCACCGATTATTTTTAAAGATTGAAGACAAATACTGACATACATCACTATTATGTCAAAAATAAAAACTCACAGAGGATATGCTTAGTATCTGCTGAATCAATTAACTGGTCGCTAAGCAACACAATGCATTTTGAAATTTCTAAAGTGTTCTCACTAATACTATGCATTGAAATTTTTGCACTGATGTTGCCCACTGCACTGAAAAGGATTTACAGTTGTTTTTCCCTTTATGTGGCAGATTCAGAATGATCTACCTAGGCATGGGCCAGCACCACTGTTTGAAAGTGGTGGTAAGTAAACCAGTGGGTGAATTATTTCTATCTCTGTCTCTCATTTCTCTCTCTGCTTTTTAAATAGAGGAAATTCAATTAAAAATCGACTAAAGTGAGATCATTTAATTGTCCAATGTTAAGAAAATAACCTGCCTTTGTAAGATGGTCGAAATGTTTAATTTCCTTTTTTCTTCTTTTTTTTAACAAGAAAATGAAATGGTCTTTTTCACAGCATTAATCAACTTGGAACAAGTTATGTTTGATGGAATAAGCTATGCAGAGGAACGAAATACTGCATAATTCTAGTTATATAAGGTATTTACAGGGGTCAAATTACAGAAACAGGCACTAAAAGGGCAGAGGATGGGGAGTGGGGTTAAGCACTAGTAATCTGAATAATAATGGCTTTATGCACTTCCATATTATACAGTGGAATACAGACATCCTAGAAAGAGTTTGGTATGATCATTATCTTGATTTTGGCAATCAGGTTGGATGACAGCTACTAGCAAATGCCCCAAATCACACAATTTTTGTTTATGCAATGATGCAGTTCTTGGTGTTTGGATGTGTCACTCATCCTTCGGTGAACTCGATGAGAATGCCATTGTTCATATTTTAAATCATATTCAAGCTGAGTATTTTCATATTCATGTGCATATGTGATTGAATAGTACTCACTACAAACTTTAAATGTCTAAGCAGTCCAGGATAGAATGAATTTAGAATGTCAACAACACGTGAAAGGGACAGACATTGTGGTGTATTCAGGTAAGTCATAGTTTGCCATGTCTGCCCCACATCAGAATGCTAGTTATTTTCAGCTTACCCCTGTTAGATCTCACTGGTTTCTAATGTATCTGAGAAATCACTGGCAGATAGTCAAAATCTTTGGCCTCTGTCACTCAACTAGGAAACCAAAATGGGGCTTTTGGCCCTGGTTTCAGCCCAACCCAACTCCCTCTTGCAGGAAGTGCAGCAAAGAGTAACAAGTGGAAAGTCAGCACGGTGACACAGTTGGCCAATGACCATGAAGAAACCCCAACATATTGTCTGTGACATTTTGAGGGGAACAGCATCCTATGTGTCTCATACACAGTGAAAAACCTTTTGAAGTTAAGATATGAATAAAAGCTGAGTTTAGGGCCCGGCGCGGTGGCGCAAGTGGTTAAGTCCTCGCCTTGCACGCCCGGGATCCCATATGGGCGCCGGTTCTAATCCCGGCAGCCCCGCTTCCCTTCCAGCTCCCTGCCTGTGGCCCGGGAAAGCAGTCGAGGACGGCCCAAGGCTTTGGGAACCTGCACCCGCGTGGGAGACCCGGAAGAGGCTCCTGGCTTCGGATCGGCATAGTATCAGCCCGTTGCGCTCACTTGGGGAGTGAATCATCGGACGGAAGATATTCCTCTCTGTCTCTCCTCTCTGTATATCCGCCTTTCCAATAAAAAATCATAAAAATAAATCTTTAAAAAAAAAAAAAGCTGAGTTTAAAACAGAGACTTCGACCTGCGTCGCACAACTATCACTATGCAAAGGCAGTGTCAGAAAAAGTTATCAAAAGATCCAATCTCATAACTGGTATGAAAAAAAAAAAAGTTTGCAACAGAAAATCAGCCCTGTTATCAAGATCTAGAAGATCAACAACTGAAAACTGAACAAAGGAAAATAATCCATAATTTCCAATACGGAAGAGCATGGAGGTGTTGTCACATGACAGCAAAACTATTTATAGCAAGCTATGAACACATCAATTAGGAAGTCATATAAAATGGAACACTCTAATAAAAAGCAGATAGCAAAGAATTTCAATATTTAATCAAGAAATCACATGTTAAACATCTTACGAGTGAAAACTAAACAACTGAATAATAACGATGATAATAATAATAATAAAATCGTGTGTTGGCTATTGAATCTTTAAGATTTTGAAAGAAAATGTGAACCTTATGGTTAAGATATTTATTGAAATCCTTTCGTTCCCACACTGAAGTGACTATATTCATTTCCCACCACTAGCTCCTAACTGCATCTTCCAGTTCAGTCAAGCCCTAGGAAGCAGCAGGTGTGGCTCATATAATCACAGTTTGCCACTTACACCGGAAGACCTGGACTGAGTCCCCAGTTCCTGGTTTCAACCCGCAGTCTTACTTCTGGTCATCGTGAGTAGTTGGGAAGTGAATCAGTACACAGAGTGTTTCTCTGCCAAATCAGTCAGTCAGTCAGTCAGCCAATAAATAAATAACAACTTGAAAGGAATATACAAAAATAAACAAATTGGAATCCAGACTGAATGATACAAACAAAACACAGGAAACTAGAGTAGAACATTGAAGGCAATGTACAAGTTAATACAAGGGCCAATTTTTTTGTGAATGTAGAAGAAAATTATTCACAAAATACTGTCATTTCAATACGTATATTTAAAATTATTTAATTTCAGCCATTTTTTGTTTTGTTTTATGAAATACATACAGAAAAGCTACTTTAAATAGAGACATGTGGTAGGATTCTACATCCCTTTTTATTTTACTAAGAAATCATTTTCCACGGCATTTCTGAATAATTAACTTATTCTCTAACCACTTGTAGGTTGAAAGACTACTTTTTCTTTTTTGAGAAATTTCATTACTTGTAAATATTTTCCAAACTATGATATCACTACGGAAAAAAATACGCAGCTGCTCTTTGTTAATTAGCTAATGTTAATAATAAAATAGCATAAGGGAAAATGTTAAAATTTGGATATTTATGGAATGTATATATATAGTCAGTTTACATGGGTATCAATGCATCAACAGTTACCTTCAAGATTTCTCCTAAATCTATAAAAAAGTAGATATGGAACATCGGATACCTGCATTTGAGGCTAGTTGGTAATACTCTACGAAAAAAGAAGTAAAATAAATAAACAAAACATACATAAATAAATAAATAAAGACTAGTAAGTATGATTTGCATGAAATACTCTTACTGCTTTATTTTCTTATTGCTGTGATATTAACAAGGAGAACAGATTCAATGAGGTTCATAAATGAGATTCCAAGACATCGCCTTCTCCTCACCCTTCCCCCACACCACGCCCCCTCATTCTGTTTCTTTGCCTTCCCTTTCCTTCTGTGCTTCCTTCCTTCCCTCCTCCTTTCCTTTCTTGTCCTTTCCCTTTTCCTCTCTTCTGCCCTCCCCTCCCCTTCCCTCCTCTCTTCCTATTCACTCCCCTCCTCTTCTCCTCTCCTCCCTTCTCCTCTCCTCTCCCCTTCTTGACTTATCTTCCCTGTCCTGCTTCCTTTAAAAAATAGAAAAAATTGTTGCAGCCCAGTGTGATAGTATAGTGGTTAAAGTCCTCACCTTGAATGCATCAGGATCCCATAGGGGCGCCAGTTCTAAACCCAGAAGCCCCACTTCCCAACCAGCTCCCTGCTTGTGGCCTGGGAAAGCAGTCGAGGATGACCCAAAGCCTTGGGATCCTGCACCTGTGTGGGAGATCCGGAGAGCTCCAGGCTCCTGGCTTCGGATTGGCTCAGCTCCAGTTGTTGTGGCCACTTGGGGAGTGAACCATCATACAGAAGATCTTCCTCTCTGTCTCTCCTACTCTCTGTATATCTGCCTTTTCAATAAAAATAAATAAATCTTTGAACATTTTTTGAAATAACATATTTTGAATCACATTATAGCCAAATATATAATACTCCACTAAATAAAGATTTCAACACGTAGAAAGGATAAAAGATCTTAGTTCAGTGGAAATATAGGCAATGAAAACAATCAAAATCAAATGAAACTCTGGAGTAGGTGCTGTGCTTTACTGTATAATGCTGCTACCTCTGATGCCACCATCTGATTCGGGCGCCATTTCAAATATTGACTGCTCCCCTCCCGATCCACCTTGGTGATAGCTTGGGAAAAGCAGCAGAAGATGATACAGCGCCTTGGTTCACTACGACCCATGTAGGAAAACTGGATCAAATCCCTGGATCCTGGCTGCAATCTGGCTTAAGCTTGGCTGTGGGCTGTGTAGCCATAGGGCAGTGATGGTAAGTGAATGAAGACATGGAAGATCTCTCTCTTTTTCCCTCCCCCACTTGCTACCTCTTTCTCTGTATCTCTGACTTTAAAACAAATAAGTGTTTCTAAAAATATAAAAATATGACTATTTCACCCATATACACAAAATACTAAAACATTTTATAGATTTATTTACTTTTATTGGAAAGGCAGATATACAGAGAGGAGGAGAGACAGAGAGGAAGATCTCCCGTCTGATGATTCACTCTCCAAGTGACTGCAATGGCTGGAGCTGAGCCAATCCGAAGCCAGGAGCCTGGAGCTCTTCCAGGGCGCAGGGTCCCAATGCTCTGGGCCATCCTTGACTGCTTTCCCAGGCCACAAGCAGGGAGCTGGATGGGAAGCAGAGCTGCCAGGATGATAACCGGCGCTCATATAGGATCCCGGTGCATTCAAGGTGAGGACCTTAACCATTATACTATCACACCAGGCCCAACATTCATGAATCCTTACAACTACATTCATAATTCATTCTTAACCATTAGCTTGACAAAGTAAAAATTTGACAAAACTGTATTTGCAGCAATGCTGATAGACATATGCATCTCTTTAATCCTGTTTTGTTTTTTTCTTACTGTGTGAAATAAATTGGAAACAGAAAGAGAAATGTAGTAAGTCAGTCCTTATGTTGGAGCTCACATCAAAAAAGAAATAAAAAGACATGAAATAAAATAAGAAATGTTTTCTGTGAGAAAAGCTGAATAATTCGTTTTTTAATATGCTTTTGATCTTTTTTTTCATAAAATAGAAAAAAAAAGGTACTTCAAAGAGTATAATAATCATAGCTTCATAGGTCCATGAATAGTATAGCAAATTCCCTAATTTTTATATTTTAAAAATAGTACCACAGTAAGAGACACGCATGTGACATAACAAGTAAAACTGCCACTTGATGTGCCAGCATGAGGTAGGGCTGTCAGTACGTGTCCTGCCTTCTCTGCTTCTGATCCAGCTCCCAGATAATGGCTGAAGAAAACCAAGCCAAGGTGTTTCAAGTGTTAGAGCCACCTATGTTGGAGACACGGATGAAGTTTCTGATTTCTGACTTCAGCCTGGCCTACTGCTGGCCAGTGTGGCCAACTGGGGAGTGAACGAGTAGACAAAAACTCATCCAGTCTCTCTCTTGCTCTTAGTAACTTCAAATTTAAAAAGAAATGAATAAATCTTTATAAAATAATGATAAATAAGACAGTAAGAGGTAACGAATAGCTTCATAGTGAACTTGCTTTCATTTTGATCAGGAGTGAACCACAGCTTTAGCCAATGACTGCGTTCTTAATGCAAAGGAGCAAGGTAATAAACCTTACTGGAGCAGACTTCCTCTTGAATGAGAGCTAAAAACCTTGGCCATGTGCTGCTCTTGGGCATAACTTCAGAAGACTAATCCCGGGATGCTAGGAGTTGAGAGCTTGGATTACTGTGTCAGAAATTCTTGGTGCATACAGCCCCTCACACATCAAACTGTCTACAGAGCAAAGAAAAGAAAGCGCCAAAGTCTCCTTGTGGCCAATGTTAAGTCTTAGAGATTAATTTAACAGGGCATCAAGGTCATAATACAGAGCTTCCACTGGCCAATGAATATAATTGTGTAAGTAGATTTGTGTGTAAAGCTCAGGTAAATGGGGTAGACTGGTATTTCTTGAAGGCCAACAGGGCGCTGCTGCCAAGGTTTATTATGTTCTTGCAGTTGATTTACAGTGACATCACTGTAGCATAAGAATATCATACGTGCTTTTTGCCACCTCCCACTGCTGTACACACTCACAGGGAAAATAGTTTCCAGTTCTAGACAGAACAATGCAGGAAACAAGCTCACTCGTTTCTCCAACATTTTAAATATGCATGACTGAAGTAACTCACTTAGCATTTCCCTTGATAAAAAAGCAAATGTAAATATTTTGTTAGCATTAGGCTCTCTTTTCATTTTTGAATTTATATAATGGAAACTATATAAGATACATCTGTTCAGTTAAAGAAATCTAGAACAATTCTTCCCAAACTACATGGTGAAATACTTTGTGTTTTCACAAATGTACTGCATTTGTATTTTAGAGATGAGAATTCAGTGCAAAATAAAATATTGTTACTACAGGCCTGGCTTATTCTTGGATCTCTGGATTTCATCTTGCATAGATAAAATGTTGTACTCCTTGATTAGCGAATTTTCATTTCCCCCTTCCTACATTCAACTCCTTGCTTAAATGAATTGCCTATCTCAAACCCTGTCGTGTGTGCGTGCGTGTGTGTGTGTCTGAGAGAGAGAGAGAAAGAGAGAGCAGATAAGAGAGAAAGAGATTCATACATGCCTTCTTGGTCCTTACAGACTGATCTCAACGATGAAGCAAGCAAAGACAACATACAAGTTAGCCATCCCTTCTCTTTTGTTCTGAGCTCTCTCTTTCTTTGAGATTTATTTATTTTCTTTGGAAAGATGGATATACAGAGAGGAGGAGAGACAGAGAGAAAGATCTTCCGTCCAATGGGTCACTCCTCAAGTACCCACAAAAGCTGGGGATGAACCAATCCGAAGTCAGAAGCCTGGAGCCTCTTTCAGGTCTCCCACACGGATGCAGGGTGCCAAAGCTTGGGCAGTCCTCGACTGCTTTCCCAGGCTAGAAGCAGGGAGATAAATGGGAAGTGGGGCCACTGGGATTAGAACCGGCGCCCATATGGGATACTGGCGCTGCTGTCGTACCAGGCCCTGTGCTGAGCTCTCTTAAAGGCCAGAATGTTTGTGGCATTGGTCACTTCCCTTTTTTGTTTCTGGAAAAGATACCTTAAGTTCTACACCTTCGCTCAAATTGCATAACTGTGCTGATGGAAAAAGAAAAAAAAAAAAATCACTGTTTCTGGCTCTAGATTCCATCTTCCCAGGATATCAGTACTCCATGACTTGCTAGACAAAGGCCAGTTCCTTTCGAGTCAAAGATAAGGTTGGATAGGGTCAGCATCTTGGCTAGCAGGCTAATCCTTTGCTTTTGGTACCTGCATTCCATAAGGCTGCTGGTATGTGTCTGGCTGCTCCACTTTTGTTCAAGCTCCCTGCTTATGGGCTTATGGTCTGGGAAAGCAGTGGTGGATGGTTTAAGATTTCACACCCCTGTGTCCTTCTGGGAGAACCATAAGAAGCTTCTGGTTCTTGGCTATTGATAGGCCCAGCCCTGACCATTGTAACTATTTGGAGACTGAGCCAGTGCATGGGAGATTGCTTGCTTTCTTTTTATTTTCCTTCCTTCTTCCTTTCTTTCTTTCTCTCTCTCTCTCTCTTCCTGTTTTCATGTTTTTGTAACTTGGTATTCCAGATAAAAAAAATTTTTTTTTAAAAAAGAGAAAACAATTGTGTAGTAACTTCACTATCTCTCTCACCAACAGTAAAGTCTCCTGGTGATTTACAACTGATATAAAATAAGGGGAAAGGATATTCGTAATTCATTTTCCTAAAAGTATATATTTAAAATACATTATTACATTCAGTGATCATATAACTGTGCTCAAATTATGGATTTTCTGAAACATTGGACTACAACTCAACTCATGAGATTGTAAAAACATTATTGATAGAAATCAAGAATCACAGACAAACAAAATCAAAAAAGGCAAAGCAGAAAAAAAATCTTAATAAGAAGTGTCAAGAACTAACCTGAAAAACTATGTGTAAGTTATTCTACGTTAAACTGAACGCGTGCCAAGTTGTGATATATTAGTATCCTAGACAAAATTTGGTAGATAAGATATGCGTTAGTAATAATTACTTCTTCATTTATAGTCTCAGGTTTCCTGAACTTTACTTGTGGAAAGTAGGGATATTTTTAAAACTACTATGAAGAAGAAATTAATAGAGCAGAAAATAGACTGGAAAAGTATTTTTTGTATTTTGTCTTGATGCTGCCTATTATATCTTAAGAGTACTAAATTTAAATAGTACTTAAAGTTGACTACAGCTAATTACATTAATTTTTACCCATAACAGAATTTACTATGCAAAAACCACAGTAAGAAGGAATACATATAAAAATATTTTGCTATTTGCAAAATGCATGCATGAAATTAGATGTCTAAGAAGAAGAAGAATGAGTGAATGTAGACACATTTGTGATAACAGAAATAAGTGAAATGTGTGTGTTAAAGAAGAGGTTTGGGGGCATTGTAGTCCATAGTTTTTTCTTAAGTTTCTGCATCTTTTATCAGAATGCCTGCATCAAATCTTGCGTACTCCACAATTTTGGTATCAATGTTTGTTAATGTTCCTGGGAGTCAGGTAAAGACCACCCAAGCACTTCAGAGCTTGCCACACATGCAGGAGACTCATATGGACTTCCTTTCTTCTGACTTCTGCATGACTGTTTTAGCTGGCCTGGGCATTTGGGAATGAATCAATGGATGTAAGTGCTGTATTTCTCTGTTCGTCTTTCTCCATCACTCTGCCTTTCAAATAAATAAATAAATCTTTAAAATAATCAATGAGTCAATATTTATAAAAGAATATTTTTTCATGTGTAAAGAGGTAAAGTTAAAATAAAATGCCAGCTACAGATTAGAAGGAGTGATATATAACTGCAAGCAAGCAAGGCACAAATATGCAACAATCAACCAAGCCAAAATGATATGTCAACAGCTATACAATCACTACCAATTAATTAAAAAGAAAAATCACTGCGAAAGAGAACAATTGAACCAAAGTTTAAAATCAGCATGCAGCATTATATTTCAATGGAGAGAGTATTGATACAAATGATAAAAATTCATTGAAAATACCAGAAGAAAATGTCAAACATAAATCATACTAATATGTTTTAGGGTTTTTCCCTGCTGTCAAGCAATTGCAATTTTAGTAGTTCAGATTAAAACAAATGATTATCTTACAGTTCTTGAGTCAACACACTGTAGATGGGTCAACTTGGACTAGTACTGAGTTGTAAACACATTTTTGTCCCTTACTTGTGATCTAGTAGAGTGTTTTTCTGCACTTTCTGGCTTTGTACGGACTTCCTACATTTCTTGGGGCTTAACCAGGTCCTCTGTTTTTATAGCCAACAATAATTGTTAAGTCTGCCTTATATTGATTGTCAGTGGTTCTCTGTCCCTGTCTTCTGCCCATTTTAAGAATCTGTGATAAATTTACTTCACTGGAATAAATAAAGGTAGTTTTTCTTTCCCTAAGGTCAACTAATTACTAATTACCCACTTCAATTCTGTCTTTAGGAATAACTCTCCTTGTTATAAGATATAGAGTTACATTTTAAAATGTAATTTTAGAGGCATTTTATTTCTAAATTTACTCATTTGAATGACAAGGTAAGAGGCAAAATGGGAGATACGGAAAGGGTAATTTTCTACACAATGGTTTATTCCCTAGATGGCCATGACAATGAGGTTGGTCCAAACCAAGGCCAAGAAGAGAAACTACATCCAGATTCCCCATGTAGGTGGAAGGACCCAATGGCTTCTGATCCAACTCCCCTGCCTTCTTGGGAGCACTAACAGGAAGTTGGCTGGACAGCACACCCAGAGCCAACCTGGCACTCTGATGGTGATGTTGGTACCTGATACACCAGCTGCACATCAGTACTGGCTCCACTGCAGCCTACTCCTTCAAAGCATTAAGACTGGACATCTCTGAACTGTTAATTCATGCTTTATACAACATAAAATATGTAATATGTTCATATGCATTTGCACATTTATAGACATTGGAACTTATTTTTAAAGAGTTACTTCTTAACTGCTTTCAACACAGTGAAAATTGAAAATGAAATTGGAATTCATGATAAACTAAAATGCAATAAAACTAAATAGTAAAGACTCTAAAGCAGGGAATGAGAAAATTATAGCTGTTATTCACACTAAACTGAAAAAAAAACATAAATGAAAACCACAGCTCTTTCTATTTCCCTTCTTAAAATCCACAGATACAAGCAATTATAATAAGGTAAAATCAAAATGTATGCCAAAAGCAATAAAATTATAAAAGTACACAATGACAGATTAGAATC
Source organism: Ochotona curzoniae (assembly GCF_017591425.1). Taxonomy (NCBI): domain Eukaryota; kingdom Metazoa; phylum Chordata; class Mammalia; order Lagomorpha; family Ochotonidae; genus Ochotona; species Ochotona curzoniae. The sequence goes on from NW_024466502.1 coordinate 16,618,637, forward strand.
AACGAGAACATTTAAAAAATGCAGTAAAATATCTTCATAGGTTAGCTCTATTTAAATAGTGTGGGGTATTTATTTAGAATACAGAAGAATAAACAGAGATGTTTGAATTAAATAAATGGAAAATATTTTTAAGTCTCATATCTAATAGAGAACTGACCAGATAAAAAGAAAAAGTAGGTACTCTGAGGAATTAATGTCACTTTTAAAGTCAATAGAAAATATAGACTGTTCTGGCAGTCTGTAATTTAACATTGTATGAAAGAATACTAGCTAGGGACAGGTGCTGAGGAATATCTGGCAAAAGTTGTGATGGTTCATACCTGGCTGCTCCACGTCCTATACAGCTCTCTGCTAATGTGCCTGGGAAAGCAACAGAGGATGACCCAAGCGCTTGGGCTGCTAAAACCTGCACAGGTGAACTACAAGAGTTGATGGCGCCTGGTTTTGAACTGGCTCAGCTTTAGTCAGTGGTTGTCATTTGAGGACATGACCCAGACGATGGAAGATCTCTATCTTGCTATCTCATCATTCTCTCTCTTTTTCTCTATGTAACTTTGCCTTTCAATAAATATACCTAGAAAAAAAAAAGACACAGTTAAAGGAAAGACTGAGAGTAAACTAGATGTAATATATACAGTTAATAGTATTTCTTTTCAAAAATAAATAAAGTGAGAGGAGGAACATGGAGAAGAATATGAAAACCTCAGGGGGGCTGACAGACAGTTCTGTGGACCTGTATCTGTGGTAGCACAACTGTGCACGGTACCTAAAAGACTTAAAGACATTTTAATATCTAGGCTGTCTCATCTGCAATAAATCACATGTGGGGAATGAAGTTTAATTTCCAACCCCATGCTCTCTGCCCAGGAATGGTTTAGCACAGGTTGGACCTAAATGGAGAAATCAGGTGAAATGATTAATTTTTCTCTATACTAAAGTCTGGTCTCCATGAATTGGGCAATGATTTCAAGTGGCCAGAATTTGACCCATTTCACCTCCAAATTCTGCATGTGCCTCATGACTTTATACAGAGGAAACACAAACTGTCTGTGTTTTGCTATGTCCAGGCAGGTCTCTGCCTCTGTAATTGCCCTTCATTCTGTCACCTATCAGATCTCCTCCTCAGGCATCTCTCCCTGCAGAGGGCTACCATCTGCTCTGATGGATGCCCTACTCCATGAAAACTTGCTGTCTCACACTGTGACTCTGTTTGGCATCTGAATTCTCCCTTGTGTGGACAAAACGTCGGTGCCAGCCATCTCCAGGAAAATATGTGGTAGGGTCATCCAAGAAAATAAACATAAGAGGCGTAAGTCCTGAGCAACTTTCGAGAATACTCCTTGCCTAGGCTTCTTCTATCTTGCCACACTTTTTCCAGTGGCAATCCAAATATCTTTACTGATATTTCATGGAAATGGAGGCTTGCCATTGTCTTTCAATCCAGACACTTTGACATCTTTCTGCCTTGCTTTCTCTTTCAGCCAAAGTTTCTTAGCCACATTCACACAGGAGAAATTTTACAACAGATCTGGGTCAACTTAATGTCTTTCCAACTTTCTACATAGGCCTTCTTCCTAGGCCTGATTTGCCTAGTGTCTATTAACTAGGCCCTCTCCTTCATCTCAAATATGAGAGAGAGAGAGAAGGAGGGAAGGAGAGAGGTGGAGAGAGAGGTAGAGAGAGAGAGATATGAGGATAGTACAGAAATCATTGTCTCTATTCAGCAGCTAAGGCCCATCACCTAGCTCATTTTCCCTACTTCCTGAATTACTATTTTATACAAACAAGACACTGATTACAACAACATCCATTTTTTTTTAAGATTTATTTTTATTATTTTTTCATTGGAAAGGCGATATACAGAGAGGAGAGACAGAGAGGAAGATCTTCCGTCCGATGATTCACTCCCCAAGTGAGCGCAATGGGCCGATACTATGCCGATCCGAAGCCAGGAGCCTCTTCCGGGTCTCCCACGTGGGTGCAGGTTCCCAAAGCCTTGGGCCGTCCTCAACTGCCCTCCCAGGCCACAGGCAGGGAGCTGGAAGGGAAGCAGGGCTGCCGGGATTAGAACTGGCGCCCATATGGGATCCCGGGCGTGCAAGGCGAGGACCTTTAACCACTTGCGCCACCGCGCCGGGCCCACAACAACATCCATTTTAAACCACAGTTTTAAACTAGGAGTAGCTAAACCTCCTCATCCATATTTGTATCCTTGCTAGAAAACCCGTTTATTCTCTTTAGATTGTCAATGCAGTGTATCAGTTAAATGCTCTTTTATGTAATAATTTACCATCAAGAATACCTAACTAGGCAGTCCATGCCCCAAACAGCTTTGACAAGCAGCTATCAAACACTGCCTAGCTTGGAAGGAAACCTGACCCATTTCGCAAAAAAAGAAAACAAACAAAAAACAAAAAAACAACCTTCCCTGGTAAGAACTACAAAGCCTGGTGACCCTTCACAGAAGAAGCTCTTCACTTAGCCAGGCATCCCTACTGAAGGGGATGTCCAGGACCTTTGTCACAGACAGAATCACAAATTTCTATACCTTATTATTACTAGCTATGTATATTCTAGCCTACATGTATAAGAATCAAGAGTTCTGTCACTAAGTGCTCAAAGTCCTTGTTCATAGCTATGCCATGGTGGGTTCCAGTCCTCTCCCTGGGGTGCCTAAGGAAGTCTCCCTTTACCTGCACAAATGACAGTAGTATGTCCATGATAAAGTCTACACCCACCCAGCAATGTATCTGAGAGAGAGAAAAAATGAAGGTCCTATACACTTACACCCTACCCTGAAATATAGCTTAAGGCTCTCTTTCCATTAAAATTTCCATCCAAAACCACTCCTATCTAGTTGAGGTGGGACTTATTGGTCACTTTAGTAACCAAAGCTGCTGAAAACTCAGGATTTCCAATCCAGATTCATTTGTCAAGGTTGAAAGTCACCCCAACACAGAGACATAACTAGGGAAAAGTCCTGAAGAGGTGCTAACTGCAAACTATGACACCAACTTCAGTTCACTTCATTGCAACTCCAAACGACTAAAAAGAGGACAGATTACAAAACTATGAGACTGCCCCTTCCATGGCTGGTCTTGGATGGTCTCAGAACTTGTCATGATCACTCAAAAGCCCTGTCCTTGGCCCAGTTACTAACATACTACTCCTAGCCAAGGCACCCTTCCAGAGCAACATTACCCTGGGAGATCTCTCCTAAGTGATATAGAAAAAGGGGCAAGATCACTGGCCCTTTAAACCAGTATATTAATTACTATGACCCCATCTTGCCTCCACATCTAAAGGAAATTCACATGGCCTTGATTGTATTCAAGCTCGCCAATCCTCTATGTACCAGATTCTATTCAACTCTCAGGGCTGTATAGACTGTCCTTCTAAAATCATCAGAAAAAACTCAAGTTATCAACAACGATCCCTCACAAACTCTCACAGGTGCACACTGACAGGCACTCTGAACATTCTGCCGAATGCTGAAGGAGGATGTTGCTTTTATGTGAATCAATCCAGGCTTGTTTGTGATGCAGCTTGCAAACTGACAGGATGGCCAGAAGTCAGTGATGGGTACCTGACAGTTGAAACAACAGGTTCAAAAAGCCCTCCTGGCTACCTTGGCTTGTGCCCCTCCTCACACCTCATAACAAGTTTTTCTTCTTGTTTATATGTGACTATACACCCTGCAGCTATTACAATGGTTCGATTATTCAACAGTCCAGGATGTCATTCAGACCCATGGGGACAACATCCATCCAGCTGAAAGACACTCTTGAATTGCAGCTCTGTTAATATCAGCACTGGGAGGAAGGGAAGCCACTCCCTTAACCAGGCCCCCTCTCAGCAGAAGTTAACCATGGAGTCTGTCAACAACCCATTCTATTTTTTCATCCACTAATTTTTGTAACATGGCAACTTTTGTTGTTCATTTCTACATATACTTTACAATGCTGGATTTGCTGGAACACTGTGTCTTAATCTCCATGCCTGATGATGAAATTGGGTGTAGATAGTTGCACTAAAAAAATAATAGAATGCTTATTCTGTGAACTCAACACATGGACTCGTAACAAACTGCTAAAACAAGACCCACTATGAGCCTCACCAAGGAGCCTTTCTGCCATATGCTCTGATTCGGGAAGATAACTGAGGCAAAACCCTGATAAGGTCTATTCCATCAGACTCCGAAGGGAGGACTGCTCAAAAACCTAAGGGGAGACCCAGTGGTGCTCCAGAGCTCCCCTGACAAGCTCCTTCACAAAGGATTCCAATAGCTGCTCAATCTAAATGGAGCCTACTTTCACGGCCCTGCCCTTTGTCTCAGCAGGCCGTCGACCTTTCTCTCCTTTCTCTCCCTCTCTCTCAACAGATCTTCCCATTATGTCCTGCCTAAAATAAAGTCCTCTTAAATTAGTCATCTCACCCCCATTGAACTCTGAAAATCCTGCAACCCAACATAAAACTGAAGAGTTGTCATTTACTCCTATATGTGTTGTATGATTAAAGGCAAAAACAAAAACAAACAAAAAATATTTCTTTTTATCCCTCTCCCTAATTCTGTCTTCCCTAAAATAATGTCTTATCCACTTTCAACAAAAAGGAAGACATTATTCTCACAAAACTGGAAATCAAAGCATAAATTCTCTACATGCTGACTGTGGGCAGCAGGATTCAGGAGCATGTATGGGCAGTCACATATCCAATTGTCGCTGTTATGTAGAGTTTGGAAGTGATCATGCTAGTTCTCACCATAGTATTAACCCCTAAAACTAAAGAGCTAGAGAATTACAAATTCTTTTTAGACTTTGCATAGAAATGATGGCAGCCTGCTCCCTGAAAATTTATCAGAAGCAAATGACAGTAGCAACAGGAAAGAACACTCATTTCTGGGAGCTGGATGTACAATTTTATGAGGAGTACAGCCTTTGCAGGGAGACTGTCACACTTTCGTGACTACTCTTTCCAAGGGATACATCTTATTAGATTTAAAGACCAGGAGAAACTCCTCATACCTGTGGCAGGAAGAGGAGAAATCTAACCATTTACCAATATTCTAAAGCACTCTCACTCTGTCCTTCACACAGTTCCCTCCTGCCAACTTATTTTTCCAGAGCAAAAATAGCCAATGTGAAGAAAAGAACTCTATTCAATTCTCTACCAACCATTTCATTTTGCATATGGAAAATAAAAAGAAGTTGAGAAGCATTTGTGAAGACCTGCTAAGGAATGAATTTTAACCATAAGGGGAAGAAGAAAAAGAGAAGGGGGCAGAAGAATTATTTGAAGTAAAATATGCCTACAAATTTTCCAAAATTGTTGACTCATTTGATCACTAATCTATGAAGATCAAAGAAACACCAAACAAGATCATAGCAAAAATTCTACCTCCATCCTGTTAACACTTCAGGAAATTCCACACAAAGCTATAATCTTGAAAGAAATAAGCAGCAAGAGTGAGATTTGGCAAGAGTTAGAGGAACAAGAACAGGAATTAGTGCAGGTTTTTTTTCAGGTCTCATGCAAACAATAAGGAAGGAGAGTGAAATACTGAGAGATTAAAGATATATATATATATATATCTTTATATATATACCTTTATATATATATATATCTTTATATATATCTTTATATATATATATATATCTTTGTTTTACCCACCATGTCTTTTCATGAGCCCTGGCCAAAAAACAAAAGCAAAATGTCCCATTCACCAGTCTATTTGAATGGCAATTAGGAATATAATCAAGTACAACTCCTAGAGGAGACACGGGATCTCACTTAATATATGAAAGTTAAACAATATAACTCACAGAAGTAGTGTCTAGAATGCTCGTTATTGAAGCCTAACGGATGGAAATTGGGAGACTTTGATAAAAGGTTTTCAAGGATCAGAAAGCAGGAATAAGCAAAAAATAGGTTAAGCAGAGAAAATTTCTTAATGTGCTGAATCCAGTTTTGGTACTGTAAAAGTCTATACATAACTTCAGGTGTTCATTGAATCCCATAATAGCTAATGTTCTGATATTGTGGGGTGATAATGATGCAGAGGGTGAGGGGATGCTGTGTGAGCACCCTAGGAACATACCACTCAATTTTCTGTAAATCTGGTATTACTGTAAAATATAGTGAATTAATAAAAGTATCATACCAGATCCAAACACAATCACTCTCGGTTCTATTTCTGAATCTGAATATTACAAATCAGTATGCTATTCACTTGAAAGTGTTGATTTAAATGTATTACTTGAGTGTGAAAACCGCTTCATATAATTTTTCTTCTACAAATCATCAGTTTCAGAAATCACAAAATGAATGCACTCATAAAGAACTAATTAAAATACAAGAGATAAATATTTTTAAATAAAGAAATGTTCACTATTAGGCAACCAATTTTCCTAGCCTCATACAAGCGCTTGTTTGAGATTATTAGTTTGAATCTTTGCCATCTTTTAGTCTACCTGTGAGCCCATTTGCCTCTGTCTAATTAACTCTGAAGCTGGATGTGCAGATTCTTTTAAAGCTCTGAGAAACAAAAATCAACGTAATTTTTCATCTTCCATGACAGAGAATAGCTACAACAATGTGATGAGCAGCCATCCTTCCATATGTTCTATTTAAATTTTGCCAATTACACAGGTTTACAAAGTGCAAATAAAATGAGCTGCTTACTTTTCATTTTCCATGATTCTAAAGTAAAGGGAAATTACTTTCACATTTGGTAGTCAATAAAAAGGTATAATAAAAAGTTCAATTTAAAAATGAGTCTTAAATAAGAGTACTTGTAAAGCAGGCACAAAAGTCACAGCAGATGCAAGGCTTTTTGTGAGAGCAAACCCAAAAACAATAGCTAGAAAACCACTGTGGATAGTTTATTAAGATTGATCACTCCGCAGGACTGTGGATTATTTATATTGAAAAAAAGTAATGAGTAAGAAAACCTGTTTACAGTTTCTATTTACAAAGAGAAATTTCAACAATGGCATCTTGCACATGCTGAAGCAAAATTAGGACGATATATAGATGAGATGGGAAATAGAGTAATTAAGAGATTATAATTGGAAAATCAATTAATATTAGTGTTGGATGATTATGTTTGTGTTTTAAAAATTCTTCTGAAGGTATTTCAGGAACTTAAAGTAGAAATTCCCAGGAGTTAGTGAATTCTAGATACTAAAAGAAATGACAGATTGTTGATAAAAGTTGGAATATTTATAAAGAAGTGTTTTACTAAATGTTTCTAGGAAGAATGAGATCACCAGTTGATGTGTGGCCTTAACCAACGCCTAAATGCTGACCTAACTACCAACTTCACTTGGTTGGTAATACCTAACAAACCACAGCTGTCTACACCTTCAGACCTGATACAACACAGCTAAAAATCTGAGCCAAAAGACTTTAATGTGTTTTATATGTAGGATTTCATTGGTGGATGTGTTGCATAGAAAATAAAATATACTTGCAATGTTATAATTTTAAATGTAATATAAAAAGTGGACACTGCATCACTGATTCAGCCTAAAACGAATTATTTTTGGTTGTCAATAGCCTATACACATTTTCTATTAGAAATATTATGCCTTTTTCTCTAAAATTTGTTTGCAATCTTTTGAGGTCATCTTTAACGTCTCTGACACTGAACTTCAAACTTGGCATCCAACTGTATCTCTAATTAGTTGTCCAATCTTTCAAGTATATTACATCCATAAAATTGAACTGTTTTAGTGTTTCTCAAAATAACTTATTTAATTAAACATAAGAGACTATTCAATCATAACATATTCTGCTTTAATTCTTTAGGTACTTTAAATATTTGGTTTTATTGAAAGTTGAGAAGATTTTAATCTAGCTCATATCAATTAGCACATCAATTACCATACAGATCCAACTAAGAGTGCCAACGCTATGTTTTGTTTGTATGCTTTGCCTTCCACTTGGCAGCTGTGATTTGTTCATCATGAAATCCATAATGAATATTCAAAACCAGTTCAACTTAGATAAATTCACGAAGTATTTGTGGAATGCTAGCCATTGTTTCAGAAGTTCACTTTATTTTCTCTTAAAATGTTATTTGTGGGTATATCCAGAAGTTTCTATAGTGTACACTTTGTATAAACTTTCTGAATATCCCTCTTTGGCATAAATTTCCAATTTTATTTGGGACCAAAGTCAGCTTACCTTTTAACTCTATGAGTATCTTGAAGTACTTCCATTAATATTACATATTATAAATTACATACTGAACACATAAATAAATTAATTAACATTTTTAAGACGAAAAAAATTGTGCAAAGATTTTTGCAAGAAAGATTGAATTTACTTATATTTATATCAGGCATTTTAGATATTTTACAAAGCAGTGTTAGTCAACTAACATCAGTGATTGTGATAAAAGTTTTTTATACTTCGTTTTTTCTCTCCCATAATTCAAATAATCAATTCTTGTCAGTGAATAAACCTTTAAATTAAAACATTGTGAAAATATCCGAAACAGAGGGTTAATCCCTGTCAATTGGGCATTTCATGTCAATTGGAGAGACACTGCAAAAGCCATTCTGCCAGTCTTCCTCCAGCCATCTGTTCTCTGCTGTTCTACTTCCTCGTAATGCATGCAGACTTATAGATATTCACAAAGTCTCCACTGCTGACAATTTCATAACAACACACACATCTCACATACTTTAATCACAGACACAGAGTCTCACATTTCTATGTGCTCAGTCACACTCCCTCATCCACATTAATATTCATCCTGGTTTAAAATCTCATTTTGAGCCCTCTCCTCCTCATCTCTCTCAGTCCATTCCACCGTCCTCTCTGACATTTTCTTACCTTTTGGCTTTTCACTCACACTTAGACATGTTTATTAATATCTAGTTGCACAAACATCCCACCAGGGTTTCCATTTACCCACTCACAGCTCTCATCCTCACTTTATTTAATATACAATGAAAACACACATACTGGTTCTTACCCTGGCTGGTCCACTTCTGAATCAGCTCCTTGCTAGTGTCTGTGAAAAGGAGTAGAAATTGGCGCACGTGTTTAAGCCCCTGTTACCTGAGAGGCCAGATGAGGCTCTCATGTCCTGACTTTGGCCCTGCTCAGCTTTGGTTCTTGTGGATTATTTCATTCACTCTGCCTCCCTCCTTCCCTCTCTCCCTCCCCTCTGATGCCCGCCCTTCCTCTATCACTGTAACTCTGACTTCCAAGTGCATAAATAAATCAAACACTTACATACACACAGACACGGACATAGGAGTATATTTGCAAGTTCTGACTCTGGCACCACCCAAACCTGCAAAAAAAGGACAGAAAAAACTTAATTATAAGAAATAGACTTCAGGTTATCCACGTGTCTGTGTGTCTATGTGTGTGTGTGTGTATGTCTGTGTTTGGGTGTGTCAGTATGTTTATGTGTATATGTGTTTGTGTGTGTGTATGTCTGTGTGTCTATGTGTGTGTATCTGTGTGTGTCTGTGCTTGAGTGTGTATGTTTATTGGTAATTTCATTGACACAGCAGAATGGCGATCATCATATGTGGAACTGAATCTGGAAATATTGAAATGTACAGGTATCCCAGTTTGTTTTCCACAAATTGTAGAGCTTGTAAGTGTGCTACACAATGCTATTGCTTCTTTCCCAGTGTGTTTAAACATTTGCCTCTATTTTGCCCAAATAGAATAACAGCATCACTTTAACCTTAGTCACAGTGTGTACATTTGTATTCAATAGCCTCAAAATACGCTTCAACATCTATCAGCACACCATTAATGCTTTATGACATCTCTTCAATCTATTTTGTTCCGATTTCCAGGCTCCTCTCCCCCAGCATTACCTGGCGAGGGTTATCAACATTGGGACTTGCACTACTGAGGCTATCATCGTACTTGACTTTTTTTTTTAACTTGGTACTTTGATTAACCCCCAATTCCTTACGGCATATGCCTATTGAGACATTGGCAGTGATTGTCTTATTTGTCTGTTGTCTTGGCTAAGATGCTTCTACTCACAAAGCAAACACTCAACATAGTAAAGAGAATGGGAGAAAAAATTTAAAAACTAAGTATCTCATAAAAGATACACTCCAGAATAAATAAAGAGCTAAAAATACAAAGACTAAAAAGCAAAAAATTCAGTTAAGAAATTGGCAAGGGATTTGAGGAGACATTTTTTTCAAATGATGAAACAAATGGTCATCAGACATACTAAAGATTCTCAGGGTAACTAACCATCAGGAAAATGCAAATAAGAACTACATTGAGATGTCACCTAATGTAAGTTTGAATTATGAAAAATCATAATATAACACATGCTAGTGAGGATGCAGAGAAAAAGGTACCGTACTACACTGATGGTGGAATGTAAACATGTCTACCCATTATGGAAGAGTATGGAAATTTTCAGAAATCTAAAGATCGATCTACCACGTGACCCATCAATCACACTCCTAAGGATAAACCCAAAGGAAATGAATTAGTAGCATGAAAAAATTAATCCATGTTTACTGTGGTTCAACTCATAATAACCAAATTATGGAATTACCCAAGATGTCCATAGTAGATGACTGGGTAATGAAAATATGGTATATACATACCTGATGGAATATACTCAGTTATCAAAAAGAATTAAAACCTTTCTTCTGAAACAAAACAGCTGAAATGGGAGACCACTATATGTAGTGATTTAACTCAGACTCAAAGAAACAATTATCATAGGTTGTCACTGACTTGTGATACATCTTATACACAGGACAAAAGTACTCCATAGATACAGGGAAGCTGGCACTTTTGGTACTTTAGCAATGTTTACGCTCATTGTTGATATGTAAGATAAGCAGTAGTCTTTTGCTTTTGTTTGTCTCTTTACTTACTGAAATTGTTCATTGTATGACTATAAATTTAAAACATGCTGTCACTAAAGTTAAGATAAAGAAAGGAAAAAATCGAAGTGAAAGTGATGGAGCAAAGGAGGTCAATGTTCATAGCATCACGTCTATGACCTATGACCTACTTGCAATCTGTTCTGTTTAATTGATAAAAACAGTTTCAAGCAAAAACCCAAACATGAGATGTTCGGCACTATGAAGAATTCAGATAAGTTAAAACACTGTGCTTTTCGCTTGAGAAAGGGAGAGAAAAGTGGTGTGTGCGGTGGGGCAAGAGATCTACTACCCGGTAGCTCATTCCTTGGTGCTTGCAACAATTGGCCATGAGCCAGGCCAAATCCACGAGGCCAGAACTCACCCCTGGTTTCCCCTATATGTGGGCAGATCCTAGCACTTCAGCAATTATCTACCCCTTGAACAGAAAACCTGAATTGGGGCAGAGTTAAGACTCTGGTGTAAATACTGTGATATGGGATACTGGTATCGATAAGATGCCTTAACTGCCATGTCATCATCTGACAGTTTGTTTTATTTCAGACATATTTTGTGTCTGTATTTCATTTCTGCAAAGCTGGGGACCTTTCAGAATTCAGAGCAGGTATAAGAATGTTTCTCTTTCTATGGATGTGGTCAAATCAGCAGTAGAGTCAAATCCAGAAACCAGACACACCACCATGGTCTCCCACAGGAGTAACAGTAACCCAAGCATACTGTTCTTAAATACACGCACACACACACACACACACAAATATATATACATACCTACCGAAGTCTGCTGATGGAACTAAAAATACTAATAAATGGAGGAGGAGGAGGAGGAAGAAACAACGGCTTGGCCTGGTTGACCACTGAAACACGCAGTGGTGAAGGAAGTAGTGCTCACTTGATTTCCTCTTTCTGATTTCCAGCATAAGAGGAAGAAGCATTAGCAAGCTGCTTCTCTGAAGACGAGGTGAGCTACTGTTACCAGTAGCTTTGATCACAGTGGCAGTAGTAAGATATGGGAAAATTCAACTTTGCTGTTTTGCAATTATTCCATTTTTTTTTTTGCAGGGTTGTGGAGGATAAGGATTTTATTATTATTATTATTATTGGAAAAGTAGTTTTACAGAAAAAGGAAAGACAGAATGGTCTTTTATCTGCTAGTTCACTCTGCAAATGGCTGCAACGTTCAGAGCCTAGCTGCTCGCGGGAGCAGAGTCCCAAGTACCTCATGCATCTTCTGCTGCTTTCCTGGGCCACAGCAGGGAGCTGGATCAGAAGGGGAGCAGCAGTGACATGAACTGGCACCTGTTAGGGACACCAGTGCTGCAGATAGATGATTAGTCTGATTCAAATGCGTCCTTACCAATTCATTCCTATAAAACAAGGACAAAGGATGATTTACTCCTATCTAGCGGTTCTAATAGACATGGAATAACACAGGAGTATTCTCAGGCCTTCCATTCTTCTCTAGATTTTGGTGGAAAGAGACCAATTTTCCAACCTTCCATTCACTTGATCTTTCCAGTGGCCCAATCCCAATCTGAGACATTATAAAATGCTACATTCTAAGACACACATCATTAGTGTAAACTTTAGCAAAATCAAAAGTTCATTGTGAGTAACAACGGATGCTCCAATCTATTAAGATTTAAAAGCTATGTCAGGAACTGGGACAAAAAGCACAAATATATTTTTATAACACGCCCCCACCACCAGATGTCAGCAGAGGCCAAGCAGGGAATATGGACTTTAAACAGACCCAAAGAAAGTCACACTTGAGGCAGTCTTCCTTTTGGAGTGCTTTGGGAGAGACTTGGCTCAAGTGTTAGATTTCAACCACCTGCATAGTCTCAAACCATAATAGTTCAAAAATCTGGGTTACTTTTTTTAAAGATTTATTTATTTATTGGAGAGTCAGATATACAGAGAAGAGGAGAGACAGAGAGGAAGATCTTCCTTCTGATGATTCACTCCCCAAGTGAGCACAACGGCCGGTGCTATGCCAATCCGAAGCCAGGATCCAGGAACTTCTTCCGGGTCTCCCACATGGGTGCACGGTCCCAAAGCCTTGGGTGGTCCTGGACTGCTTTCCCAGGCCACAAGCAGGGAGCTGGATGGGAAGTGGAGATGCCGGGATTAGAACTGGCGCCCATATGGGATCCTGGCGTGTTCAAGGCACAGTCTTTAGCTGCTACGCCATGCCACCAGGCCCAAAAATCTGGGTTTCTAATATATAATTTATCATCGTCTGAACTAGGAAGATTCAAAACAGAAAGAGAAAGCAGTTGAGAATCCAACAAAAAAGTTAAAGCCCATAGATAGTCATAATAATGCTTCCATAATCATAATAGAAAGACATGAAGCAAATGAAATATGGAATGTCTCAGGAAAAAAGCAAGTTAGCACCAGACAGGAGGAACAGGCTGGCAACGGAGTCAAACCTTCCAATAGCATCTTCCCACAGAAAAATCAAATAGTCAACATATTTGTACTGAGAATTACCTTGAAATGAAAAGAAAAGCAACATTAAACAATGAAAGAGTAATTTATTCAAATAAAATCAAATGGACATGTGAGAGAGTTGTCTCTGTATCCATGTTTATAACAGTTGAATTCACAGTAGCTAACATGTAGATCCAGCATTGAAACCCATCAGAAAATGACTGGAAAGAGAAATGGCATATGTAAAAACCATGGAATACAACTCATGCATAAAAAGAAAAAAATTGTGTTTTGCAACTAAGTGTATGCAAATGGGAACCATTAGGCTTAGTGCAATCAGTCTGTCCTAAAAAGAAAAAGGAAAGCACCTACAGACCGACACAGTGGCTCAGAAGTTAATCCTGCACCTTCAAGCACTGCCATCCCATGTTGGAGCTAGTTCATGTCCAGGCTGCTCCACCACTGATCCAGCTCTCTGCTTATGGACTGGGAAAGTAGCAGAGGAGAGCTCAAGCTTTTGGGACCGTGTACTCATGTGGGAGAGGTGGAAGATGCTCCTGACTTCAGATCAGCTCAGCTCTGATCATTGTGGAAATTTGGGGAGTGAACCAGAGCATGAAAGTTCTGTCTCTCCTCTCTATGAATCTCACTTCTTTTCTTTCTTTTTTTTTTCTTTTGAGTCTCACTTTAAATTAAAGATAAGTAAATTTTAAAGAGAGAGAGATGAGGAAGAAGACAAAGGAGAAGAAGAAGAAGGAGAAGAAGAAGAGGAAGAAGAAGAAGAAGAAGAAGAGGAAGAAGAAGAAGAAGAAGAAATAAGAAAGAAGAAAGTAGAAGACCTACTGAGGGCAGGTGCTACTTGGGACACATGCATTCTATATCAGAATGCCTAGGTTGGAGTCTTGCCTTGTCTGCCAATTCTAGTTTCATGTTAATGCAAACTTGGGAAGCACAGCATAATTCATCACATGCTTGAGGCTCTGACACACATTTGGGAGGCTTGAATTGGATTGTTGGCTCCTAGCTTAAGCCTTCCCAGCCCTGACTGTCCTAAATATTTGAGTAATAAAAGTAGTTTATGGACTACCTACGATTGTGATTCTATCTCCATCTATTTTAAAATAGATAAATACAGAAATTTAATACAAACATATAACAAAAGTTGAAGATGCTATCATTACCCAGCATTCAAAATGTATAAGTACCAAAAATAGAACTGCAAAATAGGAGAAAAAACATAGAACAAACATTAAAAAAATCAGCAAATACAGTCAAGATTCAATTTTTTTTCCTCAGCAACTGATATGACTCCCAAGAAAACAAAAATGATATAATGTAAATTGTAATATCCACCAATCAGACCAAAGTGATTGATATATATATATATTTTTCTACTTAAAAGGAGTAGACAGTAATATTTTCTTTTTTTTCCTAGTTTTCTTTTTTTTAATTATTCTGTTTTTTTTTACAATCTTTGCATAGTTAATTAGGGTAAAAAGGTTCAAGGTCTACAGGAAAGTGGGTAAGACTATTATTTTTTCCATATTGTTTCCTTCATGTTTAAAGGGGAGTATTAAGGGAGAAGGCCCACCCAATTTCCCACCCTCCCCAGGTCCCGGATGTAGGGCATGCTCTGAGGTTCTTGCTCAAGTGGTTTTGATATATCAACAGTTATGAATCGCTGCCAATCTTGCCACTCCAAGCACTATGAGGCCCTTGAAGAATCCACTGATTGACATAGTCTATCATCGAATCTCCATTTGCCCTGTAATTCGCTGCCAACATATAGCTGAGATGGTTGGTTGACCTGTTCTGTCTTCTCCCTTTTCTTGGTTAGGGTTCTGAGTCCAGCATTTTGATTGGGGAGATCTTTAAAGAAACTTTGTCTGAGGTATTCTCAAACCAGATTCTTGTATGTGCTAGCAAGTACAGAGCCCAGCACAGTCCATCGCCCCAATCAGCTGGTGGTTCCGATTGCTGGGTTGGTTCTGTTTTCACTCCCAACTTCCACTGGAACCAATGGGTGTTGCAGTCCAGCCTGCCCAGCACATACTCAGCCCTTGCATAAACCAGTGGGAGATGCAGCCTAGTTGGAGTGACCCACAATAACCCCCACCAGACCCGCCCCCTACCCTGGTTTGCCTGTAGGTAAAGCAGTAACCCAGTCCGTCCCACACCCCATTCCACCCCAGCCGCTGTCCTAGTTTTATGCCCTCCCGTGGAAGTGGTAATCCATGAGGGAGGAGCACACTATTTCCCTCCCAGGCCTCTCCCACTCCCAGATTATGCACTTTCCACATAGTTCTGTGGTTTGACTTGACAGAACTAGCCCCCAGTGCCAGCTTCTGCCAGCTTATGCTGTGGCTAAGCCCAAAGACAGTAATATTTTCAATGCATAAAATTCCAACAAATTTGGAAGAACTGAAATCATACTGAATGAGTTCTACAGTCACAATGAAATTCATGGAATTGGACTAGGATAAGTAATAGAAAGATAGCAGGAAAATCTCCAGTCACTCAGAAACTAAACAACAAATTTCTAAACAATGCAAGCCAAAAATGAAGCCTCAAAAGAATTGTTAAAGAATATAATGAACTGAATGAAAACAAAGTGAAGCATTTTTGAGTCTGTAAAATACAGACAAACCAGTGCTCAAATAGAAACACAGAACACTGAAAATATGCAGCAAAACAGAGGAAATGAAGCTGTCATGTCAGTTACTGGTTACAATGCCCCATGGGATGACCTGCGTCCACACCAGGGGCCCTGAATGAGAGTTCCAGCTCTTGGTTAATCTAAATTATACTCAAACTCTAAGGAAAGTAATAGCAAAATGAAAAGTTATTAAGCCTACAAGATTTTTGTCATCTGTGTAGTTTTTCATGTATATTCTTACAACTTTTGGCTTTTCATTCACTTAAGAACTGTTTAAAAAGAAAAGGTTTAAAGTGTGGTGTGTGTAAGTTTGTAAAGCCTGAAAATAATCCCACTTAAAAATGTGTTCTAAATCAGCTCCATATACAGTCCTGATTGCAACATCAATAAAAACTCATAAAACTTGTTGACTCTTTTGTCACTTAGGGTCAGCTGTTCATTTCTCCCCATAATGGAGAACGTTACAGAATACAACCCTGAGATGGAAGGCTCCATTCGAATAGATAGCAATCACTTTCAAGGAGGTTTTGAATGATGTCCACACAGAGAAAGTGATGTATTGCATGCAACTGAGTGCTTTGGAACCCTTTGAGGATCAAGGCCTGCTAATGAGTAACATGAAAGAGTCTGAGCTTATTACCACTGTTCTTAACCCAAAAAGAAGTGGGATTGTGAATCCATCTGCAGCACATACTCAAATTTTCACAGCCACCCGCAGACCATCAAGCACCAACCAGAGCCTAAACAAGCCCAACTATCTTCTAAAACAGGGATGCCTCAAAATGTCATACCTATAAAAGCATTCACAGAAGAGCAAGTTAAGCTAATGCATGTGATAGGTGAGTAATGAGTCTAAAGTTATGGAAATGGAACATCTGGGATAGGCAATTTCTCCTCCATAGTACTTTCACTATGTTAGGTAATCAGCATTTTCAGAGAAGCAAAGTATTTGTCATTTTTACCGGCAGGCATTGAAGAAAAAACATGTATTATTGTTGTGGCAGCAACTATCCTATTTTGTAAATACTGCAATATTTTAGAATGTAATGTTATAAGCTTTGATTTGCTCTGAAATGTTTCCATCGACATGAAATATATGGTTAAATTAAAGGGAAATTTCTTCATAACTTTAAAAAAAAAACTAAGTGCTCTAAAACTCCACTTAGAATGGAGAAGAGTGAATGATTCAAGAAGAGTATTGATTCTTTTCAGTGCTTTTAACACACATAAGAACCTGAGAAAAAACAAAAGCAAAAGCAGTTGTCAAAGCCTCACACTGATGCTTACAGATGGAATCACGATGTTCAGCTCCTCATAGCTCACAGATTTGCATCCTATAGGTAGTCAACAGATGCACATTACCACACACAAAATTAAGACATTTAGGGTTAGGAACTAACAGAAGGTAAGTGAAATCCATTAGAAGGATTTAGATTATTACAAAAGTGTCATGTATGCACTGCTTTGCATTTTGAAATTATCCTGGAGTTTGTTTTTCACTGTCCTTATCATCACACAATTGAGGCTGTACATTCCTCTAGTCGTATCTTCCCACTGAGCGTGTGGATGGTTTACAGTTTTGTTTCTTCAGTGTCTGCTCTTTGACTTTAATCTTCTTTTTGCCCTGAGCTTCTGTGAGCATTTTCCCCAACCTTTCTGTTATTTTATAGCTGTTTCCACTGAGATGATGGTCAGGTTCTCCTATGAAACCTTACTTTTAACCCTCTGTGCCCACAGACCAGCATTTACCCTGGGATATTTGAAGACATTTTCTTGTTAATGTCCTCTAATTTCCCACAGTTGTACTCTTTAGGTCACAAGGTTGTCTACCCTCACATCTTGAATTGGTTCATTTTTTTTCCCATGCTTATTTCAAAAGAGCAAAATTCATATTCATATGTATTACAAACCCCAAAGTCTTGTTCTTAAATTTTCAAAATTTATTTGAAAGGTAGACACAGACACACTGATTTCTCATACACATGTTTTCTCTCCAAATGACCACAGTAGCTGGGTCTGGGTCAGGTGCAAGCCAGGGGTCAGGTATTCAATTCACATTTCCTACTTGACAGGGAGCCAGCCATTTGAACCCTTATGTTTTGCTTTCCAGGGCACATATCATCAGGAAGTTGTGATCAGCAGTGCAAGCAGAACTAAAACCCTAAACTCAACATTCAAGGAAAATAAATATTTTAAATACTAAATGATATTATGGTACCCCAGCTCTCTTTTTAGTTCAAATATTGCACACTTGGTAGAACTGACAACTCTAAAATAGGAGAAACAAAGTGGTATGGATGAAAAATAAGATGCAATAATTTTTCCTTTTAATTTTTAGCTCCAAAAAAAGGGAGTAATTAAGAATCAATTTCAGTAAATTTTTAAAAAAATGCTGGTTTTTATCCTCAAGCTTTTTTGTGTAGTCCATCAGAAGGTAATAACCGCTTTAATGAGAAACAAGATAGGAAAGGGTAACTCAAATATTTTCATATTTATAGGCCTTTTACTGGAGCTTAGAAGTGTTTACTGAAAAATGAGACTAAAGAATCAATTGGAAGTAAATGACGGTGTGAACCAAGAAGAAATTGGAAGAACGTTCCTGACACAAGGAAGAACAGGTGCAAATGCCTAGTGCAGAGAACCTGTAAAAATTTTAAAACAAAAGCTTAAAGCAAATCTAATTTGAACGAAGAGAAAGACAGTTTCAAAGAAAGGTGTGAAGACAATTGTCTAAAGTAGAAGTTTGTGAGAAAAATCAGATGGGAAGAGATTGTAGAGCTGAAATCAAAGAGTGAGAATATCTGGATGAGAGTTTCAGTGAAAGATCATTTGAAATGCCGTGTTGACAAGAGATTGACATGGAACAGTGATGGAAGCGACATTAAGAGACACACAGTAAGACAGCACATCAGGACGCATGATGACATTTATCCTTCAGTTAAACTCCAGCACTGTGGATTCACATTTGGCTTTGGGGGACATAACAGATCTGCACTAGTAATAGTATTATATAGTGTGTTTCTCTTTTTTATAGTTGTATTTTAAATTCACAGAAACTATTAAAAAGAGTTTAATTTTGAAAAGATAGCTTCAAAATTCTAATTGTCAGGATATCAGAAAAATTGTGAAGAAATATACCAAAAATTTAATTCAAATATGTATCTATATATATGCATTTATCATAAATTGCTATACAATAGCAATTTGAACTGAAATATATTTATGATATTAGTGACTGAGACAGTAAACAGTCATATGTAGCTTCGTTATGTTCTCAAATAATGATAGTCCTGTCCTGTTCAGACCTGTTTACTAGTCATTTTACTAAACTAGTTCCCTTATATGTTACTTTTTCCCCCCAATACCAGATAGCCATTCCACTAGTGAATATTTATATTACATATTGACAATCACTTAAAATAATTATAACTAAGATCATTATTACTATATTCTTAACTGAAATCATTATTGCTCTATCTTGGCCTCTTTAATGTTTGAAGTAAATTTGTTGTTGTTTAGGGAGTGTACAATATTATATTTCAACATCCTATGAGAATCTTTAGCCATGAAGAGATACCAAGTTAAGATTTGCACATTTCTGATTTTAGTTTACTGATAATTTACTGATAGTATGGATTTGGGATAGGTGCTTTGCCTAGAGGCTAAGATTCTTGTGCCCCATGCCAGCGTTTCTGAGTTTGATTTCTACTCAAGATTCCTGCTAATAAAGATTCCTGGAGGCAGCACCGAGGGACCAAGAACGTAGGTCCCTTTCACCCACACAGGAGACTGGATTGAGTTCACGCTTCCAGTTCAGCCTTGGTCCCAGCCCAGTAAGTGAGAACATTTAAGGAGTAAATACACCCTCCCTGTCTGTCTCATTCAGCCTCTCAATTATATATGTGCATATATCTATACAAATAAAATATTGATCATCTCAGCAATTATTTCCAAAGGTTACTAACAATATTTATTTTTGTTTTTTGAAAGGCAACGTATGGGATAGAGGGAGCAAATAAGAGAGATCTTTCACATCCTCTTGATCACTCTTCAAAGTCTCAGCTAGAGCTGGGTCAAGCAGGATCCTGGAACATGGAGTTCAGTGTTGATATTCCACGGGAGTGGAAGGAACCCAACCAGTAAATCCACCTGATCCCCAGGGTATGTAATAGCCAGAAGCTGGAATGCAGAGAGAATTCAAGATTCAAACCTGTTATTCTGATGTGGATATGGGATTCCCAAGTGAGGTCCTAGCCAGGCCATAAAAGATGACCCCTTGGTAACTAGTAAGTTTCATGTGCCTCACATGAAAGTAAGTGAATACTTACTATGGGTCTCAGAAAAGGTAACTGGATTATAGTTAACCACAGTCAGTGATAAGAACAAAAAACGCATAATACATACAATATCTTAGAATAAACATATTCTTTGTATTATACAATGTCAAATGCATGACTCAAAGGTTGTATTTCATTTGAGATAAAAATACAGTTGTTTAAATTTCCTAAGATTTTTAAATGTATAATACATGAACTTAGCAATTTCATAGGCTATTTTGATAAGCTACAATTTAATTAATTTTAAAAAGTTATATTCATTCAACAGTGAGTAGATGTAAAGTGCATTACAGTTCCTAATATTCTTCTAATGATACAATTTCCTGAATGTGTATTAATTGTCATCATCCAATTTTTGTTATCACCCTTCTTTGAAAATACTGTCATTTTCTGTGTTATTCTTTATGCTGAGAAAATGAATCATACCTGATGAAACATTCATTCACCGATGAAAAGTAAAGTTTTACTCCATCGTGTAAATAAAAATGACACAACTGAATCATTTCAGTTGCTTTGGAAAAAGGTCTTTATCTGATAATAAACAGGCTTTTCCTGAAAGGCCGGCAGCAAACTTTCAGAAAAAAGTAGAATGGGGAATAAGGTCAGAACAACTTTTCTTTATTACTTCCTCATTATGCTGACTTTGGCCAAGGTCCCACAGACCTAGCTTAATGAAAGGATAATGATAGCTCATCCTTCCCCATTTTTTGCCCAGTCAACTCAGTATTGTTCACAAATGCCTCTAACTCTCTTTTGGAAATTCACATTACAAAGAGTCTCCTTTTTTCATCTTCATTTTACATTTTAATGCAGAAGCTTGCGGTTTCCTGACATTTTGTTAATTATATGACTTCTCCCTTTGACATGATTTATAAAAATAGTTTGATAACAGTACCTATTTAATTAAGTTGTTATGAATGTTAAATTAATTAAAGCATGCAGAATATGTGGTTGGCTTGTGTAGAGCTCAATAAATCTTATTTTTTGCATTATTACTTCTAATTATGACACCTTTTAAAAGTCTTCATCTTATGATTCCTTGTTCATGTATTCAGTTTTTAGAATAGTTAAGGAGATAAACTAAAACTGTTTCTAATATTAATGGCTCTTACATATTTTCATTCAGATAACTTACACATTAGCTGTGATGCAATAGTATATTATTTTGAATTTTGCTGTTTAATGAAATGTGTCAGTTTGTTCCATTTAACAAAACTCAAGTTAATATTAAGTATCCACAATGTATTACATGCAGAGTTAACCTCTTTTCTCAAAGAAAACACAATAAATGAATGTACATTCCTGAAACCCAACAGTTTCATTTCTGTGCCCTTCATTCATAAGACTGCTTGAAACTATAAACCTTCATAAATGTATGGCTCCATCTAAGAATTTTATGAATTTTCAATAAATTGTATAAGTAACAATGAAATGAGGGAAGATATGGTGATAAAAATCAAATAAACAATGCATGATTGAAATAGAGATGAATGAGGCAGGTAGAGCATGTTGTAATCATGCACAGCTAAAAATAGAAATGGACGGAATACTTCAACTGGTGAGAGAGGCTTGCAGATGCCAAGTGAGGCCAGGCCAAAGCAGAAATGCTCAGGCCTGCAACTCAAATGTTCACACCAGTTCCAAATTCAAACCTTGGAATCCAGCACCATAATTGATGGAAATTGTATTTCAATCAAAAGGTCTGGAAGCATCAGAAATCGAGCATTAACAAACATAAAATAAAACAAATGCATCCATAAACCCAGAATAAATAATGGCTTCTGAAAACCATTTCTTTTCCTGTTAAGCTGCATTTTGATGTACCGCTCAGAAAAGAAAAAAAAAAGCATAAAATGTTAGCTCAGATCATGAAAAGAATGAAACTGATGGATAGACTGGTTTGGTGTTACCATTTGGGGACGAAGGGCACTGCCAGTATTAACAATGCTGGCTTTGAAATAGTCATACTGAGCTGTTCAGCTGACAGTAATTGGCCAACACGCCACAATGTTTCTGGAAACCACCCAGCATTTTGAGAGAAATTCCATATCATCAGCACTGTGTGACTAAGAGCATGCTTTGCATTTGCTGCTCTCAGAAAAACAGGGCATACTTTCAGCTTATCTCTGAAATTGTTTATGTACAAAACTGAATGGAAGGGTATTTAGAATATCCTTCTGTTTTTCTCCATTGTTTGCTCTCTCAAATTCCTATGATTTTCCAACACTTTTTGTCACTTAAGCAGCCAGCAGTTTTTGTTTATAAACATGCAATTCACAATACACCATACAACGGTATCCTGGAACAGTGCATTGCATACAGAGTTAACCTCTTTTCTCAAAGAAAACACTACAAATGAGTTTACCAAGTGGTACCAAGTGTCCTCTGCAGGTTCTGATGGTTTGCCATATCCTCTATGTGCACCTAGATACGCTGTCCACTGCTCCATCTGAGCCTCTGAGGAGCCTCAGAGGAACCTGGCCAATCTACACTCTGTTCTGGTCCTCTGATTTGCCAGTGGGTGATGTGAATTGGCTCAGCCTGGTCTGCCCCCGATCTGTACCAAATGTATGTTGATGGGTACCTTTCCCTGGCCTGGTCTAGGCTGCTGCCTACCATGGTTCTTGCACTCACCTGCAGGGACTGTATCTTGACAGAGGAGTTTCCTAATCTCTTCCATCAGAACCTCTCCCAATTCCAGATCCCGTGCATACCAGTGGGTCCATGAGCCTGCCCTATTTAGTCCACCTCCTGTCCTGGCAGAAACAGTGGTCTTTCCTGATTGGCCTTCAACTCATGCTGGTTCTTACTGTTGAATGTTTCAGCCCACCAAGGCTTGTCCATACCCAAACTCAGCTCACACATGACTCAATAGGGATAGAAACCTAGCCTAGTCCATCTTACATCTACCCTGTACCTCCAGTGCACCAGATGGTGCTGGGGTCTAGCCCAGCTCAGTGCGCCAGCCCCGGTCCACAATTGTACTAAGGACACTGCAGCCCTATCCAGGTCGCATGCGTGCCATTTTTATGGTGAAATTTATATCATGTCTATGTAGTCTTATACAAAATGACAACAACAAAAAAAGATGATCTCATGGACCTTAAAATATACCGATGGCATTTGCCAGTGGGTGCTATAGCCTGGCTCTGCCTGGCACATCCCCAGTTCCAAGTCACACTGCTAGGGACTACAGCCTAGCCAACTCAGCTAAGCTATATAATGTCAGCAAGTGGAGTATGGAGAGATTTCATTGTAATTGGAGTGGCAAGATCGGCAGCAATACAGAACTATTGAAATATCAAAACCATTTGAGTAGGACCCTCGGTGCATGCCCCTCACTGGGGCATATTCTCCTCTCCCCCATTACAGAATGGAAAAAGAGAATGTGAAAAAACAGACTGTATTAGTGGCCTTAAAAAGTTCACAGGTTATATGTATTATGAAAAAACTTTGCAGCTTTATAAAACAAACAAACAATAACAAGGAAAAGAAATCTGACTTCAAAGGCCTTGGCCTTAACCTCTTAACAATATTGCTTCCTTACTATTCTACGTTGCATTTCTTAATTTTTTTCTTTCTTGAACTCATTAGTTAATACATTAAACTCTAAATCCGTATTTTACCCTTTTCTGAGCATTTGTACCTGTTTGGGATCTTTCTTTGAGGACAGTATTGTTACGTGGTTTAAGCATAATGGATATTTCTTGAAGAGCAGTGTTTCCTCTGTTTCCAAAGTAGAATTTTAAGTTCAAATATCATAAATATGATATGCTAAACAGATATGCTAAAATTTGACCTCTATTTCATATAAACTTCAAAGTCCAAAACATAAACACCTCAAGTATGATTTTAATGTAAAAATAGAAAAAGAACATACATTTTTCAAGATTTATTTATTTTAAAGGCAGAATTACAGATACAGATAGAAAGAAAGGAGATAGAGAGAGAAAGAGTAAGAGAGGGAGATTCATCTTGAATCTTGAATCTTATGGTTCATTCAGCAACTTGGAAGTACACTCAGGTCCTCCACGTGAGTGCCGTGTGTCCCAGCATTAATATCACATTTCATTGCATTTCAAGTTGCACTTGCAAAGAGCTGGATAGGATGTGAAACAGCAAAGACTCGAGGTGGCACTTACTGGGATGCCACATTAGTGGTGGCAGCTTAATTCGCTGTTCCACAATGCCAGCTCCCTCCAAAATAAATATTTTGAACATAACCACGTAGTGTTTGGTTTTGTTAGAATATTCTTCATTTGATCCAAATAGCACACATCCTCACTACATGCTGCGTTCCATAAATCTCTATGAATTACATAGAATGTCACCTTCTACCTATGGTTTTGCATGCAGTCAAGTAACAAAGAATTGCAATTAGAGGCTGATAATGAAGCCATTTAACCTTTATAAGAATTGCTAATTATTGGCATCCACGAATTCTGACTCTGTCTCTTCTGAGGAAGAGTGTTGCAATCGTTTTGTTACAGTCACAGACACGTCATCTGGGGGTGAGAATAACTACCAGTCACTTCAGGCTCTGGTACTACCCTTCCAAGTCTAAAGTTAGAAATGACTCCATGCTGGGAGTTGCTGAGTAACTGTTTCTTATTTTTCTTTTGTTCCAATAATACAGCCCACCACTGTGTAAACAGCTCCTTAATTAAATTCTGTCAATATCACTATCTGACTATGCCATTTATTTCCTGGCAGAATCTTGTCTCCGTAAATTATTCTTAAGATTGTTGGTATTTATAACACACATATCAAGGTATGGGTGAATTCTAACAGTATTATCTATGTATAATTAATCAATTTTTATAAAATGTTACAGAATATTTGTAGCAAATAAAACAGCAAAGTTTTTTTTTTAAGTCATACCACATCACGTCAAACTCTTATTTAGTTACGTGATGGAAACAAGTTAGCATTTGACAAACTCAAATATTTCAAGAGGTACATGAGTGTATCATCTTTCATTCTACATAAAACTAATATTCTTCTTAAAAATAAAATTATAACTGCTGTATAATACACATTACATAATACATGATCTTATTTCAGCTGTGATAAAAGAAGCTCATTTAATTAATTTGCAAGCTGAAATTCCACATAGTTTTATAACATATATATTCCTAACAAGTTTATTTTCTCTCTTCTTTGTTACTATTATTTATTCATTTGAAAGAATTACAGAGAGAGAAAGAGGGAGGTGAACAAGGAGAAGAAAAAGGGGAAAAATATTAGGGCAAGAAAGGAAAAAAAGGGGAGGGGAAAATAGAAGAGAAAAAGAGGGTGAGAGAGGGAGGAAAAAAATTTCATCTGTTGATTCACTCCCCAAAGGGCCACAATGGCAAGGCCTATATCAGGTCTAGACAACTAATCAAGAATATTAACCAGGTCTCCCAGTGTGTACAGGTACCCAAGGACTTGGGGCACCTGCTGCTTTCTCAAAAGCATCTGAAGGGAGCTGGATCAGAGGTGGAGCAGCCAGGACTCAAACCACTGCCAATGTGGGATGCCAAAATCACAGCTGCTGGCTTAAAGCATGTCACAAAGCTGGACCCTGTAAGTCAATTTTCATCTCATTACTCTTTAAATCTTATGATAAATGCTCTTGGGTAATTGCAGCAACAGAAATGTTTTCATCAACATCTCAAAAAAAAAAAGTTTAAATTTTTGCTCAAGTAAAAAATTTACCTTTGAAGAACTTTAATTCCTATTTGTAAGTATGCTTTATTATTCTCCAATTAACTCAGCAATATCTTTAAAATGTGATATACTATATACATAGCCATGAAAGTTGCTCTGTAAAATAAGTAGTTCATATTGCTTTATTGGACATTATTGAGAGTTTGGAAAACTGTTATAAATTAGAAACATTACACAAGAAACATTCTTCATAAATATACAACCAGGATAATTCTAACTATTTCTTATCTGCTATAGCTCATCAACAAATTTGTTAATAATGTATGCCATATTTAGCATGAGGCACATTTTATAATCTTCATATAACTAATATGCAACTAGATAAAAATAACAGAGATACATATTTATAAATTTTATACAAGCACACACAGATGCAGAAACATACATGAAAACTTACTCTTAGTGGTAGGAGTGCTGTGAAAAACATTCATTATCCTCACTTATTCATTGAATAAATATTAGTGAAATTGTTTCTGTGTGCCAGGCATTTTAATAATCTCAAAGAACTTGTGCTAAAAGTAGATGACTGGTTAGTATTAGAAAAGGTCTGTGAATCCATACAGTTTATGTTGTGCTAACCACAAATGCCACATCTTATGAAAGTAAGACTCTGAAATTCCAGAATGAATCTGATGTGCACATGCTGATATGATTCTTATCCTAGCAGATATGTTATTATGGAATATGTAGATACATATTTCTGCTTCAAAACATAAATATTTAAATAAAAACATATCTTGTAATTTTAATCTAAATTTTTACATGATTCCAATTAGAATTTATTCATTGTTACATGATTTGTTTAGCATATTATATGTATATATAAATGCAAATGCATGGTATCTATTTGCCTATTTTAATACATTTGCATGTACAGTTTGGTTCCAAGTCCTGTACGTGTATAACTGCTGAGAATGCACTTCATTCATTAAGAAAAAATGCGACTGAATTCTGAGGGAACTGAGAACTTTGCATTTGTATATCTTAGAAAGGTATTTAAAAGATGCTGAATTTGAAAACTTGAATCTGTACAGGTCTTAAAGTGAGAGAGACTGAGGTCTATCCTTTCATTTTAAAAATCAAGTGAATCAGAACAATTTTATTTAGCCCCCTGTAAGAACACTACGTTAATTAGTGGTGCTCTAATTAAGGTTGCTAGTGAGGACAAGCTAATTATGTTATAGCAGCTGTTCTGCCTTTAAAATAAGCAGATATCATTTAACTCTGCCTTAGTTTAAATGTGAAACAAGAAGTGATAATGATTTCTATATTTTAAAATATAGTTTGCTTTGATTTAGCCTGCTCATTTGCATATGAAAACTATATACACAAAAAATTACATACAATGAGAGAGAAAAAAATCTGTGGTCAAATTTTCCTAAATACAATAGACCTCAGAATATATTAAATTTTCTTTTTTCCTTTTTAAAATTTTATCTGTTTAATTTTTAAAATTTTATTTTAATAATATTATGTAATTGTTAAGAGGGATGCACGCCCATGCGGGATTTGATTAGTCTGGGGCAGGTTAGGTATGAAGGAAGGTGGGTAAGGCACGTATTTCAATCTTTTTTTTTTCCTCCTGTGTCTGCAGGTGAGGAAGGAGAAATGGCTGCTCTGCTGTAAAATCACATCAGTACCTGGGATTGGGTGACAATGTTTTGATGATGCCCCAGAGACTTCAGTGTGGAGAAGGATGTTCCTAGGCTATTACCTGCATGGTCTCTATAGCCCTGGCACATTACTGACTTCATTGCACTAGGGCTGAGGAAGTCATTCCAAGGTCTACTGACAAATTCCACAGATTCAGGAACATGCTGCAAAGCTTAGCCAGGAGAGTGGTCCAACCTGTTCTGTCCACTATCCTCTGATGAGGAAGGTCACATTCTTTGCCCAGCTAGATGAGATGACCATCATGTTCCCATATGTATTTGAACATGCTGTCCACAACACAAACATCAACAACTGAGGAAAACCTGTCCTGATACATGTACTCCAAGATTGGACTTCACATCCTGTGCTTTTCCCTGAGGACAGGGTCTGAGTCCAGCAGACTAATCAGGGAGTCCCCCTAGAAACCCTACCTGAAGTGACCTCAGATTTGATTCTGTGTGCCAGCCAGTGCAGGCTCACAGAACTGATGAATTCTGTGGATCAGCCCATCCATCCTGCCATAGAAAGAGTCCTCTTTCATACCAGAGGATCCCACAGCCGAGTTAGGGAGCATCTCAACAATCTCACCAGGCCTGCAACCAGCCTTGGTTTTTGCGCATGCCAGCCTCTTTTGTGACTTACCCTGGTCCAGCCAACATCCCATCTGGCTCTCATGCATATTCTTGGGTGTCTTTGCTTTCCTTAGCCTGACCTTTCCCTGACCTGGCTCTCACACATGCTAAGAGGTGCTGCCACCTTGTCAATCAGGTCCAGCATACCACCATCCTTGGTTCTTGTGCTCACCGGTGATAGGTACATCCTACTAGAAGCATGCCCACACTACCTCCACCAGGCAAATTGCCAGCTCTCAATTCATGTCCTGGCTGTCACTCATACTCTATGGACTGTCCCTGCCTGGTTTGCTGCCAGACCCAGTTCACACATGTGTGAACAAGTGCTGCAGTCCAGCTTATTCTGACCAGCTCCTGGCCCTGTCTCTCATGCTGAGCAGCAGCAGCTGTGCCTAGCAGTGGAGTTTCCACAACAGACCACTCCCAGCGATGAGTCTTGTGTCAGCAGTCACTGCTCCCCAGACTGTTATGGCTGCCCCGAGTCCTAGTACTTAATAGTATGTACTGTGGCTTAACACAACTGGCTTGAACCCATTCTTGTTCTCACTGATGGTTTCTACAACCTAGCCCAGGCTGACCTTCCCACAGAGCCAGCTTTCATGTGACCCAGTGGGTAATGTGACCTACCTCAGCTTCATTACAATTCATCCTAATGCTTGCAGAACCATCAGGTTGTGGGGCGCAACCCAGTTTGGCCCAACCCTAGTTTGGTCCACACAGGTCAGTGATGTTAATGGGCACTTTTGCCTTTCCCAGCATTAGCCACCCACAGACCTGACTGTTGTACTCCACAGTGAGAACTTCATCCCAGCAGGGAAATCCTCATATATTCCCTACCCATCCAATTCCTATTCCTACGTCTTGCACATGCCAGGAGTGCCTCTGACCAGCTTGGGATGGCCAACCAGCAGTCTCCTCAGTTCTTGTTGGCAGGTGTTGTAGTATAGTCCAACCAGGTGTTGTCCACATCTGGTCCTGGTTCTTGTTCAGGTGCCACAGCTTGGTCCAGCCAGGTCTGTCTTCAGTGCCATACCACAGAAATGCTGATGATTGCTACAGCTTTGCCTGGCCTGGCTCACCCCCAACCCTGGCTCCTTTGTTCCCCAGAAGGCACTACAGACTAGTAGGGGAGGATCCCAAATTATTCTACCAGCCAGGATCCGAGCACTGTATTCCACATATGCCGGAAGGAGTAGTGTCTCTGCTTGCATGATCTATACTCAGTATTAGCCCTTGTATGTGCCAGTGGATGCTGCATCCTGGCTTCCCCCAGCCTTTCCCCAGTCCCAGAATGGCAAGTGTCAGGTGATGTCCTGTCAGGTGGTCCAGGGTTTTTTGGTCATCTCCAACCCAAGTTTCAGGGTAAATAATGGGGTGCCGCGGTCCTGCAGAGGCAAGTCCAAAGTCCCCTACAGATTCCCCTCCAGATCCAGTTCTCTTGCATTCTGGTGGGTGGGTGGGTGCTCTGGTGCAGCCTTATGTGGTCCACCATTTGCTCTGACACTCCCATATGGGCAAGTGACTTGGCCTGATCCAGAATTCCCTCTGGCTTACCCCCTCCAAAACAACTCCACCTCAGCTTCCTTGCCTACCTGCAAGTGCAGTGTCCGGGACTGTGGAAGAGGTAGAAATCATTTGCTCCCTATCAAACATGCATGCCATCAGTCCTACTCCAACATGTCCCCAGACCCTATCCTAGTACAATCTGAAGCCCTCAAGCCCAGGGGTTGTAGTGGCATGTTCCAAGCAACCACGCTGACATACTGGTATAGTTCATGCAAATTTAGCATTAATCAGGCCAAGAATGCCCACCAACTATTGACTGCTTGTCTCCCTGAAGGAGACAAGGCAACCTAGGCAACTCTCCACAGCTGAAATCATTTTTCTGACCTAGTGTATACACGCACACATAGACAGTGAGTATATACAGGCTACTTCAGAATAAAATCTGTGATCATCTCAATAGATGTAGAGAGGGCATTTGATAAAATGACAACTCCAAATGAAATTGTTAAATATACCTTGACAGTATAAAACTAGCTTTTGCACTGTTGGCCTAGAGCTAAAATGCCATGATGCATTACACAACAGAATGTTGGACATCAAACTGTTACTGAAGGTCTATACTACTATAATAATAAGAGGAGGGGAGAAAATGGTGTGGGTAGGGAATGGGAATAGAGAAACAGGAAGTGGAGGAGGGAACCCACATTCCTAGAAAAAGATAAAATGGAAAATATAATAATAATAGTAAAAAATACAAAATAAACAGTTCATACAAAATGTTTTAATACAGTTCATTTTTTTTTTCAAATCTAAGCATGTATTTTTACAACACATTTTCCAGAACCTGGTGGGAACCCTCCTACAGCTCATAGAATACTTACACTTTCCAATTAACTGCTTTAAAATGAACAACTTTCATGTCATTTCAGGAAGATTTAGTTTTCAAGCAAGGGTTTGCAATTTTGTGAAGCCTTTTCAAGAAGAAAATTTAAGATGATTTCATGTGGTATGCTGTAAACCTAACGACTTGTAAATTATTATTAGTATTATTATTTGGCAATGCAATTAGATTCTTCTTCCCTTTAAATCACTTGCCAACTTTATCAATAGGTTTTCAATGTTATTTTGCTCTGCAATAGGCTGCTTTCCTGCTAAAATGTCTAATGCTCTAATTTGTTATTTTCAGGGGTTGTAGGAATCTTTCTTTCTTTAATCCATAATTCCTGAAGCCAAGGGTCCCATTTGTAAACTAAAAATAAATAAGCAAGCACACAAAAATTAAAACATGTAATAATAAAACATTGAGAGGCACACAGATCACAGGAGATCTATTTTGGAGGAAGCTAACTACTTATTCTTGAAAGTTGAGCATAGTCATTATTTTGCGAAACAGAAATCAGAGTGTTTCCTTGAAAGCAATTTAAGACATGGTATAATATTGAAAGAAAGAACAATTAAAATATTCACTTATAATATATATGTATATACACAGATATAAATATATACTTATACAAATGTATTAGCTTGATACATATATAAATATATTTTAAAGAATTTAATATATATTTGATATATATGCACAGATATAATATTTGAAGAAATTAGACAAGCTTAAGTATAGTGTTCATATAAAATAAATACAAATGTTACTTATATGCATTCATAAATGACTTACCAGAGTATATTTGCTAATACAATTATAAACTAATAAATACATCTGTTTTTGGAACAGTTCTGCCATTCATGTATAACTTTAGTTCCATCTCCTAATATTTCTTACTTCTAGTTTTTGTTTGTTTGCTTGCTTGTTCGTTTACTATTAGATGTGAGACAGTTGGTCTGAAACAATTCTTAAAGATATTTTCAACTTTAAATCACGAAGTTGCTCTTTTTTCTTGGGGATAGTATTGTGCACAGAAGATAAGCCCCTATCGGCAACATCAGTTTCCCATATGAGTGTTGATACTTTGATTTCAATCGTCGCTGCTACTGCACTGGGGAAAGCAGTGTAAAATAAAACCAAAGCTGTGTCCCTGTCACCTAGGTGGGAAACGTGAGTGGGCATGCGCCCAGCCTGGTCTAGCCCGGACGCTGAGATCACCTGGGCAGTAAATCTGCAAATGAGAGCTGCGTTTCAGTCTGTCTTCCCTCTCTTGGTATAATTCTGCTGCTCATACAGATGGAATCTTTACTATTTTTTTCTTTTTTAAACTGACGCATCTTTACTTTTCTGATTAACAATAACATTTACCTGATTAACAATAACATTTACATAACTGCATTGTTATTTTTGGCTTAGCTTTTTATGCTTTTAGCAGCATTTTTGTACAGATGTCTTACATTTTGATAAAGTTCAAATGATCATTTTTCTATGTGCATCATGATTGTTATACTTTAAGAATTATAAAGTAAATACGAAAAAGGAAATGTCATTTTTAGTTTCTTAAAGGCACTTTCTGTTTTATTTTTAAGCCCACTTTGTATTATGACTTAATGTTATGTGTACTTCAGATTTTGAATCAAACAAGGCTCATTTATCTGCATATGAATATTCAATAGCTACAGCACCACACTGAAGATGTGTTCTTACTAAGTTCTTTTTCTTGCTTACCGCAAATCAATTGTCATATACTGCTCACGTATTCAGCGACCCTCTTTACCAACCCAATGAGCTGCATGTCACTCTTCATGCCAATACTTTCATGCTGGTATTACTCTGGCTTATAACATGTCTTCTCATTAAGCTGCTAAGTACTCTGGTTTTCTTTTTTAAGACTAACTTGACTGCACTTATTTCTTTTGATGGCCTTAAAATTTTTGGAATCAGCATATAAATAAATTTTTATAAAAAGTCTATAAACATTCTGTAGTTGTATATCTCAACAGTAAATATTCTCTTTAAAACCTTGGGAATTTATTTTAGCAGCACTGAGTGCTTCAATCTTTGGGAAGAAACATCTCTTCACTGAGGTACTTCATGTACCAATTATGTCCTATTTCTCCTATATATCTCACAACCTGATCCTATTGCAGTAAATATTTTGGCAATTCCAATTTTAACTGTAGTGGTATTTCTAGAATAGATATTTTCTTTTGATCAAAATGGATAGGAGAGTCTTATTTAGCAGCAAATTAATTTTCCATCTGCGATTTTTGCATCCCATATCATAATGTTGTAAGTCTAAGATTAATGACCTCCGATACAATTTACTGTTGGTGACTTTGGGAAGGCAGCCGATGATGACCCAAATATGTAGATTTCTGTCATCCATCTTGGAGATCATGATGGAATTCCAGGCTCCTGGCTTTGGCATGGCCCAGTCCTGTCTGTCAAGAACATTTTGGCAAGTGAATCAACAGATGGAAATATAACCTATGTCACTCATTATTCACTGTATTTTACTATTACTACTGCTACTATTACTACCACCACCACCACTGCTACTACTGCTAACACTAATACTTAAAGTATTTTAAAAGTTATGTACAAAGAATTTTATACAAATGAAAATGTATGCATTTCAAAGTGATATTAAGAGCAATGCATGGGCTGGGGCTGTGCAGTAGAAGCCTAACCATCTGCGTGGAATGCCAGTGTCCTATATTGCCGTTGCCTTAAGTTCTGGTGACTGCACTTCAGAAACAGTTTTTTTGCTACTAGCCTCAGAAGGCAGCAAAAATGGTCTGAAGTCCTCGGGCCCTTGCACGCATGTGAGATACCCAGAAGAAGCTCCTGTTTCAGACCAGCCCAGCTCTGGCCTTTGCAGCCATTTGGACCAGTGAATGGAAGATCTATCAGCTTTTCCTCTCTCTGTCATTCTGACTTTAATTTAAAAAAATGAAACACATATTTTTTAAAATGCACAGAGATGGGCCCAGTGTGGTAGCCTACTGGCTAAAGTCCTCAGCTTGCACACGCCAGGATCCCATAAGGGTGCTGGTTCTAATCCCAGACGCATCATTTCCCATCCACTTTGCAGCTGCTTGGGGAATAAATCAAAGGATGGAAAATCTTCCTCTCTGGCTCTCCTCCTCTCTGTATATCTGCCTTTCAAATAAAAATAAAAAATAAATATTTAGGAAAATATTTTATTTATATAAAGAGAGATGATATTTATTTATATAAAGAAAACTGATTTCATATGCACAATTTTAGCTTCATAAGAATTCTTACTCTATTCCCTTCCACCACTCTTCCTTCCTTGTTCTTAAATTTTGTAATGTAGTTTTGGTTTCCTTTATATTCACAGGCTTAACCAAACAGTAAACAAAGCATTAGGAATAGAAAGATTGGGCCTGGCGTGGCCTAGCGGCTAAAGTCTCTGCCTTGAACGTGCCTGGATCCCATATGGGCGCCAGTTCTAATCCTGGCAGCCCTGCTTCCCTTCCAGCTCCCTGTTTGTGGCCTTGGAAAGCAGTCCTGGACTGCCCAAAACCTTTGGACCCTGCACCCGTGTGGGAGACCCTGAAGAAGTTCCTGACTCCTGGCTTCAGATTGCTGGTCATTGTGCTTACTTGGGGAGTGAATCATCAGAAGGAAGATCTTTCTCCCTCCTCTCTGTATATCCGACTCTCCAATAAAAGTAAAATAAATCTTAAAAAAAAATAGTAGAAAGATCACTGCTTTTATCAGTATAGACAAAAGCTCTAAGCATCAATAAAATGAAACAATATTTAAATATATATCTGTTAAGAAAATTGTTTTTACAGTGTGACAAGAATAGAGATCAAGATGGCTGGGGAAGCACTTGTTCCATGTCGCAAATCATGTGAAAAAACAAATCAATGGAATAGAATAGATATTCCTGAAGCACACTATATATTTAATATATTTAATATATTTAATCACTGCTTTCTCTCCTCCTCTCTATATATCCGACTCTCCAATAAAAGTAAAATAAATCTTAAAAAAAAATAGTAGAAAGATCACTGCTTTTATCAGTATAGACAAAAGCTCTAAGCATCAATAAAATGAAACAATATTTAAATATATATCTGTTAAGAAAATTGTTTCTACAGTGTGACAAGAATAGAGATCAAGATGGCTGGGGAAGCACTTGTTCCATGTCGCAAATCATGTGAAAAAACAAATCAATGGAATAGAATAGATATTCCTGAAGCACACTATAGTTTTAACATAAAAATGTTATGTGATGTGAACTTCAGATAAATTTAAGGGCAATGGATATTTAATTAATGATATTTTATATATGATACATTTCCTTAATATTATACAAAATTAAATTGCAAAATGGAAAAATTACTAAATATAGATGAGTAGTGATATTCTGAGTGACAATGACTTATTAGGTAAAAGTAATAGAATAAATAAGAAAGCAAATTTGTAATCTAAATTTAACTTGGCTATAGATACATGATTACACACACCAAAAAAACTTGATGACTGATACTTACAAAATACGTGTCACAAAGACCACAATTCTTAACAGGTGAGAAGGTCGGGAAAACAAGAAATATTCAATTCTCTAAATAATAATAATGTGACAACCAAGTGGAAAACACAATTAGTAATTTTGTTGCCTTCTCATCATTAATTGTCACTGGATAACTCAAGAAAAATAGTTGAATATTATTTATTAATTTTACTTAGCTTTTCTACATATTTAATATCAACACATTATCTTTGTTTTATAAAAAGTGACAAACATTTCAGTGTATGGAAAATTCTAGCTTTTTGCTGTTATCATCAGTCAAAACTAATGAAACCTCTTTGATCCTAATCAATTGCTGATATCGCTTTCTCATATAAAAGTGATTCTTAGGTCTATAAACTGTATAAACTGAACTGTGGTAAAATGTCTTTAGATGTTTCTAAGCACTTCAGAAAGCATTGCTTTTGAATCAAAATCAACTATTCCTGAATTATTCATAAATTCTTATTATAAGCATATAGAGAAACTTACTGAACAAATACAGTTAAAGAGTCAGTCTATTAAGCTGAAGTAACATTTGCCTTCTCATGACTATATTGTTGCGCATTATTGTCATTGTTAATAGTATCTATCTAATATTAAGTTTCAGAAGGGAGCTTTGTTTTGCCAACAGTCTCTATTTCAGGATAGCATTTTCCTCTCTGACACAACCTTGCAAATTGCAGGATATCTTCATGATACGTAATCACAAATTTTGTCTCTCCCATAGAAATATCAAAATAATTATATAGTTCACATGGAGTCACATTTGATTCATTAATTTTAGTGACAAACCTAAACCATGACATCCATGTTCTGGGAATCAATTTTAAGCCTATGTTTTAAAAGGAAAGTGAATTAAACCTGCATATCCACTTAGATTTTAGGAAGTAAATTTCCATTAAACACATAATAGATATATGATTTAGAGTTCTGTCTTTCAGGTAATTTTAATGTCCACAATTATTCTTAATAATAGTAATTAAATACAATATTCAACCTAGAAAACAATATGAAAGTTAAATTATTGGCTAAAGAGATCAACATCTAGTAATGTCTCATGTTGCCAATATTATGTTATATTTCCTCAGAAAGAAGCATATTACATTTCTGAGAAGTGAAACAAGTGTGTATTATACCACGTTAAACAGATAGAGCTCTTTTAAAAATATAATGGTTGTGCCCGGCGTAATAGCTTAGTGGTTAAAGTCCTTGCCTTGCACGTGCCAGGATGCCATATGGTCACTGGTTCTAATCCCGGTGGCCCTGCTGCCTATCCAGCTCCCTGCTTGTGTCCTCAGAAAGCATTTGAGGATGGCCCAAAGCCTTTGGACCCTGCACCCACGTGGGAGACCCAGAAATATGTTCCTGGCTCCTGGCTTCGGATCGGCACAGCATCGGCCGTTGTGCTCACTTGGGGAGTAAACCATTGGACAGAAGATCTTCCTCTCTGTCTCTCCTCCTCTCTGTATATCTGCCTTTTTAATAAAAATAAATAAATCTTGAAAAAAAGTATGTATAATGGTAGTAATGCTACTACATTTTAAATATGAGTATGTTAAATTGCTTCAAAATATCAGTAAAATCTAGATTCTCCTTTGAGTCTCTGTGCATTTTCTTCCAGTAAAGTATGTGGGAAGTCACAAGAAACAATGATATAAATCAAGTTTGCCAAGCCAAACAGGAAAATCTAAACAGCGCAGCTCTTCCCAAAAACATTAGATAATTCTAAGTTAAATAAATTCCAGGCAGGACTGGTACATCTAATTAGCATCTGTGGTACATGATACTATCCCAAATATATGTGATAAGCAAGGAATTACTCAAATGCAAAGACAGGCAATATAGAGGTCCCACTTAAAGGAAACTTAAGACAATAATATAAAATCTCAATAGACAGATGTAGAACTAGTTAAATGATTGGAGAAGGTTTTGTAATCATATGCCTTCAACTTAATAATATACAGCCTAGCACACTTTTTGATAAAGCTGTTACATTATATTAAAAACATCCAGAAGCACTAGTTCCTAAGGGAATCGAAGGATAATGTTTTGGTACAGTGAGGCAGTTGGTGCTTAGATACCGTCATCTCACCTTGGAGGGCCTGAGTTCCAGGTCTAGAATGTTCCGGTTATTACCCATGTGCACCTTGCCATGTGGCACAGGATGAGACAAGTACTTTACTCTCTGCCACTCACTGGGATCCTGTAACTGAATACCATGTTCCTTCTTGTGATTTTAACTAAAGCTGTGGATGTTTATAACTTTTATAACTTTTAGTTTGAGATGTCTCTCCCCACAAACTCTGTCACTATCTCTTTTTCTGTCTTTTTGCATTTCAAATACAACTAGCATAAATAAGTACATTAATTATTAAATAAATTGATATGTAACAAATTCCAATAATTTTTATGGCCAACAAGAAGATAAACAATACTTTAATTCTTAGTTGTCAACTAAAATCAAAAACCTAAAGGAAATAATTAAGTGGAAAGAATCCAAAAAATATCTCAGATATTTGAGGACGACAGTTCTTACAGAAGGAAGTGGCAGAAAAACCACAGAGGAAAGAAGCAAAACAAACTGTCCAAGTGTAAGATGCCTTTATTAATTGGTGAGAAAAGATTTGCTAAAGATTTGAAACAAAGGAAATCGGTAGTATAAGTTGTAAATTATTTAGTGTGCTCCTTTTTTGCCTGTTTTTCTTGACAGAGACCTAATAATTCAACTGTTTAAAAACTTAAATGTTGCCAAAAAGTCATCAATGCACAATTAAAGAAATGTGTAGGTCTTAGGTTTAAATGTCCCAGACATTTAAGTAAAACAGGAATTGGAAGGCAAGGCATCAGAATCACAGTATCTACATATCACAGAACTGTTAACGTGAAAACGCCACGGGATTTTCACAGTTCAACTACATGGTCAGGTGTAAGCCAAAAATTGTTCACAAAATTATTTTTAAATCATATGAAGTATTATTTAATGCAGTAGTTTAAATCATAAAATAGATAAATAAAAAAGTTCATGATATTTAGGCCGAAAAAAACAGACTGCATGTAATGATTTAATTCAATATCTAAATATGTATTTAATACTCTAGAAGCAGCATAAAACACTTACATCCTCTCTAATCTATTTTAAAATAGTAACCATGATTTTGATCATTTTTTTTTATTCTGTTCATTTCAAAGGTAGAGTCACAGAGAAGAGAAGAGAAAGAAGAGAGGAGATACAGGGCTCTTTTGCATCTACTGGCTCACTCCTCAAGCCTGGCGCAGATTGAAGAAGCAGCACCTCTTTGCTGGTCTTGAACATGAATGGAAAGCTCTGACAATATGGATCAATTTGCCATGCTTTCCCAGGCGCATCAGTACTGATTCAGATCAGAAAGGCACCCAGGAATTGAACTAGCCTTTTCAGAGCACTAGAAAGTTATAGGCAGCAGTTTTGCTAGACCCTTAATTTTATTTTGTAAGGAAAGTTTGAAATTCATTATATGATTCACATGGGAGAATAGATGTGAAAGAAAATTATACTCTGAAGCAACAATGAACAGGCAGGTAATGGTATTAACTTGTTTAAAATTCCACAATATCAAATAATAAAGTAACATAGAAATAATTGAATAGAATGAACTAAACTGAAGTTGCATTTTCATGAAAAACAGGTACACAATAAGTGATTTAGAGACAGATATTGAAAATGACATATAATTTACTAAACAGTAGCCGGTTATATATGAAAAAATACAAAGTGCGCTATTTCAGATCAGACTCACTCTTAGACTCTGACATCTAAAATGACAAATGTAATTGAAAGAATAAGTAATTAAAAACCTCTAAAAATATTTTTATATATAGGAAATGAAGACTACTTCATAAGAGAATCAAGATGGCAGAATAGGGTAAGGCCACGTTTAAACAGACAGAGAAATATTAGCCATTGTGAAGCAGGGGGAGCACATTCCAGGAAACAGGAGAGAACAGAACAACAACAGAGGGGTACCTGGAGAATGACAGACATAGGAAAGCAGTGGACACAACAGTGTGGTGTTGCAGTGACTGATAATCCAGTGGCATTCAGTGAGTGGGGATCCAAATCCACTAGCAACCAGGTGGGAAGGGACTTTCACTGGGAGCTCAGGAGGTGAAACCAGACAAAGAACTGCTCCTCCTGCTGGTCTGCTTGATTTGACCAGGAGCAGAGGCAAAACGGCCGATCCCAAATGGGCAGTCCGGGAACATGGCAAATTTCACAACCCAGTCGGTCCCCTAGAGCTGTATCAGGCACCATTTTGTTAAAGGAAGCAAGGGCTTTGGACAATACTGCACATGCTCTGAGCTGAGAGTGAACTCATTTCTGGCTCAGTGAAATGCAACAATGTAGCATCCTACAGGTTCCACCCAAGAGAAGTCCTGGTAGCCCTCAGACCTGATGGCCAGCAGATCAAGAACTCTAGTAGTAGCACATCAGGCACATTTTATACAGGGTGGAAAAACTATAAGACTGCAGAGAAAACAGTGAGCTTAGCATGCTCTGAGCTCGGGGAGAACTCAATGAGCTCAGTGCATTGCACTGTTACAACAGGAAAATAACACTGACTATGGCATGGGTCAAAATCAGTCCGTGTGGCCCTCAAAACTAAAGGACAACAGATTCTGGCAAGATCAGCATCACCAACAACCTAGCTATATGGGGCACCTTGTGTCTCCCTAATTCTGAGACACACTCCAACTGGAAGTAGGAGAAATGTTGGACAATGGTGCAGTCTCAGCATGTTATAACAGGAAGTGGAGATTGGTGAACCAGTAGCTGGGGCTACACAGACCAGGGTGGAAATCTAACATAAGAAGCCATATCTGGAACTTGCTGGAGGGAGTGGCACAAGTGACTGCAAACAAAGAGCAATGTACCAAATGCAATAAGTAAAAGCAAACTGTAGACCTGTGGGTGACATAGCTTAAAAACCTGCACCAAGTAGAAGACTCTGTTAAACAGAAGTACAATGACCAAAAGCAAAAGGAGAGACAGAAGCACAATGAATTTTACTGAAGACTCCCCTGTAAAGGAGGAAAATAATTTGCCAACCTCAGAGTTCACTGAAGAAGACATCAAGAAAATGGGGGATACAGAATTCAAAACACGTGTTATAAAACTTCTTATCAACAATGAGACACACGTAAAACAGGCATTCAAGGAATGTAAGGACTATGTCACACTGGAAATAGATCAAATGAAAGCTGGTATAGCAGAAATGAAGAAATCAGTGGAGCAAATTAAAAGTACAGTGCAGAGTCTCCAAAAAAATAATAAAGGAGGCAAAAAAGTATCTCTCAATCAGAAGACACTTCTTGTCACCAGGGGGAAACAAACAAAAAGCTGGAAGCAGAGGGGGAAACAAACAAAAAGCTGGAAGCAGAGCTGGATCAGGTCCAAAAAAGTATTCAGGAGTTAAAAGACACTATTAAAAGGCCAAATATAAGAGTTATAGGAGTCCCAGAAGGTGCAGAAAAAGAAGCTCGGTTGAAAAATGTATTTAATTAAACAATAAGGGAAATGCTCCCTCATCTAAAGAAATAAGTGGGAAATGATATCCAGGAGGGGCACAGAACTACCAACAGGCTTGACCAAAAGTGATCTTCACCAAACACATAATAATCAAGGTCTCTTCAAACCAACATAAGGAAGACATCCTTAAATATGCATGTGAAAAAACCCAACTGCCATATAAAGTAATACCAATTCAACTCACAGGAGTCCTCTCACAGGAAATTCCACAGGTCAGAAGAGAATAGAGCAACATATTCCAGATTCTAAAAGCAAAAAAAATGTCCCAGGATAACATGCCCAGCAAAAATTTCCTTTGTCTTTGAAACTAAAATAAAATTGTTTTGCAGTCAGAAAAGCCAAA
Organism: Ochotona curzoniae; assembly: GCF_017591425.1. Classification (NCBI taxonomy): domain Eukaryota; kingdom Metazoa; phylum Chordata; class Mammalia; order Lagomorpha; family Ochotonidae; genus Ochotona; species Ochotona curzoniae. The sequence continues at coordinate 16,659,802 of NW_024466502.1, forward strand.
AGAATATGCCTCTTCCAAATTTGCCATCTAATGGATATTTACAGATGTTCTCTTAAGTGTTTTAAGATTTATTTATTTTTATTGGAAAGTCATATATATATATTCGAGGAGAGACAGAGAAAAAATATCTTCCATACGATGATTGATTCCCCATGTGATTGCAACAGCCGTTGCTGCACCAATCCAGAGCCAGGAGCCAGGAGCTCTTCTGGGTCTCCCATGCAGATACAGAGTCCCAAGGCTTTGGTCCATCCTCAGCTGCTTTCCCAGGACAAAGCAGGGAGTTGGATGCAAAGCTGGATTTAGAACCGGCACCCATATGGGATCCCGGCACATTTAAGGCGAGCACTTTAGCCACAAGACCACTGCGCAGGGCCCTAAAGATGATGGAAAAAATTTTATGCACACCCCCTGTACCCAGAAAAATTGACTTCTGAGTGTATATATTAATGTATAGAGTACAAAAAATGAAATGTTCATGAGCATAACTGATATTATGAAATTGCATTATTGTTAGTATCACTATCTACACTCTTGAGAAACAGTTCTTTTCTGCTTCATATTAAACTACTTAGTTAAGAGTTAAGTTGTGGTTATAGAGAAAACAAATACATGATTGTAAACATTTAAAAAATAATAAGAAAAGGATCTAGGAGAAGGAGAGGGCAGGAGGGGGTGGAAAGTATAATTATACTCTCTCTATATATATATTCTAATATTCCATATATACATGATTTTTAAGTTTCATATCAATATAAAGCTTAAAAAAGAAATTACAAAGAAAACACTTCTAATATGCATTCAACAGGGAAAGAAGGGGGAGGAGAGAAGTAGGGTTGTCTTTTTAGAAAAATGCCTATGAGACACATGAAATCTGCTTTCTTTATATTAAAATATCAAAAAGAAAAGCAATATTTATTATGGTATTTAAACAAATATACTAGCAAAAGCAGAAAAGGGAGAAATTCAATACTCAGCTTCTTATAGAATATGATTCTCTGACCTTAAAAAGTAGAAAATTTGACATTTAAAATAAGTAGTTTTTCTTTAGGTTGCACTCTTGAAGGTACTTTGTATGTTAGCACTTAAAACATTTTGTAAAAACTTCCATTTTAATGTGTATTTCCTTTGGCTGGACACATAAGTTTGAACAATTGAAGATAGCCTAGAACAAAATAGATCAAACTCACCTTTCTATTTTTATTTACTTATCTAGAGGATTTTCTTAACTTTTCAAAGATGAAACAAACATCATAATTTTTTATGAGGACACAAGAAATTCAAATTCTCTGGTGTGTATAATTAATAATCCTCAATGACTGCCATATATCATTTAAGTTATCTTCAACCTATTTTCATGAATTTAACTGACTCAGACAATGTATTAACTTTTAGTATTTTCCAAAATAGTTTACATATTGTTAAGTACAAGTGAAAAAAAAGGAAAAAGTGAAAAAAGCATGCTATTTTAAAGTTATAGTCTCTAATGTAACTTTGTGTCTTTAGATTCTATAAAGCATCAGCTTACATCACTGCATTTTCCATATATATAAACTAAATAACAACTGAATTTAAGACTTATTATTTTTTTATTGAATTTAATTTTATAACAAAATTTCATCAGGCTCTGACGCTCCCTCTTCTCCTCCTTTTGCCCTCCCCCCATGGTGGATTGCTCCACCTTATTGCAGTATTGGAGATCAAATCTAGTCTAAGACTTATTATTATGCAAAATATTTTATTTTAGATGTAAAACCATAGTAAACTTATGAAGAAATAAAGAACATGCATGGTTATATATGAACCATGTCACTTTTCTACTGATGGTGATTTTCATATGTATAGTGTATGTACATGTGTATATTGCTAATATGTATTTTAGTTTATGGATTAAATTTATATGGATTTGTATTTATATTTTATATTTTATATGAAAAGGTATTTATGACCTGTAACTCAATGTGATTGGCACAAATAAATATTATAATGGGAGAAAAAACATATGGTCATATAGAACAAAAGCATAACACTGAACAGTTGGCTGAATAATAGCATCACATGGAAAATCTAAAAACTGCATAAAATTATTAAAAAGAAGTAGAGCTTACTATCAAAATTCAACAGCTAAATGTTTATTAAACAAAATATCAAATAGTATTTTTAAATAAGTATCTGTTCAACCTTAGCCAAATAATAGTTGCAGAGACTTGCATGAAAAGTGATCATCGGTAAATCATAGAATGAGAAACAACCGTCCTAATTCTTTTCTCTGGTAGAATGAATTTTAACATTTGCCCTCTGATTGAAAGTTGAGGGTAGTGATTCTGCATTGGAAGTTTTGGTAAATCTTCTGAGAAAAAGTACTGGATCTTTAGTTTATGGGATGTGAGCCTAATGCCAACACATTTGCCTATGCCATGAAAGCAGGGTATTTAATTAAGGAAAAGGAAAAAAATGGGAAGGAGAATGAAACAGGACAAGGGAGAAAGAAACTGGGAAAGGAGACAAGGGGACCGTAAGAAAAAGGAGAAAAAAACAGAATGCTGGACTGTATAACATTCTCTATACCTGTAGTGTCAAGATGCTCTTAAATAGCAGAATGATGGACTTGTTGAGTGACTATTGTTACATTAGAGGGGAGGATGGTCCAGGGGGAGAGGGTGTGGGAAGGTAGAAATAGAAATCCATGAGCCTAAGGAATCATATCATGAAAGTAAAGAATTTATTTCAAAATTTAATAAAAAAAAAAAAAGAAGAGTCATTGGTACAGATATCACGGGCAATCACCATAGAGAAAATAAAGAATTGCACAGTTGGCAATTAGGAAGAAAATCATTACTCTTTTAAAGTAACAATGATCTCTAAAAAGGAAGAAGATAACCCTGGACAAGTTTATCAAGGAATGGTTATACATGGCACATTAAGATGTTTGGGCCTTTTCCTGAGGATAATGTAAACTCTTCGATACTGCAGGTTGGCAAATGGAATGAAGATATTTACATTTTAGAAGCATTTTTATGTCTTCACTAAGAAATACATATGTATTGTGGGACCAAACAAACGGCAGTTAGGAGAGACCGGAATAGTTGTGGGAATCCAAATGAAAAATGGTAATGGTGAGGCAAATGAACTGACAGCTGGTGTAGCCAGAATTCGATGCATTTAACACTCTGCAGATACAGCCAATGAGACTGGATGATACCTAGGAGTGTTAGGCAAAGACAAAGGCGTGTGTGGTTGGAAAGGTTTAAGAGTCCAGTTGTGTGACTGGGTGACGTAGGCACGCACTGAGACAGAAATCACAGCACATTTAAAACACTGTGGGATGAAGTAGAAAAGAATGAGATCACTTGGGACTTATAAGTTCTCATTTCCCAGGAAGCATCGAAACATCGTTCTTCAAAAAGCAGCTGAATTACCTGACTTTCACATAAAGACACAGACTTCCTAGAGATATGGGGGAAAACATCCCGGAAGTAGTTCCTCATGACATGCATATTTTCATCACTCAGAGTGAGAAGAGGTACTAATAGTTAAAACAAAAAGAACATCAGAAGAAAAAAAGAAAAAGAGGAAGTCATAAGAAAGATGAAAAAAAAAGTGCCATGGTCAAAATTGTATCCAGAAAAACATAGAAAATATACATACAGCAAGGGCCTCCAACTTTATGAGCACAGACAATAAAAATAAGAAACAGAATGGAAGTTACAATTGAGTCAAACGTTTTAAAAATGTTATTTGACAGTTACCAGTTTTAGAAAAATCATACAGATGAAAACCAGACTGCAAAAACATTAACAAATCATTTTGAGAAAGGAAATTGAAGGCAAATTTTAGATTTTATTTATATGATGCTTACAGAAGAGAGAAAATAGAACTACAATGAAGCCAAAGACTTTTCTTTTAACCAAGGTGTCAGATGACAACTGGAGTGTAAATTTACATATTAAAATAATTTAGAAAAAAAAGTTAAAGAAAAAAGCAAGTCATTAATAGTGTGAGATCCGTTAGGTTATTTTTACATAAAGCACATTATGTGGCCCAGAAATGTCAATAGCAACATAAACAGAAATAGAGTTTGAAATTTTTAGTTAAGATCAGTATTCTTAGCAAATTTAAGATTAATTTGTATGGCCATTAAAACTTCACAATCATTATTGCCAGTTGCTGTTTAAAACCCAATTGAGTTCACCTGCAGAGATACTCATCTTAACAAGAAATGAATTGTAAGTTTTCAAAATATTAGAAATCAAAGATATGTATAAAAAATGAAGAGTTTCTTGACAGTATGAATCTCATCAGTCATCTGCTAAACATTGAAAAATAAAATAAATACAGAAACAAAAAAAAAAATGTAAGCCTATAGCTATTTCAAAAACGAAGATGCTTAGGGCCAGTACTGTGATGCAGCAGGTAAAGCAGCCATCTGCAACATCAGCATTGCACAAGGACACTGGCTTGTGTTCCAGCCGCTCCACTTTCAATCCAGCTCTGCGCAAATGGCCTGGGAAAAGCAATGGGAGATGATCCACATAGCTGGACCCCTCCCACCCATGTGGAAGGCATGGATGAAACCTCTACTTCTGTCTCGACCTGGCCCAGCTCTGGCTGTTGCAGCCATCCTGGGGAGGGAACCAGCAGTTTGGAAGATCTCTTTGTTTCTCTTCATTAATTTCTTACTTCCAAGGAATTATAAAAATATTATTGTTAAGAAAAAATGGAAAAACCGAAGTAGGTGTTTGGTACTGTAGTTAAGATGCACACCACATCTGAAGTGCCAGGGTTTGAGTCGTAGTTACACATCTGATTCTGACACCTATGTTATCACAGGCCTTGGGCACTGTGTCAAAAAGATAAATCAGCCCTGAACAACTGCGCATACTCTAGAGTTATTTTATCGGCTGTTTTAACACAAGAGGTCAAAATTACTTAATTGGCACAGCTTTCTCATTCCTTGTTTCTATAATTTTTGTCCATTAGATTTCTTATCTATAAAATATTAACTTAATAAAATAAAATCACTTGGACTTGAAAATGATTGCTTGGTCCTTCAACTCCTGCAGGATGCAAAATGGGCAAAATCATTGAAGTAATTGTTGAAAATGTGGACAGAGTCAAGGGAAGCACAGGACGTAATGAAAAGCTCATAGGCTGAGAAGATGCCTAACCTAGTTGATTACACAGGGAGCATTTACTAGTTAATTTTTCAAGGTAGAGAAATTCATACCAAGTCTGATGAATTCTTGGAGATAAGGACACAAAACTGAAATGTTAGGGAGGCTAAGTCAGCACCATGGGTTATCAGAGGAAACATGTCCAAATACCCAGTATGTCCAGCAGTAACTGATACTCAGAGTCAGAAACTCCTGATTTATATAACAGTGCATACAGTGATGACAGAGAGCTCTTTTATCTTGAGAGTGAAAAATAATTAGTCCCCAAATGAGCATGATTCCAGTTCAAATGCCAAATATCAGAAACAACACCTGAAGCATTGAAGTTTTTAATTAAATTAACTACATTGCAGAAAAATGCTCAAGAATCAGCATACGGTTAAAAACTATGCAACACATTTAATATTCATGAAGTTTGACATTTTAAAATCAATCAAAAATTCAATAGGAAAAAAGCAAGTAAAACCAGCTCATAATGCAGGAAAGAAGTCATCAAACCTCACTGAAAACTTTTACAGGAAATGAAGCTCAGATTTTTTTTTTTTTTTGGAGAAAAGGACAGACAGAGAGAACGATCTTCCATTCCCTGTTTCACTCCCCAAATGGCCAAAACTGGCAGAGTTGAACTGATCCACAGCCAGGAGCAAGGATCTTCTCCCATGTGTGTGCAGTGTCCCAAGTCTTTGGGCCGTCATCTACTTCTTTTCCAGTCCACAAGCACAGAACTGGATGGGAAGTAGAGCATTCGGGACATGACTGACGCCTGCATGGAATCCGGACACAAGATTCAGATTTAGCCATTTAACCATTGCTCCCTGTACCTCACCCCGGGATGTATTGTGGAACAGTTACAACAGGGTTGTATAAGCTGCAAGAACTGACAGATTCTGCTATCAGGAGCATTAGCCTGAACGAGAAGGGGTTTCCAAAAGATAGAAGTCCTATTGCAAACAATCAGGGATGCCAACGTTCCAACTGTACGATGCTGTCATTATTCAATCAATTCAAATTCAATTGTGAATTTCAGAGTACCCATTTAGGCAAGTCAGAAAGTATAAAAGCTCACAGAGCTACGAAAGCCTGAACAAATATGCAAGGCCTCGTGGCCTTGTTCAGGAGTGCCTGCAGAGGGCACCATTCACAGGACAGTAAGGTTGAACCCTGGAGGCCTTTCAGGAACAGAAACTGATGGTGTCCCCAAACACTCCAGGGAGCTACTACAGAGAACTGAAGTCCTGCTGGCTCCTCTTACTGGAGCACAGCCTCTTCAAGTATCGTCCACTCAAGAAAATATACTGTCCCCAAAATGGCCCCTAACTCCAACAAAGAAAAATAATCTAGTAGGCCAAACAGCTACATTCTGGCCTCACATAGCAAGAGGGGTCAATAAATGGATTAATCTATGCCATTGAACAAATTAACAACTATTGACAACTGCTTCACCACTGAAGTTCATATTTCTTCCAACATGTTAGCTGAAGTGTCAAGTTTTGAATGGCAACAGTAAAACTGTAAGGTGGGATAAGAAACAGGCAAGTGACACCAAACAGAAATTCATTTTCAAACTACCATAGCACATGTAGAATACATTACTAGACAGATTCCATGTAAGGTTAGAGCTGGAAAAAGGCAAGGCAAGGTGATTTGCTGTTGTATGCTAAACCTCTGCCTGTGGTGCCAGCACCCATATGGACTTCAGTTCCTGCCCCAGAACCTCCACTTCCCTACATACGGTTGGGAAGCAGATGGTCCAAGTCCTTTGGCCCCCTCAAACTTGTGGAAGACCTGGAGAAACCTCCTGGCTTCAGATTTGTTTGGCTCTGGCCATGTAGGCATTTGGGGAGGGAACCAGTAGATGTAAGACTCCTCTCACTGTTTCTCCTCCTCTGTGTAACTCTGTCATTCAAATAAAAACAAAATGTAAAATAATAGTAAAAATTAAGAAAAAAAAAAAAAAGAGCTTCGTGGACCTATGAGAATAGTGGAAAGTAGACTGTGTTAACTAGAATTCAATTCACTTGAAAAAAAAAAACCTAGGATAATATGAAGGACAAAATGCAAAACTTTACAGGGAAGTTGGAGTATGCCTCTCTCATGCTGCTGGTACACTCTTTGGCTTGATATATTCCCTAACAGGATAAGAATATCCTCAATCCATCCTCAGCCTCACCGAGGAGCCAGTGCATTAATGAGGGGCAGCATCCTCCTTGTTTACCCTGCCGCTGCCTAATGTTGACATTGGCTTCAATGAGAGCAAAGCATGGATGTCATGGCAGTACATTGACAACATAAGAATTCAAATATTAGAACTTAATAACCAGAGACAAAGGAGGCTTAAACAAAAGAGAAAGCAAGAGTCAAAAGTAATCAGAAAACTTCAACTCACAACATCTTCACAGTGCTCAATGATGGATTACTAGTGATAAACCGCAAGGTTGATATGCTAAAGATTCACTTGACATATATTTTTTCATAAAATGACTTTTGGTTGAAGGAAACCTTATATTGCTACATCAAAGATTGACGACCTCTCAAAAATTTATGGACCTTATCCTGGTCAAAATTCTACAATCTCCAGATATGAGATTCAACAAAATTTTCTTACAAAAAATTCTACAATGCTGACAAATATGTGCTTTAACTATGAACACAAATGTATTCTTAAAGGAACTGAAACCTCTTAAAAATGTGAAAAAATGAAAAATATTTAGAATGTTTAAACATTAATATATGACATTAATATCATGTCGTTTGTCAAGGACAAAAGCAAGAACTGTACAATTTTCTGGAAGAGATTGATTAAATAAATAAACAAATACATAAACACACACACACACACACACATATATATATAGAGAGAGAGAGAGACAGAGACAGAGAGAAAGAGATAGGATTCAAATCTAAGCATATCTAAATCGAAGAAAAAAGAATGCTGGCATTCTGAGCAGTGGATCAACCAGTGCCTCAAAGCATTTGATCCTTATTTTGTCAACTGTTTAGTATATTTTAAAATATCCAGATAATCATATTGGTCTGTGAAATCACAAATTAAGCAACAATTTTATTGATTCTGTTTTAACTAAATTAAGTTTATACCTTTTGTGAAGTTGTAACTATTGCACCCTCCTGATGTGTAAAATAAATACTCAACCAAGCTTTCAAAATAAGAAGCGTCACATAAATAACACTAAACAGGATAGTAAAAACATACAACGAGAGCACACAGCTTAATATACTCCAGAAATCAATACACAAAGATTTGAAAAATGCAGATATGACTATTATTCTCACATCACTTTATTTCAAATGCTCTTTTGTAGAATGTGGATTATAGCAATCATGAGCAGATGGCAGATTCAATTTCTGATATTTTTCCAGATATGTTATTTATCCTGGGGCAGATCTTGGTTTGCAGGCACTGATCCTTCAAATGGCCCTTCTCCTTTGTATGAAAGTGCATGCAATACCATAAGTTTTACCTTTTCAGGTATCTGAGTGTCACATCATTGTTCAAATGTATGATCTTTTCTTGGGGCTATTCCACCTTTCCTTTTCTTGGGCATAATCTTTGCAAATACAAGGCTAGTCTGTGAACTTACATCTGTCTGCACTGAGATAAGTGAAAATCTACAAGCCTACATTTAATCTATACATTTATTGCAGTGTGAGCCAGTAAAAAAAAAAAAATTTAAATCAGTACTAGATCATGGACCATATTTTCACAGTCACAAAGCAAGTGATCATAATTATAACCTGTGAACAATTACAATGGTCAGTTAAATCCATGTCATCAGGCTGACCGGACAGAGCAATAAAGAGAAATATGAGTAGAGGAGGGTACGGTGGTTAAATTGGCTGGATCTGCACTTGTAAGCACTGGCATCCTGAATGCCATTCATGTCTTGGCTGCTGCATTTATTAACAAGCCCATTGCTTACAGCTTGGAAAGTCAGTAAAGGATGGCTGAGTGCATTGGGTTCCTGTACCCAAGTGGGGGAGACCCGGTAGAGACACCTGGCTTTGGACTGGCTCAGCTCTGGCAATTGCAGCCATTTGAAGAGTTAACAAGAGGATGAAAGATCCCCATTTGTAAGCTTGCCTTTCTTAAAAAGAAAAGGAGAGAAAAGAAGAGAAAGGAAAGGAAAAGGAAAAGAAAAGAAAAGCAGTAAACTTGTTACACTAGTATAGCAAATACATTTTAAAAACTGCTAGTGGGCCCAGGAGCGTGGCCCAGCTGCTAAAGCCCTCGCCTTGAAAGCACTGGGATCCCATATGGGCACCGGTTCTAATCCCAGCAGCTCCACTTCCCATCCAGCTCCCTGCTTGTGGCCTGGGAAAACAGTCAAGGATGGCCCAAAGCTCTGGGACCCTGCAACCGTGTGGGAGACCCAGAAGAGGATCTGGGCTTTTGGCTTCAGATAGGCGCAGCACCGGCCATTGCGGCCACTTGGGGAGTGAATCATCGGATGGAAGATCTTCCTTTCTATCTCTCCTCCTCTCTGTATATCTGACTTTGTAATAAAAATAAATAAGTGTTTTTTAAAAAGAAAAAAACTACTAGTAATATTTCTGTTCAGTGACCTGGAAAATGAAAGTTTGATATGTTGATACTGACAATAGCAGAGAGAAAACATGCTGATGTGAACTTTGGGGGGCGGGGATAAAATCACATTCATGTCCATTTCTGTATCTTATTAATCAGCTAGCCTAATAACTCCTATGTGCTTAGGCAGAAAAGTATATTGAAAAAGAAAGCAAGATTTCAGCCCAGGTACTTCAATACAGGATGCTGCGTTCCCAGCACAAATTTAATCCTTTGTGCCAAAATATCTACTCCCAAGGGGGAAAAATGAATGATTATAACCTCTACAGTATCTGATCCAATGTGTGATTAACATTGGCCATGTGCAAGAGTAACCAATCATCAAGTAGAAGTAACACTATATGATTGGGTGTGAATATTGCTTCATGATGCACAGGAATTACAGATGTTTCGGCCAAGTTCTCACTGACATAAACCTACTGCATCATTTCTAGCATCTCATTTCCCCAGAACGGACCTATTTGACTCCAGGACTTATTTGTCTTCTCTCAGTGAAACATCTGGTGCCTCACTCACATTCCAATTGGAATTGTTCTTGATGCAGAATGATGAAAAGCCAATATCCTCTTCCTCAGCAAAACTTTGAATTCAGATGTCATAGCATCACAGTGATGTGAAGGCAGTATCTTATAAAGAATCATATTGGGGATTTGATATAACATACACAGATGAAGTATATAGATGGACTTCTTACAGAAGACAGCAGCGTAAAGATAACTGTGTCACATTCAAATGATTTTCACAGAATAGCCAGGGAAGAGTCAACTCATTAAAAATGGGTGAAAAGCGACATGTTCTACATGTATCAAGCATTCTGTTTACCTCATTGATTGTCTAATTACTCTGTCAATATGCAAGATGAAACCATGAATTAAGGCTAATCATAAGCACAATACCGCACGCAGGTAGTTCCTTCTGATGGCTGATATGATTAATGCAATTGTGCATAGACAATCCTGACAAAATTGGGACCAATTCTTGAGCCTCTGATTTAGCATCTTTCAGTATGAGGGAGAAGTCAGTGAGCTACAATCTGTTCTCACACTAACTGACACCTCCCTAAATTAGTTTGCTAACAGCATCATCTGAAAACTTGCAGGGTCTTCCTCAGTGTAATAACACCCAATCCAATATATAATTGTAGGAATATATTTTACAACAAAATGTATATGGCAATGTGCTCATTTCTGAAGGTTATAACACAGATGGATGCCTGTGTAATTTTTGCTTCTTCTCTTTTCACAGAATAAAAAGCCAAATGACATAATAATAACTGGAATTACTGATTCCAATTATAGGATGATATCATATTACTAGTATATAACTGAGGTGAGAAGTGGCAACTAGAGCAGGATTTAGAATCATTCTTAAATTCTAATGCATTGTTACGGATCAGAATAGGTCAGATTTCTAGGTAATTTTGACCATCCTTTTTGTTATTGAACACCAAGCATATGAGGTTTTCTAAGGTCAAAAAGAATATAACATTGGCAGTGAAAGAACATATAGCAAATATTGAGCTTAATAAATAGTAAATAATATAACATCTATATTGTCTTTCTTGCTCATTGTTTTCTTTGTTTTTAACTACTATCAAGTAAATTCTTCTTCCTCCTTCCTCAACTTTTTCCTTATTCTTATATTAGGCATTTTTTGTTGTTGTAAAATAACTATATTTTAGCATTTAAGTTACAATGATATTCACAAAGTATTGTGTCTGAAAGACCAATTAGATTGGCTGAAATATGCTTTAATGTTTTGCCCCAAAGTTCAGATGCCACTTTCTCTATTTTGCACCTGGGAGTAACAGTGACACTGCTCCTGTGGGGAACAACTGGATCTTACTGGGGAAAACATTTTTACATAAAAGTTCATGGTACTTGGTAACGTATGGATGGACTTGGTTCACCCTTGTCTCTCATTTACAAACAATGTCTCAGAAATACATTTGAAAATAAGCAAGTTAAGACTTTTCCTCATTAGTTGGATCTATATTAGATCCTGGTGACAAGAATGACGAGAGGCAAATTCAGAAGTTAGACTTGGGAGATGGAACTTCGGCACTTACAGTCAATGTCAGTGTTGTTCCCTTAGGCACAGTGCACCCCAGAAATGCTGTTTCTCCAGCCGAAGCACCAGCCAACTTCAGGTCACACACGATTTTAGCCTCTATGGTCAACAACAGGATTATACTCAAGGATATCCCTTCCTTCTCAGGTGTTCTCCAGCACACTTTCCTGAGTTTTCACACTCTCTTTCATTTTATCAGCAATATATGTGATGACAATTTCTTGAAGTTGTTTACATTTTCCCTGTTTACTCTCTCAGCTTCTCAAAAACTCTTTAGCCAATTGCTCATATTTGGTCCTTCTTACTTCAAGGGCAAATTTCACTTATTGAGTTGACTATCATGGGTAAATTTTACATGAGTTCTCCATCTTCTATAGGGATAGACATAATTATGCAAACTCAGTCAATGCAAAACATAGAAGAACCTTATAAAAAATGTTCATGCCTGAGCCTGCATTGCTGGGACAAAAATATGTTGTTGGACAATCCCAAGATGTGGGATATTATTCCATCCTAGGTTGCTGATTTCAGTCCTGGTTACTCCACTTCCAATCTAGCTCCTTACGACTGTACCTGGGTAGCAATTTCCTGAAATCGAAGAACAATTCCTGTTACAGGAGGTCATATGCACAGAGCAGGAGGGGACCCCAGAGCCTAACAGGAGGATAAGAGGAGGTCTGTATTCTAATCCTGGAGACGCCTGGAAGCCTCCCAAGTACTTTCACATTAGTGTGGACACCAAGGACCATATCCCAACTGCCAAGGAGATCACAGTGAATCTGAGTGTCCTGGTTGTCCGAGAACGCTGAGGTCAACGATTTCCTATCAGATCTCCCACATGGGACTGAAGTAGCCCAGAACCTTCCTTATAGGGTGTGATGACGTGGGAAAAACATCCAGGAACTCCAGGTGGACCTCAGAGATACAAGAATTGTAAATTTCCTTCTGGATTCCTGAGAAGAGCTTTCTCTTGTCCTTGCTTTGTTCCAACTTTGGCTCCCCATCCTCTCTTGCACTCACCATCAGGGTCATTCAGGAGGCCCAAAACCAGCTCAGATAGAGAGAAACTAATACAGAAAGCTTTGAACAGACAGGAAAAAGTCAGCTTGCCTATAATTGCTCAGCATGAACCTTACTGGTCAGGCTCCCGACTTGGCTTTTCCTAGACCTCACGGGGCTGGATGCAGAGTTCGGTTACTCCTCACTTGCTAAGTTATTGGAGATTTCTCTGCACACCTGCCTAAGACTGTTCTACTCCTCAATTGTTAATATCTGGCTTGTTAGAGTTATGTCTGTTTTGATTTTCCTAAAATGCACAAAGTGCTGTAAAATCTGACTTGAATACTGTGCTGAATATACTAATAAAAAAGTAAAAAAAAAAAAAAAACAAAAAATGGAATTCAAGTGAAAATAAAAATAATTTTTTTAAAAAAGAAAAAAAGAAGATTCCTGTTACACATGTAGAAGATAAAGGTGGAGTCCCAGGTTCCTGGCTTCATCTTAGTTTAGCCCTGGCTGTTGCCCTCATTAGGAGAATGAACTAGCATTTTCCAGATCATCTCTATCTCTCTCTGTTTTTCCCTCTCACATCCTTCATTTTAAATAAATGAACAAATCTGTCATCACTTGAAGATAAAAAATCTGGGCCCAGGGCCCAGAGCACTAGCTTAGTGGCTAAAGTGTGCGCCTTGTAAGAGCAGAGATCCCATATGGGTACCAGTTCATGTCCCCACAGACCTGCTTCCCACCAAGCTCCCTGCTGTGGCCTGAGAAAGCAGTCAAGGAATGCCCAAAACCTTGGGACCCAGTGCCCGTGTGGGAGATCCAGAAGTTCCTGGCTTCAAATTGGCTCAGCTCTGACCATTGTGGCCACATCGGGGATGAACCGGTACATGGAAGATCTTTCTCTCTATCTCTTCTTCTCTCTATAAAACTGCCTTCCCAATAAAAAAAATAATATTTAAAAAATAATAAATGACAACCTGACTCCACTCTGGTTACTATCCTCTTTCTATTATTGGAGAGAATTATCTTTTGCATGGCTTATTGTTTCTGAAAAGTAGCCTGAGCCGCAAGTGAGAGTTCATTTGGTGTCCATCTAGGTTATCTCCTGGCTCAGTTCCAAGTTATAAATGCACAGGACTCGTGTTTATTGCCACAATAAGCTTTGCAAGACTCTGCTTTCATGCATTATGTTATTGCAGTGATTGATTTTATCTGTCATCTTGATTGGATAAATGAATACGCACAATGCTGTTAAAGCATTACTTCTGACTGTCTAAGTGTTTCCAGTAAAGACTGACATTTGGATCAGTGGCCTGGGTAAAGAATTCCAGCTCCTGTCTAACACAGGTGAGCACCAGCCATTCAGTTTGCGACTATATTAAACTCAGCATCAGAGGAAATGTGACTCTGCCTTGGAATACGCACTCCTGTCCAACACAGGTGAGCCCCGGGCAGTCAGCTTGCCACTGTATTGAACACAGCACCGGAGGAGAGGTGACTCTGCCTGTTTTCTGCAGATGGGAAATCCTTTTTCTCTGGTTACATATCATAAGTCCAGGTTGTCTAAGCTTTGGACTGCTGGACTTTCATCGACAGACCCGACAATTCTCAGATTCTTGGCCTTGGACGAAGAGATACACATAAGCTGCTCATGTTCTAAAATGTTGAGCTTCAGCACAAGCTACCCTAATGATTCCTTTGCTTTTCTATCTTCACATGCTTATAGTAGGATTTCTTATTCCGTACAATTATATGAAATACATTCTGCTGTAATTGCATTTGCATAAATATAACTTCTTTGTTTTGCCTCCATGAGGAACATTGGCCAGCATACATATCTTAGAATGATTCTTCTGAATTTAAAAAATTTTAGAAACTTACTTCTAAAAGATACATCAAAATAATATGCATAAACTAATATATCAAAATAACAACTATCAACTAGATCTGTCATCCATGATAGCACACAAATGTGTAAGCATGATATTTACATATTTTCTAAGAAAATTAAAGCACATTTTTTTCAATGAACAATTACTCTGGAATTTCTTCTTTCTTTTCATTGCAGCAGAAAAACCTGCTTTCAGTTGAGAGAAAAACTAAGAAAAAAGAGAAGACAAAATACAGAAATTAATCGTTATTAATGTGTGAGTTAACCAATAAAAGTGATCGTCTTGGATCTAGAAGAAAAAAGTTGTTTTTTTCTTAAGTAGATGTAAATCTGCATTGTTTGCTGGCTAATTATCACACAAGCTTTCTTACATGATGCAATAATCCGCTCAGTTAGCGCAAGACTAATTTTTTCTAAAAATCACTAAAAAACTTTATTTATATTTATTGGAAAGGCAGATTTCCAGAGAGAAGGAAAGACAGAGAGAAGGATCTTTCAACCACTGATTCACTCCCCAAATGGCCATAATGACAAATAGCTGAGCCAGGAGTTCTGGGTCTCCCAAGTGTCTGCAGGTTCCACAGGCATTACACTACCCCCTTTGCTTTTCCAGGCTGTAGACAGGAAGCCGGAAGGCAAGTGGAGCAGCAACCATAAAGCATGCTGTCACTTGGCACTAGAAGATGAGCCCAGTTGAATCAATGTGCTAGCACTCTAAAAATCAGTTCATATGTGCAAATTACTGGATGATTTATTGATTTTAAATCAGGAAATGGAAATCCCAAGAATGTTATCTTACCATGAACAATTCAGAGAAGGTAAAAAGTTTGGGGGTCTCCTATGCAGGTGCAGGGTCCCGAGACTTTGGGCTATCCTTGACTGTTTTCCCAGGCCACAGGCAGGGAACTGAATAGGAAGCAGGGCCACCAAGAATAGGTGACCATATAGCATTCCCAGCATGATCAAGGCGAAGATTTTAGCTGCTAGGCTACTGCCCCGGGCCCAATATATACATATTAATTAGTAACTTGTATATTTAACAAGTGTTAGAGACACTAGAGCTTACATATATATATATGTATATATATATACATATATAAAACACATATATTTACTATGTATTGAACCTATCATTTATTAAAATAATTATTAGAAACACTAGATTTCTACTTTACATGAAGAAACTAAACAACAGAAAAATACATTCAAAAGGTCTTAAAAACAGTAATAATAAAATATATAAATTCATTAATGTATCTTTATGGTGTGGGAAAATACAAGAAACAAAGTGTTTTTAGAAACTAAAGGTGGGGCAGTGAGCGTCCACGCTGTGACATCAGTGGTTTAAACTGCAGTCATTAGCATTGGCATCTTATGTGGGCAGCAATTAAAATTCAGGCAGCTCCAATATCTGTTAAGCTTCCTGCTAATGCAACCTGGCCAGCAGTGGAAGGCTGTGTAAGTGTTTCACCTCCAATGCCCTGGGCGGACTGGAGATACCTCGGGCTGCTTTCATTGGTCTGATACAGCCTTGACCATTGAGACTATTTCGAGAGTGAATCAATAAATAGAATACTCTGTCTCTCTCTCTCCTTTTTCTCTCTCTTTCTCTCTCTTGTTTGCCCTCACCTTCTTTAACTCTTTCAAATAAGTGAACAAGTGAATAAGAACTAATATGAAAGACACAGTTTTATCCATCAGATTACTAATGCACACATATATATACCAATTCTTATCAAGGCAGATGTATAAAGAAAATGCATAAAGCGACAAACTATCTGGTGCTTTGTGAAGTATAGGACACATTATATATTTCAGAGAACATCAAACTCATTCAAATAAATAAAAATACAATTGATACAATAAAAGGACAAATTTATGAAAAGTTTACAAAATGATAAATATATATGAATAATGGACAGTAAAAGCTAAAAGCTCAATCTGCTTAGTAACAATTTAAATAACAAATAAAACTAATCCATTCTTCATAAGGGGATGGTGAAATGTCAAAATCTGCCTTTGGGTAAAATTCTAAGTATTTTAACTTTCTATTGTTTTTTGGTTGGTTTTCATAGACCCACTGACAACAACAGACACATCTCATCATTTTAGTTGTCCAAAAGTCTAAAAACTACAATGGCTTCACCCAGTTTTCTGTTCAGGATCTCGCAAAAATGAACTCGGGACATTGGCTGGGTTGCATTTTAGGCTGGAAGATCCAATATTAAAAAGTTGTTCACATTATATATTTCTACATTACTGCAGACACAGGCAACTCTGCTGCTTCAAGTCTTCCCCTTTTGAATCTCTGATTTCTGCAAGGAGTAATGTTCAGGACAGTCTTTGCTGCAGTTCTCTCCTTGAGTAAATCATGTTCACCCATGTAGAGGGTGAAGTATGTTTTTCTAACACCCTCGCATTTACCAAACAACATGACATGGCAGGGATGACAGCCTTTCACATGGGCCATATTTTGCAGTCTAGAAGAATGTTTCAAATCAACTTCACATCGAAGCAGAGGGACAGGACATAATATTCTTGGGCTTCTTTAAAACTCTTGTCACACGTAGGGAATATTTTGGTGGGGTGTGTTTTCTATTTAAGCTAGAAATTCATGTAATACCACTTCATAGGTATACAAATGTAGCTTCTCCATATGTATGCAAAAACCTGTGTCAAAGGATGCTTACTGTAGTATCTATTTACTAGTGAAATTGGAAAAAAAAAAGTTACCAGGTTATACTCGGTTGTTGGAATAATGTGCACAAAGATAAAATCATTTAATGTAGCTAAGCATTTATACAATTAATTCTGTTAATTAAAACAGAGCTACAAATAAATTAGGATAGCATCTATTTTATGTCCATGAAAATATATCTACAGAACATACCACAGATTTTTCAGGCAGTTACATGGATGTAAGCAGATTAAAATTGACTTGAAATTGAAATAGCAAAATTATGTTAGTAATTCTCTGGGGGAAGATTTATATTTCATGGAATTAAGGATGTAGCTTTAAAATACCCATATTTACATGTTTTCTATTTATCTGGCTTTTCTAAAGTTCATTAATTTCCTGTTGGAAAGGCAGATTTACAGAGCAAAGGACACACAGAGAGAAAGATCTTCTGTCCACCAGTTCACTCTCTAAGTGGCTACAATGGCCATAGTTGAGCCAATCTAAAGCCAGGAGCCAGAAACTTCTTCTGGGTCTCCCACATGGGTGCACTGCCGCAAGGCTTTGGGTCATCCTCTACTGCCTTCCGAGGCTACAACAGGGAGCTGGATAGGAATTGGCACGGACCTAGGATCCCTGTGTGTGAAAGGCAAAGATTGTTTCACACTTTAAAAAAGATTTTAAAAGGGATAAATAAAACATTAAACTATCCTCAATAATATGGGCTCCTAAGCATTCATTCTGCTAGAATATTATCAAAATTAAATGTATACAGCCCAGCCCCATAGCCTAGTAACTAAATCTCTGCCTTCCATCCACCTAGATCCCACATGTGTGCCAGCTCATGTCTGTCTGCTCCATTTTCTTTTCACTACACTCCTTGTGGCCTGGGAAAGCAGTAAAGGATGGCCCAAAGCCTTGGGACCCTGCACCTGCACGGGAGACCTTGAGGAAGCTCCTGGATCCTGGATCCTGGCTTCAAATTGGCTCACCCCTTGCCATCGCAGCCACTTGGGGAGTGAACCACCAGATGGAAGATCTTTCTCTCTTGTCCTTCTGTCTGTAAATCTGCTTTTCCAATAAAAAGCAAAACAAAATAGTATAAAATCATATATATGCAAATGTATATAGCTAAATTTCAGAATGTAGTTTTAAAAATTTTTACAATGCTTTAAAATATATTGATGCTGATATGACCTTATGAAGCAATGCCAAATTTAGCCATAAAATACAGCATTTCAATAAATTCCCATTAATATTTTTAATTTATCAAATTTAAAATTTATATGGTTAGGAAATTGCTAGGAAAATGCCTTAGACTTCTTATATCAGGGTGTTTTATGATTGCCTATCCTGCTGGAATTGAAAAACTAAATCCAAAATCAAAAAACTATTTAATATTTATGTTAGGATGTTTGGGGAGTTCCAGAAGGCACAGAAAGAGAAGCTGTGTTTTAGTATGTATTCCATGAAGTAATAAATGAAAAGTTCTCTAATATGGAGAAAGAATTGGGAAACAGTATCCTGGACGGGCAGAGAACTCTTAACACGACCAAAAGTGATCTTCACCATAATACGGATCATCAAGCTGTCTTCACTCAAACATAAGGAAAAGATCCTTAAATGTGCATGTGAAAAAAAAAAATCAATTGACATTTAGAGTAATGGTAATCAGAATCATTGCTGATTTCTCAGAAGAAACTGTGCAGGCCATAAGACAATGGAGTGACATATTCTGGACTCTAACAAGAAAAAAAAATGTTGGCTTGGAATAACATATCCAGCAAAGCTTTCCTTTGTCTTTGAAAATGAAACAAATTTCTTCCATGGCAAAGAAAAGATCCAAAATTATCTCTCTTCCAGATTACTCCACAAATGATACTTAAAAATGTTTTCTTGACAGAGGAAAGGAATAGCATTCACCAAAGCCAAAGGCAAATGTGAATGACATCCCAGAAACATAGCAGAAGTAGAAAACATACAAAGAACAACCCATTGCTAAAATAACAGGACCAAATTACCACCTACCATATTAACTCTGAATGTAAATGGCTGAGACCCATCAATCAAATATCACAGATTAATAAATTGGATTAGAAAACAAAACCCATTCATCTGTTACCTACAAGAGACAAACTCACTAACAAAGATCAGAGGAAACTATATCTCATGGCTTTTGATGTTTATCTTTTTATTTTCATATTTTCAAATTAGTCTTTCTTCTCATATTATCTTCACTGACTCATAAATCATACAGTTGTATCATATTTTTCAAGAAGGTCATTGATTTCTTTTTCGGTTCTTCCGAGACACATTAGTTATTTGTGGCATGTTATTTAAATTCACGGTGTTGTAAATTTCTATTTGTCTTCCTATTGTTGATTTTGTTCTATGGTTTTTCATTTAAGGGGCTGTATAGTAACTGTGAAATGAAAACTATCATATCCAGATTGAGGATACAATGCAGTATGTATCTCTACTTCCAGACAAAGGTGGACACCCAATGAAACTGTTAAATACCTTGATAATAAGATGCTGGACTCTGCCATTGTCCATGTTCACAATGATGGACTTATTACTGTTGATGAAAAACTATATTATAATAATATAGGAAAAATCAGTGTGTGGGAGGAGGAGATAATGGTGAGGGAGTCAGGAAAATACCAGAGCTTATGGAACTATATCACAAAATAATAATAATAAAGAGGAAAAAAATAAGGTTCCTGCTCCAGAGGTTTACATAGTTTCACGCCACTTCAATCACTTTGAAATCTTTCCAGAATCCATTGGTTGACACAGTTCACCTAACTTCCTGAGTTCCTTGGAGTTTCCCCCATATTGAGGTCTCTGGGATGGTGTCTGGTAGATGTCCTCCATCCCAGGTTACAGAAACAAATATTTGGGAGGCTGAATGTGGCTTCTCTCTTTGTCCTTCCCTTCCTCCAGAGGGAGGAAAGAAAAGAGAGAGAGAGAGGCAATGGCCTCACCCAATTTCCTGTAGTCCTTGATCCTTAGCACCCTAACCAGCTATGTAAAAATCACCAAAAATAATTTTTTTTTTAAAAAAAAAGGGGAAGAATGTCAGATGATGGGTGTTTTTCTCTGTTCATTTTCAGATGTGTGAAACTGTAGGTGGGAAGGCAGAGTCATCACTATTGCTCTCTCTCATCTGAGCTATATAAAAGAGAACCTCCTATCAACAATTAGGCAATGTTGATTCCATAGTGATCTGTAATTATTCTGATAATATTTGCTAATACAATATGTGGGGGAAGAAGGAGATCCGTCTCCCTGGGAGACATCCAGAAATGAAGAATTACTGAAGTTGTTATTTTAACCAAATGTAGCAAGGCATAAAAAGAGATGCCATGGTAGTCTCCAATTTAAGAAATGTTCATTTTTTATTATAAGATCTGTGCATTTTTTCTTTTATTTGCAGGGCAGGTTGAAAGAGAGATTTTCCATCCACTAGTTCACTCACTCACCAAATCGGCATAAATCTCAGATCTGTGCTGACATGAAGCCAGGAGCTAGGAACTTCCTCTGGATCCCCCATGTGAATGCAGCAGCCCAAAGGGTTGGGCCACACTCTACTGCATTTCTACGTCATAAGTAGGGAGTTGGATCAGAAGCAGAGAAGCCAGGATGCAAACTAGTGTCCATGAACACTGCAGGCAGGGGATTCACTCAAGCTCCCATGCAGGCTTCCAAAATGATGATGCTTTAAAAGATCTGTGTATCAGAATGTCAGAATGCCACATACAGAGAAAGATATCTTTGATTCAATGGCTTACTCTCCAAATTGCCACAACAGCCAGAGATGTCCCAGGACAAAGCCCAGTGCACAAAACAACACCAGCATTTTCTACCTGAATGGCAGGACCCGGGTACTATGCTCATTTCCTTATCCTTTCTCAGGCATAGAAACAAACACTGAATTGGAAGCAGAACATCTGATGCTCAAACTGGTGCTCGGTAATGGGATGCCTGCATTGTATGTGGTAGTTTAATTCACTGCACCATAACACCACCTTGAAGAAAGTTACATCCAAAACAAAATAACAGACATTATTTGAATTTTAAATCTATGTTAACATAAATTATGAACCATAACTACGTATATAGTAATATAAAGAAATCATATTGATAATGGGAATTTTAAACATTTGTATTTGATGCAAAGCAATGGCAGAGGCACTTAACCACATGGATATTTGTTGAAGCTTAATCTGGGTAAAGTCATTGTATTAGGTTTACTACATTTTAATGTCTTTGACATTTCCCATAATCAAAAATTGTAATGGATAATGAAGTTTCTGTTGCTTGATACTCTTCACATGGTCAGAGAAAAACAATTTTCTACCATGTGTGTAAACCTCAAGTAGCCAGTTCCATTAGTTTCAGAGTTATTAGGAGGAATATATTCTCACTACTTAATCTCAAACATGCTTCAAACTATCATAAAATAGGGCAGAAAAGAAAGAAAGCATTAGAAAGTAAGAAGAGTAATTCTGTCAGTACAAAAAGAGAACAAAGACCAGAAGACTTCCTGGTAACCATGAGGGCTCAGCTATCAGATTATCTAAGTAATAGTCACTCCATAGAAAGGGCCCACTCCTGTACTGTCTAAGCAGATTATATTACATTGTTTATAGATTGTATCAGAATTACTGTAAAGGGTTATGAGTGGATTTCCAGAATGGCACTTTAAATGCAATGTGATTGATTCTTTGGTTCATTCACTCAAACATTTTTATCATTGACAAAGCTTCTCAGAACACACTAAATATAACAATCTGATCATTACAAAGTATACACATGTATTTCAAATGTCCTGAATGTATTGAAACAAATCTCAAAACCCTTATTGGGATTATGGAAATATTTGTTTTTAGTGAATATATTCTATATTAAAAACCTTCAGAAGGACAAATTGGATACATTATTATATGTTAATCTTGCTTTTTGACCTCTACCTTGCTGCCACTTTTTAAAAAGACTTTCTTAATAGATTTAGTATAACAAAGATGTTAATAAAATGAATTTCTATATAGTTTATAAAAAAAACTATTTCTTCCTTACTAAAAAAATATTTTTGTAGTCTAGGGAAAAATAGTTTGTAAAATGGAGCATGGTATGTTTTCAGCAGCACCTGCACGCATAGCGGTTTCTCTCTGATTCTCTCTCTCTTGACTGATTTACTTTGGTTTCCTATTTATGCCTTTGGCCTAATAGTAATGACTTAGAACTCAAGACCTTCACAGCCATGCTTAGCTCACACATGCTCATGAGGTCTACCCACAAATTTGAATGTACAATAATTTGATCCATGTTTTGTGAGATCATTTTATGATCACTTGACCCACGTGCAGAGGTCACTGAAAATTCTGTACTAGGAAAATTCCTTTATTTGAACCATAAAGACAAAAAAACACAAAGAGATTAACAAGTCATGTTTGTTTTAAACTTCTAAATATGACTTTTTAAGCTTTTTAACAATTCTTTGTCGCATCGAATGGCAAGTTTGATAATTCCGCAGCAATTCTAAAACACAGAGATATAGTAAACATATCCATTATCTAAAAAATTAAATGAAGTGAGCCATTGGCATATTCACATCATGTTTAGTCGATTCTAACCATGTACTCAAGATGATTGATTCTGTAGCCTCTTGCTGATGTAACCTCCAGATGACACCTCTTCTGCACCCCATGCAACACATTTTATCTTTGCAAATATGCCTTCATCTGTTGGGAGTGTCATCTGAGGTCTAAGTAATTATTTTGCTGTTTTTGATTCTTTCAGAGATACACTAAAGTACTAAACATTACCAAAAGTCAAAACTCTTCAAACTCTCAAGAAACTGATTTTTGAGTACTTCATTTAATATCGAGTCCTTTAACATCTGTTCAAAATAAACCTTGAAATGTTGGACTGAGTGAAAACAAGTAGACAAATGGTCCGTGACCCCCATGAGAAAACTTCCCCAGTGCTCTTACTCTTTAATTTGAAATTTTGTCGGGTTTTGGTTTTCATGGAGCTATCATAAGCTTAAAGGCATTTCTTTGTAAAAATGAAAATATTAAATTAAATTAAAAGATATTGTACTCAATAAAACTCAATTTGGTTGACTCTCAGGTCTTATTCTTTGGAATATGACATCAGGTACTCCATTTCGCCCTGAGAAGCTACATGAATACTGCACCTATGTTGTATCTTATCCATCAATGCCTACCTAGAATAATCAAAGTTGTACAGTAACCAAAAAAAAAAAATGCTTTCAGGATATTTGTGCATTTTGTTTCGGTAAGTCATTGCGTTCTATTTTGAAAAGATAATTTGATAATATCTCTTTTTTAACAATTTATTTATTGTTATTGCAAAGTTGGATATTCAGAGAGGAGGAGAGATAGATAAGAAGATCTTCTGTCCGATGGTTTTCTCCCCAAGTGAGCGCAACAGCCGATGCTACACCGAACTGAAGCCAAGAGCCAGGAACTTCCTCCAGGGCTCCCACATGGCTGCAGGGTCCCAAGGCTTTGGGCAGGCCTCCACTGCTTTCCCAGGCCACAAGCAGGGAGCTGGATGGGAAGTGGGGCTGCTGGGATTTGAACTGGCACCCAAATGGGATCCTGATGCATTCAAGGTGAGGACTTTAGCCACTAGGCCACTGTGCCGGGCCCGAATTTGATAATCTCTTTAAAAAATATCATAACTGTTTGCAGTGTCATGTTAAAGAACTGTCAATATTATAAAGTAAATCAGAGCTAAAATTAACAAGAGCATCTGATGTTATATATAGGCAAATATGAAATGCAAAATAGATAGATCATATGACATCTATTATGATTCTACACATTTGTTATGGCAGTAGTTTATTAACAAAATATTTTCCTATAAATTAAGGTTTTTAAAAATAATACACATTTTACTTTCTGGGTCATAAACTGAATGGCAAAACATATTTTTTATTTTCTTAAGTGCTAAGAGATAAGGCAAAATCAGTTGAGGGAATAACAGAGTAAAATCCAAAACACAAACAGTCCTGGGATTTAAGATGCCAGCTGCACAGGTGGGCTGAAGACACAGAATCTGCTCTCACTTCCTCACTATCTTTAAAATATTCATAATGCAAATTACAGGCAGTTTAAGCATCAAGAGGTTCCAAGCACTTAGATAAATCTTAGACTGAATATAACAATATTTAGAATGCCTTTTGTTTTTAACATGGAGCTACTAATAATAAATAGTGTCTCAGATGTTCAGTTGTAGTAGAAATATTTCCCATGTGTTGAATCTAAAATGGTTTTCCTTCTTTGGGAGTTAGTAATTCAGGGACACAAAACATGTTTGTCTCCTTGCTCTGAAATGGGAGAACAGGACCATGATTAGAAGTTGCACTTATTGCATCTTTGAATGATTCAGGTAGTGACATTCAATGCAGCTGAGGGTACGTGATACAACGCTGTGATTAGGAACAAGAGCCAAAAAGAAGTAGTGGACACCCAGTATTCTCTCACACTCCAATCATTCAAAACTGCATTTCCTGTAAAGACTTGGTGGGAATCTGCAGAGTTAGAGGAATGACTAAGTCATGCTATATTCTGAAGACATACATTGCTTTCCCAAACCAGAACAAATAAAATGAACACACAAACACTGTGCCAATCTTGTTTGTATACATATGAAATAAGGTGAAAATAAAATTTAATGAAAGATTTCTTAAGATGAATTATTCTCCATCAATATCATCGCTCTTCTTGAGAATATTTCTATCTTTTTATTTCATGTAATATTTTGGAATGTCAAAGATAGGAATGTATAATAAAATCAGTCAGCAGAATATACAGTATATATAATTATATAGTATATGATGTAATAAGCATATTATAAAAAATAATAGATCTTTTACCCTTGGTGCTTTGGGTACCTCGTACATTACAGCTATGATTACAGCAACAGTTTTCATTTTCTTCATATCAAGAGTGTGTGTCATTTGTGCTACCCTTGCTTTCAGAGAAGGAACTTACATGTTTGATTTATTGCTTATTATAATTCCAGTTCTGTGCTACTGAAGTTCTGGCTTGCATAATCACTTCATCCTATCTAGTCTTCAGTTACAAAATTACAGAAAAGACAACAAAAAATGTTAGTGTATTCTATTCATTCAGTGTGACTTTTCTGTGTCCTTCCAACGCCTTTTAAAAAAACAATAAAAATGAAAAAAAAAGAATGTTTTCAAATCTGTATTAAATTGGGCTGTAAATATGACCATAAATCTCAGTGTACAAAAATGTCTGTAGAGGTAACAATCTAATGTCATTTTTGAATGTGTAGAATGTGTAGTGCAACCACAAATTAGCATTGTTTTTGTTTTTTTGGTGAGATATTAATTTGTCATCATTCAGTACAATTGTATTTTCAGCTAAATCTGACCAATACTGTTTTTTTTTTCTTTTAAATACATTTGCTATAAGGAATCATAAGAACTCACGCTGTGAATTCCTGCTGAGTTGGGTAACTAGGCCTCTGAGGTGCAGTTTCACTTAAAGCTGCTCTCCGTGGCATGATGATGCATTTACAAAGCAGCACAACAGCAGGAGCAGGCGGTAGCTGGGTGACCAGTCCTCATCAATGCTATCTGTTAATAGAGGCTCGATAATTTGACTATTATTGGTTCAAACAGGTCTGGACAGAAAAACGGAAACTAGTCTGAGCTTTCATTCAGGGTAAATGGAAAACAACAAAATAATCAACAAGTCATTAGGAAATGAAACTATAAGGCAGCCAAAGGTAATGCTTCTAGGAAAATGGAAAGAGAGGCACACTGAATGAATAGAATATGCAAAGCATCCTCTAACCTGAAGTCAAAACAAGTTGCATACAATTATGAATCTAACTGCTCTGCCTCTTGCGTGGTCAGTTAGGGGCAGAATAAATCCACCCTCCTCCCCATGTGAAAGCAACTATTATCGAAAGCAGGGCCAGATCAATTTCTTTCTCCCCTAGCTTTCTGCTCCTCTAGTTCTCTTACTCTTCTGTTGACCTTGCTCTTGCAGCAACTTTGTGGCCAATTCCCTTTATTGACCTTTCTCTCTGTTTTAAAGCAGAGCAGAGTTTATTTACCTTCAATCAGGAATATAGCTCTCTTCTGTTAACGCATGTGTCTTGGAAACAGCATCTGACATACTTGCTCTGTTCAGCTCACTTATTCTAAACAGCTTCCAGTGGTGGTTTTGTGTGGTGTTTTATGGGATACCAAGAAAGTTGAAGGTCTATACGTAGTAATTATTTGAAAGAAAGAATGCTGATGAAACTTGAATTAAAAATACTGAAGGCAGGCTGACTGCTGGTAGCCTGGCTAATTGACATATGGGGGGTACTAAGAAATAAAAGCAAATCAAACTATTTTCTTTTTTTCTTTATCAGTAGTTGAATATTCAGTGCCTTGTTCCATTAATCTGTTCCAATAAAGAGATCACAGCTTGAACAGCACCTGCAATTGGAATTGCTGACAAATTACCTCCATCATTCTCCTAATGGTTGCTTATAGGAGCACTCACATTAGACACTGGTGCCCTTGCACTCTATGTGTATTTAGTAATTGTCAAACTATGTCTCCCTTTCTCAAAATCCTTTTAAGAACACTTCCTTTTGTTTTTTTTTTTATTTTTCTAAGAAAGTGTCTGCTTCTATGCTATTAAATTGTGCACAAGTATTATCAAAGTATTTTTCTATCTAGAGTTCCATTGAGGCAAATCAAACTTGCCCACCCAGAGGGCATTTCCTTTTCGCTCACATTGGATGGACCTGTAAATGCTGCATGTACTTTAGCAGTATACTTCGGGCTGTTTTTTAAAAATGCAAAAACCCATTATATTGCTTTCCATTAATGATCAAAGAAAACATTAAATGATGAAACAGATATGGATGGGGAGGTACAGAACAAAATACTGGGAGTGATGGGGTGGCATTCTGGTGCTATGGTTTAAGGCATCACTCGCAACTGTGGAGTTCCATATTTGAGTGTTGAGTCTAGTCACAGCTACACTGCTGCTACTGCATTGTCCAAGAAATGTGTCTGGAAAGGTAACACAAGAAGGCACAGAATACAGGGGGCCCTGCCATCAATGAGGAACACTCAGATGTGATCCTTGGCTACTGGTGTGACAAACACAGCCCTGGCCACAGCAACCATTTGGTGAGGGAACCAGCGGATGAAAAAATCTCTTTCTCTCTCTTCTTTTCTCTACAGTTGCATCATTTAGAGTGTTAAGTAAGTAAGTAACAAGCAAATGAATGTTTAAAAATAAATGGCAATGTGAGTCTTTAGAATCTGGGTCATGACCACCTAATTCATCAGGAATTCAGAATCTCATATATCCTTACATGATACAGATGAGAATTCGTTTTGTGATATTTTGAGTCTTTTCACGAGTCAGAGATGAACACACATTGACCTGGTGTTTCATCACAAGCCACATTGTGCAAAAGACTGCTTTTTGTTTTTGTTTTCAAAAGGAAGATACTTTTCTACAAAAGAGGTCAGAGCGAAACCAAAGTCCTACCAATGGCCCTAAGATTTTCCAGCTAGGATAATATAATAGTAAATCAACTATTAATGATGACTCAGAAAATACGTTTAGACCCTCATAGCCAGTATTGAATTTTAAATATGACACTGGGGAATATCTATTAATTTGCTTAAGCAATTAGTAAACAACAAATTTTTAATGTATTCATATAAGCTTTTTATAATGATAAAAACAATTAGATTCTTAAAAATCTCCATAGTATATAAATGAACACAAATGCAATTCAATGGAAAAAAATATTAATCATCTAAACTGTCAAGCTAAAAATACATGAAATATATTAAAAAAAAAAAAACTATGTTTGTAGGAAGGCAGTGGTTTCTCTTCATTCCCTAAAATGTTTTTGCAAAGCTTTATAAGCAGAAACTCTGCCATTGAAACCAGTAACAAATTATTGCCTATTAAAATAGTAATTAAGACATCTGCCAATGTGTTAAACACAATTATCTTCCCTCTGTGAATTTTAGTGAAGCCCAAAAGATTTATCTGCCTTAAGTATATACTTGTTGGAGAATAATCTTTTCTCATAAACCTCTGTAAAAATGTGAAATTTTGTAAAATAGCAACAACTACTCTATTAAAAAGGATAGTTATTGTAAAAATCAAAATAATATCAGAAGATTTTCTTAGTAGATTCAGGAATAAATAAAAGAAATATACATTGAAAATTGACTTTTAATCTAACATAGTTATTTAAATAAGCACTTGAAAATTAATAGTAGATTCCAAATAATTTGTTGAACAGAAGAAAACCCTTGTCACTTGCATTCTGTAGTGTTTTCTCTATGTTGTAATAGAAAATGTCACCGTAAGTAGAATTCCATGTATAACACCAATATAGCATTTGTGTATCCCTAGATCCAAGAGAAAACAGTGTCCTGGTCATATCCTCAATGTGCAGAGCACTAGCTGTTGAATAATTGCTTGCTAAATAATGAATTATCCTGTGCATTACAGGATTCACCAGAGAAGTGAAATAGAAAAGCATAATTTCGGGACAAAAGGAGAAGCTTCTGAAGGCAGAGGCAGTTGTGGACTGGAGTGATCTAGGGACACCCAACCTGATTAGTTGTCAAAATCTACATCCTCAATAGAAATTTTGTATTTTGTCAAATTCTGTCAGTCATGTGATCTTTGTTATCAAGCTGCTGGTTTAAGGAAAGTTTGCTTAACATTTATTCACTTCTCAAGCTAAGTGAAATTGAGCGGAACTTGGTTTGTCTCATTAACCTGATATTAAGTCTAATCTCAGCAGCATTGTTGGTGGTCAATCTGAGTGGATTCTGCAATTATTCATTAATCAAAAATGTGTTGAAAATCCACTTTAAATCATTATGATTCAAATGATAGCCTTCTACCAGTTCGAAAATAAGAAGCAAATAAGACAATTTAGAAATCTAATATGTGGCCAGAGTTGAGGCATAGTAGGTCCAGACACAGCTTACGGAGCTAGCATTCCATACAGGTGCTTATTGGAGTGCCAGCTGTTCCATTTCCTAGTCAGCTTCCTGTTAATGCACAGAAGAAAGTAATGAAGGATGACTCAAGTGCTTGGACCCCAGGACCCAGATCAGAGACCCCAAAGAATATTCCCGGCACCAGGCTTTGACGTGACACCACCCCAGTCACTGCTATCATTGCGGGAGTGAACCAGCAGAAGAAAGATCTCTTTCTCTGTTAACTCTGCCTTTCAACTCAGCAAAATAAAAAAGGTTTTGGAAGAAAAAGATGAGGAAAACCATCACTAAAAATTCACACCACAAGCACATTCATAGTGGTGTACAAAATAATTGTGCCTTTTTTGGAACACAGGAAAATGTGGCTGCATGCATACAAATGTGGTAAAATTGGACACTGAATTTACAAATACCTCCAAAGGAAATACCTTGGACTATGTTGTTAGTCACATGAGGTAGGAATCGGGAGAGTAGATTTTATTCACCACCTAAACTATTTCATATTCAAACTGTTATATGACAGGTCACAATACACAACTGTCTAGCATTCTTACTTCATTTTAACTTAACCTTACCAAATCACAAATAACATCACTAATCAATACATTTATAAACCTTATTTACAATCCAAATCATGATAAGCTGATTTTTAAAACTTATCACATGTAAACAATCTGATTTCATTATGATAAATATCATGCTAAGTATTATAAAACTGAAAATGGGAGGTCTGTAATTCTTAGATGGCTCAATTCGAAATTAAGATTAAACAGAAATCTTCATCCTATCAATTCCTTAATTATGACTGATAGCAGGTTTATTTACTTATGAAAGGCTGGGTGACAGCAGGGAGGGAAGGCACAGAGAGATGGAACGGGAGTGTGGTATTCTATGCTCCAAGGGCCACACAAGTCAGAGCTGTGTCAGGCGGAAGCCAGGGTCAGGAATTGCATTCTAACACACCCTGAAGTAGCTGGGCCATTAGTAGCCGCCTTTCCAGGCACCTTTGTAGGACACGGAATTGGAGGCAGAGGCAATCTTGACTCTCAGCAGCACACAGATATGTAATGGCAGCATGCAAAACAGTAGCTCAACCTGCTGTGTCACAACACTGAACTCAGAAAAGCTCATTTTCAATAATTCATTGCTGAACCTCTGCCTGTGGCTATTTCACAATGATGATTAACAACAATATACCAGGTAAAATTATAAACCTTAAATATGAAAATGTATTAATGCATGAAAAATGTACAGCATCACATGGTGAGCTTTACTAATGCAGAATTAAGTCTGCTGTTAGGATAATTTTTAAACTCTAATCTGTAATTCTAGTGCTAGGTCAATACATTTTATATGAAATTCCGTCACTGAAAAAAAAATAAATGCCCAATCTTATTTTAGAATTATTTTTAAGCATTTTCAGAAACTATCTACATGCTAAGAAAGAAATAAAAGTCAACTGTAAAAAGATAACCATAATGTATTCATGTCCTTCAGCCCTCAGTAGATAAATCATTCTTATTCAAATGAAATCCTTGACTTACTTTTTTTTTTTTCTGCCTCTTTGTTCAAGAGATATGCTAAGGTTTTAAGAATTCTCCCAAAACACTGTCTCTTCATTCTTCCCCCTCTGAGGATGAAGAATGAAGCTGATGGGAAAGCTGCAGCCTAAAATGAAACCTCAAAGGATAATTTATTGAAAAATGATGCAGAGCATGGACTGTTTGGCAGAGAATTTTCACGTGTCTTGTTATTTCCATCCACAAACTCCTGTGAGATTTTTCTCTTTATCATACAAAATGTTCACTGTACTAACTAACTGTAAACTTAAGAATTGAAACACTTTGTAATTCTCTTATTACTGAAGAAATGTTATTTTCCTCTAAATTGGCTAACCAGTTATTACCCAGGGACCAGTTTGAGACATCAGAAAAAATTAAAATAGCTAGAACATACATAAAGTGTATGGTTAACACAAAATTCTGCGTGTCAAAATGGAGACGAATTTTATGAAATCCAGATATGTGCCTTACTATAATTATGCTACTTACATTTTAGAAACTGGTCAGATTTGAAGGTGAGGGAATTCTCATAGTTATCACAAATACCTTTATCCTCACTGGTCAACTTCATACAAATTTAAACAACAGTTCATATGAAGGAATAAGTGATATAAACCTCAGCCCTCACTACTTTAGCTTGATCTCAAGGCCATATCTGATACTCATCTTTCCCACCATCATTGTCCCTTGTAAATGTCCCTTGTGCTAATAAAGCAACCGTTGGTAACTTATCTGCTTGTGTAACATAACCCTTCATTTCTGAAAGTACAGTAACACAATAAAAACTTCATTTGACAAATAAGTTGTTTATATTATCGTAAACATAAGCAAAGCATTTTATTTAAAAATACATATTTGAGAAAAATTACCTATTTCAGATATCTTACCAGTGATAATTGTATCATTTTTTTTTTGATCAAAAATATCTGTATGAAACTACTTAGCAAGGGAGGTATACTTTGGCTTGTGGTTTTGGATATTTACCATCCAAGGTATGCAAGAGCCCAATTACTGTGGTGTGTAATGAGGAAGTTTACCAGGTGGAATGCTTACAGAAAGAGGACCACAGTATGAATCAGAGGTCAAGTGTACAGATATCGTGCTACACCTCCAAGTACACCTCTCTCTCTTATGAAGCCATTATCAAATCACCATGAAGATGCTATCTTAGTATTCAAGTCCAATTCAATACATTCCCAAAGACTCAGTGTTCAGACATCACAACATAGATCAAATTTCCTTTGCTTACTACCATTAATTTATGAGTTAGGAAGCCAAATAACAGCCGAAGCAAAGCAACACTTACTCTCCTTAAAAAGGCATAAAGTGTTATATTTGGTTTCTCAAGCCGAAATAGGGTGAATGAGAGAGAGAGAGACAGAGAGAGACAGAGAGGGGGTGGGGCCCAAATGTTTAATAAGGTAGGAGAGATTATCCAAAATGATAATCTCTGAGTAGCATGGGAAATTGGTGACATACCACGGATGTCAAAAAGCATGGCTATCCAGATAGTGGACTGTGTAGTGACTTAAGCAAATTTTAATAAGGCAATTTCTCCAGTTTATAGACTGATTAAACACACACACCAAACATGCCACATAAATCCGTATACCTTTCTTCCTAATTTTTTAAAACAAATTTGTTTTTTACTTGAAAGAGTTGAG
This sequence comes from Ochotona curzoniae, assembly GCF_017591425.1. Classification (NCBI taxonomy): domain Eukaryota; kingdom Metazoa; phylum Chordata; class Mammalia; order Lagomorpha; family Ochotonidae; genus Ochotona; species Ochotona curzoniae. The sequence goes on from NW_024466502.1 coordinate 16,692,500, forward strand.
GAGGAAGAGAGAGGGAGACTCAGAGAGGGAGACAGAAAGAGATCTTCCAGCCACTGGTTCACTCCTCAACTGTTTGTGACAGTTAGAACTGAGCTGCAGCTAGAAGCTAAGAGATTCTTTTGGGTGTCAGATTTGGGTGCTGGGGACCAAGACCTCGGGCCATCATCCACTGCTTTTATATGACATAAACAGAGAGCAGGATTGGAAACAGAGGAGCTGGATCACTATCTGGCTATTTAGCACCTATATGGGGTGTTGCCAATGCCGGTGGAGGATTAGCTTGCTAAGCCACTGGCCTGCCCTCCATTCTAATACTAAAGTCAGAAGAGTTGGGAGTTGCATAGGCAGAGTTACATGAACAAAGTACAAAGTAACAGATTATCACAGAATTGTAGGCTTCAAATAACAGAAATTTATTTCTCACAGTTCACAGAGCTGAATGTTTGAAAGCAAGAGAAGAATGTTCTCTTACTAAGCTCCTTTGGCTCTTCCATGCTCCTGAAGTTGCAAGGAATCCTCGCTATTCCTAATTTGAATGGGCTACCCTGCAGTTACTCCATCCATTTTTCCATGACTGTTTTCTCTGTGCAAAGCTCTGTGTGTACATGTCCCTTTTCTTAAAAGGACGTCAGTCGTAGTGGATTTAGGAGCCATGCTAAATCCGGAGGACCTTGTCTTACTTGACCATGTAAACAAACACCCTATTGCCAAGTCTTATTCACAAGCATTCAAGTAGACATCCATTTTGAAAGGAAATGATTTTCACAATGCATTTATACTATTTCTGAATAGAATATATGCATATATATGTAAACACGTAAGCAATTGAGAGCTACAATGAAAAAAATGTAATTACCAAAATATTTCCAGTATTCCCAAGAAAGTAAAATAGCTGGATCTTTGACAATCAGAACAAAATATAAGTATCTTTATAAACAATAATGTTTCTCTCAGGAATTTTTTTCTTTTCTTTTAATTGCTTCCATTATTACCTAGTTAACTTTGTATTAGGATATATTAAGTCCATAAAGCACATATTTAAGTGTATGAGAAAATATGTGATAAATGTTCACTGTGGAGCTGTTTTGATAAATCGTTTTCATTTAGTACACCAGCGAGTAACCAGAACAGAAAAACCTGATGAAAATTATTTGCTTTTAAGTGAAAAAGAAAAAAAAAACGATAAAGAGAAAGTTTTGTTAAATAAGTGGTGAATATTAATTATTTTTCTCTTCACTGTGCCTAAGGTTCATGCCTTACTTTTGGCTGCTGAGTTTTTTTCTCAGTTGCACCTGCTTCCTCTTCTTGCCCCTTCGCCTCGGTAACAATGATGTTCCTGGTAAAAACATCTCTCCTGACCCTCCTTCAATCACATCGCTCTCCTTCATTAAGTAGGACTTCTAAAACAGCATTTTTGTTATATTTCTTTACTTGTATTTTATATCTTGAATTTTTTCTGTTGTAAAGTTCACCCACCAGCATATCCACTACCTTAGAGTGTTATACAAGATGTGGAAATTGGAGAATAAATTAAATATAAGACCTTTAAAAATTGTTTTCATCTGCTTCAACACACAACCACTGAAAGACAAGTGCATGTTAATGTTTCTCGGGAAGGGTTTAATGTTAGAGAATGTAAATCTCTTTAATGAGCAAACAGTAAATTATAGTGGGCATATTAACTTCATGCATTATTAGTAATGCATAATAATATTTGAAAATCATATTTTCCTTCACCCTGAAATTATTTTTAATGTAATGACTTAAAAACTACTCAGAGCAAAATTTGTTGGAATATTTTGAGTTTACTGAAGATAAGCTATAATAGTCACATTAATATTAAATTTTAACATTTCTTATTCCAATGCACAATATACAGTATTAGGTATTAACTAACATTAGTATCTTAATGCTCACATTCATTTATAAAAGTTTTTAAATTAAAAATGCCTTTGTTTCCGTTTATTTGAAATACATACAAACACCACACACATAGATAGAGAAAAAGAAAGAAAGCCAATCTTTCATCTACTGGTTCACTCCCCTAAAGCCCGCAGTAGCTGAAGTTGTTCCAAATTATTCAACATTGTATCAATCTTATACTCTACTTGCATTTTTATTTAATTTTTACTTTTTCATGTCAAATAGAACCTCTTGTTTAATTTTTTAAACAAGTCTTTGCATTTTTATCCTCTTTCTACCTTTAGCATTACACTAAGTCTATTAGTAAATAGTATGTAATAAATGGTGTTGATATTTTCCCCTTATATAGAATGCTTAATTTTCCTTGGTTTTTTTTTTTTCCTTTGTTTTGTTTTGTTTTACTTATGGGAAACCCAATGCAATTTTGTAATTAAAAACCATATAATGACAAAAGAAACACTCAACATTGAAATTAAACCCAAGGTTAATGGTTAATCTTTTCAGAAATATTTTAGAAACTCAAATGATTGTTTAAGATGTACCACTATAGAGAACTAGAAATTATGTGTAAGGATTTATTTATTTATTGGGGTCAGTTCCATGGCTCAACAAACAAACGTTCCTCCTTCCATCTATTTCATTCAACATTCCTACCCAGTTCATTAAAAATAATTTTCTACACATTTTCAAATTGTTACAAAATTTACTAATCTTTAAAATCATGTTGCTAAAACCAAGTACATAATCCCCAGTTTGTTTCTTATTTTATCACTTAATAGTACCATCCTGAAACATTCTTTAAAGTTATATTCTTTGTTCTTTATGCCTAGTCCCATCGCCCTAACAAATAATTACACTCCAATGTTCATTTTTTATATTTTTTAAATTTCTTTATTTTTGTTTATAGATAGATTTACAGAAATGGAAAGGGAGATGGAGTCCTTCTGTCCTCTGGTTCACCCTAAAATGATACAGTAGCTGAAGGTAGGCCTGTCTGAAGCTAGAAACTTGGAGTTTACTCCAGGCAAACAACATGGATATAGTGGTCCAAGGACTTGGACCATCTTATGCTGCTTCCCCAAGCACAGTAGCAGGGAGCTGCATCAGGAGTGGAGGAACTGCAGTTGAAATAACCCCCATGTGGGAAGCTGGAACTGCAGAAGGAGGTTTAGTCCACTGTGTCATGTTTAATCCTTTGCTCCCATCAATGCTCATTTGTATGCAGTCTCTTTAGCAGATTTCTATTCCTCTGAAAGTTTCTCAAGGCCTGAATTCCACCATTTCTTATTTGCTTTCTTTGTCTTATACAACATTCCTCTGAAATAATTTCTTTTAATCCCATGGTTTTGCTTCCCTTGTACAGACCACTAATTATGTTGAGAGGGCTCAAAACAAGATAATTTATAATATCCCAAACCACATATTTCATTAGTTTTCCAACTTCTGCTTTCATCCTTGTTTACACTAAAAGGAGCATCTGATAATCAAGTATCTGAAAATCTCTAGGTGCACCCATTATTAGACTGCACAATATACAAAATCCATTTTTTACTTCTTTTCACATAATGGTCCTAAGAAGCTCACTTGTTCCTTGGAAACTGAAGACAAAAAAATTTCTCAATGTATCCACCCAGGTATTCTTACCCTCTATTTTAAGGCACTGAACTTTCTAAATTAGAAACTGTTAACACCAAAGGCTGATTTTTTGTACTTAAACAATGTTATAATATTTACTTTTACGTAGATATGCCCCTAACAATTTTTTCAAGTTTTGCTTGAAGATTATTTAATTAAGCTTTTTAAAAGATGATCCTTGAGTTGGATGTAAAGTTCTAGGTTGGTACTTATTAACTTCTGGACTTTTAAAGATAGACATTTTCTTCTGAATTCCAAAGTCCTGCTAAATATCACCTGTCATTCATATTTCAGTTTCAAAAAGGATAGAGTGGATTCTTTACAGTAATTTCGAATTATTTTAATAGTTTTTATTTTACCAGTATTTACATATACACTCTTCACATATACGCACATATTTTATACAAATTTTCATCACACCCTATATTCTCTTGTGTTTATGTCAATAAGATAAACTTCTCTCACATAGCTAATAACATATGAGTCCAATAAGATATTGAAATAATTCACAGTTGGGCAATTTCTGATGAATTATTAAGTCAAGGACTTTTACCTTTTTGTGTCACAATGAAGGTGGGTATGATTTCTCATTTTATCCAATGTCTGCTGAAGACTTATGCAAAAGTTCCCCGTCTTCACGTCTTTGAATCTACACATACCTCCAACAATGCCTGAGCCTAATATCTCCATTGTTTTGCCTTTTCTTCTCTCCTCTTTTGAGCTCTGTAATTTCTTGCTGCCTTGGTGACTTCCCAAAACAACTGAATTGATTTTGAAAAGCATCTTGTTTCAAATTTCTAGTGGAAGTGCTAGTCAGAAACAATCTATTCTGCCATTATTAGAAACAGCTTCTTGGCAATATGGTGTTACATCGAGAGAATGGGGTTTGACAGCTTGGGTTCCAGGGAGTGATTCCTGGATTTCTAATCTGGAAGCAGTAAGTATCATGTTGCATTTAAGTGAATAAGCATTGAAGCCAGATTGCCGTGGGACTGAATCATGAATCCCTTAAGTATGTGACCTTGGATACATTTCTTAATATATCTCTGTCAAGTGTCTTCGTCTTTAAAATGTGAGTATTAGTTCCTATCTATTGCTTCGCTATGAGTATTATTATGTTTACAGTCACCAACGTTCCTGGCACAAACAATTAGAAATGTTAAGATTATTTTTCCAAATTCCCAGGGATTTAAAAAAGGTCATGGGGGGTGGATATTAAGGTTTCTTGACACAAACACTACAATAAATGGACATTTTAGTTAAGTTTTATCTCGTCAATAATTAGTAAGCATAAACACTATTTTATACATTATGCAAAATAGTAAATGCATAAATGGTTTTCATTCTTGCTGGATCCTTTAGTTTCTTTCTGTTTCAGTGTAAAGTTAAAGAAAGGCTGATTGACACACAGAGCTGGGCTTTTAAGATGATGACCTGTCACTAAAATTGAATTAGAAATGAAAAGAAATCGAATGATCTTTCCTTGTTCCTTTGGCAAGTAAATTTCCATAACTGCCTACTCAGTCATGGACGATCTAAAGGAAAACTCCATTTATTATTCAAGTCAAAGGTCAGAGAACATTATACAGTAATATTTTTAAAGAAAGTAATTTACTTTAAATTCTTTCTGCATGGATATTCATATATATATCTATGCGTGTTTATATATATGTATGTATATGTATATATATGGATATCCATGCAGGAAGAGTTTGTGTATATATACACACATAATTTTTCTTGGATGTAAATGTTCTTTTTAAATGGAAAGTAAGGAAGTTTCCCGCTGTGATAAGTAGAGATATGTTGAAACACTTGATTATATGTATTTAAAAAAAATTTGTTTTAATATTTGAAAGGCAAAGTTTCATGGAGACAGAGAGGGACAGAGGGCCATTCCTGTGCTCTTACCCAGGAGATTCTTCAAGGTCTCCAACTTTGGTGTTGGGGCACAAAGACTTTATCCTCCTCAGCCTTCCCAGGCCATCAGAAGGAAGTTGGATCAGAAGTGGAGCCACTGGAACTCCAAGCAGCATCCATTTGGGATGCTGACACTGAAGGCAGAGGCTTAGCCTGCTATGTCATGGTACCGGCACTGACTATACATATTTTTATTTGGATTCCTAGTGAATATATCTGTAGAATTATTAAATTCTAGATAATTTTGACATGAAAAAAGGTCTTATATTTGGATTTATTTTACAATAAGGTTTTTAGGCTTTGAAGAAACTCATGTAAATTGTGTACGCAGATTTTGGATGAACGAAGTAACTTTATAAGCTTATATTAATTATCCCACATTTAAATGTATATGACGTATGTCTGATTCCTGCATTTAGGGTCATAAAATGCCTATTTACGTTATGCATATCTTCAGGATATTACAACATATAATTGAAACCATAATAGTGGATTTAAAAATGATTAAGAAATAATTTAGAATAAATTTAAACTAATAAAACAAATAATTTAGATGACAAAAGTATACATAGAGAATATGTCCCTCAACGGTAACACAAAAGTAGAAGACACATAATGGGGTCCTTGAATTTAAAGTTTGCTGTAAAGCTTCAGATATTTAAAAGTAGAGTGAGGGTCCAAACCATGGTTGGAGTATGTTAAGCCTCTGAATGTGGTGATGGCATCCAATTTGGGTTCCTGTGATACCACTTCTGATGCAGTTCCTGGCTAATGTACATGAGTAAGTGGTAAAAAATGGCTCAAGACTTTGGGCTCCTGCACCTATGTGGTAGAACCAGAAGTTCTAGGCTCCTTTCTTCAGAAGGTGCCAGCTCTGGACATGTAACCGTTTGAATAGTGAACTAGCATGTGGAAGATTTTCGCTTTCTCTCTGTCTCTCCTCTCTCTTCAACTCTGTCTTTCAAATAAAAATAAATAAATCTTTTTTAAATCAGCAGAGTAAATTCCATAACAACCACTCACATGCTAATCCTTAGTTTAAGTAATATACAAATGTGTAAACTTCCTTGTGTTTTTCAAATAAATCTCATTCACAGTTTATACAGCCTGACAGTATTGAAACTAGTTAACAAAAAAAAAAAACTTACATTTTTCCTTTGTATGTATAACTTATGTGTTGCAAAGAAATTTACTTTCACCATATGCACATACCATAATTCTTATTTCCCTATTGATTCAGTGTTTTATTCTAACTTGTGCTCCTATAATACCAAGATGAATACTCATTCTTAATATCCTTGCGTATATGTAGGAAAATCTGTTGGATATTATTGATTAGCAGATTCTTCTATAAGGAGAAATTTCCATATTAGTGTTTCCCATAATGGCAGAGATCAGCTGAAAGTTGGAATATTGAGCCCTGAAGCAACAGCTCCTATGGCTAATGAATGACTCTTTAGCTGGATTTAATTGGAAAAATATATACTTGGAATTAAATAGTCACATATGTTTCACAGTTATGATGTTTGGAGATGTATCAAGAAGTATTATGCCAAAGAAGTGCTATAATTCTGTTATTATAGATTATAATACTATTGGAACATATATGCTATAGGTTGTGCTGTTATTTAAAAAAAATGCCAGGTGGACATTTATTTCCCCACAATTTGGAGGTAGGGGGCTATTAGAGATCATGGTATCAATATACTTGATCTGGTAAGGGCTCTGGAGGGTTGTATATAACTCATGCCTTGTGTCCCATACGTGGCAGAAAGAAGGTGGGCTAGCTTTCAATTTCTCCTTGCAAGGGCAGCAGTACCCTTCACAAGGGCTCTATCCTCATGCCTTAAATTCTTTGCAGGGGCCATTACCTGCAAATGCCACCACCTCCAAATGAATTGGATTTTAACGCAGAGATATCAGAGTGAAAACACAGATAATTCATTCCAAACAGTAAGAATGGCTAGTTTTCCTATTTCACAGTTTCCAACATTCTCTCCAGCACATATACATTGATTCCCTGCCTTTCCCAGTTCTTGGTATCATCAATCGCAACAATGAAGTGGAAAGTGTTTATCTTTCAATTTTTTTCATGAAGTATTGCTGGTAACTCTCTCTTATCACCGATAAGATTAAATAGTCTCTCTCATGATTACTAGTTACTTATTTTTCTCTTCTATAAATTTAATAACCACATTCCTTTCTGAACCCAGGCTTGCTTACAAGTAAACACCTCCATATTGTTGATTAACAATTATTTTGACTGATAGTTTAGAATCCTGGAATATGTCTTTTCAAGTTATTTTATGAATTCCCTCAGTGTCATTGTGTTTTGTCTTCGAAGCATCTTTGCATTATTGAAATCCAGTTCTGTCTATATAAGGCAAACAGGAGGCAACCCATAAGTAATAACTCAGAAAGTACCAATAAATGAGACAGCCAATCAATTATCTTGAGATAAATTCATTTTGAGCCATTGGTCTAATTCCAGAATTTTCCACTGGAATCAAGCTAAATCTATTTCTTCTTATGTTTTATCTGAAATCACAGACTTGCTTTCCTTGTGTCTATGACTTGCTTTCTTTATTATTTTAGCAATTTTTTCTTTACCTTTATCTTAAAAATCATTTCCACAGGAATCTGCTTCACAAGCTACTTGAAGAACCTTACTAAGAAACAAGTTTAATACTCTGTCCTTTCAAGAACTTCTGCTTGGCTAGTTTCTAACAGACAAACGGAAGCAACCTATTGACACCCACGGATTTAGAGTTCTGAAGGATAGACACAGTCGATGAATTTAGAGTAAGTTGAGGAGCAGCACACTGGCATTGAAAGCTAATGTTCCGTTAGCAGTCAAGCATCCCATAAGGCAGCTGTAGGAGACACAGCTCCACTTCAGATCCAGCTTGGTAATAAAGGTCTGGGAAAGCAGCACATTGTGGCAGAAGTGCTCCAGGCAGTGCACTCACAAAGGAGACTGTTGCCAGCCATATCTGTATATACTGGTTACATGCCGTACCCAAAATGGCGCCGGCCAGAGAGGCTAGATCTTGGTGCCTGGTGGATAGTCACGTAGCTTTGGCAGTACCACGCATGTGCCTAACGCATGCGCAGTGAGCTGCGGCGCGGCAGGCACGTAAACACTGGGACTGACGAATCCAGTCGCCCAGAACCCTGCGTAATCATGACGCCGACCTATCATCGGCGGAGGCGGGGCCAGACAGCACATAAGAGTAGAAGCCTGCCGGGATTCACGCTTCCTTCCTCATGTTAGTGTGCACAATAAATTTTACCGCAGGAGACTTCACACGCGTCTGCGTCTTATTGCTGGGCGGTAAGACACGTGGGCGCGACAACTGGTGCCGAGAACCCGGGACCTGGAGGGAGCCTCCCGTTCAAAACGGGATGGAGTCAGAACTGCGGCCATAAAACAGGTAAGGAGCTCTGAGAGGGAGAACTTTCGGGTGACTAGGAGCATAAATCGGAGGTATATGAGCCGCCGCTTCTGGTTATAGACATGGGCGCACAGGTCTCTCTGGTGAAATTTTTGCAGATGGTTTATGCCCCGCATAAGGGAGCGGTCAGAGAGAGTGACGAAGCCCTTCAGTCTGCCCAGGATAGTCTCTCAGAAACAGAGCGGGAGAGGAGAACCGGTTTGAAGCAAAAAATAAAGGTGAAATTGAAAGCAGTATCTTCCTCATCAAGTTCGGAGACTTCCGACGCTGAGGAAGGGTATAAGTGGGATAGGCGCTTAGAACGTAAACCTGCAGGAAATAGACAAGGATTAGAAAAGGAGAAGAAAGATAATGACGGTGCTACTGCGCCGGCCACGCGTGGCCCATGGCCTCAGGACTCTGGAGCCATTTCATCAATGGCTCCTCCTCCTGTGACGCCATCTGCCCCGCCCATGAGTTATGGCGCCGGCTCCTCCTTCATCGATGCAGCCGCGCGCCGGGAACTTCAAGATATGTTCCCCGTCTTAGAAGAAGAAAGGGAAAGAGTTTACAGACAGGTAGATGCAGCATTAGTGCGAGAATTGGCCATGTCTGTAAAGCAATACGGTCTTCACGCCAATTATACTTTGTCCCTGTTAGAACGTATGGGAGGAATGAATATGACTCCCTCTGATTGGCAATTTGTGGTGAAGGCTGTTCTCCCTAACATCGGATCATATCTAAATTGGAAGAGCCTATGGCAAGAGCTTTTGGCTGAGACCGCCCGCGCAAATCAGCAGCGTGGCGGTGATGCTTTGACCTGGACTTATAATATGCTTTCCGGACAAGGCCAATACTCTGATGATCAAAATAGATATCCATGGCCAGTGTATACCCAGATCTCTACTGCAGCTATAAAGGCTTGGAAGGCCCTTTCACTTAAAGGGCAAGAGAAACTGGGTATTACACAGGTTAAGCAGGAGCCAGATGAGCCCTTTGCTGATTTTGTGGCACGCGTAATGCAGGCCGTGGAAAGGACCTTTGGAGAGGGAGATCAGAACACTAAAATGGAAGAGCAGATAATTTGGGAGCAGTGTAATGCAGAATGTAGAGCCCTACTCAAGGATCGTAAGTCCAAGGGAATTTCAGATTGGCTAAAGGTTTGTAGGGATACAGGAGGCCCCTTAACAGCTCATGGACTAGCAGCCGCCATTGTGAGGTCTAATCATAGGGAGAGAACATCACCTGTGTGCTTTCAGTGTGGTAAACCAGGACATATGAAAAGGGAATGCCGTGCAGGGCCCGTTACTTTGGAAGTCTATTCAATGGTATCCATCTGCGATCGCGTCAATAGTGTTTAAAGGATTAAAATTAGCCTTAATTCATTTTGGGCGTCATCCGGACCGCATAATAGTTCCCTATACTGTTCAGCAATTACAAGTGCTGAGTGGGTGTAGCAATGAGTGGTCCATCTTAATGTTTATCTATCAGGGAATTTTTGATAATCATTTTCCAAGGCATCCATTACTACAATTTTTACAGCGACATCCTGTGGTTTTTCCGATAAGAACCAGTGCCTGTCCTCTCCCTGGTGCTCTTACAATTTTTACTGACGGTTCCTCGACAGGAGCCGGAGCCTTAGTTGCCGGAGATACTGTGATAAAAAAGACCTTTGCGACGGTTTCTCCTCAGAGGGTAGAATGCCATATGGTGCTTTTTGCCTTACAAACCTTTCTAGAACCTTTGAATATTGTTTCTGATTCTCAATATGTAGTTAATGCAGTGAATGTTTTGGAGGCCGCTGGCTCTATTTCAGGGTCCGGCCCGGTGGCGGATCTCTTTAAACAAATTCAACAGGCCATCTGGCATAGAAGCCACCCCTTTTATATAACCCATATCCGAGCTCATTCAGGTTTACCAGGGCCATTAGCTCGAGGGAATGCTCTTGCCGATGCCGCCACCAGAACCCAAATCATGATTATGATGGTGTCTCCACCATCCTCAGGGGAGAAAGCCCGCCAGTTTCATTCACAATTTCATGTTTCAGCCCAGACCCTCAGACTCCGATTTGGGATCACTAGAAAGGAAGCGCGCCAGATAGTTCTTGATTGCCCTGCCTGCTGCGAATTTAGACCTGCTTCACATGAGGGGGTCAATCCCAGGGGATTGAGACCCAATCAATTGTGGCAGATGGATGTGACGCACGTCCCATCCTTTGGGAGGAACCAATTTGTTCATGTATCCGTGGACTTTTTCTGGTGTGCTCTTTGCATCAGTTCTAACTGGGGAGAAGGCCATCCATGTAATCCAACATTGCTTAGAAGCATGGGCCGCATGGGGTAAACCTGAGTGTATTAAGACTGATAATGGCCCCGCCTATACTTCAGCCAAATTTCGTGATTTTTGCATGAAGATGGGCGTTAAATTAGTGACTGGCATCCCTTATAATCCACAAGGTCAGGGGATAATCGAACGTGCTCATCGCTCTATTAAGGAATTGTTGCAAAAGCAAAAAACCACCTGGGAATCGCTTGGCCTCGCCAGTCAGAGCCCTCGGGCCACTCTAGCCCTGGCTCTCTTCACCATCAATTTTTTACAGCTGGATGAGAAAGGCCTCAGTGCTGCAGATCGTCATTCCCTCAAGACGGCGCAAGAGCAATCTTGGGTCAAGTGGAAGGATGTTCTGGAGTCCAAATGGAAGGGCCCAGACCCAGTTATTAGGCAGGCTCGAGGAGCCATTTGTGTGTTTCCACAGGACGCCCCAGTTCCGGTTTGGGTTCCAGCTCGATTGACTCGTTCCTGTCCATCACCGCCTTCTGATGTTTCTGCAACTGCTGGAGCGCTTGCGCGAGGATCTGACTTGGGGAAGATTCATGCAACCCCGCAATCAGAAACTCCTCCTACAATCCCACAGGACAATGGTGCCCCGCCCAGTGCAAACATGGCTGATGGTGCAACTAATGGTCTGTATGGCGCTTGTGAGGATCGTGATTGCTGAGCCACGATGAGGAGTTTTGAGTGTTTTTCCATGACCCTTACCGGTCGCCCACTCAGCCCGAGTGTTTCCTCGATTTTTTCTTCTTTGGATTTGCCTTTTCTCCCTTATGATGATATTAAGGAGAATATGAGTAATTTTTTATTCTCCCTACAGGACACGCTTTGTTTTCAAGCGTCTCCTGAGAATTTTAGTGTCAAGGTTTATGTGTTACTTCTATTCCTTTTCAAAATGTTTCAATGACTGCTAATCTTTCTTGCCAGCTTTCTTCCTATCTTTTAGGAAATTGGACGAGAGAATTTGATATTTTACAGTCGGAGTTGAGAATTGCCATTGTCCAGATTAATTCTACACGGGTGGATCCTGTTGTTGCTGAAACCCTGGCCACTTGGATTTGGAACATCACTTCCCATATTAAGGAATGGGTGGGAATGGTTGTGCTAATTCTGCTCTTATGTGCAGGCTGTGCCTTATGCCTTTTTTGCCTGTGTCGTTTGAGACACCGCGCTCAGCGAGATTGTGTGACAATACATCAAGCCCTACTAGCCATGCAGTATGGTGACTCCCCCATGGTATGGTTGAGCATGCTTCAACAGGCTTAGTTAAGAGCATGGACATCATGGCTCCTGCACCTCAGGTCATTATGGCATTGCACTGAGTTCGAGCATGATGCATAATGCACCTGACTAGCCCTTGCACCTCGCAGGTCTTATCCATTGCACGCGAGAGGGTAGTCAATCTTATAACTAACTTGTCGAGACATTGCTCTTTACAACCACCGCGGTTGTAGCCCATGACGGGTAAGATAGACCCAGACAATTATCGGTCTAAGACAGGGACTACGTCAAGCCACGCAGCCTCCCTATGACGGATCGTGCGCCTTGAGTCTACAACCTAAGACAGGCCCATACCAGTTTATTTTTCTATTGTATAAGAAGGAGGGAGATGTTGCCAGCCATATCTGTATATACTGGTTACATGCCGTACCCAAAATGGCGCCGGCCAGAGAGGCTAGATCTTGGTGCCTGGTGGATAGTCACGTAGCTTTGGCAGTACCACGCATGCGCCTAACGCATGCGCAGTGAGCTGCGGCGCGGCAGGCACGTAAACACTGGGACTGACGAATCCAGTCGCCCAGAACCCTGCGTAATCATGACGCCGACCTATCATCGGCGGAGGCGGGGCCAGACAGCACATAAGAGTAGAAGCCTGCCGGGATTCACGCTTCCTTCCTCATGTTAGTGTGCACAATAAATTTTACCGCAGGAGACTTCACACGCGTCTGCGTCTTATTGCTGGGCGGTAAGACACGTGGGCGCGACAGAGACCAAGAAGAAACTCTTAGCTTCAAGATTTGGATCAGCCAAGCGCTGGCCTTTGTGGCCATTTGGGAACTGAACTAAATCATCAGATGGAAGACTTTATCTCTTTTCTTACTATGAAATAAAAATAAAAACAAATCTTAAAAAAAAAACTAGTACTAGGTAGGAAGTAAACTTCATTATTCACTGGATTTTGTAATACCATGCTCATCACATATGATTTGGATGAAAAAAATGTTTACTATTATTTCTGTGAAATAATTTGTCACCCAATTTGAATGTGGCAAATCTTCCTGTAGAGAAATAATTATTTCATTTGAAAGGGTTTTTGTTTGTTTGTTTGTTTTTACAGAGAGAGAAGAATAGACAGAGGCAAGTCTTGCATCCACTAATTCACATCTGAAATCGTTACAGTTGCAAAGTGGAACTGGTCCAAAATCAGGAACATGAGGCTTCTTCCTGGTCTTCCACCTGGGTTCAGGGTGCCAAGGACTTCAAGCATCCTTTGCTGCTTTCCCAGGCCATTTTCCATGCAAGGAGCTCGATCAGGAGTGGAGCATCTAAGACATCACACAGTGTCTGCACTGTGAGGTGGTAGTGACTGGAGGATTAGTTTGTGACTCTACCACAAAGAATCTTGAAGATCTTAATTCTATTTATTAATTTTTGTTTATTTCAGAAAGGCTTCCACATTCTAAAATAAGAATAACTTCTATATTTTTTTTCAGATTTTATGCTCTGAGAAGTGAAGAAAATTTGATGACAATTTCTAAAATTTTGCTTGTAATTTTCTTCTGATATTTCAGCACACCTTAAGTGGAAAATCAGGTAGAATTTTTCTATTTCTAATTGGATTATTATCTTTCTCAATTTTTTATTATTAACTGTACCTCAAATTCATTCCCAGATCATCCTTTAATATTGCTTGATAATCTCACTCTGCATCTAATTTCCACCTATTTATTAAAATCACTTCCACATACAAATTTATCTATATATGCAAATAAAGTATCAGCTATTTATTTTTTGATTTACTGATTTGGGGCAGATTTTATTAAATATTCTGCTTCTAATTTCCCCCAAATTTTATGCGTACTCATAGGTTATATACACATACATATGTGAAAGACGGGAAAAGGAATATTTAATAAAGTCTGTGAATAATTCTGGGTGGATTTGGTGGTTTACTCTCCAAATGACCACAAGAATCAGGGATGGAACAGGCCCAAGTCAAGGGGCAGAGGCTTCATCTGATCCCCAGATGAGGACTGAGCCATGTCCCCCTGCTTTCCCCGGGCTGTTAGCAGGGAACTGGCTCAGAAGTGGAGCAACTGGCAATAAAAGCAGTACCCAAGTGGGAGGCTTTCACTACAGGGGGTGCCTGATCCTCTACCACACAATTCCAGTCACAGTTTATCTCTTGCTTGTATTTTATTCTTTTGACTTCTAATTTCATATTTTAATTGTGGCAATATTGTTTAAATCCCTTATGAAAAGTCTTATTCTTAGTTAAGTGAGCTGTAGTGAACAGTAGAACCAGGATTCAAAATCAGGCACTTGGATGTGTTATGTAGGGATCATCAACTGCATTTGAATTGCTATGGTTATTTACCTGACACATCTAATTATTTAAATGCAAATATAGTCTTAGTTAATATTATAATCTGAATAAAAATTCAATAGTAGTGTTAAGATTTCTGGATGTGCAAGGTTTTCCAAATTGAACTCTTTGATACTGTCCCAATAGTTTAATGTTAATGTTTGCTTGTTTCGTGCATTTGTCATGAAATGTAATAGTCTCCCTGTTAAACTCTTCACATAGAGACAACAGTCTACATTTAGAATGCTGTGATTAGAAGACATCACCCAAAGTCCCAGAACCAGTTAGAGCAAGAACAGTGAGTGAACTGAGTGAAGTAAATTCGTTGGTAATAATAAAGTTCCTTCCTATTGCATTTCTTTTAAAAATCACATTTATTACTGGATATCAAGATAAAACTGACAACTATAATAAAGAGTTAATGAAAGAGATGTACTGAGAGTGCCATATTATATCTCTGTCTCTATACCTAATTCAATTCTAGAAATCAAATTGGATGCTTTACCCTCGCTTTCCCTAGAGGAGGAAACTGCATGTAAATTCAGATACTTAAGTCATAATACTGTTATAGTAGTCTGAAGTTAAACAAGAACTTTGATTTCAATTATTTCATTTAATAGATTCTCTGCTTAACATTATGCTATAGGTAAAGGCATTGCCATTAGTAGTTGTGCAAATGAGATATAGGAACCTTAGGAAGATGGGTAGGATCCTCTGAGGTCCTGAGTTCACTCTGAAAGTGGTCCTGGTGGTAGCAACTGCATCTATTATGGAACAACACACCACTTGACTGTGTGGTGTTTGCAGGTAGGTTCTCCAAGGGTTTAATAAGCAGATCACAAAAATGTGACTCTCTGGAGAAGAGTGTTTGGTGCTCTAGTATGATTCTGAAAGTAATTAATAAAGTAAATGTACTGTTACTTGATCAATGTGGATTTAGTAAGCAAATTTAAGAGATGAGAAACCATGCACAATGAAAGCTAAATATATCAATGATACCCTGCATTTTTTTGAAAGACTTAACCTCTGTTTTATAAGAGATTAAATGTTTTTCATTAAAAATATTTGACATTGTGGTTCTTTTAGATGCAGGAAAAATAGAAACCAATTTTCTGCTTACTTTTTTCCTAAATTTCATCCTTATTTTGTATTTTTTTAAAAAAGAAATTGGATGATAACTACAACTGAAAGAACTGAAATTTTAATGTAAGGATCTTTTTAATTGACACTTTTTCATTTTGTTAATATTTTTACTTATTTGAAAAAGTGGTTCAAGGTATGAGATATTGTTTTGTTTTTAATCTTTAAAGAAACAAAATAACATGTCTCCCAGAGGAAGAAAGTGCCTCGGAAAAGTTGATTTGATTTAAAAATATCCATTTTGAAGACCTAGAATATGCCACCGCAGCTCACGTTTTTTTTAAAATTAGAAATCCAGTCCATTTTTATTCATTAAAATAACCATTTAAAGATAAATTTTATAGAGGAGAGTTTTTTGGGTCATTAGTAGCAAAATTGGAAACGCAGCTCACATTTTAAAGTAAACAATAGTAACAAGTTCTTTCTTCCACTGCCTTTCCTCTATTCATAAGTCTCGATCCTATAGCTAGTCATGCACGTCTTCCATACCTGAAGCTCTTTTCCATTGGGAGAGCCTAGGCAAATATAACAATAAGGTGAGCATTGTGACAATTGGGTACTTATTTTCGTATGTCACTCTATAGTAAGATATGGGTTAATTTTTTTATATAAAAAATGTTTTAAACATCGAATCTCAACTGATAAATTAACTATATTGATGAATCAACTATAGAAAGCTACAAAAGCTTTATCTTGCAAAGTTTCATGAGAATATTGATGAATAACATTAAAAATATGATAATATAACCTTTATGATCAGGCAAATTAAAATTAAAAAAAATATATACAGGCACTGGCAAACCTGTATGTAGCATAAATTATAAAAGCATACAGGGCCTGGCGCAATAGCATAGTGACTAAAGTCCTCACCTTGAATGCATCAGAATCCCATATGGGCGCCAGTTCTAATCGCTGAAGCCCCACTTCCCATTCAGCTCCCTGATAGTGGCATTGGAAAGCAGTCAAGGACGGCCCAAAGCCTTGAGACGATACACCCACATAGGAGACCTGGAAGACGTTCAGGGTTCCTGAATCTGTATTGGCTCAGCTCCAGTTGTTGTGGCTGCTTGCGGAGTGAACCACTGGATACAAGATCTTCCTCTCTCTTTCTTTCTCTCTGTATATCTGCGTTTCCAATAAAAATAACTACATCTTTAAAAAATACATATTATGCATGTGCATGAGCACATGCATGGAAACATTTTGTCTTATTTTTTCTTTATTTCATTCTCTAAACATTTGATTTTGTATTTTTAGTTTTGATGACTTTAACATAGTTGATCATGGTGGGAAGAGTCAAGGATTATGAGAAAATTGATGAGACCATTATTTCCAAATTTTCTTTTTCTTTCCCTTAAATCTAGGGAAGGAGGGAGGTAAGGAAAGAAGTCGCATCTAGCCTCCCAACTGCCTCAGTACCTGCGGATGGGAAATGTTCACCCAATGTAATAGTTTTGTACTTTAAAAAAATATTTTTTATTGTAAAGTCAGATACACAAAGGAGGAGAGACAGAGAGGAAGATCTTCTGTCCGTTGACTAATTCCATAAGTGGCTGCAATGGCTGGGGCTGATCCAGGAACTGAAACCAGGAGTCCTGAGCCCATTCTAGGTCTCCCACACTGGTGCAGGTTCCCAAGGCTTTGGACTGTCCTCCACTCCTCAACATATGGAATCCAGACATGTGCAAAATGAGGACTTTAGCCACTAAGCTACTGCACAGGGTCCACTTTATTTACTTTTAAAAGCAAAATTTTAATGAAAATCACAAATTATAAGTCTGCATGTAGGAAGAAAATCACCCAATATATGATCCACTGATTTCAGTGGAGAAATCTAAATGTTTGTGTTTACAAAGTCATGAACATGAATATTCATAGCAACATTATTTATGATAGCCTGAGCTGGAAATCACCCAAATGCTAACTACAGATGAATGAATAAAAAATCCTATTGCTACAGTACTGAGGATCTGCACAACGGAATACTACTTAACAGTGGTGTGAATGAACTACTGATCTCGGGAACAACACGATAAATTTCAAGATAATAAAGATGATTGGACAAATGAAAATATAACCAGTGTGTCATATTTCTAAGCATATAAAAGTCTAGAAATAGCTGTTAGTAGTGATAGGATAGGAAAGATGCAGCATGACAGAGAGTATTCTAAGGGAGAGATTCCAAAGTGTCACAAAATAATGACGCACTATGATGATGGGTGTATCTTTGAATACCTATAGAACAAAGCCACAGAACCACATTCTTCCAACGATTTCTCAAAATTATTTCAAGAGTGCTTATCCAGAAAGCCTTGTGAATTCCCTATAAAAATGTTTCTGTATACATTTAGAGATATTTCGTATGTGTTAAGAGAATAAACCAGAGGGCTGGCGCCTTGGTGAAGTAGGCTGTTTTACCTGTGGTGTGGGCATCCCATGTGAGTACTGGTTTCATTCCCAATTTCTAAACTTCCCATTCAGGTCTCATCTTCACAGCTCCAGTGATTTAAACTATTTGGGAAGTGAATAAGCAGATGGAAGATCACCCTCTCTCTGCCTCTCCTTCGCCCTGTAAATCTGCCTTTCCAATAAACACAAATAAATCTTAAAAAAAAAAAATCAATGATCTTTCAAGATTTTTTGACATGGAGAGAAAGGAAGAGAGAGCAAGCCAAATCATGATCATACAGCATAAACCTGACAATGTGGCACTGCACAAATTTGACCTTGTTTCATGAAACAAGCAACAGGAACTTTATGGTGGAGATGGACTGTGGGGCAGTGCTAAAGCTCTGCCCAAATTTCTCAAAACATTCTCTTAAAGAGCAAATATAATTACATCTGCCTTTCTTGAAAACTGATCTTATCTTTTGCAGTGACTGCCACTATGGCCTTGCTGGACGACTTGGAACTCTTGGTAGAAGCTGCTTTAGTTGTGCTTTGCCTTTAACATCATACTTGCTACATCACCTGTTAGAATTCTTTGAAGAAATTTCTCAGGGTCAAGAGATCTCTTGTTTACATTTCCATATGAATTCTTAACAATTAGCCCAAAGCACACTCTCCATTTCCTGTCCAAAAATGAAGGCTTTGCTGAGAAGTCCCAGTGAGCTGTTTTTTCTCTGGGGTTGTGGAGGGATTCTTCGTCTTCCATAAAAAGTGAGCCTGCAAGTTTAGGCAGAGCATGTATCCTCATGTGGCACAGCAGTGACTTCCTTTCCACATGGGCTTCTGCAATGGGATTTACATGTTTCCAACTCAGAGATGAAGTAAACCCCAGCCCTATTTGAATCTCACACCCCTGTGTGGCTACTATGACCACTAGAATTTCATGGGAGGAAAAGCTGGGGTTTCTAAATCAAATGTTAAAAAAAAAATCATAGTGTCCAAGTTTTGGGTTCATAGAGAAAGCACAGCAGCATCTAAGAAATCATAAAACCATCATGCTGGTGAAATGTCAAGGCAGTTACATGGAGAGGCCATATCTGGGGAAAGAGGGGATTGTGAGAGAGATCTGATGAGCTATCAGTTATTCCTGTCATCCCAGTGGAAACAAGAACATCTGAGTAAAGAAATCATCATGAAAATTTAACCCCTGTGCTGATGATGTGGCTAAGCATGCTAATAGTCCACTTTCATATGGTGTCAGTTCATGTGCTGTCTGCTCCACTTCCCATCCAGCTACATGCTTGTAGCTTGGGCAAGCAATGGAGGATGGCTCAAGCTTTGGGACCCTGCACCCACATAGGAGTCTTAGAAGAAGCTCCTGGCTTCAGATCTGGCCCTTATAGACACTTGGGGAAGGAAGCAGTGGATGAGAGCTCTTTTTCTCTATATCTCCTTATCTCTGTAAATCTGACTTTCCAGTGACAATAAATAAATCTTAAAATAAAAAAAAAGAGAGATCAAGTATAGCAACTTTGAAGTAGTGTCTCATCCACTGGGATATACTAAAAAAAAAAAAAAAAAAAAAAAAAAAAGAAAAGAAAAAAAGGAGTAAAGCTTGATGAGTAGTAGCTTTGCTCTCAACTTGCCATCCTGAGCAAACCAAAGAGAAGAGACATCACAAGTTTAAAACACAGCTTTAAATTGTTTTAGTTGTCAATAGTAATTCATTGAATGTTTGGAAGTTATAAATTCTAGGTGCAACTTTTTTGAAGTTAGAAATTCAATGTATATTTAGATATTATAAAGTTTTTTAGAGTAAAGCATGTCAATTGTAAATCAATTTGGCTGCAATCCCTCACTAGTAAGAGATCCGTAATGTCAAGGAAAATGACTGGATCGCTATAATGACTTCAGTTCTTTGGAAGCTAAGGCAACAACATGAGCTTTCTCTTTTCTGAGCATCACTAAGTACAGCTTGCTTAAGTACAACATAATTTATGTTGGCAGTGAATTTTTGGATCCTGACATGACAGGGGAGAATATGCTGTTTTAAATCTACTTTCTTCTGGCATGTTGGAAAAACCCAGCATTAGCCTGAGGAATAAAGTCACCAAACATTACTAAGTTTCTAACAGAAGGAAGCTGTCCCTGGGGCAAGTCTGTATCATATAATTGGAGCATATTTGACAAGACTCCCTTGCTTTCCTCGCAGGCTAATACTATCACCGTGTTCTCAGTGCCCTTTGAGAATAAATCAATGCTCCAAGCCCCTCCCTGCCCCTCCCTGTAGATAAGCCTGACTAGTTTGTAATTTATCTGTGAAGGAATGGGCTGACAAGTTCAGATCAAAACACTTCTATAATTTATAGGGCAAAGTTGGAAGGGAAACCACAGACTGTGAAACCATGAAAGAAAGCCAAGGCTGGGGGAAATTATCTAGAAAATCCTCAAACTAATTGTCTATTACACCTTCCTTTTCTGGCTTATTAAATGTTTCCCCATGCTACATAGTAAAATGTAAAAATAAAAGTTATAGCAAATAATGACAACAAATATGAGTAAAGATGGAAATTCAGATTATGAAATACCAACAAAATAACCAACTGCTATGACATAATTATTATCTTCCCATTAACATTAATCTTTCTAACATTTCTATGTATAACTCTAAAAGATGCTCAATTTAAGACATATTTTCCAATGACTTTTCAGGGGATTTAGGGAATTTGTGATGGTACCTAAAATACTGATATACATTTCCCACGCTATTTAAATCCTGCAGCTTTAAACAAGTTCATTCTTCTGGAGTTGTAACCGAGTACCAAAGTAAGGGGTGCATTTATGTTTGTGATCTCTCATACATTTGAGGCCAAAACCCTTGTATTTCAATGCAGAACATTAGCCTAGCCAATATACTGATGCTTTTCTTCTTTCTTCATAAAGACCCCTTCCCTTCCAGTGTGAAAGATCCTTTGCTGCAAACAGCAAAGAAGTAGTAGAGTAGGAACTACGTTTATTTGCATGCAGTAATAATTTAACATTGCTCAATATTATTACTGCACAAACCGTTTACTTAGCTTACTTGAAATTACACACTAATTCAACACAGAATTCATAGGGGATTTAGACATGCATATACATCCATGCTATTACTTGAAGAATGTTAAAATAATATATAAAGATAACAAATTTTAAGCAAAGTATAAACAAAGATAGATCATTATATTTCAAATAGGCAATACACTCCATAGTTGCATGTGATATAGCGAAGGTTACAAATTTAAGTTAATCAGAAAATTATGTTTAGATTAAAAGATAAACAAAATGTAAGTATTATATGTTAGCTATCCCACTTTTAAAATTTAAAAAATAAGCTAATTTTAGTAGGGAAAAGAATAAAGTTGGGAGAATGAAAGATTACACTCTAATTGAAAGAAAATTACGATCTGCTTAATAATTTTAATACAATGTTCACAAAAAAGAAGCATAATGTACACTAATCTTTGACTAGTCTCCCAATTTTTATTACACTCGAGTTTCAATGTACCTCATATTCTTTCAATGCTGATGTTTAAACCATCAGAGATATACCTGTAAGTTACACAGAATATCACCTAAACTTTTTTTTTACACTGACATTTTTGCTTCTATTCCACGAATATGTACAGAAATTACAAATGTATCATGGTTTGAACATTAAAGGATATCTCTTAAGGCCAATGAATATTCTTTGATGTCTCAAAAGCATCAGATGGGCTCTATAATTCAGTGCTTTAAAAAGTTGAAGCAGAAGAAATCTTAAAGAGTGGGGAATATATTTAAATGGCAGAAAACTACATTTTGCTGAAATTAACGATGGACAAAAATCCTAAAAGAGCAACAGTCAGTAGTTTCATTATTTTATATTGTTACACTTATATTACTTGAGGGAACAGAATTAAGACTAATAAAGGGACTAATAAAAATATAAATCCAAAATGGATAGTACTGGCATTCTTATATATATATATACATATATAAAGATCAAAACATAACATAGTCTATCTCAGAATTTCACATCAGACAAAGCTTTTCATCCCAGACATGTATTTGTGTACATTAAGACCTGTATGCCTCAGGAGTTAAAATAATTCATATGTTCTCTTCTCACTTCATTCTCAGTACACTCCAGTGTGTCAGCTGGTACTCACCACACGTCACCTCAGGGACCGTTACACAGCATTCCATGGCTAAGCCATTTGTAGAAGGATTGTAATGGATTTAAATTTTGTCTCAGTCTAAACGTTTGAAGCTATTCTCTATGATTGTAGTTTCTTCACATGCCAGTCTAAGAAATTCTAAGGCTAGGTCAATTCTCCCAACTTCGATTCTACTGGCATCATTGTGCAAAGTTTTGGGTAAGTAAAATTAAATGATACTTACAAGTGAAACCAGGTAATGGTTCTGACTAAAATCAAACTTCTGGTTATGTATCAAATTTTAAAAAACAATTTAACTTTCCTTTTTTTTCTGTCCTTCAAAGTGGAAATATGAGGATGTATCAAAAATTTGTACAGACATGAAAAAATAATACTTTTGTGTTTACAAATTGCAAATCGTGCGTATATTTTCAAAACATCTAACAACTTTTCATACGTGAAGTTCTACTATAAGAAGAATCACCTCACTGACTTTGAGAAAAGCTGCCAGACACCAAAGAAATTTTAACTTCTCCACAAGAAAGAAAATATAAATATGACAGGTGCCAACTATTCTAAAATAATAAGTTGTGTTTAAAAGTTCTGAAGCTTGCTTCCCTTTCAGAGTTTGTCAAGACATCGTACCTTGCTTTGCTGCTTGGCAGAGGGACAGCCTTCAGCAATGCAATGAATGACAGAAGATATTGATAGAATAATTGTTTATATTCCAGAATGTCTGACAGGATAGGATGTCCTTTCTGACAGATTCATGATTTAATGTAGCACTCTTCAGAATTGGGTTAAATTATTTCTGTGGACAAAAAAAAAATGTGCTTATATGAAAAAAGTAACAGGAATTTGCTCAACTTATGAAAATACGATATTTGAAAACTGACAGATAAGTTTATGTAATCATTCAATAATTTTTATGGAAACCATTCATTTGTAAAAATGGAGATATGAATACAATGCAAAAGTTCAATATTTTCCCAACACTGATAATAGCAATCTGTTAAATATGGATGAACAAAGAAAACATACATTGTTTATGATATACATATATTACCAAAAACGCTTGTTATTTTAAATTTCAAATTTACTATATCGTTACAAAATATCTCATTGTAGCATTTTATTAAAATGTGTCATGTTGTTTATGAAGTGAATTCACAATTAATGTAAAGCAAAATCAGTTTATAATACAGTGTAGAATGCATGGAGAACACATTTAGTAAGCGTTGTTTACTAATGTGAGTCCAATAATTTCCAATGATCATAAAATACATAAAAAATTGCCTGAATAACCATGCATATCATCCTTCAGTAAGATTTATGGGCAAGGCATCTTTTCATGGAGGATTTATTTGAATTTTAGGTATAAATATCTCTAAAGACATCCATTCAAGACATTCAGAAAGAGTTCTGATCACATATATTTGGGATAACAAATACTCATCATCAAAGATAAAAGTTTACACGAACGAAAAAAAATGTGCTTTTAAAGATCATTTTTGAAGAACTTCTCAGTGCAAGAAATGTAGTATATGAAAATATAGTTTTAAAGATGACACAAATTATAGCAATGGGCGCTTCTAGCAGAGATAGAAAACTATATAGATGACATTGAGTACATGCAATGTTATACCAAGGAACAGGTTTCAAAAATGAGAATAAATAATAAGAATTCCCAGGAAGCACAGTGTGAAAAGTGAACACTTCCTTTTTCACCATTTCCTCCACAAACACATTTAAAAAGTGAGTTTTCTATATTTATATGTTTAAAATGAACCCTGCCTTTAACTATGGGACTTTATCAAACTAAAATGATCAGCAAAGTGAAGAAGCAACCAACTGCAAAGGGGAAAGTCTTTGCACACTACACAACCCGTAGGGGACAGATACTCAGGATTCACAAAGAGCTTCAGAAACCCAGGGACAGAAAACAAACAGCCCTGTGAAGAAATGGGTGAAGGAAGTCAGCAGATTTTTTTTTTCAATACAACAAATTCAAATGGCTAATAGACATGAAAAAAAAAATGCTCAGAATCCCTAACTGTTGGGGGAAATACAAACGAAAACCACAATGAAGCTCCGCCTAACTCCTGTGAGATTGACCTACATTCACAACTCTACAGACTGACTTTTGCTGTGAGCATCCTAATGTCCATTTCATTTTATTTTATACATTAATCGATACTGTGTTTCTTTGAAAAACATTAATCATAAAGTGAGGTATTCATGTTAATAATGTGGGAAAATAAGGATACATTATTATATTCCTATTTATTTCTCACATCATGATTCAATGAACATTTGTGACGACTTAACAAATGATTTAACTCTACACAAGATTTATACTATTAACCTCCAGTAATAAAGACAGCATATGGCATACATTTTTCTGAGTCTGGCTTATTTCACTTACCATGTCTCTAATTCTATACATTTTCATGTACATTAATATTTCATTAATTTTTCAAAGATTTCTTTTATTTTACTGGAAAGTCAGATATACAGAGAGAAGGAAAGACAGAGAGGAAGATCTTCTGTCTGCTGATTCACTCCCAAAGAGGACACAATGGGTGGAGTTGCGCTCCTCTGAAGCTAGGAGTCCAAAACTTCTTCTGGACCTCCCATGTGGGTGTAGGGTCCCAAGGCTTTGGGCCATCCTCAACTGCTTCCCCAGGCCACAAGCAGGGAGCTGGATGGGAAGCTGGGATGCAAGGATAGAACCAGCACCCATATGGGATCCTGCAGCATGCAAGGCGAGGACTTCAGCTGCTAGGGCACCCTGCCGGGGCCAGTACCTCATTGTTTTTATAGATAAGTAATATCCCACTGTGTATATTTACCACATTTTTAGATACATTTATTTTTATTAGAAAGGCAGATTTACAGAGGAGGAGAGACAGAGAGGAAGATCTTCCATCTGATGATTCACTCTGTAAGCAGCTACAATGGCTGGAGCTGAGCCAATCTGAAGCCAGGAGCCAGGAGCTTCCTCCAGGTCTCCCTCGTGGGTGCAGGGTCTCAAGGTTTTGGGCCGCCCTTGACTGCTTTCCCAGGCCACAAGCAGGGAATTGGATGGGAAGTAGGACCTCTGGGATTAGAACTTGTGTCAGTATGTGATGATGGTGTGTTTATGGCAAGGACTTTAGCAGCTAGGCTATTGCACCAAGCCCTGTATTTAGTGTTAAGGTGATGGATATCAAAATTGATTCCCTATTTTTGATGTTTTAAGTTGTGCTGCTATAAACATAAGTGCCAGTATCTCTTTCATATGCTGATTTCATTTCCTTTGGCTATATTCCCAGGGATGGGAAAGATAGGTCATGAGGTAGATATACTTTTTCTTTTTAAATAGATTTCCATACTGTTTTCCATAATTGTTTTAGCAATTTGTATTTCTACCAACAGTGTACTAAGTAGTTTGTTCTTTACAATCTCTTCTGCATTTGTTAAAAACGTCTTGTAATTTCCATTTCAACTGGATTGAATTGTTCCTCCTTTTTCGTTTTTATTTCTACTTCTCTGATGGTTAGTAATCCTGACAAACATTTGTTTTACATCCTGCCCCCCTATCACTGAAATACTTAAAATGTGAAAAGAATTAGATGTTTACTAACATCTAACAAGGCTTCATGCTAGTCAATGATTCTATCTGTCAAAGTTCAACCAATATTTTAAAAGAGTATGAGATTCTTGATATTAACTGAAATATGATTTTTAAGATTAAAATTTAGTCTAACACAATGTAGGGAATTAAAGGTATAAACAGGGTCTTTGCAAAGCTTTGGGAGCATGAACAATAAAAGAAACTGTATCTGGGATGAGCAACCATCCTGTGGTTTTGATGCAAGGTGGTATGCTCACATCACATATACAAACTTCCTGGATCAAGTGCAATGTCTTCACCTGATTCTATCTTTCCATTCATGTGCATCTGGGGGTGGATACGAGGCAATAGTTCAAATAATTGTGTTCACTCCACTGAAATGTGTACTTGACCCTTGGCTGTGGTCTGGCCCAGTCGCAGTAGTTGAGGTGATTTGGAAATTAAATGGAGGCTGTCTATATTGATCACTGTCTCAAAACCTCTGAAATAAATGCAATCATAACTGAAAACATGAATAATAAACAATAATAAAAATGATTCTGCAATATTAAAATGTGAAGATGAAGAAATTGATGACATATCTGAAAATGAGTAGAAAAGTAATTATCACAGGATGATTAAAAATCATAAAGAAATGATTGAAATTAAGAAGTTCATACATGACACAAATGAAAAATTCCGCAAAGAATTTGAGACTTTGATGGGAAAACAAAAGGAAATATTAGAAATGAATAATTAAGCATGCCAAGTAGAAAACACAAGAAAGGACATCTGTGACAGAAGCAAAATCCAAAGAGCAGCTCGGTCTCACAAAGAAGACGAAAAGGAGGAGCAGCAACAATTAGATAACTCAAATGGTGTTCAAGATTTATGGGACACTAAGCATACATGAGTTCTTGAAGATGTGGAAAGAGAATGAATAGAAAGGACTATTTGGGGGGGGGGGGGCGGGGAGCAGAAAAATGCCCTAAAATTCGGAAAGGAAGGTGCATTCAAGTACAAGAAGCACACGCAAGCCTTATCAGACCTAATCAGAAACGTTCTTACCCAGGACATATTATAATCCAGCTATTAACAGTGAAACATAAAAAACAACAAATTTATAGAAAGAATTACCAGATTCCATTCCAAGGATCCCCAATTACACTAAGAGATCATTTCTCATCGGAGAACATTTCAATAAAATGCCACAGGAAACCTAAATTAAGCAATGAAATGATCTTATATATAATCTATAACCCAATACTAAAATGACAGGACCAATCCATTCCTGCTATATTAATTCTGAATGTAAATGGCTTAAAGTCATAATCAAATGAAATACATTATTGGAATGGATTACTTTCTGGAAGAACTTTCTATCTGTTTCCTACAGCAGACACATATCAACAACAAAGATATGTGGAAACTGAAAGTGAACGGAGGAAAGAAAGTACAATCCAGGTTAATGGAAAGGGAAATGTCTGGCGTTACTGTTCCAAAGTCAGACAATATAGACATAAAAAGTACTAAAAGTGAGGAAGTAGGACACCAGATAAGAATCAATGGATCCATTCAGCAAACAGAAGTCACCATAATAATGTAAACACATTTGTCTCACCTAGCCCTGTGAAAAAGATATAAATGGAGCTAAAGAGCAAAGCAGACCCAATACAACAAACCTCAATGCTAAACTCAGTGGACAGACTGATGAAACAGAGCTCCGCAATGAAACAACAGGGCTCACTGCAATAGAATAGACGCATCTGATATCTACACAACCCTTTGTTCTACAGATGCAGAATATGTTCTTCCTTCAGTACATGGGATTATTTCCTGAATTGCTATTATTATAAGCCACAAAACAAGTATCATGATTCTTTGCATACCAACATGATGTGAAACTGGAGACCAACAAGTCAAAATTCACCAGAAAAAATATAAACACATGGAGACTTAAAAAATGGTGCTAAATGAATAATGAGTTATAGATAGAATCAAAGAGTAAATAAACAAACTGCTTGAAATGAAGAAAGGCATCAACACAACACACTAAATCTGTGGATATAATCAAGGCAGTGTTAAATGCAAAATTCACTTCAATTAATAGCTATGTTAAGAACTTAGAAAAGCACCAAGTAAACAAGCTAATCATACCCCCTGAAGAAACTAGAAAAAAAAAATAATAGAACAGTCCAAAATTAGCAGAAAAAATAATTAAAATAAAGGAGGAAATACATAGGAACTAGAAGAACAATTCAAAAATCAGTGAATTAAGCTCCTGGTTCTTTGAAAATTTCAAAAAAACAAGTTTCCAATGAGTCCAACTAATCACAAAAGACGGGGGGGGGGCAAGAAAACTTAAGTAAATAGAATTAGAGATAAAAACAGAAACATAGTCATAACACCTCAGACAAACAGAATAATCAGGAATTATTACAAGCAACTATATGTTAACAAATCAGAATTCCTGGAATGAATGGATAAATTTCTGGACACATAAAATTTACCAAAGTTGAATCATGAGGTAATGAAAAAATATAAATAGAATTATAACCTGGACAGATTGAATCAGTAATTAAATCCCTCTGCTATTTTAAAAGGGACTGTACTTACCAGTTCCTTCTCAGCCATGGAATTAATTTTGTGTGTACTATGGCCATCAACATATGTTGAAAAACTTTGTACCCTGCTACTCTGCCAAACTCTCCTATTGTAATAGTATTTTTACTGAGTCTTTTGGTTATTATATGTATAGAAAAACATCATCTGGGCACAGGAATGATCATAATTCATTGTTTGTGATTTTAATTCCTTTATTTTTTTTCCTTGCCTAATAGCTCAAACAAGAACTTCTTATACTATGTTGAGTAACATTGTTGAAATGGATGAAGAAAATTATTAGGCATTTGTTTTAAAGGACAAACTAGAGGGTTAGTAGACGTATGAAAAAATGCCCAGTCTCCCTTGCTTTTAGGGAAATACAAATAAAAACCATATTAAGGTTCCATTTAACTCCAGTGAGATTGGCATAGATTTGGAAATCAACTAACAATGCCTACTAGGATGGATATAGAGAGAATGTCACCCTACTGCACAGTCTGTGGGAATGCAGGCTACTGGAATCACTAAGGGAGTCAGTATTCAGGATGCTAAGACAATTCAGTAATGATATACTGTATGACCCAGCCATCCCACTCCTGGGAATACATACAAAGGAATTGAAATCTGCATATGAGAAACCTTACATTTATAGCATAACAGCCCACAATAGCACAGACATGGAGGCAAAGCAGATGCCCTCAAAAGAGGAAATGATAAAGAAACTGTGGCACATCTACTCCATGGAATACCACTCAGCCATTAAAAGCAATAAAATTCTACCATTTGTAACCAATGGTTCTCAGTAGAAACCATTATGCTCAGTAAAGTAAGCCAACCCTGAAAGGACAAATATCATATATTCTCTCTGACATAATTCAACATTCATGCAAAATACAAAATCAGTAGATAAATAGACACATACACATACACACATATACATACATATATATGTATACATAGTCATAGATGAAATGTAGGATGAATACAAGCACACTGAGAACACACACTGCAGTATGTATCGTTACTCCTGAATAAAATGGGGGTTGCCAATGAAACTGTAGGGGATACAGCAAAAGGAGTCTTTAATGTAACAAATGCTTAACTCAGATGTTGGAAATACATCTAAAAATTAAAAAAAAAAAAAGAAACAAGATGTTGGTATTGAAAGAGATATTACATTCCTACATGATTTTAAAAGGCCAAACTAGTCCTACCCTAAGCCAAATGATCTCAAAACAATTTCATCTACTATTTTTTTTCATGATATGATTCCATAAACACAGGGATCTGCACACTCCTATTTCACCGTAATGTTTTGAAATCCCTTCATTCTTTTGGGATTGGTTTATTTCACTCACACTACTGGTCCGCAGTTGTGGAGGTGGAGGGTTGAATTCCTATACCTAAAAAAATATGTATGATGGGCAATAATAATAATAACAATGATAATATCACTGAAGAGCAGATGGTGGTTCCAGTGTTTATATCCCTGTTCATATAGCTGATCCGGACTCTGCTCCTGTGGGCTGTCTTTGGCCTGGCTGAGATCATCTGCCATGAATGTTTGGAAAGTACATCAGCAGATGGGAGATATCTTTCAGTGTTTCTGTCTCTCTGTCATTCAAACCGAATGAAAAGAATTTAAACCAGAAAAAAAGGGAAGTTAAAGTAAATTAAACTAATTTTCATAGAGAGTTAAGAGGAACTGAAATAAGAAAATCTCAAGTTATACTTAGCCTCTGCCTCACTAGGCTTAAAAATCAAGCAAGCCATTCCATTTCTCTGTTTACTTTTTCATTCATTGTGAACATCAAAACAAAGACAACAAGATAAATTTCTATATCCTCATAAACTACAATAGTAATAAGAAAGAAAATTAACATGTTTTTCTTTTTTTTCTCCTAACCCTCATTCCTATTTTGTAAGCTTTATAAATTTTATAATGATACTAATAAAGCTATTTAAATAAAATGACAGTAAAATGTTATTTTGAATTCTTTCTTACTACGTATTCTTTGAATGTCTATTTTCATTATTTCATTTATATGACAGATGATATGGTGAAAATTGCAACACATTAGCAAAATAAATTGAAACCGACACTAAAAAAAGGAATAATCTTCCACATTTGTGGTTTGGTAGGGTTCATGTAATTTAATGTCCACTGCTGCAGAAAGCAACTTATATATTCATTATATCCAATCAAAATATCAACCACATTCTTCCAGATCTAAAAATAATGATGTTAAATTTCATACGGAAACAGAAGTGATTCCAAGAGTTAAAGAGGTCTAAAGCCGATAACGACAAAAACAAGCCGGAGGAATTGAAATACCAGACTACAAGATGCACTACAGCACAGTTGTAATCAGAACAAAATGTTTCTCACATAAAAGCAGACATGAAGATCAATGGAATACAAGATAATCACAGAAATGAAACCATACATCTAAAGCCAACTAATTTTTGACAAATACACTGAAATATCAATCCAGGGAGAAAGGACGGTTTCTTCAACAAATGGTGCTGGGTATACGTCATCTATATAAGCAGAAGCATGAAACAAGACCTGTACCTTATGTGTTAAATAAAGACCTACTAAACGTGAATCAAGGATCTAAATCTTTGACCTAATACCATGAAATTATTAGAGAAAAACACAGGAGAAACTGTGCAAGACAAAGGCAGAGGCAAGGACATGATAAAAACACGAGAAGCACAGACATTAAAGGAAACAAACAGACGGTATTACATCAAGCCAAGAAGATTCTGCACTGCACAAAAAAGCCTTCAAAAAAGTAAACAGGAAATTTTTAAAAAGATAAAATGTTTGTAAATTATTCAACTGATAGAGGATTCAAAAAACAGGGCCTCTAAAAAAAAAACACCCTCAGTTACTGCAAAATACTTGATCCATTATAAAAATGGGCAAAGGACATGAGTGATCAATACTTTCTCACTTTTAAAAAAAAAATGTTCTTTCTTTTTGGAAGATTCAATTTCTATTTCTCTGAAATGGGAGAGAGGATGGTAGCAAATTAGGGAGAGAGAGAGGGAAAGGAGGATATATATGAGAAAGAAAGAAATCATCCATCCACTACTTCACTTCACAATTGGCCACAACTGTGGGAGTCTTCGCATAATGCTGTGTTAAGCTTGTGATTGTGAACTAAAAGTATGGCACTGTAAAAATTAAAACAACAAAATCTATAAGTAAGGTAGGGAATGTAGAAGAAGAGAGGGCACAAGAGGAAGGGGCACTATGCTTTTAAATTTGTAATGTGAAATGCAAAAACAATGTTTCATTTTATTCAAATCAAATAAGTTTAAAATGAACCTCCAAACCAATCATTAATATAATTTTCTAAATACTAAAAAGTAAAAAACATTTTAAGGGGTGGGGAGGAAATTCATCTTTTCACTGATTCTCTACTATACTCCCTATTTGAGTTTGGTGCATAAGAATTTCATCTGGAACTTCAATTTTTGTTTACTAGTAGGTTGGTGGTTTGGAATTAGAGCATGATGTGAAGAAAGCTAAAGCACGGATAAATGCAGCTGCCATTTACCTTTCAATGGAGTCAAACAGAGTCAGCAGAACTTCGTGATTGCTGCTTGGGCACAAAGATCTATTTGAACAAAAACCTTAACTGAGAATCATGCAGCAGAGGAATGCACAGAAAAAAGACATCATTAAGCTGATGGTCAAATGATTGTAAATAAGAGAGGAATTAGCTTAAGACAGTCACAATTACATGTACATATGCATATAAAGTATTAAATGCAAAACAAATCCATATTATTTACAAAATCCAGCATGATTTCAATATTTTGAAAACTCAACTCATATTTAAATACAGTTTCCACAGACATGGAACCATACTTGTGTGTCTGTGGTATGTGTGTTTCTCTGAAATTGCTCTAGCCATTGAAGAATGTATGTTTCAGGTTAATTAAAAGAATTCACTAGTAGGAAGAATACACATTTTATAGCACTACACCAACTGAAATGATATATACAAAGTATGAGATATAGTATTTATCCATTTATTGATCACAAAAGATTATGGCAAAGTAAAACATATTGTTAAAGTTATTTTATATGGCTCTCAAACACTTTGAAAGATGTTGGAGCTAAAAGTGATGTAATAAACCTCAAGAAGTGATAAGATAAAATCAACCCTTTCTAATGTGAACGTTTACAATAAAGTTTACATATAAAGTTTAAAATATTCTATCCTATTGAGATTTAAGTCTGTACCAAACCGAAATCAAATAGAACCTAAGCTTCTAAATATGTCAGTCATTGCTTCTATGACCATTTGTATTTGTTTGGTTCATGATGTAGATATGAAAATCCCACATTATTATGTTGATGGGTATTCATTGATAGAATAAGGTTGGAGGTGCAATTTGGGTCCAATAGGAGATGTTTCAGTCATGGAGGACTTGTGCTCACACCCAGTTCTCAGAAGTGGGTTTACAGCTGCCATGCTCCCTCTTCAGATTCCTGGCTTGAAGTGCAGCATTCTACTTCTATTACTGATGATCCGTGCATACACCAACAAACAAAATCATGTAGTCTTTGCCCAAATAAACTTTTTTTCTTTCATAAGTAACTTCTCTCAGGCAATTTAAAGTGAGAACAATCTGACTCACACACTCTTAATTAATACATGCATGAAAATAAACATGTTTTCAAAGAGTTAATTTATGAGAAATATGCACAGTAAAATGTAAGGGACAAAAGAGAAAGTTTACATATTTTACCTATTTCATACCAAGCCTTACTTGTGATATAGTAGGTAGTTCTAGACAGCATATCTATGTGAAAGAAAATCAGTCTATTTTTAACTACAACCAAACAGCCTTTAGAGAAAGCCTCTCACTGTTTCTGATCATCCCTATTGTGAAGAATTTGGCTATAAAAATAATTGCTTAAATAACTTGAGTTCTTACAAATACCTTTAAAATGTTCCACAGTGCAAATGTTCACTGCAGAACTAATGTGCAGCTATACTTTAAATGCCACAGTATATGATAATTCCAGAATATTGATTCTACTTCTATCTTCCAAATACTTGCAAAGTATACTGACTCAAGGATATTCATTGAAAAGAATATTTGTGGACTTCAATTTTCTCTAACTCGTTGTTATTCATTGATCTTTGCGTCAGTCCTATGTTGCAATGATGATTAAAGGGAATTCTCTTGAGGCACTGCTACTTTATGTGTAAGCAAGAGAAAACATATTTTTTGCTAGTTATTCTAAAGGGACTGAAACGTGTGGGATGGCATGGAATCTGTTCAACTTGCTTTTATGGTCAGCAGCCGCACTTAAACATTATGTTAAGGGAATGTAGGTAAAATCAATTTTAATGCTATTCCGGAAACAATTTCCAGTTTAGTGCATATCATGTCAAATGATTTCCCCATTCCTAGTGTGATAAGATGTAGGTTATTCAAAATATTAAAACAACAAAGTGATCCAACAGTAGATTGAATAGAAATACATAATTATAAACTAAATGAAAACTCATGCAGTTCAGACTATTTTTTCCAAGAATATACCCTGTAAGTTATAATCTTTAGACGAAGGGTGGGTGTCACCTAAAGTGGAAGGAACTGCGCCTCTGCAACACCTTTTACTCTAAATTGCATCATCCACAATCTCCTGATTCTGGAATGATCTGAAAATTGTAGACTTGCTGGTATTCAAAACCGCTTCATCCAATTAGAATACAATCTCTCTCCCACACAAAAGGCATATCGCATTAATTCTAGGATCCTGGAGGATTCTACCAGGCCCTACAATGGCTGTAGGTGAACAGAAACTTAAGGATGAATTTGTGAATTGGTTCAAAAACGTCTGGAATCATTTTCCTAGAAATCATACTTCTAGTTGTAAAGTGGGTATTGATACTCTACAGTAAGTTGCAGCAATGGAAATATCACCATTGGATATTCCTGATGAAATGCTTCAAAACTGTAGTTCTAATGACTATGTGTTTGAAATCTTAGAACGTGTTTTGCAAATGAACGAGGATTAAACAACTGACTAGTTGATCCAAATTGTGTTAGATAGAGTGGGCGGAGGGACGTATGAGCTCAGGGATTTAAATTATCAAGTAATGATATAGGTGGGTTGAACATTTGCAAGTCTGGAACATGACTGGAATCTTCATTTCCTATAGCTATAGACCCACAAATGGTTAAAAAAAAAAAGGGGTGTGAGGGCAAACCGGAGCATTATCCTACAAGGGGTGAAATTATGATCATGATTGTGTATAAGGCTAACAGAAATGCCTGGAATTCAAAAGAAGAGAATAGGGTTTAAGTAAAGATCCTGAAAATACAAGATAATAAGTACCTATATTCTAGCAATCCTCACTTCCAATAGAAGCAGACATTCTGGTTTGTTTGTTTGTTTGTTTGTTTTGTAGTGGCAATTCCCAAGAATCTGTTCTTGAGTTCACTCTATATCTACTGATTCAGAAGCAGTATGTCAGTTTGCTGAATTAAAAGTGGGATGCAATAATTTGTTTTGTGGATTGAATGAGATGCTTATCAAAAGGTGCCCTATATAATAAGCCCAAATTAATCTGGAAATACCACAAAAGAAGAAATTTAAGCAGTTATAGAGAATGGAATGTTAGAATGCTCTGATCATAAAAGCTCTGCTCGGTGCAAGTGGATGAAGTGAGGCAGTACAAGAAACACAACTTTTACCACAACTGTAAGAACTTAATTTATTTGAGTAGAACCAATATCCCTGGATAATGTTGGGATTCCTTTTCTTACAGCTTGTAATTATAATGAGAACTGCTATCAGTGAATTTTGGAAACCCAAATACAAATAAAATCATGGTATCACTGAGTAGAAGTGGGCAAATGGTAGCGGCACATAATCCCCACCAACAAAGTGGTGAGCTATTTTAACAGGCATCAGAAACAAAGCTGCAGTTAGAATAATGCAGTCATCAGAGGTCTGTGGTAATAAGAGTAGGCCCAGTGGGTCACTGAATGTATTGAATGTATTTTTTTTTTTGTCCCAATTGAAACATACAGCTAGACATGTGATTATTTTATTGCCCATGTTGGCTCACTGATTTCAGAACTATGATTGTGACTAGGGCAAAGAGAAAACTACTGGCGCAGTTTCTACTAAATTCAAGGTCACATTTGTGTGAAGATTTCAGATTAATGTTGCTACCACCAAGGCTTTGAATGCAAGGTGATAATTCTGTCATGCTCAATGCATGTTTCTGGCCTATGCAATAAAACAAAACCAAACAACAGCACCACCAACAAAGAAACAACAAACACAACAAAACTGAATCTTAGAAAATCAAAACAGTTATGTTAGGAAACTAATCTGGTCTCTTGTGATACACAACGTATGGTTTCATTGTTTGAGCAAATTAACAGATTCTGTACTACAGAGGTTTCACAGTTATTAACCTAGACTGTGCTGTTTCCAGTCATTATGTGTTGACAAACTTCAGCATAAGCAGTTTAGTTTTAGCCAGTGAAGAATGCATGCATTTTACATCTTACTTCAAGATATAATAAATACATCATTATTTAGTGCAAAGGGGTTTTGCTAACGTTTCCTTCCATAAGACATTATGGTAATCTATTACTAGTGACAGTAATGATTGTTGGGCCTAATGATCAGGAAATGACAACTTTTTGCTGCATGTATTTCTCATGTTTACATTAATTCCTTAGTAAAATTTATTCTACATTTATTGGCAAGTTATTTGCATAGCAGAACAAGGGCAGATAATCTGGCAAAATTTAGAGGCATTCAACCACATAAACTGTATAGGAATCCAGGGGTGTGGTGTCTTGATATATAACTTACAAGGTAAAACATAAGTTTTTGCATTGTGCATGTCCTGTAACCAAAAAAAAAATACTAGTTTTAATTAATACCTTTAGATTTTGCAATGTAATATATATAAATATGTATTTGCCATTTCAGGTCATTGTAGTGACTGTCCTGAAATATTGTTAGTTCTAGGCTGTTGTGAAAATGGCCATGGGAATATGGTTGTACGATCTGCCATAGCCTCATTGCATGAAGAATCAATGGCAGATGAGCATGAGACTTAGAGCGTTTCAGTAGATTTCTGTAGATTAAGGAATCCCACAAGCATGTAGGATATTGAAGGAAAGCCTTGTTATTTTCAACGAATAAGTTTCTCCTTTTGAGAAACAGCTTTGGATTTGCTATTGGGACTTAGTAGGTAGTGAAGTCTTTTTTTTTCGGCATAAAACAAGCAGATAAGAAAAGCAAAACCATGTAAATCACATAGAGCATGTTCTTACTTAATATACAGTAGATTCTACAAAATAGAAAGATGAGGGAATCTATTAATTCATGGACATAAGATGTTTTTTTCCACATAATGGGGTGGTCAGGAAAGAAATCTAAAAAGAAATTAAGATATTAGAAAATAGCTTTAACTTATGAAAACAAAATGTGATGCGAGAAATATACTGGGGAATCCCCGACAAAAGAAGAAAATATGTCTCTTTCCATATCCAAATGAAAAGTGAAAAATACAATCTTAGGTAAATAACCTAAATTTTCTCCTAATATTAGAAAAATAAGGGCAAATTGAATTTAAACTAAGAACTAAGTAACTATTCATGATGAGTAGAAAAAAAACAAAGTATGTAATGAAATGGAATTAACAAAACCATTGAACAGTTCATTGAAAAGGTCAGCAAGTACAATTCACTGAGATACCCATTTTATGGGATTTTTGTTCAGCAACCTGAAGAACATAGCTAGAGAACTGTTGGTATCAATATTAGGCTTGAGTAAAAAATAATAACAAGAAAGCGGTCTCCATATCCTTTGAAAAACTCTTAGCACAATCTGATTATTCATGTACATTTAAGTAGAGTCCATAATTCAAACCTCACCTACATATAATTTCTATAAAACTGGCGCAAGGATGTTATTTATTTCAGAACCTATTAGAAATAATGCATTTTTTTCCCTTGAAAGCATGACCTAGAGCTCAACTTCAAACATATACCTAAATCAATATTGGTTCACAATAAAAACATGTAACTACAGGAATCATGGAATATGGACCATACTTACTGGCTGTTAAGTAAGGTAACAAGCAAGGTAAATGTGAGGAATACATTAGAGTCATTAAAATATTGCTATTACCGCACTGTTAGGCAACGGCCTAGGCTGCCTTGTACCTGTGTGAGTGATGTACTACTAGGAGAAAACAGTCAATGACTGACTGGCGTATTGGGCATGACTAATGCCAAATGTGTGCTAACTGTATCAGTTAAGAGTGTGCCGACATACTTATCTATTATTTTTTTTTAAAGATATGTGAGGAAGGTGGGGAACACTGGGCTGAGACATCCCACTCTGGCCCCCAAGCAGCGAGATGTGGGGTGGGGGAAAAGTAAAGATTTCCCCAGGGAAGAGAGTGTTCCATGCATTAGAGTGGGAGCAGCTGAGGCATGTCTGAAATGGATGCCTTCTGGAGTCTTCCATGCCCTGGAACACTGCACTGGCAGGTAGATGAGGGAGCGGAGATGGAGTAGTTTAGGATGGGGAAACTCTAGGGCATGTCTGGGTCAGTCCAAGGCACCCACATGGGAGACACAAGCTGAGGTAAATAACATTGCCTCCTGCTCACTGATGTGATCATATGGGAACGGGACATACAATTTTGTAAGATAAGGTCAAACTGTCCTCCAAAATGATTATAAACATTGTGTACTCATATTTGCCTATTACTGAGAGATGCTGTTATACCAAATGCTTGCAAATAATTTTTATTATTTTGGATTTTAGTAATTCTAAACATTTTGTAGCGGAGTTTAGTTTTTGCTATACTCTTCAATTCCCTCATGGCGTGATGTTTTTCAACAGCTTTTTCTTTGCCAAATGTTGTGCTTGGTGATGTAAATATGCAGATTTTTTACTTCCTATTAAAATTTGATTGCCTTTTCCCACTGGCAATTTTTGATAGTTCTTGGTGCTTTTTTTTTTTTACGGTCTTACTATTTTTTGGGGAAAATATTCGCCTAATTTTGTATTTTATAATCTTGAAAATGGCATTTACAGAGCAGAAAAACTGATTTGATTAAAACAATGTTATCAGTTAGTTATTTCCAGTATCATCCATCATAGAGACTGGGATGCAGCCTCATTGGACTGTAGTTAACTGTTACTACGCACCCTGGGAGACAGCAGGTGATAGCTTGAGTGGTTGGGTCACTGCTAGCATTTTACACTTATGTCTAAAGAACCACTCTGAGTTACTCTGTGATCACTGTTCTATACTGGTTCATCCATTTACATGTGTATGTCCAGCTGTTAAGAAAAATGCTTACTGCTTTGTCCGTGAATGGCTGAGTACATTTATGTAGAACAATATCTACATTCTTCATTCTGTTCCTGGATTGTGTCTATTCTGATACTACACTACGTTTATCATCACAGTTTTATAATAATTTCTTTTTCTAAAAGATTTATTTATTTCTTTTGGAAAGTCAGATAGAGAGGAGGAGAGTCCTCAACTGCTTTCCCAGGCCAGAAGCAGGGAGCTGGATGGGAAGCTGGGTTACCAACGTTAGAATCAGTGCCCATATGGGATTCCAGCACACTCAAGGCGAGGAGGACATTAGCCGCTAGGCCATCACGCTGGACCCCTATGATATAACTTTTTTTTAAAAGATTTATTTTTATTATTTTTTTTATTGGAAAGGCGGATATACAGAGAGGAGAGACAGAGAGGAAGATCTTCCATCCGATGATTCACTCCCCAAGTGAGCGCAACGGGCCGATACTATGCCGATCCGAAGCCAGGAGCCTCTTCCGGGTCTCCCACGCGGGTGCAGGGTCCCAAAGCTTTGGGCCGTCCTCGACTGCTTTCCCAGGCCACAGGCAGGGAGCTGGAAGGGAAGCGGGGCTGCTGGGATTAGAACCGGCGCCCATATGGGATCCCGGGCGTGCAAGGCGAGGACCTTTAACCACTTGTGCCACTGCGCCGGGCCCCCGATATAACTTTTTAAAGCACTGAATTTATTTACTCTGTGATTTGACTCATCTAAGTGTTGTAAGTACACTATTTATATTGTTCTGTGTTACTAAAATAAAAGATCTGGACCTGGGTAACACGTGAAAAATAAAAGTATGATTGATTGTGGTTCTTGAGTCAGGGAGATCAAAGAATATAGCATTAACACTTTCACGGCTCTTTATGGTATGTCCTAACCAGTACTACAGAAGACAGACAGGAAAAAAAAATAAAGATTTGAAAAATTTTGAAAGAGGGGGTTAATTTATGTCTGTAATTCACTCTCTCAATTGTTAATCTACACTTGTGATGGCATAATCTTTGTGTTTCAAATGCTTTGTGTTAGTTTTGATTTTTTCAAACTATTTCAACTGAAATTGAGTTTCTAATAATACATAGACATTGAGAGAAACTTAAAAACCTTATATTTTACTACATTAAATATTAATAGTTCATTATTTCTGTGCTAATGTGACTGGTAATGTGCTTTAATTTTAGATTTGTGGATATTTCACTGTTAGAATTTACAAAAGTGATTCATGTTTGAATGCTAACTCTGCAGTCAGAGTTTCTACATAAACAGTGTTCCTGTCTGAGAAGCAATAGTTTTATTTCTTTTTTCTTAATCTGAATATGACTAGTATTTATATGGCTAGCATTTAGATTAAGAAGAAAATTTTTTGCTTGGCATGTGGCATCAACTGAGAACCCTAAAATAGTTCTTAGAAGCAGTAAGAAGGATACATCATAGCTTATTGCTGATTTTAGAAGCAAATTTTCTTGTTTGTCAATGTTAAATATGATATTACAAGATATGTTTTCTTCTGTTTATTTTGAATTTAATATCAAAAACATAATTTTGTAAATTAAGATCTTATTGATTTGAAAATTTCTAGTAATCATATAAAATAGTATAAGTGTAGCTTCTATTACATTCTACAACTGCTACTTTCATCAACCTTCAGTTAAATATATTTTTATTTCTATTGAAATTTTTTCATTTGCAGCCTTTCTGTTTCTGCAATTTTGGAAACAGTGGTTTAATCTGTAAGTTTATCTCATTGATGCCACCAATAATAAACGCTGATTGATTTAGTTATTTATTTAACTTTGTATTGCTTTTTACTTTTTAATTCAGAAAGTCTGTTTCTAAGCTCCCAACCGGCCACATCAAAAAGGAAATGGTCAGCGTTTTGCTTAGTAGATATCAACTAGGATGCCCCACCATGTGTCAGTTCCAAGGTTTGTCGAGGCTCTGCCCCAACTCCAGCATCCTGTTCATGTAAAACCTAGCAGGGCTCAGTTAAACCTCGGTGGCTGCTCAGGTAGTTAGAGCTGCACCAATTGCACAGGAGATTTCGACTGAGTCTGTAGGACCTGGCCTAGGCCTGATCCATTCACACTGCTACAGGTGTAGAGAGAGTTGAGCAGATGAGCTTCTGTAAGTGTATCTTTCTCTGTTATTCTGTGCTTCAAACAAATAAAAAGTCCATAAGACATATGAGCAATAGTGATGGAGGAATTTACCTCACTACATATAAACAAACACTAGAAAGTAATTATGTTTAAAAATAATATTACAATGAAAGCTAAAAACAATACAGCAAACTAATGCAGTTTAGATCTTCATTTTGTAGTGTGCAACTTAATATGTAAAACATAAAACATTGATGTTTATATCTGACAAAGTTTATTTTCAAGTAACTTTTAATTCACTATAAAATTTAGTACAGACGGTCTTATGGAAGAAAATACAGTAACACGGGCCCAGCGTGATGGCGCAGTGGTTAAGGTTCTTGCCTTAAACGCCCAGGATCCCATATGGTCCCCGGCTCTAATCCTGGCAGCCCCGCTTCCCATCCAGCTCCCTGCCTATGGCCCGGGAAAGCAGCCGAGGACAGCCCAAAGCTTTGGGACCCTGCACCCACGTGGGAGACTCGGAGGAGGCTCCTGGCTTTGGATTGGCATAGCATCAGCCATTGCGCTCACTTGGGGAGTGAATCATCGGATGGAAGATCTTCCTCTCTGTCTCTCCTCTCTGTATATCTGCCTTTCCAATAAAAATAAAAATAAAACAAAATAAAGAAAATACAGTAACAATGTTTTTCTACTGTATGCCCAAAATGAATTCCAAATGGAAAACAATTTTTAACTGCAGAACCAATTTAAAAAAATGGATCAATTTGTACGAATTCTTCCAGTATGAACCTGTTCTTACATATATATTATAGGAAGAATTTAGAAGACAAAAACATAACTGAAGATCTAGGACTATCTGATATATCTTGGCTATATACTCCCAGTTTGAATGGTTCCCAAAAGTTAATGTGTCAGAAATCTAAACTCCGGGTTTTGCGCTGTAGTCTAGTGGCTAAAGTCCTTGCTTTGAGTATGCTGGGATCCCATATAGACATCAGTTTTAATCCCAGCAGAAGATCTTGCTCTCTGTCTCTCTTCTTCTGTAGATCTCTGATTTTTCAATAAAAATACATCGTTAAAAATAAAAGAAATCTAAATCCCAAGTTTGTAATTTTTGGTAGTGGTTCATTTGGGAAGTAATTAGGATTAGATGTGTCATAAGGTAGTCTCTAAGTGGGGTTCGGCAGCCTTGTCAAAGAGGAAGAGATCCTTAGTTTGAAGTCCCAACTCACACAAAGTGACAGACATTTTGTCATGTTACGAAGCATCAACATCACTGTTAATAAATGTGAATACCTAATCCTCCGGTATTATAAAAGAAAGTCATTTTATCTTCTTTATAATTTACCCAATCTAAGGAATTCTATTATACTGACAGGAATAGTCCACAGCATCGATATAAAATTACTGAAGAAGATTGACCAAAGATAGAATTAAGGAGACAATGCTATTCACTCGAGCCAGAATGATTAACAACTACAGCAATGCTAAAGGCTTTTATAAGTTGTAAAAAGTTCACAACTTCATATTTTAAAGGGCAATTTACAAGATAAATAAACTGAAATGATCAAAAGCCTTATTAAAGCACTTAGAATCAGTGCTGTAAAGGAAATGTGAATTAAATTTTCCAGAAATATTATTATAATAAGCTCTTCAGCAAAAATTACTATTAAGGCAAATGTTGTGGCTTACTTTAATATTCTACTAATAACATAAAATTATATATCTGTTTGGATATTTAAGACACATGCTCATTAACAACAAGTTGAATAGCGAATCCAAATAAAGAAAACCAAATTTTTTTAAATATTCCTATTTCTATGCATTCCTTCCTATTTTTATGTCAGGAATCTTGTGCTCATAATGAACTGACTCTGACTGGATGAAATAGGTAATAATTAGTGGAACGGTTTATGCATCAACTCTCACTTAATTCTGCAGAGTTGGTCCAGTACACCCATTCTTTGAAGTCACTAAATTCTGGATTATATTTTTACTTATCCTTCAGAGAGCATTTGCATCATGAGATATGAATATATTTAATTTCACTAAATTTTAATACAAGCACTTGAGCTTGTATATATATGGATGCATTTTGAAAATAAATTAAGTGGAAAAAAATCAGCGTTTCTCTTTTTTAAATAACAATTCACTTCAGATTCTATGGTGTTTACACAGTTGAGAGGGATGCATGCCCATGTGATCCATCGATTAGGGTAGGGAGAAGTGTGTGAGACAACCAGCTCCAATCTCCTTTTATTCTTCCTGTTCTGACCTCCATGATGTAAACTGTCCTCTGCAGGCTTCAATGAACTGATTGGCATGTTCTCTCTGAGCACCTGGGCATGCAGTCCACCACACAGGTTTTAGCAACCGTGGAGACCCAGTTCTGACACCTGCAATCCATGATCCTGTGACTTTCACGTGGTTGGGGTTCTGAATCCCATTTATCCAGCTGGAGTAATCCTTAAAGGAACCTCTTCAGAGGTGGCACCCCTAAATAGCCATTTCTTCATGTTTATATTAACACCCTGAGAATCATGTTCTGATATTTATCCATGCAATGCATATAATTTTGTGGAATGCAATTGTCTTACTTTGCATTTTTCTGGCTGCAAATTAAACCAACAAGTCTTCTATGCATTAGTTATTCAATTTTCATTACATAATTTAATCATGGATAAAATCAGTTGCCCTACTGATTTTTGGTTTGTTCTTTCCCTTTGCATCTATGATTCTTTTTCTTTTTACCTGTTTTGCTCTTTATGTTACTTTTTTGCTTTGGGAGAACTTGTTAAACATTTCTTCCAGGTCCAAATTTTTGAATGGTGCTCTACATGTTTTCCATTTGATCTAGTTTTTTTATATGTGATCGCATTTCATTTTATAGTTCTATATTTTGTGATTTTAACAAGTGCATGGATTAGAACAAATGAATATTTAGGAACTATAAAATTAAGTATGTCTCACTCTTTATCTTTTTTCATTATAGCTCAACTCTAATCTTTGTTTGGGAGAGTTTATATTAAGAGACAAATTCCAACGGTCTGCTTTCTAAGAATTTAACTTATATACACATTTAAATAAAACTTATTAAAAGGTGGGAAGAATGTCTGGCCTAGAACTTTTTTTTCTCCATCCTCAAATTTAATATGACAGATCTCAAAATATAATTTTATAGTTATTACCGAATGCAAGTCTTTTTTCATTCCTTGTATCACCTCTTTTGCTATGATCCTGAACTTAATTTTTCTACTTGACATTATAAATAACATCAGACTTATATGAATTTCAGCAATATCTTCCAAATTATTTTAAAAGGTTATTTTCTTGACAATAAAATATTAGTAGGGAAGCACTTATAAGTGACTGTTTTATATTCAGTGTTAATGCTTTTCATTCCTAAAAAATAAATGTTCTTTTTATCAGCATAAAACTATGATGCTTACCAATATTATATGGCTAAAGTAGAATTACACTGAATTATGATTTTCTAGAATA
This sequence comes from Ochotona curzoniae, assembly GCF_017591425.1. Taxonomy (NCBI): domain Eukaryota; kingdom Metazoa; phylum Chordata; class Mammalia; order Lagomorpha; family Ochotonidae; genus Ochotona; species Ochotona curzoniae. The sequence goes on from NW_024466502.1 coordinate 16,737,220, forward strand.
TAGGAAAGAAAATTATCACAACAACTCATAACGGCACTTGTTTACAACTTACAGGACATTTTTCCACACATTATTTCATTTTGTCCTCACAACAACTCTAGGGAGGAAGATATATTTATTGTCTTCATTTTACAGCTGACCAAGCAGAGTTTCAGAAAAGTTATATTATTTTTCTACAATCAAAGTGAGTTAAATGCCAAGATTAAAACTTCAGTCAATAAACTAAATATCATGATGGGAAAGGTCAGGGAATGGGAAAATAAATATTTATGGGAGGCTCACAAATGGTAAAGACCAAACAGCGAATTCCAGGTTAATGAGCATGTTGACAGGCAAGTGGAAAGCAAGAGCCAAGCATTTGTTCTGATTCTTCCAGGACGGCCAGAGGTGATGTCAGAAGTGACGTCAAACCATGAGGCAGAAAACTCTGGTCCATGTCTTCCATAATTTCTCTCAGCAGTCATTTGTGTATCTACAATATTGGCTTGCGATCAATATAATCTTCTAAATCAGTCATTACTTTATCATTTTACTTTGAAATAAACATGTTTAATGGCAAAACAAATTGCTCAACACTATCAGTGATACACGTGTTCTTCTGTAATCAGTTTGAGAAACATCAGATTCCTCAAGGTATTTATATCTAATTTCCAGATTCTAACTTCTATCCATTTGAGGTACACACCATTTTAGATACTAAGATAACCACAACATATAAGTATTTGCAGTGAGATATATTGTACTTAATATATTTGCTGGAATCAATTATTTTTATCATGAGGTTTTTACTATCTATCTATCTATCTATCTATCTATCTATCTATCAGGTTTAAACAAAGTAAAGGTTAAAACAGTGGTATTTACCAGCAGTTTTAAAGTTATATAATGCATAATTCTTAATCAAATTTTTAAAAAGTCGCAGGAGATGACTTTCATAAAATACTATTAAGGTACTTCAAAGATAAAAATGCTAATGCTTTTTTCAAATTACAATTGTAAAATGCTTCACATTTAAGTGACATGGACTGATTTTGCCCAACGTGCTACATTAAAACTACTGTCATTGTGACAGCAGATGGTTTCTTCCCTGTTTTGACTAAAACCATTGCTGTGAATCTCAATATATCCTTTATGCTTGCCTGTGACATTACGAGTGCTCTGTCCCACCAATGGGTGTGAGTTTCTTTCTGTTCATCTGTATTTTGATTTTTCCATGTGATCTTTCATAGTTCATCTATGCTTCCTACTTTCCAATAATGGAATAGTAAACCTTAGCAAAAACAGTCTTTCCTAAACACATACTATGCACTCAGTACCCACTTCGTTTCCCACAAAGAAGCAAATGTTCACAATGGGCAAATCCGTCCAACAAAGAAGTATGCAGTGGTTTTAGAGGATGAAGTGGAGAAGAGAGGTAAGAGATTTAATTGTGGAGTGAAGGAAATATATTTTCATTAAATAATGATGTTTACGAACATGCCAAAATTGAAGGCAGGACTTTGTTACAGTAGCTCGGATTAGAAGGTCTAAATTTGTTTCAGAGGGCCTGGATTCGAGTTTAGCTCTGCTCCTGACTTCAACTTTCTGCTAAGAAAAATTGTGGGGAGCTGCAGGACGTGGTTTTAGTGATTAGGTTCTTGTTACCAGATGGGAAACCTGAATGGAGTTCTAGCATAAGGCTGCTGATGTCACTTGGAAGCGAACTAGTGAATTCTCTCTCTCTCCTTTTTCTCTCTATTTTCCTATTCTTCTAAAATGAACCAAATAGAATTTAAAAAAATAAAATGGTGAATTTTAATTCATAGCAATTTAACAGGTAGAAATACTCTTCTAGCATACTTTATCTGAAACACTAATACATCTAAACAAAGTGATTCTGTTTCTCTACGTATCTAGATGTAGACATCTGTCAAACAAGAAAGAAGGAGAGAGATAGAGGGAGAGAATGATGACAGCTGGGTAATGCTCTGGAGGATATGACTAACTGGATGTAGGCCATACATCAAACTGAGTACTATAAACATTGGGAATTGGTGACCCATACCATGTGGGCAGTTATTTAAACACACTGCTGTATACAGCAATACAGAAAAGATTGCACGTAATGAATTTTTCATGGCAAAGGATTTTCAGAGAGCCTACAGAAGGTGATAATTGAGATTCTTTAGCTGCCTAAAGCATTATATGATGGACAAAAAAAAATGCAAAAGAAAAAAAATCATTTAACACATGGTTACAACACATTTATTTGAAAGGAAAGGATGGACAGGGAGAAATGGGGGAAGGGAGAGAGGAGGAGAATTGGAGAGAGTCATAAGGAGATGGAGGAAGAGTTGGGGAGGGGGTAGAAGAAAGGGGAGAGGGAGATAGGGTGAACAGAGAGAAAGCTCCTGTCTGCTGGTTTACTTCACAAGTGCATGTAAGACCCAGGAATGGGACAAGTAAAAGTCAATAACAAGGAATTCATTCTCAGTCACTTAGGAGGGTAGCAGAGACCCAGTCCATCATGTCCTTATTTAGTTCTTCCCAGCATAGCCACTAATAGGAAACTGAACTGTGGACCAGGACTAAGAGAGGGTCCCAATCACATATTGGACGTGAATGTCCCACGTGGAATCTGAAGCACTAGATCCAATGCCTGGTAACAGAAGCTGTTAACTTTCAGCAAAATTTATAAATATTTAATGTTTTTTAAGTCAAAAAGAAGTCTCATTTGATAATTTGTTTACAACATACGATATGGCTCTATATAAAGATTTAAGGTATTCATGGATACTTTAGCAAAACTATTTTTTTTTTAATTTAAAGAAAGAATCTTCAGAGTGCCTTTCAACATTTTTTTCAGGGATATCCCATGTTAACTTGAGTCTGAAACTATTACTGAAAATTCTTTCCCTAAAAATTTTGTCTTGTTTTGTTTTGTTTCTTTACAGGGTATCTCAGCACACTGTTGAGCACTGGTTCCTCACAGGTTGAGAGTGTTTTTTGAATGGTAGCAAGCATTATTCTCACAGAAGAATGGCTCAGACAGCAGGGCCAGGAGCTCTTAAATCATTAATATGATGCAGGTTCACAGGTGAGATAGCACACTGAATATCAGAATTTCCCTGACATAGTATTTCTCCACCTCCAGCCCTTCAAATGTTAGTATTTTGGCAATTATATTGGTCCTTTCCTTTCTTGATATAATCTATTCTATCTCTACCTTTAGCAGTCTGAGTTCAAGTAAATTCATCTGACATACTGAACTCAATGAACACATTTGTGTTGGAACAGATTTAAATTAAGATTATGAGCTTTTTAAAGATTTATTTATTTATTCATATAATTATTGGAAATTCAGATTTACAGAGAGTAGGAGATACAGAGTAAAACATCCTTTATCTGCTGGCTCACTCTCCAAGTGACTTCAATGGCTGGATCTGAGGCGATCAGAAGCCAGGAGCCAGGAGCCAGGAGCCTCCTCCTGGTCTTCCATGTGGATGCAGGGGCCCAAGGCCTTGGGCCTTCCTCCATTGCATTCCTAGGCCACAAGCAAGGAGCTGGCAGGGGAATGGAGCAGTCAAGGCATGAACCAGTGCCCATCCTGGTACATGAAAGGTGAACACTTTACCCAAGAAAGGCACTGCACTGAGCCCAGGATTCTCAATTTTTAAATAGTGCCGTAATAAGAAGAGAGAAAGGAAAGATGCATTTTGCAATTGAGCACTAATTATGTGACAAGAATTTACATTATGGTACCTATTTTATTATTTATTTTATGACATAGTTTAATAGGCATTGGTGTTTCTCTTTCCCCTACCCATTGTTCTCTTTTCTTTCAATAGATGTCTTTCTACTATCCTCAACAGTCCATCATACTGTCATTGAGGTGTCTCCCAGTAATGAAGGGGCTTATCTGTCTTTTTCCCCTGAGACCATCCTCGTATTGCAAGTACGAGGCTATACTTCTCTCTGTTTCTACCTATGTACATGTTTATTTTCACTGTACATTCACTATATCTCCCCTTAGGTACAGTTCACCACAGGTGGAGAAGGAAAAAAGAAAAATAATAATAAAAATAATGAGGTATCTGTTTTTTTTTTAAATATTCTCAGAAATTTTCCTTCTATGGCTAAACTCCTTGGTCTGAGGCTTTTCTGTGAAAATCTAATGAAAGATCGTGTCAGAAGTCATATTTAGAGACGTATGACACTCATCCCAAAGAAAAAAGTGAAGGTTTGCTCATTTTATTTGAAAAAAATTTACCTCTGGAAGCTCCCATCAAAATATCAGTCAACGGACTAAGCTAAGCATGGGAGTAGACTGTACAATTTAAGAAAATAGTTTCCTTAAGGTACCAGATTCATTTAAATATCTTCCATGGAAGTAAGTTTATATAAACAGTCTATTTTATTAAATAAATATGAACTTTTACCATAAGATGATAGAAACTCAATGCCAGATTGCTACCCAATAGAAGACAGACACACAGTTATACAGCAAGTTCATATTGTTTTATTCCCATAAAATATCAAAAAGTTTAAGCTGTATTGATTTACTGGAAGTGGAAAGCAGCAGAGAGGCAGAATGAGAAGAAACTCGTTGTGCTGGTTCACTCCCCCTATGGCAGTTAGGGCTGATGGAGATGCAGACAGAACCCAGAGACAGAGCTCTAGGTGGATTTCTCACACGGCTGGCAGGGACCTGCTGCTGCTTTCATGCTGCTCATGAATGGGCAGTGTCAGAAGCAAAGTTGCTGGGGTTTAACTGGCACTCTCACATGGGATGTTGGAAGCTCAGGCAAAAGCTTAACCCACTGTACACAGAAGACTATCATTCGAAAACTAGCTAGAACTAATCTAGAGTATTCTATGTCAGGATTCAGCTACTCTTGAGACAGTGATTGGAATAAACAGAATGTTCTGGGAACCAGACAATGTGGTGATATTTTGATGGAACCGCTGGGTACAGGTCTACTTTTTTTTAATGAAATTTAATGAAGTTGTGTACTATAATTTATATCTGTTTATATGTACTTTATGTGCTTTAATAAAATGTATACTTGGTTACAAAATTTGTAATGGCATACAGCTTTTTCTGTATCTGATTAGTATAGGGGTTAAGAGCTGGCAATGCAAAATTATAGCATGTATTTGCAAAACCAGGGAAATGTTTGTACAATATATAGATACACATCATCAGCACCAGAAGATCAAAAAAATGAGTAGATGTAAAGAGCACCGGTAGACAGGAATTACTTTGGCACTCATCCTGTGTTCCAGGGTCAACAACATTTAATGATTAGATACAATGCCCCCGTTTTTGTTGTTGTTTGCTTGCTTTTTCATTCTCTTTGGGAGATGGGAAAAGAATAGATTGAAATGATTGGCATTGCGATGTAGTAGGTTGACGTGCCACTCGTAACGCAGCAATCCCGTATCATAATGCCAATTGAAGTTCCAACAGCTCTGCTCTTCTGATCTAGGCTTCTGCTAACACATCAGAGAGGACAGCAGATACTGGGTGGAGGGCTCGGACCTCGCCATCTGTTTAGGAGACCAGGTTGGAACGTCCACAACTTTGCTTTCACCTGGCCCAGCTTTGGCTCTTACGGAAATTTTGGGAATGAACCAGAGGACAGATTTCTGTCTATCTCTTTGTTACTTTCTCTGTCACTCTTGTAAATGAAAAAAAGCTTTACAAAAGAAAATAGAATTGAAGAGGAAGTTACAATGGCATGAAAATTATAGAACAGTGGAACAAAACTATAAAAATTGCTGATTTATTTTGATGCACAGATAACATTGACTTCATGATCTATACGTTTAGGAATGTAAGATTAATGATTAATAACTATAAACGATTTCTTTGACTTTATAAATACTGAGCAAATAGTTACTGCTATTTTTACCTTCATTTAATATTTGCAAATAAAAATATACTAGGCATAAAAATGCTTGTGTGAATATCTGACTTTAGGAAAACATGGATTTTAAATCATTACAGTCAACAAGACTTTTATTTGACCCGATTCTCACTGACTTTTGTCCAAACACTTTGAGGTCATGCTTTTATTTATGCCATGCTGAAAAATTCTTTGTGTAAATGAAATTGACTTTCCTTCAGAGATTCCCAATGGACACTTTTAAACATTGACAGATAATAATGAATGTGCAATTTTGATTACTAAGTAACATGTGATACATTTATGATTTTTATCATGCTCCCAAAAACTGCCTTTGAAATTCAGACATAACATTGAACCCAGACAACACCAAACACTTAAAGCATTATTCCCAGTTGTGATAAATGTCATAGGAGATCAATGCATTTTGTGATCTCTCTGAAGTTTTTATGTTTGTGCAATTTGTTATGACATTTAATATCACTTTTTCTCTGTTGGTAGTCGACACACTCCAAGGTACTCCTGAATAAATTACAGTGCTCCATAATTATTTTCACCAAATAAACGATAAGACTCCACTGTTTGTTTCTAAACTATACGTACAAAAATGAGAATTGCAACAGCTATATTAAAACATAGCTTTAATTGGACAGTTAGATATTCAGAGATGAGGAGAGACAGAGAGGAAGATCTTCCATCTCCTGGTTCACTCCCCAAGAGTCCAAAACTGCCAGAGATGAGCTGATCCTAAGCCAGGAACCAGGAGCTTCTTCCGGGACTCCCTCACTGGTACAGGCTCCCCAGACCTTGGGTCATCCTTTATTGCTTTACCAGGCCACAAATAGGGAGCTCGATGGGAAATGGAGCAACCGGGATGCTAACCGGCATCATGGAGCATTCTGGTGCTACAAGGAGAGGATTTAGTCAATACGCTATTGCGTGATGAACTAGAACACTGAAGCTTGAAAACAGGAAGTTGAATACTCATTCTGCTTAAGTATATTGGGCTTCTTATGATATGCTAGCTTCTGAAGTGCTGTTGTCAGGAAGCTCATTGGTCTACTGTGGCACACAATTGGTTAACAAGGCATAGCCATAATGCTATTGGAACTTACCATAAGGTAAGAGATACATTACTGCATTGTACAAGAAGTACTTTAACAGTGATGAGCAAGGTGTCAGTATTCAGTCACATACACGAACACTCAATTGAGGTTCTATCTGTCATTTATGGTCGTAAGAAGGACATCTGTTAAAGTAGATAAGGGGAGAATCCCTAAAAGCAGAGGTTGTACCATGAAAGCTTAATGCAAGCAAAGCTGGTGAGCAGCTTGCAGAATACAGAAGCATAGCAGCCATCATATGAAAGAAATACTTTCTGTTTTCTGTGGGCTGCACCAGCCTGTGTTCACAGAGTCGAGGGTCACCCCTCAGGAAGCCAGTCATCCATCACAGACATACCCAGATTTTTTTTTTTAGCTTGCTCATTAATAAGCACAAGGTTATTGAAAGTAAAGATTTACCTGTTCCTTTAATTGTTACAGATCAAATACATAGACAATTACCTGAATAATTGAAATTAGTGAATATTGTTAGTGACTAGGAGAATAAATAAAGATATAGAGTGTAGACATGGTAACATGCCATGTGGATGACTATGTCATTCAACATTCATTTATCTAATCAACACAGAAACAATAGTGTATTTGGAGGTGGTGAGTAAGAAAAGATGGTATAATATTGGTAATGGTGCATTTTAGTTATCTGTAGAACATTCAAATATTGGTGGCAGATTTCATCAGGATCATTTGGAAAGGAGATAACTGAGCCAAATGATATAAAGCAACTTTTGAGAAGATGATGCTATATTTGAAACACTTTTTTTAAAAAAAGGATTTGCTCTAAAATTAATTTATTTCTTAATTCTACTTCTATGAAATTTTTGAAATATCATTGTGTATTCATCTGGCCTCCTTTTCAGCTTTGTCTATACTTTATTGTATTGTAATGTTATATTGCTGGGATATGTAATATTGACACTATTCACATGCAATAATTTAAATTTACATCCTATTTAATCAAAATTAAAAGAAACACAGTGTTTCTCTTCAGTCACTATAGAGTCATTTCAAGTATTTAATAGTTTCATGAAGCTAGTGACTACTGTAATAGACAGTACAGTTATATACATTTCTTTAACTAAACTTGGCCAGAAAATAAGAGAAACAATTGAGGATTTACAGATATATCAGTTGAGTTCTCAGAGTCTCCTCTATTTCCATATATTCTTCATCCCAGTATTTGTTAAAACCGTGGAGATGTGAGTATATTTTTCACATTTATTAACATTGAATGTAACTTAGGATATCTAATGTTTTTAACAGCTTACCAAAAATTATTACACATATACAGACATATGCACTTTAAACATACCAATTTGAATCTTTCCAAAATGAACATATGTCAATTACTAATCCTAGAAACAGCATGTAAATCTAAGTTTAGATGTTTTGCGTGAAAGAGTTCACAGTATTTGAAATAATTTGTCTCTTCTCAGCAGCTCCTTTTCAAATGTATCTTGGTTTAAATAATGAAAAAATTAGATTATTAATATTTATTATTTTATGGCAAAATGCATTATATATTTACAAAAACATTATCAAATGTTCATATTTTTCAAAATCTAAATCTTGAAAATATAATTATTGCAGAGTTTATTGAATTTGTACCAAACAAGCCAAGCAACTGGGGTGCATTTGTTTTGCATCCTAAAGGTGCCAAAATATAGTACTTAATAATGGATCATTTAGGGCTGGCATGGTGACCTACCGGCTGAAGTCCTTGCCTTAAACGCAGTGGGATCCCATTTGGGCGATGGTTCTAATCCCAAGGATCCCGCTTCCCATCCAGCTCCCTGCTTGTGGCCTGGGAAAACAGTCAAGGACAGCCCAAAGCCTTGATATCCTGCACCTGCTTGGGACACCCAGAAGAGTTCCTGGCTCCTGCACATGCATGCATACACACACACACAAACACACTATGGATTTAAGATTTTCTGTAAATAATATTGGCTCATCATTGAGAAGATTGATACTTGGTTTCCCTGAGTTATTTCTGGTAGAAAAATAAAAGTATTTCATTTGTTATTATTTTGTTATCTGGATTTACGACTTTTTCACCTACGAAAATTTATAACTAGTAAGTATCTTTCTATGCAGAGTGGCCTGCAGACTATCTAACTATGGGATTTCCATTACTGAAATGATCCTGGAGTTGCTATTACTGATTGGAATGACAGAGCTAATTTATCCGATTCTCCACTGGCTTGTAGCAACCACACCTAACAGTCCAATTTTTTGTACATTCTAGAGAAGGTCCTCAATATCCCTTAAGAATGTCTCACATTCTACCTTTAGGTAACATCTTTTCAAATGCACTCTAGGGTAAAATAGTTTATGAACTCTTTTCCAACAAAATCAGGTTGCTGGAAGCAAGTGCAATTTGAAGAGAAGACTAGAGAGATTAGTCTAAAACAGGGAATACTGCCTTAGGAGGACATGTCAGAAATGATCACAGAACACGGAGCCCTGGTTAGTGAGAGAACAAATTGTAAAGAAAGTGGCAGGAAAGAAAAGTAGGACAAGACGGAATGAAAAGAGTTTTCTCAACTGAGTAACCCTACCATCTATACGTTTTAATTTTAGAACTTAGTTTTCTAATTTTGAAATTTTCCATTTAAAATACTTGAAATTTAGCAAAATTAGATTTTAATATATGAGTAATAGTACGTTTAAACGTGTAGATGCATGTGCATACTAATTACCCAACAAATTCAATCCAATAATGTTTACTTATTTAGTAATTATTAAGCCTGTAAATATGCAGTACATTAAAAATGTATTATTGCAAAAATTACAAAACAAAAAGAATGGAAGGAGAAGGAAAGAAATTTCATTATATTCTAAGAACTGTATCTATGGCATACACATAATCTTATGGCAATACATTTCAAATCTTTAACATAACCACTGAATGTTTTGTATGTGTTATATGTTTTCTACGCATGGACCCATATGGTTTTTCATCTCAAACGCATCGTGTTCTATTTGATTTTCCCTAGGCAAAAACAAATGTTACAACTTTACTTTCTGCAATGCCAGTTTTCTACTAAAAGTAGCTTTAATTCTATGATATTACCGATTTCACATTTCCATGGAAATAGTTTTGCTGAACCTACCGACCAATTGTCATTCAGCTGATACTTCAATCATGTTTAAACTAATCAAGCTGACATCATATGCACATCATGCAAAGCTGTCTCATGATGCATTTAAATATAAAGTTAAGCTTTTAACCTTAGCCTGACCGACTGCTTTTCTGATTACATGGGAACAAATAGTGGAAGAAGAAAAGGAAGAGGGATAAAGGGGAAAAAGCAGATGAACCCCTTATGCATAAAAAATTGTATTGTGAAAGTGAATGAACAAATGCATGAAATATATTTATACATATATATACATATATATGTGTGTATATATATACATATATAGTATATACAACATATATAAATATATAGAGGTATATACACACAGAGAGTAAACACTTTTTCTCATACTGCAAGAAGTGCTATGGTAGGTGTTTCCAAGGTTCTAAGTGAAACAATGCTGGGTTCTAACTCAGTTTCATTCCATATACCATGTTAACAACTTAGCTACTATTTTGTTTCAAAGGTGGTGACATGCTATCAAGAAAACTAATGGCCAATACAAAAATGGGAGAACAATTTTCCAAAGGGTGCATCTTCAGTGAGATAAAGCTTTTAAGGGTTCTGGCAATCAATATTTCTCCAAAATTATAGGTCAGAATTATGTAACAGTTCCATTGCTAAGCAAACCTGTGGTAAAATGAACAGATGCTCATCACAGCTATCTTAGACCAAAACTGTTTCATTTTATGAACTGAATTCTGCTTTACTATGGGTTCTGATCACATGGATAACAAATCTTTTTTCCCCAGAAACAACACATTGAAACACATATCATGGCACAGCAGATTAAACTGATTTCACAGCCTGGTTCAAGTCCAGGCTGGTCCTTTTAGATCCAGCTCTGCTAATATGCCTCGGAAGAAAGCAAAAGATGATCTATGTGCTTGGGTCATTACTGCCCATGTTGGTGAGCCAGAACTCCTCTGGACTTTGGGATTTGGTACTCTTGTTTTTCAAAACATAAAAATAAATTATAAATCCTAAAAATAAAACAAATGTTAAAGGAAATTAAAATAAAAGGAAATTAAAATAAAAGGAAAATTAAAAGCATGCTTTCAGTAATCTGAATGAAGAAAAAGATATATTTGTTAAGGAAGACAGGAAACAAGAAGGCTTCTATGTGTCACATCTCTTCTATCTTTCAAATGTCACTATACCATCTGTTTTATAGTGTGATGTGCTGAGTTTGTCTACTTGCTGAAAATTACTTACAAATTGAATCTATTCATCCTTTTTCCAGTATGACGATTTTCTTAGATATTAACATATTCAATCATTGGAGTCTTTTTTTAAAAATAATCCCTACATTCATAATATCTTCCCAAACATCTCACAGCTGTAGAGAAAAAAATTTAAAAGGCCTTGCTTAATATGCAAACATTGTAATGCAAATCACTGCTATTTCTTAATCCACTTTGTAAAGTTAAAAATCCTTAATCCTGCTTCAGTGGTGAAAACAAAATGGGATTCAAGGAGTACAATATTTTGCATAATAACTATATTTGCCTGTTGCACTTTTTTTTTTCTATTTTTGTGTTTGCAAGGGAAAGCAATATTTGAAGAGCCAATGGCCTTATGTAAATAACACAAACTACAGTTAGTATAATATAGTTTCTATGTTGATATAAGAAAGCACTATGGAAAGAAACAGTTACGTTACAAGACTCATGGGCTGATCATTTTCACCTTAAGTCCATTAGGAAGTTTCTAAATATCGGATAAACAACAGAAAGACTATCCAGCATCTCAAAGGCCATCACTTCTATCCTTATGCAGAAAGCTGTAAAACACGGAATTTTCTGCAGAGGATTTATAATTAAAAGAAAAGTCTAGAACATGTGAGCAATAGCAACATGAGGCTACTTTTGCCCTGCTCGTGAGAGGACAAACAGCTGGAGACAGTGTAAAAGCAGAGACACATTTGCTGAACGTTTACTGGTTGCTTGTGGTCATGGCAGTCCCAAAGTTTTCCAGCACGCAGAAATATTTTCCTAGGATTTTATGAGATAATCGGAAGGGCAAGGCAGGATATCAGAAGATGGGGCTTGAGGAAGAATGTCTGACATCTCAAATTGAGACTCAAGAGGAAACTTGAGTGGAATCAATATTAAGTGTTGCACAATTATAGCAGACATAGCCAAAGACACGGAACAGAGATAAAGTCCTTGAAGACATTCCAAGAATAATTCCTGTGTTGGACTGGAAAACGTGGAAAACTTCCACTATGCATAGGAACCTCACAGTTAAATTGGCAATGCAGATATTGTTTCCCAAGGTCATAAAATATGCAGATTTATCCTTATATTAGCTATGGTTTCTATCATAAATGCAGCAAATAATGGGGATTCACAGATGACAGATGTTAGCTACACATACAGAAACATGATAGACATAATTAATTAAATGATTTTGGAGTCTCTGAACTCCAAATATCTCATCTCTGTCAACTGAATGCCCAATAGTGTGGTGTGGTCGTAGTCCAATTGCAACATAGTGATAACCAAACAGTGCATGGTGTAATTCTTGACCTAAGTTTGAAGATATTAGAACCTGAAATATTGATTCCTTTAGTTTTATTTGAAAGGCAAGTTTCACAGAGACAGAAGAAGAGAGTGAAATCTTCCATCCACAGGCTTACTTCCCCAATGTCTACAGCAGCTAGAGCTGAACTAACTCAAAGCCAGGAGCCAAGAGTCTTCTCTGGATCCACCACATGGGTACAGGGGTCCAATTACTTCAGCAATACTCTGCTACTTTCCCAAGCCTTATGCAAGAGAGCGGCCAGAATCTGAATGTCACACATCTGCACTGCTGGCACAGTAGGGAGAGGATTAGTTTGAAAAGAACATGGCAGGAACTGAAATACAGATTTCTAAGGACAGAAGACGGGTGTCCCATTTCAATCAGAGACTACATTAATCTTCCCTCCATTATTACTTTTCTCTAATTAGGTGCTAATATGATTTTATATGAGCTACTTATGTAGTGAGAGTGCTATTTCTTATTTAGTCTTCCAAATCAAAAGCTAATATATCATGGAAATATCTTCACAGACATATCCAGAAACAATGTTTTGCCAGTCTTGCAATTCATTATCTCATTCAAGTTGACACCTTAAGTTAAGTATGAAAACTCCACAGAACAAATGCAGGAAATATACATTTTCAGTATAATACATACAAAGTTGAATTCACTACATAACTCACATATATTTAATGTGACTAGCATGATATATGAATGGCTTATTAAAGCAGATTTGATCATTCAGATGAACCAGAGAAAATATTCTAAAACAGATATAGAAAACCTATATAAATGCCTGCATCCAATAAGTGAATAGAATGCCTATTCAAAAAAACATTATTCAGAGAATAATGGTACAGTATTTCTTGTTCATTTTATGAGGACAGTACAATTTTATATCAATACTTAGCAGGGGTGACATAAGAACTAAAAGTATGATATCAATGTCTTCATGAATACAAAATTTGTGAAGCTTGAGTCTGGAAATCTTTCCGTCACTCTCACACACATGCATGTAACATGATCAACCAATGTGTATCACAACATAAAAATAATAAATAAGAAAAATACAGGGGTAGCTTCAACAAATAAGCAAGTATATATATTCAAAAGCAGGAATAAAATTACCAATAATTATCTATTTTTTATATGACTCAGACTTTTCATGAGCTTTTTTTGTGAACTTTTCATTTAATGAGTAGAAAGTTGTAGAAAAAACGCTGATTAGAAATCATGAGAAAAGGCCACAGCCTTGTGTTCTCTCTCATTCTCTGTTTCTTTTTCTTTCTCTACTTATTTGAGATTACTGATAATAATGTTCATACCCATCTTTTAAGAATACTCAGGAAATCCTGTGATTTTTTTACGGAGAAAACCTGAGCCCTCATATTGAATGGAAGACTGTATCACCTAGAAAAGAGGTTAAGTAATTGGCCAATAAGCATATGGAAAGTACTGGAAGTTGTCAGCAATGTAAAAATGGAAATCAATACTAAGATGGCAAACCATTGAAACACACAAGAATGTTGAAATAAATAACACTGACATACAAAATATTGGTGAGATTAAAGAACTGAAAATATCTCACTGCACTAACTGTAAATCTATTCAGAGATTTATGCTTGCATTTTATGAAGCTACACCTACACATAATAAATTATATAACAGTTAAACTATTATTTATCAAAATTTAATAAAGAATTGAAAATACAATTGAATTGAATATGCAGTAGAAGACAATGTTTCATATAAAACTTGCAGTCACCTATCTTGAAGCGCCTGTCTGCATATCTCTGCTTCAGGCTGGTGACTCTGTGGGATGGACCAGCATGCTTCTGACAGTTTTCAGTGCTGGTACCTGGATTGTTCATGCCATGAACATCAGCATTAGTCACAGCCAAAAAACAAGGGCAAGCTCCTATCCACATTACAGAGTCTGAGGGCCTCAGCTATTGTTGAAACAAACACTAGTACCACCCATAATTGCCTATGAAGACAAGAGGAAAGTTCCTTCTGTGTCTCAAATCACCCATTGCTTTTTACATTAGACACACACTTTTGGAAACCTGAATATCACTCCACACTCTGCCAACTGGTAATCTGACACTGATTACCACTAAAAAAAAATGACTCAGAGGTTCCACTTTGGTATTTATCTAGAACCAAATCCTAATCAGCCACTCAGGTGACACTCTAACACTATGTGGAGAAAAACTTTTTTTTTCAATAAAACCTACTTCATGAAAATAGAAACTAATATATTAGCTGCACAGATGCTAATGAGGGGATACAGAAAACTTGAGAAAGGAGGAAGCATATTCTTACTTAGAAGGGATATGATTAAAAAGTTGGCAATAAAGGTAAATATCTTAGAATATGTATGGTAGGTGATGCAATTCCATTTCAGCATTTCTCAAGCAGTGATCCCACCTGAAAGCATTTTTAAAAGTGAAATTAATTAATTTAAACTTGCTAGCTATGAATACTGAATTTTATTCTCAGAAGTTTATTCTATACCAATATAAGGTTCTTAGCTCCAAAAAGAACCAAGCTTTCAGCAAGGGATATAGCCGATTCTCTTGAACTGGAATTTCAGATTGGCACATGGCCGTATTGGATACTTTATGGCAGTAAATCAAAGCAGGAAATCAGGAGTTTCACTATATTGCTTGTGACTTTTATTTTAGCTATCGGAACAGAATTAACTTCTTTTATAAATGGATTTAAGAAGGAAGATCCTATGGATAAGTTATATCATATATATTACGATTAAAACCTAAGGAAAATTAAAAAAAAAGTAATTTTGGCAAAATGACTAATGGCAGAATTTTTAGGGAATAAATGCAGAAATTGCAAAATAATGAGCTCTTCCAGAAAATAACACAGATTTTTAGCAATATAAGGAAGCTGCCAATATAAGCTATCAAGTGAACCTTTACAAAAAAGGTTATAATCATTATAATAATTCTGTATGGTTTTAATACACACATGTGTAAATGTTTACGTGTGATTACATGCAAATAACACTAACACTGTTTTTTCCTTTCTACCAATTTCCTGGGATTGATATAAGATATCTGATATGGGGAATGAGTGTATTTAGCTTAGCACTTAAGATTCTTGCATGGCCATCAAAGTTACAGGGTAAGGTACCATTTCTATCGTGTACATATGGGTTCTAATTTATAATATTATTACAGATTTTTCTACATATGTTCTATTTTATGTACATTTGCCATTCCTGCCTTTCCAGAAATCTCCAAGTTCCAACAATAAGACCAAGGTATATTATTCAACCACCTCTGACAATTGAAATAATAATTTCCATTGCGCAAATCCATCTAAGACAGATGATAGAAGAACAGATTATCAACAATATATATTATCTGGGGAGTATATATTAATTCATTATTTATATACATATTTATTTTTCTATGTCAAGTAGTTTTGTCTCTGATTAAATTCTAATTCATGAGGGGGTAAAATCTAATTGATTTACAACGTTTAAAAAGTATTTTTAGGAGAAATGCAATGGATAAGACTAATCCTCCAACTGCAACACAGGCACGTCATATGTGTGCAGATTTGAGTCTCTGATGCACCATTTTTTTTTATGCTCCACTTTCAATTCAGCTTCCTGCTTGTTGACTAAGGACGCTGTGGAAGATGGCTCAAGTCCTTGGACCTCTGCAGCCACGTGGGAGACCCAGAAGGAGCTCCAGGTTGCTGGCTTTGGATTAGCTAACCTCCCACCGTTGCAGCCATTTGGGGAATGAACCAGCAGATGGGAAATCTTTCTCTGTCTCTAGTTATCTCTATAATCTGCCTTTCAAAATAAAAAGTGACTAAATCTTAACATTCCTTATTAAAATTTTGATCTCTTTTCCTGATTGGAATTTTAGAAAACCACGGTTGTTTTTCTACAGCGTTCCAAGTAATTTCCCTTAAGTTATGTTTAATTAAGAAATAGTCACTACTTTGATTTATGGAGTACAATGTGAACTTCTGATATAACCACAAACATTTCACAATGGCTATATCAAGACACTTATCAGATTTACTATGTTTATCTTTAATAGTGAGAATGCTTAAATTTTCACTCAACAATTTTGAAATGCACATCATTAGTAAATGGAGTCACTTTGTTGCACAGAAGACATAAGAAGAGCAAAGAGAAAACCTGTTCAATTTCACTAATCATCACAGATTTGGAAATTAATGCTAAAATGGGATATCACATCCAACTTGTTAAAATGGCTATTATCAAAAAGGGAAATAATTAGTGTTGACAAGGAGGTAGAGAAAATGAAATTCTTTTACACTATTGGGAGATCTAAATTAGTACACTCATTATAGGAAGCAGTGTGAATTTCCTGAAGGAAAAAAAGCAAGTAATGAGCCAAAGGTTTAATAAAACAAACATGTTTATTCAGGATTAAGAGGGAATTTAATGCCAATCTGGTAATGACTCCAAATAATGGTTCTGATTTCAGTTTGCTTGTTACCTGAAATGTCAAAATACTGGAATCAGGTAATTTGTCAAATAATTTGAAAAATGAAAACAGTTATTTCAAATGAGTAGCATATTCATACACACTGACTCATCTTCTTCACTAAATAGTACATGGGAAAATATTTTAATTGAATATAACATATTTTGAAGGATATGAAAAGGAAGGACAATGTGTTTAAAAAGCAGAAATAATAAACTCATACAGAAAACTGTCTCTGCAATCACAGAAAAAGCTCTCTACACTATATATATCTATAGATATTGATATCTATATCTATACCCATGTAGAAATGTTTACTAAGAGCAAAGTTACCCAATTATTTTGAATTGTTTTAGAAGCATCTTTCATCTTTTACATTTCATCTTTGGCTAACGAGTATTTTTATTACTATTTGATAAATAATTCAAATGAGAACACAAAGTAAACAATGGGCATGACTATTTCCATTAATGTATGCATTCATTTTATTCTAGCCTAAATATTATTAATAATCAATTGCAAAAGCTACATTACTGCACATTGTATAGACATTATTATATAAACTGGACAGGAAATGCAAAGTACAATGAAAAGACTGAGAATTCCAGAATTCAGTTGATTTGTTCCATAAACTAATAAGAAGTGAAACCATCATTGGAAGCTATGCTTGACACAACTACAATGACAGATCATGTCTGCACTCTTCTTATATTGATCTATATGTAATGCATCATTCATAATATTTGATAATATCAATTAAGTCTGAGACTAAACAGAAGAGTTGCTCTAACATAATTCAATGTGTGATTGATTCTAGGATCTTGTTTTTTTTCTGACAATGCCATTTGCAGATGTGCAACATCATTTGTGGTCCACCCAAAATTATAAACTTTAAAATTAACTTCCTTTAGCTCCCTGCCAATGGCCTGGTAAAGCATTGAAGGAGGGCCTGAATGTTTCTGGCACCCCAGTGGAAGCACTAGAAGAAACTCCTGGCTCCTAGGTTTTGATTGGACGAGCTCCAGTCATTATGGACGCTGCAAGAGTGAACCAGCAGATTGGAGGAATTGTTTCTCTCCTCCCTTCGTTTTGGTTCTAACTTTGCACTTTTTTTTTGCTCTCACTCTGCTTGTCAAATAAAATAAATAAATTGATAAATATATTTATTCAATTATAAGTCCTAACGCTGGTTACACTGGCAGAGCTGGACCAACATGATTGCGAGCCATCCATGTTTATAGTAAATCACTAGGTTAGGTAATAATAATTCAGTTAAGCAGAATTTAAATTGACTATGGTCTATCATTATGACACCGACGGACACAACTGAAATATAATATAATATTTTATTGAGGTGGGTGTTACAGCACATCAGATTCATCCATGCACTCAGGATACCTAGATACTGCCTTAGATCAACTGATACATAGGTAAGCATGTACATACTGTCACCTGGAAGAATTGTGTAACAGAGATCATCATATGGAACTGAATCACAGGTAATAAAATCACCAAAGAGCTGCTCATTCAGTCTTACTCTGAGCCTGATTCTTCCACACTTGACTTGAATTGAGTCCAAACTGCATTTGTTTTTGTTTTCAAAGAAATATATTTCCAAAATCAACAGTAATGTAGTTGATTTAAAAGTTATCGGTGTCTATACCCAAAAGTCAAAGTGACAGCTTGTTAATAGCTGATAGAACAAAGTCTTGAGATCGGTGAGAACAAGTGCAACAGGTTATGGCAGAGCCAAAGTTCTCTTTGTCTTAGTTATCCCCTAAGATCACTTTCAAGAACCACAAAAACCTCTTCATGGGCTGTGTCACAATAATTGAAGATGTGCAGTGACACGCAATTCTCTCCTCTCCATCTATAATTGATGCTCTATTAAGTAACCAATCATTGTGAATAAGTTTTTTGGGTTGCTGTATGCACAGCCAGGTCCAGCCCATGCACAGAGTCAGGACTCATTTTCTTTAGCAGATGTCTTCTCAGAATCATATCTGTGGAATAATCCCTTATACAAAAAGTCAATAAAACTCATTTTGCTTTATTCCTAAACTGATTAGTTGAAGCGACTTTGTACACTCGTGGTCATCAATTACAAGTGGTATATCTGTATTTAAGCTGATTAGTCCCTGTGTGAAAAAAAAAGAAATCTCAGAAGTTACCCCAAATCACTCAAAAAAGCACTTCAAGAAACGAGAAGTTGTAGCTGAAGTTTTGATAGCAAAGATAAAATATGGTCAAAAAAACCTTAGTTAGCATGTTTTCTGAGAAAGAGAGGGCACAGGAAGAATGAGAAAAAAAATGAATGCTGTAGTTTTAATCAAACACATGAATCCAATGATTTTTTTCAATTACATCCTAAAAGAAAAACTTCATTTTTCCAAGATGTGCTTTGAAGAGTGAAGTTATATAACATAAGCCTCAAATCAATACTTTTAGATAAGGAAGAATAAAAAATTCTCTTTATGGCTATAATATTTAGTGCTGACTTTTCTCCACAGAGGATTTTTGCCTTGTACTGATAAAACCTATGAAGTATGCACATGTCAGAAGTCATTCCAAACCTCTGTGATATTTCACTGTGAATAATTTCATGCTGTCTCTACTAAAACCAGCAAATTGTTTACTTGATGTTTTGGAATTGTGAGGGTTTTTTTTTTCCTTAAAAAAAAAGCAGAAAATACATTTTATTATTTTGAGAAGATAAAGCCATTGGATAAATTCATTTTCTCTGCTGTAGCTGAATCAAAATCACTATTTGGGATATCACCAAATAATCAAGTTTGAACAAGCGTTAACTCAGAGGAGAATTTCATTTGTTTGTGAGTAATAAAAAAGACAATCAGAAGATATAGTTTCCTGAAGAAATTTCTTCTTCCCCTTAGAAACAATTATATAAGACAGGAATGAAGTTAGTGTCCAAGACACGAAGGACAGCCAAACTGTTCATCCCTGCAATATGCATCTTTGCATACTACATGTTTAGAACTGAGATGCAGTTTGATTTTGGGGGAGTGATCCTCGTTTGTGATGACCAGGCCCATCTGAGTACAAGCTTTCCTGAAAAATATTGTGAAACTCAAGACCAGAGTACATTGTTTCACATCTTCTGGCCGTGTTATTTACCAACTCTTTGCCCAATTCCTATATTCTTGGTTATCTGTTCTTAAAAACAGAAATGCTGCACAATTTGATTTGAGAAGGTCTTCTAATTAAGTTACTAATTTTTATTTTAAATACTTTAGATATTTACTGTAACCACTTAATGTATTCAAATAAATATTTTTGTAAATTTGATTCAAGAAAACATAATTAGTAACATTCAGATTGACGAGGATTTTTAAAATTTAGTACATCAAGGACCACATCATATGTGTGCAACTTTTGCTCTCTGATTCAGTATGACAGTTATTGGACCCAATGGCAAATCCAATGTATGTATTTATAATTTTACACATGCTGTTTACAATAATTTTTACTGAAACAGAATGCTTACTTTTCTAAAAAGGAAAAATGTGTGAACATTCATGATGATAAAGTATTTTTTATTCTCTTGAGGTATAATGCTCAATAAACTATAGTTCTGTAAAAAAAATTTTTTTTCTAGGAAAAAGAAGAGCAAATAAATCCCAAACTTTCAATAAGTCAAGGAATAGAGTAAAAAATTATATAACAAACAAGAAACAAGACACCAGTCTATTAAATGAAAAGCCACAAAACTAAATCAATAGAAATAAAATTAGAAGGTTTACAACAATGTGAAGTTTAATGATATGCTATTAAAGCACCAATGTATTTTTTGCTGAAGAAATGAGAAAGAAAATAAAAAACCTTCCTGAAGAAAATGATGCTACTGTATTACTTATGAGTCATGAAGAAATTAATGAGAGGGTCTGGGGCAGTAGCCCAGTGGCTAAATTGCTCACCATGTACATGCCACTCTCATATGGGTGCTGGTTTGTGTGCCAGACACCCCACTTCCCACTCTGCTCCCTGATTGCAGCCTGAGAAGGCAGTAGAGAACAGCCCAAAGTCTTAGGAACCTGCATCCATGTGGGACACCCGGAAGAAGCTCCTGGCTCCTGGCTTCAGCTCAGCTCATCTTCAGCCATTGTGGCAACTGGGGGAATGAATCAGCAGATGGAAGATCTTCCTGTCTGTTTCTCCTCTCTGTTTATCTGCCTTTCCAATAAAATGAATAAATAAATCTTTTAAAAAGAAATTAATGAGAAAAGCTTTTTGAAAATAAAAGCCAATATAAAAAACACCTGAGACATAGTAAAAACAGTATTGAAATGACTGATGATCATATATTTTGCATGAAAGCTGTCTTATATCACAGACCAATGCCATTTGTCTCTTTGGTATTAACTGACTTCACTGAGCATAGTGGTCTCCAGTTGGGATCAGATATAAAGATGCAATTCAGTGAGCATCCCTATTTCCAAGCCAAAGATGGATTCTAAATGAACGTATTAAACATATCTTGCCAACAGGATGATGGGCTCTGCCATTATCTGCAATTGCAATGTCAGGATACACTTAAATAGCACACTAACAGACGTAGGACAATTTGTAAAAGACTGTACAACTGTAATAGTGTGGGGCAAACTGTACAGACGAGGATATTTAGGGCCGGGGAAGGGAAATTCCAGAGCCTATGGAGCTGTATCGTAAAATAATAGCAAAAAAGACAGTAATAATAATAATAAACAAAACCTTAGCCTGAATTTCCTGAAAGGCACTTAAAACATAGGTAAGAAAGCTACTGACCATATTTCACCGTCTTCAATCATCAATATTGTCTCTCTTTCTTCTCATGTTTTCCTCTCTGACTCATGTTTTTGGCCCTGACTCAGGTATACTAGTCCCAGTTTCTCAACTGAACTGCCTCTTAAAAGTTCTATTTCCTCATCCAAACGTGATGTGTTGAATTGAGTCTGTGATCCACAACTCTAACTTGCAGACATCATTTCAACTTGATAAACTCATCATAACTAAGCAAGCTAGAATCCTTGTTTTTCATGAGCAACCCGAATGGAAGTACCAATAGCATTCCTCTCCTTATGTAACAGTTGTTCCTGGGACAGACATTTATCATAGTGTAAGGCACATATTACCTCGCAGTAGGTAAGGACTGATAACCTGGATTGTGAGTCTCAGATGTTCCACTCAGATTTCAGCTAACTGCCAGTTCCCACCCTGGCAGGCTAAGTAGCTGGCTTGTCTTTGCCTATTGGATGGGATACCTGAACTCAGTCCCTGCTTCCTGATTTTGGAATTAGGGGAGTGAATAAACCAATGGTGTTCTCTTATTGTGTTTGTCTCTGGCTCAAAAAATAAATGTTCCTTCAAAGGATAATTACCTTTGCATTATTGATCTATCTATTCATCCATCTGTTTTAGAATAAAGATCTCTTTTTTTACTATTTAAGCCTGACTAGCAATATTTTCTTGACAAGGCATGTTCTATCAAAGTATTGCTCTAGTGAGCTCTCGGTCATATAGTGATACATATATCTTACACTGAGAAATACATATTCAAAATGACACATAAAGTTGGGAAATTAAGTACTCCTTAACTGCACTTAACAATTACCTTTTGATTATAAATACTTACTGTGGATTATTAGACCACTTAATTAGATAGAAGTATATCTCAATCAGTTTTCAAAATTCAGGTAAATGTTTTAGTTGAAATTTATATGTTAAAAGGTAGCAGTGAAATTGTTAACCGTATTTGTATGTATTACATCAAAGTAGATTTCAGTTACATTAACTCTGCCTTTTAAACTTCTGCTGAGAGTAGCCATTTGTTGTTTAATCATGAAAGGAGATTTATCACATGATTATTTGTTTTAAATAACAGTCACTATTCATAAATAAAATGTTTGAGCTTATAATGTGAAAATAAAAATTACCACAAACAAATGTATGCCAACAAATTGGAGAATCTAGAAGAAATATATTGGTTTCTGGACAAATGCAGCCTACATAAATGGAGCCATTATGACACAGAAGACATAAATAGATCAGTAATTAAGATAGTTTTGAGTCAGTGATAGACACACCCCAATAAGTAAAGCCAAGACCAGATGGCTTACTGCTGAATTCTACCAATTTTTTAAGAAATAATTCCATTTCTTCAAAGCTACTCAAAACAATTAAGAGGGAGGATTTCTTCCCAGATTTTTTCCATGAGACCATTGTCACCTTAATCCAAAATCACAGAAAAATGAAGCAACAAAGGAAGAGCACCAAATACCAATATCTCTGCTGACCATAAGTGCAAATAAACACTTTCAATAAAAAACTAGCTAATTGGATCTGCAATCCATCAGAATATTGATTTACCTGAACCAAGCAGGATGTTTCCCAGCCATGCAGGGATAGTTCAATGTATGCAAATCTCTTAATGTGACATTTAACATTAACAAACTGAAGAAAATGATCTGATAATTTCCACAGATTAAAAAATGGTTGCTAAATACAACATCCTTTCATAAAAAAATATAACAAGTAAATTGGGTTCAGAAACATCATATTAACATGTAAAAGTTACAAGAATTGGCCCTAATATCTGGTAAGAGATAAGGATGCCCAATTCCACCACTAATATGCAATTAACTCTTGAACGTTTTAGCAAGAGTGTTAGGTAAGAAAACGAAAGCACAGTGCTACAAATTGGAAAGGAGGAAGTAAAGTTAGCCTTGTTTGTAAATGGTAAAAGACTCTAAAAAGGGAGACAGGAACTCATAAGTTTTGGTATGGTCAATAACTTTCATATACACAAAGAATTACGTAGCTGAAAAAAAAGAAATTGTAGGATCAGTTACATTTATATAGCTGCAAAAAATTCAAATATCTTGGAACAAATTTAACCTCTGCTGTGAGAGATTTATGCAAATTGAAAAAAATAAAGAAAAAATATAAAACACTAAAACATGGAAAATTCAGTCATGTTTGTGCATTGTTAGAATTATGCTATCAAAATGGTCATACTATCAAAATCAATTTATAGATTCAATGAGACCCCAAACAAAATATTGACAACATGGGGCCCATATGGTAGCCTAGCAGCTGAAGTTCTGGCCTTGCATGCACCAGGATCCCATATGGGCACCAGTTCATGTCCTGGAAGCCCCACTTACTATCCTTGACTGGAAAAACAGTCAAGGACAGACCAAAGCCTTTGGACCTTGCAGTTACATGGGAGACATAAAAGAGGCTCCTGGCTCCTGGCTCCTGGCTTTGGATCAACTCAGCCCCTGCTGCTGCGACCGCTTGGCCAATAAATCAATGGACCGAAGATGTTCCTCCCTGTCTCTCTTCCTCTCTGTATATCTGACTTTACAACAAAAATAAAGAAGCCTTAAAAAATATTTAAAAATCTACAACATTCTTCTCTGATCTAGAAATATGCATACTAAAATTAATGTGGAACACAAGAGACCTCAAGTAGCTTAAGCAATCTTAAACAAGAAAAACAAAGCTAAAGGCATCACAATACTAGATTTCAAGATACACTATCGACCAGTTGCCATCAAAAGAGACTGCTACTGGCACAAAACCATACCAAAAAAAAAAAATAGAAATACAAAAAATGAACCCACACATGTACAGCTAAGCATTTTTTTTTACAAGCAAAACAAAATCAATCTAGGGAAAAATGACAGTGTCATAGTTAGACTTACATTTCCAGGATTAGTCAATATGACCCCTGCCTTATACATGATACAGAATTAAAGTCTAAACTGATCAAGGATCTAAATCTATAAGGAAGAACATCAGGGACTCTCTGCAAGAATTAAGAATATGTAGAAACTTTTGAAATAGACCCCAGAAGCACAGACAATTGAATAAAAAAACAAACAAATGGGATTGTAACAAGTTAAGAAGCCAATGCAATGTGAAGGAAACCACCAAGAGAGTAAAAAGGCACTCAACAAAATGGTACAAATTGTTTGCAAATTTTGCAGCTTCCATAAGGGAATAAAGAAATGCAACAACAGAACAACCAACCCACTTAAGAAATTGCCAAAAGAGAGGGCTAGTCATTTTCAAAGAATGAACTGAAAAAAGGCAAACAGGCAATTGATTTTAAAGAAAAGTGTTCATGTTCACTAGCCATCAGAAATGTGAAAATAAAAACCACCAATAAGTTTACCTCACAATAAATGCTGTTATACAGAAATCAGGGGGGAAAATGCTAGGAAGTCTATGGGGAAATGTGCTTTAATCCACTGTTGGTGGGCATGTAACTGGTTGCAGCCATTGTGACAGACCGTACAGAGATTTCTCAGATATCTGAAAGGAGATTAAGCATATGACTCAGCCATCACAATCTTGGGAGTTTATCCAGTGGGAATAATATCAGCATATGAGAGAATTATCTGTGCCCCCATGTTCGCATCAGCTCAATTCTCAATAGCTAAGGTATGAAATTAAATCAGATGTCCATCAATTGATGAGTGGATAAAGAAAATGTGATATATATGCAGTATAGAATAATGCCCCTAAAACAATGAATCGTTGTCTTTTGAAAGTAAGTGGATACAAATGGAAATCATTATACTTAGGCAAAACCAAGCCACCAAAACACAAACATCACATACTATCATTGATCTATAATAACTAATATACAGAATAGAGGTAATGTAACAAATACCAGTAAGTTTGACATCCAGGAATTCAATTTTTGTTTACAGATTGTGTGTATACTCCTGAGAAGATGTCATTTTTCCTTTTTTTCCCCCTATATTTTTGCACTGTGTCAATAACTTTATCTAATGGAGTATTGAGTCTGTGATTGTCAGGTGGAAAGAAAATATGCCTTTGTAATAAATAGGGAAAAATTAAAGAAGGCGGATGTTGGGTGGGGAATGTGGACAGCAGAGAGGGCAGGGCATAAAGTCAGGAAGTGTCACTATGCTTCTAAGTATTGCAAAATTTGTGTACTTAATAAACATCAAGGTCTTCTATATATATATATTTATGTAAGTATGCACATATGTATCAATTTGCATACATGCACAAGTATGGATGGATATATATAATGTGTATGTGTATAGATTTAATTCATAAATTAAATATATATCACTTATATTTTACATTTACTTATATTTTCTATAGTAAGTATATATACATCTATATATGTAAATAGTTATATATAAAATCAGTAAACTTTGTGTATAAATATACATGAACTACAATGAGATGTCATCACATACTCATTAGCACAGCTGCTAACAAATGGGAAGAGAATTGCAAGGAAGGATAAAAGGGGGACAAGGAAGAATACATTGTGAAATACTTTCAATCAAAAAAGAAAAGGGCAGTGAAAACGCGAATAAATTGGAAGCCTTTGCATTGATGATGGGGATCACAAAATATTGCAGCTCAAGGAAAACATTATGTATCTTAAAAATTATAAAACAGAAATACTATATTATCCAATGATGCTTTCCTTAGTATATTTTCAAAAGAAATTGAGAACAGGATCTTGAAGTAGTGTGTGCACATTCGTCTTCCTTGCAGCACTGTCCACAATATCCACAGGCGGAATCTTCCTGCATGTACACAGACGTCAGCAGGTACATCTATGGTATATACAGACAATGGAATATGGTGTGGCCTTAGAGATAAGGAAAATCCCATCATTCCCTGTGACATTAACAAACCTGTAGGATATCCTGCTAACCAAATTAATCCAGGTACCAATAAATAAACAAATAAATAAAATATTCCATTCGCTGAGTTGGCTTAAGAAGTCAAGAGAAACATACGTAAAATGGTGGTTAAAGTGGATTGGGCTGGCGAGGAAGGAAAATACATAGCAGTTTGATGGGTACAAACTTCAGTTTTTTAAATTCTGAAGTACAATAATGTGAACAATACCAAAATGTAAACTTATTATGACTAAAAGTATATTACATGTCTTTTATCAAAACAACTTTTAAAAGTAAAAATATTAACTACATCATAAAAGAGCCATTCTTATTCTAAAATTCTATGAGAGATGTGGCAATAAAAACTAGAAATGATTAATACTAATTGATTCTTTTAGTTAAAGAGCTTAAAAAGCTCCAGGATCCTGGCTTTGGATCAGCTCAGCTCTAGCCATTGCGGTCACTTGGGGAGTGAATCATTGGAAAAAGATCTTCCTCTCTATCTCTCCACCTCTCTGTATATCTGACTTTGCAATAAAAATATATAAATCTTTTTTAAAAAGAAGATTCTCAAACATACTTAATAAAACAAGAAAACGTCCTGAACAAAGATTTAAATAATAATTTATAGGCCAAAAAAGCCAGTCATTTAAAAAGAAAAAGCTTAGTCTCCATTTAAAATGCATCTAGGTTGACATTACGTCTTAGATATTTGTGTACTGTTATAAATATTCTAGTACAGATAACTCTTTCATGCTCTGATTACATTTTATTTGGATATATTTTCAGGAGTGGGATGACTGGGTTATGTAGTAGTTATGTTGTAATTTAGGCATAGGTAAAGCTATTATAGGATTTTAAAATCTGAAAAAAATTCAATTTCACAGAGTTTAATTTTTGGTAATGCTATTTGGAATAATATATTTTCTTTTATGAACCACTCGTTACTTAATACAAGTTAATTTCTATCCCTATAACATATTTTTTTTTTAGTTTTGAATATTTTATTTGAACGAGGTACAAAGGGGGGGAGGCAGAGAAAGAGAATAAGAGAAAGAAAGAGAGAAAGAGAGAGAGAGAGAGAGAGAGAAAATCTTCCATTCACTTGTTTACTCCCCAGATGACTGCAATAGCTAGCTCGGCAGGTCAAAGACAAGAGCTTAATGCAGTCTATCAAGTGAGTTGAAAGGGCCAGAACAATGTGGTCATCTTTTGCTGTGTATCCCAGGTGCACTGCAGAGAGATGAATGCAAGTGCAGCATAACTCATGCTGGTGATTCAGGAAGCACCACTACTCACTATGTCATAGCACCAACCCTCATTTAAGATGTTTAGATGACTTTCTAATATTGGACAGTTTTGATTGCAAAGAATTCGAATAGAATATTTAGCATATTTTCATTACAAGTGTATTCCCACTGTTAATTATGGATACATAGCTAGCTAAAAAACATAAAATGAATAAAAAAAACATTTAAAATAAAGAGCGTACATAAGTGCTCAGAATATATTATAAAACACAAACTACTTTTGTCTCAGTATATAAAGATACCATTCTCGGCCATGTGTAGAAATTTGTAGGAAAAACAAAGAAAATCAGAAAACAGTCATAGCTAGTGGTGCAACAGAATGCCTTTACTTTTCTCTATTTTTTTTTCTTTTTAAGATTATTTATTTATTTATTTACTTACTTACTTACTTACCTACTTATTGGAAAGTCAGACATATGTAGAGGAGAAGGGACAGACAGGATTCACTGTCCATGCTAGAGCTGTGCTAATCTGAAGCCAGGAGACAGGAGCTTCTTCCAGGTGTCCCATGCTGCTGCAGGGTCCCAAGGCTTTGGTCTGTCCTCACCTCTTTCTCAGGCCAAAAGCATGGCAGAGGATGGGAAGAGGGGACTCTGGAATTAGAACTGGCGCCCATATGGGATCCTGATGCATGCAAGACAAGGACTTCAGCTGGTGCGCTACCATGCTGGGCCCAGAATGTCATGTTTGCCTTGATTTAACCTGTAATTTTTTGTTTGGTTGTTTGTTATTTTTTGAACCTGTCATTGATACTGTCTCAACCCAGATGTTTCGAAGAATGGAACTTGCATTATTTTTAACATATTGTTTACCCAATACTATGTCAATTAATTCCATAATGTTGTATATTGATACTGAGGTCTTGTTGGGGCTTTTAACTGACCGGATCTTTACTCTGTTAGCCCTACCTTCAGACCACAGAAGGTCTCCCCAAGAGGCCACTGAACTTATCTGGACAATAAGACGCTGAACTTTATGCTAGGCATGTGTTTGCAAGCAATGAATCTCAACTGAACTTGAACTATGGTTATGCAACAAGGTGGAGGAATCCACCATGGGGGGAGGGGTATGGGAGGGGTGGGGGGAATCCCCAGAGCCTATAAAACTGTACCACATAATACAATGTAAGCAACAATAAAAAAAAAAGGTAGAAGTTTGTGAATATTTGGATTCATAAGAGCGAGATAAATTAACCAAAAAGATTAACCGAAAAGATTTGAAACCATTAAAAAAAATAAAATTCAAGAAGAATGCCAGCAAGAGCTGATAATACTATATTTAATATAAAGTAAATGAATTTTTCACACACTTTCTAGTCACTCTACAAATACA
Organism: Ochotona curzoniae; assembly: GCF_017591425.1. NCBI lineage: Eukaryota > Metazoa > Chordata > Mammalia > Lagomorpha > Ochotonidae > Ochotona > Ochotona curzoniae. The sequence goes on from NW_024466502.1 coordinate 16,766,710, forward strand.
AGTGAGACTGGCATTTGGATAAATCTCAAACTGTGCACAGATGGAAAGATTATAGCTTATCTATGACTCTTAATATTCTGAAAGATCTTATTTTTAGATTTCAGGGAATAAAGTTCACAAATTTTTTATTTAGGTCAGCAATATTAACACTATACCTTACCATCAATGGCATTCTAACTGATACACTTTCCTCAAGTACTCTTATGTGACAACTGGATTTCAATGATTTATACTGGTATTGACATTTGCTGATGGACCTTTAAGATGGGTGGAACCAAAAATAGACAATTCAGTAGGGAATGCCACCAAGTCATGTTTTCTAACTTTTTGTGGTCATGACATGATAACCTCATTCTCCCATTGCATTTACTTCTAACATTTGCACAGTTTCATTTTTCTCACATTCTCTTTCTTGTTTTTTCATATCTACAGATGTTTTCCGCAATGATGTTTTTTATAATTTCATTGCCAGATATAGACCATGCTTTTCAATATTAAAGTTTCAAAGAGATAGTACACTGACATTTCCTGAATCAATGTTTATTGCAAAAAAATGTGATAAAATGTAAATGACTTTTCACAATGTTAAAATAAGAGTATTAGGAGAATAGAGACGGCAGAATAGGGTAAAGATGCATTTAAATAGATGGAAAATCATTAGGATGAAGCACAGAAGGGAGCTTCCAAGAGATGCCAGTGGCAGAGGGGCACCTGGATACTGACACACACAGGGAAGCAGCGGAGACATTGGAGTGGCATTGCAATGATCAAAAACCCCAGTGGCAGTCAAAGAGTGGCAATCTGAGCTTGGCTGGTGGCCACAGCTTGGCCAGCAACCAGATGAGTTCACTGAGACCTCAGGAGATGAACGCAGGCAAAGAGCTGCCCATCCTGCTAATTTGTGTGATCCAACTAGGAGCAGAGACAGAACAAGAAACCACAATCAGGTGGTGCAGGAACATAGTGGATTTCACATCTCAGACCACTACTAGTGCCACATCAGGCACCATTTTCTGTGGTGAGGTAAAGGTTGTGTGGCTAGTGAGACAACAGTGAGTTGTGCATGCACTAAGCCAAGAACAAACTCATGTCTGGCTCAGTGTGTTGCACTGATCCCACAGAGAAAGCACTACTGACATGGCAACCTACAGGTTCCACCCAAAAAAGGAGAGGCTGTCCCCACGACCTAATGGCAGGCAAACCCAGAGCTCCACCAGTGCCATGTTAGGTGTTTTTTTGCATAGTGTGGCAAAGGCTGTGCGACTGGAAGGACAGCCATGAGCTGAGCACGCACTAACTAGGAGAGTACTCACTTCCAGTTCATTGCCTTGTACTAGTCCCACAGGGAAAATAGATCGACTATGGAACCCCGTAAGTCCCAAATAAGATTGGTCTGGGTATTCCCCAGACCTAATGACTATGAGATCCAAAAGCCTGCCAGTACCATATATGGCACCATTTTGTACAGGGTGGAGATAACTGTGAGGCTGATGGAGCAACATTGAGCTACAAATGTGCTAAGTTTTTGGAGCTCACCCCTTTAGGCTCACTGCATTGTACTGGTCTCACAAAGAAAGTAATACTGACTTTGGCATCCTAGAAATACCAACCAGTACCCAGAATAGGAATGGGTGGCCTTCAGATCTAATGACCTTCAGGTTCTAGCAAGATCAGCACCACCAAAAACTCAATTATTTAGAACCCCCTGTGCCTCCCTAATCTTGGGAACTGCTTCAACTGGAAGTTGGAGAAAGGCTGTACAGGCAATGGGGTAGCAGAGCACAGCACAGCATCAAAGGAGGAAGAGAGTGGTGAGCAAGGAGCTGGGACCACAGAGATCATGGTGAAATCTTAACACCACAGTACAGGTCTGAAACTCACTGGAGGGAGTGGTACAAGTGACTACAAACGAAGAATTGCGTGCCAAACACAATGAAGAAATTTGAACTATAGACCTGTGGGTGACACAGCTTAGAAACCTGCCTTAAGGAGAAGAATATGATAACCAGAAGTACAATGACCAAGAGCAAAAGGAGAAACAGAGGCACACTGAGTATTACTAAAGAATCTTCTGCACAGGAGCAAAGGCCTTTGCCAGCCTCAGAGTTAACTGAGGAATAGAGAAAATGGGGTATAAAGAATTGAAAGCATTTGTTATAAACCTTCTTATCTAAAATGAGAAGCACATTCAGAAGTTCAAAGCATTTAAGGAATATTTCATACTGGAAATAGCAACAATAAAAAAAATCAAGGCAAATAATTAGAAATGAAGGACATCATGGAGCAAATTAAAAATTCAGTGAAATCCGCAGCAAGACTGAATGAGCCAGAAGAATCTCATAATTGGAAGATATTTCTTACAACTATGGGGAAATAATGAAAAAGCTGTAAGCAGAGCTGGGTCCAGCTAAAAACATTTTCAGGAATTAAGAGACAACAGCAAAAGGCCAAATATAAGAGTTATGGGAGTTCCAGAAGGTGCAGAAAGAGAAGCTGGGCTTAAAGATGTGTTCATTGAAATAACAAATGGAAACTTCCCTAATATGGAAATAGACTTGGGAAACAGCATAGAGGATGAACACAGAAATTCTAACAGTTGACCACAAGCAATCTTAATTCCACATACAATAATCAAGCTCTCTTCAGTCAAACAAAAGGAAAATATACTTAAACTGTGCATGTGAAAAAAAAAAACTGACATATAGAGGAGTCCCAATCAGACTCACAGATGACCTCTTAGAGGAAATTCTATGGCTCAGAAAGGAATGGAGTAACAGTTCAGATTGTAAATGAAAAAAAACAAAAACAAAAACAAAACAAAACAAAAAATCACAATTGCCAGCCCAGAATAATGTACCCAGCAGAGCTTTCCTTTCTTTTTTGAAAATGAAGTAAAATTCTTTCACAGTAAAGAAAAGTTAAAAGAATATGGCTTTTCCAGACCTGCCCAACAAATGACACTTATAAATGTTCTGATAACAAAGGAATAGCACCTGGCAAAACCAAAGGCAAATGTGAAGAACATCACAGTAATATAACAACAGAAGACTAAGTCCAACACTGAACTACACATTGGTGAAATGACACAACCAAATTACCACCTATTTCTATTAAACCTGAATAGAAAAGGCTCAACTCAACAATCAAACATCATAGATTACAGGACTGCATCTAGAAGCAAAACCCATCTATCTGTTGTCTATATAAGATGCATCTCACCAATAAAGATCAGTGGAAACTATAGCTCACAGATTTTGATGTCTTCATTTTAAATTGTCATTGTTTCAAAGCAGATTTTTTTTCATATTAAATTATTCACTAATTCATAAATTATACAGTTGCATTATTTTCTTCAAGAAGGTTTTTTGATTTCATTTCTTCAATGATACATTAGTAATTCAGTAACATGCCATTTAACTTCACGGCATTGTTAATTTCCTACTTTTGTTCCTGTTGTTGATTTTGTTTTGTGATTTTTTTATTTAAGGTGATATATAGTAACTGTGTAATGGAGACTGTAGTATCAGGATGAAAAGGTACAATGCAGTATGTATCTCTACTACCAGATTAAGATGGACTTTCAGTGAAACTGCTATCCATACCTTGACAATAGGTTGCTGGGCTCTCTGCCATTGTCCATGACCTCAATGTCAGTATACACTTAAGTATCAGAATTATGGACTTATGACTGCTTATGAAAAATTAAATTACTGTAATAATATAGGGGAAATAATCTCTGGGTGGAGGGTTTTCGTGGAGGGGGTCAGAAAAATCCCAGAGCCTATGGAACTGCATCATAAAGTAACAAAAATGAATAAAAGCGAGATTAGTATATGCTTCTAACTAAAATTTTGCTTTCACTTTTTAAAACTATGCATTGGAAAAGCAGAGAAAAAGAGAGAGACAGAAAATGAATTAATTCTCCATCTGTTCATTCACTCTCCAAGTTTTCCCCAAAGTCTAGCTGGGTCATGAGAACGCTAGGAATCAGAAATCCATCCACACATGACACCCAAGAAGAGAGTACAGCACTCAATCTTCTGCTACCTTTCCAGATACAGTATCATAAAGCTGTTCTGGAAGTAGAATGGTTAAGGGAGGTCCTCATAAGTGGCAGCTTGGTGTGCTGTATTGCATGCCATCCCCTCTTTAACATGCAAAAAGCAGCAGTCATATATATGCATCTGTTGACAGCTTCTTTGTTTTAGATGTTACTCTGTTGAGAATCCAAGTGGCACATCTTGTGAAAAAAAAAATATTTACTTCAAAATCTTCGGTTTAAAAAAGATGGCCTTGATAGTGTGGAAACAGTTTTAAATATTTTATGAAAAAAAATGCTAGAAACTGAACTGGCCCAATAAAGATTACTGATTTTTTCTTTGTTTCACTTTTTGCTTTTGTTTCTATGTTTTTCACTTATTATTGCATAACAGTCCACACGGATGTCAGGGATTCTGAGGCCTAGCACTGATGCCCTTGATCTGAGGAGGAAGACTGTAGGTTTGACAGCTGTTAATAGATAGCGGCTTAAAAAAAAAAAAATAGATAGCGGCTGGAATGCTCTACAGACAGGTCAGTTCATAGATCTGTCACTTCATAAGGGCAGGTGTGGGACCTCGATCATCTATCAACTAAATGTATCCTTCACATCTAACTTCTTCCCATGTGTTAATTTGGTAGACCCTCTCCTCTAAAATGTGGATCTGTGTTTTAAGCACAGTGTCCCAAGAGAGGAAGAAAAGCAAATGTTATTCTGACGGCGTGACCTAGGATGGCAAACAATTATACTTCTGAAATCATTTTTTTTTACTTGTAGCAGTTATCATAGTCCCAGTGTTCTAAATAGAATACACTGGGGATGAATTTTAAGATTATTTTGTTCAAAAAGCAGGATGGGGTAGGAGAAGTTAGTGTGGTCGATAATTTCAAAAACATTTGTTTAAGGACATTTGTTTTATTTATTCTAACATCCTCACAGACAATATTTTAGTATAGTAAAGGTCAAAGAAAATTGAATATATATGAGATGTACAGGCTGTGTAGTAAAAATATATGGTTATATGCAATTCTCACACATGTATTTCTGAGTCAACACAAGAGAGCATGTAGGTACCAACATAGTCTGAATAAAAACTTTCTAATAGAAAATGTATACTTTTAAATGGCTTTCACGCTTTTTCTTTTGCTTCAAATTAGAGACATTGCAGTAAATCATACATCATGAACATGCACCTAAGTGGGCAATACAATAGAGATTACATTGTTTTTTTTTTTTTTTTTTTGCTATCCTATTTTTTCCATCTATTCTTCAATAGTCCCTCAAGCAGCTAAGTATGCAACTGTGTTAATGATCTGTTTACATAAAAGCTTTATATAATTGCTGTGAAATTTGTCTTTCGTTCTACTACCTCAGGGAGAAAAAAAAAAACTTTTCTTAGTCTTTGAGCTTTATCTTCTATTTAATTTTGTCATAAAGTAGATTGTCTATGACATTTTCTCTTTTTGCATGGAATTAGATGATAGGTTTCTACTGCTAGTGACTCAATGGTGATACACTATGGTTCTAAGGAGACTTACAAGTGTCTAACAGTTGGAAGGCAAGCACTCAGTATTTTCCCTGAGGTTTCCATGGCTACTAATGCAAGCAAAATGTCTTGAACAGGTTCAGGTTAGAGATAGCCGGAAAAATACAAGCACTATCATTAATGGTTTCAATGATAAACCACAGTGGAAATTAGTGACTGTGGTGTCTTGGTTTGCTATTCTGTTGATCTCACTATAGATACAGCATGGTTACTTAGGTAGAAATATAAGTTTAGAGAAATGTAGAAATGTAGCTTAATAATTATTATAGTTTCTGTTGGTTAGAAAAATTATTACATCTTGGTTCCCTAAAAGTAATGCATAAATAATATCTCATTTTCTTTACAAAAATAATAGAGTGGTAATACTTTTTAAATTGTTATAATTTCACCTTCAGTGAATATTATCAAATGATATAAAATAAATACATTTTATATAATTGTGTGTGTGTTCAATATGCTCTTATTCAGGAAGAAAATTTATCTACTTTCTCATATTTAGCTTATATATTTGCCATGTAAAATTATAACTCATTGCTGAATTATGAAGAAGTCTGCTCTGTTTTTTCCTTTCACTTGACAGTTGTTCAAGGATATGCTCATTAATGTGGATTTGTTTTACTTTTCATTCAAATGATTTTAGTTTTGCTAATTGTGTAACCGATGTTTTAGCAGGAAATGGTTTTATGAAATTAGGATATATTCAGTTACTTGAACAGAATATATAAATTCTTTGGCTTAAAAAGATGAAGAGAATACATGAGAGGTCTACCATATTTAATATTAGACTCTGGACACTGAGTCATTTAATTCATTGCATTCATGGATGATAGTCTTCCCATTTTTCTATATTTCCCTAAATGAGGACCATGTTACAATTTCCAAGAATTTAGTTCCATCTTTAAATGCCACGTGCTTTCATTTTAGCAACATCACAAAATTATCCCCAAACTTCCAGAATTTCTTTAAATATTAAACTACAAAGTCTTATTTAAGATTATGATGATATTAATCTAATTTCTGAGCTACTGTGTATGTAAACCACAGGTATTTAGAAAGAGCTCAGCAGATCTTAATAGTGTGAGCTTGAGTAGTATAGAATCTAACATCAACATGTCAGTAGTTTCTATACAGAAATCTCACTCTAATTATTTTTTGGCTGCTTTGTTCCTTAGTGTAGTGTCTAAAATGGACATACTTCTTATGTTTTAGTATACCATTTGGCAGAGGCCTTTATGCAATGCAAGCTATTCTTTGCTGGGAGTGCGGCAAATTTAATTCAATGATTCAATTAGCACACTACTGTCAAGATGTCCAGATACAGACTATCCTACAAAGAAAAATGGAACAAGAATACCAAGAATTAGGGTAGATCCCAGGATTAGTGCCAACAGGCAATATGACATATGAACACAATAAAAAATCTGACCAAATACATAAAAACTCCTACCAACCTTGGAAACACATAAATGCACCCATAACAATACCCTGAGACGAAAAATAATCTGACTGTCGTACCAAAATATTATAAGGGCCTTCAGGACACATAAAATATGTCATTATGCTTCTAGTTCTGAATTTAAACCCTCTTGTGGAAAGTGGCCAAGAGAATAGACTATTGCCACATGTTGTTTTCTAGAAATGGCTGTAGAAGGCATTTGGGGATTGAACAGGTGGGTAGTTCATTCTATTTCTGTCTCTCTGTTGGAAGGTCTTCCTGACAGGTGGACATACGTTTAAAAACATATCAGTAATCAATTAACATAATGACTATCTTAAAAATGCCCTAAGAAAGGAAATATATAGAGTTAAAATGGCACCTGAAAAATCCAAAATATGATTTTTCAGACCAGTATTGTGGCCTCTGTCTTTTCTTCTTTCTCTGTCACTGACTTTGAAGTAAACAAAGAAATCTTAGAAAAGATTTAAAAAATACAAAGTGTGAGGAGAAATGTAGTGTCATGGTGAGTTCATTATCATTTTTCAAATATGTTTTTCTTTTGTTTTAGATCTGAAGATAAGAGTCAGGCACTTCATTCAGGTCTCCCACAAGAGTGGCAAGAGTCCAGGCAGTTGGGCCATTTTTTCACTGTCACTCACAGACTGCTAGAAGAGAGCTGTTCGGAAGATGGAACATGTAAACTGGTGCCCATTCTGGATGGCAATGTCACAGTGACAGCTTTGCCCAATGCTTACCCAAAGTGCCATGAGATCATCCTTCCCCCATCCCACCAGTTTTTACTAGGTTCAGTAAAGTTCATAGATGTAGTTCTGAAAATATAGTATTTCATTTCTCTCATCCCATTTTCTGCCTCCCACCTCCCTACTTTTTCCTTTTCCCTCCTTTATCTCATAATCTTGACATAAAATATCTGTAATCTGCAATGCCAGTCAATATTTTATTGCTCCAGGAAACAAACAGTTCAACAATCAAAATGATACATATGTATATTATAAATACATAAATATTCAATGTAGTTCAAGGTACTTATATTTGAAAGGGGAAACTACTCTGGTACACATATAAATGATGTGATAATTCAAAAATATTACAAGCTTTATGACTTTTTTAATTATATCAATCGTTCCATGTAAAATGAGATGAAAACTTCATTAATTTACTGAGTAGATTTTCAGGCAGATGGAAAATTTTTCAATTAAGCTAGTAGGGATGTGAAATCATATTTGGAAATTAATCAATACATGTAAAGATAATATCCATTATGGTCTAATCTTTAAAGAACACTTACTTTTATATCCATCTTATTGACTGGAAAATGTTTCATTGTTAAGGACCTTTGATTATGATTTACAATATTCTGTGCATTCAATTGACAAGTCTCAAGGCTGATTATACTTCTTAGCAACTGAAAGGTGCTTTATCATTCATAACTTTATAATTTTCAAAATTGACTATGATTGTCAATAATAATTGAAGAAATTACTGCTAAATACATAAATAATGAGAAACATGATGTTTGCAAGTGAATTCAATTAGTTAAAATCTGCCAATCTCATTTGCTTGGTCAATTTTCATAACTGTCCCATATTTTCACTTTAGAAAATGGAAAATACAAAAAAATTACATGTGTGAAAAAATGTATTCCTAGGAAAAAGATGAGAATTAATAAAAATCCTTATCCTCCTATGTATCTCTCTCCTCCCTTGACACAAAATAAAACTCACAATGCATACAGATATATGCAAGTGACAACAGTCACCTTTTGATGACATTAGACAATGCATACAGATATACGCAAGTGAAAACAGTCACCTTTTGATGACATTAAACAAATTCCAGGAATGAACACTGTGGTAAAGCTGCTTAACCTACACCTTGGAATGCCTGTATCACATTTCACAAATCCTGGGTTCCAGCGTTCCACTTTGGATACCTCTTCCTGATAAGGCACACCTACAGAGAAAATAGGAGATGGTCTCTGATATCCTTATGGATGACTCAGATGGAATTCCTGCCTCCTGACTTAGCTGTGGTCTGCCGTGACTATCACAGACATCAAAAATGTAAGGCAATATAGCAGAATGTTTTCTTGGGCTCTCTCTTTATCTTTTATGCTATGTTTAAAATAGATAATAAATGCTGGTATTTTATCAATTACAATTGATTTAAATATTAATATAAGTGAAATAATCTAAGGCACGATATTGATATTCAAACTGTTACTGTTATTTTCTGTGACCATAACCACTACTGTCTGTATCACTACATGATATGTTCCATAATATTTTATATTTCTTTTTATTTTTTATTTCTTTTTATTTTTATTTAACTTGTATATATACACATATATGTATACGTGCACATATCTATTTATTATAAATAACAAAGATTTACTATAAATAATTTATATGTATACATACGTTGGAAAGTCAGTTTTACTGAGAGCAAGAGGAAGAGTTTCCATCCATTGTTCCATTCCTGGGGAGGGTGCAACAGCCAGAGCTGAGCTGATCTGAACCCAATAGCCTCTTCCCAATCTCTCACAGAGCAGGGTCCCAAAGCTTATAGCAATCTTCCACTGCTTACCTAGGGAAGTGAAGTAAGTTGGAAACGAACCGGGGCATATATGGGATCCTGGCATATTCAAGGCCAGGATTTAGCCACTGAGATATTGCAATGTGCCCTGTCTGATATACTTATTCTCAATGTCTAAAATATTTTAATATTTCTGTATTATTAAATTGGCCATCATTTCATGTGAGCATTGCTACTTTTATTATTATTATTATTATTATTATTATTATTAGATACAATTCCATAGGCCCTGGGATTTCGCATATCTCCTCCTCCATTCCCTCCACCCACCCACTAAGTTCCCCTATGTATTTACTAAAGTACAGTTCTTCATACACAGTCATATGTCCATCATTGTGGGAAATAACAGAGAGCCCAGCATCCTATCATCAAGATATAGTAAACAGTTTCATTGGGAGCCTATCTTTATCTGGAAGTAGAGATGCATACTGCATTGTACCTCACGTCTGGATGTGATAGTCTCCATTACACAGTGACTATACATCACCTTAAATGAAAAGCCACAAAACAAAATGAACAACAGGAAGAAAAGTAGAAAATGTACAATGCCATGAAGTTAAATAGCATGATACTGAATGACTAATATGTCGCTGAAGAAATGAAAAAGATCAAGACTCTTGAAGAAAATGATGCCTCTGTATGATCTATGTGCCATTGAAGAATTTAATCAGGAGTGCCCAAGAGATACAGTTTCTGCTGATCTTTGTGGGAGAAATGTGTGTCCAGCAGGCAACAAATAGATGGGTTTTATTTTTTTTAATTTGGTCTACCAATCTATGACATTTGATTGATGAGTTTAAGACATTACATTCAGGGTTAATACAAATAGGTGATAATTTGATTCTGTTATTTTAGCAATGGTTTGTTCATTGATTTAGTCTTCCGTTATTATGTTACCGGGATGTTCTTGGCATTTGCCTTTGGTTTTGGTGGGTGCTATTCCTTTTCTCTGTCAAGAGAATATCTTGAAGTATTATTTGTAGGGCAAGTTTGGAAGAGGCAAATTCTTGTAACTTTTCTTTACTGTGGAGAATTTCATTTCATTTTCAAAGAAAAAGAAAAGTTTTGCTGGGTACATTATCCTGGGCTGACAATTTTTGTTTTTAGAATCTGGAATATGTTGCTCCATTCTCTTCTGGCCTGTAGAGTTTCCTGTGACAAGTCTTTTGTGTGTTTAATTGGCATTCCTTTTTATGTCAGTTTTTTTTAACATGCACATATAATAATCTTTTTCTTATGTTCGATGGAAGAGAACTTGATTATCATGTGTTGTGATGAAGATTACTTTTGGTTGAGTCTGTTGGGATTCTGTGCCCCTCTTGGAAGTTGGTTCCCAATTCTTTCTCTAGATTAGGGAAATTTTCCTTTATTATTTCATGGAATACATTTGTAAACCCAACTTCTATTTCTGCACCTTCTGTGCTTCCCAAAACTCATATTTGGCATTTTACTAGTGTTTTTCAATTCTTGAATACTTGTTTTTTTGTTTTTTTTCTAGCCTGATCCTGCTCTGCTTACAGCTTTTTGATTGTTTCCCCTGGTGACAGGAACTATCTTCTAATTTTGAGATATTTTTTCTACCTCCTTTCTTCTTTTTTTGAAGACTCTCCCCTGTAGTTTTAATTTGCTCCATTGTATTCTTCATTTCTGCTATATTGGCTTTCATTTGATTCACTTCCAGTGTGACATAGTCCTTGAATTCCTTCTTTGCATGTGTCTCATTGTTGATGAGCTTTATAACAAGTGCCTTGAATTCTGTATCCCCCATGTTCTCCTTGTCTTCCTCAGTGAACTTTGAGGTTGGCAAAGGTTTTTGTTCCTTTACAGGAGAGTCTTCAGTAATATTCATTGTGCCTCTGTTTCCTCTTTTGCTCTTGGTCATTGTACTTCTGGTTATCAGATTCTTCTCCTTGGGACATGTTTCTAAGCTGTTTCACCCACAGGTCTATATTTCAATTTTACTTATTGCAGTTGGTACACAGTTCATTTTTTGCAGTCAGTTGTGTCATTCCCTCCAGCGGGTTCCATGTCTGGGTTCTTATGTCAGATTCCCACCATGGTCTCTGTAGCCCCCGCTCTTGGCCCACCACTCTCCACCTCCTGTGATAAAATGCTGAGGCCATACCATTGTCTGTATAACCTTTCTTCCACTTCCATTTGGAGTAGGACCCAGGATTAGAGAGACACCATGTGGTCCTATACAGCTAGGTTGTTGGTGATGCTTACCTTGCTGGAACCTGCTAGTTGTTAGGTTTGAGGGCTACACTGATCTATTCTGACCCATACAATGCCACACTCCATATTATTTTCCTATGGGACCAGTGCAATGCACTGAGACCAGCGAGTTCTTGCTCAGCTCAGAGCATGCACAGTTCAGTGTTGTTTACTGCAGGCTTAAACTCTTTGTGACACTGTAAGAAATGGTGGCTGATATTTCATTACTAGAGTTCTTGATTTGCTGGCAATCAGGTCTGAGGGATACATGGATCTGTCTTGGCCAGAACCTGTAGGATGTCACGTTGTTGCATTTCATTGAGTCATAAATGAGCTCACTCCCAGCTCAGTGCATGCAGTACTGTTCATAGCCTTTGCCTCCTAAAACAAAATGGTGCCTAATCCGGCTCTAGGAAGCAGACTGAGATATGAAATCCACCCTGTTCCCATACTGCCTGTCTGGGAACCACTGCTCTGTCTCTGCTCCTGGTCAAATCAAATAGATCAGCAGGACAAGCAGTTCACCTCTGGAGCTCCCAGTAAATGTCCCTTCCCAGCTTATAGCTGATGGATTTCGGGTTGCAGGTAGAGTTCAGATTGCAATCCACTGAATTCTACTGGGATATACATCACTGCAAAACCACACACCATTGTGTCTGCTGCTTTCCTGTGTCTGTCAGATTCTGTGTACCCCTCTGCTCTTGTTCTGACCTTTCTTATTTCCTGGAATAGTCCCTCTCTGCTTCACACTAGCTAACATTTCTCCATCTGTTTAAAATGTGCCGTTAACGTCTTTTGCCATTTGATTCTTTCATGTGTATAGTTCTTATTGAAATTAGAAACTTTGTGATTAAATTGTAAGTGATTTATGGTACAATTGAGATACTGCCTTAATATCTGGACATTTTTAATAATGTAAGAATTAACTGGCAAGCCGTGTTTTACTTTTTCATATATTTATATCCTTCCAGAGACAACTTTATTCAAATCTATTATAAAAAATCAGTTACACATGGATGCTTTTTTTAAAATGTATTATGGTACATAGGAAGGTATTGGTTATTTCAATATTTCCTTTTAAAAATAACAACATGTTACTAAAGGTAGATAAGAAGGTAGTAAAATAATCATGGGACTTTAATTTAAAAAGCTGTAAATGGTTTTTAATTTAAAAATTTTTTAAAAAGTTGAGCTACAGTAATAGTGTCTTTAAACTCAAGAGAAACATTTTAAAATACTAAAATCATTGTTATGTTGTCACTGAAATATTAAATATATTAACAATTGAAATACTCATATTTACTTACAAATGCAAAAGGATATTAAAGTTATTATTGTCAACACATTTTATTATGCAATTTATTGTAGGGGTGAATGTCTTTTGTTCAGCCTTGGAGAATCACCATATTTATTTTTGTGTTAGGATCAGCTTCCAAACTTTTAACTTTTACATTTCCAGCATCTACAAATAGCTCAGAGTTAATTAATGTGAACTGGCATCACTTTCTCAAGAACATCTTCATCCAATTTATGAAACCACTTTTCCCATTTATGCTAATAAATTCACCTTCACTAAATTCCTCTGGTCATATATTTAGACTCTCATCAGTATCAGTATCAACAGTTTCATGGTCAGCTACTTCTCTAATTCCATTTACATTTGATTTTCTTCCAGCATTGTCACTTTTCATTACTTTATTGCAGTTTTGTGTGTGTGTGTGGGTCAGTTTCTCCTTTTATTATCCATCTTATGTAAAATGTTACTTGAGGATATCATTAGGACATAAAAAAAGAAAACACAAATTCTTGGTTGTTTATGTGGGCCCTGATTCTACAGAGAACATCTAGCAGTACCACAAGAAATGGCAGCAGGGATTTCTGATGATGCTATGCATCCCTTATTTAAGCAGTGAGCAAATGAAGAAATGAAGATATTATTTATTTAATGGAAAGTAAACTTAGGGAAAGTATTGATTAATACAGACTTTGTAATTTAGTCAACATACCATACACATTTGTCAAGATTCAAGGAACTGCCATCTCCTCAAATGGATGTTTTGGAACACTTTGTGGTACAGAAATTACAACATGTGATTTGAGTCACAGATAATATATAAAGCTACAGTGCACTCATAGGAACTTAACAATTCATAGACTATGGAAAATTGAAATCTGTCCTAGAAGGAAATTTGAAATCAGCTCCGTTTGAGGAAGAAATGTCATTATATCCTCATGTTAACTGCACATGTGCCAGTGATAGCTAAATAGAATAAACAATGCTTTGTCTCTGATTCTAACCATCTTCATCTGTAAAGTGTGGGAAGAATTTTGTATTTCAAGAGGGTATTCTTAAAAATAAATGACAGTATTTAAGTTTCCAGTCTGTTTTAAATTGCTAAATCATTATAACCAATCGTTATTTCTTTCAGATATATGCATTTGGACTCTTATCTGAAGAGATATGAGCTAGAGCTATGTAGCCAAAGGTAATCATTACCACAATTTATCTTACTATACCGTGATATCTACCAGTAATATCAATGTTTTGTAAACAGACATTGAGGGGAACAAATTATTTGAGACATGCATGAGCTTGTCAGTATCACACTATATAAATTTAACAGTATGTATACAAGTAACCCGTATATATTACATTTGCATACATTTCTGTACGTTCTTCTCATTCTCTGGCATTTTTAAAAGATTGAGGAGAGAGTTTCCTTTTCCAGCCATCAATGACCTAATTATATTGATCATTCAGTCTTTTGGATGTCATGCTCTTAGCAAATTTCTCCCGATATAACCTATCAATATCAATTTTCTATCCCCAAAGAATGAAGAACGAGATTACATGTTGTTTTTCTGAACTGTTGATTCAAAATCTATAATGCTCCTTACTATATTTAAATTGAATTATATTTTCAGAAATATAAATATGAGGGTGGAAAAGAGGAAGACAAAACAGCCACAGAAATGGGAAATACTTCATATATAATAGGCAGGAAATACCTTTATGAAAAAAACATATTTTCTAAAATTATAAAGGCAAAACTCATTCAATCTCACATGGTGATAAAATATATCAGAAAGAGGACAGAGTAACTAATGAGGAAATGTAGATGTTTTGTTTATAGACATGGAAGACCATCAGCAGAGTTCAGTCGATTGCCCACATGAAAAAGCAAAGGATTTATACCAACAATGAAGGCACAATGTTTACAGAACCAGGCACTCAGGAAAAACAGGTATGGTTCTAATTGCTTCATTAATTAGATGTAAAGTAATTAAGGAATTGATCTTTAAGAAGTAGCATGATTTGGGATAGACAGAGAAAGATAGAAAAAGGGGTGTTAGAAATGCTTATATAATTGAAGAGATATTTAATATTTCTGGTATATACATATAGATATAACTACATGGCTATTCTGTGGGTAACCGATACAAACAGAGCTCAGCTGGAAGCCCATTGTGGAACTGCAGCCTCGTGGTTAACTACATGCACTTTCAGTTACTGTTCTTTACACAGAAAGAACATCTCTGTTTACACTAGTACTCTTTCACTAACTCATTCTACAAATGTTTCAAGATTATATTTAATCAAATAATATCTTGTCATTGAGAATACAAAATGTGATTGGCTATAATCTCTAGTGGAAGTGCAAGCAGCCTAACTTTCTGAAACAGCCTAAAACCAAGGTTTTAAAATGTTCAAGGAAGAAACTAGATATGGAGTTGGCTGCAAGTATGGTGGGATTCCTGGAGAGTCTTCAGGGTACAAGCATAGTAATAAATCTGATAAATTCATATCACGTTTTTACCTCTAATAGCCATCTGAACATTTGGGGAGGTAAAACATACCATTTACTAAAGCAAAAAACAAAACAAAACAAAAAAGTCCAGGATCTCCTTATTATTATAAATTGATTCTAGCAACTTAACTAGAGAGAATCTTCTTGTGCGTAGGACAAGTATTTCAGATATCAGTTGCTCATGAAGCTAAAGAAGGTAAACATTAACTACTCCTCATCATAGGCTCTTGCACAAACATTTTGCAATGTGCTCACTTTGTCTTTCATATTTTTATAAAATACAAATGACATCTAGATTTCACTGTCTGACCTTCTCAATCAGACTGAGCCTGCCATCTTTATTATTACCATAAGGAAGGTGATTTTTTGGAATATAGATATGGTGCAGAGCAGTGATCCACAGTATTTTATGAGACACAACTTGCTATAGTGATGCTCTCCTATTGTGAAGTCACCATGAAATCTGTTTAAATATGGCTTCTAGTAATTAAAAAGGAGCCAACATGAGCAAAATTCATTCATGAGTTTTATATTATATTAAATGATGGTATCACTCATACATTAAAAAAAAAATAAAAACCAGTGCTGGGAGCCAGAAATACAATAATGAACTAAACAGGCCCAGTGCAATGACAAATGGCTAAGCCTACCCCTTCAAGTGCCTGGATCCCACATGGCACCAGTTCATGTCCAGGCTGCTCACTTCCTATCTAGCTTCCTGACTGTGACCTGGGAAACCAGAGGAAGATGACGTAAGCCTTACAGATTCTCCCTGCATGTGGGAGATCTGGATACTGACTTCAGATCAGCTCCACTCAGGCCATTTCAGCCACTGGAGGAGTGCACCACAGGATCAAGTTTTTTTCTCTTTGTCTCTCCTTCTCTCTGTAAATCTTTCTTTGCAATAAAAACAAATAAAGTTTTAAAAGTGAACAAAAGAAAATTAATCCCATACTAGTGTTTCTGATATTATTTCTAACACTATTTTTTTTTTACTAAGTTGCTATTCATTTACATGTTTTCTTCATGTTCTTATTCCAGTGTCACTATATCTATTTTCTTGGCATCAGCATCATATACTAAGACCAGTGACAGAGGATCTGTCTGCTATTTGAATACATTCTATTAAATTTAGAGAAGAAGGCTAGTACTAAAAATATCTTCAGAAGAAGCTGTGATCAATAAATATTCATTCAAATAGTCATTGGAAAATATACAGCAAAGTCCACAAAAATGTATTTTACCAGTACATACAAATATATCAATGTAGGAATTTATTGTTTATCTACATTGCACAAATTGAATATCAATTTGGTATATGTTTCTTTCATATGAGTAAAATATTCATGTTCAGAGATGCAAACATTTTCTTCAAAGGGTCATACATGAAATGAAACATAGATACATGCAATCCAAGGCCAGCACTACACCAAATTAAATAATAATAATAATAATAATAATAATAAAATAAATAACAAAACAAAGATAAAGAGAGATTGTGAGGGAAGGATGGAAAGAGGGAGGTAAGGAGGGAATAAAGGAAGCAAGGACGCAAGGAAGGAAGGAGGGAAAAAAGAAAGAAAAATAAAAACCTTCCTTGTTCACATTGTGCAAAAAGCAAGAAAATGTTCTAGTCTGCAGAGCTGCAGTATTTGATAAATATTCTTACATTTTTCCATGCATTATTACGTTGACTTCTCAACATAAGTTTCAGATTGTGCATAATGCATACCCTAATATAATATGTTGATGACTAGCCTAAGGTCAAGGTTACTCATATTCCTTAAGAACACTGAAACTGTTAAAAAATGAGTACGATTTTTTTCACAAAATAATCATACGCTCTTTGGGAAGTCCAAGAACAAAGCACGGGAAATATTTCTTATCCTATTTCCATTATACAATCAGAACTTACCCACAAACCAAAATTAATCATTTTATAATAATTTATGACAATGCGTCTTTGTATTTCTGAAATAAGATTTTAATGTTATAACCACAAAGGAAGGGAGTGAGGATTAAGCCAGTGAACTATAAAATCAGAGAGCTTATCATAAACTCAGTAATATTTTCTAGACAAATTCTTATGAGCAACATGTTTGGGTGAAATACAAAGATGAAAGCATACGTGGGAAAGATATTAAACAAACAATAACTAAAGTAGGTCATAAGTAGTATATTTAAACTATAGCAATGGAATGTAAAATAACCTAAGTTTAATATAAATTTAAAATTACATAGTTTAAAATGCATTTCTAAAATTATTACAACCGAAGTACAGCATTCCTATCACATAACAGTAGAAAAATACAAACTGGCTTGAAATAGAAATGATGGAGGCAAAATTATACATATGAATAATTCATTAATTCAGAAATAGTAATTATTATCCCAAGTTTGACCAAATAATTAAGTTGTGATATTAACATGTACTTAATCTTATCAAAAATTTCTTAAAATTATCAAAATAAGAGAAGAAATTAACGAAGAAATCAAAAGATCCATACACAAAATGCATGAATCAAAAATTTGGTTATTTCACAAACCAAAATGGCAAACACACACATGAAAAAATGTTCAAGCTCCCTGGCAATAAGGGAGATCCAAACTAAGAAATAAATGAGGTACCACCTAAAGCCAGTAAGATTGGCCCACATAAAAACACATACCAACAATACTTGCTGGAGAAGATTTGGGGAAAAGGGAACCCTACTCCACTGCTGGTGGGGCTGCAGGTTGGTATAGCCTCTATGGAAATCAGTATGGAGTACATGAGAACACTCAAACAACTCAAAATCTGCATTCCATATGACCCAGAAACAGCACTCCTAGGAATATATCCAAAACACCTGCTACACGAGAAACCAACATGCATCCCTATGTTCATGGCAGCACAATCAGTAATTGCAAAAACATGGAAGCAACCAAAATGCCCATCAGCAGAAGATTGGATAAGATAGCTATGGTTCATCTACTCCATGGAATACTACTCAGCTATTTAAAAAAACAAAATGCAGTTTTTTGTGGCCAAATGGGCTCAACTGGAAACCATAATGCTAAGGGAAATGAGCCAATCCCAAAAGGTTGGATAACACATGTTTGGCTTTATTTAAGATGAAATGATGTCAATATGAAAAATAGTACCTGTAAAATGTAATACTATCTCAACCTCAAACAGCCTATCCCACATGCAATAAGATATTGTGAAATAACCAATGAACCAAGAATCAATGTGAGTCAGACTGCTTATGATATAAATGAAAGAACTGTAAAACCTAATATACTTTTAATACCCTATGTCATTCCGTAATGCAGTAGGAGAGCAGAGAAATCTTCCATCTCCCTAGAATGTGTGAGATAGACATGAAATACAACCTACCAGGATCATAAGTGGCAACTCATAGACAACAGACTAAAATCAGCATTAGACAATTGTTACACTACAAAGACATATAGAGGAAATCAAGAGCGATCCTGACAACCTCTTAAAAGGAGGTCATATGCACAGAGCAGGGGGGTCCCCAGAGCGGAGCAGGTGGACAGGAGGAGGCTTGTATCCCAACCCTGAAGACTCCCAGATCCTACCAAGGATATCAGTATGAGCACCAAGGGCTACATCCCAACTTCTAAAGAGACCACACGGAATTGGAGTGCCATCAGAGACCAAGAACTCTGAAGTCATCCACTCCCGCTTGAATCAACCACATGGGATGGAAGAAGTCCAAATCCTCCCTCGCAGGATCCAAGAGCATCAGAACAACAGCCAAGAGCCCTGACAAGTCCACAGAAACAGAAGAAACAGAAGGACAGTTCCTACTCTGGTTCCACACCCTCTCTGGCAATCACCATCAGGATCGCTTCGGAAACCCCTCAAAACAAACAAACAAGCAAACAAAAAATTTAGGATAGAGAACAACAAAGAAGGCTTGGAGTCAGATAGGAAATGGTCAGCATGGATTCACTTATATCTTACTAGGTGGGACACAAAGATTGGTTACTCCTCACTAGGGCATTGAAGATTTCTCTGCACACCCCTCTTTAAAACTGTTCTGCACCTAAATTGTTGACATATGTCTTGTTAGAGTTATAAGCCAGTCTAGACTACCCCTCCCAAAAAAAAGCCAGGTTCAACCAAATTATACTTCAATGCTATAAAAAGCTAAATACTACAATGCAAATAGACACAAGACAGCAGAAGAGTAATCTATAGTATTTTAAGATGTATAGAACCAAGTTGTCCATAAACTAAAATTGAAATGTCAATGAAGAAGTCACAGGATGTGGTTAAGAACTTGCATTTTTTTTAACATATTGGTTACTCAAAACCATGTCAATTAATTCCATAACGTTATAAATTGTTGCTGATGTTATGTTGGGGCTTTTAATTGATTGGGATGATACTCTTTCGGCTTTGTCTTCAGACCAGAGATGGTCTCCCCAAGAAGCCATTGAACTTACCTGGACAATAAGAAACTGGACTCTGTGCTTGGTATATGCTTGCAATGAAAGAATCTCAACTAAACTTGAACTGTGGCAATGCAGCAAGGTGGAGGAATTCACCATAGGGAGAGGGTTTGGGGAGGGGTGGGGGGAATCCCAGTACCTATAAAACTGTGTCACAAAATGCAATTTAATTAATAATAAAAAAGTGGTTCTTCGAAAAAATAAACAAAATAGACACCCCACTGGCTCAACTGACAAAAAAAGCTGCAGAACAAAGAATTGATATCATTAAAAATGAAACAGGAAAAATAATATACACAGACATACACAGAATAATTAGAAATTACTACACGCAGTTATATGGCAACAAATCAGAAGACCTCCACAAAATGGAGAGGTTCCTGGACTCCCAACAGCTACCAAAATTTAGCCAAGAAGCAACAGAGAACCTAAACAAACCTATAACAGAGCAGAGATAGAATCAGTAATTAAAGCCCTCCCAACAATGAAAAGTGCAGGCCCAGACTGTTTCACTGCTGAATTACAAAAAGCATTCCAAGTAGAGCTGATGCTAAGCCTCCATGAACTCTTCAAAGTAACAGAAGGGGAGATGATTTTCCAAAACACTTTCTATGAAGCCATTATCACCTTAATACCAAAACCAGACAGAGATCCAACAGAGAAAGAAAACTACAGGCTGATATCCCTGATGAATATTGATGCAAGAACCTCAACAAAATATTAACCAACAGAATACAAAAGTCACAACAGAATGACCAACAGTGTCCTACATGGTTGGGAGACACTCCAAAGGCAGCACGATGGACTAGGGAAAATTCACAAATGACACTCATTGTGAAACTAGAGGGGAGGTCTGAGGGAAGGAGAGGCAACTTGGGAAGGAGGAAGGGGAGCCCCAGTGCCAAGTAAACTATCAAAAGACAATAAAAATTTAAAAAAAATTTAAAAGACATCAACTTAATTCTTAAGTTAATCACCATATATGTTTAATTATTGCAGAACAGCTGGCTTGCTGCTGCATGCTAAATAACTTTATCAATGTCAGTACAACAATGATTCTTCTGCTTTTAGTCTCAAAGATTCCACTTACACCACAAGGTATGTATGTCAGCATTTAATTCCCATACATCTCAGTATACTTTCATTTATTTCTAAAACATACAATTTTTGTCACATTCCCATACATCTGTCTAGGATATTTTTATCTCACACACTGAGCATGATATAAATTTTTATCAGTTTTGACAAATGCTTAATCTCTTGAATGTATGTTTACAATAGTGCAGACAAAACATTCACTACTTTAAAAGCCCTTCCCTATGCTTTACCTACTCAATATGCTCAGCTTACTCAGCTTACTCAGCTTTCAACTTTCTATGCCAAACTCAAGACATGTATAGAAAATTTCAGAGTAATTGCTGTAATTTCAAAAGAAAGAATGCCTTGCAACTAAAAAAAAAAATCTGGAAGCAGTAATAGCATAAGATTAACTAAAACAAGAACAATAACAGTGAAATTTACATTATCCTTGCAGTCTAAGAGAAAGGTGTGAGAAAGCATTGGAAAGTAAGGAATGAAAAAATCGTCAGACTGAGGTTTAAATGGATTCTTGAGAACATACGGGTTGCAGACATCAAATTTTGGGCACAGAAATCACCAAAGAGATATTCACAGTCATAATTCTTAAAAACACTGATGCCAAAAATATTTATTTCAGCTATTACATCAGGAAACTGTGAAGATCACCTAGTGTTTAGAAAATTCTAACACAAGAGGCAATGTAAACTCTTAAAGAATAGATTGCGGTTCATCTTCAAGACGGAGCCTCAAATCAGAAAGCCATGTGCAAAAACAGTATACATTACAGACACTGTTCAAGAAATTCTAGGAATGTTGTGGGAAATCACCCCCTGGGTTTCTGCCTGCTGCCTGGTGGGAGTGGCTTAGAGCTTACCTGCCCTTGACTTTCAACCATCAGTCAGAGTCCTTACGTGTTATTATTGGCTCCATGCACCAAGTCCATCACTGCAGGACAGTGAATACCTAATATTTTATTATTTCACTTATGTTGAACATGCTATTGTCAGTTTTCTCAGTTTAATTTATTCAGAGTGTGTTAATTTTTTATTTATTTTAAAGTATTTGCATATGATGCAGATTTCTCAGTTAAAAATGTGCGTGTGTGTGGGGGGGGGGGTATGTGACTTCCGACATGATTGAAAGGTCAAGGGAAACAGATGTGCCCTTTAGCCAATCACAGCGTCATTATTGGGTGAGGGCAATATTTTTATCATCTTTAAAATAAATTGCAACTTCAGAAATTGAAACAACTCTGAACTATTTTAAAAGCACTTCACATATATAAAATTTTAATCATCTAAGTTAGGAAATACAATGCTGTAAGTGACAAATGACAAAGTAAAAATTAACATTTTACATCATAATTTTAGGATTACTAAATTGACAAATGTGGCTGCTAATTTTAATACACAAAACACAACATTCATATATTCTTTAATAATTATTATTTAAAATCATATCTATCCTTAAGCCTTTTTTATAATTAATAAAACATTCCTAAAGAGATGGCTTTTAAAAAAAAGGAAAATTAACTCACTTTTTAAAAATGAATTATACAGAACAGCTTACACTTAATTGTGAGTAAAGAAGCCACAAGTAGTCAAAACTTCTTACTTCCATGACTGTATTTTGTATGCTTTTCAATATTCTCTAATGTAGTCAATGCATTTGCAAACTTACAGAATGTGTTTGGACTAACAGATCATTTAGTCTGTATGTTTCACGTTATGTTTACAGATTATTTAACATTCATTTCATTTTCTAAGTTTCACTTTAGTATTGACTGATGAATACAAGTTGAATATTGCCAAATAAGAGTGACTGAGATGCTTGACATGATGGGTGAATAAAAATTTAAAAAGAAATTAAGCACAGTACTCAGAAGATACCAGATAATTCATCAGTTATCTCAAGACATTACTCAAAATATTTTGCATTCAAATTTAATCAAATTCTGTGTTCTTTTGTTAGATTAAAAAGCAAACAAACAAACAGCAACAGAAAGAAAAAGAACCAATAGCAAATTAACTCAACACAATTCTATAAGGATTGTAGGGATCTATGATGATCCAATATCCAAGAAAATACGAATTTGTTTCCCTAAGGTAGAAAATAAAGTAATTTGGGACAGACACGTAAACCTAGGTAACAACGTGTTAGAAGATGGGTAAGAAAGGGGGTGAAATCTTCAAATGTCTGACTTAAATTAAAGTTTAAGTATTAGTTGAATATCCTACTTCACAAGAGTAAGATTGGCAAACAACAAAGTGGAAATAAGGATTGGAATACATCCACACCAAGGTCAAACATTCCAAAAAATTGCAGGGCAAGAATTTTTTAATCTAAAGGAACATTTTATGGTATGCAAGAGCAACTTGACATGGGACCAACTTCTCAAGGGATTTTTAAAGTATCTATTTTGCCCAGTTCACTTACATGAATACTCCTTTTTTTCTTTCCCTACTTACCTATCACTTCTTTATTTTTCTGTCCTGTATTGCCTTGTCAAACATGGAAAAATTCAAACTACTAAAAAATATGCCATAAAATTAAAAATTTATAGAAACCATTCTACAATATATTTTGCAATACAATTCATGGAAATCAATTCTAGTCACTCATTGTTCACAAGTCAACGTTATATAGGGTAATTGCATGAAATATGGATAAAATTTGAATTTGTCCAAAGTATGAATATTGTTACTTATCATCTCAACAGAAGGTATAGAAATGGATTTTACATATCCAGTGTAACTCATTGTTGAGAAACACTCAGCTTGTACATCAACACAGAGGTAGCTATAGAAGCAGGGTTTATCAGCATCATACATAATTCATGGTGAGAAACAAATCCAATGAGTAGATATATTTAAAATGTTGATATGATGTTAGCAAACTTGACAATAGGGCTATGAAAGCTGTATCAACCATGGTGCTAGTTCTAATACTGAAAACAAAACAAACAAACAAAAAAACTGAAAACAAACAAACAAAAACTAAGTAAGAAAAACTACCTTTCAAATTTGATTCTGTATGTCAATGTTAACACATTTTCTCTTCTAGTTATCTAGTGGGATTTTGTGCTTTGGAAAAATTTGTAAATGTCTGTTTTGTTATGTGAAATCTATCCATCTGAAGATAAATGTGGCTCATGATATTGCAAAGATGCCAGGATTGTTTAACTCAACTGCTCAGCTTCTGAAAAGGGAAGCACCCTGACCTTTTCATTTGAGTCATACATGGATTTCTTACTATTCCATAATTCTGCATTTCTTAGTGTTACAAATTCTGAACGAAGTTTAGAGGACTTTCCTCCAATTATGATTTGGCTCTCAACACAAACGCTGTTCCAGTCCCACTCATCATGTCTTTTCTGTATATATTAGATTGGCTGAATGTATTTCTGTTAGCTTTGGAAGATTGTGAGGCATCTATTATTTTATGGATCAGACCCTTTCCCTTTTAATCTACTGTTAATCAGCTCACCAGTTCGCAGACGATAAGGTCAATACACCGATATGCATATAAAAAGTGAGCAAGGAGTCTTTATCACTTATCTACATTTTAAGTGCCTAATAACCAATACTTTCCTAGAATTTACATTTATTAGCAACTAGAATTTTTTTTTTAAAGATTTATTTTTATTATTTTTTCATTGGAAAGGCGGATATACAGAGAGGAGAGACAGAGAGGAAGATCTTCCGTCCGATGATTCACTCCCCAAGTGAGCGCAACGGGCCGATACTATGCCGGTCTGAAGCCAGGAGCCTCTTCAGGGTCTCCCACGCGGGTGCAGGCTCCCAAAGCTTTGGGCCGTCCTCGACTGCTTTCCCAGGCCACAAGCAGGGAGCTGGAAGGGAAGCGGGGCTGCCGGGATTAGAACCGGCGCCCATATGGGATCCCGGGGGTGCAAGGCGAGGACCTTTAACCACTTGCGCCACCGCGCCGGGCCCAGCAACTAGAATTTTTAAATGTTTGATTCGCCCTTTATAGATGCTAGCACCTGATATTTGACAATCAAGCCATTGATTGAATATGAAACAAAGAATACTGTTTAAAACTCAGTAGCTGATTTGGGCAACATAAAAGTTGCTGTGCCGTTTTTGCCTGTAGAAATGTTGGTTGATTAAACAAAAAAAAAAAAAATGGATATTCACATCTAAAGAATATAATCATCATGTTTCTTTTTCCTTTGAGTGTAGTAGGAACAGGCATTTGTCTTTTCCCTTTCTTTTCTTAAAATTAATGTCCATTTTCTAAAACAAACATGTTCATTTCTAAACCTCTCAAAGCCAGTGGAAGTCTTCTAAAGCCAAGGATTCTATGGACTAATTATCCCAACATTAACAGCAATTGTCACTTAAGGTGTGGTGACTTACAATGTCATTCTTCACTATCTTCCAGGCTACACTGAGAGATTCAGAACTATCCCCCATGCCAGGATTTGACATTTAGTACATATCTGTTCCTAGTGCACTTGTTCAAAAGCATTACTTTATATCCCAGACAGTATTATGAGAAACACAATCTGAACTAGTCAGAGTTTTCTCTTAGTCTTACACATCTATATATAACATATGCATGAGTAATAAGCTATATCAATACTAACTCTAATATTTATAGTACTAACTATAAGCTACATTAATAGTTAAACTTATTGTTTGTAGTAACCAAAGATGAGACACTGATCAGTTTAACAAGGTTTAATTTCTGCTTTCCCTCAAAAGAATATATCTCATTTTTACATTTGTGGCAACTGAGGTACAGATATTTTAGTAAGTGTGTTGTATAAAATGGCCAAAAGCTTGTTAGCAGAGGTCCCCTCTCTTTTCATGCCTCTCTTTCTTTGCCTTTTTTTCTTTTTTATCTCTTTCTCTGTAAGACAAACTTCCTTTGGTAAAAAAATCCATAAACTGGTAGATTTCTGCATCTAATATAATTATAATGCAATCTATGCCTCATTTGAAAATTAGCAAAAGCAAGTTTATTGTCTTAAGTAGATTGAGAGGATAGCTGCATATATATATGGAGATTATCAATACTTTGAGACTTCTTGTTACTGAAAGTAAACTTCACTCTTGACAAGAATTTCTTATATATGATGATCTGTTTTCAACTTAAAAACCTACTGAACCCTGAAATATCTTACACAAATATTTGTAGCTAATTCATTTGTTTCAAGTGTTCTGAACATTCACAAATTTCCTATAAATTATTATATTACATTAATCATTGGTTATTCATGGGGGGTTTGTCCAGCACTATCTCTTGGATAGCATTTGAAGAAAAAGATGCTCAAATTCTTTATATAAAATATAAAATACATTTACATAAGGTACACCTAGTCTCCTGTAGATTAAAATCATTCCTAGACTGCCTGTCATATCCAATGCAAAGCAAACACTGTGTCAAGTGGTTTTCTATTATATCTTTTAGGGAATGACAACAAGAAAAATTGCCTGTGCTCAGAACTGAAGCAAGTTAAAATCATAGAACGTTTAACAATTATTTGGAACATTCATGCATTGGACTTAGTCCTTTCTAAGATTCTTTTTACCTCCTTAGGAACACTACTCTGTACTTTCAAAAAGCTTTGGATTCTTGACTTTCTTCACACTCCCTTTATAGTATTTCAAAAGTAATAGGTATAAGGTTGACACCCTTGTCTATTCTGCTATATTCAATTTCACAGTAGTTGGCGATTCTATAGAAAGTCTGTCTTTTCTCAGAATCTATTTCATGAAAAGAAAAAAGAAAAAGAAAAAAAAAACTCAAGGAATTTGTTTCTAGCTGTTTATTTTCAAGACAAACACTCTGAATTAGAGCTGGGAAATACATGTTCAATTTTATTCAATATTCCACTGGCATATGCTGTGACAAGTAAATTTTCGTTTTGATGTTGATATTAAGCAGCCACTAAACAAGCAGCAGTAGTATTTGCAGCATAAGGCAAATGCAATAATCCCATTATCAATCTTTTTGCTTCTAGCTTATTTCCCACCAAAATCAAACATTTTTACTGCTGCTATATGATCTTCCAAATATCCCTTTCATCATGTCATAGTAGCACAAAAATATCACATATGTCGACAATCATAGTCGAAGAAAAATAATTCCCTTCATAGGTTTTTCAAGGACAGTTTTCAAATTACTCTCCCAATTTGATATGTTTAACAATTTAATACAATCTTCTCAATGTCAATTAAAATATTCTACATAAAGACTTCACATGGCAGCTCTCTGACATGCTGCTACTTTGGGAGAGGTACAGATACATGTATTTTTTTTTTTAATTCCTAATTTTCTTTAGCTTCAAATGAAAATTTAGTAGTATATTGTTTTCCTTTCTGATTCTATTCCCTAAATCTAGAATTGGTTGTGTACCAACTCTGTAACTCTATTAAATTTTGTGTTAAATTTTCTTAGTTTGTGATTAAGAATTTGTGCAGTTCAGTTTACTGCTGCTAAATTACGTACTAAAGGTCGATTCCATTGTAGTCATGGTGATGTTTCAATGTCATAAAATTCAAACAGAAGATACAAATTTAATAACTACAATAAATCAAAATATATTCATCTTGTTTTACTCATGAATTCTACAACTTATATTTGTATAACATGTATGTTTACTGTGTTTCTGTCATTACAAATGAAATTAAGTACACTGACTAAATCTGTGAAATCTGTAATAAAATATGATTTGTGTTACACACTTGTTGAGTAAACCTGAAAATTCAAAGAATGTGTTTCAACTACAAATTAAAGTTGATACAGGATAGGCATAAGGCAAATAACCCCTTTTCTAGGTCAGACAATGTTATTTTCTTCATTTCAAGAGCAGAACACCAAAGAAGTACAACTTCCAATCAGTGACCTGGCAGCTGCAGTAACGCCCTGATTCATATGTCAGAATTAATTTGACCTTGCCCACTCAATGTCATAATCCTTACATATAGACCATTATTTTCCCAATTTACTACCTTTATACTACAAAATAATTCTTATAAAACACATATATTTCTAATTTTAACCTGGAGTTTATGTTTTGAAGTTTATATCTTGCCTTTTGTTTGTGTGAAAAGAGATCTGAGAATTTCCTGCTGCTTGATGTAAAGTATTAGAAAGCCATTCAGTAGATTCATGAGTTTTTCAAAATACCCTTCTAAACATTCATGAGAAAAAAGGGTATTACAAAATATATATTCACAGATTTCACATTATATTTTCCTGAATAAACTTGTCTTTGGACTATTTCCCCATGGACATTCTGAAGTACTCATTTAAAACAGCTGATTTAATATTTTAACAATTCATTAAGCATTTCAACAGATTGTACCCAATTGCATGGGTTACACAGTAAACATACTGAGTAAAAAAAAAAAAAGAAAAGAAAAAAAAAACACAGAGGTCTTACCTCAAAGGTATTTAACTCTAAGGAAATAATGCAATAATTAACCAAAGAAGAATTTAAGTTGGCTACCAGCAACTAGAGAATGAATATTAAAAAAATAGTGACTATCCAATATGCAGGAGTGGATGCAAATGAAGAAAATGAATAACATTGCTAATTAACACATATTGTTTCACCATGATTGAGTATATTATTCAGTGTAATCTGCACAATCAAATATCAGGTATGTTCACTATAAAACTAGTCTATGGTCAGTTAAAACTTGCTTTGGTAACTCACAAGAGTTACAGAAAATCTTTACATTGAAGTCCGAAGCAGCAGTGGCAAAGGAGAAAGATTTATGTAGAGACGATTTTATGTAGAAATACTGTTATGTTTAAAGGAAAGATACAATAAACCATAATGATTCTTAGAATAAAGTTCTGCAGCCTTGCGGCATGGCCTAGTGGCTAAAGTCCTCGCTTTGAATGCACCAAGATCCCATATGGGCGCCGGTTCTAATGCCGGCAGCTCCACTTTCCATCCAGCTCCCTGCTTGTGGCCTGGGAAAGCATTCCTGGATGGCCCAGTGCTTTTGGATCCTGCACCCATGTGGGAGACCTAGAAGAAGTTCCTGGTTCCTGGCTCTGGATCGGCTCAGCACCAGCCGTTGCGCTCACTTGGGGAGTGAATCATCGGATGGAAAATCTTCCTCTCTATCTTTCCTCCTCTCTGAATATCTGACTTTATAATAAAAATAAATAAATCTTAAAAACAAAAAAAAGAAAAAAGTTCTGGAACAAATAAAAATTGGAGTTAGTGTTGGCACTGTGGTGCAACAGGTTAATCTGTAGAGTAGTTGACTTACTAATACTCTTCATTTAGAGGGCAAACATGTCAGCATGAGAAAGAAAATATTAAAGAAAAAATACATCACAAGATGTGAAGTCTTTAAACTGATTATCCAGACATCTCATATGCAAACACCTTGAAAGTGACAGCAAATCGGAGATAAATAATACTACTCAAGCCAAATAAAATTGAGATAGTATCTGGAGCAAATAGACCAAATAATGGAACTAATGATAGGAGGTGAGAGAGATATTTCTGATCAGTTAATATCCTAAATTATACAAGTTCCTGCTCTACATATACAGGTCCTATGTTGGGCAGGAAGGCTTGAGCAGGGAAAGTACTGTTTGTTGATTTTTCTTCAGTTGTGCCCACAGGAAAGCAAAACAGATCTTCAATTATTTTGCTAGTAGGACTATTGATATAGAATCAATGAAATCAGGACCCAATATGGTAGCATAGTGGCTAAAGTCCTCACCTTTGCACGTTCTGGGATTACATATGGGTGTAGGTTGTAACCACAGCAGCCCTGCTTCCCATCCAGCTCCCTGCTTGTGGCCTGGGAAAGCAGTTCATGATGGACCAAAGCCTTGGGACCCAGCACCCGCGTAGGAGACTTGGAACAGGCTCTGGACTTCTGGCTTTGGATTGATTCAGCTCTGCTTGTTTGGCTGCTTGGGGAGTGAATCAATGCACTGAAGATTTCCGTGATGAAATCAGATGTACAAGGAGCAAAGCAATTTTACAAGATGTAATTAAGACAACAGTTACAGATACAATTTCAATATTTGGATTATCAAATTGTTTAGAAATATGAAGAAAATCAATAGAAGTGCTAATAAGGTAAATTTCACTAAGATAAATATTTTTACACTTTTTTTCTTTTTTTAAGATTGATTTAATTTTACTGGAAAAGCAGATTAAAGAGAGAAGGAAAGACAGAGAGGAAGATCTTCTGTCCAATGGTTCACTCACTAAGTGGCCACAGTAGCCAGAGCTGTAAATCCAAAGCAAAGGGCCCTGCATTTCTTCCAGGTCTGCCAAGTGGATGCAGGGTCTCAAGGATTTGGGCTGTCCTCGACTGCTTTCTCAGGCCACAGGCAAGGATCTGGATGGGAAGTGGAGCAGCCGGAACATGAACTACCAAATATATGGAATCCCAGTACGTGCAAGGCAAGGACTTCAGCCAATGAGTCATTCTACCAGGCCCAAAAGTTGGTTTTGCAACGTTACACAACAGATAAATAATTGGAGACACATACAATTATCATTGCTTGACAGGCTCAGTATGTAAAGCTATCAGATGGTTCAGTACAATTTTCATA
Source organism: Ochotona curzoniae (assembly GCF_017591425.1). NCBI lineage: Eukaryota > Metazoa > Chordata > Mammalia > Lagomorpha > Ochotonidae > Ochotona > Ochotona curzoniae. The sequence goes on from NW_024466502.1 coordinate 16,797,483, forward strand.
AAAATGTTAATATGGCTTTTAAACCCTATTATTTGGGCATAAACAGATAAGAGCAAATTCATACATGGAAAAGTGGAAGATTAAAGTGTGCTCATGTGATGTTTTAATATGCTACAAACATTTCACTGCCAATCAACAGTTTTTTTTTAAATAGGCTTTTGATACTATATTACTAAAAACGTTTACATAACCTCTTACATAGAGGAATATCTTTATGACTTATAAAGTATATCAGTATATGTAATAGTTGATACAATTGTACAAAGAAAGCCAAAAGCAACTTTAAGGAACTGAATGTATGGATATAATGTGTAAGTGGATGCTACACAATAGAAACATTTAAACAATGCCTTGAAATGGCATGGTTTGTCTTTAATGGACACTGCTGTACCAGGGTGAGGTGATTCAATGGGTTGACACTGCCTTTGGGATGTCTCCATTACTGATCACAGCCCCTGGGATCAAGTTTTGTCTCCACACGGGACCTAGTGTTCTGTACTTCCGCACTGTGGGAAGCAGCATGTGATGGCTCAATTATTTGGGTCCTTGACATGGGCCTGTGAAACACAGACTGAATTCCTGAATACTGAGTCCAGGCTCCTGGCTTTGGCCTGATCCAGACCTGGTTATTGTGTCCATTTAAGAAGTAAAATGGTGACTGTAAAATCTTTGTGATCCTGCCTATCAAGCATATAAAAAAGTGAAAAAAAAAAAAAGCTTATTAAACTATGAGATGAAAGATACAAAAGAATAAAGTTTTTGAACTAGAATAAAGTTCCACTTATGAAACCAAAGAAGGAAAGAAAAAGCGAGCATTTAGGAGTGATGAATATTCTAAAGAAAAAAATAACTTATATGCTTTGGACGCATTTATAAGAACATCCTTAAACACGGCATTGATAAAATCTTGTTTTTAGCAGGATTTTACATATTTGATGAACTAGCTAGTTAAGATTTTTATAGATTTGAGATAGTAACTTATTTTGAAGAATTCCTGGGAGCAATTTAGCTGATTTTGATGGAGATGATATTAGACATTACATATAGAATAAGCAGCAAGGAAATGCTATGATAGTTTTTTTTTTTTACTCTGTTGGTCATTGTTGTATCAGGGTAAACCAGATGTCCCTTGGGGTTTTGCAATTAAGAATGGAACAAAGAGTTGACAGCTATGACATCCACTCTTTCTTCAACTTTCTCTCTTTTACACCAGGTCCAACAAGAACAAATAATGCATGATGAAAATATAGTTTTCCTGAAATTTAAGGTTTTTTTTAAAGAGAGAATTATTGATTTTAGTGTCCAGGTTCAACTGTGGAATTCTGATTTGCACTTATACAGCATGCTTCTCCCCCTGCAACCTTGGATTCAGGTCTTACTATTGCCCATTCTATCTTATACATGCACAACAAGAAACATGTGACTGCTAGGGAAGAATTAATTAGAATTAATAAGTATATTTAATGAAGAATCACAAATACACTAGGAAAACAACTAACCAGACATGTCAGGTCAGACATTTGAAAAGCTTAAATTAAGAATAACAATTCAAAGCAATGACATTTAATTACATTATGAAGCCAAAAGAACTAGTTATAAAGGATTAAGTAGAAATATTAGGTAAAATTAATGAGTTGAAATAAATAATTCAATAGACAGAAGACTAATGAAGGTAATAAGATTTACGTGTTTAGACTGAACTTAAAATTCAATGAAGAGACTCTTGAGATAGATGACATGTAATAAAATGATTAGATGTGAAGGATTATTGTTAAAGAGATCCTAGGTGTGCAAGAAAGACAGGAAAGAATTAAATATTAATGTAGAGAATTGCAAAGAGTTTTAGAAACATAAAAGATGTCTAGTTGAAAGGAATCCTAAAGTTTCAAACGGAATAGTTAAATAAAATCCACATGTTGAATGAGAACAAGAGCATCAAAGAAGAAATAGCTTTTAAAGTCATCACAGTTAATAGATTCACACAAAGCAAAAAAAAAAAAATTTAACGGAAAGTAATAGGCAAAATAAGGAGAAAAACACTAGTGATATTTTCTAAGATATGATGCAAAATAAATTTGAACTTTAAGTTTGTATCTAATAAGAGTGCATTTTAAATAGATGAGGGTCAAGAACATAGTACATTATACATTATATAGTACAGCTAAAAGATTCAAAATGTTTACTAAAATTTCTATCTGTAAAATTATTAGTGGGAATCTGAAAATACAGTTTTTCAAGGACAGGACTGCATATTTTAATGTTGAGCAAGGGAAATAATAGGTAAAACCATCATAACATTGAATGAATTTCTTTCACTGTGAATCAAATGATAAAGGAAAATAAACCAAAGAAGCTAGAATCTAAAGAGGAAAAAAAAAAAAACAGGCATGGGAAATTTAAACAATGAAAAGACTATTGTGGTACAACCACTGGGTATCTTAACAAAAGGGGTAAACCCATTGGAAAAATGAAAATCAAAATCATTACTTTCAAACTCTGACAAATACAGACTCTTCACAAAATGTCCATGAGCCTTTCCCATAACAATCAAATCTGTGTATAGTCCCATACCCTTGAGTAGGTCTGATTCCTGTGATTTCCTTTTGATATAAAAAATAAGGCAAATTTGATGAAATGTTACTGCCATTATTGTATGTTATACAAGATTACAAATTGCTAGAAAATTACTCTAGAGATTTCTGTTGCTGCATGTTTTTGCTCCTGTATTAATCATACTTTGAGGTTAAGCCCTCACTGTAGCTGTATTTTGAGATGAGATCTCAAAGGAACTAATGCAGTCCTGAGGGCTTGACATATATCTGATAAGACTAATGTGCACTTATTTATGAGATGCCAGAGTGGTCCTTCGCTTTCCATCTGCATGTACCAAAATAGCATATGTGAGGTATTTTGTAAGAGGTGATCCTAGGCAAATCAACTACTGAAGCCATATCACAAGCCAGAGAGGGTGCAAGGAGGAGGATGATACTGTTAAAGAATGAAAGATCATTTTTAACTGAGAAATCTGCATCATATGCAAATAACCTTTAAAAATAAACAGGAAGTTAACACACTCTGAATAAATAAAACTGAGAAAACTGACAACAGCATGTTCAACATACATGAAATAATCAAATTTTTGGTATTCACTGTCCTGCAGCGATGGACTTGGGATCCTGGAGCTTTCAATTAGAAGATTTAGCACTGAGGCATTGTGCAAGGACCTCTGGCTTTCTAACTATTAAATAAACTTTCAGAAGCACTCTAAACAATATGAAGAAATAAATAGCTTTTATAAATATAAATACAGAGGAAAAGCAAAAACAGTAATGTGGCAACTTTGGATTGTGTTGCATCTCTTCATTATTATCATTTCAAAGACAAAAATAATACCCTGACTAAAATTCTACATTAATGGTCATATGACGTCCAATGATATAGATTGTTATATAGTAGCATAAGAAAGGAGCTGTGCAGAAATGGAAGGTTTTATTTATTTTTTTTAATTAGGTATCAATCCAAACCAGAATCTGGTAAATGTAGGATATTAATTAAAATAATTAATGTGAATGCTGATGAAATATCAAGAAAGTACATTAAAATAATGCTTATTCTGTGAGGCCAGCTTCATGTTAATTCCAATAAAGGAAAAAGATACAGGAAGGAAAACTAGAGATGAACACCCATGATGACTATAGATGCTACATCCTTAATAAAATCTTAGCTAAGCCTGTATGACAACACTCTAGACCAAGTGAGATTTACCCCTGTATGCAGAGATGTTTCAACATACATAAATCCTAATTACATCACATGAACAAACTGAAGAATAAACAAAGCAGGAGGCATGGTTGGTTGAGAGTACTACTACGCTCTAAACTGTGCATGGTGAAACATATAAACTGTGTTTATATTATCTTATTTAAATACGTTAAAATATTAAAAATAACAGTTCTTGGAAATGACCCCAGTAGTACAGGGAATAAAAATAAAAATAGACATTTCCAAGTGAGCAGCTCCAACACCTCAAAGGAAACGATAGAGTGAAAATACAATGAACACAAGGGGAGGAAAGGATTGCACATTTTGCTATGAGTTGAATCATGCACAATGCGTATTCTCAAGTGTCCTTCATTGATATGTACCATCACAAACTGTGAGAAATTCATATGTATATAGATATTAAAATACTAGCATTAACTGTCACAACTTTTTTCTATATTGCTACTGATTTTCTTGTCTGCTTGTGAACTAAAATCTCCAAATATTTTGTTAAAGTATCGATTTCTTCTAGTATTTTCTTATAACTTGGAAAGATATTATTAAATGCACACAGGTGAAAATTTATTATGTCTTGCTACTGGGTAAGGGGTAAAACACAATAGTTGGTCTGTTTACTACAGATTTTCTCTGAGCTCTTACCTGCTATGTTATTAACATAAATGTTGCACCTTCTGATTAATATCTGTACAATATATATTTTTTTTGCTGTTACTCTGTGTAGTATACCTTTTACTGTTATGCACTGAACCATGTTCCCCCTGAATCATACATTAGGATTCACAACATTCCATGGAATGTGACTAGAATTAGGAATTTGAACTTTAAAGCAGGAATTGAGCCAAAATAATGTCATCATGGAGGCCTTCATGCAGTAATACTATGTCCTAACTAGAGTAAGAAACTCAGGAACAGATATTACTTAATGAAGCCACAGGGAGAAAGCCGTGCAAAGTCAACGAGACGGGCCTGGGTGTTCCTCCCTCCACGGCGTCAGAAGGAAAGAGCTCTTGCTAACACTTAGACCTTGTATTTCTGATTTGTCGAACTGGGTGAAAACTAATAGCTGTTAAAAATCACTTAGTCCAGGGTGCTTTTTTGTGCCAAACCTGGGAAATAATATCCCATCATACCTATTTCTACCTTAACTGCTTTTAACATTTTCAGTTAACTTTGGATATAATTTACTCCATTTGTTTACATAAGATATGATTTTTTCTACATCCTGGGTCTTTTTATCTCACTTTTTTTTTTTTTACCAACTGGTAATTTCATCTTTTGAATTGAATGACAGTGTTATTATTCATATTTCATTTCCTTCTCCTAAGCCCATTGATCTAGAAAATATACAATATGTTTCCATTACTTTAATGTTTGCCCTTCATACTTTGACAACTGTAGCTAACATATTCCAAAATGCACCAGCGATTTCCTCTTCTCTGGAACAATAAAAGAATGCCAAATGTATTCATGCTAGTTATATCTGTTCTACTTTATATGAAATGTTTTAGGTATATTACTTGCATCGTGCCTCTTTTTACACTGGTTGGATTTATGACTGTCATCCATGAAAGCCCAGAATTTGCAGAAAATTAGATACCGATCAATAATTTTCTAACTGATTATCCTTTCAAAATATTTTCAACTTCTTCCAAGCTTTATTTTTCATTTTGTGAATCTACCTTGGATGCTCGTTTTGTCAGAAGGCATAATTTCATTTGCTAGAGATTATTGCTCACCTACAATCACAGGCACAAACGAATTCCCTTCTCTTTTTTGCTATTAGTGAGAAATTCATTACCCAGCAAACATTTTTGTTTTGTTTTGTAAATAACCACTTCGGCTTTTCAGTTTTCAGTTTTTCACTTCTAAGGGGTTCCGAGACTTTCAGCATCTAGGAATTTTATGAAGACACTTGAAGTTATACATCTGTTGGCTTATTTATGTGAAATTTTTCCTATACTAAACTTTCAGAATCACATATTTCATGCACAATAAATTCTAAGTTTTTGTCTATTTGACATTACTTATATTTAATTTCTCCATTAGTAATTTTCATCTTAGGGGATATTTTGGACCATCTAACTACAGTTTTCACTGTCACACATTCTTAAATATCAAAATATTTTAAAATATTAATATATAATATACATACAGTAAAAAATTACACATTATGGTTCATTGTGAGTTTGGCTCTTAACACTAAACATTCTTTTTCTAAAGGTAAACTTCATAGTTTATGTTTACTCTTAGGAGCATTTGGTTCATATTTGACTATTAAACAGAACCTGAGAAATGATATGCATCTAAGGATTGCATTGGAAATATGCTTCTATTTGGCCAAGTGAACGGCAGTATTTCCTATAAGGTATTTCTAAATGATACTTATATTGAGATGACTACATCTTTTACTAAATGGTCATGTTACCAATGACTAGCATTCACCTATTTAATTGTACATTGTTTTGTTATAATTATTACCAAATATATACATCCTCGTGTTCTAGAATATTTAAATGATCAATACAAGACAACACAATATGACCTTATTTTCCAATATGTTAAAGCACATTTAATTGTTGAATTCTATTCTACATTTCATTGCTCAACCAGCCTTATAGATGATAGTTAAGTATTTCTTACAAAAATAGATAAAAACAACATCATGAATGTATATGTAAAAAAAACCTTTTTAGTAAACAAACAAAAAACATGAAAATAACTAAATGGGTATTACAGAAAAACTACAGGACTAAATGATTATTTATCAATAAATAACACTGTAAATTGACTAAATTGATGTAAATTGACTAAATTCCTTATTTTAAAAAGACCATTTATTTGCTGCCTACAAATAAAAAAAACAAAAACAAGTAAAGAGAACTCCAGCACCAAACGTACATGAAGATGAAAGTATGCTCCAAGCAATTAAGAAAGGCCATATTCAGGGTATGTAACCAGGTCCATTGAAACAGTTGAGCCGATGCCATAATGAAAATATTCATCTCCCTCAAAATTTTCCGGTGCTTTTATTTTTTGGAGATCCATCTGGTGTACCTTACACGTCAGCAAGCACTGAATTGTTTGATGCTACAACAGATCTTCATTTTTTTTGAGAAAATTATAACAATGGACTACTGTTTGTACAACCTTCTTTCAGTTGAGTGAGCTATATTTAAGATGCAGCAGTAAGTACTGTGGCAACTAGATCATTTCGTCCTTTTTATTGTGATGAGTATTCAAAAAAAACTAAAATTAAAAAAAAATTAAATCCTCAACAACAAACAGGTCCTAAACATTTGTTTCTCCAGAGTAGAAACACATTGGAACAAAAAGTGGTCAGTATCACCACGCATCTGGGAAGTGAAAATCAAAACTGAGATGAGAATAGCTTGACCCTGTAAGGACGGTTATAATCAGAGACAGACATAACAACTGCTAACGGGGATATGGAGAGAACTCCCCCACACTGCGAATGCAAACCAAAGCAGAGCTTACTATGGAAAACAGAATGGACTTCTGGACTTCTTAAAAAAAAAGTCTAAGTTTAGAAATCTACACAATTTAGTGATCCCATATATAATTTATACAAAAAGTCATAGAAATGTATCAGAGAAAGATGAACATATTTATGGGATATCATCTTTTGTCATGTTACATGTATACAGTGTTAAATGTCCAATAAGAACAAATGCATTTATCCTGTCAAGCATCTAAACTTTCATTATGGTGAAAATATCCCAAATGATATTTCTAGTTATTTTTTAAAAATTTTTATTTTCCATGATATGGGTTTTGTAGGTATAGGAATTTTCTGTTTCAATTTCCTTTGCTGTTCTAGTGGTTTTATTGAAAAATATTAACTGTCAATGCAACTAGTAATTAACAATTCTCTGTTTAAGCACGAAAATGGAGTTTAATAGAGTTAGGGTTTAATTCACCAATGAGTATAATATCTTTAGTGCATACAGAAAATTGACATTCTATTCTCACTCTGCAAAACAATAGCAATCGTTTTTATTAGGCTTCTCTTGATTAATTATGTGGTTTATAAAATCTTTACACTTCTAAGTCTGAGCCTTCCAATCAACACAAATTACTGACTGATCTTATGCCAATCTTTGGTAAAAGAATCAAGGTTTTGGGCCTAGCTCAATAGCATTGTGGTTAAGGTCCTCGCCTTGCACACACCAGGATCCCATATGGGCGCTGGATCTAATTCCAGCAGCCCTACTTCCCATCCAGCTCCCTGCTTGTGGTCTGGGAAAGCTGTGGAGAACGGCCCAAAGCGTTGGGACCCTGCACCTGTGTGGGAGACCCAGAGGGGCTCCTGGTTCCTGGCTTTGGATTGGCTCAGCTCCAGCCGTTGAGGCCTCTTGGGAAGTGAATCATGGGATGGAAGATCTTCCTCTCTGCCTCTCCTCCTCCCTGTAAATCTGCCTTTCTAATAAAAATAAATAAATCTTATAAAAAAAAGAAACAAGTTTTTTTTTTTTTTTTTTTTTTTTAAGAATAGAGTTGTGGGCCTTTATAGCAAAATCAGGAGAATAATGTTAGGGGACTGAAGAACACAAATGCAAAACCAATGTCAATATAAATCGAAAAAATCTCTTCCCTGTCTGATCATTCTATTTCCCATTTGTAATCTAACAAATATCAAATTTCTCCCAAGAATAACAATGTGGTTAAAAAGACACCCAGAACTGGTGAATCTGGTTTAATTAAAGGTCAAAAAGCAGTGTGTCTTATTTTTGCTGCCTCATAGTAAAAGGTTATTATTGTGATGTTTCTTTTTTATTATTTATTATTTAATATTTGATTGTTTTTTGATACAGTTTAGTTGGCAATGGCATCCTCCTTCTCCCTTCCCCAAGCTCCCTTCCCTCTACTCTGTCCTCTCCAGTATCACAATGGGTGTCTTAAATTACTACCTACTTAATACATTGCAATGAACATTTAGGTCTTTAGGGAGACCTGCGTCTCTTCATTTAAGCATGGGATCTCTTTGCTGCTGTGTGAGTTCTTAGACAGTTGTTAATGGTGTCTATGATTGAACAGCAGAATTTATATATAAGTTGGCGTTGATATAAAATATGTAAGCATTTATAACATGATACATGTGAAAACTGAACAACAGAATGTAGGAAGAGACACATGTTCATCTACTTCCATGAGAATGGATTGTTCAAAATTAGACATGCAGCAAAATAAAATAATAAAGTAATTAATAGTTCATTATACTTATACCTACCTCTGTCTACCAGAGTAACTGCATATTTCCGTGGTAATATATTTTTATATGAAATTATCTGATATGTATTAAGAATATACACTTACTTCAGTAACATTTTAGTAACAAATAAAAATGTATTCTTAAGTCTGAAATCAGATCTACAATCCTAATGTAGTGTGAATAACATCAAATTTGTGCAGCAGAATTCTAATAACCATTTTGGCATCTTTAAAATTTTATGAAGCAGAATAGCTGCTTGAATAAATATTTCATTTTTTCAATGAGTTTCTTTGATATCATGTAGGCATATTAGAGCTGATCCTATTCTTGTTTTATCTGAGTTTAAAACATTTTAAATTTCTTTACATTGGATTAACAGTGATCACCAAATGATAATCTCACTGTTTGTCTTAGATGTAAATCCATGAGTTTCTTTCAATAATAGATTGTCGGATGTGCAACTGATGCCAAAGCACTATACTACTATAATAAGTTTTGGGGAAAATGATGAAGGGAGATGAGAATGGAAGAAGGGGAGGTGGAGGAGCAAATCCCCATACTTACAACACCAACACTGTACCATGGATAATAATAATAATACAAAAAGTAAATAAATACAATTAAACCATAAATAAATGCATGAGTCAGGGCCCATCCATTCTCTGCCCTTGGCTTGCCAAGTCACCTTTCCTAAGTATGCAATCTGGCAACTCTACTTGTTGAACTTTTCAGAGGCCAATTCAATACAGTTCCTGAATTTGCATCTGTACTTCCAAAACTGTGAACTATAATCATCATTTTTATAAAGTTAGTCTCCTCAGTTATTTCATTACAGTAATAGAAATCTACATAGTTGCATAAAAAATTAGTTTCTTTTTCTATCTCATGTATAGCAAATTGTATATGCTTTTGCAGTTATTTTAAAATGGCTTAAATATATGTTTTTTAGGATACTGGCGCAGTGGCCTAGCCGTTAAAGTCCTCACCTTGAACACCCCGGGATCCCATATGGGCACCGGTCCTAATCCTGGCAGCTCCGCTTCCCATCCAGCTCCCTGCTTGTGGCCTGGGAAAGCTGTCGAGGACGGCCCAAAGTCTTGGGATCCTGCACCTGCGTGGGAGACCTGGAGGAGCTCCTGGCTCCTGGCTTCAGATTGGCTTAGCTTCAGCCCTTGTGGTCACTTGGGGAGTGAATCGGTGGATGGAAGATCTTTCTCTTTGTCTCTCCTCCTCTCTGTATATATGACTTTTCAATAAAAAAAATCAATCTTTAAAATAAATATATATTTATATATATTTATTTGCATTTTAAATTTTTAAGTGATAAAATTAATGTAATTTAAAATGTTGAAAATAAAGCCGCACAATTATTGCTTATTAAATTACTTTTCCTAAGTATATCACACAAGCAAGTACATGCAGGCATGTGTCCTACTTGAGTGATTCCATAAAGTAATTACAGTACAGCGACAAAGCATCAGAGGGGTTTGTGAAAATCAGCTGTGACAAGCAAATATTTTTACCCAAGTCACAATTAAGAACATAATTTTTAAAAAGATAAAGAATTCACCAATGGAGGAGCTTAGAGGACAATCAACCCTGAAGCACATAAATTATGTGCTCCAGATTTTAAAAGCATCAGAATTCCCACATCGAATGGAACAAAAACCATGACAACATATGTCCATTTCATACATTCATTGTTAAAACCAGGGTCCCCTGAAGGTATAAAATTATAAAACAGTATAATGCAGGCTCTCTGGATTTAGCAACCTTACTCCACAAGGATCAAGGTATTTCACAAATGTGTTCACATCATCCAAAATCATACTCCCAAATTCTATGAGTGATAGAAACTACATTAAATACTGAGTTTAGGTATGTATAATATTTTACTTAGAAAAAATTATGGGGCAATTTAAGCATTATTTTACTTCAAATATTCATCTGCAATGTTGTCAAATGGTCTAAAGCAGGGATAAAATTATTTCAATTACTGAAAATCTACATTTTGATGAAACTGGAAATATTTTGTATATTTTTAGCACTTTATGCATAAGGAAAGTTAAATAGTTATAGCTGTTTTTTGAGTTATGACACTTTTGTCCATACATATTTCATTTTATTTTATTTCGGAGTAGATTTTTTAGAGAAATGTGCGACAGACTAATTCTATTAAACAGCACAAATTAATTTTTCATTTTGTAACATCACTCTGATTATTTTCTTTCCAGTAATGTCACCCAAAGTTTCTTCGTTTTAAGCCTTTATTTCAATGTATACATTTTCTTTCAATAAGATAATTAAATTAAGCTAATTCAAATTTAATAAACTATTAGGCAACATTTTTAGTTGCATTTTGTTACATGTCACTGCAAGAAATTTACAGAAATAAATAAAATTAAGGGAAAGAAATGACAGAAATAGAGGATAATTTCTGGGAGAATAAAGAAAGAAAAATGCAATGAAAGTAAGAGTTAATTATATTCAATATTCAAATGACAGGCCTAGCACGGTAACCTAGTAGCTAAATTTCTCCCCTTGCATGCTCAGGGAGCCAAATCACGTCCCATCTGCCTCCTTCTCACCTAGCTCCATGCTTGTGGCCTGGGATAGCAGTAGGGGCAGCCAAAAGCCTTGGGACCCAGGATCCACATGGGAGACCTAGAAGATGTTTCTAGCTCCTGGCTTCAGATCAGATCAGCTCTGGCCATTGTGGCCACTTGGTTAGCCAAACAGCGGATGGAAGATCTTTCTGTCTCTCCCTCTTTCTGTCAATCTTACTTCCCAATACATATAAATAAATCTTGGAGAGAAAAAAAAAGATACAAATGATATGATATGATCACCCAGTTTTATCCCACTAGATATGTGGGTATTTTGTTTATATCATTTTACATTTGTTTATATTTTTATACAATTTTACTTATATCAATGATAATGTACCATTGTGCACATTTCTATTGCCATCAGAAAAGTTATACATTGTGAATGACACTTTCAAAAATGACTATATTGTTCAAACATTGAAATTCCAGCAAAGCTTAATTTTATAGTAACTTATTCCTTGTCTCATAATATTTAATCAAACTTTGTTTTATGCTTTATCAATATCTTAAACTTTGAACCTAAGAAACATGATGTTCTCATAGTTATCTCTATTTAGGATTTTTAAAGATTATGTGTGTGTGTGTGTGTGCATGTGTGTGTATATATACATAAATAATGTTAAATATAAACTTTAAAATTCATTTGCAAGTAGCATAACTATATCTTGGTTACCTGCCATTGTGAAAGGGAGCATATTTTTATTTTGTATATGTTATGAATAGGAATAGGGACATATTGATATTTAACATACTTCTCAATCTGGTAAAAAAAAAAAAAAACAAGCAAACACCTTAGGTGTCTGAAAAACAAAACAGGTTTAATCGGCAACTTACAAACTCCAAGCAGTATCAAAAAATACATTGTAGTGGGATCTATATATTAATAAAACTGTTTTATTCTGGTGTGTTTAAGCCTGTAACAAAAATACATTTGATTGCTTCTCAGCCTTTTGGCTAAGACAAGTGTAAAAATACCACTATTAAGTTATACCCAATGCCAAGAAAACATGTAAGAATGAATGAGAACCATAGGCTAGTAGGCTAATATCTGTTATAAGCACAGTATTGGCAAATTTAAATCAGAAACACTGAAAAAAGAATAATATACCGTAAATAACATATTTATATCACAGAAATTCAAGATTGATTTAACATCTAAAAACCAATCAAATATAATACATAATATGAAATAAATTCACAAATGAGGTTTTCTCATCTCAATATAAAAAAATGAATAGAACTGAACTTCTTAAATCTGATAAATGAAAGCCATGAAAACTGCACATGTATAAGCTTATATAGTGCTGAAATATAGGATGCTTTATTCTTACTTCCAGAATGAAACCACAATATCTGTCTGGACACTTGTACTGATCCTCATATGCAAGTTCTATTCAGGAAATTAAGCAAGGAAATAACTTGGAGGACTAGAGTAGAAAGAGAGAAGAAAGTTTTCCTTATTGACAAGTAACATGCCCACAGCTACAGGAATTTGTAAGGACTCCACTCAGACTATAGATTAAATGAAAAATCCCATCAAAGCTTCAGGAGCCTAGAAAAATACCCCAAAAATAATTTATACCTATACCCATCCATGAAACATTGTGCATAGCTTTATGATTTTTGTGTGTATTTATATCCAAAGGTAGTCAGGCATATATATATGTATAAGTATGCATATATATTATATATGTGTACATATTATATATATGTATATATTTTACATATTTTATATATATGTATAGAAAATCGCCAGGAGGATACAACAATAAAAACAGGTTAAAACCAACAGATAGAAAATATGTGGTGAATGTCATGTTGTTTATGAACAAAGGTATACATATTTGGAGGGATCTGAATTTCTGTGTAATCACCAGTTTTAATCCATTTTTGCAGTTATTGCTACCATTTTATACGTATAAGCATTACTCTAGGTAGTTAGTCATGGGGTACATATTTTGCTACTGATGCAAGACTAGTTTGAAAAACATATTTTAAACGTTATCCATGGAAAAACAGACGTGGAATTTAATGGGTGTTGGCCACTTTAATGTTTTTATGGCGGTCTTCTGGTTACATTAACTAAAAGCGGTTTGCAGCTACAAGGTGCATAGTGAGGTACACCGCACAGGACCTTTTATTCAGAATGAGGGGCCAAAAGCTTTCAGATGGAGTCTGGAAGTAAGAGTAAAAGCAAAATCATGTCAAAAACAATCTTCTCTAATCTAATTATTTTACTTTGGGTCAAACCTTATTATCCATTACTGGAAAACACAAAGCATAAGATATTTATCATCTCTTATCTTCACATTTTTGAAAATATCAATTATTTTATGAAATCTAAACATTTACAGATACTCCAGGAATCAATGAGTGATTACCCCATGAAGTGGAAAAGAGATAAGTTTATCACAAAGCCATAATTTATCAACCTCTGTTAGGAAACTACAAGGAGGAATTTAAATCTTATTTGCTTGGGAAATGAGATGATTGCAACAGTGCAAATGCTTCATGAGACAAAGCTAAATAACACCTTAAATAGATGGAAGAAAATAGTGCAGAAAACATAGAATGTCAGGTATTTTACATTTCAAATGTCAATGTACAATGCAAAAGTCATTTAAGAAGGAAACATGAAAATTTGAGAATTGTAATCAGAATGGAAAGGATCTGGCAGGGTGAATATTTTTGCTATTTAGCACAATAATATATAAGGATACACGTGTGTAGTAAATATAAGTTTGTCTTCAATGATCCCATACAGGAGTGATGTCAGCAGAATAAGAATTAGTGCAGAACAATGCAAATACACATTTTTATGGTTTTTTTCATTAGTAAAATTTATAATAAATATGCTCAATAGAAAAGCATTCCAGAAATATTGGGGGTGGATAGACATTGTGGCTCTGCGAGTTAAGCTACTATGTGCAGCACATTCCACTGTGTCACCATCCATGGCTGCAAGTCTGATCTGGATCCTTGCTAAAATGCCTGGGGGAGCAGCAGAAAATGGTCCAAATGTCTGGGTTCCTTCTACCACGTTGAGGACATGGAAGAAGCTCCTAGATTCTGCCTGACTCAGGCACTGCAACTATTTTGGGAGCAAACCAGGGTCCAGACAATCCCATTCTATCTCTCAATCTCTCTGTATCTCTTCCTTTCAAATAAGTAAATGGATCTATAATTACACACAAATGTGTGTGTGTGTGTAGTTATGTATATAGGATCTGCATGGGGCAGTGAAAGAGGAGGGAAGTGTCCTGTTAATATAATCTACTACTAAATTGAAACATGACATTTCAGTGTGGTGAGCTGTGTATAGATGTGCTTGAATAATTTCCACATTCTTCATATCTCTTAGACAAGAGAGGAATCTTTTTTTTTTAAGACTTATTTATTTCTATTGGAAAGGCAGATACAGAGAGGAGGAGACAGAGAACAAGATCTTCTGTCCATTGGTTCACTCCCCAAGTGGCCACAACAGCTGTACTTGGGCCGATCAAAATCAAGGAGCCTGGAAATTCTTCTGCATCTCCCATGCCGGTGCAGGGTCCCAAGGCTCACAAGTCCCACCCTCGACTGCTTTCCCAGGCCACAAGCAGAGAGCTGGATGGGACATGGGGCCACCAGGATTAGAACTGGCACCCTCATGGGATGCTGGCACATTCAAGGCAAGGATTTTAACTGCTATGTTATGGCGCTGGGCCCAAGAGAGGAATCTACTGGAGACAACAATTCTATTTCTCTTTCTTTATGTTAAACAATTTTAGTGTACAGATGCAATTTTGACACAGATCCTTTCATTTATACTTGCAATTTTGAGATAAACTTCTAAGTTGCTTACACTATAAACCGGGAACACCAATAATATTTATTGCATGGCATTACTGCAAGATTAAATGTTTGATGTCTATTCAAATGGTATTGGTCACATAATAAGAATAAAATATATGTTAGGCTTTCATTCCATTTGAGCTTTCACATGATATCACTGCCAAATGCAACAAACACGGGTTCTTGTTTTATATATTTGGTTCTGCTTTTAAATAAACTTAAACAGTATGCATACTGAGTAACTATGACTCACTCAGAATTGAACTACATATATATTTAGAAAATTAAATAAAGCACATCATCCAATCCCCCTGCCATAGTCTTTCTGTATATGATGCACCTGAACTTAAGTCATCTAAGTGTTACTGACATGGTGTAAATCAGTCATGTGTGAGAGCTAATTTAACACTCTGGAATTTTAACAACTTACTGTTCCAGCAAACTATGTCTTGTGTACCTTTGCATATATAGGTTAATTTATTTGTTAGGAAGTATCCTTTTAAGGGCAAACATAGTAGGTATTCAAAACTCTCATTTGCATTATTCAGTAAATGTTTGCATTTAGAAATCTTCTAAGTCCAGATTTAGTCAATGGTAAATTCACATCACATTCTATGATGATGGAATAGTATTTGCATATTTTTTCATATCTGCCTTACATGCCTTGAATGTTAATCATCCATCATTTAAACCCTCTTCTACATTTTCACAGTATTCTTTTTGAAGAACAACCTGCTACTTCCCCGGGCTCACCTGTATGTTTAAATTTATGAAATCTCAGGATTTTCAGCATGTGAACTATACAAAAAATAAATTCTTTAATTAGTAAAAAATATTAAAAAGCCTGTCAATTGTACTGTGCAAATTTTCCAAGGGTATGAGTAATATGAGGGTTCAGCTGCCAGCAACTGGTTTAAGTACACAGTCTGTCAAAAATGAATCATAGGTAATTAAATTTGACACTTATGGAAATGTTCTTAAGGCTTCTAAAAAAGCAGAATGATTCCAACTTTCTCTATAAAGGTAATAATTCCTGGAGTCCAAGCCTTAATGCTCTTAAATGTGAGTGTTATAAACACATATTTAACTTTGATGTATTGAGAACTAGTCACAATACAATATCAATGCATGTAACATGAGTCATCGTGTAACAACCACATACGTACTGATATAGTGACAAAATACCCTTTGACGTCTCTCATATGGGTGGAAGTGGCTTAAATATTTGAACCATTTTCCATTGCCTTCCGAGGCACATTAACCAGGAGCTGGACTGGAAATAGAACAGGTGGACTGTGTCATGCCAACACTGCAGGCAGAGGCCAAACCTAATGCATCAAAATTTTCAATTCCCAAATTTTATATTTCATAACATATTTTTCTCAGAGCCATTCCATGGAAAGTGAAATTAGATTTAATAATATATAACATTTTGATATTGGCTTAATATTATGCATGTATGATATTAAAGTTAATTCAGAGCAAATGAAAACATTATGGGCCAGTTTAACATGCAATGAAGCATTGGCATTTGACTGTTATCTAAAATGCTGCTACTAGAAATGAAACTGAGAGCATTATGTTTCTTTTTTGTAATTGCAAATCACTTGGTAAGGACACAAACACCTTGTCCATTATTTGCTAACATCCAGGTTGCATCAGCAGGAATCTGAAACAGAAGTGGAGGAACTGGTGCTACATCTGGTACCTGGACATAGAAATCAGGAAGCCTTGGCAGATGCTAACTTACTGCAGCACAGCACTCATCAATGTATATACTTCTAAAATAAGACTTTAGACTTCAGTTATGCATACTAAAGTCAAATAGGTGCTATAGTGCTAAATACGAAATGTTGAGTGTACATGTTAAACAACATTGACGTAAATTGATAGTCTTTAAAATCAGGTGACTATTCCACAAGGTTGTATTATATTCAAATTGCTATTATAAGCATTTTATTTGTTAGAAATGACAGGAAAAATATTAATTCAGAGTGTTTTGAATAAAATGTCAGAAAAATTGCATTCTAATAGTTTTTGTATTAGCAACTTGTGCTACTAATTGTCGATCTAAATCTAACAGAATCAATCTAGTGATCTTCATTAAAAATGTCAATCTGTTGTGATTTAACTAGGCCACAGAGCTGCGCCAATGAAAGAAAAAACTAAACATTACCTATCAGCAGGTACAAGGAATTGGGAAGTCAGAATAAAATGTGTGCATCAACTTTAATCAAGCATATTTGGATCTAATTAATAGAACATAGGTTCATCACATAGATGATAAATTTCTCTTTCTTCCATCTTAGTTGTTTTTTTTATTTATTTATTTACTTATTTTAGAAACACAGAGACAAAAGACAAACAAAAGAGAACAGAATCAGCTTCCACCAAACCTGCTCGCTATTTGAATGCCTGCAATAGCCACATGCCCAGAGTGAGGATCCCAGGACTCAATCCAGATCTCCCAAGGAAGTGGCAGAAACCCAATTACTTGAGAAACTGTTGCCGTTTCCCACATGTGTGCTAACAAGAGGCTGGAATCACCAGCTAAAGGTAGGCATCAAATACAAAACCTCTTACTCAGTTTCTCAACATCTATGTGAAATGTCATCTCTGTAAATTTTTACCTGTTGATTTGTAAAATGGTGTGGATCTTTAAAAATTTAGGAGATGTGGGAGCCCAGCACAGTATCTCTTGGCTAATCCTAGCATCCCAGCTACTCCACTTTCCATTCAATATCCTGTTTGTGGCATGGGACAGCAGCAGAAAATCATCCTGTACCCGAATGGGAGACCTGGAAGAGGCTCCCCGGTGCCGGCTTCTCATTGCCTCAGCTCAGCTCCAGTCTTTGTGGCCACTTGTGGACTGAACCAGTGTTCAAAATCTCTCTCTGTCTATCTCTCTCAGCCTCTTCTCTCTCTGTAAATCTGCCTTTCCAATAACAAAATAAATAAAGCTTTTATATTTGTAAATGGCAAAACATTCAATATGAGGTGCTTGAATTTCAGTATGTTTGGGCTGAAATGAGGGTTCCATTGCACCAATTACAATTAGGTAATAAAATATCTTGGACCCTACCATTTACTCTAACAATTGCAAGTGCAGGGGACAGTATCTGCATAACTATTTGAATGACACTATACATGTGCCTTAGAAATGTGTCCATTCATTATCAACTGTCACCAAAAAATTAAAAGCTAGTTTTGATATCATGCAAAGGATATCACTATTAAATGAATTAAATTCCTGAGCAGGGTTACCATTACAGACTTATGCAATGTTAGGCATGGTCCTAGTGATACTAATTGTCCCTATTCGTGTGAGTACATCACTAAAAATATCTGACCAACTCAGGGAGAATTCCATTAAGTGTAGAAATTAAAGTGGAAAGCATCAAATTCACATGCAGATGAAACCCACAAAAACCCTTTTCACAGGAGACATGGTATTAAATCAATTATATGTAAAAGGAAAAAGAAAGTAATACTTTAACTTGGATTATAACTCTATCATTAGTATTTTTCCACAAACACTGAATATCTAGTAAAATATCCTTAACAACTTAACAGATAATGGGAGAAGACTGAATATGCAGGTTATATTCTTTGCTCAACTCCATTTTTCCATCCCTCAAATTTTGTTTCCACATCTCTAAAGGACAAGAGTTAGGCTTAATTATTGCCACCATCACACCTACTAAAGCAGAAGCTATGTCAGGTCTAGCACCCAGCACTAGTTCAAATGGGATCACACAGGCTCATCAAGTGACTGTGCAAGTGAGATCACACCATGGATCTCTGGCAGGGCAAATGAAAAAAGCTCAAAGATGTGTGGTGTTAAAACTCAGGAGGTACATTTTGGACAGCTCAAAACAGATGAATGAGTAGCCAGATAAATCACTTCTTTCCTGAAAAATCCAAATCCAAGTGATTGGGCTGTTGTCTCTTGGGCAAAGCCGTGATCTGCAGTACCAGAAACCCATGTGGGCACCTGTTTAAATTCCCAATGACCCCCTTCTGATTCAGCTCCCTGCTAAACCCCAATGGATAATTTCAGATAGAGTAGTTACAAACAAATGCTCTTTTTCTTGTGAATTGTTGGTCATCCAAAAACCAAAATTCAAATCTTTCTCATATTTGTTCATGTATTTGTTCCTGCCCTCTTACTGCTCTTCTAATGCTGTAATTCTCCTGTCATCTTTCCTCACCACAACCAAAAAAGAGCTGAAACCAAGGGAAAACATAAGAATTTATGGAAATTATTCATCATCTTAACCCAAAAAATCAACTCCAATTTCTTTCCATTCATTTGTTTCAAAGCAGTTGCCTGAGAAGCGCACACACGCACACACACACACACACACTCCCTACTTGCTAGTCCAACCTCAATTAAAAATGAGAGTCAGAAACAAAATGCAAATGTAGCATATGGTAGAAGGAAAATAAATGCTTGAAGTACCACCTGCCTTATCGAGAGCACGAAGTCCTGACATGGGTTTCTTGAGTATTCTCTAAAGTGTTAGAACACACACCCACTGCATATGCCATCATTTAATTCCATTTCTTAAGGTTGATCATTAAACTAGACCCGTAGATGCATTAGGGAACCTGTGTTAAGACAGCTGGTTATCCCAGTGGCCCTACAAATCTCAGAATGGGATGTTCGGTTTGCATTTACCGTTGATTTGTGTCAATAAGGATATATTTTTGTGAGTGATCATCCCTGACATGAATTAGTGTCATATTTTCTAAGATTTTCTTCATAGCTTAATCAGGAAGCACTTCAAATGCATTTTATGGAGTGGGAAGATTTTTGCACTGCCCTCCCAGGCCACCATCACAGAACTGGATTGAATTGGAGCAGACATACACCCATATCAGATGCATGTTTCTTCCCCCTCCCCCTCTCTCTCCCTCTGTTTCTCTCCTCTCTCCTCTCTCTCTCTGTCTCTCCAACAACTGTGGCACTCATACGCTGTCGTGGCCACCAGAACTATAGGGTTGTGGGCATACAGACATCAGAAATAACAGAACAACATTAGGAAACTAGTACAATTACACTGTCTAAATTTTCCATCTCCCAAAGAAACACATTTTTATTAACCTGATTCTTTTTTAATAGAACCTTAACTCCTTTGAAACTATCTTTAGTGGATATCGTTTTAGCACTACATCATTACGTTAAACAAAACAAAAGCCTTCCTTTTCCTTTTCTGGAGTCTAGTGTTGCTTAAGCCACAGTCTGCAATATCTGCATATGCATTACAGCTATTTCACTTCTGAATCAGCTCCTGGCAGAGGATGATGGCTCAGAAACTTAACCCTTATAATGGGAGATTGGGAATGAGCTTCAACCTCCTGGCTTCTGCCTAACCCAGACTGAGAAATTGAGCCCATTTGGGGAATGGAACAATACATGGGTAATCTCTGTTTCTTTTTTTTTTATATATATAGTTCTACCTTTCAAATTAAAAAGCTAAAAAAATGTAACAATGCAAAAAACAAAAATCAGTGCTACAAAAAATCCTGACCATCTCAAAGTCCATAAGCTCTTGTACTAATAATATGGGTTGAAATGATGAATATATTGAGAAATTTCAACAGTTTCTCTTTCCATCACATAAACTCTCAGCTGTTATATACCCAAATTCAAAGCTCTTTTTTTTTCTAATTTCTCATTTTCTAGATCACTTAAAAGTACTCACACCTAGAGAACCATGTTTTTTTTTGTTTTTTTTTTGTTTGTTTTTTGTTTGTTTGTTTGTTTTTTTACCAAAGAACTACTTCAACATGATCTTGGAATTTCTCCTTGCATTTACAAAATTTCTTTAATGAAAATTATGTCATCAACCAAGGCCTCCATCACTTTTTGTACATGCTCACATGACTAGCCTCATCAGTTTTCACTTTAAGCATACTACCTAAATGCTACACAACAATTGGTCATTTCCAGCTTCCATACACCTTCACACAAATGTTTGCTAGGCATTCCTACTTGGACTACAAGACACATTATCAAATGCATCATGTTAAATGGAATCTCTGATATTTTGCTATCTGAATGAAAAGCATGATTCTTATATCTTCTCCAAAGCTTATAAACTAACAAAAATTCAATGGATCAGAAATCATATTGTGCTAAAATAATATATACAGAAAAATTAAAAAAAAACTTGTAGTAGAATAAAAAGAGTTTCACAACATTTTAATTAAAAAAATATTCTTTTGTGCAAACATATGTTTTCTATCCATTGTCTAGAATACAGGATGTTTAGCCACTCTTTCATGGTACACTAACTGTTAATGGAACAGAGGAAAGAGAAGGGAGATTAGGCTCAATTAATTTATTCCCTGTAGAGATTACACTTTTATTGAAACTGCCAGGTAAGGCGATATTCCATTTTGGCTGCTGAGTTTCTTACCTTGGCCTTATATTCTTCAATTAAATGACCATCAGTTCTTTGAAAAAAACCTGTCAGTGATGGCAGGTGATGCAGGGAGCTAGGAAATGAGGCAGCTTACACAAAAATGTTCCTATTACCGAATTACTTCACTTTGCCATTGATTTTATTATTTTTCATAAAGGAATATATGATACTACTGAAAAAAATCATAATTGAAATATAATAATTTATAATTTATAGTAGTAAATAAATCTAATATCACCAACCACACAGGAAGAAACATAAGTAGTTTAAGAAATTTCCCTGGATCACAGTATTGGATGAGTAGAAATTTCATGAAACTTCCAGAACATTCCAGAGTGACAGTTCTATAACACTACTGTTGTTTTTGAGCTGTGTGCCGAGAGCACACTTGTCAAACATTTAATACCTGCCTGAAATTTCACTTTGTTTTCATTTTATTCTGTTTTAAAGATTTATTTATTTATTGAATAAATTCCAGAGCAAGGGAAACACAGAAATGAATAGAGATAATCCTCTACTCATTCAAACCCCAAATGTGCTCAGTGGCATTGCTGGGCCAGGCCAAAGCGCCAGGGTGAGGAACCTCAAGTCTGCTACATGATGGCAGTAATCCAAGCATTTATGTCCATCTCCACTGCCTTTTCCAGGGCATTAGAAAGGATCTGGGTTGTAGTGGGGAAGCTAGGCCTGAACAAGCACCAATATGGGACGCCAACCTTGCAAACAGCAAAGATTTACCAACTATGCCAGAATCATAGCATCTGATTTTAGTTTTTATTTTAATTTAAACATATAAAATATAGACTGTTATATTTTCATGACAAATGTGATATATTATGCTTGAAACATACTTGGTAGTCTTGCTGTATTACCAAGAATGGCAGAATATATATGTACCATTTCAGTGACAATCAGACTAACATATCAGGTGAGACGCAGACATCTCCAGTTCCTTGAAGAGAATCACTGGCATCTACAAACTTACCATTTGGCTTCAGAAAAATAAGGGGTGTAACAACTTGCCCAATCTACCCCAGTAGATAGAACCAGTGTCGTAGGAGGGAATGGTAGAGTTGGAAGAAGTGTGTAAGCATGCCTGGACACAGGGTACATGACAGCATCCTTAAGGAAAACATATTTCAGTGACATAAATTGTCACTGCTTTTACATATTCATTCAGTATTTTGGCATTTTGGGTTTTCTAGATTGATTGCTTCTTACTCCATATATTGAGTCATATATATTTATTATTTTTACACATTTTTAGATATAATAGCAAAGTAGCCTTTCAATAAATTTAAGAATAGATTTTAACTTTGGAAATTTTGATTTCTTAAGTCCAAAGCGATTTTTTTTCTTTTCAAAAATCCACATACATGCAACTTCTTAGTTAATGAATCAATGATATCCATATTCTTGTTACTCAGGCTGGGCAAAGCTCAGTGGCTAGATCTTTGCGTTGCACTTGTCAACACCCCATGTAGGCAATGGCTCATGTCCCAGCTGCTTGACTTCCGACCAAGCTCCCTGCACGTGGCCTGGGACCCTGCACCTGTGTGGGAAACCTGGAAGAGGCTAGTGGTCCCTGACTTTGGACTGGTCAGCTCTGGCAATTTTGAACATTTGGGGAGTGAATCAGCAAATAGATGATCTTTCTCGCTGTCTCTCGTTCTGTTAATTTGGCTTTCCAATAAAAATAAATAAATCTTTAAAAAAAATTGCCACTCATATTTGGAAGCTTGACGACTTTAAAAATATATTCTCTTTCTTATCAAAAATCCTTTGTTTTATTTTGTTCTAACAATATGTTCCCTTTTATTGACACTTAAAATAACTCATAAATCTTATGTCACATCATCTGATCGCAATCTTGAAACAGTACTGACACAGAGAAACAGAAAGCATGTAGTTTTTTTTTTTTAATTTTACTAAAAATTATTTTTCTTAAACAACAAAAAGCATTGCTGCACAGGGGTTTTACTTTATAATCAAACTGCACATTTGGGTTTACCAAAGGTTAAATCAGAAAAGCTATTCTTAAATTAGGAATATTAATACTACCTGTTCACTCTTGCTCCAAAGAAATGACAGGGAACATCAAAAAAGTCTACTTTTCCTTATGGTAGACAAATTCTTAACTGTCCTGTAATGTCTAATTAAAGACAGGGGTGGGATGTGTGAATGTATAATATAGCGTTACATAAATGGCATTAAAGATTTCAGTTAGTATTTTTTGATTTCTGCATCCACATTTCATTCTCTTTGGATTCAAAAGTCAGCTCATCTTGTTCTCAACACTGTAGCTCTCTCTCTTTCTCATTCTCTTTTCCTACTCTGCCATCTCTTTCTTCTCCCCTCTGCTTTTCTTCCTCTCTCCTTCTCTCTCAATAGAGTTATACATAGAGATACATAAATATAACTGTATAATGAATATGGAGAGTCTTCAAAAATTTTATGAAATTATGAAAATTCTGAAAAATTCCAGAGAATTCAGCCTTGTTGCAGCAAAACAAACTCTGATTGAATTCCATTTATTCGTCAACTTTATATACTTTCCCTGTATGCACATGTGTATGCATTTGTTAATAAATATCCAGAATATCCTTTCAAAATAATTAAATGTTCCTTACATTTTCATAACTTGGTGAAAGAACACTATTCTACTGAATGCATTTGATTAGATGTAAATATGTTGTGAAAGTATGGAGATAATATTCCATTTTACCTTACAGTTATCCAACGGATGTTCACACATTTAAATATAAATCATTAGTCTTGATTCTAAGTAGTATTGTAGATAGCTGGACAGAACTTACTTTAAGTTTGCCATACCAAAATTAAAAAAAAAAAGTTGGATAAACTTTAGTTTCATAATCTCGTTTAGCTCACTTGAGAGATTTCATGGAGCAACTAACCCAAGCAAATTATTCATGTCTTTAACACCAAAATATAACTGTTTGCTTTAACATATCACTTATTTATAATATCAACAACATAAAAAGCATTGTAAAAGTATCCAAACAAGGAAAAACAAAATTAGTAATATACTTCTACAAATGTGTAGACTACATTTAAACAGATTTACTGTGTGTCGCACAATGTTAGTTTATATTTAAAAGCTCAGATAACTAAAGAAAACCTAAGTGAATAAAAAAAGTAATATTTAATATTTCTCAATAAAACTATAGGATGTGGAAATGGGAAAGCAAAGATAAATTCAACAATTTAGATATAAACCATGAAATGATAGATATAATCATACAAAGGATAATATGACAGATAAATACGGATAAATGTTTGTAATATCTTATTCAAAAGCATAGCTTATTTATCAGATTTTATTTTCTAAGCTAAGGCCAGATTTTTATATGAGATAGAAAATCATTTATTAAAAGATGCCAGAAGTAACAGAAAACAGGAATAACTACTGCTGTTAAAGAAATTAAATTCAGATCAAAGAATCCCACCAAAGATGAACAGAGATATAATATATTGATAACACAGTTTATGTTTCTAACACTATGTATAAATCTGAAATATACATAAGCTTTTAAATGAGAATGATTTTTTTTTTTACAACAAGCGTTTATTAAAAAGAAACTACACTTACTTGGTAACCTTAATAACCTGCTATTAATAGCCAATAGAACAGAAACTTGAGAATGGTCAGAAAAAATGAACAATAAAAATGCAATCCTCTTTGTCATTTACAAAAGAGCATTCCTTTCTCAGGAAACAGAATGTCTTCTGTTAAACATGTACACAACTTGTGGAACATTCACCATGAAATAATTTTAAGCTAGAACATTAAGTGACCAAAACATCAAGAACATCTACCTCCCCACATATGCCTGAATATTTGTGAGTGGAGGTGAATGTTACAGCATGCCTGGACCTGGGCCTCACTCTTCAACCCTGATCCTACCAGTGACTTGCGTTGGTGGTCATGGCAGCTGGATATTCCTATCTAGTTTATCTCTAGTAGTGGTATGCACTTGGTCATTGTCAATGGTACCTACTTGCCACTGCTGGGAAAAAGAAAAGCCTCTATTTCCCTGTCAAGCTTCCAGTGATTATATGCAAAGATGATATATGAATACTAACATTTCATTTTACAGGCTTACCCTATGGGATCTACATATGTGGAGCATAAAATCCTCAATCCACAAGAAAAAGTTACTTTAAGAGTAATCACGACAATACATGTGCCAGATGCACAGGCATCAATACAGGGATACAGGAAATAAGAAACGGCAAAGCAATATGATAGTCCAAAAGGAACAAAGTAATGCTTTATTACTAGATGACAAGAAAGTTAGGCTGATTAAGTGCTTGAGGAAAAATTCCAAAGAATGACTTTAAGAATTTAAAAATACTCACGAAAAGGTTGAAAGTTAAACAAAATAAGGAAATCAATGCACAATATGAATGGGAGACTCAGCAAAAAGATGAGGATAAGGAAGGAGAACCAAAAGGGAATCTACAAAATGAGGAACGCAACATACAATGTAATATACATATAATATATAATACATATCTCAAAGTGTCAATAATTCACTATCAAGACTAAGAAAGGATATTTATTTTTTTAAGAATTTATTTTTATTGGAAAGTCAGATATACAGAAAGGAGAAGAGACAGAGAGGAAGATCGTGCATCAATTGATTCACTCCACAAGCAGCTGGGACAGCCAGAACTGACCTAATCCGAAGCCAGCAGCCTGGGGTTGTCCCAACGCTTTGGTCCGTCTTTGACTCCTTTCCCAGGCCACAAACAGGGAGCTGGATGGGAAGCAGGGTGGCCAGGATCAGAACCACTGCCTATATGGGATCCTGGGCGTGCAAGGTGAGGACTTTGGTTGCTAGGCTACCGTGCCAGGACCAAGAAAGCAATATTTCAAATCTTCCTATCAAGTAAAAACACTGAAGATAACTTAGGGTATTATTTATATGCCATTAAGTGTAAAAAAAAATATTCTGATCATGGCAGTCCTAAAGTAAAATGGAAAAATGAAGTTTATGGAAATACCTCAAAAAACTAAAATAAGATCTACCTTAAGAGTCAGCGATACCAGTTCTGAGTACATAGCTAAAGAAAATTAGTTTGTCAGAGGTAAAGACACTGAAATGTTTTTTGCAACATTATTCATAATAAACATAGTTGTCCACTGTTGATAAATGGACATAGAAAAACACAGAAAACAAAATGGCAAATAAAATATTACCATGGTGATAATATGAATATGGTAAGTCAAATAAGCCATTGCCAGGGGAAAAAAAAACTGAATATATCTATATGACAAAACCACACTGTGAGATTAGATTACTCATCAGTGTTTGTTATTTGATATGCTGCTTAAAAGAGTGTAATTTTAGATTACAGTGATATGATCTAAAAGAAAAAATATTGAATTTAGGATTGTTATCTACAAAGTTCATTAGGTTGGTAGTAGGGAATATCAGTAACTGAAACAGTTTATTGAAAGCAAATTT
Source organism: Ochotona curzoniae (assembly GCF_017591425.1). Lineage (NCBI taxonomy): Eukaryota > Metazoa > Chordata > Mammalia > Lagomorpha > Ochotonidae > Ochotona > Ochotona curzoniae. The sequence goes on from NW_024466502.1 coordinate 16,824,862, forward strand.
GTCAAAAAATAAAGGCATTATAGTAGAAGTTTGATTTTGTGTCCCTGACCTGTGAGTTCTGCCTCCTCTTTTGTATTTTGAGGAGAGACTGCCAAAGCAAGACAGAACTACAGAGACAGCATTTAGAGACCTTAAGTCCAGAGATCCTGTTTTTTCATTTTATTAGTTTTTAATAGATTCAATTTAATTTACATATAGGATTCTTAGAAAGTGATAGTTCATTTCTCCCTTACTCTAGCTTTCCCTTTCTTCCTCTCACCCTCTTATCCTCTCCATGTGTGTTTTTTAATTTTTCTGAGATTGGAGATTCTAAATTTGCACTGTTAGAGTACAAATTTTAATGCTTTAACAAACAACAAGCTTAACAAGTGAAAAAAGCAAAAAGACCGTAGTATGGAGAGTATATAGGTAACAGACATAAAAGTAACTGAGTACAAACACGACTATTTGCCTACATACAATACATTTTAAAAAAACAGCTTCATTAAAACTATAATGCCACAACACTCTTAATCATTGATTTCATTGATAAACATACAAAACAGTTATGAAACAATTTTTGCAGAAATACCAATGCCCACAGATTTTTTATTTTCTCTTATTTTTAAAATTTCAATTTGTTTACTTTTATTTTATATTTATTTCGATGCCATACATGACAGGTTATGTTTTCCACTGTGGCTACACTGATTCACACTGCTACCAAGAGCACGTATGCTTTCCTCTTTCTCCACCTCCTTGCCAGCATTTGCTACAGTCTGTGTTTGGGATTTCAGCCACTCTGCCAGGACTGAGGGGCCATCGGCTAGTGATGTTGCACATGTTCTAATATCTTTGCTGCCCCCCCCTTTTTTTTCCTTTTGAGAATTGTCTTCTAAAATTCTTGCCCATTTTTCAATCAAACTGGTTGTTTTGATTATTGGATATTTTTGGTGGGAGATACTGAAATATTCAGAATACAAGACCTCTCTCCATCCCTCCCTGTTACTCTTTAAAGTTATGAAGAAGAGTAAGAGGAAGAAGAGACGAAGGAGGAGACTAAGGGGAGGGGAAGGAGGAGGTGGATACATTTGCTTGCAAGCACAATCATAAAAGTATTTGGAAAAATCTCAAAAAGCTTCTTGTAGAACCAGGCTGATGATGTGCAGTTGTGTCCCAGATCGCCGAGAGGGGAGAGATTTTTGACAAGCAGCGGCACTCACCAGTGGGTCGTGCTCAACAGCCTGACTTTCAGAGGGCTTAGGCTAGGAGCTTTCAGTTCTGATATCACTGAGGGATTTTTACCGAGCAAAAGTCTGAATGAAAAATGGATCTTGTTCTGAAAATACCTGTTAATTTCATATATGTAACAACAGAATTAAAATGTATGGGGTTAGTAGTTATAGAGGATAGCTTAGAGTCAAGATCTATACACAGAATAACAGGAATTAAAAGGAAGCCAGCAGCTGAAATTAATCAGTGATTAACGAGAACAGTTCAGTCTTACCTGGTCAGAAAGTCTTATGCAGAGAATATGAATGTGATACTAACATTACTGTGAGGGGCTTGTATAGCCTAGTAACATTTCTTCACTTCAAAGGTATGATAAAAATAAAATGGATATTTGTATCTTCTTTCAGAAGATAGAATTAAGCTTTCAGAGTCAATTAATTTCAAAAAATATTAGTAGCTGTTGAGTCACTAATAACAAAATGTCCATCCTATTTCTCAGAAATCTTCAAACTATATTAACTTAATGTTCTGATTTAAATAGCCATAGTCAATTGTTCAAAAAGACTTACTTTATCTTTTAAATTATAAAAAAATCTCTTAAATGCTCTATTTACTTATTAACTATCAACAATAATTCAATGAATTATTTATTCAAATATAAGATGTCACATTATATAACATATAATGCATGGCATTGTGTGAATATGATATATAATGTATATAATATATAACATAACAAGCAGTTTATTTTATATGGTATATTATATTAAAATGTATTTCTTATACAAATACTTTATTTAAATGTATTTATTGTATAAGTCTTTGTATTGTGCTACTTTATTTCCCAATATATATTGAAGTGCATTCATATAATTAAGCATATTAGGACAATATTTTAAGTTTTCACCTTGAATTTCATCTTGATAAATTCTGATCACAGTTTAGTCCACACTGAAAATACTCTGAGAATTTTCAGTGAGTATGCAAACTTCAAGATGAAAACAGATTTTCAATCCAATTAATAGAAAAATTGCTGAATATTAGAAAAAATAGGATTATCAAAGCTTTTCTAAGGATAGCATGCAAAAACTTGCTTTGTAGTTTTTTTAAACATTTATTTATTTTCATTGAAAAGTCAGATATACAGAGAGAAGGAAAGACAGAGAGGAAGATATTCCATTTGATGGTCCACTTCCCAAGTAGTTGCAATGACTGGAGCTGATTCAATCGGACACCAGAAGCCCATAATCTTTTTTGGGTCTCCCACGTGGGTGTAGGGTCCCAAGGCTTTGGGGCCACTCTCAACTGCTTTTGCAGCCCATAAGCAGGGAACTGGATGGGAAGCGGGGCCACCAGGATTAGTACTGACATCCACATGGGATCCTGATGAATGCAAGGGGAGGACTTTAGCTGCTAGGCTATTGTGCTGTTCCACCTTTTTATTTTTTTTATCCTAAATATAATTATTCTCCTCATTTGGAATTGTGTCATTCAATTCCACCTGTATCTTCTTCACTGTGCAAAGTTTAGCCTTAGATATTAAGCAGCTACTTTTGAGTCTTTTTCAAAGATTTATTTGTTTTTATTGGAAAGACTGATTTACAGAGAAACGTCTTAAATCTCCTGATTCACTCTGAAATGGCAGCATTGTCCAGAGCTGAGATCTAAGGCAAGGAACCACTTCCATGTAGGTACAGAGTTCCAAGGCTCTGAGAGATCCTTTGCTATCTTTTCATCCTGCAAGCAGGGAGCTGGACAAAAAGTGGAGCATTGGAAAAGCAACCAGTGGCCATATCAGTTTCTGGTACTTGGAATTAGAGGATTGGCCAATTATGCCAGGTCCTACTTATCAGTATTGATACCTAAAAGAAAACTTATTACAAAAGTTACCACACAAGGACATTTACAGCTCACATTTATGTTCCTTAATCAGATACCTGACCTGGTGGTGCAAGTTGTGGAAAATATCACTCAGCTAATAAACTTACCATCAGTTCTCATGAATGTCCTAAAAATGCCAGGTGCAGGAACTTTAAATCCACAGTTCCATTTGTCTGTAGACATTATTTGCTTTAATTCTGTGTACTCTGCTTACTTGACTTTTCAATTTGCTTTTAAAAACCTTTTTTTAACATGCATTTCCTAACCATATTACATATTTCATCATATATTAAATTGCATCACTAACTACTGCAATATTTACAATCCATATATGTGTTTCTCTTTAATATTGGACCATTTGCAGGAATAGACACAGCATTCTTTTTTATTCTCTATTTTATTTGTTCTGAATTCCTACATTGACTATATTTATGCAGATGGCAAATTTAAAGAGGTAATTAGGTATAAAGGAGATCCCAATGAGTGGTTTTTATTCTTTCTAACTTAGGTCTTCAAAACAAGAGTAAGACGAAAAAAATTTATCTTTCTTTCCACATGCAAACAGGAAAAAAATAAATAGAAGGAAACACTGAACAGGTGGTCATGTGCAATTTAGTATGTTATTCGCTATAATTAGATATATTTTTATAGAGATTACTTTATTCAATCTTCTATAAAGGAACAATAAAATATATCTCTACCCAATTAAATATATCTAATAAGATTGTGAACATTATTTACTTCTGCAAATTTGCAGTACAATGTTCATATTAATACTGGCCAATATCATATCATATGTAGGTATTGCTATGCTGAAATGGACAAACATTTATTCTATTGGAAAATAAATAACTGTCTTTTCAAAAAAGGATTGAACACAGATTACATATGTTCAATATCCAAAGACATTATGTTCTAGTTGTTAAAAGTGTGCAACTAAGAAACATAAGTTACTAATATAAAAATGAGGAATTTATAAAAAATGGAAATTATATAGATCGTTACAGAACCTTATAAAATCAAATAGCAAAACCTGGTAGAGTTCAAGAACACTTGAGATCATAACCTGAAATTGAATTAATGAAGAGTGCCAATGGAATTGTTGGGTGAAGTGTAAAATCCTTTGAAGACTTTTCTGTTCATCAAGTTTATTAATATTTTAAAAACAAGAGTTCTCACTACAATGTGACACTGTCAAAGGCAGAACAAAGTTGTAATATTGACCTTTGCTTTTTACTTCCAATTGCAATATCAAGCAAAATGCTATTTCAACTATTAGATTCATAATCTTTTCTCTTTGATGCTAGATAACCAAAAACGACATAATGAGTCATTTCATTTAAAAGCAGAGCAATGCCATACTCTGATGGTTAACATGAAGCCAAATGTCTTAACAGTAACTAAGGCAAAATAAATGAAAAACAAAGCATGGTGAAAACAATCAGAACTTTATCATCACTCAGATCAAAATAAACATTACACTGTGTAACAAGCTGTTGTATTCTTCCTGTATATCACTTTTAGATGCTTATATGGGGCAAAATCATTTGAATGGATATGATGTTTCAAATATTTGGGAGACTACAAATATCACTGCATTATCACATGAATAGTATTTAAGATAATCCCTTCATTTTAATTGATTCATAATTGTAAATATTTGATGAACTAGAATCCTTTGCTCTTCACTTGCTAAATTTATTATCTGGTAAAGAATTAAGTGATTTTCCTGTAATAATAATAATTCAAAATAATTCTCAAAAAACTAATCAAAAAAGAAGTGAGAGAGGGAGTAAGCATGCAAGCAGAACAGCATGGGGGAGGAGGAAAAAGGAAAATCACCAGATTATTAGAATCGTTTCAATAAACTTCATTGTCTCTGTTAAAACTCAAACATAATTTTAAAACATAAATGCAAATAAATTCTATATGAGAATATTTCCAAAAAGTGAGTGAATGTGATGAAGTAAATGTACTGCCTAAAGACTGAATTTAATGAGGAACTAAGCACAATAATGTCCTGGCATTCATTTTCTGGTCCCCGTTGCCAGAGAAAAGATTTACAATTCGGTATGCATAATGCCAGAAAACAAGGAGTTATAATTGAAGACACCCAATTCTTATAAGAAATGCTTGAAATATTAAGTATGTAGGATATTTTTTAACAAAAAAGTGCCGCCCCCAAAGTTTGCAAGATAGGACCACTATAAAAGGTCAGAGATGTTTTCAAGGTTGAATGGAGAAGCAGATGGATTCGTAGTAGTAAAGAAGGTAATATGTTGGACTAATGCAGCAACAAATGATAGTAATAAAAGGAAATAAAAGTGGTAATAATAGCAGCCAGGTGGCTAAGCCACCTGAGAGGAAGGAGAGGGGAAGCTGGGTAAAGTAAGCCATTGTCCAATGGCAATCCACTCCACGAGATTTGAGAGTGCTCCGAAGCCCAGAACAGGTATCACAAACAAAATGAAACAACACAGCATCCTGATCAGCCTCATAGCTACACCAGGCAAGCTGCAGACAACACTGCACTCAGGAATGGCTGAAGGGGAGTCTCCAATTCCACAATAATCAAACTGTTCCCTTCAGAAGGGTCCCTCTTTGCTCATGCTCCTAGCAGCTGCATGTTGTAATTCTCCACGTTCTCAGCAGGAGGTATCTAACCAATGCAACTTGACAACTTATTTCGATCCTTTGATTAGGCTATGCCTTCTTGTTTCTTTGCACGTCTTGATATTTTTACCATTTAATTAATGAAGAAAAAACAAGAACAAAAACAAAACTACCACCGCTGTTTTTTCTATGATCTGGATTCCCATAGATATTCACCAACTATTCCAACTAACAACTCCAGAAGCCTCTCAAACCTGTTCCAGACTTATGCATGCGATCTCCCAATGACAGAGCTTCCTCTGTTTCTTTTTCAAGAGCCTGTTAATCTCTTCCTCCCTCTGGTGTTCCACAGATTTTATGATGCTACAACAAAATGCTGAGCATTATATTGTTCCTGGTGACACTTGGGGATCCTGATATATGCCAATTCCCTGTCAGAATAGCGCCAGGAAACACAGGAACCAGTCTGTCCGGCAGCTCTGAGAGAAGCCAGAGTATTACAGCATATCCCACTCTTTTTGCCTCCCAAAGGAGCAGACAAAGGTTGTGCACTTCTTGCCAGTCCTGTTGAGTAATGGCAGAGAGCACCGTGAGTAATGAGGTTCATTTCGTTCAATGAATAGGGTACAAATCAGTATCCTATGTCAGGCAAACTGGAACACCTCAAAATGCAAACTCTACTGTTTTGCACAATCTAACAGTCCAGTCCCTCCCAGAGAACTCACTAGCTGAAATTTATCACTTAGTGGTGACCAGCTTATAAATTCTGCAAATTTCTCATGGTTGATTTTAAGATGAAAGTTTTTCTATTTTTTTTGGTTTGTTTGTTTGTTTTTACCAATTTTAATAAACTATTCTTCGTCTTTAAAATAATTTATACATAACATCATTACAGGGAAAATAATAATAATAAATCAATGGAATCAGAAAGCAGGGGACATGAAAAAAGTAAAACAGTCTTACCAAATTTTTACTGTTAATAAATTCCTAATTACCTTTCTTTAACACCTAATTACTACTAATGAGAAATCAATACAATATCGACTCTTACAAGATGAATTTATCACATACAGATTTAAGTTGCACACCATCTCGTCCATCAAAACACATCATTAAATAATGTTCTTTTAAATAATGATTTAAATGAAGAGCTCTCTGCTTTCATTTATATTTCTTCTGAGTAAGCAGCATTATATATCCTGCCAGGCAGGATTAAAGCTCTAGTCCCTTCCTAGAATGCAGGAAAATACGATGGCAACAGAGTGATAATTGTTAAATTCTGAAATTAGATTTATTTCACATGATCTTATTTCACTCATTAGATTTAAGAATCAAAACAAGATTTTCCATTACAATATCTGTACCGTTTCTAGATACCAGAATATATGTAATGGATGCTCTCCTCAATATGCTTAATCATATTTCTTTTTCTTAACTTTTCTGCCTCTTTTCCTAATAGCTGAAAAGATGACCTCTATTTTTGGAATTCATAAACAAAAAGTTCACAGTTTTAGATTTGTGTGCTATTTAAATCAAAGCTGGGATCAAGGAGCTTCAGCTGGGCCTCCCAGTGTTGTGGAAGCAGGATCTCTTTCCAGCCCTGGCTGCAGGCTTTCCTCTCTTCATAAAAAGAATCCAAGGGGTCCGGCATGGTAACCTAGCACTAAAGTCCTCACCTAGCATGTGTCAGGATCCCATATGGGTCCTGGTTCATGTCCCGATTGCCCTGCTTCCCACCCAGCCGCCTGCTTGTGGCATGGGAAATTCACAAAAAATTAATTATGACATATATTGTTAGATAAATGTATTTTACAAAAATTAGATAGGGCATACACATCTACTAGAATGCTCAAAATCAAAATCATTAACAAGACTAAATGATGATGCAGATGTGAAGAATTTCACATTTAATAACAGAAAAATGGCACAGCTAGTGTAGAATATAGTGATTTTTATAAAACTAAATATATTCCTAACATAGGATCCAGCAATCATATTCCTTACCCAAAAGAGTTCAAAACATACACTAAATCACACACAAACCTTGAATATGTTCATAGTAACTTTATTAATAGTTGCCAAAATTTGAATGTAATCCAAAAATTTTAGGTAAGAAAATGCAAATACAGATACTGGAATGCTATTCAGTACTGAAAATAAATAATCCATGAAGCCATGAAAATACATAGAATACTAAATGCATATCACCAAATCACACAATCCAAGCTGTGAGCCCCTCCCAGTCATGGGCCTTTGTGAGAAAGGAGTAGTTTGGCAGCAACACAACACTGCCTTCTCTCGCTGTCCAGTGATGACAGGTGGGCATCACAAGTGGGGTGCAGAAAGGACCACAGAGGTGGCAGAGGTGCGATCTTCAAGGTCGTGACCCTTGAGTAGCTGCCTAGTAACACAGAAGCCAACCAGCTAGCAGAAGTTAAAAGAGCTATGGAATACATTTGTCCTATATCCCCAGAAGGAGTTAAATTAGCTAACATTTGCTCTGGACTGGATGGCTAGCCTCCAGAAACACAGGACAATACATTTTCATCGTGCAGGTAGATCAAAATGGACTTCATGTTCTACTCTGCATGATTAGGATTTAGACAGCTTTCTTCTTGTCTATACCATCTTGAATTTACTTTACTTAAAAAAGCCTTCATTTTAGAAAACTAAGATTTTAAATGTGGTCTGCACAGCCTTTTAAAATGTAAATCTTTTACCTTCAGGCCAGTTTTAGGATCCAAAAATGTCTTCTCAAGGAACAGTAAGTCATCCCTTTAAAATTCATACATCCAGGACACAGTTCCTATCATTCTTCACCGTCTCTAGGAGATTGTAGGAGCCAACATTTAATAAGTAACAATTAGCAAATTGAGTGTTCAAACGCCATGACTAATGTGCCCTCTAATGTCCTCCAATATATTTTCTTTAGATCATTCTATTTCTTAAAACTCTCCTACTTTTTGTATCCACAGAATTGATTATAATCAGCTCAGTGAGTATGTGTTTGTGGTTGTTAGTTTGTTTTTCCTTACTTATAAAGAATTTAGCACAGCTTATTTTATGAAACATGTTTTGACAGAATCTAGGATTTTATCGTGTGATGGCCATCTTGCTGGTAGAGTCCCAAGGCAGTGCAGAACATCACATGGGAAGACAAGGAGCCTGCATGTGTATGCAGAGATGGGTTTCCTTAAGTCTGCACTGTTTATAAAGCCACCAGGATTCAATTATGACAGCACAACCCTATTGACTTTATCTACTCCTCATTATTTCTCAGTAGTTCCAAATGCCAAAATTGAATTGACTTTCTACCTTAATATCTCATACTGGGGATTAAACTTATATACATGAAGACCTGAGAACATCAAAATTACATTAAAACAATAGAATCTCCCCATCACAAAAGCTCTCTATAAAGTCATACTTCCCTCACTGGCCCAATATAATTTTCTTCCTCAAAACCACCCAGTTGGTGAGACTACATTATAGCAGGTATCACAAAACCATATATCAAGTTTCATCTATTGAAGGGTTGGGAAATTAGTAATAGACACAGGCTCAGTGTTAGTTTTAGAGAAATGTGCTTAAAATGAGCAGGAATTACATCCCTAAGATTTTACAGCTAATTACACTTAGCTATAGATAGTTCATATATAGCTCAGAAATGGTTTTGGCAGCTGTAAAAGAGTTATAAAAAGAGCACCAAGTATAATGAATGCTGAGATATAAATGAGATAAATTATGTAAATTACTTGGCCTTAGTATCTATTTAAAATCTCAATGGATTAGTAATACATGTAATATATATATAATACCTAAATTCATAAAATACACATGCATGCTTTAATTTTCAAACAAGACTTACCATATATGCATGCAAACATTATATGTATATATGTTTGTGTCCTTCTGTGTGGATACCAGTATAAGCAAAAGTAAATTTTGAAAAACCTTTGATGAGTAAATACAGGTAGATATTAAAGGCATCAACTTTCCAAGTGTATCTGTGCAAATGGAAATGCATCTTTACGCTTGTCTTTGCCTTCCCATGTCGACTCTTACAATCCATTCTCCACACAGCAAGCAGTGTGAAATTCTACCACACAAATCAGATTATATTATTTTATTTCTTAAAAAACCTTCCAGGGGGAGCATATTTCCTTGAAATAAAATCAAAACAATATCATTATCTACACCTGCAATGTCAGTATTCTCTTGGATAGCAGATTGATGGACTTGTGACTGATGTTGAAGGATTGTACTATTGTAATAATATAGCAGAAACCAGTGTGTGTGTGTGTATGTGTGTGTGTGTGTGTGTGTGTGTGTGTGTGTGTGTGTATGCACGTCTGTGTGGTGAAGAAGAATGGGGAGAGAAGGAGTGGAGAAATCCCTGAGCCTATGGAACTGTATCATAAAAAATCCTTAAAATGAAAACAAAAAGAAATCTAAAATAACATCCAGAATATGAACACGGTAATTGAAAGAAAATTTGCATTTATTTTGAGCTTACTGTCATCTAATCATTATAGACATTTTATTTTGATGCATCAGGAATTAGCCATAAAGCCAGAATTCACATGAGTGAAAATGGCAATCAACCAGTTCTAGATCTCCATGTAGGTCTCAGCGTCCCAACTACTTGAGGCCTCAACTGCTGCCTCCCCAAATCCAAATCTGCAGGAAGCCGGTATCAAGGGCTACAGCCTGATGACAAACTCCGATTTAACTAGGATATTGGCTGTCCCCATTTTGCCAGTGTACTAACTGCTAATGTGCTAGCACAATAAGCCGTAATTTAGGGCACTCAAATGTAACTGGTAGTTATACAGTAATTCTAATCAAGTTAAAAAATATCAATTTCCAATACCAAAAGTTATATTTTTCTGTTTATTTTTTGTTTATAAAAGGTGACTATTTCTCACATATTTAATGCATACTGATATCGTGGCAAAGTTTATCAGCTTTATACTACACAAAACCAGTATTCATGACCCGATTTTCAAACTGCAATTGTTTACAAATATCTAAGCATTAAAAATAGTTGGTGGTTACATCAGAGTATCTTATTGCATGTGATACAGGCTGTTTGAGCACAGCCCTCGTAATAACCTCCTGTATAACCAATGGACCAACAATCAATGTGAGTCAGATTGCTTATGATATACATCAAAGAACTGTAAAACCTAATATACTTTTAAAACCCTATGTTATTCCATAACAGCACGCGAGAGCAGAGAAATCTTCTATCTCCTTAGAATGTGTGAGGAAGACGTTAAATATAACCTATCAAGAATATAACAGGTAACTTCTAGATAATAGACTCGAATCAGCATTAGACATTAGCAAAACTATAAACACATACAGGGGAAATCAAGAGTGATCCTGACAACCTCTTAACAGAGGTCATTTGCACAGAGCAGGGGGAGGACCACAGAATGGAGCAGCTGGACAGGAGGAGGCTTGTATCCTAACCCTGGAGACTCCTGGATCTTCACCAAGGTCTATCAGTAGGAGCACAAAGGGCTATATCCCAACTGCCAAGGAGACCATAGGAATTGGACTGCCCTTGTAGGACAAGAACTCTGAGATCATCCACTCCTTTTCGGATCTCCCACACGGGATGAAAGATGCCCAGATCCTTCCTCACAGGGTCTAATGTCATTGGTACAATAGTCAGGAGCCCTTAGTGGACCTCAGAAACAGAAGAATACTAAACTTCCTTCAGGACTCGGGAGGGGAGCTTTCTCTGGTCCTTACTTAGTTCCAACTTTTGATCCTCACCCTCTTTTGCAATGACTATCAGGATAGCTCTGGAACCCTCCTTCCCAAAATTAGATTAGAAAGAAAGAGGCCAATAAGAAAAACTTAGAACCAGACAGGAAACGGTCGGCTCAGACTCACATACACCTTACTAGGTAGGGCACAAAGATTAATTACTCCTTACTAAGGTATTAAAGATTTCTCTGCACACCCTTCCTAAAACTGTTCTGCACCTCAAATGTTGACATACACCTTGTTAGAGTTTTAAGCCAGTTTGGACTATCCTAAAATTCACCAAGTACAGTAAAAATTATGCTTCAATACTATAAACTGCTAAGTATAAAAATGAAAATAGAGATGAGACAGCTGAATGGTACCCTATAGCCATTTTAAGTTGTATAGCAGCCAGTTGTGTAGAAACTAAAATTGAAATGTCAATGAAATAGTCACAGGATGTAGTTAAGAACTTGCATTTTCTAACATATTGGCCACTCAATACCATGTCAATTAACTCCATAATGTTGTAAATTTTTGTTGATATTATGTTGTGGCTTTTCATTGGAGGGGATGATATTCTGCCAGCTCTGCTTTTAGACCAGAGATGGTCTCCCCAAGAAACTGTTGAATTTATCTGGACAATAAGACACTGGACTCTATGCATGGTACATGCTTGCAATGAAAGAAGCATGACTGGATTTGAATTGTAATACTGCACTAAGGTGGAGGAATCCACCATGGGGGGAGGGTACGGGGAGGGGTTGGGGGAATCCCTCAGCCTATGAAACTGTGTCATAAAAAATGAAATGAAATTAAAAAAAAAAGAAAGAAAAAAATAGTTGGTGGTATCTAAATGCTGGTACCATATGTGGGAAACACTGATTCTTGTAAACATTTATTCATTTTTATTGGAAAGCCAGGTTTACAGACAGAGGGAGAGATCTTACCTCTACTGGCTCACTATACAAGGGGCCCAATGACTTAAGCTGAATGCAGGAGCTAGGAGTTTCTTCTTTTCTTACACAGGTGCCGGGTCCCAAGGATTTGGCCCATCCTCTTCTGCTTTGCTAGGCCACAGGGATGGAGATGGATAGGAAGTGGAGAAGCTGAGGCATGAATTGGTGCCCATATGTGATACCAGTGCTTCAAGGGGAGGAATTTGCCAATTGAGCCATTCTGTATGGCCTAAAAACTGTGGTATTTATTTGAAATAGATGCAATACAAATTTTTAACTGATTCATGTTGACCAAGTAATAAAAGAATAAGACAAAGTAAGAAGCTAAATAACAGGGGCCGGCACTCTGTCTCAACAGGCCAATCATCTGCTGCGCTCACCAGCACCAGTTTGTGTCCCAGTTGCAAGACTTTCTATGAAGTTCCCTACTTATGGCCTGGAAAGGCAGTCAATGATGGCCTAAACTGGCATTTTCCTGCATCCTGCTGGAATATCTGGAAGAAGCTCTTCTTCCTTGTCTTGAACTAGCCCATATCTGACGCTTGTAGTCATTTGAGGAGTGAACTAGCAGATGAAAGGTCTCGGTCTCTCTCTCCCTCTCTCTCTCTGCTCTCCACAAAAAGGTTTTTAAGAAGTTAAAAATATATATGCATATGATAGTAAGAAAATGACAACTAAAAGCCAAAGAGTACACCTCAAAACACAATTCACTGGATATGTGGATATGTTTGTTACAGCTGCAGAAATGATAAAGACATAGGCCTTAATCACATCTATTTGAAGATAAAACAAATTAAATCTTTTAAAGCAAAAAAAAAAAAGCTGAATGTAAATTTTTTAGTCCACTCAAGTTCAAGATCATACATTGACTTACGGTAATTATATTCTCACTTTTAAAGCAATTGCAACTATTATTTTTCTTACATAGCTTATGAATAACCATTTTAAAACTCACAAATTTCTTCTGAGCTTTTATTTTGATGCATCCTGAAGGACACTTGATATGAATGCTACTTATAGAATGCCTAATTTTAATCAGTCAATTTATGGAAGTGACGATCTATAAAAAGTGAAGATGACAAAAAAAATCTCAGAGTGAAAAAATTCTTTAAATAGACCATTGCATAAACAGTAAAGTCAGAAACTATTTTGAGCCCAAGAACAAACTCAGCAAAATAGTACAGCAGTTAGTACAGCTTCTTTTTTTTTTTTAACACAAACTAATATGAAAACATTCTAGGCCAACTGATGTGTAATTCTGCTTTAAAAATATCTGAAAATACACTTACTTGAAGCCATTAGTTAAATAACCAGATAATGATAGTATTGAAAGTTAAGTTTTTTTTTTCACTACTACAAAAGGAGGAAAACAAACCATGACATTCTTTCTTAAGGTTTTAAAGGAGTTTCTGCTTAAAATATAAAACTAGCTCTGTGTACTAAAGCACAGCATGTATCGCATGTATCATTGTTTGTCATACTGTGGTTTGAAAAAATTGTGACATAAGGTGCTAGGTTGTGAACATCAACTAGAGTATTTGTTTTATTAATTATAATAAGGATAAGAGGCAGAGTTGTACAAGTGAGGCTCATATAGCTGTGTTTATTGGTATGAGTCTCATGAGAAATACATGGAATCAAAAATACATTTCCTTAGTAAACTACTGACTTATTTATTAAAAGGGATTTGTTCATTAACTGGAAGCAAAGTGAGATTTGAACCTAGAAATTCCAGTAGGAACACTAGAAAGAGACAGGTGAACACTCAAGTACACGGATCCTTTCTATCCACCAGGGAGAGCACATAGGCCCTTTCCATCCACGTGGGAGACCTGGAGTGAGATCTAGGCTCCTGGGTTCAGCCTATTCCAACTGCAGCTGTTGTAGACATTTAAGTTGTTATCAGCAAGAGGAAGTTTCTCACCCCTCCCTTTATGCATGTCTCAGATATTTTATTCTATATATTTGTATTTTTCATAATAGATCCATAGGCATAGGGATTCCCTCGTCTTCACCTCATTTTTCCAACACTGTTACTCCCAATATTATTACAATAGTAATGGACTATCAGAAAGAGTCACAAGTCGTAAATGCTGTAATCTAATTGTACTGTGGCAATGTAGGCACAGACAATGGTAGAAAACTTACTATCTTATTGGCAAGGTATACTTACTGGTTTTATTGGGAGTCTTCATTTTTATTTTTGATATTATTGTTTGTGCATTGTGAGTCATATTGACTACTACTGCCTCTATATCCAAAGGAAATAAAATCAGTTTGTCAAAGAAAAAAAAGGGGGGGATTTGTTCACTTAACATGGAATCCAAGTCCCAAGATGGAGGAGTGAACTGTCAACCTGAAATTCAAGGAGCTGATCATGCAGTTCTGACCAGAATCCAAAAGCCTGAAATAGAAGCGGATTACCAGGGTAGTTCTGGTTTAATTAAAATGTGTGAGAATTAAGTGAGCAAATACTGTAGGTACAGTGTGAAGAACATCACTCGAAGAAAAAAAAGAGTTAATAATTTAGTTAAAGCACAAATGCAGGCAAAAATCTTGCCTCACTTGAAAAGCAGGCAAACAGGAGGAAGTCTGTCTTACTTAGGAAAGAGATAAGCCTTTACTTTATTAGTTGAATAGTGTTATAAAAATCAACCATTTTAGGGAAAATAAATCAATATATTCAGCCCTTTTCCTTCAACATTAATTACATTCAAATATACCCACAGCAAACACATAGGATAATCTTTGACCAAATATTTTGATAATTCATGTTCCCAAAAATTTAATACATGGAAGTATCATAAATTCATTCTCTCTCAATTTAACATCCATATGCATTTGCCAAAAAAAACATACTAATCTTCAAATGAAAATAAATAGCAAAGAAATCATATTTTTGTATCATATTGGATTTAACTATTCTGTGTGCAACTTTAATTGAAATAATTTCTTATTGAAAATGGGAGATAAAATTCTAGTATATTGCTTGCTTGATTCTTTGCTTTCATGTAAACACTGGTTAAAGAAGCACAGTGAAATACCATGACAAGGGATAACAGATGTTTGAAAACAGATTTGTATATATTCAAGACAAAACAAGGAGAAAGTATGGTAAATAAAACCCTTTGTATCTCAATTGGCAATTGATTATGTCACTAAAGATATCATTTATGACAACATTCTTTTGCTACATATTCCACATTTACTATGCTTGTATCAAGAAATTTCACCAGATTGTTTTACCTCATGTATCAGAATAGCAGAAATCCTTAATAAAAAATCTTGAGCTTAATTTTCTGCCTGGACTCAGTTATGGAAGTTATTCATCAAAATAAATCCCAGTATGTGATTATATTAAGATATTTTCAATATAATCATTATATATATGATATATATATACATACATAAATATATATGACACAATCTTCCTTAGAAACTTTGAGGAGTTACCCAAGTTTCCCCTTGGTATTTGGTATGGGCTCCCTGGCCTAACGGTATTAGCACTGTTAGGAATTTTCACCATTAATCCAAGACATTAGATACAAAGAATCACACAGGAGATCTTTATTTCAGTGGGAGAGGGAGGCACATGAAAAGGCTTTATTCCAGCAGGATAGGCAGCAACAGAGATAAACAGAGCAGAGGGAGATGGCAACAAGAAGGCAGGTAAAGCAGAGAGCAGGGAGACACAAGGAGAAAGGTCTCCTACCATAGTGACAAAATGGTGTTCCAAAGGAGAAAGAGAGAAAGAGCAGAGATGGGGATGAGTTGAGAATTGAGAAAACCAAAGAGCCGAGGGCCTAGAGAGCCAATAGAACAGAGAGCCATGAACAGGGAGAGCCAAGAGCCAGGAGAGCTGAGAGAGGGGAAGGGAAGGAGCCTGCTTTTGTAGCATAGAGATGTGGGTACTGGGAACACAGGGTCATGCAGATTGGCAGATATGCAGGAAGGCAGGGCCAGGGATACAGGGCCATGATGGATTGGTGGATATGGCTGTCAGGGAACAAATTGTGCATGGAACTAAAGATCCTGAGACTTACAACAATGAAACCAAAACAAACTTAGGGGAACTGAAAGCTAAAGGAAACTAAAACCAAAATTTAGCAGAAGCAACTATTTAAAGTGGTGGTGAGTCTAAAACAGTGGGAGTCTCATTGGTCTTCTGAGAGGATGCTGAAGCCACTCCTCAAAGGCGCTATTTGCCAACTGATTCAGAAGTGATAAAGCAGCAATCTTCACCTCTCACCTCTGGGAATGACCATTGTATCATGTTTTGGGATCATTCCTTCTGTTGAGACTAATAGCTCTAAGCTATCAAAGCATTAGTTCATGGAAATAAGAAACATTTTGAGTGTAGGTCATTGGGAATCACAGGAAGATATGCCACCGCTCTTCTTCCCTGTTAGTTCTTAGACACATTGGTTCTGGTTAACAGACTTGTTACCCTAAGTAAATGAAGTTCCATGACATACACAATTTTTTAAAAGCTCTTATTCTAGTCAAGCAAGGTGCTGATACTTGTATGGCATAGAAATTAAGGTTGAAAATACTATTCTGCAAACTTATCAAGGTAACAATTCCAGGATGGTGGGAAACATGGCAAAAGGAATTCCATAAGCATCCTTCTATTTTTAGTAAGTAACAATAAGGCATTCTATATAAGTTCACAATGATAGCTTTGGTAGAAATACTGTTCACGAGGATAGGCAATCCATATCAATCATAAGCATTTATTCCAACAGAAACAAAATTCCATAAGGAACATTCTGGTAAAGTCAACTTGTCACCAGGCAGCCACATAATTCCCACAGGAAATGGTGACATACCAAAAATCTTGTACTATTTCTCCTTTGTCAGAGTAGGCACAGTTTTGGCCACAGCCATGTTATTTTTATTGCATAGAGGTGCACATTACGGAGCAGATATGCAACACCTATCATTACCACCACAATCACTGCATGACAGAAGGATGGTTCAGGAAAAAAACTGAATAGTATACATACAGCAAATTATCATATTTATTTAAAATCCCCTATTAGAGAGGTCCACTCACATACCTGTTCCCCTGTTCCCCAACCTTCTCTTTCAGAATTATCAATTAGTGTTCTTCCAAACCCCCATGCATCAAACCGAACCATTCATCCTAGCCAAGATCAACATATAATTACACCTCTGGGCATTTCCACTTCCAGGCAAAGTAAGCAACTAGTTGCACTGTTCAGTTTTGCTCACTAGAAGTTTTATCCTACCAGCATGTTTCATAAAGGAGCTATAATGGCACAAGTATCCACTTTTCAATGGCATACACATTTTGAACACAGCCATCCATAAATAAGAGCAAAGTAGAATTTCATTCTATTTAATGATATACAGAAATGTCCGTGACTCCATAAGGCTGGGGGACAATGAAAGTGATATTGAAGCAGGGGGACAACAGGAATCTGTCTTGTTTATTTAGTTGCTTGCATCTTTGTGAACTAATTAAGCCAAATATTTCCATCTTACAATAGAGTTCTGGTGTACATGCTCACCTCCAGCTGAAAAAAAAAACATACACATAGTACCCAGTTTATGAGAAATAATTAGTGTCATACGGTAACCTGATAGCCCATGGTGGTTTAGTTTCTACTAAGATGCAACAACAAGCCTAAGACCTATTTCTCAAAAGAAGAGCCGTTATCTACAGAGGACAAAGGCAATTCTATAAGTATTCCATAATGACCAGACACTCAGGGCAACTCTCAATGATACAGTGACTTTTTGCAGAACATTTTGTTGTTTTAGATCTGCTTAACACAGAAAATCTTTTAGGGTGCTTAGTAAATATTTGAGCAGTAGAGCTAAATGCTGTGAATATGTTGCTTCTTTATCATGTTAGATAATGTGTCTTATTCTTGGTATTAGATGGGAATGATACAACACTTCATCCTACAACTTTACAACATGCTTTGCATGCTAAAGAACTCTCCAGGGTAAAGAGCCTATTAAACATGTTTTTATTTATTTGCAACCAACTGCCATAAAAGCAGTCTAATTACTTCTTCTTGCTTGAAATGTCAATGAACATGACATCAGTATAATGGGCCAGTGTGGCATTTCAAAAAAAAAAAAAAAAAGCTAAAAGTGATTGAGATTACTGAAGACTGAATTATGACATAGGACTAGAGGATCATTAGGTCTCAGAGGTATAACAGTGAATACACAATGCTGGCCTTGCCAACTGAAAACAAACTGCTTCAGCTGAGCCTTAGCATCAGGAATGACGGAAAGACATATTCACTTATTCAAAAGCCATGTACCAGGCACCAGAGGACAAGTTAACTTGCTCAAACAATGGAAATACATAGCATCTGCAAGTGGGGTCATCACCTTGTTGAGATAATAATCTACTGTCATTCTCCAAGTGTTATTTGTCATTTCCACAGGCAAAACACATGAACTGAGTGTGCATCTAGTGAAAAACATTCTCACATTTTTCTTTTCTTTTTATGCATGTGGCCAATTTTACAATTTTGCAAATATAGGATTTTCTCTCTCCATCTTCCCCTTCCTTCCTCTCCATCGCCTTCTGTGTTTTATAGTAAAATAGTCTATCAGCTGAACGCATGACTCCAGCCAGTGTTCTTATGTGGGTCATGGCACTGTTGGCATAAGCAATAACAGAGTGTCTAGTATTTTATTGTCGAGATATGTTAAGTCGTCCCATTGTGACCCTGTTTTTATTCAGGAATAGAGATGCATTCTGTTGATTTTCTTTGATCTGGGGTAGTCTGCCTTCCATTACATTCTTTGTTAGATTACAAATATATGCTATTTTTTTGTTGTTTTGTATTTTGATTGGAGGCTGTCTGATATCAGAGTGGATATCTGATATTCGTTGTCCATCGGGGTTGGCTCATTTCCCTGAGAATTCTTCAAATACTCGACGGCAGCACTCACCTCTGAAGTCCCTCCAGGAATGTGGTATGCTTTTCAGTTTATCAATTACTATTAAAAAGCAGATCTAGTGTTGTGCACGTGTCCTTTCAAACACACACAGAAACTATCTCTAATATGAATGGGTCAGAAAGCTTGTCTTAGAATTCTGATAGTTTCTAATTGTTTTTCTTTTCTAATTATTCATTCCAAATTGGAATAATAACTGAGAGATGGGTTCAGGATACCCTGGTTACATTCTAAGACAGAAGTTGGCAAGCTAAACTCCAGATTACCCGCCATTTATTATGCTTTTGTAAGTTCATTTTTTTTTAATTGTAGATTTTTCTGGGTATTTTGAGTGGCCATTGGGATCTTCAAGAATTTATATAAATTCAGACCCAATGTCCATCAATAAGTCTCTGATAATTCTGAGTATTTTAGTTGCAATCTCATATTTAATATCAAATGAACATGATCGTTTTGTTGGTTTGATCCTGAGAATCTAAAATAATATTAAAATCCTTAAAAACTAAAATGAATACTTAAAGCAATGACTGTTGCACAAAAGAAAAAATCTGCTAGTGAGAATATAGAATAAGTGGAACCCTTAAACAATGGTGCTGGGAAACCGTAAGGATTTTCTTGTAGAACTAACAAAACAAGTACCGTGTGATACAGCTGTTCCATTTCTGGGCATATAGCCAAAGGAAACATCGGTGTAATCAGTGTATCTGAGATGCCTGTATATCTGAGATCATAGGAATACTATTTCCAATAGCTAAAATAAGGAATTAAGTTAGGTGCTCATGAGACACAAACACACACACACATTTGTAATAGGATTTCATCAACAGAAAATGATGAAATCCTGTCTTTGTGTTCACATGAATGTATCTGAAGGCATGGAACACTTCTAAGTGTCAGAACAAAAGTCAATGCAAGTGTTCTCATTATAGTAAACTTTAAAAAAACTTTAAAAATATTTTGTCATAGTTTTCACTGTAATAAGAGATATAACTAAAATAAGTATAACGATTACAGTTTTATAAAATATCATATACACAAAGTGAAATGGCATTATAGAATACATACCAAGATTCTTTTCTGAAAAAAACAAATACGTTTTCAAACCAAAAAGTGTTTCTGGGATATACAAATAAATTCATCACAATTTCTGGATATTGGTGGTTGAAAATTAGATATTTTTTTAAAAGATTTATTTATTTTATTTTTATTGGAAAGGTGGATACAGAGAGAGGAGAGACAGAGAGGAATATCTTCCGTCCGATGATTCACTCCCCAAGTGAGCGCAATGGCCAATGCTATGCCAATCCGAAGCCAGGAGCCTCTTTCATGTCTCCCACGTGGGTGCTGGGTCCCAAAGCTCTGGGCCATCCTCGACTGCTTTCCCGGGCCACAGGCAGGGAGCTGGATGGGAAGCAGGGGCTGCCGGGATAGAACTGGCGCCCATATAGGATCCCGGGCGTGCAAGGTGAGGACCTTAACCACCGTGCCATTGTGCCACCTCGCCGGGCACTGAAAGTTAGATATTTGCAACCTTGTTTATGTTTTTATAAACCAAAAAAAAGCTTTAATAATTTATGTATTTACTTAAATAGTAACAGGGAAAAAATGGGAGAGAAAGAGGCTTCATTCACAAGATGGCTCCCATGTTTAGGACTAGACAAGTCAGGAGCCAGGAGCCAGACTCAGCATCTTGGGTCTCTATGTTGGGGGTCTCTAAACACTTGGCTGGGCTATCTTCTGCTCCTTTTACCATGCCGTTTGCAGAGGGCTGGTTCAGAGTACAGCAGCAGGGACTTAAGCTACTACATGACAATGTAAATCACTGTTTAAAACTTTTGAGATGTTTTAATTCAGTTTTATTAGAGCAAAATGATTAATTCTCCACTATAAAATGAGTTCAACAAGCAACAAAAAATCATAATATACACCAGAATATTAAATATTGGCAATAACCCAATAAAGCAGCAATTCTTGGGCTCAGCACCCATGTGGAAGACCTGGCAAAAGTTCCCGGTTTCTAGCTTCAAATTGGCTCTTCCCACTATGATCACTTGGAAAGTGAACCAGAGACTAGAAAATCTCTCTCTCTCTCTCTCTTTCTCTGCTTCTGTCTTTGTAAGATTTGTTTTTCAAATAAAACTTTAACTCAAAATAAGGAGGAAATCCAAAAAAAAGTAAGAAACAACATTGATCATTACATTTACAGTAGTATATCATTCTGAAAAATTTGTTCTGCAAAAATACAAAACGAAGTTTGATAAAGCAGTATTTTCAGTAATACTGATAAAAGAAATTCTTTCTCTCCCTTCCTTTCTTTCCTCTCTCCCTTTTTCCTCCCTCCCTTCCTCCCTTCTTCCTTCCCATCTTTCTACCTTCACTTCCCTTCCCTTCCTTCTTTTTGTCCTCCCTCCCTCCTGCCCTCCTTCTTTTTCCTTTCTCTCTGTTTCTCCTGTTTCTCTCTCTCTCTCTCTCTCTCTCTCTCTCCAATATAAGAAAGACTGGGCAATATTAATGTTTCTGTGTCTGGCTTATTTCACTGTACTACAAAAATCTATTTTGTGTCTATCCAATCTTGTACTTTTGGAAAGCAGTGTGAAAGAGACAGCAATGGAATGGCAGGGATTTTTCAACTGCTGATTCATTGCCCAAATGCTTCCCACACACCAGGGAAGGAGAGACCAAACTCAGTAGCCAAGAGTTTAATTTTAGTTTCTTTGAAGTGACATGATCCCAAGTATTTGAGATATTCACCTGCCTGCAAACTCATCCTGCAGTTATTAAAAAAAAAAAAAGTTCTGACTGCCAGCATCATGAGATTTTACATCGTAAGTATGGGTTGATGAAATTTGTGAAAAGGACTCAGTCATCATACACAATTTTATTTTTCTTTTTTCATTTAGCATTGATTTTGAAATTATTCCATGTTATAAATAATTACAAATTTTGATTGTTATTCAGCTTTTTATAGACATTTGAACAATTTTCACTTCCCATAAACTAACAAATCAGCTGCAAGTATACTTACAAAGAATTTTGGTTTTTGCATGTGTAATTACATGAAAGAGAAGTGCAATGCAAAACAACAATGATAATTTCATGTCAGTTTAACTTTCTCCGGTTTCATAACATATATATATATAAAGTGAATTGTGATGACTGGTTGAGTGTGGGAAGCAAAGTGCAGGCAATGTTTGCATCAATCTTTTCCAATACTTCCAAAAGCTTTACTCATTAGCAACCATTTAAAATTGTCTTTTCAATTCCAGTCATAAATCTGAGCCATAAGAATCTGATGAAATTTGTAAAACTAGGGAATTCAGACACAAGAACCAAGAGAATGCATCAACAATTATCTTGTTTAGAAAATACGATAAAAAAAAAACTATTGTAAAGAATTTGCGTTTTACATTTTCTTTTTATACACCATGAATATGGTAAAATAGATGAACATTCAGGTAAGACTAAATAAAATCAGTGTATACTAAGCAAGACATTTATTTCATTTTAAAGAGGTATTTAGCGTATTGTCTGTGTACAAATTTTACCTCTGCAAATATAGCAAATTAAATGTATAAAGGTAATTTTGAAAAAAATTGATATACTTTCCTTTTCCCATGAAAGATTATATTTGATACAGTAGCACTGATGCATGCCTCAGAAATATGAATGTTATTATAATTAGGTAATTATGCATAATTGTAATTATACATGTGTAGCTGTAATTACACATAATTTTAATTATACTCTGTGTTATGTAATTACATACAATTTTAATTATATATTTGTTATATAATCTAAGAAATTTGAGATAAAATATCTACCAGGTCATCTAGCCAATCCCTTTGTTAGTATTCTGTCTTCGATTTTTTTTCTCTTAAAGATTCATAATTCTTATAAATAATTAGGCTAATATTTGGCTTATTTGTATTCCATCTGTAGCCACACAGATTTATGTATTGAACCTACTGTGTGCCTCAAAGTAGATAGCAAGACAGACATGTGATGTGTTTATGAGTGTATACAATGAGAAACTCAACTAAATGATCTCATTTATACGGGTCACACTTGTGAATTAAAACTGGCCTTGACATTAACGTTTATAGTTTTTTTTTTTTTAATGTTGTGAATTGGTATTGGAATCCACAGAACTGTCATTGAAGACAGTGAGTAACGTCCAATGCCTTTGGTTTTTGGCTGTCTCTGCATACACTTGGTGTTTCCAGGTCATTCCTGCTCTGATCACACAACTATCAAAGTACCATAATAGAAGGAAGTCAACGCTGCAGTGCACGCATAATCACCAGATTCTGGGTTTGAACATCCAGATAATTTGAAAATACATTGAATACATAGAGCTTTTTGCAAGTAATATTAAACTTCATGTCCAGCACTTTCTTAGGACATCTCCTCATGGTTGACTGATTTCAGAATTGTTTGCAGTATTCTCACATGGCAGAATTATTCTCATGCATTACTGCTAAAGTTAGAAGTAGTAACAGATCTTTCCTCAGTGGCAAAGAGGTAGGTCCCCTTCCTGTTGTTTCTCTTTCTGTCCTTATATACATACACATATACATATGTACACCAGTGTGCAGCACATTTACACATGTATGTTCTATTTATATTCAGAGTGTGTGCATATATGCACTCAACATACACGAACAGCTTTTTTTCCTTTCCATGGGCCTGAGAGATATCTACTTTTATGAATTACAGTCAAATATATACAGTCACATGTATTAAAATAATCATAATAACCCAGCAGTGATTTGGACAAACTGTATGCATATCAATGTAACAAATAATAATAAACAAAGTAATTTAGTATAGCATTTACAATAATTACTAAAGTTCCTGATAATCAGAAAAGTATTTTTTAGCCTCTTATCAATTCATGTTACATGTTAACAAATATTTTCTATCAAAAGAACATATTCTATGTGGCACTGTAAAAAACTGATAACGTAGGGACTGGTGCAGTAGTGTAACATGCTAAGGCTACCCCTGCAGCACTGCACGGACATTCCCATTTGAGCTCCAGTTCCTGTCCAAGCTACTCCCTCTCTGATCGGACTTCCTGATAGCGACCTGGGAAAGTAGCAGGAGTCCATTAATACCTAGTTGTATGCACTGTGCTTCAGGAAACTTTAGTGTTTCAGCCATAGTAAACAGGAAAGTGCTTGTCAATCATGCACATTTCTGTCAATGTGCTTTACTGCAGTTTGAATCCTTTCACTGACCTAAAAAAAATAGCTCTTTTATTTTGTTTTCTAGAGGCCCAATTTAATTTATGGAAAACCTTCAAATACTACATGATCCCATGCAAATATACATGTTTCGTCCAATATAAAAAAAAGTTTTAAAAAGTTCTTCAGGTATTTTAAATTGTGCTAAATATTCCAGATGAGACATACACCAAACCCTAAATTCTTTTTAAAACTTTCATAAAAGAATGGATTTCATGAATTTCATAGATAGAGATCTGAAGAATACAACATTACATCCTCTTTCTTTCCTTTTTAAATTTTTTTAGAATACATAGTTTTAATTTATAATCACAGACAATGCACCACTAACCAATATGCTCAAACAACATAGAGAATAAAAACTACTGTTTTTATTCTCTATGGAATAGACAATATTTATAAGCATTACTAAAGCATAATTAAACAACTTATGTATTTGTATTTGTATAGGTATTTGTATTAACTACCGTAGTAAGAGGAAACATGATATGGGTGAGGGGAGTAGTAGCGGATTATTTCAATAAGCAAAATGATCTGGAGGAGGTCTCATGCTCTTCCTCCAAAAAACTCATTGAAATATTTCTATCCCATGATCTGCTGCAAACCTACCGAACTAAGTATCGCTTATAATAATAACAAAAGTTTTTAAAGTCCGAGAATAGAATCTAATGTCAAACACAGACATTATTAGTCCACATACAGGTTACTTTTTAATAAAAATTTTCTGTGTTTGACTTAAAATTTACACTCAAAAATATATCGCCCTGTAGTATATTAATGAGGTTCATATTGGATATGGGGAAAGTTAAAAATGAAGCTTAATCTATAACAGACTGCTTTAATTTTGGAGGAATCCATGGTGATAGAATCTATCAAAATGCTATATACCTCACGCTTTAATTTTTATGGCCAAAGGTGAATTAATATTTATTAATTCCCATTTGTTTCACTTAAATTTTGTGTGATATGAACCATGAAATAATGTTGCCTCAACACTTAGCATGGAACAATGACCTAACTGCATCATTCCTGGATGATAGTTTCATTCTTTCTATTTCAACAACATTACAAGTGAGTCTTGTGTTCATGTGATATTCAACAAGAATATGGATGAATACCATGAGATATACACAGAGCAATAAAAAGTTATGCAAAACATGTGTCACAATAATACAAATTATGTATAATGAAAATCACCCATAATCATAAATATAAGGCTACATGTATGAGAAGGAATATTATCCATCCATGAAAAATGATTAATTTCTCTTAACTGAAAAATTGATATGCCTGGAAATCCATGTTAAATGAAATATGCTAGATGCATACAGATAAATATCACATATATGTTTCTCCTATGGAGAAGATACGCAAAGTTGGTATACATATTCAGCACCGAGGACTAGAGGTTTGGAAGACTATAAATAGAAGGAAGCTGAATAAGGTGTTCAAAAACTGCTAGGTACAAGTAAAAAGGTCTAGGTTCCATTTTGGTCCACAAAAATGTTTTATGCTGTTTGTAAAATCATAATTAGTCATAATTTTCCTTGAGACTTGTCAATGTTTTCTTACATTTTGCAAATGTCTTTCATATAACGTTTATGATAGAAAAACTATGCCCAAGAAAATTGTTTCTTAGTTAAAACATATTCAAAAGGTTTTTCAACCAAATTCAATTTATGTTACAAACACCAGAAACATTCAGATGTCAAATTATGGATGGTTAGAAACCATTAGGCTGAAAGTATACAGCCTTTATGCCTAACTAAAATAAAGGTAGTATCCTGTGGAGTTATTCAACAGCTTTACTTGTATTCATAGCAATCTCTATGAATTTGATTATTCATACTGACACACACACTTGTTCTAATGGTTAATAATAATTTACTAATTGTATTTGAGCAGCACTTTCTAAGAAGAATGCCAACATTTCCTCCAATCTTAACATACAATTGAGACACAATAACATTATTTAAAAAGCTAAACTTTGTAAAAGCAGAAATGTATGTATTTGAACCAGTTATTAATATTTTATAATGTGTTAATATCATGTAATGTTTGCAAAACACATATTCTTTTTTTTTAAAGATTTATTTTTATTATTTTTTTCATTGGAAAGGAGGATATACAGAGAGGAAGATCTTCCGTCCGATGATTCACTCCCCAAGTGAGCACAACGGGCCGATACTATGCCGATCCAAAGCCAGGAGCCTCTTCCGGGTCTCCCACGCGGGTGCAGGGTCCCAGAGCTTTGGGCCGTCCTCGACTGTTTTCCCAGGCCACAGGCAGGAAGCTGGAAGGGAAGCGGGGCTGCCGGGATTAGAACCGGCGCCCATATGGGATCCCGGGCGTGCAAGGCGAGGACCTTTAACCCCTGGCGCCACGGCGCCGGGCCCCAAAACACATATTCTAACAAATATATTATCTTCTAAACATTTTAAATTCCCATGTAATTTATAATATTATCATTACAACAGCTCATATTTTTATCAAACCTAATATTTTATTTAAGGTCCATACATGGATTATTAGAAGGCATCAGAAAAACATCAATTCACAGCTGTTGCAGAACAACCAGATACAGCCTGAAAGTAGATCAGTCAGATGTCACAGCCATGAGAACTGCATCCTGGCAAAAGGTCTTCAGAAACTAGTAATATAAGACAACCTATCTGATACGTTTAATAGAGCAATTCTGAGATCATGATGTGTACAGAATTCTCCTGGAAATGGCTCAGATAAGTTTACCCATCTCAGACAAGGTTATACGACTAAAACATAAAATAATTTACACACGGTGAATGTTATACTCCAGGTAGCTTTGAGCTTGACTTCCCCTGTTTTTTCAAGATTTTCCTGAACTCACTCTCCTCCAAAATTTATGGATAAGAACAGCCAAGGACAAGAGGGAAACTATGTCAATATACTCAGTTATTTTGTTCCTCTTCCTCAATGCTTTCATTCTTCTATTAATTCTAAGATTTAAGGTTTTTGCCTAAAATATAAAGATATCTGATTTTGTCCATGTTCACATTCCCTAGCTAGGTGATTGCGAATGAGGGATTACTTCATTTTATATCTGGAAGGCTCTTACCTGACCGAAATGTGTATGTAAACTGTAAACATTTGGGATTAATCATGATAGGCTACTAAAACATTAAAAACTGAATTGAATAGTTCAAATATAATGTGTTTTGTGGTGAATATTTTCACTAGCATCTTAAAGAAAACACTGCTATATAATGGCAGAACACAGTTTATGGTAAAGGGGATCTGATAAGAACTTTAAATTTATTACCAAAATAATAAATTCTTTTTGAACAGGATATGGTGACGCTGAAATTCACAGTTAATAAAATTTAGAAAAATAAGAGTTGCCTGAAAAGAATATTTCTAGTCATAAATACATGGCAATAATACTAGTATTAATTTGTGTTATCCAAATGCTACACTTCCATGTGTTATACAAAATACATCTCTGCCTATAAACATTACTTTAATGTGTGAACATGTAATTTTTCCTCAAAACTCATGTTGGTCTCTTCAGAACAAAGGATGCTAAAATCACTCATATTATTTTGTTTTTACATCCTGAGGTCAAAGACTATGAAAAACTGCTTGTAAAGTCATCAGGAAATATCAAAGTCAATGTCTCATGATTAGTAGAAATGGAAGTCTGTGTTTCAATACAGGAAAGAAACGAGATTCTATATTTCATCTCATTATTTTCAGATGTCCCATTTATCTCTATCTACTTTCCCTACATATGCTAATAAATGGCTAACATTTCTCCACACATTTTACAAGTGACTGCATCAATGAAGATGAGAAGGAAAAACACATCTTCCTAGATTAATAGCCTATGCAACTTCAAGTTAAGTAATGTGATTTTCTGCATTGATATTTGCATAAAACCTGTAAGAGTCAGTATGCAATAACAATCTCAAATATAGATATATTTGTGATCATCTCTGTAAGCATCTTAAAATAAAATAAGAAAAAAAGCCATTTCTATTTTACTATATATCTACATTATTTACATTAAAAATGTTATTTTTCTCCCACAACACAATTTCAAGGGTATCTTCCCTTTAGTATGAGTCCATAATGTGATGGTTTAGAGAATTAGTTGCTGGTGAAGGTAGTGCTATTTATAAATCTAACAACTATAAATCTTTAGTTTTATATTAGAGTTACAAATTTAAAATGAGGTAGAACTAGGTAAACATTTTCAAAGCAGAATTTTGAAGAAAATGCAATTCCATATCTCTTTAGTGAATTCCCTCTTTAGCACTGTAAAGTCATTAGTCATTATTTTTCCAAGAAAAGTACTGTAAAATATCTCAATTGCCTGGGAGCAGTTATTTGCTAAAGATGGCTAGAGAAAGTTCCACCTGATTTAGTTTATTCTGCAGGAATTTTACATCTTATATCTCTAAAATGTATCCATCTGCCTGCTCTAACAATCACTTGTAAATTGGATGAATTCAACATATTTAATAACAGATATAGAAACATTTAATGTTGATGTCCCCACAATGGAATACTTTGTGGATTTCATGGTACAAAGTGATAACAAGGTCTTTTTGGAGATGTTTGGGGAATAAGCGATATTCAAGAGATGAGATGACTTTTTGTGAATTTAGCAGCATTTACATTTCATTACTGTATAGGAACAAATTTCAACCACTTAATGCTTATCAGAGCTATACTATTCACAATTATTCAATATGAGCCCTGCTTTGAGAAAACTTGCTCTATATTAGTTTTAGATATGTGTATGTTTACAGCAATGTATTGTTCACTTTCCAAGAATTTTCATGGCATAAAGTGGTAGACTGACTGATAAAATGTTCTCCAAATCCAGACCCTGAGCATCCAATGGAGAAATTCCAAGAGTTTTCAATTAAAATATTCACTAGGATTATGCAGAAGGGAATTTTGATCTAAGCAACTAAAACACCTGTTAGCAGCAAGCCAATGAAGAGAATTATAGAAGGGCAACAACTGGTAGAATTGCATTGGATTTATGTCATGAGTAGATAATTGCATTTGAAGAGGCAATTACTGTACAGTGACCCCATTCCTTGTCTTCTGTCAAATTAAATTCCCTTCACCTAGCTGACAGGACCTAGTCTTACACTATAAGCAGAGTGAAAAGGACAGTTGAACACTAACCAGTTACTTTAATTGATATAGAGAGGTTCTTTATAAATTTTTGGTCTTTAAGAGAAATCATATTTTTTCATTAGATATACATATGAATGTCTCACTTCTCTAAAGTTTGACTCCACAAATACTTCTCAGGTAGTAATTTGCTTATAATAATTTAAAGATATATCAATCATCTATTAAAGTGCCTGCATAACTTTACATATTTATTTTCAAAAACAGATTTATATATTTAAAAATGTATTCAACCTTCATATTTTAGTTAATATACTAAAAGAAGAGTCATATAATCCTGACATCTGTATCACTGCACTCATATTTATGTAATGCCAATGGTGCTAACTTGTAAAATCACGCAATTAAAAATTAGAGAACTTGCTATTCAAATTCTTGAACAATGGTTTTGTCCACTGGCCCAATAAACTCACATTTTACTGTTTCTACATGTATATATTTATTTAAAAGGTAGAGTTATGCAAAGAATGGGAGAGATAAAAAAAAAGCATTCTTGTATCTTCTGGTTCAATTTCCACATGGCCAGGAAAGAGCCATGCTGAACCAAGAGCCAGGAACTTAACCAGTTCTCCAACACTAAGCAGCAGTCCATGACTTTGGCCCATTTTCTACTGCTTTCACAGGTGCAGATGTATTAGTTGGGAACTGGAACAGAAGTAGAGCATCTAGGGCGTGAACTCTTTTTCATACGTAAGACCTATGTTTGGAATTTTCAATACATTCAAATTGTCTTGTTCTCCAACTAGCTGTGAACTAAAATAATACATTGCATTCTGAACAGGTCCCTAAACACAGAAAACAGATCAAGAGAAATAGCTGAAACTTTAAGTATATTTTATTATTATTATTTTCCTCAATACAACTTTGTAGGTATACAGATTCCTCTTTTCCATTCCCTTTTCCCCTTCATATTTCTATTCCCACCATTTCCAACTGAATTTTTGCAGTAGCATAGTTCTTCTGCAAAAGTTACAAGTTTAACATTCTGGCATTTCAGTTCATCATGGCATCACTGTACATATAGGAAAAGTTAGAAAATCTAACAATATCAAGCTGTATTGAATGGCTTCATTAGAAATCTCTTCGTCTTCCTAGAGATGAATACTACAAAGTGTCCTCATGTCCTTGTATGTAAGTCTCTATTACACAGTTCATCTATGAGAATACATACTTGCCCATCGATACATTTGTTTTGTATCTCATAAGAGTTGCCTAAAATCAGAAAGGATATATGTATGGTATTTGGCATTTTGGTACTGGCTTTTTCACTGGGCATAGTGATCTCCAGTTGGGACCATTTTGCTGCAAGTGGTAGGATTTCTTTTGTTTTTTGTTTGTTTGTTTGTTTGTTTGTTTGTTTTTATGATGGAGTAGTGCTCCATGGAGCAGATCAGCTCTGTTCCAGCCATTGCAGTCACTTGGGGAGTGAACCAGTAGGCAGATCATGTTTCTATCTCTTTTCTCTCTGTAGATCTGACCTTCTAATAATAAAAATCTTTAAAATCTTTAAAAATACATTCATGTTTCTGTACATTTCAATCAGCTTCTGCTTTTGGTAATTCTTAACATTAAAATGGATGATTTTGAATATTATTTTAATACTATAAAGTAAATAAGGTTAATAACATAGTATTTCTACATTTCTGAATAAAAATTAATAAACCAGCTCCCAAATTAGGGAAAAATAAATTGCAGCAATTTTTAAGTAGTGTCTTGTTCCAACTGTGTATTTTAGGTTTTCTGTTCATTTAAAAGGAAGCTGCTCTACAAATGATACTTCAAGTTGTTCTCTTGACAGAGAAGAATAGCACATACCAAAACCAAAGGCAAATGGGAAGAACATCCCAGTAGAATGACAACAGAAGACTAAACCGATGAACAACCCATTCCTAAAATGACAGGACCAGAGTACCATCCATACATGTTAAACTCTGAATGTAAGTGGCTTAAGCTCAATCAAACGTTATAGATTAATAGACTGGATTAAAAAACACAACAACATCTATTTATTGCCTAGAAGAGATGCACTTCAACAAAAATCAGCAGAAACTATATTGCATGGATTTTGTTGTTTTCTGTTTGATCTCTTCAAAATCGTTCTTCTGATTAAATCATTCATTAACTCGTAGATCATACAGCAGCATTATTTTCTTCAAGAAGGTTCTTGATTTTTATTTCTTCAGCTACACATTAGGCATTTAGTAGCATGTTATTTAACTTGTATGGTTAATTTCCTTTTTCTCCCAATTGTTGATTTTGTTTTGTGGCTTTTCATTTAAGGGGATGTATAGTAGCTGTGTAATGGAGACTGTCATATCTAATAACGTCATTTAACTTAATGGCATTGTAAATTTCTATTTTTCTCTTTATTGCTGATTCTGTATCATGACTTTTCATTTAAGGGGATGTACAGTAGCCATAAAATGGAGACTAACATCCAGATGTGAGGATACAATGTAGTATGCATTTCTGCTTCCAGACAAAATGGATTTGCAATGAAACTGTGTGCTATATCTTGACAATAGGATGCTGGGCTCTCTGCCATTGTCCATGCCCACAATGATGGACATATGATTGTGTATGAAGAACTATATTTTACTAATGATATAGAGGAACTAGTTGGGGAGGGGGGGAGGGAATTGGGGAGAGGATAAGGGAAATGCCAGGAGCCTGTAGAACTGTATCCTAAAATGATAATAATAATAAAATGTTAAAAAAAAAAGGAACTGTAACATAGTCTTAATTTTTGCTTGTAATCCTTTCATTTTGAACAATTACCTAGATGTATTTTGAAGTAAATGTAATCATGCTATTTGTATTTTTAGATTCTTTGAGGCAGAAGAAGTATTCTAAGCTACTGGTTAACTTTCCAGATGTCCTCAATGGTCACATACAGGCAATGTGAAAGCCCTGGATGAGGTCTCTCACACAGGTGGTAGGAGCTGAAGTATTTGATCCAACACCACTTGCGGGGTCTCTCCCACAAATTGCTCTAGTACCCCATTGTTGGAGGTGGTGAGCCTGCTGCCCACCTCCAGCCTTGCACGTGCAAGAAACACACAGACACAACAGGAGTTTCATTTAAGCAGTTCGGATTTATTTGGGAAGTACAAATTATTATTATTTTTTTTAATAACATTGTATTATGTGATACAGTTTTATAGGCTCTGGGATTCCCCCCACCCCTCCCACAACCCTCCCCCATGGTGGATTCCTCCACCTTGCTGCATAACCACAGTTCAAGGTCAGCTGAGATTCCTTCATTGCAAGCATATACCTAGCATAGAGTCCAGCATCTTATTGTCCAGATAAGTTCAGCAACTTCTTGGGGAGACCTTTTCTGGTCTGAGGGTAGAGCTAACAGAGTAAAGTCCTGGTCAGTTAAAAGCCCCAACAAAATATCAGCAACAGTATACAGTGTTATGGAATTAATTGACATAGTGGTGAGTAAACGATATGTTAGAAATAATGCAAGTTAAATTTTTCAAAACACATGGGTTGAGACAGTATCAATGACAGGTTCAAAAACAAACAAAAATTACAGGTTATATTAAGGCAAACGTGGTATCTAACCTTTTGGGATTCACTCATTTCCCTTAGCATTATAGTTTCCTGGTGGGTCCATTTAGCCACAAAGAACTGCATTTAGTTTTTTTTAATAGCTCAGTAGTATTCCATGGAGTAGATGAACCAAAGCTTTCTTATCCAATCTTCTGATGATGGGTATTTCGGTTGAAGTACAAATTCTTATATAGAGTAGGGAACAGCCTCAGGCCAGGAATTCCAGGAGGGGCAAATCTAGCAGCCAATTGTTATCAGCAGGACTGCAGAAGCCACCTCTCATAGGTTAGGGGCAGGTGCATGAAATGGTCCTGGCTAATCAGTTTTTCTTTGAAACAACTTGGCCCCCACCCTGGTACACACTCAGGGATCTGTCCTTGGCCGCCATCTTGCTTACCATGTGTTCCCCAGTAACCTTGACTGTTAGTTGCCATCTTGTTGACTTAGTAAACTCTTCGTCCCTGAGCCCCACATCTCCCCCTAGTGTCAGGAGCTGGAATCAAACTCAGATATTCCAATGTGGAACAAGGAAGTCTTCACCATCATCTTAACCACTCCGTCGACTCCTTCCCCATACTATTCATGTTGAACAGTTTATCCTTATGCTCAAAGTTGTATTTTTATACTTAGTGTCACCACTTGAGATCTTACTTTGCAAGTAGCTTGTTTTCAAGATTAAATAAATGCCCACTGTGTTGCCATTGAAAACTAAATATATACATTTTTCTACAGAAAATTGATACTAGTGAGGTGGTTTAATATTTTGCTATTTGGAATCAAAGCTATTGTTTCTGCCATTATTCATGCTTTGTAGATAGAATTAAAGTAAAATTAAGGATCAGGAACTACATATTTGGAAATTAGACACACTTGCCATATTATGTGTAAATGAGGAAAAACTACATTTGTAAAACTGAAGAGAAATGTACCTGAAGAAGGAAAGTGTCATAGTATATGGAGTCACAATGAAATTAGCTGAAGTCAAAGTTATACTAGTTTTCACCAAAGAATAAAATGAAGTCTGTTAATCACACACACACACACACACACACACACACACACATGAATTTGACATGAGCTAAAGCTTTCTTAAGCACCTTACATGACAGAAAAAATAAAATTTAAAAAGAATTGCCAGGAATGGATAAGTCTGAGATGATCTTCACCAACCACATTTTACAGTGTTTCTTCTAGGACTTTGCCTAATAAACAAAGCTAGCCATAGAAACAGCATTTACTGTTTTGTACGTGTTAACCATGTATGAATAAAAGCAAATTTCTAATGCTCAAAAACTAGAGCATGCTCAGAATATTCTTTTACCCGATAGCACCACTTTACATTGGGAAAATAATGGAAATAATGAAAACTAAGCATGAATACATAAAAATTACACTGGGCACTTATGAATTTTCTGTAGAGAGAATCCTCTAGTTTTATATGTTTATGTGAATTGCAAAAGTAGTTTCTCTTTACCTCAATAAAAATAAACCTCATCAATTCCTAAAAATACTTTTTATATACATCAAATATGTCCAATATATTCTTTTAATTTGTAAACTATAGATAATCTTGCCAACACATTATGATGGCATGATAATTATACGATAATTATTAATTCACATAATCAGAACTGGTTTAAAAAAATGAAAGCTTCCGTTAAGAAGACATCAATTTTCTGGTAACAAAGTTGACACTAACCAGTCAATTATTTTGCCTTTTCAAGATATGAGGGTGTACTGACAGGATCCCACAATATATATGATCGGTGTTTTTGCATCCGAGATGTTACTGTGAGGCCAAAATTTATAAGAGCTAAAGCAGGTGCCAAACAAAGATGGAGCAATTATAGCCTCTACTAGTGAGCCTCACCAAAAGAAAAAGGCAGCACATGTATGAAGTGTACT
Source organism: Ochotona curzoniae (assembly GCF_017591425.1). Classification (NCBI taxonomy): domain Eukaryota; kingdom Metazoa; phylum Chordata; class Mammalia; order Lagomorpha; family Ochotonidae; genus Ochotona; species Ochotona curzoniae. The sequence goes on from NW_024466502.1 coordinate 16,860,134, forward strand.
GACTGAGATTTCTTAATCAATGGAAAAAGGAGCACCAGGGGTTCTGGTTGGCTTTTTCACTCTCAAATAACATTCAATATTTTGTGACCCAAAATAATAAGCAATTATCACAGGAAAGACATTGTGAGAAACTGTTCTAGCTAAGCCTAGATGTCATCAAAAGCATTTTTTAAGTATTTAAGAAGGTGAATGGCTATAGAATCCAAAATATAAGACACAATATTTGGCAATAGAGCTGTGTACTGCAGCATATCTCCAACTCCTGGTATGCTAGTCTTCATTATACAGCTCATATATAAGTATATATGTATTTACATGTTTACTTATATATCTATGGGTCTTGTATTTTGTATGAAGGTTGCTTTATATCAAATATATATGGAATTTGTCTTTTTAGGATTGGATTATTTCACTGGACATCACGGTCTATACTTGGGATCATTTGCTGCAAATGGTGGGGTTTCATTTTCTAATACCTGAGTAGTCCATGGAGTAGATGTACAAGTTTTTTTTTTATTCCTCTTTCGATAGGCATTGGAGTTATTAACATGTCTTCACTACCCCACTTAAACTCTTAAGTATATTTTGACAAAATGGACGGGGGACTTTCTACCATTGTCTGTACCTACCATACCACAATACACGTAAATGGAATATTGGATTTGTGACTGTTGCAGAACAATACCATTGCAATAATAATGGGGGAAACAGTGGGGGAAGAGGAGTGGGAGGGAAAATCCCTGCACTTAGGGAAATGTATCGTGAAAAATAAAAATTTGAAAAAGACACACTGGACTAATATGTTCACAGGAATGGTCTTATTTGGATTATATCATTGGATTTAAGTAAGTTATTCTTGCATAATCTAAAAATGATAGTTTTTTTTCTTTTCCCAGAAAGTAAATGAACTCTTTATAAATATTTTTTTTGATTTACTTGACAGGCAGAGTTAGAGGGAAGAGAAAGAGCAAAAACAGGGGAGGAGGATGAGAGAGAGAGAGAGAGAGAGAGAAAGAGAGAGAGAAAGAGTGTGTGAGTCTTCCAATTTCTGGCTTATTCTTCAAATGTCTGTAACAGCCAGAGCTGGACCAGACAGAAGCTAGGAGACAGAGGCCTATGAAATTGGGCCATCCTCTGCTGCTCTTCCAGGTAATTCTGCAGAGAGTTGGATTTAGGACACTACTTATAAAGTAAGGTGTAATTCCAAGAAGATACGTTATTGGTCAAAAATAAACTTTGGGAAAATTCGCCTAAAGACTACCTCTGCGAAGTGGTTGGAATTAAACAAATGGCAACATAAATTAGTACAGAGAATCTTTGAAAAAAGTGTACAAAACACCAGGTAAATTGTGAAACTTAAAAATATGGAGTGATATTTGTATGAGCTAAGATTTGTAGGATTTAACAGATATGACCAAATATATAAATAAATACCATTGACATCTAATGAACTCCTGTATGTAAACACTGACTCCAATGAGCAGTGATATCACAGAGACATCATTGACAGAAAAGCACAATTCACTAAATGATCTAGTTGATTGAACAAGAAAGTAAAAAAAAAAAAAAAAAGACAGTAAGTACTCAACTTAGTTGAATGCTAGGGGTCATGATACTAAATTATATATTTTCTCATTTTGGAAAAAAAAAAGCAAGTAATAAAATTTGCTTGTGAAAGGAATTAAGCATTGGGTGTAAGACACAAAGAATTCAGAATAGTTATTACGTTTGCCCAAGTGTAAAGGATGACAACAAAGTGGCAATAAGTGCAGCACATAAACAATAAAAGTGTAGCAAGTATAAAAATGAATAAATAAAACTTGGGGGAAAAAAAGCCAAACTGAGGTGTTTTGACACATCGCCTGGCCATAAAGATGTCAGGGTGCCACAATCGAATGCCTGGGTTTGGCACCTGACTCCAGATAAGGAGTTAGGCCACTTGCTTCTGCAGATGCTAGGAAGCAGTGATAATGCCACTGGTGACTATGCTCTAATCACTCAATAGGGAATAACTATACAGAATTATCTGCTCCAAGAATCAGCTCCAGTCAAGATCCACGTTCTTAGAATATGAACCATGGTATACAGGAGCACACATACTCTCACTGTCACATAAATATTTAAAAATATCAACTGAGAGGTTGAGCTGTCAATCATTTTGAGATCCAAATCGAAAAAGAATTCAAGTTTGCATGATTCAGAGGCTTTGCAAATTAGACTGCAGCATTGGTTTAACAAAAAGAGCCATGCCTTTTTGTCCATGTGTTTTAAAACTAATCTAACATCAACTTGATATTTGATATATTTTATATTCTATTTATTTAAAAAAGAGAGAAATTTCCTATCAACTGGCTCACTTTCTGGATGGTGGTAATGTCCCAGGTTTAGAGAGGTCAAAATCAGGAGTGGGAACATATGGCCTGTCAGTTGGATGAATGGGGCCAAATCCTTGGAAAATCTTCTGACACAGCTTAATTTAAACCTCACACTGACACTAACTCTATTTGCATTTCCAGTATGAAATATCAGCATACATTTCATTTCTAAATGCTCTTTCTACGTTTATTCAGAGTTACAGATAAAAACAAACAGCAATCTCAACCAAATGTTTAATATTACAAAAACGTAAATTTAGTTTAAATAAATCTAATTGCTATTTTAACTTTATTTCAATACACCACTATGATATGGGTATGTTCCAAATTATGATTTTCAAGCTTTAAGACAGTTTCAAGATCTTTGGAAGAGTTAAAATCTGAGATTTTCCTAATCAAATTAGCAGATGAATGTTATTTAATATGCAAATAATTTATAGTAGAAAAAGTGAATGTACTACTGAAATATTAATCTACTGGACATACTTTTGAGTTTATATGCTTTTTGCTTGTTAATTTTATAGAGTACAGGCTATCATCTATACTTGTATCTGTTAGTGAACTGGTTCCTGAGGTAATATAAGGTTAGAAACAAATGTAGTACTAACACTATCTTAACATTTTGCTTTTTAAGTGCTATATTCATACACTTTCATAATTTATATGTGTTAGTACTCTACTTTTATTTCAAAATAGGGTGACTCATGCACAGAGATATTTTGTGCAGTTTTTTTCAATTACCTTATTTTGTTTAATTTACTATAAAACAGCAAAGCTGTCTATCAATTATAGCATTATTGTAACATCCCTCACAATATATTTCAGTGTTGAAATTTATTCTTTAAAATTAAAGCCATTGCCTGCAATGCTGACATCCCATATGGGTGTTGATTGGAGTTCCAGGTGCTTCATTCCCAATCATGCTTTCTACCAGTGTCTCTTAGAATGTAATGGAAAATGGTTCAAATGCTTGCATCCCTGCATTCACGTGGGGAGCCCCGAAGAAGTTGCTGGCTCTGGCTTTGAACTGACTCAGCTTTAATCTTTTTAGTCATTTGGGGGAATGAACCAGTGAACAGATGCTCTCTCACTATAAATCATCCCTCTCTTCTTCTAAATAAATAAATAGCCAGATAAAATAATAGACGAATAAAGTAATCTATAATTTAAGTTTCCCATAGTGGGAGCTGGCATTACCCATAAGAGTTTAGTTTAAGTAACCACTGCTTCACTTCTGTTGTAGTTCTGAGCTAATGCTCCTGGGAAAACAGCAGAAGATGGCCCAATGTCTCAGGCCCCAAACACCTACCTTGGTTCCAGACACTTGGCTGTGGTCAGCCAGCAGTGATTATTTAGAAATCCAAATATTTGAGTTTCACTTAATATCAGCTATAATCCTCCCCATTCATGTTTTCAAATTGGCAACAAGGACTAAAACATGAATCACTGCCAATATGCTGAAAATCTAGGCATACTGATAGGTAATCCCCCTAGCCCCATAATGTGAAGTGATACTCCATCAACTTTGTGGAAGATTTAGGTTCAGCTTTGTGGATTTGTTGGCGAGTCCTGTATGTTTCACATATTTCATGAGTGAATTATTAGACGATGCTCTCTCTTTGCCTGGAGGATGTTCTGTCTCCTTGATTTCAAGCAAGTAAATAACAAGGTGAAGGGTAACATAAGCCAACATATCTCCAAGTTCCTCAGGGTTATCTTAGATGGGGCAGGTCACACAGAATTGAAAACTTCCCAAAATGAACCAAAATTTGGGCTACTGAGACAGGATGAAATGCTTGAGTGATGCATACATTCATAACACAGTAACCAAGGCTTTGCACAATATGACCAAGATCTTCGACTGACTGCTTAAAAAAACAAAAACCAAACCAAAACAAAACAAACAAAACACAAAACAGTGGCCTGGCGAGGTAGCCTAGTCGTTTACGTCCTTTCCTTGAATGCACCAGGATCCCATACGATCCTGCTAATCCTGGCGGCCACACTTCTCATCAAGCTCCCTGTTTGTGTACTGGGAAAGCAGTGTAGAATGGACCAAACCCTTTTGACCCTGTACTTATGTGGGAGTCCGAGAAGCAGCTCCTGCCTTTGGTCTCAGACTGACACAGCTCCAACCATTGTGGCCACTTGGAGAGTGAATCAGCAGACAGATCTTTCTTTGTATCTCCTCCTCTCTGCATATCTGCCTTTCCAACAAAAACAAATCTTAAAAAAGAAAAGTATAAAAAAGATTCAGTGGAGGGTGTGGCATGATCAAATGATTCCTATAACTTTTGTAATTTACATGTTTATGTAGTTCATACAGACAATTTTAAGAATGATGTTTCCTTTCTTTCCTTCTTCCATCCCTCCCTACCATATGCTTTTAAAATATTTTTATAATATATCTTTATCATCAACCTCTTTAGTCAAAGGCTTAACTGCTATTAAATAAGCACTTCTATCAAATGATTTTTATCCAATGAATTCTCGGAATCTATCAGACTGAATCATTTAAGTCTTAGAATATTGCTCCCAGTTCTTTACCTTAGCACTGCATTTATGTTAGTATTGTTCTTTTTTGTTTCAGGAATCCAGTTTTAAATGAATCACTCTGAAGTGATTTTTAGCACAACGGTTTAACAGTATACAACTGACTTGCAGAGGCAGTATCACCAGAAAGTCTACAGACATTTTCACAGACCTCCATTCCCTCCCAAGGAGTAAGATAACAGGCACTCAATAATCATCAACAGAAATCATGAAATTATTTTTATTTTCAGATGAAATACATATACTTATGTCAGGCAGCAAATGTAATGCTTCCACGGAAATTGCATTATTAGAACATAATAGTATTTTTCAGTTGAGTTTCATAGGATTGTAATTTCATATCTGAGTAGAATAATCTGATCTGAGAATTTTTTACTAATATATATTACTAAAACGTTCCTTTGCTTAATGTAGGAGTAGATTTGATTATCAGTGGATATAAAATTAGAGTCTCATTCTCACAAAACACCTGGAATATTGATATTAGAGAAACAAGAGACAATATCATGAAATATGAAACAAGTCTTATTAGGGATGTAATTAATTATGTAATTTAGGAGTAATATTTTTAGCATTTTCTCTCCAATAAGGTAAATTGTTCATCTGAATTTTAGTATTATAAATGTTTGAGGTGGACTTGGGGCTAAAAGGTAGAATGCAACAAGTCTTAAGACTGCCCTGTTAAGTAATGGGGGCTTGAAGTTACTGTTTTAAACTAGAACATCTAGCATCAGTGTTGATGCAAATGTGCGTTCTCACTAAGGATAGTAGGAATAGCGACCTCAAGTCCTTTGTCAAATGTCTGCCTCTACTCCCCTACGCCATTCCTTAAGCACAACGCAGTCTCCAGTCTCTTTATATAACATAAAGATAAAATGCATTCCATGGCTTATGAGCGATACAGCTTATTTCAATGAGGGAAAACAATTAATTAAGACGCTTAGAAAAAATATGGTTTCAATACAAAGATAACAAACTACGTGGTGGAATGAACTTCATACACAGTGAACAGTGTCCTTGGTATTCCAAAAATCAGCTCAGAAGATTCTCATTGCAATCAGTCTGTTTTCTACATTCACCACATCCCAATGTTTGTTTTGTTTTGTTTTCGCTATGCAGAATGACAAAACTGTTAAGAGTCTAATTCACAGTCAGTTACTTCTTGATCAATAACTTTTAAAAATAACTCAGTTGCCTTCTGAGTGATTTCCACATTCATTTTCATCACTAATTCTTGTGGGTTTTTCTTTGTGGCACATATTCAGAAAAATGGTAATCAAAATTTTATGTTTAAGAATTCAGAACAATGTAAAATATCATATATTATATTTAATATTAAATATAAAATAGATTTAGGAGTAGCAGCTATTTAGGATGTTTCAAGACAAGAAGCCAACTAACAAGAAATCTTCAGGAAATAGAGAATGTTCAGAAAACTGTAAGAATAAAAATAGCCAAGATGTACTAATAACAAGAGGAAATCTTGATAAGGGGTTTCACTTTCCTTAAAATTTACAGATATACACCCACAGTGTCTGGAAGCTCATGGAAAATGAAATGAAAACATAATGTACATTTTCTAAGAACTTTTGGGGCTCCCTCACAAAGTCTGTAAAAGAACCCTCCACTGGACAGGGAGGTTTACATTCTGATATAACTGCTTTGGAATTCATATTTTAAGTTAATTACTAAAGAAAGAATATTGTAAAACAATATAAAACAGAAGTGAATGACTAGAATTTGGATAAGACTACAGATTATAGAAAATATAATGGGATGTCACTTAACACACTCTTTCAATGCATTATAATTTTTATTGACCAAAAACTGGAAAATGTAAACATTTGATAGACAATTCTTTACTCAGAAGTAAAAGAGTTAAAAGTGAAGAAGAATATTGATATTGAAGTGCAGAAATATGAAAAATGATGTAAATGCAATGTTAAATGCAATTTGCAAATTTCCCAATTTGAATAATTCACGTAGTTCCACTAAATAGAGTAAGGGTATCATAAACTATGTTATGCAAAGCATTTAAGACTGAAACTGTAAGTAAAATGAATACCACAAATTTAAATATCAGAGTTTTGTAACTGTTTCATATTTTGTCTAGTATCTGACAACTCACAAAAAAATTGAACTCTTTCAAAATTATTGTTTGTAACTAAGTATAAAATTAAAGAAATGTGAAGAATTGGCTGTAGATTTTTGGCAAATATTTAACTTTTTAATATAATTTTCTAGTCTATAAAATTAAAGGTAATAATAATCTAAGTTCACTGAACATCTATCTTCCCTTGATTTTCTTATATACTAAAAATCGCAAAATATATTTTATTCAAGGTATGTAATGAAAATCAGGTCAACTGAATATATATTTAAAATTTTATTAAGTTTAGCAGAATGAATTCATTTTATATAACTTTTTATTTATAAAAAAATCTATATTATCAATCACAAAATATACCTAAACCCAGTCATCAGAAATAAGAGCCGGAATAAGAGTTTCACCAGCTTTAAAATATATGAGGAGAGAGAAGTGTGAATTAGAGCTTCACATTATTCTTAGCTATGAATAATCATGCATGGATTTTATAAATTGCAAGTGAATGTTTTAAACTGTGTATTAGTCAGGAGAGTACTATAGGACTCCAAGACTCACTAATAAATATAAGCTCTCTTTAATCACAATTATAACTGAAGAGATGTAAAAATGATAATATTGGGTATTACAGAACTCTAATCTAATCTTGTTACACAGTCCAAATTAACTCTTAGTTGCTTTTCTTTACAATACTAGTTCCATTTCTCAGAAGAATGTAACACACTGCATTTGGAGGTTCTGTTTTGTACACCTTGATTTTCTGTTAGAAGTTATGATAGTATAGGCATAGTTAACTTAAATATGGCTTCATTTGTGTATTTAAAAATAAAATGTAAAAATTGATTAACTGCATAAACTTCCAAAGGACATTAGTTTCCACTTTGGTGCATGATTTATATGTTGCTACTGTGAAGTAAGTAATGTTAACCACATCTTTCACATTTACACTCACATACGTTAACTTGACTTCATTTTGAAACTTAAGACTGTTTTCAAAGATGATTTTTCCTCACTAAAATATAGGCAGATTCAATATTAATTTTTATTTAGTTCAAGATGCCCAATATTATAATCAACAAATCAGAGAAAAACAAAATTGTTATTTTTGCAGCAAGAAAGTTTTAGATCTGTAGTTCACATTGTTTTGTTATAATTTGTTTCACAATTTCTGTTACACATACCAAAAATGTACCATGCTACGATGTTGACAAAATACTTTAGTTAATAAAGTACAACACAATTCTGCCCTTTGACCCAATTAAACAGAACCAGGAAATTTTTATTTATATTTCTGCAATAATTTTCTTAGAATAAATTTGTGATAAGGTTTATTGACATAATGAAAATTTTCTCATCATTCGTTTCCAATATCCGATACTTGTAAAGAGTTTTACATGATTTACATAAATCCCTCATGGCTGTGGCATATATTTTCAATAAGGTATCTATATTAATTTTATCCCATAAAATGCAGAATTAAAAAGTAAAGTGAGCTACTTTCAAGATGCACAGCACATTTGCCCAGTGAAGGTCATATTAATAACACAAATTGAAGATGACCCGTGTGCTTAATGAGAACAATTAACCAGTCAATTTGGTATACTCCTGCATCTCACCTTCTGTGGATGAAATTATCACCTAACACATTTGTTAGCTTTTTTTTTTTAATATAATGCACAATTTACAGTGACAATATGTCACACATTGTGGCCTAATGATGCTATTAAAATTCAGCCCACTACTTACGAAACAGTTTAAAACTCTGTACCCTTTTTAAACCTTATTTCTCCAAGTTTCTCGAAGACAGAAAAACATAAAGGCTTCTCCAAGGAACGGGGATAAGACAAAAAATTATGGGAAATGGATTTATATGGAGTGAGTATTGGTAATATGTGTTGATGTTTGTGATGGGGAAGGGTTTATAGATTGGAGGGTGGGAATGTAGGTGGTATGGTTTGGGGTTTTAGGGGGTGGGAGGATGGGGGAATAAGAGAGGGGGTTTATGTGTTTGATGGGTGGGTAGGTTTTTTTTTGGTGGTTGGGGTATATTTGGTATGGTTGGGTGGGTTATATTTGTGGTTTTGGGGGAGTGAGTTTTGTTTTGGTTTGAATGATGTTTGGAGAGGGGGAATGGGGGATTAGTGTTGGGAAGTGGAGTTGAAAATGAAGAAAGGAGGATATGATTTAGATAAGAGGGGGGGGGGAGGGTTGTATTAGGGGTGGGGGGATGTAGGGGTAGAGGGGATGAGAGTTAATTTTGTGTAGAGGGGGAGGAGGAGATGAGGGAGGGATGAGGAATGGGGGGATTAGGTGTGGGGTTTATTGGTATTTTTGAGGGAGGGGGGGGGGGTGAAGAAGAGTTGGTGTGAGGTATGGAATTGTTTTTGTTTTGTTTGAGGGGGGTTAGTTTTGTTTTTGTTGTTTTTGGTTTTATTTTGGTTTATTTAGATGTTGTTTGGTGGTTGTTTAGGGGGTATGTTTGTGAGGTGGTATGAGTGGGTTTATTTAATGGATTTGGTATTGAATGGGATTTTTTTTTTTTTTTTGATGGTGGGTTGGGTATGATATGGGTTTTTAGATATGGTGGGTAAAATGGGATTAGGTTTGGTAGAAGGTATGAAGTGGATTTAGGTGTGATGAGGAATTAACTAATCAGTTTGGCAGTTTAAACTTTGAGCTTAAATTATTACAGACATTTGAGATGGTATCTTTCTTTTCAATTTTACAGGTCAAATGTTACAACCCCATAACACCCCCAGCATCTTTCCAAAGTCTTACTGTTCCACACTTCCTACATACTTTAAAAAAAAGATCAGGTGAAATCACGTAGGTCTTTTCTTGTTTACTGAAGTATTCTTTCTGATTTTACCTTTCTAAGCTGCAACTGCATTTGCATATACTTTTTTGTTCAGTTGTGCACAACCAGAAATATGAATCCTTTTAGTGAATATATGTATGTTTCTCATCATAATTTAAACAGTTCTTTAAACAATATAATCCATTGTGCCAGAAACTTTCTGGACTTTTCAACTAAAAGAATACTCTGTGGAGGAGGAGGGGAAGAGTGGTTTTCTGGCATCATTGAAAACAAAGCCCTCAACTGCCAACATCCCATATGGGCACCAGTTTAAATTCTGGCTGTTCCACTTCTGATTCAGCTCCCTGCTCAAGGCCTGGACAAGCCGCTGAGAATGGGCTAAAGTGTTTGGGTGCCTGCACCCGAGGGAGAAATCCAATATAAATACCTAGACCCTGAATTCAGACTAGCCCACCTCTAGCCATTGTTGTTGTTTGATGAATGAACTAGAGAGTGGAAGATCTCATACAATGGTTCTCTATTTGTTCCTCTGCCTTTCAAATGAAATAAATATGCAAAAGAGAATAATCTGATATGTAATACTAGAAAATAATTCAAAAGTAATTGAAAATGTGTATTTGTCAGAATACAGTTTGAGAATCATTAGCACAAATTTGAGTGCAATTGCATGTTTTGTCACTTTATTATATACAATAATCTTATTTTAGGTTCACATTGATAGTATTGGCAACAGTTCTACTCACAATTAGTAAGTATACAAAGAAAATCTTTAAAATAAGTGTATTTGATTTAATTATTTTTCACTTTTTATTGCATTTATTTTATGCTGAACTTACTATCTTATCAGTTTTTGTTATTCTGTTACTAAGTTTGTTTTAGCTTCATCTGGGCTATCTTTTCCTCCTCTTCCAGTTTAGAGACAGTCTGCTCCTTTTCAGTAAAGAAAAAGAGGTCAAATTACGGACTAGGCAATTAAGACTATTTTCTACACAAATTAATAGAACTTGTATCTTTCCTTTTGAAAATCTGCTTTTTCTATTTTTAATCTTTCATAAATATTTCACCATGTAGTCAATTGTTACAATTCAATTATGTTATTTTATAGTGTTTTAATGCTTCAACAAAAAGAACTACCAAAGGTTAAAGCAATTAATAATATATTTGTAAAAACAATAGGAAGACTGAAATGAGTTTCCAAAAGAGGAATGAGGTATCACATCACCCATTACAATGGCTACCATTCAAAAAAATTTAAGAAATGATACATTCTGGTGCAGGTGTAGAAGAAAAAGGCATCCTAACACACGGCTGGTAGGAGTATATATTTAGCAATAACATTGTAGAGATTAGTATGGCTACTCAGCAGAAAGGTGCAAGCAGAGCTACCATCTGTCCCAGTCATACCATTCCATGGAATATAAAGAACAAATAAATCAGGATATGGGGAGAGTTGTTTGTACTCCTACTCTTACACATTAGTTTAATTCACAACAGGTAAGATTTGGATCAATAAAATATCCATCATTTACAGCTAAATACAAAAAATGTGGCATATAAACCCAGTGGAATGCTATTCAACCACACACACACGTTAGTGAAATCCTAGTCTCTCACACACAAAAAAATAGCATTTAACTAGAGAAGATCATGCTTAGTGAATATATCATTCTGAAAAGCAAAATTTCATCTTTTTCATGTTTTTTTTTGAGATGTGGTAATTAACACACAAAATTCTACAATGTGCAAGAATGAAACTAATGTTTTGTGGTGTGATTATAATGTATAGTACTTGTATATAAGTTAATGAACTATTCATTTTACTCATCAATCATTATGGTGAGTTACTCATTAACCTTATGATTTTCAAGTAAATTGAAAATATGTTACAACAATCAAAGGAAAAAGAAAGGAGTTTGAGGGGATTGAAGGACAAGTGAATTTGCGGTTATATACTTTAAGTTATATCAGCAAAGCACATGAAACTTTTCCTTAAATTAGTGCAAGCAAAAATATAAAATAGCTCAAGTAGTAAAAATGGGCTTGTGGATAAATACAGGTTATTCTGATGCAGAAATTTTTGAAATGCATTCATAGCTTTTTTACAATTCATGTAAGAGAAGTTAAAAGAATCTGCCTCTTTCAAACTTGCCTTGCAAAGGGTACTTAAAGATGTTCTCTTGACAGAGAAGAGCAATAGCACTCGCCAAAAACAAAAGCAAATGTGAAGAACACCACAATAAAATAACAACAGATGACTAAATCAACGAAAACCCACTGCTAAAATGACAGGACCAAATTACCACCCATACATATCAACACTGAATGTAAATGGCTTAAGTTCATCAATCAAACATCATAGATCAGTACACAGGGTTAAAAAAACAAAACCTATCTATTTGCTCCCAACAGTAGACATATCTCGCCAGCAAAGATCAGTGGAAACTATATCTCATGGATTTTTTTTTTACTTTCATCTCTTCAAAACATTCTTAGGCAATTTTTCACTGACTCATAGATCATACAGCAGCATCACTTTCTTCAAGAAGCTTCTTGATATTCTTTTTCATTTCTTCAGCGATACATTAGTCATGCAGTAGCATACTATTTGCCTTCATGGCTTTTTAAATTTTTTTTCTTCCTCTTATTGATTTTGTTTGTGTATTTTCATTCAAGGCGATACACAGTAACTGTGTATTGGAGACTATTATATCCAGTAAGTAGCATGTTATTTAAATTTATGGCAGTATAAGTTTCCATTTTTCTTCATATTTATATATAGCATTATTTTTTGTCACAATTTTTGGGGAAAATGCATTTTTGTTAAGAAAGATTTGTCATCAAATATGGGGATGTTTAAAATAATTTATTTGGTTTATAAACAAATGGGCAATAGGATATCAATTGCTCCAAATATATGAGGAAAAGGAAAGGTTGACTATCCTGATTTGATAAGCATAAACAGAATATGTTTATTGACATATAACTCTGCACATCATAAACATTAGTGATAATCAAAATTTAAAAGTTTAGAGATGAAAGTGCTGGCATGCTGAATACACATACCAAAGTATTACACTCTAACACATATTATGTACAATCAAAATAAAATTTGTGAATTAGGAAAATAAAATATTACTATAATTTCACTTAATATGCATGCATCAATTTGATTAACAAATGTAATCAAGCTTCCTACAATATTTGTTTAGGAGAAAATTAGCAGAAAACCCTGGAACACCCTGAAATCACTGTGATTAACCTTCATGATTTGAAGTTAAGTTTACTTCATATTCATCTAGTGTATGAAATGTAGAATAGTTCATATAAACAAAGGGGACATAAAGCATACCCAAAATGCCATGAGTGCCTTCAACCTATTACAGATTTCTACTTTTTTAAAATAATCAAACTTCACTGGAGCATGAAAAGAAATGGATCATTTAAAAATATAATACTTTACTTACTATTCAGATTTACAGAGAGAGATTAAGATCTTCAATCCACTTCACTCTTCAAATGGCCTCAAATGTTACAATTGAGCTAGTCCAAAACCAGGAACCCAGAGCTTGTTCTGAGTTTCCCACATGACTGCAGGATTTCCAACATGAGAACATGTCATCTTTAGTAGAGAGCTAAATCAGAAACAGAGCAGTCTAGACTGAAAGCAGCTCCCACATGGGATGCCTACACTGCAAGTAGCCATTTTACTTGCTGTAATACAGTGTCAGACCTAAGATAATTTCTTTAATCTACCTTACTTCTGAAAGCAATTATAATTTTAAATAACTTTAAGGTACACTTACACACCATTAAGAATCTCTCAAATTCAATTTGCTGACAGTATCTACCACTGCAAATGATGTACAAAAACACAGACTCTGATTCATGCCAGTGAAATGTAAGAAATCAGACAGCTTTGTAGGACTGTTAGATACTCATTGTGCTCACCATAGCCTCACAAAATGCTTTAGTCATTCATTGTCCCCGCTGTTTACCAGATGAGCTGAAAATCATTTCTTAATAGATAATTTATAGCTCAAAATTATCTAATAAGAAACAAAATCAAATTAAACACTACTGTTATGTTTTTTTTTTGAGGAAACTGCTAAGCCCAATTGCTACTAAAACGAATAAAGTGGAACACAGAATGTAAAACGTGATTGCTAATGTAAGGAGTTATTCGAATATCCCACCATGGACCTGGCGCCATTTCATAATCCTCACAGATCACGAAATTCATGCCAGTCTAGTCGTCCACCAATCAGATGTAACCTGGCATTTCAACTGAGAATCCCACAACCATTCTCCCAGCTCCTTCCCCAGTTCTGCCCACTTATTAGTCATTCTTAGGCAATCACCTGTGACAGTCAGGCACCAATCCTTGGGGCCTGTTCTCAATTCCTCCCAATCCCTATATACTGATGTTACACTCAATCTCATACAGAGAGATTCAGGGATTGCTTCAAATTCATTGAATTATCTCCACATCTTATAATTACATAACGTCTTCCATTATACCTTACAGAAAGTAACTCCCAGCACAGTGTCTCACATATAGGCAATTCTCAATCAAAAACGCCTGCAGAAATACTTGCACATGTAGTAGCATATTTGTATTTCGTAACTATTTCATTAACACTTGGCTAATATTTCCAAAGTTTTACCCAAATAGCTAATTTATTTAAAGCTTATCATGATTACATATGTCATTGCTTCAATCCATTTTTTGTTTCAATTGGAGAGGGAGAAATAGGAGGATGACAAAATATTGAAAGAATGTAATAAAACATGGATTATTAGACGTATAAATTCACTCCACAATATACAATTCAAGGGTACAAAGAGGGTGCTTTTGTTAACAGTGGAAAACACAGGATTGTGGAATCTTAAAGTTGATCTACAATATAATCCAGGTGTCCCAAAACAAAATGAAATCAGAATAAAGGAGAGTTATCTGCACCCCCAAGTTTATAACAGCTCAATTCAGAATAACTAAGATATGGAATCAACCAGCTGCCCATCACCTGTTGAGTGGATAAAGAAAATGTGGTACTTATGTACTATGAAATAAATATATATAATATAAAATAAAATTTGATGAAATACTTTCTTTTGCAAGTAAACAGATGCACTCAGAAACTATGTTTACTGAAAAATATCAATCCTAATAAGATAAACATGTTTTCCTGATCTGTTATGGTTAATACACACAATAAAAAATGTAATATATATGGCCGAGATGGATATCTTGGGATTTTATTATTGTTTATTGTCTTTGTCTGTATTCCTGAGAAACAGCATTTTTTAAATTGCTGTTATTTTTTGCATCCTACATGTTTTGGTATCTTTACCCAACAGACTGTAAAGCCTGTGACTACCAAGTAAAATTAAAGTACATCATTAGAAATATTAGAATAAAAGAGAGGAAAAAAGGGAGTGGGGAGGTTAAGATGCATGCTTGAAGGAGGGTAGGAGGGAAGTCTCACTGTGCTCCTAAATCTGCAAATGTCAAAGACATGGACATCACCTACTTTATATAATAAACAAAAGATAAAGGGGTCACTCGAACACAGAGCGACCACTTTAAACCCATCCCCTATACCCAAACAAATAATTAGGGAAATGGGAAATGACATTTGATAGGGAAGCATTAGAGTACCAAGAGGAGATATTCGGAACAGACTGAGGTGTGAAAACAGTAATCCATTTTCACACTGAATACAAATAGATCCACAGTGTACTACATCTAGTGTTTAAGCAAAGGTGCAAATCCAGGCTCACTTCACCACAACATAAAATTTGAGCAAAAGGCATGAATATTGATAGAGAAATGAAAGAATAATATTATGTAACAGCCGTCTAATTATGTGTTGGTGGTAAAGGGATGACCATACACACAGGACATTGCCTGTGGGAGGTGGATAAAGGGACGCTTGTTCCAAGATAGCAGAACAGTGCTACTCATCCTGGGCTTCCTGCTCCCCTTTCTTGTAACAACCCCTAGTTTTTTGTCTTTACCCACATTTCAAATGTTCTTTACTTTTACACTATTCATTCTACTTGCATGATGCCAGCCCCTCTTTCTTAGGATAGCACTTACTTCTGGCTTCAAAGCATAACAAAATACATCAGGTAGTCTACTTCTCAAAATTTGAGACTATCTACATCAACTTAGGAATACACTGAATGATCATTTTATAGTTCCCCCCCCCTTTTTTTTTGTAATACAAGATATACCTGTCTTTCAATGAAGGACAAAATACACATTGATATTAAGAATGTCTCATAACTCACTACTCTACTCCTCAGATTGATTTTATCAAAATACCTTTCTCAAGCTGTAATACCCATTTGGATAATTTATATCATCTTAAAACAAGCCAAAATATATCAAATTATCCAGGCATTACATTATATGTCATTCTTCAAAGTTAAAACATCTCTCTGCTTATAGGATCTCAGCTGTAGCAAATGCTCATGAACTATCTCTTCTCCCATCCACTGCTCTGGAGCTCACATATCCTATCATGAATAACCACACTGACAGCCATCCTCCATATTATCCCTGCAGGTTTTCTTCCAATAGCACAAATCAATAAGTACATGAACATCCATTCACTTAAATGGGAGCCTGCAAGCCAAGGACATGTCCTCAAATCTTTCTCTCTTTAGTACATCTATAACCCATGTATCTTAAACACGGATTAACTTAGATTCTCAAAAATCTCACAATACTTCAAATTCTTCACTTTTTTTTTTTACTTCTTTCTAGTTGTGGCATCATTTACTTGAATATAGTAATTCTTAGCAGACAACATATTTTAGTAAACCATCCTTTAAATTCCTGTTGGCACACTGTAGTTTCATCATTAGTAGTAACAATTAGAAATCATTATTTTTGGTACATTAATGTAACCATTTTTTCTTCTATATTTCACGAAGTGCTAGAGACAACATTCTGTATATTACTACTATGAAAAAAAATGAGTACACCTGAATGGTAAAGCCAATTCCTCTCTTCAAACTTATCACTTGCAAGTCATTTATATTCCTTTCTAATGATATTATTTTTCTTCATACTCATAGTTTTCTATTTAGTTTCATTTGTTCAGTTCTCACGAACTCTGCCTCTCTGAAGAGTTAAAAGATCCACTCAGCTATGAGAACGTAACTCCAATAATATGGTCTCAATAAATATTTTATTATATCAGGTTTTTCTTTTTACTTTAATAGCGACATTCACATAAAAATGTTACTGGAAATCATAGCAAAATGAGATTCATGACTGTTGTTGAAGGACTATACCACTGTAATAATATAGGAAAAAACAGTGGCTGGGAGAAGGGATATGGAGATTGGAAGGGAAAATCCCTGAGCCTTAGGGATTTTATTATTTTATGATAGAAATAATTATTTTATGATAGATTATTATTATTATTGTTGTTACGCAAATCTAAAATGGCAGAATAGTCACCCTAACTCCAACTGCCTTGAATTGAGAAAATACAAAGAGAAGGGCCGTGTTCCACAGATCTGAAAGAAATTTTCAGCAGAAATGTAAGAAAATGACAGTTCTATGGAAATAACAAAACAGAAGCACTTCTGTGGCCCCACCCTGGGAGATCTGGGTCAGGTACATAGGATTCTAAGATTGGGAAAATGGTCAAAGTTTTGAGTTGCATTATAATCTACCCATTAGATCTACAGAGAATATAACTGCATTTTGCATTCCATCTGTACAATTCCCTCCATAACAAAATCTCCTGCACACCTTGCTGTCACTGTGGAGCTGGGTAGTCAGTTTTATAAGCCACAACAACAGTTGGACTCCAGTGCACTGTCATTGCTAAAAGAGACCAAGGTGCTGTACTCTTGTTGATTGGCAAGCCAGAGTGATGATGGGACTTGTGGCACATACCATTGTGTGTGATACAGATGGAGCATCCCTCAAGACCTTGTGGTGACACAATTTCCCCAAAAGTTCTACTATGAAAGGTAAGGGAAGCTATAGAAACTAGAAACTCCAGATATAAAGGGAAATTTTCTAGGAATAGATGGAGTGGATAGTGTTCAACATCCCTACCAAACCTAATTATGCACTCTGATTGCTTTTAACAATACTGTATTGATTAAAGGGATATACAAACATTGCAAATTATATAACACTATTCCCCAATTTTCTGAATTAATGTTATAGAATTCTAACAGATTCTAACAAAATTCAAACAAAAGTGAAGCACCTGAATAAAACATTTAATTTCATAATCCTTAATTGTCTTCACTCCTCTAGATTCATTTAAAAATTTTAACACCCAGAAATTACGGTTTTAATGTTTTAAAGTATGAATTAATATCCTTCTTTCTTCCATTTTATTTTAAACAGACTATGGCCTAGGCATTTAGTGTAGGCCTACAGCTTCCACTTCCAATTGTCAAATGTGCTTTTAGATTCTGGAGACTAAGATATATTTTGTCCAAGTATTATGCTCATAAAATGTTTTGAAATATATTCAATGAAACTAGCTACAAGACACTCTTGTAGAAAACCCTTGCCCAGCAGGTTCAAGGTGACTAACTAATGTATGAAACCTCTTGTTTACTTATGTAAAGAAAGGAATGATCTTTTTGAAAATACTGAATTGAAATCTGCAAGGTAATATTTTTGGGGGGTGGTCGGGGAGTGGGCTAAGCACAATTTTATGTGCTGGTAACGCTTATCATTGTGACAGTGGAGTGCTGGCTACTCCACTTTTAATTCAGCTTCCTATAAACGCGCTTGAGAAAGCAGTAATAACAACAATGATAATAATAAATATTTCTTACACAGTGCAAATGTTAATCATATCCATTGTTGAATACCATTTTCCCTAGGGTTCAATAGAGTTAAGTTAAACAAAAGGCAAAATTAACCAATTCAAACTTTTAAAGGTAATTTGGAAAATATTTTTTTATGTTGATGTTTTTATTGTTTGAGTTGCTTGGGTAGGTGATGAGATTGTCTTTTTAGACAAGCTAATTTAACTTTTTTAGCTCAAACATTCTATTAGTTATTTATATTTATACTGCTTTTCATTTATTCTACCTGTTCTCTAATTGTATAAGTCCAAATAATATCTTCTGAATTTTTGAACATGACAATACTAAAACGTAGAATACATTCTCTGGCTTTTAAGTTATTTTATAATGTAAGAGATTATTTTCAAATTCCTAAAAATGATTTTATATTTTCTTTTTTTTTTTTAATTTTGCTATAGGCTAAGAACTACCTTGGGAGACATTCATCACATAAATGTCTTATGTTAACAATATTAAAATCTATGCACATGCAAAGTTTCCCTGTTGATTTAAAATGTTGAAATTTGCAAACTGATTATTCCAATCAATTCAAAAATCCCAGCTGCACTAACTATACAGCATCCAATAACACTGTTGTCACCTAGGGCTTTTCCTAAATTGTCTGTCATGGATGCGAAGACCTACAGATAAGCAGTAAGCACAATTGATAAAAATAGAATCAATTTATTGTCGGTACCTCCAGCTCTAGATACCAGGTAAGTTCAAGGGTTCCAAATTCTCTATATGCAAAGTCTATTATGTAATTGAACAAATAATTAGGCAAGAGTGATTGGGGAAGGACTCCAAAACCTTAATCTATGGAAGGGACCAGGGAAATTGTGTTTTGGTTTTGTTTGTTTGTTTGTTTTTTGGCCAGGACCCACTCAACATCTTCTACTTTATAGTTTAATTTACAATTGAAGCATCTGGATAAAATGGGGACTCAGATTAGAAAATTCTAGCCTGTAACATTCACAGGATGTCTGAAAAAAAAAGCATGTCGAACCATAATAAGCACATCTATGTATCTTAAAGCAATGTGTAAAAATCATGACTCTTAATTTCTAAATATAAATTCTTTACAGGAATAGATTGCAAAATTAGAATTTCCTTCTAATGAGCATAAAATCTCAGAAAATTCTGGGCAAGCTTTGTATCTGACTAACTTATTTTTTTTTAAAGATTTATTTTTATTATTTTTTTTATTGGAAAGGCGATATACAAAGAGGAGAGACAGAGAGGAAGATCCTCCGTCCAATGATTCACTCCCCAAGTGGGCGCAACGGCCAATACTATGCCGATCCGAAGCCAGGAGCCTCCCCGGGGTCTCCCACGCGGGTGCAGGGTCCCAAAGCTTTGGGCCATCCTCGACTGCTTTCCCGGTTAGTTATGATGCCAGGCCCAGTAATACTTTCAAATAGAGATTTTAATTAGTTCAGAAAAGACATTTATTGAATTGCTGAAAGCAGCCAAATTTTCTTGCCAACGTACTTCATTTTGTGGTATAAATTATTGGAGGCACGGAACAATGGTTTAATATCTGGGGTGTCTTCTGTAAAACAGGCCCTGAAGTGTGAGGCAACAGTGCTCTTCTAAAGCAGAAACACTGGAGACAAACTTGTGGTGAAGATGTCTGCTTATTTGAAAGAACTCACAAGCTTACATAAGAAAAGGGGGCAAGCAGAGGGCAGTGCAGACACTACCACAATACTCTTACTGGCTATCAGATATGATTGTCTCTCTGGATCCTCCAGTGAAGTTAAAGATCAGGAAGCCCAGGAAGAACAGGAAATTGTATCTCAGGGCAGACACATTATCTGCTGAAAAGCAGGATGAATGTAACATTTAACTTCCTAATATTGTTTACAAAGGAAGTCTTAGCAGAGTAGGGAAGAGAGACTTGGGTGCAGCCCATGGCTCTTGTTGCATACCCAGTGAACAGGTCATGTTGGGGTCTATTAGCCAATGGCACAGAGTGCCATGTGCCTATGGCCTCCAATACGGGCTAGGAATGAGGAGATCGAAAGGCAATCTCCCACATTAATCTATTTAGCAATTTATTTTCATTCATGTATAAAACATGGCTCTGACAGTTTTAGAATAGTCTTTTGATGAGAAAAAATATTATGAGGCATAATGCCTAAAGAGACCTCCTGCCATGTCTACAACTCTCCCACTATGCTTGCTTCCCTCCTGCAATGCTTGTATCCCATACTGGTGCCAGTTTGAGCCAGGGTTGCTGTTCTCAATCGCATTCCCTCTCACCCACCTGGAAGACCTAGGAAAAGCTTCTGGCCCCAAGTAAGATCTAGCCCTGTGTTTCTCTTCCACACTGTGATTGAACTGACTTGCAAATAAATAAAATAAGCCTTCCAAAAAAATGAAAATAAATAACATTTTCAAAAATGAAAAGATTTACTAATTTTTTCTTGTCTTAGGAATGGATTCCCAATTCTTGGCATGGCACCGTTAAGGTCTAATGTTATAGTTCGTAACATTTCCCACTTATGTTTTCAAATGCATGTAAAGATTCACCTGATTTTTTCCTAGTGAATTTGGATTCTTAATTCATGAAGTGCTGTCTATGTATTAGTAACTGTTTAAAAACTTTAGTTTTTCTTTTAAGGTTTGCAGTTTGAATACATTATCATGGGAATTTTAAACATTCATTTAAAACATGTATGGAAATGATACAAAAACGTCCTATGGTATCCAAAATCCACAGTTCTAGAGAAACATAAGCATTTAAATATGAATGACTTTCTTCCAGCTGATTTTCTTCCTTCCTTTCATTATTCCAAAAAGTTTAAATAATCTTAGATTGTCAGGACTTTAAAAGTCTCTACTGAGCTTATGATGTGATGATTGTATTCGCCCTCCTTCATTTATGTTGTTCATATTTTCCAATCATTTTACACTTGCAAAGCCAGTTCTGGAAAGCAGCTGTGTTCACCACTATTTCACCAATGCTGCAATAGCCCATGCTGAAAAACAGAAAGGCGCCATTCCATGTTTATTCCACATAAATCACAAGATTCTTTACATTTTAATGATGGCAGGAATGCATCTGGCCTCACCAAGTTTCTATATGAATGGCCTGTAAAATGCTACAATCTTTTAAAATTTCCACCATTATTAACACAGTTACTGTTTGTTAAAAACATGCACATAAGCATTTCATTTGCCACTGCAGAATAAAATTTATTCTTTGCTAACCTATGGAAGAAACATAAAAAGAAAGAACTTCCATCTGTTCCCGATGACCAAAGTTTCTGGTTCTCCTGTATTTTCTCTAGGCTACACAAGCCCCAAAGACATGGCCTTTGAAAATGTACTAGAGCTGAAGTGTGACCTTTCAACGTGTTCCAATTTGAAGGACTCCTGTTCCCTTCCCTTCTCGGTTAATCACATCTTTCATGAACTTTATTCTCCTCTTACCCTCACCATGTCACTTAACTTGGGAAAATACACAATTGGCAGACACTGTAATATATCCATAACTCTGTAAACAGCATCACACTTTATATCCACAAAACACTTTTCATATGAAAAAAATTCTAATTATATCATCAAAAAATGGTTGAAAGACATGAAATTGGGTTAATGATTTTGAGTTGGAGTAGTTGAATCACCTAGTTATATTTTCCAAAATCCACAGAGTGATTAATATACATGTTTTAGGGACCATGCTCTCTAGGTTCACAAAGATAAGTGGAATTTGTGTAGTTATGCACTGACTTAGAATGTATTTTACTGATGTATTTAAACCATGTTTCAGCAATTTGTGCTCTAACTATGCAGATGGAAAAATACAGTAACTGTAATTTAAAATATGTGAAAGCTAAAATAGGTTCTTTGAAATGGTACAGCTCATTTTAGAGGGATGTTTCTCTGATGTCTTCAATCTTTGCTGTGGAATTCAGTAAATAAAGATGTTGATCATTATCCATCTGACTATGTTTAGCTTTGTTTATTTTAAAATGCTAATGTATTTCATTAAAGCTGCACCTGTTATCATCATTGAATTTAAGGGTCTTACATTTCTAGTACGCTTCTATTTTTAGCATTGTGTCTGGTACATCAGCCCCTTCAAACATGTTAAATCCTGTAGTGATCTTAATGAGATTTTAATAAATTGTCATGAATATTTCTTCAAGCAACTCTTGTTGTTTCTATTGTTGCTCCTATTGCTTTATTTTTAGAAAGTTCCAATGAAGTATTGGGATGTTATTAGACTTCTTTGGGGGAAAATGCATGATGTAGAAACTAAAACATTCATAAAGCAAAATCATTTTTCTCACAAGACTATAATGGGAATATTATTCTAAGAAAGCTTTATCTTTTTAAAATTTTATTCAGCCATATTTTGCACCACACCTAGCAAAGGATTCTGCCCAGAGAAGCTCAAAGTTAATATTTGCTGAGTTAAAGAAAGGTAATGGAAGTCATTACAAACACAATTTTAAATTCACACTTCATTATGCACACAGACTTCTACACTGTTAAGTGAGATTCCAGAAATGCATCTTATGTCCTTTCTCTACTTCCACATATGATGCAGTCTTTTTGATTTTCAATCTGCTTCTTCCCTTTGAGGACAACTTTGGCACATTTTGCCTTTGACATTTTGTTCCTTCTTAACACTGTGTTGCATAACACTCAATTTTTGAAAAAAAAAAAAAAACTACAAATGTGCGTTACCATTTCCTGTTTTATGCAATGGGCCGAATGCGCCCTTCTAAAATTTTATGTTGAAATCCTAACCACTCCCTATGACATTCTTCAGAAAAATGAAACTTTTGAGGGGTAATTAGGTCATGAGGGTAGAGATGGATAAAAAGAAGTAAGAAGTCTTCCATCAATTAATTATTGTCCACCAGTAGCTAAAAATTTCTGAAACTCAAATCACAGAATCGTAAGAAATAAAATTTGCACAGAATATTGATTTTATTGTATTGATATAGCAGGCTAAACTAACTTTATAACTAAAGAGTAAAAGGAAATGTAAGGGAGATTTCCATGCTACAAATCACTGGAATCAAAAAACCTTGGCTTCAGAATATCTTTCCTAATGATTTTATATCCAAAATCTATAGAGAAAATCAAGGTAAGACATCTCATTATGTCTTCAAATAGCTTACATAGTGAGTTATTCTTTTAGTGTGTGTTCATCTTTTCCATGCAAATATCCTATAACCTGAAAAAAATCAATGGAAAAAAATACTCCCTATTCACAAAGAGTCTGTATAGTTGATGTAGTTTATAAAAACTAAAAACATCTTAAGAACGTACAACATTAAGAAGCTGACAAGCTATAAATAATGTATTCATTTTAAATGTAATGCACCTATATTTTCCAGCTCCTATAACCAACAAAGACACAAATCACAAAATCTCATCTAATAAAGACACAGGAGAAAAATCTGTTACTTATAACAACTGAAATAGAATATTTCGAGCATTCATCATGCTTTTTCTCAGAATAAAATGATGAATTTAGATCCTTGGTAAGTATTGTTGTTTCTCTTGTTGACCTAGCATGTTAAGTAAATCTGATTTGTATCAACTCTGTATCATATCTCTGTGTCTTCACACAATTATTGCCCCTTTCCTTTTATAAAACCTTCTACATGAAAAATGCATTTCCTCCTGCTGTTGTTTTAATACTCAAGCTTTAACTAGATACTCAAAATGTTTTAAGGAAGCTGGACATACTGTTATAAAGTCCTTTTACTGAGAACATTCCAAATTCTAATAAAAACCTTTTGACTGAAATGGAATTCAATCATGTATAACATATATACATATGTGATACAAATAATTCATGAATATATAATACATCTCATATATATCTGAAATACAAACTATTTCAAAGAGATTAATTTCAAAATAAACATAAAGAGAAATGGAAAGCATTTGGGATGAATTGCTAATGTCCATTTATCTTTTATCTCCTGGAGTCAATAAACATCTAAATTAATAATATTGCTTAATAAAGACATAGGAAAAACTGTTGATTAAAATATAAATAAAGGCAGATATACAGAGAGGAGAAGAGACAAAGAAGAAGATCTTCCGTACAGTGGTTCACTCCCAAAGTGACTGTAACAGCTGGAGCTGAGCCAATCCATAGCCAGGAGTCAGGAGCTCTTCCGTGTCTCCCACACCAGAACAGGGACACAGGGCTTTGAGTCATCATGGACTGCTTTCCCAGGCCACAGGCAGGGAGCTTGATTAGAAGCAGGGACTGCTGGGATTAGAACCGGCAACCATATGGGATCCCAGCTCATGCAAGCTGAGGACCTTAATCACTACGCTATCACGCAGGGCCCAACAAGCAAAGTTATTTAAAGCAAGGTTTCAGGAGTGATTACTGGAATTAAGAGTATTTGAAAAGATTGTAATACACAAATATTTAGAAAAATATCAAGACACCATAAAAATACATAAGGGTATATAAGTAGCAAATGAAAAATGCAAAAATTCTGAAAAACATATAAAAGGGAATAACATAATCTTGCATTAACACTTTATAATTTGCTTCACATGAAATATTAACCACATATTATGCAATTATAAAGCAATAATTTCCAATAACAAAAACATTTTCCAATTTTTCCATCTTATTTTCTCTCTAAATATTATAAAACAGCATGTACTTGCGTGTATGTACGTATGTTTGTGTGTGTGCACCTAGATACTTAAGTTTGTGGGAAAATGAAATTAAAATGTTTTTATAATGATATAAGAAAAAAATTAGAAACACACGCAGATTTTTCAGAATAGTCTTTCTTCTGTAACTTTTAAGGCTCTCTTATATTTATGCACTGCAAACAAATCTTTGCACCAAAATAAACTTGTAATTGCAATTTCCTTTATGTTTTTAAGCTATCCTTGTACAACTAAGCTGATATATTATATACTAAGATGACAATATTAGGTTGGATGAAGTTACTGTACATACTTATCTAGTTACTAAAATCATCTTTTAACACTGTATTTACTACATAGCTTTAGAATTAACATTTAATAAACACTGGATACAGTGAACATAATCTTGTTATAATGAAATTATGGTCTGTTAGTGATATAAAGAGGAAGCAGTTATTTTCTGAAAATAATCAACTATCAAATAACAGTTTATTGAACCATCTTGAGTAGGTCCATCAAAGACATAATTTTGCAAATACAGCTTTTTCAGGAGATTATAAAGAATCCACAATTTAAAATTTGATAGCCATTTTTTGCAAGTTAAAATCAAGTTTAGTTTAATTTAGACATTCAGTTGGCAACAAAATTTTCAAGAAATTAAATTATGTATGTTCCTTTGAAATTGAATAGGCCTTTTAATAACTAACTAAAGTAGTAAACCCTCCAAAAGTCTTTATAAATATATTTATATGTTAATAAATATTTGTATATATTTAATATGTATAATATTTTTCTGTTTAAAATCAAGCAAAAGCAGCTTCATTGAGCATATACACATGAACAGTAAGAAAATACTAAGAATTTTCCATTAAAACATTTAAACTTTTATCTTAAACCTGCTTTTCCACTGTGATATACATTAATATAAAAACAATCGCTCACGTCATTATTTACATTTGAAACAAGTGAATGATTCCATTTCCTTTCTTGAACCAGCCAGTATTTCCATGTCCTGGATGTTTCACTTCTTTCACAAACTCCCTGAAAATGAGCCTGGGAAATGAGTAGACAATATTCAACTGTAGGTTCCCACACATGTGGGAAACTCATCTGAACCTGTAGACTTCAGGCTTTTCATTTGTCACAGCCCTGAACACTGGAATATTTCATTTGAGGACTGAGCCAGTGAAGGGAAGGTGCCTTGTAATCTCTCCTGCACTCACTCTCTCCTGCCCCTATAAATCTGTTTTGTTTATCTAACTTTGTTTTATCTTCTGCCATGCCTAGATCTAAACAAAGCAGGAAAAATGAAGTGAAAACAATTGCAGGTGTTTTCTCATTAGCTTCACTTATGAGACTGACAAAATTGAGACCCTGATCTGATAAAACTCTGAGTTCATCATGAAGTTTGAACAGAAATGGAAAATAATATAAGCTGATGAACCAGTCTTATTTTTTGTTGTTGTTGTTTAAATGTGTAAATAAGAAGACATTTTAAAAACATGCTGGACCCTAACAAATCTGACACACACACACACACACACACACACACACACACATTTAATAAATTGCTAGCCTGTAAAATACCTTGTGGCACAGCATGAATGAGAATAAAAAGCAAAAAAAAAAAAAAAAATACTTCTCAGAATAGGAAAAATTTCCAAGATTAGAAATTGTACTTGCTTATCAGGATCTCAGTGAAATACAAATGATGAAATGAAGATTCGGTAATTCGAACAAACTAAAAGAAGCCTGATTTATTCAAAGTGACTGACCCGAGAAACACAAACTGTTATTGATCTAGTTTCCTTCCTTGAAATATTAAGGGAAAGACTACAGAGTAATTTCCCATGTCATTGTAAACAGAATTTGAGTTCTGGCATACAAGATCACGCAGGTGAAAGGTGCTACAGGCATGATGTATGCCTTCAAACAAAGGTCTTTCAGAGCAGCCCAGGATTAGCGTTTCTGTGTTTTCCAGAATTTTCCCTTATTTTATCCTAGATGGATGCATGCATGGACACACAAGTATACAAGGAAAATTGACGCCACATAGACATTGATTGGTTGATTTTTTCCCCATCATTCAGTCTTAACTATCAGTGAACTTGTTTTCAAACCACTATACCCGTGGTTCTATTTAGTCAAACAAAATGGCTCTCAGACTTTTGGGGGTCATTCCTTCTTCATGCATGAATATTAGGAAATACTTTGGAATTCCTGTCACCAACACTTCCTTTGCCTTTGCTTACACTTGCACCACTCTTCAAAACACCCAAGGTTTAGACACTATGAGAGAGCCGGCTCTATTACCTCAACGCAGATCAACACTGAGGAATCATGATAAATAGCTCCTCAGTGGCATTAGGTTAAAATTACATCTCTCTCTCAAAATAAATATTGAATTTTATCTCCTGAATAATATTAGCATTAAAATCCAAATGTGTCTTCTATTTGCTCCTCTGTTTTCATTTATCATCAGTATAGGTAAGCAGTGAGAAAGGAGCTAGTGTTTGACAAATTAAGGAATCACCTCAATGGAAGAATATAAACGAATATGCTTGTCACTTCCAGGCAACTGCAAAATTAGGGAAATATATTCTGTACATTATTTCCAATAAAATTCTGAAATGACAATACTTTACTCATGTAGTCATTTAGTGGCAGCTTATAAAAGCAGCTTGACATTCAGTGGGCCAGCTGCCTTAAAAAATACAACCACAGGGCCCAGCGCAGTAGTGTAGCAACTAAAGTCCTCATCTTGCACTCTCTGTGATTCCATATGAGCGTCAATTAGAGATTCTATGGCCCTGCTTATCATCCAGCTTATGTCGTGGGAAAGCAGTCAAGGATGGTCCAAAGCCTTGGGACCCTGCAGACATGTTGGGAGACCTGGAGGAAGCTCCTGGCTCTGGCTTTAAATTGGCTCAATTAAAGCCATTGCTCTTTGTGTCTCCTCCTCTCTGTATATCTAACTTTCACAACAAAAATTAAAAAAAAAAAACAGGTCTTTAAAAATAGATAAATAAGTAAACAAATAGTTCTTTAAAAAAAGGACATCCTCAGCTCTCAAGGAGTCCAAAGTCTAGTTGAAAAATAATGATAAATATTAATAAAAAGGAAATATGATAAGTAGTTAGAATAGAAGTATGTGCAACATGTCATGGGAAATAGAAGGTGCATTTATAATTCCATTTGGAAATGAGAATACACTTTACAAGCCTCTATCTATAATACCTATAACCATAATCACTAAAGCTGAAATTACTACTAGAGTTTTATTGAAATTACAAATAGACTGAATATTCCTTATCTGGTTTTATACAAATGACTCATGCATAACTTTAGGTTCTATTTGTTACTACTTAATATGAGTGCAGTACTCAGGAAGATAAGTTTGACTTGTAATATTGTGTTATTAAGTAAATTACCTATAGACAGCTAAGCATTCTGATAACATTCTCTGACTACTTAGAATTCAAAGCAATTCAAAACCACTGAAAGGTTTAAAAATGAATATAAAAGGCAAGTTTATGCTAAATATCAGAATGTTTTAAAGCTTCATAATGATCATTGTGCCGCAATGGCAACAAATGGGAAGCTGAAAAAAATAATTTTACTCAACTTATTCTAATTTAAGATAACTACATTTGTACATTTTATATATGTTCTGTATTTTACTGTATTGACTCAAACATATTGCTTATTTATCACCTGATGTATGAAAAACACAGAATTCTAATGAATTTATTCTTATATTCACTAATATATAAAACACCAAACTTAAAAAAATAAAATAAAACTATTAGGCTGCACGCTGCATAATCTTTGTAATCTCAAAGATAATCTGAGAAAATTCATTAGACATGGTGACATTAGACATCATTGCAAATGATGATCTAGTAAACCAAGGAAAATGGAGGCAACAAAAAAAGCAGAGCAAATGTTCCTTTGATCAACTTAATTCATTACAATGTTACTCAAACAGAATTTGTATTTAAAACTGTGATGAAAGATAATGCTAGACTTGATTCTGACTGTGTTGTGTTTTCATGGAGAGTATCATAGAAAGAGTCTAGTACATCAAAACAAAAATAAAGCCCAGATAAAGCATGTGTGTGCATTACCATCAAAGACAATTTATAATCATCAATTTCCCTTGACAAATGCATATTTCAGGTAACACTATACACAATATATTGGATAAGAGAATAATCATGAACCAGCATTTTTTATTTTCTTCTCCAAACATAATATCATTCTAATAGTAAACAAAAGCAAGTCAGTAATTCCCAGTAACAACAAGGAGATTTTTCATTTTTTCCATTCTCCCATTTCCTTCTATCCCTGATGCTACAAAATTTGCAATGAACTTTTTCAAGACATGTTATACACTTGGGCTTAACAAATTTCTATGTCAAAATGATCGACATTTAATCCATTTTCCAAGGAGATTTTTGAAGTACCCCCATAAATCTGCATATATGTGTGTATATACATGTCTGTGTATATATATGTGTGTGTATGTACACGTTTGTATAACTTGCCACAATTCATGATTCTTTTCCATTACTCTTCAGAGAGTAATGTTTTCTACTAATTGATTCATTATAATAGTTACTATAGCATGAATATATTAAAGATCTATCATATTGAGGTGACCATGGGTGAAGGAGGAGCACCATATAAATACCAATATCTGTTAGTCAATTATAATTTTAATATACCCATATTCACAAAAGCACTTTTTAAAAATAAAAGCCATAACAGGAAAAAACAACAAATTATTCTACAAATTCGTAAAACTAAAAGCAGAAACATTAAGGGAGATGTTATAATCCACCCAAAGAACTCAACACATTTGAATATTAGAATGCAAACCTGAGATTAATGGAATGCCACAACAACAAATGCATGAATTAGGAAAATCAATGCACAACACGGATAAAAACTTTTCTTTTGTGAAGGAAAAACAAAAGAAATGAAATTGAAATATAAGAAATGAAAATTTAGTATGGCAAAAAAGCAATATAGTGGGAAACTTTAAGAACAGACATGGTGAGTCAAAAGAAATTATCTCCATGCTAGAAAAAAAATCTGAACAAATTTCAGACAAAAAAAAAAGAATGGATGAGGAGGAGAAAATAAAGGAGACAGAGATGTAATGATTTAAGGATCAACTCAACAGGGGGTTCCAGCTGTAGCAAAATGCAGATACTCAATGAGCAAACACCTGACTAGTCAAAAATGCTAATGAAGTTAAAGAGACACATAGACTCTAATACAAGAAATGGAGGACTTCAGAACTCCACTGTCATCAGAAAAATTGATAGAGAAACAATGACAATATTTATCATGAATCAAATGGACCTAATTGATATGTACAGAACACTTCATCCCCTAACAACAGTGTACAACTTTTTCTATCACTGCATGAAATTTTGTCAGCAAAAGTCTCAACAGTTTAAAAATAAGATAAAAATTTTAACATGTAGCTTTTCTGATCACACTGGAATGAAAACATGCAAACCCTAGACCAATAAACAAGTCAGAGGTTGAATCAATGAAAAACATCTTCCCAAACTTAAGAAAAGCCCAGGATCAGATGGCCACAATGGTGACTTCAAACAAATGTTTCAAGACAAACTAATCACAATTCTTAAACTATCAGAAACAATAGAAAGGGAGCGTATTCTCACAAACTCCTTATCTGAAGTCAACATCAATTTAATTGTTTTTTCAAGATTTATTTAATTTTACTAAAGGGCACTCCCCAAAAAGTCACAATTGTCAAAGCTGATCTGATCAAAAGATGGGAACCAAAAGTTTCTTACAAGTCTCCCATATGAGCACTGAAGTCCATGGATTGAGTCATAATCCACTACTATATGTTGAAGTCATACAAACAGGAAATTAGTAAAATTATCAATCTTTAGAGATGATGTATTTTGTATATAGGAAAACCAAAAGACTCCACAAAAAGAATATTGGAACTCATAACAGAGTTTTAAATTGCAAGATTTAAATTAACAAAAATAAATAGCATTTCTATGCACAAAAATTTGCATGGCTGAAAATGAATTTGTAAGATCAGTCATGTTCATAATAGCTACAAAAAGAAAGCAACAAATAAACATAACAATGACACAAAACCTACAAAAATGTAACCAAGGTGGTGATGTATTTCTATAATGAAAATTACAAAATGGAAAAATCTTCAATGGCTGTGGATTGGTGGAATTATTTACACCATAATTTCCATATTTCCAAAAGCAATTTAGAGACTCATTGTGCTACCCTTCAGAATACCTTAAGCATTGGTCCAGCATTACAAAAAAATCATAAAAGAATACAAGAAACCCCAAACAGCTAATGTAAACTTCATCAATAACAACAGAATAACCACAGTACCACATTTCAGGACACACTACAGGGCAGTAACAATCAAAACAGTCTATAATTGGTACTTAAATGCTGACAAACAGGAACAGAATAGAAACCCCATATAAATCTTTCCATTTCAACAATCTAGTATTTGAAGAATGTGCTAACAGCAGTCATTTCAAAAGGGTAGTCTATTCAACAAGCTGTGCTGAGAAAACTAGATAGCTACATATATACAGATATACAGAAAGGAGGAGACAAAAAGGAAGATCTTTCATTCTCTAATTCACTCTCGAAGTGATTGCAATGCCAGAGCTGAACCAATTCAAAACCAGGAACCAGGAGCCTCTTCTGGGTTTCCCACGCACGTGCAGTGACCCAAGGCTTTGGGCTGTCCTAGACTGCCTTCTCAGGCCACAAGCAGGGACCTGGATGGGGAAGCAGGACTATCAGAATTAGAACCAGCGCCCTTATGGGATCCCAGTGCAATCAAGGAGAGGACTTTTCTAATTCATATGTTTCTGATGTAATCAACAGTAACTTTACAAGTTTAATAAGTGTGATTATTAACAACAAGATATACAAGATATGTGGTTATGGGGCCAGAAAGGTGATATCATAGCCCTACTTAACAATGCTGACTTTGAAGATGGAACAATCCAGTCACCATTAACATAGTTCAAAAATACAAGGAGAATAATTCTTCAAGAGAGCATATAAAAGAAAGTGAAACAATAAACAACTCAAACTTAGTTCACTAAGATATATTACACACTTCTGATTTCCCAAAATGGAATAAAATAAAGTGCTACTTTGTCACTATTTGTGTGTTAATGTGCAACAAGAAATATGGAACCAACACGCAGGAACAGGTGGCAGATTAATAAAGGAAACAGAAGGAAAGTGGCAGAGCAAGATGGGGGTGAGTGAAAGAGAGGGAGAGTAAGAGGGAAATAATATTTTCTAATTTAATTTTTAAAAAAATGATGACTACATGTTAGGAGAATCTTCACTCTATATGTCTTTACAGACATATTGATAGATACGATGAAGATTTAAATAAACCATTTTAGTAAACTGATAACATTCCATATTATTGGTGGGCTTCATCATTCACTCACTTAATGGCCTTAAGAAAAAAAAGCCCCTAAAATTTCTCTTTCCTTATTTATATATAATTCACATATACACCTATAAACATTTTTATAGGTATATATTTTTATATGTTTATAGGCAAATGCACGCTATTACAATGATTGTGTTTCCGATACAGTTGATGGACAGTTGTAATCCTTAACATTTGAAATAGGAAACTTGGGCCCAGCATGATAGCATAGTGGTTAAAGTCCTTGCCTTGCACGCACTGGGATCCCATATGGGTTCCGGTTCTAATCCCAGTGGCCCTGCTTCCCATCCAGCTCCCTGTTTGTGGCCTGGTAAAGCAGTCGAGGATGGCTCAGAGCCTTGGGACACTGCACCCCTGTGGGAGACCCGGAAGAGATCCTGGCTCCTGTCTTTGGATTGGCTCAGCTCCAGCCATTACGGCCATTTGGGGAGTGAACCATCGGATGGAAGGTCTTTCTCTCTGTCTCTCCTCCTCTCTGCATAGTCACCTTCCCAATAAAAATAAATAAATCTTACAAAAAAAAAAAAATTAGGAACCTAGAATACCGTCCAGTAACAAATTTGAACTAAACAGTCTTTTGTCTGTTTTATCACATGGTACTTCCATTATCTCTTCCTCAGAATTTTGTACTTGCAATAATAAAAGTAATTTTTATTTGGAGATAATTATAGGGAAATTCATTTTGGAAAAAGGAACATATGTTTCCAACTATGTCTTCAAACCTATATAGGATTCACTTAATGAGAAGATACATCTATGTGGGAAAAACACATGTGTATCCCCATGCACTTTCTTTAGTAGTTACAAAAAATGAAAAACAAGAAAATTAACCTCAGATTTTGAAAAGCAAATTTTAATGCAAGGATAATTTTAAAAAGATCTGGTAGAGTTATGGACCAAAGAGGATTATAGCAAAAGTTTCAAATATTAATAGAAGAGAATAATTAGCTCCAAAAATCAGAGCAAAGGAAATAGAAAACAGTACCAACTCTTCGTAAAATTGGAATACTGAGGATTAATATGAATCCAGACAATTTTAACTGGAGTCACCACTCTGAGACTCTTGGCACTGAAAATGATGCACTCTCTGAAATCACCATTTCCTCCCAATATTGCTCAAAGTTTGAATCCATCAAGGTCATTTTTCTGGTACCCAGAGTAAAGCTCTGTACTTGGTGTACCAATTGACAACAAATATGGGAAAATAAATTCAGAGAAACTCGCATCTTATTCTCCGCATGCAGATAACAACGGCACAAAAACCTTGAGTGGAGTTTTTTTGTTCGTTTGCTTGTGGTTTTTTGTTTGTTTGTTTTCTGTCACAAACCCTGCGCTAAATTTTATGCTGCTTTGTATCCCTACCCACTCCATGTTGTTTGTATTTTGCCATTTACCAAATATGTCCTCCTCCCCACATCCATGACAGCAGGTATTTTTATTTGAATTCTGAATGTAGGCCAATCTCACTGGAATTAGGCGGAACCTCAATGTAGTTTTCTTTTGTATTTCCCTGTTGCCTAGGGAAATTGAGCATTTTTTAATATGTCTATTAAACATTGGTGTTTCTTTTGAAAAATGTGCATTTCCTTCAACTATTTCTTCACTGGGTTCCTTGTTTTACTGTTTTTGTATTTCTGAAGTTCTTTGTAAACCCAGGATATTAGTCCCCTATTGGTTGTGTAGTGTGCAAAGATTTTCTCCCATTCTGTTGGTTGCTTCTTCACGTTGTACACAAGCTGTTTATTAGTGTGATGTAGTCCAAATAGTTTAATTTGGCTTTGGCTTCCTGTGCTTTTGGTGACTTCTCAAAAAAGATCTGCCCAATTCTTATATCTTGGAGAGTGCTTCCTACATTATTTTCTATTAGTTTGATGGTTTCTGGGTGCACATTTAAGTCCTTGACCTATTTAGAGCTGATTTTTGTATAAGGTGACATGTAGGGGTTTTACTTCTTACGTCTGCAGTCTGCTATCCACTTTTCCCATCAACATTTGTTGGAGAGACCAGCCTTTTCCCTGGATTATTTCCAGTTCTCTTGTCAATCCATCTGCTATGTACATGTGGGCTCCCTTCCGGGGTTTCCATTCTGTTCTGTTGATCATCTTCTTTGTTTTTGTACATTTACTAGAATGTTTTGATGACCTCTCCCCTGTAGTATGTACTGAGGTCTGGAATTGTAATTCCTCAAGCTTGATTTTATTCTTCAGGTTAACTTTGACTATATGTGGTATCTTATGTTCCCAGAATATTTTTTCTTATCTTCTTTTCTGTTTCTGAAAAGAATGTGGTGGGAGTTTTGACTGGGATCTCATTGACTCTGTATGCTACTTTTGATGATAAGGACATTTTGATGATGTTGATCTTGCCAATTCAGGAACATGGTAGATTTCTCCATTTTTTAATGTTTTCTTATATTTCTTTCTTTAAAATTTAATAATATGCATGATAGAGGTTTTCCACACCTTTCAGGGCTGACAAAAGGCAAGATCATCCCACATAACTTGGGTTCCACTATGAACTCTCATGAAACTTTCACACAGGTGAGGATATGCAGCCTACATCTAGCAAAGAGTTCTGGATATTCAACAAAGGAGATATGTTCCACTAAGGTACAGGAGACAGTTCAAAGAAAACAACCATCACAAGAGAAAAATAAAAACAACTGTTTCAAAGAATGACTAAAAATAAATGGAAATGCCTAAGAAAAATGAACACTATGACTCCCAATGCAGTACAACATAATTATTTTATTTTTTAATTTTTAATACAATTTAATTGGTGGTGGGTTCTCCCCTCCCCTGCTCCAAAATCCCCTTCCCTTCCCTCTGTTCTCCCCTCTAGGTTCATAATGTGTATCCATCGTGAATTTTCCCAAGTCCATAACGCTTCCACTGGAGTGGCTCCCAGCCAGTAAAGTAACTTTTCATTGCAGGTTAATTCTTGTATGCTGGAGCCCTATTGTAGGTACCATGAGGATTAGGCCTTCGTTGTTTATGGACCATACCAATAAAAGTTATATGTAGACACTGACTGTCTCACGTGGTTATAAACAACCCACCTCTGTGAATGGTTAATTAATTAATTATATCACAAGTTCTTGTTACACTAGGTACAAGTATGAGTTATCATTGATTAACATAGAGTAAAAGTCACATGATATCTCTAGATTTGACATATTACATTATATTATATTAGAGCAAACATATGAAGTCTGACCTTTTAGAATTGGCTCATTTCTCTTAGCATCATGGAATCTAGTTTGGCCCATTTGGCCGAAAAATAATGCATTTCACTTTTTTTAAATCCCTGAGTAATATTCCATAGTGTAGATGAACCACAGTTTCTTTATTTAGTTCTCTGTTGATGGGCATTTAGGTTGCTTCCAAGCTCTTACAACAGTCAATTGTGCTGCAATAAACACTGGGGTGCAAGTTGCTTTGTCGGATAACACCTCTTTCAGATATATTCCTAAAACTAGTATTGCTGGGTCATATGGTAGTTGAATTTTTCATTGCCTAAGTGTACTCCATACTAACTTCTACAGTGGCTGCACTAGCCTGCATTCCCACCAGCAGTGGAGTAGGGTTCGCTTTTCTCCACAAGCTCGCCAGCGGGTGTTGTTGGTATTTTTCTTTACATGGGTGATTCTTTCAGGCGTTACGTGGAACCTCAGTGTTGTTTTGATGTGAATTTCCCTTATTGCCAGAGAGTTTGAGCATTTTTTCATGTGTTTGTTAGCAATTTGAATTTGCTCCTTTATAAAGTGTCTGCCCATTCCTTGACTGTCTTGTTTGTTTTGATGTTATTGTTGTTCTGGAGCTCTATATATATTCTGGAAATTAGCCCTTAGTCTTTTGTGTAGTATGCAAAGATCTTCTCCCATTATGTTGATTTTTTATTTATGTTGTTGTTTGTTTCCTTTGCTATGCAAAAACTTCTTAGCTTAACGTAGCACCCTTTGTTTATTTTGGTCTTGACTTCTTTTGCTTTTGGTGTTTTGTTCTATAAGCTTTTTCCCATTCCAATGTCTTGCAGAGTATGTACAATTTTTTCTTCCAAAAGTTTGATGGTCTCTGGCTGTAGGTTTAGATCTCTAATCCATTTAGAATTTATCTTTGTGTATGGTGAAAAGTGATGGTCCTGCTTCTTATTTCTACATGCTATTAACTGTTGTCCCGAGAGCATTCATTGAGGAGACCTTCCTTTTTCCCAGACTGTTTTGTTTTCTTCTCAAAGATTAGGTAGTTGTGCATGTGTGGGTTCCCTTTTGGATTTTCTATTCTACTCCACTGATCTACCTTCCTGTGTTTGTACCGGTACCAGGCTGTTTTGATCAACAATGCCCTATAATATGACTGGACGTCTGGGATTGTGATCCCTCCTGCTAGGATTTTATTCTTCAGGATAGTTCTAGCTATTCGTGGATTTTTGGTTTCCAGGTAAACTTTTGCATCATTTTTTTCCAGCTCTGTGAAGTATGTTCTTAGTATTTTAATTGGAATCTCATTTAATGTAGATATTGCTTTTGGTAGTATGACCATTTTGATGATGTTTACTTTGCCCATCCAGGAACAAGGTGTTTTTCTCCATTTTTTGAAGTCTTTTTCTATTTCTTGTTTTAATGTTTTGCAGTTTTCCTCGTACAGGTCTTCCACATACTTTGTTAGGTTTATTCCCAGGTATTTCAAATTCTGATCTGTTATTTTGAAGGGCACCATGCTAGTTAGTTCTTCTTCAGCCTTGGGGTTGTTTGTGTACACTATGTCTGTTGACTTCTTTTAATTTATCTTATACCCTGCCACTTCACTGAACTCTCGTATTAGTTTCAGCAGTCTCTTATGGACTTTCCTTGTTCTCCTACGTATAGGATCATGTCATCTGCAAACAGATAATTTGACTTCCTTCTTTCCCATTTGAATTCTTTTGATTCCTTTTTCTTGTCTAATAGCAGTTGCAAGTACTTCCACTACTATATTAAATAGCAGTGGTGATATTGGTCAGCATTGTCTGGTTCCAGATCTTACTGGAAAGGCTTCCAGTCTTCCTCCATTCAATATGATGTTGGCCTTGGGTTTTTCAGATATTGCTTTAATTATGCTATTGATTGTTCCTTCTATGACTACTTTATTTAGTGTTTTTAACATGAAGTTTTGTTGGATTTTGCAAAAGCTTTTTCTGCATCTATTGAGACTATCATATGATTGTTGTTCTCGAGTTTTTTGATATGGTGCATCATGTTTATACCTTTATATATGTTGAACCATCCCTGCATGCCCGGGATGAAACCCACTTGGTTCAGATGAATGATGTGTCTGATGTGTTTTTGTATTCTGTTGGCTAGTATTTTGTTGAGGATTTTATAATCAATGCTCATTAGCGATATTGGTCTGTAGTTTTCTTTCTTGGTCAGATCTCTATCTGGTTTTGGTAGTAACATAATGCTGGCTTCATAGAATAAGTTTGGAAAAATTGCTTTCCCTTCTATTTATTTGAAGAGATTATGAAGGATTAGGGTCAGTTTTGCTTGGAATGCTTTGTAGAATTCTGTGGTGAAACCAACTGAGCCTGGCCTTTTCTTTGTTGGTAAAGTTTTGATTACCGCTTCAATTTCTGCCTCTGTTATAGGTTTGTTTAGGCTTTCCATTGTTTCTTAGCTAAATTTTGGTAGTTAATGGGAGTCCAGGAACCTCTGCATTTCTTGAAGATCTAATTTTTTGGCATTTAGTCATTTGTAGTAACTTCTAATTATTCTTTGTATGTATGTGGTGTCCGTTGCGATGTTCCCTTTTAATCATTGATGCTATTAATTCTCGTTTTCTTCTGCTTTTGTTTTGTCAGTTGGGCCAGTGGGGTGTCTATTTTATATTTTCATAAAACCCACTTTTTGATTCATTGATTCTGTGTATTTATTTATTTTTTTTGGTCTCTATTTGGTTAATTTCATCACTTATTTTGATAATTTCAAGTATTGTGTTGTTTTGAGGATTGTTTTGTTTTTGATTTTTTAAAGCCTTCAGGCATATACTGAGCTCATATGTATGTTGTCACTCCTGTTTCCTGAAATGGGCTTCAAGTGCAATAAATTTTCCTCTTAAAACTGCTGTGGCAGTATCCCATAGATTTTAGTATGTTGTGCTTGAGTCTTCGTATTTTTAAGACATTTTTTATTTCTTCTTTAATTTCTTCTCCAACGCATTGCTTGTTTAGGTGCATGTTGTTCATCTTCCAAGTGTTTACATATTTTCAGCGGTGTTTTGATGATTTCCAATTTTATTCCATGATGGTCTGAAAAGATGCATAGTATGAAATCTATTTTCTTGAATTCAGTAAGACTTGTTTTGTGCCATATCATGTGGTCAATCCTGGACAAGGTACCATGCACAGCTGAAAAAAAAAAAAAAAAACTGTTTTTTCTGTATCCTTGGGATGGAAAGTTCTATATATATCAACCAGGTCATTTTTTCTATTGTCTGTGAGTTCTGTTGTTTCTTGGTTGAGATTCTGGTTTGTTCATCTATCCAGGGGTATTAATGGTGTGTTGTGGTACACTACAATGATTGTGTTGGCATCAATGTTTCCTCTTAAGTCAGGTAATAATTGCTTCATATACCTGGATATTTTCATGCTTGGCATGTAAACATTTATTATCATTATTTCTACTTGGTGGATGGCTCCCTTTATTAATATGAAGTGTCTGTTTTTGTCTGTCTTGCTATCTCTTACAGTGAAGTTTGTTATCTGAGAATAGAACGACTTCAGCTGCTATTTTTTCTTTTCCATTCACATAAAATGCTTTTCCATCCTCTCTTTTTCAGTTTTTTTTCATGGCTTTGCTGATCAGGTTTGTCTCCTTTAGGCAGCAGATAGTCGGGTCTTGCTTTTTGATCCATTCTGCTAATCTATATCTTTTTTTTTTCTAATTTATTTATTTTTATTACAAAGTCAGATATACAGAGAGGAGAAGAGACAGAGAGGAAGAACTTCCCCATGTGAGCACAACAGTCAGTGTGGTGCAGATCCAGAGCCAGGAGCCAGGAACTTCCTCCAGGTCTCCCACATGGGTGCAGGATCCCAAAGCATTGGGCCATCCTCAACTGTCTTCTCAGGCCAAAAGCAGGAGCCAGATGGGAAGTGGGGCTGCCGGAATTAGAACCAGCACCCATATGGGATCCTAGTGCATTCAGGGCAAGGACTTTAGCCACTAGGCCACTCCAACGGGCCCTAATCTATATCTTTTGCTTGAGAATTTCAGGCCATTTGTGTTCAGATTTAGTATTGACAGGTTGTGATTTAGTCCTACAATGACTGTGTGTGTGTGTGTGTGTGTGTGTGTGTGTGTGTGTATGTGTGTGTGTGTGTGTGTGTTTGTAAGTGTTGGTGTCTGTCTAGCATTTCGTTTTATGTGTTTTAGTGTGCAGATCTTCCCCTTTGCCATCTTTGATTCTGCTCCATTTCTTTTCTTTCTGACATCAGTGTATTTCTGAGGATCATTTCTAGGGCTGGTTTGGTGTGGGTAAATTCTTCCAGCTTCTCTTGAAACTATCTAACATCACTTTCAAATAGCAATGAAAGCTTTGCTGGGTACAGTTTTCTTGGTTAACAGTTATGTTGCTTTAAGGTCTGAAAAATGTTACCCCATTACTGTCTCACTTGCAAGGTCTCTTCTGAGAAGTCAGAGATGATTCTGATTGGTTTTCCTCTAAACGTTCTTGTGCCTTGTTTTCTTGCTTGTTTCAATATTCTTTCTTTGCATTTGTTTGAGGGGAGTTTGATTACAATGTGTCTGGGTAAGGGTCTTTTGAGGTCAAATCTGCTCAGTGTTCTTTTTCCTTGTTGGATTTTGCTTGCTTTTATGTCCCCCAAGTTTGGGAAGTTCTCCTCTACAATTTCCTTTAACACCTCTTGTAATCTGGTTTCTCTTTCCTCACCTTCTGGAATTCCTATAATTCTGATACTTGACTTTTTGATTGTGTCATTTATTTCTTTTACAGAATTCTTAGCTCAGATCAGACTTTCTTCCAGATATTTCATTTGCTGTGTATTTTGGACTTGGATATCCTCTATATCTGAATTTTTTTCCTCTGCCATGTTCATTCTATTTAATTAAGCTTTTCCACTTTCTACTTTATGTAAAACATAGGTTTGCTTCTTTCAAAATCAAACATATTTTCTCAATAAACCCAATATTCTGAAATAACCAGCTTAGTTCTCTTTCTAAAAGGTTGATTCAAGAAATTTAAATATCACTCTGCATATGTGCACCTCATTTTGCAGTTCTTGGGATGGACTCTTACCTGGGCTGTGTTACCAATTCACCTTTTTCCTAACACACAACCAAGCAGGGAGCAAGGAATGGCAAAGCTGTTAGGGTCCTTGCTACTCTGTATACAAGTCCAATCTGAGTTATGAGCTCTTGGCTTAAATCTGATCCATATGTCATTACAGCAGGCAATTAGAGAATAATCAGTGAATCAGAGTTCATTCTGTCAAATTGGCATTCACTGTCAAATAACTAAATTAAAAAATCCTAAAACACAATTATACTTTAAAATGCATAAACATCAAAGAAGATGTGATATGCATGTGAAAAAGAATTCAATCTATTTTACTAGTGAGATGCAAATAATACCCTTATTATAATGGCTAGAGTTTCAATGACTATCATTACCAAATCCTGGTAAAGGGGAGGAGTAGCAGCACTCCTTTTGTTACACTTTGTTTTTACAGTCACTTTAGCAATATAACTATCAAAGGAACCTGTGATCATGCTGTTAGGATATATTGCCCAATTGACTTGACAACTCAGTTTCACAGCAATGAAGGATGTTTATAACAACTAAATTCATAACTGTCACAAAAAGAAAACAACAAAGTGGCTTTCAAAAGAAAATAACTAAAGAAAAGGTAGTATACACAGGAGTTATTAGTGAAGAAAAAGGAACAGAAATTCTATGTGTCACAAATACAAATTACTCCACACAAAAGGAAATAAATTAAAAAAAATAAAATATGTAACATACAATTCCAAACATTTATCATTTTGGAGCTCTTTGGAGAATACAGATTATAAACCAAAGCAATGGGAGATGTTTAACTAGAGAAACAACAAAGGATATTTTTGGGAAGTAAAACAAATCTGTGAAAAGCTATGACTCTGGAAACAAGAAACTGGTAAGATTCACTGAAAGATTCAAATTTCATTACAAATAGATGAACTCATTTATTTAAAATAAAAAAACACTAACTACATTTTCAATTGCAGAAACTCAGTGATTACCAAAATATATTCCGAGAAGCTTACATTTGAGTCACCATAATAGTTATATAGAGGCACACTATATTAATTTTTCTTACCTTGTTCATTGGTAATATTAAGCCATACTCATAATAACTAATTAGCATTATAGCTACTTTACAGTAGTAATTTTGTATTTTCATCCAACTAGATTTCTGATGATTTCTTGCATTTGAAGGGTTAAGATGAAAGTTCAAAGTGTCCTGTAGTGAGTTGTATTACTTGCCACTTCTCATATACTGGAAGTTATTGTCTTGGATAACAATAACTTGGATCATTCTCCTTTTATTAGCTTTAATGATTCAATAAAGGCAAGCCCAAGCTTGAACTCTGTCTTGTGTTTTACCAACATGTATATATTACAGTTCTTTCTAAAGAAAATGTGAAGAACCATGCATGTATATATGTAAGATTAGATAAGTTAGAATTTCACAACAGTCATGGAATATTATTTCATTTATTACATCATCATAATATGCATCAATATTTTTTATAAAACAGCCATACATTCTTAATCAGCAGTCTCTGTCAAAATGCAAATAAATGTACTCTATATACTGTTATTAAATCCCTAAATCATCTCCTGTTTCAATTAGCTACTAATAGTCTTTGCTTGAAACAGTTCAGGAAATTAAAACCACTCACTTAAAAGATATAAAAATTACATTTGATTTATGACTTAAACATTAAACAGTTTCAAAGGAAGTCTAAGATACAGGCATTGTAGCAAAATCAGGTAAGTTGCTATTTTCAAAGCCTGAATACCATATCTGAGAACTGATTTGAATCCTGGCTACTACACTCAGAATCTAGTTTCTGCAGATGCATCTGTAAAAGAGTAGAATAATGACTCAAGTATTTGGGTCCCTGTCAATCAATAAGGAGACACAAATGGAATCTGAGGGTTCTTGGTTTCCACACTCACCCATCTGGAACTTGCTGTTGCAGGTATTTAACTAAGTGAAATAGTGGATATAACTCTCTGTCCCCCTCTCCCTCTCCTCTTTCTTCCTTCTAAAGCGAATAAATCCTTAAAAAAAAATGTATCACAAAATTTTAGTTTAAAAAGTCAATTTTTCATTGCCCTGAAATGGTTGCTGAGTAAAGGATCAAAACATATTCTAGACAAGAATGGAAAAATAACTTGAAGTCCTGATATTTGAAAATACGTACGCATATTTCTATACATTGGCTTAGTAATAGAATTCTCTCCAGTTTTATCTTTATTTAACAAAATCTTTTTAGAACAGATGAATAAATTTATACTTATGGAATGCTAAGTTATTTTATAAAAACCTTATTATTTCAAATATTACATAAAATTTCTGGTAATAAAGGAGAACACATGTTTTAGAAATAATTCTTTCTTTCTTTAAATATCTTGAGTCATTTAACTCTCTGAAATTGAGTTCTCGAAAAACTGAAGATATCAAAAGTATAAAGATTCTATGATAACATAATTGATAATTTCTTAGGAACATAATTTTGTACTATTGATACAATTAGTACTACAGAATATGCACCTATGTTTCCCTGCTGACTTGATTTATGTCTTCAATATAAAGTTTACTAATTTTGTCAACCTTTGCTCTTGGTGAAGGAAATCATACATATAAGCAAATCACTTTTCCTTAAAATACTAGATCGTGATGTCAGTTAAACAAAATTCTGCTAATGCTTGACAGTGCATAAAATGATATGAGATGTTATTTAATATTACTAATGCAACACATCTCAATTTTATAAAAGTGGTAAAAAATGTATGCCTTTACTTATTCTAGAAAGAGGTTAAGTGGATTTTAAGCCAATGTTATGAGGAAAATACCATTTTCAATTGTGAACTTAAACAAAAAGAAAAGGATAAATTCTAGATATTGCTAAAATTACATAAATGTATAATATATAAAATTACTACGTATATGCTATATATAAATCTACAAGATAGATTTTCAAGGACTAACTCCAACTCTTTTTAAACTCTTCAAAATAATTATAAGGGAGGGAATGTTTCAAAGTGTATTCTGTGAATCCAGTATCATCTAAATCCTCAGATGAGATGGAGAACAAAGACCACTATTTTTAATGAGCCCCAATACAAAAGTGCTAAAAAAAAATACCAGGTAATTGGGATTATATAAGGAAAACTGGTGGATGACAGAGGAAACAGGAAGAGAGAAGGGAAACCCCTGGATCTATGGAACAGCATTGCACAAAATTTAATTAATTAATTAATTAATTAATTAAAATAAATAATTAAAGTTATAAAATTTAAAAAAAAAACTCTCTGATTTAGGGAAAAAACTGGCTAATCAACTACACAACACATTAAAAAAATGAGCCACCCAACCCAAATGGGCTTTATGCCTTGTATACAGAGACATTTCAACATATGCAAATTAATAAATTCCCTGAATCACATTATCAAGCTGATGAAATCAAACCATGATTATCTGACAGATGCAGAGAAAGTATTTCATAAAATGCAGCATCCTTTCATGTATAGAAGAAACATTCCTCAGCATAACTAAAGCAGTAAATGAAAACCCCATAGCCAGCAT
The DNA here is from genome assembly GCF_017591425.1 of Ochotona curzoniae. Taxonomy (NCBI): domain Eukaryota; kingdom Metazoa; phylum Chordata; class Mammalia; order Lagomorpha; family Ochotonidae; genus Ochotona; species Ochotona curzoniae. The sequence goes on from NW_024466502.1 coordinate 16,904,833, forward strand.
CATATTGAATGGTAAGAAGTTGAGATATTTCCACTGAAAACCAGGACCAGACAAAGGGTTCCAGAATCCACATTGCTGTTTAACAAATCCTGGAGGATTTAGTCAGGGCCATTAAGGAAAGTAAAAGCAAGCAGACATACAAAATAGAAAAGAGGAAGTTTAACCTGTAACTGGCAAAATGCATGTTTCTCTATTTACAGAAACCAAAAGAATCTACTAACAGATGATCAGAACACATAGAGCAACAAGTTTGAAAATGTAAAACAAACATGCAAAAATCAATAGCCTTCATATACACAAACAACTCCATGACTGAAAAAGAACTTCTAAGATTGGATCCATCCACAATAGTTGACAGATTAAAAACCTATTAATAAGCCTAACCAACAGTAAGATGGATCTTAAAGATGAAAATCACAAACACCATAAGGAAAACATAAAAGACATTAAGAAGTGGTAAAGTCTGACATACTCAAGGAGAGGAGAAATAATATCAACAAAATATTCATATTAACAAAAGCAATTTACAATTTAATATGATCCAAAACAAAATACTTTTAGCATTTTTCTCAGCTCTAGAAAACAGAAGCTGGGCCCAGAACAGTAAATCTTCACTTTGTATTTGCTGGGATCTTAGTGCGCACCGTTTCTTGTCCTGGCTGTTCCACTTCCCATCCAGCTCCTTGTTTGTGGCCTGGGAAAGTAGTAGGGGATGGTGAAAGCCCTTGGGTCCACCTCCAGCCATTGGGCCACTTGGGGATTGAACCAGCAGATGGAAGACCTTTCTTTCAATATCTCGTTCTCTCTGTATATCTGCCTTTCCAATAAATATAAAATAAAATGAAACAAATCTTTAAAAAGAAGAAACTGCAATTCATATAGAAACACAGAAGAGCCTAAACAATTAAAGCAATCTTAATAAAGAAAAATTGGAGGCATCACACATCAAATTTCAAGACACACCACGTGGAATTTTCGAGCAAGATAGTCTTGTACTAGCAACAAAAATGAACATGAAGATAAATGGAACAGAACATTAATACCAGAAATGAAGCTGAATATCCACAGCTCAGTAATATTTTATGAGTGAACCAAAATCAATCCACAGAGAAAGGAGAGTCTCTTCAATAAGTGGTACTAGGAAAATTGGATATATGTGCCAGAAGTATGAAATAAGACTTCTACCTTACACCAGATACCAGAGGACTGCTATAGGAAAACACCAGGGATACTTTGCAAGACATCACCAATGGTAAAGGAAATCTTTTTCATAAACAACAAAACAGATGCAAGTGGAAATCATTATCCTTAGTAAAAATACCAGTCTGAACAAACATTTTAATTATTCACTAAAGAGTATGATTTTTTTTTTTTAAGATTTATTTTTTATTATTTTTTATTGGAAAGGCGGATATACAGAGAGGAGAGACAGAGAGGAAGATCTTCCATCCGATGATTCACTCCCCAAGTGAGCCGCAACGGGCCGATACTATGCCGATCCGAAGCCAGGAGCCTTTTCCGGGTCTCCCACGCGGGTGCAGGGTCCCAAAGCCTTGGGCCGTCCTCAACTGCTTTCCCAGGCCACAGGCAGGGAGCTGGAAGGGAAGCGGGGCTGCCGGGATTAGAACCGGCGCCCATATGGGATCCCGGGCGTGCAAGGCGAGGACTTAACCACTTGCGCCACCGCGCCGGGCCCAAGAGTATGATTTTAAAGTCACAAGTAATTACTTCAATATACAAGTATCACATAAAGCATCTAAAGTCATGCAAATTCATGATAAAATTTTTTGATTATTCCTACAATATATGAATTACAAAATTTGTAAACTTCTGTTCATGATATTTTGAAAATGTGTAAAACATGATTGAGTGTGAGGATTCGAATTCCTGAACCAGTTCAAAAACTATCAGTTAACAAATATTAAAACTAAAATGTTTCCTATGGAAAAACTATGCATAGCAAAAATTAAATATTGTGCATATTGTGTGGATTTTGCCAATAAAATGTTTGCTGTTTAATAAATTCAAATAATACTACATCCTGGAAAATTAAGTAAACATAATTTAAGTTTTTATAGTTTAAGAAAAATGAATGCTAAGTACTGTTATAGATATTTAAGTGTAATATTGTACTTTTGCTAATTTCCAATTTTTTCAATATTTTTTTTCAAATCAGTTGTTATTTCCTTACTATAACTTTACTTAATAGATTACTAGTACTAAATTTGTACAAAACCTTCTTTTCCTAATTGTATATATTTGAGTAGGCCCGCAGAGTTGATCAAATGCATTAATCCCCTTCCATATTTTCAGAAACTGGGATTTGACAAGATGAAAAATTCCACACATAATTGCATTGAAATTTTGAAGCAGAAGACAGGTGAGCACATTTAAAGGGTGGTTTTCCTTGATAAAATTCTTTTATATATGAATAAAACTATTACTTTTGCCATAACGGGAAACATGCAGGAAAATTGTTCTTTGAAATAAAGATAAAGATGATTGTTCAAATATATGTTGGCTCATCTTTCTTTTAACAAGAATAGTGTTGCTAAGATAATAGTGCTCACTACATGTTGGATGATGTTAAATATCTTAGATGAAATGCCTGTTGATATTTCCTTATAAAGTAACTCTTATTTTTACTGATTTTTCAAAATGAGAAAACTAAAGTTACTGACATAAGCCAACTTTCTCAGGATTAGGAAATTGATTATTAACAAGTTGCAATGTTCTTAATACAGTGAAAAATTCAACCATTTTACCTGGAGCTTCATATTCAGTTTGAGAGGTCTTGAATCACTGGTAAAAGCAAAATGTCTGAAAGTCCAGTTACAACTGAAATCAGGACAGAGTAATGTTTTGCACTACCGCATGTCGATGCAAGTAGCTTGATTAACTACTGCATACACTAAATGTGCAAATTAAATGAGAATGTAATAGAAACCACAGATATGTGATGTATTTTAGTAATATTAACTTTAATTTCCTCAACTACCTGCAGTTTGTTTTGTTCTTGTTTTTGTTTGGGTTTGGTTTTTTTTTTTTTTTTTTTTTTTTTTTTTTGCTCTATAGTTAAGAAAAGACTGTAATTAGTTATTCAAGTAGTATTGTCCCACACAATAGCCCTCACTCCACAGTGTGGGTGTCAATTTATAAAATTTGTAGTTTGCCAGTACATTTGTTCCAACTGAAGGATAGAGAATTAATGAGACTGGTTCCATATACATAATGTCCATTCCATACACAGGATTTCTACTTCTCAATTTATTCACTAACCCATGAATCTCCACTTTGATTGATGGAATACAGTAACATAATTAATGTTCATAGCATCCTTACTCACATAATAAACAAAACGTTTTTCTCCTTGAACAGATGTTTATGTTTTGCTTTAGAAAATTTACAACAGTTCTCAGTAAAGATGCCCTAAGGTGTGATTTGGATATATAAGCACTTCAACAGTTCTGCATCATTCTTCTTCAGACCAACCATTCACGATTTGTCTCAATAAAAATATTCCAGAGTGGTAAATTAGTCAATTCTGGGGCATCTGCAACAAACTAAAATATTCAATGTGTCAGGCTGAGTCAGATTTATACCTTTACCTTTAGTAATATTTTGGCTTTTTAAAATAATCATTTTACTATGTTATCCAAATATTCACTGTTAGCAAAACTGTGATTAGTTTATGAATACCAATAATTATGTGATTTCAATTTCTTTTTTACCCTATTGACAATATATACAAATATTTAGTTCCTCTACCCCAGGAGATTGAGGATAGCAAAAAAGCCCCTATTAAGTTGATATTACCATTGAAATTATGGAGAGCATTTATGTAGCAGGATATCCTACTATGTATTTCATCTAAAGGGACCTGCAATTACAAAACTTACGAAACCTGACCCTTCCTCCAAGACTCATGCCAGCTGGTGGAATACACTAGGGAATATCATTTTTTCAGGATCATACAACTCAAATTTGCATTATAAAAATAAGTGATAGAATTAAGAAATCAATGTTTAGGTAAATAGCATTGAGCATTTTGCATTCTGTAACAGCTTTGGTATTTTATATGAGGATAATGGACTGAATCTGAAATGTTTCACAGCAGATGCTACGTATTAAAAAACAAAAAAAACACTTTGTATCAGAGCGCAGAATGAGTATGGCATATGATGGGAAGCATTTAAGAGAATGTGGTAATAATGTAGGTAAGAACTTTTGAGCTTTACAAAATTGCCAGTATGATAACATAACAGGACAGTGTTACAGGTCTTGAAGATGTTAGATACCATTTATCTGTCCTAATATTTCCACTTGAAGAAAATGCTAATTTATATACCGAAACTATTTTTTGATACTACAATTTACAAGCACTTGTCATTAAGGGAAAACATATACATAATATTTAAGGATATGTTTATCAATGGGGTAGGAGATTCAAATACCACAGAATTCCAATTTTAAAATGCTGTCATTTCACTCGTATATAGTTAAATTGTCATATTCTTACAGTAACAAATTAAACACTTCATTTTAATGCTTTCTAGTTTCATAGTAGTTTAAAACCTAACAGGTATATTCAGATTCAAAAAGTTTTCAACCTTTAATTCTCGATTTTACTGAAAAGCTTAAAATACACCGACATGTAAAGCATTGACTACATAAACCAATATTCTGGAAACCATCTTATACATGATCAGCATAAGATACAGAATTAAGCATCATTAACACCTTCGCAAATGATAAATGAGTATTATTTAAAAAACACTCATTGACGACTTCATATACAAGCCACATTTAAGCCTATGCATTATCAGGGTTGAAAGGAGCCAAGATTCAGTAGTGATCCAACAGGGAGATGTAAATTACCACAATTCCAAATGTTGGCCTCAAGGTAAATAGCCAAGTGGTCAAATGAACATGATTTAAAAAATTAGCAGCTTGGACACTATCCAGATCATTATTGGCCTCCGGCTTTCAAAACTAATAAGTAGAAGATAAAAACAAGTCATCCTAGGCAGCAGTTCAATTTTTAAAAGTAGGAGAACATGCCAAGGCAGAAACCCAATGCTATAAATGGATTCAGTATTGGGAGGAGTGCATCATGAAGTGCTGCAATGGGCATGACATGAGTTTTTGTTCATCCATCTGACTAATCAAATCACAGTCCTCATTAAGAATAAAGGTTATGCCAAGAATTGGATTTTTGTTTCCTGCTGTAATATGAGTCAACTTAGTCTTTCTGCACTCTGCATGTAAGGCTGTAGAACTTGATAAACGGGGCTCAATTGTACAAACAAATAGTACTTCCAAAAGATAGTACAGGAATAAACAAGGCAGTGACCGATGAAAAAAATATAAGTGGGTTTAACAATTCCTAGAAAAAAGTTCATGTAATAAGGAAATTAATATAATTATTATATGGATGTTGAATATCTCTCCTATAAAAAATATTCCACATACTCTTCTTCAAATTTAGCCCAATGCTTTCATTTTTCAGGGCCATGCATATACATGCTCTGAATATTGCACTGTTAATAAAACAAATCACTTTGTATCTTTCATTTTTCTCCTTTAACCCTTATATAAATCACAACAAAAATCTATTTTCCACAAGTATTAATTTATTTTAATACTGTTATCACAAGCTATCTACTACCTCAGCCTGGTAGCCAAGATAAAGTAAAGAACCTAAAGCATAATTCAAGTTTTCCACATGTGGCAAAGAAACAACTGAGTCATCACCAATTGCTTCTCATGGTGCTCAGTATCAACAAGATGAAGCTCAAAGCAGAATTTGACGCACAGGCATTCTCGTGTGATTGGGGGGGACTTACCCACTGTGCTATTGTTTTTACTATCTGGAGAAATTAATATCTAGACATATTTTTGATTAATTTTCTAACTATTCTCATCTTAATTTCACCTATAATTATATGATTGTTTCTAGGTTGCTTCTGATTAAAATGTCCAATTGAAAACTACTATAAATTGTCCTAATTTAAAAGCATTTTTAAATGTACAGATCTTATATTGATATAGTTTCACTTACCCCATCCTATTCTTCAAACCTTTGCCACACTTAATGGAACTATATTTAAATTACTCACAACAAAATGTTATTAATTTATTAGATAAAGCTCCTTCAAATGTATTAGGGTACAAGAATCAGTGGCTAATTAAGTAGACAGCATGTGGAACTGTGATTTTTAGGAGTGTATCACTTCTTAAAGGAATGCTCAACTTCTCTGGGAATATATGTCTTTGCATAATCCCTGTTCCTCAAAAATTATTTTATACATTCTCAATTCTTAAAATAGTTCAAAGGACATACAGAATCTATAAATGCTAATAATATTGAACCAGGCATCAACTAGGAACTAATTTTTCACAATCTAATATAACACTCCAACTCACTGAAGTCCAATGCAAATATACACACACACATGTATATCCACATATAAAACTGGTAATATTTATTGATCTTATTTGTTATTTGTGGCTTCTTAAATGAGACTATCATAATGGTCTTGTAGTTATAGTAACAAATCATTTTTCAAAAAGAATCCCTGATTTAACAGAATTGAAAGCAGTCCTTATTTTACATGTTTCCAAATAAGCATGAATGTCAACATGAGAGTTTATTGAAATAGCAGTTATCTCACCGAGCTATGGTCCAAATTAAAATTACCATGATACATCAATGATACACAATCTACCAACTTCACTGATTATCCTTCAATTTAGCCATCATGTCATAAATAATAGAAGCACAACTTGGTCATTAACTGGCTATAGCATATTTGTTAGATCACACATGGATAGCAAAGTATCTCTGAACATTTTATATATGTTCTGGCTCCTGTCTCCCAGTGACAAGTTCACTTGGCATTACAAAGATAATCTATACAGAGAAAGTCATTAAAGGTTAAAATGTAGAAATGGAAAAAAGTGATTCAGTAAGGTAGGGTGAAAAACACCACTCTGCTCATAAATATGTATTAAGAACATGGGGAATTTACTCATTAAAATGCTTAACAAGAATTTCTTCTGGAAGTCACAAAAAAAAGAAATTCACATCAAATGTGCTTGAGACCAGAAACATAAAACCAATAGTTAATCATAGGAATGTTAGCAATATTTCAGCTTTAGAGATCTTAGATATGTAACCATAAAAACAGTGATGGTGATTTGGAGCATAAGATAGAAAATATGATACACAAGAGAAAGTGACAAGCACACACACATACATACACCTATACACAAGCATGTCTTCTACAAGTAAGGATAACTTGACTCAAACTGTTTCCTATGTATATGTTTTTTATTTATTTTCCTTTCCTGGGTTGTAGTTAAAATTTACAAAAAATAGAATGAATAAAAGGTGCAAGAGCAGACAAATGTGTATGGTTCCATACCTTAGGGTTAAAGGTTACTGATCTTATCTATTCAATATGATATCGGTTATGGGCTCATAATATGTAGTCTTTATTGTGTTATATTCCTTCTACATCTAATTTGCTGAAGAATTTGTTTTTTCAAATGTATTACACCAAAAGTATTTCTGTACCATCACTGGTCATAAGGGTTTGCCTTCATTTTATTGATGGGTGGGATGTATCATTTCTTCGAATTTCTTATCTTAGGGCATTCCTGAATCCCTAAACTAATTCCTTCACAGTCAGAGTGAAAGTGCTCTTTAATGCATGATTGAATTGTTTCTGAGAGTATTCTGTTAACAATTTATACATCCACGCTCATCCAGGATATTAGTCTATGGTCCATGTTCTTGAATCCTTGTCTTGTTTTATATTCAGATAATGTCCTTTTTTACTGAATGAATTTCAAAAGGTCTCTCTCCTCTCAATTTCTTGGAATAGTTTGAACTAATCATTGCTATTAGTTCTTCCAAAAATAAGCTTCATATAATTCAGTGATAAAGTCATTACTCCTGGGAGGAGAGCCTATTACTGATGCAATCTCATCAAGTTATTAATCTGTTCAAGTTCTCTGTCTTCTTTATTCACTTTTGATGAATTGCATGTTTTCCCAACTAATATGTTTCTACTAGGTTTTCCAATTTGTTGGCATATACTTGTTTATAATAACTCACATGATTCTCCATATAGCAAGGATACTCATTGCACTATCTCCTTAGTAACCTCCAATTGATTGACATGATTCTTTTTTATTCTTGGTTCATCTAACGTTCACAAATTTCTCTTTCCAAATAACTAACTACATCAATCCTCTGCATTTAAAAACAAATATTTATTGCATTTTTATTACAAAGTCAGATATACAGAGAGAAGGAAAGGCAGAAAGGAAGAGCGGAAGATTCACTTTCCAAGTGACCACAACAGCCAGAGCTGTGCTGATCTGGAGTCAGGAGCCAGGAACTCTTCGGGGCTCCCAAGCCAGTACATGGTCCCAAGGCTTTTCCAGGCTTCTCAAGCAGGGAGCTGGATGGGAAGTGGGGTTTCCGGGATTAGAATAGGTACCCATATGGGATCCCAGCACACTCAAGGTGAGGACTTTAGTCAATAGGCCACTGTGCTTGGCCCAATCATTTGTATTAAGCTACCTTATTTCTCTAGTTCATATCTTCATATATATGTCAATTATGGCTGTTTTTTTTCAAGGTCACAGAGATTCATGATTTTATTTAGATATGAACAATTGTTGATGTAAGTGCTTATTGCTACAGACGTTCCTGTAAGTATTTGCTGTGCTTTACACTATAAGTGTGTTATTTTGTTTTCAGTAGTGTAAAAGGATTTTTAATTTTCCTTTGAATTTGATCAGTGACCCAATTATCCATTAGAAAAAATGAACTGTAATGTACATGTATTTGTACCATTTTTAAACTTTCCATTTCTTTTTTTAATTTCAGATTTGTTTATTGTAGCTTGAAAAGAATATGATAGTTTCATTTTACTGAATTTAATAAAACTTGCTTTGTAGGTTAACATATGATCTGTACTGTATAACAGTTCAAGAGTTGATAAGAAAATGTGCATTCTGCAGGTGTGTAATGAAATGTCTATATTGTCCATTATATTTATTTATTTGCCCTATAATATAAACTTTGTTATTTCTTTACTAATATTTTGTCTGTTTAGTTTGTCCAGTGATGTTATTTAGTTGTTAAATTCCATAAATATTACTATAATGTAATCTGTATCTCCGTAGAGATCAAATTGATTTAGTTTATTAAATTAGGAGCTCTCACAGAAACAATTGAGAAATTGGCATAAGGAAAAGATTTTTGGATAAAGTCTAAAAGCACAGGCAATAAAAGCAAAAAAAAAAAAAAAACCAAATAAGGTTATATCAAAGTAAAATGCTTCTTTTTTGGAAAGTAAACAAAAATTCACATAAAAAAACTATTGAAATTATGAGAAAATATTTGGAAACTATGAATTTGGTAAATAATTAATCTAGAATATATAAAGAACTTAAGAATTTCAACAGAGGGGAAAAAACCGGTGCAAAGAATAACAGGTCAATACAGATTATTTTACAAAAGAAGACAAAAAGCCAAGAACATGTAAAAAAATGCTCCATATTACTAGTTATTAAAAGAATACAAAAGAAAATCACAACACTATATTGTCTCTTGCCAACAAGATTTGTTATTTTCAAAAGCAAAAACAGTAACCATATAGCCAGGTTGTGGAGAAAACAAAAACAAGTTGGTCTGGTCATTACGGCAAAAGCACCCATCATCAAAGAACTAAAAATATATCTCCTGTACAATACAATTACCCTACAGTGAAAATACATCTAAATAAATTGAATCAGAGGTGAAAGAGATGCTTGCACTCTTATAATTATTGCAACACTAATCAAAATAGGAAATGCATGTAGTCAATCCAGATATATATCAATAAATGAAAAGAATATTGAGTTTATATATAAGATGGAGTATTGCTCAGTCACTAAAACAAATGAAATCTGATCTTTGCAACAAATTAGAACCATAGATCATTATATGCAATAAATGAGACAGCATAAATATATCTTTGGATTTCATTTTTATATTTTCAGAAACATTTCCACCATAGATTTATAAATATATACAGATTTGGCATATAACTAATAAATGATTTATTTCTTCATAGTTTGATACCAGTTACATAAAAATAATAACTGTTTTTCTCATTTTATGACTTCTGTCATGAATTCTGCATAATATGTTCATCTCTGCCTCAAAAACTGCAAATAAACATATATTCTATATCTAACAATATTGCAAAATGCTGATTCTAAAATTAATTTGTAATCACATATATTCTTTATATTTCTATGTAAAATTTAAAATTTAGAAATTTTTGCACATTTTCCATAGTAAAGTTATTCTGACAATATGACATGAAAAGTCTTACCCTAAAATGCAATGAGTTATTGTTGATAATGAATTTCTATTTCATTTCTGCAACAAAAAGGCTATATCTTTTGAAAAATACTGGATAATCATTCTTGCCTCAATTTATAATTGATATATTAAACTATAGTCACAATCAAATATAGTCAACTTAATTGCAATATTATTAAAACTTAAAACATTAAAAATATATAGTTTTAAATACTTGTATATTAAACAAAATAATTTTATGATCTCCATATAAGTTTGCTTTACCAAATATTTTATTTCATTGTCTTCCTTTTTGGTGTATCACATACATCAATATTCACTTATTTGTTCTGAGATGGCCAATTCAAAACTTTGAGCTCAAGATTGTTTCATAAAGAAAACAATTTCTTTATGAAAATGAATCTTCATGCACACATGCAGGAGCTGCCAACTCTTAAGGCATGAGAATTAAATAAATAGTTCTCAATAGTGAGGTTAATAATTTATAAGACAGACATTCATTCAGACAGTTGACTCGTATCAAACAGGAAAATGCCTTGACATAAAAATTTGTAAAGTGGTTGCCAGATGTTGACTTCTCTCTCTATATATATGTACATATATATGTAGATAGATAGATAGATAGATAGATAGATAGATAGATAGATATTGAGAACTATTTGATTCTTATGCCATGATAGTTGACATCTAGTAGCTAGGCAACTGCATCTTGTCCAAAAGTTTATTCTTAATACTTCATTTTGTTGTTTTCAATTTGCTTTTGGTTGTCCATTATACGTTCTATTTCTCTGTTGATAATTTCTATTTCTTTATTATCCTGACAGCATTTTTCTTGTCCCCTTTGCATGTTTATAATAGCTCTTTTAGATTCCTTGATAATTCTAGCATCTGGCTCACATTGAGATTCACATCTTTTGACTGTTTTCCCCTAAAACACTTGTAACATTTTGCTGGTTAATCATCAAGCACTGTTGTAATCTATATTGTGCATTTTTATAGCACGTCATCAGGATATGCATCTTATTTAAATCCTAGAGAGAACAGTGTACTTTTCTTTAAATTGTGTTGTTTTCTTGTTTCAACAGAAAATTGATCCTTTGGGGTGTACATACCAAATTCCAATAATGCTCTATGCATTATATTTGTCATGCCAGTTCAATTTGATGACCTTTCACTGTTATTTAGATTTATCCTTCATGGGTTCCACTCAAAGGTGAACTGATAACTTAAACAATTGATTCATACCATGGAATGTTTAATTCTCAAATATTTTGGTATGCTGATTAAAATCAGGTCCAAAACTTTAAATTAGGAATAAGCCCTGGTGTTCATACACAACTTTATGTCACCTCTTTGTACTCTGATCAAAAGTGTTCTGTTCCCAGAGTGAATGAGTGCTTTAGCAAGAAAGCTGATGTGTGATTGCTCTCTGATTCACATTATCCTGACCCTTTCAGATTTTCTAGTCAAATTTCAGGAAGAAAGAAGTAAAAACTGCATCAGAGAAACTTAACTTTGTTTAGTGAGAAAGAAGTGTGCTCCTTCACTGAGATGCCTTCATATCCACTAGTTCATGGATCACAAACTAATGGATTTCCCTCTCTTTTTATATCACACAGGGGTTTCTCCACATTCCTTTACTAAAAAGTCTGTTTGTAATCTCTGTGCAGTTTCAATATTTGCCTTGTCCTTGTGTTTAAAATAGATACTAACTGATTAGGAAAAATTCTACAAGGATTGCCATTCAGTGTTTCAGTCCTGCATGATTTTCTCAGCTGATACTGCCTGTAGTATATATAAGTATTTCACGTGTTCTCATACATTTTTCTCAGTCATTCCTAACAATCCTAGGATCTTAAGAAAAATAACTGCTACGATCTAGTGCAACACTTTCAAAATTTACCTCTGCTCATGCTAACAATGTTCAGGATACAAGAAAATGTCAGGGACATAATAGGATGTAAGGATCTATTAGGATATATGAAATCAGGGACTTGAATTTCACACGCCCAAGTTGCTTCCTCAACAAAATATCAAACTATATTAGAAAAATGAACTTTGTTTATATTGAGCATAAAATCTATAGGAAAACTATATTAAAATATATTTTCACTGTCCTCAAAAGCTGGGGAAATTTGAGTAAACCACAAATGGTAAAACAATTTTAAAAATTATTATCTCAGATATATTTATTTGTTCCTTGACATCTTACAGTAAATATTTCTGTAACTTGTAACCAAATGTTAAATGTTGAATTATTGCTGAAAAGCAGGGTCTTACTCTAAATGCTAAATAATAATTAATACAGTACATTTATATGTGTATGTATGTGTGTATGTGTGTATATGGACAGACCACCACTCTTTTTCTTTTCCACTTTCAGTTTCTTGCTAATTTTTCTCAAAACTAATCTTTATTTTGGGTCTTTTTTTTTATGAAGTGAACAAACATCACATATTTTGGAATACAGAGAGAAGCCTAGTGACGCTTACCACACTATTCTTCCTCTGTCCTCATTCTTGAACGACTCTCTTCCATAGCTTTTTTAGTTTTTACAATGGCATACTTTCATTTAAGTTAACACTATACTGAAAAAATATTTCAATGAGTAACTAGTAAAAAAAAGCCATTATTTCTCAAGAATATAGGCATACCTGTATCTATATTAATCAATGCTGTATAGATAATACCAATGTATACAGATAATGCTGTATAGATAATAATAATCAATACTGAATAGAACATAACCTAAATAGTATAAAAAAAAACTATACATATTTTGATTTTCCTCTCTCCTCACACGATGAGGAAATTTGGGTAAGTCATAAATGGACAAAGGCCGGTGTGAATTTAACCAATATGTACGACACACAGCCTGAAACAAAATAAATCTCAGGTGTTTCTATAAATAAAAAACAAACAATCAATCAAAAAGTTACCAATTTTTAACTAGGACATTTCATTTTCAAATTGACAGAAGTCAAATCTGAACTCCTCCAAATTTTAGTTGACTGGATGTTTACCTACCCATATGAAGCAATGCTAACAAAATCAGAGAAATTTGAGAAACAAGTTTTAAAATTTAAGTAAAAGTTCTTAAATCCTGAAATTAAAAAGATGCAGACTGCTTTATAATTCACTTTTACAAGATGTAATTTTATATATCAATACATTACCATGTGGCGCTTTAACATATACTATTCAAAACAATAATCACTTCATCTTTTTCATCATTACTTCAACATTTTTGCCTTGGTGCTTCTACCATTTGTTACTAAAAAACATTGCTAGTTTATATTATCTCATTCCAGTGAGGAATAACACTAGGGATTTATTCTTTCTATCTAACTCTGATTTGTACTCATTAGACAAACTCATTCTGTTTCCTTATCCTTCTAAGCTACTAAGTAATCACCAACATGTATTCAGATTAAATTTTTGTTCTACTGTGTTTTGTTTCAAACTTCCACATAGGAGGGTAAAAATATGTTATTTGGTAAGCCATCAAGGGAAACAAAAATATCTTGGTAATTAGCTGTATTGAAAGGACAAAGTATCGGGCCATGCCTTAAGGTTTACTTTCATTTTCAGTGTAGTCATTAAGTAAAAAGTAACATGGAGAAAGAAATAATACCTGGGTGGGGTGTCTGTTAAATATACAAACCAAAATAATCTAGAGTAAGGGAGGGATTAGAATTGGAGGTGAGTAAAGAAGTGAGTAAAATGTGATTGCTTTCTTGGAATTGTACCTAATGAACATGTAAGATACTTTCTATTTATATCAATAAAAACTTTTAACAGACTGCACATGTCCCTTAGTTTAGCAATTTGTCTTCATGGGTGATTCTGGCACCATTGTTAAGACAACCCTCAAAACACCCAGGTGCAATATTGGAATGATGGGTTCAAATCCTGTCTTAGCTTCCAATTCCAGTTGCAATGTGATAAGCACTATAGGAGGCCGCAAAATATGGCTCGAAAACTTGAGTTCTAATCACAAATGCTCAGAGGGTCGACCCCGATCCTGGCTTTTGCCTGGTGGAGCCTTGGTTATTGAGGAGATTTGGACAGTGGAAAAATACAGGGAAGATCTCTCTCTGTGTCCCTCTGCTTTTCCACTTTTCAAATAGAGTGAAAATAAATGAGTCAATGCACAAACTTTCCTTTTAACCAAGACATTGAGGTGATTGTAACATATATTGTTTATGTACACAGAATATATTGGAACCAATGTGGTGGTCTAGCTGTTAAAGTCTTGAACACACCAGAATACCATATGGGCACATGTTATAATCTCAGCAGCCCCATTTCCTATTTAGGTCCCTGCCTGTGGCCTGAAAAAGCAGTCCAGTATGGCCCAAAGCCTTGAGACCCTACAGCCTTGTAAATGACCTGGAAGAGCTCTTGGCTTAGGATCGGCGCAGTTCTTGTCATTCCGGTCACTTGATGAGTGAATCATCAGAAGCAAGATCTTTCTCTCTGTCTCTCCTCCTCCTCCTCTCTCTCTCTCTCCATATATATATATATATATATATATATATATATATATATATCTGACTTTGCAAAAAATAAATAAATTTTGTTCAAAAGTATATATGAGGATATAAACTTCCACATTTCCATTTCTTAGGAAATACGTTTCATAATTATTGAATTGAAAAACACTAAAGTTCAAGAAGAATTTGAAGTTTATATGTCTATCATTTGAAATTAGATTTAACCCTATGTAACTAAGAATATTTTAAAGACTAACCAATTTAAAGATTATAAGCAGAATCATAAAAGAAACGTGAAAGACAACATATTTTAAGGAAACAGACCACAAAAGACCATGAGAAAAAAATGAGAAAATTTATAAGAAGTGAAAAGTTTAGATAGCTGTGTCAAAAGTGGATAACTCTGAAATCAAGGAAGGGTATTTATAACTAGAATTTTGAACTAAGCGTGGCATTTACTTAATGATTCTGAAAAGACCAATACAATAAACAGTTAAAACCTAAATCACTGCAAAGAAATCCGTAAAATGGTTTTCAGAAAGGAGAACCTTGAAGGATGAACATGCATACCCTTGTGAACTTTGCCTGTAACAACTGGGCAAGCAAAACCAAACATAAATCTGGATATAATGCACTCTGTGTGTGCGACAGTGTGTATGACACAATTCTCAACTGTATTCCTTTCATAGCAGTGACTCAATTACTTCCATAGTAGTTAAAAGTATGTTTAGCTTTTCATATCAGCACCCTGAAGCAAAAAGCATGCCATTGGACAATTGCTTCTTGATGAGGCATGGATTCTTCCAAAGTACAATGCTGTAAAAGAACAGAGGCAGAACAGAGTAATTGGGATGGTAATTGGTCCAAACTGAAATTGGTTCACATAAAACATGGCCTCTGGCATAGTATTCTTACCAAACAGAGAGAATAAATTATACGAATATGAAATTTATCTTAATGACTTCCTAGGGCCTGGGATGCCTGCCAACTTATGTGACTGCTGGATAATTGAACTGACTCTCAAAACTTACATCAACCAAAGTCTTCCTCTTTAGTGTTCTAGAGGATGATACTAATGGAAACCAATTGGACAGAGTTGCAAAACTAAAAAAAATGAATATACTTTTATTGCAAATGCAAGGCTTATATTGATCTCTCTTCTTTCAAGAGTGAATAAAGGCAGAGAATTTAAAAAATCCTTTCTATAAATGAGATAGAATGTGTAGAAAATCACCATTTTCCACTTGCTCAACTTGAATCTTCATCCTCACTTGTAAATGCACAGATTCTGAGGGTAAACAATCTTGGAAGATAAAACCCAACTGTTCAAAATGCATGCAAAGCTAAAGAGTGAAATAATTTTTGAATCTTAGCGTTTGATAAGAAAAATCAAATTAATACTGAAAGAAAAGTAATCAATAATATTGAAGTCCTCATACATAAATTCCTCAAAAACATGGGAAAAAGTTAATTAGAATAATAGATACTGATGACAGAAACTATGGATCTCAATGTGTGCATTACTAAGTAACGAAATACTGAGACAAATTTGTATTTAACCTTAAAACTTTTCTTAATTCTGCTAAAGATAGAAGCAATATATTCTTGCAGATAGATAAGCAACTAATTAGACAAAATTTAGGCAAAATCTACTTTGAGGTTAAGCATTTTTAAATGTTAAGAATAAATGAAATATTATCCAGCATATGGAAAAAATCAGTCCAGAATTATGAAATAGAAAAAAATTAACTTCAGACTCACAGCATTAAACTTTTTAAAAAGGGAGCAACATTTACAGATAAGAGTAATTAGGAAAATTATTTACATAGAAAGTTGTCACTGACAAGTATATTCTTCACAAGAGACATTTATAGCATTGTATATCATTTCTAACAATGAGTCTATGTTACATGAACTAAAACATGCAACATGGTGCATAATAGCTCACAGAAACAGCCTGCATTGGTTAAGAACACTAGATAAAAATCAGTCTGTCATCTGCATTTTCTCATTCTTTTGTTAATTGTGAAATACTTCCAATATAAGTAGTGATACTATTCTCATAGAATTAGAAATTAATTCAACTAAGATATTAATATAGAAGTTTGTTTGGCATATGGAAAGCAGACACACATGTTATGAGAAATGAGTTGTAAAAATCTTGAAAAAGGATACAAAAAATAAAATTTAGAAATTCACTATAAAAATAAAGTCTCACTGGTAAATACTAGATTTGTACTAAACGCTTTTGCATGTTTTCAGAACATAATTACTATAGTAAAACACTAAGTCATCATAACTGCATAAAGATATTAAAATATTCAAATTAATCATATTAAATTCAGCAATAATGCAGTTAGAGTTCAAGAAGATAAAAGAGCATTAATATTTAAAAGTCTGTTCTCTTCACATTATATAAAAGAAACTTTTCTGACTATTTATAATTAAGGAAGATTTATTTTCATTTATTGCTTTGGTTTTAATAAAGCAAAAAAATTATTGTCATAATTTGCCACACAGCAAACATAACTGCCTTCTCTTTGGAGATATTTCTGAACAAAAGATTTTGGAAAGTTTGAGAGAAAAAGACTAGGGATATATAAAATCACAATGAATAAATCAGTATCATAAAATATAGTATTTAACACAAATATCATAATATGAAAAAATAAGTGTATATCATTCTCCTCTAAAGGGTGTAATTAAGAAGACAATGTTGATAGATCCCTGCACACCAAATTATATGACATCCACATTTATTTTTTTGTGTGTGTATATATTTTAAAGGAACGATCACATACCTAAGGCAACACACTATTTTACTTAACATAGCTCCAGTGTCATCAAATTTTGTTTCAATTAGCAGGACATCATCCTTTTTAACATTAAGCAGTATTTCATCAAACATATACACAGCCTGAAAAGTTTCAGATACACCCATGGACACCTAATCTGATTACATACCTTTTCCTCTATCATCTTGATGGAAAAAAAAAAAGAAAGAAAGAAAGAAAAACAGGGCCAAGCAGGTACCAATATCATCTTAGAATGCTAGCTTCCCTTCCTTCAAAAATGACAAGAAATAATTGTCTAATTGGGTCATACAGTAAATTTGGGTGTAGTTTTTTTTTTTTTAATTTAGGAACATCTATACTATTTCCCATAATGACAGTACTTAAACACATGCCCAACAAGTGTCTATCACAAGGCACAGACAGGCTCTCAGGAACCCAGGAACCCAGGTTCAGGGGCACTGCTGCCAGGGTGGCAACAGGGACTGAGGAATATTGGGTGTCTTCAGGACTCCAAGCAGGGTTGCCCTATGGACTCTTACTATATGGCAGTGATTATTAAAACAGCCTGGAATTAGCACAAAGACAGAGAGAAGGATCATTGCAGTAGAATAGGAGCAGCAGAAGGGAACCAACACAGGTTAAGCCAAATAATCTTTGACAAAAACAAAACAAAACAAAACAAAACAAAACAAAAAAACAGATGACAATCCAGGGAAATTGGAAGGTCTCTTCAATAAATGCTGTTGGGACAGTTGGTTGATATCCTGCAGAAACAAGAAGTTAGACCCACATTTCTCACCATACACTAAGATCAAATCTAAATGCATAAAAGACCTAAACTTACATCAGAAACCTTCAAACTTTTGGAAGAAAATGTTGGGAACACCCTGCAAGATTTAGGTATAGACTCTGAATTCCTAAAAAAAAAAAAAAAAAAAAAAAAAAAAAAAAAAAAATCACCAAAAACAATAGCAATCAAGATCAAAATAAACAAATGGGACTACACCAAACTAAGTCACTTCTATACAGCAAAAGAAACAATCAATAAAGTAAAAAAGCACCCTGCAGAATGGGAGAAAATCTTTGCACACTACACAGGAGATAAGGGGCTAATCTCCAGAATATACAAAGAGCTCCAGAACAACCAAAACAACAAAACAGACAAACCACTCAAGAAATGTGTAGGCACTTTAAGAAGGAACAAATCCAAATGGCAAATATATGAAAAATGCTCAAGTTCTCTGGCAATAAGGGAAATCCAAATTAAGACATCACTGAGGTACAACCTAACGCCAGAAAGAATGGCTCACATACGAAAAACCACTAATGACACTTGCTGGCGAGGATTCAGGGAAAAGGGAACCCTACTCCACTGTTGGTGGAGCTGCAGGTTGGTACAGCCTCCATGGAAATCAGCACGAACAGCACTCAAACAGCTGAAAGTCTGCATACCATATGATTCAGCAATAGCACTTCTAGGAATATATCTAAAATACCTGTTACACAAGAAGCCAACATGCACGTCTATGCTCATAACAGCACAAAAAATAACTGCAAAAACTTGGAAGCAACTGAAATGCCCATCAACAGAAGACTGGAAAAGAAAACTATGGTTCATCTACTCCATGGAATACTACTGACATTAAAAAAAGAAAAGAAAAATGCATTTCTTCGTGGCCAAAAAGGTCCAATTGGAAACCATTACACTAAGGGAAATAAGCCAATCCCAAAAGGTTAGATATCATATTTTTGCCTTAATTTAAGATGAAACAATGTTAATCCTAAAAATAGTACCTGTAAACAGTAATAGTATTATACTCTCAAACAACCCTTATCTAACGCAATAAGATACTGTGATGTAACCAATGAACCAGGAATCAAGACTGCTTATGATCTACATCAAAGAACTGAAAAGCCTGTTGTGCTTTTAATATCCTATGTTATTCTGCAATGGGTCAGGAGAGCAGAAAAATCTTCCATCTCATTAGAATGCGTGAGGATGATGTGATGTTTAATCTATCAAGCTTGTAACTGGTAGCTTATAGACAGCAGACTCGAATCTGCATTAGTCATTAGCAAAAACTATAAAGACATACAGAGGGATTCAAGAGTGATCCTGCCAGCCTCTTAACAGGAGGTCAAATGCACAGAGCAGGAGGGGATTCCAGAGTGGAGCAGCAGGACAGCAGCAAGCTTGTATCCCAACACCAGAGACTCCCAGATCCTCACCAAGGACTATCAGTATGGGCACCAAGGACTATATCCCAACTACCAAGGGGATCACAGGGAACTGGCATGCCCTCATAGGCTAAGAACTCTGAGGTCAACCATTCCCCATCAGATCTCGCTCATGGGATGGAAAAAGCCCAGAACCCTCCTCGCAGGGTCTAATGACATAGGAACAACAGGTTGGAGCCCTGAGTGGTTCTCAGAAACAGAAACAGAACAATCAAATTCATTCGGGACTCAGGTGCCTTCTCTGGTCCTTACTTAGCTCCCTCTTTGTCTCCCCACCCACTCTTGCAATGACATCAGGGTCGCTCTGGAGCCCCCAAAATTAGATCAGATAGACAGAGAGACACCAATAAGAAAGCATAGAACAGACAAGAAAAAGTCAGCTTGGACTCCCATATACCTTACTGGGTAGGACACAAAGATCAGTTCTTCCTGACTAAGGTAGTGAAGCTCTGCATACCCCTCGTAAAACTGTTCTGCCCCTGAATCATTAACACATGGCTTGTTAGAGTTATACGCGTGTTTGGACTATCCTAAAATTCACAAAGCTCAGTAAAAATCATGCTTGAATACCATAAGCTGCTAAATATAAATATGAAGAAAAAAAAAAGACAAGACAGCTGAATAGTACCATATAACCATTTTAAGGTTTATAGCAGCCAGTTGTGTATAAACTAAATTGAGATGTCAATTAAGTATTTACAGGATGTGGTTAAGAATTTGCATTTTCTAACACATTGGTCACTCAGTACCATGTCAATTAACTTCATGATGTTGTAAATTTCCATGTTTGTTCCTGTTGAATTTGTGTTGTGGCTTTTCATTGGAGGAGATGATATTCTGCCAACTCTGCTTTGAGACCAAGGATGGTCTCCTAATGAAACTACCGAATTCATCTGGACAACAAGATGCTGAACTCCCTGCATAGTCCATGCCCTACTGGGTCAATACCTGCAATGATGGAATTATTACTGGGTTATTACTACTCTAATAATATGGAGGAAATCAATGTGAGGAGAGGGAATGGGGAGGGGTTAATGGAATCCCAGAGCCTATGGAACTGTGTCATAAAATTAAAGTTTTAAAAATGCATAAAAAAGAACATAATAGGGTTCCATTTTACCATGATGTCCTCTTCACTTGCTATTCTTTGTCTTTTTGGCAATGTATTTTCTCATATAAATTGCAAAGTGTTTTTTTCTATAATTGTGTGAATAATGTCATTGGTATTTTGATGGTAAGTTGAATCCATAAACTCGATTTTTGTATGGACACTTTTACTATACTAATTCTTCCAGTAAATGAATATGGCAAGACTGTCCATTTATAGGTTGTCTTTCTCAGTGCATTTCATTAGTGTCTTGAAAATTTTATCATAGTTTTTTCATAATCTCAGTGAAATTTACCCTTTTACAGAAACATTGTTGCATGTAAAAACATTGATTTTTGCATTGATTTTGTAGGCTGCAACAATGCTGAATTCACATATGAATAACGCTCTTGGCAGGACAGATTGGTTGCCCTCCATGTAAAATTATATCACCCACAAACAGGAATAAACTGACTTCTCTTCCAACATGCAGGCCTGCTATCGTTTTCTCTTTCCTGATAGTTCTGGAATCTGCAAAAGCCCCCAAAGACAGAGTCAGTCCATGCTAAAGCTAAGGCCAGGAACCAGAAACTCGCATCTGTGTTGTAGAATTGAAACAACTCTGCAATCATAATCTGCCCTCCAGGGGCATTAACCTGAAGCTAGACCATGAGTATGGAATAGCTGGGACTTCAACAAGCAACTCTAATAGGGGAAAAGGTTTCACACTCAGTGTTTTACCTTGCTGAAGTATGATGCATACTCTCAAAACAAGCTTCTTGTGAACAGCATATTGTTTAATCCTGATGGTTAGCCATTCAGTCAATGTTGGGGGCACTGACCATTTCCTGCCCTGTGATTGGCCCTTTGCCCTGATTGGTGTGCCTTGGTTCTCTTTAAGTTGATTGGTCAAGTTTGACAGTTAAGCGGGGGGCTTGGCGGGGGAGGGGCTGGAGCGTAACGGTTATAACGGTCACAACGGAGTTAACGGACACAACAGAAGATCAGAATAAAAGCACCTTGGAGACTCTCTCAAGTGTCAGGTGATTTCTTCCGCAGGACGGGAGGACCCCCGATAAGTCAACACTTATAATTTCGTTGTAATTATTTCACTATATATAATACTAAAGTAGTACACCATAGTTATATATTAATAAGATATAAAGTATATATGCATATATGTTATATATATATATATACACACACAATACAAACTACAGTTAACGCATAAAGTTAAAATATGAGTTCGGGGATCTCTGAGTGAAAATATAGTAAGACAAAGAAGAATGTACACCAATGAATGAATATATATATAACAACTGGTTAAATAAAGATAAATATTTTATTTAGATTTTGTTTTTTTCAATTTTATTGATACAAAAAGAACAAATGATACGTATTCTATAGGTTCAGTTCCAATAAGAAAATCACACTTCTCTCACTTCCCTTCTCCACACCAATACTCTTTTCTCCCTTTCCTATTCTCCGCACCTATATATATCATCATCCATGCTATAGCAAGATTGCCCTGGGAGAATAAACAAGGACTAAAAATTACTAATGACCCAAAGTGACCATTTCATTCCTAGATATTTTTGTATTATATATGAGCTGCCACATACTAGAGAAAACATATAATAGTTGTCTTTTTTTGAGACTGTATTATTTCACTAAGTATAATGGTTTCCAGTATATACATTTTGTTGCAAAGGATTTCATTTTTTCCTGTGGATGAATAGTTTCCCTTATAGTACACATACCACATTTTCTATTTCCAGCCATCAATTAATGGGTATATAATTTACAGTATTTTAGCTTCTGTAAGCTTAGCTGAACCAAACATGGGGATATAAATAACTCATACTCCGATTTCATTTCACTTGGGTGAATTGCAGGATTGGGATAGCTTAATCATTTACTTGTTATATTTTCAGATATCTGAACATTCTTCACAATGTCATCCATAATGAGGTATGACTTTACTTTCCCATCAAAACAAGAGTAGGGAACTGTTTCAGAATATGTAATCTGGGGGCCCGGCGGCATGGCCTAGCGGCTAAAGTCCATGCCTTGAACGCCTGGTATCCCATATGGGTGCCGGTTCTAATCCTAGCAGCTCCACTTCCCATCCAGCTCCCTGACTGTGGTCTGGGAAAGCAGTTGAGGACGGCCCATGCTTTGGGACCCTGCACCCACGTGGGAGACCCAGAAGAGGTTCCTGGTTCCCGGCTTCAGATCAGCACAGCACCGATCATTGTGATCACTTGGGGAGTGAATCATCGGAAGGAAGATCTTCCTCTCTGTCTCTCCTCCTCTCTGTATATCTGACTTTGTAAAAAAAAAATAAATCTTTAAAAAAAAAAAAGAACATGCAATCTGGGGCCAGCATTGCTGCATAATGGGTTAACTTGCCGCTTAAAGTGCTGGCTTCCCATAAGGATGTTGGCTTTTATCCCAGTTGCTCCAATTCTGACCTATATCCCTGATAAAGCACCTAGGAAAACAACAGATGACACAACTGCTGGGGTCCCTTGCACCCAAATGAAAGACCTAGAGGAAGTTCCAGGTTCCTAACTTCAGCCTGTCCATTCTCATACTTAGCAGGCACTTGGGGAATGAAGCAACAGGTGGAAGATCTCTGCCTCTGACACTATGTCTCTCTTCCTGTCCATCTGTCTTTCTATGTTTTAAATAAATACATATGCATTGTTTTTCTTTTCATTAAAATGAGATTTAAAACAAGAACACAATCACATTTTTACTATTTTGTACACATGTAATACGGAAAAGTGGATTAGGTAAAACCAATAACAAAAATAAATAGGGAGAAGCATTTAACTATATATAGATTTTTTTAATTTTCTTTTAATATTATGAATGTGTATAATTTGATAGTAAATATATATTAAAAGAAAACTAAATGGTTTTATTTTAAATTTATGGTAATCACTAACCAGGGAGAGAGTTGTATATCTTAGCTTATAATACAGAGAATATAGATTCATATAATAGAATTCATATATTTAATATAACTATAAAACAAGAAAACATGGGCCTGGCAGCTAAAATCCTTGCTTTGCACATGCCAGGATCCCATAAGGGCAACTGTTCTAATCTGGGCAGCTCTGCTAACCATTCAGATCCCTGTTTGTGGCCTGGGAAAGCAGTCCAGGATGGCCCAAAGCCTTAAGACCCTGATCCCACGTGGGAGACGCAGAAGAGGGATGTCGGAAGATGTCACGTGAGGAGTTAGCTACTAGGCTACGACCCAAGGCTCTAGATAAATACTTATAACAAAATATAATTCCCTACATTTTGCTAATAAAACATTTAGGTCAATAAAACCATTATATATTCAGCTACATTATAAAAACACAAATACTAAACTGACAGAACTCTTGCAATTCGTCAGCTTTATTTTTCTAAATTCCCAGCAATCAACCTGAAATTTTAGAAATAAAGCATAACAGTAAGGTTTGAGGATTAACAAAAAATGATTAAACTGATTAAAATAATTAAATCAGCTTATTCTGTAGCCATGTTCAAGTCAAGGAGTATAGTATAACGCCAAAATGGGCTGAAATTGGCATCAACAATTCCCATGCAGTCATAAATTAACCTCTTAAGATAATTTCTTTAAGATGCAATCTTCGAAGGTTCTGTGAATTTCTATAGAACATTAATTTAGCAAAGAAGTTTAAGAAGAAATTCTGCAGAAAACGTGCCAAGACCAGTCATGAATACACAAGCTCAGACTATCAGTAGCCTTGAAGAGCCCATCATGTTCAGCTGCAAACTCAACTATTTATCTATACTGTTCCATACAGTCTCTGCTGGCAAGTTCTTCCTGCCTTATCAAGTTCTTTTAGGCTCTGCTGACTAAATGCCAAGGCTGCTCCTCAAACTGACCCAAAGTTGCAGCAGTGGCCACAGCACCTGCTTCAGCTTCAGCTTCTGCTCTAGTTTAATTACAAATGTTCCCAGCCCCTCAGAAAGCCTCCAGAACATGGGCCTTTGCCTGTCAATGTATGGACATGCTTCAAATCGGTCAGGTGTTTCTCGATGTTTTCTATACAAATAAATCTGGGTCAAGAAGAAAAAAAGAATGCTGATCCTCTCTTTTTAGGATTTAAAGAAATATGCATAGCTTCTATATCAAAAGGATTACAAAATTTGAGCTTTGAATTGGTCATTAAATATAAACAAATATTTATAAAGACAGACAACTGTATATGTTAATGACGTGCAAAGTGATTCATTGTTTCTGAAAAAAATACAGAATCAAGTACAGCATCTCAAATGCTTGAAATTTTATTTCTTGGTGACACTGCATATACAGCACACAGTTATTAGCCAGGAACTCATTGCTGATTTCTCCCATGGGTGTCAAGTGACTACATGTTCCTGTCATCTGTGTTGTCTTCCAAGGTGCATTAGCAAAAATCTAGATGAGAAACAGACTAGTTGGGACTCAAAAGACACTCAATTAGGGATGCTCGCATAAAAGCAGTAGCTTAATCCACAGCATCACAACACTGGCCCCACAGCCTTCAGGTTTTTGTCAAGAAGTCTACCACTATTTGGAAAAGAACTCTTACATATGCATTCTTTTTCTCACCTCCTGTCACTAACAATTTTCTTCTCTTTTCTTTTTATTTGTTTATTTTTTTTATTGAATTTCTCCTCAGGTTTAATTTGATTAATCTTGATCTCTGCATTTCATGTACTTTAATTAGGGACACTTTATTCCATCATTTATTCCCCCTTTCATTTTTTTTTCATTCTGGGTCTCTATTATCTGAAAGCTTGATCTATGGTATTTTCCATTATCCCCCACAAACTTTCTCAAATCATTTTATTCATTTTGCTCTGCTGTCTGTGTAATTCATAATGTTGATTCTATGATTTCATTGACTTTTCAATACAGTTTATTATCATATTTTTTTCTTTCAGTATTTTTATTCTTTGCATTGTGTATTATTTTTCAAAGTTAATTAAAATTTTAACCATATGTTTCTGCTGTTCACCACATGTTCAAAAGATTAAATTATTTTTGTGTTGGTTGATCATAATCTCCCAGATCTATGTTTCTTTTAAAGGTGTCATGATTTCTTGATTCACCATAGTTCTTGAAGACTTAATATTTGTGTCTCCATATTTTCAAAGACATTATCATTTCCAACTTTTACAGGTGTTCTTTGGCTTGGGTTTTGACTCATTATACATATTCTAGCCTATGTACGAGTATGTGCCACTTGTTTATGAACCTGAAAAAAATAAATTTGCTTTCAGTTTCTCTGGAGAATTGAGCTTTTGCCCTTCCTCTGTATTCAAGTGCATTAGGTGGTGGTGCTGTAGTATTTGGCACAACTAATGGCTGAATTCCACAATCAGAATAAGTTGCTAGATGGAGCCTGCCATCATCTCCGATCTGGCTCAGCCACAAGATGTATTCCTTGGCCAGAAAATACTATTATTTCATTTCAGCAGTTGGAAAATTGTATATGGTGTCCAAGGTTAAGTGGAACGTGGTGGATGGACCATCTGCTGAGTAAAAAAATAAAAAATAAAAAGAAGTAGAAATCTGCCTCCTTTCCTTGGCAGGGTCTGGATATGAGTTTTGTGGAGTCAGGGGATACTGCTTCAACTATTATATATGTGGTAAAACTCATGCCTACTTCGCATCACTGTAAATGTCTGTGCCATACCAAGTTAACCCTTGAGTAAGGTCAGGCTAGGAAACTGGGTATTCAGAAATTAAAGTTAAGCAGCAGTAACCACTTCTTGTGTAAGTGATTAACTCTTTTAATGCTGCTGGCTAGTACCTCTGAATATCACTAGTGACAGGTAAACTGTTATCAACATCTGATATCCATGGATATCCTTGTTTTGTTTCTACCTGATCCCATGTTGTTTAGTCACATCATTTCTAACAGAGCCTCCTGTTGCCCTTGAAGTGGTGATGGCATGGACTTCTAGGAACCATTAGTGAGTGCTAGGGAAACTAATGTCTACAATCCTTATTCTCACATTTGTCCTGGGGGAATCCTCTCTTAGCAGTACTGTGTCCACTTTGGCAAGGGGAACTAATTACTGTCAAAATGGACCACTTATTCCATATTTTCAATGTAAATGTTTCTTTTGGAAGACACAGTTACTATTTTAGTTTCACATTTTGAAGCATATTTTGTCTGTAAATAGTTGCTATGTGATTATCCTCTGTGAGTAGGAGTAGCCTAGGACCTCCTATCCTGTTAGCATCATTCTTATACTAGTTTAGTACTTGATAAAATATTTTCTATCCTGTGATATTTAAATCTCCCAATAACCAGGAGCTATCTTAAAATATGAGACTTTCTGAGTTTTCAAGTGCCAGGGTGGGCAGATGCTTATAACAGACACAAGAAAAACAAAAGGCCTATGAACAAGCACCACAGAAATTCACTACTCAGAGCATCAAGGATCATGAGGAAAACATTTTGCCTCTGCAAATATCCAATCTAACAGTCCAGTTTGTGGTCATGTCAAAATACACAGGCTGGATATTTCAGAAAGAAAAGAAAACATTTGGCTTATAATATCAAGCAATTATTGAGCAAGAGCATCTGTTAAGCGTCACTGCTGCATCCCAACATTGTAGATGTCACAAAATGGTTGGAATATTAGCTAGAGAGATGCCACCATGGGAAAGCAAATAGCAGGCCAGGGGAAGTCCAGGCTCTGTTTTACAACTGATTCTGACGTGAACTAAACCCATTGCTATGAGAATCGACCCATTCCCACAAGACAACATCAATTTATCCCTTATGGTGTTATCTCTGAAACTGATCACCCTCCACAAGACCCTATACATCATCAAGGTCTAACCTCATCAACACTAACAGAGTGGGGAAGGGACTTCTAGCATATGAATTTCCAGGAGACGAACCATATCCAAACCACACTAGAACCAACAAAAATAAATTAATGAGATTCAGTTTAGAGAAGAGGAAGTCACATTTTACTGGTTTCAGACATCCAAATGTATGAATCTATGAGATCACTGCCCTTTGCTCATCACTTTCTTTACATTTCTCTTGCTGAGCAGCAGTACCAACATGGCGGGGGGAGGGGAGAAAGAAAGGAACTGTATTCTTCCTATCAGACTCAGCTTCTGGTCGAAAAGCAGTATGTGCCTTTTTTTTCCCCTGGTCTGATAATGGAATTTGCCTGCAAAAGTCATACTGAGGGACAGCTGTCCACCCCAAGACTGACTTGTGAAACATCCCACACATGGCATATTTGGAAGGAGCTCTATTACAAATTCAGATTCTATTATTCAATGAAGCTTTGCACATATTTGCATTTCCTAGCCCTGGTGCCTTTATTCCTCCCTTCAATCAGTCCCACATTCCCCAACTCACCCCAATACCCTGACATATTTCACTACTGCGCTTTCCAACATTTTCCTACTGAATTTACAACTGCTCCTGCAGTCCATGACAGCTTCTGGGAAATAGTGCAGGAAACTTGGCTTTTCGCCATGATTTTCAAAATTTTCTTTAAAGTGCATTGCCTCACATTGTCTTGACTGTTACAATGCAGATGAACAGTGCATTTTTAACCTAAATTTCTTAGGTCTACATATCTAAAAGTTTTAGATAAAGTCCTTTCTCTGCTTGCATTTCCATTAAAGATCATATATAATGCTTCCCAGTAATTTCATTGGGAATGAGAGTACAAAGACCTGGTAATTTCCCAAGGACAAGTCCTGACACCTAAGGATTATGTAGCATGGGGAACAGCAAACTCACAACCCATACTCAAGCAGTGACTGACTGGTCCTGTCTAAAACTTCAAGAAATACTGACAGGAATTGGGGGAGGCAACTGCTTCTCTCTTGCATTACATACTCCCAATCCAGAATTCCATGTGCTCCAAAACAATAAATAAACAAACAAACAAGCAAAAATTTTAAAAAGAGAGAAAGTACAGTGATCTCTGGGAAGTGGCATTCCTAGGAGAATTTGAGGAGCCAAATTGACATAACACTCAGATAACTTAAGTCTCCACCCCACTTCACATATAACTTCATTTGCTCAACTGTTAACTTTCAAAACCACACCGTAAGCAATTTACAGTTTTCTTCAACTAAATAGTAATGCAGAAGCAAAAAAAAAAAAAACAGAATATGGGTAGATTAATAGATACATAGACAGACACATAGAAAGATAGTTAGACATATTCTGTAAGTATACACTTCTTTTAGATTTTCCAATGAGTTTCTCAAAATCTAGTGATTCCTGTTCGGTTTTGGCAGTTCACATCAATATATAGAAGAATAAAAGCCTGGTACAGTCATTCCAGTTGCTAGCAAAGTAGCTATTTACATTTATTCCCACAAGACACTAACAAATGAAGCAAAAGTATAGCGATCAGAATGCATCAAAGAACAAAAGGAACTTGTGTGAGGATACAATCATGAAGAGAATCTTCATTACCAGAGCCTCCGAAATTTCTGAGAAGATGAAGTATATGACACTCAAAGACGGTTATTATTAACTGTATGTAAAATAATGATTATGACACAGTGCACAATTAAACAATGCTCAGGCTTTAAAGTAAGGACAACCCCCAATCTGCTTTGTCTCTATCTTATTCATCATTCTGGAGAGGCCAAATGAAATCCCAGTTTCTAAGGACATTTCCTAAAGACTACAGTGGAAGGTATTATCTCATTCCTTTAAGTTATGATTATATTTAACAATCATAATGATATTTTAAAAACTAGAGCAGTAGTGGGATAAAGGAGGCAAAAAAAAAATAAAGCAGAACTTAATGTGTACGTAGAAACAAAAACACTATGCTAAGCTAGGAAAGTCTATGGTCTCTGTTTAGTGAAGAAGAGATGAAATAAGATAAAATAAGCTAGATCAATATTCTGTTGGAATTTGGTATAATATTATAAAAAACGGAACTAAAATTATACACCTACAATCTGAGGTCATAGTTTTATTACTATCCAGTTGAGGGCTTAATTTTTACTCTCATAGCATTTTCATATTAATTTTGGCACAATTACCAAAAGCATTTTCTGGTACAAAAGCTTTATTTGTTTAGTACTATAATATTATCTATTAATCTTAAATATAAGTTTAACAAAGCATATTGATTTTTTTTAAAATTTACTCTTAAATTTTTCAGAGTAAAAGCTCAAGAGCCATATTGAATAACCTAATTCCAATGATCAAAAACAAGGCAAAAATTAAGACATCTATACAGTAGAATATAATTAATCAATAAAAATGGTCTACAAAATCTTACAACAATGTGGATTGATCTGATAAATAAGCCTGAACAAAGATCAAATTTATGTTATGATTGCTTGTACATTCTAATACATTATGGAGTAAAGAAACAGAATAAAGAAAAGGTATCTACAACATTTAAAACACTACTTGGTATGCCCCGGGATCCGCATCAGGTTGCCTGGACAATACTCACAGCCGACTGCTAATTCTAGGCTCCTGATAATGCAGAAGCGGGTGATGCTCCAACTCACTGCAGACTTGGATGGAGTTCCCCACGCTAGGTTCAGCATGGCAGAGCACTAGGTATTTGGTCCTCATATGGGGAATGAGTTGGCTGAAGGCAAATTTCTTAGCCTTTCTCCAACTCTCTCAAATAAATTATTTTTTAAACAAATAGGATATAGTGACGATAGAACAGCAATTCTTACATGCCCATGTGATATATGTAAATCTCAAAACATTTTATAACCCTGTTACAACTATTTTAATTATATATATGAGGATTTTCAATTACATTGAGAAAGGATAAATTTAAATATATTTAATAAGCTATTAAAATTAAAAGTCTACTATATATAAGGATCCACTTGAGACATTAGAATGCTGTATTTGTCTTCCTTCCAATAACCCTTTATCTAATAGGGAAAGTAACAGATGATATTTATATTATATGATCTGAAATAATAACGAATGACAAGAGAGTTGAAATCCAAATCTGGGACATTCAGACAGGATTGTTGCCAAGACTGTGTAGAAAATAGGCAAATTAATTATGCATTTCTAAGCCATGTTTGTAGTGTGGGGATGACGGTCCACTTTAACTTCATGAAAGTTCTTCAGGAAAAAAAAAAAAGATGAATCTTTAGGTGGAAACCACATTTGTACACAATTCTTAAGTGAACACATGAAAACAGCTTCTAGAAATTCAGACAAACTCCAGCAGCTAGAGAAATTCCTAATGCTTTGTGAAACTTTATCTCTAACTTTTGGAAAATCCCTCAGTATATTACAAAATCTGTATCAGGAGTTCCAACATTGAAGGATTCTTTTCTTTACTCTGATTTATAAACCCTGTAACTAAAGAATAATGATTAGTCTAACACCGCATTTGGTAATATATCATATATTTTATATGTAAACATGTCTTTATTCTGAAGAAACATTTAATCTTCACTGCTCTATATTCTAAAAGAAATGGCAAAAAAAACATTTTCAAGTGAATCACAAATATATATTTATTTTATATCACTATTAATAAAACTTGACATTCAACGATCCCATTTTAAACATTAATGACTCATTTGTTGAAAGTCAACTCTGTCTTATATTTAAGACTATATTTGAATAATGTTAGCTTCAAATGGTTCTTACAAAATGAGCTATATTTTGCATTCAGTTTGAAAGTTTCTTGAGATTTATATATATATGTATAATATATTCTCTGAGACCAGCGGCGCGGCCTAGCAGCCAAAGTCCTCGCCTTGAATGCACAAGGATCCCATATGGGTTCTAATCCCGGCAGCTCCACTTCCTATCCAGCTCCCTGCTTCTGGCCTGGGGAAGCAGTTGAGGACAGCTCAAAGCTTTGGGATCCTGCACTTGTGTGGGATACCTGGAGGAAGTCCTGGATCCTGGCTTTGGATTGGCATAGTATGGGCTGTTGTGCTCACTTGGGGAGTGAATCATCAGAGAGAAGATCTTCTCTGTCTCTCCTCCTCTCTGTATATCTGACTTGGTAATAAAAATAAATAAATCTTTAAAAAAATTTATTCTCTGGCCTACCGTAGTAACCTAGTGGCTGAAGTTCTCTCCTTATAAGTGCCAGGATCACATATGGGTACCGGTTCTAATCCCAGCAGTCCCACTTCCCATCCAGCTCCCTGCTTGTGGCTTGAGAAAGCATTTGAGGATGGCCTAAAGTCTTGGATGGAAGTCTGTCTCTCTTCCTCCCTGTATATCTGACTTTCCAATAAATCTTAAAAAAAAAAAAAAAAGTATTCTCTGTACACACCGAAGACTCAGAATAGTTTGAGAAAGGAGTCTTACAAATGGTAATGTTTCTCTCAGGGATTAACAAAAAATTTATGAATAGGTTTATTTCATTCAAGATGCTCAAGTCTTCGCTGTTTACTTCATTCTTACAATATATCTCCTGTATTTTTTTCAATTTAATCTTAGTTATTTGTAAGGTAGAGACAGAGAGGAGAAAGAGAGAGGGAAATGGAGAAAGAAAATATCACCTGTTGATTCATTTTTGAAATTCCCACTACATCTAGGTTTGGATTAATTCAAAACCAGAAAACCTGGAAGAAGCACCTGACTCCAGGTTTTAGATCTGCTCATTTCCAGCTACGGTGGGCATCTGTGGAGTGAACCAGTGGATGGAAGATTTTCTCTCTGTCCCTCCTTCTCTCTGCCAGATATCAGGAACTCATGCAGGGACCCCCATGTGGGGACCCTGTGCTCCCCAAGTTAACAAAAGAAACTGGAATCAGAATCCAGGGTAGTACTCAAATCTTAGGACCCCAGTATAAGACACAGGTATCTTAATTGTGTTTGTCTTAATTGCTACACCGCATCCACACAGGAAACATCCTCAATGGAAATAATCGCTAGCTTCACATTTTTATTCAACACAGTCAACATTTTAATTTCAAAATTGTTCCACTGAGTTTCCTCAAAATTAACTATTATCTCATTTTCTCCTGCTATTATCTGAAAGAAATAAAGTGCTGAGGTTAAAAGCAAAACCAGGGCCCGGCGCGGTGGCGCAAGTGGTTAAAGGTCCTCGCCTTGCACGCCCGGGATCCCATATGGGCGCCAGTTCTAATCCCGGCAGCCCCGCTTCCCTTCCAGCTCCCTGCCTGTGGCCCAGGAAAGCAGTCGAGGACGACCCAAGGCTTTGGGAACCTGCACCCGCGTGGGAGACCGTGGGAGACCCGGAAGAGGCTCCTGGCTTCGGATCGGCATAGTATCGGCCCGTTGCGCTCACTTGGGGAGTGAATCATCGGATGGAAGATCTTCCTCTCTGTCTCTCCTCTCTGTATATCCGCCTTTCCAATGAAAAAATAATAAAAAATAAATCTTTAAAAAAAAGCAAAACCAAACAAATGATACTTTCTATCTCTTGCTAGGGGAAGTGCCTTCCTATAATAGAACAAAGGTACAGAATTCTGATCTTAAAAATACCTGGCATATATTATTCCTTGAAAGTATTACAAAGCATGCAGATGTAACAGACAGTCCCTGTGTTTCAGCCCTACTTTGTGGAGGTGAACTCCCTTTGGAGAAGCTGCCAGACCCTGATCCATCATCTGGGGTTATGTTATTTCCCAAAGGAGATGTGCTCAAGCACAAATAGCTCCATCAGCATTTTCAGAATCTCAGTTATCAAAATTCCGAAAGTCCTCTTCCTTTCATGCTATCATTATCGCCTTCCATCTTACCCAGCATAAATTATTTCTGTTAGAAGGCTGTTGTGATCTACCTATTAAATGACTCTTTTTTTTTTTTTTAGCAACTGGTAGTCCGTCCCTATAAGCGTATTTCCTCATTTGGAGACCCTAAGAATGAATAGGTTATTACTTCAAATGCTTGTTCCTCTGTTTTCTAATTGCTTTGTTTCATTCCTCTTGCCTTCTACTGGAAACATCAAGGAGAATTTGGCTTATAACTTGCAAGTTGCAATTTCATAAAATAGTAGCATACATTTCAGCCATGTACTCTGCTATTTTCTTACAAGGATTACTTTTCAACAGCTAGTTGCTAGTTTCCCATTTCTCTCCATTACCTCACCAAACACACTGTTAGTGTCAGTCTTTCAAGACAGTGCAAGCATCTCAAAGCTCTTCCAAAATGTACCACTACTTAATTCCAGATCACTTCCACATATTCTAGGTATTTCTTATAGAAGCACCAATATCTTTTGAACTACAATGTACATTACTCTGCTAGAGCTGATGTAACAATGCACTACACAATGAGTGGGTTTAAAAATTTTACATGTATTGTCACTCCTTTATGTATATGCATAT
Source organism: Ochotona curzoniae (assembly GCF_017591425.1). Classification (NCBI taxonomy): domain Eukaryota; kingdom Metazoa; phylum Chordata; class Mammalia; order Lagomorpha; family Ochotonidae; genus Ochotona; species Ochotona curzoniae. Next base: position 16,939,160 of record NW_024466502.1, read on the forward strand.
GTATATATATATAAATGTATATATATATATATAAATGCTTGATGTTTGTAACCATATAAAGGATATTTATATTACAAGACATAGCATTAGAATATTAAGAAAATGTAAAATAATTCAGAAAACATTTGAAGAAATAGAGAATTGCTAAATGTCATGAGAATTTTTTTTACATTTTTTATTATTATTAGCAATTTATGATACAGTTTGACAGTCTTGTGGCATTTCCCTTATCCCAGGTCCAATCCCCTCTCCCCCAACTAGTTCCTATATATCATTACTAACATATAGTTCCTCATACACAGTCATATGTCCATCATTGTGGGCATGGACAATGGCAGAGTCCAACATCCTATTGTCAAGATATATTAAACAGTTTCACTGTAAGTCCATCTTTGTCTGGAAGCAGAAATGCATACCACACTGCATCCTCACATCTGGATGATAGTTTCCGTTTCACAGCTACTGTTCATCCCCTTAAATGAAAAGTCATGATACAAAATCAACAATAAAGAGAAAAATAGAAATTTACAGTGCCATCAAGTTAAATGACATGTTATTAGATATGACAGTCTCTATCACCTATTCTGCCATCTTGATTCTCCAATGTGGTGAGAAATTTAAATCTACAGCTCCATGATCTTCAATATGCAGAAAAACACATCCAAGCTCATCATACTAAAATGATAGAATACAAATAACAAGGAGTAAAATCTGAACAGTAGCTGAATCAAACATGCCTCTGTGTGCGTACATATATATATGTATATATGCGTATATGTATATATATATAAACATATATATATAGTGACGTTAGAGTTTAGAAATTTAGGTAAAACATTGGCAGTCATTTAGCTGAGCAGTTCAAAAAATTTTTCTGAGATGCCTATATCCCATACCAAAATTCCTTATGTTCAAGTTGCAGTCTATATATATACATATATATATAAAATTATTAATTACATTGCATTATGTGACAGAGTTTCATAGGCTCTGGGAATCCCCCAACCCCTCCCCGTACCCTCCTCCCATGGTGGATTCCTCGACCTTGTTGCTGTATTACATTTCAAATTCAGTCAAGATTCTTTCATTTCAAGAGTATACCAAGCATAGAGTCCAGCATCTTATTGTCCAGGCAAATTCAACAGTTTCTTGGAGAGACCATCTCTGGTCTGAAGGCAAAGCTGGCAGAATATCATCCCGATCAATTTAAAGCCACAACATATCATCAACAACAATTTAAAACATTATCAAATTAATTCACATGGTACTGAGTAACCAATATGTTTAAAAAAACGCAAGTTCTTAACCACATTCTGTGACTACTTCATTGACATTTCAATTTTAGTTTATATACAGAAGCCACTGCTATCCACCTTAAAATGGTTATAGATTACTATTCAGTTGTCTTTTGTCTATTATCATTTTAGTATTTTGCAGTTTACAGTGTTGAAGCATAATTTTGCTGAACCTGGCAGATTTTAGGATAGTCTTACCCGGGTTATAACTCTAACGAGGCATATGTCAACAATTGAGATGCAGAACAGTTTTAGGAAGGGTGTGCAGAGAAATCTTCAATACCTTAGTGAGGAGTAATTAATCTTTGTATCCTACCTAGTAAGGTATGTGTGAGTCCATGCTGACCATTTCCTGTCTGGTTCTAAGCTTTTCTTGTTGTTCTCTGCCTATCTACTCTAGTGTGTGTGTGTGTGTTAGGGGAGGGGGGAGGCTCTGGAGTGACCCTGACGGTCATTGCAAAAGAGGGTGCGGATCCAAAGTTGGAACTAAGTAAGGACCAGAGAAAACTTCCCTCCCTAGTCCCGAAGGAAGTTTACTGTTCTGTTTCTGCAGACCGCTGAGGGTTCCTGGCTGTTGATTAAAACTTTCAGGGAAGACTAAATTCTCTACCTAAGGACCAGCATGAGGACATAGGTTCCAGTCATTTCTTTTAATTATCTTGTGACTTAGGAGAATAGAGTTGAATCTTATGAGTGTTCACCATAAATCTGGGAAGGTGAAGACAACTTTCTCTTCAATTCAAAGTTGGGTCCAGTAGCCTTGGAGTCATTGATATTATTTCATGATTACAGTGAAGTCTAAATTATGTCCTTGATGATGCTATGCTGATTTTAATATGCCCTTATAAATGCTTAATATCATTTATATTTGAGAGGAAGAAAATGACTACAATTAATTTTTACTTTTTTACAGGTTCACTCACAAAACAGGTATTATAGAAGTGTCACATCCCTTCGGTATTTACCTTCAGAACAGATGACTTTTGACATCCAATTGAAAAGGTTTTTCTGGATGGTAGAGTTGGAAGGAACTTTTAAAGAAACCTAAACAAACTTCAAATAGGCAAAGAAAAGATTACAATAACTGTCATCTCTCACTATCTATGAATGTCACAACTGGATATCATCAATACTGGGTCTGTACTGACTATGTACACAGTTTTCTTGCTGACTGCTCTAGGTGTTGCAAGGAATCCAGACATTATTTACAGTACACAGAATATGTGGATATGTGATACAGAAATAATATGTAATCTCACATAGGCAACTGGATGATCTCCAAATTTGCTAACCACAGAAAGTTCCTGGAATGAACCTTCCACGGATTCCTAGGAAAAGTTACACACATTTCAGAAAGGAAAAAGGATTTGAGAAAAGGACGTGAAGAAATATTCTCCTTGTTTCCTACAGGAAGATCATGCTTCTTTATTAACATGAATTTCCATTTATGTATAAATGAAGAATACCAAACATATTAACAAAAGCCCTATGTATACAATGTTAACATCCTTCATCAAAATAAAATTTGTCACTGCATGAATACTGTTTTCATTCCAATGACTAGTTAATGGACAAACAACGATTTCTTAGACATAGGCATTTGGAAAATATTTCCCCAAAGATATTGTAAATGAAAACAATTTTACTTTAAACAATTGATAGAACTGTTGACAATAATACAATTTAAACTGAATAAACACTTGCACCTGCTTTCATATGCTTTGTATTTTACTGAAATGTTTTTCTGACTATACACTAGTAAAAATCTATGTGACTTTTTGATATTGTATAATAACATGAACCAGTACTGAAAATAGCTATTTAACTCATTGTAGCAATAACTTCCTAGTAGCCATCAAATGATGCTTTATAAAACCATGCATGAATAAACCATTGATCTACAGTACAAGATTTTAAGAGAGCACAATTTCTTTATTAGCTTTAAGTTCCATACTGCATCAAAACTTAAGGACATTAGTTATTCAATATTGGTGTACTATCTACCATCATTATTCACAATTATATAAAAATGAATTCATGGTTTCAAATTGAATTTTATTTATTACAAGAAAAAATGTAAGTTATAATCTTGCTGTGTTCTACCATACTATTACAGATATGCAATCTGTAAAATACTCTATAGTTTTCTTTCAGATATGTATCAATATTATATGTAAACATTACTTACATTAAGATGAAATGCATTGATATTTTTATCATTTACATTTATATTTAAAGTATAAAGATAAACATTGCTAGAATTTCATTAAGGAGAAGCTCCAGCTTTCCAGAAATTTTGAAGAAGGAAAGCACTTCTCACATAGAAAAGGCATGAAATCCACTGATTTAGAGAAACAGATTTGTTACAAAGCTAACATGTAACGGTTCTGGGGATCATTTCTTGAAAAAAAAAGTATGGGAGTGTGTACTGGTACATAAAGTTGACTGTTAGAAAATAAGTAAGAATCAAGTTGATTTCTTAGAAACTTGGCTGTCCAAAAGAAATAAACTTGGCTTCATACACCTTGCAATGGCTGAAATTTTTAAAACAATTCTTCAGCCTCTAATCATATTTGGAAAGACATTCTGAGGAAGTGATCAGTCCTTAAAGAGGGTGTAGCTTGAATGTACAATCACAGTATAGTCAGAATGATAATTGAGAACTGATCATTTATGAGAGTATGCCCCGTGCCTAGAAAGAGCATTGATCCTACCTTCATTACACATCTAATGGGTTAACATTTATTCAATCTTCCAAACAAGGCTTTCAAACAATATTTAGAAGCATTTATGTAAATAAGGTAACCAGAAGTTTACATAGATTGGCCAAAACCAAAGGGATAGAAATAGGTTGAAAAGAATAGTCATAGAAATATAATGGAAGCCAGTGTTAACACCATTAGATAAGTCTGTTCTGCTGAAAACACTCATTTCATTCAATCTTTCATAATTATCCGGTTCCTTTTAAATGTCTGCTCCCTGTAAAACACATAGAGTTTGAAACAGAAAGTAAAGATTATACCCTCATAATGAGGAAACACCAGAATTTTAGTAACTTAATGTAACTGAGGCATTTCTATAGGCAAAGCATAAAATTTAATGAGGGATTATCAGAAAAGACTATGAAAAGGTTATCTTAAAAGCACTGTTTTATAGTTAATACGCCTCGTTTCAGCTTTACTAATATCCATTTAAGTGTGTTGACATGTTAGTCATATGAAAATTTCCATTTGTTGGAACAATAAGAATAATTTGGACACAGAAGTGTGAAATAATACCCCAAACATAAAAGTCATTTCTGGTCAAGGAATGTGTGAATATTCCAGTATGTGCAAGAAGTGTCTTCAATTGTTCTACATTGTTCTCCTACTAAAAAAAGAAATGCAATAAAACATTTTTAAAAAAGCAGAAGTCTGATAGTCCAATGTTTGAAGCAACAGAGGCTGGGAAAAGATAGTTATTTTAACTTTAGAAATATACTGGTGCCTCTGATCACAAACACACATTCTACTTAGCACAAACACAAATATTCAATGTTTTATCAGATCATAAGATGAAGGAGACTAAGGAAACCAAAAGTGATACTGGAATTGGTAGAGTAATCCAGAGACAGAGATCTTTAACAATACCAAGGAAAGCTTTACAAAGAAAGTGAACCACAGGTACAAAGTTGCTAAGAGCAAGCAACACTGCGGAGAACAACTGCCAATCTGGACAGTTCACGGAGACTATCAGCCACCATTAAGCTGCTGACTGCTTTAGTTTCTCACCAAATTATTTTCTAGGTCTGTTAAAGCTGATTCCCATGATGTAAATTTACACAGGTCCTACAGTATCAAGAGATTTCGATAGTTCTCACCTACTCTATTATCAAATTACACAGAGGTCTATACAAAGTTACTGAAATCACTACAAATAGATTGTCAAATAGATTTCCCAAGAGAAAACATCCTGAGTCATTTGGATTAAGTGGTTTTCTCCCAAAGCCTGGATTCTCTCCACTTTTCTATGAAGGCTCAAATGACACTGCAATTTACTATTTTCAAACATCCAGGCCTCAGAAAGTGCACTGGGAACTAGCTTCAATCAGTTTCTCATAAATCATAAATACTGAAAAGGAATGGTATTTTTGCAGAAGTAAGTTAATAGCACACAATTTGTTTACTTTACACAATTTGGGGGCAAGTTAGGGAAAGCCAATAAAGAACTCCACAGTACTTCTGCTTTACATTCTCAGGATAAGAGATCAAAATATCAAGGACATTGAGTTATACATATTTTGGTGATTAGGAGGTTTTAAAACTGAAAATTAGAATTCACAGTTGATTGGAGCGATAAATAAAAATTCCCAGGTTATTCTTTTCCATACTATGCCTGAAAATCACTAACTCTACTTCATAGAAACTCCTAAACTCCTAAACACTGTTGCCCAAACATGACAGCATCTCATCTATGGTCAAAGAGCAGTGCAATAGTTCTCACTGGAGAGCCAAGCACATTAATATCAGTACCACATGTGCAAGCAGATCTGAAAGTACTTAGTTTTCTAATTTCCATTTTTAGAGGTTTTTTAATTTATTAATTTTATTACTCCATGATGCAGTTCCCTCCCACATCCCCAAATCTCTGCCTTCCCATACTTCCCCCCCCATGTCATTACAATACTATAGTCCTTCACAATCAATCTTAAGTCCATCATTCTGCTATTTAAACGTATCCTGGGATTGTAGGCATGGGCACTGGCAAACACACCAGCATCATATTGTCAAGATAAATTCAGCAGTTTCATTGGGCGTCCATCTTCGATTTGGAAGTAGAAATTTTCACTGCACTATAGCTTCACATCTGTGATAATCTCTACTACACAGTTACTAAAGTGTAAGAAAACAAAACAACATAAACAAAAAGCCATAAAATAAAATCAACAACAGAGAGAGAAAAATTGAAAATATACAACACAAAGTTAAATATTTTGAGAAAGATTTATGTATTATTTCAAAGGTGAAGTTTTAAAAAGATACAGACATATTGTCCATCTGCTGGTTTACTTCCCAAATAGCCATATGGCCAAAGCTGCACCAGTCTAAAGCCAGGAGCATCTTCCAGATACCCCACAGGGTTAAAGGGACTCAACACTGACGTCATTCTCTACTTGTTTTACAGGACATTAGCAAGGAGTCAGACGAGAGTGGAGAAGTCCAAATATGCTACATCTCAGGTAGAGGCACAAAGGTGCAAATCCATGAGGCAACATGTTTAATCTGTATTATCAAAGGCTTAACAATTTCACTAAACAGAAAGTTCAATAAACATCAACAGGAATCTGGAGGGGAAGTGAAGCATCCAGAAAATGAACTGGCACCCGTATGTTACACCAGTTCTTGCAAGGGAAGAACTAACCAATTGAGCTATCATGCTGGGCCCAGCGTTGTTTTTTTTACATATGAAAGTTCAAAAAAGAGCTTCTTTAAATGTAGACTGGTGATTACTGCAGGTCTGCAGTAATAGTAGCAATACACAAGGAGTTTGGATAATAAGTATGAAAACACAGACTGAAATAACAAGCTCTGCATAACAGCAAGCTCAGGACAGGGCACAATAGTGTTGTTTTTTTAAGATTTATTTATTTTTATTGGAAAGGCAGATGTACAAAGAGGAGAGGAGCGCGGAAGATCTTCCGTCTGATGATTCACTCCCCAGGTGATCACAATGGCCAGTGCTGCGCCGATCCGGAGCCAGGAGCCAGGAGCTCTTCTGGGTCTCCCACATGGGTGCAGAGTCCCAAGGCTCTGGGCTGTCCTAGACTGCTTCCCCAGGCCACAAGCAGGGCGCTGAATGGGAAGCAGGGCTGTCAGGATTAGAACCAGCGCCCATATGGGAATCCCAGCACATTCAAGGCGAGGACCTTAACTGCTACGCTGTTGCGCTGTGCTCGCACGATAGTGTTTTATACAGCGATGAAGAACTAGAGGACAGGAGACAGTGGTCTCCTAATGTAGAGGAATGAGAAGGATAGTGAAACTGGTTGTCGGGCTGGATTAGTTCCATCAAGCGTATGTATTGAAATGTTGCACTACAAACACTGCATATTAAAATGATTCAAAATTAAAATTAAGTTACCTCAATATCTCTGCGAAGTTTTATCAAATTTATTTTGTATCTTTTTTCAAACAAACTGTTAAGAATTATACCTAGTACTACAGTTTTAATGACCTGTGATTGTCTAAAATTCAAAATAATTGAGTAAAATTTAAATAAATAAATAAGCAAGCTAGTCCAGAATATAACAGGTAAGGTTTATTGTCTAATGCAGATCCAAACAGAAATAAAAAATGTGAAACAGTATTCTTAGGAGTTCAGACTTGGGGCATCTCATACATTCCCCCAGGTTCTAAGTGGTTAGGGTAGATTCAAATTGTGGCATCGCAAGTGTGGTGTAATGGTCTATAATGTGATTATCTAGTGTAGCAGGTGTCTGCCCCTATTTAAAGGGGTAAAAACATCTCAGGGCCTTTGTGTCACATCATGTAGTTTCTAAAGCTATCAAAATGTCACATTTCCACTTAGACTTTAAGATGTTGTAAAATTATACACCCTATCTGCACAAGTTAAAAGAGCCGGTAAAGGGAAGCTGTAGTGTACTCAACATTATCATGTTCAAACAACGGAGCATGAAACAGAAAACTTAAATTGTTAGAATGAAAGCTAAGTACAACAATGTTAGCTTTTCAATAGCATTATTAACGCAATGTAAAGATAAAGCTACGCCATTCAGAGCATAGATTTATTAATATTGTTCTTTAACTTACATAAAATATTCAGTAAAAACGAATTTCTAAGCAATATACTGGTATACTGATGGAATGGCCATTTCCTAGGGCCTTGGGCGTATTGGGAAAGACGGCTAAACATAAAATCTCCATCATTCAAATGCACACTGGCTTTCAAGAAAGTAAACAGTTCTAATTTTCACAGGTTCAATGTGCCTGTAAACCTGCGTAAATTATTAGTTTCTCATGGAACATATCTAGCACATTTTGTTTCTACTTGCATTTCATAGCAAGGCTTGAATATTTGTGGGGTTTCTTTTTAGTATTTGTAAGACAATTACAACATATATCGTTAGAACAAACTCAATGCTTCAACTATCAATGACATAATAAATCATTAATGAATTATTCTTGACATTTTTATGAGCTTAATGATTTTTTTTTAAAAAAACAGATTATTTATTTTATTGAAAAAGCAGATGTACAGAGAGAATGAGATACACAGAGAAAGATCTTCCTCAACTGGTTTACTCCCCAAGGTCACAACGGCTGAAGTGCAGATCAGGAACCAGGAGCTCCTTCACAGTCTTCCATGCTGGTACAGGGTCCAGGGATTTGTGCCATCCTCTATTACTTCACAAGACCACAAGCAGGGAGCTGGATGGCAAGTGGAGAAACTGGGACATAAACCAGCGCTTATGTGGCATCCTCACACTTGCAGGGTGAGGACTTTAGCCACGAGGCTACTGTGCCAGAACCCCTCATCATTATTTTACTTGGGAAAATACACCACTGTGTATAATGGAGGAAGATGAATACCTTCAGCATATTTTAATATGCATTAGATTATATTTGCATGCATGCTAATGCAAATATCATAAAAATCCTACAAAATCAGAAACCAACAGGCATCATAAAATCCACTACTCTGAAAAGTACAAATGCATTTTAGAAAATATTTTTAAATTGTGGACAATTCATATACATTTAATATGAAATGCTTTATTTAAGTTAACAGACTTTGAAAGTGACAGAAAAATACCCAAAGTATAAAGAGACATAAAATAAAAATAACAAATTGTTTGCTCAAATTAATGGGAAAGTATATGAGAAAAACATCATATTTAAATGTAGTAGGAAAATTAGATTAATTTGCCATTAATATTTTTTGTTGTTGCTGAACAACATGCCAAACTAATTGAAGGCATCCTTATAGAACCCCAAACCAGATCTACAGGGCTGACACACAGAAAGCCAATCACTGACATCAGCTTGGTGGAAGGAAGGAAGGAAGGAAGGATCGCAAAGCACAGAGCAAGGAGCTAGGCAGCCAATGCTTAATTCCCAGGTCCTCTGAGAAGTTAGGCGTGACAGTTCTTAGAATCTGAAATTGAGTTTGAGAGGTGCAAGAGCAGCTCAGGTCCAAGTTTCTCATTGTTCAAAGGACTTCACGGGCTTCCTGTTACTGGTCAGTGATGCTGTGCTCTTTATGGAATTTGTGATGGTCAAGTGGTCTCCAGTTGCTACGGCTTGTGTGAATGCGTAAGTTATGTTCTGACCAGACCTGGAAATTCCCGACCACACCATTTTAGGACAGTATTGGCTATTGGGGTTCTTATCTTTTAGAGAAGAAAATGACTCCTTGAATTTGGTGGTCAGAATCTTCTTTGGTCAGCTAGATCAATCTCTTAACTCAATGGATTCATTTCAATAAAGGGCATGGGCATCCTGTGCTGTCTAAGTCTTGCTTTTACATTATAGGGGGCTTGATTTCAAAATTACTACAGGAAAACATTGGGAGAACTCTCCAAGACATTAGCATGGGCAGAATCTTTTTGGGAAAGATCCCACAAGAACAGGCAATAAAACCAAAAATAGATAAACAGGATTATAATGGGCCAGGAAACTTCTACTCCAGAAACCATCTGCAAAGTGACAGCTGGCAGAATGGGCAAAAAAATCTGCAAACTATGCAACTGATAGAAGATTAATACTCTGGACATATAAAGAGTTTAAGAAACTCAACCACAATGAAGTAAACAATCCAATTAAAAAATTGGGAAAGAACATGAACAGGTATTCTTCAATGGTGAACAAACATAACAAAAAAAAGCTCAGGATCACTAGCCCTCACTAGGGAAATGCAAGTAAAAACCTCAGCGAGGTTCCACGGCACCCCAGTTGGAAAAACTGACATCAAAAAATTAAAATGCCAGAAATGCTGGGAAGGATATATGGGAAACGGAACCATAATCCACCATGGTGGAAATGTACACTAGCACAACAGTTATGAAAATCAGTACGGAGATTCATCAGAAATCTGAAAATAGATCTGTCCCATGGTACAGTCATTTACTCAATATGTGAATTTACCCAAAGTAAAATCAGCACAGAATAGAGTTAATTTATGCCCATGTTTACTGCAGCTCAATGCACAACAGCTAAGATGGAATCAACCCAGATGCCTTTCAACTTATGACTGGATAAGGAAAATGTGGTAGATATACACTATGGAACACTAAGCCACAGGAAATAATAAAAGCCTCTCCTTTGTAACAAAATGGTTGCAACTGGAAATCAAAATGCCTAGTGAAATACGTCCCAAGAAGACAAATGCTTTTCCCTGATCCGTGGTAACTAACATACAGAACACATAAAATGTAATCTATATGAGCAAAATTGACATTTTGAAATGTGATTTTTGTTTACAGCCTTTGTCTATACTCTTGAGGAACTGTGTGAATTTTCTACTCGCTGTTTAATTCTTTATCTAATGGAATGTTATGCCTGTGATCATGAAGTAAACTGAAAATACACCACTACAAAAAAAGGAAAAGAAAAATCAGGGAGGGAGGAGTAGGAGAATGCAGGTGGGGCAACGGTAGGGTGAGAGGTGTCACTGTGCTCCTAATTCTGTAGAGTCAAAAACATGAAGTTTGTTTCTCTTACGTAAACAGTGATTTTTTTAAAAAGAAAAAAGAGCCATTTTCGATGCTAAACTCTTTCTTCACACTAATATTTAACATTCTAAATGCACAAGTCACCAAACCTACACTGTCTGTAGGATTTTTTGTACATTGCATAAATGTTTACTTTCCTTTAATTTGAATATTTCTGTTCTGATCCTCCCCTAGAGAATACTACTTTGTGAATAAAATGCTTTGTGTTAATTATAATTCCAAATGAATCGTCAGAAATGGCCTAACAATTCTGATAACCTAATATTCCCACACTAGTATATAGACAATGTCATCTGATGAGTATGGGCAAATAGCAACTTAGACGTTCAGGGAGAAATGGGGTAACAACTCCACTGAGGCATGGAATGTTGAAAGATTCACTGCTATTTTATTGAAGTTTCCCTTTACATACACAATTAAAGAAGAATTTGTGCACATGTGCTGTTTCCTCACATATTTTCCTTTTCATATCTTTTCAAGTCAGTCAGAAAAACCATCTCCCTGTTTCTGGCAGTAAGTGCTACATGCTATCCCATAAGAAAATTGCTCAGTGAAGATTTTAATGCATTTGTTTTCAAATCTTACAATCAAAGTTTGTTGTAAGATTCTGTCAGTTCAATGGCATGAAAACTTGTGCTGCAAACACAAAGGGCAGTCTAGTTAGGGAATAGTTTAGTAGTTTATGAAATGAAGTTTAACAGCAGCAAAGTCTCTGAGTGAGACCTAACTATCTGGAACTGATTTTTATCATAGGTCCTTCTCTGCTTTATGTGTATTCAGTGAAAATTTACCTTGCATAGAATCATTTCCTCAATATTAATAAAATTATATAAGGGGCACTATTAGGAAAAAGAGAGGAACTGCACTATAAAATTCCCTAAAGTATTAATTAAAAATTACATGTCAACTCACTTGTTAATAGACAGAGGAACTTAGGTTTGCCTCCTCTTCATTGGTAGATTTAGGTCAAACTGTAGATATAGGGGTAGGCACATAGCCTAGAAGACCTAGATTGAATCCTCAGCTTTAAACACTGGGAACGTTAAGAGAATGATTCAGAGGAAAGTTCTCCTTTCTCTCAGACTCTCAAATAATTGAACATAAATGTTTAAATTTTAACTAAAGATCTTCACATATGGAGGTTGTTATGAAGGGTCTCACTCCATCTATTTATTTCTTCTCTTGAAGCACTGCATTTTTTCTCATGAGGAACTGACCCTCTATATCCAATCCTTAATTATGACTAGCTTTATTAATTTCTTTAGCTGGTGTATGAATCAGTGAAGCCTGTTCACATGAGAAGTTAAGATTATTCAGATATTTCTGTGGCAGGGAAAATAGTCATCAATCACATTCTGACAGAGATTAAAAATCAGGCAGAGAAGTTGAAAACTTTACTAGCCTTGGGAATCAGGGAGACTTTGGATTCCTTGACTGCAGACCACTGAAAAAGAGAAGCAGAGCAGGCGAGCCACCTAGAAACAGTTTGCAGTGCATTATCTGACCTTCCAGAGTTGATATCAAATATAAATAAAGGACAAAAGGTAAAGATCTTGAGGCCCATATCACAAGTGCTACTGCTTTGTGAGGCAGCAGTTGTAAGTTCTTCACTGCCAACTACAGCTAATGTATTGGCTTCCTGGACTAATTGCTGCAGACTACAGAACATAACACACACACACACACACACACACAGTCTCTCTCTCTCTCTCTCTCTCTCTCTCTCTCTCTCTCTCTCTCTCTCTCTCTCTCACACACACACACACACACACACAGTCTCTCTCTCTCTCTCTCACACACACACACACACACACACACACACACACACACACACAGAGTCTGGTCATTGTCTAGTGGCTAATCAGTTTGTCCAGAGAAAACGAAATTGGCAGTTTTGAGCATAGGCTTCAAGATTCACCAAGCACTTCTCTTGTAATCTATCATGTGAGCAAGCTAGCCCACTCATGGTGAGGACACCAGATGGGTAGAGAAGCAAATGAAACTTGCCAAAACTATTACCGTAGCAAGCCTAGATATCACCCTCCCAACCAGCTGATTCAAAAACATGAAGAAATCCCAGCCAAAACCATGAACCAGCTTGTCCAAAATGAAGCTACTCATGAGTTACCTTGGCTGCAACCATGACTACCAGGCAATCTTGCAATCATTAAAAGCAGATATTCATTTTCATTATTGCAAATACAGTTATCTTGTACTCCATATTCAAAAATCCACAAAGTGTGAAACATCAAATCTTTTGAATAGTCATTATTTCTAAGAGCTGAAGAAACCCTTAGGCTTGAGGATTCAGAGATTAAAAAAAAAACTGCACTTACTTCTAGTAACTTTATAAGATATAGAACGCATTTCTTTATATTCTCTGTAAATGACACTCCTTGTACACTGCAGTGAAAAATTTTTGCATTAAACATGTGCTAGTGATGCAACTACAAAGAAAAAGATCAGTAATTCTGTTGGATGTTTAGCTACTTGAAAGAGAAATGTTTTCAGAGAGGAAGAAATGAATTATGTCCCTGGTGAGCATTTAAGTGTAAAAGCGTAAATGTAATTGCTATGGGCTCTTGCATGATATAATTTATTTTACCACTTTCTCATAAGTACTGAATAATTACTTTCCCTGAAGTTTCATATATCCATGTCCAAGTAGATGAGGACTAACGTCAATCAAATGAGTGGATTTTCTTCAGGACAGCAATGTGAACATTGCTTTTCTGCTACTACTTTTGCATTTACTTTAATTCTGTATGTGCTTGCCTATACATATGTATTGATCTGGGTATATAATGTAGTGGTGAAGCAGGAAAGCAGAAAGATCTTATTACAATAGGCTTCCATTTACGGTAACCCCATATCCTTGGCTGCAAGCCTTTCAGGATATGATATATATTTACCAGAGGAAATATTTCAAAACTTTTGATTGGCATTCCTAGGTTTTCAGTAATATCTTAATTTCCTTAATAAAACTGAAATATCTATGAATCTATATAATAGGCATCATTGAGAAGGCTAGGAATGAACTAATCCCAGCCATTGTTTTAGTGGCAATGTTCTTAAATCCTTTTCATGAGACTAGATTTAGGAGATACTAGATCTGAATTTTAGGGTTGAAGAGTGGTGCAGCAGGTTCAGCTGACACCTGTGATGCCAGCATCCCAGAAGAGAGTATCAGTTCATTTCCATCTGCTCTGACTGAGATCGACTGCTTGCTCCTGAGCCTGTGAAAGCAGCTATTGACACCCAGGTGGAAGACAGTGATGGCGTTCCTAGCATCTAGCTTCAGACTGGCTCAGTACTGGCTATTGCACCCAGTAAAGGAGGAAATCAGCAGACAGATATTTCTGTTTCTCCCTCTGTCACTCCTCCTTTCATAAAACATACACCGACAAAACAAAGATTCCTCTAGATACTAGTTACTGTATAGTGACTACAACTAAAAAGGGACGGGAGGGATCAGGGAGGTAAGATAGAGAGGGAGAGGAAGAAGAAATGCAGATGGAATATCCTGCTCTTAAATTGTTAACTACAAATCACTATTAAACTGTCAACTAATTAAAATTCAATTTTAAAATAAAAGAATGGCATAAAAGGGCCGGCTGCGTTTGTGGCAGAACAGCTTAAGTCACAGTCTGTAACACTGGCATCACACATGAACACCGTTGAACTTCTGGCTCTCTTACTGCTGATCGAGCATCCCTACATGATCCTGAGAAGCCAGGAAGTATGGTTCAGGCACTTGGGTTTCTGCACTCACAGGGGAGCCCCAGGTGAGGCTCCCAGCTATAGCCTGGCCCAGTCCCAGCCACTCACGCCGTCTGGGAAGTGAAACAGCAGATGGACTATATCTTTCTTCATGTCTCTCCTTCTCCCTCTAATTACCTTTAAAATACACAGAGAAATCTAAAAAAAAAAAAAAAAAAAAAAAACCAAATATTGAAAATATAACAAATACATAAACATTACATCGAAGTAATAAGGCTCAATATATGGAAACCACGATTATAGACTTTAAAGCACGGGGAAAAAAGCCTACATGAAATTCCAGGTACAACTATAAACACAGAGGAACAACACTATAATCCCAGAGCAATGAAAAAATAATTGCAAACAACTACAATCTCTGACACTGCTACAGAACATTAAAAAGTTCCATGGACCTCATGTAAGTGTACATATATCAGCAGAGAAAAAAAATGTTAGGTCTCCAAACTCTGCAAATTTAATTTTTGATATGCAAAAGTCTTTCCATAAATGAACAGTTGGATTAAATGACGATTTTGCTGTAATACTTAGAATGCAAGCATTTTAAAACTCAGGAGGAACTTTTACCAATAGAGGGAGGAGTTTATAATTATTACTAGATCAAAAACAAAATCAATATGTCTAAAAAAATAAGAAAATCATAAAGCACTACAGGAAATGAATTATGTTATTGATATTTTCATACCAACTATCAAATAAACAAAGAAGCTGTTTCCTGATTTGATTTAAATTGGAAAAAATCATTCTTTTTGTATGTGCAAATGAAAATTACATATGCTTTCAACTTTTCATCATGTTTATTATTTAGTTGTAGCTATTATAAAAATCTATACTTCCAAAGTCCCTTCAGCATCAATGCTTTTCCAGTGATAATACATCAAATGCAAAAACAAAGTTTAATAGCAAATATTCCATACAGCCCAAGTTCCTTCAAGGAGATTTTCCAAATATAAGTGTATATTTTCAAATCAAAGTAGTAAAAATCATCACTTAAGAAAGATTGTTGGGGCCAACACTGAGGACGAGATTAAGACACTGGCTGCCATATCACCATCTCCTATAACCACTGGTTCTGGACAGGTTCCATACTATTCTTCTATGGACAACAATTTCATTCCCTGTGATCCACACACTGGAGATCTCAATGGGGATACAGGCTCTTGGCCTCAACCTGGCCTACTCTGAGTCATTGTGGTCATCTGGGAAGTAACCCAGCAGATTAAAAAACAAACAACAACAACAACAACAAAAACAAAACTTGATTCTCTTTCCCTCTCTCTAACTCTGCCTTTGGAATAAGTAAATAAATGAATAAAAGATCGCAGCTTCTTTCTCTGGTTATATGAATTAAATTACAATAGGTAAAAACAAAATGTTATTTGATTTGGTGCTTTTGTCAGCAATCCCTAATAACTTCCTGAGATTTAATTTCCACTGTTTATAAAGGATCAAGATTATGAACTATGATGTGAAACAACAGCTAAAATGCCAGAAGTGGCACCTGTGTGACATGAGCTAATTAGTAAATAAAATGAAGTTTAGAGAGGTGTGGGATATCAATGCAGGTAAAAGCAATAGGACCTTTCAGCAGGTATCAACTATATACAAAGCACTTTAACACAAAGTAGTTAATAGCCATCTGTAAGAAGTAGATATCAACTGAATTTGAGTGATAAAAACATAGAGGTAAACAAATTTTCAAACGTCATATTAGGATTTGTTCTTTATGCTCTGTATGATTTCAGGCATGTATGGGTCATATATGAAACATTCACATATGCACATGCATACCCACAGAATGGAACTCCAAAAAGTTTATCGAAAATGGAAATAAATTTATGGGTGCAAATAATTTGTGAAGGCCATGCATATGAGGATTCTTAAAAAGGTTCATGCTCCAGCTTTAGGCAACTACCTAGGTTGCATTGTATTTTGGCAAGTATTACACTGCTGGGAGAAGAGCAGCCAATAGCAGTAGGGGGGGGAGAAAAAAGGAGGGGCAGCAGATTGCCAAGGGAAGGGGGTCTGAGAATGTACTAGAGTGGGAATCACTGAACATATGCTTGATAAGTGAGGACTTCTGGAGGCTTTCTTGGATCAGGCCACTAAACTTACACATAGGCAAGAAAGCTGAGACAGTGATTTCGAAGGAGGGGACCAGAGGGCATGTCTGAGTCAGGCCAAGGAACCTGCCCATGTGGGAGACTTGGTTAGGCTTAATACATCACCCAGTACTCGCTGGCACTCACAAAACCTGGGGCTGGGGAGCATGCCTGGCTGGACTAGGCCACAGTACCTGCCTGTGAGTGAAGAAGCAGAGGGTAGGCCACGTCACACTGGGCTACAGCAGCCACCTGAATGCAAGAGCATCAGATCTAGGGATAGATTCTGTAGCCAAATTATGAGCTCACCTCTCTGGGACTGCAGCACTTGCGTGTTTACACAGAGAGCTGGAGATGATAACAGGCCAAACCAGACTGAACCACAGATCTCACCTAACTGGAGCCCACTTGATACATATGATAGCTGGGACTGGGAGCAGGCCTAGTAGGGGAACTTGGCCTGCTCCCCTAGCAGGATGCAGGTGCTGCTGGAGAGCATATGAGCTTTGACTGGGGACAGGCCAGGCCAAGCACGTCTGCAGCACTTGTAAGCATTTGTGTGGGTTAGTTCTGGGGACTGGCCAGACTGGTCCAGGCTAAAGTACCTGGTGACACAGAGGAGAACCAGGACAAGATGTGGGCCATGCCCGGCTGTCCTAGGTTGCAACACGTGTGAGCAAGAGCTGAGACTGTAGCCAGATCATGTCAGATTGGGCTGAAGCACTCTCCAGCACACCTAAGACCTGAGGCTGGGAATTGGTTTGGGAAAGGAACTCTTTGGACTTTCCCACTGGGTTGCAGCTCCCACTAGTGAACATGAGAGCCAGGGCTGTGAGC
Source organism: Ochotona curzoniae (assembly GCF_017591425.1). Classification (NCBI taxonomy): domain Eukaryota; kingdom Metazoa; phylum Chordata; class Mammalia; order Lagomorpha; family Ochotonidae; genus Ochotona; species Ochotona curzoniae. The sequence goes on from NW_024466502.1 coordinate 16,956,904, forward strand.
ACACCAGGCTGGGGAAGGTTACAGCACCCATCAGCATGTGTTTGGAGTGGATCTGAGAGTGAGCCAGACTGTGGCAGGCTCCATCACCCACTGGCGCTCATGAAAGCCAGAATGGGTGTGGGACAAGACAGGCTAGGTCACGGCAACCACCAAATCATGAAAGCTAGGTCTCAAGGTGAGCCAAGCTGGGCTAGGCTGTAGAGCTTATCAATGAGAACAAAATGGGTGTGAATCAGTCAGGCTAGGCTGCAGTACTCACTGGTAAGTGCCAGAACAGGGGAACAGGCATGTTAGTATGCCAGCACACATAAGATCAGCTGCTTGGAACAGGTATCGTAGGGGAACTTGAGAAATTCCCTTGTTAGTCCATACAGCTCCTGATGGTAAGCCAAGAGCTAGGGTTGAGATCAGGCCAAACCAGGCTGGGCTACAGCATCGAACACAAAACATATGAAATGGACCTGAGGCAGGCCTGTCAGGGTCAATTAATAGCACAAACTGCCACAAGTGAGAAGACACAGTGAAGGTCAGGATTGATTAGACCATACAACCCACCAGTTCACAAGAGAGCTGGGTATGGGCCAGGCAGGACTGAGTGTGAGTCATGTCAGGCTAGACAACATTATCCCCTGGTAGACAAAAGATCTAGGGCTGGGAACATGCTGGTAGGGGAATGTGGGCACCCTCCTGCCAGGCTGTAACTGTAACTGATGAGCACAAGAATCAGGGGTTTTGGCCAAACCAGGCTGGACAAGGCAGTGGCACCATAAGCAAACACGAGGGTCAGGTTGGGCTGAGCTAAACTGCAGCACCCATGTGTGTGTAATAGGGCTAGATAGACCTGAACAGGCTGGGCTGCAGCAGAGGCTAGCACACTCAAAATTAAGTTTGGGGCAAGTATAGGGGATGACTGGAGGTCAGCCTTTGTAGGCCACAGCACATACTGGTTAGGAACTGACTGGGCAGGTGCATCCACCAGTATGTGCATTGGCTGGTGCAGGTGACAGACTGAATTTCGCCCAGCACTGGGTTAATCAAATCTGGGTTAACCCCAGGGGAGGCTTCCTGAGGGAATACTCAACCAGACTGCTGACCTCAGACCTAGCCCGGCCACAGGGCAAACAAAATCACAAGATGTGCAGTTCCACCATCCCATGCATGTATTGGGACTGGGCCTCTTCAGCTACTAATGCCTATGAGGTAGACATCATGCCCAGATGCACAGAGGACATGATGGCCAGTTCATCTAGGCCAGAAAGGGATGTCAACTACCTAAACAGAGAAACAAAACACAGCAGGCTGTACAATGCTCCTGGCCAAGTTTCTCAACAAGTCCCTGCATCTGTGGATGCACTAAAGTGGACTTTGTCAACCAATAAATCTCACAAAGTTTTTCTCAACCTGGAATAATGAAACCAATGACTTTGCAGAATAAAAACACTTAAATGCACCCTCTTGCTCACATTGGGGTCTCTAAGGCATCATCCAGTAAATGCCCCTCATCTCCCAGACACTGATGTGATTTGACAGCAATGAGCATCCCTTCGCCCATCTCCCCTGTGTACACAAGGAAAATAAATAAAACCAGAAATTTGTCCCACCCACCTTCCTCCAAAGTTGGAACTTTCCAAACTAATCAGAGACCCACGTGGGTGTGCATCCCTGAATTATGTAAACAATATTAAAAACAAAATTTAAAAGTATTTTTTAAAATGTAAATTGTTTGTAGAAAATGCATACAATGCAGGGTTGCTGCCATGCCATAGTAGGTTAAATCTCCACTTGTAACGTCAGCATCCCATATGGGTGCTGGTTTGTTTACTGGCTGTTTCATTTCTGATACAGCTCCCTGCCTATAGCCTTGGAAAACAGGAGAATGGCTCAAGTCTGCAAGTTCCTGAAAGCAAAGATGAAACCTAGAAGGAGCTTCTGGCCCCTAGCTTCACATAAACTCAGCTCTGGTAGTCGCTGCCATTTTAGCAGGCAGCAGATAGAAGATATGTTTGTGTGTGTGTGCCCTTTTTGTGTAATGCTGCCTTTTAAATAGAAATTGATGAATCTTTAAAAGATATACAATGGAAAAATTATGCATGGACTTCAAAATCTGTTGCTCCAAGTAAGATTATTTTATAATTCTATCTTTAATAAACTTCTTGAGCCCCTAATGTATGCTCTTTGTGTATATGTTCACTGCATACATTTTTCAGTATAAATTTCTGCCTCTCCATTTTGCAGGCTTATCAGTTAAATACTCTGTGATCATTCCAAACAATGTGATCCTTATTCAATAAGAAACCATACATTTCTGCAAAATTAGCATGGAAACAGATACTAGAATGCTTTAGTCAAACAAAAAAAGCAAACAGGCTTTGGAAATTTTGTAAGCATTGTACCATTCCTTATTGTAATAAACTTATAGTTGAAAAATTGCTGAGAAAAAAGAAGCAATGAAAAAAATTATTTTCATGTTGTACCAAGTCAATGGAACTGACGCCAGGCATAACCTTCCTCCTTCATTTCCTCCCCACTCTCCGCATCACTTTCTCCCAAGTATGACAAGCTGTCATAAGGCCCAAGGCTGTTTTTTTCCTGCTTTTAACTATCAAAGTAACATTTTTAATTTGAAGATACACCCCTACCATGAAAAAGTCATTACAGGGCCTGGCTGCATGGACTAGTGGCTAAGGGCCTTGCCTTGAATGCACCAGAACCCCATATGGTCACCGGTTCTAATCCCAGCAGCTCCACTTCCTCTCTATCTCTCCTCCTTTCTGTATATCTGACTTTGTAATAAAAATAAAATAAGTCTTTAAAAAAAAGTTATTACTGACAGTATTCTAGATAGTTCAGGTTCTTTGAAGAAGAGAGTCACTAAGAAACTCAAGCTAGCATCTTATTACTGGTACAGCATTTTGTTTGTATTGAAAACTCAGCAGAAGACATTTGGCAGAAATCTGAAAATTAGTTCAGACAATCCCTGGGGCCTATAACACAAGAAAAGCATACTACGTATGGCCACAATGAGTGTGAATTAGCAACTTAAGTCTTCAAAATACCACAGATTACAAGTAAGATTTAAATGTGCTCAATGCCTACATTTCAGTGTTTTATTCTAAATATTCATTTTATTAATACTTAACATTTCAGTACTTACAATGAATCGAGATTAAATGAGAGAAAGCCAAGCCTAATAAACTTCTCAGTAAAGTAGTCAAGAACCTTATTTTGAGAAAATTGAGAGTCAGTAAGGCAAGTTAATGTCTTTATCGATTAGTGTGCTTCGGATGGCAAGACAAAATCCATTAACTGGGTGCTTGAATCACAGACATTTATTTATTTATTTCACTGTTCCAGAGGCTGAGAAACCTAAGTTTAAGGCTTTGGCTACATCGTGGGTTTTGTCAATGGTCTCTCCTTATTTTTGGATTGCACCTCCACCTGGTTCATATACTAGAGACTCCTGATCTTCTTAGAAGAACAATATTTTAAAGAAGTCTCTAAACTTCACTTAAACTGAATTATTTCCAGTGGCCTCATCTCTAAATATATCTACACTAAGTCTGAATGCTCCAATACATACATTCTAGAGAGCAGGAACATTCTGTCCACACACTTTTAAAACAATTTCAACAATTATAAACCTTAACAAGATTCCACGCCTTGCTCTGGCACCCAGTTTCATCTTAGGAGGCAGTGGCTGTGACTCATGTAACCGGGTCCCTGCATCCACAGGGGACACCTGGAGTGCATGGTGCAGCCCTGCTGTTTTGAGCATTTGAGGAGTGAACCAAAAGATAGAATTATCCTTGAATCTCAAACAGGTAAAAATTAAAAATAATATTCCAGAGTCACAAAAAATTGTTATAAATCCCTGCCCTGGTTTCCAAGCACAAGGATGAAAGCTTTTAGCAAAAGCAGAAAAAACAAGTTTCAAACTCAGAGGTCATGCTATATTTTAAATCCCATGGGGCAAAATCAAATAGACTTCTGGACTAGTGAATGATATGTGTCCTTATTTATATTAGCACACAAACTTTTAACTACAATTAGGTACAAATTCAAAATATTAAAGCTAAGTCACTTACTAAGAACAATTACAAATGAGAGAAGGTAAAAATATGGTCTCAATGACATATAAAAAGGCAATCTTCATAGGGAATAATGAGGTAAAGAATAACTTCCTCCCTATGAACCTGCTGCATAAACAGAGGAATTAGGAAATTAGGAATTTTCCAGGCTAATTTACACTAGATTATAATGTAACAACAGGCAGAGTAGGATGCCGTGCACCTGTAAACTACACATTTTCAGAGTCCTGCAGTAAGAACACAATTCAGCACTCCCTGATTATTAAATGCCAACAAATACATCCTGGGATATTGCCTCTCACGATTCACCACTTGCAGTGATGTTGCAATAAAGTTCATACAAGCAATTTCATAAATGACCTCAAATATACACTAGGCTATTATTGTTTCACTTTAATATTATTTTTCCCATATGAACACAGTTCACACCCCGCTCCACGCTGCATCCATGCTGGTTGAACACGACCTTTGCATCTGTGATAAAGTAAGAGTGAACATGAATATTGTGCAGTAAGATTATTTATTATTTCTCAACAGTGTTAAAGAAACCAAAGCAGTCATTATACACTTTGATAAGTCTAATAATCACCATCTACGTTTTGGCTTGGCCTCAAATCTCACTTTCCTAGGATCTGCGCATCTCATTTAAAAATTTCCAAGGAAAGCATACAGATGCATAGAGTTAGTTACATCAGGAAAGCATTTTCTAGCAGCATCACAACCAAGGAATAAAAGAGTCTAGTTACCAGCTGTGATAGCTCTGAAAGAGATTTAATCTTATAATTTCCTCATTTTATCACTAGTTTCAGATATTAATGATTCTTTGCCTGTAGAGACTGAAATGATACTGCTTTCCACTTAGCTATGAACAACAAAGGCTAAGCAGGATAAAAGCTAAAGGTTATGAAGCACAAAAACTAATTAATCCTTAAGATACAGTTTCTGTGAAGTAGCCCAATGAGAGCCTAAGAAATTGCTTTAGTAAGAACCATGCAGCAAATTATACATACTTATAACCCTTACATAAGTCCAGGTAAGCTAATATTCATTTCCAAGGCAGACTTTTGTTTTTCCTTGAAAGCTGCTACTTCTCAAAAAGCAAAGATCAGTCCTTCCCAGGCAATTGGCAATAAGAGCTAAATTTATAAAACAGTATTACATGCAGAAGTAACATCCATAACACTGCTATGAACCATTTTTGCTTCTAAAAACACAATTCCCTAAAACAGCAATGTCATTAAGATACAAACTACATGTATTCAAAAAACACAAAGAAATAATCAGCCATCAATCATGATTCGCAGTTATCATCGATTACCACCTTGCTGTGAAAAGTACTTACGGTAAAATTTCCTATAATTGCTTCAAAGAGAATATATTAAAATCCATAAAAGCAGATCAATACGCACTTTATAAGAGTGAGCCCCCCATGTTAAGTAAATGTAACCATAGTATCAAAACATAGTACATCAAAACAAATAAGTTTTATTTTCATTATATGCTTTATACTGAACTAAATAGGTCATGTTTTTTACAAAACTTTGAAGTTTAAGAAACTAAAGTGACTTGATGCAATAAGAAACAGCAATACTAATACCTTTTTTTCAAATGTTCCCAGTGTTTACAAGTTCAATTAATTGTTTATAGATTGTCTCAAGTTAGTAAGGCTATTCAATACATGTTATAAATTATTGCTATTGATGGAAAAGACTTCGAAATGTTAATCCATTGATTGCTGGTATGCAATTTTCCCAGAAGTAGGGTATTTGACAACATGTGGAGAAAAATTTTGGTTGTTGTCACAGCCATGAGACTGGTAGGAAAGGTTGGAGTAATTCTATCATTGATTTAGCAGGATCCCAGAACTCGGAGAGACATCCCACAATGCATATAGCAGGCCCTATAGCAAAGAATATTCCAGTGTCCTGAGTCTGACAAACCCTGATTTCACCAAATTTCTCCGCAAACATGGACCCTTGCATCAATACTGTAATTGCAGTGCTAGGCATTAGGTAAACTCAAAGGTTCAGGTCCTCTGATAGCTCCACCATTTACTAACACTGCAGCTTTGGGCAATTAGCCTAACTTTTCTTTCAACAAGAGAGCTAATGCTACTTCTTACTTATTGTACAGGCATGGCATAACAGTGGGGAAGTGACCAAGGCAATGTATGGGAATCAACAAAGATAAAACCAAAATTCCTAGTACACATGGACATGGCCTGGGTAGTCTAAGGAAGCATAGCTCAATGTAATATAATATCACCAACAAAGTACCAACTAGAAGTATGACTACAGGAAGAAATATGGTTAATGTAGCATTAATTGTGACAGATCTATAACACTATTGTGAGATGTTATCAAGAAGGGAAAGTAGGTGTACATGTGAGAACTTTCTGTACAACAGGATTTTTTAAATGATGCTGTACCATCTATCTTTTAATTTTAAAAATATACATGTTGAAACAAAGATAACTATTTCTCTTCTTCTCTACTGAATGGCAGTTGCCTTTCTCAATGCAGTGTTCTCTTTCCTACCACAGTCACCTAGGCGATTCCATAAACCTCAGGGCACTAATTATTCAACTAAGCAATAATTACGAGATAAAAATCAAGGTATGAGCATACAAGTGCATCTAACTATTAAAACGCTAATCCTAATCTACCTATGATACACTTTTATTCAAGATTATTTGAAAAGAAATTATAAATATAACTGTTAAGATAAAAAGACTGTATGCATATTACAAATAATTATAACCTAAGAGAAAGAATGGCTTGAGGGCCTAGTGCAATGTCCTAGAGGCTGACATCTTCCCCTTGTATCCACTGAGATCCCAAATGGGTCCCAATGCTTTCACCTTGGGAAAGCAACAGGAGGTGGCCCAAAACCTTGGGAACCTGCACCCATGTGGGAGACCTGGACAAAACTCCTGGCTCCTGGCTTTGGGTTGGCGTAGCTCTGGTGCTTGCAGCCACCTGGGGAGTGAATCAGGGGAAAGAGGATCTTTCTCTATGTATCTCTTTTCCAATAAAAAGATAATAAAATGAAAATAAGACAGAATGGTTTGAATATTAAAGCTGAGCACCACAACTGAGCGGCAATGTATTCTGCACTACTACCCGAAGGCTGCAGCACGTTTATTTGGGATCAGTTTTGCTAATGAAGAGTACTGTTTCTTTCTATATGGGATCACAGTTTTGCTACAGATAACCAAGACTGACCCTCAAAGCAGAGCCTCAGGAAAACAAAACATAGGAAGTAAAACTAACAAGCTCAATTCTGAAATATATTAAGACAAATCGGTACTCATCCTGGTATCGAATTAAGCAGATCAATGAGACAGCACTGGAGAAGTACATTGAACTCTGTAAAAGGAATGCCCAGCAAATGCAAATGAATCAGTTTCCAATATGAAAAAAAACAGCAGTAAAACAATACTTTCTCACTGCATTAATCTCCATTTAAAACACAACACATTGGAACCACTACTAAAAGTTGGCATACAAACTTTATATTGTGTTTGAAAATCCATTCCATGTTCTTTACATTCCCATAGGAGTGCGGGTAACGGTTGGTAAGGGTGGAAGAAAAAAAAAAAAGCTGCTTGCTAGAACAAACAGGAAAGAAAAGTATTACATGTTTAATCACGTCTTCCAAAACCATGTTAAAGTCCTACATTTACATACTTATGAATTTTCTCACCTGGAAATACTGGATGTAATCCAGTAACTATTAGTTCATTTTGGTGAATCTTATTCCAATGACAGGGCACAAGGTCTGTTCCTTGACCGAAATTTTAGTCAGTTTTCTTCCAGTCCTCACAATAAAGTTCACTCAAGAATTCTGATAAATGGTTACAGCTGAACTCCTGGAACCTTATTAATCCACCATCATCACTAATTTATTACTGATTTGCTTTTGGGAAAGTTTATAATGCTGCCTTCCTCCACAACAAACAGCATTCCATGCAGTGAAAGTGGCCTCTGGGACAGCATTTCTTCCATGCCAGAACACCAGGGCTTCCCCAAGAGCTTCAGCCTTTCCACTAACGTGTTGGTAACACTGTGCACGCTGGCAGGCAGCATCACTTACTGATTAGCTGGCTACCAGAGGTCTTCCATAAGTAAAGGTCCCTTGTCTTCAGTTTGCACTTTAGGATGCTTCTTTGGAGTAACATTATAAAGCAGCTTTTTTGGGCCTCCTTAGTGTGACAGTTAGTCAGGATATAATACCCTTTTTCTTAGCCAAAAGGGCGAGAAGGAATTGGATATTCTAAAGACAGTCCATGTTGCTAGGTCTGTTGTGACAGAGGGGGCTCTTGGAAACCAGCAGACTTGTGAGCTGGAGAAATCCCACTGGGTCACTGGTTTGATGTAGTTCACAGATGCTGAAGGTAGGTCAGAGGTCATCATTGAGGATGGGGATTCTCCCCAAAATACCAGATCCATTAGAAACCCTAAGGTTGTAAAGGGAAACGCCCAGTGAAGCAGAGGCTAAGGCCTCCAAGCAACTGAGTATGCACTTAGAGACTGCCTTTGTGCAGGCTGGCGAGGGTTTGCTCTGCAGATGTTTGGAACAGATTAATGATCACTTAAAGGAATTAAGAATGAGGCATGGAAATTATGCAGGACCCAATGTGGCTGCCTCACAGCTGAGATAGAGAACAGTGTTATTACAATCTGCTCCTTATCCCATGGAATGGTAAGCTGGCACGTTTTTACTCCACTGGTGGGACACGTGGTTTAGAGGGCTGCCTAAGCTGTGCCTGATTTAGAAGGAAAGGAATTCCAGAGACTTTGTCAGTAAAGGTCTCCCACAGGCAAATGAACCCACCTTAGCTAGAAGCAGCAGACAGTACACAAGATACCAAGCAAGCCATCTCCACACACACTCATCTCCTGCTCAGCCCCGACCCAACATTTTTTTTTTTAATAGAAAGGAGGAACTGGTTGAGAGCTAGTGATCAGAAAGGGGTTTTTCCAAACACGTTTCAGCTCATTTTCCATCCATTCCCATAAAATGATCCTTAGTTATCTCCATTAAAAAGTGGATAATTTCATTGAGAACTCACTCCCTAAAGATCTAACTTCAGGCAAAAATCGGCAAGACATGAGACACAGACTGAAAGTTTCGCCTGTGAGGCGGCCCCATCACTGAAGCACAGAAGTGCAAATTTGTTTCAGAAGCTTCCAAGGAAGAGTTCTTTTCACAAAGCAGCTCCAGGCATGCCACCTGTTGGTAAGTCTTGGCATTACCCAAGCAGTACTGGTTTGGGGCATTCAGAATTCAAGAGTTGGGAGGCAGGACAATTCCTACCAAAACTTCCAAAAGGAATCCGAGGATAGGCAAAGTGGTAGGACAGGAGCCCTGCATGGAGCAATATGTAGAGAGTTGAGCCATACTGGAAACCTGGAAATAGTACAGATGCCAGTGAGGTGAAACATCTACGTCAACCTCAGTGTGGTGGATCAGCCTGGAAAGGCGCTAGCAAATAGGGGAGCAAAGAAGGTTGTTACTTTGAAGGTTGTAGAAATGGCTCCAATGCAGCAGTGAGGATGAGAGTGACACCCAACCTACCTACTGTGTGGAACACTGTTATGAAATTCCCAAGAGGTTAGGGAACCAAAGAACACTGGGTCCCTTCACTTGGTTTATCGGAACTGTTGTGCAGGATTCACAAATGCCACAGGATTCACAAATGCTACTGGCACATACAACAGTTTATAACTAGCAAGTCAGAAAAGCCCACAAGCTCCTGCAGTCCACCACCTACATGGTACAGAAACAGGTCTTCTCCTTAGGTCAAATCCATGAGCCAACGATTCACATCTGAGCATGATCCACTAGACTGCTGAATACAACTTCACACTACTTGAAAAGGTTAGCCATGGTTGAATCCAAGCCCTTAGAGAATACAGATGCCAAGTTTTTCAACAGGAAAAGCCTATGTATTTCCTTAACACAGTAAAGAAGATAAAACTAAAGTTTTATAAACACATGTGGGGGTTAAAAAAAAGTTTAATACTCCAATTTACCATGCGAAAAACCCCAAATTCTGCATTTTTGTCATCATATCTGAATCTTTCAAATGTGAACACACTATAAGATATGAAGATATTTCTTAGAAAATTAGATGGAAAATGGCATTATATAAAAATGTTACCAGCACATATAAGACTAAAAGAACAATAATAACTCAGAAAACAGAACAGCACTGTAAAGATACAGTTGTTTGACCCAAAATGCATTCATTATAAGAACTCACAGTTTCCAAGCAGGGATTTTCCAAGGAAGAACTGGAGTTTTGGGGGGAGGAAAGTGGCTGGTTTGTTGTTTTTCCCAAAGTGCAGAAGCAGTTTTTAAAACCCTTCAAAATGTACTCCTTAGATAAATTAGCCAATCGCCCCCCTGGGTGTCTTAGTCACCCCCTCTTCCACCTAACAAATAAAGCAAACTCAGAATTTTTTAAAGTTACTGTCCAAGCCCATCGCATCCACCTGTCTGGTCATTAAAAAAAAAAAGGGGGGGGGGAGCCTAATTAGTGAAAGAACCTCCAAGTAATCGCTTGGTAAGGAGCCTCTTGAATCGAAGGGGCTACACTCTGAAGACGCCAGTTCCAGAGCCGGAAAAAAACGCAAATCCTAAAAACCACATCCCCTGGTACGCACAATGCGGAAAGATAAACGGAAACTTAGCCAGGGCCCAGGTGTGAAACAAAGGCACAAGCGCGGTCCCGACCAGCCTGCACGGTCGCCGCCCCCGGGCCGGTGGTTGAAGACCGGGACCCACACGACCCCTGCCCGCGTCCCGGTCCGCCCCGCGCCAGGTCGTCAGTCAGCCCGCCGAGGGTCACTAGCACTCACCTGGGAACCACCGAGAGGACTGCGCTCCAGTTCGCCGAGGCTTTTACCTCAGACCTCAGGGATGCTCGGACGTCCCGCCGCCACAGGTGGAGCCCCGCCCTCTCCGGGGTCACGACCCGCGGCCCGACTTCCGTCTCAGGTCAGCGTGGGGTCGCGGCCGCCTCCGCCCTGCGCCCTCCGCCCTCCGCCCTGCGCCCTGCGGCGCGCCCGTGCCCAGTGCCCGGCGGGTGCCCGGGCTCGCCTGGCAGAACTTCATTGCCAAGGCAGGAGTTAGCGCAGGGCGGGCCTTGGCCACCTGAGGTGGAACTCCGAGGACGGGAGGGTTCAAATAGCGCCTTGAAAGTCTCTCAGCTTGTGATGTTAGAAGCCACTTGACCGAGTTTTGTGAGGGGGCAAAGCGATTTACACACGGTAAGCAGCTTTTAGTAACCGAGTCTGGAATGTACTGTCGATTTATCCCAGTAAGGTAGTGAAGTTTTCAGATGTGAAGAAAGGAATCCTTCTGTGATCCACGAGCGCAGCCTCTGCAGTTCCAAGGAGCCACAGAAGGAGCTGATGTGGGCGCTCCTAAGTGTGTCTGGGTCGGGGCAATCAGCTGTGGAAAGGACACGGTACAAGTGCAGGCAAGGAAGAAGCCAGGGCCGGGGAAAGAAAGGCGCTGGGAACAGGAAGCCTGTTATTGCGCAGGAAAATAGGAAGCCAGGAAATCCAGGAAGAAGCCCCTCGTGGGGACAGGGCACTGGCTTGGTCCTCACCTCTGAAAGAAAGCCTCTGACACACGAGTCACCCGCTTGCCACAAGTATTCCAAGTTGCATTCCAAGTTTTTCGAGATTTTTCTACAGTTTCCTTAATGGGGAGGCTGTGTGTGTGATTTAGGTTGCAAGTTTGTGTGGTGTAAGTAGCAGGTCATTTTTAGTTTTTCAGATGAAGCTGCTACAAATGTTTCAGCAACTGGAGGTTTATAAATGCTTGGACCAGGAGTAGTGGCTAACCCATGAGTGGGGCATGGAGGGGCAGAGGTGCGGGGAGTAGTAACAGTTTTCTTTAGTACTTTGAAAATTTACCAAGCAAGAGTAAGTTCAAGATTGCGGAAGTGCTGACTGGCAGTCTTCCTGTGCAAGCCCAAAGCATCAGCAGAGAACACTCTGAGAGGTGGAGGCGGGGAGGGGACAGGCGGCTGAGGTCCCTGGAGGTGCAGGGCACTGTTTGAGATGAGATTCAGGAATCCCAGGTGCTCTGGTAGGCCTGCTTGGCTTTCAGATCCAGCAGTTTATTAGGTTCCTAAGGTGGAGTGTCTGTGAAGCCCTGTAGACAAGTTTATGCAGGGCTTTTGTCTCCAACACTGATTCTTGTCAGGGTGGCTTTCTTGCCACAGATTGTGTTCTGAGGGTTTAAGAAAACAAATTGAGTGTCTTTTCCAAAGCTAAGCTATTGTGCTTACTGTTTCTCTTACTCTCTGCCAAGATCCTGATGGCTGCCAGTCCCTTCTGTAACAGAATTTCCAGCATAAAGCATTCTCAAAGATGGGTTCTATGGATGGCTTACAATTTTATCCTTTCCTTTGCAGTAAGAATCCACTCCCAGCAGCACCTGTGAGGCTAAGAGTCTTAGTTGCCAGTTGTCTGTTCTCTCCATAAAGCCACCCCAGGCCTCCTTGTCCAGTTGGGTTCCCATCCTTCTTTGTTGGGTTCTAGTGTTGTGTCTCAAGCACTCACCATGGAATGTTGCTATTTATTTTTGGTTTGCTTTCTCTATGGCAGAGGAGGCCACCATTGAGCAACTTTATTTCAGTGCCTTGAAAACCTTCCCTTTATTTAGCCCTCTTGAAGATCCTCCCTCATTTCTCAGTTGCATTTTAGTTGTAGTTTGACAGAGCTAATTATGAATCAATGCCAAAAGTCCCAAGAGTGTTATTACGTAATCACCAGCAGGATATATATGAAATTCCCCTAGCTTTCTACATTTGAAAATAAGCTATCCGAGTGATTTCAGTGTGAATCTAGTTTTTAAAGACTTCTGGAATAGAACATTGCAGCTCACATTTAGAATTTAGATAAGTGTCAAAATCTTGTGATGACTACAACTGTATCTCACAATCATTAAGCAATAATCTCAGTTACCACTTAGCTGTTGCTTTTTCTGCAGCTCAGATTTTTTTTTTTTTTTTTTTTTTGGTCAAAGCCCAAAGCACTACCCAAAATATCAACATACTGAAGATACAAAGCTATCATCACTTCTTGAGGGATATTTCAGATTGCATTTTTTTATAATTTACAAATGTTTTTAGGTAACTATTTTTCAGAAATTGAATACCTAGTAGCATAACATCCTAACCACCTACATATGGAATCATAACAATACATAACAATACATACAGAATGCATAACAAACCATTGTACAAGTACATATTCTGGCAAAAATATTCATGTTTGCTTATCACATACTGCCAAGTACAGATGGATTCAGATTCTGTGAGGCCCAAGACTATTTTAATTATGTGTTACCTTTTTAAGCAAACACAAAATAAAAATTAGTAGCTAATTTACAGGAGAATGGGATAGAAATGCTCATTCTTACTATTAAATACAGCTGAAACATTTGGATAATATACATAAAAAACATAAAACTTAAAAGGTGAACAGAAGAGGAAAATAGAAGGTAGATGTGTGAGGACTCTGGCGCAAGCACTGCAGAGTGATGCAGTTGTAGTTCTTGTTTTTCTCCTCTGTGGCTAAAGAAACAGGAAAACTGCGGCCTAGTGCAACAGAAATGCTAACAAGGCAAAAAGACTGTGTGAAGATGCAGGCTCTTGCAGATGGACACAGGCAGTAAGGACCCAAACCTCTGGCTATATTAGAAGCAAGATAAGAAACCTAGCCATTCTCCTCTCCACGCTTTGCTAGATGCTTGCTTTCTCATATTATTTTAGTAGTAAGAAGGCTGAGTAAAGAGCCAAAGCTTTCAGTCCCAGTGAGAGATAGTTAAGTTACTTCCCTCTATCCTTCTGTATTGCTAAGGGAAAACACAGAGAACTTGTATCTCTGTGACCCACCAAAATAGAATAAGTGTGTCTCCCTACTGGAGTACTGTTGGAAGAAACAAGGAGCAGCGTTAAAACTGGATCCCCCACCAGCCCCCCATGCCACGCAAAAGCGAAGAGTTCCAGACCTGAGAACTCACATGGAAGAACTGCTACAAGACATCCCTACTTCTGTCACCTTGGGAGGAGTCAGTGAAGGGCCAGTGGGGATGCTAAAACTTTCACCCACACATACCAACAACATGAAATCTCACCCCTAAGGTGTCAGGAGAAGTTAAGTGGAGAACCTTTATCCAACCCTACCTAGCAATAAGGAAGTTGCGTTCTAGAGTTCTGCTGCTAGAACGGTGTCCAGAATATGTCAGCTAAAGAAGTAGATATAAATAAGAACCAAAATCATCTCCTTCTTTCCTTCCTTCCTTCCTTCCTTCCTTCCTTCCTTTACTTAATGTTTTGGTTTCACTGAAAAATAAAGAACCAGGGAAATAACGCTGAATATAACAGGGCAATGGACACATGGTAAAACTGATGTAATAAACTTGTTAAAATTATCTGAAATGACTTTAAGTAACCACCATACAAATGTTCCAGTGGGAAATCACAACAATATAAACACATGAAAAGTCATATTAAACAAATAAGAAAGATATGAGGAATATTTACAAGATAGTATAAATTAGAAAAATCATGTACCACATTATCTTATTTACTTGTCCCTTGGTGAACATCTGGATTGATTCCTTAGTTTAACTGTTGTCCATGATGAAATAGTACCCAGCTATAAAAAAGGAACAAAACTTGTGTTTTGCAACTAAATGGGTGTAATTAGATACCATTATGTTTACTGAAATAGCCAGTCCAAAAAAAAGAAAATATCCTGTATTTTCCCTATTCTGTGGTATCTAATAAAATATAATGAGTGTTAACTAAAAAAAGTGAGTGAAATGTAGGTGCCAGGGTACCACTCTGCTTTGATTAACATATGCAGCCTTTCACACAGCTGATGAACACATTTCTTTTTTATTTATAGTATGTTTACTTTGTTTTCAATTTTTTGTTTATTTAATTTTTTCTGTCATTATTACAACTTTCTACCTACCTTTTGAATACTTTCACCTAATGAAGTGTTAAAAATAAAAGACAGGAATATTAGTAATTGTCATAACTGAATTAAAAACAAAAGCTCATTGTGAATATACCCAGTGGAATAATGGCGACCTTGTGGTGAGATACCAATTCTAATATGAATAACAAAGATGACATAATGCAAAAAAGTGTACAGAATCTCAGAGACATTCCAGGCTATAAACATGTTACTGAGTTTGTAGAAGGAGATGAAACAAGAAGGTGAAGCTGTAAAATTAGGGCTAATCTCTGAATAAAAGATAGTTTTGATAAAAAAAAAAAAGCAGAGAAGATGAGAGGAATAAATTCCTGGAGTTATATGGCATACTTGTGTAACTGTAGCTCACAGAAACTTCATATACATTTCATAGAAAAAAAATGAAAGATGAAAATAGTGACAAACCTTATCATAAAGGAATGTTAAGGGAGAGGAAATGTTTGTTGCTCTGAACTGAACGGTACGCATATTGAAATGCTACACTTTAGCGTGCAAATATGGACAACAATTAATACAAAAATTTTAAAAATAAAGCTAGTATTCTGAGAAGCAGCAGAAAATTGTACTTGTTAAGCACACATACAAAGTGCAAATGCAAGAAGCTGTGGGAAATTCTCCCGAGATAAACCTAAAGTCATAAATAAGTTATGCCATAGTCAAGTTTGCAACAATGCAATACAAAATAATCATAAGTGGCAGTAGATTTCTCATCCTAAAATATTTTTGCAAATGTTGTAGATGTACCAGTTTGATGAGATTTTTGAAGCACACTAAAATACACAGTCTAACTATGTGCTGGCAAAACGTGAACATTCGTACATTCCTTGTTACACTATAAAGTGATAAAGGTGCTCTGGAAGTTAGTTGGCATTTTCGTAAAGTATATATGCCAACAATTGTTTGGTAACTGCATTATGAAATTCCTTAAAAGGAGAAGAAATTGAGCTGAGCTTCGTAGCCTATAGGCTAAAGTCCTTCCTTTGTATGTGCCAGTGTCCCATATGGTCACTGATTTGCAACCCTGCTTTCCATCTGGCTCCCTGCTTGTAGCCTGGGAAAGCAGTCGAGAGTAGCCCAAAGCCTCCCAAGTGACCACTGGGAGACCCAGAATAAGTTCCTGGCTCCTGGCTTGAGATCAGCTAAGATCCGGCCATTGCGACCATGTGGGGAGTAGATCAGTGAAAGAATTTTCTCTCTCTCTCTCCTGTGTAATTTTGCTTTTCCAAGAATATAAATATTTTAAAAAAGAAATTGTATAATAAAAAGTATCATGGCATATTTGTAGTGATTCTCTTTGCAATAGCTATATTTAAAAACAAAAAAAGAAGCAATTCAAAAACTCATTTATCCTCCAGTGAATGAAAGGTTAATCAGGCTTTAGTGCATCCATACCATAAAACGCTGCTCAGCACTGTTTTATGTGCTACCTTGGATGAATATCTAGGGAATTCTTCCTGAATTATTCAAGTTTATCATTAATACAACTAGATGAGATGAGAGAGAGAGAGATTCTTGAAAAAAAAGGGGAGTTATTTGAGCTTACAATTTGGAAATTCACAATCCAAGATCAGGTGTGTATGAGGGAAACGTGTGGCCGAGCATGTGTGATTAGAAGGTCCTATATTGAACCAGGAACCAGAGACAGCATATTCTCACGCCAGTAGCCATGTGTCTCTTCATAGGAACAAAGGATTTGGTCAGAGGAGCTCACCATAACACCTAGTCCAATCGAGTCACTCCACCTTTCAGTATCTTCATAATTTGACTACATTTAATCCTTACTTTTAATGTGAGACTCTTTGGGTCCAAATTTAACACATGAACCTTTAGTGCATTGAAATTATTTTCCAAACGACATTACTGAAAAGGATAGAGGTCAATCCCCAAAGTTACAAACTATCCAATCCATCTAGGTCACATTCGTGAAATGACAAAATGTAGAAAAGGGAAAACAGATTAGTAATTCCAGGAGTTAATGAGGAGGTAGAGTTAAAGGCAGAAGGAAATTAAAAGTTGTGATGAAAACACGACCTAGAGATTTTTGTGATAATGTTCTGTATGTTGACCACATCCTGTCACTAATCTTGTTTGTGTTAGTGACAAAAAGACAAAAACTGCTGCAGTTTTTTTTTTAAAGATTGATTTATTTTTATTGGATAGGAAGATACACAGAGAGAAGGAAATATGGAAAAAGATCTTCCAACTGCTGGTTCACCCCCACAAGAGCCCATCATGGCCAGAGCTGAGCTGAACCAAAGCCAGGAGTGAAGAGGTTCTTCTGAGTCTTCCATATGGGTGCAGGTCTCAAGGCTTTGAGCCTTTCTCCACTGCTTTCCCAGGCCACACACAAGGAGCTGAATGGGGAGTGTGACTGCTGGGATACAAACTGGCAGCCCATATTTGATATTTGTGAGGACTTTCTCCACTAGACTGCCACACTTGCCCCTCCAGTTTTGTCAGGTGTTACCATGGAGGGATATTGGCTTCTCTTATTTCTTAGAATTTCATGTGCATATAATTATCTCAAAAATCTAAACATTTAAAAAGTAGAAAAAGAAGCATGTGTTAGGGCATCTTAAAGCAGAAATGATAGTCCTAGGGTCAGTTTGCCTATGCTGTATTCTGATCTGATCACTAGCAATAGAGAATTGACCATGCCCAGCCAAATTCCTGCTCTCATGGACATGGCAGCTTCCTTGGGTATTTAAAGAGATGATGATGATGATGATGATGATGATGATAAAGTTAAAACACCAGATAAACAATTGGCAAAATAATTTCAGTGCCTGGGTGCTGTGAAAAAATGCCAAGACTACCAGGGAAGAGGAAAGCAGGATGATTTGGGCATCTCTGAGGTGACAGAGTTTTAATGGAAACATGATTGACTTGATACAACGTCACATAGGAGCTAGGAAATGCAGAGCTCCTTAAGCAGGTTTAGCTTGAAAGCTTGATAAATTGAAGAAACACAAAGGTTAGTAGCCTAGAGATGATGAGATATGAGGACTTGTGAATGTCCAGGAGCTACTTTGCAAACCATCTTAAAGAGTTGGAATTTTATTTTAAATGTAAATAAAAAGCCTTGAAGATATCTAAGTGGGTAGTGATGTGACCTAATTTATTTATGTATGTGTCTATTATTTTTTGGAACCATTTGGCTACTATTTGCAGAATGGAAAATGCAGGCTAAAACTAGAGCAGTTAAGAAGCTTGGTAGCAAATAAGAACTGGGAAAGTCAGATGTCAGATTAGGTAGACATAAATATCTTCAAATTTCTTCCTGATTCAATAAGTATGGAGTCTGCTCTAAAAATAGAAGCTGTGCAGAAAAAGATCTGTTCATAAGTCCAGGAAGCCAAAGGTAAAATCTGAGAGTGTGTGATAGCATATAATTAAAAGAGAGATACAAGGCTTGGATGAGCTAGAATAGCCTATAGCTCAAGCTGATCCTGTGTCCTTTTAGTGGTGCCTTTCACTACGTGTTTATTCTTGAAGAAACCAGCGAAGTTAGTTAATGATGATCACCAGTTAGATGGTTATCTAACACTTTCTACACTTTACTCAGGTATATACTCTAAGTTATCCCTGCTCTTTGATTTGGAGGTCAAATCCGTTTCTTAACATGAGTTTTAAGTTGATCTAATGATGTATAACTAGTAAGAAGCTAGAATTTCCATCATGACTTCCTATGGTGTATGCCAAGTTGAGATTCTCATATTAAGGATACTTTGTTTATCTACTTGCAATGCCTGACCAATGCTTGTAACTATCCAGATCATTCTTATTTGCCTATTTTTATCATAGCTAAAATTATATTTTAAGCTTTTAGAGTACAGCATGAGATTCCAAAGGAATGTAAGATTAATACATAGTGTAGGCACAGCACTATGCAATAAGTAAGTGCTTAAGGGTACAAGTTTGGAAATCATGCAGTTTTTGTTTGAATTTTTGTCTCTACCAACTGCCTAATGATTTGAAACAAGTCAGTAATTTTCTGTCTACCTCAGTTTTTTTCATGTGTAAAATTGAGATAAAATTAATTCTGTCATGCTAATGTTGTGTTGAGAGTTGAAGCCCATCTGTAAAGCTCGGTATTCTTTAAGCATATGACATTCTAGAATTATATTTTTCAGAAATGGTACAGAAGTAACTTTTAACAATTGAAATGAATTTGGCAACCATTATAAATGCAGTAAGGATCAGTGTCCTGTAATATTTCTCATTAACTAAGGCTAGCTAAGCGTTTGATTCATATGTTGCACTATTTGGTCCTACTAAATAAAGACTTATAAGAATTTTAGGAGATGGAGATATTCTGGAATAGGACAGTGGAAAAAGTTACCGTATATCTTAACGTTACCAAGGCTCTATTGTTAATAAATCCAATGTTCCAAGCTCATGTTGTCCCAATCCAGCACATCTATCATTGAGAAGTTTCCAGAACCTCAGACAGGATTTAACAATATTTAAACAAATGGGGAAGTTCAAGGAAGAAATCATGCATGAAAGTTTTGAAATTAGCAGATGGCCATTACTAGGCCTGATTTCACTGAGCCTCAAGATTGATGGGTAAATAGCTGCTTACACAAGGGAATAATGATATGTGCCTAAAAGTTCTAGAAGAATTTGTAAATAAGAGATGCAGTAATTTCCATTTTAGTCTGGCCTCTACAGGCATATATATTACAGGTGAAACCCAAGTATTTTTGTTATGTCTATCTAGTATTGTCTGGAGATTGCAAGAGCAATGTTTGACTTCTATTTTGACTCCTAAGTCTATGACCCATAAAAAGAAGGTTAGAAACAAAAGTAGCAGTCCAGGTGCTCAACGGCCTATATCACCCAAATATGGAGCTGAATATTGGAAGAGAAGAGTATCTTTACCTGTATTTTTTCCTAATGATGAAATGTTCGAAGATTATCAAACAAACAAACAGTCTTCTAGTTGCGCAGTATCAGAAACATTGCATAGAACATAAAGAACCACTGCTATTTGTGAGGAATTTCTGCAGGGAGTTTCTCATCCAGGTGTGATTGTATTGAGAAGCATAATAAGAGCTACATGAAAATGGCAGCACATCCAGATCCTGGCATTCTTTCTATCCATGTTTAATGTCAGTGGTAGTTTGCCAGGACTTACCTAACAAAGTCTCATGCTGGGCGTCTTCAACAATATAGCTTTCTTTCCTGGTAGGAGCCTGAAAGGTTATTTGGGATCTGTTTATAGGTTTACTTTCTCCTAAAATCTTTATTTGTAGATTGAAATTGACTGTTTTTTCACTGTACCCTCCATAAAATGTGCTCTGAACATGCATTTTTCTGATGTCTCTCTTGTAAAGACATTGGGCATGCTGGGTCAAGGCCTCATCCCTATTACCTCATGATTTTTTCTTGACCTGTTTAAAAGTCTTTATCCAAATGCAGTTAGAGTTTGAGGTACTTGTGTTTAAAATTTAACATATAACTTTTTAAGAGGACATAGTTCAAGCAGCTGTAATCCCCCAGACATATGTCAATTGGATATGCAGTCCTTTCCTATACAATGACCAAGTAGCACAATGCTACTTGAATAAATATTTCTAGCTAAAAGTTCTTGGGCAATCATGAGAGGTAAAAAAGAGAGAGTATATCTGCATCAAACAGTCTCAGAATACATCCAGGAAAATAGCTGGGACAGCAGAGGCATGTGAGATTCTGTTGAGAAGAGGCTCCAGGAAAGAGGAGGTGGAGGGCCTTTCATCCACACTGTGCTCTTGCCCAAAGTGAGTCATTGGATGTGCTTTTGTGCTCTCCTTGATGATGGCTGTACATCTGTGCTCTGTCTATTCAACCAAGAACAGACAGTACTCCTTATCTATTCTCTATTTCATTAATGTTTTGAACAATGTCACCTTGTTGGCTTCCTTGAACTCTCTGCTCCCAAACATGACCTGATTCTCAGTTACGTTGGAACTGTTGTTTGTACACTTATATCCCTATACACTTATACTAATACGTGCAAGGTACACTTGAAAAGCAGTAGCTTCAGATAATAGTAGTGGAATCAGGCCAGCATGATGTCTAGTTGGTTAATTCTCCCTCTGCAAGTTCTGATTGCTATGGGTGCCAGTTTGTGTCCCAGATGCTCCACTTCCAATCCAGCTTCCTGCTTGTGTCTTGGGAAAACTGGAGGGTGGCACCCATGTAGAAAACCTAGATGGAGCTCCTGGCTCCTGGCTTTGAATCGGCTCAGCTTTGGCCATTGCATTTATTTGGGGAGGGAAGCAGGAGATGGAGAAAGATCTTTCTGTCTCTGCTTCTCTCTGTAAATATGCCTTACCAAAAGAAGTAAATAAATCTTTAAAAAAGTAGAAGTAGAAACCTAGAATTCAGCATATCTGAAACATGCCAATTGGATGAGAAGCCTCTTCTATAATGATAGTTTAAGGACACATAAGTAATTAGTAGGTACTAACTGTACCTCTTAAGTGAGATATTCTATGTACTGGCTCACTCCCCAAAGGTTGGTGTTTGGCAAACCCCAACCCAGGAAACAGGAACTTCATCCATGACATCTTCCACTGCTTTCCCAGGCACCTTAGTGAGAAGCTAGATCAGAGTGGAACATCTCAAACTCAGATACTCGAGTATACAATGCCAGCATTGCAAGCTGCAGTTTAACCTGCCAACATGAGCCCCGATTCTCTTGCTTCAAAACAAGTCTCAGTTTTAATATCTGCATCTATTAAAAAATTAATAAAGCACATACTCAGTCAATTTGAATAATTATATTTATATCTCTACTTATGTATATATATTTATATATTTGTAAATATATATTTATTGAGCACCTGGTTTGCATAAGATTCAAGATGTTTTGTATATTATTTTTATATATTATCTTTCTAAGAAAACATCAGCATGTTGCAATGAGAAAATTGTGTAGGAGAGATATTAAAACTATGGTGATATATAAAGAGCTAGCAAGTGGTAAGGTTTCAATTATAATTCAGACAATCTGGCTAAATCATCGTGTACTTTGTGCCTCTTCCTACGTACCGAAAAAGCCATATGCATCACATTGTTCAAGTTATTTTCTCTCCGTGTAAAGTCTACTTACACAAAATATGTTAATGAAGAAAGTAATGAAAAGAACCTTTCCTAAATGTGTTTATGAGACTGAAAATACAAAGTCATGGAAAAGCCTTTATTTTTGTCATTCTCAATACCTGGGATAAGCTACACTTTGGAAACTGGAAGAAAAAAAGCCTAAAGATCTAAACCTAAAGGACTATTAAGAAATACCTCCTTAAAATGCAAATGAATTTCCCAGGCAATGGCTCAACAGGCTCTCTCTTTTGCAGCGCAGACATCCTAAATGGACATCAGTTGTGTCCCAGCTGCTCCATTTCCTATCTAGCTCTCTGTTGTGGCCTGGGAAAGCAAGGCGTAAGTCCTTGGGCCCCTGCAGCCATTCTGGAGACTCCAAAGAAGCTCCTGGCTCCTAATAAACTCAGCTTTGGCCATAGGCCATTTGAGTGAACCAGCAGTTGGAAAATCTGCTTTTGCATCCTGCCTTGTACCACTGTTGTTCAGTGATTATTGTGTTAACCTAAGCACACCTGTAGTGTTCATTTATACAACTCTCCTTGTGGCAAAAATTTTAATAAAATTAATTTCATAATTCCATTTATTTTCTTCCACTGGTCAAACTATCAGAAGTAGCACCAGATGGATTCTATTAATACAATGCCTAGATGCCATTTATAATAACAGCTTCTATTTTTGATAAAAAATAACAAAAACAAACTCAATGAAGAGATATGTAAGTCAGTATGGTAAAAATCTATGTACACATAAACTACATATTTTCGAAATGCCTCCTCTGCATAGAAAAAAGTCTAGAGTTATTCTTCACATCTGGACTGAATTAATAACAATGACTGCATTATATTGGGATGGAGACTATGTAAAATACCAAAATTCTGTTTGAAAAAAAAGAAAAAAATGGGCAATCTGTTTTTGCTAACGTACATAGTATTCCTATAGTAATGGGAGTCTTTTAAAAGTAAGTTTAAGCTTAAAAATAATTTTAAAGTACATTCTGTTGAATAATAGCTATAATATTGTTATCAGAGGGTACAAAGCAGAAGAAAATATAAACAACCATGCTTAAATTAGAAGAAATTAAGTGAGATATTAATATGTGAACCCAAAATGAACCCTCAGGAACCAGAAACACACAAAAGTTAGAGGATACCTTCAAATCAGAGGAATTTACATTGCTTTAGTGCTTTTCCCCCAGCTTTGAATGTTATCATTAATTTTAACCCAGTGACTCAGTAAAAAAAAAAAAAAGTTGAAACACCTGACTTGTGATGTACACATTGAACTGGCAAAATGTCATTGGCATTACTTTCTTTTAAATGTCTTAGAACTTCTGAAGCAGATTGTATTCCATTGCATACTAATGCAATACAGATCTTTTCACATTCTCTGAAGCCTGTTACATCATAATTCCCTTGTGTGTAATGAGGTGGCCGACTCTTGATTCCTGAAGTCTTTCTCTAACACCCATCCCTTAATCTACTTAGAATTCAAGTATGCCATTCTTCATGTGACTGTTTAGTGTAAATATTATGTTTTGCCGAACCAGGATCAACACAGTCAAATGAATACAAACAATGAAAATTTCTGCTACAAATTAATTTGTGTAAGAAATCCTTTTACATCTTGGTTTTAATTTGTGTACCATTTTTTGGTTTGTTTGTCACAAAAATCCCCCTCCTACCTTTCTGAGTTTTCCCTCATGTTAAAACAGCTACTGTCTTTCTCCCTGGCTAAATTATATATGTGCATTATGAAATTTACTATAGGCCATGGTAGAAATTATTATTTATTCATTCACTTGCTTATTATTAAATTCTATCATATGTATTTCCTCTATATAGTAGTTCTTTTATTAAAATAGTTGTCTAAGTATCAAGTCATCAATTACTTCTTAGACTTTTGGCCAATATTAAGTGCAGTATCAAGTTAATATCTAGACCTACACTTTCTTGCCAGCAAATAGCTTAGCTTGATACAATTTGTGGATTCTAAAAGAAGATTGTTGATCAAGGGAAAAGGCTTTATAACTCATAACGCCAGAGCTGGCATGAACTTCATAGGTATGTTCAAGACTTTGCGCTTTAAATGTTAGGCAGGCAAATAGAAGGGACCCAGGCAACTGCTTTCTACACAGCTACTGAGCATGAAGTTTAAAAAGTCCAAATATGCTTTTAGGCAAATTTGTTCCATTTTTAACAGTAGGCATACCTTGTTTTTTATTAATACACATTGGCTATTGTTTTAGCCTTTTCTTCATTTGTTCATTTATTTCAGCAAACAGGTAAAATGCAATAGGAGTGTCTCTGAGTGTGCTGCCTGGCCATTCTCTGGCTGTGGGGCCTCTCTAGTTAGGCTGTTCTCTTTTTCTTGGGCTCCCAAAATCTTATTTCTATTTGTAAAACCACCTCTCACTGTGGGAACTGTAAACGGATAAACATAATGACATCTGAACCAGAAATCTTGAGTTGCAAGGCACATAAATTGAAAATAAAAGATGTGAGCTTGCATACAGTATATAGGCAAGTTGATCCTAAAATACCCAGCACATTTCCTAGAGATGGGTAATAATGAAAATAAGGAAACTCTTACAAACTTATTTCCCACTATTTTGTTTCCTATGATCCTGTGCTTCTCTAGTAGGTATATTTTTAGTGTCTTTTTGTTTGCTTATATTAGTTGTTTCTATTTCTGTGGTACAATTTGTTTGAATGGCACGTTAATTTAAATATATGTGTATTGTATGTAAAAACTGAATAATTTCATTTTTACATAAAGAATGAAGTTTCAGAAATCTAAATAATTTATTACATGGATCCAAGTGTATAATTAAGAAATTAAGTTTAGCAAATTCTATTTCTAAAATAGAATGTGATTTATTTCCAACTGTTCTATATCCAAGTAATTTTACTCACGAAGGACAAAATATAAATGGAGGATATTCATTCCTAAAAAGAGAGTAACTGACAGTGTAATAAAATATCATGGTTCTCAAAATACTGCTTTCTCTGCTCGGCTATCAGGCACTGTATCCATCTCATTAAATAGCAGCAAACTTGTACACCTGTATGTCATAACTTTAAATCAAAACATAATCCTGAGATCTAACAATGAAGTTTTTATGTGAATTAGAACCATTTTAGGGCTAAATACCTAAAGAGACAAAGGTAGCTTATGCCTGTAGAATTTTTGTCTGTAACCATCAATTATCTTTCCAAGACTGTCAAACGGGTCCTCTTTTTTTCTCCATTTAAAAACAGAAATAAGAAATATGGTGTTTAAAGGTAAATTAGGTATATGAAATCATAAATATTGTTGAATTAAATTAGTCTTTTATGACATAATGAATTTGATATTCCTTAGTAGATTTTTGTGATCAGTCTTTACCAGTACAAGCTAGAAAAATGTCAAACCTTGTATATCAGTGCAGTTTTTCTCTAGTTTGTACATTGTAGCACAGCCTCAACTTCAGCTGAAAGGCAGACAGCACCACAGGTGTCTCATGTCACAGCGAGAAATGATGTCTGACTCTAAGAGTGGAGCACCTCCAGTGGCTCTTCTTTCACATTCTTGAGATCAGACAGGTAGTGACTGTAACATCAGACACTTTTACAAACACTGTATATTGCCAAAGCATCAACTCCTTGGAAATTGTTTGACGCTACATAGTCATTTTAAAGAATAAGGGGAGGGAAAGCAGAGGAATCTTTAATGAAGACAAAATACATTTTCCAACATAGAAAGTATCAAGCTTTTACCATGATATTTTTTCAGTTATGCATGTCATGTACTGTTTCCAAAATGATTTAAAATATCTTCCAAGGATGCATAAAGTAGAGAGATAAGAGTGCTACTTCAGGAAAAAAAACTTGTAGGAACAAAGAAGAATCACAGGAGAGAAAAACATGTCAAAGTAACCTACAAGCCTATTGTGGATATGCCAGACACACAAAAATAGACCTGACTGATAAATAAAAAGCTTGTATGTTATAAAATTTACAATATCCATGAGAAACGCAACAAAACAGTTGCTAACTGCAGAAAACATGAGTGTTCAAACTTAAATCAGAGAGCAATTTCTCTTGGGGGCCAGAGTGAAAGGGATATTGAAATAAAAAGGAATCAGGTATGCCTAGAGTGTCACATTCTTGTCTAAGACATGAGAGTTTCTTTCTACAGAAATAAACGTTTTGAGATGAAGTGTTGCATTATTAAATGCATTGCTTTATAGAAAATAAGTTTACAGTTTACCTTCATGAGAAATAACTGTCAAAAATGCACATTTATGGTTGACATAATATACTGCTGAATCAACTTTTAAAACTGATGTTGTGATGCCAGCATTGTGGTGCGGCGGCTTAATTTGCCTCTGATGACATCACTGCATATGAATCTCGGAGTCCTGCCTGGTCTACTTCTGATCCAGCTCCCTGCTGTTGTACAGCAGAATGGCATCCAAGTCCTTGGACTCCTGGCACCAATAACAGAGCCCTAGATGAAGTTCCAGGCTCCTGGCCTTCACCTGGCTTCGCCTTGGATATTCCAATTGTTTGGAAAGGCAGCCACTCAATGGAAGGTCCCCCTGTCTCCTCTGTATCACTCTGCCTTTCAAACAAATATTTTAAAAATAATAACATTAAATTACTGTCAAGTTAAATTTAAAAGCAACAGCATGCATTACAGATGAATTGGATATAATTATGT
This sequence comes from Ochotona curzoniae, assembly GCF_017591425.1. NCBI lineage: Eukaryota > Metazoa > Chordata > Mammalia > Lagomorpha > Ochotonidae > Ochotona > Ochotona curzoniae. The sequence continues at coordinate 16,983,812 of NW_024466502.1, forward strand.
ATATAATCATAGTTCTGTTCACTTCTGCTTATCTTTTATTTTCTCTAGGGCAGTAACCTTTAAATCAGCCTCCTCTTTGGCCACAGTATGGATCAGTATCAAGTTGATAGATTCTATTTCCATAAGAATTCCAAATCTTTTGCCACTTTATGGAATCATTACCATTTCCATTGTTTAATTTCCAGCCATCTTAACATGTCATTCGCAAACTGGCCCTCATATACTTATCATTCCTTCAAGCCTTGCTTCCACTTACCAGATTCTATGAGATTCATCATTGTAATTATCGTATATTATGATCATCCTATGTTCAAACTATTTCCTCTGTTTCTGTAGTGACTTGCTTGACTCTGTATTATGTTCTCTTCTTTGCAAATGTATTTTTAAAGCATTAAATCCAAACACTAAGATGTTTCATTCTTTTTCAGCCATCCTGCTCCACACATACTCCCTGACTTCAGCATTTTTAAGCATATTCTTTAAAAATATGCTTTTTATTGTTTTTAAATTAATGTGAATAAAGGCATTTGAAGTAAGACAACAGGATATGAATTGAATATCATTATATATATCTTATGTGTATATATATGTACATATATACACACAACATATACTTATAACATATATAATATATTATATTTATATATGAGTTGGATACCATATACACGATTACACAATAATTATTCACATTAATTTAAACATTGCTTTAATAAAATTGTTTCATTGATTTCATAACTAAAAGTTTGTCCCTTCTTGTCCCTTAAGTTTCTGCATATTTTAATCAACATTGTTAAAATATCTTTGCTGTCCTGTCTCCTAGAAGACACTGAAACTTTCAGGGACGTCAAGTATGTATCTTTATTATTCTTACTCAACTTATAGCTTTACTTGTGTCAACCCAAAACAAAACCAACCAGGACATACGTAGTTCTTTCAGTATGACTGCCTGTGTTCAAAGGTTTGTCATATCTACCATACATGTATAGTTTTCACAGTGAGTGTGAGAATACTAATTCTAATTTTAGCCAAAAATTTAGAGTGAATGAATTTTTCAAAGTGAGCACAATACAGAAACCAAACGTAAAAGGCTAAATTATTTCACTAATAAATTTCTTAAGATTCTATGTTAAAAATACCATACTCAATCTTAAAAACTGAAATTTGAAAGGAGAAAAATGTGTCACTATTATTTTTTAAAAATGAGGTTAATACTTTGATTAACACACTTTGCAAATCTATGAAAATAAGGTGAAATAAAGTAATTGGAGCAAAGCAATGAATAACGTGAGCCAGGCCATGGAGGAAGCGTTTGGAATAACTTTCACACTGCTTCTGGAGTGCCTGCATCCCAGGGCAGAGCATCTGGGCAGGAATCTCTGTTTTTCTTTGATTACTGTTCCCTGCTAATGTACGCACCAGAAGGCCTCATGTGATGGCACAACGACTCGAGTCCCTACCACCCAACTTTGAGACACAGACTGAGTTCCACACCAATGGTTTTGATCCATTTCAGCCCTTGCTGTTAGGGGAATTTGGGGAGTGAATCAGGGCATGAAAATTACCTTTCTCCCTCTCTCTTAAAGTAAATGAAAATAACTAAAATGTTTAAAGCTTTGTAAATGAGCAAGCTTAATAGTAATGATCTGATAACTAAAACTGTATCAAACTGCAGTTAGTTTTTATCTAATATAGATATTTTTTCAAGGTGTTTGTCACCTTATTAAAGACCATACACACTGTAGTCGTGCAAAGTCATTAGAATTACTGGTAAGATCTACACTTGTTTCACATCCTCTAGTTTTTCTTTTGTAAAAGCATTAGTAACTCTGTAAGCTGTAAAGGTGTAGCAAAATTAATAAAATTAATATTTTAGCTAATTATTTCAGAAATTAACAATTTTGAAAAGCAAATTATTTTTCTTTCTGAATAAGTACCTTTGGCTCAAACACTTTCTATCTGCTTCATATTGTCTAATTTATGACAAGCTGTACATCCTTTAGGCTTTGGCAATTTGTCCTTTTTCCTTTCTAAGGAATCTTTTCAGAGCATTTCACTCCTTTTGCTTTTAATGCTGAAAAATGCCTTAGAGAATGTCTGTAGTATTTTTTTTCTTGCCATTTTTACTTCCTCTATGACAGCTTCATCTTTCTTTTTAATTATTGTCACAACTATTTGGTTCATGTAAATTGATAGCATTTTTTTAAAATTCCAATGGCATTATGATTTACATCTCACTTCCAATATTATTTCATTAATTCATGGCATGGCGGTATCTGCCATTTCCCTTTTATTCATCTATGCTTATGAGATGTTATATGGGTTTATCTATGAAGAGAATGGGAAAACACAGCTAAATGGTTAAATGCTTTATTGTCTATCTGTGACCTGAACAAACAAGTGCTACAACCAGTCACATATAGACTTCTTAAGAAATAATATGGGGCCCAGCATGGTAGCCTAGTGGCTAAATCCTTACTTTGCAGCTGCTGGGATCCTGTATGGACGCTGGTTCATGTACTCTTTGTTCCACTTCTGTCCAGCTCCCTGCATGTGGACTGAGAAGACAGTAGAGGATGGCTCAATGTCTTGGGACCCTGCACCCGTGCAGGAAACCCAACAAATATCCCTGGCTCCTGGCTATTATCTTTGGATCAGCTCAGCTCTGACGCTTGTGGCTATTTGGGCAGTAAAAGATCTCTCTCCCTGTGTCTTCTCCTATCTGTAAATCTGACATTCCAATAAAAATAAGCAAATCTGAGAGAAAGAAAGAAAGAAAGCAAGCAAAGTTCAAAAGAAACAATGTGAATGGCTAGAAAAGGAAGTCAGGATTCATTACAGGAAATCCAATATGGGGAGAAACTATCAATCCCCTTTAAAAAATATTGCTTATTTGTAGTATAGTTAAATATGTCAGTCAACCCATGAACTTCTTTAGGTAATAAAGGGCCAAGGTCCCAGTTTCTCAAGAGATCACTAATTCATTTCTCATTTCTGCCAGTGCTAATCATGGTGAAGGTGTACTGGCAGTCTGCACTGTTTTATGATGCTGTGGGCTCAACATGAGACCGCAGCGTTTATGTGCAGCGCATATTTATGTGTACCAACTTTTAAAGCTTCCTTTGCTTTGCAAGTGACCATAGAACTTACGCACACACAACACTTTGGGAAGCAGGAATTTCAATAATTCTTTTGCCTACAGCTATTATTTTGTAGCATGTTCTGCACATTGTGTCCATTCCATGGATGTCAGTCTGCATTGAATACTATCAGTGTATTCAGGGATCCCACAAATATTGTCTGCATGCCACATATGAAACTCATTGTGAAATGAGAATACACCATAGAATAATTCAAACAAAGACCCTGTACTCAAGAACAACACAAATTAACAAGATCATGGGGACACTAAAGAAGTGAATAAATAAGAAGAGAATTTGACATGATATACGTGCGTTGGTAAAAATAAAGAAGTCATGTGTTACAGAATAACTGCTTAGGGCAGAGCTTATTGGACATCTTTGGGGAGACACAGACCTCTCAAGACAAGCTATTGGAGTTGAGATCTCTGGGATACAAGTGGAAATAAAGCAAGCAGAGAGAAGTCCAAAGTCTCTCCAGTAAAAAGACCCTGAGGTGAAATGAACCTCTTAGTGTAGCAGGGAAAACATTCACATGATGGAATGAGGTAAAAATAACAGGAAGAGAAGTTTAAGCCTATAACACAATCCTGAGGGTTTCTGGAACAGGAAAGAAAAAGAAGAGTTGAATAGCTGAGCTTGAGCAGTGGGCTGTGAGATGGAGTTGCAGAGCTGTGCTGGGCATTTGAAGTAAGTGAAAGAAAGTGATCGAATATTGTTTATAATATCTTTTAAAAACATCCTTCTGACTTTAGGAAAATGTTTCAAAGTTATTTTGTGGGAATAGTAGTGATGCCTCTAGAAACCTATCCTTTAGTTGAGGTGAGAAATGCTAAGATGATACTCAGGTAAAAATGGCGTGAATGACTTAAAGTGACTAGCAGAGACTGATGGTAGGCAAGTCTAATTTGCATCAGAAAAGAATAGCTCCTTTCAAACTGTTGACAACATTGATTTCAAAAGTTTACAGAGCACAATCACTGAATATCTTTCAAAGTGTTGCAACTTATGTTTTCAAGTAAAACTCTAAGAAAACGTTCAGAAATTTTAATACATACTGGTTATGTACAAACTTTAATGAAGCTCTTAGATGAAAAATATTTTATAGTAAACATTTTTTATTTAATCATCTTACTTAGAAGTACTATAGGGTTCTGTTTGCAACTATTCTTTCTGTGATTTTATAGTTCATCTTATTTTTCAAGGTATAATAGTTTCCTAAATATCAGCTTACTCAAACATCACTATTTCTTGCAGTTCCTTTGAAGAATTTATTTTATGTATTATTAACTTTTCCTTGTTTCCTGAGTCTTCTGTTTTAGTTATATCTATTTGAACATGGTGATTTTAGAGCAATTATAATTACCTCTGAATAATGAACATACAATTAGCAAATGTCATCTCAATCATAATGCAAATATATAGACTTATCATTATTGTTTCTAACATGAATCTAGGTGGCTGAGACCAGAAATGCTTGCCTAACAGCTCAACCTGCCTGAAGAATCTAGCCTGACAGGCATGGTGCCAGTGCAATGGGAGACTCCCTGTGTCTGGCAGTAACTGCCAGGCTTTCAAATTCAATTTACAACGTTAACATAGAAATGGTCCTCATCTTATTTTGTAATAGCATGTTAATCGTTGACAGGGTGATCAGCCCTGTAACATTATTTTTTTGTTCAAATCTTATTTCTCATGTTCCCACTGGTGCTTGTTGAATTCCAGTGATTTTTCTTGACTCACACCAGTTGCTAAGTAACATGGAAAAATACAGCTGCAGCTTCACTTCCTTCAAACTGCTGCTCCTAAATCTGAATAAAACCATAGACGGTCTATTTTTGTGAGCAGAACTCTCAGCTTTCAAAGCTTCTGTGTCAGACTATCTGAAGCATAATGGTGAAGGCAGTAAAATTACAGGCCAAATAATACATCTAAAAAATATTTGCCTCCTTCTATTTAATCCAGATGCAATAAGCCTTTTTTTCTTCCTTTAATTGTCAATTAGAATACAAAATGGACAAATTAAACTAAGAAACAAGAGATCTCCTTGCCGGCCTTGGACAATTATTAATTTTTCAACAATCATTTCAGTGTCTTAATCTGTAATTTATAAAGAGGTTAAATTTGGAGATTCTTCTCCCAGCTGTGTGATTTTATGAAGTGATTGTGCTCAGTGCCATTAGCTAAGATATGTCATTATTTCTAAATGAATTTTAGAATTTGTTTCATTTGTGCTTGCATTTCATCTTTATCTGGTTTAACCAGGATAGAGACTAAAGGTATTTAAAAGAGAAATTTTTATAAATATAGTGCATTGCCTTACATTCTCTATGGAAAAGTAAGAACACTCACATAATGGAAATGTGAAGTAATGACCCTTTGACAACGTTCCAGGACATTTGCCTCCTCAACAGCCACATTAGGTCCATGCCTCAGTTGAGCTCACATGTTGAGGAACAAAGTATTACTTTCCTTTCTGTATCTTTGAATTCCAAGTCCCTGGTCCCTGGTTTTAAGACCTGTACAGCATTTTTAGTTTTTCTGATAGAGTGTGTATCCCTGCCCATTGTTAAGTAAGAGTGCTAATCTGTTTTCCTCTCTAGGCTGTGACCTGCATAGAGACAGTTTTGTGTGGTTTTATGTTCCCCAAACCCTAGCACAACCAGTGTGGATGAAAGGCTTTGGAGAATCTCATAGATCCTTTTTTGCAAATACAGTTAACAAACCACTTCTTTTCAGAACAAAGTTTTATGAGAAATGCACGCAGGGCTCTGTGTTCTGAGAGACAATGTTAGAGTCAGCTATTAATGCAATTTTGGGTAGCTCAGCGTCATTTTAATCATACAAAAATCATGATAGGGCCCGGCGCGGTGGCGCAAGTGGTTAAAGGTCCTCGCCTAGCACGCCCGGGATCCCATATGGGCGCCGGTTCTAATCCCGGCAGCCCTGCTTCCCTTCCAGCTCCCTGCCTGTGGCCTGGGAAAGCTTTGGGAACCTGCACCCGCTTGGGAGACCCGGAAGAGGCTTCTGGCTTTGGATTGGCATAGTATCAGCCCGTTGCGCTCACTTGGGGAGTGAATCATCGGACGGAAGATCTTCCTCTCTGTCTCTCCTCTCTGTATATCTGCCTTTCCAATAAAAAAATAATAAAAAAAATAAATCTTTAAAAAAAAAATCATGATAGAAAACAGGCATTCAGATCACTTGAGATTTATTTTCTATTCGCAGTTAAGCATATGACTTTAGTAGTAGTAGTTGAAAAAAGAATCACTTTTATAAAGATGTATGTATATATTTTTAAAAGGTAGATTTTAACAGAAAGCAGGAGAGAGAGACAGATTGAGAGAGAGAGATCTTCCATCTGCTCTTTCACTCCCCGGATTGCTGAAACAGCAGTTGAAACCATCCTAAGCCAGGAGTTAGAAGCTTTCTCCAAATCTCCTGTGTGGAAGCAGTGGCCCAAGAACTTGGTCTATCCTGCACTGCTTTCACATGTTTAAAGCAGGGATCTAGACTGGAGCAGCTGGAATACAAACAACATTCATAGGAGATGCTGGCACTGCAGGTAGAGGTTTGGACTTGTATGCCACAGCACTAGCACAAAGGAATACGTTTTTACTTCCAAAAATCGTATGTGAACAATTCTATTTATAAAATGCATGTATAAGTAATATTTGTTTTAAGAATTTCTTCATGGAATATTTAAATAGAAATATTGATGTATTTGAAAAGCAGAGTGCAGAGGCAAGGGCAGAGAAACACAACTCTTCCTTGAGATAATTCGCTCCCCAAATGGCCGCAGTGACTGAGGTGGGCCTGGGCCAGCAGGAAGCTAGGAAGGGACCAGGGGCTTCATCTGGGTTTCCCACATGGACAGCAGGGGCCCGAGTGCTTGAGTAAAGTGCCAGTATTCCAGACACATTCACAACATGTTGGATCAGAAGTGAAGTACATGGACTTAACTGGAGATTGGATGTCCGTATCATAGTAAGTACCTTAACTGCTGCATGTACCACTACACTGGCACCAAATTCAGGTTTCAGTTAAAGTTTGTAATAACACTCTTTTACCAGGCAGTGATAAAGGTATCAGTATAGTTTGTGAGCGTTGTCATTTGTGCTTAGAAAGTGTGTATGGGGCCCGGCGCGGTGGCGCAAGTGGTTAAAGGTCCTCGCCTTGCACGCCCGGGATCCCATATGGGCACCGGTTCTAATCCCGGCAGCCCCGCTTCCCTTCCAGCTCCCTGCCTGTGGCCTGGGAAAGCAGTCGAGGACGGCCCAAAGCTTTGGGAACCTGCACCCGCGTGGGAGACCCAGAAGAGGCTCCTGGCTTCGGATCGGCATAGTATCGGCCCGTTGCGCTCACTTGGGGAGTGAATCATCGGACGGAAGATCTTCCTCTCTGTCTCTCCTCTCTGTATATCCGCCTTTCCAATGAAAAAAAAAATAATAAAAATAAATCTTTAAAAAAAAAAAAAAGAAAGTGTGTATGTATGTGTAGGTGTGCTTTTGTGTGTGAGTATCAACTCTTTACAGTGTCCTTGTAGTATCAAAGATTTGCACTGCTTTTATAGAGTATTTGCATAATTTGGATTTAAATATTAGTAGTTTTCTAGGAAAATCATTTTCAAGAAAAAAAAACAGATAAAAAACAAAAGGCGACCTTCATTGAGCTTCAAGCTCATTAAACCTAAATTTCTGTTAAATAAATATAAAAGTATTAATATTTTAGAATTCAAACTGAAAAACATAAAGGTATCTTTGTTAGTGTATCAAAGAGGCTAAGTGCTTAATGAAATCAACTTTTTACCTAAAGTAAAAAAATTTAAATATGTGAAATAATTGTTTTGTCATGTAAGGGTATTCACTCATCTTTTTTCTCAGACTAATCATAATTCCACAAAGAATTTGTGTGAAATAATATAAATATTAAATTTGGTTCCTCTTCAGATATTGTGGTACATCTTTTTAAAAAAAGGAGGGGGTGGATCTGGACACATTTTCATAGTAAACACAAAGGAACCAGATACTAAGTATGGCTATGTCAGCCTGGTCAGTGCATCAGATTTGTAATGGCTTTACTTATAAAGCTTGACTTTACAATAATGCAAAACCGGCACACATTTATTGGAAACTACCTGCAACACTGATCTTCCACTGGGAGAGAGATGCTTTGTGTTAATCTGTTGGGATGCTGGACAGCAGTCACAAGCAGCAGCTCCTAGTCAATCAGGTAATGACAAAGGCAAACAGAATGGACTTTAGTAAGCTTTGCCACAAAGCGGTGATGTCTGAGAGATTAGAGTTATGAAGTGCACCTCCAATGTCAGATGAGCTTTTCAGAAAGTAGCTCCTTTGTGCGTCACAGAGCAACTGCATTCTGCTTCCCAAAGCAAGTCATGCAGCCAACACCAGGATCAAAGTAGACATAGATTCTGAGTTGATGAGATGGTGTGCATGTGGGGTTACAAGTGAAACGCCTTTAACTGGCCTCAACAATGTGGCAACACGTAGGGCTGTGGTGAAGTGCATTGCCAAGAACACAGAAACTTACCAAGTTCAGGGGATCAGTGCAGTCTATTGTTGTTGTTGTTGTTGTTGTTGTTTTGTTGTTACAATGTCGAAAATGTCTTTTCAGTTTTCCAACTTACTGTCTTAAAAGAAAATCTTCAAATTTGATGAAGTTCTAGAAGTGTTTTAATGTTAATTTTGTTTTATCTCAGTCATCCATAAAACCACAATGACAATTGTTGTTCAGAAATTTTGTTTCAAAACTCTAAGATATGTTGGGCTCATGAAAAGATACATTTCTGAACTATTATTATTTTTTTAACCAAAAAACTGTGACTCCATCATCCTTCTTTCATGATACCCTCCTGAAATTTATTTTAGAGCATTTACTTCAGAAACTTTCTACTTCTAAACATTTATTGATCTTTCTCAGTGGGTGAATGTACCATCTACATCCTAGACCAAAAAATAAAAAAAAAAAACCTGCTAGGAGTTGGATATGATTCCTTGAAATCAGAAAAGATATAATCCTGTGTGCCAGGTCTAGATTCAGCTTGCAGCCAGGAGCCAGACTCTTGCTGGAAACACAAGCTCTTGGATCACGCTGCACTGCCAGTGCAAGCCCATCAGCTAACAGCTGGATCGGAAGCAGAGCAGCTGTGGCTTAGATCATCACTCTGCTAGGAGTGCCAGCCTTGCACAAAGCAGCTAAAACTGTTTTGCCACAATGCATGCCCCTCAATTATTTGTTTTGTGTATTATTTTATCCTAGCATTGTAGTAGTAATGTTTCAATATTTCAGTCCATAGAATGCCCAGAAATAGAACTCTGTTTTGGTTCATCTTTTATTCAATGTCTGAAATGGTAGCTCTAACAGTTCATTCTTTTTTTTTTTTCTGTAAGTTGAAATCCTTGCATTCCTTTAAATTGTCTTCTATATTTTCCTATAACTACCGCCTTTCCTTGTGCTACTTGTTATTTCTAACACTACTATTACTTTGGTGTTGGAGGTTTTAATCTGTCCTCTGATTTACTTAAATTTATCTTCCCTTCAGATTTTCATGTTAGTCTCTTATTACGTCAAATGCATATAGCAGGTATTTGATTGCCTTTGGAAACAGGGATCTTAATTTCTGACAGCTCTATCTTCTTAGCATGTTACTTTTTATAACTTATGATTCATGAATCATCCTCAATATTCGTTCTTAAAGATTAAATTTTGAAAGATTTTTCATCATCGGCTTTTTACAAAATTATTTTTTGTTCATTTTAGGATCTGCATTTTATGTTCAAGATATTTCTCTAACTTTTGGTTATTCCTGTTTTTTTCTGCTTCTATTTAAGCATAGAACACCAAAAAAGTTTTTGCAAGCTATTTTATTGTTTATGATGAATAACACTTGTTGACCACATTTCAAGTTATATATACATGTGTTTGCATAATCTTGTATTTGTTGGAATTCTAAATATGCAAATGTTATTTGGAATCTCATTTGCTGGCTTTCCCTTGGGAAAGGTCATCATTTCTGTCTAGAAGTTTCAGTTCATCTGGTTGGATTAGTCAGCTGATTGTATTAGGTGCTGGAACTCTTCTAACTGACAGAATCTTTTTGTATCTTTTTGTCTGCTGGACTAATGTGATGCCTTACAATCATGGAGTGCTATCTCCTTCCTGGAGAGTCCAGCCACACTCCTAGAATTTAAGACACCAGTGTGAGAAGATTTATAAATCAAATAAATGTACTTTATGCTGCAGTAAAATTGGTCCCCATAAATGATTTATATAAAATTTCAATTTGTTCTTATGTTGCCTGATTTTGAGAAGTACACTAGATCTTCTCCCTATACAAGTTTTCTTGTGGCATAGCTCCTTTTATTATTTTTAATATTGAATTATGTGGTACAATTTCATATAGGCTGGGATCCCACCCCCCCCAACCCCTGACAGGTTTTTCCCATTTTACTGTAATGGTGTAGTTCTACATAAGGAATCATAATTCTATTAGTCTCTTATTTAAGTGTACTCCGACACTGTTGGTACAGACAATGTCAGACAGTCCAGCATCCCATTGTCTTGTCAGAAGGCAACCATACAGGGCTGGCATTGCAGCACAGTGGATTAACCACCTTCTGTCGCACCCACAATCCTGTGGGTGCTGGCTTCAGTCCTGGCTGCTTCTTCTGATCCAGCTCCACGTACAAGTCCTGAAGCCTTTGCATCCAGGCTGGTGATACAATTACAGTTTCAAGCTCTGGGCTTCATCCTGACCGAGTTCTCAATATTGTAACTATTTGGGGTGAGAAGTAACAGATGGAGTAGCAATCTCTCAGTCTTTCCCTCTCTTCCTTGACATACTCTCACTCTGCCATTCTCTTACTCTCTTTCTCTCTTTGTAATTCTTTGAAATATAAAAAAGAAAAATGAAAACATCTTTCTGTTTTATTTCTAGATCTAATGAAGTAAAGTGAATATTTTTTATGATGGTCAGAGAATAATCCTTTTTTGTGCATAGTCAATGAATTCATGTGAATAATACAATCTGTTATGAAAAAGGATTGGTGATCTCTGTCTCTGATTGAGCATTTTTCCTTTTTCCATTCATTCTCTTAGCCTTTTATTTTTCTGTGAGTGTGAGATCATGCTTAGTTAGTTCCTGGAAAGGACAGTCACTATTGCACTGAAGTTGTATCTGCAGAATCCCTCAGCTGTTTAAATTAGTGACTGTGACTCACATGCAGATGTGAAATCTGTGGGCTCTTTTGAAGATCACTTGCAACAGTAAGCATTGTTTTCCAAATGTAAATATATACGTAAAAATAAAACAGACAAGGGAAGCTCACATAGCACTCACCAGGATCCCACACGGGCAGCAGTTCTAATTCCATCCAGCTCCCTGATTGTGGCCTGGGAAAGCAGTCCAGGACGGCCCAAAGACTTGGGACCCTGCACACACACGGGGAAGACCCAGAAGTGAAGACCTAGAAGGAGCTCCTGACTCCTGGCTTCAGATCTGTGCAGTTCTGGCTGTTGCAACCATATGGGTAGTAAATCAGCAGATGAAAGATCTTCCTTTTCGTCTCTCCTCCTCTCTGTTTATCTGACTTTCCAATAAAAATAAGTAAATAAATGTTTAAAACATAAAATAATAAGAATAAGGAAACTGTAAGAGTTTAAAAATCAACCCTTTTAATTCATTGCATCATTTTTGTTATATACCATATATTACTGAATGTTACCTAGCCATTGTATTTTAGTTAATATTATGTTTATTAAAATTGAAAGGAGTACAGCAGCAGTTGTGAAGCGTATGGAAAAGCCATGGAAAGCATTAAGTAGACAATTAAAAAAACAGAGAAAAATTGTCATCCTCACTGACATTACATTGTAAATTAGAAATTCAAAATGTAAATTTTGGAGTTAAAAACATACTGTCCATGGCAACACATTGTTATCAGGTCTTATGATAATCACAGTTTCTGTGGCAATTCAAAACTTCCAAATAAGGGAGCGTTTAAATTTCTAATGGCTTAAAATTTAAGATGGAGTTATTAATGGCATGTTTTGACTATTGGTTTTTAAAGAGTTTAGTAAATTGGAATTTGGAAGAAATAATTAAAGCATGTTTTCTTTCAATAGGGCAAATTTTGAAGTTCATTTCAAGTTTTATGACTAAAAATCTTAGTCCCTGTAAACTTATTCAATAATATGAGCATTACATCTCTGAATTTGAAGGCCAATAAGGAAATTAAAACAAGAAATTTCCAAAATATCTAAAATCACCTCTTAAGTGCCTAATTAAAAGCTGCATTTTTTCAATGTTTAGGGGAGAGTTTTATCTAATTTCTTAAGATGTCTAAATCATCTTTATAGAATTGCTAGATATACATAGTGTGATATATGAAACCACTTTATATATTAGTGGGTGATTAAAAGAATTGTGCATATGATTAATTATTGAAATTGCTATGAATTTTAAATTAGTTTCAAAGGAAATATTTTTCTTGTCAATTTATTTCAATAGCTATATCTAATGGACCTTCATTTTCAATAATTCCCAAATTCACATTTCTTTATAAGCACTATTTAATATTAGCTTTTTAATTAGCAAAATGCATTTGAATGTGCTTTAACATTATTGATTCAGATGTATTTGACCTATTAATTTTAATAAATTCTTACAAATCATGAAATTCAATTATTTTTAATAAGATTATATACTCTACAAACTATGGATTAAAAATCCTTTTTTAGTTAAAATACTTAACGCTGTGGAAATATGCTGGATACATAACAAAATAGAGTAGAAAGGCAAGAGATTTCTTTATAATGTACACATAACTTCAATTTTTGTGAAATTTCTGTTCAGCATCATCAGGGCATGATTGATTGTAAAAAAAAAATGTTAGCATGGATTACTGCTTCAGCAATTAACTTTGTATTTTGTATCACTCTAATCTTCACATTTGATTTTTCTCAAAAAATATTTAATAGGCATTGTATGTACTGGAAATTATTCTATGAAGACATAGTTTTTCGCTTAATAAATATTTGACTCTGGAAAATTACATGTAGATGTCACTTTAATCATTTGGGAAATGGGACAAAATAAATCCCTATAATTTTTCAATTTAGAAATTATATTTGCAATTCATATGAAATTAGTTGTTATATCACAATACTTGCAAACTAATATTTCCAACAACCATTTCTAAATTGGCATGATGAAAGTCCAACTGGACATATTTTATGCTAGCCCTGCTCAGCCTGCATCCCTAATCCAGCGAATCATCAAAAATATTTCTGTTTGTTCAGTCCAAAATCTACAATGTCTTTCTTAATTTTGGCTTTCTTTCACACCTTTCATTTTTATCTTGACAAATACTTTTGCTGAAATTTTTAAAATTAACTCAATAACCCACAAATAATATCCTGAATAACTTTTGCTACCGTCATCAAGTCTCTACAAGGTTTTTTTTTTTTTTAAAGATTTAGTTTTTTTTATTATTTTTTTTTATTGGAAAGGCAGATATACACAGAGGAGAGACAGAGAGGAAGATCTTCCGTCCGATGATTCACTCCCCAAGTGAGCGCAACCACCAATACTACGCCTGTCTGAAGCCAGGAGCCTCTTCTGGGTCTCTCACGCGGGTGCAGGGTCCCAAAGCTTTGGGCCGTCCTCGACTGCTTTCCCAGGCCACAGGCAGGGAGCTGCAAGGGAAGCGGGGCTGCCATTAGAACCTGCGCCCATATGGGATCCCGGGCGTGCAAGGTGAGGACCTTAACCACTTGCGCCACCGCGCTGGGCCCTCTACAAGGGTTTTATGATAAAATTTGATTAGCTTCCCTACTTGCATTTTCCCCATTTCAATATAATTTTTAGAAAATAAGCAAAGTCATCCTTTTAAAATATGAGCTATATTTTCTAAATGGTGGGTACAAAAACATTTCATAAACTGTCATCACAATTGACTAAAATTAAAATATTATACAATTAAATAAAGATGTTAACTGTCATCTATAATGGGTTGTATATGCTTGGCTACATAAAAGTGAAGTTTCTTTCTATTTTTATGATTTCTTAATTAATTTCCTATGTTACATATCACTTTTTAGTTAGATGTCTATTCAGTAATAAGAATGTGTTTTTCTTTTCCTTTTTTTATATTCCATCATTGTAGAAAGCATTTCTAGGTTGGGAGAGTTGCTTTATATTAAATCTCCTGCTAAGTCAATATCTCAGTTGTAATTGTATCATTCTCTTTGTTATATTTAAGTAACTGATTATACAGACTTCAGAATCTTGGCTTCAGTAATAAAGTCATTTATCATTTTTTTCTTGGAAATTCTAGACTAATGGAAGTAACTGAAAGTTTCATCTATTATTGTTTACCAAATTATTCTTCCGTTACAGAGAACTGGTAGCATAATTGGATAGTCTTAAAAAATTGCTAGGTAATTGTACTGGGTGGAGTTTCAGAGAATTTGGTCTTTTGCAAAAATTCATGCATTTCTTGTGATTCCTGTTACTTTCTGTCTATATAAAGGAGGGACATTACACAAAGATAAAAGTTAAGATACAAAAATATTATTTAGAACAGGTACAATGAAGAGTGACAGAGAATGGAAGATGGGATAGCACAGAATCAGCTTGCATATGCTTGAGGAAAATCAGATCAGTGAAATGTATTACTTTCCCTTTCTTGCGTAATAGCTTTAGATTGTTTTAAGTGATCAAACATTTATGCAAGGAAATTGTAGTTCCTTTATTACTTACCTGCTACAAATAAGTCTTGTAGAAATCTGCTATTTGCTGTTGAAGTATTTTTCTATTTCCAATGAATTTTTTTTCCTCTGATTGAAAACAATGTTTTGATGCGATCCTTCTTAATCACATGCAATATTTGGAAATGTGTCACTTTGAATCACAGAGACAAACATATTGATGGTTGCATTAAACTCTAAATATTAGAGGAAATGACAAATGCTTTGATTTCAGTCTAAATTTTCCTTGAAATATCCATGTTTATATGTTTCCATGTTAGTAGAAATATTTGTAGGTGGAAAACAGTATATAAATCTTATATACTTATAAATCTTTATATATAAAACAGTATATAAAATCTTGTTTTGAATTTTATGATATTTATGAAATGGATGTCTCGGTTGCTTATTTATTCTCTGGAATTAGGCATGGAAATGTGTGGAAAGCAAACTGATCAATTTTGTGCAGTCAACCATGAGTAGGCAATAAAATGAACCTAAGCTTCCCCAATCAAACATGAGATTCTGTGCACCTGGTTAGAAAGGCTAACTTACTATTCTTTGAGTGTAAGGGCTGTGAAAAAATGTTTTAAGTTTCTCTTGGGTTAACTCATTATATATATATATATTATATATATATATATATAACTCATATATAATATATATATATAACTCATTATATATATATTTATATATATATATATAAAACTTATATATATATAGCTTCTCTTGACTTGTAGTTTCATCATTATGGGTTGTTTCTCTGTCTTTACAAGCACTTCTCTCTTTTTCATCTACATTTTCTCAGACACAGCATATATGTCCAACATGCCCTCTTCTTAACTAATTACATTCCTGAAACCCCTATTTCCAAGTGACAGTACTTTATGATGGCTGCTGTGATCTTGACTTTTGAGTGGGAGACACTAACCTAGTAGCAAAGTTTGTCTTCTGCAGCTTCATAGTTCACATCTCTGCATAATAAATTAACTCCATTCCAGGAGACATGTATTTGTTAACATATTCTATCCCAAACTTTACAAGCCTTATTCAAGGTGATGGCGCTGTGAGCCAAAACATAGTCTGTAGCACCACATTCCATATGGGCCTAAGTTCATATCCTGGCTGTTCCACAATCTAGACTTCTGATGCAGTTCCCTCCTAATGTCCCTGGGAAGGCAACAGAAAATAGCTCATACTTGAGTCCCTGCACCTAAGTGAGAGACTGATAAATCTGGCTTCAGACTGAGCTGATCATGTCAGTTGTGTCTATTTAGTGAGAGTACCAGAAAATGGACAAATTCTGTCTCTCCCTTTCCCTTTCTAACTGTAACTCTGTCATTCAAATAAATAAATGAATAGATAGATACATAGATACATGCATAGATAGATAGATAGCAGCAGCAGCAGCAGCCACCAACACTGCCACCACTAGCAACCCGAATCTTTGTAACTAAGTTCACTTCCTGTTCTGTTGTTCCTGACTTCTGCCATTTGGAGGGGAGGGAGTGGTGATGTCCCAAATTGTTGGCTTCTTGCCACCAGTTGAATTACTTGACCTGTGTCACTACTGCTCATTACAGGTACTTGGTGAGAGAACCGGTGCATGAGGAATCTCTCTCTCTCTCTCTCTCTCTCTCTCTCTCTCTCTCTCTCTCTTTCTCCTCTATTTACCTAGATAATGAATAAATGCATGTGTGATCATAATGTCTACTTTCCAGCCAATAACTGAATTCAGTCTGATATTCATTTGCTTTACTGCAAGACTTTCATTCCCATTATGTACAATAACACACTCCTCATTTCCATCTGGGATCTTGCTAGAAACATTTTATGTTCCTATTTCTAGAAAATTCCTCTTCATGGTGATGTAAGTACCCTTTAGGTTGATGGCATTACTCTCTGTGGCTCTTCCTTTTTCTAAGCTTCACAAAAGTCATTTTCAGATTCCATATCCTCAGGGTAGTATCTTCAAGGCAATCTGGACTTTCCTACATTCTAATTCAAAATTCTTCTGGTTTTTGTGTGTTCTGAATCATCATACATTTTGAGGTATCTTTACAATAATCTTCAACAATAAAATAAATATGTTTCAAGACTACAAAAGCAAAGTCCAGAAACAAGGTAGCAACAAATAAGAAAATATTCACTCATAATTCCAGTGGTATAAATCAAACCTCAGGTGTTCACAAGGCCAGTGTTTCCTTAAGTAGAAAATTTCTCACTTGCCTATAAAAGCGTAAAAACTCAGATTAGCCTTCCTTGTCTTTTACTAGTTTTAGGCTATATCACCCAATGTTTTTGGATTTTCTTAGCTTGAATCTGTATCATTCTATCATCACAAGGGTTCCTTCCTCTATTTTGACATATCAGCATATAGCTTTCTTGTTAGGAAACCACTGGATTTAGGACCTTAACTCATCTAACATAATATCATCCTAAGTTAATCAATTGCATTTACAAATTTCTTCTCTAAGTTGAGTCATTTTCTAAGATTCTGGATAGAAATGGATGTAGGAGAATACTATTCAATACAGAAGACCCAGTCTCCAATTTTTACAATGTATTAGTATATATGTATCTCAAGTTAGTGTGCCAAATTTTATCTCTCTCTGTCTCTGAAAAATTGGGGGAATCAAAGGAGCCTCTATGAAGTACAGTCTTTTATCTCTCCTAAGCATAAGTTTCTGTTTTCTCCTTGGCTTTTCCTGTATGAATATGTGCTATCTTGTCCTATAAACAGAGTTTCTTGAATTGATTGCCTGTATGAATTAATTTCTGATACATACTCAGTTTTAAATTGCTTTATTTCTTTCTATAGTAGTATGTAAGGATCCTTTATGGAAGTAATTTTTTCTGCATAATGAGAAATTAAACATTTTATAAAAATGCAAACCACTGTTTCTTACAGTTCTTAAGTTGCACTGTCCTGCACAAATATCATATCTTAGTACCTAATTACTACATAATAGAGTAATTGGTGCTATTTTGTATAAGCAAATTCATAAAAAATTTAAGACTTTTATCTTCACTAAATGTAATATTGATATACACATGCTAAAAGTCATGTCATTTTCTCAGCTTTTAATTGTTAAAGGTTTTATGAGACCATGTGTTTGAGAATTTGCACCCACCTCAGTATTCTTTTTCATGGGGTCAAAATACTTTACCTGACTCAAAGGTTCATAGTTTGACACATTAATGTTTGGTATGTGAAGAGAAAAAAAAAAAGATTTCATGCTAGACTTTTAGTATTCCGGAGTTAATAATCTTTAGTATTCACATTAGAAATATATGACCATTAATGTTGTTATACATAATGTTGTCAAAATAATACTTAGAGTCTATGAGAATCATTATCTATGAGCTATAAAGTGTTCATTCTACATAACATGCTTTGAGTCATATATCTTTTTTGTATTTTGCATGAAGGTTGACTCATATCAGAGATGACATACAATATTTGTTCTGTTGGGATTGTCTTATTGCACTGAGTTTAATGACCTCCAGTAGGGATTATTTTGTTGCAAGTCATATAATTACATTCTTTTTAGTTGCTGAGTAGTATTCCATCTATATAACATATCTTCTCAAGTTCAGTTAAAAATAGCAGTTTGTAAAATGTATTTAGTTTATAAATAATATATCATATAGCTCATTCGAAACTTAACATACTCAAAGTTTGCAAAAATATATTTACACACTCAATTTCTTATCTGCTCATGCTAGAAGTGGTACAATCTTCTCTCAAAAAAAACCAATTTTTGTTTCTTTTAATGAGTGCATAATTAGAGTTTTAGTTACTTTTAATGCAAGAAAATAAGGTTCATAAAGTGAGAGAAATTTGAAGTGGCATGCTAGTAGAGAATCTGTCTGCAAATAGTACAACTTTTTATATCTGTGTAAGGTAAATATTTTAGTACTTTATGTTCTTCTGAAGTCTAAGGAAATTTGGTATTTAATACTGAATCTTTCTATTTTAAACACATGATGATTGCTGAAATTTTATCTTAGCACATGTCTTAAAATTAAATAGTTCTTTAAATTGGAAATTTATAATATTAAAGTATGCATTAGAATCTCAAAATTTCATAACTAATATTAGATCATTGTTTAGGGGCACATACAATGAATCTAATATTTAAAAAATAATTTCCATTAATTTTGCAATATGTACTATTGAAGAAATTCTTAATTAAAATGAATATTGAAAAATAAAGAAACTTCTTTTCAAATAATGAATAAGAAAAGTATTAATGACAACTTGTGTTAGTGCTTTAAAGATGGGAGAAAATTTTATAATAGAAAATAAATGTTCTGATTTGGTAATTGACTTTAGAGTCATTGGACAATATCCTAAAGCAAGGCAGTAGGCTTTTGTAGGGATAGGATAACGATAACTGGAGGAAAACACAGCCAAATAAATAGATACCAATAGCTAGTTAAAAGAGAATGAAGAGCATTTAGCCTAACACAGTGATGCCCCAGATCAGAACCACACTCTGCTCAGGTTCATACCCTACTTCCAGTTTTGAATGAATGCAGTCATGGGAGGCAGTAGTGCAGCCCTTCCACCCACCCTGAAGATTGTGTTGCAGGCTCCTAGCTTGATTCTTATACAGCAGTTCCTCATCCTCTGCATGAACCAGAGGATGGAAATGGGATTCCTCTATTTCTGCCCCTCACCTCCTTCTCTCTCTCTCCTTCTTCAAGAGGTACATTACAAAAATAAATGAAATTATATTAAATATTACCTTCAGAGACTCAATGACATCATGGCATGATTCGGAGGTAGTGATGTCTGTCAATGCAATTATGTAGTTAACGTTTATTCATAGGAACCCTGTGTTATTTGTATTAAATTAGATAATTTCTTTATTTGAGAAACTAAAATTAGAAAAATAAGTGCAATTCTGAGAATTTAGAAAATTAATTAAACACATTTCTGCACTAGCATAAAAAATTACAGTCATTGCTTGCTTTCCAAACAATTATGAAATTTTCTACTAATTATTTTTTTCTTTAAAGTTCTTTTGAAATGCATGTCTTTAAGATATAAATAGTTTCTCTGATAGAATAGCAGCTGTCTGGTATACTGCTTAATTTTTATCTTCTAAGGATTTATATTTATTTTATTTTATTAGAAAGGCAGATCTACAGAGAAGGAGAGACAGATAGAGAAAGATCTTTGGTCCACTGGTTCACTCCCCAAAAGGCCAAAATGGCCATCTTGGCCGATCCAAAGCCAAAATCCAGGAACTCTTCTAGGTCTCTGGTGCGAGTGCAGGTCCCAAGGACCTGGGCCATTTTCTACTGCTTTCCCAGGCCATAAGCAGAGAGCAAGAACATAAATGGAGCATCTGGAACATGAATTGGTGCCCATATACAATGCAAGCACTTGTAGGTAGATTAATCTGTTAAGCCACCACACTGGCCTCTGACTGGTGTGTTATAAGGAAGATTGTGTAAGTAATTAAATGAGTAACAAATCACTATTTTGTGAAAATGATTTTGAGGAAGAAGTATTGATTATACAAAGAAGCTTATAATTCCATCTGCCTGAGAAACCACAGACGTGTGTAGAGGATAGCCTGTAAGGTACTTGAAGCCCAATTAGTGCCTGGTCAAATCAAGACAGGATAGCATTTTCAGTAGGATCATGTAGCACTAGCCCTTCAAAAGACACAGATGAAAATAACACCAGAAGACATATAAATAGTTTTGCGTTCAAGGGCTTAGATAAATAAGAGCCGATGAATCTTTCATGAAATTTTGCGATTTGCTAAAGTTACTGAGATTTCTCCTGGGGATTTTAGGTAAAGAAGTGACCCTATCAGAAGTGTCTTTGAAGATGATTTTGTGTCAGTACCATGAAGGATAGGTATGACAGGCATCTGAAGCAGGATGAGCAGTTATTAAATGAGAGAGACACAAAGAGCAGTATAGAGGCTGCACAATAGTGAGGCTTCACAAATATTTATTGACTTTAAATGATTTGAAGAAGTTTGTTGAAACTTGGCTTTTTTTCTTCCTTATTTTTAGAATGTCAATAGCATCTGCTCATTGGTTTGCTTCAAAGTTTTTCCGCCAAATCCCAGCAAGGGTGAAGTAGTTGAAGTCTGGGTGAGTGACCTATCTCATCATGGATGCTTCAAAAATGTCATCAAAGGCTCCTCTGTAGATGGTCCCATTGTTCGAAATTGTCTAACCAGACCCCGGGTCTTATGCAATAGTCTAGTGCATAAGAGAGTGTTATGCTACTTTTTATAATGAAATTCAGTATATGGCTTATTTATTTCCATTGAACATGAACAAACAGCGAAACAGTGTTTGATTTTCATAACCATGCTCCATGGAATACTACTGATACTTCTTTTTTTTCTGAGACATTTTTAGAAAGTTTTTTTTTTCCCATGAAATAAATCACCCAGTAATTTCTTGTCAATAACCTTGAAAGCTGAGATATACAAAGGCAAATGCTGCCTGTGATAACTAAAAACGAATGTAGCATTTTTATTTTGGAAAGATTTGCATCTTTATAAATGTGTCATCACAACATTGCCATACTGATGGAAAGAAATACAAATTTTCCCATTTTACTAATGAGTGGCTTAACATACAAATGGTTGACTTATATTCAGTAGCATGCAATTTAACTTCATGTTGTTAATTTTCTGTTTTTTTTTTCTTCCTGCTGTTGATTTTGTTTTATGGTTTTTCACTAAGGGGATATACAATAACTGTGTAATAGAGACTGTCACAATTAGATGTGAAGACACAATGCTGTAATGCATCTCTATTTTCAAATCAAAGATGGATACCTGCCAATGAACCTGTTAAATATATCTTGACAGTAGGATGCTGGAATCTCTACCATTGCCCATACGTACAATATCAGGGTACGCTTAAATAGCAGAATGATGGATTTAAGATTGATTATGAAGGGCTATACTATTGTAATTATATAGGGGAAATCGGGGGGGGGGGGTGAAGGTTTGGGAATGGAGGAAGAGAAATCCCATTGTAATGGAACTGTATCATAAAATTTAAAAAATGCATATGTATATACATATATATATATATATAACAAATGATGATTCACTTGTTATTGAATACTTAGTTAAAAACTGCATTATACTATTTAATAAACATCACTGCTTCAATATGTATACAATGTATAGTGGAAATAATATTTTTAACTTAACTTTGACAATTGAAAATATTCTCTTCATCTCTCTCTCTCTCACACACACACACACACACACACACACACACACATTTTTATGTTTAGTTATTTCTAGTCGCATTGGCTAAAAAAACTTGGAAATAATGAAAAACCAATTAACAACAAGCCCCTTGGAAAACAGACTGCGGTCTGTTAAATCATATTTCCAACAAAATGAATACCTGAAAAGAGAGGAGGAGAGGGAAAGAGAGAGAGAGCAGGTACAATAAGGAGGGAGAAAAGGAGGAAGAAAATGACGTAAGAAAAAGTATTATGAGGGAGTAAGAAGGAAGGGATAGAGCACAGCATTTATCAACATTGTCTTAGATTTTCTAATCAGTTGTTCTCTTAATATATCTCTTATCTTTCCAATGAGAGCAAAATGCATATGTCACAGTAGAGTTTTAATGTTTAATGTGTATAAAAATGACTACAATAATGGAAGCTGTGTTGGAATTATTCTCAAAATACTGTGAATGTTGAATTAGGACTAAGTAATTGAGAGCTGTTCCGTGTTAGGAAAAAGCAATGGTAAGGGAAATGAGGGAGAACAAACATAGTTTAGAGAAATTAGATAACTGCTAATGTTATAGAACTGAAATTAGGATTTGGTCATTGCTTCTTGGCTTATGACAATAAAGGAAGCATATTGAACCCTAGCAATTCATAGGAAAACACAAATACTGAGTCTGGATATTTGGGTATGGCACCAAATCCCAAAGCACTTTCTTGGATGCAATGATGATTTCCCACAGACTATGCTCCGAATCGTTTAACGTGATTAAGTCTGGAGCTGGAAGTATTTTGTTCACCAAGATGGCTTGAGCTGACAAAAGAAAACTCAAATTGGAATCACACCACAAACAGTTGTTGCAAATCTGCCACCTCTGCCTCCAGCCACTCTTGTTTCTTACCAAGTTTGATAACCTTTGTTGTGTAAATGATTTTTTCTCCTTACATTTTAATGTAATTGCATTCTCTGTGTGCTGCCAAACTGAAAACAAGTATATTATCATTAATCTTAACAGCATTATCTGGGATCAGAATGGTGGGATATTTAAAACAGAGACCCAAAGACATTATGTAACAACAGATGCACATTATACCATGAATACGCTGCTATAAACTCTGTTTCTTATTTGCTTTTAGGTTTTTTTTTTTAAATTAAATGTAGGAGGGTTTTTTGTTGTTGTTGTTTTTTTCTTTTTCTTTTCTTTTTTTTTTTTTTTACTCAATTATGACCTTTTAAAATGTTCTTGCATGGTAGCCTAGTGGCTAAAGTCCTTGCCTTGCACACATTTGGATCACATATGGGAGCCGGTTCACAACTCTGCTTCCCAGATGGCCCCCTGCTTGTGGCCTGCGAAAGCAGTTGAGAATACCCCAAACTTTGGGACCTAGCACCCACATGGAAAACCTGGAAGAGGCTCCAGGCTCCTGGCTTTGGATCGGCTCATCTCCAGCCATTGAGGCATCATGGGGAGTGAATCAGTGAGCAGAAGGTCTTCCTCTGTGTCTCTCTTCTTCTCTGTATATCTGACTTTGCAGTAAAAATAAATAAATCCTAAAAAAAGTTATTCCATTACATAATTAGTACTGTTACCTAAGAAGAATTCCAGAACCTATGAGGAAATACAAATGAATTCATACATTATTTTATTTGGAAAATAAGCAAAAAATAAAGCATCTTGTGAACTTGACAGAATAGAGAAAATTGTATTTTGCTTTAATACTTTAAAGAATTTTTAAGTTTTTTTTTATCATCTAACAAAAACAAAAGGAGTTCTGAAACAACAAATACCAGATGCAGTATAAATGTCTGCAATATCCCACCAAAGAATAATCCCAAATAAAACACAGGTAGGATTTCTTGTATCTAGAATTTCCTTGCATATGGGAATTCAGACAAATAATGATCAGATTGCTAATATGAGAAGATGTAAACTGTGTATCTTAATGTCATCTTTTTTTTCAAATTTGAATCTAAATATTTATACTTTAATATTTATACTTGATTTTTTTTCTGTAACAGGAAAGTATTGTGTGTATATGCATCTGGTGCTGCATAAACCATATATTTCAGACTTTCTTAGCAAGATAATTTTGGAAAAATCATTTCCTTGCTAATACATGGGAAGATAATTATGCTTGGGTGAATATTCTACTAATGAAATATATTAAAAGGTATTGTGAAGTCCTGAAACAAGGTTGCAATCAGTGCCTACTCATGTAGATAGATTCCACGAAGTCTAAAACGTCAGTTGAGATGTTCAGTGGCAGATTAGCATGTGAGAATATAGGTGGCATGTTATTTAACCATAAGTAGTGTGATTTTCTGATTTGTAAGTGGAGAAGTTTCTTGAACATAATGTTTTAGACAGTGATACCAACCTCTAACCAAGGTGACATCAATGAGGTCCATGCTGAGATAATCTTTACATGTTTTTGGTGAAATTGCTAAGAAATTGATCCTGATATGGAGACATCATCCAGAATAACATCAATAGTGCTTTCAAAAACTCCATCTGTTTTTTGAATTTATTTTAGAAGCAGAGAGACACATTGAGATAAACAGAGTGAGTTTCCACTTCACTCCTATAGCCTGGAAGCAAAGTTGGAATTTAATACATGCCCCCTAAACTGGCATATGAGAATCTTGACCAGGAGGCTAAATGACAACTTCCAAGACATTTGTTAGTATTATTAATATTATTATTATTATTTTAAATATTATTTGTACTTAACTGAAAAGCAGATTTTATAAGAAGAGAAGGAGAGATAGAGAGAAGGTCTTCCATCCTGCTTATGCATTCCCTAAATGGCCACAGTTGCCAGAGCTGAGCTGATGCCAACCTGAGAGCCATAAGCTTCTTATAGGTCTACCATGTACCTACAGAATCCCAAGGACTGGAGCTGTCCTCTTCTGCCTGCCCAGGCCATGGACAAAGAGCTGGCCCAAGCTGGAGCTGCCAGGACACCTCGTCAGTGCCCACATCACATGCCTGCATCACAGCACAGAGGATTAGCATGTGAATCACCACCATGTCAGGGAGGGGGCTCCCCAAAGGAATCTGCTTTTAAGTACATGAAAGACTCAGAACAGGATTGAAGCAGAAGCTGACCTCAGAAATTTGCCCCAGAGTCCTCAGTTAATCCTATGGGATGCACATGGGCTAGCAAAGTAATCCAGTTTAACCAATTTGGATTAAGGGGCACTCTTTATGTAAACTGGCTATTATATATGGATTAGTCTAATGACAGTGTAAGGAATCATTTGGGCTAATAATAGTTAGGGTCGTAGGCTCTCATGAATTTTACTTTGAAAATATGACATCTTGCTTCTCCTGCTTCTTCCCTTTCCCCCCTTTTGTTCTTTGGAAAGATAAGTTCCTCCTGATATCTGTTTTTCCTCATAAAAATAGCATCTGGGCAGCTAGGTGAAGCCCTTATCAGAATGTGAATTCCAGTTGCCAGGACTCTCAGAAGGAATGCAAAAAATAACCTCCCCAAAAAAGTATGTTTGTGCAGAACAAAATGTCAACCCCATGTCTTTGAGTTTTATCTATTGGCTTGTTTGTTTTTTTCTTTTTTGAGCGCTACCCTCTAATTGATCCATTTTTTTCTCTCAACATGATGCTCAGACACAATTTCCACTATTTTCTCAGTTCTTTCTTCTTGTGAAGCCCTTCTTCTGATGCTGTAACATGAGATTTCCATCTTAAAAATAAAATTCATCTTACTCACTGAAATTGTCGGCATTAAAAAACACCATTCATGTGAGACAAGAATCAAGGTTGCCTTCATCTTGCATATAGAATTTTCCATAAGAGTTTGGTGCTGTCTTAGGTGAGTTGATTTCCACTGAGTAAGGGCAGGTTTTGAGATAGACTCATAGTTGGGTACTTAGCATCCAGAACTGGTAGCATCTTGAAGTCTCATAGTTAGACCACAGCAATTACTTCCTTTGTCTGTTGGATATTCCTCTTTGCATGTGTAACCTTTGATTTCAGATTTCTAACCCTTCAGAAGATTGAGATTATTAAGGGGCTTAACCACTAACTTTTGTGTTACTGTTTAAAAAGGATTGTTTCTGTGCAAATAATAGTCCTGGCTGATGGAAACATATCTCTTGGATTTATTCTGGATTCTAATGTGATTTGTTCTTTAGCCCTATGATGCATTAAACTTTGAAGGAGTTGTCATATGTTTCATGTAGGAGCCTTTCAGGATTTTGTGAAAATCAGGAATGACAATCATCAGCCTTGCTTTGAATATGTTTCCTTCTGTCTCTCTTTACACTGAAGATTGCAACTGAGGACACAGTGCCCCACAGGCACTACAGCTCTTTCTAAGTATGATATTTTTGTCAGCATCACTTACTCCAAATTTGATCTTTATTTGGAAGAAGTTAGACAACCCAACCAGAATGGGATTGTTAGTTACGTCTTCATCAAAAGTACGAATAAGGAATAAGAGACAATATGTCCAAATGGCAGTATCTGGAATGAAACAGGGAAGCTGTATTTGTCATGCTATTTCTCCAGAGAAGAAAAATGTAAGTTTTTGTATAACTTAGCCAGGGACCTCCTTCTATGGATAAAACTCAAAAAAAAAAAAAAAACAAAACATTAAGGAACTGGAACTTTCTATTTGCTCTCCAAGACTGAGAAAAGGAAAATGAGCCAGGTGATTATTTTTTTAGCCAGAAGTTATTTCATTTTGCTCATTATCTTCTTGAATCTGGTGGACACTAATTCTCTAATGCTGATGCATGACTCCTATAGTGGCAGGAATAGTCGCTTGGCAATAACAACACAGGGTGTAGGAGGAGCCAGGCTAAAAAAAAAAATAGAAAATGGCAACGGAAAATAAAATACTGGCATGTAGAAGAGTGTTCTGGAGAACCTTGAGAGGAATCTGAGCAGTAATTGCAGAGGAAGAATTGGCAGGAAGCACGGAGGCTCAGGAAGGCCTATGGAGTACAGACAGCAATACTGATTTTCAAGTGATGTGGGCTGCTGATAGAACTATTATGCCCATGAAGGAAATCCATGCAGCCCCTGCTGTTGATCCATCTGTAGAAAGTTTCATATGCCAGTTTTCTTAATTAGGGTGGGCAGGGAGGGACATCCTGTTGAGATGAAGTCCACAGAACAATAAATGAAGAAATTGCTGTTTTGTTTTTTTCTTTCTTGAGTGCTACCAAGGAATGTGTTAATTATTAAGACACAAGGATATTTTTGTACTTGTGGTGAGGGCAGTTTTTAACAAAGGAAAAGTATAAAGTGATCTTTGGAATTGATATTCAGCAAGGAGCAGTGCAACCTATTGAGAATGCTGATTAAACTAACTATTCTAGGTATATTTATTTTATCTGTAACCTTGATTTATGTAAAATTACACTGTGCTAAAATGGAAGATGGATCTTTTCCTTTTTAGCCTAGAAAGGACATTGATCTGATTTTCAAATAGAAAAAAATACATTTTGAAGTTTTACGTGGAAGAATAAGTGTCATGTGTGTGCCAAAAATTGAAGAATGTTTTGAAACAGAGGAGGATTTACACTATCAAAACAAGAAATCCCCTATATTATTTTGTCTTACATAAATCTTAAAAGATCTTTTCATTTTTTGTTTCCTATGTTGCTTGTAATTTTATATTCTTTTTAATTCCATAAAATAGGCAATGTGAATAATGCTTATAAAGAGCTTCTGTCTTTCTAACATCCAAATGGAATATTAATTGCTTTTAACCTTTTGCATGATGCTTGTGCTCATATTAAATGTCTCCATTGGCTTCTCTAATTAGTCATCTGCATTTGTGATTTAAATAAATGTGAGATATTTTCTCTTTTTTTGTTAAGCTTTTTAATCACATTAAAATTTCTAATTTAACTATTTGAGCTTTTACAGGTGCCCTTTACAAATTAACATTACAGGAAGACTGCAGTAGTTTAGAGTTTTAATAGATTTAGTATAATGCTCACTTTGTGTGCTCTTTGACACTTGAAAGATAAAGTAACAGCTAGTAAATATATTATTATATAACTTATCATAACTCCCATAACTCCTTACTTGTAGCCATCATACAATGAGTAGACATGCAGATACAACTCATGTAAATATATACAAGTGTCTTGCCATTACATGCATTTAGGTTTATTGTGATATACACTGGAATTACAAGTTGAAAGATAAGACCTACATGTATAAACAGAGCCATATGCATAAACATTGGTTTTGGGCCATCCTGAATCCCTGTGGGAAATCTGGAAACAGTTCCTGGCTCCTGGCTTCAGTTTGGCTCATCTCAAGCAGTTGAGGCTACTTGGGGAGTAAATCACCAGACGGAAGATCTACTCTGTTTGTCCTTCACTTTGAATCTATGACTTTCCAGCAAAAATAAATAAATTTAAAAAGAAAAGGAAAGGAAATAAAATAAAAGAAAAAAAAAACAGAGAGTAAAATAGAGAAAGAGAGGAGGTGCATGATCTTCCATCCTTTGATTCACTCCCCAAATAATCACAAGAACTAGGACTTTGCTAATCTGAAGGCAGGAGTCAGGAGTATCTTCCCATTTTCCTACATGGGTTCAGGGGCCCAAGGACTCAGGCTATCTTCTTACTGACAGAGAAGCAGCCAGGGCAGAAAACAGAATCCATCTGTGATGCCTGTAATGAAGGTAGCAGGGTTTTTTTGACTAAGCCACAGCACCAACACCAATTTTTTTGTTTTTCTTTTCTTCTCTTCCCTTTTCTTTTCTCTTTTCTTTTGTCTTTTTTTTTCTTACAGTGGTGGAGATGTTGCAAGTATGTTTAGGGTCTAGTGCAAGTTTTATTCTAGGTAGCAAAGGGCCAACTCCTCAATGTGTTTTCCTTCACCAAAGACAAAGAGCTTGTGGGTTTTATTGAAATTTTAGTATGAACAATAATCTCATTGATGAATTTTATGTCCTTATGTTTCCAGGTGTTGTCCAGCGGAGATAGAAGGTTTCAATGTGCAGATTTTGGTGAAGGAAACACAAACGTTGAGTTAATAACTTTCTTGTAAAATATAGGGACACAGTGAAGATATATTTTGTTTGTTTCCCTGTAAGTAGGTATAAAGAATATATCTATGAAAATTAAAGAGGTAATATTTGGCTTACATCTAGAAGCACCGGAGTATTTCTCCAGGACAGCTCACCAAGTCTTGAAAAAAACTTGTTACAGATAGGATTAAAATGACATGGATGTTGACAAACAGCTTTGTGACTGCATGGGTTCCCAAAGATGATCTGGTTCAGTGTTTCTTGATCTTTTTTTTTTTTTTCATCAATCCCCTTTCTGAAATCGTTCTTTTTAAGTTCTCACTTTCTCCTGTAATTACCACTCTGCTTGCAAGAAATTAAAGTTTAATTTTGAAGATTTTGTTGTGCTGTGTTAAGCTTTGGAGACTTACAAACAATTTTAATATTGCAAAAATGTTTTGCTCCCTTAAGAGCAGATTTTTGCTTCATTGAGGACATTATTAGCCTTTTGAGAATATATGACCTAATCTAATGAGACTGCAGCTTGCAAAATTCTTGTAAAGATTTCTATAATGAGAATATCAGAGGAGAAAGCATAAATATACAGGTATCTGGAAATCCATCGGTTATTTTAAATATTTTGGGATTCTATGGGTAAACTTCAATAATCAATTATGGGAATATATACAGAAAGTAGCATAAGTTAGATGATAAGAATTAAAAAGTGGAAAATCAGAATATGGTAGAAGGTGTGTATACTGTCTCATTAAAGGGTTCATTATCAGAAATTTTAAGTGGGAAAATATTTAGTAATTAATAATGATATTACATTCTAATTTTTACAGCAAGTAATTCACATGGATTGTCTATCCCATGAAAATGATGCACTTCAATAAATATTATGAATTATTCAGTTTCAAGAATTTTAACTATTAGATGAAATAGGATAATTGTATGAGTTGCTCCTTCAGTGATTTCAACGAATAGGATTGCCCCTATTTTCCAGATGCCATAATCTAATGGATATTTGGAAAAATTGACCAAGTGAAAAAAACCTTCCTCAAACAATAAACTTTGAAAGCAAAATAATATAGCTTTCTTTATTTGTGTGTTTATCATATATGTTACATTGTCTTAAACAAGGTATTATTGTATTAACTGTGAGCTCAAAAACAAAGTGAATTAGTTTCTCAGTAACCATTTTAAAAGTGTGGATTTTCAGATAAATATTTAGTAAATAATATACATTAAGTTTTCTCAACGCAGTAGCAGTTGTTCTATGATCCTCATTCTTATGGCATTCTGATAGATTTTGATTTCTAGGCACATTTCCAGATTTTGTCATTCCTGATATTAATAAACAATTCATCGTACATGCTTTAGCATATTTTCAGCTAGCAGTGTGCTGAAGATAATGAAGATAATGATCTGGATTGCATGTATTTCCTTTTCACTAGGCAAATGGGGATTTAAAAATTTCGGAAACTGCCATAGGAGTACTGAGATACAGCTGAAATGAAATCGTACCTAGTTTGCACTCAGAGCTAAGGGCCAGGGCTTATACAAATAATCAATGTTGTGTGGAAGCTGGGCCAATATGATCATTTTTATTATGCAAGAATGATGAATACCAGCTGTTCAGGCAGGAGGCAGAGGCCCTCACTCATCTTTTTTTTTTTTTCTGAGCCTAAAAGTTCCTATGATTTTTAGTAAGCAGTCTGTGGAAAGTGTGGGAGAGAAATCCTTGAACCATTTTTTTTATTGTCAGTTCTCATTAATGTCTAATAAAGGAGAATAATTAATCGCACCCACACATTCAAAAACCCTTTCAAATACACACATAAATAAAACAGTTAAAATATAGTTGATCTTCCTTATTTCTCAAAGTATACAAATGAAATTTTCTGTGAGTGTGTGTGTGTGTGAGTGTGTGTGTGTGAGAGAGAAAGAGAGAGAGAGAAAGTAAGAGAGATAGAGATTGAAAAAGAAAAGAGAATTTATGGGTATAAATTGCATTATTACATGTAAGCCGGTATTTATAAGTAATGTTAAAGCCCTGTTGTGGGGGGACATGATATCTGTGCTGTAATATAATGGTGGACTTACTTCTTGCGTAATTTAGTGTTCATGACAATTTTACCGTAAAACCTGTCAGTTTGATTTAAATTGTGTTTAATGGAAGTTCTGTGTTTGTTACATAAGATAGCAATTTTTATTGCAAGCAGTTTCTGTCAAGAATTTGCTGTTTTAAATTGTGAATGTTATCAATGGTTATTTATTCATTTGTTGCTAATTAACTGTATTTAGAAGAAATCTCCAAATTACAAAGCCTAACAATTTCAAGTTAGTGATAACAAAATTTATTAAGGTAAAGCAGGTAAGTAGGGAAATGCATTGATTACATAAATCAGTGAGAGTGTTTTTTTTTTCTGTACTACATCCCCCCTTTTTTCCTAATTTGCCTATAATATTTTTATTGCTCCTACACTTCTTTCTCCTCCTTAGTTATTTTCTTTTTCTTTGCGAACTCCTCAGTTTTCACCAATTTCTTTCCTTTGTTCCACATTATTGCATTATTATAATTTATTTGATGTATTTTTTCATTTTCACATTTTCCTTTGGCTCCTCTGCTATCTTAATTCACCATTCTCCTTTTTTCTTTCTCTGTTTTTCATCAATTCTCTAGTAAAATTGAAAGACAGATAAAAGCAATGTCATGTTAATTTTCCATTTCCTTTGGCACATATGAACTGTTATTTCTTCTGTAACAATATATGCATATATATGCATATACTATCTATGGTTTATATATCACATGGTACTTCAAAATTTATTCAATTATATGTCTCAAGGTTTTCTATTTTAAAATATGTAAATGAAAAGCAAAAACTATGAAAAAATATGCTTTTGCTCACAATTATTTCCAAACTAAGTTTGTCTTTTATTTCACTTTCCACAAATATGATAAAGTATCACAGATATTTAAAACAGAAAGAGAGGGCTGGTGCGGTGACTCTGCAGGATAATCCTCTGCCCCAGCCCCATGGTGGAAGCATTTCATATAGGCACCAACACTACTCCTAGCTGCTCTACTCTGAGCCAAGATCCCTGCTTATGGACTGGGAAAACAAAGGAGAATTGCTTTAGGCCTTGGCCCCTGCGTCCTTGTGAGACTGCAGAGAAAGGCTGCTTGCTCCCAACTTCAGATCAACTCATCTCCAGCTGTTGCAGGCATTTGGGGAATGCACCAGCAGATGGAAGAACCTCTCTTTTTCTCTCTCTGCTTCTTTCTCTGTAAAATCTGCCTTTTGGGGGAAAAAAAAGGAAAGGAAGAAGAAAGGCAGAAAAGAAAGAAAAAAGGAAGAAAGGAAACAAAGGAGGGAGAGAGGGAGGAAGGAAGGGAGAAAATTGAGAAAAAGTATCAGTTACTTGCTCGCTTGTGAGTTCCTGCTATTAATATAAATTCAACAAAGAATAAATAACCGCAGCACTGTGTTCCTTGAAGAAAGAGCAAATGATAAAAAAATTGTCACCCTATTTCCCAAATTAACATTTTCAGTGCAAAAATATAGTATTTTATAGGAGTATGTATTGTAATAAATTCATATACATTTTTCATTCAGAAAACTGTTTATATAAGAGATTATTGAAATTCTATATTTAATACTTTTCCAAGGTGAAGAATTCTGTTTAAAAGTAAGCGCTCACCTGAGCTTAAATTAACATGCTTAAAAGTTAATTTTTACATACTGAATCTGGTTTAACAAGAGAAACAGATTTCAAATTCTAGACAAGATAGAATCAACATATTTCTTAGTATTCTGTATGCTAAGTACAAGCTAAAAATATAAAATAACATTAAGAAAAATAAAGTGCAGAAGGTAGACCAGCTAAGGTCTTACTTAGCACTGATTTTATCAGGCATTCTTTTTGCCTCATTTATCCTGAACTCAATACTGGAGATTGCTGCAATCTGAATTTGCCAAAAGTTGACTACTAGTTTGACTATAAAATTATAAATAAATATAATGGAGCATATTTGTAGATATGAAACTTCGAATAAAGAGAATTAAAAGGTAATAACATTTTAGAAATACTGAAATGAGTATTAAATGTACAGAGTATAAAAGAGAACACACAATTTATATGAAGACTTTTACTTTGAATTTTATGAGTAGGAAGCAAAAATTGAACTGGGAGCATTTTGTTTGTGTGTTTTTAAGATTTATTTTATTTTTATCTGAAAGATATAGCTACAGCAGAGGAAAGAGAGAAATTTTCCATCTGCTGGTTCTCTCCCCAAATGGCTGCAGCAGCCATTGGTGAGCTAGAACTTCCTCCATGTCTCCCACACTGGAGCAGGTGCTTAAGAGCCTGTGCCTTCCTTTGCTGACAGGCCATTAGCAGAGAGTTGGATCAGAAGTAGAGCAGCCGGGATTCAAACTGGCATCTGCTTGGATTATTGATAAGGTAAGCAAGCTACTTTTGTTCTGTTTCAAGGCACAGTTTCCAAGATGGAGATAACAGTATCTTATTGTGTGTAGCAAAACTGATGTCTACATTCCTTCCAGAAGAAGCATGTTTATCTTCCATGCAGAACTGGAAAAAAATGTACTTAATCTGAAAACACAATACTGCTAAATAAATGTTAACAGTAGGATTTTGGACTCTCTGCCATTGTCCATATCCACAATACAGGATACGCTTAAATAGCAAAATAATGAACTTAATGAATGCTTACGAAGGCCTATGCTATTGTAATAATATAAGTGAAATCAGTGTGGAGGGGGCAGATTTTGGGAGGGAGTAGGTAAGGTTATCTCACAGCCTATGGGATTACATCATGAAATCAAAACATAAATAAAAAACATTATAAACACAATACTGCATAAATGAATAAAACTGAAGTCTGTGTTGGCAGGAATATTATTTCCAGAACATAGAAATTGAAGTTAGTGAGCACGTAGAGCATTATATGAAACTTTGCAGAACTGATACCTGTTTTATTTTCCATTCAAAAGTGTTCAACAATTCCACGAAACAGTTGCTGCTCAATTAGAACTCAATTATATGTTAAATGAACTAAATGCTATTTCATTTGCACAGAGGAATCTTTAATAATGATTAATGGAAATTTAATCAAAATGCGTTGAGAGTTGAGTTTTCCACAATAGAACATGAATGAATTATAACGGCACTAACTAGATCCATTATGTGCATCATGACGTTGATGAGGTCAAGTTTAGGGTCTTAATCCTTACACAGCACATCAAACAAAAAGATCATTGTGTAGAATAACAGACAGTACCTCACATTCAGCTCTTCACCTTATAAATATATCCTTTTGGCCAGAGTAGAACACAATGATTATGAATAATGACAGTCTCTTAAATGAACAGAAATACGTCAATCAGTAGTTATTTTAACACAAAGAACAGAAATTGAAATGATTTATTAGTACATGAATTCTTAAAAATTATACATCCAAAGAAATAAATTAACCCTCAAAAAGGGATGGAAATGTCTTTGTTCCTTTTTCCACAGTACAAAATTGATATACCCCAAATCCGGGTAATTATACCGGTGTGTAGTAGTTTGTGTATTTCAATTTAAACAGATATGAAAATCAGTTTAATTACTAAAAATGTTAGCTTCACTTTATGTGTCTCATACATTGATTGGCTCATGTTATCATAGAAGCAATGGAAGTCAAATATATACCACCTATATGTAAATACTGAATTTTAAATTTATATACAAGTTTCATTCACATATTTATTTTCTGTTTTGTATTACTAAAAATTATTATTCCTTATGTTTTTCTGGAGTTTTTGCTCCAAATTAATAGTGATGTACTGTGAGACACATAAGTTTATTTCTCTATCTTTTAATTCTAATAATAACCATCAAATTTATATGTATAATTCTATTTAACTCCTCTTTTATTTAGTTATCTAGTAACAAAGCATAATTTATTCCCTTCATTCTGGGTATTTTTTAACTACTTTAAAATGTTCTGAATAGTTGAATATTTTCTGTAAAGTCTGATGGCTTTTTACAGGAGAGTAAAAGGATCGACTGTTTATTTTTCTCATTATCCTCATATAAAAAGTATGGGAATCTAACATCTTTTTTTATTCACAACATAAAAATTGTTAGTCCATGGTTAGGGCAGGCATTCGTTATGATGTTTACATTGATATGCAATTGGCATTTCTGCCATTATATGTGTGAAATCCTTGTAAACTTTGGTTTTGATTTATCGAAATCTCAGAATAGTAGCATATATCATGTAGAAGAATATAAATGAGGAAAATTCAGATACTAAGTTATTGGAGTCTCAGTTGAAGACACCAGCTGAAAAAACCAAAACTACTCGATTCGTCTATCTCAAAGGGATTATCAGATTTTTATGAACTCAAGCATAGATGAATAGGACCTATGTATAGTGGATTTTAAGCTGATAACATATTAATAGAATGTCCATTCAACTTACTCCTTTAATGGATTTCAATGTATAAAACACTCCCATCTAAGATATATTCTTTTCAATGTAATATATTCTAAGCCAACAAACACCTTATATTATGAAACACTGATATTTTACATGGCAAACAGACATAATCCAACTATGAAACATTTTTAACATTTGGCTCTCAATTAGTATTCAGAGGAATTAAAAGATAGGTTTTAAGATATGTGCATAAATTTTCTTTAAAATGTGTAATTAGGGAAGTTGCACAGTTAAGAAATGCAATTTGTGAACTTTCTTATAGAACTATTTTTAAATGTAGAGAATAATATTTATTGATGAATTTCTATTAA
Organism: Ochotona curzoniae; assembly: GCF_017591425.1. NCBI lineage: Eukaryota > Metazoa > Chordata > Mammalia > Lagomorpha > Ochotonidae > Ochotona > Ochotona curzoniae. The sequence continues at coordinate 17,019,779 of NW_024466502.1, forward strand.
ATTTCTGTATTAGTTCAGCTTCCATAAAATTGAAATAAAACACAAAATTATGAATTTATTACATAATCCTCATGAACTGTTCCCAGATATAAAATCATTTGCCTAAATTCTGTAAATCCTTGTCTTTCTGCTCACTACTTTTTGATTCTGCAAATTTGATAACTCAGAGTTTTAGATAAAGTATGATGTTATGTGCACACCATATCGCTCTTTTCCCTACATCGACATCCAATGGAATTTAAATTAATTTCTTCCACTGACCATCAAGTATTATTATGAATTACTGATATAAGGAACCACAGCAATAATATCCTTGTGTGGTATTTTATCAACTTAATGTGACACATTTCTGCTAATTATCTATTTACTATCTCTTACATATCCAAGTAGTTGCCATGGTTTATGGCTTACACCTAACATCTGGGCTTTCTCATATTAATTTTTCTCTCATTCTTTCTCTTTTATTCTTCCTGCCATCATATTATATTTTCCATTATTTCATTCATTTTTTTCATACCAAAGAAAAAGTAAGCAGACAAAACACGAAATAAATAATGATTCAGAAGTTAAGGTAATATCATAGATATACATAATAGATATTACATATATAGATATACATATATAAAATATAAACAGAAATGCAACAGTGAGAAAAATAATTCACTTAAGAAATAAATGGTTTGTGTAAATATTTTTTCAAACACATAAAAATGTTTTTAAAATTTGAAAAAGATGCTTAATAGTGTTTTCCATCAGGTAAGTAAAATCAAAACAATCATGTAATATCACTTCAGTTACATTGGCTATTATGAAAAAGGTTGGAAATAACAGAGTGCTTGTGAGATTGTTGAAAAAAAGGGCACACTTACATAGTGTCTGTAGAAATGCAAATATTACATTCATTATGAAAAACTGTGTAGATATTTCTCAAAAACAAAAAGCCCAAAAATAGATCTGCCATAGAATCCAGTTGTATTGGTTACCTTTTCTTCACTGTAACAAAAATAATTGGTGAAGAAGCTAATTTAAAGGTAAATTTTTAATTTAAAACACACTTATAAATGCTTTTTGCACACATTTCATGGAATAAATTGGTTCATGCATATAATGAGTCTGGAGAACAATCAGTTTTGTTGTGGAAGATTAATAAAATGGTAAAGGATATGTGTCATGATACAGCAGGCATCGCATTTGGGAAGTGGATCTCCTCTCTCTTTCCCTCTCACTCTGTATAATCTGGATTTCAAATGAAAAATATCATGATGTTTTTAATTTTTTTTTCCTGTGGCTGATTTTTTTTTTTTTGTGGTTTTCACTTGAGGGGATGTAGAGTAACTGTGTAATGGAGACTCTCATATCAAGTAGCATGTTATTTAACTTCATGGCATTGTGAATTTCTATTTTTCTTCCTATTGTTGATTTTGTATTGTGGCTTTTCATTTAAGGGGATATATAGTAACTGTGTAATGGAAACCATTGTGTCCAGATGTGAGGATACAATGCAGTATGCATCTCTACTTCCAGCAAAGATAGATTCCCAAAGAAGCTGTCAGCTATGCCTTAACAATAGGATGCTGGACTCTCTGCCATTAACCATGCCTGCAATAATATATCTGTTTATGAAGAACTATACTATAGTAATATTATTGGGAAACTCATTCGGGGGAGAGGGGAAGTGGGAAGGGGTAAGGAAAATCCCAGGGCTTATGAAACTATATCATAAAATGATGATGATGATGATGATGATAAAAATAATGAACACTTTAAAAAACGAAAATGAAAGAAAAATTGTGTGCTACAAATCAGAGCATGAAAGATGGACAAAAATTATCTTTTATAATTTACCTTCTAGGAGAACTACCTTCTTAGGGTATGTCACCCTTTGAACTAAGCCCTATCACTAGGCCCACCTCACAAATGCCACAGTTGGAGTATACCCTCAATATTAACTCACCAGCTCCTGATGTTAATCAATGAGCCATTTACATTAAACTATGAATATCAAATCTTTAACAAATGGACGCTTGTGGGACATCAAAGCTAAAACCCAAATCATAATATGAGCAATCCCACTCATGGATATATATCCAAGTGAAATAAACTGAGTATATGAAAGGCATACATACACTCACATGTTCATTTCAGTATTACCTGCAGTGGCTCCTATATGAAATCAACATTTGTGTCCATCAATGAATAATTGAAGAAAGATGATGAGGATATACTTGTTTAAACTCACACACACACACACACACACACACACACACACACACTCTCCCTCTCTCTCTCTCTTAAAAATAAATGGAAACGTGCCTAGCTTGATCAATGTGTGTGTTGAACTATTGTACTGCTCCTCATATAATGGTATTACATGTTAATAAAAATTTGAGTTGAAATCATTAAAGCTGTGACTTAACAGAAAACACTAGGCATTCCATGACTCTGTCAATATGTGCTGATTAATTAATGGTATGTAACAGAGAAGCACGCCCTGGTCATTTAAAATAACATTTGGATATCAGAACATCCATAAAGCCATAAATACAATGAAAAGGCAGATTTTGCAAGTACTAGGGACTATTTTCAACAATAATTTTGTTGCCAAATAACACCCTACACTGTTTGGAGACCAACCTAACCCCCAAACTGATAATGATTGCCCAACATGCAGAACTTCAGTCACCGATATTGGCACTGGTGGAAGAAGGGTATTTACTGCAAACTGCAGAGCAAGATTTTGAAAGGCTGTGGCTTCGTTGGGAGTTAATGGATGCCGTAAGGACTTATGGGTGGAGGTTCTTAAACAGTAGAATTGGGGCTGAGAGGTATTTGATCAGCTGAGCTTCTCGCATTCCTATAATTGGTCAGTGACGCCATGCTCTTTAGGGAATTTGTGATGACCAAGTGGGCTCCAGTTGGTCTGCGGGTTATGTGAATGAGGTTGTTACATCTTGCACTGGTCTGGAATTCCCCTACTCAAGTCACTCCAGATAAGCACTGGCCATTGAGGTTCTTATCTATTGATGAAGCAAATGACTCCTTGAGTTTGGGCGATTGGAACCTTGCAAAGTCATCTCTATCACTCCCTTACATCAGTGATTTTTTTTTTTCCTTTGTGAAGAGCTGGCAAGAACACATTGTGCTAAGGGAGACAAGCAGCATGCTGCATGCTGGGGGTTTGGTTTCATTTTCTTTTAAAACAATGATCTATATGTCAGTACCAATACCCCTACTTTGGTTTGTATGTATATTCTGAGAATATTCGATGGGAACAAATGAAAAGATTATATTATGAATAAATTGACAAATAATGCCACTGAAAATAATGTATCTTGGAAATCATAATTTCCAACCAAATTTATCTGTTACAACATATAATTATAGCTTTTCTACTCTGTGATCATATAACTCCAAAAAATGTTCTCATGCTTTGATAGTATGCCTGCTGTTTCAGTATATTTCAAGGTTCTTATGCTGTTAGCATACCAAATATCAATGTTGATTTGTATTATATATGCTCTAACATGCATCTGGAGAGGCAATGGTATTGATTTGTAAGGATTGTGCTATATCATTCCATTGTTTTCAAAATTTCAGTTCTAGCAGAAATTTTTATGTGGAGTAACCATACTCAGTACAGCAGAGAACAAATCCACCTCTCTAGTGTTAGCTATGACAGTTCCTCAGGCATGCATTAAAAGGAACATGAGGTGACATCTTTTTGTCCCACCTGCAGCTTCCAAAGCTGGAAATTTTGAAATCATTATTTCCCCCTCATTAACTCTGTCCTCCACATTCAAGTTATTGTCAAGTTATCTGACTTATATTTTCTAAATATGTTTAGAAACCACCCCCCTCTCATGGTTATTACTTTCATTACCAATGATCAGAATGATGCCATTTCTGCTTTCCTTCACATTCATCCTGTTAACTTTTCTCCATTCTTCATATTTTGATTATTCTTTGAAATTCTTTCCTATGATTCTGACAGTGTTTTTTTTTAAGCATGAACATGTGGTGTCATCATCTTTCTTAAAATGCTTCATCACATTCTGATACGTTGAAAATAAAATTCAAAGCCCAAGCATTACAATTAATTGTCCTGATCATCTTGTTACACACATATGACACCTATGTCATTTCCTGGAGCCACCTCTAAAAAATCGACAATTATTCTTTTCTTAACTGCAAACCTTCCTCAAATATTCTTGCTAAATTCATTATTGTCCCTATCCTAAGGAATTCTCATTCATTCAAGCTCAGCTCAGAATACAAATATTTATTTAAGTTATATAATTTTCAAATATACCCCATCATTTTTCTGTACATCCAATCATTCTCTTACTTTGGGTTAGTTGTCTGTGCTTGACAGAATAATATCCATAATTGAAGCTCAAATGTGGCCAGTGCTCTCATCTCCAGGTCTGTAAGAATGTAAATTTCCATTGTAAAAACAATTGAAGTTATAACTAAGGCTATGGAAAATGAAATGGGGAGATTACCGTACATTACATGATTTGCCCTATTTAACTCTATGGTCTTTAACCGGTGTGGTGAAGGACAAAAGTAAGTCTGATTTGTTGTGAGTACTGGATTCACTGTTGCTGGCCTACATCAGGAAATTAGATGGTTTGGCACCAATGAATATGGCAGCCTTGAGAATCTGGGCAGAGTCCTTAATTTACATTCATGAAGAAAATAGGGATCTAGTTCTCTGTTATGAAGTTTATCTGTACGAATATATGTAGACACTAGAATACCAGGAAGTGGTGATATGTTGCACTAATGAATCTCTACTCCCAAATAAAAGGATTCTCAATGAAATTGTTAAATATATCTTTAACAATAGGATGCTTGACTCTGTTTTATTGTCCACACCTACAATGACATGATACACTTAAATAGCGGAATGTTGGACTTGTGACAATTATCAAAGAACTATAGTATTGTAATAATATCAGGGAGGATAGTGAGGGGGAAGAATGGGGACCTAGGAAGAGGAAATGAAAAGATAGTTCCCTATCCCTACAAAACCAAACAACAGAAAATAATAATGACAAATACAAAAAATAACAATCATAACCCAGTACTTCAAGAAACTGAAATGTGGCAAAAATACAGTAGATCAAGGGAAAGGATTTATTGGTTCATTTGAAAGTCAAGAGTTACAGAGAGGAGAAACAGAAGGATATTTAGAAAGATCTTCCACATGTTGGTTAACTCCCCAGATGACCAGCAGGGCAAAGCTGGGCCAAAAACCAGCACGGAGCCAGGAGCTTCATCCATGTCTCCAAGATTATTTTGTTTTATTTTCTGTTACTTTGTTTTGTGTTTTTTTTTTAATTTTGTTTTTATTTTTTCTCCAAGGACTTCCAGATTTGAGTATAAACCCAGTATTTAGTATGCTGACACTGCAGATGATGGCTCAAGTCCTTAGCTTCCAACACTCACTTGTGGAACCTGGAAAATGCTCCTAATTCCAGGCTTGACACTGAAATGATCAGAATTTATGGGTGCTTTTGATAAAAATTTCTGGAGTCCCATTGTGGGGTCTGGCATTATTGGTTAATTGGACAATCCTCTCCCTTACAAGCGCTGAGATCTCAAAAGCATGCTGGTTTTGTGTTCCTGCTGCTCCACTTCCCATCCAGCTGTATGTTTATGGCCTGGAAAAGCTGTGAAGTATGGCCCCAAGAATTGGGGCACAAACCCACATGTGTGATTCAGGAGAAGCCTGTGGTCCCTGACTCTGAATCAGCTCTGGAGGTTGTGCCATTTGTACAGCTAACCAGCAGATGGAAGATCTTTCTTTTGATTCTTCCTTTTTTTTTTTTTTAATTAAGTCTGCATTTCCAATAAAAGCACACCAATCTTAAAGAAAAAAAAAGAGAAAATCCTGGAGCCCTGTTATCAAACATTGTTTTTAATATGTAAGAGTATATAACAAATAGGAAACACCATTTTAACAAATCCGCTTACATTGGCACAAAAACTCAGACATTTAAAATATATTTAGCAATAGTTATTCAAGGTTACTAATACTAAATATAATTGAACCAAAGCATAGCATATCTAAAAAAGGAAGTATTAATTACATGATTGTTGTGCTTTAGAAACTCAGTAATATAAAGATGAAAATATCCTACAAATAAACTGCACATGCAAAGCAATTGTTACCATAATAATTGGTGTGCATTTGTGTGTGTATGAATTGTCAGGTTCAGTCTAATTTCATGTGGAGAAGTAAGAAAATGTGAGGCTTTTTGAAGAATGGCATTTGAGATATATTTTAAGATAAGAGGACTTCAAACCCATATAGATTTTCAGAGGAGACTCCCTTATCTCATTTCACTGTCCTTTTTGACCTTAACCCTGTACTAGCCTATTTGATATGTTACAATAGGATACACTTAACACTAAAATTTTTCTTTAATTTTAGAGGTTATTTATTTTTGCCTTTCTGTTCTCCTGTTAATTAATTTTTGACATTACATGTTGAATCATTTTAATTCTCACTGCCGATTATAGGACTTCTAAGTTTATAAATATATTATAGCTTCTTAATTATTTGAAAGATTCTTTCTTTTTCTCCCAAATCAACTTATCCATTAATATTTTTGCATTTCATAAATAAACAAAAGTGCTTAAAGTCTCCCATAGGTTCACAATTAAAATCCTGTGTATATATATTTATAAAATTATTGTTGCAAATCCAAAAAGGAAGATATTGTCTTAAATTTATTTTTAAAAAGCATCGATAGTTTGTTAATCATCTTCATGTTTCAATAGAAATTATAAAATACAATTGTTTTGAAAGATACTTGTAATCATTCTTCTAATCAAGCATGCAGTAAGATAGTACATACTGATACCAAAATAAAACACACTCTAATTTACATGTTGTAGTCTGCTCATGTTAATTTTACAACCACATAAGAATGTTTGAAATCTTAACCTTGAATGTTAAACACTTTGAATAACCTGATTCAAATGGAAGTAACCAATACATTACAAAAATAAAGTTAATTCGCCTTTAACTGATTTTTTAGCTTTCTTGTTGAGAGATGTATTTAATTATTCACTTAGAGCAGAGCAGCAGATCTGTGTTTCTCTTTCCGTCTATAAACCTGCCTTTCAATCACCGATAGATATTTACAAAACAAAGCAAAACAAAACAAAACCTGAATTTCCAGGCTTCTGGCTTCAGATTCACTCAGCTCTGGTCATTACAGTCATTTTGGCAGTGAACCAGCCGATGAAAGATTCTCTCTCTCTCTCTCTCTCTTCCTCTTTATAAATTTTATTTTCAGTTAAAATAAGAAAATTATTATAGGCAGAGCAACGGGTAAAAGAGAAATGTAGAGTGAGAAGAAGAGGGGGACAGGGAGAAATAGAAGGAAATGGGAGGGAGGAAAAGAGAAAAGGAGAGAGAAGGGATAATGGGGCAAAGACAAGGAGAGAAAGAGAGAATCACCCATGGTTGTTTATTTTCCAGTGGTTCAAGAGCCAGATTTAGGGATGCTGACATCAGGTAGCAAGTTCTCCATCTGGGTCTACCATATAGGTGACAGGAGCCAAATTCTTGGCACTGCTTTCGTTGGTGCATTAGTAGGAAGTTGCACAGGAAACAGAATAGCTAAAACTCAGCCTTCACTTGGATACAGGGTGTCAGAGTCTTAAGTGGTGGGTTAATCTGATATGCCAAACGCTGATTCCAACCCTCAAATTTTGAATATCAAACCAACATCTTGTGTAATTGGTGACATTTGTACATTTCTATGAAAGCAAAATTTGCCTCCAGAAAATTATGCTTTTTTGAAGATATTTCCTTAGACTGTAAAATATGTATTTTTGGTGACTTTTTTTTGCCTCCCATTAATGTAAAGTTAGCAATTATAGTCACTGAAATGTTTACTTACAGCCAAACAGTGAAGCAATAGCAGAAGCTAGTATTCTGTGTTGTTAAAGTTACAATCCAAATGAAATAATTTTAATATACTTTATTTTCCAATATAAGTGTTATTAAAATACAATCTGGATTAGATATAATAAAACTTTAATTTTCTTTGAAATGAATGCTAGCAGTGATTTCAAACAGGTTATTAATAAGGAAGAGGTATTTTTTCAGAATCTTGGGAAAAGACTTCTGAAGCTTTCAAGGACTTATTCTAATAATACTGATTCTTTTTTTAACTCACATTGAAACTGGTGGGGCACTTCATTTCAGTCACCGAAGTGCATGAAACATCCGACATTGGTCATCAGTAATTACTGAGATTGTTTTCTTATTTACACCACAGTGAATCTACTTCTTTCCCATAAAATCTGGGAAAATGTGTGCTTACCCTGATATATTTATTTTCACTCGTGTTTAACCTTGGCATAGTGTCACAGCCATAGATTCACAATGCTGTCAGTTTGTCTCTGCTTTTTCAGTCCCTTGCATTTGGCAATTGCTTCATTCTTGTTCTATATTGGTAGCCAGGCTTTAAGCAATCAGCAGCACTTCTCAAATAAGTCCTACAAGCATAATGCCAAACTACTCATCAACTGCTTAAAAATGAAGTGATTGAAATTTTGATTCATTCAACTGTGATTGACAAATTAGCAATCAAAGTCCAGAACTGTTATTGGATACTTCTTTCATATTGATGCAATTGGTTTCAACTTTTGACATAATGAAAATTTTACAGGAATATGACCTTTGTATAATTAACCTCGCTATTATAAACTGTTTTCTGGATACCACAGTGTCTCCCAAACAGTAAAATATAATGGTATACAAATAGATTTCACATCCCAGGAAGAATGTGGAAATTCTGTTTCTCTCCTATAGTTCTTCAGGGAAATGTCTTCAGTTCTCCTAATTATAATGACAAACAAGACAGATTAACAGAGAATTATGAGAATTAAGATGAAAAATATTTTTAACTTGATATATTATTAACTCATCAATCAGAAATTTGGATCTTCAGATAAGTGAATATTTCTGAAACTCCCTTCTGATAACAGAAGCCAAAATTACACAAGTGTTTGTGATAGTTTCCTTCATTTTCCTGCCAACGTATAACACTTGGAAAAGTTAAGTCTGCACATTCTGGGCATAAAGAGCTGACATGTGATATAAGTATTATCTTGTTAACTGAAAAGAAGGCATGAAAAGCCCTAAATTTATCACAACAATGCACTGTTTATTCTTAGTCTTGAAGCATTGTCCCTTAGAATATGCCACAAAAATAATTGTATTAAAAATATGAAAGTTTTGATTCAAAAAGCAAAGATAATTATTAACTGAATATCTGCTCCAAAACAGTGTCACCCATTACATGTATTTTCGTCGTTCATCCATTCAATATGTATGTTTTAAGGTGAAAATTGATATCATGTAGGGGTAAATGTAATGTCAAAAACTTGATCAAAATTACTAAACAGTATCAGTTTCACAACAAATTTGATAGATTAAGTGGATTAAAGTTTCAGGATGGTAAATCTATACCGAACATGTCAGAAATACAAAGGAAGAAGCCTAAGAAGTACTCAAATTATTTTCAGACCGTTTCTTACAATTTTTCTGTTTGAATTGACAAAGCGCCTACTACACACACTAGCCATCACCACGACATGCAAAAAAAGTTAAAATTGGAGAAGGCAAGTAGGTCATTATCAAATGAGAAAGTTTACATGAGGAGAACACATATGAGGAGAAATGCGTGGGTCAAGCTGCCTCCTGCAGCAGCGGCATCCTATCCAGGCACTGATCCTGGCTGTTCCGTTTCCGATCTGCTCTCTGCTAATGCACACGCGAAAGCAGCAGAAGGTGGTCCAAAGGCTGTGACCCGGCACCCATGTGAGATACCTGGAAGTTCCTGGCTCCCAGCCTTGACCTGGCTCAGTGCCAGCCGTTGTGGCCTTTTGGTCAGTGAGCCAAAAGATGGAAGAGCTCTCCTTCTCTTTCACCCTTCCCCATAAATCTGCCTTTACAACAAGTAAAACAAATCCTAATGAAACTATCCAGAATTGTTAATATGTTCCCTCCCAAATACTCTTAGTCTGAATCATTTCTCCTTTGTAGTTTGTTATTTTTTTAAGATTTATTTATTTTCATTACAAAGTCAAATATACAGAGATGATGAGATATAGAGAGTAAGTTCTTCCATCCGATGATTCACTCCCCAAGTGAGCACAACAGCCGGTGCTGTGCCAATCCGAAGCCAGGAGCCAGGAACTTCTTCCAGGTCTCCCACAAGGGTGCAGCGTCCCAAAGCTTTGGGCTGTCCTCAACTGCTTTCCCAGACCACAAGCAGGGAGCTGGATGGGAAGTAGAGCTGCCGGGATTAGAATCGGCACCCATATGGGATCCTGGTGCGTTCAAGGCGAGGACTTTAGCCGCTAGGCCACGCCGCCAAGCCCTGTAATTTATGCTGTACGCTCATGTTTCCAAATTCTCCATCCTCATCTTCCATCCTCTAAGAATCCAGTACAAGACACCGATGGAAGGCTGTACTTTAATTTTTTTTAAGATTTATTATATTTTTCTTGGAGAGTTAGATGTACAGAGAGAAGTAAAGACAAAAAGAAAGATCTTTCATCTACTGGTTCACACCCCAAGGGGCCACAAGGGCTGGAACTTGAGCCAATCCAAAGCCAGGTGCCTGGAGCTTTTTGCAGGTCTCCCATGCATGCACAAAATCCTTACGTTTGGGACTGTCCTTGACTGCTTTCCCAGGCCACAAGCAGGGAGCCAGAAGGGAGGTGGAACAGTGGATACGTGAAACAGCACCCAGATAGGATCCTGGTGCCTGCAAGAAGAGGACTTTGGCCACTAGGTTACCATGCTGGGCCCTGTACTTCATTAAAAAAAAAAAAAAAAGGTAACCACTATCTCAGATATTCCAGTCAGCCAAAGATAAAAGATGAAAGGGGAATTTGTCACTCCTTGTCTCATGGCATTTAACTTTTTCACATAGCAGAACTCATGAAATTCTACCTGTGATTCTGTTTTCTGCATAATGATCATCACAAAAGGCTGTTTGCAATTCTTCATATTCTACCAAATGAGCCTGCTCACTCAAGATGAATCCTTATTAAATTATCCCTCCAAATACAGTTATGTTTACTTTTTTAATTATGGAAAATGTCAATACACACTAATATAATGAAGTTGTCTACAACGTTTAAAAGCCACTATCATATTTGATATCAGAAGTCTTATTGCTTTCATGAATTACATTTTAATTTTCTAAAATAGTTTACTGTTCTGACATTGTTGAATCCCTGTTTATATAATCATCATGCCTATAACATCATCATCTCCAAATTGTTTCAGTGCTTCCCAGTTGTTTACAAGCTGTCATATATGATACTCATTAATTTAATACATATAAATTATGGAAAATAACCAAGTTACCAATTCACCATGATTCAGTGGAAATTGTTTCACTGTCAGTTCTGCATTAAATAAACTAAAATTGTGACTTTCTGTTCATAGGTTTCCTAGAGGTGTTCTTTGACTCACTGTAAATTCATATGTGTGAAATGACTCACCAAATACTGCATTAAGAACTATCTTTTACAAAAGGGTTTTGACTTCTATTTTTGCAATGTATTTGAAAAAGCAATTATAGATGTGCATTATGACATGCTGGTATTATAAGTAGCACCAATACTGTGGTGTATGTGAGCTCAAATCAAGCTTTATTTTAAACTTTATGTGAAATATTAATAGGAGGAAAATATTATATAGTTAATTCTATCATGAAGATAAGTCGCATAGCCCACCTCTGCAGATTATAGCTCTCTTGTCCTCTGCTACCGTTGAAATTTCTGTTACTCCTCCTTGCATATGAATCAAGTATGCCTTAAAATATTTTATCAATCACTGTTTACATACATATATATTGTATATGGTATGTATTCATTTACATATATATAGGTGACACCATGTCAGATGATGTTATTAGGATACAAAATAATTTTTGAGGAACATAATGATCAATATTAATCTTGAAGGGGATGAATTAGTTAAATAAATATTGTATCATTTGACCATCTGCATTCATTCATTAGTTCAAACAGGAAAAGAAGTATATGGATAAAAACTGTTAAGGGAATGATCATTAATTATAAGCATTAGATTTTTATTTTTACTTGCTTCACCAACCACTGTCAAGTCTAAGAATGTAAATGTATTTTAAAATAGTTGATGAGAAAGACTTTTTTTTTCTGAACCTGATATTTTTCTAATGATAAAAGCATGGAATTTAATTTTGATGAAAGTAATGGAATTTACAATTTTCTTTGCAACCAAATTGCTTCAATAATATTAAATGTTGGTTCTGTAGTCAAGAGTTCTATATTCAAGTGACAGTATATATTCAGATCTATAGAAATGTGGTTTATATTTATTTTACAATTTTAAAATGGGTCATTTCTAACCATGTAAATCATATTGCAATATATCCTTTTCTCACTCTGTATCTGACTGAAAATAAATGTGTCAGGGTGACATATTGATCTATAGAATAAATTTGAAGGAAGTATCCTTAGAAATTCTCTGTTTGAAGCAATTTGTGAGCACTTATTAGAAAGACAGTGCTGAGGAAATCGTTGCTGCTGCTTACCACCATTACTTCACTATCAGATTGCATGACATTAAATTTTTGTTCTAATTGTTGCTAATTGAAATAATACAGATAATCGTATAAAATCTAATAGCTATTAGTAATAAAAACACCTAAGAAAGTAAAAGGTAAGGGCTGATACATAATGGGTTAAGTTGCACCCTGTGACACTAGCATCCCATACGGGTACCTATTTTTGTCTGGGCCGATTAACTTTTAATCCAGCCAGTACTAATGTTCTGGGAATGAAATAGAAGATCATCCAAGATTTTGAGTACCTGAGTCCAACAGGGAGACCAGAAAAAAGGCAAATCCTGGCATTTTGTCCATGCAGGGACTGTACCAGCCGACGAAGTTTCTTTTTTTTTTGTCTCTGTCTCTTTCTGTCCTCGGATTTCCAAATAAATACCTAATTATTTTTGAAAAGTAAGAGTAGATGGTAACTCAAAAATTGGCAAACAAAATTTAACCATACTGCATCTAATATTATAGTTATTATTGATAATCTGTATCCATTCACTTTAAGATTGGGCAGAAGGCATCTTGCCTTTCTCCCTACTGCTGTTCAATATCAGGCTGAACCTTAGTGAACTAGGGGCAAAAAAAGAATAAGAAAATATATACTTATTGGAAAGTAAGTAAAACTACTTGTCTGCAGGTAACATTAATGACAGAAAAATTTTAAATGCGATATAAAAATAAATAAGATACCAAATGGCTGGAGAATTAGAAGCCACGGAAAACACAAGAAACATTAAGGAAGGGCCATGTGCTCATGAGACAGAGGAAAAATTTCTGTGGAGAAGTGATAGAGCCCAACAAACTGGCACAGTGAAGAGAGAGGGCCGATTAGTCACCGCTGCCAGTTGTGCCCAAGCCTACTCATGCATTTATGCTTCGAGGGCCTGGTTAGGATATGCCATTTGTCAAGACAAGGTAGAAAGATACTGCTGTGGCAGCTGGTCATTGGCAACTTTACTGATGTTAAGGTCAGCCAGAGGACTTAACTAGGACTCTGCTCTTAACAGGAAACCCACAGTTTCCTTTCCTGTCCCAGTCTACAGCAAAGTGCCAGACTCAATTTGCTGTGGAACTCTGTTCTTATTCGAAGGATACCAGGCAACTGCACTGCTATCGGAAACCACCAGAGCCAGAGACAGGGCAAATTGTAAAGCAAAGTAGACGTCTGCCTCTTTCAGTTGTAGGAATTCTGCACATTGAGTGTGAGAGTCACATTCACTAAATGGATTAAAGTCATCAATCAAACATCATGTATTAGTAGATTGGATTAAAAAACAGAACCCATCTATTTGTTGCCTGTAGGAGATCAGCAGGAGAACGATCAGCAGAAACTGTATCTCATGGATTTTGATTTTTTCTGGTAGTTTCATCTCTTCAAAACACTTTCTTTTCATTAAATTCTTCACTGAATCTGATCATACAGTAGAATCATTTTCTTCAAGAGGGTTCTTGATTTTCTTTTTCATTTTTCAGAGACACGTTAGTCATTCAGTAGCATGTTATTTCATTTCATGGTATTGTTAATTTCTTTTTTTCTCCCTGTTGTTAATTTTGTTTTGTGACTTTTCATTTAAGGAGATGTACAGTAACTGTGTAATGGAGAATATCATACCTAGTAGCATGTTATTTAACTTCATGGAATTGTAAATTTATATTTTTCTTCCTGCTGTTGATTATGTATCATGGCTTTTGATTTAATGGAATATATAGTAACTGTAGTGGAGACTGTCATATCCAGAACTGAGGATACAATGCAATATGCATCTATTTTCAGACAAAGATGGACTCCCAATGAAACTGTTTACTATATCTTGACAATAGGATGCTGAACTCTCTGTCATTGTCTGTGCCCACAATGATGGACATATGATTATGTATGAAGAACTATACTATTGCAATGTTATAGAGGAACTCATGAGAAGGGAGGGGGGAATTGGGGAGGAGATAAAGGAAATATCAGGACCTATCAAACTGTATCATAAAGTTACAATAATAAAAAGAGGTAAAATTTTAAAAAAGAAAAATAAGGTATTACTCATATAAGCAAGAACCAAGAATTATAACCCATGATAAAAACAGCTTTACAAGAAAGTCTGAAGACAGTCATTTGTAATAAGTAAACATCATGAAAACACCACACATTGCCAAATTCAATGACAGGTATAATCAATAACCAAGGAACAAAATGACAGGTGTTAGCTATTATCTATCATTACTAATCTTGAATGTAAATGGATTACATTCACCAGACCATGGTTGTAATGTAGCTGAATGGATTAAGAAAAAAGATGAGACTATATGTTGCCTACAAGAAATTTACTTAACAAGTAAATATGCATATAAACTGAAAGTGAAATACTGGGTAGAGAAAGTTAAGCTAATCAGAAGGGGAGAAAAATGAGCAGGATTAGTGATACTCTTATTAGAAAATACAGACTTTAAATCAAAAACTAAATATATGCAGAAGAAAGATGTATATATTCATAAAATGATATATCCTTCAAGAATATATACAAAAGTATTATATATATAACATATATAATACTTACAAAAGTATTATATATATATATACATACATATATATACATTGTGTGTGTATGTTTGTGTGTGTGTAAACCACAAGGCATGCAGATATTTACAGCAAATAGTAAGAACTAAAAGGAGAAATAGCTTCAAATGCATTCATAGTTGGAACCTTCAAAATCATACTATCATCAGAAGATCTTCCTGGGTAATTACATTGGAGTTGAACTAATCTGTTTATGAAACATTTCACATAACATTTACAGAATATGCATTATTTTCATATGCACATGGAACAGCGTAGGAGGCCTGAAATGACAGATAAGTGAATTTTAAATGCATTTCAAAAAATGAAGAAAAGTAAGTAAAAGTTGAAAAGGCATTTTACCAAGAATGTATGCTGAAGAAAAATTAAGTATATGCAAACATGCTCAGCATGCATTGCTACTAGGGAATTACAGTTAAAACAGGCAAATGTGAGCTTTGTGGCCTCATGATTAAGTCAGTCTCACTGGTGCTACTTAGAATCCTTCCCATTCCACTTTGTGTCTACCACTTTCTATAAATACTCAGTTGAGCTCATTCAAGCAATGAAATATTGTATCAAGGACAGATAATTGGTCCAATGAGACAAGATCCAGAGTTCAATTAAAAGCTACACATTAATCTTCAACCATTTTTTAACAAAGGCCCCACAATAAATTGTTTGAAGAATGGATAGTTTCGCAATCATTCAGATATCCACAGAGGAAAATAAATGAATCTTAATTCATTTCTCCTGCCAAACAAAAATTTTTATTTATGTTGCATAAGCTTAACAGTTTATATATAGAGTGATCATATGAATAAGAAAACAAAAGAAAGCCTTGATTGCATTGGTCTTTACATAGATTTTTAAATATTACATAGCAAGCAATAAGTTAAGAAACATTGACAAGAGGTACTTAATTGAAGCAATAAAATTTGTTTTTAAACAAAAAAGATTAGATTAAGTTAACCTGTGTCAAGACAATCTTTACAATTGGGTATATTTTTGAGTGAGTTATTAAATGGACAAGTCTTTTTTAGGTAGTGCTTATACTGACATCTTTAGAATAAGATTGAGCCCTTGTCTTAACCAACTAATCACAAAAGAAATTCATTTTGCTTTAGCCATTTGCTTCAGCTTTAATTTACTTGAAAATATTGCATTTATTTTATGTGAAGGAATTACTGAGACAGAGAGAGGAAGAGAGATGATATTCCTTTTACTGGTGTACTTCTCATGTGGCTGACACAGCCAGAGCTGTGCTGGCCCAAAGCTGGGAACCTGGAGATTCCTCAGGATCTCCCATGTGGAAACATGGGCCTGAGTCTTTGGGCTATCCTCTGCTGTTTTCCCAAGCCTTTATCAGGGAGCTGAATCAGAAATGGAACAGCCAGGATACATACCAACACCCCAAGGGATGCTAGTGCTACAGGCAAAGAATTAGGCTGTTACACCACTGAGCTGGCCCCATGGTTTTCATTTTTTGAATTTAAGTGTTACCTCAGCCCAGCCAACAAACTCAGAGCACAGTTCTGGTCAAGTTTATCACTCCCTGTCTATTGAAAGAGGTGCACAAGCCAGTCTTTTGGATCATGATTAATTGATAGTTTTTGAGAAAAGAAGAGTAATGTACTATCTCAGAAATGGAGCAGAGTATAGGTAATTAAGTTCTGCAACACATGTAGAAGACTGAGATGGAGTTCCTGGCTTATGGCTGCAGCCTGGCCCTGCCTCATCTGCTGTAGTAATTTTGGAGAGTGAACCAGCACATGGAAAATCTCTATCTCCCCCTATCTTTGTCACTGCAATTCAGAGAAAATAAGTCTACAATTACAGAGAAAATGAGTTTTAATTATTAATAGTAGTTAGATAAAATAATTGAAAACTATGGTTTAGGCTTTGATTGATTTCTATTTCTCACATAAAGAAGTAAAAATACCAAGTCAGAAGTTCTTTTCAAAGAAAATGTATAAATGGATACTTTGATTATTTATTTCCCAAATTGGATAGCAACATATAGAGTCTATTTGGGAATTCATTTGTAGTTGTAACTACAAATTCTTAGAATTGTCCTTACAATGTTTTCCTGAAGTAAGGTTTGTTCCAAAATTCAAATAAACACAGTATTTCCATCTCTGTGTCTTCCTCTCTTATCCCTTTCTCCCTTTGTTTTAAATGCTTGTGTAATGCTTAGTACTTCTCTCTTGCAAAGAAAGAATGCCTCTCAAAGAAGTTTCTACTGGATTGTTAAAGTAGGGCCAATAAATGCACCAATTGTACAGTTAGATGGTTATCAACTATACCAATAGATGATGAGAAACAACAACAACAGCAATATGCACATGTTTTCCAGTTACAATTCTGGGACTTTTTTTTTCTACTAATGATGGTATAAAATGGATGCACACTCAGTAGGACATATGCATCAGATTTTCAGTTCTGTTACTTCAGTAGGCTAGTGAACTGTGATACAGTCATTTCTTGAAATTCCAGTTCATCACAATCAACATGGTGAACAAGTGACACTATACAGTGGGTGTTGCTAAACTTAAACTTCTGTGGATTAGTTGGGTTAAATGTATTTTCCACTTACCATATATTTAGGGCACATTTCTTAGGCTGTAACCCTCTCATTGTTTGAGGACTATCTATGTCTTAAACAGAACTGAAAATAATCCAGATTTTTGTGTTACATAAAGATTATATTTATCACTAAGTGTCAGTGTATTTTTAAAATATAAACCGTATTTTATATCTGAGATTTTCAACATTAGGCTACAGGTGTACCTGAAAACTAAAATGGTTACCATAGTGAAGTACATTCACATTTCACCTCTTGTAATGTTTTTCGTGATTAGTAAGAATTAAAATATTTTTTAAAAATACGTATTCAACAAAAATACCTATTCTAATATAATCCTGCTGGCTAAATTCCTGCAATTATACGTTAAAATCTAGATTTATATATCTTACATATCTAATACTTTTTATTTTTTGGCCCAAATCTCTGCAATCTATCCATAAATGCCCTCCAACACTAATGATAACCATGATATTATTATTTTGCATTTATGACTTACCTGATTTTTTAAAGCCTCATTTAAATAATTATTTATTTGAATACAGGAAATGTGATTGCATCAGTATTTCGGCAACAATGTTATTTTCAAATAAGTATCTCAATTTACTGTTGAATTATTAGATTAGTTGCAGGAAATTTTTTCTAGTGGTTTTGGTAAATATTTATTAACTGACATCCAAATTTTAGAGATACAAGTGTTGCCAAAATGACCTTTGATTTTCAAGGTTGTTCAACAGCATATTTGCATAGACCAAAAGAAAACATTTATTCATATGGAGGTGCGTTTAAAAGGAGTAATTGGAAAATGGTATTCATAGCATGTGGCAGTATAGAAAGCATAGCTGAATGGCAGGTTACAAAATGAGACCTATGATACACAATGTCACTTACCAGCTTGCCAGAACTTTCCTCAGTATGAACCTTCATATATATCAAATGAAGTTTTGATTAGAGAACTGTTGTTGTGATGGATGTTAATAAGAAATAAGAGGAGTAGGAATTTGTGTGAATGTGACATTATTTGAAAAATAGTAAAATTTTTGCTTCCTTGGATTATACTATATTAAGGACAATGTACTCTCATTTAACTGAAGTTGTGATTGTCATGAATCCTAAATTTTGTGGTGCAAATATTCCTATCTTCAAGAAAAATAATACACATGTGCATGTATATAATGTTTACATAGTAAGTGACCTATCAATGTGTTTAAAATCATAAATCATAACAATAAAATAAATTTGTAAAGTATAAATCATACATCCACACTTAATAAAAAGAAAGAATGGGAGAATGAATACTGTTTTAGTAATGACCCTAATGATTAAAGAACATTATAAAAGAAGGATCAAAAAATGAGTATTGGAAAACAGTTAAGATGTCACTTGACATGCCCACATCTCAGATTAGAGCGCATGGGCTCCATTCCCGGCTCCTCTTTCAGTTACAGTTGTTCTTTTAATTGCAACCGTAATTGGCTCAGTAGCTGGTTTGCTAGCATCCTGTGGGATGCATACAAGATGTCCAGGCTTCTGGCTTTGTCCTGGCTCAGCCCTTATGGTTGCAGACATATGAACCAGCAGAGAGAAAATCTCTCTCTCTCTCTGCTTCTCTGTGTGTGTCTCTCTCTCTGCCTTTCAGATAAATGAAAATAAATAAATAAATAATATTTTAAAAAAGGGACAGAATGACAGCAGAGGACAACTACATACTTCAGAATATAAATATATATATATTTAAAAAGAGAAGAACAAATAGCAGTGCAGCAGAAAAAAATACACTTCAATAGTGGCAGTTTATCGTTGACCTAATGACAAGGTCGAGTATTATGCACTGAGTGTAAAATTAATGTCAAATACAAATGGGCTTTTCATCTGGATGACACTTGCTAATGCAAAGCATTTTTAAAAAGAAGCCATCAGCAACACTTGGGGAAAGATAATTCTGCAAAGGAGAAGTAATTCATGTCATTTATTTTAAGAGGAAAAATAAACCCTTGAGAGCAAAGCTTTCATTTCCAGGTTTAATTTTGACGAAAAAGAGTCCGATGCAGACAAAAGTCAAATAGATATCAATAATTATTTCTGTTCACCTGGAACCAAGATAGTAATTTAATTTGTATTAAGGCAAAATTGAACATTTTTCATTTTGCTGATAAAAGAACTTTGTGTAATATGGAAACTTAACCAACTTACCATTTAGTGTACTAAAAAGGAAATGGCAAACAGTGTAACTTCTATTAATAATTCTTGATATATTATGTGTGTGTTAAATCTCTAACCAGAACTGTGCTTTCCAGTGCCTCTGTATCCGTGACTACTTTTCGTGGATAGAACATGAATATAAATCAGCAGTAATGCTTCTGTATTTAGTCACTTAGGAAATGGACATCGTTCCTTATCTACCATTCTTCCCCAATCTTCTATTCAATCAAGAAGGTTAAGATGTTTTAGGAATTAAAAGGGATGGTAGAAATCACCACATGCGAATTTACTGAGTACTATCAAATGACTGTCAGTTGAAGAGAAATAGAAGACTCAAAGAGATAGTTAGGTAGAGATAGAGAGAGAGAGAGACAGAGACAGAGAGAGAGAGAGTTTTAAGGACAACACCCCACTGATTTCTCTCACAGTGACTACTCTATTTCTAACAATAATAAGTAAATCTGCACATCCCAGCACCTCTTTTTCTTACATTTTTGGGAAAATATTAGGTATATATCATTGAATATTTAACATTTTTCTGTAAGTCCCTCAAAAAATTCTCTGGAATCTAATTAAAATTGCTCTAAATTCTTACTTTCATCCTAGCAGAACTAACACTTGAACATTATCTAAGAATATTGTATTTTACTTCTTTTAATATCATTTTCCTAATCTAAAGATTGTTTTGATACTAATTAATTCTATAATGTTACTGGTAAAAGCATTCCTAAAAATTACACCTCTTTATTTTTATGTATTTTCTACATTTTCATTTCTATGCCCTGATTACCAAGGAAAAATATATTTATTATGTCTTCTACATTGATGCAATTATTTTAACGTACAATTCTTGGGATTTCATTTGTGTGACTTCATGATTCAGCCTCTTTTTCCTGGCATTTTTCTGTAGTGAGATCATGTTATGTCATTTGTTATAGCTTCCATAGAATATTGAGTATGATGGTAATAATCATTTCATCTATTTCCTGGTTTTAATAGAAATAGTTTCTAATATCTGAAAGTAATTTCCTTCAGTTCATATTTGACATAGGATAATCTTGGAAATTCTGCATAATAATATACTTTTCAATTCAGTTCATATTTGACATAGGATAATCTTGGAAATTCTGCATAATAATATACTTTTAATTTTTCTTAAAATTAATAAGGTTCTGTTCTCCTTAACTAGGCAGATTGCAATGGAATTTCCTAAAGCTGAACCATTTTGCATTTCTGAATACTTCTGGTTGTTTTTAAAAAATCTTCTACTTATATAAAAATATTCAAATATTGCTTCCCTTATATAGGCCCAAATTCCAACAACTCAAGGACACATTTTTTTGGTAAAATAATGGCAAAATCACATTTTCAATCAGTGCTTGACTGATGCACCAGCTACTTCTCTGGAGACAAATGTGCAAGCCATCTGGCAAGTTGACTGCCAACACTGCAGACAATTACCATTTCACCCACTAATTCCATCTGAGAATTTATCTTTTAAGTTTACTAGTAGAGATAACAGTACCTACTTATGGACTACAGTCTGACAGGTGAATTACACGCAAACCATATGTACTAATTGAATCAGGCAAAAAATATATTTCTTCATTGACATTGCTTTACGATTAAAGTCTTGGAACTCCTCCATCCTGTTTGCTCATAAAATGAATACTAGACTATTTTAATTATAATCACTCCACAATACTATAGATTTCTTGATCTAACTCTTATTTGGAATCTGTTATTCCAAACTCTTGTAAGTATGTTTGTGTTTAGTTAGCACCGAAGACTGGATCACAAGCATTGATAAGGTAGAGAAGCATCAGTATCAAGACTGTTTTGTTTCAGATCAAAGAAAAACAAAGTACAGTCACACAAGTAAAAACCAATACCATAGCTGCTGACAATACATACAGGACACACACACAATTTTAGACGCAGTGTCTTGGCACCAGATTCTTTATTAATTGAGCACATAGTGACATTTCTTGTTACTTTCTCCTCTATTCTTCTCTGATTTGCTGATTAAGGCATAATTCTTTTTAATCAACTTAATTTCTTTCAATCCCATAGTTATTATAAATGCTCACCAATGCTTTTCGTGTATATTTTGCTATAATAATTATCCCCAAACTGTTATTGCCCAAGGTAAATTAACACATACTTTCCAGTTCACGAGGAAGTTCTGAATTCTAGTTTCTCACTTCTTCTAAACTATGTTTTAACTGGGAATTAAAGAAAAAAAAAGAATGGAGAAACTGCTTATTAACATAAATTTAGCTCATATAGTGGGCTAAGTTAAGAGTGAAGATATTTCATAATTAAATCTTAGAAAAATGAAGACAAATAATTTCCAAAAGATACTTGATGCACCTGTTTATTAAATAATTGACCCATTCGTTCCAAGAATGAGTATGTGGAAGACTTTAATCTCCTAATCTCTCATCAGGTTTTGCTGCAGTGTGAATCATGTTTGAATGCTTAGCCAGCTATATTGAAGATGAGACACATGCATGAAGAAGACCGGGCAGCAGCAGATGGATTACAGAATGGACACAGAAGGTAGAAACAGATGGAGTACAGTGAACATGAAAATGATTCACCTTGGATAAGGTGATTGAATCAGGTAGGAAAAAAAAGTAAATGTGGAGGCTACCAATTGTATATTCAGGGTGAAGCATTTTTTTCATAATGTGTGACAAAAGGCAGACAGGAGGTTTACAATTGGGATTTAGGGGATTTAAGAAAAATCAAGGAAATATAGCCAAGTTATGTTAGAAAGTACATATGTAAGTGACCAAAGTAAATACATTTTTCTATGTTGAACAACCAGTTGAAATAGCTGACATATTTTCTTTTTTGTCCTACTCAATCAAAAGCTTCTTGGTTTAGATTAAAAAAAAAAATTACTAGAAAAACCAAGAATTTACACTGTTACAATAAGAAAGAAAGGTAAAAAGCTGGTTAAAAATATTAAAAACCAGACAATTAATGTAGGTTTTTGTATTTTTTTCTTTATTTACTTTGCATTTACCACAAAAAACCAGCAACCAATGCAACACATATACATAAATGTGGCATTTTGAAAGTTACAACAATAGGTTTTTTTATAAAGTACATATATGTAGAAATACATTGTATTTTTGATGTGTTATCTTGGTAGGTACAGCATACACAGAAGATTTCATTTCAATGAAAATTTATAATTCATGAACTTTAACTTAATAACAGAAAGTTACATTGCCTATCTAAAATCATTCTTTAGAATGGTGGGAAATTGGTTATTTTATGGATCCAGATACTTGGAGTTTGAGCAGAATTCTGTACTTTCAGCGATATTTCAATCATTAATACCAATGTTTAAATGTTTATAAGTCAATCAGATGATATTAAATTATAATACAATGCAGCAGCAACTACAACAAGAACCCAAACACTGAGTAACTTAGAGCTGCAAGTGTGATTTGCTTGATTTTGTTTCTCCTCACTGAAGTTAAGTATTAGCGCATGTTCCTTCAGGCTCCTGAACTGCATCTTTCTTATAATGTAGTGACTACTACAATGGATGTCTCTGGAATCTAAAAATATCAGACATCAAAAAATGTTTTGTGCTGTCTTTGGAATTTGTCTAACCACAAATGAGACAAATCACTGCCACTCAGTTTTCCCTGGAGATAATCAAGAAGAGCAACAGAGCTTGATAATGATAGAAGGGAAAGCATTCAAAATCACTGGATAAAAAGGCAAAGCTAGATCCCGTGTGAAAAACTCCAGTATGTTCTACACTCCTGTAAAATAAAAGACATTGAAGTGTCTTATTGTGTAAATGCCAAAGCTTCCAAGCAAACATTAATTTTTATTAGTCATTCTTGCTAGAAAAATTAATTTGCTCTCACTGTTTCCCATGTCAACCAAACACCAAAGTTTAATTTGGAATTCAAACTGCCGTTTAACATTTGGATGAGGAAAAATTATTTTTTTCCAGGTTAAAAATGGAGAAATACTCCTTATGGAGTTAACTGAATGTAAATGGTACTATAAATTTGATTCCAGCTCTCTTGAAAATAAATTCCACATTTATATGCTTCTGTAATTAGTTCCAATCAGAAAGCTATAAATATGTAAAAATTTTACCCATCTATCACTTGCGTTTCTAGTTTAAAGCTCTTCAGCTGAAATGACAAACAAATGCTGAGCACAAATTGCCTCAATGTGGATTTATCAAGGATTAAAATAAAAGCTACAGATGACTACTCCCGTGTTCTTGAGTTTTAAAACCTATTTTACCTTTTACTGAATATAATAATCATTGTTCTCTATAAATCAGAGATGACTAAAGAAACGATATCACCTTAGAATTGAAAGGAAATGTCCATTATTAGGGAGGCTTGGGAGAGAGGAATGAATCCTTTTTATTCATCACCTGAAAGATTGCCCAATGAGAGTGGCAGCAGAATGGGAAGATAAAATTGCTTATTAAACATCTAGCTGCAAGACTATTCGAGGTTGTGGTTGCCTTTTTCTTTCAGTATAATCCTATTTAAGCCATGGTGTTCAATGTAGTTTGGTGTATGAAAAATGTCAAAAGGCTAATACACATCCAGGGGTGGCCGCGGTATTGTACATAGGCATCTAACCTTTTAGAAATCGACAGAAGTGCTAAAGCGTATTGTGTAAGGAACGGATGCTTTCCACATCACAAATAGTGAAACTTGTAAATATGAAAGCTGTCCTCACTCACTAAATTTTCACAGATGAACCTCATCTCATGTTTTAGGGGAAAGTGATGAGATTTATTTCAATATAAATCTCCCTTATAAGTAAAAACAGAAAGTCAAGAATAAAAATATGAATAATACATAAATTATTGGGTCTGGTCACCACCTCAGCACCAACAACTCAAACGGACACCAGTTTCAGTTTGAGCTGCACCACTTTGGATCTAACTTCGTGTAAATGCACCTGAAAAAGCAGCAGAAAATGACCCCAAGCATAGTGTGCCTGGCATCCATGCAAATGACCAAGATAAGCTCTTGTCTCCTAGCTTCAGACCGGCCTAGGCCCAGCCACTGAAGCCACTATGAAACAGTGGATGCACGAGATCTCTATCTCTCCATGTCTCTCTCTGTAACTCAGATTTTCAAATAAGTAAAATAAATCTTTTAAAAATGTAAATTCTATGGATCTCCTAATCCTAAGGCTTGTCAAAATGACATATGAAAGAACACATATACTATTTCAAATATGTGTCACTCAGTGCAGCTACATGAATAAAGATCCCCCAAATGGCCACAAACAACAGTGATTAATTATTGCAGTATGATTATGATAATCAAAAGTAGGTTTGATGTAACAAAGCCGTTTTTATTTTATGGATTTGTTTTAGCTCAGCCA
Organism: Ochotona curzoniae; assembly: GCF_017591425.1. Lineage (NCBI taxonomy): Eukaryota > Metazoa > Chordata > Mammalia > Lagomorpha > Ochotonidae > Ochotona > Ochotona curzoniae. The sequence continues at coordinate 17,045,148 of NW_024466502.1, forward strand.
ATGAGATTCTTATCTCTCTTAGTTTAAGCATCCCTTTTCACAATCTTGAGAGTTCCAAGGCAAACACCTTTTAAAGGATTCCCTCTTTCAGATCTTGGGAACTCTCTGGCATGGCTTTATTCCTGAATTCTACCAGACTTCAAAATAATAGCTAATTTCAATTTTTCTCAAAATATTCAAAGCAATTGAAGGACTTGGAAATCCTCCAAAACTCCATCTAATACTCCAACATCGCTTTGACTCCACAACCAGAAAGAGATACAATGGATGAAAAGAACTTAAGACCAATATTCCCAAAGAACATATATGCAAAAACACTCAATGAAATACTAGCTTTTGGGCTCCAGAAACACATCAGGAAAACCACTCACCTTGACCAAGTGGGATTTGTCCATTGTGCAGGGATAGTTCTTCATATGTCAATCAGTAAATGTGACAAAATATTAATAAATTTGAGAATAAAATAGTTGTATCTTGATAGAGACAGAGGAAACATTTGATAAAGTACAACGTACTTTCATAATAAAACCAGACTTCCTATTGAATTTATCAGTTATGATTTTTTACCCTACAACTGTGATTTTGTAGTTGCATAAATAAAATCGCAGGCCAAATCCTTAAATTCTATGCAATTTATTTAGATGAGAAAATCTTTACACTTCTTCATAATGTTATATGATGTTATTTTAACACTAACTTTCCAACAAGTAGAAAATTTTTGAATCTGGTACAGAATCATTGGTGGTCTATATGGGTTTATTGAATGATGATTATATTTGCATTTATCATCAAGAAGTATATGTGTCACAAATAAGACACATTTTACAAACCTTTATGCATTGACTTACCTGAATTAAAACAACAGAAACTCAGTGAGATACAAATATAGTTTTCATTATAATTGATGCCAGAATTAATGCTGTATTACTTGACATTCATAAAATGTTTAGTAAAAAGAAATAACAATTACTCAACATGTAATGCATTAATTTTTGTGATGAAACGTAATTGCATTGTCACATTTATTTTGTCTTATCTTTACATTTATGATTTAACATTCTTCTTTATGCTTGAGAGTTAAAAGTAAATTTAAACCATCTACTTGTGTACCAATGGAAAACAGGGAAGTACATAAGATTAGAAGTTAGTAAAGAAAGAAAAAGTAACAAATTCAGATATTAAAATATGAAAGAATAAGCGGTGGAAGAGGAAGATATTAGGAAGAAAGAAAGACAAGGAGAAGGATAAAAGGCATGTGAGAAACTAAGATTAAAATTGGATTACCCCTATCCATTTCATAAGGACTGTGAAACAAGAAAAACTTCCTTGGAAGACAGCTGCATTAGTGATGATTAGCTGAATTATATACAATAATACTGGTTATTTTATGTAAGCAACGTCGTATAAGTAAGATATAAGTATGATGGCTGTGAAAAATTAGTGAAGACTATACTGAGGATTAAGTAACGCTTTAATCCCTGAGGTAGGAGTAGGGATTTGAAAATAGTGTTGCAAAGCAGAGATTTCCAGAAAGAAAAACCAACAAATCTTCTAATTCTAGTAACTGGAAGTAGCTTAACACACTTCTGTGTTACAGGAAAGGTTTCTGTGAGGATAACTGGAAGAACAATGTCTGATGGTTGAGCACTTCAAAGTCTTTACCACAATCTTGTCACATACTTTTCCGCCTGCATAGAAACTCTGCTTTCACCTAGGACCCAACAAGTAAAGACATGATGCTGGGAGAGCATAAGACCTCCCACTGGCATCACTCAGACAGTGTCATGCTCATGTTCAATAAGTGTTTAAATATTTTCAATATAATCACTTCATTGTTAAAGATAAAATGAGAACCTTAATGATGAATCAGTGCGAAAGAGATCTCAGTGTAACCTTCAGAACTTTTAAATGCACTCTTGAGTTTAGTTTTGGCATGTGAATTTCATGATTAGAAATATACCAATATCAAACCCTGTAGGGGTGAGAGTGTGAAAGGATGGAGGAGGGAAGCATTCCTGCCTTCCTTCCAGAGCAGAATAGAGGGCTACTACACCATGGATGTTAAATATTAATTCTCAGAACATGAGAATCAAATTTAGCGCTCTCATCTGGTCACACAATATTGAAATAGTGTCTAGACTTACTGATTGGCATCTGAGTGCCTGTTTCTCATTAAGGTATAATACCCTAGCTAAACAAGAAAGTAGTTGAGTCCTTAAATGAGATTTTCCACTCAGAGCTGGTATAATTTTGTTCTCTTTTCACTGAGGTCTATTATCACTTTGTCAAATTATACCACTATAACATAAAATCCAGTTATAAGGATTTCAAATCTAGACTTGGCAGCATTTAGCACAGTTTTATCTTGCTCCAAAATTCTCTTTTTCTACGAGAAGCTCAAGATTTTTACCCTACCAACAGTAAGCAGGCAATTGAATACATAATTACTGCAGCGATAGGTAATAAACTTTGCAAACTTATGCACTAGGGTAATGTGTATTAGTTTTCTCTCAACTTCTTTTCCTTTAACCTGTTGTTATCATTTCTGCTTTTAATATTAAAATTCATCCCTAATATTAAAATGATTAATGTGATTGCTTAAATTCTCTGCCCAGTGATTAGCAAAATCTCCTCTATGTAAAAAAAAAAGTTCTGATAATTAGTAGATCTTGTAGTATACAATTAATGTTGGGTGTATTTCAAGTCCTTTTTGTGCTTCTAGCAAATTACTCAAGCTATGTATGAGTTGCAAATAAACTCACATTTTATATGCTGTGGAATATGAACTAATGGTTATATATTGAAATCTTTAAAAAATTTGACAGCTACTGATCTTAGATTTTATTCACTGACTATTTTATGTTTAACATTACTGCTGAAATGAAAAACTTAGATTTACAACACCGTTAATCTATGTGACTAAGCATTACAACAATTTCTTGTTCTTTTGTTTTTGTATTATCTCTTTAAATGTCATCACTGTTGGTCTGACTTCTAGAGAATTAATTCTTCACACATTTTATTTGTTCTACCCAAATAGCACAAAAACTTCCAACCATAAATTCTACTCACAGTTAGGGCTTAATGATAAATACATTCCAGTTCCCTGCTGTTTTCAATGATGAAATGCTGTTCGCATTGAATTCTCACTTTACTATTCCAGGACCAATGAATAACATTAATTGTTTTATAAGCCTACACCAACTCAATCTGCCTGATTCATAAAACAACTATGCACCATTTAGAAGCATTTCTCAGTGGAAGAGACTGACTTCATTCATTACCCTTTCTTTTCTTCAAAATACAGCATGAACTTTGAGTTATAATCCAACTTTTAAATAGTTCTGATAGCTTCTGAATAACTAAGCTAGGGATAAACTCTGAAAATATGTTCAAATGTAGATTGATACCTACTTTTGGAAATACATTCAGAAGTAGATTGATATTTTTATTCCAAACTATGTTCAAATTTAGATATGCTTGAAAGGAAAAGATGTCACTCATTTTCAACAATTAGTTCTGCCACTGAAATGTCCTTGCATACTTCCAAGAACAAAAGCTTCATAAATGAGCATTTAAACACAAGTACTACACTGGCTAGTATTCATAAATATGGGCAAATAATATAAATCCTGTGTCTACATATTAATTAGAAATTGAAAGTTACAGTTTTTGCAAAGTGCCTACTTTCTTTAAATTTTTTAACGCATCAATCCAAAAAGGCACAAAGATAAAATAATTGAATTATATGGGTATCATTAAAACTTGTAAAAATCTTTATTGTTTAGCATTTTTTCTAAAGAATGCTGTTATTTCACTATGATAATACTGAAAACCAAGGAATGTTTAATATGTTTTAGTTAGGAATATATCCATATAAATGATTTCACTAGTCACTAATTCATATTAATCCTTAAAATCAAAAGTAAAAAAGATTTAATTCTTGTATCCTGATTAAGAATTAAAAAGTTATAGTTATTATTAGCATTTTATTATGTATTGTTAATAGACAATTAATCATAATAAACCCATGATTAGCACTTACCAAATGTTTAAAAAGCATACTGGAAAATGAGCTACTGGAAGAAGTAGATTTGTATAAAATAATCCAGGATTCTAAAGAACAATTGTGGGACACATTTTCAACGAGGAAAGTATTTGTGGGTTGAGACAGCTGATCTATATCTTGAGTTTGTAATACTCAAACAATACCATCTTTACCAACAGATAGACAGCCTTTTATGTAAACATCATCAAAACCCTGGACCAATTTATATAACGGTGGTCCAGATGTGAGTCTCTACTTCACATCAACCTGAAGATGAGAAAGTAACAGAGAAGACAATGGGATCAAAGTTGACATGGGTATTTAGGAAAAAAATTTATATTATATTTTTTTGTCTTAAGCAATGATTTATGGTGAACAGTTATTGTTTTCATTAAATGTTTCCTTGTATATTAATAGGATAATTTTGGATGCTCTTTAAGGGCAAGGACAAATAATAGGAAGCTAAGTACGAAGATATTCTCATAATCCAGATGAGAAACAATGATGTATTGCATCAGATAGCAGCTTGAGGTTGTAAGAAGTAACTTGTTTCTGTCTTTATTTTGAAAATTGGGCTTATAGATTTGTCTAGTCAAAGAAAAAAAATTCAGGATTTGGAGGAGAGCAATTAAGGGTAATGCTAAGAATGTTGGTGTGAACTACTCTGAAAATATAATTTCCATTTGATAAGATGGGTGATGTTATAAAGGAGGAAGAACAGGAAACAGTGGAGCGGCAGCTCAGTGTGGGACATCATAGAATAGAGGTTTCAGGTGAATAATAGGCACCTGATACGGATGGCCTGATTTCAGTTATGGTAACAAGTTAGCATAGCTCTTTAAATGATTGAAATAATTAGATAATTATCAAATAACTTGGAGAGAAGAGTAAGAAAAAATTTAAAAAGAGAATTAGGGAGGGAGAGAGAGAGGGAAAGAGGAAGGCAGAATGAGAGGGAGGGAAGACAGAGAGACTCAGATCTATGTCCTAACTCAGTTTCACTACAGCATCAGTACAGTTTAACAGTAGGTTGAGTTCTTGAGGTTTTAGTTTAAGGACCAGCTAAGTAGATTAGGACAATCTGTTGGAGAGTAAAGATAAAAATGAAACAAGTGGAGTTTACTATAAGCCAAGCAAAGAAAGTACTTCTGGCAACAGAAACTCTCACTTCTGTATATAGATTCAGTAAGACAAAGTTAAAAGTCAACCAATAAATTTAGTGCAATGAAACTAATACAGATCTGACTGTCATCCTTCAACCTGATCCTCTAACAATGGAGTACCTAATTAATAAGTTCCTGATCATAAATATTATGTACATTAAGCTTCCCAACAAAAATAGAAAAAGAACACACTAAAAATATCACTTGTGTTATAAGGAAATAGTGTGTCACTTAAAATACACTGTAGACAGAATGGCACAGTAAAAGCAAAATGTCAAGTAAGCACAAGAACGTGGGTAGCATTGGAAGACTACCCATAATTGTAGACAAGAAGAATCATTAACACATTAATGTTTGGATTTCTATTCATTTTAAAGTGTATAAATATCTGATTTATAGTCATTTTAAGATACAGAAATATCTGATTCAAATGGTTAAAAGATAAATGAGAGAGACCTAAAATATCAAGTTTGTTGGGGAGTTCAGAAAAATAAAGCTGTAACTGAAATGACTGACTTCAACTCTGACTAGAATCAAAATTACATGTAAACAAAGGAGATAAAAATTATTTTGAGAAAATGCAAATATTGTTGATTAAGGAAACAGTAACATCATTTGTGCATAGATAAATCACAGGTAAAGAAAGCAATACTGCCTCTTTTTAAATCTAAGAAATTAAATCATTGAAATAGAACATTGGCAAAGTAATGGAATGTGTAATTCTTTCAAAGGGAGTTGGCATGTCAATAAACACATGAAAAAATCATGGCAATTTTATCAATCTAGATAAATGAAATTTATAGTACTAGTGAAACATGACTGTACTTGTGTGTGCCAGCACGCTAGCCTAATGGCTAAAGTCTTTGCCTTGCACACACCAGAATCCCATATGGGAGCTGCTTCGTGTCCTGGCAGCCCATCCAAATCTCTGCTTGTGGACTGGGAAAGCAAGCAGTTAAGGACAGGACCCACAGATAAAGTTAAAGGCTTGGGACCCTGCACCCAAGTGGGAAATCTGGAAGAAGCACCTGGCTCCTAATTTAGAATTGCTAAGCTTTGGTGGTTGTGGCCACTTAGGAAGTGAACCAAGGGACGGCAGAAGAAGTTTGTCTCTCTTCCTCTCCATATGTATTATATTTATTTTCTAATAAAAAAATAAAACTTTAAAAAATTAAAAGTGATAGTTTGGAAAGAATAAGTGGAAATTGGTAAGCATGCTTTAAGTAGGAATTCTCTGGCCATTTAGGATGACTATCTTGCTATCTTGAAGAGCAGTTTCATAACACACAAAGAGTTAACTGTTCTAGACATATAACCACTGGCACCACATTCCCAGTGCGCATTTTATTAAAACAGCAAACTCTCACCATCTGCTTGGAGATGTAGGAGTCACAGCAGCACAGCAACATACCAAGCAGTTACAACAATCTGGTACCCATAGACGATTAAAATAGAATAACCAACAGTACACAATGGAATAGACATCATGCACCATTTAGAAAAATGTATGAAATTAATAGAAATGAGAAGATGAATGAGTATATTTATAACAAAGTAAACCAATTTATCTACTAGTTTTTAAACACCTTCCAAAGCAAACTGTATTGTATTTGACTGATAAAATAGAAAGATACATTATAGACGGACTGGTTTGTGTCTCTAAGAAAGTGGTTGGAGGATAAGAAAAACAAGACAAAGTAGGAAGAAAAGGACAGTAAAGAGAAGGGAAACCAGAAAAAGTCCAGCAAATGGATGGAGGGAAAAGAGCAGCCTCCAGACAGCCTGTAGATAAGATGCTCTGATGAAGAATCATCAACTTAGTTCTTGACTCCCAAGTTAAATAACTGAAAATGACCTGCAGGGGGCCCTGCACGGTAGCCTAGTGGCTAAAATCTTCACCTTGCATGTGCCAGTATCTCATAGGCATCGGTTCTAATCCTGGCGGCTCTGCTGCACATCCAGCCCCCTGATTGTCGAGGATGTCCCAAACCCTTGGAACCCTGCACCCATGTGGGAGACCTGGAGGAGACTCTGGGCTCCTAGTCTTGGATTGACTCAGTTCTGGCCATTGCAGCCACATGGGGAGTGAATCATTGGACAGATCTTCCTCTCCGTCTCTCCTTCTCTCTGTTTAACCACTTTCCAATAAACATAAATACATTTTTTAATGGCCTTCAGGTTAAAGATTAGCACTGGCTATTTTTCCATTATTTTTTTCTTTTTGAAAATCAGACATCTTAGAAGCATTTGAACAACTATACTGTCTTTGTGCTTTAATATATAAAGTATGAATAATGTTAGTTGTTGATATTTAATGTTGGATATCATAGATGCAAGCATAAACTAGTTGCTGCTTAACTAATAGACAACACAAGGAGATGACCAGACACTAGATGAGAAACAGCATGTAGTGAAGAGATGATTCCAACAACATATTTTAGGATAACTGCCAATATACTTGCAAGGAACTTTAGATTTCACCATTCATCTTGTAGAAAAAACAACTTCCAGAATATTTAAAGTATTTAAAATTTAAAAAATCAGAATGAAGAGTATTAGGGGTATTATGAAGTAATACAAGTCTATTTTACAAAAATATTAAGGACCAAAATGCATATAAATATCATTTTTACTTAGAAACAAATTATAAACCCTCATAATTTATTTCTCTTGCCTCTGTAAGGATTTACTGAAAACCTACTGTCTCCTAGCTAACATTCTCACTACTTTTCAGCAGTGAACAATGATAGGCAAGTTAGCGGAGGTACCCTGGCATCTCTGCTTCAGGCACTGCTATGTTCCCTGGTTGTGTGGACTTGTCCCCCATAATCCACATTTGCTTGAGAATGAGAATATGTCCGAGATGGAATGTTGAATGCTAGGAGAATTAAATGAGCAAGCTACTGGGAAAACATGTTAAATTACAATCATCATTATCCTAGCATTAGGAGAAAGGGAAATAAAAATAGACATTCAATATGGTAAAACTCACAAAGAAAAAGAAAGCAAATTAAGCATTTATGTATGTGCTTAAATGAGTGCAAGATGGCAATTCCATGGTACAACCAATTAAATTACGACTTGAACATATCCAACTATATGCTTAATTAAATGTAATTGTTAATCATTCACGTGTACCCATTCATATTTTAAATAAAATGACTAAATTCTGCAATATAGTAAAATACCAATAAAAGATGGAAATTATGAAATGTGTCTCTCATATGTATTGTAATTCTAAATTATTTAAATATTCATCATGAAATGGTGTTTATTATTTGTTTACTACAGTAAAATATTAATAGCTGGGAAATAAGTTGTTTACTTACTACTCAATTGAAAGTATGCACTTTTTTTATATACCTAGCCTTACAAGTTTCTGTTCTTTCTTTTTATGTCTTGTTTTAAATGAAATATTCATTATGGGTTTTAAATTCTTTCATTATGAAGTATGATCACTAGCTTTTAGAGTCTGAGATATGTTTTCCCATTCATGTTTTAAGGATTCATGTTTTAAGTTACCAAATTTTATTTCCATTAGTACAGTGCAAATCTGCCTAATCCCAGAATTCAGAGAAACAATATTTTCTAAATTCAGGCCTTACATAGATATCTCATAAAATTAATGTAACACTTTTTTCCCCAAACATTTTGACTTTCTCAGTTACCATTAAGGATATGTGGGAGATTGAACAGAGCTGGAATGTCAGCTCTGTGTATTTTTTCCCCAATGCGTATGAGTTGTTGGTTTTATTTCAGTGTAGAATTCCTACCTCATGATAAAAACTAAAAAGTGGAAAGAGAAGGAGAGAGAGAAAAATATAGAGATTCTGTGGCACATTTTTTCTTTTGTTTTTAATGCTTAGAACTCTGTGGGTTATGCTCCTACAGTTTACCCTTGGGGAAAACAATGTCAGTAATTAATTCATTTATTTTTATTCATTCTCAAGGCAAAGAGAGAGAGAACCTGGAGGTTCACTCTCCACTGATAACATGTGCTAGGCTTGGCTGGGCTCACTGGGCAGGGCTGAATCCAGAAGCTACAATCTCCATGTGAATTGCTCATGTGGTGATAGGAACTCAATTACTTGAACCAACATCTTTGGTCTCACAGTGTGTTCAGTAAGCTGAATCACAAACAGAGGCAGAACTAGAATCTCAGCATTCTGATATAGAATCCACACATCTCAAGCAGCTGCTTCGCCTGATTTACCACAGTGCTCATTCATGTCAGAAATCTAACACAATCTTCATGATGCTACATTAATCCAAAGTAATAAACTAACTCAGTCTACCTTGAGGACACTGGATGAGTTCAATGCATTAGCAAATTAGAATCTAAAAACAATCACTATCTTTTTGGGAAAGATAAACTTTCCTAAAAGTATAAAATTCAGTTTTTCATTTGTTGATTATTCCAACAGATTATTAGATGTCAAATACCTTACTTCATATTTGTAAAAAAAAAAAATAGATAAAACAAAGATAAATGGCTGTGTTTTAACTTGGAGTAGTAAAGAGCCTGGATCCTAATGTTTATTTATACAATGTGAAATAAGAATAAACTTAAAATCAACTACCTTTTTGTCAAATATGAAATAACTGCTCTCTAAGGGACAAATGAAACCCCCTTCCAAATTTACGACTACAGTTCCATCCGTCGAAACAATTGCTGAGACTTCTTTTTTTTATCTAATATGGGAAAGAATTCTAAACTTAAAAATATGTAAATAATGTTGTTGATAAGCTGCTGGAGGCTGAGGGTAGATGACATTGGGAATGAGATAATTTAATAATTTAAAGGTTGCAGTCTCACTTTCTTTTGTCTGATCTTCACAAACATTACCATTTTTTATTGAAGGGCTGAGAAAGATCCCTTTTGTGGGTCTAAAAAGCCTAGGGGAGGAGTAACTATTGTGAAATATTCACAGAGCATTATTTATAGCAGATGATTGCTTTACAGGGGAGAATCTACCAGAGCTTATCTCACCTGCAGGAAGGATATTTCTGCAGCTTCAGTTCCTCCTCATCTTCCTGTCTATCCAAGGCAGAGGAGATTGGAAAGCTGAAAAAGGATGTGAAAACCACAGGCCAGGGGAAAGCACTGAGATACAAATATAGACTCACAGGACAATGTACATCGCCTGCCAGACTAACAGTGTACAACTTCATATTACAAAGCCTTTTATTTTTGTTCTTATTACCAGACACATATTGTCCTGTTTTTAACAAACAATTTTAGGGAATTTTATAAGACAAGGGAACACAAAGGCTAAAGAGAAATGAAGCCTCAGAACCAGACACAGAAAGAACACAAATTCTGGAGTTATCAGAAAGGGACTGGAAAGTACTCATTACAAATACATTAATGATTTTAATGGATAAAAGTAGGCATCATTTACAAAAGGAAAGGAAATATTATAACTCAAACTGAATGTAATAGAAATGAAAGGTATCCTCAATGGGGTCATTGTTAGACTGGCCATGACTGAAGAATGAAATAACTGAACTTGGAACTAAGTAATCAGAATGAAACACAAATACAGAACAAAATACAAATGCACACACACACATACACACATGTAGAGGGAAAGAGGAGAAGACAGACAGAAATATGAAATGGTCATGTGAGAACTTTGTGGCACTTCTTCAAAGGGATATACTCAAAAGTTATATGGGTAGTAGAGTTAAAAGAACAATTCATTTCGATTTTAAAATATTTCAGATCCATGCCTATCTAGCTGTTTAATAAAAAGTGTTTTTTATTACTGTTTTAGAGATTCCATAAAATTTCTACACAGATTTAAAAATGTTTTGAACCAAAATAAACTCATCTTTTAATTTATTTTCAGCAAATTTGTTGAAGTATCCAATGATATTTTTTTTTCCAAATTAACAATGACCATAAAATTATTCATTTGGGGGACTCAGAAAATTCAAATCAAAATACAAACTTTAAAAATGTATATATGTAACCTAATGAAAAAGCAAAGTTCGAATGGGACAATAGGGAAAAACCAGCATACATAGGGAGGACAAGTATAAATTTCAAAGAGGTTTTACTCTTGGGAACTATTCATAGTTCTTTCAAGCAAAGAGGGCCAAGTTGAGTATTTAACATGTAGGAGCCTGTCAGCCTGGAATTTTGTATTCTTCACATAAGGGACAGGCTCAGACGGTGACGAATTTTTCTTCAGATAAATGTTAAATGCTAAATGTTAAAATCTTGAAGCAGAAGCAAAGTTATTAGAAGCCCAAATGTAAATAAGAAAAGGAATCACATCAGAGAAGCAAATATGTGAAGGAAAATATGTCTTATTCTTAATTTACCTATAATAAACAATTACTCAAGGTAATACTAATCATCTAGTAGATACTTATAATTTATACAGAAGTAAAACATGTTTTGTTCTTAATGTGGAAGCTGGTTGTGAGTGTTCTCACAAAACAGAAAATCCATTCTCTGTACACTTAACAAGAATTACTTGGCAGAGATACTCTATTTCAAGAAAATGTTTAAAAATAACATTTCCAGTACTGTAGAAGATATATCTATTTGCTATATTTGTGAATGGAAGAGAACAGCAACTCTCCCATTCTACCACCTTTCTACCTTTTCTTCTTCTTCAATCATTTACATGATCTACACTTCCATTTTTCTTGTCTCTATTCCCGTGTTTATATTCTCAACATCTGAGCATTCATTTCCTGAGGATAGAAATGACTAGTGACAGAAGCTTGGAGATCCACCCTGGTCCATGGCATTACTTCACTGTTCTAAGTTTTTCCCTAGGCTTGTTCTGAGAAAATTAAAAGTGTCTGATTGAGCCTCCAAACATCAATGAGACAGATAGCTTGCCCTGTCTGCCCAAGGCTTCAACTGCTATAGTGAATCCTCTATTCATTTCTACCCAAGAGAAATCTATTGTTTGCTATCCCTTCTTTCAAACAGGATTTCATCAGAAAAAGGTGTTGAGTTAATTCCTAAAAAAGTATGGTGAATCAGCTGTAATGCTTCATTATATATATATAATAATGGAAGATAAAAAATATATATGACAAATTTCTTTATCCAGTTTTCTGTTCATGGATACCTGTGATATCTTAGCTAATCTGAGTTGAGTTTTCATAAACATTGGGGCATAGATCTTTCATAACCAGATTTCTGAGTTAATTCCCAAGAGAGGAATGGATCACATGATGGATCTCTTTTCAGATTTTGGAGGAAATTCTGTACTGCCTTCCACAATAGGTGTGTTGGTCTACATCCCCACTAACAGTGCATGAAGCCACCTTTCTCCTACATCTTAAGAAGCATGGGTTACATGAATTAATTGATACTTTTTGCTAAATCCAATGGAGCTTTTTCCAGGTCTCTCGCGTGTGTTCTGGATTCCAAGGATTTGGACATTCCACCACTGCTTTCCTAGGCCACAGGCAGGGAGCTGGATGAGAACTGGAGTATCTGGGAATCTGGGACAAGAACTGGTGCCCATGTGGGATGCTGGTGCATGCAAGACAAGGGTTTAGCAACTAGGCCATCACACTGGGTGCTTATATTTTAAATGTTATGAAAAAGAAATGACAAAAGACAAAAACTCAATATGGTCCAATAAAGATGCAGTATTTTCTTAGTCAGTTCATCTATCTGACATAATGGTAACTTTCTACAAATCTTTCAGTAAAATATATCACACACACAAACTAAGTGACGGATTTTAACAGCATATCACACATACTAAATAATAGCTTTTAAAAAAATACAATAAATTATGCCTGATGAAAAGTCATATTGTTACAACACAAAGATTCTCCAGTATTCCAGAATAGTTTAATGATTTTCAGATCCTGAAGTGAGAGTGCAAAGAAAATTCTTTTGTCACTAAAAATTCTCATGAACTATTATGAATCATCTGTAGGATTAAATAATATATTTGGTTCACATTTGTATATTTTAAAACATCTTCACAATTACTCTTCGTAAATACATTCTTAACATTTAGCTGTTTGGGATTAAATCCAAAGATGTTATTAATAAAGTAAATTCATTAAGTCCAGACTTCACTTCAGTTATATTCTAAATATCAGTACAATTAAATACCAAATATTTGATTAAGCAATTAAATAATAATGCCATATTTGTTCCTCTTCCTGAAAAACACACCATGAAATCCTTACTTCACTTTTACTCAATGATATATGCAACATAGTGACTTGAATAATAAATTGGTTTAAATTATCTATTTATCAAAGGCTCCTTACAGAGAAAAAATATATGTTTCTTCAATAAAACCTAAAGCACTACTTTGGACAGCTTATAAATCCACACAAATAACAAGTGAAACACTTGTTAATCTCTACATTTTTGAATTTTACTTTTCTGTAACAGGCAGCTATGACCAAGAAATACTGTAAATGTGAAATTACTCTATATCATGGTATTATTACCAAATTTGCAACAACCTACAATATTCCACTTCCAAGTTTATTGTCATCATTGTCATATAAAATAAAAGCCAGCTCTAGGAAGAGGGGATTTGTAATTTGTAACTGCTAATCCTAAAACATGTACTGGGGGAATGTTCAAACCAAGAGAGCAGTAGAACTGATATTAGGCTGTGCTTATTTTGGCTTTTGTTACTGATATGGAATATGTTTAAACTAAAATACATTTCCTTATCAAGTTTCCAAAGATTATACAGATCTATGCTAAATCTTTTATTTCCAACTCAGTTACTAACATGGCCTGGGATGTGTATATAATATTTACATTCAGTACTCACTACAGCTGTCTGAAAACAACAAAAAATTAAGTATAGTAAATATTTGAAAAATATTCTACAATACCCTGAGAGTTGCTTTGAATTAAAGGAAGAAAAATTACTATATTCAGTTTTACTGTTTTGTCAGAGTAAGATTCTTTTCAAGGGAAGAACATTTCCCCATACATTATTTATAAAAAAATTGTCATGGGTGTAAGTGAAGAATGGACAGTGTAATTGTTTATTTAAAAGATTTTATGAGTTGATTATCAAATTATATCCTTTTACAGATGCCTAAAAGTACATCTTCCCAATCATACCTTACATTTATAATGGAGTCAGAGAACACAATAGGGTAGAGATGATACTTTAATTTTGTGCTTTACTTCTATGAAATTGAAATAAGATTGATCATTTTGTCATCAGAAACATCAATAATGATAATTAATGTTGATTAATTGACTACAATATACCAGGCACTGAAAAATGTAATCTTCTTTCCATTATGTATAATACCACAAGAGCAGTTTGAGTTGGTTATAGTATTCTGTGTTTCACAGATCATAAATATAAAACATAAAATATCACATTTACACTCTTCAAATAACCATTTGCTTTCAGTAGTTTTTATATAACATCTATGTTAATGCTAAAAGATGATTTATACTTCTTATCTCAAACTCTATACATTCTGTTCTGTTCTTTAGCCTAAGAAGAATAAAATATTAAATAAAGAGGCATTTACAATAAATTATGTACATTTTTAGAAAGCATTATATGGATAGGTTGAATCAAAACAACGTGTAAAAAATGAAAAGCTTATGGCTTTCAAAAGCAATCTGTTCCTAGTCGGTTATGAATACTTGAGCAAGCATATCAGTTTTGAAGACTATTAAGCATTCAAGCATTATATTTAAATAATAAAATGTCATTCAAATTTTATGTTTTCCTGTGGCCTTCAAGGAAGCAAGGACAATCAATGCATACTAGACAAAATTATTTTTAAAATATATAAACATATTAAAGTATATACAAGACATCTTTAATAAGTCCTTCAATGTGTACAAGGAAAAATAGGTTATCATTGTGGCACAAATGATAAAGCTACCTCCCTTTTAGGAATGAGTTTTGAGTCCTGGCTGTTCAATTTTCAATATAGCTTCCCTGTATTGCCCCTGAAAAACTAGTGGAAGATAGACAAAATGCTTGGGCCATTGTACCTACTTGGGAGACCTGAAAAAAGCATTAGGCTCTCGTCTTTGGCCAGGCCCATCATGGCCATCACATCAAATGGAAGGCCTCTCTCTTTGTTTCTGCTTCTCTCTCTCTCTCTGCAGCTCTTCCCTTCCAATAAATAAAATCTTGAAACAAGACAAATGATGTATAGATATCGAATTTATTTTGCAGCAAACTGAATTTATCTTTTAATTTTATGAACTTTATGAAGTGTTTCTCAAGCCACAGGCAGGAAGCTGGATGGAAAGCAGGGCCACTGGGACACGAACATGTGACCATATGGGGTACCAGTACTTAAAGGTGGAAGATCACATGTTGAGTGAGCCATGGCGTCAGCCTCCATTTTGCCATTCCTTTCATGAATCCTATGAGTATATATAACGAAGATGATTCTATTACATACATATGTCTGAATAGCATCAACATCCAAAACCACAGTGAAAAATCATCCCTCACTGGCTGATGGAGACTAGTTTATGAAAGGCTTCTTCCTTAAACCAGGAGTGACTAAAGGGAACTAGACATTTATAGAAGAAAATGGAAGCGCTAGGAGGGAAAATCAGTCATGAATACAAACAAGACAACTTGTCCTTTGCGAAATGCATCCAAGGGTTGCTGTTTGCATTCTGTATTAGTGTCTATCTATGGATATTTAAAATACTTAAGGATTTAATAAATAGTTTGCCTTAAATTTATAAGAGATATCTGCATAAATTTTCACAGTTGGTCTTCTTAATTATATGAGTTGTATGTTTTATATATGAAGTTGCTAAGCCTCTGAGCAATTGTCCAAAAAGCATGCCCTATATTTCTTGTGTTGAACTGAGTATTTCCCTACTGCCCTATTCTCACTTTAAACCACTTAATAGAATAAGCTATAAGTGGATATGAATCACAGCAGCAAGCTCTGAATATCATAACCTTTCAAAAATACATCTTCCATTTGTGACATATCAGAATTAATGAGCATGAAAATAAAATGCCTAAGGCTGAAGTCTCCTATGAGAGTACCTGGACTTTCACTACTTGACTTTGTAAAATCTCTCCACACTCTGTCACTAACATGATAACAGCACTGTTCTTTATTGGGTCAGTAATATTTTTGTGTCCATGGAAGAGACTGATAAAATTAGAAATTACTCACTCTATTTGTTTAGGTACTCAAACGGTTCTTATTTTAAGACAGTAGTGGGATTTCTAAGCATGTAAGTCATGATTTTCTCCAATGGTCAACAACATAATTAGTGAAATACATTGTTGGAAATAAATACGGACTTCCCTAGGTGCATACATAGTGGAAAATTAAAATAATTCTGAACTTGTAAGAAATTGAGATGAATTACACCATATTCTTAATTACATTTGATTTCTCTTACTTAGATGCTTCTACATTTAAATTGTACTTTGCTGATTTTTACAAAAATAGAATAAATTTTTGTTCTTTTGAATTTTGAGAGCGTTTTCAGTTTGTATTGCATTTCATCAACATGCTTATCTCCCAAATTTTTGCATCTCTAAGTTAAGCACACCATGTAATAGAACTGCTCTTAGAATTTAGAGTGCATATCACTCCCTAAATTTTTTCTAATAACTTTAATTCCTTTAGTTGTCTATAGTGAATCATGTCAACTCCTAGTAGAAAGGATGCTTTCAAATGACCAAGTAATTAAGCGTATACACAGCGAATACACATCACACAGTACAGCCATGGACTGGTAGTTACATCAACTCATCTATTTGTGTTTTTCTTTAAAATAACCATTCTTTCATAAATAAGGAAATAATTTAACAGACTTATTTCTTTTCTAAAATATGTTATTCGAGGACCTAGTGCAGAAGCCTAGTGGCTAAAGTCCTCACCTAGCATGCCACAGGATTCCAACTGGGTGCTGGTTCTAATCCCAACAGTCCAGCTTCCCATCCAGTTTCCTGCTTGTCACCTTGGAAAGCAATTGAGGATGGCCCAAGGCCTTGGAACCCTGCATCCATGTGGGAGACCCAGAAACTTCTGACTCTTGGCTTTGGATTGGCTCATCTCCTGCACTTGTGGCCACTTGGGGAGTGAATCAGGAGGTGGAAGATCTTCCTCTCTGTCTCTTCTCTTCTTTGTATGTCTAACTTTCAAAAAAAAACTTTAAAAATATATACTTGAGAGGCAGAAAGACAAAGAAGAGAATGAGAGGGGTATATAAGATGTTGCCCTAAAATGTCTGTCATGGCAGGGACTGTTAAGGACGGAGACAGTAGCTAGAAACTGTTTGGGTCTCCAATTTGCAAACATAGAAACAAAATTCTTTGAGATCCCACTGCTACTTCCCAGGGTATGTATTAGCAGAAATTCGCTGCTGGAGATTGGGGCCAGGTATCAAACTCAGGCACATTAATATAAGACATGGATATCTTAGCAACTTCATGATTGCCAGCCGAAATGCCCATGCTTCTTTTGCATTTATAAACACAGCATTTATTTTTCCAAGACAGAATACAATTATTTTGACTTATTTTAGATGAACATCACATTGTTTTTAGTCAATAATGAAAAAATATGACATTTGATCTATTCATTTTTCAAAGCAGATTAAGATGTTTTCTGATGGATACGTTTCAACATATTGTTCTAGAGGCACTTTGAACTTAGTTGAATTTAGCTATCCCCCTTGATAGTACAGAAGGGCTTCACAGTAATTTTTTTCAGTTTGATAATCTACATGTGCATTTAAAATTTAAGCTTATTTTTATTTTAGAATTTTCATATGGATTTGGAACATTTTGCAATATTTTGAGATGGCCATGAAACAGTACATAAAATAGTATGTTGAAAAACTATATTTTAAATATAGTTTTGGATTAATTTATAAAAGCTTTAAGGCAATTTGCTAATTTGATTACCCTGAAGAGAGAATGTAGGTAAGCATTCAAAAAAAATATCTGATTTGACATTGAAAGAGTTCACAAGAAACACAACTTACCTGTATGTGCAGGGTTCATTACAAGCAAGTCAATAGCTGAAAAATGTAGCACCAGTTATCTAGCATTTAGAAATGATTCACATTAATATGCATTGCTTTTTTTAATTGAAAGTGTCTGTGATGAGGCTCTTAATTTATCTGAGATGATATTTTTAAAACGAAAATTGCTGCAGTAATTATTTGCATCCTATATTTTATATAATTTCAATAACAGTGTTTTCTCTCCCTTTATAATTTTATGATACATTTTTTGTGATAATCTAATGCTCTATGACTGGAAACTTGAGAGAAATGCTGTTATTGCTCGAGCTCGTTCGTTAGTGCCTTAAGAACAGCAGTTCTGCACATGTCCAACATTTGTTAATAACATTCTATGACATTGCTATCTCTACCTTGTGAGACATGGAACACTTTCCTTACCTTCAGGAAAACTGCTAAGTACAATTCAGAAAAAAAAATGTGCACTGTCTTAATATTTGTGTACATAAGAAACAAAATATGTCTGCAAAACATATAATAAATCAGGCCCGGGTAAATCCTCACCTTGCATAAGCTGGGATCCTGTTGGACCACCAGTTTGACTCCCAGCTGCTCTACTTTCCATCCAACTCCCTGCTAATGGCCTATGGTCCAGAGCCTTGCAACCCTGCACTGTGTAAGAGACACAAAAGTTTCCGGCTCCTGGCTTCTCATCAGGTCAGCTCTGACCTTGGTAGCCATTTGGTGATTGAACAAGCAGACAGAAGACCTTTCTCTGTCTCTCCCTCTCTCTGTAAATATGCCTTTCCAATAAAAAGAAATACATATTTTTAAAAACACAGTAAATCTTTTGTTCTTAATATTTATTGAGTTTAAACATAATTATGAAATATATTCCTAAGAAATTTCTTAATTATAGATATTTTGTGTGAAATAAACAAAGGAAAATTGATAAACCACATTATTTCAGATTGCTTTGTATATCATGCATATAATGTTAAATCAGAAATATACTGATGAAATACATGAAATTTGTTCTCTTCATATTGAAAAATTTTTTACATTATAAAATGTATGGAACAATCATGTTATAGTAATAGTAATAATAGACATAGTCTCTAAGTCTTATTTTTTTTTTTTAGTCTTATTTTCCAGGAATGCCTATTATATTATGTTTTTAAAATAGAAAAATGAAAATGATATGTTATAATTTATTGTTGATAGCCATGATCTACATTCCTATGGAATAGTGATCTTTAAACATTTTACTTGTTAAACAATATTGACATTGGTACATTAAGCCTGTGATTATAAAATAAATAGAAAACATCCTATTGCAAAAATCAAAGAAAAGAAAGTTGTCAATAACAAATATGGAAGTCTTTAATCACACAGTACGGGGTTTTTGTAAACAGCTGCCGTCTAAGAGAAAGCAAGAAACAGGTGTCAAATCACGGACTTTATTACTAAATTCATCTTTTGAAATAGAGCACTGATTATTTGCTTTGCAAAGAAAATATAGTAGAATGAATGCTTAAAATAACATTAATCCAAAAAGTCTTGCTGACAAGAATGGCAGTCACAACTCAGAGTTGTCATATGGTTTTCTTTTGTATAGTACTGATACATTTTATCCTGACACATTTTGTAACTGATTTATTTATTCATTCATCTGAAAGGCAGAGAGAGGATTGTGCATTTGTTGGTACACTCCCAATATGCTTGGGACAGATCAGGAGGAAACCAGGAATACAAGTCTCAGTCCTGGTCTCCTATGTGAATGTTGATGATGTCAGAATTTAAACCATCACCTGCTACCACCCACGGTCCATGTTAGGAGGAAGCTAAAAAGGGAAGTGTGGGAGGCACTCCCTTGAGTGTGATCAACAAAATGTTACAGAAGTGATGTAAAAAGTGCTCTATGGAAATCATAATTTCACTGAGATAGAAACGCCATCAACAAAAGTGATGTGTCCAGTTCCTAGGCCCACAGAAAAATAACATGATCTGGAGAAACAAACGGAGCCAGAATACTGAGCCATTACATGCTTAGGCAGGCAACTATGCTGAGAGTGAATTTGCTACTTCTCAATGTCTCATCTGCCTCTTGGAACAGAAATGAACTTCCAGTTGGGCACTTCTGCAAAATAATGAATAACTGAATTCTTTTATCTTAAGCCCTAAATTTAGGCTTGTTAGTTACTTATGCAGAATTGATGTGAAAGATACCTAAAGTTATTGTGGTAGAAATATAAACATACAATGAAAATATAACTGAATTTTTAAAAAGAAGTGCTAGATTAAGAATCGAAGTATAATATATAATGCACATCTATTGTTTCTTCATTACCTAGTATTTTTTTAAGATTTATTTATTTTTATTGTAAAGTCAGATACACAGAAAGGAGGAGAGACAGAGAGGAAAATCTTCCATCCAATGATTCACTCCCCAAGTGCCTGCAACACTGGTGCTGCTCCGATCCCTACCCGGGAGCCAGGAACCTCCTGCAGGTCTCCCACACTGGTATAGGGTCCCAAGGCTTTGGGCTGTCCTCGACTGCTTTGTCAGGCCACAAGCAGGGAGCAGGATGGGAAGTGGAGCTGCCGGAATTAGAACCGGCGCCCATATGGGATCCCCTGTGTTTTCAAGGCGAGGGCATTAGTTGCTAGGCCATTGCGCAGGCCCCCACTACCTAGTGTCTATTCAGGAAATGAAGTCGAGCTGATAATGCCAGCACCATTATTGCTCAAACATCCTTCTTTTTGTAGGTGAGTGATTCAGGTGAACCAGTAATGCTCCATTCCCTGTGGATGTAGTGATCAAGTTAAAGGTTAAGCAAACTTGGGTAACATAAATCCTTTCTATGATGTTGCTACTGAATCTGGGAAGTGGAGAATCTCTTTTTGAAATGAATAAAACTAAAACTCAGCTTATTCTTGGGGCTGCTTGTGTGAATATTACAGTCGATGTGCAAAAAAAAAAAAAAATGCTGCCTGAGAATCAAGTTAAAAAACATATAAAATGGATCAAAGTGAACAAGAAAGAGACAGACAACTGATGACATCTTTTGAACTCCAGGACCTAGTCATGCCTACAGCAAGATCTTTTCCTTTGATTTCACACATATTCAAGCTACAGAGTATCTTTTTTTTTTCTTGAACTAGATTTAACTGTCTTTTTTCCCACTGAAAACTAAACTCCTGACTAACTGAACTATATAGGACTCGATGTGACCTTGGAGGGTGGAAAAGAATCAAGAATCATAGATTTAATAATATGTAGTCAAATATAGACTGGCAATTGCACCAATACAAATTCAAAAACATCTCTTTGAACATCTATTATGCCTAAATTTATAATAGACATACATATCTGTGTACATATTTTACTATAATTTATGTATTTTGAACAAATTAGCAATACATTGGGTTTTTTTATAATATCAGATGTTTTATATGCTATTAAAACCAGAGAATGTAAATCTGAAGTGAACACAGAGCCATTGACTATGAACAGTCTCATGAAACACACAGAGGTCACACACTGGGGAATCCATCCTCCTGGAAAATTAACTCATCCATGTCCTTAATGTCCAGTGTAGATTTCTTTCAAAAATTAGATAATGTACCTGTTCCCTTTATCAATTTCATTTTGTATTTCCTTCCACTAACTGATCAGTTGCAACATAAGGTTAAAGCTGTATCATGGAGTTAATTGCATACTGTGAAATTACAGGAGGAAATAGTCAATCACTTTGCTTCTTGTTTCCAAATGTTATTCAGCATATGAAGTGGGACTTGTGTGGATTAGAATATCAAATCCATATGACAGTGGTTTTCTTCTTGTACCATGTGATGAAGAAAAATGATGTTACAAGGAAAGAATCCTGGATCCTGGATCCAATGATGTTTTTCTCCTTTTTACAGATTAATTTTGAGTATTTATTAATATAGTTTTTTTCCATTTGTGCCAGTCTCTTCTCAATAATTCTTTAAGTACTTTATTAGCATCCTTGACTTGCAGAAATATCACCTTGGATCTGAATTCTCTGCAATAAGAGATCAATCTGATCCAGGTAAAACATATCTGAGGTGCTTAAAGCATCATTATTAATCATTTGGTATGTTCAAAAATTTTACTATATTTTTTACATTTTTAAGGCTGTGAGCTTCTAAAGATAAATTCTTATGTATAAGGAATCTAGAAATAATAAAGTGTGATTTTTTTCCGCAAACCTCAGTGGTAGGTAGTGACGCAGGTGAATTTTAACTATGCCGTTTATCTTCATAGTCTTATAGGGTCTGAAAACTACTGAAATAACATTTTCTGAAGGCATACAATTTTGTTACAAATTGTTACAGGTTTGTTTCTCTTCCTTTAGCTTCTTGAGTAATCTGATTGCCAAATCTGACCTAAACACTTGATCATTTATTTGATATTTTGTCTCTCTCTCCTTTGCTTCTTTTAATGTAGGCACTTAACGCTATAAATTACCCTATCACACAAGATTTAATTTGTTGTGTTTTCATTTTTAAAGTCTTCAATGATCCCTTGGTGGTGCCATGGCATGTAAATTAATTTTAGTGCATATCTAAATATTATATTGTTATTGTGGGTTTTTTAAAAAGAGATTTGTTTAGTTATTTGAGATACATGGTTACAGGGAGATACAAAGAGACAGAGATCAGGAGAGGTATCTGCAGATTTGCTCTCCAGATGGCTCAACAGCCAGGGCTGAGCCAGGCTGAAGCCAGGAGCTTCTTCCAGATTTAGTTTTGAGTGGCGGGGACTCACAGAGTTGGGCCTTCTTCCTCTACTTTTCCTAGGCTTTTAGCAAGGTATTGGATTAGAAGTGGAATGGCCGGGACAAAATCAGCATCTGCATGAGATGCTGCCATCATAGACAATGGTTTTACCGACTGTGCATAGTACTGTCCTTTGTTCTTCCTGGTGTTGATTTCTAATTCTATTCCCTTGTATTCTAAGAAGAAATGTGGTATGATTTCAGTGGTTTACAGCTACTAAAAGCTAAGTAGTGACCTAGTATATGGTCTATCCCTGAGGATACTTCGTATGCTGATAAGAATGTGTATCCTCTAGCCATTGGATTAAATGTTCTGTAGATGCCTGTTAAGACAGATCCGCTTAATAGTATGGATCAACTCCAATATATCGTTTTGATTTTCTGTCGTGATAATCTTTTTGTTGGTGATAGAGGGGTACTGAAGTCCTCCACCATGATTGCATTAGAGTCTATATGAGATCACATGGGATCTGTGTCAGAAGAGATTGATACATGTGTTGATTCTCTTGCTTCGTACTAGCTGATGTTTTTATGCATAATAGTGCATTAATCATATCTTCTGTTTGACATAAGGCCAGCATTCATGCAAAATACAAAATACGCTTCTAAAAGCAAAAGCTAAAACCTAGCTTCTTTTAGCATTCTTTTTCTTTAGCTTATCTATTGTCTACCGCTCCCATATTTACTGACATTTTCTGTGAAAATCCCTTTTTCTCGTTTTCTCTTATCTCTACCTTAACTCCATTTAATTAAAAGTACAGTTGCTTAACAAAATTTCTTTCTGAACTACTGTCTGATGTTTGTAAAAGTTACAGTGAGGTTTTGCTCAGTTTAAAAATATCATATAAATATAGCAAATTCAAAGATGATACAAGAATATTTATTTATAATATCCTAATAGTGCTGTAAATAAGAGACCTTTATAAGGGGTACAAACCTAAATCCAATCTGCTAAAATAGTTACATGAGTTAAGGTAAGCATTTATGAAAGAACAAACAGAACATTTAAAATTACTTGTTTTTTCTTTCTTTTTTCTTTTTTAGATTCATTTTCAAACTACTTAGCTTTCAGGGGAGTGACCAAGGGCTGCACTATATAAATAGAAAAGTAATGCATCAAGGAATAAAATCTGATGTGAGAAATTACTAACGGTTATCTTAGACAGTGTCTCATTAAAATAATGACCTTGAAGTGAAGAAGAGATCTATTTGGGAAACTTAAAATTTATTTTTATGTGGAGAAGCACATAAAACCTAGACAATTAACTAATACTGGATTCAAAGGGAAATGTAATTTGTTTTCAAATGTGTGATGAAAATGTGTGATGGTAACGTGACTTGCCACCAAATAATTAATTGTGGTCTTTTTCTCTAATCTAGGTTAGTTTGACATTCCTCTAATCAATTAGCCTGTGCCATGCATCTTTTTCAGAGCTCCACTGAGCATATACATTCATAATTTTAAATGAGTTCAACTGATGTATTGCCATGAATGTGTGATGCTGAAGTTCAGTATTTTGTAGAGTCTCAAATTAGTTCTTCATTTGAGAAAGTATCAGGCAATAGATCAAAACTTGATTTGTAATTGCTCAGTAGTGCATATATATGTGTGTGTGTCTGTGTGTATACATATATATATATGTACTGCATGTATATTTACAAGTTATATTGCAAAATGTATGAAAGAACTTTAATGTGAATTAACTGAATAAATTGCATTACTTGTTGTAGCAGTAGCTTTAAAAATTGTAAATGTGATATGAACAAGAAAAACCCTTCTGATATTTCAGTATGATATCAAAAAGGTGTTAAGGCTGGGTGGGACCATAATGCATGTTTGAAAAATTAAGATTTGTCTCAAGATTGATGTTCAGATTACTGTTTCAGCCTGTAAAGACTGCAGGACATACCTAGGTTAGTTAACGCATCAACTTCCTTATAGAAGCGGCATCAACAGCCACCACCCACATGTGAAACAATACATGTCCAGTACTTAACTCATTAGGAAAGTCAGGAAATAGCCATAGCCAACTGATCATTTTTGGCTCTGCCCAAGTGAGAAGTAAGCTTAATTGTTAATTTAGTGAGGCGTTTTTGGAGTAAAATACAGACAGGAAGAATGATACATTAATAATGTCTAGGTGTTCAGAGAAGACAGGGATGATATTACCAAGGGACAGGACTGTGTAAAGTACAGTCTCCCTGAGGAGCACTAATGAAGTGGAAGTACATTCTATGACTGCTGAAGCATGCAAACTTGAGCTTCTTCGTCCATGTTTTCTGCAGGAACATCTGTATCTACCATGAGGTCTCCATGCTCAACAAGTATTTCAAAAGAGCTATTGCAAATCGTAGATATCCAGGTTACAGCTTCTCAGCATGGTAACATGCCCCTGCTTGGATACTGGTATCCAAGGCAGAGCACTGCATCTGCACTCAGCTGATTCCATCCCAGGGCACATTTGTACTCTTAAAATGATTGGATCTCTGTATATATATAGGTTGTACATCTCTAGAATTACAAATCAAGCATTAAATCAGTGAAATAGTACATAAAAAGTTAGTCATTTTAAAAGGATACCACATAACCTACCATCTATTATAAGTAGAATATTCTATAGAATAAAGCTGTCCCACAAAGAGAAAAGTTAGTGACCTTGTATTGAATTTTTGGAATTTAAAGAATGAATTAAAGAAATAAAAAATCTTTACTGTTGCCAAGTAACATTTTGGGTGAAATATAGAAAACGAACTTGATTCGATGAAGTTGGAAAGCTGGACAATGAGGACATCAGGGTCCACTGATCACACAACGTGAACCACTAGATGAAAAGCAACATGAGAGCTCACTAATCTTGAGAACATTGTAATACCTGGCTGGTAGATTATAGACAGCAAAAATCATTTCCGGTTGCTTAGCATTCATATAACTGTGTTTTTTCTTTTTACTGGTTCAGACCAAACTCTAAAGAGAAGATACTTTTAACTCTCTTACATGAACCCTGGACTACAATAGAATACTCATTAGATAAGTTTTGTGGCCCTACAAGCACTTGAAACATTACCATTAAAATAGATTTAATGAATATGGTGTTACATACTCCTTGATTTGTAAAAGCCAATGATAACATGGAGTAAGAAGAGCATTCATTTTATCTGCATAATTGTGCTTACACATCATTGGTAAAGGCACAATAAGGCCAGCCTAGCATTGCCAGAGTGATACCATATGTTAATATGTCTGTTAAGCTGAAAAACAAGAAACAGATCTGTTTTATTAATTCCCATTTCTCCATCTCTGTTCTATCTCACCTTTCTTGATTTTTTGCCTCATTGCCATATTCATTAAATCCCTTTCCAGTAGTAGAATTATCTACTGTTCACTGAGTAATGTCTCATTGTGAGTGTGGTATTGCTCAGAGGCACAGGTATCCTCAACAAGTGGAATAGGTGGAGACAAATAGTTCCAGCAGCTGGGGCTGGGACAGGCCTAGGCCAGAAGCCCGGGATTCATCCTAGTTTCTCATGCAAACAGCAGTGCAAGCGTACTTACATCATTCTCTCTTCCTTTGCTAGGTTCATGAGCAGGAATGTGGACAGAAGCAGAGTAGCTGGGAATCCAATCAATGCTCCGATAGGAAATGTTGGCATCTCAGGAGGTGGATGAACCCAGGGAGCTACTGGACCAAATGCTGGACACGATAAGTATTGTCTGTGTTCATATACATATATGTGTGTATGTATATATACATTTAGGCACACTAGTTCACTCAAACACCCAACCTGTCATGTTCCCTAAATCAGAGGCATTTTTCTGCATTTAACTGTATAAAATTTATTATCATAGGATTTATAGATTAATATTCAGAGCCAGTGTTAAAAATTTAAGAATATTCAGTGATTTATCTCTGTTTCTCTTCTTCCACAGTTCTTGGTACAAAGAGCATGAATGATGTTAAAAGATTAGGAATAATGCAGCCTGTACAGCAGTAGTCACAGCTGTGGCAGAGCAGGAAGAAGCATGGAGGTCAGGAATTAGACATAGAATTTAGGAGTCTAAAGGAAAGCAGCTCTTACAAATTGGTGATGAGGATGAGGGGGAAAAAGAAGGCAAGCAGTTTGACTTCATGCAGATAATGCTGTTTTTAAGAGAGCAGCTTCAAACTCTGTCAAAAGAATCAAAATAACTTGCAAAAGAAATAATTATTGCTTACTGAATATCACTGTGTAAATAGCAATATATACTTCATCACATTATGATGATTGTCTTATCCCTCACTCTGATTTTAGTATCTGTAATTTCAAGGAAAAAATCATATTTATCAATGTGAATGTGTGTGTTTAGAGCAGATATAGCAAAATGGTAAACAAGCTATTTAATGCTAAAAAAGCAAACAGGGTTATTCTTTTCCAGGGATTTCAACAAACAGTGAAAAAACTGACTACATGATTATAAACAAATGCATTATGATTTAAATTAATACACCTGGAATCAAATGTATGAACTTTATATTCAACCTATGACTCTTTAAGCTTATAGGACATTGAGCCCTAATTAGGTATCACTAAATAGTGGTGTGATGGGAGCTAGAGTGCATAGATTGTCACCTTCAGAAGTGGACAAGGGCACATACTTCTTAATCAAATACTGCAACAATGGAAAGCTCCAGAGTGCTAAATGTGTCACGATTGAATTTTAAGCTAAAACTCTGAATCTCCAGAAAAAAATAAATGAGTATGTTTGATCAAAGATAACTAGAAGTTTCATTCAATATAATAAAGTGCATGTGTGTATTTTCCTAAAATCTGGAAATAATGCAATTCTCACATACTTTTGAACACATTTGTGTATACATAATGGTGGGCTTGGGGGCCTGTAGAGCTTAAATTGTTATAGAAAAAGAAAACTACATATTGAATGAGAACAAAGCAAAGGGAGAGATGTGCTTGTTAGCCTTATTGCTGTAGAAGTGAGCTGTTTGTATGGAAAAATATATATATTGAATTCCACGTGAGCGTTACACAGGTAAAGAGTATCTTGTCTAAAATACATTTTCCCGCCAAAGAATCCAAATGGGAGTGTATGATTTATCTCTGTCTTTCATTCCTTGTCTATCTGTATTTATGTATCATCTATTTGTTTCTATAAGCATTTGTGGTACATAAGTAATTGTAAGTGAGTACACCAGCAATTATTTAGGTCTGGATATCTTCATAATTGTCAAGTCAATATGCGTATGTTTTAGCTTTTGGAAAAAAGTAAGAGACTTTTGCTATTGCCGATATTTGTTTTCCTTTAAAATTTCCCAAGGCAAAATGCATAATACATATAATGAGTCAGAAATGATCGTTATTCATTTACAGGCTCTCCACTTATAGTGAAATCATGTTGTTTTTAGGTCATTGTATAATAATGTTTCTGGTATACGTGGATTGAATAAAGCAACTTTCAGTGCCAAGGTTAATGTTCCAACTTCAGGTAGTTGCTTTGTTGAATTTTGTTAAATATTCTTGAGCTTCTCTAACCCTCTGAGACAGACTGTAATGAAAAGGAATTTAATTAGAGTGTGCTGGGAATGCAATGTGATACATTAAGCTTTTTATTAAGAAAACTGGTGCTGAACCACTCTTATTGGTTTTTGAAATCATCCTCTTATATAAACACGATACACATGTGTGCACATATGGACAATGAATATAAAAGAGACTTACTTAGCAAAAGACCTTAATTAAATCAAAGTTTACATCAAAAGTGATTTTAAAGGGAGAAAGATTCCTCATACATGTAAAATTCAGAAATGAAGCTCCTATTTTCACTTCCAAACTATGGTGCAAATGTAGTTGTGTTTTGCCTGTCATGGTCTATGGAATTCAGCACCCCCACAATTAATTTCAAAGGCAATTGGTAGGATATTATTATCAGGTTAGTCTGTTAATGTGAAATCTGTCAAAAGGTCTGGAATTGGAAATCACACAGATGCATGTGAAATTCTAGTTAAAAATGCCTTTAACCCAAGGATTTGACCAGTGTCAGTGCTGTTTATAAAAGGCAACTCTGAAAAGTCAATTAATCCCATTCAGCTAATGATTTGTGGCAGTGCATCATTCATGTTCTAGAATGAAAACAATACTTCTCAAACAAAATTCCAATTCAGTAAAAGCATGTCAGTCTCAATGAGTTAATACATTTATTTTTAATATTATATGAATGTTAGTTTCAATGAGATAGTAGATTTAATATTATGTGAATAACAATAAAAATGTTAATAGTCTTGGGAATAAATCTTATAAGAGGCAAAACTATCTTGCAGAATTTTAAATTGAGTTTTGGATAAATATCAATTTTTTTTCTTATTTGTCTTCATTTCATTAATTTTCTTAAAATTATTTACCTTCATTTCATATAACTACTTATGGGTAATGTCTTAAATAGCAGCTCAAATTTAAATGTAATCATGATTATATAAGCCACTACTATAATATTTTGTGGTATTTATATTTATTATAATGTTTTATTATATTTATAATATGTATAATAACAATAACAGACTGATAAAATGTGTTGATTATATTTCCTAAGTAATTTTTTATCTCTTTTTTGGGGGGTGTAAATATAGACAATGCTATTACAATAACCACCTAGCTTAATCCTTCATCATTGGACTATCTGAATTTTCCACTTCACTACATTTTTACAGATATTCAAAGCTCTGGGAGGAAAAGATGGCACAATAGGGTGTGGACAGGTTTAAACAGCTGATTTATGTTCCATGATTGTTAATTTAATATATTAAATTTCATCTTTTTAGATGAATACCACTACCACTTCACCTCCATTTTTGCTATACAAACGTTTTTCCAAAAAATATTGATTCATCTTAAATTATTTAAAACTGGCAACTACAATTTTTAAAATGTGTTCAGTGTAAATTTGTGTGACTTTAAGTATATTATTCTCAGAAATGCAAATCCTGTTGAGAAGTAGACATTATTTTTAGAGTTGATATTTAATGGTGCCTGGGAAATCTAATAATCAACATTGCCATATACATCATATAGATTGTATCATAAAATACACAAAACACTATACATTATATATTTATATATAGTATATATAATATAATATATGTTATATAGCATGTATACTATATATAGAACACACAACTACTACAATATATAGTATATATTCTATAGCCATATATACATTTACTATTTATAATGCATATATACCTATATACTATGCATACTCTATACATATATCTACTATACAGATGAGATCGGATGCGTTCAGGGTGGTATGGCTGCAGACTATATATAATATGTAGCATATACACTATATGCATATTATAGTAGGTACTGTATAGTAGATATATATTATATATGTATTATGTATGGTATATATGCATATGCATATATATACATGTATACTGTATTACTATGATATATCATACTGTATAAATCACATATACTATATATACTATAGTATATATGCTATATACTAGCATATTTATATAGTAATATGGGATATATAGTATATATTTGTAGAACATGTAGTATGTGATATTATTTATAATTATAATCTATCATAGTATATATTATATATAGTATATAATATATTGCTGAGAGATGTTTTAATATATTATATTTATTGCCCAAGAAATTGTACCAAAATAATACATGATTCATTTTAGTTAACTTATCTTTTAATCAAAAACACACTTAAAAACACATTTTTAAAAATTTAGTGAGAATCTTTATACTTCTCTGTTCATATATGTTTGTACCTCAATTTTTTATTCATAGAGATTATAATAAAGTAAATAAAGAGGTTGAAAATTCTAATGACTTTTCTGAAGTGCTCCATCTTGCAATATTTATGATACATAACTTTAGATACGATGATTATCAAACTTAAGTCCTAAGAAATACTTCATAAAATTTATGTATTTTAAGTTAGTAATCTAATAATGCATGAAGGATGGGCAAAGGTTAACATTTAACATAATATTATTGGGGACAAGCAGGCACTAAAGTTATCTTTTGTCTGAAGGACACATATCCATAATAGTTGAGAATAACTTAGTTTTAAAAATGAAATATCACATAAGGTGGCAAGACAGAAATTTTTTGGCATACAAATCGTGAAGAAGCATAAAAGAGAGCTGTGATTAAATCAGATCCCAGTTTTCTGCAGTTTGTTGCAAGATAATTGTGTATCTGTGGGGCAGATAATAAATTGGTCCGTATATACAGTAGGATTTTCTTTTGCTAAATATTTTGAAGGAGATCATAAAATAGAGTGTACAAAACATTACCTTGTTTGTAAAACTTCAGGAAATCACAAAGTTATGTTTAAAAAGGACAAACTCTATAACTAGTTCGAAGAAGTTCTCTCAAATTTAGTTTAAGTAGTTCAAAGCTTACAGTCAAATATTTAAAACCAGGTAAGAAAAAAGAGTAACATGAGTGAAATAATAAAGAATAGAAGCAAAACCACAAAGCAAAATCAGGAGATAATGAAGGAAGGAAATGAATAGAACAAAATGTTGTATAATAACATTGAAGAAATAAAATGCCTGAACACATAGGAAGAAATGAAAATGTTGACAAAATATTTTGAGAGGGAAGGATAACTTTCTCTTTCTCTATAAAATATCTTTTGTTTTTAAAAAATTAACTGGATTTTGTATTATCTATGCCATAATACTGATTAAGTAAACAGACATCCTTTATTTTTTTTTCTCAATGGAAAACCTTATTTGTCATCAAAAACCTTGCCTTTTAAACTCTCCTACAGTCAGGGACATGTAAACGATTTTCAAGTGTTTATCTTAATTACTCAAGTATCTGTTCTTTACATGTGAAGCAGGGTGGTGGTGGCGGTGATGATGGTGGTGATGGCAATGATATTGGTGGTCATATTATAAAAACATCTTTTTTTTTAAAAAAGATTTTAAAATCAACAAGTAAACTTGTAAATAATTCAAGAATTTGAGATGTATGTAGAAACATATTTGGAAGTCCCTAATTTTCATTTTCTTGTGATGATTTTAAAATGTTAACCAGATGCAAATTTTGTCTATGTGTTATCTCACCAAATTAAGAACACTAGAAGTCATATTAGACATATTAGTCTTATTAGACATATTAGTCATGTAATCTATACTATTCAATATTGTTTACCCCGTTTATATTACAACGCTCCGTATATTGTCAGAAAAAAACTTAGCCAACATCATATTTTACCTTAAAATTAATTACTATTCAAATTAATGTGGAATATACATCCCAAGCCCAGCAGTCCTCCATTTACGCTTAGAGCAGTAGAAATGAATAATGCAGTTAAGGCCTCATGATTTTACCTTTCTGTTTGTCATTAGTCACAACATTAGCAGCTGTGTTTCTCCTTTACTAAAAGATCCTCGAAATAAATGCAGGTGTTCCTGGTGACAAATGCAAATGATATCAGCTTTTTCATTCTTTAATCCACTGAGTGTTTAATTATGGAATGCAGTCTTTAGGTTTTATTTATGGTAATAGTAATGCCTTACACAATAGATGCAGAAGAAGAGTTGAAACTTCTGAAGAGTTCATGAATTATTCTTATCATCAGTCTTGTCACTGCTGACAAATGCACCCTATGTTCACAACGTCCCATGCTTCGCTTCATTTTTAATGTGCTTTGAATATCAACATGTAAATAAAATCGTGAGTAAAATTTTAAAAGATCAGAGGCTAATGTACTTGCTGTTTAACCTTTCTGATTATTTGTACAGAATTCATATTTATACTGCTTGCTGTAATTACTTGTGTGTCTTGTCCACTCCACTATAACTCAATCATTCAGCGTTCATGTTACTTACAGTTTTTTTTTTTTTAAGTTTGGTTTCTGATTTTGGTGTTTTAAATTTTAACAGCAGTTAAAGGCCAGCATTTCTAGAACTGCTGTGAGGTAATGAAAAAATTATTATGAGTGAGAGTTATCCATGAAATAATGTGTATCACTCACTGCCCTTGGTCTCACCAGGTAATTGTGATTTCAAAGACGTGAACTCTTGTTTTGTTTGAAAAATGACTTTAGACACATCACTCATCTCACCGTGCCTTGATTCTCTCCTCCACAGTAGGAGTACTCAAGACAGCTGCCATGGCTTGCCTGGCCCCCTCCAAACTCAGATGCTCTCCATATGACTACACTAATAGTTGGGGCTCTTAGAAGTTGATTCAGTCCTAGAGTTCCTCTCTTGTGAATGGGACCAGGTGTACTTACAAAGGAACTTCAAAGAGGGACTTGATCTCTCTCACCCTTGTACCTTTCCCAACAGGAAGATGTAAGAAGAAAGCCTTCACCAGATGCCAGCACTTTGATCTTGAACTTCTCAACCTCCAGGTTTGTGAGAAGCCTTATCTCTGTTCTTGTGAAAGGAATCTGTGTCAGGACTTTCTAGGAGCAGCACAAGTAGACAGAGATGGTGGTACCCCACTCATTTTTGTTGGGCACATTACAAAAGCAATAAACAGGAAAAATGCTATGCCAGAGGTACATGGCAGAATTTATCACTAAGCCAGAATTGGCTATTTTTAATTGATATTAATGTTATTATTAATATCTCATTGATGACAATCTGAATATAAATGAGGGAACATCTGTAAACAGACTCGGCTGAAATGCTCTTATTCTATAACAGAAAAGCAGACTGTCAGCCTCCTGACATACATCTAGGGCTCCCTCTCAGTCCTTAGGTCTTCAGTCTGATAATGTTAGTTCAGGCTGGGATTAGAGGCACTTCTGCAGGGATCTGACTGGGACAGACGTTGACCCGTCCTTTAAAAATAAGTGACTTATTTGTAACCAGCAAGCTACTAACAGGTATAACTTTCACCACAGAATTAAAAGATGCAAGACCTTGTGTAACTTTTAAATATTTTTGCAATATGGGTAACATGAGGAATGAAAACATTTACTGCACAGTTTAACCATTGAAGGAAACCTCTTTGTATATCATTACAAATTTTCTAATAGGAAATATTAAAATACCATAACAAGGGCTCACAGACCCTGAAATTGTCTGTGGAGGAAAGTCGGAGGATCTGTGAACATAATAAGAATAGTTTCACTCAGGTCCCATAAACTTCTGACAACATTATTATTTCTTTGATCTGAAAAAACAAGACAAGAAGTTAGTGTGCCATTGTATGTGCCAGTATTATCATTCAAAAGTGGTTTAATATAATGCTGCGGGCTTGGCATATCATTAAACCTCCTCATTCAGGAAAAAATGCACTATTATAAAAAGAAATTATTTGATTTATTTCATAGATATTCTTTTAAGGTAACTGTATCTTGCTCCTTCACTCCTATGCTTAATTCCCCTTCCTTATGTTATTGTTAAAATTAAATGAAAAGTGGCAAAGTGGATATTGTGGCCATCAGTGATTCATTCATTAACCTAAACAACATGGTCTACTTGTTCTGGTATGATTCCACCCACAGCAAGTTCCACCACACGATCAAGGCCGAGTATGGCAAGCTTGTCATCGATGGGAAAGCTTTCACCATCTTCTAAGAGCGAGATCCTGACAGCATGAAGTCCACTGTTGTCTTCACCACCATGGAGAAGGCTGGAGCTCACTTGAAGGTTGGGGCTGAGAGGGTCATGGTCTCTGCCCCCTCTGCTGACACACCCGTGTTTGTAGTGGACATGAACCATGAGAAGTTTGACAACTCTGTCAACATTGTCAGCAACGCCTTTTGCAACACCAAATGCTACAACACCAACACCCCCTGTCCAAGGTCATTTATGACAACGTCGGCATTGTGGAGGGACTCATGACCACAGTGCATGCCATCATCATGACCCAGAAGGCTGTGGCAGGCCCCTCTGGGAAGCAGGATGACACAAAGGCCTTGCAGCCGCCCAGAACATCATCCCGGGCTCTGCTGGTGCCACCAAAGCTGCGGGCAAGGTCATTCCTGAGCTAAACAGGGAACTCACTGGCATGGCCTTCACATTGGGGTACAATGTGTCCGTAGTGGCCTGACTTGCTGCTTCGAGAAAGCTGCTAAGTATGGTGACAACCAAAAGGTTGTGAAGCAGGCATCCAAGGGCCCGCTGAAGGGCATCCTGGGATACACGGAGGATCAGGTTTTTTCTTGCAACTTTAACAGTAACATCTACTCCTCCACCTTTGATACTGGGATTGACATTGCCCTCAATGACCACTTTTTCAAGCTTATCTCCTGGTATGACAAGAATTTGGCTATAGCACAGGGTGGTGGACCTCATGGTCCACATGGACTTCAAGTAAGAGCCCCCGGCACCGCCCTACCACCGACCCCAGCAATAGTGCCAGAGAAGCAGAGCTGCTGGGGAGTCCCTGCCCCAACGCAGTCCTCTCCTCAGCGAGAATCTGGCCTTTGCACAGTCTCCATCCCAGACCTCCTGGAGAAGGGGAGGAGCCTTGGGAGCCATACCTTGTCATGCTACCATCAAAAACGTCAAGAAAGAAAGAAGGAAGAAAGGAAGGAGGGAAAGAAGGAATGAAACAGGAGAGAGAGAAAGAAATGAGAAACATAAGGTTTCAAATAACTCTTTCATATACTGACCCATCCATCTCACTCCTGAGAAGGTACCAAAAGGAAATGAAATCATATGAAACAGTTACTTGTATTCTCATTACTTTAAATTCATGATTGTTATTAAATGTATTCTTGTATTATGGTTTTTCCATGTTTGTTTTGATCAGTGGATCTTAACATAATTTGTTTCTTTTGGAGATATAGCGTATTTAAGAATTATCATGGGGGCTGGTGATGAGGTGTACCAGGTTACACTTCTGCCTAAGGTGCTGGCATCCCATGTAGGTACAGGTTCAAGTCCTGGCTGTTCCACTTCCAAACCAATTTCCTACTAATGCGTCTGATAAGACAGCAAAAACGGCACAAATCCTCGGGCCTCTGAACACATATGGGAGACACAAAGATGTTCCAGGCTCCTGGCTTTACAACTGCTCTACTTCCAGCCATTGCAACAAGTTGAGTACCAGAAGATGGAAGAGCATTCTGTGTGTGTGTGTCTCTTCTTCTCTCCCTGTAAGCTGCATTTCAAATAAAAATAAGTCTTAAAAGCAATTATCATGAAAATTTATGAATATACTCTACAAATTGTCAAAAAATGTGTATAAAGAAATCTGACAATTTCTGTTTGGAAAACTAGCACCAGAAAAAAATAAAAAGCTCAATGTAACAAATGCATCCAAAACAGCGTAATAAGCATACTAACTTTCTCTGATTTGAGGGTATGAAGATTAAGAAAAATATAATTACAGTATTTATACCTCCAAAATTTTAGGCATTTTACTAATGAGCTTGACACAATAAAATAGGGCACAACGGAGTAGAAGAGACTGACACAGTGGTCAGTATGTCAAGAAAGAGCATTTATCACATATTTTAATAATATATTAATTCATCATTTATTATCATTTTTTTTAGCTTACAGAAAATTGATTTTAGAAGGTGATATAGTCATATGCTGAAACATTTCAGATAAAGATAGTATATAAAAATGAAAAGAATGAGAATAGAGAGCAGTTTTGATTGTACATATGAAAATGTTTCCTTTTACAAACTTTATCATGATTTTTGTGTAAAACCGCAAGCCCCAGAAATGATAACTCACATGCTACAAAAAATCTTGAGTAGGCATTCTAACATTTGTTTCTACAGTATTGAATCCTTACAAGCTGTGAAGCTGCATGTTGTGAACCAGGGGCATTCAGAATTAGACCATAGTTCAGTGAACTTTAATCTGCATTAAGAAATAGAGAATTTCAGTGCCTTCTTTGGAGAAAATGTTCTTTGGTTCCCCTGAGATACACTGTCATTGACCTGCTATCAACTGGAAATGTAGTATTGATTTTAAATGCATTTCCAAATATATTCTACCCTTACTATTTAGGTATCTTTTATGCTTAAGATAAAGCCTGCATATT
This sequence comes from Ochotona curzoniae, assembly GCF_017591425.1. Taxonomy (NCBI): domain Eukaryota; kingdom Metazoa; phylum Chordata; class Mammalia; order Lagomorpha; family Ochotonidae; genus Ochotona; species Ochotona curzoniae. The sequence continues at coordinate 17,082,105 of NW_024466502.1, forward strand.
TCTATATGAGGACAATTGATTTCAGATCAGTAGTTCACAAAACCATAATGATTCGATATTTTAGGTAACTACATGAAATTGGGTAAATCTCAACACTTAGAGTGATTAAATGCAAGTTCTCTTTAAGCAAGTTGTTGCTAAATGTTTTGCGTCTAACTTAGGCACCCATGATATTAAAATTATAAATGAAAAGAATTCTAGAAATACCATGTGTGAAATGATGAATGCCTTTTAATAAATGAGCTGAAATACATTATTTTTAATGATTTATTTATTTTTATTACAAAGGCATGTATACAGAGAGGTGGAGAGACAGAGGAAGATCTTCAATCCATTGATACACTCCCCAGCTGGCCACAACAGCTGCAATTGAGCCAATCCGAAGCTAGGAGCCTGGAGCCTCTTCTGGGTCTCCCATGCGTGTGCAGGGTCCTAAGACTTTGGGCTGTCCTCAACTGCTAAGCTACTGTGCCAGGCCCTAAAATTTGTTATTTTAAAGGTTAAATACAGTTAAAATTATTTCAGTTATTCTGTATTTCACAACTACTTTGTATTTTTAAAAAATCTACAGGATTCTTGAATAGTACCATGTCAGTTGGTAGGGTCAGAAAGATCTGAAGAATCTGATTAAGGAAATAGAAAAGTATCATAATTCATAATGCACAAAAATTCAGTGTAGTTTCTTACAAAATTCTGGGTATTAAAATTTAGTTGATATATACAGGAAAGCACTTATCACATTGTTTAGACCTGAACAGACAAATCATTTGCTTTTATTTTTATCATAATGACACAATGAATAAATGAGAATCTCCCATCTGAGATATTTTCAGGAAAGCTTCCTAATGGGCTGGTGATATTATTTAGTTTATTTGCAAACATGCAGTTGAATTGCACAACTTAAAGGAACTAGTTGTGTATATGACTGAAGAGATAAACTCTTGCCCTACTAATAAAGCTGCAAGAAACTGAAAGAAAAAATAAAATGATATTGCCTCTCCTTCCAGGAATCCCTAAGTAAGGCATGCCGTTGGTAGAATTGAAAAAGACAAACAGAAAATGCGTGTAAAAGAATAGTGGGCAGTGATCCTTGCTTACTGTTAGCAGTGTCAGAGTAATAATTAAAAAAAAATGCCAGTCTGCCCAAGTGTTATATTGGATTTGAAGAACTGGATTTTGAAAGCATAAAAATTAGCTAAATGGCAGTTAAACCAGATATGTGTTCTTTAAAATAATTGTTAAGCTTGTAGGGTGAAAAAAATGGAGAAATTATGAAAAGAAGGGAAGATATGAAAATGGGGGAAAGGGGCCTGGCGCGATGGCCTAGCAACTCAAGTCCTCGCCTTGAACACGCTGGGATCCTATATGGGCATTGCTTCTAATCCCAGCAGCCCCGCCTTCCCATCCTGCTCCCTGCTTGCAGTGTGGGAGACCTGGAGGAGGTTCCTGGCTCTTGGCTTTGGATTGGCACAGCATCGGCCATTGTGGTCACTTGGGGAGTGAATCATCGGACGGAATATCTTCCTCTTTGTCTCTCCACCTCTCTGGTTATCTAAGTTTGTAATAAAAATAAATACATCTTAAAAAAAAACACGAGGGTGGGAGAGGGTGGGCCTGGTCAGGCTATAGCACCCACTGGCGAGTGACAGGGTGAGGTAGGCCATGCCACACTGCCACCGCACCCAAACAGCACATGTGAGACCCAGGGGAGGAGGCATTGAACCTGATAGGGTGGCTGTGAGGGGCTCTCCTGCTGGACCATCACTCCCACTGGTGAATGTGAAAGTAAGAATGCGGCATACCAGGTTGGGCAGGGCATACCTGTTGGCCTCGTGTGAGTTGGATCAGGGGAAAGCCAGGCTGGATTGACTGTTCTTATTGGTGCATGCATAATTCACAGTGGATGTGGGTCGGTTGCGCTTTGCTGCCACATCGGCTGGCAGATGCTGGCAGGGGGTAGGGGGTGAAAATTCTGTCAAGTTAAGCTGCAGAACCACCTTGAGTAAAAAATCTTGAAATGGGAGTGGGCCCATTAGGGAAACAGTGGGCACCTCCCTCTTGGGTTGTCACTCTGACTGGTGAGCATAAGAACCAGGACTAGGACTCAGCAAACCTGAGTTTACTAGTCTGAGTCTTCCCAGGAAACAAGTCCTTAAGACTTTGTTAGTGCTGGTTGCATTTGTTAACATTAGTTTCTGTTTTTTTTAAATATTAATGAACTCCAAATATTAGTATAAAAGCTTTACTAAGAACAAAGGACATTCCTAGTTAATTATTAAGGCTTAAGGTTTTAAGGACCCTGAACATACCATGGTTTAAAATACCCAGGTTTTAAATGAATCAGCGCTATCAATTTCCTTGGCTTCTTTAGCAATATCTGTAACTCTGCAAACCTCTTAAATCCCAAATCTGCTTTTCATGTTTCCAGCTTACTATTCTTTTGAGTATTAGCACAGTGATGTTCTTCAAGATAATATTTAACTTCTCTGAAAGTATGTACATTACACAAAATTTATAAGACACTATTTAATGCAACATTAATTTCTGAGCTGAACTTTTATATTTAAATATAAATATCTATAGCTTTCCTTTAGCCCTGAATTTTTCTCAATCAACTTTGAACTTCAGGATTAAATTTTAAAACAGAAATGGAATGCAAGTGTACATATTTTCTCACTTTTTCACTCAAGGCACCACATGCAGACATTGTTTTCTGGCGCTCTTCTGAATCTAAAACTGGGCCACTTTTCTCTCAGTTGCAACCTACGTATGTATACACAGACACTCTTAAGTTTATAAGACTTCTATATTCAACGGCGCATGAAAGAGACCAATACTTCCTTTTTCCATCCATATCCTCCTCCTTGAGTGCCTTCCATTATTGGATGTATTGACACCAATAACCTAATGATTTTCATTCACTGCTTCTTGCAAAGTTAAACTGTTGGCTTTACTCTGTACAAGTGCAACTTAAGGAAGCCGGGCCCCTTTCATGTTGTCACATGTCCATGACATGTCTATACAATCACCAGAGAATGAATAGAAACTTTTATAGCAATTTTATGGAAGCGTTGCTAATATGCAAAGTATGACTACATAAAAGTTACTAAATGCTTGAAGTCTGATCCTGAAGACAATCCTCAACCAAAGAAAGGCTACCAAAAGGCGAATGTGATCCAGTCCAAGCAAAAGTGAGTTGGTCCAGAACATTGTCAAGGCAAAAGCTTTGTCCAAAGCTCATGGCAATTTTCTTGCTGACTTTCTTAAGAATGAAGGAGCAAAATCAGCTTCTAATGATGAGGAGGTTTTGAGAAACACTATCGGGGAGTGTTTTATCAGAAAACCCTACTCCAACACAAAACACCCTCACTCATTTCTCTCATCAAAAAAGAGTGATTTTGTGAGAGTTTGATAGAAAATCGTTAGATACAGACCTTAGTGTCCTGATGTAACTAAATCTTACTCAGTTTTGCTTCGAAGGTACAAAGAATCTTTAAAACACCCATTTTCCTTCACCTTATAAAGAAGGTTGACAGTTAAATTGCTGGGAATCTCAGTGGTTAGGAAATGGGCTAAATGACTGGTATCTTTGCTTGCAAAACTTTTTTAAAACTTTATGACATTTATGTTAAGAAATGAAGTCAACATTTTAAAGTTCCACCTTTTTATTCTATGTTCTTGTAAATGTCTCTAAACATCTGTCATGCATCATTTATAAGAAGGATGGAAGGGTGGAAATGAAATCTTTCAAAACCATAGGCTATTTTATGTATAGAAATATTTCTAATTAATTAGTGAACCTGAAAGGCAGAGCAAGACACCCACAGGGGCGGACAGAGGAATATAAAGAGATCTTCATTTCTGAGTACCCAAAACAATTAGCTTTGGTCCAGATGAAAGCCAAATGCTTGAAACTGCATCCAGCTCTCTCATATGGGTGGCAGTATCCCAAGCATTTGAGCCATCATCTACTCTCTTCTAACCACATTAACAGGAAGGTGGATTGGAAATGGAAGATGCATGGCATTCCAGAAACTTTAATAAGGAATTCTCTCATGCTAAGTAACACCTTAAACTGTTGCACAACGCCATTTTTTTATATACGGAAAGACTTACAACAAAATAAAAAGTAAGTGGAAGTAGCTTGGATGACCAGGAAGTTTAGAGGAAGATGTTAATAAGACAGGGATGAATTGAATTTTTATCAACAAGAACACATCCTAATAAACATAAAATAAAGATATATTGAGAATATAAATGAGACAGTAAACATAGCTATAATTGCATGAGAATAAATAGAAATCAGTGCTTGTTTAGAATCAGGACGAAGAAGGAAAAAAATGCAAACAAAGTTAAAGTTTTGTTCCAAGTGCTTACATCTGCCACTTCCACATCCTCAGTGAGTGGGAGGCAGTGGCTAGAACTTAAAATATCTAGAATTCTGAATATATGCTTGTTAACATTAATTGATTATAAAATTTCATCCAGGACACAGAGAGTAGGGAAATTGTGCACAATGGCATCATCATGAATATAAATTAAAGTGCCATTAAAATCTTTGAGTACTGTAAATGCAAAGAAACAAAATGCCATTTTAATATTTTCCTGTTAGTCTCAGCTGCTTTGATGGAGGACTAAGCAAAAATATTACTGTATATTGACTTACCTTCTTTTGCAACAACAACAAATGCAACTGGAAGCCCAAAAGACATATACCATGTGTTTTCTGCAGTAGTTAATATAGGATACAGAAAATGTGTAGGAACAAAACAAACATCTTGATAATTAATTGTTGTTTAAGCTTTTGCTGATATTTCTGTGGAACTATGGTCTTTATACTTTTATGCATTGAATATTTGATTAATGGTATATTAAGCCTGTGATTACAGACTGAACTAAAATTCAGTGCTTGCAACGATCAAAGGGAAAAACAGGAAGGAGAGATGGTTATTAGGGTAAGTAGAAAGAGAGAAGTGTGATTATCTTGGAATTGTGACCTTGGGGGTCTGACACAGCAGCCTCATAACTAAATCCTTACATTGTATCTTCTGTAATCCCATATGGGGGCTGGTTCCTATCTTGACTGCTCCACTTTCCATCCAGCTCTCTGCTTGTGGCCTCTGAAAGCAGTAGAGGACGGCCCAAAACCTTGGGACCCATGTGAAAGACCCGGAAGAAGCTCCTGTGGCTCCTGTTTCATATTGGCTCAGTTCCAGCCATTGTGGCCACTTGGGGAATGAACCAGTGGACAGAAGATCTTTCTCTCTCTATCTGCTTCTCGCTGTATATCTGTCTTTCCAACAATAAATAAAATATGATAAATGTTTTAAAAATTGTATTTTATGTATATGAAATACAAAAAATTCACTCTTGTTACATTATTAAAAAAGAAAAAAATATAATTCTATAATTTTATGATAACTCAGTAAGGTTACAGTTTTTTCCCCTAGAGCGGGAAGGTACACATATAATTTTGAAAGACTCCAAATTAGGAAGTGACGGAAATATTTTGCCCATGAAGTCAGCTGACTCCAAAGGACTATTCTCAATACTCCTGTTCCTGAGAATACCTTCACAAAGAAGACACTCTCAGATTTTGCTCTCTCATTAACCACAGAGCTTCTAAAATCATCGTAATAATCCATTTATCAAGAGTTAACTGTGCTTTTCATCCTATCTTAATGGTTATAAAGTCAATGAATTTGTTAGGAAGTGTCTCTACTGATACAAGTAAAACAACAGCCAAAATCTTCAAAAACGTTAAAATGGATGGAGGCTAGAGTTTAATTCTTTCTTTCTGACACTGATGTCTAAACTGCGGTTGAGTAAACCTCACTATAGCCACAATTGGTTTTCAGACCTGACTCAAAGAAAAAGTAAAAAGACCTTACACATTTTGATATTGCATATGCATAGAAGAGTGGAAAATATTCAAAGTTATCCTCCGCTGAATGCCTAAGTCCACCACAACATGTGAGCATAGACACAATTAGTAGTAACAGATTTGCTCATGCAATTATATACCTGTTTATGTATATATGTGTGTATGTGTATGTATGTATATTGTATACATATATAGCATTAACATAAGTTGAAAAAAATTTGAGTAACAGCGTTTCTATTTCTACAAACAGTATTTGATCATTTCAAATATCCTTTCATTATATGTTTATAAATATGTCTCTTCCTGCCATAGAAATTTGTGCCCATGGAAGACGGTATGGAACATTGCTGCCTCACTGCTAAGCCAAAGTGCAGGACAGACTCTCTGGGCTCTTCCTTAAGCCGCTAGCCAAAGTGTTCAGAGATGTACCACGACCACTTAAGGCTGCTATCAGGCAGATAAAAGTTCCTCAAGATAACCCAAATTTAGGAGAATTATTTTTGCAGTGTGTGAACACAAGGAACACACCATGTGGTATAATTTGAAGTAACCTCAAATCATCCTTTCACAGGTAGAAAAGTGTATGTTCTTATAAAGGGGAACAACATTGTAGTTTGCAATTCTGGCACCCCAGGTGTCCATAGGTTTGGGTCTGGAATGCTCCATTTCCTGTCCATCTCTCTGCTAATGTGCTTACAAAATAAATATAACATGGTCAAAAACCTTAGGCTCTGTCACCCACATGGGAGCTTCAGATGGAATTCCTTTTCATGTTTTGGCCCAGCACTGGCTGTTGCCACCATTTCAGAAGTAAACCCGCAGACAGAAGGTTTCTGTGTGTGTGTGCCTATCTCTGTCTCTCTGTAACTCTGCTTTTCAAACACATTGATAGGTAGATAGAGTAAATAAATAACTTTGTAAAGATTAGAAGATGGTTACATGAAGTCACATAAAGAATAAAAGCAACTTTAGAAGATTCTGAAAAAAATGCTTAAAACGGAAAATTCATAATACATTTGAATATTAAAAGTATGAAAATAAAGATGTAAATAAATATAAAGAGTAATAATATGATTAACTGTGCCATCCTGAAATAATTTGCATTATCATTACAACTAATATATAAAAGGGACTATATTCAAAAAAATGATGATATTCCTATTTTGAGTGAAATGTTAAGGGAAAAAGGAGCAGCAGTTGAGATCTCTAAAACTTTATTGCAAATGAAAGAAAATTAAAACATTTGCCACCTAGTGGTCATTCCAAACATTGCTCTTAAATTTTATTTAGATCAAGAAGTCAGGGGGTGGATGGAATGACATATATTGATCACTCTTCTCCATTATCCAAATAAGGTGAAAGAATGAATACGCTGTCAATTAATCTCATGTGTGGTTAGGATTTCATCAAATCCCACCTTTTCTCCAGTAATTATATTGAGACATTAAACAGATGTCAGACATTTTGTCATTGGAGAATCTTGGGTGAGCTCAGTGAAATATTGAAATGGGGCAAAAATGAACACATGTCTACTTGTACTTCTTATTTCTTATAACTGTCCTAAATCTTCCACTTCTTAAAAATGAACAAATGTCTTACTCTTTATTTGGAAAAATTATATTTCCTCACACAAGTGTTAAGGAAAGCATACAATTCATTAAAATTCATTTTATGCAATGTTTTCTACACTTCCCAGGTAACAGGAACTTTAAATAGGAAGATGAATATATCATTTGCTTCTACTTATTCTTTCATGAGAAGCCTGTGCATGTTTAGAAGGCTTTCAAAAAGTCATTTAAATGTAACAATCTTTCAATACCTATATAAACTCTAAGTGCAACAACTTGTCAATTGTGGGGCTGAAGATAAACACGCATGAGCATACTTCATGTTACAAGAGATGTTGATGAAACAAGTACAACTATATTTTCCATTTGATCAGCACCCATAAATATTCTGGTGTGGCACTGGGTACCACATGGCTGTCCCTTTTCCTCTTCTAATGCTAGGAGCAGCCATAACATCTTTTTAAGCTGATCAGTAGACACGTTCTTGTATATAATTTTGCAGATGCTTTTAGAAGTCTGCTTGTACTCCTAAAAGCCACTTCATGTCATCTACATTTATAGAACTTTGTCAAACCCCTGATGAAAATGATTGCATCTTGTGCTGGGTTTGAGTGACCGTGGATGCCTCCCTCATACCCACACATTCATCAATAACAGCCTTGACTTCATGGAAGTTCTTTGAAGTGGAAAGGAGTTTCTCATCCTCCCATTCTCAGGTGCAGAAGAAGAGCACTGATAAAAAGATTTTTTCTTTGTATGTTTGTTTAAATATTTATTTTTATTGTAAGGTCAGATATACAGAGAGAAGGACAGACAGAAATATCTCTCCTCTGATGATTCACACCCCAAGTGACTGCAACAGCCTGAACTATGCTGATCCTAAGCCAGGAGCCTCTTCCGGATCGCCCCCGTGGGTGCAGGGTCCCAAGGTTTTGGGTGGTCCTCGATTACTTTCCCAGGTCATAGAGAGCTGGATGGGAAGCAAGGCTTCAGGGATTAGAACTGGTGTGCATATGGGATCATGGCACATTCATGCCTAGGATTTTAGCTGCCAAGACACCGTGTCTGGCCCATAAAAGGCTTCAGTAATTAAAATATGCACCGTATGGCATATACGGCACATTTTTATCTCACTTCATTGTTTAAAATCTCAGTCATATAAAATATATACACATATATGAGATATTATTTACCAATAAGATAGCAAAAAACAATGCACAAAAAAGTCAAATAACAAATACTGTTAAACAGAGATAATGCTATCAATTTTTTAAAAAGATAATCACACAAGACTACATAGTATGAGACAGTTCACACAAAATGTCTGGCACAGGTAAAAGAAATGAGATTCATGGTTGTAGAGGACAGGAAGAAGAGGAAGATGGTAAGGACAGGGCAGCTCAAAGAAACACAGGGAAAAATGGTCCAAAGTCTGCTGTAGTGATTGTTGCTTGGATCTTTGAGGAAGTTATAAAAGTCTGGCTGTGTCCTGCAATGGACAACTTATATACAGAGGGAATTAAATGCCAATAAATGTATGAAAGCAAATCATAGAAAAATATATTGAATGACAATGAAAGGATATATTTCAAAGACCTGCAATCTTTGTTTAAAATTCTTTTAGAAGAGCCAGCAACTGTAGTTTTTCTCCCCTTCAGTAAGAAGAATCATCTCAGAATAATGACATTCAGTTATATCTATTGCCACGTCTCTGTCTCCATATTCAAAGTGTTGTTCAAATTGCTAGTTGTAGCCTGTTTTTTAACTATTTAGGATCTTCCTGGAGAGTGTGGTGGTGTAAGCTATTCCCCCAGCTCAACATCTTTTCCACAGAAGCAGTTTTAGCAATTCCTAGAAACGGATACTTGAAATTTGAGAAAATATTTGGTTTATTTTGAATTTGTAATAATTTAGTTAATTTTTTTGTAATGGCTCATTTTATCTCAGCTTTAGCATTTATAAAGTCAATCCACAGCAAACTGAGGACATATTTGGAAACTATAGAACATTAAAAATACAAATACTGAGAAAATAATTCAAACTTGCATTTAGGTTTGTACAAAATTTCCATATCAATTTACAGACTGTAGTCACTGGTTTTCTGTATTTCAATCAGACTTCTGTGGAAACAGTTCCCAGAAGAAGCTAAATGGGCAGTAGGTAGGCAGATGAATTATTTAAGCTCCAGAATTTTATTATTTTTTAATTTTATAATGCAATTCCATAGGTTTTAAGATTTCACCTACCTCCCTCACCAACTCTCCTCCCCGCCAACGGCTTCATCTAGATGACTACAATGCTATAGTCTTTTTGAAAACAGTCTTAAGTGCTGCTATTTAGTTGTATCATGACATTGTGGGTATAGACAATGGCAGACAGTCCAGAATCCTATTCTCAAGCTATGTTTAACAGTTTTATTGGGAGTCCACCTTTGATTTGGAAGTTGAGATGCATCCTGCACTGTGTATTCACATCTGGATAAGATAGTCTATTATAGAGTTCTTCTAGATGAGTAACTGTACATGCATGTTTACGTATATATCTGTCGATCTTGTATTTTGCATGAAAGCTGCCTTATATCAGAAAGAACATACGGTATTTGTCATTTTGGGATTGGCTTACCTCATCCCTGTGTCAATGTGGTATGAGATGGAGCTTGTGGAATAACCTGCATAGAAGCAGCGCTCACGCTGTTTGCTTCCTCACCACCTGCTTGGCGGCTCTGGCTATCCAGCGGACTGAGACATTTTCTTGAATGAAGCTTTGCATTTAGACCAAGAAAAATCTTGGAGATGTACTCTGTGAATTCCCCTGGTGACCCTCTGAGCATCTTAGTGAACAGGCACTTTACCCATGCACATTTAGGTGGTATATGCTCTAGATTTTTCAATGTCCTATATGTCTATAATGTATTTACATGTACATGTGTTTTGTGAATTTATATTATTCAATAACAGCATATGTGACTTATTAAGGCATGGTTCATAAAACAAAATAATATAAAGATTACAAGCAAAATTTGGAGTCCAAAATTCTGTTAATTAGCATAATAGTTGAATAACTCATCAATGGCATATATATGGGATATTAAGTAATTTTGATAAAAGTAAGTACTAACTACAGAAATAAACGTGCAAAATCTTTCATTTTCCTTGTAATCTGCCATTGATTTAGTTTAACTTTTGATGAAAATTTGAAAAACTGATCATTTAAGTTATGAAAGTCTAAATTCTTTTCATCAGGAATGAATTTATATTTTCTAGTAAAAACCTATGCTGCTTTTTATTCCCCTTGTATTAAGCATGTTGTTGGCGGTATTACCTCTACCCCACCAGGAGGCTCTTGAAGGTAAGATCACACTTCGTAGCCTGAGGAGTCAGAATGACAATCACTACAACATAGCTCACATATGCTAAATATATACTGGATAAATAATTATTCCATTATATGCTGAGGAACCTGCTTTTGAAAAAAAACACATTAAAATATAGGAGGGCTGGAATACATAAAGAATAACAAAATAAATCACTTCTGCTTACACATCCAAAATTGACAACTGTTGTCTCATAAGAGTTTAAGGAAATTCTGACTTATTTTTCAGATCAGGTAACTTATTTAAAAGTAACTTATTCAGTTTACTTATTGAAAACAATAATTTAAAATCCTCTTGATAAAAATCACTGGAGTTCATGAATATACATGAATTTCAAGGGAAGATATTGCACCTAAATAAACTTGCACTCTAATTATAATTTCCATAGTTTAGGAGGTACTCTAGCAAAAATTATTACTCTATTTTCCTGTTTTGTTGTCTATCTCCCTGAGTTTGCAATTTTTGTTTTCTCACGCATTTGAACCAAAGATGTATTTATACTCACTGATGTTTTTCTTGTGCCACCTCCATATGTGTATCTCCTCAAGTTTGTGATTTGGCACTGCCTCTATTCCATCTCCTGTAGCCGTCATGGAGAAACAGGTCTGCATTCTATATTAATGTTGCCCTGTAATGATAAGGGCAAACTAGGTACTATCCTGACAGCTGACATCATGTGTCTGGTCTAGTTCCCTTGAGCTAAGCTGTCATGTTCCCTTGCTGCAAATAAACATTTTCATAGAATATCAACATCAGGCATTGCCTATCTGTGATCATGATGGAACAAGGCAATAACGGGACTATTCTGTAATCAGGAACTGTGGAAACAAATGCGCAGTGCAACCTTATGAATTGCCAAGCATTGTTCTCTTCTGTGAACTACACCTACTGCAGTGCTTGTTAGCAGCTCACTCTAACAGACTCCCATTTTCTTCGATCCCTCCTCCAACTCACCTAATGTAGCATAAATGTTACAGGTACCTCTTAAGAGGTGTTTTATTTATCTACCACCATCAGAGATACCCAATCTACTCTGCTACATCACGTATTGAATGCAGTTTTCTTTGTCCACAAGTGGATTCCTCATGATTGTTGGACGTTTTTTTGCTCCAATAGTGATGTGGGTAGTCTTCACTCAATCCCTGCTCTCAAGGTTATGCCAATGGCTTCCTTCCTAAGCTCTTATTGTACAATTTTGTTAGGAAATCAATCCATGAATTTCTTGCATCATCTTTTCCCAAATTTAAAAAGTTTGTCTTTCATCTCTGGATCCATCTCCAATTTAAGACAAAATCTATAAACCCATTTCTTAACTTCTTTGTAATATAAACCCAGATGAGATACTAGTTCTGTCTTTTTAACATTTAGTGTTTATTTTATGTCTTATGAAATACTTATCTTGTCTGCAATTGCCTTAAAACTTTTACTCTCCTCTTTACTTGCTCATGTTAAGTGTTTGGGGTAAGGAAGACAATTAAATGTGTGAGTAGTGAGTAATCTTGACCAGTGAAGTGGCTCTTAAAAATTCTGTCTTATTTCATCATTCAAAAAATAATAAAAATAAACAGAACATTATTCTTAGAATTAGAGTTGCTCTTTACAACTAATATTTATTTTTGCTTTTATTCTTTTCCCAAGACATTTTCTCTTATGAATATGGGGTAGATATTTCTATCGATATGTTTTCACTTTTCCATAGTAAATTAGAATTATACTGTGTTCAGTAAGTGTTTTACAATTATATGACAGCATTATGTTGATATCATTCTCTACATTTGCAGTTGACATTAAGATTTCAGATATACTTGCATTTTCAGTCTGAACTTTGTCCTTCAAAGTACTGCGTGGTATCTACAATATATAAAAAATATCACTTTTTACTAAAAAATCTGTTAGGAGAAAATGAAACGCTGTAATTTACATTTCCACAACATTCTAAGAGTTTGGTTTTCTTCACATCTTCCCAGACAGCATTTGTTTCTCTGGTTTCTGAACAGCAGCCATCTGATAAGGGTGAGGTAATATCTACATATGGTTTTGATTTGAATTTCATTGATAATTAGAAATATAAAGCATTTTTTGTATATCTGTGAGCCATTTATTTCTTCTGTTGAGAATTGGCTATTGATGCATTTTTTCCCATTTCTCTAGAAGCGTGTGTGTGTGTGTGTGTGTGTGTGTGTGTGTGTGTGATCACTGTATCTTCCTAAAGCTACACAGCCACATTTTCAGCATCAACAATGTTTTCTGATTAAGACACTTTCTGCTTCCCTAAAAGACCCATCTTTTTATTCCCTCTAGTGTTGAGTGAAATGCCTTTCACACTATAAAGTGAACATTTGCTGATTTTCTTCCTTATTGCATTTATTCAGATTCCTTCCTGCTCTGCAACCTAAGGATAATGAATCGCAATTTGAAAGTGTAAGAAAGAATAAAGTATCTAATTGTCATTATTGTGCCTACAAAAAATTCCCACAGAATGTCTCTTTAATTTAGTTCTTTTGTTTTAAATCCCAGTAGTATCACCTTTAAGCTCTGTTCATCTTTTTTTTTTTTTTATGATTTTCCAGTTGTGAGTGACCTTCATATATAATCTATGGGGACCATACTTGAGGAACTATTGTTCTGTAAAGTAGGTCAGTGTTCTTTTGTTCTTATAATTCCATTGTCTACTCCATCTAGAGTGTTTAATTAAAGTAATCAAATTTTTAAGACATATAAAATCTGTTTGGCATAGGAATAATAATAAAAATTACTGATGGCATTTTTCCCTACATTTCTCTACAATGATCCTGCTCAAAATAATTCTTTCTGGTATTGCCTCAAAGGTTTAGTTACTGAGAAAACAAAATGAGCCTACTTACAAAGTTATATCACAATTCGCTTATTGCCTTGTATGCCAGCATTAGAATAAAGCTTGAGTTGAAACTGATCAGAAACTATCAGATGATCACAGTGTTATTCACTTTTTTTTTCCATTTGGCAAGTGAATTTTGTACACAGCAAAAGAACAATACAAATAAAATTGTTTTACCTGTTTTGGAAATGACTGTGCATCAGTAATACAAATGATTAGCCAATGAATGCAATAAGAAACATAAATAAAATGATACAGATTGACCTATAAATAATTAATGCAATGCATATTGTGTACGTGGTGGTAAGGGAATGTTGGTACCCACTAAATGCATGTATTAAAATCCAAGCTGACGAAGGGATGCTATGCAGAGATGAGTCCATCTGAAGGTGATTGGGTCCTAAATAAAGAGCCTTTGCTAAATTATAACTTCATATAAAAGGATGTATGTCTTTACACAAAGCCTCCAGGGAACCGGCTAGTTACATAGTGGATATTTGGATGCAGCATGACATGTCAACCAGAATGTGGCTCTTAGCAGATGGTGATATTGGTGGTTCTTTCTTCTTGGACACCTTGATTCTCCAGAATGGTGGCGGATAAACTCCTTTGGTTTATGAGCCACCCCGTTATATTTTGTTACTGCAACCTGAAAGGCCTTAGACATGGTTTTATTGTTTAGAATGTTTTAATGTTATATCTCAATTCATTATATAAAAACCTATAAAACAATTCAGAAACTTCCAGTGTTACCAAACTGTATGATTGTTACTGTTGTTTTTAGTTTAATCCCCCAGGGGTTAATTTTCCCATTTAGGCTTAAGAATTAGTTGACTCAGCCAGGAATCTAAAAATTGTGTTTGTTAGCAAAGAAAGAAAGCAATTGGCAGGCATTCATAATCCAGTTATTGTTTGACTTAAACACAATCGCTGCCAGCTACAAGAAAAAAATGCAAGAAAAAGAACTGAAATAGGCTTGTTGATTTGGTGGAATAGCACAATACAGTCTTTCTATATTAATTGCTCTCCTTGTTTTCTTTCATTACATATAATTTTTTAGCCTTGAGAATTTTTAAATGCCTGGGTTCAAAGTTCCAATTAAATGATGTAGCCATTTGCTGCTTTTTTTTTTTTTTTTTACCTTTAAGAGACACAAAGCTTTATCGATTTAGGAGGAAAGCCACATTTCTGCAGCATCTCATCTATCTATATTGAAAGGAAGGAAGTGTTTGATTCCATCAGAAACATCTAGAGATAGTTTATAGTTGAGAAGGGTGATCAGTGAAACAGAATGAAACTTCTAATAAACATCCCTTTACAAGAAAATCTAGCATTAAGCAACAGTTTCACACTTCCTAAAAGTCTAAGAGTAATCTGGCAACGCTTTGGCCTTTACAACTGCACACAGCCGGAATACTGTGAGCCCAAGCATCACACTCCATGTTAGTCACTGCTGTTTCTTCCTGCACTGGTTGAGACTCCTACTGACTTCTCTGAGATAACCTCAAGCAAGGTGCTTAAAAGCATTTTTGCCCAAGTTTTCAAGGAGAGTGAAACCACAGGACCTATTCCCTGTGAAAGGAATGTCTTTCCTTTGCAGAAGAGCTACAAGATGCCATTGTTTAAGACAAAAAAACAAGCCTAAAGATGTCAACATCAGCCTTAATTTGCTGCTACACATGCAGGTTAGATCTTACCCCAGGAACTGGAGTATCTGCAGGGCTGGTGAGAACACAAAAAAGTGGTGCCTTTTACAAAATGTCTTCTAAAACTGAGGCTTTTGTACTCTTTCGGGTCAATGACATAATCCCAAATCATGGTCTGGAAATGTGTGCTTTTGTTTATCTGTCAGAATAGTTCTTAACGTGCATGTACTCCGATCTATTCAGAATGTGGATATTTTAAAACATTCAAATACTATAGCAAAGCAATTGATACTATATTATTAAGTGTGAGGTTTAGAATCTGACTTTAGGAAAGTACCGCATAAGTCTTGTGCTTATCAAAGTGGAAATATTTGCTTTATATTGTATGATATTATTCTATCTATCAAGTCATCAGACTTAGATATTCACAGTAAGATACTTAGACAGGATAAAGCGAAATATTAAATTTCAGAATTTGTACCAAGAACTTGTAAAAAGGCCATAGCTGTAATTTCGAATCTCTGAAAGTTCTGGCAAGCTATTTAGCCTTAATAAACCTCAGTTTGTAATTTTAAAGATTGCATTGAAAACCTTTGTGGATCTCTTGACACTAGCTAATATCAAGTCAGTCATAATAATATTAAGTTATATTTGTGAGTACTTAATATATGTTAAGCCCTCTCCCAAATGATCTATGTAAATGAATTTGGCCTTGAGAAAATTATTTCGGAAATATAGCTAGATTATTTTGGCTCATACTCATTTTCCATGTATTGGAATTGTTTAACTCATTTAAGTCTCACAGCAAAATGGTAATATTGATGACATTCTGTATGAATTTTGCCCATGAGCAAATTGGAAAACATGCAGGCGATGTTTTTAGCCAAAATTATAGTTAATATGGAAGACCTTAGTACTAAAGTTCCACTGCAAGCAATTTATTTGAAGAATATAGGCAACATATTCTGATAAGGGGATGAACAAGTGTTTAAGAGAGGCACATTTGCTTAGAAAACACCACTAGCCAGCTAGTACTGTGGACAACTGGAAAGTCACATCCTGGGAAAACCGAAGGAGACATGATAAAGACCACTCCTGCAGAATTACCACAGCCAGGAGGCAAAGATATTAAGATAACTTTAGAGCAAATACTAAATTGCTAGTAAAGGACATGTGATAAGAATTTTTGTTCTTGGGTCAACTACCTGTGGACAATGTTGATTTACAAACATGAACACAGGTGGGACCAGGAGCCTGTAATTACAGACTCCTAGATCCTGGAAGCTCAATACAAATAAGAACAGACAGTATATTCTCAGGGATTGGGGAGGATTGGGCCTGAAGAAGCCCTGCAGCAGCAGCGCATCTGGAACCATGATTCCTCAGCGTCAGAGCAGCAGGTCATGCTCAGGAGATTCTGCTGTTTCTCGGTATGCTGACACACTTCCATCACAAATGTGACTCTAACAATTTTAATGGATTCATAATTCTGATCTATATACAACCATTTTCATTTTGAATAGGGCACCTATTTGTTAGCTCATTTATTATTTGGTGCAGCAAACATTAAAATGTGTGAGAATGGATTTTGAACTCAGGAAATTTGTATAAGAAATGTAAGCTTAAGAAACATCGAAGCTCCAGGATGTGGCCTAGACAAAATCAATGTAAGGTAAAAAATTTTTAAACAGAATTGAATGAGCTTTTCTGCTCTCTTATGTTCTTTGTTTTTCACTTAAAGTCAGAATTTAATGTGATTAATATCTACATAAAATATTAAATCTTTACTAAATCATATAATGTTCTAGGTATTAGGTGAAAAATGAAAAGCTGTGATGACAGAGCTCACACTACAAAGTGTTACACAGAAAAGCAAATACATACACATATATAAAAGGTAATTTCATAATTTTTTAGTGATCTGATAACCATAAATGCAGACTAATTAAATGCACAAAGACTCTATACAATTGGCTGCCTTATATCTGCTGCTTAAGCAAAGCTTTAAGAGCAATTAAGTGAAAGAAAGAATGATGAGAAATAAACTTTCTTGCAAAGCTCCAGGGAAATCTGGAGTTCAGGAGGCGATTGGGGTAAAAATACAGAATAAAGAAAAAGCTGAGTCCATGTTAGGAAAGAAGAAAGACATGAATGAGACCTCAATCAATTCTGCAACTACCATGTATTGGGAAACTTGTGTATTTCAGTTATGAATATTTCAGGAGCTTTATATATTGTGTTTATCTAAGTTATAAATTTGGAAAGAGAGTAATGAGATAAAAGAAGGAAAACATCATTGAAATGCAGTGCTATTGAAACCCAGAACTTCTTTACTGTTCAAATTTAATTTTCTTTTTTATAATAGAGGACCATATGGACATAGCACTGGACTCAGGCCCTATGTAGCACCGGGAGAATTAATTTTAATTGTTCTGAATTGATTGTAGGCATTTACAGTTACCGGAGTAAGCATTACTGCCTAGAAATTCTGATTTGCAGTTGGACATTAACCAAGTACCCTAAACTTACTTTTAACAAACTAAAAGAGTGGACACTGTCACACTGTGTTACTCACTTAATTCTTTTTTTTTTTAAAAAGATTTATTTTTATTGCGAAGTCAGGTATACAGAGAGAAAAATCTTCCATCTTATGTTTCACCCCCCAAGTGGCCTCAATGGCTGGTGCTGCGCCAATCTGAAGTGGAGCTGCAGGGATTAGAACCGGCATACTTTTGGGATCTTGGTGCATTCAAGGCAAGGACTTTAGCCACTAGGCCACTGAGCTGGGCCCTCTCACTTATTTGTTAATGCTCTAATTGTTACTACGCTCACTTTTAAATAAGGAATACCATGCTAAGAAAATTTTAGCATAATTGCTAGAAAATGTTTCTGACTTGATTTAACTAATGCAATACTTGTAAAACTAGTACTATTAATCTCTGCTAGTGAACATTTAAGAAATTTCTAAATCTTATATAAAGAGATATCTAGACAATATCTAGCAAGTCACAAATGTGGGTTTCCTTAGCCAAATAAATATAATAACATCTTTACACTTACTGTGGTAGGATTAAAGAATGACACTGTATTGTCATTCACAAATAGATTTTATTTCATCTAGAAGAAGCCTGCTGTACAGTTTGTTTGTCAATATGTGTAAAATGAAATTTGATGGTTGCCTTTTAAAGCCATTCCTCTTTTTCTTTGTGTATAGCAGAAAGATTTTCTCTTTGAGTACTGTGTGAGTAGGGAGGAGGGAGGCTGTGCTTTAAAATCATTGACAGCTAATAAAACAGTGGAGAAAATGTGGATCAAAATTTGAAAGATAAAGAGAAGCAAGATAATCTACACAAAACTTAAGTTATCAGCTTATCACCAGGGTCAGCTAACAATTCTGATATCAACCAACTTATACTGTAAAGCTAGAATTAGCAAATGCGGAAAGCCCTACACCCCCATATCCCCTTGTTACGACTCTTCATATCCCCTGCTCACATGTGGAGAGAGAAATTATAGACAGTAGGTAATTGGATAATCATGGCTACATCCTTAATAATTTTCTTTATAGGAATGAGCTGCAGCCTAGATTTGCTTTTTACTCTAAATGGTAAAAATATAGCTTGCCAATTCCTGACTTTAGGAGATTCAAGAGGATTTCAGAGACTACCACCAGCTAAAAGTGTAAAGCTATCTTTAAACAGGTTGGATTTCATGGTGCAGTCTTAGGAAAAGAATGAATACAAAATGGTCTGACCCTCTCAGAATCTGGAAACAAATTTGAGAGTTTTTTTTGTTTTGTTTTCCTTTGTTTTGTGTTTCCTTTGTTATTATTATTATTATTGCAAAGGAAAATTTACAGAAAGAAGGTGGCATAGAGAGAAAGATCTTCCATCTAGTGATTCACTCACCTAAAGCCAAACGGCTGGAGCTGAGTCGATCTGAAGCCAGGAGCCAGGAGCTTTCTCAAAATCTCCCAAGTCCTTGGGTCATTCTCTACTGCTGTCCCAGACCACAAGCAGGGAACTAGATGGGAAGTGGAGCAGCCAGAACATGAGCAAATAATGTCACAAACTACATTGCTTTGTTTTCATTGATGTTGCTTGCATTTAATAACTCAGACTTCCACATGATCTAAATAATATAAATTTTGTTTTAAAAAAGGTATAAGTATCCAACATTTTAAATTATACTTGTGGTTTAATATATGATATTTGAAAACCAATGAAAACTAATTTGACTCATTGGAGACAAATTTACAGGATCAAAAATGGAAAATAGATCTACTCAACAGTTATTTCAAGTGTAAAATAAGTAATCTAGTATGTTCAAGGAAAAAAGCCAAATTTGATAACTTTAGTAAATAGCCAAAGATTTTAAGATAAATGGGAAGCTTTATGATTAGAAGCAATTTTTATAAAAGAAGAATATAGTACCCATTTTTAACAAAAACCAATATCTCAGCATCTATAAAAAAGAATATATATTTAAGGAAAGTATACAACAGTAGAGATTATAGTGATTAAGAATATGGAAAACATGGTTAGAGGATAATGCGAGGATACATAACCTCTTTATAATTGGAGTACCCAAAGCAATAATGAGGGAGAATAAAATGGAATGGAATGGAATAGAATAGAATAGAATAGAATAGAATAAATTAGACTAGACAAGACTAGAATAGACTAGAGTAGAATAGAATAGAATAGAATAGAATAGAATAGAATAGAATAGAATAGAATAGAATAAGCAAATAAAATTTACAAAATAAGTTCTGAGAACCTAGCAGCACTGAGGAAAGATACAGCTGTAGAGAAGGTCACCAGATTTGAAGCACAGGTGTGTTCATGAACCCATCCTCTGCCGTTTTTCCAGGCCTTCAGTAGTGAACTGGAGCAAGAGTGAACTCACTTTGCAAAAATTCAGTGCAACATTTTGCAACACATTTTCCAAGGCTAGAATAATTGCATCAACAAAATTTTGCAAACACATTATATAAAGAAAAACAAAATATCAACATTTCTCATGAACATAGGTAAAGAATCCTAAAATAACATTAACTCAATAAATCCAGTACTATATGCAAAAAAGTAATCTGCCTTACAAAGATTTTTCATTTATCTTACAAATATAAGTTTAAAAATATGAAAATCTATCTATACTTTGTACTAAATCAAAATTACACCTAAGAGTAGCTGATGCTTTGGTAAAGTTGGCCAAGCTGCCAGCTGTAATGCAGTTATCTCTCATCAACGTACCAGTTCTAGCCTTGGCTACTCTATTTTCCATCCAGCTTTAGAAGGGCAATGAGAGATGGCCCAAAATCTTGGAATACTGCCACCCACGTGGGAAACTCTGAAGGATTACCTGTTTCCTGGGCTTGATCTGGTTCATATCTGTTTTATACAGCCATTTTGGGGAACGAAACAGTGGGTAGAAGATCTTTCTCTGTCGCATACCTTCTCCCACCTTCCTTCTCCCTCAGTCTCCTTCAAATAAACAGATAAAAATAATCTTAAAATAATATAGAAGAAACCTCAAACTCAATTCGGTAGATACAGAAAAAGAAGTTGGAAACAGTTACTATGGGTGATTTTTTGAAGAAAATATGATGCATATTATTTCTAACAGCTTGACACTGAGAATGCAAAAAAAAATTTTTATATGAAAACATCTGTACTCAATATGACAACATATACACAGTGGGTGGTGATCATTTCTTAGTTTTCTTAATGAGGATATGTTTATGTAATATAATAATTATAAATTATGGTAAAATCTAATGTTTACTGATTGCATATTGTCAGTGCTTCGTGGAATGTTTACATATGTCATCTAGTTTATTCATGTTACGTCGCATTGCCAATAACAGTTTCTTTAGTTAACAGTGCTAGATAAAGTTTATTTGTACCACTAAGGTAATAAAATTTCAGTTTACCTTCATATTTTTCCCTCTAAGAATATTTCAACACTTAACAAACTAAGAAAATAATATTGATATTAGTTAAAAGGACAAGAA
Source organism: Ochotona curzoniae (assembly GCF_017591425.1). Classification (NCBI taxonomy): domain Eukaryota; kingdom Metazoa; phylum Chordata; class Mammalia; order Lagomorpha; family Ochotonidae; genus Ochotona; species Ochotona curzoniae. Next base: position 17,103,449 of record NW_024466502.1, read on the forward strand.
AAAGAAAAACCAGCAATGTATCGCACTTTTAATTCAATGAAAGCAAAATGGAGTGTTTGCATACCACACTTTGTCAATGCAGCAGTGTTTACTAGCAAAGTTTTTAGTGTATATTTGGTCAAATGTTTTAGGTTTCCCAAATTCTCTGATGAATAGTAGACATTCCCAAACACACACACACACACACACACACACACACACACACACAAAGCTATTTTCTTTGCTGAACCCATTTAGTTCTGAAAGAGTTGGTTGCATGAAGCTTACAGAAAGGTTTGCTATAGCTGTTATATGAAAGTTTGTACTCCAATTTTCAAAGAACTGATTCATATAAACACTACCTCATTGTGTAAAATATATTATGAGAATAGAGATTCAGGTGTAGAAGGTTTAAAATATGGTCATTTCCCCTGCCTTTTCCTCAGCAGATGTGTTTGTGGGCAGTAAGTTTATGCTGCACTAGTTTATGCTGCGCTAGTTTATGCGGCACTATGTTGCATTCCTTCCCATTTCATGGATGGCTCAGTCCGCTTTAAGTGATGGCTTTCTATTTCAAAATAGGTATGATTTTCCAGGATTTATTTTGTTCCCGTGCAACATTTCAAAAGGAAACAGGTATTTCTATCTATGCTGTTGTTTTCTGCATCCATTTTTATTACTTTATTAAAATTTCATAAAGGGAATGTTCTGTTCTTTAAAAGATTTTCAACATTGCATACCTTTATTTTTAGTACAAAAAACTTCTGATACTACCACAAACCATAATTAATCAACCAATTACTTCTGAAGCCAATTCACTGTAGTGCATTACAATAATTCACCATTTGGATGTATCAATCAATATTGATTTTGGAAAATGCTGACAACAGAAGCACAAACAATCCCCAAGTTTCTGGTTTTTTTGTTTGTTTGTTGTTGTTTGTTTTCTTATTTTCTTCCTTAAGTACTCTTTTCTTTGATGATTTGTTCACATTTTGCTTGTCCCATATCCATCACAATGTTGTTTTCATTCCTGCTATTCAGCAGGTAGTGGCAACAGAAAGAAATGAAGCTTGGAGTTTGTAATTTGAAACTTTACTGCATGTTCCATTAGCCACAATCCACTGAGCATATTAGACACTTTGGTGGACTACTTACATAAATAAACAAGTTTCTTTGTTTTTTTCTTGTACTATCTCTACGTTTTCAACATTTGTGACACACTTGAGTAGCTAACTTTCTTAACAGTATATATTTCAGTTTTTTAGATTGGTCTGGTTTCTACAAAGGATTGATTTCTATAGGTAATTTTGCAGAAAAAATACTTGAAATTTAGCATACATGGGGGGAAATAACTTCAGGATTGTTTTGTGTGGATAACAGTAGAATGTATAGACTACAGTGAAATGAAGTTGCATTGGTCAAGCCAGGCTTTATAGGAAGTCAAGGAATTAAGATTTTGATTGAGTTTCAACTTTATTTCTATAGGCTTTCCTCTAGTCTATTTTAGCAGCCATACTCAATGAATTCGGTTTCTCAGTACACCAACCCAAAAAATTTGTTCTGTAATTTTTGTTTGAAACTTCCAAATGGTAACTTGCTAGTCCACCGAGCCAGTGTCTTAGGAGAGAGGTGGGTAGATGCTGTGTGCTCTAAATAGGAATCTTCAGTTATTGTTTAATGTTTCTGCGTTCCTTTTCCTATGGTGTCCAGGTTTGCTGGTTAAAGCTGCAGTTGCTATATACTATTTGGGCTTTTAAACTCTTGTTTTCTGGACAGTAGTTACTTGGAATATATGTTCACCCAACTCATGGGTAACATTTGTGGGCTAAGTAAGTGTCTACATTTATTGAAGTATGAATCTCCATTATCTTGCTTCCTGGCTGGAAAAATCGCTTAGAGGTTCTGGCATGATAGGCCACTGACTAAATCCTTGCCTTATAACTGTCAGGATCCCAAACGGGCACCTGTTCATATCATGGCTGTTCCACTACTCATCCCGCTCTCTGCCTGAGGCCTGGAATAGCGGAAAAGGATGGCTGGAAGTCTTGGGACCCAGCACCCATGTGGTAGACCTGGATAAAACTCTTGGATTCTGGCTTCAGATTGGCTCAGCTCTGAATGTTTCAGCCACTTGGGGAGTGAACCAGCATGCACAAAATCTTTGTATTTCTTTTTTCTCTGTAAACCTGCCTTTCTAATAATAATAATAATATTTTAAAAAGAGAGTCACTTGGCTAGAGCCTATATTCGTAAGCTTCACTTTTAATGTTGACACTGAAGTGGACTTGTTCTAAAATTGGTCATTGCTTGGTTCCTCCTTCCTTATTGAACTATTGCACTTCTATCAGTCTCCTAGGGATAATTTCTGTCATAAATCACTTGTGCATGATTCCTGAGAAACTTGACTTAAAACAGACTGTAAAAGATATAGTTATAGCCTTATACATTTCAGCACATTAAATGGTTTTCCCAAAGTCAAGTATCAGTCAATGGTGAGTCAGTGGATTATGAGGCCTTGTCTCCTGATCTTAAATAGAACATCTTTTCAAGCATTCAAGCTATCAGACATATAGACATATGAAGACTATATCATCATATGATCACATCTGGACATATACTTTTATAACTTCAAATCTTTTTCGCATTAAAGCTTTAATCTGAAATGGAAAATGCAAGCTGTAAGAACACGATTTAAAGGAATAAGTGCCATTACTGAAAACATGAAGAAAAAATACAATAAAATTTAAGAAAGATTAAGAGTAAGGGGTTGCAATAAAAAGGGATATAATGATAAGCCCTTTTGACATGAATCTGAATGAATATTTGTTGGAAAGGAGGCTTTGGGTATTACCTGGGAAGCTTCAATGCCTTAGGTTGTCTCAGAGTGGCAACGCGTCTAGGATGCCTGAAGAAACAGTGCAGAAGAAAAGGACGCCAGAAATAGATCATCTGAGACCATGTAGGATTTCTTGATCTACCAATCTTTATTACAAATGTGTATAACAAAATTCTGCTATGTTATCTTAAGCTTGAAGGCTGATAAATATCGAAAGTTGCAAAGCAGTTTAATACTTATATGGAAGAGCAGAAATGCCTAGTTTTCAGAAATATATGTAACATTTTTTTAAACATTAAACTTCTGAAATTGCTCTCTGTGATGGAGTCTACATGAATTCAACATAAAGGACAAGTAGCCATGATTTAAAATCCATGGTTCCTAAGAAGTCACACCCAACTATAGGGATAGCATTGCTTGCACAGATATCCACAAAAAATCAGTAGTCAAAAAAAAAAAAAAAGATTTGCTACAATTAATCTACTACTTTTGTATTTGGCTCATTTATGGTGAATTTGATTATCTAAACGCCTACTATTCACTTGGGTTAAGGAGATAATCTTCCAATGAGTTTCTCCTTCTCAAAACCACCATGGTAATGGTGAAACCTTTACATGTTAAACTAAGTGTCTTTAATTTCTTAGAGTCCTCACCTAAAGAGGTTAATTCCTTTACACTGGATCAAGGTTTCTCTGTCTTTCACGACAAGCACTGCTTTGCAATATGTTTATGTTGCAGAGGACAAGAGGGATTTCTAGTAGATACTAGAAATCAGAGATGGATGTAAGCTATAGCAGACAAATACGGTGTGTGGCTTAACAAGGTTGTATTTGACCATTGTGTTGAACAGATACGACAGAGGCTAGAATAGGAGTAAGATAATTAATGTAGTAAACAAAGTGTAGTGGTTGTTATTGGGAATGATCTGATACCGCTCTCTCACCAAGAATGTCAGATACTATTGACACATATGAATATTCTTTCTGGGAATCAGTCATAAGTAACAGGAACTACTCAATGCAATATAGTTTACTCTTTATAGAGAAAACCAACATCCACTGATAAATTGAAAGATAAGTGAATGAAGGACTTCTGAAAGGCTACTCCAAGTCAATAGACCACTGTGAAATGAACTGAGGCACTGAGTTATACAAGGCTTGGATCAAAGGACACTACAAGAAAGAAACTTTACAACAAATAGCATGATGATGGTTTTAAAATTCTTGTTAATGTTTTTCATGGTCTCACGTCTGATGATGTAACTTTCACAAATTTGTTGAAATGTCAAAAGAAAGCTGTAGACTAAAATCCTCGATAAGCATAAGTGAAAATTCTCAACAAAATGCTGGAATATCAAATCCAATAGCACTTCCTGGAATTCATCACAGGATGCAAAGTCAGTTCAACATTTGTAAGTCAGTAACTGTGACAAACCATATCAACAGAATAAAGTACAAAAATCAGGCGATCATTTCAATTGTTTCAGAAAATGTATTGGAAAAATTTAATATCTGCTCATAATAAAAACTATAACCAAGGGCCCCGCGGAGTGGCCTAGTGGCTAAAGTCCTCGCCTTGAACGCACCAGGATCCCATATGGGCGCCGGTTTTAATCCCAGCAGCTCTACTTCCCATCCAGCTCCCTGCTTGTGGCCCGAAAAGAAGTTGAGGACGGCCCAGAGCACTGGGATCCTGCACCCTCGTGGGAGACTTTGAAGAGGTTCCTGGTTCCCAGCTTCAGATCGGTGCAGCAATGGCTGTTGTGGTCACTTGAGGAGTGAATCTTCGGATGGAAGATCTTCCTTTCTTCTCTCCTCCTCTCTGTATATCCGGCTTTGTAATAAAAATAAATAAATCTTAAAAAAAAACTATGACCAAATTACAAGAAAAAAGGAACACACCCCAACATAATAAAGGTCACATAGTCAAGCCAATGGTTTATATCATATCGAGTGGCAAAAAGCTAAAGGCTTTTGATCTAAGATTTGCCAATGCCTATATTACCGCTTAGCATTCTGTTAAAATTTGTTTTTCTGGGGGTGTGGCTGTAAAAATTTATTTTTTTATTTGAAAATCTGTAAGTTTTAATTTCAGTAATTATTCTGTAGCTGTGGGTGCCCCATCAAACACTTTATATTGCATTTCAATATTTATATTTATTTTTAAAATGTATTGTTTTATTTCAAATGGATAATGGTTTATCATACCAGACACATTTTAAATAATTAGATGCAAAGTTCATGTTTTAAGAATGCTCTTTTTATTTCTTTGATCAGCTTATCCTCTTTCATTAGAATGTTTTCTGTTCCTCAGCCATGCATTTGCTATTTGAGGACAAGATTTCTTGAAGATATTCACAACCCACTTTAGCAATCTTTCCTGGAAACGGGTTAAAGTCTAGTGTTAGGGCTGGAATCTTAAGGAACTCACAGAGGCATTGTGCAGCACTCATATTTACAGTGGCCAACAAAACTGTTAGTCAGTTTCTTTCAAAGTTAATTATTGACAAAAATGTATACAAAAATGTTGTTTTCTGACCACCAGGAACTGTTATGAGAGAAACTAAGAAAAAACTGCTCAAAGGCACCTCAACTGAGATCCACAGGGACCAGTTTCACATAGTCCTTAACCCAGCATGCATTTTCCAGGATTTGGGTTCTTCCCTCTTCTATTTGATAATCCAAGCCATTGTAGAAATTTTACCTTTCAGCATTAAAGTATGAAAGCATAAAAGAAATAGGTCACATCAACTTCTTATTGCCATTCACCTCCACATTACCAGTTTATGTCTATTTGTACATATTTAAATTTATCCTGCAACAGATGCATTTTTCTGTGGGAGTGGGTTTATAAGGAGCTACTATAACATTAGTTTTTCAAAACAGGAATCAGAAGCATTTAATTCTTACTCAATTCTTTAAACTCAAGTAGTCCTTAAAAACTTATAATTAATTCTTTAATAATAAAATTCCAACTTTCTAGTGAAATTTTTATATACAAATGCCTTTGCATGAATTACTAGAAATATCTCAAATTTGCTTTTAAAATAGGCATCAGAATTAACTATTCTAATCAGTGAAAATCTAATAATAATAACAAGTATTCTGTTTATTCGGCTGCCAAAATTGTTATCTTGAGTACTTTTTATATGCTGAACATATAAAAAGTGAGAAATTTTTATAGATCATAAACTAAACATAGGAGGCGCTCCTTAATCTTGAATATGTATAATTTAATTAAGTAGAACTGAAGTAATGATTGCAAGAAACAGAGTACTCCATCATTTGTGACACTGTGATTGGTAATAACCCTCCTAATCAGTTCAGGGTACTGTATCGCAAACCTCACACACTAGACAGCTGGCGCACAAACACCTGTTTCTCACAGCTCTGCATCCTGTGAAGACCATAGTCATGGTGCTGGGAGCTCCAGTGGGCAGCAGGGCCCTCATCCTAATAAATTCAGAGGATATTTTCTCCTTTCATCTGGCCAAGAGCAGGCAAGGAATCTCATGTCTTTTCTTTTAATCCGCTAATCTCATCATAAGGGTGCCAGCTTCAAGAACCAATCACTTCCCCAATTTCCCCTCTCTTATTCATAACATTCTGAACTGAAACTCCGCCACAGAAATTTTGGAATGACAAACATATTAAATCTAAGTCACTTCTTGCATAATATTGCAATTCATCTAAGCACATTCTATTTTCTGTAATATTGGCTTCTATATGCAAATTTACGTAATATTAGATTCTACATGCAAGTAATATATCTTACTTTTATGTACAGTATAAATTCCTAGAATGAGTTGTTCAGTAAATATTCAATGAATTAATGAACTTTTGATGTTTCACCTAATGAAAATTTGGGCTGCAGTAGTGAAAAAATTCATGAAACAGCATTTTAGGTTTGTTACTGAAAAGGTCATAAAGATTTGCTCAACCAATGGAGTTGACAATATTTATATTGGTTGATATAGCATAGTAATTGCTCGTAAATATCTGACATGATGGATATAAGGTAAAAGATTTGGGGAAAAAAAAAAAGTACCATGCTTATGTTCTCAGAAATAAAGTTTATGGGACCGGCGTGATAGTGCAGTGGTTAAGGTCCTCGCCTTGCATGCCCAGGATCCCATATGGGCGCCAGTTCTAATCTCGGCAGCCCATTTCCCATCCAGCTCCCTGCCTGTGGCCTGGGAAAGCAGTTGAGGACAGCCCAAAGCTTTGGGACCCTGCACCCACAGGGGAGACCCGGAAGAGGCTCCTGGCTTCATTTTCAATAAAAATAAAATAAATCTTTAAAAAAGAAATAAAGTTTAATTAAAAAGTTTACATCATGCTCTAAAGACTTTAGATGTCTAATGTCATGTCACACTCATTTCTTAAATGCTGTAGAAGATCATTTCCAAAAACATTCACCAAAACTCAACCTTCACAAGTCAAAAGCTCATTTAAATTATGTTTCATATGAAGAAATTTGGGCCTAGGAAAAGAGAGAAAGGAAAAGAAAAATATAAAAAGAGATGAACACAAAATGAATAAATCTGAACTGTGTGTATCTGATGACCAAGTTACGAATGAGACAGAATATGACTCCTTAGATCAGACAAAGATAGCTTGTGTGAAAATGATTCAATGATTGTCTTGTTTTCCTATTGAACAGTCAGTTGGAATACTACCTATACTACCAAATAAGAATTCACTTTTGTTACCACAAACCTGACAAGTATGATTAATATGACAGTTAAACAACATTAATGGAATAACAACATTTAGAAGAACAAAACTACTTAGCATGCGCGTAGAGTCTGAGCTAAGAAAAGTACATAGCTTGTCACACAGGACTTTGGGAAAAGGCTCACTACTCCAGTCTTACAGATTAAGGGAAATATTTATAGATTTGATGTGTGTTACTCAAGGCTGTGTGTATTCAAGGCCTGTTTTAACACACATATTTTACCATCAAAATTCTAAAAATTAATTTCTTTTAACGCTATTAAAAGAATGCTATGGGTATGAATTTCTCTGAAGAGATAGTCAAATGGACTTTGAAGTTTCAGTTAGGAGATTAATGAGTCACTTGAAACTAAAATATTTTGAACTTAATCTGGTCGTTTTTGCTGACTCAGAGTGCTTTCCGGAGCTTTGTTATCAACACAAGTTATTATGACAAGGGTGATTCAATATCCTGGATGACAAGAATATTCAATAGGATCAACTAACATGGAAGTCAGTTCATGAATATCTACTTTTATTAGATTATATGGCTACATCCCATCTCCAAATAGCCTTATAAGTGAAGCAATTATCAATTTTACCCAAGTTTTATAGAGAAGAAAACCAATTAGAAATCCTACCAAATTGATATGAATATCCTAAGGAGCCAAAAGTAAAGCCCCCAAAAGAAGTGAAACTGATTCTGTTGATGTTCATTGATTATCAAAACATGATGACCAGAATCAATTGTCTTCAACAGTGATAAGGTAATCCTAATTTTCATTCATATTTTTAGAAAAGGTTAGTTTCTTTTATGTGTAACTATAATCTAACTTATAATAAATCTATTCAAAACATAACTTAATACAATATTCAGGTTCACCAAAAAATTTAACTCAGAATGCTGTTAGAACTCCTTTTGACAACTTACTGTGATAAAACTACCAGTGTAATATTAGCACATATGAAACATTTGAATTTGCGTAAGTTTTGAAATGATAATCTTAAAACTGGTATTTTATTTGTATTTATTTTGTATTTATTTGTGTTTTATTTTGTAATTATTTTAGTTCAAATTGCTGACATTTTTTAAAATGACTTATTATTTTTCTCCATTATCTTGATTTCTCTTTACCTTAGATTTCTATATTCTTGCTGGTCATATATAAAATATTCATATTTCCATTACTAAAGCAAATGCATTGATAGTCTTTGGGAAATCTCATAGTATACCCCCATCACCATGGTTAAATGGTAAATGTATACTGCTGTAATTTTTCCCAAAGCTGTTTAAAATACCAGGTAGTGTTTTATTGAATAGAACCTATTAGTAGTAGTAATCTTGTGCTTAAAAAAAAAATCCCTTTTCCAAACAGGAAAGTTAAAATAACAGTAAGTGCTAAAACATTTTGAACAATTAACATTAAACAAACACATTTATAGCTGAGTTACCCATTAGAAAAAGGGTTAAACTTGAAACACAAATGATGAGGGAGCTAGAAATAGACTGACACTTTTAAGTCTCTGTTTGGGTTGTGATTCTACCATTTTGCTTAGGGAATGGCTTTACTTCTGATTAATTAGGTCAGCATTACTTCTATGGTAGTTTATGTTCAGCAGAGTAAAAAGCTAATATAAGCTTTCTGCAAGTTGGTATATACGCATTGAGTTGATAGTTTGAGAAATAAAGAAATGACCATGAAGTGAGACAAGTGACACGTTTGTAGACCCCTTTTACCATGTTTTCTCCATGTGATAACTTTAACATAGACTCTAGTGGCATTTGACACTCTTAATATCAATGTCAGTAAATTTTCTACCCAACCTTGAAAGAAAATCCATGAATTATCCTTCCTCTGGCGCATAATTACTTTGATAAGTCATCATAAGTACAGTGGAGAGACTTAGTAATAGGTATAATAAAACTCATGTTGGCATTTCAAAGTTCTTTCCCAAGAAGATCTAATTTCCCTTTTAGCTGATATTTTGTGTAGTAAAGGGACTCACAGAATGTATTATGCTTTAGTACTATGTTTTCCAACATTGTCCTTCACCCAAAGAGCTTTCCATTTACCATCTATGATTCAAGATTTTTTTTTATTGACTGCCTACCTGACATCTAGGGATATCATAGTCACATAGCCACTTTTACAGACCCTTGCAGGTAAGCTTTGTGGGTTGCTACTTCTGGGTTACTTGACACATTAGAAGAGTTCAGTGCAATTTGTCAAAGACAAGGTAACATTGGTAAATGTTTCATGGCTTTGTCTGCCATAATCCTTCTTGTACTGTGATGGACAAAGCACTTCCTGTTTTTGCAGCAGTTCTATTGTTCTCTTCACTAACAGAGTCACATTCAGTGGTCTTCTAGGGATACATAGCGAGCAAAGGAATGTCCTGACCCAAATTGTCAATGAATTCTTCCATAATCATATTTCAGCTTTCTGAGCCTTCCTCAAACTGTGTGAAAGCTGTTACAGTATATCCATTCATTTAATATAACCACTATAGCTTCAAAACCAAAGTTTCATTTGTGACATAATTACTAGGAAATTAAATCCTGAGTCATGATAGAATCTATCCATGTGAGTGCACCCTCAGCTCTGCTGCCTTGTGTTTGCATACCTTTTTAAACAGCAGGTTTCAGAAGCATGAATTTCCATGCTTTCCATGCAAAGTGTGCATGTGAGGTTCTGAAATACATCTGGTGAATAATACATCCACATTTTGGCAAATGATGATTCTCAATCTTTGTTATTGGTTTAACTTCAGTAAGAGCAGATGACAGGCAATACTTGAAGATGAAAATTGTCTACTTATTGGACATCCATCTCAGCTACAATCCTTCCAAGAGCTCCAGACATTGCTAGGTTACTTTCCTGAAGAATGGGGGCAGCTATGAGCTCACACTAATATGCAGATTCAATATCTTTATGCAAATGTAACAAAAAGTCTCCATAGTTTTTCACAGATTTCCACTATTTTGTCATCGTATTTTTGCCAATCTTATGGTCCAACATTCTTATGCAAACATTAGGTATAATGCAATGTTTACTCTACAAACTCCCTGCTACTTTTTAATACCTGCTTTTAAAGATAGTATAGATATTAGTGATAAAGTTGATGGAGTTAAAGTGAAATGCATTTGCTATGTTCTTTTATTTTGTAAATATGGGTAACCCATCATTTATGGATATTTTGAACTAATCAATCCTAAACAAATGGGTTGTAAGGAAAATTTACTGGCAACAATTATCACCCATATATTTTCTTCCTTGTTGAATTCTGGTTAAATGAATAATTCAGAAAAAATAAAACTTAACTCAAGCAGCACATTTCATAGGTAATTTTTGAAATTGTCTGTGACCTACTATCATATTATAATGCCAGCATTTAGCATAGAACAATGCATTTCTAAAATGATACCTGTTTTCATAATATGCCCTTAGCAAAATCAATTTTAGGATTGTTAATTGATTCCGGAGTTACAGAAAATGAAACCCTGTATTTTTTTTCCACAATTACCAAAGAAAAAGCATTTGTTACATGCCAGTTGGATTCTCTCTATGGTAAACATTCTTCAAGTATGAAGATTAGCCTATCAGTGCCTTCATCACATCATTAGTCTTATCCCTGCCCTGGAAAGATCTCATTCTATTGGGATTTGACTAATGAAGTTTCAGTGCTGAGACAATAATGGCTTCCTCAGAGCAGGCACTGCCAATTCAACCATATTGTGCTGAATTTTAGAGATCCAAGCCAAATCATGTGTGTCTACTTCAGACACAAGCTGTTCATTAAAAAAGAAAAAGGGGGAAAAAAAAGTTAAGCAGAAAAAAAAAATGTAAATTGCAGCCATGAAGTCCTGGCACTTCACAGATTTGATTTCTTTTCCCTTGATATCCAAACAATGCAACAAGTTTTTTCGAAGATGAACAAGATTAGTAAAACATCAACAACGTGACTGCCGCTCTACTTGTAGAAAACGTAGCATTTTAAAACGTATTGTGATTTACAACCCTGCTTGTACATTCAATCTCCTATTTTTATTCCAAAGTAACACAGAGATTCTACACAGGCTGATGTAAGGCACCGTGCCAGGTTCTGAGAATATCCCAATTTCTCATTCTGTTTACAGCGCCTTGATATTTTAGAGATTTATTTCCACATCTAATATGACAAGTCAAGAATCAAAACTCTGTACTATGGTATGTAAACTGAGTGGGCAATCTCAGCGACTTCTTTTACTCTCAACTCTAAACCTGCTCTTTTAGAACCCTCTTCTGAACTAGGCCACAAATTCTAGGTGTACAAATCAAGCACATTCAAGACAAATGATTTCAGACACACACACACAACCAACCCTGGCCACCACTGAAAAGAAACAAACACTAGCATTCCAGCAGTTCAAGACTTGATCCTTTGGATTGCTGTGATCCCCTTAAACTCTCTGACTCAGACTTCTTAAGAGTGCTAACCCAATTTACTCTTCATTCTAGCCAATGCCCTACAGTAGGTTCCTGACTAGGGTTTCTTAGAGCACATACTAAAATAACTCACCTTTGTGAATTCTTCCAGTATCCCTTTGAGAGATAGTTATTTCAACTAAAACATAGGGGCCTCTTTCTCAAGACCTGAAACTAATTCTTAAATATGATCAGCAGGAAGGGTAGGGTTGTTGTGTCCCAGTCTCTTTAAAGATAGGATTGTAACTTTTTATAAATGCCCAATAACAGAGCTAGTCTCATCTGCATTCATCCTGACCAATGCTTTGTAAATTTTTCACTTTTCTGACCCTGCTAATCACCTGCTCAGCTTTCTCTCTACTCATACACTTTTCCTTGAATATGTCAATAACTGCCAGAACTGAAGTTTAGTGCAGTTCCTTCTGGGACCTCTTCCTTCTGCAATAGTGGTCTCCTATCACTAATTAAAAATCTGTACTCAACACAGTGCCTATTATAGCATGGTTTTCTTTTGAGTGTTGTTCAATCACGCTCTCTTCTTTAATTACTGGCTTTTGTATCTGTTACATTCATTATGAAATATATTTTAATTATTTGATAAGCGCTTATTGACAAGTAATGAGATTAGAGATCATACTTATCAGAGCCTTCCTTGCTTCGGACAGGTACAGTTACCAACAGGCAGGATGGTCTAAATCCACAGCTGTTGCATTACAAACAAAGCCTATAAATGGAAAAATTATTAATTAGAAAAGCAAGAAATATTCTACAACCAAGTATAGATATACAGAGTATTGTTAAAATTGTTATGATTGTATTAGCATACACCTTTATATTTGCTTATTTGGGATTAACTGAAAAGCATGGATTGTATATTATTTTCCTCATTATTTATGTAACATTTTTATTGTTTTCCTATATTATACAAATTATAAGCCATTCTATTTTCTCTATTATGTCTTCAATTTTTAGGAATGAAATTTACATTGAGCAAACATATTACATGCATTCAAAATATCAAAAGTTTTAATTATTACAACATAAATGAATTATTTTCATAGAAACTAAATTGACTTCTTTTTAACCCTTATTTTTTCACTTGTTAATTTTATTCTTACAGTTATATATGAATAATTACTTTTTAAGACAATGTATTTATTTATTTATTTATGAATTTTAGGGTACAATCCCATAAAATCTGGAATTTCCCATCCCCAGCAAGTTCCCACTCCCGGACCGATTTTCCCCATATTATTAGGATAGCCTACTCCTTCATAAGCAGTCACAATCCATCAATCTGTTATTTAAGTGTGCCCCAACATGGCTGGTACAGACAATGTAAGACAGTCCAGCATCCCATTTTCTAGATATGTCCAACAGTTTTACTGGGAGTCCATCTTTGATTTGGAAGTGGACATGCATACTGCATTGTATCTTCACATCTGAATATGACAGTCATATGTTTATGCCATCAATATACATTCTGTTAAATGAGAAGCCATGAAACAAAGTCAACAACAGCTATGACATTAAAACAGAAAAATGTACAGCACTGTGGAGTCAAAAAATGTGCCATTGAATAACCAACACACGGGTGAAAAAAGAAAATGCAGAAGCCTCTTGGGTAAAATAATGCCAACGTGTGATGCATGAGCCAGCTTTGAATTCCACAAGAGAGAAGAAACTATTTAGAAGAAATGAAAATGAAAAGAAAAACATCAAACTACATGGGGTGTAGTAAAAACAGTGCAGAAAGGGTTACTGATGTTATAATTTTCACGATGGTTGCCTTGTATCAGAAAGAACATATGATAGTTGTCCTTTTGGGATTGATTTATTTCATTGAGTATATGGTCTCTAGTTGGGACCATCTAGTAGCAAATGGTATAATTTCATTCTTTTTGGTGTCTGAGTAATATTCCATGGAGTAGATTTACCATAGTTTCTGTAACCACTCCACTTTGGAAAGGTTTCTGGATTGTTTTCATTTCTCTGCCATTGTAGATTGTTGCAGCTGGAAGTATAGAATTACAGATCCCTTTTCATATGCAGTTTTGATTTTTTTTTGATATATTCCTAGAAGGGGGATACCAGGGTCATATGAAAGGCTTATTTGCACTCTCCATACTGATTTCCACAGTGGTTATGGTAACCTACACTCCCACCAGCAATGAATGAGGGTACCGTTCTCCCCACATCACGCCAGCAGGTATTGTTAGTAGAGTTCTAAATGTAGGCCAGCCTCACTGGAGTTCGGTGGAACCTCAGCTTGGTTTTTATTTGTCTCTTCCTGACAGCTAGGCAGCCTGAACATCTTTTCATATGTCTATTAGCCATTTGAATCCGTTCTTATTAAAAATGTCTGTTCATTTCCTTTGCCCATTTCTTCAGAGTTGTTTTCATTTGTTTGTTTGATTTTGTTTTGTTTTTTTTTTTTACTGTTCCTGGGTTTCTGAAACTCCAACTCTTGATTATTATTATTATTGCTGTTATTATTTCTTTGAAAGAGTGACAGAGAGAAAGGGTCATCTTGCGTTCACTAGTTCACTCCCTAAATAGCCATAATTGAGCTAGTATGAAGCCAAGACCCAGAAACAGAATCCAGGTCTACCCTGCAGATGACAAGTGGTAACTTCTGGATCATCGTCCACTGCCTTCCCAGGTGACTGGATGCAGATGAAACCAGGACTCCAACTCTCACTCAAATTTTGAATTTTGGTGTTAGAAGCAGTACACTGCATCACAACTTTGGCTCCCAATCTAAGCCTTTAAACTTTCACAATCAAAGTAAATGACAATTTGCTTATAGCTTAATGTTTTTCTTAGGCAGGTATTTTAAATATGTCAGAGAAAGAAACTTGAGGTTTGTAAAAAAAAAAAAAAAACATACAACAAATAATCATATTGATAACAACATCACGCTTTTTCCCAAAGAGTAGTCTTATCTGTTGATAAGCAATTGTTTCCTTCTCTTTGTAAGTCTAGCTTTCAAACAATAACAACAACAAAAGTAAATCTTAAAAAAAAATTTCTATCATTGTACTTCGAAAGAGAAGCCTGAAACTCTGTAATGTTAAAATAAACAGTATCTGTTAAAATAAATCTGTACTTAATTCTCCATTTTGGGGAATAATGTATTCAGCACTTAACACTTTTTATATCTTTGTGGGTATTTTTTTTAATTTTTAGTAATTACATCTATATTCTTCTAATTCTACATTTATAAACAAAATAGTGTTTTTACAGAATAAATACAATAATATTCCTCACTTGCTTAAATATTTCAATAATTTACTGTTACAGCTGAAGTAGATTACAATTCTCATAATTGAGTTATTTCTAAATACCCAGCTTTATTATCACCTTTCTCAGTTGAACAGGATCCAGAATTGTTGATTTATTTCTTACATGTTTCTTGGACATTTTCAACTTTATTCCAACAACTTTGTTGACCAAATTATATCATCCACAGAGGCAAGTGCAAAAAACTAAACCAAAGCAAACAACAAGCAAACTGCTGCCAGTAACCTGGACACAAAACAGTACTTTTTTGTGCCAACCTTTAGTATTAGACTTGTCATCCAATGCCAACTGACTTGTGTATTGGCCTTTATTCTTTTCATCCGCATGTCTGAATGATAGGCTTCCAGATGGCAAGATACACTATTTCTTACATTTCGTGTTAAAGATAGTGTTACTTTGGTTTTCCTTACTGCCTTGATTTCTCAATTCCCATTTTATTTTAAATTTAGGTATTATTTTTTGAATATATGCAAGCTTTTTAATATACATAAGATGGACAAATGTCACATTTATCACAATACGTATTTAGGATCTTAGTGATATTTCCCACCATACCCTCCATCCTGCCCAGATTTCCCTCCTGCTCTCCTCTTTCGTCATTCTCCCCCTAGTTTTTTTTTTTTTTAATTTTATTGTTGTTTACATTGTATTATGTGGTGCAGTTTTATAGGCGTTGGGGATTCCCCCCACCCCTCCCATACCCCTCCCCCCATGGTGGATTCCTCCACCTTGTTGCATAACCATAGTTCAAGTTCAGTTGAGATTCATTGCTTGCAAACACATGCCTAGCACAAAGTTCAGCGTCTTATTGTCCAGATAAGTTCAGTGGCCTCCTGGGGAGACCTTCTCTGGTCTGAAGGTAGGGCTGACAGAGTAAAGATCCGGTCAGTTAAAAGCCCCAACAAGACCTCAGTATCAATATACAACATTATGGAATTAATTGATTGACATAGTATTGGATAAACAATATGTTAAAAATAATGCAAGTTCCATTCTTCGGATCTCCTGTTTACTAGACAGGCGCTTTGACCAGCTAAGCCACAGGGCCCCTCTCTCCCCCTAGTTTTTATAAAAGCATGCTTAATTTCACTTTATAAATACAGAGTTAATACTCTACTAGGTAAGATATCAACACATGGCAAATAGAAAATAATAATAAAGAACAATAGCCAGGTCTCTACTGTTCCTCTGGTATAGGAACAAAGACCTTGCACAATAATAAAATCCCACAACATTACTCTGGTACCTATAAATTATGTTTTTTGTACCATGTGAATTGAGTATTACAGATTATGGAAAACATGAAAGTTATCTTTTGGGGATTAGATTATTTCACTAAGCATAATGGTTTCTACTTGAATCAAATGAGTTGCAGAAAACAGGAACCAGTATTTTTTATAAGTGGTATATGCCACATTTTCCTTATCTAGTCATTCGTTGATGAACACCTGGGTTGATTTTGCTTCAAAGGTTTGGAGAGTTAAGCTATTATAGTAACTTTGTTATAAGCTAATTTCATTTTCTTTTGATTAATTCCTCAGAGTAGGATGGCTGGATCATATAGCAGATCTATTTTCAGATATTTGAGAACTTTTTTCATACATTCTTTTTTTGTTTAATGGATTCACTTGTTTACATTCCGATCAAGACTGGAATAGAATTCATTTTTTTACTGTAGTGAAATAGAGCATAGTTTGCTTGTTTTTCATATGTTTACCATCACAACTGGGGTGAAGTGAAGTCTCACCATTTGAGAAATTCCTGTTTATGCCTTTTGCCAAATTATTAACTGCATTGCATTGTTGTTATCAGTTGTATTGAGTTTTATGATTCCTGGACATTAATCCTCTATCAGTTAAATAGATTGTAAATATTATCTCCCATTCTACTGGCTGCATGTTTAAAAAAAGGAAAAAAAAAAACCACAAGATTCAGTTATTTTTATTTGAAAGGCATAGTTACAGGGATTGAAGGAGAGACAGAGCTCTTCCATCTCCTGTTTTCTTCCCCAGATGGCTGCAGTACCTTCTGAAGCTAGGAGTCAGGAGCTTATGGTCTCACACGAGGACATAGGGGCCCAATAACTTGATGATCATTTGAGCTCTCCAGGCCATAACCAGAACACTGGAAAGGAAATAGATCAGACAGGGCTCAAATAGCTGCTGAAATGGGATGCCAGAGCCACCGGCTACAGATGAGCTTGCTAAACCATAGCACCAGTCCCTGTTGGCTGCCTCTTAACTTTGCTGAGGGCTTCCTTCACAATGCAAAAGCTTGTTTGCTTGATATAATCTCATTTGCTCAATTTTGTTTGGATTGCCTGCTCTTTTGGGATCCTTTTCAAGAAGTTTTTGCCTGCCCCGTGTCTTCAAGTGTGTTTATCTCTAGTAAGATGATGGTATCAGATCATAGACCCGGATCCTTGATCAATTTACAGGTGATATTTGTATATGGTATAAGATAAGTGTCTTATTTCATACTTCTGCTTCTGTAGACCCAATTTTCCCAACACCATTGTTGAAAGAGTCCTTTCTCCCTAGATTGACTTCATTTCATTTCCCCAAAACTAGTTGGATATCGATGTGTGGGTTCATTTCTGGGATTTCTTTCTGTTATATTGAACTTCGGGTCTGTTTTTGTGCCAGTACCAGCATGTTTTATTTACAGCTGTCCTGTAATGCATCATGAAGTTTGGGACGAAGATGCTTCCAAAATTTGATATTTTTATTTATGTTCTGCAATTGGCGAAAGCTCAGTAAATGCCCAGAGCCTCAATATCTCCAAGGCACTGTGGATCCTCCGTGTTAAGAATAGAGTTTGGCAAATAATAGGTGCTCAATAACAATATCAATAATAATAAAAGAATTGACTAAAGGAAAGAATTGCATTAGGATTTATTAACTCAGTATAAAACTGAGATTGTAAATTCTCCAAAAACTATACCTCTAATTAGTAGGTGTGTAAATTATTACTAGTAGACAAGTCATACCTAAAGCCTGATTCCTTTTATATTCTTACAACAAAAGGAGGGCTTATAAAATTTAAATGTCTAAAATAAACAATAAAGAATCCAGGACAAAGAATATGTAGAAAAGAAAGCTTGGAGCCTTCACTATCTAAATTTGGTACACAGTAAATTTTCTGGCCTTGTTTTAAATTAAATTTTTGCTGACCCTTTTCCATTTCAAATCTGAACCAAGTGTTGCCTAGATGCATTTGGATTTTGTTCTGTTTCAATTTTCTCCCACAGGAAAAAAAAAGAGAGAAAAGCATCCATTTCCTTCCCGTTTAGATGGCTGAGGTAGTCCTTGAGTATGAAAAAAAAAATGCATTTCTCATAGCTACTGTCTTCATGCTCCTAAAACATGAGGACAGAAATGGAAAAGTGTTAAGAGTAAGATATAAGAGTTTATAGGGCACACTATACAAACCAGGCCTCTCCAGAGAAGATTAGAATTGCCCTAACTCCCTTGGCTCAATTTTTAATGCAAACCTATGTTCCTTTTAACATGTAACCTACAATGTCAACATATTCATAAAATGACTATAAAATTATCAATTAAAATAATATTTTTCTCCTCTTTCCTTCTCTCTCTATATATCTGATTCCAATAAAATAAAATAAATCTTAAAACATACACACACTATAATAACACTTTTGTGTAGATTGAAATCTGGAATTGACTTAGTTTATCCTGGTTCAAATAACATCACTACCAATTACATTAGATTTCAGTAGTGGATGCTACAGAAGTTTTACTAAAGTACCTAGAACTTGAATCTAAAGATTTTATGTTTGAACACATATTCTTGCACATGTTAGTAAGTGCAGATCTTTCAGAGAAGAGTAATTAAAGAGTAAATTAGCTTTGGTTTTCACAGTTATTATTCTTCTCATTATTTTATTTAGAGTTTTCCTTCTTGTCCTGTTTATTGAACTCTTCTCCCAGCTCCAAACAGTCTTCTGTGAAGGAAACATCTATTTGAGTTATAAGGAACCTTAGGATGTTGGAAGATGTAAAACATTATTCACTTAGAAGTTACAGATGGTGGGCCCAGTGTGGTGGCCTAGCGGCTGAAGTCCTCCCCTTGAACGTGCCAGGATCCCATATGGGCACTGGTTCTAATCCTGGAAGCTTCACTTCCCATGCAGCTCCCTGCTTTGGGCCTGGGAAACCAGTGGAGGATGACCCAAAGCCTTGGACCCTACACCCATGTGGGAGACCCCGAGGAGGATCCTGGCTCCTGGCTTTGGATAGGCGCGGATCTGGTCATTAGCTTTAAAAAAAAATAACTTATTTTTGATGATGTTTACATAGTTGATCAAGATGAGAAGTATCAAGGGTTAGGGTAAAGTAGGTTTGACCATTTTTTCCAATTTTCTTTTTCTTATGTCTGTTTCTGGGGAGAGGGGAGATTAGGGAAGAAGCCATACCCAGCCTCCCAACCACCCTAGAATCCAGAGATGGGGAACAGCCACTTGAAATTAACGCAAGGTTTCCGATGTGGAGCATGTTCTGAGGGTCTGCATAAGTGGTTTTGATGGTCTGAAATACTGTCAATCTCAACAATCAAAGATAAGGAATTAATTCCATTGTACATTGACTGACATAGTCCACCTGAGAATTTTCATTCACTCAGATATTTGCTATTATCACTTGGTTGGAGAAGTTGTACAGTTTGCTCTGCCCTCCTTCCACTGCTTTGGTAGCAAAGCTCCTCTTCAGGTCCCAGTGAGCTGCCATATTCTCCATGTGCATCTGGGCCTGCAATCCACTGCTCCATCTTTCCCACTGAGGAGGCCCAGTTCTGATATGCACACTATTATTACCTGGTGTGATAGCCTAGTGACTATAGTACTCCCCTTGAATGCGCTGGGATCCCATATGGTGGCCCCGCTTCCCATCCAGCTCCCTGCTTGTGGCCTGATATGTATACTATGATCAGACTACCAACCCTGGACGTGAGCCCTCATGTCCCCAAATGTCTCCAACTCTGCCAACCCCAGGCCTTCTGCAAGCCCCCACCATCAAGTAATACAATATCTCTCTAATCCTACTTGTTGAAACAAACTCATCATAAAATCTTATACTCACAAATACTTTTATTGAAATTAAAATGTGGCACACACCATTGCACAGTGGCATGTCAGCAGTGCAAGCATCCCATATGGGAGCAGTTTCATGTTTCACCTGTGCTTCTTCTGATCCTGCTTAGGCATCTGCAAAGGCAGCAGAAGTTACCCAACTCCTAGGGCCCCAGGATCCACATGAGAGATCTGGATAATACTCCTGGCTGGTAGCTCTGGTCTTTCCAATCCTGATAATTGAAGCCATTTGGGCAGTGGATCAATAGATGAAAGATCTGTCTTATTCTCTCTGTCTCTTTGTAATATTCATTTTTACATAAACTAAAAGTAAATGATAGATCTCTATCATGTCTGAATAAATGATAGGTCTCTATCATGTCTGAATTTACCAAATCTGCTTGTATCATTCAGACTCCAATTAAAAAATGAAAGAAACACTGTAAGAGAAGGAAGGCTATTTGTGGGGACTAATTGGGATAGTGTTTGAAAAAGTTTAGTTGTTGAGTAGTTGAGTGTTTGAAAAAATGTATTAGTTGAGGCAAAATTGGAGCACTGATTTAAGATAGTAATAGTGACTTTAGGAATTCAACATCACAAATGCTGCTACAGAAAAGAAGTCTTTATGAACATTAAAACCCAGAGTTCAAGAGGAAGTACCCTGTCAATTTATGATTTATTCTTCTGGAAAGATTGTCCAGTGGATTCTGAGAATCATCACAATTCGCTGGAATTAGAATCGTTAAACTGGTGGCGTGGCCTAGCGGCGAAAGTCCTTGCCTTGAACGTGCCAGGATCCCATATGGGCGCTGGTTATAATCCTTGTTGCTCCACTTCCCACCCAGCTTCCTGCTTGTGGCCTGGGAAAGCAGTTGAGGACGGCCCAAAGCCTTGGGACCCTGCACCCGTGTTGGAGACCCGGAAAAGGATCCTGGCTCCTGGCTTTGGTTCGGAACAGCACCAGCCTTTGTGGTCACTTGGGGAGTGAATCATCAGACAGATGATCATCCTCTCTGTCTCTCCTCCTCTCTGTATAAATGACTTTCCAGTAAAAATAAATAAATCTTAAAAAAAGAAAAATAATTGTTAAAAAGAAGAAGGAATATTGTACAGGAGGTGGCTTAGGATCACAACAGCCAACAGGGAGGGAGTCTCTCCTCCAAGCTTTCAGACATCTTTTTTTTCCTATTGGAATTAAAAGGATTCATCTTATGAATTAGACTGCAATTTTCATAATCACATCTTAAGCTACACAAGATGGAGTGTACAAAATTGAGTTCAGGTAAAGGCAATAGCTTCATAACGGGAGGAGGGATTCAATTTAAATTTTCAGATATTTAGAGACTCACTTAGGTGCTTTCTCCAGTGATCACTGCCAGTTATGTTCCACCGATATATCCACCTTTACTACTGGGTAAAAACTTCCTTAAGGCATCTCAAATTAATTCTATAAAATGTACATACTTACTGAAACAGTATTTTTTGAGTTCTTGCAACATTACCGTTTTGTCTTACAATTTCAATTTCTACTTTGATTAACTCATTTTATGCCTATAATTCTTCTACTATGCAAGCTAAACTGTTGACTTGATAACTTTGTGTCTAACAATGGCCAACATCTGTTCTTTTTTTAAGATTTATTTATTTATTTTTAATCGCAAAGTCAGATATACAGAGAAGTGGAGACACAGACAGGAAGATCTTCCATCTAATGATTCACTCCCCAAGTGACCACAATGACTGGAGCTGCACCAATGTGAAGTCAGGAGCCAGGAAATTCTTTCAGGTCTCCCACATGGGTACAGCATCCCAAGGCTTTGGACCATCCTGGACTGCCTTCCCAGGCCTCAAGCAGGGCCACAAGCTGGATGGGAAGTGAAGCTGCCGGGATTAGAACCGGCACACTTTTGGGATTCTGGTGTGTTCAAGGCCAGGACTTTTGCCATTAGGCCACTGAGCTGAGCCCCCAACATCTGCTCTTCCTTTTACCTCCAGATCTCCCTATGTTTAGGATTCAGGTTGTTAAGGGAAAGCTGTGGTTCTCTGGAGTAATTTTGTGGTGTGCTACTTAGTTTCTCATAATTAATTTTATCTAAGGTTATTTTTGGCTGAGTGCTGAAACAGGACAGCTCTGCCAATGATGACTGAACACTAAGTAGTCTGATTTTAGGTACTACTGGATGATCAACAGTTAGAATATCTTGACTGTACCAACTGGGAGTACCACAACAAATTAAATAAGTGTTGCTTTGCTCTTTATTGGTGTTATCCCCTACAAACACATAGCTGCTTTTTTATGATCTCTAATCATGGACCTTCTAGAAAATAGAGAGTTTAATAATCTATGACTCTGAAAACAGATTGGGAGGACTGCTTTAGACCATTATTGTTACCTCTTTACATTTACATATGTGCTGCCTTCCTCTTTTTTAACAGACAGCAGCCCCATAATTCTATTACATGTTTTCAAAGAATCTTGTTAAAAGGCTTCCAGGTATAATAAATGTTTAAAACTTGAGTTCATTTTTGAATTGTTTTGGGGTGGGTGTCTTCTTTTCTCCTGGTGATCCCACCTGCCATGTCATGCCCAGGTTTCTGTTCATTTCCACAAGTCATAAGAAGCTCACACAGAGAAAATAAGCAGACATTGGACCAGATCCTATTTGTGCAGGCAATTCTAGATTGGTATGAGACCTTCTCTTGAACAAGAATCCCTAACTAAAGAAAAGATGAGAAATAGGTTATTTTTATGAAATAAGCCCATTAGGGAAGTGCATAAAGAGCATAAAAGTAGAAATGTCAATTTCACCCAAAACCAGTGAAATTTAAAAATAATCCTGGTTCATTGAATCAATAATAATATGTTATTATCACAACTTGACCAAGTGGTTTAATGAAGAACTTTAATATTCATCCAGGAAGTGGCGGAGGTGGCAGTAGACTGTTCACATTGCAACAATGAATCCAACTTTGTCTTTGAGATTTTAGCTAGCTCTAATAACTGATACTTCTCTAAACAGCAACATTAGACACTTCACACATATCTTTATCCCTTATTATTCTACCCCTACACTGGGTAGATTATTTCTTCTGTTCAACTTCTTATTGAAAAAAAAAATCTCTACTTCATAATTACTGTGAGAAAAAATTGATATATGCAAAATATTTAGAGTTTTCTGTGGCTCACAGTCAGTACTCTGATAATGTTATTATCATCACCATCACTCCATTTATGATTGGAAATTATATATTATGTGCGCGTAAAAGTTGAGGTAAGATAATTCTTGACTGCCTCACAAACCATCACAAGCATTCATTGACCTGGAAATAGACTGTCATCCTTCTGTTTCTTCTATTTGAGACTTTGCATTGGTTTTAGGGATATTGCTTTAATCCATTTTTTATTCCTTTTGGTTCAAATATGGGTTGCCTTGCTCTTGTTTCACAGATACAATCTGTACAATTTTAGTTCTTGCTTTCAAAGAACTTTTTGCAACACTGCCAGGTGGAATAAGTAATTAACACTTCAGCTGAGTTCTGAAGAGAGAAAACAACTGCGGTGTAGAAATCCCTGCCAAAGTCAGTAGTCTTAGAAAATGCCTGAAATACTCATCATCTGAGTACTTCCAACTTCTCAAAAAGAGAATAGGTAGAAAGTCAAAATGATGAAAATGGCAGTTCCTCTGCTTATTCCTATCAAATGTTAGACAAAATGAGAAAGAGAAAAATGAGTAAACTGAAGCATCATTAGCAGTCTAATAGAGTGAAAATATACCTTTTCCTTTTCCCAGGACATTAGCAGAGAGTTGGATCAGAGTCATGAAACGGTGCTTATGTGGGATGCTGTTGTCACAGGTGAAAGCTTGAACCCATGCACCACAACCACAACCCCAGAAAGAGGTTTATGTATGAAGTTTTTTTCACATGTGTATAGAAGTTAAAAAGATGCACAGTCTACAACTAGCAGGCTTAGACTCAAAGAATGCCTGGCAATTTCACTCTAAAATCCAGCACCTTCAACTTTTGACAGGACTCAATATTTCCACAAGACTCTGCGGATAGTGACAGACCAATGTCACAGCCCCCAGCAGAGTGGGGAAATTCCTTCTTATCCGAAGAAAGGGCAGTTTTTGTCCTTCCAAGTCTCATAGATTGGATGAGATATATCCACGCCGGGGAGCTCATTCTGTATTGTTCAGTAAGCAATTTGCGATGCTGATCTCATCTGCAAACACCCTCACAAATAAAACCCAAAAATAATGTCTAGCTAAATAGCTGAACACACCCCAAATTAAAATTAACCATCAAAACTATTAATAACCCTTTAAAAAAAGATTTATTATATTTTTCCTATTGTTTGAAAGGCACAATGGCTAGAACTGAGCTGCAATTGTTACCGGAAATGCCTGGTGGGGTCTTTCCTCAGCTTAGTATAGAAATAAAAAGCTGGGAATCTGTTGCAGGCAGAAAAGTTTTATTTGCGAAGGATCAGTTGAGCAGGGAAAGGCAAGGGAAGGGGAAGCACCTTTCGAGAGAAAGCCAGGAGGTGGGGGTGCCAGGGTTTGAGGAAGGGTCTTGGGATTTTAAGCATTCCTTAACCCCTCCTTGTTGGGCGGGGAACTTACACGTTAAGATGTTCCCCACTGGTGGTCTCTTAATCAGTTAGGAACTGGGTGGGCAATGCTGGTGCTGCCCACCTGAAGGTGTGGCCAAGACCTCAGCAGGCCCGGATGGTCTCAGCGATCAAAGCCAACATTCAGGAGCTTATTTTGGGTTTTGCACATGAGTACAGAGAACCAAAGGCTAGAACCTTCCTCTGGTGCTTTCCCAAACCCTAAACAGAGAGCTAGATGGGCAGGGGAACAGCCAGGACAAGAACAATCACTCACAGGAATACTGCCAGTGCAGGCTGAGGCTTAGGTTATTATACCATTGTGCAGGCCTCGTAAAAAGCTCTTTTGACTTCATATTAAAATTGCATTAAAAGAACATCTTAAAATCAACCAAAATATATCCTTGGTCTTAAACAACTTAAATCTATCCACCATCACTAGTGTGTCCCTTCATAGTCATTGATTGATGTGTGTAATATTTATTTCACAAATACTGCACTGCATAGCTGTAAAGCAGGCTACAAGGGTGTTGATCACAATAGACATGACATGCTATTTCAAAGCTAATTTTGATAATCTTGTGAAGCATCAGTTTTTATCGCGTCAGCATATTATAATTATTGCTAAACTTATTTCTTTACTTCTTTGTCATCTGCTACAAAACATTCTTTGGAACACTAGTGTTTCTTATCATGTCCGTATTTTTAAAATTCTAAGTAATTCCAGCTTCAATTATAGCATTCAAATTTTTAAATAATGTTCCAAAGCTACACTGAGATGTGTCTTAACCAGACAAGTTTTCTTACTGGTACTTAATGCAAATGTAATAAGATATTTCAGTCATTCTGACTATAATTTTTTCCTTTCTTGAGCTAGTTAAATTTGACTTCTATATTAAACAGTAAGTTGCAAGGGGTAACTCTGTGGTACTTCTCATAGTCTACATTGCTGTGTTATATTCTTTCCTAGTAAAAATTCATTACTTTGTAGTAATTCTACTCATCTATTTCTGCAAAACAAAAAAAATTACAAAAACTAAAATATACAAGTAATATTTTTTGTGATCTCTCTTGTTTTGTTTCATTGAAGAGAAAATACAAGATATTCTTTCCCATGCTAAGTAGATGAAACATCCAGTTTAATGTCTGAGATATAGTTATCATGGAATGCAATATGTAAGAAATATTTTGATCAATTTTGATATATGCGTTAAATTGTATAACTCATATTAGTTATAAAATATAGATTTTTTTTAACCCTCAGAAAATTTCCTTATGTTGTTTCCTAGCCAACTCAAACTCATCACTCTGGAAACCCCTGCTCTGATCGCAATCACAATTTTCTTCTTCTGGTATTTCATATCAATAGAATTTTTCTTGTAAATGAGGCATTTTGCATCTGATTTCTTTCACTCCACATACTCTTCTCTGAGATCTGTGTTGTTGTTGCAGTGTCAGTCGTTTGCTGTTGGAAATGCAGAGTAGTATTCTATGGAGCAAGTATGCTCAACCTGCTTGTCCACTCTCCTGTTGGTAGACAGCTTAGTTCTCTACAGTTTAGATCTATTATGAACAAATCTTCTTGCACAGTACTTTTTATAGGCATAAATTTACACTTATGTTAGATAAATACATAGCAACAGAATGCTGGCCACAGATTATGCCTTTATTGAACTTTGTAACAAGTCTGACATATTTTTCCACAAAAAAAGTTTGGGTTTTTGTTTGCTTTCTCCATATCTTTTAAGAGCATTGAATATATGAAAATGTTATAATTTACATCATTTTAACATTTTTATCTTAAATGTGCCTAAGTGTGTGATTATGATTTCAGGATGATGACTCATCTTGAATTAATTTTGTATATTGCATGAGTTAGAGGTCAAAGGGAATTTTTTGGTTTGTTTGTTTAAAGGTTGGTTTTGTTTCATAAGTAGAATCTCAGTGATTTCATCACCATTTGCTCAAGAGAACGATTCACTCATTTGAATTTAATGTCGCTTGAAAAAAGACATTAATCATCCATATATGAAGACCTATTTTATTGCTTCCTTTAAACAAAAAAAACCAAAAGCCATCTATTTGTGTATTTGAAAGCCAGAGAGAGGCACAGAAAGAGAGAGAGAGTGTGTGTCCTCCATGTGCCGGTTAACTTCCCACATGACCGGATTGGTTAGTGATGGCTCAGGCCAAATCAAGGAGCTAGGAGCTTCAGCTGCATGTCCCGTATGATTGGCAGGGGCCCACAGAGTTGAGTCATTTTCTTCTGGTCTTCCGAGGGAGGTGAATCATGACACAAACTGGTTTCCATTGGGATCCTACAGTTTCACAGGGTTCATTCACATGCTCTTCCATAGCGCTGGCTCCTGTTTAGACCTACTTTTGGACCATCTATTCTATCCCATTGACTGCTTTTTCTTTCTCCTGGCACTGCATTATCTGCTAAACTGTATCTGAATACTTAAATTTGAAATTAGAAAGAAAATCTTCCTATGCTGTTTCACTATCACAACATTATACTGGCTATCCAAGGACTTTTCTATTTCTTTACAAATTTTGAAATTTAAGAATATATACACAAAAAACCTGATGAGATTTTTTATGATGTAGCCTGTACAGAATTTTGGGAATTCTTACAAATATTTTGTAAAGATTTATTTTATTTTTATTGGAAAGTCAGATATACAAAGAGGAGGAGAGACAGAGAAGAAGATCTCCCATGTATTGATTCACTCTCAAAGTGGCCATATTGGCCAAAGCTGTGCCCATCCAAGATGAGGAGCCAGGAGCCTCTTCTGGGTCTCCCATGGTGGTGTACTGTCCCAAGGCTTTGGGCCATCCTTCACTGCTTCCCAGGTCACAAGCAGGGAGCTGGATGGGAAGCAATGCCACCAGAATTAGAACTGGCACTCATATGGGATCCAAGCATGTCCAAGGCGAGGACTTTAGCCGCTAAGCTCCTGCACTGGGACTGATCCTTAGTTTTAAATCTTTTACTCTATGAATGTTATAGAGCATCCATTTTTAGGGACTTTGAATCACTTGATCTTATCCCTATTTATAGGTGATTTTTTTTTACATGTAAAGATACAGAACAATTTTCATGAAACATAATTCCAAGTACCCTTGTCTTCTGATGTTGTTATGAGTAGTGTTCTTTTAATTTCATTTTCCAAACTTTAACTGCTAGCACTTAAGTATATAATAAAATTACTGTTCTGTAACATTGCAAAATTTACCTGTTTGATTTAGTAGGGCTTTTAAAAGATACTACTTGCAATTCTGCTTTTTCTGTATGCGTAATTGTTTTATCTGTGATTAGTGAGAGTTTGGTACTTCTCTTTTTGAAATAAACTTATGCTTAGTTTCTTTTGCTCATATTTTTTTTTTACCATTTTTAGTTTCAGAATAATTTTATATCTTACTCTCAAACTCCTCTGGTGAACTTTATAAACATATTTCTGACTGCTTATCACAAATCACTATCTGTCCATTTCATAACCATCTCAAGTTCAATATCCCAACTGAATTTACTTTCATCTCCCCATGAACCAAATGTTTCTTCCCCTGCATTTAAGCCACTGCCATAACCAATAACTCTAAGATGAATCCTAGAAATCAATTTCAATTTCATACTTTACTGACACGATGGCCTTTCACAGGGACACTTTCACTGAAACACATACATTCAGCAAACATTATTTAAATTTAACGCTTGAGAATTCACTCCTTCTTTGCTGTTTATCCTTATCTTTGGTTATCTGTTGGATCCGTACCTTAGTTGGCACAGACTATTATAAGAAAATACTGTAAGCTTAAGACTTATAAACAAAAATGATGAAAGCAAATCAGTGGGACTGGCACAATGATTCAACTAATATTCTGCATCAAACTGCCAACATCCCTTGTGGGCACTGGTTATTTCCCAGCTGCTCCACTTCCCTGCCTATGCCCTGGGAAAGCAGCAGAGTATTGCTCAAAGACTTGGGACCCTACACTCACATGGAAAACCCAGAAGAAACTTCTGGTTCCTGGCTTTGGAGCTACTTAGCTCCAGCTTTTGCGGCCATTTCGGAAACAATCCAGCAGATGGAACATCTTTCTGTCTCTCTTTCTCCCTATAAGTTTGCTTTTCCAATAAAAATAAATAAATACTTTAAAAAATAAAAACGAATGAGTGCAATCAATGGTTTAATTGTTAGTATTGTTAATAAATAAATAGAAGAATAGAGAAGGAGTTTGGGTGTTGTTTTCCCTATCTTAGTCCTTCCCGTGAATATGCCCCCTCATCTCTTGGGCTGACTTCAACATCTTTACTTTCCAAACATGCTATCTCTTGGTAGCTATATTCATGGTTAAATCACTTCTTTATAATTAGTGTTTTCTAAATCATTTCATATGGATGTGAGACCTATAACCTACTGTAGCCAGAGCAAACCTGAAAGTAAATGCATGATCCAACAATGATTTAAGGGTTTTCTTTCCTTGCTGTTCATTTTAATATAAATTAGAAAACTGGTTGGTCGCAGTATATAGACATTAAGAAGTAGCATGATTTCAAGTAACCCAGATATCATTTGCTAGATATTTACCTATATTCTTATATCACTGGCATCTCACTTTTTTGTTTCTTTTAATACATATTTAAAAATGAGTAAAAACCATATATTTCATGTGCTCCATAGTTACAGTTGTTTTTGTTGTTGCTGTTATTGTTGGTTTAAACCTTTATTTCAAGAGTGAGATTCATTCTGTCTGCTATTTCAAACCAACCACCAATAATGACTGGAGGGTCATATCCAGGAAGTGGGAAATCATCCTGGGACTCCCGGGTTGTTGGGGGGGCGGTCTCTGAGGTGCAAGGGCCAGCATTAGCAGGAAGCAGGAAAACCGAGCACTGAGGAGAAGCCTACATAATTGCCCTAAATACCTGTACTGGAGACTTCCCCGTGGGGACGTGAAACCAGCATTGCTGGAACCAGTTTAACCCTCCAACCAGCACAGGCTGCTGCCCCCGTATCCTGATCTCCTTTACCCTAATCTTTCTTCTTGTAGCCTATGAAAATGTATTTATTTATTTCATCATTTTATTTTTTAATGTATCTTTATTTTGAAATCTGAATTATGTGGTACAACTTCATATAGGCTGGGATTCCCAACCCAAACCCTTAACCCTCGACAGATTTTCCCCATTTTGACTACAATAGTGTAGTCCTTCATAAGGAATCATAATTCTATCGGTCTCTTATTTAAGTGTATCCCGACATTGTTGATACAGACAATGTCAGGCAGTCCAGCATCCCATTGGCTACATACGTCCAACATTTTCATTGGGAATCTATCTTTGATCTGGAAGCAGGGATGCATTTCCATTTTACCCCCACATTTGTATATGATAGATCCCAGTACTCCATCACTATAGATGTCCATAATTGAGAAGCCATGAAACCACGTCAACAACTGATATGAGTTAGAATAGCCACCACCACCAAAACAACATCAATAACAAATTATAACACTGTGAAAAAATGTGCCACTGAGTAACCAACATATGAGTGACAAAAAAGAAACACAAAAATCTCTGGAAAAATGATGTCACTGTGTAATCCATGAGCCAGTGATGAATTCAACAGGAGAAAATGAATTATATGGAATAAACAAAACTGAAATAAAAAAAAATTAAAACACATGGGATACAGCCAAACAAACAAACAACAGTATGGGTCAGATTATTGAAGTTACACTTTCCATGTTGGTTTCCTTATATAAGAGAGAACATATGGCATTTGTTCTTTTGTGATCGACTCATTTCACTGAGCATGATGGTCTCTAGTTGGGACCATCTGGTTGTAAATGGTTTAATTTCATTCTTCTTAATAGCTGAATAATATTTCATGGAGAAGATATACCACAGTTTCTTTAGTCACTCTTCTTTAGACACACATCTGGATTGCTTCCATGTCTCCAAGATACAGGAAAAGGGAAAGACTTCTTTGAAAAGGTGCCAAAAGCAAAGGCAACCAAGGTCAAAATGAACAAATAGGACTACATCAAACTAAAAAGCTTCTGTACAGCAGAGGAAACAATTAATAAAGTGAAGAAGCAACAAACAGAATGGGAGAAAAATTTTGCACACTAAGTGATAGGGGACTAATATCCAGGAATTACAAAGAGCTTCAGAAACCCAGGGACACAAAAAAACAAACAAGAAACAAACAAACAACAAACCCTGTAACAAAATAGGGAAAGGAAATGTACAGACATTGTTCGAAAGAACAGATTCGAATGGCTAACAGATATATGAAAGGATGCTCAGGCTCCCTAGCCATCAGAAAGATACAAATGAAAACCAAGTTGAGGTGCCACCTAACTCCAGTGAGACTGGCCTATATTCAGAACTCAAGTAACAACACCTGCTGGTGTGGATGTGGAGAGAAAGGCACCCACCTTCACTGCTGGTGGAAGTGTAGGCTAGTACAACCACTGTGGAAATCAGCATGGAGAGTGCTTGGAGAAATGCAAATAAACCTGTGATATGACCCAGCTATCCTGCTCCTAGGAAAATACCCAATAGAAGTGAAATCTGCATATGAGAAAGGGATCTGTAATCCTATATTTGCAGCAGCACAATCTACAATAGCAAAGACATGGAGAAGTGTATTTAAATAAATCCCTGCACTTCTGACTTGGCCATATTAACATTATTTTGTTCCAATCCATAGAATAAAAATTATAGCAGATCTATAATATTGTTCTAAAGATCTCTTTATTTTATTGGAAAGGCAGTTTTATAGAGAAGAGAGAGAAAAAGATCCTATATCTACCAGTTCACTCCCCAAATGGTTGCAACAGCCAGAGCTCAGTCAGTCTGCAGCTGGGAGCAAGGAACCTCTTCCAGGTCTCCCATATGTGTGCAGGGTCCCAAGGCTTTAAACAATGATTTACTGCTTTCTCAGGTTACAAGCAGGAAGCTGGATGGGAAACAGAACAACCAGGACACAAACTAGCTCCTATGTGGGAAGCTGGCACTTGCCAACTGAATGAACCATTATGCTGAGCCCAACATGTTTACATTTTATGCCAATTTTGCAAATCATGTGGAACTTTTTACTTGGAAAAAAAATCAAAAAGACATTATTTTGACACTTACATAAACAATGGATATCATAATTCTTTTCATGTAGCAGGCTTTAAATATAAATTGATTTAACATCTAAGCAGGAAGTAAATATATTTAACAATGCATGCATCTGTTTAGAAATATTATAGGTATCCCGAGTTATTAAATTTGTTACTGATATTAAGTAACGTGACAAGCAAATTTAGATACGGCTGCCTGCTTATTTTAATACACATACCTTAATTTAAGAAGACATGTAGAAACAGGAGTGTGCTGAATTTCTTAGCTTGAAGATAAAATAAGATATATACTTAAAGAATATTTGAGAATGCCACATGATAGCGTTGATGAATCTCAGTGGATTTCAATAAAAGTTAGAAATGTACTAATATTCAATAATGATAAAAGGATTGAAAATGGCACAGGTGGCAAGGCTCAAAAATGAAATAAGATTTATGACTGACTGTTTTCACTGACGTTCTTCTGTCACTCCACTATGTAGGACAGAGGCCAGCAGAGTTCATCTTATTCACTATCCTTAAGTTACTTCTAAAGTTAGCCCAAACACTATTGTTCTTGATTTAACTAGCACTTTAAGAAGTGGCTTTCATGTCTTATGAGCCCATCCACTCAATGAAGAAAACAGAAAATATGTTAGAGTAATTAAAGTAACATTGTGAGATTATTTATAACATTACATAAAACTTTTATTCAAGGATATAAGCTTTATATTTGCAGAGTAATATCCTATTATGTGAATCCTACATTGAATGTGGTTTATTTTTTTTTGCTCTGATATTATTGCTGCTATTAAAAACTCTACTATTATAATAAAATGCAAGAAATAAGTTGGGGGTGGGAATTTGGGAAAGGATAAAGGGAAATTCCAGTTCCTGTGGTATTGAATTTAAAAAAAAAATAGAAGAAAAAATCTCTACATTCAGGCAAAGTAACTTTAGTTACAAAACTACTACACAACAGACTTCTATACACTCAGCTATAGCCGATAGTGATCAAAACACATAAAGGAAGGTTAACCATAATTGCAATGTTATATACAAATCTCTTAAAATATACAGAGAATCTTTTCACAAAGATGATGAAAGATGCATCTATTCAAGCCTTTCAAAATTGAAAATGAATGTAATGATACCATCTTTCTGAAGCAAATTATCTGTCAATAATATATAAAAGAAGTAGGCACCTGGACATAATTTAAACGTTACTAATGATAGAGGAATTACTACCTAATTTTAAGCCATACTTGTTTATTACGTTTAAATTAAATACTTCAGAGGAGCTTTTTTAAATTGTCTTTTTTATTCTTTTTGTTTGTTTGTTTCGAGAGGAACTTTTAAGAAGAAAATAAATTATTTCAGTTTGCTGTTTGAAGGTTAATTTCAGAACCAGGACGCCCCTGCTGTGTGATACCATTGGAGGTTAATCTGTTCAATGTTGAAGACAAAAGAAACAGAGAAAGAGCGCTATGCCAAACCAGAACTGTCTCTGAGCATTGTGCTCCAAGGGCATTCCTCCAGTGATCCATCATATCAACTTCCTAGACATAACAGCTAGATCAGGTGTCCATCTTTAATCAATCAAATGTTAACATTATGACATCAGAATCTAACCTTTGCTTGAGATTTTTGGGAGGTAAGATATGATGGTGAGGCATGAAACGAATATAAATTTCCATTTCGATCAAAGAAAATAAGGTTTAAGAGTGGATTAAACTAATGTTGCTAAAGGAAAACATGAAGTTCCAGTAATTCCCTGTCCTGAATCCTCACATTGTCTTGGGGTCTCTATTCTCATTGATTTGGACACCGTGTATGTTTAAGTTCTTGCCAGTGAGTCATGTCTGCAGTTCAGCCTGGTGTGGCCCTCATGGAATCTCGATGTGTTGACCTCATCCCTGGACTGCATGTATGTCTCAAGCACTGGTTTATTTGAAATATCCTTTGAAATCTAGGTGAAAGCCTGTATATATCCAGTTAGTTTATCTTTCCCCAGAGATTCTAGTTTATTGTCTTCACCCTTCCTGGACTGGCCTGCCATACTGCCTCTATTTTCTCAGTTGATGCCTTTTGTCACTGGTTTCTCTCCAATTGGTGGGTTCCCCTGC
Organism: Ochotona curzoniae; assembly: GCF_017591425.1. Lineage (NCBI taxonomy): Eukaryota > Metazoa > Chordata > Mammalia > Lagomorpha > Ochotonidae > Ochotona > Ochotona curzoniae. The sequence continues at coordinate 17,137,694 of NW_024466502.1, forward strand.
AGCTCTATCCCCACAGCTTGACTATGCATCAGCCCCCTGTACCTCTCTCCAAGGCCTCATGAGTTTCCCATGAAATCTCAATGGAAACTTCAACTATGTCTTTATTTTTGTAATCTGTACACTTGAAGAGGTCCCAAGACAAGAACATCACTGAAGAACTGATACCAACAAGAGGCAAATCCTATTAGAAGTTCTTCCATATTAGCATGGCAACAATCATGTTGGTGTCAGTACTAACCAGTTTTCTTCCAAGGAATTGCACAAGTCTTCAGCCACATGGCAAACTTTGATATATCTGAAAATAGAAATCTCCTTTTAAGATATTCAGTGAAAGAGTCTGGCTTGAAAATGATTTACTCCCACGGCCAGCATCATTAAAGCTCATTTAGTCAATGCCTTGAAACAAGGAAATCAGATGCATAAATGATTGTTAATATGTCAAGTATTTCATAATTTATTTAGTGTAGAGGATATGGAATAAAATTGGTACAAACCAACAACATCAATGTTTTCAGTCTGAATATTGTGGTCAGTAGAATCATTCATTTATATGCAATAGGGTCCAACCAAAAGAAATAAGTAAGGTATTTGAACAAATAATGGTAGAATTATAAACCTTTTTTTAATAGCTGAGTGGCATTCCATAGAGTAGACATACCACAGTTTCTTTATCCATCCTGTTTCACTGGGCATCTGGATTGTTTCCATGTCTTCACTACTATAGATTCTGATACTGTAAATGTAGGATTATATGTCACTTTCTCATATGCACATTTCATTTCTTTTGGATATGTTACCCAAAATGTAATAGCTTGGTCATATGGTAGATCAATATTCAGTTTTCATTATATTGTATTGCTCCTTTCAGATTTTCCCTAATTCAAACCTGTATTTGTGGGGAGCAAAAGTATATAGTCATAAGCTATAGCAAAGGAATCTCATTTCCAGCTGTAATATTGCTTCCAATGGGACATTTTTGTAGATTTCTATGCAAACTCTAATTTTGGAATGACTTTTACAATGAACATTTGAGACCTGATATGGTAGCCTAGTAACTAAAGTTCTCTCTTTGAATGTTCCGGGATCGCATATGGGCACTGGTTCATGTCCCAGCTGCTCCACTTCCCATCCAGCTCCATGTGTGTGGCCTGAGTAAGCAGTTGAGGATGGTTCAAAGCCTTGGCACCCTGTACCCACGTGAGAGACCTGGAAGAGACTTCTGACTACGTATGTCTGAGCTCTGGGCTTTGTGGCTGCTTAGGGTGTGAACCAGCAGACTGACATCTTTGTCTCTCCTTCTCTCTGTAAACCTGACTTTCCAATAATAAAATAAATAGATCTTTTAAAAAAAATGAACATCTGTTACTAATTACTGACCATGTTGTGTCTATCCTTCAATGGTGTTATATGTGTAAAAATATATACAGCACACTTCTTAAAAACCTTTCTCAGGTTGTTTAATTATAATCGCTATGTACTAATGAGTATTCATAATGTGCTATACATTTTTACATAAAAATGGAAAAATTTTGACTTATGCTATTACATGTGATATAGGCATGGTTACTTCCATAGAAAGCCAGCATGTATTTCTAATAATGAATACTTGAATTTATCCAAATGTCATCCAAAATAATACTTTGATTTGGAATAATATAATATCTTTTATCTAAGTTATACAAAGCGATATCACAGAATAGTAAAATATTGTTATGTAGGATAATATACTGATTTCATAAAGACTTGTGGAAAACACACATGAAACAGTTTATTTTTGCACAAAATTGGAGTCTATTCAGTTTTCCATTATTTGTGTTTTAGGTAAGCTTTTAAAGCTCTATGTATTATGTTATTTAGAGTAAGTAATGCAGAAAAATAATGTATTATGTTTTTTAGAAAAAAATGAGAATAATGTATGTTTTTCCAGAAAAATGTCATGATCCAGAATAATACTGTAAATGATGTGATTGTATGTATCTGTGTATACACATACACAAATACACATTTTATCAGTATGTACTTCCGATTCTCTAGGTCTATATATATATATATATATATATACACATATATATATATATTTCCATAAATATAAATATTTATATATTTGATATCCATATGACATGTTGTGGGCATATATAATGCTATATACATACACATGTATATCTGCATGTAACTACAAAACATTGAAAACCTCATTCCAGGCATGAATCCAAACTAATGAAATTGATCTCTTGTGTAATCAAATTTCTAATGTTTCAAAATGTGCCAGCTTCTGCTTTACTTCACACTCCAAGTTTTATTTAACTAACACAGTTCGGATTGTTTTTAATGCTTGCTGTATTTTCTCACATTAAAAACATAACTAAATTATTACTGCCCTTGAAACATATAATGCTGCTCCTCCAAAATGTGTTTCCTGAATATTGGATGTTCATTTTTCAATGCAAACACAATGAATTCAATGCCACTCTGAGTTGTTGGTAATCACATGTGGTTGTGTTTAAATCCTGAACGAGTCTTCTCACGTCATTCACTTCATGTAGCCTGCATAAGATAAGGAGTCATAACTAAGGTTTACTATGCTAGAGCAGTTAAAAATACAATGCATCAAAGCATCTTAATTTTTCTTTTAAACTCAGACAAACATTAAAGAGTATTAGCTTATCTTTCCTGCAGACTTAAGGGGATATTGACAGAATCTTTCATACTTAATTATTCTTTATGATCAGTCTAGTAAATTCTGTATCTAGATGATTATATTGTGATGTAGAATTTTCTGAAAATCAGCACAATGTTACTATAATAACATATGTCATCAGATAAATTTAGGAAATACAAAAAATGTAAAGAATATTGACCTTACTCAAATTCCCATTATTCACAATTATACATTAATGCTCATTTATACTCATAGTGTATACATATATTGCTAATAATATAATGTCATATTTTTCTCTTTGTAATATATTTGCCTGTCATTTCTATATTCAATCATTTATTCAAAGTTTTTGCTTTTAAGCATTTGCATCAACTATGCATTTCTGTTAGCCATAATTTTCAAAAGACTATCATTAACACCCATTAAGTTATGACTATATTCCTAACTACTCATAAATTCTGAAAATTTGAATTAAGTGATAGAATGGGATGAGTATTTTTTCAGTAGCTTCCATGAGAACTAACCAACCTGTGAGGCCATACAGCTGTGACACATTACATGCGGTGTTAAGAGAATAGTTCCTACATCCTCAAACCATTCTGCAATTTGAATATGGGTAATAGCATTACTTGGATATAATTTGTATCTAAATTAATTATTTCCCATATTCCTGGTATATTAATTTAAGTTTGTTTTTGACTACAGAGCCAAATTTAGACTCTTGGTTTACACGAAAAGGATTTATGTGATGGATTGGCTTGAAGGCTGATGTAAATATTCTCAGCGCACTTCAAAAATTCATGCAACGCACCTGAAAAATTAAAGCATGCTAACACCAGATTATGTAACAATGGCAAGTGTAGATACTATCCTACAGTATGCAATATGCACTCATCGTGTTTTTCAAAGACATCTACTACCACTCTTGAAATAAATCAATCAACCTAATTAGTATCAGTCTTTGGTGTATTGATGAAATAACGTCATGTTTCTCAGTCAATACAAGAAACTTTTTGATTGATTCAGGTTAAGTTAGCCTCTAACCTCTTAGAGCAGGTTGAACCACTCCACTGTATTTCAGAGCAATTTTCTTGCTGAACAAGGAGTCTGTATCCCTTTGGAGCAATGTGAATGTGATTGTAGCAAAATTAAATTTTCATGTGTTGTTACTATCTGTTAGAATGAGTATGATGAATCTACTTTATTCCCTGTGCAAAGAAACGCTAGAATGCAGTATGCATGAGAAGGAGTAACTGGCTCAATAAAAGAGCTTTGGGAGAGAACTTCCTAGAGAGAAGCAATTCCTTTGCTGTCTTGACAAAATTGCATTCAAGATTTCCTATCAAAAAATGTATTCATTTATCAAAAAAAGACTTCCTACCTCAGTAATTTTAGGAAATGATAACTGAAAGCAAGCTGTTACACAGATAATGAGTGTTTTCTCCTACCTGAATGGAGAGACTGCAGAAGAGACATAACAGAGTAGTGCAAGGCGTGCTTTCCCAGCCCTCCCCACTCTCTGTGTGTATGGGTAGGTGAGAAACAAGGATGCAGGGAACCGTGTGGGGAATCTCAAATCTACAGACAAAAGAGGATGTTGTGATTATCCACAGTCGAAATGTGTGGATTTGAGACATGTCATGATGAGTAGCTAGCAATTGATTTTTTTTAGCTTTTTAGTCAATTTTGAAAGATGTAATGCAGACATAGAGGCTATAGAAACGAGGTATTGTCTTTGTATTCGGGTGACTGAGACGAGATAAAACTCGACCAAACACAACTTAATGTGTTTGGTATCATAATAAAATATTTCTGTTTTAGAATCCGCAAACTCAGATTTCACCTGAGTATTCAAAGACTAATCCAGGGATACCATGTTTATTTTATAAAGGCTTAATTTATGGGAAAGCCAGAGAGAATGAAAGACAGCAAGAAAGATCTTTTGTCTGTTGATTCACTACCCAAGTCGCCGCAACATCTGGAGCTGAGCCGATCTGAGACTTTTCTGGGTCCCCTACACAGATGTAGGGTACCAAAGTTTTGGGCCGATCTCGACTGCTTTCCCATGCCACAAGCAGAAAGCTGGATGGGAAATGGGACTGCTGGTTTAGAACCGGTGCCCACATGGGACCCCGGCAAGTGCAAGGTAAGGACGTTAGCCACTAGGCTACAGCGCTGGACCCCAAAGATATAATGTTTTAACTTACATTTGAAGATAAGGATTTCGTTTATAAAGACCTTGAGTGGACAGGAATTTTTAAGTGAGGAGTAATCCTATTCATGAGTGTAGAAAATGGCAAACAAGAGGTACTTTGATTCAATTTTGGGCAAAATTTAGAACAATTCAAAACAAACAAGTCACAAAATTAGAAATAAAGATTGGATCTGTGATTCAAATTGTCTTGAGATTTGAGAGCATAGTACAATCATTATGTTGTAAAATTATTTCTCATTTTATTATTTGATCCATGTCACTTGGGCAATTTTATGTTGTATTACTTTTTAAAGAATATTTAGGAGCCCTGGAAAGGGAAACATGATAAAGAAAGGCAAGAAATGGGACGGAGGAAGAAAGAGAAATAAAAAAAAAGAGATAAGAGTAGATACTTTTATTTGATTCATTTGTTCATAATTACACGAATTTTTCTGCTGGGTCTCTCATAGAAACTGTTGAGCCTCATATGACCAAGCAACATCTGTAACTAAACTATTCTCTACAAGACCAAGTTATTTTTCCAAGACTCAAACATCTTTCCAATGCAGGACTGATCATAAGTCCAGTTTCTTCTCACCCTTGCCAACTTTTCCTCATGTGCAATCCCGACATCCAACATTTGCCGTCAGAAACACTAAGGTTCTCCGAAACGGCCGTGACTCAGCGACGTTTTGAGCTGATCTTGTATCCAGGCCACATACAGGCTCTCCGTGTTTGTTTATTTGTTAGTGTTTATCTAGATGTTCCCAGTGGATAGCACTCACAAACAGCTTTGATCTTGGGAATATTATAAATTAAAATATTCAAAATGTGCCTTTGTCTGCCAATGGGCAGGTGACTTGCTTGTAGCAATGGATTTAATATGCTTTATATCACCACAGAAGGATTATTGAAAAGCAGAGACTGTTCAGTTGTACTCTTAAGTACATATGAGATTTACCTTATACGCAGAAATGAAGAAACAAACAAACAAACAAACCTGAATTTAAGACCCAGCAATTATTAAAATTAAAATTCATACTTTTTTGCCAGTGAAAGACTTAATGACATCTTCTTTAGGTTAATGCAAACTTATTTGAACATATTATGTAACATCAACGTCTTTGATATTACTAATCATCTATCCTTCATCAAAGAAAGCTACCTGCCTAATAACAACATTTGAACTGATCCATGGATAGTACAAATAGAACTCAGCAATAAGATACACATTAAACTGTTGCTCCCCAATTGCCCTTGTTAGGGTAATCAGATCACAGCTACAAAGAGAAGAAAACTACTACACTACAGTAAAGAGAATTTGATAAATCACAAAAAAAGCTTGTCTTTATAGAATAAGGTAGAAAGTTGATCAAAGGCTACTGCTGAGCTTTTATGTGCTTGTCCTCCATTTCCAAACTTTGAGAATTTTTTTAAAACTACAAACTTGTAAAAATGAATTATTCCCACAGTAATTACAGTGATATGTAAATAAATAATTATTTTGATCCATATTGAGTCTTCCTGACAATGTGTCGTAGGACTAGAAGGTAAAAGCATTGCAGTATAATTTTAAATAAGCATTCTTTCACCTAGAGCAATGTGTCCAACAATAATACACATAGAATATTGTTTTCATGTGTGGTCTGAGAAATGCAGAACTCATCTCTGTTGACAGGCAGGGAAATATGTGGTCCTTTTCCCCCAGAAACTCTTCTAGCAGTGGCATTTTAAAAATATTTATTTATTTTGATTGCAAAGTCATATATATATAAAGAGAAGAGAGGCAGAAAGGAAGATCTTCCATCTGATGACTCACTTCCCAAGTGAACTCAATGGCTGGAGCTCCACTGATCCAAAGCCAGGAGCCAGGAGCTCTTCTGGGTCTCCCATGTGGATACAGGGTCCAAAGGTTTTGAACCAGCCTTGACTGCTTTCCCAGGCTACAGGCAGGGAGCTGGATGGGAAGCAGAGCTGCTGGCATTAGAACCGTCACCCATATGGGATCGTGGAGACTTCAAGGTGAGGATTTCAGCCGCTAGGCCACTGCGCCGGGTCCAGCAGTGGCATTTTGACAAGTGTATGGTACAGAGGATGTGACGGCATTACTATTTGAGAAGTCAAGTCCATGGAAATTCACAGAATATTACAAAAATAGACCCTGTAACTTGAATGTCTGTTTTTACCCTTCTGTTAAGGATATATTTCTCTCAGGTATTCAGTTTTTTACAACGGAAGTGACTACATTGAACAGATGAAATATTAACATGCTCGAAAAAAATGATTTCTAACAGATTTGGATGGTTAAATCTGTGAGCCACAGTGTGCCCTCTTATTTACCTGATGAATTACAATTCTGAGTGTGTCTTTGAGGAGGTTTTGGGATAAAATTAACATTTGAAATAGTAATCTGTAGGCAACAAATGGATGGGTTTTGTTTTTTAATCCAGTCTACTAATGACATTTGATTGATGAGTTTAAGCCCTTTACATTCAGGGTTAATATGAATGGGTGATAATTTGGTTCTGTCATTTTAGCAATGGGTTGTTCATTGATTTAGCCTTCTGTTGTTATTTCGCTGGGTTGTTCTTTGCATTTGCCTTTGGTTTGGATGGGCACTATTCCTTTTCTCTGTCAAGAGAACATCTTTAAGTATCATTTGTAGGACAGGTGTGGAAGAGCCATATTCTTTTGAATTTTCTATGTTGTGGATACTTTTCTTTCATTTTCAAAGACAAAGGAAAGTTTTGCTGGTTAAGGTATCCTGAGCAGACAATTTTTTTTGCTTTTAGAATCTGGGATATGTAGCTTCATTCTCTTCTGGCCTGTAGAATTTCCTGTGAGAGTTCTGTGAGTTTAATTGGCATTCCTTTATATGTCAGTTGATTTTTTTTTTCGTGTGCACATTTAAGGATGTTTTCCTTATGTTCGATTGAAGAGAGATTGATTATCATGTGTCATGGTGAACATTGCTTTTGGTCAAGTGTGTTGGGAGTTCTATGCCCCTCCTGGATGTTGTTTGCCAATTCTTTCTTATTCCTTAATATTTCATTAAATATATTGATAAATCCAGATTCTCTTTCTGCACCTTCTGGCACTCCCTTAATTTTTTTATTTGGCCTTTAATAGTGTCTTTCACTTCTTGAATACTTTTTTAGCCTGATCCAGTTCTGCTTCCAGCTTTTTGTTTGTTTCCCCATGGTAATAAGAAATGACTTCTAATTGTGAGATTCTTTCTTCTGCCTCCTTCATTCTGTATTGGAGACTCTGCACTGTACTTTTAATTTGCTCCACTGTACTCTTAATTTCTGATATATCAGCTTTCATTTGATTCATTTCCAGTGTGACATGTTCCTTAAATTTCTTCAACTCCTGTATTACATGCTTCTCATTGTTAATAAGAAGCTGAATTTCAAATAAAAATATAATATATGTTTGTAAATATGTAGGCAGGGGTAAAACTTTCATGATGCATCCTGTTAGGTCCTACCATTTTATTTTAGTTTTCAAAAAAGGAAAGAAAATATTTATTTTGATGTGATTTTATCTAAATAATATATTCATATATACAGACATGCCTTTATTTATCTACTTATTATTTTATGATACAGCTCTACACATTCTTGGATTTCCCTTCCCCAAACACCTCCTCACATACACTGATTTCATGCTTGATGTTTGGCATATTAGTAAAAACGTAGTGAAAAATAATGACCAAAGGAAATGAAATCAGCACCTAAAAATTTTTCTGTGCTCCCATATTTATAATAGCTGAATTCAGAATAACCAAGATATGGAATCTACCTAAATATCTATCAACTAATGATTAGATAAAAAATTACATATATATATATATGTGAAATGCTACTCAGCCATAAAAGAATGAAATTCTATCTATTGCAACAAAATCAATGCAATTGCAGATTGTCTTGCTTTAAGTGAAATAAATAGTCCCTAAAAGACAAGAATCCTATGCTTTTTGGTGTCTGTGTGTGTGGTAGTTAAAATACAATATGATTCAAGAAAGAACAATGAAACTAACTTATGATTTGATCATTTTTGTTGCCCTTGTCTCAGTTATTAAGGATTAGTGCTCTTTCTACCTTTTTCCTTGATGAACATGATTGTGGTACATTAAGCCTGCTACTATCAGGAAAATTTAAAGTATGCTATTACAAAAAATGAAGTAATAAAGGAACAGAGGAAGGGAGGAAGGAAGGAAATAGAGACAGATGTATGGATAGCTTCTTAGATTCTAGATAGTCTATCCACGTACTCCTTTCTGTTTGCACTCCCACTGTCCACCCTCATGGCTTTACTTTTCCATCTATACCGTATGGTAAACAATGGTCCCTTGGCCCCTTGGCCACTCCTTGGTCCCAGCTGTTTTAACATCTGCTGTACTCTACCCCTGAATGATTAGAGCAGGGACGAGACTAATGTGGGCTCTGAAATTGAACCCAGAATATATCAAAAATTATCCTGCCTTTTGAGGGCTCTTTCCAAGCTATAGTTATCTCTTGTTTTCTTTTCTTTCTTCATTTGCTTTATAATGAACTCTGGGCATTTTATTCTATTCTCTCCCTTTTGCTTTTTTCTCTATGTTTTATCAACTCAGACTTCAACATTTCAGAAGTAAAGACTTTTCTAACTCTAACCATTATTTTGGAGAAAAGTAATGTTTTGGAACTTAACTTACAGCACACATAGAAATGAAAAGCAGGTCAAAAGTATAAAATCTCAAGTTTTTCTACACATAGAAACCAATGCAGATCAAGATCTGCTCAAAAAGAATTATACTATATCTCCATATTACATATGTTTCAGTTTTGTGTCATTTTCACTGCTACTACTGATATTGACAAAAATGGAAATGATGTTTTGCTAAGCACTTGCCATAATGGCAAATTCAAATGCAATCTCCCTAAGCATATTTTTATGTTTTTCACTCTTCAAATTACACTGTTTAACTTCCTTTTCTCTTTCAATGTCTCAGATTTTCCTTTACTTTGACATTTTCAGCTATTTCACAATTCACATCTTCATCACCCTTTCCAGGGCAACACAGGGTTTTACCAATTGATCTCCTTTCCAGCAGTTCTTCAGCAGTTACTGCTGTCCTTTGTGCAAAAGACATTGTCAAGAGTGGGACAGACATAAAGAGCATCAGGATCCAGAAGAGGAATGGGGACTAGGCAGCTTGGGAGGGCCAGTCTGTTGATCAAAGACAGTGGTTTTCTCACTAGGAATCACAAGTGTACTCTGAAGTGTCATTGCTTCACAGGAGCTCCTACTTCCGCTTTGTAGCTAGTAGGATCCTTTTGCAGAAATACCTGTCATTTCTTTCTTCTTTTTGTTTCTCTCATTTATCTGAGACTGCACTCCGGGCATTTAGTTTTTTTTTTTTTTTCTTTTAGCTTTTTCTTTGATTACATACTACATTTGTGCGGTGGCCATGTTACAGAAATAGGACACAATTTATAGAGATATAGTCCTTGCAAGTGCTGATTTAAGTAGGCAATCCAGATCTAACGAATGTTTCAGGCTAATTAACACACAATTAGGACTTGGCTCTCTAACCTACACAGAATACTTATAATTCACCTATGAAGATACTATAAAACAAAAATGATTTGGTCAGTTTGCAGAAAATACTTAAGGTGTATAACAATTTTTCCTACCTCTCAAATTCTATCAATTTAAACTTTTGTGTCTACATTTTTCATTTCCTTTTTTGTTTCTCTAATTTAAAATTGGCAGAGAAAACTGTGTGTAATTATCAAATAATTTTTCTTTTAACAATATGTTTTCTGGAACAAATAAATCTAACCACTTAAAATATCATTATCTGCTATGGATACTTTGTGGTGAGGCACTTCACACCAGCACTCTGGTTTTCCTCAAGAGTGTAGTGCAGTGTCAGTTTCAGTCAGACTGGTGTCAGTGACTAACACACCATACATGCATTGAGGCAAAAGTCAAACCCAAAATGAGATTTTGAATAGGGTTTTAGAGTAACTGGAAAGAAAACAGGAGTTTTCAGAGCACTCAAAGAAGAAATCCAAAAACACAATATTAACGCAGCAATAAGGGCCCTTTTCTGACACCTGTAATTTCTGTTGTTCCTGGACAAATTTAAACTGTTTCAATTTCTATCCAATAGAGCATGAATTTGCTCTGCGGCATCCTCTTTCCTCATTTTCTTGCCTAGAGCCTTCTCACCATCCAGATATGTTTTTACTGAAAAGCTTTTTATAAGAAGACAATTACATCCCACCCGGGATGTTCCTCTTTCTCGCCAACTTCCCAGTGGCTAGAAGAAAATGAGTCATTATTCCTCTGACTTAAATTAAACTCTTGATTATATTTATCATTTTAGACTCTTGTAAAACTGTAATTTTACCATGAGATTCTTTGTTAGTGTGCTGTATAATTCTTTGTTTTTTGCAGTTAGATTAAGTACATCCACAAATATTATGAACACCTAATATTCTTTACTGGACAATCATAACAAGGTGATTAACTTCATAAAAATATAAATAATTTCCACCTCTGTAATAATGTATAATATATAATTCTTCATTGGGGTTAGCATGGTGGAACAGTAAGCTAGTCCTCCACCCTGTGGTGCTAGAATCCCGTATGGGTGCTGATTTGTGTCCCAGATTCTCCACTTCTGATCCAAATTCCCTGCTTATGGTCTGGGAAAGCAGTGGAGGGTGGTCGAAGTTCATGGGGGCATGCAACTATGCAGAAGACCCAGAAGGAGCTTCTGTCTCCCATTTTCACATCAGCTCAGCTCTGGCTGCTATGACCGCTTGGGCAGTGAACCAGCAGACAGAAGAACTCTTTTATTTTCTCTCTGTAAAATTGTCATTCCAATAAAAATATAACTTATTTTTAACTGGCATTATAATCAATATCAATAAAATTAATATTTTACTATAATGTGGAGGAAATTATGAGTTCTTGCACTCACCTTCTTTATGAGTATAGTATAAAAATAAAAATACCAAAATTTGAATTAATGACAAAAACCTTTCACTTGAAGATTGCATAAGAAACTGAGTAGTGATTACATAAAATCATAACCTCACAATATTTTATTTGTTTCAGTAATTATTTAAAATGAACACTCCTTATCAGGAAGCATTAGGGTACATTTGGAAAAATGTGTTTATTAACTTTCAGTTTTTCCTTAGATCCCAGCATTGTGCAGAGATAATTTTGACTTCAGAAGTTCAAATTTGTAAGTACAAAGGTAAATAATGGGAGTCTATGGTCCTTTCAGTTCAACAAAACTTTGACTTTGTAGCTTGTAACAAAGTCCAGGCTAATTGGAACATCAAGGGTCTGAATCACTGATAAACATTTTTAAACAGCCATTTCCATTTGTCCCTAACACATGACTCAAGTATCCATGATTTAGTGGTGTTCTCTGCAGAGGAAAAAAAGAAATCATCTCTCTTTTATTTACAACTAGAAATGTCTGGAAGTAGGAAATCACTAGACTGACTTGCTCAAACTACGTTTAAAAAGAATGATCATTAATAGATTTTTAATAACTGTTGCTTTGAATTCCATTTCTTCGATGCCACTGCCAAAATGAATTGGCAATTATAAATATGAGTTCAAATGGATTTTTATTGTTGTATACATGAGTCGGCCAAAACTTACAACAAATACACTTAGAATTTTGTTTTGATTTTGAGACATATAAAATACAGACACAGCAAAACTGTAAAAAATGAGGGGTAAAAACTGGATCTGATATAATTCAAAATACAACAAGTACCTGGAAAAGCTGAGCAGTCCTAAAGAAAACTGAAAGATCACTGATGGCAATTCTGCCAGATTTTCATGCTCTTACAAAATCATTGATTTTCCTAATATTTCATGTAGCTTCTAAACTCATATTAGAGTTTAGAAAATTTGAATTTCTAATCACTTGATTTTGAGAAATATTTTACCATGGTGTCATGGCATCTAATTTTTTTATAAAATGAAGCAATGTATATATGGGAAGGAGAGGTTCTATGTTAAGTTCCCTAAATCTCAGAGTTATTGTCTGTTAAGTAGAAATTACGATATTTCTAAAATAATAATTACGGTCAGCATTATGCAGAATACCTATGAACAATTTATAATCTTCTAAATTACAAATGTAAACAATATTTATTATAATATGATGGTGAATCTGGTAATAATGCAATAAAATGAGATATATACACAGCACATGCCAATATATACTTAATCTTTGTATGAAAAGTGATTTATTTTGTATATGGCTTCATTTTACCTTCTTTAATATTTAGTTACTGGAAAATCTGATTTATGTGAATTTATAGTATATTTTGAAGAATATTGTCCATTACAATTTTCTAGATGCAGCTGTACTTAAAAGAATATGGAGAGGGCCCAGTATGGTAGCCTAGTGTTTAAATCCTTGCTTGCATGCAACGGGATCCCATTTGGGTGCTGGTTGGTGTCCCAGCTGCTGCACATCACATCCAGCTCCCTGCTTGTGACCTGGAAAGCAGTTGAGGATGAGCCAAATCCTTGGGATCCTGCATCTGCCTGGGAGACCTGGAAGACACTCTTAGTGCAGGCTTCAGATCAATTAACTCCAAATATTATTGCAGCCACTTGAGGAGTGAACTAGCAGATGGAAGATTTTTCTCTGTATCTCCTTTCTGGAAAAATGATTTTCCAATGAAAATAAATAAGTCTTTAGAAAAGAAAATCAGAGTATGGAGAGGACTGTTTTGGAAAGAAAACAGTCATAAGCACTAGTTTTTGAGATACTGACATGGGAAAAATAAATACAAGGTGCTACTCACTTTGGATAGAATCCCCGAATTACTACTTCATGGTTCTATTTCTAACCAGAAATCATATAGCTCAATGAGAATCAATTATTTTAGCTACATTGCTTCATTCTTAACTTTATTAGCTAAGGATAATGTACAATATCAGGCTTAACCTACAGTTGTGAAGTTTGAGCTTGTATTGTGTTTTCTTATATTACCCTCCAAAACCAAGGTGGCTAGTAGGAATAGAAGTTCTGATACCTATTTAGTAGAGAACTGTCTTTCACGTCCTGCTCTGCTCAAGTTATAGAGTGTAGTCAAGAAGCATTACCACGTTTTTGAGCTTTCTGGATTCTAGGTTTCCTTATAGCCCTTTTATAGATCTTATAAAGTTATATTTAAAGCAACTACCTGGGCAAAATAAAAGAAATAATAGTGTAAATATAAAAGAAAACAAGTGCTGGCCATTCAGACTGTAATTCCATTTTGTAAATACCATTACTGTGAGGGCGAGGTGATGAGGCAGAAGAATTTCAAATGTTATTCTGAATTTGTCAGATTTTCACTTCGATTCCATTTGTACTTTAAACTTCTGAGATATAAATGTTTCACTAACTAAAATGTTTTAGAAGTATTACATCGCTTTTTTATCTTTTATTCAGGTCTATATAATAAAGAGTGAGATTGGAATTTTTTTAAATAAAATGATTTTCATGTATTGGTTTATTAGTCTGTGGGAACAAATAGATTTACCACATGTGTCTTTACTTAAAAGTACTAACTACTCTGTCAGGCTTTAACCTCTTTTGGTTTACTTTTTCTAGCACCTAGTTTGCTACAACTAAAAAGAGATTTCATATGGTCTATTGGGTTTCCACCTAAATTACTGCCCCCTCCCAGCTTTGCCTCCTGAGATTATTATAGGCTACTTCTATGGGGGATTTAGGAATTCCGAAACTTTTCAGTAATACATTTAGAGACAATTTGAGTTACTCCCAACAGATGGCTAATTACATCTATTGTGTGGTGATTTAGTTCTCAGAGGCAATCTTATTACCCATTTCTTATTTGAAGAGAGGACAGCTCACTGTTTCCATGATGGTACACTAAATTTGGAAAAAGCCTCAAGGATAATTTTCAACTCCCTCATTATGAAGATGGAAGAACTTACTTAAATAGAGTAAGTGGGGAATCAGTTACAAAAGGTTTTAACAAACTCCCTTCTTAGTGGGGCTAAATATGCAACACGATGTGCTCTTGTTACTAAAGAGGATCGCTATTTTCAATTGGGAAGAACAAGGTCAAAAATGTCAAAAGAAATCACATACAGAATAATCTAATAAGGTAAACGTTATATAATCAAAAACAAGTGTTGGAGGAGAGGTAGCAATGGTGATCAGAGACACTTATGACATATTGAAAAAATCTGGCTAGTAAAGAATCAAAAAGACCTTTGATCTGGATCTTGATGGAAAAATAAGATTTTTTTCCACCGTGTTTGTGAGGCTGTTATTTTGGGAGGAAGGAAGTATTTATGTTAAATAAGGCAGGTAAGGCTGTTATAATAAAAGCAAAAATTGTGCTGAGCTCAGCATAATGAGAGTTCTGACTTAAATGAAGGTAGAACTGGTAGAAAGTCCGTTCCACAATAAGAATTGTTGATGTTTTGTGAATGCTTGACCTATGATTGAGATGCCCACGTCCTTGCTTTGATTCCTGGCTCTGCTTGTTCATTCCAGCTTTCTGCTAATGTGCCCTTGGAAAGAAGTATTGGCGTTTGATTGTTTGTTTGTTTGTTTGCTTAATAGTAGTTGGGTTTCTGCAACCCATGAAGTACAGCTCCATTGAGTTCTTAACTCTCAGGCTTATACTAGGGCCCTCACTTCACCTGCCCTACCGCCTGCCCTAGGATCAGGGACATTTGGAGGGTAAACAGCAGGTGGGATAACTTTCACTCTTTCTCTTTCCCACCCCAACTCCACCTGTAGAGAATGAAATATTTTCAAAAAATTGGGTTTTATTGTATAGGAAATCGGAAGATATTGAAAATATTATCAATGTAGAAGAGTAATATGATCACAGCTTTATTTTACAAAGATAATCACCAAGGACAATGTCTTCAAACAGTACAGATCAGAATATGTGGCTGTCTACTGAAAATGGAGACCCCTTTGAAAACAGTGTTTAAAACTGTCTGGGATGTGAGGGCGATCTGGCTGCGATATGTCTCCCCATTGGTCGCCAGGGTTGATTCAGCTGACCTGGCTGGCTAGGCGGGTGTCTCCTCCCTCCCTCCGTCCATGTGCTTCCCTGCCAAAGCTGGGCGCTCTGTCAAAGAGGACAACCATCCCCGCTAGAGGAGGACCGGTCCTCCGTCAAGGGTATACGAATAGCTGTGCTCCCCTGCTAGAACCTCCAAACAAGCTCTCAAGGTCCATTTGAAATACAATGTCTGCTAATATTTTGTATTAAACAGCAAATATTAATTTAATGGTTAACAGGTTAAATAATTTTTATCTAGTAAATTCTTCAATTCACCTTCCTCATCTATTTTAACTATATGTATGGAACAATCTTATATTTTTAATTCTTGGTTAAAACTCCCAGGTTTCAAGAGATTAAATAAGTTTAGGAAAATAAATTAAATTCATTCTAAAACTAATGAAGTTACTAATAACAGCAAAAAGAATCAGTAATTGTCACTCATTATTTATAAATCTGCATGCTTAGGAGATTTAAAAGCAATGCCTATATTTCCCTTCTCATCAACTGTACTATAAAATATAATAGTCTTATTTTATAGATGAATATTCTAGAGTTTAATAAATGAAACAGTCCAATATTATGAGAATTTAAGACAGCTACATATGGGAATTTAAGACAACTTTTCTTTTTCAATGGCAAAATTATTCTTATTTTAGAAGTAAAATGTGATATTTTGATACATGTGTTCATTGTGTATTGTTCAAATCAGGGTAAACATACCTATATTCTCAAATTTTATAATTTTTTCTGTAATAAAAATTTTAAAATATGTTCATCTAGCCTTTTTCAAATGTACAGGATGATAATTATTATTTCTGCCAATCCTGGAGGAGCAGAGAGCAGAGGAAAGGAGAAGAGAGGAGGTAGGTAGAGAGAGAAAGAAAAGTTAAGAAAAGAAAATGAATATATATAAAACACCTGCTACATTTTTAATTTCTTTTTTTCAATGTATCTTTTAAAATGCTAGAGAAATTAACATTCTTTTCATTTGTGTGCCCTATAGAGGTCTGGAATATTATTTTTGCTTTTTTATTACCTTGATTATTTTTATCATTTCAAAAAAAACAAAAACAAAAAACGAGGCTCTTAAAATTCAAGAAGCAACTTTAGAACACAATCCCAGTAATCTCTTCCAGGCCTCTCTGGGGTCAGCGCCTCACATTACTCACTTTAGTTAAATGTAATTATTTCTAACAAGAAAGACTTTGGAATTCTGCACGGGTAGCTCTATTTTATATGTCTACTTATTAAGCAAGTAAAAACACAAAAAGGTAGTTTCTATATATGAATCAGAATTCCTACAAATAGATCACAATCTAGAATTTGGCAGTCATTTGTGACTCAGGCAATATTTATAGGCATGTTCTTCTGTGAGATTACCAAGGCAGAAAATAAAGAAAGAAAAGACCAGGGATCAGATTCAATGGTTTCCTAATGTAAACAGATTTTAAGAAAGAGGAAGAGGCAGCATAGGGCACTGCAAGAGCAAAACAATGAGGCAGTAGTTGGTCCAAGAAACGGACATACACATCATTTTCAGTGAATTAACTAACGGAATCTGAGACCCATGGAGGTGGCTTAGTTCTGACACAGAAAGTCATAGGTAACACAAAGACTAAGTAGAGAACACAGGATTCAATGATAAAAAGGAGGAAATCATATGCTGATGCAAAAAATTAACTGGATTTTTTTTGAAGTAAGAAGATCAAGGATAGAGCTGAGAAATATTAACCTTGAGCAATCACTAAAATGTTGCTGGGATTCTCTACTATTATATGTGCCAGAGCAATAAATATTGATTTTTGCACTTGTCAACTATTTTCTAAATGTACTTACTTCTTTAGAGTAAAATTATTAAGTAAAGGAATGAAAATATTTCCTAAAATTAATTTTATTGTACAACATAAGGATCTTTGAAAATAACCATTTTTTTCAGTCTTTATAGTTATTATAGCTATTATTCCTACTTTCTGCCCTATCTAGACAAGAACTTGCAAAAGCATTTCATAAATGACAGTTGAAGTGGTCACCTTCAATTGATAATGTATCTTATGTTTAACTGCTACATGTGACAATGAATTCTAGATTGCCCATGCAATCTTTATTTTTGTTATATCCACATGTTCACCAGGCAAAACACAACAGTTCTAAACTGTAAACCATAGATAGAAAGAGCCATGTATTGGAAATTTTATGTAGTTTGAATGACTGCTACATTTCTGAATATAAGAATTTTAGACTGTAGAGATTTCTTTATGAGGAATATTTCTCAAAACTGTGATAATTTATCATTTCTAGTTTGGCCCGAATTCAAAACAATGGTAGAATAATGATTTGATTTTCATTTCATAGCTGATACTTTACAAATTCTCTCCAAAATAGTAAGACACAAGATGAGCTTTGCTCAGTTCTTTACAAAATCTTGAAAACTAAACAAGCATTATTTAGTTATCACTAAAGAATCATTTCTGCATCCTATCATTTGTCAAAGTTTCTTCAACATATTTTTATCAGTTCTTCCTTATGTTTTAATGCTGAGTACGGTAACTTTCTGTTCTTCTCCTTAACATCTTATTTATCCCTATATATACTCTGAAATCCTGCTGATTTATAACAAGAATTGGCAAACCATGGCCTGTAAGCCAATTTTGCCTTATCAACTGTGTCTGTGAAGATGATTTCATTGGAGCTCAGCCATACTCAACGAATTACATACTGTCCAAGCTTACTTCTCCTTTTCCACAGCAACACAACTGAGGAGTCACAGCAGAGATTTTACACCTTCAGAAGCCTAAAGTATTGACAACCTGTCCTTTAGCTAGAGCAACAGTCATCAGACTTTCTCCTTTACGCTCTTAAAATTAATTGGAGATGGCAAAGAGCTGTTGTTCATATGGCTCATGCCTACTTACATTTACTATATTAGAAATCAAATAAGAAACCAATTCATTTATAACAGCAAACTGTATTTATACATTGCCCTTAAATATAAATTATATTTTCTATGAATAATATGTATATCCTCTGTAATAATTTGAGATGGGGGTGTTTTACATTTAAAAAAAATCCTATGTCTGGCTTAACTGAAAACAGCATTCATAAAAGTAGGACTGTATTAAATCTGTTAATATTTGATTTTTAATGAGTTAGATATATAAAATGCAATCTCATATTGATATGTATTTAAAAAAAGTTCTATAATATAACCAACAAATTTGAAGTTGTAAATCAGAAACCATATAAACTAACCATTTTCACATTCTGATTGCTTTTACTGTGAACAGTTCATGTAAGATTTTGTAACACTTTTACACTATATAGTGTCAAAAAATCCATGATTGTTAAGACCACTAATGTTATGAGAAAGTTATAGATAGAAACAGAAGTTAGTTAAAAGTGGAGGTATAATATTTCCACTGTTCTGTGTTTAGCTTGAATGCTCATCATTTATTCACTGTCAACAATTGCTGGTTTGAAGATTATTGGTGGTGAATGATTGACTCAGTTCATGAACTTCAGAGAAGCTTTCAGCTGATTATCCAAGTTATGGGGTCAATAGTTTAATCATCACATTTTCTTTCAAGCAAAGAAAATTTTTCTATAAAACTCTTAGTGCAGATGACAAAAAATAAACTGCACAGGTTTTTTTTTTTCATAGAGTCAACCAATTGTACTTTGGTATGCAGCTATGTTATTTAAGTTTATGTGGTGTGTTGTCACTCAAATTTAATACTCATGTTTTGAGAATTAATTATTTAGAGTTTGCAGTATGTTTTGCAGTTTTTGAGTTATTACTGCAGTTTGTTTTTGTAGCCGGGTGGAGAAATGTCATCACATACAATTAATTTCAAAAGAGGAATTTCCCCCACTTCTGGTGCATAGCTGCCTTGGGGATTGTTCCAGGAAATTCCAACTCTATCCAATCTAAACCATGAAATTGCACCATAAATTTATGTGGCTTCCTTATATTTTACTAAAGCTCTGTGGACAGCTGTTTGGAAGTCACAGAAAAGGTTAGCTGGTAGCAACTTTGAGTGGAAAGAACTGGTTGACATTTCTGTGGAGGGATCCTAAAGTTTGGAGATTTCTCATGAATATTTAGTCTACTAGAAAGTGAAATCATCAAAGGAATTTTCCATATCTTTTTATAAGTGTTTTTGAACATTGCTTTCCATTCTGTATTCTTAATTTCTGTCTATAGTTGCGCTGCCCTTCTGCTCTTGTAAACTGCATACTTCTTTCATTAGAATTTTCTATGTCATATATATGGGCAATGTAATTGTGACTTTGGCACCCACTTTTATTTCTAACATAAATTTTTAGCAATCTAGTCATAAAATGGGGAATAAGCAAGGTGAGAAGGAGGGATCCTTTACCTATAAAAATGAATCACAGAAATTAATAACAATATAGAAAAATTTTCTCCACAGATATCATCCACCATTGAGCTTTGATTTTATATGACTGAAATTGTATTTGCTGATATACTTCTGTATATAATAATAATAATATTGTGGTATATTACAGAGGAACATAATTGACTTAAAATCATAAGATCATGAAAATTTCCTTAGGTTCTATAATGATGAAATGTTCTGATCACTGTTACAAAGAGAAATGACATTTTCCCCCAAATAAGCAAACTGTTCATTTCAGTTCATCTAGGAATTACATTGAAGGTTAAGCAGAGACAAAGGTATTGATTAGCTTTTTTTGTTGTGCCATATTGAGGACTCATGGGAAATAATAGATGGATAACCACAGTCTACTTCTTTTTGCTACAAATGATCAGGTTCCTACTGTGTGAAGAGCTAGCTTCTCAAAGGGCATCAGTTCTTTCCTGAGAGAAAGTTAGGCATTCTAGAAACTGTGCTAAGTATCAGATCAGCAGGAAATCATTAAAAGTGACTTTTCTTCAGTAAATAAGCTGCTTTTATCTACTATAAGAAATATGGGTGTTACAAAGGCATTGAGAGGGATCAAGATAATCTAGGAGGTTTTCATATTTGTAAATTGAACCTTTGAATTCAAGGACATTTCATTATCAATATTTTCTCTGAAAACAAGATAATTGCATTTACTTACATATATCTCCAGGACCTGCTCCCATATTATGAAAAAAAGGCAGACTTCCAGAGAGAAAGGAAGAGACAGAGATTGCTTTTCCATCTGCTAGTTCTCTCCCCTAAATGGTCCTAATATTGGGACTGGGCCAAAATCCTGGAATTCCATCCTAGCTACCCACATGAGTGGCAGAGGCCCAAGTGCTTCCTATGTCTTTCATTGCTTTCCCACATACATTAACATGGAGCTGAATGGGAACTGGAATGGCCAGGATGAGAAACATCACCCAAAAGGTATGTCAATGTTACAAACTGTAGATTAGTACGTTGTATCACAGTAGTGACCCTTTAACTCTGACTTTTGTTTCAGAATTCATCAAAGTTGTCATCTGCCCAAGAAAGTTTTTTTCTCTTAACTTCCTTTGCCTGTTCAAAACCTTTATATTGGAACAAAAACATTCACTTTTACTTTTGTGTAGTTTTGATTTTATGTTTGTATCATATAAACAAGGTAAATTTCAGGAGAGCAGAGACGTTACATCTTAGCTATTGTTAATACATTCTAGTACAATAAAGATCAATAGGAAATATGCAACAAATATTTAGTAACAGAATAACATGCTTTTATTTTCCTGTACAGGCATGTGCTATTTAAGTAAGATGATTATGTTCTAGACTCAGAGCATTCAAAATATCCTAGCATCATTTTGAAAAAGAAAGTTGGCAAAGATTCAGTAATTAGAGATGCGCTATTGTGGTCAAATTAGGGTTTTAAAAGAAAATGCTTTTTATCATACTCCTTTAAAACTGTTAAAGCCTTTTAGGTCATGTAATTTAGATGATGTATCTTGCTAGAAAATTATGTTTTCTTAATGTTCTACTCTTGGAATATGGTTTAAATGATTTAAAATTTGGGAACCTTGCATGCATTTTTAATGTATTAGTGTATCACACATACTCACGCACCAATTTCCACGACATTCATATACAAACATAAGGAAATAGAAACAGAGTGCTTAAACTATACTTCGAGGCAACAATTAATTTATGCTGTTATGTAGAAATGATGCTAGAATCTTCACATCTGGGTCACTCTTAATGAAAAATGTATAAAGGAGAGAATGAAGTGTACCGAATACATGCTAGAAGAAAATGCTTTTCCAACAAAAAAATGCTTTGCTTGTTAAAGACCATTTTTAAAAATTAGGATCAGCAGTTGCCACCTGACATTAGTCAGATGTGATATTTATAGCTGGATATTCAGTCTGTAGATTTCCATAAAAGTTTTAAATATGCATTGGAAATATGAAGTATCATCTTCAAAATGAACTGTAGTCATCAGTAATTTACAATCCATTTTATTCTTATTCATTTTTAAGTATGTCTCTGGGATTTTTAAAAGTATTCGCTCTTTCTCATTATGTGAAGTTTTAGCATTTCTTGTCATATTCTTGTTGTGTTTATGGGCGACTGTGGGAGTATTTCCCAGGAAACTCTAGGTATAATTTCAGGGCTGTCAGAATGTATTACTTAACGCACAGTAAGTAAAAGGTATTCGTGATAACAGGATATTGGACTTTGCTGTTTTGTTTTACACAAATTGTTTTTACATACTGATAAAAAAAAATCTCTCAGAACTGCTTCTGTTTCAATAATGTGAAGGCATGAAATTTCAATTAATAATAATTGATCAAGAATTCTAAGTACTAAATAAATGATAGCATAGGATACAGCTCCTTGCTGTAGTGTCAAATAACCAGTGTTAACACAAATAAACATTCAAACAGCAAACAGTGTTGTAGATTAGAGTTCTTTTCCTATATTCTACCTTTTTCTAATTATAAAAGGAAATAGTAAAGAGAGCAATATGAAAATATTGAAGGAGTGAGGTAATTTTGTAACCATAACTATTAAACACTGTTAAACTTGATTAATCAAAGGTTACTTTATTTGAAAACACTAAGAAGGTAGTTTCATGACTACAGGGACTTCCTTAAATCTGAAATTATGTAAGTTCTTGAAGAGCAGACACTGAGGTCTTAGAGAATAAAATATTTATGCAATAAATCAATTCAGTAATATGAAAATACTTCAAAAACTATGTGAACAAAAACTATGTGAAATTAAGAGATAACGTTTATTCTGGTGCAAAAAATGCAAAAATCCAAGTATCATCTCTTTCCAAACCCATATTTCTATGACATTTTAAGAGATTTTTTTTATTAACTTATATTTAAGTTTATTTTCCTGTAACATTCTGAAGCAGCTTCACAGAATACACCTGAGGCATCTACTTGATTTTCTAGAAACCATTTTGACACTAAAAATTAGCAAAATATCCGATGACAATAGAAAAATGAGATTATGGTGGGGTTTTTCATGCTCATGAGTGCTATAAATAATAATGTTGTCACAACCTAAACTACTTGCAGATCATACCAAAAGAGTTTCAATGCCATGTGCCTGAAAAAATATACAACATAACACTATGAAACGTTCACACAGCCCAGTTATAGTCCAGAAAATATTTTGGCAAACATGATCATGCTTGGAAGATAATTTCAATAATTATTACATTCAAGAAAATAGAAGAATTTTCATTCACATACATGTTCTATTTAGAATAGATATTAGATTATTCTGAATTAGCTTTCAGAGCTTGAAAATGTATAATTTATGTAATTATTCAAACTTTTTTACCTACTGTGACCTTTCATTGCTTACAGTCTTGATTTTACACTATTTTGGTAGTAAGAACTAAGAAAGAGATGCAGAAAACTGTGCAGATAAAGGACAGAATGTATAACCCAGAAATTTAGTTTCAGACAAGAGATTCCCAGTCAAAAAAATTCCACTAAAAATATAACAAATAACAATTTCAGGATATTGTAATGCTAGTTTCACTGTTAAAATGTGATATATCTTGAGGACTCATTCTCAAAATTTACCAATTTTATATGTCTTCTCAAATTGTATATTGATGAAAATCTTCTACTTCTAAACCTGTGTAAATTTAGTAGACAGATAAATAGGGAATCCTATACTGCATGTTCCAACAGACCTACGCTATGCACAACAGAATTTAAGAGATCAACAAGAAACATGGAAAACAGAGGAAGCTGATGTGTAAACACTATGCAAAGGATAGAAATGGAAACCAGTAAGTCAGAAAAGTTACACTAAACTTTAAATCCTCATTAGAAATAAAAAATAGAAAAGAGCCAGTGTTGTGACACAGTGAGTTAAGCTACTGCTCACATTTCATAATTGGAGTATCAGTTCTGAGTTCTGTGTATTTTTCTTGTAACCAACTCCTTCTAGAGCATCAAGACGGACACCGGACACCGTAAGACCAATCAAGTCTTTGAACTCCTGCAGCTCACATGGGAAAATAACATGGAGTCCTGCTTTTGAACTCACCAATTCCTGGCACTTCCAACTATTTAAGGAACTAACTGCTTCATGGAGTATTTCTCTCCCCTTGTCTGTTGCTTTGTCTATTTAATAAGTAAATACAATTTTAAAAACACAAGTGAGAAAAGAGAAATTTTGTGTTTCATTTCATTATCCACTTATATTATGATATATTTTTAAAATATCTTTATTGAGAGTCCATCATTTATTCAGAAGTAGAGATGCAAATTGCAAAGTTCCTGGTATCAGAAAATACGGGCACTTCCTAAGCACAAGAGCCTGAAAAACATTTTCATAACTATCTTGTCCAAGACAACTATCAAAATGTAGCCAACCACACTCCTCTTGGTGCGCCATTGGCTCAAATATTTTCACTTATTTGGCAGTGTAAGTGGCAACAGCAGAATGATATTCTTATATGACTGTCACTGTGTATTATAGACCAATCATTCACTAATCATATAAAATGTGCGAAATAACTCTGATTTGTAGAATGCAAATATTAAGACTACGTTTTTAAAGTTAAGTATATGTGTTTTGATATGTGCTGAAGAAATGTTTCTCCAATATAAAAGTTGTTAGTATTATTTAGAAGTCAAATAAATATCAATTATCCAATAAATCTAGGAAAATATTTCTCAAGAAGAATTCTGGACAGATTTTAATTACAGAAAACTAGGTCCTTACACAGGCAGAACATGGCTAATATTTGGACAAATAAAAAATATAGACTTATATAAATGTCAAAGAAATAAAGTTTTACTGAGTAAATAAAATTGAATTATATCTATACATTAATAGGTTAATTTTAAGACTTATTTATTTATTGAAATCCTTTATTTTTCATTGTACAGTTCCTCAGGTTCATGAATTTCCCTTTAAACCACCCCTCCCTTCCTGCTGCTTTCCCCTGCATTGTAACCATTGTTTAGTACAGTCACAGGTCCACCACTCTTCTAGATAAGTGTATTCTGAACTTGCAGGTGTAGAGAATGGTCTAAGGTCGACCATTCTAGTGTCAAGATATATTTAGCTGTTTCATTAAGAGTCCACCTCTGATTCAGAGGAGAGATACACAGGGCCATGTGTCTCGTCTTCATAGTACACTTGCCTCCATTATACAGATCTTCTGGATAAATGCATATACATGCTTACCTATATATCTATTGATCTTGTATTTTGCATGAAGTTTGCCTTGTATCAGAGAGAACATATGATACCTCTCCTTTTAGCATTGGCTGATTTCAACGAGCATAATATTCTCATTAGGACCATTTTTTGAAAATGGTTTAATTTCATTCTTTTTAATGGCTGAGTAGTATCCCATTGATTAGATATGCCAGAGTTTCTTTTCTTTCTTTTTTTTTTTTTGACCTTTTCTTTTAAAATAATTTATATTATTATTCCATGCTCCAGTTCTATAGGCTCTGGGATTCTGCCCCTTTTCCAAGTACCCAAACCCATTAATTTCCCCTGTACTATTACAATAATGCAGTCCTTCAAAAACATCCTAAGTCCATCGTTCTGCCATTTAATTGTATCCTGACACTTTATGCATGGACAATGGCAGGGAGTGCAGCATTCTGTGGTCAAGATGCATTCAACAGTTTCATTGGGTGTCCATCTTTGATTTGAAAGTCGATACACACACTGTATTGTATCTTTATATCTGCATGCGATCATCTCTAGTACATAGTCACTATACATCTCCGTTTATGAAAAAGCCATTGAATAAAATCGATATCAGAGAGAAAAACAGAAAATTTGCAAAAGCATGAGGTTAAATAACATGATCCTGATTGACCAATATATTGCTGAAGAAATGAAAAGGAAAACAAGAGACCTTCATGAAGCAAACTATGCTATGGTGTTACCTATGTGTCAGTGAGGAAATCAATAAGAAAATATTTTTGAGTGAATGAAAATAAAAACAAGAAGTATCAAACCCCTGTTAATTTCCTAAAATGTAAAACTGTCCAGTAAGTGTTCGCAATCACACAATTTCCTTTAATATTTTAAAATTTTATACATGTGTTTGATAAGTTACTCAGTGTCTTCATAAGTATTTTTTTATCCTTTTCCTAAAAAACAAAATTTCTATTCCCAATCTGCTGAAACTTAAGAAAACAAAGGAGATAGGGCAGTCACGTTGTTAACATGATAAGAAAATTAGTTTTAAATGTGCAAATAAAATTATTAAGGCATAACAATTGTTGTATGAAACCCAAGAATTCAACTGAAATATATACTTGGAAGAAATCTAACAATATCAATCAATAGTTTTAACTTTAATTTTGTTTTAAATGTATGATCAGATACAGATGGGAAATGTAAGAGTTATAGCCTTATACGAATTGAGCATCCAAAATTTAACTTATTATTTAAAATAGGAAACATAACACATATTTCTTCAAATTTGAAAAATAACTCAAGATTCAACTCAACTATCTAATCAATAAAAAGTTTTCCAAAAAACAAATGTTAACACAATGAAACAGTATTCAATCTTTTACATTCAACTGAAGATCTATCAAAGATGAAAACAAATCTTATCAAACAGGAAAAAATAAAAATACTTATGGTATATAGGAATAAATACAATGCAATCATTCTATAAAAATTAAAAGACAATTGCCTAAACAAAAGAAAAACAATCCAGCTGTTAGCAAGCTATAAACATATACAAAATTAGTAACAGTGTAACAGTGGTATTTACACAGGTATAAGTAATGTTAAGCTTGAATGTATACAGTTTCATGAAAATCACGTAGATAAATACTCTAACAATGTGTAAGTTTATTATTCATGGGTTACTGATTTAGTAAAGTGAAGAATTTCTAAGCATTGTTAGTCATAAAATTATGCTCAAACATTTAATGTCCACCCCAGAAAAAATTTTATGAATGTTGTCAGAAATGGCTACTACCTAGTTGCCTTACTGTAAGGTTTTTGGGTAAAGCTTTGCTATATTTTGAATAAAAATTCTATGAATTCTTATGTAAGTCTTAATTATTAGAATTGGTATTCCTATGTAATTTTAAAAAGAGGCATAGTAAGCTGTGTGCAATCATTCTTCATTTTATTTTTGTTTCAACACAGAGCGCTGGAGAACAGAGCTGCTCCTTCGGGGCTGTTGCAGGTGAGCATTTGGCAAGCTCTGTCATTTGGCCATGAGGCTATTCTGGGAGACTTTTTATGCTATGGAACTCGGGCTTGATAATGTTATTTTAAGGATCTTGAGGAGAGTGTATCTCTATAGATACAGTGCTATGTTTATGAGAAAAATTTAGAAATAACTGTACCTTTGAGGAGTTCATAGTTCTTATAAGGAAGTTCCTAGTTCTTAGTATAAGGATACTCAGAATGTTCATAATGAATGATAAACTTTTTGTCAGTTTTGTCATTCAGCTATCCAATAAACAGATGTTTATCCATCTCCAGTAACAGAATTTGTGTTCACCCTTACAGCTTGTGTTTGAACACATCAGCTTTTATTATGCATCTTCCTGCTTTTATTAACCTTCTGTCTTATGTTTACATAAATTTATATCGTTGCATGCCTCACTGTAAGTCATAATTAATTTTTCAAGGTGTAACAATGACCAGGAATTACCCTTAAAATTGACAGTAAGAAATAGAGTTCATCATCAAATTGCTGGAGAAAAGAAACCATACACTGAAACCCACCCAGCAACAATTTTGTAGCTTAATTTCCTATAGCACAGACACCAATGTGCTCTATTAAACATTCAGCTATTTTTCTAATCTTAGTAAATTTCTGATCCAATATCATTTTCTTTATCTTTTTATTTCTTATTTTTTTGGGGGGGTGGTGCAATTTAACTTGGGGATCTCTACCAAATTAATGACACATAAAAATACTATGCAGTCTAATGATCTATGTTAGGCAAGTACTTTGTATTTCTATCTTTGTTTAAATTTAGAAACAAACATTTGAAGAAATCCCTGGTCCATGGCCCTAACAGAGTTTCTTTATGTACAGCATAGGAAATACAGGAAATGAGCACAAGAGCTGTTGTATAGTATTTTGTCTAAATAAAACACAAAACTTCTCCAGCCACTCACAGTGCACACTGCCAATCCCCAAGGTTGGTTGGCTCACACCCAGCAGATCACTGCCTGATCTGAATACAAGAGTGTGCACCAATATTTTTAAAATCTGTCAGAAGATCAGATTTTAAAGCAAGAGCTCTTGTCAGAGTCTGAGGATCTGATTGTAAAGGGACTTTAGGAGACAGAGCAACTGATGGATGAGAAGATTTAAATAGCTCAACCTTTTTATAATAATTTTTGGAGTAACACATAAAGCTGAGTCTCATTTTGTATCTTAACAATACTTTCTATATAATTTGAATATCATAGTTAATTATTATCTCTACAAAATGAAAGACATATCCTTTGACTTTCCCAGAGAATTTCCTGGACATATCAAGATTTGAAGAATTCAAGACTCTGATTTTCAATGTCTACCGAAGATGCCAAAAGGATGTGAAATGCCAGTTCAAAGTAAGGTCTCCATCATTATGAAATAATATCATTCCATTTTATCAATGAGACATAGTCCAGATTTAATAATTCATGTAACACCTACACAATTCAGTTTCTCCCAATCAGAATTTAAGAGCTCATGAAAATCATTCAAGATAGGTAATGATTTTAAAGTTCAAACCACGCAGCACAGAGGGACTGTCCAGAAAGAAGACAGAAGTTGCCAGGGATCTGTGGAAGAGGAAACATTCAGGGTAGGGAGGAAAAGCTGGGAAAGCAGAAGGAATTACCAGAAGGTCATTGTGATCCTGGTGGAGATATAGCCACCATGGGAGTCCAGTGTGTATCCGACAAGCTTTAGGGAAGCATGGATTCCCGCATAGCATGAAGAATGTAGGGCATCAGCCAGTTATCTCACTATAATCTGTGTCTAGTCTCACAGCTCACTTTCTGATGAGTGCAGTCAGCTTGGCACCTGACAAATATATGAGTGTGGGATCCATTCGAGGAGCCTTTGAAAAGCATCAGGATGTTGCCCAGGCATAAATTTTGCAACTTTTCCAAGATTTTCACGCAGTTTTACACAACAGGGCTATCCCTGAAAAAGAAAACTGAGTTGGGCAAGACCAATATTCCCAGAGACTAGAGGAAAAATGGAGGGAATGAAGCTCATAGTGTTGCATTACATGCAAACTCTGAACAAGTCACAGACTTTGCAGCCTGGAATAACGTGTAGATTCACTAGGCAGCAGGACACATGCTCCATGGCCTCGGTTTAGACCACTCCTAGACTCGATAATACCATCCCCTGCAGACACCAATGGACTGCTGGAGTCCGAGGTGCAGCCAATTGACTTTCAGTAAACTCAAGGGTGTAGCCCTAGTCAGAAACTGTCAGACACCTCAAGGATTTCTCCAAACCCGTTGTGATGGGCCAATCCAACATAGGAGATACAAGAGACTCTAGAACAGAGCTGAGGTTCAGCAGAGTTGTTCAAGCCCTATTCAGCAAGCCTGACCCTGGAGTCTTAAGAGCCACAGCCATGCTAACAGGAACACAGTGTTCTTGAGAGACAGAGTGGCTGTGGAGGCATGTTAAGCTCTCTAAATAACAGAGCAGAAGTATCCTGCTTGTTCATCTGCCAGATGAGGCAGTCCAATGCTGATCCAAGATGAATCTGAGTTACAGAACCATGACGTTGTGAGAAGCAAGGATCACCACGGATTTTACTTCACATTGGAGAAGGATTTGAATACATACTGGGACAGCATGCAATGCAAAGCTTACTGAAATCAGAAAGCCTTCTGCACAGCAGTCAGGAGAGGACTCCAAGAAGGAGTTACCAAAGAATCTTGTTAGTACATTTCCAAACAGTAGACTGTCTCTGATTACCATCCTTGTTAAAAGTGAATACAGATTTAACCCACCAGGACAGAAGCAGAATATCAAACAATCATAAAGTCAAAATAGTAATCAGAAGGTAGCGACACCACCAATCAGGAAGCTGAAAGTGAATATTAATGAGAAGTGCTACTAGAGAACATATAATAAGTATAAGCAAAGAAATATAGCAAACTATGAGTATTTCTAACAATGATATTTAAGAATAACTAAACAATTGTGTCTCAGTTACCATAATGTTTTTTGGATCTAATTTTTCAAAGTTTCTACTTGACTAAAGATTTTTTAAAATCTGTATTTTTTTTTTTATTTCAAAGACAGAATTATGGAAAGCAAAGGGGACACAGAAGAGAGAGAGGAAGACATATCTTGTACTCGCTGGTTCACTCCACAGATGGCTGCTTGGCCACAAATGGGCCAGTCTGAAGCAGTAGCTTCCAATTTCTTCAGAATATTCCATGTCTGGGGAGGGGCTCAAGGATTTGGGCAATCCTTTCATACTTTCCTAGTCCATTAGCAGGAAGCTGGATCAGAAATGGAGCAGCCTGGACTTGAACCAAAACCCATATGGATTGCCAGTGCTTCAGGCAGAGGTTTAACCTACTATGCGAGGTCACAGACCCCTGATAAGTGATTTTTATACTCACGTAACAGGAAGATTTATTTTAAAAATGTTTTTAGACAGATGAGTGTCTGATAGAGGCAAGTTGGCGGTCATATTAAGCCATGATACCTTCAAATGAAACTAGAGAGCTCCTCAATGAACACCTTCTTTCTATTTTGTCACATTAGTTTTTTTTTTTTCTACTGAGCAATGTTTGTCAAATTATTCTGGTCATTGACATAACTTTAGCAAATTAGGAAGCAGTTTCCAACAGGCTACACAGCTCTTGTCTAACCCGTTGCATCATCTTTGTGTGTTTGTTTCCAGAAATAAAAAAGGCATTTCTTGCAGTGTTTTATTGCCTTTTGCCCTCAATATACTTACTACAATTTTAGAGACACATCCACTATATTCCTTAACGTACACAACCAATGCATATGTGAGCAAGAATAATACTAAGCTACTCAAAGCTGGCACAGCTAATGTGCATTTGCCAAGCCTCCTGTTTTCACTCAATAACATGTTGAAGTAAGTGTTGAGAAAATTTCGTGCAGGTGTGTTATAATGATGGCTCTCAGCACGTAGTTATGTAGTAAGATTTGAAGACACTGCCTGTTTTTTCGCTGGAACTCTGAGGCAATAAACCATCACACCCAGGCACAGAAAGAGAACTGTCAACAAAAGGACGAAAGTGGGTTGGCGTTTTCCATCTCTTCACAAGGATTGACAAGGGATTTGATTAATTTTATAACAGTGAGTGAGTATTTTTTAAATACATGCAATAGGATTTGAGTGTTTACTGAAACACACATTCATTATTGATATTAAATGCAAGATAAACCCTTAATCATTTCAATAAAAAAGTACCGTGATTCAGAGTTTGCTATCATGATGTTGTCAAAATGTAAAACCTAATTTTCTGTAATAATTCATAATTGCTTCATCTTTGATTCCATCTGGAGGATAATCAATATATAAGCAAATGAACCAGCTGCTGCACTGGTCATGGGGCAGCTGCCAGGATGACCTGGGCCCCTGTCCAAGAGCAGAACCCTCACAAACCCTCAAGCTGAAAGGAAATTTCTGCAAGTGCAAACACAGCATTCTTTTACTAAGCAGCTTCGGTTCTTGGGATCTCGGGATCCTGGGCACTTTTGATGGCTTTTCATATCAATTGTATCATAACTACATGACTCTTTATTAAGTTTGTAATTTATATGTCAGTAATACGTACGATTATTTAGGAGATACAATGACTTATGCAAGCCTTGTGTTTTTCATAGCTTTCAGAGATATTCCTAAGAATATCAAAACTTGTATTAATAAAACACAAGAAAGAAAGGAAAGCATAATGTCTCATAAACTATGCAAAATCTAATTATAAAAACATACTAGTCAGGCTCCGCACGATAGACTAACAGCTAAAGTCCTTGCCTTGCACACGCTGGGATCCTGTAGGCTGACAGTTCTAATCCCAGCAGCCCCGCCTTCCCATCCAGCTCCCTGCTCCTGGC
This sequence comes from Ochotona curzoniae, assembly GCF_017591425.1. Taxonomy (NCBI): domain Eukaryota; kingdom Metazoa; phylum Chordata; class Mammalia; order Lagomorpha; family Ochotonidae; genus Ochotona; species Ochotona curzoniae. The sequence goes on from NW_024466502.1 coordinate 17,170,128, forward strand.
CTGGAAAAGCAATCCAGGATGGCCCAAAGCCTTGGGACCCTATAACCGCATGGGAGACCCAGAAGAGGCTCTGGGCCCCTGGCTTCAGATAGGTGCTGCTCAAGCCACAGCGGCCACTTAGGGAGTGAATCAATGGGCAGAAAATCTTCCTCTGTTTCTCCTCCTCTATGTATATCTGACTTTCCAATAAAAAATAAAATAAATCTTTAAAAAAAATATTGGTCATAGGCACCTTTAGGCAATAATAAATAAAAAGCCAAAGTGTTACATAAGCAAATTTTTATGTGAACTTTTATCTACTTTCATAATTAACCACACACAAAGGTAAATTATGTATAAGATTGTGTTATAATTTCTCTGCATTTGCTGCAAAAATGACAAGCAGATATTTTTCAGTTAAAAGATTAAAAAGCTAACAATCCTTGAGCTTATATTAAATGAGTGCTTTATACCCATCAAGTCAGCTATTCTTTATAAAAATAGTGTAAGAAGGTTTTTATTATTTCCATTTTCTCAAGCAAGAGATTAACTTGCACTAAATTAGGCAACTCATTATTTCTGAAGCCTGTTAATCTCATGTTTTTCAACTAAATACCACAAAATTACTTTCCAGCTTTTTATTTTTAAATAATACTGGCATCATTACTCTTTTTAATCCCTTAATTCTATAATTTCAGTGCCAAAATTCCAAATAGAATTGCTTGGAAATGAAATAAAATCCAGTCAGTATTTAATATCTTTAAAGAATGCTCAGTTTTAAAAAAATTACAAAAATTAATCACTTCCAAAGGCAAGCATCTGAGCTAGTGACAATTGTATCTGAATTTGTCTTCTTTTTAATTAGTTCCTTATTTTTCAGAGTAAGCTTCAGTGCTTAGAATAATATTTTCTACTCCATCTTCAAACACCTTGCTTTTATTTCTTCTAAGTATTCTGTTTTCCAGTGATAAAATAGTAATGAAGATGATTTTGAAACGATTCAAAAAATTAATGCCTCCTTCCAAATCTTTTTCTTACCATTCAAACTATGAGGAAATACTTTCTATCTTTTATTGCAATGTCATTTTGAATGGATACCTCACTGAGCCAAGACATTAAAAAAAATTTTTGCTTTATTTTTAAAAGTTTGACAGACCACCTACAAACTAGGATAAATGGCATGCCTTCCATTTGTTAACTAATTTTTTATTCTTAATTTTAGAAAGTCACATGTTATTTATCAGGTTTTTAGTTGAAACAGTCCTTGGTCAAATTATATTACAGATTAGGGCATAGCTTCAAGATTTTAAAATAGATGCTTTTTTAACTTCACATTATTTTAGATATTTACAATATTTACATTCTTTTAAAAAATTAGTAATTATTAAGATTAGACCAGGCTTCAGCCCGGAGCGATGGCCTAGCGGCTAAATTCCTTGCCTTGATCCCATATGGGTGATGGTTCTAATTCCAGCAGCCCCGCTTCCCATCTCCAGCTCCCTGCTTTTGGCCTGGGAAAGCAGTCCAGGTCGGCCCAAAACCTTGGGACCCTGCACCTGCTTGGGAGTCCTGGGAGAGCTCTTGGCTCCTGGCTTTGGGTTGGCTAAACTCTGGCCATTGTGGTCACTTGGGGAGTGAATCATTAGACATAAGATCTTTCTCTCTCTCTCTTCCTCTATATATCTGACTTTACAATAAAAATAAATAAATCTTTTTAAAAAAATATGATCAGGCTTAACTCTTAGCAGATTTATTCTAAGCAATCTTAATGGAGCCAGATACTGTGGTTAGTCCTTACTAGAATAAATATAGCAATTTCCTCTAATTTTGAGCTAAATCTTCTACAAATATTCCTCAGAATTAGTGAACATCTTCATTTCTATTGGTCTTTACTTTTATTGTCCAATCGATCGTGAAGAATATTTTCATATTTCTGGAGTCCCAGCCTTGTTATTAATCTTACATTTCTATTTTTTAAAATTGTGACTATTATTTTGAAAGCTTAAATTCAGACTGCTCTGGTTCAACCTTATCCTTTTATAATAGATTCCTGAATAATAATTCTGGCTATCAACAGGTTAGTTATGGGTTGAATTATGTCTCTTCAAAATATATATTTAAATTGTAGCCCCTGTAATTGAGAATGTGATTTTATTTAGAAACAGTTGTTTGATAGTTGACAGATATAATTAGCCAAGGTAAGTCATAGAGAAGTTATGTGGAGTCCTACACCAGTATAACATGTCTTTTTGAGAAAAGGAAAACTGAGATACAAAAATATAGAGAAAACAACACAGAAAGGAGTAAGACACATAACAAAAGGGAGCAAGCAAACATATCAAAAACAGGGGTCAATGTCACAGCATAGCAAGACAAGACGCTGGGATGACAGCTCACAGATGGGTACCGGTTCAAGTCCCAGTTCAAGCTGTACCACTTCTTTTTGAAAAACTTAATTAATCCTTTTTTTTTTCTTTATTGGAAAGGCAAATACACAGAGAGAAAGAGATACAGCGATAAAGACCTGGTCTGCTGGCTCACTCTCCAAGTAGCTGAAAGGGTTGGAGCTATGCCAATCCAAAGGCAGGTGCCAGGAGCTTCTTCTGGATTTCCCATGTGTGTATAGGGTCCCAAGGCCTTGGACCATTCCCAGGCTCACAAGCAGGAAACTGGATGGGAAGCAGAGCAGCCTGGATGCAAACCAGCACACATGTGTGATCCCTGCGAATGGAAGGTGAGGAATTAGTACTTGGCTACCACGCCAGACCCCCCAGCTAAACCACTTCTGATCCAGCTCCCTGCTTTTGTCCCCGGAGTAAGCAGTAGAACTGGCCAAATGCTTGGGCATGATACCCCTGTGTGAGGAGCAGCGAAAGCCCCTTGCTCCTGGCTTCTAGCTGGTCCAGCCCTGGCTGTTGTAGTCAATTGGGAAGTGTATAAGCATAAAGAAGATTGTCTTTCTCTCTTCCATCTCTGTAGCTCTTTCAGATAAATAAATCTTCAAAATCAAAGGTCAAAGCAAACAGTAAACAGCCCTGTTACAATAAGTACAAAGCTTGGTATGGCCCAGCTAGCTCATTGTCTCTAAGCCTCACAGTCTAGAATTCTGATAGAGCACATCTCTCTCTTTAAACCGTTCAGTTTAAGCCATTTTCTTATGAAAATGCTAGACAATCAATATAACCATCATATGACATAATTTGAATCTCAATTATTTCTACTTAACAGTCTTCCTGACACCTTACATGTAAAAAAATTATTCATTTCAATTTTGTTTCAGTGATAGTAGTTATAGCCTTTCTCTATACATGCCCTTTGATCAATTTTAAGCATGGGTTATTAAAATTGTGTTTAGTTCAATGTGAAGAAGATAATTGCTGTACATTAGTCGGATTAGGACTTTATAGTTTCTGCTTATAGACACCACTTACAGGACTGTGCATGAGCACCTGTGACTCCTGCATTCCTGTGAGAACTGGACCGCAGTAGCCCACAGTCTGATGAAAGACACAGGGCTAGGCTGCCTCCAGCCTTCACTACTGAAACCAACTGTAAACCATGGATGAGCTCTGCAGAGACCAAAATGTCAAAAATACTCACTTGAAGCATTCTAAATGGTTGACCTGTATGCTCCTGAGCTAAATAAATACTAATTGCTTTAAGCCATTGAAATTTCTGCGTTGCCTAAATGCAAACACGTATATCACCTACACAAATGCTAAAGAAAATATAACCTCATCTTTTTCCTCCTTTCTGAATTTATTATATCATTTCAATCTTGCTATTACCTAACACCTTAATTGTTACTGAAAGACAAGATTATAAAGCCACACAAGATTAATAACACAGAGCCATTTTAATGACAAAATTAAATGAAATGAAATTTTCCTACTAGGCACATCAAATGTTCTCTGTTCTTATGAAATTCCAGAGGGGAAAAAACAAACACAATAGTGTTCATGAATTATAAATGAGTTAAACATAAGTTTGTATCTTCAAAAAATCTATTCCTAAGTGTAAAGATACACTCTTGGGATGATGATTTATTAATAAAATTATTATCTCATAAATAAGACAAGAACATTACGGAAATGTATCCTTTTCTGGGAAACAAATTAGAGAACTTAGCATCAAGGGTTAGTGCCAAGAAATACATTTATATTGCATTGTGTACAAAAAGCTTTTTTTATCTATAAGATAAAAAACTAAATTATTCACAGAATTGTCAATTTTTGTTTACAGAAATAACAATGTTGATTACAAATTCATGAGGGCATGGGGACATATTACAGAGAGAGCAGACATGCTGGAGAGCAAGATTTCTTAAAGAGAAATATGTCACCAATTTTCATCATTGTCTATTTAATTTTATAAACGACCTCTCCAGACAACAAAAGCAAGAAAGTATGATGTCTAGTATATTTGAAAGAAATTGCTATCTATTATAATTGAAAGAAATTATTTACATAATTTAACATAAGATTAAATTTTTAACATTTAATATTGGAATACAGGTATTTTTAATATTTAACTAAATTTTTGTGCATATAGATTTTTCCTTATTTAGAAATCATTTGGTCATTGGTTTGATTTTCCAATTGTGCTTAGGTCCATTTTTAACTGAATTAGCCTTTGAAATTTCCTGGAGCTTGTTCATGTTTTATAAAGAAACTTATAATAGCACATACACATTTTTCCTTTTTGATATGTTTAACATTATCAAGTATGCTTACTTGCTACACATTTATTATGTCCAATATTTATTGTTATACATGCATACATGTGAAAAATTGATTTTAATATAAGTGATTTTAGGTCCCTCCTTGGAGTCATTTCAAGTTGAATTTTGCTATATTCAGTTAATAATGTTAATTATGTCAAGTCCTGTTCAGTTACAGTCCAGTTATATAAAGCAGAAATATCCTGAACTGTTTTTTTCCTTGCATTTTCAAGAGTCAATAAAGAATTTAAGCATTCTTCTCCATAAAACCAATTTATGAAAATTGAGAAGAAAAAGTAAAGAAAATTGGAGTCATACAATTAATTTGTTAGTTACATTGAGTTTTCAGCAAGTCCGATTTTTCAAATTTAATTGGTTAAACAATGAACTTAATTTTCTTTAGTTATTAAAACATTCCTGATGTGTTTAATCTATGTACTTTATTAAGAACTCGCATCCAGGTATATGCCACCTGAGACTACTCGCAAATGGTTTATGAAGTTTTTTTCTGTGAAAAATCTGGATATGTGATAGTTTGTCTTCATTTTATTTATATTAAACATGGTGGAATATTTCTTTTTCAAAAAGCAAATTTTGATGTTTCAGCAGAATCTACAAATATAAATTATTATTTTAGATGAGTTTATGGGGGGGGGGGGGTTTGGTTAGCCTAGCAGTCAGGACTAGCGGTGTTTAAATTCTGGCTTCAGAGCCTGAGTCTTGGGAGGCAGCTGTGCACGCTCCACGGGCGATCCTGGATCCTGGATTCCGTCCAGTCCAGCCGTGGCTGCTGCTCACATCTGGGGACCGAGACAGTACAGGCCATGTCCCTCTTTCTTAATCTGCTCTTGCCCTTGCTCTCTCTTTAGCTCAAGTGATAAGACTTAAAGTTAATGAATAAGCAATTTAAAATATATTAGACTTATTTGCTTTCACATTCATTTTTATAAAAAAAAATTAATTGTATCTCTGGGGTACATTTTTTTGTATGTTTTTCTGGGACAGTTTTAGTTATAAAAAATAAAATGCTTATTTTAGAATTAAATACATTACATCACCTCACTTAGGTGTTTTTGTGACAATAGAAGTTGAAATCTAATTGTCTCACACAGCTTTCTGTTTATTACAATCCTCATATTTTATATTAGTATTCTAGAGCTGCTAATCCTATGTATCTGCCATTTTTATCCTTTATTTTCTCATTTCTTTCTTTATTTATTTGTATCTTTGGAATGTTTTAATATGATTAACTTCTGTGAGATCGATGTGTTTACATTTAACATACACGTGAGAACACCAGGTACTTATTTTTCTGTTTGGAACATTTCTCTTAACCTAATGCCATCCAGTTCCATCCATACTCTGGCAAATAACCAGATTGCATCCTTTTGTAGCTGACTAGTATTCCATTGTGTATTTATGCTGCTTCTCTAAATCAGTGAAATCAGGTAGTATTTTCCTTTCTGGTTTCTGGCATGTTTACCTAGCATAACGTCGTGTAGTTCCAACCAAATTATGGCAAATGGAAGGCTCAATTTCTCTTTTTAGGCTAAGTAACAAATCAACTTGCATATTTACATTTTCCTTATTCATATATTGGCTGACAGATGCATTGTTATATTTTTTGTATTATGAATCATTTTGCCTGTTGTGAATGATGAATACGTGGGTGCATATATCTTTACAAAGTGTTGATTTTGCTTGCTATCTGTATATACCCAAAGAGGGATTGCTGGGCCACATGGTAATTCTATAATGTTACTTTAAGAGCCCTCATTAGCTCTCTGTGATGATGCAGCACTATATATGCCAAACAACAGGACACTTAGACATTCCACTTCTCTATACGTTTGCTCACATTTGTAAATTCATATGTTTTGTTGCAGCAATTCTTTCAATTTACATTTTCTCAATGATTAGTGATATTGGTTACATCTGCTATTTTGCTTGGGTTTTTGTGTTCTTTTTTCAAGATTTATTTATTTTTATTTGGAAAGCAGATTTACAAAGAGAGAAGGAGAGAGAGATAGCCATTTCATGTCTTCCATTTCACTCTCTGGATGGCCACAATGGCCAGAGCTGGGCAGCTCAAAGCTTCTTCCAGGTCACCTATGCAGGTGCAAGGGCCCCAGCACTTGGAGCATAGCTCACTGCTTTCCTAGGCACATCAGTAGGGAGCTGAATTAGAAGTAATGCAGTGGGGACTCAAACCCGTGCCCATTTGGGATTCCAGCACTGCAGGGAGAGGGTTAAGCTACATGCTGTGGTGCCAGTCACTCTCTTTCTGTTTTGGTCTCCTTTTACATAAATGGGCTCTTTACTCAGGTATACTTAGACTTATGCACCACTTTTAATGATAATATTTGTTCCGTATGTTAAATTTTTGTTTTCTCTCATACTACAGTTGACAAAAAATGTGTCTTGTCATCAAAATGTCATACTCATTCCATACTCCTGGGTTGCATTGAATTATATGATAGGTCAGCTTCCAGCTGGTTGGGATTCTGCAATGGAAACAGAGACCATCTTACTCTTCTTCCTTCATCATACATATTTTCTAAACCCACATAATTCACCATTCCTTGATCCATCTTTTCACCAGCAGTATCTTAAATGTTTAGATTCATCTTGGGTAATTTTATGTACTACTTCACTGAAAGAAAAATCTCAACAATGGGGATATTGGGATTTGGTTTATCTCTTAATCATCCTAAATCTCTAGGATAATTTTTTTAAAGATTTTTTCTTATTTTTTATAGGAAAGTCAGATATACAGAATGGAGGAGAGACAGAGAGGAAAATCTGTCCACTGATTCATTCCACAAGCAGCTACAATGGCTGGAGCTGAGTCAGTCCGAAGCCAGCAGCCAAGAGCTTCTTCTGGGTCTCTCATATGTGTGCAGGGTCCCAAGGCTTTGGGCCGTTGTCAACTGCTTTCCCAGGCCACAAGCAGGGAGCTGGATGGGAAGTGGGGCTGCTGGGATTAGAACAGGTGCCCGTACGGGATCATAGAGTGTGCAAGGTGAGGACTTTAGCTGCTAGTCTACTGCGCTGGGCCCCTAAGAGAATGTTAACAATGACCTTACTAGTGTTTCCAAGTTAGTTCCTAATTTTTATCTGAGAGGTTCATTTTTTTCACAGGGAGATAAGGAGCGAAAGAGAGATGGCCATCTATTTGTTCATTCACTCCCAACGTGGCCGAAGGAGCCAGAGCTAAGCTGATCCAAAACCAGGAGCCAGGAACTTCTTCAGGGTCTCCCACGTGGGTTCGGGAGCCCAAAGATGAACCATCCTCCTCTGCTTTTCCAGCCCATAAGCACAGAGTTGCAACGGACGTGGAGCAGCCGTGCTCAAATCAGTGTCATTATGCATTGCTAGTACTTTGACGCAGAATAGCCTGTAAATGCCACCACACCGGACCCAGACAATTTACACTTTCATTATTTTAGACCAAAAAGATTGTGATTATCCCATAGGAAATTCAAATTCGATGGACTGCATTAACATAGGATTAAAAACCAATCCTATTTGAAAGCAGAATGAAACGCAATGGTTCACTCTGCAAATGAACAAAACAGCTGGGGCCAGGCCAGGCTGAAGTTAGAATATTGGATCGGCGGATCGGCCATGTGGATTAGAGGAATCCATGTACTTGAGCCACAATCTCTTACTTTCCAGGCACCTTCAGAGGAAGAAGGGTGTGAGGCAGAATTTGAAGTGGTCGTCACTGATTAGTGATGTGGTTTAATCAGCTACATCTTGGGCCCAGTATAGTAGCTAGTAGCTAAAGTCTGTGCCTTACATGTGCTGGAATCCCATATGGCTGTTGGCTGGTGCCTCGACTGCTCCACTTACCTTCCAGCTCTCAGCTTGTGGCCTGGAGGATGCCACAAAGCCTTGGGACTCTGCACGTACATGCAAGATCCAGAGGATGCTCCTGGCTTTGGATCAGCTCAGCTCCGGCCATTGTGGCCACTTGGGGAGTGAACCAGCAGATGGAAGAGTTTCCTCTCAGTAACTCCTTCTCTGTGTAAATCTGCCTTTCCAGCAAAAATGAATAAATTTAAGACAAAAATCAGCTACATCCTAATGCTAATCTTAAAATGTTTATCACATGAAAGTATTATTTCTTTTAATATTAATAATAATAAATTAGTTTCTTAAGGAATATTATTAGTGACATCAGTAAGTAGTATTTATGATCTTAGTATATGCTTAAATAACACTGATGTGTAAAAAGTTAGTCAATGAAACACTATTTCTCATTTACTAACAATGTTACAGAATAGTGGTACATGTGTTAACTCAAAATTGAACTTTAAAACTTAAACAGAATGAAACATTTCACATAAATATTCCTCCTATGTAATTATATTTAAGCATTACTGATGCATATACAGTCTTTCCTAGCTGTTTTATTGCTATACTCACAAAGACCATGGCTTGGATTCCAAAGAAAACAGTGCCCGATGATGAGACATGTGTGCGCTATTTATAATGACTACACAATTGCTCTATATAAATGCAGTTAATCTTCGCAGAGTGTGTGGCATAAGTTGTTTTGCTATAACCAAGAATGGCTTTTGCTGATCTATCCATATTTTATCAGCCTGCTTCTCTCATTAGAAGATACAATAGTGGTGACCTCTGGAATGAAGCAATTTCTATGGCAGGAGCAAGGTTAGCAATCACAAGCCTGACTTCTTTTATAGCAGCATTTTATTTCTCACGCTAACAAAGTTGAAGGCAGGATGATCAGATGGGTTTCAGGAAAAAGAAAACAAAATTCACTGACATGGACACTGCTGATCTCTTGATAATATAGATTATAGAAGTATATTTTTAATTTTTTAAGATTTATTTTATTTTTATTGGAGAGTCAGATATACAAAGGAGGAAAGACAGAATCTTCTGTCCATTGATTCACTCCCCAAGTGAGTGCAGCTGAGCCAATCCAAAGCCAGGAGCCTGGAGCCACTTCCAGATCTCTTTCGGGGAGGTTCAGGATCACAAGGCTTTAGGCTATCTTGGACTGCGTTCCCAGGCCACAAGCAGGGAGCTGGATGGGAAGCAGGGCTGCCAGGATTAGAACTGGCAGCCATATGGAATGCCGGTGTGTACACGGCATGTAGTTTACTGCTAGTCTACAGCACTTGGCCCTGTAGAAGTATATTAAATCGACAATATCACCTGTAAGATAAGCTAATTTGGAAAATTATTAAACAATTCTCTCTCTCTTAACAAAATACGTAACATTTGAGTATTCCTGTCACCTATGTTGAAGGCAGGGACTGAGGGAAACTAGAACACAGTTGTCTTAATTACTGTATAATTTGCTCCTCAAATACACTTTGCTAAGAGAGAACAGACAGCTACAGAAGCAGATTTATTGTATAATATACTAGCACAAGTCTCTCAGATTTCCTAGTTTTAATTTAATTTTTTAATGACTGAAAAAGAAGAAAATGGAGGATGGGTTGTCTTGGAAGGAAAGAAATTCCTTTTTCTTAAAAACCTGAAATGGGCAAGAAACAGGACTATGACAAGAGAAGGACAACCCCTTTCTGTGCAGTCATATATTCACTTTGCAGACTCTCCACAGTAGTATAAAAAGCAAGTACCATTTTCCAACTTTCATGCTTAAAAAATTGTAGTGGCTCCAGGTCATACAACATGGGGAATGATGGATTTGAATTATGACAAATCAACAGCTGCCTTTTTGGAATATCAGAAAGCCATATTTGTATAACATACACTGAAAACATATGTTTATGTCAATGACAATTCCAATTAAATTTGGTAGAGCCTAACACAGCGTATGTCAGAGTTCTTCCTGGGCACAACCAAATTTTACTGTTGATGTTTCATTGCTTTCAGTACACAAGTCTTTGGATGGTGGCATAATCTTCTTGTGAGAGATGTCCTATGAATAATTCCAAAAATGCTTCTAAAAATGGATTTTGAAAAAAAAAAATGTGTTTCCCATGGATTTGCCTGAAAACAAAGCAAATGAAAAGAGATTGTGATAAAGTATAGTTTCTTGTTACTGCAGTGCTATTGCTCCCAAGGGGAGAGAAATAGGTATTTAAAAATTATATGATTTTAAATATTCAGACGTGTTAAATGCACGTGTTAAAATTTTTGCTGGCATCTGCTATGTAGTAAGCTAATGCAGACTCATTCACTAGGACTGCTGGGGAACGGATTTTCCAAACACAGAGCAACTTCGCCTTAAAACACTGTTTCATTTTATGCATAAGTCATTGATTCCATGGAAATTAACCTCCAACTGACATAGGATTTAAACCCTCCGTTTGTTTTACTAGCAAGGTATGGACTTACACTATTTCGTTACAGGTTATAATATTCTCATTTAAATACCACCTTAGTATTCAAATATACATTCGGGATCTGGGGCCCAGGACAGATGTGGGCAAAAAATAACTTGGAGCTATTTGTGGATGTATATCTCTTTTACTCACAGTCACTAGCCCATGATGGTGATGGGGTCACAAGATAGAACTGCCTTGGTGTCCGTGGCAGTGGTCAGGCACACACACACACAGCCATGCATACGTACAACCACACATTCACATACAACCGCATCCACATGTGCCTATCTATCTACAAGCAGCCACATTCAATAGCCATACCCACCCAAAGTGCATGCCTAACCCTGTCCCTAGTGCTTGTATGGGCACGTGATGGGGGCCTGGAGTCACACCATCGCATAACGCTATTGGAGGGTAGCCAGTGGGTAGCTTGTGTTTGTTACTGTGACACCAGTTACCTGAGAGGCACACAGGTAAGTGGGGCAAAGGCACAAAGGGGTGTAACCTTGATGACTTGACCTTCCCAAGTTTCTTAATGTCATGATATGAATTCCCTTATAGTCTTACTATCTAGGGAATTCCTCTGGTACTGAGAATCTTATTTCCTATAGGTGCTTTTCAGCCTACTGATTTTGTTATACCCATATAACTGATAGGCTAATTTATAAACCTATTCCTATAAAACATGTTTCAGTTACCACAGAATAATAATTTGCTAAAACAACAAAATCTAATTATATGCAAAAACAAATGAACTATAAAAAAGTAACATCTACCCTGCTTGTTGAAGACATTTTTTTAAAAAGTTCAAAGTAAAATTTGAGTGAGCAAAGTAACTCATAATCTGTCTGTGACATTGAACTGTTATATGTACAGGTGCATACCTTATAACTAACTTTTGTTTGCTTTTATTTTCATAAATTTGAGGACACTTAAAATACATTATTAAGATTACAGCTGTGATTTATACTTTCTTTTCTTCTTGCCATAACCACAGAATTTATGTACTCATTAAGGCTGTAATTCAAATTCTGCAAGTTAAAGGTTTTTAAAGAAGTAATATATCTATTCTGTGATTAATGATTATACTTTTTACAGCTAATATTTCTTTTAAAAATTTCATGCTGCAAGGTAGAATACTTCAAAAATTATTACTAGAGGAAACATTTGATTATACGTTTCCTAAAAAGAAATCTTCCTCTTCCTTTCAGCATTTTATTGTTGGAGCTGATTTTGGGGGGCAGTAGGATAAGGCATTGCTTGCAACACTGGTTTCTGATTAGGAACTGGTTCAAGTCCCTGCTCTTCCACGCTGATTCAGCTCCCTGCTAATGCATCTTGGAAAACAGCAAAGGATGGATCATCTTCACAAGCCCTTGACATCCATGTGAAAAATGTGGGAGGAGCTCTTGGGTCCTAGTGTCAGCCTGGGTCAGCTGCAGCCATTGAAGTCATCTTGGGGAGTAAAGTCCCAGAGGCAAGATCTTTCCCTCTCACCTTCTGTAACTCTAGCTTAAAAATAAATAAATAAATAAATAGATAGATAGATAGATAGATAGATAGATAGATAGATAGATTTCATCGTCAAATTCACACTTGTGGATTTTCTGTGGAAGGAACCTCAGAAGTGAAATGAGAGCCCTGAGGCAAGGACAGAGAAGACAGTCTTTGTTAATTTGTAAGACTCTGACATGAAAGGCTGAAAATTTTCTGTAAATGTTCTTTCAGGATGGCCTGGGGTGGCCCAGTGCTGTGGGAGACCTGGAAGAAGCTCCTGGCTCCTGGCTTCGAATCAGCTCTGCCCTGGCCGGTGCAGGCTCTTGGAGAGTGAAATGAACCAACAGATGGAAGATCTTTCTGTTTCCCTTTCTCTCTGTAAATCCGCCTTTCCCATAAAAATTTTTTTAAATCTTAAAAAAATAAGCAAACCAAATTTGTATCATATTTTTCATTGTTCTCTATACAAAACAAAGAAAGCCATTTTATTAGGATGATTGGTTTCCTTAGCATAATATCTAGAACTGAAGGGCAATGCTGTCAACATGTTTTGCCATTTGCACCTGAGAATATCATATCTAATTAAAAAAATTATATGTTTTGGGAATGTAAATTCCAAGGTGGAATAATTTCAGTTCTCTGACTTATACACCATAATGCATTAACAAATACTGCAAAAGGTACTGAGAGCCTTTATTAAAAGGGTATGCTCTGAAAGGTGGGCATAAACAAAAACTATCATCCCAATACAATTATTTCTTGGGCTCCATCCTTACACATAATTTTTCACATATTTTTGACAGAGGTTTAAATCTTCCTTGTTGATATCCAAGCTAAAACTAGATGATCATAATTAGACTGATCTTTCTTAAAGCAAGAAATCTGCACATAATGGAGATTTTTCCATACTTGCCTACAATGGCTTTGCGTTATGCATCCTGTCATTACTTTGACAACTAACATGAATGTAATGCTTTCTATGTCATTGTTAGTCTCATGCTGAACTATTAGGGGCCAATATGATGAGAGACAAGCAGGTCTACCAGCATTTTTAATGATGTGGGAAACAAAAACGTAAGAAGAAACATGACCTTTGCATTTCTGAACACTTTCAATGTAAAAATAAAGATGTATATTTCATGCAAGTAACCTTTATGTTTTGTTTAAGAATATAAAACAGTATACATTTTAAGTACAGTCAAATTCCTCTGTATTTTCCTTTTGGTAATGCACATATTTCTAAGCTTGCATTTGTGATGGGCAAACCATAAAACTCTGAAATACTTCTGGATTTTTTTTCTACTGTTTGCTTGAGTGGAAACATGAACGCCTGAAGCAATGTTGAGGGTATCTGTTCATTATCAAGTACAGCACCTTCGACTTGACCACAGGCTCAAAATAATCAGAGAAGTCATCACCTCAAAAATTTTGGGAACTAATACTTGGTCAAGGATATCTAGGCCTGGGGCAGTGACAAAGACTGTCTTGTAATCCTGTATCTTGAAGAAGTTTTCAGGATTCTGCTTACATTTCTACCCAATTCCCCCTGTATCTGGCCACCTCATAACTAACTTCAGGTGGATGTTTCCAAACTAAGGTTACCTGACAAAAATCAATTTAATTGACAGTCCCGGAGGTACCCCAGGGACATTTTTAGACTGTGGTTTCTCAGCAAAACTTGGAAATACTAAGTAACCATCCTTTTGTTGCTTATTTAACCATTTACTTTCTCTGATTGTGATTGAATTGTGTGATTTCATTTGCCACAGTTAGTCACCGCCTGCTGAAAGGCACTCCAAGATTCACTATCCTTAACAGCACATTGTATCCCTGGGGTCCACAGCTGCTCAAGGGAATCTTTAAGGGTTATTTTCTGCTTTGTGTCATGATATGAATGGTTAACAAAAGATATCAAACATTTATTAAAATTTTTCTTGGAGAGGTCCAGAGAGAAAAACTCATGCAGAAACCCCCTCAAATGGGGACAGATTAGTAACAACTAACAATAATCAATTCTTTGCACCACAGAAAAGTAAAGAACTGTAAAATTATTGCTTCAGAAATTTTTGTAGATAGTATTTTAAAAACACTAACACCTACAGCTAAATCAGAAAATAGCTCAGTGTATTTAATGATGTTGATAATTACTTAATAAGCATAGAGCTAATATTAGTTAAGAAATATCCCAAGAAATCTGCTGTGCAACTTACATTTTTTTTTCATTTAGTTACAAAAATATCATGCAAGGTGTCTATGCTGATTTGAAAGTAATGGAGGCAAATAAAAGCATGAAGATGTTACTAATTACCTTAAGTCAAGCATCCAGGTCAACCCGGAGCACAGGTCTCTTTGACCTTTGACCTCATTAAGAGGTGGTGCATTCCCAGCCTCATCAAGGTTAACACAGATTTACTCAGAGATGCAGTCAGTCTATCAAGAAACCCTTCACCTGTTAATTTAATGAGCACTAAGCAAAGCAATGATCACCTTTTATTTATTAGAATAGTTTGCTTTAGACCTAGGTCAGACCTATCTTTTAAGCAGATGAAGGCATGGGGAATGTTTTAGAATCTAATTGCAAAACCAAAAACCATTAATATTTGAATGCTTCGGAAGCACCATTTTTCTTTTTCAATTATTTCCCAAATTAACCAACTAAAATTTTTTAAAAATGAATTTCTTCCTCTACTTTACAATGTGGACTACAGGGTATTTATTTCTGAATTCTATTGCTTTCTTAAAAATGAGTAACCTCATGCTCAACTCCCAGGGAAGAAATGTGTGGGAGAAATACATCTGACTAATGCATTTAACAAAAGAAATGAGTGTGGTTGACTCAGTGTCTCCAAGGTTTCTTTTTGCACCCAGCACTTTTGCAAGACATGTCCATCCTCTGCTGCTCCTCGGAGTAAGTTTAGAGCTTGACTCTCACCCTGTAGGATGGTATACACATGCCCAGGAACCTAGAAATTGCATGACTAATTCTAGATCCTTCTGGCTGAAAATTAGCAAATGCATTTTGCCAAATTACTAAATGTCTGTTCTCTCCAGTGTTATCAGTAATACAACTAGCATTTACTTCTTGTTTTCCTGCTCTGTTTTCTGTCAAATCTTAAAACAAACAAATAAAAATAGGGGCTTACTTACGTGCTTTTTAAAAAAATTTGGATTCAGGAGAGGCATCCACCATATTTTATTCTCAAAATGAAAATTGTAAGCAGCTTAACATTAAGAAATGTGGGGAATGGGTGCTGAAGCCACTCCCAGGAATACGAAACATCGGCTGGCCCAGGGCCAGGAGGCGGGGTTGGTCTCACCAGCAGGTAAACAGGAAGTCACAAGGATAGGCTGATGCCCTCGCTGCGATTATGTCATTGCTACTGGCCTATCAGGTAGTGCCAAGTGGACCCATGGGGAGAAGCGATTGGTGGAGAGCCATATAAAACCAGCCAGTAAAAGCTAAAGAAGATAATGGCGAGAAGAACTGGGCAACAGAGGGGTAGAAAACTAGTAAGACCTATGAGGAGAAAAGCTAAGGTGTACGGGGAGAAAAGCAGCAGAGAGGGGTACAAAAGCAATAAGACCTACAGGTAGAAGAGTGAGGAGAAAAACAGCAAAGAGAGGGCTAGAAAGGCAGCAGAGAAAAGCTAAGACCTACAGGGAAAAAAGCAGCAGAGAAAGTATAAAAGCAGCTGCTTTTGGCAATAAGGGTTGTCCAGTTGCGGTTCCGGCTTTTCCCAGACCCTCAAGAGTATGCCTCGTAGGTAGTGTAGCTGCTGGTCGGTGACAAAGAAAGCTTATTTAAGCAAAGGATGGTGGTTTGTGATCAGATGGGGCAGTAGTCAGAACAAGAGAGTTGGGCAAGAGAGCTTTTATAGGTGGACTACAGAAAGAGAGAAATTACCTGATTGGTTAAAATTAGGCATTTGTCTTTGGGGGGCATAGTCTAAATATCTGGCTTTGTATGACTGGCTGAAACTTTCCTGTTTATAATATATTATTCTGCTAGTTTTCGGTTTATTTATGCAGTGAATTAGATTGTAGTTTGGTAATGTAGGAAATCAAAGTGGAAAGACAGCCTCCAGCCAATGGCATTCTGCTTAGTTAGTCTAACGCTATGCTATTGACTTTAAGTCTTGAGAATATGCAAGAACTGTTATCTAGGAGCTAAAGATTGATGTTTCTGGTGTAGTACAGTAAAAGCCTTAGAGAATGAAGGTCATCTGCATTTTGAATTTAGACGTTCACAATGGCCTATCTGTAGATGACCACTTTGGGAGATTCATTGCTGGTTTTTTTTTTTTTTTTGGCCCTTGAATTATTAAGTATGGATTGTACAGTCCTTAATAAGCAACAATAGCATATTCTGCATTTGGCATTGATCTGACCTAAGGCACTGAGACGGTCTTCACAACTGAACATGACCCTACTGAAGCTGAATTGATTTTCCCTGTCAGATAAGTTATACTGTGAAAAGGAAGATTTTTGAGACCTACTTTATGCTCCCTTAAACCAAGGAAAAATCCGTTAGGTATGCAGTTATGTCACTGAAGTGTGGATGAATTTCTATTTCTTTTCTGGTGCTTCTGAGCCATTATCTAGGATTAGGATTTATAATTGGAACAGTAGTTGAGTTCTAAGTGAGAATTCCAGTGTGTGATGGATGTGTTAAGAAGTCAATAACATATCCAAGGGCCTATATTCTGATAGCCTCCATTTAAAATGTAACTACTTTAAAGGTTAAGAGGAAAATACTTAAGTATCTTCAGTAACATACACATTATCTTGAGTCAGATCCCTTTACTTGATCCCACTCAGGAACTCAGTTGATTCTTTTCTGAAACTCTGATTAAGGATTCAAATTACAGAGCTCCAGATCGCAGCTCTTCGATACACATAAGTTCAGTTGAGAGGTCATTGCTTTATAAAGAGTAAGCCATAAGCTTTGATTGTGCCCAAATGTGTCAATAGAATTGTTTAGAGTGGGAAGACTTAAGAGAGCAATTGTGAAAATCTGAGGCGTAACATTATTTCCCTGGAAATCTCATTTCTCAGGAAATCTAAGAGTGCCTGGACTGTCTAAAAACGACCTGAAGTCTGATGTCTGGAAAAAGAAAGAATAAAACTGCAATATTCTAGCTCTAATTAAATTGGCAGGGAGAATTCCCACAGGAGAAATGCTGTGATTTTGAAGAGAAGTATATACATACATACATGCAGGGGAAGAAAACCGGCTTTTGAAGGTCAATCCAGACAGATGTTGGGACAGAGGAGAAACACCTGGGCGTAATTAGTTTTAAAGAAAGGACACCTGTTCTACTTTATGCTAAATTGAAATGGCTAGATTCCAAAAAAGGAAATACACACACAAAAACCCCAAATCTCATTTTGTTGACTTGCAGCCTCATCTCAGACATAGACCAAAAACATTGAGACACATCTTCTTAAAACAGTTAATTAGATAAAACTTCCAGTTTAAATTTTGTGTAATCGCGATTTGAAGATGGAGAAGTACATAGAGAAAATCTAGACATGTTAATATTTAACATAAATACATAGAAAGTCTTGGAGTAAGTATGGATACATTTGAGAGTGGAAGAGTGATGGAAAGATTCCCTTGTCATTGAGTGAGTTTCAAAGTAACCCTTGCTTGTGGCAGAAATACTGACTGCTTTGAGAAGACAGGCAGAGAGGAAGAGACAGCTTAAGAAAGAAATAACCAATGCAGACAAATAAATAATTTCTATCTCTGCTGCAACAGGAAGATGGCCGTGTGCAGACAGATTCCGAGGTATGGTATCAAAGTTCACAATGTCCATTTATTTTTTTGGTACGTCTTGAATTTCACAGAGCCGAAAGTTGTCACTGTATTTCATGAGGGGTACCTCACAAAGCAAATGAAAGATAACTTACTAGGAAGTAAAATTGTCATTCACCAGCAGAGAAAAGAAAACAATAACTTTACATATAGCAAAATTACTAGCTCTATATTTTGGAAAAGAAAAAAGTGAACATCATTTAAACTGTAAAACACTCAAATGAGACTTCCCGAAAGAACAGCAAGTAAAAGGAAGAATACAAAAGAGAAGGTGTGCAGGAATCAATGCTACTCAAGAAGTTACAGAAAGATAGTATAGCTGCCTCAAGGTTTTATATAGCGATATTGGCCACAAGATTTTTTTTTTTTTTGGTAAACTGCCCAAACTTTTAACACAGTAAGGAAAGAATTTTGAAGATCTTGGAAGCGGGCCACAATCAGTGCAAATCTCCACACATTGCTCAAAGTAGCATATGCTTCAAATGCCACTTCTGGGCGAGAAGGATGAGTACCGAGATGACAGCCTGGCTCCAGCCACTGAAGTGGTACCAACTTCATAGTCATTGGAGTGGATAGTAACTGATCCACGTGTCTGGGGAAGGCATTTTAGCTCACAATGTCACAGAGCTGGAATTTTAGAACTTTATTTTTGCTTTACTAAAGACCATGGAATTTGATATTTTTATATTCTATGCAAGTAAAGAGATACAGTTTGGGGACTGTAATTTTTTTCTTATGAACTATGTAATATGAGGGAATTAAAATTCAAATGAGGAGCATATGTGGTTAACAATTATCAGATATATTGAGTAATTACTAATGGATCCCATATATCATTGCACCCACTTCCATTTAATTTCATCTACCGAGCCCTGATGAGATACATTGGGGATAGTGATCTTGGTGTAATTTATATTTGGAAACTTGATGGAGAGGACCGATTCAGCTTCATGTTTTACAAAGCTGCTAAGTTATTTTAATGACTTGTTGTAAATCAGCATTTCTCCAACACTGGAATTATCTGGGGATACTGTTACACTACAGAATTGTTAGATATGGACTTGGTCTGTAATTCATCATTTCCGACAATTGCTCTGTTTCTAACAAATGTTGAGGAGGTGTTTCAGTTTCTAATTTGCAATAGTAACATTCTAACCACTTCAAAATCACCTAATCAAATGCTAACCCATCGACAATGAACTCAAAGATAGTGGGAGCATTAGGAAGTCAGCCTCATGAAAATGGAAACAAGATTATCAGTAATATACCAGTTCTCACCCATGTGAGTAGTTAAACTTAGAGCCGATCGTAGAATCAGGTGCTTGTCTTAAATGGAAAAAGAACATCTGTGCATTTTTGTGGAGAATAATTGCTATTTTATTCCTTCTACTTTCATAAAAGAAGACCATGCTTCAACTTCATTACCCAAGGAATGAAGGTGTAGAAAGAACACTAATCTTACTTACATCCTCACCTAAATCCAAGGGCAGAGAACTGACGTAGTTGCTGGATTGGTTCATTGAGTTCTAAATGTACCTACACCACCACATGGGCTAGGGGAGGTTTGCTTTCTGCCCTGCTATAGGAAAAGCTTTCTCCGGTCAACAAGCGCATCCTTCAGTTCATGTGAATATTGTCAGAAGGATCAGTCTATTTAACGTCAAGTGAAATCTATGAAATCCATGTGGCCGTATTACTGAGGTCACATTCACTCAGTAACTTTATCAGTGATGAATATGCCATTTCTCTTTCTCTGTCTGATGTCCATGTGTGGTTTCAAAGTTGGAAAGCAACGTGGAAGTGCCACTGTGCAGCAAATGATTGCTTTTTCTCCTGATTTTAACTTTGAATTGAGTCATGAGACCACTCTGGGGTGGGGTGGGAGAGTTAATAAAGGCTAATTTGTTCCCACCCTTGCAAATGCAGGATTTTTAGATATAACAGAGAACCAGGATAAAGTGTTGAAATCCCCAGGCTTAATCATCACTTGATCCAGGAGATGGAATCTTACTAAGGAGCAAGCTTGTAGTTTAACCAAATACGCGTTAGGAAGCTGAGTCCATGGTACAAGAAGATTATTTCTCTTGACCCAGCACAGAGAATGTTCACCGTCTTCTTCAACATTGCTCTACTCACCAGTGGGTTAGAGAATTCTACACATATTTAGAATTTGAATTTAGGGAGGAAAAATTAAAGTACACTTAAAGTTCTTAATCTCAATCCCCAATATGAGTATGATAAGCAAGCTCGTATAAATAATTGCCTCCTTAGAAAAGAAAGGTGGCCCTAGAGCGTGGGCCTAGTGGTTAAAGTTCTGGTTTTACATGTGCTAGGATCCCATATGGGCGCCGGTTCTAATCCTGACTGCTCCACGTCCTATCCAGCCTGATTGTGGCCTGGGAAGGCAGATGAGGACAGCCCAAAGTCTTGGGACCCTGTACCTGTGTGGGAGATCTGTAAGGGGCTCCTGGAATCTGGCTTTGGATAGGCTCAGCTCCACTCATTGCAGCCACTTGGGAAGTGAATCATCAGACAGAAGATCTTCCTCTCTGTCTCTCCTACTCTCTATATATCCGACTTCACAATAAAAATAAAAATCAATAAATCCTTTGTTAAAAGCCTAAATATATGAATAAAAAGCCTAGAGAAAAGAGAAATAAGCCTATGACTGTGAAAATATTTAACATCAACATCGATGGTGAAGAAGCACAAATCCAAGCAGTAGGGGTCTACCAAGTCCTGAAAATGTCCAAGATCTGTCCAAAGGCCATGATTATTTGCTCATACAGGACCAGCTCCTCACAGCAGGAAATGGAACAAAATCAAAGGCAATTTTTGAATATGAGATGCTTCTTACTCTAATGAGGGCATGATAAGACCCCTTACAGATACAGTTGCCACTTTAGGGAGGAGAAGGAGGAACACAATTTGAGTAATTTATGTAAAGAAACGAATGCAATGCTGGTGGGGAGTTGAGCTATGCACCAATTTTGTTAACAGAAGAACAACCTAGGATGAACTAAATGTTTACTTTACAAGTACCATAGGGTTCACAGGAAAAATCAGGACAAACTACAAATCAGAGGCTACATTTTGTTTTGGTCAAATAAAACTAAAGAGTCGGGTAGAACAGGCTTAAAAGATGGAAAACTCAAGGGAACCTAATCTTAGCTTAACTAAATCTTCGATTAGAGAAATGAACAAGAAAGAAAATGAAAGACAGGATATTATGAAAGACAAAAATCACTAAAAGAAAACCTGAATTGGGATCTCAAAAATATTCTTGTCAATCTTATACACAAGTACAATATTTATGTCCACATATATTGATGTAAAATTCAGTGTGTAAATAATGTAGGAAAAATTATAAGGGAGTTTATAAAGAAAAGGCACATTATCAGTAATGCATGGAGATAAGAAACAGAATGGTCCTTGAGTTCTTATCAGCAATAAGGTGTCAAATGAGACTAGACAAAGACTTCAAAATTTGGGGGAAAAAGTACATTCTACCTGGAATTTAAAATCCTGAGAGGTTTTTGTTTTTCATAACATCTAAGTGAGAGCAAAATTCTAGTATTCAGAAATGTATTCTTGGCACATTTTTATTTATTTTTTTTTTTAATTAGCGGAACATATGCCTCAAAAAGTAAGTAAGAAATAGGTTAAAGAAAAGGCCCTGGAGTTCAGTCAATAGTAGTTTCAAACCTGGAGCTCAGTGAAAGAAATTTCTAGGATAGGAATTAAAGCATTAAAACATCAAAGCATCAAAAACTCCTTTTGGAGATTTTTTGTTTTGTTTTTTTTTTCTCATGTGGCAGTATGAATGGAAATTTAGAACTAAATGTCTCTGGATTCTGCATGATAGCATAATTTTTAGAGTCCTCACCTTGAGCACACTGGGAACCCATATGGGTGCCAGTTCTAATCCTGGCAGCTCCACTTCTCATCCAGCTCCCTGCTTGTGGCCTGGGAAAGCAGTCAAGGATGGACCAAAGCCTTGGACCCATATGGGAGACCTGGAGGAGGTTCCTGGCTCCTGGCTTCGGATTGGCTTAGCTCCAGCCGTTGCTGCCACTTGGGGAGTGAATCATTGGATGGAAGATCTTCCTCTCTCTCTCCTACTCTCTGTACATCTGCCTTTCCAATAAAATAAATTAAAAAAAAAAAAGAAGAAGAACTAAATGTCTCTGTAGCATAATATGGATTAAAAGTAAATTGACTAGATAATGATTATTACTGTTTTTGCTTTTTAATTATTAACGTGCAAATGTAATATATAACAAGTGTATGATTAGGATTGTTATATTAGAAACAGGCAACGTGGCACAGTGGGTTACACTGCTGCTTGGAACACTTGTATCCCGCTTTGGAATGCTGGTTCGAATTCAGGTTGCTCTGCTGCTTATGCAGCTTTGGATGTGCTTGGCAGGCAGATGATAATGCCTCAGTCAATGTGAGTGGAGTTCCTGGCTTCTTACTTTGGGAGTGGATCAGTAGATAAAAGGTAAAAGATCTCTTTCCTTCATTCTTGATCTGACTTTCAAGTAGATGAAAATAAATACATAAACACCAAAACATTAATATAATGATATCAATGATGAAAACACTCAAAACTGAAGGTTAACATGAAAAGAAAACCAAAATTTTGCATGATTTGAAAATGGATGACATCTTGTTCATCTGGGTGGCTATAAGAGATCAGAACATGGAAGCAAAAGTATCAGGAGTAAGCTGAGAGGGCTGAAAGAACTTTGCGCAGTCATGTCAATCTGAATTGGAGTGAAGAAATAAAGGTAATACAGATTGACTGAAACTAAATTGAAATGTCAATGAAGTAGTCACAGGATGTGGTTAAGAACTTGCATTTTTTAATGTATTTGTTACTCAATACCATGTCAATTAATTCCATAATGTTGTAAATTGTTGTTGATGTTATGTTGGGGCTTTTAATTGATCGGGATGATATTCTGCCAGCTCTGACTTCAGACTAGAGATGGTCTCCCCAAGAAATCATTGAATTTATCTGGACAACAAGATGCTGGATTCTATGCTTGCAATGAAAGAATCTTGACTGAATTTGAACTGTAATTCTGCAACAAGGTGGAGGAATCTACCATGGGGGAGGGAATAGGGAGTGGCTGGGGGAATCCCAGAGCCTATGAGACAGTGTCACATAATGCAATGTAATCAATAAAAAAATAAATAAGATAAATGGAAATGGGATTAAAAAAGAAAAAGATTGAATGGGAGCTTCCTAGGCTGTTGAGCCGTGCAAGGAAAGTACCAGAAGGCCACAAGAAGCCATTGGGCCAAATGCAGCCGTTAGAGGAGGCACACTGGTCCAAGAGACGGACCTGCCTTAGAGACTCAGTGGCTGTTGCACACAGTTGTTGGAACCTGACAGCAAGGTGGAGACCTTGGTTATATGGCTTGCTGCAGTGAATGGAAAGTTCAAAGTTTTTCTCATAACTGTCACAGGACGTAAGAAAAAACAGTTTACCCTAGCTATGTTATACCTTGATTGGGCTAGTGGTGCTAACATGGTAAGGTAGAAAATGGAATCAGAGCCAACTGTCTGGCTTTCAAATGAAAAACATCACTTCATAGTCGAACTACTGCTCTCCAGTGAGGAGCTAGAAGAATCCACTTCTATATAAATTTTGAAAGTTAATATAATTAGGGAATAGATGTTGTTGTACTAATGTTATAATAATATCCCAAGTGCCACATCATTCATGTTAGATATTATAATATAGACATAATTTAAAGTGTATAGGAGCAGCAAGTGTTGTAGCACATTGGGCTGAGTCACCGCTTATAATGTCACTATTCCATGTCAGAGTGCTGTTCAAAACATGGCTACTTCCCTTCCCATCCAGCTTCCTGCTGATGTGCCTACAAAGGCAGCAGAAACATGGATCAAGTGCAAGAGTCCTTGCCGCCCATGTCAGACACCAGAAGGGAGTTCCTGGGCTGTTGCAGACTTTGACACCCACGAGGAATCTGGAGTCAATCCACCATGGATAATAGCAGGACTGGGTGATGGCCTAACTTTGCCTTTATACCTACATGAGAAAGAGTCTGTGCTGTGATCTAAGAATCAGAGAAGGAAAAATCAATCCTCTTTGCACTCACTTTCTACTTATTTGGGGGAATGAGATCCCCTTCTCAGGCGCTCTCCTATCTGTAAGGGAAGAAACTTCACAGAATCTTTTCTTTTCAAATGCATATCAAGTACTGAGAATTTCGGCAGTGTGCACACAGATTCTTCAGAAAATGCAAAGAAGCACATAACACCACCCCAAAGGGCAGGCACAATCAATGCTGCCAGACATGTACCTTTGCCTGTGAAACTGATGGTAATGCAAACGGGAATGATGTTTTATCTAAAGAAATGATTTTCTAGGGAAGGAGAGTGTGTACAGTGGTCGCTTTCTGTAGTGGTCAAGTGTAGGACAATAAAGATTGTAAACTGCACGGACTTTAGAGTCATCTCTGCAAACTTAGACTGAATCCTTATTTCCACTGAAGTGAAGGCTCTGGAGGGGAACATGAAAGTTATTGCCCTAGTTTTGTTTGAGGAAAAAAACTTGCATTCTTATAAGGGAAGATTCCATGCTTGGATTAAGGGAAGATGATGACACATACAAACAAAGAGTGATACTTCTAGCCGTCTCCTGGAACTACCCCTGTCTATCAAATTAGCATACTATCTCTTAAAGTTATTTTTATCTTTTTTAATATATAGATAATACCTGCTAACACTAAAATCTGTCTAGCAGTTTCAATTAAAATGAAAAGTTATCCATACAATATCATTTGCACTTTAAAAAGCCAATCCCATAATAGCATTTTTTTCTTTTGTGAAAATTATCATTGTTGCTAATCAGTTTATTTTTATATATATGCTCACATATTCCAAAAATGTTGGAATGGAAATGGAAAACAGAAAATGTTCTCTCATCTAAGAAGAGTCACTTTCAGTTGCATTTATCTCTTCTCCTATTTTTCTTCTTTTTTCTTAAAGAAGAAAGCAATGTTACATTGATATATCATTATTCTCCATTAAACATTATCTGAAATTGTCTTTTCGGGGAAGATTCAGTCTGTACTTATTTCTGGTATTACATTAAAGCAAGGGATATACTTACTCTAAGATAATCATATTTCTTCAAGTTTGATCTTATGTAATCTTCTAAAAATGATCCTAAGTAAAGCACACGATTTTAAAAATCAACAGATGTGTCAAAAACAGAGTGATCAGAATACCAAGTGAAGTTTATCCCCTCTGGCCACATTTCACCTTCAAGTCCATCATCCTCTCTATAAATTCCCTTTTAACAAACAAAAAAAAAAAAAGGAAAAAAGAAAAAAAAATCAGTCTTGAGAAGATTTTCTTTTATCTTTGATACCACCCGAAGGCTATCTGGGGAGATGCTATAGCACTTTGATGATGGCTGCTGTGTAAAACATGCTGATTACAATCTGTTAGTCATGCTTTCTGTTGCCCGGAAGAAGTTCTCTGGGTTAGGCCACCCCTGCCCCCAAGAAATGCACCCCCAGATGTGCCTTTCTCCAGAGTTTATGACCAAACTCTTTGGACAACCAGTGAGGAATAGTGTGGACCAACTGATCTGGCCTTTGCTTTCTTTGCCCCAGAAAAAAGAAAAAAACGATGTCACAAGGAATCGAGGACAACCAACGGATCTCGCTATAGCTTATTTATAATCACTCATTCATCATCCTGGTCCCTTGCCCCTTCTCTCATTTTTTCTAAAGAAGATCAAACGACTTTCTGTTCCTAAAGTCAAAAAACATAATACTGAGAATAGGTGATTATTGAATACCTCCTATGTATTTGACGCTTTTACTAAGTATTTGACGAGTGTAACACATGTAATCCTTACCATAGCCTGGTAACAAAAATATCATTATTTTTTCTGTTTCATAGATGCAAACAGGAAAAAAATAATGACTTTTTTTCAGTATTAAAGACCAGTCAAATAATTCTAACCTAGTGGTTCTATTGAGCCAAAGCACTGGTTTTATACTTGTGAGAAATACTTTGATCTGCAAGATATTTTCATGATACTTTTGGTGCAAAGTGGCCACTGAAGATCTAGTGAGTGCATGCTCTATTTTGGTTCCAAATAACATATTGGTTGAATGATATTTTTTTAAGATGTGTTTATTTTTATTACAAAGTCAGATATACAGAGAGGAGGAGAGACAGAGAGGAAGATCTTCTGTCCGATGACTCACTCCCCAAGTGAGCACAATGGCTGGTGCTGTGCCGATCCGGAGCCAGGAGCCAGGAACTTCCTCCAGGTCTCCCATATGGGTGCAGGGTCCCAAGGTTTTGGGCCATTTTGACTGCTTTCAGAGGTCACAAGTATGATATGGATGGGAAGTGGAGCTGCCGGGGTTAGAACCGGTGCCCATATGGGATCCCGGCGCGTTCAAGGTGAGGACTTTAGCCACTGGGCCACCGTGTGGGCCCTGGATGATATTTTTTTTTTTACCATACTATGAGGTACTTGATATTCTGAAAAGCATACTAATCAATTGGAATCTTGTTAAATGTAGATTTGGCTTTGGTAGTTCTGCAGTAGTCCCTGAAATCAGCGATTTCTGAAAACCTCAAAGAAGATGCTGGCACTGCTTGTCTGCACACTATGCTTCATTTAGCAGCCTTGATTTATTTTGAGTTCCTCTAAAGTGAATGCTTGATTTTATATTTCAGTAAAATTCTGGAGTTGTGGTATTGAAGCCAGGTTAGTTATTGCATAAGTCAGTTAGCATTGACTAGATATCTGTCATCTTAAAAATTTTATAAATCTAACCCCAACAGGCTATCTCAAAAGCTCACAATGTATGCTACAAACTAAATCATGAGAATGAAATAGGACAAAGCAAACATAATTATCAGTATAAGTTCTAGTGCAATGTCCAAAGGTAAATTCAAAGTGTGTATCATAAGTCAGGAGTCTCAGTTTTATGAGTGCATAAGCATGCACAAAGGTGTATTCCTACACTGCAACGTGACATTTATCCATTTCAATAAACACCACCACTCCAAATCTAAGCCTTAAATGCTAATTGGACTTCCTACATATAATGTAAGGGCATAATTACTGTTCATGTATGCTTTTCAAATTCTAGCTTAGCTCTGTTATATAAACCCTATTAGAGTTACATAAACCCAAAAACTGTTTTTAGTTCTCAACATTTCCCTGAAATTGCCCACTCCCGAATTAGCCTTTACACAAGCACTTCATGGATATTTTATTTCAAATGTGATGTGTTCTTTCAACCATTTAGATCCCCTGAATTAAATTCCCATGCAGTGCATAGACACAATCATAGGAGCATGGCAAAAAACAGGAAGAAAATGATGATTTCTTGTGTCACAATATTCTTAATTAGCCACTTTGTGGAAAGGACAACAGCCTAACAAAAGCACCTGAAATTAGTTTCATACAATGACCTCTTCCCGCACTGTATTATCAGCATCTTGGGCTCAGCTGGAGAATGGCAGGCACTCTGGGTTGAAGGGCAGTCAGGAGCCAGCTACACCTGCAGCCTCACAAGTGACAAGCATTGAAATAGAAATTACTGGTGTCACAATTAACCTCAATGAGCCATGGTCATTGAATACTCAAATTTAAGAGCATATGCATATACATAGTAAGTTCATGAAATTATTATTGAAGATACACAAATTTGAGAACAGAAACTAAATTAGGTATCACTTAAAATGTAGTTGGATTCAAAAGGAAATGTTAAATTTATAATTGCTGCAGTTCATTTTCTTTTCATTTTTAACAACATTTTCCATGAGAAGTTATCATTTCAAATTTTGCTTTTACAGATGCAATTCACAGACTTTATCACATAGTACAATCAGCTGGAGATGTCTCAAAACAGAAGTTGGCTACTTCCAGCCTTGCTGAATTCAGTAGGTCTACAGCTGACAGCACCTAAAATATGGCTTCTCCGAAGCATACTATCAAATTACAGTCTTACGATTGGTTCACAAACTCATTTTCAGTTTATGTGATGGACTAAATGTGTGCCCCAAACTTCACATCTTGCAAGTTTAGCCTCCAGTGCACAACATGTTGGAAGTTGGGAGTTATACATAGATTAAGGTGGTTTTGTGGAAGGAATGTACTCAGCTCCAACCTGCTCCCCCCTTTTTTCCTCCTATTTCTCCAACTTCTCTGCTTCTCATGTTTTTTTTTTCTTTTGCCTTCTGTCTTTCCCTCCCACCTCATCCTTTAACTCTCCAGCATCAAGGACTGTAAAAACTTCATAAAGTTCCAGGTATTTTTATTATGACATAATATAATCTAAGAAAACTAGCAGTGAGAAATGGGGCTATTATTGCAATTAATATGTGAAAAGCATCATGGGGCTTCTGGACTGGCTGAAGGGTGAAGTTGGATCAGAGGAAGAGGCAAAGGAAAGCCTAGCCAGGCACGAATGGGGGGTTGTAGCTAACTCCAGTGAGGGCTTCTAAGAAGGGGAGCCAGCAGCAGCCCAAATTTTCTAAGGGATTATTTAAGTGGTTATGAACGGAGTGTTGGTAGAAATTCAAACAATAAAGGCTCTTTTGTAAGATTTCAGACAGAAATGTGCAAAAAGGTTTTGGAAACTGGAATCATGAACATCCTAGTTATGTACTCGCAAAGAAGTTGGCACTAATGTGTCTGTGCCCAGAGGCTTTGTAGAAGACAGAATTCCAGAGCAATAAAGATACTTGGCCAAAGAAATTTCTAAGATAAATGCTGGAGGACCTGTAGGTCTGATTCTCAACTACCAATAGTGGGATGCAAGGGGAAAGAAATGATTGAAAGATGGTATTTGTAAGTTAAGGGCAAGTGGAGCAGAAAGATTTGGAAGATTCACAGCCCAGCTGTATAAAGAGTCAAAAGGCATCTTTAGCAGAGGAAATGAAGGTTGTGCAAAGTAACTTTGTGCTAAAGAGATTACCATGAAGAGAAGGCCACCTGGAGCTGTTCATCATGCCCCTGCAAATGGAATAAAAATGATCCTGTGGTGATTTGGAGATCTTCAGGTGGGTTCTTCTCGTTACAGGTGCAGAGCAGAAAACTGGAGGGGAGCTTCCACAGAAGCACCCTTGAGACCTCAGCCCTTGCTACGCAGTGGATTGGACTTTGCTCCCTGAGTCCTGCTGCAGCACCTCTTGGGTGCCTCCACCATGACTAGGGAACAAGGGAGGCTTGACTTCCTGCTCCAGAAATTATAAAGTGCAAATCACGACAGCATCACATGGTACTAATGCTGCAAGTGTGTGGTACACAGCATCTTTGGGCTTGTTGGAGGGCTCCGTGATATTCCAGATGACATCTCAGACAGCCTGGGATCCCACAGGAAACTTGCTGCAGTGGTGGGACAATGGCAGTATGGGGGAATCATAGGAGAGGGACTTCCCTTGTGACTATAGATCTGTAGAAGCATGTGCGTCCTACTCCAGTCTGGAAAACCTGCTCACAGGACACTACAATCCATTACAATTTCTTGGTGGATTAAACCCTGAAAAATCAAGGGATGAAGCTTCCTAAAGACTTGGAAATCCGACTCCAACATCAATGTGCCCAGAATGCAGGACATGGAGACAGAAGAGATTATGCAGCTGGAACATCCAATACCATTCTCTGATTTTGTACTTACTTAAGATGACATATTTTAGTACAGATTTGAAAAATACATATTTCTTCTCTTGCTTCTGGTATAAATTCTTCATGTAAAAAATTGTAATCCTCACATTCCAGGCATTTTTTTTTGTAAAAAATATTCTTCTGAAAGAAATATTGAAGTATCTCCATTATTTAAAATTGAGACATATTCTAAAATTAAACTTTTTGTATTTATATCTAAATGTAGTTTTTTTTTAAAAAAAATTATGTAAGTCTAGCTGGTTGTGTAAACTCTTTTTGCGGAAATCGCTTAGTGCAGTGGTGAAGGAGTTGCTTGGGGTGACCATAGCACATCACAGAATGCCTGCAATCAAGCTGTAGCTCCACTCTCTAGTTCCACTTCCTGCTAAGGTGCACCATCAGGACAGCATGTGAGCTCAAGGACTTGAGTCATTGCTGCTCAGATGGAGTTCTTGTCTCTGGCTCCAGCCTGCCACAGTTGTAGTTATTGCAGACATTTGGGCAACGTATCTGCAGATGCAAGATCTCTCCAACCCCTCCTCCCTGTTCTCTTAAAAATAAATCAAATAAATAGAATTATTTAGGGATAAACTGTCCTTCCAGTAAGTAATGTTATAACCTCATTACAACACTTGGAAAATGTTAAGTGTGTTTCCTGGTTAATTGTAGGCAATGGTCACAGAGGACAATATACATACCCTGCATCCACCTAGACCCAGCTGTTAGCAGGGCCTAATCATCAGATTCCTGCGATGTCAGTCACTTCCACCATGATTACATCTGGCATTCCAAGCCCTCACTGTAGGTCATACTATTATTTAGTATTTATGTATATACACACAGATATCTACATATATTATATTATGTAAATATTAGTATCTGATTAATATTTGTTTTGATGAACTTTCAAATAGCATGAACTAGTAAGAGTATTTAATGCTAAGATTATTAAAAATAAACTTAGTGACACTATAGCTTTGCATTATGAGAACATGATTATTGAGCACTGGCATAAAACAGTACTTTATTTCCAATATGATATATATATATAGTCATTGGACATACATATAAACACAAAAATCTCATATTCTGGTGTTTTAGCTCATCCTGTAGTTTATTTTCCATATTACCTTCCTATGAAACTTATTCATGGTCACTACTCTTCAAAAACCTTGAAGACAAGTAAGCATTTAGCATATTCAGTATTAAGTGTAAATCAGTCCTTACACCATGTCTCCAAATATGATGTGTATGTAAACACGTCTCTGCGGTCTTTTTAAATGATTCTAGAGGCCCCGAGTTCAACACTCCCCCAGGGAGGATCCCCAGGGAGGATCCTGCCTGCTTGAGTAAATCTGTTGACTGCAATGGCCCTCTCCGAGGAGCTTAGGTTTTGTTTGCTTCATTTTCACTCTAGCCCTTTTTGGTCAACTAACTTTTTGCTTTATCAGTCTTTTGAGGGAGCCTAAAATTGAATACACAGTTATTTATTTTTTTCATTTATAACACTTTTCTCACTTCTGAGAACTTGTGCACAGTAATACTAAGCTTGTACAGTTGTTATGAGCACTCTGTTAACTCACCGCATGAAATATTTCATCTCTGGGCAACATTGGGGCCCGGAGGGTACTTTATTTATAAATGATAGGCATCTTTACTTCTTAGCTTCAGGAAAAGTTTCTTTAAATCCTCAAAACAATTGTAGTGTTATTTCTCTCATAAAATCGATATATTTGTCCCAGTGATTTGGAATTCCCTATAATGATGAAAAAAAATTGTAAATGTTACCCCATGATGAAGACAGGTTTGGGAAAAGGAAAGAAAAGGTTATTAGGAAACTCTTTTTGGTCAACATTTTCTTCTTTATTAAATATTTTGGATCAGTTATCACTTAACATACAGGCAGATATATACTTACATACATATCTGTGATTTTGAATTTTAAAGACAACTAATCTATAAATTCATATTTCAAATATTGCCAAATTTCTTCTAGGAGAGACAAAATATGCAAGAATGCTTTTGCATTTGAGGAGCATGAGCGAAGAACATGATAATGGAAAGACAAAGAAAAATAAGTAGCAATATGGTGAATAGGGATGAACCAGTGTTACTTTAGCTGCACACACAACATACTCCCAACAATTTGTCAGGTTTTGTATGGGCTATCACTCGATGCTCAAAGGAAAGTTTGGATTCAGGGTAAGAGACCTACCCTTGCTATTTCAAGTATACAATTTCTGATGGCTTTTGTTTTTCTAGGCTCATATGCAAACTAAGGAGCTCTTCCTCCATGAAAGGCAAAAAACCAACTGCCACCAAAAAAGTGTTAATTCTCTCACCCACCCAACACCACTGCCTTTACTTTTGTGGTGCCATTGTGGGTCAAATACTAAGTCATCTTGCCCAGGGAATGGACAGGAAATGGTCATGACAAAAGGCCCAGGAAAAACCCAACCTATTAGAGCAATGGAAGAAGATATTTACAGGTCTCTTACTCATCACTGAAACCACATAAAACCCGTTAGTCCTGGGGTACGGACAGTGGCCTGATGTCCTTAACGGTACAAAAAAATAAACAGAAACATAAGTCCTTTGATGATAATACACAGAATTTCATTGCATAGTAAATAGGTAATGGTGCCGACAAAAACCCACACCTGAACACAATACTCTTAATGTCAATTGTTAGGCCAGTTAACATGTCGGCATTGGATATTTGAGTGTTGAGATTTGATGCTTTGCTCAAGCTCCTCTTAACTCCAGCATCCTATCAACATAGAACATGGGAGGCAGCAGCAAGGGCTAAAGTAATTGTGCTGCAGCTGCTCAGGTGGTTGAACTGGATTGACTACTGGCTCTCAGCTGAAACCACTGAAAGAGACTCAGCTACTGAAGGCATGTGGGGATTGAACCACTCTCTCACACACACACATACACACGCACGCACACACACAGAAACATAAAGGATTGTGTCCAAGTATTTTTCTGCACATACACATACACATACACATAAAAATTAAAGTGTTCTTTAGGTAGAAGAATTTGAGCATGAGGTTAATATTTTTATACACAAAAATAAAGAACATCAGAATAGTAATATATCAAATAATACATTGCTTTTTTAATTCAGAAAGATAAGTGACTCTAAAACAAATGTCAGAACAATGTGTTATGAGCATAATAACATCTATAGAATTACATGGTGTAAATACACTAATTTAAAAATGAGAGGCATTAGGACCAGTGTCACCGTTTAGTAGGCTAAGCCTCCACTCAGAAGAAAATCCAGGCTCCTAGAATCTGACCAGCCTGGCCCTTGCCTTTTGTGCTTGTTTAGGAAATGAAACACTAGATTTCACATTCTCCTTTTCTCTGTGTAACTCTGCCTTTTAAATAAAAGCAAGTAATTATTTTTTGAACAGTGGAAAGGATGAAAGTAAGTACTCCTTTGTGTAGTTATTTTATTATTTGTTAAGTGGTGTAAAATTATTGAGAGATAGCCAAGTAAGTTACAGATTATTTTCTGAAACACAAAATATTATTTAGTTTTTTTAAAAAAATTTAAAACTACTTACCATTAGCCAGTATTTCAGAGAAAATGTAATTTTGAAAATGCTAAATTAATTGGAGTAGAAAAAAGAAGAAAA
The DNA here is from genome assembly GCF_017591425.1 of Ochotona curzoniae. Lineage (NCBI taxonomy): Eukaryota > Metazoa > Chordata > Mammalia > Lagomorpha > Ochotonidae > Ochotona > Ochotona curzoniae. The sequence continues at coordinate 17,203,808 of NW_024466502.1, forward strand.
ATGGAAAACTGAATTCACCGAAACAATAAAATTGGCTAGTGTTTAATGCTAGCACAGTCATGACTGATAATTACACTAAATGAAAATGGTTTAGATACTCCAGCTAACGGACAAAGACTGGCAGAGGATAATCACAACTCAAATTCTAACTTGGTGCCTTCTTAGGAACATATTGGTTATTACAAGAAATGTACTATCTATATCGTAAGTTTAGTTAAACTTAAAATGCCAAAATCATTATACTATGCATGCTTTCTATGTAATAAAAAGCTGCAGTAACCACATTAATATAAGTACAAACTAAGATGTTATGCTAAGTATTATGCGAGTTTAAGAACTGTAATACTTAATCATAGTATGGAGGCACATCAGTAATGAGGAAATGCAAGATGTGTATTGTTACAATAACAACTTCATATACTCATAATAGTAAGAGATTTTTAAAAATCAGCTACTTTCTGGGATGACACTCTTGCACAGTATTTCATCAAAACAATGTATGTGGGATCTTTAAGAAAAAAAAAAACACCTCTTGGTTGGTACTTGCAACAAACTGCACCCAATTAGAACGCACATTCTCTTCAATTGGGTATGGAATAGTCTCCCAGCAAAACTATACTCAATGGGCCTGGTGTGGTAGCCTAGAGTCTAAAAAGTCTTCACCTTGCGTGTGGCATGAGCCCATGTGGGTGCTAGTTCATATCTTGGCTCTTCCACTTCCCACCCAGCTCTCTGCTTACAGTCTGAGAAAACAGTTGAAGACAGCCCACAGTCTTTGGACCTGGCACCAGCTTAGGAGACCTGGAGGACACTCCGTCTCCTGGATTGACTCAGCTCTGGCCATTTCAGCCACCTGGGGAGTGAACCAGCATACAGAAGATCTTTCTATCTCGCCTCTCTGTATGACTGACTTTTCAATAAAAAATAAGCAAATCTTAAAAACAAAAACACTATATTCTGTTTCAGAATGCAATTAGCAAAAAATTTTTGAAAATGAAAGTCAAGGAAAGCATGTATTTAAGTTACAAGTAGTTTGTAAATGAATAACAGAGAAGGTAAAATTGAAATTAAGCTTTCTTGGGGGCCAGCCTTGTGGCATATCTCATGCAGTTACTGTCTATAAGGCCAGCATCCCATGTGGACTGTCATGGCTGCTCCACTTGCACTCCAGCTCTCTATCGATGTGCCTTGCCAAACGGAGGACTGTGGCTCCAGTGCTTGGAAACCTGTGGCTCTGTGGGACATCAAGTTGAAGCTCCATGTTCCTGCTCTCAGTCTGCTCCCAGATCTGACACTATAACCATTGGGAAGTGAATCGGCAGACATCAGACCTCTCTCTCTTTCTCTCTGTAATTCTGCCTTTCAAATGCATAAAATAAATCTTTTTCAAAAAAGTAAATTAAACATTCTTAAACAGCTCATACATCAAAGAAGAAACTGCAAGGAAACCTAAAATCTATTTCCTAGCCCATTATGTGAAAACAGAACATAGTAAAATCTAAGGGATACAAACAAAGCAGCTGCTTAATAACTTTGTATTCTTTGATATATATACTAGTTAAAAATTCTGGGATCAATGATCTGAGGTTTTCTCTTGGCAATTAGAAAAAGTACAAATTAACTCCAAAGCCAGCAGAAACAAGGCTGTAAGCAACATAAAGACAGAAATCAATGAATGAATCAACACGGACATAGTCAATTTATCTTCCAGGAGGCTTCAAAGACACTCTAATTGAGAAAAGAGAGCTTGGTTTTCTATTTAACAAAGGAACTTAAACATGTGCATACTAACTTGTTTTTAAAATAATGCAATGAGAGAACTTGTGCCTTTTATGGAAATTAAATCAAATTTTACCTTTGAAATAAATATAAAATTAAGAAATACAAAAATCCTAGATGAAAACATGGGTGACAATACACATGTCATCGGTCAGATGATTAGTTATTACACACAACACTAGGTACAGGGTCTGCAATCTTGAGAAACGAGATATCATGTCTCATTAATAAAGTGGGTGTTCAGGAAACACCCTTAACAGAGAAAATATTTGAAGGACTACATATCTGAAATGGGTTTCTTTCCAAACTCTATGAAGCAATACTCAAAATTCAATTGTAAAATGTGGACACTGTTTTTAAAAGGGAAAATATCTAAATAAAAACCTCATAATAGAAGAAAGCTATATATGGGAGTCTGGCACAATAGTATAATGGCTGAAGTCCTCACCCTGAATGCACCAGAATCCCATATCGGCACCAGTTCTAATCTCAGTAGCCCCGCTTCCCATCCAGCTCCCTGCTTGTGGCATGGGAAAGCAATCAAGGGCCCAAAGCCTTGAGACCCTGTATCCCTGTGGGAGACCTGGAGGAAGCTCCTGGCTGATGGCTTCGGATTGGCTCAGCTCCAGCACTTGTGGCCACTTGGAAAGTGAACCATCAGACAGAAGATCTTCCTCTCTGTCTTATTTCCTCTCTGTATATCTGACTTTCCAGTAAAAATAGATAAATCTTAAGAAGAGAACTATATATGGCAACGAAGCACAAGAAAAGCCGCTTAAAATCATTATTCACTGAAAAATACACAGCAATAATATGTCATTCACATCAGAGAATGACAGAACAAACATAAAGAAGCAATGCCAACACACATTGGAGTGACAACTTCTGGAAAGGATGCAAAACCAAAGAAATGCAAGTTTACGGCTGCTGGAAATACAAAATGGCAGCCATCATGAAAAGAAACCTACTCAGTTCTTAGAAAGCAGCAGTCTTACATACTTCGTTAGAGCTTCTGTACAAGTGCAGCGGCACAGTAATAAGCCACAGCGCACCAATGCACTACCATCCTTAAATATGCAACACATTATTAACTTTCATGGCTAGTTTTTGCTAGTGTACCATCATGTTATATTTTCAATTCGCACCTTGCATTCCTACAAGATCTGATTTGGAGATTAGTTTGGTTGTTGCCAAAGGGCTTGCATATTACAGACTTCTGTCTTAAGGAATAATGTTGAGAGGGTTAACAGCGTGGCCATCTAACTGTGATACTTAGTGGTAGGGCCTTACAGTGGTGATTACATTGGATGACAGTGTTAGTGTGGACACCTTCTGATTCAATCCTAGTACATCCACACAGAGAGAGGTCCACAGAGCCCTGGGATATTCTCTGTCAGCAAAAATGTTGTCACTAGAAGCCAAACAGACAAGCATGCTCCAAAACAGTGTGCAAACCCTTTTTCTTCACAGATAGCATGTCTCTGGTTTTTATTATTGTAATGAGAAGCTGACAAATAGCATAGGTATTGATTTTGTTCATTTGAAAACTTATATTTGCACAAAGTCCAGCATCTGAATATTCATAATATCTGTATTCATAATTGTCCAAAACAGAAATCATCATTGTGAACTCAAATAGGAAAATGGATAAACAAAATAAGAACCATCTTCCACATAATGCAACACTGTGCAGAAATGCAAAAGAACAGGCCATCACCACTTGTTACATGATGGAATGCAGACCATGGCTGCAGCTGCTCTTGTTGCCAGGATCAGAAGATGTCTCCACTTCTCAAACTGAGAAGTTTTTCCAAACCTGCCAGGATTTTCTTCTACCAGAGTTGCAGATTTGGCTGAGGGAAGAAAAGCAGAAAATTTGATTTGACTATAAAATATTAGTGATTGCAATTCTCATACTTAGTGAAAAATGACTGGCAATCTGAAAACCAAGTATAGTTTGGATCAAACATAGCCTGATGTTTATGGAGAGGAAACTCAAATAACTCAGGTTGCACCAAGATCACCCTGGGAGATGAGCTTGCATGTGTATGGAGTTGATGTTTGAATTGTCCTTTTCACCTGTTAACTAAAGTTTAAAAACAAAAAATTAAAACCACCACAGGCACAAGTGAATTTGGACATCACCTGGTCTTCCATTCAGAGCATCCCAGAGTCAAGTTATGAGGGCTGGCTGAATATCAGATGGATTCTAGGACCCCAAAATCCTGAGTGATTCACAGTAGATTTAAGGTTGGGTACAAACTATTTAACATTTATATAATTTTAACTGCTTTTATATGCCATTTCAGCAAAATCAATACTTTACTGACAAAAGACAAACTCATGGTTATAAGGTGTCTGAGAGTAGACAGAAAGATGACTGGAAAATGACAGGAGCAAATGTTTTGGGGTGACTAAACTGTCCATGTCGTCCTCATTCAGCTGTATGGATGAAGAGGGTAACTTCCATATACATAATGCCTCAATGTCTATTTTTGTTGTTTTTATTGTAACAAAACACTTGATACTGAATCCTTTTAGGAAAGAATATGACTTATTCAGCTTGCAGTTTCAGGAGCTGAGAGCTGGTGACTGGCTGCTCCTTCTTAGGGTCTGATGAGGGCCTTGAGGTTGATGCCGTCATGATGTTGGTATATCAGCCATCACTTGATTCATTGCTGCTACTTCCTCTGTAACATATTCCTTAAATCCCTTCAACTCTTGTGTTTGCTTCTCATTGCTGATCAGCTTTATAATGAGTTTTCTGAATTCATTCCTCAGTTAACTCTGAGGGTAATCAAGGCTTTTGCAGTTTACCACTGCTTCTCCTGCAGTTTATCAATGCTCTGACCCTTGCCTCTCTGTGCAAGACGGTGACTGTAGGGCACAACATACTGCTCTGGTACGATGCTCCCCGCTGGGTAAGTTCGTGTTAACAGCCAGAAACAAGCCCTCTCTTGGCGGTTCTCTGAACTCTACTCTGCTTCTCCACACAAGATGGTGCCCAGAGTCCCCTACTTTTCTCTGCTTGTGGCTGGCCCAATCTACTCAGTGAGATTGGGAGATCTCAGACTACATTCTCCTCCCGAGTTCGGTGGGGGAACCCAGCTGGAGCCTGGATAGCCCGAGTCTGGATTGCCACGCACCAGCCACTGGTGGGTTTTGCTGTCCACCTCAGCACTGCTCTGCCACGGCCACCACTCCCCTGTATCCAGGAGGTCTCTAAGTACCCCCTTGCCTACTTCCTGACCCCTATTTCCCCCCTGTAATCTGTTTCTTGTGCTTCATCTTGTCTAAAGATTTCTCAAAAAAAAAAAAAAAAAGATTTCTCTGTCATACCAAACATGTCTGTACCCCATGCTGCCATCTTGCCTTGCCATCATGATGTTGGAAGAACATGCAGAACTGACGTCGTGGAGAAAGGGCACGAGCCACAAGGATTCAGGGACAAGGCGTACTCTCTCTGTAACAGCTATCACTCTTGAGATCCAGTTCATACTGCGAAAACGGCATTGGTCCTTTCCATGATGCACCTCACATATCAGGGCCTACCTCTGAGAGATTCCACTGCCTAAGTGCTGACACATTAGGGACCAAGCTTCCAACACATGAACATTTTAGAGGGATAGTTGAATCATATCCTATCCATAGAACTCAGTAAGCATGACTTCTAATAAAAAGTTCAATTTATAGTAAACTTCATCAGAAATTCTGAGGAAGCTATGCACAAAGACTTCCAGGCTCCAAGTTGACCTACTGAATAGGAATCTCAGAGTTTGAGATCAGAGATGTCACATCTTACAATTTACTCCTCCAAGACCCTCCCCTAACATAAACATTTGTTCACATCTGGCTTAGGGATGCCTGCTGAGCTTGTTAAAGAAAATCAATTCATCATGTCTCAGCATGAGTAAGTATAATCATCCATCTTATCAGTAAAGAATGTTATCATATCATAGATTTCCTGTATCAACATTTTGAGGAGAGACACATCATTTTGATGCACCAAGTAAGACCACACATGTTGTAAAACTCACTGGCACAAACAGCGTGACTGAGTACGGACCTCCCCACTTTCAGGGATGTAGGAAGTTAACTCTATCAAGAGCCTCATAAAGATTGTCTCAGAGGTTTCCTGGCAAAGTAAATTTAGCAGTTTATTCTGTTTGGGAGTCTCAGATGAATTGGACTCACAACACCTGCGCTCAGCAGTCTACTGGTGACTTATCTTTTGCAGGTGCAAAGCAGAGAGATAATTCTGATGTTAAGTTTATTTATGCTGTTTCTGAGCTTTATTCTCTTCTTGGATGAGACCCTTTTCAAAACTCTTTATTCCATGATTTATGATGAAAATTAGAAATCCTTTTTCAGAATATAATAGATGAAGTGTCAACATTCTTAGGTGAATTTTTTTAGCATTTTTATTATACTCACTTTAGCCAAGTCACTACAAGTTAAAATATCTAAAAGCACTGCTGAATGCTAACTTTTGTTCGACACCTGCCTGGTGTTGCAGATATAAAAGTTAAAATTGAGTTAAAATGGAAAGCACAGTCTACATTCAGTCATGTAGCATCAGAACATCTTATACAAACAGAAGATAACAGATTCTAAAATCACAAAGGAACATTATTTGCATAATTATCATGTTTTGATTTTTAAAAAATAGAATTCATACTTTTTTCTTTCAGGACAGATAAATATCACAACTTTCAAAAACATAAAACATTTTGTAGTTTAAATTATAGCTATAAATAATTGCATTCCATGGAATATTATCTATTCTAAATTATAAGTTGAAATGGTATCCAATTAAATACTAAGAAATACTGCAAGTAAGTGTAATGCCTGTATTCACTTATGGGTCTCAATGAGTTTTTATGCCTTGCAGTTTTAGCATGATTTATTTTCGCATTTTTAATTTACAACTCTCAGATAAGTGGACCAATAATTGCAAAAAAAAAGTTAATCCCAGACAATTTCTACTGTATAACAATCATATTTTGACCAGAGTGGTTGAACATCTTAATGCATTAAAGCAAATGCCTGCCTTACTTGACAGGGCCGACTTGCAGCTTGATGAGGGAGTCAGAATTCATCATCATCCTTTCCCCTTGGTGCCTTGGGAATCACAAAAGGTATGGAATTTAAGCCTAAGTGCTTATACTCTGCTCCACAAGTCATGATTGCTGACAGCTACATGAACACCTGACTTAAATAAGCATCATCTTAATCACTTGTGGATGGATGAATAGCAGTGGCACAAACATGAATCGTACAATATGATGTGATATCATGCTTGGAGAAGTAGCATTTTGAGTTGCCCTTAGCAACCAAACTCATTTTCCCTCCTTTCAGGTACAAGCCATTTATCTGCTAAAGTGGATGTTTTCTATTTTTCAGATTGTCTCCCTTTCAGTTCACACAATTTTTCTTTGAACATGTGACCATTCACTATTCCCTTATGGCTTGCCTAGCAGCCAGCTCTTAAAAGAAAAGCCATAACAACAAATCATGATAAATTTACACCATTTTCAATTTTTTATTGTTATAGTATTATCAAAAGTACTCTGCTTTATTTATAGGATGGAATTATACATCAAGTGCTTACAAAGTTGGACAGTGTCTAATAACAAAACTAAACAAATACAGAGATTTAAAAGTAAACATGAAGGTATAGTTTTGGGGGCTGGCGCAGCATGTTGATGCTCTGCTCCGTGGCACTGGTATCCCATGTGAGCTCTGCCCTGTGGCACCAGTATCCCATATGGTTCATGCTCCAGCTGCTCCACATCCTATGAAGCTCTCTTCCTAAGGCCTGGGAAAGCAATGAGAGATGGCCCCCGTCTTTGGGCCCCTGCACCTACGTAGGAGACTTGAAAAGACCTCCTGGCTTCTGGCTTCAGATAGGCTCAGCTTGGCCATTGCAAATAGTTTCAATTATGTTTACATGAGGGCAGTTCGCCAAATAGTCTGTGAAGTGCACTGCTTCATATTTGTGGGACTCCTATCACTTAACCTCATCTAATTCATCGTCCCTAAGTATAACATCCAGAAGAATCTTCCTGAACTTCTGTTATGGGAATTTCTTTTGCTTTTTAGTTCCACTTAGCTGAGCTCAACAAATCTGTACTAGCCTAGCCGACAGAAAGACCCTAGCCATAGAATGTGCAACTTGTGTACACAGCATGGTCTCATTGTGCTAGTAATGATCAGACACTTAGGCACCTATTCTGTGTCACTGATGAGTTGAAGCAGCGCTGGTAGTGGCCCCTATCTAGTACATCGCTTTCCAAGATTCATAAAGTCAACTTGTAGGAGAAATTATCCTAAATGAGGATTCATTGATTTAATGAAGGATATTCTGTTTATTTAAGATTGGCCCAAAAGTTTGAAGATAAAACCACTCACTGGGTGAGATTTTTCTTAACAGTGTAAGCATACTCTGTTCCAAGAGCTTTACTGAGTCCTTCATTTCATAAAAATGTATGCATTATCCAAGGCCCGAAAATATCAGTGAGGACGTGGAATTGTGCAAGTTTGCACTCAGAATGATTGTGTGACCAGAGTGAGCAGCTTACAACAACAATGCCTCTTGTTTTCACTGAAAAAAGTAAAAGCTTCAAGTATTCACAATTTTTTTAAGTTCACTTCAGAACGGAAAGTAGGAGACAACTCTGGAAAATTTTTGGAGAGGAAAGAGGATAAAATTCTGCATTGAAGATCAGTATTAAGAGTACTATGTGTAGTCAGCAGAATTAAAATGCAGTATGTAGACAACTACAAAATACATTCATTTGTACATGGTTTAATCGTGTTTTGTGACTGAATTCTTTTGAGACATTCTCAACTTTATGTATACAAGATTTTCCTGGTTTTATAAACTGGAAAGTGGAATGACCAAGTTAAAGCTTCCAACTAGTTTTATCCTAAACCAAACCTATGTTATTATATGTTCTTTTATTTAAGCTATCTTGGTATCATGAGTTGTACACATCTTTACTGAGAATTTTACATAAAATATCCCCCAAAGTAGTTCTGCTTTTATTCTCTCACGCATTGCACTTGCATGTGAAATTTTGTATCAATGCAAGTTCAGTTTAAAAGTTTGAAAAACTATACTATAGTCTGCATATATTTTTCAAATATATATTTCTAATTTTATGAACAAATACTAGTTGAGGTTATTATAAAAATTCGACTTTTAGACATGCTTCATAACAAAAGTTAGACTGGACTTGAGCGGAAGGATTTGTCAAGCTCTAAATTATAAAACTGTTGATAAAATTTAACAGACGTGGGATCGTAGTGTGGTCTGGCATACTAATCCTCTGCCTATAGTGCGGCGTCCCTTCTAGGTACTGGTTTGTGTCCTGGCTGCTCCACTTCTGATCCAGCTACCTGCTAATGACCCAGTAAGGCAGCAGAGGATGACCCAAGAAACTCATCTCAAAGACCCCTAAAGACACTAGCAGCTCCCAGCTGCACATGCCTGGCTTTGACCATTATGGGTGTTTTGGAATAGACCAGCAAATGGAAGATTTCTCTTTATGTCTGTCCCTCTCAGTCTATAACTCTTTCAAATAAAAGAAATAAATCCAAATAAGTAAATAAATAAACTAGAATGACACAAAGAGAGAGAATATAATAATTTCATTCATAATCAAGGGAATAAAACCTATAACAATGCAATATCATTGTTCATTTTAAAATGTAAACACCTGGATTTTCATCTTTTCCAATACTGTTAAGAATCTTGAAAAATGGGTATTTTTTCTGACTGGATTTGCATTCAAATTGAGGACGTATATTTGGAAAACAATTAGATGCCACAAAAATAGTTAAAGGGTCAAATAATTTAATCTTGAAATTCTAGCTATTTGAAAACTGTGGGATTTTTTTTTTTTTTGGTGCATCAATGCACCATAATATGAATGTTACATAGTTTGGAGGCAAAAAACATGAAAAGTTTATCTTTGTGTGAAAGAGTTATGTGAGGATAAGATGAAGCTACAGATTAGATTCTGAAATAGATAGTTTCCTTTCCCAGATAAACTGATTTTGTTTTTAATTTTTAAAAGTGACAGGAGATAAAGCTGTAATATTCCAGTACATCCATGAGATATATACAAAACTAAGGAGTGATTCAAGTTTCTTTTAATCCATGGCTGAGTCTCACCACCATAGCGAGAAGTGCTTTTATGAATGGGAATGTGTCATACACCCCCAGCTTTCCGTGGAATACTCCCTTTAAACCAGAAAGGAACTCTATTGGTGAAGTGCTGAATTGCATTGAAGGATTGTAAAGTTGCTGATTTTGTGCTCTGAAAACCTCTATCTCACTCATAGCCTTCATGGTAACTTGTTGATTATGATAATTATAAAGTTTATCAAGTTTGGAATTTTAGCAGTCTTTTTTGGGTTGTTTTGTTTTGTTTTGCTTTGTTTTTTACTGCCTTGCTTAATTATCTTGTCTTTTTTTCTAACAATTGAATCAATTTATGTGGGGATGCTTGTTCTTTATCCTGAGATTATTTTAAGGAAGCTTAAATGCATTCTCTATCCACCAATTACATTCACTTGTAAGATAAAATTCTGAGAAAGTAGAAGGTATGATCAATCACATGGGGGGCTGTTTGTCATTTTGAATGTGAATTACTTTTACTCCTTCAAGAACAGTAATATAATTAATTGTATAGTTTTGACTTGAGCCTTTGTGTACATCTGAAATTGTATATGTTTGTGATGCTGAGCTAATGTCCAGTACCTGGAGGTGAAACAGCTCCTTCTATGAAGACTGCAGCATTTACACAAAGAAAAAAACCTGTCCTTGATTGGCAATGCACTCCTCATGCTCAGGTCTTACTTTCCAAGGATTACTTGTGAAGGACCTGAGAGAGCAAGGGATCATGTAAAAGGAACACTCCCAGCTTTGAGAGGAAGAAAATCTTAGATGTCCTTACTATAAATTTCTGGTCCTCATGAAAAATTTAGCCAAATTATCTAAACCTTAATTTCCCCATTTATAACTATGGGCTGATCATTTTCTCTGAATCACATGCTATTACCAACCTGTAATAAACAATCTCTTTAAGTCAGAGAATTCAGAGATCACATATTCAAATATTTCTAATCTATAGTCCTTGCTTAAGGTAGTTAAAAACATAAGTGCTCTAAAAATACTTAAAAATTTAGGAATGTGAATGATAACCTAAGCTGACAAATATACATGATAATACTATTTCTCTATATTATGCCCTCATTTTGCATCACTTTGCAACACTGTAAAATCACTTAAAAATACTCATACAATGCGATGAATGAATCTATTTGGGGATGGATGGCTGATGCAATCTCTATTTTAATTTCTGTAAAAGGTGAAAAAATACATATAAATAAGATAGATAACATGAAATGTACCTATTGCAAAATTCCAGGAGACACAGTATAAATTTGGATTATTTAATTATTATACAAGTTTATTGACTCGTTTCCTAACTGTTAATCTTAGATTGGCCTGACTGTTTTGAGAAATTAGTGAGGTTTGTAAAAGTTCTGGAATATATCTTGGCCCGTTATAATTGCTAAAAATTTGATAATTAAAAATATGTATTCACTTATCCACACATATATAAGAAAAGGATGAATGGCACTTAATTTAAGAATTGTTTACATGCAATTCGACTCAAAGGATTCAGAAAATATTTCATGGAGGAAATTACAGTTAAATGTTAGGATCTGAAAAAAAAGAATTGTAACAGAGAGTATTACATTGATGAAAAAAGATTAAAAGTCCATACCTGGAAATATTAGTCTTCACAAAAGAAAAATACACCTTACTTCAGCTGGAGAAACCAATTTGGAAAGAAAATAATAGAGGGAAATTTTTTTTTTTTCCCAAAAAGGAGCTGAGGGCTCGGAGTGATGGCTCAATATCTAAATCCTCAACTTATAAGTGCTAGGATCACACAGGAGTGCCATTTCATGTCCCAATCACTCCATTTCCCTTCCAGCTCCCTGTGTATAGCCAGGAAAACAGTAGAGAATGGCGCGAATCCTTGGGATTCTGCACCCACGTGGGAGACCTGGAAGAGGCACCTGGCTACTGACTCAACCTCCTCAGCTCCAGCTGTTGCTGCCATTTGGTGTGTGAACCAGTGGATGAAAGATCTTTTTCTCTGTCTCTCCTTGTCTCCATAAATCTGATCTTTCAGTCCCATACAAGTAAATAACTCTTTTAGGAAATGTTTAATACCATTGTTTTTCAGGCAATAGTGAGCCGAAGTCAATCAATTTGCAGTGCATGTAAAATGAAGGCACAGTGTTGTGACATTTCAGAAGATAGTAATCAATGCTCTGGACAAACACATTTTCTAAAAACTACAAACATAAACACCAGGGTTTTCTAAGTGGTAAACAGAGGAGAGAGCTCAAATTAATCTGGTGCTCTTAGACTATGTCTAGAAAATAGTACTAGCGTAAGAGTAATATCTATCTATCTATATCTGTCTATGTTAATATTGCAAGTTTGGATACACAGTAGTAATTTTCAGTTATTTACAAATATGAATCGCAGAACATTGAAACTATCACATACTACCTCTCTTCAGAAAAATAGCCCTACCCACATAACTATCACCATCAGCACAGCAACATTCACATTGAACTCTTAAAATATTGATCTTTCTAAATACAGAAGTAACGTGGCATACTTAATAATGTAAGCATTTTTTTTCTAGTCTTTCTTCTTCCATAAATAGCAAGAATGAGTTGATGAAGCTGAGTGTTGGAGAATGGCGGGAGTGAGAGGTCACAGTTGAAAGCCTAAGAAGCATCTGAAAAGGCTTTTCTACTGATGAAATAATGACATTAATTGGTTTTATGATATTAATTTAAACAGGAGACCCTCAGTCCAAACTGATATGAATAAATATGTAAATAATTATACATTTGATGAGATATTTAAGTATTTATTACTTTCTGTGTACCTCTCTATAAGACACTTATTTTAAACAAATAAAGGGAACCTCAGAAATGGAGAAGGCTGGCAGCCACTTCGGCCTTGATCAGCTGATACAAATGAGAAGCATCAAATTTAAAAAAAAATAAAAACCACCTAATAGAACACAAAGAAAACTCAGCATAGTTTCTTTGCTTTCCAATCATGAGGAAACTCCAGACGAATTCAACTTGAGTGGTTTATGATATAACACTTGTGTTTAGTCTCTGCCTCTTATTTACTTAATTACCGATAATTTAACAAACAAAATAACTCCAGAAACACAATTATAACAAAACAAACCAGTTAGGTAGAGGCTCTGTCTCTCCCCTTCTCTCTGTAACTATGACTTTCAAAGTAAAAAATGAGCCAAATTTTAAAAGATTTTTTTAAAGAAAATTGCAAAAACATTTGTCAATGAAGGTATACACTGTATACTTATATACCTATACATGTATGTATGTATCCATACTCATATATTCATAGTATGAGCATGGCCCAAGACATTTTGAACTCACTAATGTATGTAAGAGGAATATAAAGCTGAAATATATAAACAAAACAAAGAACAAAAAAGAAGCGGGTGAAGAAAATGAGCATACACTTTCAAAGGAACAAACCAAATGGCTGATAAACATATGAAAAAATGTTCAAGCTCCCTAGCAATAAGGGAAATTCAAATAGAAACCACACTGAGGTTCCTCTTAACCCCAGTGAGAATGAAGGGCTTACAAAAAATGCCAACATTTGCTGGCGAGGATGTAGGGGAGATGCGTACCCTGCTCCAGCGCTGGTGGGACTCTACACTGGTCAAACACTATAGAATTTGTTATGGAGAATATTCAGGCAACCGAAAAATCACCTACCAAATGACCTTGCTCGGATTATATTTAATGCATACACATGAGAAAGCAACCTGCATCCCTGTATTCATTGCACCACAAAACAATTGCGAAAACATGGAAATAGCCTTCCTGTCCATTGAAGGAGTCTTGGATAAAGAAGCTGCTACATCAACTTGACAGGATACTACTCAGCTATTAAACAGAATGAACATTTCTTGTTTGTAACTAAACAGTCCCAATTGGAAACCATTATGCTCAGTGAATGAACCAATCCCCAAAGGACAAATATCGTATGTTTTCTCTAATATGACAACCTCCATAAAAAATAAAGGTAAACACACACTTGTAATTTTACAAATGGAGAATGTAGTTGAGACTAGAGTACCAAGAGTCAAAGAAAATAGACAGAAGACACCTCTACTGCAGAATATAAGTAGGCTCCCAATGAAACTTCCAAATATACCTAAACAACAAAATATACTTTCTGTTATTGCCTGTACCAACAGTGTCATGACCCACATCAAGAGCAGAAAGTTACAATCAAGACTACATCTGAAAGCATGGCAGACAATGAAGGGGAGAAAGGGGATGAAGGTGAGGGAGAAAAAGGGAGCACTGTGCCTGCAAACATGAAAATGGAAAATAACAGTCCTAAAAAACACCGTAAATATAGGCTGGAAGCACCATGCACTTGTCTCATACTTTGCTACCTGTGAGGAAACTTGGCACCCAGAAGAGTCCCTGGAAACTCAATTACTATAATCTCACACGTACTACTCTAAATAATTTATTGTTTGAGTTACAAAACTACTAACTGCATCTCCAAGTTATAACGATATGTTTCAACTTTGATTGGGACATTCCAGAAAAAGAAATCCAAACATTCATTTGCATTTAAACTTTAACAACTCTCTGACACTTAAAGGATGCAAAGTTAGGTAAATCAGCTTTATAATAAAAATATTAATTTAGTTTTCTGTTATCTCTGATTACAGAAGTAAAAAGAGTCAATAAAGGAATATATTACAAATTGAGCCAATGTTAAGATACTATATAGTGTAAAACGTGATACATGTCCCTAAATTACAACATGACTATTTGTTTTAATAATATTAATAATTGTCCTGATAGTATATTATTCCTACTACATATTCTATTAATTATTGTTCTTTGATTTTGAAATAATTTTCATTTAAGGGGAAATACAGCAACTGTGTAATGGAGACTATCATATCTAGCAACATATTGTTTAACTTCATGGCATTGTAAATTTCTATTTTTCTTCCTATCATTGACTTTGTGTTGTGGCTTTTCATTTAAGGGGACGTGTAATAATTGTGTAATGGAGACTATTATATCCAGATGCGAGGATACAATGCAGTATACCTCTCTACTACCAGACAAAGATGGACTCCCAATGAAACTGGTTACTGTATCTTGACAATAACATGCTGGGCTCTTCCATTGTCCATGCCCGCAATGATAGACATATGACTGTGTAAGAAGAACTATACTTTAGTGATGATAAAGGGGAACTTAGTGAGGAGGGAGGAAATTTGGGAGGGGGTAAGAGAAATCCCAGGGACTATGGAACTGTACATAAAATGATAATAATAAAAAGAAATAAAATTTAAAACAAAACAAAAATAATTCCCATGTTAATTATCCTTTCATTCTTCAGTTACCATTTATTGATTTCTGATTTACAACAGGTGCTCTTCTTTATGCTTAGGACACATCAGAGGCCAGAGCCTACATCATCTGTTAGCATGGCAATTAGTTTATGGAATCAGTGAAATACATAAAGCAAGTGTATTACTAAGCAAATAGAATGAATCTTCTGAGAACCCTTTAAAATCTATAGTGTCGGCTGGCCATGTGGTTTACTCATTAAGATGCTCATTGGGATGCTTTGGTTCAAGTGTTGGTTCCTCTCCCAATGCCCATTGTGTTCCAATGGGAGGCAGCTGCTGATTGCTTGAGGAGTTGGCTCTCTGCCACTCGTCTTGAGGACTGCATTGAATTTCTGCTTCTTAGCTTTGGCCTGGCACAGCCCTAGCGTTCAAGTGATTTGCAGAATGATTAAGGGTATGATTTTCTGTCTTGCTCAGCTTTGCAAATTAAAAATAAATAATTAAAATAAATTGTACACACACTTAATTATTCTCAACTTGATTTCCTCAATTTATTGGTTTTGTCACTGAGGTTTCCATGATAGCCATTTTTAATGTAAAGTGTGTTATGGATGATAATTTCTCAGATATGGTACTATCAGTATTACTATCCACATTTGCTTCCTCATGGTTATTTCTCATGCATATTATTAACACTCTTAGTGAAAGAGGGAAAAAATGTTTTCTTTCAGAGTATGAATTAAAACTGTTAGAAAGGTCCCGGTGCGGTAGCTCAGCAGCTTAAGTTATTGTCTTAAATGCGCTGGAATCCCATAGGGGCACTGGTTCGTATGCCGGCACCTCTGCTTCCCATCCAGCTTCCTGCTTGTGACTTGGAAAAGCAGTTGAGGACGACCCAAAGCCTTGGGATCCTGTACCTTAGACCCTGAAGAAGCTCCTGGCTTCGGATGCTGTCAGCTGTGGCTATTGCAGCCACTTGGGGTGTGAATCAGCAGATGGAAGCTCTTCCTCTCTGTTTCTCTGTTTATCTGACTTTCCAATAAAAACAAATAAATCTTAAAAAAAACTGTTACAAAGCAGATTCCAAAACAATTAATTACATATTGATCCATATTTTCCACCTTTAATTTCACTCAAATCATTGAGGAAAAAAAAAGAAATATAGATATATGTATAAATACATACATACATATATATTTACCATCTTTTCTTTTGAAACTCACACAAATAAACTTTTCCTTAATAAAAAAAGACTGTGAAAAAAATAAAAAATAAATAAAAAAGATTGTGTTGACAAATTGACTAAATATATAATCGTTTTTCATCATTGACTAACAGACATTTCCAGATTAAGTTTTTGGATTAATCACATTTTATCTTCATGGATTACAAATACATATGAATCTTTAAAAATGCTATTTTGGAATTTTAAAACAAGGAATCTTTTTTAAAATGTTATTTTCAAGCTACTGCTGAGAAAATACATAAGGCTGAAACATTTATCAGCACTTCACCATTAATTTGTTTTGCAAGTTTTTAGAAAAGAAATAATGTCCCCTTAAGGCTCAGCTTATTACACAATTCAAAGTGCTTTTTGTTTTCAATGATTTTTCTTCTTTGTCTTCTTTTTCTTCCTTTCTTTCTTTTTTGTTTGGTTAGTCACATATGTGTTCATATTGTGATGGAGCATGCTAAAAACATCCTGGCATGCTGCAGCCTAACCAGGATTCCATACTGGCTCCAGTTACTCCACTTCCGGTGGACCGCCCTGCTAGTGCCCCTGGCAAATCAGCAGGGGATGGGCCAAGTGGTTCCTATACCCGCAAAGTCTGGTTCCTGGCTTTGGCCAGGCCCAACCCTGGTCATGTTTCGGTAGAGGAACAGCAGATGGAAGATGTTGTTCTGTCTCTCCTCCTTTCTCTGTAGTTCTGCCTTTTAAATGAATAATTATTTAACAAATAATCCTTGAAAAAGGTAAAAAATAAAAACCACATATTCACTGAAATACATGGACATAATTTGTTTATATACTAGGTATTCAAGAGATAAATGATCTACAACAATATAATAAGTATGTATGATGCATGTAATTACATGTATGTTACACATGATTTTATGCTGAAATAGAATATTGTGTGTTTCAGTGATGACAGTAATTTTATGCCTAACTTGCAAAATTGAGTAAGACTCAAGTGAATTTTCCTTTTGCTAGGTAAAACTTGTCTGATTTCAGAGATAATATGTCAGAATAATAATGTGGCTTTATGTTGTGCTTTATACTTTATAATATACTTTTCCATTTTTTATTGGCATGAGTTGAAGTATTTGGGCATTAAAAAGTGATATTTTGGTGCATGTATACAATAAAAAGTTCAAATCAGGGTGACTATCTCTTTTCTCCAAATGTTTCAATTCAATGATAAAATATTCAAAAGGATTTTCTCATTATTATGATAATAAAAAAAATCTCACATTGTCATTAGCTAAATGCATCTGACTTGAGTAGAACTGTAGAATTTGTTTTTCTTATCTAAGTTACCTACTGAAAGCTGGTGGAGCTGTCTCCATCTCTCTCTCCGCCTTTCCTCAGCATCTGGAAATCATTGTTAAACTTGCTATGCAATCAACACTTTGGAATTGGCTTATTTCTTCGGACATATTCATTCTTTAAAAAAAAATTAAATTCATTTGAAAGGTGAGGGAAGCAAGTGAGAGACAAAGAAGAGAGAGAGAGAGAACAAGAGACCTTCCATCTGCCAATCCCCTCCCCAAAATTTAAATCTAAATCTCCTGATGCTACAGTCTAGGATTTCCAACCTGATCTCCCTCCCACTTGCCATGTTCCACTACCTTTCTCGGTGCATCAGCAGGGAGCAGAGCCAGAGGTGGAGCAGCCAGGAGCTGATTTTACATTCTGATATGGGATGACAGCATCCCTCAAAAAAGTAACTTGAATTGCCGCATCACAACACTGGCCTCTTTTGCTATATTCTGATATGTAGCACCATGCATGTTGCCACAAACACCAATATTTTGTACTTGCTTTGCTGAGTAATATTCTGCTGTGTGCCTAGATCACATTTTATTAGTCCATTTGCCTCTTGATCAGCACCAATGTTACTTTATTTATTTATTTTGATAATCATGACGTATGTTCCAACAAACATGGGAGGGCTGATGCTGCTTGGGCGTATTAATCTCACTTCTGGTGAGCATAAACACAACAGGGAAATTGCTTCTTGATCATATGGCAATTCTTTTTCCAACTCTTTGAGGAAACTTTCTACTGTTTCACATAGACTGTACATTTCGCTGTTAGTATTTCAGAGTTCCCCTTTCCCCACTTCTACAGGAGCTCTTGTTAATAACAGCCATCCTCACCGTTTAACTGGAATTTCATTGATGATTAGTGAAGTCAAGAATTGTTCACACCTATAGATCCTATTTTAAAAATCACTCTTTATTGTCTTTCAAATTGGTTTTGTTATTGAATTGCCTGCATTTTCTGAGTTTATTCTGAATCCCTTGTTAGGATAGTTTGAAATGTTTTCCCATTTTGTACTTTACTTTCCCACTCTGTTGATTGTTTCCTTTACTGTGAAGGAGGCCTTGTGATAATTTCATTTTATCTGTTCTTTACTTTTTTGGATTTTTTTTTATTACATTGCATTATGTGACACTGTCTCATAGGCCCTAGGGTTCCCCCAACCACTCCCCGTGCCCTCCTCCCATGGTGGATTCCTCCATCTTGTTGCAGTGTTACTGTTCAAATTCAGTCAAGATTCTTTTTTTGCAAACATATACCAAGCATTGAGTCCAGCATCTTATTGTCCAAATAAATCCAAGGATTTCTTGGGGAGACCATCTCTAGTCTGAAGGCAGAGCTGGCAGAATACCATCCTGATCAATTAAAAGGCCCAACATAACATCAACAACAATTTACAACATTATGGAATTAATTGACATGGTATTGAGTAACAAATACATTAAAAAATGCAAGTTCTTAACCACATCCTGTGACTACTTTATTGACATTGCAATTTAGTTTCATTCAATCTGTATTACCTTTATTTCTTCACTCCAATTCAGATTGACATGACTGCACAAAGTTCTTTCAGCCCTCTCAGCTTACTCCTGATACTTTTGCTTCCATGTTCTGATCTCTTATAGTCACCCAGATGAACAAGATGTCATCCATTTTCAAGTTATGCAAAATTTTGGTTTTCTTTTCATGTTAACTTTCAGTTTTGTGTGTTTTCATTATAGATATCATTATATTAATGTTTTAATGTTTATTTATTTATTTTCATCTACTTGAAAGTCTGATTTGAGGCTGGAGCCTGGAGCCAAGAGCTGCATCTGGGTGTAGAATGGATATTATGGGTCCAAACTCTTGGGTCATCTTCTGCTATTTCTCCCAGGCTTTTAATAGGGAACTAATTCAGAAGTGGAGCCACCTGGTACCATACAAATAACCACCCTTCTCAAACTAATATTCAGATAATTCCCAGTTGATGCATATTACTGATCTTGTATATTGATTTTGTAACCAGCCACTTTGCGGAAATCACTCTTCAGTTATAGTTTTCTGTTGACGCCTTAGGTGTTTTCTATATATAAGCTCACTTCCTCCTCAGTTATTGACAAGCTGATTTCCTCCTTCTATTTGGATGCCTCTCTTGCATTTGCTTCTGTTTCTCTGGGACCCTCTAAGATTTACTCCAAACATCAGTGGTAGTAATTCCACTAGGCAGTATAGCTGTCCCCATTTGACAGATATGAACATGGAGGATTCAAGAGAAAGGTACTTACTTAAGGTTAAGAAACAAAACTGTTAAGAAAAAAACCTAGCTGAACCCAGAACCTCAGAATGCAAATAAATATTATAAAGCTGATTTGTGGTTTTGGAGATGTTAAAAAAAAAAAAAGAAATAATTACTAACAGTAATGTTCTTAAACAGTATTTACCAAGCAAACAGACAGGAAGAATTTAGCAACTTTCTTGTATAAAATGATGGCGATGATATCATTAGTCTTTTCTAAAGATTGAATTTTCAAGCACTTAACACAGTGAAGGAAATCCCATAAGACTAATGATAATGGCCTTATGCAAAAAAAAAAATTGAAAATCAAAACTTTTAGCATTGGTCTGCTTTAATGATGGTGTATAGAGCTGATAATCAGCTAACTGGCATTACTTTGAATTAATCTTTACAAATTCATCAAATATTTTGAAATGAAATGGCTTGAAGTAGTCACAGTTTGTGAAAATATTAACTTATTTAATTAATTCCCTGCTAACATTTCAGAAGGGATATTATCATAGATGTATATTGCTTTGTAAATAAGCTTCACTGAACTTAATTTATTCAAAATAGTTAAAATTTCTTCTTAAGAACAGTCATTAAATACAAACATGGGTAGATATATTTTAATGATAAACTTTTTTTTTTTACATTTCTCCTTTGATTTGCTTCATTAAATAATCCAATTTCAATTTGGAAGATGATGAAATTTATCTCTTCTATCCTGAAACTTAAAACAATGGTGATTTTGAATTAAAATTAAGCCCTTGAGGATTTACTGCTTTTAGAGCTTGGCAACAATATACATTTGATTTTTTGTTTAAAAAATGTATGGCTTTATTTATTTACCTGGTTAGACAGTGTTTCAGCTTTTTTCTTTATTTTTTTCTCCTGTGGAGGAAGATGGGAGAAAGGTAAGGGACTCCTTGCTGTCAAACCACATCAGCGCCCAGAGACGGGGGACAGTTATGTGATGGTGCCTTAGCAGCCCCGCTGTGGGGATTAGTGTTCCCATGGTGTTACCTGAGTGATTTTGGTAGTTCTGAGATTTTGTTAGCTTGGTTGCACCAGGGTTGAGAAAATCTTTCCACTGATCTTTTGGGTAACCAGATCTACATCAGTGTATACATGTACCCAGGCACTTGCCACAAAGATTGACCAGGAAAATTGTCCAATCTGTTCTACTTGCATCTTCTGATGATGCACAGAGTGTCCTCCACTGGCATGAAAAAGCTGGATGCCATGTTCCCTGTATGCATCCAGGCATAATGTCACTGAAAAGGCATAAGAACCTGAGGAGGTCTAGTCCTGATCCATGTGTTACAAGATTAGACCATGTATTTTATGATTTCTCCTGACACTGGGGCCTGAATCCAGTGTTCTAGTTGGAGGGGATCCCCCCAAAAACTTGTCTGGAATTATCTCAGAGTTAAGTCTTCTTGCCTGCTGTCTTTTTTTTACTAGTGTGGCCCAGGGAGTCTGCCTCGTTGGTGCCTGGGGGTGCAGGATTGCAGGGGATTTGGAGGATGGCACCAGTGGGGGCATACGGGTAATTGGGGGCTCATGTCTAGGCAGGCAGAGTGAGCATAGAGATTTCCCCATATGTTTGGTCCTGGGCAGCGTGGAGAAGGAGAGGGAAAACTCCTAGGTTAGCATGCTGCCCTGGTGTGCTGGTAAACAGGGCTTGGGGAACTTTGAATGTGTCTGGATCTAGGTTGTGTGGAGGGCTAATGTCCTAGGGCAGTACATGTACCAGGAGCTTGGTGGGGGAAGAGGAGGGCAAAGATCCAGGCCAGCATATCACCCCACCGGAAGACCAGTCTCCAGAAGCTGGGCTGCAGAACTCATGCGTGCCTGGGCACAGCGTGGGGGAAAGGGGATGTTGGTAAGGGAGGACAGCTGAGAGAATGTAGGAGGTGAGAAATGATTTTTAAGGGACTCTCATCAACAAAACCACTGTAATTACAGTAAGCTAGAGTACCAAGATGAAGCAGTTTGGAGGGGTGAATCAACTCACATGAGAGATCTGAACTGAACTAGTTAGCATGGATCACAGCCAATCATCATTTACCAACACATACTAAAGCCAGGGCTGTGGGTACACCTGGCAGGGCTAGATCACAAATGCAGAGGTGAGGTGGGCCATGCCAGACTGGGATGCAGTATCCATCAGTACGCATGAGACCCAGGGTTGGGGGGCAGAGTGATAGGGGGACTGCAAAGGTCTCCTCTGCTGGGCCACTGATCTCACTGGTGAGTGCAAGAACTGGGATCCAGGGCAGACCAAGCCAGTCAGGGACATAAAATCTGATAACCTGCATGTGAACTGGGTTAGGAGGGAAACCAGATTGGTCTAACTGACTGTACCCAATAGAGCATATATGAGTAAGAGCAGGCTGGTTGGGCTTTGATGCAGCATCAACTGGCAATTGCTGGAGCTGGGGGCAAACTTTGTCAAGCTATACTACAGAACCACCTGGAGAGTTCAAGACCTGGGACTGGCAGTGGGTTCAATAGAGAAACTGTGGGTAACTCTCTGATGGGTTGTAACTCCTTCTGGTGAGCATGTGAATCAGGAGTGGGGGCAGGCCTGGATAGACAGGTGGTTGCACCCTCTTGGCACCAGTATGGGTTGGATAGTGCAGTCAGTTGCAGATGAGGAGGCACAGAACAAATTGATCAACTAACCCAGCCAAGTACTTACAGCAAATATCTGAGCAAATGGAGACTCTAGGTTGGACTATGTCAGCCACAGCAGAGGAGGCGGAATGGAACAAGTTGGTTACCTACCCCAGCAAACATCTGGATAAATAGAGAATCTGGGGTGGACTATGTCAGCCAATGGACTTTGGAAGGATATGAAGATGAGATAGATAGTATTCAGAATTATCTGAAAGAACCGAACAGAACCCTCGAAACATGCTCCGCATTGAGAATGCTGGGATGACACTGGGTGGTCATTACCCATCCCTGGGTACCAAGGAGGTTGCAATGTTGATTCTGGCTTCTCCTCATATCTCTCCCCTCCCCCTAGATCCAGGAAGAAGAAAAAGAAAATTTGGAAACAGTTGTCTCAACCATTTTCCCCTAGTTCTCCACCCTTTCCCAACCTAATTAACTATGTAAACATCATCAAAAACAAACAAACAACTTAAAAGTTACCTCTTATTTACAGCAACTAATGCAAGGTCAGGTCCAGTCCAACAACTGCACCAGGCAATGCTCACACACGTGGATAGAGCTGTCTAGTCAATTTCACCCCAGCCCCAGCTCACCACAGGCCAGGAGTTCATGCACACCACAGGATGACATAGTCTAATCTTAGCAACCCTCAATAACCCCTTGCAGATCTACATCCCAGTTCATTTTTGTGTATTTCAACCTCTGCTGCAGCCTAGCTTGGTCTGCTTCACATCCCATCCAACTCTTTTGCTTGCCCATGTGTGCTGCCTCTTAACTCAGCCCACTTTGCCCCAGATCTAGCCCTTGTCTACCCTGGCCTGTCCCCAGTCCTGCGTCTCATGCTCAACAGCAGGAGTTACAGCCTAGAGGGAGAATGCCCACCTTCTGCTGCCAGGCCCACTCCCAGCCATTGATCTTGCAGTTGCCAGGAGGTACTGCAGTCCAAACTGACAAGGCTCACACCTAATCCAATCAGTTGCCAACAGGTGATCTGGCCTAGTCTGACTGGCCCCTACTCATTCTGCCTCTTGCATGCACCAAGGGTTATGGAAGCCCAGTCTGTTCCCAGTTTCAGCTCTTGTGCTCAAATGTGGAAGCAGTACCCCAGTAGCCTTGCAGGAGGGCTTCCCTGATGCTCCCCTACCAGGTCCACTCCCAGCCCTGGGTCTTGCTAATTTGGCAGTGCTGTGGCACTGTTTGGCATAATCTGCTCCCAGTCTGAGTATTTGTTTACAGGTGCTACAGCTTGGCTCAGCCCAGCCCGTCTCCAGTTGTAACTCTTGCCATCTGATAGCATCAGTATTCTAAGAACGGTACCTTTTTGTTTTATATATTAAGAAGTATAGTTAAAAATCCACTTGCAGTAGTAATGTGGTATAATTTTTATACATTTCTGTAAGTTATTTGTATGAATATGTGTATACATAGACACTTATATCCTGAACAATGTAGAAGGTCCATGAGAGTTTTTTCAGCACCCAGGACAGTGTCACCAACAGACAAAAAAAAAGAACTGAAGAACAAGTGGAGAGAAAAAGGAAGAAAATATTTTAGGGAAAGTGATGTGATTTATAAGAAAGCACACATTTTAAAATTTTCTCCTATGTCATTCAGCATTTAGTTCTTGATTTCCCTCTATGTCATTCAGTATTTATGTGTTAGTAATACGGTGAGTCTCTGTAAGATTATACATGTTGTCATACTTTTTCTTGGAAATATGGGCAAGTTGTGATGACAGCGTCCAAATTCCCTGTGCTTTGAGAATCCATGTATAGGATAAAAAAAAAGGGAGGATAGTTACACCACTGATATTTTATCACTATGTGATTCGGGTTCAATTCTTGAAAGGGAAGAACATTTATGTGATTTTCAATAGTAAGTGAGGAGTTATGTCACTGTCATGACAGTCTCAAGGTACATCAATTCTAGGCTGCACAGTAAAGATAAATTCTGTCCACTCCAGCTTTAATGAGCAGCTGATCAATATCCACCCAGGACCCACCTAGTAGAATTGACAACCAAGTATTCATTTTATTTTGTTTGGTTTTGTTTTGTTTTGCAATCCTTTTCCCATGATCAGCTACTAGAAAATTTAAGGAATGTCAAACATAAGCACATCCCAGCACATCCCACACTGGAAAATCAACAAAATTTTCTACCACCTCACAGTACCTGTTGCACTCCACAAGCTGCTTTAGCTATGTCTGAGTTCTTTATTTCCCTTGAGACCATATAATAGCAACCTTTTCCATGCCAAATGCTTCTGAGAAAGTGAAGCATTTTAACCAGGCTCTCTCTTAGATTTTCCTTTGAAAAATAATTTTATTTATTTGGAAGCAGAGTTTCATAGCGAGGGAGACAGAGGGAAAGGGAAAAAAGGAAAATCTTCCATGTGCTGACTCACCATCATGTGGCTGCAATGGTCAGAGCTGGGCCAATCAGAAGCTTCTTCCGGGTCCCAAGCACTGGGCTATCTTCCATGAATTTCCCAGATGCATTAGCAGGAAGTTGGATTCAAAGTCAGGAAACCAAGACTCAAATTAAGATGTTGGTACTGCTGGTGATGGCTTTATTCACTACACCACAGCTCATACCCTTCGTACTTTGGAAGAAGTGAAGAGGCAATCATTTTGAATTACTGTGTTAAGCTCTAGAGGGGGAAAAAGAAGAAAGCCAAGTTCTTTTCAAAAGTGGGGTTGAAGAATCAATCTTGGATGATCTGTTACCTGTGGGATGACATTTCTCTACTCTGAGAAAGTGGAAATGATTAGGGAGAGGAAGTTTTTCAATTTAGATTTGGTTTCAAATTTGGTGTCTGCCTTTTATTATAATAAATTGAAAATGCATCTGATTTCCTCAAAAGTTTGCTTTCTTTAGGTCGTGAAATGATCATATGCATTTTATTACAAAATTAAATTTGTCTTCACTGAGGACAATGAAGAACAAGAGACAGGGCTTTTCCATCTTCTTTCAAAGCAGAACGCACCTGGGCAGAAGCAGGCAGTGGTAAGCAGTTGGACTCAAGAGCCTGATTGTAGATACTAGTCCTGGCTCTGTTTGGAGCAGAATTGGCCCTGACCTATTTATTCAATGTCTAATCTATAAAATCGAGATACTAGTAATTTCAAGAGCATAAGCCTGGATTTTATATAGAGCAATGTGAATGAACATTTAGAACGACTCTGTAGTGACCCAAGCACTCATTTCTAAAGATACACACTTGCCTTTGTCAGCAAAGGTTGTGCATTTCAGCTGCTCTATTCTCCTTTTGACCTCGATAATTGCAGAGCTAATCACAACTCTGTTTCGTATTTTCTGTTTATTTGTATCATGTTTTTCTTTGTGCTTCAGTCTCAAAAGTCTCTCAGCTTAAATTATTCCAAAAAATAAAATCCTTCTTCAAAGTCAACTTTCTATTTAGCTGCTACCCAAGTTTTTCACAATTTCTTCACAGCCCACTTCTTTAAAGATTTTTTCCTTTTTCACTTCATCTCAAACTGATACCTCCTGTACTTGGAGGGTGTTTCCTAACATTTTCCAACGACTCTTTTACAATAATCTTTTTGACTGATGTTTCTGAAGTATTTCACATTAGCAATCATCATAACTTTTAAGTCATAAGTCACAGCATGCTTGCATGATACCACACTATGCTGACATTAGTCCAATACCTTATCTTTTCCTTTCCCATCACGGAGCTCATCAATTCTCCTCTATCCAGTCTGTGATTATTGTATTTCTCTGTATTTTGTCCTATGACATACAACTTTTCTCACTCAAGGGCCTTCCTTTAGAGGTCTATGCCCTATGCATCATTATGGTTCTATAGCAATTCTGTTTCTTTTAGGTCTATCTTCCCCCATTAGCTCCCAACTAAACAAACCTTAACGTTGTTAATACAATTGTACAGATTGGAAACCAGAGAAACCTTTCAAGATACTCATTTTCCTCCTTGCTGCCCTATCAGTGAAGCCTGAACTCAGTTGATTTTCTCTTACAAATAGGTCTGAATGTTTGTGTACTAGCAGCTCCTCTGCCAGTATCCCAACCAAGCTAACCTCATCTTTTTTGTGAACTAATAGCAAAGTCCTCCCCAGCAGATCCTCTTTCTTTTGTCTTTGAAACCCTTTCTCTGCAGATATCAGTCATCTGATAATGCACTTCTCAATGCGCCCTTCTTGTTTATGTTCTTTTAATGGATTTCTTGCCTTTACAAAGTCCATCCTTATGATCTGATCTCTAATTCACTCTCCACTTTTAGTTTGTAATCTCCTCCCTAAATTTGTTCCCAAGATGACCTTTCATTCCTCCAAAGGGTCATTTCCATGCCTAAGGTCATTGCATCCTCTGTTCTTTGTCCACACCATTTTCTCTTCTCTTTTATAGTAACTAAACACTCATCTTAGATCTCAGTGAGAAGATCAATTTATTTCAGGAAAATACTGAGAACATTTATCTGCATTAAATTAGACATTTCATTTACAGCAGAGGACACTTGTCCTCTGTTAACAATTATCATATTACTTTTAATGAGTCTTCTCCTACCAAATTGCAGCTTTTGATGACAGCAAAATGGTGTGTTACGCTCATCATTAAATTTCCAATTTATTCATGTGCATGAACCTTAAATCTTACCAACACTTTTAAAATATTTTCTTACATTTAGTTTTAATGCCCGTCTGGAATTATGTATGATTTCATATTGAGTAAAAAATGCAAAATGTAAAACACAAAAGACAAAAACCAATTAAATATTTCTCTTACTTTTGCTAAATGCAATACTGAATACTTTTGTAAACTAAAATCACCATCATTGAGTTTTGTATCTTTCCTGCTTTTGATAATGTTTAATCTACTCAATATTCTTAGGATAAGGAGTTTCCATTATTCTGTCACATGAAGGAGCATTCAACTAAAATGTACCTACAGTCGACATAGAATAGAATAATCAAGGTATTCCCAACATAGTAACACAAGACAGAAGAAATGCAACTTTTTTTTTTTGCCATTTTAATAAGATTTCTTTGTGTTAAAATTGAAGTACTTTAGCAAATATTCCCCTGAAACTCTCCTACAGTGAAATCCCATTAGATTTTAATTTGCCTTTTTGAAAAACAATGCCACAGACATCTCTTTGAACAGATAGATTAAGGATGCACAGATATCAAAACAAGAAGGGCCAGCCCAGCAGGTCTCACAACCTCAGAAGTTTAGTTTCAGCTCTTTATCACCTTATTGCGATGACAAGTTAGACAATTGAGAAGTGTTGTGGATAGATTCATAGTCTTCCTAAGATGATAAGGAGTCACTTGTTTTTTGATCTAGGATGTCTTACATCAAAACAAACTTTAATTGGTAAAATTGATGAGGGAGGGGCAACAGAAGCTTGATACAGAAGCTTGAGGTAGATAGGAAAACAGCAAGGAAGCAAGGGGGTGGGGCTAGAAGCCAAGGAACCAAGGGAAAGGCACGGAAGGGGAGGGAAATGCCAGCTCTGGTCTACAAAGTCAAGGGTTTATTTGATGTCTACATTATCCCCCAAGTTTGAGAATTGTCTTACAATTTTACTTGATCTGATCACAAAATGCTTGTCATTTTTAGATATGTCTATTAATTCTTCGATTTTAAAAGTATTTTTCCATATATTTGCATATATGGAAAAAAACAGAGAGGTAAATAAAAAACAGTGAAGTGGAGTTGGGGATAGCGGAAGACATCAGCTCTACAGGTTCAGCTCTCTTACAAAAGCTCTGTGGGTTCTTTCCTCAGCTTGATTTAGAAATAAGGAGCCAGGACCTGGTTGCAGACAGAGAGGTTTATTTGTAAAGTGACAAGCTAAGTGGGGAAAGAAGCGGAAGGGGAAAGCACCCACCGAGAGAAAGCCAGGAGGTGGGGTGGCTCTTGAAAGGAGAGAGGGAGGGACACCAAAGTTTGAGGAAGGAGTTGAGATTTTAAGCATTCCCTGATCCTTCGTTGTTGGGTGGGAAGCCATTGGTGGTTTCTTAACCAGTTAAGAAATGGTTGGATGATGCTTCTGCCACCCACTGGAAGGTGCGGTCAAGACTGTAACAAGCCTAGAGCCTAACTCCCCATCTGACAGCCCATCTACTGGGATCCCATTTTAGGCACCAGTTCATGTCCCATCTGCACTGCTTTCTTCCACTGCCTACTTCCAGCCTGGGAAAGCATAGT
Organism: Ochotona curzoniae; assembly: GCF_017591425.1. Lineage (NCBI taxonomy): Eukaryota > Metazoa > Chordata > Mammalia > Lagomorpha > Ochotonidae > Ochotona > Ochotona curzoniae. The sequence goes on from NW_024466502.1 coordinate 17,232,744, forward strand.
GGACCGCCCACGGTCTCGGGATTTCCACACCCCACACCCCGCCCTGGGAACTGGGGAGATTCAGAGGAAGCTCCTGGCTCCTGACTGCTTGTCTCAGCTCCAGCATTTGCAGCCACTTGGGAAGTGAATCAGCGGACAGATGTTTCCCTCTGTGCTTCACTCTCGCTGTAGATCTGCTTTTCTAATAATAAATAAATACACCTTTAAAAAGAAAGAAAGAAAAAAAAGGAAAGGAAATGAAATAAAATATAAGAGAAATCAGCTATATGGGGCCCAGCGCAGTAGCCTAGTGACTGAAGCCCTCACCTTACACATGCTGGGATCCCATATGGACACAAGTTCATGTTCTGGATACTCCACTTCTCATCCAGCTTCCTGCCTGTGGCCTGGGAAAACAGTAGATGCTGGCCTAAAGCCTTGGGCCCCTACACCCGCATGGGATCCACATAAGAGGCCCCCAGCTCCTGGCTTCTGATTGGCTCAGCTCTGGCTGTTTTGGCTGCTTGGGGAATATGGCTGCAGACAGAATATCTTTTTCTTTGTCTCTTTTTCTCTCTGTAGATTTGCTTTTCCAATCAAAATTAATTAATCAACAATTAAGCTATAGAGCTAATTCAGTAAGTGTTTTAAAGAAGGAAGAAGAAGAAAAAATGAAATCAGCTATATAGCTAATTCAGCAGCTGTTCAGTGACAGGTGTTAGGGGAAAGACCAAAAGGATTTTCTAACTTTCCAAAAATGCATTTAAGTAAGCCTATGTGCACACCATCTTAGGTATGATTTGTTGCTACATGTAATTTGGGGTAGAACTTGCCTTTGGCATCTGAATTTGGGGAAAGCATGGAAATCCTCTAAAACTGTATGCTAATTTACCTATTTCTGGACAGTGAGATCTGTCCATGTCAGGGCCCTCACGTTCTTAGGCGTCTCATAAATTGAGTTCATTCCCTGTAAGACACACTCCTTGGCAACGCTTTCTGTGAATTGTGAATCCTGGATGAATAAATGGGCTATGAATATGTGAAAATTTGTCAATTTTTATAAAGTTAATAGTGTGATTTGCTTCTTTCCCTGGCATACAAATCACAATATTATAATAATATTACTAAATTAGCATTTCTTCCCTTTCAAGATGCTCATTGTTTCCTAGTTTGGCAGCTACTTTGGGATTACTGCAATATCTAAGGATTCCTAATTGCTTATGCTTTCCCTTGTAAAAGTGGTCCTAATGTTGAAGTCAGAAATTTCAGATCTTATTTCTTTTTCAGGAAAGTTCTTAGACTCTAATCTCTTCAATGACCTTATTGGAGGGATATTTGGTAATAAGAGACTGTAGGTACTCTGAAGAAACTACTCCTCTTATTAGAAGAAAATGCTGGCTTCAATTTACCGGTCGGAGGACGGTGTCTGTAACACGAGTCTCTGAACCTCTTAGCTCAGCTCTTCTGCGTTTCGCTCAAAGTCATGAGTCGGCTAGGGTAAACAGTGTTCCTATTTAGTATTTATGTTCCCTTCACACCACCCAGATTTTGGCCTTGAATTAACTTTGAAGGTTAATTTCCCGTATTCATCCGTGTGTATGAAACTATTTTGGATTACAAAATGTGTCTAGAGGACACATGATTTCTAACTTTTGAAAAACTGCAAATTAATTTCCGTTCACCCAGTTAGAAACACATTTGAGGGCATTTTTTCTCTTCTTTTCTCAAAGAAAGGGCAGAATTAATTCCTTTCAGTAAATGAACAGTGTCCTCAAGGATCTGAAAACATTAGGTTGCTTTTAATGCATTTGTATTGTTGTTTCTTAATTTGCACCCCCCCCACATGTGTGTATGTCTTAGCATGCAACATGCTTTGAATATTGTGTTTGGGTGTGACATTTAAGTTTTACTTAGCACTTGTATTCTCTAAGTTAAACATATCTGGAGCTAGAAATTGATTGTCACAACATCAAATAAAAATAACTTCTTTCCCTTGGAGTCATGGAATCCTAACTATGAAAATATCGCAGTGTAGCTCTTCCACTTCTTGATATAATTTCTGAGATATACTGAATTCCAGCAACCGTGTTTCCTCTCTGTGGATTGTATTTATACGAATTCCTGAAACTGTTTTCTCTTTTTATTGCATTTTGGATTCCCATCTGTCTATTTTACTATCATATTTTGGCTTTTTTATTATTTAATTTTTTGGATTTTTGAAATATGAATACATCTTTCTACTAATGTTTCAGTTTATGGTGGCCATTCTATAAACTTTTTTGCTTATATACGACAAAATGAAACTTAAATCTAAACTTTTAGAATCTGTGTTTAGACATCATGACTCTTTCTTAAAATAATCTCTGTTCTAGTCAGAGTGCTGTAGACTATTTTGCTGAAAGTATGATGTGGCACTTTTCATGTCTCTGTTACTGGCAATCTCAAATACGCTTTTAGTGGTAATGTGATAACTATTTAGCTTCTGAATGTTGAAGCAAAATTCTAACATCCATGTTATTTTATCTTTGCCAGGATGTATTCTTTATCTCTTTTCTCTTACATGTGTCAAATAGTACTATTCTTAGTTCAAAACCACAGTCTTTTCTGTTTGTTTATCGCCTAAAAGAAGTTTGACTATCCAAAAGGTACTCTTTTTTAGCAAAGTAGAAATAATTCATTAAATACCAAATGTCAAAAAATTGTTATTTGCACACACCATGTACACTTGCACTTCATTGATGAACAATGGTTTAAGCTATAACCTTGGCTAGACTGGAACGACGCTTCCAATTTTCCCATGTTGTGCTGAGTTTGTATTTATTATTTCTGTTAAACTATTAATAACATTCTCTTGTACTCATGAGTGCTCAAATTTGAACTTATGATAAATTGTGTGGTTTTCTTTATATGTTACCATTCAGCTTTTTAGGCTCCACTATTGCAGTTGTCAATGATTTAAAACGCGAGAGTCAGGAAGTGGGAACCACATAGTAAAGGAAACACAATGCTTCAGAAAGATTTCTGCAAGTCCAAGTGGATACATCAATTGTAGTTCTCTTTTCAAATAATATTTTATTCTGTATGACCTTTGGAGCTTAATTTGAAGAAAAAGTGTATATATGTGTGTGCTTATATATGTATATGAGTATATGCATATTATTGATAGATGGAGAGACAGAGAGAGAGAGAGAGAGAGAGAGTTTCTGGACCACCAAGTCAAAGTCCAAATTGCCTTCAAGGTCTCTGCAAAAGTCAAAAGAAAATAAGCAAATATATCAATAACGTTAGTGCCCCAGGACATTATACTGCCTTTTAACGCTGTAAATCTGATGTAAGATTAAATATGGAGGATTTTTAATTTCACCTACAGGCCAAAGATGAGGGGCAGATGTTTATCTTGTGCTTTAGTTTTTGCCGGCAAAACTGCCAATGAAGATATAAAGCAACCAACAGAAGTGAGCCCAATGGCTGCTTTTTAATAGACAATGGAAGAAAGCAAATCATAATTCATGTGGTTTTTTTTTTTTTTTGGTCAGTGCAGTATTTATCTTTGTTGAATAACTAGAAAGATTTGTGATGATTGACTAACTAAGGTTAATTCAGTTCCTTTAACAAATGTGTCAGTTGTTCTAGCATAAAAACAAAAAAATCTGTAGTACTTGTATTTGACTGGAAGCAATCCGGAAAAGGAAGATGTCTATCTTTGATGGCTCAAACTAAACAAGCTGGTGAAGATCTAGCTCCACTTGAATTTCATGCTGTAATCCACTGTCACTTGCTACTCACCGTATGCCAATGACAAAGTACAGATAATTTATGCTTAAGGTGTTCAATAAAACAGCTTAATATCACCCACATGCTAAACTTAATAGTTAACTGTCCATGACATTCAAATCTAAAATATAACCTTGAATATTCCCATAAGCTTCATACATGCCTATTGTTCTCCAATGCAGCATGCCATCATGAACTCTGTGTGTGTACACATTTGATGGGTTTAACTATTTTAGAAATTTATTCACTTTATATTAATATTAACACCTTAGAAATAAATAGTACTTTAGAAACAGAGCACTGAGTCTTAATTTTTTCATATTGATTTTAATATTTTATTTAAAATTAAGAATTATATATATTTGTGTATGTTTGGGGGCACAACTTGATACTTCAGTATGCGTCGTATAAAGATTAAAAAGCTAATTAGCTTATCATCACAATTACCTATATTTTCTTGGTGAGAATTAAGAAATTTTATTATGGCATTTTCAGTACACAACATATTATAATTAACTTGTTTTCTATCATTCGAGCAACATCTTACTCAATTATTTTGATGATTGGAAGTGAAATTTTGGGGTCATGTGGTAGTTCTATTTTTAGTTTTTCAAGCAATTTCCATACTGTTTTCCAAAATTTATACTGTGTTTTACTGTAGTAATTTATACTCATGCCAATAGTTTGTAAGGCAGAATTAACATCCTTACCAGAGCTAATTAACTAACACTTTTTGATAATACTCATTATAACTGCACTAATATGATAATATGGTATTTCATTTTGATTAGCATCTTCTAACAGTTGATGACTTGAGTATTTTTTTTTAATTTTTTTTTTTTTTTTTTGGAAAGGAAGCTATCAAGAGAAAAGGAGATTCAGAGAGAAAGATTCTCCATCCGCTGGTCCACATCCCAATTGGCCTCAATGGCTAGAGCTGAGGTGATGTGAAGCCAGGAGCTTCTTCCTGGTCTCCCACATAGGTTCAGTGTCCCAAGGCCTTGGGACATTCCCTACTGCTTTTCCAGAAAACAAACAGGGAGCTAGAAGGGAAGTGGAGCAGACAGAATATGAACTAATGCAGATGGGATCCCAGAGGCTGCAAGGTGAGGACTTAGCCGCTAGGCTACCACGATGGGCCCGATGAGTGAGTATGTTTGTTGATGTTCCGGCTTTGGAGAAGTGTTGGTTAGCCTTTTCTTTTTAATTGAATTATATATTTCCTTGATACTCAATTGTTTGACTTCTTTATACATTTTTTCACATTCATCCTAGTTCTTAATCAGATGTATAATTTGTCAGTATTTTCTCCCAATGTTTGAGCAGTCTCATTTTAATAATTGTTGCCTTATTTTTCTTCCTAGTGCTGATTTTGTTTTATGCATTTTCTTTTTAAGGGGATAGTAACTGTGTAGAGACTATCACGTACAGATGTGAGGACACAATGCAGTATGCATCTCTATTTCCAAATCAAGGATGGACTCCCAAAGTAATCGTGAAATATATCTTGACAGTACGATGGTGGACTTTGTTACATTGTCAATAGCTAAATGTCAGGATACACTTAAATCATAGAATGATAGATTCATGGCTGGTTTAGAAGGATTATAGTATTGTAGTCAAAGAAGGGGAAATCAGTGAAGCCTGAAGTGGGGAAGGGGACGGGTGGGAAATCCCTGAGCCTATGGAGCTGTAACATAAAATAACTAAAAATCATGTGCAAAAAAACAATGCTTAACCTTTCTACTACCGTTCGCCATCAATATTGAAAGTCTTTCCCAGAGGAATTAAAACAAATATTAATTCTCAAATAGGAAAGCAAGCACAGTTTAAAGTTTGCAAAAAAAGTGAAACTAAAAAGATTATATACAAATTCAGTAAAATTGTAGGATACACAACCAACAAACAAGGATAGGGCATTGAAATAACTCATATATTAGACATATTTATTTAAGGAATACATTATGAGAAGCATAGAAAATTAGAATCAAACCAGATAGGCCATTATTGAAACAATGCAGATGCTAAACTGTAGGATATCTTTTAAATGAAGTAAATCAGAAGGGGATTGCTCTTCTATTTAAGCTAAACCAATAAATAAAAAGAATAGCATCTTTCCAATGGAAGGATGCTTTGGTTTAAAGGTACATTTGTTTGTCAAGTTTAACATAGCAAACATGTGACTCTCACGGTAGCAAAGTTTTCTGAAATAGATCAACTCTATCCCTGGTATACACATGATGCATTTCTTTGTTCAAGACTTAAAGTATCTTCAGGTCCCTTGAGGATTGTTCCTAGAGAAACATTCCATCTGCACTTCTTGTTAGTTTTTTTTAATGTATATATGGAGTATCTTAATTTTTAAAATATCAAATTGGAAGATTATTTCTTTTAAATTTTAAATAAAGTAATTGATGAAAATTGTATATCAGGACCCAGCGCAGTGGCCTAGTGGCTAAAATCCTCACCTTGCATGTGCCAGAAACCCCAATGGCTACCGGTTCTAATCCCGCAGTCTCGCTTCCCCATCTAGTTCCCTGCTAGTGACTTGGGAACGCAGTCAAGGATGACCCAAAGCCTTGGAACCCTGCAACTGCATGGGAGATCCACAACAGCTCCTGGTTCCTGGCTTCAGACAGGACCAGCTCCGGCCATTGCCATCACTTGGGGAGTGAGTCATCAAACGTAAGATCTTCCTATCTGTCTCTCCTTTTCTCTATATATATTTGACTTTGCAATTAAAAAAAATCTTTAAAAATCATATATCAAATAAGCATTTTAAATACATTTATTTTTAGTGGAGATTACTGAACAATACTTACATTTCACTTGGTGGAAATATAATTAATATTTTTAAGTGCAAGGAATTAATGAAGTTGTAAATTCTTTCAATTGAGGAAATCCCATCAGACTGGCAGACTAAAGTCTCTACTCACAGCTCAGGTATCACTTGAAATCACTGTGGTCCAGCTTTTCACGGCATAATGAATTGCAGAAATAGTAAATATTTTATTTTATATATATGAGCCTAATTTTTTATTTGGTTAAATATTGCTTGATGGTTTCCATATATTTGATAATTTAATATAATTGGGCTCAAACACTGAAACTCACACAGCGGATTCTGTGCTATCCCTCAAAGTTTGTACCTTCTGATTTCATTTTTCTCTCAAATGCCTTTGGCTCCATCGGCTTCCTGCATCTACCTAGCAAACTGAATCAACTCACCACCTGAATCCCATCATATCTGTACATTAGAGCCCAGGCTATAACCTTATCCTCCAGTAAATCCAGTTACACATGGTATTTCATATTTCTAATTCTTTTGAAGACTTTTTTCAGGGCCAAGGGAAGCTAAGTGTTCAGGAAACCTCACATAAAATGATGAGGAATGTGGATGGTGAGGACATTTAGTTTACCGCTGACTCTAAGAACACTTCTGATTCTAAGAACTTCTGAATGTCTCAATATCTGTGTAATGTTAGATCTTCAGGAAGATGACTCATTTGTATTGATGACTGTTTTACATCATGAATTTGATCTCAATCTTTCCCTTAAGCTCTCCATTCTTTTGAGCCATTTAGCAATTGAAAGAATTTCCTAATAAGCCAATCAAATCCTAACTCTTTAGTTGTGCAGCATCAGTTTGAATGTGCACAGGTATTCATTATTTCAAAAACATAATACTAATTGTATGTTTTGAACTTATTTTATCTTTCTTTTTTACGTAGCATCGTCAGCACCACTATTATGCTATGAAGTGTTTACAATAATTAAAAATATGCCAGTTGAAGGTTCCATAATTTATAAATTACTCTCTTGTAATTGAGAATATTGACTTTCTATAATTTTTCATAGCTACAAATGACAGTGCTTTGAGGTATTTTTGAACAGAAATCTTTCAATGATTTTGTAATTCCTTCTAATTGTTGTCTTAATTGGGAACTGATAGAGTAGTAACATAAATTGCAAAAAAAATTGATTTTGATTAGAAATTACTATATTCTATAATTTACATTTAATGTCTATAAAAATATCAGATAATATTTTTCTGACACTTATTGTAATCTACATCTTGAAAAATTACTTATACAGATAATAGAGATATGTGTATTTGTATAAATATTTTAATCTGCATGTACAATATACATTTTGATTTTTAAATTTTGTTCAAAAGTATTTAGTCAAGTTTTTACAGGTGAATTTTGATTGTGATTTTAGGGAGTGAGCCTGTGGACAAAAGACCTTTTCCTCTATCTTTATCTGTAAATCTGTCCTTCCAATAAAAAATGAAGACATTTTTAAAGAAAAAGAATAAAATAAGATATTGCCTTAAAAATATCTGGGTTCAATGCCTTTGGATAGTTTTATTTTGTTTTGTCCATTTATTTCCTAGACTGCTCATATTTGTTTGTTCTTCATTTGAAGAAGTCAGTCTGAAGATCCTTCCTATATTCCATACTTCAAAGGATATTTGTCATTTCTAAATTCACGTATTTGTATAGCACACCAATTTCCACTTTCTTTGAATAAGTTAAGGCAATAGGTATGCTTCACAGATTGACATGGCCTTAATTTTTTAAAAAAATTATGTAGCTAAATAATATTCATACTTTCATAAAGCACAAGTAACTTGCATTTAGAAATAGTGTCTTACTGTCTTAGATTTTAAATGTGTTTTATTAGAAAGGCAGAGAGAGAAGGTGAGATAGAGAAGGTCTTCTGTCTGCTGGTTTACTCCTCAAATGGCCACAATGGATGGAGCAGCGCAGGTCTGAAGCTGAAGTCTGGCACTTCTGGCTCTCCTATATGTCTCTATGTGCCCAAGGACTTGGGCTATCTTCTGCTGCTTTCCCAGGCTGTAAGCAGAGAGCTGGATTGGAAGTGTAGCAGCCAAAGCATGAACCTGTGCCCATATGGGATGCCAGTACCACAGGATGGAGGATTAGTCTGATGAATCACTGCGCTGGCATCTAATTTTCATAAGTTTTAAATTAAAAAAGTAACAGAAATACTATATATATTTCTAAATTCTGAAAATATAATATTTTTACTATTGTTCACTCTTATAAGGAACATAATACTCTGGGAAGGTGTGTGTTTCTTTGAGAATTAGTGTTAGTATTTTACCTATATGAGTTATATTAACATTTTTTTTGTAAGTGATTGATAAAGATAATATTTAAAAATCATTGATGTAGTGAGATTCATTGCTAATACTTAGTTGCTATGGCCTCGCAGCTGACCTCCCCGGAGGAAGGCAGTGTGCTAATATGGTGAGTCTCATTTCATTGGGACGATTCTCTGAAGAAGGTGGCAGTAACTGGTTATTGATAAACAAACACAGGCACTGGGGTAAGAGAACTAAACTTGATAAAGGATCTAGGTTGAGGACCAGGAGCAGCCACACCATTTTACTCTTTTCACCAATTAACTCTCTTTTGTTGAATCCACTTCCTTCTGTCAATATTTTACTAGGATTCTTTCTTAGCACCCTGTCTCACAAACATGCAACATAGGAAGAGCATGAGTAAATGCAGTTAAATATAGCTTTGCTACTGCAATTGTTGTTGAAGTACTATGCCTTCCTGCTGACCTGGCATATCCAGGAACTCAGTTCATGTATTGTCCTCCTATGTCAGTGATTCCTCAAGGGAGGCCCAGGTCTCTGGCAGTCATTTAGGAGAAACATTGCCACAAGACTGATAGAAACTTCAGGTCTGGGATATCCTGGTGTGCATGAGTGTGCTTTGCTTAACTTCCATTTTGTCACAATTTGTTCCTGAACCTACCGACCCTTATAACTTGCTGGATCTGACACTGACTACCCCTAACTGAAATTTGGTACATGCAGTCATCTAAAATAGATGATTAAAGCAAGATTTCACAGTGCAAATATGCTGATATCAAACGCAAACATGCTTTCCTACTTTCGTGTGTTTTGTTTCTGCACTAGTTTTTAGTTGTAAAAAACAGAAGGTACAACATGTTCCTTTCATCCAGCAGTCGAATGAAGCGTAGCATCCTGGTATTCCCTGGAGAATTGGAACCTACAGACTTCAATGATGTGACACATCCTTAAATCTTTGTAGGGTTTACCTCATGTAATCTAGAAAGCACAGACATCACCAAGGCACTGAGAAAGACTTCCAATTTTTTGCTCATCATCCACAATCAATATAGAAGCAAAAAATCAGGCCAGTGTTATTTTCTGGAGTCTGGAGCATGCATTCCTTTGAACTATATTGGAAGATAAAGAATCATTTATGGAGGTGGGAGAATTCAAGTAACTTCAGGACCTCTGCTTCAGCTTTGCTATTTAATAACAGTTCCAACTCAAAGAGACAGTAAGAACACCTGCCAATGACTAGGTACATCTTGTAACAATTTTACAGATTAGAAGTAGGGAAACTGGTATTTCTGAAAGGTGGACCTGATCCAGGACTCAGTTTAATACACAACTCCCTACCTTGCCTTCTTTTCTTGAATATTAGCATAGTTTACAGGTTGTATTCATAATTTATATTCCTAATTCATGGGCATTCAGATTTTTATTGCGTATGATTGCATACTTTGCTTTTAAAGAAAAGACAATAAAATCATTTTTAGAAAGAACCAATGAAATCACTACTCATGGCTTTCTGTGGTATTGTAGTGTTTGTACTCATGAGAACTATCTTCCCTTTACTCAGCATTTCTGATTCTGAAGATATAGTCAGGTCTGGGAATTAGACGTGGGATCATGACTTTCCATTTATGTTTCTGACATTAGCCTCTTTTCTCATTTATTCTCCAGCACATTTGTGTGCAAACTATTTTTTTCCTGAGCTATTTGTACATCCCTACCTCAAACCCCCAGCAATGCCGTCATGATCTTGTTATTCAGTTAATCAAACAGATACTTCATGCAAAAGTTAAGTGAGTGCCATCTTTGCTAAGAGAATCCCAGTTCTCTACCAGTATATATAATTGAATTCTGTATCTTTCAGTGTTAATCCTTAATAATCTTTCAACACTATCTTCTTATTTCCTTGATAAAAGAAATGAGGTCACAGCGGTTTGCAGAGATGTAGCTATCTTGCTATGCGTCTGTTGTTATCTTCTGTAGATAACCATTCTATAATACTCCATACTCTGAGCTTTTCATTCTTTCTTCCAGAGTTCGTGGCTGAGTCCTTGTATCTCTGTCATTTATCATCACTACCTTTGACTTCTTCTCATTTCTGGTCATAAGGATTAAATTTCCCTCGATTTTTCAAGTAAGCCCACTGATGTTCTCACACTTGGGTTTATGTTGAAGGTTATCAGGTTTGAGCCTATACATCTCTTCAACACATCAGTAGTGTTTCATTACTGTCACCGGAGTTCATAGACTTTATACTGATTAGATCTGTCATCATTCTAAAATGTAAGCTGTATGGGAAAAGTATATTTGGGGAAGCATGTAATTAATACAATGACATGAATGACATGGTTACTGGTTTTAGGAATGACTCAGAAATCATTTATTTCAAATTAGTGCAGTGCTAGACATTGAAGTTTAAATGGAGACATTTTACTAGACATGCAGAGAGAAATATATATTGGAATTGATAATGTATCTTTGGAGAATTCTAATACAGTGAAGTGGTCACCCCAAGTGTTTGTGTATATACATACATTTGTGTGTATGTATATATGTACATACATGCATATATAAATATATATACATATATAATATTGAGAATAGTTAGACATTGTTGCTATAGTCTAGACTGACTATTGACAAGTGTCAACAGTAATCTGAGGTAAAAATTACAAGATACTTGTAATTGCATTTTAGCAAATAATCAGATCTTTCTAAATAATATTAACAACAGGTATGGATGAGTGAAATAGAAAATACTCATGCTTGATGAATATAAAAAATATTTAGCTGTAATCACACTTTTATTTGAAAGTTCTGAAAAAGCAGAGGAAGATTTGCTTTTCCTTTCTTCTTTTCTTTAAAACTTAATAAAGTATTCTCTTGTATCATCAAGTATAAATGAAAGAACTGAATCTTTAGACTATGCTACAATAGTGATAAACTTGCAGAAAGAAAAGCATATTGACATTATCTATTACACTCTTTGATTAGCATCCTCACCAGGACAACGATCACACGCAGACAGACAGACACACATACACACACACTTTTTTACATTAAGAATATAAAACTGTGTCACATAATGCAATGTAATTAATAATAAAAAAAAGAGTATTCAGGCACCCAAAATTGTAAAGTAATAGGTTAAGCCAGTTTGAGTCTTGGCTGAGCCGCTTCCATTCTATTTTATTGTTGACAAGCCTGAGGAGGGAACAGAAGATGACCCAATTGCTTGGGAAATGCCACCATGTTGATATCAGAATGGTATTTCTGGCTCTTGGCTTTGGACTGACTCTGATCTGGCTAATTGGAACTGGGATTTCTGTTTCTCCCATACTAGTAGCTTTACTATTCAAACAAATGAAACTTGCTTTAGAATAAAGTATTTGCAATAACTGCTTTAGCATTAAAGAATTGGCTATCTCATTTTATCTTTTAGAAACAGAACAAGTAAATCTACTAGATTAAAAAAATTTTTCTAAGTGGTATCTAATTTTCAGAATACCTTTTGAGACAACAGAACTAAACTAAGCTTAATTGTAATGAAAATTTGTACAGAAATACTGATAACCCAAGATCATCAGAAGCATATGTTTTACTTTCGCTGTTTTTCCAAAGCAAGGATGAGACAACAGCAACATAGTAATGAAAATAATTGGAGATGTAATATCTTACTAATGGTATTTTACTAGCATGCAGACTTTACCATATGTAGACTTTTTATCTAAACTAGACCTAATTACTGTAATAGCCTGCTAATTTTGCTTTCCTTTAAGGCATTCCAGAAGTTTTGATCTTGGAAAATGATGTTGTTCATATGCCATCACTTTTCCTATCCAACCACAGTAATGCCTTTCACTTTGATCTCAATATCCTAGATGGATCCATGAGAAATATATATTCATACATCCCACGTAGATCAGAATATCATCGATTATAATCTCCTGAACATAGGTCTTCTATTTGGTAGCTGAAGATTATGACTTCTTCCTCTTTAATTCCTCCTAGCCTGATTTTTGTTTTCTCTAAAACTATTTAGATGCGTATGAATTCATGTGAGCTGATTTCTAAACTGTTCCACCTTTAACTTTAAAAAGGAACATATTGTTTAGAGCGAAGTGCCTCTGAAAAGTCTAAAAAGATTTGTTAGCTATCACCAGAGTGTGACCTTTGTATTCCTGTAGTTCTTGCAACTTCACTAGTCATTCACAACAAATTGGGAAAAGATAACTTAATGGAAACCAATTTAACGAGAAACTTGTACAAAACAACTCAAGTGAAAGAATAAGATGTCCTGACTGGACCCTTACATTTAAAGATGTGAAAAAAGTAGCTAGTGATCTGAGCACGTTTTCATGCATCATAGGAAAGAACAGACAGCAAAAAGTACTTAGTGTATCTGCCAAATATTTTTTTTAATGTGATGGAGAAACAAACTATGATTTAAATATATAAAAGAGTAGATTAGAAAAATATGAATAAAGAAGCTGTAGTGTTTGGAGTTTTAATTGCATAAAACATCATACCAATCACTTAACATGGCAAGCAATACATTGATAATTGAAATATGAGGAAATTGTGACATTTGATTGTTCAAGGTGATTCAGAGATTTATTAGAAAATTTTCTTAGTACAGAGGTTAGGATAAAATAGGAAATCAACATGTTTATGATGATAACACTGGATAGCATCAACTATAATTTATCACCAACAGGCAAGTTTTGAAGACTTAAAAAGATTTTCAAAATGATGTGGAAATATTTATACATTGAAAGAGTTGATAATTCAACTTTGTGTTTAATTTAAAAACTTGTACCAAAATATTTTCTGCTTCTCCATATTTATCTTGCCACCAAATACCCAACAGCTCTCATTTGCAAGGTAACTGTGGAGACATTGCTCTGGAAAGGGTTATGTAAGATGTAATTCAATGTTAAAGGGAGACTACTGGATAAGACAGTAGCAAAAACCCCCTTCGTGCAGAAGAATCACAGCAAACTCATGCCAACCTATGTCAATGTAAACACTAGCACCAGGACAAGTTAAACACGGAAACCAAAGGGATAAATATGTTGGCCCAGGGTATTCCAACAAATGAAAAATAAGAATTGTCCTGGCTCAAGTCAACTTCATGTACACCAAGTGATGAGACAGAAAATGATATAATAATATTATATCTGAATTGAAAATGAGGGGAGATTTCTGATTCTCTTAAGTGTTTCTCTATAACTGAATAAATTAATGAGTCTGTTTATTATGTAAAATATCCCTAATCATGACAGCTTGGCATTTAATAAACTTACTTTGTTCATTCATTTAATATCTGGCATTTTTAAATAAATTTTTAAAAAATTTCTTCTATTACTTTATCCAATTAATTGAACTTTTCAAAGTCCTTTTAGAAATAACTAATGCATAATTTATGTATTTTGCTTGAAAATGCTATTTTTAATGATTAGCAAAAAATTCTCACATTTAAGGAAAATACTATTGTATGTTTCAAACAAGTATTTCACAATCCAAGTTTAAATTTCAGATACATACAGAGAGACTTCCATTTATTTGTACTTTGTGATTTTTAACACTGCTTACATTTATAGTAAGGCTTAGACTAATTAAAGAAATGTGTATGTGATCCTTGCTATTTCAATTATAATAGCCTCAAAATGTGATTTTCCAATTTGAAATGCATACTGATATAAATATTTAACTATTTTAATTACGTTTAAGCTCATATGCTTTCTGAATTTGTCTTGTGATAAAATTTCTCATACCATTCCATTTATTCTTTTTTTTAAGATTTATTCATTTTTATTGGAAAGATGGATATACAGCAAGGAGAAGAGAGAGGAAGATCTGTCTGATGGTTCACTCCCCAAGTGGCCGCAATGGCTGGAGTTTAGCCAATCTGAAGCCAGGAGCCAGGAGCTTTTCCAGGTCTCCCAAATGGGTGCAGGTTCCCAAGGCTTTGGGCCATCCTCAACTAATGTCTCAGGCCACAAACAGGGAGCTAGATGGGAAGCAGGTCACTTGGGATTAGAACCAGCGCCCATATGGGATCCTGGCCCGTGCAAGCCGAGGACTTAGACCACTACGCTGTTACGCAGGGCCCATTCCATTTATTCTTTCTGTGTCTTCAGAAATCTCTGCACATCATATGAATATCCAACATGTTTCAATTGCTGACAAATACATAAACTGAACTTTATATTTTGATGTCATAGCTCACACATAGAGTAACATGAGATAGCTCATTTTGTATGTAACATTTTGGAATGAAACTAGAAAATGGCTGCAGACAGACAACCGTTTCTTTGGAGTCAGAGAACAGAATTTAGCCTGTTGGTGAGAGTTCCTAAATGATTGTAAACATGCAAATTCATGAACTATCAATGGTGTCTCTTAAAGTTGTTTCTAATGCTGGTAAAGACTGAATTTGTTAAAATCACAGTTTTTGGACCCAGCGCAATAACCTATTGGCAGAAGTCCCCAGCTTGCATACATTGGGATCCCTTCCAGGTGTTGATGCATGTTCCGGCAGCCCTGCTTCCCATCCAGCTCCCTGCTGGTGACCTGGGAAATCAGTCGAGACAGCCCAAAGCCCTCGGACTCTGCACCTGCGTGGGAGACCCAGAAGAAGCTCCTGGCTCCTAGTTTCAGATGGGTTCAGCTCTGGCTGTTGAGGTACTTGGGGAGTGAACTAGCACACAGAGTATCTTTCTATCTCTCCTTCTCTCTGTAAATCTGCCCTTCCAATAAAAATACAAATAGATCTCTAAAAAAATCATTGTCTTAAAGCCATTATGTAAACATTCACATGCTTAGCACAAAGCTACTGTCAAAACTAGATATAAAATACATTTTAGTCCTTTAAAAACATATAAATTAGCTCATTAAACCTGATTTTAAGAACTTTTATATATGTATCACTGTTGGAATTTATATGAGGGTAAATTTCTTGTTTTTGGTTATCATAAGTATAAGTAGTAATTTAATTTTCACCCCCATTGTCTGCAGAAACATTATTTTGAAAAATCCCTCAAGACTTGTTTCATTTCTGGTTGCATTTTTCCCTGTAACTTAGTAACATCTGTCAGTGGAGATTCCCTGGGGAGGATGAGCAGCTTCCCCATCCTGAGTCACTCACCTCAGTAACAGCAGATGCAGGTGGCAGTGGCCTCCAAAATGGGATTAAATTGCATTGGCTGTTAGAGATATTTCCATGTTCCCATACCCCCAAAAGAGAACTTAGCATTCCAATTTGCATTGGCTTGCATCAAAGGATGCCCTGGCAACCTTGTGGGCTGTTTTCTGCTAGACTCCACTTCCCTGTAGCAGTAATGAGAAACTTCTTTTTCTCCCATCTGTGGAGGTGGTGGAATCGAATATGTAATTATACATATAACCAATCATAACTACTATCATTCTATCAGATTGTTCCATCTGGAAGAAAGATTCTCAGCAGCGAAATGATACAGAATTAGATCATAAGAGATGAACAATTAGTCTATGTTTAATGAATTTCTTCTGGACACAATGAAGTTATCCAAGTGAAACGTTTAAGAAAACCCCTGTACTACCATGCTTGCACTCAAAGCCACTCATTTCAAGTTTATTTTTATAAGTCCTGAGGGTTATTAAAGTGGGTCATCTATCCTTGGAATATGAACTACCTAACACTTGTACAGTAATGACATCATTGTTTTCTCTTTTAAGAGAAATTGAGTGACCTGTGCTGTGGCATAGTGGATTAAGCCACCCATTGCCTAACGGCACCAGAATCACACAGGAGCACCAGCTTGAGTCTCACTTGCTCCACTTCTGATCCAGCTCCCTGCTAATGGACCTAGAAAAGTAACAGAAGATACCCCAAGTGTTTGCATCCCCGCACCCACATGGCAGTCCCACAAGAAGTCCCTGGCCCCTGGTTTCAGCATAGCCTAGCCTCAACCACTGAAGCCCTTTGGGGAGTGAGCCTTTCCCTTTCTGGTGCTTTTCAAATATGCCTTTTTATTTATTTATTTTTAACGACAAACTTGAAGCAATACACTGCATGACCTTTATGTTCCCAGTACAGTCTTCTAATTCACTTTCGGGCCCTCTGAGTATATTCTCTCTCCCACCTCCTGCTACAATCATCTATTTCTCATTAATTGTCAGGAGATATGTAATAAATATCAAGTCTTATGCTTTTCAGGGCACTGGAAAAAAGATTTTTACATCCAGGAAAAGATATTAATTTATGTGATATTTGTCACCTACTAAGGAGTGTTTAGTCCTTTTATGCCTGTATTCACTGAGACTTCACTCACAGGTATACAGTGTCCTATGTAGAAGCTTCTAATGCAAGATGTCAACCACATTCTTTAATACGTCTAGCAATGAATTTCCACAATGATTCTTACTCCCAATGAACTAAATACCGCAGTACGGTCAGGTGTTTACTGGTGCATGGTTTCTCAAGTTCAAGCACCAGCAGTTTCTGGCAGCTTCCCAGAAAGCGCAGTGTAAGGAAGGGAGAGTCAAAACTGATTCATGGGCTAGTCAAGTTCTATACATAATGCCTTTCCTGTTCTTTAGGCTCATTCCCAGATCTCTTCATCTTTTCCAATAATTCTATACTGCTAAATTATAGTTACACATATGTCTGGGGTTGCCCTTAAAGTAATGTAATGATTTTCAAAGTTATTTATTTTGAATGTATGTATTTATGAGAGAGCTCCTTGTAAGAGCTGAGTTGGTCCAGGAAAACTAGAGCTAGGAAATCTGTGTAGGTTTGCTACATGGGTGGCAGGGACCAAACTACTTGAATCATGATTCTGTGATGATTCCTGTGTTGTGCATGAACAGAAAGCTGGAATAGGGTGTGGTGCTGTTCTCAACTCCTGGCAAGTACCACCTGGGATGTGGGTTCTCCAAAAAATGTTGTAGCAAATAGGCAAAATGACAGTGCCTATTGTGACTTTTCAATGCATTGTAGAATAGCTAAATTAACCTGACCAAGCCATCCATCATGGCTAGCATTTAACACTTTGTTCATGATTAAGGCATTCAAGATCCATGCTTCTAGTAACTCGAAATGTAAGTTCTCAAATTATTAGTTTTAAGCAGCATGCTATGCAACAAATTTCAAGAAGAAAAAGAATCAAACTTGTTTCACATATTTAAGATAATATTTTTTTTCCTTTTTTCTTTCAAGAATTTATTTATCTGTTGGAAAGGCAGATTTACAGGGAGAAGAAAAGACAGAAAAATCCTCCATTTGATAGTTCACCTCACAAATAACTACAATGGCTGGTGCTTGGCAAGTACAAAGCTGGGAGTCAGGAGTTTCTCCTGGGTCTTTCATGTGGGTGTAGGGTCGCCAGACTTTGAACCACTATCTGTTGTTTTCCCAGATCACAAGCAGGAAGCTGAAAAATAAGTGGAGCACTGAGGGCCTGAACCGGTGCCCATGGGATGTTTGTACTTGAAGGTGGAGTTGAGCCATCCTACTCGCCCCCAAACCCTGCTTTTTCTCTTTTTATACAAGTACCATTGTCTTAGATTTCACATGAAAGTGGGAACATTATGAAGGTCTGTTAGTCTTTTATGGAATGCTGAAGAAACGTTTCAAGAGGCAGAGACTATTAAAATTTATAATGTTTAAGACCACATTTTGGTATAGTGGATTGAACCTCTACTTAGGTAGTTCTGTTCCACATCAAGCGCCAGTTTGAATGCCATCTGCTTTGCTTCTGATCCAGCTTCCTGTTAATATGCCTGAGAAAATAGTGAGAGAAGGGCCCAGGTACTCAGACTCTTAGGCCCCATGTAAAAAAGCAGAATGGAGTTTCTGACCCCTGACCTTGGCATAGCCTAGCTCCAGTCATTGTGGCTATGTGATAGGTAAACTATTGGTGTCCCCATATCATTGTTCCCATTCTGCATTTCAACACATATGAATAAAAACTCATGAGGCTTTCCGGCTGGCATTGTCTCATAGATTGTTAAACCAGTGCTTGGAAAGCCCAAATTCTACATCAGCATCTGGTTTGAGTTTTGGCTGCTCCACTTCTGATCCAGCTACTTGCTAATGCACCTGGGAAGCAGTGGATGGTAACTGGGTGCCTGCCACCCATATGGCAGACCTGAATGGCAGACCTTGCTTTTGATCTGGTCCAGTTTAAGTTTCTGCAACTATTTGGGGAATGGAATCAGGGAACAGTTCTTTCTTTCTCCCTTTCTCTGTCTTGCTGCCAGTCAAATCAACCAATCAATTCATCAATCCATATTTGAACAAATAGAAAATTTTGAGGATTTCGGTGACCAGAAACCTAATTCAATTTCAGAGAACAGTCTAAGTTTAAGGAACACACTAGGACAGCCTACACACACTGAGCAGAGATACCAGCAGATAATTCAAGACACATGAAAAAATAAATGTACATTATGTCTCAATTCTACCACTTGTTAGGTGTGCCACCTTGACTCATATAAAGATAGCAATTAATAGCACAAGCTTCTAAGTATCTTTTAAGAAACTAAAATAGCATGCATTTAAGGCATTAGTGATAATTATGAGCTATTATGTTAACTTTATTGAGTACTTGCAATGGCATTATACATACTGGAGGGTGTATAGAGATGACAAAAGATATGATATAACCTTTGAATTGCTCAGAATATCCCAAAAAATATTTTTATGCTACTCTTGTCTTGAAATTTATTTTCACTTAGCTTCTATGCCAGGTATAATGAACAAGAGCCATTAATCCTTATGCCAAAACATTTGGCTGCAATGAAATACTGTGATGTGTCTCACGGAAGCATGAGTAAGAGATTAGATGATGTGGCAGAATTGATATAAAAATATTACCCTAAGAGATTACAAACAATTTAAAACACCATATTTGACTGTGGTATTGATAACATAGTCAAATACCTTAGGAAGCTTTTTGACATGTATATTAAGTAGATATGGTTTTATAGAGCATGAATTTTTCTACACCTGGAGAAATATTATGTAGGCTTACATATGAGTTCAATAAAGTTTATAAAATTATAATCAATGTTCAATGTCCATGTAGGGGAGAAAATATCCAAAAACATCATTTTATATGAAACTGATTTTGTATAGTTGCAAATTACATCGAGAAAACTAATTAAATGTAGATTTGTATTTATTTGAAAAACATTTTAAAATATTTGTTTATTTTATTTTAAAACTAAATTTCTATAGAGAGGGAAAAAAGGAGTGTGAAAGAGAGAGAGAGAGTGCTTGCCTCTGGTGGTCTGCCTCCCAAAAGACCACAACAGCCAGAGCTGGACCCTGCTGAAGTCAAGAGCCAGGAACTGCATCCTCACCTCCCACAAGAGCTGGGCCCTGCTGAAATCAAGAGCCAGGAACTGCATCCTCACCTCCCACATAGATAGCATAGGCCTCAGTACTTGGTAATGTTCTCTTGTCCTTACAGGTGCATTATCAGAAACTTGAAAAACATCTGGGATTATAGTCAGTACTGTTAAATGTGATGCCAGCAGCTTAACCCATTTTGTGCCAGAATGCTAAGTCCTGCTTTGCAGTTTAACACTCTAAACAAAATGAAATCATTGCAACTCAGTGTGTCTTTCTGAAACATTTTTCTAGTGCATATTAGAAATTTTTGTTATCTTGAATGCTATTTAAAAACATTATCTGCAGAACTTTTTATTATCACTTGTAATGACTACAGCAAAGGTAAATACAAAATTGTGCCAAAGAAAAATAAGTTGTAAACTCTAATTCCTTTGATTTTGCTTACAAACTTTATTCAGATGTTTTGTTAATGATTTGTAAACAGCTTTAAAAATTTATTTATTTTTATTGCAAAGTTAGATAAACAGAGAGTAAGAACTTCAGTCCGATGATTCACTTCCCAAGTGACCGCAGTGGCCTCAGCTGAGGCTCTTCCAGGTCTCCCACGCAGGTGCAGGGTCCCAAGGCTTTCACAGGCCACAAGCAGAGAGCTGGATATGAAACAGGAGTGCCAGTACATGAACCGGCACCCAAATGGGATCCGGTGAGTTCAAAGCGAGAACTTTAGTTCCTTG
Source organism: Ochotona curzoniae (assembly GCF_017591425.1). NCBI lineage: Eukaryota > Metazoa > Chordata > Mammalia > Lagomorpha > Ochotonidae > Ochotona > Ochotona curzoniae. The sequence continues at coordinate 17,253,697 of NW_024466502.1, forward strand.
GCTACCATGCCGGGTCCAATGATTTGAAAGATTTTAATTTTCATTAAACTCAACTCATAAGAAAATAAAAAGGGTTAAAATATCGGGAACAAAGTAAAGCATTATCTTGTAAACAAGATAGGTGGGAAACATTTTTGAAGAATAAAAGTGTATCACCATATTAAAAGTTGGTTCTTAAAGAATATGAATTATACAAATGAATATATATATTTATATAAAATCAGTATTTTATTTCATTCTTAAATCACAGGATGAATTTCTCTGCTCTGATTCCCTCTTTATATGTGTTTTTTCTCGTGAGAATTAAATATAGAACCTTATTTTTCAAGGGAATTTTCTTTCTGTTAGTTTCCAAGTTTCAATTTTAGATGAAAAGAAAGAAGACTTTAAATTATTAAGACCTGAGCCATTTTCAGGGAGTAAGTGTGCCTTTAAAGATCGGATAGATTCCATACAGAGAACATGAAACTGGAAATAGATGGCTAAATAGAAAATTGGGGGCAAGTAGCTGAGCGTAGAACTGTACTCGATTTAGTACATGAACGCACTGGGTTATTCTAGGAGCATTTGACAATGTCCTGGAAGGTAATGGAGAAGACAAAGCCATCTGTTCACATAACCCGACAGTCCGACAGGTGTGAGAAGACACAGGCTTGACAGAATATATAAATACTCCGGAAAAACTTCAGAAGACAAGGAAGACGTGCTTAAGAGAAAATAAATACAATGTAGGATACAATATGGAAATAAACTTTATTGATATTTTAAAGAAAAAAATACTCTCTAACAGAGTGGCAAATATTAAACTTGTTGCCTTTCAGAGAGGTTCAAATCAAACATTCACAAAAACATTTGTGTCCAGAAACTTCCAATATCATGACTCCATAATGACTTAAGGATAACTGAGACTTAATGTTTTGCATTGGATTTACTACTTAGTAACACCAAAGTTTTCTTTCAAGGATGTAAAACATTTAAATATATAAGACCACGGTATATTTAGGGTTATTTGTTTATTTATATTGTTACTATTATTTTCCATGATACAGTGACACCACAGGCAGAGTTAGCATGCTATGCCACTGAATCAGTTCTCATGAATTTTAAATTTTTATTATTGACTCATGTTGTGTAAAGGAATTCTGAATATAATATACATGATTAAAATCACCACGGAGTATAAAGCAACTGAATTGAGCATTAATGTTTTTAAAGATTTATTTATTTTTATTGGAAAGTCAGATATACAGAGAGGAGGAAAGAGAGAAAGATCTTCTGTCTGATGGTTCACTCCCCAAGTGGCTGCAATGACTAGAGCTGAGACAATCTGAAGCCAGGAGCCAGGAGCTCTTCCGGGTTTCCCACATGGGTGCAGGTTCCCAAGGCTTTGGGCTGTGTTCGACTGCTTTTCCTGGCCACAAGCAGGGAGCTGGATGGAAAGTGGGGCATCCGGGATTAGAACCGGAGTCCATACGGGATCCCGGTGTGTTCACAGTGAGGATTTGAACCACCACGCTATCGCACCGGGCCCCTGAACATAAAATTTTAAACTGTGAATACTTAAATTGTTAAAAAAAAAAAAAAGTAATTTTTTCTACATTTCAGCCAACCTTCTAGTCTCCAATGAAATATATTTACACAAATTCTGATTTCATAAGCTTTAAAGATACACCAAATGTTTCTTTGTATAGAAATCTGATGTGAAATGATGCAAATTCTCATAAATGCAGCTTTCTGGCATCTAACCAAAATGACCAGTTCAAGCACTTGACCTACTGGTTACAATACCCATATCCCACACCAATGTGTCTGTGCTCCCTGCTCACAGCGTGCCCTGTGCTCGCTGCTCACAGCGTGCCCGTGCTCCCTGCTCACAGCGTGCTTCTGAGTGTCCTGTGGTGCAGACCATGCAAATCAGCATGTAATTCATGGGTTTCTGTCACTCATGTGGGAGAACTGGGTTGAGTTCTTGGCTTCTGGCTCTGGCCATGGCCCCGTCCTAGCCACTGAATTCATTTGGGATGGGAACCAACAGATATGACTTTGTCTATCTTTAAGTCTTTTCCTCTCTCAAAAAAAAAAAAAAAGAAAAAAACAAGCAATTATTAACGAGTAAAGTGGCTTTATAAGAAACATGACGTTCTGTGGGTAAAGATGAAGACAATGTATGTACCTTACATTAGCACTATTTTATAAAGTGATTGAGTAATTTGTATCCTAACATCTTTTTTTTTAATCCGTAAATAAACTAAGATCAGATTAGATTGGTTTGGAAGCAAATTTCTAATCTTTATTGTAGGCAAAATTTAAAAAAAAAAATCCTGGAGACTAGAGCATGATGTTAATATAATTAAAGTCTTGGATTTGATTTCTAGAGTAGTTAAATTTCCACTCTCCAGTAGGCATAGACAGAATAATTAACCTCAATATAAGATAAAGCAGACTGCTTCCAACGTATGTCCTTGGACACAAGGGTAGTGCTGGCTGATGAGACAGAGAAGAGCAGTATAAGTTCTTTAGATTTAGAAAGAAAATACACTTTTGTTATCACCCTCCATGGCAGCAACCAATTTTATTGCCTTTTCATAAAATGAAAGTTTTATTTCAGAAAGATGGTCATTTAAAATAAATAATTATGTAGAAAGGATGATAGGAAACAAAATTCAACTTCAATACAATGCAGTATTACATAGCAAAGCCTTGGGGCAGGCAGATGCAGGCTTCACCCCTGACTCTAACAATTTCTTTGTGAATTTGAGAAATTTTATTTGGTCTCCTGGTTTCAGTAAAATTATGACAATAATAACTTTTGAGTAACTGCATTGTTTTGTACTTAATATTTTCAAATAAATCACTGCATCTTTAATGCCTACCATGGTGTTTGGCAGTTGGCAAAACTCAACGATTAACAAATAAATTAATGTATTTGCTCAAGAATAACTTAATGGCTTCAAATTTGTACACTCTTTTCCTGCAAGAAACACAATGTGCTTCAGTAATAAGGAGTTTCATAAGTATACTTTAATTATCTATTTATATTAAGTCTCTAAGACCCAGGGATCATCACTAGATTGTAACTGTAGGTGCAGAAACAATTGCACTCAGTTTAATAACCACTAAATCTCCACATGTAACAAATGCTTAAAATATTATATGTGAATTATAAATATTTGTTGAATGAATGTGTTCTAATAACTGAAAATTTGTCTTTCAGTAAACAAAAAAATTGTATCACATTCATAGAGATTATCTAAGCATGTCATTAGTTTTGTTCATGGAAGGAACTGAACAAACTTCTCTTTCACATAGATGCTCTTCATCATCAATGTTTAAATGTAGTTTTCTATAAGACATTATAAACATTTAGGAAAACAAAAATAAAAATACTGCTAAATTTAATTTTATGGTGTATCCTAAACTTAAAATTGGTGTTCAAGCCCTAAATTGTTGCTTCTTGCATTGCTTTGTAAATATCCTTTTGTAAATCTTTAACTCTTAAATTTGGATTACAAATGGTTTTATGAGAGTTGACCAAAAAATATTGGCATGTGATCTTTTCAAGAGACAGCTATCTGTGTTAATCATTCTTATTAAAACATTTTTTAAGGATCTGTATTATTTATTTGAAAGGTCGGGTGATTCACTCCCCAAGTGAGCGCAATGGCCGGTGCTGCGCCAATCCAGAGCCAGGAGCCAGGAACTTCCTCCAGGTCTCCCACACGGGTGCAGGTTCCCAAAGCATTGGGCCGTCCTCGACTGCTTTCCCAGGCCAGAAACAGGGAGCTGGACGAGAAATGGAGCTGCCAGGACTAGAACCAGCGTCCATATGGGATCCTGGTGCCAAGGTGAGGACTTTAGCTGCTAGGCCACCCCGCTGGGCCCATTTAATCCATTTCTATGCTGAGTTGTCCAAACACACAGAGAGAACACATAAACATATTTTACTATTTCAATGTTTAAATAACTTAGCTATGCCTAGGTTTAGTGGTGGATCAATCCAGTACATTCAATCAATTTTTATTCATTTTCTTTAAAAAATTGTGAATTATGTTTTCAATAATAGGTATTGTATTTATTTTAGTCACTGATTTTTCTTATGGATGAAAACACTCAAATTGCAAATTTGCTAACTCTTCACTACTATGTTTTTCAATGTAATTAATATGTAATTATTAACTTAATTATAGTCAAAGTTTAATAAAAGACTCCTGACACTATGAATTATCTAGTAGTTACTCTTAACTTGTTGTTAGACAAATTGTTATACACATTTCCACCCCCTCCGCCATTTTGGTCTGTTAGCTTGGTGTGTTATTTTAGTTCTGAAAATTTCATTGTGCACCCCCTTTTGTAGATATAATGTAATCATTCCCTTTACTCACACTATGGAAACTGGTCTACTGCCACATCCTGTAATAACTTCTTTTTCCTTTCTTATTGTAAGCTTTCAATTTTGTCAACAAAGCAAATAAAAAAAAAAAAAACCTCTCGGATTTCTCAGAGGGTGACTCATTGCTCATGGGACAGCTTTCGGAGAATTGCAAAAAATAATTTTCAGTTGAAAGTACATTCAGGTACCAGGAACCAACATGTATATTCTAACTTATCTTTTGCAAAGAACTTCACTTATTAAAGATGAATCATTATAATGAAGCCATGTTGATTTTCTACTGATCTCTGTTTGTTTTCAGTTCTTTGTCTTATTCTTATCATTTCCCAGCAAATATCTGAGTATCTAGTGTGAGGTCCTCAGAGACTTTTAGTAGTGTATGGGTTATAGGAGTTGTTATTTTTTTAAATCTCAATAAATTATTCAATGTATTGGCTAACCATACCAATGAATTAATTTCACCCAATTCATTTGAAAATATTGGGGTAAATATATGCAGCAGCATTAATTAGAAAAATGATAGAGCCATTTTCTGTAGTGGCTCATGAGATTGTATTCCTTGACTCTCCTGGCTTCTGAAGGTTGTTAATATTCTTCACTTCACATTGTTGCACTTTCTAACTACATTTGTTCCTGGTGTCCTTAGCTGAAGACCGCTTCCTATTGCATTTGCAGCTTGCTGAGATAATCCAGGTAATCTCTACATCTCGAAGATTCTGATGATGTCACTTCTGCCATGTAGAAATGATTTACACAGAGTGTCCATGGCTCAGGACATAAATGCTTTTGGTGAGGGTGGAGGCCGTCATTTCAGTTAACACAGTCAAGCCCCAATTGCCACTACACTGTGTGCTGCATTACAGGAGCCGAATAGTGTGCACAGAAAGGATATAGGAAGGAATGCACGAACCAGTTTAAAAATTATTTGAAAAACAATGATTTTAGAACAGCTGAGATAAACTGTTTTATAAAGTAAATATTGCAGAATGAAAAAATGAAAATAAATTGAGACATGCTATTACACATTTATTTATTCAAAAACAACTCAATTTGAACACAGAATGTTTATTTTTAGAATCTTGGAAGGTATAAAATGAATTTGGACGTAAAATTGGGGAAGCTGGGTCTATCTCATTAATTGTGACAAATGTACTGCTTTGAGATGTTAATAGGGAAATGGAGTAAGGATATATGGAACTCAATGTATTACTAACTCAAAATTTGTGTAAATTCAAAATAAATAATAAAGTTGACCAAAAGTGAGTACTAAAACAAGAGTTCTGTGTATCTTTTAGAAGACCAATGGTGATCGAGACCATCATGTTCAGTGAAATTACCAACAGGATACCATTCAAAATAGCAGAGAGAAGTATGAAGTATTTGGGAATAAATCTAACCAAAAGTGTAGGAGACCTATTCGAAGAAAACTACAAACTATTTAAAAAGGAAATTGAACAAAACCTCAAAAGATGGAATAACATCCCGTGCTCCTGGATAGGCAAAATCAATATCATTAAAATGTCTATACTACCACAAGCAATATACATTTTCAACACAATTCCAATCAAATTGCCCAAAACATTCTTCACGGAACTGGATACAATGATTCAACAGTTCATCTGGAAACACAAAAAACCACGAATAGCTAGAACCATCCTGAAAAATAAGAAATTAGCAGGGGGAATCACAATCCCGGACCTCTGGACATACTATAGAGCAGTGGTAATCAAAACAGCCTGGTACTGGCACAAAGACAGAAAGGAAGATCAATGGAATAGAATAGAAGCACCAAAAGGGAATCCACACAGATACAGCCAATTAATCTTTGACAAAAAGACTAATGACAGCTTAAGCAAGTGGGAAGGACTCTTTAGTAAATGTTGTTGGGACAACTGGCTGATAGCCTGTAGAAACAAAAAGATAGACCCACATCTATCACCATACACTAAGATCCAATCTACATGGATAAAAGACCTAAACCTACATCCAGAAACCTTCAAACTCTTGCAAGAAAATGTAGGAAATACCCTGCAAGACCTAGGAGTAGGTACCGACTTTCTAAGAAGGACACCAAAAGCAACAGCAGTTGAGAACAGAATAAACAAATGGGACCTCATCAAACTAAGAAGCTTCTGTACAGCAAGGGAAACAATCAACAAAGTAAAAAAGCAACCCACAGAGTGGGAGAAGATCTTTGCACACGATATAGGCGATAGGGGGCTAATTTCCAGGATATACAAAGAACTTCAAAACAACCAAAAAACCAAAACAAACAAGCCACTCAAGAAATGGGCACGGGAAATGGGCAAACATTTCACAAAGGAACAAGTCCAAATGGCAAACAAACATATGAAAAAATGTTCCAGCTCCCTAGCAATAAGGGAAATCCAAATTAAAACATCGATGAGGTACCACCTAACACCAGTAAGATTGGCCCACATAAACAAGAACACCAACGACGCTTGCTGGCGAGGATGCGGGGAAAAGGGAACCCTACTCCACTGCTGGTGGAGCTGCAAATTGGTACAGCCTTTATGGAAATCAGTCTGGAGAACACTCAAACAACTCAAAATCAGCATACCATATGACCCAGCAATAGCACTCCTAGGAATATATCCAAAACACCTGTTTTACGACAAACCAACATGCATCCCTATGTTCATTGCAGCACAATCAGTAATTGCGAAAACATGGAAGCAACCGAAATGCCCATCAGCAGAAGATTGGATAAGAAAGCTTTGGTTCATCTACTCCATGGAATACTACTCAGCTATTAAAAAAAACAAAATGCAGTTCTTTGTGGCTAAATGGGCACAACTGGAAACTATAATGCTAAGGGAAATAAGCGAATCCCAAAAGATTAGATACCACATGTTTGCCTTGATTTAACCTGTAATTTTTTGTATGGTGGTTTGTTATTTTTTGAACCTGTCATTGATACTGTCTCAACCCAGATGTTTCGAAGAATGGAACTTGCATTATTTTTAACATATTGTTTACCCAATACTATGTCAATTAATTCCATAATGTTGTATAATGATACTGAGGCCTTGTTGGGGCTTTTAACTGACTGGATCTTTACTCTGTTAGACCTATCTTCAGACCATAGAAGGTCTCCCCAAGAGGCCACTGAACTTATCTGGACAATAAGACGCTGAACTTTATGCTAGGCAGGTGTTTGCAAGCAATGAATCTCAACTGAACTTGAACTATGGTTATGCAACAAGGTGGAGGAATCCACCATGGGGGGAGGGGTATGGGAGGGGTGGGGGGGATCCCCAGCGCCTATAAAACTGTACTACATAATATAATGTAAGCAACAATAAAAAAAAAAAAAATTAGTCAATCCCAAAATGACAACTGCGATATTCTCTCAGATACAAGACAACCTTCATGCAAGTTGGAAGATCAATAACTCTTTCAATACTGTTTTTGCTGCAACCCATGGGTTTCAATATTTTTGTTTTTATTTTCATTTCTTCGTGACAGTTTCTTTTTCTTATTGAATTATTCACTGACTCATAGATCACACAGTAGCATCATTTTTACACAAAGGAAAAAAAAAAGAAGACTAATGGGTTAACATCATTTTATCACTACATTTACAAGCCAGAACTCACAGACTGAGAGAGTTTCTAGAATGATAAAACTGAAACGTTTCCTAAGATTCCACTAGTGATTGAAGATTAGATACTTGACATAAAATGCAATAATGTTCTTCTCTGATCTTGCTCTTTCAAATATATTTATGATGAAGGTTATAGTGCAATTTTTGATTTTTCAGAACTTTGGTTCACACTGGAATCAGATTATATGCACAAGATACAATTACAAGTTGCCAAGAGTATTTTAGACACCTAGAAAGAGAAAAATAATTTAGCTTAGAAAAATATGTGATAATTTTAGTTACATTGTTCGAAGTCAAACTTTAAGGAGAAACGAAGTAATGTGTATTGCATTATAAGACATATGAAGTCAACAAGTATCTCATTACTCATCATTAACAAAGCAACAGAAGGAATGTCTGTGATTTAAATAATCCAGAAATACCTGGAGTCCACATGGTGGCGTTAATGCTTAAATTGAATCCTCAGCAGAATACTTGGCTCAGAGATTCCAGAGCATGAAGAGTTTTACAAAAGAATTAAAATCTTGTTTTTCACCTGATTAAATAGTTCGCATAACCAAGAATCTGTTTTAAAGACAAGTTGTTACTATTACCTTAATTCCACAGTGTCCGAGGTTTAGTGAAGAATGCGCTCCACTCCGGTTGTGAGCACTTTAATGACAACGTGTTTTTCCAAGTACTTTCAAACGTCGATGTAGGATTTATATTTTTCATTCTCTAATGGGAGCTACATCTTGAAGCTGCTATTGTTGGTCAAACATTGCTGGCAGTTTTGTTTCCTAACAGGGATGTGCAGTTATGGCTCTTTTTTGGACAATTTTTCTACTTGGCACTTAGCCCGGAAAGGCATAATTTACACTTTATTTTCCCGGATAGTCTTGACCTCCGAAGCCAAACGACCCTCCTCAAAGCTCCTCTGAGTCCACATAGGTATTCACTCTCTTTCGTTTAGCCAGTTCCGCACTCCAAGGACTGAACTCCCAATTGCTGTCTTTACTGTTGAACTTGCCCTTTCTTTGCTTCCCACGTTTGTTCTGAGGATAGCAGCGTAGGTCTGTTACTCCCTGCTCCTGTCCCGGCTGCCCCTGCCACCCGCTTTAAGCTCCTTCATCCTAGCTCATATCAACACTTACATGCTCCTAAAATTTCCACTTAGTTAATCACTAATTAAAAATTAAGCCTTACATTATGGGGGATAAATGGTGGATGAACACAATTTGTTCTCCGAGAAGCTCACGGTCTAGCATGAAAGGGTAAGAGGCATATGCAATTAATTATGAAGCTAATGATAATGTCATGTCTAGAGATAAGCATCAGATATACTGATTCACAGGAAATTACACTTATTTGACTATGGCGATTAAGAAAGGAGTAATAAAGAAATATTTTCTGCTAAAACAACTGATCTAGAAGAGAGAAGAAACATAAAGATTGTGGTCAAAGATGAATAGGACTTCCAAATGTGCTTTTAATGTCAGTTCTAGGTCTTGAATTCATTCAGTCAAATTTGAAAAGAAAATTCAAATTTGTAACATTTCTTTTTTTTTTTTTTTGAGAACCTGCGATAACACTTTGTAGTTCAACATTTCATAGATATTCAGGGAATTCAGCCTCTAGACATTTTCAAGCATTCCCGATTGTCTTTTCTTTCTTAGAAACAGTCTTAAGTTTCAGGCTGGAAAATCTATACCCTGTGTTGAATTCAACTTCCAAGACACACAGACTTGGAAGATTTGCTTCACAAGAGGTGTTCAAATGGTGACAGCAGGCCAGGCTAACCAGGATCCTCCTTTTTGACAATAATTTTAAAATTTTTACTTTGTAAGTTAACCAAATTTCACGCATTTCTCAATATCAATGTAAGAACGCTGTGGGCCTTCCCGCCTCACCCTCCCTCCTGCCTGTATGTGCTCCTGCCTGGGTATTCTCTATAAGGAATTACTATTATCTTTGCAGAGTCAGCCCCATTTTCAGGTGTCAAATCTGAATCCTATTTATTTCATTTAAGGCATGTTTATGACATAAAGTCCAAACAGTTTAGGAACACTTTAAGGGACTACAGAAATGCAAAAATAAACCAAAACCCTGCAAGGAAAATCTTGCTCCAGCACCATGGACTGTTCACACAACCTGTGTAATCATTTCCTCCTTCGGAAGAGGAACATTTGTGCCTAATGAACTTAGTTTCTGAAAGTCGAATGCATAGCTTGTTGTACTACTAAAAAAATAATGAATGATATTCTTTGGATTTCTGTATGGATTGAAACCATGAAATTGTTAAGTGACCCTCAAGATTGTATATTTACATTTTTTACTGCCATAGAAAAATCTCAGAAATAAATTGTGAATCCTGCTAAGACTACTGTGACCAGATGACCATAATATTCTAACATATACATTAAGAAGCATGATTAGCAAAATAAAATATACATTTTCTATAAGAATACATACACATACCTATGCAAAACCAGTAACATATTTATAAAATATTATTGAAGTGGTATCAGTATGGAATAGAATTATGTTTCCACTCATTGGATACGTTTTTATCAGCTGTTTTCCATGCATAAAAATTAGTAATGTGTTGCCATCAGCTCTTCAGTCTTCAAATATATTCAAAGAAAACTCTACTCTGTTCACCTGTAATTCACAATAGAAAGTATTTCAGTTGCTAGTTTATTATGTAAAAATCTTATATACAACAGATGAAAATAACTACCACTACATTTTACAACCTTGGTGCAGTCTATACATGTCTAACAAGACTCAAAGAAATCTTTAACAGCTAACCAATAATCAAGAGTAATGACAGACATTCTGCTGATACCAAAAGTTCGAATTCTAAAATGTATGCTTCAAAGCCACTTCATAACTTTGTGTCAAGAATGATCAACCGAATTAATTTATATGTAAATGATTTTTATCTTTCATCTGCTGTGTTTATTTTTTATTTTAAAAAGTACTTATTCTGAGTGCTGCTTATGTTGACTTGTCTGACCACTAGGGAGACTGGAGAGACCAAAACAATGACATCGATGCCAACAAAAATAGAGACTGAGAGAACAAAACAGGAAACTGGTTGGATGCTAGAACATGTGCTTTATTGTGCACATCTGATCATTCTTTCGCTACTTGTCGTTGGTACATGATTATTCATTTCTTATTACTCTTTCACTGTTTTATTGTTTATTTTTAAATTAATCAGTTTTATGAAATAGTTTCAAAAGTTCTGGTACTACTGCTCCCCTCCCTCACTGTTTTTCTGATTTACAAAAAAAAAAAAATGTTTACCCAAAAGTATTTCTTTATCCAATGGTCCCCTGTTTTTTTGGGGGGGGGACAGTCAGCCAGAGAGAGAGAGTGTGTGTGTGTGTGTGTGTGTGTGTCTCCACATATATGGATATGGATTCACATACGTTTTTTAAAGACCCATTCACTTTTTAAATTATTATTGGAAAGGCAAATATACAGAGAGGAGGAGAGACAGAAAGATCTTTTGTCTGATGATTCACTCCCCAAGCAGCTGCAACGGCTGGAGCTGAGCCAATCCGAAGCCAGGAGCCAGGAACTTCTTGTTCTGTTTGGAACAATAATTTGACATTCCAGAATCCTATGTTAGCTTCACCATTGGGCTAAGACCTAAGCAGATGCCCAAGAGTGTCCCTTCCTACTTTGACATCTCTACATGGGGTTTCTGGCTTCCAGACCTTGGATTCTGCTGTGTATCATTCAAGCACGTTTCCTTGTCCAAACCTTAACTTGGAGGAATTTGAGCATGCTACTTCTGACATCTTTTTCCAACTAACAGAGTTGATTTCCATTTTTCTGGGCAATCACATCATTGACTTCTCTTACATATAGAAAATTTTCTACACATTCCCAGGTGATTTGGAGGCAGAAAAACTTGCTTTTTTAGCTTCATCTTCTATTGAGTGACCTTGAAAAGGTTAACTTCTATATAATTTATTTTTCCAACAGAAAAACAGCAATAGCATATTACTGATATGCAAGACACTGATAACCAGCTTGTACACTTCCACTGGAGAACTACTCACATGGGTTTACCTTGTAAGAACCAATGTCAGCATTCATGGTTATAGTCACAATGTTTGTATTAATAAGTCTATAAAATACATATTTATAGTATATCAGTTTAGAACAAGGCGTGTATTCAACGTACATTGTGACTACTGCATGCCAGATGCTAGAAGGAATCATGAAAACTCCAACCACAAATATACATAAGTGTGGATTCTTAGAACTTATGAACATAAAAATGTTTTCATATATTTTGCTCTATTTCCTCCTCTAGTTTCATTATTCAAAAAGAATAATATTATATGGATATATGAAACATAAATATCCTATATGGTATAATATATGCCAATAAAAACTAATATTATAATTTCTTATTGTTTATAAGTCATTGCTGCATTTTCAAAAACTAGCTTCACTGAAACCTTTAATGCTTTGTTAGTATGGGTAAATTTTTTATTCAAACAATTTTACTTCTCGGCAAGTCTGCAATTTAGTTGTGGAAATTAATTTTCTGACACATTATCCTTTATCTCATAAAAACAAATTGTCCAAATCCAAAGGAAATAAGATTTTTGGTACAGATGAACATTAACAAATATAAAAATTCAACTTACTGCAGTAACACTTTATGATCGTCTACTGGTTTTTACTGCCAACAAGTGAAAGTACTATTTTTAAGGAAAGTTAATACCGTGAACATTTTTTTTGGCACAATAAGTAAAATGTTCTAATTACATTAACTACAATATTGTAGCATGCAGTTGTTTATAAACACACACAATTTTGCATGTAAAATACCAAAAAAAGAACAATGTATCAGCACAGTTCTGCTAACTCGCAAGCTGATGGATATCTTAATTTTAACTGAAGGCTTCAATGAGGACAGTGTTCTGGAAGACTTTGTATAGAAGTTCATCTCACTCTCAATTACAAACCTATATAGAAGAGATGTTTCTAAAGGTGTTTTTAGTTGTTTTGTTAGTTTCAATGATCCAAATGTTGTTAAGGAACTTTGCAAAAAGTACCTGAAAATTAACCATTATTAAATTAAGCTTGAATCTGAATAAAGCATATTATTGAAATTTGATGTTTTTCATATCTGGATTTTTTTATGGTGTTTTTTTAAAGTATCTTAATATTTGTTGATTTGAGTGTTTGAACCACCAAATACTTTTTGGTAAAGTTTGATTAAAGAAGACAGGTATCTGCCATAATCACAGAACTTAAGTAAGAACGGTGTGCGAAGCTACAACATTCCAAAAGAGAAAATATTTTAGTTGCAGAAAAAAATGTGATGACTTATTTTTATGAAGCTTGATCTATTAAAAAAAATGCAAGTTCCACCTAGCTACAAAAAAGTTCCTGTAACTGGAACCAAGCAATTATTTTAAATCTCTTAGTAGTGACGGTAAAGGGGGAGGTGAAGTAAACGAAGGTGTGTAAGTAAAGCTCACAGGGCACAAATGGCTCTCACCAAGGTAAACAATTGACTCCCAGGTAAGACATGATAGCAAAACTATTATCTTCTGTTCCCAATAACCATATTTTGAGTATCTATCTCATATCATTTTCTGCTAATTTAACAGAATATTATATAGAGTAAATAATTTCTAAAGCAAATGCACTTATTTCTCCTGGTCCTTCCAGCCGAGAAGTTCAAGACCATGGTAATACCATCTAGCAAGGGTATCTTTGCTGCATACCAGTAGAATAGAATGGCAAACAAGTATGAATGAGAATGAGGAACAAGAAGATGAGACTGAATAATTCCTTTTACGAACTCACCCCTTGCCTAGCTAATGACCTGAATTTATCCATTAGCCTCCTCACCTTTTAAAAGTCTTACTTCTTCGTATTACAGTGGAAATTCAATTTCAGTGTGAATTTTGAGAGGCCATCCAAACCCCAGTAGTATCCACACATACAACATTCCAAATAAATTGATTTAGGGTATAAAAGAAAAATAGAGTTAAGATATGGATTGGGACATGCTAAAACAAGTAATGGATTCAAATAAGTAAAAACAGATTTTCTTTTTCATAATAAGTTTAGCAGCAGAAATAGTCAAGATAATCCAATTTTTCTGCAAGGAGAGAATCAATCAGGAGACTGATGGAAAACTCAGAGTGGGCATTTTGATTAGTTTTCATATGTGGTATAATTGCAGCAATGTGTTTATATATAAATGTGTTATATAAATGTGTTATCACAGGTATCAAAATGAAATTATTAAAATAATACAGAATGAGTGATTAATATTTTAAAGGAAATCTTAAGCTTCTAAATAAAGGTGGTGATAGGCAAGTAAAAATGTATATGTTGGCATATTAAAATTATATATCCTCTGTCCACATATCTAGTATGCTTTGGAAGCAATGCTATTTTGTTATTTTTGTTGCACGCAGTTTCACAGTAGCTCCTTGGTTTCCAAAGAACAAGAAAAGACAATGACTACTCATTCATTTGTTTATTCAAAATAAATGAATGTTAATTCTGGATATTATGTTAGAGATCAAGCAAAACTAATCAGTTTACTAGTAATGACTACTGTCCATTGTCAAGAAGTGCCAAGTTGTCAAGAATCGCCTCTGGTTTCTTGACCCTAAACTGATTTCACTTTCACCTGATTGTGAAGACCCATGTGGAAGTGAAGGGAAAATGTCGCATATGACCTGCTTCAAGGTCGCATTATTATGGTCCTGTCTTCTGAAAGTGGTCGGAAGGGTAGTTTTGTGACTTGACACATGTACACGGCACATGCTCATGGACTACCTGTATATTCTTGCTGCTCTATGGTGGCTATCTGAATATCCAGAAGGCATTTCTTCATCTTTGACTTTAGCTCTGTGCCTGGTGGTTTTTCAGCACTGATTTTTCACAAACATATCTGTTTTTTTTTTTCTTGTCTGCAGGATCTGTCTGCTGCTGTCATTTTGTAGACATAAATATTCTGTCTTAAATCAGGCCGCAGAATATTCATCCACAATTTCTCTGACTCACATAATAAAGATAATTTTGTGGTATTATTAGATAATTAGTTGTAAATTCATTCATAATCCAACTTTGCTAGTAAGATGACCACTTTATTTGTGATTTGCTAACCATTAGACAGGAAGGATGTCCAAAGAAGTTAGTGTTCCTAACTAAAACACACGAGGCTTTGATGGTTTGTTGATGGAGAAGACAGAAACTAGTTTTACTATTACTGTACTACACAAGGGCGTTTGGAAAGAGATTTAGCTGACTGTAGGACGCCAGCATCCCAGCTGGGCATAGTGTCTGAGTACACATTTCAGACTGTGTAAGAATGCTCAGATTCTTATGGGAGAGAGCAGATGGTGGCTCAGCTAGCTGAGTTGCTGTCACTCTTGTAAACCTGGATTGAGTTTCTGGAATTAGCCTGGTTGAGCCTTGGCTGCTGCGGCACTTGACGAGTGAGTCAAAAGATGAAAGATCACTGTCTCCTTTCCTATCTGTGTCTCTTCTTTGTTTTATATTCCTGGTTTTCAAATAAACAAACAAATAAGTAAAACATATTCATTTAAAAAATAAATACCTTTTTAATTTAGAGATTTTTTTTAAAAAATGTATTTTTATTGGATAGTCAGTTATACAGAGAGGAGGAGAGACAGAGAGAGAAAGATCTTCCGTTCAATGACTCATTCCCAAAGCAGCCTCAGTGGCTGGTGCTTAGCCAATCCGAAGCCAGAAGCCAGGAGCCTTTTCCAGGTCTCCCACACTGGTGCAGGGGCCCAATTCTTTGGGCCATCCTTAACTGCCACCCCAGGCCACAAGTAGGGAGCTGAATGGGAAGTGGTCTGCCGGGATTAGAACCAGCGCCCATATGGGATCCTAATGCATTCAGGGTGAGGACTTTTGCTGCTAGGCTATCACTCCAGGCCCAATAACTCATCTTTTAAAAAGTCTTCTTCAGGGCATGGCACGATAGTGTAGTGGTTAAAGTCCTTGCCTTGCATGCGCTGGGATCCCATGT
The DNA here is from genome assembly GCF_017591425.1 of Ochotona curzoniae. NCBI lineage: Eukaryota > Metazoa > Chordata > Mammalia > Lagomorpha > Ochotonidae > Ochotona > Ochotona curzoniae. The sequence goes on from NW_024466502.1 coordinate 17,269,747, forward strand.
GGACGCCAGTTCTAATCCCAGCTGACCTGCTTCCTATCTAGCTCCCTGCCTGTGGCCTGGGAAAGCAGTTCAGAAAGGCCCAAAGCCTTGGGAACCTGCACCTGCGTGGGAGACCTGGAAGAGCTCCTGGCTCCTGGCTTTGGATTGGCTCAGCTTTAGGTTTTGTGGCCACTTGGGAAGTGAATCATCGGACAGAAGATCTTCCTATCTGTCTTTCCTCCTCTCTGTATTCACCTTTCCAATAAATAACAATAATAATAATAATAGTAAATCTTTGAAAAAAGTCTCCTGCAGAGATACAGTATTCTTTAGGTTTATACGTATTAGTCTAATGCAAAAAATGTCCCAAAAATATCCATTGTGTTATTTAAAAAAATAAAGATGAGTATTATAAGCAGCTGAATTTTTCTGTTGGATTCCACATAGAGCTGAAAGTAATGTGATGCCTTTTTCAATGATAATGTGCATTCAGATGTGTGACCTTTTGGCTTACCTCCTGATCAATGGCTTGAAAAACCAACTCCCCATTTCAATCACAAAGTGAAAAGCATTAGCAGGTCTAAGTTTACATCCATGTATCCTTTAAATATATATGGCACTAACCAACTAAATTAAACACATAGTTCAACATTGGCTAAGAATTACTCCCAAACTGTTGCACTTAAATCGATAACAAAAGTCATTATTAACTGTCAGCATCTGATATAAAATTTTTTGTGTTGCAAAAGTAGAAATATCAAACTTTATTGTTGTCAATGAAGATAACTTGAAATGCCATTTACATATTTATTATACAATATAAATATTATAGAAAACAATGTATGTTAAGAAATTTAAAATCTAATTCATTAACAAGAATATATTTATAAGTCACTTTATTTCCTTCTGTTTTCTCTAACTATAGAGAACACAGAAACTGCTTCAATGGAAAGAAAGCAGTTTGCCTTCCCAGAACTGCAGAGCAAATTCATGGAAAATGTTAGGTGAATGTTGAGCAACAGAGAGAAATAGCAGCTCCAGGAAGTGCAGAATAGCACACCATTCATTAACATAGCACATCCTGAACAACAACCCCTCACTTCTAATCAAGCTTTCCTATTCTCTAACCCACTCAACAACAGTGAGTCAAGGAGGGACGTTGCAGCTATTTGGTCTTTCTTGCATTTAAAACAAATTCTATATTGATTTATCAAACAAATTTAAATGTTCTCCTGTGTTCTTTATCTGTCTCATTGTACATATAGGTAGTGAGTAGTAAAATCAAAATTAGCAGACACCCCAATACTGGCAAACTAAGCTTCAAATGCTGTGATTATAAGTGATTATAAATGATAAGGTAGATTGAAGCCATCCACATAGCAGAAGAAAAATACTTTAACAAACACTAGGCCCCAAGTTTTGTATTCATACTCAGTATTCTTTTGGGATCTGTGAATGAAAGAAAAAGATAAAGCACAATGAAGATACAGGCTTGTACATCATCTTAGAATGTAATGACTGGTGAAACAATGCTAGGAATACTTCTTTTCTCAAACTTTTCTCCAACTTCCAGTTTTACACTTGTCATTGTTCATGTTGCTGTCCATGGCTTCTCCTTACACCAGCCCAAGATGAGTGAATGGTTCAGAGCTGGGAAAACTCTTCTTCTCCTTTCTGTGTATTTGACATTGCAGTAAAAATAAAGAGCTAGGGGAATTCAGACACAGTGATCATGGACAGGGAAAGTGCAGGAAGCTGTCTGTTTCAAGTGCAGAAGGAAAACAGAAAGCTTCATGTCAAGAAACATTCAGCTATTTTTTTAAAAAAATATTTATATTTATTGGACAGTCAGATATACAGAGAGGCGGAAAGATAGAGAGGAAGATCTTCCATCCGTTGATTCACTCCTCGAGTGATCACAGTGGCCAGAGCTGAGCTGGTCCAAAGCCAGGAACCTCTTCTGGGTTCCAACATAGACTCAGGGTCCCAAGACTTTGGACCGTCTGGGACTGCTTTTCTAGGCAGGGAGTTGGATGGGAAGTGGTCTGCCAGGATTAGAACCTGCGCCTAAATGGGGTCCCAGTGAGTGCAAGGTGAGGCCTTTAGCCACTTAGGCTATCACACCAGCTATTTTGACTATCCTTAGGTGGCTATTTCAAAGTGAAATTTCAGAGTGATCCTAATCATGGAAAATATCAATATGTATAATCTTCATCTCTCATTTCATCTGCCTTTGAAACTCTGACTCTCAAAATAAATACAAAAACAGACATATTTTTTTAAAAATCAATTATCTAAATGCCATTACTTATAACAAAAGCTAAACTAATTTTAGAAGATTATAATCATAAAATAACAGAAAAAGATTTTTCTTTTGCAGAATAGAATCACATAAACATAAGTATTAAAGTGTTATATTTTCACTTAAGTGTCTCTTTGGTTATGATTAAAGGGAACATTTTAAAGAGAAGAATCATTTGTCCACTTAAACATGGCTTTCACAAAGCCGAGTCACATTTATTAAAATAATAAGAAATATTTGGTTTCAATAAATTACTTCTAACATAGTAGTAATACCAAGATATTTTTGCCAAAATTTGTAGTAAAAAAAAGCATATCAAACTTTCATAATTCAATCTTAAAAAAAAGAGAATGTATTCTTTTCTTTGTGAGATGTCATAATTATATTCAGATTTGAATAAATTTAGTTTCTGCTATGGAAAATGTGTCAAAAGACATGAATGTCTTCAATTTTCTTTTAAATTTCAGTATAAAAATTCAAAAAAATTAAGTTAAAAGTTTGTTTTAAAAGACTCTAACATATACTACTTTAAGAGAATTACAATGTTGTCTGACATATCTGAAATCATCTTTGAAACTTTCATTATATTCCATTCATTCCATGCCTGTGGCCAATGTACTCATTTCTTTTTCTTGAACATGATGGAAAATGCAAATTAGAAAAAGTGCCAGTGAGTCATTGTTTCAGGACCCTGTGTTTTCTGAATCATTGACAGGTTTGACTCTCATGTAAGACGAATGGGTACATCTACCCGATTTTCTTCTCAGATGCTAAATTGAGTTTCCTGTTTGGAAACCTATTAATACTGCTTGTTCTGTGATCCACAACTCCATAGCTAGAGGTATGTTTGATAGAACATATATGGACTTGTGATCTCTGATAAATCTTTACCTTAATATATCCATATCTTCAAGCAGATAATCATGAATAAATGAATGACTAGAAAGAATAAACAGACAGATGACAACTCCTTTAAGAGGTTTGAAGTGAAAGCCGGAACAGAAAGCACCAGTTCAGGGGAAGGTGTGATTATCTCCCCCATGGTGTCCCTGGATTAAATCCACCAGATTTAGCGAATTCTTAAAGTTTTGAATCAGTAGAGTGCGAATGTAAGACCTTTTCAACACTCAGAATAATGTAGGCCCATCGTGTAAAGAGGGATTGTGATGCAGAGTTCTAGGCTGTTTCTCTGAAATAAATATTTGCAACTTGTCCAAAGCATCATCATCGACTTAAAATACCTTTCTTTTCCATACACAGACATATGCCACAATCATTCTGCTCTGATTTAGTTACCAACTGCATATGGCCCATTGGGTTACAAAAAATCATTACACAAAATGGTATGTTATATACAGTGCATGAAAAGAATCGGGCAATTTGGATATAGTGATAAGTATTTTAAAGATCTGTGAATCACATCTAATTATAGCATTGGAAATTATAACATGTTACAAAATACAGTCCACCAGTATTGTAAGAATGTGGTTCTGAATCATATGAATAATTAGTTGTACAAGGACTTTTATAACAAAATTTTGCATGCATTAAAGAAATAAAAGTCAGTAACAAAAATGTAAAGATTTAAGCCCAAATCTTGTTCTAGCACAGTGACATTCCAAAATTTCAGTTAAAAAATGATAATAAACAGCCCAAATGCAAAGATACATACACATAGATATACACACAAAATAAACATTTGGCATAGAAATGGTTGTTATTATTTAATCAATCATTTTGTTAGCACCAGTGTGTTCACTGCAGCACTTCTAATTGATGAGAGCTACGGTGAGCTTGACTAATAGAACAATTACTACAAAGAACATCTAGTGGCAATTATAACTTGGGTCATCTGAAGAAAATAATTTTGTCCAACATTTACAAGATCCCATTACATAAATATAATGACTAAATTGTAATAAATTATGCTAGAGAGAGTTTAAGAATTTTGATAGTTATTTGATAACTATTTTCTCCAAATCCTGATGTTGTTTTTATATTAATTTATTTGCCATCTGATAAGTGCCATGTTAATAATTCCTGAATTTTAAAATTCATCTTAGTTGGAGAATACCTGAGTTCTTTGTCTCCCAATTTGCCTGCATTGCAAGATTTTCATGTTTCATGGAAAGATTGCCAAATTGAGAGGAATTAAAAGTGAATAACAGAGCCAAGTTCACCTAAACATTGCTGTTCCACCATGACAATTATACACATTTGTCATAACTATGGCAAAGAGTATACATAAATCATTTTTAGTAATTTTTACCTATTAATCCTTTGAAATAGTATCTTCATATGAACAGTCTTTGGCATGCTTTCAGATGCTAGAATTCATTGTGAACATTATCAAATGAATGTTTTCGCAGATTTGTTTATGCATTTATGTCAACCATAGAGCAACAGACAAAGAGAGACGGACATCATCCATCCCCAGTTTCACTCCCCGAATGGACACCTCAGCCAGTGTAAGCCAGGCAGAAGGCAGGAGCCAGACACACCGGCCTGGTGCCACACGCTGTACTCAAGGGCCCTGCCATCTGTGCTGTCTGCTGCCCACCCAGGAGCATGAGAGGATGGTACAGAGCAGTCAAAACTCACTCCATACAGAGCAGTCAGACCCCGACCAGCACTTCACCATGAGATGCTGCATCACAACTTTGGCCCCAATTTTTAAAAAGTGCTACTTCTTCAAAATGTGTTTCATTTCTCTTTATGGCACTGCAAATAGTGTGGCCTTTAGTTTTATAAGTCCAATATATTATGTGCTATTTATCTTTAAATCATTCCTGAAGAAAAATTTAAACATGCAAAATTTGAATAAAATGCACGCTCATTTAATTTTAACAAAAAGTAATACATTTCTCAGAATATATATGACATTTTAAATTTTCATGTGACTTTTTAAAAATAACCACACTATAATATTCAGTACGAAGATTTTTCTTTTTGGTTTTACTTGTCTAAGATGATATGTCATTTTTTCCCCTAACTCAACAAGCAGAAATGTAACTTCAATTTTTAAGACAGTATGTGGATAATCATGTATATGAGTAGCCATATTCTCATGGAGACATTTACACAAATTTCTGTTGGTCAGATTAAATGGAACCATGGTTTAAAAACATGAAAGGCCATTTCAAACTGTTGAAAAATGATGCATTTTTCTCTTTAGAGGTATCTACCATGAATTAGCATATAACAGACTAGCTTTAATATCACACATTCATAGCTGAAATAACTTATTCTATAGTAATTTTAGTTAAAATGTTATTTGAAAGCACAAAAAAATAGCTAGTTCAAGTTTATTATGTATCATTTAAATTATTTTGATCTTAGAAAGCAAATAGTAATAACAAAAAGCAACTCACATTAAGCAATTGGGGATGAAGAATAAAAGCAGAAAATAATTTGGTACTTAAGCATTGGAGAGAAAAACAGACTTCTTAAGTACAAAATCTAGCTGCCTCTCTGATTACATTACCGACGCTTAAAAGGCGCTTTTTATTCTTCATTATTCTGTATACTGATAATATTCCTATATTCATATTATCTTCTACTGGAATACCGTGCTAATACACTATGAAACAACTTTTTTTTTTTTATCATCATTGTGGTTATACAAGTAGATAGTTTCACAAACGTAAGTGTAATATCCTAATATGCTGACAATCCATATTTAATGGGTTCTTACTTGAGAAAGAAAACTACAAGGGTTTGTAAAAGACGAAAACTGGTACATGCTTAAAATCCATAAATCTATTCTATCCTGATTTACCAATTATCTTTACTGGACAGAGTGAGCAACTTAACACAATTTTAAACATATGAATAGTAAATATAATACAAAATCTGGCTACAAAATCAAATTCTCAATTTATACACTCTGGAAAATACTTGGAGAGTAGTAAGCGTCTTAGGCAAAGGCTCAAGGTCAAGATGTAGAAATGTTGGCTGAAGAGAATGAGAAGTGTACATTCCGTCATCAGACTGCTTTAAAAATATCAAAAACTGTGCTGTTTGGACTTTGCAAGTAAAGCTTGAAAGCCAGCCTTAACCCCTTCTGTATTGTCTCTACATTCAACGTTTTACACAAATTGCATGTCAGTTATTTTCTTGTACTTTAATTATGGAGACCATTATAACTTGCACGGTAAAATTATGCAAAAAAATTATGCAAAAAAAAAAAAGTTGAGGAAAAGGTCAATATATTAAAAAAGAAAAAACAACCCTCCACCTGTAGCCAGGATGTCTCATGACAAAAATGCAATGGTTTCTTAAAATATTAAAACTTCTCCACTGAAATATACATGCAAACAGCCCCAGAGAAAAACGTGTCCCCGTGTAGGCAGCCGCATGAGCAATGCATTATTCCTTTTGGATTACTTTCTCCCTGGAGGTAATATTCTCATTAAAAAGATGAACTGATTTTCTTCATGCCCAGGGGAATACACATAGTGCCCAGAAAAGCTTTCTAAAGAGATAAACACCTCATCAGGCTGAAAAATGCCAGGAACATATCTACTGGAAATGTCTGAAAATTTCCCCGGGATCTCCGGGAAGGCATACTCCGAACTTTAAAACAGTCGTGTAAGCAAGCTGCGATCAATAACAATTACTTTCCAAATTATGAAAACAAAACTGAAGACAATTATACAGAAAAATGTAAGTTGAGAGATGAATTCTATGTTTCAAAAAGTTTCATGTCCATTTTCTCCTGCAATAATATATATTTTTTAAGTAGCCCAAAGAAGAGCAGAGAGTTTTTGAAAGCACTGCCTGACCTTGAAAGTTTTCCCTAATGGTTGTCCGTGAATTTGGATGCCGAGGCTTTAAACGTTCACCCGATGGTACTGTTGACATTTCAGCCATGCTTCCCGTTTACTTCAAGGTGAAGATGCAGCACTCATGAAATACAGAATTCCCCCTCCCTCCTTTGCTTTTCCCAATGTGTTCATGATACCAATGCTTACACAGCATATTTGACTTTTACTTGGGTAACTTCTGGTCAGTTAACTGAAAAGGGAAAAAAAATGGTCAAAATAATATTGGATTAAGTGTCTTGCACGGAAGAGAAAGGCAACATTGTAAGCAACATCTGTACATGATAGTCACTAAGACCTTTTATTTGGTGTTAGAGTCAGTTTACCAGCCATTCATTAATGGAGAAGACTGGCTGACAAAGGTAACATTTTAAATTTAATTCAGAATATAATATTTTATGAAGAATCCCTTGGGAATTTGAGCAGGGACTCAGATCATCAGGGATACTAGCAGAGAGCAATAGTAATGATACCTGACCATATTGAACATGGAAAAGTATTAAATCACTAATTGAATCCTTATCAATTATTAATGGAAAAAATAAAAGTAAATTGTGGCTTCCTACATAATTAATAATAATGCAGAAGAGTACTTTCTCAATTTAGGTTAAAAGAGTGATGTATCACATATTTATTGTAGTTTTCTCAATTCACCCTGTAAAACGTCCTGAACTAGTTTAAGTATGTTTATCATTGTGAGACACAGAGGCAAAACAATGGACATGTCTACCAATATAATTCCAGCATAAGGTAATTGCAAACAAAATAAGCAAATATAATAAAAAGCAAGTACCTAACTCAGAAATAATACTCATTTTTTAAAAGAAATATTACATATTTCAAGGAATCTACTGGAAGCTAAAAGTTAGTTCAACTGTAGCATGGTTATGTAAATGTTTTTAGGTACCATGGTTAGCAAAACTAAACTAGCAAGCTCCTTTTCAGATAAGTTGTAACTTTAAAATATCATCAATCATATGCAAAATAACAATGTAATCAAAAATGTTACTGGAGATTTTGAGAAGGTATACTCCAAACTAATATATGATATTTTACAAATATTACACATAGTAAGAGAAAAACATTTTCATTTGAATGCTAAAATCAGTTCTTTTTGATACATGGTGTAATGACAAAGATGATAAATTATGAGAGTTCACAGCTGACATCAAATACTAGGGGAAACTGAAAATGTAGCTTCCTTTCATTCCAGGTCATTACATACCAAGGTCACAGTGTTCAGTTTTGTAAGTGTGAGTTAAGGCAGAGAGCAAAGGAAGTTCTGGAGGAATGGAGTGTCCATGGATGAGGGAACAGGGGCCACAGTTCAGAAGTGTGGCGTTTCTAGTCTTATCTCTTGGTAACTGGCCGCCATAGTTGATAAAGTGACAGCAAGCTATTTGCAACTACTCCTTTGTAAGTTCAGATACAACTTACATTGCTTCTAAAGAAGGAAAAGTTAAAATGATATGGTCAAAACACCAAATGAAGAGTGAATGAGTAACAATTTATGAAACTAGAAGCAAAGCTAATGAACTAGGTTAGAAAAATGATAGCAAGGACAAAAATCCAGAATCTCTTTACGTAGAACGTCAGTCCTCAGTCTCACAAAAATGACAACAGTATCTTAGGAAAGCCAACACATTTGGAAGGTTTGGGAATTTCATTAAATTCTCCCTTATTTCCTTTGGATAAACATCAATTTACAAACAACTTATTAGGAACACAATCTTTCCTCATCCTGTTGTTTTGCTTAATTATGTAATATGAAAAAGGGAGAGAGAAAGAGAGAGAGAGAGAGAGCGAGGGCAGTTCTGTCCCCACCGCCCCTTTTTTTCTAAGTTTAATTGGATTCTAATGAATCCGAATTTTAAGTTATACATTTCATCTTGGGAGTCAGCAGTAGACTTTTTATTGAATTGACCTTTTGCACGCCTTTAAAGTACACAAGAATTTGAACATTTTTGAGAAAAGCTTCTTGTGTAAGTTGTCGCTGTACTTTTCCTTCTGTACCAGCACACTGCTTAAGTTACTGCTGCAGGAACCCAAGGCAGACAATGACTTTTACTAAAACACCTTGGAAAGAGATCCCGGGCCACTCAGAATAGTTAACTATAATGTTTGCACTCATATCTCTAATAGAACATCAATACATAATTTCCCCTGCTAGAAGACAAAAAATTCACTCTAATGTGAACTTATGTAAAAGCTACTGCCTCTTTTATATTGTATAAAAAAACACCAAGTTGTCAGAGAACAATACTTACAAAAGCATTATTTAGATTACATATATTTTCATACTGGAGGGACAACATTTATTTAAACATGTTTGATAGTTTAAATGCTGTCATAATTTAGCAGATAACGTTATATGAAGCTTGTAAAGAATGAGAAGGTGCTTCATCCGGATAAAAGGCATTCATATTCAGTTTACTTAAACATAGAAATAAAGTTGTTCTGGGCAAATAAAAACATTTTTTTAGGGAGTTGATTAGTGGATCACCACCTGGCATACTTTCATATACCTAAGCACATGATAGTGGTATAAATAGTGAACTATGAGCTTAATCATGGTTTGAAATTTTAAAAGCACCTTAACAAGCAAATCACCAGCTTTACTTTTTAAGACATTGTATGTTGGATCTTTTTTTGAGTGACAAGTCATGAATGACAAACATCCTTATCCCTTCATTCACACGAAATTCTTTTTACAAAGTTTTTACTTATTTACATGTGCATAGTTACAATAGGAAAGATGTGGGGTAATCATAATTTTAACTTGGCTACACAATACGAGAGTTCAGCTTTGGATATTCTTAAAATTCATGTAAATTAACGAATTGGAGAAATTTGTCAGTTTTTCATTTTGAAATTAAAGCATTTTTTTGGTGCATGGTGAAGATGGATATATTACAGGAAAGATGCAATTATTCATTAGGTAAACACTGTTACACACTGACTTTTATATTTTATGTCTAAAATTTTAGTCTGCATGACATTAAGGAATCTCTGATGTGTAAAACATGCTGATTACCAGAAATCTGAAAAAGAAATTTGTTAATCATCTGATATGAGGCTGAAATTTTATTTAAATAGATACACACTAAATTGAGAATGGACAGCAATTTTGGTTTTAATATCTAAGGTTAAATTGTTTAATGATATATGCCATAAAAATCTTTAAAAAAATATCTTAGTTGGGAACACTAAAAATTACCACTGTTGGAAAAAGGAATTTGTAATAAAAAATTTAATTATGCACCTCTCAGAACATTAAAAAATTCATAAAATTGCCCATTTTCACTCAACGGATATAAATATTACTGGAGAGTAAAGTATTACAATTAAGTTTAAACTTATATTCAAAATATAATTCATATATTGTAACTACTTTTTAAGATGGATGATATGCAAGTAAGTCTGACCAAAAGAACACAGCATTGATAGTGTTTTAAGACAAAGTTACAATTCCATCTATGCATAGGTTGAATAAAAACATTAAAGAAACATCAGAAATTAATCCTCTGAAGTATTGAATATTTCCAATTTTAGGAACACATATAATTTTTAAACAGGAACATGTTTATTTTATAGTAGAAATATACAATATTACTTTTTGTTCACCAAGATGCTTAATTTTAAAAACTTCTTGGAAGATTTCCACTTATATAGTTCTATGAATATGACTTCTATAAAATTACTTTGCTAATATGGAATAACAAAGGTATCTAACATACTTAGCATTGTGCAATATATCATTACATATTTTATTTTGACAGTGAATAGAATATAAGGAAGTCCAATTATTCCATATTTGTGTTATAGCAATTGTAAAAGAAATATGCTTTTGATCTTCAAAAGTTTTTCTTATAAGAAATGATCCAAATTACTCAAACTTAGAGTCTAATGTTCTTTAAAACACCGAGTACAAAAATTATTCCTTTATTATTTGATGTATGACTCATAAGCCAACTGTTTTGCTGAACACATATGAAGAACGACAAGTATGATATTACTGACACGGTCATTTTCTTTCCCCCAATCTTACAGTCCCAAAGCATGAAAGTGGATTCAGAATTTCTTAAAGATTTTTTTTTTGAAATAGAGAGAACCCTGGATGAAAACCATGTATGCAATTACCCCTTTATAATCCACCTGTCATTGTTTTACATATAAATGTTAAATATCCTCACAGAAAAACATGTGGGTACTTTAGTTGTAGAGACGTTAAACTGATTCAACACTAACAATAAACCTGCAGTTATCCAATGCGGTGTTGAGGGTTACATGTTTTGCTTGGATACAGATGCTAGCTAATCTTTTTAGGCACATGACATGTCTGTGCAACTACTCTGATTTACAGTTACATATACGTACTCGTAAAATGGAGAACTTTGAGTGGTTTAAAGGACATTCCATAAGTTAATTAAATGAACAGATAGCACCTTAATCACCACTTTCACACCATCTTTTGCCCTTAGGAAACTCAGTCAGATAGATGGACCTCAATTCTAGGATTCAAATCTAATTCTTGGTTATTTCTGCTTCTGCTTGGCATGAAACCGTTTCTAAAAAGAAATTTAACTAAACTTGTTGCCATGCCTGCAAACGTCTTAATCTTGAGTTGTCTAAAAAATGCAACTAGAATACATTTACAAACGATTTGGGAGCCTATTTTATTTTCATTAATTTGGTATTAAGCTCTTGAAATTAAATAGCCATTTTTTGGTGGGGGGGGGCATTTCAAAAAAGGACTACCCTGTCCAAATTCTCTTTCCCTTCTCAAATAATAAAGGAAAATATAAAGAAGGAAGGAGAAATGAACTTACAGATTCATTTGAATAATTCACAAAAAAATCAGAACATATTAACACGGATTTAATGTATACCAGAGGAAACTGAAATTTTAGGTTGCCATCTCTTCCATTTAAGCCATAGATGTTCTCCCTGGACATAAGCTTGGCTTTCCTCTTGCGGTTCAGAAAGGAGTGAAAATGGGACGCCTTGGATACTCGACATTGGTCAACACTTTGCATTTTACATACATGTTGGCCATGATATTGCCTACACAAAAGTTGTATGCCAAGTGTGATGTGTGTGCTAGCATTGTTTCCTTCTAAAGTTGTACCAGTAATTTACCTGTATATTATTTTGTGTAGTGCCATATAAATAATCATCTATGCTTATGTGGAATATACCTATTTTGAATAGAAAATTAAAGTCTTCACAGTCTTTAGAGATAAAAATAATAGTTTGTGGCATCTACCTGGAAATAGAGCATTTTGAGATTACATAACAGCAAATAAAACAACCATAAAGGAGAACCTTAGTTCCCATTCAAGTTTTAATTGGTGCCTGAGACATTACCTATTGTTGTTTCGCAATTTAATATGGGGATAACTTGCAGGACTTCATAGTCCAATCATATGCTATTGATTAATCTGACCTATTAACAACATGAAATATTAAAGTTCAAACATGCATTAGCACACAAATTACGTTCTGCTGTGTGTGTTAGTGCACTGGCAGGGAGCCATCTATAATGAGAACAAGAATTCATTTTTAGTTATGTACAGCTTTATGATTCTAACATGTTTATGTTTTTCAAATTTAACCAAGCAAGAATGTTTGTACTTCATCTTCTTAGTAGACATGGGAAAATAGACTTTAGATATCAGAAGTAACTCCTATTAATAAATCATATGATTATTTTGAGATTACAAAAAATTGGAGATCTCAAAAAAGTGTAAAGGTAGGAATAAACTAAAGAAAATATTTATGACAAGATTTATGACACAGTTCTGGTTTGAAAATGATATGCTGAAAATCCTTGAAAATTTACACCAATGAACTTTCTTTGGAAGCTACCTGCATGGCATATAACTTTGTTTTAAATTTCATGTAACACTTTTCAACCATTCACAAATTAAGTGATGAAGCTCAGATACCTAGAGAATTCCATATTGTACAAATACTGCATCATTTTTGAAACATTATCATTTATGTACTTAATAATGGTGAGGAACTGAAACTGACATTGTAGTAAATTTAAAAAGAAAACTTCCAATGTGAACCATTCTTAACAATTGCAACTGCAAAGTAGAAGTCTGACACTACAGTCTCCCCCGAAGCCTGCATCTTCCCATGGAGGAGGTAGATGAAGAACGAAGAGACACTTTTTTTTTTTAAATGATGATTTCATGGCTTCATTAAACTTATTCTTTTCCTCTCTGAAGAAAAGTTAACAATGGGAAAATATGCTGCATTTTCAATGTGTGGATATTGACTGCCCTTGTTCAAGGTAGCATTATAGTTTTTCTTTTCTTTTCTTTTTTTTTTTAATTTCATCAGGGAAGCTGATAGTACCTGATCAAGCTAAGTTCGTGCAGTTACTGTCAATTTACTCATGGGTGAATGCTGCCTCTTTGTGGCAGGATGTCACAGAAATTGTTCCTTAAACGTATAGTTTGTGAACGGCTCGCGATGCTTTACACATTCTAGAAGAGATGGTGTGGACCAATCACCAAGAACAACAAAGCACATGGCTCTTAAAGTTTCAGATTCATTCGAATGTTTCTTATCCTTAAGTATTCATCTAAATTAACTGCCCAAGGGGCCATTCAGCTATACCCCACCAGCATTCTGAACATTTAGGATATCAATCAACTTCAGATAAGCTATCCATCATACTTAGACGATTGCTTGACACAGGATAAAAGATGGAAATTATGAAAAAATATGGGCGGATATGACTAAAGTCATCAAATTGAGAGAAAGATGAATATGCAATCCACTACTTACCATGCTCCTGCGTGTTAGATCCTATTTCAGTGAGGAAGCAATGTGTGCAATGAAAACGTCACTTACCAACACAACTGAGTGAGGCATTCAGAAAAATGCGCTTCCCTGAACCAAAGAAGGCGTAGATTAGATACATGTGCATTTCAAGTTCTTTATCATCAGAGGGAAGTCTTTTTCTAACAGGAATAAAATTTGGCTCCTGCTTCCCAAATTGCTAGTGACTGAAATTCCATCCATCACACACGGCTGCGCCTTTTACACTTTTCAACAATCATTACTTCAATCCCCCATGTTTGACATAGTTATCAAGTGTTTATTCAGAAACTATTTAAAAAATTACATGTGCTGGGATACATATGTGACTGTTAACAACAGTAGCCCCGTCTTACAGAGATCCTGTCTGTCCTTAGCATCATTGCTTGCTGCCCGGAGGGATAACGACATTGTAGAGAGACCAGTACAGTCCATCACTGGGTTTTCTGCGGTGCCAGTACACGGGTCTGTACAAACGAACTGGGTTCGGTTCAACAATCAAAAACTCGGCTACAATAGTAGTCAAATCAATACATCATTTTGGCGCACTAATAAAAATACTTTGAAGTCTTCTGTAATATAAAACCCAAAACTTGCACATGATTCTCACTGGAATGGCCCAAATAATTGCCCTATGTTTTTGTTTTTTTATTCCTCTTAATGCATTTGAGTAAACTCAGTATCATTTTCTAAACTTAAATTTTTTAATTACAAATCCAATTAGGGTGGGTTGTATTGGCTTTTTATGCTTATATATTTTTGCCTTTAAGTTCTCCACATCCTTAAGGACTTAGATTGCCTCGTGTGGTTTCACTCGGGATTTAGAAATGCAGCCGCTCATACGATGCCACACCTCTGCAAAAATCATAGGCTGAACAGTGAAGGAAAGAGGAATGCTAAATGCGCATATAAAAATAGGTGCTACAATAAAATATTTGTATATTTCATCAATAAGTTATTTTGATTAATCAATTATGGATCATATAGCTCTGTCATTTTAATGATTTGTCCACATCTATGGCGATCCTTTTCAGGATCACAATATTTTTGTGGGCTGTTGTTTTTTTAATTCAAATGTCCAGAATGCATACAAACACATCCTTTAAAAACAAAGGAAAGGAATGAGCCTGGAGGAGGGTAAGGGGCAGCGGCAGGTGGAGGGCAAGGAGAGAGAGAGAACAAACTTCTTATGAAAGTTGGGGTGTGCTAATCTCTCCACAAAAGCCATTTGGACCCACCCATGGCTTAGAGGAGGAAAGAGGGCAGTGAGGGGTGGGAAAGGCGAAAGAGGAATAGTAGGACCTATGCTACCTTCCACCCTTTTTCAGCACTTCCAACCTTTACAAAATAAAGATAATAACAATAATAATTAAAAAAAAAAACACCTAAACAAGCAAAAACGACTGCCACCTTTCAGAAGTCACCCTCGCAGCAAATCGCCAACATCAAGCCCTTCTCCTCTGCTCCCCCACAGGCCAGGAAGAGAAAAAAGATGACGCGCCCGGTTTACACAAAAAATTTCCCATGTGTAAAAGGAAAAAAGGAAAAATCGCACACCCTTTTCAGTATCTTTTGCCTGAAGCTGAGAATCCTGTGCCAAGGCACTTCACCCTAAACGTTGAAACAACACAATCACTTGTGTTCTCCGTGTGTTGGCTTGCTCGCTTGTTTGTTTTTAAATGCAAACGCTCCGGGGGGTGGGGTGGGGTGTGTTTGAGGTGGGTGGGAGAGGGGGAGGGGAGGAGTTTTCTTTGCTTTTAGAACTGGCTGAATGTGGTCTGTTTTTCCAGCACTTCGAGGTAGTCCGGCTCAACGTTTAGTTTTGCTTTTAACTCCAGATACTCGTTCCGACTGGGTTCTACAAAGACAGCACTCGGGGGGCTGTAGAGCACCGGTTCCCGCAGCCTGCTGTCCCCTGCCCCCGGGTGCAAATACTGGTGGGGGCGCCTCAGGTCATAGTTGGGGGAGAAAGTGTAAGCAGCCGGGCTGCACGGGAATTTGGGGTATTCCGGGAGGCTGTTGCCGGCGGGGGTGGTGGAGCAGTGTTTGTCTGGTTCTAAAATGCTCCTGTAAAAGCGGTCGGCGTCCTGCACCGGCGACAGCAGGTCCTCCCGGGGCTCGATGGTGCTGACGCTGTAGGCGGGGCTCCGCAAGTGGTGGCCTTCCCGCCTCTCCTCGTCGCCCGGCTGCAGCTGCAGCTGCGGCGGGGGCTGCTGCTGGGGCTGCGGCGCGGGCGGCTGCGGCGGCGGCGGCGGCTGCTGCTGCAGGTGGTGGTTGCTGCTGTAGGTGACCTTGAGCTCATGCAGGTCTTTGTAATCCTCCACCGAGTTGCCCTCCCGGGAGCGGTAGATGGGATTTTTGCACATGTGCCCCAGCGGGTGGGGGATGTACTCATACACGTGGCCCGCGGGCGTCTTCACCTTGGGCAGCGCAGGCCCGCGGTGGTGCACGTGTGCGTGCGGGTGGCCCCCCGCGCTGCCGCTGCTGGCGCCGCCCCCGCCGCCGCCGTACACGCTGTACTGCATGTTGAAAGAGCTCACGTCGGAGTTGTTGGCGCTGGTGTGGTCGCTCTGGTTCTTCTTCCTGCGCTTCACGACCAGCACGAAGAGGCCGGCGGCCACGAAGACCGACATGATGAAGACCAGCAGCAGGCTGAGGATCAGCACGGATAAGGGCACCGAGGACGACCCACCTGGGCCTCCGCCCGCGCCCAAGCCCGCGGGGCCCCCTGTGCTGTTGAAACGCACAGCGGGCGGCACCGCGCTGGTCCTGGCCGGGACCTGGATGGAGGAGGGCGTGGGCGTGGAGACCACCACGTCTGAGTAGTCTGGGCACAGCAGCTCCGACTTGAGGGAGCGCATGTCGGTCTCTGCAAACTTTTTGGGCGACTTGCAGATAACCTCGTCCACCAGGACGCCTACCTTGAGTTGCTCCACCCACAGCTTCATGCCCACCACCTCGCAGGTGCAATCCCAGGGGTTGTCGTGCAGGTCGATTTGGATGAGTGCCTTTAGCTGATCTAGGACTCCGCTCACCGGCAAGGAGGTGAAGTGGTTACTCCGCAGGTTCAACCGGAGCAGGGTGAGGCCCGAGAAGACGCCCGACGGCATGGCCTGCAGGAGGTTGTTGTTCAAGAAAAGCAGCTGCAGGTTCGGGACAGGGTCGAAAGTGCCAGACTGGATCTCTCGGATGAGATTGTACTGCAGGAAGAGATACTGCAGGCTCTGCAAGCCGAAGAATAACTCAGGGCTCAGCCTCTCGATCCTGTTGCCGTTCAGGTAGAGGCGCCTCAGGTTGGTGAGGTCACCAAAGGCGCGGTCCTGGATCACTGAGATGCGGTTGTTGCCAAGGTGCAGGAGGTCCAGCCCTGTGGCCTCCAGGAAGTCTGTCCTGCGCACCACGGCGATGTAGTTCTCGGTCAGGTACATCTTCTTGGGGTTGTAGGGCTTCGGCTGCAACTCAGCGATGCTCTCAATCTTGCGCTCCTGGCAGTTGACATTGAGGCCCAGGTCAGAGATCTGCAGGTTGCAAGTGCACGCGGTGGGACACTCCAAAGGCACCGGGGATTTGGTCTGGTAGGCGATGCTGGGGCCATAGTTGCTGTAGCCCAAGTCCTTGGAGGGCTGCCGAGAGGTGGGGCGCACCCTGGGCTTGTTGGGTTGGCGTGTCCCTTTAGGGGGCTTCAAGGGGGGTTTGTAAACAGCAGAGGAAGAGGTGGCCACGGAATTGACCGAGGCTGGGGTGGTATGTAAGTACCCCGTGGTGCTCAAAGGCGTCTGCGGCCTCATCTCATAGTCGGAAATGAGTTTGCGTGGGCAGAGCTCCTGCTTGGAGACCTCATCCAGGTCCCTACCGTGTAACCGGAAGGGGGTCTCACACACCACATCCCCTACCAATGCTGAGTAGGAGATGCTGTCCAGCCAATCCTTCAGAGAGATGAGCTCGCAGGAGCAATTCCAGGGGTTTTCCTCTAGCTGTAACTCCACAACTTTATCCATGTGCTGCAACAGCCCCACGTAGGGCAGGAGCTTTAGCCGGTTACCCCGCAGGTCCAGGTGCGTTAAGGGCACAAAACGGAACAGATTGTTGGGTAAACTGGACAAGAGGTTGTCATTGAGGATAAGCACCTGCAGCAAATGTAGCTTCCCAAAAGCATTGGGTTCAATGACACTAATGTAGTTGTAATCGACCTGTAGGTACTCCAGGTTCTCCAAGCCAAGAAAGGTATCATCCCGCAGGAGTTCCAGTTTATTGTTGTTCAGATGCAGTCTCCTCAAACCCCGCAGCCCATGGAAAGCCCCCGTCTCAATGTCCTGGATGACATTGCTGCCCAGGTGTAGAATTGAAGCCCCAGTATAATTGACAAACTCATTGGGATACAGACGGTTCAAAAGGTTCCCGGACAGCAAGAGGTGGTAGATGGGGAAACGTGGAGGGCTAATTTCAGAGAGACTGATGATCCCTCGGTTCTCACAACTCACAGTTAAAATGCCATCCTTTTCCTCACAGGGACATGCATTGTCACAGATCTCCCCATAATAATCGATGGTTTCTGCACACGAGAGGACGAGAGACGTTAGAGCAAACGCTAGAGTCTGCAGCATCCAGCTCTGCATTTTTCTGTGAAGGTCCTGTTCCAAAGTTACTGGGAGCCAGCAAGTGTGCATTTTACCTCCTGCAAGGGAGACAGGAAACAAGCAGACAACAGAATATGACCAAAAAAAAAAAAAAAATCAGGAACGAAGGGTCTTGTCTGCATGGCTGTGATTTTTCTGAAATCCAGGAGGACTTATGAATGACAACCCTCCCCGCCGCCTCCCAGTGGATCAGCACATGCTCCAGACTTTATTAAAATCTGATACTCATTGTGATTTAAAGGTTGATTCATTTTCTAATAAGCACGCTGCAAACGTGCAGAGAAGGGCAGATAAAGTCCCCTGTGAGTGTTTTCCTCCACCCCCCCCTTTTTCAAAATCAGCCCACACCACAAATATACATAAAATGGCTGTCAGTTCAGTTTCATGGTTCTAATTTAAGAGAAAAAAAGGAGCACCATTTCACAAGGTTCTCTTCACCTATCCCCAGTCACCTCCCGCCCTCTCCCCGGCTTCCCTTCAGTTAGCAGTTCACCAGGAAGGTCTCCCATCTCCATGGGAAAGCAAGGGAGTCACAATTGTTGGGCGCTTTTTTTTTTAACCACTGCCCCAAAATGCCATGCTAGCAACCTAAGGAATACTTTCCCGAAGCAAGCAGAAAGGATGCAAAAGAACGCATGAAAAGAAGCTAGAAGCAGCTTCTTAAATCACCAATTGTCTTTGGAAGCTTTTGAGTAAGCAGAGAAAGCAGAGGGCGTTCGCTTTCATGGTGGACTTCGCTACCACGCTATTAAGCACATCAGTGTCCTAATTGCATACACCGAGCCACTTAGCAGCGCTTCCCTGAGAGCGCCCTGCAACGACTTCTCCTCATTGATCATGTCAGGGACACTAGGAAACTGCGTCTTTAAGCCAGGAAACAGTTCTGCAGGACGGATTTACAAAGCCACTCAGCGCAGGAATCTGCCACCTCGGAGCACCTCCAGTTACCTTGAGTTGAAAGAGGACGCTCCTAGCATTTGCCCAGCATCAGCTAAAAGTAAACCGAGGGACGGGCGCCAAAGCCTCCTGTACCTCCGGCTCCACTTCGGTTTCTCACGGTATGCAAAGAAACCCCTTTAACCCTACTGAATTAATAGAATTGGGAGTGAACTAACCGCCTTGCCAGCATTTCTGTCTTTGGAGTTGCTTATTATATTTAATTGGCACCGCTCCCCACCCCCTTCCTTTTCTTTTTCTATTTTTCCCTCTTAGGGACAGGGAGCCTGGATTGATTAAGAGGCAAAATAGAAAGGTGGGCAACAGCAAGCGACATAGGTTAGTGCTTTCACATCCGAATTTCACTCCCCACCCTCACCAAGGAAACCATCCGACACCCCCCCCCCTCCTCTTCTCTCTCCCCTTGAAAGCTGCCTTCGACTTGTGGTCCACATCGCCACTCTCAAAGGACGGACATAAATGGAGCGAATGTGCGCGCGTGCGTGTGTGAGTGCGGGTGAGTTGGTGAGCGGGGCTTGGGGTTGGGGGCGGGGGCGGGATGCGGAGGGGTTCTGGGATTTGCTGTGGCAACGCACGCCGGGCTCTGGGAACCAAAGCCTCCTGCTTCCTGTCATCCTCGCCCATGCTTCACACACCGACCCTCTGCTGTGGAATCGCCACCACTCAAACAGAAGCTGAGCACGGGTTCAAGCCTGGAGACCTGGCTCGCCCTGGATCGCCCAAAAGGCCACCCCGGGGCCCTCGTGGGATGAGCAGAGCTGCTTGCACACGCACATGTGTGCAAGGTGCCTGAGAGTCCCTCACGTGTGGTGTCGAGACGTATGGGAACCACGGTGTGTGTCAACCTCCCTCGTGTCCCCCGACCTCCCCACGCAGCGGCCAGTGGGCACCGGCTTCCCAGCAGCTAAAGCAAGCCCCTAGGAAAGTGAAACGTTTTTACCTTGAAATTTCGGTTCTCTGCTGGATCTAATCCTCACGTCCATTCAGCGGGGCCCCGATGCCCTCCCCGCCTCCCACCCCAAGGCTCCCCCGCCCCACTCACCTCCCACCCCAGTCGAGAACCCGTGGCAAATCGCGTCAGCCGGCATTCAACTCCAGCGTTTACAACTTTAATTCAGTTCGGCTTCGCCAGGGCTGCAGGGCTTCCCTTCACCCCACTCCCTCTCCCCTCCTCCTGGCCATCAAAGGAGACCAAAGATTTGAGAAAATAAAGTTGAATGAGCCGGGGAAGGCTGACATTCTGACTGGGAAACGTGTGCACCTGCGATGGAAATTTCGCGGGCGCTCTTGTACCTTCTCCAACGATCAGAATTTTTCTTTTTTTTTTTTTTCCCCTGGAGGGCGGGGGCGGGGGACCGAGTGTGTTCTTCCCCAACCCCCACCCACCAAAGAATTTAGACCCTGGATCCCCGCCCTGCACATCGCTGCATTGAGCAGCATGGAGCCGCTCCGGCTGCAGCCAGACACCCAGGCCGGGACCCGCGCACGGCTCCCAGGCACAGCTGCTCCAACGGCAGCCCGGACAGAAGCGGCACCCGGAGTTCCAGGACGCGAGGCTCCCCTCCCCCACCCCCGCCCCAAAGCAAAGGAAGGGAAAGGGGAGGAAGCAGGGGAGGGAGGAGAGGGGAAGAAAGCCACCTCGAGCCGCGCGCATCCACACACCATGCTAGCCTCTTTGGCAAAGTAAACGGCAGACTTACCCCGTTTCACATCTCCGGGGCCCCCTCATGATGGCCAGTCTTACAAAAAAGAAAAATGTCCCTCTTCGGGGTGTGCATTGGGTTTCGAAAGCCCAGGCACGGCACGGGAAGGCGGCGAGAGCAGTGCGGTCCTCCAAAGCGGGCTGGAGGAAAAAAAGAGAGAGAGAGAGAGAGAGAGAGAGAGAGAGACGCCCGGACGCCGCCAGCCCCTGGGGCCGCCGCCGCGGTGGCGACCGCGGGTTCCGGGGCTCCCCCAGGCTCTCCCCGGCGCTCTCCGCGGTAGTCGGAGCGGGGAGCGGGCAGCGGGGTGGAGAGGGGGTGGCGGGGAGGGAGAGCGAGCGCGCGGGGGGCGATCGCGAGCGCCGGGATGGCAAGGCAGGGGGAGGGGGCGGCGGAGGACCGGCTGGAGAGGCGCCTCGCGGTAGGGGCTGGGAGCTGGAGCCGGGCGGGGCGGGGAGGGGGAGCTGCCGGGAGGGGAGGCGGGGAGCCGGAGGAGGGGGGACGCGGAGCAGGCTGCCCGGCCCCGCCGCCGGCCCGGTCAACCTGACGGCCTAGCCGGCCGGCCGAGCGCTGCCGCCCGCTCCAACTCAACGCGCGCTCGCGCCCCGATGCCCACCACCGGGGAGGGAGGGGGTCCCCTGCGCCCCTTCGGCTACATCCACCCCTGTCCTCCCTTCCCCCTCCTGGCGGGTACTTACAGTTCCCATCTGCAGAGGGGGCAACTTTCTCCAGCCGGGCCAGCAGTGGCCGCCGCCCCCTCCAGCCAGCCGCCTCCGGCTCCACGCACCCACCGGCCTGGGTTCGCGCCTGCCGGCCGGTGTGCCAGCCAGCCAGCCCGCCCTCCCCTCCCCCCTCCGCTCGCCTCCACGCCGTCTTCACCACATTCCCCCCTGGTCAGTGGCGCACGCCCGGGGCCGAGCCTGAAGCAGAGGGGCGCGAGGGTGTGCGTGCATCGCTCGCCTTCTTCTTGCAGCGCACACTGTACATGGTAGTGAGGGGGCGAGCGAAGGTGGCAGCGGCCCCTCGGCTGCTCCCGGCGGCGGCGGGGGCTCCTGTGCTGTCCTCCGCCCCCCGGCGCCGCGGCGACCACCGCGCTGGGATCCCGCCGCCGCTGTCCCCCCCGGGGTGAGCCGGCCGCCTTCGCCGCCGCGGCCCCTCAGTTAGTATGTGAACAGCTCCAGCAGCCTCTTGGTGATTTCATTGCTCCAGGCGTTTGCAGGATTTTTTTTTTTTTTTTTATTTCTTTGCTATCTGTTTTCCCTCTGTCCCTTGCCTAGATGCGGCGCCGGATCGTCATTATTTGGAACTCTTTATCTCCGACATCCTTTGGGAGTGCCCGGGGAGGGCTGAGGGGGCAGCAATAGCGTCGTTGTACGCCTGTGGCGTGTCCTGGCGGTTCTAAAGAAGTCAAGAGGAAAAGTCGCGTCTTCCCCAGCCTGCCGCCGAGAAGCTGGCAATACGGTAAGCATCGCCGGGATCTCGGAGACAGCTGCTCGGAAAGCGGGGTGCAGGCCACCCCCACCCCCGGGCCGCTGCACTTGTTTATGGTCGCGCCTCCGGAGCGAGCCAAGCTGCAGCAGACATGATGGGCCCGGGGCGCGGCGGGCGCGGGTGGCCGATAGATGGCAGCGGCGGGCGCGGGCGGGCGAGGGCTCCGGCGCCGCTTCCCTCCCCAACGCGCCCTCCGCGCCAGCCCGCCTTGGACATCACATTCGTGGGAGACTGAGGAGTCTCGGACAAGTGTGCATCGTGCGAGCGTGGGACCGTGCAGTCGTCGGATTGGCAAAGGGAGGAGTGGTAGTCACCCCGGCAGTGCCAGGCTTGTGGGTGGCCAGGAAGAGCCGGTGCCAGCCGCGCGCAGTCCGCCTGCGTCCCTGCTGCCGTGGTGTTGTCTGAGCCCTGGCTGTCTCGGGTACAGATACTGTTAAGGAGCCTGGAAGAGGGAGTGGCTATTCCCGGCTGCAAGCAAAGGCGCTCTTTTCATTTTTATAATTTTTTTTTTTTTGGATTACGTTTTTTTAGGTTGAGTGCGGGCAATATAAGGGAGTGTGAACTACTGTGAGAAAGAATGTGTGTGAACCCATTGGTGTGCCTTCAGAAGCTGGTGTGCCCCCAGGAGATGCAGTCTCAGTAGAAAGCGACTTTGTTGAAGTACCTGCTCAACTCCACTGGTGTCACCACTACAGTGAGTATGCCCGCGTCTCTCCCTGGAAGCGCTGCCTTCCTCCCCGACCGTGTCCACCCCAGGAATAGAAGAAAAGTTGATCACAAGTGCCAGGAGCTGACTGAATTCACTTGTGCCTGCTCTTTTGGCAAGAACAGTTTTACCGTGAAAATATATCTGATTGGTTTATTTTGGAATGGGATATCTTAAAAGTAATTGATATGAGAGGGTATTGGAGTTATAACGTCCTTATAGGATCATGGTGAGTGGAGATTTTGAGAGCGTTCTTTTTAGCCCCAGGAGAGCATCTTCCCACACCCTCTGTATACCCCAGCGGATCAGGAGAGTTAAGCCAGACATGGTGACCATTTCAGGTTCTTGAGGTTTTGCAACACTTTTTTTAAAAAATTTGCTTTGAATCTCTTGTGTAAATATTTTTTAATGAAACTATAGATATTTTATTCAAAAACTTTTTTTTTTTTTGCTTAAGTATGAATCTAGCTCAGTGGAGGGAAATTTAAGTGATGAAATCAAGATCTTATAATGGAACTTATTGATAAACTTAGAAATATTTGACCTGTGAGTGACAGCCCCTGGCTCCAGGGACATTTTATAGATAGAGATAATTTAAACTTTGTCCCTGAAGGATTGGTACCGTGTTTTAAAAATTTGATCACTATCTTCTGATATGATAGGAACATTTTAAGAAATGTCTTTATGTTTTCCAAAGTAAAATAAGAAAATACAATTTTAGAAGTACATGCTAGCCACTGGTAGGTTTCTCTAGTTTGTGGATGTTGAATCTTATCAGACCAAGGTACTCAATCCTGATAAAGAAGTTTTGAAAGGTCATACAATTTTTTGATTAATTATTGGATTTCTTAGAGTTGTTGAAATATCGTTATTTTATTTCATTATTTTGTTTGCTAAGCCTCCACAATTTATTAACAAGTTCTCATTTCTGATTTTGTGTGATTGTTATTTTAAATACTTAGTGACCTAATTAAAATGATTTTCTTTTCAAATGATAAATGGGTTGAATTAATTTACTTTATTGGTTTCTTTCAAGTACACTAATGTAACAAAGTACCTCTTCTGTTTCCATTAAATCCATGATAAAAACTTCCTTAGAATTCGGCGATGACTTCTCTGTCACCACTGCTTTTTACCGCTAGGTGGCTCTATAAACTGATCTGGAGGAAAATACATGTTAGCGCCTGTGCCATGAAAAGACCCACGTAGAAGACAGTGGGGCAATCATCGCAGAAATAGATCGTTTATTATACTGAGTAATTCTTTTTGCACTGAAATATTAGCTGCTTCTTTGAAAAGACAGGATGTATTTTGTAATGGTGATCAGGTCTGAGCCAAGACTTTTATTCTGAAGTTGCTCTACACTAAGCAACATGTAGTGATGTGCTGTGTATAAATGCTTTCACATTTCGTTTCACTGCAGAACACACAAAGTGATGACATAGACACAATTTGGCACTGGAAAGTGAAATTGTTGATCACATTGATTTCGATTGAATTAAGCTATATAGTAAATCAAGCTATCTGAAAGAGTTGAACCTGAAAGGCTGAAAATGTGCATCACTTTCTGCTTTATTGTTTTTGTTCTCATTTTTGCAATGACCAATCTCAGCAACTGTGGTTTGGGACTCTGACCAAGGTGAAACATTTAGAATTTTAGCAATTAAACATATAATGTAGTGCTTTAGGTTAATTTTTTCACTTACAAATTTAACTAGTTATTCACAATCTTTAAGGATGTTTTTAGAATCATAACATAACAAAAATGGCTTAAAACAGATAATTTTCTTTCTTGCTTCAAGCAGTTCTTTTGTAGATACATCCTGATATTACTGGATGGGCTTATATACTATCTATCCCCATTGGAGAACCAATTGAGGGTTTCTACAAAAAATTAAAATCTATATACATTTGATCGATTTTTCAGAAAGTAGCTTAAAGGTGTACCATATATATGATGTATGATGGTACGCATTGTGTGGGATGTTTATATTTGAAAATGATTAACGACAGACAAAATGTCTATTTTAAAAAAAGAGATACACATCTCCTTCACTTTGGAATACCCTTCTACCGAATGCACAGGAATGCTACACACAGTTATAACTGGTGTACTTAGCATCACGTGCATACCCTAGCACAGGAGGAGGGACTAAAAACGATGGAAGGGAGATAGAGGTTTTCGAAAAATATGCACATGTAAATTTAGTAATACAGGTTACATATTGGAATAAATTGGAATTTGGAGCAGAATAGAGATTAAGACCTCATTTTACATATTATTTTTGGTATCAATTCTTTGCATTTTGCATGCACACTTTCAATAACAAATTGAAAAATACATACTTGAAAGATAAAGACAGTGTTAGGAAATCTGATTTGAGAGCTGAAGAATAGAAAATGCCTTTGTTCAATCAACTTTTATCCCATTGCAGAATGGTTTCACGTTTTAGAGGACATTTGGTTTCAAGGGAGACACTGAGTGTGTTTATATATGAGAGTAATTTAACTGGCTGAAGAGTTCAATACCATTTGACATTCCATTCTGATGCTCATCATGAACTAAAACAATAATAATTAATAGAAGCCAGCTTCTTTGTCTTCACTGCGCAGAACCATGAGACACTAGAAACATTAGGTTGTTTACTACTCCAGTGAGTAGAGGCAGAAAGTACCATGGTTCTGTGTAGGAGTAAGTGAATATGCTTGAAATTGTAAGTCATTTTTTTTGTTTGTTTGTATGTATTTGTTACCACTATCTACAAGAAGATGACTGAATGTGTAATTGTGATGTATTTTGTACACATGAAGTATCTTCGGATTCTGTGAGAACAAAAGTTGTTGCCGTCTGACTTATACTCATTGAAATATGCACATTCCACTGGAACAAAAAAAAAGGCCATTTCATTTTATAGATGAATTAGCTTTTTCATTTGTTTTTCTATTAGAGCTATGAGTTGTCTCTTGGACTCATTGGTATTTTATTGACACATACCTCTTCTTGTTTCTAGAAACTGAGCCCAGAACTCAAAGAAACGCCATCATCCGTCTTGTCCCCTCTGTCCTTTTTTTTTTCCCTAGAAAAAGATTTAATCATCCTGAAACAGTTTATCCCCCCAAATTTCAAGGCAACCATTGCTTATATGAAAATATACAAATTGTATTATATTCTAGTTTGGCAACTGCAATACTTCATTCAACAAGAGATCTTCATAATATCTTACCATCTTAAATAAGTTCAACTTTTCCCCAATTCCAAAATTGTAATTTTAACTGCTGCTCCACCTTATGGATTTTTTTATTCTTCCCAGTTTAGAAAAGTCACCATAGTTCATTGCACTATCAGTAAAATTCTCCCTATTCACTCTCACCAGTATTAAAGACTTTCTCATCTAAACATCCTCTTACATTATTTAGCACTTAATCTATCACAGTGTCCGATTTCATGCCTAATGCAGTAGTTTTCTTTGGAACTAAACCATCATTGCCATTAAGAGTTTCACTGTGTTTTTCATCCCATCATTGACAAAACAATGCAGTCCTTGAAAAAACTCTTTATAAACAACAAAAATATTTGCCCATCTACAGCTGCCTGACTTCCATATTTGCTTAGTACCTATCAAATGCTATGTCTAATACATTTTATTTGAGATAAAAATAATAAATGGATTCATATCATGATAGATAATTATGGAAAATTTTGAAATTCTGATGAGTCACCTACATTTTTAGTCATAATAAATGATATATATATATATATATATACTACTGCATCAATTATAGCCCTTAAAAGCATTTGTTATAGCATATATGTGCCAATCTTTACAAGAATCTAACCAGCAAGTTTCTTCAGTGATGGAAATTACATGCCCCTGTTTTGTCCAATGTAAACATTAGCCAAATTTGGCTACTGAGCAATCAAAATGTGGATGGAGTAAGAGGATAACTAAATCTCCAGTGACATTTCAGTTTCATTGACTTGAATTTGAGTAACCACATGTGGCTAATGACTGCCATATTGGATAGCACATGTCTAGGATACAAAGTCTTAAAAGACTGACATGGTGCTGCTTGTGAAATTTCTGGGATACCTTGAAAATTTAATCAGTATGAACAGCTGCACTCATAAGTAATGATAGTGATTATGGCATTCTCAATAAATAGGGACAATTATGACTCATATTTGGCAAGAGGCCTGGTTTGCTTTCTGCTGAGGGTCTCTATTCAGTTCTTTGAATTTGTGTTCAGTTGAGGACCTCCACCGTCTTTTTTATGACTGCATGGCCTTTAGCAGCATTTCAGAATTCTTCACTATAACTTCATTATTCCTTTACAAAGAAGGCAAGGTAGATTACTTTAAATCAATAGAATTTTACGAGGAGATAAGTAGCTTTTTTAGCCATGCTGAAGTGCTCTCTAAAGTTCTTTTCCCCAGATCACACATTGGGGTGTTAGTAGAACTGGAAAAGACTTAACAGCATTTTGCCTCAGGAATTATCTAGAATAGGTTTGTGCTCCTTAATATCTGTCATTCAGTAAAAATATTCACTTGGACAACAGCATTCCATCTATTTACACAGAAGCTATGTGTTCAAGGTAAATGCTATTTTGAATAATTAGTGAAAGTAATGTTTAATCAGTCTATGATCGCTATTTAATATAAGGAATGCAAATAATGGTCTTTAGTTCACATGAGGATCTGGGTACATTTTAATTTAAATTATATAGGTCACAATGAGTTATTGTAATTTCTTAAGATTAAATTTTGTTTGTAACTATCTAAAGTAGTGCTAATATCATTTAAACCTCTCTCTGTTAATACTTTCTCCAGGGGCAGCAATCTGTATAGCTTCAAAAGGATCATTAATTAGTTAAGGGGTTAAGTTCACAATCAATAGAAAGCCACATGGCCTAGAGCAATAGGATGATTCTCAAAGATCTTGAAACCATTGTTTTTTACAATTATTGTGTTTTATTTGCTGTGGAAGGGAGATGAGAGACATGGAAGGAGGGAGAGAGAATGTGGAGGCAGAGACAGACTCAGAGAGATCTAGCATTCGCTGATTCGTTCCCCAAATGCTTACAGTAGCTTGGACTGGGCCAATCCCATGTCCAACTCTCAGAAATCAATCAAAGTCTGTCATGTGGATAGTAAAGCCTCAACTGCTTTGCTCATCATTTGCTATCTTCCGTTGTGCACAGGAAGTTGAGATTGGAAATGGAGCTAGGGCTTGAACCACTGTACTCTGATGTGCCGTGGGAGCACCACAGGAATCATCCTAACTGATATGCCAAATGCATACTCTTGGAATATATTTCAGTTCTGGCTTTGTCTCAGTTGTGAATTTTCATTTACAAAATACGTTTGGTCAGTAGATAATAACATCATTGTGCTTTCTCTCCACTGGACAAAATGACTGCCATACTTATTAATGAAATGTAACTTCAGACATTGCAAAGTGAATTAAACTGTCCTCTACAGTGCAAGATCACATACGGGCATAGGTTCAAGTGCCAGGTGCCCACTCCTAATTTGACCCTGGAAAAGCAGCGGAAGATGGCCCAAGTGTTTTGGCCCTTACCACTCATGAGGGAGATGGGGCTGAATCTCCTGGCTACTAGCTTTAGTCTGGGACAGCTCTGGTCCTAGTAATCAGCTCGAGAGAAAATTAGCGTATGGAAAATCTCTCTGTAACTATGACATTAAATATAAATATTTTAAAAATGTATCTCAGTAGAAAAAAATACAATTATTAATCTTGAGCTACAGACATCAAGTTACTAATTTTATCCTAAAACAAAGTTTTCATTCTTTAAAAAAATGTTAATAATTGGTTCCAGCATTGGTATGGTGATTAAGCTGTTCATCTCCCATTCACAGTAAGAGAAGTGGTTATTCACCTCTGGCCTCTGATTCAGCTTTCTCCCAGTGCACATCTTGGGAGGCAGCAGGTGATGGGGCAACCGATTGATTCCAGACCACCCTTGTGGGGTAACCATATTGAGTTGCTGAGTCTTGGCTTCAGTCTAACTCAGCCCCATGAGCTGCAAGCATTTGTGGAATGTGTAGAAGTGTCACCTTGATAGGAGTTTAGCACTCTCTCTCTCTCTCTCTCACACACACACACACACTCTCTCTCTCTCTCTCATTCATTCATTCTTTGCTTCTCTATCTCTTAAGCAAATAAAGGGAAACTGGCTCTATATTTAAGGGCATACTTAATGGAAATGTAGCAGAACTTGATATGTTCATAGGTGGAGACAGAGAGAAACATGTCTCTATGTTTACAGTACAAGGATGGACTCCCATAGAGAAGGGTGATCATGTCCTGACAGCTGGATGTTGGACTGTTGTTGGGAGATACCTCAGTGACAGCAAGATGGACTAGTGAAAGCTCACGACAGACACCGTTGTAAAACTGGAGGGGAAATCATTAGGGAGGGGAGTGGAAACATCAGTGCTTATCAAATTGTGTCATAAAACAAAATAACAATAAATGATAATTAGATATATATTTAACAGAATTTACCTCTTGTGTAAAACAGATTTTCAGAAACTGAGTTTTGCTTTAGAATTACCTGAAATATCTTACATACCTGACATAACAATATTTTGTCAATCAAATTAAGCTTTTAGTGTGATGTTAGGCTCATAGTTACTTTCACAAAGAAGGTGGCAATACATGTTGCAATTTTAATTGATGATCATATTTTCCAATGAACACATAATCAATTAACAGTATGAGTGCATGGTTTACTCTACAATAAATCTTATGTCCTCAGTTGCTTAACATATGAATAGTGACTTCTATATAGATACGACTTTGGGGGATGGCAACACTGTCACTTAACTTATTTGCATGCTTGTATTAACTTTTTGTTATAGCGTTGATGTGGTACCACATAGAAAAGATCTAATATATATTGAGGAAAACAGACCTAAGGTGACCTCTGCTGAAGAGCAGGAATATATTTGAGTGCCTTTGTTGATATATTTGTTTTTTAGCCAAATTCATGAAAGGGTTGATGGCAATCTATGCATTACTCCTAACTCAAAATCAAACATGAACAACGTGTACATTTGCTCATTTATACATATATGTTATCATTTAGTAGGCTGTATTGATTTTATATAGATTGTCCCTTTAATTTAGATATTCTAAATGTTTCACAAGATGGTATTACTTAGGATACTTACAACCACTGTTTCCAGCAATTGGTTGGCATTCCACAGTGAATAGAGAGTAAAAGAGTACATGAAGGCTTTGCTTGCATTTATGGGGACTCTCAATCTCTATACCTCTGACTTAACTACGTTAATTCAAATAAACATGTTGGACCAATGCCTCAGGTTAATGAAAAAATGAACAGCATATTTAATTCTAAGAAATTTGCCTCGATGAGGATACTTTCTAACAAAAACAGTGTTTGTGTAATATCAAATGTATCTTGAGAATTAACCCAATGGACATAATCTGTTTTTGAATACACATATATTCTAAATTATTAATACAAGTTACTGTTTTCTATTAATTATGATGAAGTGTACTGAACAAATCATGAAATATACTTATAAGTAACTGTCTCCACACTGATCTATTTTAGGAACATCAAGAATATTATTAACTGGCAAAAATTATCGTCACAGTATTCAGTTAAATACATTACGTTAACAAAGCAACATTTATGTGTAAACACACAGAATGCTTTTTTGCTTAATTAAAACATAGTGTCAAATGATGTTTTTTTCTTAGAGGTTTTGACTAATTATTAAAAATTACCACATATTAATTAATTGAGAACAAAGCAATCAACACATTTCTCCTAAGACACTGATGGTACAATATGAAGATGGTTTCTCTGCGGAAAGACCACACCAACTCAGAAGGGCTCTCTGTGACATGAGGACAATATAAAAATGTTCTAAAAGTGGAAATTTCTTGTCATATTTTCCATTTTCCTCAGGTTAATACATAAGATGAAACAATCTTAGGACTGATCACACTTTAAAATAAGTTGAAAAAATCACTAATTTATGAAAATATTAATAGCAAGTGAATAATATCTAGTATACACAGTTGAATTGTATTAACTTTAAAATATTGGGCAATCTCATTTTGCTTTGGCTACAACTTGTTTACCTCCATGAAATTCACAGGAAATGTAGAAGTACTGTGTGTGTGCGAGGATTGATGATTCGATATAATGCTGTATCTCCAAATGTTGAATATTTGTCATTTTATATTCATCATTGGCTATCACTGCATCTCTCCAAGCTGAAATAAAAATGTGCATGCAAAGAATACAAGTG
Organism: Ochotona curzoniae; assembly: GCF_017591425.1. NCBI lineage: Eukaryota > Metazoa > Chordata > Mammalia > Lagomorpha > Ochotonidae > Ochotona > Ochotona curzoniae. The sequence goes on from NW_024466502.1 coordinate 17,301,487, forward strand.
TCAGTCCACCTTAGCAATGTGTGGTGTTTCAGATCACCTACTCTTAATACTCATTCAGCGAGCCTGCAGGGACACTTGAAAATGCATCTTGGCCTCCTTCCAGAAACTGAGTCAAAGAGCAATGCCTACATTCACAAAGAAGCATTCACAGCCGTCAGAAGTTAAATGTCCATGAAACCCATAGCAGAGTTACAATCCTTCCAGTATCCTGACCATATCTGTGGAAAGCAGAATTTGATAATCTGTGGAAAGCAGAATGATGACTCTTTGCCTGATGGACAGTTAATAATTGTGCATTCACAGCACATGAGGCATCATTGTCTTATAATATTACTTTGCCTACAGTGTCTTTGCAGCTAATTTTCACTGCCACAGAAAGTACTCTTGTTGCAGTAATGTGTCAATGAACTTGTTGTAGGCAAACACCTGCAGACACCTGCTGCTAGCAGGCATCTAAGATGTAGAATCAGAGAAATTGAAGACTAAACCAAATTCTGCAAAGTAGTAATGAGTCTGGGTGTGGGGCAGCGTGCATGACTAAGAATTGCACCATTTAAAAAATGAATACTACGAGCTTTCTTCCAAATTTAAAATACAAAAACAGGTCATATTTGAAAGTAAGGTGTTCAAATTGGGATATTCACTCTCAGTTTATTCTTAAGTATTTTTAATATGCTAAATGGCTGCTAGCCCATGTTAAACATATATTTATAAATGGGCATATATATTGTGTTATATATAATTATAAAAGGGTTATAAAACATCTAAACTTTGAATTTTTTTTTTTTTTACTTTTTGGTAGAAAAGCTGAATATACTTTTTTAAATGTTAAGGAAATTCTAAATATAATTTAAAATTTCTATTTTTGTAATAGTTTATAGTAGGGAAGGCCAAACACAAGGTAAGTAGATTATCTTGTGCTATGGCTGCAATGGGAAACTCATATAAAAAATGTATTGCCTCTTAATTATTGGAACAAATACTGTATGAATTTAGTTATTAAAATTTGTTGAAGTATTCAATATTGCTTTATAGCAACATTATAAATCATATCTAAAAACAATTAGAAGCTTTTTGAAATGGCATTTAAGTTTATTTTGGAGCTGCTGGAATGAGAAATGAAGAAGAAAGGAAAGCTAATTTCATTAAATTTTAAAAGTGTCAGGGTTCTCAGCTACCATATAGTATTTGCTTAAGCCAATTTAAAACATTGTTTATGCTAATTTAAAGCAATCAGACACTGGGTATTTTTAAGTTAACTACATTGCTATTTGTTGAAGAATTGATGATGTCTGCCAATTTTATAGACCTCAATCATTGATTCTAGACTGGATAAGAGTGAGGAATTGCTAAATTAACTTCCTAAGTTATTATGAAATATATCTTAATCAAAATAAAATATTAACCAATCAAAGATCCTTTGCTGTTTTTGGCAGCATTTGTTAAGCACCTAGAGATGGTAAATGGATTATCACAATACACCCAGATTGAACTATTGAAGAATTACTTTATACAAAATTAACAATATATACACTGTCGAATTGTAAGTTTTACCACATATATTCATTAAGAAAAATATATCAAGCTGTAAGGTTAGTGACAGTTTTGTAAATAACTAAGCAAGGTGCCATAGGTTTTTGATGACATTCACCTTGATTTTTCAGTGTTAGGTCAGATTATCTATTCCTGTTGGTGGACTCACATGTATACATGTGAAATCAGTTAATGCACTATAACAGAAAAACAATTAAAATGCACATTGTTTGTTCCAAATGATAGGAAAGATTCTTAGACAAAAGCAAATGAAAGTCTGAAGTACACTCTATTTTGTTCTTTTTATATACTTTATCAGGGAAAACCACTTTAAGAAATATTTTCAATCTTTGAACAATATGTAAACAAATTTGATGTTTTGAATACAAGCATATAAGCATGTGAATGTTTTATTCTCTTGCTTTAGTATCTGTAAGATACTAATGACTTTCTGCTTTTAAGAATTGATGAAATATCAGTTAATTTATTTAAATAGCTTTCTGTGGTTCATAATACATAATATACAATACACATAATAATAAAAACTGCTTTGTCTGCGGTTTAGTTGTGGTAATTCAAACAAAATTCTTAGCATATTTCCTGGCACATTATAGACACTAAATATTTGTTAGCCAAGAATACTGTTTTGTTGTTACATTATTATTGTTGCAGGCAATAACATAGTTTGAGTCTATGTTGTAAATGAAGAAAACAGTTGGAGAAAGCTACATATGCTCTCAGCAGTGTTCTTTATACAGAATAGACATTGTTCAAGAAGAGTTGCATTCATTATCAGCTCAGCCTGATTAGTTATGGATTTATAGCGCCAAGAGTCCACCATAAGATTAAGTGGTTGCTGGCTTGCAGACTTCATGAGCTCTTTTTGGCTACTGAGCTAAGAAAATGGGAGTGTTTGGCAGGCAGCACTTCCTGGTGATGAATTTTATCAAAGTCATGCATGTGTATTGTTCCAAAAGACACGTAGAGGACAGAGCAGAGGAGAAAGTATGCTTTTATGTCTTAGGTTCACAATGTCATGAATAAAAAGAAATCATAGGGATATATTATGAATATTTGTCAAAAATGAGTGTGAAACGTGCTAATACACCAAACAGAAATAAATTATAAAAAATTCCTTTATATGCCTTTATGACAAAGATGAAATTTGCTCATTTTTAAGTAAATCTTCAGTACTGAAAGGAAAACTTATACATGACAGTGAAGGTGAGTGTGTATGAAAGGAGAGAAAAATCAACATATATGTAGAATGTTAAGCACTATGTAGTTATTTATCCTGTGTAGATTATTACATACCCCCATGGATTAATTGAAAACATTGTTCATTTGTGTTTTTTCTATTTTTTGTCAGTGTATGTGCAGATACTTATTAGAAATGGTGCACCTTGATATGATATTGTAAATTTAAACACATTTATACATATATAGAGTTTGCACATTTTGAATATTGTCTGTTGTTTCTGAGTTTGTACCTTTAACTCACAAACGCGGTCTCACTGAATTATGTTATTTATTCATTGTTTTTTAAATCAGGAAAACGTATCTACTAAGGAAGTAGTTTTATTGAAGTGCAATTTTGAAGCCAGGATAATCAATTTGAAAACCAAAAAAAGGAGACTTGCGTTTTGAAGAAAACATCTTTAATTAGGTATTAGTTTTATTCCAGAAAGATTGATTTCAGCTAATTTGATTACAGATACTATCCTTTACATGACAAGTTGTAAGATAACCGCTCCTGTAGCTGTGGAGACAAATGGCTTGTCTGTACACACACCCTCATACACACAACACTGAGTGTGAAAAATGTACATTTAAGTATAATTCTTGAAGAATACGCAACTTTGAAACACCAGAGCATAACAAAATGTACTTACTGTATTTATAATTCCTAAAACAGCAAGCTACTATTTTTTTCTGTCAAGTTTAAAGTACAGTTAGTGCACATATGAAAAAAAAATTATGTGCTCTCCCAGATCAAATAATTTTCTCACAAATCAATAATTTTCTTCATGGTAGAGTCTACACTGTGCCAATATTTGTCACTCTCAACTGCAAAACTGTTTGTATCTGTCATCTCAAACGGCAATTGTAAGTGTGTCCACGCATTAGTTCACAAGGCATTTCTCGTTAGAATATTCAGTAATTTGAATTTCTCTCAAGTTTGAGAGTTTAGATGTTAAAATTATAATTATTGTCTTGATTGTCCATATCAATATTGTGTGCTGGAACTGTATCTAACCATAGCCAACTTTCCTCCATGCCTTGATTTTCTAAAACCAAATAGGAAATGCGTTTGTTTTTGTATTTGCTTTTTAAAATTCTATTTCTTATTCCACCAAACACGTTGTTTTAAAATGTAAAGTAAAGCTGTCCTCAGAGCTTATGGCCAGTGAGGACGACGGACGTAGTAGTCACAATAGCTTTGCTGTTGGAGGGTTTCTCCAGAAGACTTCCTGCAGAAATGCCGCATGTATCCTGAAGGTTGAGTTGGCATCCAGTGGAAGAGCAGGTAACCCCTTTGTGTTTACTTAAAGGACTGCTGGGTTCCAGCTTTGTTAACATGCAACAGTAGCTGTTTTTAAAAAGTTAGGTCCTCTAGCATTCTTGAATTTCATGAAGTTTTAAGATACTATGTTGAAAGCTTCCACAAGTAGAAACATATAACTATGGTGGGTTTAGAATTTTTTGATTATGTTATACAAAATAAGAGTCCTGTCTGCCAATGCGTGAAGATGACATTAAGAATTACACTTAATGATAAAGCATGAGCTCTAGAAAATGCATTATTATTATAAATAACACTACCGTTATTCACATGACTATACTTGTATTAGCAAATGTTAATGCACACTGACTGAAATAGTGGATTTTAAGTTAAATATGTAATTTTTTGGTATCTCATTGATCAAGTTTAATAAATGATCAAAATATATATTACTCTAGGAACAATAAATATGTAATTTTCTAACCAGAAATTTCTAAACTTTTGAATGGAAAACTGCCAACTTAAACTATGTCCGATGACTGGATGAAGAAAATGTGGTATATACACGCTACAGAATAATACTTAGCCACAGTGAAATATCGTCTTTCACAACTTAAGAGACACAATTGGAAACCAATAAGTGTAGTGAAATAAGCCGTTCCTCTAAGAGACAAATATCAAATGTTTTTCCTGATCTGTAATAACTAAAACACAGAGTACAAGAATGTAATCTGTATGAACAAGATTCCTCCCCAGACCTGATTGTTGTTTAGCGCTTAGGTCTATAATCCCGGTGAATAGTAGGACTTTCATTATCTTCTTTTTCTTCTTGCTGTGTGTTGCTATCTTTAAGCAAGGGAGTGTTAAGCCTGTGTTTGCAAAGTGAAATGAAAGCATGTCATTGTAAAAATTAGAAGTTAAAAAAGAAAGAAGGAAGGAGTAAGATGGATGAAGAATGTGGGAATGCACGTAGGGGATAAAATATCACTGTTCTAAATCTGTGCTCTCTTTTACACTCACACACACACACACCGAGAGAAAGTCAAAAGAATCATATTTTTAACATCGAAGGTTAATTTCCCAGGTAATATGAAAGAAAATTAAATCATAAAACTCCCCAAAGGCTGGCAATTTACAAGAATAAAATGATGAGATCAATTTTAATTTCAGGTAGAGGTGAATACGGTTAAATAAAGACTGTTTTGAGATGCATAGATTTCCAAAAGCATTCAAAAGGTCTGAATGCATAAAATTCAAAAGATTAGTATTTGTTGAGTGATTGGTAAACTCTTTTGACTTCAGAAATTATTTAAAAGTGGATACTTTTTTTTAGCTTACAAGCCAAAGACTTATCTGCTGGCTGCATCCACTGAACTGCTTCAACTTGTTTGAACAAAAAATGCAAATTATAAACAGATTGCTCAATTCAAAGGCAGTAATATTTCAGAAAGAAACTGAAATACTATTTTTATTATGAATAAACATTTTAAAATGTATTGCTTTTTTATTTTATAGGAAGAAGGTAGAGTGGAGAGCGGTATGACTCGTATGTGCTCATTAACTGTGTGAATACCCACATGGCTGGGTCTGCGCTGAGGCCAAAGGTGGGAACCTAGAATGCAGTCCAGATGTTTTCCTGGGTAGTAGGAGCCCCATCAATTGAGCCTTCATGGTTACCTCTCAGTCTGCCTTAGCAGGTAGCCAGTGGCAGGTAGTGGCAGGTAGCCAGTGGCAGGTAGTGGCAGGAGCCAGTGGCCAGTGATTCTCAAATCAAGGTGCTGGTACTTTGTGACAGTTGCAGGCATCGTATCTATTTGCTAAGCCAGATGTCTGCTCCCATGTGAGAGAACAGTAAGCAAAAAGAATTAATATATAATGACTAACATATGGTTGAATGAAGAAGAACTTTTATAGCGGTCTTCACTTAATTTTAATTGCACAGGGAGAGAGAGATGGGTAGAAGAAACGAGGAGGAGAGAAGAAGGAGAAAGAGAAAGAGGAGTAGCAAGAGGAAGAAGGAGAAGGGGATGTAGAAAGAGGAGAAGAGGAGGAAAAAGAAATAATAAGAGAAATTAAGTTGATGTTCCTTTTCCTGGCTTAGAATTCCAGCTAGATCTCTTGTATGAATGCGGAGAGCCAAATATTTTGCTGCTTCCTAGGGTGCATGTTAGCAGGCAGCTAAGTGAGAAGTGATGCTAAATCTTTAATCCAGGATTGCGATGATATGGGGTACGGAATTCCAAAACGTACTAACTGCTAGTCCCAATACGTTTCCCTACAATACTCTTAATGTGAGTTGGATGAGATTCTCATTAATGGGTTATAGTTTGATAGAAATTTTAGATGCTATTCAGAAAGTTACAAGTTTTAGAAATACATATTTTTTTAAAGGTAGACAATCCTGTAATCTAAATTCCCCTTCATTGATCTGTCAATATCCTCACCTCTCAATGTGTACAAGGATCCGTGGAGACACACTTAGATAATATCACAAAAGGGGATCACTTGTAATGGCATTGATTTCCTTATAGTAAGAAAAAGAGATCTGGACCTCTCTTTACCATAAGAAGACTAGAGAAATAAGGTCCACCTCAGAATTGAGTTTATCTCCACTTTAATCAAGGATGCTTCAGCATGTGGTGTTTTGCTGCAGCAGCATCTGAAATAAATTTTTCTGATATAGTTTGGTAAATGACATTGGGTACACAAGATTTTGTCACATATTGTTCAATGATGCTATTCTATCTTTTCTTAGAGAAGGATAATATTTTATCATGAGTATCCAAAATTTCTATCCATAAATAATTTCATAAATATTCATAAATACTTCATAAATATTATCAGAAAATATTATTTCTAGATGTTCACTGAAAATTGAGCAAATAAAGAATACATAAACTATAAGACAGTAAAGCTTGTGTGTCTTTTGTGTCTCCAGAGTTAATAATTATATGTGAATAAGCATAATAAACAGCTTTAATAAAGAATTGATTCAGGTTTTGGAATGGAAAATTAACACATAATTTTACAAGAAATAAGTATTCAGTATTTTTTTTTTACAAGCCTTTGCTTGTAAAACATAAAATTGGGAATACAGAGCAGTTGAAAGACTTGTTCAGTAGCGATGCCAGGAATCAAACTGTTTCCTTGCTTCCCTTGTTCCAACTCACTCCATTGTTCAAAACTAATTATTACTTAATCATATTTTTGTTTTCTTTTGCTACTTATCTAGATGGCACCAACTTATCACTCTCAAATTGTTGGCTGAGAAACAAGATACAGCAATCATTTAGAGAATTAATTTTTTGGCAGGTTAAGTTGTCTGTGAATTCTGGAAATTTTTCCACAACAGCCATCAAAATGAATCTTAATGGTTATAGTCTTATAGGCATGCGTTTTCAGAGGTTCCTTGTATGTGTGTTTGATCATGTTTCCCTTTTATAAAATACCTTTTGACCCTAAGAATCAGGTATTAGAATGCGTTCGTAACTGGACTTGCACTTCATTGAACAGGATGCATTGAGAAACTCCAAGCAACATAAAATGCAAGATATTCATTTTTTAGCTTCATATATATAACTCAACTTATATTCACGATCTCACTACCTCGAACATTTATGTGAAAATATATAAATTAAAAAAACATGCCTTCCTAATTTTCTTCATGTTTTTATTTAAAATCGTTAGTTCCTAGTGTATGTTGACAATATGAAATCTTACAATTAATTTAAAATAAATTATAAGCTTTTTCACCATTATCATTCCTTAAGAAAAGCAAATATAAACCGGGGAGTCATTGTGAAAATAGCCAGATTTTTCTTTTGAAATTAATATACATAAATCAATAAGATGCATCCCAACATGGATTTTACTAAGTCTTACTATGATTCTAAGAGGCAATGTTAATATGAAAATTATGGAATTATTTTTTACTTCTTTTTATTATTACCTTTTTATGGTACAATTCCATAGGCGCTGGGATTTCTCTTATCCTCACCCCAACTCCCTCCCCGATCACTGAGTTCCCCTATATCATTACTATAATAAAGTTCTTCTTACACAGCCATATGTCCATCATTGCGGGCATGGACAATGGCAGAGTGTTCAGTATCCTATTGTCAAGACATAGTAAACAGTTTCATTGGGCGTCAATCTTTGTCTGGTAGTATAGATGCATACTGCATTGTATCATTGCATCTGGATATGATAATCTCCATTACACAGTTACTATACATTCCCTTAAATGAAAAGCCACAATACAAAATCAACAACAGGAAGAAAAAAAAATAACAACACCATGAACTTAAACAACATGCTACTGAATGACTAATGTGTTGCTGAAGAAATGAAAAAGGAAATCAAGAATCTTCTTAAAGAAAATGATGCAAACCTATTATCTATGAGTTGGTGAATAATTTCATCAGAAGAAAGTGTTTTGAAGAGGTGAAACTAACAGCAAAAAATTCTAAATCAATGAGATATAGTTTCCTCTCATCTGTGATCATGAAATGCATCTCCAGTAGGTCACAAATAGATGGGTTATGTATTTTAATCCAGTCTATTAATCCATGATGTTTGATTGATAAGTTTAAGTCATTTATATGCAGGGTTAACATGAGTGAGTGGTAATTTCGCCTTGTCATTTTACCAATGGATTGTTTATGGATTTAGTCTTCTGTTATTATTTCACTGAGATGTGCTTTATTTGTCTCTGGTTTGGTGAGTGCTATTTGTTTTCTCTGTGAAGAGAACATCTTTGAGTATCATTTGTATGGCAGGTTTGAAACAGGCATATTCTTTGAGCTTCTTTTAATTTGGATAATTTTATTTCATTTTCAAAGACAAAGGAAAGTTTTGCTGAGTATGTTATTTTGGGCTGACAATTTTTTTTTCTTTTAAAATCTGGGATATGTAGCTTCATTCTCTTCTGGCCTGCAGAGTTTCCTGTGAGAGGTCTCCTGCGAATTTAATTGGCATTCCTTTATATGTCATTTGATCTTCTTCATGTACACATTTAACAATCTTTTCCTTATGTTGAATTGAAGAGAGCTTGATTGTTATGTGTCGTGGTGAACATCACTTTTGGTCAAGCCTGTTGGGAGTTCTGTGCCTCTCCTTTATTCTGTTTCCTAATTCTTCTTCTAGATTATGGAAAATTTCCCTTATTATTTCATGAAACACATTTGTAAATCCAGCTTCTCTTTCTGCACCTTCTGGGATTCCTGTAACTCTTATGTTTGGCCTTTTAATAGTGTCTTTCAATTCTTAAATACATTGTTTAGCTTGACCCAGCTCTGCTTCCAGTTTTTGTTTGTTTCCCCCTGGTGACAGGAAATATCTTCTAATTTTGAGATTTTTTTCTTCTGATCTTTCACTTTATTTTGGAGACTCTCCATTGTACTTTTAATGTGCTGCAGTGTTTTCTTCATTTCTGATATATTTGCTTTCATTTGATTCATTTCCAGTGTGATATATTCCTTAAATTCCTCGATTGCCTGCTTGACATGCTTCTCGTTGGTGACAAGAAGATTTATAACAAGTGTTTTAAATTCTGTATCCCCTGTTTTCTGGATGTCTTCCTCAGTGAACTCTGAGGTTGGCAAAGCGTTTTGCTACTTTGCAGGGGAGTCTTCAGTAATATTTATTATCCCTCTGTCTCTCCCTTTGCTCTTGGTCATTGTTCTGGTTAACAGAGTCTTTTCCTTGGGGTAGGTTTCTAAGCTCTGTCTTTCATGGGTCTACAGTTTGATCTTACTTATTGAAATTGGTACATAACTCTTTATTTACAGTCAGTTGTGCCATTCCCTCCAGCACGTTCCAGGTTCCTAAGCACCATTGACTGGCATATAAAAGAATACAGCCACTGTGGAAACCTGTACTATCTAGAATAATTAAGATAAGTAACCCAGTAGGGTGTGTATATTAAGAGATGAACAAATAATGTCATCATTGGGTAAACATAATGGATTATTAGCTCAATCTGACCATAGAATGGTGATTATCAGATATTGCTGCAGTAGGGAGAAGTTGTATAACTGGTACTGAATCAGTCAGGTGCAGAAAGAGATTCCTACTATTACACAGTACACGTGGGTAACTGCAGTTCACAGTAACCATTTCTCCATAATTAAAAGATAGACGCTCCAATGCTGCACTTGTCAACCAGTGACAGGAGTATTTATCACCTTGATCGTATCAATATAAAATGCATGCATATACTGAAATGCAGCAATATATTCCATAAATGTAATTATTTTTGAAAATTAGCTTTTAGGAAATAAGTTTTAAAAAGTGAAAAGTAATGGCAATGCAAAATGTGCAAATACAGGTTTTGGTGAACCAAACTAGGAAAAATTCCTTTTCAGGTGAATTTAAGTGGATTTAAAAGATAAGTTCATTTTTCTACAAAACATTTGGAACCCATTCACTTTTCATGACAGACATTTTTCAGTAATCTTACAAGATTCCTCATAGGGATTCTTTATTTGTGCCTAAGTACTTAGTTTTCTAGACTGTCAGCTTTAGCATATTAATCCATTCATTATTTATTACTATTAATTCCCTATATCATTACATAGTATAGTCCTTCATAATCAGTTCCAAGTCCATCATTCTGCTACTTAAGTGTATCTTGACACTGTAGGTCTGAACAATTGCAGAAAGTACCTCATGTCATTGTCAAGACAGATTTAACATTCTTAACTTCATATTGTTAAATTTCCAATTTTTCTTCTTCTTGTTAATTTTGTTTTATGGCTTTTCATTTAATAGGATGCATACTAACTGTATAATAGATACTATCCTATACAGATATGAAGATACAGTGAAGTATGCATTTCTACTTCCAAATAAAAGATGGACTCCTAATTCTTTTTTAATTGAAGAGATACATAAATTTGTAATACTTTGTATACCATATTGTATCTTGCTTCAGAACATGTAAAGATTGTAAAATGTGAAAAGTAAGTACATGTTTAATCTTAAACATCTTGCATTTCTTAAGGTGAAAACAACCTTATGTCCATTTAGTTTTTCTTAAAAAGAGAAATATACAGTATAATAACATTATCTATAATCCCTCTAATGCATTAGAGCTCCTAATCCAACCTCTCCTTTCTACCTCAATCTCTAACATATATTGTTATTTTGTTTCAAATGCAAATTATCTCCTAATTCCAAAACTTGCCATGCCATGTGCATCCTTCATGCTAGCATTTGCTTTTCCTCATCGTCTTTTTTTGTCTCTCTTTTCTTTGAAACATATCTGACGAAGATTTCAGTTCTTTCTCTGATCTCGATTATACTGAAAGCCCTATGTATTGCATCTAAGATGCTCTTTCTCTCTCTGTATTTAGGTTGTTGTTTGTTGGCTATCTCGAAAGCTTAGAGAAGCCATTATGAAAAATACCTCATAAATAATTAAGAAAAGAAAGGAGTATTTAAATTCAAATATTTGAGGTATGTACAGAATGTACAATTTACCTAACATACTCTGTAGATGACAAAACAGATCCACAGATAGATCCAAAACCATGGTTCGTTTTTGGCATAGTTTCTTAAAGAATCAAAGATTTATGAATCAAGTGGGTAGAAACAGAATCTTGGCACATAGACAGTGTCGTTCACGTGATAAAAAGCAGTGGAATATATTAGTCATACACAAGCTTTTGGGGCCTGAAGATTTGAGTCTACCCAACTGTATAGTGGCATGAGACATTTAGTCACTTCTTATTCTTTAACTTTTAGACAACACTGGAATAACTATAATTATTTTCCTCCGTGGGAAAATCTCCATGGGGCTGGAAATATTTAATTAAAAAATGCTGCAAATATTTGATTAAAAAAAGTCGAATAACATTGAATAGGCAGATGCAGAATGTAAGTGTTTGCATTGGTTATGGTGTGGCTAAAATGCCGTTTCAGAATTCTACATCTTGTATTGGAGTATTTGGGCTTAATAGTCCCTTTTCCTTTTTGATTTCCATTTCTTGATAATGCTGACACTGGACAGCAGTGGTGAAAACTCAAGCACTCAGATTTTTCACATCCAAATCAGAGGCCCAGATTGGATTATCAACTCCAAAATTGGCCATGGTCCAGTGTTAGTCATTGTAGACTTTTGGACATTGAATTTGTGGATGGCAATACTATGCAGAAGCTGGATCCTGCTCCTTCGCATTGATGAAGTAATTCAAAGATGAGACTCAAGTAAATGTTAGCAGAGAAGCAAATCTGATGTACTTGCAAAACCAAAGTATACACTCAAGAATGAATGTGGGCATATTGAAAAAAAGAGCTGCATTTAGCAAAATTCAGGTCGGTTCCTTAGTAAGATCTGGATACACATGGGGTGCTGTCTTGGGAAGGTTTAATTGAATTTTCAAAGGGACTGAGCTTTGGGTGGGGCTTATTCACTCACCCCTCTTCATTTTTAAGTCAGAAAATTATAGATATGGTCCCCAAAGGCAAAAATGACTAAAACATGCATGAGAACATGATTTCTTTGTGATCTTTGGAAAGATAATCAAGTGTAGGAGAAAACACTGAGCATGTAAAATGTGGATTATGTTGGGCCCTCAAAAGGTTGGCAACATTTATAAAGGCAAAGCAAAAGGGTTATTTTACGTGGATCTGTCCATATTACATAACATTTTTGCCTAAATCCAAGCTTTATCTTTCTAGGATCCCTCCACTTAATCAGGCTTGACTTCATCGACAGCTTGCTCTGCATAATTGCTGCAGTGTTTTAACTGAATGCCCCAAGGTATTGATGTAGCTGATGAGCAATTTAAGCTTCAGAACCCTGGAAATCTTGACAGTACAGTGGAGACAGTTTATCAATTCCTAAGGTATTTATTATTTTTCAAAGCTACATGAAGTCTATACATATGAGACAATGGTTAAAGAGTATGAATAACTGAAGATGTTAAAGCAAGAAAATCATTTTCTTGTGAATACTTAGGCCATGAACTGTGAACCACTATTAATCTGTGTGTTTTTTTTATATGATAGATTCACATGACTATTTTACACAACAATGCTTAATATTTTGACACAAGACATGATGTTTTATTTAAGTCACTGGGTTGAGAAATTGATAATTTCTTTGTATAACATGTACATAACTGGCTTGGACATCAGCAAATGAGCGTGAAGTTTCAGCTTTACTACCTGTGTGACCTTGGTGAGCTAGAGAAGTATTTTGTCCTTTGCTGAGAAAGCAGTTTGCTCTCCTGCTTACCAAGGGAGCAGCATTCCCCCATCCTCCTCCTCAGTACTTGTCATTTGCCAAATCCAGCATTCTTCAGACTCATTGTCTACCCCATAGTTGTCTTACTCAATGAGACTCTCGCTAGCTTGTAGGCCATTTTTACTTCTTATCAGTACAACATTTAGAGAGATGCTCCTGGAACTTTCTCACTTCACTATTCACATATTTGCTGAGTGTACATCAATGTATCTTTTTTAAAAATTTCAATGTAGATAGGCTTTATTCTCTGGAAAGTTTTCCCAATTCTTCTCTTGATTAAATGCTAAATTTCTTGTGTTTGCTACTAAAGCACTAGCGTGAACATAAATCCTATCTTTTTACACAAAGTCCCCGTTTATATGTTTTTTTCCTAAGAACTATTAATAATGATGTTTCACTGTCAAATGTTCCAGTTTATACTATAAATTGCACAGTTGCACTACACAGCATCTTGTATCTATTCCCATCCTCTCTTTTATAATGATGTATTGTTACTGTCGATTTACATGACTGTTGGCTCAAAAGTAATGGAAGAGTCTTGGTAACATATAAATTGTATGTTACCAGTCTCAGTATCACTGGAACTTTCAGTTGGTGTCACATGGCTTCTTGTATGACTCCAAGCATGAATTACATTAATCTTGACATTTCTGTGTGATACTGACAGCTATGGAAATTACATACTCATTCTGGAGGTAGGGGTTGGGCATGTTATTGTTTAATCACATCAGTAAAAAAATTGTGTGTCCACCAATATATATTTGTGTTTTATATAAACCATAAATGTTTCGATGTATTATGCACACTAAATATTCATTAAGTAGTGAAATGTTAAATATAATAAAACTGCATGGTGAATTTTTTTTCTTCATTGCATTGTATTGGACTTCTGGAATGTGAGGTGACATCTGAACAGAAGTTCCAGAAATATTCTGAATAAATGGGTTGATGTGATGGTTATATTTATCCTTCTTAAACATCTTTCTCTAATCACATTAAGAATAGGAAAAAGAGGCATATGTAGAACTTGGTATCATGAAGTAATTGAATATATTGAAAATATATGTCTAGAGATAAGTTTTACCAGTACTGTAAAATTTTAACTGTATGACAAGAATTTCTGAACTCAGCTCTTGGAATTTTTTTGTTAACTCTCAAACCATGTTCAAAGGCATAAAAAATATTAATATGCCATAAAATTACTGATCCTGTCAACAACGTGGTGACTTTTTCATTTATATGATCAAAGATAAATAAACCATCAACTTGCAACATTCATAAAAAGGGACTTACGAATTAATTAGAGAAGGTAATATTTTTAAAAATATTTATTTATTTTAGAAGCATTGATAAGAGATAATAACATTTCAAAGAAGTATCCTCCTTCTCCATCTAGTAATATTTTCATTAAACCTTTGGCAAAACATCTTATGAACTCATTAATTATTATCAAAAGATTCCTGATGAGATTAAAAACTAATCTCAGCTTCAATTACCTTTGCCTTAGTCTTTTTACTATGACATTTCCAGTGGCTTTAAGTTAGCTATTAGGAAAGCTGTAGTCAGAGAATATTTAAGAAATTCCCTTAATTAACATTTTCAGGAAACATGATTGCAGAATTTGTAGGAAACATTTACACTTTATTTTGAACATTGTCTCCATTTTTAAAAATTAAATTATTGCATATGTCCCAAACAATGACATGGTGTCACTACCCCAGGAAGCACATTACCAAGGCATGTTTGGGTTGTGTTACCAGAAAAGGGAAAGGGGAAGGAGAAAACATGGTGAATTGTGGATTTTTGTCTTTTAGGTTTTTCTGTAATTTATGTACATCATTTTTCTTTTTTAGTGTAGTCAACAAATGTGGTAGTTTTAGTATTACTTTATTTGTGATATTTTGCACAGACACATGCATATATCTTTAAAGATTTTCATATTTTCTCTCCAGGTTGGTTGAGTTAGAACTGAATGTCCAAAAGAGATGGTAGGCATTCCAAAATTTAAATTTTAAGGCATTATGCTCGAACAAATGCTATAGTACAAATTCTTAGTTGAGTATATTTTAATCAAGAAGAGTTTTCACAACTTCCAAAAGACTTACAATAAAGCCCCTTTTAACATATATTAATATAGCAAATTAATTTTTCTTATGGTTCATTAAGGTCTAAACCACAGAAGAAATACATTAAATATTGAGTGTATTCTACAAAAATGCGTATTAACTGTCACATGTTAAAATAGCTAAACAACTAAAATCCTCATTGAAGAATACTTTTCAAATAATAGATTTCTTAATTTGGCTTTTAACTTGACTTTCTAGTTCTTCTCATCGATATCTAAACAAAGGTTAAATTTACATAAAGGATTTCTCTGAGAGGCCCTTTCTGAGTTATTATCTCTGTCTTTTTTAAGGCACTCTCCAATTTTTTTCTTTAGAAAATTTATTGCAATTTTGTATTATTACACTTCATTTATAGATATCATTATACTCTGAAGTGGCGTATTTTGTATTTATCAAATATTGCATTATTTCCATCACTAGAATAAAGCCCAAATATTTTACCATCATAATCACCTAAAAGGCACCAAGTGCTAACCAATGTGAAAATTAGATGAATGAATTAATGAGCAAATATTTACCAACCGCTAAAATGAGACTAAAGTAATGGAACTAAAGGGCATTTAAATTAAATTAGCCTAGGTTCGATTTATGGCCACATGAATGAATCCCTCGCTTATTGCATAGTGGTCTCCTTTCTGAATTGAGAGAATAATAGTATCTGCAATACAGGTGTGATCAAGTAATTGCTAATTCACTTTTCTTATGACACTGGATGTGTGTGTCTTCAAGCTTACATCCTTTTTTGTGTGCTTTTAGCTATTGCTGACACCAGGAAGTGTGTAGATTTCTAAGATACCATATAATGCTTTGATGCTTGTATGCATCGTCTAGGGTTCTAGTCTATGTCCACAAATATGTGCATTGGTTTTTGGTTGATACATTCACATTCGTTTCTTCTAGCTTGCTTTGAAATATGCAGTATTATCAGTATCTGTAATCATCCTATTGGACCACAAAACATTGAACTCGTTTTTCCTGTGACTTAACTGCTGTTGACCCAAATTTGCTCATCTTTCTCTTCCCTTTACTATTTTATATCACTGGTAAATGCTGTCTTCTCAACTCGTAGAATTAATTCTTTGAGATTTCATGTTTGAATAAGATCAAGCAGTATTTTTTTGTGGCTATTTTATTTCATTTGATATCATACCAAGTCTCAAGTTCCATCCATGTTGTTGTAAATGATGACATTTCATTTCTCTTTAACATTAAGCAATATCCTGCTGTGCATCTATGTGCAGGTGTATGATTCATTAGTGTCTTTGATGGACCCTAGGTTTGACTCCATCTTGGATATTAAAAGACTGCACATTTCTATTCCACATATTGACTTCATGAGATCAGCCATTCTAATTGGGGTGAGAAGTTATGTCTTGGAGGTTTTATTTGACTTCCCTTGAGGATGGGTGATAATGATTGCTTTGTCATGTATGTTTGTCATTTATGTGTCTTTCTTTAAAATATGTCTAGTTAAGTTGCATGGCATTTAAAAAAAGTCATGCTATTTACTTATTTAAGTATTTCTCTTGAGTAGAGCTCCATATATATTGAGGCTAAATCGTTACCTGTTGAGTTACTTACTGTAAGGACACAGGCAGCCAAATTATTGAGAGTGTGCATTCAGTCACTTAGAAGTGTCTGCCTCTTTGAAAAATTTGTGTGTTTCTCTTCCTGTACTCTCTCATCTATACAAAGCAGAGACATTTTTATATTGCTGTTTTCTAAAAGAGATTTTATTATTTAATATCTAATTACTTTTAATTGTAAGTATTTGTCATCCATCTTCTATTATTTATTTACTTATTAATTAGCTCCCTGTCTGGTGTTTTTTTTTTCTTGGTGTAATTTTTCTTATGTCACTGAACTTCTTGGAGAAAACAAAGATACTCTTTAAATTATGATGAGATTATATCCAGAATGTCACAACTTAGCGACACAGAATCTTTGAGTAGTGTTTGTTTACTCCGATGACTGTGTCTGGTAACCGTGCCTCCCATTTCCAGATAGCAATTCAAAATTTTAAATGTCATTTCTACTAAGTATACATTGGATTCTTTGCCATAGCAAAGCATAAGAATGGCTAAACAGACCCTCATATATGGGGGAATGCATTTTTCTGGTTTTCATTTTGGCTTGATAATTTACAGTGCTTATAGAAATCTCATCAAAGTGTGTCCAAGTAGGAATAGAAATGAAGCTTCATGTTCAGGAGAAAAGCTTGCATCTGGCATCCAGTTTGAGTGTGCATTGGTTCATCTAGGCTGCAGTATCAAGATAGCACAAAACGGTGGCTTACAGATGGTAGAAATGAATTTCTCATCAATCTAAAAGCTAACAAAAGGAAGATCTGCTGTCGAGATTTTAGCTTGCATTTTCTGGCCATGGCTCCACAGAATGAAAGGGAAGAGGCATCACTGTAGGACCTCATTCAAAAAATTATAAGTCAAGTCATGAGGGCACAACACATATTCTTGCTAACTGCCCATAGCACAAGCACTTCTTAATACCATCAGGTGAGAAATTAACATTACAACTTGTGAGCTGGGGAAGGCAGAAAACTTCAGATAATAGCAGAGTGGGTTATAATCTTTTACTGTAGATGAAAGTGTGGGTGACCATTACATTGTTTAAGTCATGTTTATTTAAGACAACACAAGATTTTCAGAAAATTAAAAGTAAGAACTATAAATGAGGTTCATAAGAATCTTTACATTACTAAAAAGTTAGATTTCTTTTTTACTTTTTCTATTTTTCTTTACTATATTTTTGACAATCTTTATATAGTTAATTAGGGTAAGAAGGTTCAAGGGCTACAGGAATCTGGGTAAGACTATTATTTTCACATTGTTTCCTTCATGTGTCTGAGGTAAAGGAGGATATTAAGGGAGAAGCCCCACCCAGTCTCCCACCTACTCCAGGTCCCTGATGTGGGGCATGCTTCTAGGGTCTTGGCTCAATTGATAGTTCAACAGTTATGAATTGCTGCTACTCTTGCCACTCCAAGCAGTCTCCATTCGCCCAGTTTTTCACTGCCAACATATAGTTGAAGTGGTTGATTGACTTGTTCTATCCTCTGCCTTTTCATGGTTAGGGTTCTGAGTCTGGCAATTCGACGGAGCGGATCGACAAAGAAACTTTTTCTGAGGTGAAACCAGACCAGGTTCTTGTGTTTACTTTGTACAGGGCCCATTTAGTCCATCACCCCAATCAGATGGCGATTGCAAATGATGGGTTGGTTCTGTTTCCAGCCTTGTCTGTATCCAGTTAGAGCTCACACATGGCTCAGTAGGGGTTGAGACCTCGCCTAGTCCATCCCATCTCTACCCTGGTCCTCCAGGACACCAGACGCTGTTGGAGTCTGGCCTGGCTTGGTGCGTCTAAGACCAGTCCACACTTATGCCAAGGGGGACTACAGCTGTATCCTGATCAGAACACAGCCCCCATTCCAGCTCACATGCCCCTTGGTGGGAACCTTAACCCAGCTAGTGTATCCCCTTAGCTCCCCAACCGGGCCTGTTCCCAGTCATAGATCATGTGCATTCCAGTGGTTGCTCTGACTCAGCTTGGCACAGCCCCTCACCTGTCCCGGCCCCTGTCTTAAATACTGTGGTTTAGGGTCCCTGGCTCCCGCAGACCAGTAGGTGCAAGAGCCTAGTTCAGTATGACCTGTGCTCCATCCTGGTTTCTAGTTGTTTGTGGGCTAAGGTTTGCTCAGTCCTGCCTGGTACACCCCATTCCATTACCAATTCACACGTTGGCCAGCCATTGGAGCTACTTTGCCCAGCTTGTCTGACCCCCAGGTCTGGCCCACATGTTTACCAGTGGGAGCTATGATTTGCCAGGGGAGTTTCCCAAGTTCCTCCACTTGATCCACTCCCAGACCCAGTTCTCATCCATGCCATTGGTTTTTAGACCAGTGTTGAGCATAGTCTGGCCTTCCATTTGACCTTGTATGAGCTGCCCACCCCACACCCTATTCAGGAAGCATATTCAGGTGCTGCTGCCTTGACCAGTCTAGACTGTTGTCGGTTCCTTTACCTGTGATTGATGGCAGGCTCCTTGGTCTCACCTAGCTTAGTCCATCACCACTCCAACTCTTGAGCTAACCAGTGGGGCTAGAATTTCCACAGGGTTTGAACCACATATCCCCCCCCCACAGAATCTACCCCAAGATATGGTACTCTCAAGTGCTAGTTAATGTCATGGCCCTGCCTAATGTGATCCTTCTTCTGATCCATCATCAAGTAAGGTAATAGGATATGATCCTGCTAGACAAGCCTTGAGTCTAAGGTTTTGCATGGACTGGTGTTCAGTGGTCAGCATAGTTCAGAGATTACAGGTTCTTCAAAGGAAAAGTTACTCTGTTGTTGGGAATCTTTAAGATTGATTCACATCCCAGAAACACAGTAAGTTCAACGTGGAGCTACATAAGCAGTGATTCAAAGAACCAAAACCCCAGAGCTCACAGCCGGGTGGCCAGTAGGCAGAGCCTGGCACCAAATGGCATGCTTGCTGTCTGGGTGTACTCACCCGAAGGGAGCAGCCCCTGGAGCCCAAGATGCCCAGGGACAGCTTACCACGTGCACGTGGCGGCTGGAGTCAGAGATCCGAGCATGGAGACACCTGGCCAGGGACGCACCAGCAGCCAGTAGGCTGCTGGAAATTTCAGCCCCCCGGGTCTAAGGTGGCGCACCTCCCCAATTCTATCCCCCCACCCAATGATGGCTGCGGATGAGTCGTGTGCCTGCCCAGGTCCCTGAGACTTTCCTCCTTGGTGTACTTATCCTGAATGGAGCAGCCCCTGGAGCCCAGGCAGGCCCGGGGACAGCTCACCACATGCACGCGGTGGCTGGAGTCAGCAAAAGTTAGATTTCAAAGGAAAAAAAGGAAAGGATATAGAATTGCGGAAACCCAGGAGAAGTTTAATGAGGATTAGGAAATGCATCGTTTTCTCTTTCAGCGCTTTTAAATATGAAAAAAAATTCTGAACAGCATATAGTATTAAGAAATGCATATTTAAACAAATATTTTTCCCTAGCTAGCACTTATCATAGATAATTTATTATTAGATGTGAAGGGATTGTTCAGCCTGTACTTTGCAACTGAAACACGTTCTGTTTACATTACCTGTGTCCAAGCTTTGGCTAAGTTTAGTGCAACATTACAGGCAATACTAGCTAGCTGCATTGAGCTTTTGGAATCATTGTGAAATTTAGGAGTCATTAGGAAGAGCTGACAGGGGACGAGCTGACAGAGGACACACAGCCAGCACCAAAGTCACTGAGAGCACATTGTGTTCAGTCAACATAAACTTTAAACATGCTGCTGCTAAAAAATGTTAAGCTTGGAGTAGGTAAGAATCCTGGAAACTTCTATTGGCCTAGCTGAATTTAAAAATGTGCAAAGTTGAAGATTTTTAATAAATAAATATTTATATATTTATTTAAAAGGTTGAATGATGGGGGGGGGGAGAGAGAGAGAAAGTGAGAGATATGTAGTCATTGATTCCACTTGAATGGCTACAGCATCCAGGGATAGGAAAGTGAGAACCAAGAGCCAGGAATTGTGTTTAGATGTGCCCTGCAGCAAGAATCCAAGCAATCTGGTCTTTAGGTACTTTCTTCCGGAGTGCTTAAACAGCAAGCTGAATGGGAAGCACAGAGTAACCAAGACTTTATCAAGCACAGCAATATGGTGTGTGGGTGGCTTAACCCACTGTGCCAAAATACTCATCCTGAAAATAAATATTTTAATATGAACATTATTACCTCAGTACCGTCCAATATACCATCCATTATGGGCTATTTTTGAAATATAGCCAGAAAATGAAATATGCAATTTTTGTTTTATTCATTAGCTATCAGTCATTTAAAGATTTTAAACTGCTAGTGATAATAATAACTGCAGCAAAAATTAGACAGCAGGCATAATTTGCTTCTAAAGCCAGTCATGTATCAAATTCTAAAAAAAAAAAAAAAGAAGCAGTTTCTGGTATCAGAAGATATTTACAGTCTGTTCTTTCTGGCAGGATATGTAACTTTGGATCATTTTAGGTCATTTTAAAGCAAATAAGAAAGAAATCATATGTTTGAGTTTGACCCTCTATTTGCTGCTCTGAAGAAAGCAAATTGAACCTTAAACTGGAAAATTTTCTTGTAAAGAACTTAAAAAAATCAGAGTAAGCCTCAACGAATCGCAGTCAGTAACACCTTGAGGACCTCCTTCTGAGACAAATGCTTAGTCAGAGCTAGTCAATGCATTGCTTTGTCTTCTCATTCATCTTGCCGTTGAGTAACTTTCTGAATATTTTCCAATTTTGAGTGTCGCTCAATTTCTGAATTATTCTTTAGTCACATAATCTCTTTTGAATTAATTCTACCTGTAGTCTTATCAGCCACAATAAATGCAAAAAGGGCTTTTGAAAATCATGGATACATCTATGATATTTCCTCATGAACTGTGTGCCTAACCACCATTCGAATTTATGCTAATTTGATATGCAGGATTTGATATGTCTTATCAACAGTTCTACTTTTGATGTTGTAATTTATTCCAAGGAATATTAAATGGAAAATCCCAAGAACAATCAAATTCTAAGTTTAGTCTTGCACATTGCAATGAAATCTCATACTGTTCTCACCTGGGAGCTGAATGATCCTCCATTGCTATGTACTCTTTAGCCATTTAGTGATGTCCCAGCAATCAGATCACTGTCATTGAAATGCCTGTGGTCCTATAACTCCTTTGAAGTAGCCCAGCACTGTGCCATTTATCATCGTGTAGACACACATAATCTCACATCATCATATGAAAAATAAGTCTGAGTATAACACAATGAATATTTTGAGAGACCACATTCATATACTTTTTCAATCACATGTATACTCTTTTTTTTTTTTTAAAGATTTATTTTTATTATTTTTTTATTGGAAAGGCGGATATACAGAGAGGAGAGACAGAGAGGAAGATCTTCCATCCGATGATTCACTCCCCAAGTGAGCGCAACGGGCCGATACTATGCCGATCCAAAGCCAGGAGCCTCTTCCAGGTCTCCCACGCGGGTGCAGGTTCCCAAAGCCTTGGGCTGTCCTAGACTGCTTTCCCAGGCCACAGGCAGGGAGCTGGAAGGGAAGCAGGGCTGCCGGGATTAGAACCGGCGCCCATATGGGATCCCGGGCGTGCAAGGCGAGGACGTTTAACCACTTGCGCCACCGCGCCGGGCCCAATCACATGTATACTCTTATAGTTGTTCGCTTTTGTTACTGGTTAATACTAAATCAAACGTGCTTAACTTGTAACAGGAGTTCTTTATAAGTGTGTATATATTGGGAAAATACAGTTTACAGAATTTCAAAATCTCTGAATTTCAGGCATTCACAGAAGGTCTTGGATCATATCCCAATGGATAAGGGAAAGCTATCAGTACATTGTTAAAATGGCCTGTGTGTATGTCAATGTCAAAGTACTTCCCTGTGTTTATGTGGTATATGCTCTCATGTAGCTAGTTTTATAGGCCAAGGACCAAGACACTGCTTGTGCAAATAAATTCATCCTTTATTTTGTCTCAGTTGTTAAGACTCACAAGTTCATGTTAGGCAGTGACTTAACATAAAAATAGGCAGATTCTTTAGCAAAATACTGACTTGAAAAATGTAAAATTGACACATCACACTAGATCTTGCAATATCATTTGGAAAGAATGTCTGAAACTTTTCAAGTTAAAGAGGTTGAAACAAAAATGAATTTTAAATTAAAAAAGTAGTTGATATCTACTTCTTAAAGAGTGATCAAAGATAGGAACTTACAGTTCAGAATGATCCTTGAGCACTTTTAAGAACATTACATGCTTTTGCTCATTTAATCATTATTGTGTTGTGACCTTTTTAGAGATTTAAAATCTTCATTATAATATGATCAAAGTGAGAACAGGGTGCCAAGGAACTTTCTCCAAATTACAGACATTTAATATTGTTGCAACAGAGTGAGACTTGAAATTAACCTAAGGGTAACTTTGAGTGCAGAATATTTGCTCTAAGCACTAAGCAGCAAATCTCTTCCTTGAGCTATGAGCACTCTTGCACTGCATGACAGGCTAATGCTGTAGGCATTAGATACAAGTGGCAATGGACATTTGAAAAACTGCCAGTCAGGACTGAGCTACACTGTAAGGTGAAAACACTCAGCATATTTTGAAGCCTTAGTTTGAAAAAATAATGCACATTTGAAAAATATCACTGATTTTTTTCACCAGGAATTACATGTGCAAATATTATGGGGACATATTTGATTAAATAAAATATCATTGCTGGTATAAAAAATTATCTTATTAACTTTTTTCCTTCTTCAAATAATGTGTCAACTACCAAAGTAATTTGGTTTTAGATAGTGTGCTGTGAACAAATAATAGATATGCAAATTCAATATTTGGTATATGATAGCTACCTTTCTTGCCAAAATACCCAAATTCTGGTTCAATATAGATGCATAGTATTTGGGTTTAGGTGAGGACCTGTGTATGCCAAACAGGAATATTTTTAAAAAATCCTTAAGGTGATTTTATTGAAATAGAATTGTTATCCAAAAAGTTACACATATTTAAGATCTATAAACCAGTATGTTTCAGTTATGTATATACGTATGAACTACAATCTGTACCGTAGTATATTTTTTATATATTGCATATATTGCAACAGTGCTAATATTAGTAAAATAGAACATGGCCATTACTTCAGTGCTTTACAATGCCAATTAGTGTTCTAATTAAACATATTATCTTATTGTATATTCACAACTGTATAATATGGGCATCATTTAAGTATCATTTCTCAAATAGGATAACTGGAGATAGAATAGGGTAAATGAACTTTTGAAGGTCAAAGAACTGATATTTGATGGAAATGGACCTAAAATCCAGGCTAAGCTCTAGGTCATGAAGCTAGATTCTTGGACATGGAACTCAATTCAGGGTTGGTAGCCCCATTTTCTAAGGCTGCAATCTTGTCTTTAACCTAACAATTTGATATCGAGTAAGGCTTTGGGCAAATGGGATTAAATGAAGGGTTGTCACCATATGATGAAACTACAGTGGATACCTGTTTTCTTTCCAGGATTTTTGGTCCAGTGACAAAAACATCATGCAGCTTGAAACATTATGTACCACAGCCCAAGAGAACTATTTATTGGTTCTGAATACATTCAGCATGTTCTCCTGAAATTCAGCCATGCTATTCTCATCACCTACATGTGACTGCCTTCATCTTTCATGACTGAAACAGTTGTCAACACTTGTATCTATCTCTGTATCCACCTGTTTCTATTTTGATTATTTAACTGATTGTATTGCAGTTCTGTGGCTTTTGAGTGATTTTTACATTTTTAATTTTGTGGACATTATCTCTCTTGAAACTCTAGTCTGAATATTGAATATTTGCCTAGCATCAGTTTATAACTACCTCAGATTAGATATTATACATTTTTCCTTTTAGAATGTTCTGTATTGTACATTAATCATAAGTGCTCAGTATTTTTCTCACATTAAATGTAATCTTCATTTAACCATTGACAAATTCAAAGTAGTGAGTTCTGTTTTTCCATGAATAGTAGGAGACAGCAGAGAAATCATATTAATAGGAGTAGCTTTAAAACAATGTTAACATTTCGGATGCTTGGTAGAAAGCTGGTGGATATTACAAAGAGCTCAAATCTTCTGATATCCCTCCTCTTGTACTGTCACGGAGACAGGTAACTCTTCTGTTTACTGCCCTTCTCAATTGTTCAGAGTCCTTTCAATTTATTTTACAGAATACTTCAAATCTATTCCTTGCTTTCTATTACCACTACCACAGACCAGTCTCAAGGAGTCTATGATCTTACATCCTGAAAGAAGCTGCAGAAATTTTTGTCTGATTTATTTTCCCCCAAACTTTTTTCTCAATCTAGGAGATATGTTATTTTGAGATGGTTCCTCCTAAAGAAAAATTCTTTTAAAATTTTGGAGATAATATATTTTACTTGTATTTCAGTCAAAGCCTAATGCCCTACTAAATAAAATGTATATGTAAATAAAGGCAAAAATATCACGTTTCAGCAGGAAAAAAGAGTTAAACAATAGTCACATGATATAAACTGGAAAATAGTCACAGATCATTACAACTGTAGCAGTATAAAATTCTTGATTTATTTGACTAAAATTTAAAACAAATGTTCACAAAACACTATATTTGCAGCAAAACTGATATGGAAGATATTTCTATCAAAAATTTTAAGAATTTTTAGATTCTTCGTATAAGGGAGAACATGTGGTATTTGTTCTTCAGTATCTGCTTTATTTCACTGAACACGATTTCCTCCAGTGGCCACTATTTTGATGAAAATGATACAATTTCATTTTTAAACAGCTGCATAATACTTTCTGTACATACACACCACTTTTTCTTTATCTGCTTCTCTGATAATAGACACTTTGGTCAGCTTCGTATCTTAGCTATTGTGATGAATACTGCTGTGGATGTGGTGGTGCACAAATCTCCTTGATACAATATTTCATATCAGTTGAATACATACAGAAGTGGCATTGCTGGAGCATATGACAAATTACATCTATTTTTTTTAAGACATGTCCATGCTGTTTTCCACAGTGACTTCACTAAATGACATTCACACCAACAGATGTTCCATTTTGTCCATATCCTCACCAGAATTTATCACTCTCTTTCTCTTGGATGCCAGCCATTCTGACAGGAGTGAGGTTATATATATATATATATATATATATATATATATATATATATATCACTGTGGTTTTGATGGCTAAAGATGTTGAGAAGTTTTTTTATGTATTTCTTTGTCATTTGTATTTCTTCATCCGAGTACTACCTTTTGACATTATTTGCCATGTGTTAACCAGATTGCTTGCCTTTTTGTTGTGGAATTGAGTTGCTGATATGTTCTATTAATCCTCTGTTGGAAAAGCAACTTACAAATGTTTATCCCATCCTATTGGATGTGTATTGATAATTTTGGAAAATATATAAAAGCTCTTCAATTTGATATAATGCTATTTGACAAGTTTCTCTTTTTTCTTTATTTTTGGTGATACTAAAAGCAACGTTTTGTTCATACAAATTTTCAAGTTAAGAATCTTTCTATCCCTTATTTTCTTAGGGAATAATTCCAAATTATCCCTAAATTGGGAAGGTTGTGTAATCTGGCAATATCAGTTTTAACTATTGACTATGTGTGATTTTTTTGTGTGTTTGTATGCACAAGAACTATATTATTAAAACTCTTTCCAAATTAATTTTTGTGTTTATGCTTCTGTGCATGGATGTTTGTTGCTTTTTATCTCTCATTTAAAATCATCATTCAAAAAATTTACATTTGTTGACTACTGTAATTTGAATTTTGCTTTAGGCTGGCATGGCCTAGCAAATGGGAGATAGTGCCATGATGAACTATGTAGATTTAGTATAACTTTATGTGGTGGAATACCTTTAGGAGTTTGTTCCTCACTCACAAAGTTTTTACTGTAGAACCGTGTGCTACTTCTAAGTGGGCATGTGTACACTTATACAGAAATTGCTTATATAAATTATACACGTGCTCATTATGTGCTTGTGCATATATATATGTATATATTTAAAGTTGCCAACTGCTTACATTATTCAATGAATGGCAAGGATTAAAACAGTGGTGAAATTCATTTCTGGCAGCTAAATATGATGCAATATTTTAGTGAAGGGGAAATAATATACAATGAAATTACTTTCTACCTTGGCAATGATCATGTGAGATTAAACGTAGAAAAATTAATACACTTTCTCAAACATAGAAAAACATTTAGCCAATATTGGCTCAATTGTAGCTAAAATAACGTACTTTGTTAAATATTTATAAACCTCTCATTCATGAAATTTAAAAGTACTAAAGTTAGGTACAAAAATATATTTTTGCATTCTCAGGTGAAATAATTACTTTCTAAGGTGATACTTAGATCGTGGCTAAATATGCATCTAGTTATCTTGTTCATCATTTTATATGCAATAATATTTAGTGGGTGAAATGCATTGCTTAATAATACTTATTTCATATAAAATAGTTCCAATAATCTTTTAATTTACTAATTTAAATTGTCATTTAATTTAATTTCTAAAATATTTTCAGTACTAATGGGATATACTTTCATAATTATATTATGTCATTTTGTATATTTGTATAATTGAGTTAATTTTTAATAAACTGAAATTATAGTAATAAAATCAGGATTTTTAAATGTGTGGAGCACTTCTATGTCAACTAATGTAGTTGCTTTCTGACAAGCAATTTTAGTTTTTCTTATGATCCTCTAACTGCTAAATTGTCCTTTGATTTCAAAATCAAATAATTGTTGTTTAATAATGATCATTAATGCAATAAAACATCATGTATGAATTTATTTCATTAAAAGAAGAAAGAAGTACAATAAAATCTTGGAAAATAAAGAGAAGAGCTAGAAAACCTTGTTTTTTAAAAATATGTATTCATAAGAATAAAGAGAAATAGAAACAGAGAGGCAGGAGATTACCATTTCCTGCCCCAGGTCCCAGATGCCCGTAATAATCAGGGCTCAGGTCAGGACCAAAGCCTGGAGTCTGGACCCCAAAGCATACGTGAGCAGAAATAATCCAAACACTTGAGCCATCAGCTGATGCTTCCAGGCGCATCCAAGCAAGAAAGTGTAAACAAATGGTTGCAGAGACGGCACTCAAACTTAAGCACTCCCATATGGTATGTGGGTGTCATAAGTGGCATTTTAAAATTTAAGACAAAGACTTCTCCTGTTCTTTTTCCTTTGAAAACATTGCTTTTTAATATCAGACATTGGAATAAGAAATTAAAGGTAAGGTTTGCCTATCAAATGTATCAGATACATTTTTGTTGTAGAATGCAGAAAATAAGTCAGATACGGGGGGAAATATAGAAAATAAGTTTCATGGTTTGTTAAAATAACTTCTATAAGTAATGACAGAGACATGAACTGGTGTAAATCTCAAAATGCTTTGGTTTAAAAAAAAAGCAGCCTTAGCTTAGTAAAATATAGACATTGATTAAAAACAATTGAATGAAAAAATGACAATTTTACCTATATACAATTTTTATTGAAACACAGATCATTAAAACTATGGTAGTATAACATTCTTAACCATTAGTTTGGAAAAGATGTCAAACACAGTTTTACAAAATCACATTTTTAGCAATACTGATTGATACAGACATTTCTTTTTACTTTTGTGGTGTGTGTGTGTGTGTGTGTGTGTGTGTGTGTGTGTGTTGAAATTAATCTCCCACATACAAAGAACGTGTGATATCTGTTTGGATCAGACTTATTTCACCCAATATGATGTCCTACAGTTGCAATCTCTCTGATGCAAAGAGTGGAATTTCATTCTTTTTTGTGGCTGAATAATGGTTTGTCAGTAATCTATAGTGCAAATTTTCTTTATTCGTTCATCAGGCGATGGGCACTTCGATGGACTGCTGTGAACTGTGCCGCTGTAGACACGGTAGCGCATATATGATGCTCAAGCCTTTTGTGTATATATCCATTAGTGCTAGTGCTGGGTCACAGGATAAGTCTATTTCTAGTTCTTTCATTTTAAAGAAATTTAAACAGTGGTCGTCCTGATTTATATTCCTATTAACAGTGTGTAAGTGTTCCCTTTTTTCCACTTATTCGGTGTTTTAAATTCTACCCATCCTAACAAGGACATGGTGATGCCTTAATGGAGTTTTGATTTGCATTTCCCTGGTGGCTAGTGATGTTGGGAACGTTTTTATGTATTTGTAGGCCATTTGTATTTTTTCTTTTGAGAACTGTTTACGGAAGTACTTTACCTATTTCTGAAATGAATTTCATTTTTGTTGAGTTTTTAAAGTTGCTGATATATTTTGGATATTAATGCTTTGTCAGAAAGCTGGTTTGCAGATATCTTCCCCATCTTTTTGGACATCTCTTCTCTCTATTATTAATTTATTTTGCTGTGAAAATGCCTCTGAGTTTGATCTATTCCTATCTGCTTAGCTCTGCTTTTGTTTCCTGGGCTTTGGGAATGATGTCCAAAAAGTCATGCCCTGTACTGATATCCTGAAGAAGAGAGTAGAACTGCATATATGGTTGGATGTTTTTTCAGATTCACAAAAAGGAAATTTAGAAACTGTGATTCAGCCACATTCAAATTCATTTTATTTGAGATGTGATACTTAACTTCATCATACTTCAGCGTTTTCGTTCACCTTCCAGAAAGATCATGGGAAAATATTAATTTTAGTAAAGTAATTAAGGTATTTAAAATAACTGTTGAAATTCACGTGCTTAATGAGTGTTAGCTAAGACAAACAAAAAAGTGATATCAGTTTTTACATATTATCTGGAGTAGAATCTTTCTAAGAAAGTCGTTTCACAACCAGATGGTCTTGGAGAAATGTGCTGCAGCTTGTAAGAATGAGGCAGAAAAATTATCATAGATTTAGTTGTCACGTAAGAATGCCAAGTCCTGGACTCAACTGTTAAGGAGTAATGCAGTAGCTGAGAACCAGGTTGTACAATTTGTACAAGTCATTCAACAAGTGAACTGAAGTCTAAATATAGTGCATCTGTCAACAAATTTGTCCCACCATACTTAAAAAATATAGTTATTTATTAACCACTTTCCACTATTTTTAAGCCAAATTATTAACAAAAGTGAAGTATCTCTAGACTCTTTCATGATCTGTAAATTCATCTTAAGATAATAACAACATACAATCTTCACCGTTGTTGCTATAGATTTGTTGAGTTTTACTGTTTTAAAAACATAGAAAAGCAAAGTTGCCATCCCAAGTATCCCATCCAAACATAAATTGTATGTAAGTTTTTTATGAGGCAAATCCCCACTCGTCATTGCCATAATTAGCTTGTTTCATTTTGGTCTGCATAAATATATGGAAACATGTGTCCACAATAGAAAATTTTGGAATTTCCAAATCTTATTGTTAAATCTGAATAAGATATCCATGTCACTAGGTGAAAGGAAAAGATGACAGATGATGAAATTATATAAACATATACTCATATACACATGCATACGTTGTTTGCCTCTTTAGAGTATTCCATCCATATATATTACTATTATTATTTAATATGTATAATAGATAGACAACATACAAAAAGCACATAAAAATGTTTCTGGTTCATAGAGGTTAGCATTTGGTAGCAGAGGCAGGTACTAACATTCATGTACTTAATTGCAATAGTCATAATAGTTTTATAAAAATAAAACCAGGCACTGTAAATGGGGAGACCTGCAATAGACTACAGTCTAGTAAAATGCTTGAGAACCAGACAGAAAAACAAAATATCTAACCTGGGAGAAAATTTGATTGGTTTCAGTATGATCAGGAAACATTATGGACTGCATAACGGTAAGAGTTGTGAATGTAGAAGTGGAAGAAAATGATGTTTAAAATGTGGTCAGAGACTAGATCAAGAAGGACCGATTAGGGATATTAAGTAATATGGGCTTTTCTTTGTTTTCTAACTCATTGGAGACTCTTGGAAGGAATATAAGAAAGAACATTATGTCCATATAGATTTTTTTTTCCTGTTTATAAGTTTACCTCAAGCTCTTTGGCACACACACACATACACACAAAATCAATGTTTTTCTTGACTATCTTATCTACACTCTGGTGACATAAAGTCTTCGTTACTTAACAATCTCTGAGTCACTGCATCTAGGAACTCGAAAATCCACTTGGAAAATACTAACCATCTGTCGGTTCAGGTTAATGCTGCAGATATTGAGGTTTTTGAGGCTCTGTTTCTCACCCTGTGAGTGAAAATTTCCAGGTGTTTTTCTCACTGTGATGCTCACAGCTGGTGGGTGGGTGTAAGGTGAGCTTCTCAACATAGAGAGAGTAGGTCTCCAGGATTGAGAACTAGGAAGCATTAACCACCTCCCCCCTGCCCCACATGGGGATTACAGCATGTGCAAAAAACATTACATCACAACATTTTGGATGAAATGCCATCTAGATAATTAACAATTTAAAGTTCTCTGAGAAAGAAATAACATATGAATGATATATAAAATTAATGGGATGATAATGATGATGATGATGGTCATTATTATTATTTTGCTCGTTTGCTTGTTTTTTGGGTGGTTTCCTAACAAATAAGTGAGCCTAGTCTGGTCTCAAGGCTGAAATTCTCAAAAGGCTACATCCATCATTAAACTTCTCTAGAAGACAGGCCCTTCCTGAAGTGAGTAAAGGTCAGGGAAATCTGTTATGTTCCTTCTAAGTGTGTCCTGAAATAGCCCACACCACCTCAGCTCTCCTCAGTAGGATCAGAGTTTATTATGTGTTATGATGAAACACAAGAAGAGATGGAACACAGAGTCCCTAGACCAGTAATAACTTATTTAACAGAAACCTGGTGATTCTGTTATTAACAAAGATTAAAACTGAATGCTTTTGGAAGCTCATGCTTTCTTCCAACGTGATCTAGTTCGCATCAGATCTGAAGTTTAGATGCATTGGGAGACAGCACTGCTGAATAGAAAATGAAGAAGGTATTCATGTTGGGAGGCTTGGTGACAATCCAGGAACCATTTATGATGGCGAGACAAGATTGAAAATACAGAGCTTAGGCTTATATTTTTAAAAATTAACCAGAGAGGTACATATTCGTATTTTTATTGCAAAATAGACTAAGTTTTTATATAGGGTAGAACTGAAATCTAACTTTTTTGTTTTCTCCTATCTTAATAGTCTAATGATCATTCATTCATTGATAATTAAGTGAAAATGGCAAATTGAAAGTTGACTAAGTTAAGCAAGAACTCATAGAGAAAATCATGGACAGTACTTTTTTGTTGTTGTTGTGGCTTTGTTTTGTTTTTTTTTAAATGCAGGCCATTATATGAAAATGCTTTCAATTGAAATGATGAAAATGAGAAACCTTCTGATGGGAACTCAAGATCTCATAAGGCTAATGAAGAATAAAATAATGATGTAGAGAAATATGGTGTGACAATGTGGATGTTGATTTTTGTTTAAGATTTATTTATTTTTATTGCAAAGTCAGATATACAGAGAGGAAGAGGAGAGACAGAGAGGAAGATCTTCCATCCAATGATTCACTCCCCAAGTAAGCACAAGGGCTGGTGCTATGCCGATCCGATCCGATCCGATCTGAAGGCAGGAACCAGGAACTTCTTCCAGGTCTCCCACATGGGTGCAGGGTCCCAAGGCTTTGGGTCACCCTCGACTGCTTTCCCAGGCCAGAAGCAGGGAGCTCGATGGGAAGTGGAGATGCCAGGATTAAAACTGGCGCCCATATGGGATCCTGGCGGGTTCAAGGTGAGGACTTTAGCCACTAGGCCACACTGCAGGGCCCGTGGATGTTGATTTAAAGACACAGGAAATCAACTTAGAGACAAACCCCCAAAATAAAGAAAAATGGAAAAGAAAAAAGTTGTTTTTGTCTTTTCCTAGAGATTTATGTGTGCTCATTAGGATAAATAATGTAAGGGTATATTTGATTAAGTTACTTGAAAGTTCTGATAAAATTTCTACCTTTTGCACTCTACCTCTCATCTTAGCTTGACCTTTTGGTACTTCGGTCTGAAAGGACATGTCCCCAGGGTATTATTTTTCCATATAACCATTATATTTAAGAGTGTTCTTTATAATGTTTAATTATCGTGCTGTTTGTTTAATATGCAAAATGTCTGTATTACTTAGAATGTATGCCCTAGAGTAATTTATATTGTGCATAAAATCGGAACCCCTAAGATATTTGACTAATGACAGTTGGTTGCAGTTTGTATTTTAGTGTTTACTTTTCATGAACTTCTAAGTTTCTACAACTGACCGCAAGGAATGTACACTGCACTTTAAAAGTTCAGAACATGTGACTCAGTCTGAGGCGTTCTGAGTGACGGTAGCTTTAATTTTCCTTTCCGTGTTTCCTACAGACAGCTTGTTTTGTTGTCTCTGCTCTTAGAATTGTAGCATTTGAAGAGTCATGTTTAGGGCAAAGAGGATGAAAATTCATTCGAGCAGTTTCAGTGTTATTCTTAAATGTACTGATGTAGACAAAAGGAAGTTTGGCTGCTTTATACAGACTAATCTAATTCATGAATCCCTTGGTACTTGCTAAAGCCACAGCTGGTAATAATATTTGTGCATTAGTTGTCTCTGTATTTTGGTTACCTAATTTTTTGATTCTGTGGCTCTACAAGTGTTGAGGATAGAGATATGCTACATAGCAGCAAGTGAAGCTTCAGTATTAAAATTACATGGAAATATAAATGGTGCAATAGGGCTGAAATGTAGCGATTATTATCATAACATGTTGATGCTTCTGAGGTCATGAGTCTAGTAACAATTGGGATGGAATTAGGATTCCAGATCAGTTGATACACAAAAAGTTGTGTTCTTCAATATTATATTACTTTATTGACATGGCACCAGGTAACAGCAGGAATGAAAGAGAATCTCCTGTTTTTATCACTTTTTTCCCCCCACAAATTTACTGTGAGAAAGAAGCAAGCCCTGAAAAATATCAGAACTGTGTGAGAATTACATTTGCAAGAGATGTGAGTAGGAGACAGTAATGCAATCTTCATGGTGCTGGTGGTCTCAAAGGGTCGATTAAAGCTCACAGTACAAAGTGAGCAAAACGTGTTTTAACACATACAAGCACTAGGTTGAGACTAAGTCTGAAGTTCAATAAGTAGGTTCACTGAATTCCTCCGTCATTCTCTTTCATGGTTTCACTGTGTTTTTGAAAAAGCATGCAGATAAATAATTAGCATCAATATGACTAAGGTGGTTGCATAAACACACTCACCATAAAATAGGCAGGTCTGTCATACTCCAATCTTTCTTCTAGAAAGATATAAATATTTAAGGTGTTTTGGAATTTTATTTCTTCTATTCATAAGTTCATTTTCTTCACAGTTTAAAAAAATGTTCATGCAAACTTATGAAAATGATAAGATTGATTTTGGTGGATTCATCTTTTCAGAAGTTGATTTCACTTTTAGACTTCATCAAGATTTATGGGTTTTTATGTCTTGAAGTGAACTCTGAACATCTTCACAAATCAAGTGGATGAAGGAGATTCACTGTAACTCTCCTAAAGCGTTATAAAACCGACCAAAAAAAAAAGCCAAAAGTTCACTTTTTCGAAATATGAATAATGTTACAGGCGAGTATGGCATTCATCCTAACGCTCCTTCTCAAAAATGCCCCTTGAAGAATTTATGACTCTAGTGAGTGGCTGGTCCAGAGGGACACAGTTTTCTAGGCTAGGGTGTAAAACATCCTAAGTACATTTATAACTACTTGACCAAACCTGAATGTTTTTCAAATGATAGGCTTGCGAGTTAGAGAAAATACTTTGGAAAAACAGTTGCTACTAAATTTAGAGGATAACACACAATGTAATAAAGCTATTTGAATTGTATTCTATGATCTGGTATACTTGCTATCCTCTGAAAATTGGTTAGTAGAATGTAGCAAGCTACATACTAACAGCAATAACGTACTTACTTGAAAATGATATTTATTTACTTACACTATTTTGTATGAAAGTTTTTCAAAGTAACTGTATTATCATTTCATTGATTTACCAAGAGTCTTCCAAAAAAGCTCATGAAAAATTAATGCTATGAAAAATGTTGTAGGGTTTCTATTTGTTTGCATGAAGTTGATCAAGTTTTAATTCATTTTCCATGAACTCTTATAAAGATTTTAAAATAGATTTCACATTTTTGGCCAAGAGAATTAATAGTTTGAAACATTCAGAAAACAATTCAGGGAATACGTAAACTTGTATGTGCAATGGCTCACTAGGCCAATCCTACAAGTACAAGTGCTAGCATCACATTTAGGTGCCAGTGAATGTGGCAGCTGCTCTGCATCTGATCCAGCTCTTTGCTTATGACCTGGGAAAGCTGTGGAGGACGGCTCAACTCCTCGGGCCCCTGCACACATGTAGGAGTGAAGCTCCTGGCTCCTGGCTCTTGACTTCAGATTGGCTCAGCTCCAGCTATTTGGAGAGTGAACTGGAAGATGAAAGATTTCTCTCTGTAAATCTGCCTCTCAATAAAAATAAATAAATCTTTAAAAATATTAAAATATGTGTAGGCAGTCACAAAGTGATATGCATACCAAAAATTCCAGATGGCTAATCTTGAATTGGACCTGTATCCATGAAGTGAGCCTTTAAAAAAATATATTTAGCTTCCACATGAATTATTCAGAGTTTTTTATTTTTTTTTTCACTTAAATTTGGGATTAGGGGAAGAGTTACTTTTCCAACAAAAGTTGATCTATACATTCCCATTTTTACTACCAGTAAGTCAATATTTAAAAAATACAAACCAAATATAAAATTAATAACATTAATTCATACATAGTAGCTAAAAATCCATAAGAAATAGATACAGGCCATGCCTATTTTCCTGCAATATATTTTCACTTTTTATTTGTTGAGTTTTTATTTAGTGGAGTTAATATGCTTTTGACTATAGCATAATTAAAATTTTACCTCCAAAATTAAATATTAGCAGAAAGACATGGTGGTACATATGCAAAATGAAATATTCACCTACAAAAATAATGATAGATTATAATTTTCAGTAACATGGATAAAGTTGGAAAACATTATGTTAATTGATATAAACCAGGAATAGAAAGGAAAAAAACTGTGGAGGTACAAGTGGAAAATATGTTTTAGATAAGAAATGTCAAAATCATCACCTTTTAGAACAGTCTTCATGTATCAGATTAGCCTCAAAAATATAATGCCAATTGTTGCAAAGCTTTCTATTTAAAACACTGTTAGGAGAAATCACAAATATTTTATTGAAAATAACTTTCTGACACATTTGTATAATCCCCCTTTTCTATACACACAGAAAAGCTACATAACAACAAAACCCTTATTTTCTTCATCTTATACTAAGGTAATAATTTCTATTTGATACTACAATTGCATTAAGAAAATTAAGCATGCAATACTCTTTATGTAATGTATATATATATTTTGAACTTGCAAAACTGATTTCTGTTATGCTGCTGATGACTTATAATTATGTTTATATTTTCAAGAAAGGGATTCGGTCAATTTAACTAAGAATCATTAAAATATTTCTATATTTAATCCAAAACATCCATAAGAATAAGGTTATGTTAACAAAACTATCATATGTACATCCAACTCACTAAGTTTTATTAATAGAAATATCATCTGTCTCTCTCTTTTAAATTCTGATTTTCAAATAAAGAGATAAATTAAAAAATTCAACGTTGTGAGTTTGTTTTTCTGCGTAGTCAATAGGAACTGTGGAAGTGTCTGCTGTAGTCACAAATGAAAATGTATTAATATGTGAAGCATATTTAGAGTCAGCTAGTAGAACATTAAAAAATGGCATAACAGAGGGGAGTGGAGAGTGGAGAGAGAGAGAGAGTGAGAGAGAGAGAGGAGATTCTCAAAAATAGAAAAAAGAAAAAGAAAAAGAAAAAAATTGTTGTTTCCATCTACTTGAACCAGGAAGATGAAGGAGATGAGGAGGATATTTTGTATAAAATAGTTCATTCTCCAAGCATGCACAATAACCAGAGTTGAGCCTGGCCAATGATAAGAGCTAAAAAATCTCCATCCAGATTTCCCATGTAGGTGATAGAGATCCAAGTCATTGTGTCTGCTCCCAGCATGTCAGCCTGCTGCTTGCCTGAAGAAATGACTAAGTCAAAGATGCAATGGGACTTGCTACCTCTCTTCACCCAATTAAGAACTCAATGACAGCTTCAAGGAGCTGAAGGGAGAAATTACTATTAAACAAAAATAAGAAGCTGAGCTTTTAGAATAATTTACGTTTAATCAAGAACTAGCAAGGTAGTTTAATGTGTTCCCAACCCCCTTTTATTTCCACTTTTCTTTCAAAATAATAATTAAGTTTCCCTATAGTGTGACTAAAGAATTTACACTATGTAACCTGAAGCAATATTATAATTGCTTAACTATACATTTGAAAACTGTGTAGATACAGATCCCTGAGCATATACTATGCCTTCTAGTCTTCCTGGAAGATGTTAGTTAATCATAGTGTATTTGTGACTCAAAATATAATTGCCACTGCTTTTACTGAAGCACCTATGTTCAACATCACTCCTGAAAACTAATCAAATGCCACTCTTCTGACTTGGTGCTGCAATAATTAGAGAAACTGCTGTGAAGGAATTTACTTTTATTCTTAAACTGAAGATGAAATAGTGATGTTGCAGAGGTAATTAAAGTTGTGTCACAAAGGCATGGGTGTGGAAGAGTAATTTATCTATGCCTCTTGGAAAAGTAGGCTCAAATTTATTTTTTATCAACTTTCTAACGGTGAAGTTTAAATGGTTCCTATCAAGTGCTTGTTTGAAAAACATAATCATTTTTCTCTGTATCTGTTAGATACTGTCCCTAAATTACAAACCCAAGCAGACCTGTGGATAGATTGCTTAGTTTTCACATATTCTCTACTGGAATTTTTCTTTAATTTTATCTTTCCATCGTGATAATTTAATTATGGTTTTCCGGACACAACACACATTTTATTTATACGCAGAAACACCGGTCTGTTATTTCAGTGTCATGTCTGCCTTGGTTTGAGTTCATTAACATAGATTCATTTACTCATTTCTAAGGCAGAGGCAACAGAATGCGGGAGAGGGAAGAACGGTAGCTTTCACCCTCTGGAGTACTCCCTGCATGGCTACAACACTGAGCATAGACAAGTTGAAGCCAGGAGCTGCATTTGGGCACCCCACATGGGTGGCAAGGATCTAAGTACTTGGGCTGTCTTTAACTGCTTTCTGGCTGGGACTAAAGTGAAGTAGCTAGTATTCTGGTACCCACGTCAAGTGGGAACATGGGACCAACTTCTGCTGTCACAAAACCAGTTCTTTCACATTATACCTGAGTGGTCACAAGCAAATAAAGGGAGCAAAACGAAATTATACATGCAGTTTATTGTTTCACAGGAAGGAAACTTGGCTTCCATAGAACACTGGTAAATATTTGCAGATATCTTGAAGTCAGGAGAAGTTGCATGATTGCATGGCTCTGCGTTTTTTTTTAGAACTGAACAATACGATAAAGTTGTATAATAAGAATCATATCACATATATATTGGAGTTGAAAGTTTACTATTAAGAATTTATGTTCTAGGCCTGGCAGCATGGCCTAGAGGCTAAAGTCCTCACCTTGAACGTGCCGGGATCCCATATAGGTGCCAGTTCTAATCCTGGCATCTCCACTTCCCATCCAGCTCCCTGCTTGTGGCCTGGGAAAGCAGTTGAGGAGAGCCCAGAGCATGGGGACCCTGCACCCATGTGGGAGACCCGGAAGAGGTTCCTGGTTCCTGCCTTCGGATCGGCATAGCATTGGCCATTGCACTCACTTAGGGAGTGAATCATTGGACGGAAGACCTTCCTCTCTGTCTCTCCTCTCATGTATATCTGACTTTCCAATAAAAATAAGTAAATCTTAAAAAAAAAAGAACTTATGTTTTATTATATAAAATGTATGCTATTGGTTTTAGTTACATTTTTTAAATTGTCGATTACATTGCATTATGTAACACAGTTTTATAGGCACTGGGATTCCCCCACCCCTCCACAAGCACTCCCCCCTCATGGTGGATTCCTCCACCTTGTTGCATTACCACGGTTCAAATTCAGTTGATTCTTTCATTGCAAGCATCTACCAAGCATAAAGTCCAGCATCTTATTGTCCAGATAAGTTCAACGGTTTCTTGGGGAGACCATCTCTGGTCTGAAGGTAGGCCAGCAGAGTATCATCCCAATCATTTAAAAGCCCTGACAGAACATCAGTAACAATTTATAATGTTATGGAATCAGTTGACATGGTATTGAGTAACTGATATGTTAAAAGAGAAAAAAAAAAAGAATGCAAGTTCTGAACCACATCCTATGACTTCTACATTGAGATTTCAATTATTAGTTTATATACAACCGGGTGCTGCACTTCTTAAAATGGGTATAGATTACTATTCAGCTGTCTCATGTCTGTTTTAATTTTAGTATTTAGCAGTTTAGGTGGGGAAGCATGATTTTGCTGAAACTGGCTGTTTTTGGGGTAGTCTAACTCTATAACCCTAACAAGATGTATGTCAACAGTTTAGGTGAACAGTTGTAGGAGGGGTGTGCAGTGAAATCTTCAATACCCTAGTAAGGAGTAACTAATGTTTTTGTCCCACCCAGTGAGGTATAAGTTATCCCCGCTGATTGTTTCCTGTCTGTTTCTAAGCTTTCCTTGTTGTTCTCTATCTATTCTAGTTTTTTTGTTCTAGATTTTTTGTTTGTTTTGAGGGGTTTCTGGAGCAATCCTGATGGTCATTGCGAGAGAGGATGGGGACCCAAATCGGAAGCAGGCAAGGACCAGAGAAAGCTCCTCTCCCTGGTCCCAAAGGAAATTTAATGTTCTTCTGTTTCTGCGGACCACTCAGTGCTCCTGGTTGTCATTCTGATGACCTTGGATCCTGCAAAGCAGGATTTGGGCTTCTTCCATCTCATGTGGTAGATCCAAATGCAGGTGGATGACCTCAGAGTTCTCCGCCTCTGAAGGCACTCCAATTGCCTGTGGTCTCCTTGGCAGTTGGGATGTAGTCCTTGGTGCTTGTACTGATAGTCCTTGGTGAGCATCCAGGAGTCTTCAGGGTTGGGATACAAGCCTCCTCCTGTCCACCTGCTCCACTCTGGTGTCCCTCCCCTTGCTCTGCGCATATGACCTCCTGTTAAGAGGTTGTAGGGATCACTCTTGATTCCCCCCCGTATGTCTTTGTAGTTTTACTATTGTCTAATGCTGATTCGAGTCTGTTCTCTATGAGTTACCTGTTATGATCCTGATAGGTTATACTTCCTGTCTTCCTCACACCTTCTAGGGTGATGTAAGATTTCTCTGCTCTCCTTCCCCATTTCCAAGTAGCATAGGGCCTTACAATTATATTAGGTTTTACAATTTTTGATGTAGATCATAAGCAGTCTGATTTTAGTTACATGGGTTTTATATTTTGTTATATTTGAGTTTTAGATTTGTTTTGGTTCTATGCTATCGATCTAAAGATTAACTTGAAGCTTATCCCAAGATTTGTATTTTTGAGTAGTTAATTAACTATTAATTAAATTGACACTGAACTCAGCTAGATTTTTATGTCTTGCATAGTCTTCAAACTAGAGACACTATTCACTGGAACATATATCTGTCATCTCTTATTTACAAGCTAAAGAAAGGAAAAAAGAATCACTAAGCTTGAAGTGCTATTTGCAAGTGTGTGGTTGAAATTTCTTAACGTTGGGCCCGGCGCGGTGGCGCAAGTGGTTAAAGGTCCTCACCTTGCCGCCCGGGATCCCATATGGGCGCCGGTTCTAATCCCGGCAGCCCCGCTTCCCTTCCAGCTCCCTGCCTGTGGCCTGGGAAAGCAGCAGAGGACGGCCCAAAGCTTTGGGAACCTGCACCCGCGTGGGAGACCCAGAAGAGGCTCCTGGCTTCGGATCGGCATAGTATAGGCCCGTTGCGCTCACTTGGGGAGTGAATCATCGGACGGAAGATCTTCCTCTCTGTCTCTCCTCTCTGTATATCTGCCTTTCCAATGAAAAAATAATAAAAATAAATCTTTAAAAAAAAAAAAAAGAAATTTCTTAACGTTATGTCATCTTTTCAGTTGATATAAATTTATGAGCTGCTATTTTGCCAACATTTGCCTCTCAAGCAATTTATTAAAACTTGATAGCTGAAAAAAAGGCAAAACAAAAAGTCCAAACATTCACACATATGATGAATAAAGAAATAGTACTTTGATGTCAAACATGTTAGTGTGCCAAGAAAGTAATTTGCTACCAAATAGGAATTATGTATTACTCTTTGTATTTTTTTAATGAAACCATAATCAAAGAGAAATGAATTTACTATTTTGAATTGTTTTAATTGGTTGCCCTGTCAATGTTGCCATGCCAACAGGGTAAATCTCTTTCCTTTTTAAAATATTTTAATGTGTAATATTTATTGAACATATTATGTATACCAAATCAAGCATTATTTTGTGCATTAAATGTATCAAGTAAAATGGGTCATGCTTATCCTATGTGATTTTTCTTTTAAATTTGAAGGCTAAGGAATATCTTACATAAAGTATTAGTGATTGAATTAATTTTAAACATTCTGATATTTGATTGTTAACACTCTGATTATTTTCAGTAGTGTGTTTCCTAAAATTATGTATGTATTTAAAAATATTAGGTGGTTAGGAAACAAAGATGACTATTATAGAATATTATCTTTTCATTTTTTAAGTTGAAGATTTATTTATTTTTATTGTAACAGTAGATTTATACAAAGAAGAAGAGACAGAGCGAAAGCTCTTCTGGCCCACTGGTTCACTCCCCAAATGTCCCAACGGCTAGAGCTAAGCCTGTCTGAAGTCAGTGGCTAGGAGCCAGGAGCTTCAGGTCTCGCATACAGGCACAGGGTCCCAAAGCTTTGGAACATTGTCTATTGCTTTGCCAGGTTACAAGTAAGGAGCTAGGGTGGGAAGTAGAGCAGCTGGGACATGATTTAGTGCAC
The DNA here is from genome assembly GCF_017591425.1 of Ochotona curzoniae. Lineage (NCBI taxonomy): Eukaryota > Metazoa > Chordata > Mammalia > Lagomorpha > Ochotonidae > Ochotona > Ochotona curzoniae. The sequence continues at coordinate 17,343,558 of NW_024466502.1, forward strand.
ATCTGAATCCTAGAGCTTGAAAGCTGAGAACTTAGTCATTGAGCCATCACACTGGGCTCTTCATTCATTTCTGAAAAATTTATTTATTGGAGAGACATGTAGAGGGGAACAGTGAGAGAGAGAGAGAGAGAGAGAGAGAGAGAGAGAGAGAGAGAGTGGCTTAGGTGCTGGCAAGACTGACATAGGTACCAGTGTTTTCATTTGGACCTGCTACATGTATTTTAATAACCCACATATTAAATCATTAGCTGATACATTTTGTGTGTGCTTTAGTGGAAATGAAGTATTTGGGACTCAAATTGACACTGTTATAGGAGATATTAGAATCAGAAGCAATTACTTAACCAAATATGTGAGTTCTTGAAGTAAGAATAAAATTCATCCTTTTTTTAAAAAAAATTTTAAAAATATTTTTAAAGATTTTGAAAGATTCATTTACTTTTATTTTTGGAAAGATAGATATACAGAAAGGAGAGACAGAGAGGAATATCTTCTGTCCAATGACTCACTCCCCAAGTGACCTCAATAGCTGGTGCTGCACCAATCCGAAGCCAGGAGCCAGGAATTTCTTCTGGTTCTTCCATGCAGATGCAGGGTTCCAAGGTTCTGGGGTATCCTTGACTGTTTTCCCAGGCCACAAGGAACTGCATGGGAAGCAGGGCTTTCAGGATTAGAACTGGTGCTCATATAGGTTCCCAGCATGTTCAAGATGGGGACTTTAGCTGCTAGGCTACACGCCAGGCCACTAAGCTACCATGCAAGGCCCTAAATTCGTTTTGACACTGTTCTTTAGGCCCAAGAATTTTCCCCTTACCACCCCTGCTGTTGTCCCCTACCTTGTAACAATGGTTTAGTCCTTCAACAACAGTCACAAGTGCATAATTTTGCTATTTATGTGTAGCATGACATTGTAGGTATAGAAAGTGATATAAAATGCAGCATTATAGTGTCAGGATATATGTAACAGTTACATTGGGAGTCCATCTTTTATTTAGAAGTAGAAATGCATCCTGCAATATATCTCCATCGTATGCTTGCCTCCATTATACAGATCCTCTAGACAAATGTATGTAGTAACATGAATATATATGTGTGCGTGTGTGTGTGTATATATATATATATACATATATATACCTTACTTATATATCTATTAATCTTGTGCTTTGCATGAAAGTTGCATTATATCGGAGCGAATATATGGTATTTGTCCTTTTGAGATTGGTTTATTTCACTGAGCATAATGGTTTCTATTTGAAGGCCATGCCTTTAAAAGATCAAAGGTATTTGGTCAAACATGATGCCCCTGTGACTACAATAAATAATGAAATACAAGAACCAGGCTTTTGTGCTGATTCTAAGGGAAAGGAAGCTTACATAAAGGAAAAGGCAGCTCCTTTATGCACTCATCAGTTTGAAAGGGCACACAAACACACATGCAGAGCTAGGAGGAGGCAGCGCGTGAGTCAGTCAGCTTCCTCTCCTGGTTTTCTTCCCACATGGTCCCGATGGCTAACGAAGAGCCAGGTTTTAAAGTGGCAGTGAGCAACTAAATCTATATCCTTCAGAGAGTGCTGAGACAAATGTATTTCCAACATCCCTTGCTCTTCAAGGGACCCATTTTCAAGGTACTGGGCTCAAGTCTGGACTTTACCCCACGCTGTCTCATATGGCGTGCCAGCATCCTAAGCAGTGCGTTAATTTCAGGGTCAGACATCTACTCAGAAACGATGTTAATTTTTAGTTTCATGTATTAAAAAATGAATGTTTTATACTTTCACCAAGTTGCATTTATGTGCCGTTTAACCTATTATAGCTTAAGTTATTGTTGCTAACTTATTTTGTGCATGACTGTGATTCCACTGTAAAGTCTCTGTGGGGGTTGTTATTATTGTCACATATTTGCTTTATTTTGAAACCTCCACCTTGCCTTGCTGTATCCATAAGATGACGTTTGGAACATTCATTTTTTTTTTTCTCTTTTGTACTAGACTACTTTGAGAAACACAGGAATTCCTTTTTGTCGTTGTTGAAATTTTGCTGCAACATACTTAACATCACGTGCTGGGGTGAGATTTAGGTCTTCTGGCTAGATTTCTTATCTAGCAGCAGAAATCATATTTTAGCAGCCCCTATGCCCTATTTTTGAGTTGTATGTTACAGACAATTTGCACTTCCTGGGGTCATTTTCTTTTATTCGCCCAGCCAGAGAGAAATACTGAGTTCCAGACATGTAATCTTGCTGTGTTTGTCATGGTTTTCTAGTCTGGAGGGACATTTCATGTATTTTATGAATTCCCCCTCCAACTTTTTCAGCCTTTTGTTGAGTTAAAATTTAAGTTTAGGAATTAAAAAAAAAAATTCCTGCTCATTATTCTTCATTTCTACTATTGGATAATTAGGAGTTGCACAGCAGGGGGGCAGTGGCATGGCTAAGCAAATTTAACTTTGAGGCAAACTGCCACTGAGTCAGTTCTGACGATGCTACTAATTAGTCTTCAGGGTTAACTGAAGGAGACTGCTGTGTTTTAGTTTCCTCATCCATTAGGATGATTATACTTCCAAATTTATTATTTTTGCTGTGAGGCTTCAGGAGTGGTGTGTGTTTAAAATCTTAAGATAGGGTTTTTATCCATAGTGAATTCGCAAGAGTGCCCCTGATTTGACTAGAATCCTTTAACAGCAGGGCATATGATTGAGAAGGGATAAATTATTGAAGACATGATATGACTGACACATACAAACCTTCATCCTCAACCATGGTTTTAAATGTTTGTATAGATTGTTTCTGATTGCATTTTAACATTTGGATCATGTTACTGCACACATGAACGAAGACACGGAAACCTACATGCTCCCTGTGTTATCACAAGGCAAACACTTAGGAGATTATAATGTGTAAAGGAATAAAATATTGCTAGCACGCAAGGCGTACCTCATGTCTTGCTCCTAGTTGCTATCTCCTCGCTCTGCCTCAGATTGTTTATTTTGATTTCTTATTCTGTCATCCAGTTTTGTCAGCTTATAAACTTTAAATAAATGTAGTCATCGATTGTGTATTTTATGTTTTGGTTTTTTGGTCTACCTTTGTTTTAACTTACAGCTGAAATGCACCAATCTTTCTTGCTTTATAATAGCTTTCCTTTATGGAAAGATGAGAAATACATCAACTTCTTTCTCTGGTAATCATTTGGTGACTTAAATTTTTTATCTCTACAAATTTGAGTGTTATGAATAACTCCATATATGTTTTTCAGTGCAAATTTGCAAAAATTGAGCTATATATGAACAAGTGAAACAACTGTCTTATGTTAGCATTTATTTTAGCCTTGTTCAAAAGACCACATTATTTTTTCAGTCTTACAGTTATGCTTCTATGAGAAGACTTTGAAATGTCTATTTCTTTCGTTTTTTAAAGATATATTATTTTTTGATTGCAAAATCAGATATATAGAGAGAGGAGGAGGAGAGACAGTGAGGAAGATTTTTCATCTGATGACAGATTAGTTACTCCATAAGTGACTGCAACTTCTGCAGCTGTGCTGATCTGAAGCCAGGAGCCAGGAGCTCTTCCAGGTTTCCCCTGTTGGTCCATGGCCCCAAGGCTTTGGGCCATCCTTTACTGCTTTCCCAGGCTACAAGCAGGGAGCTGGATGGGAAGCATGGCTGCCGGGATTAGAACTGGTGCCCATATGGGATCCCGAAGTGCATTCAAGGTGAAGACTTCAGCCACTAGGCCACAGCACCTGGCCCCTCTTTTCTTTCTTTCTTTTCTCTTTCTTTCTTTCTTTCTTTCTTTCTTTCTTTCTTTCTTTCTTTCTTTCTTTCTTTCTTTCTTTCTTTCTTTCTTTCTTTCTTTCTTTCTTTCTTCCTTTCTTTCAATAACTCATGAGAGCAATTATTCATTCTTTCATCAGAAATATTGTTTTTTTTCAAAATGATTTTGACTATTTACAGTTGCTCCTTCTAGGAAATCTTTGGCATAGCTTTGGAAAGATGTACAGTGGCTGTTATCTGAAAAGATAGATGGTTTTTGTTCATTGCAAGGGCCCCTTTAGACCTGATCAATAAAATAATGTGATGTGATTTTGTCAAAGGCTTTCTTGAGTTTTCTCATTTGCATTAAGCCAGATTTTAATTTTTCCATTAATTCTTGTTCAGAGTGCACATGTTAGAATTTTCCATGCATTGTACTGTTTCCGATTTTAATTTTACTACCTGTAATATTTTCACTCTATGTATGTAATAAAGATGTCTGGTGATTATTTCATACTTTATTATTGCTTCATAGATTCTAGTTTATTTCAGTTTATCACATCAACAATGCATGCATTTATTTCTGCTGCAAAACCCATGTATTGTCACCGTATATTAATATTTTCATATTTACTACGTCTTATAGTGTTCATCAACACATAATTGAATGTGTTCTTCCATTTTAAACATTAGCAAAGCCCGGCGCGGTGGCGCAAGTGGTTAAGGTCCTCGCCTTGCACGCCCAGGATCCCATATGGGCGCCGGTTCTACCCCCGGCAGCCCCGCTTCCCTTCCAGCTCCCTGCCTGTGGCCTGGGAAAGCAGTTGAGGACGGCCCAAAGCTTTGGGACCCTGCACCCGTGTGGGAGACCCGGAAGAGGCTCCTGGCTTCAGGTCAGCATAGCATCGGCCGTTGTGCTCACTTGGGGAGTGAATCATCGGACGGAAGATCTTCCTCTCTGTCTCTCCTCTCTGTATATCCGCCTTTCCAATAAAATAATAATAAAAATAAATCTTTAAAAAAATTAGCAAAAAAAGTTATCAACTATAATATGTTAGGAATCAATGTAGATGGTTTGTATTCTTTCATTATGATTCAACAGATTTATTTCATAAATAGTTCTAAACTTAAATTTCTATTTTTATTGTCAACAATTGTGTTTCATACCGCTCCTCACATTGTCTTCCTTGGATTGTGGTTTTAACTCCTTGATTCTTTTATCTTTCATCTTGCCAACTTCAAACCTCTTTTCTGTCCTGTAGCTGCTGTTTGCTACTGAACATGCTGCTCAATATCTGAGATAGATTTTTAAAACCAGTTGACTTCCTTTGCCTAGTTTCCAAGTATTTCCATAAGAAGTTGTAGGTGAGTTGCAAAGTTGATGTTTTCACTTCTCAAGGCCATAATCTAGGCCCAAGGCATATGCTGTGTTGATGGCCAGAAAAAGCTGCATGTTTAATGTAATGTTTTTCGAAAGCATCTTCATTTTCTGTATGTTGTTAAATATGATAAAACTAGGAATGTTTAAATCAGAAAAAAATTCATTTCAATGAATACAGTGTTTTTCTTAGTTCTCTATAAACACTGTATCATATAATACCTGTGTAAACTTCTAAAAGCACATCTTTACTCCAAATGAAAAATTTTAAATCATTTTGCAAATTGACAGCAAAGCTAACTCATGGTATCTTGATGCTTAGAAGAAGAAATAATTCTTTCTTGGATAATGCAGCTTGTGTCAAGTTTTAGGTTTGGGATCAGACTCACAAACTGAAAAGTAAAATGCAGAAAAATGAGGCCTAACTACCCAAGACGGACCACTCAGTAGATCACCTCTCCTTGCTGTATCAGCCCTTCTGCTGTTTTTGCAGATTTTGTATTTATTCTTTTTTCATTTCTGACTTGGAAAATATGATTTACTATTTTCCTCAGCATATTTTTCCTTACTCATTTACTTTAAGCTCAACTGTTATTTCTATTTAGCCTTTGTAACATTAAATATTATTACAGATTTATTTCATCGTTTTCTAAATATAGTGTTTTCAATGGACTAAAATCCCATAATGTTATAGTATTTTTCAATATAACAATTTTACCTTCAACTATCGATCTGGGAGGAATCAAACCAAAAAGCTCATAGAAACAAAGGGAAGCTTATTTTGGTGCAATGAAATCCATTAATATTTTCTTAATGTGCACCACATAGCAATGTTCTGAAGACTTTTCAAAATGTTCATAACAAATTTCTTGGAGAGAAATCTTAATAGAGTGATAAATACGGAAAACTGATGAAAATACAAAACTGATTCTTGCTCCTGATTTCAAAGCTTGATAAATATGTTAAGATACTGTTGAGTTATCCAACAGAAATAGATACATGACATTATATATAAAATTTAAGTTTTAAAATTTAGATTAATCATTTGTTCAGGTTTGTAGTTTTAATGAGCACCTCAAGTCCTGGTCCATGCAAATATTTTTAAATGCCTACCTAGTGATTTATTTGGGGAGTCGGAATAACACATATGTACACACACACACACACACACACACACAATACACACACAATATGGAGGTTGTATCTGCTGATTGTTAACAGCTGGCTTTAGGCCAGCCAGAATCCAGGAGCTACGAACAGCTTTCCTACCAGATGAACTGCAGAATATTCAATATTTGAATATTCAATATTCAATATTCAATATTCGGCTTTCTTTCCAGGTAATGTAGCAGGAAGCTAGAATAAAAAAATAAAAAAAGGAGTACGTGGGACTCTAATGAGCTCTCTAATAGGAAGTATTGTGTCTTCTGATGTTAGTTTAATGCACTAAGCCAGGAGTTTTACTGCACAATCCAAGTTCCTTTTTAAAAGATTTCTTCATTTTTATTGGAAAATCAGATATGCAAGAGGAGGAGAGACAGAGAAGATCTTGGCTCCACTGATTCACTCCCCATGTGACCGCAATGGCTGGAGCTGCGTCAATCTGAAGCCAGGAACCAGGAACCAGGAGCCCCTTCTGGGTCTGCCACGAGCGTGCAGCGTTCCAAGACTTTGAGCCGTCCTTGACTGCTTTTCCAGGCCACAAGCAGGGAGCTGGATGGGAAGCTGGGCGTCAGGGTTAGAACTGGTGCCAAAATGGTATGCCCGCATGTGCAAGGCGATCACTCTAGCCACTAGGCTACTGTGCAGGGGACTTCACAATCCAAACTTAACGCATAAACATAGTTTTATGATTCTTTTTTTTTTTTGCTGTCGTTGCTATTACTATTCCTCTTAGATAAAATTTTTAAAGATATAATCTGTGTTTTGGCAGATTTTGACTAAAACCAATGTGTTATCCATGAGTGCAATGAAGCTCTACAGAGAATGATCTTACTTAATTATTTTAGCAGTAAGTATCCCTGTGGAGTTTAATGAAGAAAATGCACCTTGTAGACTAAGTTGGCACCTCAGGAGAGAACTGAGAGCACAACGTATGTTCAGCCAGGGTTTTTATAGGCTTGGCTACAGCTACCACTTCCCCTTTCTATGTTGTCTAAGGATTTTGCTAGATTAAAGCACTCCTGGGCATGGAATTCTTAAAATTCCTGTCAGAACCTCGTCAGCCCAGTGTTATTGAGCTACTGGATTCGTTGGTGCAGTGAGCACGTTTCCCTCGGTTCCCTCAGGAACCAGCGAAGGACTACTTCACGAAATTACTGAGAACGGTAAGACTTTTGATAAGCAGAGCTCTGTTTCCAAGGTTTGCTTCTACATTTTAGCCCTCATTCAATCACAACCCGCTTTCCTTAATGTTTTGTTGTATAGCTAATGTCTTCTTCACGTTATGGAGGTAGAATGGGTGAGGCTGTGTCTTCTGTGTCTAGTTTCAGTTGGTGTACGTGCATAAAACTGGTTGTGGGTATTTTTCCCTTCGTGTCTGTTCTGTGCTGTTGGGAAGTGGCTTCAGAAGAGATCATACTGTGTGGTGTGGAACGAAGGTGACGTGATCCAGTCAGATAACCTGGGATCCCTATGAACTCATCATTCAGCATTTTACATGTTCTAATGCAGACGAGTTAATGTAGATGATGGCCCTAAATGAAAAAAAAAACTCATTTTAAGTCTGCAAAAATGTCCAATATAGGCATCTGTTGCAGAATTAATATTATGGACCTGTCATTATATGTATTAATATATTAATGGTATTGAGTTAATTTTTATTTTTGACTTGTGGCCTGGTTGGTTATTACGGTGAGCATGCTTCATATTTTATAAAAGCAAAATTATGTTAGTGTGGAATAATAAAGTGTATTCTTTTATCATAGGGCAATAGATAAGAACTAAATTTGTAGATATATTCTTTCTGAATCTGGGGTAAAGAGACAGACACTTCTCAGGGTGAATAGCAGGAGATGAGAGACCAGGCTAGCCCACACAGACATAAAACTTCTGGTCAGGAAATACATTTTATCCACTGTGAGCCTGTCAAGAAAAGGATAGAAAGGGTGATTTGTGACCTTGATTGCCAGAATTTTTAAAGCTTGATTTAAATGTGACTCACTTTATTCTTTTCATAAAAATTTTAAACCCAGGCCACATTTTAGGAAACATTAATAACTGAAAACATAATAAAGTGTGATTATATATGAAAATCACTAAGTTGTCTTCATAAAATACTATTATTCATGATTAACCTAGACAATAGGAGCTATTTTTGAACGGACATGCATATTTAAAGAATATCTTAATTTCATTTGTATTGTATAACAAAAAGTTGAAAATTACCACTGAATGGCAATGGATAGGCAATTTTATTTTCATATTTGTTGTTTGAGTGTTTTTCACTGGATTTAAGTACTTTTGATTCCCTATACTTAGTACCATTTGCTATGGATCTTAACTGTAATCTCCTAGTCACATATCCAAAAGTCTCCTGGTTACAGAAAAGTAGTTTTTCCTTAGGTTGAAATATGGGATTTTATTCAAGTCTTATCAAAATTTAATGTTCTGTTCTCTTTGTGGTAATTCTGTAGAGAAGAACAGATTATAAATCCCTTTGCATAATTCTCAATGCCTTATTTTTCTCTACAGTCTTACATGGGGAATACAATATATTTTGAGTCACAGATACACTATGATTAAGTATTATGTCTTCCAGGAGGAATAGAAAGCATAATATGTTTTCAGTGATATATACTTGCACATTATTCAAAGGTATAGCTAAGGAATTGTAATATTGTTTCAGACTTCAAGGTGTAAAATATCCTAGTCACACTATACGGAAACTCTTTATCACTAAATGATTAAATATTTGTTGTTTGGTTTGAAATGTATAGATTTCATGTGTGAACACAAATGCATATACTTCAAGGAAATAATGCTTATATATACATATACAAACATATATAAATATATATATTTTTACACATAGATATATACACACAAATATGTGTGTATGTATTTATAACATGTTAAATTAATGACTCCCCAATTTTTTTCATAAAACTTGTTTACTTTCATTTTAAAGCAAGATCTACAGAGAGTGCAGGAAACATGAAGACAGAGATCTTGTATTCTCTGGTTTACTCTCCAGATCATTGCGTTGGGAACCAAATAATCTGGAGCTTCTTCATGTCCCCCACATGGGTGTAGGGGCCAAGGACTCTGGCCATCTTCTGTTGCTTTCACGGGCACATTAGCAGTGAGCTTGACTGGAAACAAATCAGGCAGAAATCAAATTGTTGTCCATATGGTCTACTGGCATGGAAGGTGAAGAATTAAATTACTACACTATGGTGACAGCCCGTCCAAAAATTCATTATAGAACTTCAAAGCCTTGGGGCGCAGCTCAGTAGTCTCATGGTTGCAGTTCTCTTACGTGCACTGGGATCCCATATTGGCACTGATTATTTTCTTGGCTGCTCCCCTTCCCATCCTGCTCCCTGCTTGTGACCTGGGAAAGCAGTAGAGGATGGACCAAGACTTCGGGATGCTACACCTGGGTGGGAGACCTGGAAGAAGCTCCTGGCTCCTAGCTATGTATTGGAGCTCAGCTCCAGCCATTGCAAGCACTTGGGAACGGGAGATGCAAATTCTTTCTGTCTCTCCTTCTCTCTATAACTCTGACATTTTGATAAAAATAAGTGAATCTAAAAAAAGCAACCTTTAAAGACCTGTATTAACATTTTAAAAACATCTCATTTATATTATCATCATATTCATATATCTGATTTGAAATTCTGTGTGCTAGTATGTAGCATGACAGTTCAGAGCATGGGATTTAAGAAAGAAATTCTGATTCATACCCAAGTATATTAACAAAGAGAGGTCAGGAGCCAATAAAAAAGGCATAGTGGATAAAGTAAGGTAATGCAATCGATAGCTGTGGATTATAATATAAAACTGCAGATGATTGCAGAAAAACCCATTTGGGTGATGTACTGACAGTCAATGTATACAAATATTCATTGACACTTAGCTTCTAATAAAGGAAAATGGAAAGTGCAAATGACAGCTGCTCGGTTTAGACAAGAATATGGACAAAAGAACTATCAAAATTATAAAACCTTCTGAGAAATCTTGAACATAAATGCGAATGTTTTTCTTTCAAGTTCCTGAAGAACATGAAAGAGCCTGAACTGTAAGCACATACATAGCAGCCTAAAATACGTATCTCTTAACATTTCGTTACTTTGGAACTAGTTAAAGTGTACTGTTCTAGTTGTTTTTCATTGAATGAAAATCAACAGGAAATTAATGTGTTAAAATCGTAATAATAACACCAAGGTAGATAATTGTAATGCCCTGCCAGTGCAAATTCTTGGGGACTGACCATACTCCGTTAAATGGTGCTTGGAAGCTCGTATGGGATTCCGTTCATGTCAGGACTGAAGCTGGAATTCTTTCAAAGGCTTTGGCTCTCACATGCTTTCCTGTGAATGGGTCTTCTTCACATGATTGCTGAATTTTTGTAATAATCATCTCTAGGAGATCCGACAGAAGGCACATCCAGCATCAGAATTTGACCACATAATTCACATGACATCACTTCTGCATTGCAGAGCTTTAAGACAAGGTCATATATAGTTTGTTTATATTTTCTTTGGGAGGAGTTTAAATATCATATTATAAAACATTTAGGACAGAAGATCAATTTTCTGTTATTTTGGAATTTTATTCTTCCCTACAGATCTTCAATTTGCTATTTATTTTTCTTTCTGTGTCCCTAAAATATTTATTCAGGCTTTTATAAAACACACATGACAGTTTGCTCTAAACTAGAGTCTTAATGCATAGTTAGGTTTTAGATATTCATAGGATCTGAATTAGAGACATTCTTCCAACAGTTTAGTAGCTGTTCAAGACACAAGAAAAGCAACTGTCTGTTCAAGTGTCAATGTGATTTAAGGATACATCAAACATTTGTGGGAAATAGAACAAAAAGATGAGTTTATGCTCATATCCAAAATTTTATTTACATACGTTTTTAGCTCATGCTCCCGATGCTGGTATTCCAAGATCGAATGCTGTCATGATTTGATCTGATGAGGGCTATTTTCATGGTTTATACCTTTTATCATGTTCTCACACCAAAGAGAAATAATAAATAGCCTGCTCTTTTTTCTTGTACGGTTACTAACTGCTCCATGAAGTCTTCAAGCCAATGAACTCACCTAAACCAAATTATCTTCCACCTCCAAATACTAACATATTGGGGATTATTATTTCAACATGTGATTTATGAGAGCATAACAGAGTAGTCCATAGAATATAGATAATGTCTTGTTTCAGTTCCTAGCTTATGCTTCAGACTCTGCTTGGCCAGCCTATGTATAATATTCCATCCTTCTCCAGGCATTGTATTTTCTCTCTCTCTCTTTTCTTTTTACTGTGTTACTCACTTCCTTCATTACATCTGAACACTGGTAATCATTTTATATTAGATTTCAATCTCAATAAATATAGTTTCACATAGTTCTCCCCAGAGAAGTCTTTGGAAAATGATCTGTGGCTGAATGAATAAATAAATCAATGACTTAGTTAACTCGTTTTTACTTATGAAATTATTGTTTTTCTTAAATGCCTATATAACAGACCATCTGCACCTTTCATTCATTCATTTCTGTTCTGTTATTTTGAAACTTTACAGGAAACTATGCATGATAGACTGTAGTTTAAAAATTGGAAATAGCTGGGTCCTTTGCTGTAGCCTAGTGGTTAAAGTCCTTCTCTTGTACGCTCTGGGATTCCCTGTGGGTACTAGTTCTAATCCCAGTGGTGCTGCTTCCTATCCAGATCCCTGCTTGTGGTCTGGGACAGCAGTTGATGAAGGCTCAAGTCTTGGGACCCTGTACCTGCATGAAAGACTCTGAGGAAGCTCCTGGCTCATGGCTTCGAATTGGTGCAGCTCTGGCCTTGTGGTCGCTTGGGGAGTGAATCAATGGATGGAAGATCTTTCTCCCTTTCTTTCCTTCTCTTTGTATATCTGGCTTTCTGACAAAAATAAATCTTTTAAAAAATGGCAATAGCTATATTGTGTCATTTATATTCCACTTTGTAAGTTGTATGTGCTTTCAAGCCAGTTTAATATGAGTTTCCTCATGTTTATGTCATCATTGGTGCTTTGCTCCTGAAGTTTTCACTTATTACACAATCCTTTAGAACGTGTACTCTCAATAGTACTTTAGGTAATAGCTCACCAGGTGGAAACATAAAATTACTTCTGTTGTTTGGGCTTGTGGATTTTCATTTATGAGGAGGAAAAGATATTACCTCTTGTTAGAAAACATAATTACTTAAAAATAATGTGTATTTTCCTTTTTGTTTTTTTAAGATTTACTTATTTTTATTGGAAAGACAGATATACAGAGAGGAGGAGAGACAGAGAGGAAGAACTTCCGTTCGATGGTTCACTCCCCAAGTAACTGCAATGGCCAGTTCTGCACCTATTTGAAATCAGGAGCCAGGAGCTCTTCCAGGTCTCCTACACGGGTGCAGGATCCCAAGGCTTTGGGCTGTCCTCGACTGCTTTCCCAGGCCAGAAGCAGGGAGCTGGATGGGAAGTTGGTCAGCTGGGATTAGAACCGGTGCCCATATGGGATCCTGGCGCGTGCAAGAAGAGGAATTTAACCGCTACGTTATTGCACTGGGCCCCATTTTTCGTTTTTAATATTTGCTCAAATTTAGAATCAGAAGTCATTATTGTGCTACGTGTCAAGGATCAAGAATTTTACATCCTTTCAAAAACTTACTTTTAAGAATGAAAAAAAAAACAGAAAAATAATTTAAATAGGTTAAGATTCCAAAATAAATGCAGAAGATTGTCACGAAATGAGGTCACCCTGATTTCACATTGAAGATCCAAAGACATTTTCAAATAATTCATGAGACTTCAGATTAAAGCTAAATGGCTGGCATCTTTGCAGTAACCAGCTTGAACTTTCCATTTGAAAGTTACAAAGAACTTCAAAGAAAAAGCAGCCAAAGCAACACAACCTGAAGCTGACTAGCTACCAATAGTTATAACCAGATAGTTTTGCCATATTCATACTTTCTTTTGTGTTAAGACTCTGTCGTTGGCGGTGTTGTCATGGGTTTTACACTTCATATTTGGCCTCTTAAGATTCACAGAACTCAGTTAAGATTATCAGGACCATGGCTGACTCACAAGATTCAAATAATTGTGTCACTTCTTAGTATTTTATTGCTATTTTATACTGAGAGCCAGAGAGACAGACCCAGACAGTGGGAGAGCTCTCCCACTGACACTCCACACAGAAGTAAAACTGTAGCAAGAGCTTAGTAAGACTGCTCTGGGTAGCTTCTGCCTCTGGTGTGTATCCCACTGTGGGTGGATTATTTGTACATGTGAGCCTTTTGCACACACAGAAAAGTAGGGCTTCTGCTTGTACTGGTGGAAAGGGAAGCCATAGCATTTCAGAAAATGGATGTAAAGTTCTGTGTGAGCTGCATATGATCCCAGAAAAGCAGTATATATCTTTGGAGAAATATCTGAATTCGAAGCACAGATGGTGGGATTCTTGTGTATCTTGAAGACCTTGTGTGGGTGGACATAGTTGTGAGCAGATTTTGAGTTTTTTAATGGGTGGAAATGCTGAAATCAGGATTTTGGTTGATCTGATAGCTATAGTAGGACTACTAAATAATGATGTGTGCTGATAATACATTGTATATGTTTGAAAACAACCTCATTTAATCTAAGCAAATTAATTAACATCTATAATTACCCTTAATTAAGAGATGAGAAGATATAAGCTAAAAAAAATTGTTTTCCCCTAAATGATTCATAACAGAGTTTTCCACATAATAAGTGTTATAGATACTACAAGCATATATTGCTAGATGCACCTTTTTGTTGAAAGAAAAGGAACCAACTAAACTAACACATTACTCAATTTTACCAGAGATTTATTATGAAGGTGTGCTAGGTGACTTTTGCTGTATCTTTTTTTTCCTGAGCTCTTACAATAGGTTCTTTCACAAAATGAAAAAAAAATTCTTTGTGACAAAGTGAATTATCTCAAGTGATCTAGGCTCTAGCGTAGAGTGATCCTGATTTTATTAACACATATTCACCCCTTAAGAGATGCAGAAAGGAATTGTCATGTTGCTTTTTTCATATTTGGTCTTCAGGTTAAAATATGATATAATATAATCATAACTCTTAGATATTATTCAGATTAACTCTCTTTTGTATCACACTCTCACAATATGAACTTCTACTCGACTTCTGGCTGACAGATCTTGAATTGCTATTTTAGTTTATCATTCCCCTTTTGATTTTACTCACTTTTCTGCTATTCTGGATTTTTCTATTTACTCTCTAACATAAATAATATCTCTTATAATAATTGATTTTAAATGATTCATTAGGAAAATATTCATGGAGACTTTAATGTTTAAAAATATAATTTCTTAAATTATTTTAATTGAAAAATTTTTAATTTTACTTTTGGGATGTTTACTTAGTTGAGAGGGATGCATGCTTCTGTGGACTACTGGTTAGGATGGAAATGGTTGAGAAATAGGGTAAAGTGCATGAGACTATTGTTTCCAATGATCTTTTTCTTCTTCCTGTATCTGGGAAAGATGGAAGAGAAGGTGAGAAGCTTTACCCCCCAGCATCCTAAACACATCACTACCAGGGGAAGAGGGATGGCCACCTAATGTCATCCAAGGGTACCGAATGTGGAACATGCTTTGAGGGTATTGCTCAAGTGGTTTACATAATTCTGAAATGCTGTTGATTTTCTTGTTCCAAAGTTGAGGAAATCCTTCCAAGATCCATTGGCTGACATAGTCCACTATAGAGTCCCCATTTGCCCATATACTTGCTGTCAATGCTTGGCCAGAACTGTCCATTTTTTTCTGTCTTCCATGGTATTAGACATCCTCTGAAGGACTTAATGAAGTAATTGTCATGTTTCCATGTGTGTCAGGGTATACGTCCACTGCACCATCTAGAGCAACTGTGGAGACCCAGTTCTGATCCGTGTACTCCATGGTCAGACCACAGATCCTGTGATCTTTCCTTATTGCTGGACTTCTGAATCCAGCAGTTCAGTTAGGGGATCTTCCCACCAAAAAAACCTTGCTGACTCTTGTATGTATTCTAGCCAGTATGGGGTTCAGCTCAGTCCATCAGCCACATCAACCTACACACACGCTGGTGATTGCAATTGCTGTTTCAATTCTGTCTCCAGCCATATCTCTTACGCAAACCAATGGATGCTACAGTCTAGTCCAACAATCCTACCCACCACAGACTAGACCCTCACATACACCAGGGGAACTGTAGCCCAGTTGGAGCTGGGCTTCCAAAACTCCACCAGGCCTGCACCAAGCCCTGGTTCCTGCACATGCTAGTACGTACAGCAGACTGATCTAGTCTATCCTGCATCCCATTCTGCTTTTGTACCCTCCAATGTGTGCTGCAGCCTAGCTCAGCCCAAGTGACCTCACTATTTAGCACACACTTATGCTGGTGGGTGCTACAGTCTGTCCAGCCAGGTCCACCCCCGGTCGTGGTTGTCATGCTCATCAGTGCAGCCCGTCAGAGGGGTGCCCACAGTTTCCCTACTAAGCTGAAAACAGCCCTAGATCTTGCACTTTCCAGGTGGTTCTGCAGTCTAACTGGATAGGAATTGGCCCATCTCCTAGTACTTTCCAGCTGACACTTTCACAATGGCCAACCAGCTTGCACTTACTCTGGCTCATGCATGCACCAAGGAAAACTTTCACTTAGCCCAGCCTGGCTTTTGTGCTAAATGAGCTCATATGTAGGTCAATAGCTGTTGCAGCCCTGCTCAGCCTGCTCAGCCCCTGGTCTCAGTTCTCATACTCCCCAGTCAGAGCAATGACCCAGTGTGTGTGTGTGTGTGTGTGGGGGGGTCTTCATTGTCCCGCACTGGCCTACCCTCTTTTCAGTCTTCAGTCTTATGTGTGCTGATGGGAGCTGCATCCCAATCTGGCATGGTCCACTCACCTCAGCATTTGCCAGTGGGTGATGAAACCTGGCCTGGCCTTGCCTGCCCCCAATTCCTGTTCATGCTGTAGTGGGGGTTGTTACTGCATAGCCTCGTCTGGCCTGCCCCAAAACCCGACCCGTACATATGCTGGCAGGTACAGTAACCTGGGTTGGTGTAGGCTGCACCCAGTCTGGAGTCTTATGCTCATCTACAGGGACTGTGTTCTGACAGAGGAGTTCCCCAAACTCTATCAGGTCTACTTTTAGTGGCAGATCTCATGCATGCTGATGGGTCAACTGCATGTGTGATACAGCCTGACTTGGCTCTCTTCCTGTCCTGACAGGAGCAGTGGCCTTGCCCAACTGGCTCACACTCATTCTAGCTCTTACTATTGGGTACTATAACCCAGCTATAGCTGCTCCAATCTCTGATCCAACTCTCAAATGGTTCAGTGGGTGCCAAGACTTAGCCCAGCCCATCTGATACTCACCCTGGCTCACCTGAACACCAGTATTTGCTGGAGTTTAACCCACTCTGGTACAGCCCAGATCCTGTCCACATCCATATCAAGATATAGTGCAATAATATGTAATCCAGTTCACCACCCCCATTCTGATTCTCATGCTCACCTGGGGAAAATACAACCCAACTGGGGAACCTTTTAGCCCCCTGAATAGGCCAGCTCCCTTCCAGAGATCTTGCACATGCCAATAGTTGTTCTAATCCAGCCTGGTATAACCCATTCCCTGTCTTGGCCTTTGCCATTGGATGCTGCAGCCAGGTTTGAACTGGCCTGGCTCCAGTCCCAACTCTGACTGCTGGATGCTATAGTCTATCCCTCCCCTGCCTGCCCCCATCATGGAAACCAGTAGGTGAGATAGTCTAGCCCAGCATGGCTAAAGTTGGTTTCAGCCCCCTCACTTACCTACAAGTATAGTGACCTTGTTGGTGGAAGCCCTCCCAGAAGCCATTCCTCACCTGCAACATACTCCCTCAACATTTATCCCTCCTACATATCTGCATACCTGTTTCCCTTGAGCAATTCCAGGAATGCATGAGTTTCCCAAGCACAGTCTTCCAGGGCTGGCCTGGAGCTCTACCCCGCCCCACCCCCACCAGGTACCCAAGCTGCTGGCATGTGTGCTGGCCTTGACCCTACCCCAGCTCCCACCCAAGATCCAAGTATGTTCACAATTGCCCAAGTTGGGTCCATTAGCACATCATACCAATATGGTAACTCCACCCCCAATATCAACCCATGCGGAAATCCCCAGGCTTGCTTGACTGCCTGGGCCTGAGCCCCCAATTCCCTTCACACATGCACCGGTACCATACCCCAGGTCCCATGCAAGCCCACAACCTCAGGTCCACGTGAGCACACCTGCATGTGGAACAAATTATTTTTATCCTTTGAGAGATATAGAGAGAGGCAGGGAGAGTTATATAGTATTTATCAGCCTGTCTCAGACCCTGTCCAAACTACTGGGAGGAATTAAATTGCTATATTTTCTTTTTGAATCTCAAAGATTTGTGAAACAATGGCAATTTTTAAAAGATATTTTTTATTCTTACAGAGAATATGCCATCCAAAGTATTATGTATCAGAGGAAAATCACATCTGGAAAAGAATAAAAAATAAGAAAATAAACCAATTGGTGGAAAAGAATTTATGAAGGGATTAAAAAATTTTAATGTCATCAGTAATAATATTAAACAAATTGAACCTGATGTCATAATATAGGGGGTGTTTCTGCAGCCATTTTGGGACACTTTGGAGATTCTTTAGAAAAATTAAAATGGATCTACCATTAACTCAGTTCTTTCAGTCCTGGGAATCTACTTGAAGGAAGTAAAGTCAGTTTATGATAGATATTTGCCTTTTAATGTTTACAACATCTGAATTCACAGTATAAAATATATCAACCTACATTTCCATCAACTGATAAATGGATAAAAATTGTGGCACATACATTCAAAGGAATATTAATTATAAAAAGTGATGTTCTGAAATGTGTAACAAAAGAAATGGAGCTACAGGTAAATTAGGCTAAGTGAAATGAACAAATAGAATATAAATAGTTTGTAGATGTTCTATTATTTGCCATGTTGATAGCTATAAAGGTTGTATTCACTGCACAATAATCAGACATGTCTTTCCTTTCTTATAATTTTCATTAATCACATATTATGTAACAATATTCCTGATTTCAAGAATGCAGAGCTCTTGAAATTCAAAACACGGTAACATAAAAGATAACTCAATAAAAATTTCATAAATATTTAAAACAATCAAACCAAAAGCTAGATGAAGTATCTTAGGATAAAAATTAATTAGTGGACCGGATTGTAATATCCTGTATTTAGGATTTGCCAGTTCTAAAAGGAGATTACAGAGAAAGTAGAATGTATAATTTTCTGTAGTCAAGGACTGATCATTGTCAGGTTATTAACTACCACTTAAGCAGGTTACCGAACATGCATGTTTGTGGAAGATCAGAGGAACATGCATGATGAGAAGATCCAAGCTTGCAGAGTAAAAAGAGTTCACTCGCAAAGGATCACGCAAGTGATGATGTGAGATTTCTCTGTATCAACATTAGAAGCAAAGATGCAATGGAGCAATAGGCAGTATTTAAAGTATGCTAGTGGAAAATGATTTCCCAACAGCTTCATGATAAAAAAAAAGATGTGAAGATAGGATAATTATAATTTAAGGGGCTGGCACTGTGGCTAACAGCTTATGATGCTGTTTATAACACTAAGATCTAATATGGGTGCAGATGCGAGTCCCCCAGGCTCCAGTTCCGATTATTGTCCCTGCTAATGCCTGCAGGAATGCATCAAAAGGTGGCTCATGTTCTCAGGACCCTGCACCCATGTGGGAGACTTGGATGAAACTCCTGACTCGTGTGTTAACACCTGGCCCAATCCTGATCATTGTAGTCATTAAGGGACCAAAAGAGCAAAGCAGCGGATACAAAGTTTTTTTCTTCTTCTTATTTTTTTTTTAGTTTTGAACAGTGTTATAAGTTGAACATATTTTATGAAAAAGTAAATACAAAATGCAATTCATTTACAAAATAAATGATAGCAATTTAGCGACATGAGAAAAATATCTTCACATATATATTATTTAATTCAATTATAGATATGAAGAACACTGAAACAAAGCTATTGAATTGTGTGAGCATTTACTACAGCTGTTAGGACGTCACTTTGGACGCTCACATTTCATGTCCAAGTCCCTGGTGACAGTTGAACTTTGCTTCCCATTCTTTTGGTTTCCAGCTAAGGCACTCCCAGGGAGGCATCACACGATAGCTCATATTGATGGAGTTTCTGGTCTGTGGCTTTGGTCTGGTCATTCCCTGGCTGTTGAGGGCATTGGGAATTAAGCCAATGTGGAGGGTTTCATTTTGTCCAACTCTGTCTCTTTCTACCAAATAAAATAAAAATTATTTTTTCAGAGCAGGTGGATAATGCTTATTATTCTGTGAAACCATGTTTTTTTCCTGTTAATATCATCCCCTCTATCATCAAAGTGGAGAACTGTGGTATTTAATTGTGGAAATTTTCACTTAAAGTAGAACTATTCCACCAAATAGTCAACATTAAAGAACTCATGCCAAATTTAGAACATGTGCAATTTATGGAATATTTACATTTTCCAGATAGTATTGTGTACAGGAAAGATTTTGAGGAAATATATTGAAAATGTTTTACACTGAGTTTTAAAGGACCTAGATTGATGATTAGACAGAAAACACTGAAGGTAATCATCAGAGTTGGCAGAAATGTTCTCTTAAAAAAGTTGTTGTAACATTGTGCAAAAAGGCAGATAAATAGGGAAATTAAATGAGATTTCAGATCTCTGTGTTTCAAAAAGAGAGGCATTTTAAACTGGATCATGAAATGGATTGCAAGCTAAAAGCAATTCTTAGATAAATTGGTAGCAAGCATGAGATTCAGGGTAATATGAATCTGTACAAAAAGTTCCTGCACATTTTAAGATGTTGGAAGTGGAGATTTGTATAGAACAGACAAAAATGTGAATTTCAAAGAAGTAAAAGTCATGATAAAGTCGTGTTTTATCATTCTGGAAGAGGCTGCTCTGAACACATTTATAGACACAAGATACAAAATGAGTGGCAATGGGCTGTGTACTGTCAATGAGAATGATCAGGGAAAGCAGATGGATTATTAAAGTGTGCACATGTGATTAGAGCTGGGGTATGAAAAAGTTCCAGATCAACAAGAAATTTTAAATTATAAAATATGCAGACAGTATTTAAAATTACTGAGCTATATGGATTTTCCTAAATTTTACTGAGGAGATGGAATTCATTAACAGTATGTATTAGTGTGATTTACAACATTTGAACAACCTTTTTACGCATATTAGGACTGCTGTGATGAAACTATAGCAGCTAAGCAATATAATGTCTCTAGTTTTCAGTGATGGAGAGTTGAGAATGAAAAATGTTTAGAGTCTCAAAATTTTTGAGTAAAAGCTGGTTTGAGAAAAACAATGGAGTTAAATAGCGACAAAGTTCTACTGAGATTTAGGAGACGTCTGTGGTGGTCTGTATCTTCTAGCTCTCTTGGCTTTTCACTCCACCCTCATCTCTGTCTTGCCTTCACTTTGCAGAGAGTTGTCTCCCAACTGTGAGAATTTCTTCCATTTTAGAATCTAGATATACAATTATGCCTCATGGGCAAATGTATGTTTAAAAAAAGATAATGAAAATTATAAGTGATTGTCATGTAAATTACAAACTAAGGAAGAATAATTTCTTGCCACATTTTCTTCGTAAAGCTCAGTTATCTCTGTTGCTAACACCATAAGATAGTGACAGAAGCAGGAGGTGGGATGCATTGACCAGAAATGCAGAGCCTACGTGCCACTGCGCTTTACTGAACATCAATAGTGAGTCAGATATTCTGATATAGGTATATCATGAAAGGAAAAGAACTCTTTCTGTTTCTTAGGGCATTCAATCTAAATAAGTCAAGAAGAATATAAATTCAGAGTGAGTTTTTGGACTCCCACATCCCATATCAGAGTTCCAAGACTGGGTCAGTTTCTTCTGATTCCAGCATCTTGGGAATGGTCCCTAACACCCATGGGATAAACTTCAACTGAGATACAGTCCACGTTCCAGTAAATTTTGATGTGTGATGTAGCATAAGGAAAATCTACTCTGTGGAGGACTTTCAAATAAATAAGTAAATCATAATATTATTTTATACTAATATTAATCCTCTAGTTCACTTGGAAAGAAAATTACAACAAGGGCATAAATAATAAACATTAAATTAAGTACATTACATATTATTCTAATAAAAATAAAAGGGGTTGGTAGTAGAATGTAGGATGGAGGCTGTTTTAAATATTGTGATTAGGGTAACACTTCCTGGGGATATGATTTAATGTTGATTTTGCATGAAGCATCATTTTGATTACTTTTACAAGAGTAGCATCCCTTACAAGTCTAAGATGGGAACCTCTACAAATGATCTGATGAACAGTACAAAGCTAGTGTGATTGGAACTGAAAGTGGCTGAAGTGTTTAACACGGATATTAACTTGCTACTTGGAATTATTACAACTCACATTGGAGTGTCTATTTTGAACCTCTACCCTTTGGCTTCTTCGCATCTGACCCCACTTCCTTCCAATGTTTATGCTGTAAGAAATCAAGTGATGGCTCACTTAGGTACTCACTAAGAGTACTTAGGTACTCTCCATCTCTGTGTGGTACACGGATTTAGGCCTAGGTTTTTGCCCTGGCTCTCTCTTGGCTATTGCAGCATTTAGGTAGAATCAGCAAGTAGAACATCTGTTTCTGTCTTCCAGAGCTTCCTTTTCTTCTCTGTCACCGTACCTCTCTTCTCTTTCTCCCTTTCAAATAAAAATAGGGAGCATGATAAGTAAAAGGAATTTCATTCTCAGGAAAATTTACAAGATTTGAGAAATGTGGCTCATAAAAATGATGTCATGAATTTACATTTTGAAAAAAAAGTCACTTTGGCTACTTTGTTGCGATTAAATTGCAGTTGAGGAGAGACACAGCTTAGATGGCAATGATGACTCCGGGGGAATGAGGATGACAGGCGGGAGATAACTGCAGAATCTGCTTCTTTTTGCAGATGCTGGGCAGGCATCTGTTAGTCTAATTTTGTATTGCAGTTGGATGATGATAAATGGAAAGAGTATGCAGTGTTTGATTCTAAAGGGCATAAAATTATTAAATATTATTAATTAATAATAATGGAATTGGTCATTGATACACTGAAATTGTTCCGTATAATTGTATGGAGTTTTCTGGTTATTTATTTAATTATATTCTCTCTATATACTGTGAAGTTTAGAACGTAGAATTTTTACAATAAAGTGTGATTTCTTTTTATAGGAAAGGCAGACTTACAGAGAAGAGGAGAGACAGAGATCTTTCATCTCTGATTCATTCCCTTGTCAGGAGTCAGGATCTAGAAGTTTCTTCCTGGTTTTCCACATGATTACAGGGGCCCAAGGACATGGACATCCTCTATTGCTTTTCCAAGAGAACTGGATCAGAAATGCAGTCAAAAGTTGAACCTGTGTCCAAAGGGGATGCTCACGCCACAGGCAGAGGTTTGGCTTGTGAAGTCACTAGACATGCCTCAGAAATCTAGATAATTTATTGTCTTACTTTAAATAAAATGGCTATTTACTAAAATGAAATGTCTTGAACTATTCAAAAAACCCATAATCATTTTAAATACATAGACAATGCATGCACTTTTGCTTGCTATTTTCTCATATGTGTCTTTGTTTCTGTTTAACTATCAATCATTTTGAGAAAAGTCATTGAATATGAAGTGTCAGCTTTCTTCTTGATCATTTTCTAATATTGTTGGCTTCTACCTTAAGTGATATGATGACTCTTTGATGGACAACTGCTTTTATGAACGGTTCTCCGCAACTTTCTTTTCATCCATGGGGTTTATGATATTTTATAAATTTTTTATGATTTGGTATTCAATGCTATCTTCTATCTTGGTCCCACTTATCTTAGAAATATTACAATTCTTCTCCTTTCCTTTTTTTAAAAAATTCAAACTCTGTAATGCAAGTTAGAGGGATAATCTGGTTATTATTGATTGCCCATTAAAATAGGTAATAATTTGTTTAATTTTAACTACATCATATGCTAAAGCCAACTTCTGTTCAGTAATACATGTCTAAATTATTTGGACAATATCTACTAAGATGTTATATCACAATATTAAAGGTTCTTAGACTAATTTTAGAGGCTATTAAAGTTTCACTTACTGATGTCTGATTTGGCATCATTCATCATCTTTCTTTTCCCTAGTCTAACTTACTGGTGCTGCCTTTACTCTAACAGAATATGCAACCACGTCTGTCAACCTTTGCTTCAAGGCACTCAGAGCCATTTTCCTTTATTTGCATTTCTGTCAACCTAGGCTTGGCACTCAACACTTCATAGCAGATTGGCATTAAAAATATCATTGACAAGTTACCAGCTTTGAGAAAATTTTTTGCATAAGTGTTTTATAATGCTTACTTGAAAGTTAAATTTAACAAATCCTTTGGTGGTTTTCCTCACTCTGCACCATCAAATCTAAATAGTTCTGGTTCTCATTTTCATATATAACTATATGTTAACTTTCTTCTCACTATTTGTTATTCCCAATAATTTACCTATTTGATTGGAGGAAGGAACCTAAGGTTTGTGAAATGCCAACTATACCCTGAATATAAAAGACATGAGAAAAGATTAGGGTGCAAAAGCTTCAAATGGGACATTAGTATATGCAAACGGATATTTCATTCACAGGGAATTTATTGAAGAAACTTGCATGAGTATTTGATATGCTTTAGAGGAGTCTATTTGGAGAAGTGCAGCCAGTAGGCAGATGCTAGCACACAACAGTTAATATATTCCTTCCCTGATAATATGGAAGAATGCTGGTAGTCATGCATTAACAAGACAGGCACAGCCTTTCCTGTTTAACATTTTAATTTTTAAAGCTGAAGTCTGTATAAATCTTCTCAGTCTTATAAACTGAAATTGGGGTTGCCGTGGAGGTAAGTGGATAGGTACTCGCAGATCATTTCCAAGGTCAGTGTGTATAGTTAGGTGTTGAGAAATTATTGGAACTTCAAAAAGGATGCAGGAGTATTTCAGAGTTGATAGATTTAATGAGAATTATACTTGTTTTTTTTAATACTTACTAATAGATTTTGTGTATACAGTGTCATTCTTGGAAAATAAAAAAGAAAGGTCTGAGTTAAATTGGAATTAAAATCATTTATGATTTTAGATTTATATGCACGACTAAATCTTTTGGAAAATACTGCTTTGTGTTTCTTATTAATTTTCTAATAAAATAATGTATCATATGTATGTGCTACACTATTGTATATGAGTGCATGTTTGTGTGTGTGTGTGTTTATATGTGAAAGACATAGATACAGAAAGAGAAGAAACACAAAGCTTTAAAAACTACTACTACCAAAAGAAGTTTTCTGAGGAGTTTGAATAGCACTTTTTAAATCTAGTTCTGTATTATGCATGTTGAGGATAATGAAAATGTTAATAAACTGAGGGAATGAGGCCAGTAATCTGGACCCAGGAGAGACAAATTAAAGTATAGCCTTCTGCTCTAGGTACTTTATGAAAATGGAGCTGTATGGGCTCTTCAGCGAAAGATGTACTTTGAGTCAATTTCATATGAGGTTGAGAGGACAGGCTTTATGACTAGATTACATAATTGTTGATTTTCCAAATTGGATCTGGGTCATTGAACTCAGTACTCCCTTTAAACACAAGATGATCCATTTTGAAATTCTCAACTCATTCCTGCACAAATATTATTTCAAATAAGACACTGTTCTGAACTTGCATGTGGACATGAGTTTGGGGTGGTGCACTCTTCAGACCATGACTCCAAGGTAATTTTAAAACAAACAAATGACTATTAGAATAATCATCAGAAACATTGGCCAGTAGGACAGCTTTGCAAGGTAATCAAGAATTTTTTTTATTTTGAATCAGAAATTAAATGTTTTATTTAAGAACCAGTAAAAGCATGAGAATAGTTTTGAGTTTTAATATTTTTGAACTTCTTGCCTCAGGAATAAAATTAAAATCATGTCTTTAAAAGTTCACATTGAGCATTGCACATGCAGGTGTAGTTTTTTTTTTCTGTGTGCAAGAACTTCATTAAGCAGATTCTAGTTTCATCGTAATGACTAATAGTATAATTTTAATTATAAAAGCAATTTTTACTATGGGAAGAAAAGCATTCTTATGTAATAAAAGTGTTTTGAAAATAGATTTTGAAAGTAAAAAGTCAGCAATTTTCAGCTTTGTACATCATGTTTGGTAAAACACACACACGCTTCATTGTCAAGTTGCTTCTGCATCTAGTTATTATATATGTAGTGTTATCATGAACACAAGAGTGCTGATATGTCTTCATGATCCTGATTTCAAGTTTTCTGAATATGTGAGGTTGCTAAATCATAGAAAATTGTATGTCAGATTTCATACTCTTTTCCATAGCAACTGCACAGTGTTGACCTCCAACAGTTTGCTTTGGTCTAACTACTCTGGTGAACAGAGTATGTGTCAGGAGTGCTCAGGAATCTTTATTAGTGATGGAAAAGAAGAAAACCTGAGAATGTTATCGTTGTCTTTGTAAGACAACCTGGGGGAGTCAGAGAACACTAGTTGAAAATCAGATGCCACCTGTGTAATAGAGAAGGAAATTAATCTTAAAAATTCAATATGTATTCATTTTTAATTTCAAGTATACAGGAAAACAAATTCCTATAATCCCACAAATATTAATAGCATAGAACAAATAAAGTGACTGCATTTTTTTCTGTATAGCTAAGTCCGTTTTCCATCCTGTAACCTGTTTGTCTTTTCTCCCCCTTTCTCATTTCTAAATACATTCCTATTTCAGTATTTCATTTGGATTTATGTGATAATTCCATTGTATTGCTTTCTTTTTCTCCTCTAGCTAGGATAAAGCAATAATTATCATTCTCTTTTTTTCCCTTCAGACATTTACCCAAGTTCTAGTCCCAGAAACAGTAACCAATTGATGGGTTTATGAAAGAACTGGAGCAGAATGTGTATTTTCTTACTGCAGACGTTTAGTCAAATCTATATGAATGTATGTTACAAAATGTATTTATAAAATTTACACTATAGACCATTTTAAACTTGCACATTGAATAACTACCTAAAGCTATTGTAAAATACATATGTAATTTCATTCTTTAATAAAGCTTAAGAAATGTAGAGAAATCATCTGTGAATATTTCAGCAACTTGTGAAATATACTTGGAGCTGTTCAATACCAAAAGCGAAAGAATTTTGGAGGAGGAATCTCCCATCTACGTTCATTGTTATTCAGAAGGACTTTGTAATTTTGTGCATGTCCAAGTGCCTGAGGATTGCATGGCAGTGCAGTAGTAGCAGTAGAGTTAATGTGATAGAAAGTTGCACGTGTATCATTTGAGAATTCATTGGGAAGGAATCTGAAACTTTTCAGAATTAGTTATTCTTGTGAGGGTATTTTAGAATTGGGGAAAACTAGGGGCAAAGACATCTAAAACACATCACTTGCATCTTATTGCAAGGCGGCACCACAACACAGGCTTGTGCACGCGTGCGTGCGCGCGCGCACACACACACACACACACAGCTGAATTTTAAAGAAGAAATAATGAAATAGCAACTGGAAGAGCTTTTATAAATAATATATTGTTTTAACAGTAATATTGCTAAAAGCTCTTCTAAAGTGAAAAATGCAAACTCATTTTAATCCAGAAATTCCACCTTTTTGTATATGTTTAATACATCTTTGATAAAATTTGTACATGAAATGCAAAAAATAATTCTATTAATCATATTCATACCACAATAAATGCTGATATTCTGTAGAATTGTGTAATATGCAAACATGACACGCTACCCTCCAGAAACAATGAAATAACTAAATGCTGGAAATCAAACCAGGGGTATTACCCACCAATAGTTTTGAGCAAAATAACTGAGATATAGAGTGCACACTTCGTAATTCCGGGTACATTGTGTTTCAGTGGAAAAAATCACCCTTAAAA
This sequence comes from Ochotona curzoniae, assembly GCF_017591425.1. Taxonomy (NCBI): domain Eukaryota; kingdom Metazoa; phylum Chordata; class Mammalia; order Lagomorpha; family Ochotonidae; genus Ochotona; species Ochotona curzoniae. Next base: position 17,370,925 of record NW_024466502.1, read on the forward strand.
TTATTACGCGGCAGTGATAAAAGGAAGCACAGTAGACAAGAAGAAACTTAGAGAAAAAAGAATTCAAACAGTGGTTTTTAAAAATGATGTTTGTTTTCCAGTGGCATTAGGTAGTCAGACATTTGATGTCTTCTTCAAGGAAAAGTGAGGGTGAATTCCATGAGCTTACTCTCAGTTTGAATAAGAGACCTTGCTGCAACGACAACTGTTTTGATAAACTATGTAACTTAGTCAGCAAGATATGCTATTTGCTGTAGCTGGTCTACTCAGATATGCCTTCACGGGTGCCATAAATATGACATTGAAAGAAACGTTTTATAAATTAAGTCCACTTGCCCGTTCTATTTCAACATAAGCGCAAAATATATAGTGAATATGTTCACTGTGTAATGTTTTTTATTGAAAATTATTTTTAAAGGACAGCTCACAGAGGTAGATCGTTTTTCAAAAGCTTATTTTCTGACTGTGTTTTTCTGTTATCTTTCACAAGGTTTGGATTCCTACTTGCAAACTTAAAGGGCCTTCAAAAATTTATGTAAGGTGAAATAAAATCCCAAGTTTATTTTGGTTCAAAACTGAAAGTCTTGAAGAGATTTCATATCCGACCTTTTGTCTATTGTTATTTTTCAAATTGCTATCATATGTGCCATTGAGCACCAGAAATTTCTGTTTCTTCAACTTGACAGTAAATTGGGATTTTTGACTATAAGGCAGCTCCAACTTATTTTCATCAGATTCTTCTCACATCTTAAGCTTGGTTACAGTTTGATGCAACTATTTTAAAATAACAATGAACAAGAAACTAATTTTTCAAAGCAGAAAATTTTCATTTCTGTAAGGAGCTTTAATGTGCATTTATTTCCCCTCACTGGGTGAAAGTGTTCTCCTTGGGCCAACATTCTGTTTCCAAGCACTTCTTGCAGGAACCGCCTTTCTCCATAGTTTTCTATTCCTGACCAAGACAATGACAAAGAAGTCAGTCATACAACCAAGATTGTGCTTTTCCTGCAAACCCAACACATTTATTTATTGTTATTATTATTAATAATATTAGTCTAAATAAAACAGATTGCATGCATATCACAGATACAGTTTCAAGAGAACTAAACCTTTGAATCGTCATAACAGAAGGGGTTCTGTGCTGTGTAGTCACATGTATCCCTCTTCTTAACACACTCAGTCAACAACATCCAGGTGATTAGTAACCCTTGGATAAGTTGTCTATTGTCCATTTCTTTTGAAGCTGCTTTTGTTTCCTTTAAAAAATGAAAACTGTTTAAGGACCCGTGTTGGTTTTGCTTTCTGAATGCTAGTGTCCCTTCGTGTCATCCTACCTAAGACAGGTTGCAACTATAACTGTCACTGGTATTGGATCAGATTGAATTGTACAAATGAACAGATAGAAATAGTTTAAAAACTAAGTACTCAGTACTGCAATCCAAAATTAGTGCCTTTGAGCAGGAACTCAGTTCCAGTCTCTAAATCCCCAACTATATGTAATTGGAGAAATTAAATCAGAATTATAGAAATTAGTGTCTTCCTCTGCACATTAGTAGCACAATCCATTTCTCAGTTCTGTTGTGCAGATTAAATGAATGGATTGTTGTACAACATTTAAAAGAGGAGGGGGCAGATATTTTAGTTATGCTGGTTATTTTTGTAAAGATTTATTTCTTTTTATTGCAAAGTCAGATATACAGAGAGGAGGAGAGACACAGAGGAAGATCTTCTGTCTGATGTTTCACTCTCCAAATAGCCTCAAGAGCCGGTGCTGTGCTGATCCGAAGCCAAGAGCCAGGAACCTCCTCCGGGTCTCCCATGAGGATCCCAAGGCTTTGGACCTTCCTTGACTGCTCTCCCAGGCCACAAGCAGGGAGCTGGATAGGAAGTAGAACTGCTCGGATTAGAACTGGTGCCCATATTGGATCTCGGTGCATTCAGGGCACGTTCAAGGTGAGGACTTTAGCCGCTAGGCCATTGTATGCAGGTTATTTTTCTATTACAAGAAAATTTTTAAAAGGATTCATTATTTTTATTGCAAACTCAGATATAGAGAGAGGAGGAGAGACAAAAAGGAAGATCTTCTGTCTGTTGATTCACTCTGTAAGCTGCCACAGTGGCTGGGGCTGTGCCAATCCAAAGCGAGGAGCCTTGAGCTCCTGGCCTCCCAAGTCGGTGAAGGGTCCCGAGATTTTGGGCTGACCTTCACTGCTTTCCCAGGCTACAGTCTAGAAGCTGGATGGGAAGCAGGGCAGCTGAGACTAGAACAGGTACCTATATAGGATCCCAGGCATGCAAAAAGAGGACTTTAGCCACTAGGCTACAGCATCAGGCCCTATTACAAACATTCTTAATCCTTTGTCTTTTGTATGAATTCCTTTTCAAAATTTTGTACTCTCAGTTGTTTTCATATTCTAGGTAATTTGATACTAGGTGACATAATTTATCTAGGTAGCATGACATTGTAAAGATGCTGCATAAGTAAATACATAATTTATATTTAAGTATTCAATAATGGTTATTTGTGTATTAAATAACAGCTATTTATTTATTAAATGTCTACATTAAACACCTTCACAAATCAAGGAAATTAAAAACAATATGTTATATTGTTTTTCAAGAAACTTAAACTCTGGTAGTGTCTACACTATGTGTAATAGAGAAATGAAAGAAGAAGGTGAGAAATGAGACTGTCTGAGTGTGTTAAATGTATTTACTTAAAAACTATTTTACGGTACTCAACATCAGTGAATTAAATTCAATTATGTATTCATTTAATTTTTACTATCTCAATTGTTTATTACTTTATGCTTGTGGATTACCCTAATTAACTTTTCCTAACATGTATAGCTAGAAATTGCTTTTTCACAAACATGAGGCATATATTTTAATTACTTGGCTTAACATTTTTTCTCTAATTTCTTGTTAAAAAAATAAAACCTCAATTTTAAAATGCTCTGGGATACAGAAGGAAAGCGTATTGACCCAATCTGTAGTATCAATAATCTGTGTAGGCAAAGAAACATCCCACAAGGTAGAGTTCACAGGAAAAGAAAACTTTATTCAAAACAGTTGCAATAAGGAGTCAAAACAATTGCAAGACAGGAGGAAGAATGAACATCACGGAAGCACAGAAAAGAGATTTTATTTTATTTAGTTCTTGTAATTTATTTATTTATTCATTCATTCATTTTTAGATATTGTTGATTATTTTTTTTTAAATTTTTGAATAAAAATGGTACAATTCCATAGGATCTGTGATTCAGTCCCCACCTAATTTTACTAGTATTATTACAATAATATATTCTATCATAAGGAGATAAAATTCCATCTGTATGTTATTTAAGTGTTCCCTGGCATTGTTGGTCCAGACAATTTATTTATTTATTTTTAAGCTTATGATACAGTTGCACAGGCTCTAGGATTCCCCCCCTCTCCTTTCCAAACCCTCTTCCTCTCACTGATTTCCCCTGTATTATGACAATAATACATTCCTTCACAAAATAGTCATAAGTCTATCATTCTGCTGTTTGTGTCCTGACATTGTAGGTCTGGGCAATAGCAGGGGGTTTAGCATTCTGTTGTCAAAATGATGCTAACATTTTCATTGTGAGTCCATCTTTGATTTGCATGTAGAAATGCACACTGCATTATATCCTCACATCTAAATATGATTTTTTTAAAAAGGTGTTTTATTTTGTTTCAATTTTAAAAACTACAGTCTCAATATGTGAATAATTATGTAACTATCATCATTATTATATTATTACCTTCATCATCAACATCATAAATTTTTGAAAGAGTTACAGAGCAATAGGAAGAGAGATTTTCTACCCTATTTCACTTTCCATGTAGATACAAGGTCTGAAGCCACAAGTCATGGCCTCTGTCCCATGCTCACATCAGTCAGAAGGGCCCAAGTACTCAGGCCGTCTCCTTCTGCCTTTTCAGGTGTATTAATAGTGGATGTAGATGTGTGAATCCTATGGGTTGATGGCAATACAAGCAGTGCCCAGAATGTTAGCACCTGTAGTGGTGAAAACATGGGGAGGTTTATCATTGCCATTATGTTACCTGTGCTTTCTAAATGGTGATTTTATAGGTTCCTATTGTCCTACAGAGAATGGAGTTAAACCACCTGGTTTACTTAGTGACTATGTTTCAAAGGAATGTTTTCTTGGATCCAAAAAGATTTTCAGTGAAAAACAAGCAATGAGAAAACATTTACATCTCAATGGGGTTTAGAAAAATTACAGCTGGAAAACATTTTTAAAGTAATGTATGCTCAATGAAATAAGTCAATCCCAAAATGACAAATATCGTATGGGCTCTGACGTAAGGGAACTTTCATGCAAAATACAAGATTAAGAGATATATAGGCAAATTCATGTGTGTATAATCATCTAAAAACTGTATTATAGTGACTATCATGTCAAGGTTTGAAAATACAATCTCAACTTCCAAATTAAAGATGGACTCCCAATGAAACTTCACAATAGGTTGCTGGACTTTGCCATCGTCCATACCTAAATGTAATGTAGAACACACTTAAATAGCGGAATGATGGACTTAGGACTGTTTTCTGAAAAACTGTATTAGTGTAATAATATAGGGGAAATCAGTAGGCCAGATGGGGAAGAGAAGTACCAGAGCTTTTGGAACAATAAATAAAATGAATAGATAAATAAAAAATAACACATTAAATGCTCTAAGAAAAAATATACCACAGGTGTATTGGTAGGAAGGATCTAGAATTCAGTTCATGTGATGGCATTAAGGCTTTTTTGGTCAATATTCCACTTCAAAATACCTGTGTATAGTCTTTGTGTGTGTTTGCAGCATATGATTAAGAAAATAAAATAATAAAAATGACAAAAACACCCCAAATAACTGTAACAAAGCATAAAGGAGCAAGTCCAATAGCAACCATGTTACTAATTAATTCTGGGATTCAGGAAAAGACCAGGCAAATTCAGGATGTCTGTACATTATAAGCATTTCATGCAAATCACTCTTTCAGACACTGAACTTGGACATATTGCTATGTTAATGCACAATACATTTTTAAAACTTTTATTTATTTGCCAGAGTATATTTCATTTGCTGTGAGCTGATGGATTCAATTCAGATCAATTGTATGCCAGAACAAGCTTATATTCTATGCTTTGTAGCAGATCTATATTTTGTTAGCCATGCTATTATTCAAGTAAGCACAGTCATGTATATGCAAGCAAAACAGTTATTATTGCCACACAATTAACTATCAGCATTGCTTATTTGCTTTGGGACATGTTCTACTTACAATTTTACAAGGCAAATATATATTTAAAAATTTTTTCCATAGTTGAAATATTTGTAATACCTGTGATAATATCATTTTTAACTTTAAGTGAATACTGCTAAAGTACAGTACTTTCAATGAAGTTATGTAATCATACCAGAGAATTATGTTAAAATCATAGTCTAGCTAACTCTCACACATATTAAAGTAAGATTGTGTTGAAATTAAAAATAACATTGTGTTGATTATTAATGTAGGAGGAGGAAAATGGGCAAGAATATCTCCAAAGGAAAAAATGAAGGTTTGAAGTAGTTGATTTTTTTCAGCTTTAACAACTGCAGTGTGTGAATAATTGTAATATCATTGTCATTGATACTGCATTATCATATCATCGACTTCATAATCATCTTCACCATTATTTTACCATCATCATAGCTGAATCCTGGCGGAAAAAAGAAAAATTACATATATTTCCCTTTTCTTATGACCATTCTCTAGCACTGAGTAAAAATAGCTTAGTGTATCTTTGCTACTATCTCTTCTTCAACTTTCCCTAAAATTTTCTCAAAGTTAGCTCTTATATGAGGCACCAAACACATACTTCGATATTATCAAATCAGTATTTGATACTTCTTTCAACCTTTGAGTAGTTACCCTTTCTTTGTAGTTTCATATTCTAATAATCCGTCTAGTCGCCTAAAAGGTTGATATTATGTCTAGCTCTTTTGCTCTTTATTTCTCCAGAAATATTTCCTGAATTGCTTATGTAAATTTGTAGCTATAACTAGTAACTTTTCTACATTTCCACTGCCACTTCATCTATGTTTATAAATTAGTCTGTATTATTTTAATTATTGTGTTTTTTCCCTTAACTTGTCATCTTCTGCTGGTTTTCTCCAGATGGTACACAACATTACATTTAAGTAAGATCATATCAGTCCTCTTAAAATATTTCCATGCTATTTCTGTATGTTCATTTCTGCAAATAGAGAAAGCATATGGTATTTATTTTATATGGTTTGGCTTACTTCACTTAGCATAATGATGCTGTTTTCCCATGCCACATGTGGGAGACCGACCCTGGCTCTCTCTGTGCGTGGCCTATGCGGGAAGTCATTAGAACATGACACGCGGTGCTCCCAGTACAACCCTGTGCAATGGTCAGATACACTTTTCAATTAAAGAATGACAAAATAATATAAAAACTTACTATTTTCTGTAGAAATTTTTTTTTGTAAATTCTGGCCATTTTATTACCTATTTACTACCAGGTTTCCATTTATTTTGTTTTATTTATTATCATTTTTTTTAACCACAAAGACAGATTGACATTTAAACTAGTCTGTATTTTGTTAATTTACAAATTGTAAAAACTCAAACGCAGAAATCTATATAAATTTCTATCTATGAAACACTATTTTTTGATGGGTGACATTTTTAGAAAAATACATTTCTTGGTAGAATAAGTTGTTAATGCAACATGCCAAAGAGAAAAAATTAAAATTACAAAAATAAATTGAAAAATTTCCACGTATTCTATCTTAGACTGTTGCCCTGGTTTCATACGTATGGAGTTTATTGATAGAAAGTTTGACTATTATTCATTAGAGGTTATCATGAGTTCCTTTCCTGTGAGAAGTAGAATAATAACTAAATAGAAGAGCTGTGAACAGGATATTCACACTATTAGTCATCGTATCAAAGAAGAGAGCTTCTAGGACACTCTACTTGGGCACAGCTGGAAGCCTTGATGGATAATAACATCACATTCTCCTCCATGCAAGGTTAATGTAGGGATTCTCTGCCTTGAGAAGCAGCCGTAAAGTCATTTATACAGCCCATAACATTTTTGTTAGCTCTTTCATGAGAAAATTTGAATGCAATGTGCATAAATGTATTATCATCTGAGATGCCTTGCTTAAGAAAGAGAGGGGATCACATGCAGAAATATTTTTGTGATTTAGCCTGTTCTCACCCATTATTTGTTGCCAAGATACCTGAATTCTAGGAATGTATGAAATAATATGTGATTATCAGTTTCATTTTTCTTTAATAATTCTTTCATTTTCTTTTCTAGGTTCTATTTTAAATTTGGTTGTTTTCCTGCCGCTCCATATGTCTGTATTTCATTTAGAATTATTGATCAAGGGTCTTTTACTTTTCAAGCCTTATTTTCTAGATCATGATTATATTTTATTTAGCCACTTATCTTAAATTAGCCAGGTTTTCTAAGAAATGGAAATAATTTTGGACTAAAAATGATTAGTGAAATACCATGTATCATTAAAAAATTCTGATTTACTTAATACAGCAAAGCATGGAGAGCCTTTTGCATATTTAATTTTACTTTTTTATTGGCAAGACCGATACACAGACAGAAGGAAAGACAGACATATTTTCTGTCTGCTGATTTATTCCCTAAGTGGCTGCAACAACTGGAGCTGAGCCAATCTGAAGCCAGGAACCAGGGGCATTTTTTGAGTCCCCACATGGGTGCAGGCCCCCAAGGTTTTAGGACATCTCTACTGCTTTCCCAGGACACACGCAGGGATTTGGGATGAAAGTGGAGCAGCTGGGGCATGAACTGACACCCATGTGGGATTCCAGCAGATGTAATGCAAGGATTCAGCCACTGGGCTATCATGCCGGGTTCATGAATAGGCTTTCAAACCTTATCAAACTGTTTCATGGATTTTAGGCAAAAATACATTATTGTTGTGGAACTGATTTAAACATACTTTACTATTTTTAGTACTTTATTAACCACAGTGTGATAATCTGTGTTTTCTAATTACAATCAAATGTAACATTGTTTCCAAAAGCGCTGTTATCTAATGCCAACATCAAAGAACTCTGGCTGGAATGACTGAGAAAAATGTCTTAGAAAAATCACCAAAAGCACGTGCAATCAAACCCCAAATAAACAAACAAGACTACATCAAACCAAAAAGATTCTGTACAACAAAGGAGATGATCAACAAACTGAGGAAACGGCCAACAGAATGGGACAAATCTTTGCACACTGCACAACCGACAGAGGACTAATCAGAAACTCAACAACAGCAAAATAAAAAAAAAGCCTGTTAAAATATGAGTGAAGGAAGTGAACAGACATTTTCAAAAGAACAAATTCAAATAGCTAACAGACATATGAAAAACTACCTAGGCTCCCTAGCTGTCAGAGAAATACAAACAAAAAACACATTGATATTCCACCTAATTCCTGTGAGATTGGTGTACATTCAGAACTTGACTAACAACACCTGCTGGCATGGATGTGAGGAGAAAGGTACCTTCCTTCACTATTGGTGGGAATGTGAGCTAGTAAAACCATTATGAAAGTCAGTATGGAGATTTCTTAACAGAGCTGCAAATTGAAGTGCTGTACGACCCAGCTATTCCATTTCTGGTAATATATACAAAGGAAATGTTATCTGCATATGAGACAATGATATTATGCAGCAGCATAATATACAGTAGTAAAAACATGAAAACAACCCAGATGCCCATCAATAGAAGAGTGGATAAAGAATTCATGTTACATCTACTCAGTGGGATACTACTCAGCATTAAAAAGAAAGAACTTCTACATTTTGCAACCAACCAATCATAACTAGAAACCATTATGCTCAGTGGAATAAGTCAATTGCAAAAACAGATATAACATACATTCTCTCAGATATAAGGCAACCTTCATACCAGATACAAGATCAGTATCCCTTGCAATACTATTTGTATTGCATCTTGAGTGGGGTTGATATTTTTGTTTTTTATCATCCTTCATTTAAGAAAAGAAAGGTTTGTTTTTCTTACTACTAGCATCCTTTGCTTCAGGAATGTCTTCGATTTTCTTTTTCATTTCTTCAGCGGCAAATTTGTTTTTCAGTAGCATGTTAACTTCATGTCATTATAAATTTTCTGTTTTTATCTCTGTGGTTGATTTTGTTTTAGGCTTTTCATTTAAGGAGATCTTTAGTAACAATGAGGCATAGCCGGTCACAACCAGATGTGAAGATACAATGCAGCGTGCATCTTTGCTTCCAAATCAAAGATGGACTCCCAATGAAACTGTTGAATTGTCTTGAAAATAGGATGTTGAACTCCTGCCATTCTCCAGACCTTCAATGTCAAGATACACTTACATGGCAGAATGGTGGACTTATGACTGCGTTTGGAGGATTCTATTATTGTAACGACATGGGGAAATTCCATGGTGGGGAGGAGATTTGAAAAGGAGGAGAGAAATCCTGGAGCCTGTGGAACTGAATAATGGAGTAATGAAATAAAGTAGTTACTTAAAAACCCGATTATTTATATATAAGACATATGAAAGTGCACATTTGTATAAATATATATATATACTAATTGTACAAGCATTATTTGATAAATATGCATATATAAAATTGAAACGGTTAATAAATGGAATACTGCAGGTAACATATATATGTATAAGTAATAGCTACTAGCAAAAAACATTGAAGACATTGTTCTCGGGGTTTTGTCCTGCTGGCAGGCCCCGAGGTCACCGAGGGGGAGACAGATGGTGGCCTTTCAGCCACAAGTACCACCAGAGACAAGCTGGTGAGGAATGTCTGCTTTATTATGCACAGGTTACAGGTTTTAAAGGGTAAGGAAGGGGCGGGCAGGAGGGAGCTTTCCGGCAGATGCCACGCCCACCAAAGATGCTGTAATTGGTTGTATGACACATCTATCTCCCTAGATCTTCCGGTCATGTCAGAGGTCAGGTTCCAGGTGTACTTGGCTTGATCTTCCAGCCATGTTGGAGATCACACTCCACCTGTAGGCCTGAAGGCTGTGCCGCAGGCCATGGCAAAGGTTAGGCTTAAGCCATGCCCTCCAGGTAGCAGGGCAGAGGCCTGGGTGTTCACCCACATCATCCAAGTAAAAATTGAAATGTTGACTTGAGTGGTGTTTAGCGCAGCATTTGAGATGTTGCTTTGTACATCCCTATGTAATTCAGACCTTCTTTATTCAAGTCACGATTCTCTTTTCTGATTCAGCTACTTTCTAATGTGTATCCTGGGAGGCCGCACAAGTTCCTGCCATCCGTTTGGGAAGCTCTGATTGTGTTCAAGCTATAGGCTTTGGCCTGGTGCCATCCTGGTTATTCTGATCTTTTAGGAAGTGAATCAGTAGATAGGAGCTCTCTCCCTCTCTTTCTTTGCCTTTTAAATAAGAAATTTAAAAAAAAATTAAATGAGTTAGAAAACTGTAGGCTCTTTTTCTGCAAGAATCAAGTGTTTATTCAAATTTTATGGCGGATGTTTTTGCGGGTTTTTTTTTTGTTTTTGTTTTTACTTCTAGATATAATTTTTTGAAAATACATTATTTAATCTTGCTAATGCTTCCACTTCAGATAAGTGAAATTTTACTGTATGAATTTTTCTGAAAATAGTTCACACACTGATGTATGGAATCACATACACCTACAACTATTTATATGCAAAACTAGCAGATAATGTATAATGTGAATAAGTCACTTCATAATGTTGTGAGCCTCAGATGACTTGGAGCATTGCTGGGTAATTATCAGGTGGCCAATTACCAAAACAGATTGCCCATTATGCCAGATATTTCCTCTTTGAATCACAGCACTCTGATCTGGCAATAGCTAAAGTACTGAAGCAGGGCAGATATCTTGCTTAGAAAATAATAATGTTTACACAGAATTACATACTTATGTATTGCTTGCAAAATATATGCTAATATGCTTTAAGGCATTTTCCTTAAATAGTGAAGAAAAAAAATGGAGTTCTATACCATTTTTATAATATCAGCTTTTGTAATTGCCCATATATTGATGAAAGTTTTGCAATAATGTAACAAAATGATAAGACTATTTCTATAAAAATTAAGCATAGAGTATAAAAAATTGAAAGCATGTCATTGAAAAATTAAAACTAAGAAGGAGACAAGAGGGAAGGTGGAGTGTACAGCTGAAAGGGTGGTGGTGTTGGAGGATGTATGCTCTTAAAACTGTAAAATTTTCCTTGATATAAATAAAATGTAGGAAAAAATTTAAAAGAAAATGAGTTAATGAACACTCTTTAATGAATGAATAATTAAACAAAATATACTAAAAATGGGAGAAAAATCAGTTACCACGCAGAGTAAAATGTGACAGGTTTTCATTAGGGTAATTTAATTTGCAAATCTCTTGAATAATTTTTCCTATCTTCTCCTATTAGGTTTTGTGAATGTCATCCAAAATGATAGAACTTCTTGATACTTAATTGCATTCCTGGTTGTCTATTTTCTATTTAAGAGAATGAAAGGCTGAATAACAAAGAAATATGAGCTTGGATAGAAAAGTTATTCAGAGCAATGCGCAAAAAAAGAAAAAACATTGAGAATAGAAACAACAACGTGTTAACATGAGAGTTGGTTTAAAGTGGTACACAGTGAGACAAATGTTTGACTTTGAAGATGATTTTGGTTTATATGAAAAGAAATAAAACGTTAGAATGAGTACAAAATTTAGAAAGCATAAAATACTGAGGGATAAAATGTGTCCTACATACTATGGAGCAGGAAATATTAACTTGAGGAGTAAGGACATGATACAATGCAGAACAGAATGCAGGGGACACAAAACTGAAATAAGTGTCACATAAAAATATATTATCAATATGTAGATACCAAGGCAAAGAATGAGGATAGCATACAGTAGTGATAAAAACAGGTAAAGAATGGAGAAATAATCCTATAGTTGTTTATGATGCTGATATTGTCATAAAATTATTCATATTATCAAAATGGGATGCAGCAAAATCAGCTATATTTTTCTGGATTGCTTTACTCTCCCAAATTCTACTCCCTGGGCATGGGGAGAATGCATGCTAAAATGTCTGTGTAATGTGATTTTGAAGTTCAAAATGAAATTTTAGATATTCAAAAATAAAATTAGAAAGTAAAATGAGTGCATATCTAATGGAACTCTAGAGATGTAGTAGTTCATAATAGAATAGGATGATAATTGGTTTTTCTTGAATATTTTATGCTTTTATGTCTATTTTGAATGTCCTATTACAGCCATGTAATTATTTTCACATTATTTGGTTAGTTACAATCAGTAGTATTGCAAATGAATATAAAACCCATTATTTCATTAGCTTTATTTTAGAGAAATAGATGGTTTTCTAGCTTGTGTTGAACTGGATTTTCTCTTTATCTTTATATCTTATTTTTCACAATAATTTTAATTAAAATTGTTAATTAATGTGTAAACATGCTAGTGAAAAATACTTATAAATATGGACATTATCCATCATATTTGATCTTATATCTCTCAATATTTTTTCTATATTTAAGTCTTTCTCCCTTCACTTTGGAAGACAAAGACAAAGTCATTTCGCACATGAAATAGTAATCTTCATGTCTGAATTAAAAATGAACAGCTCAAGATAAGCGTGGCTGAAAAAATATTGAGACAATAAATTGTAGTGAGGCAAGTAGCAGAGAAGACACAAACTTTGTTTTTTTGATCAGTGACAGACATTTGGTGTTTAATCATTCTTTTTTAATATAAGAGACTTGTAGATAAGTGATGATTTATTTTGACTGTAGAGCATAAAACCACAAACAGAATTAGCAAAATTGCATCTATCCACTAGAAAACATGATAAATCATAAATTCTATAATATTGTATATTTTTGCCAAAAAATACTAGGTGTCTCAAAAGAACATAGAGCACTTGAATTAAAAATGTGTGTGCAAATTAATTGTTCAATTTGCATTCATATCAATTTACCCAAATTGGACAACTGAAGATGAACATTTTGCATTATGTAAGTGAATACTTATGTGCGAGTGTGTATCTATAAACAAAAATTTAGCCAGTGTAATGTCAAGTGACCCTATATGACTTTTTCTAAAAAAAGAAGGGACGCATAAATGTATGTATTCCCTAAGCATACCCTTCTAAAACTTTTGTCTTGCCTGTATGAATTGTAACCTGAAAAATCCCCATTTTGTCCAGCCCTCTTCTCCACATCTCCTCCTTCTCTTGTGAATTATGTTCAAACAACCAAAACACATCACTTAAATTATTCTTCATTTGAGTTGTCAATTTCACTAAGACCTTTCAGTTTCTCTTGTGGGGTGATCAATTCCTACACCATCTCGTTGTACCCACCTTTGACCTGCATATTGTAATTCAGTTTGCTACAAGATTGTTTCCCCAACCTAACGCTCTGATATGAAAGACTTGAGTGTCTTTTCTATGTCATTAAACCAGCACTGTGCCTGACATTGTCTGTACCAGCAATGTCATAACAGACTGATGGGATTACGGCTCCTTATGAAGGTCTATACTGGTGTAACAATATGGGGAAAATCAGTTGGGGCAGGACATTTGGGGAGTGTGTGGAAATCTCAGCCTATGCAAAATTATACCATAAAATCTAAAAATTCAAAATAAAAGTAAAAAACAATAAAAAACAGTACTGTTTACTATAGTTTTAGGGGCTGTCTAAAATTTATCAGCAAAATAAATCATTTCATTCTCCCTGTAAATAACAATTTAAACTCCCACTATACAGAATGTAATGCCAGCCTGTATATTTATTTTGTCTGCTCATGAGTCTCAAAATTTTAAGCTACCAGAGACTTCCCAAGTTGTCTTTTTTTTTTTTAATAATCGCAAGGACTCAGAATTGTAGACATGGGCATATAAATTATTTTCAAAAAATTGTACAAAATGAGTTAAATTTCACTGTATTTTGGTGGAAAATGATTTTGGATTCCACATATAGATTTTTCATGACACATATTTTCTGTAAATCTTTTCAAGGTTCATTGTAAAGGACAGCATTCGAATTGGCTCTTCAGTATAAGCACATTGCTTCTTTCTTGGTATGTAAGCTTTATTTCAGAAAAAAAAAAAAGTTGTGTTTTAGAAGAAACTTTTATCCGCACTGCCAATAACAATGAGAAAGTGTCAGTGTTACACAATTTAAAATGTAGAGTGAAGTTGAGAAGGGAGGAGGAGGATAAGGCCCCATAAGTCACTATTTGTGCCTACAGTACTATAGCAAGCCTAAAGGCTTCTATCATGCTTAAATGTGCATTTGTGTTCTCAATAAATCCAAAATAAAGAAAGAGAAGCCCCAACTTTGTGCCTCTGCCTAATGAGCCTTGCTTGAACTCAAGAAGAGGGTTTATTTATTCGAGCTGTCACTTCAGTGCATCTGAGATCAGTGTTGTAAATGAGACAAGGTAAAATTTTGATATGATATGAACAAAAATATGTGTCTTATAAACCATCTGCATTTAATAAAATTGTATTTAATTCTATAAAAATAAAATAGTTTCTATTTAACCATTGCTTTTTGCAAGTGGCAATAACAATATTTGATATTTCAAAAATGAACATTGCGAGCTGATTCTAAAAATAATTGGATCATAATATCACAGTTTCCATCTGCCACAATACTCTGTTATATTGCAGCATCTATTTTTCTGTATAACATTATTTATTTATTATGCATTGTGACAAGTAGGCATTATGATACCACTCTACAATGTGTGCCCATTGTAATCTATCAGTTGTCATGCAATCATAGCAACATTACAGCTTTTTTAGGTGAAGTAAATAGAATACTATTTTGAATAAATGAATTTGTCCACTAAAATTAAAAGGACATATATTTCCTTCAAATACATGCTTTAACGTATATGCTGTGTCTACAAAATAGGTGATATTTGTTTGTAATGGAACATAGTGAGATGTTGCAAAATAAAGAAAAAATATAATTCTGGAGTTCTCAGGTATTTTGCATTTCCTGGAGAAAAACCTTTTCTTGCTATACAAGATCGGCAAAAATGCCAAATAACCAACTGTCCCAAATTCTAGTAGTTCATATTTTTTTCTTATAAGCTTCATGTTCCTTGGAAAAGTTCTGTTTCATTCTGTGATTTAGCTGGGCTTCACTGAATATTGGTGAGTCTGGCGATATGAATTCCTATCTTCAACTGTGTTCTGGACCAAGGTGTCAGGTTTACGTATCATATGCTCATTATGTAGCCAACCAATGGACCATAACACATTCCAAATTGCAGAATTCACTGAAAGTGTTTAAGCCCCATTATTATCAGTATGATAATGACAACACAGGATAATTTGCTATTTCATCTAAAAAAGTTACAGTGTTTTATAAAGTTATTTTAATTTTATCTTTGAGAGATAACTGATTCAATCATCACATGTCTCAAAGAACCACATTTGGGTCAGGCGAGAGCCAGGAACTCAGTCTGTGTTTTCCATGTGGGCTCCAGGAGCCACACACTGGAACAGTTAGCGATTGCCTACCAGGGTAGGTATTAGTAGAAAGATGAAATCAGAGAGCCACGGATCATATCCAGGCACTTCAAAATGGAATGTGTGCTCTCATAGTTTCTTTTCATCCAGGATGTGATCCATTCATTAGTATTGTGTCTCTAAGCGCTGCAAGTTTCTGTGTATAATTTGAGTTAATGGCATGTGTGTGCCTTTAACTTTTACAATTTCTCTTTTTTCTTTCTGTTTCTATGTTAGCTCTGGTATGAGCATTTCTTGTTGAATATTCTACCTACTAAAACTGTCTTAGTGTATCTTTGTCACAATGCTGTGCTGTTAATGGCATGTCCAGCTTCTTTTTTTAGAGGCTAATTTTTTAGTGATCGCACCTGTGACTGTAAAACATTTAAATCACTCTCATTTTTGTATTGTTCTCCCTCTTCTTTCTTCTTGTTTATAGTTTAATTCAGAGACTGTCTTTTCTGTTGCTGCTGTACCATGCCAAATGTAGTTCACACTACTCATATTCTGTCTAAAAATTTACTTCATGAGCAGAAAACAAGAGCTCCTTACATGCATTTGTAAAATTTTCTCAGTATCATGGTAATTATACCAAATATATCATCTCTACCTAATTTAAACTCTTACTTGCATGTTATTCTCCATATCCTATTTTGGCATCAATTTCCTTATTTGTTCATCCTTGTCAAAATTCTGTTATGCAATATATCACTTGAAACTGAATTATTTACGCAGTGAGCTCTTTTCTCCTGTTCATTGATGTGGACATGGATTGAGTTCTTCTCTGCCAATTTGTGGATCGTCTGTCTTTACCGGGAATAATCAAACTTTTTCCAGGCAGCAAATCCCAACTTAGTTTCAGTTGGCTAAATCTCCATTTCTTCTAACATTTTAGTTGGGCACGAATGGGTATCCTCTGGACAGTCGTATAACCAGCCACTATTCTGTACTTGATAATGCTCTCAGCTTTAGCCTGACAATAAAGTACTTAATTCTGAATATGACTCAGAATGCATGCAGTAATGATTCAATGGAAAATATTATTCTTAAAAAAAGCAGAAGTGTTTGCCCAGTTGTAAATTCCTATTAGATATATATATTTGGTATTCATATGTTCACTTGAAAGTCAACTCAAAGTGATGATGAGGAAGGGAGAGGGGGAGAGAGAGAGAGAGAGAAAGAGAGAGAGAAATATCTTCATTCCACTGTTCCCTTTCCAAATGGCCATAACAGGACTGAGACAGAGTGAACCAGGATCCACAGGATTCTGCTGGGTTTTCCACATAAGTAGCAGGGATCCAAGCAGTTGGGCCACCTCCTGCTACTTTACCAGGAATTGATTCAAAAGTAGAGCAACTAGGACTTAACTGGTGTCCATACTGGGATGTCACCTTTGTAAGCAATAGCTTTACTCACCAAGCAATAATGCTGGGCCAAGACATCAAAACATAAATATATTTTGAAGTCTCTGTAACTTTATGCTATTTGATGTACTTTAATTTCAGAAATATTAACCATTTTCTTTGAATAATTAAAGTAAAAATAGTAAATAGATATTATATTCGAGGTATTTACTTTCATTTCATTTGTGATGATTTAAACTGAATAGTTGAGTACTACTAATATTCTGTGAGGAGGTATCCTGCGAAGTGGTTCTTTTCTTATGTGCTTTGATTTATATTTGGTTAAATGATTCAACGGCTTGTTGATTAGCTGTTGACTAAAAGATACATGGAAGTTTGTAAATTATTCATTTTACTTATTTCTAACTTAGTTTATTCATTCTGAAAAGCAGAGAGAAAAGGGAAAGAAAAATGAAAGAAACAAAGAAAAAGAGAAAAGAAAGAAGGAAGGAAAAAAAGAAGTATGGAAATTGCGCTTGAAAGTATAGGCAGGACGAGGCATACACCAGGCATCAGGAAATCATTCCAAGTCCCCAAATTGTTGGGGATGATCCAAATAACTCGAACCATCACCTTCAGGCCTTCAGTGTGCACATATTAAGGAGCTGAAATCAGGAACAGAGCTGGGATTTGAACCTAGACACTGAAATATGAGATGGGAATATCCTTAATGGAGTCTTAATGCCTCTCTCCCAGTGAATAGCAGTGAATTAAAAATGGTGAAGCAAAAATAATGGAGCATGTATTTTATGAATTTGTAAACTTTCCACAAAGAAATATTAAATATTACTAATGCAGTTTATGGACTCTATATGCAAAATTTTATAAATATGTTTTTGTATTACTGTGTACTTTTTTAGCAATATCATTGGTTTGTAAATTGCATAACATAGTCATCTTTTGAAATATGTATAGTGTGATTAAATAAATGTAGTCATTTGAATTATGAAATGAATATGATATTGCATACTAAATTATATTATATAAGAATATTTTAATTCATGAAGTTAATAAATCATTTCTCATCAACATCTTTTTTGTCCCTGAAACAAAATACTTCCTTTTTCTACCATTTTAATTCAGTCTATGTACTATTCAACATCATCTGGCATGAACTGTGTCTTCTGTACTAGAGAGAGTGACTTTTTTTGAATTAGGTATTTGATTAAGGTATTCTGTGTCTCAATTTTCTTGATGAGGACATAGTATGTAGTATCAAATTATCTGAAAATACTGAGTAAATGAATATATAACAGAGAAGATATCTCCAGAATGAAATAATTTAGGAATGATAAATTCCACTTTTGATGACTGAACTGATGCTCTCTCATGCCACCCTTTATCCATCCTATATTCCTTCTTGTTGTCCAAAAATGAGGAAAAAGATGTGCAGTCAGAAGATATGAGATTGGCCCAGATTCTCCTTCTTTTCCACCCTTACATATGAGTAGGATATTTATAAAATTGTCTGACGGTGATAATTGAAATAAAAAATGCAATTCATATTAATGATAATACTCCACATCATTTTAAAAATTAAGTTGTCAAAAGAGAACCTAGTCTTTCTCCTTTCTCTTTTTCTAATTTTCACTTTCCTCTTCTGGCTAGTCTCTCAATTGAAGTAAAATTTATGCTTATTTTCAAATAAAAATAGACCTTCATAGTCTCATAAAATATTATGCAGGTATGTTCAAATTAATAGTCGCTCTACAATGCTTTGGTTTTCCTCAATAGTTTAGAAGTACCTGGACCCTTTAGACATAGCGAAGGCTGATTTCTGATTTTTTTTAAATCTCCTCATCATTTATTTAATTAACTGAATTTTTATAGGTGAATTCAATTCTTTAAGGCATCATACTACCAAAATTAAACAACATTAAACAACAACAACAACAACAAAGTGATCCTGGCTTTCTTTCCATACACAAAACAGAGAACAAAAATGAAGATTATGTGTTAATCACTGAAACACATTCCTTGTACCCAGTGCTTGTGCATGGGCACACGCTGTCTGCCATCTTCGCTCTTTCTAGTACCCACTCGTCTTTCCTTATCTGTCCTTTCTCTCTCCTTCTATTTGGTGGCATTCTCATTTTTCAATCACTTTACCTTGGCATCAGTGCCGCCTCACTCTTCTTTTTTCTCCCACATCCAGGCTGTTCACCAACACATTTTGAAATTCTATTAATTGTGTTATTTCTTCCTGTTCCTGTCCTTAAAAGCTGTCATTTCCTCTCTGCTGCTACAGCCAAAAATCTTTTCCTAATACCGTCATCCATAACAACATGTTCTCTTGTACTGAGAATTTGTCCTGTGGCTAACCCACATGAATTAGCAAAGTTCCTGTTTTCCACTCAAAAGGATTACATGCTTTGTTCTGGCTTCCTTCTGAGTCAGTTCAAGTTGAAGTCCTTCTGACTCATCCTGGTAGTTCCCTTCAAACTGTCCAGCTAGAATTTCACTGTGGTCATTTTTATTCTCAATATTGTTTTGGGTGCCAGATACAACTTGTTTGTAAATATTTCTGTCTGTAGTTTTGGAATAAACAGTGCCAAAACTTACAAGTTTAAACCAATTGGGATAGATTTGCATAGTCTGTGTTAACAGAAAAGACCTTACACTCAGAGCTTCGCAATAACAAAGGATGTGTTTTACTCAACAAAAAATTCAGGTTGACAACTACCTAAGGAGTGGTTTTATGCTGTATTAAATCTGACACTAACAGCAGCTGCAAGTTAGAAATATAAAGGTTGTGAACATTACTGAATGCAAGACCCATGTGCTAGCCCTTAATATGTCTGCTTGGAACAAAGGTCCCTTCTGATAACACACTGTGCAGTCAAGTGGTATGATAATGCTTGGTAGCATATGAGTATGTACCCTAATGTTTGCTGAAAGCCAGAACACCAACTCTTTGGTCAATGGTGAAATAAGCCTTTACAGCTTCAACTTTACTACTGATACCATCGAAAAAGACTTCTGTATTCATCTAAATGAGGAAAATTCAGCTATTGTGAAAACCTGAACAGCAAAAATCGGCATCATCCCTTTGAAATGAGGGTGCCAGATTGTAGCAGACTCCAAGAGTGACCAGGCAGAGCAAAGTATATCTTGAATTTATGAGGACAGATGAAAATTGACAAGGAGCGGCTTTTTCAGCACAATTGCACACCAACTGCATTGTTATGAATCACTTTTCATTAAAATACAATGGACACTGTTACAACATGTATGTGTGTGTGCATAGACAGCATGCAGGTTAATTAAAATCTTAAGAGAATAAAGAGTATGAACTAGCAAAGGCATTAGTATATCAGTGTAGAACAAATGTTAATTAAGGTCAGGATCCTGCTCTGAAATGCAAGAGAAAGATGTGATACAGGACTCAAAAATGTGGGGTTCTTAACTGAACACAAAGAGTCTGAAATTCCTTGTCTTAAGTAAATGTTTTGAAGTCATAACTAATCCACTTCATATTCAGCTTTCTGTGAAGTATGCCAGAGAAGCTAGGGATGGAGGTTCAAGAATTTTAATCTGTGCCACACATTTATGAGACGCACAATGAGCTGAAGAATTCCGGCTCAGCTGCATAATCACTTGGAGAGTGACCAGGATGAAAGAACACCTCACAGTTGCTCCCCTGATTCCCTCTCTTTCTCTCATTTTGTCTTTCAAATAAATAAACCCTTCTAAAAGAGTTGGCTAGTTTAGTAAATTGTAACAACTCTTTTTAAGGAAAGATTTATCTATGTATTTGAAGGTGATAGAGTTGCTCCTATTGGTTCACTACCAGATGGTCACAATAGGTAGATAGGTTGATCCAAATCAAATTCAATAGTCGGGGCCTCCATCCAGATCTCTCACATGGGTGGCAGAAGCCTAAGGACTTGGCCTATTTTCTGCTACTTTCATAGACAGATTAAATCCTAGATTTTATTTTGTGTAGTCTGGGCTAAATTGGCTCTTTGACATGGGATGCCAGCATTGCAAGCAACAACTTAGTTTGAGACATCAAGCCTGTCATAATTCCAATTTTCTGCTGGGTATTAGGTGGTGATGCAAACTGATTCTGAAATTTAATCCTGTTGGTGATCTGAGAAACGATTCGATAGAAAGTGCCAATCAATCTTGAAACAAATCTTGAGTATGAACTGAAAACTTTTCTTTCTTAGGAAATTCACCATAACACTAATCAATGCATTTTTTTCTTTTGAAATTAGTTTTTTATTATTTTATGGTACAGTTCCATAGGCTCTGGGATTTTTGTCCCCCTCCCAACCCCATTTATTTCCTCTCTAGCACTATAATGGGTGATTTTTCATGAATATCGTTGACCCATCACGCTACCCTTGAAGTGTTTCCCAACATTGTAGGCATGGGCAATGTCAGAGAGTCAGGATACTTTCTGATTTTTAAATTTTTGAGAGTCTACTGTTTGGAATATTTTCAACTGTTTCACTGGGAATCCATTTCTGGTCTGAATGCAGAGAGATATATAGAACTATTTCTTCACATCTGCTGATGTCAGTCTTCTGTGCTTCTATTATACATCCCCTTAGATACAGAGCCAATAAATACAGTCCACAACAGGGAGAAAAAACATAAAAATTTCATCAACATGAAGTTAAAGGACATACTACTAAAATACTAATATGTCACTTGAGTTATGAAAAAGAGGATAAAAAACCTCCTGGTACAAATTGATGCTACTTCAAGACACAGGTGGCGCTGAAGAAATTACAATTAAAGCAAGAACATTATTACCGATGGGACGTAGCAAACACAGTGTTGAAAGGGACATTTGCCACCTCAGGTGCTATTATCTTCTTAGGGAATGGCTCTTCTTGTTTTGATTTGCAGAGATTTTTTTGGTATCAAGTCTAAATATTCTTTTGCTGTGACTTTTGCCTTTTCCAACTTTCTAATAATTTGTATCTTTTTCAATATGTTTTTGTGATATAGTAATTGGTCATTTGTGTATTAAAAAAAAAAAATGTTCCTGGGGCCAATGTGTGGTGAGAGGGTTAAGCCACTGCTTGCAATACTAGCTATCCGGATGTCAGGTCCTGTGCTGGGTGCTCCGTTGCTGATTCAATTCCTGCTAATGTTCTGGAGCTGGCAGTGGTAGAGCCCTTGTCATTCATGCGGGAGACATTAATGGTGTCTCTGGCTCGTCACTTTGGCCTGGCCCAGACTTTGGTTTTGCAGCCATTTGAGGAGTGAATAAGGTTTGGTAAATGATTCTTTTTGTATGTCCCTCCCTCCACACTCTCTATTATTCTTTATATATATATATATATATTTTATATATATATGTTTACTTATTATATATATATATATAATATATATATATAAACAGTAAGTAAACAGTATATTATTAAGTAGGAGAGAAATGTCTTCTCTAATGTTTACTGTAAATTTATCCTTATGGAACCTCTATTCTTTCATTCTTTTACGGCAGTTCTGACTATGGGAAAATCATTCACAGGTCCATTCAATCTATTTCATAAAATAAGTGTTTGAAAATCTCCAGGGTGGTTTTTTTGTTTGTTTGTTTGTTTGGCTCTATTTGTATCATTTTATTCCAGCAGGAATTATTTCTTGCTTTGACTTTCTTTTAGGGTAAAAGCTACAGATCCATTAATAGGCAGCTTATATTCCCTAAGACCCCTTTGATTATTAATGATTTATTTGCTGTCTGGATATTCTATACTCTCAGGAAATGTGCTGGTAAAATCTTTAGCCAAAAGTGGAGCTTTGGCTCTCAGGAAGCTTATACTCTAATAGACAGACATTGAGACATTTGTATAGCAATGTAGCCTGATGTATGATTTGAAGAGCAGCGTGCCTTAACAGAGAGTAAAAATAGCCTGTGATGTGTTTCACTGACATCTTTAATCCATGCAGCTTGTTTTTTTATTTCTTCTACTGTATCCTATGGTACATACCCTTTACTTACAATAGTATTAATATAGTGACAATTACTAGTCAGTTGCAAATGATTTCATTTTAAGTATGCTGCTAATGTAGAGAACTTTCAATGATTTTTAAAATTTTACATTACAGTATGTACATTTAAAAATTTGATCTCCACAAATTAAAAGAAAATAGGCCTTGATAAGGAATTAAGCATGTAAAAGGATGTTCTGAATATTCATGTATTGATTTGAAATTGCTTCCTCAGATTTTATAGTAAATTTCAGACTTAATATGTTGTATAATAGAGGTGGAACCAGGGCTATTTAAGATGACCTGCAAATTTTTGGAAGGTGTCGGGCTGGAGGAACACTGACGATTACTATGTGTACTTCCTTGCCAGAATTCCACAGGAAGCTGAACTACAATGACTTACTGTTTTCAGCCAGTATAGAAGTTGAAATCTCTTTTATCCTTTTTACAACCTGGTAATCATAGAATGTTCAAGAAAAGCCTAAGGTAGAAAATGTATTAAACTGGATAGAACTTAGCAATTTAAGGAAAACTGCTGTTCTTTTATCGTAAAAATGAGAGACATGATTGAAATTTAAGACATTAGGAAGTAAAAGAAATTGAATTCTCAAGATTAATTTTTTTAAGAGACCCAAGAATTTAGTTTCATTTCTTAACTCCAAAAAGGTGTATTTGCAACTTGCAAAAAGGAAATGAAATCATCAAAATCTACTTCATAATAGCAAAACAATGTTTGATGTAGACAATTTATCAATAGACAAGATCCACTAGAAATGTATCACTGATGAGGAGAGCAAAGGAAATTCAACTGTTCCTAGCTTAATTTTAGCTGGAGTATACATGAATCTAATTAACGTATTATGACAGAAATGCTATGCTGTTATTTTCTAATATGATGGTGATTTTATTTGACCAGTTCCTATAATAAGAAATATTTCCTTAAGAGATTAGGAAAGGTGACTTAGAGAAGCAATGCTCTTTTACACCTAGCGAAACGAAGATCCACATTATTGAATCAAATGCAGTACTTTCTAAATCATCTCTGCCCCTCCCGTTAGTATATCATTGCTACCTTAGGACTTTCAAACCATCACGTGTGTGTGTATGTGTGTGTGTGTGTATTAGAACTTTGGAACCTTTGTGTTTGTACAGTGACGGGTGGGAGGCTATCCCAACAGCAACTGAGTGATATTTGCATCTACCCAGCACTCCATCTGTCCCATTAGTTCTCTTTTATTTATTATTAACTTATTTTGAACTCACTAGTTAAAAATACGAACACAGATGTCTTTCAGATGACTGAAGTCTTACTGTTTGGTCTGAGGCATTGTTATTCAACCTCAAAATGCCTCTCATTCTAAAATTTGCTTTCTGACAATGTCTGTTACAGCTTAATTTGATCATTTATTCAGGGAAAAATAGATGTGGATACAACACATTTCCTTATGGTGTTAGTACTTATTTTGTGAAGAGTTTATATCTGGATAACCTTATTTTAGTGGCATTAATATTATTAGATTTTTGATACATCACATAATTTTTATCTTAGTTTATGTTTTTATTTGGGTTCAATCAGATATTTACCTTTATAGTATAGATTTTTCAAATTAATAGAATAATCAAAGAACACAATGAATTAGCTAATTAATTAATGACAATATTCCTATTAGTGGTTGTGACAGTTACTTCTGTTCTTGATAAAATTTAATAAGTATTCAAAGTAATTGAACACAATATTTAATACCAAAAATTGTAAAGAATTTGTAAAATGCATTTTAATAAAGGAATTTAAATGTAAAATAAAATAAAATATATGTACATAATGGAATTCATAAAAGAATCTAGAAATACATGTAGTGAAAATGGATTGCTCCCATTATAGTTAACCTTCTCTAAATTATCAGTGATGATATTGAATACTAACACTTTTTTTAAAGATTTATTTGTTTTTATTGGAAAGGCAGATATGCAGAAAGGAGGAAAGACCGAGAGAAAGATCTTTCACCAGCTGATTGACTTCCTAAGTGGCCACAATAGCAGGGGTTGTGCTGGTCTTAAGTCAGGAGACCTCTTTCAGGTCTTCAGCGCGGGTACAGGGTTGCCAAGGTTTTGGGCTGTCCTCCACTGCTTGCCTGGGCCACAAGCAGAGAGCTGGATGAAAAGTGGGTGTACCAGAATTAGAACCTGTGCCAATATGGGATCTTGGCGGCACTTGCAAGGCGAGGACTTTAGCTACTGCCCCCGGCCTGGCTAATCAATTTTGAACTGATGCAGACTTACTCTGTTTGAGACTAAAACAAATACAAGATTGAGCTTTGATTTATTGAGAAATTTATTAAGAAATGTGGCATTATAGAGGGCATCCCAAACAAAATAAACATAATGTGAATGTCCCATTTAGCTCCAAAGATAGTGGGGTGACAAAGAGAAATATTCAGTGTAAGAAGGCACTATGTATTTTTCAAAATGTATTTATCCAATGATAGATTTATTGGGTATTATAAACATGTAGATGCAGATGTTAGAGACAGCAGCTACGGTGCTTTTTAGAATGAGTGCACTCTGTATTTGAAGGTCTGGGCTCAGTACTGTAAGCTTGAGTAGACTTTTCTACAAATGTAAGCCCTGGGCCTTGAGACTTCAGACCATTTGGTCCTGATAACAATGTGACAAACCTGTTCTCAACTCCTAAGTTCAGCCTTGACAACCTCAGAGGTGGCATTGATTTGGGGAAGTGAAGCAGTGGATGGGAACAAAACTTAGAAGAAAATGGTGATTAGAAAAACAAAACATGAGTAAATAAAGGAAGTTTTTATTACACAGGTAATAAAAACTTTTTTGTTGGAATGCAAAAGCTTCTGCAGAAGCTAAATTGTGAGATACATCTCACGTTTCACCAGTTTACTGTGTCAGCTTCCTAAGTTTTCCATAACAAAATGACACTAATTGTACACACATGACCCAAATTGACTTTTCTGTATATTTAGAAATTAGACATCAGAATCAAAGATTTTAGATGAGAATGCTCCCTCTGAAACATCTAAGCGTAGACATTGCCTGTGTTGTTAGCATCATGGAGCTCTGGTCACTACAACCTCCTCCTTTGCTTTCAGGTGGTTATTGTTCCTCTTCTCTCTAAGTCTTAGTCCTATTGGGACATTCTGTCCTAACATGTGCCCTAACTTGCCTTTCCTCAAATACTAGTCACATTTGGTTAAGACTTATCCTTAAAATCTTCAAACCTCTTTTCCAAATAAGACCACTGTTAATAAGAACTTTAACATAGCTTTTGCTTGGGAAGTAATCCAGCACATAATAATAATTAAAAATACCGATTTCAATCTGTTCCAATTATTGGGAGAAAAAATAATTTTAAAAAAACCCTAGCATCATTTGTGAAATGTGTTCAGCCTTTGTTGTAGTCTTACCTCTACCCTGAGTCACCCCAAAATCTGTAAGCTTAATGAGCCATTTTAGAAACCACTTGCAGTAGGTAGATTTTTTATTTGTTTGTGTAGGCAGATTTTTGTTTGTTTGTTTGTTTGCTTTTTTTTTTTTTCTCTCAAGAACTGTTATCTGGTAAGAGGCAGAACAGGTCTATTCATCCAGACAGCCTCATTGTGTCGTTAGGAGCAGCAAATCATTTAGCCATAAGAGAGCTTAGGAAACAGAACTGTAAAGAGAGATTTGATGCTAGCACAATAGGAAATAACTACAAATTAACAGTAACATCATGTGAGGTCTTTTTGTTGGTGGTAGAATACAAAACGTGTTCTTGGTCATGGCATTTTGGTGTAGCAGATTGTCACCACTTGCCATGCCAGCATCCTATAGTAGCATGTTGGTTTGAGTCCTAGCAGTTTCTCTTCTGATGAGTCAGTCCGCCTGCTAATGTGTCTGAGAAAACTGCAGGACGTGGCCCAAGGTCACAGACTCCAGCACTCACATGACTTATGAAGATGGGGTTCCTGGCTTTTGTCTGGTCCACACTTGTCTTTTGAGGCTGTTTGA
Organism: Ochotona curzoniae; assembly: GCF_017591425.1. Classification (NCBI taxonomy): domain Eukaryota; kingdom Metazoa; phylum Chordata; class Mammalia; order Lagomorpha; family Ochotonidae; genus Ochotona; species Ochotona curzoniae. Next base: position 17,397,888 of record NW_024466502.1, read on the forward strand.
GTAGTGAAACTGCCCATTTAATGGAAGATGTCTTTCTCTTTGTGTCTTTCCTGCCCCCTGTTGCTCTTACTTTCCAGTAAGAAATTCAATAAATCTTAAACAATATTCTAGCAATTTGCAGTAAAACCGGACACTAGAAAAAAGTAACCTCTGTCTCTCAGGATATTAAAAGAACATTTGTAATTTTCAGATATGTGTCCTAGAGATTTAATTCTTGTGAAAGGATTGATAGAGTATCTGGAACACTTTTTTATTTTTACACATAATCGTTGATCAGCTTGAAGTGACCAGGGATATTACCATTCAAAATAACTGCCTTATCTCTTCTGGACAATAAGATGCTGGACTCTATGCTGGGTATGTGCTTGCAATGAAGGAATCTCAACTGAACCTGAACAGTGGTTATGCAGCAAGGTGGAGGAATCCACCATGGGGGGAGAGTTGTGGGAGGAGCGGGGGAAATCCCAGTGACTATAAAACTGTGTCACATAATACAATGTTATTAACAATAAAAAAAGAAAAAAAAGAAAAAAGAAATGGAAAGAAAACAAAGGAAAAACAGGAAAAGAATGTGAAGAAATTAAAAGCAAAAGATTATACTAGAAATTAGAATTGTACTGCCTTATGGAAGAAAGCAAATTAGAAATTTTACAAATATGAACAGAGATAGCTAGAATGAGGATAGGGAACTGGATGTGTTTAAGAACTGGTTATTAAAATTTAAAAGGTATTTTCTGCTAAATTAGGAAATGTAGAATAACTATGAAAAAAAGGGAAAGATTGCATGCATGCTGTGGATATGTAAGTGGAGATTCCCAAGGACTTTGATATAAAGAAGATGCTCTCCATCTAGTACTCTAAGGGGAATTTCTTCGTTTGTGTGTGCCTTAATAAAACCATTATTGCTACGAGCAAAGCCATATATTTGATTCTTAGTTTACTAAGTTAAAGGCATTTTGAACAGAGCCAGATTAGTAAATTTTTAATTTAAATTTAAATTTAAAAAAATATTAATGTCATCTTTCAAACGTAGAACTCCTTGAGCTCAAATCTAGTCTTGTTTCTTTCAATGCAAGCATGTGTCTTGCATAGTGTCCAGTCTCTTATTGCCCAGGTGAATTCAACAGTTTCTTGGGGAGACCAATTCTGGTCTGGAGACATAGCTGGCAGATTATCATTCCGACCAATTAAATGCAATAACATAGCATCAACAACAGTTTCCAACATTATGGGGTTTGGATAAACTCTTTAATGCCATTTTTCTTACCTGGATTTTTCACTAGATCAAGTTCAGCATCAAGTTATTCATAATGCAATATTTAACTAGTATGTGATCCAAAACATCTGTTTAGGCAATTATTGCTGTAAATTACTGTAAAGTATTAAAGCAAGTAGTTAACCCAACACACTACCTTGTTGGCAGACCACACTTTGATAATATCAGGCGTTTAATTCACCACTGCCTGGTCATGTGCTGTCCATGGTCCTGATGAAAGTGCAACTATACAGTCTCTAAAAAATTAAGCATGTTCAGGTATTCAGGAGACCCACTTTTGATGATGATAAAATACAGTAACCTGAGTCTATGTAACTGAGTCCTTTGAAAGAGTAGTCTGCTTAGTAGCTTAGTTCCAGTTACAGACTTTGCTTTGTGTTAAACTTCTAAACATTCACAATTATTGTTTTAGTGTTTTTCAGAGTATTATTTTCAAGTTGTATCTAAAATGACATTATTAAGCACACAAACAGCATTTATGCTGCTCCTTACACAGCACATTGTGTTCATTCAGAATTATATTTTCTTAAAAATACAGCAAAAATTGTATCTTTGATTTTCTCCCACTTGTATATTTTAGTGAACAAATAAATGAGCATATATTTCTGAAGGAGCATAAGTCTTAATTATTTTCCCAGGGGCTGCCAATTCCTATTTCCCAAAGGATAAGATAATGTGTAGTGTTTGGTTATATATCACATTTCATTAAATGCAACTGGACAATACCCTATTGAAAGTCATTTCCTGGAAACATCACTAAAGTACTAATAAGTACATTCACTGATAATTTAGGACACAAAATCGTACTTCAGTATCCAGAAACAGTTAACAAAACATCAAGAATTTACACTCTACTTGAGACATTTTAATAATGTACAATTCTGTATAATTTCAAAACAATTGCAAAAAGTGTCTACATTTTACAAAGGAAGATATTAAAATTGAAAAATGTTTCATTTTGCTAAAGTATCTTCAGCTGTAGAGTAGAAGACCTGGGATTTTATGGAGGCCTTCTCACCATGAGGGTTAGGTTGTTCTCATAATACAATTTATTTTCTCTAATCTGAGGCTATTTCTGTCCTGTTTCAATAGAAGGAAATATTCTCAAGATAAGATTTCAAGCTATCTGCTTTTTAATGCAAAGCATAAATACCTTGGAGTATTCGGAAGTCACATATTAAAAATAAGATAGAGATTGAATGAAGTGAAATACATGTGGCCAAATCAGGTGCAACTTACATTTTTTCTATGTCTACATTTTTCTGTGACTTCTGGAAAAAATATCTAATTGTTGGCTAGTAGAACAAGCATTTCTCTAAGCACAGCAGACAGTTTCTTTTTAGTGTCATGTATGAGTGGGTGGTGAGTATTTCAGATCAGAACATTGAGTTCTTGTGAACAAAGAATATATAACTGTAGGATTTAATTTTTCTTCCTTCTTATTTATTTATTTACTTTTGCTTAACTTGGTCATCAACAACCCTTTTGAATTAAATGCCACCTCCTTCTTCAAAAAGAAAACAAAGGCAGTGCTAGATAAAAGTTGATTGCAGATAATGCCTATAAAAGATTGTTTGTTTGTGTTCTATTTCTTTCTGTAGAATCTAGAAATATTCTATCTGAAATGTATTCAATTATATTTTCCCATTTTCCATATAAAATGAAATGCAATTGTAGCTTTCACTGTTATTAAATGCAGTTTTGTAAGATCTAAGTATACATTATCTCTCAAAGATTACAGAGAATGTTGCATATAAAATTATTGGAAAGGATTTATATTAAGGTGACAACAGCTCCTCATTTTATCAGGAGGCTAATCACAATGAATGTCAATACTTCACAAACATCATGGGAAATGCTATTAAAGTACTAGTTTATTTGATGAACATTCCCTTTCTCAAAGTCCTGCATAGTTCTTTTTGTATTCAGTAATTCCCATCTTTTTAAATAACATAGCTTCATTTATTACTGCTGTCGAAGTGAAATACATATGTAACAGAAAATCTCTTTGAGGTTATGAATTTTCTGAATAAAGAAGACATACTTTGAAAAACATAAGTCTTCATGTTTCAGAGACTTCCAAAAAAATTTCCCATCCAAGTTGATAGCATGCTGAATTGTCAGGCTGTCAGAAAAACTGAGTAGTCCAGTTCTATTTCTTGCCCATTACTATTATACATGTGAGCATGTATAAGTAATTCCCACCACTGTGCATCAGTTTCTGCTTCTGAACAGTAGGACCAACAAATCTAAACTGTAGATTCAAATTAAGGAATAAATGATACAATTACATGCAATCTTTTGACATTCTGATAAGATTAGGGAATTCTCCAATGAGAGGTGGTGAGTGCTAAATGATGAATATTGCTTCAAAAAGTAAAGAGGCTAGGAATACATTTTCATTTTTTGATAAAAAAAACAACTGAATCTTACACTTCTTCCCAAGTCTAAATATGAAAGACTAACGGTTTAGCGGGCTTACATATGAAAAAGCCTTGTCAAGATGGGCTGCGTGTTATCTCCCAAAGCTGTCTGAGCATGTAGGATTTCTTATTCCATAAGTAGTTCAGGGAACTGCAACAGAGTTAGTGTGACAGAAAAGAGTGGCACATGGGAGAAAAAGCTAGCATTTGTTCCTGAGACAGTTGCTTCTGTTCTGATAAATCTTGGCTTGGTCTTTGTTGATACTGAAGAGAGTGGGGTGACATGGTCTTTGTGAGCATATGGTCTGTCCCTCTGGAGTGACTGTGAGAGACACAGGCTCATATCTTTTCTTTGGAAAAGCCTCAAGGTGTCAGACTGGCTATATTCACCTGCAGCAGCAGGGTGATGCAATATTGTGGGTGATATTGTATCGGGGTCCCGTGCCTCTGGAGAAGAGTTCAAAGCTGTCCTTAGAGGATTCAACTTAAAAAGTATCACCCTTTCAGAAAATGATTGGTGTTGGAAAACTCCATGGCTGGAAAAAAATGTACTTCTAAGGAACTTTAACATACTACATGAAGAAATGAAAGTTGAAATCGCATATTTGTACCAGGAAGAGTATATTAATGCTGTTCTCAAAAATCTCAGGCATGCCATCCTTTGCCACCGTCACGTCTCATCTCAGTCCATTTCCCATCCACCAGAAATCTGGAGACAATACGGTAGTAAGGATGCTGAAAAGTCAGTATTATGCCAGAGGTGCTGTTGTATCCTTACTCTATTGTTCTTTAGAATTTTTAGGTCAGAATATTCAGTTTTCTAAGGTAATCTTTCATCTCTTGCATGATTTTATTAGTTTTGCTGAGGTTTGTCTCCAGCTGTTTAATTCGCTGGACACCTTCATTTTGTGTGTCTTCTGTTTCAGAGATCCTTTCCTCTGCCGCATTTATTCTGTTGATGAGGCTTTCAATTTTATTCTCTTGGGCATCCAGTTTGGTTTTGATTTGTTGTATTTCGGTGATTATGCGGTTCTGGAGGTCTTCCAGCTTTGTGTCCACGTCTCTGAGAGATTTTAGCATTATTTTCATCAATTCCTTTGTTGGTAACACTTCCATGTCTTCATCTCGCATCGCCGATATTGATAATGGCTTTTGGCCCTTGTTTGGTGGGGTGCTGGCTCTTTCATCTGGAGCACAACTCTTTCTGGTGGTTTTTCCCATTGCGTTGGTGTATTCTGGTGGGGCAAATGGATCCGTGTGTTGAGGGGCTGTCAGGTGTGGCAAACAAACATATGAAAAAATGTTCCAGCTCCCTAGCAATAAGGGAAATCCAAATTAAAACATCGATGAGGTACCACCTAACACCAGTAAGATTGGCCCACATAAACAAGAACACCAACGACGCTTGCTGGCGAGGATGCGGGGAAAAGGGAACCCTACTCCACTGCTGGTGGAGCTGCAAATTGGTACAGCCTTTATGGAAATCAGTCTGGAGAACACTCAAACAACTCAAAATCAGCATACCATATGACCCAGCAATAGCACTCCTAGGAATATATCCAAAACACCTGTTTTACGACAAACCAACATGCATCCCTATGTTCATTGCAGCACAATCAGTAATTGCGAAAACATGGAAGCAACCGAAATGCCCATCAGCAGAAGATTGGATAAGAAAGCTTTGGTTCATCTACTCCATGGAATACTACTCAGCTATTAAAAAAAACAAAATGCAGTTCTTTGTGGCTAAATGGGCACAACTGGAAACTATAATGCTAAAGGAAATGAGCGAATCCCAAAAGATTAGATACCACATGTTTGCCTTGATTTAACCTGTAATTTTTTGTTTGGTGGTTTGTTATTTTTTGAACCTGTCATTGATACTGTCTCAACCCAGATGTTTCGAAGAATGGAACTTGCATTATTTTTAACATATTGTTTACCCAATACTATGTCAATTAATTCCATAATGTTGTATAATGATACTGAGGCCTTGTTGGGGCTTTTAACTGACTGGATCTTTACTCTGTTAGACCTATCTTCAGACCATAGAAGGTCTCCCCAAGAGGCCACTGAACTTATCTGGACAATAAGACGCTGAACTTTATGCTAGGCATGTGTTTGCAAGCAATGAATCTCAACTGAACTTGAACTATGGTTATGCAACAAGGTGGAGGAATCCACCATGGGGGGGAGGGGTATGGGAGGGGTGGGGGGGATGCCCAGCGCCTATAAAACTGTACTACATAATATAATGTAAGCAACAATAAAAAAAAAAAGAATTTTTAGGTCAGACTCCAATAAGAGATTCTTAAAATGACTGAATGCCAAAAATGTTCATATTAGCTCGATTTCTTCAGTGTCTGAAGATACTTGTTCTAATTTGTAAAAGCAATCCAGGATGATTTTGCATCTCAAGGATGAGAAGGTAACATCTGACAGAATTTTTAAGGGGAGAGGTAAAAAAAAAGGCAGGGAATTATTACACAATTCAAACAAACTCAGCTTTGTAAAAATATTGGTACTGTTATGTCAGTCATATCCTCAGAATGTTATTCAAGTCTACTATCTTTATTTCGAGGGATACTTGCTTAAGGTCAAACTATTCTTTAGTCTTACTCAAATGAATACAAATTTTCTGGTTTAATACTCATTAATCCTTCTCTTGCTCCTCTCCTGATATCTCCAACAAGAGAAAAAGTGATTCTCTCAGAACAACATTTACATCCTATTTAATATCTTTGCTTAAAATTTCACTGGCTTTGAGTGCAGTGGCAGCATTGTACATTGTGTGCCAGTTTGTGAGACAGCTGCTCCACTTCCAGTCCAGTTACCAGTTCAAGGCCTGAGAAGCAGTGGAGGATAGCTCAAGTCCATGGGCCTCTACACCAATGTGGGAGACATGGAAGAACCTCTGGCATTCTGGCTTTGGATTGGCTCAGTTCTGGTCCCTGTGGCTTCTTGGAGAGTGAACCACAGGCGGCCGATCACTTTCTATCTATGCGTCTCTCTTTCTTTTTGTCAATTTGCCTTTCAAATAAATAGTTAAAAAAATCACTGGCTTTATGTTGCATGTAGCATCAACATATAGATTCCTTTTACCCCCCTTTTTTTTCTTTATTATTATTAATTGCATTGCATTATGTGACACAGTGTTATAGGCACTGGGAGAGCCCCACGCCTCCCCGAACCCTCCCTCCATGGTGGATTTCCTATTCCTTTCTTAACCATCATGATTTATCTTCCAGATATTTCTCAGGACTTATTCACTTCTGTGTTGTTCTGCCATTTCTTATCTGAGGTATCCTTTAGGAGTTAAATTCTTCTCTATGTGTTTTCCCTAGTCTGCTCCCATCCATCTCCATTATATGCATCTTCCCCTTTACAGATTTTTTTTTTGTAATTTATTTCTCTGCCTAAGTAGAGTTTCCCATACATGGCCCCATGTCAACCTATTTTTTCTCTCATTTGGGTATAGAAACCCAAGCATTTGAGCAATTTTCTGTTGTTTTCCTAGTACATCATCAGAGAGGTGAACTGGGGGTAAAGGAGTTGGGTCTGAGATTGAGTCTTAAAATGGTTAACTGACATGTAGAAAGTAAAACGTCAAATGCCCTCCTTTATACTAAAAGAATTATAATGTAGTAGCTTGGTTTGAACAAAACTTCCAAAGTTAGGCAAGGGTTTGAAACTAATAAAATTCTGGTACTGTCTCTGCTATTTCACTGACCCATACTATCTGCCTTTGTTGGAACACTGCACATTCTTGGTTAGGTAATCATGCTTGATCTCAACTTATGACTAATTTAGAATGACACCTGATGTGCCAACATCTCTTATGAGAGCTGTTTCTTTGTATTAATATTTGCAAAATTCCTATCCTTCCAAGAATTAACAGACAGATACTATAAGCAAGTTAAAAAATTCAACAAGAAAACAGCCAATCCAGTTAAGGTACGATCAAGGGACATCAATCAACAGTTCTCAAAAATCCATAAGGGATATTAATATTCAAATCAAAAACAAATGAGATATCACACCACCCCTTACACAATGGCTAAAATCTGAAACACAAAGAGTGACACACACTGGTGAAATGTGGACAAAGAGGAACACCTATATGCCTTTTGGATGTAATTTACTAAAGCCACTCTGTAAAAGTAAACAGTGTGAAGATCTGCTTAAAAACCTGAAATAGACTTTTCATATGATTCAGCAATCTCATTACTAGGTATAGACCCAAATATTTTAATACAATGAATCAGAGAAACCTGCACCACGCTGTTTGTAGCAGTACTGTTCTCCGTTTGGAATCAATGAATCTATCCATCATCAAATGAATAGATACTGAAAATACAGTAGTTTGACTGAATATAATTCAGTTGTGCTTTATCTCATATGTGGCAGTATCAACTAAAAATGTATAGGCAACAGATGTATGTTTTATGATCTGATTTTTTTCTTGGCCCTGTTCATTTTGTGGAATTGTGATCTTTCTACTTTTTTTATTGAAAATCATGGTTCATGAATGGATTCAAATTATGTTTTTTTGCAAACATTGAAGAAAAAAGGTAAGGAAAGAAGGAAGGCATTAAGGGAGGAACAAAGAGAAGGAGAAAAGTGTGCTTATCTTTTTTGAATTGTATCTGTATGCGATGCATAAAATTGGTTCTCATTATATCAATAAAAATCCTTAACAACAGTTAAATTCATACACCTTTTAGGGTTACAAATATTTAATAGATGTTCTAAAAGTGTATACAACTCAGTCTGTATTTCAGGTCTCTGCAGTAAAACACAAAGTTACTTGCATAATATATGCTGAATAGCTGTGTAAAATAAGAATCAACAAAAAGTATCAGAGAGGTTGTAATGAAAATATAAAGTGCTAAAACAAAAATTTGGCTAGGAACTTTTAAAAGGGATAAAAAGATGCATCTTGAGGACCAAAAATGCTATACAAAAAAATACTTGTTAACGAATGAAGCAAAAAAGATGAAACAACAATAACAAGTCCACCAGCATCACCAATAACAACAAAGCAAAACAAATAATGGAAAAAATGACAGAAAAACCTGACAGACGAGTTAAATCAAGGCTGACATGTCACCTTAAGGATAATAAATTAATTGTAAATGGGAGGAAAATTTGAGAAAAAGTAAATGCTGAAAGTCAGGCTTGACCTCACCAATACATGCGATGTTTTTATCTAGTTATCCATGTGTTGTGGACTTTAGAGACAACTTAGAGTAATTTAAAATATTCTGTCGTGATTTAAAATTAAAAAATAATTTACATTATTTTCTTGCTACAGCTTTATAGGGATAGTCTTCCTTCACCTACTCTTTTCCCCCCATATTATTACGATAGTACAATCCTTCAGCAACTGTCAAAAACGTCTGTCATTCTGCTATTTAAATATATCAAGATTTTCTAGGCATAGACAATGGTGAAAAATGTAGTACCACAGTGTCATTTAACAGTTTCATTGAGAGTTCTAATTTTATTCTGGAGTAGATACCCATACAGCAATATATCTTCATGTCCTGGTATGCTGGTCCCCATTATTACATGCATCTATGAAAACACATGAGCATACGTGTTTAACTGCATTTATCTTGTATTTGCATGAAGGTTGCCTTATACCAGAGGGAACATATGATATTTCTCCTTTTGACATTGATTTATTTCACTGAGCATAATGGTCTCTAGTTGAGATCATTCTGTTGCAAGTGGTAGAATTTAAATATTTTAATGGCTGTTTATTCTATTTAAAAATTGTACATTTAAAAATACTTCTAATGAGAACACTAAAATATTAATGACGTAAAATATGTGAGGCAATCATTTCAATTATCTGTTAGTTTTCTATCAGACATATCATTATCTTTTTAAGAATTGCGTGGAAGATTCTGCAATTATGGAGCAACTTACAGAATTGGAAGCAAGGAAGAAGTAGACAGAGACAGAGCAGCAGATGCCTAGAGTCATGTCTGTCAAATTCTGCACTCCTAAGGAAATGAAAATTTTAGAAGACTTGTCTTCAAACAGTCATTTTGGGAAATTAATAATCTCTAATAATATGAATTGCATATAAAACACAACCAAGTATATCAATTTTTCATATAAAATTATTATGAATATTTAATGTTTAGCATGTGGCATTGAAAGAATGAAGAATATATCATATGTTGGTAAGTGGATATTAAATAAGGAATGCTTTATGCAAAAAAAGTGAGATCCTATGAATAATGGAATATAATATAAGGTGGACTGCGAAAGTGTTATTTGTTTGATACCATGCACAAGAAGGGGGGGGCATGTGAAGTGGAAATATACATATTACTAAATGAGAGTTGAACTTTGAAAAGAAATACAAGACAGCAATAAATATAGATATGACTCATAGAAAACAGAACAAGTAAAACAGGCAGCCAGAACTTTTAGCACTTAGAAAACAAATCCCCAAATTGCCTGAAGAGAACCATTAAGAAAGTACTTAAATTTGAAAATTCTGGGTTGTCAGCATTGTCTTTCATATTTACCTATTGTGTTGCAGTTATTCAAGTTACCAACATTAAGCTGTAAGATGAGGCATGTCGAAGAAAATTCCCAGTTAGGTTTAGGAACACATCCATAGGCGAGCACTGTGATTTGTTCCTTGTGTGCTGGCATTGAGTTGGAAACTGATTATGACTGCGACAAATTTTTGAGAGAAAAATTGTCGACATTCACAATACTAGCCTAAAGCTTGATTGCTTTTCTCAGAAATAGTTATCAGTCTCCTACAAACACAGCTATAAAAAGTAATTTGTGAAATTACCTAATCTCCAAGGATAAAATATTTCTTCTTTAGATATGACCAACGTAGCTGTAGGAAGCTATGAAGTGCATCTTAAGTGGCAGTGTTGTGAGCCAAGGACAATATGGAACATTACATTATCACTTCCACACATCTGAATGTGAATGTAACCACTGAATATGTTAGCTGTCCACAAAGCTAGGCTTTGTTATTATTTTTCCCAAGAATATTATTAGTACTATAGACTGAATTAGCTATTTGCAACTCACTTTTGGAATGAAATTTCAGGAAAGTTAATTTTTTTGTTGCTTCACCCTGTTAAGGTGTTCTTGTCACCAACTTTAACCCAGGAAACAGGGGCCATTGCCATGAAGTTTATGCTTTGGAAAACCCGACTGTTTCACTCTTGGGCAATATTTTAGCAAACAAGTTAAGAAATGCATATTCATCTCATATCCCTATGAAGCCCCACTCCACTTGTTGGACAGACTCTGAATACCTGAGTTCCCTTCTTAAGTTGCTAGGTCAGTTTTTAGGTTTTTCACAGACCTTTTATCCATGTCATCCTCACAGGATTTGCTAGCTTTGTTGTGGGCCTCAAATTAAAAAGCAAAACCTGCTGTTTATGAGAGTTATGGATGTAGATTTGGTTGCAAGCTAGAGGATCACGCTATCCATTGTAAAAAGTTAGGTGGACAAAGAAAGGGACATTACTAAGTGACGGGAGTTAACAGTATAACAACTCTCTTGTCATGTTCTAGGTGATAAAAAAAAAACGCATCCCAGGATTCAGAATCTTTTAAAAGAGACAGATAGAAGATATTTTTTGAGACTAGATTTTCTGGATATACATGTTCAACATATTTACACATTTCCCTTCTTTGGTTTGAGTGCATGGCTGCACAACTGTGGTCTGCAGATTCACGTCTCCACAGGTAAGGCCATGAAAAACTGTTCAGAGATTGTCACTAAGATATGGGCAGATGTAGGAGGGCATTTGTATCAAAGTAGAATTCTTACTTCAGTTTTCTCCCTTTTCCCGCCCCATAGAAGGAAAGTGTTTGTTGGAAGCCCACCGCCAATTAATGTGCTGAAGACAACATCAGAAGTAATCATGGGAGAGAAAAATGGGAAGAAAATACATCCCCAACACTGCTTCAAAGTACATATATGTCCAAACAGAGCTGACTCAGCTTTGAGCTTGTATGTTTTCCATGCACGTAAGAAAAAAATCAGTCTACTTAAAGCAATTATGTATTCTTCAGGCATTTAGTTTTTATCCTAATAGTAAACTTAAAAAGCTATGCTTTTGTTACAGCTTTAAATTTGATTTGGTAAGTAGTCTTTATATTGCAAACAGCTATTATATTTATCTTTAATTAGATGTATAAAACAGATGGATTGCTTGGAAATAACTCATTTCTGACCTTTACTCGCATAGCTCCTCACATGCTTAGGAAGCGAGAAATCAGAATTATCATCAGAAGTAGATGTACAGTCATATGAAAATATATCCTGAATATCTTTTCCTAAAGAACACTTTTAATAGTTCATGAATAATGTGTATCATGAAAAAATGCATAGCTTATGTTTTTCCAAAAATATAAACTCATCTTTTACTTCGAATTTCCATGAACATTTTGTCATACATCTATACTTAATAATATTTACAACATACATTGTAGTATATAAGTTATATATATAGAAATTAGTATGTAGAATATGCAGTATGTAGGTATATAACATTATATATGAGCAATGCTACATATGATTCTTCATATATTCATAAAATATTAGTTTTTATATGAATAGAATTAAAAGTTTGAATTTTCACATTTCACAAAATAATAAATTTTTAGGTCTTCTAAAATTAGGAAGAAAAATAGTAACTTATGAGGCAACATTGAGAGAAACACATCATGAACTCTGAATGTGTAAATGAATTTGACATTTGCTGGGAGCTAATGAGATACATGCTTTCTGTCTAATTTGTCAAGCATTTCTTTTTGGAAATCTTAAATAGAGATGCCTTCTAAATTTGAGTCATTATTACAGACTGAGTCACAATGCACCAAAAGCCAAGATCAGATTCCTGCCTGCTAATGATATTTCAGCAGAAAAGTACAGGCTTTCTCTGTTTGATGAGCATGATTTTGAATCCTGAGTGTAAATTATTGATTGTCATCTTAAAGCACTTTACTCTGTTTCCTGTGGTCCAGAACACGGTGAAAATCCAGAGGCCAAGCCAAAGATATTGGTCCAACTGTTAGCAATGTTGTTTTCTGAGTATTTACTAACAGTTCACTTTCTCTTCATTTATTTTCTAATTGCATCTCCTTTTAAAAATTGGATTATACCACATGCAACTCGTTACATAAAATAGACCCTTTTGGTTCACTGTTCTTAAAACTACATATACTTTTGGAAAATGCACATTTACAATAATAAATAAACAGTGAGTTTTTTTTTTTTTTTTGCTGTGATGCAAGGATAGTCTTTTAAATGTTGATTTGAAGTCTTCCTGATGTAGACATTCATTATAAATCATGATGTGTTAAACCTTAACATCTTAATGTCAGGATATATCTTTCCTGTTAAGAAGTTGAATTCTTCAACTGAAGTGTTACCAATGTTTAGTTTACATTTTTCAAAAATTATTAGAAATGTACCTATCGAATTTCAGCCCATAATCTTCTGGATTTTTACTATCTCCTTGAATGTAAGATGATGTTTCCTTATAAATAATGCATTTTGTATTCAGGTAATCATGTTAAAGACCTTTTATGGACCCATGTGATAGCTTAATTGGCTAATCATCCACCTGCAAGCACCAACATTTTATATGAGCACCAGTTTTTGCCCTGGCTGCCCTATTTCCCATCCAGCTTCCTGATTGTGATTTGGGAAAAGAGTAGAGGATGGACCAAAACCTTGGGTCACTGCAAACTCATGTGGAGCCCGAGAGGAAGCTCCTGGCTCCTGGCTTCCAACCGGCCCCACTCTAACCATTGTGACCAATTGGGGACTAAATCAACATCTGCCGTCCCAATGAAATTTTTAAAAATCTTTTTAGAAAAAAAGCTTTAAACATTATTATAGTTGATGGCTTGAGTAATTGATATTTAAATTTGTAGTAATAAATGCAATTTGCTTGTGAAATCATACTTTTGCCTATGGTTTTCTTATTTGCTCTGTTCTATTTAAAATTCTTTCATCTGCATTCATAAATGATGTTGCCCTTAATGTTTGTGATTGTTTTCAAGGTCCTGTATATCAGAATAGCACTTGCCATATTTTTTAGCACTTACTTATTTTACTTGAAAATCAGATATACAGAACAAGTGAGACAGAGGGAAGACATCGCTCATCCATTGCTCCCTCCACGGTTTCCATGGCCAGAGCTGGGATGGTCCAAAGCTGAGAGGCAGTTACTCCTTGTAAGTCTTGGAAGTACAGTCACAGGACCTTGTGACGTTCTCCACTGCTCTTCCCAGGCCACAGGTATGGAGCTGAATGGGAAGGAAAGCAGTGGGGCTGGAAGCAACACCCCAATGGGATTTCAGTTTTCCAGGCTGAGGATGAACCTTCCACCCACCACACCAGCCCTAATATTTTATATTAAAAAAAAATTCTGCTTCTGTGCTGATCACATAATAATGTATTTTCAAATGTTCTCTGATTATTTCTTAGCTTGTTAGTTCTTATGTAAAATGTGGGTTGCTAACATGGCTATTTTCTAGTGAAGAAGCAGATATGCGTGTGGGTGGAGAGGATTATTAAGGCTCCACTTTTACATTTCCTTTGTTATGAATAAATCACTACAATTTCACTCTTAGCCTAATCTTACTCTAAAGTTTAATGTTATCGAGAGAATCACACTGTTAGACAATAGGAAAAAGAAAACTACTTGGAATTTAGAGTGTGAATCAATAAAAAGGGAAATCAAGGTATCTGGAGAGAAGGAATGTGCAAGAAATTTGAGACATTGACTAAGGGAAACAACACTAAAAGAAAATTCTGGAGCCCTAGGTAGTAGTTTGATGTAATATGAAATTGTACTGGCCCTTAATGTGGTGTCTAGGGAAGGATAGCAAAACCGCCAATGTTCTTTAAGGCTCATATATTCCAAGAATAGCATATAAGGCGATATTGGGACAGAAAATTTCCTGATTCTAATTTTACATTACGTAAGCTAAAGCAGGAGAGTCGTGCTTGTAACATCTCTGTGATGCATTTAATTCCCTGTCTGTCGTCTCTTCTTTTCCTTTCCACTTTCCCCCTTCCCTTTTAATGAATCTCTGAATGCCTCAAGAAGTTCGCAGGAAATAGAATTTATTATGAAATTTTAAACAAATGCATGCTTTTTGTAACATGTATTTTCCATAATCCTTTGAAGACTCCATGTATAATTGCAGCAATGGCTGTCTAGAATGGCCTTGTGCAAGTGCTTTGTGCTTAATGTCACCACGACTTTGTTTTTGCACTGAAAGAATACCAGCTACAACAGATTATTCTGGAACTCAGATCAATTAGGTTCATCAACATGTTCAGATAAATACTAATTAACACCATGTCAAAAAGAACCAAATTCTATAACTGGCAGGATCATAAGGTGTTAAATGGATAAAACAGTAATTTATAACTGGCAAGAGAAATGCATCCAATTTTTTTTAATCTGAAAAATGTTATGCTGCTTTATATAATTCAGTATAATCAAATGGAGATGCTTCCAACAATATTAAATTTAATTTCTTTTATCAAGGACTGCTTTTTTAAAAATTGGAAGCATAACTAAAGCGTAGGTTTGAATTTGTTGCCACAACAAAAAACAACAGAAAATTTGTTTTAAATTAAACCCATTCACATACAGCTGAAAAACTATTATATAGACTTTAACAACACAGAGTTTAAGATTAAATTAGGTTAAATTATTACATTAAGCACTACAAATCAAAGAACTCCATGTAGATTAAGTCAGAAGCTATAATTTCATTTTCTAAGAGTGTTATTCAGATAGACTGAAGTTACGAAGGAAAAAATAGCTAAATAAATAATTTCAGTTTAATGTTTATTATGAGACGACTAAAATCTAAAGAGATGGGTTAAAGTGAGCAGCAAACATATGGACTCCTTTTTAAGGGAATCAGTTACCTGGGAAAGAAACAGCTACCTGAATACAAACTAAGAGTAACAGAGGGTAACATGTTCCATGGCAACTATAACAGTTAAGAAATACCTGATTTAAGGAATTTACTGAGACTAATCAGTGAATTAGTTAGTGAAGGTTTACATTCTTAAGAATTTACAAAGAATTAGTAATTTTATTGTATCTTCTGCCACACAATCAGCACAAATACAAATGCCTTTATTAATAGGAAAAAAAGCCCACTTCATTTTGCTTAGAGTTTTCGTTGAATGATGGAGGAATATAGGAAAGTTGGAGAAAGGGTGTACAGTTTCTTAACTGATTCTTGGAGTCACATGGATTTTAAAATTCAGCATATTTTAGTCAAAAGTAGTTTAGCATGGTGTTTTGTATGCAACATCTTTACACTCAAGAAGGATGGAATAATTGAAATACATTTGTTAGGCCACATATTTTGGTGCAGAAGCTTCATCCAGTGCGTGGGAGTTCTGAATCCCATATCACAGTGTCGTGGATTCAGTACCGCCTCTACTTCCCACCCAGTTTTCTGCTAATGTACTTTGAGGCAGCAGATGACGATGACCTAAGTGGCTGAGTTCTCACATCCACATGGGATACTCAGATGGCATTCCCAGTCACTGGATTCAGCCTATTGTTTCAGGAAATAAGCAAGAAGGAAAAGAACATAGAGCTATTTGAAGGTTAGCCATTTAGACAAAGGGATATTGCCTTTTCAAGAAATTATACACCCAAATTAGGAAATAACAGATAATTAAATCACTTACTGATATCTGAGATCTTTACCCAATATCAATGTTTCTAATAATTAGTAGGAAATAGTCATGAAATACAGGAAAGGCAGTATCAAGTCTTTACCAACGGATATAATTTTTCTCGGCTATTTCTCTTAATATTTTCATGTATTTTAAAAGTAAAGAGAGAGAGAGAGTCATGCCTTAACTGGTGTACCATAATCAGGCTTATATATGTATATATACATAGTATATATATACACACACATATATATATTTGGATTGTAATCATATTCAAAATATTTATTTCCATAATTACATGAGTATTGCATGCACTAACATTATCTATATGAAAAATAGTCATTTTCCTGTTCAAAAATCAATTCCACATACCAAAATTGTTTGTGACATATTCAAGTGAGCTACAATCCCTCTTTCCAGAAATTTATGCATTGTTGGCTTAGATGTAATAAAAAAATCCTAGTTCAGTCAATATATTAGTTTAAAAAATACTCTCAGTGTATTTGTGAAATCTATTTTGCTAGCATATTTTCAAGGCTATTTGATCGAAATTTACTTCTCTAGATAATTCTATTTGATTTTCAATTCACTTTCTGATGTCTGCCAGCATAGCC
The DNA here is from genome assembly GCF_017591425.1 of Ochotona curzoniae. Classification (NCBI taxonomy): domain Eukaryota; kingdom Metazoa; phylum Chordata; class Mammalia; order Lagomorpha; family Ochotonidae; genus Ochotona; species Ochotona curzoniae. The sequence continues at coordinate 17,414,922 of NW_024466502.1, forward strand.
TTGATACAATTTGTCTCAATTATCATTTTATAATGTGTCCTAAAAGAGTTTTTGAAAATTTTCATTCAGAAAACAATAAATTTCTGATTAGCCCAATGGCCATCTGGATTTGAAAGAAAAAGAAGTGGTCAGGGATTATTTCTGTAAAACAACTTCTTAGTAGCCATATTCCTTTGAAGAACCTTTAAAATGATATGCAAAACTCAATTAATCTGTTACTCTGTTTTTCTAATACATGGTGATGTAAAAATCTGTAAAATTAACAATGACTCACAATATGTTTATAGTCAAATTTGTTTATTTTATGGTAAATAGTTATCCATAGGAATCAAGGAATGAGAGGCTTCAATTACTCATGATATTCTTGAGATACTATCCATTCTTGTGTTCTATTGTCTATTAAAATCTGTTTTCATTTAATTCTAATAGTGAACTTGTAACACTCAAAATGCATTTATGTAGCACAGAAAATAAATAATTGACTTGCAACACATCAATCAAAATGATAAGTTCTTCATTTCTCCGCAGTAGAATTGACTTTGGATCATGGTGCACACATTTCCAATGACTGAGCTGGAGATTAGAAGCCATTGGTCAGCAATTTTAGATTGTACTGGTCTGTGGATGTAAGTTTTATTTTCTGATACCTTTCTCAGAGTCTTATAGGCACTGAATTCAACAGTTCACTAGCTAGCCATTTCTGTGAAAAGAAAATTGATATTCCTTTGTCTTCTCAATTCCAGCTAGTTGCTCTAAGAAGAAATGAAACTCCATATGATATCTGTGTTGTCTGTGCCATGAGAGAATAGACATATAGACTACACTGTCCTGAGATTATCTGCTGAGAGACTTACTGTTGAGTTCTCAAAAATTACCACCCACCTCTGTGACTCTGGCAATTCTTTCCTTAAAAGCATTTGTTCCATTCTGTTTAAAATACAGATAATTTTCTTTGGGTTATGATTTTAAACATGTGCCTGACATTACTGCTGGATTGGTGTCCAGTAGAGAAATCATTCATCAATCATTACTAAAAGCCTCTAAACTACATAATAATGGTAGTCAGTTGCATACTAGTAAATTATTCAGAAGTTTTGTGTTGCATTGGGTTGGTGCAACTTCTCTGAATTATGTAGGTGTAATTTTTAGTTACAACGGTCTGAAAAATGTCTGAGATTTTTATGGTTTCTGAAGCAAATATATATGACTCCCTCAGTTTAGGGGATGTTGGTGAAAGGTACAAGATACCTTTGTCTGAGACAAAGGGAGGGTACTATGCAAAAGAAAAAGGCTGAGTGCCAAAAGTTCTGCATTCAATTTCCAAAGCCCAATTGTTGTAAAATGATGAAAAGATGCCAGATGACACTTACCCAGGCCAAGGAGAATCTTTTGTAGAGGAAGAATCCAGATTTTAGAAAAATTATCTGATTATGCCTATAAATATCCTTGTTCTATATGCTGAAGGAACACATGTTCTATGTCTTCCAAGGGGTAGGGAAACCCTTTTTGTTTTGGAAGGATTTGATGTCTTAAAGGAAGTTACTTAGACACTGTTTTGAAAAGTTGGTACCTTCCTCTGGAAATATGTGAACCAGAAGATCTATGGAGGATTTTCTGTCATCAGTAACTCCTTTTAGTTTTTGTACCATCTTGGTGCCTTGAAAAATTTCCAAGTCTTTGTGATTCTGTTGACTTGTACAAATCTTTTTTCATAGTGAATCAAATCCAATTTGTCCAATAAAACATTTAAAGTCTAATTGGATGACTTCCATTATGGGGATTACTCTACAACATGCACAGCAATAAATCAGTGATCCTTTCAGAAACCCCACCAATAAATCAAGGGTAGTCTTTACCAGAGACATTTGCAATCTGTTGATGGAGCTTCCTGAAACAATTGATTGTGACTTCTGATTATCCTTAAGGCCTAAGTCATCAAGTTTTCTTGGAGGAGATAAGTTACTGCATGGCTTCCAGATAGAAGTACAGTCCTAGGGTCAAAAACAGACCTCAGAATAGAAAGTGTATTACAAAATCAATGAGGTTTCTCAGGTCAACACTATGTAAGTTGGGAGTACAGTTTGAAAGATATTTCATATTAGAACCTTTGCCAGCTGGGCCTCCTAACTTAGGTATTCTCATATATTAATTGAATTTTCTGGTATCCACTAGAAAGAAACAAAGTTAAGATCATGTGGTCCTTTAGGGAGGAAAGTTTCTGTTTGCTTCATGTTTAGGCCAAAAGGGGTGGTGGGAACACTTGGTCTTGTCCCTTTCGTCAATTTGTTCTTTTAGGGTTCTAGAATACACCTCCACATTACAAATTAGCTCTGTTGAAGGCTCTGTCTTAATCACTCTCCACGAATACACGAATAACATTGATACTTCTTATCAAAGCAGTTTTCATCATATTCTGGATAACTTACCAGTAATCTTTCAAATGGACTATGCGTGAGTGTTATATAGCTTTTAGTGTACAAGTATCAGGTTAGTGAACAGTCAGAGAGATTTGAGAAAGAGATAATGGGGAATATCTTTGCTACATTTTCCTTAATCAGATTGGTGGCCTTTGGATTTTTTTTTTTTTTCATTTGAGGTTTGCTACTGTGAATAAATTGAACAATTACAAATTTTCTAGATGTTGGGACTGGATGATGAGCAAATTTACTCTATTATCTTCCTTAAGAATGTTAAGTGCAGTGTGCTCTGATTAAATAAAATGTTCCTCACAATTATGTTTCCAAATAACAGCAATGAATCCAAAGACTAAGATTTGCAGTAACTATTTACATTTGAAAACTTCACCTGCTTTAAATCTTATATCTGCATTTGAACTAAGTCCTCACCCTTAGCCTAAAATGTATTAGAAATTAAAGCAAGAGATTTTGACATCTAAGTTAACTTATTTCAAATTGTATGCTTTTTATTTATTTATTTTTAAATCAGGTGAGTAATTCAGTCACTGCTCAAGTATTTCTATTGTTCATTTTGGTTTTCTTAATTCTTAAAGTTTCTTAATTTCTCAAGTTGTAAAATTTATATTATTTCTCATGATACAGTTTTATAGGTATAGGACTTTTTCCTCCTCTCCCGGTAAATCCCTGGTTGTTTCCTAGCATAGTAATACAATGGAATGGTCCTTCAGCCATGTCACAAGTTCAGCATCCTGCTATTTAACTGTGTCATTGGCTTACGTTTGAAATAAACTTCAGTAATTGCTGGTGTGGATGTGGGGAAAAAGTGTTCTATTCCAATGCTGGTGAGAGATTGATTTTTCTGAAGCTTTTGAGGTTAAGGTTTATAAATTTTTGATCAGTATTTGAAAAAATGTGATTTTTATTTTGTACATTGTTCACAAAGAAATTCAACTGCTTGGAAGCCACTTCTCTGGCCAAAGAAACCTGATCATTGGTGAGAGTCGAAGTTAAAATGATGTCTCATAAATATTCCTCTGGAAAATGTCCTGGGAAGAAATTACTCTCAAGTTTCCGCAGACACATGGCCATACTCTTTGATCTGTTTTGTGCTTTAAAAAAAGTTACCAGCACTAATTTTTTTTAGGTGAGTGTGACTTCTGCCCAGATGCACAGAAAAATGTAAGAAGTTTTCTCAATGATATGCACACAAACAAAAAATAGTGTTAATTCTTTCATCCCCTTACTCCTTTCTTATAGGTAGCTCAACTTCCACAATTTCTCCTTCAATGGAATCAACTTTTTTTTTAAGACCACATGGTATCACTTTCATTCAGGTTTTCTATTTCTGTTTAATTTTTAAATAATATTTCATATAAAGGGACCTGCTTTTACTTTATGCATACCCTAGGTACAGTTTTAAGAAGACAATCATAGCTTCCTTATTCCCCTGTGCCCTTGAGATCCTCCCTCTCTTCCTCTCATCAGTTTTTCAAAGACGTAATTTGAATCAACTCTGCATTCAAAGCTTAATTTTCCAGTAGTCATAATATTCAACAAATAGAAAGTAGGAAGACCTAAGTTCTACAGGAGTGTAAATGGGAGCTAAAAACACCAATCATATCTCAGAGGAACAATTTCATTCCTATGTATGTAAGTCCATGCAAACATACAAGAAAACATACTTGTTCTACTAAGACTAGTTTATTTCACCAAGCAAAGGTGTTCATTGCATTATTTTTCTTGCTCCTTGGCTGTGCTTTGGCTCTTTGTTTCTTGAGTCTGAATGGTATTCTGCACATCTTATTAACCCGAAATGATACAGCATGTAATATTGTCAAATTCTACTTGTAGGATTCACCGATCTGAGTTGCCAACATTAACCATTTTACTTTCATCTTTCTAGCAATTGAGATCAGTTATCAAATTGGAAACAGATCTAGGACCATCATATTAAATACATAACACGAGAATTGCATGGACAAATTCCACTACACCCGGAAGAAAAGTGTGTTGGGATAGAACAAAGGTGTTGACTAAAATTCTGAATGGTTACCAAGAATTTAATTTGGGACACAGTTTTCTGCTAAATGGTTCTCCTATAACTAATCCCAGAGCATTTCTTTTTAAAATTTGGTAGTTTTTTTTTGTTGTTGTTAGGAATCTCTGAAATGGTAAATTCTTGCAAGTGATGTGTGATAGTCTATTTGTGCTGTGGAAGAAGATACAACCTATTGGCTCATGTAGAAACGACATTTCGTTTCTTCATGTATTTAGTTTCTGTGATTGAGAACTCATTGGTTCAAGGCTCTAACAGATCCTGTGTCCTGCGATGCCCGGCTTTTTAATGTGTTTTCACAAGGAAGAAATGACAGGCAGGGGTTGGCACTGTCCCTGGAAGGTTTTCATTTGGACCTTTCGTGTGGGATGGGCCCTCTTTACCTAAGCAGTTCTCAAAGCCCCTGCCACCAAATAGGATTTACATTACGGATTGATTTGAACATACAACATTTGGAGCAACAGAAATGTTCTGTTTATGGAAAACTGGTTATTTTATGTTGCAATGAAAATGTATTAATGTTACATCTAGTTTTGATATATGGTATGGTCTTAAAGAAAGCTAATGTACTAATAGTAACGGTAGTTATTGCTTTCATTGTCAATACTGTGTGTGTGTGTGTGTGTGTGTGTGTGTGTGTGTGCGTGTGCCAATATGGGACCTAAGTGTTTAAAATGTAAGCAAGACAATTAAAAAATGATTTGCCTTAAATATAATAGGTACACTGCAAATATGACAGTAATAAGCCCTTAAAAAATCTGTTTATTTGAAAGGAAATGTAGCAGAAAATGGTTCAGGAAAACAGAGAAAAAATCTTCATCCATTGGTTCACTCCCTGCAGTCCTAAACAGCTGTGCCTGGGTTTGCCTGGAGCTAGGAGCCAGTCAAGGTGAGTGGGTCTCCTGACTGTTGGCAGGGATCCAAGCGCTGAATCAAACCAACTTTGCAGGCACTTTAACAGACAGTCAGATTAGAAATGGAGGGAATAAAACCATGACTCCCAAACTGGATTGGCAATGTCACAAGCAGAAATTTAATGCACTGGGTTAAAACAGCAGCTGCCTAGCAAGTTATATTTTTTCAACCAATGTGTGAGAAAGACTTGTGTGTTTTATATACCTGCAAATTTCTGAAAAAACACTTAGAAACTTCCCACTGGAATTCATAGGTAGACACAGATTTGTCCATCTGGTTTCCTCACTTCAGTACTGAAGAACATTTTAAATTAAGTCGTATCCACTGTGATGCCAGAAATTTCCAGTGAGTGCTTAGAAATATCATGCTTTCTAAAGGAGATACCAAATTAATCTGCAAGATCTATTTTCATTTTATTCATGATTACAAGTTCTCTTTCTGTATTGAAAATTCTCAGGGCTGCTATAGAAATAGCATTAGAGGAAAAGAAATATATGTATCTCTTTCGGCTGGAAAGACCCATTTGTGGGTCTTTTGTTGCTATATAGATCCAACACCCTCCAGGGAGAGACACAAATCCTTATAATATCCCCATGTGTATAATTTCACATCTGATGCTCAGATTTAGCAGACAGATGTGTAAAATCACAAATAATTGAATGACTCCCTACTGACTTCACAGCTGTACCGCAGAAGTTGAGGAGTGTGAATTACTGCAGGGATGAACAGAAAGCAGCCACTCAGTGTGCCCATATCCATACGTGAGGCACTCACTGGTAAATATGAGCTCGGATTTATGCATACAAAACAATTTTACTCATGAAACATTCTTTCTAAAGTGCAATATTTACTTCAGAATCTGTTTATAAAAACTTTTAGTCATTATGCTATGGCTGTTATGGAACTGAATGAACAGCATCAAATTAGCAGAGATTTTTTTTCATTGGCATCCAATTTTATTTTCCTAATTGTTTATTCTTGTTTTGAAAATGATACAATATACTTATTTTGAATGAAATGGCATAAAAATGTTGTCTGAATCATATCCAGAATCAGCATATGTGTGTGTATGTGTTAATCCATGCTTCTTCAAAGCTGAAAATTGTTACTAATGCCAGAAATTAATGTAGTTAGATTTTGTTGACTTTGTTCCAGAATTTGCCTTAAACTTAAATGAACTTTGGATATTCTGCACATCACTTTTTCTTACCATGCTCTGGGCTTTATCTCAGAGTCACACATGAGGTTGCAAAAGATCTTTCCTCATTGCTTTTCTCATTTACAGAGAAAAGTTAGTGAAAATGACATTATTTGTCTTAATGCTCTATCATGTAAGCCAAGCACAGTGTATTTTTGGCTTCAAAAAATACCAGTGTGTAAACATAGATACAATCATGATTCAAGGATCATCACATGTATCAATTGTGTTCTGTGTTTCCTTGAAAGGAAAGAAGCTGATGAATATTTGAAAGGCAGACATATCCCTCTAGAGGTTCCCGAGGAAAGCAAAAAGGCTTTGCCTTTATTTTTATAATATTTTCATTTATTTGAAAGTCAGAGTTGGAAAGAAAGAAGAGACAGAGAGATCTTCTGTCCAGTGGTTTGCTCTCCCAGTGGCCATGAATGCCAAAGTCAAGCCAGGCCAGGCCAGCTCCAGGAACCCAGAGCTTCTTCCAGGTTCCCATATGCATGCAGGAGCACAGGCATTTGCTCCATCTGCTATTGTTTTCCTAGATGCATTAAGAGGGAACTGGACTGGAGTGGAGCATATGGGTCTTGCGTGGACACCCAGATGATGCCTGTATCATAAGTACAGGTTAAACCTGCAGTGCCACAGCACCAGCCCCAAAAGATTTTACCAGCAAAAATCACTACAAGAAGATCCAAAGAGGAACCTGTCAAGATTAATCCATCTATTATTATATGAAACATGTGACCATGTAGTTAATAAATTGTGACACATGTCATAAATAATTATTTCATCTAAAGACAATATTTTCCAGACTCCCTTTCTTTGGATGTGTAAACATATAATCATGTTCTAGTCACCGGTAGCAATGAGAGTGTTCACTGAAAATCATTTAGACATCATAGATCACCCACAATACTTATCTCATTTTCTCCTTCATTTCCTGGTATGGAGATTGAAGAGCAGAGATTGTAGTGACTATGCTGAATAATATCATGATAGTGCAGCTTGCCTTCAGGGCTGCCAGAGCTGGAAAAACTTGTGCTACTATAGCTGTGAAGACACAATCATGGAATTTCTGTCAGATTCTGAACTTCTATTTGTTCACAAGCAATAAGTAAAATTTTATTTTTAAAAATGTGTTTTGTACTGCATGATGTCTTTTGATAAAAATGATTTGCTATTATGATGATGCATATTTGTAGGGTAAAACTTGATACATGCGTACAGGGTGTAATGACCATTTCTGGGTAGAAATTTCATCTAAAAAAATTGGATTTGAACTCAGTAACTGAGCATATTTGTGAGTTGTGGTATAACTTTGTAGGTGTGAGTAAATATACACCAATCATATTTTCATTTTCTTATCACAACTTTATGTTTGGAGACTTCAAACCCTCCTTTCCTATGGTCAAACCCTCCTTTTCTATGGTTTATGAAATATACAATATATTTAAAAATTGTTGGCAATACTTATATATCAATCATACATTTATACATTTTATATATGTAAGTGTGTGTTTTTATATGAATTGCAGTGTGATATGAAACTGGAATATTCCATGTTTTAGTTTGGTGAGAGTTGTAGTCATCCAACTAAGTTGATCCTTTTATCTGATTTGGCATCTATTGTGCAAACTTTTTTATCCTCCACAATCTTTATCGTAGCTGGTTGTACTCACTACTACATGCTCAAATTGAGTTTTTCCCCTTAGTTTTAACATATTAGGAAAAGTATTCAGTATTTAACCTTTTGAACTGTTTTTTTTTAAACTAAAAATGATGTGCTCCACTTCCATTCATTTTGCTACAAATGACAGGAGTTTTATTAATTGTAAAGGCTATTTAGTTTAGATGTAGGGTTATGGCAGGGAGGGGGGCAGAGATAGAGAAAGATGGAGTGATCTTATTTCTACTTGTTCACTTCTCAAATGACTACAAAGACCTCAATCAGCAAGGTCAAACCCAACTTCCTGGAGCTCCATCTGGGTCTACTCTATGTAGGGCAGAGGTCTAAGAATTGGAGCCATCTTCAGCTGTCTTCCCAGGCACACAAGCAGGTAGCTGGATTGGGAGCAAAGAGGCCAGCGCTCTAAATATTGCATATATGGCATGCTTAACTCAACCCACTATGTCATGATACCAGCCTTGACTTTACTGTTTTATTTTCATGGCTATTATTGTATTATGTATGTATTTCTTTTATCAATTCATATTATTGGGAATAACTTAGTCAATTCTTCAAATGCCCACAATGGCTAAGGATAAGTTTGGCCAAAGCCAAGAACAAGGAGCTATATCTTGTTGGTATAGAACCTATAGTTGGGTAATCATTTGCCAGCTTCTAGTAACATTAACAAGCAACTCTCATCACAGAGTAGCTTGAATTTGAACCAAGAGCTACGAAATGGGATGCTGGCCTCCTAAGCAGGTACCGCACACACTGCAGCACAACGACCACCCCTTTAGTTTCTGATTTACAATTGCTTTTATATGGAGTATAGCTACTTCTACCTCCTTTTGGATATCATTCACAAGGTATGTTTTCTTCAGTTCCTCACATTCAGATTATTTATATTTACCTGTGAATTGAGTTTATTTTAGGTCTGGTTTGTTTACCCACTTGGCCAATCTTAATCTTTTTAATTAAGAAATTAATTCAATAGCATTCAAGGTTAAATTGAGAAAAAGCTCACTCGTCATGTTGATCATTTGCTATTTTATATTAGTTGTATATTTTTGAAAGATTTTCTTTCATGACTTAGTTTAATTTTCCTCTCTTCATTTTCTTTTCTTTAAAGATTTGTTTTATTACTTTTATTGGAAAGTCAGATTTACATAGAGAAGGAGAACAGAGAGAATGCTCTTCCATCTGCAGGTTCACTGTCTAAGTATGCACAATGGCTGTGGCTGTGGCAATCTGATGCCAGGAGCCAGGAGCTTCTTCCTTGGCTCCCACACAGGGGCAGGGTCCCTAGGCAGTCCTTGATTGCTTTCCCAGGGCACTGGATGGGAAGTGGAGAAGGCAAAGCACAAACCAACACCTGTGTGGGTTCCTGTGCTTGCAAAGCAAGGATTTACCATTAGTGCATCTGGGCCCATCTAGTTTCATTTTCTTTAATTTGCTTTGTTAGTAAATCTTGGATACACACATATTCATTCTCACACACACATATATGTATATATACAAATATCTTTTAATAATGCAAAATATAAAAGCTTGATATTCATTCCATGTTTACCCTGTTCAGAGCAGCAAACAAAAAATTCATTTAGTTCTATAGTGGCTTTCTAATTTCCTTAGTCTACAAAGAAAGTGTTTGAGAATTGCTGTATACTTTTAGTCTTTGTCTGTTTCTGTTATACCTGGATGGCAATGGTTATCAATGAAAGGATATTCAATCGGCTGAATATAGATCATCCTGGGGAAAGCATGTGCTCTCTGGAATGCAGACTTTCCATGATGCTGATGTTTAAAAAATGGGGAATTTTTAGACTCTGCATAAATCATCATTCCTTTGTCCCCAGAGCTGCAACTTATGGCATTTATATTTGTCTTAGATCAGGGAAAGGTGAATTAGTGGTTTTACTTTTAATTCTAAACTTTGCTATTAATTCTAAACTTGGTTACCAATGGCTCCAAGAAGTGTGTACTACTAAGGTGTGTTAGTGACTACTTTGAAGCCTATGTATGAGAGCAGTGTTTTGAAACAACAACAACAACAAACCTTTAGGTTGAATAGTTCCCTGTTTTGAAGTGAATCTTAATTGGGATTTAATGATGCCTTCTAGTCATTTGCTACTTTGGCTGAACCTGCAATATCAGCTGCAGCCGAGCTAATAAGAGCTACAACTCATACAGCTCAAATTCATCTGCCAGGGCCCACCTGGACAGCATCTGCAATACCAGCTGTGGTTTGTTGGCTGTCACTATTCACGTCCTGCTTTTCCCAGCCAATGCATCATTAGCTCTGAGTTTTGTAGTGCCACCTTCCCTCCTCCACCTTGCTAGATTCTAACTGCCAGAATAACTCAGTAAGTTTTACAAATATCAGCAGTCTTCATAGTCTTTTGAAAAATCTCAATGAACCAAGATGGCTAAAATCAGAAGAAGCCTCACTGATCTCAGTTCAAGAAAGGATTGCATTCCCAGGGGACTGACTCAGAGAAAATATTCAGAGAGGAACACAATAGAACAGATACTGCATGAAATAGCAAGGAGGAATACAGACCTGCTTCTGCCAGTCGCTTCTGTGTCTATACTGCCAGCTCTAGGCTGGCAAACACTGTCACCCCAGGCAAGAGACAAGTGGCTTCTATAGTTTTGACTGGGAGCGGGGGGCTTGGGGCAGGGATTCCACGCTCTTCTCTGTCCTTGAGTCCAACCTTGGAGTCTGATGGGGCTCTGAGAAGGGCCACCACATTCACTCGCACAAGCCTCTCTCACTAAAGCACCCGTCTCAGTCTCTTTATGTACAGCTGCACTGAACTTGGCTCTCTCAAGGCCACGGGGACAAGGCAGCTTGCAAGGATGGAGAGTGGGCATTGAGGGAGTTGCTGCTGAGCTCCAGTGTAACTGCTTGGTCTGCCTAGAGAGATTAGAGCTCCCTGAAAACTGGACATGGATCTTAAGGATAAGATGTTGGACAATCACATTGCTCCATTTGCTGTATTGTCTGAGTTTGAGCTGTTGTATTTTTGTTTTCTTTCATTTAAAAAATCATCAAAATTCTCTTTGATTTTTGTATTACCCACGGTATGTTTTTCAGTAACAATTTATTAGTCTCCCATGTGTTTTTGTTGACCATCTTTAACTTTTGTTATTAATATCAACAAAGCGAATGCTACCAAAAACAGATTCAGTGGTCAGTTGTCCTCTCACTCTGACTTTCTATCTCCCAGCTCCTTCAATTAGGTAAATGAGTCTTTTTCAAAAAGAGAGTGACAATCACCAGCACCCATTATGCAAAATATGTCTATTAGTGTCATCAGCATGCTTGTGAGTACTTACACATTTACAAAATTATTACAAAATTATTTACAAAATAATTGATAGAATTATGAATTTGAAAGAAATGTAATTCTTAATTTAAATTGTATTACTACATTTATACACAATCACTATTATGTAATAAAATAAATTAGAAACATTTAATTTTTAATAATTGTACTAAAATTGTAGTAAATAATTTTAACAGTATGTAGTAAATAAATGAGACACACTTAGTTGTCTATTATCTCACTTCAGATAGATTATAGAAAATGTATTAAAATTATATTATTAGAAAATAATATATAAAAATGACATACTTAAAATATTCAATGGCCTATAAAAATCAACATGATAGGCCCAGAGCCATAGCCTAGTGGCTAAAGTCCTTGCCTTATATGTGCCAGGATCCCATCTAGGTGTGTGTTCTAATCCTGGCTGCTCCACTTCTCATCTAGCTCCTTTGTTGTGGCCTGGGAAAGGAGTTGAAGACAGTTCAAAGCCTTGGGACCCTGTGTCTGCATGGAAGACCCAAAAGAAGTTTCTGGTTCTTGGCTTTGGATCAGATCAGCTCTGGCCATTGTGGACACTTGGGGAGTAAAACAGTAAGCGTTTAAAAAGACACAGTCAACACCATTGATTAAATGGGATTTTAGCTACAGATGCTGCTCAGAGCAAAATGTACAATATCATGAATTATTTTATTAATACAGACTTGACTATATGGCTAAGCAAACATAAAATAGGAACTGTATTAAGCATTATAAACGATGAAGATTAAAACATCAACTAGTTGTAAAATAATGCAATAATGTAACAATGAATTTAATAAAATATCAACAAGATTAAAAATTTTCACTATAAAGAATTACAAATCTCCATGGTTTCCCGTTAAACAGTTGTAAAATTATGAAGGAAAAGCAAGCAACCCCCTTCTATACTTTGTAAACTCTTAACCAAATATAAAAAATTATGAATATCTAAAAGAATGTATCAGGCCAAAATAACTGATACATTCAATGTAGACAATTCAATGTAGAGAAGTGCAGGCAAATAGTTCAGTAACACAAGAGGAAAATTAAAACATTAGCAACCTGATCAAATCATAAATCATAGCCAGTTGGTTTAAATTCAGTAATGCTGGATTCATTTTTATAATAGAAAATCAATTATTGTAATTCACCTGAAATACAGAATGGAAAAAACATGTCTGTCATAATAAATGCTGTATGCTTTGATTAATTGATATTTATATTCACCATCAAAGCATTCAGCTTTAAAAATCAGACGACTCACTTCCCTCAGAACCTCATATTTCCCACTGACTCCTGCTCATTGGTTACTGTCTTGCTCCATGGAATAATACATCCATCATTGTATTGGTTTTTGATGTGACTCTGAACTTATGTCTAGAATTCTCATTTTTTGGCTGCACGATTGGCTGTGTATGTCAAGCGAAAAAAAATTACTGCTAGGAAAAAAGAAATAAAATTGAACTTTCACAACCTGAAAATAGCTATCCCTAATGACAACAGCAGGCATCTTTTTCAATGTAAAATTTTATCTTTCTTTTAAAATGAAGAGTAAAACAAAGATGCTCACCAAGACCATTTGCGTTTGGTTACCAACATTTTGTCCAGTGACTGAATGTTTGTCAGCGTGATCATTAATGTTTTATTGCATATTTATGGTTATATCCAATGGCCTAAACACCATAGTACACACAATTCATTTAGAAACTTTGGGGAAAGATGAATTAGAAGATGCAATACTCTGTCAAAATCATTTTTTTAATGGATAACAGAATTTTTTTCAGAGTTATGTATTTCCACCGACTTTTTGAAGATTTGTGTGTGTGTGTGTGTGTGTAATAATCGCATGCAGCTGTTGTTTCTTTCTGGTTTGTAATGATGGGCTTGAACATTTAGGATTCCTCTGCTTTGGCCTCTTTATTTTGATTCTTCTTTATAAGACATATGTTTGAGAGATATAATCTATCCCCGTGGGGTATGGCTCTATTTTATTTGCATTACTAAAAGTTCTCTCAATATGAGAACTCCCAATTTACATTCCCTTCTACAAGTGGACTTTCGAGCCCTTTTTACTTTAGAGCTCTACATATTTTAACACCTTAGTTTGTAAATACAAAAAATCAAAAATCAAAACAAAACCATACCCTTTTTTTTCGGAGCTCTTATCTGAAGCTGAAATTGCTGTGTAATGCTATAAATGGACTGTCAATATTGCCAAGCAGTTTCACAAAAATCGCTGTGCCATTTTAAACTCTCCACAGTGAAATGGGAATGTTTCGTATTCTGCATGATTTTACTCATAACACTCGTTACACTAAGCGTTACTCCAGTCCTGAGTTCTGTAACCCAAAAAATGTTTGCTCAAGCACTTCAAATTCTCTGCATATTGCTTGAAATTGTGGAGCCATACTAAATTCAATGATAAAAGTGTAATTTTGCAGTTTGTTGATATTTAAGGAATAACATAATATTTTAGTAATTTTTTTATTTTGTTGGCTTCTGGGAAATCCCCTGATAACTTATCATCTACATTTCACTGACATATGAGAGAATTCATCATTAAACCTTGACTATTTAATCCTTAACCAATTTTATTTTAACTTCTGTATTTCAATTCTCCATTTCTATACCAAATACAGTAATGCCCACTTTTAGGTAATTTTTCATGCTTGTCTGAGTGATAGGCCAGTGTAAAGCAAATCAACCTGCAGATTTCAGTGTCTTTCATTTGGGGTTTTTTTGAACTTAGGGCCATTCAACATGATATTTATTTTGCTCCATTGGTCTCTCCATTTTTTATAAAATAAAATCTGTATGTAATAAGTATCATGCAAGGAACTCCGTAGCATTCAGTCCCCTTTGTTGATGCTTTCAGTCAGATGCAAGTGTTACAACTCAGCACTGTCTATCATACATGGGAAATGAATTTCTCCATGTTGCATTCTATGCATGTAATATTTACATGCTTCTCTTAGTCTTTGAGAGTTCTGTATGACAATCTATTTTTTTTTAAATTTATTTTATTTTTATTGGAAAGGCAGATATACAGAGAGGAGGAGAGACAGAGAGGAAGGATCTTCCATCCGATGATACACTTCCCAAGTGAGCGCAATGGCTGATGCTATGCCGATCCAAAGCCAGGAATTTCTTCTGGTATCCCACATGGGTGCAGGGTCCCAAAGCTTTGGGCCGTCCTCAACTGCTTTCCCAGGCCACAAGCAGGGAGCTGGATGGGAAGTGGAGCTGCAGGAATAAGAACCAGCACCCATATGGAATCCCAGCACGTTCAAGGCGAGAACTTTTGCTGCTAGGCCATGCCACCTGGCCCATAACGATCTATTTTTAATATCCCCTTTCTCATTAAACTATTTTCCAAGAGATGCCATTGTGGCTCAATATGTCAGGCCAACTTTACAATGTTCATATCTCATGGGTTTTTTTAAACGTTTGTTTGAAAAGTCAGATATAAAGAGAGGAGGAAAGACAGAGAGGAAGATCTTCCATCTAATGATGCCGATCTGAAGCCAGGAGCCAGAAGCCTCTTTTAGGTCTCCCACATGGGTGCAGGGACCCAACGCTTTGGGCCATCCTCCACTGCTTTCCCTGGCTGCAAGCTGGCACCTGGATAGGAAGCAGGGCCACTGAGATTAGAATGGGTGCACATATAGGATCCCAGAGTGTGCAAGGTGAGGACTTTAGCCTCTAGGCTAAGGTGCTGGGTCCTATCTCATGTTTTGATACCAACACAAGTACCAGCTATTCTTCCTCTGATCTGGTTTCCTGCTGCTCTGACTGGCAAAGCATCAGTGGATGGTCCAAATAATTGGGCTCCTGCCACTCCTACGAGAGACCTGCACGGAGTTTCTGTCTCCTGCCATTTGCCTGTGCCAAACGTAGCTGATCCAAGTTTGATGTATTTCTGTGGTAACTGTTCTTATCTGTGGAAGAACTTACACATTTTCAGATACTTAAATATGCCCTTCCCCAGCTGATATCTTTATCACTTTAGGCATCATTTAGTTTCCATTACAATGTTTCATATTTTCTCTTGCTTCATTCCCCTTAACCGCCGCAGTTGGCTGTGCTATACATCTGATATTTTTAATGTATGGGATATTGCAGTTAGTGTCTTAATTGTTGTAACAGCATGTTCTTCGTGTCAACTAAATGAAAATTCTAAAGCACTGGCCCTTAACAAACACTTCACAGGTTTGTAGAATCTCCCTGCAAGAGCTACTAATTGATTGAAATTATTAGGAAAATATGTATTTGCACATTTATATGCTATTTTTTTACTTTTAAAACAGAGGAATCAAACTTGTAACCAGGTAATAAAAATATTCATATCTAGTACCTATTGATTTAAAGAATAAAATGTGTGGCTTTCAGAATATTTTTCTTCTACCAGATATTCATAAGGGGTGCTCTTTTAAAAAGTATTTGAAATGATTTCCCTAAATTCCATCCCGTCAGTTGTAACCTTTGTGTTTAAACTCCTTAGAATAGGGAAAAAATGATTATTTAAGGTGTACCTTAAATAGTATTTTACGTATTTTATTTTCTGAAATTTGCATAGTATGTTTGATAATAATGATAAACAAACATTTAGCACATGTAAATACTTATAACTATTTACAAACAATGAAATATATTAAGTATTATAATAATAATTATCATAAGATCTAATACTAGGCTAAGGCATTGGCACTTTATTCAAATAACTGAGATGCCCAAATTTCATGTCTTATTGGCTCAGTTTGACCTTCAGCTACACTTTTCATTTCAGCATCTGCTACTGCTGTATGCCCTGGAAAGTGCCAGATGTTGGTTCAAATATTGAAGACCTTGTCACACATGCTTGGGACTAGAATTAACTTCCTTGTTGCTGGATTCATATTAGATGAGCTATGGCTGTTGTGGGCATTTGGCAAGTTAACTAGGGTATGGAAAATTCTCTTGCTCTGTCCTGTCCTTCTCTCTCATTCCATCTCTCCTCTGTGACTTTTCCTTCCTCCCTCCCTCCATTCCTCCCTTCCTTCCCTCTCTCCTCTCTTCCTTCCTTCCTTCCTTCTTTCTGTCCTTCCTTCCTTTCCTTCCTTCCTCCCTCCCTTCCTTCCTTCCTTCCTTCCTTCCTTCCTTCCTTCCTTCCTTCCTTCCTTCCTTCCTTCCTTCCTTCCTTCTTTCTGTCCTTCCTTCCTTTCCTTCCTTCCTCCCTCCCTCCCTTCCTTCCTTCCTTCTTTCCTTCCTTCCTTCCCTCTTTTTTCTTTCGTCATAAAAAATATTTTTAGTTATAGAAGGTGTACAAATGCCATGTGTTTCCTATATACAGATCACATATACAGATTTGGGAGAATGATGATACTTCTCAACCCACTGCCCATTTCTCCCTCCTTAGCTCCCACCCTTCTGCCTACTTAGATTTTCTTAGATTTTTGCAATGACATACTTATACCTTATTTTATAACAAGCTTAATTTTCCACCAGGTAAGGAACATAACTATTCCTCAAGAATATAGGCAAGGGCTTTAAACAGTGATCAAACCTTATATTTCCCTTCTTTATGAATGAATAAAACATTAATATCTAGAAAATTTCCACATTTCCTGCATTTCAAGTGAAAGAACATTGGATAAAAATTTCTTCCCTTTCTCATAGCGAATGAAATGTTAGAGATTTCATAGAAATATTGAATTGACAGGTAAGCTTGTTTTTCTCCAAAAACATTTTAGAAAACTATGTATGTATTTTTCATAATTGGCATTTCCCACAGCCTTTTTGAAGACACATTATAGTTATCCTCAGTCCAAATGCATGAAAGAATAAATAGTATTGACAGATTCTAAAAACATGGATTCGAAAAAAATATTCAGGGGTCTGTCAAATTTCTGCATGTTTTTCATGCAGTGATAAAACCTCATTATTTCCAACCATCTTTGCAACAGTATTTTCAAGGATGTCTCCCATCTTTGGAAAGCAAAAGTGTGATATCCCTTCTAAAGCAAGGTGATAATGTATTTAGCATCTTTACATCCTTGTAATAGATAATATCTTCTTCTTGTCCACAGATTAGAGAAATATTGTTCAGTAAAAATATGTGTTCCTGGGACCAGTGTCATGGCATAGCAGGCTAAGTCTTCTCCTTCAGCAATGTATATGGGTGCCAGTTGGTGTTCAGGCTGTCCCACTCCAAATTCAGCTGTCAATATACCTTGGAAAGCAGTAGAAGGTGATTCAATCCCTTGGACCCTGCACCTATGTGGGAGACCTGGAAGACACTCTGGCTCCTGGCATTACATTGGCCCAACCCTGGCCATAGCAGCCATTTGAGGAGTGAACCAGCAGAGAAAGACCTCTCTCTGTGTTTGTCTCTCTCTCTCCTTCTTCCTCTTCCTCTTCTTTTTTCTGTCCATAATTCTGAATCAGTGGATAGAAAATCCCTTTCTCTCTCTCTCTCTGATTTTCATGTAATAAATAAACCTTGAAAAATGTTGTATGCTGAAATGATTAAGACAATATAGAACTGATGCCAACTTTGGAAAACAGATATTTCAATACAAAAGCAAGCCAACAGATACAATAATACTTTTATGGACAGTTGATGTACATGCTATATAAACTGGGAAAGACAATTTAACGTAATAGCAAAACAAATTCACATTAATATAGAAAATGAGATCCGATTCCAACACCACATAACTTCCAAAAGCTAAGTCAATGAGTATTTAACACAGAAATGTGAAAATCAAAGGCACAAAAATTTTAGGGATTTATAAACATAATTATTTTCATAAATTATTCTGGAGAAAATCAAAATCAAAATTATTATTATTTTACAACAATAATATCCATATATTATTATTTATAAATATATCCATGTGAGTTATTATGATGTTTATATAAGATTCATTTTACTTATTTTTGTTAGAAAGTCAGATATACAGCAAGAAGGAGAAACAGAGAGGAAGATGTTCTGTCCAATGACTCACTTCTAAAACGGCCACAATGGCTGGAGCTGTGATGACCCGAAGCCATGAGCCAGGAACCTCCTCTGGGTCTCCTAAGCAGGTCCCGGGTCCCAATATTTTGGGCTGTCCTCGACTGTTTTCCCAGGCTGCAAGCAGGGTGTTGAATGGGAAATGGGCCTGTCAAGGTTAGAACCCGTGCCCATATGGGATCCCAGAGAATGCAAGGCAAGGACTTTAGTCACTAGGCTACTGTGCTGGGTCTGTGTAAATTATAATTTAATAAAAACACAGAATTTGGGAAGCTTTTAGAATTTCAGTGTAGAGTCTTTTTTTCCCCTGTAACATCATAGTTACCCCATTTCTTATACACAAATGGCACATGTAACTGAACTTACAAGTTTGGGTCTCACTTGTGTCATGGCAATCACTGTGTATCTTTCATCATCACACACACCGATGTTACATATTTTACATTAGCAGTTACAGAATCCTTGATGTTCTTGAGGTTTTCCTTTTTGCTACTTCCCAATACTGTACCAGGGACCACCATTACACACAAAAAATAGTGAAGATAAAAGCATGGGGAAATTAACAATGTTAATAAATTAACAATGGCAATATAATTATTACAGTATCGCCAGAAAATAAAGCCTAGTTAATACAAGCTTTGCACACAGTTCTCTTAATGGGAAGTGAAATTATGTTTCTGTGCTTTTCCAATTTTCCAGAAATCTTCCCATTTGTATGCTTATATAATAGCTCTATCCATTATTTTATGTCTCTGTATTTAAGGGGATCCTTGAGAATGGCTGCAAATACTCAGAAGGCATCTATAGCATAGACCTGCATGACATACAACCGAGGCTGTGCAAAGGAAGAAAACTGTTGATGTAGGATCGAAGGCTTAGGAATCAAACCTGAAATTAAAATGTATCTGAGTACTTTCAAGAGAGAAATTCCTTAAACACTGAATACTAGAACTAGAATTCCATGATTGCGGGGCCCAAACAATGTTTCTATTGGCAGGCATTGCCACATGCCATCTTTTCCCCAATCTATAAAGCCTTCACCCTGTCCAAACCCAGAATTTATTACAATTTCCCTACTTACTCCTCAAAAACAACTTTGCTAAAAACCCTCTTTTCTCACAGGATTTGACCTACATGGTAGGAAGGGCCACTGCTACAAAAAATTTTCCAAAAACCTCAAAAAGAAATTGTAAATAATCAAGAAATAGGAAAGAAAAAATAAGAGACTCAGAGACATTGCTGGTGAAATTGAAATATAAAATCTTTTAGTATTATACTTAAATATATATTCGCTTGTCGTTCGGCCTGATATTTGGAAAATTCCTATCAAGAATAAAATGAATTTGTAGGGAAAATAAATTATACATTTTTTTTAAGTATCATTGCTTCTCCAAGGTATATAGAGGGGGAAAAAATAAGATGAAGAGAAAATTTCATCCCACACGTAGGACTTCCAATGAATTAGCTGTGACCACCCAGGACAGAAAAGAAGCATGGTTTATTTACTAGCTGATTCATGTTATTATTCCTTAATTGTGGTAATACATTGAATAACTGATACCAAAAGAAAATGAAGAAAGGACAAACTCTTAACCAAGGGATTTAAAACTTGTAAGTTTAGATTGTATTAGCTCATTTTTTTCTCCTACTAGCTTCACAGTTAAAATCATTTGTTACCTTAAAGTGGAAGGCTCCAGAGACAGCTTCTTATGAATATGTCTTGAAAGATCTTTGAGGTCAAAAAAGTGATTTAACCTCAGAGATCAGCCTGAAATTCTGCAGAGTGCAGAAAAGCAAAAGCATAATTTAATTTCTAGGACATTGAGCAGCTAGGGATTTCCACAGCTATTGGCGAACGCATGATTTGTGTTGTAATAACCAGTCATGACAGCTGCATATTTTCTGAACTATGTCTAAAAGTGCTTCATACAAAATCCTTTAAACATGCTCGGTAGTTCCTTTTGTTGCAATTACAGTGCGAGTGGGGACGCTCTCATACACATATATACAAATGAAAGCTGATGCAAAACCTGAATAAAAAGAACATATGGAATGCCCATGTTAATGGTGTGCACAGTTGGCAAATGTTAGAAAATGAGAAGGAAATCATATTTACTGGCATCTGACTATTGGTCAAACTTTCCACAAACCTCCATTTACAAAGTGCATGTTATTTTGTGCTATAGCGCTGGTTACCTTACAAGTATCAAGGACCTGCCTCTTATTTTGTATTAACTGAATGCTAAGTACTGCTCTGCGTACAATGCACCCTTTACTTTGAACTCCAAATGATCAATCTGATTCCAAATAGTAAAAGTGAAAAATGTTTTTGTCTCAATGAGCAATATTTTGGCTTTTTGCATTACGTTCACATACACGCCTTGGTTTTATACATATTAAATAGAGACACAACTATAGTTTCTTCAAAACATAAAGATATCTCTTTACTACAGTCTACACAATATGTTAATATTTTGTTAACTGCATTTGTAATTATTAACAATAAGTGATATTTTCATTGTTTTGTGCCCCCAAATTCAGGTAAAATCTATATTAAAGCACTATCAAAAGGACACTGGCCAGTGTTTTATGAGGTTCTGGATTCTTTAACTACTTCTATGGTTAAGTAAGGAAATACAAAGATAACAAGGGTTTACTTCCAATTTTAAACTATTTAAGCACAAAAATCAATGGCCCCTTTAGCAAGAACTCTTGAGTTTAAAGCGCACTGGCCTTCAGGAGTGATGCAACTGGATTTGTGTGTTGCTGTCTTACATGACTTTGAAAGGATTTTCAAGCACAAATGCAATTTTACCTATAATTTAGGAAGCTTTCACATATTTACTATATATTAAAGACACACAATTAGAGTTAAGGTAATCTGTAACTAATTGTATACTGGATTCACGTTAATTATATCTCTAATCAACACTAGAGAATTTTTGCTTGTTGGCATGATATAAGTATATTTCTGACAGTCCTATTATTGAGAGCTCCTGGTACAAAATAATCCAATGTTTGAAAATTTTTGAAGAAAAGATTTGATGAATACCAATAATCGAAAGTTTTGTGTGAAATGATAGCATAAATGTTTTATAAGATGTTTCCAAAATGTTGTTGATGTAATCATATTAAGTATGATCAGGAAACACCTGTAGCAGAAAAGGGAGTAGCTTCTACAACTGAAAAAAAAAGATATGAAAAGTTGAAAAATTTATGAAGCTGAAAGAAATATTGTCACAGATTCATAGATACGTGATAGATATTTGGACATAGATGTAGATGAATAGCACCAAATAAGAATCTATATTTTTTTCACTAAAATTTGAAATCAAGGGAGTACACTTTGAATAAAATGAAAAAAAAAACCTTATAGATATAGATAGTAGACATTTTAATTTAAAAATATGTAAATGTGTACATGAAAGGCAGAACAAGAAAGATAAAGAGGGGAGAGAGAGAGAGAGAGACAGAGAGAGAAGCGAGAGAGAGAGAGAGGAGAGAGAGAGAGAGAGGGAGGGAGGGAGAAATAAAAAGGGAGAGAAGGAGATGTATCGCCCGAGTCGTTTCCCACATGATCATGACAGATAAGGCTGTCCCAGTTTGAAATGAGGAGCCAGAAGCTCCATCCTGGTCTCCCTCTCTGGTGGAATCATTCACTGCTCCACAGGGGCGTCAACAGTGAGCAGGGCATGTTGTATGATAGTTAACACTTGAACTGATGAGATGCGAGAATTGTTACCTGCACCACAATGCCGTCTTCTAACAGCAAATGCTTTAAAGAATATTTCCTGCTGGAGTTCTGCAACACACTGTTTCATATCAGCCTTTTTGCCATTTAATCCTCACCTCTACCTGCTCCTGATTAACTTAAGCACACCTTATTTTTCTTCATCCACTTAACATTTGAGTCCATTTACAGATTTTAGGAGCAATTCGAAAGCCTATGGAAATTTATCATAAAATAGTAAAATAAATAAATATATCTTTTTTAAAAGCCCCTACTTGGAAAGCATGAATTCCCTATTGGACCTGTGTTCAAGTCCCATTTCCTCTTCTGATCCTTGCCTGTGTACCTTGGGAGGCAGCAAGAGGGAGCTCCAGGGTCTAGGTATCTGCCATCACATGGGAAACAGAGATGAGTCAACACTGCTGAATTCTGCTTGGCACATCCCCACCTGTTGTGGGAATTAGGGGAATAAATCAGTAGATGGAAAATCTTTTGTGTTTTTCTCTGCCTCCAAATAATGAAAATGAAAATACATAAAAAAAATTTTTTAATATTTGAATAAACTTTGAAAAACATAAAAATAAACCAATGAAGACTCATGTGATTGCCTTGTCTCTGTAATTACATTCCTTTTAAAAAAATTAAGCAAAGACACAGAGAAGATGAACAGGAGAATTCCCATTTATTCTTTGCCAGGCCAAGGCTAACAAATGGAAGTTCAATGTAGGTGTCCCATGTGGGTGTCAGACATGTGACCACATGAGCTGTGGCTATTGGCTCCCGAGAGTTTATTAGCAGGATACTACAGTCAGGAGTTGCCTGCGGGAACAGAAACCGGTGACTCCATTGCGAAACACTGACGTCTTCACATGCAAAGTACACACATTCACCCTTAATAGGCACAAAAAGATCATGACTTTTTCTTTTCAGTGGGTGAAATTGTATCATGAAACATTTTCATATGGTCTGCAGGAAATAAAAATTCAATTTGGGATTAAAACTGAGTTCCTAAAAAAATACATCTATTCTCAGTGAATTCCTATGGGAGAGAGACTCATATTGATGGAAAGATTGTGCTTTTTTGTGAAAAAGCAATGAGACAAGTCTTGACAGTTAAGAATGAGTTAGGATGGTGGGTAAATCTTTTCAGAAAAATGATGGTATTTTGAAAGTATATTTTTTGTTCTTCTGACTTGAAAATATTCAAAAGCATAAAGAAGATTTTTAGAGTGTTTGTCACTCCCCCAAAATTACTTCATTGCGTTAAATATCCTCCTAAATAGTTTTCATGTTTTTGTTTTGTGCTTGCATTTTTAGTTTTACTTAGTTGCTTTAAAGTCACTTTCACAAAGGGAGGTGAGAGAAAGCGACATTCTTTTCTGCTTCACTCCCCAAAAGGCCACAGGGGGAGGGAGGCAGCTTGGCCAGGGTAAAGTCAGGAGCCAGGAACTCCATCCATGGACGAAACAGAAGCGTGCGTGCTCTTTTATGCTGCTTCTCCAAGGCCAAAAGAAGAAAGCTGGGCTGGGAGCTGCCAAGACACATATCAAGGGGAACCGTGACTTCACAGGCAGTGCTTTTCCTTGGTACAGCACAATGCTGATTATTTTTATGTTACATGACATTGCACTAGTACGTTAAGTATCTTCAGGTTTTTTTTTCAGTGCTTGTTTATTCTCATATATTTAAAGTGGCAGAGAGAGGGGGGAGAGGATCAAAAAACAAAATTCAAAGCATCATGGGCTGAATACGTATCATTTTTGCATCACTGTTAAATTGGGAAAACTTAAATCACCTCTTACATCAGGAATGTTCTATACGTGTAACCCTAAGGAAAAGACAGAAGTGAAATTCAATTGGTCAGACCATAATAGAACAATCCTCCTGATAATCCTTGACTGATACAATGGAAAGGGCCGGGGGGAGTGTTCAGAAGATGATCAATCAGGAACAGAACAATTGCGCTGACAAAGGGACTAGAGGGTTTGGTCACAGTGATAAAAGAGCAAATGCTCAGTGAGTTCTCTAATCTTCAACTAGGGGACAATAAGCAAGGACTTTCCAAGTGCTTTGGTCATCTTCCCACAAACAAGGCTGGACAAGAATTCATAGGCTGTAACTTACACATCTCATCAATGTCAAACTTCATTTTACACGTCAGTCCATCATAGACTACTAGAGATATTGCATAAGTTGATGTTCTTAATGTCATTGGCCTGTATTTGTTTAAAGGTTTATTTTAATCGCAAAGTCAGATATGCAGAGTGGAGCAGAGACTGAGAGGAAGATCTTCTGTTCAATGACTCATTCCCCAATTGACCTCAATGGCCGGAGCTGCACAGATCCAAAGCCAGCAGCAGGAACTTCTTCCGGGCTTCCCACGTGGGTGCAGGAGCCCAAGGCTTTGGACCGTCCTTGACTGCACTCTCAGGCCACAAGCAGGGAGCTGGATAGGGAGCAGGGCGGCCGAGGTTAGACCCTGCACCCATATAGGAATCTGGCACACACAAGGTGAGGACTTTACCTGACTGGCCAGTATTAAAGGCATTTACTCCAATAATGCTGACCACTACTTCTGTCTCCTAGCACTATAGAAATCAAGTTAGCATTAGGGCTAAAAACCTAATAAATATATACACACTCACACACATACATGTATTCCCATAGAGCCTCTGCCAGGAACTGAGAACTCTCATCTTTCACCATTCGCTCAAAGGTTTCTGTTTATAACCATGCATTAAAAAAAGGCTGTATACTCAGGTTTAATAATAAAGATGCAACATTTTTAAAGTGCACAAGTTAATGAGTTCTGCCATCTTCATAAACTTAAGAAAGAATAGTCACAATAAATATCGTACACATTTTCATATTGTTGTATCTTTGTGCTTGAAGAATTGCTCTAATTTTTTCAAAGTAGGGGCTTACTTAGACTCTACCCTACATGAAATCTGGAAGGATCAAGAAACACCTTTGACTGCATGAAAACAACAGTTGTTGAATGAAAAGAATCATAAAATACGGGTTTCAACTACAAATTAAGTAAGATACTGATGATATTTTGGAAAAGAAATTATCATAACATGATTGATGTAAATAAAGATAAAAAATTATAAATTAGGTGTGTTAAAAATAGTACATGCTTAAGTACCTAACTTAAATAAGAACATGGTCATTTCTGAAGATTGTTATATTGATAAAAACTCATTTGGAAATATGTTAAAATACAGAGAATAATTGTTCAATCAGAGATCATGATGGAAATTGCATATAGCGTATGCATTGTGGTAATATTATAGACCAAATTTTTATTTTAAAATGTACAGTGAAGAAGAGAGAAACATTTTACAACTAAAAAAAATAATTTCCTATGATGAATAGTTACTTGATCAACGATTTAGAAATTGGTCTAATCTCACACAGGCCTGATCAAAATGAACATATGCAGGTACAAGTTTTAAATACCAAGATTAAGAAAAAAAAATCTTCAGACCACTGAAAACAAAAGGAATTATCCATAAAAGTGAGAAGTAATAAGGTAGGCATTGACTATACTAGATAGAAAGCGAGGTAAGGGCATGCGTGTAGAAAATCAACAGTATAACCATTCTGTGACTTCAACAAATTTCAAGACAAGAAACAAATGGAGGAGTTATTTTCATATATCCAAAATCTTCAATTATATTTTACACCCAACATAACCTGAAAAACATAGTTTTGATATTAATAATTCTAAATAAGCTTCACGAAAGGCACATGGAAAAATGAATAAGGAAATAGCAATTTAAGAAATACCACTGAAAAATGATATACTTTTGTTAATATTATATAATGACTCTTAAAAATTAACAGATTTTGGATAGGAAAAATTGGCTTAGAGCTTAGATTAGTACTACTCAAATTAATCATGTCCACTGCTTGCTTGTATAAAATATGTTTTATTGGGAAAAGGCCAGGCACTCTAATGTCTTTGTTATCTGTGGCTCTTTTGTCACTCCAAGACAGATGAAAGCAGTTGTAACAGGAGTGCATGAATCTCCAAATATAAACGATCTTTGCACTCTCTACCCAAAAATGTTAATGCTGATATATGCCCAATATTTACATCTCAGCAAAACCTAACTCTGAGGCAGAGACGGATAAATAATTCCAAAACTTCATTAGTGGCTAGGAATGTTAAATAAAAATGTACCAATATTATAATGGCCATATTTTAAGTGATTCTTATTCCAAAGGCAATAGTCAAATTGAATGATGGATTGAAGTGGTTTATGTTAACATAAAATTCTTCTGTTCTCTAATATTAATAGAAAACTATGTATTGGTGCTCAGAATGATAAACCTTTGTGTCATGAAAAATAGTAAATACACACAAAGCGAATGAGTAATATCAAAGTAGAGCATTCAAAAATAGTATCAAATTAGAGCATTCCAATTTACTTAGAGCATTCCAAGTAAATAAGTATACATGTTCACAACAGCATTAAGACAGAAAATAAGTAAATAAGAAGTATACACAAAGAAGTTACAGAGTGCATGCTAATTCATGAACTAGTGTCACCCCTGCCAAGAATCCAGAAGCTGATGTTGCTGGTCCTGTGTGAAGGCCTTGCATGCATGGCTTTACATGGGAATGAGAACCAGTTCTGCTGACAGAAGGTACAGAAACCTGGATTCATTTTTACTTTCTTCAAATGTACTTATCTTGGTTTTGAACAAAATCAAGATTATGTGTACAGAAAGTTTTCATCAATCAGGAAATGTCTTTCCTTTTAAATACATTTGGTTGCTTCTAGGCTGGATATTCATAAATGCTTAATGTACTGAAAATTGCTGACTTTCACTGATAGGCAATAATTGATGCTACTGAAAGGTTGAGTGTATTGCTGGAAGTTTCCAAAGGTCTGGAACTTAGAATGTTCTATTTTTTTTTTTGCATTTTGTGTCGTCTAGGAAGCGAGCACAATGCCTACTTCCGAATGGTTTTATACATAGTAAACATTTAGCTATTCACAATTTATTTTGTAAAGAAATGTAGGTTTTGCAGGGACCATTCCCTAAGCCAGGGCTTTTTGAACTGGACTCAACAGATCCTGTGAACACAGAATTCTGAAAGGAATCTTGGAAAGACGAGAGAAACATGATCTGCTTAGGTGTTGAGATTCAAATCCCGATTTGATAAGGCATTTTGAAAATTTACATATAAAATCCTCACATAAATATGTCACTACATAACCATTTCCATTTGGAAGTCACATGAAGAGCCACATTTATCACCTATAAATCCAAACATTGCAATTACAGATCAAGATTTTTTCCCTTCTATACACTGTTTAGGAGTTTAATTTTATTGAACTGCAAATCAATAAATCAGAGTTAGTTAGAGGTTTGATGACAGATGTAAAGAACATTAAGTCTAGTTACAGGCTCTTTGTAACAAAATAGATTGTTTATTTCTTAAAATATTGATTATGTCTTTAGGAAATGATACTAAACATTCTCTTGGTTTAAGTTTACTTCCTAACTGTATTTGCAGCAATAATGATACATATGTCATTTCCTCTCCTTCCTTCCTAGCCTGCTTCCTTACTTCTTTTTTTCTCTAGGTTTCTATTTTTCCTTTTTTTTGAAATTTAACTTCTACATAAAAGAGAGAACATGTAATCTTTTTCATTCTATATCTGGTTCATTTTGTTCAGCATGACATGATGCCATCTACATGCATCCATCTTGATGCAAATTGTAGAATGTCATTATTTTTGCATCTGAACAATAATACTTTACTATTATTTTATTGAATCACATTCCACATTTGCCTTATCCTTTCATCTGATGATGTACGTGTTGATTGACTCAATGTTTTGGCTACTGGAAAGAGTGCTTCTAAAGAAACGGTGCTGCATGCATCTCTTTGTTAAGACATAGTTAGAATTTTTAGGTGAATACTCAATAGTGAGATAATTGGACCCTACGGCAAATCCATTTATAGTTCTGAAAGAAATCTCCATGCTGGTTTCCACAGTGGCTTCACTTACTTATATTCTTACCAAGAGTGAATTAGTGTCCCTCTTTCTTCACATCCTCACCGGAATTTGTTTTCTTTGACTTTTTGGATTTTAGACTTTATGACATGGGAGAAAATCATTCCATTGTGGTTTTGATTTGGATTTCCCTGATGGTTAGTGATGGGGAGCATTTGTTTGGCATTTGTATTTCTTTTTTAGAACTGTCATTTGAGGTTCTTTGGCCATTTCTTAACTTTGTTCATTAATTTTTGTTGTTGAGTTTGTTTCTGATATAGCCTGGGTCTCTTATTGGACAGTTAGCTTATAAATATATTTTTTCCATTTTCTCAAGTGTCTCCTCACTTTATTGATTGCTTCCCTTGCTT
The DNA here is from genome assembly GCF_017591425.1 of Ochotona curzoniae. Classification (NCBI taxonomy): domain Eukaryota; kingdom Metazoa; phylum Chordata; class Mammalia; order Lagomorpha; family Ochotonidae; genus Ochotona; species Ochotona curzoniae. The sequence goes on from NW_024466502.1 coordinate 17,443,633, forward strand.
TCAGAAGGTTTTGTTGTTGTTTACTTTGATATAATACCATTTGTATGGTTTTTCTTTGGGTTGGTCTCATTCAAGAAGTCTTGCCCTATAAAAATGTGTTGTAATTTTTCCCTATATTCTCTTGCAGTAACTTCTTGGGCTCAGATCTTCAATTTAGGTGTTTGATCTACATTTATTTCTTGCATATAATATGAGACAGTGAATGTATTTTTATTGTTCTAGATACATTCATCAGCTTTGCCAGTATTATTTATTAATTAGATTATCCTTAGTCACAAAGCAATATCTGAGCAATTCTTTGAAAAAAAAAAACACAAACAAAACTGACTTGTATACTTGCTATATACAAATCAGTTAATTTCTCTGATCTCTGTTCTATTCCACTGATTTCTGTATAAGTATCATACTGTTCAATTACTGTGACTTTGAAGTATGCTTTTAAGTCTGATGGTTGTAGTATCATTATTTTTATTTTGCTCAGGATCGTCTTAGCTATTCTGTCTTTTAGTCTGTTGTTACTACATATACAGTTTAGGGTTCGTTTTTTTTCAACTTGTGAAGCATACCGTTGTTATTTTGAATGGGATGCAGTGGACCTGTTGAATACCTAGTATATTATAAACATATAAAGATACTCATTATTCTGATCCATGAGCAAAGCATATTCCCCATCTTTGGTGTCCTTGCTTAACTCATTTATCCATATCTGATAATTTTCAGTATCATCATCTTTCATTTCTTTGGTTACATTTGTTTCTAAATATTTGAAATTGTGTGGCTTTGTGAATGGGACTTCCTTCTGTATTTCAGTGAGTCCACCATCGTTATTCTGCAGCTTGGCTGAAAATTGGAAGTTTTGGTGTTTGTGGAAATAAGCCTGTAGAAATATGAAGATAGCACCATTTCACTTTTATTTTTAATCAATAGATAATGCATGCAACTAAAAATATCAAGAAATGATAGGGGAACCACATCCTATCAGTATATAAATAAATATAAAATCTAAAGCGGTATTTAAAACTCTGCATCAGAGGCTTTGAAAGAGTTTCCTTGGAAAGTTAAATGAATGAGATCATCAATGAAACCAGAGGATGGCATTTGCAAATATGATTATATGTACATTTATATCGTTTTGTCTCATTTAAGATACTTATATGTACTGATCAAAATAAAACAATTTCCATGCTATATTCACTCATAGTACTTTTGTGTCTAATTATTTTTAAAACCTGGTGCAGTTATAATTTTAGGAACATACATATTTGTTTCTGTATTATTGAGCTGCAGAGGATTTAAATCTTGGGTTCCTCATAAGGAGATGTTGCAGATGCTAAAAATCGTCCCAGTGGTTTTTAGTTCATAAATTGCTCTTAATGGGTATTTCTAAACTAACTCTCACAGTGGCCTCTATAGGAGGCGTAAATAATAGCTTAGAGGGCTCCACTATTTTCCTCACGATCTCCAAAACACAAAGAGCAACTAAATTATGCAATCCTTACCTTTGGATTCTTGTGCCTGGTGCCAGGTTTCTACTAACAGCCTTTCAGACATCAGCAAAAGTAATGGGAAATAATTTACTCTTAGACTGACCTAAAATGACAATCATGCTGCCCAACTAAATAAGAATGTTTGGCATAGAATATGTCTGAAGGGTTGCTAACTTAAAATGATACACAGTTAAAAATATTTTAGATAGACTCTCAAAGAGAGAACTGAATAGTGTCTGCATTGCATAAATGCAACGATATTATGGTCTACCTTGCAGATTTTATTGTGTATGTGGAACAGCATAAGCGGATATGTCTATCAAGGTGAGAAACAGGACCTAGCACGGTGGCCTAGCGGCTAAGCTCCTCATCTTGAAACATGCCAGGATCCCATATGGGCACCGGTTCTAATCCCAGCAGCCACACTTCCCATCTTGGGAAAGCAGTCAAGGATGACCGAGCCTTAGGACCCTGCACCCATGTGGGATAGCAGGAGGAAGTTCCTGGCTCCTGGCTTTGGATTGGCACAGCACTGGCTGTTGCAGTCACTTGGGGAGTGAATCATCAGATGGAAGATCTTCCTCTCTGTCTCTCCTCTTCTCTGTATATCTGAATTTGCAATAAAACATGAATAAATCTTTTTTTTAAGTGGGAAACAGAGAAAAAGTGAGTAATATAAAGACTAACATGAAGTCTTAGAAAGTATGAAAGACTGATGCAGAAAGCTGGTGTTACATAGATTAATTAGAATCAAGTTGTTAAGGGTGTGTGTGACAGTGATATTGGTTTGGATATGGCAGAACATGTTAATCAAACATAGAAGGCAAAAGAATGATCAGAAAGATCACAAGAGTGGTGACAGTGTGTATGCGTAGCAGGCAGAATGAGAAGCCAATGTGGTCCACAGCCAAATTACCGGAATTTTTGAGTAAGTTACATTTCATGGAATAAAGAGTTTGCGGATATAATAAGAGTTGAGGCTTCAGGGTCCATAATTAATCTGCATTATCCAGATAAGCTCTAAATGGGATCACAATTCCTCCTAGCAAGGGATAATTGTCAGTATCAAAATGACTCATCAAGGAGCCTGAGCTTCCTGCCAGCAGATAGCCAGCGTGACAATGGACACTTCTGGTAGGGTATCTTTGAGGAACTGCATTCTACCCACCAATGTCTCCAGTGAGCTTGAAGTCAGTCTTTCAAGATTTGGATGGGAATGCAGTTTGGTTCCATCTTTCTAGAACTCCCAGCCCCAAAATTCAGTTGTGGTAGCACAGACCCATGACTTAAACAGCTGTGAATTCATAAACATGGAGGTATTTTTAAATCTGTATTGAACATTTATATTATGAAAAATTATACATGGAATTAATTTTTTTAAAGAAATGAGCTTTTTAAACTCAATTTTCCCAAAAATATTTTAAAATCTCTTGTATGCAGCTTTTAAACCTTCAAACAGGGCATACTTGCTAAATTAGCATAGAGAAACTTATACGTATGATTCAGTGGTTTGGAATAAAGTCCTTATGACAAAAGAACAGCATGACTTAGACATGATAGAATAGGTGGCAAAATTTGCATGCAAACAGAGGAAACCTAATAAGTGACTACTGCAGGAGTCTAATCAGAATATCTCAACATGAGTAATAAAATCAGTGAAATTAGTCATGTTGAATGTTTAGATCATGGCAACTTCATGAAGATTATTAAAATGACCTTGAATGATAGGATGATGTGCTAGTTAGTTGATACACATTAATAAAAAGCAATATTCATGTGAAAAGTATGTCTTTCATAAGCCTTTTGTTTAGTATCAGGTAGTGAAGGATCATGGTGGAAAATATGTTAAATTAGAAAGGCAGATTTTTCAGGCAGAAATGACAAGTATGAGCTTGTATGATACCAAGATGTGAAAATGACATTCAGAAGAAGAAATTTAAGAAAAGTAAGTCACTTGCATTTTAAGGAAATACTATTTCTTAAAGAACTTCTGTTTCTTTGGCTATATTTAGAATACAAAATGTGTTCAATTGCAGTTCATCTATACAGTCAGGTTTGCATTATTTTAAAAGTATTTCACTTTGTAGTAACTCTTTTATTTTTATCGAGTTTAAATGTCTGTGCTAATACCCTCACTTTTTAGGTTCTGCAAGGCATGCCCTTACTTTGAATATTATCTAACATATTCACTATGCTGTTATCAACTCATTGTTAATAGATCTACCTCCTGGTATTTCTATTATGCTATTTTCCTATAATTGTATTACTTTAGCTCAGCCTTTTACTATTTATTTTTCATTCTCTTACCGTAGTCTTGTCTTTCTTATCATTTTCCCATAATTCATATTACTAGCTAATCATGATTCTAAACTTTAGAGACCATAAATAGTTTCCTATATTCCTTATAAAACCATCATTCCATTCAGTCTGGCCAGTAATCTTTGATTCTTCACTGACTTTTCTGAAAATTTTATTTCTCATGTACCACATCCAGTACGTAATTATATCCTATTAGCTTCGATGACCAATATAAGCAGAGTACGACCAACTCTCCTTATCTGTACTGAACACCCTCTCTCACAATCCACTGTATTTTCTCATCTGAATCTCTGCAGTTGCCTCCCACATACTCCCCTGCTCTGCCATCACCCTTGCATAGTCTTCTTAGCCCCAGATACACAGTGTTCCTGTTACTTTATGAGTCATATCAGGATATTCCTCTAATGTCAGCTTACCAATGACTTTATTAGCTGTCTTATCCCTAAGAGTAAAAGCAAATGTTAGAACATCTCTTAGGAGGCCAGCCTTATGTGACCCAGCTATGTTCTTGGACTTGGACTCTTAGGACTCTCCTTCAATCACCCCTGCCATGTCCCTGGATGGCTTCAGATCTTCCTGTGAGAAACTCTCTCAAGCAAACTATGAAAAAAATCCTTTTATTCTTATGTGTTACTATCATATATTTTTTTTCCTTAAACCATGATCACTTATAATCAAACATGTGTACTAGGTGCCCATACCTCCTTAGTATTGTTGTTACTTCTGTGATAGGAGAAATTACATTTGATTCACTTGTACACACATACATACAGAATAACAATATAAACATGTGGATAATTTAAAAATACAGTAATCAGTGCATGAAATTATATTGATTAAAAGAAATGTACCAGTGCTAATTATAATGGAAACAGCAGAAAATAACCATATATGCTAATATGCAAGTGAATGATAATATTCCTGCAGATAATATTTCCCTTATTCAGAATTCTTTCTGGATGTATGCGGAAGGAAGGTTAATAACAAAGCCCATGGAACTCTGGAATGGGACTGAGACTTAGAGGCATATGACAGGTCTCCAGAAGTTCATAGGTAATGGCTACATGCAGCACTGCACATTTATTTCAAAATTTTGATACCAATGGAACAATACTTAATTACATTTCCCATGAGCTTACAAAGTAAATTTTTATACTTCTAAATAAGCACATCACACAGAATATTAAAAATCTTCTATTTACGTGGTGAATTTGTCCAAAGCACAAGTGAAGCAAGTAGGCTGAAAATCAATACCAAGCCGTTACACAGGACCTGAAAATTTGAGGTAACAAGGCTGGCTACATTGGTGAGGCTGACTGCTCTGCTAGCATCCCACGTGGGTGCTGGTGTGTATCCCACCAACTCCACCTCCAACCAGGCTCCCTGTTATGCCCTGGGAGGGTCACAGATGGCTCAAGTCTTGAGTCCCTGCACTCAAGTGAGAGACCTGTGGAAGAAGCTCCTGGTTCTTGACTTTGAATTCCTCAGCTCTGGCCATTATGGCCATTTAGGGATTGAATCAGTGGATGCAAGAACACTCTCTCTCTTTTGTTTTCTCTCTATAATTCTACCTTGAAATTAAAAAATGAAAAAAAAAATATGTTTTTTAAAGTCAAATATAGAGCGGAAGAGAGACAGAGAAGATTTTCTATCTGATGATTCACTCCCCAAGTGGCCACAATGGCCAGAACTGCACTGATCCAAAGCCAGGAGCAAGGAGACTCTTTCAGGTCTCCCACGTAAGTGTGGGGTCCCAATGCTTTTGGCTATCCTTGACTGTTTTCCCAGGCCACAAGCAGGGAGTTGTATGGGAAGCGTGGCTGTCTGGATTAGAACTGGTGCCAGTATGGTATATTAGTGTGTGCAAAGTAACAACTTTAGCTGTTAGGCTACGATGCCAGGCCCAATTTCTTCTTCTTCTTCTTTTTTTTTTTAATTGAGGTAGTTCTGGGAGACAGCAGATGATGGTTCAAGTCCTTACATTCCTGTCAGCTTCTGGGAAACCTGACTTGAGATCTGAAATTTCTAGTTTGTCTGTGTAGCTATGTATTGCTGTAGGCGTTTGGGGGTATTAAACCAATGTATGGAAATACTCTTTATTTGCCTCTGTTTCTGTAAACTTTTAATTACTAAAACTAAATAAGTACTTTATAAAAAATCATGGTAAGAACCTTAGAGAAAGCATAAATATGTAAATGCTTCTTGATAAGGAAAATAAACTGCAGAGATGGGGTCTAATATTTGAGATTGCAAATAATTAGCTCATTTGAACCTGGAATTTTCATGCAAAAATATCTCTCATGTGTATTTTATACATGGACATTTCTAGGTCATGTGGGATATGAAATCCTACTTTGGTTTTAACGTACTCATCTTCAATTCAGAGAACACATTGCCATGTCCTCACTCACAGGCACAGAGATGCTGTATGCTATCATCCAAGATGCACAGGACCAAAATCATTAATGAAAAAAATATTAAAAGGCCTTTGTGGTTACATTGGAGTTGAACAGTTGAGGCAGAGCACACATGATCCCCCTGAGTGAGCACAATTATTCCATTTAAAGGCATTCTTGGGCCAGTAGGCTCATTGAAAAGTGATCTAGTGCAGCATATCTTGCAATGTGTGAGGACTAGTCCAAATAAGATAATTTACTCTTTTAAAAAATTCATCCCATGAAATAGGCTTGACAACAGTCTCAGGATGACAAAACAGATCCACAGTCCAGCCTGAGAGATTTTTCTGAATCGTCTAGTTATTGGCTGGAAGTTTGTCTATTACTCTAAGAGTCAAATCAACTTAAACATCCCTGTGGTAGGCCATTTGGGTAAGGGAAAGAAGAACTCTTCAAAGAGAGCTGCTTTTTCCAAGTTTTGCTTTTACTGTTTTTACTCTGGCTATCCTTTATCAACAATAGCATTCTTGGGCCAGCATGACAGATTATTGGCGAAATCTTCATTTTTCCAAGTGCTGAGGTCACATATGGGTGCTGGCTCGGATTGTGTTTCAGCTTCTCTACTTCCCAGCCAGCTCTCTCTGTGACCTAGGAAAGCAGTCAAGGATGCCCCAGAACCTTGTGACCCTGCACCCGCGTGGGAGACCCAGAAGAGCTCCTGGCTCCTGGCTTCAGATTGGCTCAGCTCCAGCCATTGTGGTCACTTGGGGAGTGAACCATCGGGCAGATCTTCCTCTCTGTCTCTCCTCTTCTCTGTATATCCACCTTTCCAATAAAAATAAATAAATCTTAAAAAAAAAATCTACTAAGAGAATTTCAGATATCCAAGCCAGTATACTAATTACTAATAATGGCAGACATAATATCTCAGCCCTAGCATTATAATATCCTATTTTCCTTTCTAACTCTGCAGTTCTTTTATGAGCAACTAATTCCCAATATTAAATGCACTTCAACTGAAAAATCAGTGCAGCTTTCAATGACCAACAGGTGACACAGAGCACACGGAACATGCTCTGTTGCCAGTGGTTCTTCTATTGGCTGGAAAGCTGACTGCTTTCTCTATTATCTGGACAAAAAAGAGGACAGAGGGAACCCCGCTATCCCCTCAATGCTGGGCCATTTTCTGTCATAAAGGTACTCATTCCTTGCAAGAAAAATAATGGCATCTTTTTTTTTGATAGGCAAACTGCTAATTGAGAAGCTGTATAAATTGAAATGTGATCATCATCCACAATGTTTTCATCCAATATTTCAGGGAACAGCTGTTTGCTAATACCTAATCTCACATTTAAAAATGATCAGCTACAAACTGAAATGATCAAACATTGTAAAGAAAAACACAGCAAGCTTTTTAAAAATTCCTGAATAGAAATTTAAACACAAAAGTCAGATTTACAGAGAAGTTACTTCCCCCCACATTTTTACATTCTGCTAGGCAAATATTTTGTGGTTATGGCAAATAATTCTTCCATTAAAATAGCATTTATTGACATTCCCTATTTCTGAGTTAATCATACAAGTAGTTTTACATAAAGGTACTGTCAAGTGCAATTATTAAAGCTGAGCATTTTTGTATTTGGAAAAACACTCAATTTTAAAACTCTGTGCAGTAGTGAAGCTTGCCCTTTCAGCTATGCTTAACTGAGGCTTAAATTACAAGCAATAGAATTTAATTACACCACATTTATGCAAAACACAGTAATTGAACATACAAACAGAATAGCCATATTATGAGAAAATCAGTGTCTTTAGGAATATTCTGAACTTTTTTTTAATTTCATAAGATGTAAGAAGTAAGAATGGGAATTTAAATTGCACCCTTATCATTCAAGGAAGATATGGAAATAACTGTGATGAGCTTGGACTGAGTGCAAATTTGAAATATTTTACTTATAGGAAGATAAATAATACACTCACACACACAAAGATATATCTCATTTCCTGTCACACATTTGATTATAAATCCCAGGAAATTATAGTTCCTGATACTATTATAAATGAGAATTACAATAGCTGAATCTCCTACTGACTGAGAAATGTGCGTGCGTACACACACACACATACACACACACAGTTGGATCTTTGGAATTCACACCTACTCATTCTTCGGGGCGTACACAGAGCAAGTGGAACAGATTCCCATGGCTAATCGCAAATCCTCTGTGGTCTGTGACCTGCCTTTTCATTTCTGTCATTGTTCAATTTCCTGGCGTTCAACTAACCTCCATCACCTTCTTGCTCACTGAGATAATTTGGTTTGAGGAAATTCTCTTACAAACTGAGAATTCCTACCATGCAAGCCTGGGATGGGAGCCTATTCATGTGAAACACACATGCATCTGAGTAATAATAGTCTTGCCACCATCACCCATTAAAAAAATAAAAACCAACAGCATTATGGGTCAATTTGTACGTTAGTTTAGTCAAAGTCTCTTATGGTCCTTAATTAAAGGAACGTAAGGCTTAAATCCCTTAGAGAAAAGGAGAACTGACTGGAACAATACTAATTGCAGACTCAGAGAGCCTGTATAATTGTCCTCTTTTCCTGTTGGAGCACCACACCAGGGAGAACAAATATGCCTGTGTTTTATTATCTTTATCCCAGAGCCCACATTTGCTGATTAATTTGTTTGAAATTTTCTTTCTAAATTTAAAGGATTAAATTACATTGCCTGAAGATTTATTTATCTTTTTTTTTTTCTTTCCAGCAATGTTAAATATTATTTGGAAACACAGTTTGGAACTATTTGATCATGTCTCCCTCACCAGCAATAATACCCTCAAAATGAATGTGTTTGCTTCAAGGTCTTTACCCCAGCAAGAAAACCAATGGAAACAGAATGCTATATTTTATCTTTCTTTTCCTCAAACCGCTGTGCTGGATGATGTCAGCAAAGCCTGACCATGTCTGAATAGTATTAATCCTCTGGTCATAGGTGAAGTCCCTGTTCTAAGCTCCAGAACCACCAACTTCAAAGTTCCTGTTGAGCTCCTTTGTTCTCTCCCTGACTCTTTGGTCACTTCCTAACCCAGCGTCTGCACCTTCAGATTTATGCTCTTGGAATACCTCGCTGGACTCAATGTATTCCAGTTCTGTTGAGTGTCTGCCAGTTCTGTTTAAGAGCACCTAGCAGATCATACCCCGTTCCCCACCGCATTCTTGGATCAAGTTCAGAAGTCAGTGACATGTTGGGGTAATATAATTAAAAACAAACGCTCCTTCCAGTCCAGGAAGCCTCACCTCAAAGACAAAAATGACACATACTTTGTCTTGGCTCATCCTTGAACCAGAGAGTGATCCGAGTCAGGCAACCTCGTAAGAGATCGCAAATCTAAGAAGAAATCTCATCCTTCTCCGTGGTCAGATATCGCTATTTCCTGTTGCCAGATGAACAATGACTGATCCTTTGGAAGAAGGCCTTGAGAACACCATTTGTCACACACTGATGACTCAGTTGTTAACTGCTTGCTAACGTATTGGCTTCATCCACAGGACCCGCAGACATCTCATATCTGTAAGCTAGGAAGAGGTGTGTAACCCACAGCAAAGTGCCCTTAGTTGTTATTCTCCTGCCTTCCCAAGTGAACTAGATTTTCGCAGTGATTATTTTCAGGTCCTTGAGAAAGTTATTGTGGTGTCTGAAAATTGACAAGAAGTTTATTTTGCATGTAAAAGGATTATCTCATACTCCTAAGAGATAGAAATGAAGCTCACATTTACAAGTCATCTGAATTAAACACTCTGAGACCGTAAAGAAGCGTGCGTTGCATCTTCTGTGTTTCCAAGAGGGAGAAGGTTTTTTTTTGTTTGTTTGTTTTGTTCTGTTCTTTTTAGCTTATACTTACTGCACTGCTATCCTAGATGCTGATAGCTCTCTGAAGAGGAAAAGCTGATTAATATAATCCTCTCTGCTTTGTGAGGACTCCGTGTTATTTCACAGAGCATCATGGTCTCTAGTTGAGACCGTTTTGTTGCTAATGGCATGTACAAGATCTATAGATTTTTAGGTGAGCAGGTACATGCATATACTATGTACAGGAACTGTGTAATGGAGACTAGCAACAGAGAAGTCAACACACATTTCAGTAGAACTTTCTACTCCCCAATAAAAGATGGGCTCTCCATGAAACTGTTTTAATCTATCTTGACAATAGGATGCTGGCCTTTCTAGGAATTTTCAGACCTATAATTTCATGATACATTTATACAGCAGAATGATAAACGTGTGATAGTTGGTGCAGGGTTATATTATTGCAATAATATGGTGGAAACAGTGTGGGGCAGGGAAGGGTTATGTTAAGAGCGGAAAAGAAAATACCTGTGACAATGGAACTATATCATGAAAAATAAAAATTAAAAAAGTAAACAAAAAGTTGGATGTTAGAAATTAAATTTACCAAAGGAAAAATATAAACACTGACATGATACAAAAGTATATTGGGCAATGAATTGTGAAATGTGGCTGTACTCACCAGCAAATTTAATAATGGGAAAGGTAGGGCCCAGCGTTGTAGCCTAGTGGCTAAAGTCCTCACATTGCATGTACTGCATATCCTGGCTGACCTGCTTCCCATCAAGCTCCCTGCTTGTGGCCTAGAAAAGCAGTTGAGGACATCTCAGAGCCTTGGGACCCTGCACCCATATGGGAGACCGGAAGGAAGCTCCTGCTCTTGGCTCCTGGCTCCTGTCTCCTGGTTTCGGATCAGCTCAGCTCTGGCCATTTCGGTCACTTAGAGAGTGAATCAGCAGATGGAAGATCTTTTTCTCTGTCTCTCCTTCTCCCTGTGTATCTGACTTTCCAATAAAAATTGACAAATCTTTTTAAAAATGGGAAAGGTTATGGGTTTTGTGCATATTTAGTTTGTTAACCTTATGTTGTATTGCTAGAATGGTCTATACCTCATTGGTCAAAAATATTTAATGATTGGTTTATCTATCTGCATTCTCTTTGTGCCAGATATACTATAGTAATCAAGAGAAAACTGCCTAATGCTCCTCTTGCCACATTCCTGCAGTTGATGGAAAACAGCATGTCCACCTGCCCATTGCATAGTGCTTCGACATTCTGAGCAACTCTGGCTGCCTGTCAACACATTTTTACTATGTTCTTGGTTTATTCTTCTCTACTAATGAAAATGGAAAACTTGGCAATCTGTGACATCCTCTAAATTGCATATGTAACTCAATTTATTAATTTATATAATCCTCAAATTTGAATTAGCTACACAAAGAGAAAAGAACACTTGAAAATAGGTGTAAAGGACAAAAAGAAGTCATTATAAATATTTCTAACTGTGTTTTGCATCTAAGATTTCAGAAAAAAGAATGAATTTTGGTAGTTGCTATCTCCAACATGTTCATGTCATCATTTAGAATGACACATTTTGGGTTCAGCATGGTAACTTAGTGGCTAAAATGCTTTTCATAACTCACCATGCAAGTAACAGTTAATAGATGACAATTTAAGCCTCCTCTACTCAGAAAGTAAAATAACATGTTTTCTATTAGTTGTGATAGTTAATATGCATACACAGGTCTTTCTCAATTTGCATATGTATATATGCTAGGGTTTTATGATCTCTGATTACTTTGAAATTTACTACATATTGGTGACATAGTTATATTTTTCATATGATTGTTTTATGCAGCCTTTGCCCATATTTCTGCTGAACTATGGTCCTTTTATTTTTCACTTACTCAATTCTTCACTTAGCCAAGCATTAAACACTGACTGTAATATCAATTAAATATATATTCTAGGGGGTTGGCATGGTGGGATAGCTGGCTCATCCTCTGCCTGCAGCTATGTCATTCCATATGGGTGCTGGTTTGTGTCCCAGCTGCTCCATTTCCAATGCAGCTCTCTGTTTATGACCTGGAAAAGGAGCCAAAAATGCCCCAAACCCTTGGATTCTTGCACCACATGGCAGACCCAGAAGAAGTTCCTGGTTTCTGCCTTTGGATCTACTCATCTCTGGCCATTTCAGCTATGTGGGGAGTAAACCAGTGAATGGAAGATCTCTCTTTCTCTCTCTCTTTCTTTCTGCAATCTGCCTATCTAATAAAAAGAAATGGACCTTTATGAAATAAATAAATGTGATCTCAAAAGTTATGAATCATTTTATTCATACAGTTGTATCTATGAATTACATTAATCTGTTCTCTTTGCATAGGTATAACATTAAAATAAAAACAAGTTTTTTCACTATAACTTATTTGTAATACTTCTGCATAGAATATTTGTGTGCTTTCATGTTTGTTTATTTTTGCAATATTTACTATGATGTAAATAGATACACAGATATTACTTTTAGATTGGGTCACAATTTGGTGACTTTTATTCATTTATTTATTTTTTCAAAAATGTTCAGCTTTGTACCTTAGCAACTCTTCCATTTTCCTCTATCCTTTGACATTTTTGCTAAATATCACCTTACTTTGTGGCTGTAAAAGATACTGTACTTCACATTGTGTATTCTCTGACCCAGCTGTAAAATAAACCACTTCTCCTAATTGCTCTGGCACCTTCTTTTGCAGAATGATAATAAAAACACAATTTCTGTGCACTATATATGCCATTTATTTCTGGGATATCTTTGCATCTAAGACTTTTTGTGTAAGAACATGGGAATGAATAAACTAAATAGTTTTTGTGCATATCTATGTGAATATCTCAGAAGTTCACAAATGTGGGCAAATTATCATGAGTTTGTACATTGCTATCACACCTATCAGTGTGCTCGCCTTCAGAGGACAAGAAACCTAGCTCATTACAGATTAGTTTTTATATGCTTCAGTTACATACTTCTTTATAATTCTTACAGGTAGATACATGACTCCCTTTTGTGAAATGACTATTTGTAATGACTTATCTACTTTGTAGAAACTTTGCTTTTTAGATGATGATAGTGCACCAGTAACTGAGGTTTTCAAGTCTTGACTCATTTTAGCGAAGTACATGAGACAAATAATTTTCCTTTCTTTTTGCTAAAGCAAATTTATTTACAGACTTGAAAGAGAGTTACAGAGAAGCAGGTAAACAGGCTCTTTGCATAGAAATTTCTGGGTTGAGTACATGCATGAATTTACATGCATGTGTTTACAATTGGTCTATGCAATAAATATAAAATATTCTGCATGAAAATCATTTAGAAAAGACAAAATTACAATGCATATTTGCATAGCGTCATTTTTTCAAGAGGAAATCCATCTGTTGATAATATAATGTATAATAAAATCATAAATAGTACAGCAATCAAATTGATATTTACATTCTGCTTATTAAAATAATCACATATATCACATAAAGGTTATTTTTTTTCTCCAGAATGCATAAAAGAGAGAAGGAATGGATTTGGGAAGGAAATTATGAACACACAACTTTCCCACAAAGGAAACATTTTAAGGGTTTGGAACAAATTGTTCTGGTGTTTAAAGTCTCTAAGCTTGGGTGATTAAATTCTTTACATTCACACTTATAAAACAAATAGCTTCTATCTTGAAGTGCAAATACAAACTAACAACAAACAAAAATAAAAATAATAGAAAAACCTCTTAATAAAACAAGGCAATTGTATTTATCATAACAACAGAATACATACTAAGCATTAAAATCAACCAATAAATATCCTACTATATTTATTATCTCCATTTCTCTCATTCTATGGTACAAATTTATTGGTGTTGCTGAAACATTTTTATTACCCTTTTCTCCTTTTTTCCATTAATTATTTTTAGTTTGATGATTTTTACATAGTTGAATTAGGGTGATAAAATCAAGTGCTACAGGAAGGTGCGTGAGATTACCATTTTCACATTTCTTTTTCTTTTTTTTTTTCCTTCTGGATCTCAGTAAAAGGAGTGATAACAAATAATTTGTAAATGTATACTTAGTGTAAAGATAAGCTGTCATGCAAAGTGAGCTCCCTGTAAATGAGTTGAATTTATATAATGCAACTATGATTGGCATAGCCCCCAAACTATACCTAGGAATTATTAAAGACATAATTTGATTAAATTAAAGCAAGGGAGTTAATAATACACAGTCAAATGTTATTGAATAGATTTCTGGATTTGATGAGGTCTATGGCATCAATATCCAGACTGAGATTGCAGCGGTCTCCACATGTCTGCTTTCTCCTTTTTTTGTGGCATGCCATTTAAACACATTTACGGCTCATTTGGATTGTACTGCTGGACATGATGTTCTGAGCTTGGTTCTTTTTTTTCTGCATTAGTGCTTCACTTTTCGCATTTCTTATTTTACTTTCTTCTACTTTATGAATCTTTCCTATAAATTATTTAAATAATTTTTGAGCTGATATATTTTTAAATTAAAAAAATATTTCTTCATTTTTTCCCTTTTTCTTTTAAAAGTATGTACTTACTTATTTAAAAGACAGAGTCACAGAGGAGAGGCAGAGGTAAGAGAAAGAGAAGTCTTCCATCTGCTGGTTCATGCCTCAATGACCGCGGAGGGCAAAGCTGGGCCAATCCAAAGCCAAGAACCTGGAGCTTCTTCTGGGTCTCACACATGGGTGCAGGTGCCCCAGCACTGGGAGCTGTCATCCACTTCTTTCCCAGGTACATAAGCAGGGGCCTTAATTAGAAGTAGAACAGCCAGAAATCGAACTGTTGCTCGTAGGGGATGCTGGCAGTACACAAAGTGGCATACACTTCTACATCGTAACACTGGCCCCAATTCTTCAATTTTCATTCTTATTGTTATCATTATTATTATTAATACTTTTCAGTTTCTCATCAAAGTATGTCACCTGGCTAGTTGCTGTATTCATTAGTTATTCCAGAATCACTGTTTATTGCTTGTTTATGATGTTGTTAGCTAAACTTAATAACAGGTATCATGTTATTGATTTTTTAAATTTTATGCTTCATGTTTTTGTACTTTTTATGTGAACATTTATGCTTTGTATTATCAATCCAACCATGAGAAGAATATTGATAATGTGCTGTTTACTTTGTTGTGTTTTCTATTTTCAGGTAACTCACAGTAATTATTAATATAGCTTATTGATTCTTTTTGAATTAAAAGTTCTTTGAATTCTTTAAATTTACTTAGATGGTTGTAATATTTGATTTTTACTGGAAGGAACTATAAATTTGTACAATATACATCAATATATGTTCATGAGGCAAGTATACCCACACACACATATAACATGTGTGTAATGCAATTTTGGGAGTTTTGTTTATTGTTAGGATATGACTAGAGTAATAGCAAGGTTAGTTTCTTTCAAAGGATTAGGCTGTGTCTCAACTGTTTCAGTGAAATTCTGATGAAAGCTCCAAACACTTTCTGGTTGCAATTCCCTTGTTTCCTAGGGTTATCAGAACTTCAGAAAGCCTGCTTAGCTGCTTAGCTCCAATTCTGCAGTGCCTGCTTTTTTTTTTTTTTCCTTGCATCAGAATGCCTCCTGTCTGTTTAGCTCACAATCCTGCCGTAACTGTTTTTCCAGTCATTCAGTACACAAACAGCTATGCTTTTGGCAAAACCTTTAGAAAGACTCTGTGCAGACTCCTAGTGCTCTATGCAGTTGCACTCTGTAGAACCCCTTTGTGCAATGCTTCATTACTGCCACAGTTCTAACAATGATATATGTTTTTTTTTCTGCTGGCGAGACTGCTGGTACAATAAGAATATCACCTTCCCAAGCTTTATGCAGTGGAATCTAAGAAGTCCAGGTATGTTTCCTGTTGCATGTTTTTCCTACCACATAGATCCCACATGCTTAATGTTTGCAGTCTAAGGTCTGAAAGCACTCATATGATGAGCTTAGCGCTCCATCACCTCTTAAGGAACAGTTAATGTTCATTTTTCTGATTATGATTAGAACCAGAATTGCCAGAATTATTAAACTAATGAAAAAAACAAGATTCCTAAGTATGTTGCTGGATTCCAGTTCACCATGTTTGGAGTTGTTTATCTCCTCCAGTTTTGTCTATGCCAAATCATCACCTTTCTCAAGAACTAACCCTTGATACTTTCTTTGATTGCTCTTTCCCATTTAATAGTGAATTTTTATATCTGTTGCTTGGTATGCAATCTACTTTCAGAAGATTATCAGTGTGACTTGTCCTATTTCCCTGAACTTATTTGAAGGGGTGAAATTCTATATTGTTGCTTTGAATACCTGATATTCATATAATAACTGACTGACATATTGACATTATATTAAATTCCCACCAATTCCTTGGCAAAGCTATTTTAATCATAGATATTTAAATGATCACATTTTACAAATCAATGATAATATTTTTATAATTACATAGTGATTTATTTCTGTAGTATAAAGAAGTAATCAGCAGAGAGGTGAATTTGAATTGTGTGGGCTGTGAAAATTCTTCACATGTAATACATGTAATATCTGTGCTAATGCGGGTATAGAAATTAATATTTTTTTGCCTCATTTTTAAGCATTTATTTATTTGAAAGGTAGAGTTATGGGCATGAAAGAGAGAGGAAGACCTTGCATGATTGGTTCACTCATCAAATAGTTGCAATGACTGAGGCATTGAATATAGTTTGAGTGGGACATTTAAAATGAAGGAACAGAATATTTTTAAAACTTGGTTCAAGGAAAGTACATAAATCATTTGAAATTGTTGTACAGATAGAACAGAAAGTCTTCACTGAATTTCCTTTGCAGTAATTGCACAACAATTTTATTGGAACAGTCTGAACTTTGGGCTCACCACCAAAGCAAAAATAAAAATAATTTTCTTTTTCTCCGCTCAACCTCACTGTATTGTGATAGCAAAGCCTTTGTTAGGAATACACATTCACTTGGATGACAGAGCTGCAAAGAGAAAGAGGGAGAAACAGAAGAGAGCAGGAAAGAGATATCTTTTCTTTTGTTTCACTCCTCAAATGATTTCAATGACCTTAAGCTGGATTGATCTGAAGCCAGGAGCCACAAGCTGGGGCTTTACTTGCTGAGGCTCTAGTAAAGTCTTCAAAGCCACATGCTCCAGGTTTGCAGGTTGCATGTTCAATCTTCCTTCTGCCTGTTTCACCTTGCATCATCACATCCTATCTAAACGTTTATTGTTAGATGAGGTGGCAGTAAGATGTACAATGATTTCAACCTTAGGATACCTTGGGGAACTAAAATAATACAATTGCACAAGCATACCATGCTTCAAAAAATGTTCCCATAAATTCTAGTATTTCAAAAACTTAAAAATAATTTCTTAAAGAAAGAATCAAAGTTGAACATAATGTCCATAGACATCTCAAAATTAACACGGTTTTCTTGACAATAAGATATAATGCTGTGGGCATTTAAGACAGATGTTAAGCTGTTGCTTGGGGTGCCTGCATCCCATGTTGATTGTCTTACATTTACTCCTCTGTTCACTCCTAACACTAGCTTCCTTGCAGTCCATTCCTCCGAATGGAGCGGGGGAAGGCTTAAGCCATTAGTTCTCTGTCACTTACATGGAAGATGCAGATGGAGTTCTGGGATTCTGCCTCCAGCTTTTTTACATTTCATTTTATGTATTTATTTTTTATTACATTGCATTATGTGACACAGTTTTTTAGGCACTGGGATTCCCCCTTCCCCTTCCACAACCCTCCCCCCATGGTGGATTCCTCCACCTTGCTACATTGCCACAGTTCAAGTTCAGTTGGGGTTCTTTCATTGCAAGCATATGCCAAGCCTAGAGTCCAGCATCTTATTGTCCAGATAAATTCAACAGCTTTTTGTGGAGACCATCTCTGGTCTGAAGGTAGAGCCAGCAGAGTATCATCCCAACCAATCAAAAGCCTCAACATAACATCTGCAACAATCCATAACGTCATGGAATTAGTGGACATAGTATTGAGTAACCAATATGTTAAAAAAATTTACATTTTACGAGCAGTATTTTTCATACTGACATCATTTCATCTTAAGTTAAGGCAAACATGTGGCTGACTTTGCACTGGCTCAGCTTGGGCCATGGCAGCCATTTGCAGGGTGAATCAGAAGATAGAATATCTCTTTATCTCTGTCTTTCCTTTAACTCTACATTTTAAGTTTTTTAAAAAATCTATTAAAAAACACCATAATTATATTCTTCTATTACTCAAATATATTTGGTATTAAAACGTTTTCAGAAAACCTGCTATTAGTACAGATTATCAGAAATGAAATACATGAGAAAAATATGGTACTTACAAAGATATATTTATAAAAATTGAGTGATATAAAATCTATCCAAGGTTCTCTTTGCATTGTAATTCTAAACAGTTATTGTACGAACATCACATAGAAAGAATACATAATTATCTTTTTTATGGTGATTATTTCTGACATTTCAATAGTGTTAAAATTTCCCTAGATGTGTTTAGCTTGATTTTATGATAATAGAAAAACAACTACTGGTGCAGCTTTGATGGAATATTATATTTGCATGCATTACATGATTAATTACAAGCCAGGTTAATTTGTTGTTGTAGATTTTTTTTTTCTTATTACAACTTTAAAACTGTAGGTTACAAGCACACGAAACTAGCCTGGATTAAAAGAGATTGGAGAGACAAATGTGGAGCATAGTTATAATTGATTTCATTCAGGTTACAACAGATTTACAAACTAGAAACATCCTAAAAACATAAGAAACACCACTGTTTGCAAATAGTTCTGTGAGAACTAACAGTAAGTTATAGTTCCTAAAGTTCTGTTAATTCAGATGTAAAATGGTAGCATATGTTTGAAACTAAATGCATGTGCATGGTTTTATTAAAATGTAACAAATAGTAATCTCCTGCATATAGTTAATACAGTAACGTCCCCACTGTGAGCTTCACTGCTGTTGTTTCTCTGATTAGTCCATCTTATGCCTGTATCCATGGTTTCTCAGGTAATTACTTTTTCAGTATAAATGAAAACCTGTTCATAATCCAAAGATAATTTGCTTTCTAATAGTCTCGCCTTAAAAATTCTGATTGAGTAGCACGTGGTCATTTTTGTTTTTCTCTTACATGACGTTTCAATTTCAAATTCCACTTGAGGTTTTATCTTCATGGTTTATTGAGTTACTAAGGAGAAATTGAATCAAAGAAATGATACATGTTTTTTATGTATCTGATAACAGAAACTCATTTTTTTTAAATCTTCTGTTCCATTGTGTTAAAATAGAACTCTGAGTACTTAAAATTTACTTTGTGTGAGTAAAGATGAACATTCTTACATTTGACTATTGTTACTAGTCCTTGGCTAACATCCTGATGGAATATGGCCATTTTGGAGTCGTGGGGAATTCTTTATTTAGAGAAACCATTAAGCCTTTGAAGGAAGGTAAGTTAAAAAGTTACCTTAAGTTTGCCAGAGGGTGCTGTAGCCTGGCCAGGCCAGATCAACCCCCAGTTCCAACTCATGCTGCTGGGGCTGTAGCCTAGCTTGGCCCTGCCAGTCCCCAATTCTGACCCTCCTGAGAACTGGCTGGTATTGTGACCTGACCCAGCCTGACCCACACTCTATTCTGGCACTCAGATTGGCCTGTTTGTGATGTGGACTGACCCTGTCTGGCCTCCCCTGGACCTGAAACAAATGTATGCCAGTGGGTACCATATTTTGACTTAGTCTGGCCTGCTCCCTGTCTTGCTTCTAGCACTCACCTACAGGGAGCATGGCCTTTCCTCACTGACCGTCACCCTTTCTGGTTCTTGCTGGACACTACAGCCCAGCCAAGCATGGTCCATACCCAGACGCAGCTCACATATGGCTCAGAGGGGGCTGAGACCCAATCATTTATTATTTCTTTGTGTTGGAAACATTTCTTATTATATATTCTGTTCTTTGTAAGATAAATAAGAAACTTTTGTACATTGTAGCACTCTATTGTTCTGCAGAGTGCTGAAAATTTTTTCTCCTGGTACCGACACCATTACTCAACAGGCTAATCCTCTACCCTTAAGTGTCAGCAAAGTATATGGGTGTCAGTTTATGTCCAAGCTGCTCCACTTTCATCCAACTTACTGTTTGTGTCTAGGAAAGAAATAGAAGATGGCCTAAAGGCTTAGCACACTGCACTCCAAGGAGACACCTCGAAGAAGCTCCTGACTCCTAGTTTCATATTGGCTCAGCTACTTGGCTGTATGAAGAGTGACCCAAGGGTTGGAAGATCTTTCTCTCTCATCTCAGTTCTCATTGTACCTCTGGCTTCCCATAAATAAATAAATAAATAAATAAATAAATAAATAGATCTTTTAAAACTGTTCTTCATGTGTAACTCTATTTTATACCCAACATCCATACAGCCTCCATCTCCCATTTCTCTTCCCCAACTTAATATTTGGATCCACTGTTCATTTTTGAGAAAGTTCAGAAATGAGAATTACTGAGGATTATCTGAAATGATTGACTATAATAACCATGAAATACTGAAGATGGAAAGATATTGTATGCTATTTGTATGTACACTAAATACATGGTGCAGTGTGTCAAAACTGCTGGTTTGTGAAGCACATGGGAACATTTCACAGCATGATCATGTTTCTTAAGTTTGAAATTATTTGAAATAAGCATGTTCCTAAATCCTCTTATATTTATGGTTACACGGCTACCTAAATTTTATTTACTTCCCATTGTTGTACGTAAGCACATTTTTTTTTTCTGTATATCTGTTTACAAGACTGTGAACACACAGACAAAATGTCCTTCCTAGTTTTCCAAATTTCTGTGAATTGATTAGTTTGACTATGGAGTTGATGCGTGCTTTGTAGAAGTTAGACTGAATTACCTCTCCCCCGAAAACAGGACTTCTTCACTTGCATTGAGTCTGTGTGGATGCTCTCTCTCATGGAAGACTTTCATATCTTTGTTCATATACTAGTTCACAGCTATCCTACCCTGAATCACTAACATCCTGAGAATTCACAGTCCACATTTTCATGTCTAACTGGATTTGCTAAACTATATGAAAAGGAGTTTTTGCAAAAGACATTTAAAAGTTTAAAAATGGGTATTAAAATGTTATATGAGACCAATTGTATCATGTTCTATATGTTATCAAATACATAGTTTTCTGAACTGAATGCACATTTTGTAGATCACTTATAGATTTACATGAAAGGAAAAAAAAGAAACAGAATTTATAGGCAAAGGAAGAAAAGAGCATTTTTCAAGGGATCTTTCTGTGAAGTTGGTTTATTTTTTTGACGCCAAATAGTACGTGATGATTTGGAGCTCTTGTCAGCCTAAAGAGAGAGACCAAATGGCAAGACGGGAGTCTTAACAACAAGCACTTGGGACCGTGCCAGTCTGTCATCATTGCTTTGCTCTAGTGTGGCTCTCCTGGTCTTCGCTTAAGCAAAGGTTGCAGAGCATGGCTGGTAGGAAGGGTTGGCAGAAAGTGAAGCGCATGTCTCAGACTGTGTGACACAAATGGCAACTCCCGTGAAACAGCATTGGCCAACTGACCAGGATGCTGAATGACAGTCACAGGACAGGTGGCTGTATGTGACCAAGTCAGAGATGTCAGGAATCGCTGGAAGAGAGGGGAGACAGAAATACAATGTTTACATGCAGTGAGGAATGAAAGAAAGTCAGAATGCACTTTAGAATCACATGTAGAGTACATGTTTTTTGATCAGTTGTAAACTGATTACATCATAAGCATAAGGAAACCCAATAGAGAGGCCTAAACTAGCTTTCACAGCCTAATCACAAACATTTTGGGAATTTCAATTTGTTTCAGGTCTTTCCTCTGTGAAAGAATAATAGTCAATAAAAGTTTTTTTCAAGAATCATAGACTATCATAATAATGAATACAATTCTGTGGAGGAAACTGAATGAAATTCGAGGAGCAAATTAATAAGATTTCTTGGGTCATGGCATAGTTTTTCATAGATTTATTTTAACAGTGTACTGGCAAATGTTACATATTTCAAACTCCATGAGTTATATTTGAAAAATTGCAGATTGAGATATTGATGTTGCACATATTTGTTTGAAATGTATAACTTGATGTATATTTAAAAATGCATAAGAGGCTGCAAATGTGTTCCTCATTCGTATTTCTTATGGGCTTAATATATTAAATAATTATGCAGAAATACTGAGAGATTATTTATCTAAATCCAATTCCTTGCCCTGTATTTTGAAATGGGAACTTGTGCCAGTTTCTTGCCTAGCCATCCCATCAGCCGCCTTATTTTTCTAGCAATTTCTAACACCACGTATTTCCATTTGACATTTAGAATAGCTTACTTCATGTTTTTTGTCTTGCACACATACATATTTTTTAATCTCCAACTGTGATCAACATCCTGAATTATCACCTCAGTTACAAGTGGATTCCAAAATCAGATCTCACAACTGTTTCTGGAAACATTGTTTTAATAATATTTTCTCACTCAAAAATCTCAAAGTATAATAAAAGCTGAAAAGTAATTGTAGTTGCCAGAAATTAGGTGATCTGGAAAAACGCATTGAATTGATTCTGGTTGTATTTTGTATGTGTTTATTTGGTTTTTATCGTCTTTTTTTTTTTAAAGTTAAATACATAGATAGGATAAAAGAATCTAGAGATATATCAACCGGATTAATAATTCAATCATATAATGGTTGCAATTGATAAGGGAAGACTCTGGCAGTAAATTTATATTCCATCATAATAAAAAATTCCATCAAAAATTTGTACATGAGGTATGTAATACAATACAATAATGGCTTGTGTGACAAACTCATAGAGTAAGACACCTTAAAATTTGTAATTATTTCTTGTAAAAACAAACAAGACAATGATACATATTTTTATCATTATTATTCAATGTAGCCTTTCAGATCTTAGCTGGAGCAATATGGAAAAAGCAGCTTAAGGACATGTACATGGGAAATGGGACATTTGAATAATTTCAATTTTCATAATATGATTTTATTCTTAGATAGCCTTACAGAGAACATCCAAATTGTTAGAACTTATTCACTTAAGCTGCAGGATACAAAATCAATGAACAAAAATTAAATGCCCTTGTATACATCAATAGGAAATTACTAAGAAGAAATTA
This sequence comes from Ochotona curzoniae, assembly GCF_017591425.1. NCBI lineage: Eukaryota > Metazoa > Chordata > Mammalia > Lagomorpha > Ochotonidae > Ochotona > Ochotona curzoniae. The sequence continues at coordinate 17,466,917 of NW_024466502.1, forward strand.
AAGAGACGATCCTTAGTTGTCACAATAGATACAAGAGTATTAATTAGGAGCATATTTAATCAAGGAAGTGAATTATCTCTACATTGAAAAATCTCAAAACTTGATAAAAGAAATTGACAGTGATACAGAAAACAGAATTCAGTTCCATGTTTACTGATTAGAAAAATAATTTCCTGAGATTTCCATACTAATAAAGTGATCTATAGATTCAATATGATTATTTTAATAATTCAATAAGTTATGGAAATTGAAAAAAAAAGAATGGTCACAATCAGCATTGTCCTAGATGAATTCTATATAAAAGCTCAGTCCTGAAAAAACAGCCAAGCTAGAGGAACTACACCACCTGACTCCAATGTGTAGCACAAGCAATAATATCCAAAACAGCATACAAATGGTGTAAAAGATCATAGGTCAATGAAACAAAATAGGTAGAAATAAACCACATCCATCTATTTGAAGTCAACTGGTTTCTGTCAAAGTTTGTAAACAATGGAGAAACAAACATATCTTGAACAAATTATTGTAGGAATGTGGGGCTTCAATTGCTGAAGAAAGGACCTGTATTTCTATGTTAGTATATACTAAAATTGTAACTCACATTGAATCAGATACTTAAATAATAAGAAGCCTGAAGCTATGTAAACTCTTAGGGAAGAGATAGGAGAAATATTTTTAGAAATTTGCCTGGAAGAAGTTTTTTGATAAAATCCCAAAAGGACAATCAAGAATGGCTAAACTTCACAAATGAGACTGCCGTCATGACAATTATTTTTTACGCATCTAAGAAAACGATTAACTAAGTAAAGATAGAGCCACAGAATGGAAGGAAAGATTTTTAGATTATTCAACAAGCGATTAATTGTCAGGATATACTCTTATAAGAACACAAACAACTCAAGGACATATAAGAAAATGGTTTGATTAAAAATGAGTAAAAGAACTCTGAGGTTTTTGTCTGTTTGTTTTTTACTATCTTCCATAATGGTTGTGCTAGTTTACTTTCCCACCTATAGTCGATTAGGGTAAGTTTTCCCCCACATGCTTGCTAACGTTGTGACTTTTAGATGATATACATTCTAACTGGCATGTTGTGATATCTCACTGTAATTTTATTTGCATATCCCTGATGGCTGGCAATTTGGAGCATTTTTTCCTGTAGCTATTGGCCAATTTTATCTCATCCTTCGAAAATTGCCTGTTCATGCCCTTTGTTCATTTCTTGACTGGATATTTATTTTTGTTGTTGATGATTTTTTCTCTGTTAGATCAGATAAAATCAGAATCAACACCTGTTTCAACTTATAATAATACACAATACTTTTCTAACATAAATCTATCTTCTAAGTACAATATAGTCAATGTGTTATAAGGAAAGGAAGTTAAGGACTACAAATCCTGTATTTCTCAATATTTTCATGGTTTTACAAAACTCTGAAGTCTCTTCATTAATAAGCAGGTTTTCTTTTATTGTTTTCCTATATAGATTAATTTCTATTCACTTGTATTTGGTTTTTGCCATCATAACAGAATTTTCGATACATATCATGGACCCCTGCAGGGGTCTTGCTACTTGTTGCACATATTTGTTCTTTTTTTTTTTAAGATTTATTTATTTTTATTGTAAAGTCAGCTATGCGGAGAGGAAGATCTTTCTTCCGATGGATGGTTCCCTCTCCATGTGGCGGCATCGGCTGGAGCTGAGCCAATCTGAAGCCCGACGCCCGAGTCTCTTCTAGGTCGCCCACACAGGCACGGGGTCCCAAGGCTTTGGGCTATCCTCAACTGTCTCCCAGGCCACAACCAGCGAGCTGGGTGGGAAGCCGTGCAACCAGGTTTAGAACTGGCTCCCATATGGGATCCTGGCGCGTTTAAGGCAAGGACTTTAGTGGGTAGGATACACTGCAGGACCTGAATATGTTTATTTTTATTATGTGTTCCACAGCTAAAGAGACACTCATAAACACCAGACCCAGTTTGAGATACACCATCTATCTCTCTGGACCCTCCAATAAAGTTAAAGGCCATGAAGCACAGGAAGCTATATCTCTGGCCAAACTGGTTAGCTCCTAAAAAACAGGATGAATGTAACATTTGATTTCCTAGAGTTGTTTACCAAGGAAGTCCTAGGTACTGCGTTAAAAAAAGCAGAGAAAAGAAACCTGTGTGCAGCCCATCGCTCTTTGTGCACACCCAGTGAATAAGCTATGTTGGGGTTTCCAGTGAGACTCCCGTCAGGGGTTTCCCTGGGGACACGGTGTGCCACGTGCCTATAGCCTCCACATGGACTAGGCAGGCAGAGATGCTGGAGCCATCTTCCACATTTCTTGAAATACTAAAATCAATCAACAAGAGTACCATATTTTCACAAGAGTTAGACTATTTGGTTTGCTGATTTTACCGTCCATATCATTTCAATAATTAAACCCATCTTGCCTTTTAATATTGAATGTAAAATTATAGCTTTTGCTATTACAAGATCCATTTAATCTTGATATGCTTTGGTCTGCCAGATCAATTGCTATAATTCCATTTTAAGGTTGAAACTACAGGGAAGATCAATATAGAGCTTTTCTTAGATCCTAGCCTCTTCACTATAAGTTCGTTTCTTATAGACATGGTGAAAGTTGATCTGAACCTTTCAACAACTGCTCGGTATATGCTCATTCACAAACCCATGCTAACATTCCAATCTCCCTGTGCCTTTGCACAGTTTCCTTCACCTTACACTAAAAAGGTCTGGCAGTTCCATTTTACTCAATAAGGGTGATTTTTGGTTATAATGTCAGACAACCCATAGGCAAGCTATTGGGTCTATCTAGCTCTCTGAGCAGTGTGATTAAACACAAGATTGCTGTTTATTGAGTTCATGCTAGAAAAAACCAATTCTGGGCCCATTTAAAAATTCTTGTTTCAATTCTACCCCCAAATAATATATGTAATGCATACATAGAAAGCGCCAATAATTAATTGGGACTATAATTGGCCTTGTTTCACATTATACTTGACCTGTCGCTTTAGGATCCAGAGAAATTTGAGTCTGTTTATAGACCTTTACACAACGAATGATTTGGAGGTTGATGGTGGAGGACAAGCAGAATTATTTTGCACAACAACTGCCTGAAAGGAGATCATCATTGTTTATTCAGGTGGCACTTGATACAAGGCACTAAAACATGGGATGCAGGTCTATCAACTATTAACTTAACCCACTACACCACTATCTATACCCCCATAAGTTACCTCACCAACATGCAAGTTCTTTGAAAACATGCATTCTGTTGCTGTTGTTATGGATCACAAGTTAATAGATACATAGTTACAGGTGCAGGTGGTATGGTGTAGTAGGCAAAGCTTTTGTCCACACATTTGGCACCGTCTATGAAAGCTGGTCTGAGTCCTGGCTGCTTCACTTGTTGTGATCCCATGCTTATGGCCTGAGAAAGAAACAGACTATGGCTTGGGTCCTTGGGCCCTTCCACCCATATGGGAGACCTGAAGGAGGCTCTCGGTTCCCAGCTTCAAATAAGCCAAGCTCCAGCCATGGCAATCATTTAGGGAATGAACTAGGAAACTATCTCTAACTCTCTACCTCATTGTAACTCCACCTTTCTAATAGAAATTTTAAAAAAGTAATCTTCTAAATAAATCTTTCAATAGATAATTGCATAAAAATTCAGTATAAGGAGTGCATTTTCTATGTAAGTAATACAATGTTTAGTGCAGGTTTAGTATTTTTGACAATAAATCTACATTGCAATAATAACTATATGGTTATGTATATGTATCAATTCATAGTTAATGAAATTATGATTCAGATTTTAAATACTCTGCCTTTAGTCTCAACAACTACTCCCAATTAAATCTTGCCTATAGATGGAAAGTGATGACACCAAGCCCAGCCCGATCTCCCACATGGATGGTGTATTTGTCTGATCCAGACTTGCTCTTTAGTTCCCCTCACAAAACCACCCCATCTGACCTCCCTCGGTAAAGTCAGATATACAGAGAGGGGAGAGACAGAGAGGAAGATCTTCCGTTCGATGATCCACTCCTCAAGTGAGCACAATGGCTGGAGCTGTGCCAATCCGAAGCCAAGAGTCAGGAACTTCTTTCAGGCCTCCCACACGCAGGTGCAGAGTCCCAAGACATTGAGCTGTTGTTGACTGCTTTCCCAGGCTACAAGCAGGGAGCTGGATGGGAAGTGGAGCTGCTGGGATCAGAAGCAGTGCCCATATGGGATTCCAGTGTGTTCAAGCTGAGGACTTGAACTGCTAGGCCACAGCACGGGGCCTAGGAAATGTTATTTTTTATACAACAAAATTATTGTTCTAGGATTTATTTTTTTTCCTGTTACTTTGAAATATTAGTTTCCTGTCCATTCAGCAGGAAACTTACTTTTCTATTAATTGTCTTAAATTTTTCTATAAATATTACTATTATGTTTTACTATTTGGATTATTGTTCTCATTATGTTGCCCAAATACTTTTTAAAGATGTTCTAGTCATTTCCTATTTATTGTTATTACCATTAAAATGAAATATTCATGTCTTATATACTTTATAATTTACAATAAGAGAATGGTATTATATGGAAAGCTAGCTGCTTCGTGCTCTTACATAAAAATATTCTGAAACATTAAAGCCACATACTAAAACATCTCCCCAATCATTCAAGCACAATGAATGTGTTGAGACAGTTTGTGCTTTTTTATTTGTTCTGGAAGCCAGCCAAATTAACTTGTAATTCTAAATAACCACAGATGCCCATGTAAAATAATTTGAAGTGACAACATATCACTTCATAAGTGTAACCAGAGCAGTAGGTGTTACATTTTGCGTGGGGCAGATTCAACCAGGACATTCTATTATGCGAGTTGCTGATTTTCAGCCTGTAGAGAAACATTTATAAACCAGATAATCCCAGTAAATAACTACTGTATTATCAGAGCTGGCAGAGCTTATTCAGAAAAAGGCAAGTGGACTTTTACTTAGTTATTTAATCATCAAAGAGCTGTCATTGGTATCAGTTACATATCAAATATATTTTCATCCCTAGAAGGGTAGTTCATATTGAGGAAGTACTGTTTCTTCAAAAGTTGTACTTAGTAAATTACTACATTCCTAAATATCATGGAATTGTTAAAATACTCCATTCAAATTTGTAAGATTTTCTCCTCCTTGATCTGAGCTTGAAGATTCCAGGGAGAGATATTCAATTGGTACAAGTTACCAGTCTGTCTGATCAAACTAGCTTCGATTCGTCTAAATCAAGAGGAAAAACATCTAGCAAGTGTGTTGAATTGAAAGTCAATTGAACGAGAATTGATAAAGGAAATACATTGGATTTATAAATATAGGTTAATAGAATTGTGGGAGAAAGCAAAATCAGTGTATCTGAATGTAAAAATTTCTAGTAGATAACATTAAGTGTTTTTATATAAATAGTATAAAAGTGAGTTCATAGTTATATTAGATGCATACTAATTTATTAAAGTAATGGCTCCAACTTTTTTCAAAATATTCTGCCAAATAATTAAATCTATCACACATGGTGAATCTAGGTGAAGAAGGCAAGCTATAATTATCAAATGCAGGATATATTTTAGATTTGATGAGAAAATGAAAACTGAGTGTTGGTTTTTGGGTTGAATACACGGAAGTCTCTTGTTATTGCTACCAAACATGTTTCTGTGAAATGATTGCCTGATATCATATATGAAATGCGTTGATGCAAGACTTGAGGAAAGGAATCAGACACAGTGAATATTGAATAAGTTTTAGGTATTTATCTTTTCAGGATTGTCTTATTTCACTAAGCATAATCATTGCAAGTTGGGCCCTTTTTTTTTTTTTGCAGATGATAGGTAATTTTTTAGTGGCTGAGTAGTGCTTCATGGAGTAGATACATCACAGTTTATTTATCTATTCCTCTTTAGATGGGCATCTGGGGTGTTTCTATGTCTTCACTCTTATGGTTTCTATATTTGTTTTGTGCAGGTTCTGTTTTGTTTTCAACTTCTACTTCCACATCCATCCACAGCTCACTCACCTTCTAATTTTAGTCATTGTGGAGGGATATTTCCATTGATGCCCCAGGTGAAGATTGTGTTCGCTTGCATGTAGTTGTATAACATGCCACACTTGATTATCCAAACAGTTTATCTCACAGCGTTTGAATGAATTTTCAACTATACCATATGTTCTATAAGGGAAAGTGTAGCTTCTGTTTTTTTCCACACAATTTACCTAATTTGGAGTGCTGAGTCATTTTCTTAGTAGTCTCTCAATATTTTTGATGGATAAGTAAGTTAAGGCTTCCAAGAATTATAAAATTTTTGAAAGAGAACTGAAATTTGGCCAGTTGATTTTAATTTACACTCCAGCCTTTTTGATTTTTAGCTACATAAGTAAGCCATCAATTTGACTCTTTATTTTTTCATTCATAGCAAGAAGATGATGTAATCTCATAACACTGTATTTACAATGTCACAACATGTTTTTTACTTGCAAAGTTTATCTTCAAGAGAGAGAATGTCTACTCCTTTTTTCAAGAGGAGAAATGATAGATACAAGTTTTGCTGGGTACTTCTCTTACTTTTTCTATCTCAACAACCAGAACTGGCACAAAGGTGAGTACAATCTCTGTGTCTTCCATGTGGAAGGCAGGGAGTCGAACGCAACGCTCTGCTGGGCTTGAACAGGAAGATGGATGAGAAGTGGAGCTGCTGGGACTCTACTGGTACTTCAACATGAATTGCAGACAGCCCACATGGAAATTTAACCTGAGAGAGGTGATTCTTGTACTCATATGAAGATAATTGGGTTTGCTTAAATCATAAAGAAGTGCCTGTGGGAAAGAAGAAACATTTTAGTTATCTAGCAGAAAATGTGTAAATATTAAAAGGTATCAAAAAACCTATGCAATGGAGAAGGTTTCTTCAACAAATTCCATTTCCAAATCTTCTGAGCTTGCACCCAATTTTGAAGGGCAGAAACATCAGCATGCTACCTAAGGCTTCATATATGCACATGAAATAAACCCAACATCTGGGAATTAAATAGAATGTGACCATGAAAACAGAAGTCCTTTAAAGATGTCATGGACATCACAGAAACAAATGGACTTATCATTAAAGCACATTTAGAATGTAGTTTCTCCGGATTGATTAATAAGAACCAAATATATTTTTAATAATTTTAAATGTGAGTATATATTCTATAAAATATAAAATAGCTGTAATTATCTTTCCTCTTTTAAAACATTTTTTTTTTCTTCTATGATGCATAATTACAGCAAAAGGAGAGACAGAGAGAAGCTTTCATCCCCTGGTTCAACCCCAAATGGCTACAACATCCAGGGCTGAATCAATCTAAACCTAGAGACTTTTTCCAGTTGTCTCACATGGGTAAAATGTCCAAGGACTTGAGTCATCCTCTGATGCTTTCCCAACTAATAGGCAGGGAACTGGATTGGACTTGAGGCAACTGGGATTTGAACTGGTGCTCATGTGGGATGCTGGTGCTTCAGAAGGGGGGTTAGCTTGCTATGGCACTGTTCTGGCCCTTCTTCTTTGTTTACATACAAAGTAAAATACTGGCACCAGCCCTGTGGTAAAGCAGATGGGGGATATATCTCTCTCTCCTTTCTCTCTTAATTCCAGCATTCAAATAACAAGTCTTAAAATATATAAAAATATTTTGTAAGCAGTACAACTTCTAGTAAAATTCCTGTTATAGGTCTGCATATGTGAGTATGTGTGTAAATAGTTTGTAAATAGTTTGAGTCTATGAGAGTAAAGAGTTGATAAATATCACTCCATTTTAAAGACTTTCACATATTGATCTGTTTTGTTTAGTTACTTAAGAATATTTATTGTTCAACATTTCATTTTCTTATAACCTTTCAAAGCCATTTCCATAAAGATGACACTGCATTTAAAATTTTTATGATGTTTATTTATGTCTTAGTATTTATACTCATTCTATTTTTCCTTTGTCCCTTCTTTTCTTCTTTTTTTCTTCTTCCCTTATTTCCCTTTTTGCTTACTTTTCTAGAGATCTGTCTGAAAGGAAACACCACATGTCTCTGCTCTCAATTTCTGGAAACACCTGTGCAGAGAATGGGATCAGCGAACAGGTCAGGGCTGTTCTATGATTGACCAATTTTCAGGGAATTCAGCTGAAAATGACATCTTTGTTGTTCTGGAAATACCAAGGAGTACAAGACAAATAGATATTGAACCAGAAAGGTAAGCATTGCTAAATGACATCTCAATTTTTGACGCTGGCTTCTCCTTATATTTGTTCTCAGTTCAAGCATTCTGTTCAACTTTGTTCTGTGAAAGTACATATTCATCTAAAGGATTCTCTCTCTCTCTCTTTCTCTCTTTTCTATCCTCTCCCTCTCTCTCCTCTCTCCCCTTCTCTCATATTCCTTGATTTACAGGCCATCATTAATGGTTGGCCACATCACAACAGTAGGGGATACACAAGTGCCAAGATGACTTGTAAAAGAGTAATGACTCGGGAAATGTCCTCCCCCCAACATTCTGTTTCTATTCTTTTCTTCATTGGTTAATGGAGGTAATGCCAAGGGCTGAACAAGTTTTGCTGGGATGGGGGATAATGTAATGGAAGTCACCAACAGGAAGCAGGTATTCTAGAAGAGAGATTTAAATGTAAATGCTGTAGCGTAAACCAGGAAGCTGGTCACATCAGTTTGTGAGGAAAGGATGTAGGTAAGGACAGATTTCCAAAGCATTGGTTGGTCGTTATTCTTGTGAAGGAAACCAACAAATAAAATAAATCTTTGTAAATCTATTATTAGGTCAAATCATCAGGATTAATAATCTACATGAGAAGCAAATTAAAGGCTTTCGGTAATTATTTACTCAAATAATGTATTTTATACCAATATGAATGATTATAAAGAGTATTATTAAGGAAAATACTTTCAAAGGTGAATTATTACAAATTTATAATAAATTTCTTCTGAATTCAAAAATTCCGTATCTTTTGGCATTTGTTTTGTTTAGTGCAATCCTTCTGAATAAATTTCATCAGCAAGAATATGCTGATAAGTATCTGGACTGGTCCATCTTAACCTTAAATTGCTCTTTACATGGAATTAGACACCCAACTTCTCAGATTTTTATAGAACTCGATCCCCTCAGGGGGAAAAAAAACAAGAGCAAATAATACAGCAAGTTCTTGCTTATCACACAGCAGAGCCACTCACCTCAAAGCACCTCTTTATCTTTTTTTCAAATTAGAGAAAGTCTTTTTGAAAAGGAGCCAGAAATTGAACAGAAACTATCTACATATATTTCTTTTACCAGAAAGAACCTTTGAAATGATTATGGGGATGGCATGTGGTATGAAAATACCATCTAATTTTATTAATAAGCAATGCTCTCAATACAGAACCTGTCTTTCTACTCTCTACTCCTTCCATTTGTATGAAAATTTTGTTGAAACTATTATCTATTACAGAATATCACTAGCTTTATTTAATAAGGGGTGTTGTTATTGAGCTGCAACATAAAATGTTTTGCTTCATGAAGCAAATTCATGCTCAGAATCAAACTCATTAAAGATTTCAAGAGTGTGTTGTGATAACAAACTAGAGGAGGAGAAATTGCCAAGTTTTACTGTTTGGAAAATTAGGAAGCAGAAATGATTAATCTAAGTTCCTATGGCCTTTAAAGATAAAACTAGGTTTGCATAAAATGAGGGTTATGCTGGTGGGTAGGGAAATAATGAATGCTATAACAAAGGCAGGTGAGTAGATTAAGACCTACAGCTCAATATCACAACACCATAACAGAAATTCTGTACGCAGTTAACTATCTTTTATTTAAGATAACTCATTTTCAACAGCAATTTCAGAGATTGTGGCAGGCCTTTTTTTAGGTCAGGAGAATAAATAAAATTATAGTTTCTTCCAGTGTGGTATAATTTTGGTGATGCCTTGTACATAGAAGACAGCTACATGATCAGAAAAAATATATTAAAAACAATTTAAGAATTTATTTACTGTATGCAGAACCAGTCCACACAAACTAATTTTGTGTCGTAGACATGGAGATATACAAAATGAGATGTAGCCTTGAGAATGACAAACCTGAAGCACAATATTCCATCCTGTTTACAAAACACAGAAAGCCCCAGCCTTAAAGCCATTCTTTAAGTGTTAAAGTTACTGAAATGTTGAGATTCTTATAATCTTTTACGAATGTGTGTATTTAACTTGTGAAACAGCTAGAGGCATAATACAATGAAAGGATGAGATCAGCCATGCTTCCACACCACCAGTTCAAATACAGTATTGAATACACCTGTATGTAAAAGGATACAGTTGGGCGTTAGTCAAATCTCATCCAATCTATTCTTCCTGTTCCTTATTATTAACCAAAAGACTCAAATGGTCTTGGTCCTAGAGAACTGAAGTGAATAGAGATGTGAGCCTCAAGAATAGTTCTTTGGTATAAACTCAGCTCTGCTAGAAATGAGATTCAGTTATTCACTTAAAAAAATGAAGGTTATTGGGCCAGGCATGGTAGCCTAGCAGCTAAAGTCCTCACCTTGCACATGCCGGCATCCCGTATGAGTGCTGGTTTGTGTTCCAGCAGCCCCACTTCTGACCTAGCTCCATGCCTGTGGTCTTGAAGAGCAGTGAAGGACAGTCCAGGGCCTTGGGATCCTGTGCCCATAATGGAGACCAGGAAGAGGCTCTGGGCTCCTGGCTTTGGACTGGCGCAGCTCCAGCCCTTTTGGCTACATGAGGAGGTAATCAATCAAAGGAAGATTTTAGTTTCTATCTCTCTCTCTATCTAAATTTCAAATAAAAATAAATAAATCTTTTAAAGTATATTTTAAAAAATGAAGATTGTTAGTCAACTCCCATAACAATGACTTTTCAATGATGAGGGTTTGTGCCCTAACATTCCATAAATATTTCCTTATATCCTCTATATATGGGAAGACATATTTACTATAGTTTGACTTCCCTTAGATAGTCTTCACTTAAATTAAAATCACTGATAGCCACAAAACCGTTTTCAAATGGAGATTTCATCTGCTGGTATTTGCCAAACTGGAAAATATTGTCACCATCTCTGTTGTACAGTGAAGCATAGGAAACGACTTTGTTTGGAAGTTATGGGATGTCCTATAGTTCTTGGAGCAATAATACCGACATGGATATCTGCTTTTCAAGCATAATAAACTATGAGATAACAAGAAACAATAAGAGAAGAAAGAGGGCATTAGGGTAAATCAGAAAAATCATTCAGTAGTAAGTAGTTTTCTTGAAAAATACAAAGAAAGCAAAGAGTCAAAAAGGGATCAGTTATGGAGAATTGTAGGACACCTGGAATATAGTTGAGAGGTGATATTGAAACTAGAGAAAATAGAAAAAGGGTTTTCTCCCTTCGTGACCTCCTTATCCCAGATACAGAACAGAACAGAAAATAATAAAAAAAAAAGAAAGTGGAAACAATGGCCTTACCCACTTTCCTGTAGCCCTTGACCCTTTGTGCCTTAACTATGCACACATTATCAAAATAGGACGATTTTGATCATAAAAATATTATTTTCTCATTTCTTAGTGTCTGTGATTCATGCCCTCAAATGTACAGAGTGAAGTTCTAACAGCAGTGGGATGATATCAGGAGGGGGAGCTTTGGAACTTGAGCAGGTCGGAAGGGCCTCACACATGCCAAATCCACTGATGCCTCCATCTTGGCTTGCCATTCTCCACACTGTGATATATTAATCTCTATTTGCATTTGGCACACTTGAAGTTTTTATGTCCATGTGTTTGTCATGGCAGTTTGAATGGGCTAATATTATTTTAACAAAAATTTTTGGGATATAAGAGCAGGCATCTTTAAATCACTTGTATACTTCCATAGTTCTATCTTTCATGAATTTTAATACTTATTAACTTTGAAAATGATCTGTGTTTTTTTTTAATCCCAGTTTGCAAGAAGATTGGTTATTTTCATTCCCTTAAGTTATTGCTTTGCTGAATATGGTATAAGGAAGCGAATTTTATTGTTTAGGTGACATTAGGAATAGTTTGTTTCTCATAATCAAGTATGTAATTAGCAAAAAAAAAAAAAGGTTTATTAAGTGGTCCTGAAGAAATCTCCATGGATACAAGATACAAATTATAGAAATCAATGTAAATATTTATTGCAGCATTACAGTTTTTCAAATTGTGTTTTATAAATGTATCATGTTCATAAAAACAATAGATACTAAACCATGAAAAGTTGCTGTGTTAAACAGGTTGGGTAAAATTTTGCTTCAGGAAATAGTGTTGTCACTCATATATGAAGATTTTTTTCACATCAAAATATTTATTCTGTTTTATTGAGTGTAATTCCTTCAACTGTGCACATTAATCAATAGTAGTATAGAATTTATTAAGAACATTTTTCATATTGATGACTCTTAAAATTTAAAAAACAGGCTGGCATAATTGATTGAAATTAAATTAAATAAACAATAAGTGCATTTCTTATTCACTCCATGTGTTCTACAGAATACCTTTTGTGTGTATGTAATTGTACATGCAAGTGACCACAGCTTTCTTCCAGTCTTTGAGCAGGCACATTTTAATTGAAAGTTATGCATTTAAATCAACAGCCAATATAATGTAATTTTAAATTTGTGAGCATAAAGTGATGAAATCTTCTAAAGAATAGCAAAGGTTTGATATTTCTTGAAAATCAGACACAATTTAATCATTTTTAAAGCTTGGTGTTGGGGCAAGTACAAATGGTTGATTCGTTAATCCTCCCATTCAAGTGTGAGGATCCCATATAGACAAGAGTTCACGTCATGCCTACTTCACTTCCCACCTACCCTCCTGCTTGTGGCCTGAGAAAGCAGTGGAGGATGGCCCAAAGTTTTCAGACGATGCACCCACGTGGGAGACCTAGAGGAAGTTGCTGGTTGCTGGTATCTGATAGCCTTAGTTCTGGCCGTTGTGTCCACTGGAGAAGTAAACCAGTAGAAGGAAACATCCTTCATTGTGTCTTTTCATCCCTCTATAATTCTGCCTATCAAACAAAATAATCTATTTTTCAATGATTGATGTTTCGTTGTTAAAAGTGTTTTGAGATTTTTTTGTTTTTATTGGAAAGACACATTTACAGAGAAAAGGATAGAAAGAGAGAAAGATGTGCCCATTGGTTCACTGTTCAAGAGGCTGCAAGGGGCAGAGCTGGACCCCTCTGAAGCCAGGAGCCAGAAACTTTTTTTCTGTCTCCCATGTGGGTGCAGAGTACCAAGGCTTGGTGCCATCGTCCTTTTTCAGGCCACAAGCAAGCAGCTGGATTGGAAATGGTGAAGCTGAGACACATGAACCATTGTCCATAGGATCCCAGCACTTGAAGGGGGAGGTTTACCTAATTGAGCCGTTGGTCCTATAAGTCTGGCATGAAAATGTGATGCAACTCTACATCTATTTACCAGTAAGAATCCAATCATTGGATAAAGATTACTGTACTGAATTATTCCTTATGTGAGGCAAATTGGTGTTCCTCTTGTAATCTTAAGAAAGAGGATCCAAATTGACATATGTTTTATGTAATAATAAAAATAACACTATTCTTTATATCATTAATAATCTGCAATTCGCTGTTCATTTTTGTCATTAATTCAAATATTTATTAGCTGATGCTAACTTTGTAATTCAGTGTTGAATAGGTCAGTATATTTCACACAATTCTGTCAAATAAGTACAGACAATTTTAAAGCTGAGAACACAGAGACCATTAGGCCTAAACCTAAATATGCCCGAAGAACCGTACTAGGTATTCACTCCTGGTATTTTGAACACTAGCTTAATTTCTGCTTTTACAATGGCATCTGCCTCTTTCAAATAGGCTTAGCATTTGGATAGTATGTTCTGTTATTAAAGCAGCTCACCTCCCACTTTTATATGGGGTAGAAAATAGGTTTAAGTCTCTCCAGGGGAGCTCTTAACCTGGAAAGAAAGGAGATGCATCACAGGTGAGCGACAGCAGAACAATGTGACCTGCTGCTAATTTGCACTGGTATTCATTGGGGTGGAATTTGACATTTCTGGGTAGATGTATATTTGTGATTGATATTTCATTCTTTAAAGCACAGCCTTTAAAACAGCTGTGAAATGTCAAGTTATTAATTTACACATTGCAAAATGTAGTGTTACAAAACCGATTTACATCTTTCCAAATTCAACCCCAGGGATACTTGGCTTTTGAGATCAGCACATCATAAAGAAGATTATCCCAATCAGCATAACACTGGAAATCACTTTCTGACTTTCAGCTGTGCACTTAGGCAAGAGGATCAGCAAAGCAGTCATGTCAAGACAGGGCAAAACACCAGCAAATTAAGGGTGCTAATTTGTAGGGTGAGCTAGGGAAAATTTCCACCCAACTCGCTCTCACTCTCTTTTTTATATGAATATCTAGCACTATATGAATTATTATATGGCAGTATATATATATGTGTGTGTGTGCCTATATATCTAGTATTATATATAACATATTTATATATAATACACATAATATATATATAATATTTATTTTATATCACCTTGGAGGAAGAGGGGTTATGGGGTTAATATTCAATAGATTTTCATTTAAAATAGTGAAACTATTTCAGGAAAGATCTTCATTTTAAATAAATGTAATGTCTACCTTATAGGATTATATCTTGAAATATTTTCATTGATTTCTTTTCTAGGCACATTTATAGACATGAATAAAAGATGTAATATCAAGTCCTGCCTCAGGCATACACTTTCATGACACATGCAAACTTCTCGTGGCAAAGATTTTGGAAAAAAAAAATCCATGATTTGGAAAATGCACTGACAGCTAAATAACTTTTAATAGTTCCTATTATTTTAAGGGGTTTATATTAACTGAAGCATTATTATTTTTGCATTTAATATTTAAATGAGGATTCCACACACACACACACACACAATACACACACATATTCACCTATGTATCAATTTGTTTGATACTTTGCATGAACATTCCCTTGTATCAGAGAGAACATAAAATATCTGTCCTTTGGGCCTTTCATTATTTCACTGAGCATGATGGTCTCTATTTGGGACCATTTGGTTGCTAATGTCAGGATTTCATATTTTTATTGGTTGTGTGTACTCCGTGGAGTAGATGTATCTTGTTTTCTTTATTCCTCTTTTGATGGGCATCTGAGTTGTTTTTATGTCTTCATTATTGTAAATTGTGCCATTATAAATACAGGATTTTGTGTTGCTTTGTCAGGTGCAGATTTCATTTTCTTCGGATATAGCCCCAAATGTGCGATAGTTGAGTCATATGACAGATCAATTTTGAGTTCTCTGAACGTTCTCCGAACTGACTTCCACAGTAGCTGCAGTACTTCACACTCCGATCAGAAGTAAAGGAGGGCGGTTTTCTCTCCACATCCACATCAGCAGGTGTTGTTATTAAGCTCTGAAGGTATGCCAATCTCACTTAAGTGGAACATTAATGTGGTTTTTAATTTCTGTATCCTTAACAGATGGGATGCATGAACATTTTTTGAAGATTTATTTACTTTTATTACAAAGTCAGATACACAGAGAGCAAGTGAGACAGAGAGGAAGATCTGTCTGATGCTGTCTGATTCCCCAAGTGACCACAAAGGCTGGTGCTGCGCCAATCCAAAGCCAAGAGCCAGGAACTTCTTCCAGGTCTGTAAACACAGGTGCATGGTCACAAGACATTGGGCTGTCCTGGACTGCTTTCCCAGGCCACAAACAGGGATCTGGATGGGAAGTGGAGCTGCCGGGATTAGAACTGGTGCCCATTTGGGATCCTGGCACATTCAAGGCAAGGACTTTAGCCTCTAGGCCACCGCACCCATGAATATTTTCTTTGTATGTGTGTATTAGCTGGTTCAATTTGCTCTTTTGAAAAAGGCCTATTCATTTTCTTTGCCTGCTACTTCACATGGTTGGTTGTTTTGCTGTCGTTGGATCTATAAAGCTTGCTGTAAATCGTGGATATTAAAATCCTTTCCATTGTATAATATGCCAAATTCTTCTTCCATTCTGTTGGTGGCTTCTTCACTTTGTTTATTGTATCCTTTGCTGTACAGAAGCTTCTTAGTTTGATGTAGTCCCATTTGTTTATTTGGGGTTTGAGTGCCTGTGCTTTTGGTGCCTTTTCAAATAAATCCTACCCATGCATATATGCTTCCTATGTTTTCCTTCTGCAATTTGATGTAATCCTGATGGTGTCTGATACAGATTTGGGTCCTAGGTCTACTTGGAGTTGAGTTCTTCAGAAGGTGATTCTTGGGAATGCTGCTCTTACTTTTTCAAGCTAATAACCAATTATCGCAGCAGATTTGCACCTGTGTGGGCTCACTTCCAGGGTTTCCCATTCTGTTTCATTGAACTTCTGCATTTCTATACCAGTACCAGACATTTTTGATTATTACCACCTTGTGGTGTGTCTTGATGTCTAGTCGTGATTTCTCCTGCCTTATTTTATTCTATATAGCTTTGACTACTCATGGTCTGTTCTGAGTTTTTGTATCATTTCTAAGAAGAATGTTGCTGGGAATTTGACTAGAATTGTATTGAATCAGTATATCATTTTTGGTAATTTGAACTTTAATGAATTTGGATTCTACTGATCCAAGAACACGGTAATTTTTTCTATCTTTGAATGTTTTCTATTTCCTTCTTTACAAGATTTATTTTTATCGGAAAGTCAGATATACAGAGAAGAAGAGAGACAGAGAGAAAGACCTTCCATATGCTGACTCACTCCACAAGTGCCTGCAATGGCCAGAGCTGAGCCAATCTAATGCCAGGAGCTGGTGCACTTGCAGGATCCCCAGGCTTTGAGCCATCCTTGACTGCTTTCTCAGACCATAAGCAGGGAGCCAGGATGAGATAATTGGTGCCCATATGGGATCCCAGCAAGTACAAGGTGAGGACTTTAGCCACTAAACTACCATGTCAGGCCCTTCTTCTATTTCCTTTTCTAAATGTTCTGTAATTTTCACCATAGGGTATAGGAAGACAATTGATAAAGAGAGTACAATGGGAAACCTGGTCAGTGTGTAATAGCCGGCTGCAATCCTGTTGAGATCATTCTGCTAGCAGTTGATACAGAACTGCACAGGCCAGGTACTCCTTAATCCTCAAGTCTAGATATCAGATCAAAGAGAACTGCTTGCTCTCTCAGGGGTTTGTATGTGGGAGCTCCCTAATGCTCAAGTCTAGACAACAGATCAAGTTGAGGTGTCTGTTGAGCAAATTGTTTATCAGCAAACTCCCACCTGCTGTTAACATGTAAATCACTTATTGCCTCACATCTTTCTTGCTTTTGCTTATATGAACTTCAGTCTTTGAACGTTTAATGCTGTTAATAAATCTTGGCTATTAATAATCTGTTAGTCATCCATGGTACGATTATCGGATCCATGCAGCAAGTCAGTTGCTGCCAGACAGCGAACAATACAGCTCTGATACAGCTCTTCCACATCATTGGTTAGGTCAATTCCAAGATATTTAAGGTTCCTTTTTGCTATTTCAAAGGGGATGGTGCTTATAAGCTCATTTTTGGCCATGGATATTTTGGGTATACTAGTTCCATCAATTCTGTTCAGTAGTTATGTATCCTGCTACCATTCCAAACTCTCTTATGAGATGCAATAATCTCTTTACTGAATTTTTTTTGAGTTTTCTATGTATACAATCATGTCCTCTGTGAAAAGGGATTATTTCAATTCTTCATTTCCAATTGGAATTCCGTTAGTTCCTTTTTCTGGCGTAAGAGCTCTAGTGAGGACTTCCAATACTATGTTGAATAGCAGTGGTGAAAGTGTACACTCTTATGTAGCTGCAGATTTTAGTGGAAAAGCTATCAGACTTTCTCCAGTGTGATGCTGTTGGGGTTTTCATATATTGCTTTGTGTTATGGAGTGTTCCTTTTGTGCTTGCCTGGCTTAGGATTTTTACCATAATGTAGTGTTGGACTTTATAAAATGCTTCTCTGTATCTATTCAGATAATCCTATACACTTCTTAAAATTTTGACTTTCAAATAAATAAGTGGATCTTGAAAAAATATTTTGTTGATCATTTTCAAAATGAATCTTATTATTAAAGGAAAATATCCAGAGCTGAACACCAAGTTGAAGTTTTATTTTTTTAATACTTGCGCTGTAATAAACTAGCTTCATAATCACCAGTCTCACTAGCATATTCTCAAAGTAGGAATAGGTTTCTTTAAGACAAATAGGCAATGTAAAGGCTGAACTAATTTTTGAAAGAAGTTGCAAAGTAGCCAAATATCTTGTACAGAAAAATCCTGCACTTTGGGAGTATTGAGCTGCTCTTTCCCAAAGAAACATGAATCATAATATCGCTACTAAGAACGTTCATTAAACCGAATCAGAGTGCAATTAGATTCTGAAAACTCTTAAGTGTTCCAATTTACTGTCAAAAGAAATCATACCTCCAAAACATGTTTATTAGCTGTTGTGTGCCAGAATGTCTGATTTGACAAGTACATTCTTCTACCTTTTGGAATATTTTATATTAAAATAACTTCAAACATAGTTTCAAATATAATACTGCATACAAATGTGTTATAAATGAATGCATATATGCAGTTTGATTTTAAATTTTCTCCTTTTCCCATGATTCAAAGTTCGTATTTCAAATTAAAATCTCTATTTGAACTGTACGTATATATATATATTATATAAACACTATATGTATAAATGCATAAAACTCATGTTGTCATGACACAAGGTGTGTATGGCAAATCCTCTATTCTCTGGAAATGTATTTTTACTGATGTAAAGATTATCATTTTGTATCTTTTTTTGTATATAACCAATTTCATGATGCCTAAAAATGTTTCATGGTATAACAATATCAAAACAGTGGTAAATATTAGAAAATGATGTTCATCACACCAGATTTAATCACATCATTAGTAATGAACTCACTGTATGGGATCTATATTTTTCTCTACTAAAATACATATGATGATTTTATTTAGAAATTATTAAAGCAGAAAAGAGGAGAAAACCTCAAAAGTTATAAGTAAGTTGAATTCCCAGCAGATTCTGACATTGGACAACAAAAATCTAAAGTCACACAAGAGAGAAAGAACATCACTTTCATTTCAAAAGTTGTTTGGGATCATGATTCTTAGACTTTGTAAAATCTCTGTTTATTCTATAAATTCATGTAGAACATATGCTATACAATCTAACTATAAAATGTCTGATTTTTACACTTTTTGAAGCAAGTTGCCATCAAAAATTATTATAAATACATCTAAGACATCATAGCCTCAATTATGGATAACAAATATTTTGTAGAATCCTGTCACAATGATTTTTAGGATCATGGGCATAGTCAATGAGACAGAACTATAAAAAACAAAATAAAATAATTTAAGGTTCTAGAGAGGAGTTGGCTGTGACCAATAAGAGTCCAGAAGATGAGCAGGTTAAAATGAACTTAGAAGAGAATATCCTGGGCAGTAAGTCGCATTCCAATCTCAAAGATGTGCACAAGTCTCTCAGAACACTTAAAACGTTAAAATATTTGGCATATTTACCATTCCTTAAGATGCAATGCATAGCAATTTTGACTATAATTGCAAAGATCATCCAAATTAATTCCCAGGTTTAGATGCATAACAGGCAATCATGCTGCACGTTTTTTCTGGATGCCTGGGAAGAAAGGAAACTTTGATGGGATCTACCAACCAGGCTGAGTATTTTAGCCTTTGTCTGTTGAATGCTCCACTGTTATACTTTCCTAGTATACTCATAACTATGGCAACAAAATTCACTAGCATGTCCTTAAATGTTAGTTTTCTTTTCCAAAAATTATGACACCATATGTAATAACTTTGTGTTGCGAATTGAGAGTTGTAGTCAATCTGCAGATTGATGGTCATGATGCCACCAACAACGGAATGGCTTCAGTGACGGACTGCCATGGGTCAGGTGTGGGCAGGCCACCTCCTCTCCCAATCTCACAACATACCTGACTCAGCCATCCAGCCAGAAAACCCAGGCCCCTGTGACAGCGTGCTTGTTTGTATACTATCCACACCTATCTGTGTTGTACCACTATCCCCCAACCCCCTTTTCCATGTACCACAACCTGCACATTTCACAATGTTGCAAGTGCAGAACTAAGCTGGCTGAAAACATGACTGTGAGATACGTCCTCCAATTGTCTTTAGGTAATTATATGATCTTTCTAATAAAATTACCATCGGGGTACCTTACAATCATCATGCCATCAATTGCCTATTTTTTTTAAAGGACAAAAAAGAATAAGTGCAAGGAATCGGCGAGGAAAAAACAAATATAAGTGTTAAACTAGAAAAGGAGAGGGCTGCCCTCTGCCTTCTTCATGGTCAGAGTTGATGAGTTTCTCTTGCTAAAGTCATTGGCATACTATTGCTATTTGAAATATAATCAATTTCAATAGGCAATGTAGTTATTTGGTGTTGTTCTGCCATGAAATGTTCTGGGGACCATCAGCTGTCCATGACCACATCAGAGAGAGCATCTGCAGAACCACATGGCTGCCATTGGAGCTTCCTACATGGCATGGTTCACCTACCTAAGGCAATAGGCAGTTCCTTGGCAGAGAGTTCCTTACATGTTTTTCTCCCATTATGGTGGAGATTCTTACCAAGAATTCTTTTTCCTTCCAGTAAGATTTTCTTCTGAGAAAAACACAAGTTGAGAAACATTCCAGATAAGAAGCACAGTAGCATTAATGTCTCTTCCTCTAGGGAGAAGTTTAAAGCAAAAGCAAAATTTCTGCTTTGGCTTTTTGAAGATTTCAGGTCCCCAGTGGCTAGCAAGAGAAAGAAGAATGATGAATCTGTGAAGAGTCAAGGACTAGTTGTTTAATTTTTGACATACACACCCAGCTAGAAATTCCTCTAAGAGAACTGTGATGAAGGCAGCCTGTGTATCCCATCAAGGCATGGTTTCATCTTAGAGGTGAGGACATACTCTATTTTGGAACTCAGAAGGTAGAACATTCAAGCTGGCCCTTGTTTCAATATTTAGTACTTTCATGACAAAAGGTATATATATATAGAGGCAATTGACCTGGCAAAAGTTCCCAGAGAAGATATTCAATTCTCTGTCAGGAAAAATGCCACATATTCTGGCAAATATTTATAGGAAATGAGGACCTGTTCTACCTGAAACCAACGGAAAGTAAATTTTCTCAATTGAGTCTTACAATCAACTGATGACATAGCTCTTGGAAGATAGGACTCCTTATGGAAATTTTTACAGAGTGGCTCCTGTGACATTACTACATGAAACAGAAAAAAGTTACCTGTGACTTCAGGGTAGAGTGCTTACATAGATCTTGGGGGCCACCATTGTTTTCAAGTTGTGTGTGTGTGTGTGTGTGTGTGTGTGTGTGTGTGTGTGTGTAGTTTTGTTTGTTTGTTTGTTTTTGTTTGTTTTAGTACTTAGCTGTTAAATGATATTTTGGTCTCCTGATGTATCACTCCAATTGCCTAAAGTACCCAGCCTAGACCATTGTAGGCTTTCTCTAGGATGCTCCTCCAAATTGTTCTAAGGTTCGTCAGCAACTCAACTCCGGAGATTATTCCACACCTTTAGGTATACCTAATATTAATTATCTCACTTCCTTATACTAATATTATATACTGGCCTATTTTTGCATATTTTAACTACAATATTGTAGGCCAGGAAACAGAAAGCAAGAGAGACAGAGAGTAGAGAGGAGTCTTATGGCATCAGGTGCATGAGAGTGGAAGTGTTCACATGATGAGTTTTTCATAATGATGTAAAGGTCGTTGTGCAACACATCCTATATCTATACAGGATATTGCTACCTAGTGCTAGTTCTAATTTTGCAACTTATCCTACTTGCAGCTTTCCTTATGCAGAAAGGGGAATGGACTTAATGATGAAAGGAAGATGAGTTTGAGATGATGCACAGGAAGGAAGTTGTACAACAGTCCAGGTTAAATAATCACGTAGGGCTATTATGTTGGGGCAGGCAGTGACTGGCTGCCACTATCTTGTGGCAGGTTCGCAAGTTGAGCTGCCCCAGAGGCATCATTCAATGGTCAACATGACTATTTTGGTAAGATGCAGTGGTTTTTCTACTTTCCATCTAACTTCCCTCATCAAAAATCACAAAAACAGGATTTTATGGTATAGGTTTTCAAAAGGAAATTATATAAAGAGACGGTCAGATGTTGGGGTCCTTGTTTGACAACCTAACAACTATTTGGTTACTCGGATTTTTCTCATTTTTTAAATGAGTAAACTATTTTTAAAATGAAATCTTAATTAAAAATAGAATTTAACAGGTTTTCAAATATTTTAAACAAGTTAGGGGTACCATGTGGTTTTTGTTGTGGCTATATAATGTACACTATCTAAACTACCGAATGTGTAACTGAATTGCAAAATGTCCTGTAAATATCTAGCTATAACCTGCTGCTTGGTCATTGATATTTGTCCAACCCTCCCTCACCATTCTACTGCAAGTGTCTGATAAGCTTCGCTGTATTAACTTGTAGAGGATCGCCTTATTTTAGATTCAAAATATGAATAACATTATATGATACTTTTTCTCTGTGTGTGCTTGATTCATTTCACTCAGTTTCATCTATTTTGTTGACACTGTTTTATCTTTTTTGTGGCTATTGTGAATAGTATTGCAATAATGTGGAGTGTAGGTTTTCTTCATATAAACCAATTTCATTTCACTCGGATATATACCCAGTAGTGGCGTTGTTGGATCAAGTGGTGGTTCTATTTTTAGTTTAGCTTTGTTTTTTCTTTTCTTTTGATGATGCTCCATCCTTTTTTCCACAGCGGTTGTACTAATTGGCATTACAAGCAGTAGCGTACAAAGATTCTATTATCTCTACATTCAAGCCAAAATATGTTATCTTTTGTCTTTTGATGATAATAATAAGCCTAACTGGAGTATAGATACATCACAACATAATTTCTCTGTATATGTTTTGATTAATGGCATATTTAGGGTGTTTTTTTATAGCTGTTTGTTTTCTATATTTTTCTCATTGAGAAATATCTGCTTACCTTAAATCCTGTCTTTAAAACATTTAGACTTTTAAAAATTATTTAGTGGCTTATGCTTATTACATTTCTGAATATTTTATACATGGTGAAAGATAGTAATTTAGTTTCATTTTAGTGCATCTAAGAATTCAACAGCACAGCCTCATTTATGTAAGAGTGATTTAGACAATAGGATGCTGGGCTGCCTGACATTTTCTGTATCAACAATGTTGGGGTACACTTAAATAAGAGACTAACAGAATTATGATTCCTTATGAAGGACTACACTATTGTAGTAAAATGGGGAAAATCTGTCGGGGAATGGGAGATTGGGTGGAATCCCAGACTATACAAGATTGTACCACATAATGCACAATTCAAAATAAAATGTATTTTAAAAATATATATATATATACCATTTTGCAATGTTCATTCTTAACACTTTTAGGAAACATTGATTAGCTGTACTTGTATGTCTTGTCATTGAAATTTTCTATTGTTTTTTTTTTTATCTTTATCGGAGAATTTATTTTTATGCCAATGACATTGTGCTATTTTTACTATAAATTTGGAATATGTTTTAAAGCCACACAGTGTAATATCTTCCTTTTTATAATTATGAATTTACTGGGATGGGCATTAGGTATAGTGATTAAGATAGCACTTAAGTTGTTTATATCCTGTATTGTGGGAACAGGATTATAGTCCTGGGTCTGTTCCAGATTTCTGCCTCCTGCTAATGTGTGCCCCATGGGCTACAGTGATATCCAGGTATTTGGGTACCTGTCCTCGGTTTGGGAGTCCTAGACTCTCCCTGGGTCTCTTCCTTTGGCCATTTCTTGTCCCAGTTGTCATGATCATTTAGTGAGGCAACCAGTGACTAGGGCACAGGTCTGTCTTTTTGGCTATGTTTCTGTCACACTGCTTTTCAAACACATAAAATAAATAAGTACATTTATTTTTTACACATTTACCAGACTGGTCAGATTAGCCCTATCTTCACAATTCAGTATTTCTAAGTTTTGTGTTCTTTAAAAATATGTTCATTTCATATAGGGTTTCATTTAGGTATAATGATTATCATGTTGCTGCTTTATATTCCCTTTGTTTCTGTGGTCTTGATGGTTAAAATTTCTATTTATTTGACGAGATTTACATATTAATCATGTACAAAAAAGTTTGAAAAGCATTCACAGCGTGAACTTCTTAAATATAACTTTTAGGTTTGACTTCTCTGTATCTTTGATTGGTCAGGGCAATGTTTACCATTGTGCTCATCTTGCAAGAGAAATAACTTCCTTGTTAAAAAATTTTTCTCTTTTAAAAATTCTACGTATTGGGCCCGGCGCGGTGGCGCAAGCGGTTAAAGGTCCTCGCCTTGCACGCCCGGGATCCCATATGGGCACCGGTTCTAATCCCAGCAGCCCCGCTTCCCTTCCAGCTCCCTGCCTGTGGCCCAAGAAAGCAGTTGCACCCGCGTGGGAGACCCGGAAGAGGCTCCTGGCTCCGGATCGGCATAGTATTGGCCGTTGCGCTCACTTGGGGAGTGAATCATCGGACGGAAGATCTTCCTCTCTGTCTCTCCTCTCTGCATATCCACCTTTCCAATGAAAAAATAATAAAAATAAATCTTTAAAAAAAATTCTATGTATTATTTATATCTTCTTTAATATTCATTAAATCCTTCTTCTAGCTTTGGTTTTATTTTATCATTCTGCCAGCTCTTCCACTATGTCGCTTATTGTTCTCATAGATAATGTACAGGTGATATTGAAATTGGGGGTTCAAATTTTTCTCTCAACTTTTTTTTTCGATTTGGTATAAATCATCATTAATGCCAAATTATCTACACTTTGATATTTTAAATGGTCTATTTTAAAATTCAATCTCTGGAAATATGAATTGGAATATGGAAATAAATTTAGTTTGTGTGTTGACCATGGATTTTATAATATTTCTAAATATTTTTCATTAGCAGATTGCTTCTTTTTTCTATTTTGGCAAATTTCCTGGACCTCTACCGAGATGACATGACAGTTGGAAATCGTTTCTTTTATTTTTTTATTATTTTTTAAAGATTTATATTTATTATTTTTTTATTGGAAAGGCAGATATACAGAGAGGAGAGACAGAGAGGAAGATCTTCCGTGCGATGATTCACTCCCCAAGTGAGCGCAACTGCCCATGCTATGCCAATCCAAAGCCAGGAGCCTCTTCCGGGTCTCCCACGCGGGTG
This sequence comes from Ochotona curzoniae, assembly GCF_017591425.1. Taxonomy (NCBI): domain Eukaryota; kingdom Metazoa; phylum Chordata; class Mammalia; order Lagomorpha; family Ochotonidae; genus Ochotona; species Ochotona curzoniae. Next base: position 17,492,276 of record NW_024466502.1, read on the forward strand.
CAGGTTCCCAAAGCTTTGGGCTGTCCTCGACTGCTTTCTTGGGCCACAGGCAGGGAGCTGGAAGGGAAGCGGGGCTGCGGGGATAGAACTGATGCCCATATGGGATCCCGGGTGTGCAAGGCGAGGACCTTAACCACTTGCACCACCGCGCCGGGCTCAATAGTTTCTTTTTTTGCACAAACTTGTTTTCCCAAATCAGCCACCACTACGCTGAGTAGAAGTAAAATAGAAAATCCTGGCTGCTTTATTTTGAACTTAGAAGGAAAACAGTCAGTCTATTGCCATTAACTGTATTCTTAGTCTTTATCAAGATGAGGAAATACCATTATACCACTAATTTGTGAGTGTTGTCCATTTAGAAATAGGAATTTGACGCTGTGAAATTATTTTGACCTGCTTTTATAGGATCATTTAGCTATTATTTATACATTTTCAAAATGATTGTCATATTTTGAATTCTTAATGTTTTCCTCAAATGCCTGTTGCAACCCAGTTAAAGATGATATATTTTCCTGTTTATAAATCCTGTCATTTAGCATCCTAAAATATTAAAGCTCATAAACTCTAATATTGAGTTTATGAGTTGCATACTATTATTTTTCTGTGTTAAAGTTGTCTTTAGTTGATAGCAAAATATTGACCTCAAGGAATGACAAAACATGGCTTTCGCCTGATGAATTTTAGATGATTTATTCAGAATTTATGTGTATTCCTTCATCAACATTTGGTATAATTCATCATCAAAGTCAGCTGGCTTAATGTTTTTCTTGTGGTAAACACATAACAGTTTTTCTTTAATAGCTATAAGGTATTTACTGTATAAATGTAACATTATCATCTCCTTATTTCATTAATATATAGTTTTGTACTTCATATCGACAATTATTTATTTATTTCTAAATATTGCTAGAAATTAACTGGATTTCTTTTTCTCCCAAATATTCACATCTTAAAGGATATTTTATAAATTGTTCTTATGATTTTTAAGTTTTTTTTTTTAAATTCATGATACAGTCCTTTATGCTCAGGGATTTTCCCTTCTATCTTCTCTACCCCTCTTAACGCCATATGCTTTATATATATATTCATATATTTCTGAGTAGCATTTTTTGTTTTGTTTGAGTACAATTTTCAAATTTTGTACCTCACTACAATGGAAATGGCAATTATTGATATGAGAACTTCTTCTTGGTCTAACACTATCTTTTTTTTTTTTACAACATCATGATGTTAATTGACATGGTATTGAGTGACCAACATGTTAGAAAATGCAAGTTCTTAACCACATCCTGTGACTACTTCAGTGACATTTCAGTTTTAGTATATACACAACTGGCTGCAATACACCTTTCAGTGGTTATAGGGTGCTATTCAGCTGTCTCGTGCCTATTTTCATTTTTATATTTAGGAGTTTATAGTATTCAAGCATGATTTTTACTGAACTTGGCGAATTTTAGGATAGTCCAAACAAGCTTTTAACTCTAAGAAGGCATATGTTAACACTATCTTTCAAAGTAGTCCCTTATTATCACTTTTAAAATTTGGGTAAGATGCATTTATGTTCTCATCTATTTCAAGACTTTTACTTGCCTTTAAATACCAGGTTGAAAAGAAATTTACTCATTCCCAAATACTTCAGGGTTTTCCAGAGATTTTATTTTATTTTATTTTTAATAAATTTCATCATGATTAGTGTATATACATAAATGAATACACTTTAACTTAATTAAGGCTTTTTTTCTCAACTAGAAAGTAACTATCATTATCTTATGAACTACTGAGAAAAAAAATTAAATGTGAATTTCTTTGATTGTTTTCTGATATTTACCAATATATTGGTTCATAATGTATTTATTGAGATATTATTGCTTGCAACATGTTCCACTCAAGTGGGTTATAATGATGTCCATTATAAAAGAGGAAAAAAGAAGTTTTGTTAAAGAGGCATTTTGAAAATTTATGATTTCAAACTTATGGGACAAGTTTTATACTTCTGTATTTGATAGGAAAAACACCAAATGTAGTATACATATTCCTTTTCTATAAAATTTTCATTGATATGATATTTTTTATATTGGAAAAAATTTACTAAAAAACGGCTGTTGTTATTGAGAAAAACTACTACTAGTGATTCCTGAAGTATTACCCCCTAACTCTCCTTGCTAACCATCCAGTAAGCTACTTAAACCCAGGAGGCATGATGGGTGTTCTCCTCTTACAACCGGACCCTGGTGAGCTTGACCTACTGTTGTAGTTCTGCCCCCGGATTCTTTTTGACCAGTAGGTGATTACATCCTAAGAAGTAGACCTTTCCTCTGATCGCTGCTTTATTTCCTTTGTCCCCATATTCCATTCCAAATGTCTTGTCAAGTCATACAAATTGAATGATTAGTCTTATCTATTCTCAATATAAGTTTTGGCGATTGTATTTTGAGCACATAAGTCAACTTTCACTAATTTGCAATTTGTTGAAGAAATTCAAATAAAAAATAGTTGGGTGATCTTGTATTATTGAAATGTTCTGAAAATTAACTATCTGAAATAGTGTTATGCCATGTTATATAATATAAATGTATGACATCTCTTATTGATTAATCTGTTTAATAGTATCCATATATAATTTGTTCAGGGTAATCACAGGTAAATGATTAAAATTTAAGCTTGAAAGCTTAAAAAGCTTGAAAGTTTATCTTGCTGCTAAAACAGCCAGACTTCTGAATTTTCAAGAACAGATTCATCTTATTCCAGACACCCTACTTTGTCTCCAAAGCCCTTGTTGCTATGAAGATTCCTAACATCAATTAAACCATCTTTGATGGATTATTTTATTTCTTATTTTTGGAGTACAGAGAGTTCACTGAATTTTGCCTCGTTCTGCCGAGTAGCTACAGGACTTTTTCAATCTGAGGTTTTGTATTTTTGTTCCATTGTGGATGAAAAACACAGATTATTTATCTCTGTAGTTGGTTACCTTTGAGCATTGTTCACATTTTAAATCCTGATTTCTAAAAGGTAGACATTCTAAATATTAAGTATACTTTTATTAACACATTTGCTTTGATATGTTGCCCATCAAATCATTTTATTAAATTTTGGCTTTATTGTTCTTCCTATAAATATGCTAATTATATTTTCAGATAGTTATCACACTTGAAATCCGGTTTTATTTTAACTTTGAACATATGTAATTTCTAGGATATAAAACCTATTTTCCTTTATTGGTACAATATATTGACAAAAACTTCCAAGAATGGGTTTAGGGCAACACACCATTCAGCTTTGTGAGACCCTTTGCAGTGAGACTTCAGGGTCCTGTCCTACTGGGTATCTCTTGTCTGACACTAACCACAAACACCTGCTCCGGACTTTTATTCTGAAACAATGGTGACAATGTTTTTGTATAGGAACTGTCACTTACATCTCTGTATGGGAAATAGCAAAGTGAATAGCAAGATGAAGGGAATGGGGAAGTGTACTTTGCAACTTCTGCTGTAGTTTCCTTTTAAAAAAATTAATTTTTATTGGAAAGGCAGATAAACAAAGAGAAGGAGAAGTAGAGAGAAAGCTCTTCTGTCTGCTGGCTTACCCCCCAAGTGGCTTCAGACACTAGAGCTGAGCTATCTGAATGCAGGAGCCAGGAGATTCTTCTGGGCCTCCCAGGCAGAAGCAGGGCTCCAAGGCTTTGGGACATCCAATTCACTTCTGACTTCCCAGATCACTAGCAGGGACCTGGTTGCAAAGTGGAGCAGTGGGGACATGAACCCGTGGCCGAATGGGATTCTGGTGACCCCAAGGTAAAGATTTGGTCACTAGGCTATCATGCTGGGCCCCCTGCTGTAGTTTCTTGACCAAGATATGGAAAAAGGATTGTGGAAGCTTCAGCTGTTTCCTCTTCTGGCCTATCACCTTCTCCCAGTTTTAGGAGATGCTCTGCAGTATTTGCCCCTTTTTTGTTCAGTACTTTCCCACATTTGTTGAACTGTTACTTTTCCAGCTTATGAAAACTTCTATGACTTCTACATTGAATTATGTTCATAACTTATTTGAGATGTGAATAATTGGCCTGTTATTTCCCCTCCACTTTTTACTGTCAATCCTAGGCATCTGGGTCAGGAACAAAGCTGTCATTAGCCATCTGGATATCATTTTTGTTATTTCTCCATCTTTTATATTTCATGTTTTTTAAATACTTCCTATGATTATACACATTTATCTTTTTCTTTGAAGGAACAAGTGCCTTCAGATGGCATCATTAAATCCGGAACTTATTTTTGAAACTTCGATGGTGAAGCACAGTAGTGAACTTCTTTTCAGTGTGATTAAAATAATCATTTTTGGATAATTAAATAACCTATATTCAGACATGTTCATAAATATATAGCTTTTATTATTTGAAGACACAGACAGACTTATAACATAAAAATAAGAAATGTCAAATGTAATTACCAGCTTTTTGAAACAGAAGTTAAAATTTAGTTACCCATTGTTGGAACCATGTGGAGCTACAGTGATTCTGAGAGCAAATGAACTTTTGTGACAGATAGCCTCAAGTCACTATTGAGTTTAGAGTTTCTTACTCCATTAATTGCATTCTTCTGGGCATGATGCAATTACACTTACCCTCGCCAAGATACCAAGCTTCTAATTAGTTACTTTCACACAAATACATATTTAACATTTTAAGTAGAATCACCATCTACGAAGGTGAAATCAAATTGTTTTAATTATAGATTTACCACAGTGGAAGCTTTTCTTTTTTATGGCCCAGAAAAATTAACTGCGAATTCTTGTCATAGTCTAATTATCTAAAATATAAGCAGGGCTTACATAAACTCATCTTACTTTCTGAATAAACAGGATAAGAATTCATTTTTTGCTGTGGTGATCACTCTTATTTCTTTTATTGTGTTTGCTTCTCCAAAGTGACCCTTCTCAAACTCATGCAGTATTTACAAAGATCAAGAGTAATTAAAAAATACAGTAAAATCTCTAGTAAGTATTTTGGAAGGAAGACTGGCAAGGTGTTAGTTGATCAGAGAAGTTTTGGGTAGAATGGTTGTTTTCCTTGATGTTTCACCTTCTAACTTTATGCATTTCTGATACCATCTACATTGTAGTGCCACACAGATCACATTCCTCAGAATTGATGCTTCTGTTGTTTCGTGGAACTAATGAGTAGGTAATCTTTCCATTTGCCATAACTTCAAATGAGATTTATTTCTTATCATTTTCTCTTCATACCCTTATCAAATTTATGTTGTTTGAGACGATCAGAAATGACAAAATTGAGTTTTTAAAGGCCAGAATTAGATGAATGGATTGATTTAATTTTGAAAAAAAAATATAAGCTATGGATAGTGTCAGTATAAATACATATAAAATTTCAAGCAAACTTTGACTTTTTGAGAGACTTAGGGAGTTGTTTAAATTTTCTTTTTATCAAAAAGGCAAATTTATGGAGATGAAGAGAAAGGCAGAAAAAAAGATCATTCCTCAACTTCCTAAGTGTCCACAATGGCTGGAGCTAAACCAAACCAAAGCCAGGAGCCAAGATTCATGAGGTTCTTTTGATCTCCCACATGAGTGCAGGATTCCAATGCTGTGGGTTATCCACTGTTCCCAGGCAATAAACAGAGACCAGGAGAGAAAGTGGAGCAGCTGGGAGATGAGCAGCGATCCACATGGGATCCTCATGTATGGAGTTGGAGTTTTAGCCAGTTGAGTATTAGCCAGTTGGAATATTAGCCAATCGGACCTTTATGCTGAATAATGCAAACCTGGACATTAAGGATGAACTACACTTATATTAATAACTAAGGATACATGTATAAACATATGTCTAATTAGTAAATAAGACATGAGCTCTTTATTATGTATTACTAATTACAAACATTGTAGGTCTTTAATAAACATTAATATACAATTGGTATTTATGGATTCATAAACGATGCTGATTGTATTTGATGTTCAAGATTACATTAACAATTTTCAAACTGTACAGAATGGACATTGATTAGGAGGAACTGTGTAGGATGAACTGTGAGCTTAGTAGATAAACTTGAGTCCTTAATATCATAATTTCTTCCAATCATCAACCATATGATTTCATAATTTTATTTTTCCCCAACAAGTCCAGTATCTTTCTTTATCTATCTCTACATCTGTTTCCTCTAACTTTCTCATTGTCTCTCCATCATTATTTTATTTATATATCCATCTATATATAGGAAAAAATGTTTCAGTGTTACAAAGAGCCCAGGGTGACATGGAGAATCTCCAGGGCTACTTCCTGTTCAAAGAGGGCATCGTTAGGGGAGCAGTTTCTCCCTAACTCAGAGCTGACATTGCTGGAGCTGTGGCATGAATTGATTGAGTACCTTCCAGTAGTTTATTGTCAACATGGGATTGAATGACATCCTGGACAATTGAATGAATGAACCATGTTAATAGCAGAAGTGTACATGACCCTAGATTAAAAAAAAAGAAGAAAAAATAGTTATGGGGAGTGATAAGGGACACAGACAACATTGCCAGGAGGGCTTTTGGAACCAGTTATTTCAGAGTCAGACATCCATCATTGATTTCTGGGAGCTCTGTCAGCTTGTGGGTGGCATCAAAAACAAGACTGGATTGATTAATGTGAAAGTAACATTCTTCTTTTGGTTTATTCTCCAAAGTTTTAAGAGTGCTTGCTAGTGTGGCTCCTGTGAGAGGTTGTAAGGGATCATTGTGGCTAATCTGGGATTTTTCTGATGGTTCATCAAAAGACAGCATATACAGGACCCAGAGTTAAGCACAGAATCAGGCAGAGAGCGTGAGCGAGCTTGAGAACTGGACAGGTTCTTTAATTTCCTGTTGGCCTGGGTGAGCCATATGAATCCATGGTCATCCTGGCTTAAATAGTTAGTAATTTTGATCATGATTTACATTGATTAGGTGAGATATATCCATAGGGAAATGTTGCCCTGGAATGGGGTTCTTTCTTTCTTTTTTTTTTTTTTAAAGAGTGTAGGGCATTTATTTTTCCATTCACCTGTTTGCTCACCAAGTTTTGTTTGAATGCTTCCTTTGGAGAGAACTGGCTTGCAAATTATCGTGAGGGGAGGGATGCTTTCTTATTAATTCTTGAATCTAGCGCCTACCTGGATAATGTAGGCATTTTATAGGTACAAACTAATCTATCTTCAACAAAGGAAGTGTGAACAGTACAATTAAGACATGCTCTGATGGGACGAGTAGGTAGTCAGTAGTGACTTCATGCTGTAGATATGTGTAACATGTTAGGAGCTATCTGTGGAAAGTCACATAATTCTAGCTGAACAAACACAATTATGTACAAATGAATGTGTTTTTTTTTTGTATACCAGCTACTTTCTTTTTTTTTTTTATTTATTGTTGCTTACATTGCATTATGTAGTACAGTTTTATAGGGGTTCTTTCTTGCAAAAAGGGGCCTTGGCTAGGAACATTGTCTTAATGGTAAGTAGGGCAAGAATGGGATTATTGTGTTGGTAGAAGATCAGGGAGTATCTGAGATGAGACAATGCAGAAACTGGTCTCACAATTTTGTGAATAGTCATTCCTTCAGAGTATTTCAGAACAGCAGTAAAGTTAAGTGTTATGAATATTATAGTTTGTAATTGCTGCATTGGTAGGGCCTCACCCCAGTTAACTTCCTGGAATAAGCCAAGATTTAACCTGAAGTAGTCAGTATGTGTAGGCAACCCTGACTCTGAAGTAGCCACAGTAGCAAAAGTGACCCTATGAGGCCCACTCCAATAGCACTGGATTGGCTCGGGATTGAGAGATCCTTAACAGACATTCATATTTTCTGAATTTCTGAATTTGCCCTAAGGCCTTTATGAAGGACCTAATAATCCCCTTCCTGCAGGGTGATGGAAATTTCCTTGGGCTGCCCCAGCATTGCCGAGGGCTGAAAACCACCTCGGCAGTGTAATAATCTTGGGCAAGACTTTTAATCATTCAGCCACATAGAATCCCCATTAAATGTGGAAGCCATTTTGGGGTATACTGGCATACTTGTGGTTCCTCATTAGCAAATCATTGCGTGCAACATTTATTAATCCTTTAAGATAGGATCAAACATGTTGATAGCTTTGTATCATCCAAATATTTATTAAGGTGATGGCTTTACATTCTGGACTAAAGGCTAATTTTCAGTTTTTAGATTTGTTTTATTTTGGTTGAAAGAGTTACAGAGAGAGCGATCTTCTGATGGCTCACTCACCAAAATGATATAGTGGTTGGATCTGAGTCAATTTGAAACTAGAAGCCAGCTTCTTTCAAGTCCCCCACATGGTTCAAGAGCCCAAGCACCTGGACCATCCTTCACTGCTTTCCCAGGCCATTAGCAGGGAGCTTGATCAGAATCGTCTCACTCAGGGCAACAAAATGGTGTCTATATGGCATGGCGCTACAGATGGAGGATTAGCCTGTTTTGTCATTGCATAGATACCTGGTAGCTAATTTTTGAAGCAGGAAAAATGTCCACCAGTTTTAATCAGGGCAGTAACTGTCTGTATAGCCTTTTTGGCTGTCTAAAGAGAGGATACTTCATGGTTACTAGCAAGGATGTAAACATGGTTGAGGAGGTTTATCCAACTTCCTATCCCAGTGTCAACCTGGCCACAGTCAGAAGCTGAATGAATAGATGTAATATTATCTTCCCTGCCTCCACTTTCTGACATTGAAGATGAAGGAGAGTGAATAGTGAGCAGTCTGGCAAGATAAGGCAACCAAGATTGCAAGGGCCTAGGGAGAGAGTTTGAGAGAGCGTAAGTTGGCTCTGATTTCTTGTAAAATATTCCTTCTGTATGAGTGTGGCAAAGAGACACTGCTTAAAGAGAAAGGTGGCTGAGTTAAAATTGTTTGAGAAGGCTTCTGACTTCATGAAATATAGGTGAAGATATTTTGGCTTTCACTGGACAAGGCAGATGACAAAAATACAGAATACTCCTCTGTATTTTTCAATGAGAGTTTGCTCAGGACTTACCACTCTTTCTGTGTTTTTTGTTTTTTGTTTTTGCTGTTGTTGTTTTTTGGTGTTTTTTTTCTCTCTTGGCTAACTCTGCCTAATATATTATTGGAGATGGCTGGAATAGAAGGTTTGTCTTTGCACAAGACGTGAGACAAAGTCGTAACATGCGATAGCAAGTTTTAATGGGCTAGGACATCCATCAGAGCAGATGGTACCCCTCCAGATGATGACAGAGTCTTGAGGAGGAGCATCAGATAGGTGACAGAATGAAGCTGAAGTACAGATTAGGAAATATGCCTGAATAGTGGACCTCAGATCTCTTTCTCATTTTTCTGTTTAAAGTTATCAAGATCACGAAGAATTTGGAAGTTGAAAATGACAAGTGAAAATGATGAAGCTTCAGTGCAGAAGAAAAATTAACCATTTTGACTTTATCTTTCCTCATGGTCCTGACTTGTAAAAATTTTGAATACAGGCCTGAGGGTTCTCTGGAAAAGAGTGAGAGTTTTGGAAGCCGGGGATTAAGTAAAATATTGTCTGCTGGATGACAGCTCACTCACAACTCCTTTCCTGTAAGAGACTTCACCCAATAAGTTAGTTCTGAGTCCACTTAACACCGTGGGTAGACCAGTATCCCAGTTCTAAGCAGTGGTGAAGTAGGGGGAAAATGTGTTGAGCATCACTGGTTCTGTGAGGAGAGTAAACTGACCACAAGCATCAGCAACAGCATATTTGGGGTGACAAAACCCTCTGCTACCCATCTGATGGGCTGGATGATCCAGTCCAGTGTGGGATACAGAAAGGGCCGCAGAGGCTCCTCGCTGTGCGAGGATGGGTTTTGGGTAGTTTATTTGCAGGCTGATTTAATCACTCCAGTGAAGATATTCAACGGGAGAGGCTCTTCATATGAAACAGCAGAGCAGGGACGTCAGAACGGACTGGTGACCTGCAGTCTGCCTTCACCTGAATTTCAGCACTATTATGTTAGATTTTCACATCAGGGCTTAGGATTTTAGGGTTCAAAGAGGGAAGTGAAGTGACTAGTTAAAGAAGGGGGCAGGCAGCATTTGGGGAGAGGGAAATAAAAAGAGAATAGAGGTAGAGGCTTCCCACACAGAAGGCGGGAGCTTTGAATTCAGACCTAATCCTCAATAAAAGCTGACTTTAATTTTATATTTAATTACCAAATACTGTCTGACTTGAGATTCTTCATATTATTTACAACACATGGCTAGGATGCTTTTTGAATTGAATAGCAGTGCAGAAAATCAGCTTTTCACATTTGCTGGCTTGCTCTATCTGAGCCATCACCACTGTCACAGTATTGATTAACCAGAAGCTGGGGTTGAAAGCAGATGCTCAGATGTGGTCTTTGGGCATCCCAGTTAGTGTCTTCGCCATTATCTGAAAAGCCTACAATTATTTCAAACAATTATTTTATGCAAGGAAGCTATAAGGTTATTAAACTTTTTATAAGTAATGTTCAATATACGGATTTTTATTCCTTGAGGAAGACATTCAGTTTTCAAAAGCCCATGAGAAGAAAAGTCTCCAAGCTAATTGTTCTGGCTCTGTTGAATTTAATGTAGATTCCTTTATCCAAATGCCAGGGGAAACACTAAATAGTGAGTTTCAGCTCATATTTCCCTAAAAAAGTTTTAAGTGCTCAAAGAAGAACATATAAAAGACATTCAACAATTAGAAGTCCCTAATTCCATTTAACATACAGATAACTTCTAAGCAGGTTGAGTGAGCTAATGGAGTTAAGTAGGACAAAAGAAGAGAATATTAGATTTAAATGATCAAGTTCCTGGTTTTCTCCTTAAGCTTTGGCTGTGTATAGAAACACAATACTTGTCTGACTGGACACTGGGGGTTGGTGCTCTTCCTGGATTTTCAACATGGAAATACTGATCAGCCATCAGACTAAATCAATTCTTTCTAAACAACCAATGTAAAATGCATGCATAAAAATATAAAAAAGGTACTCAGGAAAAAAATCATGAAATTACAAAAAGAAAAAGATAAAGAAATGCAAATGTATGTCAATACGGCTGTCAGTATAGTTTTATAAATATGGTATACAAATACTATATTTGTATACTATATGTCCATATATATGTATATTGTTAGTAAAGTTTCATTACTGTCATTTTGATTATGTGGTTATTTTTAATTAGCTGTATAAGAGAGCAATGATTTTTTCACTTGAATTTTTTCTTTGCCAATTTTCCTACCTATTATATTCCTTTTATTTTTTATGTGTTGAACATTTTATCTATCTGCGAGGAATCCAGTGTCGAGTTTAAAGGATCTCAGTGAGTAGTAGCAACTTTTAAAAGGTAATTTAAAAATTCTGGTTGAAACATTTCTGTGTATGTTTAGATGGTACAGTATGAAAACTCCATACTTGTGTGCATACAATGGGTGGTGCCAGGTCAGTGTAACTGATATAGCCCTATCTGAAACATCATTTATTGGTGTTGTAAATAGTGAAACTTCCCTGTTTTAATTGTTGCATTTCTCAGTGCGATAAGAACAGGAACACTGAAAAGCTCTCACATCAGACTGTGAAACGAAAACAGAAGTGAACAATCTCTTTTTGGAATGAACAAAAACTCACTGTTCAACTGGCTAAAGGCTGTCCAATTTGGAAGCCCTGGCTGGAGTTGTCAAAAGCTCCTGTAAGACAGGCAGGTGGTTATGTATGCCAACTACTGTCAAAGGAAGCATCTCTGCCAGGCTTCAAGATTTTTTTATCAGCTAAAATTGAAACACATAATAAAACCATATCTTTGTATGTTGAATGATGCCAGACAACTTGAGGATCTGGCTGAAGAGTGCTGAACTGTTTGACATTGGTTCACAGAAATCCTAACACCATAGGGTACAGAGAAGAGAATACTCATAAGCAGCCCTGCATGCATATATCAGCTAAGGGGAAAAAAATACAGAGGATGAGCATTCATTCATGTGTCATGCTAGGATTCCGGGTTATGTCTCTAGAGGGGGGATGTTAAAGTAGTTGGGCATTCACCAGTTTTATGTCTATGAGGGAACAAAAAACAAAAAACAAAAAAAAAAAAAGGAAAAGAAATTGTGATTTTTTGTGTGGTGAAAAGAGGAAGGGATCCTTGGGAGTAGATTAGCATTTATATAACCAATGACCTGAGTTTGCTCAATAACCTGATTGGTGGGTGCAAGCCCTCTGCTTAGGCACGGCTTAGGGGAATTTTGTCTGCTCTCCACTGAAGGGGGAATCATGAAGTTCTGTGAGAAATTTTACATGCAGAAAACCCTCCTAGAAATATTCAACTTGTGCTCAAAGACAGCCTACCATATAGTCTTTTACTGCAATATATATATATACATATATATATATTATAATATGGACAAGGATAAGAAAGGCTAAATATATCAGAATTTATAGGGCAAAGCAGAGACATAGAAACCTAAAATTTCATGAAGCATAAATCTATACAACTGATGGTAAATGATACTTCCAGTGGATTTTATCATATATGTGAAATGCAAGAGTTTCATAAATCCTTTGGAGGATTTCTAAAATGAATGGAAGATGGTACAAAATTACTAGTCTTACTTTTGAGCCAAATCACCTGGAGACTGCATAATCTGGGAGTGGGTGTGGCCTAGTTGGGAAATAGTGGGCACCTCCCTCAGGGTTACCACCCTCGCTTGACAGCACGAAAACCAGGATAGGAGCAAGGGTGGCTAGACAGAAAGGCACCTGCCAGTAGGTGTATGGGCTGGATAATAGGTTAGTTGGGTTGAACTAGGCTTCAATGTCCATTGACATGTGCTAGAGCTAAATGGGATGTGGGACAGACTGGACAAGCCTGCAGTACATACTGGCAAGCATGGTGACCAGGGTAGGGGGCAGAACTGGTAGGAGTTTTGGGGAGTCACCCCAACTAGGCTGCAGCTCCAACTGGTTTGCATGAAGACCGGGTATGAAGTGGGTAGGATGGAGTGGGACTACAACACCCGTTGGTTCCCGAGGAAGACGGGGCTGGAAACCAAACGGACCCAGCAGTAGCAACGACCAGCATGTGCATAAGCTGATTGGTGTGACGAACGGTGTTGGAGTCTGTACTAGCAAACTAACACAAGAATCAGATATGAGCTCATTTCAGATGAAGTTTCTTTGGATATCCCTCCAACTGAACTGCTGATCTTGTAACCCCAACCATTAAGAGACTGTCAGCCAGTGGACTCTGAGTAGGTTTCATTGCGGTTGGGATGGTGAGATTGGCTGTGGTTGGGATGGTGAGATTGGCAGCAATCTAGAACTGATGAGCTATCAAAACTGTTTGATCAGGACCCTTGGAGTGTGCCTCATGTTGGGGATCGGGGATGGGTGGGAGGTTGGGTGGGGCTTTTCCCTTTGTTACTCCCCTAACCCCAGATACAGGGAAAAATGATTATATTAGTGTGGAAACAATGATATTACCCACTTTCACCCTGTAGCCCTTGACCCTTTGAACCCTAATCAACTAAGATTATTAAAATTAGGGGCCCGGCGCGGTGGCGCAAGTGGTTAAAGTTCCTCCCCTTGCACGCCCGGGATCCCATATGGGCGCTGGTTCTAATCCCGGCAGCCCTGCTTCCCTTCCAGCTCCCTGCCTGTGGCCTGGGAAAGCAGTCCAGGACGGCCCAAAGCTTTGGGAACCTGCACCCGCGTGGGAGACCCGGAAGAGGCTCCTGGCTTCGGATCGGCATAGTATCGGCCCGTTGCGCTCACTTGGGGAATGAATCATCGGACGGAAGATCTTCCTCTCTGTCTCTCCTCTCTGTATATCTGCCTTTCCAATGAAAAAATAATAAAAATAAATCTTAAAAAAAATTAAAAAAAAATATGAAAAAACTTATTATGTAAAAAAAAACCCAACAAATTTCTTGACTATTTTCATACTTTTAGGGTCTTATTTTTAGTATTCATTGTTCTTTATTTTTAATTTCTTTATTGTTATCTTTTGATACATTTCCATAAACACAGGGAATTCCCCTTTTAGTGCACTCATCCCTCTCCCCCTACTGTTTACACCATGTTTTTTTAGATTTGTAAAAATTACAAAAAAAAAATTTTTAAAACCTGTTCAGCATAGGTACCTGGTCATAACAATAGTCAAAAGTACTCAGGGGAAGAAAACCGTGAAAAATCTCTAAGAGACTATTAGCAAATAGAACTTAATGGGAAAATATTGACAAACAATATTTAGATTTTATGTAGTAACTAATGAAATAGTGACATAGTAAAAACTATGCAGAAGTGCCAACTTGTCATCTGACATTTCGTTCATATATTAGGGGTGATGACAACACACATCCATCAAAACAATGGGGAAATAATGCTTACTGATATGATGCACTTGCATTATTTAGGGCCAGGAGAGCATCCTCACTTCCAGGATTACATTGCTGAGAGAGTGAGGACTGGAAAGACTGTCTCAGGATTTTTATTTCATTCCCACACAGGTGTGACCTGTCAGATGGCTAACATTGGCGCAAGCTTGTGGGGTTGAGGCTCCCACCCACGCCAGCAGCAGGAACTCGCAGTATTGTTAAGATGCCCAGACATAGGGCAGAGAGATTAAGGCTGTGGTAACCCTCAAAAATTGTCATGAGTCACGCCAACAGACAGGTCAGTCTCTTTATTACAAAAAGTTGTTTTAGGGACGTTTTGAAGCAGCAACAACTCTGTACCTAGAGAGATTTCCAGTGTGAAAATAGTTGGTGAATGGCTGTACACTTCTGTTTCTGTGAGACATTTGAAGAGTGGTGTCTATGGGCTTGGATATAAGCCACAGTTAACACAGTATCAAGCATAGAAATTGATTAAACTTTACTTCTTTCAGTGAAGAATTGTGTTATCCTAGAGAAAAGATAACTCTCACAACACCCTAAAAACATTTCTTCTGGGACACAGTACATTAAGCCACCTCTTGAGGCTGACACCCATATTAGATGACAGGCTCCAGTCCCAGCTCCTTTCTACCTGAAACAGTTCCCTGGTAATGTACATGAGAAAACAATAGAAGATGTTCTAACAGTGTGGGCACTTGCCACTCACATGAGATGATTCATGCTTCTGTCTGAGACCTGGCTCACAGTTTTCTGTCACAGTTATTTGTGGACTATAGCAGTAGATAGAAGATCTGTCTGTCCCCCCGCCCCCTTTGTTCTTCCACTCTTTCTTTTGCTCTCTCTGTGAAAATCTGCTTTTCCAATAACTAAGTCAATCTTTAAAAACTGTTTCTCTTAAATCAGAGAATCACACATCAATGTGAAGTCTCTAATCACTTGATTGAGTCTCTGAGCTACGAGAAAATCAACATCCTAGAAATGTGCACTGACTGCTGATGCATCGTGTCAGTATGCCATCTCGTTGAAATGAACAGACAGAGGAATAATCTGACTTGGGTATTGGTGTTTGGATAAGAAAAGCAAACTAACACAAGTACATGAACATTATTTTCCTGGAGAACTAAAAACATCTCCTGGAAAATTAAATTTATTGTATCATTCTATTGATCCATCAACATACGTGACCTCATCATTGTGTACCACGTGTGATAGAAATGAAATATATGGCAAATTTAAAGAGGTGTCCTTTTGAAACAGTGGTTGCATCAGTGATCCACCTGCACTTTACTCCTCAAGTGGCCCCACAGGTGGGCTGAGCCAGGTCAAAGTCAGAGCTGGGAGTTTTAGCCAGAGCACTCATGTTATACAGAGATCTTGGCACCTGGGGCATCTGCTTCTCTCCCAGGCACATTGGCAGGAAGTTGCATCTGAAAAGGAGCAGCTGGGACTCGAACCATAAATATATAAAATAAATGTTATAAGGTATATACTAGAGAAAATCAACATTGTGTATTAACCCAAATGAAAATAATTTAAGATATATATATTTCTGTGTTATTAGTAATCCTATGATTAGATTTATTGATTTAGTGTGTATAATCTCCATTATATTAGACACTTAATTAAATTATACACTTTATGCTCCACTGTTAATAAAAATACATTGAAATACATATGACTGATAATTATTTTTTACTTACATTTGAATGTATGAATTGTCTTTTTGAAAGCAGTATCTATTTTCTAGAAAATTATAATCTATAACATATTGAAGGGTGAAAAGCCATCCATTTCTGTTACAATAATAATTTATATTCAGCAGAACTTAGCTGCTTATAATTAATTACATAACTATAAATTCATAAGATCTACAATTACATAGTTATAGTAAATCATTTCAGCTTTTTGAAATGTCAAAAATGCATCCATGCTTAAAAATAACTTACAGTTTTGTTTTTGTCAGTTTTTATTGCACTGACATTTTTATAAGCTTAAGCACTTACTGATATTTTTAAGCACTTTCAGTTGTCGGGCCAGCATTATGGTGTAATGGTAGAGCCTCTGCCAGCAAAACCAGCATTTCATATGGCATAACTGTGGGGACAGGTGGTGTTGGGTCGATTGTTACCGAGGACACCAATAAATCACACTGAAGTGCAGGTTTAAACCTCTATGCTTCTGGTCTAGATACCCGCTAACACATAGGGATGTGAGATCCTTCCACTCGTGTGGGAGACTGATTGAGATTCTGGCACCTGGTTTCATCCTGGGGCAGCCCTTGGAGGCATATTTAAAGAGTGAATCAATAAGCAGAACACGCATCTCTTTCTGTTACTATACTTTTCACATAAAAATATATATAAAAGTCTTATTCTTAGGGTTTTCATGTTTTCAATTTTTTTCTTAGCATTGTTTATGTAGTTTTGATTTTTACATGCCCATGCAGGTCTCCATGCAAGGCGGGGAGAGTTGAGGTATGGAGGAAAGTGGATGGGACAAATGTTTCAATTTTCTTTCTTTCTCTTGTGTCCATTGGGAGGCAAGCAGGGGCCACTCCCTGTTGTCAAACCACATACACCCATGACTTCAGCTTCCCATATGGACACCAGTTACAGTTCTATGCTAGCTACATCACTTCCAATACAGCTCCATCCCAACTGGCAGTAAGGGCAGAGAGGATGGCCCCAAAACTTGGGCTTCTGCATCCACAAGGCAGACCAGGAGGAAGCCATTGACTCCTGACTCTGGCTGGGCCAGCCGTGACTGCTGTGCCCACTTGAGGAGTAAACCAGAAGATAGACAACCTTTGTCTCTCTGTATCTCTTCCTTGCTCTGTGTAACTCTTTCAAAATCAAGACACAAATATTTTAAGAAAGTATTATGAAACTAATTTTTATGATATAAGGAATTTCCCTTATAATTTATGTTGTGCATTTTGTTTTGTTAATATTATAAATTATGAAACAAACAAACTGAAGATAATGATCACGGTCCATTATTAAAATTATAGCTAATAATGAAAAATAGTTGAAACTAAAATAGAATTCCATATTTAGAACTTCTTTTCAAAACAAATGATGCGATCTCTCACTATTAATTCTTGATTGATATTTTAATATATTTTAGAATCATCCTGAAAACTAAGTGTTTAATGCAATAACTCAAAACTGCTCTTTAAGAAATAAAAACAATCTCATTCAGTCACATATTAATTATTGTAGACTTTTAATCTTCTACAAATGTCCATTTTTGTTGTCTTTTGTAGTAGAAGCTACTGTTTTCTTTGTGCTTAACAACAATTATGTTTCAATGTCAATAACAATATGCAAACTGCGTAACAACAAAATGTAGTGATTTTACAATTGCAGTTCCATTATATATGAATAATTTTGGTAGAATTTTCTTAGACTTTTCTTGTTTCCCTAACAGAACTGACTGAGAGTTCTTGAAGAGCTTTCCAGAACAAGTCCACAGCATTTGCTGAAAGCACTGAAAGCCTAAGAGCATCCACAGCTACTGATTTACAATCTCTAAATGAAAATTTGATGTGAATTTCACTAGCCTAACACATTTACTTAAATTTTCAAGGCCATGGTCATAGATATTTTCCTCTTTCTATTGCTTCTACATATTTTTTTTAATTTTATTTGTATTTTATTGCAAAATCAGATATACAGAGAGGAGGAGAGACAGAGAGGAAGATCTTCCATCCGATGATTTAGTCCCCAACTGATCTCAGTGGCCGGTGCTGTGCCGACCTGACCCAAAGCCAGGATCCAGGAACTTCCTCCAGGTCTCCCACGTGGATGCAGGGTCCCTGAGGCTTTGGGTAAACCTCAACTGCTTTCCCAGGCCACAAGCGGGGAGCTTGACAGGAAGTGGTGCTGCCGGGATTAGAACCGTTGCCCATATGGCAAGGAGTGTAGTTGTTAGACCATGATGCTTGGGTTAATTTCTTCATTTTAATTTATAGTTCTATTTCATTATTTTGATTTAATTTGTATTGTTTTTATAGTTTTCTTTTTCTTTTTTTTATATTTCTAAGGTACAAGCTTAGATGCATAATTTCAGAGCTTTTTTTCTTTTCTGATACATTCATTCCATTCCATAAATTTTCATTGCATTTATTACATTTCCAAAGTGTCATCGTGTTTCCACTTCCATTTAGGCGTACATAAAATATCTCTTGAAATTGTATGTTACTAAAATTTTACGTTTTTGTGTCTTTTCTATTATGTCCCTTTTAATTATACTGTTGTCTGAGAACAGGCATTATTTACATTTATTAATGTGTATTTTATGACATGAAATATAATCTGAATTGATAAATGCTATACATGCATTTGAGAATAATGTGCCTTCTGTGGTTACTGGGTATAATTGCATATGTATATGTATGCTATACCTGTTTGTTGTAGAAATTTTGTGCTCATTTTTTTTTCTACTAGATCACCTAATTGTAGTCAACTGTTCACAACTTGCATGGTAATGGTGGACTTTGGTTTTTCCCCTTCCTGTTTGATCCATTTTTGCCCCAGATTTTGCAGTCATATTAAAAATTGATATTTCCTTGTGTTTCCTGAATAATTATGCATATTATGTTTCAAACATAATTTTGTGGCTATTTGAACTTGGCAAAGACTTTTTCGTTTTTAACATTCTTCAAATTTATGAATAGTTTATTTTCCAAATAAAATAATATAAAAAACACTACCCTGAGTATAAATTCACATTGTGAAATATTACATGCTGGTAGCAACTCCGGAAGGTCGTTTTCCAACATAAGATAAATATTCCTTTTTCATTCTTCTTTCCATCACAGTCACACAAAAGTTCCCAGATCAATAATAAGGGAAATATTAGTATGTTAAATAGTTTTGCTTTAGTCCCTTGCCATTTGAGCATAAAGAGGTGAGAATATATATACTGAAAAAGAAGAAATACTAAATGACATGACTGTATTTCAAATATTCAAGTATTCTAGAAATATAATATTTTAAACACAGCACCGCCAGATTGTCCACTAGGTGACATCAAATAAAAAAAATGCTTAAAATAATTCCCAAGCATTTAGAAAAAATATTAAAATATCTTCAGGGATTGAGACTCATGATGCCAATTAAAGCACAGTTTTCTTCCACAATCGAAGGATATCTTTTCCCATTTCTTTGAAAATTGCACTATGATATGTGTACCCTAATCCTATTAAAATGCTAAATTATTTTGGAAAATTTAGTGTGTAGGTTAGTATAAGTGATAGGAAGATATTTGTTGTTAGTGAAAGTTGGAATTTGTTTCTAAGCTGAGACTATAGGAGAATAAACTTTCCTCCTTGCCGTGGTAGGATTTTTCAGAATAAACATTGATGTCTATAACAACTGTCTTCCTAAAGAGAATATCGCATTAATTTGATTTTACATCTGCATGTCAATTTAAAAATATTATCTATATTTCATTTTACACAATTAGAACTTTTCATATCATTTCAAATTTATTTCCTTTTAGAAGAAACATTGTTCACTTGCCTTAAAACACATCACCTGGGCTCAGCACAGTAGCCTAGTGGTGAAACTCCTCACCTTGCACGTGCTGAGATCCCATTTGGGTACCATTTCTAATCCCGGTGGCCCTGCTTCCCATCCAGCTCTCTGCTTGTGGCCTAGGAAATCACTGAAAGCCTTGGAATGCTGCAACCATGTGGGAGACCTGGAATTGGCTCCAGGCTCCTGACTTTTGATTGGCGCAGCCCTAGCTCTGGAAGTGGCTTGGGGAGTGAATCAGCCGATTCAAGATTTTCCTCTCTGTCTTTCCTCCTCTTTGTATATCTGACTTTCCAATAAAAATAAAATAAAATCTTTAAAGAAAAGCACCTGATCATGCATTTAAATGCTGCTTCAAAAATAGAAATTAAAAAAATGAAGATAAATTTTCCTGCAACTTTTTCAAGAAATGTCATTTATAGTTTTCTATTCTAAATATAAATCATTAAAAGATACGGAAGTTCAGTGTTTGAAAGAAATGTTAATTTGACATTATAATGCCTGTAACATTTTACTTTCATTTAGATATTCAAAATTATTTCATATTTTACAGTGAAATTGATTTTCATGGAATTTACTAATTTATTCTCTCAAGCACACCTTTACATATGAAGGCAATTGTGCCACATACCCTGGCATTACAGAAATTCATTTTGAAATTTTAAAATGCAAGGATTCATAGTTAAATATAATGAACTTCATTCTAAGATATATTTAGAGAAAGAGAGAGAGAGAGAGAGATCTTTCATCCACTTGTTCACTTCACAGGTGGCCACAATCGTGAGGGTTGGATTGGGCTGAAAACAGAAGCTAAGAGCTGCATCTGGGTCTCCCATGTGTTTAGAAGTAGTCAAAACATAGAAGCTTCTGCATAGAAAAAGAACAAAAAATAATGATGCAATGAGAAAATTTGGGGAAACTCTTTTCTAATTGTAAATCTAATAAAGGAATATTATCCAGGATATAAATAGGAAACTCAACAACAGAAAACAAATCAAGTTCAACAGGCAACGTTTTTGAACATGCGTTTTTAAAGGCTGAAGAATAAGTGATCAATAGACACAGGAAACTAAGTTCAATATCTGCAATCCTCGAGGAAATGAAAAGACAAACAACAAAAAATCACCTCACACACAATGAGGTTTCAGCTCAACTCCATTAAAATGGCTGTCATCCAAAGATGACAAAACTCACAAATGTTGACCAGATCAAGGAGAGAATGTGCCTTAATACACTGTTAGTGGGATTATAAATTGGTAGCACCATTATGAAAGACAGTGTGAAGATTCTTCAGGAATCTAAAACAAGATCTAGGATAAAATCCGAACATCCTATAAATGCACCCAAAGTGATGAAAGTGTATGAAAGTGTTTCCCACCTCCCAAACACTTACAGAAGCTCAGCTAGCAGTTGCTAAACATGAAACCAACCGATGACAAGGAAAGAAAACATCCTAGGTATTGAGAATGGAATATTTCTCAGCCATAAAAGAAATGAAACCCTTTATTTTGCTACACAGTTGGTGCCAACTATAAACTATTACAATTAGTGAAATAAATCAAACTTCAAAAATATTTTTTCCTATTTTATTGTAGCTAACACACAGTGTACAATAAATAATGTTCATAAGTGAACTTTTTATTTGGGGATTTGGTTATGGTTTATGTCCTTTCTATTCCTGTTAAACAGTAATATTTATGCTTTTCACTTGTTGAACTAATTTTTAGTGGCTCATTAAGCCTGTAATGATGGTGTAAATTAAACATATTTTTACAAACAATAAAAAAGAAAGTAGGGGTAAAAAGGAAGTATCATTATGTTTTTATGATTGTATCTTTGAAGTTTGTAAAATCTATTTCCTTCATATTAGTAAATGCAATTTAAAAAATTGGACCAGCTGCCATTCTGTGCTGGCACGGGAGGGTGGTGGGTCTGTGGGGTGTGGGCTCACAGACGGACTGGAGGACGTAGCTTGCAGGGACATGCTGGAATCTGGGGGTTCTCACCACGCAGAGAGAGTTAGCCTTGGGATTTCCCCAAGCCCTTGGCCCCAGACAGGGCAGGTAAAGAGGAGGCGAGATATCTAGGATAGCTTGTTGGTTAGATGCGATGGTGGATTCTGCTTGGAGAACTTTGATCAGGCCTGTTTTGGTTATGTGGAGAGGCAAGGTCCTTGGCTAACACATGTGCCAGGAGCTTGGGACTCTGGTGGGTTGGCAGAGCTCCCAGCCTGCACACCACCATATAGGAAAATTGAGCTTAGGAAGGCTGGGATGGAGAGCCAGGATGCCATAATTACAGTTACAGCCAAGAATATAGTATGAGGTGGGCTGGGCCATAACATCCACCAGCTCACACAAAGGCCAGAACAGAGGGAACATACTATGCCAGGTGGAGGCCTAGAAAAAGTGCTACAACATGTGAGATCTGGGTCTGGAGTTGAGCATGGTGAGGGAACTGGGGAAACATACCTGGTGGGCCATAGCACCTGCTGGACAGCATGTGATTCAGGCTTGGATAAGGTCAGCCTGGGCAAGGTAACTTCCCCCATCAGCAAGTGTGTGGGTTAGTTCTGGAGTGGGGCAGGCTGGACAGGACTAGGTCAATGTCAGCCCATTGGCAAGTGTAGGAATCAGGCTGGAGTGTGGGTCATGTCTGGCTAGGATATCACACCTACTTGTTTGCATGAACCAGGGAAGAGAGCAGATTTGGCATGGTATAATTTGGCTAATTTTTGAATTTTAAGTTCTTATATATCTGATAATGCCAGTAACACCTGCTTCCCATCTCTCACAGGTTGTGGGATTAGTTTGCCTTTTCTCTGATGGAGAGTGTGAAGAGTTTAGGAGCACACATGAAAGCAGAGTTAGAGAGAAGCCATGGCAGGACTTTGAGGTCAGCATCAACGCACATCTTGCTGCTGTATTCTGGGATATAGTAAATTAGCCAAATTATACCATAAACATAATGAAATGTATCTGATACTATTGATATTACAACTGATTATTTATTGTACTATTAGCATAATGATCTATAAAATAACATGGGTCTTGGATGTTTTAATTAGTGTTTTTACTCATATATATTACATAACTGCACTCTTTTATTTATTATGATTATCAACTGAACACATGTTAAAATGCTACTGCAGTTCTGATTATTTTGTATTGTCCATCATTTGCAATTCATGCTTCTTTTATCAATCACGACAAACTGATGATAAAATAATATTTCTGGAAATTAAATAAACAGCATAATTACTTAGTGAATAATCAGAATCTGCTTCCAATGGTATCATGTACACTAATCCTGGGCAGACAAACACTGCACAGGTGTTAACATCCCCAAGATTTGGAGATTAACAGATGTGATCAATTACATATTTTAATAAATTTGGCTACCAGGGTCTGAGCTGAGTTTAAATATTTTGTTGTTGTTTTGGCAGGGGGATAGCATCCTTCCAATTGGAACCTGGTTCTTATTATATCATTTTTTTTCCCTAAGGCAACATACCACTTTTATGTATGTTTTCTTTGTTGTGAAATATATCATGAAATCTTCCTTACAATATTTTACAATGTGATGCTGATTGCAGAAGATACAGGAATATCTTAACAAATGATGCATTGTGTTTAAGTGTCTGAATATTATTACCAAACATGGATTATTCATCTCAGCATGTTACTAATTCCTCAGCACATTTCACAGGTATAAAAGAGGGTAGGAGAGGGTCCGGCGGGGTAGCCTAATGGATAAAGTCTTCGCCTTGAACGCAAGAAGATCCTGTATGGGCTCCAGTTCTAAACCTGGCTGCTCCACTCCCCATCTAGCTCCCTGCTTGTGGCCTGGGAAAGCAGTTGAGGACGGCCCAAAGCTTTGGGACCTTGCACACACACTGGAGACCTGAAAAAAGCTCCTGGCCCCTGGCTTTGGATGGGCACAGCTCTCTCTGGCCATTGTGGTCACATAGGGGGTGAACAATAAACGACCTTCCTCTCTGTCTCTCTTCTTTGTATATCTAACTTTGCAATACAAATAAATATTTAAAACAAAAAGACAGTAGGACTATACAATTTCACTTCATTTATATCAAGTTTAAGCAGTTCAAAATATACTCCTAGCAAGCATAATTTGATGGTTATTTACAAAATTCCGTTGATACATAAAAAGAAATAAATTAAGTCAAATAAACACAGAAATATATGAATGATTAAGGAAAACCCATTTATACTTGATCGAGCTATAATTTAGAATGAGATTGCATTTTTATTTCTCTTCTACCTAAAGGTAAAGAATTGATTAGCACAGCAGATTATCAGGGTTACAGCCAAATCATGGCAATCACTACAATGCAGTTCTAGTCAATTCCGTTAGTGTGACATTCAAGCAAAGAAAACAGATTAAATGCAGTTCCTTATGCAGTTCTAAGTGTGTATCTCTTTTTTACTCTTTTCCACCTTCCCTTTCTTTTTTCCCTCCCTCCCTTCCTTTCTTCTTTATATCCTCCCTTCCTTCCTTCCTTCCTCCCTCTCTTCTTTTCTTTCCTTTTCTCTTTTTTTCACTCCAACATTTCCTTCTTTTCTGACTCTCTTCTTTTATAATTTTTAGAATATTATGGTTTTACCTTACACTGCAGTCAAAGGCTTAATAGTCCAGCAAATAGCAGGACTAATATAGTTACACATTGTGTACCTATTTACTGATACCAGTGAAATTAAAAGAAAAATGAGAGGATTTCATTATATGCTTTACAAAAGCAGTTATTCTAAAATAAACTGCATATTAGTAAAATATCTGTGACCTGGAAAGAAGAGAGTTTCTTTCTTTTTCTTGCTAATGTTTCCATCTCAGCAGTGCATTTCTAACTCGTGTAGATGGACCATGGATGGTTAAAAATAAAAGGCAAAATTCTGATATATTTTCCATCTTACTGCTGAGGACAATGTGACCTTCACTATTAAAGAGGAAGGAAGGTACAAGTCAACTTTTCTAAACTTGTGGGAAATTTGTAGGGAGCTTATCACAGCTGATTTACTTTTGCCACCTGAATTCAATTGAACTGTTAACAAAGTTTCCACTGCACAGGACACATTGGGTGTGTTTTTGAAGGTGGATCTTCTGATAACAATTGGCAAGGAAATCTTTTCAATTGGATATTAAGAGAATGAATTATAAACGAAATAAATATTCTGCTTCAAAACAAAAAAAACTTTTCTAAATCAATAACTAAGCACAATCTAAAAATAATAACGATGATTTAAGATAAATGTTGGTAAACATGGGGATCAATTGGAACCGTTATACACAGACACAAATGCATAATGTAGCATGGAACATTCATTCTGTAAAACATTTTGATAGCTTTCATACAATTAAATATAGAACTATGATGTGACATGAAATTTTCACTGAAATGAAACAAGTCAAGATAAAGGTCATTTTTAATGCTATAAAATAATCCTATTCTGTGGCTAACTCAAATAACCATTACTAGAAAAATAACAACTGCTTGGCATTTCACAAAACCTAGTTATACTCTATGGTAAAAAAAAAAAACTGAATTATTTATAAATGCAGCAACACTGAGGTATCCAAGATGCTTTATTTGAAAAACTTAAGGCAGAAACCTCAGGTCACAGAAACTGTATGTTTACCTAGTTCTGATTTTGAGAAAATAAGTCTGTTCTTAAGTTTGTAGTGGGTAAATGTGGTGGCTCCAGATCAATTTTGTATTCAATTATATGGCTTGTTATAAGTCTGTTTTTCCTTCTAGCTTTAAAGTGGCTAACACTACAAATCAAAGCTGCGTACAATTGCTACACATACAGTGAAAGGCATGCGCTGACCTCTCCTTTGATCTCATGGACTTATTCAAGGATCAGAAGGATGATAAGACACTACTCACGATGATAGCATTCCAGTCATGTGACTGGTTTTGAATCCTGCCTCTCCCAGTTCTAGCTCACTGTTAATGAGAGCCCAGGGAGGCAGGAGATGATGACTTAAACATTTGGGTCACTCACTTCTGTTCAGAGCTTTCTGATTTGGTTTCTGGCTCTTAGACTCTGTTGGGTTCATCTTTGGCATTTTCGGTAAGCAGGGAGTGAACAAATTGAATGAAGATGCTTCTGTGTCTCTTGCTCTCTGTCTGTATCTTTACTTTTCAAACACAAACAAACAAACAAAAACAAATATTTAAAGGGCAACACGTTCCCATTCTCAATATAGTCATTGTTGTTGAGAGGAAAGAGATTCTCTTGATTGGATTATAGAATTTACTCTTAGATGAAACTGGATGCAACTTCTACTTTAATAATAAAATATCCACATAGGTGTTATCTTAGAGGCAATATTAGTAGACCACTGTTAATGAAAGAAGATTGCTATCTTTGAAGATATAAACTAATCATTTATTTTCATCATATATGCTATTTTTTCATAACCAACATTTTAGATAATTTTGGAATATTAAACATGTGTAATTTCAAAATATACATTGAATAGATGAAATTGAAAGCTGCAAAATGGCTTTGGATTTGGTAAGAACATCCATTTTATTAACAAAAGAGAAATTAATAATGTGCATTGGAAATTTTGATTTTTATATTAATCCTGGTTATTTTTAATAAAATAAAACATGAAGGAGGAAGGTCAAGTGCTAACTATAGTTAATACTGGCCTGGTGTTTAAAGTTTACATCTCAACCTTTAGCTACATTGATGACATATAAGAAACAAAAACATGTTAGTTTTGGAGTGACTAACTCTTAAAAAGCCATCTGCAATCACGCTGGGTGGTTAGCTGGCATGTGGTATTAAAAAGTCACTTAGCTCATTAGAGATCCCAATTAGCTGATATGTAGTGCGGCACACTGGCACGTTGTCTCAAATGCCACGTAAAATCTAAGCAGGGTTCTCAGCTATGGAATTTGCTAGTGAGATGGAACAGGTGGACCCCCCAGTGAAGAGAGTCACCTAAAGACTAACTTCAAATATCGCCAAAATCATCTCAAATTCTTCCCAAGATAACTTGTCCAGATAGTCATCTTGAAAAAATATTCATACATTTCCTAAGTAATACCATTATTTAATGCTTTTATTTAAGACAAAATTGGTATTTTGGTAATGATATAGACAAGTTGCAAAATAAAAATAGTTCTAGCTTAAGGAAAAATCCGAGCTTCTCCAGTTAGTTTTCCAGATACCTCCACGTTGCACTTTATTTAAACATTATGGTCTGAGAAATAACTAGTCATGCTTTTTAAAGTAAAACTTCAACATTAGGTCTAGAAACATTGAATACTTATGTAAAATTAATACCAACACAATATTGCATTTTCATAAACTAGTATAGTATGCTTGAAAAGAGCAGTAAGTAAGTTTTCATTGACAGTAACTAAATATAGTTTGAAATCCTCATATCATATACTCTGTCATCAAGGAATAATATTTTATTTACTGATGTTACACTAAAGACCAGCAAAGAAATAAAAAATCAAAACATACACTCTATCAAGTATAAAATGAAACAATAACTTTTTGTATGTTTGTATTATTTCTAAAAACATTATAAGATTAAATACACGTTGTCATGGTTAAGTGTTATCGGTGTTTTCCCATTACAGACTGTTAAACACAATGCATGCCAGTAGAATCTATTTTAACCTAACACATTCAGGAGATTTCACAGTAATTAGCTGAAAACTGTAAAACTATGTTAATTAATAACTAAAATACACTTATCTTTACCTAAAATTTATAGTAACAGATGCTTATATTGTGGCACAGCAACATAAGCTGCCACATGGAAAACAAAAGAGAGTTCAGGTACCCGCTGTGACACTTCTGATGTCCCTGCTGAACATATAGAAGACCAGGATGGAGTTTGTGACTCCTGGCTTTAGTCTAGACCAGCCACAGCCACTGCAGCCGTTTGGTGAGAAAACATAACTTTTCCTCTTTCTGCTGTTATTACTTAGAAAGTAGAGCCTTATAAATTCATACTAGCAGGCATGTTTGTGGAAATTCTTATTTTACTTGATAAATTTTACATTCAGGTATTATAAATTATATTTATGATAGATTAATTATAAAGTGTCATTTTTCAGTTTACTGAAAGGATGCCCAATCTTATTTAAATATTATTTTTATAAGACCCTTACAAGTAACAATTTTGAAGAAAAATTTGGTGGTAAAGAAAAGTGTGGGAATATTATTGCTATGATTATCCTCTTTTCAATATATACTAATATCAGATAAACTCTAAAAAATTAAACTTAAGACCTCCTAGAAGAAAAACAGAAAAAAGTCTCTTGACAAAAGCCAGTGGTTTCATGAATTAAAAGTCTATGACAAATGCAATTAACAACAAACTTGCACAGTAAAGGAAATAATCAGCAGAATGAAAGGGCAACTGGAGGATAGGAGAAAATGTTTGTGTATCATAATGTGATAATGTAGGAGCTTTACTTACAACTCAAAACTAATAACGTAGTGATCTCTTGCAAAACAGGCAGAGAAGCCAGGCGTCCACTTATTTAAAAGGCATTATTGTAAAGAGAGAGTGAGAAACAAAAAGGGCATTTTCCATTCCCTGGCCCATAATGTCCAAGCCAGGGTCAGACTGAAACCAAGAGCCAGGAAAGAACTTCATTCAAATTTCTCACTTGAGTGGTAGCAGTCTAAACTTGTGGACCATCCCTTTCTGCATCTCTCAAGCCATTAGCAGGGATCTTGGTCACTGTGGCTTCAGATATGGGATAACAGCATTGCAGGCACCAGCTTGTTTTATTATATTTTATTTACTTTTGATGATAATTGCATAGTTGATATAGGTTTGGAAGGATCAAAGATTAGGTAAAAGTGGGTGAGACCATTGTTTCCACATTTTCTTTTTTCTTCTTATATCTGTGGGAAGTGGGAAATAAGGGCAAAAGCCACACCTAGCCTCCCAACCACTTCAGTACCCAGAGATAGGAAATGGTTACCTGACATCATCCCAAAGTCCCTGGTGTGGTGCATGCCCCAAGGGTTCTTCTCCAGTGGTTTCAGTAGTTCAACAGTTTTGAAATGCTCTCTATTTTGCTGCTAAAAGAAGAGGAAATCTTTCAAAGGTCCATTGGTTGACAGAGTCCACACTAGAATCTCCATTAACCCAGATCTTTGATGTCAATGCTTGGTTGGGGTAGTTGACAAATTTGTTTTGTCCTGCTACCTCTGCACTGGTACCAATGCATTACGGATGACTGCCATATACTCCATGTGCATCTGGGTATCCATCCACTCTCTGTTTAAGCCACTGTGGAGGCCCAACTCTGAAAGAAGCACTCCACAGTCAGGCCACAGATTCTGGGTTCTCCTCAAGGTTGTAGTTCTGAATCCAGTGGTTCATTGGGGGAGGGAGGATCCCAAGGAAGACACTTTTGATGTGTTCCTAGATCTGACTCATGTGTGTGCCTGCTAGTACAGGGTGTGACTCAGTCATCCCCCACATCAACTTACACACATAATAGTTACAACTGCTGTGTCAGACTTATCTCCAGCTCTATCTCTTCTGTAAACCAATGGATGTTGCGGCCAACCCCAACTCTTCCCACCACACATTAGGCTCACATTTACACCAGTGGAAACTACAGTCTAGTTGGAAAAACCTCCAATGACCCCGACCAGGCCTGCACACACCCCTGGTTCCTGTACTTGCCAATATGTGCAGCAGACTAGTCTAGTCCATCCCATATATCATTCAGCTCTCATACATGTCAATGGGCATTGAAGCCTGGCTCAACCCAATCAACCCTATTTATGCAGCCCAAAATCATGCCAGTGGGTGACACTACCTGTCTAGTCAGGTCTGCCTCCAGCCCTGATTCTCATGCTTACCAGTGGGAGTTGCAACCCATCAGAGAGGCACCCACCATTTCCATACTGATCCATTCCAAGTCCTGGATCTTGCGCTCTCCAGGTGGTTCTGCATTCTAGCTTGACAGGATCTGCCCCATGTCCCAGCACTTGCCAGCTAATGTTGTGGCAAAGCCCAACCAACCTGCACTTATTCTGGTTTTTGCAGGCATCAGTTGGTACAGTGGGTTAGACCAGTGTGGCTCTCCCCTGACCCAGTTCACATGCAGGGCAATAGGTGTTGTAGCCTTGCCCGGCCAGGTGTGCCCCAGATCCCAATGATCATGCTTGCCAGTGGGAGCAGTGGAATGGCAGTGGAGCCCTTGCAGCCCTCCTACTGTGCTCACACAGCTCCTTCTCCAGGTCCATGTGTGCTGGTATATGTTGCAGCCTATTCTGGCATGGCCGGCCTCACCTCAGCATGTGCTAGTGAGTGCTTTAACCTGGCCTGGCCCAATTCAATCAGCCCCCAGTGCCCAATGGGAACTTGGCTGGCCCAGCTCAATCAGCCCCCAGTGCCCAATGGGAATTCGGCAGGTGTTGTGGCCTGACCCATCCTGTCCTGCACCCCCTCAGGGTTCTCAGACATACCAATATGTGTTATGAACTTTCCCATCCTGGCCTAACCCTGGATCTGATCCACATGTATTCCTGTTGGTACCATTACCTGGCCTATTCTTGGTTGCTACCATCCTAGGTTCTTGCAATACCTGCAGAGACTGTGTCCTGACAAAAGTGTTCCCCAAGTTCCTCTATCAGGTCTCCTTCCTGTATGCAAATTCGTGCACCCTGGTCCCTCCTTGTCACAGTCTGACTTTGTCAACATCCAGTCCTGGCAGGAACAATGGCCTTGCCCAATTGGACCTCACTCATTGTGGTTCTTACTGTTGAGTGCAACAGTTCAGTCACACCTTGTCCATATCCAGCGGCACCAGAGTGCTAGCTGTACCACAATACTGACCTTGTTAACTTTATTTTCTGTTTGAAACGTTGATGTCTTTTGGGATTCGCTCATTTCCCTTAGCATTATAGTTTCCAGTTGTGCCCATTTAGCCACAAAGAACTGCATTTTGTTTTTTTTTAATAGCTGAGTAGTATTCCATGGAGTAGATGAACCAAAGCTTTCTTATCCAATCTTCTGCTGATGGGCATTTTGGTTGCTTCCATGTTTTTGCAATTACTGATTGTGCTGCAATGAACATAGGGATGCATGTTGGTTTGTCGTAAAACAGGTGTTTTGGATATATTCCTAGGAGTGCTATTGCTGGGTCATATGGTATGCAGATTTTGAGTTGTTTGAGTGTTCTCCAGACTGATTTCCATAAAGGCTGTACCAATTTGCAGCTCCACCAGCAGTGGAGTAGGGTTCCCTTTTCCCCGCATCCTCGCCAGCAAGCGTCGTTGGTGTTCTTGTTTATGTGGGCCAATCTTGCTGGTGTTAGGTGGTACCTCATCGATGTTTTAATTTGGATTTCCCTTATTGCTAGGGAGCTGGAACATTTTTTCATATGTTTGTTTGCCATTTGGACTTGTTCCTTTGTGAAATGTTTGCCCATTTCCCGTGCCCATTTCTTGAGTGGCTTGTTTGTTTTGGTTTTTTGGTTGTTTTGAAGTTCTTTGTATATCCTGGAAATTAGCCCCCTATCGCCTATATCGTGTGCAAAGATCTCCCACTCTGTGGGTTGCTTTTTTACTTTGTTGATTGTTTCCCTTGCTGTACAGAAGCTTCTTAGTTTGATGAGGTCCCATTTGTTTATTCTGTTCTCAACTGCTATTGCTTTTGGTGTCCTTCTTAGAAAGTCGGAACGTACTCCTAGGTCTTGCAGGGTATTTCCTACATTTTCTTGCAAGAGTTTGAAGGTTTCTGGATGTAGGTTTAGGTCTTTTATCCATGTAGATTGGATCTTGGTGTATGGTGATAGATGTGGGTCTATCTTTTTGTTTCTACAGGCTATCAGCCAGTTGTCCCAACAACATTTACTAAAGAGGCCTTCCCACTTGCTTGAGTTGTCATTGGTCTTTTTGTCAAAGATGAATTGGCTGTATTTGTGTGGGTTCCCTTTTGGTGCTTCTATTCTATTCCATTGATCTTCCTTTCTGTCTTTGTGCCAGTACCAGGCTGTTTTGATAACCACTGCTCTATAGTATGTCCAGAGGTCCGGGATTGTGATTCCCCCTGCTAACTTCTTATTTTTCAGGATGGTTCTAGCTATTCGTGGTTTTTTGTGTTTCCAGATGAACTTTTGAATCATTGTATCCAGTTCCGTGAAGAATGTTTTGGGCAATTTGATTGGAATTGCATTGAAAATGTATATTGCTTGTGGTAGTATAGACATTTTAATGATATTGATTTTGCCTATCCAGGAGCACGGGATGTTATTCCATCTTTTGAGGTTTTGTTCAATTTCCTTTTTAAATAGTTTGTAGATTTCTTCGAATAGGTCTCCTACGGTTTTGGTTAGATTTATTCCCAAATACTTCATACTTCTCTCTGCTATTTTGAATGGTATCCTGTTGGTGTTTGCCTTGATTTAACCTGTAATTTTTTGTTTGGTTGTTTGTTATTTTTTGAACCTGTCATTGATACTGTCTCAACCCAGAGGTTTCGAAGAATGGAACTTGCATTATTTTTAACATATTGTTTACCCAATACTATGTCAATTAATTCCATAATGTTGTATATTGATACTGAGGCCTTGTTGGGGCTTTTAACTGACCGGATCTTTACTCTGTTAGACCTATCTTCAGACCATAGAAGGTCTCCCCAAGAGGCCACTGAACTTATCTGGACAATAAGACGCTGAACTTTATGCTAGGCATGTGTTTGCAAGCAATGAATCTCAACTGAACTTGAACTATGGTTATGCAACAAGGTGGAGGAATCCACCATGGGGGGAGGGGTATGGGAGGGGTGGGGGGAATCCCCAGCGCCTATAAAACTGTACTACATAATACAATGTAAGCAACAATAAAAAAAAATGTCTCCTATTAGAAGGTCTGATTAAATCCTAGGTCCTGCACTTCCTCTTGTCCTTCTTGCTAATGTATATCCTTGGAGACAGGAGAGATAGATGGTAGCTCAAGTACGTTACCAACAATGGGACTGTGAATTGGGTTTTGGGCTACTAACTTTGCTTTGGCTCAGCTCCAGCTGACACAAGGATGTATGAAGTCAGCAACAGAAGGTTTTTTTGTTTTGTTTTAAATTTCTGTCTTTTAAATACAATGAAAGTAAACAAGTAAATAATGAAATTATAGAAGGATTTTAATTGCTATTTTTCCAAGTAAGACAAACAATTGGTCCACTGGTTATGAAAAGGTGATCAACACCATTGGTGACCAGGGGAATACATATCAACAGTGTGTTGAGATCACTGGACATCCTTGGGGATGGATTTTATAGAAATACATAGGCTTTTTTGAGGATATGGGACAATCAGAATTCTTTTTTGTTGGTGGTAATATAAATTTGGTAGCAGATATAAAAATAGAAAATATTTCTCAAAACATGAAAGTAGAAAGGCCATTTTTTGAGAGTAGATTATTGTGGCAGCCAGAACCCTGGGAAACACACTAAGTTCCTGTGTGAAGCCTTCAGGTTATAATGCAATTAAGTAGATATATTGAAAATATACTTGGTGGTTATC
The DNA here is from genome assembly GCF_017591425.1 of Ochotona curzoniae. Lineage (NCBI taxonomy): Eukaryota > Metazoa > Chordata > Mammalia > Lagomorpha > Ochotonidae > Ochotona > Ochotona curzoniae. The sequence continues at coordinate 17,525,742 of NW_024466502.1, forward strand.
ACTAGGGTTCTATATTTCATGTAATATATTGTGAGAGATCAATGGATTTTGTAAATACAAATGCAGTCATAAATATCAGAAATGGTACCAATAGCCATTCTCAGATTTTAGGATATGAAAGTAAAATTTAAGGATAAGCCCATTGGGCTAAGATAAGTTAGAAAATATGGGTTAGGGCCCTGCACGGTGGTCCTCATCTTGAATGTGCTGGGATCCCATACCGGTGCGGGTTCTAATCCTGGTGGCTCTACATTCCCTCCAGCTCCCTGCTTGTGGCTTGGCCCAAAGCCTTGGGACCCTGTACCTGTGTGTGAGACCAGAAGAGGCTCCAGGATCCTGGCTTCGGATTGGCCCTGCTCCAGCCATTGTGGCCTCTTGGGGAGTGAATCATTGGATGGAAGATCTTCCTCTCTGTCTCTCCTCCTTTCTGTGTATCTGACTTTCCAATAATTTAAAAAAAAATCTAAAAAAAAGATGGAATTCATTTATAACAACTCTGCCTTTGCATCCCTTCCGTTGGCTAAAACATCAAAAATGTAATTACAGTTTAAATTATTACCCACATATTCAATTCAATGAATCACCTCACATTAGGGGATTTGATGCTATAAACACAATTTACAGAGTAAGTGAAGAAAACAAGGGAAAGCAGTGAAACAATTAGTATGCATTTCACCTCTTACACTGCCCTTTCTCTGAATTATAGTGCCATTCATTTGTATGTCTTGCTTTGATATATCCTCTCAGGAGACTAATGGAGTGTACAGTTAATGATTCTTCCTAGGTCTTTTCTTAGAGTCATTTGTCTGAAAGAGTGAAAGCCTAGTAGCAGATTTCTCTCTCAAAGTACATACTGGGGGAAAAGTGATGTGAATCAAAGTAGTTCACACCAACCAGACAAGGCTTAAGTGTATTCTATTTCTTCTCCTTACCTGCTCAGTATGGCAGAATCAAGTCAAGAAGATGATTTCAGTTACTCCCAATGAGCCATATGGACTAGGAGTGTAGATTTCTCTTCTCTTGAACTATTCTAAAAACTCTGTTTATATTAAAGGAGAATGTTGAATGATTAAGTATAGTGCTTAGGAATATTGTTGAATGTTGAATACTTAAATATAGTGATATAGCTTGAAATTGTGAAGTGAGCCAAGCTGCCTCTTTTGACATGAATCCTGGTTCCAGTCTGACCTGCCCAAGGTTCCAGCTCTCTCCCACTGGCTGGGAAAAGCAGAAGATGGCCCAGGTAGCGGCATGCCTGCCTCCATGGAGACCTAGATGGAGTTCTTAACTCTTGGCCTCTGTCTAGTCCACCGTTGGCCATTACAGCTATCTGAGGAGTAAAACAGGAGATGGGAGATTCTCTAATTAAGAATACCTCTCACTTTGCGGTTGCCACAAAAAAATATGCCATGTATATCATATAAAATTTTCACTTTTTATGCTTTCCTACCTAAGCAAACACTGCTTAAGCAATCCTTCCTGCTGAGTAATGATTTTAATTACTGTAGTGACAGGTGATGTAAAGAACTACTTCTAACTGTGCTTTCATGAAATCTACTTTCTGACATCTAGGTTTGTTACATGCTAAATTTTGTCAAAAACATTAATATGTTCAATTCCTAGTCCCTGTTATTTTGAATTTGACCTAATTTGGAAACACGGATTTATCAGGAGTAATGGAATTAATATTAGAAAATTAGGTTGAGTCCCAATCCAATCTGGTGTACCTACAAAGAGTGACAACTTAGACACAGACATGGACAAATGGGAGACAATGCACAGAGTAGAGGGATACTGATAGATTGAGGGAGGGCGCTGGTGGCAGATTTTACTTTCCCAGCCCTCAGAAGCAACACATCCTAATTAGGTTGGATGTGAGAGATTTATGGCCTCTGGAACTGTGAGAAAATAAATTGTTTCTCATGCCACTCAGTTTATGATGCTGTATTAGTTCAACCCTTGCAAAGGAAAATATCACAGCTAACATTTGTAATTGTATTTCTTTTTATTCATTTCAATTAATAACATTTTCACTAGTCATATTTTTTGCTTATAAATACAAATATGCAAGCTATATGTATGTGTAAAGAAACCCAGCACCATATCTGAAATATTTCACTGTTTTTTTTAGAGCTTTCCCTGTGAAGATGCTAACATTCAAGATGAACATAGCATGTGTGAAAGGTTCCAGATTTTTAAAATACTGAGTTTCCTTAGGTGGAACAGCATTCATTACGCAGTGATTAGTGGAACTCCAGGGATCCGATCTCAAGACGTCAAACAGGAGTAAGTGATGCTGATCCTGGCTTGGTGCTTACATGTTGTATTCACACTAAAATCTTCCCCGGTACCCCACTTCTATGTAAAGCTTCTTTTAAATTCAAACATATTGAAATTATATTTAAATACAGTTTTTCACACCAAATAGCTAGCATTGCCCAGAATGTCAAGTGTAATACATATTTTGTTGATGTTAGCAGTCGTAGAAAAATTGTTCAACGTTGACATGCTGGCAAGGTAAACTAAACCTCTGCCTGCAGTGTCATCATCCCACATTGCATGCTAATCCGCATCCAGCTTCCTACTTATGACTTGGGAAAGCAGCGGCGGATGGAACAAGTCCTGGGGCCCCTACACCGTGTAGGAGACAAGGAGAATCTTCCAGCTCTCAACTTTGGATTAACTCAGCTCTGGCTATTGTGTACATTTGGTGAGTGACCCAGTAGAATGAAGATTTTTTTCTCTCCGTATTTTAACTTTTCTGTTTATAGAGCTGTATTTCAGAAAATCATAACAATCATGAAAGAGAAAATAATTAATTCCATGAATAACCTTACTTGATAAAGTAAAAAATACTTGCATATGTATAATTCAATTAATTATATCTGATTAATAGCAGCATTGATTAGCGTATTTCTATTAAGAAACAATTGTTATTGTTATTTAAATAATGGTAAAAAAAACAATATCAGCCATCCTCACATTTTTAAAGTGCAAACTTCAATGGTATTAAGAATGTCATACTGTTGGGCAAACATCATCACCACCAAAATAAACTGAATAAATAAAACTTGTAATCATTTCTGTTCTCAGGCTTTAATAATCACCTTTATACATTCTAAGTCTATGAATTTGCTCACTGTAAATGCTTAACTCTTCAGAGCTACGTGCTAGTTACTGTTTGTGATGGTTTATTTTTCTTGAAGTCATTCTTCAAGTGTCACCATGTCTTACTCTGTGCCAAAAGTTTCTTCTTTTTGACCAAACACTACTGAACTGAGTTGATCTGTTGTGTTTTATTCAGTCATTTGTTGATAGACTCTCGTGCTGCTGTTGTCTTATGTATATTGGGAATAATGCTGCTGTGAAGGTATGTATACAAATATCCACACAGGAATCTGTTTTTGCTTCTGTGTGGTTCCTATCAAGAAGTACTTTAACAGCTTACTCTGTTTATGATGGAATTTTCGCTGAGATTTCAGAAATGGGACATAATTTTCTCATAGTCTTACCAGCACATGAATCATTTTTATTATTGTTCACTTAAAAAAAATAAAACAGAGGTGAGGTGTTATCTTGCTGTGGTTTTAATTTGCATTCTCCATTTATTAATGCCAGTAAGTATCTTTTAACCTTCTTATTGGCCATTTTTATGTCATGTTTGTTGAAATCTTAGTTTTTCTTTTTAAACTGGTGTTTAATTGCATTGTAGAATTGTGATTCTCTTACATATTACAGGTATAAATTCATTAGTAGGCAAATGTTGTTACACATTTCCTCTGTCTATTGCCTTTTCATTTTGTTACTGTATCATTTTCTGCACAAATATCTAACTATTATTTGGTCCTCTGTTGATGAACATCTGAGGTGATTCCCTGACCCAGCTATGGTGAGTTGAACTGCAGTGAGCACAGGGATACAGATAATGCTTCTGTGCGGTGATTACATTTCCTTTTGGGAAAATTCCCAAAAGTGAGATTTCTGGGTCATTTGGTAGATCTGTTTTTGGTTATCTGAGGAATCTCGACACTGTCTACCATCATGTCCTAGTTTGCACGCACACCATCAGTCTTTTTAAGAAATAGGTTTCCCAATATCATTGCTAGTATTTGTTATTTTTTTATGTTTTAAATATTTTCCATATAAATAAATAGTTTATAGGCTATGATATTCAAAAAGGCAGAAGCAGAAGCACCAAGAGAGAAAGATCATTTCTACCTGCTAGTAAACTCCTCAGATGCAACGAGCTGTGACCCTGGGACTCAAACCTGGTTTCACATGTTGAGTCACGGAAACAGTTACTTGAGACATCGCTTTTCCCTGCACAGTCCCGAATTATCAGGGATCTGGCGTAAACCACAGAGCTGTTTTCCAAACCTAAGTACCTTATCATGACATGTGGGTACCTGAACCATGGGATGAAACACTTGCTTCTCTTCATTTCTTTTCTGGTAGTGCCTTTCTGGCTAAGTCTTGGCACAATGCTGGCCCAACAGAATGCATTCTGAAATGCTTGCTCTTCTGTTTTTTAGAAGAACTTGAGAATGTTTGGTTTCAGTTCTCTATATGTTTGATAAAATTCACTAGTGAATCTATTCACCCGGGGCTCCAATTTTTAAATTAAAAAAAAAATACTAAAAATACATCACGTCTCAAAATGCCATATTAAAATATCAAATCATGACCATCTGGTATTTCTAAATAATATTTCACTAGGTTTTTAATGTTGGTTATAAAGCATGTTTTCATTTGATCCTTGGACTTTCCCTACCCTTGCTTGTGAGAAAGTAATTCATGGGTCTTAGTTTCTTGTGGTGCTAACCACTGTGTTGGAAAGATTCCTTTAAATGAATTCTCAGGCTGTTAGCTTGGATGAGCCCCATTTGTTTTTCCTTTGCTATTTTCTTGAATATATATTAGAAAACTATATATAAATACATTCTATTACTTTTCATAACTCCAGCACCTTACCATTCAAACTGATTTGTAGCCAGAAAAATTCATGATGAGGTCAAATAAAATTTTATAAAATAAATTTCAAAGCACAGAATACATATCTAAATGTTTTAGATGTTTTAGTTTGGTTATATTTAATTTTTTAAGTTGTATGAAATATTAATGATACTGTAAAGTTTTGCATGATTCCTGTTACATTAAAAATAATTGTCATCACAATGACATATGTATGTATCCATGTAACAATTAATTTAAATATAAGCTCACTTGTGTTTAATGTTTAGATTTTGCATAGATCTGCAAGGAAGTATGATACATGAGGATATTTGAAAATGGAAAAAATAACTTCTCTGTGCAAGTCCTATTTAATTCTATATGATGATGGCCTTACTGACATGCCAAAATTGCCTCCCTTAATGCTTTTCAAATACTGAACTATGTGAAGTTGTAGTATATTTGCAAGCTAATAAGAAGTTACAACACAGTTTTGTGTATACTGGAGAAAAGCTTGAAACATTCATATAAAAATGTGGTATTTTATCCCGCAGATGTAGCAGTATCTTGTAGAAGTTCTGTCTGTCCCAGTTTCCAAAAGATAATGAGACAAGACTCAGCTTATAACAAATTCAAAAACAAACAAGCAAACAAAAAAAAAGATTGGAAACTTCAGCTCAAAGTATCCAGCAGTTTATAGTGAACAAGAAAGATGCATTTCCTTTGCTCATGTAGAATGCAACAGCTGGTTTTACCAAAGCTCATTGTTACACCGACTCCCTGAAAAAATAACCAGGAATAGACCTATAAGCACCTCTATTCAAAAGAAATGCAGTTATAACCCTACAATAATTTTCCCATAGCAGTTTTTCTTCTTTGGTGCTATTTGGGAAAAGAGAAAAGAGAAGGGAAGGGAAGGGAAGGGAAGGGAAGGGAAGGGAAGGGAAGGGAAGGGAAGGGAAGGGAAGGGAAGGGAAGGGAAGGGAAGGGAAGGGAAGGGAAAAAAGAAAGAAGGTAAGAAAGAAAGAAAGACAAGACCATAGGAATTGGCTTCTTACAGAGGTAATTACATTGTCTTACAGGGTTTGTAGCACATAGAGACACTACAGACTCAGAGTGATGACTCAATGGCTAAATCCTTGCCTTGTGTGCACTGGGATCCCAAATTAGTGTTGAACCCTTTCCTACCTGCTCTACTTCCCATCCAGCTCCCAGCTTGTGGCTTAAAGCCTTGGGACCCTGAATCCATGGGGAAGACGCTCCTGGCTCCTGGCTTCAAATCAACCCAGCTCTGGCTGTTGTGGCCACTTGGGGAGTGAATCACCAGATGATCTTTCTCTGCTTTCTCCTTTTCTCAGTAAAGCTGCCTTTCCAAGAAAAATAACTAAAAATTTCAAAAGCAGAACAAAAAACATATAGAGACTCTGGAGAGGTTCTAAAATTCCTTATCATATAACAAGGAAAAGAATATGTAAAAAAGGCTATGCCACAGTGTATTTTGGAAGGCTGACAGCCACCTAAGGTAGTTTGCTATTTAGGTGGGCTGTATAAGTTGATTCTTCCATGGCAAATTGTCTTTATGTTTTCATTATCAGTATTAAATTTTAATAAATTTAGAATTATATTTTCAATTAAAATATGCAGAAACCTTAACTCAGTTAACCAAGGTTAAGTTTCAGCTTATGGAGAGTTGAAATTGTAAAACATTCAGGATATTAGACTACTCACAAAATTCAGTGATTTGCAACATATTTTGGAAATATTGAAATGTTAACAGTAAAAGATAGTTACCAAAGTATTTTAGCTATGTCTGAAGCCCTGTTGCTTATTTCTGACAAAGAGAATAGTTTAAGATAACCACATCCTCTTGGGGCATACTGTCAATCAAAGAATATAACAAATTAGAGGGATACAATCATTTGAGAACAGCTGGCCTGGATTTCAGTGCACATGGAGCAGAAATGCAAAAGGAGAACTTTCTGTCTGTATTTGTACTCTCACCAGGGTTTCAGGAGTAAGAGTGTGTGAGCAGGTGTGCTTCCTCAGGATTCTTCTGTTTCGGGGAGTGAGGTTAAGAGTCCTGTGGTCTCCTTCCTTTGGCTGATGCAAAGAGCCTGCTGGCAAGCACTGTTTTCACAGATGAGACACTTCACCTTGTCTGGATATAGACAACAAAGGTCCTCCATGGCAGCTGAACCACATACAGAAAAATATTTCTGTTTTACCCTGCTCTGACTTTTACCTGCCACCCAGGTCTATTCTCTTTTGGTCTGTGGGGCATGCTAATAATTAATTGGGCTGCAAAAGCAGAAACATTTCATTGAGATCATGCTTTACTCTAAAAATTTCAAGATAAGATAAAGTTAGCAAACCAAAAGAATCCCTCATCAACACTCAAAATTATATCTTTAAGAACTTTTGAGAAGGCAGAGTGTGTGTGGCATTGAAAAGATGAGTCACACACATAGGAAAAGGAAGAAGTGTGCAATAAGACAAAGTAATGTAAGCATGAACTAATTGTGTGGATGTCCAAAGCCTTCAATTTTTACACAAATATAGATTTTCAGGAAAGAAGGGGAAGTGCAGGATTCTCTACATACGCTTTCCCTTTGGTGCTTTGACAGTGCCCCAATTTGTTATCCATTATGTATTTAATAAGTCAGTGATAAAGACCTTTTTCTGTGTGGGTGACCTTGTGAAAGTTTCTTTGTGTTACAATTCTAATTATAATAAAGATTGCATGACATTGCACACACACATTTTCCAATAAATCTACACTTGACAGCCTCAAACAAAAATGTAAACTCTAATTGATAATGTTTTTCTCCAATACCTTTCTAACGAAAAACTTGCTCCTTTTGAACTCTATGAGAGTGTATTGTCTCTCTGTTCTTACTGTAAATGTTTGCAGAAATTCCAGCTAAGCAATGATTATGTGAAAGCATAATACTCAGAATTGTATATCACACTTCAGTTGAATGCAGAGAACCCAGGAAGACAACTTAGAATTCTGTGAAAACTATTTACAATGCACTGAAAACATTATTTTATGTAGATATTAGCTATTAAAACTCTATTTTATTAAAACTTATTTTGTGAAAACCACATCTTCATATTCAGCCTATAAATTGTACTTGCTATGAACTCTTTAAAACCAGCATTATGCCCATCCAGTATGTTGAAATATATGTATGTGGCTATATATATATATATATATATATATATATAATATATATAAATTACTGAATTTTAGACTTTTCAGATTATTAACATCTCATCATACCTAATATATGGGTTATGCCCTCTGGGATTGTAACCAATTTAAAAAGTGCCTTCATGAATTTAATTATTTTACAATGAAGAGGTTGAAAGGACAAACTCATAAAATAGCTTTGTGTCTTTCTTTGTATTGTAAGGTCCACCAATACTCAGTACTCAGAAGACAACGGAATGTATTTGTTGATTTGGTATTTATTTGAGTGGGAAACGTAGAGTGTGTATGTGTGCATGAGAGAGACAGAGAGTGAAAGAAACAGAATTTTCCATGCACTGGCTCCTCTGCCATGCTCATGATGGAGGAGAACTCAAGCCTAATGACCCACAGGCTTGGCAGGGATTCAATTACTTAAGCATCAGCTGCCTTTCTCAAAAACTGCATTGATAGGAGCTAGGGTTGGGAGTCAGAACTGAGACTTGAACAAAGAGACTCTGACACACGATGTACACTCTCCACTAACATCTTTGCTGCTAAATCAAACACCAGTCCCTGAAGTGAAGCCTATTGAATGAGGAATCCTCTGTTAGGTAATCTCTGTACATCTGACTTTGTAATGCAACTGTTCAGCTTCAGCTATATATGAGTTCACCTAATTGGATGATGAGTTCGAATTTTCGCAATACCTAAAATAACATTTTATTTAATGATGAAAATATATTTTTTTAATTTTTAATCAATTCTAATTTTTTCCCATTTATTTTGCTTTTACTTTTTGCCACCCCATATATATATATATATATATATATATATATATATATATCTTAATCTCATGTTTATGTGTCACACAAACACATATATGAGATCAAGAGAGAGAGAAAGAGACCAACACGGAGAGATCATCTTCCATGGTTTATTCTTTAAATGCCTACCACAGTGAGACCTGGACTGCCTTAAAGTTGTGAATTATGAATTCAATTTAGCTTAGCACATGCTGATGACAGGGACTCAACCACTTGAGTCATATCTTATTGCTTCCCAGGGTGCATCTTGGCAGGAAATACAATCAGAATTAGAGAAGTCAAGCCTTAAACTAGAAACTGTTGGAGTCCAAAGCAAATATTTCTGTGCCAAATTGTACAACTATTATTTGTTTTTTAAATGGATTCTGGAGAAAGCTAGGACTTAAGCTAGATGGCAGCAAATGTTTTTCACTTTACTATCATACATATAATTGCTTAATTTTATTATTTGCCCTTTTTTGGTAAAGTTTTTTCAAAGGTGTAAGAATCCTACACACAGGTGGGCCATATTCTTGGATACAGAGAACAGGGAGGATAAAGATAAGAAAGAGATATTTTTGTTTTCATCTTGTGTTAGCAGGAAGCAAGGGAGTGCCTCTCCACATTGCTTGGCCTCCCATGAGCCTGGAAAGTGGAATAGCTATTACATAACAGCCCAAGTTCCAGGTGACGGGGAGTACATTCTGGAACAGGGCCATTTGATTGACAAGCAAAGGCACTACATACCTTTTGTCTTGTGGAGGCAGCGAGATACTCACCTGGTTCACAGGAACAGGCTATATGTACTTGAACATGATCATCTCTCCTGCACAGGGGAAGTGGCACAGCACTTATTGTGTACTCTGATGCCAGGACACACCTTGGGCTTTGGCCCTGAAAACCTGTCACCTATAAGACCAACTTAACATGAACCACTGGGCTACTCAGCAACATCGAAGGCCATCAGGGCCTCAGGCCCTTGGTCCAAAATGATCATGCGCTGAGATTGTGCCCACCTAGAACTCATCAAGTCCCTGTCCTGCAAAGGCCATCAGTGGTGTCCCTAGGGCCCTAGCATCAGGATGCCTGACCTAGTTCAGGGGGTACCAGAGGTGCTGCCTAAAAAGCTCTGGCCTCGGGTCCCCAATTCCTAACACTCCCAGACACCAGAGTAGTGCAGCCTTGAGACAGGGCTGCCTCATTCTTTATTGATTAATCAGGGATACTGAACTAATTCTATAAGACAATAATGTTTGTTACTAGATAGAAACTATTTTATAACCTATTTTCCAAGGTTTTTTTGTTTGTTTTTTTGTTTGTTGGTTTGTTTTGTTTCCATTTGAAGGTCCTGGGGAGAGTTACAGAAAGAGACAGATTAAAAGAAACAGATCATCCATCCCTCAGTTTACTCCCCAAAATGCCTGTAATAGCCAGGACAAATTCAGGGCTCAGGGACTCCATCCTGGTCCTCTAGATCGGTGGCAAACGCACAAGCATCAGGGCCTGTGTCCGCTGCATTTCCGTGCACATCAGCACTTAGCTGGATCCGAAGCAGAACAACAAGGAGTGGAACTGGCACCTAGGAACAAGATGCAGATCGAAGTCAGCGTGTCACAGCATGCTCCTCTAAGCAATCTTTGCTGTATCTTTTGTTAAACTTCAGTCATGTCCTTCAAACGCATGATTGTCTGCTTGTCAGGATTCAGAATAGCGCCTAGCTAACTCTCCTTAAAAATAAAAATTGAAACATGACAGAAAAGCTAAGCATTATATACTTAGTAATTCACTGGTGACAATGCACTTTACTAGTAATATAGAATATTCATTATTCTTTTTCATTTTATCATAATTATAACCTGAATACTACACTTAACTTCCCAATCTTATTATAATGAGTCTCAAATTTTCCATTCATAATTTGTTAGAAAAGATTATTAAGATACATTAGGTAATAAGGATGATTGCTGGAGTTAGTTTCTATAATTTTAGAATCATTAAGTTACTTTAAGTTATTTAATTTTGTAAAATGTTTATAAATATCACTGCCTTTGCAATATTCTGCTGCAATAAAATATTTAAGTGACTAAGTATGTAATATATTTAAATTCCATATTCGAAGGTTTACAGGAATAAGCAATTTGGATGAGAATATTAAACTTTGATAGTGCTACCATTTTCAGCATTACTTATTGGAAAACCACAACATATGGAAGCACCATTAGTTTTTATCAGTAACATTTCTGCCAATTCCAGTTTGACTTCATCATTGATATTTACATGTTTCTAATTACATTGAAATTAAAATTTGTAAAAATTTGAACATAGTAATAAACATTAGGACATTTTCTGATTGGAAATTATACTTGAAAATGAAATAAAAACAACTTATGCAACTTATATAAAACTTTGCCTTTCTGATCTCTTGAGGAAGGTGTTATCTAAACATAATAAACTCTTGTTTGATCTTCTTACCCACTGTAAAATATGTATGAAGTTAATATATGCCCATAATTAAACTGATATTTATAACTTGGAAAAAAAACATATTAAAACTAGAAGTAGGGCCGGTATTGTGGCAAAGTGGGTTAAGCCACTCCTGTGATGCTGACATTACAGTGTCTTTTCAGTTTTGGCTGTTCCACTTCCAAATCAGCTTCCTTCTGGTGTACCTGGGAGAACAATGGATGGTTGTCTCAATTTTATGTCCCTTTCACCCCTTCAACAACTGCGAAGGTCCAGTTCTGGCACATGCACCCCACTGATAGAACACTAATCCTACAATTATCCCATTGGTTGCAGTTCTGAGTCCAACCGTTCAGTTGGGGGGATCCCCAAAGAAACCTTGAATGAGGTGATTCCAGACCTGACTGTGGTGTGTGCTTGCCATTTCAAGGTTTGGCTCTGTCCATCATCCACATTTGCCAGCACATACCCTGATAGTTGCAATTACTGTGTCTGTTCTGTCTTCAGCCTGGTAATGACTGCTGTGGCCCAGCCCAATCCTGCTCACCACACACTCAGAGATTAAGGTGCTCCTAGCTTCAATCTGGCTCTACGGGTCATTTGTGGAGTGAACAAGCAAGTGGAAGATCCCTTCTTTCTCTCCCTTCTCTTCCTCCCTCTCTCTCTATCTCCTTTTAAAAAGAAACACAAAACAAAATTTAAACAAATAAAAATCAATTTAATGAGAATTCAGAAGTTCCAGTTCTAAAAGTAGCTTGCAAAATTCTTGTTACATAGAACACTGATACGTCACCATATCCCAGTTTGCCTTGACTTGTGCTTCCTGAATCTTTGATCATATCTCTTTTCAACTGTCTGAAAACTTTGATGTTCAATTTGGGGTGCAGTATCAAAATGGTGATCAATGGCTTCTTAAATGATGAAGATGATCAATTCACAGCAAATGTCATTCTTTCCCTCTCTGTCTTTAACAGTTGTGCTCAATTCAGGCAATGAATTCTGCCAGAGCCAGGAAGACTTGTATAATTTCCTTTTATTTCTCAACCAGAGAAACAATTATGTACAAAATTGTACTGACACGCATGGCCAAGCTTATTGCTGTTATGAGTTCAGTTCTCCAGATATATTCATCACTTCCAGCTTTTCTTCTTAAGTGTGTGCTGCAAAAATCCTTTTAGACTCATCTACTTTCTTTACAGGCTTTTTAAATTTCTCATTAGGTATTTTGGCTTAATAGCCTCTGCATGAGGGTGAAGCCTGCGAACCACTTAAGAGAGGCATCCTGAGTACAGCAGCACTAGAAAATGAAACAGAATTCTTCCCTCTCAGGCTAGCGGCATTTGACAATTTTCTAGCATATGTATGTGTGTTAACAAGAATATTTTAAGATCAACTATCAAATTTCAGTTGACTTCTGAAAGGAAATCAATTGTATTTTTGAGTGGCAAGAGTTAAACTCTAGATAATACATCTATTTTTCTGATATGTGTACAGGGCTTTCAATTTCAAGATACACATAAATATGTTTCTGATAACTTATTTGTTCTAGTCTCTTCTTTGTGAATGACAATACACATAAGTTGCCCTTGATGCCATTCAATGTTTTTATTGCATTCATTCTTTTTTTAAAGATCTATTCAGTTTTATTGGAAAGGCAGATTTACATATGAGATCCAGAGAGAAAGATCTTCCATCTGCAAATTCACTCCAGAAGTGGCTGCAGTGGACAGAGCTGAGCCAATGGGAAGCAGGAGCCAGAAACTTCTTCTTGGTCTCCCATGTAAGTACAGAGTCTCAAGGTTTTGGGCCATCCTCTACTTATTACTAAAGGCACAAGAAAGAGCTGGATGAGAAGTGAAGGAGCTGGAACATGAACTGGTGGCCATATGGAACCCCAGAGCTTACAAAGTGAGATTTAGCCCCTGAGCCTTGATGCTGAACTATATATACATATATTTATAATGAAATACTTATATGTACTTGCAATTTGCATTTATTATAATCCTAGGTGCTCAATTCAGGCATAAAAGTCCTTCTGATCTTGCTTATAAGAATAAAGTTTACTTTCAATAACAAAATGTGGCCAAATTATAGGCTATTCTGATACTAAGGCATTCACATTTAAATACAATAATAAATTTCAGGAATAATAACAATTAATTTTCATTAGAAAATGAATGTTCTTCTTAATTTTGCTTTGAAACAAACTACCCAGACATGCTGATTTAATAGGACAAATGCATATAAATTTTCATGTTTAGCAGATTGAATAGGCAGCCATTTGGATCTGTGCCAATAAACATAAGATTGTATAGAATATAAGTGGTTGGCACACTGGCAGGAACTTCATTCACCGTCATCAGTTTGCTCAATGTCAAAGTGATAATCTTGGGTCTTCATTGCATAGACTAGCTTGCACTAGTTTATTTACTGTGGTTATGAATTTTGAAAGAAAAACAAATACAAGCTTTCATGTGAATTAATTTCTCAACCAGCCACTTTTCACACTTACAGATACTTCATTGACTGAAGCAAATCCTGTGTTCAAGCTTATATTCAAGCATAGGGAGATTAATAACACATTCATTTGGTTTGTCTGCTGGAGAGAACTGACAGCAAGTCAGATAACCGGATGAGCATGTATTCTGTGGGTTTAGGTATGAACGGTACAGATTGTATGGATCCAGTTACAGGGACTGATAGGTATCCAGACATCTCAGCAGCTACCACATGGAGGCATGTCTTTCTTAGGCATAATGATGTAGACAAGTCAAAATTAACATATGCAAGTGTCAATAATGTAATGTGACCATAAAAAATATTTTTTGGAACTTAATAGCCCTACAAATGCATCTGTTTATTTTGGTGATAAATTTTTATTTAACTCATGCAAAATAATTTTAAATAGGAGAAAGAATATGAACACATGTAGATATATACATTTACAAATATGTGACCACATGCACGTAAACACACATGGGCATGCACATGAGAACAAGAACCTTAGTGGCAATTGTTTAAACAAACAGGAATGTCTGAAGGTGGGGTTCGCATCTATTTTCTTTTCAGATCAGCCTCAATGAAAAGTGTTTGGATTCAGTGCAGCCAAAACATTTTGAAGGATTTTGTGGACATCTCCTGATGTCTCAAAAAAAAGTTAGATTCTTAAATTCTCTAACATATTCTTCAAGAGTTTCATTCTCTGACCAATGGTTTAAAAATGGATTATTGATTTGTTTTTCAAACTTTAATAAAATAAATGTATAGGCTTATGTTTTACCAATATATAATGATTAAAACAATACATTTTGCTATTTTCAATTGCTGGCAAGATTTTTAAGCATGATTTTTAAGCATGATTTATTCAAGCCTTCCTAGTGCCTTTTTGTAGGTAAGATACATACAGTCCTGTAACCATGGTCTATCCAGATGGGTAGTTAATTGATTTCATTGCCTTTGTGCTATTAAAGTTATTCTGTTCCTGCTGATCGTGTGCCAGGTCACCCTGTTTCTAGCGTGTGCCTCAGCTCATCAGCAGCTCACAGCATGCTTGTTCACTGTCTTTCAGATCTGCTGCAGATTCACTGTCTGATCGTTTTTCTTGTACCCTGAGAAATTGCTCCACTTGCGAATAACTCTGTGATTACTTTAGACCAACATACTAATCTTCAATTTTAAAATCAATCAGACCTTTATGAAAGTGTTCCTAATTTGACATCAACAAAATTTATTATTGGAATAAAATTCTTCGTCTTTACAGGTCTCCACGTTATATAGATATACTAGGAGAAAAACAATCTGAGTGATTTCTGATTACCCATTAACATACATAAGCAAAAAAAGAATACAGATCTTAAGTCTTATAAACATTTCATTTTTAAAAATTAACATTTCTGATGAATCTGGAATATTTGGTTTATGAGCAACCACAAACTGAAAATATCACTACTCAGAGAAATATCATTTGTGAGAATTTTATTTCCATTTCTCCACTTTTATGTTTGAATCTATGATAGTTTTGTAATACCCTGGATAATATATACACTTTATTAATGTACAACTAAAACTTGCTTAACTGGCAAGAATTCATTGTATGCAATATTGCATTACAAATTCATTTATGTTATATCAATTTTTTTCATGTAAATGTTGTATGGATTTATCTTGGCTAGTAATCATAATCAACAGACAGATTATGGAAGTTCTCCTTTTATTTCAATCTGCTTATAGACTAACCAGCACTTTTATGATACAATTGTATTCTTTCAACAGCTTGATGAAAACCAATTCACAATATGAATCTCTAAATAGTAATTATTTCATGAAAAATCTGATCAGCATGAAAAAATGTTGGTAACAAAGTAAGCAAACACTTTGATTTATTATTGATATACATAACTGCATGAAAGTTTTTGTTTCAAAATAGCTTTAAATTTGCAAAAACAAATGAAATTGTGAGGGGTACATTGAGATAACAAATACAACACATCTAGCTTCTCCTATTTCACATCTTTCAGTAATAGGATAGATTTGTCACAATCAATAAACCACAGGCAGGTTATCCAACTACTAACGCCTCATGTTAATATGATAGATTCGTCACAATTAATGGTCTGCACTAAGCGTTGCTTTTCACAAATCAACTTTCTTAACCTCCCAAGCCTCACAACCTATAGATATCAATGCTCTGTATTCAGATTGGGGATTGTATAGTGGGTTGTGCAGGTCTGGATTGGTAGAATGCAGTTACGTCTTCTTCAGTTTCTTTAGTTTAAGTTCTGGTGACTGATGAATATAGTGGTAATGGCCACAGTGCTGGATCCGAAGAAAGCAAATGGGCCCCTTATTCATGTCTCATTGTCAACGTTCTGCTGGTTGTTGTGAAAGTCAGCCACCATCCTGAGGTTTTGGAAAGCAGGTAGAACCCTTAGATTCCACAGGTGAGTGTGCATTGTTCAAGGTCTGTAGCACCAGCAATAACAGTCCCAGAGCTTTAAAGCACAGAATGGATTGCACTCAGTTTCTATAGCATTTTGTGTCCTGGTCACTCAACGCACTACATTCAAAACTGTAATAAGAAATGTTTTTAATGATCACCCTTTGGGTTGATACAGATGCAGAGTACCAAGGAGCCTAGGGCAACTTTCCTAATTTGTTCACTGCAAATGGAGAATATAAATCAGCCTATGGCCAGAAACCCTACTGGATTCGGAAGGAGTTGACCTCTGCCCTCAGAGCATCCTTACTATGGCTGTGGAAGCCTATGCTAGGGGCAGGGTTTTTTGCTTTAAGATATATGAGAATTGCTAGCACCTGTTCTCTAGCAGATTTGGTCTAGTGCTTTCTTGGGGTAGGGAAATAACTGTGGTCTTTATTTTTTGCAATAAAATAGCTGCCCAGATTCCAGTCAGCTCTCTAGATTGAACTTTTTCCCTATCATCTGTAAACTGAAAGCAATGTAATAGCCCACCTCATTTTCATGTGATATCTCAGGGGTTTTTCCTGCCAGCAGGTTCCTGAAATCTGTAGCTGTAATAACCACAGGTGACAGTCTGGACCAGCATGTTCGTTTATTGTAATGCAAGCACAAAATCATAGATTAAGAAAGGGATAGACAGGGGGACGTTTCCCCACAGTACTCCCACCCAGCAATGACACTGTAATTGACTAGAAGGCATGTTCATCTCTGGACGCTTCAGTAAAGACACAGGTATAACAAATAGGCTGGAAAGTATGCCTCAGGTCATGTTCGCCATGTGTGGCTGGCAGGTAGACTGTGGGTAGCCTTCTTGGGGTTCTTTATGAAAGCACTCGCAGCACAGCTCATCCAAGGGCAGAGAAGAGAAGCTGAGGTGCTGCCCACTGCTCTTAACTACATGACCAGTGAACAGGTCAGGTTGAGTTCTCGGTTAGCCAAAACCATAGTAGGGGTTCCCCCGAGGGACATGGTGTGCCACGTGCCTATGACCACCCACGTAGGTCAGCAGGCAGAGTTCCAGGGATGATTTTTCTCACTGGTACATTGAAGAGTCTATCCTGAACGAAACCTCAAATAATCTAAGCCTTCCATGAAGATGCCATGATACCAGGATAGTTTTTCTGGTAACTGAGAAGGTTAGTAAGTTATGACTATGTAGCAAATGCACCATGGATGCACTAAGCAAAGTGGCCGCCAATGCAATGGAGAAAGACAAAAAATAATTCCATCAAGTTATAAATGAGGAATGGAATTTAAAGGTTAATGGTTTATTTCAGATATTTTTTTTTTTTTGTATTTAACACTTTTGAATCAGGGCTGACCTGACTTTTAGCACATTAATCCACCAAAAATGAAACTGAAATAAGGAGGACTATTGTACCGTATGTGTGAGATTTAGGATTTTGTCATGATCGCTATGATTTTGAAAAACGGTTTCTACCGGTAAATATGGTTGAATGCATTTGAAAGAGTGACAGAGAGAGGGATAGATAAATTTGAAGATGGGGATGGGGTTGAAGACAGATACGGGAAGAGGGAGGTAGGGAAGGGGAGAGTAATGTTTCTGTCTCAGATTTACCACTCAAACAGAAATTGCCAGGGATAGTTCAGGAGAAAGCCAGGAGCCAGAACCTCAATTCAAATCTGTCATACATGTGGCAAGAAGCCAGTTACTCGAGCCAGAATCCATTGTCTACTCAGGAACATTGGCAGAACTATGATTTAAAGATAAAATTGGTAGCTCCCAAAGCAGCACTTCAAAATAAGATATAGAAATTCCTCCATATTGTTACAGTAGTACAGATCATATCCAATGATGAAATGGGAGGAGGGCTTGGGGAGGGGCTGGGGGAATCCCAGAACTTATGAAACTGTGTCATGAAATGATGTAAAAAATAAAATAAAAAGCTTGGAAATCAACATACCTACAAAAATTACTTAGGAAAAAGTTATGGTAAATATAGTATGCATATATTAGCTTTAATTATTACTGTTAACATTTTCCCTTTTACATGTTTTCATATTTTATATTGATGAGTGTTTTATGTTTGGTAGATGACTCACCTAAAAAGATATTCATGATCCTATTCAAAGTGCAAAATTTACTGACTAGGTATAAATTTGTGTGCTCAATTACATTATCAGACAATTAAAAAAAAAAGAAATTCCATATAGTGGGTTACTCCACTTTGCTTACTCTATAATAAATACTTGAAATGGGATTGTCCAGCAATGTTCTGGATCATCTAGAATGTACAGCATTTAAGGGCGCTGCCAAGGGGGAATAAAGGAAGCACATGTTCACCTTAAGTTCTCAATATAATTCAAACAGACCACACAAATGTTAAACATATCCAGCACAAGCTTTTACTCAGTAAATTCAAAAACCACAAATATCTAAAACAAGGAAACCCAAATGTTGGGGAATGTTAATACTCCAAGTAACAATCAGAGATGAGCCATTGTATTCTGTTCTTGGTTCTAAGAAGCTATACCAAGTACCCTGCTCTGACTCTACATTTGTGAAAGAAAACTGCTTATTTATTTGCATATACTTTTCTTGATTAATGAGGTGCAGTAATCAATGAATATAGTGCATGGTAAGGCCTAAGTTATAGAGGTGAAAAAATTTTAGAGATTACTTCTTAACTTATGGAAGCATATTTAACTTAGGCTTCTGATTTAGAAGCCTGCTGACAAAGCTCTTTAACTCACTTTCTGCATGTAGGCTTCTTAAATCCTATTCATCACAGATACTAAATTTATGTTTGAAGTTCACATTACTTGGCATTTACCCAATAATACTGAGTTAAATTTATTGGATTGGAACTCTGAGATATTATATATTAAAAACACAACTATTTAAATAATTTAGACTCAAATTTTGGGATAGCTATTCACATCCATTTTGATTATTTCTACATAAATGATGGCCTAGCTGCATAATACAATACTATAAATACCTTGAAACTTTGATTTAGTGTTGTCTGTAAAAACCGAACAAATCTATAATTTACAGAATACCTACCCCATGAGTAGGTGTATTCTTGAAAGAAATGCATACAGTTTTCTAATAAAAGAGGCATATAAGTTACTGAGTTTTATACTCATGAATTCTGTAAATGCTACAGGTTTTTGTTTTCAGAGAACAACTAAATTTAGGTGTATCCCTCTGGTGTAATATTCTATATAGTATGTAAAAATGTAAATAGAATGTAAAAAAATCTATAGTGATAGAAATGAATTAAACATTGTTACAAGTAATAGTAGAGTTATACTTTAAATACACAATTTGAAAAAAATACCCAGAATATATAGACATTTATTATCCCATTTATGAAGTGCTCAAGAGCAGGTAGAACTATTAAATGACTTCAAATCTGGACAAATTTGCCTCTAGGTACAGCGTTTGATGACATTGACGCCTGAGGGTGTTAGTTACTAAATGGTTCTATTTTAAAACACTTGGTAAAATTCCATGTCCTAAAAGTTCATTGACTCATAAGCTTTCATTTGCACCTTTTTTTTTAATCCCGTGTGTATTTTGCATCTTAGTATAACTTTTTATAATGAAAGTCTGTGAAACATTTTTAGAAGACAAAGTGAAGAGTCAAAATTGATATGAATGCTTTATATCATTGATTTTCCTAGCTGTATATTACAATCTTATGAACATATCAAAATTTTAGTTTAAATAAATTGCTTCTTTATCTGTACTTTACTTCCTTACCCATTAACTTTAATTTATAAAAGCTACATTGCAGAGATAGTAGAACATAAAATTAAACAATCTAATCTCTGAGGCAATTCTTTGTGAATTCATTATATTGTTAGTTAAATAATTCATACTTGTCATACTCCCATTTCAACATCACTTACAAATAAACAATATATTGCTTAGGATACATGATAGTCAATAATAAGTTTGTCTAATTGTCAAGTATGTTAATCACTTTCCCCAAATTGATCTAGGATTTATTTATTCAATTGATGCTTATTGAAAATCTTTACGTTTCATATATAGACGTATAAGCAATGAACAAAGGAGACAGCACTATAAAGAAAGGAAATTTTCTTTTTAAAATTTTGTTTCATTTATTTGAAAGACAGAATTACAAAGAGAGAGAGGGAGAGATAGAGAGTAGATCTTCCACATGCTGCTTCATTTTCCATATGACATTCCTTGATTGTTACAAACTCAAGAAGGATTGTAAATAGAAGAAACTTAAAATTCAGTGTTCCATATATAGAGTGAATAGATACATTTCTTCTTACTCTTTCATAGCATTAAAATCCAAGATTAATATCCTTATTGTATTTATATGTGGCAAAAGGCTGGATTGATTCTGGATACAATTAAGCATTCAGCTATAAGGCAAAAGGTTATTCAAAGCAATGGAGTGGATATCATTAATAAAAAACATTTGTACTTAGAAAAATTTACACTTGTACAAAGAAGCATACAGATTCATATGATGATCCAACATTCCCTGATGGGAGTTCGACTGTTTAGGAAGGCCTAGCACATTGGCTCTACCTATAAACAAAGGTATGCAGATTTATTTCTTAAAAATGTTTATACTCAAACTTATCAAAAATTGGATTTACTTAGCCATGAAATTAGAATATTATTGTCCTTATATGTAGATAGCAACTTATGCACATAATAACAATTCTTCTGTAATGTAAATGTCTATCGGAAGGGAAATATATCAAAATATATTTTGCTATGTCAAATATCTCTTAGTGTTTATTAAAAATTACAGCTTGCAAATTAAATAGTAACCGAGATATGTGAAATTCTACCTTATATTTGCCTTCTGAACTGTTTTGCTTATGGCTATTTATGTGCTATAAATAAAAAAATTACAAAAAGTGAATAAACTAAAAATATTGATGGGAAATCTAGAATTTCTTTAATACTTTGCTATGTCATCTATTATTCAATCTTTAATTTGCATATTTATTTTAGAATATGTTAAATACATATAATTTTATATTTAACTAGAATAAATAGCATTATTTAGTGAAAACATTGCTTATTGAACTGTACTTTTTAAATTTGTTTTTATTGCAAAGTAAGATATATACAGAAGAGGAGACACAGCAAGAAAAATCTTCTGACCAATGATTCACTCCCTAAGTGACTACAAAAGTTGGAGCTGCACAGATCTGAAGCCAGGAGCCTCTTTCTGAGTCTTCCACAAGGGTGCAGGGTCCCAAGGCTTTGGGCTGCTCTCCACTGCTTTCCCAGGCCACAAGGAGGGAGCTGGATGGGAAGCGGGGCTGCCGTATTTTCTGACTGGCTTGCATATGAGATCCTGGCGTGTTCGAGGTGAAGATTTTCGCCACTAGGCCACCACTCTGGGCCCTTGAACTGTATTAAGGATTGATTCTGCTAATCCTTAATTTTAACTAAGTTGCATAAATAATATAATTGGATATTATTATTCTTGTGAATAGGATGAAGAAAATTTGGAGCAAGTATAAACACGTTTATTTTTATACATAAATATAATGAGCTCTTTAGTAAATATTATCGAAGAAATCAAGCTCAAAGAAGGTGTTTTTCGAGATTAGCATGATAAGAAGAATGAGCTAACGCAAGTACTCTTTTCATGTGTTTCAATGATTATTTATAGAAAGGTAGTGAAGCCGGTGAGGAGCGTGATGATGGATTTCACATGAAACAGGCTTTTGCGCTAAGGCCAGCATGCTCCAGGAGTTTCCGTTAGCAGGGACTGTATGCTCGGGCATACACAACAGAGGAAACTCTAACTAGATTTGGTTAATAAGTATTTTATTCTGATTTATCACGGTGAACGCTTCTACTACTTATGAGATGCAGAATGAAACTGAAGGCTTTGTTTACAGCCGTTTCGGACGTAAATAAGGGCAGAGGTATCAGAGAGTCTTATTTAAATAATTTC
Source organism: Ochotona curzoniae (assembly GCF_017591425.1). NCBI lineage: Eukaryota > Metazoa > Chordata > Mammalia > Lagomorpha > Ochotonidae > Ochotona > Ochotona curzoniae. Next base: position 17,548,059 of record NW_024466502.1, read on the forward strand.
GAGAATTTTATTTCTCCAATAAAAATGTAAGATAATCTTCCTTGCCAGTAGCACTCAATCACATCACCATTATTTTTCCGATCGTCAGCATTTGTTCAAACACCGTTTGATTCTATCTCAATTCCCCCACCAATTATGCTTTTCCATGAGATAGCATTTTTGTTGCATTGATTTTTTTTTTCCCCTCTCTTACTAGTAATGCTGTTTCCAAGCTATAGCCTAGGTACTGACACTTTAAAGTGGCTGTTAAGGAAGTAATTTAAATGCAAATTCTTAAACTTATCAGCAAAGATTGTAAATTATTGTTAGTAGGCAGGCCAAACAATATCTGTGTTCAGTAGTCAAAGCGAATAATTCCAACAGTGACTTCCACAAAACATGTAGAATGTAATTGTGTGATGACACAAAAATAGGCTTCAACAGCCTAGTTACACCTGATGTTGATGTACTAGGACCTGAGATTGAAACATAGCAAGTAATAAGGTTTGGTAAAGGCATATTTCTTTTAGTTCATTTTGCCAATATAAGCCGCTTCATTTGCCTGAGATAACCACAGAACATGTTTGATCATAGAGAACACTTTGGTTAATTTAGATTTCAAACGAAAAATTATTCTACTCATAGTGTCATCAAATTATTGAACCTCCAGACACGAACAGCTGCTATTCTGGTTATGTATCTTTTTGGCCTCTGAATCCAGGAAATGTATACCTGGGAGTTAAAGGTTGCATGTGGAATGGGACATATTCCTGCATGGTCTTTTTTGTAAAAGTGATATTAGTGTTTTCTTTGTGCCTCCCATAAGTAGCAAGTTTGATTAATTCATTTTTCAAAGCCAATGGAGAGTCCATATCAGACACAAAATTTTGGTAGGCATTTAATTTTTCATATGCTATTTCTGTTTTACTTTCTTATCTTTATTTTTTTAATCACCACTAGCTCTTACTCTGTCAGCAAAAAATATAATCTTTAAAGTATTTGTGAGTGAGGAAACAAATATATATATTGGTATAGTGTTTGTTCTCCAAACAATCCGAAAGTGTGCAAAGAGAACTCTATCAAAATAACTTTACTGTACACTTAGGATAGTTTTAGCTTTAACAGTGTACCATAATCCACTGGAATTTTGTCAATGCCATTTCATAGAAATATGGTCCTTACAGAGATGTTTCAGCTGTATTCATACTGCATTAAAGTGGGTTTTGAAAAATAGATAAATGTGTACACACACACACACACACACACACACACACACACACACACACACACAGAGGTAGATGAAGCCATACAAAGACAGATTCACAATTGGAGTGACTGGTGAAAGCTGTCAGGAGCTAAGGGAAAAACAAGAAATCCAATCCCTAGAAACTTGGTGAGAGTGTGGCCTTTGCCACGCGCCTAGCTGTGACTTAACCTCATCATTTCAACTGCAAAGGAATAACTTTCTGCAGTTATCAGCTATCTACTTACTAGCAGATTGTTATAGAAATATCAGGAAACAGATAAAACAATGAAACAATTTTATAAAGTAATCATAAACCCATGATTATTTTTTGAAATTCAATTTTCTTCTTTGCTCTCAAGTTAGCAAACATGTAATTTAGAAAAGTCTGTACTATGTACTATCACTTGTTACCAATTATTTTTAAAATATTTGTCACAAAAACATTCTCTTGCATTATGCTAGATCTGTACAGTGACAGGTTGATAAAGTTATTTTTTTTCAGAATGCTGCATCTAATTTTGTCCTAATAATTAGTTAGAAAGTGAAATTATAATTGTGCTGTGTGTAGAATATTCACCTCTACTCTTAGAAATTTAACACAAAAATTGGTCTACTTACAAAAATCAACCAGGAATATTTTGTAGAGGATATCAGAGTTGATTGATTTTGAGTTTTATCAAATTTATCAGAAGAGGCATGAAAATGGATCACTGACAAGCTCCCAACACAGATTTTTAATTTTCTTTAAAATATTATGCTGTTTCTTTAAAATTTTAATGGTAAAAATGCTAGATTTTTTCACAGGAAAATCAAGCCTCAGCTTCATAGTGTTGAAAAGAGAAAGTTCCATGAGTTACAGTTGGGTGAGATTAGGCTAAGCATTTGTCTACAATAGCTCTCCCAGCTCATGCTGGTTGCCCAAATCAGTAGTACAGTTTGTATTAATTGTAACTATATGTTTGAGACCCGTTATTTTGAAACTCTTAATGATAGTGCCCCTTTGTAGGATTTGAAATGGTGTGGAATAACTCATGCTGCCTGGTTCCCACATGACTTGCTACATAACAATTAATTGCTAACATTTTGCCTTGTCCAAGTATGCATTATGCTCTAAACATAAGGACTTTTTATAATTAAGGGAAATTGCCTGTACCCTGGCCAGCAGAGTAAATCCAAACTTCTATTAACAATACCATAAGTTCTTGTATGCATACAGGAAATTACAATAATGCCCTAAAACTCAATGTCAAGTTTTATTTCTATGATAATCATTCTTTGGAAGCTGTGCTCATTCAAGGAGAGAATGGCGGCGTACATGTAATGGGCAATATAATTACAACTTTGCTGTTTCCTGGACTCTTTCTTTACGTGTGATAGAAATTATTATTCAATTACTCTTGAAGTAAACTAGGTCATTATGTAAAGTTTCTGTGTTTTTCAATTTGCTTCCTGGCTAATCTTTTCTTGTCAGACATCCTAGAGTTGGAGAGAGAAGAGGAAGGAATGAAAGGAAAGCTGGGATGACAGCATCCAAGCAATGATCAAAATGGTTATTTCTTTAAAACTTTTTGGTTAAAACTTGTATTCACAATGATTTCATATGTTATGTGCCACAATATCAGACCTGAATACATGTGTACATGTTGTACTGATTGAGATGCATAAGCATTTCTTTTCTTTGACATTACCTTATGACTGGAGGCTTAGAGTTTCTTTTTTTCTAAGTTTTCATGCCATTTAAGCAAGGTCTTGGAATGAGTCTTCCCACTTAGCTGCAAGCACCAGGAACTTTTTTTCTTCTATGTAACTCGGATGTTTATATGCATTAGACAAGCACCCTCTATCACACCCACACATCTAAGGCTCTAGGAATCACCTTTCTGGATGGTTCAGACACAGTGACGCTTTATTTATTTGCTTATTTTTTTTCAGAGTTTGTATAAGAAGGCCACCATGCGATATTCATCCTTCGGTGTCAGCTCGTTTCACTTAATAATATGTCTGTCTGTTTAATACACTTTGGTACAAAATAGAGAAACTTGTACTGAGCTGTCATTTCATTCAGTGCCACACCTGTTCCTTAGACATGTGTGAGCTGAAAGTGAAGTATATGTTTTCCTTTTGACCCCAGGTGAGATACAGACTAGTACTGTCCCATCACAGACATCCATGTGCAGCAAACGCATCAACTGTCATTCAGCCTTCCCCCGCTTTGCTTTTTCTTTTATTTTTGATCTGATACTTTTACTTTTATTCCAAAGAATTAATGTGATTTTAAAGGAACCTCTGAACTTCAGTGTCTAATGCAGCAATAGCCAGATAAAGACACATCTAAATATTCAACAACAGATAAGTAATAAAGAAAATATTTAGTAAATGTCTATGCATATATTTATATAAACACTATGTAATATGTAATTTTTTTCACTTTTTCCTTGTTATTTATTTTTATTGGAAATGGAGATCTAGAGAGAGAGGAAGAGACAAAAAGAAACGTCATTCATCTGCTGGTTCACTCCCCAAGGGGCCTCAATGGTCAGAGCTGAGTTAATCTGAAGCCAGGAGCCAAGAGCTTCTTCCAGGTCTCCCAAGCCAAAGGAGGGTTCCAAGGCTTTGGGCTGTCCTTGACTGCTTTCCCATGCCACAGCCAGGGAGCTGAATGAGAGGTGGATCAGTTGGGGCATGAATTCATGCTCATTTAGGATCCTGCAGCTTGCAAGGTGAGTTTATAGCCACGAGACTATTATATTATATTTATAAATGAAGTAGAATGTTGTTAAGACAAAAAAAAAATCCTCCATATGTCACAATACAAGAAAACTAGGTAAAGTTATCATATGGGAAACAGACTTATCACTAATTTAACTTTTAATAAACATTATATTGAATTATTCATTGTGTTCTATTTTTATCTTTGCTAATTCAACCATTTTAATTTAGTGCATATTGACTGATAATATTTTATATGTCTTTTAATTATGTTTCATCAAATTGTGCTTTCATGAACATACTGAGGTAGAACTTTGCTTAAAATTAAAAAATATGTTAATATGCAATTCTGGGTTCACTCACGGAATTATTTTCCCATCAATATCTTAAGATTGACTTTGATTATATTATAGTCTGTGAGGTTTTTTTTAATCATTGTTAACTTAATGATCATGTATATTTCCATTTATCTACTTAAAATCATAATATTTACAATTGGGTTCAACTCTTTGATTATGTTTTTGGTGATTTGTTTTCTTAATTTTTTTTTGTAAGTGGCAACTGTTGACTCTTTTTTTGGATACAAAGGTTTTGATATTCAAAGTTTAGAATACTTCTAGTGAATTTCTAAAAAAATTACATAATTGTCATTCCTTTTTAAATTATTTTGTTGTTGTTGTAAAAGCAGATTTACAAAGAGTAGGAGAGACAGATAGAAAGATCTTCTGTCTGCTGATATATTCCCCAAGTGGCCACAGCTGCCGGAGCTGAGCTGATCCCATCCCGGGAGCCAGGAGCGCTTTGATTTTCTCTTACATCGCAATTTCCCATTATTTAATGAGATGCTATTTATCACTTTTTAGTTTCATCAAAGAGTATATCTTTTTGCTTAAATTTCACTGTCCTGTCAGCAATTTGGTTATCTTCAATAAATTACACATATTTTAATAGTAAAATTGTATTCATCTCTCATTCTATTTATTTAAGAATATTTGGTTATTAAATCACAGCCATTTTAAAATCTTATTTGTTATTTCAATAATCTGTGTCATTTCTGAATGTGTTCCCAGAAAGCTTTTCCTGTGCTAAGGCACATATGCCTGCTTCTCTGGATGTGTAATAATTTTGAATTGAGAAGTAAGCATTAGATGTTGTTGAATGACCTAATTTTAATAGAGCAGGAAGTGATTTTACATCAAAAGTAGATCTTTTAAAGGGCTGTTTTTCAGGCTGAGTGAAAAGCATTTTTTTAGGCGATGCCAGTACAGCCTTCATGTAAGAACTTTTTATAATCACCACTGAATTTTGAGCTAACTGCAGGAATCTAGGGTGATCACAGTGGCCTTTCCATTTGACCATTTGAAATACAGTTATCTGCTATACACCTCTGAGTCCAAGTGGGTTTTTTTGTTTGTTTGTTTTGTTTTGTTGTTGTTTTTCTTTTTGTTTGTTTTATTGGAAAGTCAGACATACAAAACAGAGGAGAGAAAAAGAGGAAGATCTTCGTCCGATGATTCACTCCCCAAGTGGCCCCAATGGCCAGAGTTGAGCCAATCTAAAGCCAGGAGCCTCCTCTGAGTCTCCCACGCAGGTGTAGGGTCACAAGCCTTTGGGCCGCCTTCAACTGCTTTCCCAGGCCACAAGCAGGGAACTGGATGGGAAATGGAGCTCCCGAGATTAGAACTGGCATCCAGATGAGATCCCAACATGTGCAAAGCAAGGACTTTAGCCACAAAACTATTGCACCAGACTGAGTCCAAGTGTTTTGTTCTCACAGCTCTTGCATAGTTCTGTCTCCAGTGCAACCTCATACATGCAGTTCGACCATGAGAATCTACTGGAGGTTTTTACCTACTGATAGACCAGTCCCTCTTGGGTACAGTCCTGCATTGTAGAGTCATCTGAATAAGTCTGAAGACAGATCGCTGTCTCCTCATCTAAACAGTACTGGCATGTTCTGTACCCTGCACTTGTCTTTCTGCACATGCCGTTGTTGAGAAATGCCTCTAGGCAGATTGACGTCTGTCAGGGGGCTCATTTCATTTATTGTTGTCTGTCAGAGCATGGTCCTTAGCTGCCTGATCCATTGAATCTAAAACCAATTTAGTTCTTCAGGTAGTTAGTTGTTTATGATTAAAAGTCTAGTCTGGTACTTACCAGTTACTCATGACAGCAAGTATAAAGCAATGGTAAGAATTTTTATTATGGAAAGTTAGGTTTGAAATAATTTTATTATTTTAACAAAATCAACAAATATAATTTTATACATCAATTACATATATATATGAAATTGGAAATCACTTTCTTTTTAAAAAATGTTCCAAATGATAACAGCACTAACATTTATTAAATGTCATGTTCAATTTTATTCTTAATAATAAATACTTTCAGATAAGATTACAAAGATTTTGATTATTGAGCTTGATAATTTGAATTTACAGAATTTAACTTTTTCTTGAGACATGGATTTGCATGATTTAATATGATATCATAATCATAAATTGGTAAAACTAAGCCCTGTAAGGTAATTTAAGTCATGAAAGTAGTTTGATATCTACTGTGTGAGTGCACAAAGGGGAACATAAATGAAAGCATATGTTTTGTTGCTGAACTGGCAACAATCTAAGAAGAAAAAAAAAGTAACTACTGGAAGCTGCCTTAACATACGCAAAAGTAGATGTCAAAATATTTTAAATATCATATATACATTACATAAATTGTGGTAACGAGCACCAGGAGCTTCTCCATCTCCCATGTGGATGTAGGTGCCCAGGGAATTCAGCCATCCTCCAAAGTTTTCTCAGCTCAAAAGAAGGAAGTTGGATGGATAGTAGGGCAGCCAGACTCTATACAGTGCCCATATGGCAATGTAAACACAAGTAGGAAAATCAGTGTCGTGCACCGCTGTTTCAACCCCACAAAGACTTAAAAAACAGTATGGCTAAGAAGAAGTGGAATAGCCTAAGTTTATTTAGTGGAATGGTGTTTGGAGTCTTGCCAAAACAGATAAGGAACTGGTGTTGGAATAGATTTTGAGACCACTGCCAAGAACTCTTCACCCTCCTTGCCATACTATATAGCAGTGCCTGGTCCTCACCACTGCATGTTGCCTGCAGTTCATTCCTGTAAGGGACCCTATTCCCTCCTGGTGTAAGGAAGCTTTCATTCCTCAATAATATTTTTTCAATGTTTTCAGAAAGTGGCATGTAATATTCTTGTATTTTCCTCTGTCAACTTGACTCTGTTAGTGCCCTATATTAGCATACAACATCTTGTATTATTATTTTATCAAATTATTGTCTTTCATATTATGCAAGACTTTATGACTGATGACCCATTCTTGTGTTATTACTGTCATTTTTGTAATCAAAATATGAATATATAATGATTCCACACTTAACACTTAAATGACACATTTTCTAAAACACAAAGAATTTATTTTGTTAACATTATATAAATAGATCATTAAGGAACAACGCTATAAAGACCACAAAATGACACAAATTTAGAATCTTGGTGAAAAATATTTCTCATCATTTATCAAAACAATATTTTCCGCTCAATTCCCAATGCCAGGTTCTGAGGCAGTGTCCGTCCTTCCAGACTTAAAAAACAATATTTTCTAAAGATCATTTTAAAATTATAATAAAACCTAGGTGCCCACAGGTTTGATCTTTGGAAGAGCACATTGGGCATCATATTACTGATGTTACAGGAGATCAGTGTTGTTCATAATAAGAGATATTGTAATTGGCACATGATTACCTTTGATTGTCTTCTTATTGTACCCTTTCATACCTGAAGTGCCAATTATTACAGTCTCTGCATTTCAAATGTAGAAACTCAGGGTTAGTAATCACACAAATAAAAAGTGACAAAGCCAAGACTAAAATGCAGTTTGGTGTGACTATAGATTTGTGGTTGTCGCCACTGTGGAAAACATTAGCATGCTTCACTGTACTTTGTAAATGATGACCCAGGAACAGACATCATCTTCTGTGGGCATTTCCCTTAGTTTTAAGGCTCAGGTAGAAGCAGCCAAGTGTTACGAAATAATGACGAAGTATTTTCTGCTAACATGAATTGAAAACTTGAGCACTTGCCTCTGAAGCGCCTGCATTCAAATGAAAGGTTAGATGGCAGGAATACCGAAAGACACGTTCACTAACAGAAAAGCTGGAACTGATGTCACCTCGACTTAGAAGTTTCCCAATTCCCTGGTGCCACAGCTGTTGCCTTTCAGGTTAGCTTTGAAAAACAACTGCTGAGACTCTTTAAAAATGTGTCCCACTAATACAGAGAGTTTTTCTACTTGTTCATGCATTAACTTCTGTCAAGATATGATCAAAGTGTCAGGTGGGAGCATGTCAAGATTTAGTGTAAAGTTTCATTTTCCCATTTGTCACCAGAAACTTAACTTTTTAAAGTTTGGTGAGCATAAAATTGAAGCTGTTGTTGCAACGAAAAAGCAAAGAAAGAGTGGATTGAGGGAAAAGCTAGAGGAAGAAAGGAAGCATGATTATCTTCTTAGAATTATATATATATATATGAAATACATGAAATCTAATAATAAAAATCAAAGTTAAAAAAATAAAACTAATCAGGAGCATGGAATGGTGACCCAATTAACTGATCCTCCCCTTGAAAGTGCTGGGACCCTATACAGATGCCGGGTCACATCCTGTTTGCTCCATTTCCCTTCCAGCTCCCCGCTTATGGCCTGTGAACGCAATAGAGGACATCCCAAAGCCTTGGGGCCCCGCACCCACGTGGGAGACTGGGGAAAGCTCCTGGTTCTTGACTTCGGATTGGATCAGCTCTGACCATTGAGGACATTTAGGGAGTGAACAAGCAGTTGGAAGATCTTTCTATCTTTCCTTCTCTTTATAAATCTGGCCTAGCTGTTGTCTGTTTCCTTTTGCAGATTTTTATTTTTAATTTCTGGGGCAACTTTCTAAATGCTAAATATGTAGCAATATGATTCTGAATTGGCGTAAGACTGACAAAACAACTCTTAATTATGTTTTCTAACTTAAATATATTTACTGTAAGTCCTAAATATTAAATGATATATTAATTCTAATGGTATTCATTTATTCCACTTTTCTTCAGTTAAAATTGAACAAAAAAGAAATACTTGCTTCAGGACATAACTTTTCTGTATTGGTTAGCCTTATAGTTGATTATGGCACCACCAAACTTCTATAAGAGATTGATCAATCACATCTGCAGGCCAGGACTGGCATTGTGGTACAGAGGGATAAGCCAATGTGCATAGTTCTGCCATCCCATATTAGAAGACTGGTTCAAGTACCAACTGCTCCACTTCTGACAATGTGCCCTGTTAATCAGCCTGAGAAGGCAGCAGATGATGGGCAAAATTCTTGGGCCTCTGCTGCCCTCATGGGGAAGACTGTGATGGAGTTTCTATCTCATGGCCATGGCCCAATCAACACCACGGAAAACAGTTCAGGAGTAAGCCAGGTACTGGAAGACATCTCTCACTGTTTTGTTGTTTCTGTCTCCCGCTCCTCCTTTTTCCCTTTATATTCTAACTTCCCAATAAATTATGGACTGTGAAATACCTCGTGATTTTTATTTATAATTTTAAAATAATACAGATAATCCAAAGAGAAATAGTTAATTAGAATAAATAATAAATACTTCAGTTAAACGAGATAATTAAGTTGAAACCAAATCAATGTACCATAGCACACTCTTTAAGGACTAAAGTTATGTCACCTTTGGAGCTGCTTTGGAATATGGTCATTATTTAAATTAGATTACTTTGATTAGAGCAGATTATCTTCCACAGTGTCGGCAGGGATTATCAGCTGATGGTCTCAGTTTAGCAGAAAGAACAATGCCAATATCTGCTTTACTCTGACATCTTCTCTTTCCGGGACACGAACTGGCACCCATTTGGGATCCCAGTGAATGCAAGGCGAAGACATCAGCTGCTAGGCTATCATGCTGGGCTGAATTACACTTTTTTAAATCACAAAAAGCCATTATAGAGTTCTAAAGGCTACTTTTTTATACTTAGTGATTCACCCTGACTACAAGTGTCTTACAGACCCTTATTGACATCAATGTCAAAGCATTACCTGCTTTCTATTAGCTTCCTCACTCTTCTTTTATTGTGTTTATTTTTATGTACCTTGTATACACATATTTCCATTTTGTGCAGACAAATAATGTCTTTTAACATATGTCTGTGTTTTAATATATATTATATATGTTAAAATATTATAAACATATTTCAACATTACATAGTAATATAGATTATAAACATATGTATTGTAACATATAAACATATTCATACATGTATAAAATCTCCCAATACATACTGTAAGTTAAGAAGGAGTTTGAGCCCATAGAGTAAACTGATAAAAACACTTCAAACTTAGAAAGTCAAGGGTAATAGAAAGTTCAGTGTGAAATGAGAGAATGTTAGGCATGGATCAGAAGTGGAACAGCTAGGCCAGAGCTGGCACTCATACAGAATGCTGGCATTGCTTGTAGAAGATTCGCCCACTGAGCCGCTGCACCTGTCCAGTGGATATGCATCTGAATCAGTTTCCTTCATCAACAACATTCACTTGTGATAAGTATTTCTATACTGATAAAAAAAAAATTGGTGAAATATTATTGCTGTTATTCCAATGTTTGTGCTTTTAGGTGAATTTAAAAGCCTCAAAACACACCATGCATCATCATACCTACTAGTATGTAAAGCAAAATAGAAAAACAAGAAAAAAATATAAAATTTTATTGAAAATTCTAAGACTCTGAATAACAACTATATTGGCGAATTCTTTTGCTTAGTAATTTAATTTCTCCCCTTATTTGTAGCAAGTATGATTCGCTTATGAGAGACTGAATACTGAGAGCATTTGTTGCACTGCAATATCAGGTATAGTTCATTTGTGCTGTATTAGACTCTGTGTTCTATAAATACACATGTATACTACCAATTTGTATAAATATGCTTTAAAAACATATGCGTTTCTTCTTACGGTTTACGGTAAGAGGTGAGGTTTTTATGCAGTACATTTTCCTTCTCCCCATAGGGTAACTAACGCCTTCATGCCGCATGAGTCACTGACTGTGGCTGCTGACTCTGGCAGTTTGGCCTCTGCAGTCTCCCCAGCACTCCGCTGCTGTGTCATGCCGTGTGAATCTGTCTCAGTGAGCATGTGTAGCACTGTCCGTGCTGTGTGCCAACAGCTTTCCCTTCTCACCTTACCATATCGCAACTGCCATTGCACTGGTACCTGTCTCCTGTAGATTCCTTCCCCAAGAGTGCTGTTACTATGCGCCTTGGTGAAATTCTCAAGAACTGGCTGTGATTCAAGAATGCCAATGCAGTAATTTTTACAAATGAAAACTCTGGGCAATGTGCTCTCACTTATCATATGTTGAGATGCGTGCAGGAGGGAGATAACTTTATTCACGCCAAATAAATACTCAAGTCCATAACAATTTCAGTGTTACTTTACATTGGGAAGGCAAATATTGAGTCTGTGTTAAAATCACCTTGAAAATAAATCAATAGGGTACACACACACACATATCACACACACAAGCATACAAAAGTATTAAAATCAATTGGTTAATGGGTCAAGATTATGGAGACTGGCATGGCAAACGTGCAGTAAGACGACAGAGATAACTTAGACAAGCTAAGGTGTGGTTCCTGTCGAAGGTCCTACTTATTTTAATGTTTAATACAAAAATTGTATTGTATGTTATAAATTCAGAAACATTAGTCCCAGCACAATAGCCTACCTGCTAAAGTCCTCACCTTACATGTGCTGGGATCCCATATGAGTGCCGGTTGCATTCCTGGCAGCCACGTTTTCCATTCAGCTCGCTGCTTGTGGCCTGGGAAAGCAGCAGAGGATGGCCTGAAGTCTTGGGACCCTGCACCTGCTCGAGAGATCTAGAACAAGCACCTGACTCCTGGCTTCAGATCATTTCAGCTCTGGCCATTGTGACCACTTGTGACCACTTAGAGAATAAATCAGTGGACGAAAGTTTATCCTCTCTTTCTCTCCTCCTCTCTGTATATCTACATTTCCAATAAAATAAATAAACCTACAAAAAGTCAGTATAATTTATAACCAAATCATTTCAGCAAATGAATGATGTATGCAGTTTTGCATATATTTAATGCAGTAAGAAAATAATTTTACACCCTTCTTTGTAGGTACAGGAATTACAGCAAGAAACACCTTCATGCCAAGCCACCTTACATAATCACATAATTATGTAAATCACACAATTTATCAGTGAAATCACAGATTAAAAGGTAATATTGAAACATTTTATGAATAGCATTAAATGCAAAAAGGAGAAAAAGAATGGGGAGTATGGACATCTCTGTGAAATGCAAAGGAAGGTTTCCAAAACTGAGTTCAGTAATAGTAAATTCTGCACATTCTAGAAATATTTATGAGGCTTACCATTTCTATTTATTTAGGCCTGCATGTTTATTTTCTGTTTCCATATGTTAATAACTATTACATAATATTTATTATATAATAATATATTAATAATATAATAATAAAATTTACATATTAACAGATCAGTTTGAAGTACTGAATTTGAAAAATGAAGTGGTTGAAACATGTAACTTGGTATTCAGTTGACACAGTTGAATGTTTGTGGTTAAACTACAAGTTATATTTTATTTAATAATGCCCTCCTGGATCCATTTATCTTCTTGATATAATTTTTCCAGTAGCCTGATGAATAGAGAATTGAAAGTTGTAGCCAAAAAATTTCCCCAAAATAAAGCAAGTTTCCAGAACTTTAGAAAGCCATAAAGTGGAGTTCATAGTGGTAACAGTGATTTGTTGAGATATCAATATTCCTGTACAAAGATTCCAAGATTGAGGATAAAAGATAAATTAAAACATGAACAAATTTGAAGAAATAATGATGATGATTCCTGAAATTAAGACAGATGCTACTACCACTTTGAAATAGAGTACAAGAGTCAAAACGGTTCCAAACAAATTGTGCACTGAAACTACAAAAGTGCAATTTAGAGAGCGTAAAGACAGAAATGTATAGTCATTTATAAAAAATCCCAAGTATCTTACAAAATTTGTCACAAATCTCGTGTGCAGTATGATCAGTAGAAAACATTTGTGTAGTAAGTTTTATGTTAAATTAAAAATGATTTTAAAGGACAAAGTTTGCATTCTCTAAGAAAATAAAAAACTATGCCACAATATATCACTTATTTTGGAAATGAAGTTTATAGTTTCTTTTCTTAAAAATGTAAACGTGAATTTCATGCAAGGATTTTAGTAATGAATCATACAATGAACCTAACTATAAATTATAACTGATAGATACATCCAAGTGCAAATTTGGGAAGAATGAGAAATAAATCTATGGCAGGGCAGTAACAGCACAGCAGAAAAAAAGGGGTGGATGTATTAACATCAGAACATGCAGATTTCAACAGATAAAAGACTATAAAAGAAGAAAGAACATACATGGCCGTATGAGAAATAAAGAGAAAAGCTCTATAAATATTTTTACCAAAAAATTGCATCTGCATTAAATTGTGTGAGAATATTTTTTTAAATCATCACAAGAAAATTAGAGCAACAAATAGATATGAGACACACACACGCGCGCACAGAAATCATACATTGTTGGTTTACATAAATACGTACAACAGCCAGTATGGCGCCAGGTTGAAGCCAGGCACTCCAACCATGTTTCCAGGGTCCGTGGCCTAGGTCCAAGCACTTGGGCTGCCACTGCTTTCCGCATTAGAAGGACACTTTAGCAGGAAGGTGGAGCAAACACGGTGTAGCAAGCGATGAAAACAACAGTTCAGTTCCGTATGGGAGGCAGATTTCCCAAGTGTTGCGAGAACACACTGTGCCACCACCACGACCCATAAATGCCAAGTGGAATTCCAGTGGAAACTCCCTAAAATATCTGTCCATTAAAAACTGTAATTAGGGCCCAGCACTATAGCCTAATGGCTAAACTCCTCACTTGGGCGAGCTGGGATCCCATATGGTCGTGAGCTCTTATCCTGGCAGCATTGCATCCCATCCAGCTCCCTGCTTGTGGCCTGGGAAAGCAGTTGAGGACGGCCCAAAGCTTTGGGACCCTGCGCCCGCATGAGAGACCCAGAAGAGTTCCTGGCTCTCGGCTTAGGATCGACTTAGCTCTAGCCATTGCGGTCACTTGGGGAGTGAACCATCGGCGAGATCTTCCTCTCTGTCTCTCCTCTTTTCTGTGTATCTGACTTTCCAATAATAAATAAATAAATATATTTTTTTAAATGCTGTAATAAATGGGACCCAACGAGATGGTTCAGTGGCTAAGCCCTCATGTTGCAAATGCCAGAATCCCAGAATTCATTGAAATTAGTAAATGACACTTAAATATACTTCACTGTATGTATGTTTGCTGCTCCATAAAATGCTTCACTAAGTATGGTCACAGTATAACTGTGGGCACTTTTTTTGATGGTTACTGTTGGATATGTTCATCAAAGTTAAGAGGAAACATAATTTGAATGTTTTGTGTTATTTCAAAATGGTTATAAAATTCAGTAATGCTAGTGAGCAAAAGAATCATTCATTTTATTGATGTCTTTTAAAATTCAAAAATAAAGGTTGTTACTAAAACATCAATTATTAAAAAAAACCCCTCTTATGTGTCACAATGTTTCGGCATTTTCTAGCATGTTAACATTTCACCTAAGTATGATGCTTTGAGTCTGTCACCCCTATTTTCCATCTGGAATCCTTCTAATATGCCTGGGAAGGCAGCCAAAATGATTCAAGTGGTTGATCTCCAGAAACCCACTAGGCAGACCAGGATGCAGTTCCTGGATCCTAATTTCAGACTGATCCGGATCAGGCTATTGAGATCATTTAAGAAATAGAGCAATTGATGATTTTCTCTTTTTGTTTCTTTCTCTCCATCTGCTCTTTTCTTTCTTCCTTCCTTCATTCCTTCCTTCCTTCCTTCCTTCCTTCCTTCCTTCTTTCCTTGCTTTCTTCCCTGTATTTCCTTCCTTCCTTTACTCTTCTCTTTTTATCTCTGCTCTGTCCCACATTCTGTTACTCTGCTTTACAAATCAATGAGAAAGTAAATAAATCTTCAAAAACTAAGAAAACTAAACAAGATTCAAAGGCCATGTTAACAAAATTGTTCAATAGAAATTAAATAAAATCACATAATATTATCACAATATTAGTCATGAAAGAGATCAAAGGATGTTTCTAAATGATTATTTGTTAAGCATATATAATACATATTTGAAATTCACATTCAGTAGAAATAAGATGCAAATGAATTGATATTATTATTGTTTTCATTAGACAACATAAAAGTTGACTAAATGTTTGCTATCAGTTTATAAAACTGAATAATAAACAGTTGAATTATTTAATTGTGTATAAGAATTTTAAATACTTAATAAAATGATTAATTTATTTTTCTGGTATGCTTTATTTTGCTTCTTAAAATGGAAAGTTTTATGAAAGATTGTTGAAGCAATTTTAGGTGGTCGTTTAGTTTGCATTTTAGGATACTTATGTTCTCTAAGCAAATTTGCAATTGTTCATGTAATTCTGACACATTTATAAGTACCTATGTGCTTAATTTGCAAATTTGAATTGCTTATTGCACATAGAATAAGGTAAATGTTTACATCTGGATTTACTGAAATGTCCTTCTGCATCAATCTTGCAAATGAATATGCAAATGCACACGCATTCTAATATTCTCAGTCAAATATTCTTATGTTTTTCTTCAAATAATTTGTAGTATCTTTTATTGATTCTTACCCATTGTGGTTTGCTTCAACTTGTATGTAATTAGCTTCAGAGTGTAACTAAATCACTTCTATACACTTTCTTAATATGATAAAATGCAACGCTATCTGAAAATCATAATAAATGGAAAGTTTGGATTATATGAAAGAGAGACTACTTTTACTATTTGCAGATCCCACTTAACAAGGCAATTTTCATGGCAAAAAATATTATAGTGTAGTTATGTGAATGATGACTGAGACAGCAGTAAGTGAATAGTATATGGACTGTGTTGCTTTTCTGAAAGGCAGAACATTCTAGACCCATATCATTCACATTTGGATTGAGGCTGTGAGGTAAATAACAGGAGGCAAATAATTATGCAAGTATAATTTTTTAAGCTACTACTCAAATATTCACAATAGCTTTCTAACTTGAAAAAAAGTGAAAGCAGAAGTTCCAAATAATCAAGCTATGGCAAAATATTTTAGTCTCAGGATAAAGTTTCTAAAACATTCCTAAATCATACAGCATAAGTGTACTTAGTTGAAATGCAAATTTAGAAGACTGGCATTTCATCTTTATGCACAAATTTAGTTAGTCCAAAATTTATGAAGGGTAGGAATTGGACACCTTAAACAATGTGTTTTTTATTTTTCATTGAAAGTTAATTACCCTGGAATTAGCTTATTAGATGTTCTTCTTTTTTCTTTTAGTTTTTTTCCTGTTCTCATTAATTGTGTATGTGAGACAAAGGTTTCCTCTATATGTATCATGATTTAAAGGATAATGAAGAGAAAATATGTCTCCATCCAATGTCTCTTCTTTCTTGCTGTATTTCACCTATTATTTTGGTTTCACTCCATGTCAAACTCACTGACACTTAAGATAATCCCAATTTCATATTATCTTCAAATCAGATTACTAGAGGAGAATACTCTATTTCTCACATTTAATTATGTGTAAAGTTATTTTACTGTTCATTTTATCCATTAGAAATAGAGAAAGCAAATTTGTTGCTTGTTTTAACCTAGTGTACAAACATGGTTATTATCTTGTTTTTCTTTGCATGTAATAACTGCCTATATTTTGATTTTTAATAGCTAAATTATATGTGTTTTAAACATTTTTGGCATTTTTAGAAATAACTTAAGGTATGGTATTTGCTTTTGTTTTTAAATGAGAATGAAACTCAGATTTATAGCTGGAAATATATGCTTTTGTCCATAAACCTAATTGAATGTCTTGGCAAGTAGTTGATCGAAACTTATGCTAAACTTGAACTTGTAAGCACTGTAGCCAACAGCCTCTCAGTAGGACCGACAACATTTTAGTAATCACTAAAGTATAAGACATTTACAAATAGGTTGTTTTAGTTATTTCTGGTAATAGCATGGTACCTCTAAATAGTCTCTTCAAGTTCCATAAATAACAAAATACACCAAACATACTGAAATTCTAGTATAATATTAAAATCATCTTCCCTGAATTTCATATTTGTGTGACATTATTTATATTTTTCAAATTAGGTAGCACAATATGCAATGCATGGCATGTCATTTAAATGATAAATATGTTAAGACATAAAGACATATGAGTCAGTAAATGGTGGCGGCGTGCAGGATGAACAACAGTTAGTCATAGTCACTTTCCAAGCAGCTCTGGCCTCCTGCACTCAATCTGTCCACTGTATGTCTCAGCTGCCTAATTTGGTAAATAAGTGGGATGAGCATAGCTGCATTTAAAGGTCTCTATGCTATTTAATTACTTAACCTACAATAGCAACAACAACAACAAAATAGATCTCTCCCAGGTACATTTAGGCTGTGC
This sequence comes from Ochotona curzoniae, assembly GCF_017591425.1. Classification (NCBI taxonomy): domain Eukaryota; kingdom Metazoa; phylum Chordata; class Mammalia; order Lagomorpha; family Ochotonidae; genus Ochotona; species Ochotona curzoniae. The sequence goes on from NW_024466502.1 coordinate 17,565,624, forward strand.
AGATATTTTAAATTTTATGAAGTACATAATGTTTTAAAAACAGAAGTTTATTTTGCTACTTTGCCACCTGCTTGTTCTTGGAGGATGCACTCTCATTCCTTAAGAAACATCTTAAAAATTGAATTAATAGTTATGTTTTGGGGTCAGGGCACTGTAGTATGGCAACTTAAGCTGCCTATTTGAGCCCTGGTTTTTTGCTCTGGATTCAGGCTATTGTGTCCGGAGAGAAGCTCATGACTGCTTCCATCCGTGGGCCCCTACCAATCCTGTAATAAGCCCAGACGGAAGTCTCAGCTTCCGAATTTTCTCTGGCAGAATGATCTATTTTGAAACGTTTGGAAAGGTTACATCTGAGAAGCATATATCTTAAAATGTTGGAGTAAATTTCATTGTTACTGTGTTGAAAAAGTGATCAAAGAAGGCTGCATCGGTATCAGGCATGCTGTTTACACAATAAAATATTCATTGTAAATAAAAAGACAGTTTCTTACCATGTACTTTCCCAGAGACTACTTTTGCAGAAGTCTCTTATATTACATCGGCCAAACCTGGGTCTTATGCTCATTTCTAATCCAATAACCACAAAGCATGCTGGGACTGCCATGATTGGCTCACATTGTTTCTCCCCTAAATTTCACAGAACAATAATAGTTCACTTTCCAAACAAAAATGCATAATCAGCTTTCCTTTTGCAGAGATTTATTTATTTGAGAGAGAGAGGTCCATCCATCCAAGGCTTGCTCCACCATCCCTTAGTTCTACCCATTGCAGCTACATTGTGAGCCATCAATCATTTTATGTGTTTCCCACTTCCTTGCCTGTTTAGTCCAACTGTCCTGCACTCTGAGCTTAACTTTTATAAGCTCATCTTTTTAGTTTGGATTGTGCAAATACATCTCATTCCAAACTGAAGAAGTCCATTCCTGCTTGAAGGATTATGTTTTGAAGAATTTTCAAAATCAGTGACTCCATGTTTTTATCCTGTTACTAATTAAGGACAACGTTCATTTATTGCTTGCCTCTTTCTAGTTGTCCTGAAAACACACTTCTGAGCGTTGTAAATCCATCTCTTTTTCTTTAACTGATAAAGAATTTCTATACATTTAGTGATTTTACCTGGAGCAAAAGTTACAGATTCTACAAATCTGTCACCAATAGTTGAAAATGTCACTCACTCAATGCCACTTTTACTAGCTATCCCCTAAACCTACTTCTTATTCCTACTTTCATTCACTATATGAGTCAACTAGCTCAATAACTAAGTACATACAATACAGCAAAGCTTTTTAAGTCCCCTTGTCATCGTGACAGGTTTGTGCTGTGGGGGTTCAGAAGCCCGGGGTGTGTGTCCTTGTGTGGCCTGCTGTCTTGCTTCCTGCTGAGGAAATTCTGCTATAGCTACTCTCTGTTAGTTTCCTATGACCCTTTTCTTATCGCATGCCATCTTCAGCTCTTGGCAGAAGCCAATATGCCTCAATGAATGGCTCAACACTTCTTTAAAATCAGAGATTTGGTGATAGTCACATACTTTTGTTGATCCTCTGTGCAGGGCCTAATCCTGCAAGCCCCCTCTCAAGGAGAAAGAGTGAAGCAGAATCAAGAAACATTTCTAGTTTTAGAGTGCTTTTTTTGTGAATACGTTTATTCACATATTTTCCTAAAGTGTTTATGAAGAGAAGGGTAGTTTGTCACTCTGGAAGCATTGAACAGGATTTTAATTCTCAAACCATATGGACCAAAAGTAAAAGAAAACATAAGAGAATGGATTCTGATACTGTGAAATGCTTCCAATATTACAGAACTCTCCAAAAATAGGTACCCTGAAAAGAAAAGCCGACAGCCTATCTATCTAGTCTCCAAAATCAGCCCTGGGAACAATGGATCAGGCTCTCAAGGGTGTGATTAATGTGGTATTTCTCCAGTTCTTTTCAGAGAAGAAATACTTCCTGATTTTCTAAATGTTACCTACATTTCCAGATTACAATCATTTAATTACAGGTGAAGGTCTTGTTTTCTAAAATATTTTTTGGAGATGTGTTGATTTTTCATTTTATCAAATATACCCAGGAGATACATCACCTATTTATAAATTTAAACTTTATGGAATCAAAATACGCTACTTTATAAAACCCGAGTTGGAATGTGATTGAAAATTTTAAAGGATGCTGATTAAAATTTACATGTATTCAAAAGCTACATGTCTGTTTCTTGTTTCCCAACTCATTTTAGTACTGAGAGTGCCAAAAATGTAAGGACAAACATTTTTGAATCTGATCTGGAATGCAAATTTTAAACATTATACACAATGAATAATTTATATAAAGTTCTACTCATGCACACCAAGGTAAATAAGAAATAAAGGATCAATGTGTGCCTAGAAGCCACAATTTAAAACCATATCTAAGTAATACCAAGACATGATGCTATTTCTTCAAAAATATCGAACACTAATGTTATTTTAAATTTCTATTTTATGTAATAGTTTGTATCTCCTGCCACCAATGAAATGATTTTTGTTCCAAATGCTAATTCTACCTAATAAAATTATATTATTTTGGCGAGTTGGAATAATTTGAATTAATTCTTATGTGTTTCAGTTTTCTTATCTTGGAAGAAAATAAGAATAATTTCTCTTTTATAGGAATACCATGAAAACTACATGATTTAAATTATTGTGGTCAAAGCCAAAATGAACAAATGAGGCTACATCAAACTAAGAAGCTTCTGTACAGCAAAGGAGAAGTGAAGAAGCAACAAAAAGAATGGGAGAAAATCTTTGCACACTTTACCAACCAACAGAGGGCTAATATCCAGGATTTACAAAAAGCTTCAGAAACTCAACCACAGCAAACCAAATGACCCTGTGAAGAAATGGACTAAAGAAATGAACAGAAATCTTCAAAAGAGCAAGTTGAAATGGCTAATATGCATATGAAAAAATGCTCAGTCTCCTTAGCTTTCAGGGAAATAGTTGGTCTACATTCAGAACTCTGCTAACACCACCTACTGCTCTGGGAGTGGGGAGAAAGGTATCTTTCTTCGCTCTTGGTGGGAGTGTAGGCAAGGCCAACCACTATGGAAGTCAGAATGCAGAATGCTAAGATAATTGAAAACTGATCTGCTGTATGACCCAGCTATCCCATTTCTGGGAATATATCCAAAGAAATGAAACTGCATGCGAGAAAGTGACCTAAAATCTTATATATATTCAGCAGCACAATCTGAAATAGTGAAGACATTGAAATGAATTTAAAGTGTTTTTAAAGAGAACCGAAGGGCCCAGTGTGGTAGCCTAGCCTGCCTCACCTCAGCTTTTGCCAGTGGGTGATGTAGCCTGGCCCGCCCCACCCCCAATTCCAGCTCAGGTTGGTTGGGGCAAAAGCCTAGCCCAGTCCAGCTGGCGCCCAGCCCAACCATGATGTATGCTGGTGTGTCTTGCAATTAGACCTGGCCTGATCCATACTCCATTCTTGTGCTTGGAATCACCAGCGGGTTATGTGAAATGGACATGCCTAGTTTGTCCCTGACCTGTGCCAAACGTGTGCCACGGGTTCCATTCCTTGGCCTGGTCTGGGCTGCTTTATATTGTGGTTCTTGTGCTCACCAAGACCCGAGGGGGAAGGGGTAAGCCTGGTAGGGGGGATGTGTAGGGTTTCCCTGCTGGAACACCGCTCCTACTGGAGAATGTGAGTTGGGATGGGGGCAGACCAGACAGGGCTGAACTACAATATCTGTGGGCCTCATGTAAGAAAGATCAGGGAAAGGCCAGGGTTGGTTGACTGCCCCTGCTGGTGCAAGTGTAAATCAAAGTGGCTAAGGGTTGGCTGGGCTTTGCCACAGCATCAGCTGGCAGATGCTGGCACTGGGGGCTAATTTTGTCAAAGTTAAACTGCAGAAACACCTGGAAAGTACATGATCCGGGCATGGGCCCAGTAGGGAAATAGTGGACATCTCCCTCTCTTGGGTTACCACTCCCACTAGAGAGCATGACAACCAGGACTGGGGCAGATGTGGCTGGACAGAACGGCACTCAAGAGCATGTGTGTGGGCTGGATAGTGGACCTGGTTGGGATGAACTAGGCTGCAATGACCATTGACATGTAGGAGAGCAGAATGGGATGTGTGACTGAATTAGTCTGCTTTTCACCCTGCAAGCACAGGGTCAGGGGGACCTGCTGGGGGTTATCGGGAGTCGCCCCAACTAGGCTGCAGCTCCCACTGGTTTGCATGAGGGTCCAGTATGAGGTGGGCAGAATCAGATTGGACTACAACAACCATTGGTTCATGTGGAAGATAGTGCTGGAAACAGAACTGACCCAGCAATTGCAACAACCAGTATTCACATAAGCTGATGGGGGCGACAGGCTGTGCCACACTCTGTATTGGCATGCACACACAAGAATCAAAACTGGGATCACCTCAGGTTTCTTTGGGGATCCCTCCAACTGAACTGCTGATCTTAGAACTGCAACCATGAAGAAAAGTGTAGGTTGTATGGTCTGACCATGGAGTGCATGTGTCAAAGCTGAGACTCCTCAGAGGCTCAGAGGGAACCGTTGACAGCAAATCCAATTGTACGTGGAGGATATGGTGGTCCATTGGAACCTGCAGAGGACACCTGGTACCACAACAGATGGAGGACAGAACAAATGGATCAACTACACCAGCCATGTGTTGGCAGTGAAAATCTGAGCTAATGGAGACTCTAAAGTGCACTATGGCAGCCAGTGGATTCAGAGAGATTTCATCATGCTTTAACTGGTGAGATTGGCAGTGATTCACAACTGTTGAGCTATTAAAACCACTTGAGCAGTGCTTGGGGCGTGTCCCACGTCAGGGACCATAGGATGGGTGAGGCTGGGTGGGATTTCTCCTTTTTTCTCTTTCCTTATCCCAGATCTAGGAAAAAAATAATGTGGAAAAAAATATTTTACCCACTTTCCTATAGCCCTTGACCGTTTGTGCCCTAATCAACTATGTAAAGATTTTCAAAATCAAACAATAAATAATTTTAAAAACAGATATTACTCAGGACATGTATATCCTAGATCGCAGTGTCTGGGTTTGAATCCTGACCTGAGCTTCTGATTCTAGTTGCACACTGGGAAACAATTAATTGATAGGTGGCCTGCATTGAATTCGTGGCGCTTGATCCGCATTGGGTTGCTCCAGTCATGGAAGTTTTCATATTTGGGGAGTGAAGTGGATGAGAGATCAGTGTGCAACTTTATCTCTTTCTTAGACTATCAAATGAACCTTTTTGAGTTATTTTTAATAAGAAGTTATTTGAATTAAAACAAATACATTTACACATAGGGAAAGTGAAGTATAGGTTCTTAGTTAATTTTTTTTTCAAAATCAATACTACTGCATTTAAAGACTCAAACACTTTCCCTTTGAAAAATCTTTTTTTTTTCCTGAAAGTCACTTCATGTACTGTTCTATTCAATCATTCACTTGAACAAATTGTATTTCAAATACACTTTTGTAAATAAGGCATTCTGTTCTGATGGCATGCATACTTCGAAGGTTTCAGTTCTGTACACAGAGAGGTTCTGAAATGGAAAGGAAAGCTGTGTTTTTAATATTTTTTAACTGGTGGATGGAATATTGGTCCCTCTGTTTCTCTGCCTGTAACTCTTAGATATAAATAAATAAAAATAAATAAATAAGTAAAGACATAAATAAATAAATAAGATTTTAAAATTAACTTTGTCCTTAGTGAATTCTTTTGGATTTACTCACAAATTTTTAGACAACGAATATATATGCATATTTTTTAAGGAGCTACTTGAAACCAATTTATTTTATGTTTTTCAGCCTTAATCCCAGTTGACAAAGATTTCATTGCAGGTACACTTGGGCTTTTAAATGACGCTCAGTTGCCACATTGCTGTCTATTTTCATGATTGAGACAGATTTAGATTTGTATTCCGACTGACTACCGTAAGCATAAAGAATGAGTCCAAACTAAAAATTATTGTTCAATCTATTTTTTTCCAGGAAAAATGGACAGTGTTATGGATACCTTTGTTCTTTCCAATTTCAGCTTCTTCAACTAAACCTGTGTTCTCAACATTGGTCCATGTGAAAACTTCTCTATTGAGGACTTTCATTTTTTTAAGGAAATGAAATTGAGAAAATATAAATTATGCAAAATTAATATGACACATAAAACATTATTTATAGTTTTCCTCAAAATAATAAGAATTATGTAAAAAAATAATAGTAACTTTAGGAATTAGAATAATTTTGTGAATGTTCACATGAATTTTATTGTTTATTGAAATTCTATTTTTGTTTTATCTAATAACAGAGTCAATCTGCCTCTAAAACACTGTTTTCATTTAGAAATGACAAATGTTAAGAGAGTAGTACAAGATGATTAGTACATAACGATTAGGATAGTTTTGAAACATAACTGTGATATGTAAATTTTCTCAAAACATACTGTAATATCCAGTATGAAAATAATCTTTTTAAGACTCAAACTCCTGTGTATACTCCTCCTTTAGAAACACCACATGTAATGTTGAATTATAATTACAATGTCTTTAGAATATATGATATAAAATAGAGTTAAATAAAAATATTTATAAAATTCTTAGAGCACCTTTTTCTCTAGACAGTTGTTTAGAAAGCTCCTACTTACTCTTCGATTATGAAATAAGCTTGTAGTCAGAAAGATTTTGCTAGTGAAGGTCTTCTCATAAACCAGGAAAATCCTTCTCTCTGCATGTCTGCTTTTCCAACCTCTGTCTTTGTCACTTACTGAGGATTTGGGGTCCTTGGGGTATTTGGGGTATCATTATAGGTGTGGCTGAAATGTCTTACATGTGCTCTCACCATATTTTTGATATTTTCAAATTCTATTGAGATAAAAAATGGGAGGATATAGCAAAAACACAGGAATCAGATACCTGTGATTAAAGACTGAAATAGATAAAATGAGAAGGAATCATAATAGCGTTGTCTTGTTTGGATTCTATTATTTGGAGATATGACACCTTGCGCAAAAGTACACAGAGAGGTGGACAGAGGATAAATACATGTGTGCATATAAATACTGAAACACAGATGCTGTCTCAGATGAGCAATGCTGGATGTGAACTATGAGCCAGCATCATTTCAATGCTGTGAAAATGGAAATTTATTAAAAATAACAGTTATAAAAGGAATAACATTTTATCTAAGAAAATAACAATGCGATAATCTTTGAATGAATTTTTTAAAATTCGTAAACATTAGTAAACATTAGCAAATTAGAATTTAAGGCATCTCAAACTACCTAGCATACATTGACAAACAAATTTTTCTCTTTCCAAAGATTATTAATAATTTCTAAATTGTCAGGTTTGTCACTCTTTTTTCAGAAAAAAAAAGACCTAATTTGTCTCCAGAGTTTGGAGAAGGGATTATATGTTTATTAGCACAGCCAGTTGTTTCAAAATATGTCAGTTTAAAGAACTGGTCATTAATAAAACCAGAAAAAAGAATGACAGTCACAGAGGTGAATAATGCAGAGTAACTGGAAGGTGTATGTTGTCACTAATTCTGGAGGAAAGTGGATCTCCACTAAAGGATAGACGCATCCAATTTTCAGAATTTATTTATAATTAAAATTTGTATTTTACGATTTCCAATCAATACTTAGACACTGTATAGCATTTTAACACAGATCTATCACAAACGATGAAGGATATTGATCAAAATGAGAAGTAGCATACGCCATTGCAGAGCTGATAAACTGACATGTGAATATTAGTGCTGAGATTTCTGATAAGCGTGCCTGAAATGCCTCCTGGTTGACAGCCAACTTCTTCCTGATGGCATTTCTTACTTCCTCTTGTTCTTCCTATTCACACTCTAGCAGGTTGGACTTGATTGCTGGGCCCCCTCAAGCCTGCACAAATTGAAATAACTCTCTTAATTAGAGTTCTCAGTCAGGGCATGGAAGCCTCCTGTGAAGACACCAATGACAAACCTGCAAGGTGAAAGGGAATCAGAATGGACTTTATTGAGTTCCTCTAAGGCTCCTTTCTTGTCTGTCTCCTGTCTGCTTTTGAGTAGCTGAATTTTGCATTTGCACCTTGCTTAGAAACAATCTTGTCTAATTCCATTAGAAAGAGTCGAAGTTCCATATTATGTTTTAATCATAATTCCAACAATTGACTGGCACTGAATTTAAAAGAAGAAAATTTTACTGTTTATTCACAGTGTCAGATTTTGACAAATACATGAGCAATTAGAAAACATTTTTGGTAAATTTACCAAATTTTACTTGAGTAGTTTGCAACGCATATAAAAAAGTAACTTTTAGTAATTAATAAAACATGCCATTTTAAGGCATAAATGTATTCATAAATTGACAAAAATTATAGGTCAAAAATGTAATGTCAGTGATTAGAAACTACATGTTAAACATTATGTCTAAACTGATATAAACATAAAACTGGGCCTGGCACAGTGGCCTTGTGGCTAAAGTCCTCATTTTTAATAAGCAGGTATCCCAGTTCTAATCCTGGCTGCTGTGCTTCCCTCCCAGCTCCCTGAATGTGGCCTGGGAAAGCAGTCGAGAACAGCCCAGAGCCTGGGAACCCTGCACCGGCACAGGAGACCCAGAAGAGACTCAGGACTCCTGGCTTTGGATTAGTACAGTTCCAGCCATTGCAGCTACTTGGTTCGTGAATCATTGGATGGAAGATCTTCCTCTCTGTCTCTTCTCCTATCTGTATATCTGACTTTCCAATAAAAATAAAATAAATCTAAAACAACCCCACATAAATCCATGCTATGTATTGATCATTTTACCAAGAATCTATTACTATAATTTGAAAGTAATCTGAGGGATAGTAATACTATCATCTGGAAGTAATTCCTTCATTTTAAATAGCATAATATATAGCCAAATTCATGGAATGTAATCTTCAATCCTGAGGATGATATGGAGAGAAAAGATACCCCAATACACTGTTGGTGAGAATGCAAATTGGTATAATCATTATAAAAAACATTCAGAGATTCCTCAGAAAACTGCAACTACCATTTAACCTAGCTATCCTAATCCCAGAATATACACAAAGGACATGGAAGAATGTGAAGCAATGTTTGCCCTCCCATGTTTATTGCAGCCCAATTCACAGTAGTAAAGATATGGACTCAACTGAGATGTTCATCAACAGATATTCTTTGGATGAAATTTATATATATATACATTTCAAAATGAATATATATATTAGATATATATATATGAAAAAATGAACGAAATTTTGGTGTTTGCAACAACAAGATCATTACACTAAGTGAAATAAGCCAGATCCAATAGCATAAATATTACATATTTTCTCTGATCTGTGCATTTTAATATAGAGATGGCATAAAAATATGTGGATACCATTAAACATATCGTAATAAATATTGGCTCACTCAGTGATATCATGTAATTGAAAGTATACCCATGTTTCCTACATTAATGGGTGGGGTGTTGACTAATGGATTATGATGAATATTCTGTTCTTAATTTGAATATGAGTCTGATCAAAAGAAAAAAGTGTGTGTATAAATATGTTCGTTTCTTTGTTTACATACGTTATTTCAACAAAAGGTTAAAAACATGTATGTGGAAGCAATAAGAATAAATTTCAAAACTTCTTAACGATGTATATATATCACTTCTAATTCTACAAAGGAAAAAACAATTACTGAAATAAATGGATTCAGATGCAAACAGATTAATACTAATTACAAATTGACAGATATTGTTCATATTAAAATGCTGTATTATTTACATACATACTTTATCTTTTAGTTTTGAGAAAAATCAGTGTGTGTCTGCATAAATTAAATGATAAGCAATAGAATACTCAACTGATACAAGGCATACTATAAAGCCTATACAACCTTTATACTATTTTTGTAGAAATTGTGCTATGACTAGGTTTTTGAGGTTTTGTTGCTTTCTTAAAAGTTGGATCTTCAGGACTATGAGTATTTTTTTCTGCACAAAACTGATTTTATCAAGAGAATGCAACTGGCACAAGAAGGACAAAATGATACAATATCTGAAGTGCAGTAAACTCAAATAGATTTTGAAGAACAGATGTGAAGTGTTTGAAAATTATTGGTGTCTTTAAAACAAAGTGAAATTTAGAAAGATTCCAAGTATGGCCAGCCTTAGTAATTCTCACACTTGAATTGCATGATATTTTTCTTTACATTTAGAGTAAACTGCATTTTTATTCAACATAGGTAAAAGTTCTATATAAAAAACATCTTTGATTTTCCACCAGATTTTTTTAAACTATTAATAACCTTAGCAAGATTGGTTCTTGAGTCATCTTCTGGTAAAGATGATTATGAATTTCTCATTCAAGTTTTTAATTTAAAGGAAACAAATATAATTAATAGGCAATAATTTTAGAAACAGAAACGCAAGTATTACATATTGAAATGAATTTAAAACTTATTTTCACACAGCTTCAATCATTATACTCCTTACCGTCAGATCATATCAGATAATACGTGAACCATAACATGAAAATGCTATTCATAAATGACTGTCAGACACATTTATCTTTCCAGAAACTTCGCCATGTCCACTAACAAAATTTCTGGGGAACCCAACGAAATTTACTGGGAAGTCTTCCACTGAGGAGATGTTTTATTTGTTGGAGTTGCGTATCAGTGGCCATTCCTCTCATATGCCAGTGGAAGCCACACATGCGTGAGAAGAGCGACATGTAGCAGCAGAGAAGAGTATGCTTTCTTAACCATCCTCTCACTGCATGAATAAATCAGTTTTTACACTACACCAGAGTTGTGTTTTAATAAAGTGGTAACTCCCAGCTCAGTTACCTCAAGGACAATGTTCTTAGATCGATGAACGTGAGATCAGCATTGCAGCACAGCAAGCTTGGTCACAAGCATTGTCGCAGCCTTTGTATGTGACATCAATATGCTATTTGAGTACTGGCTGTTCCATTTTTGATCCAGCACCCTGCTAATAAAACCCTTTCCTTTTCCTTTTAACCTTGATCTTTTTGTATGTACCCAACCTAACAAAAAGCATTGTCAGCTAAAAGTTTGTAATCATTAAGTTTATATATCATATTATCATCAGACAAACCCTCAAATAGAGCTCATTTTATTAGTGGGATGTTATTAGCAGTCATTGTTGTAATAAATCGATATAATTATAATAATGCAATAAAATATTTATTAGACATAAATCCATACAATTCTCTCAGTCTAAATAATTCCGAGTACAAACATCTGCATCAGTATCAGTGTGCCTATGACATATTTGTTACGGAAATGAACATTATTGCGGCCGGCATTGGGATGCAGTTTATAAAGTACTGACCTGCAAATCTGGCACCCCAAGTGTTTTGATGTCTTTCCAGAAAAAAAATAAATTAAATCTTTAAAAATATATCACGAAGGATGTAAACATTAGGCAAATTTGTTGATATTTCATTTGAAAATTACAAACCAACTGCTAGTTCATTTATTGTACGAAGCTGAGGATTTGATAACATGACAATTTGGTCACTATAAGACTTGGTTTGCAGAAGGCTTTGGTCACTATAAGACTTGGTTTGCAGATAGGTGAATTTTGATGTACCTCCATTGTGTACAGACACATGGATGTGACTGAGGAAGTGATTGCTTCAACTAATCTGTACTTTACAGCAGGGTTCCTCAAGGAGAGGCAGGATTCCATGTCATTCTCAAACTCCCTAGCAGACCACACACACACATACACACACTCTCTCTCTCTCTTTCTCTCTCTCTCTCAAGAAAGAATGCAACGTCAGCCTCAGCAAGAACATTAAATGCTTTTCCCTAAGTGTGACAGAATTATATTTAGATTAATATCTTCAGAAATACCTGTGGCTTTAATATGTAAATTATGCTGATACTATTTACATTCATTGAGATGGCTCACCTGATTTCAATTGCTTTTGATTTCATCTTTTTGGCATTAAAATTTAAACACAAACAAACGAAAGAACTTTCCTCTCTGCTTGTTTGCAGAGGTATTTTAGTTTACTTGATTTACCAGGTACAGATCTAAACAATGTGTATACTGATGTTTAACTATGCCTTTAAATAGATATTGATTAAGTCCAAAATAAATTGAACTAACTGATTTTAAAAATAAAATAATGCAAGAATCAGACGCCAGCTTTTTCATTAAAACTTTCACAAAAATTATGACATGTAAAATGTAAGAGGGAAGTTGTGACTAACTCAGGTGGTGAATAGCCCTCAAAGTCCCACGTGTTAAAGCTTAAAGTGATGCTAGATTGGGAGGTGACACTATCTTGGCAGAAGTTTTAGGAATTGAGATCATAAGGAAAGTCCTTTTCCACTGGAGAGGTTCCCTCAAAGGGGATTTGGAACATCTAAGTCTTCCTCCGTTTCTGTGTCACACCTAGCTCGAGATGAGACCACTTGTTCCCACTGATGCCCCTACCCTTGCATTTCTGTACGGAAATCAATTATCCATATAAACTTTAGCTAGATTCTATTTGGCTGCAGGGACCTAATCCAGATAATGCAGAAATCACTTAAAAAAAAAAAGACGGAAAGAGAATGCTCTAATGATATATTTAATATTTGTTTCAGCTTAATGAGAAATAAATTTCAGGTCAAAACTTTATGAAACCTTCCACAAATGAAATCCAACAAAATAATTATTGAATTAAAAACTTGTGCTCAATGGGCTGGTGTAGTAGCTCAGCAAGCAAATTCTTCAACTTCATCTCTGGTATCCCATTTTGGTGCCGGTTCATGATCCAGTTGCTCAACTTAGAATCCAGCTCCTTGCCTTTTTTTTTTTTTTTTAAGATTTATTTTTATTGGAAAGGCAGATATACAGAGAGGAAGATCTTCCGTCCAATGATTCACTCCCCAAGTGAGCACAACGGCTGATGCTATGCCAATCCGAAGCCAGGAGCCTCTTCCGGGTCTCCCACGTGGGTGCAGGTTCCCAAAGCTTTGGGCCGTCCTCGACTGCTTTCCCGGGCTACAGGCAGGGAGCTGGAAGGGAAGTGGGGCCACAAGGATAGAACCGGCGCCCATATGGGATCCTGGACGTGCAAGGTTAGGACCTTAACCACTGCGCCACCGCGCCGGGCCCCAGCTCCTTGCTTTTGACCTGGGAAAGCAGAGCAGACTATATCCAATGTTTGTCCTGAGGGAGACCCAGAAGAAGCTCCTGGATCCTGGATTCACGTAGGCTCAGCACTAGCCATTATACTTATTTGGGGAGTGAACTAGCAAATGGAAGATTTCTCTCCTCTTTCTCTTCTTCGCTGACTGTCTCTCTCTCTCTTTCAATCTCTTCCTCTGTAATTCTACCTTTGAAATAAAAAAAAAAAACTTTAAGCAAGTGAACATAATTTAATAAATGATCCAAATTAGATTCTGTATAATCATAAATTCAAAGTTAAATACACATGAAAATGTAAAACCCAAAACCTTGGAGACCTAAAATGTCATAGGCTTTGTGGAAAATAGCTTGGTAGTTTCTTGTTCAATACATTAATCATATATCTACTAAAATACTCAGTAATACGTTCCTTCTTTGTGTTCATAAATAATTATGTATAGCATCAAATTGTTTAACATATAAACAACCAAGATATATTTCATTGACTAGTTAAATAAACCAAAACACATTCATAATTTGCCATACAATTATGCAATATTAAAAAGAGAGAGAATTACTGATACGTGCTATGATTTGGAAACAGATCTAAAAATAAGATGACTGAAAAAACATCCTCAAATGCATGATGCATGATTCACCTCTTTACCCTTGAAATGGCAACATTAGAGAACAGGAAAACAGATTAGTGGCTGCCAGGGTTGGGGATGGATTTGGGTCAGGTTGAAAGCAGGCATGGCTGTAAAGGTCAATATGAAAGATTACTTTGGTGAAATAACTATGCCTTACATTGACTATTAATAGCAGAATACATTACTGTACAATAGTTTTTAAGGTGTTCCTTTTTATATTATCTTATTTATATAAGGTAAGCACACACATACACATAGTATTAATTTACTATAACAGTGGCACTTTCTACCTTATTCTCCATCCCTAATATGCACACACTCTCCTTCATCCCTCCTTTTTCTTTCCTTAAAAATTTTAGAGTAGCATTCTTTCAGTGTATGTTATATCCACAGGCTTAGCCCTTCATTAGGTAAGACAACTCAACAAACAGTAAGTAGAAAAAGAGGCATTGTTCCTCAAGTGTTCAGTCAAGAGCTATAAACAATAATTAGATTTCAAAATGTCAATTTTTCACATATAGATTACATATTGTACACTGCGTATTTGTTATTGAAACTCAGGGAAAACATGATAGTTATATCTTTGAGTCCAATTTATTTCATTTCATTTAGCATAATGTTTTCCATTCCAGGATTTTATGACTGAGCAATGTTCCAAATTTGATGTTGATATGACTAATGACTGTTGCTTAATGACATTAAATACAGATGTTGGAAAAATGTTAAGGCATTTTCTGAACTAAATGCTTCCTTTTTTGAAGGCAATGCCCCGTGCATATCAATATGATATTCTATGTGCTATTTCTGTTAAAGTGTTCTCTTACGCAGCTTGCAAAGACCTGAGAGCTGTGCTGCCAGTCTGAAACTTTAGAAAGTTTGGTCACTTGTATCATTTAAATAATTATTATAGTTTATTAGTAATAGTTCCAGTTCTGATTGTTGTGGCTGTTCAACCACATACAAATCACTCACTTAGTTTTGTAATGACTTAATGAAGAAATATAAAACTGATTTGTGTTAGAAAAGCAAGGGGACTCTGTACCTAAGAATTATGATTTATCAAGGATAGCGTTCTATTCTGTGCTTTTTATTCTCTTTCATTGGTTTTGGTCATAGACTAATGTTAGGTTAATAAAAACAGTTTGCTTCAGTTTCAAAGCAGACAGCTCAGATTAAAGATAGTCACTGGTTTCTTTGATCTCATTATTTGATATGGATCTGTGTAGATTTTTTATATCCTCTTTTCCATCTGTTAGCATGTAGTTATATTTAGTATTTCCGTTTGATCCTTTGTATTTCTTCATTCATTATAATGTCTTCATTTCCAGTTTTATTTATTTCTTCATTCTTCGTTGGACCTGCTGAACAGCGTCAATTTTGCTTGTATTTTTCAAATATTAACTCTTCATTTTGTTGATCTTTTCAGTATTTTTGTTGTTTCATTTATTTTTGCTCTGAATTTGATTCTTTCTGCTGATTTTGTGTTTAAGTTATTCTTGCTTTTCTAAGCCTTGAGATTTATCATTAGATTATTTATTTGAAATGTACATTTTAATGTATCCACTTCTGATATGTATCTCTGTGTTCATAATACTTTTTCTTTAATGCGCACATTTAGTTTTGCTGTATTTTTATTTCAAGTTTTTCAAATAACTTTTGGATCTTTTTTGTAATCTGTTTATTGCTTCATTAGTCCATCAGAAACATGATGTTCAATTCCTATCGTTCTTATTGTTGTTTTTTGGTTTCATTCTATTTTCCTTAGCAGAAATATATGGTATAGCTCCAACATTGTAGCATAGCAAGCTAGTCCTCTGGCTACAATGCCAGCATCTTGTACAGGCACCTGTGCAAGTTCCAGCTGCTTAACTTCCAAATGAGCTCCTTGCTAATGTATTTGGCAAAGCAGCAAAATATGGCCCAAGTGCTTGGGCCCCTGCAATCATGTGGGAGACAAAGAAGAAGCTTCTGGGTGGTGCCTTAGGCACTGCCAAGCTCCTGCCATTGCAGCAGAAATTTGGGGAATGAACCAGAGGATGAAAGATTTCTTTGTCTCCTCATTTTCTATCTCTTTTCCCCTCTGTAGAGCTCTGTCTTTTAAATATTAAAATAAAAAAATCTCAAAAACAGAAAGAACATTCATGGTGTGATTTCAGTATTCCAATTTACCGGGCCTTGAGATATTGAATATTATATGGTACATTCTGGAAAATGATTTATATGCTAATGAACAGAGTGTGATTTTTTTTAATCTGCTGCATGAAATGTTGTATGTTTGTGAGATTCCATTCACTTTATAATTCTGATGCATCTTTGTGATGAGTCCAATTATTAAGGACAGTAAGGAGTTGAAATCTATGCCTGCTATTAGATCTAATAACATTTCATTTGTAATATGAGTACTATTGTTGTGGGTATATATAATTGTGATTCTTATGCTTTTTATTTAATAAATTCTCCCATTCTTTTTTTATTATTATTATTTTATTGGAAAGGCGGATATACAGAGAGGAGAGACTGAGAGGAAGATCTTCCATCCGATGATTCACTCCCCAAGTGAGCGCAACGGCCGATACTATGCCAATCCGAGGCCAGGAGTCTCTTCTGGGTCTCCCACGCAGGTGCAGGGTCCCAAAGCCCTGGGCCGTCCTTAACTGCTTTCCCGGGCCACAAGCAGGGAGTTGGAAGGGAAGCGGGGATGCGGGGATAGAACCGGCGCCCATATGGGATCCCGGGCGTGCAAGGCGAGGACCTTAACCACTGCACCACCACGCCGGGCCCAAATTCTCCCATTCTTATGTCATTCTTTTTCCCTGTTATATTTGCTTCTATTTTTAAGTTTGTTTTTTTCCAATGATTAGCATCCAATATCCATGTATCTTTACTAATGAAAAGAGTTTCTTAGCGGACAACATGTAGTTAATCCTTAATCGTTACTAATTGGGCCAAACTATGCCTTTAGACTGGGAAATTCAACTCATTCCAATTCATGGCTCATATTCACAGGCAAAATCTTTCTTGTCATCTTATTGCTGTTTTCGAAATTTTGCCTTTTCCCACCTCTTGTATTATTTACCCTTGAGCTTGAATAGTTTTCTGCCATTTTAGGTTTGATTACCTTATGTATCTTTTTGTATCTGATTTGCTAGTGAATTCCATCCTGTCACAAGTTTTCAAGACTGCTGCAATTAGTATAGGAATCCCTTCTGAGTTTCTTAAATGGCTTGCTTGGTAGTAATGCATTTTTCAATTTTGGCTTATTTTGGGGAAGACCATTTCTCCTTCACTTCTAAAGTATAGACTTTCAAGCCCAACACGATAGCTCAGTGGTTAAATCATCACCTTGCACATGCAGGGTCACATATGGGCACCAATTCATGCCCTGGCTGTCCCACTTCCCATTCAACTACTTGCTTGTGTCCAGGGGAAGTAGCAAAAGACGACCAAAATCCTTGGGACCATGCAACCACTGGGGAGACCGGGTAAAAGCTCCTTGCTTTGGATCGGGTCAGCTCTGGCCTTTGTGGCCACTTGGAGTGAACTCTATAATAGATCAATAGATGTTTCCCTGTGCATCTCATTCTCATGTATATCTGCCTTTCCAATGAAAACAAATAAATCCGCAAAAATAGTTTTAGTTGCATTTAACGTTTATTTGGCTTCTTCAATTCCAAAGCTTCTGATAAATTTTTATGCCATGTTTCTAGCTCTTTGTTAAGTTTCTTATTCATGCTCTGCTTTGATTTCCTCATTTGTTTGAAGTTTATCTATAGCCTCTTGTAATTCATTGAATTTCCTTTGGATGAAACATTTTCAGATATTTTATAGGTTTCCTTCAAGTAAGCATCTGCTTCTAGGAAAGCACTATATTATTTCAGAGACAGCATAGCTTCTTATATTTTCATGAGTCCTGAAAACCTGTGTTGATGTCTGTACATTTATTTTGATTGTCATTGACCGGTGGAATTAGAGTGAAAACAAGGAGATCAAGAAAGTTATATTTCATCTACTGGTCACTCTCCAGATGGTCACAATGCCTGGAGCCAAGCTGATCTGAATCTAGGAACCAGGAGCTTCTTCTGGGTCTCTCATATGTGTGATGGAGTCCACATACTTGGATGCTTTTCCCCTGCTTTCCCTGTAACATTAGCAGAGAGATGGACTGGAAGAGAAGAATATGTGATTTGTACTGGTTCCCAAATGGGACACTAACACTGCAGGCTAAGCCGTAATGCAGCCTGACACAACACTTTATGGGGTAACATTTGTTGGAAAAGATGGTTTTCTTTAGATGTTATGTAGGGTGAAATTTCTTTGTATTTTATTCTACATCAACCCAAAACTTAACCTCTCAGTGTTTTATTCAACTGTGATCAGTGTCACCAGTGTTTAAGTATGCCACCATTGTCCAGTCGGTAGAAGTTTGCAGTGGTAGTAACACAACTTTCAACAGGAAATGGACTTACAGTGGAGTGTTCTTTCCGATCCCAGAGTTGGGTCAATTACACTAGAGTGTATGATGGAAATAACCACCTTTTTTGCTGCAGATGGGAAGCAGAACACCCTACCACTTTATCCTACCAGGAAAGCTTATGTGCTAGTACATTTTCATATCATGGGTAAATGTGGTCTTGAAAAAAGTTTTGCTGATAATTTCTGCAGTTCCAGTTGGGTGAGAGTGTAATGTTGGTGATAATAACCTTGCAATCCTTAAATCACAAAAATGTAGAATACAACTATGCCAAGATCCCACGTAAAGACCATGAGTTATGCTAAATATAGTGTAATGGCACTCACCTTTCTGAAGCAGTGGAATGGAAGAAGCATCTTCCTGGGTCCTTTGGGGTGGTTCAGGTGACTCTCAGGGATATAACAATAAGCTCCTAGGGCTGTATACCAGATGTGTACCTGGCCTAGATTCCACGGGGAAAGGGCAGCTGTTATTAGAACTTACAGGCCTAAAGCAGTCACATTTTCAGAGCTTCAAGTTGCTTTCGAGATATTGCTAGCTTCCACATCTCACATACATCTATTTCTCGCAATTGCACATTGGTGGTTTTGTTTTTGCAGTGATGGAAGCCATGGACCAGACTCAGGTCACAGTGTACCATAACTTCAACAATCCCAGAGCTGTGTGACCTGGAGGATGACTTAATGACATGCCATAGGCTGACTGCAAGTTTGAAGAAGATGTTGTAGGCCCGGCAGCGTGTCCTAGCAGCTACAGTCCTTGCCTTGAAACACTCTGGGATCCCATATGTGTGCCAGTTCTAATCTCGCAGCTCCACTTTCCATCCAGCTCCCTGCTTGTGGCCTGGGAAAGCAGTTGAAGATGGCCCAATGCTTTAGGACCCTGCACCTGCGTTGGATACCTGGAGGAAGTTCCTGGCTCCTGGCTTCCAATTGGTACAGCCCCAGCCATTGCGCTCACTTAGGGAGTGAATCATCAGATGGAAGATCTTTCGTTCTGTCTCTCCTCCTCCTCTCTGAATATCTGGCTTTGTAATAAAGATAAATAAATCTTAAAAAAAAAAAAACAATGAAGAAGATGTTGCAACTGAAGTGCAAGCTTGAATCATTAGGCCTCAGAATGGATTTTCTGAATCATCTACAGGACTGCAGAGATGTCTCTGAAACTTGTAGAACAGGCACAGGTCCAGATGGAAGCATGCAATAGGTTGTTTATCAAGATCTTTCATTTTTAGTTGTGATATAACTCGAACAGTCACAATCAAAGAACTATTAGGCCCAGAGTGTTCCTTCCCCAAGTCTTGAATGGGGATTTCAGTTTACACTGCAAATGCTATATTTGAAGGTACATATCTTGGTCAGAGGGAGGGACATATAGTTTTTTCCATGCCCACACATGAGTAAAGTCCTCCTAGGTCTTACAGACCTACTAGTACAGGTTGCTCTTGGTTTCTGTTCCAGATCATGCTGGTCAAGTGCAGATTTGATGAGCTGACTGCTAGCAACCTGAACAGAGGAATGAGTGGAGATCTACAGGTCTCAGCACGTTTTAAGTTTCTCCAGTGTTGACAGCACCAACAGCCACAGTGCAGGAGCTATGGGATATGAGAGAGACAGCCTTTTGTTACTACAGGTGATGTAAGGCTGATGCTCGTTTTGTGTTTGGTAACAGCTTTCTCTACCAAGAACACAAGGGGGACTTCCTCGTGTCTTCCTCTGGGTTTGTACATCTGCTGTTAACAGCAGCAAGCTCCCCTTAAAGCTCCTCGTCAGCTTCATGGAGAGACACTACACGTGGCTTTGAGTCTTGCGCCCAGCAATCCTGCAGCTGATCTCTGTGCTGAGAAGTGCCTTCAGTTACGAGTGGGGTGGGTTCTGTGGACAAAGTGGCTGTCTGCCATCTCCTAAAACAGTATGGAGTTCAATAGTAGCTGTGAGGCAGCAGCTGAGGTCTGTGGCATTGGGGCCACCAAGAGGCATTGTAAGTTCCTTTTTCTCGGAACAAATTAGTTGTTTGGAACTTAGCTTTCTGGATTTAAAGGCAATGAAGACTGCATAATTTTCCTATACTTAAGGCTATTGCTCTATTGTGTTGATCGGTGTTGTGGAGTTTGTGATTTATTCACCGTTTCCTGGCAAGAGGGAGTCTCCCCAGGCCGGGACTGTGTAGGAAGCAGCACAGGTTTGCTTTGTCCCCCAGCTGAAGGGTTTTCTCAGCTTCTGTGTCACACAGAGTTCCTGGGACACCATGGCTGAAGTTTACTTTCAGTAAAGAAAAAGTTTCTCTCTCCTGGAAATATAAGCTTTTCTTCGTTGTTGTGCTTATTCTTTGTGGCAGAGGTCAGTACACAGCCACTTCCCACTGTCGCCTTGTATCTTTCATGATTTTTTTCTTAAAGATTTATTTCATTTTATTGCAAAGTCAGATATACAGAGAGGAGGAGAGACAGAGAGGAAGATCTTTCTTCTGATGATTCAGTCCTCAAGCGACTGCAACAGCCGTATCCACACCGATCCAAAGCCAGGACCCAGGAGTCTCTTCCAGGTCTTCCACGCGGGTGCAGGGTCCTAAGACCTTGGACCATCCTTTGCAATAAAAGGACGTTAGCCTCTAGACTCTGTACTTGAGCCCATCATTATTTAGCTTCTGTATTCACAAGAAATTGAAAACTCATTTGCTTTGTGTATGTAATCAAGAAAAAGTCCTCAATGATATGGAATGAAAACAGTTAAGTAACAGTCTTACACGGTCTTATATATTATTCTCTTAGAAAATTTGCCATTAAATATGTTTCTTCTTAGGTTTTTCCTCTTTGTTTTTCATATAACTTTGTTTCTAAGCGATATTTAGAAATGAATTTTCAAATTTAAAAGCTTCATTTTGAAATCATTTTTTCAGAATATGTAGGCATTACTGTACTCAAATAAAAAATTTATATCTTCCAAATATTTCTCTCTATATATTATATATATGTTATATATATAATAGGAAAAATTAAGAAGTTAAAGCTTTAGGATCATGGATCTCACAAGTATTAGCTAGAATCTTCATGCAAATCAGAGTGGCTCATTATATATTGAGAAAATTAAAATTTTCACAACAATTATATTGTTCCCCTTTTGTTTCCTATTTATGTACCATCCTTCCAACCAAATGGCTCATTTGTCAGTATCAATTACTTGAAATTGATGAAAACCAATTTAAAATATCTCAAAATGATAATTTATTCTGCATCCTTGCTATACTACATATATATGTATGTGTATGTATATATAAAATACATAAATATATGCATTTTAAATCATTTTATTTGTGAATTACTGTAATTCATTAAGATGCATTACGTCTTTATTTTAGATAAAGCCAAAAGAATTCTTCTAAAATCATTCTACTGTCCATTATTTCTAGTTTCGAATACCAAGGCATGATAATAAAACAGCATGCTGATGGAAGAATAGGAGCTCTTCATTTCTTATTTATTTTAATCTTCTACAAGAAATGAACTCACAGTTGTTTAAACAGATGGCTGATCAACAGACAACCAGAGTCTGATAAGAGTTTTTGAGACTCTTTTCAGGATCATGGCCCACACATTTTAATTAAAAAACTGCTTTAAAACTGAACAGAAGTCATGAATTTATATAGCAACTATCAGTGGGTCTTTCAGCATTATTAGATATCGAGAGCATATTTTTCCCTGCACATCTTTTCCAGCATTTATTGTTTTCTGATTTATGAAACCTACAATCTCCTCTTCCCAATAACCATGATAAACAGTGGGTAGCTTTTTAGGACCAAAGGTAAAAATTCTCTTCTAAACACTTATGTGTCACTTGAAATCTAATGAGAAGCCACATCATCATGGGCCATGCATATTCTGGCTCTACTCAGCTTTACAGAACACTATGAGAAAACAAAGCTATAGATACGCAAAAAAAATTAGAGGCAAACAGCCAAAATTCTTTTATTTGTTTTCACTGAATTAAATTAATTCCCACTGATATCTGGAGGTTTTCTTTTTCAAACAACAAAATACCATGTTTATAGTTATTTATTGTATTTATTTCTATCATTGTTGAATCTTCTCCTTTCTTGAATGATTTCTTCTATCTTTCTTGTTAAACATACGACAATTTCTATAGCTTTGTACTCACATATGTAATTCAGGGATTATTTATTTTATAATGCACGTGATTTAATGCTGAAATTGTCTATATCAAAGTTAATACATTTTTAAATAATATAATCATTCCATAACAATATTTAGAAACTTGTTTAAAAGAGAGCTAGAAGGGGCCTGGCATAATAGCCTAGTGTCTAAGTTCTTGTGTTGCAAACACAGGGATTCCATACTGTCACTGGTTCATATCCCAGCCTCTCCACTTCTCTCCAGCTCCCTGCCTGTGGCCTGGGAAGGCAGAATAAATGGCTCAAAGCCTTGAGAGACACAGGAGATGAGGAAGAAGCTCCTAGCTCCTAGCTTTGGCTTGGCAGCTGCAGCCATTGTGGCTACTTGGGGAACGAATCAGTGCACTGAGATTTTTTTCTCTCTTAGTGTTCTCTCTGAAAATCTGATTTTCCAGTAAAAAATAATTAAATCTTTTAAAAATGAGGGGGTATGGAATAAAAATAACTTCAATATATAAGGTAATTTTTTAAGTTATTTTCTAGTTTCTCAGTTAACAAAATGCCATGTATTAAATGTAATATGACTGATGGACAAACATACACATGAGAATATGTGTAGTGTTTTAAAAGATATATCAAAATTCTATAATTATGGAGTCAATTTGGTAAATGTTATCTAAACAGACACATACATATTTAAGATTTATTTATTTGTATTGAAAAGTCAAATATATATAGAGAGGAGGAGGAGAGACAGAGAGGAAGATCTTTTGTCTTATGAATCATTCCCCAAGTGAACTCAACGGCTGGAGCTGAGCTGATCTGAAGCCAGGAGCCAGGAACTCTTCTGGGTCCCCCACACGGATGCAGGATCCCAAGGCTTTGGACCTTCCACCACTGCTTTCCCAGGCCACAAGTAGGGAGCTGGATGGGAAGTGGAGCTGCCGGGATTAGAACCAGCACCCAGATGGAATTCTGGTTTGTATAAATTGAGAACTTTCGCTGCTAGGCCACCATGCCAGGCCTTAAACACATATTTGAAGCAAGGTTATATTCCTGTAAATACATTTAGAATGTATTTTAAAACATACTTTTTCTAATACTGCTTATACTTACTAGACCTATGCACAATCTTATATACTGGTCATGTTTTGGGCTCAGTGGGGAATCCTCTTGACTGTTTTCATGCCTTTGAATAATCCACATCCTGTTATTTTTGTGTCATGAATATCTTCACTGAGCTCTTCAGGGCATAGTTGACAGTAGTAACAGCTGTGTGATGCATTAAGATCTACATTATCAGTGTCATCTAAACTTTCTGACCGGAGTTTCTGTCTTTGTGGGCTATTAAGACTAGAACAATGGCTTTTTTATATCTCACTTTGTGTGGTACATGCTATTTTTCTGTGTCCTACCTAACAATGTACTTGAATTATACTTCGTTAACCAATTTGATAAATGAATCAAGCATACAATATTGTCATCCAGTACAGAAGGTATATTGATTCTCCCTTTTGTGTAATACTAAATTATCTTGTAACATGTTTCCATCCCTGGCCCTGCCTCCTTCAGTAATATTGTATTCAGTGACAATGTCCTGTTTGGCACTTGTTCACAGAGAGAAGCATACATCACTGCTACACAAAACTTTGTCAAAATGTTACATTGTGCTGTTTGAAACTCAACGGTTCTTTTTCAAGCAATCAATAAAGTCTTTCCAATTAAAACTATCTCTACACTGTTGTTCGTTTTAACATCCACATCATCTACGGATTAAAAGAAGCTAAGGACTCAGCATGATAGCTTAGAGGCTAAAGGCTTTGCCTTGCAGGTGTCAGGATCTCATATGGATGCTATTTCTAATCTTAGTGGTCCTGCTTCCTTTCCAGGCCCTGACTGTGGCCTGGGAAAGCAACTGAGGACAGCCCAAAGCCTTTGGACCCGGCACCTGCATGTGAGACCTGGAAGAGATTCCTGGCTCCTAGCTTTGAATCACATCAGCTCAGGTCATTGCAGCCACATGGGGATTGAATTGGCCCACAGAATATCTTTCCTCTATGTCTCTCGTTTCTTATATTTGACCTTCCAATTAAAAAAAAAATCTTTTGAAAAACGAAGTTAAATGTCAATGGCTTGGTTTCAACTTTTATGCATTTAGTATTAAAAATATTTAGTGCTCAATTTCCTAATTGTTTGAGTTATTACTGGAGTACATAAAGCTTCTATTACATTTGGTTTCTTGAATAGAGTTTTACAGGCATAGATTTCTATGCCTAAAAAGATTTGCAAAGAGTACAACTTAGATGATTAATTATAGATGATCTAAATATAAATTCTTGCCTGTAATTTGAATAGATCTGAGATTTTCCACTCTTTTTCATTTTATTCTCAGTGATTTTAATACAATATATTCTAGTATAGCAAAATCTATTTCAATTGAAGAAAATGTATATTTAATCTAAAACATAATATGTAGCATGGTATATAAGTACTTATACTTACATACATGATATACTAGACGTGTGTAATTTGCCATGAAGTTATTTCTTCGAACTTGTTTCCTTATATTTCTGTGTATCTGCCACTAAAACATATAATAAACATTAAAATATTCTTTCATACTTGCCTTTTAGACCCATTCTCTAAGCATAACTAATGTTGACTCTACCTTGTTTGTCATTCTGGGAAAAATGAACATACAAATCCAAACACACCATTTTACTGTCATCACTGTCATGGTTTAACTAGTAACCTTGTATTTCCAGATAACTGTTTCTTTCTAAGTCTTAAATAACTGATCCAAATAATAAGTAAAGGTCACAGAAATTAATTTTTAGTTTAAAGCGCAGAAGAATGATATCCCACCTCTTTTATTCACAAAAAAGCTTAACAATCATATCCTTATCAATTAAGTGATAATAAATATACCTAACTACCTCTGTGCCTCTATTTAGTCATATACAAACACACTTAAAAATAGAATAGTTCATAAATTACTGCACTTTCACTTGGTTGTTTCATATGCTGACCTGGTTAAGAGCTTGGCTTTAATTATATAATTATTTAATCTGATTAAAATGTATCCTTCCTGAGGGACTACTTTTATGTTGAAAAATAAGATTTTTTCCAGAAAAGAAAAATTGCTAAACATCAATGATCATTACATTTATAAAAGTGAAATAGATGATATAACTCAAATTAGTTTGGAAATTATCAGTAATCCAAAAGTTAATAAATGTTGGTCAGGACGTGAAGAACATAGTGGCCCTTATACATTGCAGCATAAAAATAATTACAACCTTGTGCAAAATAATAGAAATGTTCTTACAGGAAATAAAACAGAAGTCCCTCAAGATACAGTAACAATACTAGTGATTCTCTATCCAAAGTAATTGAAATCAGTCTGTCAAAGATACGTTTACTCTGTCATGTTTATTTTAACTGCTCAACAGCAAACAGAGGGAAACAATGTAAGTGTGCTTCCACTGATGAATGGGTAAAGAAAATACGGTACCTAAACACAATGGGATACCAACCAGTCATACAATACAGGTGGTATATGATGTTGATCATTTGTGGATTGTAAGAGTGGCTAAAATGCTTGCCTTGCATGCACTGGAATCCCATATGTGTGCCAGTTCAGAGCCTGGCTGTTTCACTTTCCATCCACTGCCCTACTTGTGGTTTGGGAAAGTAGAAGATAGCCCAAAGCCTTGGGACTTATCCCCCTCATTGGAGACTCAGTAGTATCTCCTGCTTCCTTGCATCAGATCAGCTCAGCTCTAGCAATCTTTGCCACTTGAGGAATGAATCAGCACACAGAAGATCATTTTCTCTGCATCTCCTTCTCTCTGTAAAATCTGGCTTTCCAATAAAAATAAATAAATCTTTACAAAAAGAAAGAATTTAAGAGTCTTACAATTCTGATTATCTGAAGATGAGAGTGCAAGAGAGAAATGGGTGAATGATCAAGAGTGCCTGGGTTTCAAGTCCTGACTCCCCTTGCAACTCCAGTGTGCAGGCTCACAGCCTTGCAGGCAGCGGATGACAGCGGGTGGCATCCCCTTACACACAGAGGAAATATTCCCTGGATTACTTTTTTTTTTTAAGATTTTTGTTTTATTTTCATTGGAAAGTAAGACATAAAGAGAGGAGGAGAGACAGGAAGATTCGCTCAATGATTCACTCCACAAGAAGCTGCAAGGGCTGGAGCTGAGCCAATCCGAAGCCAGGAGCCAGGCGCCTCTTCCGGTTCTTCTACATATGTGCACGGTCCCAAGACTTTGGGCCATCCTTGATTGCTTTCCAAGGCCACAAACAAGGAGCTGGATGAGAAGCGGGGCTGCCAGGACACAACCGGCACCCATATGAGATATTGGTGAATGCCAGGTGAGAACTTCAGCTGTTAGGCTATGCCGCAGCGCCTCCTGGTACTTGCTTTTGCCAAGTCCCCTTAAACCAAGCTGAGCATTGTGGAAGGAGATTGTTAATACACTGGCTCCATCTATCCATCTCTCATTCAGGATCTCCGGAAAAAATGAAATAGAAATGAAAAAATACAATTAGGGCTATGTATTTATCTGCTATACTATTTGTCAGTAAGGAAATTTTGAATGTAGGCTGTGCAGTGAAATTGAAACAAGAAAAGGAATTTTAAAATTCAGATGCTTAGTTAATAAACTTGTAGGTGTTTTACCACTGGAAAACAACCAAGTAAATTTACTTATCCTGAACTATCATTTGAATATAAATCACTATGAAAGAAAACATTAACATTGAAACATCATATATATACTTTTCTTATCATTATGCGTTTCTAAGCAGGATGCTAATTTAAATTTAACTTGAAAAAAATTTAAAGAACAATATATTTTCTTAGTTCTCTTCTATTAAATAGTACTTAAAAGAAGCTAGCTCCATATTATTTGCCTTATAGACACATAGCTCCTCCTGGAGATATCTTTTGCTGTTCAAATATTTAGCAGGTGGTTTCCTCGTAGCCTTCAGGAGTGAAATGACACTGAAATAACACTTTCCTATGGTTGATAACATGGGATCTTTCTGTTTTATATTCGTTTTTGCTCATTTACTTTTCAGTTTTAAGTAAGCTCTACACACACTGAATATTCATTTTCAAAGTAAACATACAGATTTGGGTTAATAGTATAGCTTGGGGCAAAATTATTATCAAAACACTTTATAAATGATGTAGCTGAACATTTTAATACACATCTAAGATAAGTCAAACAGTGTCCCGAGAGTTCGCTCTTGATAAATGCTTTGAAAATACAGAGATAACATAAATTATAAGTGACAATTGTATAAAGCATGCTACTATAATGTCATGGTTCTAAGAACAATAAAGCTTTAAATTTCCCTGCAGACTACTCCTGTCTATTTGCATATGTTGTTCAAGTTATGCACTGCCTAAAGGGATATATTCACAATAAACAATGCTTTCTAAGCAAAATGATGTTCTGTACTTCAAGTTAGGGCTTGATTACTGAAAATGAGAATTTAATGCAAAGATAATTATGAAGTCCAAAATTGAAATGTATATTCTTCATGGATTTCGATGTTTCCACCAAGGGAGAGGACGTCTCCATATGCAAAGAGATATAGTATTATAGATTTTCTAATACATGGTAAAAAAAAAAGTAAATAAAAGCTTGAGCCAAAGAATACATTCCAATTCTTTTTCTCTACATTTGTATGTGGCGTTAGAGAAATTTTTCAAACAATATTTGATTTTTGCATTATATATAATGCTTATCTCTAAATGAAAATATCCATTGCATGTGTTCTAAAAGATTCTGTGCTGGGTTCAGGATTGTGTGAAAGTTGGCAAACCTTCTGTTTGTGACACCAGCACCCCATGGGCGTGTTGATTCCCATCTCAGCTGTTCCACTACCAACTTATTCCTTGTTAATAACAGCTAGAAGAAGTTCAAGACAGCCCCGAGGGTTAAGTCCCTGCACTGCAATGACAGACCAAGGTGATGCTCCTAGTTCCTGGCTTGGACCTGCACTACCACTGGCCTTGTGTCTATTTGGGGAATGATTCAGCAGATGGAAGATCTCCCAAGCTGACCATCTATCTCTTTTCCCCATTCTTTCTCTGATTTTCTCATTCCTGTTTTCACTGTGGCTCTGATTTTGGAAACAGATCAAGATTTATTTATTTATTTATTTTTAAAAATATATTTATTTTTATTGCAAAGTCAGATACACAGAAAGGAGGAGGAGAGACAGAGAGGAAGATCTTTCATCCGATAATTCATTCCCCACATGACTGCAATGGGCGGTGCTGTGCTGATCCAAAGCCAGGAGCCAGGAGCTTCTTATGGGTCTCCCACACGGGTGCAGGGTGCCAAGGTTTGGGCTGCCCTAGACTCCATCCCCAGGCCTTAAGCAGGGAGCTCGATGGGAAGTGGATCTGTTGGGGTTAGAACCAGTGCCCACATGGGATCCCAGCATGTTCAAGGTGAGGTCTTCTTGCCAGGCCCATGAAAACAGATCAATATTTAAAACCAATCCCATCACCCTAGCACATGTTGTTACTCTATTCCTAATATTAGCAGCATGATTTTGGCTTTTCTGAAAACATGATTATTAAAGTAATTATTTTAAAAATAATTTGCCATTTAGTTTTCAAGAAAGCTTCCCAGCCTATTACTAGGCTGTCACAGATACACAGGTTACATTGTAAATAAATTCCACCACACTCCTCTGTGACATGAAGAATATCTTTTGTTTGTCAAAACATCACTATGCTCTTTTAACGTTGTTTTTAATGATGCTCAAGGTGATTAATATCCTATATATCACACTTCTGTATTACTCAATTATTATAAGGAATTCACATGTTCTTAAAAATAAACTGTCAATAGTCACAAAATAATTTTAGAAGATAATAAAGATATAGTAGGTTGGATTCTTGAAATTCTTATACATATATCAAAACTGTTACTATCCAAGGAAATTTGATATCTTGATACCATTGTAAAACTTACAAGGTACACAAAATTCCACAGTAAGCATCCTGTAAGAAGAAGAAACAACTTTTGCCATCAGGTTGACATGAGCACAAACACTGTAACATCATGGCCCTTCTTTCTGTGTTTACCTTTTGTTCTTTAATAAAATGTCAACACCGTTTCTCAGAATTATTTATAATGAAAAATAGTTACCTTGAGACATACCAGTAGTGCTATTTAACTTATCTTTCTTTCTTTCTTTCTTTCTTTCTTTCTTTCTTTCTTTTTTTTTTTTTGAATACTTGAATACTATGGGGGATCTGGAGAGTCTTTAGAAAAAAGTATGAATTTATACCTTAAGAATGAATAGAAAAAAATTAACAGAAAGATGAATAGAATAAAAGAGAAATAAGACAAAATGTTTAAAAAAAAATTACATGTTGGGGCCAGCATTGTGAAGCTAGTGATTCATACCAGCTCCTGGTCGAGACCTGCCTGAACTAATTCCAATCCAGCCCAATTCTTTTGCTGTTGTTGTTGTTGTTAAATTTATTTATTTTTATTGCAAAGTCATATATACAGAGAAGAGGAGAAACAAAGAGGACGATCTTCCATCCGATGATTCACACCCCAAGCAGTCACAATGACTGGAGTTGAGCCAATACAAAGGCAAGATCCAGTAGTCTCTTCCCGGTCTACCACACAGGTGCATGGTCCCAAGGCTCTGGGCTGTGTTCCACCGCTTTCCTTACTTTATGTAAATTAGTTGCAAACAACAGCCTATGATATGGAAAAATCTGTTTCTTAAGTAATTGTACATGGTATTTTTCAAAATGTTAGCTCAAAATACATTGTAAATCACATTGTGCAGTGCTACAATTTTTGGTTTCAATAGTCCTGTACCTGACAGTACCAGCATCCATCCTGGTGCCAATTTGTGTTGTAGCTGCTTTACTTCAAATCCAGCTCCCTGCTTAGAGCCTGGGAGACGAGCAGGGGAGGGCCCGCAATGTCTAGACTCTGCACTCCAGTGGAAAATCCAAAGGAGGATCCTGCCCTTGAATGGGTTTAGCTTCAACAGTTACAGCCATTTGGGGAGGTAACAGGCATATGGAAGATCTTTCCCTGTGCCTGTCTATTTTTGTAAATATGCCTGTCAAATAAAATAAATCCTAAAAAGAAATTCCTGACTCCCATTGGTAATAATTTAGTTTGAAGTCCTAGTTTCATATCTTGCACTTTGCATAATAAGGAATATGCAACATGATAGAACACACATTTTTTATTTTTACCAAGAACATGAAAGATATTATTCTAGTCTGAAATCTAATAATTAATTTCAGATGAATATTTATAATATTACAATTAGACCTTTCACTTGGGATACATTCAAAGCCATGTTGTTAATCTATTTTAAATCTTAAGTTATCATCATTATTCTTTTATAAAAGTCCAAACACTATTAAATACTGTATGGCTTGTACAAATGTCTTTATAGCTTTAATAATTTAAGGGAATGTAACCTCATTTTAAAATAGTATGACAATGTTCAGTGTAATAACACATTGGATAAAGTCCTCACATTTTATGTTCTGGCATCCTATATGGGTACTGATTCTTGTACCAGCTGCTCCACTTCCCTTCCAGCTCCCCCCTTGTGGCCTGGGAAAGCAGTAGAGGACGGCCTCAAGCTCTGGGACCCTCCACCTGCACAGGAGACGCCGAAGATGTCCCTGGCTACTAGCTTTGGATCAGCTCAGCACAGGCTGTTGTGGTCACTTGGGGATCAAATCAGTGAGTGTAAGATCTTTCTTTCTTTCCTTCTTTCTGTAGATCTGACTTTCCAATGAAAATAAATAGTTAAAAAAATATAAGATAGCACATCAGTTGAAATAGAATGCTAAATGAAAACATACACAATTGTGTTCAAATGTAAATATTACTCCTATAAATTGGAAAATGCATGCTTTTCTCCAACAATTTTATCTTATCCACATACACTTTTTTAATGCATAATCTTTATCCCATCTTCATATTCATTCAAATTCCACAACCAGTATCACATTGTTATATATAATATTTTTTAAATGAAAGGCATAAAATCTGCTATCTCAAAATGTTAGTAATATTTAATGTTTTCAAAAAACATATTGATGGGCCAAGTGGCTAAAGTCCTTGCCTTGAACGTACCGGGATCCCATATGGGCGTCGGTTCTAATCCCAGCAGCTCCACTTCCCATCCAGCTCTCTGCTTGTGACCTGGGAAAGCAGTCGAGGACAGCCCAAAGCCTTGAGACCCTGCACCTGTGTGGGAGACCTGGAGGAGGTTCCTGGCTCCTGGCTTCGGATTGGCGCAGCACTGACTGTTGCGGTTACTTGGGGAGTGAATCATCTGATGGAAGATCTTTCTCTCGGTCTTTCCTCCTCTATGCATATCTGACTTTGTAATAAAAATAAACAAAAAAATTGATAAAATGCCATGGCACTGCATCTCAAATTTTTCACTACAAAAGGTCAATATTATGTATTATGCATTGCTTATTTAATCAGTTACTTCATTTACTTGTGATTTGTGAGTGAGGGCAAGATTGAAAGAAAAAGAGGAGAGAAAGCAAGTGAGCATTGCTTGTGTTGGATGGCTCCTTCCTTAAAAGACATCGAGTTTCCAAGTTCTTCCACATGAATGGAAGAACCAATACATGGCAAAGTCGGAGTTAGCAGGAAGCTGGAATCAGTAGTTCTAAGCAGGTTTCACAACCACGAGTCAAATGCAGGACATAGGTAGCTAACCTGACATGTTAACTGTGGAGCTAAATGCCTAATCTTGCATTTGTTAATTCCATGTGTTCTTTATGAAAATTATTCAATAAATTAAAATTAGCATATATTAGATATGAATGTTTGTATATACTATCCAATTATATTTGGATGAATATTCTGATTTCATGTTGACACATTTCATACAACTTTAGCTAGTTATTTTGTTTATTTGATCATGTCCATGTCTTTTATGGATTTTTCATATTATTATAATTATTTACAAGTAATCACAATTTTTTTCATTTTTATTAAATTCATCAATTTTTAGTATAAACTAGTTCCTTTGGGGCACACGATGTAAAGAACAACTCAAATTTTGTATCTTAATGAGACAATTTGTACTGAACTATACTTGTATAGCCATATATTTGTTCTTGATTAACATCTCTTTCTAATATGAAAACTATTACTGTGGAATTTGAAAATGAATCTTAAGTATAACAGAAAAATCTACAGTAAGCAGTATTGTTTCTGTGACATTGGAGTGATGGAATGTCCTATTAGAACTTTGATTCTTGATTATTATTGTGATGATGATGATGATGATGAAGTAGTATTTGAGCCCTTTGAGATTATTTTAAATTCATCTTGCTGAGAGGCTAAAGGGTATTGGTTAATTTAAGCTATGTTTGTGCATTTTTAAGTGCTAGTTAGGCTATTTAGGATGAGAACACTGGATGTCTGAAGCTACAACTAGCAAAGATCTTAACAAATTACTACTGAATTTGAAGAAAGAATAGGATAATATATCCTCCAGAATTTTTTTTCACTAGGATATAATTGGAAATCTGTGATGTAGAAATGTAAGCTGACTTCCTATGAGCAATTATCTAGTTTCACTATTTTCAGAAAAGCTAGTTGGAGGGCCTGCTGTTATATTTTTTCATCTCTGTGGTGTAAGCATTTACTAATTTTCATTGATTAAAATTCATTAAAATTAGTCTTCTATAGAACTGCTGTGATCAACAATGAAGCAAAGAACCTCTTCCTCAAATTCGTCCCTTTCAAAAACACTTTTGTAAGCGTGAACCACTTAAACTTGCCAAAGAATTACAGTTTCCTGCATGGTAACTCTGGCTTTAGGTGCGGCTGCTGAGAGAATTGCTTGGTTAAAGCTTGTCCTTTGTTTTCCTGTGCTGAGCATCATTGTTTTTCATTACGGATACCTCACCTTTATATAATACATAGATTTGATTGAGACACTGAGCACAGAGTGGTTTCACGCATTTAAAATTCTTTTACTTTCTGTGAAATTTTACCTAATGAAATCTTTTTAAAGGTATTATATTTCCTGTTATTTTTGTCATGCACAAGTTGACTTTCAATAAAATGATGAATACATATTTGTTTCCTCAAGTTTCCAGTTTCCTTTATTATTGTAATTTTGTTTTTCTAGTATAATATTTAGTTGATTGATATTCAAGAGTAACATATAGTAATGTACTTACATATATATTCAATTAAATACTCATTTTGGAGGCATAATGAATATACAGCTGGATATCAAATTCTGTTTTTGATCAATGTATCCACTATGTAAGTTTCTCTGATCTCTGTTTCCTCAGTTGCTATAATTTATGAGGATATATTGAAAATGTTTTATTCTTTTTAAATTTGTTTTTTATTTTATTGTCACCCGCAACTGTGTATGTTTGTAGAGTATGATGTGTTATTTCTGTACACATATGCAGTATGCAACAATCATATAAGGGTAATTAGAAAATCCATCATCTCAGATCCAGATTTTTACCTTACTACTGCATGATACACAGCCATTATTGGCCATGAATCTCTATAATTGAAATACGTTTTAAACTGAACTAGGAACCCAAGTTGTGGTGTGGCAGGTTAAACGAGTATGTACAACTCAGGCTATTGTTATTTCTTTTCTCTACTAACCTGTCTAGAAAAACAGTCATTCTAAATCTCCAGGCATCCAGGAAGGAGACTCAGCAGTAGCTTTAGTTGGGCTCCAGCACTGACCTTTGTGGCAATTTAGGAAGTGAATGAGTAGATGGAAGATCTTTCCTTTTCTCACTGCCACTGTGTCTGCAATGGAGACTTTCAGATGAAGAATATCAGTTAAAAAATATTAGCTAGGGACCACTTGGAGATATAGCACACTAAACCTTTGCCTGTGGCACTGGAATTCCATTTGGATCCTGATTCCTGTTTTAGCTGATACACATCCAATACATCTCCCTGTTTATGACCTGGGGAAGCAATGGGGGATTTCTCAAGAAGAATCTCATGGTTCCTGGCTTCACATCAGCTCAGCTCTGCTACTGAAGCCATTTGGGCAGTGAACCTGCGGTTGGAAGATCTCTTTGTCTTTCCTGTTCTATCTGAAAATCTGCCTTTCAAATAAAAACAAATGTGTGTGTTTGTGTGTATGTGTGTGTGTGTGTGTATGTGTGTGTGTGTGTTTTAATGAGCAGAACGAGTTAATAACCATTGTTACAAACACGAAACAAAAATAATTGCTAAGCTTTGGCAGAATGAAAACATGTTTGCTGCTGAGTTTATTTAGGGACAGCAATCAGGAATGGAAATTGAATGTCTCTGAAATGCCAGAAGTCAAATTGGCTTAACAAAAGTTAGGAGTTCATTGACTTTTAAATTGTGTGCTAATATTTTTAATTTGCTCTATTGAAGATCTTTCAAAACATCATACCGTAAATTGAATAGCATTGCTGTGAATGTAACAAAAATGAAAAACTTGGCCCAATATCTAAAGTGCTTTGATATAACTAGCCATTTCTACTCGGATGTGGGATGCATAATAATTAGGAATATTATACAAGGTTTTTTAGCTTTGGAGAAAAAACACACTAAAGCTATCTCTGAGGATATAAAAAACTAATAATCTATGAGCTCAATGTGTCCGTTCAACATTTAATTATCCTTGCTGCATTATTTTGCTCCTGTTTCAATAAATAGAATGAAAATAAACCACAACCATTTGCAATTGTTTTATTTGGAAGAAAAACAGTTGTAATTAAGTTTACTAAGTTTACTAATAAATAAAAATAGTGAAAAGTTTAAACAGAATGAATATCATTATTTTCCTTTGTAATGTATCAATGAAAACTATTGTTGCTTAGAAATTAAATTGAGATAATTGTAATAAATATTACTTTAGGGGTAATCATTAGCAAATAAGAACCATTATGTATTTCATATTGTTTAATTTATATTCTCCATGGATGTTAAGAATTCATTTCTGTTGGAATACTAACAAATATTGATGATTTCTAAACATATTTTGTCTTTCACAAAACTCTTCTTGAGTCTCTGAGTGCTCCTGTCTGCTCTAGTACATGATTCCAGCTCACACATAGCTGAGATAAGAAATGTCATTGGAAAGAATTTTCCACTTCTCAGCTTATTTTCAAGAGTTCTTGCAGCACAACCCTCCATTTGGATGGTTTGTCCACTGAATTCCATCTCCATTTATTTTGCATTAGATCTCCTGCATCATAAATGCCTTACTGTTCTCACCAATATAAGAAAATAATAAAATTTACAAACAAAGCAATACATAAGTTAATCATTTTCCAAGTCTCCCTAATGACTCTCAGGTTGTATTTTCATTTTGCAAGAAACTTTCCTATGCATGGAGAAAGTGACACTGCAACTCTATTTCCTTCTCACTTTTTAAAAAACATTTATTTATTTTTATTGGAAAGGCGCATATACAGAGAGGAGGAGAGACAGAGAGGAAGATCTTCAGTCCGATGATTCATTTCCCAAGTGATTGCAATGGCAGGTGCTGTGCTGATCCAAAGCCAGGACCCAGGAGTGCTTCTGGGTCTCCCATGTGGGTGCAGGGTCCCAAAGCTTTGGGCCGTCCTTGACTGCTTTCCCAGGCCTTAAGCAGGGAGCTGGATGGGAAGCAGGGCCACCAGGATTAGAACCGGCGACCATATGGGACCCTGGAACATGCAAGGCGAGGATCTTAACCACTACACTATTGTGCCTTCTCTTGAACTCAGTCACATAAAACAAGTACAAAAATTTATGCACTGTAACCTCTACAAGGAGCACTCTCCATTAAAATCATTCACTGTTTTTCTTCAAGAACAATGTATGCATAAAATAACTTTATATACAATTTGGAGTTGTTAGTAGTCTCCAGCATAATTCAACATTATCTTCTTTTAAAGGCATTGCTATTTCTATTCTAGTTTTATTTCAATTATTTGTCTTTCATATATGTTCCCTGTAGCTTTCACTGAACACATGCTAAAATTCTTTATCATCTCAAATGCAGATAATATACAAAATTATATTATATATCAACATTTTAAAGTTTATTTTATTTAAAAGTTATGCTATATGTGTTAATTTAAAGCCTTCTGATTATGTGCTATTCTGTAGGCATTATTCAAATTATACAAGGAAGAAACTGCTCATTTTCATTGCCATGTGATATCAATTAATATGCCACTATTTATTTATTCCTGTTGTCCATAGAAAATTTGGTGGCTTCCAAGTTTTTGAATGAAACTAGCATAAACATTGAATTTCATTTCTGGAGCACATGTAAAATAATTTCCTTAGAATTGTTAATTGAAAGTAGAAATGTTATATAATAACTTATAATCTATATTATTTCAACATGTAATAAAATTTCCATAACTTATTTTAATGTGAGCCAATCATTTGTTATATTGTTGGTTATCATGCATTTTACACATTTCAGATTTTTTGCCACATGGTTAAATAGAGCTGGCGGCTAGCCTGAAATATGGATTTACTTAACCTACTAGTTTGATTTTCTACTGATTTTTAAATATGATACTGATTACATTTGCAGTAGCTTATTGGCTAAGGATTTTTACTCAATAGGAAAGTAAACTCCTCTTTCGTGCATTAATCTATGTTTTGTTACTATTTTATTTTGCATGATTCATCCTATTCAATAGCATTATGTTTCAAATCTTATTTATACTTAATCGGATAACATCAATATCTCCTTGTTGTATGTGCATCTTACGTTTGTCATAGTAGTTTTTGCATCATTTTCGTAACACTATTAGGTATTATACGATTACTCTGTATATGGACGCTACAATGACTTAAATCACCCAGGTATTTGTTTATACTGTCTACTGCCCTCAAAGAAGCTGCTATGACAAGTTTATTTTATAATTTATCAGGATTCATCTAGATGTACATGGTTCCCACTTACAGGCAGGTCCTTTAAAATCATTGTTTTATTTTTATACACGTACATGTATTTAAAGGGATCTTATACTGAGTGTTATCATATCCTAAGATTTAGTTAGTTAAAATTTAAGAGAGAAATTGAACTAGAGAAAGAAAAAGAGAGATAGCTTCCAAAATTGGGTCACTCTCCAAAGAGTCACAGTGAATATGTATAGGCCAGACCAATTCCTAGAGCTAACTGGTCCCCTCAGGTTCCCAGCGTGAGTATATGGGCCAAGTACTTGGGCCATCTTCAGCTTCCAGACCATTGGCAGGGAACTGGATCAGAAGTAGAACACCCAGGACTCATATCGGCACCCATACAATATGCAGGTGTGGTAGGCAGTGACTTACACAACAGGCCACAGAGCCAGCTGTGAGGAAGCTTTTCTGCTTTCTGATTTGGAATCAGGATTAAGAATTTCAGCACAATTTTGTATTTGATAGAGGTCCTTTAGGAATAAATGTACTATATACATGGTGTTATTTTTAGTCACTATCTTGACATTTCTTTCTTAACATGTGATGAATAAAAGCAAGCTTTTATTTTGATGCAATTTAAATGATATTGTATCTCCTTAATAATAATTGTTTTAAAGACCTGGTGTGATGGCTCAGTGGATAATTTCTCACCTTGCACATGCCAGGATCCCATATGTGCACAGGTTCATGTCCCCAATGCTGCATTTCACATCTGGTTCTCAGCACGTGGCCTGGGAGAGCAGTGGAAGATGGTCTGAAGACTTTGGACCATGCACCTAAGCAGAAAACCGAGAGAAGCCTCCTAGCTCCTGGCTTCAGCTCAGCTCTAGCCATTGTGGTCACCTGAGGAGTGAACCAGTGGATAGAGAGCTTTTCTTTCTCTCTCTCTGCTTCTCTCTGCAAATCTGCTTTTCTAGTAAATAATAATAATAATAGTCTGCATCTATCTAGGCAATATTTGACTTTTAGAATCTTGCAAATTCACAAATATTACATAATAAATATATTAGGTTCTGGTGACCTGTATTGAAAAAATATGTCTCAACTCCCAAAAGATAACATGAAATACAGGGTTTTTGTACCATCTTTTAAAATAATTTCATTGTAGTAGGTTTTATTTTTCATTGTATTATTTTATTTTTAATAGTGTTTACGTGGGTGATCAATTTTTAAGGAACTTATTAAATATATTAGATTCGCATAGTCACATTATATGCATGATAATTGTTACAACACCATGTTCTTGTTAATGTGATATTGACAAGAATGGGAACTGCAGCCCAGCCTTCATTGGCCTGGCTTGACTGACTGCACAAGTAGATCTTTGACTCAGCAGCAGGGGCTTCAGCTTATCAAGTGGGGATTCCCCTTGCAATCCAGAATTGTGCTGGTTCCTTGTCCAGTCCAGCCTGCTCCCAGTCCTGACTCTTGTGCTCAAAGTGGGAGCTGTAGTTAACCAAGGAATCTCCAGAATTCCCCTAATGGACTTGTTCCCAGTCTGAACCTTGCAGTGCTCTCTAGTGCTGCAGCCAAGCCTGGCAGTCTGAGCTCCTCTCATCTTCAGCCAGCAGGTTTTGCATCCCAACTCAGTCTGGGGAAGCCCAGCTTCTCAGCCTCAGCTTCTGTGAATGCTGGTGAGTTCTGTGGTCTAGCCTGGCTTGGCCCATCATCACAAAACAGCAGCTTCTGCAACGTCACAAGAGGGGAGCTCACAAATCTATAGAATCTGCACCCCCAGATATGGTTCTCGCATTTTGGTGGGTGCTATGACACAATCTGACACTCACAGGCAGGTACTTCAGCCTATAAAATCCAGCATGCTGCTTAGCCCAGCTTTCACATGAACTGAATGGTGGCAGACAATGGTACTCAGCGCAGCCCAGGTCTCCCACGTGGACAGGTACCTTTCCTGACCAGATATGTCCTCTGGTTTCTTCCCATGAGCCCCTGCCCCATCTCAGCTCCTTCACCCATCTGTGAGTGTAGTGACATGGTCCTTGGAAGCCCCAAAAGTTACTGCTCACCTGTTCAACATGCTTTCAGCATTTCCTATGCCAACATGTCCCCAGACACCCTTAATCAGGCAATCTGAAGCTCACCCATCAAACAGTGGTACATGGCACACCTGGGGCCCATAGAGGCATGCCTCAGCCTGGTCAGGCATATCCTTTAAAATAGAATAGACAGCTATGCTGGCACACTGACATAGTTCATACAGACTTGGCCTTAACAGGCCCAGATTGTCTGCCAGTTGTTTGCTGCTTTTCTCCCAGCAGTGTAACACTTGCCCAGGTACAAGGCAAGTTAAGCCGTTGCTTACAGCTGGAAAAAATACTGTGCTTTAAAAGGGAGGAAACTATGCACATTAATTTAAAAAAATAACATTAAAGTTTAAGCCTAGTACATTCTACGGGGTTACAGAAATGAAGTTTATCAAAGCATTCTTTTGATAGTGTTAGAGAAAATTATCATTTTTTATAACATTTTTATTATCCTTTATCGACCATTCAGCAAAAAAAGTTAGTTAAGTTTGAAATTTAAATAGAAAATTCAGGGGCTATTGGCATTCCTAACATAGGGTAACCAAACAGTTACATTTCAGTCAAAGACTATTTTACCATATAGGGTTACGATTTTGAAACAGTGACAGTTTTCATTTTAAGAAAGGAGTTTCAACCTCATTTCACGCTTAATGAAATGAACCTAATTATCCCCTTGCATTTTGTATTAGTGGTTAGGTCATTTGAGACCAACTTGAATATTTGAATTCATTTCTATTACTAATCCTACTCCAAAAAGTAAAGAATATGGTAATTAGTTTCTGTCGTATGAGGACATGATTATGGGAGCCTTCTGATACAGAATAAGTTTATAGAAATCTAGTTGTCTTATTTTTACAGTCTTATTAAAATATAGTTACTTAGAAAATCTTCCTCCATTACATTTTGTAGTGTTATTATTTGTACTACACGGTTAGTAACAAGAAACTTAATTCAAGTATAACTCTTTCCTGTTAATATGCTTCATAATATTGTAAATTGTTTTTAAACATCAAATATTCATGAGTTTGTTTTATTTCTTCAGTTGTCATTGATGATGCAGTATAGTGCTGCGGGCTAAGTTTTCTGTGGTCACTGTTATTAATCAGAAAAGGAAAAAGAATAATAAAGAGTATGGAGTGATAACAATGTTTCTTTTATATTTAATTAAACATGAAGTTAAGGTTGGTGTTTGGCATAGCATTTAAGAGGCTCAAGTCCCACATGAGAGGGCATAGGTTCAAGCTCCACCTCCATGTCCAGTTGAGCTTCTTTTAATGCACACCCTGGGAGGCAACTGTTGACAGCTATGTGCTTGAGTAAAGCAGAATTTCCATCCGGGCTCTTGATTCAGCCTGGTCCAGCTCTGGATGGGACAAGCATCTGAGAAGTGAGTCAGCAGACACTGTATTTCTCTGTGTCCATTCTTGCCTTTCTCTTGCTCTCTCCAGTCCATTCTCCCTCTTATCTTTCAAATAAATTTATAAAACTCATTAGTTTTAGGTAAACTAAGACAGTTGATCTTATCTTTTCTGAATAATATTCTGCAGATGAGACTTTCTCTGTTCTTCCTGTGCTTGGTTTCTAAAAGCTTTATCCAGTTTGAATGTCGGAGTTATTGATGCACACACATGCACAGAGAGAGATATGGGGGAGAGAGAGAAACAGAGAGAGAGAGAGAGAGAGAGAGGCTGCAAGGGCTAAGTGCATAGAAACTCTTGGACCATCTTCTGCTGCTTTTTCCAGGATATTACCTGATAGTTGGATTGAAAATAGAGCAACCAGGACTCCGATCAGAATCCTGTTGATGCCATGTTCACAGTACTCTCACAATGCCACAACATCATCCCCTTCTGTAATTTTAAAGTATCATCAAAGCTTACCTTGTTCAAAGTTGAACAAACTATTCAGATAATGGTTGAGATAAAAAATCAAACTTCATTCATTTTTCAAAATCAATTTACTGATTTGCCCATTTCTTATGTTGTTATGAAAAGCAACCTTTAATGTTTTTTAAGAGTCCATGATAGTTTCGTAGTTTTCACTCTTCTATGTTGTGATCATTATTATTCTTTCAGTTTCAGCAATGTAAGTGTCCATCCTTGATGATATTTTGACTTTAAATTGCTATGTTTTTTTCAAAACTTAAGTTTTTTCTGACAGTTATCACTGCAGAAATATTTGGATTTGAATTTTATATTTCAGAAACTTAGTGTGCCTTTGTTAATTGTAAAATATTTGGAAAGTCAGATTTACAGAGAGAAGCAGAAACAGAAGAAATTTCTGTCTGCTGGTGCACTACCCATGTGGACACAATGGCCAGAGATGATCTGATCCAAAGCCAGGAACCAAGGGAATCTTCTGGTCTCCCATATGGGTCCAGGGTCACAAGGCTTTGGACCATCTCCCACTGTTTTTCCAGGCCACAAGCAGGTATCTGGAATGGAAGTGTAGCAGTTGAGACAGGAACCAAGCCCATATGGGATCCTGGAGTATGTAAGGAAAGACCTTAGCTCACTAGGCTACCAAGCCAGGCCCATGCCTTAATTAATTTTTTTTAATATCTTGAGCTAGATTTATTAATTATAAAGTTATATGTTTACCCACTGATTTTATAGTGGTTTGATTGATGCTGCTGTATCTATCTTAAAGAGCTAAACTGGGGGGCCCAGTGCAGTAGCCTAGTGGCTGAAGTTCTCACCTTGCATGTGCTGGGATCCCATATAAGCACTAGTTCTAACACCAGCAGTTCTGTTTCCCATCCAGTTCCCTGCTTGTGGAATGTGAAAACCATTAAGAATGGCCCAAAGCTTCGGGATCCTGGCACCAACATAGGAGACACGGGTGAAGCCCAAGGCTCCTGGATTTGGATCAGCCTAGCACCGCAGCCATTGCAGCTGCTTGGAGAGTGAATCCATGGACAGAAGATCTTCCTCTCTGTCTAAACTTAGGAGCATTGTAATTAGCAAGTAAATTATAAATTAATTTGAGTCTAATAGCATTTACATAAATAGTAGTGTTCTGACCATAGAAATTTGGGGAGTCATAAGGTAAAGAGAGACATTATGGAAAAGTCTGAAGTTTTCATAGAGATTTATATTTAGGTATTGAATTTCATTTTTATGGACAGTATTTTCTCAGAATTATATTTTATATCTTTCAAATGTTTAATGCCATATAAGATTACTATTAAGTGTAAAGTTCAGCCCTTCAAGTTCATGTACATATGTTTTTACATGTTCAGTGGTAGTAACCTTTTATTAGATATTTATTTTAAGTACCAGTCATTTGTGTATATATAAACTCCATATTCTTAGAAGTATCATTTAGTATGTTATACATGGGTATTCAAGTTTGATTACTTTCATTTTGTCATTCCTACTTCTTATTTTTTTAAATCCACTATCATTTCATTTCACTCCTATTTAATATAAATATATATTGGCAATTTTTATTTCTGTAAATGCAACTATTGTTCAAAAAGCAAACTGCATTATTATTACTATTTTAACAGTGTCCAAGTTGATTTTAATATTCTCTTTGGTGCAGCTCTCAGGGTGTTTAGTTTAAATGGGTTTACAAATGTGATAATTTTCAAATTCCTTGTCTTGTGAACACATGGTCAAATTCTGTTTAGATAACATTTCTGAATCATATCTATTCTATGGATTTGGAAGAAAGATTTTCTCTATACTTCTATTTTTAAAATGTTTCATTTTAAATGCTATCTTTTAATTTTTGACATTTTCCATGTTCTGCATTCAGTATAAGCATCATATATGCTCATGTTAATCGGACATAGCCCAAACAATTTTATAAATGAGCTCTTTGAAAGATTTAAATGTGTAACATCTGTGTTTCCCCAAGTGACTGACTTAAGGATTCTAGTGCAAAGCTGCAGTGCCTTATTTTAAGTAATAATTAGACTTTGGATACACTGTACTGAATCATTTAAAAATATTGTCAGATTCAAGGACAAGAAACACGGAGCTCATATTAAAACTGAACCATGTAAATGATGTATCACATTGGGCACATAAAAATATTGGGATTTCAAGATATTATAAGCAAAAAATGTTGAGACAAATTTCAATTAAAAATGTATGCTAATATGTCCAAGGAGGTACATGACCAAAAAAGCCACAATGACTTATGATCAGGCAGAAACGTTTAAGCTCCCACGTGGATCTGCTAGCACTCTGAATACTAGATGCCAAAGCTGCAGGACTGAGTAACTCGGGTGTGCTTTCCACTGCATGACTTTGGAAATGGAAATGTTAACTTGTGTGTTGCGTATGAGTGATACACAATTACTCATCTAAGTTTCAATATTCATATGTTTATATGTGCATAAGCTTTAGTC
Organism: Ochotona curzoniae; assembly: GCF_017591425.1. NCBI lineage: Eukaryota > Metazoa > Chordata > Mammalia > Lagomorpha > Ochotonidae > Ochotona > Ochotona curzoniae. The sequence continues at coordinate 17,609,421 of NW_024466502.1, forward strand.
ATAAATCCAGACTCATAGGACTTTCATTTCCTTTCCCAATAGAAGCAATTGCTAATCTGACATGAGATTCTGAGGAATCATGGAGATCAGGATCTGAAGCATCTCTGATAAGAAAGTTGACAAGATGTGTACACAGTTGGATCCTTGGCTGATGTTTGAAATTTATGTGTTGGATTAAGTGCGTCTAAGATTGTCAGATTCTCAGAATATAATCTATCAATAATTGTTGGGTTCTTGTTTGTTTCACAAAAACAAAATTGATTTTTTGTCTCATTTTGTTTCAAAATCAATTATGTCAATTCAAGTAGTCACTGGTGGGCTCAATGGCTTTAGATGAATACTTGTTACTATGGTATTATATTTATAGAAAAATGAAGGTTTTCCCAGGTAGCTTGTAAGCATTTAGAGTCCTCACAAAAAATCCCCACTTCACAGTTGCATGAAAATTTTTTCTTGTCTTGAATATGTTGATGAGAATTTTTTCTTGGTAATATTCTCTTAGATACTATGGGGGAAATGTCACAGATCCACCAGATACCTACCAAGCAATAATATAAATATTGTGTGTATATTATAAGCACAAGGAAATAAACATGAGCATATATGTAAGTATGCAGATGAACCTAAACACTCAATAGTAACACACACAGATATAAAAAAAATCATTGAAATGTGTTTGTAATGTGACGTTTGTGTTACAAATAGATCAGAGGAAAAGACTTACAATAACACAGCTACTCCTGAGCTTTTTAGAAGAGAAAATAAATAATAACTCACCACTTTTAAAATATTTTAAATCTATATTAATTCATTTTTTCCTTTAAGTGTAATGCTCTAGTTTTGTTTTAAACAACACAAACAATTTGCCTTTATTAGATCTTTTAGTAGAGTTGTCATCTCAGCCTCTAGATTTTCAGAAAGCCAAATATCAACCAGTATCACAAAAGAAAAGAGAATCTATGGAAACCTATAAATGCTAATATATTCTTAGAAGTGTGTCTAGAATGTTTATACACTTTTATGTTAAAAGTTTCTGAATGAAATCATCGCAAACCATTGTTTAAGGAAGGAAAGAAACAAACACTGGCTGGATATTGAGTTTGATTATTCAGCTTGATTCTGTGCAGAGCTTGCTTTTACAGACGGTCAAGTCAAGGATTAGAGTGGGTAAGCTGATTTTGCCAAGGATGTGCCCATGAAGCAAGCCGATGGAGGGCAGTACATGGAAGAATGATCCAACGCCAAACCCTAAAGTAACTGTGGATAGAGTACTCATGAATATAGGAAAATTATTACTGTTCTACTTCACTGTGATTAAAAAATCTGAATAACCATAGTGTCTCATCTTCAGTTTAATGAATTAGTACAAGATATTCTGAGATATATTTTTAAGAGTAGCCCCAGTGCAATATGAATGACTCTGTGGTGCGAATGTGAAGGTTGTGCTTTGTGACACAGTAGGTTGGGCTGCCACTGAGAATGCGCATATCCCGTGTACATGGCTAGTTCAAAATTCCATCATCCCATTCATCCAGCATCCTGTCAATTCAACTAAGACAACAGAGGATGGGTCAAATACTTGGGCCCCTGCTGAGCATGAGAGACTCGGATGGAGCTCCTGGCATGTGACTTTGTCTGGTCTACTCATGGCTGCTGCAGACATCTGAGAAGTGACTCATCAGACGTAAGCTGTGTTTGTCTTTCTTTGTAACTCTGTCTTTCAAGTATGATTATAATATATGAATGAATATTTAGAAAGTTTATCCATGGTGCATAAAAATAGGTATGCCCAAATTACCATTCATATCATTCCTTGAATAAAATAATGTAATGATATTCTTACAAATTTAATGAAGTTCTTAAGTTGCTGGATAATTTATTTTGGAAATATGAATAATGTTATAAAACAGAAAAATTACTTTTAGTATGTGCAGATCATGGATTAACATTAATCCTGTATAAATATCATACAAGATCATAATCAAAAGAAATAATATGAGAAATGACATATAAATCAATTTTTAAAAAACATTTTTTAAAAGTTTAAAAATAGGAAATTTTGCTTGACTTTTCCAGCGATAAAGGAAATGAACGCTGATGCAACAATGTAATTGGCTCATCATAAAATTACTATAACTACTGCAAAAAATTGAGGCAATGGAAGCTATCATGCAATATTAATGAGAGTCTATATTTTTAAAGGCCAATTTGGTAGTAACTATGAAATATAAAATGTGTATAACCTTTGCTTAACAGTTTTACTTCTAGAACTTCTGCTTCAAATTGCACTGGTAATGATGTAGCAGCCGAGTAAAATTAATTCGTTCCTGATCATAAAAAAAATGGAGTTTTAAAGACTGTGTAAAATATAATAAATATCAAATTGTTTAAATGTAATGCCTTATCCAAATTAAAAACACTAAGGCAAAAATCCATAAAAGATAAAAACTATTGAAATCAATTAAGTGTGAACAAATATGTATTATATGTAAAGTAAGATATTATTAAAATGTATATATGACAGATGCCCAAAAACCAGTGGGTGTGAAAACACAAAAAAATAATTAGATATTATACAAAAAATATTCTGTTTCTAACAGAAAGAATTTAATGAGCTGGGAATGAGAGGTTATAGATGTTCAATTTATTAGCATATGAACTTAGGAATCATATGTGTAATATGTCTGATAATTTATTATTACATTATAATATTTGCATGCTTTCACGGCTCTTTTTCAAAGCAGTAAAGTGTAACAGAAATTTACATTTATTAAGGGTTGTTTCAAAGGCAAATGCTGCAGTCTTCCCATGAGACATTCTCATTCCAAATGACACGTAAGGGCTGCTTGCCCTATGTTACCTATGGGGACTATTAGCACCAACCTGTGATTGTTGGAACTATTTAGAATTGATGGGATTGACATCTGCATTTAAGAAAAGTCTGAATTCTTCTGCATGCCAGAATAAAACAATTGATTTTTTATGTTGTGAGGTTTACCTTTAGATGACATATGATAAAAGAAAATCATGCATGGAGGAGATATTTTGTGTTGTTTCTTTTTGTCTCGGGGATGAGGTACTCATATTAATCAAGTGGTTTCTCAAAAGCAGCTTTAGGAAACGTGTTATTCCACCCCTCTAAGGAAAAAGCTGCAGATATTTTCTTATGGATATATCACTGTAGCAACTGATTTTTGATTTTGTTGGAGGCCAATGAGATATTCCCAATGGAAATAAAAAGTGCTTGAGGAATCACTTTTGCAGTTATCCTAAGTTACTAAGGAAACTGATATAAGTACCTAGGCTGGGAGTTTGGACCATCCTCCTGTAGGTTCCAGCAACATTATTAGTGGGCAACTGGATTGGAAGTGGAGCAACCTTAAGCAGTAGGTGCTGGCTAAACATATTATTTTTCAAGCTACAACGCTGAACTCTATTATCATCATAACTTCTAGGCTAAACAAACACTCAAAAGTAAATTTCACCTTAGAGCTGTTCCACTTGCAGATTTCAATTCAAATTTATTTATTTATTTATTTATTTTACTTTTTTTAAGATTTACATCCACTGGTTCAGTCACTAAATGGCTGCAACAGCTGGAGCTGATCCAATCCAAAGCAAGGAACCAGGACCGTTTTTTCTGTCTACAACACACGTGTAAGTTTCCAAGCTTTTGGGCCATCCTCTGTTGCTTTCCCAGGCCACAGGCATAGAGCTGGACCGGATGTTGAGCAGCTGGGACATGAACTGACATCCGTAAGAGATGCTAGCACTTGCAGGCAAAGAATTTGCCACTTATTGGGCCAGCCTCTAAGTTAATATCCTCCCATGTAAATAAAATTGGTCTTAAACTTATCCAAATAAAGAACTTAAAAGAGAAAATTCTTATAAAGTTATTATATTCTCTTTACTTAATTCCATTTAACACATATGTATTTCTTTCCTTCATTTTTGGCATTTTAAACTATATTTGGAATTTAGTTTAATTTTTTTAATAGAGTTGCTTTTTTATATTTACTTATTTTTATTGGAATGTCAGATATATAAAGAGGAGAGACAGAGAGCAAGATCTTCTGTCTGATGATTCACTCCCCAAGTGACCACAACGGATGGTGCTATGCTAATCTGAAGCCAGGAACCAGGAATCTCCTCCAGGTCTCCCACACGGGTGCAGGATCCCAAGGCCTTGGGCCATCCTCAACTGCTATCCTAGGCCACAAGCAGGGAACTGGATGGGCAGCAGGTCAGCAAGGCCACTGGGATTAGAAGGGGGACCCATATAGGATCCTGGTGCTTGTAAGGTGAGGATTTTAACCTCTAGGCTTCCATGTCAGGTCCTGGAGTTTAGTTTGGTTTACATTCTATAACATATTAACAAATAATGATAGTTTCTTCATGTAATATACTAGTTGCACTTGCTGTACATAAGTTTTTGGTAGATAGAAATTGCTGATTTTTGGCTCCATTAAATGCTGCTGCCCTGAATAGATACTGATTTCTGTATTTAAAACGTTTTTGAAAAATATTAACATATTTTAAGAGATTTTCAAACCCTATGCTTTGTGAGAGGACATGGAAAGAGGACTGGCATGTGAGCTTCCTTGGGGTGTCAGTACGGAGCAACACTGCAACTTTTACAGTGTTGCTGAGAACACTGCTGGCTGGAGCACTGAGAGGGGAAGAACTGGAACTAAGTGAACATCTGCATGTTTTTCAGTGTGCTGGAAATACCATACCTCCCACTCTAGTACCTATACCTCAATGAAGCTTTCTGAGTGCCAGATCGGCCCCTTGTTAATTTTTATTTGCAAATAATTCAGAGAACTTGGGATTAGTAAGAGTCAAGTGGAGAACGAGAGACAGTCAAACCTAGTTCACTTTAGAGGGATTTGTGACAACTCTTCATCTTTTCCTTAAGGACTTGTCTTGCATTCCTCATATTTCTTATTTTAGAACAAGATTTTTGTTAACATGGGCTACTTGTTTCAGTTGATAACAAAATTCTGCAAGGTAAGAATGTTAAGAACGGTTTCCTGGTGGCAATCTGATTTCACATGTACCTGAATAAATTCCATGTTGTGCAATTACTCGGGGATGTGATGAACCCTTGTTTTGTATTTTTTTCATTTCAATGTAGATCATTTTCTCTCATTAAATTCCTTTTCTTTACAGTATTCTCATTTATCATTACACAAAGATGGAGTGTTTTTCTTGAACATCGTGTGGCAAGTCTCGTATGGCAATACATGGGATTATCTTCAATTGAAATTACCAAGTGTGGTGATGTGGATGTCTTTCTAATCTTCCCTCATCGTGATACACCTGCCAAGGAGTTGAGTTCATGAAAAGTAAAGCCCCATTCCCTGTGAGTGCCCTCTCACTGTTTTATTCTCTGATCTGGAGATGTGGTAGGGTGTATGGGAAAGTGTTCAGTCCCTCACAACTGGGATCCACAGCCTCTATGTGGACGCAATGACAATAACGCAAATGATTTTGCTTTTAATTTTCTGTTTCATTGTATCTACAATCAAAATAACCCCTATCAACACCAAAAGGCTTAGACCCTGGCACAGTAGCCTAGTGGCTAAAGTTCTCTTCTTCATGTGCCAGGGTAATGTACGGGCGCTGGTACCATCCCAGCTGCTCCATTTCCCATCCAGTTCCCTGCTTGGAGCCTGGGAAAGTAATCAAGTATAGCCCAACGCCTTAGCACCCTGCAGCCTCGCCAGAGACCCAGAAGAAGTCCGAGGCTCCTGGTTTCAGGTCGGCTCAGCTTCATCCATTGTGACCACTGGAGGAGCGAACAATTGGACAGGTTAAAGATCTTTCTGTCTCCCCTTCTCTTTTGTAAGCCTACGTTGCCGAAAAATAAATAAATAAATAAATAAGTAGATAAAATCTCAAAAAAAAAAAAACATCCAAAATGGTTTAGGCACAAAGTTGCTGGGTGATTTCATCTTACAATCCCTAAAACAGTCCTGTGACCACTCAATTTTTTTCTGTATTTTGTTACAATTTTGTTTAGGTATTTGGTTGAATGTCAGTTTGACTTGATTTAATATTCCAGTGAAACTTTCTGGTTTCTGTCCTTATTCCTTTCTTCAAACAGATTTCTTTTGCTTATTGTTCACTGAGAAATAGAAAGACAACTTCCATTTTCTCCACACAAATACTGATAGATTTATGTTATCACTGCAATTCTTTATAAGATACTAAATAAACTGAATCAGCTGCTGTCAAATTAAACCACACTGGGCTGTGAATTTCTTACCTTCTCTCCTCGGAACAATTCCCTCGCTCAGTCATCCTGTTTGCGTTTTTACAAGATGAAATGGATGGCTTCTATTTACAGGGAAGAATATGATTATGTTTTATTGTCTCTACTTATCTAGCAATCAACCAATGAAATAATTTCCTTAGATGTTTAACTGATTCTAGTGACAGACTTGTATTTTCTTTTCTATTACTGAATGTTTACAACAGTTATATTAGCAATTAATAAGTCTATATTTTTGATACTATTTTTCTCTCTCTTCGATCAGATGAAATGCTTGCCAAAAAATGGCACTTATTAAATCATCTAATTGCCATGTTTACAAACCCACTTACATGTTTTATATTATTCACCTGTTAAGTGATGTTGATTAAACATTCAGACTTACTTACCTTCTATAAATGTTTGATTTTGTTAACTTTCTTTACGTTATATTCACTTAGTCTCTTTTGAACCTACCAGTCATTTTTTCATCACATATTAATTTTAAGGCTGTTTTTTAATTTTTTCCGATTGGAGACTTTATCTTGTTATTGTACAAGTGTGGTTTTCCCTGTCGATCTGAATGTCTACAGATCTTTCTAGTCTATTTTATTTATTGTATTTAAATTATTCTAGTTTATTTATTGTTTAATTTTTAACCTTTACAATTAGTGAAAAGCAAAGAGGGAGAAAGTGGAGGAAGAGAAAAAAGGCCTCCCATTTTTTTTTTTTCCATAAACGCCTACAACAACAGAAGCTGGACCGGAAAGCCCATAGGTAGCAACAGCATCCTCGTGACCCTCTAGGGTGACTGAATGTTAGGGACTTAAATTATTTCCGCCATCATCTACTGCCTTCCACTGAAGTGGAGCAAGGCTTTGAACCTAAGCACTATGTTGTAGCTTTGGAAATCTTAAACTCTAAACCAAATTCCCATCCCTTGTCAATGTCTTGAAATGCAATCTATACACTTTATTCCTCTCAGATGTATCTCAAGGTTAATTCTGTTTCATATATATTGAAAGCTTCTAGAACTAACATGTCATAAAGCAAAATTAATATCCGATTTTCTTTGTGGAACTCATATAATGAGTTTGGGAATTTGTTCATCCTCACATTAAAGTTTCGTACATTATTCCGTGATTCTTTAGGTCCATTTTAGATTTTTTTTTTTTATTTCTCTCATGTTTAATATTCAAGCCTAAAGGAAAAATGTGAGTACCTCAAATTGAATCAGTTAATTGCTTGGTATTCATAGTATCACCTAGTCAAAATCACCACGAAGCTGTGTAGCCCAGTGAGGGAATGTCAGCCTTCGTTGCTTACAGTTCTCTTCCTTGTTTTTCTCCACCATTATTAGTTAAAATTGTCATTGTCCATCATGAAATAATCACAAAGTTCTAGGCGAAACTAAAGAGCAGTAGGAAATGAAAGATGAAAAAGAAATGCCTCTTTCTATGAAAGAAAATGAAGTATAATGACAAAAGTAATTACGCAGTTAATGAAGAAATGCATATGGTATCATGTGACTACTGCAGACGTAAAAGTGATAAATGGTCAGTGATTCAGCTTTTTCTGACTTCTCTGATGCAAGAGACAGCTGAACCCTGTATCATTTAGGACTCATTTTAGGATAACAAAAGATGGATTCCTACTCTGTATTTAATCTTCTTTTAAACACAACTGTTCAAGTATAGTTCATTATGAATATTTCTGTAATAATTAATATTTTCCAGGGCACTCATTTTATGTACTGTTGACATTTGCATCTGTGTTTACCTATGCATAATTAGTATGTATCTCCTGCTGAACTCAATAATGAAATAGATCAGGATGGGTAAATACTCATCTAATGTAAAATTGCAATAATAAATATTCAATAGAAGAAAGCATCATTGTTTTCCAGAATATTCCAACGTTAGGATAAGACCTAGGTGTCAGCATTTATAGGGGAAATATAACTATTCAAAATACCTCAGGCTTAAATATCTATGTTTAGGTTTATAAGGAATAAATTTAATATGTTTTCACAAATGCTGAACATCAAAGTTTGAACGCATTCCCTCATTTCTAGTTTCTACTTAACTGAGGATTGTTGATGTTGTTGTTTTAGATTTATTTATTTTCAGTGGAAAGGCAGATTTACAAAGAGGAGAGACAAAGAGAAAGATTTTGCATTTGCGCTTTCACTCCCTCAATAACCTCAATGTCCAAAATTCAGCTGCACCGAAGCCAGGAGTCAGGAGCTTCCTCCAGGTATCCCACACTGGTGCAGGGTCCCAAGGCTTTGGGCTATCCTGCATTGCTTTTTCAGGGCACAAGCAGGAAGTTGCATGGCAAGTAAATCACCCATATGGGACGCCTGAGCTAGGTGGCGGTGGATTATTCAGTTGAGCCAATGTGCCATTCCTTACTCTGAAATTTTAAACTCTGCCCCCATTTGCAACAGCAAGGTCTTTACAATATTCCAATTTGCTACAACTCATGCTTTGTCTTACTGTTTTCATTTAGTTTAATTTTACATGTAGTCTACAGTTATATGTAAATCATTTTGTTTTGAAAGCAGATTCAATCTTTGGAAGTTTATTACTATTACCTACTTTTATTGTGTTCTTTATAATCAAAAATTTTGTTTTGTTTTGTTTTGAGATTGTTTTTTCTATCATTAAAAATCTCTTAGCAGTCAGATTCGCTATTATTGATTTTGTTAAGATTCCATTGTTCTGAGAATATTAGTTGATTTCCTTTGCATCATACTTTAGTATTACATAATTTTAGGTTTATTGGTTTTCCTTGGAGATGTGAAAAAAAATCTATGTTCTTTTATCACATGAAAGCAATACGTGTGAAGCTGTTCATCTTTATTCCACCGTGTGCATTTATTCCTTTTCTTCTGGGCACCTGTATGCCTTCTTTTGTTTCAATTATTTCCAGAAATTTGACCGTGTGTACCTTGACTTGCTAATGCAAGTCTGTGTGTGTGTGTGTGTGTGTGTGTGTGTGTGTGCTTCTGTGATGAATTTTCAGAATTTTTTTTTGAATTACAGTTCTATGACTTCATATCTTCAATCAAACTCTGAAAACTATAGTAAATCTTTACTTCCCCTCTCCCCTTTTATCAAATGCAGCCTTTTCTGCTCCTTCCAGGGGTTCAAATGCACATACAGTCCGTGGCTTCCATGAACTTTTGAGTTCTCTGATGTGCTGCTAAATTTCCTTCACAAAAATTCCCACTTGTTTCAATTATGGATAGTTTCTATTCTTATTCTCCAATTTAATCAATGTTTTTCCATACTGTCAAATATTTATATAGTGCATTCTGCGGATTTTTCTCAGATAATTCGTTCCCATTTTTAGGAATTTCCACAAGATTGTTTTGAAGCTGTATTTTCTCTTGTTTATTTTGTGTTTTGAGTCTCTTGACATCTGTGCTTTGCTTGCTTTCTATATTTTACCATGTCCATCAAAACAATATTTTAAAGTTCAGGTCTGAGATCTGTGATGTAAGTCTGTTGGTTCTGGATCCGTGCCTGACGATGGATTGTCCTGTTGGGCACAATCAAATTGCCCTATTTCTTCTCTTGCATCTTGGATCTATGGCACAATGAATAATCTATTGTGACTGTCTTGGCATTGTAACCTTTTCCCAAATAGCACTTTTTATGAGCATGAATTTAATTTACACGTAGATCAGTCCAAGTCTGCTCTACCAGTTCATAAGCTCTGTAAAGGTTTAGGGCTGATATTTTCTGTACAGGTCTTATCCCAACTCATTGTATATGAACATTTTGCTATCTTTTCTGAATGTACTGATATTGTTATGAATTTTCTGCATCTGGTGTCTTGGATTTAGACATTAGCTCATTGCTGATGTTAGGTTCTGCAATCTCTCTCTCCCTCCCTCCCTCCCTTTCCTTTCTAGTTTTCCCCTGCCCTTTTCATGGATCCCTAGTTCCAGCACCATCAACTTGTCATTCAACCAATCTCTTAAAAAGATCCTTCTGCAGATATGTGACTGTAACTATTTGTCCCACTTATCTCTCCTCATGTGCTGATTTACTGCTTAAGTCTTCAGAAATAGTATTCCAAAGTCTGAGCATATATCTTTTAATTAAGAGAAACTGTTACAATCTCTGTATTCCTGTTTATAAGCTAATATGTGGTAAATCTGTGTGTGAAGTGCACTGTTGCTACCATTATAATCCTTTATGTTCTTTCACTTTTTGTCACCTTATCACTGTCTGAGATTTTCATTTGCTTGAACAGGGGTTACCCAAGTTGGACTTAGGGTTAGGGTTAGATGCCTGTGATGAGAGTGGTAGTCCAGTTAAAATATGCATTCCTTCAAAATGGAAGATTTCTGTTCAACAATGAACATTATCAAAGACTTAATTGACAGATATTTCACCATAAATGCAATGAACAGAAATTATAATCTCTAATTATAAAATAAGCATTGTTAATGACAATAAAAAATAATGATGTATGTTTTCTTTAAAATTTTTTATTATTATTATCATTTTAGGATACAGTTCCATAGGCCCTTCCCTAATCCAGCCCTCCCAACCACCTCCCGCCCAGCCAGGCGTTCTCCCTTATCATTGCAGCAGCAGAGTTTCTTGTAAACAGTCGTAAGTTCATCATTGTGGGAATGGACAGTGGCAGAGTCCAGCATCCCATAGTCAAGACACAGCCAGCAGTTTCACTGGGAATTCATCCTCAATCTGGAAGTAGAGAGGCAAACTGCACAGTTTCCTCACATCCAGATGTGTCAGGCTCCGCTACACAGTCATTATAACCCTCCTACCAAGTGAAAAGCCACAAAACAAAATCGACAAAAGGAAGAAATGCCATGGAGTTAAATGCCATGAAATAAATCATACACAACTGAATGACTAACGTGTTGCTGAAGAAATGAAAAAAAAAATCAAGAAATTTCTTTAAGAAAATGATGCTACTGTATGATCTTTGAGTCACCGAAGAATTTATTGAGGAAAAAAAAAGTATTTTGAAGAAATGAAACTAAAAATAAGAACATCAAAATCCATGAGATATGGTTTTTGCTGGTCTTTGTTGCTGAGATACATCTCCTATAGGCAATAAATAGATTGGTTTTCTCTTTTTAATCCCATCTACTGATCTATGATGTTTGACTGATGAGTTTACACCATTTACATTCAGGGTTAATATAAATGGGTGGTAATTTATCCCTGTCATTTAGCAATGGTTTGTTCATTCATTTAGTCTTCTGCTTGTTTTATTTGTTTGTTTTTTTAAACTGAGATATTCTTCACATTTGCCATTGGTTTGGGTGGGCGCTATTCCTCTTCTGTCAAGAGAACATCTTTAAGTATCATTTGTAGGACAGGTTTGAAAAAGGCATATTCTTTTATTTTTTCTTGACTGTGAAAGAATTTTATTTCATTTTGAAAGACAAAGGAAAGCCTTGCTAAGCACGTTATCCTGGGATGAGATATTTTTGCTTTTTTTTTTTTTTTTTTTTTTTTTGCTTTTAAAATCTTGAGTAAATTGCTCCATTCTCTTCTGGTCTGTAGAGTTTCCTGTGGGAGCTCAGCTGTGAATTTAATTGCCATTCCTCTATATGTCAATGTATTTATTTCACAAGCAGGTTTTTTTTTTCTTAAGATTTTTAACTTATTTTACTTTTTTGAATTTTTATTTTAATTTTTTGAATCTTATGCTACATTTCCATAGAATCTGGGATCCCCCTTTCCAAATTTCCACCCCTGACTGATTTTACCAATGCTGTCACAATAGGATACTCATTCATAAGGATTTATGATGCCATAAGTCTGTTATTTAATGTGCCCTGAAATGATTGGTACAGAAAATTCGTTTTGCTGGAATTTCAGATATACAGAGAGGAGGAGAGATAGAAAGGAAGATCTTCCATCTGCTTTTTCACTCCCCAAACCTATAATGACCAAAGAGTTGGAAGCAAGGAGATATTGTTAATGATAGGCAGCACAGTGATGTTCTATGTTGTCAAAAATAGGAAAAGGCATCCAGGTAATTTTTTTTTTATTGGAGAATTAGGGATTGTCTAAAAATATGTTCATCTGGCTTTCACAGCTGGATGTAGATACCGATATAGTTATATCATCAGATTAAAAAAAAAAAGGAAACATGTCAAGCAAAAATGTAGGAAAAATGTTAATTTCCTCCTGGAAATAAATGTGTTACATTTGATTCTGACTATAACATATCTTTACATTATTGTATGTAAAAGTTTCTCCCAATATAGAAAAAAAATAGCAACATCTAAGAGATAATAGAGTTGCCAATTAAAGAATTAAAGTACCTTTGTATCTAAAGGTTGTGGAACCCGTATCTGGGGGGCAGTCATCCCATTAATGTTTACAGCATTTCAGAATATCCTAATGGAAATTCTTCAAATTCTATTACAAATACACATGTAAATAAAGCATAAGTATGTGTGTGTATTTAAAAAATAAAGTTACAGAGGGGGAAAAAATTTTGATCTTCCACGCATTCTTCCACGTCCAAAATGAGCACAATCGGGACTGCCTAAAACTCTGAGACTTCATTCATGTCCTGCCTGTGAGTGCAGGAAGCAAAGCAGGGGGGCCGTTTTGCCCATACATTTCTCTTTAACTCTTGATTTTCTCTATTCCTCAGCTTGTGCAATGCCAATATTTCCTCAGATCACTACTTCAGTCTATTTCTGTGAATATATGGATAGTGGTTATTTTGAAGGCTTTTGTTTTTCCTGCTAAGTTTGATATATGGTAGTCCTGATAAACAGATTTTTTTCTTGCATTATTTTTTTTTATGTGACTCACAGTCCACTATTTCATTGCAAATCTTATGAGTAGGAATTATGTATTCAAGGTGTCACTGAAACTCTGTACATATTCACTGCCCCTTCCAGACGTTATTATTTTTATTTGCTGGTTGATTTGGATAAATCTGTCTAGATTATTTTAGCGAGTTCTACCTCCCTTAACTTCACAGCATGAAGCCTCTGTTGTTGTTCAAGGAAGTATAGCTGTTTTTTTCTAACAAAATCCCATTGTTAAACTTCATAGATTCTGTCTGGTAGATGTATGTTATTCACAAAGCTTTGGGGGTATTGCTTTGTAATATTATCTTTTCAAATTGTGTCTCCTAGAAGGAATAGTTTCTGAATAACATGTAAAATATTCTGACTCCAAGAAAGTTGCACCTTTTGTCTTACTCCTTTGTTCCCTTCTGTAACCTAATATGACTGAAGCTTACTGTTATCATCAAGATATTTACATATTTCCTCTCAGTTGCTCCCAATCATATCTTTGACTGCTTTCCAGAACTGTCTTAGGCGTGAATTGATCAAAATCTGTTTTATATGAAATGAGTTATTTTGGAAAGATATGAGATGCTATTGGTTTTGGGATCCAAATCTCTTTCCATGCAAAATCATAAGTTGCATTTTTTGCACAGAAGATGAATCATACACATTTTTGAAAGGGACCATGGAGTTAATCCAGTGTACTCAATTTTTTGCTTGTAACTCAAGCTGCTACTCCAAGGTTCCTCTAATACAGAACTTGACAGTGGATATGTTGAATGAGTTAGCTGGGTGATTGGGTTTCTACTTATCAGCTGGAAGATCTGGACTCTGTTACTGGCTCCCAACATTGGCCCTCTCCCAGCCCTGGACGCTGTGAAGATAGGAAGATTAAAACAGCAGATGGGAGCTCTCCATCTCTGTATTTCTGCTTTTTATGCAAGTTCATAAAAGTTTTAAAAATATTTTTAGAAACAAATTGAACATGCATTATTTGAGAAGATATGTATGCATCTATGAATTTCAGATACCTGAAACTTTAATATGTATTTATTCATGTATATGTGTGAATACATCATTAGCCGAGTAGCTAATTTCCTACCTTGCACGCGCAGGGATCTCATATGGGCACATGTTCATATCCTGGCTGCTCCACTTCCCATCCAGCTCCCTTAATGTGGCCTGGGAAAGCAGTCAAGGACAGCCCAAAGTCTTGCAACCCTGTACCCCTGTGGGAGACCTAGAAGAAGCTCCTGGATCCTGGCTTCAGATAGGCTTACCTTGGGCCGTTGTGGCCATTTAGGGGGTGGACCAGGGGATGAAGAATTGTTCTCTTTGTCTCTCCTTTCTCCTTAAATCTGATTTTCTAATAAAAAAATTGAAAATTAAAAAATAAATTAATACAAACAGAGTGAGTATATATGTTTATGCTCACCAGTTTTATAGCTGGTTCCTCATGATATTTTGACATTCTATCTCACCCTGACTCACATACTCCATGATTATTTTTATAGCGAATATGATGATGGTCATGAGAATTAATTGGTTTCAATTTTATATCATTCACAGTAGTTTTATGATTTACTCTTTTCACAGTAAAGCCAAGAGTGGACTTTGAATTAGTTTTATTTATTTATTTATTTTTTGCCTTTTAAAATGTTTTCATGATCACTAAGCTCTGAGTACAACTGAAGAAAAATAAATACATATTTACCAATTGATTGCATATATCCTGCTCATAAATAAATGTCTGTGGCCATATTATACTCTTAAATAAGATATAGGACTCACTGCCATTTTTTACTTACGATATTTTCTTCAATTACAGCACTGGGCAAAAAAGATTAGAATAAAAAATTTAGCCAATAGGTCTGTTACCTACCTTCCACACACCAAAAAGTAAAATAGTATTGAAAATCATCCCTCATTCTCTCATTTTCTTTTATTAAACTCAGAGAAAGAAGTTTCATTTCCCATGATTCAACAACAGGAATGTCTCCACTTCTTTGCTCTAATCTAGTTGCTTTCAAATTCTTTAGAACTGAAAAGAGTTTTCCACTCATTCACATAACTTCCTGTTCTTTCAAGCCATTTGTTCCCTGACATTTTCCATTATCTTCATAAATTTTATATCATTAATCTTTCTTTTATGTTAAATTCTGAATTTGTGATATGTCCCAAATAGATAAAACCCATATAGACTATACTAAGAAATGTATTAATTCACTAGTCCACTCTACCTGGTTTATGACTATATTTAAAAAGGTTTTTCCAACATTTATTAGCTGAAGATATTTGATGTGAATATAGATATGTGTGATATTCTACAGCCTTTAAAAATCACAGACCCTGAGCTCAGAACTTTCTTGTACCCAGTTAATCTTCCTCTTTCAATGTTAGCATTTCACAGGACAGAATCAGTTTAAGTCACAAATACTTTGCTTCCCATCCAGTTTCCTGCTAAGGTGCCTAGGAGAGAAAAAAAAATGAAAGATGGCTCAAACCTATGTGAGACCCATGCAAAGTCCCAGCATCCTGGTTTACCCAGGCGACCCTGGCAACTGCGGACATTTGAGCAATGAATGGGCAGGTAAGTGATTTTCTTCTCTCTGTCTGTGCCTGTATCTATCCCACTCTGCCTTTCAAATCAATGAACGTTTTAAAACATAACAAAAACATGGGTCTTAACTTCGTGAAAGTGGAGGTGATTTAGATCTGCCTGTGTCTCAGACTGCCCACGTGTCCAATGAGATGGATCTGTCCATACTTCTGAAATATTAAAGTGCTTAATAGAAGTTTGGTAAACATTGTTTGTGTTCAAAATAAAAATACTCGTCCTATTTCCTAGTCAACTGCTTTTTGCACCATTTGTGCGTTAAATCTACATAGAGCTATAGAAAATAATCTTGATCATATGATAATCTCAAGCTCAATCACAAATATATCTCACCTATACCTGTTTGTACACTTGTATGGTTACCTTTCATCCTAATCACTCTACTTTTTCTCCTATCACGATGAGTAAATTCATTATTGATGGATTCCTTCAGAAGTTCCAGGACGTTGCCTCTACTCCCACACGTCACTTCAGATTTTGTTTTAGTTTACATACACATCTTGTGATGAAGGTTCATCCAATATCATTTTTAGCATTTTTAAATCCTTTTTCTCATATAACCATTACATTATGAAAGAGACCCTTTAAAAAAGTACATACTGGGTTGACTTGTCAAATTTTCATCTGCTTCTATCCTATTATCTTCAAAGGCATTTTGTACTTGAAAATATTGTTGTAGTGACATAATTAAATCTACAAGAAACCTGAGGGAAGATATCAACAAGGAAAGGTTACAATAAATCTATCTCCTTTTTTATAATGCAAATGGCAGCTAAACATTTGTCCTGCATTTGCACGAAAAGCATGCTGTATAACCCTCGAACCTTCTCCTTAGTGGCAGATTGCTCACAGCTACAACTACTAATTGAGAAAATGGAGCATAAAATTTCCAAACTAGCATAGAGAATGAATATTTTAAATCACAACAATATATAATTGATTAAAAGTGCAATCAACAGAAGAGTTATTTAGAAAATGATCATATGAACTATGATAGACTTAAGTTGAGAGATGATAAAACACAGAATGTCATTAATTCCATTGATCTCTATGGAGATAGAAATGTTAAATGCCATGAGTTTAATAACATTTTAGCAAAAGGGTCACAGCTTGAATACATTTGAAGGCATTAAAATTCAAAAAAGATTATTCAGGGCCAGCTACATTCCAATATCATGTTTGGATTTTTTTTAATGTACAAGTATGTTTAAGGGATTTCTCACAACCTCTTCTTGATTCTCTTCAGCCATTTTATTCTCATGATTAAAAATCAGCTTTTCTTTGCAAATAATTTCATCAAAGGAAGTGTTTCCTCACTTCGGATTTCTTATTTAGTTAGAATCACTGTTTTGTTAATCTGTAAGAAGAGTGATGAAAATTATGTTATAATGACAAGCATTATTGCTGTATTCTTCAGTGTTGCTTTTTTAGTTCTGGTGTTTTCTAGTTGGTGTTATCTGTGGAGTAGCACTGTATGTAAACTCCTTTGTCTTCTCCATAGTAACCCTATGATCAGCACTGCTGCATCTAGTATTCCAACAGTTGCAATATTTAGTTTCTTTAAAAAAAGATGAATTTACTTTTATCTGAAAGACAGATTCATAGAAAGAATAAGAGACAGAGAGATTTTCCATCTGCTGGTTCACTTCACATTGGCCACAATGGAGGGTGCTGCGCCTGTCCGAAGCCAGCAGCCAGGCTCTTCAGGGTCTCCCACGCGGGTACAGACTCCTAAGGCTTTGGACCATCCACAGCTGCTTCTCTAATTCACAAGCAGGGAGCTAGCTAGCAAGTGGAGCAGTCAGGACACCAAACAGTGCCCATATGGGATCCCAGCGTGCTTGCATGGAATTGACTCATCAAGTTGGGCCTGAAATATTTAGTTTCTAAGACAGTTATAATGACACTAGCTAGATACAGCATTCTGTAACATTAATAAACTCAGTTTATCGTTTCAGTAAAAACTGATAGCATGCAGATTTTTAAAAATGGATGAGGAATTATCATAAAAAGGGAACAATCACAGAAAATAACAAAGGGGCTGATTTTGTTATTAAATTTGGGGAAAAAAAACATTTATAAGAAGTGAACATCTACAGTGAGACCTAGGGGAAAATAAGAAGCCACAGATAAAATAATCAGTAACAAATTATTTCCGTATAGAGAAATATCAAGTACAAAAGAGCTAAGTAGAGGTAATAATCCCAGATATTCTAGTAATTAAGAGAAGACAGTGTCTACAGCTACCCGAGGACATAAATATAAGGAAGAGGGAAGAAAAATCAAGACATTACAAAGAGCATTAGTATTTACACTGAAATCAGAGGGTACATCTTTCAGTTGATAGAAGCCAACTTAATCATGTGGACCAAAGTCATGTATTTCTTTCTTTAAGTAGCTATTATATTGTTCTGTTTGGCATTCCATTTTCACCTTTTGTTTATCTATTCCATAATTTTTTACTTACTCTAAAACCTGTTTAGCCATAGATACAGCATAATTCTAATAGATTGTATTTCATAATCAACCTTAAATGAATGATTTAAATATTAGAGGATTTAAATTTTTTCTTTTTCTGTTTTCATTTTTTTTTTTGACAGATACTAGGTAAATGAATAACAAGGCAGAAAAATAGAACACTGTTTTGCAATCTTTGCAAAAACCCATAGTGTAGAAAACTGATTTTTGACATTTGATGGTGATTTATGTATGTGTATATATATATGTGTATATATATGTATATGTATATATATATTATATATATATATTTATGTTGGAAGGAGAGGCAATCTTACATCCACCATTTCTGTCCGAGTGCTACAATTGCTTCCATCAGCCAAGAAGGGCTGGGCCATACTGAAATCAGGAGCCTGGAATTCCACCTCAGTCTCCCACATGGATGGCAGGAATCCAGCTGTTTGAATCTATGTCTATCTCTTACCAAGAGCAGGAAGCTGCTAGATAATATATAAAGGAAACATCTAGAGCAAACATGACATGCTTTTTTCTAGTTATTTTAACATCTTTGTTTTCATAATCTCTGTTGCGGCAACATATTTGAGGACAAAACCATTTTTAAAAACCCTCAGAATTATTTTAGACATTTTTATGGTTTTATTTTCACCTCATATTATTCCTTTGTTACTCATTTTAAGTGAAATCTCTTTGGTACTTTTTTGCACTGTTCTTAATACTGTTAGGTGTTGCTGTTTGAGATTGGAATTGTCCATTTTGGTCCCATTGTCTGGTAGCTCTGCAAAACTCCTTCATGGGGGAAGACAAAGAACTGACTAGACTTCGAAGTCAGTGGTGGTAGGCCAATGTAGACCATAAATTTTGGAGGTTTGAAGACATTTCATAAAGTTTTTTTTTCTGAAAATAGGTAGCCTGATTACTTAGTTTGCAATGAGGCTTATTAAAACTATATAATGAAAATGTACAAAGAATAACATTATAATTTCTATTTGTACATCATAAATTCATTAATAAGGAATAGTCAGATGTGTATATTTCAAAAATTTCTTGAGACAATCACATCAGTACAGTCTCTACCTATGGCCTTACTTTGAAAGGGACTGACACACTTTTGAATTAAGCTCAAAAACTTTGTAAAACAAGCCCTTCCTAATTAAAAAAAAAATTCTATATTCAAACTAACTCAATTAAAAAAAAAAACTTTTATTCCTAGACAAAACAATTGGGAGAAGGCATTTTGTAAAACCTTGTACTTACCAAGACACAATACGATTTAACGTTTACTTAACTTTCATCCAAATCGGAGGTTACTGCTCCTTCCCCAGACTTGCAGACAAGGTAAAGAACAGCCTGTGAGTAAGTAAATACAGGCAGGGAGTTGCCAAGTGAAGGGCAAGTTGTTAAACCTGGCTCCTCCTAGGAATCTGGGGAAAACTGATCTAAGGATACAAAACTATTGCTAAATTATTGATTTAAATTTGACATTAATAATGTTTACTAAGCTTTTGGACTTTGAGGAAGGATGTTCTAATAGCCAAATACTTTTTCAAAATTCTCAATATTATCTCATTAAATTGAAAGGTAACTTATTCATTACACTTTGTCAATTTCCCTAGTTATGTGGTATTTATTCTGAGAGCAAAGGGTCTTTTGTCCCTAAAAAAATCATTGGCATTGAAGCATAAATCCCAGTCTCACATCATTCATTGAATAAATAAAATGTCAGCAATCCCACAATTAATGTAAAAGTGAGCTTCAGATTTAAGTGATTTTAAATCATCAGAGAAATGAGCCACTAGCTAGTTATTATTACCAGTGTTATATTAAAGACTTTTTGTTTTTATGGGATGGCAGATTTACAGAAGGAAGGAGAAAAATAAAGAAAGATTTGCATCTGTTTGTTCACTTCCCATATGACCACAATGACTGAAGCTGAAGTAATCAGAAGCCAGGAACCTCTTTGGGTCTCTCATGGAAGCCCAATGTCCTAAGGCTTAAGGTCATTCTCCACTGTTTCCCAAACCACAAGCAGGGAGCTGGATGGGAAGTGTAGCAATCAGGACATGAATTGGTGCCCATATGGGATCCAGGCACTTTCAGGAAGAGGGATAGTCAACTGATCCATCATGCCGGCTTGCTAGTTATTAATTATTAACCTGCTATTGATAGCTGGTACTTTTGAAAAAACATGTATTCTGTGCCAATGTTTCTTTGAACATATTTTTTGGGAGATAGTCTGAGAACTAAGTAGATTGTAAAGTTTGAAAATGTTTACTTCTGATTTTTAGAGTCAATTCAGAAATTATACAATAAATATGAGCAGCTTATACTAAGCTTATTTTCATTAAATGGTATGTAATTAATTTTAACATGATAATTGTCTTCACAAAATTGATACTATAAATAGGTTTAATGCAGTAGGTTGTTACCTATGAAAAACATGTGCCTGTATTCAGTGCTTGAATATGTCATATATTTTGTTATTTGATGCAGTTCTCTCAATCTTTGAATCTACCATCATTATGTTCATTTTGTTGAATGTCACTGAAAAGTTATATAATTTACACTCACAGCTCATATCTACTTTCATCCAATACTTTCTATTTTTGACTTATAAAATAACATCATCATTTTCATTTTGATGATTAAGAATTTACATGAATATAAGTAATCTGCTACCACAGAGGAAATGTTTTGATTCCTTGCACTCTGCTTTTAAACTCTGAGCGATTTTAACCTCTCATCTTGTAAAACTCCCTTTATGAATATGATATGATATTAGAACCGTTTGTATCAACCACATTATTTTCTATTTATATTGAGTAATAAATTGGGAAGTGCCAAAATAATTTTAAAAATCATTACTATGAAGATTGGCTGGAAATGGGAAGACTGTTTAATGTTGAATTTATCCATCACTCCACTGCACAGTGATTACCAGGAGAGTCAGTGGGCTAATGTAATTTTCCAGAATAATTTCAACTTAAATGGGATTTTGAATTTTTTAATAAGCTAAGTAGTATTTTCAATAAAATCTATAATTGACATCTCAAAGTAAAACTTAGAATTTATGCCTGAACAAATTCCTGCGAACATTAATATGGAATGTATTTTAACATTTTAATTATTGATATCGACATTTGAAATAAAAATTTGATAAACTCAAATTTCCCAGAGTATATACCTCTTCAAAGACATGTTAAATAATATATTGATCCAAATAATTGGTTCAGCTTTTCAAGACTTTTATTCTCCTGTGTGACTAACTGTTCTCAAGAGTGGATTGTTCTGAATATTTTTAATCTAAAGTAATTTTTCAATCAAAGCTAATATTTACTTCTTGAAATTTTAAAAGTCATTGTTATAAACCTACTGTTTATTTATTTGTTCATTTTATTTTTTATATAAAGTAGATACATTTTCTTCATTTCTGTGGCTGAGAAGTATTCCATAAGTTTAGTTATGCCACATTTTCTTCCTCTAGTTATTTGTTGGTGGGAATCTTGGTTGACTCAATTTCTTAGCTATTGAGCTGCTAGAAATAGTCAGGTAACTCTCTCATATGTTGATTTCATTTTGTTTGGATGAATTGCCAGGAATAATGGTTTGATCTATTTCAGATATCTGAGGAATCTGTATACTGTGTTCTATAATGGTTGCACTGGTTTATATTCCTGTCAACAGTATTGTGTACCACTTTCTCCACATTTTCCCAACATTTCTCATTTTTTAATTTTCAAATTATAGCCATGATAATTGGATAATGCAAAATGTCTTTATGGTCTTGAATTGCATTTACATTTTCCTAATGGCTAGTGAATCTGAGTTTTTTTTTTTTATCATTTCAATTGTATAATTTGAGAATTGTCTAACTCCTTAACTGCTTGTTTCATTAAGTTCATGAGCTCTTATGGATCTTGGATGTTAATACTCTACCAGTTAAGTAGTTGGCTGTCTCTTTATTCATGGTTTCCTTTATGGTGCAGAAACTTCTTACCTAGATACAAACATATTTGCTTGCCTATGCCTATATCTTGCACTTGTCTCTGATGTTTTTCTCTAGTAGTTTGATAGCATCACAACATTGATTCAGATCCATGATTCATTTAGATTTCTGAGTACTGTCTTCTTGTCCCTTGAAGATTCCACAGTTTTCTTCAACCTCTAGGCAGAAGTTCCAGCCTTCTAGAATTGTGATTCTTTCCTCATTCTTTTCAAGCTCAGAACATTTTAAATGAGCATGGCTATTCCCCATTCAGTAATCTTCGAACTTATTTATTTTTTTCTGATAGATTGCAGTTACGTATCACATCATATTTGAAAATTTCTGCATAACTAATCATACCAGGTGGATTTTCAAATCTCTGCTGCTTTCTTTTGTTTTTTTTTAAGATTTATTTATTTAGTTAGTTAGTTAGTTATTTAGTTAGTTAGAAAAGCAGAAATACATAGAGAAAGATCTTCCATTTGCTGGTTCACTCCCCTAAGTGACTATAAAGGCAGGAGCTCTGTCTACCTGAAGTCAGGAGCCAGGAGCTTTCTCTGGCTCTTCCATACAGATGCATGGTCCCAAGGCCATTGGCTATCTTCCTCTGTTCTCCCAAGCCATAAGCAAAGAGTTGGATGGGAAGTGGAGCAGCAGGAACAAGGACCAGTGTTCATATCAGATCCCTGCATGTAAGGTGAGGATTTAGCCACTAGGCTTTCATGCTGGGCCCTCTGCTGCTTTCATTGCAGCAAAAATTTTATCTATTTTATGTATTTATCCTCTCCAAGCTTATTTTGTTAAGAAATATGTTTGACTCTAATGGAATTAATGATTCATGAAGGAGTAATTCTCTTTACTGCTGCTGTACTTGAATTATATATGTTATTAAATATGTTTAATTAAATTTTCAAATATTTCAGTCACAATATTGGAAATGTCTGTGTACATGAAATATTGATTGATGAAATTGTGGTCACATCTTCTAAAGACTTGCCAGAAGTGAACATCTTAAAAATTAATATAAGATAAATGTAGCAGGATTAAAATCATTATTTCGTTCATGAAAAATAAATCTGGAAGATTGACTTTAGAAGCTGTGCATACATTTTGTAGTCTTAGCGTATCCCCAATGTTGTAAGGAATCAAAGTAATGAGTTCTCCAGACTCAACAAGGTATGAGAGAACATGTCTTTGGTTTCCCTTGAGTGTCCTAGTGATGTGTGCTGAAACTGGATCATTTTGTGCAATATGTTCAGTGCATCCTTCACCTCAAATAAACAGGCCAAATTCTGAATTCTTGGCGACAAACTGTATCCTTACTTAGCAGGAAAGAAATGGAAACTGAACCTAGGTAAAGAAATGTGCAGTTGAATTTTAACCAACCAAAAATAGCCATGCTTGGGCCTGGTATGATAGCATAGTTAGTAAAATTCCTTGCTTTGAACAAACCAGGATCCCATATGGATGCTGGTTCTAATCCTGGCACCTCCACTTCCCATCCAACTTCCTGCTGTGGCCTGGGAAAGCAGTTGAGATTGGCCTAAGTCCTGGCTTCTGGCTTCTGGCTTCAGATTGGCTCAGCTCCAGCTGTTGCGCTCACTTGGGAAATGAACCATCCGACTGAAAATCTTCCTCTCTGTCTCTCCTCCTCTCTGTGTATCTGCCTTTCCAATAAAAATAAATAAAGATTTTAAACAAAATAGCCACTCTTTCATTCATAATGGGCAGCCTACTCATCACAACATGTAGCAATAAAGCAGACATCTAAATGCAGCCAATCAGATGATTTCTGTACTTTGGTTCTATTCCTGGTTTTGTGAATTCAACATTCACACTGTTAAACAGAGTGTTTCAATGGTATTTTGTTTCTAAACACCCCGCCCCCCCCTCCAAATCATGGATTTATCTTGGTTCACATGAACTGACACATAGCCGAAGTTTTACTTTGACCTGTTTAGATGTAGCCTAGGCAACGTAGTATTAACTGAGTGAAGTCAGTTACATTATGTGTATTTTGCCTTTAGTCCCTTCAAAACCAGTGGTGAGATAAATTACAGAAAAATTACAGATACAGAAGAAAAAACTTGAGAGGAAGGAAGAAATTCCAAAACTGGGAGTAATATTTTATGTGTCCACCACTTGCATACTTTAATTTGACATGACTTGAATAGAAAGCTAGAAATTGAAAAAATACGTCATCACTATGTCCCATTCATATATATATAATACTTTTATGTGGCATTTTCTGTTACATCCTTCTTCAGAAAATTTCTCTCAGTTCACTAAGGTCTCTGTAAATTCCACCAACACAATTGCTGCTTCTTATCTTAATTTACATGCTCCGTCCAGACTTTACATCCAAGTCTACATCTCCCCATTCACTTCAGTTTCAGGTCTTTTATTTTTCTTCTTCATCTTGGAATGTCTTTTCTTTTTCCCTGGATGATGATGTTTTATCTCTTATCTGACAATCAGGGTCATTATAAAAATAAAACAAGATATTGGTGACTCCTAAACTCTGTTAGCTTATTTGGTCTTCCCCTAACTGTGCTTATCCCCACATCAGCAATTAGAGTTCTAACCTATAAAACCTCATTATCTGCCAGATTTACAAATACTGAGGCTTACAGTGGAATGTGATACTGTATCTAACTGCCTGCTCTCCAATGCTGACATACTGTTTGATAAATAGTAGGCAATTAGTTAATATTTGGGGAGTTACAGGTCATTATCAGTGTAATTTACATATGTGCCCAGCCACTGCTACACATAACATTTTGTGATCACAGTTTAAAATATACACTGGTTAACTTGAAAGGCAGAATGATGGAGTGAAAGTGGGGAGTGATGAGAGGCAGAAAGAGAGGTGTTCAGTCTACTGCTCACTCCCTAAATGTCCAAATCAGCCAGGATCTGACCAGGTCAAAAGCAGGAACCAAGTATTTAATTCTGGTCTCCCATACATGTGGCAGGAGCCTTACTCATTCAGCCATACCCTTCTGCCGTTCAGGCACATTAGCAAAAAGCTGGATGCAGAATGAGGCAAGTGAGATTGCAATTGTCACTTCTACATGAGGCAAAGCCATCGCAGGGATCTGCTTACCTTGTCCACGGTAACACATGGACCCTCATGGTAGAGTACAGGAAACCTCTCTGTCTCACAAAAAAAACATACTATGTTTGAAAATTACACACACACAAAAAAGTGAAATTATCAAGTACCCTTCTAGCTCAGAGTTGATGAATGTATTTTCAAACTTTAAACATGAATCTGTCATAATTATTCCAAATCCATCAAAAATACTAGCATCTCCAAGTATTACCAAGACTAAGTATATTGTGTATTGCTAGCTACTGTAATTGCCATGATTTTGGGACCTCGTTTCTTTTTCGACATACTGGATAACTAACCTCTAGCTTCATTCCAGCCCGGAAGGTTACTCCAAGTTATTTCCTGCAGGATTGTAATGGCATCTCTCTGACCATGAATCCTAACTCCCTTGCAGATGAACGGTTGCCATGCAAACGTCAGAGTAGTTTCAAACTATCATCTTAGTCTGTATGCAACTTTTTTTCTTTTTATCATGAAACCATCAAAATTACTCAAATCACAATCCCTAATTACTGCTCTGAATTCTAAGCCGTAATTCTGCAACTCAGGCAGTTTGCTAAGTTAGCTTTCTCATATCATTGTCTGGGACCTTTCCCAAGATAGTAAACTTGCCAATGATTTCACATTCCTGAGTCTACTAAATCATTTTCCTGTGTTCCTTGACTTCCAATAATTAAAAGTGAGTTTTACTAATTGTTCTAATTTAGCTGTTTGAAAAAGTTGAAATTTCATCATACTTATTTTACTTTTTTAAAAAGATCTAGTTATTTTTTATTGGAACGGGAGATATACAGAGAGAAGGAAAGACAGAGAGAAAGATCTTCCATCTGATGGTTCACTCTCCAAGTGAATGCAATGGCTGGTGCTGTACTGATCCGAAGCCAGGAGCTCTTCCGGGTCCCCCATGTGGGTGCAGGGTCCCAAGGTTTTAGGCCATCCTCCACTGCTTTTCCAAGCCACAAGCAGGGAGCTGGATGGGAAGCAGGGTGGCCGGGATTAGAGCCAGCTAACATATGGGATCCCGGGGTGGTAAAGTCAAGGACCTTAACCAGTACACTCTTGTGCCGGGCCACCTTATTTTACCTTTTAAGAAACAGGAATTTTTGTCTTTTTTTTTTTTTTCTTCTTATCTACTCTTCCAATAAAAAGTCACTTCCATTACATGCTAACAAGAAAGTCACCTTTTATTTTTTCTCTTGTATGCTTCATCTAATTTATGATCAAATGCTTTGGCATCTGTTATCAGTCTATATAAAACAATAACAGCTTTAAATCCCACATTAACTGTGATGTCTTCTTGGACCTAAACAGCAATATTCCCTGGTCTTGTGCGGTTTACTATCTGCCTCATAATCTGACTGACTCCATGTTCAGATTTTTCAGTTCCTTCAGAAAGGTTAAAAATGCAAATGTTACTTAAAATAGTGAAGACTTTCACTCGGAGCAAACATAGCAATCCACTCCATTTCCCAAGTCTGCTCCTCCGCCATCCTCCTGTGTGTACTGGTTGCCATCCTACACTTCCACGCGTGGACTACTCTTCTCATTTCCCCCTGTGAACCCTATTACTCTGGGAACAGAAATGTGGTAGAAAAAAGATGACATGTTCATTAAATATATTTCATGATGAAACAAATTCAAAAGTCAGGTTTTATTTTAGACTCAGGATTTAGTATCTTATGAGGAAGTATGAATTACATCGAGTGTGTATTTACCCCGAGAATTATTCGTTATGTGTATTTTTTGTAAATGTAAAGATATTTTGCATTCATCATAGGACAAAGAGCAGCAGCATGAACTTTCAGATTAGTATCTATTGATTGGACAGATTGTGTGCAATAAGGAGAATGGAAAGAAATCATGAGGAATAAGTAATCGGAAACAGTCATAATGAAATTATTTCACTCTTCTGTGATTATCAAATGTGAGCCATTTGTGTTAGGTAGGAAAAATAAGATTCTGTGAAACATTGTAACTCCACAGTTAAAATATGTGGAATAACCATGTAATAGGGTTTTCAGATTGTTAGATAATATAAATGTGAGGATTACCAATATCAATCATAGCATTTGAGAGAAAGAGAGAGAGAGAGAGAGAGACTGAATGTTGCTTGTTGCTTCCCAGGGCACCAAAGAATCACAGGCCAGAGACAAGTCTGTCATTCAGGTGCTTGAACGTGAAAATATGTTTTAGTTCACTCATTCAATCCAATATTCCTGAAATATTCACTCGTTCAAACAATACTCCTTGTTTCATAAAATTTGTACCAGCCAAAATATACATGTTTCCTCTCAAATATACACCATTCTTTGTACTCTATCTTCTTTATTCATATCTCATTTTTTGCACAAATTTCAATATAGTTATATTAAAACAATCCAAATAACTAACTTTTTGCCCTCAAATATTTCCTATGCAACTTAATGTTGAATTAGATCTCTCCTTTGGCTGAACATCTATACTCCCAAATCTTTACAACCTATACACATTCTCTATATACACTTCATTGTCACTTACTGGTTGTTGTTTCTTAAGAAGGAGGGAATATATGTTTCCTTTGTGGCTCCCCAGACATTCCGAGAGTACTTGTTTTCACTTATGAAGTTTCTTTAGTACATTTCAGCTACTTAAGTGGCAGAAACCTGCTATTGCCTCCAACTTCTGACACCTTTCTAATACAACACCACTGTTCTGAATGAAGCAAGTGCTCACTGTCCCACAGAAACTATCATCAGGATTAAAATTGCAGCCCTTTGGTGCTTTTGACATTTCTTGAAGAAGGTGTTAAGATAATTTTTGATCTCATCGTAGCTGAATCAAAGCTATCTTATGCATTATATGTAAGCATCTGGAAGAGGCACTATGCACTATGGATGAGAATCTGTAAATGCACTTGTCATTGCAAATGCGTTTTGTTTTATAAATGATTTGTGTTACTCTAAGATCAGATGTTTTCAGTACCTTTTGATACTATTGATCCAAAGGCAGTTTTACAGGATAAGCATTTCCTCACATCTTGTATTTCATTCTCAATATTTGAAAAACATGGAAGCTGTTTATAAAAGCTCCTTGGTTGAATCATCTGGGAATGGAATTAATTGAATATTGGAAGGACTAACAGGAGGCTTGGCATTTTACTGGGCTGATTTTTAACTTTCGGGAATGACTGATCTGAGTGAAGTGGATTGCAATCACAATGGAAGTTTAACCAGTGTTTCCCTTGCTGTCTTGAAATTCATTGTTTTTGGTACATGGCAATTGTAACACATGTGTTTTCAAACGAATATCTATCTTAGAAATTCAAGATTTATTTAAATGTTGATGACAATATGT
This sequence comes from Ochotona curzoniae, assembly GCF_017591425.1. Taxonomy (NCBI): domain Eukaryota; kingdom Metazoa; phylum Chordata; class Mammalia; order Lagomorpha; family Ochotonidae; genus Ochotona; species Ochotona curzoniae. Next base: position 17,638,010 of record NW_024466502.1, read on the forward strand.
CATATGAGAGTAAAAGGAGAACTAAAATAAGACAGCATATTTTAATAAGTCTTCGTAATATAAATTACGAAGACATAAGCACAGCATTTGTATCCTTGATTTTCTACAAAGGTTAGCAATTAAAAATCCATATAATTTTGTCCAAATGACATTTTAAATTTTGATTTCATAAACCATGTATTTTAAAAATCCAGTTTTACCTTATTATTTTTTCAAAAATAATTTAAAATTAATGAAAAACATATAAATTTAGTTTGTAAAATATAGTGCCAAAATATTATTTTATTAACTGCCCAGAATATTACAAAATGATTGGATTCTTTTATAATCTACCAAAAGGGATATTTATCCTGTTTTATTGTGAATCATCCTCATAGACAAAAATCTAGTAAAATTTCTTTGGATAAAGCAGTGTAAAATAACAGATATGAAAAATTCATTATTACATTAGATCAAATAAAAACATATGAACTAACTTTACATTTCAATCAGTAATAGGAGGTGATAAAATGTTTGAAAAGGTTACAACTGGATCTGTCATAATGAATCAAAGCAGTCTTAATAGGGTAGGTTTATCTCGAGCAAGCCATTAAACAGTTTGTAGAACATATGTTTTATAAAAGATGGAGAAATTATAAATAAAGCATACCTGAAAATGAAGGCCTGACTATAAAGAGTGAGGTAAAGAAACTAGGGTAAATTACCAACAGATAATGAAGATTGAGCTTGATTTAATTATAAGGTTCCATTACGAAACAACTGCCAAATCTAGGCATGGATTTCATTTGTGTCCACAAATGTTTCCACAATGACTTCTGAATAAAAGACTATGCTGTAAAGGTATATATATAAAAAAAGTAAATCTCTATGTTAACTGTGCTTTGATTAAATAAGAGAACCAGATCTAACAAACAAAGTGTAATTTTTTTTTTATTTCTTTCTTTTTAATTTTTCAAAAGGTAATCAATTGATCCATTAGATTCTCAGGGTCACAGCCAGGACACGAAAATCACTGCAAATCAATTTTTGCCATTTTCATGTTTTATTATGTTAAAATAAACAGAACAAATTCAATATAATTAAGGGACAGTTCTAAGAATATAATGATACTTTCCTTACTCTGTGACAAACAGGAGTGAAATAACTTATACGCTGACTTTGCCTCTCCCCCTTTGGCTACGTTCCTTAAGTAAGACCACAGCGTCATATGGTAGGTGTACTGTTAGACTGAAGTACTCTCTTCAGCAGTATCGGGTTACATTATCACCAGCAGTGGTTAATGGTCTATTCTCTGAAACTTCACCAACATGTTTTTGTTTTGATTTTCAAATGATAGCTATTTTAACTGGATATGCTGATATTGCCTTGTGCTTTTTATTTGTATTTACCTGATGGTGTGTCCATTTGTATCTCATTCAAAAATGCCTCTTCATAACATTTGCTCATGTCTTAGCCAGGTTGCTTGTTTTGCTATTGCTTTACTCCTTGTGTTTCTTAAATATATAGGTCTTATTCCTTTTTCAGATGCATAGTTTGTAAACATAAAAAAGGGTAACTCTGTTGATTATCTTTATAATTTGCTAATGATTTCCTTTTACCACAAGTCAATAGCATTCTTATACATCAGTATGCTCTGGCTGGAATAGAATTTGTGAGGTAGTTACAATAGTTTAATCAAGGTTGTGAATAATCTTTTAAGGAAACAAATAGAAGAAGATATGAAAATAAGGGAAAAAAATCTTCCATGTTCATTTTGAAAGAATTTACATCACCAAAATGTGCACAGTACCCAAAGCAAGGTTAAATGCCACTAAAATAAAAATACCAAAGAAATTCTTCATGGATCTTCAAATATTATCCAAAAATATATATGAACACACAAAAGACTCCAAATAGACAAAACAATCTTAGAAAATGAAAAATGAGCTAAAAATATCACAACATTAGATTTATAGGCACAAGAAAAGGTTGTTACAATCAAAACAGTCAGGTACTCTCACAAAAATAGACATAGACCAAGGAGAAAAACGTGAGGTTAGTGCAGTAAGACATTACCCTAGGTGAGGATTACTTGGATAAGACCCTAGAACCAGCACAGACAAATAGGAACTTTTCAGTTTCAAAGTCATTTCTAGTTTCAAGTTATTTCTCTTAAACAGACAAGCAAAACCTTTTATTTTAGTTGGAAAAGGCAATTCTACAAAGAGAAGGAGAAAGAGAGAAAAAATCTTGCATCTGATGGCTCACTTCTCAAATGGCCAGAATGGCTGGAGCTGAGCTGATCCAACGCCAGGATCCCAGTGCTTCTTCAGAGTCCTGAAGATTTGGGCCATCCTCTACTGCTTTCTTAGATCACATGCAAGGAGCTGCATGGAAAGTGGAGCAGCCGGGGTGTGAACTGGCCCTCAAATGGGATCCCTGTACTTGGAAGAAAAGGATTAGCTAGTTGAGACACTGTGCAGGGTCCTCAAGTTTCTTCTAAGAAACTTCTGGTGATGTTGCTATTTCCTTTTAAAATTCTGCATTTAAAAAGTATAGGTAACATGGGGAAATCAGGTGATTAAAACCTATTTCAATATTAACATTTCTACAGTGCCCACACTATTTTTAGCTCCCTGAAGCTCATTGGCAATTGTCAAAATAGCATCATTCTGGATCTTATTCCTCATCCCCATTTCTAGTAAAGATTTAGTTGCAAATTGAAACAAATGCAATTATTTCTGCAAATTGTTAAAGAGTGATTTATGTATAAGTTATTTTACCCTGGGTATCTGGGAATCTGGATAAGAAGTAAACAAAAGTAATTGAATGTAGAATGTGAAGGGTTGATCCATAATTTATGTATAGGAGACCTGGACAAAATTACTTTTCCAAGAGTCCAAATGTCTTAGAAATGTGTTTGTGGTTTTATATTGACATGTTTTGTAGGTATGTAAAGTATGTAGCTAACGCTTGGAAGGTAAACAATGTATAATATATGATAACTAATTTATAGCTAATACATGATCATTAGGGCTCAAAATTATTTTCTGCTTCTTTTGATCAGTGCTATTAAATCTATCTATAATTTTCATTAATTAGTTGCTCAATCAGTTCTTATATCAAAAGGAACCATAGTTTTAACAAGTTTAAACTCAGATTTAGAATTGAATTAGCTTGTGAGTTATTGCCAGTGAGGAACAAAATCTTATCTAATTTGTTCATCCCTAGTGTTTAGCAAAAGTGTCCAGTAAACAGTAGATGCAATAAATGTTTGATGAATGAATCCATTAAAAAGGAAGAAAAAAGCGAAGTCAGAAATCACTTTCTGACCACAGTTGCGGCAAGTGGGAATAGGCCAATTTAGATGGCTTTAGTTGTTCAAGGAGAATCGAAGCTGTAGGGCTTGACACAGTTGGCTTTGAACTGAGCTTTGGTACTCTTGAGTACTTTGGGGAACTGAAATAATGATGCTGGGATGCTGGTCGTCAGAACCCTTCTGACCCAAAGCAACTGTTGCATATTATAACTTGTACTATTGTTTCCTGCAAGGATATTTTCATTTGAGTAGTACAATGACATTATCTTTATAGCAATTACAGATGTCCTTTTTTTTTAATGCACACAAAGCAAAGCAAAGCAAAAAAGTAAATACTAGTAAGTCATTGTACATATTGTTCACCACTCTGATATTATATTCAATGGGAATATTAATCACGCATATGTTCAAAATTTTAGTGGACGTATAAGCATATTAAATATATATATATATATAAATTCACATAAAATAAGACACATTAATTTTTCTATCTTAAAATATAGAAATTTATAACAAAATGAAGAACAATAATAAAAGTAAATTTACTCTGGTCAGATATTTGTGTTTTAAATAAGTATTTTTTAAATAAAGAAGATATTGATTCTTCAAGAATATATATTGTGTGGGCACAATGTGGTGGCTCAGTGACCACATTCTCCCTTGTACTCTCCGGAATCCCATAAGGGTTCCAGGCCACATAGCAGCTATTCCACTTCCCATCCAACTCCCTGCTTGTGGCTGGGAAATCAAAGAAGGGTGACCCTGAGCCTTGGGACCTTGCATCTACATGGGATACCCAAATCAGGTTCCAGGATCCTGGCTTCTGATCAGCTCAGCTTCAGCTGTTGCAGCCACTTAAGGAGTGAACCATTGCATAGATCATTCTCTGTGGCTCACCTTCTCTGTAATATTGATATTGATCCAAAGTGTTCTGGGTGCTTATATGTACGAAAATGTCTCTATACTTTCCTTCTTATTTGAAAGTCAAAGCAAAAGCAAGGGGGAGAGAAAGAGCAAGAGGGAAAATTGTGTGCAAACACTAACAGTGCCATAAAGCTAGCGTGGGTCAGATTTATAATGGAAACACTGATGTTAGTTGATATGGATGGTGGCATGCAAACTACATACACTTGCTGCCCCCTGATATACACAAGAGTAGAAAATCAGACTTGGAAGAAGAGAATAAAGTTAAACTAAGTCACTAGAATTGAAATGTTGGAATCTCTAGCATTGGCTTAACCGCTGGACTAAACATCAGACACTGTTCCACATTTATTTTAAGTTATGTAGAATGGAAATACTTTCCATTCACTAAAATATGTTCACACATTTGGAGTTCAGCGATAGATAGTGTAATGATTACTCTTATCAATTTAAAATGTGCACTTAGAGCATATGTTAATTGCCACTGTGGTAAAGAAAACCACATAAGAGTACTGATTTAATATCTGCCATACTGCTTCCAGTCCCACTTTCTGCAAATGTGTCCAGAGGCAGCAGGTGGTGTACATGTCAGCCTGGGGGAGACCCAGGTGGTGTTCTCTTTCTCTCTTTCTCTAAGTCACCCTGTAATTCAACATTTCAAGTACATAAAATGAGTAAATAGGTAGTTTAAAAAATAAAAATAGGTATTTGCCATAAATAATATGTAACAAATTATGATTAATAACTTATATCATCTTTATTTGACCCAAAAGTAATTCTATCAAATGCAAATAGTTTTAGTTTTTAAATTTGGATTACTCATTATTATAAACAGGGAAATTAATGGTATTGGTCCAACCATTACATTATTCACATATAACATAATGTTCTATTAAAACCATATTTTTAAATGCAATTTAATGAATGCTCATTCCTTATTTTTACATATTATCTTTGCAAAGATATCATTTCTAAAATTAATGTCATTTTACTGCCTTGGAGATTTTGACATGCAATCTATTTTTCACAGTTCCTTTGTGCATGTTTCTGTTTTCTCTGCTTTAAGGATTCTCTTTGTATTCAATTTTAAAGAAATGTCCATTATGCTTTGTTGTATTTTTCTCTTTTTCATTTCTTATGGACATGGTACATGGGGCTTCTTGGGCCTATGGGCTTATAGTTTTCTTCTAAAAGCATTTCTATTAGTATAAGGAAAACAGATTTTATGCATTCCATAGGTGTAGTTAAAAGAAGGTTACCACATTTCTCTCATTCTTTTGTTCTTTCCCTCAACACAATATCCCTCCCTCCTTCTCTGCTCATCAGTTTATGAAAATATGATTTCAATCCACTCCATGCACTCGTGCTCAATTCCAAATAAGGCAATTATTAGGGTTATATATTTTGAGCCATGTCTCTGTTATCCCCTCCACATGAGCGAATTATGTTATATTACTTGGAGTTTTTCCTAACTCATAGATGTATATCTTGTCTTCTTTTTGGCCTAATCTGAATCCCATTTTTCTATTTACTTCTTGTTTGACAATGCCTGATACTTCCACTAAGATTTTTTCCCTACATTATCTAATCTGTTATTAATAAGTATGATAGTTTCCTGAAGTTTTTGTAACAAATTAGCACAAACTGAGTATCTTGAGTGAACTGTTTTCTTTTGCAATTCTCGAATTCAAGAGTCCAAATTGGAGGCTGAATTCCCTGCAGTGCTTCCATGGGCGAAACATGCCTTGTGTGTGCTGCCTGCTGCTAGTCACTGACATTCTTTGCCTTGTTGATACATTTATCTCCTTGTTTCTTCACAATAACTTTTCTTCTGTCACTTTTAATTGTGTTTAGTGCTTGACTTGTGATCAGCATGTTGGTCTTTTCCACCCATCCTAAACTAAATTACATATACAAAGACCCATTTTCAAAATGAAATAGCATTCAAGCAAATTTCTCCCTATCTTGCCTTTTCTCTGTATCAGAGATCGTAATATTCTTTACTTCAAATAGGACAGAATTTATATTACACTTTCTGTGCTCCTATTTAGTATATTCCTATATCATTTAATAAGACAATTAGGAATATTTTACTATATTTTTCTAAAAAGTAGAAATTTTATCACTTCCGTTTCTGCTTCATGATTCATTTTCCTTCTGCTATTCTGTTTTTATACTATTGATGTTAAAAGTTACTCGGTATATTTATTTCAGAGGTAAAAAACAACTATCTACTCAAGCATCTTGGTCATTTCTCCAAGTCCTGCAACACTGAAACAACCAAAGTCAAGGTCAACAACAAAGATTTGATCTGGATCTTTCCCCTGGGGACACATGTCCTTGGCCAGCATCATCTCATTCCCCCAAGATGCCTTTTATCTGGAAGTTACAATCTGAAGCAGAGCCTGGGTTTGAGTGCAAGCTTCTATTAGGAGATACAGATATAGAAACAGATTCTTAAGGACTATGCCACAGGCTGATCTTATTTTCATGTATTCTTTGACATTTAAGTATTTATCACTTTTTAAATGCAATTCCTATAAATAAGTCTTTTTCTCAGTTTTATTTATGCTACATAAATTATTTTATTAATACAAGATTTACTTTAAAACATATTTATTTTATTTGTAAGGCCCAGTTGCAGAACAAAGGGGATAGAGGCAGAGTGACAGAGAGGTATCTTCCATCCATTGACTCATTCCCACAAAAGCTAGGGATCCTTATCAAGATAAGAATCCTTATCCAGATGCATCACAAGGAACAGGATTGGAAGTGGAACAGCTGGTTTACAAATCTGTGACCATATTGGATGCCAGAGTCTCAGGTGGTGGTTTAACCTGCTACGTTCCAATACCCTCCCATAAGGTTATTTTAAAAGTTTACTGAAGTATTAGAGTGAATTTGTGCCACTGATGACATAGTGCCTTTTCCCTGACTTTCCATGAATACATTTTTACTTGTAGAAGGGTAACTCTTCCTGCACCTGTTTGATCTCTAGTGAATGTTCCCTTTGGAGTCCTTGACTTTTTAATTGATTTTTCAATTTCTTCAATTGATCTAAAAACAGTAAAATATGTTAAGAAGTGCAATGTGGTTTTTGATTACAATTTATCTTGCTCAAACCTGTCATTTAAGTTTCTCTCTGTTTTTGATTACTTACACTCTTCTATTTGCTCAGAAATAAAATATGTGGTAGGTTTTTATGAGATGTAATTCCTTCAGTATTCCATGAAAAACCAGGAAATCGTGCCTTCTATCTAGCCATTGATTCAGTAACTGTTAAACAGACTCTTACTTCCCTCTCAATTCATGCAGTCTCTAATAATTACTATTTTCAGGGTCTGCATGATTTTTGTAGTATCCACAGAGGACAGATTACATAAACATGTTTTGTTGCTGTGCCTATTCTTATTTCTGTGCTTATTCTGCTTCTTACACTTAACACAATGTCCTCCATTTCCATTTATTTCGTTGCAAATGACAAAACTTTACTCATTGTGATGACTGAGTAATATTCTATTGAGTATCTACACAACACATTTTTCTGCTTCTGGCAATTTACACTTTAATTATATGTCTTCACTGTTTCGAAAAATACCGTGATTAATACTGTGTTAGTACACACCTGTAGCTTTGGTAAGATATTCTTATGTCTTTCGAATATATATCTGAATTTTACAATCTATTCATTCTTTTTTTTGATTGGCACTGCATTGAGTTACAGAAATTTCAGCATGATAAATTTTGTAATGCATGAGCGTGAGATATTTTTCCAACTTTTTGTAACCTCTGTGATATCTGTCTATAGAATATTATCATGTAAATTGTAGAGTTCCCTTTATAGTTGTATGTATCACTGTATCATTTTACACCTATAGTGAATGGAATTGTTTTTCCTGATTTTCCTTTCATCTCAGCTGTTGTTAATATATAAACCTGCTAGTTTTTCATGATTTTGTATCGTGCAATTTAACTGAATTCATTTATTAGTAGTAACTTCTGTATAGTGGTCAATTTCAATTTTATATTGAATAAGGGTGGTTGAAGTGGACCTGTTTTTCTGATTTTAGATCATGTGGGAAATACTTTCAGATTTTTCTATTCACTATGCTATGGATTCATTATGATACTGTGAGCTTTGTTTTCGAGGTATTCTCCTTCTATACCCAATTTAATGAGAATCATGTATAATAATGGAATATTTACGATCATCAAAAATGTTGTTTGCATCTACTGAGATGACAACAGGTGATTTTAGAGTTTGTATTGAGCATCAGAATCAATGTGGCATCTCCTCTAGGAACCACCGGGAAGATGCTGTCAATTTGGGCAAATAGAGCAGCAAGAGCAATACTCTGCTATAATCACTGAGTACCTAACCCAGGTCTCTTAGGATACATGCAGGTTCTGCTGGAGATTATGTTAGGATGTTCGTGAGTACAGAATAATGAAAACGGGTGGGGGCTTCTTTTGGTTTTACGTTCTATGGGCTGGGCCTCTGCATCTGTCCAGTCATCGCATCTGATGCATGGGAAAATGCACTTTACAAGTTTCCATGGCACAGACATGGGTTTTCATGAGAATTAAACACATTAGCTGCTGATCTGCAGCTTTAGAATGCAGCAAGGGTGTTACCCAGTTCTCATGGTTAAGCACAGGCACTCTGAAAATCCTAATACTAATACCCTCAGTCCCAGATGCAGGGTAGATAGAAGGGATCAAGTTTTCATAGTTTAGATATATCAGGAGTCTACTTGGCTTTATTCATAATTATTATTTCTTTCACTATCTCTTGTTGGGGCAGTCATGGTTGGAAGGGTAGGTTAAAAATGTTATCATATCAACCAAATGGGAGATGTGACAGTTGAGAAATATTACCAATCTGGACAATCAAGGTAGGTTCACCTGAGCAGTATCACATATCCAAGACATGCAGTGTTGTGCTGTGCCCTGGTTTGATGCCAGAACCCAGTTTCTCATGCGGTTACCTGTGAGTATGGAACCCATTGTATTCTCTAACCATTAATCTTTCCATCTTCTGGAGACAATGTCTTCTGTACAATCAGCTTACATAAGGGTTCATACAAACAATTGATTCCTTATTGCCACAGAAACCTTTGCCACTAGCTTTTTAACCCTTCTAACTCTTCCCAGTTGGGACCACTGTTTTTGGAAAGGAATATGTTAAATGAATTATATCTATGCTTATAATAATGCTTTAATATCCCTGAAAGCCATTTTCATTTAACTGAAATTTTCTTTGAGTCAGGGCCTCCTTCCTTTACCCAGCAGATCAGGCAATGTTTATTTATAATGATATTAATAGTTTCCTTAAAAGATCTAAGTGCAATAGGTGCAAAAATTCTGTAATTTTCTCAGAAAAACTCTTGTTATTTTTTGTCTTTTCTATGCCTTAAGAAAAAAGGAAAAAAAAGTTATGTGTAGTCCTTACTGTATGAATGTTGTGTCACAAATAAACTTGTTTTATGCATATCTGTTGTGGCTGAAGGATATATTGTGATTTATCCCCCTTAGCCATGACCGATAGTTATTCCAAAATATACAATCTTCACAACAAAATATCAAGAAAGTCATGTGACTTAAACATACGATGCTAAGGTAAGGACCATGGGTGAATGATTCCAAGGCTTTGGGCTGTCCTCAACTGCTTTCCCAGGCCATACACAGGCAGCTGGGCAGGAAGTGGGGCCGCTGGGATTAGAACCAGTTTCCATATTGAATCCGGTATGCTCAAGGCAAGGATTTTAGCCGGGCCCCTCTTTTTATTGTTAGTACCAGTTTATGATATAGTTCCATAGGCCCTGGGCTTTCCACTACCCCTCCACTAACCTACTCCCTCTTCAGTTCTTCCATATCATTACAACAGCATAGTTCTTTATAAACAGTCATAAGTCCATCACTGCTGGCATGGAACACAGCAGAGTCCAGTATCCCAATGTCAAGACACATCCAACAGTTTCACTGGTCGTCCATCCTCAATCTGGAAATAGAGATGCAAACTGCACAATGTCCTCACATCTAGATATGTCCGTCTCCACTACACTGTCACTATAAATCCCACTATAAATCCCTCCACTAAACAAAACCAATAACAGTTAGAAAAAACAGAAATTTACTATGCCATAACATTAAGCAATTTGCCATCGGATAAGATAGTCTCTTTTACGCAATATCTCCTTAAATGAAAAGCCACAGAACAAAAGCAACAGGAAGTAAAAAATAGAAACTTACAATGCCATGGAGTTAAATAACATGCTACTGAATGACTAATGTGTCACTGAAAAAAATGAAAAAGGAAATCAAGAATCTTCTTGAAGAAAATGATGCTATTGTATGATCTATGAGTCATTAAAGAATTTAAAGAGAAAAAATGTGTTTTGAAGAAATGAAACTAAAAAACAAAAATATGAAATTCCATGAGATATAGATTCCCTAGCTTTTAAATAATCTTCAAAATATCTCTTAAGATAATCTACTCCAAGGAAATAAGTATAGATATGCTTGGAAGTGACCTTATAATTTCAGATTTTTTTTTCTTCTGAGACAGGATTAATCATCTATCGCTGAGTGGGTGTTAGGTTCAAGTATTCTAATTATCTTCCGCTTCTTTACAATTTTATGAGTCATCAAAGCTAAGCCACTTCATAAAGAAAAAAACTCTTGCTCTCAGATATAATTTTATATATGTACAATCCCCTTGTTTTGAACTGAAGAAATATTTTATTTAATTTTTATTATTTATTTTATTTTTAATATTGTTTTTGTAGTTAGGAGGGATGCATGCACTTGTGGCATGTTGATTAGGATGGGGGAGGTTGAGATATGGAGGAAGGAGGGTGAGATAAATGTTTCAATTTTATTTTTCTTCTGTGTCCCCAAGGGAGGAAGAGAAGCGATCCACTCCTTTCTATTACATCAGCACCTCAGGATGGTCATTTGATGATGCCTTAGAGATTCTGATGTGGGGAAGAATGTTCCAACAGTTTTGATTGTTCTGAGTTGTTGGCCTTATTACACAAGGCTTGAGGAATTCTAATCAAGATCTATTGACCAAACAAATCCATCTTACTGCCTTCATAGACCCAGATAGTTGCTGTAAGGCTTGGTCAGGAGAGTTGTCCAACCTGTTCTGCTTTTTCATCTTCTAGCATGGCCCTCAGCATCCTCTGTTAGCTAAGATGAGCTCACTGTCATATCTTTGGTGTGCTTCTGGGCATGTTCTTCACTGCAAGGCTTCAGCAACTGAGGAAGACCACTCCCAATATATATACTCCAGGGTTGAACCACAGATATTGTGGTTTTCATTATGGCTGAGTTTGAGTCCAGTCATCCAGTTTTGAATCCCCAAAAAGCCTTGAATGAAATGACCTCACAAATTTGACTTCTTGTGACCATGTTGTACCTACATCAATCTGTGCACATACCAGTGGATACAGCTGCCTGACAGTTCCATCCCCAGACCTGTCTCTCACTCAAACTGGGTGTTATGGTCTAGCCTAACCCAGCCTGCCACAGACACATTCTTCATGCACACTGGCAGATGTCATGGCCTAGTTAGCTAATCCTTCAACAGCCCCAACAAGGCGTACTGTCAGCCCACATTTTGCATGTGCTAGCATGTGCTGTGGCCTAGACCAGTCCATCTTGCATCTCATTTGGCTTTCATGCACACCCATGTGTTCTGCAGATCAACACAGCCTAGTTTGCCCCCAGACCTAGCCCATACTTATGCCAACAAGAGCTGTTGCCTTGCCCAGCCAGGTCCACCACCAGCCCTTGCTCTTGTGCTCACCTGCAGTTCCTGTGGGCAGTATTGCACAGTTTCCCTACCACATCACTTCACCCCCAGTCTGAGTTTTTTGCTTGCCAGAACTATTATGTTTCAGTTTGATATGATTTGCACCCAATCCTGGAACTGGCAAGCATATATTTTGGCCTAGGCCTATCAGGTAAGTGAGGGATCTGAGATTGTGTGGTTCAGAGAGGGGAAATGTGCCTTTGCATGTGCTTGCCACAATGGTTCACTCCCAGTCCCACTCTTATGCTAGCCAATGAAAACATTGGCCCAGAAAATGAGTCCTGAAAGTGTCCCACAGGCCTGATTCCAGCCTTGTGTCTTGTGCATGCCAGTGGCACTCTAGCCCACTTTGAGACTTCCACCAACAAGACTTGGCATTTTCCAGCACATGCTATGGTCTGGCTTAGCCTGGCTGTCTCCAGTTCCAGTTCTTACCACTGAGTACAGCAGCTTAGCCCACCGTATACACCCTCAGCCCTCATGTTAATTGGTGGATGTTTGGGTCTAGCTCAACCTGGCATGCACCCTGACCTGACTCTATCATGTGCCATGTACCGATATATACTATTGAGTAGCCCAGCACAGTCTTTCTCCAAACTCAGCTTACACATATTTTAATGGCTGCTCTATCCTAACCTAGTCTGGCATGCCCCAGCCCTGGCTTTTGTGAAGCAGGTGCTGCGGCCTAGAAGGAAGTTCCCAAAGTTTCCCCATCAGGACTGCTGGAATTACTGTTGTCCAGTCTAACATGGCTGTCCCCCATTCTGGCACTCATCAGCAACTACTGCCACCTAGCCAAACTGGTTAGCACCCACTTGGGCACTTGCCTGACAGTACTGCATCCTATCCTATCCTGGCCAACCTCCCTGAACCCATTGTCATGTGAACTGTGAGTGCTGGAAACTAGCCCAGTTTGGCTACAATCAATCCCAGCCCAAACGCATAGTGGGAGGTGTTGCAGGCTTGGCCAATTGTTTTTCTCTGTCCTGGCTCCCACACTCTGCATTGGGAGCTTCAGCCTAGCAAAATAAATCTGAAAGTTCTGTCAGGCTCATCCCCAGCCTGGATCTTGCATGAACTTGCAGCTGCGTAAACCCAGCCTGGCCTGGCCTATTTCAGTCTCAGATCTCGATGGTGGATATTGTGGCCTAGCTCATCAGGTGTGGCCCACACCCTAACCTAGCTTTTATGCATGCCAATGAGTGCTGCAGCCTGGCACAGCCCAGCCTGGCACAACCCAACCCGCCCTAAAACCCAACTCACACAAATGGTAATGATTGCTGCAGTATTGCTTGGCCTGACCTGTCTGACCAGCCTGGAAATTTGTGCTTTAATGGGACCTCAGCCTAACAGGAGAATTCCCCAACTTCCTCTGCCAGAAACCCATGTGTGCTGGCCAGCATCATGGCCTTGTTTGGCATGGTCTGCCCTTCAATCCTGGCCTTTACATGTGCTAACAGGTGCTGAAGTCTCGTCCAGCTCAGCTCCTCCCAAAAATAGTTCCTGTGGGTTTTAGGTGGGTCCCAATCAGACGGGTTCTGTGCTTCAATCTGACTTCATCTGTCATCACCTCCAGCTCTGCTCAAACCCATGTGTGCTGTAGTGCTACAGAGGAGGACCTACACATCACCTACAGAAGCTGCCCCCAGAAATGATTCTGTTGCATTCTGGTTGGGTACTGCACAAAGCCTGAAGTGCCCAATTCCCTCTTCTAACATTGATGGGCAGGTACTGCAGCCTAACTCAGCCAGGCTTGCCCTCCCAGCAATTCTCCACCCCCCACTCACTGCCCTCCACCCCGACTACCAAACTTTAGCTTTAGTTTTTACCAACAAGTGGTGGACCATACTACTTAGCCCAGTCCAAGTCTCTTTGGCTTGTCCCAGACATGCCCTCCTATCTATCCTCTCCATATCATTCCATTTCAGATCCCTCAATTAAGTGCAAATTTGAGGCCAACTCTGTCCAAGCCACCAGCAGTCATTCCTTCCTTGTTTTACATGCCTTCAACCATTCCTACATCGATATGTCCCCATACTCTCGGAAACAGGTTGCATTTCTGGCCTGGTATTCCGCACCTTCCCTGTATATTTTATAACAAATAATAACAAATAAAAAAAAAACCAAAACAACAAAAACATAGGCAATTGTACTAGCACACTGGTATTGCTAACAAAAAATTGGAATTAACCAGGCCTAAGATGCAGACCAGCCTTGGCTGCTATTCTCTCATCAGGGTAACACTTGCCTAGATACAGGGCAATATATGTAGTTGCCTGCAACAGGGAAAGCATTTTAATTATAAATCCATAGCTAATCTATATCAAGGGGTTGAATTATCTGATAAAAATACAAATAGGTCCTTGGGTACATATGAAATATCTCTCTACTCTTTTTTTAAGATTTACTTATTTATTATCGGAAAGCATATTTACTGAGAGAAGGAGAGATAGAAAGATCTTCCATGTAATGATTCATTCCCGAAGTAGCCACAATGGCCAGAGCTGAGCCTATGTGAAGCCAGGAGTAAGGAGCTTCTTCTTGGTCTCATACACGGTGCAGGGTCTCAAGGTTTTAGGTCATCCTCAATTGCTTTCCCAGGCCACAAGCTGGATGGGAGGTGGAGCAACTGGGACATGAACGGGTGTCCATATGGGATCCTGAAGTTGCAAGGCAGGGGTTTAGCCACTGGGCCACCATGCTGGCACAACCTCTCTATTCTTGAATCTATCCACTGACTCCATTAGTCAAAATCTTTTGGTAATCTCACTGATTTAAAAAAGTGGGTATGTTCAGGAGTTGACAACCTGGGAATGTTAGTAGCTTTCTGACACGTCTCAATGGCTTTATAATATAAAAGTATTTTAAAGAGAAGTTTGAAGAATGTGTTGCAGAACAAGAGAAACTGCAAATGTATCAAATCAGGGACAGATATATCAGTCATGCTTCTTAAATATGCTTGTTTCCAAAGCCAGGGATCTTTCAAATACACTGGAAAAAGCCAATGACAGGAAACTGCTCTCCTAAGGGATAAATGGTACAGTTGTGACCTAATTAACTTCAGTGCAAAAGCAATGAAATTAAACTAAAAAAACTGCTTCATACTCCATGGGCACTGTTGAAAAAAGATAATTCTCTGAAAATTATAAATCCAGTTGTAGTTTATATGTTCTATGGAACATTACCCAGCCATGAAAAAATGAAATTATGTCTTTTTCAACAAATTTATAATTTGTGGTATATTTGGCCTGTAAAAATAACCTGGATTAAACTTACATTTTAGCATGAACAAACAAAAACTGGGAGAGGTGATGGAGGGTAAAGAGAGTGAAGGAAGTGGAGCTGTCTTCTTGTAACTATACCATGGAATGCAAAAAACTTATTTATAAGAATAAAGTATTAAAATAGTTCACATAAAAAGGAAAAGGAAAATTATAAATACAAACATTTACAGGGAGAAACAAATTGTTTTCATATTTGGTATTAGCTCTGTGTGAAAAAAACGGGATATAACTTTAATTTTTTTAAAAAGATTTATTTTTTATTGGAAAGCCAGAAATATAGAGAGGAGAAAGAGAGAGAGGAAGATCTTCCATCTGATGGTCCCCAAGCGACCACAACTGTTGCAGCTGAGCCAATCTGAAGCCAGGAGCCAGGAACTCTTCTGGGTCTCCCACACGGGCGCAGGGTACCAGAGCTTTGGGCCGTCCTCAACTGCTTTCCCAGGCTACAAGCAGGGAGCTGGAAAGATTATATTAGTAATATTTACTTTCCATAGTAATTTTAATGAACATGGTATGTAATATATAACGTCTATGGAACAATTTGCTATGTGTAACAAATTTTAGCTGTTATTATGTATTTGTTGTCAAGTTTTGACATATTGTTGTGGATAAAATTATATACACAAAACATGTTGCTGAGCTGTGGCTGTGTCTCAGTGGGCTAACCCGCCCCCTGTAGCACTAACACTCCATATGAACGCTGGTTCAAGTTTCAACTATGATTCAGCTCCCTGCTGATGTTCCTAAGAAAAAGATGGAGGAGAGCCCAAGTGTTTGGTCCCTGGTACCCGCAAGGAAGTAGCAGCTCTGGCTCCTGGCTTCAGCAATTTATGAGACATGAAACAGAACGAACCCTTCTCTCTCTCTCTCTCCCAGTCTCTCAGCAACTCTGCCTTTCAAAAAGGCGTGGTAAGGTACTAACCTGAGAGTTGTAAATGTAAGTATGCAAAAATCTTTGGAGATGTAATCAATTTGATATTAAGTTAGATTATATAATCTGGACTCTGAGAATTTATGGTATCATTATTAGAAGAGTCAGGTTTCTTGCATATTGAAACAAAAATGTAGAGATGACAAACAAGAAAATAAAATAAGTATAAATGTCTCAGAGGGGGACACACCAAGACAAATAACTTAGACACAAGTTTGATCACCAAAAGTGTAGTATGTTCATTGAAAAAATACTGTCAAAATATATAACTTCAAGTTACATCATTGTGTTTTTTGATCTGGTGTTTGAAAATCACTTTCTTGTAAACCATTTCTCCATTTCAACGTAACATGGTACTGCAGGATCAACTGAGCCCAGAGTTGAGATCTTAGTTTTTGAGGCAGGTGGTTTTGCAACAATTTAGATAGCTGTTTTCCAAATGTCACTCAAGTTTGTCACATATCTGTATAATATTAAGGTTTTAAATGTTTGGTATTAAATCAATATATATGATTAGCCACTTACTATTTCCTGTTGTTGAATCCTTAGATTGGGGATGCACATTCAAATAAACTGAAGAAAGTAATGCAATGATTTGTCTCACTATGCTGTATACTTTAAAAATATGCTTAAGATAATGGAGATCATCACAAATTTCACTAAAATATTGTAATACATACATTTTGAGTCATGTTGAATGTCAAGTCTTAGTCATCATACCCTTTTTCTATCACTATGCTAATGTATTTGTGAGTAGCTGAGGCATAACATTTGACAGTTTCAATAATTTGATTTTTGTTGATTTTTGTTTCAGTTTTAACTGAGATTAGATAGAGTATTAGTAGAGCAACTGAAGAAGTGTGTATAACCCCATACTTATTTACATGCTATTTTTAGAATTCCACAGAATTTGGCCATTTGGGAAACAGAGCATTTTTTAGGAGAATTTCTATTCAATATGCATTACAACTTTTCAGCAATATCATTTACATGTCATAGGTCTCTTTCGCTAATATACACACAATATCTCAGTCTTAAAAATGTGTGCATCCATAACCATCTGTAATGCGATTATATTATGTATATAATACATTTTATAGTAAGGATGTCATTTGCTATATATAATGAATTGGACTCTTATTTTTATCACATGCCTATTATTTAATGATATTGATCAGTTCTCAGTATATTTTCAAATTTTTAACCATACTGTGAAGGAAAACAGTAATATTATATCTGTAGGTATTTATAAGTTAATTGCAATTTCAGTACATGTGTAATAAACGTATCAGCTAAACTGACATAATCATCTCAGACATTTATTATTTGTGTTTCTTTTTACAGAATTTTTAATTGAAAAATGAGATATACAGAAAGAAGGAGAGACAGAGAGGAAGACCTTTCATATGATAATTCCAAAGTGGCCACAGTGGCTGGAACTGAGCTAATCAGAAGCCAGGAGCCTGGAGTCTATAAGCAGAGGCTGGATGGGAAGCAAAGCAGCTGGTATAAGAACTCACGACCATATGGGATCCCACCGTGTTCAAGGCAAGGACTTCAGTCAAAAGGCTACCTCACAGGACCCAAAACTATTGTATTTCTCACTGCAGGCAGAAATGAGTTAATAGATTTTTTTTAAAAAAATCATAATAGTGGATCACAGCTAACAAATTTTTAATTTTTTCTCTATTTTTGTTAAAAAACAGATATGACTGGTTATAATAATATATTAATATCAGCTATGTGGCATTTTTATGTACATGTCACTTTTGAAAAGAAGAGTTTGCCAGATAATCAAGTCTTATAGTCCTTACTTAGTGTGAACACTTTTAGCTGAGGTGTCTTACTGAAGCCTTTTTTTCATTCAACACATCAGTATTTTTTCAAGTTTTAATTTTGTATATGCATTGATTGTCAATGTTTTATACTTTCAAAATTATTGATGGAATCTTGCATAAGGAATAGGATGTAATAGAATCACATATTAAATTAGAATTTTATAAATGCTAATTACAGGTTTCAGGTTTTGTGTGCTGTCTGTGTTTGCTCTCCTACAGCCGGTGCCATAGACTGAGTTGCTTACCAACAACAAAAGTGATTTTCACAATTTTGGAGACCAGGAAGTTCGAGATGGAGACAGAGTGCAAGATTAGATAATGCCACAAACAAAGTCTGGGGAGGATCATCTTCCTAATTCATAGATGGAAGTTTCTCAGTGTATGGTCTAAATGCCCTTAGTTCTTTTGAGGCTTCTACAGTACAGTCACTAGCCCTGGTTAGTCACTAGCCTCCATCTTGATCATGATCTAATTACCCCAAGAGAATCAAGATTGCAGAATAGGGTAAGGACATGTTCAAATAGACGGAAAAACATTTAATCAGGATGAAGCTGAGAGGGCACATTTCAGGAAATAGGAGAGGACAGAACAACAATAGAGGGGTACCTGGAGACTGACAGACACAGGAAAGCACCAAAAACAATGGCGTGGTGTTGCAGTGACTGATAATCCAGCAGCATTCAGCTAATGATGATCTGAACTCCACCAGCAGCTGGAACGCCACCAGCAACCAGTAGGAAGGGACTTTCAGTGGGAACTTGGGAGGTGCACCCAGACAAAGAACTGTCCATCCTGCTGGTCTGTTTCATTTGACCAGGAGCAGAGACAGAGCAGCAGATCCCAGACAGACACGGTGAGAACAGGTTAGATTTCACAGCCCAGTTAGCCACCTAGAGCTAAACTGAGCGCCATTTTGCCTAGGATAGCAAAGGCAAGGGAAAGGACTGAGCATGTGCTGAGCTGGGAGCGAACTCATTTCTGACTCAGTGAACTGCAGCAACGGGATATTCTACAAGTTCCACCCAAGACAGGTCTGGGTAGCCCTGATGACACTGAAGGTCAAGACAACACATAATATTGAGTCATGCTCACAAATGTTACCACACACTTAGCTTTCCATGAGTGAAGTCTGGATTGCGTTGAGCAATATCACTGCAACTTCCCTGAATAAGGCATAGGCAGGTAACTGCCTCAAAGGGACTGGGAAAAACTCTTGTGCCTCGTAAAGGTGGTTCAATTGAGTTGGGAACTGCATCTCTGTTTACACCACACATCCTTCTGCAGAGCCTCTATTGACTATTATTTTGCGGTGATTGTTCTCTCATATTAAAGAACTTTTATGATGACACATTCCCTTGATGTAGTAACTTAGTAACTTATATGGAAAGAGAATTCATTTTATTTTAATTATTTTGATTCCAACAAAATGAGACAGAAGTGATTCATTTTGGTGTTTTCATTTAAATATTGACTTTCCTTGTTCTAAGAAGGTAAAACTTTGACATTTAATGTTTATTTTTAAACTTTCAATTCAAGCATAGTGATCAGCAAACGTCATAATCCTTTCAAATTGTTCCATGGAAACAGCCTTTTGAAAAGCTAAGGTCTTAGCTTCAAAATTAAGTTTCTTTTTTGTAACCATAGATGATCATTCTGCTAGGTGAGATGTTGCTCTATTTCATGGGCTGTCTGAGCACATTTATTTATATGAGCTCTTTTAATACTAAATGACTTTCGTTTATCACTCCAAAAACATTTTTCTGGTGATGTGTTTCTTGAAATAATTGTATCTACTAACAGTGTCAATCACTGTTTTGAATTGTAGACAGTTCAGGACATTCTGTTTTTCTGTATGGGTAAATTAATTGATTAATGTGCATTAAATCACTGTCTGCAGTGCTGACAGAGGTAAAGAACAGGGTTCACAAAACACTCTAAAATACACAATTGGAATCCTACCACAAACGGATTTAAATCCCAATATTGTCACTACTAACTGCTATTCTATATTGTGAGTTAATAAAATGTCTCCAACTACAGAAAACTTGACGATGCTGAAATATGTGTTGTTGGCTGAGGATATGAAATTCCTCGTCAGCATGTCTCTCCCTTACAAATATCTCTATGGTGTGGTTTTCCTTCAGTGGTTTCCCATGAACTAAAATAGGAGTTTATTTAATAGATGTCATGTAGGTTATAGACCTTGCTTACTTATGAGGCACGCTGGTGATTAGTTGGACAGACCGATTCTGAAAGCTCTCAGGCAAACCTGAAGACAAAGTTTGTTATGGAGGTGATTCTGAATAATTGACTAATTCACATGGTAAAGAGGTGATTCTTGACATATAATTGTGTCTTAGATGTTTTGTAATATCATACATTTTTACAGTGTGCCTTTGTAGACCATGAGGAATAATAGAAGCAAATGACAAAAGGAATATATGCCCTGTCCAGCAATAATTTCTCTGCTGACATCCATTGAGACGGATCAGAATTCTATCAAGGGCATTTTGTCCAATAAATCATGAAGATGAATGGCTACAAGGAAAGGGAGCTGCAGTTCATGCAAACACTGAGACAGCTGTAAAAGGAACAGAACAATACAAAAGGTAGCAGGACCACAAATGAGGAGCAGGATGTCAACTTGCCTGGCCTGCTTTCTGAATCAGCATATGTATTTTATTTTCTGCAGAGGGAGGAAAAGTAAGTATTTTCTCATTTATATAAACAAACTAATGTTCAGTGATTTCACTTCAAAAAGTCAAATAAAATGAGATAGTTTTAAGCATCTTAAGTTTAGGCATTCCACAGCATGCACATATTTTAAAGCACTGTATTATATATAATGATTACTATAACTATATAATTTTACTGAAAAATAAAGCCTAATAAAATAGTTATCCGTGCAATATAAGCCTTATTTCCAGAGTAGTTTAAAGGTTGAAAAAAATTGTTGACAAATCCTTTTTGCAGTATTAGTATTTGTGGATATGTCATAATCTTTGAAAATCCAATCAAAGAAGAAAACTGTCATTGCTTTCAATACTGAATAGACAAAATACTTTTTTTTTTCCAGCCATATATTGGATCTTCCACTAATATTAACTTCTTTGTCAGTCATTTCCTTTCCTTTTCTTGGCCTATTTTCCCCTGTCAATTCTTGAAGGAAAACCAGACAATTTTGTTTCTTTTATTCTATATTCTTCTACCTGAAAACACATCTAATAAACGGGAGTGAGAGAAAGCACACTGATATGAGTGCAGAGTTTGCCCATAGTAATTTGTATTCTGGATTAATTTATTGTCTTGGAATAGAGCCCTGTTTTTCTATGCTGTTTCACAAGTGTGAACTCAAATTGATTCAAAAGAGGGAAATGAAGTTAACAAGTACTCTGAAATAACCAAAGAGAAATAATGGAATTAGCACTCTTGTAAAATTTAATCTCTACTGCCATGTCTAGGTCATAAGGCACAAATCACTATTTATGCATGGTTAGTGTAGGTATTTTATGGTCAACTAATTTATGATTTCCTCACCTCCACATAATATTTACTTAGAATATAAATCTTTCTATATATTAAAGATACAGATATGCATCATTTGAAAATAATAACTCATTAATAGCATTTAATTGGAGCATATGATGAAGCAATCAAATAAGCTCATCTAAAATAAAATAGCCAAATGTCATAGTATAAAAAGGTAAGCATATATTTTTTTAAAAAGGATTTACCTGTTTTTATTGGAAAGGCAGATATACAGAGAGGAGGAGAGACAGAGAGGAAGATGTTCCATCCAATGGTTCACTCCCCAAGTGGCCACAACAGCCGGAGCTGAGACAATCTGAAGTCAGGAGCCAGGAACTCTTCTGGGTCTCCCATATAGGTTCAGGGTCTCAGGATTTGGGCAGTCCTCAACTGCTTTCCCAGGCCACAAGCAGGGAGCTGGATGAGAAGCAGGGCTGCCGGGATTAAAACTGGTGTCCATATGGGATCCTGGTGAGTGCAAGGCAAGGACTTTAACCACTATGCTATTGCTCTGGGGCCGGCAAGCATAGATTTTAGGGTGAAGAACAGAGTGTGGAAAATGTAAGCCAGTAATCTAGGAAACATTGTACGAATAAATGGAAGAAAGATGCCTCAATCAAAAAGCAATGGCAAAGATGGAAAATGCTAAACAGTACAGGATGTATGTGCATGGACATATCACATAGTCAATCATAAAAAAGTCCAAATATTGTTATCTTTTTAAATTTCAGAGTGAGCCACAATTCTTAGTTTTTCTGTAAGAACAAGTATGCTTGCAAAGCAAGCACAAAAGGTAGCAAAAAACAAAGTTTTCAAGATATACATTTTCTAGTTGAAAGCAACATAATTCACAAATATTATTGAGAAGGGCAAGGTTGCACAGGTTATATTTTCCTCTGGGCATTCTAAAAGCTGTGGGAACACTAGTTCATTTAATCATCCAAAGAAAAATAAAAGTCTCAAGAATTAATAGTTTGGAGATAATTCTAGTTGAAACAGGAAGCCAATATAAATCTGCCAAGATAGGGCTAACATGTCTCTTCACAGTGAACGTTGAATTATGATCCAACAAGTTCCAGACATGCTGTAATTTGGTGATAGCCTTATCAAAAAAGCCATAAAACTAAATATTACAGTAATCGGTTTCTGTAGCAACTGCGCTGTGAAATAAATAAATGAGGATTTCAAAAATGCAAGTTGTAAAAAACATGCAAAAATAAGGCGCACCTCATAAGGCATTAAACTCATACATTTTTCAAATGTTGCTGAAATACGGATGCCTACACTCCTCAAAATGTTGTGTATTTAGCAACCTAAATGTTCATATTACAATGTAAAAAGAAAAAAAATGTTTTCTGTAAGATGAAAAGCTCATATTCAATAGTAAAACAAAAACAAAAGATTGTGCTCATGTAAGTTATGAATGTGAAGATGACATGTTAGCAGTGGGTTTGAGAAAAACATTGCAAAATGCACTTGCACTTGAAGTTTTTATAGTCAGAAGCAGAGACTAGAATGATGATTGTGGAACACTTGTTATAATGGTGAAAAGAAGAAGGGATTGGCAAGTGTCAACCAAATGGCACTAAGTTTCAGTTAGACGAGAAATTTCTGGGGTTGATTGCGTGGCAAGGTGGTAGTGACTAATAATGGCATGTATCTCAACTAGAGAAATAACTTAAGATGATACATCACAAAAGCTTGCTAAGAATGAAGAGATATAACTTGGCTTCACTTAATCATTCCATATTACACAAATATCAAATGTCAAAATTTCACATTAGACTATGTATCTATACAATTATATTCCAATTAATATCCCTTAAATATTCATAAATTATATCTTGTTTTCCTACCTCATATTCTTCTTAGATTCCTTACTCTTTTCCTGCTATTTGTCATTCTTTCTTATAATTCATGATTTTCAAAATTTCACCTCCAATAAATCTTCTCATATTATCTTCCAATGCAGTGAAGAAATA
Organism: Ochotona curzoniae; assembly: GCF_017591425.1. NCBI lineage: Eukaryota > Metazoa > Chordata > Mammalia > Lagomorpha > Ochotonidae > Ochotona > Ochotona curzoniae. The sequence continues at coordinate 17,661,614 of NW_024466502.1, forward strand.
TCCGTAAAAAAAATCTGATTTGGAAAAAGCCCAATGTTTGATAAAGAAGCTTATGCTAAAGTGTCCATATGACTGAAGGGTTAGCTAAGTCAGACATAAACATTTAATATTATAGTTGCATTTTATTTGAGGAGTAGAGATGCAAACTGGATTGTATCTTCCCTTGCTGGCATGCTAGAGGCCATCAAAAAGTGCATCTATGAAAATATATGCATGTTCATGTTTGCTTTGATATTGTCCTCTTGAGACTGGCTTATTTCAGAGTATAATAATCTCCAAATGGGACCATTTTGTTGCAAATGCTACAAATTCATCCTTTTAATGGCTGAGTAGCATTCCATGGAGCAGGTGGGTCTGTTTCTTTATCCATTCCTATTTTGATATGCATTTGGGTTGCTTCCATGTGTTCACTATTGTGGACCGTGCTGCTATAAACGTAGGATTGCAATTTACTCGTTTTCCAATTTCATTCCAATTTGATTGTATTCCCAGGATTGGGAAGGCTGAATAACAGCTTAAATAAATATTTCAGTTGGAAATAGTTTGACTCAAGTGTTTGTAACCACACAGGAGACCTGGAGGAAAATATGGAATCATTTCTTGGGCCTGACAATTAAGGCTGTCTGGGTGATGAACCACTGGAAGAATGATTTCTCTCCCTCTCTCTCTGAAATTCTAGACTTCAAATAAATGAAATAAATGTTTAAGAATAAACATTATTTTCTTGAAAGAGAGAATATGAGACAGAGGGGCAGAGAGAGATGGATTCTATCTGCAGGTTTATCTTCCAACTGGCTGCAAAAACAATAATCTAGGTCAGACGAAAGCAAGGGGCATGGATGTCTATTCTCTCCCCAGTAGAAATCAGTACATTAAGTGATTTGTCCTTTATTTGCTGCCTTCACAGATGCATTAGCAGGAAGCAAGATTTGATATGGGATACTTCAGATTTGAATGCACACTCTGACATGGAGTGCATTCGGTGCCCAGTAGCAGCTTAATCAGCTCTGCTGCAGCGCTAAAGCTCTTCATCATTGTGTTTTCACAGTAAGCCTATGTGACAAGGAAGCTCAAAAATTTAATTAAAGTGCTTTTATCTTTAATGTAAGATATTTGATAATAGTCTTTAGAAAAAAGAAATACCTTTATTTATAAAACATGTTTTCTACACAATATTGAAAACAAATATTCCCTTCTTGAATGAAGGTCAGTCTTTAAAATAAGGTGGAGTCTTAATAAGACTTGGTGTAACATCAAGGTGGTGGAATGAGAAAGAAATTGAGTCATGAAAATATAAATCCAGGTATAAGTCATTTACTGCTCTCTCATTTTGTCTAAACATGTATGTCAACCCAAACGATTATCTTGATAAAGTCCACAATCTCTTATTCCTTATAATAGAATCTTGGGTTAAATTTAAAGTCAGAGTGCATTTTAATGGTGGGCTTTTAAAGTCTCATGAAACAATGTTGGGGGAGGGGTAACAGCTTATCTTATAAATTGAAATTTAAGTAAGAGTGTATTTGTGAAAATTTCAGATAACCTGATTTCAGACAACTGTTATCATTTAATTCTAAAATGTAGCTAGAATACTTGTTTTGCCTCTCTTCATCATCTATTCCCTCCTTCTTTACTTTACTTTCCTTATTCCTAAACCATTCTGGGGATATTTGAGGAGGTAACATTTCACTGCAAATACAATGTGAAAGAAAAGATGGACCACATATGGTGATTCCACTAAGGTACATTGGCTGTACTAGATGCTGAATACCAACCAAGGTGTTACTGATATTATGTGACATAAATATCTTTTGTAATGAGGTACCTACAGCTTAGGTGTTATCTTATTAGATTGTTCAGTTCAGAGCTCTGTTCATACTCAGGTTCAGCCATGTAAACATTTTGCACATCATTTTATACTCCTTTCATGACATTGCTTCCTTTGTGGCACATCAACGCTTGTCCTCTAAAGGCATGCTCTTAGAAACCAAGAATATTTGAATATTCTGTTAATATTGCCATAGGCCATTATACTTCCAGTTTTTCTATCACTCTTTAATCCACAAGTAGAAAAGCACAGTTAAACCTTAGGGCAAGAACATATTTATACCCAGTTAATGAATGTATTATTTTATCTGTGAAGTCTATTGCTATAGAAAAAAAAAATGTTTTAAACCTGCTGAAATGGATTGGGGTATCTAAGATAATGTCAAAACAACAAAAAAAAATTGCTTGGTAAGTCATGGAAAAGTTTGGAAAATCCTTAAAAATTTCTAAATAATTTTTGTAAATACTAATGTGAGATATCATATTTACAAATTCTTGTGAATGTTATCAGGTATCAGCCCATTTTTATTTCATCTCCATTTCTTTGTGTGGGGGCATATTATTTCACTCACAAAAGATAAACAAAAATTTTATCTAAAGCAAAAACAATTTTTGAAATTAATTTCATTGCCATTGTTTCATGAATAATTATCTCACTTCTAATGTTTCAACATAAAAAACATATGTGCTAACTGTTTTGTGCACAATGTGACATTTGTTATATACAATGTGGCCATCCTGACAGAATTTCTACCACTGTCATTTCATAATGCCAGATTGCATGCTGATCCAGAAATCACTTTTCATAGCTTCCCTTGTCAGCTTCCCAAATTATACAAGTCTGACAATGATTCTTTTCTTTCTTCCTATCAAATGGTCTAGTCATTTCCCAAGGCCAGATGATGGTGAAAATGACATTTACTGTCTTGGAGTTTATCTTCTTTATTCTTTTGTCACAACTCCTCTTCTTTCTATGTAACCATGACCTCTATTCTCTTCCTTCCTGCTTGTTCTTGCCCTCACTTCCTACATGTTCTGTTGTGATGATTGCATGACACTTTGGGGAACAGTTTCAGAGTATCAGGTCTAACAAAAGAAAGATCCGTTATTAATAGCTAAAAATTCAGTATCAGAACTACTCTGCTTTTTTTATGGAGTTTTTCTTTCACACAGATGGAATTCAAATTTTCCAGGTTCTAAATTTTTTTTCCAATTTGGATGCATAATCTTAGTTAACTTTCTACACTCCTGTGTTTTAATGAACATTAAATGAATGATTAATTTTGGAATAATAATAGTGCTTACTTTACAGAATTGCCACAATGATTGAATAAGCAAGTGTGCCCAAAACAAAGGGAGAGAATTGTGGCATTCACACTAACCAAATAATTATTTCATTAATCATAAGATGCCATAGTGTTGTGCAAATATAATGGTAGTAGATGGCAATGATGACATGTTCACTATTATTTAGAAATTCCTCATATGGAAAAAATTTAGGCTCACCTTTAAGTAAGGTGGATGTAGGTTTATATTTTTGGAATATATTGTGCAATAAAAAACAGTATCAAATAAATGCATAAATATGAAGTCACATTTTCTGAAGTACGGTGACATGCAAGTTGAAAAGAACAGCAATGTTTAATTCTATCTGCATTTTATTCCCAATGCATCTATCTGTGACTATGTCATCTATAGATAAGTCACTTTATTTTTGGAGCTTCTACTTAAACTGAGGGAAATGTCGGTTGCTTTGTATCCATGACAAAAAGTTAATGCCTTGTAACAAAATGATCATATCATTCTTACTGTAGTACTTATTTTCCCCTGTGCTTGTTTTCTGCTTTACCTCCCCTCCTCAGCCTCAAGGTATCCGGTGCATTCATATGCTGACTGTACTTCTTAATGAATGCATTTATCCAATACCTCACAGGAGAATAGCATATAAAACATTCTAATTTATTTTCATGATGCTTTGCTATTCTATTTTAAAAAAAAATATGTTGAAATTTTAAATAGTATGTTACAATTTTTTTTTGCTTAAACAATGGAGAACATTTAGAATGTACCCAATATTGATGATCGACATTAAAATTTCATTCACTTGTATTGATTAGGTGTCATTTTTTTTCAAAAAGTTTTTTTTTTTTTTTTTTTTTTTTTTTTTTACCTTTTTTATATTAAGGTCTGGTTTACCGAGAGAAAAAAAGAGACACAGGTATCTTCCATCTGCTGGCTCATTCCCTAGACAGCGACAACAGCCAGAGATAGGTCTTTTGGATGCAAGAAGTCTGGAGGTTCCCACATGTGTTTCCCATCCAGGTTTCCCATAAGGGAACAGGAGCCCAGGAGCATGGGCTTTGCCACCACATCAGCAGGAAGCTGGGCTGCAAGTGGATCAGAGCATACAATGACTCACACTCACATGGCATGCCAGCTTGGCAAGTGACAGCCTTACTGCAACATCACAATTTCAGGCCCTCTTGCCAGAGGTTTTAAATTAACCATCTCACCTTGGAATATATTTACTTGATAGTCAGAAGTTGGTACTAGCATTTCAAGCCTCTTATATCACCATACACTAAGATCCAATCTACATGGATAAAAGACCTAAACCTACATCCAGAAACCTTCAAACTCTTGCAAGAAAATGTAGGAAATACTCTACAAGACCTAGGAGTAGGTCCCGACTTTCTAAGAAGGACACCAAAAGCAATAGCAGTTGAGAACAGAATAAACAAATGGGACCTCATCAAACTAAGAAGCTTCTGTACAGCAAGGGAAACAATCAACAAAGTAAAAAAGCAACCCACAGAGTGGGAGAAGATCTTTGCACACGATATAGGTGATAGGGGGCTAATTTCCAGGATATACAAAGAACTTCAAAACAACCAAAAAACCAAAACAAACAAACCACTCAAGAAATGGGCACGGGAAATGGGCAAACATTTCACAAAGGAACAAGTCCAAATGGCAAACAAACATATGAAAAAATGTTCCAGCTCCCTAGCAATAAGGGAAATCCAAATTAAAACATCGATGAGGTACCACCTAACACCAGTAAGATTGGCCCACATAAACAAGAACACCAACGACACTTGCTGGCGAGGATGCGGGGAAAAGGGAACCCTACTCCACTGCTGGTGGAGCTGCAAATTGGTACAGCCTTTATGGAAATCAGTCTGGAGAACACTCAAACAACTCAAAATCTGCATACCATATGACCCAGCAATAGCACTCCTAGGAATATATCCAAAACACCTGTTTTACGACAAACCAACATGCATCCCTATGTTCATTGCAGCACAATCAGTAATTGCAAAAACATGGAAGCAACCGAAATGCCCATCAGCAGAAGATTGGATAAGAAAGCTTTGGTTCATCTACTCCATGGAATACTACTCAGCTATTAAAAAAAACAAAATGCAGTTCTTTGTGGCTAAATGGGCACAACTGGAAACTATAATGCTAAGGGAAATGAGCGAACCCAAAAGATTAGATACCACATGTTTGCCTTGATTTAACCTGTAATTTTTTGTTTGGTTGTTTGTTATTTTTTGAACCTGTCATTGATACTGTCTCAACCCGGATGTTTCGAAGAAGGGAACTTGCATTATTTTTAACATATTGTTTACCCAATACTATGTCAATTAATTCCATAATGTTGTATATTGATACTGAGGCCTTGTTGGGGCTTTTAACTGACCGGATCTTTACTCTGTTAGACCTATCTTCAGACCATAGAAGGTCTCCCCAAGAGGCCACTGAACTTATCTGGACAATAAGACGCTGAACTTTATGCTAGGCATGTGTTTGCAAGCAATGAATCTCAACTGAACTTGAACTATGGTTATGCAACAAGGTGGAGGAATCCACCATGGGGGGAGGGGTATGGGCGGGGTGGGGGGAATCCCCAGCGCCTATAAAACTGTACTACATAATACAATGTAAGCAACAATAAAAAAAAAAGAAAAAAAATACTTTAAATTACTTTTTATAGAATTAATCATTATTTTAAAATATTTATTATTTTAATCTATATGATATACTGTATACAATGTCTGCAGAAGTAATGTAGGGACTTGGTTATGTATTTAAGAAAAGTGAATTAATTAGGGAACTCGAAAGATAGAAATGCGAGAGAAAATGTAGATGTTATTCAATCTGTTCCACGTAACAAAACACTAGTGTCAGCAAACACTAGCTCCTCTAAGAGAAAGATGTAGCTGTTTAAAACGAGCATGGAGGAAGAAAGATTTGAGAGAATTCCAGGCGAAAAGAAGTTCTAGGCTTCTGAGCACTGGAACATTTCATAATTTCTAAAATGGCTGATAATCCAAACCCCATTATTTGATTTTACAAAAAGTGGCAAAATGCCATATTAGCCATAATAACTTAACCCTAAAAAGGTACAGTGGTAAAATGTTAACCTTTGTCCATCATGTATAGTCAATCTAAGTGTACTTGCTGTGTTAAAAACAAAAGATTCACTGACAGCTGTTGGTTTTTTGTTTTTTAATGGCTCACTGATGCTTGTTAAAGCTTGGTACGCGGGATTTTGCTCAGTACCATCAAGATAAGGGTAAGAAGGACAAAAAAAAAAAAAAATAGGGAGAGAGAGAAGGAACCCTGCATCAAGAGGCTTGGGCAGTATGGTTTCAAATAGCCATATTGGGCTCAATTCCAATAGAGCATGGGGACGTAAGAATTGATAACCAAAGACGAGGGTACAAACACTGCAAACTAACCAAGATAACGTCAGCGGAAGCACCAACCTCACAGTACTCATGTAGAATACCAATCAGGATAATAAGGCACTACCTGTGGGAACGTGAAGGTGAAGAACTCAATTAAGCATCAAGCATGGTTGGACCTGGAAGAGCTCTTCCAAAGCCAATGTAGCTTGGTTCTTTACTGAAAATGAACAAGCAAATGGGCAAAGGAGGTTAGAGAGTTTCAAGAGCCTGCCTTAGTTTGACTAAGCAAAGAATATTTGGCAGTATTCGGCTGATACAAATTTATGCACACCATATGTTTTGGATCTGGTTTATGGTCAAAGCAGAAAATTACTGTACTCAGGAGAGATTTGTGATCAGAAGAGTCTTAAAAGGGCAAATCCTCAACTAGTTTCAGGAAAGGTATGAATCTTTACGGACTAGTAATGAATGATTTTAGACACCTGCAAGCACAGGAAGAAAAACGACTGCCATCCCTAGACACTAAAAACGGGATTATCTAATCTTTTCGCTTTCTTAAGGATTCTAGCGTGTTTTTGTGCCTTAATCCTGCCACCTGCTGGTATTTTATGGAAATGAACAGAGGTAGAAAAAAAAGGATTTGACTGGCAATCAGCAAAATGAAGATCAAAGACACTTTTTAATTATTTTTGTCATTAATTTTAAATGGAGAAAAAGGTAAGGGAGGAGAGAGGAGGGAGGGGAGAGGAGAGGAGGGAGGAGAGAGAAGGGAGGAGAGAGGAGGGGAGTGAAGAGGAGGGGAGGGGAGGGGAGGGGAGGGGAGGGGAGGGGAGGGGAGGGGAGGGGAGGGGAGGGGAGGGGAAGAGAAAGCAAGTCTTCTCTTGTCTGGTTTACCCCTAAAGGCAAATTTCAGATTGGTTTACTCTGGCTGAAGGGAAGAACTATACAATTTATCCTAGAATTCTATCCTGGTTTCCCATGTTGGTTACCCAACTACTTGGCTTCTTCCGTCTCCCTTGGTGCAACGTAAAGGCGATTTGAATACAGAGTAGAGCATGGACTCCATCCTAAGTACACAGAAGCAATATGCAGTGACTCAAACAGCGTCTTGTCCAGTATGCTAAATACATACTCAAAGATTCAAGATGCTTTAATACAGTAGCTCATTCATGTTTTGTCGCAAACCATTTTTTTTCTAGAATGCATGCTTCAAAACAAATATCTATATATAGAGAAAGAAAGACTAAAAGAAAGAGATATAAGAAAGTGATTCATATAAATAGCTTTCTTTTTTTCCATAGACACACTCAGGACTTAACATTTAAATTACAGATTACCTTAGCAGGAGCTAAGAAAACTATGTGGAATATTGAGCTATTTTAATAAGAACTGCATGCAATGAAAGCAAGGGTGAGTTTCTAAACTTATTTGAAAAAGAAATTCTATTTCTTGATTTTCTCAATCTCTTGGCTCTTCATTCCTTCAATGCAAAATGGGCCAGCAGATCTTCGCCACAGTAATGGTCACGTGAACAGATGTTACTGCATCATTGCATGTCATGATCATGCAGAATTCTTGAGCTAATTCTGTGCTGAAGGAAATTAGAGGGAGACTCCGTAATTATGCTTTGCAAAGAAACCTACATTTTTATAATTTGAAGAATTTGAAGAATTTCTTTTATTTGAGGATAAAAATCTTTGTCTCATAGAAACTGATTTTTTTTTCTTTTTTGCTTTCAAGAGAGCAAAGACAATTATATACGCAGAACAGAAACATAATTTGGGACAATACTGATTAAAGGCAAAAAGCACACGAGAGACTACTTATTAGTCCCGTATTCTTTTCATTATATCAAAAGAATGTCTTAGAATACAGCGAAAGCTAAGACAGGACATGCACAGAATTAAGGTAAATTCTTTACTTCAGCATGTACCTTGCTTTTCGGCCTTTTATTCAAACTAAAAGCATTGGTACCGATTGAATCTACCTCACTGGACTATTATATGTTCTTCAGGTAGTTTTGCCGAAAGTGGGAAAAGAAAATGCTTGTACTTCTTTGGGGAAGGAAATCTCAATTGACAAAGTTAAATGTGAGGGATGAAGCAAGGCCTGGAAACCTGTGGGATTAGGGATCTGATGAGGCTAAGTGTTGAGTCTGACAAGGAACCCTCCTGTGAATCATCCCAAGGGATCATCAGATTCCGGTGGCCAAGTTATATTCATGTGCTTTTGATTTATAAATATTACGTTTCTAGAAATATTGCATAGTAAATGCCTCTCAGTTGTGTGTGTACAGATTCCCTAAGTATTAGAAAAGATGCTAGTATATGGCTATGATTTAGATACTGTTAAGTTTCTTTTTTTTTATTACTATTTTTTTTATTGGAAAGGCGGATATACAGAGAGGAGAGACAGAGAGGAAGATCTTCCGTCCGATGATTCACTCCCCAAGTAAGCACAATGACCTATACTATGCTGATCCGAAGCCAGGAGCCTCTTATGGGTCTCCCACGCGGGTGCAGGTTCCCAAAGCCTTGGGCCATCCTCAACTGCTTTCCCGGGCCACAAGCAGGGAGCTGGATGGGAAGTGGAGCTGCCGGGATAGAACCGGCGCCCAAATGGGATCCCAGGCATGCAAGGCGAGGACCTTAACCACTGCGCCACCACGCTGGACCCGATACTGTTAAGTTTCAACTGTATGAAAACAGTTGAGAACATACAGAACTGGTTGGTGCAGAATCCCAGGGAATTGAATCATCCTCTACTGGTTTCCCAGGCCATAAACAGAGTTGTAAATCAACACTTAAAAAAATACTTTCCAATCTTGCACATTACTTCATATTGACCCATTGCCCTCAACATATATATATACACACACAATATATATATATCTATGTGTGTGTGTGTGTGTGTGTAAATTTTAATTTTGTTTCCTAAATGCTTCATGAGAAGTTTAGTCCTAACTTGGAACCAACCAGCAGATTAAGCTTTGTCTCTTTCACACACACTTTTTCTCCCTGTCCCTATGTGTGTATATGTTTACATGTGTATTTGCTTCTCAAATAAATCAATGAATAATTTAACATCTGATATCTTTATGCTTTAACATTCAGAAGTGCCTCACCAAGAAAGTGAAAAGGCAATTCACAGAATATTAAATACATTTGCAAATAAAATATTTAACACATAATCAACATCTAAATTATGTATAGAATAAAGCAATCAATGAGCCAAATAAAAATGCATTTGTATATATATTTCTCCAAATCAATTGTTTACATGTCCACAACTGCTGGAATAAATATCAGTAGTCATTAGGAAAATGAAAGGAAAGTAACAATTAGATACATTTTTTTTTTTAAGATTTATTTTTAGAGGCCCAGCACTGTGGCCTAGTGGCTAATGCCCTTCACCTTAAAATTGCTGGGATCCCATATGGCCACCAGTTCTAATCCTGGAGGCTTCATCTTCTTATCCAGCTCTCTGCTTGTGGCCTGGGTAAGTGGGTGAGGATGGCCCAAAGCCTTGGGACCCTGCACCTGCATGGGAGACCTGGAGGAAGTTCCTGACTCCTGACTTTGGATTGGCACAGCTCCAGTCATTGCAGTCACTTAGGAAATGAATCATTGGCTGGAAGATCTTTGTCTGTTTTTCCTCCTCTCTGTATATCTGACTTTGCTATTAAAACAAAATAAATCTTAAAAAAAAAAAAAGATTTTTAATTAGAAAACCAGGTTTACAGAAAGAAGACATAGAAAGATCTTCCCTCTGTTGTTCACTACCCTAGATGCTGCCATGGCCAGAGCTGAGCTGATTCAAAGCTAGGAGCCTGAAACTTCTTCTGGGGCTCCCATGCAGGTGCAGAGTCCCAAGACTTTGGACCATCCTTTATCGCTTTCCCCAGGCCACAAGCAGGGAGCTGGCAGGGTAGAGAAGCGGCCAGGATACAAACTGGCACCTCTATCGGATTCTAGCACAGGCAAAGCGAGGAGTTTAGCCACTAGACTATTGCGCTGGGCCCAAATACAATTCTTAATCAATTAAAATTGGTAAAACAAAAACGGCAGCTCATAGCGCTTGATGATGTGGAGCAAGTATACTCCTATACGTTACTGTTTGCAAAGACAATTTTTCAGCCTCTTTAGATTATCATTTGAGGGTTCCTAAAAAGGCTGAAAAATTGTATAGTTAATATGATCCAACAACACCTACTATGGTTATATAGCAAAAACTATGTAAACATTTGTCCAACACGTAATTGACAAGGGACAATTTAGCAGCATCCATAATAAACTCAGGAATGCATTAAAAATGAGGCTCATGTATGACATTGCCAGACACCAGGTACAGCTTGCTTTAGAACTTGCAAAGGATGCATGGATTGGCAAGAACAGGAAGATAAGGAAGACACAGACTGCTATGATGAGCTCATAACGGACACTCAGAAAAATTGCCTTCTTTATTTATACAGAAATCACCACAAGCTTTTGTGCAACATCCAACTGTTTCATTTTTACTTCATGATTAAAAGAATGATTACAAAAACAATTCTAAGAAACCTTATTATTTCAAAGAGAACATTCTCAACAGGCCATTACTCACTCAAACCTGCAGCCACCCAGCTGAAGCCAGGAATTCCACGTTGGTAGCATACGCAGTTACATGGTGACAGGTGATTTACCTATACACAAAATCAATTTTCACTAAACTTAAACTAAAATTACTTTAAAAATCAAGAATACAAAACTTAAAAGAAAGCTTATACATAAAAGGCATTTATAAAGGCATATATCGTAGGATTTTGTTAATAATCAATCATACAACTTCACCTAGTACTGATTCCATTTTTTTGTTCTTTTGTTTAGAGGCAGTGTGAAGGATCAGAGCTTCCCGGCCTTTCTATGAACGAAGAGCCTTCATAAGAAACTACTTTTTATGCTTTTAACCTATTTTCTTTCCCTAAGTATAAGTGACATTGTAAGGTGGACATTTCAAACCATTTTCATGTAGGGACTCAGAACATTCATGACCCTTTTAGAAGGTGCCCCATATATTTCTGCTTTACGTCGCGGGAAGCCAAAGTGACTGCCTCAGTTCATGTGTCGCAGCAGTTCAAGGATGAGCAGTAAATAAGCAATTTGTACCTCCACGATTGCCATCTAAGATATTGCAAGCCATTTCTTAAGCAGAACATTACACATTTTAGCATGAGTTCCAGGACAAAGGTGGGCACATAATAAGATGTTTGGAAACAATGTGGACTCAATTGTATTATTGTATTCATTTAGCTGTGTGTCATTGTCTTAAGTTGCTAAAGACCCTCTTACTATAACATGAATAATAAAATCATGCCAGTTTCAGAAATCATTTCACATTTGCAGAAAAAAAAAAAAAAAAACACTTTCAAGAGAATTCCATGAAGTATCAGAGAGGTAAACAAATGTCCATGCAATGTGGTGAGGCAGCAATGAAGTGATTAGAGAGACATTCTCCCAGGTCTTGCCACACAGCCAGAAACTCCTCATAAGCTTGCCAACAGGGGAGCTATCCTGCTTATACCCTGTGCTGTCTGTCCCAACTGCATAGCTTCCTGCATAAAATAGGATACTGATTGTTAATGAAAAATAATATGTAAATACAATCTAAAACGTGCGCAGGAAACACACAATGCTTTTCTTGCTAAGTGCAAGAAGTCGGACACAAAAGATGCCATATTATATAAAACCATTTAGATGAGATGTCTGTAATATGGAAATTTGTTAGCTGCAGGGTACGTTAATGGTTTATAGGGGCAAAAAGGGAGTGAGGAAATGGGGCATGACTGTAAATGAGTGCATGATTTCCTTTGGGGATGATTTAGCTGCTGCAAAAACATTTACTTTGGTGTTGGTTATGCAACTTGAATATGCTGAAGCTCATTTCTTGGTATGCTGTACAAAAGTGAATGGTAGGCAGTGTTAGTGTGCGTGGAGCCTAGTGAAAGGTCTTTGGGAAATAGAGGATTCAGGACATTCATTGCTGATCCATAGAAAGAGACATTGAGGGTAAGTAGGAACAAGTGTTTCGGCTACTTTGTGTTGGCATCTACTATACCAGCCAACGAATAACAGCATCCTTTTGCATTTTCCAGAGTGGCTTCGCTTAATTAATACCTTATATAATCACTAAATTGAGAAATAATATATATATATTATAGAAATATATATATTTCTAAAATTACACTATTTAGGATAAGATGATATTTGCCAATAAAGACTAATCTAAAACAGTGGTGGCAATCAAGAATATTTTGCAATTATGAAACTTCATTAAGATCAATGAGTGCTTGTAGCAAGTCGGCTATGCACGACAACTTTCCTCCACTTTTCTATAACCCCTCCAGTTCACACAGAACGGACGCTTGGAAACTGCATTTCCCAGATGTCCTTCATAGCAGGGTTCACGTTTTCACTCTTCCAAAGAGAAGCAGCTTCTTGAGGTTTAGGAGTGAGATAGAAACTAGCAGTCATTTTGTTCCTCCAGCAGTGACTAGCAGAGAAGTGAGTTTCGACAGATGTCAGGGTTAGCAGCAGTCTCCGGACATTGCCCTGCAAATCACTCTCAGATATTTGTGTTCATGAACAGTGAAATAAAACATTGAAAAATGTAATTTCACCGAAATTCAAATGAATATTACCTGAAGCAAAATAGCGTTTATTTTTGGAATGTTATGCTGATGTGCTAGTTATATTATATATACATATTCATTAGTCTAAAGAATACTTAACAAATTCAAGACAATCCTTAAAATCTTCTTTGCAAAGCAGGAATTTAATGATCCACTGGGACCAGACATAACTAAAACAATCAACAGGAGTTATTAATTCATAGTGTACAATTGCCTTATAAGATATTATTGCATCATTTATTTGTGTTATATGGTGTGGGAATGCTTTGACATGGTATGTATATTTATGTGACTCACTATATAAATTGTATAGAAATTTCAAATCTTTGCTTTCAATGAAGAGTTCATACATGTCACTGTAGTGGTTCAAATATTCACTGCAGTTATTATGGTTGAAAATATATTCTAATGATATTTTATCAATGTCTCTATCTTTTAATTCTACTAAAATTAATGTTTTCAAATATTTAAAAGTCTTAGCAAGGAAAGAACTAAAACCATAATAATTCCTATAGCTTGTTTTTTTGTTTTACTATAATTCAGGATGTCCATAGAAGTATAGTTAATATAAAATCATGTGATTTCATTACATTTTTTTTAAAGATTCACTTATTTTTATCAAAAAGGCAAATTAACAGAGTGAAAGAGAGACAAAGACCTTCCATCTGTTGTCCACTCCTCAACAGGCCAAAACAGCCAGAGCTGAGCTGACCCAAAGCCAGCAAGAACTCTTCTGAGTCTCCTATGAGCATGCTAGGTCTCAAGGGTTTGGGCTATCCTCTGATTTCCAGGCCAAACGTAAGGAGCTGGAATATGAACTGGAACAGCTGGGGCAGGGACTGGTGCACCTGTAGGATTCTGCTGTGTGTACAAGCGGAGGATTTAGCCATTGAACCATCTTAGGATAGGCCAGGCTGGAAACTAGAGATTGCAATAAAATCCTGCTCTCACACATAGGTGATAGGAAGCCAATGAATGAAATTATCAGCACTGCCTGTCAGGGTCTACATTGAAAGAATGGTGGAATTATGCTCAGCTGCTCTGATCTGGGACACAGATGTCATAACCAGTAACCTAAGAGGCTATGCTGGTATGGCATTTTAGATCTAGAATACTTGCTAAATATTACCTTGTCCACAAAGTCTCGATTTCCTTTGATCAGCAAGCAATCAACTCAAAACAATGTTAAGTTTATTGTGTATGGCTAAGAGAGAAATCATTGTCTACCGTAACTCCGCCAGTGACTGAAGTCATAAGGAAAACTCCAAAACTACTAAGAATTGGAAATTCAGTTAAATACAAATTTCTTAACAATGGCTTGATAGTATTTGAGTCAAAATAATTCTATTTTTTTAAATAATTTCAAAAACTCAAAATAATCACAAGTTCCCAGTTTATTGTATGTAAGGTGAATGGTAACATTATAAACTAAAAAAAGTCATATCAATAAATATTGAGTTCCAGTTACCAAAAACAAAAAATATCAGCATGCAAAAACTGAAGACAGGGGATGGATATATGAGGTCATTTCAGGGAAAAAGGGGGGAAATGTGACAAGAGGAAAAGGTTTCATCAAGTTTTTACTAATAAAATGTTTACAATAATTCTCTTAATACTGAATTGGTGTGAAATCAAGACCAGGAATTTGAGATTTTCTAGTCTTTTAAGGAATATCTTATGGTTCCTTATAAGGAAAATTTCATGGGAGGCATAGTTCAGGAAAGCACGCTAATAAAAATGCTAGAATAATAAAATCATCTTGATGTCAATAATATATGTCAAATGCAATGGCAGACTCCTCATATGACATCATCAGACATTGAACATGATCATGTTAATGCATTATTGTAAAAGGGACTAACTGACCATTTGATTTGAATAGATTGCTATAGCAAATAAAAGAAATACATATCTTAACATCATTCCAATGAGACATAGAGCATGTTCTGAATCTGTTTAATATGAACATAGTCACTGAGCCAAGAAGAAGCTCATGTGAGGCATGTAAGTTTCATGCTTTCTCCAAAGTCATAGAGCAAGGATCAGATAGGCCACCCTGGTGTTTTTCTGATTTATTATAGATTCTTATTGGGCTAACTCTGATGTATATGTCAAAAAGGAAAGTAAATAGTCAATATTGCATAAAAATATGAAATTTTAAGTTACTAGATCAGATTGCTTGAGAAAATCTAAAAGAATTGTTTTTAGATTTCAATTGATTTTCTATATCATCAGCACAAGTTTATTAGAAAAAAATTGAACACACATTGTCACAGTTCAGAATAGTGAGTATATCAAAGTTAAGAAGTTGCTCTGCTGTGGTGCTCTTGATTCTGGTCAAGGTGTCTAGGACTGAAGCCTCATCTGATGTTCTAGATAATACTCTAAACTACAAGATTACATGGTTGTTGGCAAGATGAATTTCATGGAAGTGTTAAAAGTCAGTTTTAGTTCTTAAGGATCCATAGTAAAGGAATCTGATTTCCAGACTTTCATTGAATGTGCTAATCTGATTAGGTCATCCCTGACAAGCATAACTCATGTATTATTAATTTAAAGTCAATTCATTAGTTTACATTATTATATTTGCAAAATTACTTTACCTTTGCTATGCAACAGAGTTGCAGAACTGTTGTCCAGTGCTTTTGCCATTTCTGTTGATTCAATAGCAGTTACATGTCATGTTCATTTAAAATCACTCACCATCTTGAAATTCTACCAAACACATTACTCATGGCTGATTTCAAAACATTACTTATGAAGATGTAATTCATTCCAGATGACTTGTCAAGATATTTTCAGAAAATTTTTAACATATTTTTAATGTCAGATGATTATTTCAAGAGCATAACCAGGGTTTCTAGATTTTGACTATGTTAATGGCTGAATAATCTAGATATTTTTGGCTATATTAGATAGTCACATTCATTAGTGGGAATTATTTTATTTGTTTATATATATAATACTGATAATTCTAATGTCATGCAAGAGTTGTTCCTGAATTCTAAAACAGTCACAATTGGCATGAGCATAAGTGTATGATTTCTGATTGTTTTGTACCATCTCAATAGGGATACTTATGAGGAACATGCACATCCATGTGTCACTGAGTGGTGTGTGGGAATAGAATATCTTAACCTCAGGTCATGAACATACACAGTATCAATGTACATGTAAACACAGTGCTGACTTTGTCAATATATACACACTTCAATATAAATACTTGGTTTCAATAGGCAGAGTGCTTCCAACAATTGATTTTGAATATTATTTTATAGCCAAGTTCACACAGATGGATATTTCTTGGTATGTGATTGTATGATTGGCTTTTAAATCCTGTTCCCTTAGTACTAATGTAAGCATGCTTTTATGCTTACCATTTTATGCTGGATTTGAGATGTACCTATTTGAGTATTTTTATATTCTTTCTTATCAATAAACTATTTACATGTAGGGTTAACATGATCCCTAAGTGTTGGCTTGTGTTTTTTATAATAATATTCTTCTCAATTTTTATATTGTATTTAATATACAAATTTGTAATTTTTGTCTTTATAATTAGCAAATAAAATTCTGTCCACGTGAGATGAGAATCCTCGCCTGTGTTTTTCTTTTTCAGTGTTTATCTTGTAATTCTTCCAAAAGATAGATCCTCAACTTAGATATTTCTTCTTTAATTGTGCAATTCATTTATGCCCACATGTATCCTTGGTGGAGTGAATACTGTTTGCAGAGAATCAGTAACTGCCCCCATTCTTTGCACAGCTTTGTTGATAAACCTTGCAAGCACAATTAGTACTCTCTTTAAGATGCCATAAGGAAGAAACACACATTGTCTGGCTTTTAAAGAATAGAAATTCATTGCCACAGTTTGAGAGACCAAGAAGTCAATAGTGTTATTGTCCTTCTCTTTAGAGTGTATCACTTGTGGCTACCCTCTGCTGCCCTGGAAGTGGAGCCATAGAGATCTACAATCTTTTCTCGGTGCTCGAACTCATGACCTAACAACGCTGCAGGGCTCTCTCTCCTCACGCTATCTCCTGATATCAAGTTTCAGAACTTGAACCTGGAGTGAAAATATGCATGCGCCATAGCTATCCACCATACACTTTGTGTGGACTTATTTTTACAGATTTTCCTTTATCTTTATTACTATTGTGTCTTTTTAACTAGCATGACTTTGTATTGTATTGTCCTTCCATTCATTGTTTTAAACTTTCATAGCAATTTAAATTCTTCACATGTGCAGATACATCATAGACTCAATACTCTGATATCAACTAGAAAATTAAATGTTAAAAGCACAATCATGCCTTGTCTAACTATCTACAGGGATTTTTTTTCTGAATGCGCACCCAAGTGTTAATTTTTTTTAAAAGATTTATTTATCTTTATTGGAAAGGCACATACAAAGAGAGGAGAAACAGAGAGGAAGATCTTCTGTCCGATGGTTCACTCCCCAAGTGACTGCAAAGGCTGGAGCTGAGCCAATCTGAAGCCAGGAGCCAGGAGCTCTTCTGGGTCTCCCATGCGGGTGCAGGGTCCCAAGGCTATGGGCCATCCTCAACTGCTTTCCCAGGCCAAAAGCAGGGAGCTGGATGGGAAGCAGGGCTTCTGAGATTAGAACCGGTGCCCATATAGGATCCTGGCATGTGCAAGGTGAGGACTTTAACTACTATGCTATTGCGCCAGGGCCCTAAGTGTTCAATTTTACAAGCAAAATTGTTAAATCACAACTAATAGTGCAATACTTACTAGAAAGTAGTATTTTACTTATTCGGGGGTAATGTTTTTTTTTTAATTAATTAGATAAATGTATAGATTAATTATATATAACTAATTTTAATGGATTCTAATGCATATATGCAAGCTTAAATAGGCAAGAATTTTATAAAATTTGGTGAAAATTAACGTTTTTCTCAGCCTCCCTTTTGATATTAAAGCTTTATTTTACATGAATATATGTAATTATTTTAAATGTATCTAACTTATTTCTCTTTTTACCTTTAGTCAAATAACCTTATAAGGAGGTATGATATCTCTCTAGCACAAAAATCTTTTTCTGTCCATTTTTAGCGATTAGAATGTCTTGTTTTACATTTACTCATAAGTTTGTCACAACAAATATTGGACGTCAGAATTTTCATTACATTTGAAATAATAATGCAAAAGTACAGAGAGGTTAATTAAATTGCCAAAGCTTATATAAGAATTCTAGTGACAAATCTGTGATTCAAACCAAGTTTTTAATCCACATTTAGAACTTTCCCATTTAACATCAATGTGTTGCAAGAAATAGCATTGTTGTGAAAATATTAGTTTTTTAGCATTTTGATTTATAAAGAGACAGCTGGTTTTACATTGCAAAAAAAGATGTTTTGCTGGCTAACTAAATTCTTTTTTTTTCTGTTTCAGTATTTCGAGTAAAATGTTAAAATTCATCATTTGGTGACCTAATAGAAAATCCTTTAAAAATATAGTAACTCAGCATTTAGAATAGAGTACTTTTCAATCCTTTAAAAATGTAGTAATCAGCACTAAAAAATATAGCACTCAGCATCCCCACTTATATTTGCATTTATGCATTTATAGCTTTGCGATAAGAGGCAGTTGTGCAGGTTGATCAAGTCTCATTGGTTTTTTTTTTTCAAAAAGGACTCATCCATTGATATCTACACTACTTATTAGATTGTCACAATGATTAAGAAAAAATAGCTCACTTTTTTATATATTTGTTCAGGAAAGCTCTAAAAGATATATTTGTATGCAATATACAGTCATGAATAAAAACATACCAAAAAATGAATTTGTAAGCATGATTTTTAAAAGATCTCCCCAAATGGCTGAAATTTTAAGTAGTTTGCGTTGACAAAGCAGTATTTGCTGCCCACCACCCTTGACACAGATAACGATACGACATGTTTAAGTCGCCTGTAGAGTATGTTGTAGCTTTAATTTGCAGTTTTCAAATTTTTTACTTATTAGAAAAACAGAAAGAGAAAGAGGTAGACGTCTGCCGTTCTGATTCGCTGAAGCGAGGATCCCATTTTCAGCACGGGTCTCTGACACTGCTGGCAAAGTCCGTGTACTCAACTCTGCACCCTGGGATGCACAGTAACGGGTAACCGGAATCACAAGGGTGTGGAGCCTGCAGGAGGCACCCCAAGACTGGATAAGGGCGTTCTCAGCCATCACCCAACCTCTGCATCTACTGCCAAACTTCTTGTCAAATATCTGTTCTACTTCTTAGTTATTTGATGTTTTATTTTCATTTGCCATGGGTGAAGAAAGCAATATTTTTCCTTAACTTCAGATTCTAAATGCTACCTCCAGGCTAACTTGCTAAGCTGATATTTTCTTAAACTGACAGGCTGTCGTTCAGTGTCATTCCCAGGGATGTTCACGGTACCTATTTGCAATCAAAATAGCATCTGTAATTTGGATTTGGGGGTGAGTATGTTGCTAGGAAAGACTATAGCGGCCTTTTTTGTGACATTATATCCACCAAATGAGGGAGAAACATCTGCTCAGCAAAGAGTAGCGAGAAGGGAATGTTAGGTTTCTGCGGTTGAACTGAGGCCTGGCTGGAAAAGGTGCTTTTGTTTTTATGTCATCAGCAGTGTTCTGTCCTCTAATGCAATGCATGAGAATATGTTCGCATTTAATCTTATCCATCTGGAATGAACCTTCTTGATTTTAATTTTGCATTACAGATGTTCCTGCCAGAGCAAAAATTGTGATAGCCGTGTAAAATGTTCCAGAAACTCAAGGGTCACTCCCACTGATGTTTTCCATGAATAATTCTTTAAGCATTCTACATTTTCCACATTATTACATAAATCCTTTGACATTAAAATTGATGTTAACATTTCAACACCTTAAAGGGAGCATTTGTTTCTAATTATTTTATCTATTTGTAGGGGCTGATGTTTATCAGACTTCCATTTAATTGTAACCAAGCAGTGATATGAATTTTCATAGATTATATAATTCCACCTTATCAACAAGGCAATTTAAATGCAATTTGTTGGTCATTAAGTATCTTTTGAAAAATGTCAATTGATCTAAGTCTGCAGATATTAATTTAAAAACACATTGTAATGTCAGGTGGAGAGACCTTGTTTATATTGTATCTGAGACAGGATTATTTCCAAGTAGCATGGTGAGCTCTAACAAAAATCAAAAACTCATAATTGACATTGTAGCATGAATTTTCAGCTGGAAATGAAAAATAATGAACTAAGCATGATTTGTTCTTTATTGATGTGGATAAAAGAAAATGGCAACATCAGCTGAGGACTTCATTTAGCATTTATATAGTAATTATTCAATTCAAACTGGTTATGCCAGAAACAAGTAAGTATGATAGCAACATTTGATTTCCCTTATGTTTACTTTAGCAACAGCAACAAAAGGTTTTGGAAATGCTTTGAACACTAATATAGTTTCTAATCAAAACATTAAAACTAATGGTTTTGTCCTTTATTTCATTTAGTGTAACAGTGACATAGTACTCTTTGAAAAAGAATTACATTGACAGACCATTTTGAACAACAAAATCTCAGTATCCTTTCTCTTCTATTAAATGACAAGATACACTTTTTCCTCTCAGTACTTACAGATCAGTCATCTAGACTGATGCCTGGGAAAGAAACATTCGAGAGGAGGAATAATAGTGATTAGAATGAGATAGAGTAAGTTTCTAATGGGTTGTTCATCAAGTGTGAAATTTACTGTCCAGATATACCTATGAAAAAGGAACTTTTTTTTATTAAGATTTTATTTATTTTATTTGAAAGAGAGAGCGAGAATGTCCTTTCATCTGATGTTTCACTTCCCAGATTGCCACAACCACCAGGGTATAATCAAGTCAAAACTAGAAATCACAAACTTGGGGCGGGTCCGCAGCCCCGCAGCCTGCCCCTTGTGTGGGCTCCTGTGTTCAGCTTCGGGCTCCATCTTCAGGTCCTGACTTCAGATTCTGTTCATGTAAATTAAATCCTGTGAGGCACGCAGGGAGATTAGGAGAGAATCCCTGGCTTCTGGCTCCAGGATACCAGCACTGGCCTACGTCTGGCCCCATTCATTGTAGCTACTTGAGAAATGAACCAGGAAATACAAATTTCTCTCACATTCTCTGTAAGTCTCTTTCTCTCTCTCTCTCTCTCTCTCTCTCTCTCACACACACACACACACACACACAGACTTTTCTTTCTCTCTCTGCATCCCTCCATCTACAACTTTACCTTTCAAATAATTCGATAAATATAAAAAGAATAACTATCACACAAAAGTTACTATCACACAAAATGAATAGTAGATTAGGACCTCAACTGGTCAATTGTAGATAAGCATAGAACTACCCCAAGATTGCAAAAAATATATATACAAAATTTACTCCATGAAGAAGTATATTACTTAATCATAAACAAATTGTGTGCCTTTCAGAACTTGATGTATCTATATTTTCCTCATATTCTGATCCATGTTATTTAAGAATAAAATTAAACTTAGCTATCTCTAAAGTATATGTAAAATACAGTTATAAACAGGGACTTAATAGCCAATTCATTTTCATCTCTGTTGCTATTTCTGTTTCATTTGTACTCAAACTAATTAAAACCATGTTCAAGTTTTATCTCTGATTTGCTGAAGGCTTGTTCACCAATGTCCTTATAATATGAAGAAAAAAATAGAAAAAAATTAAAATAGATGAATTTTCTCGGTCCCTCATAGAAATGAGGTCATGGGGAAGCCATCTTCTCAGAGTTTAGAGATATAAGTGCATTGATAATTAGACAATTGGTCCATGCTCAGCATAAGCAAAAGTAGCTGAAGGCAATGCATTCTTCAATGACTACTTGGCACACTTTTTGGAAGATTAATGTGGATTACATTGAGAGTGAGAAATTGAGCATTATAGCCGTGGCAGTACCTAAAATTTCATATGTTTTATTTTTGAAGACTCAATCAGGTTCTCATGATTAAGGCTCCAGAAAAATCTTTCCATCACTCTGAATGAATGGAGGGATGAGCACCTCTGTGAAACAGTTCCAGGGCATTATCTATAGCAAAGTGCTGCTCTCCTGGAGAAAAGACAGCTCCCAAGCAGTGAAAGCAACTTTTGTCTGCAGTTTCTCCAGCTTGTGAGAAAGGAAACAGAGTAACAAATGATGAAATTTCAAGGAAGGACATTGGGAACACTTTGGGCAGGGTAAAAGCTGAAACATTGAAAGAAAAAGCTGAAACACTGAAAGAGTGACAAAATCATTTCTCAAAGTCATAGTTCCAAGAATCATGTTCATCAAAGACCCAATATTTAATCAGAACATAGAAAAATCTTTCCAAAAACCAACGTCACATTAAGATATCAGTTTGATTATGATAATCTGCATTTGAAGGAATTACAATGTTTTGACTGCCTCTAAGTCAGTGTAAGGAGGGAAGCTCCATAACACCAAACATGGAATGCAGCTCAACTCTGACCAAGGTGAACCTATATTCTGACACTAAAACATCCTTTCCCTATAACATATCTGACTTTCAACAACACAGCAGAAATCACAAGGTCAAAGAAGAGCAGAGGCAAACAGTGTGAAGATACAAAGTAAACATTAAGATTTAAGATCTATGCCATCTTTTTTGGATTCCACACACAAGATGTTTGGAATAATAAGTAATGTAAAATTAGAGAACATGTAAGAATAGAAGGGGAGACGTACTCACATTTATGTAAGCTGGCAAAGTATCAAAGAAAATGTTAGAAAACAAGAAATTTAACATAGAAATAAACATCTCTGTTGATACATTTAAAATACATTATGTTTTGTGATTGGTGATTTTAGTGTACATCTGGTGGATTTGAAGTCAGTAAAAACTTGAAAAACTAAAACATAAAGGGAGAATGCATTAAAATTTAACAGAAAACCCAAGAACACTATTTATGTGACTTATAGATGGTATGAGTAAGTACAATTCCAGAATGAAAAGCAAATACAACAAGAGGAGACAAATACTTTGAGTAGTAATGGGAGAGGATCTTTGAACTTGATTATGGGCAAAAACCCACAAGTCCAGGAAGCTCAGAGAATTTCAAACTGGGGCAGTATCTCCAGATCTTCATGTTCAAACTGCAGATGACCAAAGGCAAAGGGGAAAAATTAAAGGAGAAAGAGCAAAGAGACAGAATGCAACTCAAAAGAAGAAAAATGTTAATGACTGTGGTCTTGCGGACCATAGTTATGGAAAATATATTCTAGAAGCAAAATGGAATAATTGATTTAGTGTTTAAAGACAAAAACTGAAACAAAATATTGAATCTTTTTCTAGATCTAGTGAAATAATCTTTCAAAGCGAAGAAATAAAAACTTTCTCAGACAAAAAATGGAGGGAATTCATGATTGGCAAAATGTTACCTCAAGAAAAATCAAGGATTTCTTCAGGTTGCAAGAAAATAATTCAAACCTGAATGTGCTTCAGAAAAGGCAGAAACGAAGAGCATGAAAGATTAATAAAGATGCCAGAACTGACATTATCTACTGTGTGCTTTTTCCATGTCGTCAATGAAAACGGTGGTTTAAAATTTTTCATGGGGGGAATCCCCAGCGCCTATGGAGCTGTACTACATAATACAATGTAAGCAACAATAATAATAATAAAAAAAAATTTTTCATGATATTATTGTATTTATTTCAAAAGGATAGTGACAGAGAGAAACAAAAGGGGGGGGGGGTGGGAAGAAAGAGAGAGAGAGACAGATTGTTTAACTGTTGGTTCATTCCCCAAATGGCCACAGCAGCAGGGCTAGGTAAAGTTGAAGCTAAGCAGCTAGAACTCCATTAGGGTCCCAAGTATTTCTGCCCTCACCCATTGCTGTTTCAGACACAATAGCAGGAAATTGGAACAGAACTGGAGCAGCTGGGATTTGAGCAAGTATGTGCTGTGATGTGTCGTGCTCAGGTGCGCAACGCCATCATGGAGTCTTCCCAAGACGTGGCCTAGCACATCGCACAAAGCTGGCCCCAATCGTTTAGAAATTAAATGCACTCCATTATTGGTTTCTGTTTCATGCATTGGAGAAAAAATATTTAGGGTGTTAGGATTTGTCGTTTCAATTTTTCATTGTCATTTTAAGATACTTTTTCGGTTCTGAAACTTTTTTTTTCAGACAAACTTTTTTGAAATAAGTTGTTACAGGCAATTATTTCCTAAGGCAGCACCAGAAGGACTTGACAGCTATAGCCACATGGGAGCAAAGTCTTCCATTATTATATCTTACGCTTGTTTCTGCATACTTAAAAGTGAAGTACAGCTCATAAAAATCACAATACCAGAAGCCAAAGATTATCATCTTTGTAGACTTATTACTTCTTCCATTATGGAAATAATTATGAGTGTCTTATTTGTCTTTAATTTTTATTCAAATGATTTTAAAACTTCTTTTAATTGGATTAGAAATGAGGTTAACATATTTTAAACATTTGAAGTCTATTTACCGAAATGTAAATCTTTACCTTATTCCAAATGTTAAGCAAACTACCTAAGAATATGGAATATTAAAGATGCATTTAATTATTTAAGACTTTATATTGATTTACATTATTTAAAATCATTTATTTAAATGTTGTTTTGTTTGCTTTTTCAATTGAATATCTGAAATGGAATTTATTAACATGTCTGGTTGAATTGAGTTTCCACAAAATGTTTATAAGTCCCAATTTCTCATTATATTTTTCTTTAAATGCAATTTGTATTTTCAAAATTAAAAATATAAAATAACTAGACCATGAGAACAGTTAACATACTAGATTGTTAATGTAACTTCCATTTTTTAAAGTTAAGCAATATTGATTATTATGTCAAGGATTTAATACATGCACTTAAAATTAAATGAAATCTTATGAAATGCAATGTGTAATTCCTAAAATGAGTACATTTTATGTTTCAGTTAATAAACTTAATATTGTGGAAAAGACTAAGCATATGTTTGACAATGAACTGCATGGTGTTAGTTTCAGGGACGTTCTTGGGCCAGCCAAAGGCATTTATTATTCAGGAGGCAGAGTCTGACAGTGTATTTACTTGAAAGACACAGTCTGATGCATTGCCAGACCAGGGAGCAGGATGACCACATAAAGAAAGTGGCTGCCCAGCTTGTTTGGCACTGGGCTTTTAAACACCCTACTGCAAAGAGGTGCATGAAGACAGGGTAAGCCTGAAGCTCCTTGCTCGGTGCATGCTCTGTGTATGAGTTATGATGTGCTATGCAGGGGGGTTGACGAACTCTGAAGGCAAAGAGAAGCTCAGTATGGTCCCAAGGAAATATTCTGAATATTCCTGAGTGGGAATGCCAGCTTGGGTTCACTTCTGCTCAGTTCAGTCTAACACATAGTAATATTTGTATTTAATAAACAAAAGGATAATAAACTAGATTTGATTACATTGTTCTAGAGAAATAAGCTACATGGTGTCAGATTGATTTAAAAAAATGAGTCCCATTGGTTAAAAACAATGGGTATACATAAGACCATTTACATAAAAGGAAGTCTCCGCTGTATTTCCCAAAACTCCATTTCTTTCTTTTTTTTTTTTTTCTTCAAATTTTACTGTGGAAGCAACCACTTTTAAAATATGCTATGATGTTTGGGAGAGCATTGCTCAAACATGCCAGCAATTCTTACTTTTTTTTGAAATGTAGAGTTACAGAAAGAGACAGAAAAAGAGTTCTGCTGGCTCACTGTCCCCTGCCCCCACTCCAGATGCAATAGTTGGGGCTGGGCCGGAAGTCATGGACGTCCTTTGACTCTCCTGGGAGTCCAGGAACTTGGGCCATTTCTGTTTCCCTCCCAGGAACATTAGCAAGATATGAATTGGCAGTAAAAAGTGGCTAGGACTTGAATCAGAAACCATACAATATGCTGGCACTGTATGCGACAGTTTAATCCATTGTCCAGAATGTGGCCCATTCGAAAGGTTTTATAATAATTTAAAAAAAGAGAATAATCTTATTCCATATTAGCAATTTACATTCACAATCATGCCATGAATAGGGACTTAAGAAGACATGCAATTCATGATGTTTACATGCTTTAATTGGATGTTTGACAGGCTATGGGAAATTAATTACCAAGGTTTTGTTTATCATGGCATCAGCTCAACAATGTTAGCAGCAGGATTGAGGCGGCAGCAGCATTTGCTTTATAAAGCTAATCAGAGCCAGATATAGGAACACTGTGCTGCTTCAATGAAATGTCACATATACATTTATTAGTTTCCTTAGATTATAAAAACCATATCTTATGTTGCATAGCCTTTTTATCCTTTTTAATGGTTTATTCATGATTATTGGAAAGGCAGATTTACAGAAAAGAGAGACAGAAGAAAATATTCCATCGCTTAGTACACTCCCAAAGTTGCTGCAACAATCAGAGCTGAGTTGAATCATAGACAATAGTCAGCAGTTTCTTCTGGGTCTCCCAAGCCCTTGTACCATCCTCTAGTGCTTTCCCAGCCAACAAGTTTGGAGCTGATTGGGGAATGGAGCAGCCAGGACTCATGTTGGCACCTGTATGGGATGCCAGTGCATTCAATGTGAGAATTAGCCAATTGAGCCATGGTACTGGCCCCATTATTAAAAAAAAAAAAACACAGAAAAACATACCTAACCATATCCTAATTGTAACAAAGAAAATGTTACTTTACAAGACTTTTTTTTTTTTAACACATCAATGGTGTAAAACATGGGATAAGGGGTAAACTTAAAGTTCTGCGATAGTAATAAAGCTTAAGATAGGCCTAATACTGGACAACAGTTTGGTTAGTAATGTATTTATTGGTGTGAATGATCAGTCTTTGACTAGTAAATAATAAGCCTTGTGTGAAATATAAGGCAATGATTATATGGTTGTTTTATGGCAATGAAAAGGGAACATTTGAATCATGATTTTGCAGGTAGAGAGAATTAGCCTTCTCTTGCTTTCCACCCAGGCTGTTTGTAAGAATGCAGTCATTTTCAGGACTGCCTTTTCATAGCATGTGCAAATCTGAATGTGGCATTTCTCCAAACATTTAGCAGGTACATTTACTTAAATATGTTTTTATATAATTCCATGGAAATGAAAATGAACATGTTCTTATGTAACTTCAGTATAAAACTATACAGAAGAGAAAGTGGATAGCTTTAACATTGTATCAAGTTCACAGAGATCTATCATTGTGCTCCCTAGAATATTTGCAATAAAACTCTGAATGATAATTTATTATCTTAACCTATTGTCAGAATTTCATTGATTAAAACAAAATATTTAAACAGAACCAAACATTCCCTGTTGTTCAAATTAAAAAAAAAATAATCACTAAATACAAAGAGAACATAGTGGATATATATGAGAAAAATAGAGAATGAAAATATGAGAAAAATGGGGGAGATACAAGAAGCAGCAAAGACTGAGATGCAGAGATAAAGAAAGAGGATAGAAAAAAATGGTCAGAAGCAACAGTGGTCTATTTAAACAAATGTGACTATTCTCAATATTAGAGCATGCATTTCTGGCTATGACTTCTTTTAAAACATCTGCAGAACTCTAATCAGCTCAAATTTCTACTTTAAACTTCATGTGGAATTGGAAAAGAGAGGTATAACATATAATCTATATGCAAGTCAGGAACAGTTACAAGATTTCACCTTGGCTGTGGAGCTGCTGGATTTGTATCATAGTTTTAGACTCTTCATGTTGCCCCAGATTCCATGTATTGAAGGCTTGGTTCCTAAAACCTTACACCAATGACACTAGTGTCAGGGTACTGGAAGGTAGCAACTTTTGGATTGAGGTTGAACTGAAGTAGCTTGGGTTGTTAGAGTGTAGTCTTCTGCAAAACCTTAGGACTAACTCAAATAGTACACTATCCAGGAAGGCCAAACCAATGAGGCATTCCCCATCTGGGACTGTAAATCTTCAAAACTATAAATCCAAACAAAACATTTTTTTTATTGAATCAGTTACCTCATATATGTCCTTATAATAATGAAATGCACTCATACAACCAGATTACAGATACCCCCTTTATTTACATTAGGCTTAAATTAGATCTATAAAATAGACCACAAAGAAATGTTTCTCCTTGATAACTCCTGCTGCTGAGTGGAGGGAAGAGATATGCAGCCAGGAATAGAAAGCCACAAACTGTCCCCCATTTCCATTTGTTTTCCAAATTCAAACCATTTGCATCATCCAATGAAAATTAACATATGTAATAACAACAACAAAAACTTTCACTCTCTACCATAACTCACTTTCATCGGACACTGACAGTACTCAACCAAAGATGGAGATGCAATGGATTGATCAGGGGAAACAACCTAACCTATTTATTCTCACGGTAGGTTTACAATATGAAACAACAGGGAACACATGAAGAATACTTCTGCAGAATAAAGTTCTAGTTCACATAATATATTATTTTTAGTAATAAATATTTAAATTGCTTGCTGATTGTTTATTTTAAATGTAAAGTCATAATGAGACGGAGACAGAGGAATGGAGAGAGAGAGGGAGAGAATGGGAGAATGAAAGAGAAACCTTCGTCCACTGGTTCCCTTCTCAAATGGCCACAACAGCCGAGGCTAGACCAAGCCAACCCAGGAATCTGGGAATTAATTGGGGACTCCTACATGGGTGGCAAAGACTTATCTACTTCAGCCATCATCCATTGCTTTCTTTTCATACACAATTTCAAGGAGCAGATTGGAAAGGGAATAGCCTGGACTGGAGCAGGCATTCAGCATTTGATGAAATCTGATCATTAAGAACAGAAGCTTAATCTGTTGCTATAATAGACATACGCAACTTGTCTCACTTCCATTCACTAAAAACTCAGTTGTACAAGGTTTCCTTTCTGCTATACTTCAGGAGACTATGACACATGGTTTGCAACATTTTAAGTCTAAAGGAAATTAGAATATCTTTTTGCAAAAAAGTATCTTTTAGCTTTCAAACTTTTAGAACACACATACATACATGCAAAGACTAATTTTTGGCAAGTTTGGTTTATGCCGTAATCTGGGAAAGTCTTAATATATTTTCTCATCTATGGACATAATATAGCTTATTCTTCATTAATGATTTTATTTAAGAACATCTGAAAATTGGATTTCTATTTTATTAACAAAACTGAGAGATAATCTTCAATTTTCTCATTTTTTTAAAGATATATTTTACTGGAAAGTCAGATATACAGAGGGGAAGAACTTTTGTCTGATGACTCACTCCCCAAAGTGGCCGCAACAGCCAGAGCTGAGATCAACCAGGAGACTCTTCCAGGTCTCCCACACAGGTGCAGGGTCCCAAGGCTTTGGGCCACCCTTGACTGCTTTCTTAGGCTACAAGCAGGGAGCTGGATCAGAAGCGGGGCTGCCAATTAGAACCGGTACCCATGTGGGATCCTGGCACATGCAAGGCAAGAACCTTAGCCACTGGGTTACTGTGCTGGGACCTCACCTCATGTTTTAAATCATTGGGATTGTTTTCAGACATGATGAAAATATAATATTTAACCTCTTATTTATAAAGGCATTCTAAATTTATGGGTTACTAGTTATTATCTAATAGGTAAGTAGTAGTGAAAGTGATTAGATAGATAATTCTACTTGTAATTTACCTGAACAGATTTCTGTTGCCATAAAATATCCATATAATTGAATCTGGTACTGATTTACATAACATATTTTAATTTATGAATCTCAAACTTTTCTAAAAAAAACTTTCTTTTTTATTTGACATTCAGAGTTATAGAGAAGTAGAGAGAGAGATATGTTCCATCTGCTCATTCATTTTCTAATAGCCCAAAGCCCAGAGCTGATCTGATCCAATCCAGGAGGCAGGATTCTGGAGCCTGGGGCCTCTTATGGATCTCTTGTGTAGTTGCAGAGTCCCACTAGCTCAAGTCATTTGCTTCTTTACCATGTCATTAACAGAGTTGGATCCGAAGTGGATCAGCCAGGAAATGGAACAGGTACTCATTTTCTGAAGTTAGTGCTGCAAGCAGAAGTTTGACTACAATGCTAAGGCAACAACCCAAGGATCATTAGCTTTTGACAGTATATTCTTGAAAGCTGGAGATTGTAGCTGCATATTTTTAAAGTGATATTGAAGATCTGAACTTGAATTTCATATCAGATTTTTTTTTCTTAATCTAGGTGATTACTTTTGACCCAATCTTAAAAAAAACTGTATGATAATATCAGTAAAAATGTTATGCCTTCGATGTTTTGGAGACATATTTTCAATTTTATTTCCCTTTTGTGACTTTTTTCAGACATATTAAGACAAACACTCTCTGAAAGAAGTATTGCTGTAGCAACCCAATTTTTATTTTGCATTTTCTTCTTCCTATTCAAAAACTGGAGTGCATTTTTTGAAGG
The DNA here is from genome assembly GCF_017591425.1 of Ochotona curzoniae. NCBI lineage: Eukaryota > Metazoa > Chordata > Mammalia > Lagomorpha > Ochotonidae > Ochotona > Ochotona curzoniae. The sequence continues at coordinate 17,692,224 of NW_024466502.1, forward strand.
AGAATCTGGATGGGAATTCTTATTGGCACAGCAGGTGTGACCCCCTACTGGCTGTATCCTTGCAGTGAGTAATTGGCCAGTTGGGGGAGAGAGTGGACATACAGCCTGAAGCCCAGGGAGAAATTGTACAAATATAAAAAAAAAAGGAAAATAAATTAATAAAAAGAGCCTACAGGGTATTTCCTCCCGTTTTTCCATCCATGCATGGCCGTGATTATATTTTTGTTGTCCTATACGTCCGATTATTGCTTGCATCTGTTTTTCTCCTGCATATCAAACTCACGTAACAGATAAAGGAGCCTTACTGCCTGCAGTGCTGATAGAATTTGGCTTATAGTGCTTGAAATCCTTAAGAGCTTAAACAAATTGTGGAGAGTACAAAGAGAAAAATTACCTTTCTCTTTTGAAAATTTTTAACATTCGTGCTGATTGTGTCACAAATGTAACAAGAGGAACCTTATCATATAAAATTTCTTAAGGTTATGCTTCATCTATATTTTCTTTAGGCAAATTTTAAGATAAAAATAAAAATATGTCACCCATGCATGTTTACGCAAAATAAACTTTTCATATGTTAGTCAATATTCTATTTAAGTCACTCTTTATTCATGTCTTTCTGAGAATGTGATTATTATATGTTTCTGCACTTTTTAAAGATTTTTTTTAAAGTTTCATTTTTATTACAAAGTCAGATATACAGAGGAGGAGAGACACAGAGGAAGATCTTCTGTCCTATGATTCACTCCCCAAGTGAGCGCAATGGCCGATGCTGCTCTGATCCGAAGCTGGGAATCAGGAGCCTCTTCCAGGTCTCCCACAAGGGTGCAGGGTCTCAAGGCTTTGGGCCATCATTGACTGCTTTCCCAGGCCACAAGCTGGGAGCTGGGTGGGAAATGGAGCTGCCGGGATTAGAACCGGTGTCCATATGGGATCCTAGCACATTCAAGGCAAGGACTTTAGCCGTTAGGACACGCCGCTGGGCCCAAAATTTACTTATTTTCAATGGAAAGACAGATAAACAGGAAGAGAAACAGAGAGAAGAATCCTATATCTGCTGACTTACTCCCCAGGTGGCAGCAACAGCAGAGCCAGTCGGAAGCCAGGAACCAGGAGCTTCTTCCAGGTCTCCCACATGGGTGCAAGGTTCCAAGCTTTGAGCTATCCTCGACTGCTTTCTCAGACCACAAACAGGAACCTGGATTGAAAGCAGGCCCACAGGGATTAAAATTAACTTCCATATGAGATTCCTGACCATGCAAGGCAAGGACTCTAACCACTAGGCTACTGCAATGGGCCCTCTGCACAATTTTAATGTATGCCATTCAGTAATCTCAGGATTCTCTCAAAAGATTGATGCAGAGGCTCATCATAGCTTCTAGAAAAAGTACTCACTCCCACTTAAGTGTCAACTTTTGCAAATAATCCCCTAAATGTTTCTGTACATAAGCCTAATTCCATGAGTTAAAAAAAAAATGTTGATTATGTAAATAAACTTATACTTTGAGAAACCTAAAATATTTTCTTAGGGCCCGGCTCAGTGGCCTAGTGGCTAATGTCCTTGCCTTGAACATGCCAGGATCCCATATGAGAGCCGGTTCTAATCCCATCCAGCTCCCTGCTTGTGCCTGGAAAAAAACAGTCAAGTACAGCCCAAAGCTTTGGGATCCTGCTCCCGTGTGGGAGACCTGGAAGAGGTGCCGGCTCCTGGCTTTGGATCAGCACAGCACCAGCCTTTGCGCTCACTTGGGGAGTGAATCATCGGAAGGAAGATCTTCCTCTCTGTCTCTCCTCTCTGTGTATCTGACTTTCCAATAAAAGTAAATAAATCTTAAAATATTTTCTTATCATGTATTTGGATGCAGAGTGCTGTAGAGGGATGGATATACCTATATCTTCCTATCTATCCATCTATCTAAAGAGAGAGAAAGTGAGAGAGAGTGAGAGAGTGAGAAAGAGAGAGGAGACGCCTCTGGCCAAAGCCGACAGACATGAACTGCATTGTGCTTGCTCATGTAGATTTCATGGACTAAAATATTTGATCTATCTTCTACCATGTTGCCCATTAACACAGAGCTGGGGCAGAAACACAATAAGCAGAATTCAAACCGGCAGTTCAAAATGAGGTGATGGCATTGCAAGCAGGGGCCTTACACAATGGGTAAAAATGCCTGCCCACCAGCATTATTATTTTTGATTTGCTTCTTTCCCTAAATGTGTTGACATATCTGGTAAACTTGGAATATGTTTGGTTAAAGTCAGTGATAACTATGACTTTTGTTTGTTTTTATTTTTGCTTTGTTTTGATTTATTTATTTGAAAGTCACAGTTATAGAGACAGTGGATGAGATAAAAATCTTCCATTCTGCTTCCTTCCTCCGAGTACCGCAATGGTCAGCACAGGAAGAGCCAGAGCCAAGAACCAGCATCTTCATTCAGATCTCTTCTCTCAGTAGTAGTCGTCTAAACTCTTGAGCTACCGTCTATCTTTTTCTAAGTCATTAGCGTAGAGTTGGATGAGAAGTGGTGCAGCTAAAACATGAATGGGCACCAGTATGGGATGCCAAAATACATTGTCAACTTCTGGGCTACAATGCTTGTCGTCAATTGTATGGCAGTGTTCCAAGCCCAAAGTCATCCCTGCTGCCTCTTGGGGGTGTAGTAACAGGAAGTTGGAATCAAAATCTGAGGTGAAAATGCAACCTCGTGTCCTTGACGTCAGTGAGGATGCCCCTAGTACTGCCCTGACCACTGGGCCAAAGATTGAGCCCTTAATGGAATTCTAATCTTAAATTGAAATTTATACATATGGTACTGCAATTACTTTCACAGATATAATTGGTTTTGTCTCTGTGATTCAGTATTTTCCTTTTTGCATAATAGATATTGATTTAGATTGAGATACACACATATATATTTATGATTATATTTTAAAGTATAAATATACATATTTACACTTTAGATTGTGACTAAAGAGAATCTTTGGACACATTGAAAAATGTAGATATCAAACAATTGATACATCTCATTTTCTTTCTTTTTTTTTTTTCTGCTGAAGATAATCAGTTTTTCCAACTAAAATATGAGCATTGGATAACATCCTCACCTTGCACTTACTGGGATCCCATATGGCCGCTGGTTCTAATCCCAGCAGCTCCACTTCCCATCCAGCTCCCTGCTTGTGCCCAGGAAAAGCAGTCAATGATGGCTCAAAACCTTGGGATGCTGTACCTACGTGGGAGACCTGGCTCCTGGCTTTGGTTCGCCTCACCTCCAGCCATTGTGGTCACTTGGGGAGTGAATAATCAGATGGAAGATCTTCCTCTCTGTATATCTGACTTTCCAATACAAAACTTGAAAATGTAAATCTTTAAAGGAAAGATGAGCATGTATTCTGATTATATGTTCCAAAACCAAGATATGTTATTTGAAAAGTCTTTTCATCATATTTGTTAGATATAAGTTGCTTTTCAGAAATTTCAATAGATTTTTGGCTGAATATTTCTTTTTATAAACTGTATTCCACTACAAAAGTTTGAGAAAAATTGCTTGTACCTCCATTTGAAAGTTTTGGACAAGTTGCAAGTAAATATATAGAATTCTTACCAGATTAATAAAATCTGTGGATTCTATTATGAGTCACTACTTCAAAATTCCTACGGGTGCTTGCCTCAGCAGCACATATACTAAAATTGGAACAATACAGAGAAGATTAGCATGTCCCCTGCGCAATGATGACATGCAAATTCCTGAAGCATTCCACATTTTTTTCTCCCTAAATACCCCCCTTTAAACCTGAAGGAAACAATATGGAAATAATAGTCTTACCCACTTTCCTGTAGCCCTTGAACCTTTTACCCCAATTAACTATGTAAAGATTGTCAATAAAAAAAAAAAAAAAGATTCCTATGGTAAGTATTTGAGCACCAAAAAATACAAATACTATTTCATGTAAGAATATATTTTTTTAAATTTTTGTTTGATATCGTGATCAACATCAACATTACAAGCTTACTGTACAAAAGGGCATGGCTATGTGTATATACATTTAATAAATTGAGCTTCTCATTATTCGGCAGAACACTACAGTTGTTTTGGATGTAATTATGACTTATACATTCATTACAACTTATTGCCAAGTCATTTCCTCTCCAGTTTTCCCATTTTAATAAAAGTCTTGTTTACTCAATGACATTAGCCTTGCCAAATTTAGAATACATTTTATTTTATTTTTTTGAAAGGCATAATCACTTAATTTTGCACATTAATACGCCAGCAATAAAGCAGCAGCAATAGAATTAACGGTGTCACATTGAGCTAACAGCCTATCACAGAGCACACCTGAACTGGAGCCCTCGGCGCAAGAAAGAGAAACACCTGAATGAGAGCGGAGGCTCGCCCACTCCCTCAGCGCACAAAAAGACACACCTGCCCCGAAGGAGACTCGCCCACCCACACAGGTGTACAGAGTAAGAGAGGAACCACCAGGCGTACACACTCCCACTGTCTCGGCATGGACTCTCTTTACTCTCTATCCGGGCCTGGGATGGCTCTGCGGAACCCCCAGGCTGAGGGTGTTGTCTGGGCTACAGCTCCCCGGACGTCACGGTGTGAGCTAGTGAACCCCCAGAGAACCACAAAGAGTCTCGCTGGTAATGCAAACAGCAAACAGAGTTTATTGCGCCAGCATGCTGGGGTCAGACTGCATTTGGGGCACACAGGCCAGCCAAGCCAGGCTGCCGGACCCCCAACAGCCCAAGACAGAAGCTTATCTAGGCCCTTTTGGGCTGGGAAATACATCAAAACTAACAACATTAGACATGTTCATTTTTATGGCCTTCAGACACAGGCAGCCTGTTCTGTTCCCATACCCATTATCTGTATGGCTCATCCCATTCTCACACCCTTATCTTCCTCGGGTCCCTGGGACCGGAGAAGAATTGTGCCCTTGCCCCCCTGCACCTGGGTCCACAAAGTTGCAGGACAGCAAAGAACAGATTTATCGCTAAAGCGGAATCCTCCCAAAGTCCGGGTGCCTCCTGACCTAGCAAAGTAGCAGTTTCTTCAGCACAAGGGAACCTCACACTGCCCAACAATAGCATTTTACCCACACTCTAACAAGGGCTGGATTACATGTCAAGCTTGACACTGTATTCAGCCTTTTGTAAACTTTGGAGCTCCAAAAACACCTGAATCAGAGACCTACTCCACACCTAGACCCACACCTTGGGTGTAAAGAAACCAAAATTTAATTTAGGGGAGGCGACCCTGCCACAGTCCCAGTTTAAGTTAAAACTTAATTCCCATCAACGGTGTACTCCAATTAGGTAAGGGGCTCTCTCACAGTCCATTACACTTCAGGTTGTAACAGCAGGATTTAAAATGTGGCAACCCAACTTAATATTCCGCATTTGGTCACAAACGCAGACAACGTCACAATTCAAAGACAAAACCAGGCAATTAGCAAGCAAAGAGACAATGAAAGTAAGGTGAGACTCACCACACCCGACCTTCGAGTCCAACACCGGAGCAATGACTCTGCAGCAAAACCCCAAGACAGGCTATTGCAGGGGGCTTTTATACAGTTAACCAGCCAATCGGAATTGCAGTTAACCAGCCAATCGGAATTGCAGTTAACCAGCCAATCGGAATTGCAGTTAACCAGCCAATCAGAATTGCAGTTAACCAGCCAATCAGAATTGCAGTTAACCAGCCAATCAGAATTACAGTTTTTCATGACCTCGTTTGCATAGAGGCAATGGCTATGGGGACACACTTTAAGTGAGCATGTCTTATCTGAAAAGCACACCAGGGATTTTTTTCCTTGACAAAAGCTCTGCCATCGTGGCTTGTCATATGCAGGCTGCTAGAGCTACGAGCGTGCTCACACAACTCCATAGCCAAGCAGGATCCTGAGGTTCTTTAGGGCCGTGCTCCACTGCTTTCCCAGGCCACAGCTCCAGTTTTCCTATTTTAATAAAAGTGTTGTTTACTCAATGACATTTGCCTTGCTAAATTTAGAATGCATTTTATTTTTAAAAAAATTTTATTGATGTAATTTTAGCTGCCTTTATAATAACATACTTTTAAATGTCATATAATCTACCTTTAGCAAAAAGTACTTTCAAAAGCACTGTTTTGACTTCAGAAATGTTTGAATCACTTTTTGCAGTTAACTGTTTTCCTACTTAATGCGGCGTATGATATTATAATAAAACTGTCAGGTTTTGACTGTTTCAAAATGTATTTTTCTGCTGGCTGAGCCTGTACCTGCACAAAAATAAATTTTCTCTGTGTACAATAAAACATTTATTAACACGAGAATTAGTTTATCAAAAGAAATATTTGATGAGCATAAAACGCTAACTTTTAGAGTGATATGTAAACGTCAGTTTTGCAAATGCGTATGCAGTATTGTCACTGTGTGTTCACTCTTAAGTGTTCTCTGCTGAAGTGATGGTGTTCCTTCAGACTGACTCTAATGGTGTAATTAATACAGTAAGATTCCCTGTCTGCGCCTGACCTAGGAGACGTTCGGCACAATTCATGATCAAGTTTTGAGCACTGACTGGCTACTTGTTCATCACAAACATTGTTGTAAATAAGAGAAAGGCATGTGTTTCATTAAAAATTGATCTGAGTTACCTTCTTGTTACCCAAATGGTTCACTACAGAATGCTAAAGGTATGTTCTTAACTTAGTAATTACACAAGAAACTTTAGAGTTCTTTAGAGCTGCTGTACTGAAGTAGGAGGAATCATTGAGACGGGGAATTTCAAAATGTTATTTATGTTTATCATTGGAGCGCTCAGCCTCTACTTTCTATATTGTTTGAGAAATGAAGCAGTGTTACAAAAAAAAAAAAGTACCAACATTTAAAAGAGCAAAAACGCACTATTTTCGTAAGTACATTGATAGCCTCTTATTATAATAAATCACTATAAATTAAAGTTTAAAGAATATATGCATGTCTGTTTCACTACTGAATGTTGAGGTCATAAAAATCAGAGTGTGTCAGAGTTCTGTACCTTTTGAGTACCCTAACGATGTATCTGTCCTGTGGCTTTTTTGTAGAAATTGACCACATTGGCATACGGAACTGCATATCCACTACATTCCTTGTCTTCTTTCATCTTCCCTGACAAATCCCTTTCTACCTCTTCTTAAAATGATACTTATAAATAGAGTAGTCGCACCTGGATAATCTAGTTTACTTTCCATCTAAAAATACTTAATTTCAACAATCTATGGATGCATTTTTTTTCTATGTTATATGCACAGATTCTAGCTTGGCATTTTCAAGAATAAATGCTTATTATGTATGTAAGAAATTGTAAAAGCGACTACAGCATGAAGGTAAAACTTTACACATAGTGGACAGCAGAGCAGAATATTTTTCTTCTTTACTTCCTTGGTAGGCAAAGAACTGTAGCTTTGGTTGTCATTATGTCACCTGAGAGATGCACTGTTGTTAGGGGCACAGCTCTGATGGACAGCTGTTTGTAAATAAAGTCACAAAGCACTTCCACACATCTTCCACCATGGAAGGACCTCCAGCTTTTTTTTTTTTTTTTTTTACTATCCTCTAGGCAGTGATCTGTCCTCAGACATTAAATTTTCTTATATTTTGCTCTTGAATTCCCCAGCCTCCAGCGCATTAGAAATAAATGTTCGGTTTTATAATTGCTTTATCTATGGTATTTTGCAATACTAGTCAAAGATAACACAGCCTTATTGAGCCAGAAACTCTCCAGGTTGTTATTGATGATCTCTTTAAGATTTTGTCATATATTCAAATAAAAACTGTATTCACTGGATACACTCTTTCAATCTTACTAGACAAGACCAGAGCATAAAATCAAAAACAAAAATCTTCCTTGGTTAACTTTGAAGAACATTTCTTAATAGAACATCAAAGTTTTTATATAGAACCTAATTCATAGAGAAGCTTGGATTACAGGAGTAAACCAAGAATGTGGTGAACAAAGCTTGATTTTCACAATACAGAGTTCTAATAATACTAAACCTGTGTATTTTAGAGGCACCTGATTATTCACAAGTTCAGGAGAGTTTACGTCCAAGATAAATTTGTAAACACGAGATATAATTTTTGATGAATGACCCAGCTGTGTTGATGTTTCTGAAATGCAATATAAAGTGAAAATCAGCTTCAGAATAGAAAATATTTTTACAGAAATCTGGCTGTGGATAGTGAATAGCTTAAAATTCAGATTAAACTAGAAAACTGACCAACATATTTGGAAGCAATCAGAAAGTTAGTCAGTCTGCTTCTGGATTTGACTAAAGAAAAATGAAGAGATTGTTTGAGAACAAAGACCAAAAATAGAAACTAAATAAAGAATGAAAAAAATGAAGATTATGAATGTTTCAAGATTACAGTGTGCCAAGCAGTAGCTTCCAAAATTTTTTCCTCTTCTAAATTAGTAATGTAACAAACACAAAATATCAATAATGGGTTTTTAATATGAACTGGCAAATATTTGCATAGTTGTACAAAACACATTTAAATTGTTCAACTGTAAGATAAATGATAAGTTTTAAGATATTCTGTTCATGCAGATGGATTAGATTATTTTATGCAAACTGAATGAATAGATATGCCAAATACCTATAAATATTTGATATTTAGAATACGCATCTTTCTCTTCAGTGTTATATTGGAGAAATTTGTTTTCCTTCAAATATCGTCTATATACAGAGCTTTGAGAAAACTTGCTACATCATTTTTACCATTTAAAAGAATCTGTTGCATAGAATTTAGATTTTCAAAGTCAGCATTGTAGCTCAGCTAATGAAGTCATTTTGGTGGGCACCAATATCCAATATTGGAGTATCGGTTCTAGTCCCAAATGCTATGCTTCGGATCCAGCTTCCTGCTAATATGCAGCGGAAGGTGCCCGGGTAATTGCTGAGCTGCCATCCTCATATGAAACCTAGAAGGCATTGTGGTTTCTTAGATTCACGCTGACTCATTCTGAGTCGTTGCTGCCATTAGGGGAGTGAAAGAGTGGATGGGATATTTCTTTCTCTGCTTTTTTTTTCTACCACTTTGCTAATCAAATAATAAATAAGATATTAAAAATGATTATTATGTTTAGCATTTATACATGCTGGTTTTTTAACAAGTTAATTTGAAGGCAATGAATATTCAAACATACACTGTTAAGCGGGAAAAAATGGAAGTAAAATTTTGTCTTAGTGCTTTCAATAGACAAAGGAAGATAACCCTGGGACACATCATCTTACTTCTGCTAAGAAGCTATAGGATTATCTTCTTTAGTTATGCAATTAATATTCAAGAAGGCAAATTTACACAAAACCAGGGAGAAAAGGAGCAACTTTTTTCTTGACAAAAGTCAACTGCTGGACCCGGAGTGATAAAGTGGTGGTTAAAGTCCTCACCTTGCACACGCTTGGATCATCTACAACCCCAACACCTAGCCACCTATTGCTGACTTTTTTTTTTAAGATGCTGTTATTTCTTGGATTGATTAAAAATTTTCAAATTGGTTATAAACTGCTCTTGATGCATCTGCATGTTTCTTGTCAAAAAAAAACAACTGAGAAATAGATTTTGTGTTTTTACAGCATTTATGGATTTTACCAGAAGATGAAATACTTGATAACAAATAACATCGATGAAGTAGTCATTATATTCTAGCCTATATCATCACTTTTCCAAAACACTAATCGTATTTTAGATGTATCTATTTATTTAATAAATAGAATGAGGGCCCGGCGCAGTGGCACAGTGGTTAAGGTCCTCGCCTTGCACGCCCGGGATCCCATATGGGCGCCGGTTCTAATCCCGGCAGCCCTGCTTCCCATCCAGCTCCCTGCCTGTGGCCCGGGAAAGCAGTCAAGGACAACCCAAGGCTTTGGGACCCTGCACCCACGTGGGAGACCTGGAAGAGGCTCCTGGCTTCAGACCGGCATAGCATCGGCCATTGTGCTCACTTGGGGAGTGAATCATCGGACGGAAGATCTTCCTCTCTGTCTCTCCTCTCTGTATTTCTGCCTTTCCAATTAAAAAAAATAATAAAAATAAATCTTTCAAAAAAATTAAGGACAGAAATAATAAATATACAGTGAATGGACAGTGTGCAAGTTCACAGGTTTCTTAAAGTGTATTTGAAGAAATTTTACTTAGAATTTATTTCAAACTACATATGAAGAGTTTTCAGAAAGTGAGCATTGCTGTTGAGTGGTATAGAAGGGTTCATTATATATTTTTTCAATATAAAACATTAATCATGGGGGTTGTAAGCATGGGAGAGTGAAAAGTGTTTCACACTCCCATATGAACGAGTCCCCTTACAATTTGTTCGGCAAGTTGAAGTCTTTCAAAAGATAAACATAGACCAACATGTGTTGCAGTGGCGTAAGCCATTGCTTTCTAACCTGCCCTCTCATCTCCTTGTGCAAGTTCAAGTACCAATGGCATTTTCTCTACTTTAGCTTCCTTTTAATGTGCCTCGGGAGGCAGCTGAAGAGCAAGAATGAATATGAGGAATTGTGGGAAGCCATGCAGTTGGGTTGGATGGCATGGGTCTGTGATGGGCACTGTTCCTCCATCAGCAAGGCTATGAGGACTTTCTGGCTGTGTGGCAAGCCCGGCAGAATGTCTCTGGTCACCTTATTGCTGCTTCACCCCATGGTATGGACACTCAACCACCCCTCTGATGTTTTATAGAATTCTCCTAAGGGTGGTGTTTTTATTTTTCTGCTAATGTGAAATGATTTCTGTAGCTGGTATAACACCTCAAACTGATCAATCATGTTATGGTAAAAACATCTTTAGCGACATAAGGCAATGACACACATCTATAAGCCTACAGTAGTACAATTGAGCCCACAATGTCTCCAAACATCCTATTTTGTGTCCACCTTTGTCCTGAAGCTTGCCCTAATGTAAGTAATGATTTACTTAAGAAACAGCTTGGTAATATCTTGGAACAGATGGCAATCATGGAGGTACAGAGTTTGCTTACCACGCGCCTCGAAATGTTACAACACATTATATGACACATTTCGGTTTCTCACCAGGGAAAGCAGAAAGTATATGGGACATTTTCTAAAGGGAGACAAATGTGAATCCCTCAAAAATAGCTTAAAATGTCTACCTTATATTGACAGTCACAGTTAGAGAAAGAAAACAGTTTGTAAAGAGAAAAGGAAGTTTCTTGTAAAGGCCCTTGGTTTGTAAAATGGCTGAGTTGCTCTGATACCTTTCACTGCCCTTTAACAAAAGGACAAAAAAACAATTTAATCAGCATTAAGAACAAAGAACAATTGAATCAGCACTTGGTGAAGGTGATGGTAATTAATGCATGATTGATTGTAAGATTTAATAAAGAATCCATGTTATATGCTTTTATAAATTTCTTTCATTTATGATCTTTTCTTTCAACTTTGTGCTCTTGATATTTTAAGTAATATTAGTTTGTGTTTAATGAAAATTGATTTTGGATAGAAGTAAGGCACTTGTCACTGTGCAACTGCAATGCTGCCAACCATGCCGTGCCTTGCCTCAGCCAGGTCTGTGCAAGTCTCTGACATACAATAATAGTAATGTTTTTAGGATTGATTTTAGAATCATTCTTTTACAATGAAGTAACAATGAAATGATTGGATGATGTGGAAAAACTTGTGATGATTTGTGTATAAGTAAAGAAGGCAACTTTTCTGAGTTGTCTTTTATGAGCATCATACCATAGTGGGTCACCTCTCGTCTCTTCTTCTTATCATCTCGCCAATCCATCATCCTTTGGAAGCTCTCGGGTCAGCTGGACCTGGTCTCCAGCAAGGAATTATCTTTATTATGTGACTGGATATAGGATATTTCATGAACATCAACTCAATGCTTTCACATGGCATTCCCACTGTTATGAACAAGGACACCAAATTACTGAATCAATAAGCATTTTAAACATACATAACTGGTGGAAACCAGACTCAAATACAATGCATTCTGAATTAGACTAAAATGGAATGATCAAAATAAAATACAAACAGAAGTCATTAAAGACAAGAAAAATAATAAACTTATTATTGGAGGATTTAATATATGATATGTGACTATTTCTATGTTCCAATTTATTACATGTCTCAAGTAAAGGGAACACATCCAACATTTCACAATCATGTGTGGGAAACAGAGTCACGGGCACTGTTATCCACAAGTGTGACTTTTGAAAGCTGACTAGATCTTAAGAACTCTCTTTAAAAGTTGATTTATTATCACTGTAGCAGATATTTTAGAAAAAAAAAAAAAGTTACTTCCTATTCACTCCTCATTCCCCATCAACCATAAAGACAGAATCGCCCAACCCAGTTGCCACTAACTGAACCTTGGGCTCTCCAACTTACAGAACTGTGAGGCAATGAGTTTCAGTTTTGTATAGATTCTTCAATCTATGAAACTAACACAAAAAGGGCTTAAGGTATGCATTCAGGCTGCAAATCAGATATGAAATTTAAGCGAAATTATGTTTCACTCAAAGGAACTAGTTATATCATACATTATATGCATTACATAATTGAGGTTTATATTGTTAAATTTACCTCACAAATTTGTTTGTTATTTAAGGCTTAAGTTAACTATACAAAACACAATGGAATTTGTATTTTCTGTGAATTTGACTGTACCTTTAAGGAAATATGAGAAATCTTTAGAAACATATTTCTAAAAGAAAAAATAAATTGTATCCAAGTTACATGTTGTAGTTTTTGTTTGAATATGAGTGAAAATTAGTATTTATTTTGGTTACATTTTAAGATAATTTTCTAAATCCAAAATTGGTATATGTTTCAATTACTTATCAGATAAAAGGTACATCAATTGCGAGAAGTTGGTATGCATCATGCATTATAGTATCAAAGAAATACAGGTGCATAACATAAAGTCAGCTTCTAGTACTTTAAGAGAGCATGTAATAATAATCCACTCCAGCTGATAACAGCATATAGTGTTTTAGATTGCTGTTACGAAGATGGTGTAAGAATAATTGAGGAGAATCTCCATTGCCTTTAGTTGTACCTCTATGGAAAAATTTCAGCAAGCACAGAAATAGCTATTTTCCTTGAATTCATTTATAACCATTGGATTCTACATGAGTCATTTTATACTGATTTCAACCAAGAACATACTTCAAGATATTTTCAGTAGTTTTTCAAGTTACAGATTTATGCCGAGATTCAGGAATATGGAGCTAAGACTTGTGATATTACATAAAATACTATTTTCTCTTAGTGTATATAGCAACTGTGTCTTAGAATGTGTATGCTGACATTTTGAAAGTACTAACATTAGCCCAGGTAACTTTGAAGTAAAGATAAATAAGGATAGGGAAGTCACTGATCCTTTTCTTTCTTTCTTTTTCTTTTTCTTTTTTATCCCAAATTTATTTATGTAGTATTATTAAAGTCAGATTTACACTGAGAAGGAGAAGCAGATAGAGATCTTCCATCTGCTGGTTCACTCCCCAAATGGCCACAATGGCCAGAGCTGAGCCGCTCTGAAGTCAGGAAGTCAGGAGTTCTCCCTGATCTCCCTTGAGGGAGCAGGATTCTCAGGACCTACAACATTCTCAAGTGCTTTCTCAGCTACTAATCAGGGAGCTGGGCTGAAAATGGAGTAGCGATCCAGATGTGGTAGTCCAGTCGCTCGCCTTGCATGCACTGAGATTCCATATGGGCACCGGTTCTAATTCCAACAGCCCTGCTTCCCATCCAGCTTCATGTTTGTGGCCTGAGAAATCAGTTGAGGATGGCCCAAGGCCTTGGGACCCTGCAGCTGCATGGGAAACCTGGAAGAGGCTTCTGGCACCTGACTGGATCAGCACAACTCCGGGCATTGTGACCACTTGGGAAGTGAGTCAATGGAAGTGAGTCAATGGATGGGTCATCTTCCTCTCTGTCACTCTTCCTCTCTGTATGCTTAACTTTCCAATACAAATACAATAAAATAAATCTTTTTTTGTTTTTTTTTTTAGGTAAATGGAGTAGCCAGGATATGAACTAGTAAAATATGTGTGGCTGGCATTTGAAGTTGAAACATTAGCCTGTGACCCGTGATACAGAACCCCCTATGATAATGGTATGATCATAACAGAGTGTTTTTTTTTCTTTGCTTTTTGTTTTAGATTTTTTTAGATTGATGTTTGTTAGAACATCAGAGTTATTATTCATTCACTTAAATGTTTATTTAAAAAAGGATTTTTAAAAAATATATTTGGATGGCAAAATTATAGAGACGGGGAGAGAAAGAGGTCCTCCTTCCACTGGCTTACTCCCCAAATGGCCGCGATGTCTGAAGCCAGCAGTTCAAAGTTGCATTCATTCTCTCCCCTGTGTGTGCAGGAGTCTAAGCAATTGGTCCACCTTTCACTGCTCTTCCAGCCACATTAGCAGGGAGCCGGATCTGAAAGGGAGCAGCCAGGATTCAACCAGTACCAATAGGAACGCAGTTATTGAAGGCTGAGACTTTACCTACCATCTGCAGCCTTTGTTTTCTAATTAACTCTGATATTCCTCCTGAAAGTGAGAGTGAGGGATATGTTCACCTTAACTTGGACACAGTTTCCATTCGTGATAATTTTTACCTGTCTTACTCGTACATACGATTTTATATCTTCTGCCCATTTCTCCATTCAGCATACAGCTTGCTTAAATTGGGAAATATTACAGAATTATTACATGTAGTGCTTTGCATATTATTTCATTTATCAAAACAACCAGTTCCTATATTCATGGTCAATTGCACTTACTTCCTTCCAACATTTCATATTAGCCTGTTTACTGCAGTGAATGGGTATTGGTTTTTACTTAGCACAGCCCCACTTTTTGTATATAAAGATTAATTTTGTTTATTTGAAATTCAGAGTTACAGACAGAGGGGGAAGGATAGAAAGACAGCTTTTCCACTGAATCCAAACAGGGTACGGCCAGACCTAGAAGCTAGGATGTCCCTCCAGGTCTCCCGCATGAGTAGGGGGGCCCACACACTTGGTCTATCTTTCGATGTTTTCCCAGAAGCGTTAGTGGGATGGACTGGAAGTGGAGCAGCTGGGATTCATACCAGCAGCCATTGTGTTGCTTGTGTCAGAGGTGGCAGCTTTACCTGATGACTCTCAGTCTGACCTTGATTGCTAATCCTAACTCTATGCTTGCTTCATCTGTTTTACACAAATACAGACACATATATGTGCTTTAGTATTTAATGTTCTTCTTAATTTACTTTTACATAAAAAGCATAGACAGAACCACAGGCAAAGAAACCAACGCAGATACACAGTGAGAAATATGTTCCATCTACTGGTTTGTTCCTTAAGAGCTTGCAAAAGTTGGGACTGAAACAAAGCCAAGAGCTGGACTTCAAGCAACTTTCCTAGAGGAGTGCTAAGGATTCAAGCACTTGTGTCAGCACTTGCTGCTTCCTACGGCTTGCACTGGCTGGAAGTTAGGAGTGGGACTTCAGCCTGAACACCGTGTCATGGGATGGGGAAATCTCAATCATCACCTTAACTCTGTGCCATCGCCAGCCTATTCAAATGAGGATTATGGGCTTTTGATGTCCAGTAGCGTCCATCTTTCTGCCTCCAACGAAACTGATTTCCCTTTAACACTGGTGTATCTCATGGTCCTTCCTAGCAATTGACTGACCTTCTGGGGCACTTCCTGGTCACACTGAAGCTTTTTTTTTTTTTTCTTTTGATCTAATAATCATATTGGTGTGATAATTTTGAACAATGGAGTTGTGTTTTACCGCTAACGAAAAAGCCCCATCCATGCTTGCTTTCTGCATACATATTCTGACATCACTGACTATTTCTTACACCAGAACCGTACAATCTTTCAGGGAATCCAGTCCCACACATGAATTATGTAATTCACTCTTTTTCTTAATGATTTGTTTTTTTTTATTGGAAAGGCAAATCAGGCTTATAGAGACAAGGAGAAACAGAGAAACAGAGAGAAAAGATCTTCCATCTTCCATCTGTCGATTCACTCCCCAAATGACTGCAGCAGCTTGAGTTGAACCTCTCCGAAGGCAGGAGCCCAGAGCCTCCTCCAGTTCTCCCACGGGTGTGTAGAGTCCCAAGACTTTTGCTGTCCTCCACTGCTTTTGGTGGTCACAAGCAGGGAGCTATAAGGGAAGTAGAAGCTGGATGTTTTCAACCTGAGAGATTAGTGTTTTTAAGAATATAAGTTCTAGGATCCTGCACGGTAGCCCACTGTCTAAAATCCTCATCTTCCATATGCTGGGATTCCACATGGGCACTGATTTGTTTCCAGGCTGTTCCACTTGTCTTCCACCTTCCTTATTGTAGCTTGGGAAAGCAGTGGAGGATGGCCCAAAGTCTTGGGATCCTGCACCTGCATGAAAGACTGCGAAGAAGCTCCTAACTCCCGATTTTAGATCAGCTTAGCTCCAGGCATTGTGGTCAGTTGGGGAGTGAACCATCGGACAAGAGATAGCTCTTTCTCTTTTTATATCCTCTTGTAAAGTTGCCATTACAATAAAAACAAAAATATCTTTAAAAAGAAAAATTCCTTTTTGTGCCGAAACCGAAACTTGTTTGCATTTCAGAGAAAGTTAAAATATAAAATCATGTTATTTACAAATGATTTTATCCATCCTCATGAATTTAGGTACCCCATCCTTACCAGTGTATACATACCAGAACCATTTCAGCAGTTATAAAAATCATTCAGCGTTAGAATTATTTTGGGAATTCTTTTATTTGTTCTGGAGTCACTATTTTCCAATTTTTGCATCCATTATAAATTTTCTTTTAAAAATAATCTCTATGACAACAACAAAAATACGAATCTCTTGGAAGTATTCTGGTGATGAATAAAAGGTTAAACAGTTTTAAAGCTACTGACTACAGAACAAATCCAGTTAAATTAAGTAATTTACATAGGCATCCTAAGTTAAAAGTACAGACGCATTCATATCAAGAAATTTGTCTCTAAAGTTGAGCTGTAAGTACACTAGTCTAAAAAAGGTTTGTAAAAATCTAGAAGGTAGATATGAAAGTAAAATATAAGTGTAGGAGTTTAATAAACTTTTTCAGACAGTTATCTCACTCTCAGCTTTGAGAAATAGTCCTTTGATGCTGTAAATTGAAACAAAGGAAGAAAACTTTACCGGAGCAACCTGCCTCTTCCCACAGTGGCCTTGAAGTAATGAAAGGTCAAGACCAGTGATCATCTATCTCCATAATTTCACTAACAATTGACAAACACAATTTAGAAACTGCCAAAAAGTGAAATTGATCTTGTTCTGGGAGAAAATTGTATCTATCTGTTTAGATTTCTCTCGGATGTTACGATAGCAACAATGATAAAGAATTCATTCACATCCATCAATAAGGGGATGAAAGCACTACTTTGTAAATGGTTTGATTCAATTTACAGAACAGAAATCCTATTTAAATGACATATCTTCCAAAGAACTGGGAAATGCTCCAACGTTCTAGTTTTCTCTATTTCTCACATGAACCATAATTTGGAAGCATATGCAATCATTAAAGTATAAGCAATGATTTGAAATGTTTCATAACTTTAATATTGTGATTGTTTTCTATGAGTTTAATACTATTTTTCTTACATTGTTTAGAGATTACAAATATAATTGAGGAAGTACGGTTGAAAATTCTAAATCATACAAAGCCTTCTTTTAAGTAAAAATAGTATTTTTCTCGATTTAATTGACACAAATCCTAATAAGAGAAGTTCTTCAGTATTCAAACTTATAAAGAGGCATCGGGCAAATTATATTGTGATAGTAGGTACTAACACCTTGATGACTTGGGCATAAGTAATTTTTTATTCGTCTTTTCCTCAACTCTACTGCAATTTACCAAGTGACAGTGTTGCCATCTGTCTTGAAGTTCTAAAACAAAATAGCTGTGATTGGGTATTTAATATTGACCATAAGCGTATTTCATTTATGATTCTTGTTGTGGAAAAGTTCAGACAAAAGAGTGACGCTGTCTGACTATCCGCAATGAACACAGCCGTGGAAAGGGGATTGGCTGTTTGCTGAAGGGGCCCATGCATACCAGGAAAGCACGGGAGAGGGGCCGACCTTGTTCGCTTGCTTGATATTTTTGCTGAGGCAAAGAAGATCTTAGAATAAGAAAGGTGGAAGACAAATATTTAGAATTTCTGGTTTTTTGAGTATTCCATACAATCGTGAAAATGAACACTTTGGACAAGTCTTTCCAAGACCAGCTCTACATTTCAAGGCACAAAAATGCTACCACTTGTTTTTTATGTAATCCATGTTATGAGATCTGATTAACTAGTGGGAACCCTAAGCAGAAAAACTGTTAGTGGGGTTACTTTTGGATATCAAATATATTAAATATTGAGTGCTAAGATGCAACATTTTCTGTAAGACAGCATTTTCTGCACAGAAGCATCATACTGTTTGTTTTATTGATAATTGAAATTCAATGAGATTCAGTATAATTATAAGTTTGTATAATTTGGAGAAAAATAGGGGTTGTTGTTGTTTTTCTGATAGAACATTGTCAAAAGTTCAGTTAAATTTACTTTTCATTGGTTTCTTTCTAAGTAATATGTTTTATTTGATATAACAAATTTTTGTATTTTACCCTATTTACTGCATATTATATGCAGACCTATCATATGCTGTTTGAAAAAAGTTATATTCTTATTTCATGTCATGAAATTTATGACAATGATCATAAAGTGAGGAAGAAAAATATTTTATTCAGAGGTTAAAATTCAGTAAAGATCACATTGATAAGTATCTATATTTAAATAACATAATGTCATATATTTCTTTGGTAATGCTTGATATATTAATTTCCATGTATGAAAGAAATCAAAAGTGATCTTTCTATGTTTGACTTACTTCATTTAGGATGCCCAGTGTGGAATGAACACTTTGCAAAATCCCAGCAATTCTATAAACTCTTGAAACTGCTTTACAGATATTGACATAAGAAAGGCCTACAGCTTATGTATAATTGCATTGGGAATGATTCTGTTCTTATGCAATCAAAAAGCTCCTAATAATGTAACATAGAGTCCTTATTCCTGCATTTTGGACTCATTGCATGCCAGGCTGCATGCCTTTAAATAGACTTACAAAAGTAATTGTAACTGATTATAAACCTGCAATGATCCACAGGCTATCACCACATTGTTTACATAATAGTGAACATGTACTTTAGCAGCCATTAGCCAGTATTCTAACTTTGTCATTTCAAACTATGTCTGTCACAAAATGGGGTTTGTGTGTTATGAGATGCAACAGACTGTTCCATAAGGCCAGGTACATACTTAGAAACATCAACTGTTCCATTTTTAGGCCAGTGAGCAAAATTACATCTACTCCTACATCCCATAAATGAAGCAGCCTAGAGCGTATAGGTGGAATACTGAATTTCACTCACTTAATGGAAGGTCTGCTCAGTGCCCCCTGGGCTTCTCAAAGTCATTGGGCAAGGCTCTCCATGAGGTGTAGCCTTGAGCTAGAGTTCATCACCACTCTTGCTTGGTTTCATTGCAAACTGAGTTCTTCAGTCTCCAAAGTCTGTGATTTAGCATTGTCCCTGTACACGGGGTATGAGAAGGGCCCCCAGATAGTGCCAATCATTTTTCATGCATCCTTTTGGTCTTTTCTTGTCTGATCCAGTGCCATTGGAAGTCCCATTTTTAGGGATCCATCCATAGTCTGGCATTGCCTTCCCCCCACTTCTCCATTGGAAACACCACCTGGATCTGTCTGTCTTTGTGTCGCTCTACTCCAATACTCTCTATGGCATATATGGTGGTTTGTATACAGTAGTTGTCAAGTCTTCCACTTAAGCCACCTTCCCATTTGGAAGAAAGAGACTGTGTTTTATCTTTTAAACATTCTGTTTTTGTAGTGTAGTTGACCTTGGAAGCAAATGTAGACTTAGTAAATAAGTGAATCTACCTGATTTAATATCTTCCTGAAGTGCCATTTTTGTAATTGTATAACTAATTGCTAATCAGGACTTAAGAATTGACTACAATATTGTTTTTCCTCCAAAGCTGTAAGCAAAATTACTGAATAAATTATAAACAAATAAAATGATTGGTGAAAACAACTGATAATGAATCTAACAAAGCCACAGCATGCATCAAATGCTATATATACTGAAAACCATGACAATGAAACGATTATTACAATGCATTATGACTGAATATTAAGTTAATACATAATTAGTATTGGGAAATGGCCTGAATTTAATAGCATAACAGCATATAGAGGATTTCAAACAAAATTCTGCTGTTTGGTAGTAACGGTGCTATTTCCCAGTTCAGCAAACACAATTGTAGCAAACACAATGGTTTAGCAAAACAGGCATTACTAGCAAAGACCATTATGAGTCTTCAGCTGTAAAAATAAATAAATAAATAAATAAATAAGTAAATAAATAAATAAGTAAATAAATAAAGGCAGATCTATGTCAGCCAGGAGGAGCAGAACAGTAAAATTAATAATGTGTTCCCTGATAATACAGAGGCACTCTGAATGATGAAACAGATAGGATTGCAGATAGTAAACCTGGACACACTGAGGTTGATAAGCATTAAACTGAGGTGCTTCTGAAAGTCAAACAAATGAGAAAGTGGAAATAATGATAGATACAGTGATGGTTGTTTAGGTAACGTCGAGAGATTTATCTTTGAGAGAGATGAAGGAGTGGTCAACATTCAAAGTTTGTTCAAAGTGATTATGAGCAAAAATTAGAAAATAAAATTCAAGAAATATGATCAGATGGTAGGTAATATTACAACTCAGAGGCAATAAGAAGTTACTGAAAATCAAATGAATCAGTCTTTGCAAAAATTGCTTCTGAAGAAATGACCCCATCACTGTCATATATACTTTGTGTGCTGGTTAATAGCTATTAACTTATCTGCACAAAATGTATAATCATGAATATAGCAGGCAGAATCAGTATACGTATTCCCATGTCAGCTTAACTGACAATTCTAAGTTTCCATGGTTAGTAACATATTGTGACATGTATGCATATCCCTCCTTGCTTCCCTCTGTATATCATATATATAAATGTAGATATTATATATTTATACATTATATATAATACATAAATATTTATTAATTCAAATAATACACTTGTTAATATAAATAACAAAAATCTAAAATCTAGTAAAATATAAAATAATAAATATAGAAAATAATAAATATTTAATATATAAATAACAAATATATAGATAATACATATATAATATATATACAAAGAAGGGAGGGAGGCGGAGAGCTGGAAAGAGAAAGTGAGACCCAAATGGCTAAAGGCAGGAGCCTGGACCTCCATCCAGGTCTCCCACACGGGTGGAAGGGCCCAAGTACTCTGACCATCTTCTGTGCTTTTCTGTGTGCTTTATCAAGAAGAATCAGAAGTAGAGATGGCAGGAATTGATCTGGTCCTCAAACGGGATGCCAGTTCAACAGCCAGAAACTTAATCCACGGTGCCTCAGTGGTGGCCTTAAGAAACTATTCTTAAATAAGACATGGATTATAACACACGGGGGAGGGGCCCGGTGTAATAGTCTAAATACCTTACATGTGCCAGGATCTCATATTGGCACAGGTTCATGTCCTGGCTGCTCCATTTCGCTTCCAGCTCTGTGATTGTGGGCTGGGAAAGCAGTGGACGATGGCCCAAAACCCTGGGACTCTGCACCTGTGTGGGAGACCTGGAAGAGATCCTGGCTTTGACTTTGTATCAAACCATATCAAATCATATTTTTTACTATGCACTCTGCATTAACAAAATTAAACTCTAGTATTTTGTGCATCGTAAAATATGGTTTGACATAGAAAAATTACAAATATGTAGGAGAAAAAGGAGAGAGTAAAGGGCAAGATTAATTTTTTATTATTATTAAGTTCAAATACTTAAAAATGTACTAGAGTAATACAATGAATTCTCATATAGCCCATTTCCTTTTTTTAAACATTTCTTTATTTTTATTGCAAAGTCAGATATGCAGAGAGGAGGAGAAACAAAGAGAATATCTTCTGTTTGTGATTCACTCCTCAAGAGGCTGCAATGGCCAGTGCTAAGCCGATGCAATGTCAGGAGAAAGGAATTTCCTCCAGGTCTCTCACATGGGTGCAGGGTGCCAAGGCCTTGGACCATCCGAGACTGCTTTCCTATGTCACAAGCAGGGAGCTGGATAGGAAGTGGAGCTGCTGGGATTAGAACTGGCACCCATATGGGATCCTGGCACATTCAAGCTGAGGACTTTAGAAGCTAGACTACTGTGCTGGGCCCTCATTTTCCTCATATCTATCAGCATTCTAAATCAGTATATTTGTCAAAATTAATAAACAACATCCAAATTGCCTAATTTTTAATTTAAATTCCTTTTATTCCTTGCAATTCTACTAGTCCCTAGTAATCAAGTCTTTTTTGAATTGTTTAATTGGATCGATTGACTTCTTTACTACATTTTTTGGGGGGGTGGATCTATTTTTTATTATTATCGTTTTATGACACTGTTCCATAGGCCCTGGGATTTCCTTTACCCTCTCTGCAAATCCCTCCCCCGGCACACACACTGAGCTCCCCTATGTCATTACATTATAGCTCTTCATAAATAGTCATATGTCCATCATTACGGTCATGGACACTTGCAGAGTTCAGCATCCTATTGTCAAGATATACTAAACAGTTTAATTGGGATTTCAGAGTCTTTGATCTGGAAGTAGAGATGCATACTGCACTGTATTCTCACATCTTGATATGATTACACAGTTGCTACACATCCCCTTAAATGAAAAGCCACAATACAAAATCAACAACAGGAAGAAAAATATAAATTTACAGTGCTATGAAGGTAAATAACATGCTACTGGATATGACAGTCTCCATTACACACAGTCACTGGACATCCCCTTAAATGAAGAGCAACAATACAAAAGCAACAACAGGAAGAAAAAAGAAATATTACTTTGAAAGGGGCCCGGTGTGGTAGCCCAGCATCTAAACTCCTCACCTTGTGCTGGCTGGGATCCCATCTGTGTGCTGGTTATAATCCCAGCAGACAGCTTCTCATCCAGCTCCCTGCTTGTGGCCTGGGAAAGCAGTTGAGAACACCCCAAAGCCTTGGAACCCTGCACCCATGTGGAAGACCAAGAAGAAGTTAAGTTCAGGCTCTTGGCTTGGCATTGATGCCACTGTGGCTGCTTGGGGCATGAATCAACAGAGGACCTTCCTCTCTGTCTCTCCTCTTCTCTTTATATCACTTTCTAATAAAATTTTTAAAAAGCCTGGCATTTACAACATGCTATTGTATGATTCATGTTTAGCTGAACAAATGAAAAAGAAAATCAAGTATCTTCTTGAAGAAAATGATGTTACTGTGCAATGTATAAGTCAATGAAGAATTTAATGAGGAAGAAAGTGTTTTGAAGAAAAAAAATTAAAAAATCGAAATATATGAGATGTAGCTTCCACTGATCTTTTTGGTGAGATATGTCTTCTTTAAGCAACAATACATATTTTTAATCCACTCCACTTATCTTTGATGGCCAATTGATGAGTTAAATCCACTTGCATTCAGGGTTAATATGAATGGGTGGTATTTGGGCCTATCATTTTAGCAATGGGTTGTTCACTGATTTAGTCTTTTGTATTTATTTTACGGGGATGTTTTCCACATTTGCCTTTGGTTTTGGTAGGTGTTATCCCTCTTTGTGAAGAGAACAAACTTAAGTATCATTTGTAGGGCAGATTTAGAAGAGGCATATTCTTTTAACTTTTGTTTATGATGGAAGAATTTTATTTCATTTTCAAAGACAAAGGAAAGTTTTACTGGGTCCATTATCCTGGCCCAGCAATTAATTAATTAATTAATTAATTAATTAATTTTTGCTTTAGAATCTGGAATACGTCAGTGCATTCTCTTCTGCTCTTCTGCCTGTAGTTTCCTGTGAGAGGTCTCCTGTGAATTTAATTGCCATTCCTTTATATGTCAATTGATTTTTTTCACTTGTACATTTCAGGATATTTTACTTCTGTTTGATTGAAGACAGCTTGATGATCATGTGTTCTGGTGAAGATGGCTTTTGATAAACCCTTTTGGGAATTCTGTGCCCTTCCTGGATGTTGTTTTCCAATTCTTTATCTTGATTATGGAAAATTTTTCCTTTTTATTTTAATGAATGCAACTTTAATCCCAGGCTCTCCTCTGCACCTTGTGAGACTTCAGTAACTCTTCTATTTGGCCTTTTAATGGTGTATTTTACTTCTTGAATACTTTTTATAGCTTGACCCAGCTCTGCTTCCAGCTTTTCCTTTGTTTCTCCCTGGTGACAGGAAATATCCAAGATTCTTGCTTCTGCTTCATTCATTCTATTTTGGAGACTCTACTGGACTTTTAACTTGCTCCACTGTATTCTTCAGTTCTGATATATCAACTTCCGTTTGATTCATTTGCAGTGTGACATATTCCTTGAATTTCTTGAATGACTTTTTTACGTGCTTCTTGTTGCTGATAAGAAGTTTTATAACAAGTGTTTTCAATTCTGTATCCCCCATTTTCTTGATGTGTTTCTCAGTTAACTCTGAGGTTGACAAAGGGTTTTGCTCCTTTGCAAGGGAGTCTTCAGTAATATTCATTGTGCCTCTCTCTCTTATTTTGCTCTTGGTCCTTGTACTTCTAGTTATCAGATTGTTCTCCTTGGGGGAGGTTCCTAAGCTATGTCCCCCAAAGTTCCACAATTCAGTTATGCTTTTTGTGGTTGGCACACAGCTCTTTGTTTGCAGTCACTTGGTCCAGGCCCTCCAGCGAGTTCCAGGCATGGGTTCTTATGTTAGAATTCCATCATCATCTCTGTAGCTGCAGTTTAGAAAGTGAAATATTTCCAGTCTAGAAGAACAGAATGAGCCAAATATTTTAAGAAGAACATATTTTATGACCCATTTACTTTCAAACTCTGCTCATATTTGATGGAATATAAGACCATAGAATTCTGCTTTGTCAACATAAAAATAAGTTTAAACCAAAAATGATTTTTATACCTAATATTTAAAACAAATATACGTTAAAGTATTATTTCACTACAAATGATGAAATGCTAAAAGTCACTTCAGACATCACTTTATACCGCTAAGGAAATGAGAACAGTCAATTGTGTATGCATATTTTCAAATTTCATCAGGATGTGTACTCAGACATTGAAATGTCACCAATCTAGTTTAGTGAAATGTATGTTTTGTATTAAAAGGAAAACTATTGAGATTCAGGTGTTAAACTATGTCACGCTGTGGTTATGAATCACAAGCATACACATACATGTGGGTATCTTAGCTGCTCTACTCTGAAAAATCACAAGACTCTGAAAACTGGTGCCCTCATCCACAGTCAGTTTCTATCCTGGGATGCTCATGTTTAACTGTTTAGGCTTACAATAAACTGTCTGCTTTTAGTTTGATACATATTGATAATTTCTTCATTTATTTGCTCACTTTACAGCATTATTGCTTGATTGTACTATGGAAGCCCACAAACAATGTCCTGGGGACATTATATGATATGTTATTCTAAATTTAAACTCTTTAGGCTGCTTGAAAATGTTTGATACTTAGAGTTGGGTCTCTTGGGTGTAAAAGATAAATTCCACGTTTTTCAATAAGCGTTTCTGATTCTGAGTCATTATAAGAAATTTAATGGTAGACTTTTCTGCTGATTATTCTGATAACAGTAGATAAGATATTATTCTACTTTCTAAACACTTTATAAACACAAATGCATTGCACTATTTCTATATTTAGATACTCCTTTCACATTATTATTATTATTATTGTTATTATTATTTCAGACTTGGATAGCATTCATAGCATCATAAAATAATATGCAGACACAAATACAGATAAAAGTATGGACTATATAATTGGAACCATTAAGTTAAAAGTAACATACTAATACATACATACATTCTTTTGAAATTGTTTATAGCTATTGGTAAATGCCTCTGGAAATATTTTACACCAAATTGTAAACATAGTATTTACTCCAGGAAGATTCATTCATATTTTATTGATTTCTCTAAAATTCTGCTTTAGTTTATATACTTGTAGACATAACAAAGTTGCAATCTTAAGATTATTAACTTTGGAGTAAATTGGGTAAACTGAGTGGAAGAGAAAAAGAAAGCGGAAGCACCAAAGATAGAGATGGAGAAATGTTTTTTCACTCATAACTTACTCCCCACACAGCTTCCACAGCCAGATACTGGGCAGATCCTAGCCAGGACCCAGGGACTCTCTGCAGGTATCCAACATGGAGGGGAGTGGCCAGAACCTGAAATGATAAGAAGTAGAGAGGGATACAACATTTTGAAAAGTGAACACATGTTCTCTAACATGGGATATAGTTACATTAACTCATGTCTTAGCTAATACCCATCTTCAGTGGTTAACTTCACTTACTAATAGATCTGGGGGCATGAATTACAGTGGGCTGGGATTCCAAATCAGGCATTTGCTGTAGGATATTGGATCCCAAAGTGGGAACCCAAATTGTTACTCTATACTTATTGTGCTAAATGTTTTTAGGTAAAAATAATTAAATATTCAAAAATGGCCATAATTTTAAACACAGCTTCTCAGGCATGTGGCTCAGTGGGTGATGTCACTACTTTTGGCACCAGCATCTCAACTCAGATTGCCAGATTGCATACTGGCCGATATACTTCTAGTCAAGCTTCTTGTTCATACACATTCAAAGACCATGGAAGATGGCTCAAGTGCCTGGGCCTCTGCTTCCCCTGTGGGAGAAGAAGACAAGCTCCTGGCTCCTGACTTTAGGTTGGCTCACATCTGACCAGTGCTGGCACTTGCGGGCTGTACCAGTACAGGGAAGATCTCTCACTCCCACGAACTCCATTTCTCTTTGTCACTCTGCCTTTGAGATAAAGTAAAATAGATTTAAAAATATTTCTGAGATATCTACACATACAGATCAAGAAAGTTGAAACAGCTATCCACGGGTAAATCTTGTGCCTATGGACAAGTAGAGCAGAATTATCAAAGCAGGCTTATTATTATTACAATGATGTATTTCTCCATTCAACTTTAACATGTCTTTCATACACATGAGTATTAAAAAGATCATGCCAAATGTGCATTATGATATATATACATATATTTCAAAATGTTTTGAACCGACATAAGCTTATTTTCAGTTCAAATTTTCAAGACCTTTTGGAAGTGCCTCCATGAAATGGGTTTTTTGACACTGGAAGCATGTATCTTTAAATTATTATACCTTCCCAGTGAATTAATCATGTCATTCAATTGTATTTTTCATTCTTCCTTGTGACAAGTTTTGACACAATAGCTGCCTTTTTCTAACCATTGCATGGAATATTCTTCTCATCTATTATATACCTATATATCCAAGATGAGTTTTATATACATCTAACAAAATACAGCTTTAAAAGTACATAAATATATTTCACTACACTACGTTTTAAAAAGACGTTTAGCTATTTTAGTTATTAGCAGGAAAGCTTTAGGTTATTTTGGTGTTTTTTCTTCTGTATTGCACTTTTTTATTCTCTTGCTGCTTTCTCATTCTCTCTTGCATGTCCAAAGAATTGTTTCTCTTCATGATCATCATGGGCTTGTGTAAAATATTTATTGTCATAATAATCTATTTTAAGCTGCTATACATTAACCTCTGTTGTTCTCACACCTACAGATTTATATCTCTCCACTCACTTTACATGATTGATATAAAAATTATATCCTAATATAGTGCATATTTATTAACATAGTTTTCTAGCAGTATTTATTTTTTCTTTGTCTTTAAAGTTCTAATCTATAATTAAAATTGCTTTACATACACCATAATGGTATTCCAATATCCTCTAGTTATTTATGCATTTTCTTACAAGTAGATTTAATGTTTTTATATTTTTGCATGCTTTTGTTAAAAAGCCTCAGATATTATGTACTTTGTTTTCTGACAGATACCCCTTGATGATTCCCTATAAAGTAGATGTGTTGATCAACACCTTCAATTCTATGATGTTCAATCTGAGAACATCTCTATTTTTCATTTTGAAGGACATTTTTTCCACATACGCGGTTATGATTCGCAGATTTCATCTTTATGCACTATGAATAAATCATCTTACTTCATGTCTGTGGAATTTTGCTGAGACACCCACTCATGATCAAGGGGAAGTGATTTTATTTATGACAAATTGTTTTTTCTGCCGCTTTCAACATTTGTGTGGCTTTGGCCTTTGACGATCGGATTCAAGTATGTCTCAGTTTGAATTCTTCAGGTTTATGCCTACCTACACATCTTGAGCTTCTTGAATTTGCAGTTCATTTTCTGTTTTGTTTTTGAGATGTTCCCAGTTGTTCTTTTTTCTTTTCTTCTCTTTTCTTTTCTTTGCTTTTTTTTTTTTGCATGTATTTTCTGTTAATATCTTTCTATCTCTACTGGAAATTGCCTAACTCCTGAATTGGGAATATTGGTTATCTTACGTGGCTCTTTTGCTTTCTTCAATTAGTTTACTTAGTGCTTGCTAGCTTCAACAGCAACAAATAAAGCCAGATTTTACAATGAAGCCACTGCTTATGCTCCAGTATCCATTATATCCATTTTTGGAGTACTTGATTTGAGTGTATGCAAACTCTTAAGTTTCCCATCTAGTGTCCTGCTAACGTTCCTGAGAGGAACAGGCAGCGTCCTATTATTTGGTTCTTGCCATCCACAGGGAAATCCTGGTGTACATCCTGAATCCTGGCTTTAGCCTATCCTATCCCCAGATGTTTTGGGCATTTGAAAAATAAATTAGAAGGCTTTGTTTTTCTTCTTTCTTTCTTCTTTTTTTTTTTTTTTGATCTGATGCTTCTTTGTTACTCAATTTTTCAAGTATGTGGATTACTTACTTGAATATTTTAAGAATTATGTTTTTAAAAGTATATTTAAAAATTGTATTGAAAAATAATTTTGTCTTAATGTGAAATTCGTGCTTTTCTTGGTGCAAAATGCAAATTGAGTATCATTATGCTTAATGAAATGAGCCAGTCTCCAAAAGACCAATGTCATGTTGCAGTTAAGATAGAATGCAAAAATCCCATAGTAAATAAGAGTGAAACTTAACTCTCATGGTTTGACTATTTTTATATTTTTGTCTGTTTTCCTGCGGAACAGCGGTCATTTTATTTTTCATTTGTTGAACATTAGAGTTAGCAGTGATTTGAGCCTGTGTTTATGAAGCAAAGTGAAAGACTATAGTTGAGAAACTAAAAACAAAATGGAAAAGAAGAAAGGAAGGTGTGAGCATTTGAAGGAGAAAGAAATGGATTGAGGTTATCTTTTTAGACATATGTGTGAACTACATGAAAAGTATTTTCTTTATATTAATAGACTAAAGTGCATGTAATTAAAAAATAGTGTCAAATGTCTATCCCTTCACTCTTTTTGGAGTCTCAGTTTCTGGTTTCCAGACATTTTGCTCTTTTCAACTTCTGTCCATGGGCCATCAACTTGTAAAGAGTACTGAAAGGACAACCAGGAAGAAACAAAGCAAAACTGGTTACGCTACTTTTTTGGATTAGCAGATCTACTTGCAATGGATTTCAGCTACAGCCAAAACTGGATACTTCAGTTTGGCAAAAAAAAAAAAGCCTTGTTTCAAAATCCCAATGAGCAGTATCTGGATTTCTAGAGATACAAATTTTAAAAAGTAACATTTAAAGTAGAGTGTGCATGTAAAATTCCTGATGATGCAATCGATGATACCGATATCGTCAATAATAATTTTAATGTAATCATCACTAAATATAATCAGATATTACAATAAAATAAGCATTAGAAATAAGGTATAGGAACACTTCCTTTGACTTCCTCATTTTAAAATTCAGATTGTGAACGATTGTATATAGTTTATAGCTTCTTACAATGAGTTGAAATGTGGATAGGGCTTTTAGAAGCAACACAATGACCGGGTAGATTTTTCAAATCCATTGCTAAATTACTGCTAACGATGAGGAAACCAAAGGAGTACTACAGTCATGACCCCAAATGTGATCATTTACTCATTAAAAATATTGGCAGATGCTAAATCCAGCCAGTTTGATATAAGATTTATATATTGCAGCTGGTATCTTAACAGCTAAAACAAATGGCAAAATTGAGAAATTTATGATATTTATGAGCCAATCTAAATTTGTGCAATGGTATTTCAAGTAACTGACTCAGAATAACAAATACATGCCATCAAGCTTACCCTGTGAAGAAAATTATTCACAAAATTTGATTAGTAACTTTTAGCATGAAAATAATTTAATTATCATTTGAAAATGACCAGAATGATGATTCTTTAATTATTGATAGAACAATCCCTGGTAGTTAATGATTAATCATGTGCATATTAAACTTGCTCCACCAAAAGACTTCAAAGAATTGATGATTTTTTAAAAACAATGGATTAAACTTATTTAAGCCCATGTTTAATAACTAATGTCTAATTTGGGATTTTAATTTATTAAAAATAAGCTCTTTCATGAAATCACTTATCTATTGTTACCCAAATTAATTCAATGTGTAGTTCTCTTTGTAGATGGAAAAAAAAAAGAAGAAACAAAATTTATGGGGAAGACAATGCATTAATAAATTATAACGATGATTAAAATAAAATGCAGAAAATAAGCTATTTAAGTTTTAACAATTACAACAGTCTTGGCTATTTTACTGTAATTGCCCAATATCCTTGTCACTAGAGTATTTATTTTTATTGTTTCTTGAATCTCATATTGTGAGAGGGAATGCATTTTCTAAAATGTAATATTCCTGTGGTTTAACATTTATCATATGATGGTTTATTTATCTGGATTATTCTTCTTCATATTAGCTATTATGTTTATTTTTTGTTTGGTTCACTGTCTTTCTCAGAGTACAAAGACATCTCTTTCCAAGCATGTACGTGTTAGTCACTTTTTAAATTTTTCCATTACAAATATCTGGCATGTAATTACTATTCTTCATACAGCTGATTACAAATTTTGAAAACTTAGATTTTTCACTATTTGTACTTGAAAATAGCCCATGTAGTTTGGAATAGAGCAACTGTGTTCTTATGATGCAGCAATACCCATGACACTTACTTGATAGAAATCCAATAAAAATATGTGAACTGAATGAGACAATGACTGCACAAATGGGTAAATTTAATTCTCCATTCTAATTCCTACAAACCTCAATATGAGTTCCTATAAGAGATAACAGTGAATCCTGAAAGATGTGTTACACTGGAGGGTCTCTGTGAGTTAACAGAATCTAGGGTCACTGCAGGGAAAGAATTAAACCATTCTGGATGGCAGCACACCACAAAGACTGAGAAGGCACAGGGGAGCAGCTTCCACACTTTCCTACATTGTCACTGTGGGCCATTCAGTAGGCTTTTATGCAGCAACATGCCTTGTCAGCTGCTAGAAGTATATGTATGCTCTGCAGTAAATATAACCTTAGGGAATATCAGCCAGTACCAACAGAGAAATAAAAACAGGATGTTGACAGTAGTGACTGTGAGCAATGTTGGACAGAAATATTTAAGAATCTGTATTTCCCTAAACCCATACTTTGGGAAACATGAAGAAAGAGTATTTGCAACACTGCCAATGGATGTAAATTTATTTTTTCCGCAACACAACTGATAAACACAGGTGGCATTGATATATTACAGGAAATTACACTCAAAGAATTTGAGTTGTATACTACAGAATTCCTACTGATTCTTTTTGCATTGCATATAATTTTGAAAATCAGAAATAAAAATATCCTTAAAGAATCATTAGAAATTGATATTCTTCTAGTATCCTTGGAGAAATTATTAATATATTGGTGAATCACATCATGAATATTGAGTTTCTGTGTTTATTTTTAAAGACAGACATGTGAAATTCTTTGATGCAATAACAAATTAATTATGTAATGATTGGACATTTGGGTGTGATATATAAATCACACTTGCCTGACTAAACAGTGAAGAATAAGAAACTGTAAAGAAACTTCCCTCAAAAAATGAATTATATGCTGAAACAAGAGCAAGAGTTAGCCATTAAAGAGCTTGGGATTAGAGGAAGGATGGAAGGACATAAGCATTTTCTTGAAGCAATAAAATGATGCAGATGCCCTGCATAGCTCTATTGATACCAGAAAGAAATGAAAAAAATCATGCAGTGCACACCACTGACTGCCCTCCAATCTAGGTTAAAGTCACAGCTGGTGTCTCACTAATTCTGGGCACTTCTGGAACCAGAAACAGGAGAAACATTGAACAGAAAAAAGCATCACAACAATAAAGGGAAAAGAGAGTGGCAACCCAGGCTCTCTGGATGTGAGGGCCATGGGAGAAACATATCATGGGATTCATTGACAGAATACTGCTTGAGGAAGTGGTACCAGTAATGGCAAATGGGGAACCGGTGACTGAATGCAGTCAGTAAACTCAACTTGTAGACCAGCAGAAAGTTAAAAATTAGCCCCAAGAAGAAGAATCTGCTATGGATGTGCAATGGACAAGGGCAAAAGAAGAGGCACAGGCACAGTGAATGAGGTTACTGACGCCTCCCCCACAAAGGAGCCAAAAGCTATTCTAAACTCAGAATTAACTGAAAAATACATTGAGAAACTGCTATATAAAGAATTCTTTGTTATAAATCTCTTGAAAAACCACAGATATCCAGGAATGTGTTACACAGGAAATATGAGTATTGAAACAAAATCAAACTAAATGATCAGAAATGAAGAATGCAATACCACAAATTAAAATCCAGTGGAAAGCCTCAGAAATAGAATGATGAGGCAGCAAAGAGAATTTCAGAGTCAGTAGACCCCAGCTTCAATAATGCTGAGACAGTCACAAAGCTGAAAAGGAACTGAGCAAACCCAAGAAAAGCATCCAAGAAGTAAGGGGCATCATCAAAAAGCTGAGGGTAAAAGTTATGGGAGTTCCTGAACGAGTGAAAAGAGAAGCTGGGTTCAAAGAGATATTTGATGAAATAATAATTGGAGACTTTGGTAACAGAAAAAGAATTGGAAAGGTAAAACACAGGAGTGGGATAGAATTCCGACTAGAGTCGACCAGAAGCAATCCTCAACATGACACATCATAATCAAACTCTTTTCAGTTGAAAATAAAAGAAACAAACAAAAATAAAAACATAAATATGCCCTTGAGATAATCAATTAATATAGAAGAACCCAGAACAGACTCAAAGCTGAATTCTCAGAGGTAACCCTACAGGAAAGAAGAAAATGGAGTGACATATTCCAGATTCTAAAAGAAAAGAGTTGTCAATCTGCAGTAGCATGAAATCCCAGAGCTTTCTTTGCATTTGGAAATGAAATAAAATATTTCTGAAGAAATCAAAAGCTGAAAGACTGCCTCTACCAGCCCTGTGCTAGAAATGTTGGTTAAATGTGTGCTACAGAGAAACAGAATAACACCTTTCAAATCCAAAGGTAAATTGGAGAACCTTTCAATAAAATGACAAAAACAAAAACAAAACAAAACAAAAAACACCTAAATCAATGAAGCAGAAACCCATTGCTAAAATGGCAGGACCAGATAGATCGCTACCTGTTGCTATATGCTCTGGATTCAAATGGTTTATACTCATTAACCAAATGTCATGGATTGGCAGACTGGATCAGAAAAGGGAAGCCACCTGTCCGTTACCACAGGAGATGCAACCCATGTGGAAACAAAGTGAGAGGATGGTTAATGGGAAGGGAAAATGAGCTGGTTTAGACTTTGACATGAAAACTGTTAAGAGATGGAGAAAGACATCAAATAATGTTGAAAAGATCTAACAAAAAGAAATCATGACAATAAATGTTTATGCACCAAATACAAACTCACCTGCCTACATGAAACAAATATTGACATGGTTCAATGGCTAAATACCTGGCCAGCACTGGCATTCCAAGTAGGACACATTTGTGTTCCAATTGCTTAAATTTCCATCCAGTTCCCTGCATATGCCTGAAAAAAAAAAAAAAGGCGAAGGATGCCTCAAAGCCTTGGTGCCCTGCAGCCTCATGGGATATTTGTAATAGGTTTCAGTCTCCTAGTTTTCGATTGGCTCAGCTTTGGCTTTTGTGGTCACTTGGTGAGTGAGTCAACAGATGGAATATCTTCCTCTCAGTCTCTCCTTCTATTTGTATGTCTTAGTTTTCAATAAAAACAAACAAATCTTTACAAAAATGACAAGGCCAAATTGTCACCTGTTTACGTTAACTCTGAATGTACATGGCTTAAACTCATCAATCAAACATGATAGATTAGTGGATTGTATTAAAAAAACAAATCCATTTATATGTTGATTATTATACTTCTACAGCAGTAACATAATTTACTGCAATATATACTCAAAATTTTGAAACACCAGTAACTTTCACACTGAGATATTTTAGTTTAAATATATGTAGGATTGTGTATGAAAAATAAATTTGCCATAGGATAGTTGGTATAACATAAATTTACCTTTGATGTCAAATTTCCCTTTTAAGAGAGTTGAAATTACCCTCCTTTACCCTGAAATAAATAAGCTTAATATATAAAATTAAATGATAGCAGAGAGGCTGACTCTGGTGCAGTAGGCCAAGCTGCTACTTGTGAAGCAGGAATCAAATATCCAAGTGCTGTTCTGGCTCCCAGTTATTCTCTCTATGACCCAGCTTCCTGTTGCTGTACTGGAAGAAGAAGGCTCAAGTGCTTGGCCTTCGTCTGCACATCTGGGAGAACTAGACTGAGAGCCTGGCCGCTTCCTGGACTGCATCAGAAACAACATTTCACCCGTGTGAAAAGAGGGGCTGGCAGAATCTCTTTCTCTCTCCATGCATTTCAAATAAACAAATAGGTGAATATATAAACCATTTGTATGTCCATATAAATAATATTTATATAAAGCTCATAGTTATAAAATCACATCAATGCAATTATATGAATTTCATCTTCCTTATAAATTAAGATGTGCTATCAATATCATGAACAAATTTATTTTCTCATTGTATTTTTACTATATTTTATTTCTGTAAATATAGCCACAAAATTCAAAGATGGGTGACATCTATATTCAAAAATTGTGCAAGGTTCCACATTAATTTAGTTTACAAAACAGTGGATAAGTGATTTCTTAAGACATTTGCAAATATAACAGATTTACTCAGCAAAGTATTTTTGATGGTTTACTCTTTCTTAGACAATGAATATAAAATGGCATGCTCTCTCCCTTTTTGCATTTTACACATTGTGGTGCTTACATATCTTAATAAGTGTTTTTAATACCATAATTAATATGCTTTTAAACATTGAGTAATACCAATAAAATGTTATGGGTATTTTTAAAAGAATATCTCCTAGTCAAACTGGTATATTATATTTATACTATAGAAAGTGACAAGAGCTATAAATATTTCTTTTGACGACCTGTTTTATACATTCATTACCAAACATTGATTCCATGCACAAGTGCAGGTGGATGATTATAACAGGGTTTTCTCTGCAAGGCCTTTTATAGCCATTGTTTTGCCTTTTTTTGTTTAAAGTTTCTTCGTCTGTGGAGGACAGAGACATTTTAATCTCTGGATGATTTGAATGTGTATCCATGGATACTCATAGCACACAATGTCTTCTCATGGAAACTCTGTGTTTTTTTCTGCTGAGAACCTGCAGGAAGTATGTGTGGGGTGGGGATGACTGACCAAGATACTCTTCACTGCAGACACATGTCTGTATTTCTTTGTAGGGAGTCCCAAAACCTCTATTGCAACTCTAACACTTGCCATAGTTGCAGGACATATATCTTAATTGGCACAAATCATGAATGCTCTATTTTCACAGAAATATAAGACTGGTCTTATTCTGATTATGATATATGAATTGAATATCCTTCAAAATTGTTGGCTCCCTTGCAGGAGTTTAAAATTCCAAATTTCTTCTCCAACACTATATTTTTCTTATATGATTCTAACAACATCCAAATTTTAGTGTGCAGCATATTTAATTTTAGTTCATATTCATTAATTTTAATTTAAGCCATATTAGTGTAAAATTCTTCATGTCATACCATTACATATTCTTGTGAAATTCCAATTTTCAATGGAAGAAACAAAAGATCAGAATAAGAATCAGTCATGTTCATGCTCTCATCTTTTTCTTCTGAAAGCATAACATGCTTACTGTATTTTGTCATAACAAATGGAACATATCCTGCAACAGGCTTGCATGCTCAAATATTATTTTATTATTATTATTCTTATTAAGTTATTTTGGAGAGTGGCAGATTTTACAGAGAGAAGAGAAAGAGAGTAAAAGATTTGTTATCTACTGGTTAATCCTGCATATGGCAACAATGGCTGAAGCCAGCTTGATCCAAAGCCAGGAGCTGCTTCCAAGTCTCCCACATGTGAAGGGTCCCAGATTTTGGGCAATCCTCCATAGCTTTCCCAGGTAACATGCAGGGAACTGGATGGAAAGTGGACATGAATTGGCACCAATATGGGATGCTTACAATTAATTCTAGGTGGAACCAATTGAATCATTGTGAGGGTCCTGAAAAATTCTTTACATTGAAAATTTATTAAACCTGATTTTTTTTTGTTTACTTATACAGTAAATGTTTAATGTTCCCCTTATTGCTGCTCTTTGTTTATCTCAGTACTTATTTTAAACATCTTCTTATCTTACACAATACAAATAAGTGAATTATTGCCTTTTTCATCTTATAACTTTAAGGAAAGGACAACTTTCATATCATGGCTTAATTTACCTACATGAAAAAAGATAATGTTTACTATTTGGTCATTACTTTTGAAATTTTTGAGAGGTAGACACACACACACACACACACAAAATCTCACAAATGAACACATGTACTTAGAATGAAAATATTTCTACTGATTCACTCCTTAAATGTCTACAGGGCTGGATGGAAACTGGAGGTAGGAAGTGAATCCAGACCTACAAAATGAGAAAATTGAATTCAGAAGTCACGACACTTTGTTCTGAACCCAGAGGCTCCTGTGTGAGACATGGACTATCAGTATGTCTCAACTTTAAGTCTCCATACTTGCCTCATTATGATTTTTTTGTTTTGTTTTTGTTTTTTTAAAGGTAATTCTCTGCATCCCTAATTCCTAAAATAGCATTCCTTCCTTGTTATTTATTGTTCTTTCTGTTTTTGTTTTCTGTTTAAATTCTAGATACTTCCTAAGTTATTTTTGTTTTTGATTTTTATTTTCCATTATGCAGTTCTTTGGGCTCAGAGATTTCTCCTTTAACCCTCCCCGACTGCTTACCCCTGCATTATAGCAGCATAGTCTTTCAATAGCAGTCACAAGTCCATCATTTTATTTAAGAGTGTCATGACAATGTAGGTATAGACATAGGCAGCAGTGGAAAGTATAACATCCTAGAGTCAAGATATATTTAACAGTTCCATTCTTATTCAGAAGTGGAAATGGACACTGCAAAATTGTTGTTTATTTCCTTGCCTACTACTCACTTATTCCTAGAATTTTGCTTTGGATGCTGTTGATCTTACCTTGGAATCTCTCTTTCTCTTTCATTTCCTTCACTCCAATATCTCTTTGTCCTTGGCCTCATCCAGGTTATAAATAGAAAAGCATTAATCTTATGAGTTATTAAAATACCATAGTGTTCAGTGAGTACATGCTGTGCTCTTAATTAAAGCCATCCACTGATTAAGAATGTGAACAGCTACACTGATACAGATATTCTCAACAAAAGGAAATAACCAACAGGCCAAAGCACAAAAGTCCTGAAGCCATAATTCATAAAAATTCTACAGTGATCCATGGTAGCAGTTAATCAATAGTTGTTGGTTAATGTTTAAAATAGCAACTCTTCCAATGTCCCCTTCCCACAAAAAAAGAGATATCATTTGTTAAGCTTACTCTTTTTAGGCTTAAATTCACACAAGATATTTCATAAATTCAGCATCATGAAAATACATGGGGCCAGAAATTAATCTAACATTTGAGATGCACTGAGTTGTCTGTTACATTCCTTTTTGAGTGCATATTTCTAATTCCAGTTTGATATAAACTCAGATCCTGGGAAGCAGTGTTGCTTGTGATGATCCAAACACTGAGTTCCATCTGTTGGATTCCTTTCATTCAAATGGTAGACCTGAAGTCAGTCCCTTGCTTTTAGCTTCAGATTTCCCATTTTAGAATACAGACAACTTACTCAAAAACTTGAGACATTCTTTGGTTCCGCTATTCTTGTATTGGTCATTCTTTCTGCTGCAAATTATGGCTGGATTAACCAGTTAATTTTCTTATAACTGTCTATTTTAGTTCATATGTAACTATCTAAAATGAGAAAATTTTATGTTGTTAAATGTGATAGGACAGCAGAACACTAATTGATATTCCTCTATTTTCTACTACAGATAATTTCATTGCTTTCAATATATTGTTTCCTGTGAATGTATTTGATCTTGTCTCAAATTTATCACAGTTCCCTCCATATCTGTACTTCAATTTGAGTGATGTTCAAGATTTGCAGCATCATTTGTAAAGCTCTTTATCAAACTTCTATATATTGAAATTCTAATTGTAGAAGAATCTGATAGTTTGAAGTTCTCCACTGATCATTTATATTTTTTAAGATTTAGTTTATATTTATTACAAAGTCAGATATAAAGAGAGGAAAAGAGACAGAGAGGAAGATCTTCTTCTGATGATTCACTCCCCAAGTGAGCGCAATGGGCCGGTGCTGTGTCGATCCAAAGCCAGAAGCCAGGAACTTCTTCCTGGTCTCCCACGCGGGTGCAGGGTCCCAAGGCATTGGGCGGTCCTCGACTGCTTTCCCAGGCCACAAGCAGGGAGCTGGATGGAAAGAGGAGCTGCCGGGATTAGAACCAGCACCCACATGGGATCCTGGCACGTTCAAGGCAAGGACTTTAGCCACTAGGCCACACTACTGGGCCCCCCCAACTGACCATTTCAAGACTGTTGTAACACTGAACTATTTCCCCTCACCCAGGTATTTGATTAATTTGTGATAAGCTGTATTCCAATACTGATGCTTTTACTGCCTGTCTGATGGTTAATGCAACATAAGATTTTTGAACAATGTTTCGTTTTAGTATTGACAAATATTTTGATTAACATATTTGATATACTTCTCACAATTCAAATTTCTAAAACCTTTTAATCCATTGAAATATGGGTAATTACTACAAAGCTCATCTCATGTTACAAAATATCAAAGAATGACTAAGCTGAATGTTTTGATAGATTTAACCTTTCCTACAATATTTCACCTTTTATGTTAACAAAATCCGCTTCACTCTCCCATTCAACTTCAGACTCAATCCACAATCCACCCCATCACCTCTCTTCTATGTATAAGCTTATTTGTTTTATGTTTGCATATAGTTGATATGTAACAGATGGTATTTTTTAATGTAAAACCAAACTTATCTTATTTTCCCAAAATAACTACTTAAGTATGCCTCAAACATATGCATCACTGATATTCTTGATATCAGCATAATAAATACAGTATCTTTATGAAGTTGTTGGATTATGTTCAAAAATTATAGTTAATTATACATAGACTAGATAACATTTTATCTGTAGTAAATTGTAAAGGCAGATGAATGTTTCTTGTATTTAAATGAGAGCACTATTTCATCATCAAGAAAAGCATGATCACGCAAGAAAAGAAAAATGTATGGATGGGATCCTCATCATGAATACATGTATTTTTTCTGACAGATGCATTTCTTAAAAACATGTATTTATTTATTTATTTATTTATTTATTTATTTATTTTGTTTGAGATTCGGAGAGACAGAGAAAGATCTTCCACCTATTGATTCACTTCCCAACTGGCCACAAAGCCAGGAGCTAGGAGTTTCTTCTGCACTTTCCAACTGGTTGCAGGAACCAAAATATTTGGATCATATTTTTGCTATCTTCCTAGGTGCCCCTTCCCTGTCTCCTGTGCTAGTGCAGGGTCCGAAGCCTTTGGGATGTCCTTCGCTGCTTTAACAGGCCACAAGCAGGGAGCTGGATGGGAAGCGGGGCTGCTGGGATTAGAACCGGCACAAATATGGCATGACAATGTTTAAGGCAAAAAATTTCAGCCACTAGTTTATTTCACCAAGCACAATAATGCTATTTATTAAAAGATGTATTTATTTTTATTTGAAAGGAAGATTTACAGAGAGAGACTATATTTTGTGGCAAATAACTGTACACATATCGAGCCAAAAACTGTATTAATAGGAAAAAATTTTTTTTAAATGTCAGGTTTGTGCTGATTTGGGATAAACTTGCTAGATCCATATTAGACAGTGTTAAGAAAATGATTTCTCTTTCCCTCTCTGTCATCTATTTTTTTCTTCTTTTTTCTTCCCCTTTAAAAAAAAAGTTGAGATAACATGTTCTAATTGACATTAAACTTACCTAATGCCCACTATTGAAGATTTTATCAATAAAAACAAAACGAGCTTATTTTTAGGTTTGCAGAATATTAGGATGGAAGTTTTAGAGATTTCTCACATATTTCCTACCCAGGATGATCTTTCTCATTATCAGTATATAGCACCAGAATTGCATGTGTTAACATCAATAATCTCATTTTGATGTCATTTCTGATGTCATTACCCAGAGTTATAATTAACCCTGGATTTAATTCTTGATGTTCAACATTTTGAAGATTTGGATAAATTCAAGGTCGTGTCCATCCACCATTTTAGTTGCATGCAGAGTAATTTCAGTACTCCGACTTTTAATCCCTTCCCATTTATAATACCTAGAATATCTTAATTCTTCCTGCATGTTCATTTTCTTCTTTTTCAGAATGACCTTTGGTAGAAATTTTAAATCCAGCTTTTCAAGATGATTCTTTTACTTTACCAATATGCATGTTGCTTTTCTTTGTGTGTTTCTATTGCTTGATAGATCCCTTTATCTTATTTTTGACATATTTTATATCCTGCACGTACTATAGTATCTTCACTTACAGAATATATTGATTGCGTTTGAGTTTTTGCAAAAATGAAGAAAAAAAGCTACTGTAAATGCCCCTGTTTAACACTGTGTGAACATGGTTTTTATTTCCTTTGGATAAATATAAAGCAATATATTGCTGTTCATGGGCTAAAATTATGCTTAGATTTTCAAAGAACTGCTTTTCTTATGTTCCTTTGTAAGTTTTTGCTGTCTTTGATAATTTTTCACCTAAAATTCTAACGTTTCTAAAGGGGGTGTTTGCAATTTTGTTATTTAATTTCAATATTTTTGCATACTTTTGACAGCAGCCTTTTCTATGATTTGTTTTGTAAAAATTTTCTCTAATCTTTGTTATATATGTCACTGTCTCAAACTGGTCTAACTCATGGCATGAATGCTTAATTTTATGGAAGTAACTATTGTCAACTTTTAATTTTGTTGATATTGTCTTTGGGTTTATACCCAAAACATCAGTACCACAATGCTGATGTCCAATTTTGCTGTAATTTTGATGTAGAGTACACTGTGGGTATTGATCAGTTTGAGGAAAATTGATACACCAAAACTATCATCTTTGATCCATAGATATAGACTAAATCTGTATTAACTTTTATACTTCTCTTTTTTTAGAGATTTATTTATTCTATTAGAAAGTCAGATTTACAGATGGAAGGAGAGACAGAGAAAAAGATGCCCCATCTGCTGATTCACTCCTCAAGAACCTGCAATGACTGGAGCTGAACTGATCCAAAGGAATGAAGAGTTTCTTTCAGATCTTAAGTAGGTACAGGGTCCCTAGGCTTTGCGCCATCCTCTATTGCTTTGTCAGGCACAAACAGGGAGCTGGAAGGGATGTGGTGCAGCTGAGATTGGAACCAGTGCACCTATAGGTTCCTGGCACTTGCAAGGTGAGTGGCTAGGCCCAAGTTTTCTAGCTTTCATCAGAGACTTGTATCTTGTTCCTCATGTTGTTGTTGACATATTTTATAAGATACATGCATAAATTTTTCATAGTTTGAGTGCTGTTGCAAATAATACACCTTTTTAATCTCAGTTTTCCATTTGTTTATCACTAGGATATGAAAGAAACTTATTTCTGTGTCAATGTGCTCTTCACTATGTAGTTGTTTTTATCAGATTCAGGTATTTCTACTTTGCTTCTTCTTGATTTTTGACATTAATGCTCATGTTACCTAGAAAGAAAGGAATATTATTCCTGATAAATCTTAATATTTTCACTTCCTTTTCTTGTTATTTTATAGCAACAAGGACTAAAGCATGATGGTGAAAAGCAATGATAAGAAGAGACTAACATTATTCATAATCTTATTGCTTTCTCATCATTAAAGGTGACATAGCTACATTTTTTTGTAGATGTAGTTAGCAAGTCAAAGATGGTCCATTGTGTTAATAATTTACTGATTGGATTTGTCATGAATTAATGTGGAATTTTATCAAATTATTTGTATATGTGTTGATATGAGTAAGAAATTTGTTTTCCTCAGCTATGATATGATACATTTTTTGCCTGTTGAACTGATTACAGATATCTGAAATAAATTGCATTTTCACAGTGCATAATTATGTAAATGCATCATTGAACTTATTTTCTAATATTTTAACGATTCATGTGGTCATTTGTTTGAATGGAAGGATGACTGAGAGGATATGCATATAGAAACCTTACATTCACTCGTTCCTTCCCAAATGATGGGAATTTCGAGGGTTCAGCAATAGCAAGGAAAGGAATCAGCAATGATAGCAAGACAGAGACATTGGTTAATTCTCCAAATTGCAGCAACAGCCAGGACTGGAGCCAGTGGCCTGAAGCTCTGGGTCACCATGGATGAAAAACAATCACTGATTGGACCAATATTTTAAACAGCTTACTACTTCATGACAAAATGTGCAATTCATGAAGATGGATTTTAAAATCAGACCCATCCTAGGCCAATATCCGTAGGTTGAAAAATCAACTACTTTTCAGATCAGTGTTCCTCG
The DNA here is from genome assembly GCF_017591425.1 of Ochotona curzoniae. Lineage (NCBI taxonomy): Eukaryota > Metazoa > Chordata > Mammalia > Lagomorpha > Ochotonidae > Ochotona > Ochotona curzoniae. The sequence goes on from NW_024466502.1 coordinate 17,735,311, forward strand.
AGCCAGAAACACATGCCTGTAATACAGATTAAATGGCCACACATTTTACTATTTCAGTCATCTTCAGACAAAATCAGATGCTTACGGAAACTCCTGTACTATGACAGAACCTCAGTTTCTTCAGTATACATTCACAGATCTCATACGTACTGATTCCTCCTTATCAACATTAGGATGCATTTCCAGACTGTCCCCAAAGATCAAGTTAACTAATTAATCTTCACTGCAATTATAATTTATTTCATTTTCATGCTTGTTATTATGCCATTTGTGTTGGATAGATCACAATTGCCATGGCAACGAGTGCTGTGAATGTGAGCAAACATCTTTACCCATTATGACTTTGTATTGGGTTATCTCAATATAGTGCACAAATGCATGGGGCTTTCTCAACTTAAGTAATGTTCTGAGGATCTGTAACATTTCCATGAATCATAATTTTGTAATTCTGCCTATATTTTAAACTTAGAGATATGCCCTTCAAATCCAACAAAAATTTACTCTGAATAACTCCTCATATGGAAAGATGCATTTATATCTAATTTTTTCTCCACATCTCTGTGCTTAAAATATACGTAAAGGAAACACATTAGTACTTCAATTCATACATTAAAATGCTTTAATTTATAGACTAATAGGTGCATTTTTTCAATTAAGATCAGTGTGGGAAATGAACTACTCATGAAGAAAAAACTAGCAATGGGAAACATCTCTGTAACTCCTCAAGTGAATTATTAAATAGAAATGTGCATTTTAACATTTATCAATTCTTGTAATTACATTTATTATTATAGTAACTATATTTAAAGTAAATATTTAAGTTTTATCTGCAGTGAATTTACTAAAACCTGCAGTGAATTTTTTCAACATTAAAGTTAAAATGTTATTGACATACACATATGGTGAAAGCTTATACCTACACAGCTAAAAATGCTGATAATTTACCTTAAGAATTACTTCCAGAAAATGTTACCCTAAGCTAAACTGAAACAACAAAAAAATATTTGGGAAATGTGGCAGTGTTGTTTAGTTAAGTACACGACAGTATAAATCTACTGAAGATCCAAAAGAATTTACTTTTGTGGAATTTGAAATCAAAGAACTGCAGCAAAAACTATTGAGGTTTCTCCAGATCCAAAAAAAGAAAAGAGAGGAATGAAAGAAAAAAAAAAGCCAGCAAGAGTTATATAGAATAGAATTAACATTTACTCAGAATCATTTCAGTTTTTTCACAATGCACCAGAAGAAGCACCAAGAAAAAAGTAGCTTTTTCCTTAAAACAGTGAAAGCAAAGCCCCTTCTGCCCTTGGAGTGGCTGGTGTTTATTTAATATTTACATTTGATCTTAGCCAAAAGGCAGAGAAGTGATATTTATTTAACCTTTAAGAATTAGAATTGTGTAATAATAAAACTATTTTTAGCATTGTTGCAGAAGAAAGAAAAAAGAAAGGAAAGGAAAAGGAAAAAGAAGAAAGGACACATGAGAAAGGAAGAGATTGTCCATATGAGAGAGTTGACAGTGGACACAAGCAGTGAGGGCAAAGTGAGAAGCATTGGATTACATCTGAGAGCTCTGGAACAGAGGAAGTGAACCCCAAAAGCAATTATCTTAAAAAAAAAAAAGATTGAACTGTCCAACGGGCCAGAATTCAGAACAGAGAGGAGGAAGAGAAGTGGCTCTGAAGAATCAGAAATCTTATCTCCCTGGTCAAAAGTCAAGGAAAGTGGCCAAGAAAGACAGCATTGAAAAGGAAGCACCAAAAATTTCCAATGAAAACAAAAGTATAACTTTAACAAGCTCTAGGTTGAATTTCACCACTTTCAGAATAATCCTCTTGACTGAGTTTCTCATTTCTCTAGATTTAGGTTTCTCTAAAGAAGAGGAAAAGAATGCTGGAAACATTAAAGATGGCACTATTTTAAAAAGGACGTATAATAAAAACATAAAATGAAATAAAAATGGGAGAAGATGTTGTGCTATTGAAAGTACTATCAAAGTAGGCATGTGTTATAAGTTCTGTGATAAGCCATTGAGAATATCACAGCTGAAAAAAAAATATGTAATTTTAAAAGAAAGCCGGAAAAATCACTTTGTAAAGATAATCTTTAATAGAGTTTGAAAACAGCTCACAGAGTCAAATCTATAAAGCTCTAAAATAGATTCCTAGAGCTCTATATGCAATATTGAAATTTATAAGAAATTATTAATTTAGATTATTGCAGGCATTATATTTACAGAATTTGAGTGCTGCAGAAAGGAAATCTTAATGGTTAATAGTTGTACAGGTTTAAAGCATTGGTTAAAATACTCTCGCGCTTATACTTTATTTAAATACATTGTGAGGACAAGAAAACTTAAATTGTTCTCATGGCAGTGGAGCATTTTAAGGTACATTTAATACTGCCCTCTATCTTTCTCTGAAAAGAAATCAAATAATACTAATTAAGAAATGACAGTTGAAAAAAAATGAGAAAAATAACTCTAATTGTGCCCAAATAAACACTAACACACACCAACACTCAAACACTCAAACACACACACACACACAATTATGTGATGATGCCAATTTTCTACAAACTTTTTGGAAACCCCATGTTTGTGACTGCATATGCGCATGCATATGAACACATGCATGTGATCATGAAATACGCATAAACCTGTGTGTGTCATTGTATATTATATGGTACTCTAATGATACAATTCTTGGAATTTAGCTATGGTATCACAAATTATCATTAGATATATAAGCTGAGGATAAAAATGGCACATATTACAAAGGTAATTTAAAATATATGTGAGCATGCGTGTGCTTTTTTGCTTGATCCTCTACTTTGGTGCAAATGTCAAAGTTTGACACATCCCAGTTCCATAGAGTATGTCCATCTACTACAATTGAAAAATTAGACAAAATGTCCTATAAAATTACATCCCTATGTATGATTGCCTATTATATTTGAACCCCAAATCAGAATGAGTGCTAAATAATCAAAGGTCTCTAAGATGAATTAACCAAAACAATTTCCTTCAGGTCAGCTCTCCAAGCCTGGGATAGAAAATGTGTTCATTTCACATGTTTCAATGATTTCTCCTCAACTCTCTGCACATCTGGATTGCCACCATGCATGAATAGCTACTGCTTCTCTCAATTAGTTAACAGTGTCAGAAAAAAAGGAGCTTATAGACAAAACAGTCACCTCTATTGAGAACATCATATTTAAAAAAGGAGTATTTCTATACATTTTCAAAATACTTTATCAGTCTTTCAAATGTCTAAAGCACCAGAGTCCAACAATGTAAGATGTGATAGTATCACTAAGAGTATTAGAGCTCGTTAAATTAGCATGCTAAATAATCTTGGGTATGCTTTTTTAATGCCTAAGTTGAATTTGAGTTTCTCAGTTGTTTATGTACTCATCTCTTAATCATTATTGGCATGATTCTAAAGCTTATTTTGACCCTACACAAGTATGTGATGATCTGTAGAAATATCTTTGTCTCTGCAGGATGTTGTGGAACAGCAGATGTGAATCAGAGCTCCAGAAACAACAATTTTGTGGCAATGCAGTCATATTCATATTCAAAATGGTACTACACAGATGCTGAAATAATTCCAACATGAATACTACATTCACTCTTAGCAGTAGTATTCTAATATTATTCAATGCAATTGTTTGAAATAATAAGTTATCTGTGGAGGGATGGGAAAACTAAGACAAGAATATGTTAGACTGTTTCAATACTTCTTTAAAACAGGAAAGATAGATCTTGCTGGAAATTTGAACATGAAAAAGTATCTGATTGCATGGAGTCAGGAGCTCTTACAGGTCTCCCAAGGTGGGGTAGGGTCTCAAGGCTTTGGTCCATCCTCCATTGACTGCTTTCCCAGGCCACAAGCAGGGAGCTCATACCAAGATTCCCAAAGACACCAGTGACATTTATAACTCAAATCCTGGGTTACTTCAGATTCGACCTCTTTTGCCACCTCTCCTCAGCATTAAAATGATTGGGCTGTACATATTCATTTGAAACGTTCTCTTAATTTGTCTTCTGTGTTACATTTTATTATCCTTTAATTCTTCATCCCCATTCCTATGCAGGTAATGCCTAGGCCTTGTGTAGAATTCAGCTCTCTGATTTATTTAATCCTCCTTGTCTTACCCTTTAATTTATCAAGTTACATTTTTTAAAGATTCAATTATTTTTATTACAAAATTAGATATAGTGAGAGCAGGAGAGACAGAAGAAGATCTTCCACTCGATAATTCACTCCATTCCCTCACCAAGTGGCACAAAGACTGGTGCTGAGCGATTCTGAAGCCAAGTTTCTGGAACCTCCTCCAGGTCTCCCAGACAAATGCAGAGTCCCAAGGCTTTGGGTCATTCTGGACTGCTTTCCCAGGCCACAAGCAGGGAGCTGGTTGGGAAGCAGGGCCACCAGGACTAGAACTGGCACCCATATGGGATCCTGGTGCGTTCAAGAATCAAGTTGATTTTTGAAACAACAAAGATGTATTTATCCAAAGGGAAGAGTTAGAGCAAAGGAGAAAGTCATCTTATGTTTGTTGTTTCAGGTCCCAAATTGCTGTACTAGAGAAAGATGAGCTGATCCAAGGCAGGAATCCAGTAAATTCTCCCACATGGATGTTGATACCCTATCATTTAAGCTATCTTCTGCTGCTTTCCTCGGAGTCAAGCAGTAAACTGGATTGGAAGTTCAGTAGTCAGCACTAGAACCAGTGCAGATATGGGATGATGGCTCATAGGCAAAGCATTAGCCAACTAACTCACTGTTCCAGCTCTGTTTGTTTGTTTGTTTGTTAATTTATATATTTACTTGAAAGGAGAGTTACAGAGTTAGTGGGCTCTCCATCTGCTTTCTCACTCTCTGATAGTTTTAGAACTCTGAAATCTTAGTGTGCAGGGCCAGTGTGATTGCTCAGTGCTAAATCCTCACTTTGCATGTACCAGGATCCGGCATGGGAGTCAGTGCCTGTATCCTCAGCTCTACTTACTTTCCAGTCAATCAATGGATAGAGGTGGATCGGCAAGCTGGAGTCTGCCTTAAAGACAAGGGGGACTTTTTAATAGTTTGTATTTTCTTTTAGGATAAAAAAATGTGTAGAACTGGGTTAGACTAGTGACTGCAGAACATTGTGACTGCTTTAAATGTCATTGAACTGTATATTTGAGAATGGTTAATTTCATGCTCTGTGAATTTCATCTCACTAAAAAAGGAAAACTTATTTGCTGTTTATTTGAAATGTATGTTTGAGTGAGTATATGTGTATTGACATGTGAAATAAATGTATGTTCGGGTTTTCTTCTATGCAAACATTTGCATATACATATGTGCTTATAATATTTGGATTATTTATCAAAGCACTATATAAAATGCATAATTTTGAAAAGTTAATTTCAAAATGGTCTCAATCTTTTTATTACTTAAAATAGCACAATATTCCTAGTTTTGTGCCACAATCAATTTTTTTTTCCAGAATCACGAATATCTATGTAGAGTGATTTTAAAAACCTCATGTTTAGATAGAAATGAGGACAATGCCGAATACATGTCACTTTTTATTTTTATATTTAAAAGCCGCAGTTCTCCATTACCGTCTTTACATAATTATATTTCATATCTCATTGTAGATTTACCTATTTAAAACTCGGTATTTTTAACTTTTCTATTATTTCCATATCTTATTTTGCCAATGATTTCTGTTTTTATGTCTTTTATTCTTGCAGCACATGACACAACGCCATGAGCTGACTCAAAAGAGAATGTGTGGAGTCAAGCAAAATAAAAGATATAGATTCTTTTTATTTAATGTCATAGAAGTGAACTTACTAAAATTTTCTTTCTCTAACTGCACAAGCAAGATAATGCAATTTCACAATCTCTTCATAATGAAACAAAGCAAAATCCAGAGCAAATGACTGCACAGAAGCTAAACTCGAAACAGTGAGAGGTTTGTTTATCTAACCTGGGGTTACATGACAAGCATCATAAAGCATGATTTGAAGTGAGGCGAAGTTTCCCTGCAAGATGATCCTACTAATAGGAGGGCATCATGGATCAAATGTTCTCTCTCTACTGTGGAAGCATGGCCAGCAAATGGAGCACTGCTTTAACGCAAGCTGCGGAATTTAAAGATTGTCAACTATGGATTCAGAATGAGAACAAGATAAACCCAGCCAAGTAACAGGAATAAAGAAAATCTTTTTGGTTACTTTAATGCAATGAACACTTTTTTAACACTCTGAAACTAATCTTAAATTAATGAAATTGAAATTTGGAACCATGGAGTCCCTTCAAAATTGTTCTAAATCTGTAAGAGAATGAATTTGTTTTGCCTTTGTGCTCCTCATAATCTCTGTGTGCCTCTGAACAGGGCTAGGTTTGGACCCACATATCTGTGTTACAATTGGATATGAAAATTGTGTGTTTTCAAGAATAATCATTGCTTATCCGTCTCCCCTGTAAGAAAGTGTTTGAATTAAATATTAAATGAAAATATAGTAATAATCAAATCCAAAGTAATCAGAATTGTGATTTTGGTTTATCTCAACCCCCTTAACCTTGTAATAACATTCTCTGTGTTAGGTACACTCATTGCAACTAAATTCACATAAAACTCATGCAGTATCAGACATCAGGTTGTTTTAAGAACAGCAACGACCTTCTGCTGGTCCTGGAAAGGACCCAGTGTGAAGGGAGGTGGGTGTTTGTTTAAGCTATTAAATAGCCACTTGGGAATCTCCCATACCTTTTGGAGTTCCTGGTTTGAGTACTGACCCACTTGCTTTGATCCCAATCTCCTACTAAATTGTGCCTTAGGAGGCAGCAGATAATGGCGCATGTTCTTAGATCAATGATAGTCTCATTGGAGACCTGGGCAGAGCAGCTCTTAAATTCAGCCTGGCTCAGTTGTTTGCCTTTAGGCAAGGTAGAAGATCTTGGTATGTGAAATTCTGCCTCTCTGTTACTCATTTTTTTTAACTGTTTAGTTTTACTTGAAAGGCAGATTTACAGAAAAAAGAAAGAGAAAGGAAGATTTTTCATGTGACAATACTTCACTACCCCAATGGCTGAAATGGCCAAAGCCAGGAGCCTGAAGTTCTTTACAGAGTGTCTCACATGAGAGCACAGGCCCAACCACTTGGACCTCCCTCTGCTGCTTTCCGAAGTCACGAAACAGAAAACTGCACAGAAGGTGGAGTAGCCAGGCTGTGAACTGGCACCCATATGAGATGCCCATGCCGCAGGTGAATGATCAGCCTGTTTTGCCACAAACCAGTCCCACGAATAATATTTAAAGAAGTCTCATAAGAATTTAACCCAGTGAATGCAATCCCTTTATGTACTCTATGAAAAAGTAGCGGCTTTTTCAAGATATGTTTAGAATTCCTCTCTCATTCTTATAACAGAAAGAATTGTGATTTCATTTACCAAATCCTGGCAACAAAGAAAGAAGATAGGAATGAATGATCACATTATGGAAATAGAGCAAAGCAATAATGGCTTGTTAGGTTGAATTAATAATCCATTTTGTTCTACCATAAAATAGAAATTTGGAGTATTGGCTAGGAATCAATTTATTTGACAATAATTAAAGACTTTTCATTTTCCACCCAACACTGTTATCTAATGACGTCTTATTTTTGGTGTTAGGGACACAGTGTAGAAATTGATAGTCAGACACAGCTGTTGCCCAGAAAACTTGGACAATAGCACAAGGTAAAGTTAAGGAAATGAACAAAAAATGCAGAAAATAGTGCCACAATCTAAAAAAAAACAGGGGTGTAGTCTCCAGAATTTACACTGAAAAGTTGAAGCTTATGAAAGCAGATCTGAAGACTGACACATTCAGACAATATAGTGTAGTATTAAGTGTATACAGTTAAGTGTAAACAGCATAGTTACTGTGGAAGAGAAGACTGATGGGTGATATAGAGGGATTGCTTCACAAGATTTTATATTTTTTTAACTTTCGCATGAAGATAATTGATACAATGGAGTGTTAATCAGAGACTTGACATAAACAAATGTGTAATACAGACTGATTTTTCATTTGGAAGGATTGAGAACAGTGAGCCTGATTTTTAATATGACTAAAAGTAGGGTCATGTCAGTAAAGGATGAACAATAAAAAAATATTAGAATCCATAAGTTAGTGGGTGTAGTTGGATGGAGGTATAATAACAATAAGTGTATATGTGACATCTGAATTTCTTGGTTGGTCAAAGAAGTGGATGACACACAGTTCAATGCAGTGGGCAAATGGGAAGAAGCATGTCAAATTATGGATGCTTTCAGTTTGAGATGTCTGTGATTCATACAGAGCAAATCGGTCCAGAGAACTGTGATGATTGTGTATGCATTGCAATCTTGATGGGTGAAAAAGAGGAAGCTTATTATGAACTTGTTATATTCACATTATGGGCAGGTAGTATTTTTTTCATTCCAAATGCTTCTTCATTCCCATGGGGTGCCTTCTGAATTCAAGGGTTTTATGGAAAGATCTATGCATTTAACTCCTTCAACAAGATTTCAGAATCACCAAGACTATTTTGTTGGGGCAAGATGGTGAGTGAGAGCTATAATCTTCACAAAGGCAGTGCTTGCTCACATGTGGGATCATCACTCCCATTCTTAGAAGCTCTGCTGGTCTTCTTTTCATGAAATCCAATCCTATTCTCCCACATCACAATGTTGCATAGGGAGGGATTACAAAGATTTACTAATATAGAATTATAGATCCCCTTCTCATATGCAGATTACATTTCAATTGGGTATATTCCTGGCAGCGGGATAGCTGGGTCATATGGAAGTTTTATTGGCAATTCTCTAAGCACTCTCCATATTGATTTCCACAGTGCTCTTGGGGTTGGAATTTGGGGGAAAGAAGGTATACAAGACTCCATGGAATTGCACCATAAAATTCAAAAAAAGATTTACTAATGAAATGTTTAGCAATACACGTTGCATATATGAAAGCCCAAAGGTAAAACTCTAAAGTTAATTTGTTCAAGGTAAGCCAATGAAGCAAAATGAAAGGGGTGTTTTACACACACACAGAGAATGGGGGAGAGAGAGAGGGGGAGAGAGAGAGAGAGATAGGGAGAGAGAGAGAGAGAGAGAGAGATTTTTCTCTGTCCTCTAGTTAACATTCCAGCTTACTTTAACAGCCAGTGCTTGGCCAGATCAAAGTCAGTTGCCAGGAACTTCTTTGGGATATTCCACATGGGTGGCAGTGGCCAAGACACTTGAAATAGTTCTCTCTGTTCTTCCAAGCTGTTATTTGGATCAGAAGTAGGGAAGCTGGGACAGGAATCAGCACCTACATGGGCTACCAGAGTTGTAGCTTTAACACCTATGCAAAACACTAGCCCTCGCCATCTTTTTAAGTAGAAAACTATTCTGCCCAATGTACTTGGTATGGGATTTCTATGTTTACTTTCAAATGAGGCATATACGTCATTAAGAGTAAATTCTCCCTTGAGACATTATTATAATTCAGTGTTCTTGACTTGAGTTTATCTTAACATAAAGGGTATATTAGCACTAAATTTCAAAAGAGAATTTTTTTTTTCAAAATTCATGTGTTTTTGATAGAACAAGTCTTCTCTATCACTGTTAAAGCCAGTCACTTCCTTGGCTTCAGCCAGCTAAGATGTTCAAGGCAGTATTGAGAGAGAGTTTGTTAAGACACATGACAAATATCCAGCAGAATAAAATTGACAGATTATTAATCAAGAAGTGCCAGTTCCTAATTGTGTTCTCTGACATGTTAGCTGATGTATTTTGTTCCTTCATGAATTTTAGAGGAATAATATCCTCCCAGTTTACATTTTTGAGAAAACTACATGCCCAATCCATAACTAATTATAACTGCCATTTAGTAAATCCTAAATAAGATTAATCAAGATTATTATTGTTATTCTTCACATTACAGTGGCATCACTTCTATCCTAAAAACCAGAACTCAGAAACTGTTGTTTCACAATAGTGTGTGCAAGTATAATGAGAAATTCTGCTTATACGGGTCTTAGTCAATGACAGGAAGAATGCCTACATTTAAACATTTAGTCACCTCCATAGGAACGAGTATTGCAACAATTCTGCCAGGTTTAATTATATTTACATAGGAGTGTGGGAGTCCAATTAGTGCATTTCCACATTTTGAGGACTTTAAATTTAGTGAAGAAGACCATGGGAGATGACTGTAGAATGTGCTTCACAGAAAACCTAGCAAGGACACACGGTGGTTGCAAATTAGTTAGTGATCAACCTATAACACATCCCTAAAGAGAGTCTTACAGAATGCCACAACAAAATGTGATTGACCACTATTATGTGTAAAAAATATATATATAGAGAGAGTTTATTACCAAATTCACTAATTTACTGGTGGTTTAGAGTCCCCTAAAACTGGAATTCCTGACCTAATGGCCAACAACCCAAGTACTGAAATTGTATTGGTAATTGGTAAAAGAAAAGTTATTTGTTACAAAGTACACAGTAAGGATCCAGTTTTGTGGTATTCCTGGGTATTAAGATGTTATCTATAGGAAAATAAATGATCTCAGGAGGCCAGAGAATCAGGACTTTCAGAGTCTGAAGAAAAATTTCTTGTGCTAATTTGAATAAGTGGTTATTTGACAACCAGGTAAGCAGGACAAAGGTAACATTAAATTAAAGGAAATATATTGGGAAGTGGTTTAGGGTTATCTGCATAGAAAGTATTATACAGAAGAGGCCGAGTTTTCTTGCTATTCTATTATTTCTAGAACTTATCATCCATACTTACTTGTTCAAGACTGCAGCTTGTCTTCGTGTCCCATTATCTCTGTGAGTCTATGAGTTCCAACAAATTTACTCCAAATTTTTATGCCTAGGGAACAGCGACACTGGTCTGAGATCTAAGAACTGAAAAAGAAACAAAAAAAGAAAGAAAATGCAAATGTAATCTCTAAAATTTCTTGCTGATGAACTGTGCCCATGTGAAATTTATAAACTATTTTTTGGAAATGAGTTAATTGCTCAAACATGCCAAGATACTCTGTTTCTTTTTCTACTGAACTAAAAAAAAAACAACAGAAAATCAGGTTACATAAAATCCTGTATGTTACTAAGACATAGGAACCAGCCTAGCTTACTGAATTTGGATGCATACAGATTTGATTTTAAAAGATAAAAATTATGATGAACATGTACTACTGAACCTTCAAACACACATAAATTATTAAGTATGCAATTATGCTAAATATAAAATTTTAAATAACAATTTAATATTGAAGCTTTTTCAAGGCAACATAAACTAAGTTACTTAGCATCATGAATTCATGTGGAAAACATCTTAAAATATGTGCAAATTCAAAACAACTTCACATTGATAGAAATATATCATGTTAGGTAAACAAAACAATTACGTATTACAAAATGCAGAACAACCATTTGTTTTTTAAAAAAATCAAATGTGTACTAAAGTTCACTCATTGATAGTAAAGTCAGAAATAAATATGAGGCCAAAATATGAGGTGTGAAGATTACTTTCCAGTGAAGTAAAATGTGATTTTTTTAAATTAGTGTGGTTATACATAAGACAGAAGATGAAATGACACGTTATCCTATTGTACAGTGTAGCAAATGTTCTATAGTAATCATTTTCATGTAGTGTAAAATTAGTTATCATCCGAATAGACCCTGAACTGTCAGGAGAAATTTAGTGTCAGAAGCCTGGTTTTTTGTTTGTTTGTTTGCTTTGTTTTGTTTCATTTTGTTTTTTAAACCTTTTAGAAGGAGACACAGGTCTTTTGATCTGGAGTACCAATATGACAATCGAACAAGAGCTAAAGAGACCTCACAGAATAATAGCTGGGAAACTAACACTCAGAATTTATAACAGTTACTTATCTTTGGTAAAATTTAAACTCCTGCAATAAATTTAGTCACATAATGTTGAGCCAGAGAAGAAGGAATAGCATGTAGACATCATAAACCACACAATCATTCACATCACTAACAACATTGATGGTCAACACTGGGGATTCAGCCCAGGTCATTTAACTTCGATCTGTGAAAATCACTGGTCAAACAAGTCAGTACATAAATGTTCATCCATCATCCAGGCTCGGTAGGTCCAGTCATCATCGGGGAATGCATTTCAGGATTTCTAGTAACATTTACTAATTTTTCTTTTTTTTTGCACTGTTTCGTTAAAGCAGTAAAATCAGAGACACTGAAATTTTATATAAAAAATGATCAAATAACAGTTACATTTACCAACATATTTACAATGCCTATATAATTAAGATTTCTATCATAAGAAATAATAATATGTTATTTAATTTATAATCATGCATTGCTTCATTAAACTCGCTTTTTCACCTTTATAAAGTAGAGAAAAGCTCAACCTCTAAAATGATACATACAAAAGGAACTTGTATTTTTCTACCTTAAAATATCAACGGCATGATTCTTCCTACTTTAAAGATTTATTTATTTTTATTGGCAAGTGAGGTATACAAACAGGAGCAGAAACAGAGAGGAAGATCTTCCATCTGTTGATTCACTCCCCAAGTAGCCTCAATGGCCAAGGCTGAGTCAATATGAAGCGAGGATCCAGGATCCAGGAGCTTCTTCCTGGTCTCTCATGCAGGTGCAGGGTCCCAAGGCCTTGGGCCATTCTCCACTGCTTTTGCAGGCCACAAGCAGGGAGCTGGAAGGGATGCAGAGCAGCTGGAATTAGAAACAGTGTCCACATTGAATCCTGCTTATACAAGGCGAGGACTTTAGCCTCTGCCTACTGCACCAGTCCTGACTTTCTACTTGAAAAGCTTGCAATGATGGGGTCACACTTCAGTTGCCATCACAGCATCATTTCTTTATTGGTTCTTAGTATCCATCTTCTAAATTTAAGTACTCATTTAATTCACTAGACCCATCACACTGGTCCAGAATGATGTCCTTATTTTTATGGTCATCAAAATTTATTATGTTTGCAATGTTATTTCTTCATTTCAATGCAATGCAAAATACACACAAGTGTGTAGAGAATGCAGTATGACTATATCTTTTCTATGGAGGGGCTGGGATGGTGACATTTTTCAGGATTACTATTATTATAAAAAGTTTATTTGAGAGTGATATAGCAGAAGACAATGGTACACACATGTGTACACACTCATACAGGAAGAGAGAGAAAGAGAGAGATGCAGAGATGGAGAATGGCGTAAAGGCTGAACATATAAAAGTCCTGTCCTTGCAAGCACCAGGATCCTATATGGTTGCTGGTTTGTGTCTCAGCTGCTCCACTCCAATTTAGCTCACTGCATCCACCTGGGTTCCCTGAGAGCAGGGACTGAAGTATGCAGACCATCACCTATGATTACAATATCTTACATTTTTATGAAAAAGAATAAATAAATAAGAAAATGATTTTAGATTGAACAGTGTAAATAACTATATTGAGTATTTTTGAAACGGAAGAAACTAGAAAAAAAATAAACATGTAATCTAGGGCTGATTTTTGCAACAAACAGAATTATTCCTTGAAGAATGTTTGCTTTCATTTGAATACCTAATTGAATATCACTTATTACCTCTATGTAAAACTTCTATTAAACTTTTACACATCAGTAACAAAAATAACCAGTTATCAACATACAATAGGCTGCAAATTATTGTGAATATTGTATGTGAAAATGAGCAACCAGGATTCCAACACTGCACCCCATCAAAGGCAGAGGCTTAGCATTATGCGCCGTGGTGCCAACCCTACTTCTTTTATTTCAAATGGCCAAAAAATGCCAATATCATTTTTCTTGTTTATTTTGTATTTGCATTGGAAAAAATTGTGAGTTATATTTACTTATGTTTGATTGATTTTGTAACCCACAGCATTTTATTACAAGGTGTAAATATCAAAACATTGCTGGAGAACTAATTTTTAATCAATATTTATTAAATGTCTTTAACATATATAATGATTTTTAAATGCATGAAATGGATTTCATCAAGATGCATGTATGGCATATATATATATATTATACATAATTTTATTTTATTTATTTATTCAAAAATGCTACAACGCTAGAGGAAAACAGTCACAAAGATACAGATCTTCCATTGATGGAATCCATTGATTGATTCATTCCCCCAAAGGCCACTATTGCCAGGGCTGCTCCAAGTTGAAACCAGAGGATTCATTTGGGCTTCCCATGTTGATGACAGGGGCTCAAGCATTCGGACCATTTTTCTTTCTTTCCCAGCCCCTCAGTAGCACCTTAGATTGGAAGTGGAACAATAAGAACATACAGTAATACCCAGATGGGATGCTAGCATGGCGGTCTGTGTCTTTATCTCCTATACCATAGTGACAGTACAAAGTATTTTAATAATACTTAAATTCTAGAACCTGAAAGAAAATATTAGCTTACATTTTAATCTCATTTTATAATGTTTTGAAAGTTTTTTTTTAAGATTTATTTTTATTGCAACGTCAGATATAAACAGAGAAAGGGTGACAGAGAGGAAGATCTTCTGTCCGATGATTCACTCCCCAAGCAGAGCTGATCTGAAGCCAGGAGCCAGTTCTTCCAGTCTCCCACATGGACACAAGGTCTCAGGCTTTGGGGTTGTCCTTGATTGTTTTTCCAGGCCACAAGCTGGGAACTGAATGAGAAGTGGGGCTGCTGGGATTAGAATTGGCACCCATGTGGGATCCCGGTGCGTTCAATGCAAAGACTTTACCTGCTAGGCCACCATGCCTGGTCCCAAAAGATAGTTTTAAAACTATTTGTATTAATGTTTTATGTAACACTGTTACATGACCAAACTTTGAGGGTTTATACAGGGAACACATTTCATTAAAATCCACCTTCAAATGCAAAATGTCCATGCCTCAGGTAGTGCACTATTCCCTAGACTCTGAGATAATGCAGACAATGATAATGACTGTAATGTTCCTTTGACAAGGAAATGCCATGCCATAAATATGTCATTTAGGATTCTACAATGAATAAGGTCATCACTGAGAGCATTTTTGTTTCCCTTTTTGGAAAATGACTTCATAAATGTCATTAAGTTTCCATGTTCTGAGATAAATGACACTTCTTACTGAAGCAAAAGCTTCTTGCAGGGCATTCATAAGCAGTTTTACACAGTAAGAGTGTGGCCCTTATGACCGAAGGAGGCCAATGCCATCCTACAAGGAAACAACCAATGTCGGACAAAAATAGAAATCTGGAAAGCCTTCCAATATTTCCTCACAGATGTGTTATTTGGAATCTATTGAGTCCTTGTTCAGAATGTGTCAGATTTATACATTTTTATATATTTAGATTATCTTTAAAATTTTTAGAATTTAAAAAATCACAGTCAATAGAAAAAGGTATTAGATGGAGAAGTAGTCTGACTTAAAGGTATTCAAGGGGATATGGATTGTCATGAAAACCATCCATTGGAAATTCTGAATGGTAAGCATACATTATATAAGAGAAGATTATATTCTGAATGATTGATGTAAATTAGACAGAGGAAGATAAGGGATAGAAATGAGTGTTATGGAGTGTGAAAATCATAAAGCAGCACTTAACAACTGTGGGAGTTTTGGAGCTGTCAGATAGATTGAAATTCAATGACTGAATTACTCCTTCTCACTTTAGGTGTTCTCTACACAAGATTTTATTTATGCCCACATAAATCTATTCAGCACATTTTTTAAAGGATGAGGTGTGGATATTGTTGTTCTGATGCGCTGATTTAAACATTGTTATTGAACCCAGTCCCTTGGCTCTTCTATTATATATTTTTGCACACTGAAAAAATTAAGTCTTTATATGAATTAGATATTAAATGTTTTCCTGCTAAGGTACTATTTTGTTTTGATAAATAGAGATACTTACATGACTACTGCAATATTCAAAGTATTCATATTCTTGGTAATGATGAAGTTGCTGTCTGCTCTGTGATGTAATATGATTAGGTTAATGGAAAAGAGTTTTCTGCGGGCCAATGGCAGTTGTAAGTATCATATAGTCTGGCTTAGCTTTTCAAGATATTTTCCTAACAAATAGCTTCAGAAGAACAAACACATTCAATAAGACTGAAGCTTAACAATCCTGCTAAGAAATGGGCTTTGGCTATGAATACGCGTTTTTCAAAGAATGGAATACAAATGCTGAACAAATAGATTAAAAAAAAATGCTCGGATTCAGCGATGGCTATCACCCACATACTGAAAAAAAATAAATTCTTACAGTGATATAAATAAAATAATATTATACATCACTGTTAGTGACATTGTAAGTGGTACTGCCCTTAGAGAAAGGAAAAGCTAAATCTCTCAGAAATTTGAAAACAAGTCTACTGTATAATTCAGCCTTTTTACCCTTGGAAATTTACCAAAAGAAAATAAAATCACAATGTGAAATAGTTACCTGTGTCCTTATGCTTCTAACAGCTTTACTCACAATTGCTAAGATATTGGATCAATCCAGATGTCCATCAATTGATGATTGAGTAAAGAAATCGTAGCATGTATATTTATGATGAAACATTATACAGTTATAATGAACAGCAAAATCTTGTCTTCTGCAACAAAATGGATGCAATTGGACGACATTGTGCTTGGCAAGATAAGCCAGCCTCAAAAAGACGAACATTTTCTTCAATGTCAGAAAGTTTATGTATAGGAGTTATATAAAGTTATGTAGAGGAGTGAAATTGATATTTTGAGATTTGATCATTATCTATAACCTTTGTACTCTGGAGGAACAGGTTTTTTTTTTCTCCTTAATATTTTGAATGCTTTATTTAGTGGAGAGATAAGCTTCTGATTATGTAATAAATAGAAAGAATTCTAAAATTTCTCAAAGATAAATAAGGATGGAATGAGGGAGTGTGTGATAAATAGATGCAGAGAGGGTAGGATGGGAGTTACAACTATGCTCTTAAAACTTTATATGTGAAATTCATTGTGTATGTTATCTTTACATAAATTAAAATCTAAGTTAAAAAAATAAGAATAAGTAGTAGGCTCATTGGCTGTCCTTCATACTCAAAGTTATATATGTCAACAGAACAAGCCTACGCATTACCCATTATGAATGATTCAGAAGAGTCACAATGGGTAAATGGCATGGGAGGTAAATCTAGAATATTGAAAACCCAGGGTATAGTGCTGGATTTAAGTCCCAGCTAGCCTGTATTTCTGATTCAGTTCCAGTCTAAATCACCTCTGAGATAATGTTTGATGATGCAAATCCTTGGGTTTCTGGCACTCATATTGGAAACTCAGGTGGACATTTTGACGTGCAGCTTCAGCCAGGCTGGGCCTAGCATCTGGCAAGTAAACAAAAGGGTGGACAATGCACTTTCTAACCCCCTCTCTTTCCTCTTCTTCTCTTTCTCTCTTTCAGTTCTTCTTCATCTCCCTCCACTTTATCTTTGATTCTGACTATTAAAAAACATGAATATTATAGTAAATATGCCTTCATATTCTGAAAGTTCAATGTCCCTCTTTTATAATACAATGAAGTTTGCAGTTGACAGCTAATTCTCCATACTAAGCCATGTGGAAAGTGGGATTTAAGAAACTTCATGTCAAAATGTTTGCCTATTGTTGTATTATTTTTGATGACTAATATGCTGAACTTCTCACTGACCCAGGCCACCTGCACTTTCTATTGGTGTTCATGAAACAATTAAAGACACACTTATTATCTTAAAATGTCATTCTCTGCACAAACCTTGCCAGTTGCATCAACACTGATGGTTTCAGATCTTAGAAGACAACTAAGAGAGAAAAAAAGGAAAATAATGAAAAACAGCTAACGTGTGTGTTTGGTAATTTAATGAGGCACTAAGTAATGACTGACTTCTTACAGTCTCTAATTTTCTACCATCCTCAGATGAACATATTGAATAAGGAAAGAAATGATTCGGAAGAAATGTAGATGTAATCTTGATATCACTTCCTTGTCATAGAACAGTGTGCAAGAATTTAAGCGAAGTTATCTTGTGAATATGATTGCAAATGCCAAGAGTTATCTTCTATGGGGATGTTTCTGTAGTGTGAGCCAAGTTCATACTAGTCACATTGCACAAAACATATTGTGCTGTCCAGGAACTAATGCAGCAAAAGCCTCAGTTTTGCAAGCTCTCAAACACTAAAACAGTGGTGGACACAGTCATGAGCATCTTACCGCCGGAAAAGAAGAAAATAGCAAGTCAGAAATATTTGCAAGTTCAGTTGAGTCCTGTGCTTCCACCACACCTGTTGGTCCAAGGGTACACATAGCCTTCTGCATATCACGAAGTTAGAACCTGAATTATTGTTGAGTATGCTCTAACCAGAAATGCAGTTAATAAACCTAAACTGTCAAAATAATTTGTGCTAGCGTATAATTTATTGAACTCATTTAACGCAAAACACATTTTACAATAAAGTATTATACATATAATATATATAATATAATACATACATATATATTATATATATTTACTGAAAGCAGTACATTGTGAGTGTTTTTTGGTAACTGTTTGCCTGAAGCTATTTTTGCCCAGAATCAATGGAAAGTTGTAGCACATATTAGTAGCCTGGGAAGATCAAAATTAAAAGGTGAAATTATAATTTCTACTGAATGCTTATCATTTCATCACTCTTTTTGTGTCTGAAAATTGTGAGCCAGACCTTCATAAATTAGCAGTAGTTCCTAAGTCTGACCTCGAAGAGTTTGAAAATATTAATTTCCATTATCTGTTTCTGATACCTCATTTCCTAACTGTCCTGATGTAGCAGGTTCAGGACAAAACAAAGCAAAACAAAACAAACAAACAAACAAACAAAGCATATGTGTGGGTGAGCACTCGCTCTGCCCGTAGAAATTAAATGGGTACAGACAACTATGAGTAACCTAGAAGTTACTTATGTGTCAAATGTTTTTGATTAAGTTCATTTTCTCTGTCCTATGAATTAAATTCAAATACTCTTGCAAGTTTTCTCCTTATTTCTTTTTTTATTTTCGCAAATAAAACATTTTAGAGATCCATGAAACACTGTCACTTCAGCTGCTGAGGATGAACACAGCAGTGACTAAGCTCATATGCTCATCATTTGAAATTCAATCAGTAAAAGGTAAATAGAATTTCATTTGAAAAATATGTAAGCTTGCTTGCAGTTTTGTGAAGCAATTTTAAATCATAAAATTACCATACAAAATAAGATTCATTTTCAAAGGGTCTATTTTCACTTCATATTGCCTTTTATCTGAAGATCTGAGAGCATTTTACAGTTTTTCCTGGTTTGCCGGAGGCTCGAGATGAATACAGTCTGCACTCATGCCTTTGACACTGTCTGCCCTCTTTTTAATGATCACCCATAGCTTTACTACTGTGGAGCAAAATTCTTGACCTGTTGTTCCGAAAACAAAACATCTACTTGTTCAAGAGCTGAGTTAGTATCCTACAGGCTTTACAGTCCCAGCTGACTTGATCCATATTTAAAATAAAGAAAAAACAACCTTAATAACATGATCTCTAAAATTTACGATGAGACACATAGCTGAAGTTAAGACTGCAACCATTTTTCAGCTCTTTTACTAATTGCTTTTTCTTCTGTTTTCTGGTGGTCTTTTTTTTTTCTTGTAATCAGTGTAGTTTAAATAGACACGTTATACAGTCAGCAAATGTCTTCAAAGCCACTTTTATTTCAAAGCTTTAGCTTGAGGAGTTTGTTAAGACCATGTCACCCTCTACAGATAAAATGCATACAGAGGAATAGAAGAAAACGAGATTTGGCCTTTCTATTGCCTCTCCACTTGTTATCCCAAAGAAGTAGATAAACGTATGTTTAACATCCCCAGTCTGGCTATCCTTGTCTTTTTACATGTCAACCGTGTGTGTGTGTGTGTGTGTGTGTGTGTGTGTGTGTGTGTGTGTGTGTGTAAGTCTAGCCGGTGTGTGTACAAACCAGATTCTCTGGGAGATACTTAGCACTTGATTGTGGATGTTTGTTGTACATGTCATATACAGATAATATAATGAATGATAATATTAGAAATATGTAATTGAACCAGATGCATTGCATACTTAAAAATTCAATTATTTTAAGTGTGAAAGATGAGATGAAAGTAATTATACCTTGTATTTTGGTGAGGAATCAGTATTCATGGAAACTTTGCCTTTTTAAAATTTGCAAAATTAGCAGCATAATGGTGGTGAGTACAGATTGAAAGTCTTCATAAAAAATCCTACATGTGGCCTGACAGAATAGCCTAATGGTTAATGTCTTCTCCTTGCGCATGCAGGAATCCCATATGGATGCCAGTTCTAATCCTGGCAATGCTGTTTCCCATCCAGTTCCCTGCTTGTGGCTTGGGAAAGCGGTGGGGAACAGCCCAAAGCCTTGGGACCCTGTGCCCACATGGGAGACCCGGAAGAGCTCTTTCCTTTATTCATAAAAACTTGTGAAAATAATGTTGGGTGCTAGAGCTGCAGAACAGGAGATGAAACCATGGCTTGCAATGTGGACATTACTTAGGAGTTCAGGATTGAGTCCTGGCTGTTCCACTGCTCATCCAGTTCCCTGTTAATGTACCTGAGGAAGCAGAGGAACATGGATCAACCATTTGTGATGTCACACATTTGCTGGAGATTGTGTGGCTTCTGGTGTCACCCTGGCCCCAGATGCTATGGCCGTTTGGGAAGTGAATCTGCAGATGAAAGAGCTCTTTTTCTACCACTCTTCCTCAGGATCTCTTTCTATGTAATTAAGCCTTCAAAACAAATTTAAACATTCTAATAAGTAAAAAAGAAAAGAAAAAATTGCTGATTTATCTCCTCAGTTTGAAACCACATAGCTGGAAATCCATCAGCTATGTAGATAAAAAGGGTTGGACTATTTGGGCCAGCTGCTGATGCCTTCTGATAAATATCAATGTGAAAACAAATTAGAAATGAACAGCTAGGCCTCAAATAATCACTCTGTGTACATACCATTGTCTAGATGTTTTATGAATCCACAGTGCCACCATACTGGCTCCACCATTACGCTTTTATATCAGGGCTTCCTGGTAACAACTGCAGTTTAATTCCTAGATTACAGGCTAGTTTGCAATTTCCAATAGATGAGATTCTGCTGACATTGGAATACTTACTCTTGAGGAGAAAATACATTTAAAATTACTTGAAAGAGAGGAAGGTTCTGCTACCTGGGAGCATCTGTCGGTTGGCAAATCTACGGTTAAAAACTGTCTTTACATGTTTAGCGTATTTAGCATGTTTCTGATTTCCCCAAATTAAGTTCATTTTTCTCTATTTGACTAATAGCATTTAGTAATCTTCCTATGCATTGTAAAAAGACACAAAGAGTAAGAGAATGGAATGAAGTCATGTGAACTGGTGCCTACATACACTGGTGAGGATGAGGAGAATGTGGGTCACTTTAAAACGTGCACATTTTAAAATCAGCACAGAAAATTATGTAACAATGAGCAGGCAACAACCATGCAACATCATGTGGAATCATTTATCTCAAAGAAACAAACATTATGTGTGCACAAAAGTGCCTATTAGTACACCATATATGATCATAAAAGTGAAAAGAAATTCCAGTCAATTAATATGTTCTGCAACAGGTGAATGGTTAGCCAACCTGGCTCATTCACGTTATGACGGATATTCAGCTAAAAATACAAAAAGTTATGTCAATCTTTAAATTTAATGTATCTTTTAAAAAAATAGTCCTATGTTCATTAGTTGCTGATAATAATCAACAAAAATGCATGTTTGCTTTCTAAAGTGTAAGCTGTTGAATAAAATCTTGGCAGATTTTCATTTGAATGAAGGAAACTATAAAATATATTTGGTGGATTATGATGAAAATTAATTCGAAATTATTTAATTGCTACCAAACTGGTACTTCTGGGGAAATAGTGTGCCTTATTTTGTTTTCACACTCCAGTATTTAGCAACCAATATTTTTATTGTTCTTTTATAACTTAATAGTCTGTTTCAGAATTCCTTAGCTTAAATATGTATTAAATTTAATGATGTGATAAAATGATTATAGTTATTAGTTAAGATTCTTTGAGAAAACTAACATGTAACTATTATGATTTAAAATTTTTGAATTCAAGCAAAATGATTAATTTGTATATAAACAATAACATATTATTTTGTATTACCTGATAAGTAACTTGAGTGCCTGACTTATTTGTTCATCTCCATAAAGATGCACTTATATTAGTCTCCATACTATCAAAGGGTTTTATTTATTTATTTACTTATTTTGGAATACATATTCTTGCTCATCACCAAGCTTCATTCAATTATTTTAAACAAAATACTTACCATCAGTCCCATCAGATCATATAACTGTTAATAAGGATAAATTCTCTCCAATACAGTTTAAAGCTGTAATTCTGCTTGGAGTTCACATCAAAAAGTACAACCAGAGTGTTAGGTACAGTAAGGAGATTTTTTTTGAGAGACAGAGAGCAAGAGCAGGTGAGCATGGGAGCACTGAGCCACTAAAATGCCACCAAAGGTAAAAACTTGTGAATAGAAATGTTAAAGTCTCCTTAACTCTTACTAGGATGATATTTACAGAAATTAACAGTCCTGGCACACTGGCCTGGCAGCTAAAGTCCTTGCCTTGAATGTGCCCAGATGCCATTATGGGTGCTGGCTCTAATCCTGGAAGGCCCACTTCCCATCCAGCTTCCTGCTTGTGGCCTGGGAAAGCAGTGGAGGACAGCCCAAAACCTTGGGATCCTGCACCCCCATGGGAGAGCTAGAGGAAGTTCCTGGCTCCTGGCTTCGGATCAGTGCAGGACTAACGGTGGCTGTCACTTGGAGAGTGAATCGTTGGAAGGAAGATCTTCCCCTCTCCTCTCCTCTCTGTGTATCTGACTTTGCAATACAAAGAATAAAATTTTTTTTTAAATAAACACTTCCCATCCAGCTCCCTGCTTTTGGCCTGGACCTCTTTCAAGAAAAACAGGGTATGGGAGACTCGGGAAGGCTTAGATCAGGGCCTCCTTGTGCATGTGGCAGCCTCTGATGGAGAGTGCTGGTTGGCTTGGCTGGACTTTGACTGTAACACCTTCCTCTTTGTTTTCTGACCTTGCCACCTGAAGAATAATAAAATGGAGAAGCCCTGCAATAAAAATCAAAAAGATGCTGTTGCAATGTTAAGATATCCTTCCATTACATTCAGAGATGTTTCCTTTCTGTTTTGTTTGTTTTCTACTGGGCCACTCTCCTTCCTGTAGCTTGCAAGCTTTTTGAAGACAGAGCGGTGCTATCCCTCTCTGCGTTCTTAACATTGAGAATATAGCCTTAAGCTTGGAAAATATACTGCATTATATATGGGATCTTTTCCATCACAGTGTGAGCCTTTTCTTCTCTACCATTTTCTGACCCCTGTGAGTATCATTAGCAAGAGCTTGAATCTTACACTATCATCTCTGAATCTCAGCTGGATTCAACCCATACACAGATCTAGTCAAAAAGTGGAAATTGATTGATATCCATCCAAATATGGGAGCTGTCACCCAGCATCCCAATGGCCTGGATCACTAAGAACTTTCTTGCAGTTGACCATGGAACCACAACCACCAATGTGGCAATTATACTTTGACCCTTCTAACTGGCCCTTATTAAATTCTTTGAATATGTCTTCTGTTTGCTGCTGAGACCCCGGACGATGGACTTAATATCTAATTGTTCCATGCTCACTATCTTCAACTTTTTTCAAGATTTATTTGTTTGTTTTAAGGGCAGAGTCACAGAGAAAGAAGATAGAGCAAACTTCTACCTGCTAATTCACTCCTCATATGGCCACAGTGACCAGAGCCGGGCTGGTCCAAAACCTGAAGCCAGAGCTTCCCTGGGTCTCCCATGTAGGAGCACTGGGCCATCCTCTTCTGATTAGCAAGGAGCTAGACTGGAAGTGAAGCAACTTGAGCTTGGATAACTGCCTATGTGGATTGTTAGCACCACAAGCAACAGCTTTACTTGCTACACCACAGCCTGTTCCAATGTTTTGTTTTGCTTTTTAATTGAAAACAAGGTATATCCAATAATTTCTATTATTAAAAAAACCAAAAACCTTCAGTAAAATAAGATGTATAATTTAAACTCCTATTAAGCTTTGCAAAGAAATACAAGAAATTGAGGGACCTATTTGATTATTTACATTTTTGAGTTGCACCTTCACAGAGCAAGTTGCTGTGGTTTTCCCCATGGGGTTACTGTTGCTAACTACAGCCTCAACTCTACATATAATGCCAAGGAACATGTGTATAGTGAAGTTGGGCACTGTTTAATTTATATTCAGTCTTCTTTTTCAATATTATAATGTCATAAATTAAAGGCACTCTGTTATATTGTAAGTCAAATAAATTTGCTTCAGTCTTGATGGCTGTAAATTATACCCTGGTGTTTAGAAAGAGAAATGTCTCCTATGGCTACTGATGGACTCTCATCCTGTGGTTTATAAATCAAAGACACAATGTAAAAATGAATCAATTTTATGAAAATGTAAAATATGAAATTTATTGTACATTAGTGAAATGAATGTCTTTGCATCTGTGTGCTACTTATATCCATTTCCTATGTTTCCCGGAAAAGATTGGTCTTCAAAGTAAGAAATATATATTTGTCACACATCTACATATTTTTATCTGTATCATCTATATATTATCTACCACTATTACCTATATCATGCAACAGAAAAGCATATTTGTATTTTCATGACTATTTAAATCAAATGGAACATGCATATAGGCACATATGCCTACAAATATGCATACACATACAAAGAGCATGATGAAGTGGAATGCCTGAACTTTTGATATAACCTGATTTATCCTTCGCCAATGAATTGTCATTTACAAATAAAGTAAACATTTCGCTTTTATCGGGATAATTGAAGATCATTATAAACTGACAACATTATAATGTTATTTTTATACAGTAAAATTTATCTGATAACGCAAGGAAAATACATGTCTGATACTTTGATCTTTCAATTTTTCTAATGGTATTTTTTTACCTAAAAAAATAACATTAGTGAGAAAACTTGAACGTCTACAAGTGCATTTCAGGATTAAACTGATTTATAAGGTCACAGATTTTACATCACATTAAGAAGTTGCAAGTGAAATTGAACTTCAATTTGTATTTGAAGATTTTTTTTTTTGCATTACTATTTGAAAAGAAAACAGTAACCAACTTAGATAATTTTATCCATGGATCTCAAACGCAGAGTCTTCTACCCATCAAGACATTTAGATTTAATTAATTATTTTATTTTTATTGGAAAGGCAGAGAGGAAGACAGATAGAGAGGAAGATTTTTCCTCCAATGATTCACTCCCCAAATGGCTGCAAAGGTTGGAGCTGAGACAATCAGAAGCCAGGGGCCAGGAGCGTCCTCCAGGTCTCCCAGGTGGGTGCAGGATCCCAAGGCTTTGGGCTGTCCCCCATTGCTTTCTCAGGCCACTAGCAGGGAGCTGGATGGGAAGCAGGGCTAACAGGATTAGAACCGGTGCGCATCTGGGGCAAGAACTTTAACTGTTACTCTGTTGCACTAGGTCCCATCAAGATATTTATACTTTAAATGATTTTCTAAATAATCATACTTTGAATAACTTTGTTATTAGAATAATACATTTTACCATTTGAGAGGAACCACATATACAAATTTGACAATGATTTTGTTTGCCCATGAAATCTTTTCCAGTAAAATCCCACTTATGCATTGTGAGTATTACTCTAAGCAATACTGTTACAAGTGATTAATGTATGTCAAATCTTCAATAAATGCACCAACTGTATTTGGTATATTTTAATCGCTGCTAATCAAAAGGAAAAAAAAAATAAAACCTGAGGTTCTGGAAGTTAAGTAACAAACTTGCAGCAAGAACACTTTAAAAGCCTAGAATTACACTCAGAAAAGCAGTTTTAAAACATGTTCCATCTAGTACTACGCAATATCATAGATGGAAATGCATACAAGTGAATCGATGTACAAAAGCTTTATTGAGATATATATATGTATATGTATGTGCTAGATAAAATAAAGGGATTTTAATATACCTACTAGCACTAGAAGGTATAATACAATCCCTGAATGTTAAATATTTCGTTTGCTTTACTTTGTAGCAGCACCTAAAGATATCAGAGTAACTGTATTTGTATTTTCATAGTTCCTTAAACCTCATTAAATCTAAATAAGTGAAAATAGATTCCAAAATGATAGTAAGAGCATTCTGTGCATCTGTTTTGTATGTATCATACAGGGGATATTGGAATTGAATGCTGTATTTTTGTATAGTTACAGCAATCTTTGATGTCCCTGGGTCACTTCAGAGGTTAATTCAGCTTCATATACTATGTGCGACCTTTCCAAATGGCTCCAGATATGTTCACAACTAATATATCTTATTGCCCCTTGATAGATGTTTAATGTATGATTGTAAAAGTTCATAATCTCATTATTGCACTGGTTGCTTCATTATATTGAGTTGCATTGATATATTTTCATGACTTGAACAATTTTAATTTTTTGTCAATATTACTAAAAGAAGCTTTCATACAATAGGAAGGAATCCATTAATATAATCATCCATTATTTTTCTGTTTTTTCTTTTTTACTTGATAAAGCTTATTCCATTACTCTGCTGACCACACACTGCAGATGGATATAAGTAAGTACAAAAAAAGGAGCAGGAAAGATACAGAGTTTTAAATAGTTGCAGTTGTTTTGCTAGCTTAATAGAAGCTGCAATAAGCTTGAAAAGACACATCATAAGCACATTAACAGGTGAATGTGCATAGCCTTTTTGCAGGTAAAAGGGAATAGAAAACTTTTTTTTTTAATAATTCATTGTAATTATATCAGCTGCTAAGCACAAGTGAAAAAATTCATGATTTCTGATCAATTCCTATCATTGAGCTGTGAGCGTCCTAACTACACTAAATGCTTGTTTGAAAATGTTTTTGCTATAATTCAACAAAAAATGCTTTTTTGAAGTGTTTATATTTGTTAGGAGAGAGAAAAGAAACTATATTAAAATTACAGTGTATCACCAGCCTGCTGATCAGCGTAGGACGGGCGACAGTTTTGGGAAAAGTGCCTACCTTTACGAGACTATGCACATGCGCAGAAAGCTGGGGGTCATCCCTTCATGAGACATTGCCAACAACATGGGGATTATGACCACACCCGTGAGAGTTTTCAAAAGAAAATAGCGGGGCCCAGAGCAGTAGCCTAGCCTCTGAAGTCCTCTTCTTGCACACGCCAGGATCCTTGTTGGGCGCCGGTTTGTGTCCTGGCGGCCAGCTTCCCAACCAGCTCCCTGCTTTGTGGCTTGGGAAAACAGTCAAGGACAGTCCAAAGCCTTGAAACCCTGCCCCCTCGTGGGAGCCCTGAAGAGGATCCTGGATTGGATCTGCTCAGCTCCAGGAGTTGCGACCATTTGGGGAGTGAGTCAGCAGACAGATCTTCCTCTCTGTACCTCTTCCTCTCTGTATATTCGACTTTCCAAAAAAGAATAGATCTTTGAAAAATAAGAAAGAATAAAGAAAATGGAGCAAACAGTCCATAAAAGGAGAAACTAGTGTTTGGAATACCCCATGCCTAGAAAACAGTGTGTATGTGTTTGCTCTGCCTCCTAACTCTATTCAACTTGTTGTGAATGTAGTGATGCCTCGCTAAGAAGCAAGAACCCAGGAGGAGATGACGAAAACAGAGAGGAAAAAACACCAGTTGTTCTGGTTCCATCTCCTTACGGTGGGGTATCTGGCGTGGCTTCAATTAGAATTTCACACAGGTTATATGAAGTGTGGCGTTGTTCTAGATCATCCTGGACTGTATTTTATTCATCCCCTATTGGCCATAAAAAATAAATCTTTGTTTTTAAGATAAGAATAGCAACTTGAGTGAGACAATAAATTACAGAGCAATTTTGAAAATGCACAATATCTCCCAATGCCAGCCCCAGCTTTGTTCAATTTCTTCAATAAACTATTCCTTATGTGTAGGGCAGGAAGACCACCCAGGGTGGCAATCCCTCTGTTGCAAGCAGAAGGTTGCCAGCGTGTTTCACAGAGCTCTTTGAACTCGCTCAGGGTAGAATTCCCTTTGGGAATATTAGGGTTATTTGAACACATTCTGTTTACTTGCTTTTCCTGTTAATTAAAACACTGGCTTTAAAAAACAGATGTTCAAAGTCATGCTTTTCATTTTGATAGAACTGAGCATGAGATACAAGAAAAATGAGCTTTTCTCACAAGTCACAGCAAGTTCAAAATTCTCTGTACTGGTTATTGGGCTGGTGTAATAAGTGGAATTACTGTGAGTTCCACTTTGAAGGGCCTTCTATTGAAAACAAAGTGAATATACTCATTCTGGTTATTGTTGCACGGGGTTATTTTTAAGTTAAAAATAAATTATGAAAAATAATTGTTTTTTTTTTATACAGGGATATGTATAAAACATATTGTATATGTATAAAACATATTTATGATAAAACTCTAATGTCCTAAAATTCTCCTTTATAACCTGCAAAAGTTTTTTCCTTAAGGCACATTGTAAAGTTGATTTACTTATCAATCACTATGACAATATGAAAGTTAATTTGTTAATTGATGACTTTTTCTTCCATTTGTTTAAAGTCACCTATCTTTAGCGTAGGTTCGAATCTAAAATTGAATGACTATTTCTGTTAATCATTGTCAAACATATTTATTTTTAATGTTTTTATTCCTATTTATTGGATTTTCTATTTCCTGCTAAGGTAAGCTTTAACTGCTTTACTGATATAGGTGGCACGATTTCACTGATTATTGGCTGGCAGCATTTGCATATTAAGAATTTTATAAATTAGAGGCCAGTATCCTAGCACAACATGTAATGCAAATGTCTGCTGTGCCAACTTCCTATATATTGGCTAGCTCAAGTCCTGGCTGTTGTCATGCAGTCCAGCTCCTGGACAATGACCCTGAGAATGGAATTAAAGATCAGTTCTTTACAGTAACCAAATTGCTTGAAATTCATGTATAGTTTTAATATATAATGTTTTCATTAAATTTCAGAAGACTCCTCATGGTTGTATTTGTGTGAGACAGTGAAAATAGAAAAAAAAAAAAACTTACTTAGTAAGAACTTGAGTTCTTTTTGTCAAAGTTACTTAGTAACCAAGATACCATTACTGAAAAAAAATACAAAATAAGGCTCTAGAACTAATTGATTGGAGCTTCTGAATTCCATAAATAAAAAATGAGACCTTGCAGGCTCAGTATTGCGCCTTTTTCTAACCTAGTGCTGAGGTGTCTCTCCTGAGAGTGGCAAGAAACAAGTCCTTTCCAAGGTCATTGGCCACAGATCTTTACAATGTGACTTCAAAGGAATTTTGTTTTATCCTGACATAATTGAATAGCTGCTTTTTTCAGAGGAAAAATGTTTGTATTGGAAGACTCCCTTGTAGGCATCATGAATTCTGACATTTCATTTCCATCAAGATAATCATCTGCAGTGTCGCCCTGAGTAGAGAACAGATTAGGCTTGAGGGTGTGTGATGAGGCACACAGAAGGCCAGTCAACACACCACATGGAATGACTGGAGAAATGCATTCCTTAGAAATTTCTGAGTTCAGAGCAGCACAACCAACAGGCTCCAGTGGGGAAGGACAGAAGTCTTTTAGAACAGGTGGTGCAACAATTGGTAGGGAGCAAGAAAGAGCGAGAGAGCTGGGCTCAACCATGGTTGGAATAGAGAACTACTGCAGCAAATTTCATTTGGGAGTTCTAATTGGTGGTTTGGGAATGAGTTAGAGGTGTGTTCTGTGGTGTTGTGTTGTGATTGTGAGGCAGTCATTGCAAAACACCAGCATAATTCAGATCAAATGTGGGCTTGGTGGGGAGGCAGTAAGTTCATTTTCAAATGTCCCTTAACTATAATGTCACTGTAAAACAGTTTTATAAGGCAGGTTCTTGATAGATTCCAATAAACAATTTGGAGAAGGTGGAAGAGTGTATACAGTGGCGAAGCCCTACTTGTGGTATGAAAATATATATCTGCATTTCAAGCAGATGCAAGGCAATGCCAACTTTTGCAAATACACTGTAATTGTGTGTGTTGATAGCTGTTTACTTATGAGCAAAGAACCAAACCACACAGAATTATGCACTAAGAACGAAAGATCTTACACCATATTAACCTAAACATAGTTAGCAAAATACAGAGATATTGCAATAATCAAGCAGACAGCTTTTCCAGAGAATTTTTTGAAAGATTTATTGGTTTAACTTGAAGCTAATGGCTCACTCCCAAATAACTGCAATGGCCAGCAGTGGGCTAGTGCAAAGGGCTCCCATGTGGGCTCAGGGACCCAAAGCCTTGGACAATCCTCCACAGAAGAAAGAATCCTGGCTCAGAAGTGACACATCAGAGACGTGAAGCGGCTTCCATATGGGATGCCAGTATTACAGGTGGAGCATGAGTCTGCTATACCACAGTGCTGGCCCCTCTGGAGCACCTTGGATGTACCTTTTGAAATAAACTCCTTCCCCTGTCACTTCTGATATTCCTCAATTTTTGTATATTTACTATGAATATGGGATATTTATTATTTGGTTACAATATGTCAAAAGCAGAAAATTAGATTTGATCACTTATGTGCTACGTTCTAGATAGCTCATTCTTGCTTATGGTTCTCCCGTAGTCTCACTTACAGAGAGATAAAAGGGAGAAAAGAAAAAAGAGAGAGAAGGTGTAAAGAAGGGAAGAAGTAAGGGAGAGAATGAATGTAAAAAAATGTTAAAATTCGTGGGAACAGAGGAAATATTTTCAAGAAATTTGTTCAAATGGGAATTATTCTTGACAGAGGGCAGATCTTTTTGCACACATAATTATCATAAATATATAGTACCTTGATTTAATTTGAATCAAAACAGAAAGAAAATTGGATTTGATGCAAAATTCATTCCAGGAGGAAAGAAGCTAAACGTTTTGTATACTATGGGTTAATCCTATGTGTGTGTGTGTGTTTGCTGTAGATTCCAAACAGGCCTTTACATTTTTTCGTTGTTTCTAACAAGCTCAAGAATAAATTTCTTCCTGGGCTTGCCAGAAATTATATATTGTTATTACTTTTTCTTAATTAGGGTAAGGTTTTGATTATAATGCTTTAATTGTGCTTTGAAATAATTTGTTCAGAGAAGGCAATTTTGTTATTTACTGCCAGTTTTCTATACAGAAAATGCCATACAGTTATTTTAGGTAAGGAGGGATCTACTACTACAAAGAAATGAGGATGGAGGGTTTGCACAGAGAAGATAAGAACTGTAAAGGTGTAATTAAAAATGTGTATCTTTCAGGTGACAAAAATAATGATTCAGTAAAAAGTACAAAAACATCTGTAAGAAATTGGGACAACATATAAAACAAAATTCATACACTAATACGCTAAATTAGGCAGTGATGTGTAACACTGGGAAATAAAAGTATGAAACCTATTTGCCTCCCATGGAATATTCTGCAGTTTTCCCAAAGCATTTTAAATGCTGTATTGTGTTACAAATATGACCTTTCAATTGCAGTGTTTTCCGAAGCACACACCGGCATGTCCTCAGATGGTGTCCAGCAGAATGCTAACATTAAATATTTGTCACTTTGGTGTACGAGCACCTGACCACCCTTCCCCGCTTGTTGAGGTTCACAGTGGTAAAGGTTGAGCTGCAGCTGAATGCAATGCTTTAATCAGAGACAACTCGATCAGGACAGCTGCGTGACCACACACATTGTTTGCAGACAGATGTGTCTTGTTTTTGTGGGCTAAATAGAGTGTAAAAGAAATCAAGGCCTCAGGTGTGGGTTTCAATTTCCTCCGTTTCTCCACCCATCTATCTCTGGGCTTTGTTTCCTTCTTGGTGTGTGTGTACAGAGCCGTGTAAGGGAATTTTCTGGGTAAACCTCCTGACACATGTCTCTTATCTCCCATTAAGAATATACATGCCAGTAAGTCACTAACTAGTGATGCAATTCCCTTTCAACATTGAAGTGAGAAACACCATGAAACTAACGGCATTCATTTTAAGGGCAACATGTAGCTGCTCTGTCATATTTTTGTTCTTTTCAGATCAGACTGGAGTCACTTATGCTATGTTAATAAATGGAGTCTTTAAAGAATGGCACCTTTTCTAGTCTTGATGTCTATTGGCAAAACTTTATGTGCTTTCAAAATGAAGCGTACGAATCCTAATGAATTCCAAGCCATCAGATGAAATGACATCTCCCATTTTGGAGTTTGAACCTTGAGAATCTTTCATGTGAAATAAGAATAACATATTTCATTTTCAAAAGCAATTTTGTGTTCTTAAATTATGTTTGATCACCATCAAGGACAAGAAAAATATAGTTAGGGCTTCAATTTGAAAAATTCATCAGAAAATTCATCTGAAAAATATCATCTCTTCAAAAATCTATATAATTCTCAATTTTGCTTCATTCACAATGTAATATATTTTGAATATTTGTTATTAGGTTATGAAACTGCCTAGCTAAATGCAATTTCCATTATGATAAAATTTTCCTTTTTGGCATTATGAGAATTCTGAAGGAAAAGTGGGTGAATATTAAAAAACAAATGCAAACATAGTAAAAGTAACACTTAGGTTAGAAATATGCACCATACTTACCAAAACATGTTAGAAAATACTATTCATATCTACTTACTGGCACATTTATTAAAATTAGGTCTTATAAGCTCCCAAGGATAGAATGCTATTGTGAATGAAGTATAAATCTAAATCCTTCCCTATTTGAAAATTGTCTTTTAGTTCAGATAGAGTTGCACTAATTTATAAGACAAAATAATGGAAGAAATATATTGAGAAATTATACTTAGAATATGATAATCATTTTCTTTCAAATATGGATTGCAAGTGATAGATTACTTAGGAGACAGTTACATGTCATCATAAGTTAGAACTTTTTCTATGTTGAAATGACAATATATCTCAACTCAATCTCACAATCTTTGAGACATTTTCTGTTATTTGAAAGGTAGAATTAAAGAGAAAAAGATTGAAAGAGCTTTCATCTCCTGGTTACATCCCCAAATGCTGTAACAACCAATACTGGACTGGACTGTAGCCAGGAGCCAGAGATTTTCCTGGTTCTGCCATGTGGCTCTCACAGAAGATCCATCCTCTGAGCATTTCCTAGCATTGTATCAGGAATGGATCAGAGCGGAGAAGCTGGAATTCCTACTGTCACCCCATGTGTAATACGATGCTGAAGAACGTAGCTAAATGCAGAGCTCACCTTTCTAGCTATATTTCAGAAACATAATATGTAAAAAACATACCCTCATTAATAACAATGTGTTATTTTTTCACCTCACCCTTAATCATCTTTTTGTGTCTATACTTCCAAATATGATTTATAATTTAAATTACAGCATAATTTATTATATTTTATTTATATTCTAAATTCAGATAAATCTTGCATAGCATAATTTAGAACAAATAGAAAAATTTTAATAGTCTAAGCAATGATTGCATTATTCACAAATTTAAGCATCACTAAAACATTTTGCTTTCTAATAAGCAAAGGAGTATGTCAAATTCTAAGTCCCAAACAAGAAAAATAAAAATTATGCAATACCTTCTTTTCCTAATTGTCAAAACAAAAAAAAAAATCTTGTAAGTACTGTGCTTACATGCTCTCTTATTTTTTCGTGTCTTGCCCACTTGTTTCTTAGGTATTTTCCTAACAGACTTTCCGTGAGTATATGCATGTTTCAACTTTAGTAATCAGATAATTTATAAAGCCCTAACAATTAATTGCACTATATTTAATGCCATTTATTTATGCACTAAATTTGCATTTCTATTTTCTATGACGCTGCCTTATAGGCACAAGGATTTCCCTTTCCACATACTCCTTCTCCTGGCCCTGTTTTCTCCTTTCTTAATGTAAATCATAACCCCTCAACAAGAGTCACAGTTGATCATTTTGCCATTTCAGTGTATCATGATGTTGTTAGGTATAGTCAATGGTATAAAGGTTAATACCCTTTTATATGGACAAGAGAAATAAATCATGGTAATGGTTAAATAACTTAACACAATGACTGGTATGTTAAAAGTAGAGTCAGATAAATTCAGGAGGTAGACCGCCGTGTTCAGTTTCCCAGGCTAAAGACTACACTGCTATATCCTTTAATTTCCTAAGACTATAGAGCAACCTCAAAACGCATTTAGACTTAGAAGCACTGCACTATATAAGCATGAATTTTAAAAGAATATAATATGCCTCTTGTGTTTAGGACTGCATGCAGTCACTTTCTTTAATAGTAAAAAATCCACTATTCTCTAAATTGCTGTGGGCTACCACTTCCATAATTAGAGCTGTTGGCAAAGCTTGTTCTATTATATTATTGAAACTTATCATGTGACCTTTGATGCTTTGAAACACACACAGAGAGACACACATTTGGTTCCATGATGCAAGAAGAGGAGTTTAAGCCTTCATACAGTTAGCTTTTAGTGTTAGGTGGATATATGAGAGGTAAGAGTATTTAATATAATCATATTCCAACCAATGCTTATATTAAGAGAGGAAATATTTAAACAGATGGAGAAACATTAGCCAAGGTAAAACAGGAAATGCATGTTCCAAGAGGGTCACAGAACTCCCAACAAGGTTGACCAAAGTGGTCGCCACCATGACACAGGATAATGAAGCTCTCCTTAATCAAACTTAAGGAAAAAAAATTTAAATGTGCATATGAAAAAAAATTGGTATGGCAATTGAATTAACAGCTAATCTCCCACAGGAAACTCTACAGGCCAGAAGAAAATGGAGAAATGTAATCTAGATCCTAAAACAAAGCAAAACAAAACAAAAAATTAGGCCCCGAATAACGTACCCAGCAAAGCTTTCCTTTGTCTTTGAAAATAAAATAAAAATTATTCTGCAATTTAAAAAAAAAGTTAAAAGAATATGCCTTTCTGAACCTGCCCTTTAAATTATATTTAGATATTCTTTTCACAGAGAAAAGGAGTAGTACGCACCAAAACCAAAGGTGAATGTGAAATACACTCAGTAAAATAACAACAAAAGATTAAATCAATGAACAACCCATTGTTACATGACAGGACCAAATTACCACCTATTCACCTTGACTCTGAATGTAAATGTCTTAAACTCATCAATCAAATGTGATAGATTAATAGACTGGAATAAAAATATAAATCCCATCTATTTCTTGCCTACAGGAGATATATCTCAATAAAAAGATCAGTGGATACTATATGCCATGGAATTTGATGGTCTTATTTTTAATTTCATTGCTTCAAAACACCCTTTTTCTTATTAAATTCTTCACTGACTCATAGATCATACAGTATCATTTTCTTCAAGAAGGTTCTTGATTTTCTTTTTCATTTCTTTAGCAACACTTTAGTCATTCAGTAGCGTATTATTTAACTTCATTTTGTTGAAATTTTTTTTCTTTCTTCCTGTTGTTGATTTTATTTCATGGTTTTCCATTAAAAATGATCTTTAGTAATTGTGTAATGGAGATTATCATATCCAGAGGAATGCTATTTAACTTCATGGCATTGTGAATTTCTGTTCTTCTTCCTGTAGTTGATGTGTGTGTGTGTGTGTGTGTGTGTGTGTGTGTGTGTGTGTGTATGGTGTTTCACTTGGGTGGATTTATAGTGACTGTGTAGTGGAGACTGACATGTCCACAACTCTGCTTCCAGATAGAGGATGAACTCCCAGTGAAACTGTTGGATGTGTCTTGTCAATGGGATGCTGGACTCTTGTTTATTGTCCATGCATGCAATGATGAAATTATGAGTGCTAATGACAAATTATACTGCTGTAATCATATGGGAAAACTCAGTGTGTGGGGGGATTTGAGGAGCAAGTAGGGAAAAATGCAGAGCTTTTGGAACTGTATCATAAAATGAAAGAACAAGAAATTAGAAAAGCACCAAGTAGATGAGCTGAGTATACATCTGAAGAAGCTAGAAAAGCAATAGCAAAATAATCCCAAGATTACCATGGAATAATAGTTATTATTGAAACGGTTAACATGAACTAACTATAGAGTCAGAAAAATACATAATCTCAATGAGTCACAGACCTGGCACTTTGAGAAAATCAATACATTACCCGCTAGCCCAACTAATCAAAAAAAGGAGGGAGAAGATAAAGATCAATAGGATCAGAAGTAAAAATAAATGTATGTCAGATATACAAAGAATTAGAAGTACTGTCACCAGCAACTATTTACCAACAAATAAGAACTAGAAAAATGGATAGATTTTTGGATGCATACAACCTACTAAAGTTGAATCATGAGGCGATTAATAATCTATATAGACATATAACAAGGACTGAGCTTGAATCAGTAATTAAATCCCTCCCAACCAAGAAAAGCACTGGACCACATAGCTTCACAGTGGAATTCTGACAAATGTTTCAAGAAGAACTTACTCCCATCCTAAACAAGCTATTTCAAACTACAGAAAGACAGACAATCTTTCCAAACTCTTTCTATGAAGGCGAAATCACCTTAATACCAAAGCCAGATAGAGACACAAAAGAAAAAGCGAACTACAGACCGATATCCCTGATGAACATAGAGACAGAGATCCTCAACATATTACTAACCAACAGGATCCAACAGCACATCAGGCAGATAATTCATCTGAACCAGATTGATTAACTTATAGGGATGGTTTACCATTTGCAAACCAATAAATATGATACACCACATCAACAAATTGAAAAATAAAAATCATTTGATCATGTAAATAGATGCAGATAAGTCATTTGATAAAAATCCAACAGCACTTCACACTAAAAACAAAACAACAAAACAAAACAAAACAAAACTGCAGCAAGACAGGCACAGCAGGATCTTTCTAAAACACAATCAAATTAATATACAGATGAAAACTTAATTGAGTTTCCACCTAACTCCAGTCAGTTCAGCCACATTCAGAACATTTCTTACAATACCTGCTGGCAGGAGTTTGGGAAGAATGTTATCCTCCTTCACCGTTTATGGGAGTGTGGCTAGTAGAACCACTACGAAAGAACAGAGTATGCTAAGACACTTGAAAACTGACCTGCCATATGCACCAGCTATCCCACTTCTGGGAAGATATCAAAAGGAAATGAAATCTGCATATAAAAAAGAGATTCCTGATACTATATTCACAGCAGTACAATCTACAATATCAAAAACATGGAAAAAAAACCTAGGTGCCCAGCCAGAGAGCAGAAGTTAAAAAATTGTGGTACATAATCTCCATGGAATGATCCCTCCAACGAGGGACCATTATGTTCAGTGAAATAAATCAATCCCCAAAGCAAAAATGCCATATATTCTTTCTGACATAGGGCAACCTGCTTACAAACTACAAGACCAATAACTCTTTCAATACTATTTGCTACATTCCATGGGATTTCATATTCTTGCTTTTATTTTCATTCATTCAGAATAGTTTTTGCTTATTAATTTCTTTACTGAATCATAGTTCACACAGTAGCACTGTTTTCTTAAGAATGTTTTTTTTTCTTTTTCATTTCTTCAGTGACACATTTGTCATTAAGTAGCATGTTGATTATTTATTTATTTATTTATTTATTTAATAACCTTTACATAGTTGATTAGGGCATGAAGGGTCACGGGCTACAGGAAAGTGGGTAAGACCATTTTTTCCACATTTTTTTTCTAGAGCTGGAGTAAAGGGAGAATAAAGAGAGAAAGCCCACCCAGCCTTTCACCCATCCCAGTTCCCCAATTTGGGGCATGCTCTGAGGGTCCTGCTTAAGTGGATTTGATAGTCCAACAGTTCTGAATTGCTGCCAATCTCACCATTCCAAGCACAATGAAATTGTTTCAGAATTCACTGGCTGACACAATCTGCCTTAGTCTCTGTTAGCCCAGTTGTCACTGCCAACACATGGTTGAGGTAGATATTGATTTGTTCTGTCATTCGTCCTGCTGTGGCACCAAGTGTCCTCTGCAGGTTCTAATGAGCTGCCATATCCTCCATGTGCACTTGGATTTGTTGTCTAATGTTCCATCTGAGGAACCGATGAGGCTCAGCTTTGACACTTGCACCCCATGGTCAGACAATGGACCCTCCACTTCTCTTCAAGGTTGGGGTTCTGATATCAAAAGTTCAATTAGAGAATTCCTCAAAGAAACTTTGCCTGAGGTGATCCCAGGCCTGATTCCTGTGTTTGCATGCCAGTGCAGGTTCCAGCAGAGTCTGTTGCCACAGTCAGGTTACGCATATGCTGGTGGTTACAATTGCTGGGTCAGTTCTGTTTCCAGCCATGTCTTCCACATGAACCAATGGGTGTTGCAGTCCATCCTGATTCTGCCCACTGCACACAACTAGGCCAGCCTTGATAATTACAAGTTCATGTGGTAGATGGCGTCGTAGCCTAGTGAATTAAGCCACCACATGTGACATCAGTCTCCTGTGTGAGAATTGTTTCATTC
Source organism: Ochotona curzoniae (assembly GCF_017591425.1). Classification (NCBI taxonomy): domain Eukaryota; kingdom Metazoa; phylum Chordata; class Mammalia; order Lagomorpha; family Ochotonidae; genus Ochotona; species Ochotona curzoniae. Next base: position 17,773,868 of record NW_024466502.1, read on the forward strand.
CCTTGATGGTTACTTGCAACCCAGCTACCTGCAAATGACCTGGGAAAAGCAGCAGAGGATGAACCAATTATTGTTAACACCTGCCACATAAGTGAGAGATAAATGGCCCCCTAATTCCTGGCTTTGGCTTAGAAAAGTAGGCCTGGTCATTCCAGCCACCTGAAGAGGGAACCAGTTTAAGGAACATCACACTTTCCTTCTATCTATCTCTGTGTCTCTTTTTCTATAACTCTACCTTACAAGTAAATATGTAAATCTTTAAAAAAAAAAAACTGAATTTTGCTGAGTCTGTGACTAGACTCTACCCCTTCTGCCATGGCCATGTACTGCCCCAACCCAGTGGTAGAGTTGAACAGTCAGGCAAATGAATACTGTCTCTTCTCTAATCTTCCTCACCTATTTGCCTCAACCGCAAAGATTTGAGTTCTTTAACACTTTGGTTGTGAACAATCTCATTTTCCTGTAATTTCATGGTGCAATATTTAGTGTTAAGGTATTTTCCCTATTACACACAGCCACATCTTAAGGGGTTCCTTTAAAACTTCCTTGCCCTTATAAAACATTCATGAAATGTTTCTCCCTTCTAGAATAACACAAAATTATATAGGATTATTACTGTACAACAGTGCTCCCTTGACATTTTCCCATGTCTGCTTTCCAGGGAATTTAGAGTAAATAGCACTGGTGTTTTCATTAAATGATGATTAATGGCAAATGTCCCTTGTAAGACATGCGTATTTATCTGGAGAGATTTGAGAGTTCATTTGTAAAGACTCATTTGTTAAAATACTTATGTGCATGGAAAAGCTATCCTCCCTGGAGATGATCTTCCGATGTTCCAGAGTAGAAATATATCTTTCTTTCTTCAAAAGGTGATATTCAGGTGTATTTGATGTCCCATAGAAACCTAGCACTATAAATCTTGAGTTTATTGCCTATAGTAAAAATATATTTTCGTATATGGTTGACATTGTGCTCAGATCAGATTGTATAGTAGAGAACTAATACACACATTGTCACCATGAAGTTATTGCTGTAATAAAGCAATCTAATTTCTGACCCAGAGACTTAGCATTTATGTGTAAACATGGCTATACATCTTATACATCTATCATCTAGTTAGCTAGCTATCATGTGTTATTTATCTATTTTGAAGGCACATGCACACACACACACACACAGGGAGAGAGAGATCGAGAGAGAGATTCCATCGTCACTTAACTACCCAGTTTCTCGCGATGCCCATGATTAGCCCAGGATGAAACTGTATACTGGTTATGTAATCCTAATCTCCTTTTTGAATAGCGGGTTTCCAATCTTTAAAGCGATAATCTCTACTTCCAAGTGTGTGCATTATAAATAAGCTGGATTCAGAATCCAGAGCCAGAAATCAATGTATTCTAATATAGGTCGCAGTCATTGAGTTAAAAACACGGTCTATCGAATGTCTTTTTATTGGTGTTGTAAGAAGTTATTTATTTGGTGGCTTAAAACACACACTGATTTGATTAGAGTTATTTGATTCAGAAGTACTTGACTAAAATCTAGCATGACAAGTACACATAGCTTGTACAGAGTGTTTGTCCATTTCTCTCTTCCAGCTTCTGGATTATGCAGGTCTCCCACGTAGGAAACAACAGCCAAGTGATTTAACCATTGCCTATTGCTAACCCAGATATGTTTGCAGGAGCTGGTATGCATATTGTCTAGAAATCGATCCCAGGCACTCTGATGTAGAATGCAGGCATCCCGATTTGTGCCCTAACTACTGCACAAAGCACCAACCCTTGCATTCATCTTAGTGAATGTAATTTACCCTTAGGTTGGCTTTGTCTTTTCCACTTCCTATGAACAACATATTATGAATATATTCCTGTTTTAAATCACAAATGATTTATGAAGATATAAGTTTCAAGCATGAATTGTAAAATATACCTTCAACACTGAGAAGTATATGAGTATCCAAGGTTAATTTTTGTGAGTTTGACAAGCATTGTTGGTAGTTGCAATGCAATTCTTTAATTGAAATCACTTTGTTGTAACCATTTTTATGAGTTATTTATCCTTAAAAGTGATACCAAAATTGGCAGGTGCTTCTCATATCCTTCTTCATCTTACATACCAGAACTACCTCTGAACAAGATGTTGTATTTAAACACTCACAGTGCTAACATTAATTAAATTTGAAACCTCACACATTGTTTTTTGGCAAACTCTTGGTAATCAGTTGTAAAAATATTCAAATTATATTATTATTCACACACATTATGCACAACATGGAAATACATTGGTATTAAAATAATAATAACAAAAATTTAGAAAATTATTGGATTGAGTATAGCAGTGTTTTCAATAAGTTGGTTTTCTAAAATGCACAATCTGTTTGAAAATTGATGAATCAACAGTTAACATCTTAATAACTAAGTGAATTATACTATGGGAGTCGCTTATGTGATGAGAATTTTCTGCCTTACCTTAACTGGAGATAACTGTGATCATGAAAAATTTGATTCTCAAAGACTGAAACTGAACATATACATAAATAGAACTTGTTATTTAGGAGATTTAAAAAAATGGACATTGTAGTTGTCCTGAAAATTGTATTCAATTTTTCATTGTGCAATGAGTTTTTAAAAATGTTTGAATATCTAAAAGCGTGATGTTGAAAGAATAAATTGAGGGAGGCACATTTGGTGCAGCTATCAGCATGTTTCTTGGTATCCCTGTAACTCATCTCAGAGCTTTGGATTTGAGTACTGGCTCAGCTTCAGATCCAACTTCCAATCCATGTGCACCCCAGGAAACCGCAGGTGGTTTTTCCAGTACTTGATCTCTACCACACATACGCAACACTGGAATAGAATACTCAACATCTCCTTGAGATTTTATCAGCTATTGAAGACATTTGAAGGGTGAACCAAAGCACAGAGGATCTCTTTCTTCTATCTCTCTCTTTCTCTGTCATATACAATCTTAGTTTAGTGCTAGGGAATACATGAATGATAAAAAAAAAGCTATTGAATAATGCATAGGGCTAGAAAATGCAGAATCCCAATGTAAGTTTATGAAATTTGTATTTACCCAATTTTTCAAAAAATAAAAAGCTTTGTAGTAGAAATTCCATCATTGAAAATAGCTCACTGCTGATTAAATTCTAAAAAGAATCAAAATCAGGATGTAAAAGATGAATATTATTTGCAATAAAAAAAGACAGAAGTGACCCATGTCTAAGTGAGTTTATAAAGGGTAATTCATACGTAACAAGGATCTTCAAATATTTACAGGAGGAAAAAAAATACCATGAAAAAGCTTTGCAGAGTTTGCACATCTTTTTTTCTAAGATTTATTTATTTTTATTGCAAAGTCAGATATATATATATAGAGAGAGAAGGAGAGACAGAAGAAGATCTTCCTCCAATGATTCACTCCCCAAGTGACCACAATGGCCAGTGTTGCACCAATCTGAAATCAGGAGCCATGTACCACCTCCAGGTCTCCCAAATCGGTGCAGGGTCCCAAGGCTTTGGGCCATCCTCAACTGCTTTCCCAGACCACAAGCAGGGAGCTGGATGGGAAGTGGGGCTGCTGAGATTAGAATCAGCAACCATATGGAATGCCAGTGTGTTCAAGGCAAGGATTTTAGCCACTATGCCACGGTGTCAGAACAGAGTTTACACATTTTTGCCACAAAAAATAATTTACTTATAATTTCATGTTTGTTATGAAATTTTTGAAATAATTTACAAGCCAGAATTATTCAACCGGTGAAAGTTAGGCAATCCTGAGGTCTGTGGCAGCAGGTGTATACACATACACACACACACACACAAGAAAATCGTATGTTTAATCTGTTGGGAATGAATATGTAATCTGGCATATTTGTCAGTGAGTTTACATATATATAAATTCTATTCTTTGGAAAATGTCCATTATTTTAAAATCACAAAAGTATGTTTATTGAGAAAAGATATGTTTTTTAAAAAATATTTTCATTCTTTCCAAATCATTGGAAAAATTCTTCAAGTAATTATTTTCTTTTCATTGCAACAAACAGTTTCTTCATTCTTTTATTTTTGAGGAGTTATTTACATTTATTCTCTCAGTGTTACAAAGCAATATGGAGAGCCAGAGACAAAGGGAGGGAGACTGACATTTTTCCACTTATGTGTTCACTCCTAAGATCGCTGAATTGGTTGGAGTTGGTTGGACTGATGCTAGAAGCCTAGAATTCACTCTGACTCTCCAAACACTAGGGCCAACCTATAGTTTTATTCAGGCACATCAGGACAAAGCTGAACCAGAAGTTGAGAAGTCAGAATTTGGAACCAGTCTTCCTGTGGGATGTCAGCACTGGGAAGGACAACTCAACCCACTGAACAACAATGCTACTCACAAGATCATCCTTACACCCATATGTAATTATTCAGTTGCCACATAGTAAATGCAGTATTTTACCCAGCTTTTTCACCCTTTGTATAAATGTTAGACATCTGTGCCTGTATTATTCACATTATGATAGCTGCATGTAACTATTATCAGTATTATTTTTGCAGTTTGGTTCTGTGCATTCATATCAAATTAAATCATGTGTTTATTATATAGTTTTTCAATTTTGCTTTCATATCTGATAAAATAACCAGAGCAATAATAGATTAAAAAGAAAGATAAGCAAATAACTGAGCAACTTACCACAACCATTGTCAACATATTCTAAGAAATTATGGTGACTCAATCAATACAATTAAGTTTCTATTCTAAGGTAGATTTTCTCTTCAACTGAAATCTTCACAATGCTCTCAGACACTTAATTCATTGGTACTGAGCACTTAAATGTAAGATACCTTGAACAACTAGAACTTCCAAATATATATCATTTCCTGAGAAATTGAATGGATTCTACAATCTGTGAGAATCTTTACTTTAGATTAACCACAGACATTAATACTTAATATTTTTTAAAATTATTTTCTTCTTTTGGTTTTCCCCTTTTTCATAACTCTATTTAATAAAAACGTATTTTTTAAATCTCAGGAATAATGCAAATTCAGGGAAATTACATAGTAAATTGGATCTCTGAATTGGATAAAAAAATAAATACAAAAATGTATTACCTTCTGCAGCAAGCAGTTAAAAATTCATGCAGATTTACAAAAAAAATACCTCAATTCCATCATAGATATCCACGCTATCTCTTTATCATGTCATCAGCTGATGGATGTGTGGGTTGATTCCATATGTTAGCTATTGTGAATTGAGCTATTATAAACATTGGATATAGATCTGTCTCTCTCTTATTCTCTCGCTCTCTCAATAATTTTTTTAATATTATCTCAAAAATAGTTATACAGAAATAGGGAGAAACAAGATGAAAGACAGATTTCCCATCTTCTGGTTGACTTCCAAAATGACCACCATTATCAGAGCTTGTTCCTTTCAAAAGCCAAGAGTTAGGAGATTCTTACTGGTCTCCACGGTGGGTGCAAGGGACCGAGCCTTTGGTTTGTCTCCCATTTCTTTTCCAGTTTAATTAGCAAGGAGTTGGATTAGTAGAGGAGCAGCCAGTTCTTGAACCAATGTCCATAATGGATGCCAGGGTTGTAGGCGGCAGCTTTACTTGCTACACCACTAGACCGTTGGACCATCCAGATATCTCTTTGTTGGTAGATTGCCAGGATTGGGAGGACTTGGTGATGTGGCAGATTGATTTTCAGATATCTAAGGAATCTTTATTGCATTGTATAGTGGTTGCACCAGTTTGTGTTTCAACTTTAATGCACTGGGTACCTTTTCTTCCACATCCTTGCTACCATTCGTTATGATTATTATAGCAATTGTCACATTCAGATGAATAATAGGCAAATATACTCTCCATTTCTGTCAGTTGCCTTTCCACTTGGTTCAGATTTTCCTTTGCAAGGTAGAGTCTTCATACTTTGAGACAGTCTCATTTATCTGTTTTGTTTTTAATCCACTTGCTTTTACACTTTTACCCAAGAAGTCAGGGCCTAGGCATGTTTCACCTGTGTTGCTCTGGTAATTTGAGTATCCCATTTCTTAGGCTTAGATCCTTGATCCATTGTAGATTGATTTATAGGGTGTGTAGCAGGGTGTTGCATATTCCTACATGGGGAAATCCCATTTTCCCATCCCCAGAGAGTGATTTTATCACAGTTGATTTTAGATGTGTGAACTAATTTCTAGGTTTTCTATTCTGTGTCCTTGGTGCACATGTCTACTTTTGTTCCAATAACAGGATGTTTTGACTGTAAATACCTTTAGTATGCTGTGAAATCTTATGAGGTTTGATGGTGTATTATTTAAGATTTTGTTAGTTATTTGAGCTCTGTTGTGTTTCTATATGAATTTTTTAGACACTGATTTTTCTAGCTCAGAGAAGAATATCCCTGGTATTCTTATTTGGATTCCAACAAATTTATAAATTGCTTTTTATAACATGGGAACTTTGTTGTTATTAATTTTCAATCTATCAGCACAGGAGCTTTTTCCATCATCTGCATATTTCTATTATTTCTCCTAATAGTTCAGTTTTCATTGTTGATATCTTATGTCTTTTTTGCTGAAACTTACCCTAAGACATTTAAAATGTTTGTAACTACTGTTACTGTTTATGGAAACAAATTCTTGATTTTGTGTGTGGATTTTACATACTACATTTTATCAAAATCTTTTATGAGCTCCAATAGTTCCTTACTGAATTCTTGTAGCTCCACTACATATAATCAGAACGTGACTTCTTTCGAATCAATTTGTATAGTTTTAATTTAGTTTTCTTGCCTAATTGCTCTTACTGAAACTTTGAAAACTATATTGAATAGTAACCATAGGAGTAGACTTAAGGCTTTTATCATGAAAGAATATTGCATTTTATAAGATGATTTCTTGGCATCTACCAAGATAAGTGTATGATTTGTGTGATGTACCACTTGTTCTTAAATTTGCATGTGTTGAACTACCCTTGCATCCCAGGATATAGTCAGGCCAAAATCAGCAGTCTGTATTTCTATCTGCGTCTCTCACATGAGTACCAAAGACCAGGTACTCTGTCATTTTGCACTGTTTTCCCAAGTCATTACTAGGGAACTGGACAGGAAGAGGAGCAGTCGGGACTTAAACCAGGACCCACTTTGGATGCCATCAGTAGCTTAACCACAACACAGGCCTCTACTAATTATTTTTTTTATGATCTATTGACTTGCTCATGCCTTTTTAATCATTACTTGCCAAGGTGATTATAATTTTTCCTATCAGAAAAAAACTTAATATTTTGTGTAAATATAAGCACCTGACACAAAATTAGGGAACTTATAAAAATTCAACAGAGTAGGAAGAATAAAAAGAAACAGAGAAACACATAGAGATATCCAAATATAGTTCTTACTTGCTTTTAAGTTATGGATGCATGCATTATACTTTTGTGCTATTAATATTTTTTTGAAGATTTATTTGGTTTTATTAGAAAGGTAGGTTTACAGAGAGGATTAGAGACAGAGAGAAATATCTTCCTTCAGCTGGTTTATTGTCCAAGTGGCTGCAATGGCTGGAGCTGAGTTGATCCAAAGCCAGGAGCCAGGAGTTCCTCCCAGGTCACCTATGTTGATACAGGATTCCAAAAGGCAGAACATCCTCTACTGCTATTGCAGGTCACAGGCAGGGAGCTGGAAAGGCAGTATAGGAGCAGGGACATGAACTGGTCTTCATACGGGATCACAGTGCTTGTAAGGTGAACATTTAGCCATTGAGCCATTCCACCAGCCCATTTTTCATATCTGCACTATCTGTATAAAAGCCTAACGCATTAAAAAAAAAAACAACAACTATGACAAATTTTTATTAAAATAATGTAATGGCACATCATGATATTATACAATAGCATTGATTCCTTACATGCCTATTAAAATTTTTATCAGCCTGATGAATTTTTAAACTTTGTTACTTTTGCTGGTTAACACCTTTTTTAATGTACAGGTTGTTCTTAGTTGCCAGTTATTGACTGAACAATTTTCTGTGGATTGTAAGTAAAATCAAAGCCCAAGTCTGCTAATTGAGAACACTTTTTTTTTTGCTTAATTATAGAGGTCATAGTTTTTGCATTACTCCTAAAATCTATTTTGCTTGGCTGAGTAAACAACTGTAATTGTATTCTGCAATAAATGATCAAACCATGTAAGCAGATGCCATAACAAGAGCCTTTACCTTCTTTGTCTTGCAAAATTAAATCTGGGAAGTTTTGGTTTGCCAACTCATGAGAAAACCAGACAACTAATGTCAAATATGATGATTGCCTTATCTGTGCAGCCATATATCTAAAGAAACAAAAATTTGTGGTTAGTCCCCTAATTACCGGTATTTGTTATTTCTTACATCTGATTGCCATAGACATTTAACCTTGTTCTTAAGGTGTGGTTTATCAAAATTTTCTTTTTTAAAAGTTTTATCGGAAAGGTATCTTTACAGAGAGATTCAGAGACAAAGATCTGCCATCCTCCAGTTCATTACCCAAGTGTCAGCGACAACTGGAGATGAGCTAATCGAAAGCCAGGAGCCAGGAGTTTCTGCCAGGTCTCCCATGTTGAAGCAGCGTCCCAAGGCTTTGTGCTATTCTTTCCTGATTTTCTAGGCCACGGACAGGGAGCTGGAAGGTAAGTGGAGCATGCAGTACATGAACTGGCATCCATATGGGATCCTGGTTCATGCAAGGTAAGTATTAACCTACTGAGCCATTGTGTCAGGCCTTATCACTTTTTTTTTAACAGAGTAGCATTTAACAATAAGTTGTGATCATATATGTAGAAAGTAATAACAAACAAACAAAACAGTTTGGGGCAACTTTTTGATGCATTGGCTTGTTGCTTATAACTTCCACATGCCATATTGAAGAGCTTGATGGTTTTGCCTGTTACTCCACTACCATCAAGCTTTCTTCTGATGAACACTGTGGGAGGCAGCAGGAGATACTTCAAGCATTTGACGTCCTTCATTTGTGTGGTGGACACCGACAGGGTTTTGGCTGACTCTGGCCTGAGCTCTTAGGAAGTAGACCAGCACACTGTAGACCTCTGTTTCCCGGTCTTTTCACCTTTGAAAGAATACTACTCCACCCTAAACCATAGGAAACCATGCCCTAAACCAAAGGCCCTCGGACTACTCTGAGGAGTCTGCTGATTCCCCTCCTATTGCTGTAGGCATGAACCAGCTGGAGCAGTCTTTCCCAGTAATCCCTTAGTTCAGTAATATAGCTCTTTAGGGGTCATGAGTGGGTTTGTAGAGACCAGATACAGAGGCAGGCTGATCAGCAGAGACACCAGGAATAAAATGCAACACGGTTCCAAAGCTAGATGAAAGCAAACAACAACAACAAAATGAACAAACAAAATATACAATCACACACAATTGCATGTAAGACAAAGGTCCTTGATGACTCATATGTTCACAAATCTGCAAACTTCCTTGGAGATATGAGGCTATAAATCGATAGACAGCTTCCTGTCAGTGGAACTCCTCTCAGTGCTGCTGGGAGCTTTTCTGTTGATTTTACTTTCTGTTCTTACTTAACCTACTTTCCTTCCTACTCATCGTTCCCTGAGTATGCTTGACAATCGTCGGGAACACAGGCCTGGGCCTGAGCAGCTACAGACCCCTATAGCAGTCTCACATGTCATCCAAGCTGAGCTTTTGCTGCTAGGCCGTTCCTGTTTTATACTTATTCAAAAATATTATTTTTTTCTATATATATTTTTGGATGTGGCCCATTCATTTTCATAGGAAAATACTAAAGCATGTCAAGATTTTTACTGACAGAGATGCAGAGTGGTGTGATGTGACTTATAATGGTGAGTTGGATTGAAAAATAGAATGGTTGTTTGTTTTTTGTTGTTGTTGTTGTTGTTGTTACTCTTTAAGAACTGGATCATTGAGGTCTCAGAAAAAAAAATGCAAAATTCCTAGGTAGCATCAACAGTGTCTATTCAAAAGAGAATATAAGGAAATTTTTTTTCCTTGTTGATGTCAGAGTCTAATATTATAGTGAAGATCTGTACATGTGAAGAGCCTGGGTTCACTCATGATGTCTGCATCTTGACAACATGGGGTTTTATATTTGACATGAGCAAAATGGTAAAGACAGATGCAGTGAACTGCAAGTCCAGTGACAAGGGAGGGCCAAATTTAGAGCATTTATCACTGTAGTAAACATAAGTAGCTGTAAATAAAAGACTTCAACTAGGACAAACTTGCCTGCTTTACTGGTGTTCTCTCCCATTCTGAAAGAAAGTATTCAGATTGGAAACCTTCGCTTGGTACAAGTATGCATCCTGCTAACGTGAAAATGAGCTTGATCTTTTCATGGAATGGACTATAAAACACTCCCATTTAAATTTTACTTAAGAATATCTTTCAACTTTACAGGGGGAAGAGAATATTTTTTAATGATGCAATTCAACCTTTTCTGAAAGGCTGAATAACCCAGTTGATTCAAGGCTTTGATTCATTTTACTTTGTAAACAGTTCAGTTTGTAACAAAATGCTCAGTCAGGATACAATTTACCTCTTCTCATTGCAACCTTTGTTGTAAAAAACCTGATTTTATGCAACAGTGTTGCATTTTTTTCTTTGATCCTGCTCTGTACACTGCTGGTGGCCTATTTTTTTATGGGATCAATTGTGTTTGTTTCTTTATTTTCATGATGAAGAATTATGTTGCTTTCATAATCACTAAATTCCCATGACTGCTTTCACACAAACACTAATCTTCCATATAAAATATGACAAAGAGAACTGCAAGTCGTTTAAAATCTAAATAACACCTCAAAGCTGATTACATTATATTTAAGTACTTTAAAACATTTTCCCTTAAAACAAGATTTATTTATTTATTTATCCAAAACATAGAGTTACAAATATAGAGATGTAAATACAAAGAAAATGAGGTGTTCTCTGCTAGTGCACATCCCATATGGCCATAAATGCCCGGAGCAGGGCCACTTTCAAGTGAGAAATTGGGACCTTCCCTCTGGTGTTCCCTACGGAAACAGAGGCCCAAAGAGCTGGACTGCCCTCCACTGCTTTTGCGTTAGCAGGTAAGTGGGTTGGAGCAAATCTGCCAGGACTTCAGTGGCCCTATGTGATGACAGTGCTTAATCAACTATGACTTGGTTACAGACCTTGTCTTCACAAATTACACACACACATGTTTTGTCTTCACTATATATTGATAGTATGTGTGTGCGTGTGTATGTGTTTGTGTGTAATTTTCTTAAAAAAATACAGGGAAGGCAAGAGAGATAAGTAGGCAATCAGTGAGTTCCAATCTGCCGGCACATTCTCTTGATAAACATAGAAACCAGGGCTAGGCGTCCTGGCAAAGTAGTCTGCTGGTTAAAGCCCTCTCCTTGAATGAGCTGGGATCACTTAAAGGCACTGGTTTGTGCCCTGGCTGCTCCACTTCCCATCCAGCTCCCTACTTAAAGACTGGGAAAGCAGTAGAGGATTGGGACCTGGCTCAATAAATACATTTGAAGTCACATACATATAATACACTAAAATAATATTGTTGAGTAGTCAAATACAATTTTATAGCAAATAATGTGCAAATTAGAGGAAATTAAGGATGAAAAGCAAAGTTCACTATTTTACCTACATTCAAAAAAATCATAAGTAATTTCTTTATGAAATATGACAACTTACTTTACTAATATCCAAACAAAGTTATTCTTACTTTGTTGCTCATATTCACACTCAGCTATTTATCAATATGCTAAAGAATTTTAATGACAGCTTATATTTGAGCCAGAATTATATTCATAAAAATATATCTTGCGGGCCTGGAATCAAAGCGTGGTGATTAGAATCCTCGCCTTGCACACGCTGGGATCCCATGTGGTCGCCCGTTTTAGCCCCAGCGGCCCTGCTTCCCATCCAGCTCCCTGTTTGTGGCCTGGGAAAGCCGTAAGGATGACCAAGGATTGGGCCTGCGCCCTTGTGGGAGACCCGGGTGAAGCTCCTGGCTCCTGGCTTCGGATTGGCTCAGTTCCAGCCATTGCGGCCACTTGGGGGGGTGGGTCATTGGACAAAAGATCTTCCCCTCTGTGTTTCTCCTCCTCCCTGTGTTTCTCCTCCTCTCTGTATATCTGACTTTCCAATGGAAGTGAGTAGATCTTTAAAAAAAAAAAAAATCAAACATACCTTGCAGGGGCTGATGTTGTAATACAGCAGAATACTTGAGCCAGTTCCTGTCTTGGCTGCTTCATTTCTTTCCTATTTTATGATTTATCACTTTTTCATTGGAAAGTCAGATTGACAGAGAGAAGAGAGACAAATATCTTCTCTCTGCTGGTTCACTCCCCAAGCAGTGGAAGCAGCCAGAGCTGAATTGATCCAAAGCCAGGAGCCAGAAAGCTTTTCCAGGTTTCACAGGTGGGAGCAGCATTCAAAGGCTTTGGGCTGTACTGGACTGCTTTCCCAGGCCACAAGGAAATGGATGGGAAACAGTGCAGATGGGATTAGAACTGGTGGCCGTATGGAATCCTGGTGCATGCAAGGTGAGGCTTTAGCCCATAGGTTTCCATGCCGCTTAGTGACATTAATCAGGCTCTCTACAATCAAAATATGAAATTTTATGCAGTCCATTTTATGTATGCTTTGAAACTTAACTAAAGAAATGGCTAAATGTTTTGAATAGGAATTTTGAAAATTACTTTAATACCAAATTATTTTTAGTTTGTTTAAAGATGTAATAACATGTCACCATTTTTTTTAAGACATTGATTTTTGTATAAAAGGCAGATTTACATCCCAGTGCTGGTTCTCTTGCCAAATGGTCGAGATGGCTGAAGCTGAGCTGATTCAAAGACAGGACCCAAGAGCCTCTTCTGGGTTTCCCCACGTGAGTGCAGGATTGCAAGGCTTTGGCGCATCCTCTGCTGCATACCCAGGCCTCATGGAGTGAGCTGGGAGGAAACTCGAGCAGCTAGGAAACCAACCGGTGCCCATACATGATGCCAATATTGGCAAGATGAGGAATTTGCAATTAAATCATCTTGCTGTGACCCACCAAATTCATTTTCAAATTTCAAAACCAAAGAGAATTTACAATTATATCAAATATTTAAAAAAACAATCATAGTTTATGATGATCCCCTGCATTTCTTTCTCAATGAATACTTATGAAGATTATTTTATTTAATACTTTCAATATATACAATACTTAATTAAAATACACCTTGCTATTTGGATCTTCATGAAGTTCCTCCCAAATTTTTGTGAGAAAATACAATGAAAAGATGTTTTGCTCAGAGCCAAAATTTCTGAAACCTGTGCAAATTTTCACTGCATGCATTTTCCTTTTACTCTCATATTTCCTACAAATTATTCCTATTTGTTAACTCATAAATAGATTGTCTTTTTCAGGTATCATATTTTTGCTTTTGGAATGACAATTTAAGCAACTCCTTGTATTTGTCAAAAGAGAAAAACACTTTTTCTATATTTGGGGAGAACCTTATGCCTCATTGGTTTAAACTCTCACTAGGGGTGTCTGCTTCCCATGTCAGAGTGTTTGATTTGGTCCAGCTCTTGTGCTGCCCATCCATTTTCCCGTGACCACATCCTGTGAGGCATCAGGCAATGGCTCAGTGCCTGGCTTCCTGCCGTCTACATGGGAGTCCTGCTTGGTGTGCCAAACCCTGGCTTTGGCTTGGCACAGCCAGGGCCTTTGAGTATTATCTGTCTTTCTTATTTTGAGTTGCTTTTAATTTAAAAGAATACTCTTTTATTTAAAAGAATAGGTTTTTTTTCTTATATATGTATCCCAAATGCCTACATAATTTTTATAAACATGCTTATAGCAAAAACGCAATGAAGTTTAGGAAACATGTAAATACTGATTTCAGTTTTTAGAGTTTTTACATGATTTCCTGGAAATGATGCAAAATATTACTGTTTCAGATATGTCTGCATATGCCAAATAAGAACTGGAAGTATACAAAATATTTGTGATTTAACTCAGAATAGAAAGAACATTTAAACTTGATCCTTTTTCTTGCCACTTGCTTCTACATCTAATTGCCAAATTAAAAATTACATTGTAATCAAATGCTTTTAAAGAATTTTGTAAATATTTGCTGTTTTCATCCCATCTTGTTTTACCAGCAGATTAGTTACTTCCATGCATGCTGTGACCACGTGGAGAACTCAGATGAACTCCTGGTCTTGGCTCCAGTGTGGCCCAGCCCTAGTGGCGGCCTTATGGGGAGAAACATCAGCAAATGGAAGCGCCCACTTTCTGTCTGTCTCCATTTCCTCCCTGGAACTGTGCCCTTCAAATAAAATTAAAAAATAAAATTTAAAAATAAATAGATTGCTCATATGCTAAACTCTATTTGTGGCATTATTAATGCATCTGTGGCAGCTGCTACTCCGTTCATTTGATGAATGTGAAAATAAAAGTTGGCATGTCCTAGGTCACATTTTTAAATATGACATGAGAATGAGTCACTAATACCCAAATTAGTAAATTATTCACAGAAGTTTTTTTTTTTTTTTTACGGAAGTATTAATGTGCACATGAAATGCTATATGTATTTTCAAGGATAAAAATACACAAAAAAGGCCAGGTGTGGTGGCCTCGCAGCTAAATTCCTCACCTTGAACATGCCGACATTCCCAGTGGGCACAGGTTCTAATGGCAGCAGTCCTGCTTCCCATCCAGCTCCCTACTTGTGGCCGGGGAAAGCAAGTGAGAGCAGCCTAAAGTCTTTGGACCTTGTACCTGCATGGGAGATCCGGAAGAAGCTCCTGGCTCCTGGCTTCAGATCAGCTCAACTCTGGCCACTGTGTTTGCTTTGAGAGTGAATCATCAGACGGAAGATCTTCCTCTCTGTCTTTCCTCCTCTCTGTATATCTGGCTTTGCAATAAAAACAAAATAAATCTTTAAAAGAATTACACAAATATTATGAAATGTTTCAAAACAAAACTTAACGTTTACCTAATAAATGAATTGATTAATAGAAACATATGTTCTTGCTTTTCAGGATGACATTTTAATAGTTACAAACCTAATGCTCCATTGAATAAAGAATTCCAAAAATAAAAACTAGAAAGGTGGTTATTAACTAATACAAACTAGGGCTATGAAATATTGTCATAGGCTAAAACGTAAATTTCATTCATACACATAAATTTTAAGTATCCATCAACCACTAAATGTATTGCAGTATATTATTTTTTACTCATCTGGTATACAAATTTAGAAAACAAATTTTGACAATATAGTTGAATAATTTTATTTCTATCAAATTTCATTATGGTTTCAACAATATTATAACTATTAAAGTTAAATATACAGGGAATGATCCTTCAATGTTTTATATTTTAAACTTGCTACTAAAACAGGTAGAATATTTCTAATCTCTACTTAAGCACATAGTATTGGCGATATTAATCTAACATATGTACTTCTCCTGAATTGCCAATAAAACATGATTTTGAATAAATACTAACACAATTTTTTAGCCATAAGTTAGATTCATAAATATTATGTGTTTTGCTTCAAATACCTGATTCATTTACTTTCCAGTTGTTTGTTGCACTGGATAATAAATAATTAACTGAAAACTTCAAACCATTTTCCTTAACGGTGTTCCTTTTGGCAATTTCCCTTACAAGGCTCATCTTGCTTTTTCTTTTCTTTCTCCCAGTTGCCGATCAGCACCAAGAAAAATCCCAGAGATTCTGTGGATTCTTCTTGTATGAATCACAGTTCTGAACCTCAGGCATACCTTCACAGATTGTTCTCGATGCTTAATGCAGGTAACAAATTGCCACAGAATGTGGTGGCTTAAATAGCTGACTATTCACAGCTGGATAATTCTCTGTTGATATCTTACACATTTGCAGCAAAATGTCAGCTGGAGCTAAAGGCCCCTGGAGGCAGAATTGAGCCTGATGTACAAGCCGTCTTTGGCATTCGCATGTCTGCTGTTTGGACGGGGATTGCTGTCAACAGCTGTAGCCAACAGGGCATTCTCTTCTCACTCTCCTTCTGCCTTCTGTCCCATACACACCCCCACATAACACTCCCAGCATAACATCAATTCTGATTTTTCAAGTTAAAATTTAGTTTCACAGAAAATTAAATAGATAGTACAAAGAAATGCTGTGTAAATCTCACCATCCTGTTTTTTCTTATTGTTGACATCCTTGTTTAGAGTCAGGATATGTGTTACAATTAATGGGCCAATATTGATCTAGTATGGTTAACTAAAGTGCACAATTTGTATTAAGACTGTCTGTTATGTGGTTCTAGCAGCTTCACAGCAGGGTAGCTCCTATACCACATTTGAATGTGGGGTTCTAGAAAATGTGGAATATCATGAATCCACCATTAGGGTAGCAGAGTAACGTACCACTGCGAAAGACCGTTGCGTTCCACTGATGCATTCCATCCTGTCATTCTCCCAAATAATTGGAAAATAAATCAGTTGAGAAAAATAATTGTGTTTCATGAAGTTCATGAAGCACATGATTTATGGTTTTAATGTAGAAAGATTAAAGTGCTCAAATTAGGAAACACATCCCTTTTTATCACCATCATTTTGAAGAGTCAAAATAAAATCTGCTCTTTAGAAATTCTGAAGCATGTCATGCATTGAGATGTGTTACAGCAATACTTTTGTGTATAAAGTATTCTTCATCCTGATAAATTTCATATGTTCTGAAGTACCCTTTGACCAACATTGCTGTTTTTCCTGTCCAACTTTTTCCTGCTGATTCTGAAAATGATCTTTCTGCTTTATTAGTTGGATTTTCAGAGATTCCATAATTGAATAAGGTCATTTGTATTTGTATTTCAAGTCCTGGCTTATTTTCCTTGGGGCAATGTTCTCTGGGTTCATCCATATTGTTGCAAATGACAGGATTTCTGACTTTTTGAGACCATATAGTATTTCCCAAGGGATATTTATATCTTATCCACTTATTTGATGATGTAGATCAAAATACTATGTTCACATAAGAGTGACTCTGAGATCCAGGGACATGTGAAGATACGGAAGGCAGTTTGCATGCTTGCCACACTAATTGTCACATCATCCAACAGATCTCAGCTTGGCAGATCTTTACCACCACAGCTGCGAGAGGCTAAACCATGGATCACTGCTAATTCAGACTATATCGTGTGGGGGTTGATGTGGTTTGCCAACATCACTGCTATAGAAGACACCCAGCAGTTCCCCATATAGGCAGGATTGCTCGTCAACTTCAATAAGAAAGGGCAGGGGTGAGATTTAGCAAATACTCACATGTTGTGTGATATGGAGGCCATTCAGGTATATCTCTAAGATGTTCCTACATAAGTATGGTAACTCTGGGTCCCAGACAGAAATGAGATGAGGAGAAACTGAGAGCCCTTTTCTGCTGTGGGCAGTGGTCCATAAAGCCCACTCAGTCAGCACTAACAGGCACATCTTCCAGCAGCTCCCCACCCCATTGGGATCACTCCAAGCAGAGAAGGTAGAGCCAAGGCTTTCATGATCTGCCATGGGACTGAGGGCAATACACATGCAAGAATATTCCAGTGTCTTCTGCACTAGTGAGAGAGCTCCAGCTGCAGCAGACAGGGGCTGGATGCTATTAGGAGTTCAGCTAATGTGTCCTGGTACTTAGATGTTAGTCTTAGATGTTAGTTTCCTGCACAACCAGAATGAGTTTAGGTAGAGAGAGATCGGTCAGGTTTATCATTTACTGTTGGACGGAGATCCAAAAGCCTGTCTTGTAGCATGGACAGGGACATGGCCAAGCCATTCTCTCTGCATGTGTGGAACAACTGGTCTACATTAAAGAGGGTGTGGTGTCCACATGATCTTTCTGCCTTTGCTATCATTTTACCTGCCACAAATGTCACGGTATCCATGGTAAATAGCTTTGTGTGTTTGCATCTTTTAAAAATATACACTTTTTAAATATAAACATATGCTTATTTTTTCATAAATTGTTATGTTGTTAAATAGTCATTATTCCTCTGTTTTTACATTTTGCTTTACTGGAAAAACATCCCTGAATAAAAATTTTCGGTTAAAATAGTGTCAATAGTTTACTTATCTATTGCCTGTTGAAAGACTTATTGCCTATTTTCATTCTTGGAAACTATTAAAAAAAGTTGCTATAAATGTTGATGTGAAGATATTTATTTTAATATTTTTCTAATCAATTGGTATGTATATAAGTAACTATAATTGTTGGTTGTTAGTGTAAAGGTAATTGTGGTAATGGTCCCTGGTAAAATTTTCCTTAGAACACATAAGACATTCTTTCTCTTCTGTTTTTAGCTCCTTGGTTTAGTATCAGAATAGCAACTGGATTGTTAAGGTAGAGCCCCTGTTGGCATGTGAATTCTGTCTCCTTGAGTTCCAGTTTTATCACTGAGTGACAAGGGGTCAGGAAGTCCTGCTGAGAAAATGCAAAGGGCCTCCCCCCATAACATGTTTGATCAGATCCAAGTGTCAACCCCCATTTCCTTGAATTTTTATCTTGAGGAAGCAGGGAGATCTTGCTTCAGAATGGGAAGATGAGGCTCCACTCACACCTGCTGTTCTCTTTCTGTGTTGAGCAAACCAATCAGGATTAGAATCCTGGCCTGTGATTGTTAGCTGTTCCTCTGGTGAAGTTAGCTGAAGTTATGATTGCCTTGGAGTGTTTTCAGGCTGTCATCTTTCATATGTTCCTCTTTGCTAGTTATTCATTTTAATATTTAATTATCATAGCTCACTAACAGGAGATGCACACCTTGCAAAATAAATGGTTATCTTAGAGTGGTAGCAAAACTTTAGAATTTTAATATGATTGATTACTGAGAGAACTGTACATTTCAGCAGCTGGTGCCAATTGAATATTTATTCTGTTGAACATGGAGAGGTCATTCTTAAAGAGCAAGTTAGCAAGCACAGCAGGAGATATCTACAAATATCTACAAACATGCAATATGTTGAATCGGATTGATGTCAGCTACTCTTGATCACCCGCAGGCACCCCGTTACTGAGCATTACCATCCCAATTAAGCACCTGTCTTTACAGTTGAGTGTTATTAGGTTCTGTGTGATAAGACAGGGAAGTCCCAATTAAGACAGCTCCCTAATTAAGCATGCTTTGGTTAAATGGAACGGCCTGATTATTCAGAAAACATCCTTTCCTATTCTACCTGAATAACATCTTGACTCATACTTATCATGCTTGGGTTGGAAGATATTTTTATCATAAATGTTGTATAACCATAATAAGAAGGTAAAATAAAATGTTTGCAGTCAGTCTGACACTATCCTAAAAGTTATACATTGGTAAACAGAAATTTCAGTTCCTGACTATTATTTTCAATTCTCTGTGGAGTTTCTGTATAGACTTAAAATTACATTTACATTTTGAAACGTCTTGATAATGATAGGGAGTCATTGTCATTTGTTTTACTCTTATACAGGTGATGAAATATTGCTCACTTCATACAGGCATTATTCCTATTAATAGCATATAAGATAATTCTGGCTAGATAAATTAATTGGAAGTAATGTTTTTCAAACAGAATTCCATAGTGTCCCAATTAATCAGAAGCACATTCATTGTTAATAAGAATGAAGTATGTCCTTAAATGACAAAAAAGTAATTTGAAAACTTTTCTCCAAACTTCACACCATGTTATAGTGTTCAATTCTTCCTTTTTAAATTTAGTGTTTTTGAAAGAAATGTGAAAAGAAATAAACATAAAATAGTAGATATCTACTGTTACATAATCATTTTCCTTAAGAAAAGTGTTTCTTCAGGATGCCTACATAACCCTTGTTTTAGTTAAGAATTACAAGAAGAAAAGAAAAAGAGAAAGACAACAGCTAGGGTTGGGTCAGGCTGAAAGAAGAACACGGAGCTTCTTCCAGATAGGCTGCAGGAGCCCAAAAACATTGGCCATTTTCTGCTACTTTCCAAGGAACATGAAAAGGGAAATTGGAGCAGTGGGGTCTCAAGCTGTTAACCGCCTTGGATTTTGGTGTCAGGCCGTGGCTTTACCCAATATGGCACATCACCATGACTCAGATGTTCTCAGTTTAGCTAAATCACACAATTTACAGATAAAATAGATGCGAGTGTACCCCGATTTTTTCCAGATGTTTGGAAAAACAGTAAGAATGAAAACAACAACAGGAGACCTGCATTGCTCCTGATCCTGATACTCTACATTGGAATGCTGGTTCTAGCCCTGGATTCTCCACGTCCAATCCTACTTCCTGTTAAAGTATCTGGTAAGGTAGCAGAGGGTTGCCCAAGTACCTGTCCCGCTGTGCAAGCTTGTGGGAGATCCAGGGAGTTTTGTCACTTGTAGCTTCTCTCTGGCCTACTGCTGTGTTGGGGTCATTAGAGGACTGAGCCAAAGGATAGAAGACATGTCTATCACTCTGTATCTCTCGATTTTTCTCTTTTCTTTCTCTGTTATTCTGCTTTTCTTATCAATTCGTAATTCAATTGATTATTTAATAATGGATACAAGGAAAGAAATAGCATTATGCTAAGCTACCAAACACAAAATCTGTTCTCATGTTTACAAAGTGACTTATAAGAATACATGCAGGACCTGGCACAGTAGTCTATTGGATAAATCCTCACTTTATATCTGTAGGGATTCCATATCAGCACCAATTTTGTGCCCTGATTGCTGCACTTCCTGTCTGCCTCCATGCTTGTAGCCTGGGAAGGTGGTAGAAGATGGCCCAAATCTTAGGACCCTGTACCTGTGTGGTGACCCAGAAGAAGGTCCTGGCACCTGGCTTTGGATCAGCTCAGCTTCTGCTATTATAGACACTTGTGGAGTGAACCACCAAATAGAAAATCTTTTTCTCTGGCTCTCCTCTCTGTATATTTGGCTTTCTAATAAAAATAAATAAATCTTAAAAAAAATATGCAAATTTTGGTTAAAAAATGGTGTGCCCAAGAATCACTTTTGAATGGAAACACTCAAAATACCTTGCCTTTGCTTGTGTTCTCTGATTTGTCCCTACTGCTCTTCAGTGAGTGTCTAGATTTCCAAAAAGTGAAGGTATTATCTGTTCCTAAACCTGATTCATTGAGCTGACTCAAAATCGATTTATGAGCAAATGAATTGATGTCAGCCTCAATAGTGGAATAACCCCATTAACACTGACATCTGAAATCATTAAAATGAGTTAATTAGGCAAATGTTATTTGATATAACCGTCCTGCTGCATGTAAAAAGTGCATTTAATATCAAATCTTTCATACACCAGTCATGACTTTATTTTGTTATTTTCTCTTAGCTCTGTAACCTGGTATTATTTAATAAAATTGAAAATATAACACATAAGTTAAAGAGAATTTTTAATAAAGAGTCACTGTAGAGTTTTTATATTCCTCAGGTATTTACAGCAAAAAATGTTTACAACAATATTATGTTTATGTGATTTTGCATTTCGATATGTGACAGTTTCTCAATGTTTACTCAAAGTGTTACACAAACAGCTGTTTTCTGGATTAAACTAAGACACTTCAAAGACAAACATTCAGTATTAATTGCTTAAATTGCTAAATAGTTATAAAAATACATTACTTCAAAATTTAACCAAAAGATTGGAAATACATTCTTCATATTTTTAAAAATTTTGGCTCACACTCAGTATGGTACCTCAAGAAAAGTTAAAATAGATTTTGTAAAAACTAATCTGTGCTCTCGTAGTCTTTCATCAAACCAGTCATGCGGATCACTTCAACTCACCCTGTTATAGAGTGCTACACACGTAGATGACCACTGATGTCCGTGTGGATTATACAATCACATGAATGATCGGTGTACATGCATATGTGATGAAACTTCAGAAAGTTCACAAGGAATGCATACTATAAACAAACTGTTGTTTTAGAATTCTTTGCAACAAAATAATTTTAAAATTTCATTGTTCCATGGATTTTTTTTAATTTTTATTGACAATCTTTACATAGTTAATTAGGGTAAAAAGGTTCAAGGGCTACAGGCAAGTGGGTAAGACTTATTTTTTTCCATATAGGGGATTTTTAAAGCATGATCCTATGCACTGAATACTTCTCATTATCTAGTAATGATAATAATGCAAATGAATTAAACGTTAGCATGGTATATGTGGGTGCTATAGTGTTGGCTAAGTCTCAGCCTGTGGTGCCAGCATCCTGTATGTATGCTGCTTCTGATCTCAGCTTCTCCACTTCTGATCCAGCTCAGCTTTGGCCATTGTGGCCATTGAGGGAGTGAACTAGCAGATGGAGGATCTCTCTTTTTGTCTCTCCTTCTATCTTCATTCACTAAAAAGAAGCATTGATGCCAAGAGCCAACAGGATTGCACGTTACTTCATTTAAAATGCCAAAGGTAGCCAGATTTACAGACATAAAGATTAGAGGTTTCTAGGAGAGGGAGAAAAGGCAAAAAAGGAACAGTGCATGGTGGGCACCACGACCTGTAACCCTGAAACATTTTAAAAGAACAAAGTTATAGTGATACTAAAAGGATGATTATACCAGATATATAATTAATAACTTGAAAATGAAATAAAATTCTGTCACACATTTATTAATTTTTTATTTGAATGACAATTATTTGGAGAGAGAGAGAGATCTCCCATTTGTTGTTTCATTCCCCAAATGGCTGCCACAGACAGCATTTGGAAAAGCGAACGCCAGGAACTTCTTCCAGGGCTCCCACAATGGGTGCCAGGGGCCTAAAGACTTCAAAAGTTATCCCGTGCTTTCTTGAGCACATCAGCATGGATCTGGATAGAAAACGGAGCTCATATGGGATGCTGCCTTTGCAGGCAGCAGGATAATTCACTGCACTCGACAACGGCCACCTCTTTAATCTTCTAAATTAGATGGCGACTGAACATCAGAGAAAAACAATGGAATCTTGCTAACTAATTTTCAGATGTAACACCTGCTCTGATACTGAAGACACATTATGTGAGATGCTACTATAATTTGGATTCTCTCATAAAGGTTATAATGCATGATTTTGATGTAAAAGCTGCTGTTGTAGGATTTCTCTTGTGTTGATGAGTCATATGCATGCTCACAGTCCTTGAATATCTATTATGAATATAAAAGTTAGCATAGGTAAGACGCTTAACATGGGTTCCATTGTTGCATTCTTGTTCTAGAAAGACCTGGGATGAAATCATGTAACATTCTCTCTAAAGTAGCTTTCTTGCTTCATAACTATGTCGAAAGATTTTCCACTGAAAATTTCGTTTTGGCCTCTAGCAATCTCTCTCATATATATATATATATATATACATGTATATATATATAATTATATATATGTATATATATATATATAATTATATTTATATAATTATTTAAAAAATAGAACAACAGAGGAACATGGTGAGACAGTAAGCCGTGGCACTAATTCACTCTCCAAATAGCTGCAACAGCCAGGGCTTGACAAGATCAAAGCCAGGAGCCAATAATTCTATCCAGGTCTTGCACATAAGAGGCATAGTCTCAGTTCCCTAGGCTCATTTACAGGAAGCTGGATCCAAACAAAATCATTGGTACTCACATGAGCCTTCTGATTTGGGATGCTGGAGTTGCAAGAAGTGGCTTAACTTACTGCACCATAAATCTGACCTCATAGCCTAAAATTTGGGCAGGTTTTATTTCTCTCCTAAGAAGTTCATAATACTTCCCACCCCTGCTCCCTGATAAAGTTATCTCTCTTACATGATAATAAGGCTATATTGTTAAAACGTCAAAATTGGGGTTCTCATGCTGTTGGCCTAGCAATGTGCTGGCTAGAAGGACTGACTGAATTTCCTAAAGAACTACAATACCAGATGTGCAGCATAGTGGGTAAGATGAGAAGATAAATCAAACTGAAACAATTCACTGGGGTATTTCCAGTGTGTCTATGTTAAATTCTAGTTGTAACTATTAAGTCAAAGCTACTGGTCATAATTTTCAGCACTCTTTGCCTGAAAACACTATATTTTCAAAAGTTCAAGCCCCACAGGCTTGCACATAATATCAACAAAAATCCCACCAAAGAGTAAGGAAAAGCTAAATTTATGTAACAAAAAGAATATGGATTATAAACTTGGGTTTCCCTTCAGCAGCTAATTTTAACAGTTTAATGACTAAGGTATTGCAGTTGACCAGGTCAATTAAATATTGTTTTTTCACTTATTATCAATGCTTACATGTAGGTTTTTCTCACACTATTAGAAAGAAAAGCAAATGTTATGTGATGGCATTAACCAATTTATGGGTTGATAGAGATAGCTGTATTAGAAAAGATACTTAATTTTCTTGTGATTATTTTTGCACTTTCCAGTAACCTCATCCTGCTTAGTACATCATCCTGTGCCATCCTCATAACTTAAGTTTCTCAAAAGTGCATGCAAAATGCTGAGAACTTGTGATTGTTTCTATGTCAGGTTTATAATTTACGGAACTTAGAGCTTCAGGAGCCACAGAACCTTAGTACATCTATAGCCAAAGTCATTCTGCTTGTATGATCAGAAATGTACCCTACATTTCAGGTGAGCCATGTGGTTGTTCACATAAATACTCAGAAATCTCAATGAAAAGAAGCAAGTTTTAGGGTATGTAACACATTCTGCAAATCTTTAGAAAATTAAAGAAAACATACACCAAAAAAGAGAGAGAGAGAGAAAAGTCCATCTATTTCTAGTCTTCTTTCCCACTGCTCATGATTGTTCTATGTGGATAGAATGTTAAGCAAGCAGCTTTGTTTTATTGAGAAGCTATTTCCAGAATGATAGCAGACTGTGTTGTATTTGATTTACATTTCTGGCCATTCTTCCCTCAATGAAATTGTTCTATCCAATAAGAACATAGAAAAGAAGCTTTGTACAAGGTTTGTGTTTCAAAGATACTAGGTTATGTTAATCTAATTGCTATGTAGTCTTTGGACCCAGAATTAAAAGTACAAGTAACTATTATTAAGATTTAATTATACAGTGTTACCATTGCCACCTGTTCTTCTATATACCTAATTCTCATAATTATTGTAATTGTAGTTTTATTATTATATTCATTTTGCTACATAGTAAATCACAAAATATAGGATAAATACAATGAAATACAACTTGATCTTTATACTCAGAAAAATATCTTGTTCTGAAAATGCTGGTTCTCTCCAGGGCACCACAATGAAATTATGTAAAACAATAAGCTTACCCTGAGTACAAGACAGTTTTGTTTCCCTGAATTTGTTTTACTTTTTTTCAAAGAGTTCCTGAGTGGCATACTAATACTTATCAAATGACTAGAACTGAGATTAGCAAAATAAGCTAATCTGTGTGAAAAAAATCAGCAGTTAATCAAGCCATTCTCTAATAGCGCCGTCTTTACCATGAATTTCATATTTATCTTGTGAGAAGCTATTTTCCGTCAGGCAAACATTATCAATTTCTCTAGATTGAAATAAATGTTGCTTTGTGATTTTTTTATCAAATAGGTGGTTATGTTTTTAAAGTGGCAAAATAACACAAAAAGCAAGCTTTTTGCTTTGTTATAGGAACTATTACAATAAAATAACTTAATAGGTTTCACAAGGTTATGTTCATTTCTGGTTTAAGGGAAGCTATTACTACTGATGGAGAAACACTGAACTAGAGGAATAATACTGGAAGTAGAGGAATAAAGCAAATATGGAAAATGTTGTGCCAAAACAGAAGATAAATTTGTTTTTTCTTGAGATTTTTCCCATATACTATATGGAATGGCTTAGCTATTTCTGGTATTTGTGCTAAACAGTACATGACTTTGACCAAGAACTAAATAATGCAAAATTGAACATTCCTTTCTGATTTTGCCATCTCTTAATGAAAAAAGTGTGTGAATGCCAAGTTTTCATGTGTAATACTTACTTTTTCCTAATCCACCACATATATAGCACTCAGAAAACACTCTTTGAAACATGAATTTCTAGCAAAATTTTATATATTGCTTTGTACATTGTAAATATTTCAGGATGTTTTTGCATGTTTGAATGCTAAAATATTCAAATCCCTTCTCCCTCCTTCTTTAAAGAATTGGGGAGTTTTCCATGGAATACTACTCAGCTATTAAAAAAAACAAAATGCAGTTCTTTGTGGCTAAATGGGCCCAACTGGAAACTATAATGCAAAGGGAAATGAGCGAATCCCAAAA
Source organism: Ochotona curzoniae (assembly GCF_017591425.1). Taxonomy (NCBI): domain Eukaryota; kingdom Metazoa; phylum Chordata; class Mammalia; order Lagomorpha; family Ochotonidae; genus Ochotona; species Ochotona curzoniae. The sequence continues at coordinate 17,800,079 of NW_024466502.1, forward strand.
GGTTAGATACCACATGTTTGCCTTGATTTAACTTGTAATTTTTGTTTGGTTGTTGGTTATTTTTTGAACCTGTCATTGACACTGTCTCAACCCAGATGTTTCAAAGAATGGAACTTGCATTATTTTTAACATATTGTTTACCCAATACTATGTCAATTAATTCCATAATGTTGTATATTGATACTGAGGTTTTGTTGGGGCTTTTAACTGACCGGATCTTTACTCTGTTAGCCCTATCTTCAGACTAGAGGAGGTCTCCCCAAGAGGCCACTGAACTTATCTGGACAATAAGACGCTGGACTTTATGCTAGATATGTGTTTGCAAGGAACGAATCTCAACTGAACTTGAACGGTGGTTATGCAACAAGGTGGAGGAATCCACCATGGGGGGAAGGGATATGGGAGGGGTGGGGGGAATCCCCAGTGCCTATAAAACTGTATCACATAATACAATGTTAACAACAATAAAAAAAAAAAAAAGAATTGGGGAGTTTTGATTAAACAGTGAGTGAAAGCTACATACTGTCACCATCAATGGGGAACTGCACATAATGGAAATGCATGGCTGAGAGAATCAAAAGGTCTGATGAATAAAGTGAGGTTTCCACAACATTGATTATATGTAAAACCGATCTCAGTCCTTACGAACGGCTGCCACTTGTGCAACTCATTGTTTATTGATCTGTCTCAGTCTCTTAATGCTGTGCTGTTCAGAGACGGTTCTTCACACACTGTTGCACCACTGCATATGTCTGGCTGTCATTAATACTGACAACTCTATTATATTGATCCAAATTTTGCTTCAACATGTCCTTGAAGGAATTTTTTTTTCTGGCCATCTGCTGTACAAATGGTTTGTTTCAGTACCTATAGTGAATGTGGCTTTGGAATCTCATTGTCATCAATTTTTCCCACCTGAATAGGCCCATAGAAGAAGATAAAATAAAGATTACTCTGGTGTTTAGAATTTTTAAGAACTCAATGACTATATTTTTGAGATTTTTGTCAAGATTTATTTTCAGGGAAGTGCTCATGTCTTTTAATAGAATGCTATCTCAAGCACATGACTAGCTAATTCTAGATATGCAGATGTTTCAAACAAAAATATTTTCACCTCTGAGTCACTTGTCACTGCCGTCAATCACGTTTAGAAGCTTCATAAAACAATTATTTTTATTTGATGATATGACGTCTTTAAGACACAGTTACTTGCTTAGTGTCAATTAATTATGAAATAGCAAATAAAGGATTAAATCAAAAGTATTTTGGTTAAAAATGTTATCATTGCATGAGATCCGCATGCAAAGTTTAAAATACTTATGGTCACTATTACTAAACTCATTAAGTACTAGAGTTATCAAACTATTAAGTGTTGCAATTAATGTCCAATGTATATTTTATTTTCATATAATATTAGTTAAACATTCTATTTTTAGCTATTTTATTATCCATTCACATGATTCAGGAAGTGTTTTATGAAAAATCAAAGAATGGATGAATAAGTAGTTAATAAACTCACCATTGTGGTTGAAATGAAAGTATACAAAAATATATTGAAGACCATGTGGACATGGTCTTGGAGGGGTGAGCCACTCCTAAGGGTATCCATTTCTTTTACAGTAGTGATTGGAATCCAGCCTCATATCTGCTTTCATCCCAGCTTCCTGTCAATGCACCTGACAGTTTGCAGATGACAACTCAACACTCGAGTCTCTGGTGATAGTCCATGATTGTTACACTGCCAGGTTTCTTCCCTCAAGTGAATAGAAGAAATCTTTGTCTCATATTGCCATTGAAAGGAATACTTGAGTTTGATGTCGTTTTATACACTTATATTGCATTTAATACAGTCTAAGTGAACTAAAAATAATCATTAAAAAAGTTTTCCAGGTTCAGTTTCATACTTTCAGATGTGCAGGGCTACACAGCATTACGACTGAAAACCGCAACGTCAGAAGCCTCAGTCAGAATTTTAATCTTATAGCATTGACAGCATTTCAAGCCATAAGATTTTAACTTATTGTAAAAGTAATAACCCATTTCCTTAAATATTTGAATTAAAGCTGTGTGCCAGACCTGGAGTTAAGGTGATCATTCAAACATTTACAAATAAGCCAGCACTGTTAACTCCTTTAAGACTAATTTTTTACAAGAAATCACAGAAAACATGTCACACTTTGCGTAATTCATGTAAAATTCTTGTTACCTAAGCTAGTCACAATGCTACAGTGGCAGTCAGAGAGCTTTATGAATTTAACATGCACATTAACCCCAACTCTAGAATCAAAGATCATAATAAATCAGCAAGGAAGTGTCTATAAATTAGTAAAGAGGAAAATGGGGAGTGGGGGATCCATTTTTCAGAAGGGCAATGGATTCATTTATGTTTCTCTGCAAAGAACTTAAGAAGGAATTTGAAAGCAGGGATTTTGTTCATGATTTTAAAAACCTGAAGAGAAATCACCCTAAGGTGAGTTTTAGTAGTGTTTTGTTGTTGTTTGTTTTTTTAAGGGTGGCAAAAGTGGAAGGAGGTGGGGAAATGTGGCACATAGCATCCCTCAGTAGGGAAAGCTTACTGAGATCAGGAAGTGAACTTGGGTTCAACAAATGGGATACTCTTCCCAGTTGTCACATCTGAGCTGGGGGAGAAGAGTGGTGAACAAGGCAAGGAAAGCCAAGGGAACCTACCCTGAGAGTTGGAAAGAGAGTAACAGCTTCTGTCTCCTGTGTGAATTTTCCTCCTTCAGGGGTGAGGCAGAGACTTTGAGTGAAAGGGAAAGGCCAGGGTGGCTAATTTAAAGGAAAGCAGTCGAGTCTGTGTACCCAGAACATTCTGCCAAAGAGACTTCAGTTGACATTAGATAAGGCAAACGGATCAGAAGAAGACTGCACGTGGGGCATCCCTCAGAGCTAGGTTGCTCACAGCTTCCTGCTGTTCTTGTTCTTCCCTGGCTGGCTCAGGTTACTGAGACGGCTACCAGGAGGTTATTGTCTTTGTGCAAGAAATAATTCTGTCACTAGACAGAGAGAACGGTAAGCAGGATAACAAAGTTCAATGAACAGAAATGCATCTGATAACTACCGAGGCATCTCAGGAAATAGTTCAACAGTTGGTTTGTATGCAAACTAGTAATGGAAAGCACATCCCCTCAGAGGCAAGGTGGGGGCCTCTGTGGCACTGAGAGCCTCCTGTCATTATAGTTAAGTTTTCAAAAAATGAAAAAAGAGAAACAGCAAAAAGAGATTCTATCAATAGTCAAATTATGTTTTAGAAAATTTGCTGACCCTTGTGCTGTTATGTAACAAGATGGTATAAGTAAGTTACATTTGATTTGGTATTATGGGAGATTTTTTTTTTAATATTTTAAGTTGGTCCAAACAGAATGTTACATTTTACAAGGGAGAAAATTAGTGCAATTGGAGCAACGCTGTGGTGGAGTGGTTTAAGCTACCACCTGCAATGACAAATCCCCTTTCGCAATACTGGTTCTTACACCAATAATAAGATGTTGCACCCTTGTGAGACAGCCAGATTGAGTTTCTTGTGCCTGGTTTCATGCTGTTCCAGCCCAAATCTTCTTAGTCCTTTGGGAAGTTAAGCAACAATGAAAAGCAAATTTTTCTGTCTTTGCTTCTGCCACTCTGCCTCTGAAATAAATGAAAGGAAAGTACAATTTCCTGGAATTGTAGATTTATATAGTGCAATGTATGTGAATGACTTTAAATAAAAGACTCTGTCATTGGTAATTTAGGTTCAGCTTTGACCTAACAGGTACAGGGACTTCAACAGTGTTTCCTGATATAAAGGGAGAGGAAGCAAAACAATTCTTTAGAAAGTTTGTCCCACTAAAAACTAACTAAATGTAAAGAACAGCATGACACATTTTGGTACTTGATATTACCACTATCAGACTTTCTTTTTTCTTTTTTATATTTTATTTATTTTTTATTGCAAAGTCATATACACAGAAAGGAGGAGAGATAGAGAGGAAGCTCTTTGTCTGATGATTCACTCCCTAGTGAATGCAACGGCCCATGCTGCGCTGATCCTAAGCCTGCAGGAACTTCCTCCAGGCCTCCCACGTGGTGCAAGGTCCCAAGGCTTTGGGCCATCGTTGACTGCTTTCCCAGGTCACAAGCAGGAATCTGGCTGGGAAGTGGAGCCACTGGGAATAGAACCAGCACCCATATGGGATCCCAGTGCTTCAAGGCGAGGACTTTAACCACAAGGCCAACCCACCAGGCACCTATCAGATGTTCTTTAGGTGAGCATGTTACATACATCATTTCAATCTGCTGTGTCAAAAAATAATTAGAAAATAAAAACCTGTACATGGTCTATGCTGTCTTTCCTTTATTTCCTTTATTTAAAAAGCAATGTAGGAAAATTTTTGGGTTACTTTTATATAATAGGTGACATTAATGTAAAAACTACAAAAAATAAAAAGATGTTTCTTAAGTCTCTGAAAGATATATCAGAATCAGGATAGTATACAAACAATATAGATTTGATTCTTACAGTGTTAGAAGTGTGGCATTGTAGGAACAAGGTGTGGACAGATACAATGCTGCCTGTGGGATTATTTTTCATGAACTCTACCATTTCTCACTGTGTCCCTTCTTAGTGGAAGGGGCAATCACATTTTCTCAGGTCTCTGTGACAAGAGCACTAATCCTCTTTATGAGGTCTTTGCTCTCAGGACCTAGCGATTTCCAAAGGCTTATCTTCCAACACCATCATTTTAGGGACTAACATTTTGACATATGTTTTTGTGGGGAATACACATCCAGTCCATTGTAGGCACACTCTTATTTTTTTCTGCCAATTTTCTAATATGTGGGGATCTCATGTGACACCAATACAAAGAGGGGGCAGTTAACTAAGGCCTGAGGTATATAACCAGGGACACAAAAGGTCCAAATATTACAAACTCAAGCTTGACACCGACAAGGGTATGTCTGAAACAAAACGCATCTTCACCACTCACAAGTAAGAAAAACTGAAAACAAATCAGGACATGATTACAGCTGAACTTGTTCAGCTTCATATACCAACTGCCCAGCAATAAGATGGTCATTGGTACAGGTTGAAAAACCCTGTATAACCTTCCTCAAATATCAGAGACTAAGAGACCCTCGACAACTTCAGCCTAGTCCTTTCCCTGCTCAGGGACTCCTCCCACTCTCAAAGTTTGTCCCTTGCTTCACTGCTAGGCCTTCCAGGTCCGTACTCCTCATTCATTGTGGCATGGACTCGAATGACAAGAATTACCCATCCTACAGGATTTTGTGGGTGCTCTTCCATCACTATGGAATTGATATATGAAGACAGATTGCATCTTGAAATCATTGATTTCTACCATAGTTCTCTAACAATGAAAACCATTGGTGTTTTAGAAGTCAGTTGAAGTCAATTAATCTATTTTCCAGTCTTAACTATTCAGAGAAAAAGCACTTGGTCAAATCAACTTTGCCTACTTTGCAGTGGGGATGTTCATTTTATACTACATTATTTTCCTTTCAGAGATATGTCAGACCCATGAGACAGTGATAAGCCTTGGAGTAAGGCTTCTGGCCTGGGCAATACCCCAGAATCATCCAAAAGTCCCTTTAATGAATCAGACTTCCATTTCCTATCAGTATTGAGTAAAGATTTGCAATGTTGTTCTTACTCATCACTTTCATCTGTCCATTTTGTTGATGTGAAAACATTCTTATGATCACCATGCCTCATTTTCTTTATAGCTTCTGATCACCCTCATTCCTCAGTGTTTCTCCCCAGCTGCTTCCGCCACATCTGGTCATTCACACCATTCCCATGCATTGATGCAACATGCCCAGCATGTAGCAAAAGCTGGACTAAGAATATATATATATATGAAACTTATTTGAAAGAGTTACAGAATGTGAAGGAGAGAAAAAAATCAAGTTTCAACCTTTTGGTTCTCTCCCAAATGGCTAAATAACCAGGCTGGAGAAGGCTGAAAAGGCTTGGAGGGCCAGATTTCACAGCCTCAGAGTCAGGGAAACAAGGGCACGCTTTTTTTTCTTTTCTTTGCAAGATAAGCATGACATGTATCAACATTATAAGTCAGACTTGGTACTCTCAGCAACAGTTATGCTCAAGACTCAAGGTGCCCCGCCCTCTCTGTCCACTGCAGAGCCTACCATGCATTCTCTACTTGTCCCACAACCTACCATTCCTGTTCCATCATACGCCTCCATCTATGATTACCTACTACAAAGTAGAATATCCAACTTCTATTAACCTTCCAGGAAGTTCCTGGAGTGTTCAGTGGTTCATATTCACAATCTTTTTCCCTGCATGGAAACATGGGAAGATTTTAAGATGACTTTTTCATTTTTCAGGCTTTCCGGAGTATTCCAATATAACAATTCTTTATAAACAGGCCATCTCCCCTGTACTATAAACAAGGAACAGAACAGAATCACCTTGTCCCTGTTAATTATTAATTATTAATCGCCTAGGCATTCCTGGGTGTTCCTCCTCTTAGGGTTACTTGCCATCATCTTTATATTTACGCTGTTCACCCTTCTCATAATCACCTGGCTTACTCATTTTATTCTACTCCCAAATACAGGCAATTCATCTACAAATGATACTTTACCCTGAGCCATGGGACAATATCTTCAGTGAGGACACTCAGAGTATTTTGGTTGTATCTCTCTGCCTATCCCTTTCATCACTCAGAATGAGCAGCTAGAAAGCTCATCACTCCTGCTCCTAATGGTAGTTAGTGCTAATCCATTCCTAGGGATGATTTATATAAACAGAAGACTGCTTGATGGAGCATGAGGCAAAACTCAGAAACACGAGAGGCTGATGAAATAAGTAACTCAGGGATTACCTGCAGACACATATGCTCTGTGAAAGAACAAAGCGAGAGCCAAGAGATCAACCCACATATCCCATTTGGATGGCAGGAACCCAACAACTTGTGTCACCCAAGTTGCTTCTCAGGGTCCACATTAGCAGGAAACTGATTACAGAAGTTACAGCTAAGGACCAAGCCATATCATTGATGAGAAACCTCATGTTTCTATTGCTAGGTAAATCCCCTTCCTTTGTTTTTGATGAATAATTTTTAATAAGAATACAATGGCATATTCCGTAGAGAGTAGGATTTTATGGGACTTCATTTTAAAAGACAAACTCTTGCCATCTCTTCACTACTTGTGAGAGTAGAATTTAGGCAGTTGATAAAATTTAAGCAATGAGTCTTATTTTGATTCAGTGGTATTAAAATACAGCGGTGTTTTGGATGATTTCTTACTTGTGTTAGCACATGTACCAGGTACAATACCCTCAAACCATCTAGATGCTGTTTTTTCCCTAGTCCATATTTGCATATGGTTTTAAAATGAATCCCTGTAAATCATATTCTGAGATAAATATTTAAGATTCTTTGAAGCTCTCACAATTACTTCAAATATAGGTGAAGAAAGCAGAAATAGAATTAAAACAAATAAGAAGAATTATAATTAACTTGCAAGAGAAACATCAGCTGATCATGGATTAGCTCCAGTGTGGGATAGCCCTTCCAAAAAAATTAAAATATAAGTAGGAGATCAGTTATGATTCACTGACCAGTCACTGATTACTTCCAGAAAAGACACATGCTGTTTAATTTGTCAGTTACTATTAACAGAAAGATGCCCACCTATGTAGGCAGAGACCAGGTGCCCCCGGAGTAGCCAGTTCCGATGAAAGATTTCTGGTATTAGAAACTTCACTTTCATGTAACCATTCCTCTCAATTCTTCTCCAAATCAATCCTGAGAACTTCCGTTCTTGCAGCCTATAAAAGCCCCAGCCAAGCAGTCCTCTGCGGTTCCATCCTTGAGTGACCCTTCCCATTCACAGGGAATGTTCTCTGTTTCTTTTAATGAGCTGCATTTGTTTTACACACTCTTTCTTGTTTGTCATCCTCATTCTTTGTGAAGAAGAGACAAAGAATCCCAGTGGAGAACATAATTACAATCTAAAATGAATTTTAATCAAAGCCCAGGATATAAACTTCCCCAGGGACCAATATTTTCAATGTATATGCAACGAAGAGTTACAGATTTGAGATGTTGGTTCAGCCTGTTAGAAACAATTCAGCGGCTTGTGAAGCATCATGGCAAAGAACTTGACCTGGTGGCTATAGGTGGTCAGCAGTCCTCCAAAAGGAGGAAGAATACTAAAATTTACAATGGTCCTATATATTCCTACATAATATTTGATGCTCATGTGTCTATTTGGAAAAAGACACCTCCTCACTGCAAATGAGTTGCCTATCATGGAGTCTCATTAAATAGCTATCTTCATTGTTCCTTCCCAAGAAGTATCAGTAATACACTACAGGGGACACTGACGAAGGAACTGATTAAGTAACCAGGAGAAGCATTCCTGCATTGTGCCCAGGTCAGTGAAAAAAAGGAGACCCCCTTCTCTAAGGCTTTAGAGGCCTCTTTGATTTGGGAAAGCCTTTCAGAAATAAGACTTTTTAGCTGGCCAAGTTGCTATTTTTAGACATGAACTTTCTTCGTAGTGTAAAACAGGTGAGGGGTTCAGTGAGCTTTCTTTCAGGAACAAGCCCCTAAATCAAAGACTTATTCACCACAGGGGGAGGGGATAGAGGGCAGAGACGAATATTCCTTTCATGTCTATAACATGAAATGGTCAGTAGCACTTGGCTTGAGTAGTTCACTCCATGAATTGTGGGAAGCCTTCCCCTGGGGAACCAAGATGGCTAGCAAAGCAGGACAGGTGCTGATTTCTGAGGCATTATCTCAAGTTTTACTTCATATTTGACTAGAAAAGGAAAATGTCCCTTGGATTTGTCTGCTGTATATAGCCTTATGTATGCCAGAAATACCATATTCAAGGTTAGGCTTAAGTCCATTTGAAGTGCTATGCAATTGCTGTTTTGTTACTGATGTTATTTTTAATTTATTTTATTCTGTTTTTATAAAAAGTGGAACAATGTCCTGTATTTCATAAGCAGATTGAGGAGCACAGTGATGCGTCCCCTCTCTTCCGCCTCACTCCCATATCCTCCGTCCTCCTCCTCCTTTATTTTTTGCCCCTAATTTTATAAGGACAAATCCTCAATTCACTTTACAAGTATTGGCTTACCATTCTATTAGGTAACAATATCAACATATAGCAAATAGGAAAAAAAAAAAGAAAGAAAGAAATGGTGCTGTTTCTCAGGAGCATAAGCAAAGACTGTTATCAATAACCAAATCCCAGATTGCCAATCTTACTCACATAGATTGAATTTCTGGACTCTGAATATTAGTCACCACAAATCAGGGGCAACGTGGCATTTGCCTTTTTGGTCCTGGCTTATTTGTTGGAACATAAACTCCAACAGATCATTCAATATCTTCCAAAGATACAACTCAGGGGACAAGGCTCAGAATTAGTCAAGGGCCTTTGAACTCATAGCTTTGTCTTTAGAAAAGTTTTAGAACAGATGATATATTCTGACTGTTTCAAATTCTACTACAATGCAGGAGTTCAGATTAGATTCCTGAGTTGTCCTATCTTTAGGAAAGCCTACATTTCTGAACAAAGGGAGATGGATAGTGTTTCCAAGCCATAGATGTACTTAAACTCCTTTTCAAAAAAAGATAAGTACATCTGTTATGTACATTCATATCTAGCTTTCATTCATCACTCACATCATATAATGTTAATTATTTTGTAAATAGCCTTGCAATCTTGAGCGCTAGTTCAGTAATCTAATTACACATCTATTTACCTCCAAATAGTACCATGGCTTAAACCATGGTGACTCTAAGTACTACAGTAATGGATTAAAAATATCCCCTTTATTTTAGGCACATATTCATGACAACCTCTTATTCTGAAAAAAAATTCTCTTTTGTTCATCTCCTCACCTTGGAGAAATATGTCTTAAATTTCACTCTTATTTTCAACAGGGGTAGGAGGTCAGGAAAAGATCCATTAAGGTTCAACAAAGTTCAGTTAACTCATTGGGTTTTATAGACTGTCAAAAATCTTTGGACTTTACTTATCATAAATATAGTGTTTGACCAATACCTCCCATCAGGTAGGACTTGGACATTAATAGAAAACTCCAATCGTGTCTGCATTTTTGGACAGAATCATACTCATACTATAGTGGAATTGTTTCTGTTGGCTGTATTTGTGCTGATTTGTGGTGGTAGCAGTAAATATTAATACACTGTGTGGAGAATTTAATTTTTCCATTGTGGTTGCTGATGCCAGCCATTTATTTGCCAACTTTTAATCTTTCTAAAAAATATACACAATGTAAGCAATGTTAGTTAACTGCATATCTATTGTGCCTTAGGCACACTGTGAGCTTTTAATATTTCCATGGATTTCATGTAGGTTAAGGAACTGATTGCAACATCAGCATTTTTGCATATCTCATTAATTAGCTTTACTTTGTCTCTGTTAAATGGCTCAATTTTGTTCTGCCCTTCTGTAATGCCACTAACCTCATAATATTAGTAAGGTTATCTAATATCAGGCCATATATATAATCAGTAGCCAAGCCATCATTAAGGCTTCCAGGGTGCCACACTCATTAAATGCATTCCTCTTGGGCTAATGCCCTATGATTTCTCATGTGTGGTATTCTGAAATATCCAGGCAACTGAGATTTTTAATGTCTTCCCCCCATCTGTACCAAAGAAGTCTCAGCATACTTTATGTACATTGCTTTCCATCTTCTGATACCCATCTCTATAAATATAGACTAACAACAAGTGTCCTCCTGGAATATTGACCTTTTAAATCACAGGCAAATGACTTGATAGTAAAAATATTTTATATTTTAGAATTCTATTGTATTTTTCCCTTGTCATGGCTGAAAGCCTCTCAAAACACAGAGGAAATATTTCTCTGTGCATTAAATAATTCTGTTATTGCTGTTTTAGGTTTCTGTGGGGGACAAGTAAGGGATTGTGCTTTGTGGTTCCACCTAAGCACTTCTTTAGAGAATAAAACATTTTCTTTGTCTTAGATGCAGTGAAAGCTTTGGGACATTTTTCAAGATACAAACCGTTATATTGTGGGGCCTTTGTTTCAAGTGAGGCTGTATGTTTTTATAACACATATAAATGATTAATTAAATGATTATTACAGTTGATAATTCACCAATTTTATTGTCCAGGTTGTTTCAGGTGAATTTAGAGATTTATTATACTGAGTCCTAAAATACACCTATTCTAGGCATCATGGGCCACTTTCTAATTCATCAGAAGTCAGGATGTCTAAAGATCGCTGACAAGACTGAATCATTCACATGTGTTGCTAATTTCCCCCATGTGGCAATATTAAATTTCAAGTCTTATTTTCAGTCTGACTCTCTGTAAATCTTTATTTATGCATTGGGTTTCCTTTAGACGGTCTCTAGTTTAGCCATCTGAACGTCGCTCTCCGTAGGTTGGTCCCTGTGATGCTCCCCAAAACAATCATGCAACACAAGGTTTGCCGCATGGTCCTTGCTGGGATGGTTGGTGCCTTCGCCTCTTCCTGATGCAGCAGCTGAGAAAGCGATGAGCCACCATCAGTGAGGTCTTGACGTGAGCTACGCCGTGCAAAGTGTACAGATACTCCATGTTTAATCTTTTAATTTGGGCTTGTTCTCCCTGCTTGAAACTCACTCTAATATCCCAGCATTAAAGTTTCAAAGAACTTTTTGAGTAAGCATTCAATATCAAAGAAGCAAGACAAGAGAAGATATTAGTAAGACTGGAATTAATCTCAAGGTTGGTAGATAGCCAAGTTAGAGAGAGAGAGAGAGGAGGAAAAGAATGAGTCTCTCACTTGATAGTTTCTCCAGTTAATCTGACTTTGCAGAATCCAAGTTTTTATTTTTAAAAACGTATTTTTTTTTATAATTTTTGTTGGAAAGGCAAATATACAGAAAGGAGGACAGACAGAGAGGAAGATCTTGCAGATGATTCACTCCCCAAATGGTTGAAACTTTGCCAATCTGAAGCCAGGAGGCAAGAGCTTCTTCCGGGTCTCCCATGTGGGTGTAGGGTCCCAAGGCTTTGGGCCGTCCTTGACTGGTTTCCCAGGCCACAGGGAGGGAGCTGGATGGGAAGTGGAGCCGCTGGGATTAAAACTACAGCCCATATTGGAACCTTGATGAGTACAAGGTGAGGACTTTAGCCACTAGGCTACTGCACCTGGCCCAATGTTTCTTGAATGTTGTGGTATTAGAAGAGGCATTGAAGTGATGCCTACACTGCTTCTCATATTTCTTCATATTCTTTACCATGTGCACTTTACATAGCAGTAATTCCTTTAACCGTTAGTGTGTGAAACCAATCCTCCTGGAGATGCTGGAGTTGTTAAGTGCATGACCCTTGATCTGGCTTTTGGAATGATGGTGGGAAAAGGACGATCAATGGAATTGCTTAGATCTTACATATGTCAGCATCTCCTTTCAGACAGGTGACTGAAGGCTGAAGACCCTATTCCTAAGGGAAAACGAAAGTGTCACAGGTATTAGTAAATCATCCAGCAAGTGACGTGGAGTGTGCTTCATGGGAAAGCCATGTTACAGCCTCCGTTGTTACAGAAGCTGCTCCTTCTGCATCAAGCTGTGTGTGCACAGCCCAGTGGGGACATTGAATGCATCTAAGACCTGCATTGTGTCCCCAGAAGAAACTATGAGTGTCTCGATTTTCCCCCAAGAAGAGCTAATTCCTTCCCCTTTCTTGGATTTTCTATTGAATTCTACATTTTTATCCTTTTTTGATTTTATAGTTTTCAAAGAAATTTACTACAAATTTGCACAATGTATTCATACGCTTATGTATTTTTTTTCCTCTTAGAAACAAAGGTCACTGCTGTGAAATCCTCCCTTCCACACTATGGCCAGTAACCCTCTCACTCCCTACCTTTTTTTTTTCCTTCCTGTATGTTTTTTCTTCAAACATGGTAACTTGCCCTTGGTCATCTAGGACTTGCTCTCTGCTCCTCATCTCTCCTGGTGATGCTCTCCCTCAGGTGGTGGCAGGCTGTAAGGAATGGTCGATATGGAAAGTTCCCTGAACACTCGGTCAAGTTAGATTTGTTCCTGCACATCTTCTCCTAAAAATTAGGATCTGATCAGAAATAATAATTCTGCATTTCCCCCTTTGGCTTATTGCGTTTATAGAGAAACTACTTGATGAAGCCTGCATTTTATTTCAAATTGTTTAGTGTTTATTCATTTTGTTCTGGCTTTGACTAAATCTGTAACATCAAGGAGTTTGTGATACATGGGCAGTACACATCAAACCTTTCTTCATGAATAAATGAATGGTTAATTAAACATCCACTTATACAAGGAATCAGTCATTTTCAGATTTTAAATGTCACTATGATGTTAAAGAAACCTATTCAAGATTACTAAAGTTCACTGAAGATGTTTATTCACACTCTTGATATTGTATTCAGATAATTGGAAGTATAAATCACTTCTGTATTACAGTGCTCAAAAAAATGCTGTATTTTATATGAAGAGGTCATAAATTATAAGTCAATTAACAGGTACTCAAAAATAAGAAAAAATGTTGATAACCTTTGTTGTATATAGGTAGATTCTTTATCAAGCATAACAGAATATTTTTTGTCAATATTGCCTACATTTTCAAACTTTTTTCTTGAAAGACAGGGTGAGAAAAGAGGAGAGAGAGAGAGAGATACTAGGGAGAGATGGAAAGGAAAGAGAGACACTCCCTTCATTCATTGAATCACTACTCACATGTCTACAACATCCGGGTCTGGAACATTTCAAAACCAGGGCCCAGGAATTCATTCATGGCATTCCGCATGATTGACATATGTCCAAGTACTTGAGCCAGCTCACACTGTCATAAGCAGATAGAAAAGCTGAAATTTGAATTGAGATGGATTCTTAAGAACAGTACATTAACCAGCTACCCCCTAACACTGGTCCCTGTCTCTTACCTTAATACATGTAAAATTAATAACTTCACTGTTTTCAAAAATACTACATAGATTCTCCTTTAATTGAATGGTTGGCTTCTGCATCAGCAACTTAATATTCCTTGAGTCAAACAGAGAAATTTACTTCAGTTGAGATGGAAGACAAGACTTCACAAATCTCATAGTTAAAGTCATGAAAGTCAATTACAGGATGCAAGTTAAAGAAGACTAAAAGTGGCAAATAATTCATGTGTTAGAGGTTAAAATCTTGTTACTCGTTTGAGTAACAGGAAAGATTGCTAAAAGAATTGTGAGGTTTCAGTTATGCTTTGCTTTAATGAATCTGGATGTCCCCTTTGAGAGAAAGTTAGTGTAGTATATTCTGGCATAACATGCTTTTTATGAATTAAAATGACATTTATTTTTAAAATTTATTTATTTATTCATCATATCAATAGAGAAAGTGAGAGAAGGAAAAACAGCACTTCTTTTTGTTAATTTAGTCTCCACATGCCCACAGCATCTGGACCCAGGACTGAGCCAAACCAGAAGCCAGGTCTGTCCCATAAGGGACAGGGGTTCAAACACCTGAGTAACTGCCTGTTGCTTCACCGAGTTTATATCTGCATGAAACCAGAATAAAGAAGACACTGAATCCAGATAAACTGAGGCAGATATTAAGGGAAATATTTTACAAGAAATTATCATCAGCAATGATGTACAGTGTGTTTGTGTTTGAGCACATATGATGTGTCCAGTGAAGAACATTATACAAATACTTTTACTTAGCAAATTGTGTTTGTAACCTTTAAATCTGCTGAGGGAATTGGTAGCAAATATGGACTTGGTGTTATTTTTTGAAACATTTAGAAAGCTTTCCAAAAATCTTTCCTTCCATGAATAGGTTTGGTTCACGATACAGACCTGAACAAACGAGAAGTTAATGAATTCTCTGCATCCTCAACAGATAATCAGAATTCTAACTTATCAAAGGGAATCTTGGCAGAGCCGTTGACACTCCTAGCTAATCCACTCTCAGTCAAGACAATGAAACCCACTGCACGCCACAGGCTTTGTATAAAAGATACTGAATCCACTCTTTCCCAATATTTACCATGATGTACATTCAGCTGCTTTATCATGACAGAAAAATCACTTCTCCAAAATATCCTGTTTATGCTTATTTGCCACTAACCATGTCACTTAAATTAACAGGGGAAGACTAGAGTAAAAGAGTGAAATTAATATTTACAACCATAAATATGTTGTAGAAGATGACAAAACAAATTTAATAACACTTGAAAAGACAGGGTTGACAGAATTTCTTAAATTCTTAAATCCACTAAATTTTTAAGTGGATCTGGCCTAAGCAGCTCATCTTTTCCCTGATGTTTTTGGTTTTGAGAAAATTATGCTTCATGGAAAATTTTCATGGAATATATGCTTTGAGATCCTGGGAGACATGGGTGAGACTCCATGTCAATTTCATCAAACAGCAGATTAGCAGTTAAATAGATGAATTTTTTTTCACAAATTCTCTGATAAAATCTTCAAGTCATAATTTTCTATTCAGAATGTGTCTGTTGCCTGCATCCTAATGCAAGGAAGCAATGCAGATAAAAAGATCTATCCAATGTGAAGGGATTCGTAATCTTTCACTAGATTGTTCTGAATTGTAAAGAGCAGATTTACAATTTCAGAGTCCAAGGAAGATGTCCACAGCCTGACTTTAAAGAGTGGCAAAGAAGCTATTGGACCCAGAAATGTAGGAAGAAGCTGCAAACTGGAACAAAATGGGAGACAGATTTTTCCCTTGGAGTTAAAGAGCATCCAATGGGTTTAGCTTTCGACACACTGGATTTAGCTTAGTATAACTGATTTATGGGAATACATTGGTGCTATTGCTAATAATAAAGCTTGTTGTCATTTATTTCAGTAACAATGAGAATAGATTTTACAGGGAACTTGTAACAATAACTTATTATCACCACCTAAATTCAATTAATTCTATTAACACTTGAACCTTGTATGAAATTTATTTATAGAACTGCCTCGAGCATTTTTTTTTCCCTTACATGTTTATCAGAATTCAGGTTCTTATTCCAGAGTTATACTTGATTCATGACATTTCCTGCTTTACTCATTTTTACATTTTTAGGAAGAGTAATGGTTCTGCTATGTGCGTTACTTGATTGGCTTACAACTAACTTAGGCTAGATCTGCAGAACAATTTTGTTACCACAGTATCATTTTTGCATTTCCAGTATCTAGATCAAATTCTGTGAATATTGAAACTACAGTGAATACTTCTAAGGATGAACTCTCTGTTAGAGACTATCCTCTCCTAATGTGATTAGCTGGGGAACCAGGGAACGAATATTCCAGGCTCCAACATTTCAAACTGCTAACTTTAGACTTGCTTTATAATTCTCGTAGGCACAAGCAAGCAGCAATCAACACCACGCAGTAGTGAGTGTCATAAAGCACCGTGGTTGTGGCTGTTGAGTTCAGCTCTCCAGCACAGGTGAAGTGCTGTTTTCTTTCATCAAGTCTACACCAAGGACAGACACGCGTGTCAGCTCTCAGGCTCTGTTGTTGGGGAAACCAACAGAAATTCATGACGATAATGTTAAGTGGTCTAAACACAGTATTCAATCAAATGCTGCTTACCTTAGATGATTTGCATTTGAAAAACAACTGATGAATGAGGAGGGTTTAAAATACATTTTAAAAGTTGTCTTTTTTTTTTTTTTAGTACTTTTAATTATCTTACGTACTGCTTTTAGGATTGTTGTTTTTCTGCTGCACAGACGTATTTCAAGTTAATCAGACGTATCATCACCATATTGTTTCAATTTCTGGAATTGTCCATGATGGAAGCAATTCTGAAATCTTGAACCTAATTGTTTATTCTGATTATGTGGGTCATTTTAGATAAATACTGCAGCAATATTATTTTGAAATGATTTAGCATTAATGGGATAACCCATCTGTCATTGAAACATGACATGTAAGGCAGGTTCTTCAACATTCCTTTATCTAAAACAATAAAAGGCACAAAACACTAAAACAAAACCATTCTGATCCCAGATGTGTTGCATACCTTGCATGATTTGGACAGGCAATGCTGAATGTCCATCCTGATAGCTAGATTTCATAAATACAAAGCAAATGTCATTCCAGTTATATGGCCATGCGTAAGTAATCATAAAACATCTTTTCTGGGCCTGGCACGGTGGCACAGTGGTTAAGGTTCTCGCCTTGCACGCCCAGGATCCCATATGGGCGCCGGTTCTATCCCGGCAGCCCCGCTTCCCTTCCAGCTCCCTGCCTGTGGCCTGGGAAAGCAGTCGAGGACGGCCCAAAGCTTTGGGACCCTGTATCCGTGTGGGAGACCCGGAAGAGGCTCCTGAATTCGGACTGGCATAGCATTGGCCGTTGCGCTCACGTGGGGAGTGAATCATCGGACGGAAGATCTTCCTCTCTGTCTCTCTTCTCTGTATATCCACCTTTCCAATAAAAAAATAATAAAAATAAATCTTTAAAATAAAACATCTTTTCTTTCATTTGCATTGATTAATCTTTTTTTTTTTTGGTCTCATAAAAAAGTGAATTTAATAAATTTACTTAATAGTCTGGTGCAACATCTCCACAGAATAATCCTTCACCTCCAAGTGCAAGCATCTGGCTGCTTCACTACCAATGCAGCTTGCTACTTATTCCTTGGAAAGCAGAAGAAGATGGTTCAAGTCCTGAGACCCTGCACCCATGTAGGAGACCTGGAAGAGGCTCGTGCCTTCTGTTTTGGGTCTGATCATCCCAACTCTGGCCATTGTGGTTATCAGGGGAGTGAACCATTGAGTGGAAGATTTTTCCCTTCCTGTCTTTCCTTCTTTTAAATTCTTTCAAATAAAATAAAACTAAATCTTTAAAAAGATAAATCTTTTTAAAAGTTTACTGAGAAACATATTATTAAAGAAAAACATTATATGAATTTCAATTTTTGCAGCTATATATGTGTATATATATATATACATGCCTATATATATGTGAGATAATCTGTGATATTTGACTTTCTGAAAATGGTTTATTTTCTCTCCTCACCATTCTCTTCCTCTGTCTCACTGTAACTCTGATTTGAAATAAATAAAATCACTCATAAGAAAAAGGCATGCTACCTATTTTAAGAGAAGCCAAGACACTAGACAGAGTGCCTTGGAAGCAGACATACAGTGACATGGGAAAGTTAGGAAGTTGATTCTGATTTTATATAATATTTATGAAACAATTGCCTCATCAATAAACAGGTTTGACTTTGAGGGGAAAGAAGAATAATTTCATAAGAACACGAGTTATTAGGGAGTCATCTGATCTGATTTATGATGTGAATAGAAACATGCCTAGTTGTAGCATCCTATTCCTTTTATGATCAAAACTTTGAACAATAGATAGATTGTTGTGATGCAGCACGTTAAGGAACTGATTTGAATGCCCACATACCATATACTAGTTCTTCTAAGTTAGATTGTGTACTCAAAATACAAAGGAAGTTTGAAGGCCAGTGCTCTCCTGCTTATATAATTTAATACAATTTAGAAGGAATTGAGTTCCTTCTTTAAGGTTATTGTGCAGTTTGTTTGTACAGCTGTCTGATCAGTGTTCTGCGTTTTTTCCCTGAGTGTTTAACATTAGCAAATATTCAGGTATAAATACGGTATTAGGCTTCAGGCTCAGGCCTTGTGCCTGATATCGATCTGTCATGATTTTGTTGACAAGATAACTCTTTAATGCTTTCAAGTGCAATTTTTACAGATTTATTTATTTGAAAAATTTTAAGGAAATTAATTTGAAAATAGAAAGGTACGGTGACAGAGAGGACAAAGCATCCTCCCATCTGACACTGAATTCCCCAAATGCCCAAGGAGCCAGGGTTGGAGCAGGTTGAAGCCAGGTACCAGGACTCCACTGGGGACTCTCTCATGGGTCGCAGGGAACCACAGACTACAGGCATGATCATCTGCTTCACAACATTCACATTAGCAGGAAGTAGATCAGTAAGTACAATGATGGCTGTCTCGAGGGACAACTTAGACAATGAACCAAACCACCCATAGATAAATTACATATATTTCATACAGATCAATCAACTAACTTAAATTATACATAATATATATTTATATAATTATTAAATGTATATAAATGTATATAACCACATATTTAGCATAAGTTGATCTGTTTGAAATACAGATTCATTAAACATGGGTTTAGGCATCAGCTGGGTTTTTCTGAATACTCCTTTGGTGCTTCAAAGACCTTCTCTAACAGAGTTAATATTTCAACACAAATTTGAATATTCTTGAAATTGCTGATATGCCATTCTTATGGATTCAGAAACCACAGGATGCAAAGTAAATTGGATTTAGACATCATTTTAGTTAGCAAAAAAGAGTGTGTTCAAAGCCTGTCTCTTCTATCTTCTCTGGTTTGGAAGGGATCAGTCAAAAAGGTCAGTTATCAGAACTGCAGACCTTGGTATGCAAATACTTCAAAACTCAGATGGGAACTAGGAATAAAATGCATCAGATGAACATAACATCAAGATTTTAAGTAACATACAAAAGTGTAACCTTCTGGTAGATCTAGAAGGGAGATTGGAATGCTGCTTTCTTCTAGAGATTAATAGTCATAGAAAAATTATAAATATTTCTCCAGAATTTAAAAAAAAAAGCTATTCTCATTTAATCATGTTGTGTAATACTCTAAAACAGATTAAAGGTAACTTTATGGAAACACTGATTTGTGTTTTCTCAGCACTTAAAATAATCTGAGAAAGCATCTTATTTATTAAAACAAATAAACAGAATTATTGTAGATGCAAATATTTGTTTTACAAGATTCACTAAATATATTCATCTCAATAACAGCTTTGAGATCAAATGACATAATCCTATCTTATCTTTGAAGGATAAATTATTTCAGAGTCTAGGTTCTAGTGTTGGCTCAAGTGTTTGGGTCCTGCCACCCGAACAGGACACCTCGACTGTTCCCAGCTACAAGTGACAGTCTGAGCTCATTCCTACCTGTTGCAGGATTTTGGCAAGGGAAAAAGTGGCCAGCAAGTCCCTCTCTTTCGATTTCTCCTGGAAATCATTTTCTTAAAAGCTTTGTGGATAAACTGATTGGAATTCTTTTACTTCTGTCATACATATATATTTTTGAAGATGTATTTATTTCCTATTGGACAAAGAGATATAAATACAGGAGAGACAGAGAGAGAATTTTCATCTGTTGATAATCTCCTCAAATGCCACAATGGTCAGACATAAGCAAATCCAAAACCATGGGCCAGCAGCTTCTTCTGGGTCTCCCATCTGGTCGAAGGATCCTGAGGGTTGGGTCTTCCTCTCCTGCTTTCCCAGGTCACAAGAAGGGACCTGTCAGGGAAAGGAGCAGTCAGAACACAGGATCCTAGCACTTGCAAGGTGAGGACTTAGCCGTTGAGCCCTCCCACCAGGCCCGTGGATATTTTTTATTATAAGAATAATTCACATTTACTTTGAAAGAGAAATGTATGATAGGAAGCATCCTTACTGTAATTCATTTCAATTTTTTAATAAATATGTCTTTTATTTACTAATCTTTAATTTAACAAATAAGACAATTATTCAAGATCCAATAAAGAGAAAGAGAAAAATAACTAATAAGAAGTGTGGGATTTTAAAACAGATAATTGTTTCTTCCTGAGATAGAGGAGAAGTTACATGTGTAACTTGTTCATACAAACGTTAAGACAATAGCTATGATTGCAAAGAATACTGTGTAAAACTATGAAATACCAGTTGTGTGGCTGGGTGATGTAGAATGTTGCCTGGTGTATGGGTGGGGCTAAATCTCTGAAGTCACTGTTTCTGTGAACTATTGTTAAAAGTATCCCTTTGGGGCTCGGCGCGGTGGCACAAGTGGTTAAAGGTCCTAGCCTTGCACGCCCAGGATCCCATATGGGCGCCAGTTCTAATCCCAGCAGCCCCGCTTCCCTTCCAGCTCCCTGCCTGTGGCCTGGGAAAGCAGTCGAGGACAGCCCAAAGCTTTGGGAACCTGCACCCGCGTGGGAGACCCGGAAGAGGCTCCTGGCTTCGGATCGGCATAGTATCGGTCCGTTGCGCTCGCTTGGGGAGTGAATCATCGGACGGAAGATCTTCCTCTCTGTCTCTCCTCTCTGTATATCCGCCTTTCCAATAAAAATATAATAAAAATAAATCTTAAAAAAAAAGAAAAGGCAAATATGTAGGGGAATATGCATATTTTAAAGCTATTTTCACTTAACATTGACAATATTTTAATGTATCATGTTAGTTATTCAATAAATGATGATGAGACATTTAAATCTTATGCGGTAATGTTAATTAAAATCTATTTACATACTTCAGTGCATTACAGAAAGTACAACTTATGTTTTGTTGGGAGGAGTGATATTTTTAGTGCTTTCAATCATTCTTGAAATTGAACAGTAATGGGAACAAAAATAAAATTTTGTTGGAAAATATGCATTACTGTAAGTGGGAAAGTGTAGGCTCCTTTTTTGAAATTGACCCCTTTAGGGACCATAGCTATGGCCTGAGTGGTGAGACCAAGTCTGAGACAGCAGTACCACGTATGGATGAAGGTTCCAGACTGCTTCACTTCCAACCCTGCTCTGTTAACACACCTCAGAGAGCAGGGTGTCTAAGTCCTTGTAATATTGAATCCGCCATGGGGGACCCAGTGTTTGGTATAGCCACTGATCTTTGTGGTCTTCTGGGAAGTGAATCAGCCAATGGAAGCTCCCACTCTCTCTTCCTCCCTCCCTCACTATCTTCCCCTCTCTATGACTCTGCCTTTCCAACAGATAAATACATCTGAAAAAACCACAAATGATTGATCAAATGTGAATCATTTGAATGATTTGTAGAGAGACTGATCTGTTCAGTCAGGTACAAAAGAAGAAAAAAGATTAACATGACTACAAAATTATGGGGTACGGCATGATCGATGACAGAATTGTCAGGAAGTTGGTCCAGGAGTAAGTGAATTTGTTATTACAGAATCTGAATTGAGAAGCATCTGCAGATTTTCCATCAATGGGATTGGTAATGCAGAACACTTTGAGACACATCAGCTGTTTACAGGCATAGTTATATTACACTGAAATCTGATGAATCAGACTGTAATCGTATAATTAGAGGCATATACAAAAGAAACAAGCTCCTGAGAATTTTCACTCTTTCTTTATTAATTGTTGCGGAAGACAGAATATTGCATGTTGCTAATAATCCCAAACATAGTGCCCAAAGGGGAAAACAGCAGTACTCTCCTCCCAGCAAAAACCCATGGAAGGATGAATAAAAGAAGCTGGGTGTCTGCATGCTGTTAGGAGAGAAGTTTCTGCAATATAAAAATAACGATTCCTTTTCCAGAAAATAGCATGCAGCATTTTGACAGACTGACAGCTGGGCTATAAGAAGCAATCACCATCATTAACTATGGGACTCGTTTCCCTTGGGACTAAGGGATAGCAGAAAATTGGGGCTATGGTTTGATTTCAAATGAATTAATTATTAACAGAGGCAACAATATAGATGGTGAATATTTCCCTCCCCTACGTGTTCTTTATTATACAAATTCAGTGGCGGAAACGGTGTCAGAGCATCAGCCCAAAGTGTCCATGTTATGAACATGTGTACACCACGCTCTCTCCAAGTTAGAATAAGACTCAAGTAGCCATTAAAGGATAGTCTGAGGCTGATTGCTTTCTTACTGATTTATGATGACAAATGTAAATGTAGTTTCCCAAGCCTACATACAGTTGCTGCTCAGGAAATAATTTTGTTCTTATTTGGCTTTTACCTGGTTTCCAATGCTACATTCTGGAATTTGCAATGAGCTAATTTTTGTATCTCTGAAGCTTTCTGCTCTACAATTTCTTTCTCATTTGCTAACTGAAGGCTGGCTTTTTGAACAAGCCAAATTTGCCTTGACATGTATAAAAGACAGATGCTATTTCCATACTTATATATGATGGATTTTGCAAAAATGTGGTATTTATTTTGTTTATTATACCTCTGGATATTATTTTCTCCTTTTTCTATCAAAAGATCTCTGCTTCGCCCCAGTGCTGTAACCTAGTGTTCTCGCCTTGAACACACTGGGATCCCATATAGGTGGCGGTTCTAATCCCGGCTGCCCTGCTTCCCATCCAGTTCTCTGTCTGTGGCCTGGGAAAGCAGTTGAGGACAGCCCAGAACTTTGGGACCCTGCACCCACGCACGAGACCTGGAAGAACTCCTGGCACCTGGCTTCGGATTGGCGCAGCACCGGCCATCGCGGGCACTTGGGGAGTGAATCATTGGATGGAAAATATTTCTCTCTGTCTCTACTCCTCTGTCTATATATATCTGTTTACATTATATTATATACTACAATGTAATCTGTTAACATCAAGATTAGCTGATCTTCTCTATGACTACAATAATTTCCTTCATTCAACTTTGGACATCCAATTCCATGACTGTTCCTTAAATAGATTGATTTTTAGTAACTATACCTCCTTAGAAAGCTTGCTTTCGAAATTTTTAATTCTGTCAAAAACAACCTACCTCTTCACATAAATCATTTCAGAACTTGGAATTTAGCACATATTTGTCCCCCAACTTGATAATATCATTTAATTTTAACTAATTCTCATGTCTACAAATGCCCATTTTCATATATGTCTAAGTTAAACTTCAAGGAATACTAAAAATTCACCTTTGTCCTAAATGTGTTTTCCCCTCCTTTTAAGTCATACTTGCTGACACTAAGAATATCTCCACATTGCCTTATCTCCATTCTACAGAAAGATGGATTTACTTACTTTTACATTTATTTGAAAGGTGGAATAAGAGAGACAGGTGAATCAAAGGAGAGACACACACCTTGCTCTAATTCCATCACTGATTCATTCTCCAAATGTCCACAACAGCTGTGATTGGGCCATGTGAAGACCAGGAGTGAGGATCTACGGGGTGGTCTCTCAAACTGGAGGCAGTAGTCCAATGCTGGGGCCATCAACCTCTGCCTTCCATGTACACAAGCCAAACTCTGCATCACAAGTAATATGCAGCTCCATAAAGTCATGGAGAAGCAAGCTCCTGCTGACCACAAGCCAATTGATTAGAACACATACAAATGAGAGGTGAATGCCTAGCTTTTTCCGGCTCAGCTGCTTAAAAATTCTGCTTAAAATTTCTACTGCTTAAAAATTCTACTTAAAAATTCTATAAGTTTTCATGCTACATAATATAGTAGATTTTTGAATAAACCCAAGCTATGGCTTGTGTGTCTATAGTCAGTCTTTGGATTCTAGGGTCAAAATTGATTAAATATTGCAGTTAGTTGACAGTGAACATAAGGCACCTATTAATATATGCTCAGAAGAAATTAAAGTGATTTAAAATGTATATGGTTTCAGGGTCATGAAAATTATCCAACAAATAAATGAATAAACACGCCGTAAGATTACTTCAAAACTTCACTGAATTTGGACGTGGCCTCTACAAACAGAACAGCCAAAAGTTTACAATGTACTCATTAATGTCCCTCCAAATATTGGTACTTTTTGTTCTCTTCGTGGGTAACTTTTTAAGTTTCTTTCATAGGATAATGGCAGTAAAACATCATTTGAGAATTTGGAAATCATTTTTTTGAATAAACTTATTAAATGCATAGTTCTCTTTAAGTTCTCAAAGGCATTTTAAGATCATATTCCATTAAAATTAATCAATCATTTTAATTTTTCAATAGATAATTGAATCATCTTTTTAAAAATATATATTTATTTCAAAGTCAAAGTTACAGAGAGAAAGGTAGTGAAATAAAGAGGGAGAGCAGAGAGAAATCTTTCTGAGTCTTTCCCCAAATGGTTGCAAAGACCAGGGCTGGGAAAAGGCCGTCTAGGGGCAAGAATCTTCATCTGGGTCTCCAATGTGAATGTGGGAAAGTCCAAGTCTGTGGGTCATCTTCCATTGCTTTGTTCAGGCTATTAACAGGAAGTTGGATTCAAAGTGATCAGCAGGAACAGGAAGTGGAGCTAAGACACAACAACATGCAACATCATTGGCGGTGGTTTCATCAGTCACATCACAACAGCCTCCACACTTAGTCACCTTTACAATTTAATTTGGATATAAAATATTTAATTTCTTCAGCATCAAAGTAATCAATTATCTGGAAGTTTCTAGGCAAAAGGGTCTAAGGGACATACTCATTAAAAATATCTGTGCTCAATAAGAATGTGTAATACTGATTTGATAGGGTTAGATGAAAATAGGGCGAAAAGGAGATATATGACCATGGTGCGGATAATAAGCTTTTGGTTTCTGTAGGGAGGGAGGAATCTACTTCCTGTTATCACCAATTTTTTTTTTTGCAATAATCATTTATTTTTACTGGAAAGGCAGATTTACAGAGAAAAGGAGATAGAAGAGAGAAAGACCTTCCATCTGCTGGTTCATTCCTCACGTGGCGGCAATCCAAAGCCAGGTGCCAGGAGCTTCACTGAAGTCTCCCACGTACAGGTAAGTCCCAAGGCTTGGACTATCCTCTACTGCTTTCCTAGGCCAAAAACAGGATTGTGGAAGCGACGTGAGGCAGCAGGGATGGGAACAGGTGTCCGTATAAATCTTGGCACATGCAAGGTAATGATTTAGCAAATGAGCCATCCTTCCAGGCCCTGCCATTTACTTTTTAATAAGAGTAAAAAACTGCTTTGTCACAGGTTATTATATAATTCCTATAAACTCATTCCTATAAACTCATTCCTTTTAGTATCCTTGGTCATGCAATTCCAGTATGTGATATTCTAATATGAATGTCATAAGATTTGTTTTCTTGCATGCTTATTTATAAAAGAAAGAGCATTGGCAGTTACCATTCCAAATTGTCATACCTAGGTACTTGAAATTATATCAGTCATTCCTCCAGAAGTAAGATACTCTCAGGAGCTTGCCAATTAAGATTAATCTGTAAGGACTTGCTTTCTCAAAGTACTCGGTTACTAGAACATGTACCAATTTTATATATTTTGTAAATCAATATTCATGGTTCACTTGAGTTTAGCAAATGATCTCATTTTGTATTCTGTCTAGGCATTGAGACCAAACACTAATTCAAGCTATATGTGTAAACATACACATTTTAAAAGCAAACTTTTTGCCAAAATTCTCCTACTTTATTTCCCAACATAACTTCAGTACAAAATCACAGAAATACAATGAAGCATTTAAGGCTGAAATCAGTCTAGCAAGACAAGCCAACATTTCATTCCTTTCTCTGGCAGATTCTTCCCTTCAATTTGCGTATTGCTTCTAGAATAAATCACAGAAATACATAATGATTTTCAGAAATTGAAATTGATAATACGGCTAACATCTTATTAATGATTTATTACATAATTTTCCATGGTTTGTTACCTGCAATCTATGATTAAATTACATCATTAAGACAGTCTCAGTATTGCTATTTTGAGAACATTCAGCTTTATAAAATAGTTTTTCACTCATAATAACCACGTTTTATGTCACTTTTGCCAACCCATTGAATAATGCTTAACAGATAATTGAATTTAAATATTCAGTTTGAAATGAATAACTTTTATCTTTTGTAAAACTGGATTTAAAATCATATAACATGCATATATATCACATTTTTGTCGTTAATCTGATGACGGGGACCTTCAATGGTAATCTCATTTGATTATTGTATATAATTCTTCCCTATTGAACTAATATCTTTTACATTTTACTTCTTGAACTCTTTTATTCCTTGGAGTATTGGGCCTTTATTATAACAAAAATTAAAAATACATCATCTCAAAGCTAAAACAGAAAGGACACAAAGGCAAGAAAATGAGAGGAAGGAAGGAAGAAAGCAAGGGAGGGAAGGAGAGAGGAGAGAGAAAGGATATCGTATTTTCTAAGGGTTCTTTCTGTGAAATCGATTGGCTCCGTTCTCTTTGTATTAATATTATATTGGCATCAAAAATAAATTATCATATAGGAAGATATCCTGTAAGGTGGACACATTTGACATAGTGGTCTATACACGAACTTGGAATCCTGAATCTTATATTGCAATGCCTGAGACTAAGTTCCAACAATAATCCTGATTCTAGTTTCTTTTTTTAAAAAGATTTGATTACTTTTTTAATTATAAAGTCAGATATACACAGAGGAGGAGAAAGAGAGAGGAAGATCTTCCATCCAATGATTCATTCCCCCAGATGCTGCAACTGCCGGAGCTGAGCCGACCCAAAGTCAGGAGGCCAGAACCTCTTACAGGTCTCCCATGGTCTGTTCCGCCCTATTTCCCTCTTTTTTATCCCCTCTGCTTCACTCTAGCTAATGATTCTCCAGTTGTTAAATATGCCCATGCCCTATTAATTTGGGAACTGTTCATTGTGATCTCTTCTAAATGAAGCATTGTTTCTAACAGTTTAATAAAGCCCTTTTTTACTGACAATACTCTTTACGTATTTTCCTTTTTTAGAAAATATATTTATTCATTTTTATTGGAAAATCAGATTTACAGAGGGAAGGAGAGACAGAGAGAAAGATCTTCCATCCACTGGTTCACTCCTCAAGTGGTGGAAAGGGCAGGATCTGAAATGATCCGAAACCGGTAGGCAAGAGCTTCTTCCGGGTCTCCCACGTGGGTACAGGGTCACAAGACTTTGAGCCCTCCTCCACTACTTTCTCAGGCCACAATCAGGGAGGTGAAAGACAAGTGAAGCAGCTGGATTATGAGCTGGAGTCCACATGGGATCCCAGGGCGTGCAAGGAGAGGACTTTAGACACTAGACTACAGTGCTGTGGCCTCTGTACATTTTTGAAACCAGTTTCATTGTTTTGTCCTGATTTATTGATATTCACATTAAGTCATTTGAGTGAATAACTGATACACCTCAGTGAGTGCATTTTTTGGGAGAAAGCCATAGTAACACTGAATTTGAGCCAATAACTTAATTGCTGTTATAGATTAGCACAGTTTTAAGTTGCAAGAGTGCAACCATAAATAACTAACGAATAGGGCCCAGCAAGGTAGCCTAGCAGCTAAAGTCCTCTCCTCTCATGTGGGCACAGTTCTAATCCAAGTGGCCTCACTTCCCATCCAGCTCCCTGCTTGTGGCCTGGGAAAGCAGTCAAAGATGGCCCAAAGCCTTGGGACCCTGCACCAGCATGGGAGACAGGGAGGAGGCTTCTGGCATCTGGCTTCAGACTGGCTCAGCTCTTGATGCTGCAGCCACTTAGGGAGTGAATCAATGCATGGAAGATTTTTCTCTCTGTCTCTCATCTTCTCTGTATATCTGCCTTTCCAATAAAAATAAATACATATTTAAAAACGTAACTATCAGGCTGGAAGGTTTGTCTAGTTGCTCAGACACTAGTGGGCAGGCTCATGTTCCAGCCCAGAGTAGCTGATCCTGAGCCCTGGCTGCAGCTCTGGAATCCAGCTTGCCCCTGGTGGGAATCCTGGAGAGTGAGTTTGCATTCATGTAACTGTTGTTACTGTCCCACCTGCAGAAGACCTGGACTGAATCCTGGCTTCCAAAGTCAGCCGCTACCCAAGCCTGTTGTTTCCTGAATTTCTAAGGGGAACCAGGATGGGAATTCTCTTTCTGATTTTTCTCCTCTCTTCCTTTCTCTTTTTAATAGTTATCTTCTTCTAAAATAGAGAAACACTCTCACATAGAATCATTTTTTCTTCACATATTTTTTTTCTTTTGGTAGTATCATTGATTTAATTATGGAAATCATGATTCACAATAAATTATTTTGGAAATACATCTTTTTCCCATCTTCTCTTATATAGCATTTCATTTTTTTGTGTTGGTTTGATTACATCCAATCTATTTTAATAATTGATACTAATCGAAAGATCCGATAGAACCATATGATTTTATCTTGGCTCTGTTACATCTTATTATCTGCTGTTAAATATCTAATGAAGTTTATCTCCAAATATTTGTTAATGCATCATGCCAATATACAAGTGTTGACAGATGGATTGAATGACAGAATTAATCATTTTAAGGCAGTCTCTACTATGTCACTGAAGCACAACCAAGAGAAAAAGTTGAATGATAACAGAAAACTATATATATCAGCTGCCATTAAATATCTTTTTATTATCAACATCTTTCAATTAACAAAGACAGCATAGTAAAATTTTATAATCTGTGGAATTAATGATGCTACATTAAAGAATATTCGCAAAGTATTTTGAAAATAAATATGGTAAGCATTGATTATGACCAATTATTAGTGATAAAAAAACAAAGCATGTTGTATTTTTAAGGATTTAAAATAGTATTGAACAACAATTAAACTTTATACTTCATATCATTTTTGTTATTCAATGATTCTAGAGAAGAGTTCAAATATTTTGGTTTTAATTTGCTAGAAATATTTATCACTCTTTATACAATGGAATGTTTCATATACAGGCTGATGCAGTCTCCAAAGAAATTTTAATATAATTTGCATATTTTAGATATGTGTAATTGGTATTTGCTCCACACTTTTCCTTGTGACTTGTCTTCAGCAAATGCTTGACGACTCTGCATGACCCTCGTTTACTTCTTGAATAGACACTTACATCAATCTAAACATGGTAACACAGCAGTTACTTATCTTTTCCAAAGACA
This sequence comes from Ochotona curzoniae, assembly GCF_017591425.1. Classification (NCBI taxonomy): domain Eukaryota; kingdom Metazoa; phylum Chordata; class Mammalia; order Lagomorpha; family Ochotonidae; genus Ochotona; species Ochotona curzoniae. Next base: position 17,829,747 of record NW_024466502.1, read on the forward strand.
CAATGAACTTTTCTCAAGAAGTCCCATCAACGTGCTTTCCAAGATTCTTAAGTCCATATCAGATGTTTTCAGAGTTTATAAAAACATCTCACTGCCCACATGTTTTCATTTTTGTATTGAACCACAAAATGTCATCTGCTTTCGAAATAAAAAAAAAAGTTTGTAACTGACCAATCTAAAAGGCAAGAGCTCTAAACAGTAGCCACATGAAAAGATGTCAAGTTCACTCATTTAAAGCATGTTAGAGTAATCCAAAATTATAAAGTCCGTCACAGCATATCATTCTTTACTCATTCATTACTTGGCAGTGATTCCAAACTAAGTTGATGAAACTCTGTAATTATAGCAAAGTGAATTACAATAACAAAAACAAGTTTATATTATAACCAACATATATTTTTCTTGCAGTAATACTGATTATTTGGCTTGCAATCTAGTATTCTATTTACACATGTTTTCCCAAAGGCCAAGAATCAATGTATTTAAACTTTTGTGCCTGATAAGAATTTATAAAATGTTGCATTTGGTAGAGAAAGCATGAGTGTTTTTCCCTAACACCTGGGCAAGAATCAAGACAATACACAAAACTGTAATTTTTCATGAACTGATTTTGAAACAGCAAACAGCATAAGTTAAACAAATAGTAGAGTTTATTCAATTTGGGGACATGTACATCTTGAAATATAACTCAACATTTCAAAAAGATAAACACTGGAAAGTACAAACTCTGGATTCATTGACTGTAAGGCATTTAGCTTTGCATTTTAAAACAGTGTTTTAGCTTTTCAGTTTCAAACAGATTTTTTTTTTTAAGGAAATTTTCTACAAGAACATATTAAAAATAAATGTGAATTCTTACCATGTGAGTTTGCAAATGTTAATTATGAAGCAAGCATAAAATAAAATCAAATACTTGTCCCAGCAATATATTTTTCAGCACAATGTATATCTGAAAAATAACAGGTCAAAAATTGGAGTCAGAATATCTAATAATTTACTGCACATTTTCATAATGCATAGTGAGAGAACTTTCAATTTCCTATTAAGATAACATTTCAACTCTGTTTCTATAATTTTTTAGGTTACCATAATAATTAAATCTCAGATGTCATTTGAATTCTATATTGCAATGACTTTAATTCACTGCTTTAAATCCATTTCCAAGAAAAGTAATTATGACATTATTATCAATACTCTCATTTAAAATATTTATTAAAATTCATTTATCTCATTTATGGCTACAGATAAGCATTCACATATATTAAAAAAAAAAAGTATGGATGAGGGAGCATCAATGTCATCACAGATGAAGCCACTTGCAGTAATGGACTGAAACGGGAGAACAATAGGAAATGATCCCAGTAGTGGGTCTCTGCAGCTCACGTGGGTGATTCAGATAGAATTCTTGCCTGTAACCCTTAGCTCGGCCCAGCTTTGTCTATTACAGTCATTTTTCAGAGAGAATCAACAGAAGAGTTTTTCTTTTTGTGTTTCTCTGACTCTTCTTCTCGGCCACTGTGACTTTTGGATACATCACATATACTCTTAAGATAATCCTATGAGTGATATCTGCGTTTTTATTGAAAACTGCTCTTATAAAATAATAAATTAGCAAGTCTAAAATGAGATATTTCAGACCAGTCTTTATGCAAAAAAGCATTCTTCTTATTAGTACACATTATAGAATATTTCCAGTATGAATCATATACATCTACTTTATAATCAAACTGAAATGAAATATAATATGGAAATTCTGGAACTATTGAACATAAATGTGTTTATACAGTTGAAAACTATTTAAAACATTTATGAATATTTTATGCATATGTATTATGTTAAATATATGTTTAGCTAAACACACTCAAGTGTACTTCATAAAGCTAATGGAAAAAATGAGCTAAAACAAGTTATTTTAGATTCCAAAGTTTTGAAATCCAAATTAAAGCTATTTGAACTTATCAAATAATAAGCTTCTATATTTTTACTTGAAATTTTCTGTATCTATTTAAGCCATTTTCATCATGTTAGTTTCTCGAGATGCCTCTTCTTGTCTTCTTTGCTAAAGGAAAACAATGTGATGCATGTACTAATTAGTATGATTTGATTATAATACATTGTATGCATGTTTCACTGTATCACACAGCATCCCACAAATATGAAAAACTATTAGTTAATATTTTTTCTTTAAAGCAGAAACACGAAGGAAGGAATTAGAATACTTACGAATATAACTATAGAGAAAAATCTTAATTTCAGGGATACAATTAAGTTACAAAGTTTGTGTATTTTCCTAATGCCTTTATACTGTGCTGAATTTGAGGAAATATCCCACAATACTTTTAGCTTGCATTAGAATAAAATCATTGTACATCATGTCTATTTTTTGTAATTCTCTGTATGACTCTTTGTGATTCAGGAAATTTGGGATAGAAATGAATTGTTCCTTGGTATGAATTCATAAAAAGATTTATTGAATGCATAAGCTCACAAATTGTTAGTCAGGAAATAGAGAAGTTATGACAAAAGATACATGCCTCCAAAGTGTCATGTTATTTAATGTCTTGAAGTCAGGGAAATTGTGTATTGCATGTTAAACCTTGATTTTCTGTGTGAGGCTCAGCTTCCTGCCTGTTTATGGAGTTCCTTTCCATGAAACAGGCATGATGGCAACCTTCCTAAATGGAGCAGATTAAATCTTGACACCCAGGATTCGAACTACATGAAGCTGATTGTGGAGGAGTTCTTTGGAGCCATTAAATCCCTGCCCTTGAAGTTTGGGGTACGGTTGGCATTTAGAATGCTAATGAAGTTGATGGTTGCAATAATATGGATTGAATGAAAAAAAATATATACGCATGCCAAGATTATCTAAAGTTCTGGCCTGTGGATGAATTTCCATGGAACCAGATAACTAATTTTCCATATAACCTGCTTGTATTCCTAGGGTCATGATAGACATTTCCATTTATCCTGCACCTCTGAATCGGCTTCTTCCATCAATCAAACTCAGCATTTAAACTGACATAAACACTGAGCAATTTTGGTTTCCAGTTTATTTTCTTTTTAAAATATGACCTAGTCAAATAGTGACTGGCATTGTTGTCATTCCAACATATCATGGCTAGGGGATCACACCATTAAAATTTTTCCTCTACGATATAAGGAATTGAATTGAATGACATTAAAAAGGCTTTTTCAGTCCTAAAAAAATAATAAAATACAAAAAAGAAGCTATATATTGGAAAATTTCACAACTGAAAAGAAACGACATGCATATGGCCAGGCACAGTAGTTTAGTTACTAAATCTTCAACTTGCAACTGCAGGGATCCTGTTTGGATTCCTACTTGTGTCATGACAGCTCCACTTCTCATCCATCAACCCTCTTGTTGCCTGGTAAAGCAGTAGAGGATGGCCCAAAGCCTTTGGACCCTGAACCCACGTGGAAGACCCAGAGCAGACTCCTTGCTTCTGGCTCTCAAGCACTCAGCTTTGGCTATTCTGGCCACTTGGAAAATGAACCAGCGGATGGAAGATCTTTCTCTCTGTATCTCCTCTCTATACAGTTGATTTTCCAATGCACTAAAAAAAAAATGGAATTCATATATGAACTTTTATGGAATTATTGTATTCGTAGTTTAATCATTCACTAAATGAAGGATTCAACAACTACTAAAAGAAAACACTATTACTGTATATTATAGAAAATGTTTGTAGTCCATCATAGCGTCTTCGTTTCCCCAGTATTTTCATTGCCAACATATAGCTGAGGTGACTGATTGACTTGTTCTGTCCTCTGTAGTTTGATGGTTATTCTAAGTCCAAAAGCTAGATTGGGGGGATCCCCAAAGAAACTTTGTCTGAGGTGTTCCCAGACCAGATTCTTGTATGTGCTAGCAAGTACATGGCCCAGTACAGTCCCTTGCACCAATCAGCTGTTGGTTGCAGCCACTGGGTTAGTTCTGTTTCAATCCCTGTCTTCCTCTGGAACCAATGGGTGTTTGCAGTCCAGCCTGGTTCTGCCCAGCACATACACGGCCCTCACATAAACCAGTGGGAGCTGCAGCCTAGCCTGAGCGACCCACATTAACCCCAACCAGGCCCACTCCTACCCTTGCTTGCCAGTATGTGTGGCAGACTAGTCCACTCTGTCCCACATTCCCTTCTGCTTTCATACATGTCAATGGGTATTAAAACCTTATTCCATCTAACCAGCTCAACTATTCAGCCTTCACAGATGTTGTTGGGTGTCTGTCTAGCCACCCCAGTCCCTCTCCTAGTTTTTGTGCCCTCCTGAGGGTGGTAGCAACCCAAGAGGGAGAAGCCCACTATTTCCCTTCCAGGCCCCTCCCACTCCCAGATTATGCACTCTCCAGGTGATTCTGTGGTTTAACTTGACAGAACTAGCCCCCAGTGCCAGCTTCTGTCAGGTGATGTTGTGGCTAAGCCCCGATTGTCCTCACCCACTCTAATTGTAGATTGCACCAGTAGGAATAATCAGCCCAGCCTAGTTTTCCCCTGATCTGGGCTACATGAGGCAAACGGGTGCTGTAGCCCTGCCTAGTCTGGTCTACCCACATCCCAGCAATCCAACGGGAGTACCTGTTCAGTTAGGGAACCTCCCCTTATTCAATTTACTGATGTACGTTTTACTCCTCTATCATTTTGGCCTCAAAGTGAAGAAATAAAAAATAGGTATTTTGAAGACTATACAATTTTAACCCTTTAGTATCCTATCCAATTTTCACAGGTAAATATAATTATAAATATAATTTATAATCCAGCTGACTGGATTAAGAAAAATCAGAATGACTGACAAGGCATTTGTCTAAGTGTGTCTGGGAAATTGTTCTCAAAAGATCAGCTGTGAATCAGTGGAATGAACATGGAAGATGTGCATCCAAAGTGGGTGGCCATCACTCAACTGGCTAAAAATTTAGATGGAGCACGGTAAGAAGGGAACATCCTCTCAATCTCTCTATCTCTATAGATAGATATAGATGATATGGATATAGATATAGATATAAATATAGATATAGATATCAATCTCTCTTTCAGTTAGGTATGCATGCATGCAGGTATATGTATATGTATTTTTCCTCTAGGTTTCTAATTGTTGGACGTCAGTATTCATACCAACAACTACATGGATTTTGGATCCTTGTCTCTGGTTGAGAACAACACTATCATCTTGTCTGGTTTTTAGGCTTTTTATTCTTTGTGAAGAATGCCATCTTCTTTCAATTCTTTTAAGATATGTAAAACTTTTAAAAGTTAAATCACTTTAGTTATATTTCTTCTTTAATGTGGAAATAAAAGCATTGTGCATTATATAACTTTCTCTTTTGAGTCCTGTATGCAAGGTTTCAAAATGAGAAGCTTCAACTCAAATTTTATCAAAATATAAAACTGCAATCAATGCTCACTCAAAAAAATTGCTACATGTCAAAATGCCCTTTTTATATAAAAAAGTCACTTCCATGACCAAAAATTCTTAAAACTTAACTTTGCTTTATTTATTTAAAGCTTAGAAATCTTAGAAGAGTAAAATGTGTATGTTTACAGCAATGTTAGGTGATAAAAACATTGGCCATGTTATTACATGTTTTTGTATTACCTAGCATTTGGCATGGACTCAGGAAATTTGCTTTTCAACAAGACACAACATAATCATTCATGAGGTTAATGTTCAGCCACAATTAGAAGGAAAAGAACTTTGAAAGCTTAGTGTAGTTGACATACAACACAGAAGCAAGCCAGTATTAATCATGAGGTTTACAAACATCAATAATACAAGCACCAAAAGACACCTATTAACACGCAATAGCTATAGAGTAATTTGCTATTATGATTGGGGTCTACAGATTGTACATAAATGTTGGAGTCAGTGGAGTGGATATTGAAGACATGCACAGACACATACACACATGTATGTGTTTATGCATCTTTCCTGCCTAATAAAATATATTTTGAATATGAGATATGAATTTTTATTTTTTGTTTTTATTTAGTACAAAGTCAGATATACAGTGAAGAGGAGAGACAAAGAGGAGGATCTTACATCTGCAGGTTCACTCCCCAAGTGGCCACAATGGCTAAAGCTGAGCTGATCTAAGCCAGGAGCCAGGAGCCTCTTCCTCATCTTCCATGCAGGTGCAGGGTTCTGAAGCTTTGTTCCATCCTAGACTGCTTTTCCAGGCCACAAGCAGGGAACTGGATAGGAAGTGGAGCCGCTGGGATTAGAACCGGCACACATATGGGATTCTGGTGCATGCAAGGCAAGGACTTTATCCACTATGCCACCATACTGGGCCCATGAAACACATTCTTTAAAGTTTACTAGAAATTCATCATCTCTCAAGAGAAAAGATAATTAAAAGAAATAAAGAAACAAAAAGAGAATAGAAAGTTACATTAATAACAATACTACCATTGTCTGTCATTTATAGTCAATAAAATCATACAACCTACAGAATTCTAAATACATCTCTAGGCAAAATGTTTAACTTCTCCCACAACTGGAACATCAAGAAGCTGTGGCTGGCATTGTAGCATAGTGATTAGTAGCTTGTCTAAGATGGACCCTTGCCTGGGATTGACCACAGCAGAAATTTGCAGAGTGAGCCTGAAGATGGACTATCTCTCAGGATCTCTGTCATTCCCCCTCTATAACCATAGGTTTCAAATAGCTAAACTACATTTTTTAATTGAAAATTCAATGCACTTGATTGAAGTAAACTGCAGTTCATCTTGGCAGTCTCTTTGTTAATGATTCATTTCCTACAGCTGAACAAAATGAGAACACAGTACGACTCATTGGCATGTATGAAACAAATCCATATGTACTGGTTTATTGTTAATATTGGGATACATGAATAATTACAGATAAGGGAGAAAGAGCACTAAATTGGCTACTGCATTTTCTGCAACATACATGTAGTAAATAAATTATTACATGAGTAGAACTCTGTGAAGGATGAGTTATTGGAAATTGTTTATGTATATTCCTTTTTCTTTCTGAATACAGAAGGGCAGTTCATTATAAATAACGTTTTAGATTCTAAAAACTCTCCTATATGCTAGCCTGCAGTATAGCAAGATTTATGTTTAGTCTTTGTCCCTGGTTCCTGACATAGAATGCTAAAAGCCTTTGAAATGTCCTGAGTTATGGGAATGCTTTTGTTTATTCAAATGAGTTCCTTTGGATCTTAGAGAAGATCATGGTAATGAAGTAACTTATGGCAGAGCCATTAGATAACTTCAAGATAATTCTATTAAACCAAAGAGCATCTTCACAGACTCTACTATGGACTGTAAAACACAAAAAAACAATGATAGTACAGAGTGCAATTCCTGGTGGGGAGCTGTAGCTCAGGCTGGCAGAAGCTTAAGCAATGAAACGCCACAGTACAGTCCTCAGAATTACTTTGCTTGCATCCAGTTTTACCAGGTGTGACATAAATAATTTATGTTCCAATAACTAGCAGGTTCTAACAACATTTATAATTAAAATCAACAAAAACAAGTCATAACTTATCAGAGTTGAAATGGTAAAGGTCAAATGTATTGTAGTGTCATCAAATATTGTTTTCAAAATTTAATGCAGAAAAAAATGGGGTGATGTCATTCCCTACCCCTTTTTGTTTAGCTTTATTTTTCATGATGTGGTTCCACAGGCTTAGGGATTTCAACTTTCGGTCTCTTCACTCCCCCCTTCGCCACTGTTTTTCTCTACATTATTACAACATTAGAGTCCATCAGCAAGAGTCACACCTCCGTCATTTTCTTACTAAGTAGATTGTGACATTGTAGGTGTAGACAATGGGAGACAGTGTAGCATCATATTGTCAAGACATATTTGGCTGTACATTTTTTTTTTATTTGAGAGTGGAGATGCATATTGGAGAAATTTTGACAGACTACAAGTATAACATGCTGATTTTATCAACCAAAGATTTTATGATGTGTCAGCTCCTAACAATGTTCATTTTAATTTATCTTTATTAATCATACAAGCATCTCAAAGAGGTGTCGTGTTCTTTCGCCTTCAACTATGAAAACTAAAAAAGGAAAACTGACTGAAATGCTTATGTTGTTAATCAGACTTTGTTCAAACCATGCTAATTTGGAACTGATGAAACTGGTAATTGAATTAAGCTCCAACCAAATATAAATATAAGCAAAGCAACAACTGTACTTTGTGGTCAGGATGACCTTCAATAATTGCAAGTCATTCGCATAATTAAAACTATGAGGCTACGCTAATCAGATGCTAGTAGAAAACAGGTTTATAGATTTACCAATAAAAATTGTCAACATTGTTAATACCAATATCATTTGTGTTAATATTAGTTGATGTTAATGAATACTGATATTTGAATTAATAGACATAATGCACATTTATATTTACTTGTTTTGTATTTACTCTTTTTCTATTTAATTGTTTACATTTATATTTACTTTGTTTCATCACAATGAAATTAAAACCAAAACTGGTACCTTTTTATTTACATCATTAAACATTTAAAATTGTATAAGAAAAAAGAGGCTGCATAATCAATAAAAATTACTTAATTTCTATGAACATATTTAACTAGCCTTGCTTTTAAAGGAAAAAGAAATTCAAGCAGAGAGAATTCATGCACACAGTTATGGGTTGTCTGTGCTTCGTGTACTTGGTGGAAGTGACTGAGTTATTAGAGTTCAGGTCCTGTGATTTCAGTCCATGGTAGCACAAAGAATGTCATCTCAAAATGTGATGAGGACAGCGCGACGGGGTGGCCTACTGGCTGAAGTCCTAGCTTTGAATGTGCCCGGAACACATAAGGGTGCCAGTTCCAGCCCTAGCAGCCCTGCTTCCCATCCAGCTCTGTTTCTGGCCAGGGAAAACAGGTAAAAATAACCCAAAGCTTTGGGATCCTGCATTCATGTGGGATCCCCAGATATCTGACATTGCAATAAAAATAACTAAATCTTTTTTAAATGTCTGACAAGGAGACTCTCTGATGAAGATTTTCATAACCAGAATGTATTAGGTGGCCGCACATTATCATGAAAGGTTAGACAGTGTTAGAAGCAGATTTGGCTAGGTTGAGAGTAAGCTTTGTCTCTAACTATGACTCTCCTGACAGTCAATATTCAGACAACAACAACAAAACGAAACAAACCTGCTATTATTAGTAATGGATTTCTCATTCCTGAAAACCTGAAACATGGGAAGCCATGTGGTAAAAATACGCCAGTGGATTAATTATATGTCAACATTTTTACTATAGCATCGTTTGAGGTTTTATTTTAATCCCAACACAGAATGGGCTTTACAGACCTTATGACTGGTTATGAAATGAATGGTGTTTTGTAAGTGTATGTGTATCTTTTCTCAATAGCCAAACGATATTTTCATTTTCATTAATATTCTCATGCAGAAGATCATAAAGTGGTAATGCTTAAATATTTTAAATACTTTAGCATAGCTTAATTCTTTTTCTTTTTTTAAAAGATTTTTTTATTTTTATTTCAAAGTCAGATATATACAGAGATAAGGAGAGACAGAGAGGAGTAGCTTCCATCCCATAATTCACTCCCAAGTGGCTGCAACGGCCATTGCTGCGGTGATTCGAAGCCAGGAGCCAGAAGCCTCCTCCAGGTATCCCATGTGGGTGCAGGGTCCCAAGGCTTTGGGCCATCCTCGACTAATTTCCTAGGGCACAAGCAGTGAGCTGGATGAGAAGCGGAGCTGCTGAGATTAAAACCATCGCCCAAATGGGATCCTGGAACCTTCAAGGGGAGGACTTTAGCTGCTAGGCTACCATGCCGGGACCCCAAGCTTAATTCTTGAAATCTGTAAAATGTATTTGGAAAAATCAATGGTCTAGTTCTAAATATAAGTATCCAGGCGAACAGTTTAAAAAAATAACAAATGCGCAACTTATGAAAACGATACTGAATGTTAAAAATTATATAAAGAGGATCACTAGCAAGGTTGACATCAATGTGGGAAGAACAAGTGTCAGAGCAATCTGACTCCTGATTAAAAAAAAAAAAAGAAGAAGAAAATGAAAAAAGAAGAAAAACCAATTAATTGTGAACCTCAGGTGAAAAAGTCTGTGAAGTCATTGATGATCTGTGAGGCGTTACTGGTGACAACACCATATATGTATTCAAAGTTTTTGTTGCATCCCTCATTTTAAGTGGGTTAGATTATGTTGAAAATGAAAACCACCACAGCAGACTATCCATAATAACTGAAGAGCAGGAAAAAAATGCTCCTACTGTATTCCAATTTAAAAAGCCCATCTGTCAACTGAAGTAGTAACATCTAACACTCTAAGAATTGCAACAGATTCTTCTTATTATTTTGTAAATCTAGTTGAAAAAGTGTTTTTCTTATTGATATTTTGGAGAGTCAAACAGCCAAAACATCTTTCTCTGTATGGAGAAAGGCCAAGCATTAAGAGAAAAATGCCAGGGTCGCTTTACCAGAGTCCTTCTCCACTGTGGCAATCCTCCTGCTTATGTCACTCGTTCAACAAGGACAAGTCTTTGAGTGTTCCAGAGGGAAATGAAGATTCAACCTTAAGAGTTCTTATTTGACATGTTCAGAAAGCAGCTTGTTTCCTAACTTAAAAAACATTTTTTTCAAGGAAATATTTATTTTTCAATAATGTTAAAAAAAGATTGTGGACAGGGCTACATCTCAATTTGTCATACAGAAGATAGCTTAACATTCTCATTACCATTAAACAAGGCAATGAAATCAAATTTACACAATACAAAATGTGATGAACACTGCGGAACACAATATTATAAGGCCATTTCTAGTAAAACAGCACATCATTTCAAAGTAAACTTTTTTTTTAAGGAGCATACTCTAGTTATACAGAATAAGTAAATATATGTATTTAGCATAATTATGTAAGGTTTATAAAAATGTTTACATTGAGTCACTAATGTGCTAATTTTTAAAAAGATGTTTTTAGTTTTATTGAAAAGGAAGATTTACAAAGAGAAGAAAAGAGAGAAAGGATGATTTTCTGTTACTTATCCACTCACTAAGTGGTGGCAGCAGTGGAAGTTGAGCTGATTCAAAGCCAGGAGCTTCTTTGGGGTCTCCAGCATGCATTCAGTGTCCCAAAAATTTGGGCTGCCCTCTATTTTTTCCCCAGGCAACGGGCAGTGAGCTGGATGGGAAGTGAGGAAGCAGGGACACAAACAGGTACCCATATGGGATTGTGGCATATGCAAGGTGAGGACTTTAGGCACTAGGCTACCATGCCAGGCCCATGTAGTAATTTAATTTAATTTAACTTAATTTAATTTGATTATTTTATTTTTACCATTTTGAAGTTCCAGACGTTGTGTGTAACTCAATGGGTCAAGTTTTTATGTGGTTGGCAATCAAGGAGATTTGTTTACACTACCATCAAACCAATATGTAAATGATACTATGCCTTTGATGTTGACTATGGTGTTAATTTGTTGCAGGGATTTATGGCGCTTCTGGTGTATATGTAGTTGTCATGTACCAAAAATGTATTATTTGATGCATTACGATTTTAAAATGAAAGTAAGTTCATTTATTGGTGTAATTTCACCAAGATAAAGATTATGCAAACATCCTAGAGTAGCAGCAAATGATTTTTAATAGACTTTGTCAAATGAATAGTGAAAAAATATGAGCTGAAGGAAAGACTTTATGCATATTTTAACATTTATCCATCATTCTTTCTTTTTTTTAATATAAAGGAGGTCACATTAATAATCAAATGAGTTTCTTATTGAATCTTAATAAATGGAGAAGTTGCTTCTTTCCAAAAATCACTTATTTGAAGCAGAAAGCTCACAGAAAGCTCACAGAAAGCTCACAGAATTAGAGATCAAACATATGTGACTTTAATAATAATTTTCCTCTGATTAACTCTGTACCTTCTGAGATACTAAATATATCCTAATTCACAAAGTTTCTCTTGAAAATGGAAAATGGAATAATTAGTAACACTCACGTCATGTAACCCATGCAAACATTTGCAATTAAAAGCTGAAATGTAAATGTATGCATGCTAAAACGTGCACAGAATGAACAATTCGCACGTGGTCTCACTTTCCCTGTCAGACAAATTTAGCAATGCCCTCAACTCGGCAAAGAAAATAAGCATGCATGGGTATTTGTGTGAGTGCAACTGGAGGATGACTTTAAAAGTACATATTGTCTTATGAAAGATCTTATAAATGATCTTGTTCAAAAATGATACATTATAAATGATTACATAATGTGATGCTTTCACTTGCATCTAATGTTCCACAGCCTTCAACAAAAGATATGAATATTACTATGGTTTTGTAAGAGGCACAATGTTTCATTATTTCAATCTTTTACAAATTCTTTGTTAATTCAAACATACAAACATTTGTGCTTGAGGTCTGCAGTGTAGCTCACCTTGTGACATTATTTTTGAAATGTAATAACAATATGTCTTGTGACTTTAGCTATCTAGTCTGGTAGATATCAGCAAATAAATCATTTATCAATAAGATCACGATCAGAAATTATTTCCTAGAAGGAGTGAACGGAGAAACTTAAAGGGTTAAAAAATGCAAAACTTGGTGTTTATTTAAGAAATAAAGCAATTTGTTTGAATCTGGACGGAGGAGAGTGAGGGAAAGAATGCAGACAACAGGGAGGTTAAGCAGGGAGGGATCAAGGAGATTCTAAATTTATGTTGCAATATGGATTAAATCTGTTCAATTTTCATGAATGCATTTAAAAGATTAAAATACCTAAATTTTGGAAATAAGAAAGTATACAGATCACTGATAAAAACAGAGGGTGTTTTGCATGTGCATGGCTAGCCTATGTTTCTTTGTTTGTGCTGGTAGAGGAAAGTTATTTGCACTAATATAGTAAGAATCAAGACTGTGCCAATATTGTGTATGCCTATTGAAACAGCTGAATATTTTCACAAAAAAATACTGTAAACCATTCCAAGTTCTTGACAGTAAGCATACATTTTAAATTTTATCTTATAATTACTAAACCAATTTTTATTGCTATATTTTATCAGCCATTTCAAAATGCCACAACCTCTGATTTCGTTTCTGATACTCCTTCAGAAATTAAAAAAACCTCACCAAACCTTTGAGCATTGTATCTTTCAATTTTTAAGACAGTTCATGCTTAGTCTCCCAAATTGATTTTTACTATTATATTTTAATTTATACCTCCTATTGATTTATGTAGTTCATGCAATACCATCACAAAACACTCATGAAAAGTAAGAAAGCTTTTACTTACAATTCATTCAATTTTCAGTCTTTGTCTTCTCTCATCTACAGTATTTTTCTATTTATTGTCAATATTGTAATCTAAAGTGATGTTTTCACTGGTTCTTTGTAGAAGTCAGAGAAGGTCTATCAGTAATTCTAAGTGTGTAATCAATGAACAATAATGGATTTAATTATGAAAGATTCATATCACAAACAAAAAGCAAAACTGTTACTAGCATAGCAAGGTAAATAGATGTTAGCAAGCAAGGGATCAAACTTCCGCAACACAAATTTTGCAAGTTTTTGTGCATATACCTTTTTTGGTATATATTATATGTGTATTAATCTGCTGAACTAGCAACCATTTATTCCACTATTATAGCAGTGATATTTATATATATATATCCTATTTTTTTACAATTCATATTTTGTAATGTACAACACAATGAAGTCTGATATATTTTGATTTTCCAATCATGAATATATTGTTGTTTAGAACATTTTCTTAACAAATTATGTCCATTTTCTACAATATAGAGTTTTAAATAACAACTTTACTCAAGAGGTATGTGTCTATTCTATCAGTTTCTTGTTAGTGGGTTTTGGAACATGTGGTCTTTTTAGAGTCAGTTTTATTTCTCAAAGTGTGATATCTTCTGAACCCATTAATGTTTGAGCATGAATACAATTTCATTCACTCTCATTAATGAACAATAACAAAGTTTATGTATATACTGGATATAATTCACGCGTTTTCCACTGTTCGGAGGACATTTGGGCTCTTTCCACATTGTGACTAGTTGAGCTAGTGCTTTGGATGTTTGTAACCTTTTTGAAAATATATGCTTTTATTTTTCTTAAATATAAACCTAGGAGTGGAATTTCTGGACTCATGGTAAACACATATTTATCATTTTGAGCACCAACAATGTTTTTTTACAAAAGTCGTTTGCATCAATTTGCATTCCCTGAAAGTGCAAGTAAAGATCCTATTTTTCCAAATTCTCACCAACGCTTATTATAAATTAATATAATCATCATTTTTTGGGGGGTAAGAAGTGTGTTTGCACTACACTCATGATTTGAATTTCACTCATGGGTCAAAGCGTTCAACGTGTTTTCATGGGCATGTAGCTATCATAAGTCTTATTTGGAGAACTATTTCGTGCTTATGATTATTTCTGCTTTCATTGTTGATGGATATCATTTTTCAGTATTAGTATATACTAATTACCAATTAACACATACTAGTATATATTATTATATCCCTGTTCTAAATCAAGGGTGCAGAACCTTTTATTTTTCCTCATGCAAGGACATTCAGATATTTATAACAACACTTGTGGCTCAAACAGATTAGTCAACTTAAAAATTAATCCTTTATTTCAAATTCCATCTTTGAATACCTCACCCCTAATGAGATGGCTACAACTGCCTTTCCTTGGCTAGGCTTGTGATGTTAGCTGGTACTGATAATGTTGCTACTCTCAACAACTTTTTCATGTTTGCATTCCTCGTTCTGGAGAGCACAATCTACTCAGTGATGGTATGTTTCAAAACGAACTGATTGCACCAATGAGCTATTCCAAAAGATGCGCGTCTTCTCAAAGAGAGAAATTCATCATTCGTTACATAGAGGTTATGGAATTCAAACGGGGGAGGGGTGTTGTCTTAAGCTTTCAACGAATCATTGCTTTGAAATGGAATGATTTCATGTTGTAGCTTAGCAAGCATATCACATAGCAACACATTTCATGGTCAGCAATCTGTACAGTTATGTTTGTTTACTTGCCACATCCTCGAATCTTTCATTAACCCTTCAATTAGTTCAAATATTCACCTGGGATATTCAATGTTGTACGTTTTTTGTCCTTTCAGAGCAGAGAAATTGCATTATTTCTTTCAATTTGTTACTTTATCCACTTAAAAGCCTCTACAGCTTGAAATTCAACTCTCAGAAGCACCCGGTCATGTTCACCATGGATGCTAAATGACATAGTTAGCTGTTGTCATTGAGTTTCCAGATATGTTTTTCTTTCATCTCCAGGAATTATTTGACTTCATCCTACAGGTAATATTGACAAACCTGATAACTCTACTCATGCCAAGATCATTGAATAATTACTTAAGCTGTTAGCTACTTAACACGCTGCTTTTTAGAGGTTTGTTGTTGTTGTTGTTGTTGTTGTTGTTGTTGTTAATGTTTAGTTTTATTGAGAAGGCAGATCTACAGAGAGAAAGAGAGACAGAGATATATTTGCCATCCGCTGGTTCACTCTCCAAATATCCACAATGGCTGGAGCGGAGCTGATCCAAAGCCAGAAGCCAAGAACTCCTTCTGGGTCTCCCAGCAGGTGCAGGTTCCCTTTTCCAGGCCATCTATAAGGAGCTGCATGGGAAGCAGAACAAAATCCCGGTCCACGCAAGGCAAAGGTTTAGTCACTAGGTCATTGTGTCTGGACCAAACCCTCTCCATTGAGCAAAATTGTGCATGTCTGTACTATTGACATCGCATTGTTGAGCCAGAAACACTGTGTACAGAGACTTTCTTGATGTATGATGGAGTGGTGTGTAATTAAATTACTTAGATCAAGATTAGGACCTTCCTGGTCTTTCATGACAAATGCAATTAAGTGTGTGAGCCAAGCATGGATGGAGCTCCATCTGTAACAAAGGTACTTCACTTTTCACATTTTAATTAAAGTTTAGTTAAGCCTCTGAAACAAGTCCTCACCTCTTGCAGCGAGGCTTTCAGGATAATTTCCAGCGACAACGCAGTTTATCTCATGCATCAAACCGCAGCGATCTCATAAATGAAAGCAGCCAGTTGGGCAGCATTATTTATGCCCACTGTCTAGTCACAAACTGGAGGGGAAAAATGGAAATTTCCTGCAGAACTCTTCAGGATTTTTTTTTCCCAGTATCTTGTACTGGGTCTGTGTTTCACTCTGAGATGGTTCTCAAAACAAACCAACACTTTGAAATAGTTTTTCTGTGTTTCCTGACATCACTGCCCCAGTCACCATGAACTCTGACAAACTCTCCCAACACATGAGGCCTCCGCTTCTTTGGGAATAGTTTGCTCACTGCATAATTTGTCTGAATACCATTATCACTGTTGCAGCGAGGCTGCAAGAAAGCAGCTTGTGATTCCAAACTCTCCTGAAGGATACTGATGTTATACGGACCCTTTTGCCTATCACGTTCCATGCGGATAGACTGTTTTGAGTACATTCCAGAGTGGCTTTTTAAAACTAACTGCTGGGGCATCTCCACAAACTAAGCACAGACAGTTGCATTTAATTTTAATAACAAAACAATGCCAGCTTTTAATTTCTTTGGAAAAATGTGACATTCTGCATCAACGTTTCTCTGTAGTTACCATTTGTAGCATATTACACCCCTTATATATTGCTAATTATCCAGTGTATATAGACACAATTATTTTATTCTCATTGCTTTTGTGACTCTGTATCTAGGATTTAGAACTCATCCAACATTGTTATTGTTGACTCTGTGTCTGTGTATACCATAAATGCTTAATCATCTGAGATGCATTTTTGAAAGTATTGCTGTGTTGACAAAGTTCACAACATTGTCATTGGAGGAAAGGTCACCAACATAGGCAGGAGTCATCTCATTTGTATCACACGTTATCATTACAATGGCCCAGTTTCCCACAGTAGTTTAACAGAGGGCTGAGCAGGCACTCTCGAAGCATGCTCAGCACTGACTGTCTTCAATCAGCAAAACACAGGCACCAGTCTCTGGGCAGCTTCTCAGAAGCACAGGTATCTGTTATGTGTTGCACTAGCATGTGCTTTGTCTATCCTGAGGTGGATGTTCACTGTCTCTCAAAGTTTATCTTATCATTATGATTCAGAACATAGCTCAGTGCTCCTTTGAAAAAAGCTTGTAGATTCGTTGAATTGCAATTTACACTTCAGTTGGCTTGTCAGGATCAGGCCCAGAGTTTTCACAGGACCCATAGAGCCGGAAAGGTGGTATTCCTGCCCTGATTATTCAACTTTATTTTCAAAATAATATTGCTCATTTCAGGCTAATAAATGGGTCTGTGTGTGTGTGTGTGTGAGAGAGAGAGAGAGAGAGAGTGTGTGTGTGTGTGTGTGTGTGTGTGTGGTAGGACTGAAACTACTGTGAGAACGTAATGCATAGTGACAAATGTTAGGTCTGTATGTGATCAGTTGAGGCAACTAATCTTTTGTGAATACACTTCGATCACTTGAATATTGCACTTGTTGCAATCACAAGTAGGAAGTAACACAATAGCATTAATTGTATACGCATAGATAGACTTGTACATTTACAAATTGTTTATGAAGAAAATAACCTCATTATCTCTAGTATCTGTATAATCATCCCATATATTATAAACTATTACATTGTTTTTTTAATGGGCATCAAACATTCACTTTCCCCATTGTGGGAACAAAATTGATATTTGTCACATTGCAAGCCTGTGTGTATTCCCCCCATTTTAAAAGAATGTGCAAAGAATATTTTGTCGATTCTTCATACCATAAGGATATGTAAACAACACAGTAAGGTCTGTATGAAAACATTTTATCTGTGCCAGAAAGAATAAAGTGAAATTACAAAGTAGCTGATGTTCAATTGGTGTACTGCACTGAATGCAAAAGAAGGAGACCATTTACAAACAAGGAGCTTTGTGAGAAATACATTAGGAAACTCCAGCTCACCTGATTTTTTTTTTTCCTTTTTTTGGGGGTTGTGGGAGGAGGAAGAGAGAGTGAAGGACAAGTATCACAGCTGGAAAATAATCACTGTGCTCCAGGATGTGTAATACCTCTTTAATCAGTTCATGTATTATAATCAAAACATGCCTTATTTCTTCATGCTGAAGATGAGAAGAACTGTGAAAAGCAGAAAGATGTTTAGGCATAAGAACAGAGTCTCCTATGCAGTCTTGAATCAGAAATGCTCACATTCACTCGGGGATTATTCCCATGGAGTGCGTGAGGTCACAGTCACATGACCCTGTAATAGAGGGCTCTCCTTCCCAAGTCTCCTTAGGGTTGCACTGTCTGGAATAGGAGCTCATATCCTTACCACGTGAAAAACAAAACAAAATAAAACAAAACAAAGCAACAACAACAAACACAGACCATATTTCAAAGAATAAATATCAAAGCAATTTTAAAATTAATTTTAACAATTTCCCACTTCAGATATTACTTAGCACACTGGTCTAAATAATAGAGTTTTAGGATCGGATTTTTGGTTATCTAATACAATGATACAGGCATGTTCAAGTGCTTTTGCCCAGAATTTATAATGTTAATCTTACAGACATTAAATCATAATCATTTTATGCATACATCCATGTAGTTCCATGTATTTCTGGTTTAAATACAGTTTTGGTAGTTCTAAAGAATACTCCTATATTTGTACAGTTAGCTACTATTCTGTAATATTATGGAGATTAAGATGTGCAGTAATTTGTTAAAATAATCTTGTTGACAAGTAACACATAAAATGTGAAACTATTCAGGGAATCTGTAATAGTGAAATTCTCTTTCAATGTTTCTCCCCAAGGAAAATTATTTTTGTGATTCACAGCATTAAAATATCATGTGGTAGGAAAATACCATTCATGTGAGCTGTCTTGAGTTTCGCTGTCTGATCTGCCTTCAAATAGCCACCATTTGTACAAACTTCTGGATTTATTGAATTTCGGTTTGCACTTCAGTTGCCATGTCTTCATGAAGTCCTCAGAAGAGCTAAGCCACCCTGAACCCATCACAGCAGATACATTCCATAGTAGGATTAGTTCTTTTGCTAAGATGCAGGACTTGGAAAGGTAAATACTTCATTTCAGACCCTGACTCCCAACACTAAAGTTTGTTTAAGTGGTGGAGGGACAAACATTCCACCCAGCAGTGATGAGCATCACTGTAGTTTTTGCAAGGTTCAGTCAGGCAATACTTATGAAGTATGAGGTTTTTTCTTTCTCCTTTTTTTTTAATGTTAATGAAAATTTACAGTAACTTACTTTTCTTGAGCACATTTTGAAAAATGTAGATTCATTTGATAATATATAGAGAAAGCAAGCCATTTATATATTGTGAAAGTAGATGCATAGATAATTTAACAAGTATGAAAAAGTAATAAATACAGAGGCTGAAACGACATTTAAGCATATTGAGAAATGCTGGGAGGTGATTTCATTTTGTGTGAATGTTTTTACTGCTTGCTTTGTTTGTTTGTTTTTCTCTTTTTCACTTTTCTCGCTCCACTCTCATTTTTGTTTAAATCAGAAAAACAAAATTGATCCTACAGGATATATGAGGAATAAACTACGTGAACTCTTTTCGTTCCTGGCCTATGGAGACCTCCAGCTGGCAGGAGTGATTGGCCCAGATGAGGAGTTGGCTTACTCTCATGAAAAGAGTGAAAGCACCATAATGAGGGAATCACTTTCACCAGCACTCCATGGCTCATGGGTTTGCATACAGAGGCAGCTGAGAAAGGAAAGAAATTACACAGGGATTTTTTCAGAAGGAGCCCAGGTAGCTGGAAAGGCTCACCCCAGAACCCAGCTTAACCCAGGCACCAGGGCCCAGCTTAACCCAGGCACCAGGGCCCTTCGCTGCACCTGGAGGGGAAAATTTACGTAATTGTTGTGCACACTGCGCCCAGCTGCTCTCCTTTGCTTACTGGACGTTAGCTCATCAACTGTTGCTGGTATGTTTTATCATGGATGAAAATTACTGTCTTTAAAAATAAACAATGACTTTTACGTTTTCAAGTGAGTACTTCTCTCATAAATTCTTTTCAATGATTTAAATACGTAAACATTGCAAGTGTAGGAAAACTTGTGTATGTATGTGTGAAAAACTACCTTGATTAGTGAAAAACAAGTTAGTGTTTTATGTGTGTGTGTATTATTATCTGTTCTATGCCAAAATGTCTGATGTGAATGTATTTGCAATTCAGGTATTTGAATGATATGGATAGATATGATGATATACATTACAATTTGAAAAGGAAATACTTTCAAAAGATATGCAAGTATGCTCACAATGAATGATAGCCTTCTTCACAAATTCTAGCCTTAAATCTTATTCTAAGTTTCTAGAAACAGCTCAATATATAGCATTGTCAATTGTACTTCAAACATTTAATGAGTGTAAATATTATGATTAATCTATTTTTGATAAATGCAGAAAAAAAATATATGTGTTGTGTCATTTTGGGTAAAACAACGGCCAGTCACACAATTATTTTGTATGGGCAGAGGTTCCAGTCCCGACAGCTCTACTGCCAACTCAGTTCCTTGCTAATGCATCTGGGGATGAATCAGATGCTGCTCCTAATTTTTACGCCCTTGCACCCATATGGAAGACCTGGAAGATGCCTCTGGCTCCTGGCTTCAGACCTGTCAAACTCTAGCCTTTGTAAACATTAGGGGAATGAATCAGGAGATGGAATTTCTCCCTTTCTCTCTACCTCTCTGTCTCTCCTCACTCTCTGTAATTTTTCCTTGCAAATAAACAAATACTAAAAAAAAAAAAAAATGAACTTTATGAAGATGCAATATCTATTTTATTATTGCCGAATATAGATCTGAGCAAAGTTGCTGAAGCTCAGGCAGTTTATAAACTAAGAGGTGAAATTAGTATCATTTTATAGAAATAACTTTTAGGATGGGTTTATTTTTCAGGCTCTATCTCTTCATTTCTTTTATATATAGACATGTCAGCACAGGTATTAATATATTTGGGATACTTATATATACATCTGAATAAAGTCCCAAAGTTTGAAACATTATTGATTCAGTATCCCGAATAAGCATTATACAATTATTCAGTAAATATCAGCTAGTAGTCCTGTGTCAAGCAGTGACTTAAGAAGATAGGTTAAATATGAAATTAAATATGAAAATAAGCTTGCATATTTAGACAGATAGTCATTGTTGTGTATAAATGATAAGAAAATGTCACATGAATTTTCCTTCCTTCGTGTTTTTCATAGTGAGAATTTGATAAGATGGAAGATCATAGTGATACACGCCAACTGTGCTCATTTGATTCTCATGATAAGAAGTGATGCTCTGCATAAAACATCATTGTCAGCATGAAACTCTCTTGTTTTTACAATGTTGGATGAATTAAGGGCTGCTTCTTTTGAAATGGAAATGAACTCATTATTTATCAACTCCTGCAAAATTCTACTTAATTCCAAAAATTACATCAGTGGTCATTCCAGTACATTTTAAGTCATGCGTATACAACCAATTTTTTGTTTTGTTTAATACATTAGCTTTTATCAGGATTATTCATTATACTGTATGGATACTTTGGTTTAGAGTCTGGAAGCAGAAAAGATTTTCAAGTTGAGATTATTTCTATAAATTTAATATGAATACAGTATTGATTTGAATATATACATATCTAATTATTTTTAAATGTAGTTAGGAATATATGATTTTTTTAATGAGATAAAAAATGAAACCTGAAGATGAGGCCTCTGGTCACCATTTATTTAAGAAGAACTAGATTTATTTTGCTGCCTGAAACAAATGAAAATGTGAGCAAAATACTTGATATTATAGTTGCCTTAACATTGTCCCCAAGAAATAAAGTCTTTAAGATTTGCGAAATATTTATGCAACATTCCTGTGATGATTCACACTCTACTGCCTCTAAGGACTTTGGCTATAGTTCAAAAAGAAAGACATGGGGTAGGGTCCAGAAGACTCAGAATTAAGGCGGCCTAGATGAGCAGCTGGAATGATCAGGGACCTAACAATCACGAACCCTGATAACAAACAGCAGCATTTACAAACTCTGAAAGTCTACGTCTGGTACCCTTGGGCTTTCAGGAGAGAATTTATCAACAAAGACATCTAGGGAATATAGATGGCAATTCTGCCTACTCCTATGTACTATTGGAAATTTATATCGTTTACAGGTATTTATTTTTATTCATATGGAATGCTAAGTGACAGACAGAGGGAGAGACAGAGAGAAAGAGATCTTTCATCTACTGGTTCATTCTGCCACGTGTCAATGGGCAGGACTGACCCAGGCTGACATGAGAAGTCTAGGACTCCACTGGATTGGTCAAGTGAGTTGTAAGGGCCCAACTGCTTCAGCCATGTCCTGCTATCCTCCCAAATGCATGAACTGGGTTGATACTGGAGCATCTGGGGTTCAAACTAATAATCCAGTGTGGATTGCCAATATCATAAGCAGCAGTTGAAACCCCTGAATCCCAATGCTGGCCCTTGAACTTTTCATCTTGGACCTGACATATCTCAAAAGTATCATCTCATGGCAGGAACTATAACACAGTAGATCCTCAGGCTGCAGTGCCAACACCCCACGTGGGTTCCATTTCAAGTCCCAGATATTCCACTTCCAAAGAAAAACACACATTTATGCTTAAGAAATTCATATCCTCATTCAATATTAGCAATGTTCCCAGTAGTTATGTAAAAATTTTAAGAAGCAATTAGACAATTTTGAAATGACTCATATATTATTTCCAAAGTTAGATGACATTAAAAATTATTGTTGGTTAGCCTTTTAATGACTAACATTAATGACTAACAGGTTTACACACTAAAAAAAGAAAATTTGCCTTAGGAAAACTTAAAATTTCACCTGGAGTTTTGTAAACAGAGATCAAATGAAGGTATGCCATTGTAAACAAAAATTAAAAGAAAAGTAAAACAAAAATGTAAGAAAAAAGAGCATGACTGACACAGGCAGGATGGAGGGCAGAGTAGGAAGTGTCATGTTCTAAATTTGTGTCATAAAATATGTAAGATTTGTGTATTTTATATAAGTAAATAAGCTATACAAAGGCAAACCTCACCTGTACTATCGCAAGCAGATGCAACTGTGACAAGTTACAAGCAGGGGGCAATGCAAACTATAAATAAATAAGATGGATCATAGATAAATATAGAAGCATTAAGGAGTAAATAAAGTATTGCGGGAAATGAAATCAGCACAAAAACATCCAAAAGAATTTTTATATTGAGACTAGGCATCACTTAAAGATGTATCTCTTTTATTATTAAAGAGTTACAGAAAAACATATACATTGTCCTTTAATTTTTGTTTTCTGGAACTAGCCTCCAATAATACACAAAATTTAGGGAAAATAAGACAATGATATAAACTGAAGATTTGGTGAAATTAAAATACTTTAAAGGCACCAGATACGAGTATAGACTGTTAAACAGCACCGACAACAACATGGCTTTTTAAAGACGTGGCAGTAACTTTCCTCACATTTCTTGGAGTATGGCAAGGGGTCTACAACTCTTTAGGGTCATAGAAACCATGGACGTTTAAATTCAGTCGCAGCTTCCATGCAACACTGGCTATTGGATGCCGACTCTCCTGGAGTCCTTTTGTTACAGAGCAAGAGGAGAAAGGCAGATAGAGGAGCAATCCCAATCACATCAGTAAGCTTACAGAAAACAACACTGAGAGGAAGTCATTAGCCAGAAAACTCTTGTGAATCGCCACTCTTCTTACTCAACATTTGCACCACAGAAGAGATCCTTGGAAACTGTATTTTCCATGTTTCCTAGACATTAAGCTTCAGATTAAACTAGCGATCTATTTGGAAAAAAGAGAAAAAAAAAATACATTAGTTTCTGTCTGCAGCTCTGAGAAGGTATATAGGCAGCGACATATAATAGTTTCTCATTACCTTCTTCTTTCTATGCGATTAAAAATTGAGTTTATTGGGCCGGCGCGGTGGCGCAGTGGCGCAGTGGTTAAGGTCCTCTCCTTGCACGCCCAGGAAGGATCCCATATGTGCGCCGGTTCTAATCCCGGAGGCCCGGGAAAGCAGTCAAGGACGGCCCAAGGCTTTGGGACCCTGCACCTACGTGGGAGACCCGGAAGAGGCTCCTGGCTTCGGATTGGCATAGTATCGGCCCGTTGCGCTCACTTGGGGAGTGAATCATCGGACGGAAGATCTTCCTCTCTGTCTCTCCTCTCTGTATATCCGCCTTTCCAATAAAAATAAAAAATATACCTTAAGAGAAAAAGTTGAGTTTATTTTGGAATAGATTTTTGAAATGCACGCACAATTCAAGCTAATTAAGGTGAAAATATCCTTGTCATTTTAATACCGGCATTTGGTTGCAGTAAATATACAAAGTTGGGTATCTGAATCTCATTCTCCTACCAGGTTGCATGTGAAATTAATGAGTTTCTGGATTTTTGTTGTTGCTGTTGTTTGTTTGTTTTGTTTTCTTTTCACCTGTAGGTAATGGGATGCTATTAGTTCACAACCTTTGATGAGAGTAGAAGTTTCTGACATTAAAATGCCGATTTTATGGCCCAGCGCAATTGCATAGTGGTCTAAGGTCCTCGTTTTGCACACCCAGGATCCCATTTGGGTACCTGTTCTAATCCCAGCGGCTCTGCTTCCCATCCAGCTCCCTGCCTGTGGCCTGGGAAAGCGGTCGAAGACGGCCCAAAGCTTTGGGACCCTGCGCCCATTTGGGAGACCCAGAAGAAGCTCCTGGCTCCTGGCTTTGGATTGGTTCAACTCCAGCTGTTGCGACCACTTGGGGAGTGACTCATCGGAAAGGAAGATCTTCCTTTCTGTCTCTCCTCATCTCTGTATATCTACCCTTTCAATAAAAACAAATACATCTTTGGAAAAAAATGCTGATTTTAAATGTAAACCAGCCCCCGAGCAGAATACTGAAGGTCTCCAGCTGCAATTCACTTTGCTGAAATGATTCCTTTCCTCATGTTAACAAGCTTACCAAATCATTTCCAAAAAGTAATCATCTCTAGCATCCAGGTTACATTTACCATATAACTATATAATTTTCCTTTATTATATGTTTTGAGTGTTATTAGTCATGAGTTTCCATATGTGTGAACCAGTATGAGAATGCCAATTCATGAATATAATGTACAGTGTCCAAAACAGAGAAATCATCTTTTCCCGTTTTTTAACATGGCACTTTAACTGGGACTTGGAGCCCCTTTCTTCTAATTGGTAGTAGCCTGCTATGGAATGCAGAAATCCCATAATTCCCTGGAGCATTAGGATCTCACCCTGAGTACTACATACTCTGAATAGTGCCTGCTATATAAACATATTCTTCACATCCCCATCCCTTCCAGTTTGTAGGAGTCACTCTTTCCTTCAGCAAGTTAGGCTTTATTTTTCTTATTTATTTTACTTTTTTTGCTGCCACATATAAGGGAAAATGTGCCACTGATTCACTCCCTGAATGCCCTCAATGGTCAAAGTTGAACCACAATGATGCCGATAATCTGAATCTCAATTCAAGCCTCACGCTTGAGTTTCATCACAGATTATTTGTACATTCATCAGAACAGGGCCACTGCACTTAAGCCTATATGCTGGCAATTGTGTACTGTGCTACGATAAATGTGGTGGAGCAGACATCTCCTGAGGCAATTCTTTCATGTCTTTTGGTTATGTCTGCAGTGGGATTGCTGAATCATATGAAATCTTCACCTCTGGCTTTTAAAGTGATATCCATAGTAACTGTCTAAATTTACCTTCTCATCAAGATTGTGTCAGAGTTCTTCCTCCCGACTACACCAGCATGCATTCAGTTTGTTTTGTTGGGTAATATGCTTGCTGTTGGCTCAGGAGTTTAGATGCTCACGTTTCATCTGCAGGTTCTTCACATCTATTCCTAATGTGTTTTATGACTTCACTTCTTTCATTTTCAGTTTAAATGCTCATTGTTTTACAGTGTAGAACACAATGTTTTGATATAGCATATACTACAGAATGGCTAATTCACGCTGCAAGGCATATCCATTGTGATGCGTAGTGTGTTCTCTCTCTGTTCATGTGTTGAGAACTCTTGAAATATTCTCAGCAACTTTCTGGTAACTATGTTCTGATTTACTATGGTTACCATGATGTCAATACATCTGTCCATAGTTGTCTGAAAAAGCCATCTGCTCTTAGTTGCCTAAAGCATGATCCTAAAGCAATGAGCTATTTCAAACTACAGTGCTAGAAAAGCCTTGATTTTTTAAAATAGGATTTGCTGTGTGAACATGAAGGGTTTGAGGACACATACAGTAAAGGCCACTGGAGAGGATATCAAGCAAACGAACAGCCCAAGAATTAATGCAGTTGATGATAACACGAGACTACCCATTTCTGAGTAGATTTTTCAGAATGGAGATGGATATAGCAAGCCAAGATGTTGGGACTTTCTACCCAAGTTTATTGGGAGCTAGTTAATAGCGCTTGTTAAACTGAGCAGTAGCAATAACTGGGCTTGTAACTACAGCAGAAGCACAGGCTGAACTTTTGACCCTGCAAAACATCTAAACCCATTGGACTCAGCTGTATGGACTGAGCAGAATTGGGCTCAGCTGTATATAATTCTCTAAAGAACTTTGCGGGAAGGGTATATAAGGAGAGGGAAGGAGTAGTTGACTTTGGAGAGACTTCTACGATTCCTGGTCTCTTGTTGGTGATTCACTCCCAGACCGTCTCTCTGTCCTCGTTACCGGCTCCTCTGGCTGGAGCAGAAATTGAGGTAAGTCTATTGAATCATGAGAACATTTATTGTGAATGTAATGTGCAAGAAGTCCTTCAGGTCTAATCATAGTAGTATTTTGGTTAGGAAGAAAACAAAATGAAGATGAAAAGTGCACAACATCAAGGAATGGCATATTGGCAGGTATCTCAAACTAAACTTAAAGTAATCTGCATGGTCCTCCCCTTCTTGAGAAGAGTAGCTTATTTTGGAGTTAACTGATGCTAAATTGAATCTCTTTCCAAAGATTTATATAAATCTTTGATTTACATTCTGCTTTGTTTCAGCTTTACATAGGAAAAAATGGACACTTTAATATCTGAGTATGAAGCAACAACCTAATAGGAAATTTGCAGTGGGCATTGAATGAAGATCCTGTGGAAACCTTTTTAAATAAAGAACAGCCTAGCTATCAGTTGGGTGGGGGGTTAGAATTGCTGGCCTAACTTTAAAATAACAGAACAACGTTTAAAATGCTGTGAATATGGGTGGAGTTCAAGGCTCCTTGCCTCCATCTGACTCGTCCCCCAAGGTTGTGATCATTAAGGGAGTAAATCTACAGATGGAAGAGTTCTCTGAATTCCATTAACTATGTCTTTTAAATAATTAAATTGGTATTTTAATGACATGATGAATATTAACAATCGGTGTGAAAAGAGGAATATGAGAACACATTAATCTCTTTGGAGGTGTCCTTATAGTATTGTTTCTCACAGGAGAAACAATCATTGCTGTGCTTGCCTCTGGTGGAGGATACAGTATGGGAAACTTACATTCCTATGATATTGGATATTTGCTCAATGCATTATGGCACATGCCTGTATGACTGCTTTGAAGGAAGGTCCCTTTAAAGTTGTTGTTGCAGAGTTTACCCATGACCTACACAGCATTTCCAGCTCTAGCTTCCTGCTATAGCAGTTAGGAATGCAAAAAGATTTTGACCCAAGCGCCCAAGGCCCTCTTTCCACCTGACAGATCTAGATGAAGTTCCATTATCCCGAATTTGGCTTTCCCTATAGCCAGATGATGCAGATTTGGGGAAGTCAATGAGTGGAGGGAAAATCTTTCTCTGTCTCTCCCTCTCTGTCATGCTTTTCCTCTGATAAATATTATCATTCATAGAAGGAAACATTGTATAATCATGAATTAATTTAAAGTTCATTTCACAGTTTGCTATTAAAATTATCACACAAGGAAAAATCTGAGTGATACAAAGTGTGTTTTTATTATTTTGATGTTTTGTTGCAACAGTGCTTAATTTGGCTTATTCTCAGATTTGAGAATAGGTCACAGAGAATTCGCTTGCAATTCTCATATGCAACAAATCAAAAGTTCCCAGCTTTCTAGATTATATTCCTGTGTGAGCTGTGAGCAGTCAGTGTGAAAGAGCATTAATATCATTTCTGTAAAAAGTCTTTCAAGTCAATGACAGAACTGGGCCAGAAGCAACAAGAATAAATTAAGTTATAGAGACTGTTCAATGGCGATCTGAAACCATCTTACGGATGCCGCTCACTGTTCGTTTCTAGTTTGTACGGACTGACAGAAGTGGAAATCTATCCTTTGTGTTTTACACACAAAGCCTCTCATATTGGTACTTGTGACATATCTATATTGAATAAGACAAAAACAATTCATTTATTTCAGTCAATACCAACAGATTTAAATCAATTTAAGCTTTCATGAAATCAGAAGCATGAAGAATGCAACACTGATATCATAGGCAGTATGTTTATCATTTTATAATATTTATTGAGCATTATAATCTCTGCAGTAACATGTATCCCATCAGGTGGTTTTTACACATATGTGATTTAGCCCAACATGGAAAATGTCCACCTTAAAACTTTATTTGGTTATCTTCTCAGGTTTTTTTAAAGAACCTCTTTCTCAATGACTTCCTTATACCAGGAATAGTTTCAAAGTTATTCCATCTTCCCTAAATTAACTCTTTTTCATGTATTTCCCTAATCCAGTTATACATTTATGTGATCATCTCCTCTTAAATTACATTGTATAGTCTCATTCATTAATTCGCTACCTTAAGTCACAAATTTATAGAATACCCTATTCTTTGTTTCAATGTCTGTGTCTGATAATTACTATTATTTGGAAAGTTTACTTTATATATGTTAAGGATTTCATGTTTAATTAAACTTCAACCCTGGAATTTCTGCAGGATTTTAGTGATGTCTTGAAATGTAACAAATTTGCACTGACAGTTCTATTATCTTGATGATCATTACACATGTCCCTTAATATATTCCTAATAAGCGCATTCTAAGAATCAAGAAAATAGTCATTATATGTTTATTATTTGTCACACTTTGAGACCTGTGGCTCAGAGAGAGCAAATATTGTGTCTAGATTTATGCAGTTATCAGGTGACGTCAGAATTAAACCCTGGTATTCTGCCGATGACTTAACATCTTTGTCTAATAAGTCATTTTCAAAACTAAAATCATGAAGATACTTTTTCCACTTGCTAAAATCCAGAACAACAAAAACCCAAAATATTTCTTGCTGGTGTGGCCTAGTCAGTCTGACGGAGAATATCAGGCTGAGAAATTAAGACTGACTGAAATCCTTGTGCATATATTTGATGTAGGGGACCCAGGTGCAGCTATCCTTTCGAGTGATGGCCTTTCATGGAGCTATCTCAACTTGGTTTCATGAAAGGCCCAACAAAAGTAACCTTAGAAACCCATAAATGATACTACAGTGAGTCCCTGTTCTATGTTCTATTATTTTAAATCATTCACTCACTTCAAGTTTGAATTTTCTAGGTCTATCTCTCTACTATACTAGTGGCATTTTTTTTTTAAATAAGCATCTTGTGAGGAAATATGTTGATGTAACTAATTTCTATCATAGTTCTAGTATCTTTTGATAGCTTTTTTATTCACACTGCTATAATCGCAGAAAATCATTTGACTCTTAACTCTTTTACTAATTTTGGCTTTATTCATTGAAATTTAACTTTAAGAAAACTTTTCACCATTATATATTTATAAATTTACTCATTTGTTCAAATATGCAGCTACTATTTGCTTTAATTGCAGGAATGCTACTCACTACTTGCAAACTTCTTGAGAAAAATTATCCAATCCAAGGTTAATTATCTGCAATTTCTTGCTTGTTGACAAAGTTTTATAATGCAAAAAAAAAAAAAATCACTTGGCCCTTTTTTATGTGTTGTATAGTGCAATTACACAGCTGAGATTTGAACAGTATCACCAGGGACCTTTACTGTATTTGCAATTTTTTCTTTAAAATATGTTATCATGTAGTGGGTAAAGTCACCATCTGCAACCCTGGCATATTAAAACTACTAACTGCTACGCATGCTCTACTTTAAATGCATTGTCCTCTTAATTGCTTGGGAAATTAGTCGAACATAGTCAAAGTGCTCGCAATCCTGCTACCCATGTCAGAGATCTGCAGGAAGCTTCTGAGTCCTGGCTTTGTCCTGACCTAGCAGTGCTTATTCTGCCCACCTGCACTTCTGATTTTCCTGTGTGAAAGATTGCTATTTCAACAATTGAACCACCTTGTGTAGCTTTTCCAGCTGTGTAGTTACTCACACTTATTTAAACATTTTTGATATGGGTATTGAAATTTCTTTCTTCCTTCTGAAATGTGTGTCTCCAGATATCTGGGAAGGAAAGGTTTCCATCTTTCTCTTGTTTTGATATGGTGAATGAGAGTATGATTATTTCAGAATCATGATTTGTTGAAAGAATTCTAGGTGCTCAAACCTTTGAGAATGTTATTCAAAAGATGAAAAAATAAACACACATGCAGGTGGGCAAGACTTGTTCTCCACAGTTACCTGTCATGAGTAGTCACTGTGCCAAATTGTCTAAAAGGAAAATAAATAGCGTAGGGGGAGCAAAGACGTTTTCCAGTAGTTTCTCAAGCTATGGAGAACAACGGAAGAGACAAGGCAGCTCTCCTTGCTATTCAGTTCTGTGTGCAGTCTCATGGGAATTTTATGGCACCTCCATAAATTCTCTGAGAAGCACAAAACACATGTGGACCTGGTGTCTCGCACCGTTTTCCAGGGGTTGGGGACAATTTGATGAACAAGAGGAAGGATATGTGCACACGCACGCACACACACACACACACACACACACACACAGGGTGTGGGGCTTACAGGAACCTGTGTACAGTACAAACAGACCCTCCTAACCCTTTGCCTAGCTTGGTGCACTGATGACACTGACCACCTGATGACACTACACTTGGTTGTGCTTCTCATAAAGATAGTAAAATAAAAATCCTAAGAGAAAGGTCCAAAATTAATTTGGAATCAGAAAAGATAAGAACAAAAAATATTTGCCATGTATCATGTGTTCATTCCTGTGTTATGAATAACTTGTAGTAACCAAAACAAGTTAATAATTATTTATTGAATGCTGGTTATACAAGGATCATATTATAGTCAAATATGAATCAATGAAATTTGTATCTTCAGGTGGTAAAGATTTATTAAGGGACTGAAAAATGAAAACAATCAGTTTTAACTGTATGAAAACGTAGGGAAATCAGTCCCTTTGCAATATGTTACTGAATCAAGTGAATATATTTTTCTTACTAACTGATAGTAGTTTGACAAGTGCTGATGCTCTTATTTGAAGTATTAAGATAATTTAAATGCTATATTTATGGAACAAATAAATTTGATTCATCAATTTGCAAATCTCCATGATTTTATATATATATTCACAATGAAGAATATTACAAATATAAGCTATAATCTATATTTGAATGGCTTTTCCTACTTTTTCTAAATCCTTTTCAAATAATTGGTCTATGAGTAGCCAGAATAATTAACTAACCACCGTGTTTTCAAGTGTCCAATATGTTCTCTGCTGTATCCGCTAAGTGCATGGCTCAGGGTTGAGATTTATCTTGGAAATTGAGAGTCACGGCTGAAGCACACTGAACAGAGTGTTCTCTTTCTGTGTGAGATGATAGATGGTGCTGTTACACAGAATGACAATGTTTTGCACTGCTCCCAGTAGCTAGATTATCCCATTGGTTTGGTATAAGTATACTGATGTATTTAATTCTCTCTACCAAACCCATGCAGTTCAATTAGTCTCTTCTAGTCACATGTACAAAATATAGTAAGATCCTCATTAATAAGAAACTAAATGTGATCCCTTTAATATATAAAAATAGGGTGGTTGCCCTACTATTATTGCTTGAGTTATTTTCTTAGAAAAGAATGGAGAAACATTTATCCTTCCAGTTTTATCAACTTAGTTTTAGCCTTGCAAGCACACTGACAAAATAGTTGTGTGCAGTCAACAGTACAGATTGTGATGATAGTTTAATGATTATTTGAGTACGTTTCATTGCAAAATGGAGTACTATATCCATGAGCTTCTCCTGTGTATTATAGTAAACAAGATATTTGTTTTGGCTGCATATTTTAAAAATGAGATGGATGGGTCAAATACTGCATGTGTGATTTTTATTCTTGCCTTAAAGTTTTTTTTTTTAATTGTTTTGTCTAATGGCCATAGTAGACCTGTTGTACTTATAACTTATGGTAGGCAGCAACAAATTATAGCACTGGAAAGGATCTGAGCTTCTTGTTCCAAAAACTTTCATTGAAGCTGTACCATTCTGCATTTTCTTGTAGCTGCCTCTCACTATACTGGCAGGCATTAGTTTATTTGTGGAAAAGATGTTATGCACTAGAAAGCTTATTTTGGCTGAAATCATCAGTGTGCTGACCATGATGCAATGGCCACTGGCATGGATACGTTCATCTCAAAGATAGCAGGGCGGTAACCCCATCTTGGCATGAGGAAGGGTAGCCCTCAATATTTTGGAGTAAATATTTGAAGCAACAGGGTATTCTGAGCGTAGTGTTTAATTGAACACTTTGTCAGCACTTCAAAATCACCAAAAACTGCAGTGGATTCTCTAAATACATAAAATTTCTGCTATGAGAAATTCCTGGTTTAAAGTCAAACTGAAAACAATTCATTCTAGATATAGCTGCAGAAATTAATTTTGTAATGTTACAATGGACTCAAATTTTTATACACTTTAATTTCTTACTCCCAAATGATAGAAATATGTGTCACATGGGCTGTTAAGGTGATACACACTAAAGCGATATTCAAAACTCCCAAAAATAAGCATCATGGACAAAAAAAACTCTGAATGTCAAACACTTTTGCACAGAAATGACTTAACAGTTTGTAGTTGTTGTTGATGCCGTTTTTTTGGTTTTTGCTTATTTGTTTTTTAGTTTTAGTTATTGATCTCTTTATGTTGTGGACAATCAAGCCCTTGGCCGAAAAAGTTAACCAAAGTAATAATATCTCAAGAAAAAATAATAAATGGAGGAAAAATGTTAAGACATAAAGAAAAAGTCTGAGTGAAAGAGAGAAGTTCCACCTGCCACTACACTGCCCAATGCTTGCAGTTCTACGTTTGGGCCAAGACTGCAATGAGGACTTCAGTCTGGATTTCAGGCTTCCTGTGTGGGTGACAGAAACCTTTCCAGGCTCCACACTGTCCAGAAGCTGAAATGAGGAGGCAGAGCCGGGAATCAAAGCCAGACGCACCATTGTGGAATCATGGATACTTAGCTGCTAGATTAACATTGGTTTCTTAATGCATTGTTTGATTTTTGGGGGGGGGACCCAGAAATGTAAAGGGGGTATTACTCCTTTACTTTGGAGTGAGCAAGTGATGACTTTAATATCTTTCAGAAAATAATCTATCTGCTGCTTTGAAACAGATTCAATTTCAAAATACACCTGGCATAGACAACCAAAGTCTTCATCCAAGAACTTTGTTTAAATTGTGGTGTTATTAACATTTTATTGAATTATTTCTTGTTTCCCCTTTTTTTTTCCTGGCATCTATTGCATCTGAATACTCCTATTCTCAGTTTTTCCAATCATTTGGTGATTTAAACTTTTACGGAGCCTTATTTTATTCAGAGGACATATGCATTCATATAATTTCTCACTGTGCTTAATTCCTCTATTATATAAATTATAATATTATTTTTCAAACATACCAGCTTGCTACAGTTACATATGATGCACTTTTTAAAAATGGACATAATTTATTTATGCCTGTATGTTATTGCTTAGATCTGACTTCTATCTGTATATAAAGGAATCTAAATCAAGAAGAAAAAAAAAGGATTGGAAAAATAGATGATCAAATCTTATATGAGAATGTACTTTCCCTTTTGAGCTTTTTGAAACCCCAACTATGAAAACTAGTGCCAGGGGAAAAAAAAGTTAAATCTACTGGCAAGCAAACCTGGAAAATTGTGTGCATTAGTGATGTCCATTATTTTGAATGTATTGAATAATTTTACCTGAATCGTTACTGTTTCATTAGGAGTTCATTAAAAAAAAGTTATTTTTATTTGAAAGCCAGATCCATAGAGAGAAGTACCAGCAAAAGAGAAAAAATTTCATACCCCATATAGCTGCAACGGCAGGAACTGAACCAGTCTGAAGCCAGGAGACAGGTGTGCTTTCTGGGTCTCTGATATGGGCTCAGGGACCCAAAGACTGAAGGCGTGCTTTGAGGTCCTCCTGTTCGCCTCTCAACTTCCCTCCCCTCCTCAGCAGATAGTTGAATTGGAAGTGGAGCAGCTTACATAGGATCAGGTGCAGGAGGAGCAGGCTAAGCCTTTTAGGTCACCACATTCACTCCAAAACTCATTTTTTAACATTGTAGTAATTTGAAATAATTTTCCATTAGTGTTAATTATGTATATAAACTTTATTTGCATTATTTAAAATAATACTGCTTTAACATTAATTCACTTTATGCTATAATGAATTGGTTTTGAAACACAAAATCAACATTAATATGAACTTTACAGACCCTTTCTTTTTTTTAAAGATTTATTTATTTATTGGAAAGTCAGTTATACAGAGAGGAGGAGAAACAGGGAGGAAGATCTTCCGTCCGATGATTCATTCCCCATGTGAGCACAATGGTCAATGCTATGACGATCCAAAGCCAGGATCCAGGAACTTCTTCTGGGTATCCACTAGGCCATGCGGCTGGGCTCTACAGACCCTTTCTAATGAAAGCAAAAATGAATAAAGAATCAAACTTAAGAAATTCTCATTTGAATATCAATCATATTCACAAAGAATTGATGAAGTATAAATGCATTCGAATAAAAGTGACTTTCTACTGTTATATGGTAGTCATCTGGTAATGTGACAGCAAAATATTTTTTCTGAGTGACAAAACAATAGCTATTTAAATCTGTAGAGAGTTGACAGAAAATACAACTCTACAGATGCTAAATGGAACGTTCCTATCATGACAGTCTCCACCCTTTGTGGATGAATGCTTCTGGGAAAACCGTGTCATTGTGTAAGGAGGCAAGTGATGTAGTCAAGGGACTAGGGCATCTCTGGCTAACGTTCCTTCTGACTGCATCGTAAGTATGTATTGCTATGAGATGGGAGTCATCTTCACTTTCACCCGCTGAGCTAACTACAGGAACATGCAAGGCACAGGGAGGTTATTATCACAACTGTAAATAGATGTTGAAATAGTTTTTAACATTCTAAAAAAATGGTAAAATGACAATTGATTAAAATGTTTTGCTGCATACAAAGGAACAGTACACCCCAATAACACTTGAGAAAACCTAGGAAAAATACAAAATGCAAACAAAAGCATTTTATTGTTTCAACGATTTAAGTGGCTAATATACATAGTGACACAGTATCAAGAAGTTAAATTGAAAAATCTGAAATTCTTGATATGTTTTCTTAGACGAACTGGTACCTGTATAAGATTTTTTTTTGTAGTAGATATGTTCACTGATACTAAAGTAGGTGGTGCTGTGTGAATGGATATTTAGGCAGCATAAGATTATTGCTGAGTTGAGGAACAAAAGGAAATCAGTGGAATGAGTCAATAGTCATCATGCCCTCATTTTTTTTTTTTTTTGCTCTATTCCTTGAGACTAAATGCCTAACAGAATAATTATCTAACTGCAAATCGGATTTCTCTTGAGGGCTGGGAGTACAACACCAACCAGGAGGCCTTACTACCTGGAGAAGACAGAGTTTACAATCACTGCTGAAGACTTTACTCAGACTTTATTTTAATCTTATGTAGTTGAAAGTTGAAATTGTAGAGAGAGAGAGAGAGAAAGAGCTTCTA
Organism: Ochotona curzoniae; assembly: GCF_017591425.1. Lineage (NCBI taxonomy): Eukaryota > Metazoa > Chordata > Mammalia > Lagomorpha > Ochotonidae > Ochotona > Ochotona curzoniae. Next base: position 17,865,756 of record NW_024466502.1, read on the forward strand.
TCCTTTGGGTCACGCTCCAGGTGACAACAATGGTCTCACCTTTGGGTGCAAGGAGAAAAGCACTCAGGACATCTTGTGCTGCTTTGCAAGGCATGTTAACAGAACAAGTGGCTGGGCAGCAATATCAGCTATATTTATATTTACTATGTAAATGAAAGTGTCTTCCAAGGACACTCAGTATCTTGAGTGATAGAAGAGCTAGAAATATAAAATTATACAGTAAATAATTTTATCCTGCCTGAGATTTCTATTTTCAATTTGAAAAATATGGACATACATATAAGATTATCATGGAAAATACATTATATTAAATTTTATTTCAGGGACTTGTAAGCTCAAGATATACCACTAAGTTTATATTAGTAAGTAGCATTAAAATCACCACTTCAATCATTTTAATGTTAGGATATAATGAAAATAACATTCTGAGTAGTATTACTACATTCCTGACTATATTGTTAATGTATACATATTAGTAATATAAGAAAATGTCTTTATATCACAAAACAATATGTACTGAGTGGATCACATTATTAAAATTTTTATGATAGCCGATCATATGATTTATACACAGCATCTTTATTAACTGAAAAAAAACTATCTTAATGCCTAGGAAACGGGTAATTTTCTGACATAAAGTATCTAAAAATTGAATGCATTTTGTCCAGCTCCCTAAAAGAATTGCCATAATTCACAGACATGTGAAGTGGCTACAATAATTCCCTTGATCTATGCAGAATTTTCTTCTGTCCTTGGGCAAATTGTAAGGAGAAAATAAATTGATTGCTTCAAAAGCATTTTTTAATTAGCTTCCATGGCAGCAGACATTTTCAGCCAGTGTCTGAAATACACGTTGGTTTCAAAAACGAAAGTGATTATTACCCCGCAATAGAGAGCGTCGTTTCTCTCATTTTCCGTGAGAGAGTTTTTAACAGCCTAAAGAAACGAAGATAATCAAACTTAAGGAGACTGCAAATTCGATTTAAATTAGAATTTGAAGTGACTTTAAAGGCACATCAAATAATGAAATCTAGATTCTGCTTATTCAGACAAACCTTGGCAAGAAGTATGGAGGATGAATTTATTATCTTACTTCTTTTAATAGACAAATAAGTACAGTATTAAAAACCCTGTATTGAGATACTTTCTTTGTTATAACGCAATTTGATCCTATATATTTTTTTTTCAATGATATATAAGGCAGAATTAAAGAGAGGAAGGTAAAAGTAGAGAGCTGTTTTAACTACTGGTTCTTTTAACAAGTGGCTGCAATGGCTGGAACTGAGCTAGGCCAAAACAGGAGCCGGGAGTTCGGTTGAGATCTTCCTTGTGCAGAGGCCTAAGGGAGTTGGCTCTGTTCTGCCTTCCTATGTCCACTAGCACGCAGGTGGATCATAACTGGAGCAGCCATGACCGGGGCCAGCACGTACATGGGAAGCCAGCACCACTGGCAGTAACTTCACAGAACATGCTACAGTGCCCCCCCAAAAATACATGTTTTTCATTCATCTGCATGGTGTCTATTCATTGTTGATAACACATGACTTGAAAAAACAATCATAAGACCTCTATCCACAGGAATCTAAAGCCTGTATTCAAATTTCACTGTGAATATTTCAAAAGAAACAAGTCTGAATGTGAAGAAGACAGTTTTCTCATTTGCGTGAGAAACACCAATTTTGTGAAAGTAGATTTCTCAGTGAACCGAAGCGCTCATGTCAATTATTTGACATGTTAATGCCTTACGATAAATGGATATTCTCTTTACAAAATTGAATGCTTTAAGTACACATGGTTCCCACAAATACTGCATGTGTAATCTGCTATATACTTTACCATACTTAATCATAGGCAAACTTACTGGGCACAATTTTCATGTTTATTATGAAATATTGTTAAATGCTTGATGCTATGACAATATTTTTTTCCTGAGGAAAAATAAATGTATGATGCATACAATCATTTTGTTTTTTAAAAAAAGTTCTCAGACTATTTTTCACAAGGTACAGTATTTAAATATCACTAGGTTGCAAATTTTGGTATTTGAATAGTTAATTCTGTCAGAAAAGTTAAAAACAAGTGTTCTGAATATGAATTCCTTTTAACGTGAATGATCAAAAGATTTATTCCTGTTGAAGGTTTGGTGCAGTAGTCAAGCATGGCCTCTGATACTCATTTCACAATTTGTTTCTTAGCTCTCAGCCACCCTTTGGTTTCCACACCTGGTTTGTGCTGCTGATTCCTAGGGAAGGATTGGGTCAGGCCTGTGTTGTGAATGTTGTATGTGTATGTATTTGAGATGTGAATCTCCAGAGATGACTTCTTTTGTCTCTATCTCTCTTTATTTCTGTTTTTCAATAAAAGTAAGCAATGCAAATTTAAAACAAAGCTTTCTTTCTCTCTCTCTCTCTTTAACAGAAAGATTTACTTGTTTTTGTAGGAAAAACAGATTTGCAAAATGAAGGAGATACAGAAAAAAAAAAAAAAAGACAGCAACTGATTCACACTCTAAGTGACCAAACTGGCTGGGACTCAGTTAATCCAAAGCCAAGAGCCATACGCTTCCTGTCGCTGTCCCGCAGCGACGGACTTGGTGCACTGAGCCGATAATAACACGCGTGGACCCTGACTGATGGTCAAAGCCGAAGTTTATTAGGGGCATCAGACTTTATACTCTGAGAGTCCGTATTGGGTAGGGGAGGAAGTATGGATAGGGGAGGAAGTATCGAGCTCATAAACAAAACCATCAACTGTTATCACACTCTAGATTAGAATTCCTTTAGTCTTTACATCACGCTAGGTGTTCTCATTTACATGCTGTTTACTCAACCCGTGGGAACTATCTCCCAACAGGTATGCAAGAGATAGCCATTTGGTCGTTTTCATGCAAATACTGCCCAATGAACTGTAAACCTGTGCTCGCGGGCCTTCCAGGCTCACAATGTCCTCCTACAGCTTCCTCCCTGTCTTTCATGTCAGTAGTGACCCAGAGCTTTGGGCCATCCACCTCTGCCTGCCCAGGCCACAAGAAGAAAGCCAATTCAGAAGTGGAATAGCCAGGACAGATTCTTTTTAAAATATGTGTTAATAATATCCCAAATTAATATAGATTTGTAAATAAATCTAAATGTTGAATTCTTTCTAAATCCTAGAATACAATTTTACCAAAAGTGATAAAATTGTTTTCTTTCATTATTGGAAGTTATCAACTCACTAACTGTAGTTAGACTATTTTCTTTGTTAAGAAATAATTCATGTTTCCTTATGAGTAATCTCAAATCAGGTTAATATGTAGATGTTATATAGTTCTAGGAAAATCATAAGTGCCAATAAATGGCAATGATAATTGTTTAAAATGTTAACATTTAATATTGATAATGAGGCCACTTTGCATAGTAAAATGGAGTAATTTGTATGAAGAAAGGAAAATCCCTACATATTTTAAATTTGGATAATTGCAATATCACTAAAACCAGATGACCCAAAAGGAGATCATCCAATCTTGCAATCATGCGTCCTTCAGAGTGCATTCAAGGGGCTGACAGAATCTAGCAGTCATGTAAATTCCTGTTCAGATAATCCCATTAATCAGTTAACTTTCTTATTTCAGGCCTCTGAATTTAAGTTTATGTTGGTCCTATTTAGTAAATCATAAAATTATCTTTTTGACCAGCATCATGGCTCAGTGGCTAAATCCTTATGAGCTCAGCACAAAATATGGGCACTTATTCATATCCTGGTCACTCCACCATTGTAGCTATGTGGGGAGTAAGCCAGTAGACAGAAGATATTTCTCTCAGTCTCCCCTTGTCTCTGTAAATGTGCCTTTATCCTTCAAAGTTTCTGGCTGTTTTCAAGTGTCCTGATTAGGTACCAACAGAAACTGAAGAAAATGTATAATCACATATTTGATAATCAATAACATCTGTATATGCTAAGAAGATTGAAACAACCTAGGTGACATTAAAAGGGTCAATAGTTATATGTTAGAAATAATAGAATTAACAAAAATAAAATTAAAATGGTATTTGATATGACATTATGCTAGTTGCAAGAAAAAGTATCAAAATTGAAGCACAGAGCAGATAAAAATACAAATTGAAGTAAAGAACAACTTAAATACAATTGAAACTGAAGCAGTAGATGCTTTAATTTTTGCAGATGAAATATTAATGATTGAATCACAATAATGAGATATGTATTCAAGTTTTTGAATTAATATTTTCTTAAGATTTAAAAAAAATTTTGTAAAGCCTATAAAATAATTGAGGAATAATCATGAAATGCAAACACAAAAGTGAAGAAAGCAATATCAGGATAGCTAAATTGCTTGGAAGTAATTACAAAGAAAATGTACTAAATTTAACAAAGAATGAGGGTACAAAATGTACCAAGAACAATGATGTATCATATAAACACTTTATTACTAAGCATTAATACATGGGAAAGGTAAAAATCAGAAGGGTTATCCTTAGATTTTAAGGCAGGAATTTCTGAAAGATATTTAAATCTGTGACATGAAAATATAAGAAAAATGTATTTTTCTATTGTATTATTCAGTGATACTATTTTTCAAATTGAAAAATATTTTTGTTAAAATGGCAGTCTTGAAAGAATTAATCAAAAGAAAGCCTACATATGAGCAACATTACGAAAAAATATTACAATATACAAAAATACACTTAAAATAACAAAATGGTAAACATAAAATATATTCCTTTCTATTATTTATATGCTGTTTTTGATCATTTCAAATCAAAATACATCAATTCAAAATAAGCACTGTGATATATGGGATATTGAAATATGTAAGTTCAGTAATATAAGTCATTTATCAGTACAATTTCTTATTATGGAGATGAAACTATATTGAAAGCAAATTATACAAAGAAAACTATTATGTTAGATAAAATCTTAAGAAACCCTTCAAGTTTATTACTTTTTTGCTTTATATTCCCAATGAAATTCTTTATTTTTCATTGGTTAGTACCTGCAAATGTAATATTCAATCTTTTGATATATTATACAATAAAAAAAATTATGACACGATAATCTTCATGATATATCACCTTACAAACAATTCATGTAGAAGAAACAGAAATAAGTCACTAGTATTGTCTTTGAATAAATGAATTCCATGTTTTCACCTCAGTGTGTAGCTGGTGAGATAACCACAGTCTAATTACTATGGTGGAAATGGCAACTAGCTGGACTTCTGAATGGAACTTTGCCAAAATTTTGAAGAAACTTGAAAGAGTGTCCCAAGAACAAATGCGAATGCAATCTGGTTGACACCTTGGTCCAGTTTGCTGAGATTCTGAATAGAAAAGCCGATTGTGCCTTGCCAGCAATTGTTTTATGTGCCAGAACAAGCAGATTAGACAAACTGTTACAAACATTTTGCCACACGAGTTGGCAAAGAGCTGGTTTGTATGTGGAGCAGTCAGAAGACAAGCTAGTACTCAATGGCATGGTTGTCTTACAGGTAGCAGCTCAACTAACTATACCACAAGGCTAAACTTTCGTTAGAATTTGATTGAGGATATAAAAGCATGAATGGTGTTGGAAAGCAGAGAAATTGTAATGCTTAGCAGAATCTAATAGGTTTTTCATTCCACAAATGCCTCGGAAGAATAAAATGTCACACTAGAAGTTTGCCCCCCCCAAAAAAAAGTGCGATTTGATATGTTTCAGTTGTGCTTTTATCACACACAAGGGAAGCAATATCACATGCACTGAACAGTGAGACCTTGAAACTCAGAAAGAAAAATGGGTTGCCCAAGTAATACAGCTTTTACACTTAAAGGAAACTTGAATGGAACCTGGTTTGGTAAACTGCAAATAATAATATTGTATTCTTGTGTCACTTTGATAAGATACATATATTTATAATACAGATTATACATATGAAGGAAATGTGCACAATTTTAAAAAATGCATTAACTCATACTTTTGATCTGAAATATAAATTAGAAATGCCTTGTGTTGAAGTACTATCACAAAGCATGATAAAAGAAAGTTTTCGTATTTGAAAGTTTTCAAAAGGTTAATTGAAAAATAAAAGCATAACAATTGTCCACTTAGGTGGCCTTAAGCAATTGAAGATGGAAAACAATTCTACAAGCTGTACAAGTGAAAATTAATGTAATCTTTGAAGTATGTACAGCCATAATTCCATGGAGCAACATGTTTTCACTCTTTGTGTTGAAGAGCAAAAAAATAGCTAAAATTGCCTTAAAGGCAATGATTTCCTTCCGAAAACAGAAATCGTACCTTCAGTGTTAGAGCCTTGAGAAATTCATTTAATAATCTATAAGTTAAAATATTTAGATAGGCTTTAATTTTTATTTAATTGCCTTAAACACTAAATGACAATAAATATAGCTACTTAATATAAATTTAGTACTTAGCTGAGGGTATATTCTTTGCTATATGCTTTTTGATCTTTTTGTTTATATTTCAGATGTAAGAGTAGAATGGAAGAAATAGTGGGGTTAGACACTGAAGTAGAGAGAGAAAATGATGCATATAGATCTTTTATTTTCATTTTTATTTTTATTCAGTTTCATCAAGCATACTATTAAGAATGATCACCAACATATGATTCCAAAATTGACTGTGATTTTTTAGACATCTTTTCTCCTTTTGTCATCTTTCTTACTGTAATGAATATGACTAATGTAAGTGAACATATTTATTAATTCTCAGAATCTTGTTAAAAGCCTGGTATGTAGTAGTCTCAGCAATCACTAAAAATGAAAAATTTTGGTTCAGCACCATAGCCTAGCAGCGAAAGTGCTCATTTTGCACACACCGAGGTGTCCATATGGGCCCTGGTTCCAATCCCAGCAGCCCCACTTTCCATTCAGCTTCCTGCTTGTGGCCTGGGAAATTGTAGAGCACTGCCCAGAGCCTTGGAATTCTGCACCCAAGTGTGAGACCCAGAGGAGGTTCCTGGCTTATGGCTTTGGGTTAGCTCAGCTCTGGCTGTTCCTGCCACTTGGGGAGTGACCCACCTGACAGAGGATCTTCCTGTCTCTCCTCCTCTCGGTACATCTGACTTTCCAATACATACAATTTTTGTGTTAAATGAAATTTGTTTTAATGTTTCTGCCTTTCTTCTCCACTTGTACAGAATACATTGTGTTTGCAAACCGTTTTCACATCAATAATGTTGCCACAGTTTGATTAAAAAAATAATTATTTTTTATTGGAAAGTCAGATATAGAGAGAGGAGAGACAGAGAGGAAGATCTTCCATAAGATGGTTCACTCCCCAAGCAGCCACAACTGCCAGAACTGAGCCTATCAGAAGCCAGGAGCCAGGAGCTACTTTCAGGTCCCCAGGTTTTGGGCTGTTCCCTACTGGTTCCCCAGGGCCACAAGCTGGGAGCTCTTGGGGAAGTGGTGTTGCAGGAACTGGCACCAATTTGGGATTCAGGCGCATGCAAGGTGAGCACTTTAACCTCTAGTCTACTGCTTTTGGTCCTCACAGTTTGATTTTTAAGTAAATGCTCAATTCATATTTCTCAGTTGGTAAATATGTGGTTGGTATTATTTTTGCATGATTTAATATAAGTCAGTTCCATGCTATCAAATATTTTATTCATCCATCTTAAAATGAGAGTAAGATTTTCACATTTGCTTAGTATTTAAAAAAAGTTCAACTCTTTTAGCTGTCCATTACATCATTTTAAAATTCTTACTTTCCACTCATGGATTTCAAATCCAATAAAATCTTTGTTTTCACAATTATTTTGAACATCAATGTAATATATGTGCATCTCTATTAAGATGCTTTTCTAATTTTGATAATATAAATTTCAATTTATGCAAGTGCATGATCATAAAGATGAGTGTGATTAGCGATTTTCCAATACTCGCTTGAGCAAAGGAACTCACTCAATCATCCTCAGTCATCTTTATACATGATCTTCCTAATCCAGCAAATTCATCTGAAATCTAGAGCACCACTTTTGTGTTGTAACGTCAGTATATTTTCTCAAATTCCGACCTTTTGACATTTTTCAAATACTAAATTAAATGAGCTTATCATAATTTCCACTGTTAAACTCATCAGACCTCATTTACTTATTTTTGGCTCATTTTTCTGTTAATAACATTGTCACTGCCAAATATTTTTGCATTAATATTTCTTAATGAAACTTTTATAAAACTCAGGAATTTACAGGATAAGAAACATTACTGTTAAACAATAAAACATCTGATCATTTATACAAGCGGTAAAATGCTGGGATTTTTAAGAGTGCTCTTGGGCCCGGCGCCGTGGCGCAAATGGTTAAGGTCCTCGCCTTGCACTCCCGGGATCCCATATGGGCAACTGTTCTATCCCAGCAGCCCCGCTTCCCTTCCAGCTCCCTGCCTGTGGCCCGGGAAAGCAGTCAAGGACGGCCCAAAGCTTTGGGACCCTGCACCCACGTGGGAGACCCAGAAGAGGCTCCTGGCTTCGGATTGGCATAGTATTGGCCCGTTGTGCTCACTTGGGGAGTGAATCATGGGACGGAAGATCTTCCTCTCTGTCTCTCCTCTCTGTATATCTGCCTTTCCAATAAAAAATAATAAAAATAAATCTTAAAAAAAAAAAAAGAGTGCTCTTGTACTAGCAGTAAAGTCACTGGTGATGTCACATCGTGATTTAAAGCTTGCCTCTGTTCTCCAACCCCAGCTTCCCCAAAGTGTGAACTTTGAATGATGTCAGTGATGACACACTTAATCGGTTCCTATCACTCACATGGTGTGCTTGCATTGAACTCCCTGCTTCCATTTTCAGAATCCCAGCACTGGTGGGAATTTGGAATATTAACAAGTAGAGGACGGAGTTTATCTCCCACCCTCTCCTCCTCCCCAATATGTTTCAAATTACTGGCAATTTTCTCATGTGAATAAACAAAACAAAAGGTACTCAAATTTGGCTGATGTATGCATAAATTTTGGCATTCTCAAAGATTATTTTTATTTATGTTAGTCAATGAAAGTCTATGAATTCAGCAAATTATTGTCATGTAGTCTTAGGCAAATATGAATTTGGTTTCATTGACACTAAAAGTAAAACAGGCAGTACTTATTACTAGTGATTATCATTTATCAATTATTTTTAATAATGAAAACATTTTACTCTAAAATAATTGTATAGAGAAAATACATTTAACTAGATAGTTTCTTTGGGGAAATAATATGTATGTATATGCTTGTGTGTGTGTATATATATGTATTTAATTTAATAAATACATATATATATTTAATTTAATCTAGATTAAAAAGCTGACATAATAAAAAATAATTGTTGGACAACCACCAAATTCACTGTCATATTTGCATTTATACAAGAAAAATTGGATCGTTATCAATTCAACAAAAATTTCAAGATAATTTATATAATTGAAGAAAGTAGGCTGAATTCCTTCTTATCATTAACTAAAATATTTGATGTTTTCACAGAAAATAATGGAAAAGGCATGGACAATTTCTAAAGAAACTATTCAAAGAATGCACAACAGAAACAATAATCTTAGTAATTAAAGAGGCAAAAATAAGACGTAGAAATTAGAACCTTGCTGCAAAAGTAACAAAACAAAATCCATCATCTTAAATATAATGTTCTGCAAAAGTGTGAGTCATTGCTAAATATTGTGTCAAAATTTTTGAAAGCTTGAAGCCTCAGAGGAATTTCTTTGACAGAAGAGGCAAGAGTTGACAACAATGTGTCCTCTTGTTTGCCCGGTGATGATCATCTGTCATTTTCTTGACATCTCCTTTTTTGCAATACATCCTTTCATCACCCTTTCTTGACAAAAGAAATAAGAGTGATTGCAGTAAAAGATGCTGGAAATAACTTGTTAAAATATCCATCTCAAGATCATGTTCTAAGTGAATGAAAACATTACTGGCAAAAGGCTTAAGGTTTAGTTACACACATGGATTTAAGTTTATAAACAAGTTATATATATATATTAGGACAACAAAATCTAGAACACAGCTGTTTGACTACCTTAAAATTATTTGTAGCTTTTGGTTATTATTAAAGACAATTAATATAAGATATATAGCAAAAATTGAAATTTTTTGCTTATCTTGTAAATACTTGACACTCTTTGGATAACTCTCAAGAGTTTATATTAATGATTTATTTCAATTTCAAAGTTTCTGAGAGAGAGAGAAACTCTGAGAAACAGAGAGAGAAAAAGAATCTTCCTTCCACTGATTTATTCCCTAGGTGGCCACAATGGCCAGCACCAGGCCGTGTTGATACCTGCAGCTTGACCTGGGTCTACCAAGTTGATTTCTAGGAAACCAAACACTTGGGTCATCATTCACTTCTTGTCCCAGGCCCTTATCTAGGAGCTGAATCAAAACTGGAGCAGTCGTCACACTAATCAATACTCGTATGGGTGACGGTGAGGGCTTCTCCTTCTGTGTCATACGTTGATCCCTCCTTCCTTTTGTTTTAGACAGTCAGTGTCATGGTGCAGTAGGGTAAACTGCCACCAGCAGTATCAGTATCACATATTGGACTGAATGCCACAAACAACGTGTCCATTTGATCAATGAGTTCTCCAGTGCTGAGACCCTCTTTAACGAATATTTAAATGGGACATCATATATTGATTTTTCCCCCATGGAAGATAACAAAATATTCTTTCTTTGAATGGCAATGGTTAGTGGTTCTTCACTACAAAATCTAAGGTAAGCTGATAAAAAAAAATGTGTTAGGAGCATTGTGTATATGCACAATTATATACTAAAATTAAAAAAAAATTAGTAAATAGAAAAACGTTTATAAAATTTATGTTTTTATTTTCCTCCAAGTTGAGACTGCTGTTTCAGGAATAGTTCAAAGGGAATATTTTCTTCCGATTGTTCAAACAATGAAGCAAATTTTCTGCATACAAGCACATGGCTATGGTAAGCAGATATCAGAATACTACTTGTAAATTATTATAAATATAAAATTTGAGATATAAAATATTCAACATAAAATATAAAAATTAAAAAGAATGGGCTAGCCAAACATGAATATAAGTTAATTTTGATACTAAAAAAAATAGTGTGTCATAAACAAGAGTTAATTGAGAATTATCTTGGAAAACCAGTTTGTAAGAGTAAAGATGTTGACGGTGGGAATATTCACAGAAAGCAACCTTCAAAGATACACTAGTTTAACATGTCTGCAGGAAGTAGAATTCTTGAATTCTTGATCTAGTGTCAGAGTTTAAGTTCTTCATGGATTTTGCTTGTTTGAAATAATGTGATCGGATTACAGTTGTACCTTCCATCTCCACACTGCAGGTGACATTTTAGAGAATCAATTTTTTTTTTAAGTTTGTACAGAGTAGTAGCTACATAGTGCATCATACTTGTTCTTATGAATGTGGTTCAAACTAGTTTTCATCAAAATAAACAGTTTAATTCCTTTTCATAAGCTTTTGGAAATATGCTTATATTCTATATACATGGAATATATGTGTGAATGTGTGTACATTTAGCAAAACAATTCAACAGATTATTCAATGGAATTATTTCTAACATCACAGACTACAAAAATATATTTTAAAGTAAAGTTAAAATAATTTCTGGATTCAGAACTGATCACCATGAATCAATTACTCTGTATATTACTGTGTGACATTTCATTCCAGCGTCGCATATCTGGAGATATGCATTGACTCGGCTCTGTTAATATGTGAGTTTGGTTATATTCATAATCATTATCTCAATCCTTTGTGTAGCTTGGGAGAACTTTCATTGCACACAAAGCCTAGTAAAGAAAAATAAAAAGTACTGCTACAGTGCCATATATGCCTGTATCCATTGCTGTGTACAATATACATCATTGTATCAAATTTATTCAATTAGCATGATTTTATAGCACCTCTTAGAAATGTGAAAATTGAATTGTTCTGTCAGATCAATCAAGCATCAGGTCACCTGTAACCACATAGATTTAATCAAAACCACAATCTTCTCACAAGATGTTAAGTCTATGTGCCAGCTAATTCAGTTGGTTCAGGCTTTTTTTTTCTTTATTGATATACATATGCCCTCATGTATAAATTACATCCAAAAATTTATTTAAGAGGCTCTTCCATGAACTACTCAGGTTTATCTTGATTTTTTTCAAGTTAAGATTGAGAAACATTAGTTGTTCTTATTAGTTGTGAAATGAGAAAACTGATTGCAAGTGTATCATTGATGATGAGATTTAACTCTCAGGGAATGCTGGTTCTTTCTAGCATGAGCAAGTAGTCTCCGGGGGATCTGGGCAATGAAAGCGGTCCTGCTTCGACAGGAGAGATCAACGGCTTAACCTTATAATGACAATTCCCACACACGTGTGTTGCTCATGGTAGAATATTGCCTTAAGAGTCATCTTTACACTGTGTTTTTTCAATTTATGTTAAACAAGACCGAGTGATGAAGCAACAGTCAAAAAGTCATACATGTCCAAGAAACAACTCAAATTACCAAAAGCAGTTGCTGCTTTACATTTAATTATGAAGAAATGTGTATATACTTCATATATGTGTGATATATATTACTTCATATATATGCTACATAATTCATATGTATGAACTTGATTGCTTATGTAGCTGAATGATGAAGTTCAAAGCAATTTTCAAAATAGTATTTTGATATTACTTCATTTGAAATGAGATCTACTATAAATGAATAATTGAGCATATTTAAAAAAAAATTATCAAAGGCAAGCAACTAACTTTAGCCATCTATTGAAAAATAGAGACGTTAGAGAGTCATTGAAGCCCAGTTTTTGAAATCCTGCTATGGGCAACCCCAGGCAGGCTGGCGCAGATTTGATGAGGTTGTACTTTCAATGACTGCAATATGGTGGATAGAACGAAGGGAATGGTAGATCCACTGCATCTACTTCCCATCCACTTCAGCACTCCTCACATCCTTCTAGCTGTTAAAAGAAGTTTCACTTGTCATTTCATTGAAATGTCTTTACACAGGCATTGAAGCAATACTGTGGGTAAATCACCAATATTTTTCCTTTGTTATGTTTTGCAATTTTTAAAAAAGTTAGTATGTTCGCTTCATATAAAGACATTACACACATGTATATATATAATTTGTTTAAAAACAAAATCATTAATATCACATATGAAAAATTTATTGACAATGACCGTAATGTGAGGAAATAATTCACTATTATTACACATTTTTTAAAGAGATATTTATTTTTGTCGGAAAGTCAAATGCACAGAAACGAGGAAATACAGAGAGGATTTTCTGCCTGCTAGTTCATTCCCCAAGTCACCGCAATGGCCAGAGCTGAGTCAATTCAAAGTCAGGAGCCAGGAGTTTCTTCTGGGTCTCCCACGTGGTACAGGGTCCCAAGGCTTTGGGCCACCCTCAACTGCTATCCCAAGCTTCAAGCAGGGAGCTGGATGAGAAGCAGGACTGCTAGGATTAAAACCAGCACCTATATTGGATACTGATGTGTCCAAGATGAGCATTTTAGCCACTAGGATCCTGCACTGGGTCCTATTACAAATGTCAAATATGGTTCTAATATGGTTTTTATCCAATTGAACCAATATAGTATAATGCTACACATTGATAAGCTTTCAAAGTCCTTCATTGCTAGAGATTGGGAGTTGGCTTATGCCCCCAAGCATTTCTTAACTCTAAAGTTTAGAGATACAGGGACCATAAAGGTCAAAACCACAAATGTGGAGCGGTTCATGGGGACCTAGTTAACACAGAACTTCCCTAGGGATGACATGTTTCTAAATGTGCAAGCCTTTGTTGTTGAAGCAGGTGAAGCCGTTGCCTCATCATTCTTGGACCATCTCACCAGCGGTCTGGGCATCCTTGCCATGCAGGATGTGTTTCTCTCAGCTGGCATGCAGTCTCACGGGTGGCAGAAAGCCCACCTAAGGTGGCGTTCGGCTCAGTATGGAATCACTTATCTTAGAATAATAATTCCAATACCTCCTCCACACAACTTTGACCACTTTCTGTGTATTGAATTTCACATGTAAGAGGAAAACATGCAAGTTTTTTTTCTACGTATGACTTGTTTTACATAGCCATAAAGAAGAATGTAATTCTGGCATTTGAATTAAAATAGAACTCCAAACCATGCAGATATTTTAATGTGTCTATTCAAATATTATTTCATCATATATTATTTTTCTAGGTGCAATACATAAAATATCCTCTGCCAGTACTGGCTAAATCTTTTTGGGTGCCCAGCAAAAAACAAAATATTTAGCTCCTCATTCATAAAAAGCATATTTTAAGAACATAGAGCTATAATTGCTTATATTTTTCCAATTAAAAGTCATGTATGTTGAAATTGAATCACATTGTAATGGTATTATGGTGTGGTACTTTGGAAGGATTAGATTATATGAGTATGACCTCACCAATAGGATCAGTTCTCTATGATGGAGGTCAAAGAGTTTATTCACCTGAGACGTGAAACCGTACATGGTAGACAGCATCCATGAATCAGAATGCTAATTCTCACTAGGCAATTCATCTAATGTCACGTTGACCCCAGATTTGTTAGATTCTAGAAAGTTTCTATTATTTACAAATCACCTAATTCATAGTCAGTGGTCTCCTGCATTCAAAGCTTCTACATCAGCCAATTCAAGCAACCACACATGAAAAACAGTTGGGAAAACATTGTCTAAAATAAACATCTGCATTTTTCTAACCAGTATTCCCGTAAATGTATTTGCATTTACATTTCATCTATATTGGAATAGATATTTTAAGTAACCAGGAATGTACAGAAAGAGGTGCATAGACTACATACAAATACTTACAAATTTGTAAGAGATGAGTGTCACAAAATTCAGTATCCATAGGTAGTTGTGGAACCAATATCCTGTAATTTCAGGGGCAGGCTGACTTTCTGAAAGCAGTCTAGAGGGCATTAATTACAGTGAAACAGGGTACTAAAGCGAGCATGGAGCTTTCTTTAAAAGGTGGTTCCTTCTGTGACCGGGCAGGCTGAAGAAATATACAGCAGGCCATGGGCTGATTCTTACGTATGTTTCCATCTTCTAGTATTTTATTTTGCTTTAAGAATGTCCATATCACTTAATGACAATTACCATTTATCTGTTTTAATACAAATTTTCCACTGTTGCTATTACAAAAAGTACAATTTTTTTTAATGGTACTTTATTTGCAATGTTTAGTGCGATGTCTAGAGTTTATGGGCAGTGAGAAAATACTTGTAGATTGGATACTGAAACCTAAAGCAAAAATAAAAGTTATAATTCTCTTAATATAGAAATCTAAAATGATGAACTATTTATACGGGAATCAAAATGTCTGTTACTGGCATTCAAATTCAAAGTTTAGTCTAGGTTTGTTTTAACTTTAAAGACAGTCGAATCATGAAGCAGACAGCAGTTACATTCAGTTCCCATCAGGATCCATTTCAGATTATAGCTGAAGGGCTTTTATTTTATCTTAACTTGAAGACATCCCTTATGTTGACTTTAGTCTTTTGGAGAATTTCTAATAGCATAAGAAGTTAAACCTTTTAGCATTAAAGAGACTGGAATGTCTGATCTGCATTAATTCCTTAGGTGATGCGGTCTTAATTTTCTTAATAATTATGACCTTGGAGATGATTATAAAACTGATAAAATCTATGGGTATTTAAAACTTTGTGAGCCCTTTATTTTCAGTCTGGTAAGTGTCTCCATGTCAGTATGTCCTTCATTATGGTGACACTGTTACTTTCTTCACCTAAATAGAAGAAAACTTCTAATAGAGTAACGGCTAATACTTACAGTGCTCTTGCCATTAGTACATGACATTTTTATTTATTATCAGGGAATACACAATGTAAATTGTTTAAAACATCCATATATTAATGTTCAAAATATGAGATATATTGAAATCACTATTGCATGTTTTCTAGAATCTAAAACATTTTAGAACACAATGATAGAAGAAAGATTTAAAATTTGTGCATGTACACAAATGCATATACATATCACATCTGCCTATGTATATATGAAACCCATCAACCCAAAAGTCTCAACTTGTTGAGCTATAACTATGATGCAGCTTATCTTATTGTCACAATCCACAGGCAACTCTCGGTTTATTACATTGATGCTGGTATGACTTGAAGGATGATTTGTAACTATGTAGACCTTTCTCTTTTCATAATGTTCACATGGTCATGTGAGATTCTTGTTCGTCATTAGGACTGAGATCTTATTATAAGAGAGAGAGAGAGAGAGAGAGAGAGAGAGAGAGAGAAAGAGGCTCATAGCATTTAGTTTTCTATCTTCTAGGATTCCAAGACCAAGCCTCCATCCCTTCCAGCAGAGCTAGTCTCACCTGATATCTGTCTTATCAAATATACATGGGTTGTAGGGTTGGTTTGGTGGTGTAGTGAGTTAAGCCACAGCTTGTAAAACAGGCATGCAATACAGCAGTACTGCTTCAGTATTCTGGCTATCTGCTCCTCTATATTCCTGCCAATGATTCTCCAACAGGCGGAGAGATAATCCAAGTAATTCATCCTTGGCACCTTGCCACCAATAGGGCAGAATGTGATGGAGTTTCTGACTCAGCTAAGGCTAATACAGCTTTCAGAAAGCAGATGGACAGTTTCTCGATATGTAGCAGCAATATGAAAATATCAAAATGCTGATATTTTCATGATACAACTTCAAAATTGAATTCATTGAAATAGTCAAAATCTCATCAGAGCAGTTGTTTATTAGAATTATAAAAATGTATCTGTTGTCACAGATAAGAAAGAGTCAGATGAGGTCGCTCACAGCATAGATTTGGTAGTGACGTCAGCGATTATCACAAGTCACAAAGTCATATAACCTGTCATAAGAGGACTTTAAAATATACTTGCATTCTCCACTTGTTTAAGCAGTTGTCTGCGGTTTTGTTTTAATATGTTGTCAGTTATCCATGCCACAGTTAAATATGAGAGAAGGCCAACGCAGAATTATAATGGGTCTCAAAAGAAAAATAAAGTGCAGCCAGCACATAGACTCAAGTGGGTGTTAAAATGGAAGTGATTTTGGGATTCTTTCAAATGTAACCTAAGAGTGTATTTATTTATTTGCATTTTTCTGATGGAGTAGAATATTACAGAATTGAGATATCCAGTAAGAAAAAAAAGAGCAGTAGTTCTTGCTATTGGGCACCTATGATACATATCTCTATAGACTTTTGCCATGTTATAACTAACCAAAATACATTGCAACACAATTATTTTTGCCTCAAATGACATAAAATCTTAACTTGGAGGTCTGCTATGCTGTCATAGTTACAGCTTTAATGCGTCTATACCATTCACCTATCATCTATTGTTTCCTACTGATTCTGCTCTTAGATACGACCTTGAAACATAGGCTGCATAACAATTATCTCACATTTAGATACGACCTTGAAGCACAGGCCACATAACAAATACCTCACCTTTTGTCCTACTTATTTGCAGATTCTGCACAGAAAGATTCAGTCAATTATGTATCAAAAATATTCAATGTAAAAAACAGTAAAAGTAATAGCATTGGGACAGGTGCTTTTGTCTGATGGATAAGGTGTCAGGTCAAACACTCCGAGAGCCCGAGTTCCGTGCCCAGCTCTTGTCTCTGATGCCACTCTTCTTGTAATGCAGATCATAGGAATCAGTGCTAAGCCTTGCACTTGAAAAACTTGTTACGTAAGAAATATATTAAGTGGTTGAAATGATAACTTCTGACAAAAAAAGATGTACTTCCAAATAATTGCTTTTTTTACTAGCTATGTGAACATAGACTTGTTTATTAAAATGTTCTGATTTCTACAACTTGAATAATAATAAATATAAATTTCAGAATTTTTTGTAGATTGGATTTGTTAATTTATGAGCAGTGTTTTGCATATAAATAATATATTCATTTCTTATGACATATTAGTAGCATTTTAATGATTTTCTTATGATTATAATGCCCCCAAATAACATAATTACATATAATAGATAAAACTACAAAGTTTATTAATAGAAAATGTAAAATAGAGTTAGTTTTATTTTTGAAGGATGATGTTAAAAAGTATTTCATGAATAGCTAATGGATCTAATATAGAAAATTAATATAAAAGTTATTTTGTGAAATTCTGTGTTATGTACATATTCTACTAATTACCATTTGTATTCTTTGCCTAGTGGTGTGTTGTGCTGGGGATTGTAAAATGGATGACAAACATAACAAAAACTTAAATATAATAATGACTGAAAGAGGAGAGTGTGTAGGGAACAGAGGCAGAAGGCGGGGGGAGGTGGTTTGTGGCTCCTACACGTGTTAGATATATGAAATTTGTTAGCCTTATATAAAAAATAGTTTAAAATAAGAAATTGAGTGTATACACATGACCAACCTAAGAAAGGTACAAACTAGACACTAATAACCAAAGCTAATTTTTCTTGCCGTAGACAATTTAGAACAGCTTTGAAGTATGTGAGCTATGATCTGTACCCAGAAGTTAAGAATTGACATATTGAAGATCAAAACATAAAGGTTCCTGTGTTCAGATACATTCACTGTGAGAAAGTGAAAATCATAAAGTTAGGTCATAAGAACAATGGCCTTATCTAGCCAGCTTTGTATTTCATATTTTGGTTTAGACTTCTCATAGTCTAGAATTGTGTGAAACAATTTTCACAGTGTAGGATTGTGCTGAAACTATTGAGATTCTGGTGTTTTCTTATATGCATCAGTTTTAATGAATACAGTGCTAAGAAGAAATAAAATGATTAATATTTAACACTATGCAAGCATAAAGTTTGTAGCTCAAAATAAAATGTAGCTCATATCAAATAAAAGTTAGACTGTTATATTTATATATTAAACAGTTTGAGAAATAAAATCTTATTTGCTAAATGTCTTTTACAATGGAAGAAATAGAATTATAGAAATGTTCATAGGTGTTGCAACAGAATACATTATTTTTGTATTTTGTTGTATATGCATTTCAATTCAACAGGAGCATAAATACTACAGAAAACTGATAATGGAAACAAAATTATCAATACTTGAATATTTCATAATGTATATATAAACTAAGCAGCGCATGTCACAATATAAATATAGATAATAACTTTTTGTCAATTAAGGGGCCAACATTTCATGTAATAGTTAAGCTGTTGTATGCTGGCCATATACATGCTTGTTTGAGTCCAGGTTGTTCTGATTCTAGTCAGCTTCCAGCTAATGTTCCTGGGAGGTAGTGAAGTATGGTTCTAGGACTTGGGCCCTCGCACCATCCTGAGAGACTTAGATGTAGTTCCAGGCTGCTGGCTCAATCTGGCTCATCCCCTGCCTCTGTGCCATTTAGGGAGAGTACCAGCAGATAAAAAAAAAATCTCTCTTTCTCTCTCTCTCTCTCTCTATCTTTTCCTTGGTCTGTCTGTGTGCCTCTGACTCTCAAATAAATCATTTTTTAAAAAGAAAACAATAGTTAAATTGTTAAGATAATAGATCTGCAGATCAAATTAGGAATTGGGTAGGTACAGTGGCATGAAAAACTAATTCTTTACTTGCAGTACCAGCATCCCATATGGGTACTGCGTTTATATTTTGGCCTTTACACTTCTCGTCCAATGCTCTGGTACAGGAGTGGGAAAGCAGCCAAGTACAGCTCAAGGTCTTGGGCCAATGAATCCATGTGGGAGATCAGGAGCAGCTTCCTAACTTCTGGCATCAGATTAGATCAGCTCTGGCCATTTTTACCATTTGAGGAGAAAAGATGAAAATGGAAAATCTATCTCTGTAAATCTGCCTTTGCAATAAACATTTAAAAAAATATTGCTTTAAGGAATAAATCTTAAAAAAGAAACAAAATTAGGAATTGAGAATTTTTCCTGATTGTCAATTATATATGTGGAATTATAGTAGACATTTAAATAATTGTATGAGAATATTCTTTCTAATTACATTTTTATTTGTGTAAAAAATCATTAACAAAATTATTTTCTGAAAGATTATTTTAATATTAAAAGTCTTATTCAAATACCACTTTTAATTATTAATATAGATTTATTCTATAGAAAAATTTAAACACATTTTGTATAAAAGTAATATTTATGATGATCCTAAATAACAAATATATCTTAAAAATTATCACACACTAATGACATATTATACTGGTTTAGGCATTTTTCTCTAGACAGTGAAAACTAACGGGCTTTATAATTAATTTTAATAACCAGGATTTCAATTAAATAGCTGTATTATTTTCTAAAAATTTTGAATAATTATTCTTACCTCTATGGAAATATTAATATAATGTAAGGAAAAAAGAAAAAGAAAAATAAAAGCATGAAAATATACCAAACATGGGATATTTGAGTGAAATATCATCATATAGCTAAGATCATGAGTTTAATCAAGTTAATAATTAAATAACATAATTTATAGTATTTTGTACATCTAGGTTTTGCCAGGCAGCATTTTTGAAAGTCATTGTTCTATAATAATGCACAAAGACAGCACTTGAATATTAAGATTAGAAGTTACTTGCATATAAACTCATAACTTAATTTTAAAAATTTTGCTTCTTTTAATTATCCTAATTTTATAATAAAGTTCCATAGTCCCTGGGGCTACCCTTATCTCCTCCCCAAATCCCTCCCCCTCCCTGTGTTCCCCTATGCCATTACCATAGTATACTTCTTACACAGTGCTATGTCCATCATTGTGGACATGGACAATGGTAAAGAGTCCAGCCTCCTATGGTCAAACTATAGTAAGCAGTCTCATTGAGAGTCCAACTTTGTCTGGAGGTAGAGATGCATACTGAATTGTATCCTCACATCTGGAAGTGATAGTCTCCATTACACAGTTACACAGTTACTATACACTCCCTTAAAAGAAAAGCCACAAAATAAAATCAACAACAGGAAGAACATAAAAAGAAATTAGCAACACCATGAAGTTAAATAGCATGCTACTGAATGACTAATGTGTCACTAATGAAAAAGAAAATCAAGAACCTTCTTGAAGAAAAATATGCTACTGTATTATCTATGAGTTCTTGAAGAATTTAATCAGAAGAAAGTGTTTTGAAGCGATGAAACTAACAAAAAAATCATAATGCAAAAAATATAGTTTCCGCTGATCTTTGTTGGTGAAATGTGTCTCCTGTAGGCAATGATTAGATGGGTTTTGTTTTTTAATCCAGTCTACTAATTTATGATGTTTGATTGATGAGTTTAAGCCATTTATATTCAGAGTGAATATGAATGGGTAGTAATTTGGTTCCGTCATTTTATCAATGGGTTGTTCACTGATTTAGTCTTCTGTTGTTATTTTACTGAGATATTCTTTGCATTTGCCTTTTCTTTGGGTGAGCACTATTCCTTTTCTCTATCAAGAGAACATCTTTAAGTATCATTTGTAGGACAGTTCTGGAAAAGAAATATTCTTTTAACTTTACTGAAGAAGAATTTATTTCATTTTCATAGACAAAGGAAAGCTTTGCTGGTATGTTGTCCTGGGCTGGCAATTTTTTGCTTTTAGAATGTGAAGTATGTTGCTCCATTCTCTTCTGGCCGGGAGAGTTTCCTGTGAGAGGTCTCTTGTGAGTTTAATTTGCATTGCTGTATATATCAGCTGACTGTTTTTTCATGTGCACATTTAAGGATCTTTTCCTTATGTTCAATTGAAGAGAGCTTGATGATCATGTGTGTGGGTGAAGATCACTTTTGGTGAAGCCTGTTGGGAGTTCCATGCCCCTCCTGGATGTTGCTTCTCTAGATGTGGGAAATTTTCCCTGATTATTTCATCAAATACATTTGTAACCCCACTCTGACAACAGGCAAGAGAAGGTCGAATCTGTGTGAGGGACACTCGCATCCCTCATTCAATTTTGGAGACTCTCCACTGTACTTTTAATTTGTTTCCACTGTGTTTTTTTCATTTCTGATATATTAGTTTTCATTGGATTAATTTCCTCTGTGACATATTCCTTAAGTTCCTGGAAGGCCTCCTTTACATGCTCCTTGTTGTTGTCAAGAAGTTTTATAACAAGATTTTGAATTACGTATTCCCATTTTCTTGATGTCTTCCTCAGTTAACTCTGAGGTGGGCAAAGGGTTTTGCCTCTTTGCAGGGGAGTCTTCAGTAATATTCATTGTGCCTTTGTCTCCTCTTTTGGTCATTGCACTTCTGGTTATGAGCTTGTTCTCCTTGGGGCAGGTTTCTAAGCTCTGTCACGTAAAGGTCTACGATTCAATTTTACTTATTGCTGCTGGTATATGGCTCTTTGTTTGCAGTCATTTTGCCACTCCCTCCAGCAAGTTCCAGGTCTGGGTTCTTATGTTAGAATTCCACCAGGGTCTCCACAGCCCCAGCTCCTGGCTCACCAGTCTTGATCTCCTGTGATACCATGCTGAGTGTTGCAGTGCATGTCCCTGGATTAGGGAGACACCAGTTGTCTTATATAGCCAGATTGTTATGGTGGTGATCTTGCCAGACCCTGTTGACTATTAGATCTGAGGGCCACACAGACAAATCTTGACGCATATGATGCCACAGTCCATATTATTCTCCTATGAGACCAGTGCAATGCACCGAGCTCAGTGAGTTCTAGCTGAACTCTGCATATGTACAGCTCACTGTTGCCCCACCAGTCTTAAATTCTTTGCCACACCTTACAAAATGGTACCTGATGTGCCACTATCAGTGTTCTTGATCTGCTGGCCATCAGGTCTGAGGGCTACATGGACCGATCTTGAGTCGAACCTGTCTGCTGGTGTAGTTCCGGCTGACAGTGCAATTCGAATCACCACTTGTTGAATGCTACTGGGGTTTCAGTCCCTGCACCACCACACCTCTGTCTCCATTGCTTTCCTGTAGATGTCAGTCTCCAGGTATGCCTCTGCTATTGTTCTGTCCTTTTCTATTTCCTGGAATGTGTCCTCTCTACTTCACATTGGCTAGTATTTCTCCTTTTGTTTAAACGTGCCCTCACCCTAGTCCACCATCTTGATTTCTGAGTTAAAAAGGAAGCAGTTGAATTTAGAGTGATCAATCCAAATGAAGATACTTTGTTTTCTATAATTTCAAATGTGTAAATATTATGTCATTAACATTTGTTATGAAATTATAAATTGAATCTTATGCATATGCTCAATGTTGAAACATGTAAGATTTAATATTTAGCCAGATTATTGTGCTGGATTTTTAAATAGTGCTTAATTCTTGTGATGATACATGCTTTCAGAAATTGAAGTATTTGAGAAGCATTGATCTAGTATATGTATTTTCAATGACTTTAGATATGTAATTCAGTCATTAAATTGAGCTAAGGAGTAATTTAAGAGCTTTAAAGTTAATGCTCAAGCAAGTTACCTATTTCTAAAAAAATAATGTTTGCAATGTTAACTTTGAAAGGAAAATTCATCTAAATTTTGCTGTCCAAAGTTAAGCAAAGGGGTTATCTGTGACGCTTCTTTTTGAACTTGATACGTGTTTTGGCTTATTCCCTACTAAATAATTCTAGCAGCCCAACAGTGAGAGAATAACAAATTGTTGTTCTAAACTCATTTATTTCATTTGCTGTCTTTCCTCTCTCGAACTCAGTTTTTATTGTGGTTTTAGCTGGGAATAGAAACCATTGTAATCCCCAAAATAACAATGAAATGCTATGAAAGACATTTTTTTTTTTGAAAAATGACTTTCAAAGTCAGAATTCAATCTCAAATAATATACAAGGGCAAAGAAAAGCTTATAAAGAAAGGAAATAAAACAAATCAATCTGTTAAAAGGCAACGTACTTTTAGATATTTCTAAAACGTACTATTACTTTCAGCAGGAATGACTCTGGAAAATGTAACATTTCAAAATCCCTATGGAAGAACTTAAAATCTTACAGCAACCTTGTTGGACACAAACTTGAAAAGGTTATAGGAGTCAAATTTATCTCCAGGCATATTGATATCTTTATATGTAAAATACATAACCAGAAGAAGTCAAATGTGTTGAAATCATGTAGATAGAATGTGATGACATTTCCCTCTGGAGAGCTATGACTTGGTCTGCTCAAATTCTTTATAGAGATCAAGTGCTCTGAGTGGTAACCACTGTGCAGTGTAATGTTCTTACCAAGTGGGATGTCCCTTTAGCTCTCTAAAGTACAACAAAGTTATTCATATTTGCTTAGTGCTGCCTGCAGTTCAAGCTGGCTAAGACAAAAATAACATGCTGGGAATAAAAGTATTCTACAGCTATCTATCTATATATTTGTTTCATTTACAGTTGGAGACCACACATTTTCTCTTCCATTCCAAAACACAAGACACAGTTCCTTCTTCATAAGTTACTTGTTCATGCTCTGTTAGAAGACTTTATAGACTAGCTGATCTTTTCTGAATAGGCAATTAAATTTGAATTACTGCTTTGAAGCACGTTCTCATTTGTAACCTCTTGCTGTTATCATATGGAGCATTTGCTGGGTGGACTTCTTCAGGAATATTCTACTGATTTGATGACTATTCACTTAAGAGACTCACTACAGAATGAAAAATTATTCTGTATAAAAGTGTCAAGGATTTTAATATAGATTATCATTCCATTTTTAGTAATATGGAAATAATCAAGAATTTTCTTATTATTGACTGACATAAAGCAGGAAATAAACTCTCAGGTCAAAATAGAATACCCGTCATGTTTGTTTTTTTTTTTTTTTTCATGGAAGAAACACAGAATGACACAGAGCAGGTACTTGGTAACTAACCTTTACTTTCAATTTTTTAAAACATGATCTACTTATTTTATTCATTTTTTAGCAGAAGAAAAAGAGAAAGAGTAGAAGAAAAAAATGAAGAAGGTGAAGGGAGAAGAAGGTGAAGGGAAAAGTCCTCCCATATGGTAACTCCTCAAACGCTGAACATCTTGGGTCAGTCAGTCAAAGCTGGGACTTAGGAGCGCAATATGGGTTTCACATGTGGGTGACAGAAACCCCAACACTAGAGACACAGCATACATTGGTAGAGGGCTGAAATGCAATGTAGAACCAGAATTTGAGCACGGACACTCTGGAGAAAAATAGGAGGGCATTCCCAGGGATATTGTAAATGCTACACTAAAAGCTGACACTTCTTTTTATTTGCCAAGGAATCTTTCTTATCATGCTGGATTGGTTACCCACCTACTTACCTCTAAAAAAGCAGGACCAACAGATATGCATAATAACCTCTTTAGGAATGTTGCCCTTGATTTAATATTGCTAAGAGGTATGGTGATCTGATGCTACCACTGACTTTTTAGCCATTAAGAAGCTGTGCCTCTGAGAAATGCTGTGAACCTGCACTTACAGCTAAATGACAATTTCAGGCTTGAATGGAGTCTTTGGTGGCCAGGTTTAGTGACAAGAGCAAGGAAATTGAACACGCCATCATACTCAGATGGAATAAACACATAAGGAGATAATTCTCATGTGGCGGCTGAGGGTCCCTGGGTCCGGCCGTTTCACACCTGCGTGATTCTGGAGAGTGGGCCTCAGCAAGTGATCCAGAAAGT
This sequence comes from Ochotona curzoniae, assembly GCF_017591425.1. Lineage (NCBI taxonomy): Eukaryota > Metazoa > Chordata > Mammalia > Lagomorpha > Ochotonidae > Ochotona > Ochotona curzoniae. Next base: position 17,891,302 of record NW_024466502.1, read on the forward strand.
CAACTTCAGGATGGACGACCGCACCTTGACAGAGCAGAGTGTGGCGCAGGTTCTTCAATCTGCCAAGGAACAAATTAAGTGGTCGTTATTGAAATGAAGGCTGTGGATGGAAGGTCTGCTGCTCTTGGGACCAGAGATGCCTTACAACCCGCCCTTCCCCAGCCCCCCAGCCCTGATTTGTGACTCCTCTGACTTTGGCTCCCAGTAGCAAAGGCTTGACGACGCAGGCCCTGCCCGTGGGCCCTGGGAGCCGCCACAGTTGCCTCAACTCTAACTTCAGGCTTCTTTGACCCCCCCGGGACCCCAATAAACCAGCTTTGTCTGTTTAAAAAAAAAAAAAAAAAAAAAGAAGCACACAAAGGGAGACAGAGGCAGGCACTATTCAGATGAGATCAGCCACGTTCAAGGTGATATGGCTGTTGACTGATAGGCACTATCCAAATGTCCCTGCAGTTGAACAGAGGTCAGGACCTGAAACTAGCAACACAATCCAAGTCTGCTGGGCTACAGGAATACGCTTTGGCCAACTATCCCAAGTGTCCATCGTGTTCCACATTGGCAGGTAGCTGGTGTGCAGCCCAGAGTCTGGAGTCAAACTTGAGAAAGACATACAGGAATCTCAACCAACAGGCTAATAAAATCCCAATCTGAATTACATATGTGTTATTTGCTCTAGCTGTACCTAGTTAGTAATCACAGACAAGGTCTCATTTAGATTTTCTCAGTATTCTTATTTGTCATGTTTATAACTTACAAGCATAAAGTAAATTACCAAATTAAAATCCTAAATGCTAAATAATTCCTCATGTTAGAGAGGATGATATTTGGTACAAAATAGGACTCGTTTGAAAAGCAAAGTTAATTAAAAAAAATGATTGCAAGGAAATTCTAAAATCTGTGAAAAATTCAGAGTATAGAGTTGCCTTCCAATATGCATCTCGTGTAATATCATAATGATAGGAAATTCACAATTTTCATCAGAGAGCATGGCATGCAAAGGTTATACAATGCCGCTTTTACACTGAGCCACCATTCAATTAGCCCTTCTTCCACATAACACTCAGGACCCATTTTAGCTGTGACATTTTGACGACCACAGTAACAAATCTTCCTCTGATAGCCCGTTGTCTTTAGTATGCTAACAAATCATTTGCCATTTGCTTTATTTATAGTGATTGATGAAAGCTTCTGCTGCAACATACTGCCTATCCTCACGGAGCTCCATTTTTCTCTCCATTTTCCGTAACTCTGTCTATGGATTTCAGTTGTCTTTTCTTTGCACTCGTATTTCTTACTTTTCTTTTTTTAAGGATAAGTGTTTCCTAAAACTTTCTGTACACATCCACATCCTATTTTCAGCAACCATGCTTCTATATCTTAAAGTCCTTTATTGATAATGATTTAAAATATTTATCAGCTACAGTGTGCCATTAAATGCATGTATTTTATGTTTTCTGATCAAAAGCAGGTAGTATAATTTCTACTTTTTTGATATTTTATCACTGCAGACTGGAAGCTTTTCTCATTTGTGCGTTCAAATGACACAAAAATTTAAATATAGGTTGTGTTCAGACACTAACTTTCTGTAAAATTGTTGACATTAGTAGGAAACTAATTTAGTACACATTAAGTTAACGTATTTTTAAAGAGTAGATCTTCCAGTTGCCAGTACACTCCCAAAATGCATTCAATGGTTGCAGCTGGGTGAGTATGATTCCAAAAGCATGGAATTTCCTTGACGTTGCTCACAAGGGTGCAGTTGACTACAGACCAGGGACATTCTCCACTGTTTTCCCAGCAGCATTAGTAGGAAATTTGATTGCAAGTAGAGCCACCCAGACTACAATAGGCATCATATGAGATGCTAGCACCAGAGGTGGAGGCTTAACCTGCAACCTCACGGTACTAGGGCATCAAGCTGTATTTTTTTGTTTGTTTGTTTGTTTGTTTGTTTCTTAAGTGGTATGTTTAACATATTCAGAAAAAATAACTGTAAATTCCAAGTTTAATTATTTTTGAAGAAGAAAATACATATGTCTTAATGTTAAATCACTATGATTCAATTAGGATAGTAGTTATTCTATATACACTTGATATGCTTAGAAGTAACCAGTAAAAATTATTGCAAATAACTATTTCAATCTTCTTATTCTTGTTCAAATAATTTTGCAAAATATTCTGCATATTTATAAAATATGATTCATTGTTTTAACACATGTATGCAACATACAGATTTTACATAAGATCAGCCCTAGCTGATCTCCAGATACCATGCATTCAAAATCCTTTCTTCTGAATTTTGAAAATATTTAGTGTATTATAATCATGTACAACATCCTATAGTATAATAGAATATCAGAACTGACTTATATTACCTAACCATAATTCATGTTTTTATCAAGCAATTCCTAACCCAATTTTCTCAGAGTGTTCCCAGATTCTGTATCTACTGTACTATTTTTGACTTTTGGTTTAGGATTTACTTATGTGCTTACTGGGAAACCAGACCAACAGACACAGAGGAAAGACAGACAGATAGATGATAGATTAATTTTTCATCTGCTTCTTCACTATTTAAATGGTAACAATGGTCAGGTCAGCTTGGCTGAAAACCAGTAGCCAGAGTCTCTCACAAGTAGCAGAAATGTAATTACTGACCTATTCCCTGCTGCCCTCAGCATGTGATTCCAGGAAGTTAGACGGGAAGTGCATTAGTCAGGACTGGAAGCAGCACTCTGCAATGGAGTGGCAGCACCACAAGAAGCAGCAGATTAATTTGTCATGTCACAACACTGACCCCTCTACACCTAAAGGTCTTCAAGGTCTACAGTTTGGAGTGCACATATCAACAGGGTTATGTTGTTTGCCTTGTTTGACACAGCAGGATTATCTCAACAGTTTCATCTGTACAGTAGAAAAGGATGTAATGTCCACGTTCTATTATTCACTTTCCTTTCCTGCGCTTCTGAGATCTTTATCAAAATTATCGTCCAGGCAAATACCCCAAAGTTTTCTTTTCCCCATATATATATATATGTATATATTTGGATACTATACTTTTATTTACACCAAATCTTTAATTCACCTGGAATTTATTATACATGATTGAAAGATACAAACTTTCCCCATTGTTTGGCATATAAATAAAAAGTTGTCCTACCACTATTTACCAAATAAATAATTTTTCCCAAAATGAATAGATGCTTTTAATATTTTAGTTTAGGATCATTTGGCTTGGATCAATAAGTTTGCTTCTAAAATCTCTAGCCTCTGCCATTACTGTTTATCTTTACTATCAGTTCTGTGTGTTTTATATAATTATTTTAAAATATGTATTTATTTATTATTGGAAAGGTAGATTTACACATTAAAGGAGAGACAGAGAAAGATCTTACATCTGTTGGCTTACTCCTTCAGTGCCTGCAACGCCTGGAGCTCAGCCAATCCAAAGCCAGGAATCAGGAGCTTCATCTGTGTGCCCCATACAGGTGCAGGATCCAAGGGATTTGGGCCATCCTCTATGGTTTTCTCAGGCCACTGCCAGTGAGCTGCTTGGGAAGTGACATAGCTGGGATATGAACTGGAACCCATATGGGATCCGTGGCATGCAAGGCGAAGATTTAGCCAGTGTTTGATATAATTTCAAAGCCTTTTTAAAAATATGTATAATTTCAAAGCTTATTTTCAAGTCATATGCCTACTGTAAAAAAAGTTTAATGAGTTGTTAGATACTGTTTTGCTTCAGTTTAGTTGGACACAATACCTATAAATAATAAATTTCAAACTTTAGAAGGATAATAGATATGTATACTCATATGTATGTATTAACTAACATAACTAATATTATAGAAAGCTTTATCAGTATATGTAGATTACAATAATGTAAAGAAAAGTATCTGGAAATTAGGAAGTGTCAGAAAAAGAAGACATCAATTTGTGTGAGTTTTAAAGCACAAAAAAATTTGAATTTTTGCATGGACCATAATTTAAGCTTCAACAAATATTTTCTAAAATGATCACCTTAACTTTACATCCTGAATTTATGCAAAATATTTATTTTGGGCCCGGCACGGTGGCGCAAGTGGTTAAGTCCTCGCCTTGCATGCCCAGGATCCCATATGGGCGCTGGTTCTAATCCCGGCAGCCCTGCTTCCCTTCCAGCTCCCTGCCTGTGGCCTGGGAAAGCAGTTGAGGACGGCCCAAAGCTTTGGCACCCTGCACCCGCGTGGGAGATCCGGAAGAGGTTCCTGGCTTCGGATTGGCATAGCATTGGCCGTTGCACTCACTTGGGGAGTGAATCATCGGACAGAAGATCTTCCTCTCTGTATCTCCTCCCTGTATATCCGCCTTTCCAATAAAAAATAATAAAAATAAATGTTTTAAAAAAATATTTATTTTAATTTAGCCTATCTTCCAATCGCATTCGATTGAGAAATTGCCCTAGCTTTCTAGAATCATACACATTATCATTATCAATTTCAATTAAGGAAATTTTTGTAAATAATTTTAAGTTTTGATCATATAAAACGCTTTTCATTGTTGTTAATGAATTTTGAATTCCTCTTTGAGTATTTTCAAATGCTTTCTTAGTCAGTGTAAGTTTTCAAATGAGAAGAAAACATGATTGTGTATTTTCATATGCTTATCTTTAAAATAGTTGCATTCAAACCATTCTTAATTTATTCTAGATCCATTTCTGTAAACAGTACCATCTAGCAGATGCCAATCTTAAACTTGAAAGATGTAGATCTTAGAATATAATTTATATTCATTCCAATTCTGCTTATGGTCTGTATATACAGAGTGTGTCAAAAGAGAAACCAAAAGTAATAAAACTGTATGGTTGCACTGGTTTAATTCACACTTCAGCTAATGCATGCTGTTTATTTACATCTTTCATTATCATAGGCTAAAATTATTGAGAACAATATGTTTAATTGGAAATTAATATAATGAGATAACTTTCTCAATAAGAAGAGAAGTCAGGCTGATCATGATTCATTGTTTTCATATAAGGTTCATTATTGAATGGAATTATATAAGTGAATTTCTCAAGTATAAAAAACACATGTGAATTTTTGAAATAGCTATTGAGTAAAACGGCAATCTTTGAAGATAACTAACAGTATTTAGATATCCTTGCTTTTATTCTTTTGAAAATGCTAGTATCTGGGAAAAACAAAAGAGCATTAGATATTATAATGTTGCATAAAAATATACTGTAAGTTTAGTCCTAAAAATTCAGCAGTGAGTAATAAAATATAAACATTCTATTTAGAATAGATATTTTAGGGCCCGGCACGGCGGCGCAGTGGCTAAGGTCCTCGCCTTGCACCCGGGATCCCACATGGGCGCCGGTTCTATCCCAGCAGCCCCGCTTCCCATCCAGCTCCCTGCCTGTGGCCCGGAAAAGCAGTCGAGGATGGCCCAAAGCTTTGGGACCCTGCACCCGCGTGGTAGACCCAGAAGAGGCTCCATGCTTCGGATTGGCATAGTATTGGCTGTTGCGCTCACTTGGGGAGAGAATCATCGGACGGAAGATCTTCCTCTCTGTCTCTCCTCTCTGTTTATCAGCTTTTGCAATAAAAAAAAATAATAAAAATAAATCTTTAAAATAGAATAGATATTTTAGAGATTAGATTGTTTATGCTCCATAATTTCTCAATTTAAATTGGGGTGAAATTCCCCACTTAAATCACTTTAAGTATCCTGAAATATATTAAGAAACTTATGTTAATTGTATATTATTTTTCCATCGGGTATGCGAATGTAATTACATCATGTTGAAGGAGACTATCTTCATCTTTATTGTGGAAAGATTTTATTTCATTTTCAAAGACATAAGAAAGCTTTGCTGGATATGTTATCCTGGACAGAGAGCTTTTTCTTTAAGAATCTGGAATATGTCACTCCGTTCTCCTCTTGTCTTAGAGTTTCCTGTAAGAGATCTCCTGTGAGTGTGATTGGCAATCCTTTATATGTCAATTAATTTTTTGCATGTGCACATTTAAGGATCTTTTCCTTAAGTTCGACTGAAGAGAGCTCGATGATCATGTGTTGTGGTGAAGATCACTTTTGATCAAGCCTGTTGGGAGTTCTATGACCCTCCTGGATGTTGTTTCCCAATTCTTTCTCTAGATTTGGGAAAATTCCCCCTCTTATTTCATTGAATGCACCTTTAATCTCAATTTCTCTTTCTGCACCTTCTGGGACTCCTGTAACTCTTGTATTAGGCCTCTTAATAGTGTCTTTCAGTACTTGAGTACTTTTTTTGGCCTGAACTAGCTCTGCTTCCAGCTTTTTGTTTGTTTCCCTTAGTGACAGAAACTATCTTCCAATTCTGAGATGGTTTATTCTGCTTGCTTCATTCTATTTTGGAGACTCTCCACTATACTTGTAATTTGCTCTACTGTGTTCTGAAATTCTGAGAAATATGCCTTGATTTGCTTTATTGCTGTTATCTCTTATGTAACATATTCCTTAAATTCTTTGAACTCTTGTATGTGCTTCTCATTGTTGATAAGAAGCTTTAAAATGAGTTTTTGAATTCTGTGTCCCCATTTTCTCTATGTCTTCCTCAGTTAACACTGAAGTTGGCATAGGGTTTTGCTCCTTTGCAGGGGAATCTTCAGTAATATTCATTTTGCCTCTGTAGCTTCTTTTGCTCTTGATCATTGCACTTCTAGTTATGAGATTCTTCTCCTTGGGGTAGGTTTCTAAGCTCTGTCATGGATTTTACTTATTGCCGTTGGTACACAGCTTTTTGCTTGCAGCCACTTGTGCCACAACCTCCAGTGTGTTCTAGGTCTAGGTTCTTATGTTAGAATTCCACCATGGTCTCTGTAGCCCCAACTCCTGGCTCACCACTCTCCACCTCCTCTGATACCGTGCTGAGGCTGCACCATTGTCTCTGCAACCTTTCTCCCATTTCCAGCTGGAGCAGGTCCCAGGATTAGAGAGACACCAGGAGAGAGACACCAGGTGTCCTATATAGCTAAACTGTTGATGGTGCTTATCTTGCCAGAAACTGTTGGACATTAGGCCTGGGTGGTACACGGACCTATTTTGACCCATATGATGCCAGTTGGTATTATTTTCCTTTGGGGCCAGTGCAATCCACTGAACTCAGTGAGTTCTCACGAGCTCATCACATGCACAGTTCACTGTTGTCCCCTGAAGTCCTACTTTTGCCACACTGTACAAAATGGCACCTGACATGCTCCTACTAGAATTCTTGATCTGCTGGCTCTCAGGTCTGAGGGTTACCCAGACCTGTCTTGGGTGGAACCTGTAGAATGTTGCAGTTACTGAGTCAGAAATGAGTTCACTCTCAGCTCAGTTTATGCTCAGTCCTTTTCCTTGCCTTTGCCTCCTTATGTAAAATGGCTCCCAAATTGGCTCTAGAGGGTAGACTGGGCTGTGAAATCCACCCTGTTCTCGCACTGCCCATTTGGGACCTGCTGATCTCTTTCTGCTCCTGGTCAAATCAAAAGGACCAGCAGAATGGATAGTACTTCATCTGTTCACCTCCCAAGCTTCCAGTGAAAGTCCCTTCCCACTTCATTGCAGGTAGAGTTCAAATTGCCCTTTGCTGAATGCCGCTGGATTATCAGTCACTACAACACCACACCATCGTTTTCACTGTTTTGCTGTGTCTGACAGTCTCCAAGTACCCCTCTGCTATTGTTCTGTTTTCTCCAAATTTCCTGGAATGTGTCCTCTCTGCTTCATCTTGATTAAATGTTTCTCCATCCATTTAAATGTGTCCTTACCCTATTCTGCCTTCTTGATTATTCTCTTTTAATTTTTATTAACTGTTTTTTTTCCCTACATATAGGTGTCAATATATGGTAGACATTTTAAACCATTTTTCTTTGGGCATTTGCATTTGTTGCCTTTTAGAAGCTGTCCATATACTTTCTGCTTTCCGTGGTGGGAAACCAAAATGTGTTCTAACAGTACAAGCCTGCACGGTAAACAAACTCTTTGTACCTCCATGATTGCCATCTGTTCCAAGATATTATCAAGCCATTTCTTAAGGAAAACATTACTTATATTAGGACAAGCTTCAGGACAAAGGTGGACACATAACAGGATGTTTGGAGACATTGTGGGCTCAGTTGTATTATTGTATGCTTTTAGCTATGTGTCGTTGCCTTAAATTTCTGAAGACACTTTTACCATAACATGATTGTTCAGTTTGAGTTGTTGTACCAGTTATAGGAATCATTTCACATTTGCGGAAAAACAACAACACCCTCAGGAGAATTTTATGAAATATTGGAGAGGAGATCGAGTGTCCGTACAGTGGGGTGAGACAGCAATAAGGTGATGAGACACGTTGTTCTAGGCCTTGCCACGTAATGAGAGACTCCTCCTAGACTTGCTAACCAAAAAGCAGTGCTCATCATGCAACCATGCCATCTGATTCACCTGTATGACTTCCCACAGGAAAATCTTAAGTAAACCAATAGGAATTAGATTAATTTTGAAGCTAGCAATGTTACAGGTTGGTAATATTATTGAGAAATTTTCATTATCTGATGTGATTTTTGAAAAATTGGTTCAACTCAGAGAGAAAAGTGTCATTGGTAAATTATAACTGAAAAAGAATGATAAGCAAATAAAGTAAGATATATTGGGTGAGTTATTGCTTTAATTCTGGTGCAGAAAATATATCTATAATAGCCTAGAAATATTAGTATTGCAGCTAGATTTATTATTAGGTTTTGAAAGAGCATGAGCAATGCCCTGATAATTTTTGTTTTTTTTTTTTTTACTATATTAGCTTTACACATTGTATTCATAAATGGATATTTTGTCTCATTTCAAATTTTAGTTCCCAATTACTGTTTCTGCTATGTGAAAATTTGAAGCATTTAATAATGGAACATTAATGTTTCTCAAAAGTATTAGCTTATACAGAATTAGATTCTTACTCTTCCATTTCCACTTAAATATGTGCCCTGGGATATTGCTCTAAAAATTTTTATATAGTATATTTGAGTTTGTTGGTGTATATATATGTGTGTTTGTGTGTGTGTGTGTGTGTGTGTGTATGTCCATGATAAGGAATTTTAATAGTCTTTCAAACTCCTCTATGTGTTAGCTGTATTCCAGGTGATCTGAAAGTATCTGCAGTGCATACAAACTAGCTAGGTCAAGATATATTTAAAGCATTTCTTCCCAAAAGATTTGGCCTGCATCACTCATTTACAATTAAGATTAGATGCTAGGAGAGAAATAACTAACACACTGGGATTATGATTAATCATTAAAATGTATATCGTGACTACATCACTATAAAGCTCCATATCCCGCTGGTGGCTATTTGTCAAATTCACAGAATGAAGAAAAAAAATTGTCTAATATTAAAGGTGATAAAAATCTGCAGTTTGCCTAAGCAAATTAATAAGCCAATTGAAGTATATTTGAAAAGTAACTGGAGATGAAAACAATTAAAATATTTATGTATATATGAGCAAATTGGGAACTGGTAATTCATAAAGTGGCAGATCAGCAGCATCTTTCTTCTTTGTACCAATTTGCTTTAGGGACATACAACTATTCTTCATGAAAATGCTCCAAAATGTATTTATGAATGGGATTCATCTCCTGTAGTCCTAAAAGTACACTGTAGCAGTTACTATCAAGTGACACATGCAAGATGCAAAGTAGGCACTACATAAATATCACTTTCATTTCCTAATTTTGTGGCATCTTTCATAGTATACACACTTTTTTTAAAAATTTAACTTTAGCTTATCAATGGAAGTTTGAGCAGAATAAAAATAATTTGTTCATTCAGGGTGTCACCACACAAATTGCCGCAAGTGGAAATAGTTCAGGACACAGTTTTGTTTGCAAGCGACCAACAAGACATCTGAGGGCATAACTGAGTGGCTGAAGAATCTTGAAGGGCTTTAAAACAAGGATGTTGGAATGATGTTAAAACCTGGGGGAGAGGAAGAGCATATTAGGACACTTTCTTTTTTTGTTTTTTTAAAGATGTATTTATTTATTGGAAAGTCAGATATACAGAGAGGAGGAGAGACAGAGAGGAAGATCTTCCATCCGATGATTCACTCCCCAAGTGAGCACAAAAGCCAATGCTATGCCGATCCAAAGCCAGGATCCAGGAACTTCCTCCTGCTATCTCACATGGGTTCAGGGTCCTAAAGCTTTGGGCCATCCTCGACTGCCTTCCCAGGCCACAAGCAGGGAGCTGGATGGGAAGTGGAGCTGCCGGGATTAGAACCAGTGCCCATATGGGATCCCAGGGCGTTCAAGGCCAGGACTTTAGCCATTAGGCCACGCCGCCAGGCCCAAGGACACTTTCTGATCAAACAATGTACATGTATGTTAGGACATTTAATACAGATTTGTCTCTTGCATCTTCTTCTTGGAGATTTGATGGAAAGAGGAAGGGCACTGCTGACGTCAAGAAACCATTTCATCCAGAATTTATTCACTATGAATGAATTAATGATAAGTCACCTTCTCAAATCTGCACAGTGAATCCTGTTTTAGTCAATACCTTTTAAAATGAAAACTTTATTTTCACTCTTGAATGTCTTTTGTCCTTTACCTTTAGTTCTACTTGGGTTATTACTCTTCCCTATTCATTCAGTAGAGGAATACGATTCTTTCCCCATTAGCCCTCAGTTGACTTAAACTGTCTTATCTCCGTGTGGAAGTTGACATTATATACATGTTTGTTTTCTTTCACTTTATTATGTGATATTTCATGATTAATTGTTATATGTGAGAAAGGCAATCTCATACATGTATTTGGACTGACACAGTTTTATGCAGATGTTCATTGTGTGCGGGCGCAGTGAACCTAATCACCATGTTGACATCAGCATCCCGTAGCAGGATGCCTTTTATGTCAAAGCTACCCTGTGTCTAATCCATCTTTCTTTTAATGTACTTTGGAAGGAAAAGGAAGCAGCCCTAATTGCTTGGGCATCTGCCGCCTTTGTAGGAGTTTTTGATGGCATTCTGTGTCCCTGGCTTTGGCCTGGCCCAAGTCTGACTGGAGCAGTTGTCCACAGGGTGAACCAGAGCAGGGGATGTCAGTATCTTATTCTGCCTCATCCTGTTCTGCTTTTCAAACGCACATAAATACGAAAATGCAAAGTAAAATCTATTTCAATGTATTAGTTTGAGTGATTAGCAAAAACAAAGAACAACAACAAAAAAAGCCATACAGAGAAATCCAAAATACGATTTTATTTCTTCAAGTGTAGAAATACATGAAAGGTTTGGTACCGTATTGTTTGGTATGAGGCATTTATAAGTGTTTTATTCACTTAATGCTATCCTTGAACAACACTTAAAACCAAGTTTGTAAGACAAGCTGGCAGGCTGAAAGTTTAGATAAGACTTTACGTGAGTCTTGACTGAGTTTGTAGAGGTTAACTGGTGAGATTTTTGTGCGATGTTTTTCTGAAGGAAACTCCAGGCTCTGCTCTTAATAACGTCAGCTGAGTGAACACCATGGAGGGTAATCCGATGTATGCAATCTCTACCAATGTTCTCGTCATAAGTAGATTATCTATTTTTAATTTTTTTTTACTTGCAATATCTTCAAACAACAATTCGGCTGCTATTTGGTGAAGCAACTGGGCAGTGCAGACAATCAAGTTGCCACATAAGGTTAGCCATCCTGAAGGCATAAAATGATTTTTCATAATCATTGTATAAACTGTAATGCATTTTTAAGCATAGTGCTTACCCATTTGCTCATAATTTCATTTCATATATAGATACTGGATAAAATATGCCTAACTTTCCGTTATGCTAAAAAATAGTTCATCCTTAAGAATTCTCTTATACTAATAAAAATTAGGTAAGTAGAATATGATTTTCCTTTTCAAAATATTGTGTTAATTGAATGTCTATAGACTGCTAAAGATGTATTCATGTGAAAGTAGAAAACATTTTAGAAAATTATCAAAGTTCTTATAGACCAGGAAAAATATTAGAGAAAAATATATGGATCAGATTTTGATGAAATGCATAGAAAATTGGTATTAAAATTTGCCACAAGGCTACAACACTACAAATAGTACTTCACACATAACCTCACACTAAAAATGGCTACAATGGTACATTTTATGTTCCCATTTGTTTACAATAAATATAATTTATGCTTAGATCAGGTGACTTCTTAACAAAGCTTTCCATGAATGTAAGAGTCAGAATATGAGAAGTAAGAAAAAAGTTTTGCGATTGTTCTAATTTTATTATAGCAAAAACTATTGAGAGATAATCATATTGCATAACCTAGCAATTTCTGATTTCCCTGATATGAGGAATTTTGTGCACATGAAGTGAAATAACTAAAATTATTCAGAATTTAAATTAAAAAAACAGCAGGCCCACTTGGATGGGAATGGTTCAATTCCCCAAGACGTTGGAAAAAATATCAGGAAATGTCTGAGGCCAATGTTTTTCCATTTTGGGGTAGAAAATGCAATGGCTTTTCTTGAACGGAGGGGAATAGTGATTAGTGTGATATTTTTATTTTTACAGGAGCTTCTCCTATTTTCAAATCAGTTGACAGACTTTTTATCTTTGTTAATATATTCTGGAGGATGATGCTTTGTTTATTTGAGCTTACTTTTTAAATAAGTCGATGGTGCACTACAGTGTCTCAGAGAGCACTACCCTCCCTGAAAATAGCACACTAAAAGCAAGCAGCCAGGCTGATGATGAGTTACAGCCACACATCTCCACCGTAGCTGTTTCCCTACAATCACAGCAATGAATTACAGCAATACATTCCGTCCTGATGAATGATCTACTGAGCTTCTGCTTAAATTAAACTGACTGCAATCCAGATGAGCACAGCCACATATTAACGCTGGTCCACCATTCCTTGTCTCTATCTGGGTGAAATATGGAATGGGAGTGCTAGCTTTATGCATTGATTAACATTGCTGCTACAGCTTTTTCACAGATCAATGTTCAAGTGGAATGAAAAGTAGGCCCAAGCGTTCCTGTGCCACATTTAGTGCTGTCATCACAAAAACAAATGTGTAGCATTTAAAATCAAATATTATAAATAAATCTAGACACAGCTATTAATCTCTAATTTCTAGTATATTTACTATATGAAGATAATATTCACAAACATTACTATGGACACTTAAGAAGTGATAACTATCTTTTTTCTTAACATGTTTTGACAGTTTTCTGAGTTTGTAAGAAATATCTTCAAGTTGTATACTCCCCTGTATATACTATATACTATCCCCATGGAAAATCCAGTTCATTACTAAATTTATGTTGAAATATACTAGACAGTCTCACATGTGTACATTGCTCAATCAAGCAGTATTCTTTGTTTTAAAAATATTTATTTATTTTTATTGCAAAGTCAGATATACAGACAGGTGGAGAGACAGAAAGGGAGATCTTCTGTCCACGGATTCACTCCCCAAGTGACCAAAGCGGCTGGAACTGAGCTAATAATCCAAAGCCAGGAATAACAATCTTCTTCTGGGTCTCCCACACAGGTACAGGTTCCCAAGGCTTTGGGCCAGCCTTGACTGCTTTCCCAGGCCTCAAGCAGGGAGTTCAATGGGAAGGGGATCTGCCGAGATTAGAACCAGTGCTCATATCAGATCCCTGTACATTTAAGATGGGGCCATTAGCTGCTAAGCCACCATGCTGGGCCCCAAATAGTATGCTTTAGATTTAAAAACATCTCTTTTTTTTCAAATATGACATGTACTGTAAGCTGATCACAATGAAGTGTCATCTGCCCACCCCCCAAGTTCCATTCTTAGAGCAAGTTATCTTTCTGGAATGCATTGAGATCTGACAGGTGTATTTAGAATATAGATTCTGAGCACAGGGCATGAGTTTTGCCATGGCACATCATGGCTCCGACCCCTCACAGAAGATGGTTTCAATGAATGAGTGTGCATGTGTAGCCTTTGCATGTGCTTATGTCTAAACAGTACTGTCTTACTGTTATAGATTCTATGGGATAAAATTACTGATTAGTACAAATACTTCTTCCAGATTATTCTTATACTCTGTAGATTTCCATGTCAGCCAATTTCTTCTACGATCATTTCTAACCCTGAAAGAACTAATTTTATTTTCTATACACTTCAGATACAAATATATCTTGATGTATTCCAGTTTTTAAAGTTTCAGTATCACATTTCATTATAAATATAATTAACATATGCTGAGGGTATATGGGGCAACATAATGTCATATTATTTTTGGTTTGGATAACTGAAATCTCAAGGCACAGATAGGATCCATAAGGGATGAGTCCATCCAGTTGACTTCACCGTTGCAGAGTTGCTGCAGAATCCCAACTATAAATGTCTATCTCTGCTTTTCTGTTAAACTAGGTAATGTATTATACTGAATCTAGAACATAGTTAAATATATTAGGAAAGAAAACCTATGCAAACTTTGCAAATGCCTTGATAACAACAAATTATCCATTGATGTGCTGTTGTTTAAACCTCAAAGAACAGAGAGATAAATATTCTTTACTTAAGACACTTGCACAAGTTCCTTAAAAAGTGGTCATCAGCATGAATTCCACAATGAGCACATTTCAAGAAGTAGGGTACAGCTCTTTATATGTGAAATTTAATCTTAGTTCTAAATTCATTTAACAGCTGCAGAGATATAGCTAGAAATTAAAAAAAAAAAACTTTGAGGCAACTAATTAGTATACAATAACATATCTGCATGGCATGCAATTAAATCTGAATATAAACAGAAGAATAAAATTAACATTTTGGACCCAGCACTATAGCCTAATGCCTTAAGTCCTTGCCTTACACATCCAGGATCCCACATAGGCACAAGTTCTAATCTCAGCAGCCCCACTTCCCATCCAGCTACCTGCTTGTGATCTGGGAAAGCAGTCAAGGATGGCCCAAAACCTTGGGAACCTGTACCCGTGTGGGAGACCCGGAAGAGTCTTTAGGCTCCTGGATTCAGATCAGTTCATTTCTGGCCATTGTGGCCACTTGGGTAGCAAATCAATGGATGGAAGATCTTTCTCTCCATTTCTCCTCCTCTTTGTATATCTGATTTTCCAATAAAAAAATTAAATAAATCTTCAAAAATATTAACATTTTGTAAACATTGTGCTGTATTAATTACTAGAAACTCATTTAAAAGTATGATTTCCTTGCACAGTTATCTCATTCTTATATATATTAATCATACATATATGCATATACAGTAAGAATAATACATGGCATTTTAGCAAAAGCATTCGCAACTCAAAGATAATTTTAAAATAGAAAGGGTTAAATTGTGCTTAATATTATACTTAAAACAATATTTAAATGAGAATATAGTCAAATTTTTCAAACTTTTTTTTTAATGTTTCATTTACGATATGCTGGCAAAAATCCTTAATCTGAGGCAGGCGTGTTGACGTCACAATAGGTTAAGCTACTACGTGGGATGCTCCCATCTCACCTTAGAGTTCCAGTTCAGATGGTAGCTACTCTGCTTCCACAACAGCTTCTTGCTGAAACATCCTGTGAGGCAGAAGATAATTAAATTTAATTCAATCCTGTCACCCATTTTAGAAACCTGGATTATGTTTCTGACCTCTGGCTTTGGAGTGGCCCATCCCTGCATCTTGTTGATATTTTGGAAACAAATCAGAAGAGGAAGATCTCTCTCTCGGTATGTTTTTAATGAAATTAAAATAAAGAACCTTTTAAAAGTGCAGAAAATGAAATCATAATCTTATTTTGTATTTCATAGATTTTAAGAATAACAGAGTATCTAGTTCCTGTTCATTGTAATAAGTTAAGGTGTTTGTTTTCATATGTTCAATCCATGTCTCTTCACAGTTGTTCAAACGAAGATGGTAATCATAATGGGACCCATCTTTTAGTTTGGTTAATTCTGTCTAATGTTTCCTCACCTTGTGTTTTTAATGGCAAAATAAGTGCTCATTAAAATTAACTCACTAATTTGAGGAAGTCATATATCTGGTCTTAAAAGGTTGCACATAATGGATCATGAAATAATTTGCTCTTCCAACAGATGACATTTTGTTCTTTGATATTTTTTCAAGAAACTTTTTTACAGATAATTTCTCATCTTTAGGAAAAAGTATTTGTAGCTTCTATTTAGCCCCCAGATTGACTGAATTGTCTTGACTATCATAAAATTCACTAAAAGGCAAGGCATCATGGATCAAAGGAAGGCCATGTAAATTAGCAGCCAATCAGGAACCTGGACACTTGCTCAAAGCTCACTCTGATCCCAACTTCAATCCCTGCTAACATTCACTTCTCACCCTGGCGAGTCCAGTAATTCAGAAATGGCTGCTTGCCTCCTTGCTCTGAACATTGCAGTAAACCCTTTTATTTTTTACTACCACATAGATAGTGATTTTTTCTCCACACCTTTCTGTAGCACATCCAGTTTGGGGGGTTATATAGCAACTCCACCAACCAGTTCTGATGGTTGTTCTGTGATTCATTTTATCACTCATAAGGAAACATTCATAAAGTATTGACATTTAAGAGATTATAATGAAGTCATTGCAACACATTAAAGTATTTGAATACATACTGACATAAGGAAAAGCTTTATAAAGTTCTCAGATAAACATTTCATCAAAGCAACCAAGATATATAAAAACAAACAAATGTTTGGTTATACTTTCACAAATATTTTCCCTAACTCCATGTCCAAAGAGTTACTAGGACAATTAGTTTTTGATTAGTTTCTAATCCAATTACTCATGCTTTTGAATTACCATGATTTCAGGGCAGTATTATTACTCACTAAGATAGGTTCATTTTTTATTTTTTCTGGAAAAAAGCTCTCTCTCTGTAAGTGCTTATTTGTGTATAAATTTAAAGGCATAAACCATGTTTTATTATCCAATTAGTTTTATATTTCAACTGAAGCAATCCTCATTGTCTACTTTCAGTACAGCAGATAATTTCAAGGTTGTTTTAAATATGTAGCAGCTGGAGGTTGCCAAATGAATCTGTCGAATGAGTACATTTTACTGAAATGTACACTATCTTTTTTGACATGCGTGTAATGATAACACGCTGTCTGGCAGCTGTATTCCCTAGGGTAAAATGAGACTGCAATAGAAGATAAAACAGCCTGCTTATGTAATAACCGTAAAATAGTAGGTATGTATTTCATGAAAAATGTCTCAATTGGAAGACGGACTTTACCTGATGTCTTCCTTTGATGCTTTCTAATAGCCACGCATTTTTCAAAAGCTACTGTGAATCTCATTATTCCAGTGAAATCACTTTCCCAGACTTATCCTTTTGTTTGCACTAACATGGGAACTATGGTTTTCCCTTTTTTTTTTAATTTTCCTCACAAATTGAAATAAGCATATCATTTAATTTTGTCTTTTCACAGTTTCTTTATAAAAATATATCAATTTTGGTATGTTTCAATTGAGTGCATCATTTAAATGCATGTTGTCATTACATTTGAACTTATTTGCCTAGATTACATGACTACTTCAATCTCAATAACTTGTAGCATAGCCTTCTATTCTCTCACACACAGTCTTTCTGGCTGATTCACTCAGTATCGGTCACTAGTACAGACTCTGCCAAATCATAACATGGTGGCAAACATTTCATCTTGGCCTTGTGCTTGGGTGGAAGGGGCTCAAGCTCTTTAGTCATCCTGCAGTGTCTGTTCAAACCCAGCAGTTGAACATAACTTAGCAGCAGGCCACAGCTAATTAACCGAGCAGTCTAAGCTATGCTGCCAACTTTGCAAGCAGCAGCATAAGTAGCTGTGCCACCACCTTTGTATTTTCTTGAAAGAATAAGACTGTGAAAACAACAAGGCTTCCCTAATTGTGCTTCCTTAATCTTCCAAACTATTGGAATGATATTCAAACCATTCCATGCAGGTTTTCATGAAGTTATTACCTTTTAGAGCCATACTTGCTAAAAGGCGAACTCTTACTCTATTTTGCTCACCAAAGTTCTTAGAAGTCTGTTTTCCCACATAATGTACAAATTATTTGAGAATGCTGTTTAAAATTTTTATACATAACTTCTACATAATGAGAAGCACATGGAATTTATATATTTTTCTTTCAAACAAATGACAATGTGCAAAGAAACAACTGATAAATAGTTATGTGGCTGCATGGGATATCTAAAATAAAATTCTACACACAACCAATAGATAAAAAGTGTGGAAAGATTAAATAACAATAGTGCATAATTATTTTATCTTTATTAATCTACATTATTTATTTGAAATCCAAGGAAAAACCTGTCCATATACTAGTTACAATCCAAAATGCCTTCCTCTCTGGGGTAGAGGCAGTCCAAAGCCAGGAGCTGCAAATCCAATCTGTGTTTCTATTATGGATAACAGGGACCTACCTAATCAGTTGAGTCATAATCTGCTGAATTCAAGGTGCATATTCTTAGAAGTCTGAAATCAAGAAAAGAACTGGCGCTCAAAGCCAGGCACTCTAACATGGAATACATACATAATGACTGCTCTGCCAGATGCTAGACCCAAGGTTATTTCAGTTTGATGACAGCTTTTTGTTTTGTTTTGTTTCTGTTGGTAGAACCACACTTAAGTCACAGTCACTAAAAATTAACTTTATCTCAGACATTGGCAGTTTGGTCATTATTATCTCAGACAGAAAGAATAATTAATGATGTTTAAATGCAGATTTAAAACATTGACTAAGAGGAAACCAAGCTTAATTTATCTCAATGTTATTGTTACTTAAGTTTTTTCCTTAGAGATGATGAGGACAAAGAAATGATATTTCGAAGAAATTTATTTTGGCTGCTGTCATAAACAATGTGAATACTTGTGTTTTTCTATATGGTCAAAATTTTCTGAGTATAGGCAATTGGAATTAAGATTCTCAATGTTGTCCCTTTTTTTCTCTCATAAATTGGCAGCTGGAAAGTTCCCATCATTACCTGGGATCACAGAGGGGTGGTGTTGCAGTGTTGCATAAAAAGAAAAATAGAAAAAAATTAGGAGGTGAGATGGTGTGGCTTCTGAAATTGTGACCCTGAACCAGCTACCTGACTAAGACCATATCGAAACCAGACAGCAAGTCTACACAGTATGCACATGCACTGGCTGCTTTTCCAAGCAAGTCATGCTTCTATGACCTACTGCTGGGGAAGGAAAAAGAAAAAAAAGATGAAGTGACAGAAAGACAGACAGCAGACACTGTTAATGGGATGATAAAGCGAAGCCCTGCTATGCAGAATGGGACCCAAAAGATCTCTTCCCAATCTTTTGGAGGTGTGGATCCCAGGACCTGAAGGAGAAGTGAAACAGGGCTGTGTAAGCTCCTCAATGCCTTATCTGTATCCTTTCCTAGACAACCAGGCTCTGCCAACTCTCTCATGTTAAAAGCTTCTTGTGCATCTCCTCTAACCAAACACAAAATCTTCCCATCTCACAGACTATAAAAACCCTAAAGAGCCTTCACTGGCTCTTCCAGAGGTCCCTCTGATCGCAGCATGCTTTCTCCTTTTTGGTTTATAAATTCTTCCTCACTTCACTTTGTCCATGTTCCTCATTCTTCATAGACACAAGACAGAGAACCCATTAGAAATATCTCAAAATTTGGCATAAAGAAAAATCTGCAAGAATTCTTTGGCACAAGACAGATTCCTGAGCACTCTAAACCACAGACTCCTGCAGCAGGAGGAGCAGATCAGTGCAGCCACCTCGACTGCCCAGAGTGGCACTGACCTAAATCACACATGAGTGTCACAGGCACCAGAGGGAGTGAATGAAGCCTATTTAAGACACCTGTGATACTTGCAGAATGATTCATCTCCACCGTTACAGGAGATGGTGCCTTAGAAAATCTTGTCTTCACACATGAAAGATTTCAGACATGAGACAGAGAGTAGCAATAAGCAGGCTAGCCAAGTGTAATGAAGAGAAATAACCTGACAGACGAAGCCAGCATCTCTGACTTTTTTTTTTAAGGATTAGAATATGTGAGTGTTTCTTCTTGCTTCCATGTTTGGTGAATCATTGATTGAAGGGCTTACTGGATATGGAAATCCTGGAATTGGTCCCAGTGCTTCATAAAGAACCAAATAGCTCCTGACTGTCCCTCCTCCAACATGCACACATTGTATGAAACAAGAATGATTTCTCTTAGCTACCCACAGGATGAAATTACAAGTCACTGAAGGTTACAGAACAGAGCAGGATTTTGAGGAAGAAAAGCTGATGTGCTTCTAATGCTTTCATCAATATATATTTTGCTTATTTAATTGCACAAAGGAATTCTCATTTTTCAAAAGTAAGTTCTCATTTTCATTGGTCCCTTTTGCACTCACGCCTATTCATGTCTATCTAGCAACCTGGAAACTGGCAGTGGGGAGATCTCCGCCAGCCACTGATGCAAGCTAGCTTTGTCTCTGAGTTTTGTTTTGTGCATAGAAGCCTTTGTACCTTGTCAGGGAAAGCTGTCATGGCAGCCCAGATGGTTCTGAGATGCAAAGTCAGGGCTTAGGATCATGCTGTATCTTATTCCTAGCACTGGATTCTTGATAAATATTGTGCCAGTGGATGGGGAGAGTGGTACAGGACTTCCATGGTTGCCAGCGTAGGGATGGCTTAAATGTTATGTCAACATGTATGGTTCTGGGGGTAGAAATCACAAGGTCCTTGTGACTTTAAATTTTATCAGATGAGCTTGGCAATTGGATTCAGAAGTAAAGATTAAGCTGTACTTTCTTGCATCCTGAACTGGGAAGTATTTTTCCACATGTGCTAATAGTAACTGTGTGGGGACAAGTTACAATATGCACAGCTCTTTTATTCCTGCTTTCTTCAATGTTGCTTTTTAATAGTTATGCTACAACTGGGAACAACAGTCTCTCTTCTGACATGAGTAGCTCTGGTGAAGGTGAATCTACATATAAATAACAGTATAAGTTGGTGTGTTTAGGGGAACATGAAAATCTTCATCATCATCTTTCTCTACCTGAATATCTATATTTTGATCAAGAATTTTGGGTATGTTGACATACATGGGCTAAAAGTCTATATATGCTCGATCTGTGGTAATGCAACCAGGTGGAGAAATCCACCATGGGGGAGGGTTAGAGGAGGGGTGGGGGGAATCCCAGGACCTATAAAACTGTGTTACATAATGCAATATAATTCATTAAAAATGTCTATATATGGAAAAGCAAAGAGATGAACCGGATGTGCTGTTTGTTAGGAGAAGTTAATACAAATGATCGTTTCAGAAACTAACAATCTCTGGGATAAGGGAGTCTCAAAGCTGTCAGATTTAATTTCCAGTCATATTTGTCTACCTTCTAAATTATTATAGTATCCCCATCACTTATTCAATCCCCATTATATCTTACTCAACAGACCCACAACATCTCACCTTGACTTTTCCAAAATTGGTTACTCCCTGGAACTGCTTTTGTAACTATAATTGCCTTAATCCTTCTTCATGAAAATACATGAGAATATCATTTTTTGAATAATTCAAATCACTCTAGTGTGGCCATATTAGCTATTCTGCTATTTAGCTTTTTAAAGATTCTTTATTGTCATTTTAGTGCATTTTCACCTGTTCAGTTATCTTTGATTTTTTTAGGTCATATTCATTTTTATTGGAAAGTCAGATATACAGAGGGGAGGAGAGACAGAGAGAAAGATCTTCTATCCCCTGTTTCACTCCTGAAGTGGCCACAGTGGCCAGAGCTGAGTTGATCTGAAGTAAGGAGCCGGGAGCCTCTCCTGGTTCTCCCATGTAGGTGCAGGGTCCAGAGGATTTGGGCCATCCTCTACTGCTTTTCCAGGCCACAAGCAGGGAGCTAGTTGGGAAATGTGGCCACCGGGGTATGAACCTGTGGCTGTATGGGATCCAGACACACATGACACGAAGACTTCCCTATCAAATATTCATGAGTGGTAAAATCAGCCATCGCAGCCATTTTTTTAGAATTTGAATTCAACATTTTTTTTTCCTTTCAAGTACAATTATATCTGAGGAAACATTGTGTTAGAAACAAAAACAAAAGTCAATAAAACAGAAAGAAAATGAAAAAGAGATTTTGCACTTTTCAAATAACTCCATTACAACTTGATGTATTAATATGGCAGCCTTAGTGAATGCAATGCTCTAAAGTCAAAAGAGTAAATACATTATTGTGCACTTGTTTTCACTGTGAAAAGAGCACCTTGAATTATTTATTCAAAAGACTATTTCTTAAAGCCAAATGACTTTTTATTCTTTCTTGAATAGTTTAAACTATTGATCCATTTTTAAAACTTAAATATTGTTCTCCTTAAATATCCAATAGTCCTTGATTTTCACTGTTCCGGTGTTTCTTCCAGTAGCCCATGCTTGCCAAATAAGTTTATATTAACTATCACATGCATATACTTTATGAAAGTTTCCTAATTGTCCCCATTGTTCGAATCTAGCCCTCAGTAGATGCCCTGTGTCATTTGGCCCAAATGAAAGAGCAGCTTGCACAGCAGCTTGGATTTGCTGCAGAGTCTCCTCTTGTATTGAGCTTCACACAGAATTTGCAGTTTTGCAAACCTGTGAATAGGCTTTAGCAATACAGTCTAATGAGAATGGTGTTGTCAATGGGGTACAAACACACCTGCTAGGCTCGGGGCTTCTTTTTCATAGGAGTGGTCAGATGCTACAAATTGTCATCCGTGCTGGAGAGTATCTTGACCTGCCGCACAACACTGAAATAAAAGACCCATGAGTTGTTTTCTTTCTCATTTTACAGATGAATCACTCATAAATTTAGACCAGTGGCTGCTTCATGCTTAGCTTCTGGAAGCAGTCACCATATCACCAATGTCATGTGTTGTGGAAGAAAAAGTTGATCACTGTCTTGGCAAAATGAAATCAATAGACTGAGGAGACTGCATAACCTCTGTGGATAGGTATCCAAGATGAAGGCTTATTATGACTTTACTAGATGAAAGAATACCAAGGCCAAAGGAAAAGTGGTTACTTCTGTCAGGTGAAATGATGAAACGTTGAAAAGAACCTTAAGTTACATCATATCACAGTCTCGTCATTCTTAAATAATACAGTTGCATTAGTTCAGTTCTGCTTTGGAGTATCCTAGACAATCTCATCTACCTTGTATCAGGGTGTACTCATGAAGTATTGGGAGGGATTTTAGAAATTGCCCACTCGGGGGGCTCTCCATCAAGTATGTCATCTCAGACTAGACCTGGGAGTGAGATGAGGTCGGACCATATCATATAAGTGAAAGTGAAGTCTGAATGCAGAGTCGGTTTTCCATTACCAAACATGCAAACCTTGTCTCTCAGGTGCCATGTATGCATTACTTCTTTCTGGTAAGCATACTTATTGCTACTCGTTGCCTCATATCTGAATTCTTTCTAGCACACACACCACAACCCTTGAGCAAATGCTTTCCAGTAACAAGTAAACACCTACTGGATGTTTTTTTAGGCAAACAGGGAGAGAAGACATTTGACAGCTAAATAGGCAACAGGTGCCAGTACAGTAGCTGCAATTATAGTGACCACTTTGTTAAATATGAATCAATTCACTAGTGCAGTGGAGTTTTGGCTACTTTTGTGATTCAGTTGCTTTCTGGTATTGCATCTGTTTGTTCTCTAGCATTAGGCTCCAGGTAAGTGCCAGAATACTACTGTTCTTACATCACTTGAATCAGACTGAATTATGTCAGCAGCTTTCTGGTTCTCTAGCCTGAAGTTGGCACATGATATGACTTTGAAATCTCTGCAATATCACTTGAAGACAGTTCTCATAATCTCTCTCTAAATGTGTCTTTCACTTTCTTGGGGTCCTCCACAGAAATAATAAAAAAAAAGTTTGTATTTCTGGAGAAATTGTTGTTTCACTTGTTTTCATCTGAGATTTAAATATGATTTGCTATATACTTATTTCAATGAGTAGTTCTTTTTTACTTTTGTGCTTTAAAATTCTTAGAGGGCTCTAAAAAATATTTTTTATTTGTCCTTAATGCTCATTCATAGACACTTAGTTGGCTCTTTTTTTAGCGATGTATTTATTTTTTCATTGAAAAAGCAGATTTTACAGGGAGAAGGAGTGACAGAGAAAAGAATCTTCCTTCTGCTGGTCCACTCCCCAAGTGGCCTCAGTGGCCATAGCTGAGCTGATCTAGAGCCAGTAGCCAGTAGCTTCTCCCAGATCTCCTTTGCAGGTACAGGGTCCCAAGATATTGGGCCATCCTCCACTGACTTTCCATGCCATAATGAGGGAGCAGGATAGGAACTGGAGCAGTCAGAACATGAATCGATAGCCATACGTGATCCTGGTGGTTGCCGGTAAGGATTTAGCAACTAGGCCATTGTGCCATGCCCAATGGTTCTCATTGAAATTAGTTGGCTCTCATTTTAAATTAATAATTTAAATTTTAAGTTATTATTACAAGGTGTCACTAATGGAATGGACATTTAAATTTTACAAATGTTAATTCAATTTGTAAAATTATTTTTGAAACATGGCAAAATGCTTCTAATTTTTAATAATTACATCTTATACTTAAATTATTTTTATTGTTTATTTTTGGTTACCAAGCAAATGGACTAGTGAACCAATAAGGCAAAATTTATTGATTTTTCCCCAAAATCATTTAAAATAGCATATTTAAGTGTTTAAGGACAAAAATGCTTCTTCTGAATTTATCTGCATATCTCAGAATGTGACAATGATACAGTAAATTTCCACAAAGAAGGAATTCTGTGGATTTCCTATTTGAAAATGTTTTTGACTGAATTTTCACCATAAATATATTTTTGAAAGATGCATAAAAGCTTTCAAAATGTGTGCTCTTTAATAATAAAAGTGAATTTAAAAACGCAAAGGTATCCCTATAATGGCTAAAAGTTATACTATATGATAATCTCATTTATTTCTAAATTCCATGTTTAAAGTAATTCCTATAAAACATCTATCAGCTATCTTTGAAAAAATAGACAGAAGTTAAAACCACAAATTATTTGGAAAAGAAACGCACAGATTTAAACAGGTGAACTTCTGCTTGGATGAAGCTTGAAGAGGGTTTATTTTCCACATAGCAGGATGAAGCAATGGATAAGGAGTGATTATAATGCATTGACATATTAGTGCACGAGTTGAAAATTAGCCCAGTAAAAGAGAAAGACCATAATCTGAACCTTACTAAATTATGATAGATTAGTTATCTCATTGTAGAGTCAGCAGGGCCGTTTTAATCACTGGCACTGGGTTTGTGAGAAGGAGGAACATTTCATATTCTTCATTATACTAGAGTAAGTAGACTTGACAACTATTAGCTGTATATTTCAAAATAGCTGGCCAAGATGATTCTCCAATATCCCCAAAGCAAAGAAATTATAAATATGGGAGGTGATTAATACTCAGTTACTCTGATTTGTTAATTATATATATACATGTATATTGGAATAGGACACATTTCCCCATTATATATTGTTACCTAAAGCTAAAACATATAGACCAACATTAATTAGCACTAAACAACTGGATAATTATTTGTAAAGTGAAGAAAAAATTAAAAAGTATCATTCCATTTCATCAAGAATAATGATAAAGGGGCCATCATGGTGTCATAATAGGCCAATCCTCTGCCTGACACCTTGGGGTGTCTCTGTTTTTTTTTCTCTCTCTCTATCTTTGTGTAGTTCTGACATATAAGTAAAATGAACATATATTTATAGAGAAAGAATAATCAGATAACCTTCATATATTTAGTATGGAAATTAAAATCTGTATATTCTAATAGGAAATAAACAGGTTGTCTCCTTTCCTTAAAAATTAAATTTTATTAAAAAGAAAGTTACAGAGATGAGGACAGAAAGAGAGAGAAAGAAAAAAAAGAGGGCTTCTGGCCAATGGTTCACTCCCCAAATGACTGCAACCACAAGCATTGAGCTAATCCAAATCCAGGAGCCTCTTCTGAATCCCCAAATGGGTGCAGAGCCCCTGGCACTTGGGGCCCTCCTAGGCCAGAAGCTGAAACTAGGATAAAACTGGAGAATCTGAGTCTCAGACCAGTGCCTCAAACGCACCAGGATACCATATGGGCACAAGTTCATATCACAGTGGCCCCATTTCCCATCCATATCCCTGTTTGTAGCCTGGGAAAGCAGTAAAGGATGTCCCAAAACCTTGGGACCCAGCACCTGCCTGGGAGACCCAGGAGAGGTTCCTGATTTCAGATTGGTGCAGCTCTTGCGTTTGTGGCAGCTTGGAGAGTGAATCATTGGACAGAAGATCTTCCTCTCTGTCTCGTCTCCTCTGTTTATCTTGTTTTCCAATGTAAATAAATAAATCTAAATAAAGAATGAAGAAAGTAGAACAGCTGGGCATAACTTTGTGGCTAAATCCTTACCTTCCAAGTGCCAGGATCCCATATGAACCCAGGTTTGTGTCCCAATTGTTCCATTTCCCATCCGGCTTCCTGTCTGTGACCTGAGAAAGCAGTAGAGGATGACAAAAAGCCTTGGGATCCTGAACCCATGTAAGAGACCTGGAAGAAGCTCCTGGCTCCTAGCTTTGTATCAGCTTAGCTCCAGCCGAGCTGGACTGATAGGGAGTGAACGAGCAGACGGAAGATCCTTCTCGCTGTCTCTCCTTCAAAAGATATTTGATAATATTCAGTTGCAACATACTATTTAGAAGAGTGTTGTTTAAGTTCTCTGTCAATTATTCAGAATGAAAGCATGTCATGAATAACATTACAGCAGTGGAAATGCTTACCAGTGATAAAATTAATGTAAAATTCTCTTTATTCCTATTGATTGATATAACGATGACTAAACATGCTGCATGTTAAATCAAGTTTAAGCTATTACTATCAAACATTCCTCTTTTGCTGAAATTTGACCTTTGCTAATAAATAACAGTTCTCTTTAGGAGAAATATTTTAGTGGAACATTTAAAAGTAAAGGGGAAAAAAGTGAAAACTGGCATTAGGAGAGTAATGAAGAAAAAAGCAATTTCATTGGCACATGGCACTTTGAGTAACTTTTGCATGTTAAAGTGCTTCTAAAGGGTGATGGTTTTTTTAAAAAAAATCATTTTTTATTTCAATAGAATTATAGCAGACATAATTTTATGTATTTGCAGATTACTTGGCTATGTGTCATCATTTACATACTGTGCAATGCCCAATCGGGATAAAAATATTTATTTTTTCATGAATTTAGCATTTCCAAAGGACTCCATATGGTCAAAGTGTAAGCATCCCCACTGACCTCTGCCAGAGAAAGCTTCTGTAGAAACAGTGGAAGAATAACTGTGTCGTGGAACTAACAAAACTTTTCAGGAGAGAAGAAGCAGAACAGAGACGAGACTCCAGCATTAAAAAGAATGTAAGCTGGAGGTGAACTCCTCAGTACTCCACTGACCTTGACCCAACCTAAAGACTTGACTGTGCTCTAAGCAACCAATTTACTCCATAACTTGAAGCTGCATTGCTTCCTTTCTAGCCCCTGTACTCACAAAGCGACAGTCACTTGGCTGTGTGGAGTGAAGCAATTCATGTCTAGTCTACCAGTAAAACTGACCAGTGCCAGGGTCAGGGCAACTTATGAGTCAAACAATAAATCCCTTCCACTTGTATCTGTGAATTGTGAGAATTTTGGGATGACTGAAGTTGTGCTCCCTAACTCTGTCTGAACTAATATTCTCCCCCACAGATCCTTGAGTCTAACAGGAACAACAGCCTATACACAATCAAGATAGTTTCTTGTGCAATTCCTTGCACCACAGCACAGTGAGATCCGAGGCACAAATCCCAACAACACCCTAGCATGGCTTATGAGAAGTTAAATAGTTTCACCTGTGAACTGAGAAATTAAGACTGCTTGTTCTCTTTCTTAAGATGCATTTTATTTTTTATATTTAGTTACTGATTTTATTATTCCATGATACAGTTCTATAAGCTCTGGGATTTCCCTTCGTTCCCTCCCTACTAATTTTCCGTATGTTGTTACAATAGCATGGTCCTACACAATCAGTCATAACTCCACACTTCTGCTATGTAAGTGTACTCTGTGTATTCTGACATGGTAGGCAAGGACATTGGCAAAAGGTCCAGCGTTTTATTGTCAATATACATTCAATAGTTTCATTGGGGTCCATCTTTAATTTGGAAGTAGAAGTGCACACTGCATTATATCTTCATATCTGTATCTTATATTCTTTATTGCATTGTTATTATAAATCACAGTAAATTAAAAGCCATAAAACAAAATTAACAATAGAGAGAATAATAGAAAATGTAAAACATGAAATTACACATGCTAATAAATGGCAAATAAAAAAGAAAATCAAAGGTATTCCTGAAGTAAACAATTTTTATTGTGTGACCTATGAATCACTGAGGAAATTAAACAGAAAAATAAAAACTTTTTTGAATGAATGAAAATAAAAGCAAAATATCAAACCCCGTGAGATGTAGCAAAAGCAGCATTAAAATGGCTATTGATCCTATGTTTTGCATGAAAATTTTCCTCATATCAGAGAGATCTTGTGATATTTGTCCTTTTGGGATGAACTTGTTTCACTGAGCCACGCTATCCTGAAAAATAAAAATCAAGCAGGAGGAATCAGAATTCCAGACCTCAAAAACTACAGAGCAGTTATCATCAAAACAGTCTGGTACATAAACAGAGAACATCAATGGAACAGAATTGAAATCCCAGAAGGGAGCCTAAACATGGAAAGCCAATTAAATTTTGAAAAAAAATTGGAAAATAATCTAGGAGAAAGTCTGATTTCTTTAGCAAAAACTGTTGGACAATTGAATATCAGCCTGCAAAAGTGGAAAAGTAAGATCCCCACCTTTCATCTTATATGAAAAATCAGCTCTAAATGAATTAAGGATTCAAATTTGCACTCAGAAAACATCAAACTTTTAGAGGAAAACATAAGAAGCAGTATCCAAGTTATACGAATTGGGAAAGGCTTCCTAGATCGTCACCAAAAGCCCAGGCCGTCAAGCCCAAAACAACCAAATGAGACTGCATGAAATTAAAAAGGTTCTGCATGGCAAGGAAGGTGATGAACAAAGAAGCAACCAAGAGAATTGGAAACAACATCTTTGCACACTACACAACAAATAGGGGCCTGAGTATTTCTTCATATGTCTCTTAGCCATTTCAGTTTGTTCTTTTGAGAAATGTTTGTCCATTTCCCTTGTCCATTTATTCAGTTTTTTGTTTTGCTGTGACTGACTTTTTCAAGCTCTTTGTAAACCTGGGTATTAGTCCCCTATCTTGTGTAATGGTTAAAGATTTTCTCCCATTCTGTTGGTTCCTTCCTTCACTTTCTTGATCACTTCCTTTGCTGGACAGAAGCTTCTTAGTTTGATACAGTCTCATTTATTTTGGCTTTGACTACCGGTGTAGGTTTGTTTATTTTTTATTTATTTATTTTTTTATTGGAAAGGCCTCAACTGCTGCAACTGAGCCAATCCAAAGCCAGGAGTCAGAAATTTCTTCTTTGTCTCCCACACAGGTGCAGGGTCCCAAGGCTTGGGACTGTTTCCCCAGGTGAGAAGCATGGAGCTGGCTGGGAAGCAGGGCTGCTGGGATTAGAACCGGCACCTATATGGATTGCTGGCTTTCAAGGTGAGCAGTTTAGCCATTACACTATCGACCCGGGCCCTTGGGAGACATTTCTAAGACATCATTATCAATAACTGTATCTTATAGATTACTTCTAATGTTTTTCTCTAATAGCTTGCTGGTTTATGGATGCATATCAAGGTTTGATTCATTTACAGCTTACTTTTGTATAAGGTGAAAAGTGACTGTATTTTTTAATTCTGCAAGCTATTGTCAAATTGTCCCAACAGCATTTTTTGGAAAGATCAAAGTTTTTCTCTGGATTATTTTCACTCCCTTAGACTTGTTGGCTGCACATGTGTAGGTACATGATTCTGAACTGTTCCTGCCGTGAGTTCTGCAAGCATTTGGGGGTCTGGATTTCAAGGTGTGAAGGAATGCATGACCAGTCTATTATTTGGAAACATTATAATACATCACTTTAAACAGAAGATTGTCAATATCAGATAATTTAATCAGGATGTGAAATAATCTGTAAGCTCTATTGGCTTCTATGTAAGAGAGGATGAAAAACAAGTTTAAAGATTTTGGTTCTTCTTTCTATATATATATATATATATTCATGTGTATATATATGTTAGATGTATATTCATGTATATATATAATATTATATATATATATCATGTGTATTAACAAATATGTAAGGTGGATCAAAATGAACATTGAGAAACGGTTGTGGATATTTTTAAAAGTTACAGGCATCTAATTTACGGACAGGTTATGCCAATTGTGTTCTCACACTTTTACGTCCATTATGTCAAATAATTGCTAAAATAGACAGAGGCCAGAGTGCTGCAGACGAAAGTGTAAGAAAGGGACATCATGGCAAGCATAAAAAAGGCAGTCCAATCGTACTGCATTAGGTGTAAAAACCACCAGGACGTCACTTTTCACTTAGTGAATCAGGAGATTTATCTCAAGGCAGACCAAGGAGCTCATTACCAGGTCCTCAAGGATCACAGAGGAAACGGGGAATTATAGGATAACATCAAATAAGTCACTTAATCCTTCTGCATATTTTGATAATGATTAAAGTGTCAAGGGCTGCACATATTTCACCTCAGGATAATTCAGAGGAAACTTAAAGTTGGAGAAAAGAAAACAAATTGAAGAGGAGCAATACCTGGAGAGAAAATGAATAGCAGGTTCATCCCACTAATCCCACCTTTGTCCTCCTTCTGCATTTTGGTAAATGTCAATGCCTTGTGAAAAGAGGGGCTGTGCCTCTATTCAGGGATCTAATGTCAAATCAGCTAAGAATTTCATTTAGAGAAAAGCATTGGATTCTTTAGGTCAAGGATTTCAGGTTCTCTTTCAATATTGTTACAACAGGTTTTATTCTGCATCTTTATGGAACAGTCCAGCTATTTATAGAACAGACCTAATTTATCACGTTGCCTAAGATGCCCACAGTTTCAGTGGTATATTTTCAAAATTTGCTAACCTTTGTGGATTTAACTTTTGAGAGTGTCTCAGTTTTGGACACAGATTTTAGATTTATCCTTAGTTTATGGTATACAGTGTCCTGGAGTATTGGGCGAAGCACTGCATTAGGTCAATGAATTGATGAAAGTTTGACATGGGTCTTGAACTTGATACATGAAAAGTGTGTGTGTGTGTGTGTGTGTGTGTGTGTGTGTGTGTGTGCATAATTAAACACTGACACTTTGTTTAGTGGCAGGATAGAAGATATTTCTCTCTGTGAGTAGTAATGTACAACAGAAGTAAAACAGATTTAATAGCATGACAACCAATAAACAACTAAAATATTTCATTATTGCTGAAAAGAACAATGCAATTTTAATTTTACAATAGTATTTACATAATACAGAAAATCGACTTGACACTTTCCAGACCTCTTCATTTGCACTACATTGTTTAATCCTTAAGTGTGCCCTGTATTGTAGAAGATTATCATATAAGTAAAATCGAAACAAACACACAAAGCCATTTACATGATTCAGCACACACAAGTGAAAGCTGGACACATAAGATGTTCATGAAAGATCTTGGTACATTGCATCAGCAAATATTTTATCACTATAATGAAACTTCTGAAGGCAGCTAAATATTAAATGGAAAAAAAGTTTATTTCGCTCACAGTAGTTTACAGTACATAGCAACAGACAAATAAGCCTTTTTAAATATGGCAAAACCACTTTGTGAAAAAAAAAAGAAAGTGGAAAGAAAAACCACAGATCAAGATACCAGATATTAAAATGTCTACCTGAAAAAAATGCCTCAACACTACATAAAAATATTTTGTGTTCATGAATAGAATTACGATATAAAGCAAATTATTTGAGTAAAGAAATCACCCAAAGGAGAATTTGCTCAACAGGAGCATTCATTAGTAAAATGCAAATTAAAACAAAAACAGAATGCAGATACATATCTGATAATTAACTCAAATTAAATATTGAACAAATCTGAGTCTTAACAATGATTTGCAATACCAGAGCTCTTAAATATATATGTTGGGTATTTAAATGTACATAAACAGTTTTGAAAACACATTTGAAAGTTTGGTGTCAATGTTTTGGTGTAATAGATAAAGGCAGGATCTGCAATGTTGGTTTCCAATACAAGCTCTTTTTCCAGGTTGCTCATTTTATGATGCAACTCCCTGCTAATGGCCTTGAAGAATCAAAGGACGTTGGTCCCTGCCTGTTTTCTGGCTTCAGGCTGGCCCAGCTCTTGATATTATATTTATCTGAGAAGATGGAAGATCTCTCTCTCTACCTCTCTCTCTCTTGCATCCTCCTTCTGTAGTCATGATTTTCAAATAACTAAAAACAATGTGAATGTTTACAAAATATTAAGAATATTTATTATGCCATATAACCCACTTGTTCCAGGGTTAAATTATGTTTATGAGTCTGCAGGGCCATGCTGTATGTTAGATGTGAATCGTACAGGGACATTACTCAAAAAGATGAGATGTGGACTAATCAATTATTGTCCCTTTAGTATAAGAATTTTTCAACGAAGAAAGGACCACAAAGAAGTTTTGAAGGAAATACTGGGTGCTATAGCATACAAAACAGCATCTATTGCAACCCTATAACACACTCAATTATAATAAAAACAAAATGTAACGTGAAAAAAAATGGGCATAAAGAAATAGCCAGTAATGCTGCAAAGCATGAATTATTTTCTACAAGATTTATATGATACAATTTAAAGGGAAAAAAATGGGGGAAACCCAGCCTCTTACGGCTCCTCATTTGCAGCCTGTATGACTTGAAGATCAGATGTAGTTTCCGACTCTGTAAGGTGTACATATTTGTTATTTCCCTTATTCAAGGGAAGCAGGCTATGTGAATAGTTTTGACCTAAGAGTTGTAAGAAGAAAAGTGATATAATACTCAATTGAGGGAAAAATGGTAAAAGATTCATAATACTCCTTATAATTTTAACATTTTTCTGTAATTGCAAATTATTCTAAAATAAGAATGTGCTCATTAATTTTGATTTCAGAATAATTTCAACCTGAAGAAATAAAAAATTCTGAAGTTGAATTGAGCACTTTTCTTCTTTATTCCAAGTTTTCCATATTATTATCATCTTAGCGTAAAGTATTTGTCACAATTAATATATCAAACCCAGATGCTCCATTTATTAGATCACATTAGTATCCTATATGTTTAATAACAATTAATATACCAAATCAAACATCACCTACTTTTTAAAACAAATTTCTCTTCTTTCCATTATCTAATAATCATCAATCATTATTCATGATGACTGTCTATTTTTAAAGATTTATTTATTTTTATTGGAAAGAGAGAGGAGGAGAGAAAGAAAGGAAGATCTTCCATCCAATGGTTCACTTCCCAAGCAGCTGCAACAGCTGGAGCTGAGCCAAGCCAAAGCCAGGAGCCAGGAGCTTTTCCATGTCTCTGACGCGGGTGCAGTGTCCCAAAGCTTTGGGCCATCCACGACTGCTTTCCAGGCCACAAGCAGGGAGCTGGATGGAAAGTGGAGCTGGATGGGAAGTGGAGCTGCTGGGATTAGAACCGGCGCCCATATGGGATCCCGGTGCATGCAAGGTAAGAACTTTAGCCTCTATGCTATTACACTGGACCCAATGACTATTTTTTTAATTAGCTTCTATAAATGAGGAAAATGTAACATTCTTTCCTTATAAGAAATAACATGTTATACTCCGGTTCACTTATTTTTACAGAAATTAAAAGATGCCATCTGTACACAGTTAATTAATATTCCATTGTACATACACATAATATTTTCTATGTGTTCATCTGATGATGGACAGATAGGTTATTCCCTATATTGAATAGTGTGAACAGTGCTGAGATACACGTAATGGAGCAGAAAGCTCTCTAACACAGCAATTTGCTTATAAATAAATAAATAAATAAATAAATAAATAAATAAATAAATCTTACAAAAGGGAATGTGATTGCAAGTTTGTTTTGGTACATTTTTTTAAAAAAAGATGTATTTATTTTTATTGGAAAGGCAGAAATATAGAGAGAGGAGAAGAGACAGAGAGGAAGATTCTCCATCTGATCATTCAGTCCCCAAGTGACCACAATGGCCAGTGCTGCGCCAATCTGAAGACAGGAGCCAGGAACTTCCTCCAGGTCTCCCAACCAGGTGCAAGATCCCAATGCCTTGGGCTGTCCTTGATTACTTTCCCAGGCCACAGACAGGGAGCTGGATGGGAAACAGGCAGCAGGGACAAGAAACGAGGCCAATATGGGATCGTGGCATATTCAAGGCTAGCACTTTAGCCATTAGGCTACCATGCCAGGTCCAAAAGAGAAAATTTTAAACCATACTTTATGTTGAGCATGAGAGAGATTAAAGCAGATCTTATAGTATCAAAATTTCTCCCCTGGTTCATGTATTGAAACTTAATCCACAGTTAACTGGTAGGTCCACTGAAAATTAATTAGAACCTAAGCACACATGAATGATTGCCTTTACTGATGGCATGATATGTTAACAGCAGAATATGAGTTCTTGGTAAATGGCTGAGCTTTTTGTCTCTCTGATCACGTAACAATGAAAAGAGATCCCATTCAGATGTTCTCTCTTGGTCTTACAATTCCAGCTTCGAGAGCAGTGAGAAAAATAAAAAAAGTAAGCAATATTACTGAGTTTGGAAGGCTGTTCAAATTGTTAATAGTTCATTGACATTTAATACATGTATACTCATAATTGATGTCTGAAAATGCTGAAGAAAACTTATGTAAAGATGTTGAAGAAGTTATTTTGTCCTGCATTGTATCTCAATTCAAATGAAACCATTATCTCTATGGGAAACATAATCATAAATATTTTATAAGGTTTTTCAATTACCCATCTTCATGAGAAAACTAAGAAACATTCAAATCCACTTTCAGAGTTTCACAGAAAAAGGGATTGTCTGATGACAATTGCGAGTGTACTTAACAAAATGATAATTTGAAAGTGTTGCTTAAATTGATAGTGCTTCATACTGTGATTTCCATTTAGGAAACCATTTGATAAGTGTGCTTTGTCTCGCTTCCAAGAATAAACAACTTAGTTAATAAATATTAAAGAAATTTGCAATATAGAAAGAAAGGAAGAAAGAAATAGTTGGGGTACACAGTTTTCGATGCTTATTTATCAATAATTGTTAAGAACAGTACTACTACTCAGAACATCAGTTGCATAAATACTAATAGTTTCCATGTTAGCTAGGAGGAATTAGATTTGTCATAGCCAAAAAAAAAAAAGCCAAAAAATGTATGAGCATTACCCAAAGAACACTGGAAACACAATGTTAAACGAAATAAGATGAACTTGTGTTGTGACATTTTACTAAGTTTAAATTATCCAACTTTCTCAGTTCAGCAATGGCAGCATTTAAGTGAGTATCTATATTTTTTCATCCCAAATCCTATATAGTTAGCTACTGTGCAACATCAGTAGTCATGTTTAGTAGGAGAGACTATTAAGGGAAAATTCATAACTTCGTTAGATTGTATTAGTATAGAGCTAAGGGAAAAGAAAATGAGTTTTAAATGGTTTGAGTTAATGTACCAAGGAAAGGCAGTCAACAGTATAGAAGTATAAAAAGTACATTATAACTGTAATCAATAAACTAACAGGGCATTACTTTTGCAGGAGCAATTACATCAAGATATAAATAATTTGACAGTTATTTTATGAAATTTCAGCCTCTCTTCCAGGTCAGATATTACAGCTAAAAAATTAATTCCAGTATACTATCAATAAATGAGTGCAGACATTTAATCAATAACAAAGTAGCATTTACCTGGTTTATTTATGAAATATATAATGATTAAATATGTCACTCATATCAAAATTGATGTATTAATTGATTAACATCATACAGAAGATAAAAACAATTCGGGTTAATTGATTATGAAATTATCACACAAAGTTAAATAAAAATATTAAGTCCCAAACTGTTTTTGCTTGTTCAAGAGAGAATGAATACAGCTCAAATTACTGAATTGAAGAAAATTATTGAACTGAATATTCTTGGTAAATTTTCACAACTGTTTGACATGCCCTCATAGTGCCTTCAGGTTTCAGCATACTGGTTCTCACCTGATGCTGATGCTAAGATCCTTATTGTTTTTATGGTAGATATTAAGTCTTGAACATGTTTATTGCATCTTTGAGAATTTTTATTGCTGTTGCAGATTATTTTCTTCATTAAGTTTTGCTTTAAATGCAAAATTTTGTTAAAGTAGTTATAGAATTTCTAATGCATTTTTGTATTTGATGTTTTACTTTTTAGTAACTTGATGGGAAGGATGAATATGGTTTAACAGAGTAGCCATTTTCAGACCGACTGTGCAACCTGATGGTTAAGACAGCTCACCCCTATCCCTTAGCCTGGAGTGCCCTGCCTGTGCTTCCGTTTCCAGTTTCCTACTAGTGTACTTGTCCTATGTCATACCTGAGCTACTTGAATCCTTGGTATACTTGAGGGAGACCCAAATTAAGATGCATCCTCTAGCTTCGGTGTGGCACAACCCCGGCTGCTGTGGCCTTTGGGAGTTAAAAAAAAAAAAATGGAAAGAAAGGTTTTTTTCTCTTTCTGCTGCTGTTTCTGGTATGAAAAAAAAAACATAAACATCAAAAATAAGTAGAGTCAAAGTATTAAAAATATTAATACATTTTGAGTGGTAGTAAATAATTAAATAATCATTGAGAAGCTTCAAGTAAAAAGTACCACAAATGTGATTTGTATGCATACAGCTGCCTAATTTACACAAAAATAAACAAAATATTTCTTGATGGGTTTATTGAAACTCATCATGAACTAGTGAAGTATAAAGCATTCGGAGCATTCTCGGTGTGCTCACCAAGGTGTGGGCCGATGTCAGTTAGCTGCCGTCAGTATTAGGAGGCAGAGCTGTAAATGGCTTCTTGGATTATCCTGGAGTTAACTACCTCCTCTCTGGTAAGTTACCCTGATAATTGCTCTTTCTTTATGACACTCTGTATTTCAAATAAGATTATTTTCAAAATAAATGTTTTAGCGATGCTATTTGTTGTAAATATTTATCATTATTATTATTATTATTATTAATTGGAAAGGCAGAATTACAGAAAGAAGGAGAGACAAAAATTTTTTCATTAGCTGGTTTACTCCCCAGGTGGCATAGCAACCATAGCTGAGCTGACATGATCCCAGGAGCCCCAGGAACCCCTTCCAGGTTTCCCGTGTGCGTATAGGCTCCCAAAGCTCTGGATCATCCCCACACAGCCTTCCCAGGCCACAAGTAGGGAACTGCATGGGAAGTGAACAACCAGGACATGTACCACCACATGCATGGCATGCTGGCGCTGGTAGGCAGAGGATTAGTCAGTTGAGCCTTAGTGTAGGCATCTAAACAAATACAAATGATGAGTAAGTAATTGTTAAGCTTTAGCTCTTCATTGCTTTAAAGCTACAAAACGAAACACGGGGAAAGAAGATGGAGATATCTGGGGTCCACAAAATTCCACTTACATCTTACTTAAAAATTTCATCTTCACAGCGTTAGAGACAGAACCTTGCACTTTGGTCACTGCCTAAAAATGACCTCAAAGTCAGGATTGAGTGGTGCTAGCAGCCGGGATCTGGACACTGCTGGTGTGGCTGAAACTGCTAATTCTACTCTATCGGAATGCTGTAACTACTTGCCTGCATGCCCAGGCCTCCGCCTGCCTCTGTGAACCATCCTGCTGCTCTTTTATTAATCCAAATATGTCAGATTTCACAGAATAATAAAATCAGTATTTCTGTGCCTGACTCATTTCTGTGACATAGAATAATATCCAGCAGATTCATCAATGTGGTCACAAAACTAAGAGTATTTTACTCTGTGCATATAAAATAAGTGTAACAAAAATAATCTAGTTAAACATTAACAACAGAATGTAAGTAGAAAATGTTTACCCCATATTCTATTTTAGATGGTGCATCCTTGCTAACCACAGAAGACAATTTAGTGGTTAAAAATCATAAAAACACCTGGAATAGGACATACAGGCAAATAATTGGGTCCTGCATGGTAGCCTAGTGGCGAAACCTCACCTTATAAACGCTGCGATCCCACATGGGAACCTTTCATGTCCCTGCTGTCCCGTTTCGGATCCAGCTCCTTGCTTGTGGCGTGGGAAAGGATGGCCTAAAGCCTTGGAACCCTGCACGTACTTGGGAGACCCAGAGGAAACTCCAGGCTCCTGGCTTTGGATCAGATCAGCTCCAGGCATTGTGGCCAGTTAGGAAGTGAATCAGCAAATTGAAGGTCTTCCTCTCGGTCTCTCCTCCTCTCTGTAGATCTGACTTTCCAACATAAATAAATAAATAAATAAATAAATAAATAAATCTTCAAAAATCTGTACATCACTTTGGCATTGATTTCTCAGGTTCATGCAATTTGCATGCTTGAGAATGAATCATTATTAGATGGACTTCTTCAAAAGTTTTGAATGAAAAATACATATTGCTTTTCAGTCTAACAAGCCATATACTGGATAAATATGTAAAATGTATATATCATAAAATATTTCTACTTGGAATGCATACAAAATCCCCAAATGAAATAAGATACGAAGAAAGGACTTTACACAAAATATGTGGACAACCAGAATAAATGGTTCACCGAATATATATATATATGCATGTAATAGTTCATGAAAGGCTTTTCAACATCATCATTCATTAGCAAAATGAGCAGTAAAATCAGATAATCAGCCTATTAATATGTGCCCGTATTCTTTGTGTATTTTGTGATGCTTGTTGTGGTTTGGGACAAGCAGGGCAGGGATCGACTCTCCCAATATTACCTAATTCACAGAAATATCAAACAATTTGCATGCAAACATGTGTTTGATTTTAAATGGAGCCAGCAATAATGTCCATATTCCTATCTCCAACCTTACATAAGGGTTCCACAGCCTGGAAATGTATCCTTATTCCTCATATATCCCCACATGCTAGAGCCAAACAAAATTGTTTAATCTGTGGAATTACAAGCCTCCTACACCAGAAGCATCTAGCATATCTATTCTTTTCCAGGAAAGACAGAATGAAAATTTTCATTGATACATTTAGTTTTACACATGCTTTCTGACCATTTATGGTGATTACTCATAAGGCTTTGAGAAACAAGTTTTTTTTTTTTTTTATTGTGTTCATTTGAGACACAAAGCAATCACAAAAGAGACAGAGACAGACCGACACAGAAAAACCTCTCACAGTTTAGTTCACTCGTCAAATGCTTATAAGAGCCGTTGCTAGACAAATTCAAAACAGAGACCCAGCAATTCAGGCGGCATCCTCCATAACGTGGACAGGGAGCTGATGGCTTAATTTATCACTGTTGACTCCCAGAATCTGCATTACAAGGAGGAAAGATTCTAGACTCACAACCAGAAATCATACCTAGGCACACTGAAATGGAACATCAGCAATTCCAAACCTCATATTTCTTTTTTAAATAAGATTTTCTTATTTGTCCACTTAAAAGAGTGATATGACCGGGGGG
Organism: Ochotona curzoniae; assembly: GCF_017591425.1. Classification (NCBI taxonomy): domain Eukaryota; kingdom Metazoa; phylum Chordata; class Mammalia; order Lagomorpha; family Ochotonidae; genus Ochotona; species Ochotona curzoniae. The sequence continues at coordinate 17,930,967 of NW_024466502.1, forward strand.
TTGAGGGGGAGGGAATTGGAGAACAAAGGGGAAATGCAATCATAGAGTGGTTTAACCCATCCATGTCTCCTATGTGAGTGAGAAAAGCTCAGCCCCTGGGACCATTCATTATTGTCTCCACTGGGGGAACACTGGATCAGAGCTGAAAATGAACCAAGACTAGAATCAACACCCCAGCATGAGGTGTGTTCATTTCAAGAAGCAGTTTCCCCCCTGTATCACAGATTCTGGCCTCCAGAACCTTTCTTAACTGCTAGGCCAAATGTCTGTGCCCCCAAAGCTTTTTTATTTTTTCCTTTGTAAACACCTCTTGGTCTGTTGGTCACATCACACATGAAACAATAATAATCCAAGGCATATCTTTAAACAACTAAACACCAGATGAATGGCCAAAGTAATATTAAATCAAGTGTTGGTAAAAATAAGGATGAACTAGATTCTCCTCTAACACGTGCAAATAATAGAAACTAGTATGAGGGATTTTGCAAATATTTTTATGGCCTGACAAATGTTAAAAAAATACACTAATGATATTCCTTTTCTGGATATAAAAACAAGAGATGAGGTAACCCAAGTGTTTCTCAATAAAATAAGACATACATTCTGGTCCATTCATCTGAAGAAATGTTAACATTAGAAACATGTGGACAAATGATTCATATCATTTGTGCTGATATTTTTCAAAGTAAATACACAGATTGAAATGATTTTGTAAAGGGAAATATACTAACTGGTCCAACATAGACACAATGTTAAATACAAATGTTACCTGTAATGGAAGTTGTGGATGAAAGTGAGCTGCATGAGGTGAACACACAGGTACTCATGTGAGAACATGTCTTTCACCACGCAAATGTTTACTGAATTGAAATGACAAGTGGTTCACAGTTGCATATACGTACAAGGGACCTTCAAAAAGTTCATGAAATTTTGCTTTCAAAGATGATTTTGATAGTAGCTGTTCGGTTCAGATATTAAACAACACAGAGAAAGAGCTTCATGTCCTACCTTGAAGGGTCTGGATTTCCTTCTCCGACATGACTGTTGACTGTCACGGTTCCTTCTAGAACATCCTGGGGGAATGGTATTAAAGACGCCATTGATGGTGTCTCATGCACCTACACGAAAGGCCTGTCAATACTTCCAACTGCTGGATTTTGCCAGAAGCATCCCTGCCTCTTGTGGATATCTGAGAAGTGAATGAGCAAAGAAGAACTCTCTTCCTCTCGGTTTCATTTTCTTGTCACCGCCTCAAATTCCAAAAGAGAAAAAAAAAGTTAAAATAAATAGTTTTAAGTTTGTTTTGTTTTACAACTATCTTTTTCCTGTGAACTTTTTCAAGACACACTTACATATCACAAAACATCACATCATCTACCCTGAAAACTGCACTCATTATTATTTCAGTTATATGTAACTAAATATCAAAAATCAACAAGAAAAAATAGAAGAGATTCAGTCTTTTTACAGTTCATCTGTAACCTCATGGAATGACATGTTCATTTTCCATCTATAATGCTGATGCAAATTCAATCTGAGTTTGATCTCTTGATAAATTTAATGTAGATTTAGAAATACCTTCTAAGTAATATTTTTATCACTACTGTTCCTCTCAAAGGAAAATCTGAAGGGATTTTGTTACTATAGCAACACTTTGCCACCACAATTGATATTATTATATCAATCACATCACAATTATCTTCTTCAGATTTCACTCAACCAACAATTAAAGATTACTGAGCATATGAAAATTACATTTTAAATTATTTCATATCAATTTTTATTTTATGTTATTTTTTCTGTTAGATATCTATGCATTTTCTTTGGTCCCTACTTTTTTATTTTTATGTTAACACCATATTTTTTTAAGATTTATTTTATTTCAAAGTCAGATATACAGAGAGGAGAGACAGAGAGGAAGATCTTCCGTCTGATGATTCAATCCCCAAGTGAACACAATGGCCAGTATTGCATCAATCTGAATCTAGGAGCCAGGAACTTCCTCTGGGTCTCCCATGCAGGTACATGAACCCAAGTCTTTGGGCCATCCTCGACTGCTTTCCCAGGCCACAAGCAGGGAGCTGGATGGGAAACGGGGCTGCCAGGATTAGAACCGGGGCCCAGATGGAATCACGCCATGTTCAAGGCAAGGGCTTTAGCCGCTAGGGCACCGTGCAGAGCCCTATGTTAACACATTTTAAAAGACCAACTAAAGTTCGAAAAGTGTAATTTGAACTCAAACGACAAAGTATTTATAAAGAAATAGAAGCAATGATATGAGCATTCATTTAAAACCTCCACAATTGTCTTCTTCCTCTATTTCCCCATCTCTTGCTCAAAGTGATAGCAGTAGAATAAATAGGAAACAAAATCTCCTACTTACAAAATGTACCTTTAACTAAAGCAATTAGTTTCCAAAAGCATGTTAATTTTTAGATTTAAATACTTTCATAATACAAACTCATTCATCTTATTCAATTATAAAGTGAAAGACATGGAGGGAAAGAGCTGGAGTTAGCGAGAGATCGTCCACTGTGATCTTCTGCCACAAAGAGCCATAACAGCCAGGGCTGGCCACACTGATGTCAGGATTCTAGAACAGACTGGGCCTCCAACCTAGGTGGGAAAGACCGAAGCACTGGAGCCATGAGCTGCTACCTCCCAGGGCACACAGTAGCAGGCAAGCGGAATTGGGACTGATAAAGGGGCTGAAATTGAAACCTCATAGCAATAGATTGGAATGCATTAGATGTGTGCTCCCACATGGCACCTTAACACACTGCACTGCACAGTCCTATCTTAGTGTCCATAACGTTTGATAGAATGTCTTAAATTTAAAGCAGTTTAGCAGATTTCAGAAGTAGAAAAAAAATAATCTGCACTAAATTTCAATAAAATATAACTATTAGAATTACATTGAAAGACATTAGTAAGAATCTAAGAGTTTGACTTTGTATTAATATCTGACAGAAATAGCTTGATTTTCTAAGTGGAGATGAACATTATTTTTATATAAAACATGGTTATTATGTACATTTAGCTAAACAAACTGTTTTTCCTTGGACATCAACTCCAAATAATACAATTTGCTCACACATGTTCAGCAAACCAACAGAGACTTGGAACTATATCTCAAGTGAATATCTTTTGTCTATTCAAATTAATGTGTTTCTTTTAATGCTGAGGAAATACTAACCATTTTCAGAACATATTTAACCATTTTCTGTTTTCTTTAGGTGAATGACACTGTCTTTAAAAAAAAGAGAGAAATAGTGTTTGAAAACATTTGGTGTAATGTTATGTTACTTTGAGTCTTGGTTCAATAGCTCGCTCTTTATTGTATTAAAATGCAGAGAGATAAAGTGAGAGATGGGGAGATGGAGGAGAGAGAGAGAGAGAGAATCAGTCTATTATTCATCCTTTGCCTCACCCACCAAATGTCATCCAGCCTAACCAAGGAGTAAAGAACTCCTTCTGGGTCGGCCACATGGATGGCAGGTGCTCAAGTACTTGACTTGATGTCTGCTTTTTTGCCAGGCAAGTTATTAGGGAGCTAGATCAGAGGTGGAACAGCAAGGACTTGAGCTGGTACTGCAACGTTGGTTGTTGGAAAAACAGCCAGCATTTTAGTAAGCTTCAAAACAATACCCACTGTAAGTATTCGTTTATTGAAAACATGCTTTTGAAAGAAATGTATATATATGTGTGTGTGTGTGTGTGTCTGTGTATAGAAATAAATTACCAAATGACGATTTAGCAGCAAAAACTCACATATAGTCCTTAAATTACATTCCTTCTTCAAGTGTCCCATGATTTTCTATGGGCTATTTCTCTCTACTTTGCTAAGTATAAATTTACTAGCACACATCTGTGCATTTTTATTACTTGCCCAATTCTTCTAAATTCAGTTCAATTAAGTAGAATGGAAAAGCTGAAACTAGCTATTTTTTTCTTTTTTACAAGAATGAGCTATAGAAAGCTAAGGAGGAAGCCTTCAGTCGTGTTCTTTTCTGTAATATCACTGAGTGCAATACTTTCTTTGCAAGATTACTTTGCTCCCTCGATCAAAAACATTTACTCTTTAAATGTATTTCTTTTGAAGTAGGTGGCAGACTGTCCTGTAAGGAATGCAATTTAAGTAATGATTATGACTCAACAATCTAGTAAAATGTTCACTATAAATACATTTATATTATTTTGAAAAATAATAAAAGATTTATGGAACAGGTTTGAAGTAATGATTTCATTTCTCAAACGTATACACAAACCACTTAAATCATCTTATTCAGGAAATGAATCATAATGAGGATAAAATATGAAATGGTTCCAATTTAAGCATGAAACTTTAACTTGAGTTTCCCAACTGTATTTTCTATTCCTCTATAATATTCATCATCTTTCTTTCTTCACCCAATATCAAAACTATGTATTTGCAGTGTTAGATCACTATGGACTACCCAATACGTTTGCTGGGATAGATGTAAATGTTGTTGCAATAACAACAAAACATTGAAACAGCTTTCCCCTTTATTTTCGAAATGGTTGTTTTATTTCTACATATTAAGGTCTTTATTACTAAATTTGGACTACTGAGGAAAGCAGAGGAAAACAATAGTCAACACACTCATTACTAGACCTTTTATTCATTCAATCATTGCAAAAGCATCCAGTAAACTATTTCATCAGTGTGTGGCTCGTGATTTCCTTTAAAGTATGAGTCTATTTGCAGAGGGAACTAGTGACATGTTTTGTAAAAGCGTGACAAAACTTTTTATGGAATTTTATATAGAAGACTCTGGAAGCTTAAAGACTTTTGGGCATTACTTTCTATATTTTAGGTGCCATAGAATTTATCATAATTTATGTTTTAACTGTAAACTGAAGGGAATATTGCACTTTTATGTAAAATCAAATAAGGTGAAAATATGGAAAGAAAGTCAGGATTGTGGTGGAAGTGACAGATGAAACATGGGACAGTGGGATGAAAACGATGTTCAACAGTTATTTTAGATGCAAATTTGACCACACTAAAGAATACCTAATTGGTCAAGAATTACACATTGTCACAAAGGCGGTTCCAGAAGTGATTGCCATATGAGTTAGTGAGGAATAGCATCCATTCCACAGAGACCTGGGTAAAAGTAAAATATATATAATAACAGAAAAAGCAGAAAAGCTGATTTGTTCTCAGAGATTCCAAGAGCTGAAACCTTTGTTTTCTGCCCTTGAACATCAGACCTCTGGACTCCAGGAGTCCTGCCTGGGTCCCAGGTTCCCAGTCCCTCTGTTCAGGCTCAAGGTGACAGGATTGCATTCCAGGTTCCCAGGCTCATGCAAGCATCTCAAGTTCCTGTTGAAGACATCTAGTGAGACTTCTCAGCCGTGATACTGGTGACACCATTTTCTGAACAGATCCCATGCTCCAGTTAGCTATCTGCTTATTGTCAATGTAGCTACCTAGCTAGCTAACTAGCTAAACCTCTGTCATGTATCTATCCATCTACTCACATATCACCTTATTTGATTCTCTGGGGAAATCTGTCTAATACAAGCATAAACAAAGAAGTACATCAAACTTAAAAGATGATACATTCCTAAAGCTATTTTTCCAATAGAACAATAAAACTCAATTGACATTCATGAAAAGGAACCTTGTCAAAACATTTTCTTGGAAATATATCTCTCGATAGAATTATATTGAATTTGGTAATTCCAGTAGCAAGGGAAACTAAGATAAGCAATGAATGCTCATGAATCCAACAAATAAAATCAACTGATACATACTAAATGGGTAAAATGAATGAGCACAAGAAGAGAAGAGAAATGGGAAGATCTGTAATCAACAGACAATAATTTGGGAATAGCCCGGATCTTTTCAAAGTTACAAACTTGTTTAAATACACTTGTTTCAGTATTTCAAGGCAAAACTTTCAAAACATTTTCACTGGGTCCCGGTGAGGTAGCCTTGCAGCTGAAGTTCTCACCTTGCACGTGCCAAGGGATCCCATGTGGGCACCAGTTCTGCTCCCTTCAGCCCTGTTAGGAGCTACAGACCTACAGACCTTAGACTTGGCGTGCCTGACAACCTGCTGCACTGCAAAGCCTACCTTGGGCAAGCAGGGCCACAGCAAGCAGGATATTGCGGCCTGAACATCCCTTGCAAAGCAAGCGGAACAGAAACTATGCCCTTGTTCCTGTTCAAATAATTAGTCCCTCCCCTGTCTCAATAGAGATGATTAGTTCCAGGAAACCCCTCCCCTTCCCCTCCTTCCCTAGAGAAGGTATATATATGAGGAGTAAAATAAAGAGCATGGGGCATTTTCTTTCATCAAGTTTGTGTGTCCATGTGTTTTTTGGGCTAGCAGCCCGGCACTCCCAGTCCAGCCCCAGGGTTTGAAAGTCGTGTCCTGCAGGTTGGGACACAGACCCGCTTCCCATCCAGCTCCCTGCTTGTGGCCTGCAAAAGCAGTCTATACTTGGGACTTGTCACCCGTGTGGGAGACCTGGAAGAAGCTACTGACTCCCAGATTCAGATCAACACAGCTCCAGCCATTGAAGCAGCAGATGAAAGTTCTTCCTCTCTGTCTCTCCTCCTCTCTGTGTATCTGACTTCCCAATAAAAGTTAAATTTAAAAAAAAAATCACTAATATTTTAATTCTTCACTCAATGCAGACTTATATCTAGCTTTGTATATTTACTATTTATCAAACCCCAGGTGTGCAATATTTCATACTGAAGCACAGAACAAATATTTATTTGTAATTAGACAAAGAATTTGGTGTTGCAATTGTAATAAAAAAGCAAATAATCATACCTTTCCTTTATGCCATTATTTAAACTCCACTTAATTGTTAAAATCATTATTATTTCCATACAGGACTTGAATAAAAGCTTATCATAAATAAAAACAGACAAATGATAAAACAGAAAACAAGTAAAAATAAAATAATTTTATTCACATTAGCTTCCAAAAAGACCAGAGATTATTTTAATGTTTAAAACATGATGCCTTTGTATGTATACAGAAAGACATATATGTATGCACTTAAATAATCGTACTTATGAGGACATTTGCATACAGGTACTGAAAAGACCAAGATGAGAAATAAAGGTCTGTGATAACGACAGCATAACTGCAGGAAAATGGCTTTGGAAATGCAAAGCACGCTTTATCAGAAAAATAATCATTCTTTTAAATATGTATGAAGCGGTAAGCAGACGATTTTCTGTAATTTATCTCACTACTACATGTTATCATTACATCTTCCTGGATAAAGAGATCAGAATGAATTATGGAAATGCTTGATTGTGTTATCAAGTACTTTTATACCTTGGTAATCATTGCCAGAATATATATATTTGCAATTTGGAAATAACCTCCAGAACACTTACCACGTGTTTGTAATCTGCTCAAGGAATCAATATAAAGATTGTCTTATTTGATTAAAAAATATCCAGTAATTAAAAGCACGACAGCAATATTTTAGGAAGCAAAACTAATTAGTTATTTTTTGTGCAAATTGCTCTTTGAAAGAATGTAAAATTTTGAAGAAATTTTAAATATAAATTGTCTAGAATATCCTAATTACTTTTAATGTTATTTCAATTAAACCTATCTATAAAACAAAAAGAGAACCTTGGACCAATGGGAGGGAGGGCTCCTCTCACCTCGGTCATTTCCAAATCGTCATGCACCATTGAGCCAGAATGAAGCCAAGAGTAGCAAGCCAAGCTGAGGCTCTGCCCTGGGTGGCAGGGACCCCAAGACTTGAAGCATCATTGTTGCCAGCGTGGGACACAACCGCATGAAGCTGAATAGGAAGTGTAGCTGGGACTGGCACCCAAAGACTCCCACGTTGGATGGGAGTGTTGCTTGTGACATCGACCCGTGTATCAGATGCCCACTCCTTGAAACTTTCTATGTACTATACAGTTGTGAAACATTTATCCCAATGCCATTAAGTTAATAAATATAAAGAGAACATGTGTTGTCAAAGCGTTCAAGATTGAAATCATTATAAAGTACATAAACTACCTGAAACAATATGAGCGTGCTGTTTACTTTCCTGTGGGTACTCTGTTTTGGCATTTGTAAATTTCTTTATGCATTTTTTGTATAAATGTGTCCAAGAACTGCATATCCATGCTAGCCACAAATTTTCAGTGATTTTAACATAGAGAACTATGAAGCATTAAAATTATAATAACCTACATAAGCATTCATTTTTAAAATAACATTCAGTGTTCAATTGGAAAAAAAATGCTGTGATTGCTTCAAGTCACAAAAGCATCTACTGTCATTTTATGCAATTAATTTAAGTTTAACATTTTAACCATTTTTAGCATTTGCAACATCCCTTTTAAATGTAGACATGTATAAGGTTTTGTGGTCTTATGCTGTTATTCTTCGTATGATACTACGGAGAATTTTATCCTACGGTCTATAATGGGGTTGATTTTTAATTATGAAACCCATTTTATTACATTTTACTCTTCTTCAAGATAATAAAGACTGGCCTAACAAACAATTTCTGTAGAATAATTGGTTTGCCTTTTGTTGTGCATTTTAAGTGTAGAAGAATTTATTTAGTTGTATAAAGCACAACATATAAAACTATGTCCTAATAATGCATAAAATAAAATAAAATAAAATAAAATAAAATAAAATAATTATAGAAATGTTCTAATAACATACAATTTCCTCAGGATAATATAAATACTGAAATATAAATGATATGTCAGTACTGATTTAATCTTATGTTTTTATAATCATGAAAATTTTGAATAATGCCAGAGAAGGGAAAACGTGTAAAAGAATTTGGGGATACATGGGAAAGTGGTTTTAGCTTGGAGTTTATATGTTTATTTTGAGTTTTATTTATTATTGTTGGAAAAGCAGATAGAAAGAAGCAGAGACAGAGAAAAGATCCTGCTTTCACTGGTTCGCTTTTCTAGTAAACACAATGGTTGAAGCTTGCATGGTTGATTTGCATCCAGGAGCTAGACTACTCTGCTAAGCAACAAATTTTGTTGAGGAGACAGGTAAACAGACCAGTCAGCTAGGGTCAGCTCTCCTTTATTTCAGAGACTGACAGCAAGGTGAGGTTTAGAAGGGTTTGTATAAGAAGAGTGAAATGTACAGCCATGGGAACCAGCTGAGTTGGGCAGCCACGGGAGGCCGCCCTGGGAACAGTGGGTGGACAATGGGTAGGCTATAGCAAATATAGGAGGCTGCCATGGGGACCATGGGTGGGCTTGAGCAGCCACAGGAGGAAGTCATAGGAACAATGAGCGAATAAATCATACAGTATTGATTCCTGGAACTGAGGGGTGCCAGCAGGGCATGTTAACCTAATGATCCGACCTAAAAAGCAGAAAACTGGCAAAGCATTTTTTACAGAAGCATAAAGAGCAGGTTAGCAAACTGATACAAGGCTGAACTAAAGTGACTCTATTTTGTGACTGTATTTTACAACAGAATATCATAAAACCATAAACAAATCTTAGAAAAACATTGAATTTCAACATGGATTAAAATCATTTTATGAAACTTACAAAACATAACAAATTCATTTTTGAAAGATTGTTTTCATGAATTTGAAATTAAGAATTACAGGGGGGCTGGAGCAATGGTTTAACTGACTAATCATCACCCTTCAAGCTCTGAGATCTCATGTGGTAACTAGTTTGTGTTCTGGCTGTTCCACTTTGGAATCAGTTCCCTGTTTGTGGCTCGGAAAGAAGAAAGGGATGGCCCCACCAATTCCCTGGGTCCCTGCATCCATATCCCAGGCCCAGAAGAGGCTCTCAGCTCGTGGTTCAGGATCAGTTCAACTCCAACTGTAGAAACCATGCGTCTCTGTAAACTGCCTGTAAAAAAAAAAAAAAAAAACTAACTTTTTTTTTAAGACAACAGAAGAAGAGGGAGACAGTGAGAGACATAGGTTTTGTGCATCAGAACATTCCAAAAATAGATACAACATTGCAAGATTGGAACATCTTGAAGTCAAGAACCAAGAAAAGTATTGAGGTCTACCAAATGAGAGCAGGGAACTGAATCTGTGGCCATTTCTGCTACTTTCTCAGGCCCTTAGCAGGGAACTGGATGAGAGGTGGAGCAGCCAGAATCTGGAAACGCAGAGATGCAAGCTTCACAGTGGTTAACTTTACCTGATACACCATCAGTCTTGCTCCATAAAATAATTTTGAAATCTGTTGATGAATTCAGAATAGCAGATAGAAGGCCCTGCGTAGTGGCCTAGTGATTAAAATCCTCACCTTGAATGTGCTGGGATCCCATACCCATGGCTGTTCTAATCCTGACAGCTCCATTCCCCATGCAGCTCCCTGCTTTTGGCCTGGGAAAGCAATGGAGGACGGCCCAAAGCCTTGGGACCCCGCACCTGTGTTGGAGACCTGGAGGAGGTTTCAGGCTCCTGGCTTTGGATTGGCTCAGCTCTGGCCGTTTCAGTACTTAGGGAGTGAATCATCGGATGGAAGATCTTCCTCTCTGTCTCTCTCCTCTCTATATATCTTTTACAATAAAAAGAAATGAATCCTAAAAAAAATAGCAGATAGAAAAAGTGAGTAATTGAGTAATTATTTGGTATTATTCAATCTACCCATTCACTCTAAAATAATTTGCAGTGGTAATATGCTTCACCTAAAGGATTCTAGTTGGACACAGGAATTAAATATTTAAAAATATAAATAAAATAACATGGAGTAAATATCAGAAGTGTGAGAATAAATTTTTTTAATTTAACCAAAATTTCAGCTTTTGAATGAATTTGAAAATTAGGTAATCAGGAATTCAAAAAGCATTTACTATCATTGATTGATTTTCAAATAATGTTATAGGGTTATCATAATAATGTTATAAATATGCTTTACTTTACAATATTTAATAGAAAGAGATGAACTCACATTATTTCAAATAAAATAATCATTGAAAAAATTAAATTTTTAAGTGTTTTTATTGTCTTAGACTTTCCTCTGTTTATTATTAAATTTTAAAGTTAATCTGCACGATTGAATTTCTAAAGTTGTAAAACCTCTGTTATCCTGTTAAACTAACACGAATCACAAATCTCATTATCTCCAATCTTTACTAATAATTACTGATGAATACAGTTAGATTCCAGCCTGAGGTGATAGGAAAGCAAATAACATCGTCAGACCAGCTTACCAAGGCCGTTAGTGCTGTACTGAGCTTCAGTGCTACTTAGATCAAAAGACTAAGTTAGGGACCAGCACTACAGCACAGGAGATTCAATCTGTCTGAAGCACAGGCATCACAATCGGGACTGAGCAAAGCCTGGCTGCTCCACTTCCATTCCAGCCCCTTCACATATGCCTGGGAGAGCAGCAGGAGACAGCCCTCATCCCTGGGCTGTCACACCTGTGTGTGAGACCCTGAGAAAATTGCTGACTCCTGATCTTGGCCTGGTCCTGCCTTGGCTGTTATGAATATTAGGAGAATGATTCAAAAGACAGAAAATCTCTCTCTTTCCATTTCTAACTTGGACTTTTAAATATCTGTTATTAATTATATATCTTCACCTTTAATTTAGGAATTCATCACTTCAATAAAATGTTCTGGATAGTCTTGGCTCATCAGCCTAGTCAATCCTAGGAAAGCAAAGTTGAATTGATTGAAACTATATATTTTATGAAACAGAATTAGCCTCTGTAAATTATTACTCATTTCTGTGCCAGGAACTTTGTGTTTATAAGTAGGAAAAAAGTCCGTGTGCAAAAATTAGTAGTGAGGCACACTAATATTGAGTCATCTACAAAAGAAAAAAAAAAGAAGAAGAAAAAGAAAAATTCTGTTTCTAGTTACAAATCAATGAGCTAGAGTTCTGGAAATGAACACAACCCGGGAGATCAGAGATCTCTAAAATGAATATCAGAAATAACTGGAGAAAGATATGAAAGGAAGAAAAGCTTCATAGAAAATCCTGTGTGTAGACTAATATTAAGTGGTGTCTTAGCAGCTGAAAAACATGATGGTCTCCAGGGTCTGGTGAAGTGATGGCAAGTGAGAGGATAGGGAATAACTGATAAGCATTGGGTTCACACAGAAGTGAGATGTTCTAGGGTTGTGCTACACAGCAAGCTGATTGATTATAATTTAACGTACTGTGTATTTCACTAAAAAAAATTATTAGTTACATTAAGATATACAATTCAATGATTTAATTATACAATACTGAATTATTGAAAACTAAAATATAATCCATATAGGATATTATATAATGTAAACATGTAACAATATGTATACCTTTTATTTGTATGTTGATTTTTAAAACTAATTTTTAAAAATCAAAAATTATGAAATCAATTATAATTATTTAGAGATCTTGAAGAAGAAATCTTTGGGAGAAAAATTGTAATGATGGAGAAGTTTCAGAAATTGAAAAACAACCAAATTTCTAGAAAGCTGAGTTATGGAGGGGAACGTGTTGGTGACTTTTCAACAAGTGGAAGATTATTTCAAATGTAGTGAATGTGACACTCTACAGGAAAAAATGACAACTTCAACTAACACCTCAAAGGGAAAAGTGGACTGGCTAACAAAAACATTCTTGTAATAAGTGAGATAATATTTGAAAAATACAAAGTAAGGCTTTGAAATCCTTTAGCATTTCTGAAAATAAAGATTAAAAAACAAAGCTACAGAAAACTTCACAATGGAGTCTGAAATAGAGAAATGCAAAGACTAAAAACATGGTTAAAAAGAAACAGGTTTCCTGTGGCAGAAACCCAAGGAGACTGTTACATTTGTCCCAAATCCTGCTAAAGTTCTCACACGCTTGGTTATTAATCCCCATTGTCCTGTTTTCCCGTCCTGTTCTCTCCTTCTGTCCCCTCGTCCCGTTCCTTTTTTGCCTCTGCTCTCATGATATTCTGTCACTTGATCAATACCATTTGGCAATTATCACTACTGCAGCTGAATTTCATTTAGTGAAAGTGACAACACACATTTGTGACTCTGACATTCAACCTACTAAATTTAAAAGTAAAAGAGTGTATTAACAAATGACATTGCCATCCTTGGAACTGAGACAAGATTGGCTTCGGGCATATTGAGAACATTTGAAATTATTAAGTCATTATAAAGCAGCAGATATTGAGGCCCAAGGTAATATTGTGTTTTATTTACATGATAATTCAGTCACTTTGAGCAAGTCGTGATGGGCATTGTATTATGACGGAAATGCATAATGGTGGTAATGCATTCTTTAAGATTCCGTGTCATTATAGCTTTGTTAATCTGTCAAATTATTTTCCATTCCATTTGAATCACTTATTACCAGATGGCGATAATGACTAATTAGTTTATATTGATCTATGTCAGAGACTAAACAACATTATTTAGAGATCATTTGGTAACATAAGGCACATTCAAACAACAAGCCATGATTCTATTTCTGAAGTATGAAACCGTTCACTATGAAAAATGTACATATATTTAACATGTTTTCCCTTTAAAATGTAGGAGGAAATTGATTCATTTCCATGATCTCACAAAGAAAGCTTCAGAGAAGCACTGATCAGTAACATCACTCATCTGTAAACAATATGTCTCTATTCCAGATTCATGAAGCAATGAAATTTAGGGCATGGAAATACACTAGGATATTACAAAGAATAAAAATCTGTGTTTTGTTTGTGTGTGGAAGAAAACTGGTAGTGGCTGGCAATGGGTGCCTCATGTGTCACTTGATATGTCTTCTTAAAGTGCTATGTTCTCATAGGGCAGCAATGTCCTTCACAGGAGAAGCATCACCAACAGAGCATTCACAGCCCCTTCTGGACTACCTGTGCAGACTGTGTCCCAATTGTAGAGTCTGAAAAGTGCAGTTGGTCCCCTCTGCATACTGAATTGATTAAATGTAATGAAACACAGTTGTCCAGGCTACTATTCAGGGACAGGGATACTTAACCTTCATTCACTTTTCAGCCATTTAATACCAAAATACCGAGGAAATATGAGTTGGAAGAGCATCTATTGTCATGTTTACTGATGACATCCCAACTACGCATGAAGTCTTAATCATGTTTTATCAACTGCTTTCAATGGCTTACCAATATTATCAAAATATTATGTTAGATTTAATATTGGTGAAATTTTAATTAGCCTATTTAATAACATTTTTGACATACGAGATGCTACCATGAAACTGCTGTATGAAAAGATCATTTAAAAGGAGTTGGCATTGTGATGCACTGGCTTAAGCTCTGCTTCTAACACTGGCATTTTGCACCAGAGTGCCTGATTTTCTATCTAGCTTCTTGCCACATCAACAAATTGAAAAATAGAAACCATATAATCCTCTCAATAGATGAAGAGAAGGCATTTGATAAAATCCAACACCACTCCATGCTGAAAACCCTAAGCAAGATAGGCATAGAAGGGACATTCTACAACAAAATCAAAGCAATTTATGAAAAACCCCATGCCAGCATCATACTAAATGGAGGAAGATTGGAAGCCTTCCCACTAAAATCTGGAACTAAGCAAGGCTGTCCTCTGTCACCACTACTCTTCAATATAGCATTAGAACTCCTTCCAAGAGCTATTAGGCAAGAAAAAGGAATTAAAAGAATTCAAATTGGAAACAAGGAACTGAAATTATCTTGGGTAGAATTGGGGTAAATTCCTCTTGAAACCTTTGATAGAATTCAGCAGTGAAGCCATCTGGTCCAAGACTTTTCTTGTTTGAGAGGGCTTTAATTGCTGATTCAATCTCAGTGCACATTATTGGTCTATTTGGATTGTTAATTGTTTCTTGATTCGATTTTTGTGGATTGTATGTGTCCAAAAATCTATCCATCTCTTCTAGGTCTTCTGATTTGTTCACATATAGTTGCTCGTAAAAGTTCCTGATGATTCTTTGTATTTCTAAGGTATTTGTAACAAGATGGGCAAAGGAAATAAACAGATATTTTTCAAAAGAACACATTTAACTGGCTAAAAGACATATGAAAAAAATGCTCAGGCTTCCTAGCCATCAGAGAGATAAAAATGAAAACCATGTTGAGGTACCACCTAATTCAAGTGAGAATACATTCAGAATTCAACTAATACTACCTGCTGGCATGGATGTGGGGAGAAAGGTACCTTCCTTCACTGCTGGTGGCAGTGTAAGCTAGTACAACTACTGTGAAAGTCAGTATGGAGAATACTTGGAAAATTGCAAATAAATCTTCCATATGAATCAGCTATCCCACTGCTAGGTATATACCCAATTGAAATGAAATTTGCATATAAGGGGATCTATAGTACTATATTTGCAGCAGCACAATCTAAATTAGCAAAGGAATGGAAACAATCCAGATGTGCATCCAAAGAAGCGTAGTTAAAGAAACGGTGGCACATCTACTTCATGGAATATTACTCAGCTATTAAGAAGAATGAATGAAATCATACTATTTACAACTAGGTGGTCCCAACTAGAGACCATTATGCTTGGTGAAATGAGTCAATCACAAAAGAACAAATGTCACATGTTCTCTCTTACATAAGAAAATCAACATGGAAAGAGTAACTTCAACTCCATGCTGTTTTTTTTTTTTTAATCTCAGTTTTGTTTATTCCAAAGACTTCTTTTTCTCTTGCCGTGAGACTTTTGTGTTTCCTTTTTGTCACCCATGTGTTGATTACTCAGTGGCACATTTTTTTCATGGTGCTATAATTTTCTTTTGTGATTGTTGTTGTTGTGGTTGTTCTGACTCATAGCAGTTGCTGCCATTGTTTCATGGCTTCTGAATTATGGAAATGTCTATAGTAATGGAGTACTGGAGTTCACCATATCCAGATGTGGGGGTTCAATGCAACATTCACTCCTGCTTCCAGATGAAAAGTGGATTCCCAATGAAACTGTTGGAAATGTGTAGACAATGGGATGCTGGAGTGTTTGCCCCATGGTGGTTACTAATTTATGCATATCAGCCTAAAGTTACAACAGAAACTTCAAGCTAGATTGCTTCTTCATCATTACAGTCTCAAGTCATGGCTTCTAGTGTCTTATGAAATAAACTTCTAGAATGGGGAATATTTTCGTGTCAACAGAGGCTGAGAAAGAATTTACACTGGGAAGTTTTTTAAAGTATATACTCTAAAATATTGCTAGTCAGAGACTTACCGTCAGCAAGAAATATGTCTACAGTTTAGAAGAGCTGACAAAATCAAGGCCATCTTGTAGAGAATATAGTTTTATCTATTACATTTTGGAACTATATTTGCCAATGTGTGCAAGTACTAGATGTTTTGGCACTTTTCCATGTGCCACCTGTACGTTTTAAATTGGATTTGTTGTAAGCTGATGGGGAACGTTTTCATATTCAAACTAATGGCTGATGTGCTTGGATTCAAGTGCTCGTTTTTTTTTAACGTACACCCTGTAGGCACCAGGTGGCTGCTCAAGTGTCTGTGTTGTTGACAGTGTGGGAGATTTATATTTAATCTCTCTCTCCTGGCCTTCAGCTTGTCCCACACCCAAGACTTCTCTAGATAACTGGATAGTGATCTACTGATAGGAGATATGTTCTCCATCTCTTTACCTCTGCTGATAGCTTTCAAATAAACTAATTCAATTTAAAAATCTCATATTCATGGGTACAACATCAGTTTGTTTCTATTAGATATTCATCTTTTTTCAAGTTTGTTTTTTTATCTATCTGAAAGGCTGAGTTACAGAGAGAGAGAGATGGAGAGACAGAGAGTAATCAACATCTAAACTATTGCTTCTTCATAATAATGTACATGTTCAATAACATTAAGAAATGAAATATGAAATAGCAAAATACACTTATAACTTACATATCTTATAATGAATTTATATCCAGAGTTTACAAGAAACTTAAGAGCAAAAAGCAAATAATAATTATAAACTGAGTAGAGCACACAGATAATCATTGTTCAAAATAAAGCATGCAATCGGTCAAGAGGCATATGAAATAATATTCAATATTAATAATCATCATAGGAAAATTAAACTAGCAACATCGTTTACCTCACATCAGCTGGAATGGCTTATCGAAAAGATAAGCATGCTAGAAAAATGTGGGGGAACAAGGAATTTTTGCATACTGCTGATGGGATGGCATATTACTTTTGTCATTATGGAGAACAATTTCAGGTCATAAACAGACAAAATATTTAAAACATTTAAAAAGCTGGAAGTTAAAAGCTCATCATTATTAAAGGAGTATACCACTGTGACAATGTTGGGAAATGGTTAGAGAGGAAAATGAGGAGGAAGGAAGTGAAAGGAGAGGGAAAAGTCACTATACCTACAAAACTGTATCATGGAAAAGAAAAATTTAAAAATACAGCTACCATTTCATCCCATAACCCTACTTTAACATATGCAGGCACATAAAGCATATTAGATTCATTTCCCATGCTCGTTTTAATTTCAAAAAATCACAATTTTCATGAAATACAATTAATATGAACATATATACATATTACAAATATAATAACTTTGGCACATATAACATATATAGTTGAATAAAGTTGAAACTTAAAAAGAACATACTATCATTAATGACATTGATGAATTTAGAGCACATTAAGTTAAATAGGCAGGGACCATATACATTAATCAACTAAAAATACATTTTAAATGTTTAGAAAATCACTAAAAGTATACTTGTACATAATTGTCAACATTTATTTGACAAAGATGTTAAACAAAGTTTGATAAAATACTGTATATATAGCAAAATGAATATGGGTGTTTCTTATGTTCTTTGCTACATTTACTGATTTTTTTCAGTACATTATTGTGCAAATATATGGGAGAACCTATAATTTCTGTGCTGATTTCCTTTCCATAGTAAATACATAGCCAACTAGCACTGTTTGTGTATATATCTCATAGATATTTTTTACATATATGTGCATTTATTACTACTCCTCATGGAAACTAGAACAAGGATATGGTCCATGTTATATATTCCATAACAATAATATGCATAATTTTATCACTCTAATTTTTTTATTTATGTAGTATTTTAACCAGAAGTTGGAGCTACAGAGTCTGCCAGACACAGATAACCCATCTACTCAAATGCTGAAAACAGTTGGGAATGGGCCAAGTCAAAGCCAGATCAGTGCTCAATTAGCTCCTCCCACACGGAAAACAGAGCCCACGTAATTAATACAGCACATGCTGCCATCTGGGGTGCAAATTGAGGGAAAACTGGAGTTGGGATAAGAGCGGGACCTTGGACTCAGGAACTCAGATATGTGAAGCAGATGACATGATGGACATCTTAACTAACCAATCAAATACTAATTTTTCACTTTTTTTCAGTATGAAAGATTTGCAAATGCATGGGACTTACATGAAATGCACATCTTTGTAAAAATTAGTTTTGAAAAATCTATAATTTTATGAAATAACATTCAAATAGTATTCTATACAATTTGATTAACACAAGTCTTAAATTGTATGGAGAATATATTTAATGTCTGATTTTCTGCTTTTCTTATTTTTTTTCTTACTCAGTTCACTTAAGGTTTTAGAAACAGTTTTCAGTATGAGTAAAGGAAAAAGCAAAAGCTTCTTTCTCTGAAATAAGTCTATGTTACTTGGCACTAAAGATCATCAACTCATTACTGTCACTGAAAGCACAAATTAACCTCAAAGAAATTACAGGACTTTTTTTGTTTTTTTTTATTTTATTTCAGAGTTGTCCACAAGCATAGCTAGGGATCTACTCTGAGAGTCACTACTGGTCATGGTTCTAAAGGGGTAATGCTTGCTGGCTGCTGGGATTAGGAGTCCCACAGGTGGTGTTCTTCTTTTGGCGTGGATTACAGAGATGAACAATCTGAGCCAAGATTGCTTAGACTTGATTTATGGATTCATTGTTTCTGTATGCTTCCATCATAAATTGACTAGTTATAATAATGATGTACAATTTTGAAGCAAGTAAAATGGTGTGTACGTAAAGTGAAATACAACATGTTTTTATCAAGCAAATCTCAAATATCTTCTTGTTGTGGAAGAAGTCAACTTTAAGGAAGATTAATGAGTAAATATAATGTACTCATAATTAAAATTTGTATTGTATATTATAAGTGTTTTATAGGTTCTTTACATAGGGTTAAAATAGCCAAATTGTGCTAATTAGTTGCTTCTTATATATTCTAAACATCTTTGTGTATATATAAAGAAAATTGTTATTTCACTTCATTATTATTATTTAGCCAGATGGTCCCATTTTTTGTTTCATGTAATTTCAAGCTTTTAAGAAGTCCTAGGAGAAAAGGTTTCATATGCTTTTGTCACTTTGCTAATTCAACTTACATACAATCATATATGGAAAGTACAACCACAATAGCCCTCTGCTGAGAAATTTTCATCAGATATAAATTTGAAGTAGAGGGAAAAGATGAATGCACAAATTTAAAAGTATGACAATTGAGAAATAAAGCATTATTCTGGCAGACAGAAAGCAAACACACAAAAGGCTGGAAGGCCAATCAGAACAGGATGTTACTTTTGTATGCTTCTGCCATCATAATCAGATGTGCCAAATTAATAAGTGACTAATTAAGTTTAATTTACTGATGTGAGATCTTGGGGCTGCCTTCCAATGATAAACAACCTCATTTTGAAAGAAAACTATTTCAAATTAAGATGTAAAATAATAGGGGGAAAGTAACAATATTACCAGGAGGAAAAATAAAGAAAATAAATAACAATTCAAAATAGAAGGGGAAAGACCATTAAACACTAAGATAGCAGAATGAAGGATTTATGAATGTTTATGGAGGAAAATGCTATTGTAATAATATAGGGGGAATAGGTGAGGAGGTGCTTTGCCATGCGGGAAAGGGACATTTCAGATCCTGTGGAACTGTATCATAAAATAATAAAATAAATACATTTTTAAATAAGTGATTTATTTTCCATAGCATTTGGCATGCTTAGTTTACAATGAGCTGCTTCTAGAATCCTGCTGCAATTTGAAAAAACAATGAAAATTCTATTCTATTAATTTGCTTTTTTTAAAAAATAGACAGCTATCAGTATATTTGAGTTATTTGACTTAAAATATGCATAATTAAAATGAATAAGACACACAAAAAGAAAGACACATCGTTATTAAGCCACTTTTTTTTTCTTTTATAATTAATTATATATGTGCTCCCAATTGCTTAAGATATTCCCATGCTATAAATAGTGTTAACACTTATCAAACATCTTGAGTTAGGACTAAAAACCATCAATAAACCCCTTAAACACTGTCAGTGAAACTCACAAACCCCAGGGCCTAATTAACACTGTACATTGATATTTTGACACTGTTTTAGGACAAAGACTGTTTTTTTTTTAGTTGTTGTTACACTATGAGAAGCAGAAACAGCATTTGTGAAGTAACCCAACATATAAAATTAGAACCCTCACTTTTAGAGGGAGGTTTATATGGATGATGTAGACCGAGGTTTAAATGGATAACATGTTGCAGAAGTCTAGGTCACTAGCAGGAGCTGAACATTCTGCAGGCATGTATTTCAAGAGCTACTGACATGAAACTAAAAGCCAACTTATGCCGCAATTTCTGGAACTGTAAAAAAGGCACAGAGAAAAGGATGAGAAACCCATGAACTCCTGGCTTCCTTTGCCCTTTGATGAACTACAGTGTTCTCTCACTGACCAAACTCAGAAGTCAGTCGCAGAGCCTGAGTTTCTTTATCCACAAAAGAGTGCAGATGAGAGACACAAATCCAGCGGAGGTATAAAAAATACTTAATGCAGAGAAATGGAGGTGAAATTTTGGGCAGAATAAAGAGGAAACGTTTATATATATATAAATTGGATTGAAGAGATTTTTCTGAAGTGTCCAAAATTTTGCCTGAAAATCTTCATATACATCCTATGAAAGTATTTTTAAGACAGGGTTTATGAAACTATACTTTCAAAAATATTGTAACAATATATCTGATTTCAAAATCTTTTATAAAACTGATAATTTTCACCATTGAGTATATATAAATATGAATTACATATACATAAAGTTAAATTATTCTCTAAACATTCTCAGGGGTCTTCTGTCCAGCAGGCTCTGAGACCACAGAGGGGTGAGGCGATGATGCTCTCCTGCAGCAGAAATACCAGAGAAAAACTGATGAGGGTTATTTGAAAGAAGTTACAAGGTTATATCGACTAGAAAAAGGGGGCAGGCAGAAGGGTGGTCCAGACAGTGCAACGACATTGTGACTGACTGGCAGGTATGTTTATCCCTCTGGACCCTCCAATCAAGTCATGTATTTCACTTAAGGCAGGAAACTGTATCTCAGGGCAAATTCCATTTTATGCTGATAAGCAGAATGAATGTAACCTTTGACTTCCAATGTTTACCAAAAAGCCCTCACACTGTCTGTAAAAGAGACAGAGAAGAGAGACTGGGGAGCAGTCCACTGCTATTGCTACATGCCCAGTGAACAGATCAGGTTGGGGTCTGGCTTAGCCAAGACTCCCATCAGTGGTCCCCAGGGGCAGGTTCTGCAGTGTGCCTATGAACTCCTACATGGGCTAAGCAGGCAAAGATCCAGAGGCGATCTCTCACATCAATTAATATTACCATTATAAAGAATCAAAGATAATAGAATGGGAAATAGTGAGTACAAAAGTTGGGAGCTCTGTTTCAAGATGCTCTCATATAATGAGTATTTACCTAATTTCTAAAATGTAGATGCTTCTTAAATTTACAATGACATGTAATAATATTCTTATTTTAAATGACATACATTGTAGATCCGATTTTTTTCTAAACCCTCACAATAACGACACACAAACACCCACATACCATCCATTATTGTCAAGTGAAGATGCCGGTATACCTTTTTTGTAGTTTAAATATGCAAAAAAAAAAAAAGATCAAATTGGTACCAGTGATTGCACTCAACCTGATAGTTTTAGTTCTCCACTATTATGGGAATTTTACAGATTTGTTGAGAAATATATTTATTTCTTTTGATACACTAGTTTCTGTACAGCCAGTATTCACTCACAGTTGACCTTTTTCTCAATGCATAGTTCACTGTCTGCACCTAGTGAGATGTACAATGTTGGTAATCATTTTCCTTTGAAATTATTTTAGTTTGTCAAAAGGCCAGGTTTAAAGAGCAGGGACAAACCCCCTTAGGAATACTCAGAGGCTTTGTAGAGAGCCTTTCCTACTATTCAACCTTTTACTTACAAAGGCCTCTTTTAGACTCTAAGTCTCACGCCAACTACATCAAAGAGATTATGAAACAATACATTCTGCCAGTCATTTCTTTGAAAAGTTAAAGGGACTCCCCATTAGGAGTGGAATGTTTGAAAAAAAAAAAAAGTGCAGAGAAAATGCCACTCAGTGTAAGTCCCCAAAAGAAACTTCTCATCTGAAACATATATTATTTGTATGTTATGTATGTCTAAAGGCCCAGCGTTGAAATTTTGTGTAAATGTTTTAAGTTCTGAGCTCAGTAACAAAGGTTGGAATTTTCACTCATCGGCTTGGGTAATGACACTCATTACACTGTTTACCTACAATTGTAATTCAGACTATGATAGACCAGTTACTTTTATTCATTGTAGTATACTATGCTGTCCAGTGATGCATCAGCTACATTGTTAAGGGTCCATAAGTTGTGGTGAAAGCAAATAAGTGTTATTTGATCTGCTATATTCACAAAAGATCCTTGGGAAGACTGTAAAAACCAGTACAGATGACAACTAAAATAATAATTTACACTTAATTCATGAAATAAAATCATCTAGTCATCCTATATTGCTTGTAGAAGTCAAAAATAATTCAGATTGATGTAGAATAAAATGATATTATGCTAAATTTGTGAAGAAAAATTGAAGAATTAAACTGCCCATGTCTTGGAAAACAGCATAAGCCAATCTTGACAACTAATGTAGAAAGAAGTCCAGTTGACTATAGAAATTATATCACAAGTGAATGGCAAAATGATTGCCAGGAACATAATTCTATTTGAATATCACTCACCAGAAAACATTAAAATATTCAATAGCATTAATACATTATGTTAAATCAATACATATAAATTATAGAAATATATTAAAATTTATTGACTCAGTGTTTCAAACAATGCCTATATGGATTTGGAATTACATTAATTCAGATTATTGTGAATTTTGGCCAGATACATCACACCTACATGAAGAAACAGTGTACATAGTAAATATTTATATGAAGATCGGTAAATTTGTGTATAGGTGCATAGATGTTATACAAGTGCATAAATTATTCTGTTTGAATAGACACATATTTTTTCTGGTGTAATAGTATTTATGCTTTATATAGAGTTGATTTATTATTTACTTGTATGTTCACATATTCACTTAAAATATTTTGCAAGTATAATATTCTAAGTAGTGGCAACAACTTGGATATAGAACATCTATGAATCCTATGGAATATTTAAGCCGGCACAAATACATGTAAAAATGCAATTTAATTATATGTGTACAAAGACATGCATTTATGGCAATAGAAATGCAAAATTATTTCTGAAAAAATTCAATTTGTCCCAACATTATTTTGGTTTGGTTTAACTATCCTGCATATTTTACATTGACTAATCTTTTCAACAGAGAGTATGATCAAATCCATTCCATTTTTTAAGTAGCAAAAACTTAAGGCAAGCATCAATAGGACTTCAAATAAATGTATGCCATCATCAAGTGTGATTTATAATAACAAAAGCACTTCCACAAAGTTGCTAAATTTAGTAAATGAAACTATTAGGTATCCAGAAAATGTGAAATAATTTAAAAATTGTAATTATGACAAAGTTTCACCATGCATATGTATAAATCTTTATTAAAGCATTATTTTTTTTAATCTTGTCCTTTAATATATTTGGAGGTCAGAATTTCTGAATCAAACTATTTGAACAAATCAAAAACTACATGCATTCACTAGAAATTTAAACAACTTATTTTAAAGATCAGCAATAGAGAAGTACAAAGGTCATTCACACACTCTTTCCTAATCAAAATGTCTCCCATAGTTAAGGCTTGGCTCAATCAAAGCCAGGAGCCCAGAATTCCATGTTCTTTTCTCACATGGGAACCTGGGACTAACACACTTGGTCTTCACCTGCTGATTTCCAGAGTGTACTTCATTAGGAAGCTGAATTACAAGCAGAGTGTTGACTCAAATTTAGCTACTCAGATATGGAAAGATCGTTGTCTCTATTATTGTTTTAGCCACTACAACAAATGCCTGATGGAAGTGGATTTTTGTGTAGTTATTTTATTTATCATTTCTTCTGCTGAATGTGCTATTCCTCATACAGATTCATATATTAGGAATGTGTAGGCTTTCCTTGTGGCATAAAGAAGTCTCAAAAAATTCTGTCATTAGTAGCAAGCAAGCCTGATGAATTGAAATTAAGTTCCATGAGCAAACTGAGATCAGTAGTAACTCCTTAGCTAAAGGAAAGAAGTGGTTTCCTAGCATTTGGTTTTACAGATGCTATCTCTAGGGTAAAAGAAACTGCCTGAAAAAATGAGTTTGCTATGCTTAAAGAAAATTTCCCAAAGTTAGGGTAACACATCTGGAAAAACTGCCAAAAGCTGAGGGTCTACGGAAAGTTCCTACAAGCACTAAGGGGGTTTTTATCATCACTCTTAAGGTATAAGTCAACAAGCAATCAGGACAGGATAAACATAAGGCCTTGAATTTCTTAGAAATGTATTTTGTTATTAATTGATTTAAAAGTCAAAGTAACAAAGAGATAGGAACAAGGGGATGACATACAAATTGCAATTCGCTTAACAAATTGTAATCTCAAAGAGGAATGACTGATCTGCTACAGAATGTATTTTTCCAAGATCATGTCAATACCTGAGGATGCAGATACAGCCCCAAATTAAGTAAAAACCTAATAATTTTTATATAAATGGGCTAAGAATCAGATATGTGAAGCTAGTTTGGAGTTTTGCCCCTGATTTGAGTAATGGTGTGTATGTTTCATTCATTAGGGCTCTACCTGACATTTAATAACCACTGAAGAATTGTGGAAATAATTGTGCTTTATTTTAGCCAAATTAAGAGTTCATCCAAAGCACGTATTTAGAGAGTTTTGAAAAACAAGACTGCTTTGATTCAATAACTTTGTTCAGTGTAGTGCAATGTTTTCTTCAAAGAAAAAATCTTTTTTCTTCATACCATGCCAATATTAATGGTGTGCTAACTACAGTGCAAAATCAACTTCTGATGATTCTTGTCTAATCATAACTCTATGTGCAGAAGAAACATCATCTCTGATGTGATTGCTTCAGTCCTGAGAATCTTTTAATACCATAGTATGACTTTCTGTCTGGGTCTATGGGGCATATGTACCTCTTGGTTGACCTGAACTGGGTCCACACAGAACTGAACGTCTATAAGGAAATATGCCTCAATATTGTCATCACTGCAAGTCTTAATTTTTCATTTGAACTTAATATGAGGCAGGGGAGATTTCTTGGGTAGAACAGCAGCCTACTTATAAGAATCAATTGGATTTCTCATTTTCTTGTGGGCCTTTTAGTTTTCAGGAGTATCAATGCTTTGGTTTATTTCACATAGGAATTATCTGTCCCTGAAAATTGTCCTTGAGAAGGCCAGTCATTACAAGAAAATTATAGGTATATGTCTCTGTAACTCAAAGAAGTGGTTGGTATGTTAATAACATACATTACAATGGAAGGCTCAATATGCTAATCATTAGTTGGTAAGGAAATCTCTACCACCCAAAATTACAATCAAAATTATAGACAGCTATTTTGTGCATACTAATTAACAGCTGGTTTTAACAATGTCCATGATTTCTTTCATCAATAGATTACACCATGAAGAATTACTTAATACCTTATGTACCGTCTAATTCACTAACATAGGCCCTATTTATTCCCTTTGTGTTCCCTGGCATCTCATCAATGATGTCATGAGACTCTCCCTCCTCTTCCAGGAAGTCATGCCCTTTAAATGTCCATCTCAATTCAAAAGCCACCAACAAATATGATTGTGCAATTCAACACCAAAACCAGTCACAGTTTAACACGTAAAGACAGAACACAGTGTTATCACTCATGAGCATCAGTGTGTATATACATATACACTTATGCCCTCCCTCACCCACTAAGGCTGGCGAAGGCTGGCAGAGACAGACCGACAGCGTTGCTTGCATGTGTATCATTCTTCAGGAGACAGATTCTGAGGTTGGTAATCTGCCAAACTTAAAATAAAGAAAATATTCCTAATGACCTTTCTTCAGAAGGAAGAAGTGTTAGTATACAAGGTAATAACGCCTCAGTTTTGCCAAGATGGTTACTACAAAAATTCTCTTAAAAACAAAGTTAGGAATAAGCACTTGCAAGTTATGCAGCCACCAAGGTTTGAAAAATACACAGATGCAGCTGAATCATAAAGGATGATCTGTAAGCCTATCTATTACACAGGAAAAACATTGTAATAACTTAGCAAAAACCTTATTACAGCCACACGCCAGGATCCCATATGGCCAATGATTCTAATTTTGGCAGTCCTGCTTCCCATCTAGCTCCCTGCTTGTTGCCTGGGAAAGCAGTCAAGGATGGCCCAAAGCCTTGGGTCTCTGCAGCTTCATGGAAGATCTCGAAGAAGCTCCTGGCTCCTGGTTTTGGATCGCGTAACTCTGTCTGTTGCAGCCATTTGTATAGTGAATCCTCGGATGGAAGATCTTTTTCTCTGTTTCTCTTCCTCTTTGCATATCTGACTTTCCAATTAAAATTCTAGAACCATAAAATGAATCTTTTAAAAAAGTATAAATCAACTATGGTAGGTTCTTATTATAAAGTTAGTCCCAGTCAGAAAATAGGAAAGTAAGAAATAATATAGGCATTAGTGTTAGACAGCATAGTGTTGAAAGTATGATAATAATTTGTCTCAGGAAAGATGCTTGAAGCAGCAATTGAGTTATCACTTGAATGTCTATATCCTGTATCTACTTTCCTGGTTCAAGTACTGACTATTCTGTATCAGATCTACGCTCCTGATAATGTACAGCCTGGAAGGAAGCAGCTAATAACCAAGTATCACTCATGATATTATTCATATTGAGTTCTGGTGTCTTGGCCTCAGCTTGGTCCAGTCCTGGATATTGGAAGATTTTGAGAAGTAAACCAGTGATGGGGGATACCTACTTCTCCGTTTCCGTGTGCCCCTCCCCTCCCCTCTCTTCCCCTCTTCTCCCCTCCCCTCCCCTGTCCTCCCCTCCCATATGGGTGTTGGCTCCTGTCCTGGGTGCTCCATTTCCCATCCAGCTCCCTGCTTATGGCCTGGAAAGGTCAGGAGAGGATGGTTCAAAGCCTTAGAATCCTAACCCCAGGAATGTAATCCAACGGAGGCCCCTGGTTCCTGGTTTAGGATCATCTTGACTCCTGTCACTGTGACTCTTTCAAAAGCAGAGAAGCGTTTGGAAAATATTTGTATCTCTTTTTTCTCCGGTTTTCCAAGAAAAAATATATATAAATCTTTTTAAAAATCAATACATGATTTTTATTAAAAATTGTAAAAAGCGTATATTTATCTCATTTTCCCAAACATAAGCAACATGAAAAATCAGAAAACTGGACAACCACATCACACCACTAACTCGTTGTAACTTCTACTAAAATTCACTAAAGTGTGTGCCCACCAATAGTGTATGGTTTTCAAGATTAACCTAAATTTCTCTAGTTGAAAGATACACACATTTGCAGAATATGAGATTACATGTTACTTCATATTTTTATCTTGTCACAGATGTCATGAGAAATAAGTTCCATGTGTCAGCACAGAATTTTAATAAACTGAACTGCAACATGTTAGGGAATCTATACTATGTTTTTAAATTAATACATTTTTACTTTTACAGATAAGAAAAACTGAGATCTGATAATTTTCTTATAAACCAGAAAATTTATAGAAAATGATAATGTAGTTCATATCATTGTCATGCTTATTCCATGTATTGCATAATGTAATTTCCTTATTTGAAAACTTACCTCCATACTATACTTAACTACCAATATTCTACTTTAAAAATTAGAACTTTAAAGTTGAGAGCTTTTACAAAACTTCATCAATGATTTTGAATGATCCTCAACTGATTTTGTACTGCTTTTCTAAGGATACTGCTCATTTTAATGTTTAAAATACTGTTTATCAATAGTCATTTCCTAGAAATATCCTAATTATTCAATAATTAAATCTCACTTAAGTTTGAAGATGATTTTAAATCCCTTCATATCAATATTTCTTTTGTTTTTGAGCATAAAGCAAATGAAATCACTGTGCTTTTTTTGGTAGATGTGTTAAGCTATACATGATGAGAATGATTTCCATTTAAGAAATAGACAACACAGAGATAGTATTCATTGTCCTTAAACGTGAAGTTCCACTCTGTACAGTACAGATTAAATTGTCAATGCAGAAATTATGACATTCAAGCATGACTTGAATGTCACTTTTATCAGCTGGGAAAAGGGAGAGAGGAAGTGTAGATGGCAGGCAGGCACTCATTACATGGACCCCACATCCTCAGGGAAGGGCTGAGCAGAGATTCCAATAATGTCCATTACAATCATAGGAATATAATATCGGGCAAATTATGAAAATACATAGACAAAGCACAGCACATTAAGCATAAGTAGTCTATGAAGTGAAAACTAGTATTTTCAGAGTTTTCAATTGCTATCCCTCAGCTATCACATTATGATTATTCATTTTAAAGTGATTCTGTAACAAATACTCCTGCAAGGCACATTCCAAGTCTATATAGTTGATTAAATAATCATATCCATGATCTTAGGGTGCCCTCATGCTGTCACTTAATCAATTGCGATATCTACATTTCTATTTTAACAAAAGAGCACTTCTTTAACTCAGAGTCAATTTCACTAATTGAATTGCTGTATGTCAGATATAAATTTTAAATAGATTGTATACACATTTGTGTGTGAACTATCACCACACACATGCATACACATGTGTATACTTGCATTAATATTAATTTTTTTAAACATTGGCAAAACATGTAGTGGTAAATGCATTTTTGTAACACTTGCAAGCAAGAGGGAACCAGACTGATTATTGAACTTAGAAGTACAGTATTACCAATAAATTTTTCCTTCCATTGTTGATATATACCTTTGAACAATATTCATAATTTTCTTATTTTTCATTTGTTTGTATATCTCTGATTTTAATTAATAGGAAGAGAATAGATTTTATGCATTTCATAGGCATCTTTCCAAGAATACCATGATCTAAGAATAAATACCTTGCCTCATTCTTCTCCTGCCCAATGTCTCTCCTTCTTGACTCTTTAACAGAGTGTCAGTTGGGCCCCCGGTGTACTTCCTCCGACACAGCTTCATTCTAATGAGCATAAGACAGCCGATGATGTTCCAAGTGCTTGGCACCCTGAAACTTTTGCAGGTGACCTGGCCAGAATCCCTAGTTCCTCCAGCCTTCAACATGACCCTGGTCTAGGTGAAGCAGACATTTGGAGGAGGAACCAGAAGATTAAAGATTTCTCTCTCCTCCTGGTATCCATCTCTCTCATACTCACTCTGCTTTTCATATAAACAAGTGAATAATATAATAAATCTTAAAAGAAAAGTCTCTTGCCACATCAAGCTAAGAATCTTCTTTGCTGCAGAGCAAACAGCCAGTGAAGTGAGAGACAATCAATAGAATGGGAGAAAATATTTAGGAACTAAACATCAGGACACAGGATTTTCAAATAATTCCAGAAAATGAACTTCAGCACAAATATTAACCAAGTTCAGAATTAAAGGATATAAACAGATTTTTAAAATTATATATGTAATTCAAACAGCTGACAGAAAAATGAAAATATTAGGCTTTCTAGCTGTAAGGAAGACACAAACATAAATCATAGTGAGCCTCTGTTTCTTCTCCTGTTTATATCTGACTTTGCAACAAAAATAGATCTACTTAAAAATCATACTGAGATTCATATTAACTTCTATGAAAATGCCCTGCAAATGGAAATCAACAAACAGTAATTGCTGGCAAGAATGCAGGAAGAAAGGCACCTTCATTCTTTGTTAGTGGAAATGTAAGGGATTACAATGACTGTAGAAGTCATTCTGAAGATTCCTCAACTGAAAATGGGTCCATGAGATGCCCCAGCCCTCCTACCTCTGGGCATGTACTCAAACAAAATGAAATCTGCTCTTGAGTATAACTTGTGACCCCACGTTTTTAGCAATACAATTCACAATAGCTAATACTTGGAATCAACCTAAATGCTTATTAATAGATGAATGGATAAAGAACTAGTAGTGTATTTTTCGTAAAATGAAAGAAATCATCATTTGCCACAAAATGTTCCTAGCAAGAAACCATTATCTTCCATGAAACAAGCCACTCTCAAAAAGCCAAATATCATATATTCTGACATGTGAAAATTAATTCACAAGGCATTATATATACTTTATATTATGCATTGTTATGTATTACACATTACACATTGTATCTATTTATCTATCTATCATCTATAAATCTAAACAATTTTCAAATGTGATTTATATACTGAGTAATGGATGTGCATCATATTCACCTTTAATACAGATTAATTATAGGATTCTTATATATATATATATTAGTTTTACTTTTTGTCATTATCATTTAATGTACAGTTCCATATGCCCTGGCATTTTCCCTTATTCCCTATCAAATTCCCACCCCTCACTGAATTTCCCCATAACCTTACAATAGTATAGTTCTTCATACACTGTTCCATGCCTGTCATTACGGGCTTGGACAATGGCAGAGAGTCAAGCATGATATTGTCAAAATATAGTAAACAGTTTCATTGCAAATCCATCTTTGTCTGGAAGTATAGATGCAGACTGCATTGAAGCATCGTATCTGGATATGATAGTCTCCATTACACAGTTACTATATATCCCCTTAAATGAAAAGTAATAATACAAAATTAATAATAGGAAGAAAAATAGAAATCTACAACGCCATGCAGTTAAACAGCATGCTGTTAGATATGACAATCTGCATTACACAGTTACTCCACACTCTTAAATGAAAAGCCATGAAACAAAATCAACAACAGAAAGAAAAAATAACAATACCATGCAGTTAAATAACATGCTCTGAATGACTAATGTGTTACTGAGGAAATGAAAATGAAAATCAAGAACTTTCTTGAAGAAAATGATGCTTCTGTATGATCTATGAGTCACTGAAGAATTTGATGAGAAAGAAAATGTTTTGAAGAGGTGAAACTAGCAGAAAACTCAAAATCCATGAGATACATTTTCCACTGATCTTTGTTGATGATGTGTATCTCCTGTATGCGACAAATCGATGGGTTTTGTTTTATAATCCAGTGTACTAATCTATAATGTCTGATTGATGAGTTTAAGCCATTTACATTAGGCTTAATATAAATGTGTGGTAATTTGATTATGTCATTTTAGCAATGGGTTGTTCATTGATTTGGTCTCCTATTGTTATTCCACTGGGATGTTCTTCAAATTTGCCTTTGGTTTGGGTAAGTGCTATTCCTTTTCTCTGTCAAGAGAATACCTTTGAGTTTCATTTGAAGGGCAGGTTTGAAAGAGGCAATTTTAACTTTTCTTGACTGTGGAAGAATTATATTTTATTTTCAAAGAAAAAGGAAAGCTTTTTTGGCTAAGTTATCCTGGGCCGACATTTTTTTTTTCTTTTTGGAATCTGGAATATGTCACTCAATTCTCTTCTGGCCGGTAGAGTTTTCTGTGAGAAGTCTCCTCTGAGTTTAATTGGCATTCCTGTATATGTCAGTTAGTTTTTTTTTCATGTGTACATTTAAGGATATTTTCCTTATGTTCTATTGAAGAGAGCTTGATTATCATGTGTCTTGCTGAAGATTGCTTTAGGTCAAGCCTGTTGGCAGTTCTGTGTCCCACCTGGATGCTGTCTCCCAATTCTTTTTCCAGATTAGGGAAATTTAATAATAAGGAAAAATTTTATTTTATATTTATATTATATTACTTTATTTTCTTCATTTTCCTGTACTTGCCATGTCACATTCATTTACACATCAGAGAATTACCCTTATAATGGTGAAATGAGAGACTATGTAGTTATAATGACTTGGGAACAAATGCTACGGGAGTACAATATGGAGGGAGTAATGGGTAGGGGATGGGGAGTCATGATCACCTACGTTTATAAATCTATATCATGAAAAAAAATATGAAATGTATATGTTAGTATTTCCTATGCTATTGCTACATTTTCTATAATGATGACTAATTCATAGCAGCCTCTTGTTTAATATCTCTGAAAATAAAATGTTTAAAGCTTATTATTTTTATTTGTTTGAAAGGCAGAGAAACAGAGATAAAATAAAAAAAAAGAAAAGACCTTTCTTCTTGCTTGTTCCCTAAAAGCCTGCAGAAGGCAGGGCTAGGCCAGGTGGAAGTCAGGAGACAGGAAATCAAGGTGGGTCTCCCAACTGAGCAACAAGGATCCGAGGATTTGAGACAAAACTTGCTGCCTCCCAGAATTTGTATTACTGACCTGGCTAGAAGCAGAAGCAGATCTGGATACAGTATCCACCACAGCCTGGTGTATCACAGAGCTACAAAATCCCATGTCTCATACCTTTTTAATTTGTTGGCTTATTCTTTTATCATTTGAGTGTATTTGAAAGTCACAGCCGAGAAAGAATGCTTACACTCATTTTATCTGCAAATAAATTTTTCTGTATTTTTAATATATAACATAGTATATTTTCTAGACTGTTTTTTTTATCAGACATACAGAGAGGAGGGGAAACAATGAAGATCTTCTGTCTGCTGATCCATATTCTCCAAGTACTCCAGCTGGAGCTGCACCAAGCCAAAGACAGGAGCCAGGAGCTTCTTCCAGTCCCAAAGCTCCAGGCTGTCCTTGACTGCTTTTCTAGGCCACAAGCAAGGAACTGGTTGGGAAACAGGGCTGCCAGGACATGAATCGGTTGCCATGTAGGAACATGGCATGCAAGACGAGGACTTTAGCCACTAGGCTATCACGCAGGGCCCAACACAATGTACTTGGAAAGTCCTCTTAGAACTATGTCTGGCTGCAAGGGTGTTTGATATTGAGGAATTTAAATACACAAAATGGGATCATAATTTATTTTTGTACACACTCCACCAATTATGACCGACTGACATAGGGTAGATTGAGCCTGCGGGAGCTAACTATTGGTTTCAGGGCTAATTCTGGCCTCCTCACAAGTCTGGTTGTGAAGATTTCAAAGTCAAGTACTCTCTGTGTCTCCCTGTCCCTCTTCTCTCAAAAGTTACACTCAAATACTCAACATCTATGATGACGTTTAGGTTAAATATTCTTTAGGCAGAGTAATTAGACAAAAAGCAATAAGAGGGAATGCTTTTTTCAGGTCCAAGAATGTCTTTCTTACTACTGGTCACCCACCGCCTTTCAGGATGCGTTATTTGTGCTAATAGTGAAAACATTTGGTTTCAGATACTCAGTTTCTTCTAGTGTATTTATTTTTTCCTTCACAGGAAGCAGCATCTTAAAAATTTCTACTTTTGATATATTGAATGGAATTTATGCCACCAGAGAGAGAGACACACTCCAGAGGTCTTCCAAGTTATGAGTTAATGAGTTAGATTGTCCTTAAAAACTGTGGCTTAAGCGGCTTTAAAATCTGATGAGGAAGTAATGAAGGCCAAGGGCAAAATGTGATTCAAAATTCATTCCACTCTTGTTAAGCTAGTGTCACATGTTGCTAAATCATGCAGCAAGACCTCTAATAAAGGATAAATGGAGCTTATGTGGTATGCATGGGCATCTTTATTCATACTTTTTTTTATTTTTAATGATTGCACCATATTGTATCACTGCATTATATCCAGGCATTTATCTTCTACACAAATTTCATTCATGGACAGATTGATTAGCATTTATCTCTACTGTACTTAATTTAACATGATTTTCTGCATTGAAGTACTCTGAGTTCTAACAAATGTAAGCAGTTCTTCTACTGGACATTCCACTGTAGCTTTTGCCAAGTATCTGCGTTGGTCAACATCACAGTCCTTGACAGAGGGTGATGGTTCTACAGGAAAAAAGTGTCTTGTGTGGGACATTTTCAGGATGAAAATGATGAGTAATTGGAAGGTAACCATGCTTATGAAGATGAATCACACTAAATGGCAAGAAAGTAACTTTGTTGTTTTCTATCATAGAATTTAGTATCATTTGTACATCTATTTTTTTTTTACACCACAGATTTGTTTTATATACAAAGTAGCTCATAAAAGATTTAAACATTCAAGTCTTAACAACTAATAGGCTTTTCAGGATCAATGTGTTCATATATTTAGAAATGAAGTTGATGTCCCTTTAAGGGGATGCACATTGAAGTATTGCATGCTCTGCTTCCCTTTATTACCTTGTGCTACCGTAGATATATGCTTAGCTTGTTTATTCTGGACACCACATAGCTACCAGAAGCAAGCGCAGATGCCTCGTTCAACTATCTCGCTGCCCTAAGCTAACCCCTTCCTAAAATATTTTTAATCTGTATTTATAATTATTAGTTTATTAAAAAAAACATAGTTTATGTTTATGTTTTATTGGATAATGTAACCTGATCTGTATAACCGGCTGTATTCTTCATGTTAAAAAGAGTTTTTTAGTGAAAACACATCACATGATTTTCTAAAAAGTGAATCATAAAACGCAATTCTGTGTGCTCAGAGTGTGGCTTCACTGAAACTTCAGTTTAGGTATGTGACAGAATTTTCTTAGTTTAATTTTCATGACTTTCAAATGAGAATATTCATGATATTTGTTGTACACAGGTGAGTTTTGATGAAATATATATATATATATGTACATATATAGACGTATAGTTACATTCTTAGCACAGACTTTCTTAGCATTCATTGTTTACCTTTTGGATATTAGCTCATTTGGAAGAGACCTTGAAGCACATTAAATCCAAAATGAAAACACCACGCATATTTTTAAATAACCTCAATTGAATAATCAATGATAATGGAGACAGGATATATCCAGAAGAGAAGGATAATGAAATACTAATTGAACGTTAATTAAAATTCATGGAATGGGTTAATGAAAAAGAAATAACCAATAAATTACAGAGTATAAATAACAACAACACAAAATCATAAATCGAAAAGTGTTTGGTAGTTAATTTATAAAAAGCCATTATATTTATTAGCAATCAGATGCAAGCAAATTAAAACCAAGGTATAATGTCTTATATTAGCCAGAATAGGAGATTTTTAAGCTGCAGGCAGTATTTTAGCTGATAATTAGGGGATAAAGCAATTATAAGCTTTTTTCATCTTTGAGGAAAGTAAAAACAGGAACAACTAATGTAAAAAGCAAAATATCTGGATAGTATCTATTAATGCACTTATATATGTCAGAAAACAATAAGTTAACACTTCAGAAAACACTCCAAGGAGATGCATCTCCTGTACAGATTTATTATTAAATAGCTCCATCTCACATCAGAAAGCCAAAAGGCTTCATCAATACACAGCTACAGGTTTACCTTCTTTTAAAACATATTCATTCTCTTTCATACTCCAGACTATACACGGATTAAATGATAAAATGATTATTTCTCATGCTCTTATTGCATTATATATTATATATTCTATCACATTAGAAGTGCGACATTTCTACTTATCAAGTTACAATAAAAATAAAAATAAAAATAAAAATAAAAATAAAATAATGTGGCATTACTGCAATACATGTCCTGGTGGCTCTTACTCAATATTGACCTGTGAAAAGTAAGTGAATCTGATGTTTACATAATCCACAAGCCTCCAGAATTATATTATGAAGGTTAACTAAAATCTATATGAATTGTGAATTGAAACACCTCCATAAATGATCAGTAAGCCACTAAAAATCTAATCCAGATGTTTTGTATTTTTAGACAGGATATTTGTTGACACAAAAGATAAATCTCCTTTTCCTATCTCAGAAGTTAACAAAATCAAAGGGTGTAAAAATTATTGCAACTTGATTAATGTTTGGCTTGTATGCAATAAGATATTTATGTGGAATGAAATAATAAATGCACACACAAACCAGATCATTGAGATTCTGTCAACACCTGAGCTGTTGATTCCATGAACAACATTTTATGATTCAGAGCAGACACGTATATGCCTGTCAAAGAGATTTAAAATTAAGAAATAATGTACATTCTTTAAGTCACTCACAAAATAATTTAATTACAAGGTGCAAATTCACTAGTTTAAAAAAGATCACACTACAATAATTTACAAATGAAACTCATTACATAATGAACATTTTATAATTTAAACATTTATAGAAATTGATAACTTATTGATTCCAAGCTTATAAAATATTTTAATATTTTGTTAAAAAAATCCAAAATATAATGTTTTTGTAATTTTCTTTTGCTGAAGAAAAAATGTTATC
This sequence comes from Ochotona curzoniae, assembly GCF_017591425.1. Classification (NCBI taxonomy): domain Eukaryota; kingdom Metazoa; phylum Chordata; class Mammalia; order Lagomorpha; family Ochotonidae; genus Ochotona; species Ochotona curzoniae. The sequence continues at coordinate 17,967,499 of NW_024466502.1, forward strand.
AGGCAGTTTTTTACTCTGACTGTAGTATTTACAAAAACAAATGTGTATCTGTGTGACATCACATGTTTTTGTATAAAATTTTATATTGTTCATAGTTCAGTATCATATTAATATTCATTTTAAGTTCAGTATCATAGCATATTCATTCTAAGTGCTGGCCAGTGCAAACCCTATCATGCATCAGTAATTAAATGATTTTAAATGTGCACAGGCTACAAATTAATGGAGCATCTGTCCTTCTTAATGGCAGCCATTAAATGATGCCTTAATTGCTGGCTAGTGCCATTACTCATTAAAGATAATTTCTGAAAGATTTTTACCATCCAGGCTATCATGAACAGGATGTGCAAAAGATCATGTATTAGCATGGCTTTTACTCTCTGAAATAACTAATCTCACGACTATGTAACTCTAATGACTAATTTCTACAAGTAAAACTTCAACACTTTAAGCAATAATTTATAACGATTCCTGATCTTGAAGAAAAATATTAGCTACCTACCTATCTACTTTATATACAAAGAAATCAATAGCCAAAATATATATAATAGCATATATTTCAAAAAAAAGGAACTAAAGAATATCAACCTTAATATCCTTGTTTATTTATAAAACACCAAGTGTATCTTAAAATGAATTTCAGATACACTACATAATGGATAGTGACTGTAATATAGGCCACAATACAATTATATTTCAAAATATATTTGACAAATAAAAACTACAAATAATTTCATATGAAAATATTCCTTCTTGACTTAAAACTAACATGCTTCCATTCCATTTCAGAAAAAAAAAACAGCAGAATAAAATATATTCACAAAACATCAAAATAATTGAAACATTGGTGAAATGACATATAAAAAAATGTTGGAAAATGAACATTAACCATTAGAAAATACCCTTGTTATCAGAGGCTGCCATGTGTTGGGAGAGAAACTCAGAGAACAGTGTTTCATGAGTACCAAAGCTAGAGTGGATTACAGAGAAGAGATGGATTTTAGCGTTGCACAGCACAATGGCAATGGAATGCAACAACATATTTCACATTTCAATTTCTCATTACAACGAAATTATAGATGACAGAAGTGCTAAATGTCTTCACATTATTATTACACATGTATACATATATCAAAATACCATTCAGTAAATCCTAAACTTGCAAAGGTAGTATTTTTCAATTAAAAATGAGATAAAGTTCAAAAAATAAAATTATAGAGGAATAACATGTTGGAGAATACTGAAAGTAAAACCAAAACACACACTCAAATGAAATGTAGTAGCAGACTTTTAGCATAAACGTTAGAACACCATGTTTTACATCTAGTGCTACTTCTATTTCCAACTCTCAGACAGCAGTCATGGGCCAAATGGTGAGATAATAGGTATCCTGCCTCTGCCATCAGAGACTTTGGCCATAGTCTCAGTTCCTGCCTCCAATCTTGGGTGAGCTTCAGGTATCATGAATTAGAGCAGTGAACCAGCTTTTTGAAGTCTTCCCTTTGTGTTCTTTTCTTTCTCACTTCATCCCTAAAACTCTGCTTCTAAAATGCATTTATAAAGTTTAAAATGGATAGCAGATTGTCATTTAGAAATCATTTCCAATAGCTTGTAATGTTTCACAGTGTAAAACAGTATCAATAAAAAAGAAAGAGAACATACAAACCTTTTCCAGTTTTTACACTAAATCAAAATGCATACCACACATGGAAATATACTAATAACTCATATTTATATTTATCTTTAATCAGATAATAAATTTAGATTTGTGTGGGAAAAAACATTTAACAAAAAGCTGAAATGTGATCATTTAATTTAAACATGTTAAGATAGTAGAAAACATCTTGATTAATTACATTTGGTTTATGATGTGAAACAAAACAGTGACTTATATGGCAGACACAAAATATTGCAGTTTTAATGATCACATATCCTACAGTTTGAAGCTTTCAAAATCCATAAGTTAATATAATTTTCAAAGCATAAACAATGAATTCAATATAATCCACATGAGAAAATAAGGTTTTAGCTATTGTTTTCATGGCTTTGATGAATCATTCAATTGTCTTAGGGTGGAGTTTAGTATATTAAAAAAAAATCAAACAAGTCAGATGTGAAGTAATGTATTGAGAGGTCACAAAAAAAAAAAAGAGCAATGAGCTGGATCTATACAATGTAGTAACATAGTATAAGATAATTCCAGATTTGACAGCCAAATTTATGAGTATAAGGTGACTTTTCAAAATCGTAGACAATAGCCTAATTGAGAAAACGCATAAACAGTAAAAATCCCCAAAGTTTTGCTGTGTGACATGATTCAGAATAATTGTGCTGGTTATAGAAAGACTAGTTGATTACGTTCAGAGATATAATTTATTCCCAAACCAACTGTAGCAGAATATGACTTATAAAACACATCCAAAACATTTAGTAAATAAAAATAATATAAATACTTACATGAATGAAAATTGAACAGATATTCAAACTGATGTTTGGGAGACAGGCCAAGTAATTTAGGAGAAACAGTGAGATTTTTCTCATACTATTCTATCTATGAAAAGAAATCTGAGTAGGCCAATTGTTTCAGGTGATAGGTTGCCTTGCCCCAGAATCTAACTTTACCTTCCAAGATTAGCTGCTGGTTTCTAGTTTACACAAGGCTGCCTTCAAAGAGAACACATCAATAATACCTGCACTTAAAGTGGTGATTATAATAGTTCTGCAAATTTCAATGAATCAATAAATCCACATAAGTATCCGAATATTCAATTATGTTCTTCCACCAGCATAAGTTGTACACAGTTCCTACTTACATGTAAGTATTTGTTATTGTTATTATATTATTCCCATGGTACAATTATACAGGAATAGGTCCTCCATCTCTATCATACTTTCCCATTCTCCTCCCTCTCACCGTTTTCCTCAGTATTATTAGAATGGCATAGTCCTAAAACAACACTACAAGTACAAAATTCTTCTATGTCAGTGTATTCATTTACAGCTAATTTTTTTATATGAAGTGACAGGTGGGGGAATTGCTTCTTACATCTACAAGCTGCTATTCAATTGTCCCAACAGGTTTTTCCCTGGAGTTGATTTTCTTTCTTTCTTTTTTTTCTAGTTCTGTTGTTGAGAATTAGTTGGCTATTCATGTGTAGGTTAACTTCTGGGATTTCTATTCTGTTCCATTAAATATCTCTGTTTCTGTACCAGTACCAGACTGTTTTTATCAATGTTCTGTAATATATAATGAGATTGAAATTATGATTCCTTCAGTTTTACATTTATTTCTCAGGATTGCTAGGACTATTCAGGTTATCATGTGTTTCCAGATGAATTTTGGTATTATCTTTGCCAGCTCTGAAAGTAACACTTTTAGGATTTTGATTGAATCACATTAAATTTGCATATTATTTTATTTAATATGGACTGCTGATAATGTTGAATCTGCTGATTCAGGAATACTTAAATATCTGGATCTTTCAATTTCTTCTTCTTCTTAAAAATCCTTTGTAATTTTATTAAAGAAATATTCCATGTCTTTATTTACACTTATTTCAAGATGTTCCTTTCTGTTATTTTAAAGAGGTTGTACTTATAAGTTGTTTCTCAGACATGGGGTTATTTGTGTAAACTAGGACCACTGACCCAAGTTCATGATTTTGTATTCTGCTACTCTGTCTGACTCTCTTAGGAATTCCAATAGTCTCTTTACAGAGCCTTCTGGTTTTCCTATGCATAGAATCATGTAGCCTGCAAACACTCAATTTTAATTCATTGTTTCTAATTTCAATTATTTTCATTTCTTTTTCTTGCCTAATAGATCTAGTAAGGACTTTCAATACTTTGCTGAATAGCGGTGCTGAAAGTGGATATCTTTGCCAAATTCCAGATATCAGTAAAAATGCCTCCAATTTTTCCCCATTGAATACGATGCTGGCATTGGGATTCCAGTACACTGCTTTGATTGTGAATCGAGTGTTACTTCTATTACTCTCTTGGAGGTTAGGCATAAAGTGATGCTAACAAATGCCTACTCTATATGTATTAAGATGATCGTATGTTTTTATTCTTCCTTTGGTTGATTTTATGCTTCATATCTAATTATTTGCACATGTTTAACCATCTTTATGTGTCAGTGATAATCACACCTGTTCTGAGTGAATGATCTGTCTGATGTAGTATTGGATTCTGATGGCTAGAATTTTGTTGAGAATTTTGCTTCCATTCCTATTGTTTTTAATTCCTTGCAGAGGATTCGAGCAAGTTTTTTCTGAACGATTTACTGGAATTCAGCAGTGAAAACATCTGGTACTGAACTTTTCTTTGTAGGGATTTAATTACTTATTCAATCTTTGTTCTGGTTTTAGTTCTATTTAGATTTTCATTATCATGATTTTTTCATGCTAAATGGTATATTCTCAGAAATCTATTCATTTCCTCTAGGTTTTCCAAATTGTTGCCATATAGTAACTTCTGAGTCTCTGATTATTCTATGTATATGCTGCTATATTTTCTTTCTATAGTCTGATTCTATGGATTTATTTCTTCCTCCTCATTTTTTTTCTTTTCTTTTCTTTTCTTTTTTTTTTCTTTTTGAGTATTTTGGTTAGTAGGGAATCTATTTCCTTTAGTTTCTAAAAGAGCCGACTGTTTGATTAGTTCATCTTATATATTGATCTCTTGGTCTGTATTTTATTTATTTCCTCCCTTGTTTTGATAATTTATTTTTTTTCCCCTGCTAATCTTGGGATTATTTTGCTGTTGCTTTTCTACCTCCTTCAGACATATGGCTAGTTTGTTTAACTGGTGTCTTTTTATTTTCTTGACATAGGCACTAAATGCAATGAACTTTCCTCATAACACTGCTTTGATTGTTTCCTGCAAGTTTTGAAATGTTGTGTTGATTCCTTTATTTGTTTCAAGCATTTATTTATTTACTCCTTCTACAATCCATTGGTCATTTAAAGGAAAGAAATGTTGGTCAGTCTCTATGTATTTGCATCTCATCTAGAATATTTTGATTTGTTGCTCTTTAATTTCCCTCCAAGACATTCTGAGAAAATGCATAGTATGTTTTCAGTCTTTATTATTATTATTATCTTTTTCTGAGGCATCTAATGTGGTCCATGATGTGATCAATCCGAGAGAAGTTTCCATGTACAGATGAAAAGGAACTACCACGCATAAAATGTGGATTCAATATCTGTAGAAGGAAAGGTTCTGGAGATACACATTAACACCTTTTTTTCTATTGTCTAAGTGAGCTCTGCTGTTTCCTTGCTGAGTTTCTGTCTTGTTAATATGCCCATTGAGAGTAGTGGTTGTTGTATTGGAGTCTATTTCTTCATTAGTATTTTTTTCCCCACAAAGCTAGATATCCTGGCATTCGTTGAATATATGTGTATATATTTCAGAAGAAGAAAAACAAAGAGATGGGGAGAGGAAAAAGGAAGAGACAGAGAGAGTGCATCAAAGAAAATTCTCCAATTTGCTGATTCATGCCCCAAATATTCACAATATTTGGGAGGTAAAAGCCAGGAGCCATGAGACCCATCTAGATCTGCTGGGAAAAATAAGTTGTAACCAAGTCACACTTCAAAAACAAAAAAGTGCCATACGGATTACAGTTTCACATTCACCTCCTCTTTATTCACTGGTTCAATTGCTGATACACAGCTATATAAAACAGGGATGTTAAAGAATAGCAAGGCATTTGTAGTACTCTACCAGCTACAGATGCAAAATAAGGGGTTCAGGGTTTCCATGGAAACCAGAATTTGTAGAAGAGGAAATGTCTCAGAAAATGTACCCTGAAATGCTGTGTGCAATTTCCTTTAGGCATTTGAAAAATCTTAAGAAAAATATCAAAAATGTTGAACTCTGAGAAAGAAATCAGTCTTCCTAAAAAACAACCGATCAGTGAAAAAAAAAAAAAAACCTAAGGAGACCCACAATGAAAATGCTTACAAGCATAAAATTTATTGTAGGAAAAAATGAAATTGTAGTTGCAGAATTATGTCAAGGATATAGCTGTTTCAAATTAAGCAATAAAAACAGGATGTAAGTAATTACACTGTGCTCCCTTAGTAAAGACCATACAATATTCTTGTTTCTGGATAGAGAGCTACTGATATTCATGGCACTCCCCAGAACCAGTCATCTTAACGTGGAGTCTCATCCAGCATTTCTAATATGGCACTAGCTGAGAAAGTGTATTCTTTACTGTGTACTGAAATGTTAAAGGCAAAACCCTAGGGATTTTTTCATGAATTCATCAATCTCACTGTAATTTAAACAGCACAGATAAGCTGGTACATAATTCCAATTCCCCAGGCCCATGGTTACATAAAACACAGTGCATTTAATATCTCCACCAGGGAATGGGAGCATGAAGCTTGCATTACATTACGATGACAAAGTTCAGATAAATTCTATATTTGTTATAATCAGTGCTTTTAAACCACACAATGAAAAGGAGTGTAGAAGAATTTCACAAGTCTTGGATGAAGGATGTGATAACTACTGAGCTCTGAAACATGGCAGGTTTTCAGTTATGACCATGTATGCTTTTCCTTCTTGCCAAAAGGTGGAGCGGGTCTCAACTCAATTTGCCTGAAGCAATAAAGCAGAACTGAGTCAATGAATATTTAATAGTGACTTAAAAGTCAAAAGAAACAAAAAAATAAGCATATTTTATTCACTCAAATTTACTCCATGAAAGAGTTTCCTGGATGTTGCTGAGGGGGAAAAGGAGACAATCTGATCTATGTGCTGGGAAGAAATGGTGGAATTGGTAACCAAGATTAAATAAGAGATTGTAAATCCTTAGAGAGTGACGGGGAAAGAGGAGTGCACAGAGATAAGTCTAACCAGATTATACTAAAAGCTGGCATTAGAGTCATCAAATGTGATTAATAAGAGAAGTGCTAAATACTTACATTGGAATAAGAAAGAGGCTTCTTCCCATACCCACACAAAACAAGTTCATGACTTAGAGACAAAAGAAGATCAAAACATTCCGAGAAAATATATATGAAGAACCCAAAATTAGGTAAATCATAATCAAATTCTCAAACCCAATGGTGAAGAGAAAAATCTTAAAAATCTACACAATACCTTATTCAGAGTGCAACAAATGTAGGATTTACCTTATAGTCTGCCCTTTTGGACTAATGCTTCTACTTGAGAATACATATTAATAAGTCATGTGCTATCTTGTCATAACCCCCCTTTCCCACATGTATCAAAATCAATTATATTAATTTATGTACATGTACAATCTACCAAAATGGAGTCATTATAACAAAGAAAAATCCAAACAGACCAATCATCAAGATGGAGGTTAAATTAGTAATAAATACCTCACAAAAAAGGAAAGTAACAGATCAGATAGCTACACTATTGAATCCTACCAAATATGTAAAGATCCAACTTCAATTGTTCTCAAACTATTCAAACATAACTTAGAGATGGAATAGTGGGAGTTCCCCAAAACCAATCAAAATTTGTAAAGCCAGAAAAAGCCACAAGACAGAAAGAGAGCTCTAGATCAATGCCCATCATGGGCGTGGATGCAAATCCTGAACAAAGCAGTAGCGAACTGAAACAACACATCACAAAGATTAATCACACAAAGCAGCATTTATCTGTGGTAGGCCAGAATGTTTCAACATCTGCAAATAAATATTAAGCATTAAACTAATAGATACAGAGAAAACATTCCATGAAACATAATATAGGCAACATTCTCCCATGATGAAATCTTTAAGCCAGTTGTGTGTAGAAGATATTTCCTCAACACAACCAAAGAAATATATGATAGCCACATGGCTTTTATAATAATAATCGTGAGAGCCTGGCATGGTAGCCTACCAGCTAAAGACCTCACCTGGCACACAATGAGATTTCATATAGGCGTCAGTTCTAATCCTAGTTGCCTCGTTTCCCATTCAGAAGGGAGCTTGAGGCCTGGGAAAGCAGTTGAGACTGGCCCAATGCCTTGAGACCCTGCACCCATATAGGAGACCCTGAAGAAGATTCTGGCTCCTGGTTCCTGGCTTTGGATCAGGTTAGCACTGGCCATTACTGGGGAAGTAATCAACGGGCAATTTTTCCTCTCTGTCTCTCCTCCTCTCTGTATATGTGACTTTCGCATAAAAAAAATAATAAATCTTTATAATAATGAATATTGAAAAGAAAGAAAGGAAGAAAGAAAGAAAGAAAGAAAGAAAGAAAGAAAGAAAGAAAAAGAGAGAAAGAAAGAAAGAGAAAGAAGGAAAGAAAATGATACAAAGGGAATGAAGGTTTTTTTTGTTTGTTTTCTTGTTAGCAGATGATTATTATCCTACACATATAGGAACCAAAGGATTAGGATAAGACATCATTGGCTCTCATAACATAATTCAGCATAATTGCAGGATAGAAAGTCAACACACAAAAATCAGTAGCTTTTCATACACGAATAGTTCAGTGGCTGAGAAAGATCAGATCTCTTTTACAATAGGTGTAATATTTAAAACCGTTAGGATAGGGCCCAGTGTGATGCTCAAATGGCTGAATCCTCACCTTGAAAGACCTGAGATCCCATGTGGTCACTGGTTCATGTTGTACATACTTCACTCCCTATTCAGCTCCTGCTTGTTGCTTGGAAAAGCAGGAGAGGATGGCCCAAAGCTCTGTGACCCTGCGCCATTTGGGAGACCTGAAAAAACTCCTTGCTCCTGGCTTTGTATCAACTTATTTCTGTCTATTGTGGCCATTTGGGGAGTGAATCAGCACACGAAGGATCACTCTGTCTCCCTCCTCTCTACATATCTGCCTTTCCAATAAAAAGTAAAGTTAATAATAATAACATTGAAAGGCAGAGCTACAGAGAGAAAGAGAGACCAAGAGGAAGATCTTCATCTGTTGATTCACTCCCGAAGAGGCCGCAACAGCTGGAGCTGATTCAATCTGAAGCCAGGAGCCAGAAGATTCTTTGAAGTCTCCCATGCAGGTCCAGATTCCCAGGGCTTTGGGCTGTCCTCCACTGCTTTCCCAAGCCACAAGCAGGGAGCTGGATGGGAAGTAGGGTTGCCAGGATAAGAACCGGCACCCATATGGGATCTTGGCACATTCAATGCGAGGACTTTAACAGCTAGGCTGTAGTACCAGACCCCAAATAAAGAAATCTTAAAAAAAGAAAGCTAGTTACAAATTCAGTGTGATCCCAATTAAAATATTAAATATAGACTTCTCAAATCTAAGAAGATAAATGATAATAAAATTCAATTGAAAGCCAAAGAAATTCTGAAAATCTGAATTAATCTAAAAATAAAAGTGAGGTAACATCGACTGCCTCACAGTTGCCGATATCAGCACAGGCTACAGCACTGGAATAATCAAAACAGCCTGGCGGTGGTGCCCAACGAAGACTAATAACCAGAATCAACCCATCTGTCTGCAACTAACTCCTCTTCCACAGACGGTCTAAAACCACGCCCTGCACAGCAGACAGAACCAACCATTGCTGTGGGTGAATTTGGAGCACCACCTCAGAAACATGAAACAAAATCCCCAGAAGACAAATCGCATAGATTTTCTTCAACCAATAGTGTTGAAAGTTCTGAGTGCAAAATTAATATTCTACATGAGTGACATTGGCATGTTTGGAAGCAGTTACTGTTGATAGTTGTTGACTACATTCAAAAGGAGCAGTGCTAATTTTCCTACTTGCTATTTGCTGAATGCTTTACCTAATGGTGTTAACATTTCTGATTGTGCAGTGAACTGAGGATATATTATTGTAAGAACTGGACAAAAAGGGGAATTAAAAAGTAGCATCATGGCTAAGGAACACGAGCAGGAACATAGAAAGTGGCACTATGTACCTAAACCTTTACAATGAAACACAGGAAATTTGATCTTCAAATATATATATACATATATATATATGTGTATCTGTGTGTGTTTAAGATACAGTATATATTGTATGTATATATGTATATATATATATAATTGTTTATTTCTAGTTAAATTTCAAAATCTTAGTAAGAATCTGTGCTTCAACTTCTTTTTTGGTTTAGGTTTTGTTTTTTTTTTTTAATTACAATGATTTTTAAATTTTGTTTTATGACAGTTTCTTAGGCTCTGGGATTCCCATAACCCCTCTCCATGCCCTTCCCCCATGTTGGATTCCACCACATTGTTGCAGTATTACAGTTCTTATCACATTGTTACAGTATTACAGTTCATATCCAGCCATGATTCCTTCATTGGGAGCATGTACCATGCATAGAGTCCAGCAACTTATTGTCTAGATAAATTCAAAAGCTTCTTTGAGAGACCATCCCTGGTCTGAAAGCCAAAACATAACGTCAACAACAATTTACAACATTATGGAGTTAATTGACATGGTATCGAATGACCAATACGTTAGAAAATGCAAGTTCTTAACCACATCCTGTGACTTCATTGACTTTTCAATTTTAGTTTATGTACAACCAGCTGCTATCCACCTTAAAATGATTATAGGGTACTATTCAGCTGTCTTGTGTCTATTTTCATTTTTATATTTAGCAGTTTAAAGTGTTGAAGCATGATTTTTACTGAACTTGGCGAATTTTAGGATGTGACATATATATATGTGTGTGTGTATGTATTTAAAATACAATATATATATATACTGCATGTATATATGTAATTTTTATTTCTAGTTAAATTTCAAAATCTTAATGAGAATTTGTGCTTCAACTTTTCTTAAAAAAAAAAAAAAAACTGATGGTAGAGTCATTGCTGCTGATTCTATTCTGTATTTCACACACTGTTAACTAAAACATAATATGACATTTCACATGTGACAGATGTGAAACACAAGTGGCCTTAATGTCACAATTAATTTTCTTCTGATACATGATAAGAAAACAACTAATTCAGGATAGCAGCATTTTGCCACATGGTCTCAAATTAGAATGCCTATCCTGACCGCTGAAATAAAGTTGTCCTAAAGGTTAATGAAACATCGCTTAAAGTCACTTTGTAAAATTTTGCCATCTCTGTAACTTGGGTTATTAAAACTGTAAGTAAACAAAGGAGTCATTGCACAGTGTCTGCTGGTGTGCTTCACGGTGGTTATTGTGATCTACTCGGGCTTCATTTTGACGGATCCGGAATACTATCACGGTGCCATCAGAGACAGGGAGGGATGCCAGCTCTCCCTGGAGCAACAGAGCTCCAATTGATTCTGGTAGATGTAGATACAGCATATCTCTTTTACACTCTTTGCCTGTCACTGCTACTCTCTTATCTAGTTTAATTTCCTATTTTTATATTTGTATGTCACAGTGATTTTATCTCTAAGAGAAAAAAAAAGTTTAAAATATAATAAGGTTATGTTCATTGTCGAGGTGAGGTCGTCCTGGCCGCCGTAATGCAAATGTAAAAATTTCAATATTTGCCAGTGCATTGTCTGCCTGGATACAAATCTGTGCTGTTCTCATTAATAAGAAATATGTTTTCTCCATGTAAAAAAAAACTAGATTTATCTTAATATACCAAAACATTTATGTAATAATATTTAAAATAGTGATTTGTGAACCATTCCAAAACTTCTGCATGTTGAAATGAACAACAATTTAATTCATTGCTATGGTAATGGAGAAGTTGTGCAATTTGAACATAGTACATATTTTTTTTAATTAATTTATTTTCTTTTTCGGGTATAAGTCTGCAGAGAGAGAAGGGGAGAATAATAGAGATTTTCGCAACAACTCTTTGGCACTCCACATGGCCGCCACTGCTGGCTCTGCGCAGGTCTGAAGCTTTTGCCAGGCAGGTCTCCTACATGGGTGGCGTGGGACAAAGCACATGGGCCACACTGCACAGCTTCCTCGGGTGTGTTAGCTATAATGGAGTAGCCAGGGACCGTGTCCTTATGGAAAACCTGAGGTGACAGCTATAGGCTCAACACCATACAGGAATAAGGAAAATTATTGCATAGAGTTCATTTCATGAAAATTAAATTGGAACCATCTATTAAATAAATGAATTCAGCCATTTTAAAATAGCTTATACATTTCATGTTTTTCAGTGTTTGGTATTTAGTAATATCCTTTATTATTGTAGCCTCATATAATCTCTTTTCCTAGGGGAACCTTTGGGACATAATAATCTTTATATTTTATGTAGACATCTTTATTGAGGCGCTATTATGCTCTCAACTTGCCTCTACATGCACACACACAAAAAGGAATAATGAAGGTATTTGACTCTTGGGGCCCATCACATTGGCTCAATCGAATAATCTTCTCTTTTTTTTTTAAGATTTATTTTATTTTTATTGGAAAGGCAGATATAAAGAGAGGAGAGGCAGAGAGGAAGATCTTCCGTCCGATGATTCACTCCCCAAGTGAGCACAACGGTCGATACTAAACCAGGAGCCTCTTCTGGGTCTCCCACGCGCGGGTGCAGGGTCCCAAAGCCTTGGGCCGTCCTGGACTGCTTTCCTGGGCCACAGGCAGGGAGCTGGAAGGGAAGCGGTGCTGCTGGGATTAGAACCGGCACCCATATGGGATCCCGGGAGTGCAAGACGAGGACTTAACCACTGCGCCATCCTACCGGGCCCTGATCTTCTCTTTGTAAGTGCTGACTGATCTACCTCCCATCTGGCTTCCAGCTTGCGGCCTGGGAAAGCAGTGGAGGATGGCCGACGTTCTAGGGACCCTGCACCTATGTAGGTAGGATATGTAGAGAAAGCTTCTGACTCCTGGTATCTAATTGATTCTACTCTGGCTGTTGTAGCCATTTGGGAAGAGAACCAGCAGATGGGAGATCTTTCTATCTTTTCTTTTCTCCATAAATTTGATCTGGTTCACTCCCCAAGTGGTTGTAACTGCCAAATGTATGTTGGGTCAAACTCAGGAGTCAGTAGCTTCATCTCGGTCTCCCATATGGGTGCAGGGCCCAAACATTTGGTCCCTCTTCTAGCCTTTTCCGGGGCACACTAGGAGAGATCTGAATCAGCAGTAGAGCAGCCAGAAATGGAGCCAGCATTCAAGGAATGCCTGCACCACAGGTAGCCAAGTGACCTCCTAAGCCATGACATGTTTCCCCAATTTCCATTCTTTTAAGGATGTCACTTGCTAGAGTTACTAAGATATGATGAGAATGATACTAATAAAAATAATATTTTTTTTGAGTTTCTGGGTGAATTTTTATAAAAATTCACTAATTTTTAAAAAATTCACTATTATAAACATTTTTAAACTTTTTTTTGTATTAGCAATTTTGAAATAACAAAAGCTGATTCACAGCATGCCAATTAATAAATTTTCCTGTTATATGCATATGCTTGTATTAAAATATACCTTGTAATCAGTACATGAAGTGTAGCTGAAATTAAGTTGACCACGTTGTGAAATGGAGAAACCTTATCAAGCACTATAAAACTATTAAAAATCTGCCATTTCAATTCATTTAATAAAAGGATTGGCTTCATTTTCCACAGTGCGATAAGTTTATGAAGTGGTATAACTCAGTTGTATTAATATAAATTCAAATAACAGAGATCAATATTTAAAAACCATGTGTACATTTTAAAAGAAAGATAATAGTTACTATAAATATGGAGATGTATGTTTTATGGGCATTAAATATGAGTAGAACATTAACACACAACTGCAGAGAGATATATCACTTTAACTTTTTTCCTAACTTTAAATTTAAGCAAGTAAATGCTAACAAACTCAATAGTTCCTGGATCTTCTATTTCTCTCATGAAGACAAAGTATCACCTTTGGTAACTTGCTTGCGTTATTTCTTACTTTAAGTTTAAATTTTATTTGAAGAAATTAGATTTCATGAATTAGCTATAAGACATGAGCGTCACTTTTCAGCAGGAATTGAATTATAAAGGCATCCATCATTGTGCCTCTAGCTTCACAAATGTTGATTTATTGACAGAATATGGAAGCTCAATTTTACCCTCTTACCACCAGTCCAATTAGAGGTAGACAGGACTCAGTAAAACTAGCATTTTTCAAATGAGACTGTCAGTCAGTGTCTTCCATTTTTTTTTTAAATTTTGTTATTGTACCTGACAAAATTGCAACTCGGTAAAATGTAGATTGTGACTTAAATTTGTGAATTTGATATGCTAGCGAAAAGCAGGTGGAGAATTCTTTTGTCAAGTATTATTTATACAGACGTCTAAGCATTAGTTAGAGAACTGGCCTGCTAGCCTCAAATAGTCAATACAAATTATAGGATTTTGTTCTACTATTTTTTGAGTGTTCTCAAAATCTAACAATATTTCATACTCTAAATCTATGGTGGCAATGCAATATTCATATATCCCATTAAGCCACCAGAAATAATGTGGTACTGTGATTAAATTGCATGTATTCCTGTTATATTTTTTGGAAAAAAAATCCACATGTATATAATATCATACATATTTTGGATTCTATATAATAAGTCTTTACATGTGCACATTATGCAGTGTTTAATCAGGATAAATATAGATCTGCCCTCAATCACTTAATATTTTTATGTTGATGATATTACAAGTATTTTATTTATACATATTTTATTAAGATTTATTTTTTTTTTTAATTGGAAAGGCGGATATACAGAGAGGAGAGACAGAGAGGAAGATCTTCCGTCCGATGATTCACTCCCCAAGTGAGCGCAATGCCTGATGCTATGCCAATCCGAAGCCAGGAGCCTCTTCCGGGTCTCCCACGCGGGTGCAGGGTCCCAAAGCTTTGGGCTGTCCTGGACTGCTTTCCCGGGCCACAGGCAGGGAGCTGGAAGGGAAGCGGGCTGCCGGGATTAGAACCGGCGCCCATATGGGATCCTGGGGCGTGCAAGGCGAGGACCTTAACCACTGCGCCACCGCGCCGGGCCCATTTATACATATTTTTACATGAGAGAAGAAAAACCAGGAAAGAGAAGTGGGAAGAGAAGATTTTGCTTTTAAATGTAAAACTCAGATGGTTATTCAGTGAAACAGCTAAGATGCTGCTGGGACACATGTATTTCACAGTATTGGATTCTTGTTCTAAATCTTGAATACAGATTCTGATGATACACATCCTGTTAGGCAACAGGTCATGGCTCAAGTACTGTATATCACCTACGCAGGGGATCCAGATTAAAGTCACAGTTCTTGTTGTAGATGATTTAGGAATGAATTTCAGAATGGGAGATATTTGTCTTTCTATGTGTCTTCCTTCCTCCTTCCTTCCTTCCTTCCCTACTTCCTTCCTTCCTTCCTTCCTTCCTTCCTTCCTTCCTTCCTCTCTTCCTTTCTTGTTCCCTTCCTCTTTCTTCTCTCTTTTTTCTTTTTCTCTCTCTGTTACTCTTCCCACTTCCCCCTCCCTCCCTCCCTCCTACTTCCTTTCCATAAAATCAAACAAGTACAGCATGCAGGGGAAGTCTTGGTGGTGTGGCAAGCTGATTCTCTCTCTGCAGTATCCAACTCTTTGCTTAAGGCCTGGGAAGGCAGCAGAGGATGGCCTAAATCCTGGGCCCCTGAACCCATAATGGAGATTAGGAAGAACTCTTTCCTTCCACCAATGGATCAGCTCACCTTTAGCCATTACAGCCATTTGGAGAGTGAAAAAGTGAAGGGAAGATATTCTATTCCTTCTACTCTCTCTAAAATTGTCTTTATAATAAAAGTGAATAAATATTTTAAAAATAAAATTAAAAATTATACATAAGTGTAAATAAATACATTTTTACATGAAATATGCATTATTTAGCAATATTTAAGAAGAATAGAGAAAAATGCAAGCCAAGCACCTATAAACTGTATCACATAATACAATGTTATTAACAATAAAAAGAAATAAATTTAAAAAAATGTAAGCTGGCATTTAAGCTTTATCATAATAAGTAGGCACATGAGATCATACAGTATAGTCACTTAAATTATCCCAACATGTTTTATTCTCAGTTCATCTTAAAAATATGTTCTTCTGGTATATCTCACACTACCATTTCAAGTGCTCCATTTTGTCAACTTTCCTATACTAAGATTTTATTTCTAGATACACGAAAGTCCTCTGGCATTCTTGGTTTCTAATTGGCAACCTTGCAGTTCACATGTCCTTTATTTTTGTTGTTGTTGTGCATCTCCTATAATTTACATTAGCTTGGAAAACACACACACACAAACACACAAACACCTTGGATTACATTTGCACTAAGAGAACTGTTGTGCAGGCTGGAATTAACTGGCTCTGATTTTTCACAAGCAAGAATACGTACTAAAACCATAGGAGATTTTCTTCCTTTAGGGAATAAAGCACTTTAAAGAGAGGCTCTGGTTAAGTCTGAGCACTCCCAAGCTGATTTATGATTAGTCACGTGAGAAATAGATTTTAAATTAATATTATTATCCTTTATTTGCCTATATGAACATGGACTATTATTATTTCTTAAGTTACTAAACTTAAGGCTTGCAATAATCATGTATAAAAACATGGCTTAGCTAATTTGGATCTTCTTAATAGTTTTAGATAACTGAACATAGATGGATCTAAAAAAAATTGACAAGTTCTTTTTAGATTGAAATCACTACATATGGTACACATTAATAATTTTAGCTGTTAAAATTTGAAAGTAGAAAAAATTAAAACATTCAACTGATTACTTTACAAATCTATTATAATGATTTGAATCAGAGTCTTAAAGCCTATGTATTCACTGTAACAATATGACACTACTGGACTGTGGAGAAAAGCATTAGTGTAGAAAAGACACACCAGATCTCAAAAACTAGATGAAATATCACTTTTATTGTATCCTAATGAAATAGCAGGCTATTTTTGAGGTAGTGAAATTTTATCACTATAGAAGACACATTGAATTCATTAATTAAAAATAGTGAAAACAGAACCAACCCAGAAATTGCAACCACCAGCTCATTGGGGCAATGGACTGTGCCGGGCCCTGTACTTGCTAGCACATACAAGAATCTTGTTTGAGAACACCTCAGACAAAGTTTCTTTGGAGATCTCCCCAATCAACATGCTGGACTCAGAACCCTAACCATGAAAAGAGAGAAGACAGAACAGGTCAACCAACCATCTCAGCTATATCTTGGCAGCGAAATACGGGGCAAACCGAGACTCTATGATGGACTATGTCAATCAGTGGATTCTTCAAGGACCTCATAGTGCTTGGAGTGGCAAGACTGGCAGCGGTTCCGAACTGTTGAAATATCAAAACCACTTGAGCAAGAACCTCACAGCATACCCTACATGTGGCACCTGGGGAGGGTGGGAAATTGGGTGGGCCTTCTCTCTTAATACTCCCCTTTAAACATGAAGGAAACAATATGGAAAAAAATAATAGTCTTACCCACTTTCCTGTAGCCCTTGAACTTTTTTACCTTAATTAACTATGTAAAGATTGTCAAAATATATAAAAAATAATTAATTAATTTTAAAAAGGAAAAATTAAAGGATTAATTAAAAAATTAATCCTCTTGGCCTAAACTTGATCTATATTCAAAAATTTTTACTTTTTATTTTGAAAATAGTATACTCAAATAAGCATCATTAGAACATTTTTTTTAAGGAGAAAAAATATACATGTTTACTACATGAGTTTAGGCAAATTATGCTTAAACAAAATTTTCTTTCATGGTGCAGGCCTTGTGCTTAACGGGTTATGCTCTTAGAGCACCTCATTGTCTCAAAGTAGAGTGATGGTCTGAGTTCCAGCTGTTCTGCTTCCAGATCAATTTTCTGGTAATGCGTTCTAGAAGGCATTACATGCTGGCTTAGCACAGAGGCCCAGTTTTAGCTTTTGTGGGAGTGTGGGAAGTGAACCAGCTGGTGGGTGATTCTCTCTCCCTCTCTTTCCAGCAGGCTCACTCAGGAGCCCTCGCCTCACTCTGTTGCTTTCTCTCTATCTCATCCTCTGCTATTCAGCCTTGCAAAGAGCTTTAAAGTTTACGTGTTTTAAAAATACTTAAAATATAGATTTACTAAAGAGAGGTCTTCCTTAGGAAAACTGATCATCCTCATATTCTGCCCAAAATATTGAAATATGATTTTCACATTCATTTATTAATTGCATCTATTTCAAAATGATGAGCACATCATAGAAAGAATAAAACAGCAATAACTCACATGTATCTGCTATATAACCATTCAAGAATAACACCACATAATGACCTCTTGCTTTAAGCATATGATTAAAAATCTAGTAAACAATAGTAGGAATTATCATTTCTCTGCTTTGTAGTCATTGCCACATTTGTATTCTCTTCTTCTGGCTACAGAGCCCTATCCTATTATTTAAAGAAGCAGGTAGCCCAGTGAAAATCTATGAGCATTGAATAATGTTTCGTTCTTTTCTTCTCAAAGGCTCTTATTGCCACAAAAATATAGGTAATATCTTGGTTAAGAGTACCTGTGTCCTCCTCAGTCAGTTTTGACTCTGTCCCCTCATTTGGCACAATATCTTTAAACACTCAGGTTATAGTTTCCTTTTACATCTAGTCATACATATTTGGGGGGAAAAAACAGATCAGACATCACAGAACTGAGAATGATAATTCTCTTTAATAAGATGTGTTAATTAAACTAATGTATTTAAGTGAGTTTCATTTCTGTTGCAGAGATATTGACTAGAAGAACTACTCCAGAAATAATACAGTGATGAAAAAAGAAATGGTCCAAATTTAGTTACAGAATATTTGATGGTTCAAACAGCCAAGACTGAATAACTTGATGTAGCATCCAAGAGCTCAAAATGCATCTCACATATATGGCTGGCAAGAACCTGTGTGCTTGAGCCTTCATCTGCGCTCTTCCATAGATACAGCAAGGAACTGGACTGGAAACAGAGTAGCGGGAGCTCAAATGGTGCTGGAGATAAGATGTGCATATATACTCACCCCTCTCAGAGCTTTCCTTACTGATAACCTGAAGTATTCCTTTCTGTAAAGCAATTGCCTATTTCTATATGTGTGTGCATGAAATATGTAATATTGTCCTATAGTAATATTCCACTTAGTTTTTGCTAATATTGAAGGTTGTAATTTTTTAAGTTTCATAAAAGTCACTGATATAATTATTCTACATTATTATCATGAGGCTTAATTGATTATCAATATCTCAAAAACATTTTTCTCAATTTTTTTGTTTTACATCTTGCAATTTTAATTGTGAGTAATTTACCACATGGACTAATTTTCAACTCAGGAAGTTAACTAAAATAAAGTAGATCTTCCTAATAAACTTGAATATCATTGATACTGAGAAGCTTAATTTTTCTGGGTCTATTTTAAGGCCTTTTGTTTTTTTTTTTTACTTTCAGAGTGAATCCTTAAGGTCAAGGTCAAAAGCCTGAAGATTTTACTAGGGCTTTCCAAATCAGAGACGCATATGTGTCTTCTAGCCACCTTGTAATGTTCTCAATAGATGTGCTTTTTGATTTCCTATTCTCACTAAAAGTGAAGCAGCCTTTAAACTCCATTTTAGCTCTCCTGACTATCTTGTTTTTTTGGAAATGAGCTTCATAATGTCTTACTGTTGTCTTTCTGACAAACTTAAAAATATGTATTTTCCCCACATTTTCCAAAAGTTCTTTGTGAAAATTTTGGCCTAAAATGAGTTGTCCACCATACTGAAAAAAATCATTGATTTTAGCTAATCATCACCCCGCTCAATACCTATGTTAATTATTGATTTAAGGATTTAGGTATTTAATACTATAGTTTTCATCTAATAAATAATAAGCAGGTGATTAATAATATACTATTAGTTAAGGTACATTTAAGTACAAATTATTTCCCTCACAATTTCAAATTAGTTAATACTCTCAAAACGAGCCTCATTTTTCTGATTTAATAAACATTTTGCCAAAGAAAGGGATCTCTAATTACCTTATTGCATTTCCTGTTTCTCACATAGGCTTATAATCATGATTAATAGTGGTATATGGTGTTCATAAAACTTGAAATATGGCATAAACCTGAATAATTGAAGCTGCACATAAAATCGTATGATTTTATTATCTCTTCACACTACCTGCAAATAAATTAGAGCTGTTTTCCAAGCACAGAAATTTGCCTTCAGACTCTCCTGGTTGCTTTCCTGGAATCCACAGTTGCAACAGAATGGAAGTGATTGAATTCTATTGCAATTGTTGATCGTAATTGTCTCTGATATCCATTGACAATTGCTACCTTATATTAAACTTGGAACAAATCAGTATAGAAAATATAACTCTTTTGCATTTTGTTTTTCATGTCCTAGTTAGATTTGTAACACTGCAAGAGCACAGACAATAGATGGTACAAAATATTCTTCAGATTTCATTATAAAAGCCAGTAGACATGTTATCAAATATAGATAGTTGACAACGAATTGTTCAAATGCTCTTTGATGTGTAAGTAAAAGTTTCTCTACTTCTAAAATGTGATCCCCACATCCTTCCTCACTGCCCAATGTAAAATACAATCATCAGACTCGATTTTATAACCTGTCATAAATCAATGACAATTCACTACAATAACCAAGTTTCTGAGAGTCGGGCCACAGGCACCAGCAACTCTCCAATGAGCATGCTTTAGTTAAAGGTCAGCTATTGACCACTTCTACTTCTGAAAGACTGTCAAACCCTGAACTTCTCCAAATAAAACTTCAGTATTTACTAGGCTTTACTAAAAAGACTGTCTACAAGCCCAGCTCTCCCTAAACTAATTACAAATTTTGACTTATTCACATATCAAAGGGACAAAATGCTGGATTTCATCAGTTTCAAAAGATCATCACTTTGAAGCATTTCGTGGAGTGTCTTGGAATGATGTTACATGGGGATATCTTTTTTTCTCAATACTCCTTTGACTTAACTGCTTGATTTGTTTCCAAAATAGAATGTGAGCACTCACTTACCTAACTTATAATTTGTTTATTATCTTGTTTTGTTACCCTAGAACTTTCAATCAGTAGGTTATTGTAAAAAGTTAATTCAAATGTAGTATCAAAATATCATCAGGATGTGTTTTACACAGCTTGCTCAGGGTTGTGAGTTTGGAAGCCTCACCTCCCCTGCCCATGTAAACTTTATGGCCAATGTGGCAGGGCGGGCAGATGAGAGGGAGGGTAAGGGTGGAGAGGGAGGTGTTCCATTATTGCATAACTGCTGTCTTCCCAAGCACCTTACACTTTGCATAAGGAGGGAGCTTGTTCTCTCATTCACCTGGCTCATCACATGCTTCCAAACTCAGGATCTTGGCTCACCTACCCACTTGTTCTCTTGCTTCCAGGAGATGGAATCTGAGGAGAGAGGTGGCACCTGAACATAGCCCACACATTTCTTTATTCCTCATGCTCTGTTCACTGCTTGGGAAAGTCAGCAAAGGTGCAAATAATAATAGGTTTTGCATTTCTAATTTGTGTATTTTCAGGAATTCCAGGAGAAATCGGGCATGTGCAGACTACTGGTATTGGTAGAATGCACACAGAGAAACCAGGTAAAGGCGAATTGGTTCATGGTTGTTTGTGATTTTAGAAGTATGTCTAGGTTGTTTGTTCTCTGTCTCTTAGGAAATGTATAGAGCTGGGAAATCTGGAACATACACCTTGAACAAACAGATTTCACGGTAATGAGCAAATGTCCATCTCAGTGTTTTGAGCATTTGCTAATTTCTGTTATAAGTAGACGAATGGTTGCATAGTGGCTGTAGCTGGCAATAGGAGGGTGCAACTCCAAACTTCACAGTGATTCCCACAGGGTGATAGCACTGCTTTTGCCAAGCTTCGCTAGTAAAGACTCCTTCATACATCCCATAGCTATATTTAGTGTGATATCATTCACAAGTAATCCTTTCTTCAGTCTGTTTATTAATTTGTTGAAGTCTTTATTCTTCTTTGTGAACATTAATATGGGATATGTGTCATAATTTTGGAATATATGATACTTCATACTAATTAAATATATGATTAATACAACATCTCCTAGTTTTTACCAAACATCTATTTTGTGTTCCCTAGTCTCGTGAAGATATCACATTATACTTAGAAATCTTGTTTTTATAGGTTGCCAGCAAATATAAACATTAATATTTTTATTATTTGATTGGCTGTATACAACTTAATCACATAATTAGCCCAGTATTTTCTCCTGTTTTATAAAGAAATATTATGTTAAGAATGTGAAACGTTTAAAATGGAAACAAATTGGTGAAGCCATTTTGGAATACACTCTGGAAATTTCTTCAAAGCAAGAAATAGATTTTCTATGTATACAGCAATCCCAAAACACAGAAACTCATTCTATGAAAGATACAATTGCTTATCCATGATTCAGGCAACACTGTTTACCAAATGAAAATGAAAATTTGAACATCAGATATATGGAAAATTACATATATACATATATACATATACATGCCTCTATACATAGAGGCACAGAGTCAATATATATATTTTTAGATTTTAAGATTTTTGTAATTAATACTTTGCCGCCAAATCATTGGGACAAGAAGATGTAATGCTGAATTACATCACCAAGAAAATTGCTATTTGTTTCCCCTTTTATATTGGAGTTAAAA
Source organism: Ochotona curzoniae (assembly GCF_017591425.1). Lineage (NCBI taxonomy): Eukaryota > Metazoa > Chordata > Mammalia > Lagomorpha > Ochotonidae > Ochotona > Ochotona curzoniae. The sequence goes on from NW_024466502.1 coordinate 17,990,057, forward strand.
TGTAAAAAGAAAAAAAAAAGCAGGTAAGGAAAAAAAATGAGTGTTGTTATTTTCACAAAACACAATGTTTGACACTTTAGTTAAATATTTGACAAACAAATTGATAATTACATAGTAATGTATTTTAAGGAGTGTGTGATGCTTTAAAACTTCATACTTTATACTTGAAATTTTCACATCTTCTCCAACTAGAATAGCTCCTATAAGCTAAACTCACTTAGGGAAGCAATAAGCCTTTTTTTAAAGATTCATTTATTTTTACTGGAAAGGCAGAGACAGAGAGGAGCAGAGACAGAGAGGAAGATTTTCCATCCAATGTTTCACTCCCCAAGTGAACTCAATGGCCAGTGCTGAGCCAATCCGAAGCCAGAAGCCAGGAACTTCCTCCAGGTCTCCCACATGGGTGCAGCGTCCCAAGGCTTTGGGACATCCTTGACTGCTTTCCCAGGTCACGAGCAGGGAACTTGAGGGACATGGAACAGCCAGGTTTAGAACCACCGCTCATAGTGGTTCCCAGAGCATTCAAGGAGAGGACAGGAGCCTCTAGGCCACCTCACCAAGCCTGAGCCACAAGCCTTTACCTGAAATATAAATTAAAAAAATAATAATCTCAGATTATATAAAATGTCAGTCCGGAAATGATACTTCAGTGGATGCCAGGATCCCATATTAGTGCTACTTCATGTTATTTCAGCTCCTCTTCCCAAACTGTTTCCTGCCTGTGGCCTGCAAAAACAGTCAAGGATTGCCCAAAGCCTTGTAACCCAGCACCCATGAGGGAGACCCAAATGAAGCTCCAGGCTCCTGGCTTCAGTTCAGCTCAGCTCGCAGCCAATGTGGTCACTTGGGGAGTGAATCACTGGATGGCACATCTTTCCCTCTGTCTCTTTCTCTTTGTAAATCTGTCTTTCAAATACAATATGTAAACCTTAAATATTTGTGTATAATATTTTTAAATGCAGCTATTAACTCTTCACTGTACCTAGAAATCTAATGTGAAACATTTCCCATGAACAGAAATTTCTTTGCCAACATGTTTGTTTGCTTTGCTAGAATTCATAGCTATAACCAAATGGGAAGAAAATGCAATTATGATGCGCTTGTGGATAACCATTGTCTGTTTCTTGAGTTTCTAATTCATGTCTACTCTAAAGCCCATTATGTTAGTTCCATCCATTTTGCTATTAATTTATAGAAACAGTTGGTAAACTTTACATGAAGTTCATCATCACATTTTCAGAGCTCCTTAATGAAGATTTTCAAAGTAGTGTGGTTTTGTGTAATCCGTGTTTTAAAGTAGCAGTAGTGGGAATTCAATTCTAGTGTCACTTCACTGTGGTGTGCAGTTAAGTGCAAAGTCCTTTGATAAGTAGGTATACAGGACTTTAGAGACTTTCTAGGAACTGCAGTTTAATCCACAATAAAGCACACATCACTTCTTAGCGAGAAATCTGTTTGTTACAAAGAATAGCAATCAAATATTCATTTATCTTCATATAAAAGATGAAATGTTATATTTTATATAACAGATGTATCCTTCATCAACTCAAAATTCCTAAGGAACTTTTTAAAAATAGCATATCAAACAGAAATAATCAAAGATAATTTCTTTAACTCATGTCTGGAAACTCAAAACTAAAGTTACCTTCACTGAATATTGCATATAGATCTCAAGTTTTAAGGAAATTCTACAAAGTATGAACAGAGTAATTCACACATGCCTTACAAGTGTAGCAATATACTGATTAAAACTGAATCCTCAACATTATTTTATTTCTTTTTATTATTATTATTGAAAGACAAGTACACAGAGAGGAGGAGAGACAGAGAGGAAGATCGTCCATCCAATGGTTCACTTCCCAAGTGACTGCAACGGTTGAAGCTGAGCCAAACCGAAGCCAGGAGTCAGGAGCTCCTCCAGGTCTACCACGTGGGTGCAGGGCCCCAAGGGCTTGTGTCCTCCTGGACTACTTTCCCAGGCCACAAGCAGAAGCTGGATGGGAAGCGGGGCCACAGGGACCAGAACCAGCGACCATATGGAATCCCAGGCGTGCAAGGCGAGGACCTTAACCTCTCTGCCATCGTGCTGGGCCCAGCATCATTTTATTTCTAACATTCACGTAAAGCCATCCTCTTTTTGCCTCTGTCTCTTTCTTAATCTATTCTTTGAGTGAGATTTCTTCCCATCATTTTTCCATTCTTCCATAAGGAAAACAAATGCTTGTCTGGCTACACTCCACTAAAGATACTGTGCAAAACTTTTGATCATTATGGTTGGATTTCAATCTTGTTCTGTATCCAACTCCTAGTCAATAAAGTATTTTCTTATATTAAGGAACACAGAGATTTATTTATGGATTAACAATATTTGTTAAGTATTTACTTTGCCAAATAGTTTACTTATTTGTTAGCACTTTAACATGAATGCTGTTTAAAAGCATTGCAGAATGTCAATGGACAATTTAATGACATAAATATTCAGTAAATACTCTGAAACGACATATATGATACATTAACTTATTACAGAAACATTTCCAATATAGGGGTGGAAAATATCTGGCCTGAAGGACATGTAAGATCACTTAAATAATTTCTTTTGGCTCTATCAGGCAAACACAGGAAAGTTAAAAATTCAGCAAATCATTAACCTCGTAATTTTAAATGTAGAATTTTGTGTGGATGTGAATGATGTTAAAAATATGTAAATATGGGGTAGCACTGTGTTTCAGTGGTTAAATTCTCACCTTGCAAAAGCTGAGATCTCATATAGATTCTGGTTCTTTTCCCTACTGCTCCATTTGCTATCTAGCTTCTTGCCTGTGTCCAAATGGATGGCCCAAAACGCCTTGGGACTTGCATTCACATGGGCAAGCCAGAAGTAGCTCTTCGCTTCAGATCAGCTCAAGCAGAGTGTAACAGCTTATTGCAACAGAAACATACTCGTTTTTTTTAAAACTTTGTTTCAGGTACATTTCAAGTTACTTATTACTATAGTTTTACACTATCATGATTTGTTAAAAAAAAAGGACAGAAGAACATTTATTTCACAATGTAGTCAGAGCTAAAATGACCATTTCCCAGAACTTTTTAAAGAAGTTTTATATAGTTATGAAAAAGATCGTAACTCACAAAATAGGTCATTTCCCTTTTGATTCAGGATGATTGTTTATAATTTAATATATAAGTAGATTAGTTTGTTATCATTTATAGTCACTGGAAGTTTCATTTTTGTTAGTTGGGTATCTGATAGGTATAGATGTATGTACTAGATTTATCAATAAATAATTTATTCATACTTATTTTCAAGAGTCTTTAAAAGATTCTTTGAAAAATTCTTTAAAAGAACAAATCAAAAAGTATATTTCTTCTTTTTCTACCAATATTATTTAAAGACTCAGTATAAGCTTTCTAAAGGATCTAAAGCACATCTAAGAGAATTCTTACTTTCTTCACTCAAATGAGGATTTGATTATAGAATTAGAAATCATTTGTATTTGTAAGTTATTTGTATTCCAAAAATTATTCCCTCAGAACCTGAGACTCATTACAAATCAGCTTTTAGATACATTCTTCATTTAAAATGTATTTGTTTATGTGGAGGCCTAAGTAATAAAGAGAAGGAGAAACAGTGCAAGTGATCATTTTTCCTCTGATTCACTCTCAAATTCCAGCAACAGCCAGCCCCGGGCAAGACAGAAACCAGGCACCCTGCATTCTAACCTGTTTTGCCACCTGAGTGGCAAAGACCTGACTCTCTGGGTCACTCTTCACTGTTTTCCCAAGAGCATTTCCCAAAGCTACATGGAAGCCTAGCAGCTGGGACAGAAACCTCCATTTCCATATAAAATGGCAGGATCTCTGAGCCTCCATGCCCATTCATTCTGGTTCATAAGTATCTGAAAACAGCCAGAGTTTTCAGTCATTTCCACTAGTAGAACATACCACATGTTCCACAGGAGAGTTCCTCCCAGGCTACTTTCCTTGATTGCTGCAGTCTTGTGAAATCATCCTTCTCATCTGAACTGTGTGAGGTGGTGGATTTGGGAGATGTTGACTCCTAATTAGCTACTATGGCATTTACCAATATAAAGCATATCCCAATAGAATTCCTGTCAAGCAGATGTTGGGCCCAGAAATCAACAGACTGTTGGGATAGCTGCAGTCCAAATGAGAAAGTCTGGGCTTGAGTCCTTGACTCGCTGTCCAGTTATAGCTTCCTGCTTAAGTCTACCCTGGGAGGAAGTATGGGAAATTTTAAGAATCAGGCTCCATGTCACCCACACAGGAGATCTAAGTGGAGTTTCAAGGCACCTGCCGTTGCTGGCATTCATGGTAGTTTGTCTCCCTCTACACATCTTTCTGTCTATATCGTTCTGCCTCTTATATAATTAACTATTTTTTTTTAATTCCTGTGAATGCTCAGTAATGAGAAAACAGACTTTACAAAGGAAGTTGGAAACACACATGAAACATAAGGGAAAAGGATAATGCAGCTGTTCCTTATTATTTTCTTTAATTGTGATCATTTGGGAATAATTCAAAATTTTATTATTTGTTAATTGAACTGGAATTTATTTGAAAATATATTTTTACAGGGCCTGGAGAGGTAGCCGAGTGGCTAAAGTCCTCACCTTGATTGTGGTGGCATCCCTTACAGATGCCAGTTCATGTCCCAGCTGCTCCACCAGTCTTTCAGCTCTCTGCTTATCCCTGAGAAAGCAGTCCAGGACTGCAATAGCATTGGGACCCTGCACTTGTGTGGGAGACCAAGATTAAGGTCCTGGCTCCTGGCTTCGGATTGGCTCAGCCTGGGGTGTAAAACAGCAGATGGCAGATCTTTCTGTCTCTCCTCTCTCTAAACCTGACTTCTCAATAAAAATGAACAAATCTTTAAAAAGAAGTGTATTTTTATTATATCCATTTAAAGATATGATAAATTTTAGCTTCTGGGGTTGGCACATTTCGTATTCATCAGAATTGCCGGAATACAGTAGAAGTATATCTATTTCCTTGGGTGATCCTGGCAAATATAATGTCTCACATACACATTTGCATCAATTCATTTTGTATAATTAAAAGCTTCTCCACATCCATATTGCCATCAAATGATTTCAATATATTTTATTTTATCATCTTCAGTTTTTGAATTGATGATTACACTGTCAGTGGGTATGGTGAGAATTTTATAAAAATAGAAAGTATCAGTAGCAAAAGCATCTCTCTTTTGTTTAAGATTTATTTATTTTGTTGGATAAGCAGATACAATTTACGAGAGGAGAAACAAAAGGAAAGATCTTCCGTATACTGGTTCACCCCCTAAAGGACCATATGGCCAGAGCAGAGCTTATCTAAAGCAAGGAGCCAGAATTTTCTGGGTCTCTCATGTAGCTGCAAAGACCCAAGCCTTTTCTATGTTCCGAGGGCACAAGAAGGGAGGTGGGTAGATTTGGAGTAACTGGGACACAAACTGGTACCCATATGGGATCCCAGTGCTTGCAAGATTTAGTCAGTAAAACATTGCTTCAAGCCCAATTATCGCAAATTTATCCTTACCTCTTCTCTTAGAATTCTGCAAAAGTCACACTGTTGATCATCCTGTAGTGGAATTCCCAAGCAGTGTAGGCATTCACTCTTTTAAACTATGCTTTGATCCTTAATAATCTCTTATAGTAAAATCACAATTTCTATCAAACACATAAATAGCTCTCTGTCCAATCTTACGTAAATCACTTGCAGTTGTAGATGTTGCAGCCCACTTCACTAATCCCACCTCAAGTACATGCTACTACTAAAGCACATTTCATCTTTCATATTATTTGTAGTATTAACTTGAAAGCACATTTTTAAGATACAATTTAATTTTGAAGAAAAGGATGCTAGTGTATGACCTACGTGTCAATGATGAATTTAATGAGGAAAAATGTGTTTTGAAGAAATAAAAGGAAGAACAAAAGTAACAAAATCCATGAGATATAGTTTCCACTGTTCTTTGTTGGTGAGATGCATCTCCTCTAGGCAACAGATAAATGGGTTTTCTGTTTTTAACCCAGTCTACTATCTATGACATTCCTACGTTACTTAACTTCATGGTGTTGTAAACTTCTGTTTTTCCTCCTGTTGGTTTTGTTCTGTGACTTTTCCCTTATGGGGATTTACACTGACTGTGTAGCGGAGACTGACATGTCCAAATGTGAGATATGGTGCAGTATGCATCTGTACTTCTGGATCAAGAATGGACTCCCAGTCAAACTGTTGCATGTGTCTTGACAATGGACCAGTAGATTCTCTGCCACTGTCCATGCCGGCGGTGATGGACTTATGACTGTTTATGAGGAACTATACTGTTGCAATGATGTATAGGAACTCAGTGTAGGGAGAGTTTGTGCAAGAGATAAGGAAAATCCCAGGGCCTATGGAAAGGTATCATAAAGTGATACTAATAGTTAGAAAATGAAAAAAAAATTTGAAAGATAGTATTTAAATTTTAGATTATTTAAGAAACCTAAATTTCAGTGCAAAAATCTTAAAAATAAACATCTGTTAAAATTATGTCCTACATAGCAATATTAATTTTAGTTGAGAATCATTTTTCTAAGTATTTTACTGTTTAGTATTTTATTAACATATATCACAGAATTTCCTCTGCTGCATGCACACATTCTAAAGGACTCCAATAAGATATTTAGCTGAGAAACTCAAAAATGTTTTGCAATTTACATTTTAAAATAAATAATTTAATCACATTACTAAGGTATTTATACTTCTTATGTTTTAAATTATCTTATTTATCCAAGGTGAATCAATTTCATGTCTTTCACAATACAGATGCAACTGTATTTATTCTTGGCAAATCTTTTAATCTTAAATATATTATATTTCAGGTTTTGTGTTTGATTTAAGCTAAATTTAAAATGCATCATTTTGTGTATTTTTATTCACATCTTTTCAAAGTGGCAATTCAAACAGTCTGCATTTCATCTTTTTTCTTTGTTGAGTTTAATTTCTTCCAAATTTTATTATTCTAAATGCAATTTGTGCCTATTCTTTGATTTTACAATGACAGTTTATTAAATTATGTAAAACACATTTTTTTCAGTACTTCTGAAGGTTTGAGATGACTGTGGTCAGAGGTGAACTTGGAGTAGTTGATTAAAGTAGGAGAAAAAAAATAGAGTTCCTTTATTGCCTGTGTTCTCCCCAAACGATGGAGAACAGAGAGTGTGAGACAGGCAATTACTGAGGACCAAACGCATCAGTTCTGTGCAACGCCTCAAGTTATAATCTCAATACTGACTACTATCTAATTATATTTGAATCTTAATGGTTTGTAATGGCTTGACAGTATATATGCCAGCGTTTTCCTAATAAAGTGAAATGTACTGATATTGAGTATCCACATTTAGAGCATGCTAAAAATGGAGATAGTGCAGATCCTATTAACTAACATATGCTACAGGGAATACATTGGTATACTGTAAGTGTATTGGTAATAAGAAATTATCAAGTGAATATAAATTCCAATTAACTTCACAATTTAATGCACAGAAAAGAAGTCATACTAATTATTTTGTTTTAGACCAGTTTTTCCTGCTATAAAATCAATTGTTGCATTTTTAATACCAAAATAATAATGTCTTCTAACAGTCTCTGACAGTAGAGTTAACTTTCATCTTCATGCGTACTTAATACAGAAGCAAGGATTATACACAGATGCCTTTGTTATTAGAATTTTGTGTTTAAATTTTACTTTAACTAAAGATGGACTTATTTACTAGAATACCTAGATGACTGAGAGAGAAGGAAAGATCAAGATAGCAGAGAAAGAGAGGTTTCTCATCTGGTATTTAACTTCCCAAATAGTTATAAAAACTGGGTCTGGGTCAGGACAAAACCCGAGTGCAAAACACTTTTGCCATAATTGTCATTGTTCCACATATAGCAGCAGGAAATTGACCAGAAGTGGAACATTCATGAACCTAGCCAACACTTCAGTGTGGAATACAAATGTCATACATTGTAGCTTAACCCACTGTGCCACAACACTGGTCTCTGATTTTTTTTTTCTTTCACTCACTCATCAGAAGAAAAGCAAATAGACTATTCTTATAGTATACAGTTTTACTAAAGCAATGGTACCAAAAGTTAACAAAAGATACAGAAGTTAAAATCAAATATTTGCCTCTGAGAGATAAAATATAAATAGGTAGCCATGTTTAGCAAATTTTTGTTATGTAAATAATGAAAATCTGTAGTTGTGTGTGTGTATATATATATAGACATATATACATATATACACATATTTTAGAGACAGAAACAGAGATTCTCTTTACTGGTTTACTCACTCCCCAAATGCTTGTAGCAGATAAAGCAGAGCCAGACATTATTTCCTTATTTGACATTGCTGTTCATATTTCTCAACAGATGCATAATATCATGAGCTATAATCATCTTGCTTTGGTAATGTTAAGATTTCTTTGCTGCGATTCTACCTCTCATGCTTTCCTGTGGAGACAGCAGCCCTGTACAAAAGTCCCCAAAGCATGCTGACCAGACTATTCCCAGTTTGGGGTTTTATGCTTGTCCGCAGGTGCTGCATCCCAGTCTGAAATGGTCCATGCCTGATCTCATCATTTGCCAGCAGGTGCTAATTCATCCTGTTCATCCCAGCCCGCTCTCAGTCCCATCTCTTGTCAGAGGACACAGCAACCAAACTGTGCCTATCCTTCCACCAGCCTTCATGTGAACTGGTAGATGCTGTCTGACCTAGCTTGGTATGCACTTCGCCCTGGCTCTTTATACTGCCAGTGTATATTGTGGGTGGCCCACCCAGCCTACCTCAAAATCAGATTCACACATGCACCCGAAAGTGCTGCAGCCCAGCATTGCACAAGCTGTCCTATGCCACAGCTCTAGTGCTCACCAGTTGCCTAGCAGGGAAGTTCCTCAAGTCCCAACCAGGTCTGCTCCAAGCCCTGGACTGTGTGTGCTGGCAGGGGCTTTAACCCAGCCTGGTATGGGCTGGGATGTATTGCAGTCTAGCCCAGCCAGGCATGGCCCACACCTGCTCCTGGCGTCTGTGCATCCCATTGGTTGCTGCTGCCTGGCTCAGCCTACCTGCCTCCTACTACCAAACCACACAGATACTTTTGAGCGATGTCATATTGTCTGGCCTGACATTTCCCCATTCCTGGCCTCTCTGCTTCCAAACAGAAGATGCACCCTAGAAGGGGAGTTGTTTAAGCACTCATACTGTGCTGACACCCATCACAAATCTGAGGTGTGCCACAATTTTAGCAATCCTTTTTGGCATGGTCTGCCCTCAGTCGTGTCATTTAAATATGCCAAACGGGGCAAGGGTGCAGCTCCCACTGAAGTGCACAAGAATCAGAGTGGATGTGAGTCAGTTGGACTAGACGACAGCACCCACTGGTAAGTGCCAGGACTGGGTGAAAGTGAAGTCAGGCTGGATTGCAGTAACCTTGGCAGGTGCAATATCTGGGGCTAAGAGCAGGACTGGAATCAGAACTGTGGGCACTCCCCTGCTGGGCTGCACCCTTTTCTTGTGAGCAAAAGAGCCTGGCAAAACTGGTCAAGGCAGCAACACACATTGGCAGACATTTGGACCAGGTCTGGGGTGTGCTAGGCTGAGTTAAACTACATCACCTCTAGGTGTGTATGAGAGCCAGATGGTATGCAGGACAGATCAGGCTAGAATTAAGCACATACTGACACATGCAAAACCCGGGGCTAGGATTAGGCCTGATGGGAGCTATCGGGAAGTCACCTGAACTAGGATATGGCACTTGAGATTGTGGCCATCTGTGCTGGGCTGCGCCACAGTATTCCTCAGTTCATGTGAGAAATGGCACTGGAGGAGGAGATGACCAGGCAGCTGCCATGAACTAGCATGCCCCTTGGTTAGTGCAGGTGATAGACTTAACATGATACTGAACTGGCTGGTGCACACAAGATTCAAATCTGAGGTCATACCAGTGAATTTGCTTCGGGGATTCCCCAACTAACCTGCTGGACTCAAGCCCTTGCTACAGGGGAAAATTACAGTATATGTGGCCTGACTTAGTAATGCATGTGTTATGACTAAGTCTTCTCAGTTGCTTTTGCCTGTGGAGTGGACGGCATATCCAGATGAGGGCCTGACAGACAGCTCGTCTAGCCCAGCAGAGAATATGGAGTGTGTTGTAGGAGGATGGAAAGCAGAAGAGATTTGACTGTTCTGCTTGCCAAATTTGACAAGTTCCTGGGCATGTGGATACACTAAGATGGACTTGGTCAGCCAATAGACCTTGGCAAGGTTTTCTGAATGCTAGTGCAAGGAAAGTGACAATGTATCACAACTGTTAAAGCAGTGAAGTAGCATTCTAAAAAAAAACTGATCCCCACATCTGAGTCTCTAAGGCTTCACTGAATGAGATCCCACATCCCAGGTGATGATTTAGTTTGACAGCTGAAAATGACACCCTCTCACCCCATCTCACTCCCTCTGTAGACACATGAAAAAAAAAATATATATATATAATAAAGCTTTTGTTCCATGCACCTTCTTCCACACTTTGACTCTCCACACCTTAATCCAAAAACCCATGTGGTATGCATCCCTCTCAACTATGTAAACAATATTAAAAATAAAATAACATATAGTCTTGCTTCTGCTCTATTTTACCCTTCCAAGGTCACATCCCTGCTAGCTCCTTATTTTATCCTAAAAAATGGGAGGAAGAAGGAGGGAGGAGCCAGTTTTAGCATTCTGATGGCTTTTTGTTAAACAAGCAACTAGATACACCTACTGTCTTTTGTGAATAAGTTCCCCTCTACATCCTTTGATTCATTTGTGTCCCTCTCCAAGATGATGCTTAAAAGACATTATTTTCTGTGTTTTTTTTTTCTTTCCTAAAGACCCCTCCTGTCAAGGTGGTAGGAAATCTCTCTCTCTCTTAAAAACATCTCACTTTTCAAATTGGAAGAAAAAAGTCCTTGGCTTACTCCAATTGTGATTAAATACCTATTTTTTATTGATTATATTTCATTTTGTTACACAGCTTTATAGGCTCTGGGATTCTCTAAACCCTCCCTATGTCCACCCCACATGGGGGGTTCCTCCATCTCGTTGCAGCATTACAATTCAAATCCAATCAAGATTCTCTCATTGTAGGCATATACCAAGCATAGAGTCCAGCATCTTATTATTCAGATACATTCAATGGTTTCTTGGGGAGACCATCCCTGGTCTGAAGGCTGAGCTGGCAGAATATCATCCCAACTACTTAAAAGCCCCAACACAACATCAACAACAATCTCTAACATTATGGAGTTCATTGACATGGCATTGAGTAACCAATATGTTAAAAGAATGCAGGTTCTTAACCACATCCTGTGACTACTTCATTGACATTTCAATTTTAGTTTATGTACTACCAGCTTCTATACACCTTAAAATGGCTATAGGGTACTATTCAGCTGTCTTGTGTTTATTATCATTTTAGTATTTAGCAGTTTATAGTGTTGAAGCATTATTTTTCCTGAATTTGGCGGATTTTAGGGTAGTCTAAACTGGCTTATAATAAGGCATACGTCAACAATTGAGGTGCAGAAGAGTTTTAGGAGGAGTGTGCAGAGAAATCTTCAGTGCCTTAGAGGGGAGTAACTTATCTTTGTGTCCTACCTGGTAAGGTATATGTGGATCCATGCTGACTGTTTCTTGTCTAGTTCTAAGCTTTCCTTGTTGTTCTCTGTCTATCTGTTCTAATTTATTATTTTTTTTTTATTTTTGTTTTTGTTTTTATTTTAGGGGGTCTTCAGAACAACCCTGATGGTCATTGCGAGAGAGGGTGGGGATCCAAAGTTGGAACTAAGTAAGGACCAGAGAAAACTTCCCTCCCTAGTCCTGAAGGAAGTTTATAGTTTTTCTGTTTCTGCAAGCTACCCAGGGCTCCTGGCTGTTGTTCCGATGACCTTGGATCCGATTGAATACCTATTAACCAAATCTCCTTTATATCCACTTACTAGAAATCAATATTCTATATTTACCTTGAATTTTCTTATCTTCCACATAAAAAGGGAGACTATTCTGTATTTTTCTTTCTATGCTTAGCTATTTTCTTTTAATATGATATTCCTGTGCCATCCATTTTGCAACCAGTGACTGGTTTATGACTGGATAATATTGCATTCTGCACATGTATCACACTTTCTTTACACATTCATATGTTAATGAACAATGTGTTTGTTTTCATTTCTTGGTTATGGTTAAGTGTGGTGTACTAAACATATTTGGCAATTATAGCCACAGTGGCATCCACTATGGAGATTCACTTAAAAATATTAGAACTAATGTATGAATTATTCGATCTGTCCAGAAGGTTTTATATTACAATATCAAACTTTTTTTTTAAAGAAGCATCAGAAGTTGTAATTTGGTCCTAGAAAATGAATTTTTTAATTAAAAATGGTGATGTAATATAAAATGTCTATGTATAGAATATAAAATTAAGGTACCTGTGCTTTTTTAAAAACAATACAATAAAGCAAAGCTATAAAAACCCTCTGAATATAAACTTACAATTTTAGTGAGAATCATGTATCCTCAACAGAAAAAGTCAACAAAATTTACAAAGCAGGCACATTTTAACAACAAATGCAAATATGTCAATAACTAAATTGAGAAAGGTAAGAAAACATGATTAAATTTAAGAAAAACATTTGCAAAGGAAAGATATGGTATGTCACAGGGTAAGCACAAATATCTTAAAATAATATTGAGAAGATGCAAATCGCAAATTCAGGTGAGCAGACTATATGGGAGAAGATGCTGAAACAGACTTGTAAGAAACACAAGTTAAAGTTGAATGGTACATTATCCATAATAAACTGACAACATTGAAATGACTGATAACATCTATTGTCAGTGAGTATGCAAGAAAAATCGGTCTTCTACATGCTGGAAGCTATATGGATCTCTAAAAAGCACCTTAGAAAGCCATCTGGCAACTTCAACAAAACTTAAAATTACATTTGCACTTTGTTCCAAAATTCCATTTCTGGAAATCTTTCTTTCTTTGCAACAGAAAAACTCTTATGCATGAGAATAAGAGCTTACAAATGTTTATTACACATACTTGGCAGTGGTGAGATCAGCAATAAAAGAATCCAGCGATCAATGCGGTTACATAAAACCAAAGCAAAATATAGTGTGGCTCATCACTACTTTACTAAAGAGATTAAATTTAAGTCAGGATTATGAATGCTGCAAAATAAACTAATAACTGTATAATATTTAGTAAGTTTGATAGTGACCTACTGCTTCATATACAAATATGAAAACAGCAGACCAAAAAGTAAAATGTAAAAAAATTTAAAAAACAAGTTCCGAAGATAAGAGGCATCCATCCCTAAGATAACATGCTGAATGTTGTGCATACAATGCTAATTACAAGGAATACTCAATACATATCTACAGTAAAAAGATGCATTAAATGTGCATGCTTCTTTTAGCCATCAAGAAAGAATACAGTAATTACGATGTAGGAAAGCAACCCCATAAAAGCCAATGTGGATACTAAGAGGAAATCACTTATTTAGCAGAGTCTACAGACAATCTGACCATAAGCACATCATGGGAAAGCTGTCTCTCAGTGTCAAAGTCTGGTTTCGTTTAGTGACCACCAACTCTAAATAGAAAACATCTCTTGAACTTGAGTCCTTAAACAAGAATTTAGGGAGTTTTCCCTAAAGCTTTCATGATTATGTTTCACAGCCCATAAGTGCATCATTTTCCTTATGTTTCCAAGATCTATTTCCTAATAAACATAGTCTGACACAAATTTTAAATATAACTATATAGTTTATTATAACTAATAATGATGAAGAAAAATGTATTAAAATCACCTGTTATCTTTGGTTGTGTATTATAATATCAGTACCATTTAATGGGATATTTGTTTTGCTTTACAGAACTTCAAGACATAATGCTTAGAAAGGAATCGCTTTCATTATGTTCATCTAGGTACCTTTAATTTCCTAATTTTAGAATTGAAAAGTATTGTAACTCTAAAATGATCCTTCAGAGAAAATAATGGATCTTCAGTGGGTACAATAAAATGTTTTTGCAGGTCTTTGGAAAATACAACCGTGTCCCAGATAATGATGTTTTCAGGAATTCTCAGGTATGCTTGACAGAAATCCTTCTAGAGTAGCTTGCAAATATATCAAAATCTCATTTTCTAAACAACATTGTTGTGGCTCCCAGAGCATGGGCTGTGAAAGGAAACAAGGAACATGGGCCTTCATAATGAAGAATTAACACAAACGAGATTCCTGTTAACATTCATAAAAAATTACAGCCAAATTATATCTGTCGGAATTGTAGGAACAGCACAAAGGCATGATTCAAACATATTACAAAGTACAGAGTTCATGTTTTTGACAAACTGATACATATTTCACCACGTGTCAACATCAGAATATTCATGTTTCAGAAACATAGCTTAAATTTCTGAAGTTCAATTATTTACTTTGTAATAGGTGAGTCATAATGTCTTGTTGATCATAATAAATAAAAATGAATTATAAATTGTTGGCTACAAAAAAACAAGATTCAATAGAAACAAATAGCACATTCCCATCTTTAACCAGTGTTAAGACTTGACATCAGGATTAGCGATAGGTTTGAATCACTAATAATCTGGGTTGTCCAGGAACATTTTATCATTCTTAGTATTGTTGTCTCTTTTTGTACATTCATTCTGAAATTGTATATTCAAAATTGCAGAGGAAATCATCCAATAGGAAATAGTCTTTATGCTTCAGTAATTAAAAGGGGTGGTTTGACATTTCATGATAAGCAGACATTGGGTGAGTGTCTACACATTAATGAGCCTTCTATACGTCCACCCGAAAATAGTAACTTATAGAAATAAGTTGGAAGTTAAAAGAAGCAGACCCTGAGCCCGGATCTGTAGCCTAGAGGCTAAAGTCCTTGCCATGAATGCGCCGGGATCCCATATGGACGCAGGTTCTAATCCCAGCAGCTCCACTTTCCATACAGCTCCCTACTTGTGGACTGGGAAAGCAGTTGAAGACAGCCCAAAGCCTTGGAACCCTGCTCTTGTGTGGGAAGACCTGGAGGAGGTTCCTGGCTTCTGGCTTTGGATTGGCTCAGCACCGGCCATTGAGGTCATTTGCGGAATGAATCATTGGACAGATCTTCCTTCCTCTGTTTCTCCTTCTCTCTGTATATCTCACTTTCCAATAAAAATAAATAAATCCTAAAAACAAATCAAAAAGATGAGAAACAGACCCAGGAATACTAGGAATATTGGAATATTCTTCCTTTCTCTCCTTTTCTCCTTCACTTCCTTTCTTTCTGTTTTTTTTTTTTCTTTTTATAATGTGGTGAGAAAAGGAATTACCTTAGGAAATTGGGAACCTAGTGTTTGGTCAGGACAAAAGAAGCATTATGAAAAAGGTATTTATATACTTAGCAAAAGTCAAACTAACGTAATATGATATCCACATTTGTTTTGAAGTGTGTATAATATAAAAGTGCAATATAAGAAAATTATTTAGATCAAAATATGATGGCAGAAAGTTAATAAGCCATTTAGAAACAACCAGTAAAAGTCGCAACTGAGGCAGATGTTTGGATTCATGCTGCACGTGCTGCGTGAGCTGCTGGCATCTCAGGCCGGATCACTCGATGGCTTCAAATCCCACACTCTGGAACTCCTGAACCATCTGGGGCGATCAGGCGATGGCTTACAAACATGGGTGCCTGACACACATGACACCTTATTGAAATATTAGAAGACTGAGTTTTTCTTTGTGGAAAAATTTAAAGTTAAATAAACTAAATCTTGTAAGAACTTAAATAAGCTACTGTTACACTTAAGTTAAAACCATGGTATCAAAAACTATGATTAAAAAAGTCACGGAAGAGATTCTCTGGTTTGAATGAAGAGCAGACACTCTGAAAATAGGAGAAAGGTGTACATTATTAGTATTAAATCAAAATTTACAAATGGAATACACAGTGGGAGGCAACCTGCTATAAGTAAGTCCATTTTCATTTGTAAGTGTCAGAATTGAAGAGATTATATTTCTCAAGAAATATTTTGCATATAAATGATATTGTGAATTGACAAAATGGAACATCTATTTTTATAATAGTGCCCATTCTTGTATTATAAAACTCTCTTTAGAAGTTCACTCTGCTTTGACAGCCTTCTAAAAATCCATATCCTGAGAGCTGTTCCAGCAATGAAGAAGCCGTTCAGCATGAGGCTGTTATCTCAGCTCACACTGCTGATAGCTCTGCTTGCAGTGAAAAGCTACTGCTGAGAAAAAAAGGAAAAAAAAAATGGAGTAGTCCTGAAGCTGAAATCTCACTAGCAAACAGTAGTGTGTTGTGTGAGAATGCACTGGGAAGAAAGATTCCTGGTGGTGGGTTGAAAATGCCTAACCTGCATGCAACCAAATTTTCAAGAGAAAATCTAGAAAGCTATGCTACATTGTCCACCCTTTGTTAGGTCCATGAATGAAAATTTTAGAACTCCACATCAAATTACAACTTTAGTAGATGGGCATTCTTGCTGTTTGATTATTCCACCAATAATTTTTTGGTAATTTCTTTTGGAATCCATCTATGAAATATGCAGTATGCCGGATGCCTTGTTGCTAATTAATAACATGCTTCCGTAAGCACTTCTAAAGGAAAACACGGAAGAGAAGTCAAATGATTCATCATCACATTATCAGCCAGCTGTCTATCACTTATGTTCAGGGACGCTGTTTTTGTCTCTTAACATTTGAAGCTTTTAAAAGACAGTTCAAATTTTATTCCTGAGTGTGTAAAATCATCTAAAGAAATAACTTGCCATGGTTTATTATCTATTCATTCTCTGTGACCATTTCAATAGCTCCATCAATACATATTGAGCACATCCTATTGACCTAGTTCTGACCTAAAAATCATTAGAAAATCATAAAAAACATAATGTAGAAATAAATCCCTGAATTAAAGAGATGAAGTCTCAATGTAAGAACAACATGTATCATCAAGCAATTAAAATAAATATACATTTGGTGACTATCAGAATGTTAAACTAAGTATAATTAAAGATATGGTAGAGAAAACTACTTCTCAGCATTTTTACTGAGAGCAGGTGTACCATCTTGTTTTACTCTAATATATGAAATATCTTCTCTCCAAGGAGAAATGAGCTTTTTGAGTTAAGGAGTTGGAAATGCAGCATCCTACATCCAGTGAAGAAATTGATCCGGCAGCATGGTACTGTGCAGCCATTCAGGGTAATGAAGAAAGTAATATAGTAAGGAAACATCAAAAAATTAAAGTGTTCAGTGAAGAAAAGAAATTTAAGCATGAACTTAAAAAAATTAAATGTGAAGGTATGATATGGGCAGATATTTCAAATTGAGAGAACTCAGGAGTCAAGGAGAATAATGCAAACTCCAAAAATGACTGTGTTTATTGGGTGAATTGGGATGTATATGGTCTCATGCAAAATAAACAGAAGAAACAGGACCAGTATACTGAAATCTATAGAGAAAAAAACGTTTTACTATAATAAATGCACTGCAGGTCAAGAAGTAAATCAGACTGAAATTCACAACAAGGGATTTAGAATTAACACAGACTGATCTTCCCAAAGGAAACCAGACTTGTGTGACAGGATTTCTGTCTGTCTCTTCAGAAAACCCTGGGTGAGGGTCCGTTCCAGACTCTAAACACAATTACAAAGATAAAGTGACATGCCAAAGTGGGAGACATGAAGGACATTTATAAAACTGGATTGTAGGGCGTTATGGGTGTTGGGGTAATGGACTATGCAGTAAATGGTAGCAGTTAGTCATCGGGTGATAAAGCTATTTAGTGTCACTCTAAAGTAATTCAATTTTTTTCATTTTTTTCACATTTTATTATTATTGCTATCATTTTATGATACAGTTCCATATTCCCTTATCCTCTCCCCAATTCCCCCCCCCCAGTTCCTTTATATCATTACTAACATATAGTTCTTCATACTCCGTCATATGTTCATCATTGCGGGCATGGACAATGGCAGAGAGTCCAGAATCCTATTGTCAAAATATAATATAAACAGTTTCACTGTAGGTCCATCTTTGTCTGGAAAGCTCACAGGAGATTTCTCACAGGAAACTACAGGCAAGAAGAGAATGGAGTGACACATTCCAGATTCTAAAAGAAAAAATTGTCGGCCTAGGATAACATACCCTGCAAAGCTTTCTTTCATCTTTGAAAATGAAATAAAATTCTTCCACAGTAAAGAAAAGCTAAAAGAATTTGCCTCTTCCAAACCGGCTCTACAAATGATACTTCAAGAGGTTCTCTTGACAGAGAAGAGGAATAGCACCTACCAAAACCAAAGGCAAAAGGGAAGAACATGCCAGTAAAATGACAACACAAGACTAAACCAATGAACAACCCATTCCTAAAATGACAGGACCAACGTACCACCTATGTATATTTAACTTTAAATGTAAATGGCTTAAGCTCAATCAAGCATCATAGATTAGTAGACTGGATTAAAAAACAAAACCCATCTGTTTATTGTCGGGAGGAGACACACTCTAACAAAGATCAGCGGAAACTATATCACATGGGTTTTGTTGTTTTCTGTTGGTTTCATCTCTTCAATACACTTTCTTCTGATTAAATCATTCAATGACTCGTAGATCATACAGTGGCATCATTTTCTTCAAGAAGGTTCTTGATTTTCACTTCTTCAGCTACACATTATACATTTAATAGCATGCTGTTTAACTTCTAGGTGTTGTTAATTTCTTTTTTCTCCCAGAAGTTGATTTTGTTTTGTGGCTCTTCATTTAAGGGAAGGTATAGTAGCTGTGTAATGGAGACTGTCATATCTAGTAACATGTCATTTAACTTCATGGCATTGTAAATTTCTATTTTTCTTTCTGTTGTTGATTATGTATCATGACTTTTCATTTAAGGGAATGTACAGTAGTTATGTAATAGAGACTAACAACCAGATGTGAGGATGCAGTGTGGTATGCATCTCTGTTTCCAGACAAAGTAATTCAATTTTATTTTGAATACACATGAGAGTACTTCAAGGAATTGTATTGGCAGATTCATATTTTCATGTTGAAGATGAATAACATTTTAAGCTTCTTAATTCTGGGTGCTTTTTTTTTCTCATGTATGCAATCAATAGATGTGATTGTCACACAGACATTGAAACACTATCCGTTAATTATGACTGAGGACACTGTTAGTACAGTTATTAGGAGGGAGATTAAGTTAGTAGATAACAGTACTTCCAAATGTTTTGGGACGTAAATGGTAAGCATTGAGCATTGAAGGATATTTAGGACATGGAAAAATAAAGATAAGACATTGTCTTAGAGATTGTTAAATAAAATTATAGATGGTGTGAATAAATTAAGCAAAGTTTAAACAAACTTAAATAAATCCAGCTCCTCATAGAATTCCTTGAATATTGTCATTTTTTTAGGAAATGATGCAGTCTTTTATTATCTATATTCACCGTATTATCCAATGAAGCACCAGAAATCCTTTTGCCTACCTCACTTGTGGTTTTCGTAATCGCTTGACATCCCTTACCACTTCTCACCCCAATGATTATCATTATGAGTTAACATTAGACAATGTGTTCAATTACTGATACGTCACTTGATTCTAGACGCCAATCAAATATTGAAACAATAAATTATTAAAACACTTGTGATTGTGGTTTCTTCATAAATTTTATAAAACATGACCTTTTCAGAAACTCACTGAAAGCTGTATTCCTACACTTCCCTTAGTACACAATCTTCTTAAAACTTAGTGAACTTACCTAAAGAAATACAATATTTCCTATAAATGTTACCTAAATAATAATTAACATTGATTTTAGTGCAATAGCCAGTTTCCATCCTGTTGATCATCATGTGTCAAGCTTAAAATGTTTATTTTATAGGGGCTCAGTTTGGATGTTACTTGGAAGGTATAATTATACAATTTTCCAACTGTTCTGATAGTGATATTCCAACCTATTCTCCTCGTAGTTGTGAAACTATAAAAAAATGAATCTGGGGAAAAGTTGATGCAAATGTCTGAAATAAAGTGCAGCAAGGCAATTTGTTACATCATGCAGTAGCAGTTTCTAGAAAAATAAAGAGAGTTGTTAAAGAATATAAGGTTTATCCCATATTATGTCATGGAAATAAAAATAATTGGCAAAATGACAATGAAGCAAGAATGCAAATAATGCATAAATTAGGACATGCTTTTTATGTTTTGTGCTTCGTATAAAGTCAAGGTGTTAAATGGTAAAGTGCAGCAGTATCGATAACAGATTAACAGATACACAAAGAAAAATAAAATGCAGGGCTTTGTGCATGGTTAGTTTCACAGGTAGATGTAGGACGACAATTTAAGCTTCATGGGTTAGTGAAACGCTGCTCTATGA
Source organism: Ochotona curzoniae (assembly GCF_017591425.1). Taxonomy (NCBI): domain Eukaryota; kingdom Metazoa; phylum Chordata; class Mammalia; order Lagomorpha; family Ochotonidae; genus Ochotona; species Ochotona curzoniae. The sequence goes on from NW_024466502.1 coordinate 18,010,549, forward strand.
ACAATTCTTTGAAATTAAGCATAGAACATCTAAGGATCGTTATTTCCTTTTTGTCAAAAAAAAAAGACAATGGAAGATTATTCCTTACCTTTATTCATTAAATTGATTATATTTTCTTTGAACATGAAATGATTGAAAATGGGTATAAGCTTCTATTCCATACATGGATGCCTCTTTTAAAATAGTGCATGACTAATTGAAAACATGATTCAGGAGTCTTGTAACTCTCTATATTACTATAAACAATTTTAACAATAAGAGCTTTTCTTGTTCATAACAGCAAGAACATACATCTTGATGAACACATTTCATTCAGAGTTAATAACGTTTATAAATAATTGAGACAACAAAATCTTAGATTTTCTGTATAATTAAGGAGGAATCTTGGGAAACATTAGAAACAAGGAAATCAGTGAGGTAAATATGATGGCTCAGCAGCTAAATCCTCATCTTAGAAGCATTAGACTTCCATATGGATGCCGGTTTTTGCCCCAGTTTCTCCAATTCCCATCAGCTCCCTGATTATGGCCTGGGAAAGCAGTCAAGGATGGTGCAAAGCCTTGGGAACTTGAACCCACATGGGAGACCCTGAAGGGGCTCCTGGATCATGGCTTTGGAACAGCACAACTCCAACCATTTCGGTCACTTGGAGAGTGAACCAATGCACTGAAGATCATTCTCCATCTGTCCTTCTCTCTGCACATCTAACAAAAATAAATAAATAAATCATTATTTTAAAAAGAGAAAAGCTAGTATCAGAATCCCCACTGTAAGTAGGGAAAGTACCTGTAATACATATAAAGGGACATAAAAATAAAATTGCAACTTAGAGTTAGCATCTATTTTCCAATCAGTTCGTGGGATAAATGGAGCTTTTGTTCACCTTTTGAAATCCAGTTCATTCACAATGGACACAGAACATTTTTCATTTGAGAGTAAACATCTCCCTCTTCTGGAATTTTCATTCAATTGAAAAATATAAAAATCTCATTGGAAAAATTAAACAGCTTCACCATGGAATCATGTACTGAATTTATCACTAGATTTTACATGTAGGTCAGCAAAGATTCGAAATTATGTTCAATATGGGTTTATTTATTTAGTACTTTTTCTTTATGATTCAATTATGTCACATCTTTTACTATCAATGTTTGAAATCAATCAGTAAAAACATTTTGCTGATGATCAGGAATGAATATTAATGCATGCAACATTTATTTTATATTAATATCAACCCTTGTGGCTACATACTTTAAATTTTATTCTCTTCCATGACTTTCAGCAGAGTTACACCTTTGTTTATATTCATCCTGGAAAAGTTCACCTATTTCCTCAGTTCTATTTATTTATTTACTTATTTATTCATTTATGTATGTATGTATGTATGTCTTTCCAAAAAAGCAGATTCACAGAGATAAGCAGAGACAAAGATCTTCCATCCTCTGATTTACTCCCCAAGTGACTGCAGCAGCCAGGACTGAGCCTATCCAAAGCCAGGATCCAGGAGCCTCTTCCAAGAACTCGACTTCGGTGCAGGGTCCCAACGCTTTGGCCCATCCTCTTCTGCTTTCCCAGTCCACAAGCATGGAGCTGGATCATCTGGAATTAGAGCTAGCGCCCACATGGGATCCTGGCACATTCAGGTTGAGGACTTAATCACTGAGCCCTTGCACCAGCACCCTCAGCATTATTTCTAAGATGTATGTATCTGCTTGTTTATTTATTTATTTATTTAGAAGTGAGAGTTGCAGAAAGGCATCTGACTCAGACCCCAACCTGAGGAAAAATTATAACATACCTGATCCAACCCTAGGATTCAAGATATCAGGATCGGGCATCTTCAGTTGTAGATACCTGTGCAGTACAAATGCACCTGCTTGCATCCAAGAGACGTGACATCCGGCTCATCTGAGCCAACAGCTGACTTTGGGCATCTCCTCTAAAAATGGAAAGCAGAACAGCTTGCATGGGTCTCCTGACCAGACCTTGCAGCAAATGCCTAGATCTGTAGATTCACTGAGGCAAATTTAGTCACCCGACCTTAGAAGGATTTTCTCAACCTTGGTACAATGAAACTGATGGCCCTTCAGAGCTTCCAAGACCATTCAAGCAGCACCCTTGCAACATTCTTCCCCAAATTTGGGTCTGCAAGGCAGCATTTCACGACTGCCTCCATTCCAAGCACTGATTGTAATAATATGCAGGATAATGATGGGTTGGGAAAACGGGAGGAAAGGAAGGCAAGGAAGTGGTGGGGAACCCGTATATCTATTAAACTGTCTCACGGAAGGTAAAACTAATTTTTAAATTTGAAGAAAATGCAAGGACAGAAATAGGTTATGTTCGTTCATTCACCCCCGCCGAGCTGAAAACAACAACATGCAGAAACTTCCTGTGTCTACCATGGGTATCAGAAGCTGAATCATTGGAGTCTTCATCCATTCCTTAACAAACGCATTTCAGGGAATTAGGTTGAAAAAATATTACCCAGGAATTGAACTTTCATTCTGGCTTGGCATTTTCCTGGCTCAGTTCTGGCAGCTGTGACCATCTAGGCAGTGAATCAGCTAATGCAAGATCTCTCTCTTTGCTCATGCTATCTATTTCTGTCTCAGCCACTTCTTCTGATTTTAATACTTTTAAATTATTGAAGCTGTTTTAGAAACAAATGATGACTCTTTTAATGCCCATTAATAGCCTGAATTATAATCAAAGGTTTTGTTAAAAATATACAAACACTTTTCCTAATCTATAAAAGCAATCCAAATATAAACCTAGAAATTCAGTTTATTCAAATTATGACACACTTATTGATGCTCTGTCCTCCTGGCAGCAAAATGCTCTCATCCCTGTTTGACGCTGCCTAATGTTGTTTCTGTATTTTTAAGGGTTCATTTTGTTGAAATGATTCAGGCAAGGCCATCTGAGGTTCTAAAGTTTTAAAGAATGGCTGCCGAAGAGAAAAAGCATCCTCAGAAAGGACAGAAGAGAAAGGTATTTCTTAATGTCCAATGAAAGCCTGTGTGGCCACTAATTAACGCGGGATGCAACTGATGCAGGTGCCGAGCACTGCATGCATGGGGATGTACATTTCTCTGTTTCGGTCTATGGCCAACATCTTCTTGTAGGAATCAAATTTTTCTTCTGTGTTTTAAGTAAGCTAAAATGCATCAAACAAAAGTAAAACTCATGAGTTTAGTTTGAAGAACTCTAACAACTACAATCATCCAACAAGAACATGTTAGCCAGAATGTTATGATCATTCTAGACTCATTTGAATCCACATTTTCTGCTTCTAAACTCCCTTTTCCATAACAACAACCACCCCTACCATATTCAAAAGTTGTAAAATTCAATCATACTGCTTGACGTTGTTTCTTTTGTTTTAAAACATAAGAAAAACATTACTTGTTTCTTGCATACTCTATTCATTTCAGTAGAATCTGTGAATCATAAATAAAACTGCTGGACCATGGGATAGATACAGTTATATTTAATTTTAACAGCTACTGACACAGCATTTGGAAATGGCCATATCAAACTGTGCTCCCATAGCAATGTGTAACAGTGTGGCACCATTAAGAGAGGAACAGTGATGACCAATACAAAACAGCACATAAGGGTTTAAAAATTACTGCGAACAATTTTATGCTTGATTAAATATATTATTTGAGATCATTGAAATGGTAAGATGTTCTTTTTCTATTGGATGACTTTTCCTAAAAGCATTTGATCTTTGTGAATGAGGAAAGCAAATAAGAACAGAATCTCTATCCATTGTCACAAAATAGTCACCACCTCTGACCTCTTTCTTTCTTTCTTCTTTTTTTTTTAATTCGAAACATATTGAAGGACTGCATGCAATTCTATGCTTCTACATGTTTCTGACAAATTTAAGCAATAGCAACAAATTTAAAATTTAAAAAGTAAAAATTAATTTTGAAAATCTGAAAACCCATTATCCCGTGTTGTGATGAGTTAAATTGCACGCCAATTCCAGAAATAAGCTACCAATAATTGCTTGCAATTATATACATATATAAAAGTTTTAAAAAGAGATACTTGCAATCTCAAGATCTTATAATATTTTTCTCGAGTTTTTACATCAGATTCATGTTGTTTTTATTTACTAATTATTTCATTGCTTCAATATTGGAGTAAATGTGTTTTAATATATAGTAGGAATATCAAACACTGCGGGACACTCTACTAGAAACTTGCACATAAATATACATATAAATATGAAGTGAGTGTTTAAGCTAACAGTTTAAGTGCTGGCTGCCCGAGGAGACAGTGTTGAAGATTAAAGTCACTGTGGTCCTGACACCCACATAAGGGATGCAGATTATCTTCAGTAAATAGATACATAAATAATAAAAATCACACGGCAAAATTTGAAATATGAAAAGGAAGAAAAACTGAAAATGATTCCAGTAGTATCTAACAACCTACACAAAACAAAGTTAAAGAAACCCCCTACATTCACTATAAAACGCTAAAATATCCAGGTATTCATTTTTCAAATGTAAATGGAAACTTTAGTGACAGCAGTGTTGACAGTAATCATGGGACAAAAAAAATAAGGACATCATGAATTTGGACTTTCTTAACAAATAATGAAAACATAATAATGTATTCATAATGCAATTACCCATATTCAAGTGAATTATAATATTTGAACATTTCTGTATAAGCAAACTGTTTTAATTATCAATAATTTATATTTTTAGTACTCACTCTGCTCTTAATTAAGTCTGAAACAATTGCCATTTACAACCCTTCTGACCCAAGTCCTGTGCTCCCAAGGTCAACACTGATGATCATTTCAATAAAAACAGTATTGGAGGTTAGTCAGAGTTAGGATTTTGAAAGGGACTCTGAATTTCCATTCTTGTTCAAAGACACGTAAGACTGAGAAACTTTTTTTTTTTTTTGCCTTCTGATATCATACATATGCATAGATTGCAAGAGGATCTCCAACATGAAATGACCACTTGGCAGAGCAGATAAGATGGCCAAGAGGAGGCTAGAATTCAATTGTTCACTCCAATTCATATTCTACCTGCCTGCTAAGGAACAGCAAAGAAAGCAGAGTGTAATTACTCAGGAGATTGGGTCTCTGCCACCTAAATGGGAAAGTACAATTCAGTTCTGGCTCCTGAAATGAGCCTCATCCATTGCCAGCTGGTATAGATATTTGAGGAGTGATCCAGAGGCTGGAAGTTCTATTTCTTTTTAACTGTTTATCCTTCTTGTTGAGTCTCTGAATTTTTATTTGTCACTCTGTCTTTGAAATAAATACATTTTTAAAATGACATCCTATGAGCCAACTTGCCTTCATATATATGTATATAAAAGACATCCAAAAAACCAATTTACTTATATATTTGACTTAAATTTGCATTTAACCATAGAGAAATATTTTATTTATAAATAGCTCTAGACATCGACAACATTCTACACTAAGTTAAAAAAATAATAATAACATTAGTAAATATGGAGTTAACTTTTATATTGAGTAATAGCAACAAGGTTAATTTTGCCAATATTTACTACTTGGGATTTATTTGTAAATATCTCATTGGATAATTGTGAAAAATCACATGGGTAACCAAAATAATTATATAAATGTAAATAACAGTATTTATTATATTCAAAAGTGAATTTTTTGTGTACATTGAATAAAAAATCTTGATTTTTGAAGACAAAATAGTGCAAAGATAGGAACTTAAACATTCTGCCTTACTAGCTTGAGTTTACAGAACGTGATTTAAAAAATATGCAATCTTATCTACCTAACTACATATACATTGGTCAGCTCTTGATGGATAATCAACATCTGGGTATGCCAGACATTACCTTGATCAAAGTGGACTGCATGGAATAGACGTGACAGATGCAGCCAACACTGGGCTGAAGGAAGTAGATGAAGAGTGTCATTACCAGTGGATGTCAGATGCTCACTAATTCCCAAATAATTGAGACCAGTCGTTTTACATGAAGGATCATGAAACATAAAATAAAATGAGTAAGTAGCAATTAAATATGTAAGCAGGAAATGCAACAATCAGGATAAAAGGGCAAACTGGCAAAATAAAATTAGAAAAATATCAAATTTCATAGCCTAGCCACTAAATCTTTAAATTAGTTCTCCCCCAAATGTAAATGCTATTCAAAATTCTACACTTAGCTTGTAGAACTTACACATAAAATTAATAACTGAACATTAGTTAGTTGCCAGAAAGCATAAATAATGGTGTGATTAATTATAACACACTTATTCATGTATAAATCATGTGAATTAATATCACTATTCCACTGACAGCTTAATTGAAACATCACATAAATCTATAATGATTTGTGATACCTAAATTGTTAAACCCAAATAATCCAAAACGTTTTAATCATATCTTTTCAACAGTAATGATGGCAAAATATGAAAAGATTGGTGTACCAAAAAGAAATCTGTTAATTTTAGATATGAAAATCAAAGCCAATATTTAGGAATTGTGTTTCAATTAAATTTATATTTAAAGGGAAGAACTGCATCAACAGCTCTCCCTGAAACAATTCTGAAAGTGTTGCTGGGTTTTTTATTGTTGTATCATCACATTATATATTTACACAATTTAATGAATTTTACCTCCTTTTACCTGTGATTTGGGAGAGATGAATGTAAAATGCAGATCCCTATAAACCATGTATTTAAACTCTCTGGTTGTCAGCACACACACACACACACATCAGAGCATGATTTGCGGAAGTTTTACATGCTTTATCCTTAACTAGGCTTAATGCTTGTAGGACATTGAAAGGACACTTGCTACATATGTTTATGATTGTCAGTTGTCATAGTCTATAAACTTTTTTTAGCAAGTAAAATTGCTTTATCTGTCAGAAGAAGAAATAATCTTTTTCAAGGTTGGAAATACACATTTTATGAGGCACAGGACAAGTACTTTGAAACCATTTGAAACAGTCTTTAATTTGCAAGGGAAATAAGCATTTTACTTTATTTTTATGGTTTTTCATTTTTATACTTTGATGATGAAACTTGATAAATGCAAGAACTTTCTACTTTTAGTTGATTTTTTTTTTGCTTCCTCAAGGTCAGATGAGTCAAATGACTTACAAAAAAGGTTTTGTTTTTGAAATAATGTTTACAAATTTTAAAATCCATTTAAACAAAATATGTTTTAATCATCACAAAATAATTTATATACAATTTTCTTTGCAACTATGTTGGGTAACAAGGGTCTCAGGCTGAGCTGAAACTCTTTATCCAAACTCCCTCTCATCCTTCACCCTTTTTGCCCCTCTTAGGTCAGATGCAGATGTGTTGTAGTGTAAGTTGTCTAAATGAAAGAGACCAGGAAGCGTCTGTGTTTCCATGTCAGGCTTATTTCACAAAATATCATATTCTCAAGTGAATTTTGAGTATATGGACTAGTTAAGTTCATGTTATCATTAATGAAAGCAAACTATGGAGAAAAATGCATTAAATGAAAATATCATGCTTTTCATGAAGTGACATGGTTGTAGTATGCAGTAAATATTCAGCTTGTAGAATAATGTAGATAAAACCCTCAAACTGAATCCAGTTAGAGTCAAAATTAAATGCAGAAAACCTGTTCAATATTCCATCATAAAACCTACCTCAATCCAAACTGACCTGATTGCTGATCTGCCTGAGTCTCAGACCTTCAGTGTAAATCTAATTTTGCTTGAAGGTCATGATTAAGATTACATAATTTGTGTCATCACTCTTGTTAGTCACACACATTTCTTACTCTGATTCCTATTCTACAAGATTTGCAATTAGATGCATTTAAATCAGCTCTTTATATGTGTCTAAGAAGAATTGCAACATGCTTTTATGAAGACACTAAATGGAAAGATTCTTGATTCTTGTTCTTTTTTTTTTTTATTTCCATATTGCAATCCAGGGACATTATTATTAACTACATTGGTCTGCAGAATGACCCTAATTATATTACTCTCAGCACTAGCAGATGCAGTTTAAGAATATGCAACAACAACAACAAAAATGCCATTGAGGCATACCTTCTTGAATTACAGGAATCTTTGAAATGTTTACACACATTGAATTTTAGGGAACTCCTGAAGCAACTTATAGTCAATGTGAATATATCATTTCACAAAGAATCCTGAAGGAAATGGTATTCATGGCTCTAATGCACAGGCCATCCTTTTCTTGATTCTTTTATAGTTCTCCTGTTCTCCCATAGAAATTATGGAGTACTGTTGTAGTGGCTTCTCAATGTGTTGGGGGCATGTGGAATGTGTGAGACTAAGTGCTCACATTCCCAATTGGAGGGACAATAATGCCCAGACTTGCCCCTATCACAGTAAGCCCCTCTACAGAATTCCCAAGGGGTAAGAAACTATCATCCATTTTCTGACTTCCAGCCTGCTGAAAGAGTGAGGGCTGAGCCAAGCTGAAATTGAGTCAGGAACTTTATTGTGTCTCCCAAGGACTGTCAGAAGACACTGAATTTCTGAGTTGTCATCTGCTTCTACTCAGAGTATACATCAAGAGTACAGTCAGCTCATTGAGGAGGAAACTGGCAGGGAGCAATGGTGGGACTTGATCTCAGGCCCTGGGATCATGGACACTGGTGTGCCACGTGTTGATCTAACCTGCTGTTCGGGATACTTACCCCTAGACCTGCCTATTCAAGAATCCATAGAATCTCACAATATTTCCAATTATTACGCCATATGCTGAACTTAAGGGACATTTAAATTCCCCTCCCAAATCATAAAATCTTAAGGGGCATTCTTAAATAATATTTACCAATTGCATTTAAACCACAACATAGTTATGATAGCATATTGGAATTCTGTGTTTGAACATATTAAAAATAGCACTTTGCGGTTATGCAGAATTTTAATATGATGTCATTCTCATTAAATGCCAGTGTGTATCTTTTCAGTTTAGACCAGTAGCAAACCTTCAAGACGTATTCAAATGTATTCAAATCAAATTACTGTGTCTTCTGTATTTTTGTTTCTGTATTCATTTTTTTCTCAAAACCATGAGGTATATTACAACTATATTATAAAGCTTTATATGCACTGAAGTGCAGCACTGTAAATCCTATTCCTGACTTTACTGGTTATTTTCAATTATAGAATAATTTCCTACATGCCTATGTTACAATTGATATCGACAAACATTTAATTAGCACATGTTTTTTGTTAATGACATTGCAAATTGTAAAGCTAATCAGACCTTTAAAGGAAACACTAGTATGCAAATATCATTTAAATTAGAAAATAATATGTAAAAATACGCAACCCTAAAACATATACTTTAGGATAGAACATTAATTCAGTATGGTAGGGCTCTGTGCAGTAGCCTAGCAGTTAAAATCCTTGCCTTGCAAGTGCCAGAAGCCCATGTGGGTGTTGATCCATGTCCCATCGGCCCTGTTTCCCATCTAGCTACCTGCCTGTGGCCTGGGAAAGTAGTTGAGAACTGCCCAAGGCTCTGGGCTCCTGTCTTCAAATCGACTCAGCTGTGGCCTTTGCAGCCACTTGGGAAGTGACTCATTGGACAAAAGAGCTTTCTCTCTGCCTCCCTTCCTCTCTGTACATCTGACTTTCCAATAAAAATCAATAAATCTTTAAAAATATTTCACCATGATAAGACAACAATATGAAAACTAAAATTACTTTACAAGAAGTTAAATTTTAAATCATGAGCCACAATTAAAATGCAAAGTCTATTCAAACTGAATGCATGAACTGTGTTAAAAATATTGACTACTCAAGAATTTGCCATTTAACAATGAATCTTCCCATCCATGGCCTATAGCATGATTTGAAGAATAACACGGTGATTTTATGGCATGACTGATATTGTAATGACTTGGTAAGCTCACAATTGTGATTTTAATCTCAATAAGACTTAGTTAAGAAAGCAGATGATGATTTTAATGGCAAAATGTTTGGAAAAGTCCTAGTTGCCATCCCTGTGATAGTCCTGCAGGGTTGGGGAACTTTTCATACTCATGCTTATGTAGCTGTAAGCATTTCTAATATTATTAGACCTGCAGAAACATCAGATGCCAATGTAGCTTGCACCACAGCCCATAACAATCAGAAACTTGTTTCTTTAATCATAATTTAAATCTGGGCATCATATAAATTGTTGGTTTTCCTGTATTGCACAGCGAATTCAATGAGACATAGCAAAGTCACAGAGGACAAAGCAGTTTCTGCTTTTCTTGAGGAAGACATCTTCAGCAGGGACTCCAATGGATAACATTTGTCACTTCGTTGACAGCAAGGGAATTTATAGCAAGAATGGCAAGATGTGTGCTCTAGCAGAACCCGTAGATATTTGACTGTGGTGAAGCATTTAAATTTTCAAGGACATTTGTATTTTTACAAAATTATATACAAGGAATATTGCACACTTTGCCACAGATCCAATGAGTACTATGACATTCAAATAAATCAATATGACTTTCAGTGAAATAACCAAGGTTTCTACCAATTATGTTCTGACTCGTAGTAGAAAAATTTCAATTGAAAACCTTTGTAGTATTTCTTAATCTATTAGGAAAAATAAAACATTCCATATTCTGCACAGTTTTATTTATTATTATTATTATTTACATTCTATATTTGGAGTTGCTAAACTGTTTGCCCCGAAACAAGGCTCTCTGTAACAGTTTCAGGTGACATTTGTCTTTGACAATTCCTCAGCGACAGCTTACGCAAGTGCAGAAGTCTCCCAAACCTCTGCCCAGAACTACTGTACACTGACCATTTCAAAAATTATTCTTATATTTTATAATTTGATGTAAAACATCTTGCTCACCTCACACCAAACATTTGTATCCAGATTCAAGTTGTTGCTGGAGACGGAGCTCACTCTGGAGCAAGCTGCTGCTTACAACGTCAACATTCATCCTGAACTATCTGAAGATTGATCAGCTGTGGAGTGAGCCATCAGATGGAATTTCTCTTTCTCTCTCTCTCACCTTTTGTTTATGTTTTGCTTTGCTTTGTTTTCTTTTGTTTTGTTTTTTGGTCCCTTTGCCGTTAAAAAAATTCAGTCATTTGTCAAATATAATAAATCACTGACACATTAGTAGACTACAATAAGAAAGTTTTATTGTCTTACACATGGCACAGATGGTGGCCTCCAGCTAAGAGTTCTGAATGAGGTTTTATGGGAAGATCACCTGGACATCAGTGTCTCAAAGTGTTATTTTCCCATCGCACAAAATGGCCCTAAGTACGGGAAGACCCGAGGCTTGAATTGAATTGGTAATTCTTAGCAAATTTGTGCGATGGTAAAAGTGTGTTCTTTTAAGGTTTGGAGTAACCTTTTCCATCGCAACAGGTACTTTGCAAATCCAGTAACACTTTTCTTCATATTGTTAGACTGGCATTTTGATTCAAGACATAAATTTAATTTTAATTCTTTAATTGTTTTTATTATTTCCCATGATACATCTTGTAGGTATAGGAGTTTTTCCCTTTCCCTCAGTGTTTTCTCTCCCCATTTTTGTACTTTATCATTTTCCCATATTATAACACTACATAATCCTTTATTAACAGTCATCAGTTTAGCACGTTTCAATTCACAAACATAACAGAGTTGTAAGTATAGACAAAGAAAATCCAGTATCAAATTGTCAAGGTATATTTAATCATTTCACTGAGGGATCTTATTTTATCCTAAAGTAAAGATGTCTATTGCAGCATATTTTCATTTCCCAATATGCCAATCTCCACTTTATAGCTCAGCTGTTAAAATGTATGCATAGGGCCCGGCGCGGTGGCGCAAGTGGTTAAAGGTCCTCGCCTAGCACGCCCGGTGTAGGAGGACATTGTGAGCCTGGAAGGCCCGTGAGCACGGGTTTACAGTTCATTGGGCAGTATTTGCATGAAAACGACCAAATGGCTATCTCTTGCATACCTGTTGGGAGATAGTTCCCACAGGTCGAGTAAACAGCATGTAAATGAGAACACCTAGTGCGATGTAAAGACTAAAGGAATTCTAATCTAGAGTGCGATAACAGTTGATGGTTTTGTTTATGGGCTCGATACTTCCTCCCCTACCCAATACGGACTTTCAGAGTATAAAGTCTGATGCCCCTAATAAACTTCGGCTTTGACCATCAGTCAGGGTCCACGCGTGTTATTATCGGCTCCGTGCACCAAGTCCGTCGTTGCGGGACAGCGACAGCCCTGGATCCCATATGGGCGCTGGTTCTATCCCGGCAGCCCCGCTTCCCTTTCAGCTCCCTGCCTGTGGCCTGGGAAAGCAGTCAAGGACGGCCCAAAGCTTTGGGACCCTGCACCCGCGTGGGAGACCCGGAAGAGGCTCCTGGCTTCGGATCGGCATAGCATCGGCCTTGCGCTCATTTGGGGAGTGAATCATCAGATGGAAGATCTTCCTCTCTGTCTCTCCTCTCTGTATGTCCGCCTTTCCAATAAAAAAAAAATAATAATAAAAATAAATCTTTAAAAAATTTATGCATATATTTGTTAACCTATGTATCTAATTATTTGAATTTTGCACGAAGGTTCTCTTGTATCAGTGAGAACTTATTATGTTTATTATTTTAGCATTGGCTTATTTCTACAGAGATAATGATGATAGAATTTCATTATTTCAAAGGCTGTTCCATGGGGAAAATTTGGCAGTTTCTTCAACCATTTCTCTAACGATGGGCATCAGTGCTGTGGATTGTGCTGCTATAGTTACAGGATTGAGAAGAGGGTGAGGAAGAGTGGAAGAGGAAATTCCTAAGCCTAAGGCACTACATCACACACACACGAAAAATACATACCTACATGCACACATACATAAAGGGAGAGTTGTATGTTGCTTTCTAATATACAAAGTTAATTTCTTAGCTTATATTTCTAGAAGTGGGACAACTGGGTCATACAGCAAATAAATTTTTAGTTGCCTTAGCACTCTCCATACTGATTTCCAAACTTAGTATATTGGCAGCCTACACTCCAACCAACAATGAAGGAGGGTACCTTTCCCCTACATCCACAGTAGCAGGTGTTGTTAGTAGAGTTTTGAATATAGATGAACTCACTGGAGTTAGAGACAACCTTAAAATGGCTTGTGTTTACATTCCCCTATTAGTCAGGATATATCAGTTACCTGTGTGTTCTATAGCATGCAAAGATTTGCCCTCAATTCCCATTTTGTGGGTTGCCTCTTCACTTTATGGTTTGTTTTCTTTGCTGTACCAAATTTCTTAGTTTTTGTTGTCCTATATATTATTCTGACTTCGACTGCCTGTGCTTTTGGCGATTTTTTCTAAGACTTTACCATTGTTTATATGTTTTGTAGATTGCATTCTACGTTTTGCTGCAGTAGTTTGATGGTTCCTGGGTGAATATTTAGATCTTTGATCCATTTAAAGTTGACTTTTTTTTTAAGGTGTAAGGTGTGGTTCTGGTTTCTGATGTTTACAAGGTGTTATTTAATTGCTCCCACAACATTTGTTGAAGAGGCAACTTTAACTTGGCATGTCTTCCATTCTCTTACAGAAGATAGTGGCTACACATGTGTGGGCTCACCTCTATGGTTTCTGTTCTACAGCAGTGATCTTCTCTGTGACTGCACCAGCGCCAGATTATAAAGTAATCTTTTGATTAACACTACCATGAAGAATGCATTTAAATCTAGAATCGCGATTCCTCCAGCTTTATATTTATACTTCAAGATATCTTTGGCAAATTGTAGACTTACATTTTTTAAACATATTTCTTGATTTTTATTAAAAAGGCAGATATACAGAGAGGAGCAGAGACAGAGAGGAAGATCTTCCATCTGATGAGTCACTCTCCAAACGGCTGCAATGGCTGGAGCTGAGCCAATCCGAAGCCAGGAGCCAGGAGCCAGGAGCCTCTTCCAGGTCTCCCACGTGGGTCCAGGGTCCCAAGGCTTTGAGCCATGCTTGACTGCTTTCCCCAGTCACAGACAGGGAGCTGAATGGGAAGTGGGGCTGCTGGGATTAGAACCGGTGACTGTATGGGATCCCAGCGCATTCAAGGTGAGGACTTTAGCCACTAGGCCACTGCATCGAGCCCTAGACTTTTATTTTTAATAGATAGGTTTTTCTACCATCTTTTTTATTTCTGAGAAAAAAAAAAGTTGTTGGGATTTTGACTGTGGTCACATTGAATCTCCATATGGCTTTTGGTAATATAAACATTTTGATGATACTGATTCTACCAATCCAAGAATATGGTAAATTGTTGCATCTTTTAATGTTTCCTCCTGTTTCTTTTTTTAAATGTTGTGTGATTTTTATCTAGAGGTATTATAGACATAGTATATCACATCAACAAAATGAAGAATAAAAACTGTATGATATTTTCAATAGATGCAGAGATGGCATTTGATAAAATCCACCATCACCTGATACTAAAATAATCAAGAAAGATAAGGATAAAAGAAACATTCTACCACACAAACAAAGCATTCACTGACATTGTATTGAATGTAGAAAGAATAGAATTGTTCCCACCAAGATCTGGAACTAGACAAGAATGTCCACTATCAAAACTGCTATAACTACCATTCAGCATAGTACGTGAAGACCTAAGTGGAGCTAATAGGTAAGAAAAAAAAAATAAAGAAGATAAGAAATTCAACTTGGAGATGATTAATTAAAAGTATCCCTGTTGTAAAAATACAATACATTTTAAAAAAAGCATCCCTGTTTGCAGGCGACATGATTCTATAAATATTCTATAAATAGAGGAAGCAGAGGACTCAACAAAGATGTTATTGGAGTGTGGCTCGGAAGAGAATCCACAGAGTACATAATCAATTAGTACAAATTGATAGCATTAGTATACACAATTCCATGGATAAGAGAGAACTTGTAAGAACAGTCCCTTTTAAAACAGAGAAGTAACTGAAATACCTTGGAAAACACCTAACCAAAGAAGTAAGTTTGTTTTTAAATAAAATAACGAAACACACTGCTTTCATTTTCCGAAGATTGAAACTGTAAGTGTTGCACTATTTGATGCATGCTATTTTATTTGCATTAATTTTATAAAATACAAAATAGAATTAGCTATGTACTTGAAGTAGCTGTTACTTACTTCAACTGCATTGACAAGGGCTCCAAAACTATTTATTCAAGATTGTTGAATTGTTGAACATGTATATTCCTAAATATTTTGAATATGTCATTTCTTAATTGTAGATCAAATAGTGTTAGCAAAATTAATGTAAAATTTATTTTCTTCTTGTCACATGAAACACTGGATCAATAAAAATGTTTCTTGAAAATAAATTTTAAAAGTACAACTCTGCTTTTCTGTAGAAATTGAATAAAAACATAAGCCTCTTATAATAGCTACTTCTAAGTTAATACGAGTGAAAGCATTTGTAATACATGGGTCCCTGAACTGGAGACCTTCCATTTCCCCAATATAAGAAAATTCTTAGGAATCAAAGCACTATGACTGCTTTTCTGGGCCTTCAAAAAGCTCCTGAGAGGGTGAATTCAGATAACCATGGCACAAGCATGAAGACACAGGAGGACACAGGACACAACAGAACCCTTGGGACATCTGCAGCCGCTTTCAGCATGACATGACTAGGTTTAAGCTCTCCTATACTTCTGACCCAGATTACTGCTGCTTTCCTCCAGGTGCAGCGGCAGATGATGGCTTAATATTTGTCAATGTTTGTGTCAGTGTTAACCGCAAAGGGAACCCATATGGAGGACCGTGATCCTGTTTTTGACTTTGCCTAAACCTAGCCCTTATAGCTATTTGGAGAGTGAATCGGTGTATGAAATATTCTCTCTCCTTTAACTTTGAAATAGATGCAAACATATACATATTAAAAAGAAACTATATGTGAAATTATTTAAAAATATTATATCACTAAAAATAATATTTTAATTCCATTTTCTAGAGAACTTTTAAAATCCTCTATGTAATTCATAAAAGTAATCCTAATTGCTGGGCTATTATTTTCACTGGTTTATAAATGGACAGTTCATTCAATTAGGAAAGTGATGTGCCACCCTAGCCCTAAACACACACATATTTTTCAAAATACATCCTAACACAATGCAAGCAATAGGTTACAAACTCATTATACACCTACAGCTCGGAAACATCATGCATGATTTAGCACGCAAGCTAACAAAAACATGAGGACTGAAAAACCCTGCAAGCAAGAACAGAAATTATGCTAGTATGAGATTTCCTTCCTATCTGAACAGAGATAAAAGATGCTTGAAAGAAGGCAGATGAGATAGAAAACATAGGAATGGTTTTATTTATTTGATTCCTTTGAATGACTTAGATTATTTCTCTTTAAATGTTAAATCCTTCTTGATACTGGGTAATAAGTTTTCAGAGATTGACATGCCATTTTTAGATACGAAGCAGAAATAGCAACTGTCAGACTTTATTTCTAAAGTGATTTTATTTTACATAGCAGTTAAAAATAGGTCTCTGTGATCTAACTCTAATTACTTTGTGGCACTGTTGTTTTCAAATATCTAAGAATTTAAGGCAACAAATCCAATGATCTCCTTTAATTAATAACAATAATTCTATTGTTTTGACTGCTTATGCCACTAAAGTAACATTTTCAGTATGGTGCACAATAGATTGGATAAAAGAATACAATTAGTATGAATGTTACTCTCATAATAGGCATTTTCCCTGAAATGATAAAAATAGGTTGTATATGTAATAGACCGCACAAAAAGAATATCAGCTCAACCTCAAATGCGTTCGAAAACTGGACTCATTACATTTTATATCAAAATAGAAAAATCAACTACTTGGCTTTCTCATTGAGCTTTGCGGTCAAATTATTAAACTGTTTCACCAATTAACATTTATTGGCCATTAGCAATAACGTATCCACATTGCAGGCAGGTGTTATTCACATAGGCCATTTGAAGAAAAAAAAATTATTGTCACCAATATCAGATAAGACATGCTCTCAGCATTTTGATGAAAAGATGGCGATAAGAGAGGAATGGTGTTATTACTATTACTGATGCAACCTCATTTTAAAATCATTTGGCTTTTCAGGCTTCCCTGTGAAGCAGTTCTTACAATTTTCAATATATTTGAATGCTTTCTTTGCAACATATATGAAAGTATTTTGTATCCTACTATATATGAGATTTATAAGAGTCTAATTTTGCCTTATTTGAAATTAAAACTATATTTGCAGTGAATATTTTGTGTTATTAGACCAATAAAATATAACAGTGTGTTGGGAGTAAATTTTAATACCATTCTAACACTATTAAAAAATGGACTTGGAAAATGTAGTTTTCTGCCTTGTTGCAGTCAGTTGTTACATCGTATTTTATTTCAAACACGAGGAACACTAAAAAGTGATGTGTATAATATATAGATGAATATTATACTATACAAATTCTGACCTTGATTTCTTACTGCTACAGTGAAAGAAGTGGAATTATCCAGACGAAAACATAGCAAATAAACAAGCAAAATAGAGCTCATAAAGATTACCAGCACAAACCACCATGGTAAAGATTAGAACAATATTACTCATGAAACAGGCTGATAGCTCATATGACAAATAGATGAGCCGAGGACCCAGCCTGATGGCTCAGTGGCTAAATCCTCACCTTGCATATGCCAAGATCCCTTTTGCTTTCCCCTTTGTGTTCCAGCTGCTCTACTTTCCATCCAGTACCCTGCAAAGGGCCGGGGAAAGCAGCAGAGAATGGTGCAAAGTCTGGAACTCTGCAGTCACACAAGAGATCGGAAGAAGCTCCTGACTGCTGGCATCATATCAGCTCAGCTCTGTCTGCTGCAGCCAATCTGGGAATCAACCAGTGGACAGATTTTTCTCTGCGTCTCTCCTTCTCTCTGTATATCTGCCTTTCCAATAAAAAAAATAAATAAATCTTTTTAAAAAGTTAAGCCAAGAATATATTAGTAGAAGGAATTTCATATAGATATGTATCCAAATGAAAGTTCTTGAATATATATTCTGTGTTGATCCATCACTGAGCAGATAGATATTCTTGACAAGGTTATTGCGGAAATATTAGTCTGTTTGGAGTATTTATAATGAACGATAATCTCCTTAAAATTTTGTGTGGAAAGACACAAAATATGAATCATATTAGGAATATGTTTTTCAAATAGTTATCTGTTTGAGAAGCTGAGAAACCCCCCACCTGCTGCTTTTTTCCCCATGTGCTCACAGCACCGATAGATGGGCAAAAGCTAAAGTCAGGAGCCAGAAACGCAATCCAGATTCCAACTGACTGATACCTTAAACATTTACTCTTGATCTTCACAGTCCAAAGAATCAATAGAGGTAAAAACACTTACCCCCATTCTCTAATCTCTCCTTATGGCAAAACCTAGGACACTGTGCTTCCATAGCTCAGGTAAATGAGGAACACCTCATGCGATGGACTGGAAATTTAGGGGCACAACTGTTTCTTGCCCTCTTATTTCATATTATTAATAAACTATCTTAAGCATGCACCTTTATTGGCGCTCTTCAGCCACTGGGATTCCTTAGACCCTCAAAATATTGAAATGCGATGTTTGGTCTTTTTCTATCTACATTACGACATCGCCAGGACGCAAGCTAAATGATACAGGAATTGAGCGCTTTTGTAGAACTGTTAGCCTGCCTTATTTTCCACAACAGAAACATGACGTACGACACCTGTTCCCTGATGTTTCTTCCATCTGGAGATAGTTATTATCAAGCCGAACATACTACTGCTACCTTCTATCTTAAGTTTCTAGGAGATTTCTTCAGGGCTCAACAGTTTTATTTGGATCCAGGCCCCCTTTTCCTTGCAGAATCTACATAAATAAACCTGGAAAGGTTTTCAGATGACCCTGACAGATAAGTTTAGGCATTTCAGAATCTGTCCTGCTATCATGTTCTCACAGGTAGAGAGAGACTGTCTTTGTTTCATGAGACCATAAAAGGCCATGGGGAACCAGCCGCTTTCCAGTCAGAAGAAACTGTTGGAGGTGAATTTGAAATGACATTTACATCTTTCTCTGGTCTGGGAGGCGAGGAACACATACAGAAACGTAGCTGTTTTTCAGAGCCCCGCCCTGCGTGGATAACAGATGGCCCGTGAATGAATGAATAGAGGGACATGTCATTGCTTATCCACTCAGATCGGGGGGTTCAGAATCCAGACTCATTCTGACATGTCTATGACCTTGTTCAAGGGAAGACTCCATACACTTTCTAAAAATACCGAGGGAGGCATTAATTAAGCACACATTCACATCTTCCAGTTGAAAACACTGACAGGTAAAGGTGAGGAATAAGCTTATACAATCAGAACAAGGAGGTGATATAACAATGAAAGAGGAAAAAAAGAAAAAAAAAACAATTGTCAGTCCTATAGTGATTTTCAGCCCACACCAATCTGATGTGCTCCAACATTCCTCAAATATGTTATGACTGTGGTCAGACAAGGCACTTTAAAGTGGATGGTCAACTCTTTTGTTATGAGATCAAATTCCAGTGGCACTGTCCTATTTGCATTGGAGTTCACCGAAAGTTGAATATCCCCAGAGAGTCAGGCCTCAGTGCTGGAGTTCATTACTTGGATGATCCATTAACACTGAAGAGCCAAGGGCTTCTTGTATTGGGTTCCTACGACAGCATCAGCAACAAAGAGCCCTGAGTGGCTTTAACCATTGAAGCGGAGGAAGCTGACTTCATCCTAGATACTGGAGACAGCTTTTTTCCTTTTCTCAATCCAGGTCCCCACTCTTCACTTAGTATGACTATAAGAGACGTCTCAGGAAAACTTTAGTTAGCTATTTTATTTTATCCCAAAGCTGTAATTGGAGCAACTTGTTTATGCCCTTGCCAACTTCACAATCATAAAGGAGACTGAAAATTCTCATTCCATATGGAAACTACTATCCTCTTGGTTCCAGGGCAATTCTCATGCCTTCTCCTAATTCAGAAAGATACTAATTGAAAGGTCTGGGCAATACTCACAGTGAGATACAGAATAATGCCTGCAAAACCAAAAAGAATGCTTCTTAAGGATATGTCTTAAGAGTATCAGGGAATATGCCCAAATAGTGTTTTGTCATGCCAGGTGTTGGCTTAGGCAGTACGCATCAGCTTCATAGCTGAGATGTTATGAGATGTAGACATCAAGTCTACAATATACAGGATAAAATAAACCTAACTCCTAACCAAGATTTACGACTGAACTGGAAGTGAAAGCCTTGTTGCCTTAGGTATGAGTTTTATATGATGTCTGCGCAGTATATTTCACTTGGTTACGTGGACAGTCTGTGTAGCTACTGCCGCACACACCAAGCTGACAAACTCTTCAGTTTATGTAATATGTTCATGTTTTCAGATGTTCATGCTTATTTTTGGTTTATATAACAAACCTATTTCCTGCTGATGATGATGACATTCAGCGACCAAAACCCATGCTGGGAAAAGACAGAGTTTTTACAATTTGATTTTTTTTCTCTTTGAAAATGCATCTTACTGTAAGAACTACCTTATCTTTGTGTGTCTATTTGAACCTTTGGAAATCAATGCAATATGCATTTAATTATATTAATTTTAATGTAAGATTTTAATGAAGTGATTTAATTATTATCTAATACTTGGAGAATAACATTAATATTTATGTATTTTGTTGTTTCAAGTGTACCCTGGTAAACACTGGAATTTTTTCCAAAAAACAATTTTGAATATGTGAAGTATTTACAATAAAGGCAAGTCTTACATTATGTTCAATAAAAACACATGTGTAAAGATTGTAAGAGATTATTACATAGCCAATTACTTGAATGTTTCTGAAGAATTTTATATTTTAATAATGTTTCAAATTTGGCAGGAAATTTGTTCTTTTTCCACGTTGGAATTTTTACATCTAAATTATTGCTTTGTAACTGACATTCAAAAACTATATTTTTTATAGTATTCAATTTGCTAAGATTTGATGCATGTGTTCCCCTGGACAAACAGCACATCATCGTGATACTAACTCCCCCATTCTTCTATGTTTCCTTGTGCTTCTTTACAAAAAACATTGTATATTTTTTCTAAAAGTTTAGTAATGATAAAGCATGCATATTTTGTCCTGCAATAAGCTGAGTGATAACTCAAAACTAGTTTCTCAGTGACCAGCATGATGGCAAGGCTTATTAAGTGGCAGGATCTCAAGTCGGCATTACTGTTTAACTCTCAGTGGCACCACAATCAATTCAACTTGGAAGGCAGCAGAAGATTGCCCAAGTCCTTCTGCCCTGGCATCCACGTGGGAGACCGGCAGACAGCTGTGGCTCCTGGCTTCTACTCGGTGTAGCCCTGGCTCTTGCAGTGCTGTGGGGAGGGAACAAGTGCATCCAAGATTTCTCTCCCGTCCTCCTTTCCTCTCTTCCTCCTTCTTTTGTCTGCATTGTCTCCTCTCAAATGCCTTTTAAGATTTTAAAAGGAAGAGGCATGCAGAAAAAGTACCTCCTGCCTTTTTGTTAAGATCTTATTTGTTTGATTTTACAAAGGCAGATAGACAGAGAGAAGGAGATACAGAGAGAAAGAACATCTGTTCACTGGTTCACTCCTTAAGTGGCCTCCACAGGAGGACTGAGCCCATCCCAGGCCAGGAGGCAGCAGCTTCTTCTGGGTCTCCCACACAGGTGCAGTGTCTCAAGGTTTTGGGCCATCCTCTACTGTTCTTCCAGATCACAATCAGGGAGCTGGATGGGAAGTAGAGCAGCCAGGATATGCACCAGTGCCCATGTGGGATCCCAGTAGATTCAAAGCGATTTAGCCACTAGACTATTAGGCCAGGCCCAATCAGCCTTCCAACAATTTATTTTTAATGCAAAATTGAACTTTAATGAAAATAACATGTTTAGTAATTCCAGTATTTCTGCTTTTTCAACCCAATTTGGGAATGAAAATGACGCATTTAAGGAATTATTTAGGAAAAGCATAGAAGTTAGATAGCAAAATACTTTGGATTGTATCAAAAACACATACATTCTGAAATTCATTCCAGGTCCAAAAAATTAGCTTCAGAAACTGAAGAATCCATGTGAAGAAAGAACACACCGTGAGAGAACATAGAGACTAATAAACATATATACACATATAAATAAACAAACAATATTAACAAAGAACTTTTTTCTCTATTTCCAGAAATGACGTGAGATTTTAGGAATACAGCAGTTAGAAAAAAAAAAAAAAAAGGAGGAAAGAATGGGAGACTAGAGAATACAAGAGTAAAACCCACTCATGGATAAATACTTATAAGCCAGTATCTTGTTAAACACTACCCTGCTTCAAGTATCTGGGAAGACACACTATATTTAGTCGTAACAACACACATAGAGGATCCAGCGCTGTAGCCTAGTGGTTAAAGGCCTTGCCTTCAATGCACCAGAACCGCAAATGGACGCCCTGCTTCCCATCCAGCTCCCTGCTTGTGGCCTGGGAAAGCAACTGAAGACAGGCCAAAGCCTTGGGACCCTGCACCTTCGTGGGAGACCCGAAAGAGGCTCAGGACTCCTGGCTTTGGACCGGCTCATGTCCAGCCATTGTGGCCGCTTGGGGAGTGATTCATCGGACGGAAGATGTCCATCTCTTTTTTCCTCTGTTTATCTGAGTTTCCAATAAAAATAATCAAATCTTTGGGAAAACGAGTATACGCAGAAAATAGGGGTGGGTAGGGAGAAAAGGAAGGGAAGATGGGAGAGAACCCTGCACCTAAAAATTCTATTATTGGAAATAATAATAACAATAATAATAGATTTTAAAACTTTGAGAATTTTTAACCTAACCAAGGGAACACTTTTCTTCTGCTGTATACCTATATCGCCCTCTAGCGACCAAAGAAAATGTTTCAAAGGGCCCAGATTAATTTTCACGGTGGGTGAGTGGAAGGGGGGAATGGAACTTAAAGTTGAAAAGGCGTAAGTTGATGATTGACATGATGGTTTAATGAATAAAAATAACCATATACAAAATGTGTCCACATTTCTAATAATTTAAACTGTAGGTCAATAAAAGTACATCTGTAAATTAGAATTCATCGAAAATGCGGTAGAATCCTTCAATAATCTCCCAAGATTCCTTTCCCCAGTCTTAGGGGCGAGATCTGATAACTCACCTGCGTAATGTAACCCAACACAGAAGAGCAGATGTTCAGATACAGTGAAGGTGACAGTCAGGAGACTTTTAGTTAATTAAAAAAGAGTTCACCTGCTTGGGGCTAACACGCTTTCAGAAATCTTAAGATCAAAGTTCCTCAAGCTGTTGCCAATGGGAAAGTCAGATTCAAGTCAGGAAAGGGGATCCCAGTTGTTGGGAACGGATGATGCTGGAACGGAAGCTGAGCTTGCAGAAAAGTTCTGTACTGTGGGACAGCCAAGAAACACGCCCCGCGGTGGCACACCCTACATGTAAACGTGTTCTGGCAGAAATCTGAATTCATTTGGATGGAGCTTTTTCCAAAAGTCTTTCAGTAGCAACCCAACCTGACTTTTGCTCTGTGAGACCCAGAGCAAAGTATCCAAGGCCGTTCACCTGGGCTTGTAACCACAGGACGGTGAGGAAACGAACAGGTGCAGTTTCTGTTGCTGCAGTAACCTGTGATGCAGCAGTACAAACCAAAACCAAGAGGCTGGGAGATAGCCGCTTCGAAGCAGGCTTACTGTGTAAATTCTTATCTGTAAACTCGTGTCCAAAATCATGTTAATATATAAATAACACATGCATTTTCCTTCTTCTTTTTTTTTTTTTAATTTATTTTCCTTTGAAAGGTCGATGACTCCAGATCCTTTGCTATTTTTCTGGCATAATAAGGTAATCACTGCCTATATTCCTCTAAATATGTATTTTCATAGTTT
Source organism: Ochotona curzoniae (assembly GCF_017591425.1). NCBI lineage: Eukaryota > Metazoa > Chordata > Mammalia > Lagomorpha > Ochotonidae > Ochotona > Ochotona curzoniae. Next base: position 18,034,459 of record NW_024466502.1, read on the forward strand.
TAACTGTTGTTATGTTATTCACATAATTATTATTCCACTGTTTATACGCATCGCTGTATTTATGGGTATGTGTGATTATGTGTGTATTAGTGCAGGAGGACCGGGGATACTCAAGGATTTGTGTCACTCACTAAACTTCCATTTATTATTTTTTTTTTAAGTTTCCACACCTTGCAGTCCTGTGATGCACGTTTTCTTGATCTGTTTGGATTAACGAACTGCAAGGCTCACAACAAAAGCTTATCTCGGTTGAAGAGGTTTTGATTTGTTTGCTTTTCATATTTTTATGCTGTTCTATTTTATATGCGCATTTTAATTCTTGTTTGAAATCGGTGTAAGGAGATTTCAAATATTAGAAGTGCATTTTGTAAATCAGTGATGTATTAGTCATATAGCGTCTGGCCATTTGTATCTTTTCTAATTTTTTAAAAGATTTGTTTAGTTTTATTACAAAGTGTGCAGATTTACAGACAGAAAGTGAGATACAGAGAGAAAGATCTTACATCCACTGATTCATTCCCCAAGTGACCTCAAAGGCTGGTGTTGAGCCAATTCCAAGCCAGGAGCCAGGAACTCCTAGGTCTCCCACTTGGATGCAGGGTGACAGGGTATTGGGTCGTCCTTTGCTGGTTTCCCAAGCCACATGCAGGGAATTGGATGGGAAATGGAGCAGCAAGGATACAAACCAGCACCCATATGGGATCCTGGCATGCAAAAGGCAGGTATTTAGCCACAGAGCCATTGTGCAAGCCCTATATATTTTTTACTTTACTTCACTTTAAAATTCAAAACTTAAAAAATCCTTAAAGTTGTACAGTATGTAAAGCAAACAAAAAAAACCTAGAAAGTAGCACCTTTTTTGTTATTTATTTGTTTGTTTATTTATTTATTTATTTACAGGCAGCCCTACAGAGTTGGAGGGACAGAGAGAAAGAGAATCCTCCACAGAATCATTGCATGGATCGTCACAACTGCCAGAGCGAAGCCATGCTGAAGCCAGGAGGCCATGGGCGGGAGAAGCCACATATTTGAACCATCTTCTGCTGCAGTGGGAGGAAAGGGAGATGATGTGGAATAGCAGCGATAGGAGCTAGCTCACATACAAGATCCCACTACACCTGCTTCAGCACAATGCTGTCCCTAGATGGCTTAACCTCAATGCCAGTACATTGATGTTCCCTTGTTTCTCTATCCGAAACACAGTGCTTTGAATTGTGTAACAGAGATGCAGATCCACTCTTCTCAGATAATTATGGTGTATATGGAATTATAAGGAGGAAAAGGGAGCGATGAGAAAAAGACCAAATGATTTGTAAAATGAAACGTCTTTGTATCAATATCTGCTAACCTAAGAAGAGCCTGTAAATAGTATTGATCCACACAGAAGTCAGTGGAGCTTGTGCTGCTGGTAGGGAAATGTTGCAATGTAAAGCTATAAGCATACTAAGTGATTCTGCAGGATACATTAGACATTTCTGATGTGGAGGTGAAATAAAACGAGGCACAAGCAAAAAATCCAAAGTGATGTGACAATTAAGTACTCTCTCAGGTGTTAGGTGGAATAGGCATTCAATTATAATAATTAACCAACTTTTTAGAAAGAATAGTAGAAGTTGACTTTTTAAATAACTTAGCTGTGTGTTTTCCTACCAATTAAAATGAAATATAACTAATACACAAAATTACAAATTAAAATGGTACCAAATAATCATAAATACTTGTTATACAAGCACATTTTGATTATTTAATATTAATAAACATTGTTTTGTAGCAATGTTACAACCACCTAAAGTGGAATGCGTTTTCTTTGGACAATTTAAACCTATACTATCATATAGTGTGAATTTAACTTTTTGAAAAGAGAGATTAGTCTTGTTAGAAAGATGGTGATGGAAGTCTTATGTTTGCTGTTCATTTTTCAAATACTCAGAATACCCAGGGCTGGGCCAAGGTTATAAGCCCAGAATTCCGTCCGGGCCTCTCTGTTGATGGCAGAAGTGTCACGATTTGGGCTATCCTCTGCTGTCTCTGCTTCTCTGGAAACATGTGCTCTTACAGGCTGAGCATCTGAGTTCAGGCTAGGGGCACAGGTGACTAAGCTGCTGCCTTCAAAGCCAGCATGCCATTTGAACATTGACTCATTCCTTAGTTGTTCTACTTCCAATCTAGATCTGCTTCAGCACCTGGGAAGGCAGCCAAAAAATGGCCCAAGTTCGTGGGTCCCTGACACCCACATGGGAGAACCACGTGCTGTTGCTTAGCTCACAGCTTCAGGGGAGTCCAGCCCCATTGAAGGTAGTGAACCAATAGATAGAAACAGTTCACTGTGACTTTGCATCCATGTGACACAACATTTGAAATAACTAAACAGATAATTAGGAATAAACAGTGAAACAGCTGAGATTTGATCCCGGCCTGCTGATACAGGCTGTGAGCACACCAAAATGAGAGTTAATCGTAGGCAAATGTCTAGCTTGTAGAAAATGTAAATGTGCTAAACAGGAGGAAATCATAGTAAACTGCAAACTTAACAGTCTTGGAATACATGCGATTCTTGTATTATTTTAAGATACATTGTCTGAGTTAGTGTAATCTTCTTGAATGCTAAATTATGTAAATGTACATCATGGAATGATTTTTGTGTTTGTTTTTTACCACATTTTTCCAGTTGATAATTGTTTTAGAAAATATTTAATGCAGTTCAGATACAATTCGTTTCTTTTTTAAAGATCTATTTATTTTTAACGGAAAGTCAAATTTACAGAAAGAAACAAGGACAGAGAGAAAGATCTTCCATCTGCTGGTTCACTCCCCAAGTATCCAAAATGGTCAGAGCTAAGCAGATCCAAAGCCAGGAGCCAGGGGATTCTTCAAGGTCTCCCACATGGGTCCAGGATCCCAAGACTTTGGGCTGTCCTCTACTACTTTCCCAGGCCATAAGCAGGGAGCTGGAAGGGAAGTGGAACAGGCAGAATATAAATCAGCATCCATATGGGATCCCAGTAGATGCTAGACAAGGACTTTGGTCACTAGGCTAACATGCTGGACCCACTCAAATATAATTCTCAGAATTTTAGAATATTTTCAGTCCTCTGTCTCTTGTTCTCTCTTCCTTTCTTGTTTTCTTTCATTTTTGAGATAATATGGTTCTATGTTAGAATGAAAGGTTCTATGATCCATTTAATATAATTTCAGGAAGTGAAAGGTATTAAGGCAGTAGTTTAACAGGAATATTCACACAGATCATCAAAATAGTTTGTTGAAATATATCAGTCAATTAACTTAAAAAAAAATCACATGTGGGGGCTGTATTATGATAAAGCAGGCTAATCCTCTGTGACACCAGAATCCCAAGTAGTTGCTGGTTCAATTTTTGGATGTCCCTCTTCCAAGCCAGCTCCCTACTTATGACCTGAAAAAGCAATGGAGTCATGCCCATGCACCCATATGGGAAATTGATAATAACCTCCTGGTTCACAGATATGAACCAACTCAACTACAGTTTTTGCAGCCATTTGACCAGCGAAATTACTCTTTGCATCTTCTCTCTCTCTAACTCTACTTTTCCAATAAACCTAAAAAATCTTTAATAATCACTTTATCAGTCAAGCTAGAGTAGTACATCATTCTTCACCACTCACTTGATAAAAGTAAAAACCATTTTCGACAATATCCTATTTAAAGGAATGCTGATGAAATTAGAATGTATTTCTTTTTGTGTTATTTTTTGTTTTATTTTTATGGCTGGATCTCACATATAAGCAAAAAAGGCACATTATTTGTCTCTTTATGGCTTTCTTCTTACAGTCTATATGGTATTCTCTGTTGCCATTTGGTCTTGGGCATATGGTAGAATTCCATTCTTTTTTGATTATGAATGAAATTTTTTTTATTCCTGTGATGATAGATAACCTGGTGAATTGCCTATTTTGGCTATTGCATGCACCCCTGCAAGAAATGTGGTGATACATGTATAGCTTTGGTACAGTTGCATATATACCCAGTTGTGGGCAGGACCATAAGGCGGTATGGTCCTTCACACTGTTTTCCCTGGTGGCTGCACTAATTAACATTCCCATCAACCACATAGGAGAGTTGCCCTTTTGCCAAATCCTTGTCAACACTGGTTACTCTCTTTCAGATGATAGCCATGCTCACAGGTGTGACATGCAATCTCATTGTGGTTTTGTTTTGAATTTCCAAGATAAGTAGAAACATGACGTGTATTGTCACATATTTATTCTTCATTTGCATGCCTTCTTTTCAAAACCGTTGATTTCCTTTAGCCATTTCTTCTGGATTTCTTTCTATTACTGGACTTTTTGAGTTGCTGATATGCTCTGGACACTAACACTCCTTTACCTTTAAAGCCCTGGTTGAAATTTGAAACAAATTAACAAGGGCCTAAACCCATAGGGAAACATTCAGTATAATGGCAAAAGAATCAAAAGGATCACACACAGGCCTGTGATTAAATAGACCTCAGTTCACTTCATTCAATCACATGCCCAGCTGTATCATCTTAAATTAAGTGTATAAATTATCTTGACTTTGGTGTCCCGATATTTTCTGATGCCCAAAACAGCATCTGCTGTTAGTAACAAAGGTATGAAGACTATCTTATACAATTCATTTAATCACTATTTTCATCTTTGAAAAGTAATTGGTTTGGTATCTATGATATATTTTACCTAAAAATAATACATGACTTTCCTGGGATAAACTCAAATTAATTAATGACAATTATCGTTTTTCAACTCAATTGAAACTAAGGTTACTATAATTTGATCAGGTATGATTCAATTTAAATTCATGATTTATACTAAGTTCATTGTGTTCTGTTCCTGAATCACTCTCAAAATTTTGTTTTAGTTCAAGAACATTCTGGCCTCATTGAAAGAGTGTGGATTGATGGCTCTTCATTTTACTTTGGGAAATAGCTGCTTCTTTGCAATTTACATTGACATCATCTGTGCAATTCTTGTTAGTTTTAACCATCATTTGGCCTTTAATAGCTGCAATACTTGTTCTGTAGTTGGACTCTGGTGACATATCACCTCACATCGCATCATATCACATCACACCCCATCGCATAATATATAATGCATGTTATTTTTTCACTATAACTCCATATTTAGAATCTATCATTTATACATGATTACATTTTTTCTCATATGTCTAGAAGGTTCACATTACTCTTACCATTTACACAACAAATTTTTCAATTAAGCTCATACACATACCTTTAACTGTGTGTTTTGGTTAATTCTACCATCTTGTCTTTTTAAGAATTTGCTGTAGTAAAGTTTGTTGATGATTATGCATCTCCGTAACAAAAGATCATTTTGCTGTGTGTAAAATTCAACATTGACCATTATTTCCTCCCCACCTCTCTCTCTCTCTCTTTCATTCAGCAAGACATAGTTCTGCTTCCTAACACCATTCTTCCATTGATTCTATGTTTTATTTTTTTATATAACATATGATGAAGTGTTTTTTTTCTCATTTAACATTTTTGTTGCTAAACTTTTCTAATGTGTGCCAGTTGTATGTTTGCATTTTAGATTAGAGTAGAGATATTCACATCTCTTAAGAGTGTTGAAATTTTCATCAATGGTTGCTGGAGATCATCTCTAATTGATTGAGAGAGTTTGCAATGGATGTGTAGATCGGTGAGAAGACAAGAAGGAGGAGACGTGGATAACTACGGCATGACGCTCATAATGAACAACTCAAAAACGCTGCCTGCATTATTTATGCAGAAATCATCACAAGCTTTTTCACAACATCCGATTGTTTCATTTTTACTTCATGGTTCAAAGAATGGTTACAAAAACAATTCTAGGGCCCAGCGCGGAGGCGCAAGTGGTTAAGGTCCTCACCTTGCATGCCCGGGATCCCATATGGGTGCCGGTTCTATCCCTTCCAGCTCCCTGCCTGTGGCCTGGGAAAGCAGTCGAGGACAGCCCAAAGCTTTGGGACCCTGCACCCGCGTGGGAGACCCGGAAGAGGCTCCTGGCTTCGGATTGGCATAGCATCGGCCGTTGCACTCACTTGGGGAGTGAATCATCAGACAGAAGATCTTCCTCTCTGTCTCTCCTCTCTGTATATCCGCCTTTCCAATAAAAAAAATAATAATAATAAAAATAAATCTTTAAAAAAAATTCTAAAGAAACATTATTATTATTATCTTACTTGAAAGAAAAGGTTTTCAGCAAACCATTACTCATTCAAACCTGCAGTCACTTGGACGAAGCCCGGAACTCCAAGGTTGGCGGCAGATGTGGTTACATAGTGACAGGTGATTTAAGCATATCCAAAATTGATTTTCACTAAACCTAAACAAGTATTATTTAAAATATCAAGAATACAGAATTAAAAAGATCATAAATGAACAGAGTTTTTAAAGACATAAACCATAGATTATTTATTAAATCATATAATCAGTTGTATACTAATTACCATCACTTTCACCTAGTACTCATTCAATTGTTTCTGTTCCTTTGTTAAAGGGCAGTGAAAAAGATCAGGGCCTTTATAAGAAACTTCTTTCCCAGCTTATTAAACTCTTTTCTTTCCTTAAGTATAAGTGCCAACATGAGGTAGAAGTTTCAAACCATGTTTCTTTAGGGCCCTCACATTTGTTTCCTTTTAGAAGATGCCGCATGTACTTTCTACTTTCCATGGTGAGAAACCAAAATGAGGCATTTCATGTATTGTAACAATTTGAGGCTGCACAGTAAACAAACTCTTTGTATCTCCATGATTTTCATCTGTTCCAAGATATTATCAAGCCATTTCTTGAGGAGAACATTACTTGCATTAGGGCAAGCTCCAGGGCAAAGATGGACACATAACAGGATGTTTGGGGACAATGTGGGCTCCACTGTACTGCTGTTTGTTTTTAGCTGTGTGTCATTACTATAAATTGCTAAAGATGCTTTTCCCATAACATGATTGCTCAGTTTGAGGAGTTTTAATACTCTCCTTCTAAGGTCTTTCTGTGCACAAAAGAAACTGGCTTTCTCCAGCTTTTTAAACCTTGATAATAATACTTCTGTTCCCTTATATTTGTCTTTGAATGGCACTGTTTAATGGCTTCCATAAATTTTAAATTCAACTCATAATTTTCATTTATGAGCTCCAATCTGATCATTTGGTATAGCTGTTTTTGGAAGGTCTAGTGATGAAATCCTCACTTTGCCTGTGCCAGGATACCATTTGGGCACAGGTTTATACCCAGTGCCCCACTTCCCATCCAGCTTCCTGTTTGTGCCCTGGGAAAACATCTGAGGATGGCCCAAAGCCTTGGGACCCTGAACCCATGTGGGAGACCCAGAAGAATCTCCTGGCTCCTGGTCTGGGATGGGCTCAGACTGCCCATTGAAGCCACTTCAGGGGTGAACCAGCAGACAAATATTCTTTCTCTCTGTATTTCCTTCTCTCTGTATACTGCCTTTACAGAAAAATACCAGACCAGAGAAGGTCTCCCCAAGAGGCCACTGAACTTATCTGGACAATAAGACGCTGAACTTTATGCTAGGCATGTGTTTGCAAGGAATGAATCTCAACTGAACTTGAACTATGGTTATGCAACAAGGTGGAGGAATCCACCATGGGGGGAGGGGTATGGGAGGGGTGGGGGGAATCCCCAGCGCCTATAAAACTGTACCACATAATACAATGTAAACAACAGTAAAAAAATATTTTTTTTAAAAATAAAACTGTTTTGGAAATAATCATAATTTTTCTTGTGCAAAATATGAATTCCATCTTCTAGTTTGTTAAGCACTTCCTTACAAAAAATTTTATTTTTTATTTTCCTGAAAACCCACAATTCTATATAGTTTTCTGTCTGAATTGTAATGCTTCTTTAGGGCTGAATGGTAATGAGTGAGTTAAGTGGAGGCTTGTGAGAGCCACATCCCATTATAGGAATGCTAGTATGAATCTCAAGAGCTTTCGTTCTTTCCGAGGGCCCTGTTAACATGTCATAGGAAGCAGCAGCAAAAGGCCTATGTATCTAAAACTATGTTAGAAATCTGAATGGAGCTCTTAGCTTCAGCTTGGCCTAATGCAGCTTTTGCATCATTTGTGGTGGGCTCAGAGAGGGTGGAGGTGGGGTCAACAGGTGGATGCAAGAATCTCTCATTGGCATTCTCTATTTGTCATATTTACTTTTAAATAAATGAATAAAATATATACATGTTTTCAAGATAATAGTGATGCTTCACTCTTTAAAACAGCCTTTCTTTGTTAATAAGCTCATTTTTATTTGATCTTTCGTGTTGAGAGGCAAAGTGGTTAGTGGGGTGTGCTTCCGGCTCTGGAGAAATTTCATTTGGCTTTATGAGAAATCCCTCGTGGATTTTTACCTACTAACTGCACACGATCTGTTCTCTTTATATTCATAAGAAATTGAAAGAAGGAAAGTGGCATTCACAAACATCTTTTCCCTTTCTGCTTCCCTTGGACACAATGTTCCACCAGCAATTCTGCTGTCAACTACATAGAAGACACTTTGACAGGTTTACTGAAATAATAAAAATTTCAGTGAAAATAAGATTTTTGAAATATCAAAGCAGATTTAGGGGGCAAATACAGAATTCAGACCTAAAAACCAAAAGACAGCATATCTTGTCTAGTACATAAGGAATATCTAGAAATTTGAATACATATTGTCCAGTAAGTAATTCAAAATTTAAAATGATGGCAATACATTTTATTATAAACTATTGAATTAGTAAAGATAAAATGCCATCTGATAAAAACAAAATATTTGGTATTTGATAGTTAAAATAGTTGATCACTTATTATACCTGTAAACTTTAATCATACATCTTCTCTGGGCATTTCAATATATAAATGTTAATTTTGAGAGCAAATCAAGTATTCAAGAAGTATCTGTCATTTTTGAAAAAACAAAGAGAGTGTGTGTGTGTGTGTGTGTGTGTGTGTGCACGCAACACCTGCAGCAGACTAGCTGTATAGAGAAAACACGGTTCTTTTGGCACCTTTCTGGAGGTCCAAGTGCTAAGGGCTGCATTTGGTAATGGCCTTGTTGGTGAAGTCCTGAGAAACCACCACACAGCAAGGACAAGGAACACACAGCTGTGTCAGCCAGCCTCCAGTCTTACAAATTCTGCAGTGTTCAGTCTTGGGGGATGCACTATGATGACTTCATTAGTTCCTAATCATCACACCAAGACTCCATTTCTGAAAACCGTGGGTTGATGAAGGTTTGCCATATGCAGATTTCAAACTGGCATACACATTAATTGCACAAGCTCTTTGGGGACACATTCAAGCCATCTTTAAATCATATTACTTATCTTCATTTTCATATTATAGCTCATGATGAGAAGCAGGTCACCAAAGTTTTGTTTTACAAGTTTGACACTAGATTGCTATCCAGAATGGGGAGTAAAATACCACAGGAAAGAATAATAGCCCAAACACATCAGGTAAATCTGCTGATGTGAATAAACTGCTGGCTTTTCACATGAATTAAAACAAAATCTCACCTGCCAAAGAAATGAAATTATGATTTTCCAACAGTCTCAACAGTATCTAGAAACGTTTACTTCCATTTGTTATATGACTTCTCTTTCCATTTATTCAGAAGTGAACTCCCTTTTAATTTTTTGTCCCCTATAACTACATTGTTAACAAGAAAGAGCAGATAACCAGATGATGTGAAATGCTTTGCACAGCATGCGTGGCAATGTAATTGGGAGCTTGATGTTCAGAGATGATCTGCTCCGAATGGCATTAGTACTACTTAGAGGCAGCATAGCTGGGTAACTGCTGTTACCAGGAAACCTTCTCTCTGAATTATCAAAATAAAAGAAACAATTTGACTGCCAGACACTCTATCTTCCCACCCACATGATTTGCGATGTTGTCCCCCAAAAAAGCCTTTCCCCAATTTCTCTCACTTTTAACAAGAATTAAAAATATAGGCAAATTTTAGAAATTATTCTAGTGCAAAGGAAAATTTACTGACCAGTAGAATTTTTCTCTAAATACTACTATTATATAATACTGATGTTTTCTTCCAATTTCAGTTTCAGGTATTGGTGAGAAAAAAGTCTTTCAAACTTCCTACTTAGATTTTCTAATATTGGGAAAATGATTGTTAAAAGATAATCCAAAAATTATCAATCATATAAGAACATAGAAAGATACATTTGTATTTTGTGTAAGGTAATTAAGACAAGTCATGCTTAAGAAATCTTATTGGTATTTTAACAATCATTTTGAAAGACGTAACAACAGTAAAAACGTGGCTGGACTGGGCTAAGCTGTAGCACCAGCACTGTGAGCTGGAATTGCTTGATAACTACTCACACCAGTGAGCATGAGAGCAGGGATTGGAGGCAGACCAAGCTGGGCAAGCCTGCAGCACCTGTTAGAATCATGTGAGCTGGATAAAGGGAAAGCCATCAGGGGTGACTGTTCCTACCAGTTCATGCATAAGCAGAATGGGTGTAGATTGGTTGGCTTTGCCTCAGCATCAGCTGGTAGAGGCTGGCATAGTAGTGGGGTGACAAATTCTGTCAAGTTAAGCTACAGAACCACCTGGAGAGAGCAAGATTCAGGAGTAGGAGTGGGACCAGTGGAGAAATAGTGGGCACTTCCTTTTGGGTTGCCACTATGACTGGAGAGCATAAGAACCATGGCTAGACAGAGAGTGGCACCCACCAGCAGGTGTGTTGGCCGAATAGTGGGATGCTTGGGTTGAATTAGGTTTCAATACCCATTAACATGTACGAGAGTTGAATTAAATGTGGGACAGACTGGATCTGTCTGCTGTACATATTTGCAAGCATGGGAACCAGAACAGGGGCAGGCCTGATGGGGGTTATTCGGAGCCACCCAAACTAGGCTACAGACCTGACTGGTTTACATGGCCAAGTGTGTAGTGGGTGGGAATGGGCTGGGCTACAACACCCATTGCTGTTTATAAAAGACGGGGCTGAAGACAGAACTGACCCAGCAATCACAACCACCAGTGTGCATGTAAGCGACATACTGTACCACCTTATATTGGCAAGCACACATAAAACTCAGGTTTGGGATCACCTCAGGTGAAGGGCCTTTGGGAATCCCCCAAATGAACCACAGGACTCAGATCTTCATCCATGGAGAAAATTGCAGGGTCCTTGATTTGACCATGGAATGCATGTGTCAGCGCTGGGCTTCCTCAGTAGCTTAGATGGAACAATGGACAGCGTTGCCAGTTGTACATGACCCTGCTCTCCAGGCCTGCTTCCTATAGATGTGCATTCTGCAACCACACGAATGACAGTCCAAGTGGTATGAGTCCCACCCAGCCACATGGGAGACATGGAATGGATTACTGATAAGTTGCTTTGGTCAGACTCAGCCCTGGGTCATGCTGGATTTTGGGAGAGTGAACCAGCAGAGCAGAAATCTTCCCTTGTGTCTTCTACTGGCTTCTTTGCTTCTCTGTGTGCCTGATATCATACATAAACATGTGATATAAAAACCATATCTAATATTTGTTATTTTAAGTATCATTTATTTATATGAATTATTACATATTCTGTCATTGAATACGTATGGAATAGTGATGGACAAAAATGCCACATCTGGAAATGTTTTTCTTGAAAAATCACAAAAATAATGTGTGGGATTCTGCAATGAACACAAACTTGATTTTACATTCATTCTTTCTTTTCAAATCAAGAAGGTAAGTCAATATTTAGAGAAATTTCATTTACATGGTTTTACTTGAATAAACAAAATTACAAATATAACTATAATAGATTTTAATGGTACACTGCGTGTGATATGGATCACATTCTGCATTCTTGCCCTTCTTTACACTTGTGAGAACAGTGGACTTCCTGGCATCCACTTACTGAGCATTATTGCTAGTAGAAAGCACTCCTGTGCACGTACAATGACTAACATTATATCTATGCAGAATTGAGGAAGATGGGGAGGATGAAAAGAGATAAATGGACATGATAGGGAGAACAGTGTTGTTCCGTTATTAAAGATGTTTACATGGATCACATAAAAACTGTTTTCTGTATATTGTGAAAAGCAATAATAAGAATATTTTGTGAAATTATTTTTTAAGATTTATTTATTTTTATTGAAAGGCAGTTATACAGAGAGGAGAGACAGAGAGGAAGATCTTCTATCTGATGGGCCACTGCCCAAGTGGCCTCAACAGCTAGAGCCGAGCCAATCCGAAGCCAGGAGCCAGGAGCCAGGAGCATCTTCCAGACGTCCCACGTGGGTGCCTGGTCCCAAGGCTTTGGGCCATGGTTGACTGCTTTCCCAGACCATAAGCAGGGAGTTGGATGGGAAGTGGGGCTGCTGGGATTGGAACTGGCACCTATATGGGATCCTGGCACATTCAAGGCAAAGACTTTAACTACTACACTATTGCTCCAGGCCTGAAATTATTTTTAAAAACAGTATTTTGCCATGCGTTTAAAAGTCACACAAAGATTTCATAAAGTCATAAACCTTTTTCTCCTTCTCATGAGAACTCAGCCAAGTCTGAGAATGAATTTTAATTACTCTGGATAAATGTATATGAAGAAGGATTTTTTTTTCATTTGTGTATGGCTCAGAGCTTTTTAGTTAGTTATTCTAGGATTAGATATGAATAAAATGCACTCATTCCAGATTCAAACTGTATCTGTTTGTATATCACATTTTGCTCGTTAATTTAGTTGTGTTTTTAAAAGTTGGTGTGCATCTTTTGACAAGTTTTATCAAATTTGTATAAAAATTGTTTGACCAAAATTTACTTTAAAAGATTGAGAATATCCTTAACACGTAAAATTCATACTACTTACTGATTTAAAAAAAAATAATTTATCTTCCATACAAAAAGTTCTGGAAAAACTTTGCTAAATTTTAAGGCACATATGTAAGACTATATAAACAGGTGTCAGTATATACAGAAAGAAATAGAAATTAATTTAATAAATAGAAGAGTATTGGTGTTTATTAAATATGAAAGAAGAAAATAAAAAAAACACTGATGTACTGTTATTAATACAGCTGAATTTTTCTAGTTATTTTTTTCAAGTTCATCATATTCAAAAATGTGTAATGTAAGATATAACATGTTATAAGAAAATTTTTAAATCAAGTTCTATCTATTCATTTTAGAACTTAAAAATATTGAGCATTTATATTAATTTAAATTGATTTACTTATAATTATGCAATTCAAAAGGATATAAATTCTGTTGCCACTTAATCTTCATGAATATTCAAAATTTATTTTTAATAATTAAATTGGTCCTCTGCTACAAATAAGAATACATAGTATGAAATAATACATTAACTTATAATGTAACACTATCTCATCTATTCTTTTGGAATGAACAGAATTGTTATCACATTAAATAAATGTTCATTTCATATGGGAAATTATTGGAGGTGATTTAATATCTGTGTTGCAAGATATTTTATTAGAAAACAATCAGGCTTTCTGTGCAATTAAGTAGGGAATACAGAAAACAGCAGTACATCAAAATTGACGTCTAAATGTGTGACATTACTCAGCTTATGAAAATGAAATTGCATTATTCAGTAGATCAGCAGATAGATAGCCTTGAGACATGTATTAATTTAAGTTTTACATTTTATGTAATTATAGTGCACATTTTCCTGTACTTCATTATACAAACAAACACAACACATCAGCAATGTCAACTTCTTGACTTTTTGTTCAATGGAAATAAAAACACTTTATTCCACTAATGGATTGAACAAATTATATCCCTAACAAATATGAGAGTAACTATAAGGCTAGACTATAAAAGACATTAAGACAATACTGTTTGTGTGAAGACACTTAGTATTCTCTGTATTCATATACGAAGTATACTTATACTGCTATTTGAAACGATTCCAATACAAAACAAAAGAAAAACATTTTATCCACTAAATATTTAGTCAAAAGTGTTACTGGTTTTTCATTGTTTTTAAGTCAGTTTTCCCATGTGATCTGTCTTTAATTGGTTTTGTAGATCCTTTCTGAGTACAAATATTAAACACATATTTAATTTACAATACTTTATTATGTGACAAGTACAGAGGTATTTTATAACTCTATTTAAATATAGTTAGGTGCCCTAATAAACTTTCGAATTTGGAAGAAGGGGAAATACATTTTTTAACCAATGCAGTATAAGAAAAGTTTTTATCTGAATTTATTTGATTCTGTTAGCAAGCAGTATATATATCTGAAAGATTTGGAAACTCGTGTTAGGATAACTGGTGGAACACAAGAGAATGAGAAGAATTCTCATTATTGCTGCTTTATATGTAGCGACACCTGTCATTTGCTGTAATTCCTGGATATCAGTGGCATTATCTAATTACTCAAGTTCTGTAAGAGCTCATTTGTCATTTGCCATTATTAACCAAAGCACACACAGAATCTATTTTGGTAATGATTAGACAGAAGCAGTTGAATGTCTTTCACGGAGTTTTTTTGTTTTTTTGTTTTGTTTGTCAAATGTCATTCCTTCCTGGAAGCTTTCTGTTTATTTTCCCTTCTCATTACCAGATTACTCATGCTTTTCTGAAGGTAAAGGTCAAGAAAACGATCTATGAAAGATACATGTTATGAGATTTTTTTAACACAATAGAAAGATTGCATTTTTTGCGTTAATTTAAAACTTCTTTGTATTAAATAGTAGCAACATTTATAAAGTGGGTAACTGATCAGTGTAAATGTTTTCAGTTTTCAGCAAGAATGCTTTTAAAAAGTACAATTATAGTGCAGTCTTAGCTAATTCAGATCTATGTTGAAGTCTGTCTCAACGTTAAAATGAATCTAAGGAAATAAATCTAAATTATTTATAACATATACATTACACACAACACTAACACTACCATGTTAATATATAAACAATGTAATTGAAGAATATCTTTGAGTAGCAACAAGAATTATCTGGAGGTTTACAAATGACAAGGATGATTTATGAATGAAGTGCTAGAACAGCACGACACAACTAAACTTTTCAGGAATTTGCATGAATAGCATTCAGGAGATCTGGGTCTGGCAGTGGGCCAAATGGGGGTACTTGGGAAACTCCCCTAGTGGGTCATAGCTCCTGCTGGTGAGCATATGGTCCAGGCCTAGGGGTCAGGCAGGCTGGGTAGTTCCAACTGTTGGCTGATGTGTTGGTTGGTTTTAAAAGGGGCAGACAAGGTGGGAGCGAGCAAACGTTAACTGACTGACAAGTGCAAAAACCAGGCTGTAGTTTAGGTCAAGCCAGGCTAGGCTGTCACACCTACTGGTTTGCATGATTCAAATGGGAGCTGACTGAGTAAGGCCATGTTCTAGTATTTGCCATCAAATGTTGGGATTTGGGGCAGGGACAGACCAGACAACAGCATCCAAAGGCAAAGGCCAAGACAGGTGAGGGACTATAAGCTAAGTCAGAGCAATCACTGGCATGCATGTTTTCTGTGGCTGGCAACAGATCTGCTTGGGGAATAAAGGGGATGCCCAACTTGGTTGTGGATCCCAGTGGTGAGTGCAAAGGCCAGAATGGGGGCTGATCTTTAATCTGGGCATGTGTCCCTCAACACAAGTTTGGACAGGGTGGTGTGTGCAAGACTGAGCTAGACTTCAGTACCCACTGGTGCTAGTGAGAATCGGGTTAGGTGTAGGCTAGGCTAGGCTAGGTCACTGCCCTTGCTGAGCCATGTGTGAATTTTGTCTGTGTGTGGATCAGGCTTGGCTGGGCTGTAACATCCCACAGTAAAAAATGGAATGGGTGAAGGCAAGGCCACTGTTCCGGCTAAGATAGGAGGTGTACTACGTAGGACTTGCCCATGGACCCATAGATGCATGCGAGATCTGGCACTGGGAGAAGTTCAGAAGGAGGAGATTGGGGAACTTCACTCTCAGGACACAGCCCCTGCTTGTGAGTGTAAGAACCATAATATGGAGCAGCCCAGACCAGGCCAGGAAGTGATAACCACCGGCATACATTTGGTGTGGGTCCAGGGAAAACCATTTTAGGCCAGTTCACATTACCCGCTGGCAAATCTGAGCACCAGAATGAAGTTGGGTCAGGCCAGGTTGGGTCATAAACAAGTCAGTTCACATGAGGAGCAGAACTGGGGACCTACTGGGTTGAGCTAGGTTGTAGCCATCACTAGTTTGAGTTGGCATTGGGGGTGAGCTGGGCCAGCCAGGCTACACCCACTGGCAAATGTCAAGTATAGTTGGGCCCTGCCAGACTGTGTCACAGCACCCAACAAGCCCATGAGAGACCCAGGTGGGCAAGGAGAGAAGTCAGTAGGGAGGCTGTAGCAGGGTACCCTGATGGTGATTCACACTGGAGAAAATATGTTGGGATGGAGGCAGATTAGGTTGGGCAGGGATACAGCACCTGTTGGCCTCATGTGAGGTGAATCAGGGGAAAGCCAGGCTGAGTTCACTGTTTCAATTGGATCATGCATTTTTCAGAGTGAATGTGGGTTGGTTGGGCTTTACCACAGCATCAGCTGAAAGATGTTGGCATGGGCTCCAATTTCTGTCAAGTAAAATTTTAGAACCACCTAGAGAGTATAAGATCCAGGAGTAGGAGTAGGCTCATTAGGGAAAGAGTGAAAACTTCCCTCTTGGGTTGTCACTTTGACTGGTAAACATGAGAACCAGGACGGGGGCAGGCATGGTTAAACAGATAATGACACCCACCAGCGTGTGTGTGTGCTTGGTACTGTGGCTGGTTGGGTTCAACTAGGCTACCGTGCACATTGTCATGTGTAAGAGCTGAATGGGATTTGGGACAAACTGGACAAGTCTGCTCTACAGACCAGCAAGTACAGGAACCAGGGCAGGGGGCAGGCTGGTGGGGGCTATTGGGAGTCACCCCAATAGGCTACATCTCCCACTAGTGTATATGAGGGCCAGGTGTGAGATGGGCAGGATCAGGATGGGCTGCAACAATCACTGGTTTGTGTAAAAAACAGGGGTGGAGACAGAACTGACCCAGTAATTGCAACCACCAGCATGTGCATAAGCTGATTGGGGCAATGCAGTGTGCTAGGCCCTCGATGAGCATGCACATATAAGAATAAGGTCTGGGATCACCTCAGATGAAGTTTTTATGGGGATCTCCCAACTGAACTGCTGGACTCAAAACCCTAACCATGGAGAGAATTGCATGTCCATTGGTCTTTCCAGGGAGTCTATGTCAGAACCAGGCCTCCTCAGTGGCTTAGATGGAACAGTGGACAGCATATCCAGGTGCACATGGAGGATATGGAAATACGTGCAGTCTGCAGAGGACACCTGGTACTACAACAGAGTATGGAGGACAGAGCAAATTGATCAACCCAGCCAAGAGTTGGCAGTGAATAACTGGGCAAATAGAGACTCTAAGTTGGACTATGTCAATCGGTGGTTCTACAGAGATTTCATCTTGCTTGGAGTGCCAAGATTGGCAGCAATTCAGAACTGATGAACTAACGAAATCTCATTAGCAGAGCTTCAGAGCATTCCCCAAATCAGGGACCTTGAGATGGAGTCGGGTGGCTGTCCTGCATCCCAGGGTGCAGAGGTGTTTGAGAGGCTGGGTGTGGCTTCTGTCTTTGTCTCCCTGCTTCCCACAGATACAGGAAGGAAAAAAAGAGAATGTGGAAATGGTGATCTCACGCACCTTCCTGTAGCCATTGACCCTAATCACCCTAATCAACTATTTAAGAATCATCAAAAATAAAATAATGTATAAGTAAAAAAACAAAACAAAACAAACAAATAACAAAACAGAGACAGGTAGAGGGCTCTCTTTAGTGAATTACTACCCACAATAAAGGCAATAACTTGGGATTAACCAAATCTGAAATGTAGTCTCACAAACTCACTCTAGGACTTGCCAAATAGCTGGAGCCCATCTGGCTCTCTCCAGTTTCCTAAAGAGCACAGCATCACTGAGAGTAGACAAATGTTTACAATGAGGACTAGATCTTTTGATCTTTAACACTGATTTGCATTTACCTCAAATTGATAATAGTAAATCACATGATTAATTTGCACATAGAAAATATCTGTGTATCATGAGTTTTCTGTTGGATTATTTAATACAGAATGGATTGAGAAGCATATTTTATTAAAACTATAAATACATTCATTTGTAAATACATTGTTTTGAAGTTTAATAAGTATCACTGTACTTGACTTTTTCAGTTGATAATATTTAAACATTTTTGAAGTGAGCACTCACATTCAATTGATACTAAATCTTAATGATTTAGCATGTATACGTAAGAATCATTGCGGTCATCCCATGAAAACAAAGGTGAGTGACTATATTTGTAAAAATTGACAAACAGGAGAAAAAGACAGACTAGTATGGACGGTAGTATTCATGTGTTCTTATAAACATTTAGTTCCAAGATCCATAATAAGAATATATATACATAGACTTTATTTAGATGCATATATATTGTATAAATTCCTGTTTATATATATGCATATAAACAGAGTGCAGAGTGTACAGAAAAGTAAATGAGTGGAAATTTGAACATTACAATGCTTTTAGTGATATTTGCTATGACATTTAATAGCTCTTATCATCACACAAACCTTCTGCAATCAATTTACAAACTAAAGTATGATCTCATTATCTCAGAAACATATTATAGACACAATTAGAGAACAGCATTCTTCTTCTTTGTAGGCTTCACGCTGAGGAAACTCAAAAACATTAACCAAGTAATAGAGTGAACATTTACACAAATAAGCCAGAGAACACATGGTGATATAAGTTACATTCAGCCATACTGTAATCTGAGAAATCGCACAACTCCGGAGTATTTTCCAAAATGATTCTGGGAAGTTGCTTTGATTACATAGATACTACATGCGTCATTATAAACAATTCTATAAGACACACATTTTGAAATTATGTTAGCCTCTGTGTTTTTAATTATGCAATTGAGAATTTTAGGTGGATGAAATCGGGCTGAACACACAAAATTCTAGAATACCTCAAACATGTATTATCAGGACCTGCAACTGGTTGGAGTAACTAGGGATGTAAAAGCAAATGTTGGTGAAATCATAATGATAAGAAATAGTCATCAGGCAATGATGATAGTCTCAGTTATTAGATAATAAATTCCATTAATCTTATATTTAAGGAAAAATCAAAAACTTAGGTCCACACCCATCCTGCCTAGCAGAACATCATTTTAAGAGAAAAAGCAAAACTAAACAAACATGTGTGGTTCTGAGTTGAATTTACTATGTGTACCGAAGTGAACAGGAACACAAGCACCTGTGTCTCATGTCTTTGGAATAGGAAAAAAAATCCCATTTGGAATTCTAACCCTGCATTTCAAAAGATCAGTGTAATTTGTCCCCAATATAATCGTTGCATTTCCATACAAGTGCCTTGTTCCCGTGGATCAAGTTTGAAATCCCTAAGAAAAGCTTCTTTAGAAGAAAACCTCCTCCATTTCTCCCAACTTGCCTACTCCAAACACCTTAGACTCTAAAAGGCCCATCCTGCAGAAAGACTGAGCACCTGTAATGTGTCCATTTCGTCCACACATGATAGTTGGCCATCCTCTCTGAATTTAACTGCTCATGACATTACATCCCATTTGGCTGTATCAATTACTATCATGTATAATGAAGGTAAATTCCCTCTGTAAAATTAGACTACTGTGTAATGTTTAATTTGGCTTTGTTTATGTTGAACCTTTGCAAAAATATTTCAAAGTAAATATTTTGTTTTTTTAGTGTAACTTTCATTTTAACCCAAATAGATTTGGTTGAAAATAACGTACATGTCTTGCTCAAGTTCAAGTTTAAATGTGCAACAGTGCTTACCCAATGCCAAACATGCCTACTGATTAAGTAGAGCTACAAGGGTCCCTTCATGTACTGATAAGGGCAACATTTCAACGAAACTACCAGATTTTCTGCTCTCTCTTCACTTTGGCATTCTGAACACCAGACATTTAATTAGAGATGGAAAGATTAGAAACATTTCACATGTGTTGATAAAAAAGATTAGAATGCAAAGAATAATACACATGGTAGAACTCATTCTTTATGGCATTCTTAGGTGTTAAGTCGTCTCAAAAGCAGCATTGAGATAAATCCTATTGGTTATACCTTTTGTCAGTGATCAGCAGAGGACAGTATTGGACAATAATCTAGACAGGTTATTCACAAAAGCTTTCTTGTTTTGTTTTGTTTTATGATACAGTTATCTAGGCTCTGGGATCTCCCATCTCCTCTCCAAGTCCCCTCTCCTCCCAGTGATTTCCCCTCTAGTATCACAATGGGTGGTCCTCTTAACAGGAACTATTTTTGTAATTTGAAGAGAGCCCTTGCTTGTTGTGTTTCGAAGCCTCATTACATGCTGTGGCATACTCCAGGAAATTTTATGAGTTAATTTCTTTCAATGAAATTTTTTTTTTTACTTAAAATTCAGTAGCATTCTACAATACTGATAAATACAGACCATAAAACTGCATGCTTAAATAAACCATAAATTAAGGCATGTTTCAACTCAAAACTAGCCATGAAAGGTCAAATGAGAAACAATTTTCATTGAAAAAGCACAGATAATTCTGATAACAGAGATTTTTCATACAGACACATTTATGGACATTAAACGCCTTTGTTATTATTATTTTTAGTTTCTGCATTCCTGTGTTTTTCATTTTCTGTCCAGTATCACTTCCTTACAGACACATGTACTCTTTTCATTCACCCGTTTTATGTTGTAATTTTCTAATACACTCAGTTTCTCTACAGTCTTGGTGCTAATGAAAAGGTGGCAACCAGCAAGAAGAGGAAGTTGCCAACCATTCTTCTTTAGCCATATCTGTGAGAAAGTTGACTTGTGCTGCCTATTTCTCCCCAATTTATAGAATGAGGAAAACTGTTGCTGCAAAGAAATAGCATCAGCAAAAACCATAAATATAGTTTATGACTGCATCACCATAATGACATTTAGATAATTATAGCACCATTAATATAAAATTATCATGACTGACACTTCCAACCCATATGTATCTGACATCTTGATATGTCTATGATTCCCAATAAAAGGACAAGAAAATGAATAGTGCTCAGCACGTCACAAATTCTGCCCCCCACTAAAGAGGCAAGTCATGCCCAAGCAATATCACCCTGGATGACTCCAGACCATTGAAAGGGATACCCCAGTTATTAAGTGCAGCTTAGCAAACTTGGCTTGTGTAAGCTCCTCTTGGCTGCACATTTTCATTTTGCATACAGATCAGTCTTGCTTCTCTGCTGAATGTTGCCTACCTATCCTCCTTGTATTTTATTTTGAACCAGAGAGGAGAAGCCTGAACATAACCATTCTATAATAGCCTGCAATTTCAAACATGTTTTGTATAATTTTGAATGTTACTTGGTGGTACAATATGTACTTGCACCATCATCTACACAGTTATATTCATAGTGTTTCTTTTCATGTGGAGTCAAATTACTATCTGAAGAACTTTATATGTCTTGTACAAAATGTCGGCTATTGCTGTATCAACAATTCTAACAATCCTTGTTTAGGAACACATTTATTTTGCCTTTGTGTATAGCAATTTTGCTGAATATTCTGGTGTATTCTATCAATATTTTGGATATAGAATCTGTCTGTCCTGGGGTTTCAATCATTTTTATAATAAATTATGAATTCTATATCTCATATTCATACACACAGTACAATAAATAACATTTTAAGTCTACCTTCATATTTTCAGGTTTGGCTCTCAAAATTTTTACCATTTTGTATCTGGATACAAATTTCTTTATGTTTCTTCTTCATGTACTTTGTTGTGCTTAATTCTTTCCCTTCAAATTTGAAAAATCGTATTCAATTTTTATTTGAATTAATCCTGCAGATCTGTTTATCTTCCTTCTTTGAACCATTATATGTATGGTACTGTGTTAGAAGACTCACATTTATTTCAAGCTGTGTGAATTTTCATTATTATTTTCCTCTTTATTTTTCATAGTGAATAACTACAATGAACTCATTCGCATGAAAGTCTCATGTATTCTTCTTTTTCCAGTTCAAACATAAGTATTGTACACCATTAGCAAAATTTTCATTTAATGTTGTCTATTTCTTAAACCCAGAATGTCCATTTGTTTATTTAATACTTTTTATTTATTGGCATTATCTATCAAATAAATCATTAGTAAATGAAAACATTGGGAATACTGCAAGCCATTGACATAGACAAAAAATTCTTCAGAAAGATGGCAGAAGTACAGGCGATAAAGAAAATGGGATTATACCAAATTAAGAAGCTTTGCACTACAAAGATTCAAGAAAGTGACAAGACACAATGGAAGAAAATATTTGCAAACTATGCAAGTAATAAAAATTAATATCCAGGTTCTAACTAGTTAATAATAAATGGTTGAAAGACAGGAAAGGGCAGCGTTTAAACTGAGAAGCTCCAATAGCCAACTGACACAGGCTAAAAGTCTCAGGATCACTAGTCATCAGGGAAAGATGTCTAACTACCAAGATGAATTCTCATTGCACAGCAGCTAGAATAACTATCATCCAAAAATGAATCAGTCATAGTTAGGATGTGGGAAAAGGTTACCGTGATCTATTTTTGTTGGAAATTTAAACCAGCACAACTATTATGAGATGATTGTTTGGAGATTGCTTAAAGATCTGAAACCAAGATCTAACATGTGACCCCATCAACCCCTCCTGTGGATTACTCAAAGAAATAAAATAAGCATGTCAAAGTTATGTTATTTTCATGTTTTTTGAATTTCAGGTCACAATAGTTAAAACATAAAATCAACTCACATGTTATTTAACAAATGGCTAGATAAAGAAGATTCGGCATTTATACACCATATAATACTATTCAGATTTAAAACATAATGAAACCCCGTCTTTAGAACAAATGAATACAATCAAAGGCCATTATGCTTAGTGAAATCAACCAGTATCAAAAAGACAAATATCATGTTTTCTCTGCTAGGTGGCAGTTAATATGGAATTTAACAAAATGTGCGTGAATAAAATGGACATTCTGGGGGCACGATGGCTAATTTTGGCCCTTGTTTATATTCCTTTGTAACTTTGCTATTTCTACTTTTTACTTGTTGAACATTTACGATTAGTGGAAAATCAAACCTGTGAACAAAGTGGGTTAAAATTGTCTTTGCAAAAACTAATGACTGACAGGAGATAGAAAGAGTTGCAGGGGGACAGGGAAGTGAGAGTAGTGTTGTTTTATTCTTTGGACGTGTACCTATTGGAGGACATGAAATCTGTTTATACTAATACAGATATAACAAATTAGATCAGTTTACAGCGTTGTAGAGATGCTTACTCAGGACCAATAATAATTTCCAGAGTCCCTAATATTGTTCTGTCTTATTGTTATTTGCTTAGTGAGGTGACTGGTGTATTTTAGTGAAGTCTATTTCCTTCCTAGTCCTAGCTGGTATCTTTCCCCAGAATGCACAGCTTTCATCTTGCTTGTAGTCTTCCTGTTCATTTTCGCACATCCATGAATACAGATTAGTTTTCTTAATTCCTTTGGATCACATTTCCTTTGATCTCCCCTTTCCAGTTCTGAAAACTTGATGTATATTTGAGTCACACCCAGATGTAATCCTGCGCTAAGTACTAGACAATCTCCCTAGAGTTTACAACAATTTTTCAGAACATATTCACTTCCCAGACTGATCCAATGAAATAGGCTCCTGTGTTAAGCCTGACTTTTCAGATAGCTTTTACTATTTTTCTACTTATAGAAAACTTCTTATCTATTTCCTCCATAGATTTAATAGTTAAGCTTTTATTTCTTCTATCATTTTATTGCAGAACTGATAATCTCCTCTTAATAACTCAATTTCAAGGATCCCATTGATTTCAAGAACATTCTTGGGTTCGGATTTGTAAATTTTCTGTTGTAACAAGAAACTAACCACACTGGGAAAATCTCCAATACACTCTGGCATTGCAGTCTGGACAGAAACATCACTTAACTGCTACAATGCTTGAGGCTGAGACAGCTTTTAAGTCTCTCAGAATGACAGTGTTGTTGTGCAAGCAGACTCTAATTGAGTTAGATGTTTTGTCTTCCCAGCTTGTCTCTCTAGTACGGGAATCCTGGCCAGTGAGTAACTGGGTTAAGGACTCAGTAGCATGTGTTTTGCCACCTGAGACACAGAGCCTGTATTACTGGAGGCACATTAGAAGGAGGGGAGCCCAACCTCTGTGTCTCAGCCAGCTGGCCTGAAAAGGAGCATTTTTATCAAAGTGTGATGGAAGGGAAATACAACTATCCTGTGATTACCGGGGAATTACATGCTATTGAAACAGGAAGCTGGCAGGATAAAAAATGTTTGCCAAGATCTAGTGACATTATGCACAGATATAAATGCATTAGGATTAATTATTTTAGTTAAAATAATACTATCATGTTTTCCCATGTTAATAAAAAGTATTTAAAAATAAATTGTAGATAAAACCATATTTTATAATTTTGCATAATAATTATATACAACATGCTATGATCAAGATCTCATAAATATTTTACAGAATGCTATTAGAAACATAAAAATAGTTTAGTGACAAATTGGAAACTAATAGCATGATTTTTATTCAATGACAGCATTTGCTGTACGATTTATACATTACACAGTTTACAGATACCAATTTAATCTGCTTCAGTTAGGGTACTCTTACACACATATTTCAAAATTTGTCCCAGAAAAGTACTTCCAGTATGGTGATATAAAGATATCTAGACAGGCTGTCATACAAGTATTGGTTACCAATATTATATCAAAATTTGCTTTCATTCAACAAATAGGAGAAATTGGTAATTTCTGACCTCAATTGTGCTATCAATGTGATTCTAAAATGTATGTTTGGAAAAAAATATATTTATAGTTTTTTTTAATATTTATGCACAAAACATTGCTTTATGTAGTTTATATTATAAAAATTGATAATAATATGCAGGATGAAATATAATACATATTGCTTTAATATTTGTTTTAAGCAGTAAATTTGACACCCTCAGAACTGTGGGATAGTATTTCTGGTGCTTTGTGTCACTAACTGCTTTTTCTGAGCAACTATCTTTTTCAGATAGCAGCGATTATTACAAAGTGAACCAGAGGTGAAAAAAAAATGGTTACCAGTGCACCTGGCATGCTAAATCCACACATTTCATCTTTTCAATTCAACTACCACTTTCTAAAATTTAATATTAAATCTCATAGTACTGTAATGAAATGTGAATCACATAGTGAAGAAACAATATCTGCAAAGAGGTTTATTTCAAAAGGAAAACACCACCAACAACAACCAAAAAACACCCTAATGGCATTGTTAGGAAATATCAGTTAGTATGGCTCCATGACAGTGACCGACTAGTAAAGTACTAGTCTCTGTATGTCACACATGTTTATTATGATTTTATCTGACATTACTGTTATCAAATTTTGTATTTTCATGTTACTGAAAATGTGCTCTGTTCAGTTTTAAATTGAACTGCATTACAACCGGTAGAGACAACAAAGCTCTCCTTTAAAAAAGAAAACACAAAAAGCTTGTTAGCAATTCCAAAAGAAAATTACAAATTTGAAATATTAAATCCTCCTTTTCCCCTAACAGTAAATTAACTTTCACAGATAATTTAAATACTCCCCATGTTCTTTAAGATAGGTTCGTCTTCAGAGTTTATTTATTTTATTTTTCATGATATCTACAAGATTGGGAGGGATGCATGTCCATGTGGACCACAGATTAGGGTTTGGAGGATTGAGGAATGGGGAAAAATAGATGAGACATCTGCTTCTTCCAATCTCCTTTTCTCTTCTGGTACCTGGGGAAACGGGAGAAAGAAGGGCAGAGGGCATTCTCAGTAACCCAACCTCATTAGTACCCAAGAATGGGGGAAGACCAGGCAATGTCATCCCAGGGTCCCCAACATGGATCATGTTGCAAGGATACAACCTAAGTGGCTTTATGTTGTTGATTTTATAGATTCAAAGGTGAGGAAATCCTTCCAAGGTCCATTAGCCAACACAATCCACTTTAGAGTCGTGTTTCACTGATATATTTGTCCTGGTGAGCTGTCTGATTTCTTTTGCTTCCTTGGTACTAGATGTGCTCTACAGATTTCAAAGAACCGGTTGTCATGACTGCATCTGGGCATGTCATGAGTTACACAGGCTTCAATAACCAAGAAGATCCAGTTGTGACACATGCACTCCAAGATCAGACTACAGTTCGTATGATTTTCATCATGGTTGGAGTTCTGAATTCTGTGACCCAGGTGGGGGGACCCCCTAAGAAACATTGCCAGAGGTGACCCTGATCTGACTCCTGCATGAGTCTGACTCTGCAGTCTGGCTCAGTCCATCACCCACACCAACCTACACTCACTGCTGATAAAAGTCACCTGGTCATTTCTGTCCCCAGTCTCATCTTGTGCACAATCCAATGGATACTGCAGTCCAACCTAACCTTGTCCACCATATACTGTCCACAAATACACTAGAGGGGACTGTAGCTTAATCGGAAAAAGCACCCAAGTGCCCCCACTAGGCCTGCTCCCAGCCCTGGTTGCTGTACAACAGATTGGTCCAGTCTGTGCTGCATCCCAGTCAGCTCTTGCACATGTCAGTGGGCATTGGAGTTCAGCTCAACCCCAACAGCCTCACTATCCAGCCTACAATCATGCTGCTGATGCCACCACCTGCCCAGTCATGCCCAACCCCAGACCTGGATTTCATGTTAACCAGTGGGACTTGCAGCCCATCAGAGAGATGTCCACGGTTTCCCTACTAGGTTCACTACCAGCCTCAGATCTTGTGCTTTCCAGGTGTTTCTGTGATCTAGTCTAACAGGAATTGCCCCCAGTCCCAGCACTTGCCAGCTGATGCTGCTACAAAACTCAAGCAGCCTACACTTACCATGCCTCATGCATGCATTCGTGGATATGCCCAGCATGGTTTTCACCCTATCGCTGCTCACCTGCAGGTCAACAACTGTTATAGTCCTGCCCAGCCTTGTCTGCCCCATTTTCAACTCTCATGCTCACCGGCAGTAGCAATAACCCGGTATGGGAGACCCTTCAGCTCCCATCCTCAGCTTGCCCGCATCTGGGTCTTATCTGTGCTGGTACGAGCTGCGGCCCAGACTGACATGACTTGTTTCATCTTGGCATCCACCAGTGGGTGCTGTAGCCTAGCTTGGGCTGGCCTGCCCCCAGTTCTAGCTCTGGAACTGCTGCTGCAGCTAAATCAGCCCAGCCAGCTCCCAGTCCTGGCACAGAAACCCAATACTATAAAATATGATGAATTATCCCTATGTGGGGGGAAAGAGAGAAAAGTCCCCAAGCAACAAAAAAAAAGGATGCTTGAATATATCAGTGGTTCTTGAGTTCATTATAAAGAAGACTCGCTGTATCATTACATCTTGTCTTGATGCCTAAGATCAAGGTTATTTAAGCTGTCTTAATTTATATTTGCACTTCAGAAAATATACACTGTTCTATTTTCACAGAATATTTCTATGTAAGGAAAGACCGCAAAGTTCTAATAAATGTATGTTTTACATCACAGCAACATGACAGCTCTATTTATAGAATATGAAATAATAAAAACATTTTAATCCTTATGAACTCCTAAGGGAAAACCTATGGTATTCTTTTAATCAGAGACTTCCTATGATAAATTCCTTTCTTTTTATGCCTATGAGGAAAGAGCTGAATGATTATTGTACTTTTGTAATGATCTCTGTGAGAAAGACAGTGGTTAACAAGGTATAATGGAGAGACAATCAGAGAAAAACACCATTGTCTCATTAATCATGGTTTTACTAATACAATGATATCATTGTATTTTCCTAAGCAGGCTCTTTCTCTTCAACATTTCACAAAGCTTTCAAATTGCAATTTTTTTATGTGTTTGCAACCTATTGATTGTGGCATCCAGAAACATGCACAATAAAGTTTCCGTTTCTAATGACTGCTATTTAAGCACTCCGATTAGTGGAAATTATATCTTGCATTATGAAAAAAAAAATCCTGAAGAAATGCATTGAAACATATGGGACCGTGTGCTGTGGCTCAAAAGGCTAATCCTCCATCTTCAAACGTTGCCATCCCATATTGGCCCTGACTGATTCATGTCCTGACTGCTTCACTTGAGATCCGGTTCCCTGGGAAAGCAGTGTAGGATGAGCTAAGTTCTTCGAATCCTGCACCTTAGTGGAAATGAGAGGTAGCTTCCATCCCTCAAAGCCGTAGTGGCTCATCTCTGGACACTGGGACCATTTGGGTTGTGAGGAATAATTAGAAGATCTTTATTTTCCCCTCTCTCCTTCTCTTCATAAATCTGATTTGCAAATAGAAAAGAGTAAGTCTTTTTTTGGGAAAAAAAAAAGGAGTGAAAGATCCAATTTCACAAGGATCTCATTCAAATATAGCTTGTCCTGTATTTTCTGTTTATTACCCTTATTCATTTATATTTAAAAGTAGATAGATGTAATATCCCCTTAAGGAAAAAACACAATATAATTAAGCATATTTTCATCTGAAAAAATTTTTAAAGCCCTGCATAATTCTAACTTGCTTGTATTTGTTGATTTTTTTTTTTTAGAGTGACGTAATTTCAAACTGTTCCAGAATTGCTACCAGGAACTGTTTTAGTCGTATTATCCTGATGTGACTTCCAACTAAATAGAAACTGCTTTCCTCCTAATTCCCCCATGGAGTTTGTGGTACTCAACATGAGGCCTATAATCTGCTGTAAAGCAATATTGTATAACTGATGTTTACCTGTATGCAATTCTTATGGCCATTTGGAGGCTTAGGTTCTGCGGGGAGCTGATTTCACTTTTACCCTGAGATCTTTTCTCATCAGGATTAAACAAAGGTTTCCTGACTATCACATCTGAGATAAAAGGATTTGTTGGGCTTCTATCATATCAGGTAGATGATGACAGCTCCCCATCTATTTCAGGAACAAACTTCAAACCAGCCACTGGTGATTTCTTTTTCATACTGAATGTCACAGCAGACATTATGTTTCCCACAACAACAATCTCCAGCTTATTATTCTGTTCCATAACTGAAAACAAGCAAAAATTCAAAAATGTGGAAAACATTAGCAGATATGAAGAAAAGGGACTTCTTATGTTCCTTTATACACTTTAGAGTGCTTCAGTGAACACACAAAGCAATACTGTTAATTTTGCAAAGGCAATTCAGTGGTCTAGGTATCATTTTCATAAAAACAGATAGGGATAAACAAATGATAAATAAGCATGTAGATAATAGACAGACACAGTGATATCTATACACATAAACACATTCACACAAACCTGCATATATGCACCTAGACAGAAATATAAATAAAAAGCATATATAACAGAGCAGGAACAAACTAAACTTCAACTAAATATTATTCAACCTATTTCACATCTCTCATCATTGATGACACTAGTTTGCTGTTATCCCATAAAATGGATTTGAGTAATATTCTATGATGGCAATATATATTTCTGAAAAAATAAGTGATTTGAATTATTCTATTGCCTAAATGTACTCTGAATTACAGAAAGGCATGGGATTTTCATATATGCTTAAGGAATTGAGCACAGCTTTGTTAAAGTATTAAAGCACAGCTTTAATACTTTTATAAAATACTTTGTAAATTATTAATTCCTTATAGCAATAATAAGAGGTTACTTTCCCTATAATATTTGATATATCCTATTCTATAACCAGAAATACTATGAAAAACCATGTAGACATTAAATTGGCACATATTTACATTGAAAAGCACACACAAATATAATGAATCAAAGAAAGGGAATACCACAATAAAGATAAAAAAAAATTCAATGGATTAGCCACAAAAAGCTTATTAATTTATATATTTTATCACTTACAAATTTTAAAGCTAGAATGACAAAATTGTATCATTTATCTTCACATATGTATAAGCAATAATAAAATTAAATATCCTGGAAGAAATGCAAAGATTATGATAAAAGTGCAAAGGAAAATGGTACATTATTCTTAAAGTAAAAACTGCAAAAGTGATGTTATAAAGCATTCATCAATTGATTCATCTATTTCAAATACATATCTGTGGCCATTTATGTTACTGATATTTTATGTATTAATTCAAGAAGAAAAATGCTTGAAAATGCTTGAAAAGTTATTGACTTGTAATCGGCAATTACTAGAGAACTAGATTCCATTTAAATGATATTTAATTCTTCTGGGTAATAAAATAATTACTAGTATCAATTTAGCACTTCTGGCATGACACAGGAGGAAGGCATCAAGTGCTTGGGTACAGGTTATGGACCTGAAGACACTGTGGTAGATGCAATGTGTACATTTTAATTCTCTGCAGACTTGCATTGGTTTATTCACTTCTATCATCTGAAAATAACAGAGTTCAGAGAAATGAGATACAACTTTCATATTTTTTTCATTAGTAAGTGGAATACTGAGGCAGTGAATATTAAGTGCATCCCTTTGGATTTGACACAATTTATTAATGGATGTGTCAAAACCAACAAAAATTTCCTAGCCACAATAATTTTAATTGGCATGGAAAATTTTTCTTCTTTACCTAAATAGAGAAAAAAATATCCCAAGCTGTGTCCAGGAGAACAGATAGAAATACAGTGATAGCAATTATACAGACAATATTAAATATTATATCTATTTATAGATACTGTAATAATGTAGACATTATATAGTAATATTACGGTAATATTACCTCCATTTTTCATATTGTAATATTCTTAAGCTAATTTTCTTGTCTTGTGAATGTAATTTTTTAAAAGATTTGTTTTGTTTTTATAGGAAAGGCAGATATACAGAGAGGAAGATCTTCCATCCGATGATTCACTTCCCAAGTAACCGCAACAGCCAGTGCTGTGCCGATGCGAAATCAGGAGCCAGGAACTTCCTCCAGCTCTTCCATGCTGGTGTAGGGTCCCAAAGGTTTGGGCATCCTCAACTGCTTTCCCAGGCCTCAAGTAGGGAGTTGGATGGGATGTGGAGCTAATGGGATTAGGACTGGTGCCCATAAAAGATCGACCTTAGGCAGTCGTTAAAATTTAACAAAATTTAGTTGTTAAAATTTTATTCATCCAGAAATCTCCTCCTGAAGTTTTGGGCAATAAGATGCTATTTTCTGCCTTTCACTCTTGGCTATTACTGTGTAACACAATGGTTTAAATGATTGAGTTAGCCCATTTGTTCTTCAGAACTCCATTTTGAAAATTTAATCCAAAAATATTATGCACCTTGTCCAATGATTTAAAAAAACTAGTGTCTAGGAAGATTAAATGGGGAAGTTGAAGGAATGCAATATAAATTTACTATTATAGCCGAGCTGTCGATCCATGCAAAGTATTACAGAAAAGGTTCTAGTGTTATATAGCAATTAGGATTACAGTAAGTGAGGACTGAGAGTATCCAAGAGCAAATCAAAAAGTGAATTGCAGATTTGAAAATCTTAAATTTGATCTATGACAACATAATTTACTTAATTGATAACTTTGCATCAGACATTGAATCCGAAATATTTTTTTAAAAGGGTAGAATGATGACGATCTGCCCACTTAGCATAATGCAATTAATGAGAACCAAATGAGGTCATGTCCATTCAGGTAATTAAGGTAACATGTCATAAATAATCTAAACCTGCTATTACTCTACTTTAGCCTGCTAGAATTGTAATACTACAGAAAGGTTAAATCAATCATCAGAATTGACAAAACAGAATTGGAAGAAAGTATGATAAAGTGTCTTTAAAAATTGTTTGAATAAATGGGGGACTATGTATTTATTTTACTTACTTAGTGAAATAAGGACATAAAATAGCAAAGAGGAAAAGAGACAGGCAGAGAGAAAGAGGTTTCATTCATTGACTGATGTCCAATTTCCTGGAACAGCCAGAGAGCAGCCAGGAGTTGTAAATTCAGTTCTCTCCCATGGAGAGTGGCATACGGTGAGACACTGAAGCCATCACCACTTTCTGCCGTGATGTGCCTTAGCAGACGACTGGCAGCAGCTCCAGGCCTCAAATACAGCTTCTCTCAATCCCACAAGGCATATTGCTAATATGCACACTTAGGATTCTATGTAATCACAATTTTTAAATAATTATTTTCTCATAAACACGTGCAAAAGCTATAGTATCATCTTTTACCATTTCAAAAAGCACTGCACATAATTTTGTAATTCAGAAAATGTTATTTGAAATCTTATGTAATCACAATATTGTAGCAACTTAAAAACACATAAAAACATACAAACTTAAATATTCATGCCACCACATGCCTGTCCTTTTGCTTGCAACATATTTATGAGATGTGCCACCTGAAATATCTTATTAATTGATCACACAAATAAAATGTTTGATTTATTAGTCACAGTAAAAATTTCCTGCACTAATATGCATATTGGTGAGGAATGTATAATAAATGAAAGGCAGTGATATATCAGAGATGGACGTTATTCACAAGTTACTTTGTTGAAAATATTTATTCTCTCTTACACTTAACATCAATGATAAAACTTAATGGAAAAATGTTCAAGGTTGAATTGTGTAAACATCATCTTTAAATGACAAATTTAAACAAATTAAATTAGCTTCTGAATTTCATCAGCCTAAAATAAATTTTAGAAAAACAATAAGATGTGGCTTTATTGCCAGAATGATTTTTAAGTAGCAACGTTTTATTTTAGTAACATTTAAATTACGTAGGCATTAATCTGATATTTATTCACTTAGTGAAAGGTAGAGGCAGAATGATCTATTCCCAATGAGAAATGTATTTGCTGATTTTATCCCAAGATGCTTCTTAGCCAAACCTTGGAGACTAGAATTCTCCAGAATTCTATCTGCTTCTCCACCCGAGGAGGCAGGGACCAGTTACTTGAGTCTTCATTTGCTGCCTGTCGGGTTGCTATCAGTAGGAAGTTGGACCAGAAGTGGAGCTGGAAAACGAAAAATGAGACACCCAGCAATGGAGGTGAGTGTCCTAAGCTGTGTCAGCGAGATGCTTTTCTGAAAACCGATACTTTTACATTAAATTACTGGAGGTTTGTATATGAACAAAATCAGTTCAAAACACTAAGATAAATAAAGCAGCAATTGTAACAGCAGTGGTCAGAGTTCTGCTTGCTAAATTTGTCAGATTTATCTAACATGCTAGGAATAAAACAAGCACATGCTGTATTCCAATAAAAAATCTAATTTGAGAGCAAATTGTCACTTCAAGAAAGAACATAAATACCCACAGCATTTAGGTGTCTATGCTAAAGCTTCAGGTAAAATTCTAAACATTGGGAAGGTGAAGAGACACAATGTACTCACTATAAATTATGCCTAAACAAACTAAAATACAAGCATTATAACAAAAAAATAGTACAAATGACTGGGGTACCCAGTGGTTCCAACTATATTTATCATTAAGAATTCACATATGTTCTTTATAATATCATTGATAATTAAAAGAAATATATTCTCTGGATTTATACACAAGCACACTATCTGATATATGTTTAGATATTTGAGAATGACATTTGTGGGCCCAGCACGGTAGCCTAGTAGCTAAAGCCCTCTCCTTGAATGCACAGGCATGCTATATGGACGCTGGCACATGTCCTGGTGGCCCAGCCTCCCAGCTTCCCATCCAGCTCCCTGATTGTGACCTGCTTAATAGCACTTTTAACAATTCCAAAATAAAACATATGTAACACATGCAGGTATTTTTTTTTATAAGATACATCAGAGATTTTATAGTTTGGTGCATTAAACAGCAAAAAAGAAAATAAAAAGCAACAAAACAACAGCAACAAAAAGGAAAACAACAACAACAAAACTACTGCCCCTGGAATCCATTTACAAAGTGAAATAATCACAAGAACAGGTGCTTTTTTTTCATAATACAGTTATCAGACTCAGGGATTTCCCTCCCATCTTCCCACTCCCATCCCCCAGCACTGTTTTTCCCTGTGTTATAACTCTAGTACAGTCCTTCAGAAACAGTCCCAAGTTCATCATTCTTCTATTTATGTATGTCATGATATTGGAGCTGTAAAAAGTGGTAGAAAGCAGAATATGCGATTGATAGACAGTAGATTTACTGAATTTTGAGTCCCACCTGAATTTACTTTGTTGGAGTCAGTTGAAATGATTTTGTTGTTTATATGTGCCCTGTGAGCTGGCCACTTGCCCCGAAAGGAGTGAGTTTTAGAAAGTTGGAGATGTTGGTTAAGTTTGGAGGTATATGATGAGTAAGTTCTGAGAGTCTAACCTATGGCATTGTAACTGGAAATCTCCATACTATATTATCCACTCAAAATTTTCTGTAAATGTCAATCTTAATTGTTCTCACAAACATGCAAACACATACAAGAGCATAAAATGTAGCTAAGTACAGTTCTGATATGCTAACTTGCTACTTTACAATTTATACACATGCAAAAGCATTGTGTTGTACATCTTATATGTCACCATACCAATACCAATAAAACTTGAAAAAAAAGTTATATAAAAAATGCAAGCCTTTGTTAATCATAATCAATGTCGTGTTACTTATAGATTAATGAGTGACAGGTAAAGCACATCACTGTCAGCTGTGTGCCAGGAAACTGAACATATTCTCAGGGGAGTAGTCATCTTAATTTTTTATGATTGTTGTGGTTTAATCTTTAATGCATATCAAGATAGGTCTGAAAAACAATAATGCTTATTCTGAAAAATCTGCCTCATAACCTCTAAAAGCAGGTGTGCCTCCTAAATCAAATAATTTTGAGTTCAGAAGGAACTGTGGATATAATCTAGATCATCTCCCTAATGTTATTAATTAAAAGACTGGAGCCTTGATAAAATAGTCACATCAGTACATATACATCAGGTCATATGAAGTTTTAGGTTATGTTATAACTAATAAGAATAAAAATTAATCTTGTAAAAGCAAACATAAGCCTAAAGTGTTGATATAATTTAAGCAAATTTGAATAGGTTCAAATTTCGGAGGAACTAATGTTAATACTTAAATATTTACTCAAGAATATTACTATCAGGATATATTATATAAACTTTTCAACAATCACAAATTAAATTTGTGATTATCTTCTGACTTAAAGTAGGGAATAAATACTTGAAGAACATTCTTTAAAAACATAACATTCTAGGAGACATTTCATTTCAATTTAATCAAGATGCATTTTTGAATCATTTACCTTTTAATATAACATGGCATTTTATAATTCATGATCTAATACTCATCACATTCCAGGCTTTTAAATTTTCTTTGTCAATTATACGAGAAACCTTTTAGATTGCATTTATAAATCCTTATAACTAAAAGTCACTTTTTTGCTTAAGGTGTCACAAGCATCTATTGTGTGCTTGACATCTATTGATCTCATCTGCTTAATGGTTTTCTTTTCCACTACAAATCCATGTCCTGGTCTTGTTTCAAATGGTAATGAGTCTCGCAATTTAGTTTTATCTTAAAAAGAATTGATTTTGGAATTTAACATCCTGGCTGAATAGGATTACTATGAGGTATTATTTCAGTTAGTCTCACTCAAATTACCTTGTTTGTTGCCAGCATATTTGTAGAACCTTTTTAGAAAGAGCAATAAAATACTTGAAATGGCATAGATATTCTTTATTATGAACCTACAATTATGAACAATGTCAACATATATCGCTATTTCATTCATCTGTACTTTAGGCCTAAATCTCAGTTATACAAGGTTCCAACATTCTTTCTTTGGTTATGAAAGAACTCAGAGGGTGAATAACCTGATGGTTAATGATACTGCTATTATACTGGCTAGACCAAAACATCTTATCTAATTTTCAGTTTTCAAAAAAAGAGAGAAGATTTAGAACATTCTAGTAAGAAGATATACAGAAAGATGAGTAGTTAGTGAGCATAAAGGACGTGATTGGTAATGAATTTAAAGTATAGAGAATTTCCTTTGCATTTACTTAGAAATTTGTTGTTGTTAAGGCTAATATAGAGAGGAATATAAAAATCCATTGGATCAACTGAAGCTTTCCAAACAATGTTGCTGTATCATCTCATCACGTTTATTATGTCCTTCATGGTTAAGGTGGTACAATGAACCTGCTTTTTTTTTTTTTTTAGTGCTTTATATGTGTACTGCAGATTATGCAAAGAAAAGGGAAAAGGGCAGGTCTCTCAGTGATTCACTCTCTTAAACCGCGAGCTTTCTGCTTCTGTTTCTGTTCATCTTTATTCTTCAGAAACATGGCTTCTTAACTACATTCTCCTAACATTTACTTTCCATGTTTGTTTATGACAAATAAATGCACAGTTTTCTATCGTTGCTACCCTCAAACCCATGAAATAGTGCAGAAAGGCAAAGCTATGGGAAAAGACAAAAAGATACTTAATGTTCTTGTTTTAAATATTATTTCTATTGCATTACTTTGGAAAAAACTTATTCGAAGTTAGGAATAATCACCAGAGCATTCCATAGAATCTACAGGAAAACAAACACTTCAAAATAAAAAATACACTAGCGGGAATACATTTAAAATATGAGAATTATCTAAGTAGAACCATTGATGGAATAAATTGCTTTCATATAAAAGCTTGTTTGCATTTTCAGTCTAGGTAACAATAGATCACAACAGCAATTATGAACTTATTGGGAAATTTTTACAAAGTATAAATATTACACCTCAAAAGATAATGACAAGATAAATCATTGAGGCAATTAGTGTAACTTAAAATAACATGAGAAGAAATAAACTGACTTTGCTGACAAGTCTAGGGACCAAGAAAAGCATGTATTTTTCTTCTTTTCTGATTGAAGTGTCATTTGATACTCCCAAATAAGCAACTGCAATATAATTTGAAGAGATATGTATCTGACATGTGTGCAAGATGCATTTGAAGGCTACCACTGCCCTTTGTAAGACAATTAGATTGTGGAACATGCAATTCAAGCTTAACTTCATATGAGATCTTCCAAGCAAAGTACTAAAATTGATATTTTGACAACATAATGGTTTATCTACATTTTATAGTCTTTTAATAAGAAATTGGGAACCTGCCAAAGCCAAGGTTTAACATTTTCTGAAAGATGGATGTCTTAATAAAAACTCCCTTTCATCTCAATGTAGTTTTGTATGCATGTCTGGTAATTTATTGAAATGCAATATGCTGCAGTGTAACAACTTGTCCCTGTGAAACCTGATTTTTAAGTCTCAATACCAGACTAATTTCCGGTGACTAATAATAAGTAATGCCATCAACATGTGTTTTAAAAATAAACATTTAAGCACTTATCACAGGGAATAAAAACTTACAGATTTCCTTAAAAGCTCAGCACTAAATGTATACCTTTAACTTACTAATCAGCTGCAGCAACAATAGTAAATCTACATTTGTGTTTATGTATATGCACACCTTTATAATTATTGTAGTTTTTAAAATGTAGTTATAGAATTATTTATTCATTCATTTAAAAGAGAGAATGACACAGACAAAGGGGGAAACAGGCAGGGATCTTCCCTCTGCTGGTTCACTCTTCAAATGCCTGTACATTCAAAATAAAGAAGCAAATTTTCAAGAAACACTAGGTGAAGTGTAGGTATTGTGGTGAAGTGAAGTATGCCATGCTTTGAGACACCCATGTCCTTATTGCCAATGCTGCTTCAAGTACTGGCCATCTGTCATTCAACGCAGCTTCCTGCCTATACACCCGAGAAGGCAACAGAGGATGGCCCGTGTGCATGGCTCTCTGCTACTCTGGGAACATAGCAACAGCAGCTGGATTCAGCCTGGCCTACCACAGCTGTTGCAGGAATAAATGCACTTATTCCCATAGCCATTAATTAGTTACATTATTAAATATTCCAATAGACTATTTGAGTGTAATTATTTTAGAGTTCTAAAGAAATGTTAATATTTGTGGTGGCACTGTGGTATACTGAGTTGAGCTATCCTCTGCAGTGTGTGAATCTTGTGTGGGTTCCAGTGTGTGTCCCAGCTGCTCCACTTCTGATCTGGCTGCCTGTTTCCTGCATCAGGAGTAACAGCTGAAGATGCTCCAATACTACAGACACAGGGCACAGGTAGAAACTCTTGAAGAAGCTCGGATTCCTCCCTCCTTCCTCTGGGTTTCACTGTGGCCTTGCATCAATTTACAGACATTTGATAAATGAACTAACACAGAAATCTTTCCTTCCCTCTCCCTCTCACTGTAGCTCTGCCTTTCAAATAAATAAAATGAATCTTAAATTTTTTTTTAATTTTTATTTTTATGAAGCCAAGTGCCTTACAGGCCAACTTTAAAAAAAAAATCTCTTTGTTGTTTGTTGCCAGCATGTAAACACAGATAATATGCATAGATCCTGTTTGATGGTGGAATGTTAGCAAGAATAATTTAATATATATGCATCGGGATAAAGTGTTCTGTAATGCAATTAGAGGCAATATTGTGACCCATGATCCTAGACAACTGTACCGCCAGCAGAGTCTCAGGAAATAATCCTTGGACCAACAATTGGATAACCTTTGCTTTGGTTGTTGATTTAAAATTACATTGGTGGGCAATTTATTTGTTAATAATTATATGAATAACAATGCTTTTCATTGAAACAGTAGCACATTCAGTCTCTAATGATTAGCACTGATATTACTAAATAAACTTTATATAATTTGATATATTTTAATAGAGATGAATAGTTTGCATTGCTTTACTTCATTTTGTTATTAGCAATGGGAAGTTTTACATCTATTTGTTTGAAAGTCACAGTTACAGAGACAAAGCAACCAATCTTTCATGTTATTTTACTCTTCAAATTGCCAGACTAAGCTCAAGCCAGAAGCCAGGGGATTCCTCCATGTTTCCCAGATAAGTGCAGGGGTTGAAACACGTGGGCCATCCTCTGCTGTTTTTCTAGGCACATTAGCAGAGATCTGTATCAAAAGTGCAACAGCTGGACTGGAATATGTAACCAAAGTGTGGAATGCTGGCATCACACACAATGACTTAGCCTGATATGGCACAAACCAGCCCCTACTATAGGAATTTTTGCAGGAAGTATTATTATAAAACTCTTTAGAAAAACTGACAATATGCAGACATAGAATAGTAGCATAAAAATAAGGAATGAAGAAATCACTTTCATTGAAGTGAATGTGCTTAGTAAAGTGATCTTTTGAAATATCTCATATTATTATGTAATGGAATATAAGATGAACTGCTTTGGTCCATCTTTTAAAGTTCTACTCTCATTTGATTGCGAATGTACCAGTACATACATGCTCACTTGTTTTACTTCTTTATATAGGTCATGTTTTAATTTTTATGATTGCTATGATCAAATTTAATATTAGAAATTCATTCATCATTTCCTTGCATAATAATCGCTAAAGACTAAACCAATTTTACTTGCACATTAGCATGTTTGGAGTCAGGAAAATATATTGCATATAACTGACAAAATATATATGCTTTCTATCACTGGGGATGTTAACTCAGTTATAGTGTTTTTACTAGACTTTACATTTAAGTTATTACCAGATTCTATTATTTCATCCTTTCTAATATGGGAAGCGTGAGATGTTGCCGCAAAGGGCCGTCACAGGTAACAGCTATCCTGTGGGCTCATCCTGCGCCTCAGACCTGAGATTTTTTTTCACTAGGTGAATGCTGCCCTCTAATGATAAACTGAAAGCATTTCAACTGAAAAACAGTCCTTAGAAAGATAGCTATACTTGGGGAGATACTGTGTGAAGGATTGCTCTGCTCCCAAATCCAAATATGAAACAAATAAAATTTATTTATCTTCTATAGCAAACAATTAAAAACAAAAGCAGTAACAACATATAATTAGATGACGACAAGTACAACTGCTTTTTTTGACATTCCATGTAAATACATTTCACTATGTAATTTATTTCATTTCAGATGATGATACTGGTTTACGTTAATAGCAAAATAACTATGCTTATTTCACCTATAAAATATGAAACAACACATTTCTTTGAAATAATA
Source organism: Ochotona curzoniae (assembly GCF_017591425.1). Lineage (NCBI taxonomy): Eukaryota > Metazoa > Chordata > Mammalia > Lagomorpha > Ochotonidae > Ochotona > Ochotona curzoniae. The sequence continues at coordinate 18,074,550 of NW_024466502.1, forward strand.
ATGAAGTGTATGAATAAAGAGTGTTTTGAATTTCTAGAAATCAATGTACATAGTATTAACATGCAGGTATTTGCTATCCGTATTTTCAAAGGTAGTTTTAAATATTTTTCTGTCACAGGTGCTTTGTGGATACACGGTACCAGGAAAGAGCATAAACATTCATAACAATAATGTCAATAAGCATCACAGCATTTTTTAAGAAATTGTAGCAACATAAGTTAATTTTGCAAGATTTTTCTTTCTGCAAGCTATGAATTATCAAAAAAGAAATTTTGATTCTTTTAAAAAATATATAGACCTAAAATAAAGTATAAATTAACATGTTATTATAATTCAGTGTTAATAGTCTGCATTTTATTTTATTTGAGATTTTATTTTATTTTTATTGGAAAGGCGGATATACAGAGAGGAGAGAGAGAGGAAGATCTTCCGACCCATGATTCACTCCCCAAGTGAGCACAACGGTTGATGCTATGCCAATTCGAAGCCAGGAGCCTCTTCCGGGTCTCCCACGTGGGTGCAGGGTCCCAAAGCTTTGGGCTGTCCTGGACTGCCTTCCTGGGCCACAGACAGGGAGCTGGATGGGAAGCGGGGCTGCCGGGATTAGAACCGGCGCCCATATGGGACCCTGGGCATTCAAGGCGAGGACCTTAACCACTTGCGCCACCGCGCCGGGCCCAATAGTCTGCATTTTACAAAAAATAGTAGCGCGCACACACACACACACACACACACACACACACACACAATCACGTCTACATAGAAAAAGAGCTCCCATGTGCAAAGATACTGAATTTAAGCTATTGTCTTTGCAACAACTTAAACAATGAACCACAAATGGAAGGTCACTCTCTGTTTCTTTCTCATTTGTTTTCAAGTAAGTAAAAAATTAAAAAAATTCTAAACTTGCTTAACATTGAAGTTATCATTTCAGATTACTTTTAACAGTGTGAGAAAACAGTAAATTCAGTTTCTCTGTATAAAATGTGTTTGTTGAATATTGTGTTTATTTCCTTTTGATATTTGTTTTCTTGTTTCGAGAGGTACAAGAGCCCAAGTCCAAAGTGTCCTCTAGTTCGCTCCCTCAGGACCCACCAAGTGCACGATCCTGGAGCCGGAATCTCAGCGTGGTTGTCAACGTGGGTGGAGGACCTGAGAACCTGAGCTGTCATTCGCTGTCTCCTGGTGGCACACTGGCTGGAGTTTGAAAGCAAAAGTGCAGCACGACCATGCACCCTGTCATTCAGGCATGGTTGTGGTTATCTTAAAGGACATTCCAACTGACATCATGAATGTTGTGTTAATGTAATGATTTATCGTGCCTAAGTGCATTTTGCATAATGTTTTCCTCCATGTATTATTTAAAAGATATGCTTTATATATGCATATATGTATAATGTATATAAAATATTGTACATGCAAATGTACAAAGTTTAGAATTTATAGCATGCATCCCAGCATACATTATTCATTTAATTTTCCCAATAATATTAAAACTAGATATAGTTTTCTCCATTTTTTAGATTCTGGGCCTCAAACATAAAAATTGTAAGTGACTGCATCATATTTATTAGAGGCAGAAAGTTACAGTTCCATTTCAAAGGAAAATCCCATTTATTTTCCTCAAAAGAAAAGCAAATTATTTTTCTGATTTTTTGTGAAATGTATTTTAAATGTGTATTTTGTATTTATTATTTAAATTCACCATATCTAACATCTTTTAGTTTTTATAGGAATTAAATGCATTGCATGTGCATTAGGTAACCTTTATGACAGGGTCAAATTCTTTTCTTAATTAAAATTCAAAACCAAGGAACGTTTTACTAGAAAAGTAAAGTGTACAGATACTCTGCTCACTCTGTGAGGAAGATTAAATAGCTACTGTATGTAAGCATTAGGGGTGAGATTACTTTAAGATTTAGAAAAGAACCTCAGACAGCTCATATAGATTGGTCCCAAACCTAAGTAGGCAGGAAGGTAAAAACAAACTCAAGATTGATTTAGTTGTAGAAGCAGCAACAGATAAGAACAAGATAGCAATACTAATTTTTCCAAAGCTTGCCAAGAGGTCATAGGTGTTTTGTACAATACTGAATGCTGGTCAATTTTTATTCCTGGAAAAAAAAGTTTAAAAAGCAAAACATAACAAAATTACTTGGTTGAAGCTATTTACATATAAGTAATGCATATCTCATGTTGCTTTCATTCTTTTATGTCCTTCGGAAACTTGGAGGAAGTGTTTGCAAAAGATGTATTCGACTTTAAAAAATGTGAGTATCACAATAACAAAGTAAATGGTATAAGAAATTAATAAAAGATATGAATAGACATTTTATCACCACCAATAACAAAAAAATGTTGTAAAAAAATGAAAATTTTCTCTATAATGAGACCCATTTCACTCCCAGTATATCTACCTAACCAAAAGACAGAGGCAAACACACAAAGGCGAGGGTGCACAGAGATGGGGAAATGAGAATTCATTGTCAACACTGTGTAGACTGGTGATGTATTGTGCTGATAGAGTTTTCTGAAGAGTACAACCACTCTAATTCTCCACCTACGCTTGGAAGGAACAAAAATGCATCTTCATATATTCACAGAAATTCTTATTCAGGTGTTTTCAAAGGGATACTATGCATAGTAACCAAAATATGTAAATAATCTAAATACTCATGAATGGTGGAAAGTGAGAAGAATATAGGAAAACTATATATACATTGAAATAGTCTTTGTTAATTAAAATGAATGAGTTCCAGTGTAGCTAATAAAAGGACATAAAAAACATTCCAGAAAGTGAGAAAAAATCATACAAAATTGTTATTAAACTATGATTTCATGTCATATGAAAATTCAGAACGGGTAAATTTTTAAGTATAAAAATTACCTCAGTTGGCCAAAAATGGAGGATGATTTAAATAATTATGGAAAATCTCACAGGGAGACAAAGATACTCGAAAACTATTATTTTCTTAATTCTTTTCACATTCAGTAAAGTTATTAATATTATGAAACTATTTAAAGTGATTGTTTTTATTATACGTAAAATGAACAGGTCTTACTATAGGGATATCAGTAAACTTATATTTAATAAAGACAAGAATAATCTAGTATGTAGAATGGCCTGTAAGAGTTAAATTAAAATATATTAGAAATGATAGAATGGGAGTCATTTTCCTCAATTCTTCTACTATGCCAACATCATCTTAATTCCAAAACAAACAAAGAGAAAAGACTGTTGGAAATATATATACAAGGTTTGAGAGAATTAAAAATGGAAGAAAAATAAACAAGATAAAAATATTATTGCTGAACAACATAAGAATCCTATTTATAACACACGTCTACCCATACCAGAATACCATAGCAAAACGCAACTTATAGTTACAGAATTGCGATAGCAATAATGAATTATGAAACTGAAATTGTAAGAATAGAATAAAATGTCAATATTTTCTTCTCTGTGTCTCTTGGCCCTCATTTTCTTTCACATTGCCCTTTTGTAACTGAAACCATAGAAAGAATACTGGACACAATGGGTGACTACTGTGAGCGACCAAGCCTGCTATGCTTTCCCTTGGCTAAACAAAGGGATGTTTAAACGTGCTTAATTTTCCAATTCAGTTTTCATAGATAAGTTGTGATAGACGTGTTTTTGTGACAATAGGATGTTTGGGTAAGTCTGATGACACAGTCATGGCAGACACCACATAGCATCCAAACAGAACTGAAACCTGTCAGAAAGGGCAGCTCATGAGGCAGCTTCAAGCATCCCTTAAGTTTCTCCCACTCCTAGAGGACAATTTTCTAGATTGTATTTTTAGTAGAGGTAAGCTGAACCCAGAAAAATATTGCAGCAAGAAAATCCCATATGTCTATGCAGGATTTCCCCTGGAGAATTTGGCCAGCTTCCGGGATGCTATTTTGTAGGAAATGAGAATCTTTGAGCCATGGCAGAATACAGGTGTTTCAATATGAAGAGCTAAACTAGTCTCAGTGACTGTACAGTATCATTGATTGTACACACACACACATAATCACATACACACACATAATCACACAATCGCATTTCCTTTATCCAGTCCTCACTGATGGGTATCTACGTATCTTAGCTCTGTGACTCAAGCTGCTACAAACTCAAGAGTATTGATAACTCTCTTGTCTGCTGATTGTATTAAACAGGATAAATTTCCAGGAGTGAGATGACTGGGCCATAGGGTAGAGGAATGTCTGAGGACTCGCCAAACTCTTTCATAATGTTTGTACCAGCAATGCACTAGGGCACTTTTTCCTCACTCTCACTAACATGTGCAGTTTTTGATTTTTGGGTGGCAGGTATTCTACCTGGGGTGGAGTGAATTCGTCAACCTTTTTTTTTTTTTTTTATATGCCTGTTGGCCTTTTGAATTTCAGAATCTTAGCCAACATTATGATACTTAGCAATTTCAAAAATTTTGACATAATCTCTTCAAATATTTCCACATTTTCTCTGTGGGGCTCTGATTAAAAATAAGCTGAATTTTTTCTCCCTTGTTTTGGTAGAATGCAATTATATATACTTTGGAATAAGTGCAAATTCACCTAAACTCACCTAAACTTCAGGAGAAACATTTTCATCATAGAAAGTATATCTTTACACTTATTAATTTCAGATTTTCAAATTGTTTCAAATTTTATTATTTCTAAAGTTTACTATTACTACTGATTGTATAAAATATAAACTACCTATATTTCTTTGAGAATTCCAAAACATTAAGCAATTTAGTTTCTGTTTTTCCTTTCTATGCTCCGTTATTTTCATTAAAAGTTTTCTTTTGGAATGCTTTCCTTTCTTCTAAAATACAGAGAAGTTTTTGAATAGAATCAGGCATTAACTAGTCAATTAAGAAATAAATTTAAGAAATCAAGATGGAGGAATAGATTAAGGAAACGTTTAAACAGACAGAAAAACATTTAATCAGGATGAAGCAGAGAGGCTATATTTCAGGAAATAGGAAAGGACAGAACAACAGCAGAGGGGCACCTGGAGACTGACAGACACAGGAAAGCAGCGGACACAGCAGTGTGGTGTTGCAGTGACTGATACTCCAGCACAGCAACCAGAACTCCACCAGCAACCAGGTGGGAAAAGACTTTCACTGGGAGCTTGGGAGGCGAACCCAGACAAAGAACGGTCTGTCCTGCTGGTCTGTTTGACTTGACCAGGAGCACGGACAGAGCAGCAGATCTCACATGGGCAGTGTGAGAACAGAGTGCATTCCATAGCCCAGTCAGCCCTTTAGAGCTGAATTGGGCACCATTTTGCGTAGAGGCAAAGGCAAAGGAAAGGACGGAGCATGCGCTAAGCTGGGAGTGAGCTCATTTCTGACTCAGTGAACTACAATGAGGTGGCATTCTATGGGTTCCACCTGGGACAGGTCTGGGTAGCCCTCAGATCTGATGGCCAACAGATGGTGGTACATCAAGTGCCATTTTGAGCACTGTGACAATAGCTTTGGGATTGCAGGGGACAACAGTGAACTGTGCATGTGCTGAGCTAGCAAGAACTCGCTGAGGTACGTGGTTTGCACTGGTCCTGCAGGAAAATAATACCAACTGTGGTATCATACTGTTCAAAACAGGTCCGTGTGGCACCCAGACCTAACGTCTACCAGGTTCTGACAAGATCAGCGCCACCAACAACCTAATTATATAGGACACCTGGTGTCTCCCTAATCTTGGGACCTGCTCTAACCAGAAGTGGGAGAAAGGTTGCAGAGACAACGGTACAGCCTCAGCATGCTTTCACAAGGTAGAGAGTGGTGAGCCAAGAGCTGGGGCTGTGGAGACCACAGTGGAAATCTGACATAAGAAGCCAGAGTGAGAACCCTCTGGAGGTTGTGGCACAAGTGGCTGCAAGCAAAAAGTTGTGTACCAACCACAGTTAAGTAAAATCGCATTGCAGACCTGTGGGTGACACAGCTTAGAAACCTGCCTGAAAGTGAAGACTCTGCTAATCAGTACACAGATCAAGAGCAGAAGAAGAGACAAAGGCACAATGAATATTACAGAAAACTATACTGTATTTAGACCATAGGATTCTGGACTCTCTACCATTGTCCATGCCCGCAATGATGGACATATGACTGAGTGTGAAGAACTATATGTTAGCAATGATATAGAGGAACTAGGTGGTGGGGGGGAGGGGAGGGAATTGCAGAGGGGATAAGGGAATATGGAACTATATCATAAAATGATAGCAATAATAATAAAAAGTAATTTTTTAAAAAAAGAAAGAAATTTAACCTTATACAATATCTATGCCTGTACTGTGGCAGTGTCATTAGGAGCACACTACTTTGCTCAGTATCAGCACATGTGATGGCACTGTATTGACAAGGTTCTCTGCCACGTGACTGCCATTATTCACAAGATTATTAGCCCTTTTCAGAAACTAGGAAACCATGGTGTTTGCAGTGTTCCTCTTCTACGTATTGGTCCTAAATACAAGTTGGAATTTTCCAATCCACACATGCAACTGCTAAACTTTTAGTTCACCATCCCAACTTTTTTGATGCTAAGTTTGCCTTCCTTTGAAAATCCCATTGTGAGGCATATTCTAATAGATTCTGGGGGCAAAAGAGTCAAAGAAATATTCTTGGATTCAGTGACATGATTGTAAAGCTCATCATAGGAACCTGTGCTGTCATGCGATGGGTTAAGCACCAGGATCCCATACGAGTGGAGTTCTCTGTCTCTCTCTGTAACTCTGACTTCCAAATACATTTTTAAAGAAGAGGCCTGAGGGACAGACAGAATGTTGATCTCGAGTTAAAACACACACACACACACACACACACACACACACACACACACACACCAAACAACCAAACAAACAAACCAAACTCATCAAGCAGATTCTAATGGAACATGCTGACACCTCTGGACCTACTGCAGTGCTCAACCGAATGATGTGGTCTTGGTTGAGCAGTACTTAACACCAGTCAATACCACTAGTGATAGATGCTACACTTACCAAGAGTTCCACTTGGCAACATAAAGACCACAGAGGGGTGAGTCTGCTCCACCATCTAAGCTGAACTGGTCATGGTGGACCGAAAGTACCAGATGCAATCTACAGTGACAGGAAATGAGCCTATCACAGGACCAAAAAGAGATGCATAAGGCAGACCAACACATTTCAAATATTTCCTTAGTTCTTATTTAACAACACATAAACTCCAGTACTGGGAAACATTTTGGGGAGTATTATAAAGCTAAATCAGTATAAAATTAAAAACAAAAACAAAACCACAGTGGACTTAGAACAACCTACAAGGCAGTGTTCTATCTAATGCTAAAATGGCAGCTCAGACACAAAGTTTCCTATAGAATTTTTTTTTTTTTTGGTCATTCTTATCATCCTAAGGCTTTTTGCAAACTTATCTGGAAATGTCTTGGAAGATATATTGCCTGTGTTATTTTACTCTTGCCTACAAAAAGTTTCTGTACTTGGGTAATGAGCAGTAGTTACTTCAGTCCCAAATAGAATATGATAAAAGAAATATGAACAGGTATAATAATTCTTCCAGCTTCTTGCTGTAAGGCCATTAGCAACTATGAATAATACATCTTGGGGTTCATCTTTTTTTGCTATGTAAATGCAGGCATTGATTTTGCAATTAAGATACTGTTTGGGATATCCACCTCCCATAGACCTGAGAAGTAGTCTGACTGAAGCTCTGTTGCTGTGCACCATGGGGGGCACCAGGTAGTGATTGGAACACGTGCATCCCTGTCATTCTTGGAACAGACTGGAAATGAATTCCTCTCTATTGAATTTGGACTGGCACAGGTATAACAGGGCATTTGAGGAGTGAGCCAATTGATAGAAGAATGCTATATCTCCTTATTCTCTCTGTCCCTCTCTCTTTTTTATAAATGAATAAATACATCTTAAAAAGCTGTATCAATTAATGGTTAAAACTAAATGCTAAGATTTGTAATTTGTGATACCTTTAAGCAATAAAAATGTATTCATATTACAAGACACATCACATTTATTTTCCCTATTAAAAAATCAGCCTCTAACCCATTATCAAGAAAGGTAACATGAACTACAATAATAAAGTATGCAGTGGACAAAATATGCATGATATTCTAAAGAAGAGGGAGATACAATTATTATAATTTAAATCAACTCATAACTGGCAAGGGATGACTCGAAAGATTCATTCAATGCTCCATTCTTCAGTGATGTAGGCTCAGAGGAAAGGACTATTGTGTGGACACTGGATGGTTAAAAGAATGGGATATTTTAAAAAATTCCCTGAATGACTGCAAATGTTATAATACATTTTCTAAATATAAATAAGAAATAAAATAGGTTATTTAAAAATACTCAACATTCACAGGTTTGTAATCGAAGAAAAGTATTGTCCACACGCAGCCTGAAAGAGTACTTATTTTAGCTCCTCCTCCTAGCTTTTTTAGGTTAATCTTTTATTATGTTATGTTTAAGTCAAAATATGTTATCATAGTGTTTTGTCAGTTGATACAATCCAGGTAAAATTTCATATAGATTTAGTCCCATAGAAAAGCCTTTAATTGGTAATAAATCTGACATTTCCAAAGATTAAACAGAAAATTTTACTCTATTTTTTAAATTATTTCTTTTAAAGACAGAGTTGCAGAGAGAGAGAGGTGGGCAGAGGGTAGATTTTCCATTTGCTATTTCGTTCCCTAAAAGGCTACAATGGCAGGGCTGGACCAAGGTCAAACCAAGACCCAGGAGCTCTCCAGGGTATCCCACAAGGGTTGAGGCACTAAGCACTTGGGCCATCCTCTAAAGATTTCTCAAGCGTGTTAGGGGAAGCAGTCAAGACCCAGCAGCAACTCACGTAGGGGCAGCCCCCCCCATTATTTTATTCTTATTTTTACTCAGCAGGAGACATATTGCTTCCACAAAGAGAAAGCTGAAAGAACTTCCTTTATACTGGAAATTGCATATTTTATGTGCAAATAAAATGATCCTGTTTTCTCAATTATAGCTTGTAAGAAAGACGAACTTTTAAATGTTCCTTAAATAGACAGTGAGTTGCAAAAATTATAAGGCACATTTAGAAATATTTATAATTAGAAGATTGCTCAAACTTTCCTAGATTTAAAGGTACCTCCATTCTTTATAAATCTTTAAAATGTTTCAGCTAGAAGTACTGTAAGAATTCTGACAAACCTGACATTGAGCATCCTTGAGACTGTCTAGGAAAAACTGATATTAAATCCAGTACCCTTGAAGTAATGCTTTATAGTTAGAAGTACCTGAGAACAATTTAACGTTAAAATTGCTCTAGAAAGATAAAAGTTTTCCATTTATTTCAAATTTCCACCTTAGGAAAAAAAAGTGTTTTATAAAATGTCTGTAATCTGTTTTGAAAGCTGGCTCCAGTGATATGCAGCTTAAAGCATAAGATGTCTTTGTATAAAAACAACCCACTTTTTATTCAGTCTTTAATAATTGAATGTATACTGGTGCTATGCTAAGTGGATTACTCTTCATTTAGTCTTCTTTTGTGATCATAGTCAATTGATATGCTCCTCACTTGAACTCATGGTATTTTAAACAATTAGTAAGGTTTAGCCATGTCTGAGAGAATAATACTCTTAGGAATGATAAACTCATAATGTGGAAAAAGCGTATGCCTCTTTAATAAGGCATGTTGCAGAACCATGTGGAGCAGACCACCACGCAAATTTAAATCAAGCCTTGTCCTGCATATTGCACCTGAGCAAAAGTGTGCTGTGTGTTTTGAACATTTTCTTCTCATTGTTGATTTATGAGCAGTTATGAAAATCTACTTTCTACATTTATAACTCAATGATTTTAGTATATTCGTATTCTTTAGCCATAATGATAATCGACTCAAATGTTTTTGTTGCTTTAAAAAGAAACTTCTTACTGTTAGTGACTAATACATGCGCTCTTCACTCCCACAGGAAAGTGCCATTATATAACATGTTTCTAAAAAGCTTTGTTTTTCTTTGTTTTTTTTTTTTTCTTTGTTTCTTTCTTTTTTCAGGGTTGGGCTGGGAACAAACAGTAAGTATTAGAAACTGAATGTAGATCACTCACAGAGGTGGTAGGAACCCAAATTTTCAGTCATGGAAAGCTTGTCTCATGGGCAGTACACAATTGTCTTAGCTTTAGATTGATACTCACATATATTTCAGCAAGAACTCTCCATCTTTCTTTATTCTGCTCACTCAAAGTCTGTTTGCTATGGTGTCTTGAGTAATAGATACGAAATGAATATTTGATGGAAAAATACTTAACAGGACATGAATAAATCATTTGCCTTTATGAGAAATCATCACTATTGTTAATTTTAATTGTTCATTAAAATTTATAATCATCTCAAAATAAAAACAATCATAATGCATATTATCATTTTGTTTTTCCTCTGATTTGTAGGTCTGAGGCTCAATGCATGTGCCAAAATGAAACTGGTAGCATCATGATAAGTGCTGAAATGCATCTTCTTTTTCAATATTGTAAATATTAAGTAATAAATGTTAGTGTGATATCATAGGATGACTTTATCCAAAATTTCAATGTTTTAAAGGTATTCTACATTTGGGAAAAAGAATCCCTGACTAGCCAATATTTTATTTTTTGATATACTGATTAATATTTAAATATTTCTTCCACATTAGATTGATTCATTTCCCTTGCTATTATGATGTTAATATTAGGTATGGAGAGTCCAACATTTCTTATTTATTTCTGAAAGTAACCAATTGTGTAGATTGAAATGGTTTAAACTATTCTTCAAATTTTTAAAATTATGTCACTTAACAAGTATGTCTTTAATATTCATCTTCATTTTATTTGAGTGGAACAAGGAAAGAGACAAGATGAAGAGAAAGAGAGAGATTGGGGGGAGAGAGATCTCACCTAATGTCCATGGAACTCAATCTGGGTCTCCAATGTGACATGCAAGGATCGACTCACAAAGTGACCAGTGCTGTATCTCAGGGTGGGCATTAAAAAGAAACTAGAAAAGGAGGGAAAGCCAGGACTCCAACTAAGGGAGGCTGCTTGGATATGCTGAGTGCTGTGCCAAATGGACCTCCATGAACTGAATTTTAAATGAGTTTGACGAGGGATTAATGTTCAACCTCTATTTTCCACTCGTACTAATCTTATGAACGTCTACTAATTTCTCATGTTTACTGGATCTATCCCTCCACAAGTCTCCTCAGATCTTGCTCCTCTATTGCTGACTCTTCACATAATTAAGAATCTCTCCTCTGTCCCATAATATCTTTTAATGTTTCTCTTACATTCTTAAATTTAATGAGCAGTGCTTGTTTTAAGGTCAGAATTTTTCATACCACTAATTTAAATCATATACTTGTGTAAAGGCAGCACATTTAATGCATTTCATACACTCAGCTTTCATAATGTAATAATGATCCCTAGATTCTCATCCTTCCTTCCACAATTTTTTTATATCTTATATTTCTCTTTTAATTCTATTATGACATGTGTTGAATGTACTCTATAATCACAAGCATAATCTTCTATTAAATGAGGAATTCAACAGTAAAGCTGTTATTTTCAGGAGTAGAGTCAAGGGGCAGAAAGAGTACATCTCAAGGTGTCATTTCACTCACAACCCTTTTTTTAGTATTCTGTATAATACCACAACTAGAGTAAAATATGCAACGTGTCTTTTTAAACTAATATCTTTCAGTAAGCATGATGGATTCCAATGGCATTAATTTTGTTGCAAAAGACAGAATTTGGTCCCAGCGCGGTGGCGCAAGTGGTTAAAGGTCCTCGCCTTGCACGCCCGGGATCCCATATGGGCGCCGGTTCTAATCCCGGCAGCCCCGCTTCCCTTCCAGCTCCCTGCCTGTGGCCTGGGAAAGCAGTTGAGGACAGCCCAAAGCTTTGGGACCCTGCACCCGCGTGGGAGACCCGGAAGAGGCTCCTGGCTTTGGATCGGCATAGTATCGGCCCGTTGCGCTCACTTGGGGAGTGAATCATCAGACGGAAGATCTTCCTCTCTGTCTCTCCTCTCTGTATATCCGCCTTTCCAATGAAAAAATAATAAAAATAAATCTTTAAAAAAAAAAAAGACAGAATTTCATTCTTTGTTTATGGCCAAGTAGTGCTCCACTGTGGACATGCACCAAATCATTATCCAGTTATCAGGTGACGAACAGCTGGATGTATTATGCTTCAACCATTGTAAATTTTACTCTGCTTTCAACATGGAGATACAGATTACTGTTTCTTTTGCTGGTTTCCTTTAATTTGTGCACATTTTCAGGAGTGGAATGGCTGGCTCATATGATTAATCTTTTTTCCAAATTTTTCATTTTTCTCCACACTGTCTCACACAACTGATACAGTATTTTACATTCCCTGAAGAAGACCCTGGCTCCTGACTTTAGACTGACCCAGCTCCAACCATTGCAAACATTTCAGGAGTAAACTAGCAGATGGAAGATCTCACTGTCTCTCCTTCTTTCTCTGCAAATCAGTCTTTCAAATAAAAATTCAAAAGAGAGAGAGAAAAAAAAGGGAAAGCTATTGGAACCAGGATTGATCTTACCTGTTCTTTATCATCATGACGATGTTTATCTTTGTAAACACTTTTGAGTTTTTTTAAGATGCATTTATTTTTATTTGAAAGATTTTGTAGACAAACAGAGATATACAGAAAGGTCTTCCATCTGCTGGTTCACTCTGCAAGTGCCACAACAGCCAGAACTGAGCCCATCTGAAGGCAGGACCCGGAGCTTCCTCCCAGTTTTTCATGAGGGTTCAGGGATCTAAAGAACTGACCTCAAACACATCATCCAATGCATTTCTAGGCCATTAGCAGACAGCTGGATCAGAAGTAAAGCAGCCAGCACACAAATAAGCACTCATATGGGAGGTTGGCACCACAGAGATCAGCACGGAAGGCCGCAATGCCAGCCCCACTTCTACTGACGTTAGTGTGTTGATTTTATATTCTGCAAGTCTGTGAAAGTTTTCTAACAGTCTCCTAGTGGAGACTTTTGGTTCTCCTATATGTAGCCTTACATTATTTGCTCACCCATTGGTATCATTTTGAGTTTATCTTGTGTAATTACTGGCTAAATTAATATTAACAATATTTGGAATAATCACTATGATGCTAGGGACAATTTGAGGTTTACATATATTCACAGCTTTTTTTATTTTATTTTTTTAAGATTTATTTTTATTATTATTTTATTGGAAAGGCGGATATACAGAGAGGAGAGACAGAGAGGAAGATCTTCCGTCTGATGATTCACTCCCCAAGTGAGCGCAATGCTGATGCTATGCTGATCCAAAGCCAGGAGCCTCTTCCGGGTCTCCCATGCAGGTGCAGGGTCCCAAAGCCTTGGGCCGTCCTCGACTATTCACAGCTGTTTTAAGCAAATGCTAGGAATTGCAAGATGATTCTTTGTCTCCCAAGTGGATTACAGGCACTTGATTTTGAATAATCACAGCTCCAGTCATTGCTGCCATTTAAGGAGTGAATCAGCAGGTAAAAGATCTTTCTCTCTCTCTCACTCACTCTTTCTCTCTCAGTAAAATCTGCATTTCAAGTAAAAATAAATAAATGTCTATAACATTGTAGATATGAGAGGCGATGATTGCATTAATTTATAAGCTTAATTATCCTGTGTTTCACAAATATAGAAAACATTCCATTGTACCCCTTAAGTAAATACAGTTATGACTTTACAACCACAAATTTAGAATTTCTACAAAAACAAAGGTAAAAATATTTCCCTAAAATATTTCATTTCATGATGGAACAATCAGTAAATAATTTAATCATAATTTATATTTATATAGATACATATGTGTTATATATATTCAGCTGAAATATTTAGATCAACTAAAACAATTATTTGCAGAGTATATCAGTAAATAAAAACAAGTCTCTGTCATACACACATCATGTATATCCCTATGTAGGCTTTTCAGAAGAAAACAAATAATTCTAATTTCATGCATGTCATTCAGAACACTATGAACCTCTGTTACCTAATGATGTAGCAATGTAACTTAGTTCTCATGTGTGCAGATGTAAATTTGAGATTCCTCTGTGATTAGGGGATGTTATTTTTGGTTTTCTTTTTGGAAAACAAATTAATGTTTTGAAAAATGTTCTTATCATTGTGTTTTGTAACAATAGTGTTGTCACCAATTCATTAACCCTCAAAAGAAAACACCATCCTGGGCCTGGTACTGTGGCCTAGTGGCTAAAGTCATCGCTTTGAACATGCCAGGATCCCATATGGATGTGTGTTCTAATCCTGGGAACTCTGCTTCCTTTCTAGCTCCCTGCTTGTGACCTGGGAAAGCAGTCAAGGATGGCCCAAAGCCTTGGGATCCTACCTCTGCTTGGGAGACCTGGAAGAGACTATAGGTTCCTAGCTTCTGATTGGCGCAGCTCTAGATTTTGTGTTCCCCTGGACAGTGAATCATCGGAGGAGAGATCTTCCTCTCTGTCTCTCTTCCTCTCTGTATATCTGACTTTGCAATAAAAATAACTAAATATTAAAAAAACAAAACAAAACAAAGAAAACACCATCCTTCTCTGTGTAAGATAGCCAGCACAAAACAGATAAACTGCCTAATGACATGACTAGACTTACTTGTATGTTGTACTTCCAGTTTTTCATTCATGTTTTCACTAAAGTTTCCACTTTAACCATTTTTTTTTAATTTTACTGTGTGAAATGTGTTAGGGGACATTGTTAAGAGGAAATACAAGGAAAAAAAAGCAAGTACTTTAGCACAAGACTAAAGGGGATATCTAGATTTGGAAATAATGACGAGGTCTGAGAATTACACCCAAATGTAATTTTAATGAAATAGAGATAGAGCAGCTATATTTTGCATGAGGGAACAGACGCATAACTAATTCATGCCTTTCCCTTTGGTAATCCTGAGCACCTTATCTCACCCTCAGCCCCTGCTGAAATCAGATGTTAACAGCATGTTACAGGGCACTGCTGTCAATGACACTGCTAGAATCGATGAAAGAACGCTGTTCCTTTACCTTTCAAGAAAAACTGTGTATTGAATCCTACGTTGTTTAATATATACTCACTTCAGCTATATGCATAGCTTTTCAACCTTTTACAAAATGAACTTTGTGCAATTACCAGTTAATTTTCTTTCATAACAAAGTCTAAGAGTTGAACTAGAGAAATAAAACTAGACAATTTAAAAGCCAATTTGTAACTATTTAAATTAGCTCTACTTAGCAGTGAAATAATTTCCACAACTCATAAAATGTCTTGCATTTTCTCATTGAATAATGATCCGATAACAATATGTACTAACTTCAATGTATTTGCATTCTTATTCATTCCCATTGTCTCTCCTTTTCTCTCGATATATTGTCATCTCTTTCATGCAAGAACAAACAAATCTAAAAACACAAATCCATTTTTCTCAAATTAAAATACTTTTGTGTGGACATAAGCCAAGGTCCATATTTGTAATCACCTCATTTTGAATAACAAGTGTTAAGGTTGTTATTTCCTAATTACCTGTTCCCACTAATAGATTCCACGCTATTTAATACAGTAATCACTTCCTGAGGTAGAGACAAAGAGAGTGAACCCACTTTTCTCATTTATTTTCCAAATCTCTACAGTAGTCAGGGTTAGATTAAGCTCAGGTTAATAACCAG
Source organism: Ochotona curzoniae (assembly GCF_017591425.1). Taxonomy (NCBI): domain Eukaryota; kingdom Metazoa; phylum Chordata; class Mammalia; order Lagomorpha; family Ochotonidae; genus Ochotona; species Ochotona curzoniae. The sequence continues at coordinate 18,090,266 of NW_024466502.1, forward strand.
ATCATCGATACAACTCCCCAACATGATTGGTAGAGCTCCGGCTGTTGGATTCCTGATAGTGAAATGATAGTAAAAGGTAGTAAAATGATAAAGACAGTGGATTTTAAGGTAATCAAAAAAATTCTATGATATTTATTCAAAATTAAAAATGATATGAAACCATTAAGGAGTTAAATCACAAAAATAGAAACTAACAAAATTTGAATAAGATGTTAACATAAAAATATGCATACTTGAGCATTCACTGAGAGATGTTTAACTGTATGCTCAGCAGTTAAAAGAATCAATGAGGTTTAAGTTATTTAAGGAATCCTTAGGGAAAATATAATAATATCTGTGACATAATATGAAATTGCCTTGAAAATGTTATTTTGCTGTCAATAAATAAATAAATAAAAATAAAACTTTTAGAGTAAGAGAAACAACACGGGGCAGAACAAATGAGAAGATGACAACTGAGTTCTTTAACATGTAAAATATCATAATGGAGTCGGACTCAGAAAACCTTGAGAAGGACAAACAGTGAACATGCAGGTGTATCAATGTGCCAAACACCTCAAATTGAGCAATTTGAATCAATCTGCTTAATTCAAACCAAATTAAATAAATCACCTTCAATAGAGTGAAAGGTAAAGTAATACATAAATCCAACAACATTGCATAATCATGTTATCATTAGATATTTCCTTCATTCCAGAAGCACACGGAAGCTCTAAATACATTGACTCATAATTTAAACTCTTTGGAGAGAAAATTTATTAAAATACATATGGCAATGTGATTATTTTGTGATGACAAATCAATGGCAAGTATTGTGCCATTTAAAAGGAAATCTTATATACATGAAGATGTTAAACAAATATATGGATGAAAAAATACATCTAATTTCTTAGTAGTTCTATACTTCTTCAGACGTATCATGCTGGCATCTGTAGATGTCTACGCATAACTATGGGTACAAGCTTGTTTTCACAATGAGCAAGCATGCTTTGGCTTGGTGTATCTGATCCTCTTGGACCTTGAATTCTGGAGGTTTTATGTTAACACAATTACATTATATTACTGATATCTCAAACATTACTGCAGAAGGCATTTACAAAATAGCATCAGTGCTACTCATCGGAAGTGTGCAAGAAATTGAAATATGTTCATTGTTGGACCAAGGAAATAATTAATTATGATGTATCACATAAATGAAAGGTAAAAACCATATAACTATCTCAGTAGTTTTAGAGAAAAGCTTTGGTAAACACATCATTTAAAAGCTGTAAAATAAGGAATATGCTTTGACATAATCAAAGTGATCTATACTAAGCACATAGCTAATCTTAAAGTGAATGGGGGAAAGTAGGAAAAGCTTATTAAGATTGGGAATTAGACAATAATTCACATTATCACCATTATCACTTATACAGTTCTTGAAATTTTTGCAAGATCCATTCAGACAAGAAAATATAAACCAAAAGAATACAAATCACAAATGAAGAAATCAAATTGCCCTGTTTGCAGATGGCATCCTTCATATGGACAAGCAGAGAAGCCAGTAAGAGACTGTCGGAGCTCATAACAGAATTGCACTAGGTTGTGGGATGCAAAATCAATACACAGTGCTCCATAGCATTCTTATAAATCAATAACATTCTGAGAAAGAATTTGTAAGGCCAATACACTTCTAAGTTTAGAAATGTATATACCTTGAGACAAATTTCAACAACGATGTGAAAGATCTCTGTAATGACAATTTAAAAAATTAGTGATTGAGACTGAAGAACAAGTGAAAAAAATTGAAAAAAATCCTATATGCTTATGGATTAGAAGAATTTATATTATCAAAAGCAACTTACACATTCAGTGCGATCCAAATTAAAATACAAATGACATTGTCCCGAGATTGAGCAAAGGTTATACTAACATGCGAAATGCTCAAGGTCTCTAGTCATGAAGGAAATGCAAATGAAACCACAGCAAACTTTCACCTCAGCCCCATTAGAAAGGCTATATTCTGAACAATTAGAAAATAACCAATTCTGCTAAAAATAATACAGAAAACTGGACACTGTTGTTCAGGAAGTGAACTACTACAGTCATTGCACATGACCACATGCAGATTCCTCAGAGGTTTGAAAGTAGATTTTCCATATGACATGGTCATGCCATGCCTAGGAATGTATCTAAGGTAGTAAAAGCTGCATGTGGAAGAGTTCCCTGCCCGCTCTTGTTTAGAGCAGCTCATTTCATAGCAACTGCCATATGAAATGAAGCTAAATTTACAATAAGTGATGACTGCATTAAGAAACTTTTGTGTAAGCCGGAAGACTTCTCATCATACTTAAAAAGCACCACATTTCTCTTGTTTGTGCTAGTTGGTACAAGAGGGATAAAACTAAATGTCAGATCATTTGATAAATAGTTATAAATATCGTTGCACTGAACCGTACCTTGTAATGACAACATACTCTTAGAAAATAAGGCATTGGGAATTTTGAGGGCTCATGTGATAATACTAACATATTTTTTTTTAAATATAGGTGTTCTTTATGAAGGTGATCAGCAGAAGAAATTCTGAAAAAATATTGAGAAATCCCCTTATACTTTTTTTTTATTACAGCAAAACATTAAGACATTTGGGATTCTGGAGAAGTTGAACTTATTTTAGTATTAGTGATTTCTTCAAATCTATTGCAGCTCGCACCAAACACTGCTCGATTATGCAATTCCGTTAAGTAACTCTTAACTCCAGAAACATGTCATGTGTCAGATCTGCATGTTTTTCCAAATTCTTTTTCCCCTTTTGTTAGAGGACTTACTCTATGATGAAATATGAGAATATTATAAAATTACCAGAGGCAGGATATTATTCCTGCTTATCAGAATTATTTAAGAAATATGCATTGTATTAAAGTTTAAAAATATGGTACATACTTAAAATAAGAAGTCCCAGCTGTTGCAGCCACTTGGGGAATGAACCAACAGGTGGAATATCTTTTCCTCTGTCTCTCCTCTGTGTATATCTCCCTTTCCAATGAAAAAAATAAAATCTTAAAAGAAAAAAAAAAGAAGTGTAGATTCCTATGTACTTGGTAACATTTGTTTTCCAGTGAAGCACAATAGAAAAAATTTAAAAAACACTTTCAACAGCTTGTACTCTGGGAACCTTCAGGATCCCACAGCTTGAAAACATCGCTGAATTACCCCAATGAATATTTCAATGAACATGTCTCTGAATTACAAGTCTCAACATCTATAAAGGAAGAGGGTAAGCACTGGCGTTGAAGAGGAGTTTGCGACAGCCCTAGAGTGATATTAGCCTGTAATTGTAGTGCAATTGTGAAAGAAAATGTCAGTGTCTTTGGCAACGTAAACTGTAGTGATATTATGGCTTTGAAAAATGGTAATGACTAGACTGTTTCTTCTCAAGTATTTCTCTTGGAAATGAAACCCCATCTGTAGAAAGAAGGTCAGAGTTACTGCCGAGTTACAGTGTCAAAGACAGAGCTTTCTACTTAATTTGGGGGAACTCATTAAAGAATGATTACTTGTGCTTTTACATTTACAGGGCAGGAATAATCAATGCAACAGGAGCAATGAATTCTTTTTCTTGTTTACCTCGCAATGTGCCTGTGGCCTGAATGCATTTACTGACAATTCAAGAACCAATTCAAGACTTCTGTCTGGAGGCGGAAAAGAAAGCTTATGAAAGTCAATTACAACACATGACAGCCACTATGCCATAAGAAACAGTAAGTGTAGAGACCGTTTGAAGTAACCTTCCCGTGAGGATTTTATCAACATGAATATGCTGCACGGTATGAAGATCCAAAGTTTTACATGGGTTATAAAAAGAAATATGTAAGATAAAAGAGAACTGAGCTTTATTCACACTTATTCTTTTCTACCCTTTATATTGTATCTGTAATGCTCTCTTTTTCATTGGTGTTGTTAGTTACTTTAAAAAGTTAGATTTCTAGTTACCATAATATTATTATGCACAGTTAATTCCCACAAACTGGTTCTTTACCTTGAGATACACCAGACCTAGCGAGGTATCTTAGGAGGTTTATTCCAGCCGGGCAGGAACAGGGTGGAGGTGTTGGGGCGGCAAGGAGGAAGGGGTGGAGGAAGTGAGGGGGTGGAGCTGGAAGGAGAAGAGAGAAACAGAGCTGCAGCTGGGGGCCTTTTTGTCACTCAGGTGAGCCTACAAGGTATGGGGGCGGAGACTGGGAGGGACTGAGGCAGGCATCAGGGGATTGGTCCCTGAGATTGTCACAGGTGATTGCCTAAGAAGGATCGGCAAGTGAGCTGAACTGGGGAAGGAGCTGGAAGATCGCGGGTGGGATTCTCAGGTGAGATGCCAAGTCACATCTCATTGGTGGATGGCTAGACTGGCACGAATTTCATGAGCTGTGAGGAAGATGGAATGGCACCGGATCCAGGGTGGGATATTTTAACAACTCCTTACAGGTGTTGTTTTTAAAAAGAAATAATTCAGCAAGAGAAATTCACAGGAATTTTGTTTTAGCGGTCATAAAAATGGAGAAAAAGGTGTCAAGGACAGAAGAGACGCCTGTTTCATAGTGCTTACATGACTTAGTTTAAGAAAACAAGAACACGGTGCTTTAGATTATTTGAATGCAAAAAAAAACGGAGGAAAAGATGGGGTGATATTTACTGATTGCATGACAATCAGTTATACAACTGAAGAATTGAGTTTATAGAAGTTGTTTGGGAGGAATTAGCTAAATAAAACAACGTAAAAGTTACTTGATTTTCACAACAAGCACGAAGAAAAAGCAGAAGAAAACTAGATGACAGGATTGTCAATATTTTCCAAAACTGAAATACTAAAAAGTGTCTAACTCCTGAGCACATCGCATGTATCATACGTTTATTATACTAACTCAGTGAATGTATTAGAGAAATAGATTCATAGGAGAACAAAATGAATCTCAGACTATATCCAAATGAAATGAAATCTGCAAGCCTACGTTTGTAGCAGTATCATGCACAATAGCAAAGATGTGGAAACCAGCTAGACGCCTATTGGAAGAGGAATGGATAAATAAACTGCTATCCCTACTTCATTAAATACTATACAGCCTTTAAAATCAGTGAAATGTGGGCCCGGCGCGGTGGCGCAAGTGGTTAAGTCCTCGCCTTGCAACCCCGGGATCCCATATGGGCGCCGGTTCTAATCCCGGCAGCCCCGCTTCCCTTCCAGCTCCCTGCTTGTGGCCTGGGAAAGCAGTGGAGGACGGCCCAAGGCTTTGGGAACCTGCACCCGTGCGGGAGACCCGGAAGAGGCTCCTGGCTTCGGATCGGCATAGTATCGGCCCGTTGCGCTCACTTGGGGAGTGAATCATCGGACGGAAGATCTTCCTCTCTCTCTCTCCTCTCTCTGTACATCCGCCTTTCCAATGAAAAAAATAATAAAAATAAATCTTTAAAAAAAAAAAATAAATAAAATCAGTGAAATGCTACCATTTGCAACAAAATGGCCCTAGCTGGAGACTACCACACTAGGTGAAATAACCCTGTATTAAAAGGTCACATTTTGGGGCCTGGCACAGTGGCCTAGCAGCTAAAGTCCTCACCTTGAACAAGCCAGGATCCCAAATGGGTGAAGGCTCTAATCCTGGCTGCCCCATTCCTCATCAAGCTCCCTGCTTGTTGCCTGGAAAGCAGTCAAGCATGGTCCAAAGCCTTGGGGATCCTGTACCTGCGTGGGAGACCTGGAAGAGATTCTTGGCTCCTGGCTTCAGATCTGCTCAGCTCCAGTCATTGTTTGTCGTGTGGGGAGTGAGTCATCGGACAGAAGATCTTCTATCTCTCTTCCTCTCTTTATATCTGACTTTGCAATAAAAATAAATATTTTTTTAAAAAAGACATAGTTCATATGTTCTCTTTGATACAAGACAACCGTTACGCAAACACAAAGATAATAAATGTATAAGTAAATACAAATATATTTACATTCTCATAAAGGAAATGTATAATGGAAACTAGCATACTGGGAAGTGAATATATGTTACAGTGCACATCTCTGCTGATGAATAAAAGATGGACTCTTACTCCAACATTGGAACACACCTTCACGGTAGGGTCCTAGGTTTCCTCCCTCTTCTCATACCTAAAATGCCACGATACACTTAAACAGCTCAATGTTAATTTTGCTATTATTATTAAAGGACCATACTCCTGTGACGCTCTGGGGTGGGTGTGGGGGTTGGGCTGGAAAAGGAGGGAGGAGAGGGGAAGAATTTCAAGCTATTTTAACATTATTACATAAATGAACTTTAAGTGCACTACTTTTGTTGATTCTAGTTTCATTTTTTCAGATTCTTTTCATATTATGTCAAATGATAAAAAAAAATGATCAAATAACAGGAAATAATCATCCTGTGCCAGAGCTTAGAAATCAATGTATTTCAAATAGCATAATCAGTTCATACAGAATTCAAACTCTCAGCTGTTTTGTCATACTTTTGTGAATTCAACATTATAGGGTTGAAATACTGTGAAATTATCAAATCAGATTTGTGTACAAATTCTTTAAAATGCAAAACAGTTGCTGTCTGTGAAAACTGCAGAACTATTGAGAAACACAAGAACACGAACTCATTATTTTACCGTATTTCTTCACATATACTTTTAGTTATACGTCCATTCTAATGCTGTACATGTGCTTGATTTCAATCACTTTATGAAATGTATATAAAGTTTATTGTAAGTTCAGCTTCATTTAACTTGAAATTCTGATCAGAGTTTTAGAAACCTTCCCAAATGATTGCATGCTCAAATATACATGTGCTTGCAAAGATTAGAAAATGAAACAATAATTTTCATTTGAAACTTTATGCATTTTTACACTTGGGAGAATTTTAAAGCAAATATTTATTATTTGGACTCTGTATGTCTGATTCACTGAATACTAAATATGGCTTCAATAGTGCAGAATGTTTTTATCTTGCATTAGGACTTGGGACCGGGTGCGGTAGCCTAGTGGCTGAAGTCCTCATCTTGCACCAGAATCCCATATGGGTGCCGGTTCATGTCCCGGTGGCCTTAATTCTCACCTAGCTCCCCGCTTGTGGGCTGGAAGGCCCAACGCCTTGGGACTGTGCACCTGTGTGGGGACCTGGAAGAGGCTCCAGGCTCCAGGCTCCTGGCTTCAGATCGGCACAGCACCGGCTGTTGCGGTGACTTAGGGAGTGAATCATCAGATAGAAGATCTTGCTCTCGGTCTGGTCTCTCCTCCTCTATGTGTATCTGCCTTTACAAGAAAAATAAATAACTCTGAAAAACAAACAAACAAAAAAGTCTGTTTAATTTACCAAGTGTTAAGAACTCTTACTGCTGTCACAGTCAAAAATCACCAGTGAGCTGAGGCAATTTAGAAAATATTTAAAAATATGATGTAACATCTTTATCTTTTGCCCAGGTGTGTGAAAGTTCATGGTAACCTTCGTATCTTCCCTCCCTAGTGTTCTCTTTTCACATACTGCCTTTGTTCTAGCTAACATAGCTCTGTCCAGCAGATGGCAGCACATGTATTAGCACAGCATCATTTAACAAAATATAATTTTGAAATCATTGAAACTATTTAAAAAACATATAAAATTAGCTCTTTAAGAATATATATTTATGTATTCATGAATTTAATTTAAGCCAAGGAAATATCATATGCTGCCTTTTATTGAAATGTGTAAGATATTTGCTATTAAAAAAACACTGCTTGAAAGGTATTTAATCAGTAATGAAACATAGATACAAAAAAATTATTTAATATTTCTCAAATTTGCAATAGTTCTGTGTTTAAGATAAAAATAATCTATTTCTCCATCATGTAAAGGAGCTTGTTATTTACTATGTATAACAACTTTAGACTCTGTCAAAGCCTTGCCAAAAGAATTTAATTAATGAATGACATTTTAGCATCTCATATTTTCGCTAGTTTTAAATAATTTGTTTTGCATAAACAAGCACTTAACCATAATAGAAAAAAAGTATGAAATATTACAGGGTAAACATAATAGAAAATTCTAAACTGATTACATTCTCCTAGCCAAACTGCCCATTCTCCAATCAGGTAAAAGACAGTCTCCCTCCAGTGCCACCCAAGTGTCCCCAGGGAAAGACGCATTTTTCCCTTAAGTTTTCTGAAATGCAGGGAGGGGAGGCAGCTCTTCCAGTAGTACTGTCTTCCAGGAGTACTGTCTGGTCTTCAAAATATCTTTGAGAAGATATTTTAGGATATGTTAGTTTTCATTCTTACAGATACTCCTGACTCATGAAATTCAATCATGCATTACATTGAAATCTGAGAAGTTTCCCCAATTGTTATCTATTTACGGCTTTTGTATTATTGCATAACAACTTACCCCACAAGTGGTGCTCAGGTAATGTGCTCATTGCTTACCACGAGTCAGCTCACTGTCTAGGCTCGGGGGACAATTCCCCACTCATAGTACTCCTTAGGATTATCCTTGCGGCTGAATTAGGTGCTCTCTTCTTTCTTGAACATACAAGATGATTTTTCCCACATAGCTAGCCCAACAGCTAATGACATCTTGGCTCTGACGGGCTCAGATATCTTATACAGTTTCTAAGTCCTGCAACGATCAAAATGAAACTTGCAACATAATTCAAACCCAAGACATGAAATGTTAATCTGAAGTTTAAAACTAGTAAAATCAGGGCTTTGCACTGTAGCCTAGTGGCTAAAATCCTCACCTGGTACGTGTCAGGATCCCATATGGTCACCAGTTCATGTCCCTGTGGCTCTGATTCCCTACCAGCTCCCTGCTTGTGGCCTGGGAAAGCAGTCGAGAACAACCTAAAGCCTTGGGACCCTGCACAAGTTCGGGAGTCCCAGAGGAAGATCCTGGCTCCTGGCTCCTGGCTCTGGATAGGCTCAGCTCAGGCAGTCGTGGCTACTTGGGGAGTGAATCATCAGACGAAAGATCTTCTTCTCCATCTCTTTCCCTCTCTGTATATCTGATTTTGCAATAAAAGTAAACAATTATTTTTTTAAAAAAATCTAGTAAAATCCCACAATGCACTAACATGGATTCTTCAAAGCAACAATAAAATGCTTGTCATCTGTTATACACGGTACGAACTAGTGTTCACTTAGTGTCTGTCTCAGGGGTAGATGATTCTGCATCCGTTTCCATGACATCACATAACTGCACAGTTAGCAATTGGCAATCACTATGACAAAAGGCAAAGTGTCATGGGAAAATCAACGCACATCATGAGCAACCTGATTTTCTGTGAAGGCAAAGCCAGTTCTGCATCTTAGTTATCCTTTGCTGCAGTGACTAATGTAGCTAATTTAGTTCTGTCAGTCACAGAGATGCATTTTCTCTTAGATTGATGATGAACGAGGTATTTCTTGGCCACAGTCTGAAGGCCCTGTGTTTTCTTAAACCTTGAACTTGAAAACAAATAAAAGTGCAGTTACATGGAATCAAAATAAGTATTTTAGTGTTTTTATTGGCCTGATGCGCAATATTTCTTGTTGAGCGTTTCTCTTTTTGTTTCTAAGATGGCATTGGTCTCTACAGAAGTAGTGTTGTCTGATCTTTGCCAACGGGAAGGGTAGCGATTGCATCCATTGCTCACCCACATTCTCCCATGAGGTCCTGTGAGTCCTTTGTTCTCTTTCTAAAGTGGCTTTTTAAATGAGATAGATTTGGTTTCTATTTGCTCTATTTGCTCTCTCAGGAAACATCACACAGGAATTCACTACATCAATAAAGCAAATTTCTTTTACAATCTAATCTCTGAGCTGGTCAGTCCAAAAATTGTACACGATGCTCCTCAGTGTCCGCGATGGAGAGCAGGGTGACATGTCTGGTTCTTCAACTCGTTTGCCTCTGTGCCTGCAGCATCTGTATTTCACTTGAGGCTTACAAGCTTCTGCACGGGGAAGAAATGAGACTGTGGCTTCTCACAGAGTTTCCAGTAGGGCTGTGGGATGACCCCATTGTCTTTGGGATTCTATCAGGAATCATTATTCTAGTCCTTTCCCCTACAGGACCAAGCTCAGAGAAAAATCAGGGCACACTTGGCTAAGTGCCACTCTGCGTGTCATTTTTACTATAGATTTTTGCTACTTGCTGTGGTTTTTCATTGTTTCCTCCATTCCATACTTACTAAGCATCATGATCTTTTTCTTGTATATAATTTGTTCTTACCTTTTTTGGGAAAAATACTATAACACATGCTACATACATTATTTACTTGGCAAATAATTTAAAAAATTGATATGTCTTGCTTGGATTGTCCTGTGTTTAATATTCAGTTAAAATCCTTATCATATTTTCATTCCCACTCAATGTAGTAAAAAAACAAAAAAGAAACACTTAAAATAAGAAAGATTGCAAATGTATGTGGTTGAGGCATCAGTGTTTGAAAAATAATACTCAAAATATAAAGTGCAAAGATAGTGAATCTGTGTTGAGATACAAAGCCATCATAACAGTCAGAGTCTAAAAAATTCAGAATGATAGAAGAAATAGAGCATTTCTTGGAAAAATAGTAAAATTATATAACATCTCTTAATTTATCATTTTAGTATTTTGTTAACTCTTATTTTTCTATAGCTTCTAGTTTTTAAAGTTTTTTTTTCAATTTAAAATGCATGAAGCTTCCAGGAGACTGCACCTCCTAATACAGAGGGATGCATTTCCTCTAGAATAAGTCTGGAAAAGACACAAGTTGGCAACTGCTGTCTTGGTATCCGTTGACAGAGTAAGGAGAGCAGATTTTATGGAGACTGAGTAGGGCTCCTAATGACCATGAATGAGATGTGCACCAAGACTGGCAGCAAGTCTGGAACTATTAAAGGTCTTATCTCTCAGAATCTACCTGAAAAGATGAGACTCAAAGTAACTTCATAGAAAGGATTCATATGTGGGTCTGGTGCTATGGTGTCATAGGCCAAGCCTTAGTCTGTGGCACCAACATCCTCGATGGGCGCAGCTTCAAGTCCCAGTAGCTCCGCTAACGATAGAGTTTGCTGATAATGGCTTAGGAAGCCAGAAGAGGAAGGAGCAAACCACTGTGCCCCTGAACCCATGTTGGGAGACACTGAAGAAACTCCTGGCTCATGCTTTCAGACCAGCCCAGCTCTGGCCAGTGGGGCCAACTGGGACGTGAGCCAGCAGACAGAACATCTTTCTCTGTCTCTGCTTCTCTCTTTGTAACTCTGATTTAAAATTAAACATACATAAATACATCCTTAAAAATGTAACAGAAAGAGACATGCACAAAGAGACATACAAAGTATAGGGTAGTGTTACTGTAAAGGACTAAAATGATACATGATTTGCACCTTGAATAAAGGGTTAATTTTAAGCCTTTGTCAATGGCTGGATACTGTGAAACAACTTCAATATCAGTAAAGCAAAGTTTTCCTTATTACATCAATTTACCATAAATGATTCCCAAGGTAGATGTGAGAATGCAGTGCAATATGCCTGGGCACCAAGTAACAAAACAGAGCATGCAGAGGAAGCTGAACACAACTTCACTATTTTCAGCTCCTTAAATGTGAATGAACTTCAGCCTGCAGCAGCAAAGAAGAATTGAGAGACATTTGCATGGGTCCAATAATGAGATTCCAGGGCCACCAAATTGCTGTTGATAATCTCCTTCTATGACCGATCCATCAATAAGCTGTTCTGGAAAATGAGCTCTCTGTACTCTCTCACAGAAGCAAGGCAGAAAGTGTGGCATTGATGCCAACAGACGAGCCAACCTCTACTTTCACCACTTTCTCAGCCAAACTTAACTTCTCTCAAACTCTGTTTCACTTGAAACTGTTCAAAATGTCCATCAGGGAAAAAAGGGTGGCAGGCAAAATCCCCACATGGAAATGACACTGAAGCAAAAACAAAATTCAGATATTCTTGCTCAAATTAGTCTACTCAGAAACAGTATTTTTCACTTAAATTTATTTTCACTTGACTATCAAATCGTTGAAATTTTCATCCACATATTCATTGTTCAGCATGTTTACAATAATAGTTTGTAAGAACCAACTTAATACTTTATATTTAAGCTAATTCAAAGTTAAATTGAGTAGAAATCCTTCCATTGTTAAAATCCTGTACACTTATCTTGGATACTGGAATTTTACCGTGCATGTTTCATCCTGATTCATTGTGTTGGGTTTCATCTAGTTCATCCTAAGGGGAGGACACAAACTCACCGCACCAGCCCTTGTGCACCTGGCAATATTGTTGAGCTTGTGAGACTCTTTGATCTTCAAGCTGTGTAGCTCACAACCTTAGGCTAGTTTCCTCTCTAAATGTTAAGGCAATGGAAAGGAACACTGCCAGCATGTCATATTCATCTTTCCAGGATAAGAGTTCTACTGTAAATACACAAAAAAGCGTAAGTCCAGGTGTGTGTGCACTACACACACACAAACACAGAGAAAAGTTGGCCTTGCTTAAATTTTGAAATTAGGCCCATGTATTACAAATCAATCTTTGTTTCAATATTGTTTATCATGATAGTAATAACTGAAGTTGCATGCATTTTTTTTCTGTTGTTCTTATAAGTAGAATGTAATCTAGACAACTGGATTTTCTGCTATTATCGTGTAATAGGATTATCATTGTTAGTTTGTCAACTGTTAAGTTAACCACAGTTTTGGAGTAAGGTAATGTGAATTTATAAGCATTAGTATTATGATCTAAAGGAAGAAGCAAAATGAATCATAATTAAAAATACACCAAATATGAGGAAATAAAGACAAACAGATGTTTTAACGCGTGTGTGCGTTTGTGTGTGTTGTTGTTGTTGAATGGCAAGGCAGCTGTGACCTGTTGAACACTAAATAATTTTATATTGTGAATTATTCAGACTAGTAGTTTTACTCTTACTTTCTTAAATAAGTTATTTAGATTTATATGTTGCTCCTATTCGCAGCATTAGCAGAGATTGGCGGCGATGTCAAATAATCACAGCATGATTTATTTAAAAAATAATAGAAGACTTTAAGTCTTGTTTTCTTAATATATATTCACTTAAATGAAATATAAATCTTTATAACTGAGTTATTTAAAATTATGCATTTTTCTGTATCTGAGAGCTTTACATAAAGCTCCTTGTTAAATGTTGGAACTGATGTGCAAGTGTCATGTATTTTGCAACTCATTTTCCATTGCTCAAACGGAACAGTCCATCGTATATATGTGTAGGGCAGAGTTCTGTGGATTATCTTTGGTCTTTCTACTACTGCAGATACTGTGTATGGCTGCTGCATAAATGCCTCTTCAAAATTGTACCATTTGATTTAATGGTTTCCATAATTTGGTATTGCTTTTTAGACACAATGTAGGGTACAGATAATAGCTGCATTAATTTTCAATTCCCACAAACAGTGTATAACACTTCTCTATTCTTTCTTCCCTACTGTTTTCTCTTTTTTTAGATATTATTTTATTTTATTTTTAAAACTGATTGAATAGTGAGAGTGTCGCATACCCATGTGGGTCTCTGATTAGGATAGAGTGGTTCAAGAACAGAGGAAGGATTCTTTCTTTCTGCCTGTCTCTCTTTCTTCTTGTTCTTTCTTTCGTTCTTTTTCTTTTTTCCCTTGTGTCAATGCTGGGGAGGATTTAATGGCATGGGAGTGTCTACTATCAAACTACCTCAGTGCCTGGGACAGAGATCGTCATTTGATAATCACTTTAGAGACCCTGATATGATGAAGAGTGTTCAAGGGTGTTACTTGAGTGATCTTAACAGTTGTGAGAAGTTGTCAGTTTCATTGTGTAAGACATGAGAAAATATCTATGAGGGTCATTGGCTGACCAGAACTATTTCACTAGGTCCACAGACCTAGATACTTGTTGCAAAGCCTGGCCAGAACAATCGTTCAAATTGTACTACTTTCCATCTTTTGATGAAGTACTCGCGTCTTCTATTAGCATAGATGAGCTGTCTTGTCTTCTCTGTGCATCTGGGTGTGTTCTCTATTGCTCGGGTGTCGGCAACTGAGGTGGCCAAGTCCTGAAACAGGTATTCAGAGGTTGCCTGACATGTCTTTCTTTGCAATTTTTCCTGAGGGAAGTGGTCCAGTTGGGCACCCCTCCAAGAAACCTTGCCAGGGAAGCCCTCAGACTTGACTCCCATGTGTGCCAGTGAGCACAGGACTAGGTTCATTCAATGTATCTTCTGTACAAGTCAAAAGATTTATCAGTGGATACCATCTGCCCAGCCAGACCTAGCTGTTAGGCAAACTGGTGGGTGCTATGACTAGTCAATAACAGTCCATGCCCAGGCCTGGCTATCACACACGTGTGGGTATTACAGCCTGGCCAGGGAGACCCCAAATAATTCCCACCAGTTTGGCCTCCAAACTCCATTTTGCATGTGTCTGTTGGTGGAGCAGTCTAGTTGAATGACCTTAAATGACCCAAATCAAGGCTGTCCCTCACCTGTTCTCACATTTGCCAGCAACCTAGCCCAGCCACGATCTTGTGTATACCAGTGGTAGCTGTAACCCAGCAGGAGAGTCTGTAAAGTTCCTATACCTTGCCCTTTCATTTCCTGGCTGGTAGGTGCTACAGCTCAACCAGCATGGCTTGCTCTTAGCCACAATAATTACCAAGAAATACTATGACTTGCTCTGGCCCTGCCTTCACCCAGCCCCAATTCTCCCACTCAGTAGTGTCTGCTGCGGCTCGGGCAGGGCAATTTCAATTATCCTCCACGCTGCTGCCTCTTAACCTGCTTCTCACATGTTTAGTGGATGCTGCAACCCAGCCAGGCCTGGCTAACCAATAAACTCACTTCTCATGTGCTCCAGTGGGTACTGCAGCTTAGGTCTGCCTGGCTTCCTTCCAGGACCAGGTTTTGCAGATGTCTGCAAAGTGCTGAAGCCTAGGATGGCTCTGCCTGCTACCGGCTCCAGCTTCTACACGCACCAGTAAATGGTATAGTCTAGCAATGTATGCAAATTATCATTATCATTACTATTATTTAAGACAACATAGAATGTACTTACGAAGAATTGATTTCACATGTAAAAGTAATGAGACATTGACTTAAATATAATCTAGGATTTTTATAGGTAGCCACATGCTCACAATTTTCATTAGCATTTGCTAACACCAGAGGGAGATATTGAACTGCAAATTAAGACTGTTTCCAGTATGTGCGCTTTGTCGGATTTATAGCTAGATACATACTTGATTTTGTATTTAATTTACTTAAGAAAACACCTTCTCTACAACTATTTTATGAACGTATTTATTTCCTGAGCTTCAAGCAAATTTCAAACTAGGATGGGAGCCTCCCTTCTCGGCTTTTCTAATAAATCTTGCTTTAAAACTAAAAAAAAAAAAAAGTCATAATTTCAATTTAGAACAAACAAAAAAAAATCTTTACCAAATGTTAAACTGTAGCTCCTTTAACTTTGAATACTTCATTTCCTGATTCCTTGCATTGTTACAAGGTAGGAGGGATGCTTCTACTGAGTCCCCATTTGAGAAGACTGTTTTCCTTATTCAAAGGCCGAACAGCTAAGATTTCTTTTTTTTTTTTTTTTTAATTTGCTGGAGACTCACACTAATCCAAGTTTTTTTCTTGGTAGAGCTCTTCAACTAGAGCCCTGGTTTACAGAGAGGCCCGACCATCACGTTATTCAATAACTACTGCCTATTTCTGACCCAAGAACAGTCTAAGCAGACGGAATTTGAGCAATGCAAGGAAGAATGAAATATTTAGGGACCAATTGTTTGTAGTGTCTACTATGCAAAAAGCAAAACCCTAAGAATCAAATTGCATAACATTACGGAGGCCAGTCTCACTGGTTAGACCAGGAGTTGCCAAGAAAACCTCATTATGCATTACAGTTGCCTGGTTTGTGCGATCAGCTCCAATTGACCAGCCTGGGAAAGATGAAGCTCAGAAGTGGAGCGTTGGTCCTCCAGGAGGAATCGGAGTGCTTGAGGAAGATATGGCAACTGGGAGTAAGGGAACATGAGTAAGATCCTGAAAGGAGAGATCAAAAGAGGTTTTGAACTCCAGTAAAATGATGTGTTTATCCTTTTTACAACATGCTTAGGAATGTGTAATTTTATAGATATTTTCCTACAACAATCATGCTCACAAGCCAGATACTAGTATATTCACATAGGGAGAATTTTCATAAAAAGTTACAAATGTGGTGGCATTTTTATAAACTTTACCCTTGATTCCATTGTATGATATAGGCTGCTCCTTAGCCAGCATTTGATACTTTATGGCTCATTAAATAGTGTTTATTTTGTGTTTTCTTTTATACTATTTTTTACTCTATTCTTTTCCTCATTCAATTCAGGTTTGTATGGTGAATTGTTTGCCTTTTTCTTCCTCAGCTTCAGATTCTAAGTTTCTCTTTATACAGTATATTTGTCAACATTACCTTAGCAGCAAATTGGCATATTGACTTTCCTTTATCTGTCTTCACAATCATCTGTTTGATTTATAAAGTAAGGAAAGATTTTTCATCCATGTTTCCATTTCATTTTATTTCATTAGATATTAAACAAAAATAAAGCATTTTTACTCCCAGGCAAGGATGCATTCCTATCAAATTGGCATTGTTACAATTTTAAAATTTGAGTTGCTAGATTTTGGCAATATTTATATAAATTTTTGGCATTGAAAACTGATTACTGTCAAAACAAAAAACTCAAGTTGCCTTGTTGAAGCCAGGTAATAAGTATCAGTTAAAAAAAATCTCAAATAGAGTTAATCCTTTTCCCATTTATGCACAAAAACATGCTAAGTCCCATGCCTTACCTGTGAATTTGTACCAAGATTATGCAATCATGTTGTGCAAAGACCTGTGTTATCAAACAAGTCTTCTATGATGACCTACACCAAAAAATGCTTTCCAATGATCAACTTATAAGTCAGATACTTACATTACATGATTTTAAGGAAGAATTAATATGAGGTGAAATTACTAATTAGCAGGATTTAGCATTAATATAGTAGAAAATAATTATATTTTTATTTTGTTGATTGCTTTAACTTATGAAGTATCTATTTTTGTCAAAATACTGATTATTTTTGCTTAATTTCTCATTAGTCAACCAATGATGAACTATGACAATGTTGTAAGATAAATAATTATAAAATAAGTCAGTATGTTCATACAAATTGATATTATGGATTCTAAACATTTTCTATATGAACATATTCTAGATTTTATCGAATTTAGCATGACCTCTTTCAATTTGTTTGGTTGCAATTATTTGTTTATATTATCCACGTATCTCCGAAAAGTACTTTGCCATGTAACTGCTTCACTGATCTCAAACTCATGCAAAAAGTACAAGATCAAATAATGTATAAAAAGGCTAAATATCAGAGTAAAAATCATAGTTCAGTAAGCCAATATTTATCACTGCCATGCCACTGATAACTTTCTCAAATTGCATATGTATCCAACAGACTTGCTTGTAAATCTTATTTTACTTCTTTTAAGATGTATTTTTATTGGATAATCAGATATACTGGGGTGGTGTGTGGGGAGAAATGGAGAGGAAGATCTTCTGTCTGCTGATTCACTCCATGAATGGCTACAATGGCTGGAGCTGAGCCAATCCTAAACCACTAGCCAGGAGCCTGTTCCTGGTCTCCTACGTGGGTGCAGGCTCCCAAGGTTTGGGCTGACCAAGACTACTTTCCCAGGCCACAAGCTGGAAGCTGGTTGGGAAGTAGGGCTGCTGGGATTTGAACAGGTGCCCATATGGGATCTCAGTGCATTCAAGGGGAGGATTTTAGCCACCAAGCCATTGCGCTGGACCCTTGCCTGTACCTTTTAAAGGAATGTTACAGTTTGGGCCTTGTGAAGACAGACACAGTGCACATAGCACATAGAGAAGGCTTCTTCTGCTGGTTCTGTCCACAGTGACTGCAGCTGGGCTGGACCAAAACTGTTGGCCAGGAGATTCAGTTTCCATCTCTCAGGTGAGTCCAATGACCAAAAACACCTTTAACTCTCACCAGTGTTCATCAGGTAGATACTACAATATGTGGTAGGGCATCTTCAACACAAATAGAATGCCCCACCTTAAGATAAATTAATTCAAATAAATTCTGCATATTGTTTTTTTTCCTCTTCTTTCCTTTTCCTTCCTTCCTTCCTGTCTTCCTTTTTTCTTTCCTTCCTTCTGTCCTTCCTTCTCTTTTTTTCCTTTCAAGATTTTTCTAGTTTTACTGGGACGGTGGATTCATAGAGAGAAGGCGAGACAGAGAGAGGCATCGTCCATGTGCTGGTCCACTCCCTAAGTTGCTGCAACGACTGGAGCTGAGCCAGTCGAAGTCAAGAGCCAGGAGCCTCTTCCGGATCTCACAAGGTGATAGGATCCCAAGGAGTTGTGCCATCCTCCGTTGCCATCCCAAGGACGCAAGTAGGGAGCCCGAGGGGAAGTGGAGAAGCCAGGATATGAATCGGCGCACACAGAGGATCCCAGCAATAGCAAGGGAAGGAATCCAGACAACTGAGCCATCTCGTAAGGCTCCTGTGCTTTTTCTTGAATTTATATATGTGTGTGTTTGATATTTAATAAATGTACATGTATATATGAGCTATATATACGTATATATGAAGTAGTTTTTACGATTCTTCTCAAGAATATGCTAGAAAATTAAAAAAAACAGATTTCTACATGTATATTCTGTAATGTTTTGCTTTTAGATATAATCCAATTTCATTTCTTGTTCAGGTTTATCTTAGTACATCATAATAATTGTTGGTCATCCAGGGAACAATTGCACTATGGTTAAGAATTTTTTCACTTTTTAAAAAATATCCACTAGAGGGGGCTAGAAGAGTGCAAATGCTTTAAGTGACCGGTGGTTTTAGAAATGACTCTCCTAACTTATTAATTTTATAAAAACACTCAAGGTTGATTTTAAACTGAAGATATTTATCTTTAATTATTTCTCCTCCATTAAAATTGAGGATTATTAAAATTAGTTTCAACTGATATGCCAGATGAGTAATATGTAGTGGGAGGAATTGATCTCGATACAGGAAGAACAGGTAAGTGTTGTTTTTGAACTGATTTCATTTCTTAAGAAAGCTCTATCTTAAAATAATTTTACTGCCAAATTGTTTTATAACTACCTAGAAGTTTTACAGGTCAGTATTTTCCAAACATTCTTAGTTTTAAACTACAAAAGCAAATGAGAAAATATTGTAAATGCCTGGTTAAATTTGTTAGCAAAATAAAATACAAACAATGATTTAAGGTTTATTTTATTTTTGTCAGGTGACTGAAAATACAATACTATTCGAATATCACACGGTTTTAGTAAGAGAAGTAGTTTTTTATTCAAACGGGTGCTTTAAGAGGATGTATTCCTAATTTCTCTGGAAAAAATAATAACATGCCAAAAATGTATTTGATATTTTCTTCAACAGAGTTAACTCATTGCATTCTTCTACTCAAAAAAACCCAAAAGGCATCTGTTTATTTAGGAAACCTTAACTTAATACAGCCTTTTGATTGCCAACTACTGATGTTCACAGCATCACAGGAGTACTGACATTAGTTTGCATTTTACATCACAGTGACCAATGTGTCATAAACAATTCAGCATTTGGAATCCCGAAGATTATTAATTATGCTGTGTTTTTTCTTTAAAAATACATTGTGCACAGTAATATTTAAGGAATATTTATACCCTAAATATATCTTTAAAAAAATCAGTTATTATGAGGAAATAATGGAATTGATCTAGATAATAAATATACAGCCAAAGCATGAAAAGGTGGCTACATTAAAAACCACTCTTGTTTATCAATGTGCCTTACATTTTTTCCTTTCCCTTTTTATCCAAGATGCATTATGAAATTGAAAATGTATTTAGTCACTTACCAAACTATGAGCTTTCATTACTTTAAAAAACAAACTATTGGTTTATTTTGAAAGAATTTAAGAGAGAAGGAGAAAAAAGAGAGAGTAGAAAGAGAATGAGAGAGATTTTTCCATCTTCTGGTTCCTTCATCAGATGACTGCAATGGCTAAAGCACAGCCAGGTCAATGCCAGGAGCTAGAAAATTCTAGCATGTGGGTGCCAGGGGCCAGACACTTGAGTCCTTTCTGGGTGCTTCAGCGAGTGTATTAGCAGAGTGCTGGGTCAGAGGTGGGGTTGCTGGGGCTAGAACCAGAGCCCGTATGTGATGCTGGTGTTAGAGGTGCTGACTTTTTCTCACCATGCCATGATGCCAACCTCAAGCTTCTACTCTCAACAGTTTTTGTAACTTGTCAATTATTTTTTTTTCACAGAGCATAAATCCAATTATGAAGTTGGTACAATTGCAATTTCAGTACTTTAGCTGCATTTCAGCCAATGAATTTCAAGTTGGCTACTGACATTAAAATAAGTTATTATTTATTCTTATTTTATGAGATTTGTATTTGTTTATTCACATATTCATTTATTCTAACAGCAGGAAAAAAGATAGAGGAATAGAAACAGAACTCTACCTAGGTATAGTCAGTTACCTCCTGGGCTGTTACTTTCGGCCAAGTCAAAGCTACAAGCCAGGAACTTAATCCAAGTCTCTGACATAAGTGGCACAGGTTCAAGTATGGGAGCCATAATCTGCTGCCTTCCGGAGTTCTTGCTAACCAGAACCAAGCAGCCCTGTATGCAGATCAGCTCCCCAAGAGACAACTGAACAGTTGCACCCAATGTATGCTTAGACAGTTGTATTTTGATAGGTAGAAATGTTATTCACATTAAGTATTCTGAATGAACCACTAATGTTTTTCTTAGAATTTTGTGTCATTTACGGATATAGGTTGTATTTTTATTTATTTACTTATTTAGATTTTTTCTTTTTTTTTTTATTTGAAAGGCCAGCTCACAGAGAGGGGAAACAGAGATGTACAGTCTGCTGGTTTACTCCCCGGATGGCTGCGGCAGCCAGGGCTGGGCCAGGGCTCAGTGTGCCCCTTGGTGCAGTGGCCGAAGCACTCGGGCCATCCTCCACCTTTTTTTTTTTTTTCATGTGCACTAGGAGGCAGCTTTATCAGACATAGCCTGGTAGTGCCCATACAGGAAGGAGCCTAACCACAATGTCATAATGCCAGCCCTACGTAACAATATTAAGGTGATTACCTCCTCTCTATTAAATGTAGCTAACTTCTTTTTTAAGATGTATTTATTTTATTGGAATGTCAGATCGACACAGAGCAGAGATAGACAAAAAGTTCGTTCTGCTGGTTCACTCCCCAAGTGGCCATATTTCCGAAGCTGAGTCGATTCAAAGCAAGGAGCCAGGAGATTCCTCCAGGTCTCCCACGAGAGCTTGCAGGGGCCAAAGGCTCTGGGCTGTCCTCTGTTGCTTTCCCAGGCCACAAGCAGGGAGCTGGATGAGATATGGAGCGCCGGGGACACAAATCAGTGCCCAAATGGGATGCCAGCACATGGACAGTGAGGATGCAGCCACCAGTCTCTAACAACAGGGCCAATATAGATCACTTTACATACTGAAGTAAGTTGATAAGTTTTTTTTTAATAGATGAACATCATGAATTTTAAATATTATAAAGCTTATATTATTAGAGATCACTGTGACTGAGCAGTGTTTGGCAAGCAGATGCCATGAGGTATGAGATGTTATGGGTACTAGGGAGGCCAGGGGGTCTTAAATCTCTTGCTGTTGTCTCCTTGCACGGTCATTCAGTGCTATGTACTCCCAGTGTCAGTGAATACAATGCGACTGATTCAGTAGCAACAATCGTGTTAATTGCCAAGCAGCATTTGGAAAGATTCAGATTTACTTATTTAATTCGAAACACACCCGAGGAAAGAAGTCAGTGTTCTAAGATTAGTCAACCGAAAGAACATTCCAAGAAGACTCCTCTTTGAATGCCTTCTGTTGGCAACGTGCTACGCCACAACATGGGGAGAGAAACACAGAGAAGTAAAGATTCTTTGCTCCAAGAGCCTGACCCTGCTGTCAGAAGAGCTCACAGTGGGGCAGAACCAGGACACCTGGCTCACTTGCCCAGCGCTCCTTTGGTGGATGCGTTTCAGAACAGGTTTTAGTTTGTTTTCAATTTTCTCTTTGCTTGTTTGTCGTTAATAGGGACTTTATGAAGTCTCTACAACTCACTGTGTGAGGAACTGATTATAGTGCACGGTTTCTGAGGGAAGCTTTTGTTTTGCTTCAGGTTTTGCAAGATTAAACAAAGGTATCAGAGGATTCCTTTGTGTTACCAGACTTCCAGTCGCCAACAGGAAGTAAAAGCTTCTCTTAGAATAAAGCGGTTTCATAATCGGCCACCTTTGCTCTCAGATCAAATTAGGCATGAAGGAAATTTAAGATTTAAATAACAAATTAACCTTTTTGTTAAAGGTTCAGTGCAGAAGGCAAGTTTCCTAAACACTCACTCTGCTGTGACTCCGTAAATATCTCATCCATCTTATAAATTTCCTCTAGGACACATGGACATTTTACTGAAGCAAGCCATTATGGGAGAAGACACATGCGAATGCCTTTACCATTCCTAAAGATGCACAATTTTATTACAAGGTGGGAAAATACTGTCCTCCTCAGTGAAAGGTAATGTTCCTTTGGTAAATTGCATGCTACTAACGTAATTCAAGGTATCTGCAATTATCATGCCCTTAGACCGTGGAAATGTCTGCAAAGTAATGATCACAGAGGGCGTCAACCTTTAAAGCTTCGACAGTGGGCGGTGATACATACAAGAGGACTCGAAGTTCAAGATGCAAAAAAAAAAAAAAAAAAAATTAAATCCAGAAGGAACTATATCTCATGGAATGGGATTTGCTTAAAAAGTAGCATTGTTTTATTAATATTTATGACAAGAATTAATATGAATAATTTTATCTAAATTTCTATATATGCTTTATTCATCAGTGCTTTAAAAAAAGTGATCAGTTTTTTTACACATGAGCAGATTGAGAATATAATGCAATAAACATACGAAATTGTTGGTCAGTTCCTTTTTTTTATTTTTGCAATTTATTCTGAGTGTGTTTGATTTTATAATTTTATAAATATACATTAAAATATTCACAGAGGCCTAAAGGAATCCCTCCTCTTTTTGTAAATAAGAAGTAGAGAGACAATATGAGAGTGAAATCTACAGTAGAAGAGAGAGAGAAAGAGAGAGGAGAGAGACTCTTTGTTGCTTCCTAACCGTTCCTTCATCCCCCAAATACCCACATGGTCAAGACCGGACCGGGAGCTGGGAACATAGTCCAGGTTCGAAAGTTGGCAGACATGCAGGTGCTTGAGCCAGAAGCCATCACGACTGCTCCCCAGGGTTTGCATTGGCTGAAAGACTGAGTCAATACAAGCCCTGCACACTTCAGTGTAGGAGGAGACGTTTGATTTGGTGCCTTAACTGTCCTGCTAACTGCTGAACACTAAAGAAATAATTTCAGGCAAGATGACAAACATGATAGATGTGTTTAATAGTGTTTAGGAAATTAGTATGTCACAATCTCTCCACATTTGTGAATGCAGCCACTATTTGTACTACTTTAATATTCTGATGCACTTCAGTAGAAGCAGCTCAAAATACAGTGCACACAGAGGTTCCAATCAGAGCTCTCTTCCAAGCATTTGTAATACATAATTATTTTATAACAGTTTTACAAACACTCAACAAGTAATATTAATGTCATATTATCTCTGCATTAAGGAATGAAGCTGGAGGCAACTCTATAGAGCAAAAGATTAAACCACTGATGGTTGTGCCCACCTCTGCACTTCTAATCCATCTGGATTAAATGTGTTTGTTTTTCTAAATGAAACTATGGGTGAATATTAAAATCATCTAAGGTACTATTATGTTCTAAAATTTACCAAGTATCACAGCTTTGACCATCAGACTGTGTAAATGTACTCCAGTCTACACGCCACAGACATTGCAGAGCACTCTCTCTCTGGCATTCTATCCCTTGTTTAAGTCAAAATCAATATGACATTTATCTTCACCTGCCATCTTGTGCATGGTGCCAGAGATTATGTTGAGGATGCTTTGAGGCACAAGTGGTTCTATGCAGAATGAATACAATGTATACATTATTCCCTTTGTTAGTGATCAATTTTGAACTCTGCATTTATTTTCTGCACATGTATTATCAGTCCAATAAATATCAGTTGTGGAGAAAGAGGAGAAAGAGAGAAATTAAAAGTATCGTGTTATCATCTACCTACAAAATGTCAGGAGGTAGGCTTAACCCAAAGGCACGAGACCAGCATTTATCAGATTTCCCACGAGGGTACAGATACCCAGGCATTTAGACTGTCTTTCCCTGTTTCTCCAGGCACACATTCAGAGAGCTGGATGGAAGTGTTGATGCTGGGTTTCAAATTGACACACGTATGGCAAGCCAGTCCCACTGGCAAAGGCTTTACCCAACAAGTAACAGAGCCAACCCCAAGGAGGCATTTTTTTTCTTGAAGATTTACTTTTATAATTCAATAAATATTTGTTATTTATTGAGAAAAAGAGGATTGGGTAGAGGGAGAGAGAGAGAGTATGGATAGAGAGAGATATCTGCCACCTGCTGCTTCATTCAGTAAGTGGCTGCAACAGTCAGAGCTAAACCAAGATAACACCAGGAGCCAGCAGCTTCTTTGGGGGCTCCCATATGGTAGCAAAAGTCCAAGTACTTTGGCCATTGCCTGTTGCTTTTCCCAGGCCATTAGTAGGGAATAAGACCAGGGCATGAACCAAAGGTCATATGGAATACTGGCATTGCACACAATGGCTTTTCAGTTTATTCTAAAATGCGAGCACCAGATATTGCTAAAAGTAATAAGAAAATATAGCTCATATACTGTGATTTTCTGATATGGACTTAGTGAGAACAGAATATAAGTGAAATGGCAAATTTATTGCATGTTATAATCCCATGATTATTTCATGTGTTTAAATCTGGTAGAATTTATTGAGAAAACACTTTTCCATGTAATTTTAAAATATTGTTAGATAGATTAAAATGTTGATTGAGGGACACAGTTTGTGCAGCTGTTTGCTGCAGCAGCCAATACGTGGCTTTGTATGGCTGCATCGAGTATTGGAGTGCCCGGCTTGGGCCAAGATCTGCTCTTGAGTCCAGCTCCTGCTAATACGCACCAATGAAAGCAGTGATTCGAGTTTTGTGTGTCTGTTACACAAGTGGGAAACTCAGACCAAGTTCTTCACATCCGGCACCACCCAGTTCCATCTGCTATAGATGTCTGAAAACTGAATCAGCAGATAGAAGATTCTCTCTGTTTGTCGGAAACAAGTGAATATAAATAAATATTTTTAAAAATGAATTAAGGTTAAAATCAATAATGTTCAGTAATCATATGTCCCACTAGAAACATTCTGGAAGCAATGGTTTGTATTACTAATTTAGTGTAATAGCTGAGAAATTACTGTTAACAATAACTAAGAAACTAGAAATATATCCATAATTATTTGAATATAAACTATACATTTAAGCGCTTCTCAGCCTTTTGGCTAAGATCAAGTGAACTATAAATTTAGCTAGGTTTGAAGTAATCCTCTACTTTGGATATTTACCCATTTTGTCATTTTGAAAAGTTAAGGAATGTTCTCAAACAGCTATTTTTTTTCCCCAAGTCTTACTTTTTATTTCCACTCAGACAGCTCTTTGGCATTTTGTAAAAAGTCTTCTCTTGTCCCCATTACTATTATGTATTGAAAACATAATTTGTGTGTCAGTACGTCAATATTAGGCATACAGGAAAAGAAAAACAATTAAAAAAACCTCATATTTGTGCTGTGTGTATATTAGGAGTAAAGTAAGTGCTGATTAAAATGAACAAAGGAAAGAATCATGTGCAGGAAACTTTCATTGACTACACCGAGCTTTGACTGATATTTAAATCACTTACTCTGATTTCGGGATGTTTCTCCTGTGACCTTGCCTCTAGATGAATACATTTAGAAATTCTGTGTGCGGTGTTGAACGGTAATTTTTCTAGCTGTTTGTTTGCCCATCGATTGCAGTTGTAGTTTGCAATGACCTGTCTACATCATCAGGGAGAATCAAGTTAGCTAGCCGGCAGCAGGTTGCATCAGAGCCTTTATTCATCTTAAGTCTTCCTCACTCTCTTGTTTCTTCTCTTTCTTACGGTTCTTATCTATATTGCAATCTCTCCAGAATGTACATGATGTTATTAAAATAAGTGATGAATCAACTGAGTGGAAAATAAAATAAGAAGAAAGTAGGAAAAGTAAGTATTATCACCAAATCTTCATTATCTAAAGCTAATAAGCCACACCAGGGATATGAAAATTATATGGATCTGAATGCATAATTTTGGAGAATAATGGCCCTATTTAATATTTTCATTCAGGAAAGCTTACGAGCTGAAGAAACAAGTAATTTCTTCAACGCAAACTGTTTAGAAAAAAGCTCTGTTACCTAGCACCACGCACTGTGGGATATTATCCATTTGATCTTGCTTAATTATATCTGTGAAGGCGCAATGTCATATTTTAAGAGTGATTTGTATTGTGTTTAATCATTAGAAAGTATTACCTAGTTAAAATCTGTAAATATATGTTAAGTTGTCATGTTATTCTAAATAAAGATCATCTTAAAACAACTAAAAGTGAGCTAAATTTTTAGATTTTTATTGGACAGTAGCTCTGGGGAAAGAAAGAATAAACTGGAAAACTTGAGTCCTTGTCTTAAGGCTTCAAACTTTTCCTTCATGGCAAGTACCAAACTAAAAGTCGCAGACAGACATTCGTGTTAACATTTTAAAATGTCATTAGCAACAATTTCAAGTGTAAACATCAGGACCAAACAGAGTGCAGCGACTGTCCTCACAAGCAGTGTACTTGCCTATTTTCTGCATGTGTGCAAACAGTCAAGCCCAGGGTTAGATGAAAATTTAACATAATGCATGTTCTAGCTTGCTACAATAGCAACGTCTACTACAAAATGGTTAAAACAACCTGCATTTTTTTTTTCATCAGAATTCACTTGCGCTATATTTGGTACTAAAAGGGTTGGGAAGACCATTTTCAGAAAGAGGAGGAGTTGAGCAGTCCCAAGGTGGAGCTGTCTCGTGTTATATGACACTGGCAGTTTACAGCGCTCTGATGGGGATGGGCTTAAAGGCTGAGTCAAAAGCCAAGTAGTCTCTTTATTTACGCCTACCTCCCAGCCCTTGGCAATCTGACTAATAACAAACTGAGCTAACAAGAAAGACTAGAACGGGAGGAAGCAGCATCGTTGCAGCTTGGACCTACAAACTAAGAAAGCAAGACTGATCCATCTCTGCTCTGTGAAACATCTTGTTTATTTACTGCATCCGGCATCTTACAAATGGTTAACTATATGCAAAAAAAAAAGTCAGCATAGCCTGGAAGTACGCTGTGAATTTTAATTGGGGAGAAAAAAAAGACAACTGCTTCAGGATGCCTTAGTAACACTCTGTTTGAAATATTTTCAATGAAATTCTCAGCATTTTCTCTTGGGCCAGAAGTTTTAACTTTCTGAAGCACTGAGACTTGCCTCCAAGTGATATTTGAGAAGAAAGTACCAGTGGTCCGGTGTTGGCTTTTTTTTTCCAACACAGACACAGAATTACTTTGAACACCTCTTCCAGCTGTGTGTCCAGATAGCGCCGGGGAGCGTCTCTGCTTTAAAGGTAAGATGAATGTTTTGGTGCTTTTACAAACTTATTCTGCATGATCATAAAGGCATTGAGCTTATATCTTTGCTTCCTTTAACTTTGCATTAAAAGCTGTTTAGTTTCATTTTGGCTCAGCAGCACAGCAAACGCCGAAGCTGATGCCTGTTTTCTGTGCGAAGCAGACATTTAGCTGAACAGCTGGCTGCAGAAAAGAACACACATAATGATTAGCCACTATCCCTTTAATAACATGCAGAATGCGGTTGGAAACTAACTATGTGTGCTTTCAGAGGAAAAGGTCACTAGGAAATGCACGTGTTGAATTTGAAATATAAGTAAATAAATGATGCTTTGCATTGTGCATATGGTCCTTTTATTGTATGCTGACTTGCATATATGTGCTTTCTAAAAAAAATGTGAGTTTTGGCTTTTTTAAACATTGTCTGTGCTGTGGGTGGTGTGGAACCCCTCATTGCATGTCTGTATTTCTGAAAATATGAGAAATTGCCTCTTAGCTCATTGTGGAAAGAGTGAAATATACCTGAGATAATAACAGATACTGAAAGGCTGTCATCTAGTAATTATTGAGTACTTTCTCTAGAAGCTGTGCTTTGTGAGTGAATCACATTCCTTTCTGGTAATCGGTGGAGAAGTATTTTAAGTGTTGTGGAAGCTAATCCACAAGTTGAGTACTCTGAATCACAAGTTGCTGAATTCTAAGCACAGCACTTAGATTTGTTTAAAATCAAACTAATTCCTTCTGGAAAGATAAAATCTGATCATTTGTCTCTTAGTTTGATTTCTTCAGTTGCCTTTTGACTTCTAGAAGCATGGCATGACATATATTTTCAAGAAAGCAAAGTACTTTAGATACATTAAAGCATAGTTTCAGGTTATTGCTAGGACTTTGAAATATTTCATTGTGTGGTGGTTTACTAAGATTTACTAACATTTGAAGTTACTGTTCGCATCTTATCCAAAAGAAATGGAGGACGTTTTCGTTTGGAAAAGTTGAATTGTCATGGGATGTGGTGTGTGCCTCACAAGTTAGTATATGTAAAGTTAAGGAGTCATATTTCAAGGCTGCACATAAGATTATATACCTTAGCATCACATATATTTACTTTGCTACTGCTATCTTTTTAAAGTTGAGCTCCTTTTATGAATTATTGTTTCAGCTGCCTGGCTTGAGAGTTTAGGGAATTGTATAACATAATGTTGTTTTCTAGAAGCATAATTTTCTAACACTGGAGATATCCTCAAAGATTTTTACATGTTGCGTTTTTTAAGGTTAGCTAGAACTTAAAGCCTAATAATAAAAGAAATCAACAGCTTAATCATGTGATGACATTCGGTGTCCTAATGCTGATTTCATGACCTCATTAGAAAGTCATTTGTAGTTTATATGAGACATTGTTAATCCTTTTACAAGAGTCTAGAATATGTGCTGAAAATATTTTTAGTGTTTATATTTTAGCCTTTTCCTTAAAAAATAGAATAGTAATGAGAAATATTATAGCTGGAAAGTCAATACAAGGTGAGTTCAGTAAATTTCGACTAAGCACGTTTAACCATTTTATCTGACAGTATTGTACTTTACGAAATGCCCTAGAGAATCATGAAAATGAAGTTTGTTCGTTGTGCTTTACTTTATTATATAATCATTTTCTAAAGGTTTTTTAATAACTCTAAGTGTCATGAACCTGTGACTCAATAATACAAATTGTATTATGAATAGATTAAATAAAGATACTGCATTGAAGCATGTATGCATATGTACATGTACACACGCACATATATATGTACATACATCAATTCATCTTATTGTAACATTCCCATGAGTTCTCTGTCTTGCTGATTATCACCTAGATACCTGCTTGATGAAAATGTCCATTCTTAATTTATCTACTTTAAAGTAAAACAACAAAACAGAAAGAAAATAACCTCCACAGTGCAACTTTCCATCATATGACACATTAATGCTACATCTAACCAGTTTAAATTCCACTCTCATCTATTAGGATGCAGAATGCTTGGCAGGTGTGAAAATACTGCCAGCATAGCATTATAAATTCTCTAAATTTTATATCTTGATCATGATCTAAAGTAAATATAACCTATAATGAAACTTACTAATAATCATAGCAAAATAGAAGAAAAATATAATTCTAGCAGGGCATTTATATTTTCATAGTAATCAGTGATTCATGTTATGATGAAATTCTGTGATTTTGAAAATGCTAGATCCATGTTCTCCCTCCTGTTCCCACTAAGACCTCTTGCAACTGCATTTTATGTTACAGAATCTGCTTCCAGCCAATGCCAAGATGCAGCTGTTGATTCATCTCCTGCACGCCGCTCTCTTTGCCTGTGTATCTTTACAGTCCCAATCTCCAGGCCCCTCATTCAGGGGTTCCTGTGATTCTCTTTGCAATTGTGAAGAGAAAGATGGCACGATGCTAATAAACTGCGAAGACAAAGGAATCAAGAAGTTATCCCAAATAATTGTGCCACCATCAAGACCTTTCCACCTAAGCCTGCTAAATAATGGCTTAACAGTGCTCCGCACAAATGACTTTTCTGGGCTCTCTCATGCCATCTCAGTACACCTCGGATTTAACAATATAGCAGACATTGAGCCTGGCGCGTTTAATGGCCTTGGCCTGCTGAAGCAACTTCATATCAATCACAATTCTTTAGAAATTCTTAAAGAGGACACCTTCCATGGATTGGAAAACTTGGAATTCCTACAAGCAGACAATAACTTTATTACAGTGATTGAACCAAGTGCCTTTAGCAAACTCAATCGACTTAAAGTTTTAATCTTAAATGACAACGCTATTGAGAGTCTTCCTCAAAATATATTTCGATTTGTTCCTTTAACCCATCTAGACCTTCGTGGAAATCAGTTGCAAACTTTGCCTTATGTTGGTTTCTTAGAACATATTGGCCGAATATTGGATCTCCAATTGGAGGATAATAAATGGGCCTGCAATTGTGACTTGCTACAGCTAAAAATCTGGTTGGAGAACATGCCTCCTCAGTCTGTAATTGGAGATATTGTATGCAACAGCCCTCCGTCACTAAAAGGGAGCATATTAAGTCGACTGAAGACGGAATCTATTTGCCCGACTCCACCGGTGTATGAAGAACACGAGGATCCTTCTGGATCGTTACATGTGGCAGCAACATCTTCAGTAAGTGCTAGTCGCATATCAAGCAAGACCATGTTGATTTTAAAACCACCCACAAAGGCACCAGTTTTGATACCTTATATTACAAAGCCATCCACTCAACTCCCAGAACCCTACTGTCCTATTCCTTGTAATTGTAAAGTCCTATCCCCGTCCGGACTTCTCATACACTGTCAGGAACGTAATATTGAAAGTATCTCAGACCTAAAACCCCCTCCTCAAAATCCTAGAAAGCTTATTCTGGCGGGGAATATTATTCACACAGTAATGAAGTTTGATCTAGTGGAATATTTCACTTTGGAAATGCTTCACTTGGGAAACAATCGTATTGAGGTTCTTGAAGAAGGATCATTCATGAATCTAACAAGATTACAGAAACTTTATCTAAATGGAAACCACCTGACCAAATTAAACAGAGGTATGTTTCTGGGACTCCAGAATCTTGAGTACTTGTATCTTGAGTACAATGCAGTTAAGGAAATATTACCCGGTACCTTTAACCCAATGCCTAAACTTAAAGTCCTCTACTTAAATAACAACCTGCTACAAGTTTTACCACCACGTGTGTTTTCAGGCATTCCCCTAACTAGAGTGAATCTTAAGACAAACCAGTTTTCCCATCTACCTGTCAGTAACATCTTGGATGATCTTGACTTGCTGACCCAGATTGACCTTGAAGATAACCCTTGGGACTGTTCCTGTGACTTGGTTGGACTTCAACAGTGGATACAAAAGTTAAACAAGGACACTGTGACTGACAACATTTTCTGTTCTTCTCCAGAGTATCTCAACAACAAGGAATTAAAAGCTCTCACCACTGAACTTCTTTGCCCAGGTTTAGTAAATAACCCATCCCTTCCAACCCAGGCTGGTTACATTATTGTCACCACTCCTGCAACGGCCACAAACACAGCTGGTACTATTTTAAGATCACTCACAGATGCCGTCCCGCTATCTGTCCTCATACTAGGCCTTCTGATTGTGTTCCTAACGATTGTGTTCTGTGCTGCAGGAATAGTGGTTCTTGTTCTCCACCGCAGGAGAAGATACAAAAAGAAACAAGTTGATGAGCAAATGAGGGACAACAGTCCTCTGCACCTTCAGTACAGCATGTATGGTCATAAAACGACTCACCATACAACAGAGAGACCTTCAGCCTCACTCTATGAGCAACGCATGGTAAGCCCCATGGTTCATGTCTACAGAAGTCCATCCTTTGGGCCAAAGCACCTGGAAGAGGAAGAAGAAAGGAATGAGAAAGAGGGAAGTGATGCCAAACATCTCCAGAGAAGTCTTTTAGAACGAGAAAATCACTCACCGCTCACAGGGTCAAATTTGAAATATAAAACAACAGACCAATCAACAGAATTTTTACCTTTCCAGGATGCCAGCTCATTATATAGGAATATTTTAGAGAAAGAAAGAGAACTTCAGCAACTGGGAATCACAGAATACCTGAGGAAAAACATTGCCCAACTCCAGCCTGATATGGAGGTACACTATCCTGGGGCTCATGAAGAATTGAAGTTAATGGAAACGTTAATGTATTCACGCCCAAGGAAGGTATTAGTGGAACAGACTAAAAATGAATATTTTGAGCTCAAAGCTAATTTACATGCGGAACCTGACTACTTGGAAGTCCTAGAACAGCAAACATAGACAGGAGCTGGGATGCTTTTACAGAAATACTGTGATTCTGTCTTAAGCCCAAACCTTGTATGTAAGTGCCTTATGTGACTGTGTCATCAATCAGAACTAAGCACAGCAGTAATTCTTTGGGGGAAAAAAAAAAGAAGAAAAAGAAACTCAGGGATCACTGGGAGAAGCCATGACATTATTTTCCCGAATAAGATAAATCCTTGCCTGTAAATCATTCATTCAAGGATTATAGTAATATTTCTCCACATACTTAAAAGCGTTTCATAAGTCATCTTGCACAACAAAAAAGAGTCGAACATTTAAGTAACCATTATTTTCTTGAACTGCTTTATCCACAGATTAAATAAAATTGGATTTCACAATTTAAGATGTATATATACCTGTATATGTAGTTATAATATGTAAGAAACATATTGTTTAAAATGAGTGTGTGCTTTAAAATGTATATTGTTAAACTGGCAGAATATTTTTGCAATACATGCAAGAGGAACTGATACATCAAAATTATAAATAATGTAAGGGAAAAAATGAGAGGCTTCTGTTTCTAAAGGCCATGGGTGGATCCAAGCTTTGATCCTTCAGTTTTGCAATGAATGTCACTCTGTGCTTTCTAAGTTAGCGAAGATACAAATTATGAATAGTTTGGGTAGAAAGAATAGGCAAACTTTTTTTATCTGCACATGTGTGTGGACAACCTGACTGTCAAAGCTGCTGTGAGCTGAGTATGTCATTTGTGTTCAGAGTTTAAATATTCTTTTTAAATGCTACTGAAATTCAACTGTAAATAGGATTAGAAGATCTATTAAGGTTGCTTTCTTTACTGGCATTAATCTTTTGTAAATTTGAATGACCATGATAGAAATGTCTCTTGTGCAAATAATCTGCAAAGGTAAAACAAATAGAAATGAACTGTTATTTTATTTTTATTGATGTATACTGGTAGATGCCATATGTTAGTATCAAAAGGCACTGTTGAAGGTAAGTGGTTTAAATTGTTCAAAGAGAGGGATGACGTAGCTCTATTTTATGAGAAGGCATAGTTAGATTTATATAGACTATTTATTCTGTACAGTTTTATATATTTTTGGTTCACAGAAATAATTATTCTTGGGTGCCTTTCAAGAAAATTAAAAATAATGCTCACAACAATAAAATTGAAATCAAATCTCTGTTTCTAAATGTGGCATTTTCCGTTAGTTGATTTGTAATTGAGTGCAGACACGACTAACACATACATACACGTGCAAAAAGGAGAGGATTATTTGCTTTGTTCACACAGAAGCTTTATGTTCACTGTGTGCAAAAAGCCGTTCAGTTTCTGGGTATGATTGACACGAAGCTGAATTTCAAGTATGAGTAGCAGTTTTCTCCTCCAAGAATATCATTTTCCTAACAAATAAAAAGGGTGTGATTTGTGCTTCTTCTTTCTAATACAGAATCAATAATATGGCAGGTTTACAAAAGGCAAAGTGAAATTATCATATTATGTAATTATGAACATGATGCCAAATCAGGCACAGAGTTGAAGCACATACTTTTTATAAGGAAATGCTTTCTTTAATTTACATAAAATTATCGGTGATCCCTGAATACTCTATGAAATGTTTTTGCTTTATCACTCAGCTTGTTACTTTTTACAACAGATACAAATTTTAAAAATTGAATGTTGTCTTTCTGCCGATAAAAGCATTGGAAGCTAGAGATTGTTCCATGCTACAGTGGATAGACTATTTTTGAGTCACGTGTGAAATCTTATCACCAATTTTTAATCATTTTGCATTTTAATGAAAACCAAGCAAGCATTGTGCATTAAAAGGTTTTATTTAAGTCCCAACATTCCTTTACAAGTTTGACAGTTTGGAAGGCCCAACGAGGGAATCCTTTGCTCTCTGTCGTTGTCTAAGGACAATGGCGTGCGCATATGACAAGCCGCATCTTCTGTAAGATTTTCAACATAGTTGTGAATAGTAAACCCCCAAAGCACGGATTTTAAAATTGCATTCTAAACAGAACAAAGTAAGTCAGATTTATGTTACTGCATTTCTGTTACCCAGTTGAATATCTGCCAATGTTTTGATTTTAATCAGGTACACAGAAGAATTAGGAAATCTCAGAAATTTCTGTGCCCAAGGGGCCTTGGAATGTATCCATGAATAGAGTCAGAGGCGTGCTCCTTCCTTCAGGGAGGAGGAAATATTTTTTAAATGTTAGTGCTAATTGCCTAATGTCATAGTGTTTATTTTTTAACTTACAATCAGCAGCAACAGATTTTTTTAAAAATGAAGCTATTTAAAAATATCTCCAAAATTAATACACAATGCCAAGAGTAAAAGTCAGCAGAAGGACAAATGACCCAGTGGTGGACACTGGTGTGCCAACATCACATAGTGCAATAAGTGCCTCAATTCATTTCCCGGGTGTGATCTTGATTCCAGCTCCTTGCTAAAATAACCCTGGGAGATGTCAGTGGATGACTCAAGCACATGGATCCCTGCCACTCATGGAGACTTGGATTGAACTTGGCCTGGTCTAACCTGTACTGTTGCAAACACTTGGTGGGTAAGCCTGATATAGAAGATAGGAGCTCTTTCTGTTTCTCTCTTCCCTCTTTTCTTTCTTTCTTTCTTTCTTTCTTTCTTTCTTTCTTTCTTTCTTTCTTTCTTTCTTTCTTTCTTTCTTTCTTCCTTTCTTTCTTTCTTTTTCTTTCTTTCTTTCTTTCTTTCTTTCTTTCTTTCTTTCTTTCTTTCTTTCTTTCTTTCTTTCTTTCTTTCTTTCTTTCTTTCTTTCTTCCTTTCTTCCTTCCTTCCTTTTTTCTTTCTTTCTTCCTTCCTTCCTTCCTTTCTCTCTCTCTTACCTTTACCACCCCCTTTACTCTCTTTACCTCTCTCCAAACCTCTTCTCTTTCTCTTTTTATTTTTGAATCATGTTTTTACAGGGAACAAAGAAAAGTTTTTCTTGCAACTTCAATATGAGATGAATTTTAATGTCAAATACGCTGTCATGCCTGCTTGATGCTTTGGCTCTATTAATTAAAAAGACTTAACTTTTCAACATTAAAATGCAATTTTAAAATCGAATGATTTATATCCTTCTGTTATACCCTTCCATATTTATAAATATATATTTTTACAGATAGACTTATGCAGACAGAAATATTTAAATTGTTGTTATGAATATGTTGGAAAAGAAAGAGAGAGACAATGAGATAGAGACTTTGTTAAAGGTGAAATAGTGTATCACAATAGTTGTTCTCCATCACACTTCTACAGTAAGTAATGGGTATATAATCAGTGAACATTGGAAAGAAACAAAAGGTATACTACTAACTAGCTGAAGCGCTTCAACACAGATAGTTGCTTCAATAAATTACATCCGATTTTCACACGCATAAGAGTTTGCACATAATTATTGCAGCAAAAGTTTCTGTAAAAGAGAATAAAATTATAAGGGTGGTGATTTGAGAAAGGGACATGAATGACCTTGTCATTGTGAATAGGACTCCATTAAGTTTGGATGGTCTTTTCTGTGACAATTCAAAAAATAACAAACTTCATTTTTCTGTAATTTTATTTTTTACTTATATTACCGGACAATTTGAAGTATACCAAAATAAAGATTAAGAAATTGGGAACAGTTCCCACCTACCCTGTCTCCTGCCAGCATTCGCACCCACCATCCTCCTTTCTTCTTTTCTAATTTTTACAATGGCATACTTCCTTTTTTTATTATTCTTTTTTTTTCTTTTTGAAAGATTTTCACAGAGAAGACAAAGAGAGAGTTCTTCCATCTCCTGTTTCACTCACCAAATGTCCACAATGGTCAGAGTTAAGCCAATCAGAAGCCAGGAAGCAGAAGCTTCTTAGGAGTCTCCCAATGGGTTCAATGTCCCAAGGCCTTGAGCCATCCCCTGCTGCTTTCCTGGGCCATAGCAGAGAGCTGGAGTGGAAGGACAGCAGCAGGACACAAACTGTCACCACAGGAGAAGTTGTTACTAGGAAGTAGAGGATTAGTTGCTTTGCCACTATGCCAGCATAAAGATTGGCATATTATCATTTCCCCTTACAATCACAGGCATTCGTCATCATGAGAGAGGCAGTTGTAACTCTTCCAGTTGGAGAGGTCTTGTTCCTGACATCCATGTCAAGAACAACCTCATCAAGGAGGAATAAGTACGTGGTTAAAGTACGGTTTTATTTCCTTTGCCTTTTCAGCTTCACACATTGTGAAACAGATTTTCCCCAAACTTTCACTG
The DNA here is from genome assembly GCF_017591425.1 of Ochotona curzoniae. Taxonomy (NCBI): domain Eukaryota; kingdom Metazoa; phylum Chordata; class Mammalia; order Lagomorpha; family Ochotonidae; genus Ochotona; species Ochotona curzoniae. The sequence goes on from NW_024466502.1 coordinate 18,127,047, forward strand.
AGTTTCGTAATCCTACTGATGAGTGAAAAAATAGAAATTGGTGTGCAACAGTTTTTGCTTTTGAATTATGGTGACAGTCATTATTTAACAACTCTATTTTATATAAGCAACCAACAAAATGTCTTATAGATAGAAATAGCTTTTTAACAAATTTGCATTTATTATATATGCATCCATGTTTATCTGTACTAACATAGAGAATGCCAGATGCAAAACCTTCACATAGCTGCTATGAAAGCATAAACAGGCCATTATTGTTCTGCTGGTAAATGTCTTTCAGGAACTATGTGCATAAATAAAGGAAACAAAACAACAAACTGTGTATGCACACAAACGCATATGTTCATATAATCTCTGATTTTTGTTATTTAAAATTGAGCATTTTAAAATAGAGTTCTGTTGCTTCAGAATTTTAAAACATGGGAAAGGAAAATTTGGCCTTCCCATTAATTATTTGCCTCTTCGTGGTTTTTAGATTCTATCTGGGAGAATATTACCTGAGAATATTTTTTAAATCACTATGTCTTAGGCATAATGTCTGAGCATATGAATATAATTTCATCTTAATTTTATAGATGTCTAGAAGACACCATACGCAAAAAATGTGATTTTTCTTGATGAAATGACTTTGTTTAATTTTCTTTGTTATAAATAAAAAGGCATCTTTTTTAAGTCCACAGCAAAATAATTAAAAAGCACAGAGTGGCTAAGCCATTACTTTATGTGCACCAAGATCCCACATGGGCCCCAGTTCCTGTCCAAGCTGTTCTATTTGCCGTCTGACTCCCTGTTTGTGGCCTGGGAAATCAGTAGAGAATTGCCCAAAGACTTGAGCTCCTGCAACTGTTTGGGAAATCCATCAAAAGCTGCTGGCTCCTGGCTTCAGATCGGGTCAGCTCTGGCCATTGTAGTCACTTGGGGAGTGAACCAGTGGTCAGAGGATCGTTCTCTCCATCTCTCCTCCTCTCTGTGGATCTGAATTTCCAATAAAAATCAATAAACCGTAAAAAAAAATCAATGAAGCTACATTTACACATTATTGGTGACCATCATTGAGGTTCCTTTTTAGTATTGTACATTACGTCTTTTGAGAAATGTATCCACAATCATAACATTAATGAAATTTATCTCTGATATCTGTTTTGCATTAATTATGAGTATATTTGCCTTAACTTCTAATTATGTCATACAACTATGATTCTTAGAGTTAGAAATCCTTGATATTTTGAATGTTTAAACCAAGTGTTGGGAAATGCTTTTTGTCTAGGGTCTTCAGTATGTTTAGAACATCATTCATAGGCCTTACAAAATAACTAAATTAAAAACTTGCCTGTCCTAGACCTATTGAATTTCAGTCCCCATCTTTGGCCTTGGCCAGGTCAGACCAAATGGTTTTTGGGTCATGAGCCAATGTCCACAGATTTCTCATTCCTGACAAAAATTACAACTCAACTAGTTTAGACGCTAGTGATGTGCATAACAATATTTATTCAAATAAAATTTTGAACATAGCATCAATAATAGTTATGAAGATAAATGAATACATACTACTGAATTTCATCAAATTAAGTAACTGAAGTGAACAACATGATGCTTACTTTCTGGTGAATTTATTTTCAATTAATAATATTCATTTCCAAATACTTTTAGATTTTCAATCTCCATAACTCTTCTCTCTCTTTATATGGATGCCTCTGTCAAGCTTATTCCAGGAAATGCTCATAAATCTCCATTAAAAACCTGTTCCACATTATCTATGCAAATTATAATAACCTTATTGCCCCTCCCTACTTGGGACTGATCACCAGAGGTATGCAGGTTACCCATAACTCAATTGATTATTGAAGGCGTGCAGGTAAGACTCAGCCTTGCACCCTTCTCCCACTCAATGTAAAAACAGATGCTCCCAATGTGAAAAGTAGATTGCTTTCCCTCACCTTCTGCCTGTGAAATGGCAAGAACATTAAAATTTATCTACCTACTCTCTCTCATCAGATTCAACAATCTTTCTGAAAGTGTGAGATTTAAACAAATGAAAGTGATACCGTGCTGTCTCTGCAACCTTTCTCCCACTTCCGGTTAGAGCAGGTCCCAGGATTAGAGAGGCAGTAAGTGTCCTATATAATTAGGTGGTTGGTGGTGCTGATCTTGTCGGAACCTGTTGGACGTTAGATCTGGGTGCCACACGTACGATGCCACAGTAGGTATTATTTTCCTGCGGGACCAGTGCAATCCATGGAACTCAGTGAGTTCTCGCAAGCTCAGCACATGCGCAGTTCACTGTTGGCCCACGATAACATATCCAGCAAAGCTTTCTTTTGTCTTTGAAAATGAAATAAAATTCTTCCACAGTCAATAAAAGTTAAAAGAATGTGCCTCTTCCAAATCTGCCTCACAAATGATACTTCAAGATGTTCTCTTGACAGAGAAGAGGAATAGCACCTACCAAAGGCAAAGGCAAACGGGAAGAACATCCCAGTAAAATGGCAATAAAGACTAAACCAATGAACAACCCATTCCTAAAATAACAGGACCAAAGTATACACCCATGTATATTAAACTCTGAATGTAAATGGCTTAAGCTCAATCAAATGTCATAGATTAGTAGACTGGATTAAAAAACAAAATCCATCTATTTAATGTCTGGAGGAGACACATGTCACCTACAAAAATCAGCCGAAACTATCGCATGGGTTTTGTTGTTTTCTGTTGGATTTTATCGCTTCAAAACACTTTCTTCTGATTAAGTCATTCAATGACTCGTAGATCATGAAGTAGCATCATTTTCCTCAAGAAGGTTCTTAATTTTCATTTCTTCAGCTACACATTAGTGATTTAATAGCATGTTATTTAACTCCTTAGTGTTGTTAATTTCTTTTTTCTACCTGATGTTGATTTTGTTTTGGGACTCTTCATTTAAGGAGATGTATAGTAGTTGTGTAATGAAATCTATCATATCTAGTAACATGTCATTTAACTTCATGGCATTGTAAATTTCTATTTTTCTTTAAATTATTGATTTTGTATTATGACTTTTCATTTGAAGGGATGTACAGTAGCTGTGAAATGGAGACTAACATCCAGATGTGAGGATGCAGTGTAGTATGCATTTCTGCTTCCAGACAAAAATGGATTTACAATGAAACTGTTTACTATAAATTGACCATAGAATTCTGGAGTCTCTGCCATTGTCCATGCCCACAATAATGGACATACGACTGAGTATGAAGAACTATATGTTAGCAATGATATAGACGAACTAGGTGGGGTGGAGGATGGAATTGTGGAGGGATAAGGGAATACGGAACTGTATCCTAAAATGATAATAATAATAATAAAATGTAAAATAAATAAATAAGTAAACCAATGAAAGTGGAATAGAGAGACTTCACAGATACAGTTTGTGCAAATTCATGACTATAGAAAAGGATGGAGATTAATTAAAACAAAAACAACAAAAAAAGAGATAAGGATGGCATTTTGATCCCTACTTTTTTGTATTGTTGTTCTTTCTACTTAGTGTTTGCCTTCTCCAGCCTACCAAGTATCTGGCAATATCCCACAGCTTGAAGCTCTTAAAATCGACAAGTAGGTCCAAGGCATGGGAGCCTGGTGGCTGAAGTTCTCATCTTGAACACTCTGGGATCCCATATGGGTACCAGTTCTACTCCCAGTGGTCCTGCTTCCCATCCAGCTCCCTGCTTGTGGCGAGGGAAAGCAGTCAAGGGCGGCACAAGGCCTTGGGACCCTGCATCCACATGGGAGACCCAGAAGTTCCTGGCTCCTGGCTTCAGGTTGGCTCAGCTTGGGCCATTGCGGTCACTTGGGGAGTAAATCATCAGATGGAAGATCTTCCTCTCTGTCTCTCCTCCTCTCTATATATCTGACTTTTCAATAAAAATAAATAAATCTTTAAATATAATAAAATATGGAGAAAATACTAACAAAAAGAAAGCTATCACATGCCTGTACCTATATCATAAATTAAATCCTGAAATCTTACCTATAATAATTCTATAGGAGTTTTATTTGTTAATTTAATTAGAAAAATGTGCTTAGTGCACAGACAATGCTAAAACTTAGGATGATTGAATCTTGAAAATTTTTTGAGACATTTTCTTGTACTTTAGTGTTTCAATAGAGTTTCAATCAACATTTTTTTCTTTTATGCTTTCATCTAACAATTAAAATCTGGAAATGTATCAAAAGGTATGCCTGAATTCAATGACTAGATTCCTCTTTTGAAATAGTTACAAAATGATGTGTCTTGCAACATGAGTGAAAGAGAACTCTATGAATATCAAACCACATGATTATCTCAATGACTCCTTTACAAAACTGTATCATGGGACTGTGCGATTACACAGAAAGGACATTAGCTCTAGGGGAGCAAGGTAAGTGTGATGGTCTTGACCTGTCCATGTGGGTACATAATATCTGTTCTCTATGTAAATACATTTAAAATTTTTAAAATGCTAAAAAGAAGGAATATTAGCTTCAGATGTAAAAAAAAAAAAATGAATGGTACTTCCTTCTCTGTTACCCAATGTGTGATCATTAGCAACAAATTTAATCTACCTGTGCATAGTTTAATTAAAAAAATGTTCTTGGGGCCCGGCGCGGTGGCGCAAGTGGTTAAGGTCCTCGCCTTGCACGCCCAGGATCCCATATGGGCGCTGGTTCTATCCCAGCAGCCCCGCTTCCCTTCCAGCTCCCTGCCTGTGGCCCGGGAAAGCAGTCGAGGACAGCCCAAAGCTTTGGGACCCTGCACCCGCGTGGGAGACCCGGAAGAGGCTCCTGGCTTCGGATCAGCATAGTATCGGCCGTTGTGCTCACTTGGGGAGTGAATCATCAGACGGAAGATCTTCCTCTCTGTCTCTCCTCTCTGTATATCCGCCTTTCCAATCAAAAAATAATAAAAATAAATCTTTAAAAAAAATGTTCTTTTATAGGAAGCATTTAGTAATAGCAACTGTATTTCACAAGCTGTGTATTTCTTCTTTGTAAGATGATAAAGCAGTTTAACTTTATCGAAGGTTCCTAAGACTTAATATTTATCATTTCGTTTGACATACAGACATAAGAAAGCAAAACATAGAGAGTTCAAGGATGAGTTGGGGAGAGAGAAAAAAAGAAAGAAAGAGAGGGAGAGAGAGAGCCATCCAATTTTTTTTTTAACATTTATTTATTTTTATTGGAAAGTCAGATATACAGAGAGGAGGAGAAACAGAGAGGAAGATCTTCTGTCTGATGGTTCACTCCCCAAGTGGCTGCAACAGCTGGAGCTGAGCCAACCCGAAGCCAGGAACTTCTTCTGGGTCTCCCACTCGGGTAAAGGGTCCCAAGGCTTTGGGCCGTCCTTAACTGCTTTCCCAGGCCACAAGCAGGGAGCTGGATGGGAAGCAGGACTGCCGGGATTAGAACCGCGGCCCATATGGGATCCTGACATGTGGAAGGCTAGAACTTTTACCAATACGCGATCACGCAGGGCCCAACCATGCACTGTTTTCACCAATCACAAGTACCAAGACAGGACCAGACCAAATTCAAGGGCTTGCAATTCCATCTGGGCCTCTCACCCGTGGAACAGTGCCCTGGCATTTTGAGTCATCAGCTGGTGCCTACCAGAGTACAAATTTCAATTTGCTTGATATCATGTTCCTTAAATGTCTCAAATGTCTCATACACATAAAACCAGATATGTGAAGTGAACAAAATGAGTATTTTCTGCAACCCACATTTTCATCCCATCTATATTTATCTCATCTATTTTCTAAAAATATCAAATGTTAATGTAAGAAACAAAAAACATAATAGAACTTGCATTCACTTCAAGAACATGAACAAGGCACTGTACTTGTGGATCATGAAAAATATAATACTTTGGAATTTCAGTTTTTCAGATATTTATAGAGATAAGTGTCGTTAAGATACAATGTTATCTTGCAAGGTTGACATATAATAATATGAAGCAACTCACAATAGTATGTATATATGCTCTGATGCATTAAGGCAAGTGAAATATCTCAAATTGATTTTTTCAAACTATTTATGAAGCTCACAGGTCCAAAATCACATCTCTATTGATGCCTAAAGATTTAGGATGAGGTAATGTTTAAATCTATAACTTCAAGCTATCTGGATTCGATTAGTCCTGAGTTTGAATGCGGGGTCATAGGTCAGCCATTTCCTGCTTCCTTTGTTAAACTTAATGCAGTCTTTTATTTACTGCTAACTTCCTTCTCCACAGCACTGCAGATTAAACAAGCACAACATAGTCCAGTTTCTTTAGCTACTCATTCTCTCAGTGATGCTATTTTTTTTTTCGTGCCCTGAAGGAACAGAATTCTAAGAGAAAATAATTGCAAATGACCTTTAGCTTTTAACTTGAAAATTAACCCCTACGATAATTAATCATTTTGCCTTGGAATTTAGTAAAATTATAGTACAATGACATAGAATTGTGCAATTAGCAGTAAATTCAAAGGAAGTAAGAATTGGTCTCAGGCTAGTGTTTCATCGTTGTGAGTTCAGCCTTTCAAATAGATTTTGCCAGCATCTTTCTAGTGTGTAAGCCCCATACACTTAGAGCAGTGCAATGTCAGAGTGAAAATTAATGTGTTTAAAACTCTGACTTTGTTTTAATTCACTGGGACAAAACAGGATTAACTGTAGGTCAGTATGTTGCGTCATGAGTAAATATGTGATAGGAACTCAAACCCATATCAGTAACTATATTTATAGCAAATAATTTTGTATTTAATAATCACCATATGAGATTGCTAATTTGTGCTTTGCATGCCAATGCAGTTTGAATACAGATATGAAATGTTCTCTTTTGTCAAAAATCATGTTTATTTTCAAGGCACAATTACACAGAGAAAGAGACAGAGAGACAGAGAGATAAAGAAATTTAAATTCTGCTGGCAGACTCCATAAATGACTGTGGTGGAGGCTAGGCTAGGCTGGGGCCAAGAGCCAGGAACTCTAGGTGGGATTCCCAGGTAGATGAGTAGAGCAGATCCATGTAGTGGGCCATCTTCTGCTCCTTCCCAGACACATGGAGGTTTATTGGAAGCAGGGCAGCATGGATTCAAACCAGTGCTCTGAGGTAGAATGCTGCCCCTCCAGGTGAAGGTAATTCTGTTGGGCCACAATATGACACCTCTAACGTATCGTATTCTAATTGACACATCAATAACACTTGGAAAAAGCAAAATAAAAAATCTAAATAATTTTGAGTAACTCTCCAAACTTCCCAACTAATCTAGGCAGAGTATTCTTTTTTTCTTTGTTTTATTATATATATATTATTATTATTTATAAAATAAATAGTAAAATATATTATTATAATATTATAATAAATATAATATATTTTATTATTTTATAATCAATTCCACTTAAAAAAATGGAAACCCCAAATGTGACCACAGAACACACTTAACAAAATTATGGTTGGTCATTGAACCTCAAAAAGTCTCACCTATGTGATCATCACCATGTCTCTCTAGGAGTTCATTCTGATGTTGATATGAAGTGCATATGTGCTTTCAATAGCAAATGTATGAATTACAGCTCTTGGATGTAAAGGAAAAATGTGGCTTGCATTAATTTTCATTGAGTCTCTCAATGCAATTTTTTCTAGGCATTTCATTAATACAGAAGCATTGCAGAATGCCAGTGTGTGTGTCAGAGTTAATGGTCTCTTCAGGACCTATAAATATCATAACACATATGTCCACATGTGGTTCTGTTTGCTGAATGGTCCTTTTTCTTTGAGCACTTCACTCTAATTCCCTGATGCCAGGAGAAATGAAGAATCTGTTACTACACAGCGGTGCCTAAAAGAATTTATGGTTTTTCATTAATAACTTGGAAGAGAGACCATTTATTAACTTAGTTGTAGCTTCTCCAGTATGATAAGACGCACATGAGAAGAGGAAATGCATTTTCAAGTAAGTGAATCACAAAAGCAGGTGTGTGACTGACACATAAAGAAGAGTGAAGGAAAGCCTGTGACATCGCATCCCAAGAGATCTCCCAGATTTTTGCTTTTGTAATGATTTCCTAATGTAAGGAAATGGAGCATCCTTATGGGAATGATATATTAAATCTACCTCTTTCATTTTGTATATGCTTTCATCATGTTCAGATGTTTTCAGCATTTAATAACCTTTTTTTTGCAAAAAAAATGCGTAGAGTTTTCTTGAACTTCAGCACTACGTGTAGCTATCATAATTTCACTTTAAAATATGAGAAATGCTTGAGAATATATAGCTAGCTAGATATAGGTATTGATGAATAATCTGCATATGAAAAATCTCATATCACTATGGGATGGCAAATAACACAAAGAAACCAGGAAAAGAACTCGAATATTAAATTCCTTGAATGCTGGAAAATCTAAGAAGCAATCGGAACTCTCAGTACAAGCGGGGGTATCAATGGATGGCAGTCACTTTGAAAAACATTTGACAAATTACCGGAAAGTTAAACACTGCATTAATGTATGATCTTACTGTTGCACTCCTTTGCACTTATCTAAATGAGGTGAAACCCTGTGTCCATCACCAAGCCTTACTCGTGAGTGTTTATTCATATATCTTCTGAAAATCATAAGCATTATTTCCCCCTGGAAAGTATCGCCAAAACAGCAGATATGGAAGATTTGAAGAAGACAAAATTGTTCTAAATAAAAACATAAATAAACAGAATTGCTGTCTTCCCACAAGAAAAAACCTTTCAATGACAAATATTAGTGCAGAGGAGAAGGTGTTTGGGTAGTGGTTAAAGAACCACGAGACTTGCCCATATGTCGAACTCGAGTCCCTAGGTTTGAATCCGAGCTGCACTTTCTTATCCCTGCTAATGCATACTCCGTGAGAGGAAGCGAATGATCATGTGGCTATGTCCCCCACAGCAGCTGACAGACAAGCATGCAGTCGGGCTCATATTTTCAGACTGCACAAATTGAGTTCCAGATTTGGGGAGCATTTGCACTTCTGAGAATGACTTAATAGATGGCAATTCTCCTCCTTTACTAGCCTTTACTAGCCTTTAGCAGTGTGTGTGTGTGTGTGTGTGTGTGTGTGTGTGTTGCAGTGGGAAATCTGCCTTTCAAATGAAAAAAAAAAAAAAACCAAAGAAGTGATGCACACCTTTTAATAGAGTACAGGCATATTTTATGTCTCAAAATTTAAGATCAAACTTGAGGCATGTTAATTAAACATAAAAAACAAAAACAATTTTAAGGAAAAATGGAATGACCAATCTTTTGATTAAAAAAAGTCAAAGTCCGAGTAATACAGAAAAAGACATCTTTCACCAGCTCATTTTCCAAATGCATAAAACAGATGGGGCTGAGCTTGGCTGAAAGCAGCAGTCAGAAACTCCATTGAGTGTCTCATGGGTTGGTGGAACCAAGTACTTGAGCTGCAAGTCGCTGTCTTTCCTAGGGAATTCCCCAAAGCTGGACAGGTGTCAGAGCACCTGCCACAACAGGGAAATAACCATGAAGCAAGAGAACCACTGGCTTTATCTGGAGATCTACACTATTTACATAACAACAAAATGGAAAAATCAAAAGCACTAAAAAATACGGTATTACCCAACTGTGGGTTAAGAATAGTATTCAAGTGTTTGTCATCATAGCGAAAGCTGTGTTCTGGCAAGAATTTATGGAAGTCACTGAGTTAATGCACTTGTTTCTAACTATTTTTTCAAAGGTAGATGTGTTGGCACCTGTGTTGTGCAGTAGAAACATGAAAACATATCCAGAGGAGGAGTCAGCAGATTCTCAGGGAAATCATGAAAGTTGAAATGACAAAACAAACATTAAAGGTAACCAAAAACAATTTTACCATTAGAATATCACCTGGGGGGCCAGCGCGATATCCTAGTGGCTAAAGTCCTCACCTTTCACATGCCGGGATCCCATATGGTGACCGGTTCTAATCCCAGTGGCTCCGCTTCCCATGCAGCTCCCTGCTTGTGGACTGGGAAAGCAGCTGGGATCCTGCACCAGCATGGAAGAGCTGGAAGACGCTCTTAGCTCCTACCTTTGGATCACCACAACTCTGACCATTGCAGTCACTTGGAGAGTTGACCCATAGTCTAAAAATCTTTCTCTCTGTTTCTCTTTCTGGAAAGCTGCCTTTCAAGAAAAAAAAATGTATTTTTAACTTAAAAAATTATTTAACTTTATTGTAGAAGATATATAGAGAGGAGAAGAGACAGAGAGGAAGTTCTTTCCGCTAATTCACTCCCCAAGTGGCCACAACAGCCAGAACTGTACTAATCTGAAGCCAGGAGCCAGGATCTTCTTGCGGGTGCCCCAATTGGGTGCAGGATCTCAAGACTTTGGGGCATCATTTACTGCTTTCCCAGGCCACACACAGGAAGCTGAATGGGAAGCAGGGCTGCAAGGATTAGAACCGGATCCTGGCATGTGCAAGGAGAGGACTTCACCTGCTAGGCTACCAAACTCTTTTGGACACAAATGTAATTTGTTGTCTCTGTTGTTTTAGGAACAATGCAAGACATCAAATCCAGTGAAGTTGATTGATAGAAATCTCTCTAGTATTTTGACCCTTCACCCTCGTTAGTCGTTCTCTGAATCTCAGTTCCTAGAAATAGCAAGTTTTCTCTTGACTGTTCCAAACTCATTGGGGTCTTTATTTTGTATAATACTCAAATTTTATAAAGATTCAATATTTTAACCAATTTAATATGGACATGTGGGAAACTGGGAAGAAAACCCTGGCCCCCAGCTTCAGGTCAGCTCATCTCTGGGCATGGTGGCCCTTAGGGAGTGAAGCAGTGGAAAGATTTCTATGCATCTCCTCTCTCTCTATAAATCCTGTCTTTCAAATACAAGTAAACACATTTAAATATATACATATATATGGAATGCTATTATTAGGGAAATATACATAGATTTAAAAATGTTAAGATACATTTGTGCATTTAATTTATTCTTAAGAAAGATGAGTGTAAATTTATGGGGTATCATGTGATTTTTTTTCAATACAAATGTACATTTTGTAATACTTAATTAGGGTAAAAGTATATATTAAAATATTTATCTTTTGTTTTTGCATATCATCATCAAAATAGAATTTTCAAAAAAAATTAATTTCCCAAGAATATTAAAATTCCCTTATGCAGGAGTAGATGAAAGTTAAGTAGGGACCTCTAAAATTCTTGATGTAAAGGTCAGAAAAATATGCTAGTTTAGTTATCATTTTAATTAAGTCAATCAAGGTTTTTTACTTACTGAGCCAATCCTTTTCTACTTATTTCCAGGAGATTCCTGCACCAAGTGCCTAAGTTGCTATCCAAACACCAAATTATACCCATTGTTTAACTTGTATTTTCACTTTAAATGCAGTATGATTTCTAAATGATTGTTGTTAACTTTGAACTCATTTCCCTTTTGTTTTTAAGTCTACACTTACACTGATGGAAAATTTCCTTGATAACTCCATTCAGAAAGCTTAATTTTTAAAATGAGGTGTTTTAAAAATGCATGATAAATCATTAGATTGAAGGTATTGGTTTTACTACTTTTTAATTATTATTGTAAGGGTAAAGGACCATTTATGCTTTAGACAAAAAGAATAGGTTGGACAAAACCTGTTTAGGATCTCAACTTACGTAAGATTTACCTAGTATACATTTCCTTTTTGCAAAGTCCCATTATTTTGATTTCTGATTATAAGACAGATAGAGATGAATTATAGTCAGAGAACAAATAATCATATTTCAAAGAAAAAAATCCAAACCATCCAGAAACAAAAGTTAACCTGACTCACCTGCTCTCTGTTGACATTGTTAGCAAACAAAATTCAAAAAAAACTCTTGATCTCTTTATTTCTGTGCAGCTTTAGATTTCCACATAAAACCTTTGGTAAAGTAACATGGCAAGGGTGTGTAATAGCTCTTTCTTCAGTAAGGAAAAAGTACATTATAGTGCCAATAAAATTTTAATCTCTTTGTCTCTTTATACTCACTTCAGCCAATGCCTGAACTGGAAGATGTAAAATTATCATATAAATATACAGGCAAATTCATTTCACATCATGGCAATTTTCAATAGAACCAAATATAGACCATGCTAATAAAACTTACAGTACATTGTGATTTCTACAAAATCCAGTTCCTTGTTACAATAAATCACTGAATAATGGCCTTTTTTACTTAGCAGCGTAATGGGTAAACAAGAAATAGAAACTTATAGTGATTCATTAAATTCAGAAATGAGACAATATGAAGCAACATTTTACCCATAGATTTTAATAATTATAAAATAGATATGATAGCATGTAATCTTAAAATAGTGATTATTGTGTTAGCAGTAATGAAATGTTTAAGAAAGGGGGAAACTGGGCTTTGGCGTGATAGCATAGTGAACAAAGTCCTTGCCTTGCATGTGCCAGGAACCCGTATGGTGCTGGGCCACATCCTGGTTGCTCCACTTCCCATCCTGCTCCCTGCATGTAACCTGGGAAAGCACCTGAGCATGGCCCAAAGCCTTGTGGGACCCTGTATCCACGTGGGAGACCCCAAAGAATTTCCTGGCTCCTGGATTCAGATCAGATGAGCTCTGGCTGTTTTGGCCACTTGAGGAGTGAGCCAGTAGATAGAAGATCTTTCTCTCTCTCTCCTTTTTCTCTGTAACTCTGACTTTTCAATAAAAATAAATATATCTTTAGAAAAAGAAATAAAGAAAGGGGAACTCTTTTAGCTAAAAACTATATTACGGAAAGCAAAATAAATAAATAAAGAAATAAATAAGATTGAAAAAGAGTCTCAACATTTCTTTTTTTTTTTTTTTCCTTCCTGTATCTGGGGGAAGGAAGGAGACAAGGAGAGAAGTCACACCTAGCCTCCTACATTCCTCTGTCTTAAATTTTTTCAAATAACAACAGTGACTAAATGACTTCAATAAAATTTCCACGAGGATGGAACCATTGTTAGACAGAAATCTCATTTGTGTTGCATAATAAGCAATCTGTGGAGTTATTTCCCATTCAATGAGCCTCCAAAGACTAGTCAACTTGGTGTGAATAACGTGGTAGCATTCCACATCCTAAAATCAGGAGAGAAGTGTGAATCTGTGCACACAGCTGTAGAAGTTTGGTACACAACAGCTGTAGAAGTTTGATAGGAATTTACACAGTTTTGATACACGAGGCCAAAAATATTATATAAATTTTACTGTTGATTACAATTATCCTGATATAGAATTAATGAAAATAAACCATAAAAGCTTAAAAATAATAATATGACTTCAGTCAGAAAACCAAGGCAGTTGATTGGCACGGTAGTTGCTACCCCATGACTTGAGTCCCTATTCTCTCCACTCCAAGTTTCTGCACATGGGTAGGCAGCAGGTGTAGCCTCATGTACTCAGGTCTCTGTCATCCACATAGTGACAGCCAAGAATTCCAGGCCTCTAGGCATTTGGGAAGGGAACTAATGAAATTGAACCTGCTCTTTTAATGCTACTCTACATGCTGTCTTTTAATTAATGAAGCAATAACTAAATACTAAATATAAAACTAGTAAATTTTATAGCACATTTCTTACTATATACACGATAGTTAGTGTTATTAAGTAACAATTATGTGACAACACAGGTTACACATGATGAAATTTAGCCACTTCAACTTGATTACACAACAGTCCTTGGACTCCCCGTCCTCCATTCATTGAATTTGTCCTTTAGCATCTTCCGGGTAAAATCAAAAGGGAGATTTCTCTTGTAGAGATTTCTTCTTGTAGGTTTTCCAGCTCTGATGGACCCTGTAAAGCTTTCTCCAGGGTTGCCATGCTCCATATCAAAGGCACAAAGCTGGCACCCGTGCGATCAGCACCAGCTCCCAGAACTGGGCCCGTGTCCTTCAGGCTATCATGCAACCCATAATCGGACCCATCTGCTCCAAGCTGGCCCCCCTTGCCAGCCGGCACTAGGAATTTCATGCTTAGACCCATGCACTCCATTGGCACAGCCATGTGCCCAAGGCCAAAGCCTGTAGTGGTGCCCGTTAACTCCATGCTAGAGTCAATGCACCTGTGTGGTCTGGCACATGCCCTCAAAGTTGGTCGAGTCCCAAGGGGCCTGTTCTTTGGATGGCCAGGATGCTGCCTCCGCCTCCACCCTTATGTTCATCATAGACCCTAGTTGCCTCATGTTTTCCATGCCACCACCAAAAGGGTCCTCTACTGCTCCCATGTATTTATTCCAGATCTTGTGACTTCCATTCCTATTCCTTCAGGCCCTATATTTCCCCTGCCAATGCCTTTATTCAGGTGATTGGCATATATAGGCTGCCCTCTTGGTCCTAATCCCATGCCTGTACCACTAAGTCCATGGGGCAACTGCTGTGGACACTCCAAATTGGGGGCAAAAGGGGTGGATCTACCTTTGGTAAGTCCCACTCATCCATTTTGATGTCCATTGGTCTATCAAACAGTGGTTGGCCGTTAAACATAAAGATAGCTTGCACAGTTTCAATTGACTCTGGCAAAGCCACAGTGTCTATACCTCAACGTTCCCATCTTTTTCCTCTAGAATATCTGCTTGTACCATCACCAGGATCTTCCTTGACCTTCAGTGGCCTTCCACTCAGACTGTGCTTGTTTCGAACCTCAGCAGCTTTTCTCATGATCTCTTCCATCTTGAATTCCACACAGCACATCCTTTTGACATTCTGGCTGCATCTATTACAAGCTGCGTGTACGTTTCCCCGCCAACTTGTTCTTTAACCAGGTTTTGAGGAACTACCGTTTCACCTCAAAAGTTATGTTTGTGATAAAGGGTCCATATTTTTGGTCGGAGTACAGTATGGTTCAATACAATTGCCTCCTCTTTTTTTTTTTTTTTTCTCCTTCCTCTTCTCATTTGGAGTAGGTCATTCTCCTTCCCTATTCAGGCCTAGAACCCACCGCCCCTTGGCACACTGGGCACGATGCTCTTTTACATTTTGGGCTCCGTCACAGCCTCCTTCGCCTGGACCCCAGCCAACGTTTTCTCCCTGTCTGTGTTTTGTGTCAGCACATTTACTTCTGAAACATGATTTGCTAATCCAATATAATTCTCACAGTATCTGTCTAGAAACTGATTTGCTCTATTGTATGCACATCAGCATTCCTCAGACATCTTTCTGATGCTTTATTTTTTCCGAAATTTCACATGAATTCTTAAAATCAAGTGCATTTTCTGTTGCATAGTTTCATGAACTTTATCTTCTATTTTCTGAAAAATCAGAAAAAAATTATCTTTTGATAAAACTCTGATCACCACACATCTCTGCACACTCCCATCAGCTGATTTCCTGTGTTGTTTAAAATTTTGCTGAAAATTAATGTAAATTCCCATTAAGAATTATTGGCCTCTTGGATTTCACAACCAGATTTTTCATCTTATGCTATATAGAAATGAGAACACCCACCCCCGAAATAAAACGTTTTCCACTGCAGCTCATTCCATGTGAGCTTTTGTAAATTTAAAAACCATAAAATCAAAGGAATTCATGCGCATATGGACTGTTGAAGGGGAGCAGAGGATGGTGGGGACAAAGGCTTACACAGCTGAGACCAATAAAGTGTGTCAACTTTTGTGGAACCTGTAATAATTTTTCCAGAAAAGCCTTAAGGTATTATGAAAATCTGATGTTTTATAACATCTGATTATGCTCAAGAATATCATCAGCCTGCTGGGATCCACCAGCCAGTAATAATCTCTGTGGTCTTTTACCTTGTTAACAATAAACTTTGTAGACTAGAGCCTTTAAAAATTTTTTTTTCTGGTTTAACTATGAAAGTCCTGATTAGTCTTTTTTTTTTTCTTTGTTAGCCTTTATGTCTCAGCATCTTATAATTTTGCTTTATTTCTGAACATTAAATAAATTACTGGGTTTGGCAAATGTTAGCCAACTCATTCAGCATATTTAAAATAGCCTTATGTGGATTAAAGTAATCTAAATCCTACATTTAAAGGTATCATTTGTAACCTAAATTACATGTATTGATTTACACCATCAACAGTGAAACAAAACATGATGGTGTTACCCAAGAGAAAATTTTAAAATGCTGCTTGACATTATTTTTGAGAAAGAATTCTGAATTATTTGTTAAATGCTCCCTTCATGCAGTTTTGATCAAATATTTCTAAAGAAATAAGCCAGAACTATGTTTACGAGGTGTCTCCTCCATTGGTTGGCAGGTATTCGGTATTTTAGCCAACACCAACTGCCTCCTAGACTCTCCACTGGCAAGCGCTGGAATCAGAGCTGGGCTTGAAGTAGTCACTAGGAAATGGACTGAGGGCATCACAAGGTGCCTCTTTATCACTGTGTCACACACCATGCCTGGATGTCTTCAATTATCTGCCTCAGTTGGAAAGGAAATATCTCAGTAATATAAACAGTGTCAGAAAATTAGCAACTATGTATCCAGTTACGGTAAGATGCTTGACATTGCTATGTATCTCAACTTGTTTCTTTTGTTTGGTTGGTTTTATTTATATTTTATATAACTTTAATATGAGTGCCTGATTCATTTTATTTTATTTTTGTTGCTGTTTTAGGGTTTATTTCTAGAAGAAACAAAATAGCTTCTTTCTCGTTAATTAGTTAACAAAATACTTTGTCTAAATCTTGTAGAAACTTCCTTCATATTAAAGAAAAGCAATTCATATTTTTCAATATCATTTAGTTCAGGTGTGTTATAAGCTTAACTGAGCTTATAGAATATGAAGTAGCATTATAATTTATACTCAAATATTATTTTGATTCAACATACACATTTATTATAATCAAATTGCTATTACTAACAATATTCAATGATTTCATATTTTATAATGTTAAATACAAAAACACAGGAGAAAATGAAAAGATGTTTTGGTTATTTTGAGTCCCCAAACTATTAGGATATTATATAATTTAGAGACAATGTAAGAAAAGCATTTTTATTTCCAACTTTCATGTTCACAGCGCACAAGAAATAATATTACAGCCCAGATCACTTCATAGTGGACAATTTATCTATGCCTAGTGATAAATAAAAATACATCAACTGTCGTGAAAAGTCATTCTGATTCAAAATATGACTCAAATCTAACTTTAGCAGTTGTATAAGAAGCATTCATCTATTCTGATTATCAAAACCTTAAGTCACTATTACACAGGCCATGATACACAGAGCACAATAAATTAAAAAATAAATAAAATTTGCTAGCACACTGACTACACTGTATAGCCAGGAGATTCCTCAATCTGGACGCTCTTCTGAGAGACCAGCACTGTGAAAGCCAGATGTTATGGAGGTAATTCAAAGTGCTAAACTCTGTTATTTAGTGGGTCTCCTATTACCAACTGTTAGTACTCTAATTTACAGAACCGTTAACTGAGAATCTGGAAGATTAATGTCAGTTTTTCTTGACTTGAGGGAAGAACTTAAGGATTTACAACCTGTTTCTGCGGAAAGCTGGAGTACTAAATTCCTTCCCCTCAGGCGCCTTGTCTTCCAGTTGTGGAGTTGCACAGCCACAGGCAGTGCCCCACAAGTTTTTGACAGTGCCCATATTTCCTCAGGTGTCCCCAAATAAGCCCTCAGTGTCTGCAGAGCAAAAATAGCTAATCCATGCAATAACGATAGTGATAACATAATTTGTGAAAGTTCTGTTTGTCATATAATTCATTCTCTAGTATTATTGCATTTTAACTTCCAGCCACCTTTGAAGAGGATTAATTATGATTCCTTAACTTTAGGAAAGAAAAGGCTATAAAAAGCAGAACAAAAAGTTTATGATGACATAAGGATGAATCCAAACCAGAAGGAAAGTAAAGGCTGTATGTTTCACCTATTGAAACAGAAACTAGGATGTAAAAAATTAATAGCAAGATACTTAAACAGTGATGATACTTAAGCATAAATATTTTTAAAAAATGTATAGATGGTTAATAATCTATCCCTTAAAACTGACCATCTAGAAATGTGCTAACATTTTTTTAAGGATAGTGTTATGACAGACAATATATACATACATGAATGTCCAAAAGTTTCATTCAGTGAACAGGCCACAGGAATCGGAGGTTGACATCTAAAAACTGATTTAAAGTATTGCATTTTAAATACTGGTTCTCTCTTTTTTTTTATTCTTTTTCATTATTTTATTTGCATAAAGTTAACTCATTTCATGTATTTCAGAATATAAGTACAGGAGCATAATGAAAATCCCCACCCTTGTCTCTCATGTTCTCATCTTCCTTCCTCCTGTCTTCATTTTTTTTTTTTTTAGATTCTTTCCATGTTTTTATTGGAAAGGCATATTTCCAGATAGATGGAGAGGAAAAAAGAAAGATCTGTCCACTGGTTTACTCCTAATAGGCCACAAAGGCTGAAGCCGATCTGATCTAAAACCATGTGAGAGGAGTTTCTTCCATGTCTCCCACGTGGATGCAGGATCCCAAGGCTTTGGGCTGTTCTGGAATGCTTTCTCAAGTCACAGGCAGGGAGCTGGATGTGAAGTGGAGTAACAGGGACATGAACTAGTGCCCCTAAGGCATCTTGTAATGTAAAGGTGAGAATTTAGCTATTAAGATACCATGTAGAGCCCACCTTCCTATTTTTTTAGTGCTTTTTTTTTCTCTTTCTTTCCTCGTGTTTTTTTAAACACTAATATACATTAAAAAGATTCATTTATTTTACATTTACAGAGAGAAGGAGAGGGAGAGAGAAATAACTTCCATCCACTGGCATTCCACAAATGGTCACAATGGCCAGAACTGAGCCCATCTGAAGCCAGGAGCCAGTAGCTTCTTCTGGGTCATCCAAGCAGGTTCAGAGATCCACGGATTTGGGCCATTCTCTAATGCTTTCCCAGGCCCCAAGCAGGAAGCTGCTTGGGAGGTAGAGCAGCTGGGACATGAATCAGAGCCCATAAAAGATCCTGGTAGGTGAGGATTTAGCCACTGAACCTTCGCATTGGGGCCAATGATGACATACCTTCAATTCTCTTCACAGGCACAGGCTTAATACTCCATTTAGAATTCATCAAACAGCAAATAACATTGTATACATATGTAATCTTGATCCCCAGAATATAGACAAAGCAATAAGTAGTACCCAAATCTCAAACTGTCAATTTAATTTGTTGTACTCTGCATTAGTTTTCACAGATGATGGAAAACTTGGTATCTGCTTTTGTTGAGATGGGCCTATTAAGTTACTGAACATAATGATACTTAGTTTCATCAGTTTTGCCAAAGACAGGATTTCATTTATGAATAGCATCATTTCTCTATTTAATCATCTGGTGATGAACATCTGTGTTGATTCAATTTCTTACCTATTGTGAATGTCGATTCACAACTTTGTAACTATGATTTGAATCAATTAACCCCAAATTAACCCCAAATTACTTTAATTATCTTTTCTTTCCATATATCTATTTTTAAAAAATCTTATCTTTGCCTGAATAATAGCTTAATCTGCAAAGGAAAAAAAATCCATCCTATTCTCACAAATGTCAAGAACACGTGATTGTTATGATCCTTACATAGGAGTATCTGGTATGTACAGATTTCAACAGGTTAGGAGTCTGCAGGGATTCGGGTTGATTATGTCACAAGGAAGCACTCTTTTCTTCCACACTAAGGCAATGCCAGCCCTTCAACTGTGGATACAATTAGGGCTCTTCCCGAGGCCTGGCCTATTCCAGTGCAGTGAAACTATCTGATGTGGTCCCCTCCCACTCCCATATTAACAGATGAGATCAGGCATCCAAATCGCTCAGTCAAAGGGGCACTCCATCTGAAAAGGCTAATGAAGATTCCTGTGCAGAGTCTAGATGCAACTGAAGTGAGAGTACAAACAAATATCTTCTTGCTCCCATGTTGACTGAATAAACAAAAACAGAAACTTTGCTGAGTGTGATTGTTCCTTTAAATATGTAGGATTGTTTATAACTAGCTTTCTTTAAAAAATGAATGCAAAGTGAAGATAAGAGTTTTCATGAAATTACAAAGAGGAATAATCATTGTGTGAGTATAACTCTTTCAAAGCAACGTTAAGTCATACACATGTGACGAAAGAAGCAAAAAATGCCTACTCTGAATTTAAACTGCACATTCCACAATGATACAAGTGGTGAAAACAACAGTGTTTTTCTCAATATCATGGAGTCTGACAATGTCAGGATGTGTTGATTGAATTAGTAGAAAGTTTAATAATCAACACCTAATTAGACAAACAGAATTGTTCATGTGCAACAGTATTAAACAACCAAAAATGATGACATATATTCATAAATTGTATGCATTTGCACTTTTTAGAAATAACTTTGGACACAAACAAGAAATGAATACGGAGATGTAGCTTTGTGATTCTATTTTCTGGAAAGTGTAAGTGTTTCTTTCAAAGTGTCTCAAATGCAAGTTGCAAAGCCTTAACATGAGGAAAATAGAGCCACACACAGATTCAGCTTTGCACATTTGGCTAATGTCATATTCTATTTTTATCTTATGTACTGAAAGGCATCAGGTCAGTATTTCTGAGAAATGGAAAACATAAATCTTAAAATGAAAGACCAAAGAAAAACTCTCCTTAAGTCTTAGCAACCTTAGGAGTGTTTCCTAAGTCCATTCCAGCCTGGAAGGGGAAGAGGTGGTACAGAGGTTGAAACAGCGCTTCTACCACCCATCCCCCTGCCCGGCCACTCTCCCTGACTTGAAAGTTGTAGCCTTGCAAGCATTTCAGAAAAGAATGCATTTATTTTTCAACAAATCAGCAGTTCTAAACAAATATACGCCTATGCATAGCCTCTAGGCTGCCTCTAAATTATTGACAAATTTACTAACTTGCAGATAGCAAAGTTTGTCCAGTGCTGGGCTTCTAGTATAAAATGCTCAGCTGATCCTTTGAGAGTAAAACAATCTACAGTATCCTCCCATCCCTCATCAACAGCCAACAATGTATGTAGTTAATATTTTATTAAATATACAAAACTGTAAATGGTTCATGAAAAATAAAATTATAAGGCATTTTTTTCTTAAAGGCCTTTGTGGAATTCACAATTTTGCATATTGTGTAATTATCTTTCACTGATACAAACTAATCCCAGTGAAAATAGAAAAATCCCACAGAGATGAACCCACAATCCCCTATCGAATCTGCTCCCAGTTCTCTTGCATTCTAATGGGTGATGCAGCCAAGCCTGCTGTGGTCCATTCCATGTGGTGAATGTTTTTACATAGGTACTGTAGCCTAGCCAAGCCTAACAAGGCAGTTCTCCCAGCCCTACTTCCCTATGTGCCAGTGGCCATTGGGTGATGCTACTTAGCTCAGCCCACGTCTTTCACATGGGCAAGTGCCTTGGCCAAACCCCGACACACCTTCCAGTTTACCCCATATAAACTACCCTGTTTTAGCTCCCTTACCTATCCGTGATTATAGTGGCCCAGTGCATGGAAGCCTCCAGAAGTTATTCTTCACAGGTGAAGCATGCAGTTAGTTGCTCACACTCTTTCCTTGCTTATAAATATTTGTTTTATTCTTTAGCAGAGCAAGTTACAGATTGAGAGAAATTTTATAGCAATGTTCCACTCCAAAAGTGGCTGCACTAGCCATGACTGGAGGCACTCAACCCTGGACTCTTTTTAGGTTTCCCACAGTGAGAACTTAGGTTTCTGAAATGCTTGCACATGATCCATATCCCACTGCTTTCCCAGGTGTATATATAGGAAATTGGATTAGAAGCACATTGATTTTACCGGAAATAGCACTCATAAGAAACTGGCATATTAAGTGATAGTTGTAACACAATCCCAGCACACACTTCTATTTTATATAATAAAATGCCATAACTACAAAATAGAAGATGGAAAGTGAATAATTGGAAAGTTTTAAAGTCATTTCAAACACCTGACTATGGGACTATATAATAACTCCTGCAACAGTTTATATTTCAATGTTTTAAGCATCACTGCATGTATGATTTCTCCAAAAGTAGTACATTAGCAAATATCTCAAAATTACACATTGATTCTAGAATAGCAGAAAAATCCAGGTTTAATTCCAGCTAATGTTACATTTTGGGGGTCTAGATATTTGAGAATTTTGCTGCTAAGATCTGTTCTTTTTAGGAGTTCAATGGTCCTTGCTCATTATGTCTAATGTCTTAGCATATTCACTTGAAACATACAATCGCCTGCACCTTGTTTATTTTTACCACCACCCTGTTTTTTTCCAACAGTGCCACATTTGCTTATGTTCATCATTTGAATTTGACATGTCATCCCTGTGTTTCAAGTATTGTTTTGTGCTTAAATTGTAGATTCAAAGCTTGTCAAAAACACCCATCATTGGGACCGATGTTGTGATATAGTGGACAGACTGCATCTGCAATGCTGGCATCCAAAATGGTTGCTGGTCTGATTCCTGGAAGCTCTGCTTTATTTTATGCCCTTCCTAATGCACTTAGGAAGGCAACTGAACATGGTTCAAGTGTTTGGGCCCTCACATACACATGGACAACCAGCGGATGAAACACCTACACCTATAGTTTTCTTTTCAAATAAACAATTCTGTTTATTACAAAATATAATTTTATGTATCTCTAATCTCTTTTTAGAAGAATTCCATACTAACTATGGAAACATTGACCAAGAAATGCTACACATTTCATTTTTTTTTAATTATTGCTCATCATCTCCGTACCACTGGTAACCCATTTTTCAAGCTTAGTGTCAAAGGCCACCATCTTCACACCGAGAAGGCCAGTCCAATTCTTTTTGATGTTTCCTCAGGCTCATCTTCTGGATAATGTATTTTAATGATTGTGATTTCGTACAAACTTTTTAAGCTGGATACATATTTCATGCCATATTTGAAATGTTCTTTCTGTAAAATTCTATGAGGTCAACTATGTCAGCCAATGGGCTTTGGGAGGACTGCCTCACTTTGGATCAGCAAAATCAGCAGCATTGCAGAACCATCGGAACATGCACTGCAACAGGACCTGGGTTGATATGGATGATGGCTCCTCATCCCTGAGTAATAGGACATTTGGGAGGCCGGGTGTGACTTCCCACTTTTTCTCCCCTTTTCCCTCAGAGACAAGAAGAAATGGAGAATTAGGAGGCAATGGTTTCACCCACTTTCCCTGATCCTCAAATCTTCCCACCCTGGTCAACCCTGCAATTACCATAAAATAAATTAAAAAAAAAAAAAGAAAAAGACTGAAAATGAGACTCAGTATGATGTCCCTGTTAAAAAAAAAAAAAAAAAAAAAAGCTATTTGCTGACAATTAAGTGCTGCTTTAATTCTAGCAAAATGATTGAATGTAAGTGACTATGGAATTTTCTAAAAAAGTCACATTGACCCTGTGTGGTATTTTTAAGAAGGATGTATTTATTTTGATTGGAAAGGAAAATATACATAGAGGAGGAAAGCCAGAGAGGAAGATCTTATGTCAACTGACTCACTTCCCAAGTGGCCACAGCAGCCAAAGTTGAGCCAATCCAAAGCCAGGAGCCAGAAGACTCTTGGTGCAGGGAGCAAGGCTTTGGGTTGTCCTTGACTGCTTTCCTAGGCCACAAGCAGGAGGATGGATGGGAAGTAGGGCTGCCAGGATTAGAACTGGGACCCATATGGGGTCCTGACACATGCAAGGTGAGGACGTTAGCCAGTAGGCTATAGTGCTGGGCCCACTGTTTGGTATTTTTAAGATGTTCATTTCAAAATCATAAGAAAACATTATAAATTATTGACCATATGAGTCAAATTGTATTAAGAAAGTAATTTAAATGAGAATGTAATTTGACTGGTAAGAATAAGTACAGAAAAATAATAATGTCATTGCTAGTTATCCTGACAGTGGATTTCCAAGTAATTGTATGTATTCAGCATCTGAAATATTTGGTAAATACATAAACTAATAATTAAGATATCACCTAATAAATATTATATTTAGAATTCAAATGTAAGACTATTTCTTGAATCAAATGAATATGGCTACTGATGCCTATATGGACACCATATATGTTCTGGCTGCTCCATTTGAATTCAGCTCCTTGCTTTTGGACTCAGAAAACTGCAGAGGATGGCCTTGGTTCTGGCTTTGGACCAGCTCAATTCCAGCCAATACAACCATCTATACATTTATGTTATATTCCTATATTACATAATAAAACGCTTTGTTTTAAAGGGGATAAATGCTTGCACAGTCACTGGCACATGACATACAGAAGAATTTGAGATCATTTTTGTTGGGGTAGGCTACATCAGCAGATACATAAACTAGAAACATAGTTCTTTCTCCTTCTCCAGAGGTTTATGTAGCCACTTAGCAGTTTAAGATAAGACCAGAAAGGAAATGCTTACATAACTTAAGGAGTTCAAATGGACAAACATCAATAAGAGGAAATCTGCAGCATTTATCATCACCAATTAGAAAATGGGTTTAAGTTTGGATAAAAATGAGTTCTGATTCATATATACCATATATACCTCAAATTTTCCTAACGAGCATCCTAACAAGCACCTTTTGCAGTTTTTCTGCTTCTGTAGCTTAGATCTGCAACAAAGAAATTCAATATGTATTTTTTCAAAATTTCAGTTGATCTTTTGATTTGCAAATTGAAAATGTCTAGCGAGGGAAATTCCATGTGAAAATTTTCAAACTGTTAGCCGACACATCAAAAACGAATTGGAGGGAATCCAGGAGGCATTACAATTATGAACTATAATGCTGTGAAATTAAAAGGTTCAAAGGTTTTAGCTCTTTTATGCTTCCAATAGGTTATAATTTTTAAGCCCGGATTCATCAAGTTATAAAAACAAGCCATACATTTGGCAGACGTTTGTTAGTCCCGGGAAAGCAGGAACTCCGCAGCAGAACTCTGCCAACACTGCGTCCCAAGTATCTTGGTGGATCAACACACTCTGTGATGTCTCCTGGAAAACAAAACGGGAGAGATTTTGTGTAGACAATAAGATACAAAAGCAGGATCAAGCTTTCTGCGGCAGAAAAATGGTTCTATCTAAAAATAAGCTCCTGGCAGGTATATATTTATAAGAGAATGAGCATTGGTCTGTGGATTCCAAGTGACTACATAAGTAGACTTTTCTATCATGAATTGATTTGGCAAAAGGCCTGTAAGAATCATGAATGGTTCCAGGTGCTGTAATAATCTATATGCCAGAGCTGACAAAAACAGGATCTAGCACTATCAGATCCAAAAACTACAAGTAAATTACACCAGCATTTGGCATTGACTCCTCAACAAATATTCCTATTGGACCGTTGCCTCCCTCTCAGCTCAGATATATGAATTTGGGGGAGGTTGTGTCTGACTATTTAATTAGAAGATAATACCAAACAAGGTCAAAAGAGAATGCATTTTGTTATCAATAGCTGACTACATCATATTACCCACAGCAACAGTGAATGAGGATCTTAGGCTCAGCTTTGACCAAGAAACTTGAATGTTAAATTCACAGAGTGAGAAAAATGACTTGTGTTTAGACATATGTCCAGACTCTGTATGGTTCAGGTTTCTAGAGTTAACAAGATTGGATAAGGCAATGGCCAACTTTTTTTTTTTTAATTAATGACAAACAAAATACATTCAAAAGACAAGGAGGATACAGCAACCACAGATCTGTTTTAACATTCCACCTCCTTCATTTAGTCTTTGTGGACATTTGGAAAATTACCACATTCAATGAGACTTTATGCACAATGAAAAACGTAAAGATTGAGTAAATCTGAGTCACACAAATATGGACTCTCAGGTTTTTTTTTTTTTTCTATCGCTTCAAATCCTTTCATTTCCTCCTCTTCCCTTCTGGGTTTTTTGTTTAGTTTAACACCAGCAACATGCACTTTTTTTTCTAGTCCTCATAGATTAGCCCCAAAAAAACAAAGTATGGTCTGTCTTAGAAAATCTGCTAGCATTCACACATGTGCAACTTGGAAGCATGAGTATGTTAATATCTAAAATCAGGTGATTTTTGATGGGAGTGAATGAAGAAATACTCCAGTCATAGCATGCTGTGGCTGGTTTCTAGGGGATTTCAGAAGGTCCCCTGGGATTGAGGAGCAGAGCCTGAGGCAGTTACAGACTTAACAACACATCCTTTTAGCCCTTTATCTTTTGATCACCCATCCTCAAGTGTTTCTTTATCTCTTTGCACAATCACATTGAAAGTAAACAACTCCTTTACAAGATTGTGCTTTCAGACTCTTCCTCCCACAGGGAAAACCTTTGAGTGAAATCATATAAAGCAGGGAAAGTACCGAGAGGAAACTCAGTTCACCGTGATGAGGACACATGCTCTTCTTCGGAGCCTGTAGTTCGACTTTACAGATACTAACTTAAAATCGACTGAACAGGAATTTATTGATCACGTAGGATCTTCTACCTGCAGATGCTATTACAGTGAGCAAAGAAAAATGCATGTTGGAGTAACAAAATCAAACAGCTGTTTTATGTCATTTACTTATTTTCATGCATCAATATTGCTTTCCAGGATATGACTTGGTAAGTATAATGAATCTCCAATCCACTTCCCCTACTACTCTCCCCATCCTGCTCCTTTCTACCCACCCCCCCCCACACACACACGCCATTTTCCTCCCTGTTACTAAAATACTATGGTCCTTCACCACCAGTTGGACTTGTGACTCTTCCTGATGTTTAAGTATTTTAAAGGGTCAGCAAAGTGGTAAATTCAACACAGTTTCTAAAATGCAAATAACGTGAATCAGGCCAAGAATGATTCAGATGATAGCAGCATTTTTTGTTGTTTCCTTTTGTTTTTAATGTTCAAGGGAGTAGTGAGATTAACTTACAAAATGTTACTACTGAAGAGTGAGAAGATTCCTGTCCTTTGTAATCTGCATTGGGTCATCATCAGTTACCAGTTCACAACAGCTCTCTACCACAATCAGAAGTAATTCTCATTTTTCTTGCTTGTTTATTTTTCCAAATGAGCAGTCTTTTGAGAAGAGCAGCTAAAAATGCACATCCTTAACCGTTTGTATGTGTTTAAATGTATCCCTCTGCTTGTTGGAAGTAAAAGATGAGCATTTTCATTTCTGACAATGTTTGTTTTTGCCATGCTGGCATAGGGAACTTACTCAACTTAATGATTCCCCTGTTTCTTTGGAATAAGGTATGTATTTAATGGAAGGATTGAAGGATAGTTTTGAGCCCCTGCAGGTGAGTGGAAGAAGTAAGGCAAGGAGCAACCCAGAGCATGCCAGGTTACAATATTTGCCTGCATACTTATGTATCTGGTCTGGGGCCAGACCAGTCGGGCCATCAAATAACACCCAGTGACAAATCTGAGAACCAGAGCAGGGGACAGGAGAAGCTAGATCAGGCTACAGCACCATCCAGATCTCATTAGGACCAGGACAGAAATCAGGCTGGGCTGGGATAGGCTGTAGCACCCACCAACAGGAGCTGAAGCAGGGGTAGAGTATACTCAGCCAGGTTGTATAATAAGATTGTGGACACTGAAGTGAGGTGAGTCATGACAGCCTGGGCCCAGCGGGGGCGAGGTATGTGGGTTCCAATGATGGGGGATCTGATAGGCTCAGGTAGCTTGGCTCAGGTCATGGAACCCACTTGTGTGGTAGAGGATGGGTTCCTGATCCTTGGCGGCAGGAAAGGTGCGGTGTGGGTTGATTAGTTCAGCTCCTGGGCCCTGCCTTCTAGGCGGATGTTGGTTTTGTGAAAGCATGGATGGGGATCTGGCTGGGCTTGGGTCACATGGCCTGGGTCCCAGGCTCCACCTACTACGTAGGTGTCAGGTTCATGACCTCTGGCGATGGAGGATTTAGTGGGGCTTGGATCTCCTGTGCCTTGCCCTGGGGCCCACTTATTAGATGGATGTAGGATCCATGAGTCCTAGATGTGGGGGATCTCGTGATGCTTGGGATGCCTGGCCCAGGTAATAAGACTCACCTGCCAGAACATGACCTACTTAATGAAAAAGGTGAAACAGTGGACATAGGCACTGTTCTAAAAGGAGAATATAGCAACACATTTGGTGCTGTAGCAGAAGAGTGGAACTAACTGGACAACTACCCCCAAAAAACAATGACAACAAAAAAATCTCAGTGAATGGAGCCAATGGACATTGGGAGGGTGACATCATCCTCAGACTGGTGAAATCTGTAGCATTTCAGAACTATCCACGCCACGTGGACACAGCCTCAGAATATGTACACTTTGAGACTCTGAGTTGGTATGAGGTGGCAGTTTCTCATCCCTGAGTACTGGGACGTGTGGAAGGTCATGAGTGGTTCCCCCCTTTGTTTCTCCCCTTCATGCAGGAAAAACAAGAAGAAATAGCAAATTTTGAAGCAATGAATTCACCCAATTTTCCCTAAACCTCAATCCTTCCCACTCTGATCAACCACTTAATCATTATTAAAAAAATTAAATTAAGATAATAAAATAGTGATGAGAGATTGTACATAGAGTTCCTGGTACAGAGTTATTCCTGAATAGGTAGTATCTATCAGAATGCTTGTAAATTATCATTTTGTTTGTGATTGAGCATCGCATGTGTGATACTTACACATTAGGTACTGGTTTCCATACATACTTAAAAATATCAGTATCACATTCACTTATGGACTAAAAGTGTTTTGGACTTCAGATAGTAAATATCTCTTGCAAGAATATGAAACATTCAACTAAGATCCCAATCACAGAAGAAAGCAAAGTGAGAAACAACATGGATTAGTAACTCTAACGTTACAGCTGACATTTGCCCTCAGACTGCAGCTGCACCTTCAGAAGAGTACTCATCTCCCTGATGGTGTGTGAATCCATTACAAAGTGCTTTTTTCTTTCTTTTACAATTTCTATCATAATTTTTAATTTTATCTGAGATGTAAGACTGATGACTTGTTTCAGAATAAATTTCAAAGGGAAAAGGATGAAGGCAAGAATGCTCTTTTCACTGTGGCTTTCTTGTAAGTGATACGTTCTTCATTTGGATTCAGTTCTATTGTAAAAGCTCAAGCTAGGGAAACAAAACTTACTCTCAATAATGAGCTCTGTTAAGTTTTTAAGTATTGACTCAACTTTTCTTTTAGGTAAGCAAATCTTTCTGTAGAGTGCAATTTAATCTCAAAAGTGGAGAAAAAGTATCTCATTTTTAGAATTGTGTATGGAGTCTAAGAATAATATCTAACCATACATGACTGTATTGTGATTAAATAGCAGCACCAGCAGATTGACAATGTTGTGTTGGAAGTAGGCATTTCCAGAGATTTGTTCAGACTCCATACACAATGCCATGATTTCCTGGACTGGGCGATTGATGCCTCAGTGCACAGAACAAGGCAATGGCCATCTGCCATCAACATTATTTTACTGATAGAGTGAATTTGCAAAGAGTAATGAAGCTAGATAAAAAAGTGAATGTGTCCAAAGGTATTTTTTTTTTTTTTAAGTAAGGCAGCTTCCTAGGACTTTGTAAGTTCATCCACACTAAAGAAGACAAAGACTCTCATAGAAGACAATGGGCAGAGGAGGATTAGTGCTCAATGAACTTTGTACAGGTTCAAAAGGAACTAAGACATCTTTATTTAATAGTAATAAAGGCTGAAAAGCAAAGCGCAAACAATGGAAAAATAAAGGAACCTACTGGTTGAAATTAGGGTGGGTCCTTATCCAATTTTGAGACATAGCACTCAGCATTTTAGATATCAGGTCATAATAGAAACAACAACAATAAAGTTTTATGCTTGAGCTGCTTAAAAATAGTCAACTTACTGTGCCATATGCTATGAAATATCATATTAACTCACTGATAGCACTTAAAATGTGATAATTATTCCTGGCACACAAACCCTGTTGTTCAAGAATGATAACTGTGTTAGTTACACCCAATCTTAAAAACCGGGAGTGGGGACACCTGTTGTTTTGCCTTGAAAAAAATCTAAGTCTCAATCATGGGAAAGACAGCATTTGCATGGCAGTAGTCCTAAGGAGAAAACCTGGGTACTCAATGGGAAAAGCCATATCTAATGACATCATAGCTAATGACTACAGATCGCTTTATCTATAAATACAAGTGTATGCATATAGATGTAACCAAATGAGAAATTGACTTACTTAAATCTTGCTATCTGTGTACTGGAATGTGGATGTTATTGCATGTGCTTTACATGTTAAAAAGAGAAGACACAATGAGTAATTAAACTCGGAATAGAAATTAAGTATTTACAAAATAGAAATTTAAATTCACAACAGAAAAATAAAAATTTGTCCAATATTAGTTTTCAAGTAGTAAAACATTATCTTACTATAGTAATTTTTTTGTGCTTGCCAAACTATTTCCAGTTTTATGATGTGAACTTAAGTATTTGTATCTGTCCTCAAGAATACCCTCATATACTAGTTATTGTTATTAATAGTATATCAAGATGAAGAATTTAAGATTTCTTTGCGTAAATATAAATTAGTCGTGTTATAACCTGAATTGTCAAGTTTATAAAACATAATGTAAACTATTATGTTTAAATGTGCATTTTTATAGATTATGCCCTGAATGACACACAATTAAGTAAAAATTATCATTTTAATGTTAATGAAAATAATTTTTGAAAAGACTTAATTTTAAGATCGTCTTTTTTTATGCAGAGGCTCTGAAGTTGATGATATTAATGATTTGAGGCTAGGAGATGGAAATCACAGAATAAGTACAGGCCTTGTTTCTTTGTGTTTATGACTTCAAATCACTGCAAGTGTAGCATGGCTTCACATCAACGGAAACCTCATATAGTTTCTGCAATGTTTACAAGAAATATTCAACACTATTTCTCTAAGTTAGTCTCCGCGTTAAGCAGTGTTTGTCAGAGGTCAACATTCTTGATCTCTACAAAAGGAGAAATGGACTTTGGCCACGCTTGACAGATTTAAAAGTAAAGTAAGGGCAAAATTCTAAAATATCAGGCTATCAAACCATCTAGGTCTGGGAACTGCAGTGAACTGGACACAGAACAAGTCCTTCAGTGATGACTGTGAGAAAATACCTGGGGGCATTCACAAGAAAGGTTTGGATTACAGATCACTTCTGCATACTAATAGTGAGTGATTCTTTGCCTTTGTGACAGAAAATAGGTTAGTTTCCAGATTACCTGGGGATGTAACAGAGAACTCCACAGGACAGATGGGATTCCTGAAGAAAAACAAAAAAAACAAAAAAAAAAAAAAGGAAAAAAGAAAAGTTGTACAGTTTCATGGACATTTTGGTGATACCTTTCATAATGTGAATAGAAGCTTAGTGAGACAATGAAAGGGCCAACAGAAACTCTAACCATTTTCACTTGTCCAGAAGTGGCAAATTTCCAACAGGGCATCTTAGCACAAAAGCCCTGGGAGCTTCGAGAATGGACAAATCTGGAAGAATTCAACACTGCAGCTTTGAAAAATCTTTATTTGTATATATATGTATTATAAATATTTTTAAGTTGTGTGATATCACAGTTACCCAGTAACCTACTGTGGCCTTCTGTTTATTGTGCTCACATTTTCATCTGTGAAGCCTACAGAATTAAATTATGTAGAACTTGTATTTTAACCTGAAAAATTAAATGTGTTATGTAATGATGACTTAACACTTGCTGTTTTATGGAGTATATATTTGTATATGTAATGTTACATTGTGATATACATAACGGTTAAAAGCGGTGGTTTTTCTACTAACTAGTCATTCAATTCTTAATTTAATTGATTGTTATGCTCATGACTTTCTCTCTTTCTCCTTCTCTGACTTGAAAGTGTGTCATTGTAAAAAGTATGTCATTGTAAATATTAAAAGAAAAATATAAGAGGAAGACGAATGGAGGGAGGGAACATGGCGGGGAAGAAGGTGAGTGGGAAATTTCTTTATGTTGTTATATCAGTGTGCATGAGATGCATGACATTTGTTCACCTTATGTAAATAAAAAAATTTTAAAACATATGCATCAATTAAAATAATTGCAGGGAAACAAACATTAAATTTCAAAACAGCAATGCTTTATCTTCAAAATAGCAGGCGTTGGGTGATTCTTCTATATTAGCTATTTTCTTTTACAACACATTTACTTATTGGTTATAAAGTCAAAATGAAGAGACACAGAGAGAGAGCTCTCCCATTTGCTGGATGATTTCACAGATAGCTGCAATGGCAAGGATTGTACCAAGCCAAACCTATGAAACAGGAACTCCATTGGTGTTTCCCATGTGGGTGGCAGGGTCCAAGCATTTGGAATATCCTATGCTGTTTTCCAGGCAATTACCAGGGAGATAGATCAGAAGTAGCAACTGGGTCCTGGGCAGCAGCCTAGTGGCTAACATCCTCGTCATGCATTGCACTTGCCAGTATCCCACCTGGGCACTGGTTCTAATCCTGGCAGCCCCACTTCCCACTCAGCTCCCTGCCGGTGGCCTGGCAAAGCAGTGGAGGAAGGCCCAAAGCCTTGGGGGACCTTGACTCAGGTAGGAGGCCAGGAAGAAGGTTTGGGCTCCTGGCTTTGAATTCGTACAGCTCTGGTCATTGCAGCCACTTTGGCAGTGAATCAGAGGAGAGAAGATCTTCCTCTCTGTCTCTCCTCCTCTCTGTATATCTGCCTTTCCAATAAAAATAAATAAATCTTAAAAAATATTAAAATGGTTTGGTACAATATTCTCTTGATGGTCACCGAGAAATTTTGCTCTGTAATCCCCTCCCACTTCAATTGCTCTCTATGAACTATGTGAGTGCAGTAATATGGGATAGAGTTGGGTCCATGTTGGACACATAATCTCATCCTGAGAAATGTAATAAATGAATTTGGAATAGCATTTAAAGTTGGAAGTGAATGGCCATCTGTAACATCCTGATTGGATCTTGTCAGAAAATTTTTGTTGTTATTGTTTAGAAAGTTTAGTCTGTATCAGTCTTCACATCAGGTCAATGTAAGCCCTAAAATTAACATAATAATCTGGATCTGTACATAAATCAAAATGATTGATTGCTCAAAGCAATGGTCTAGGTCATTTTATCGTGGAGGATCACTGACACTTCACTGAAACTTCTTGCTTGAAACCTATTCAGCATTTGCCAGTCAGTCTTTCTCTAATGGAAGGACTACACTGAGGCTGTCATTTCTCATAGGTCATTGACACCTATAAAGACTTACATTTTGCAAAGTTTATGCTTTAGATGAAAACCTAAATTAAAATTGTGTTATTGTTGTTTTTTGAAGGAGATAGAATGAAAGATAAATGAGTCTTTTACACCAATCAACTTTTCCTTAGGTATATACCAACCAGAGTTTGTACAGTTCTACCAAACCGTGATTTCTACACTTTCAGCCCCAAAGGAGAACACATAATTACACATAGTGTAGTCACAGTGTACAAACTTGGAAAGTGTTGAGGTATGGAGAAGGATGGGTGTTATAAATGTTTCAAACTTATTCTCCTGTTTCTCTAGAGGGGGGAAGGGAGAAGGGGCCACTCCTTGCTGTCAAAGTACATCAGCACCCCGGGTTGGCAGGCATCGTTTGATGGTGCCTTAGAGATACTGATATACGGAAGAATGTTTCGAAGGTGTTACTTGAATGGTTTTGATAGTTCTTGAACATTGTTGGCTTTGTAGCTCCAGAGTTGAGAAAATCCTTCTAATGCCTGTTGGTTGACCAAGAGCATTTTAGTGCATCCACAGACCCAGACACTTACTGTAAATCTGTTCAGAGAAGTGTCCAGCCTGTTCATTTTCATCTTTTGGTGAGCGACCGCCATGTCTTCTTCTATCCTAGAAAAGTTGGCATCCATGTCCCTTGTGTGCATCTGTATATTCACTCTACTTCATGGGCATCGGCAACTGAGGAGGCCCAGACCTGATAGGTGTACTCAAGGTTAGCCCACATGTCTTACGACTTTCCCTGTGGTTGGGATTTGAATCTAGTGGTCTAGCTGGGAAATTTCTCAAGAAGCCTCAGCTGTGGTGACCCAAGATATGACTTTTATGTGCAACATCTAGTACAGGGCCTGTTTTGGTCTATTAACTGCACCAGCTAATGCACATATTGGTGGATGCAGCTACCTAGTTAATTCTGCCCCCAATCCTATTCTTGCGCAAGGAAATGCTTGCTGCAGCCTTGCCCCAGGTGACCTGCCACAATCCTGGCCATTACACACAAGATCAGTTGCATCTAAGTCAGAGCAACTCCCAGTAATCCCCATCAGGTCTGTCCCCAACCCTATTTTTTGGCATGTCACAGCGTGTGCTGTGGCCTAGCCAGGCCTGTCTTGTATCCCATCTAGTTCTTGTACACAGACATGGGTTCTGTGGCTTGTCTCAGTCCAACGAAGCCCTAGATCCAGCCCAAATTTATTTGAAAGTTTGCTGCTGCCTTATCTAGCCTCACTCACTCCTGGCCCTGGCTCTCATGGTCACCATCATGAGAAGCAACTTAGCAGAGGAATACCCAAATTTCTCCTACCATTCCTGCTGCCAGCCCTGTATCTTGTGTATGCCAGTCATTGCTCTGACCCATCCTGGTATGGCCTTCCCCAGTCTTCTCACTTGTCAGCAGATACTACAGTCCTGCCTGATTTGGCCTGTCACCAGTCCCAAGTTTTGCAGCCCATTTGCGTACAGCCTGCATTCAATCCTGGCCCCCCACACGTATCTGTGGGCACTGTGGATTGTCCCAGTCTGGCCTGCCCCTAGGCCCAGCCCACACACATGCCAATTAGTGTTACAGCTTTGTCTTCCATGGTCCACCCTCAGCCCCAGAGCTTGTGTTCTCGAAAGGAAAAGCATTGCCTAGTCAGTGATTTCCCTCACCAGGCCCATTCCTAGCCCCAGATTTCATTTGTGTCTGTGGGGCACTAGGCCTCTGCTCGGCATAGTCCAATGTGAGACCTGGTCTTTGCAAGTGCTGCTGAGCATTGCAGCCTGGACCCCCCTGACTGATACTGCCTTATCTCAGCTTCCTCATCTAGCTATAAGTAAAGTCTGATCTACAAAGCTACCATACCTGTCAAATACTCCCCCGATGGCTCCAACTCCAACATATCCCCCAACCACCTTTCCCAGGCAATCTATAGCCTTCACCCCATGTGGTGGACCACAGCATGACCCTCAGGTAGCCAGGTGACATAGGGATAGGCCTCTTTGGGGCTAAGACAGGCTTCAGAGTATATATGTATTTATGAATATGTCTTTCCTAAAAGTTTCAATTTTGTAGCTATGATAAAAGATAAATACTATATTGAGTTTCTAGGAAGCTCAAATGCAATACCCATTAATTGCTCATCACCAGAATAATTTTAAGCACAACATAAAATGTGCAGGTCATGGTCTCTGCTTCTGTCAGTCTCCAGGTGCCTCTCTGCTATTGTTCTGTCCTCTCCTACTTCCTGGAATGGGCTCTCTCTGTTTCACCCAGGTAATGTTTCTCTTTTGAAATATGTCCTTACCCTGTTCTGCCAACTTGATTCTCCTTGACTTAATTTTTAAAGGGTACCTCAAGTTGCATTTTTCTTCTACTTGACATATATAATGCAACATTGCTTGTTAGTATGTTTAAAAAGTGCATACATACAACCACACACAGACACCCATATTCTTTGTACCGAAAGGCATAGTCTGTGATAAATTCTCCACAGAAATGTCACATTTAAGTTTATAATCAGAATTCTAATTTGTCTAGACAGAAATACATAAAATGTTTAATTAGCATCTAGCATTACACAGGCCAGGATCTAGGCCAAGTCAGCAATTCAGTGCTATTTTCATTGATTTACGCCCTTTTGGGGTCATCAACGACTTGTGTTTGTTCACTAATAGCCCAGATATCCTCAGTAAACAATCTGCACCAAATGTTGTTTTTAACACAAAGGTCCCCAGAGCATTGCTATGATCACCCAGGTGTTGCCCGTGTTCTGTGTGTTCTGTGTTCACTCAACTGTTGCCTGTGTTGTGTGACAGTGAGTCCCTCTAAGGAAGAGAGAATTAGACCTGGGTACTATTTTGGTCTGACCGAGCTGAACTACTTGACTTTATTTTAACTATCAATACAAACTCTATAGGGACTGCTTGTGCCATATTTACTTATTAAGTAAACTTAAGACTTCAAAAAAAGATTTTTTTTTAGTGAAGTTTTGTAAGATGTAGATTCTGTAGTCAGTGCATAAAAGGATAATTTAGATCTAGAAAAGTCATTTCCAAATTTTTCAATGTTGATCATTGGAAGGACTTAAAAATCATCCAGCCTTTTTAAGCTTAGATGAAAGCATAAAAGTGATTTATTTATTGCCATGTTATTAGTTGAGCTGAACTAGCACTGCAGTCTAAAACATAAATTTTATAGATTTAGTCACCGTTTCTAAATGCACTTTAATAATTTTTCCTATAATTTAGATTTTAAGATACTTACAAACTGTTATAACTGCACATTCTAATATAAGATGGGAGATAAATTAAGTTCAGCAAATTCACTATTCATTCCATTAACAAGGTTACTTAACTAATTTTTTAAAATTTTATTAGTACTCATAAAAATTATAAGCACATTGACATAAACAGTGATATATTCATCCCAAAGACTAGTTTCTATGTAAACTTTCTTCCGAGGTAACCATAGAGTAATATTCTTTTATATGGAAGTTTTGGTAATAAATATCATTGTAAATAATTTATAGCAATAATTTCCAGTTTATACTTATTTCTCACCAATACCTAAATATAAATTACTAAACCATTGCTGTCAAGCAAGTGTACAAACTTGCTATTAACCGTATTCAACATTCCATGAAGCATCGCTTAATTTGTCTATAATACTAAATTTGAATATAAAACCAAAGTTTTTGAATAAACATGAATTATTCCCACTGATTTGCAATGTGAAGTCACAGCTTTATTGTAGTTACACAAAGTAATATTTTTTTTATTTCTAAAAAATAAAATCTCTGAATAATAAGGTGCTTGCTATTACATTTTTCTCCATGATTATGGCCAGCTGGTAATATTGGTCAATAGGAGAAGCCATCCAGTCATGTTGTTTCTGGGAATTTACATGGTAAAGCAAAAAGGACCTCAATTTTTATCTCACAGGAAAAAGCATTTTTCATGTGACAATTTCCCTGTAAAGAGTAAGATTTACTAAAGATGTTAAAGATAGAAATGTGTGCAACATCAGGAGGTGGGCTTTTAAGAAAGACCCAGGGGAATGGTGGAAGTGGTGTCATGGAAGCACAGCTCTGGTGGAAAGAATGGCTCAGAGTCAACAGGAGAGTGCAGGGAGATGGCCCAGCAGAAGACACCCTGGACCTCTGTCCTGCTCTCTCACAATAAAGCAAAAAGCCATCAGAAGGGTTTGTCTGGTAACTCCTTTTTATTTTCATGACTAACTAAAAGCTCAGGAGTGTGGGAAGGTGCCTTTGTTAAGTGTACCTTCTGGACAGAAGCAAGCATTTTGTACGTTTTTAAAGAGATTCTCCATTTTCTCATTCCAACACAGAGGTGAACCTGACTGCGTGCTACTTCATCTCACTGTTACCATCTATTTCTGCCAGAATTATGTCATTGATTTGTAACAATAATGCTAATAATAAAAAAGTCTGTATTTATTATTTCATACATGAGAAATATTTGAGTCTTAAAGAAATGGTACTTCAAATGTCAAACTCCTACTTTAGTCAAGTTCATGTAAATCTTGTGTTAACATGTGTCTTTCTACTTCTCATTCTTGTCTTTTAAATTTTAAATTCCAAAGGACTTTAGCATAACAATAAGATGTTGCCGATATTGAAATTTGTTTTAAGTTATTCATTGAAAAAAGAATGATCAAAAGACTTTTATTAACTACAAGACATATTTTATAGCCACCAGAATGAAAGACTTTATGATTTGTAGTCTAGATTTAATCGCATAAAGCCATGGCAATGCGATGTCAAGGAAGAGAAGAACTAGACGAGCTATAAATACATTAGGTTAATTAAAAATTAATCTTTTTAATACTAGGCTTGTGATTTCTTGCCATCCAAATAGTCAGAATTGCTAAGAGCACTTAAGATAACAATAAAATCTTGTAATTTACTTTTAAGAAACAGAAGTGCAGTTAAAATTTATGGCAACTCATCTTTTTAAACATCTTTTAGATAGAAACATGCTAAAAGGCAAAGATGTTTTCCATCTGTGGTGGGATTATAGAGTCTTTATTATCCTCGCAGTTTTTTCGTTCTTTGTAGGGGATATGCCTTATCCCCTCTTACTTGGAATAATAAACAGAATTAAAAGCTTTGTGTATTGCCATTTTTATTTCAAATTTCTTAGATTGTGAGAAAGGAATTAAGTAAAATGTGAAATGTACATAAAATTACAACGTAATCATAAACAAATGCAGCACAATCATAAGTCATTCAGAGCAATCATTTTTTTCTGCAATTCAGTTTCATGCTTGAAAAATGTTCTTATGTGTGTGAGGTATATGTTTAACACATTAAATAGTGCATTCGTGATACTATAATATCTTTTCTGAATAAACTTTAAGCAATAAATAATATTAAGGAAGCTATTTCAATACAAAAATTACAATAGTATCAATCAAACTTTAGGAAAAATGAACATAGAAATCTAGGAACATAACTGCAATGTACCTAAAATTTCAATGTACTGCTCTTAAATAAAGAACAGATAGAACTTAGGTCTAAACTAGAGTTTGACTTGAAATATTTTTCATTTGGCTGTTGCAGTTCAAAGTCTTACACTTGAAAGAAAAGTATCTTGTGATTCAATCTGCAAACATGTTTAGTTTTGATGGTGCATGTCTGCACAGAGACACTTTTCTAAAATTCAAAAATTAAATATATCAAGACCAAGTGTGAGGATTCTCAGTTCTAAGTTTTTTGATAAGAGAAAATAAGTCACAGCAGACAGTGTATGAAGAAATTGTTGTGATGATGATATTCCATTTGCTCTGACCACATGAAGAAGGAGGAATAAGTTAAAATTCACTTAATAGCTGTTGATTCTCACAGATGCTTCTGTGACACATGTAAGCAATTTGATCTTTCTCTTTTTGTAGTAAATTCTTTTTCATTGTTCAGTAAAATGAAAAAAAAAAAGTTTCATTTACTGCCTGTCCCAGTGGAAACTGAGAATGTGTAAGCCTTTTTAAGGGAAGAAGTTTATTGATACAGTATCTTGTTTTCTTGTAAAGAAAATCATGAGACAAGCATTTTTGAACACCTGCTACATTTTAGACATCTCACTGTTTTCTTTGCTGAAAGGCAGAATTCTTTTGCTATTTTATGGACTAAAAATTCCTCCAGCAAAATTTTTGGAGAAGGTAGAAGGCGTGCTTCTGACCACCTACCATGACATTCACTAGCTACATGTTGCTTAAAGTTTGAATGCCCTGAAACTATGACTATTTCAACTAAGTTATTTTATACTTAAATTTCATTACTTCAAAATGTATAACACCAGCCACATTCACTGGTGTAATGCTGTTATCTTAATCGCACAGCAAGTTTCATAGACGTAAGCACAATTTTTCAAAATTGTCTCTGTATGATTTTAGTTGTATAGGTTTTCATCTTATTAGAAAGGTTTGTTTGTGCATGTATATATGTATGTATGTATGTATGTATTTTGGGAAAGGCAGATTTACAGAGAGAAGGAGAGACAGCCATCTGCTGGTTCACTCCCCAAATGGCCACAGCAGCTGGAACAGAGCAGAACAGAAATCAGTAACCAGGAGCCCCCTCCAAATTCCCATGCAGGTGCAGGGTCCAATGTTTAGGCCATCCTTCTCTGCTTTTCCATGCCACATACAGGGTGCTGAAGGAAAATGCAGAAGCCGGGGATCTAGTATGATGTCTTAGTGGCTGAAATCCTCACCCCATAAGTGCCACGGACCCTCAAAGGGCCAGTTTATTTCCCAGCTGCTCCACTTCCCATTCAACTCCCTGTTTATGACCTGAGGAAGGGTTAAAGGATGGCCCACAGCTTTGGCATTCTGCACCCATGTGAGAGACCATAAAAAAGTGAATTAACCATGACAAGGGCCACTACTCATAGCATAAGGGATGCTTACAATTACAAGCACAATATTAGCCAGTTGATCCATTGCACCAGCCTCAGGTATTCATTTTTTAATCATCAAAACAAGTATAAAATCTATGATATCTCTTAAGTGTTATATGATTTAAATGAACTGTTGACTATCATTCCTATATATTAAACATTGGTTCTATTTGTTTTATGCTCACAAATTGCCATCACCTAAGCACTATTTAAAAATAATAAGCAAATTGATTAAATCAATTTGGTAATAAAAATAGAATCTGGTAACATTTTTTTTTTTTGTTGAGAGAGAGTATCATGGCCCTTGCTTTTTATCTAGAATTTCCTTTCCTCCCAACATGGACTTACCATGCACAAGTATAAATTTGTGTAATTATTTTAATCATCTTTGATAATCACTACTCCCTTTTTCTCTCCCTGCATTCTAAAGCCCTGGACATTCTGCTCATAAATATTTCTGCTCCTGGATAGTCATTAAGACCCTGTCTCCCATCACCACTCCTGCTCTATGGAGTTTATTATGGTGTTATCAGGATCTACAACTTTAAATCCTGAAAATCACTCTTTTACCTCTAAAGATGAGAATTCAAAATTTGTTTGTTTTCTTTTACTCATAAAAAATTCTTTTGGCAGAAAGTTACAGAAAAAAAAAAGTTATGTTTGTAGCATTTGCCTTACCCACCATATTCCCTGGCCTGGATTGCTGTGAAACCATTGTTCCAAAATGGCTTAATATTTCCCCACTCCTGACTAAACCTCAGACAGACTTCTCCACTTTTGATCTCTCACAAACAAAACAAAATAAAAATGAAACAAACCAAAAACAAAATAAAAAACAAAACAAAAATCAAAAAACATAAAGCATTGTCATTGCGGATTCTCTCTGTGTGTTTGAGCTATTTATCTTTCAAAATTGCCCTGCCAGTTGTGTGACCCATGCTATTTTTCTCAAGCATATATAAGTTATTCCTCTCAAATCCTTAAGTAAGATAGCAGTTGCAGCTCTAATCTCTGCAGAAATGCTAGGAAGCTACTTCTTTGGTTATCATGATTCAGGCAGTAAAACCATCTCTTGTCATGAAATGTTGGGAAAGCATACTTCCTTTGAATGAAGTCCACTATAGACAAGAGTCACCTTCTTGCCCCTGCCCTAGCTCTAAAGCTCTTTCAACCTTTATTATGTTAGAACTTAGTAACCACACTTGGTATATACTCCTTAGCATATTTCTGGAAACAGAAATATATGGAAGGATGAAACACGTTTCTTACTTGGTCAAACATTTTCTCTGACAACTAAAAACATTTTTTTAAAGAAAAAAAACATCTTTGAAGAACTTTGTAACATGGTTAATATACTAAAAAGCTAGTGGCTGGTTAGACTGCATTACATAAAGTGCAGCACTTGCTATATTTATTTTTTTTTAAATGGAAAGAATAATTGTAGAATCACCAGTGACAAGTTTGAAAAATATCATATTTGATTTGCTTTCATAATTGCTAAGTATTATTTAAAAAAAATCTATAGAGAATATACTGTCCACATCATGCTATTTTCACTATATCTTTATAGTTATTTAAAAATATTCAACCAATGGAAATGTAAATGTCACTTGGATATAACATTGTGAAGTGAATTATAAACCACTTGTTTTGAAGATTTATTTTATTTTTATTGGAAAGTCAGATATACATAGAGCAGGAGAGACAGGAAGGAAAAACTTCTGTGCAATGATTCACTCCCTAAGTGGACTCAACGGCTGGTGCTGTTCTGATCCGAAGCCAGGAGCCAGGAACCTCCTCCAGGTCTCCCACGCGGGAGCAGGGTCCCAAGGCTTTGGGCCATCCTTGACTGCTTTCCCAGGCCACAGGCAGGGAGCTGGATGGGAAGTGGGGCAGCCAGGATTAGAACTGGTGTCCACATGGGATTTCAGCATGTTCAAAGCAAGGACTTAAGCTGCTAGGCCACTGCGCTGTACTTGAAATATAAAACATATTCTGAAACATTTCAATACCCCAATTTTGTTCTTTGCTGGTTTTTGGCATTTACAACTGAGTCCATTTGTGCTGTTTTAAGATAAAATCAGAGACTTGTTAATTAATACATAAACAGAATTTATTTCCTCAAAGCTCTGGAAGTTGCAAAGTCCCACATCAAACACTGGCTTTTGATGAAGCCCTCTAACTATACATCCTTAGGTAGAGTAAGAGGCTATGAGGCAACTAAAGATTAACTCCATCTATCAAGTCTGTTCTAAAGATGCCCTATCTAATCCATGTGTGAGGATTCTTCTTAGCCTATGTATCATTCAAAAACCTCATCTCTTAATACTGTCACACTAGAAACATCTGAACTTTGAAATGGATACAAATTATAGCATTCTCTCTCTTCTGACACTACTATAAATGTCAGTCCTGCTGGGAATAATCTTATGCCAACGATTCCAAATTTTATTTTTCTTGAAAAGTTTTTCTTAGCTCCAAGAATGAAAATATACTTCTATTCAGTGTATGTGTATTATATATTTAACATCCACAACTGGATGTCCCATATGTGCTTAATTTATTCTTATTCCACTAACACAGAGGAAGATATTAAACTATTTTATTGGGAAAAGGATAAATGAACTAAAATGGTTAGGAAACCAGGTATGGCTGGAGAAGGGTACAACTTTTGTTTTAATCATAGAAGCTGAGATTAAAGATTAGCCAGGTGCAGGGTGACTGCTCCAGTAGCTCTAACAAGAAGAATTGCGAAAGGCTCAAATACAATATTGAAGTTGGCCATCATAGAAATCCCAAGACTTTTGAGAATGAGCTGTATCCCCAACACATCCATCCACTGGCTGGAAGCAACTCTTGGGATTTCTGGCCTGCTAGCTTCAAACAAACTTGACCTGTGGGTTACTGATAATATGAGTTAATGTCCTTGATCAGTTGTATTTCTTGAGGTCTCAGTTAACAATGAACATTTTTTATGCCCCTGCTCATATGTTTCAAGCATATTTCTCATTTAGTCTACCTAGCAATTGTTTTTAAAATGTTAGTTAAGATATGCTTTAAAGACATAAGGACTACTCAGTCCATCTCCATAACTTATATATTTTATTTTTAGGAGGCAATTAACTTTATTCCCCGAAATGTCAATATAATAAATATTTTCTGCTTGGAAGACCATGGAGTCAACCTTGCAACAGGACAAGTACCCTGGTTAAATACAAAAGCAGTCGTTACTGATGTGTAAACAGAACTGTAATTCCAGGGGAATCAGTAGAGTTAGTCAAAAGACTGACTCAACAGCTTGTATGTATTCAACCTTTGCTCCAGACCCTGAACATATATGTTTTAAATATTGTAATGATAGTAGACTTATTTATTTTAGTGCCTCCATATAAATTGCACTTATATTTTAATAAAAAAGTACATTTCGATTAGAATATCTAAATGTAAAACTGAGTTATTTCAAGT
This sequence comes from Ochotona curzoniae, assembly GCF_017591425.1. Lineage (NCBI taxonomy): Eukaryota > Metazoa > Chordata > Mammalia > Lagomorpha > Ochotonidae > Ochotona > Ochotona curzoniae. The sequence continues at coordinate 18,170,614 of NW_024466502.1, forward strand.
GACTTGTAACAAGGGGCATTTAGACATATAAAAGCTGCTTGCTGCAGTATCAAGTTTGAAAGTTTGAAATTGGATATGGTAGTTTTCAGATATTCAACTTCCTTCTGATAATAAAATACGAGGATTCTACTAAATGCTGTGATGGTCTGGGAAGGACTTAAAATAATATTTATATAGTCTTTCAAAAATAATATAAAGATGTATTTTCATGTTTGTATTTATTTATAAGAAGTTTATTATAGGTATATGATATATACATTCATTCTCTACTAAATCAAACTATTTGGTAGAATATACTAATATTTGAGTGAAGTGACCCTTGATACTAGGGTATGAGGTAATTGAAACATAGAAAACAAAAGTAAGCCGATTCTGGAAGCCTGTGCATACAGAATATTAATATATGGCACAAGAGATAAAATTAGGTCTAAGCAGAAAACTAACAGGGTCAATATTATATGTCAAAATAAATAAATGAATATAATATAGATGCTTATTTTTGCTGAATCCAACCAACAAGAAAAGCAAAACCTCCTTTTCTTTCTGAACTAGCAAAGTCTGTGTAGTATTCAAATTAATCCAGAATTGAAACCCAAACCTGCAGTAAAGCAAGGAAACCAGCAAACAATCCCCTCTATAACCTGGCCCCAAATGTGAAGTAATTGAAACCTAGGACCTGTGATACATGTGCAGGTAGAGGTACATGTAATACTTAAGAATAGATGCGAATGACCCACAAAGTTCAGCCATACTTTTCCTGAGGCAGCTAAAATGTATCTTTTGCTAAAAGAGACATTTTCTTATTATAGGTTGAAGAAAACAGATTATAGAAATCAGTAAGTCAACCTATTGAACATGTCACCTTTTATACCCCATATGTCCCAGACTTCCACAACAGCAACAGCCAAGATTTTACCTTGCAGATTGAAAATTCAAACAGTATTCCCTGGGGAAACAGGCTACTGAATGATTTTGCAGATCCAACCATTTGCAAATCTTGTAAAGCAACGTCTGTGTCCTCATCCAACAACAGTACAAGGAAATATAATCATAGTCCATACTGGCTTTATCAAAAAGCACCATGAATCTGGTGACTTTTGACTATCCATTCAGTCCATACACGTCTAGTGTTTGTGAACTGTTATAGTAAAGGATAAAAGATTCGGTGTCTGGTAAGGGCCAATTTTTTGCTTCACAGCTGATGTTATTCAACTGTGTTCCCACATGATAACAAGTTCCAGTTAGCTCTCTTGAATTCCTTCCATAAGAATACTAACAGTATTCATGAGGACTCTACTCTCATCTAATAATCTTCCAAGAACCTGCATCCTAAGGATATCATCTTGAGGTTTAAGATTTCAACATACATTTTGGAGGAACACAAACATTCAGGCCATCTCTCTTACTAATCAGTAAGCCCCCTAAAATATTAAAAGCTTGAATTCCACCTCTGATGCCTTATTCACAGACGGTGGCAAAAGCCATTGATCACTAAATATTTAAAGAAAACCTCTCACTTGAAGGCATGAGAGTCAAAATGAATAAATATAAAGTAAGGGATGTATTAAGAATAAGACAAACTCAGAGAAAAAAAATGCCAGCATCAAGGACATGGGAGGCAGAGATATAGTGTATTTTTAAAATATAAAACCTAAATAATATTAAATTCAAAAAGAAGAGAGAGATAAAAGAAGGAAGAAAACAATGAAGTCTAGTTACAAGAATTGCAGGGACGAAGCTTTCAGTGTTCCTATTATAAAGTCCAGCACTAAAATCACACTGAAGTCTTAGCATATGCTACTGTGACATTTCAGATCGCTGTGAATTACACATTAAAAACTCACTTTTGATCAGAAGGATAGAAGCAAATTTCATACAAAAAGCCATGAAAATGTATTCCTTTTAACATGCCACTCAGGAAATTAGACAACAAAAAACCGGCTAACAATTTCCAACTTTGTAAAGAAGTGATTTTCTGTCCAGTTATATAATCCGACCTAAAAGATCAATCAAGAGGGAATTCATTAAAATATATTGACAATTGTTTCCTAACATTGAATATCTCATGTTTTTTTTTTCCCCAAAAATTACAAGGTAAAAAATGGGCTAAACAAAACAAAGAAACTCAGTTGAAACAAAGGTCATATTTGTCTCATTCATAGGGTTATTAAGTCCCTGTATAATCACTGTGTGTATCTTAATATCTGATGTTACCAAGAAAGAGAGGATACAGAAGGAGTGAAGGAAGGAACAAAGGGGGAGAGAGGGAATAAAAAGCAATAGTTATTGGGAAAGTAGAAAACTAGCAAAATGTATAAATAAGACCTTGGAATATTAAACTTTGTACTGCCACACTGGAATTGCATAAAAGTAGGATTTATTTACTATGTATTTTTATTTCTCATTTTGTTTCTACTCCTGTAACTGGTTCTGGGACCAATACCTCTCCCCTCCCTCAAAAAAAAAAGCCTTTATGTTGTGTTTGCCATTTAATGTTTAGGTCTATAAATCATACTAGTCAAGCAAGTTAATTAGTGATTAATCACTATTACCATCTGTTGTATTTTTTGCAGCATATTTTAATTTTAGGATGATCTATCTATTATTTGATATAACTTTTGAACACCACATCATGCTTTACTTCTGTAGCTTGATTTACAGCAGCCTCAAAACAAATAATTTTTTAGCTTTTATTTTTTTATTATTATTATCATTTTATAATACATTCTACAGTCCTTGGGATTTCCATTATTCCATCCCCAAGTTCTAACACCTTTGATTGAATATCATGAACTTATTTCATTCGGGTGCTATAGAAAATATCTAAAGCTGGATAATTTAAAACAGTAGGCATTCAATGTGCAAAGCTCTGAAGGCTAGAAACGGCAATGTCAGATTTGGCATCCTGTAAGTACCCATTGTGGGATCTGTTTTCAAAGTGTACCTAGAAGTAACAGGGCTAATTTGGCTACCTAATGGATATTGCATCAAATGTCACTAAAGGTATTAACTGATACATAAAAATGGAGCTTTTATGACATAATCACCTAGGTTTTGACTCCTGGTAGTATCCCCTTGAAAGATACAATTTAATACATGAATCCTGTGAAGGGCATAAATATTCAGACAATATTCTTCTGTCTTTGAAAATACATGTCCTTCTCTTTATATAAAAGTGACCTTAACTTCAGATCAGTGTTCCAAATTCTTGTTCTGTATCAAGTCAAAACTCTATAGCCCAGATTATCGTTGAAAAATTATCTAAATCTGATACATTTAGAATTGAAGGGGCAATTGATCATGAAATCAACTGCCCTACATTTCTGAGCTTCTGAAGTGATACAAGTTCTGTGCTTTCAGAAAAAAATAGCAAGAAAAAAAAAGGTATAAATCCTTTTCCGTAAGAAGAAGTAGGGGAGAAGAAGCATGTAGCTGCACTAAGTCAGTCCAAAGCCCAGAGAGACATACTGCATGATATTTTAGTGTTCAGCTGTTGCCTCTTCATTCTTTGTGTTGGACACAATGATACTTATGGCAGTTGTGTTCCTCAGACCTCAGGAAGCCTGTGCCTCCAATCTGATGAGTTAGAGACAAATCCCTGTGGCTCTTTCAGACTGGAGAAAACTTTTTCAGCGTTGCTGTCATGGCTCTACAGGCTGCAATAATGGACACCATCTTTGCTGACCCTATCAGCAGAGTGTCACTGGGCAATTTCCCTTTGATGGTTATCTATAATGGGCAAGGGGAGGCCTCCTTTAGTCTATTGATTCAAATACTTTTGATCTTAGATCTTTTAACTAAGTCACGTAAATTACACTCACTCTGTACTCAATATAGCCAAGTTCATAAAAATCACTTTATAAATTAGATATGACACTTAATTGTGGTATGTGAAAAGATTAGGAAACAGCTAAAATGGATAGGACTTTCATCTGATTAGAATAATTATTTTGGCTCCACGAGAAACAAAATAATAATTAATTGTTATTATATTAAAGTAACTTTGAATATTTACATATAATTTTGGTAGCAGTGACAAAAATGAACCGTGTATTTAAAAATTATGAAATGCAAGACTTGCTATTAATGGCTGATTTGTATGATCTTTCAGAATGTATGCATTATCCTTCACTTCTTAACTGTTTCTTTTATATTATTTTAGTCTTACTTGTGCTACTTCATTTTAGAAAATTAGATGCATTAAACTATGTGTATAGTTTCATAAATGTTTCCTTTTTTTTAAGATTTATCTATTTTTATTGGAAAGTCAGGTATACAGAGAGGATATTCCATGTAATGGTTCACCCCCCAAGCGGCTGCAACAGCCTGAGATTAGCCAATCTAAAGCCAGGAGCTAGGACCTTCTTCCAGGTCTCCCATGTGGGTGCAGGGTCCCAACGTTTTGGGACATCCTTAACTGCTTTCCCAGGCCACAAGCAGGGAAGCTGGGATTAGAACGGGTGCCCATATGGGATCCTGGCATGCAGAAGGAGAGGACTTAAGCTGCTAGGCTATCACCCCTGGCCCCAAATGTTTCTTTTTGATGATGCCTTTCTGAGAGGGGTAGATCTATATATTAGAATGTGGGAAATGAAAAATATGACTGGAATAAAAGCTCAAGTTCAAGCAAAAGAATAAAAGCATGAGTTGTAAGGTTAGGTGAACTATAAAATCACAGATTAAAGTAGAAAATGGAGCTAAACAATATAGAAATAGCATTGTACAACGATTAATATGGGAAAAATATGTATTCCATAATAGCACTAAAAGACAATAGCAATGGAAGCCAGAAAGAGAGCAAATTGGAAACAGACCATGGCTAAAAAACGATTTCTTTGTCTTTTATCATGTGTGACCATAGGCAATAGTCGTAGTTAAGAATTTCTGGATTTACTACAAACTTTCAGTTAAGATTACGACTTACAAGGTTTGCTTTAGCTCTGCTTTTATAAGGTCACTTTGCACTTAAACAGTTGCTGTGATCAAAATGAAGCCTTCCTTTGAACAGCAAACATTTCTTTTATGGGACAATAAGATTTATAAACAAGTTTTTTCTTTCATCAGATTTGTGTATCTTGCTCTGTCCACCAGAAGTAGAGAATTTAACCATAATGATTAAACTTAGAAGCATAGTCTTGATATTCATGCATTTCATAAACTTGGTAATCTTCATAGCATCTTGAGCAATTACAGGTTTTTGACTCACATCTTTAATAATGATATTTGGGCATGTATATGCATCAGAATAATGAAATACTGCATTGGATAGCATCTTTCATTCTGTGAAAGTAAGATTCAGCTTGAAACTCTCTCGGTTGATTAGGCCTTATTCAGGGCAAAAACAATAATACCAATGGCTTTAACTGCTTCAGGTCGAGTCCTAAAGGAAATCACAAATGTTCCTTACACAAAGTGCTCCTTGGTGGAGCAGCTGTATGGTCTGCTTCTGGTTTCTTCTGCAAACAGAAAGCATCGCTGCCCAATACAGGAATCTTGTTTAAGCCCTCACAGTGAGTTGGAAATCCTTTTCTAGTCTTACAGTTGAGGTTTCCCTTCTGATACAATAACCATTTTTGTTTCTCTACATTTTTTGTTTCTTCTCTGATACAGCACTTGCTTAATCATGACTGCTACTCAGTATTTTCTTCTAGAGTATCTGCCAGTTTTAACCAATTGTTTAGTTTTGTCCAATTCTCATTTATCACTGCCTATACCCAGGAGGGTATTTCTGCGTGTGCTCCATCCAGTCCACAGCCAATGTAGTGATGTGATATGACAGCATTAAGCTTTTGTTCATTTGTAAATGATTACCCTATAATTATCTCTGACTCAGGAAGTCGTGGCCATTCTGATGGTCCTTTATCATGCAATGTTCTTTACATCTCAGGATTGCTGACTTGAATATCAGAAAATTTATACTTGTGTCTAACCTTAACTAGCAACTTACCCATAATTACTCCTTTTCCCAATTTCTTTAATTTGTGAAAAATATTAGATATTTGCACATTCCTATTAAAATATTCTAAATAATTTATATAAACATCTTGACAATGTTTTTATTAGTATTTATTTTGAAGAAATTAATTTGTGTTACAAAATTCTCATATAATGGTAAATATTCTCAATAACTATAGTATTAAATAATTTAGTAAAAAGCCTTCATTTTCCTTTGCCCATCAAATGGCAGAGGAAGGAGATTATTAAGACCCAATAGGAAAATGGAGAATACTCCGTGGAATACAAGGGAAGCACCAACAGTATTGTGTTTTGTTTTGTTTTGTTTGTGTGTGTGTTGCTAAGGTTTTATTTATTTATTTGAAAGACAGAGTTACAGAGAATCAAATGGAGTAGGGAGATTCTTCCGTCCTGTAGTTCATTCTCAAATGGCTGCAATGGTCTAGGCTGATGCAAGCTAAAACCAGGAGTAATAAACTTCTTCCAGGTCTTCCAGATAGCTACAAGGACCTGGAGCATCTTTCATTGCTTTCCCAGGCACATAGGAAGAGAGTTGTATCAAAAGTAGAGCATCTGGGGCTTGAACTGGTGCCCATAAACTGTAGATAGCAATTTAACGTACTGCATCACAACACGGGTCTCCAGACTGTGTTTCTTAAGTTCTGATGTTTAAATTCCACAGTGGTAGAGACCTTGAGACAACTCAGTGACCGGTGACCAACAGAAGTCATCATATGTTGGAAGAGTTTTATTGGTTCTCAATCCATTCAACAGTAGTTGATAAAGCCAGGGGTGAGGGAATTCGTTAGGAAATTTGTAAGCAACAGAGAAGAGCTTCAAAATAACATAAATGCATGGAATAAGTATATTCTAGGTTTAAAAGAATAACCCATATTCTTTCATTGTTTTAGAGTCAAAGGCATAACCTGTTTATATATGTATATATATATATATTTTTCCCTGCATTTTCCCTTGCCAGCAAATAGTCAGGCTTTAAAGAAAACACTAACCAGTAAACCTCCCAAATCCATTTACTCTTACCCTGCCTTCTAGAACCTGCCCGTTTCCCGTGGCAGGTATGTCCACAACACTAAAACCTTAGCTTTCATCCTCACATCTCTTTCATTTACTAGAACTCACTAGCTCTCATATTTCTCATACAAGCACTTAGCTATTATAACTGGGTCATTGGATAATCTAAGATAATCTCACCACCCTCCTTATCCCCAACCCCCACCCCCCCAGTTACCCCTATCTCTATCGCTGTCTTAAAATTCTTATCCAAACTTTTATTTTCAAAGTCTCTTTTGCTTATGATGTAGCATATTCACAAGTATCTTGGGCAAGGCCGTGGAAATAATTGATTTATCTTTTTATTTTGCTTCCTGTAAGGTCTAAAATATTTTTAGAAATCTTTTAGGATTTTGCTGATCAGCACAGGTAGAAACACCTTCTAAATATAATTTTGTTTTCTTTGGAAAGATCAAACTGTAGTAGAAAATGTGAAATAGTGCAGATTTTTTAAAATTTTTGCAGTAGAAAACTTACATGCATATATCTGAAGAAAAAGGACACAAATGAATCAAAATTTTTGACTAGTTGTATTTGCTTATTAAAATAATTTAAATGCAATTTGATTTTTGAAATTATTGATTATAAATCTTATTCAAATTAAGTTGGTGAGACTTTAAAATGAAACAGTAAATAACAATTTTAAGTAATTTACTTTTTTCATGTTCAAGCTAGATTTTCACTATGCAAAAGAAAATTTAAATCTACAAAAATAAAGAAGGAAACCACATTTTTGTCCTTGTTGAGGAAAATCCCACAAAAATGAGGAAAAATGTTTTAGATCAATTTCTGAGAATCACTTTCACAAGAGTCATATTTGAAAAAAGACGAAAGTAAATCCAGTTAATCCATTGCGTTTTAAAACAGTTTATCCCTTCTGAGGGGAGTTGGAAAGGAGAATTCCTGTGGCTATGGAACCGTTTCATGAAAAATAAAATAAAACAACAACAACAACAACAACAGTTTTTGCTTTGGCAACTTCTCTGTACGTTCCATCACTGGAACTTACCCCCAACCCCAGGCCGAGTGTGTGCAGAGCACAGTGTAGAAACTACTTCTCTGCTAGTATATTGGCTCAAGAGTGTTCACTTTGGAAAGTCATCAGTGCTGGCGTATGGATGAGAACAGTAGATTCTTAATAAAACAATCACAGGAGTTGAGGAAATGATTTCCTTGAACCACATTATTTTGTTAAAGGAAGTGGAATTTCTCAGCCAAGGCATTTAATTACTAAATAAACAAGAGCACTGAAACAGTATGCAAATCCAAGCCTGCCACCAAGAGATTGAGTGCCAACAATTATGTAGCAGGGTACAATGAAAGACAAGCAAATAGCCATCCAACAATCATTTATATTTGTCCTCTCATCTAAACAGTATTATTTTAGCCCTGTTTCAAATCATTTGCACTACATTTTTTTATATGTTTAGGATAGTATAAGTTGAATTGAATGTGGACATGGTGCAACACTTGTCTGTATGTTAATGGTTTCAGTTATTTCAGATTTAAATGATGAGAAGAATATGTTAAAATGTAAGCAATTAGAGCTATATACTATTTTTCCATAGGGATACATTTTTTAAAATGGAATAGTGGGTTCAACAACTTTTATGCAGCATTTCAAAAAGATTCTCTTCTCCTTTGGTTACACAAAGGCTTTGCAGACAAAATCAAATTATATCTGCTTGAACATCGCCAGTGCCTTGAAGCATTTCTGATTTTACAAACTTTGAAATATCCCAGCAATTCTGGGTGGCTGCATTCTAAAATCAAAGAAGAGACCATCATGAATGATTTTTTTCATTCTAGGTAGCTAGTTCTAAGACAAATTTCAAAATATTCCATGGAGATTCTTTAAAGAATTCAGCATGGTTCAATCATTTTAGTACTAAAGTAAACGGTACATACTATATTAACCCTTTTTACTCTTTCCTGACTTCCACTCAGAGTCTCACTCCAATTCCTCAATGTTTCCCTAGTTAGTACAGATAAATGAAGGACTGACTGTAGCCTAGGATCTGCTTGAGGGAACAACTTTATTTATTTGTTTGTTTGTTTGTTTGTTTGTTTATTTAAATTTTAGTGTCATGTGGTTTGGCTGGAGTAGACTAAAGCATAACAGTTGGATTGTTGCTAAACTTGAGGAACAAGTGAAGTTGTCAGTTTTTGAACTGAATCTCAATATGTGCATATGTGAAAGAGATTTAATCCCATGCCTTAGAGATAAGATGTGCAGGGATTGGAAAATAAGTCAGATAAAATAGTAATGAAAATAATGATCAATCGATAAAGGGCAGCAATAAATCATAATGTCTGAGCTATATATGGTTGGTAAACCTAGATTTTAATTGGAATGACGGACAACAAATTCAGAGTTTTATTCAAACTACTAGATCGTGCTTTTTTTTAGAAACAAGGAAATGAAACATTGGTTTTTAGGAAAGTAAATACATATTTTAAAATGTTTATTTTCATTTCAGTGAGAAAAGGGGAGAGGAGAGGTGTGCAGAAGAAAGGAAAATTTCTAAAGGAGCACAAGTTATCTGAAATGTTCAACGGCAGTTGGGGATTTACTTTTGATCGTGGAGGGAAGTCAAGGTAACCACTTGGGAGGGAAAATCGGGAACTGGTATACTTAAAATGGGCATGGTAGAGCAGCTTTGAATATGTCAGTGGGAAGAAGGGATGCTGGATCCAACTGATACGCTTGCACTGCCCGCTGTTCTCTATGCCAGGGTGAACCTGCTGATTCACAGCTTATGAGGGAGCTCAAGATGCTAGCATACTTCACTCACCCTTGCATGTGCAGTTGAAGCACTGACTCCCTACATAATGTATTCCTCAACCCTACTGTGAAATCCCGACCCTGACTTTGCATGGACATTTTGCAATCCAACAGTTCGGGTGCATGGGAACCCCCAAAAGCCAGCAGTTTTGAAGGGATGCAGGTTGAGGAGACAGTGGGAAAGAGGATGGACTTCAGTTCTAATGGTTCCTACTTTGGTATTTCTAGATACCAAGTCTTCCTCAGATGCCATGCCCTTGGAGCCTACCACAGCACAGAACACTGTGTGGACCTAGCTGTTGCCTCAGTCTTCCCTGCTGGAGCTCAAGGATGTTTCCAGGCCGTTGGAAAAAGGCAAGAACTTCTTGTGGGAAGCTCCTCTGCCAAAAGGGTACTCCCTCTTCCCAGCATAATCTCAATTTACTGAGCGAGGGAGGGAATTGGGCTTGTTTCCATTCTGAAGTCCAGGGGCATTTCTCATGGAGCTGCTGTGCTGTTAGGGCAGGATACCACTCCAGGGATGATCACCCCAGTGAGGAGTCAGCCCAGATGGCCCCACTTATGCGTTCCTGTTCATCTTCTCCCTGAAACAGGGAGTACCCTGCCATCTCTAAGTTGTGTTGGCTATGGAGGCTACACTGTGTCCCTACATTTTTTCTTACTTGCTCTGATACCCTTGCTCGGGCCCTGACAAGTAGGCATAGCTGCAGCTCAGCATCTCAGTGCAAGAGGAAGCAGAGGCAGCACTGGGCTTCTGAATATTGTCATTGTGAACCCTTCTCTTCACTATCCTTTATTGTTAATTTCTTTCAAAATTCTAATATTTGGGGAAAAACAAAAAACAAATTCTATCTTTTCTCTCTGGTAAGACACACAGAGAATTCTAATACGATCATTAAAAGCTGCAATTCTTTCTCCACTGAAATTTTAGGGATGATTTATTTATGTAGCGGATTTATTTAGTTGTGTATAAGAGTGATGACATGAGGAAAGATAGAAAGGAGAACTATCCATCGGATCTTTCCCGTAAATGCCCAAAACTGCTGGAACTGGGTCAGACCAAAAACAGCGCGTTCCACAGCTGTGCCATACAGGAACCCGCTGTACCTGCTGCTTTCTCAAACACAATGGAAGAGAAATGGAAAGGGAGTAATGCACCTTGGAGTCAAAATCAGTATTTTGATATGGGATGCCTATATCACAATTGGTGTCTTAAATTTCACAAGCCAGCCTTCCCCAGCAGTATTATTTTCTATTAAGTAAACCAATTTAATAGATATATGTGATATCTGGTAGTATATGTAGTTCTTTTAGTATATATATATATATACATATATATATATATAGTCATTTCATTTGTTATAATATGAAAGTAGAAATTAGAGTTTTATGACTATATCTATATCATCACTGAAAGTTACATGACCTTTAGGAAATAAAATCACAAGTGTTTTAAAATGAAGCCTCAGAAAAAGATTTCATTATTTCTCTAACTTTGATGATTGGGTCTTGAGACTACTATGTTGAAAGCAGTTGCCTGCTACACTTAATTATATATGTGTATATATATAATTTAAAAATAAAACATATAGATTTTTTTTATATTTTCAAATGGTAGAAGAGTGTGCATTAGACTTATATCACATGAAACTAAGGTCTACATGCATAATTAGATAGCCATATTATATCCTTTTAGTCACAAGTCAACTAAATATTTATTATGCTTTTTCCTCAAAATGTGTTAAGAACAAGCTATATGCTAATGATGGCCTTATCAAAAAAGAAAAAAAAGATCTACATTCATTTGTTTCCAAATCATCATTTACATTTTGTTAATGCTAATAACAGATTAATGGACAGTACTGACACCTTAAGTGAAATGAGCATAATAAAGATTATATTTACTATTACACAAATATATATATATAAACATTGACTAGTCTTTGATGCTCTTTCACTTTCAAGTTGTGTGACATTGATGGCAGTAGACAGATTCTATAATATGCTGCCCAAAACCAGCTTTGTGGATGAACAACTCTTTCCTGCAGCCGCTGGGCAATCTGCACAGAAAAGCCCTGAGTGCCCTGCTTTGATGTTGCCTTTGCTTAAAAGAACTACCTAAACCAAACCTTGCTGCTTTGTAGGGTTACCTGCACCTATATGCACTTGTGGGCATTGCTACAGGCATTTAAGCCGTTGCTTACAGAGAAATAGTGAACAGATTTGCTGTGATTTTGTTTTAGTCTAAAAATTTATTTGCTTTCCATATAATTTATTATTCAATAAATAAGCCTACTACTGTTAGACACACGTTAACTTATTTAATCCTCAAATGAGAACCATTGTCTTTGTTATTCAAATAAGGAAGTGGTATCAATTTCCTGTGTCTTAGAACTAGGAAATAATGTGGGCAGGGTTCAAACACAGCTTTTTGAAGACTTGAAGCCATTAGATTAGACATTGTGCCAATGAAGAACTGATTTGTAGATGGAAATATGCAAAGCAGATGGGGTTACCTGATTTTGTATATATTCTATCATCAAAAAATATTTATACTTGACCATAACAGATTTCAGCTTGACTTTCAGTTTCTCATATTTAATTTCATGGCAGTAGCATGTTAATTCCAAATATCTGTACTTTTTTGATTTCATATGCATAATCCTCTATATTTAATTGGAATTTTAGAACTCTAAATTAATATTATACAAACAAGTCTTTGGCTATAAACAAACAAGTCTTTCAAAACATACTTTAAAAAGGGATATGCTTTTATTATGTTGATGATTTTTAATAGATGCCTGAGACACTTTTCTGTTTTATGCTAAATAATTTATTTATATCCCATTATCCTGATTTTCCGTTTTTTCACCACCTAATCCTTTTTTCTTAATTCATTACATTGCATTATGTGACACAGTTTTATAGGTACTGGGATTCCCCCACCCCTCCCCAAAACCTCCCCCCGCCCATGGTGGATTCCTCCACCTTGCTGCATTGCCACAGTTCAAGTTCAGTTGAGATTCTTTCATTGCAAGCATATACCAAGTATAGAGTCCAGCCTCTTATTGTCCAGATAAATTCAACGGTTTCTTGGGGAGAGCATCTCTGGTCTGAAGGCAGAGCTGGCAGAGTATCATCCTAATCAATTAAAAGCCCCAACATAACATCAGCAACAATTTATAATGTTATGGAATTAGTGGACATAGTATTGAGTAACCAATATGTTAAAAAAAATGCAAGTTCTTAACCACATCCTGTGACTTCTTCATTGACATTTTGATTTTAGTTTATATGCAACCGGGTTCTATACACCTTAAAATGGCTATGGATTACTACTGAGCTGTCTTGTGTCTATTTTCATTGTAGTATTTAGCTTTTTATAGTGTTGAAACATGATTTTGCTGAACCTGGCTTTTTTTTTCCGGGAGGTCTAGACTGGCTTATAACTCTAACAAGACAAATGTCAACAGTTTAGGTACAGAACAGTTTTAAGGAAGGGTGTGCAGAGAAATCTTCAATGCCCTAGTGAGGGTTAACTAATCTTTGTGTCCCACCTAGTAAGATATAAGTGAGTCCATGCTGACCACTTCCTTTCTGATTCTAGGCTTTCGTTGTTGTTCTCTATCCATTCTAGAATTTTTGTTTGTTTGGTTATTTGTTTGTTTTGAGGGGTTTCTGGAGCGACCCTGATGGTCATTGCCAGAGAGGGTGTGGACCCAAAGTTGGAACCAAGCGAGGACCAGAGGAAGCTCCCCTCCCTAGTTCTGAAGGACTTCTCAGGGCTCTTGGCTGATGCTCTGATGCTCTTGGATCCTGCGAGGGAAGATTTGGACTTCTTCCATCCCATGTGGTAGATCCAGATGGGGGTGCGTGACCTCAGAGTTCTTGGCCTCCGAGGGCACTCCAGTTCCATGTGGTCTCCTTGGTAGTTGGGATGCAGTCCTTGGTACTCGTACTGATAGTCCTTGGTGAGGATCTGGGAGTCTTCAGGGTGGGGGTACAAGCCTGTTCCTGTTAAGAGGTTGTCAGGATCACTCTTGAATCCTCCTATATGTCTTTGTAGTGTAACAATTGTCTAATGCTGATTTGAGTCTGTTGTCTATGAGTTACCACTTATGATCCTGGTAGGTTGTATTTTACGTCTACCTCACACATTCTAGGGAGATGGAAGATTTCTCTGCTCTCCAACTCCATTATGGAATAACATTGGGCATTAAAAGTATATTAGGTTTTACAATTCTTTGATGTAGATCATAAGCAGTCTGACTTGCATAGGCTGTTTGAGGCTGAGATAATATTGCATTTTACAGGTACTATTTTTCATATTGACAACATTTCATCTTAAAGCAAACATGTGGTATCTAACCTTTTGGCATTGGCTTATTTCTCTTACCATTATGGTTTCCAGTTGGGCTCATTTGGCCACAAAAAACTGCATTTTGATCCTGTCACTGAGTATGTTAGGTATGTTTTAATGTAACATGTTCTTTATACATTGTTATCTGTGCAAACATTATATGATTTAGAGTAATCTGCTTGCCTTTTTGATTCCTCCAAACTTATTCTTGAGTTATCTACACAGATTTGGGGTCACGGCAAACATTTTTCTTTTTGTCTTTAAATTCTAAGTTATGTGTTTACCTCCAACAATATTCATATTCAGACACGAATGCAAAGCAGAATGTGAGAGCAAAGACCATCTGGCTTCAAAATCTGGTAGAACATGACTCAGCATAATATATATTACAGGACACGTCAATATCATTGAATTGACTGTGGCATTCGCTTTCTTTTTTTATAAGCAGCCACTACAGACAACCAACTCATGCTGCTGTTCATCTCACTTTGCCAGGTTTGCTCATCCGTGACACTCTGCACCTTGTCATCATCCAATTGCCCATTTAACTTCTTTCTCCCTACTTAATTCTTCTCCCTGTAATACAACTTTTTGCTCTTTTGTCACATAATTATGTTTCTTCCTCACCAGTTTAGCAGTTATTCTGAATTCTAGTGCTAACCTGGATGAATTATACATAACCTAGAGGGCCACTTTTCAAGCATTGATTTATAATATGTCATAATTATCACAAAAAATATTAAATAAAAAGCTCTTTCGGAATACTTCATACCACTTTGCATAATTTAATGTTATTGTGAACATCAAATATTCCTCTTATCCCTTTGTCATGAATTATTTCTTAACTAATTTTATATTTTGGTGAATAAATTATTTTTTAAAAAATAATTATTATTTTTTTTAAAGGTAGAGTCAGAGAGAGGAAAGAGATTGAAGCCATGAGCCTGAAGCTTCCTCTGGGACTCACGTGGGTGCAGGGCTTCCAGGACTTGGTCAATCACTGTTGCTTTCCCAGGCACATAAACAGGGACTTGGATTGGAAGTAGAGCAGCCAGGACCTGAGCCAGAACCCGTTACATGATGTGAGCACTGCAGCCAGGAGTTTTAACTGCCTTTCCACAATATTAGCCCTGTGGAAAGCTTACATATTGTTGAGGTTGTGCTCTGGATGTAAACTACAGGAAAATATGAGTTGAGATGGAGAAAAGAAAGTAATGGAAATCTGTGAGAAAGAGATTACAGAGTTATTGAATACAAAGCATTTTTCCAGAAGAAAAAATCTATGCAGTGTATAACGTAATATTTCTATGTAATCTCTTAAAACATTAGCTAGAAATTAACATTGCCAATTTTTAGCTTAAGTGACACTAATGAGATGAAACTGACTAGTTACTAGTTTTTTTTTTTAATTGTTGATAGCTTATTACACTAAGAGAGATCTATTTTACTTGAGTGGACTTTTTATTATGAATAAGTTAGTGTTTGTTGGAAAATTTTTAACGGACAGCACTTGATGGTTAATTCGATGGGTAGTCCAGAATCACTTGGTCAGGGAGAGAGCTGATTCCCGGCTCTGCTGTTTATTAGTTAACCTTCTGTGATGCAATGTGTTATATTTTCCACTGATCTCTGCCAAAATATAGGAAAATGATAGCACCAGATTAAATTTTAAACATATGTAAAGTTTCAATAATGACACATGACACACTCAAAGTATCGGTTTATTAAGAATATTAATGATAAGAAGATAGACATGCACCAGATCTTTCCTGATAGTTGAGGGATGCTAGAACTAAATACTGATTAACAATCTCCCCTCCCCCAATAAAACTGCATAATGTGCATTTGATCAAGCAATTATCCATGATTTTAAACAATTCAGATGAAGGTAATACAGTAGTACAACACCTAGCAGGGCTTATACATTTTAATCAATGCGTTTATTTACTTGTTTACTTGCTTGCCATTTTAGTCATACATGTGAAATCTCATTGGATTTTTACGGCTTCAATCCAAGCCTTCATATTAGACTGAGAATGGGGAGTATTGGTGTGTATTAATGGGAAGGATAGAGAGTGAGTGGGAGTTGTATGTATAAGTCAGATGCAAGCTGTGCAAGAGCAATGTGAGCATAGCAAGTTTACCTTGGAATTAAGAAAATGGGTGGGAGTGCAGGAATGAGAGGAGAGATGGAGGGCCTCAGCCTGGTGTTAAATTTCCTAATTAATGCAAAATTCAATTCCTAAATTTCCTATTTAATGAAGCTGAGACTGAATCTAAACAGGGGCTCTGGCAACATGTAAGTACAACAAGAAAGCACTGCCCCATACAACAGTAGAAGGATCAGAAGTATTTGAAAAGCAAAGCCATCCCTCTACTACTCTCATGTAGTAATTCTCCAGGATGTCAGGCTTTGTCGAGGGAGTGCAGATAACTCCTGTGGAAGTCATCTTCGGGCAGAAACTGCTTATTCCAGAATGAGGACTTTTCAGTCTAGGACCTTGTATCAGGCCAAAAAGGGTCCCCAAATGGGCCTCCCCTACAGGGAGAGGATCATATATTACCAACTGTCTAATGGTGAGAATATTTTCTCATTTTGGTTCATGTGAGAGTTGAGCAGAACACTCCTGGTGGGAGAATGTGAGATTGAAAGCAAAGACGTGAGTGAAAAGGAGAAAGCAATCAGGGATCTGTGAAGCCAAAGAAAGTGCATGTGTGGCGTCCTTTGTTGAACATTTTACAATGAGAGCCACGATGAGAACAAAAGAATATGTTACAAGGCTCCAGAAAATGCCTTTGGGGAGAAGAGTGGAATTTGTAGAATAGGGATAGAACTTACTAGGATTTGGAACTTGAAAAGCAAATAAGACACAAGCTGCAATGTGAATAAGGCATATGTTAGGGAGAATTTAGCTTTGACAAATTATTTCAGTAGGACATTATAGTTGAGAATCTATAAAGCACAGTGTTTGAAGAAAACACAGGTTGGTAGGCAGAATGCCTTTCTAAAAATATGGATCTTTTAGAAGATATAATAGGAGAGAGATGAGAAAATACAGTTTTATATTTTTGGAGTTAAGAGGTGTGTGGGCTAAATAAATAAACATTTGAAAGTCAAAGTGATACAAGAAAGGTTCCAACAAGAGCCATGATTTAGAAATTATAATCTATGATCTGAAAGAATAAGATTAATCACTGAGTTTAAACGTAACTGTATGATAGGTGGTTGTGCATGGGAAGGAAAATGTGGACATTTGCCAGGAAAGAATGCAAATTTGGATTTAGAGGTGGAGTGCAGTCAGGATTACCCACAGAGCTAAAATTTGAAGGGCTGTGATGGTGGGAAAAGGGCTTAGCGCCAAGAGGAAAGCAAGACACAAGCCAGAGATGAAAGATGAATGGGAATTGAGCCAAGGATGCTATGAAGATAGGAGAGCACAAGTTTCACAGGGATGGGAAGGGAAGTGAGTTGGACTGTAACAAAGCTCTGGGTGGGAAAAAAGCAAGGCACGTTCATATAAGCCACAGTAGCTCCATTAGTAGAATTTAAAGATACATATAACAAAATTTGTAGGTATGAGAGTAAGATGTAGCTTTTCCTTCCCTGTATACACTTAGCACATATGACTGGCATTAGAGGAAAGACATCAGTTTATGCGTTCATCATAGCTCTATTCTTATTAATATTGTCATGATTTTATGTTTATTTGCCCATGATTGTATTGTTTTGGATATCAAGTGCTTTTACCAAGTTAGGTATGCCAATATTTTGATGTATTATTGCACAAAATACACAGTAACTAATTTTGAGTTGGTAATCAATGTTCCTGGGAATAAATTCTGTGAAAAATCTAACATTCTTCCTATTGAATTAAATACTTGGATATATGAAAAGCATTGATTTGAAATTCTTAAATTGTTGAACAGCTTGAAAACAACCTGACATATAATTTAAGATATAAGTGAATGGAAACTTAATTTAAAAATTTCAACAAAGGGTTGCAACAAAGGATTGCAATCAAGGTTTGACAAATGATAGGCAGCCAACTGGTGAAATCAAGTCTTAATAAGGAAAACACCTAGTCATACCACATCTAAATGAAGCACTTGCTTCACTCTAGCCAATCCAGTGACTGCTGTTTTGCTTCTGCCGTGGCCACATAAGAGCATACTGCAAGTGCTGCTGGCTGGAGCTCTGTGAATCTCTTCTGGACTTGGGTGCTGTCAGCTTCATAAATCATTCATCTTTTGATCAAACTCTGCTAAATTTAATTAGCCTAAGTTTTTCTTTTTACACGTCTTATTCCTTGTCAAAAAAAATCAGGCAAAGGCAATGAAAAGCCAACGGAGAGACCACATATAAATTGTTGAGCCAGCATTCAATTACTCCTATCTATTCTGGAGAAAATTAGATTTGAAAAGGCAACTGAGTTGATGCATTTACATGAGGATTATTTCTGTCTTCTCTGAGCTAATGTGATCTTTTTTTGGAAACTAGGCATAGAAATTTGTAGTATATTCATTAATTCTATTCATTCATTAATCAGATGTTTATAAACTGCTTTTAAATGCCTGAAGGATCAAATTCCTTAAAATTTAAGTTAGTTTGTATTTTGAAGGGGTCATCTTTTCTACTGGAAACAAAATAAGAAAAATAAAACATTGGGTCTATTTACTTTGATTAAAGAATGATGAGAAGAACTCTTCAGGGAGAGAAGGCATTTAGAGGACATCTGAAACCAAATGAAGCCTGTACGTGAGCAGGAAAGGTCAAGCACTGTAGTCAGTAGGTGTCAATACAGTGCTATGAAGTCAGATTTGTTCTATAAAGAGAAATAGGTGAGAAGAATCCTGTGATTGGGAAGCAAGACGATTTATACATAACAGGATGCAGGTCCTCACTTAAGATTCAGTAGAAAACCCAAATTTCAATTTCTTGTTTCACAAGGAAGAGGTTTTGAGTGTTAAACCACACAATATGGATTACTATTTATAATCCGTTGATTGTACAGTTGGTAAATAGCAAACAGATTCATCAAAATGACACATATTTTCCACTTCAAAAATGGAGCACAATTCATTTCAGAACATGAATTACCTTAATTATTACTTTACAAACAACAAAGAAATCGCTATTCTAGCAAGTACAGGAAATGCGATTAGCCATATTTAAAATAAGTGTTGTTGAGCGCTCTGATTCTCTCTGTCCAGTTTTATAGAGTGGATCACTATGTGCTGACTTCTTGGTTCCCTGTAGGCTAGGGGAGTAAAATTCCACCACTGGAGTTGAGCTCCACCACCAGAGAAAGGAAGAAAAAGGGAAGTCAAGGCAGTATCTCCCATTTTATGGCAGGTGACAGGCGTGATAACAGACATATTTCCTTTCAGAGCAAACGTTGTATAACTGTCGATCTGTGGTAACCTTTTTCAAACAATGAGCCATAGGACCAGCGTGTTGGCCTAGTGGCTAATGTCCTGGCCTTGAATGTGCTGGGATCCCACATGGGTACAGGTTCTAATCCCAGCAGCCCTACTTACCATCCATCTCCCTGCTTGTGGCCTGGGAAAGCAGTCGAGGAGGCTCAAAGCCTTGGGGTTCTGCATCCTTGTGGAAGACCCAGATGAAGCTCCAGACTTCTGGCTTCAGACTTGCTCAGTTTCATCCATTTCAGTCACTTCATGAGTAAATCATCCAATGGAGGATCTTCTCTCTAGCTCTCCTTTGTATATCTGACTTTCCAATAAAAAGAAAATAAACCTTAACAACAACAAAAACAACAAAACACTGAACCTCTGGGTGCACTGATTTAGATGATTTGTTGGTTTCTGTGTCTTTTCCCTTCCATGCTTTTTTCAATTGCTACGATTTGTTTCTCCAATTAAACCCCTTCTGTTTAATTATCTTGATTATGCCTTGCATTTTGGTTCTTATGTTTGGGTGGATTCTGTGTTATATAACATCGTATTTACTATCTGGCTTGTTTCAGTAATAGAGACAGTATAAACATACAGCCTCATATTTATACTATCTTGTTCAAACATATATCCTCATATTTATACTATCTTGTTCAGCAAAATTCCTTAGTTTTATAAAATACTTGTACTACTATGATTGTACAGAATGAATTCACATTTTATTAAGACTATTTTTATGTATAGTGTTACCAATGCTAAGAGCCTATACACTCGGGGTATTACTGAACCAAACTCTTAGGTATAGGACATAGTCAGTTCAGGTGACTCAAGTCAATGCTTTTGTGATGAAGATGACATTGGAATGCTGCGTCATCTTTCATATTAAAATTTTCCTTTTTCAAAAGAGTTATTTATGTATTTGAAAGCCAGAGATACAATGAGTGAGAAGAAAAGATGGACAGAGAGAGTGAAAGAGAGAGAGCTCTTCCATTCACTGCTTTATTCTCAAATGGCTGTAATGAACAGGGTTGGACCAGGACCAAACCAAGATATAGGTGTTTCTTCCATGTCTCCTATGTGGGGAAGGAGTCCGTGGTCCTTGGTCATCGTCTGTTGATTTCCCAGGTGTGTCAGCAGGAAGACAAAATCAACAGCATTTTGGAAGTACTGAAACCTCAGAGCAAGTTCCACATCAGGTGCCCTGAGATGACATCTGGTGGCTATTGCTCATCCCAGGGTACAAATGCAGTTAGAATGCTGCTACTACTCTTCTCTCCCATTGCGAACAATGGTCTCATGCACTTTCCCCTACTTCTTGACCTTTCCCACCCTAATCAGTGGTCTACATGGGTATGCATCATTCTCAGCTCTGTAAAGATCATCAAAAATAATCTTAAAAAAAAAAGGCAAAGTAGCAGAGACTCAAGCAGGCACACACTTGTGCTACAGCGTAAGTCCCTGAACTGAAAATTTCATGGTATACAAATAGCGAATTATCAGATAAATGTAATACTGTATCTTCAGTTTTTTTAAAAGATTTTAATGTTTTTTTAAATTGCAAAGTCAGATATACAGAGAGGAGGAGAGACAGAAGAGGAAGATCTTGTCTCCCTTGATTCACTCCCCAAGTGGCCGCAATTGCTGGAGATGAGCCAATCCTAAGCCAGGAGTCAGGAGCTTCTTACAGGTTTTCCATGCAAATATAGAATCCCAAGGTTTTGGGATTTCCTCCCCTGCTTTCCCAGACCACAAGCAAGTAGCTGGATGGGAAGCAGGGCTCCAGGGATATGATCCAGAACCCATATGGGATCCTGGGTGCAGCAAGACGAGAACTTTAGCTGCTAGACAACTGTACTTGGCCAGTAGTGTTTCAACAAGTGACACCTGTCATATACAAATACAAGAAAAAAAAATACTTGACACTGTCAACTTAATAATTGCCAGTGTTAATTAGTCATAGCATATTCCTTTTATATTTTTTCCTACTATTTAACCAGAGAAATAGAAATATTTGAATGGTATTTGAGGTTGCTCTGTGTGGAACAGAAAAAATTATATAAATAGAGAAGCTAGAACAAACAGGCTGAAAGTAGGCTATGCCATGGTAAATGAGTATGTTATAAAACAAAAGGGGGATTTAGAAAGACACCGAAGATAAGATGATCACATGATGTTATTGTGCATATGTAAGCATCACCTGTCATCATGACTACATGGTCTCCTCCTTCTGAGACTTTATAATGGCAGGTATAATGAATCATTTATCTATTTGTCACCAACTCCCAACACAGGGTCAGGCTTGCTAAACAAAGAAAGACAGAAAATTTACCTTTTTAAACTATCCAGCATCAATCCGGCCACATCATTTGCTTACTCCACAATATTTGTGTCAGGTATGTAATTTTTCATGTAGCTTTGATGTTGTGGGCATCACTATAAAACAGCAGAAATATAAGCCTTTGAATCTGTAAGCTTTTCAATAATACCATACTCTTTCCTGGTGATGTGGTTTCAGGCAAGTTTTGCTTTCTGTCACAGAGACACATCATTGCATCTTACAGTGTTTGGGAGAAAAATGAAGCATGTAAATCTCCCTCAAAATGATAAATAGCATTTGGTTCTTATCTTTCAGTTCTCAGTGTTCTAAAGTTCTGTGCACGGAGGTGACTTCTGTGGTTTTATCCCCTCACATTCATCGTTTCACCCTCAGGTTGTTTATAGTTGTTCAGTTCTTTTCCAGTTTGCGCTTTCACAGGATCTATCACTGTTTTGACATTGAGCCCAACTGCTGTGTTCCTGAAAGAAATCTATATCGAAAAATGGCATAACCCAGGGTATACATAAAAATATACCAGATGATACAGATTTCTCATAGATGAATAAATAAAGTAATATTTAAATGATGCTTTCCTTTATATGTTGTCAATAAGTTTTTCAATGGCTGATGATCTTCTCCTGTTGGTGAGAACTTACTTATGCAGCATTTGATGAGTTTTTAATAGAGATTTACAAAACATGATAGATGACTTACATGGAATATAAAGATAAGGAATCTAAACTCAAGACTAATATTCCAAAAAACCACTCATTTATTGTAAGTAAGATGTGATTGAATAACAGATCTGATTGACTTCAATGTTTAAAACTTAATGTATTAACCCTTCTGTTATATTATACTACCTTTCAAGGGAAAAAAAAATGTTCCCAGCTTATTATCTGTCATTTTGTGTTTGTTATGCTCCACAATTTCTTTCAAGTAAAAACTTGTCAAATAAATTGAGAGACAAGTTTCTTTGCATAATTCATATAATGTCTCTCAAGTATTCTAAGGCTAACACTAGTTTCCATTGGTTCATTTTTAGAAATCATTTTCTAGATATGCAGTTTTTTTGTTTATTTAATCCAAAATTATAATTCAGGAAATTAGAACAGTAGGTTAGATAAATTTCAGATGATTGTCAATCAATTTTGTTTTTTTTCAGCTGGATTTTGAGATTAAATATGGTTTAATCTTCTTCCTTCATTATCCACGGAAAGTGTACAACCCTATACTCGAATACTCAAGTGAAAGTAGAATAGTATAGTGCCCAAGTTAGCTCCAGGCTTAAGAAGGACAGCGTTGTGAACCCTTCCAGTATGAATTATGGTGAAAAAGGGACGAGAAGTGTACACATAAAGCAATAACCTGGCTCCTAATGCAAAGGCAGTGTGCAGCCAAGGATTAAGGATCCATGGGGAATAAATGGTGTCAAAATTGTTACAGATTAAAGCTATTTCAGGTAAATACGATCAAATTGATCTAGCTCTCTGCATCTTGGGAAATGTTATTTTTGTGTTGCTAATACCTAAATAAATTGGCTACATGTGAAAGTCTACATAACTAATTAGAAAACTGTGTCTAATTATGATGTCATTAAAATTTTGGTACACCAATTATGAATGACTCCTCGTGTTTCTTATGTGATTCTCTGATTGCTAGCTAGTTCCAGAAATAAAATGGTTGTTCCACATAGATTTTATAACTTAAGCATAACTTTAACCTTAAACTCCTATAGAAGTTAAATTTTTTCAACATCTACTTGTTATAAGCATATGGAGGCTGCTATTTAGGAGCAATAAATACATTCCAATCACATTTAATCAAATAGTATTAATAGTATTCCTACTAATTTATGGATCAATATTGATACTTGGAGTTATTAATTAATGTAAGTGAATTTTAAGTCATATAGTTTCTCAAATCATGCAGTGACTAGCCAGTCTCCATTTATGTTATTCATAACAAAGTGCAACAATTCAAAAATAGTATCATTTTAAATCTTGATTATGAAATATCTTAAAATGTCCAGGTTTTCAGGAAACTACATCCCAAAATAAGAGTATTTTTTAATTCAGAGAAATTAAATAAATATATAAAAATACAATATTTTTGAACTTTTATTTCTTATTCTATAAAAGCCTTCTGTTTTTAATAAAATCAATTTCCTCTTGTTTCATATGGCAGTTTGATGGTGCTGTGTTCTTTGGCCAGGTTTGTTTTAAAATTTCTGTATAAACTACTAAAGGAACATTTGCGTCTTCATTTATAAAAGCTCCCACTCTTTGGCTTAGGTTCCAAGTTTGTGCATTTTGAAAATAGAAGTACTTTGCAAAGCCCTTTGATATCTTTTCATCAAAGAAACCAAGGAAGACCTATTTCATTTTTATTTTTCACTTTGAGTTGAAATTTTCCGTATCAGAACTGGGTTAAGCTCCCTGTCATGTTATATAACAGGAATGTCTTGTCATATCCTGACATCTTGTCACCTAAACAATGACTCATGGTCCTGGTTAGCTTTCAGGGAAAGGTTCTGGCAATTATCAAATGGCTCAGCTCTTCCTCTGGCATTTAACAAAGCTAAAAATCCATTTGATATATTGTCTGCATTTTTACAAAAAAAAAAAAAGTTGCCCTAGACACTCATTCTAAACCTTTTGGAGGGATTCCATATGGTTACACACAGTGAGAATAACATGCAATATTCCATATGGTTCCAATTGAGTTACATTTAAAAGAAGTATATGCTTATCTCAATCTGTTCTTAATGTTTCAAATAATAAATTAGTATATTTTATCAAGAGGGGAATAGAAAAAGCCTTATAAGAGAGGAAATAATTTGTATGGTTACTTACACAACATTCCAGGAAGAAAGCACAGCAAGTGTCAGGTTGTGTCTATTGAATTAGCAGAGAGCCAGATGTTGGTATTGCTGTAGAGATGGAAACCACTATGTATTCCAATCTTAGTGAAATTATGACTTCAGTGGGTGGCTGCCATTAATTTAGCAAACAAATACTACTGAAACCCCCTATTGTATATCAGCTAATATTTGGGACATTAGAGATATAGAATTAAAGAAAAGAAAGAATATTATTTACTGCATAGAGCTTAACATTTTATTTTTCATTTGGAGCCAAATTCTGGTTAAATAGAAAATATACCAATGTTGAGTAATTATCTAACATACCAGAAAGTAACAAGTGCTATCAGAAAATCAAAGCAGAATGAACTGACTGGATAATAAAGTGGGAGAAAGAGTGTTAGTTTATGAAATGCTGTGAAAGAACTAATGTTTTTCATAATTTCATTTTGTATAAGGAGGAAAATTATAGAAAGCCATGAACAGAATACGGGGAACCAGATAGGAGGGCATTACAATGATTTTATTTTAAGTTATTTCAAAATAAGACTGGTAGGATTGTTCAATTGGCTAATCCTGTCTGCAAAAGATGACATCTTGTATGGGTGCTAGTTCATGCTTTTGCTGTTCCATTTTCCATCCAGCTCCTTATATGTGGCCTACAAAAATAGTTCAGGATGTCCCAAAGCCACAGGACCCTGCACCCACATGAGACCCAGAAGAAACTCCTGGCTCCTTGCTTTAAATCAGCTCAGCTCCAGTCATTGCGTCCATTTGGGCCAGGACAGATTATTGCACCTGCTGGAAAATGCTGAGGTGAGGCAGGCCATGGCAAACTGAGCCTTAGCACCCACCAGTACATGTGAGACCTGGAGAGAGGAGTGTGAGCTTGGTAGAGGGGGGCAGAGCAGCCCGCCCTTGCTGGCCCACTACTCCTATTGGTGAGAATGTGTATTGCTTTTTATTTTATAGAGAAAATATGAAGCACTTGCAATTATATAGACTCATTAATATTCTGTGCATCACTTTGTCTTGTTCACCATTTCTAATGGAATTTGGAGTTACTGGGATGTAAATTCTACAGCACTAAACCCCTGTGAAATTGATTAGGATGCTCAATTGAGTAGATTGTGGAATACCAGGTAAAAATTCTGCGTCCTATGCTGACATCCCACATGGGCGCGTATATATATATGTTTTTAAGATTTACAGAGGCAGATATACAGAGAGGAAGAGAGACAGAAAGGAAGATCTTAATTCCGATGATTCACTCCCTAGGTGGCCACAACAGCTGGAGCTGAGCCATTCCGAAGCCAGGAGCCAGGAGCTCTTCCAGGTCTCCCATGGGGGTGCAGGGTCCCAAAGCTTAGGGCTGTGCTCGACTGCTTTCCTAGGCCACAAGCAGGGAGCTGGATGGGAAGCAAGACCTGCTGGGATTAGAACCTGCGCCCATATGGGATCTAGGACGTGCAAGGCAAGGACTTTAACCACTATGCTATCTCGCCAGGCCTCGTATTCTATTTTCTAACTACATAGAATGAATTAAAAGTTACTATTTGTGTCAGCTAGCATTTTATTTGGTCTGCCAGACACATTTTTAAGAATAAAGATTTCTGCTACTCTTGAAATGATTTGTTTGAAGTATCTGAGAAAAAGGTCAGACTAGAAATACATGCAAATTCTTGAAAGTTGCTATGTTTAGGATTTCCAGAGTTGGTTAAACTCAGCATTTTTTGAAAGTTTGAGCTTTCAAACATAAAAATAGTTTTTTTTTTTGGTGTGGTAACTTCTTTATTAGAAATTATTTTCATGTTTCAGACCTGAGAAAATAAGAAAAAAAGAGAGGAATCATTTTAGGAAGAATATTATCAGAAATGTTGAAGACATTGCTATCAGGTTACAACAGCGCAACAAGGGCTGGAAGAATTTCTAGTAACTGAATCTAGAGTTTGCCAAAATGTCATTATATGTTATTTCTCTACTATGTATTATGAAATATTTCAATTAAGTGTAAGTTACTAAGATCAATTTCAGTATAAAATTCTCTACAAGTTTTTCTTGAAAATGTTTCTCTGTGATTTTTTTCCTATGAGATACTGTGACAAAAAAACACTTAGATTTAGCATGAGAAAAAGACAAAAGGCAGAGAGCAAAAACCCAGGAACTAAACTGATGGATTTTATTGGTATGTTGTTTATTTGTAGATTATATTTGTTTAATCAGAAATAATATATTAAATAACATTCAAAGTTGTTTGAAAATGTTATAATTATGCTTCCTAAGTGTAACACATATATATATATAATATAATTTCCTCAAAAAGATGCATTGACTCAGTTTAATTCAGGCCAAGTCAATATTTATTTTATGTGTATTTCATGGAACCACATGATAGTCTGAAAGCAATTGGCCTTTGATTTTGATACAGATCTGTAATATCTCAGTCGCTTTAAAGAAAACATCTGAGAACATGCTCTGAAGATGATCCTAAATTAAGCTATCCGTGTTTATAGCATATTTTTGTCACCTGCCAAAGTAGTTAGTATTCTGTTCTGTGTTTTTTTGCTCGTCATTTAGTCGTTCATTCTGTGCTCCTGCTGAAAGTTGGAAGTGTGAAGTATAAAGTATAAATATTAGACAATCTTGTATTTATTGTTAGTAACTTTCCACACGTCTTTTTCCTCAAGACCATAGGATATATGGAAAGTATACATGTGAACATGTTTGGTCTGTTTCTGTGCACAGCTCCAGTTAGTTTATATTTGAAGCTTTGATTATTCATTGTTTTCTAACACCTGGAAACGTCAATTCATTCCATAAATCAAAGACATAGTGATGTCTCAATTAAAGAATTATCTTCATTAATTTCTTCTAATTTGACTTTAGTTGTTTTAAATAATATATTTATTAAAAGATAGAGGAAAGCAAAGGAAGGAAAGAAAGCTCTTCAGTACACGGATTCATTTTCCACAAGAGTCAGGGCTGGGTGAGGTCAACATCATAATCCAGAAATTCCATATGGGTCTTCCACATATGTTGAATGATGTCCAGGGAATTAGAGCGTCAACAAAAAGCTGAAATGGAAGCAGAGCAGCCAAATGACATGAAGTACTGCAATAGACAGTGGCTTAATCCACAGGACCACAACTCAGGTTTTCTAAGCTGATTTTCAAAATCAACCTTCTCTGTTGATGAGCCAAATTGTCTGTTTAGCTCATTTTATTTGCTAATGCTTTTCAAAAAATAATGCTAAGTGATAATCATTACAAACTTCAAATTATGTTTTTGTTTTAATAGAAAATAGTCTAACTCTTAAATACATCAAATTTATCCTGATTATTGTCTAAGTCAACCTTGAAAAGATGGGTAGCAATGTTTCAGCAGTATCACTTTCTGTGCGGGTGGGAAGTTCTCAGACATTGCAAACCTGACCTGGTTCCCTGGCTACCATGTGTGTCGCACATGAAGAATCAGCTACCAAATGAAAAGGCAAAGGCAATTACGAAACAGGAAGTGGCCAAAGGGAATCAGAAAACATTCTGTTCTGATTATTTCAGTCATAAAAAGTAAATGCTTGAAACTGTGAGGAAAGTCTTTAAAAATGAAGCACATGCAAAAACATATGACAACAAAACTAATTTCAGCATCTTCTATAATTTACATTGGATAGGAAAGTAACTTTTTTTTTTTGATCTGAAAGGAGCAAAAGGATTTTTAATGTAGTGCTGAAATATTAAAAGAACATGAAGTTGGGGTCGCCAGAGCACGGATATCTCTGCTCATTTCCTTGTCAGTATTCACAGGGCCTCTCCTTAATTGCTTGTGAGTATCTGCAGAGCGTGATTTCAGCCTTGATTCCGTGTGCCTACATCTGCAGAACAGGTCGCTCTACGATGCTTTTACATCGCGTGCCCACACACACACACACACACACACACACAGAAATATCTAACATAATTTAAAAAATATGAAACAGAGATACAAACAGTAAAGGCCTTTTGTGATATGCACGGCATCATTTTTGGAGTTAATCTCTATAAATTTACCAGGTTTTACCAGGAATGAAAAAGTATGCTAAACACATCAGTTACTTCACATTGCCAGTATGCATGGTGTTACACAGTATAAAATTCAAATGTTCTTAACTTAGAGGATAATTCTTCATTTCAAAAAAGCTTGGCAATAGAATATAACTGTCAGGAGGAAGCCAGTTATGAGTTGCAAAAAACACATTTACAAGCTCTGGCCCAATATATTACCCAATACCTATGGATTAATATTAAATTTACTTTAAGTTAAACAATGTTAAATTAATTCATCAATCTCACTTATCATATTTTAACTTCTCAATATTCAGTTATAGGCATAAATATGCAAAACTATTTAATTTCTTGAAAGATTTACTTTTTTATTTGAAAGAGGAAAATCAGAGTCTCTCCATCTGCTATTTAACAACCAGGCTGGTTGCAATGGCCAGGACTGGACCATTGCAAGATGCCAGGTGCCGGGAGCTTCATCCAGATCTCCAACATGCCAGGGGTAGGGTGGGTCCCATGCACTAGGGTCCACTTCCCAAGCACATTAGCAGGCAGTGGGATCAAAAGTGATGCAACTGGGCACAAAACCCTGGTCCACAATTCTAGCCCCTGCATGCACAACTATTGTTAATAAAAAAATTTAAAAGCAAATGAAATCCTAAAACATTATATTAAAATCTAGAACAATCCCCCTTTTATTCAGGAGTAGAGATACCTACTGCTATGCATCTTCACTTGCCAGTATGCTAATCTACATTACACATTTCAACCATGAAAATATATGTAGATATCTGTGTTTTACCACAAAAGAGAAAGATAAGTATGTGAGACAGCAAATACTTTTATTAGCTCAATATAGGGTTTTTACTACACAGGGGGATTTCAAAATACATTTGTGAAGGAAAAATGCATTCCATTTTTCATTGCCAATAAAAGTACTTGTTAGTGCTCCCTGGACACAAAATGCATGATATTGTCACACTAGTTCACTGTGAAATTATTGATGTGCTTTCTCTGCCTCACATTTTCTTTTTCTTCTTGATATTTGGCAAATTTGTTTTGCTGATTAAACAACCATATTAAGATGTTGAATTATACCAGACATCTGCCAGCTTCCTAATTTGACTCTAAAACAATTTTATGTGATTTAAGCTTCAGTAAATAATTTGCTTACTTACACCTAGAACATTTATCTAGTACTGATGCATAGAATCCCCTTATTAGCCACCTGCAGCCTTAGCCAAAGTTCTAACAACACAAACATCATGTATGTAAACATTATGTATTATATGTATGTATATATATATACATATATATGAAGAATAGAAGGTGAATTTAGGTATATACAAAATAAACTTTAAGTGGGAAATATTACAAAAACGGTACAAGAAGCTAGATTAGCAAATTTGGTTAAAGCAAAATAGCAATAATTATTCCTAGAAACTAAGAAATTAGAGCAGCGAAGACATTTTAAATATTTGTTTTTTCAAAGTAAACACTGAGAACACAAGGCACTCTAAGTTTTTCCTGTCAAAAAACATGCTATCACTATAGGAACTTGGCCACTGATAATTTTTGTGAAAAACTAAAATAGATTCCATGTCTTTCCATAATGATGTTTTACTCTTTTAATTATTAATTATCTGTTTTGTATTATTAATTGTGATCCTATTGGATACGGACAGAATAAAGTCAAGTTTGTTCAACCAAGTGTCATGGCTGGTAGTGTTTAGAACAGTTTGGAATGTAAATACAGTTATAGTTTTTCTGTTTTTCTTAATTCAAACTTTGAATCACAATTACCCACCCATTCAGGGATAGAATAGAGGAGAACCCTCACAGGCCCCCACTAATCCTGTAAGGGCAGGAGTTATACACACAGTGAAAGCTTCGGCACCTTGCTAGTGCAGTGTTCTCAGAGAGGGCAGAAAGCACCTGCCAAGTGGTCAGACCTGAATTCATCAATCAGCTGATTAATCCAGTGACAGTCATTATCAAAGAAGTTTACTAGTTTACTAGTGCTATAAAATCTGGGAATCTGATGAAGACAAAGGAGAGGTTTTATTTGCAAAGTGAACAAGTGAACATGAAATGAAGAGGAAAGAGGAAAGGACCTCCTGGGAGGTGCCCGCAGATGAGGTGTCTCTTGAAAGGAAGAGACATAGGAGTTTCAGGAGGGATCTTGGGTTTTAAAGGTTTTTGACTCTGTTACTCAGATGAACAGGGGGCCCTCTGTTGGATGCCTATGTGGGGGTGGGGGAACCTGTGCAGTACCTTTTCCCTTGCTGATAGCTAAATGAAGTGTCATGTTTCTTGGGTGTTAAACAATATCCCGTTTGTCTATACTCAAAGTACTTGCAGACATGGGGCAATGAGATGGTGGCCTAGCAACAGTGGCTTAACAAGGGTTGCTCTCGACAAATCTGACACAATATTTTGGTGGGCTTGGATTGTCTCAGCATGTATAGGATCATGGTGAAAAATGAGAAATGAAATACTATAAACCTGGAAGCCAAGAGCATGCTGATAGCTTTCACCACATTTGTTAGAATGTGTTATTTAAGCTCAAATTATTTCCTCTTTTATAATTTTGGCTCCTAGAAACATTGCCCATTGTTAGCATTTAAAATAACATTCAACACAAAAGGTAATTACACTTGATTTATTGAGAAAAGAACACGAACTGAATAAAGAGTGCCTGGGTTTAAATTACTAATAAATTGATTTTAATCTGGTTGTCGAGTTTAGTACTGGATTTACAAAGAGGCCCACCCATTTCTTTGGTTTGTATCAGTCAAATTTTTAACTAAAACATTGTTTATTTGTTCTGATCCTTGAAATATTACATTCATATGGCATTGATTTTAAGTTTGGAACTTTTATCACAACATCTTTTCCAAATAATAATCTGGCATGTATTTGTCAGTGGAACTTTCAAACTTTAAGTTGGATTCAGTTTGTGTGTCATATTTAGAAAAAATGATTGAATCTCTATCTCACTAACATGTTAGTATTAATGTTTAAATAAAAAACAACGTGTTGTTAAACCTTCCCAGGGATATTTTATTAATAATTTGATAAAATAATATATATGCAATCTGATTTGAAAGTAGTTTAAAATACTTGTATTTGAAAATATACATATTTGAAGCATCTATTTGTACTGAATTTTTCAAGTAAACTTGTTTAAAATGTATTTTCACAGGTATTCCTGCTTTTCAGAAGCACTGACTTCGGTTTCATCCTTGTTTATAGAGGAAAGGTTGAAGCTGAGTAGTACAGTAGCCACTTGGAGCTCTAGCCTCCCATCTAAGTGCCTATTCGGGACCTGCTGCTCCACTGCACTTCACTCTCCCTACTAATGCCCTTGATAAGGCAGAGGAAATTGGTGTACGGGATTAGGGCTCTATGATCAGATCATCTAGGATGTCCAGATGGAATTTCTGATTTATAGGTGTGGCCTGGCAGATGAAGGTTGTTGTGAACATATGCAGAGTGAACCAGCAGGTGAAAACTCATTCCCTCCTTTTGTTTATTGTGATCTTTGTATCTCTGACTTTCAAACAAATATATCCTTTAAAAAGAAAATGAAGATATGAATAATCAATGCATGTTAAACTACTTGACAGTTGTTAAAAATTTCATTGTTACAAGATGCATAGTCAAAATCTCTGGGCTAGTCAAAATCTTGGGTAGTGGTTCAATGCAAACATCTTCTTTAAACTGAATTCAGTGGTCAAAGAACATGTTATTATCTAAGAGGTGGAAGACTCAAGAAATTCTAGTTGGAAACAGTGAAATCATTTTTAATATGCCTGCAAGTGTTCTGTCTTCCTAGAAAAGATGGTTCACGATGAATACTAACATTTCACTACATCAATGCATTTTAGTAAACTTTAGAGTACCATTCTTGTTTAGCTATTCTGTCGTGCACATTCATAGAATTTATATCATGAAACTATTATTAAAAATTAAGCCACAAATGATTCAAAGTATGATATTCAAAACCTATTCATCCATTTGAGGGTTTTTGTAGACTTTCCGGTTATTTGCATTTTTTCAAAACTTAGAAATTATTGTCAAAATAAAATTTTCATTTTATAAAGTAGCAAGTGAAAATTCCTAGAACTATGTGTACTTGTATACCTCTCTGAGTCTATTTTAACATTTTTAAAATTATTGTCCATGATGCATTTTTATAGAAATAGGAATCCTGCCCCCCAACAGTTTTTCCCTTTTCTGTCTCCTCATGTTCCAGTCTCACAATTTTCTAGTTTTCCCCTATATTATTGCAGTAGTTGAATCATTTAGTAACAATTACAAGATTTAACTTCTGATATTTAGGTTCATCGCGGCATTGTAGTTACAGACAAATTCAGTACCACACTGACAAGGTATCTAAGGCTGTTTCACTCAGAGTCCTCTTTCATGCAAGAGCAGAGATACTTCTTGTCAAGTATCCTCACTTGCCAGTATGCGAGTCTACATTAGACACTTCAACTAGGAGAATATCGGTTCATTCATATATCTGTACTTTATTTGCATGAATGTTGCCTTATGTCAGAGCATATGATATTTGTCCCTTTGAGGTTGGCTAATTTCACTGCATATGTTTGTTTCCAGTTAGGACAATGTTATTGCAAGTCATAGAATACAATTATTTTTAATGTCTGTGTAGTATTGTTAAGGTAGATGTAGCATTGCTTCATTATCTACATTGTTTCCATGTCTTCAATATTGTAGTTTGGGCTGCTACAAGTATATTGATGCAAGTCACTTTCTCATATGTATAATTACTTCTTTTGGGTATATTCCCACAAGTGGGATAACATAGTATTTATATAAGTAGAGATAGGAAAATGCTAGCAAAAATATCCAAAGGAAATACTCTAGATCCAAGATATTGACATAGTTCATAGAAGCAGCATAGTTTGTTTTTCAACAAGGATTTTGAACTTCTTTGAATTCTACAGTGACACATTGATCACTCCATATTTTATTTCATGTTGTAAGATTTTTTATTTTTCCTACTGGCATTGATTTTGTTTTATGGCTTTTCATTTAACTGGATGCACAGTAACTGTAATAGAGGCTATCATATTGAAATGTGAAGATCCAATGCACTGTGCTTCTCTACTTACAAATCAAAAATGCACTTGCAAAGAATCTGTTAACGATATCTTGAAAACAGGATGCTGGACTCTGCGATTGCCCATACCTACTAATGTCAGGATACATTTAAATAGCAAAATGCTATTATAGTAATATATGGGAAATCACTTGGAGGAAGGAGAGAGAGAAGGGAAATCCCAGAGCCTATGGAATGGCATCATAAAACAATAAAATAAATAAATTTTAAAAAACCTGCTATAACAGAGATAAGAAATGCCTTTAAAGAATTAATCATACCAGGACTGTGCCAGAGAAAGAATCATTCAGCTGAAATTATGTCAAGTAATCATTTCCAGATAGAAAAGAACAACAACAAAAAGAAATAATAGTGAAATAAACAGATTAAACTATTTCAAAAACAGATTTAAAATATTTAAAGTTTCTGAAAGAAACATAAGATCCACAATTCAGTACCTCCAAGGATGCACAAATTTACAAGAAGCTGGGCTATGGGGAGGGGTGGATTTGATCCAGCTACCGGGATTTGGCATGCAAACATTACAAGCATTAGCTTAACATATAGAGATGCCAGCCCTTGCTCCTATCTATATAATTGTGCTCTATATGCATAAGCGTGTGATACAATGCAAACATAACTGAGTAAGAAATATAATTGTTGAAAGACCAAACATGGAACAGTGGACATCCAGAAAATTCCCCTAATAAAATTATAATTTCCACTTGAACATTTGCACAAAATGTTTTAACATCATCTTGAACTGTTTTCATTAATAAAATATTAATGAAATTAATTAATTAATGGTTTATTAATAAAATAAATACTGCTTTATATTTAGGTAAAAATCAGTGTGAACGAGGAGATAAATACCCTTCTGCAAGCTGTATTTGATATCCTACCACACAAAGGAAATCTGAAGGTTTATGACGTACGAATAGCCTGCACTAAAGAGTAGTCTGCCTTCCTGGTTTAGAAAGATATTTAGTCATTCATCATGGTGAGACATGTAATTCACCATGTTTTGGCTATTGCTTCAGTATTATATATGACTTCCTTATAAAAACTGTTTAGTGTTTTTTAAAATAATTTCTCCATGTCAAAATTGGAATAGCAATAAAATCTATGAAAATTGACATAGGTAAATGCAAATCATGTGACATTTTTATACCATTAATTTGTATTTTTGTGTTTTTCATTTTTTATGATTTGTTCTGTGAACACATTTTTAAGCTATATACTTTCAACAAGAAATAAAAATGACCGAATAGGTGACTAACAAATGTGTCATTTCAGATATTAACAAGCTCTTTTTCAGTATGAAAACTTAATAAAAGTCCACTCATCAGTTTCACAAGGAGTGTAGGGGTTAGTGTCTATATTTGGAAAAAAGTAGCAATTGATGTAAGAAATAAGGTCAGGTTGCATTTTATTTTCAGAAGAAGGAGGGATCACGAGAAAGAACAAAGCAGCAGGACATACTAAGTCTAATTACAGAGACAGGCACACAGAGTAGCTACAAAAATGCACCGAGTAACGGGTGAGATATAAAATAGCTCAGCAATGACATCTAAAGTGTGATTTAATTATTTCCTAGAATAGATTGAGAAAATAGATTGATTCCTTTGCGTCTTCTATCCTTTAACATTTGGCATTGATGTGCTCTCTTTTGGTTCAACCAAAAAATACGTGTTCATTAATGTACGGTATGAGACCAAATACTCATAAACACTAATGATAGAAAAAATCACATTCCCTCTTATGAGCAAGACACCATACATACAAGACAGTGAAAGACAGGATCCTATGTTATCTTGCAAAGTTGAAGCTAAGAATATGTTTTTTAATTAATTAATTAAAATAATTAATTTTAATTAAATAAATAAAATTAATTAGTTTTATTATGATAAATATACACAATAAAGTATATGGTATAGCTGAAATAGATACTATTTATTTATGCTAACATGTACATAATGCTCTAAGTTTATGATTTCAGAGTTTATACTTTTTGAATTTTTGATTGACTATGTTCATCTGGATAAAACTTATTCAAATTTTTCAAAATGAAAAAAAAATCCAAAATATGAAATGTTCTTGGCCAAGCATTTTGAATAAGAGATTCTGAAGGTACATTTTACAAAATTGTCTTGTCTGTTACCATTTCAGTATATTAAATTAAACAGTAATAATAAACCATTACACTTATATAGTAAATGACAGCTTTCTGGAAGGGTACAGAGATGTTGCAATGAATATGAGACAGTTTTTAATTGTTTTTAATGAGAAGCTAAATGCATTCTGGAATACAAGCTTGAGAGAATGTGTCTGCATGTATGGCTTTTAAGCATGTAATACAAGAACAATTTTTAAAATGCAGGACGATAAAGAGACTGCATTGTTAAAGTGAGGAAAAACTGAAAAATCCATGGAGTGTCCCAAATTGCCGGCTGGAAAGGAGACAGCAGAATCTCAACAGTCTGCATTCAGCAGGAATCCTGATGTGTTGATGTAATAGCCCAATAATGAAATGACTTGCCTGCCTCTATTTATAAAGGATTCTTTGACGCTTTGAAGTGGAATGCTTCGGAGATCACATAAACATGCCCTGACACAAAAAATTATGACTCTGTGTATTATATTTTCTTCATAAATATAAATTCAAAAAATCCTTTATTAAACTTTATACATGTACTAAAAACACAAGGATTAAAGATTGTTTAATAACTACTACTTGTTCTGTATTCAAATCAAGCTGCACTTTGACACAGTATTTGGGAATAAAACAACAATAAGTCAAAACTGAGTAACAACCCTGTCTAGACTCAAGTAAATATATTGTCACCCAATTTCATGAATAGATAATAGAGTACTGTTAGAAGCATGTGATATCATTGCAAACCTTGCCAGCATGTTAAAAGTGCAGAAATAGTTGCCTTGAATTCTTTGAGGAGCTCAGTTGAATATGAAGCCAAGAGGAAAGAAAAAAAAAAGGATAGGAATATAACATCACCACCTATTTATATCAATCCTGAATGCAAATAGATTAAACTCATCAATCAAATGGTACAGATTAGTAGACTGGACTAAAACCATGAAATCTATCTATTTGTTGCCTACAGGAGACACATCTCACCAACAAAGATCAGCAGGAACTAAATCTCATGGATTTTGATGTTTTTGTTTTTAGTTTCATTTCTTCAAAACACTTTTTTCTCATTAAATTATTTAATGACTCATAGATCATACAGTAGCTTCGTTTTCTTCAAGAAGGTCCTTGATTTTCATTTTCATTTCTTCAACAACACATTAGTCATTCAGTAGCTTGTTGTTTAATTTCATGACATCGTAAATTTCTTTTTTTTTTCTTCTTCTTGTTGATTTTGTTTTGTGTTTTTTCACTTTGGGGGATTTATGGTGACTGTGTGGTGAAGACTGACATGTCAGATGTGAGGATACGGTACAGTGTGCATCTCTACTTCCAGATGAGGACCGGCTCCCAGTGAACTTGTTGAATGTGTCTTGAATCTGGGATGCTGGCTTCACTGCCATTGTCTGTGCCTGCAAGGATGGACTTATGACTGCTTTTTGAGAAACTTCTGTTGTAATTATATGGGAGAATTCAGTGTGTGGGGAGAGAGAAGATTTGGGGAGGAGGTATGGGAAATTCCAGGGCCTATAAAACTGTATTGCGAAACGATGATGATGATGATGAAAATTGGGATTAATAAATAAAAATGAAAAATAAAGAAGTTTGAAAATGAGCTTGGATCATGAGTGTGAGATTTCTGCACAGTCTCTTGGTAGAACATCTAAAACATATTGCTTTGAATCAGTTATCATTAATGAGTATCTGCTTTGCAACCCTGGTTCAGCCAAGGGATAGACTTGTTTATGTAACAGGTTCCTCATCTCTTCCTAGAGGCCTAGGAAATGTCGGGCCCTAAATATGCACAGTCTTAAACAACAGAGCAATGGTCCTTTGGGCTTATGCAAATATCATCCTTATGAGTGACATAAACATCAAACAAACATACCACATATTCTCCCTGATTTATGAGAGCTAAAATTTTAAAAGAATAAAAAAATAGGAAAGAATATTTAAAAAATGCAACGCTTATCAGCACTGTAGCAGATATGGCTTGTCAAACTTTTCTGTGTATATTTTGCATCTTTGTCAATCCAATGGATAAGAAGGAAACCTCTTTAGTCATGTTGGAGGATGAAAATCATTCCTTCAGAACAAAAACTTCGTAACTGTTTCATTTTTGTAAACCCCTTTTAATAATGAAAGAATCAGGTCTGGCGTGGTGCCCTAGAGGCTAAAGTCCTTGTCTTGAATGTGCCGAGATTCCATATGGATGTCGGTTCTAATCCCGGCAGCTCCACATCCCATTCTCCCTGCTTATGGCCTGGGAAAGCAGTCCAGGACTGTTTTTTTTTTTTTTTTTTTTTTTTTTTTTTTTTTTTTAAATTGTCACAAAGAGGAGGAAAGACAGAAAGGAAGATATTCCATCTCATGATTTACTCCTCAAGTGACCTAAATGACCAGAACTGTGCCAATCTGAAGCCAGGAGTCAAAAGCCTCTTCCAGATCTTCCACAGGGGTGCAGGGTCCTGTGGCTTGGGGCCGTCCTAGACTGCTTCCCAAGGCCACAAGCAGGGAGCTGGATTGGGAGTGAGGTGGCTTGTATTAGAACCAGTGCCTACATGGAATCCTGGTGTGTTCAAGACAAGGACTTTAGCCGCTAAGGTACTGCGCTGCGGCTGGTTACCTATTTTTTAATTACTGTTATACCCTTTCATGTATTCCTGCTCAACTGGGAATTTCTAGTTTCACTTGTTAAGTTCTTTATTCAGTAGAAAATTAAGAATGTCATTGCTGTGTAAATAAAAATGCAGTGTCCTGAAGGATTTATATCTACAAATAGAAATAAATATAAAGGAAAGAGGAATGAGAGAAAGAGAAAGAACAAGGGAGAGTGGCCAAGTAGAGTAAGATAGAGTGGAAAGAAATATTGCCCCTTTAGAACTGCATCTATGAACATCAAATCCATTTCTTTGTATTGATGTTACATTAACCAAAAAAATAAAACAGTATATTTTGCAATGGTATACATCCAAGTTCTTCTGTTCAAGAAATAAATTATGATATGCTTTATGACTATAGAATGAAAATGTTTGTTTTCTACCCATGAGAAATTCTTGCATTTCTAAGGAGTATTGGGTAAACAAATATAGAGTGTGTTTGTGATGAAATCATGGTGTGTGAATAACTAAGTGTTCAGTAGGTTTTAAAATGCTGAAATAATGTCAGTAAACAGATAAAGATTTCAACATTAAATCCAGTACAGATAATAAAAATGTACCACAGCAGACATTTCTCAAGATGACAAATTACTGAAAAAATGTTCAACATCAGCCATCAGGGAATGCAAATCAAAATTACAATTAGAAACCATCTAACTTCCTTGAAAATGCCTAAAATATAAAAGACAATTTAACACATGTTGGGTACAATGTAGAAAGAAGCAGAACACATAATTACTGTGGGGGGTAATGTAAATTAGCCTAAAATTTGTAGAAAATACCATGGAAATTTCTTGAAAAACTAGAAATTTGCTTGACCTGTAACCCATCAATCCCATTTCTGTATATATATCCCAAAGACAGGAATATGTTGCATTAAGAAGATAACACATGATCATTCTTATAGCAGAACTGTTAATATTTATATTTTTATACAACAGGATATTATTCGGCCAAAGAGAAAGAATGAAATTCTTCCATTTGCA
The DNA here is from genome assembly GCF_017591425.1 of Ochotona curzoniae. Lineage (NCBI taxonomy): Eukaryota > Metazoa > Chordata > Mammalia > Lagomorpha > Ochotonidae > Ochotona > Ochotona curzoniae. The sequence goes on from NW_024466502.1 coordinate 18,210,340, forward strand.
GTAAAGGGATGCAACTGAAAGATATCAGCAGTGAAATAAGCTAAAAAGAGACATGCAGGCCACATGTTATCCTTTCAGGTAAAAACAAAAGAAGAGCTTAAGTGTTTCAATGTTGTTGCCAACACAATTTTTATCAAACTTTTATTTTACACCTTAAATACTCATTGTCCCAGTGTGATAGCCTAGCAGCTAAAATCCTGGCCTTGCACATGCTGGGATCCTATATGAGTCCTGGTTCTAATCCCAACTGGACCACTTCCCATCCAGCTCCCTATTTGTGGCCTGGGAAAGGAGTGGAGGATGAGCTAAATCCTTGTGACCCTGCACCAGTGTGGGACACTGTGGAGAGGCCACGGTCTCCTGGCTTTGTATTGGCACAGCTCTTGCTGCTGTGGCTGCTTGCGGAGTGAATCAGTGGATGGAAGATCTTCCTTTGTGTCTCTCCTCCTCTATGTATATCAGAATTTGCAATAAAAATAAAATATATCTTGAAAGAAACACGTTTTCCCAAAAGTGAGGGAGAGAAAGATTAAAGTGAGAGGCATGTAGGCTCAGAGAGGAATAAATAAATGGAAGGAGAGAGAAAGGAAAAAAGTGCATTCTTTTTCTTTCTTTCTTCCTTCCTTCCTTCCTTCCTTCCTTCCTTTCTTTCTTTCTCTCTTTCTCTCTTTCTTTCTTTCTTTCTTTCTTTCTTTCTTTCTTTCTTTCTTTCTTTCTTTCGTTCTTTCTTTCGTTCTTTCTAAGGAAGATTCATAGAAAAAAGCAGGAGAGGGTGAGACAAAGAGAGCATCTTACATCTTGTGGTTTACTACCCCAATGACCACAATAGAACAGAACAGAGCCAAACCAAATCCAGGAGCTTCTTTCAGTTCTCCCAAGTTGTGTCAAGAGCCCAGTGACTTGAACCATCTTCCACTCCTCTCCCAGGCAGTAAGCTGGAAGCTGGATCAGAAGTGGAGCAGCTGGAGCTTCAGTCGGATCCCACATGAGCTACCAGCGCCTCAGGCAGAGGCCTGCTATGTCAAGGTGTGGGCACTGTTACATTCTTAGAAACATATCTATGAACTATTTAAATCTGTTTGAACTAAAAAAGAAAATTAAAAAAAGAAGCATCACACAGGAATGGAATGAATGCAGTACTGTGGGACAATGCCGATGGGGCGGGGACTGTAGCTCCATTACGTTCCTTGAAAAGAAGCTTCAGATGAGTAGGTAAGACTACATGGCCAGGAGATGGTTCTCACATATCACAGATTCAATGTTTGACAAAAAAGGAAAGGAAAGCTTGTGTGCAAGTCCAATTTAGTTAATTTGTATTGCAACAATGAACACTGATACAGTAAGCATACATATTTATTTTCAAAAGTTAATAAAATTAGGACAACAGCCCTTTTTGCAAAGATTTAATTTATTGTTATAATTCTAAGATAATTCAGTTTTTAAACACTTATAAGCGCTCCAATTAAGCTCATCTATTTGAAGTAATTCTCCAAAATAAACACAATGGTGAAGTTAAATTTTTTGTAATGAAAGTAAGAAACATAGAAAACCAAAACACTATCATAAAAACAATTAGTCTTGGCATGGGTACAGTTTATGCTGGCATAGGAAGCAAGCAAACAAAAAACATTGCAATCACTTTGGGTATTCAACTACATGAACGTGGCATGTTTCTGGCAAAACAATTAGATGTCTGATGACGAATTTTGAGTATTGTTTTTATTTCTTTCTTTTGATGTTTTATGCTTTCCTTTTGTTGTCCTCATTTTTGCTACTTCAGGATCTATTGAAGTCTGAACCGTATACTTTAATTAGTCAGTTTATATGACCTATGATCTCTGTAATTGTTTTCTTAGCAGCACTGTTTGCTATTTAACCGAAGTGGCTAATGAAATGTGCATGATGAAAATGTTAATCTCATCGTGTTTTACAATCTGTAAGGTCTCCAACCCCTTCAGCAAAATGCAAGCAAAGTATGGGTTACATGGGAACAAACGTCTACTAATATAGTATCCACATTTTTCCCTCCAGGGATTTTGTTACTAAATTCAGAATTCTGTTTATAGTATCAACACACAATGCAAAGGTCTACATGGTTTACATTCTAAGGCTGCATGTGCACTGCTAAAAATAATACTTTCCTTTGTTTTCCCTCCTGAAATTTGAAAAATGTCTGTTAAGAATTTGACTATCAAAGTATGTCAGAAGTTTTTGTGCATGTCCATCATGATATGTTAGACTCATTTCTGCATATTTGGATAATTTGATAATGATGGAGAAGAATTTTTTCAGGAAATAAAATTCATATTAATAGGCGTATTCTTTGTGTATAATGCCCTGAAGTAATTTTTTTTCAATCATCACGTTATAACTTTTGTGGCTTATATTTCCCCCTTGAATTTGCATAGTAAATTTCATTTTCTCCTCCTTTACATTTCATACAGCTTATTTTAGCTTAGTGGAAGCAAACAAACAAACAAACAAACAAAAACAGAAAGTTAAAGCTTAACTTCTTAATTTATGATTTCCGTTTCTCTTTGGTTAGCATGAATCTCCAAAAGCAGTCTACATGACACTATGTTACAGTCAGAAATAAAATATTTGTATGCTTCAAGGTAATTTTTCATAGTATCCTATTCATTAAAAATGTGAAGAATGCATTTAAAAATATTATAGACCAATAGATATGTTAAAACCTGAGCATTATTATTACTTAAGGTAAGCCTAATGTGAGTCATTTAAATTAGAGGAAGTTATTAGTTCTTAGCTTGATGGAATCCCATGTGTTTATTTTTGCCTTAATTGCTTGGAGTTCTGGGAATTTTTTCCTAAGAAGTCTGTCTACACCTATGTTGTGTGGTTTCCCTCTAGGAATCTGATGGCATCTAGTCCTAAAAAGACAAATTTCACATGTTTTACCTAATCTGGGGTAACGAATACACATGTTTGTATCCAACAACACATAATGTATGAGCAAGACGGAAAATTTAGGGTATGAGTATTGCTTACAATCTGCACTCTTGAAGAACTGTAATCTCTTATTAATACTTGACAGTTACAGTGATTGCCAAGTAAAGTGAAAATGTGTTATAAAATCTAAACAAAAAAAAGATAGAAGGATGTTTGGAGATTGCAGGCAGCAGGGAATGTCAGGTGAGTCTAAAAGGTTCACTGATTTCTTTTCTTTCTTTTTTTTCCTGCTGTATAGATCCCTCTGCCTCAGCATGTGTTCAGCAGTTATTAAAAGTTTGAAAGTGGAAAACCATAAAATAGTAAGGAGAAATCAAAAAAGTTTTTTCATTTGTCAATTTCATTATGGCAAAAGATTATTTTGATCACATACTCAGACTGTCAAAAATGATTTGTATATTTTGACTGGATGATTTTCTGTTTTAGAGTGCATACAATTACTGCTGCCCTTAGCTTGACAATTTTCTGAGCATTTCAGTTTCCTGAATTCCATAAATACTAAAAACTCTCTGTTATCATTGCTCTTGATTTTTGCTCAGCACATCTGCAGTTTGATTTCCCTATTTGAGAACACTACCTATTCCAGGTATTGTGATTTTATGCACTTTTTAGGGTTTCTTTTTCCAATTCTGGAAGAAACTGGTGTTGAGATTTTGTTGGGGATTGCACTGAATCCCAAGACCTCAGTCCTCTCTTCTCATGTTTTCTATAACTCTCCCACCCCCAGTTCAAACCCTTCCAATACATGATGAGTTTTTCGACAGCATATGTTTTTGTGTGAAATAAACACACAATTTCCAGTCTTAACTTGAAACTACTCTCTAGAAATTAAAACAAAAACTTTAGCAGAAGGTATCTTTCCAAAAGTTTACTAATGATTCTTTTTGTCACCTAACTTTTCTGTCACCCTATGAAAACTATGTCCTTTTACAGTGAAGTGTTTTTACCCTTTCTGTTGCAAATCAACATTTTTTTCATATTTGCTTGCATTTATCAAATGTCTATTGATATGGTTAGTAGTATTTAGTTTGTAATATTTTTCCAAAATATATACAGCTTTTAATTTGGTAGGTGTGTATCCCAGACCCCAGATCAAACTGGTGGAAAATCTTCCTAACTCCTTGCAATAACTGAGCGTTCTCATCAAGGGACAGCAAGACTCTTCTAATTCTAACTTGTTTAATTTTGTTGATGTTTCCTTTAGCATCTTAACTAGCAAATTCCAAATTAGAGAATCGTTTCTGAACTTATTATATCGACAATCTCTCCATTTTTAAAGCAGAGCACATTGACTTTGACATGAAGGAATGTCAGCAAGTTTGAGTAGTGTTGGTACTTACTTACTTACTCTACTTACCTGTATTTCTCTCTGCATTTGTTAATTTTTCTTTTTTTTATTGTTAATAACATTGTATTATGTGATACAGTTTTATAGGTACTGAGATTCCACCCACCCCTCCCATAACTCTCCGCCCGTGGTGGATTCCTCCACCTTGTTGGTTTCACATTATTATGATGTAGACATACTCCTCATTTGTCCAAATTTTGTTATATAATTTTGATATTAAGAGCAAAACAAAAATGAAAAATGGTCCAGCACAGCTGTTCAGTGCCTAAATCTTTACCTTGCACACACTAGCATCCTATATAGGCATCGATTTATGTCCTGGATGTTCCACTTCCCATCCAGCCCCTTTGTGGCCTGAAAGGACAGGGCAGGATGGGCCAAGACAGTGGGACCTGCACCCACATGGCAGACCCAGCGGAAGCTCCTGGCTCCTGGCTATGGATGGGCACAGCTTTGGCCACTGTGGCATTTGAAGAGTGAGCAAGCACCTGGAATAACTTTCTGTATCTCCAGCTCTCTGTAAATCTGGCTTTCCAATAAATAAATAAATATTGAGAGAGATATATATAAATTAAACACCACTGGTGGGAACATAAATTAGTAAAGCCACTAAGGAAAGCAGAAAAGCATTCCTTAAAACAACAAAATGAAACAAAACAGCTGGAATTGAACCTCTGTAAAATTCAACAGTATCACTAATATCCTTGTGTCCAAAATATATAAAGTCAGTTTGTCAATTATCTACTACTTCCCCATGACTATTGAAGCAGTATTTCCATCAGCCAAGAAATACACCACGGGAAACACATCTATCATTAGATAAATGCATGCTTTTCATTATATAATGAGGCTGTAAGAAGCACAATCTAAACACTGTATAATGATTACTACAGGCTAGCAAGGATAATAATTAATAGAGAAAGGTTGGGTAAGAGGTACCAAATCTGAGTTAGGTCAAAGAAATGTTTATTTCACAACATGGTTGGTTTATTTAAATTTATACTAATCAAGTATATATTTTATGAACAAAGAGCAGAAAGAAACTGCAAGTCTGCACTCATAAACATAATGTTAAAAAAGGGAAAATGGTAAATACTGTCATTTGTTAAACGCACACGACATACATGTTTTGAAATGTAATGTTGCAGCCCATATATGTGAACAATTTTGTTATTTATGGAAATTCGATAAGCAGAAGATGTGAAAACTGTTCTAACCTCAAATTCATCTCATTCCCATTTAAAATATCAATACTCAATAGTTTAAAATACTCTGACCATTCCACTCCCAAGTCTCAAAGTATCAAACAAAGATGGCCTACTGCCAGATTGGGATATAGAATGACATGAAATTCCAAAATTGAGATTATAAAAAGAAGTTATATAGTCCAAAACTGTTAAAATGTAAACACAAATATAATATTCACACACATATTTACATATACAGGGGCAGATTGCTGAGTATCCTTAATAAAACTATGAAAATCAATATTTACCCACTTGGAAAAGTTGCGTTTTAAAAGCAGATTTAGCAAGCAAATGCTAGGGCATGGACATGTTCCTCAAATTTTCTGTGTTGGAAACTTAAAGCTTAAATTTGAACTTTGCTAATTTTTGAGGGTAGGACCCTTAAAAGTAATTAAAGATTATTAGAGGTCATGAAGAGGGATCTCCATAATGGTATTTGTGGTGTATAAAAAGATGAAGCAACATTTCTAAAGTAGAGAGCGAGAAACACATGTGCACAGGAACATTTGCACACACACACACACACAGAGTCTGGTACACTTCTCATAGAGCCATAATAATTAGCTCTGGGTTAAAATGAAGGCAGGGACTGAAACTCCAATTGGTTTTCCCACATATGTGTAAGCACTTGCATCACCATCCATGCCTTGCCAGGTTCACTAACAGGAAGCTGAATCATAAGCAGGGACAGTTGACAGCATTAGAATCATCACGCGCTGTGTTGAGGTGTGTCACAATGCCTGCTCCTCTCCTGCTCTTGAATGAGATCCAGGGCTTTTCCATCATCGTTGTTCAGCATGAAAGTCCTTTTCAGATGCAAAAGCAATACTCATATGTATACCAGTGAGCCAAATGCACTTGTATCGCTTATAATTTATCAAGTTTGTGGTATCTGCTAGAGAATGAGGAAATGGATGAGAAAGCCAGTAATAATCCACACCTGAAGCACAGTAAATGTGTCACCGCTGCTGTTGTCAGATTGCCTGTCCTTCCACATCTGCTCATAGCATGTGTTTAAACACTCGCAGGAAGCACTGTCCAAACATGTGTCCTTGAGAAACCACATCACAAGAATGTTAGAGCCACCTCTTCAAAACAGCAGACGTTGAAACTATGCAGTCAGTTAGGAAGCCAAATAATGACACAAATTATACTGACTGCTTCCTTTACTTTACAAGTAAGTGCAGTTTGAAGAAAAGGAGAAGAGGCAACGAATTATTCCAGGGGAAAAATATTTACAAACTCTCCCTTTTCTCTCTTTCTGTCCTTATTCTCTGCCTCCATTTCATGAAATATATATTTCTTCCTTTCTCTTCTCCAACATTCATACTTCAATAAACATGTCAGAGTCCTATACATACAACTCCTTTAATTATCAGTAAGGAAATCATTATATAACCAGCTAAATGATATTACATAGTCCTTATGCAAAGAGTTGCACTTTGTATGGTGAGAATATTAGTACTGTGGTAACATTAAAACTAATACTTTAGAAAAAGTACTAGTGAGTAGGCATTTGGCTAATAGGATGCCCAGGCTCCATGTCAGTTTACCTAGGTTTGAGACTCAAGTCATTCTCACCACCTTTGTAGGCAAACTGAAGTTGAGTTACTGGTTCCTAGCTTTAGATCTGGCCCGATTCTGCCTGTTGGAGCTACTTGGGACTATATGGGTCTCTTTATTTTTTTTTTCCCTCTCAAACAAACAAAAAATAAGAAACAAATAAATAAATAATTTCAAATATTACCAGATCATTATACATCAAGTTGATTGTGTATGACCGAGTGAACGAAAAACTGACATTAAGAAGCTTTAACCTTACTCATACCAAGAGAAATTATGTCAAATCTGCTAGCAGATGGGAAATTATTATTTTAAAATTTGAAGAGTTACAGTGATTTCATGTTGGGGAAAGAAAAAAATAAGTAAAAGTTACAAGCTCATACACATATAAACACAAATTGTCACTTATATTTACTTATATTCTGTCCAGAGAAGTAATACTGTGAATCACAGGACAGTAAAAGCAAATGATTCAATGGAAAGACTGGTGGGTTTTGTTTAAAAATTTACATAAATGTAAGTGAGCATGGAAAATGGTGAAAACATCATGGAAAGCTGTGACTGCACTGTGCACTAGTGGAAGGGCTCTTCATTTGAACTCAGAAGTTATTTTGAAAAGACTAAAACACGTATAAACATTGTGTAAATTATTCATCCCTTTTTACTCTTCTTATCAAAATAAATCACTTACACAATCAAAGTTAGAGAGTGTAACAAAAACAATGTGAAATGTTTATAACATTTGGTAAGGAGATGAGTGTGAGGAGTCGAACATTGATTCCAAGCAGAATTAACAGATGATCTGTTTGAAATGTGTACAACAGTGAACATTTGAACTCATTTAAAACAATCAACATATCTATTATTAATATATCATAACTGAGAGCTGATTCCTTGATTAAATTGTTCAAGTTGCCTCAGAAAACACTTTAGCTGATTTCCAGTTGCATTTCATTAGTAGTTATACATGCTAAGAATGATGAAATGATTCATTGTCACTATTGTGAAAAAGATACTGGGTTATATCACTGTACATTTTCATATTTATGTAGCATAATCTAAATTATAATAAAATGCTTATAAACAAAAACAATCTCTAATATAGGAAGCTAAACTTAAAATTACAATTTAATTTTTTTCAGATTTATTTATGTATTTTTGAAGTCTGAACTACTGAGATAGCAGAAATGAATGCAACAGAGGGAGACAGAGGTTTCACTTGCCGTTCATTCCCACTATGGCTACAAGGGCATGATATTTGCTAGGTTGAAGCCAGGAGCCAGGAGTTTCATCCAAGCTTTTCACGTGGTGGCAGGGACTGAATTATTAGGGCCATCTTGCACTCATCTCACAAGCACATTCTCAGGGAGGTGCATGAGAAACAAAATTAGCCAGGACTTAAACCAACACCCATAAAGAATTAAAACAGTGTGGTCAGCTGTATAACGTACTGTACCACAACACCAGCTCCAAAATATTAATTATTAAAAGCATAAGTTTGCCAAATTGTATAATACTTTCAGATAAATTAGATGTTTTGATATGCTCTTCCCAGGTAGTACCTCTCTTTTCCTCTGAAAATTTCTTAGCTATTTCCAGAATTGCTGTTCATTGCTAATACTCTAATTAAAGAATTGTTTAAATCTAAATTTTAACAATGACTACATATCCATGGCAGTATAAATGGTTCTAAAGATTAGTAGTGGAACTATATAAATACCTAAAACTTAATGGTTCCTGAGTCAAGGGTGTATATTCTTATGTATCAAAGAATATGCACAGACAGAAACCAATGTAGAGATAATAGTATAAAGTTTTATAAATATTTTTAGTTTGTATCTGTAGTAGACATATTAATAAACCCTAAAATGGGGCAGCCTCCCAGAACCATATAAATGTGTTTTCTTACAGAGCAATAGGATTATATATACACGATGAAGTTAAGTGTTTGAACTGAGGGTAATAATCTAGCATGTGTTTATATGCGTACAGTCAAAATGCAGGATCTTTACAAGTTGAGAGCAGGTTATTACGATGCTATCTAAAGTGGCTGTGAAGGAAGATGAAGTAAGGGAGGCCCAAGGCAAAAACCATAGGCAGTCTGTGTAAGGCAGAAAAACAAAGGGAGCAATCTCTTCCAAGAACTTCCAGGGAAAAGGACAGCCTACCAACAACGTCACATCATGATTTTCACCTGGTGAGACTGCTTATGTCAAGAACTGCAAGAAAATTAATTTTTTTGTAGTGTTTAAAACCAGTAAAGCTGTGTTTATTTGTTGCAATGACAATAGGAAATCAATACACTGGTAGCCCACAACATTGGGCAATCTAATAAAAGTGAAATGCTTTATTTTGCTGTGCCATGATACTCTCCAGCTTATATAACCAAGATAACACATTGATAGCATGTGTATTGACATGAAAACCAGAAAGTAGATAGGAAGCTCTTGACTAACATCAGGAACTTCAAAAGCATTGATGGATAATCTTGACATATGAACATTTTTAAAGCCTCTCATTTCTCCTTAGTGAAGTCTGAAATTTCCTGAATGCTATTTTCTATTGGCATTATTGCCTAATTAAACAACTTCAGTAGCATTTAATTCAATCACACTTGACAGTTTCCAGTTTTCCAATACAGCAGAAATAATTTTAATAATTGGCAAGTGCACTATCATGACAAGAAAGCTAATACTATAATTCCAAAACTAATTTATGCATTTCTGATTCATTTACTCACTATTCATCTCTGCATCACGTGAAAAGACAGTATACCCTCGTTCTCATTAAGTACTGTTTTAATTGATTTACAGTACAGAAAGTTCTCATGTATCAATTGAAGCTCTGTAGCATCACCGTGCCTATCAGTAACTAATAATGTTTCAGGTCAATTAAGTTTTATATGTGTTGGCAATAATTCTTTATCTCATAAAAAATGAGGAGAAAATCCAGATATTGGATGATTAGCCTTCAGGAATATGTACTTTTTCTGTGTTATCACAAACACCTTTGCAATAATTTTGTATAAACATGTTTCCACAATCCTTAATTTCATGTTAACATATAACTGCATAAGGACTTGCTTAAAAGAAATAGAGAAGTATCTGATCTTTCTCAGGGAATGGCATTTTATATATGATATCCACAGTGCTGCCGAAATGAGCATCCATCTTCTTGGTAACCTATAATGAAACTCCAGCAGTGCCTCCTTGTCTCTTCTACGCATTCCCTGGCTTTACTCCTGGACTTGGAGAAACTGGAATGAGAGCAGACTCCATGGAAGCCTAACTTAGAGATGAGCCCCCTTGAATCAGGTATATTAGCAGATTGACAGATTTCAATGTTCCTGAAAGCATACCTTCAATTTCTTTGGCTTTTATTGACTTGGATACTCAGCCTGGGGTTGAGCACTCCATTGCTCTTCCTCCATTTGCAATTGTATGTATGGTGGCCTGTGTAGGACTTCTAGGGCTCTTCCACATCAACCCACTGAGAATTCCAGAAATCCATTCAGCAGATCACATAATGTACCCTACCTCTCAGCTTCTGTATCAATTACAGAGACACTCTCTTGGAAGATGAACTCAGTCTTCAGAATGTCAGGACTTAAAAGACTGCCAGGCTGAGACAACAACACCAGTTCCATGAAGTAACCCAAGATTCCACAGTGACGCTTTCCACCTGGGCATGCTTCAGCACCAAAGGCCCTGGTGATTTGTCTGGGCACAATTTTGTGCGGCAGATCAGACATGTGGAGTCATTTTCCTTGAGTCATAGCAACAAAGATATATTTGTATACACTGATTTGGAAACGGTCTTTATATTTCTCAGCTACCAGGCGAAGCACAGGGCACCTGCATAGCTTGGGTGCTGTCAGTTTCTGTTCCCTTTTGGCTGCAGAGTGCACATCATTAATCACTCTGACAAAATGCACATCCTCCGCTTCCCTAAACACTGGAAATTCTCTGAGCTTTCCTACCAACGTCTGGGTAGGAATCATTTAGGTTATGTTTAGAAATATAAACCAATATACCCAAGCTTCCACTTCAATAGTGATGGGAGAACAATATCACAAAACAATGAAATTGCAGTTCTCTAACTAGGTAGGTGCTGGCACTGATTTCCGGAAAGTTGCTTTCTCAGCTTTCATAAAACCAGGGAGTGCTTTTGCATAGACCATGTGCATTTCACACAAATTCTGAGTAGAAAGGCCATAACCTAGACAGATTCTCTTGCAGTTTGTAAGCTGATGAGTTAGGGACATTTCCCTGAGAATTCAAAACAGAGTTCAGGCTTATTAACAAAGACACTCAAGCCCTGGGCATTTTGTGGGCCCATAAACTCTTGAATCTCAAGTCTCCCAAGTCTGAGAATTTTGATGATTACTCCCCAGTCTCATACATGACAAAAATGAGGGTTGGGCAAGGAGGTTCCTGGAACTTATCCTTCCCGCTGAGAAGAGCTGAATGATGGGGTAAAAAGGATGTAGGTTCTTCTTCTCTGCCCCACACTCTACATACTATTGTCCACCTCAGATCCTACATAATGTTGGCCTCCTGATTGGCTGTCACCCTCTGTGACATCCCCATCTCTCCCTAACTTGGATGCAGTTAACTCATGTAGTGCGTATTGACTTAGATACTGCTCTGAACATCAGGCTCCATGAGTTGTGCCCATGGAACTGCTCCTAGAGCCTCCCTACCACACGTGTAGGAAGCCAGGCAAAGAGAACCACAAACAGGCTTCCTTCCTGCTCAGAACCTGAAGTTTAAAAATGAAACTTTATCTATTTATTTATTTGATAATCAGAGTAACAAGATAGCAGAGGCAAGGGGTGAGCATGCCGTGAAGATGCAGAGAGATGCCCTATGAGAGATGCCCCAGTACACAATGGGCACAATTGTGCCAGACCAGAGCAAGGAACCAAGATCTTCATCCATGTCTCCAGTGTAAGTGACAGGTACCCAAGTTCTTGAATTATTCACCCACTGCCTTGCCAATTTCATTAGCAGAAAGCTGGATAAGAAATAGAATAACCAGGATTCAAGTAAAAGTCTGGCATGAGATGCTGGCATTGAAAGTATCCATTTAATCTGCTGGATGGCCAACATCAACCCCTGGATATACAGTTTTAATTGCACTGCTTAAAATAGCAGAATCAAATCATTTATTACATCATTACTCCTGGCAACAGAAGGGAATGAACACTAAATAATAAAGGGAGAAAAATTATATGCAATGACATTTTGTATGAGGTTTCTCTAGAAGTCCCTGTGTTGCCAGTTATATTTCATAATCTAGAAGCCTGTCATATGGCCATATCCAGTTGAAAAGGGTTTTGAAAATGCCACCTCTCTCCTATACTAGTACGTAGAATTGCATTAAAATCAGAAGTAAGAAGTGTAACTTTGTACAATGATAGTATTTATTGCTAATATGTACATGCACTTAGGTAGGAAATCATATTCAATCCTAGATTGAATCACATTCAGTGATCGATTCACTTATAAATATATTCTAGAAAAATCTATGTTATGTTTCATCAGTAAGATATATCATATGTAGCACCACTTCATAACCTAGATATTCTTATAATATTAGCTCAATTAATGACTGTCTTTTGTGCTCCATCAAGGACATTTTGTACTTACCAACTAAGGTTTGGGACAGTGCTACTTACTGCACACTATGCATAAGTTCAGATGATTGCCACAGCAGAGAAATTTTCCTGAACTCATGATGCATCTGCTTTCCAATACTTCATGCCTAACATGTGTTGACTCCAAGCAAATGAATCAATTCCTTTTAGAAATATGTGTAGTTAAGTTAATAAATGTGTTACTCAAACAGTAAATTTGCATTGAACTCTATTTACATTTATTTAAAATGGGAGTCATATTGACTTTGATCACAATAAATATGTCAAGAAGTTTACACTTTTCTCTCTCAGAAAAATTCAACGTACATTTTGGACAGATGTGAAAGATACCAGATATGAAAGCTACAGATCTTTAAAATAACAAAGATTCTATGTCACATTGGGTCCAAAGAGGAATCTACATTACCATTGGCTTTTGGAAAATGACTGTCTGCATCTGTTGGCAGTTTAAATTTCTGCCAAGATTCTCAACTTCTTTTGTTTACTAAGGGCACATTTTAAAATTAAACATCGAGAGAACTGGCGCCAGAGTGTATGACATACAGCAGCATTTTGACATTCCTTTGGTTTCACAAAGAAACTGGTTATCTACAATTCAGTAACACACAGCATGAAATCACATTTCACTGGCTTTATTCAATCATCTTGGAGTCAATTTTGAAAATACACATTCTAACCCAGAGGTTTACTGTTTCATGACTTTCAGAACTAGTTGGAAGGAAATTGGCACTGTGCTACTGACACTTTCCATTTTATCTTCATTTGTATATACTCTTCCTCCTATCTGATACTTTGAAGTCAAATTGTCAATGAGACATATTTATCCACAACAAACTCTTTAATGTATTTCTCATGTTAATACTCATTCTAATTCTTTATCAAAGTTAATATTTTTCCTTCTTTCTTAAATTTGCATTGATACTTCATATGTCTTACCTCTTTAACATTGTCTCCCTTCTTTAGCAGATAACAAACAGGCTATTCAATTAGTTGAAATGCAGATACTGAGTTTGTTTCTTAACTTTGCTTAAATGCAGGAATCATGCTCAGGATTTTTGGAACTAAATATAATGGAGTTTGACCCAAAAGTTATTTAATAAAGATGTTTAATAATGGTGATCATGTTAGTCATTTTAAAAAAAATCTGTGAAACATTATTTCCATCAAAGGGTGAAAGATTTGATATGATGACAGAAGCAGAACAGAGCAACACTTACAAATGCATCTGCTAGGGTACAGCAAGTTGGCAGAGGCCATGTTAAAATGGATGGAGAAAGATTACCAAATGAAAAGTAGAGAGAGTCTGATTCTGTTGAGCAGGAGTGTTTAGACCATCAGTAGAGAGATGCTTGGGTACACATGGAATCAGCAGAAACAGAGGGGTGGTACTGCTGCCACTAGATACCCAATGGCGAGTGGAGCTCCACTGGGAGACAGGCAGGAAGGGTAGATCACTGGAAGAGGCAGAAGGTGGTGATTCACATTATACAGTCATAAGTCTGGCGGTTCTAATATCTGATCATGAGCCAGGTCAGAGCAGAGCGGAGAGTCAATGGGAACTAGCTACTGTTGACTACCCTGTGATCCACAGGGTTTAGACACAGCTGGTACCTTCCAAATTCTAGGTGTCTCTGGAACTTCAAACAGGAGAAAAACTGCAGATGATAGTGTGATCACAACGTGGCATCACAGGGTGTGGAGATAGACGTTGTGAATTGGGTGCTGCTGGCTGTGGAGGAAGAGTTAGGAGTGCTGAGCTGGAGTCCCAAATGAAACTAACTTGTGGAAGCGGCACTAGTTCCACAAACAGGAAGCTGGCTATTGAACAAGGTCAGTTATTTTGGACTACAGACTTATGGATAACACAGCTTAAAGATAAAATTGCGCTAAGTAGAAGAGTGCACTAATTTGAATTGAAATGGCCAACAGCAAAAATAGAGTAACAGGCATGATGAAACAGAATACTGAAGCCTCTCCCACAAAGGATTAACTGACTATTTCATCTCACAATTAGCTGATGAAGACATCTAGCAACTGCCAGATTATGATTTTTCTTGAAAGTCATTGCAAACCTTCTTAAAAGCAGTGAGGCACAGATGTAAGAATCGAAGGGATGTAAACAGTAGTTTACTAAGGAATAGCACCTTGGAAACAAAATCAAACCAAAATATTACAATTAACGTCTTCAATAGAGCAAAATAAAAATGCCATGAAAAGTTTCAGATCTGCGCTAAATTGTTTCCTAAAAATGTGCCACAGACAGGAAAAAAATGAAACCTACCATACTCAAAGAGGAGAAAAGTAGAATACATCTCAATGAAGCCACAAAAGAAATCTAAAGCAAACAATGAAAAATCCAATGCTAAAATGACTCGACCAAATCAATATTAGTTGATGTTAACATTGAATGCAAATGGCTTAAAATCATCAATCTAAAAGCACAGATTAGCGGGCTGGTTCCAAAAACAGCATTCAGGCCCATTGCTGTAGCCTACTAGCTAAAGTCCTTGCCTTGCAGGAGCCAGGATTTATACGGGTGGTGGCTTATCTACTGGCACCCTCGCCTCCCATCCAGCTCCCTACCTGTGGCCTGGGAAAGCAGTGAAGGAAGACCCAAATCCTCGGGACCCTGCATGTGAGTGGGAGACCTGGAGGAAACCCCTGGCTTCTGGCTTTGGATTAGCTCAGCACCGGCTCTTACAGCCACTTGGCAGAGTGAATCAATGGAGAATCTTCTTCTCTGTCTTTCCTCCTCTCTGTATATCTGACTTTCCAATTCAATAAATAATAAATAAATGAATCTTAAATAAAAACACAGAATCCATCTATCAGTTGCTTACAAGAAACACATCATACAAATTAACAAAGATACAACATATCTGAAAGCAAAATAATGGAAAATAATATTCCAGACTAAAGGTAAAGAAGTATGAGGTGATATAGCCATCCTAATATCAAATAATAAAAATTTCAAAAGGAATTACATTAAAAAGAGATGAAGAAGGACATCCTATAATGATTAAGGAATCTATTTGGCAAGAGAAAAGAAAAACATATGTGCATGTATCAAATTCTAGGACAGCAATCTGAAAGTTATTAATGCATTTCAAGGGAGATATTGACTGCTGTACAATAATAGTGGAGGTCCTCAATACCCCGCTAACTTTAATGGACAGGTCAATGAGACAAATTCAGCAACAATGAAACAAATGACATGCATTTATGTTTACAGAACCTTTCATGACAATGACACAGAATACACTTGGGAAGTTTGTTTTTATCACTACATGTACACTGTTTAGGATTAATCATTTTATAGGCCACAGAACAGGTCTATAATCAATGTATGTATAATCAATATCTCAAAATTGTATCTACAGCTACACATTTCCTTGACCTGCATACACACATACTTTATTGTGTATCTGACATTTCATGTGAATGCATGAATTCTATCTCACATATAACTTGGCCAGAATAGAACTCTTGGTAAATAATATTCTGTCCTTCAGAAATGCTTCCTTTTAGTTTCTGTCTCCATATAATCAAGAACAAACATGCAATGGATCAAGGAAAATCTAACAGTTATCTTCAATATATCTACAATTTCATTTTCTTTCCCATCTTTTTTATCTTGCATCCAACAGAAAATTAAGCTGTCTATGTTTGAAATGTATCCAGCTTTGTCTTTTTGTTGTCGCTATCACGGCTAGCACAGTGATACCATATCTGTCATTCCTTGTTTGGTCTGTTACAGCAGTTTCCTCAGTGTTCTCCATATTGGTGGTCTCCTCAAGGCAACCACCATAATCGTTCAGAACATAAATCACATCATATTAGTTCTCCCACTTCACAGTGCAGCTTCCAGTTTTGTAAAGAATAAAATACAATTCTTTTTCACAACACTGTATACGGTTCTTCTCCTTTTGGTTGAGTTAAATCTCATATGTTCCCACGATTAAGACCTTGATAAAATGGGACATCTAAAAAGCAAGTTGAAGTGAATTTTTAGCCCAATGTGTGACATGCTCATGTTTTATAAGGAATGCCTAAATTTGATTCTCGTTTCTTGTTTCTGACCGCATTTTTCTACCATGTGAGGCAATAGGTGATGGCTCAGATAGAGCTACCACTCAAATGGGAGACCTGCATTGTGATGGGGACTCTAAGCTTTGGACCTTGTCAGCCACGATCAGTGTCATTTGAATAGTCAATCAGATGGTGCTCTCTCCCATCTGCCTGTCTGCCTCTCAACCAAAGTGATGATTTTATAATGCTGAGATGGGTAGTAGATGATCATGCATGAATGGCTGTACCACATTAACCTTCCTTAGATTTGCTGAGCCTGTCAAATGTGCTCCTTCTGGGGTCACTTGCACAAGCACTTCTTCCTGTGGAGCAGTTCTGACCTTTTCAGAGATAGCTTTTACTAGTCTTTCATGTCTACGTAAGTAGCCCATCTTCTGAGACATGTCTCATAAGGATAAACATATATTTTCCTAGGGTAGTTTAATGTACTCTGTCACTTATTTTCTTGCGTATTTTTCAGAATCCTAATGTGGATATTCTTAAAAGTGAATAATAGCACTTAGGAACCACTTGTTTACATGTTGTTCTTTGGTTTAGAACACAAACAAAAAATTTGACACATTTTTCTGCTTAAGCACATATCAGCACTTAATAAAGACTGTTGAACCGTTTCTAGTTTGTGAAGAAAACACCTCTAAGTAAAGTGCTACAAATATTAGTTCTACTTGTTTCTTTTGTTTTAAGAAATAGAACTGGCCTAGCACACCAAGTTTACACTTCCTGTTTAATTCCATACTCTACCCATAAACCTAAGGGAAGCTTTGTTTTATAAAAGTTTGGTTATTAAGAGTATTCCTATTGTAGAACATCCAAGAAAACCAGTATGTTCTTGATTTGTTAGAAAAACATCAAGAATAGGAATCAAATGCTGTATTTAGTTACATGTATTCAGAATTCTGTGAACTCCTGACAGCCTCAGATAAATGCCAAAGCAGATTCAACATCATTTATTAAAAAAAAAAAAACGTAGAAAATTAACCAGTTATCTTATAGATGGAAGAGAGAAAAGCTGCTTCTATTTTGGGTATCACTGAGCTGTTTGGTTTAATCAAACGTGTCCTTAGATAGACTGCCAATTCTTACTGTAGTGAAGATGTCATTTTCCTGAACAGATGCCCTCGATTACACACCATAGCAAGCTGCATATGCCTCAATTTGTGGTCTGGTCTTTCTCAAGTTATTATTCTCTCATCGTATCTTTTTGTGAGTTTAAATCGCTTCATTTAATCAACTTACTACAATTGCATTGCCCATGCTGGAGGCATAATGACACCACTAATCAACGTCTGTTACTTGTTTACTCCATAAATGTGGAATGCATGAATACCATAGCAGCATATTCCCCGTGACTCCTATTAAATTAAATTATGTCCAAACTAATTGATGGTGGGAAATGTACATTTAGCCATAGTTCTAAATAAGCAGTGGTGTAGTGGATGCTGAGGACGGCCATGGGACATTACAATGGTAAGACCCGTAAAATCATAAATACTATGTATTTCCATGGTGATTTCTTGAAGTTCAATATTTTCATCTAGCCTTTAATCAAATTTTAGGATTTTTGAGAATTTAATAATAACAAAGACTTCTGGCTCAAATGTTTGCTATAATTATAAAAGCAATGTGGAAAAGCAGAGCTGTGTTTTAACATCCTGACAGTCTTAATATGGGGGAAGGAACTCTGTCTTAAGTACCCCAAATCAACCTGCACTTATCTCTAGGCTTAACATGACCTTTGTGCTCACCCTGTATTATTTATGTAGCTATTAAAACACAAGAGTTAACTTGAAACGATAAGTCAGACAAACAGATGCCTAAAAAGAAACTTCATAAGCACACTTAGTTTTTTTCCTAGTACTGATGTGGTAAAGACAAAATTTGTATTATAATAACCAATTTTAAAAATAGGAGACACGAACTGAAAAATGTGAAAAATTTGATACAGCAGAAAAACATTTAAAAATTCAGACTTAAGCAAAATTTTGAAATAAATTAATTTGTTTCTTCTTTAACCTTGTACCATTCAATACTTTTAAAGGAACTATTATGCGGTAAATGAGCCTGTTTCTTTAATCTTTGTTCATTCTTTAATAGGGAATCATAGTACTAACTCTTTCCAAAGCACTTTCCAAGGTTCAAGAGTTACTTTATGCACTTCCCCTTGTACATAAGTCTTAAAGCCAATATTTAAACAAATGTAGATTTTAATCAATTTCTGCTTTCACTGATTATATGACTTTGAACTATTAATCTTTTTTTTATTGATCTTTCTTAAGCATTTTTTATGTGACCATGAGACCAGTAGTATCTATTTTACAAGGTTACTGTAGTGATTAACCAAGTATTCATATTCATAGCTTAGTTTCTAAGAATAGGAATTATTAAAAGTATATTTGTAAATCTGATGTATAAAAATAACCAAAATTGCAAAAATTGAATATCACTATTATACCAAAGTAAAGCTGAGCCCACTACTGGGCATTGCAATATAATTTTTCACAAGGTGTGTAGTGTTGTTATAAATTTGTCAGTCAACTGCTGTGACAAAGCTGTTAACTGTCACGGAGACAGTTTGAATAGAAAAGCAGATAAAAATTAAGCTACAAACTTTGCACATTAAAAAAATACAAGCAAATAAACAACAAAAAAAGCTTCAGCTTTTATTCATTTACAATACAAATTAGGATGTTTCTCATATACTGAATTACTCCTTTGCTGAATACATTGGAAGTTGTTGAGCCATGGTTAAACCAGGTCAAAAGCAGAGATCAATCACTTGAGCAACCAATACTTCCTTCCGGGACCATCTGTAACAGGAATTTGCACTCAAAAGACAGGGTCAGGTTCCTAACTCAGGCACCACAATGTGGGAAAGAGGTGTCGGAGCTGAGCTCTACACTGCTAGGACAGAAAATATTCACCCTCAAGTTGGGATTTGACTATATGCAGATTTAGATGGAGATACAGATTCTTGGAAGACCTTTCAAAATAAAGTTACCATTTCACTTCAGAAACGTCTCTAATATCTGTCTGTTCATATGAATACCCTTACTTGACAGGATGCAATAAACAGAAGTTTTAAAGCTACTGCATCATCTATTGTGGCATTTTATATACATTAGAGTCACTGTGCTCTTTCTTTTTAAATTCTGGAGCATTGCTTCTGATTTTGAGCAAGTGCACATTAGAATAAGAGGCAAAGCAGTTCACACGGTCTTCCATCACGTCACTGACGATTATTGAACAATGCTCAATTGTCAGTCTGAATTTTAGGCACAGTGCCACTTACTAGCTTGTTGATACACAGGGTTTAGCCAACATATTTTCCAGTATTGAAGAACACAATTCTTTCTTTCAACAATTGTTCACTTGAAAATTTGTATCAGGTATTTATGTACTCATGGAAAACACAGGTGCATAATGAAGTTCTAGATCTTTAGAAACAGACCTAGAAAAACAGACAGACATTAGGGATAATGAAACACTATTCATGTAAATTTTGAGAGTGAGAGCTTTCCCTAAGAAAAAGCATAATGGAATAGCCAAGAATTTGAGTCAGTTTGCTTTTTGAAGGCACCTTTTAAATTAGTAAATTTTAAATTAAATCAAATATTGACGAGAGACCAGCATGTCCAAAAATCGCCTCAAGAATTTAAGAACAGAACATGCAATGATCATGTTGGAGCATCGTACTTGGCTTGTTCATGAATAGAATTATGTGAACTCGTTCAAAAATTGAACTATTTGGGTCTGTTTAATTTTATCCTGATGAATATACATATGCATTGTGACCTGAAATCCTTAATCATTTAGATGTGTAGAAGCTCAAATTACGGTGCAGGTGGTAAAGGCATGCATGTAAGAAGATTGCTTCAGTTAGACTACAATAGTCCGTTTTTCTTTGGTTCTCATACTGTACTCCTTTATCTTTTACCTCCATCCAGAGTTCTAGAAGTTAGGATTTCAACTGTATTTCCCAAAATGGTCACATACTAAGTTAAACACAATCTGTAATGTTACTACCAAGCCAATTTTTACTTGAACGTGAACTTTGGTAACCATGGGCACCCATGCCTAACAAGTAGCAGACATAACACTTTTGCTTTGTTTACTGCTTTGATTTTCAAAGAGCCACATCCTCTCAGTCTGGAACTGTGAATCACCATGGACACTGTACATGCATGTGCAGTCAAGGGATCATAATGAACTCGCATACTGTACATATATCCCATGCCCACTGGTATGCTGTGTTGTCTCATCAAGCTTCAATTACAACATAGAATAATAATAATAAATCATTATTTCACGGTATTAGGATATCAGAGGTTGAAGTTGTCATGACCCTAATATCATAGGCTAACAGGTGCCATCATTGATCTATCCTTCCCATATTCTTATTTATTTAGATATTTTTTGTTATTTTTTCATTGTTTTTCATTTTTCATAATACAGTTCCAGAGACTGAGGATTTCCCTTTCCACACTCCCCAATCCCAACTCACACTGATTTCCCCTATATTATTAAAACAGTTTATCTATTAGCAAGTCACAAGTCCATCATTCTGCTGTTTTTTTTTTTTTTTTTTTTTTTTTTTTTTTGGTATGGTATTGTGTGGTAGACACACAGGACTCCCTTGAATGAAACTGGTATGCATCATGAAAAATTTTTTTGCACTATGGCTGTTTTTGTATTTTGAAGAACTGTTCCAAGAGAAGAAGAATTACTAGGGGATATTATAAGAATCTTGGGAAGTCACATTCTAGGTGGTCCTTGCTGAGTCATTCAGGGTTGACTCTTCAATTGCAAATTCCAAAAATGTTTTTCATGCTGTTGTATCCATGTCATTATATATAAAAGGGGATTGAGGGACTGCTAGCTTCTATGTGCTTTGTCCCCCAAAGGTTAATATGATGCAGGTTGGGTGGCAACCGTTAGGATCCCTAAACAATGTAGAAACACCAAATCCTGGGACTAAGACAATGATATTTAGGATTTAGAGCATCCAGGATCCTGATCCTCAAAAAGATGAAGGTATTTCTCATAGTTAATTCTCATGAAACGGAAGTTAACAGAGACTCATCCCACATTCCGCCTTTCTGTCCCAGCGTATGATCTCTGTACCTTCAATTTGTGGTCTCACTTAAGAAATCCTAATAACAGAGCCTAGTGTGATGGCATAGCAGCTAATGTCCTCACCTTGAGCACCCTGGGATCCCATATGTGTGCTGGTTCTAATCCCAGCAACCTGCTTCCCATCCAGCTCCCTTCTTGGGGCCTGGGAAAACAGTCAAGGACGGTCCAAGGCCTTGGGATCCTGCACCTGCGTGAGAGACCCAGAAGAGCTCCTGGCTGCTGGCTTTGGATCGGCTCAGCTCCATCTGTTGCAGTCACTTGGGAGTGAATCACCAGATGGAAGATCTTCCTCTCTGTCTCTCCTCCTGTCTGTATATCTGACTTTGGAATAAAAATACAGAAATCTTTAAAAAAATATCCCAATAACCCATGAAAATAAATGCCTTGAGGGAAATATACACAAAGCGATTGTTAAGGGAGATGGTCCAAACTCAGGAGGCAGAAAAACCTGTGCATAAGCTACATAGTGTTTGTGAAGAAGTCTGTGTTAAAGTACATGTGATGCTGCTAGAGCCTATCAAAGACCTTGATTGACACTTAGAATTCATGCCTAAAGGTTTTAAAATCCCTGACAAGGATCAGAGAGAAGATACTGGATTTTAAATTTTTATATGTATATTCTAAGAAATGATGTTCATATTTCTAGGATGACTCCCAAACATTCATGAAGCTATATTATAAAGGTATATATTAAGATAGATTAAGTGACATAAGCATGTTCTTATAGGAAGCTGTCAACTCTACTGCAGGGATGGGCCAGGTCTCCAAAAAGCCATCAAATGAACAACTGGCCCATGCCCGCAGAACTGCTGTTTTATTCGAGGTAAAACTAACCACAGATTTTACAATTTTAGTAAAGAGTGTTAAGTTAAAATCAAGAAATAAGATGAAGGTCATATATAAATATAAAACAAATAGGAAATAGTGGCCTATTTGAAAATCCAAGCATTATATTTTTTTCCTGGGTTTTAGTTTTACATTTATGGAGTAAAAAAGAAATAATGAATATACTAACATTAAGACTATCCTTATTTTATTGTGAATTTTTTTATTCAGTTTAAGAATTTGTAAATCTTTCCATTACATATTCTGTTACAATACCTGGGTTTCCTCCAGGAGGTCAAAGAGTCTAATGTTTATCAAGATTGAGAGTGCAAAACCATTGGTTAATTTCAATACTGAATAAAAATTGTGCATGCTAACTGAACACTCTTAAAATATCTCTGTACCTTTAAAAGAGCTGAAATCTATAAATAATATGCTTGCTAACCTTTAACTGAAAAAAAATGGCTTTTCTCAAAAAATGAATAGAAACAGGAGTAAAAGCAATAGATTCATTAATTCCCTTTGCTTATTTTGGAGATTATTTCAATCTGTGTCATATTAAAATAGAATATTTTTCTTGTAGTAAAAATACAGTATTGCCAGAGAAAACACAGATTTTAAAATTTAATCAAAACTATCTCATAAAAAACATTATAAATTGTGTCTTCATAAAAGATGTTGTAAAATTGAACATGCTTGTGATTCTTACACACTGCTCAGCATCTGGCGGAGCGTTGCACATTTCCTGTGGTATTTGTCCCATTTTCCTCTGCAAGTTTTTTTTTTTTTTTTGTTCAGGTTGAATACATGAGTGCAATCCTGATTCTCAGAAACAGCTCAAGTCTACCAGAACATTTTGGCAATTTTGTATACATTTTATATACTTTCTTAGAACTAGAAAATCTGATATAACTATTTAATGGGTAAATGTCAGGGTATGAGGTATTATGAGATGCTTATTCTTATAAATACTTTAACGGTTCACTCCTGGAGAAACATTGTTTTAAAACAAGCAAACAAAACAGGCTTTGCTGCTTGTTTTTCAAGGTAATTAAAGAACATATTTTTTTGTTTGGTGTTTTGCTATAGAAGATGAACTTATAGAATAGCAAATGAACTTACCAAAATATGGTTAGAGCAATAGGAAAATCAGAATGTGAAGTAGGGAGCTGAGAATATTAATTAAGGTGAGAATTCTGATTCCTAATCAAGACTTAGATTCAGTTTAATATTAGATCTTAACAGTTTAATCATCATAAACTGTTTATTCAAAATAATTACAATGTCATTAGTTTCTATAGTACATAGTCAAGTTAGGAAATTAAAATTATATATGATAAGAAAGTAGCAAGTTTTTTGTTTTAATTTTATAATATTTATGCAAATAGGAGCCAATTTCATGTATTTCACATATACAATCTCAATAGCATAATGCGACTCTCATCATATGTTATTTATTTATGCATTTATTCATTTGTTTATTTACTTGAAAGAAAAATTGATAAAGATAGGGAACAAAAGGCTGAGGAAGACGAGGAGGTAGAGGAGAATGACAATGAGAAAGGTGAGTGGGAGGGACTAGGAAAGGAAAAAGAGTTCTGCTGATTAACTTGTCAATTAGGCTGGGCCAGGCCAGCATCAAGAAACCCAGTACTCCATCTGAGCTTCCTACTTGAAGAAGGGACTAAGATACTGAGATCCCGGCTTACAGAGAGTAAACTTAATGGCTCCGGAAGTGTCACACAAGAAATGTTGAAAGAATTAGTGCAACTGGTGTTAGTTTTACATTTGTTTTTTGCCAACGTAGGCAACTAAATTTCTTTGACTGTTCATTCTTTCTTAATATAGTAAACAATTAACTATGTATGTCAACAATTATGTTTACTTGTGTGGAATTATGAATTCCCAGTATCATATAATTGCTATTATACATATATGTTACCGTTATATGTTGCTATAATTGTATCTGTCCTCAGTCAATTTTAACAGTAAAGATACTGAATAAACAGATGAACAAGCAGTAGTGAAAAATAAAACACATGATTTTGAAATTCAATAGATTGTGGTGCTTCTCTCAGACAAAAATAGAGGAGACATAATAAATGAAGAAATCAATAGCTATTATGTGTTCATAATACATAATTCATAATCTAGAACATAATTCAGAGTATGCTAAATAAGAATATGCTCGAAGTTAAAAATAAATTAATTAATTAAAATTAGGCCACAGCATAGTGAAAGTAGTTTGTGGAAATTTTTCTGACAAAATATATTGTAGGTGTTTTGGGGGTTTCACCCAGATTCCCTCGCCTTAATCAGTCACATTGCCATGGCATTCCTCCCCTGGGTACCACTGCTGCTTCCCCTTTGGAATTTCCTTGAGAAGCCCACATTAAGTGACTTGGGGGCCAAGAATGTCTCTCACCAATGACAGACAAGTTGGTGAACTGTAGCTGCTGTCAGGTCTGTGGCACTTCCGACACCCCAGAGCTCACTTTTAATTCTGCTTGTGGTTAACTTTGTGCCAATTTAAGTATTTTCCTGTTTCATCCATTACTACCCTACTACCCTTTTTATATCTTCCTTAGACCTCTCTCCTGAACATGCTTTACATATGCAGAAAATGCTTTTCTGATTCTGGTTCTGACAACTTGATGTGAGAGGTTGTACAGAAAAATGACCAATAAGATAGATACATAAAATAATTTTTTTCATTAATGCAGATGTAGCTTATTGTGGCCTGAGGGTTGAGGTAATCATAGAATGATTGAAGTTTTTGTTTGTTTCTTTTTTAAGATTTACTTATTTTTATTGGTAAGGAAGATATAGAGAGAGAAGAGACACAGAGGAAGATATTCCATCAGATGGTTCACTACCCAAGCTGTTGCAATGGGTTGAGATGAGCCAATCAGAAGTCAGAAGCCTTTTTCAAGTCTTCCTCATGGGTGCAGGATCCCAAAACTTTGGCCTGTCCTTGGCTGCTTTCCAAGGCCACAAGCAGAGAGCTGGATGAGAAGCAGGGCGCAAGGGATTAGAACTGGTGACCATATGGGATCCCAGCGCGTTCAAGGCAATACTTTAATGACTATGCTATGGTGCCCGTGATTAAAGTTTAAATTGAAAAGAAATTAGATTTATTTATAAATTTAAGCCAATAGCATTCATTAAGGAGATGATGTGAACCAAAACAAGGTAAATAAGAACACTGAACTTTAAAAATATTTGATCTAATGATTGATAGAATTGATTTGTTTTAAAATTGGTATAGAAAACAAAGAAAGATGAACTGATTCGGGGAAGTGAACTGTTTTCACTGTGTATCAAATTACTACCCAAATTAGTGATTGGAACAATTTTTAAAATATTGACAGCATAGGAAATTGAGCAGACTACAGTAGGAATGGCTGTTACCTGTCTGACTTGGTGTGGGACTAAAACCATGGATGTACTGTCGCAGGAATGCCCACTCAGTTGGGAATTGTTGCTGACTAATGCCTGAGGCCTGAGATCGGCTGTGCTTTTTGCTGCATGACAATTAGTCCTGAAGATTGGACTGGAGAGAGAGAGAGAGAGAGCTATTTCTGCCACATTCTACCTATCTTTGCAACCACAGACTTTCACTGTCTCAGCAGAGGTTTTAATGTTACTGTTCATGCAGCTAAGACTGTTAGATACATTTGGACACCACAACCTTTGATGCTTTTGACAAACAAGTTGAGCTGTGATAAGTCTGGGAGTCCTGTCACACATTCTCCAAGAGATGTCAAATGATGAGCTACATATGGGTCTAGGTTTAAAGAAAATATAGCCAATATCAAGGAATTCAGAGGGCCGACAGCTTTGCTCTGCTTGGTTTAATATGGTCAAGATCCATTTGCACAAATATTCTTTGAAATTTTCTATTCCAGTGTTACATTCAGGAACAGAACATGCAGTCCATAAAGGTACTGCATTAGGGAAATTATGTTTTGGACGATGGAAGGGGAACTGTAGTCTCAGGCAGGGATCATAAGATTCTTATGGCCAAGAAAGAAGTGACGCTTCCTCAAGCAAGGAAAGGAAATAATTCCCAATGTATTCAGATTCTAAGCCCTCCTGTGTGCAGCTTTAATTCTTTCCCAGAGACCAGCCTTTTCCATGTCAATAATGAAAGTTTTCAAATAAGACTCAGTTTTTATTAAATTTATTTAACACATGTACCTGTAAGCAAAGTCTGAAACTAATTTACAAGTGACATTCTGTCTTTGCAAGCCTGAGACATTCTTCACAGTATCTACATCAAGGGGAAGCTGATTTAGAAATATGAGAATTCACACAGATTCAGTAGTTTTTAAGAGAAAAAGGATTGATGAGTTTCATTCATTGGTGCCATGATATGTGGTATGTATATGTATATATGTGTACATGTATGTATATATATGCACACTTATATATTAAACAATATAGGCATATGTATAATTTCTTTATTGTTTTCCTGGGCACAAGAAAGTAAAATATGCACAGTAAAAACATAGTCAGAGAGAAAAGCAAATAAGCAAAGTGCATGTTAAAACCCAAATGACAACTACAAATAAAAAATAAGCAAAAGCCAACCATTTGTTTTGTTTCTGAACTCGGATACTAATTGCTGGAACTAGGCTCATTCTAGACATTAAACTTTTTGGAAGACTCAAACTTTTCCTTCTGGGCACATCTTGATATGGTTCAAATATATTTTTATATGTAAGCATAAAGAGATTTTTCCTACACCCTTTAATTTTCTTATTTTAAATCTCTAGACTTAAAACTTGGACCTAGTCCAAGATGTAACTTTTATGAGAGGGTTCAGTAGTGTAGCAAGGAAAACATCCCCATGGAGTTTTCCAATTTCTCTTTTCAGTTTTCCCAGTTCAGATGGACAATCCCAAGCTCTGCTCCCTTGTCAGTCACCTCTCATCACTTTTTAATTATGATCTTATTCAAGCCTGTGAAGGCTGGTCAAATGTTCAGGAGCAATTTCCATAATTAAAGATGTATAATAAAGGGAATAACTAACCCTGGACCAAATTACACAACTTATTTTCTAGAATATGCTTCTCTAGTTTGTGCTTAAATATCTTCTTGATTCACTTTTTTTCTTTAAAAAATGTATGCACACTAAAGCAATTTGCAAAGTTATTTCTATCTGAAATAATTAAACTCAAAAGTTAGTTAATTCCCCCAAATCAGTTAATTTCCCCAAATTTTGATTAGACAAAAATCAACTTCTTTCTATAACTTTCAGATGTCAGCTAGAAAATGAATATGGCTGTTACAAACCTTTCCTACGTAGGAAGCTTGACCTTGGCTCTTCAGTCAAACAAAGATAATGGAGTCCCTTTGATTATCAAGATTTGATGTGTGGATCAATAACGGAACAGCCATTATATTCTAAAGCTGTGAAAACCACCACACAGAGGCCAGGATGAGGACATGGACTTTCTTCCCCTAACCTCACAGTGTGGCGTGTTACTCCACAACGTTTTAGAAAAGTTCATTTATACCTGCTTTTCTTTCTTTCTTTCTTTCTTTCTTTCTTTCTTTCTTTCTTTCTTTCTTTCTTTCTTTCTTTCTTTCTTTCTTCCTCCCTTCCTTCCTTCCTTCCTTTCTTCCTTCCTTCCTTTCTTTCAGAGATTATCTGCTGAACTCCTATGAGGTTTTTTGTTTGTTTAAAGGAATTCATTTCCATGATAGACTTCACTGAGTATGTCTTTTCAAGAGCTTTTCCTTGATTTTCTTCCCACTTTATTATTATTCAGTGATTGGCAAGCCATGTGGATCATGTAGTATGAAAGGCAGATTTACTGAGAATGGTCTTCCATCTGCTAATTCACTCCCCAAATGGCTGCAGTGAAAAGCAAGAAACCAGGACCTTCTTCCTGTTCTCACATGTGAGTCAGTGGTTCACTTACTCTAATGCTGTTCCAGGTCACAAACAGGGAGCTGGATCTGAACAAGAGTAGTCAGGACCCAAGCTGACACCCATATGAGAATGCCTGCTCTGCAGGTCGAGGATTAGAAAGTTGAACCACTGCACCAGCTCTCAATACCGGATCTTAAGGTGCACCGCAGAATCAACATTTTTTCTGCTATTTTGACCTGAGTCTTGTCCTTTAATTAAGCCTGCTTCTCAAATTTGCTTCTTCAGCACTTCCACACTCTCTGCAGTCTACTTCCTCAAAAGCTTTCCACTATGCATTTCAAGTTTTCTATTGACTGGTACATCTAATCTTATGTCTTCAACCACTTCAGGCATGTTCCTTACGTTAGGAGCTGGCGCTTCCTGAAGTAAATTCTTTCTAACCCACCATTGGGTTGGGAAGCAGGATCCCTGGTCTGCTTCCTGCATATTGATGCCTCCCGAGAATTCCCCAACTAATTAACATTTTATTTGGGTTAAAAAAAATCTGTTTTACTCTTTCTGACACTCTTTTCTCTTTGATGTTGGGATTTGTGTTATTGATTTTGCTTTACATAGGTGGGAAAGTTATAAATAAACGTGTCTCCAGGTTTAGTTTCATCAGAGTTTGAGGTGTTAAATTCACACATGCTATAATATAATGTCTGTTCTCTATTTTATATATAGCCAATGATTCTAACATGGTCCTCAAAGGTTGAATGATTACAGTCCTATAGATGAGAAAGATCTTTTATGTTTGTGTGTGTATGTGTGTGTGTGTGTAAATTTCACCTTAGTTGGCAGTTATTTAAGGACATGTTTCATAGAAACATGCTTTTAATATAAGGGATAAGTATGTGGAAATAAACCAAATCACACGAGTGTTTTGTTTCCACTTTTAAGAGTTTGCTACAATCCAGCAAATTTAATTTACTATAATCTCATAACAACTCTATAAAGAAGCAGTATTACATTGTAATTTGGTTTCATTTATTTTTTAATATTGAGAAAATATTTCATGTATTTAATACATATGATTCTAAAAATATAATCACTTTCTTCCCTCCCTCCCTCAAAATTCCATTCATTTTATTCCTTTGATTTTTGCAATAACATAATTAATTTTACTTTATTATCATAGACTTTCTGCTCCACTAACCACAATCTCCAAAATACAAAAAAACAAGAAATATTTTCACAGGCACATACATACACAAGGTCTTAACATAATCAACTAATTGGATAGGAGCTTCATCCTTACACTTTTATTTATTTTTTATTCGTATTCTCTGTCAAATACCACATATCAGAGAAACATCTGATATGAGTCTTTTGAGGATTGATTTATTTCATTAAGTGCAATAATTCCCAGCTGCATCCTTTTGGGACAAAAGAAAGGATTTCATTTTATGCTTATTCACTCTAACCATTTTGTGCCTGTATCACAACTTCTTTTATTAGAGCAAATTTATAGGAAATGGTTTGCATGGAATTAAGATCACAGATGTGCATGAGGGACTATAATGATTTACATGATTTCCTCACTACCTGTCATCATGTTCTATGCAGTTTTATGTCAGGTGTAATAGTGTATTGTAATTATTAGCAATATTACTCAAAACCTGAATCCAATATTCATCCCTTAAGTGTGTTGTGTTGAGCATCAGAGCCTTTCACACTGATCTATCCTCTCATTCTGGCTGCACTCTCCTCTTGCCTTATTCTTACAGTCCCAGTCTTGTTCCCCATGAGGCTTTCCAATTTCTCTTTCCAATTTTCCCAGGTCAGATGGACAAACCCAAGCTCTGCTCTCTTGTCAGTTCTCTTTCCTCACTTTAATATTATGATCTTTCTCAAGCCTGTGTAGACTTGTCAAATATTCTATATACAAAACCAGACTTGATTTGAAAGAGGATCTCTGTTTTGACTTGTGTAAATTAAAGAAAAATGATCTACTAATCAGAAGGAAAGTTTTTTCTTTTTTCTGGGACAATTAATTGGAGCTTGTTATATGTTATAGTTTGGACTTTTCAGATGAGTATCCCTAAGATAATTGCACATATCCATTAAATATAACTAAAACCAAACATTTATTTATTCATAGATTCTTATGTTGTAAATCTGTATTATTTGTTGCTGTGAAATGAACTGGAATTCATACTTCATCTTCATTTTGGAATGTCTGTTCTTTGTCAATTTCCTGATAAGTATGATGAGAAACTTTTACTAACTCAAACGTTTTGTTTCAGGGAAAATATGTGCTAATATTTACCTTCTGAGGAATACTAACCTATTTTTCTAATCCTTTTGGTCAATAACTTTTAAAGCCAAGGTCTTGAGTTAATGCCTTCATGGTAATGCTGGGACCCACAAAATTCAGTGCACCATGAGTTAACAGTGAGTCAGCCAAGTGGGTTTCTACCTAGAAATCCAAGAGCATTTCTATTTTATAATAAAAAAGTAATATGTTATTTCTCTTCAACAGAAAAAAGTAACTTTATGACTGTTCAATAACATAATGTTTTATTTACTTAAATCTATTCTCTTATTTTTGGTTGAAGTGGTCAAGATTTATGAAATCTTGCTAGTAAAGCCTGCAGGATAAACCACACAAAACACTTATGGTACACAGGAAACATCCCTGCTACGATCCTCATGTATTAATTCACAAAGACCTTAAATTGTATGCTGAAGTCTTCCAGCAAGGTCATTTTTACTGGGTTTGTAATTTAATTGCTCAGTTAATCATGCTACTTTTCAAACAGCCACCTGAGCTGATCTGGAGCCAGAAGCCAGGTGCCAGCATCCAAGTACATGAGGTTCTTCAGAGTCTGCCTACAGGTGACCAAGATGCAAGCCATCGTCCTCTTCCATCCCAACCACAACAGCAGAGAGCTGAATCAGAAGAGGAACAACAAGACTCCAACTGGCATCTCTATTGTTTGCCAGTTCCCTGGGCAGCTATTTTATGTGCTATACCATATCTCTGGCCACTGCTTTTTGGTTTTGTTTGTTTTTGATTTTATTTTGTTGTTGTTAATTTGTTTGTTTCTATTAAACTTACTTTGAATGAACAGCTAAGTCTAAAAGTTTGTAAAATAAATTAGAAGATAAAATACTTTAACACGTAGTAGAATAAGTATTGGATATTTTGTTCCAAAAGACTATGTATCATGGCATGTCATAAAAATGGCAAGAACTGGATTCACTACTTTGAACAAGAATAGTGGCAAATTGTCTTAGTGTTTTGGGATTAACTAAATCCATGAGAAAATTATTGTAAGCCACGAAAGAAACACAAAAATAGACACAACTGTTTAGAATGAAAAAAAAAATAATGCTTGCATCAATTTATAAACAAGGAAAAATGCACTCTACTTTTAAGAAGAGTAAAATAATTCCAGAATTTCCTGCATACCACCCATGCATCTGAAGACCACATGGAAACATGCAAAAGAAAGTACTTTATGTGGCTTTTAAAATTTGGCAAAAGGAAATTGGTTACTAGCAAAATTATAGAGGCAGGTTATTTGACTGGCTTAGCAATTAAGACACTGTTTGAGAAGTGCAAATACCAGATTGAGTCCTGCTCCCTGTAGGTGTAGGCATACAAACGCAGCAGATGATGGAACCAAGCAGCTGTTTGCCTGACTGCCAACTGGGTGACATGCATTGAGTTCTAGGCTTCTGGTTTTGGCCTGACCCAAAAGTTTGTTTTTATTTACATAAGGAGAATGAACCAGCAGATGAGAGATCTTTCTGGCTGTCTTTCTCTTGTTCAACCTGTGTCACTATCTCGCAAATAAATGAACTATGTAAAAAATAAAACTATATACAAATATCATGCAAACTTCTCTTTTTCAATTATGTATAGGGCATTCTGGAATGTGCCTGTGACTGAAGGACTGTGCAGTACAGTTTGTTTCTATCTGTGTTCCAGTCTTCTTCTATCTGAGTATGTCTATGTATCATGGTTTGTGCAGAAATCAAACTTAGCAAGTTATAACGAATTAATAATAACATGCATATCTTTGACATCCAATGAAGACACAAGCAACTAATTATGACCCAACTTTCCTTTGAGCCACAAACATCATCATCCAAGATGTGAAAAACACATCTCTTATTTTTGTTGAAATATTTCCCAAGTCCTAGTTCCTATCTCATGAGAAAATCATATCCATTACATTTTAAAATTTAAAAACTGGGACTCTTTTTCAATTCTCTTTTTACTGTACAGAAATTCAACATATCTTCAAATCTTCCTGGTCCTACATTTGTCATGTCTGTTGGTCTCTTCATTCCTAGCTCCATCTATCTTTCTGAACCACCTCAATAGCTTCCTTATTCATTTTCTAGTTTCTACTTTTAACATCATTGCAACTAAGTGACAGTACCATAAAATAAATAAAACATTTATCTTAAAAAGTTAAAAAAAAATGAGGCAGAAGAAGAATAAAAAGAACAAATAAAGAAGGAAGGAAGAGGAATGGGGGAGGGAGGAGTGGAGGCAGAAGGGAATATCACTATATACTTAAATTTCTCTTTATGAATTATATTGAAATTTATGTTTAAATTTCAACTAAAAGCCAAAGACCATTTTGTTGTCCTGCTTGTATCATGCACATCCATCTTCTTAAACAATTTAAACAATTCTGCTTTGATTATTGTTTTGCTGCTCAGTTATTCGTGGAAGTGTGTAATCATTTATTTTCTGCAGTCAGTAGTTAAACCTCAGTGGAAGGCAGTAAGTCACTGCGCTTGCTGATCAAGTGTGGCAGTCTCTTTTTGTTTCCAAAGTTTATTCCAAACATACAGACACCACAGCCACATAATATTTTAATTTTCAGTTCTTGATGGTTGAAAACGGTAGCAGAAACAATGATAACAGAAATCCCTGCTGTCCTAAAGAAAGACACGGATGTTTAGTTTTTTCTGGTCTCTATTTCTCCAAAGAAGTTCTCCAAACTACATTTTATACTTTTTAATAGTTTCCAGCAGAACTTAAGATTTTCTTTTATAGCAAAACAGATGTAGGGAACATAAGAGAAAATAATTTAAAATAGCTTTTAATGTTTCCCAATGTGGGAAACCTCAGAAAATGACTTTATACAAACACAGACACCAGGTTCCAACTGACTGGTGCTTCCTTGTTATTGACCGATATCACATGTCTTCTGGGAATTGGCTCAGTCAGAAGTTCAGGAAAGACCACAACTCTGAACACACCCGCAGCTTCTTGCCTTTTCAAATCAGAACACCAAACGGTAACATTCATCCCCTCAATCCAACAGCCTCCGTTTAGATATCTGGCACCATCTTTCAAAATTATATTTGATTCAATAAGCATGTGTTTATGTGCTTGTTTAAACTTACTATTCCCAGGGCTTTTCAGCTCATGGTTTATTCCTACATAAAGCATAGAACCGAATCATTTGGCATAAATTAGATTCATAGGATAATTTTCAGCGATTTCTTTATTGTTCAAAGATAGCTTATCCATGATAACTGCATTCAGGAGTTTTAAGTTAATTCCTTAGCGACTCTAAAACCTAAAGGATAATAATCTTTATATTCTTTCCTCTTTCTTCACCATGATAAACCTCGGACCGCAGATGACAAAATAAAGTCATAGAGAGCCTAAGGAATTTTATCTATTTCCATATTAATTATTTTGTATATGTAGTTATCTATCTGTGCTTTTTTGTTCTGTACATAATTAATGCAATATATGTCATTATTTTATATGACACTCAGAAAATTTCATGCTGACACTTATCTGACCAAATACTTATAGTTA
This sequence comes from Ochotona curzoniae, assembly GCF_017591425.1. Lineage (NCBI taxonomy): Eukaryota > Metazoa > Chordata > Mammalia > Lagomorpha > Ochotonidae > Ochotona > Ochotona curzoniae. The sequence continues at coordinate 18,244,891 of NW_024466502.1, forward strand.
GTTTATATACTTAAACTTTTTACTTCAATAACAAATGCTTAAATTATTAAAATGCTACTGAATGGCTTAAATGTTTTATCAAATGTCATATTCATCCACAAATCATAAATCAATAAAGAATGAAAAATAAAATGCACTCTCAGCTAGTATTCTCATTTTTTTCTCACCTTGGAATTGCCCATTTCCATTCATTTTTTTTCAATATACTACAAAAAATGTTAATAACTGAACATTTCTTCACATGGAGCTTCAGTGTCTATTCCAGTGCCATCAACTCTGCAAATCTTGATGTCATAAAGTTTTTGTTGTTTCTAGAACATGTAAGAACCTTTGCACACAACCAGGCATCTTATTATTTCAAGTATTCCAAACTATGTTTGCTCCGTGACACTCTGAAGAGTTGTCTTTTCCTGGCCAACCTGCTTGAAATCCAAACCTCTCTGCTATGGGCAATGGCAGCACACCAAATGGTTGACACCTAATAGCATTTGAACAATGTCATTACTTCTAATTCCCATTCAATTTCCGAAATGTTGTAACATAAATAGTAAATTCCAGAATGAAATAAATGTTATATTTAAAATGGATGATATATTCTATGTTTTAATATTTAAATGTATCTTGAAAATTAGATTCTGCATTTCCTACCATTGTTGATACCTAAAATGTCAGAATACACTGAAATGGCATAGTGATGGAGTTGTGACTGTTGTTGAAGGACTGTTCTATGTATCATTGTAATAATATATCTGGAAATCAGTGCAGTGAGAGGAATTAGACAGCGGAAAGATATTTCCTGAGCCTATGGGATTGCTTCAACAAATAAATAAATAAAATCATAGTACAATTTCATTATCTATTCTGATGGATGAATTATATCATTTTTTTGGCATCTTGAAACAGCAAACATTTATTATCTCATAATTTCTGTGATTAGGAATCCAGTTCTGTGCAACAAGTTTTAAGTTCCCTTTGGTGCCTGCATTATAGTGGCTGCATATATCTAAGACTCTGCTGTTATGATCATTGGCAGGACTTTCCATTTAAGCCACTGCTCTGTTAGGTAGTCTTAGGACATAATGACTGATAACCTTCAGGTAAGTAAAATAAGAGAATAAGCGTTGAATTCAAGATATAAATTACAGTTAGTTTCAAGATAGTATGTAAGTTATGTTTAATATTTGCGCCATATTCTGTTTGTGAGTTAGCACCATTGAAGACATATCAGAAGCTACCATCCACAAAGATCCATAGATAGTGCCTGAAACATAAATAATTAAGCATTAAATAATTAAAGTTCAGGATACATTCTTTTTTGTTTATTTGTTAATTATTTATTATGCTACTTCTAAATCCCAGGGACTGAGCATGTCACTGTGGTTTCAATCCTTAAATGAAAAGATAATGATCCATGAAGATGAATTAAGGTGTAAAAACAGAATGTTTTGAAAGATGAATATATATTGCTAAGCCAGGAGACAATTGGATTGTCAGGTGGTGGATTTATAACTGTATGATTTATTTGGAAGATTATAAATAGTTATTTATAAATAATTGATACTATGTGAACAGATTGGTAAAAGGATGATCATTAAAAATCATTTTAAAAAGTAGTGAAGAAACCATAAGGCGAAGAGGTTTCTTTGTGTTAATTTAAAATATTTTCCAACTATCATCTTAGGCTATGAGAAAATGTCATAGAAGACTAATATAATTAATTTCTTGACAATATTAAAGATCACAATAGGATTGGTTTTACAGGTAACACCATTAGAGATGAGACTATTATTTATGTTATCTAACTGAACGAAATCAGTTTGATAACAAATCATCTAAGGAGATGCAGTTTGAGAAGGATGCATTAAACAATTACTTACAAAATAAAGTAAAACGGATAGAGCACTTAATTGAACATGATAGAAAGGAGGCCACAACCAACACTGGAATACATTCAGGAAGAAAACATGCATTTGCTAAAGCTACAAGAAACACGTCAGTGATGTGCTTGGTATCGTGGCACCGTCAGGGATTTCAGCGTTGCATATTGGAGTACTTTGGCTCACTTGTTGGAGCAATTTTCATTTCCAGCTTCCTGCTACTGCGTATGCTGGGAGGCAACATGTGATGACCCATACAATCTGTCAGCCAAACAGGATGCCCTGGCCGAATTCAGAACTCCTGGTGTTAGCCTGCCAAGGATCAGCTGTTGTAGCCATATCAGGAGTAGACGAATAGATTTGACATCCTTGCATACCTGTTGGTCTTGCTGATTTTTCCAATAATCAAAAAATAAGTAAAATGAAATTCAACACATTTTTAAACAAAAGTACACTTAGACCTTTAAAAAACCACGTAGACAATTTTCACATATTTCTTCATACAGATTTAGCTACATAGGGATACTTCTCACCCTCCACTGCCTCCTGCCCACATCCATTATGTGATATTTAATTTGAAGTACCAGTGATTACCCAGGAACACTCACATGCCAGTCCCCTTACTTTGTCCACTGACATGCAGACGCCTGATCCCCATATTAAAAAACAAGCAAACAAACAAGAAAAGAAAAGGAAAGAATGGAAAAGAAAAGAAAAGGAAATAAAAGAAAAAGAAAAAGAAAAAAGAAAAAATAGGCAACTGTGCTGTCCCACTGGTAGTTAACATAAATTTGGCATTGACAGGATCTCTGATGCCCAACATTAGCTGCTGTTCTCCCAGCAGTGTAACACATGTGTAGGTACAATGTAATCAAGGCAGTAGCCTACAGCTGGGGCCAATGTCATCTTTCATGAGGATATTGCAAGAACCAATAAAATATTCTCCTGACCTTCTAATCTCCAAAATTGTCACTAAGCAAACATCTTTCTTTATGAAGCACCTGGCCTCAGACATTTTGTTTCTGCAATGGGAAATTCATAAGACAATATTCTAGTTTAGCTTCTCCAGTTTTGTGTCATATGGATTATACTGATCTATAACAAGATTTGTGATATCTTCATTCCATTATGCAAGTCACTTATTAGATTATTGTATTTTGTATCTATTTTATAGATATATACATAGATTCATACCTATGCTATATATACTGTTAATATCTCAATTAAATAATAAATTATAAAATATTCTAAAACATCAAATTCGTAAGAGGAGGTTTTGGAAGACATTAATATTTATATATACTTAATTATACCATAGACCTATATATGTTAATGCATGCTTTATTGAGTAGCTGTTTATTTAACCAAATGACAAGGGCCTGAGGGTCTTCCAGGAGCCAGGGATGAAACAGTAAGTGAAAGTCTGGCTCCCAGGCCTAGTTTATGCACATATCAGCCTGTGGCGTGGCCTAACCCTTCCTCTCCCATTCCACATCACATCAGGCTCTCATATGACACATGTGAACCACGTAGAGTTTTATCCAGGCAGCTGTATTCACCAGTAAGTGCATTAGCTGGTGTAGGTAATGGACTGAACAATATGTGTAGCGCAAGCTGAGAGTGGAGTGCATATACAGGGACTGGTCCTCCTCAGTTGCTAATATCTGTGCAGTGGACAACATGCACAGATGAACATGGGAGACATTGTAGCCAGCTCATGTAGGCCAGTAGAGGGTATAAATTGTCTCATTAGAGGACAGAAAGCAGGACAGATTGGGTAGCTCTCCTGCTTAAGCTTTGCAACCAGTGTCTGCATCTGTGACTGCATTAAGAAAGATGGACTTGGTAAGAACTGAACTACTTGTTCCACACAGCTTCTTCCATACTTTAACCCTTCCCACATTATTTGGAAGACAACATGGGTGTACAAACACTCCAAATATGTAAATAATAAAAAATATTAAAAAATAAGAAAAAGAGAGATAAAGGTAGTGAGAGTTACTGCAGTGGGAGACATGAACATCTGGAGGGAAAGCAGCGGGCGCAGAAAATGTTTGAGCAAGGTGGAATGAAGAGTGTGTTTGCAAGTTTCTCATCAAGAGTTCAAAGTCCAAATGCAGAGTTGAATTTTGACCACTTAGAGTTTGACTGGTATATAAGGAAAGGAGGGTTTCCTGAGTAGTTATATCCTTACAATGAAAAGCAATAAAAGCATTTTAGGCTGCTTTCTCTATTAGTTGATTATCAGAACAGTATTTTATCATATGATAAATATGAAACTCAGGTAAAAATATTCATAATCTCATCTTCTAATTTTTATGTGTCAGTAGTAACCCTATGTTATAATATATTTTTAAAAATATTTTATTCCTTTTTATTGGAAACTCAGATTTACAGAGAGAGGAGAGGCAGAGAGAAAGATATTTCATATGGTGGTTCATTCCCAAAGCGGCCATAATGGCTGGAGCTAAGCTGATCTAAAGCTAGGAGCGAGAGAGACTTCTACACATCTCCCAGAAAGGTGCAGGGTCCAAGGCTTTGGGTCATCCTCTGCTGCTTTCCCAGACCACAAGCACGAAGATGGAAGGGAAGTGGAGCAACTGGGATGCGAGCCAACACCCATATGTGATCCCGGCACCTGTAGGGCAAGGACCTAAGCCACTGACCTATTCTGCCTGTACAACAATAAAATCTTAGAACTTTTTATTTCGGCCTGATTGTGACATAGTACCTGTCACTCAAATCATAATTCATTTTCCATGGCCTTCATGAAGTAGCCTCATACTTGAAGCAACATACATTATTTTTTTTAAGGCTTTAGGTAATTCAGCATCGTTTATGCAGACATAGTGTCATGCTCAACCTTATGTGAAGTCCTCCCAGAAACATGGAGTCTGCACTGGCAAACAATGAGCCAGGCAGTCAGGGAATTTTATGTTTCCCTAACAGGAAATCACTTTCTTTGTTATCATTTTTGCTCCAGAGGAAAACTCGAAGTTGCCTGTCTCTGAAAAAGAAGGACCAGGAAAAAAACTTCAATAGAAACAGCAATTAGGAACACCTCCAATAGTCACAGGAATATAAATCAAAAAAAATAGTATGCCAGCACAATTTTCATGGAGCTTCGTTTCTGCTTTGCCTTAAGCTGCTCTGCCATAACACAAGAGAAACTAATCTAAACTGTTGATAAAAGATCCAGGAATAAAACTTGATTCTGAACCCAGTGATGCTGAACTTTACAACTAGAAATTGTTTTGGAAATCAGCTTTCATGCTTGAAAATACAACACGGAACCCTTATTTTATTAAAATTTCACCTTTAAAGTGTATGATTTTAATCCACAATATGTAAAACTTCAAGATCATCTGAAATATTTTTAGATAAAGGAAATGGTGGCTAAGTTAAATGTTGCCTTCTTTAAAGGTTGCCTTTGGATGAGAATAAAATTTTCATAAAACCATTAGTGAAAGAAACATACTGCTTTCCATGTTTTTCAAGAGCATTTATTTTGGTTTCTTTAATTGTGTTTCTTTTAGAAAGGGTTCAAGTATTTCATCAATAGATCATATGGAAAGATTTGTTAAATCTTTGCAACAAAAGAACTAGTTTCCTTTTAATAGGGATGTATTTTTGTAAGTATTCCATACGTGCTTCCAACAGCCAAGTCAGTTTTTATTTATCTACTGTTTTAAAATTAAAATATTCAGCAAAGTAGTGCTACTTCAGTCAATGAAATCGTCATGTAGAAGAAAACAATTTTTAGAAAATGGGGAGATGAAGAAAAAATAATAACTTTTAAGCTATACTACAAAATAATTTTAAAAGAACCTATCTTTCAAGAAATGCCATTTACGCAAGTGCAGTAGATCATGTGAACCTACTATTCTACAAGGAAACATGCTTTGAAATAGTTATTGAATAACTTTCTATGAAATGACATATGATTTTCATCAGGGTGAGCATCTGATATAACGTTAAGATGTAGCACTTGATGCATGCCTCCCATCTCAGAAAGCCTGAATTTGAGTCATGGCACCACTTCTATATCCAGTTTCCAGACAATTTGCCACGTGGAGGGCAGAAACTATAGTTCTTGCGATGAGCACTCTGTCACGCATATACGGAAGCCAGTCTGTGCCCCTGGCTTCACGTTGCACCAGGACCTGCTATCATGAGCATTTGAATTGAGAATACTCCCTACCTCCATTTCTGCTTTGTCTCTCTGCTTCTTAGCCTTTCAAACACAATAAATATTTTCGGTAACAATTTCAATAAGCATGTACATAAAACAAGCCTCATTTCTGTGTTACCTAAATTCTTCCTTGTTAAACGTAGCATTTTACCTTGAACTGCTGGGGTCCTGCTCCTTGGGATAGCTTTCACTCAACAATCTCCTTCCCTTGTGGGAGGAGACTTTGACTAGGATGGGATGACCTCCTGTGGTAACACTGCAATGCAAAGGAGAACACATGGCACATACATACTTCATTTCCCTAATCAGTTAACATAGAGTAAATAAGCATGTCTGATAGCCTGAGCTCTCTAATCAGGGGAGCAGATAAATGAGAGATTTTAACCAAAAGGGATTTCTCTGTTGCTCCTTAAGAAGAAAAGAAGCATTGTCTGTGCTTCCTGTGGAAGCAGTGATGTTCCCTAAGGGACCATTTCTGGGGTCTTTTTAAACGTCCACGAAGTGTGAATTAAAAGGTTGAGCAACTTGCTCAAGGAGAGCTGTGATTTTAATGCATGTGAGTCAGATGTAAATTCAGTGACATTGTATTGTCCGAGGTATTGTAAGACATTAGATTTACAGTCATATTTTGGCAGGTAAAATTCTAGAGAACCATAATAGAATAGCAATGAGCTCCTTGGGATACCATTACTGCATTATTTCTGTTTAAATATGTACATTCAATCATAATCTATATACATGTGCATACATATTTATATGCAAGAAATCCAATATCTGTAGAATTTAAAAATTCCATTCAATCATACATATTTAATGCAATATAGCTACAACAAAGTGACCAAAGTGGAGAATTACATGTTAGAAACAGATAATATACCAGAAGATATAAAAATATATATTTTTTTCCATAGTGTGGGTCTGAACTAGTTTCTGTAGGAGTGACACATTGATTGTGTTTTCAGCAGAAAACAAAGGTGGTCTCAGCCAGCACGCCGACTTGTGTGGTCCGGCCTGAGATCTCTGCGCAGCTGCAGGTTAGTGAGCACGGTGCTAATAGAAATAGGAATGTAGCAGAGGTGACCTTTTCAGTCTCCTGCAATTTCTGTCATTTGTTGGCAATTGGAAAAGCAGCTCAAACAACTTTAGCTTCCAGAGAGTTTGGTCATTCTGCTGCACCTCCTGGCCAGAAAATAGACATCTCCAAAGACACTGTGCCAAGAAAAATGACACACGGATATGGAGAGTGGCAAAAACAAACTGTCCTGGAAATGTCTTCTCTGCATCAATAGTAAAAAGGGCGCTTGAGATCTGTTTGTGAAAGACATCCTGGCCGGTAATTGATTTACATGGGGATCCATGGAAAATGGGGAACAAGGAAAGGAGCAAACTTTGAAGCATGCATTCCTCCATACCTCAAAACTTATGTAAACAGCATCTGCAATGTTTCATTCCTGTGCCAGGCAAAATGAAAAATAAAAGACCCAAATGAATTTGTTGGTCAATAACAGTCTATAAAAATATGAGATTGCTTGAAACAACGTGTTTTGAATAGGCATTGGTGTGGAGATTCATGTTACATTCTGAATGCATAACTGACACTTTTATGTTAGTTATTTAAATTAAAAAATAATTGATGCTTAAAATCTCCTGTTTATGCAACTGTGACTACTCTTATCATGATGATTTTTAAAGTGACATTTGCAAGTTTTATTTGCCATATCATCACATACAACCATGAAGGTGCAAATACATGAATTAGCAAAGTTGACCCAATTTTGATGACCATTTATTCATTTTAGTCAGCGATCTCCACCACTTTCATCATGCACATCATTTTAGGGCACAATAAGTAAGAAAACATCCATGGGAAAAATCAAATATATAAATAAAAAATTTGAGTATTGGGATGATTAACACTTCTTGTACTCAGTAACAAGTTTAATCATAATTACATTACTTGACAGTACTGTATTTTGTAGCAATTGGGTGATCAAATTGCATCACCAATGAGCCCAAGCATAAATACGGCATGATTCTGCAGCATTACTAAAATAGACAACGGAAAGCGAAGGCAGGTATTATAAGTGTTTTAATTCCTTCATTCACTGAAGTTGATTATATAAGACATAGTAAATAGGGAGTCAGAGTTTAGAATCCTCAAGGTTCTTTAAAATCCCAAAGGCATCCCCCACGCTTGATCGACTTGAATGTTGAATAATTTGACATGTTCTTTCTACGATTAAATCTGTCATCGTGGGCTAAAGCAGTAGAGAAAGCTGTCAGATTAATAAGCAAGAAAATGCTACTTAAAGCAAGATTTTAGAGACTACTTCTCACCTCATTTGCCAGTTCTAACTAGAGGCCACTTAGTTAAATAGGCTCTTCCATTGAATCCTTTACATTCCCTGTGCTTAGTTTAATTATGAGGAGCTTTTGCACAAGACTGGTTTTTCAAAATTCAGCATAGCATCTACTGAAGATCAACTTGCATCTGGTGTTTCAAATAGAGAATAAACCTTTCATTTCATTTTTCTCCTGTTTCATCTTTAATTATTTAGTTTTTTTTTTTTTTTGAGACCTAGAATTGCAAAGAGAGAATAAAAGGGAAGGCAGGAATGAGGCAGAGAAAGAAAGAGAGAAAGAGAGAGAGAGACCTCCATCAACTGACTCATTTTCCAAGGTCTGGAACTGCAGCTAATAGGAAGTCCTTGGGCCCAAGGACTGGAGACATCTTCCATTACTTTCCCAGGATATAAGTTGAGGTTGAAGCTGGATTGGAAATGGACAGTTGGGAAAGAATCGTCCTGATAGAGAATGTCAGTGGCACAGGTGCCACACAGAGGATTCACTTACTGTGTCATTGAACCTGCCCATCTCCTATTTGTTTATAAAACCCACCCCAATTCCGTACTTAGATAGGTGTAGTCATTCATCAAGTCATGTAGAACTGGAGTCTTTCTCTCTTTCTTTTATTCTTTTTTTATTGTTATTAACATTGCATTATGTGATACAGTTTTATAGGCACTGGGGATTCCCCCCACCCCTCCCACACCCCTCTCCCCATAGTGGATTCCTCCACCTTGCTGCATAACTACAGTTCAAGTTCAGTTGAGATTCCTTCATTGCAAGCATATACCTAGCATAAAGTCCAGCATCTTATTGTCCAGATAAGTTCAGTGGCCCCTTTCTTTCTTTCTTTGTTTCTTTCTTTCTTTTCTTTGTTTCTTTCTTTCTTTCTTTCTTTCACATTTATTTTTTTTTTTGCATTTGTCCTTGAAATAAAAAAAAAAAGAAAAAAGAATTCTAATTCCATTCTGAAGTGTAAAGCTGAATAGATCCACCCAGGTCTATAACTGAGAAGATTATATATACCAGTTGTCATTATTCAAATGTATTCACTAAAAATTTAATGAATGAAAAATTAGCTCACATAGAGTGAGATTAAAGGGTCATATAACCTCTGTGGCTAATGCCCAATTATGGGTAAATCCTTAAAGCAAAATATTTGGAGAGTGAGAAATCATTTTATTGTATGGTAGAAAATGCATGTACTGCCTTAAACAGCAGTTGGTACATTTCCTCCATACCACCTAGGATGAAACATTTGAAGATGAGTAAGCTAAATTTCAACGACCTCCTACAGGACACCACTCAGCCACATAGCTTGTGTTATATTACAATTTGGTTTATTTTAACAGCACATGCTTTTTGACCACATATATGTCCTCCTGGTATTTCTTAAACTTGATTATCAATCTTCCGAAAGGAAGGAAGGAAAGAATGAAGACAAGAAGGAAAAAAGGAAAGACGGAAGGGAGGAAGGAAGGGCAAAAGAATTGAGATAGAAAAAATGTATTATTGTTGGATAATTTTGAAATTTATTAAAGCTTATTGTTTTTCAATTTACTTGTCTGCAAATTGGATTACCATTTTATTTGCTTCTGTAAACTTGAGAATACAGATCTGTATAATATTCTGAAAATGATCCTCAAGGAAACAAATTTTGATATGACTTAAGCACAATAGCATTCATGATAATAATGGCAATGTCAATGGCTGGAACACAATCAACTTTAAGTTACTTAAATTAATGTAATTAATCATCTCAAATATATTGGCATTTATTATTCCCCTGTAACACTGGAGGAAAGTTCAGTACTGGAAAATTAAATAACTCAACCAAATGGCCTTCCAGGAATGACTGGCAAAATGTTGATGGTTACAGGATACTGCAGAACATTTTAGACTATGCATGTACTGTGCTATATCATGACCATGGATCTATTACTGTCATATGAGCACATGGCTCATTCTATCTCCGTACATTTCTTGTAGAGTATATAACATGATGATTTGGGTGTTAGCATAAAAAATATGACTATCTGCCTGAATAGGCCTTAACCCAACACTCAATGTCAGTGCAAACATCCCAGGTAAGGACTAGGGGACATCCACCAACTACCTTTGCATTTAACACATCCTGGCATGATATTGTTTTGTTTATGTTTATAGCAAAGAAGAAACCATATTAACAGATGTAGATGATGCATTTTTGCAATTTTGCAATTATGCAATCTTATTTTCTACTTTATTGGGTAACAACTCTATATTTTATTAGAGAAAAAGTGAACTTTTCTATGAAGTCCTAAAAGGTTAATGGGGAAAGATGTTCTTCCTAGAGAGATGGTTGAGAATTAACTTACTGTATCTCTTCACAGCAGAATTGAAGATCTCATAAATGATCCCACTTGGTACAGCAGTGCAATGAGAACAATGATAATGTGATATCTAGGACCAGCCACAGGGATAATGAGATCTTCCTGGCAGACAGATGCTACCCCCTCCTTTTGTTTCCCCCTAAATTCACTGGGCAGGTGGGGCACAGAAATCTTAACTGGAAGCAGAAGGGGAAAGCTGCCTAAGGCAGCCTGTGATTTCTGAAAGCACTTAGAATCATAACACAGGAAGACTTGATTGATTTAATTACCACTCAAGTGTAACGAGATTGGAGTCCACAGGCATATTCCAAACACGCCCAAGTTTCTTCTGTTAAGGAAAATTTATGTTGGTGAGAAAAAGAATAAAGCTGGAAGGGAGAGAAAGCATCTGGTACACGCTGTTCCTGAAAGAAGTCACCGTTCTTTTAATCCCATGTTTCTCTGCAAAAAATTAAAAACTATCGTTTTTTTTCCAGGACTTTCTTTCTTCTTTTTATCATCGCCATAGAGTGAGACAAAGCATCTCCTCCAACAGTAGATCCCTGTTATCCATCTAATGAACTTTAAATAACGCTTCACACCATAAGACATTTACTGTGTGTCAAACACTGTTGTGAAATACATGGGAGTCTTAGGTTGATAGTCCCCACCAAAACTACACATATATATTGGTACTATCTCAATGCGTATTTAACAGAGGAGTAAACTGAGAACGCTGTTTATATAGGAAGTAGCAGTGTGAGGATTGGAATTTAGTTTAACTGTAAACCTTCATAATTACTTCATTGCACTGACTTCGAGTTATAGAATGATTAAAAAATAATAAATGGAATATGTGAAAGAATGGGATAAATAATAATAATAAATAATAATATCCTCAAACACATCTGTTCCTAAATATTCCTAGAATAAAAGACAGAAAATGAAGATGCTGTGTGCTTATCTCAGGAACGGTAACAACTGATTTGCTAAGATGAAGTGAAATTTTTCCCGTTGGTCCTAGTAGATGACTTGCAGACTTTTGTCTCAGTCCATACTAATAACACCTAGAGACAATGTGCCCTTTCTATGCAAAGAAAGGATTGCAGGGAAGATGTAAGCATCATTAAATAATGATGCCTGATAAAATTTGTAATCCAGATGGATTTACTAAGACAGGAGTTCATCTCTTGGGAAGATATTTCACATTTTTGTAGCATAAAATGCTTTTAAGAGTGCATAGTTTACTGAATGAGGATTTTATTATTTCTAGGCCTTCACTTGATTGTGGCAAGGTCACGATAAGTATCCCTCTGCTGCTGTGCTATCTGCGACCTTTCATAGTGGCTTGAGAGAAGAAGATGGGACTTGTCAGCCCCTGTCATTGTGCATGAGTTCCTTGAAAAGGGAGTATATCACTAAGTTAATTCCCTTGATTGGAGTCAGTCGCCTTCCGTCCTCAGTGCAGGAACGACCAATCTAGCACATTATGCTGAATAATGTCATCGATCTTAATGAGCCAGAGTGTGAGTCAATATACAAACAAAAATCTGCTCCTTTTAATGCAACTTAAGTTGTAGTGGCAAGTGTGTGTGTGTGTGTGTGTGTGTACTAAAAACAAACATTATCCAAGGAGAAATATAATTACTAAGTAAGCTTGGAAAGAGAAGATGGAGAATACCGGAAACTCCCAAATCATGATGGATAGTTTTGAAGAGCATTGCATGTTATGAAGATATTATAAAGACTTTAGTATCGCTTGGCTAAATTAAAATAAATGCACCGTCCAACAATAAGTCTGCAAACGACAACCTCTTTATGGTGGCACATGCTAGAATACAAGCATCAAAGTGGTTGCCTCCAGTAACAGTCCAGCCACCAACTAATCTGCAGTGCTGGCATAAAGTTCCCAATATATTTTTACATTGTTCTTTCTCCGTAATTACATACTGGCATTACCTAGAACAGTTGGAAGATACCATGGAAATTCCAATATGACACCGTTGTGTCTCCTAAAGAATGTCTCATATTTTTAAGGAACAAAATGAAATGATGGTCATTGGGTAAGACAGGTCCATAGAGAACCCTGCAGTACTTCCTCCCTTCCAATATTACTGCAATGATGATTTACAGGGCTCTTTGCAAAAGTGCAAGAGTAACGTGGTCTGACTCTGTAACACAGTCCCTATAAAGCTTTGAGAGTGTTGAATGTTTTGCAAATCATTTCTGAAAGACTTTAACATAAAAGTTAAAACAAAGGAATGAAGTCTGTTTTTAAAAATCAGTTTGAACTCATATCAAAAAGAAAATGTTAAGAAATAAATTCAACAAATGCATTTAATAAATGTACAAGGTATGTACACAAAACCTAGTACACAATTTTTTTAGTAAAAACACTTTAATAGCAAAATAACCTTTGCAATGTAGCTACTCCCATTGCCTGAAAAATCCATCTTACGCTCGATTCAAAATATTGCTTACCACAAAGTTAAAAGACTTTCCCACGAAGTCTTATTGGCATATCCCAGTAAGCCAGACCCACTTCTGTATAATAGAAAGGCCTGGGCACTCTCATGTCTTAGACACCTTCTACATACTTTTGATCTAATGCATTTGAATTTTGTAGATAAAACAACATCTGCATCAAGAGGAACAGTTTTTTGGTTTGTGAGGAAATGCAATCTAAATAAACACAAAGGTAAAATAAAATATCGAGTGAATTACAAACAGTGAAATAAATGAGAAGAGTTTACTAAAAGGACTTGGAGTCATCTCATCCATTTGGAAGCATGGGGTTAGCACTCCACCAGTCCATGGTAGAGCTTGGGCTTCTCAGATTGTGACACTGAATGTGTACCCTGATATTACTGTAAATGCAATAAAGGAACCAGAGTTACTTTAGAATCCAGAATGAGTGAAGAACCATGCTTCACAGAATACACAAGAAATTATAGCAACAATGAACTACCCCACCCCAGCTCAGTGCCCAATTCCCTTCTTATTCACCTTCTTTTAAATTCACTAGTGAAATAGAATCCTTGAGGATAAAAATAGTCTTTTGATGAACTGTGCTTTGAGAGCTATGGGGACTTGTCAATTAGAATCCCAAAATACACTCACAGCACTTGATATTTGCAACATTGCAAAATAATTTGATATAAAATGCACCAATCCTCAAATTCTAGTTTGTCTATAAACATATCCAGCTAACCTCCTGGATTCTGAGCCATATATAAAACGTAAGGGATTTTCCATAACGAGGCAGCCCATCAATGTCCAGTCGTTCCTTTCAAAAGTTTCTTTTCTACTTCTTCTTCTTCTTCTTTTTTTTTTTTTTTGTCAATGGGACATACTTTGTAATGTATACTCCATTTACTTGACTCAGATATTTTATACCAATTATAAAACAAGAACCATTTAGCATTTAGATATTGGAAGATAAATTTTTTAATGCCACTCATAGCTTATTTGGACATTTTAGCCTGTAAATACACACTGCATTAGGTTAGTTGACATTTTAGCAAAATCTACAATAACCATATTTGTGAGTTAATAATAGGAATAGACTTGCAGAAATTACAATTAAAATGGCATTTAAGCTTGTCTCAAACTGATAAATCAATAAAGAAGGAGGAAGGCAGTTGGGAACTGTGGACAGGAGGGATGGTGGGAAGTATCATTAAGATCCTAAATCTGCTTGCAGTGCTGACATCACATGGGCAACACGTGGAGTCCTGGCTGCTTCAGCTCTAATTCAGGTCTCTTCTAATATACCTGAGACAACAGCAGAAGGTGGCCCAATTCTTTGGCACCTGCACCCATGTGGGAGACCCAGAAACCCTCTAGGCTACCAACCCAGCTCCAATATTGAAGCCATTTGGTGAGTGAAACAGGATAGGAGATCTCTCTTTCTGTTTCTCTTTCTCCAAATGTTATTCTGCTTTTCAAATGAAAATAAATAAATAAATCTTTGTGCACTTTATATATATAAAAATTATAAAATAAAAGGAAAAGGAGAGTAAACTCACGCATCTATGGATATATTGTAAAGATGATTGCTTTGACAGAAATAAAATACATATTCTAATGTGCCAAATGCAAATCACCAAAGGAATGATTCTTGATTCGTTTTTTGGAATGCCAAAGCAGTTTTCATAACCGCGATAATTGGAGTTTCAGGATAGCCTTATATCCAAGAGAGTGTTAGCATGAGCTGGTGAACCACAGCACTTCTAATTACCACACAAACAACACCATATTAGAGCAAAGATACCCAATAATTGTAATATTGTAAAAATTCTTCCCTAAAGCGTAAGGGAGGTTTAAGTTTGAAAGGCAGATCATACAAGCTCTTCGCCATAAAGTTTACCTGAAAATGTACACTGCACTAATCACATTAGATTCCTTCTATGGAAATAGACAGACCATGACTGCAACCACCATAACCATGACCATCCTCATCAGCCGCACTGGACACTCCTAAGAGTAAACCGAAATCATTAATAGCAATCAAGAAAAAAATGCTAGAGTCAGTCACACATGACTTGATAAAATTGGCTGTGTGCCTGGATAATGATCCCTGTGAAAATATACATGCCAGAATTAACTGCAAATATATACATAGCTAAAATATCAACACAACCTTTCAGTATAATAAATTAAAAAGGAAGTTCATCTTATTTCTAAAAATGGTATGCCACGAGAGGACTCGTCATAGGGATCTGTGTGCTCTGAGGCACAGGGAGCTGTAGATTGCTTGGAGAATTGGATCTGGTGATTTTGGGAGAGTGGACTGCTGGGAGAATTTAATGGGTGAGAAGTGACTTCTGGGGGATTTCCACCAATAGAGCTGAGATGGGTGACTTAGAGGAGGGAAACCAGAAGATCTTTGTGGGCCAAATCATTACAACTGTCCATGTGGGAGACCTGAGCTGAGCTGATTGATAACAACCACCATCTACCAGTGCACACAAAAACCTTGGGGCTGCTTTGCAGAGCTTAATCGCAGTACCTGTCAATCAATGTTTAGGCAGGGAGTGAGCCACATGAAGCTAGGCAGTGACACTAACAAGCACATGTCTGAGAGAGAACTGAGTCTAGGGTAAGATTCCATGGGGTTAATGGGTTTACCCCTGTTGAACTGCCATACCAACTGATTTGCTCGAGAGCTTGGGGTGGTGACGGGCTGAGTTGTGCAAGACCATGGAACTCACCAACACTTGGGAACACGATGGGCTAGTCCAGGCTGTAGCACCAGCAGACACACTCAAAAATGGGGGTGGGGCAGGTTGTGACTCAACATTCTCAGCACACAGAAAGACCAATATTGGGGGTCAAATTATTCCAAGTAAGAGCCTAATACCCATTGGCATGACTGAGTTCTGGGTCGTGGAGAGGCTTGGTGGAGCAACTTGGGGAATTCTGCTGGTGGGCCATCGCTCCCACTGGTAAACAGGTAATTCAGGGAAGGGTATTGGTGAAAATGGGCAGGGCTGTTTGCAGTTGTTGGTAAGTGTATGGGCAGGCTCTGGGAGTCAGGAGCAGGCCAAATCATAGCACTCCAGCATGTGTAGTAGTCAGGATGTGGGTGTGGGCCATGCTGGGCTACACTAAGCCACCACACCTATGAGTTTTCATGAAAGCCAGGGATGGGGGCAGGCCGCAACACTTAGCAGAGATATTTGCAACCTACATGGGCCAGTCTGGTTGTAGGCCAGGTCTGGTTGCAGCATCTGATTGCAAAGTCCAAGTAGGTTGGTGTGTTATGCCAGACAGGGTCACAGCAAACAACATCATGCACAAGATCTGTAGCTGGGAGAAGCCCTGGTGCAGGAGTTAAGAAAACACCCCTGCTGGGCTGTGGTTACCACTGGTGAGCACAAGAGCCAGAATGGGGTTTTGGATTGGCCCAGACATGGCTTCAGTAGATCTTGTTTTGGGCATTTCCTGGTTCTGGGTTTTATCAGACTGGGCTGGGCCACACAACCCACTGGTGCTTGTGAGAACCAGAGTGGGTATAGGATAGGCTGGGGTAGGTCTTTGCACCTCTTGAACAATGAGAGAGCTCAGTCTGGGGGTGGATCAGTCAGAAATGGTCTGTGGCACCCAACAGTAAGAGCTGGAAATGGGTGTGGACTGGTAAGGCAAGGCCAGAGTACCTGTTAGGACAGGACAAGTTAGGCTGGACCAAGAGCCCAGTGGTGTGTACCAGATCTGAAACTGGGATGTGGTGACCTGATAGACGAGTGCAAGAAACAAGAGTAGGAACAGCCTGGACAAAACCATGTTTCAGTACCTGCTGGCCCGGGGGCAGACTAGATTGGGCAGTTCAAAGAACCTCCTGGTGAATGTTGGAACCAGATGGGAGGCAGGAAAGGCAAGGTTGGGCCATGACACCAGCCAATTTACATTAGGGAAAGAACTAGGAGCCAGTTGATCTGGGCTATGCTTCAGCATTCACCAGCATGGGCTGGAATTGAGAGCATACTGGGTCAAGTCAGACTGTAACACCTGCTAGTGAATGCCAAGATGAAGCGAGTCATGCCAGACTGGACCTCAGCTCCTACCAGCACATGTAAGAACCTGGATGGGGGTCAAGTCCAGTACAGGAGCTGGAAGGACTCCCCTGCTGGGCCATGGTTCCAGCTGCTGTGTGTGAGAGCTGGGATTGGGATCAGACAAGGCTTGGCAGGGCTATATTACCCACTGACCTGCATGTGAGCTGGTTTAATGGAAGAGCCATGCTGGGCTAAGCTCCTATATCCTCTGGTGCACGCACAAGCCAGAGTAAGCACTGGCTGGCTGGTCTGGCTTTGCTGCAGCATTGGCCAGCAGGTACTGCAACTAGGGGCAGGTTCCATCAGAAAAAAATGAAGAACCACCTTGACATTACAAGATCTGAGACTGGGAGTGGGCCTAGTAGAGAAAATCTGGGAATTCCTCTGATGAGCTGCAGCTTCTGCAAGTGAGCATGAGAACCAAGATTGGGGTGGGCTTGGTGGACAAGTAGTGATCATGTAAAAATATAAATGCTAATACCTATCATTACTTTATATACAGCTAGTATTAGATATTTAATAACCAAATTTTTCATGCATTTAAAAGTGCCTTTCAGAGTGAATTTAAAATCTTTTTGTTTGTCAAGCAAAGTAGACTGTACATGTGGAAACCATTTTAAACTCAAACTCATGGGAATAATATTATTCTAAGATCCTCTATGGGAAACTGATGTTAATATACATATCATGAGAATGGCCTAGTTTTCAGAAATTTCTCAAAATTCATTCTAAGAACACATTGGATTTTATTTTAAAATATTTGGCAGCCTTTATGGTCCAATGCACTTACAAATATAGTTGCTTGCATGAATGAAATACTTTTGATAACCATTATTGCGCCTGGAACATAGTTTTATAAAGAGTTGGAAAAACTTCCTGTTCTAGAAAATACTTTTAGCTTTTAGCTGTAGCAAAAGTAAACATTTCTAAATGCATATGATGCAAATGCTAATAATGCCACATTCAAAATGATCTATTTTAAATGACTGCTCATTTCTTTTTTTTTTTTTAAACACTGTGGCTTAACCAATGGTTAAGTTGATTTTTTAAAGATTATTTTGTTTTATTTTATTTTATTTTATTTTATTTTGTTGGAATGTCATATATATATATAGTGAGAGAGGAAGAGAGACAGAGAGGAAGATGTTCCTTCTGATGATTCACTCCCCAAGTGACCACAACGGATGGAGCTGAGCCAATCTGAAGCCAGGAGCTCTGCTGGGTCTCCTACGAGGGTGTGGGGTTCCAAAGGACCTCGACTACTTTCACAGACCACAAGCAGGGAACTGGCAGGGAAGCAGGACCGCTGGTATTAGAACTAGCAAGACTATGAGATCCCAGCATGTGCAAGGTGAGGACTGTAGATGCTAGGTTACTCCGCCAGAACCGCTTATTTGTTACTTTGCCTGGTTTTCTTGTATTTTGAGAGAAAGAAAGAAAGAAAGAAAGAAAGAAAGAAAGAAAGAAAGAAAGAAAGAAAGAAAGAAAGAAAGAAAAAGAAAGAAAGAGGGAGGGAGGAAGGAAGGAAGGAAGGACGGAAGGAAGGAAGAAAGGAAGGAAGGAAGGAAGGAAACAGTGGAATAAAAACACAAGTTTTCTAGATTTGTGAGTCTACTGTTTTATTTTTTTGCTGTAATGTTGCCTTCTGATATTGAATTGTTAAGGAAAAATCTGCATTGAGGAATAATTTCACTCTAAACCATTTGCAAAAATAATTTTTAAAGCATATTACATTGTAATGATGACCCTAAGTTTGGTTTGATTTAGAAATTAGAATGGCTCACTGCGGATTGTATGTCGCCACCTACAACAATGTGAAGAGCTGTGACATCTAGGAAAGACTAGGTCACGAGGGCTGCGCCCTCATAACAGATATTGGTGCTCTAGGAACATCGCTGGAGCTTGAAAGGAAAGCTCTTTCGCTTTTCAGCCTCCTGTGAGGACGCAGAAAAGCACCAGCCTGGAAGCTGAGACCAGCCCTCTTCATACACCAGGTCTGGCATCTTGACCCTGAAACTATACAGAATACATTTCTATGGTTTGTAAATTATCCAATCTATGGTATTTTCTTATATAGCATTAATAGATGGATATATGCATTTAAATATTTTATACAGTTTTAAATCATTAAGAGAGTAAAACAAGTTCAATTCTAACAAACAAGAGTATAATTTCCCAATAAACTTATTGTTACACTGACTTTGTTTACAAAACATTTCATAAAACTTATAGTTATGCTTTTCTCTCAGCTTTTTATTGATGGGGACTTATCAATTATATTGGTGTTTATCTTTGAATGTCTGAAATAAATCAATGTAACACAAATTAGCTTGTAATATTTTTAATTTTTAGAAGGAAAAACAAGATGTGACTAAAAAGAGGCTCTTTGATTGCCTATTTTGACGTCTAAGTTATTAATGGGGTCAAAGGCCTAACTGTAATTTCGTGAATGGAATTTCAACACACTAAAGATTATTTCATTCATGTCAATTATCACTAAACCATATAATTAGTTTGATGTGAAACTATAGGGATACAGCCAAAGAAAATGATTTTAGGAAATATGTCAGGCCTTTGAAATTCCTTGACTATAGTAAAACAACCCGAGCGTAGCAGAAAGAAAATCATATTTAAGTACTTAAAACACATACACTTGCAGTAGTAGTGAATACTTAATAAATGTTGGCAGATGGTCTCATTAGATAAAACGGCTGTTAAGCAGTGTCATTACTAATATAATGCAGCGTTCTACCCATGTTTAGGCTGATGAACTACAGCAATAGAATCCTGCATTATTGATGTTTTGATTGTGTTACTTGAAATGCCAGTTCTGCAAAGTCATCTTTTATGTATGAATATCACATGAGGACAACTTCTGAAGCAAACTCATCTCCATTACAGGAAAGAAATAGCACAACTTCATTTACTCCTGATCGGCAAGTAGCATTTCCTATATGGCAGATAGAATGCATGTAGCAGAAGGAAGATTTTTTGGTGTTCTCTCTAAATTCAATGAAGGAAGTCAGTTTTGCTTTAGAATCAGGCCAGGACAATTACAAGTGCAGCAGTTGGTTGCTGGTCCACTAAGGAGGCACTCCTATTTTGGATAGGGTAAGGTTTGCTTTCAGATGTATTCCGAAATGAACAGATTTTTACACTTAAGTGACCTTTACCGACATTTCTGTATATTTACTGATTGAATGGAAAATCTAATTTTGATAAGTCATCTTTTGGTTCTGTTTATTTGAACAAACATTGGAAATCTGGTGGTACAGCTGTTGAAAACTGCTCCAAGAAAACAAACAAATTTCAGCTTAATTCTCTCGCAGAGTGTTTGCAAAGTTCTATTAGAGGTAATGTTAATTACCCTTCTGTGAACCTGCTGTGCATATTTCCAGCCTGAATGGTCAGGGCAATACTTTTCAAACTGTGTTAGAATCTGTAGGCCAAGGACAGGGCCACCACTATAATGCCACAAAACATTGATTTGCAGTGTGCATTTGCAATGCAGTAGGTTAAGCTGCCACTTGGGGCCGTGCACCCTGCTCTGTTTTAAATTCAACTTGCTATTAATCTATTATGGGAGGCAGCAGATGATGGTTCATTGTGTTTGACTTTTTGCCACCCGAATGTTACACATGGAAGAAGTTAAAGGTTTTTGGCTTCACTCTGGCTTGCACAACTATTGGGAGACTTTGAGGAGTAAAGCAACAGAAGATCTCTCTTTTTCTTCAGTTCTGCCTTTCAAGTACACAGAAATAATAATAAACACTTTCAAAAATGTATTTTTTAATTATTAGAGAAAGAAGGGGAGAGATAGAGAAGAAGAGATGGAAAGAGGATAAGAGGGAGAAAAAGAGAGATGGAAAGAGAGAGGGAGAGAGACAGAAATAGAGAGAGAAAAAAAAAAAACATCATCCTCTCATTCATTCCCCAAATGGCCACACAATAGACAGGGATTTCATGCTGAAGCTAGTTACTGAAAGGTTTGTTAGGTCCCTGGTTAGTTGCAAGGATCACAAACATTTGGGCTGTATTCTGCAGTTTTCCCCTGGCATTTATCAAAGACCGAAATCAGAAATGGAGCAACCAGAACATGAACTGGCATCAATTTGAAATACCAGCATTGTAGGTGGCAATTCTACCTACTACAACACAACGCTAGCCCCTATTTAAATAAACATTTAAAACATTGTGTGATGATATGTGGAGGAACCAAAGTCTTGGTCAAATATCTGTTACATAGGACAATACATTTTACAAAATGTTACATTAGTAACAAAAATTTAAAAAGTAACAGAAGCTCATGCAAATTTAAAGCCAGTTTCACACAATTCCATATTCTATATAAGGAAACAGTTTTTTTGTGTGTGTGAAATCAACAAATCTAATATATGTACATATTAAACATGTATGCTCAAATATTCGTATTTATCAATTACTTCTTTTCTAAATATTTGTTGGCGGATCCAAAATTTACATTTATCTGAGGTAGAACATCTAACCATATGCTTTTCTTAAGTGTTAATTTACTTGTTTTCATTTCAATTAAAAGGCAGAGAGAAACACACATGGAAACACAGAGAAAGAGACCTTCCATCCTGTTGTTCACTTCCCAGATGCCTGCAACAACTAGAGCTGCTCCAGCTGAACTGGAAGCCAGGAACTCAGTCTGGTTGTGCCACAAGGAAGGTAAAGACTCGTGTGCCCAAGCCTTCCTTGCTTCGTGATGTACGTGACGGGCTCTTTCAAGGACGGTTTCCGCAGTCATATCTTACACCCTTCTCCAGAAGGAAACTGAATGTAAAGCAAATTTCTCATATTTTTTTGTTTCTCTGAAATGACATTGATGAGATCAGTGAAAGAGTGTTTTCCATTTGTAATTAATTGCATGCAAAACATACAGATTTCTTTAATATGTATACCTAAGACTGTAATAGCGGTTTCCAATTAAGCAAAAAATAACACAACCACAAAATCCCAGGGTATAAGAAAAAGATTTTGCTTTTCAAAAGTAAATTGGCATCATAGTCATGCACTGACTGGCATCATTTCATTTGTTGCATATCTGATGGGAACATGTTTGTGACAATGACCATTAAATAAATATTCCTGTTCGTTCATTACCATTATAAATAGAAAGGTTAGATTTTGTGAAACAGACTCTTGCATGAGAAACAATTTACACATCGAAGGGTTAGCCACTCAGACAGATAGAGAGCTTTAAAGTAGATCCTTAAATACAGATGTAATCCTACAATGCAATGTGAACTTTAGAAAATTCTTCAATGAAAGTGCTCTGTGCACAACGATACATTGTGCTCAACATTTTAAGCATTACAGGCAGTATATGAATAAGAATTTACATGAGTTGGTATATTCCTGATGATTCATTCTCAAACACCTGAAAACAAAATGCTGTTACTGATAGGGCGTGTAAAAATGACTCAGTACCCGTGGTATGATCACCCTTCCCTTGGCTCATCCCTGCTTCCTCTGTTACTGAGATATCTGAGATCTCTTAGTCATGCCACAAAGAAGGAGAAATGAACAGAGCAAATCATGGTCACAACTCATTCCCTACTCTGCCACAGGTGATTCTCTGCTTGGCACGCCTTCTTTTCCCCACATGGAATGAGAGCAGTGGGGAATAATGGTTCCGGTGCTATTTGGGGAAAGACTGTAGAGAAATCAAACCAGTCCTTCCAATTCTATACAAGGCTTCCTATTCATCAATGAAAATTTCTTAGTTGGAATTTAGATGAGAAAAATCCTCTTTTTTAAAAGATACATATTTTGAAAGTTAGGAGTTTCAGAGAGGGAGAATATCTCCTATTTGCTGGTTCTCTCCTCAAATGGCAGTAATAGTTCGAATAGGGTCAAAACAAAGCCAAGAACTTCTTCCCGGCCTCCCATGTGAGTGCAGAGACCCAAACACTCAGGCCAGCCTGCACTGCTGCTTTCCTAGGCAGGAAAGTTAGGAGAGTTAGGTTTGCAAGTGCAGCAGCCAGCTCACAGGCACCGTGAGAGATACCTGGGCCACAGACAGTGATCTGCTGTCGGGGCCACAAAGCAGCCTTTTTTGCTTGTTTGTTTGTTTGATTTTTAACTGTCCTTCTGATAAACAGTTTCAGAAAAAGAAAATAGGTAAATATGCTTTTCAATACAAATAAAATCCTCTCCTTGAGTGGGGGCAGAAACGGTTATTTGATTTCACCCGAGGAATACGGTCACGGTGATGGGATGTCATACAATGACCATGCTATTTTCCTTTACATTGCAAAGTGAAATAATTTTAGTGACATAGTTAAGACTCTAATTTGTTTATCATAAAATTAAGCAAAAAGGAAATTGATTTAGATAGGGCTGGCCAAATTGTATAAACTCTTTGAAAGAAAACTGGATTTGCCCTGAAGGCAGAGATGGTAAACAACAGAGAAATCTTGCTTTTCTCTTTAGTTTTGAAGAAACAAGTCACCATTGATTATATAATCAAAGACAGGGATTTTGTGACCAACCTGAAGAAATAGGAACTGGGTTGTGTTTTATGTCAGCTTGCAGAAGAAAATGTGACCTAGCTGATGGCTTGATTGTAGAGTTAGAAAACCTAATGCTGAAAGCCAGCTGTAGGTCAGAGGAGTGCTGACCTAGTTAGGATAATAAACTGATACTAATTTAAGGTCCCAAATTTGTAGCAATTAGCTAGGTTAGCACCTTTAGTGGAAATACTTGTTGAAATTTAAGTTTGAATAAAATATATTGCTGATATCATTGTGCCCCAAATACTGAATAGGATAGATACAAGCACCTCCCCATTAAATAAAATTGAATATACTGGATATCCTCAAACTTACTATTTCTCGCCTGGCATGATAGCATAGCAGTTAAAATCCTTGCCTTGCATGAGCTAGGATCTCATATGGGCATTTGTTCTAATCCTGGCAGCCCTGCTTCCCATCCAGCTCCCCGCTTGTGGCCTGGGAAAGCATTGCAGAATGGCTCAAAGCCTTGGGATCCTGCACCCAAGTGGGAGACCTGGAGGAAGCTCCTGGATCCTGCCTTCAGATTGGCTCAGCTCTACTCATTGCGGCTGCCTGGGGAGTGATCCACTGGATGGAAGATCTTCCTCTCTCTCTCCCTCCTCCCATAGTGGTTGTATTAGCCCACATTCCCACCAGCAGTGAAAGAGTGTGCCTTTCTCCCCACATCCACACCAACAGGAATTAGTTGAGTTCTGAATGTAGGCCAGTCTCACTGGAGTTAAGTGGTACCTCAATGTGGTTTTTATTTGTATCTCTCTGATGGCTAAGTAGCCTGGACATCTTTTCATATGTCTATTAGCCATTTGAATCTGTTCAGATTGATATTCTGGAACACTAATAATCCATGGGAAAGGTTATGCTCTTGTCCCTAGAATTTCCTGATGGATCCTCAAAGCTGTGGAATTCCTATGGCTCATCTGACCTTGGAAGTGCAGCAACTCCCTTGAATACAATGTTGCCCCTGGAGAAGATGGAACCCCCAGTGGAACTGCATCTAAGAACTGAAAAACTAAATTTGTTTAATATTTCTCTTGTTCCCTACAGGTCAGGAGTGAAGAGAAAGTCTCCACCTTCTTACAAAGCTTGAAGAATGTTTAAGTGTAACTTATTATTTGTAAATAAAAAATTCTTAATGACCTTAGACATTAGAAAAGCCATCACAAATTGTGCTGGGATCCGAGAACAACCCTGACACCCTCTTAAAAGGAGGATGCATGAACAGAGCAGGAGGGGATCTCAGGGTGGAAGAGGAGGTTAAGAGGAAGTCTGTATCCTTGTCCTGGAGACTTCCTGAGGCTTCCCAAGTGCTTTTGCCACAGAAGCAATGGATACTTCATCGAGGATTGTCACTATGGACCCTGAGAAACGTATACCAACTGTCTAGGAGATCACAGGGAATATGAATGCCCTCAGAGGCCAAGAACTCTGAGGTCAGTCATTTCCTACTGGATATCCCACACCAAATGGTAGCAACCCAAAACTGTCTCATTGGGCCTGGTGACATCACAACTACAACCAGGAGTCCCGGATGGCACTTGGAGATAAAAAGATTGTAAATTTTCTTCTGGATTCAGGAGAAGAGCTTTCTCTGGTCCTTATCTAGTTCCAGCCTTGGCTCCCAGGCCTCTCTTACACCGACCATCAGGGTTGCTTGTGAGCTAAAAATTAGTTCAGACAGACATAGACTAATAAAGGTTAACTAGTTTGTACCTTACTGATCAGGCTTCCCATATGGTTTTTCAGATAGAGACAGACATAGATATAGATACAGAAAGCCTGAAACAGCCAGGGAAAAGGCCAACTAGCCTATAATCGCTCAGCCTGTACATACTGATCAGGTTCCCTATTTGCTTCTCCTGGATTTTACTAGGTAGGGTGTACAGTTAAATTCTTCCTCATTCACTAGGTTGTTGGGAATTTCCCTGTTCACATGCCTAAAACTTTTCTATTCTTCAATTGCTAAAATGCAAAGTTCTGTAAAATGCAAAGTTCTGTAAAACCATGCTGAATCACTATATACTGTAAAATTTAAATTGTGCCTTAATTTTTCTCCAAAAACTTTATTAATTTGTGACTGCCAATGCTAAACAAGATGTAACTGTATAGAAACTTTAACGTTAAGTCTGTAATAAACTGTTATGTATGTGATGGATGCTAATGTTGATCATTTCACTGTTCCTCCGCCACTCTGATTTAGGTTAAACTCAAAAACATGTTAGCTTGGGAGAAAAAAAAAAAAAAGGTTTTTAAGGTTTATAGCAGCCAGTTGTGTATATACTAAAATTGAGATGCCAAGGAAGTAGTTACAGGATGTGGTTAAGAATTTACATTTTCTAACATATTGGTCATTTAATACCATGTTAATTAAATTCATGATGTTGTTAAATTTGATGTTTCCTCCTATTGTTGAAGCTGTGTAGTGGCTTTCATTGGAGATGATATTCTTCCAGTTCTACTTTCAGACCAAGAATGGTCTCCCAATAGAACTGTTGAAGTTATCTGGACAGTAAGATGCTAGACTCTCTTCAACGTCCATGCCCACAATGAAGGAGTCAGGACTGGATATTATCTGTACTACTGTAAAAATATGGAGGAAATGAACATGGGGGAGGCTTGAGGAGTGGCTGGGGGAATCCCAGAGCCTATGAAATTGTGTCATAAAATGATATATAATAAAAAAATAAAATAAAGAAAGAATTTATGCTTTCTAAGTCTTAAAAGCTAGTTTTCTAAACTGTCTATATCATCTGCTTTTATAATTTTTTTTGTTGTTCCTCAAGTTTTGATTTGAGGCAGGCAATAAAAATGCTATCACCTTCATTTTCAAAAGAATCTGAAATGTGGTATGGGTAAGTAATTCATGATTAGGACATGAACGCATTGCTTTGCATCTCTCTCTCTCTTTCTTCACTTTTCTCAATGACAATTATTGAAACAGTGTAACTAAGTAGTCTTAGCATTTATAAAGACTCTTCTTTTTAAATATTTATTTTTATTGGAAAGACAGGTTTACAGAGAGAAGAATAGACAGAGAGGAAGATCTGTCCAATGGTTCACTCCCTAATTGGTTAAAATGGTCAATACTGAGCCAATCTGAAACCAGAAGCCAGGAGCTTCATCCAAGTCTCCTGCAAGGGCACAGGGTCCCAAGGCTTTGGGCCATCTTCTACTGCTTTCCCAGGCCACACATAGGGAAATGGACCATCACCCATGAAGCATCCAGGACATGGACCAGCACCCACATGGGATCCTGGCACTTGCAAGGAGAGGATTTAGTCACTAAGCAATCAGGCAAGGCCCCCAAGATTTTTCAAATTACATCTAAGCTAACAGAGATTAGCAAAAATTAGCATTTGTCCTGAGAGATTTTCCAACAATATTAATATGACTCATCTTCATTACTTATTTATTAATTGCACAAATGAACATTGAGTTACCTTTATCTAAAATAATTGCCATGCAAATCAGAAATATAAAGAGGAGCAATGTTGCACTCATGTTTGAAAAAGAATAGTCTAGAAAATAAGTGACACATTCAGACAAGTGGAGTACTAAATTAGTAAACAGACAACACTTGATTGAAGCCTACTTCACTATTTTTAATTTGTCAAATTACACCCCAGGAGAGCAACTGAAGAGATTCTAGACAAATCAGGATGCTTCATTCCACAGCCATTGCTTGGAGTGTCATAATGCACATTAATATAGAAAGTGTTTTGACAGATTGAATTCCTACTGGGTCATGATTATTTCAGCCTAGGGAAATAGGTTTTTCACATAGCACACAGTATCCCTTCAGACAGAGTCATGCTAGATAGTCTCTTCAACATGTTGTAGCAACAGACTGGAGTTTGAGGGACACAGGCTACTGGTATACCGGCTTGAAATCATGTATTAGGAGAATTATAATCTATGATTGGATTCTTGAACAAAACATTTGCCCAGGTACCGTATCTTGAAGATTTTCCTAATCTTCTTTTTCCTTGGCTTCAGTTCCAATTATTTACTGTGGTCTGCCATTCTTCCTGTAGATGTCAAAGCAAAGTTACCGGGGCTTGCTGGGCATTGTAGCAGTCCTGGAGGGAGAGCCTCAGGAAAGGTCACTGTGTCTTCAATGACTGAGACGCATTGCCTCTGCAACTGTGGGTGGAACTCAGTGGGGGAAGAAGCGAAGGGTGCTGTCAGTACAGGAATGGAAAGAGCTTCTTCCCTCCTTGTCTTCATTTTCTACTCAGCAATTTGACAGCTTGTTTTGAAGCCTCTCATAGCAGTAGACCTGGACAAATACATGCATTTGTTTAATCTTTAAACAATGAAAGGTGCTAGCTATCACTGATGGTGTATAATTATGTTTGGGTAATTATGCCAAATAGATCATAATTTACTATTTAGATTCTTACTATGGCTTCATCACTAATCTATGGGACGCAGTGAAAGAAAATTTTTAGGCATGTGCCACTCAAACGATTTTATGTCAATATTTTTTCTTGTGCTAGCTTGAAGAAATAATCTTATTTGTAATGCAATATTTGGGGAGTTGTGATGAACTGCTTATTGGTTGTCAGCTATGACCACTGACTGCGAGACTTGTCACATGTCATGGAAGGTATCGCCTTTGCCCCAAGGATTACATGACAATTTTGCATAAATTGAGCTTTCCTTGCCCAATAGCTTACATGTTGCTATATATTTTATTTCTTTCCTGCTGTCATTTCCCAGCCACCAACAGTGTTTCACAGTGCTTCAACTTGCCAAATTATGGGGTTTCGTGATGTTTTCTCTGCCTGACTTGTTTGTGATCACCCTGCTCCAATTTATAACTCAGTGTGTGGTTTGACTTCCTGTCATTTCCCCTCTCTCACTTCATAAAGCTGAATTGTAATGCCTAAGACCCCATTGCCACTGGGCTCCCAGTGTATCACAACTGGGGATTTGTCTGAAAATTTGGTATAAAACAGAAAGTATGAGCTGGAAGCTCCAGAACAATATGTTATCTGTTAGTCAGCCAAAGATGTGCTCATTTTCCTCATCAGCATCCCTAACTCTTCTTTGAGCATATCATTTGGTGGGCACCTTTGTAAATCAACAAAATATTGTGACCAGTTGTGGTTATAAATCATTGAACCACATCTTTACTAGTATCAGAGCTTCTTGGTTGTGTGCAATGAATGAGTGAGGGTGTGCTCAAGGCAGATCATTAACCTGGAGTCTTGCAAACACTGTGAGGTTACCAATGCACACCATTGCACCCTGATTCCTGAGATAATCACTTCAGGATTTGGCAATTGCACAGCTGGCTTCAACAATAGTTGTTTTTTTTTTTTTATTGAAAGCACTTGAAATCAGTCAGATCAATATTAGTTTTCCTAATCATCAGCAGTGGTGATTCAGTTTTCAAGCGATAATTCATTAAGTTGAGGAAAACCACGTATACGATTTGGAAGGCAAATGAGTGCAGAATGTCACAAGATGTGACACCATAGCAAGGCTGAATATCCCATTGTTCACTCACAAGTGGTAAATAAATATGATGAAGTTAAATGCCAAATTCATCTGTTCTGATATTATTGATGTTCAATCTAATCTTTGCTTTTAGGCAGTTCTCTGTAAGTATCTGTTCTTTGAATTAATTTCATAAAGTATTTTTTTCTGATAGTCAAGAAATTGCTCTCTTTTTTACTAATATTTTTTAAAAGGAATGGCAAAAAACATGAAAAGAAAATAAACCACTCCATTTTTTCTTACAGTGGGAAAATCATTATGTTATGGTATTTCATTATCATTTCTCATGACTAATGTCCGTAATTATTACGAAACAGGAACAGATTTTGTTGTTATCATTATTACCAACAGAAAAATCTATATTCTTTTCATTATTAACTTTCCCATATATCTTGGAGACACTGTTTGCTTCTCTAGTTTAAGAAGAAATTTCATTGTCTGTATACAACTCAGAAAATGTCTAGCAGCATTTTTAGATAGAAACACACTGCCTTTCTAGAAAGCATGATGTATTAGGAAATACAGAAAGTTAAATACAGTGGTACTTATGATGCCTTTCTTCGTCGCCTTGTTTTACTCATTACCTCATTTGTTTGGAGGATATACATGTCACTACGTATTTATATTGCCATTCAGAAATAGTATCTGCTTTCTACCGAAATACAACAGAGAACCCTGCAGACTGTGAAAATTCTTCATGCTTATTTCCTACATTTTTGGACCTCATATTGTTAAAAAGAAAACAGATGTCACATATTTCACAGGTATATTTCTAAGAGGGCAACAATTCTTCCCTTTTCTCCTCCCTCCTTCAAAATTCCTCTTTTGTTTTTGTTTTTTTATTAAATTTGAAAAAATAATTCCAACCTGTTTTGTAATCACAAACTTAATGCAATACTAACATCCAAATTGCATTCAAATACCAAGCCAGCATTTAATAAAAAGAAATCAAATAAAATATTCATTTCAAACAAAACCTAAACGCTGACTCAATACTTACCATAATCATATTTCATTTTATGTGGTGTGTTAATACCCACCCGTTGAATTTCAGGCGCTGATGAGATCACAGTCAGACAACAGTTCCTCGAGTGCTATCAGTCAGGTCAGTTCTGTGGTCTGTCATTTCTCATGGTGAGACTTGTACAACGTCACAGCTGCTATGACTTAACAATGCTCTTCTGGTT
Source organism: Ochotona curzoniae (assembly GCF_017591425.1). Classification (NCBI taxonomy): domain Eukaryota; kingdom Metazoa; phylum Chordata; class Mammalia; order Lagomorpha; family Ochotonidae; genus Ochotona; species Ochotona curzoniae. Next base: position 18,275,445 of record NW_024466502.1, read on the forward strand.
TCTGCTCTTTTGGCATAACAAATAGGAGGATTTCAAAATTTCATGGAAATACTAATCTCAATTTTTTTTTAAATTTTAGAATACATACATTGTAGCTTTTCATAAAACACTGTTATGAACATCCCAAGACCCTTGAAGCATGAAAACCAAGTTTTGCGTTGAAATGGACTTAATTGCACTTTCCAAAAAAAATAATATCAAGATTTCTTGTATTTCACTATTCTAAAGCTATGATTACAATTGCATGACTGTGGTAGTTCTTTGTATTACTTTTATTTCTAAAAATATTCGTGAAATGGCTAAGATAGAAGATGCTATGAATGATTATGAGAATAAAGAATTCAATGAGCAAAGAGTTTAGGGAAATAAACACCACATTCCACAAAATTTCACAAATGTCTGTAGCGGGGGATTTAAGAAAGCTGTAGTATGATGATTTTCTTTCTGAATCCGTGATACCCTGCAGGATTGCCCAAATGTATTTTCCCATAAATGCCGTATTGGAAGCATCTTGTAGACTATTTGTTCTTTGGAATGTCTTTGTCAAACCCTGCCATAGCTAATTAAGTGTAGAACCTCTGGGGCCCCTTACTAAAATCAAAATAACATATTTATGCATCTATTGAATCTGAATTCCATATATTTTAAACTGTAATGGTGTACTACCAAACATTAAATTTCATTGTTTCCTACAACTAAAGGATAATTGTGTAAATTTTTTATACTTGCATTGCTGTTGCTCTCCTATATAACCAGTGGCTGTGCAGATTATGGAAAACTGATCATTGCATTTGCATGTTGTGTGCACTTATCATGAAGTTATGCTTTTGCTAAAAGGCATAATATGCATGAAGCTGTGAAGTAACAGGCAAAGGACAAAGATAAATATTTTTTCATCCTTACTTGAATGACAGAGAGAGACAAACAGATGGACAGAAAGGGAGAAAGACACAGAGAGAGAGAGGGAGAGAGAGAGAGAGAGATCTTCTGTCCTTTAGTCCACCTTCAGATTGCAAAAACAGTCAGGCAAGGACCAGGTTCAACTCAGGAACCCAAAATTTCATCTGGGTCTTCCATGTGGGTGGCAGAGACACAGGGATTTTGGTTATCATCTACTGCCTCCCAGCTTGTGTATTAGCAGGACATTGGATTGTAAGTGAACTGTCTTGAACTTGGATCGGCATGTACAGTTGGGACAGATTGGCATACTCACTGCCAAGTCACATCACTGTCAACAGATACATTTCATTTCATAAAATATAAAATGTTTCGTACGCTAAAATGATGAAGACCTCTATGGTCACTGCAATGTGTTTATATTACTTAAAATTGCTTTAATAACCTCACTTTAAAGATTACTAATTGCATCAATATAGGAATTATATATAAATTTCTTCAGAATTTGTACAAGCCACCTACATATTTTTTATAAATGTGTCACATAGTTTTAAATATAGCAGTGATATTTTTGATATATTTTCATACATATAAATACATTTGAATATTATGAAATGCTTTACTCTCAAACATTCTTCCTTCATAAAGATAAATAAAAGCATATTAAATGATTTTAATTCTAAGTCATTATAATAGGCAAAAAAGAGGAAGAATTTGCCAAGCTAAATCCACATGCAGAAAAATCATGTGTTAGTAATTTTGCTTGCTGTATTGTCTATTTTGTGTTAACACTGGCTCCGAGAGGATTGTTTCCTATTACCTCCCACAAGCTCTCTGTTTTTCATTTAGTTTCAATTGAGTGACATCCTTAATTATGCATGAACAACTCAAAAGGATCTGGTAAAGTTTGACACTCAGTAACCATCTGTGTGCTTTGCGAGTTGATCTCTCATCATATTCATGTTTGCTTTATAAACGGTGTGACAGTTAGGTTTTGTGTAATGTTTATTGTTCCATACAACTAGTTCTAGTGATGGTCATATTCTGAGAATATAAAGATCCATTCAGGAAACTGAAGAATTTTGAAATTAAAAAAAAATCACCAGTGGTTGCTGAATTGTATAGTGTCTAACATGTCTCAGAACTAAATTAATCTAGATGAGTATTAATCCAGAAATTTCAATGATATGTACCATTAAGTTATAATTTGTATTTCTTAAGATTTATTTATTTATATTGGAAAGGATGATTTACAGAGAGATGAAAAGACAGAGAGAAAGATCTTCCATCTGCTGGTTCACTCCTCAATTTGTTGCAGTAGCTGGAGCCCATCTGATCCAAGCAGAAAAGAAGAGTTTCTTCCAGGTTTCCCACAAGGATGCAGAGACACAAGGCTCTTTCCCAGGCCAAAAGTAAGGAGCTGGATGGGAAGTGGAGCAGCTAGGACACAAACCAACACCCTCATATGAGATTTGGCAAGTGCAAGATGAGGATTTAGACACAGGGTCATTGTAATGAGAGCTCTAATTTGTATTTTTCATTGTGATTACGTTCAGAATAGCCATTAGGAGGAGCTTGGTTAATATCATTGTAAAAAACTTTCATATTGAACACTTTTGCTTATTTTAAAATGAGGTGAGACAGAGAAGCACATACACTGGTTCATCCTTCACATGGCTAATATGGGTAGGCTGGGTCAATCCAAAACTGGTAGTGAGATTTATCCTGTCTCCCATGTGGTTGGCAGGAGCCCAAACATTGGGTCATCTTCTGAAGTTGTTCCCAGGCTACTGGCAGGGAGCTGGACTGAAAATAGAGAATTCAGGACATCCAGCTTCCTGGTTCTGGCCTTGAAAAGCAGTGAAGGATGCCCAAAGCCCTGGAACCCTGCACCTTCACAGGAGTCCCAGAGGAGGCTCCAGAAAGATGCAGAAGGTGTTGCTGGCTTTGGATCAACTCAGCTCTTGGGGAGCGAATCAGCAGAAGGAAGGTCTTCCTCTCTATCTCTCCTCCTCTTTGTATATCTGACTTTCCAATAGAAAGAAAGAAAGAAAGAAAGAAAGAAAGAAAGAAAGAAAGAAAGAAAGAAAGAAAGAGAGAAAGAAAAGAAGTCCTATGAATCATTGTTCCTTGGAATCATTTGCATTTTGCCTTGTAACTGTTACTTTTTTTTTTTTTATTATTATTGTTGCTTACATTGTATTATGTAGTACAGCTCCATAGGCGCTGGGGATTCCCCCCACCCCTCCCACACCCCTCCCCCCATGGTGGATTCCTCCACCTTGTTGCATAACCATAGATTAAGTTCAGTTGAGATTCATTGCTTGCAAACACATGCCTAGCATAAAGTTCCGTGTCCTATTGTCCAGATAAGGTAACTGTTACTTTAAAAGTGAATCCTTCCTGCCAAAGGCTTTCAAAGAAATAGTTATCTATTATTCTTTCAAAATACCCAGAACAAAATACTTTCCATGTATCTGAAGACCACTTAATAGAATTTTCGAAATTATTTCCTTTTGCTGGGAAACTCAAATTTATCCCTTAGCAGGTCTTCCATTAACGTAACCAAAATTAGCAACTACAATATTTTCGAGGGCTACCGTTGGAACTTTCACGGAGATGTGACAAGCCAAGCAGTCTTCAGAGGAAAACATGTCGTGATTTCTGGGAAATCTCTTCGGAGACAGACTCACTAAGGTCGGATCCCTGTTACGCTTCTGGCTTCCTGGAAGAAAGCACTCACCAAACCACTTTTAAAAAGTTACAGAATGAAAGACTTTTTAAATGTTCTTTTAACCTTAACATTGTTGCACACAGCTATTTCCTACCTGTATTAACTTTGGAAAAGTTTCAAACTAACTCCAGCATTGTTAGATCATGTGGTTAGTCATCCAGCAACTAAATGCTTTCCTTTGGTACTCCTTTTTTATGTCTGTTTGAGAATGTTTATTTTGTCATATTAAAGAAAAATTGTGAGCTCCTTCAAATGCTAGTTTCAACCTTAATTTTACAAAAGTAGAATGTCACTAGCGCCTCAATTTTCCTATTTTATTTTCCTGTACTAACTGTCTTCATTTGTACTCATGATTTTAGTCATCACACTCACGTTTTCTTCTTCTGTATGCTTTATTCTAAATTTCCTTCACATTAAACTCTTTCCAAGTTCAAACTGCTTTGTCTGAGTGGAAGTGAGTTCTTGGATGGTATGTTCCTATCGTGTTTGTGAATGTCATAAAAAAAATGTCAAAATCCCGTTCTTCTATTCACAATTCTTGTGCTCAAAATATTTTGAAACTTTCATCTTGTGACAATTACATTCCTACAAATGTGGTGCTATTGGTGTGAGTTTTCCTTACTCCTGCACAATTTAAGAGTCCCAACCTTCTATATGTTGTAGACAGATTCTCCACAATTCCCCAAGCATGTTGTACTCCAATAAAGCATAGTGCATTAGCGCATGTGAATGTATGAAAAATACAGACTTCAAATATTTTTATCTAAACTAGACATCTAAATTTAATTTTAATGGATATTTTGAAATACCCTTGTATAAATTTTGCATTATTTATTTTACAAGATTATTTTTACTTGAAAGGCAGATTTTTATACAGAGAAGGAGAGAGAGAAAGACAGAGTGAGAGAAATCTACTTAGGCTTGTTTACTGTCCAAATGACCACAATGGGTAATGGCTAGATATGAGTCAAACCTAAGCTTCTTCAGGGTCTCCAAGTTAAATGCAGGGACTCAAGGACTTGATGAATCTTCTGATGCGTTCCAGTCCATAAACAGGAAGCTAGCTAGGAGTGAAACAGCTGAGACTTGGACCATCATCCAGCTGTGGTACAGAAACTGCAGGTTGAAGATTAGCCTGTTCAACCACTGCACCAGTCCCTGTGCTAATTGTCTTATAGCCAGTTATCCTCAATGCATAGCTGTAACATATTTCCTTAAAATTTTGGGAATTTACTTGTGATTCCACTATTCTTTAAAGCTTTTAAGGCAGAGCTAGGTATGTGTATGCGTGCATACACACACACACACACACACACACACACACACACACACTGCAATATGAATTTTGGTTCAGTCCATGAATGATCAAAATAGCCTGATCTTGGCAAGCCTAAACCATGAACCTCTGTTGGGTCTAAATGCTAACTTCAGAACTAAAAGTTTGGGAAAAATAAGTCAGGAATCAAATGGGGACTGCGTGATGGGTTCTTAACATTTTCACTGCGAATTCTTGTACACTAGTCATTCTTTGATGAGCGGCATGAACAGGGGAATTGTGTTGGAATAGCACTTTGCTGAGGCTTTCCTGGGAATTTTGCATGCAAAATTCTAATCATTTCAAAACATGTATAGCAAACACATGTTATCATTCCTTGTTCACAATAAACAAAATGCATCCCAGAAAACACATGCTGTGAGCTCAAGTCTCTCTTGGGCTAATTTTTCTTGACTGGACCAGTTTTACCTCCTAGAAGTTGCTGTCAGTAAGCTTTTCATCAGTTGAATGCACGACTTGAGACAGCCAACTTTATAGAGACAGTGGGTTCATTTAACTCACAGATTTGGAGATTCAAGTCCAACAAAGCGTTGCCTCAAATATTTTAGCACTGACGAGATTGGCGATAGTGATATTTGGAGCTCAACAAGAGGAACAATCGTGTGCTGAGCTCGCAAGCAAAGACAACAAAATGACTACAGACTCCGGAGGTCCTTGAAAGGGCTTGCATAGGTGATCTGAGGCCATCCCACTGGACAGAATTACTAAACACCATATTTGATTTTATGTTGCTGCCCTCTTAGCATCTTAGGTTTAGACTTTGAGGCTTAAATGTCTGCATTGTTTTGAGAGTCAGTCATGTTCAAACTTATCAGTAGTAATTGCTTTGAATGTTCCTTTTTTGGAGGACTGTATTATTGACACATGTTCAGTCTCCTGTCAACAATTCTTTGAAGAGACATCTCAGGATATTTACCCAGTCATTTTGCATTTTCATCGAGAGCTCTTTTGTCTGCCTCAGATCTAGCCACAGCAGTTTTGTCATGATCAAGTAGAAAGCTTGTCCAGCTATTTGCTCAGTCATGATGGCATATGCTGTACTGACAGAGATTGCCCTGCCATTGTGCACCATCTCTGGTGTTGTTGCTAATCTCCCATCAATACTTGAACACGCTCCTGTGTTCTCCTTGTCATTAGATGGTGAGAGGCTGCGATTTCTAGCTTCAATGTTGTCTCATATCTTAAAAACAAATGAAGGATTTTGAATTGATGATTTGAGACCTTCTCCCTAGAAAATTTTTGATGAAGTCTCTTATTTCACTATTTGTCTACTCAATCAGAGCAATAAAAACGTTGTCTTCTATTGCATAAATTTTAGATTTTATGTTTTTCTGAGATGGACTACTTTCAAGCTGATGTCATATTTTTTTCATGATTTCCAACTAAATTTTGTTCCAAAATTTCATAATACTCTAGCAGTTTATTTTGGAGTAAAAAAAAATGAACACTGTATGTAGCTTTGTATAATACATACTTTTGCACACTATAAAGAACTTCAATAATATTCCCTAACATGTAGTGCAGTTAGGTTTCATAATTTAAAAAGTATTTAAGACAGGAGCTGGTGCAGTGGCTCAATTGGCTAATCTTCTACCAGCCAGCACTGGCATCCCATGTGTATGCCTGTTCTACTCCTGGTTGTATCACCTTTGGGAAGAGAACCAGTGGATGGAAAACTATCTCTGTTTCTCATTCTCCATGTAAATCAAGCTTTCAAATAAAAATAAATAGATATTTAAAATGTTTATGACAAAATATATTTAATATAACAGATCCTAATAATGTTGTTCACTCTGAAGTGTTGATTATCATGATGTGTGCCTTCTCGGGAGCCGTGGCACTCTGCTGATGAAGAGTATCTCTGTTGGGTATGGCTAGGCTTGAATAGATTAAAAATTGAATTTATAAGTACAATTTCTACTGAATGCACAAAATATGGTCAAGTTGAAAACTCATAAGTATATGTATGGTGAATTGGTTTCAATAATATAAAAATGTTTACAGAGTACACCTGCATCCTGCTATTTTCAATGTATATAAAATGCAGTTAATAGCATGGGAATCTGTTGCAAGCCGCATCTGTATGCACTGGCCACATGCTGTGTCTAAAATGGCGCCGGCTGGAGAAGCCACACCTTCGTGCGTGGTGGAAGTCACGTAGCCTTCGCGGTACTGCGCAGGCACCTAGAGCATGCGCAGTGAGCTGCGGCGTGGCCGGCACGTGAACACTGGGGACTGACGAATCCAGTCGCCCAGGACCCTGCGTGATCATGACGCCGACCTATCATCGGCGGAGGCGGGGCCAGTCAGCACATAATAGCAGAAAGCCTGCCGGGGTCGCCCCCTTCCTCTTCCTCATCTTTGTGCGCGCAATAAATTTTACCGCAGAAGACTTCACTCGCGTCTGCGTCTTATTGCGGGACAATAAGACACGTGGGCGCGACAACTGGTGCCGAAACCCGGGACTTGGAGGGGGCCTCCCGTTTCAAATGGGACGGAGTCAGAACTGCGGCCAAAAGACAGGTAAGGAGCTCTGAGAGGGAGAACTTTCGGGTGACTAGGAGCATAAATCGGAGGTATAGGAACCACCGCTTCTGGTTATAGACATGGGCGCACGGTTCTCTCTGGTGAAATTTTTGCAGAGGGTTTATGCCCTCCGTAAGGGAGCGGTCAGAGAGAGTGACAAAGCCCTTCAGTCTGCCCAGGATAGTCTCTCAGAAACAGAGCGGGAGAGGAGAACCGGTTTGAAGCAAAAAATAAAGGTGAAACTTAAAGCGGGATCTTCCTCATCAAGTTCGGAGACTTCCGACGCTGAGGAAGGGTACAAGTGGGATAGGCGCTTAGAACGTAAACCTGCAGGAAACAGACGAGGATTAGAAAAGGAGAAGAAAGATAATGGCGGTGCTACTGCGCCGGCCACGCGCGGCCCATGGCCTCAGGACTCTGGAGCCATTTCATCAATGGCTCCTCCTCCTGTGACGCCATCTGCCCCGCCCATGAGTTATGGTGCTGGCTCTTCCTTCATCGATGCAGCCGCGCGCCGGGAACTTCAAAATATGTTCCCCGTCTTAGAAGAAGAAAGGGAAAGAGTTTACAGACAGGTAGATGCAGCATTAGTGCGAGAATTGGCCATGTCTGTAAAGCAATATGGTCTTCACGCCAATTATACTTTGTCCCTGATAGAACATATGGGGGGAATGAATATGACCCCCTCTGATTGGCAATTTGTGGTGAAGGCTGTTCTCCCTAATATGGGATCATATCTAAATTGGAAGGGCCTATGGCAGGAGCTTTTGGCTGAGACCGCCCGCGCAAATCAACAGCGCGGTGGTGAAGCTTTGTCATGGACTTATAATATGCTTTCCGGACAAGGCCAATACTCTGAAAATCAAAATAGATATCCATGGCCAGTGTATGCCCAGATCTCTACTGCAGCTATAAAGGCTTGGAAGGCCCTTTCACTTAAAGAGCAAGAGAAACTGGGCATTACACAGGTTAAGCAGGAGCCGGATGAGCCCTTTGGTGATTTTGTGGCACGTGTAATGCAGAAAATGAGTGTCAAATTAGTGACTGGCATCCCTTATAATCCACAAGGTCAGGGAATAATCGAACGTGCTCATCGCTCTATTAAGGAATTGTTACAAAAACAAAAAACCACCTGGGAATCACTTGGTCTCGCCAGTCAGAGCCCTCGGGCCACTCTAGCCCTGGCTCTCTTCACTATCAATTTTTTACAGCTGGATGAGCAAGGCCTCAGTGCTGCAGATCGTCATTCCCTCAAGATGGCGCAAGAGCAATCTTGGGTCAAGTGGAAGGATGTTCTGGAGTCCAAATGGAAGGGCCCAGACCCAGTTGTTAGGCAGGCTCGAGGAGCCATTTGTGTGTTTCCACAGGACGCCCCAGTTCCGGTTTGGGTTCCAGCTCGATTGACTCGTTCCTGTCCATCACCGCCTTCTGACGTTTCTGCAACCACTGGAGTGCTTACACCAGGATCTGACTTGGGGAAGATTCATGCAACCCCGCAATCAGAAGCTCCTCCTACAATCCCACAGGACAATGGTGCCCCGCCCAGTGCAAACACGGCTGATGGTGCAACTAATGGTCTGTATGGCACTTGTGAGGACCATGATTGCTGATCCACGATGAGGGGTTCTGAGTGTTTTTCCACGACCCTTACCGGTCGCCTACTCAGCCCGAGTGTTTCCTTGATTTTTTCTTCTTTGGATTTGCCTTTTCTCCCTTATGATGATATTAAGGAGAATGTGAGTAATTTTTTATTCCCCCTACAGGACACGCTTTGTATTCAAGCATTTCCTGAGAATTTTAGTGTCAAGGTTTATGTGTTATTCCTTTTCAAAATGTTTCAACGGCTGCTAATCTTTCTCGCCAGCTTTCTTCTTATCTTTTAGGAAACTGGACGAGAGAATTTGATACTTTACAGTCGGAGTTGAGAATTGCCATTGTCCAGATTAATTCTACATGGGTGGATCCTGTTGTTGCTGAAACCCTGGCCACTTGGATTTGGAACATCACTTCCCATATTAAGGAATGGGTGGGAGTGGTTGTGCTGATTCTGCTCTTGTGTGCAGGCTGTGCCTTATGCCTTTTTTGCCTGTGTCGTCTGAGACACCGCGCTCAGCGAGATCGTGTGACAATACATCAAGCCCTACTAGCCATGTAGTATGGTAACTCCCCCATGGTATGGTTGAGCATGCTTCAACAGGCTTAGTTAAGAGAGCATGGACATCATGGCTCCTGCACCTCAGGTCATTATGGCATTGCACTGAGTTCGAGCATGATGCACCTGACTAGCCCTTGCACCTCGCAGGACTTATCCATTGCACGCGAGAGGGTAGTCACTCTTATAACTGCCTTGTCGAGACATTGCTCTTTACAACCACCGCGGTTGTAGCCCATTACGGGTAAGATAGACCCAGACAATTATCGGTCTAAGACAGGGACTACGTCAAGCCACGCAGCCTCCCTATGACGGATCCTGCGCCTTGAGTCTACGACCTATCATCGGCGGAGGCGGGGCCAGTCAGCACATAATAGCAGAAAGCCTGCCGGGGTCGCCCCCTTCCTCTTCCTCATCTTTGTGCGCGCAATAAATTTTACCGCAGAAGATTTCACTCGCGTCTGCGTCTTATTGCGGGACAATAAGACACGTGGGCACGACAGGAATCGTGCGTCTGTGGCTTAAATGACTACTTTAAACAATCAGAGCAGGGTGCTGGGGATTGAATCCCATTTCTAGTTCATATATAAATATATGTGTATATGAAAGTGTACAAAGGATCATATATATTTATACACACATACATATATATATTATTTACTCGATATATTCAGTTATACATTTATGGGAATCCATATTATTAATATGTACTGTTGTGAGTAATATGACAAAAATATAGCAGTGTGGAGCTAGCATTGTGGTAAGTGTGATAAGCCACAGCCTGCTATCAGTAGTGCACAATCTAAAAATATAGTTTGATTTTCTCTTCTCTGATTAAGATATGCTTCATTTGTTTTCTTTGTTTACTTTCTTGGAAGGACCAATTAGAATATGGTATTCATTGATCTAGTCAGAATAATTATAGAACAGGATGATTCCACTGCTAATTACACAGAAAATAATAAATGCACATATCCAAATATTTTTATTTTGATTTTTATTCTATTTAATTCTACAATCTGTCCCAGATAAAATATTTCCAAGAGTCTAAGAGGAATCAGCGATAGAATTTTAGAAGTTAGTTAGAGAGGCTGAAGAATGTTTTGAAGTTAGTGGTGATGACAACATTCATTGTATCTGATACACTTGTTTCAGCATGAAATAACTATAATTAATATTTTGGTGAGTAAAATTGCAATGAAAGAGAAAAAACACAGCAAGAAAAATAGAAGGCTTACATTTCATTACTCAATCATCAGTCATTTAATTTTCCTTCTCTTCTAGCATGGGCTCACTGTTCTTAAAGTCTCTGTTAGCTGATACAGCTTCCATCCCCTCAAGCATACTAGATAGTAATAACTGATTCTTTGCAAATAATCAAAAGTTTTGTATAGGCAATCTAAATGGATTCCCTATAAGATTAAAAAGACATTTTTTTTTCTCATGGAAAACTTATCTGCAAAACCTACATTGCCACAATCAAAATTGAAACAGAGATTAAAGATAATGTACAGAAATATTACGAAAAAGTCATGTAAATATGTTCTCCTAATCCTGATGTGCAAGCATGGTATAAGTGCTGCCAAATAAAGCTTAAGAATACATAGTACACAATTGAACTTGTATAACTAGATTTAAAGTGAGAACCATCGGTCTTGAGTTGATTACAACACTTCATTTCTCTCTCATTAGTCTCACATAAATCATGTGATGTTTACTAAGCAAGTTAATGATTTATGGGTTGAAGACAAAGTTTTGTATACTGCTATAACATTACCTGTTTTGCAGCCTTAATTAAAACCTACTAGTTCAGGAAATAATCTATTCAGTAAATAATAAAATGCCCAAATACCAATTTCAAAACATTTCTAAAGACCTCACAGGGTATTTGTCTTTTCCTATTTTCATAGCAACCAAAAAATAAATAAACTGTTAAGCAACGTATTACCTAAGCCCTTTAAAAATATTTCTTTTACCAATAAAGATATAATGGGAAAGTCAGAGCTGTCACTCTCCGGGTCACTGTCTTAATGTCCAAAATGATCAGACTCCTAGAACTCATTCAACTCAATCTTCCACGTTGGTTAAAAAAAAAAAAAATCCAAAATTTTTGAAGCAGCAATTCTTTCTAAATAATGTTTATTATTTTTCTTTTGTTGAAAATTCAAATATACACAGAGAAGGAGACACAGATAATGAGATCTTCCATCCAGTGATTCAATCCCCAAATGGCCACAATGGCCAAAATTGAGCTGATTCTAAGTCAGGATCCAGGGACTTCTTCTGGGTCTCTCATGTGGGTGCTAGGTCCCAAGGATTTGGGCTGTCCTCCACTGCTTTACGAAACCGCAAATAGGTAGCTGGAAAGGAAGTAGAACAGCTGGGAATCATTCTAGCACCCAAAGGAGATACTGGTGCATGCAAAGCAGGACTTTTGTCACTAAGCTAACATACTGAGCCCTCTAAATTTCTTTACTGTAAGGAAATTGATGGTTAGGAGCTGGTGTGCAATACTGAATTAAGGTATATGTGTAATTGGAACATCTTTGTCTTTAGCCAAATATTTGTGCCTTACCAAAAATGTTTCACTCCACTGTATCCTTTTGGGCATTAGCTAATAAAGAATTGGTATAATTATGCATTTGAAAATTACATGTGTTTCAGTTTGACAACTTCTAGGCAATTGTATTTGTTTCACAGATTACACTATTTTAAAAGATAAAGATGGGAAAGCAATGACGCTTACTGCAAAAAAAAAAAGAGATGGAAACTGCTATTGTAAAGATAACCAATGTTGCAATTATGGAAAGCTAAAAGAATGTAGTCCAAGTATGGAGTATAAAAATGTCTATTATGTTGAACGGAAATTACAGACCATTAAAATTTTACAAAAAGCAAAGGAAGAAACCCAATGCAAGCATTTTGTCAAAATAAGAAGCAGTACCATAAATAAAATCTGGGATACTAACTTGATGTGCATTGTACAACTAAGTTCAATTTATTGGCAGATAATGACAGACACCTGAACATGGGTAAATGATCTTCTGGAGGAGAAGGAACGCTTGCAGGTCACAGTATTCAGATAATTTTCAGAGGTAGATTTCATGAATCATAAAGTTCAGATTTGTTGTCTCAGTGTTAAGGATTGGGATATTTAGGCTAGAAGGCATGTTTAAAAATCTGGGTAAAAATGCTTGCAGGATGGGAAAGGAGCATGCTTTCAATATTGGCATTCGTTTTAATATCGATGGAAGTTCAGGGTTTCTGAAGATTTCTTTTACAAGTCAGATGACACAAAGTGGTCTCATGTTATAATTGTATAGGATGTCCTCTTTTCCGGTTACCCGGCCCCTGTATATGCACCTGCACTCACTAGTTGCAGCTTAGTCAACATTCCTTCATGGACTCACAGACATTCTCTCTCCAGGTCCTGAAGAATGCAGTCAACGCAGCTTATTTTATTTCCACCCAACTTTATACCTTGTTACCTTGGGTAAAGCTTGCCATTCCCTAAAAAAAATAATTCTTGTATGAAGAAATCTCTCCTTAAACAATCAAAACCCATTGTCAACAAAGAGATCTCTATGGTAAGAGACCACTTGCACTCAGCTATGTATGTGAGCTCTCTCAGTAAATATGCCTCTAAGGAAAATAATTACATCTTAAAAACTGCACTAAAAAGCTACTAAGCCTATATTGTGAAATACAAGAAATATCATTGTGTTATATAAAGTATATAAATGTACAAAATAAATGTATAAAATTGTATATTAAAGATACATTAAGAAGCAGACATTCGGTATACTGGTTAAGTCCCTTTAGATGCCTGCACTCCTTATCAGATATCTGGTTTTCATGCTTGTTCCTTTACCTCTGATTCAGCATGTGGTTGACTAATTGACATTTTGTGAAGCAACAGATGACTTTCAAGCACCCGAGTCCCTGCCCTCTGAGAGACAAGTTTGTTTCAGGGACTAGGCCCCTCCTGCCTTGAGCTAGAATCCACAATATAATTTCTTTCCAGGGACACATGTCATACAGGGTCTGCTTAAAATCATGTCTGTTTTGTGTTTCCCATTCCTCTGCCATTTTGACTAAGCCATGGAGCCATTAAAATGAGTTGAGGGAGGCTTTCAGTGTGTCCAAGAACACTGGGAAATTCATATCCAGTTTATACGATGATTCATGCCATTGGATTATGCTTATGCCATAGCTCACGTTTACAACTTCCACTTGAATTCCGTTGCCTCTAAAACAACAGAATCTGAGCAGGTGAATCAGATCCTATCCAGACTTCCAACCCATGTTGGGGTAATCACAGTCATTTGATGTTCAAAGTCCGACTATGGAATCTTTGGTAGGAATGAGATTTACTCTGTAAAGTTTGGTCCCAATTTGTTGTGCTCTCGTGTGTGCTTGACTCATGGTCCATGAATCAAAAATTATCTTGATCAACAAAATGCCATTCTGAATAAGTCATTAAGGCAAGGTTTCAGCACTTTTTGCCCTACAGCAGGACAAACTAGAGAATCTTTCCTTCTGTTGCTAAAACTCAGAAAACTTTGTCCTCCTCAGGTGCCGTTGAATAGTACCAGACAGCAACGCACCTGGATTGGATGCACTCCGTGAGTCTATGGACCAATGTTCACTGAATCTGACCTTACTAGATCAGCACTGCCTCAATACTCATGCGGATCAGATCATCTATTTTAGATTTGCTTTTTTTTTTTTTTTTTAGCAAAAAGTGATACTGTAATGAGTCTGAGTGCTGGTTTTCAATAAATTTTTATTATGGTAAAAATGATTTCCAGTATAAAACAAGCTCATTTCTGAATAACTGAAAGCTTGAAAAATATTTTTACATTGACTTAAATTGTAAAAACAAAGCAACAAATAAAGTGAATATGAAGAAACAGGACACTAAGATTAGCAGTACAAATATATTAAGTTAGTTCCAGAGAAATGAAACTCTGGGAGTGATGCATTTCACAGCGTGTGTAAGAATCAGGATATATCGTTTGCCTTGCTACAGTAAAACAGAAAAAAGCCTTGATTTCACAGGATTCATGAAATTTAAATGATGGCCAGATCACAGTGGTAAATGACTTTGCAAGTGCTTATTTCTTAGCTTTCTAGCATTTGAAGTTTGGTATAGAATCTTGTACTTATATATGTAAATGAAGTTCTTGCCCACAACTGCCAATACAAGACCAAGAAAATAGAAAAGCACCAGAGATAGAGTTCATAGAGCGAAATGCAAAATTATCCAGGTCTTAAAAAAAACATTTAAGTTATGGATACATTCTAAAAGTATGAAAGCAAAATAGGACAATTTCTAGTATTTTGGCTGTCCTGGAATATACAGAATTCATGATGTCAAAACAAAACAAAACAAAACAAAACAAAAAACTCCATGTGATTTAATTTTACATTTCATTCATTCCATGAGTCCAATGTTTTTGAATGTACGTTTCTTGAATAAAATTTTAAGGAGTAACTTACTCTCATGAAGTTATGAATTTATTATTTTCTAGAGTTATATTTAAAAAAATCTTTCATATCTGGCTATCTCTCGCCAGAGTGAAAAAATAATATTTAGGGAGATATTGTACTATTTTTATGACAAAAATTAAAGAAAATGGTAAAGTTTGAGTTAAAAAGACTGTCTAAAGGAATTCCTTGAACTTTATGTCTTGGAAGTTTATGCATTAGAAGCTTTGTGTCTACTAAAATTGTTTCATTGGAAATATCATGGAGGGGCATACCATGCTTTCTATTCCTTAATGTTCTCTCAGCTGGTGAATATCATTTCTGGGCAAATACTGTCAGTGAACATCCAAGAGTTTACAAATAGGTCACTCTGTTATGTTAAATGCCACTATGTTAAATGCAACTGCTCATCCAATGCAGGCTTGTCCATTAGCTTTTGATCTGGTGCCAGTACACCTTCTGATTGTAAGTTCTCATGGAAGAAGTAAATTAAACAGGATGTACCTTTTCAAGACCTGCCAAAGGAGGACACTCTACATTAAATCACGCTGCCATTACCAATCAACTGTGATTAATCAAAGAATCTACTAAATTGTCCATTTCAGTTAAATACATTTCCCAGAGACAGTCAGAACTGCTTGGTCCAATAGTAAAATTAAATATACAATCATCATTACCTTTAACCTACTTCTTCATATATAATGCAGAATATTATCCAGAATGATTGAGATTAATAAAAAAAATTGCACTGAAAATGATGTGGCACATTTTGGTTTTCAATGTTTACCTTGCAGGGAGATCTTCAATTGTAGATAGCTATCTTCTACTTAAACCTTGATGAGATAAAAATAAAATATTTCTATTTTCTAAATAAGAAATATGCGAGCTAATTGGGCACAAGAGTTTGTTCTAGTGTTTCAATTGCTTCCTGGGACCCCACCGTCACACTTTGCAGTACTCTATGGTTTGAATTATGGAACATTTGTTTATAGGGAACCACTTAGCAGAGTCATCACAGGGATGCCTGAATTTCACTCCCATAGCTAAGCATAAGCTCCAGCCCAGAACACTTTTGGCAAATGGAGCTGTGGTTAAGAGCCTCTTTCTTTCACTGCCTTACAAATATTTTGATTTTGTAACTTAGGATATAGCTGTACTTTTTTTGTATTGGCTATTGATATGATTTATTTACTCATAAGGCGTCACATCCTCATAGCCCTGTCTCTGAAGGGTTAGAAACATGTGCGTATAGGAGGCAAATCTTTACCAGACATATTACATTTACTTTAAAATTTCTGTTGGCTAGGACTAGCTTTGTGGCCTTGATGGTGAACCTGATCTTGATGCCAGCATGCTGTATCTGAGTGCTGGCTAGATGTGCCCTGCAGTGGCAGCTCCTTGTCATGTACCTACCAAAGCAATGGTTTGGGACACGGGTGGGAATACTGATGGAATATAGTAATCTTGGCTTTGCCTTGACCCAGGCTCAGTAAGTGGGGTCTTTGGGAGAGTGAATCAGTGATGGTTCTCTCTCTTCTTGCACATTCTACCTTTTCTTCAATATCGTTTTTTCCACATTGCAGACGAAGAAATTTTATTTTCCTTCAAATATATTAAATTATTCTTTTAAATAAATGTTGTTACAACTAGAAAAAAAGCTAATGTATCAATCATTTATTAGAATATAAATCATGTTTGAAATGTATGAAACGTAAAATATTGCAAAAACCTGAATTTTCTCTGCATTTTGGATCATTTTCTTGGAGATAACTATTAATCTAGTAGAAATCCACACGTGAGGACTTTTATACTTGTGTGCTCTTTGTTGTTGACCATACCACAAATCTGGCTTCCTCCTTTGCAGGGAATTGAATCATATTTTTTAGGTACAAATGTCATGTTCTTATTAAACTGTCAACAATTTAATGTATTGAGAAGATTGTATAGTCTCTGAAGGCAACACATAAGAAATACAAATGAATCAGTGACTTTTCTTTAGGATCGAATAACTTTGTGCTTCACCAATCTTGCATTTTCTAGAGTGCATAAGAAATCTTTCACAGCAAACTTTTTTTTTCTTCTAGCTCTGTTCCAATTAGCCACCAGTCTTTTTTTGTAAAGGAGGCTTACTGAAACTACTCATGAGAGATTTATAAGACTGCAAGACAGAAAATAAAGCTGTGTTCTAGAGGGTCTGGGCAATGCGAGAGAAGGCCAGCTCTCAAACTCAAAGCTAGCTAGTACATACACCTTTCTATAAAGGATCTCACCAATGAAAATAGCTCCAAACCAACAACAGTACATGGGATCTAAAAGCATTGTTTTCTCCTAGCTGTGTGCAACTGCCTAGGTAGTCATATGCCTAGGCAAGTGTTACAACTGTTCTGTGAATAGAAGTCAATAGTTGGTGGGCTTTGTGGGCCTAATTATACCCAAATTTGTGATAACTACATCAGTGTGGTAGCATAGGTGTTTTTTTGTTTGTTTGTTTGTTTGTTTTCTTTTAAGATATGTGTGAAGGTGGCAATGCTAGGTTAGAACATGTCATTCCTGCCCCAGGCAGGGGCAGAGCACCGCCAATTACCTAAAGAAGGGGTCTGTAGGTATGTTGGTGTGGAAGTGGCTAAGAAAGAACATGCTTGATTGGTGAGAAATGGATTCCGAGGTTTTCTACGAACTGTGCCACTGGTGGCCAAGGAGCTGGAAATTAGGCCTGTGGTGGGCTGGGCTGGGCTGAGCTAGAACATAGCACCCATCAGTTTTTATAAGAAATGGGGATGGCAGTAGAACTGACCAGACAGCTTCATTCACTGCTATATGGTGGCTGAAGTAGGAGACATATCAAACCTGACTTTGCACCAGCTGGTGCACAGAAAAGTCCACTCTGAGATCAGAGCAGGTGAGGTTTCTTGGGCTCTCTCCAGCTGTATGGCTGATCCTAAATCACAGCCATAGGTATATTCAGAATATATGTGGTCCAACCTTGACGTGCTTTTGTTGAGACTGGGCCTGCTCAGTTGCTGATGCCTATGCACTACACAGATACCCAGATGCACATGGGGGACACGAAATCAAGCTCATCTAAGCCTATAGAGGATGTTGAGTGACTCCTGAGAGAGTGGAATCACAACAGGTTGGACCACTCTCCTGGCTAAACTTTGCAATAAGTCCCTGGATCTCTGGGTACAATAAAAGGTAGACTTTGTCTGCCAACAGACCTTGGAAAGATTTTTCTCAACACTGATGAAACACAGTCAACAAAGTTTCAAAACTATCAAAATCATTCAAGCTACGCACTCAGAACACGCTTCTTCAAATTGGGTCTCTAAAGCATCATGAAATGACACCCTGAATGCTGATGTAGTTTGACAGCAAGGAGTGCTCACTGGTTTTCCCTTCTCTGCAGACACAGGAGCAAAAACAATTGAACCATTTTTCTCATCCACCTTCCTCCAAATCCTTGAACCTTCACACCCTAAACAGAGACCCACAGGGGCATGCATCCCTCTCAACTATGTGAACAATGTTAAAAATAAAAAATAATAAAAAAAATACAAAAGGAATTATTTTCAGTTGTTACAATAAAGGGCAGATTGCATTTGAATATGGCTGTTGGCAGGCTGTTTTAAAAAAACTTGGTCACTGATACTATAAGTTGAAATTGTCACAATTTTTAAATTGAGGGGTATTGTTAATTTTTTATTTTTGTGAGAAGCTTTATTCCTTTAGTGAGCCAATGGTTATCTGGATACTGGTCAGTCTGGTTTTGGAAGTATGTAATTTAGAAATTCAGTCATCCATTGTGCTTTATCGTAAAGAACCTGTGCTCTGTGGAACAACTCATCTCTTCTGTTTTTTCAATTACTCGAGACTCCAATGAGCACACATCTATGCACAAGCTATCTTGAGGGTTTAATGTCTCTTAATTTTAACATTTCTAGAAAGGAAATTCTATATAATGAATTGAGACATTGTGGGATCAGAGGTTCAAATATCCATTTCCAAATGTGTCATACTCTTGGTCTCCTTCCAGAGACATCGACTTTAGGAAAGAATGAACCACCGTCTGAAGCACATAATGCATTGTTCTTGAAGGAATAGTTCCTTACTAGTGTCAATAAGACAGTGTGTTCTTTGTTTTGGAAAATGTAAATATATATTCTAAAATATAAAACCAACATTTAGTTTTAAGTAATGATGTAAAATATCAATTTAGGATTAATTGATTCATAAACATTAGCAAATATTTTATAAAATTGTGCTGTACATTGATTCTATTTCATTTCAAGAAGATTTACATGGAATTTTGGCCTTTGGGCCTGGCACTGTGGCCTAATGACTAAAGTCCTCTCCTGGAATGAGCCAGGATCCCATATGGGCGCTGGTTCTAATTCCAGCTGCTCTACTTCCTGTCCAGCTCCCTGCTTGTGATCTGGGAAAGCAGTTGAGGACGGCCCAAGGCATTGGGACCCTGCATCCACGTGGGAGACCCAGAGGAGGTTCTTGGTTCCCAGCTTCGGATTGGTGCAGCACTGGCCGTTGTGCTCACTTGGGGAGTGAATCATCAGACAAAAAATCTTCCTCTCTGTCTCTTCTCCTCTCTGTATATCTAACTTTGTAATAAAAATAAATAAATCTTTTTTTTAAAAAAAAGAAATTTTGACCTTTGTGTATGGTCTCTGTGACATTACATGATATTTTCAAGGTCCAAAGTCATATTTATTTTTATTTAAAAGGATGATTTAGAAAGAAAGAGGAAGAGACAGGAATCATGCACCTGCTGATTTCTGCCACAATGACACTGGTTCGTGTCCTGGCTGCTGTACTTCCTTTCCAGTGCCTTGCATATATCCTGGGAAAGTATTAGATGATGGCCTGAGGCCTTGGGGTCTTGCACGGGCATCAGAGGCCTGGACAAGCTCCTGGCTACAGATGGGCTCAGCTCCAGCCATTGCACACATTTCAAGAGTGAACCAGTGGATCTCTCTCTCTCTCTCTCTCTCCTTCTCTTTGTCAATCTGCCTTTCCAATAAAATAAATAAGTAAACCTTAATAAAATAAAATGGCAGGCATCTAGAGACAAGCAGAATTAGGATCATGACCCCACACATATACTCTTATAGATTTCAAAAGTACGTTTACTCCAAAAATTAAATGATATGATTTCAGTGATTTCAACATATTTATGCACAAAATGTAATACTGTTCTGTCAATGTATACTCAAAAATGAGTTGGTTCAATGTTGCACCTGTTACAGTTACCATATGTGTGTGCACATACAAATCCACTCATACACACATACTTGCGTAGAAATGAATGTTTGCTTACATTATGTTATATACAGGGAGAATTTGTTTATTTCAGAATAATCATTGCCATATGTGTGTTAGTTTACAGCTAAAGTTTTCTTTGTTTATATCCATACTGAACTTAATAGAAAAATAAGTTTCAATATATATTCCTTTCTAGCATAATACTTTTCATTTCTAAAGATCTGAAATACTAGATTAAGGAATTGAAACATGTTTTCTTTCTGTTTTTTGTTTGTTTTCAAAATACACTACATTACTGGTGTCAGTTGTGATCAAATCAGCAACAAAACTTTTTTTTTTAAGATTTATTTTTATTGCAAAGTCAGATATACAGAGGAGCGAAAGAGATCTTCCATCCGATGATTCAGTCCCCAAGTGACCCCAACAGCCAATATTGCACCAATCCGAAGCCAGGAGCTCTTCTGGGTGTCCCATGTGGGTGCAGGGTCCCAAGGCTTCTGGGCCATGCTAGACTGCTTTTCCAGGGCACAAGCTGGGTGCTGAATGGGAAGCGGGGATGCTGGGATTAGAACCAGTGCCCATATGGGATCCTGGCACTTTGCTAGGCCTCAGGGCCGGACCCAGCAACAGAACTTTTAAGGAGAAGTTTCACAGTCACTCTATTGATAACATGCATAAAAAGCCCCATTATTATGCAACAACGGAACATTCAAACATAGGTCTTCATGCACTATGAAGTGGATATAAAATTGAGAAGCTCCTGAAGGTACGAAGTGTACTTAACTGAAAATCCAAAATGGAGCAGGGCTGCCAGCTCCTTCATGCATGGGCTTGATAATTACATGCTGCATGATTGCTGGGGAGGAAATAGGTTGAGAAACTTTTCTGAAAAAAATGGATTGTTGCTTCAGGGGAATTTTTCTAGGAGAGTTGTCAAAGTAAATAAGAAGCTCATAGTCCCACAAAGACAAATCGCAGTTGTTACCTTGGCACAGGGAAGGTATATAAACAGTGAATTATGTGCACACATCTGTCTTTCTGAGCTGATAGCTTCTTCCATTACTTGCACGCTTACCTCTTGGCTGTAGGCATCTTTTATGAACTTGACTGCATCGGTATTCAATTAAGATATTTAATATATGTGTTAACTTCATAGTTGAGTGTGTATAACCCATTTAACATATTGTTCAATTTTCATCTTCTGTACTTTCTTAGTTTTTTTTTTAATAATTTTCAATTATAGAAACAAAGTGTTTAAACAAATCAAATCAAATACCGGTAATATTACACATTTGCTTATTAAACACATTACTGTGCAAATTCACGATCTCAAGTATACTTAAAAAAATTGTACTTAATTTATTTGAAAAGTGGAGTGAAAGAGAAAGACATACTGATTCACCCAATTCCAACTGATTCACCCCAAATGGCCCTAGCAGCCAAGACATGTCTGGGCTGAAATTTACATGGGTGGCAGAGGCCCAAGCCATGTTCTCCTGCCTCCTCTGATACATAAAAGAGAGCAGACTGATTGGGAAGTCAGTGTGAACTGGGTGGAAGGCACTCTAATATGGGGCCCAGGCATCCAAAATGGAACATAATCCCTAATGCCTGTCTCAAGCATGTGATATTTATTATGTGTTAATAACATCTTTTAAGAAATTCAGAGTAAAATGATTCATTATTTTCACTATTTCTTTACCATGCAAATAATCTACACTTTGTCCATTTCTAACTTCTTCAAATCATTTGTCACAATTGTATATAGCATATTCACATATTTTCAGAGTAGGGATGGTTCCAATGAAACTTAATTTCCTTCTAAATTTAGCATATACTTGAGACTATATATAATAACACATTTTACTTGGCCATATCAGGAGTGTTACAGTAGAGTACTTTGGGTAAGAGTTATTAAGTAGCAAGGTATCATTGAAAGGAGATCCGGTCTAAGTGAATCATCCATTCATGTTTAAAACATTGATTTAGTCGATATCTTCAAATTAACATAATGTTAGAGTTGTGCTTTTACATTTCAATACGTTTTAGCAGTAACATTATTGCTGTCATCTTTGTAGGTTGATAAAAATAATTTTATTAAAGTAAATTGAACATAGGTTTTAGAATTCTACATCAAACTCTCATATTAAGAAAGGTGCTGCTGGGCCCGCGCGGTGGCGCAAGTGGTTAAGGTCATCGCCTTGCACGCACTGGATCCCATATGGACGCCGCTTTTGTCCCAGCAGCCCCGCTTCCCTTCCAGCTCCCTGCCTGTGGCCTGGGAGAGCAGTCCGGGACGGCCCAAAGCTTTGGGACCCTGCACCCGTGTGGGAGACCCGGAAGAGGCTCCTGGCTTCGGATCGGCATAGCATGGGCCGTTGCGCTCACTTGGGGAGTGAATCTTTGTCGGACGGAAGATCTTCCTCTCTGTCTCTCCTCTCTGTATATCTGCCTTTCCAATAAAAAAATAATAAAAATAAATCTTTAAAAAAAAAAAAAGAAAGGTGCTGCTGAAAAGCCTATGTTGGTGATAGAGTCACTTAAACTACTCAACAAAGTGAAATGGGGGCCTTTGATTTTCAAACACATTTCCAATCGAGGAGCAGAATTGATGTTCTTGCCTTGTTTCTAATATGACGTGATTTTGGCACGGCTTCTTAAAAATGTACAAAACCGTTCACTCTGACAAGCATTTAGGTATACAGATTCTCTGACACAGAACATTCTTTAAAATGTTTAAAGCCTACAAAATATTCAAGTAGAATAGTATGATGTGTTTTACATTGAAAAACATATATATGATAGGCATATACTTTAAAATATATTCTTTTCTATAGTTTAACACCATTTTTACTTATTTTTTGTTTTCCTCCCTCTTTAGTTGTGAATTAAATCTAATATTCCTATTACAAAAAGTGGTTAACAAGTCTCCTTATTGTTCTCCAGTGGTGTCACATTTACTAACAAAATTATTGGTTTTATTCTATAAAGCATCTGGAAAATATCATTTTCATGTTTTAGTTTAAATATGTTTTTGAAAAACAAATTAGTGTCTGTTATTTTGCATTAAGTATGTAGAGAGTGATATATGAAAATCAGGCTTCTAGATCCTAATACTCAAATTTTATTTTTGTTAGGGTTTTGTAATTTTCATATAGCATTTGTTTATTTTCCAGTAAGATGAATACTTCTTATAAATTTGTAATGCTGAAGAAATACATGCTTAAAATATGATGACTTATATACTCTTAAGTTAATTTCACTAACATTATTATATTGCTTGTCATTTATAATGTTCCAATATTAATGTAATTTTTGTTTGTATTATGTTTGTCTTTACATGTGATACAAATATATTTAACCTTTAAAGTGAATGTTAATTAAATACTGTCTGTAAGTAGAAGAGGGGCAACCAGCTTTATTCTTGGTTTGATTTATAAATAATGTTTGTAATTATTTTCTAGATACATTAAATGTTATATTGACCATCTTATATAAAATCTTTTTAAACACTTTTTATTTACCTACATGGGACATACCTGTAAGCCAGAACTAATCCTTGGTTACCCAAAAAAGTGAAGTGAAGTTTGTATGAACTTTCTATGACTGTCCAGACTCATTTTTTATTGCTTCTTAGTGAAACACTAGCAATTTTTCAAATATTCTAAAACTAAAGTTCAAAAAAACCCACCTGAATCCCTACATTTAATAGCTTTTTATATAATGTTTTGCTTTGATTTTACTATTCCAGGTATAAGTTTACTAGAAATAGGACCGCTGTTTATAATGTTGGAGAAGCATCAGTGGTATAAATGGAATGCGTCACCTGTGACTTTACCTTGCACAAACACTCAAATAGAAGTGAGCAGCAAGAAAGTGTAATTAAAGCAGGAAGGTATCTTAAATGTTATTAAAATTACTAAAATCTCTTTGATGTGATTACGTATTGTGGGAAAACAGTGTTTGGGTGTATGAATTTCTTTTTTTTTTTTTTTTCAAAATGAGGCAGCTACTCTCTGTAGTCTACTAAATGTATTATCAGTATTATGACTCTTTGCTATGTGTAAAAGATGAAACATTATCAGGAGAATGTTCAAAAGTATTAGGATTTTTACAAATTATTCAATCAAATTTAGTAAAGTTTACTTGATCAGGCATTGTTAAGTTTGTTTAGCTTTGTTTCCAGAAACATCTTTTATTTAGAAGATTGAAAATAAAAAAGCATTTCGTTACTGTTTTTAAGTTTCATTGAAAAATATTTCAAGAAATTATTTTCCAAATATAAGCATAGATATATAAAATGATAGCAATAATAGAGATATATAGCAGTTTTATTTTCTTGGGGTTGCTAACTATTTTGAAGATGAAATTGTGACACAAGATATTTGCTAAAAGCAAATGTATATGCTTATCAGCTTCATATATTTAAGAGCAGTGAATATTTCTATATCTTAAGTAACACATTTTTTTTTTTTACTTTTCCATAATACATACGATATTTTACATTGGTATTGAAACAGTTTCTAGAAAATAGAAAATTTGAGTACAACTAATATTTAAGAATGGCTTACAAAGCCCCACCATGTGCTTGTGAACAGGATGGAAAATTTCAACTTTTTATTTTGGATGTCAGAAATCCAAATTGTGTTGTTAAGTTTTACCTCTATCATGAAACAACTGCTTTAATATTAAAGACAGGCTGACAGTAGGATACTTCATAAGGGCAAGAATAAAAGCTCCCGCAACACGTTCTCAAATGGGTACTTTTTTTTTAGTGAAAACAATTTGTTTCACCAAAGATACAGTGCAATACATTTCTATTAGTTGTATTTATTCTTACAGTGACACTCCTGTAGTAGGAACACCCCTATCTTATTTTTGAAACACACGCACATTCCCTTTTTCAGCCAATGTTTTTAAGTTCATTTAATTCACTTCTCAAGGAATTCAACACTAGACAGGACTTGCTCGTGAGGAAACACCCTATTTGAAAAGAGCTTTCCAAAACCTTCAGCAATTTTCCACATGCAAAGGGTTCCAAAAAGTATGTGAAAATTTTAATATGCAAGTAATCTTTCTAATGCAGATAAAGTAGGAAAAAATGACTAGAAAAACATAGATGGCTTCAAAATTGATTAATCATAAGCATTTCTTTTAAGTGATTTTGAGTTTTTATTTCACTGTCAAGTGTTTCATTTGCTCCCCTATTCCACTGTAATTCCTGCTGGTCTTATAGACTACAAAATACATTTAACATTAGCAAGCAAAAATACTAGACAATGCTATGTAGGTATAAAGACCTACCAAATACCTGTTTCTGTGAAAGTATTTTTTTATTTTAGTGGTGGACTCAGGAAGTGACAAGAGTTTCTCAAAGGATATGATTATGTGACAGAGACTTTGTGTCCATTGGAATAAACTTTCCTTCTTTCTGAAAGTATTTGAGAGAGATTATAAATGTGACAGGATATATGCTTCTTAGAGGTATGTCTTTGTTCACTCCACTTAAATATCTGTACAACATGGTTAATACTGTACTGCTGCTTTAATCCTCCTGTTACAAAAAAAAAAATTGTGTGTTGTTCCATTAGCATCACAAAGCTATCCATAGATTGTCAAAGGTTGACAAAGATAATTCAGTTGCAAACTATGTATTTTGTTTGTCTATCTCCACACATGTAAAATTGCCCTATTAAATTTCCTTTAGAAAACAAAGATTAAGCAAGAGTTTTAAGACTCTTAAAATGGTTCCTGTGACACATTCACTTAAGTGCAGGAGTGTGCCAACGTGGCGACTCTGTGTCACTGGTTAAGCCAGCTCTGAGCAGTAAAGAGCACACACACTGTTATATCAGCCAGTTGCCTCAGTGAGCTCATGTACTCTACCTTGCTGGCCAAGGGGGTTTTAGATATTGCCTTCCCTTTACTGGTGGGAGGCCAAAAATACAGCAAAAAAAATTAATCTGCAACCTATGATTTAGCAGTGTGGTATGTCATAGTTCTATTTGGAAATTTTCAGTAGGTTGAGGTCTTCTTGTTATGGATTTCATCTGCATCCACATCTCTATGTGGTGGTTTGGGACATGGAACGTCTTCTGTTATTCAAAAAGGAGTCTTTCTGTCTTTGAGGCAAGGAAACTAAATTCTAAATTTTAAGTTTGAGG
Organism: Ochotona curzoniae; assembly: GCF_017591425.1. Lineage (NCBI taxonomy): Eukaryota > Metazoa > Chordata > Mammalia > Lagomorpha > Ochotonidae > Ochotona > Ochotona curzoniae. The sequence goes on from NW_024466502.1 coordinate 18,302,018, forward strand.
AATGATTTTACTCTCTTACATGAGGTGTTGCAAAACAATCATGTTTCAGTCTGTTGCATTTTTTGACTTGGGGTTATCATGCATCAATGTTTCTTGTCCCCAATTTAAACAGGTCCACCCTGTGGGCATCCAGCCAAAAACAGTAGCAGGTGCACGTATTTAAGCTGCAGTGACAGCCTATAGCCGATAAAGCGCATTCTGTTTTCAGTGGTTGACATAATGTTGTCACACCTTTTTGCTGAATCTTTTCATAATTTTGCTTTACTACTATGCTTTCTCTGAATGCAAGGTGCATTTAATCGTTGGGTTGTTTGCTTTTCGATATGCAATGTTCTTGCTAAGAATTTTCCTGAAAGAAAAGATGAAAAAATGAAAAATGTTTAAAGTCAAATAGCATAGCTGCTAATATTGTGTAAGATTACAGTTGCATTTTCTTTGAATAAATTGTGCTGGAATATTCCATTTCTGCATTTGAAAGGAGAGTATAGAATTTCAAATAAAGAATATTAGTTTGAATTTTCAGACGTACTAGAAACTTAATATTTTTTCCTTTTTTTTTGTAAATTCACCTGTTTCTTCCACACATGCACCAGAAAAAATCCTGTGAATTCATCATTGTAGGCAGATTCCAACTTTCTGATGAAAATTGAACAAATATGCTTACTATACTATGCAAATTATAAAAATTAGAATAATTACTTCAACATATTAGTTTTAATGTATGTTAAAATACAATAAAATTTAATAACTGCTAAGAAAAATCTTTTTGAAATGAGAAATATATGAAAATACAGCCTTCAGGAGTTTACCAGCTTAATGAGACACCTGTCATGCTGCAAATGAACCTTAATATATAAAATTATACTTCTTTCAATATCGATAATATCTTTCCCACATAATCATCCCTCTAGTACACTGTAGTATTGACTGTCCACTGTTGGATAGTCTCAAAACACAGGCTCTTAACATTCAGGCATTTTTATCAAACTGAGCAAAATAAATATTCTTAGGAAAGATAAGGATCCATGTGAGCAGCTCTGTGTGACCCACCAGGGTCTGTTCTCTGATTGATTATATAAAAGTAGCACTGCACACCATTATTTTAGAGAATGCAAAGAGGGATTTGGTTAGAGGATTGCATAATCAAATACATCAGAAGACTGAGCAAAGATATTTGCAAAATGTAAGGTGAGCACACAAGAAGGGGGAGCAGTTGACTGATGGTGTCGTGAAAGATCCATTTACTGGCTGGTTTTAAGGTAACCAGCAACCAGGCATTCAAATCCCAAGAAAATGTGGATGACACACTGCAAACATGCAGAGCATGCACAAAAATATAACAGTGTGTTATAGCCAGAGAATGGCAAGTCCAGTATTAATTCTGGAGTTTATTCTATTCACAAAAGAAAGCAGATAATGAAATTACAGCTAATAGATGATCCATATTAATAAAAAGGATATGAGAGAATTTTGAAAATTGGACCATGGCAATTCTGATGAAATGTCTAATTTAATGTTACTCTAAATTTCAGACAAGACGTTTAATTTGCAAGAATGTTTAATCGTTAAATTTATATATCTATATAAAATTATTAAAATATATATTGTAACAATTACCATCCTCAGGCAACAACTGGAAGAGAAGTTTGTGTATGTGTTGCTCCCTCAAGGAAGACTTTTTCTTTATTCCCTCCAGGCTTCAGTTCTTTCATTGCTATTTTCTGTTTTTAAAGATTTATTTGTGTTTACTTGAAAGGAAGACTTACAGAGAGAGAGAGATTCATACCCAGAGAGAGCTTCCATTCACTGGTTCACTCTCCAAATCTCTGCAACAGCCAGAGGTGGTTTGCTTCAAAGCCAGGATCTAGGAGCGTCTTACTGCTGGCCCTCACAGGGACAGGGGCCCAACTATTTAAGCCATCCTCCCACTGCTTCACAAGGCAGTAAGTAGAGAGCTGGATCAAAAACGGAGCAGACTGAACTAAAATCTGTGCCAGCATTGGAAGCTGGTAAGCCAGGCAGAGGACTAGCCTGATGCCTCCGGTGCTATTTTCATTCATTGCATTAGATTATCTCTAGGATGTTTCAAATGAAATATTAGCCATTGTCAACGAGCAAAGTAATTTTGATTCCATTTTGAATGCAGAGTCTGCATATCTCTCAGGGCTTGATTTATATTGATTTCAAGCTTGTGTTTTAATGAAACCTTTAAAGCTGTCTCCAAATACTTGTAGCCTTCCCCATTACCTTTAGCTGTTACTATCTAAATTAACCGCTACCGATATTGCAAATGTAAGAAGATTTTAAAGTGCTGGACACACGTAACTTATGTTAGTGAATAGTTCCGCCACTAGGAGCACTTATTATATTTCTTGGAGTACTTATTTTTATTGTGATAGTAAGCTTTGCATTTATATGATACAAAGCTTCAAATTTGGGCATTTTGGAGGAAAGGGAAAAGTCACAATGAGAACATTTTAAATCTCATTCTTAAAAAAAAAAAAAAATGAACACTCTGAAATGCCTTCCAGTGCACTAGACATAGTAACTTATCAATTTGAAGATGTAGTAACCCAGAGCATCATTCACTACAGAAAACTAAAAGAAAATATAAATTAAAAATTGTGATAAGATTAGCTCCGGTTCTTACTCTTTTGAGAGTTTTATAAATAACAATCATTAGATTTTTGATAAGTTGATCCATGTCTTACATTTTTCTCCAACGTGCATAAAACAATTCTTTCAGGATGCTTATGTCTTGGAGAGCACTTTTATCATATAGAGTCATAAACTGCTCAAATCACTTTTAAAATATGCTTATGTATTCTTTTTTTGCAAAAACGATTTTACAAAGTAGTTCATTTTAAGGACAGAGTGAGGGCAGTTAAATGTCCTTATATTATTCTGTCACACTTAAGCAAATTTGATCCAGTCAAATGGCAGTAATTTTGGTTCAGCTGAATTTTCTCTTTTATAACTTTTATACTTCTGAGTGAGGCAAAAATAAAGTGCCTGAATAACTAACATGGTGATATTCAGAGATGTCAAGAGTTTGATGTCTAGTGTAGAATATTGCCAGAACTTTGATTGCCACTGGTTTTCTTTGTGTATGATATCTGCTTCCTGTGGCAGGGAAAGCCAGGGCCCACACAGAAATAAATACAGGGCAGATATTAATTGTGACAAACAATGTTCTAGACAGTTAAAACAACCATTTTTTTTTAAACCAGCCAAGCAATTATAGAATATAACTCATTCTGTAAAACATATATGTTGTCAAAACAAATTAATAAATGCTTTTTGCATGTTTATGCAAAGGCCCAGTATTTCATAACATATTATCCATTCAGTGTGTTTATTTATCATTTATTCATTTATTTATCAAAGTACACAGAAGAAATGAGCATCTAAACACACATGTAATATTGCAGTGACAATGATGACAAACAGAATTCCATCAGAACCTTTAAAAAGCTAGGTTTCTTTTGGAAGATAGCACTTTTGTACAACACTTACCAGGCAATCTAGGAATGCATCAACACACACAGTCTCAGTCTTTCCTAACTTTTCTCTAAACTTTACAGGAGCAATCATAACTTTACCAAAAATCCAACTTAAAGTCAACGGATCCTTCCAAAATGTTTAATGGACTACCCCAATATCACTTCTCCTAAACAGGCCATCACATCATTAAATGGTACAGAATATGCCTCAACCAGCCTTACTTCCTTTAATACAACTCTGATAAGCTCTGACTGTAGCCTTGTGTCATTATTTATATTACAAATTCATAGTCATTTGTCTCAATTTAAATATTTCCTTCTTTCCACGTGTCAGTCAGTTTTGATCTCATTGCTTCTTCTTAGAAACCCTTACAAAGTCCTTGTTACATGATCATGAATCCAAAATGACTTCTCACAATGTGGAGAACCAGTTTGTGCTGAGCTCTGCCCTGCTCCAATTCTTCCCCTTGTAGTTAATGCCAACTTTTGCCAGTTTTGCAAATCTGTTTCTTTTTTTAGTTTTATATTCTATATGTGTGTAATCTCGCCTTTGAACACACTTGCTTACTGGACTTCTCAAAATCATTCGTCAAGGTTCACTTTAAGAATGGCCTCTTCTTTAAAGCATGAGGCAATTATTACAGAGCTGGTTAGTGATAATATACCATGTAGGCGAATACGATAAAACTGTTTTTCTCGAAACACACCCCAAAAATTGACATCAGCTTATATTTGAAATTTTCTGTTAGGAGACATATTTTTCTGGATTCCAGATGTATTAATTAGATTCGGAAACAAAATAGTTTTTGACATTGAGATAACTTTAATCATTTTTCACATGGTATCTCTTATGTGTCACTAATAATTCATGTCTGAGGAACTTATGAACAAATAAAATGCATTTGCTATTATTCATAATAATAGAATGTACACATTTTCAAGGTTAAATATTGCCAAAAATCTATCTAAAGATTAGTTTTGCAAAATGATGGAAATATTATAGTTAAAACTTATGCCTCAAGATGATCTATTTAAAGTAAAAGAAAACCATATTTCCAATGTGACAAAATATACAAATTTTTTTTTAAAGATACACATCCATAAAAAGATAGAGGTAAAGAAGATGTGCTTTAGAAAGCCACTGTCTGACCTGTACAGGGCTGCCACAATGGCTAGCAGTAAGTCTGATACTCACATGAAAGATTTAAGAAATACAAATAGGAAAAAACGTCAGAATTTTACAACAGTGTGCTGTAGTATATAGTGTTATTTTACACGTGTTCATGTAAGAAATAAGTTAATTTTGTACTAGAGGTGTGTGTTTGTGTACTTCCATCTAGTGTTGCTGTTTCATCCTATTGGTTATGTGATTAAATGGCTTACATTTGTATCTGTTTTGTGACAAATATATAGTTCTATATATGTCTTCTTACTTTGCCTTTCTTTTATTAGTTTATTTTCCTGGATATTTCACTAGTGGCCACATATATAGAATAAAGTACACAGAGGAGAGCAGTCTTCAACAGATAAATGGCATTATTGTCTTATTCCTGCACAATTTTCAGTCCAGCATGTGAAGAAGAATCACCAAATGGCTTTATTTTCACCCATTCCATAGTATTCTGTAGCAGGAACTTAACATTGTATTTAAAATCACTGCATGGCATACCATGGTTGCTGGGAGAATGTGGGTGATTAGACAAGATTTATTTGCTCAAAAAAAAAAAAAGAAAAGAAAAGAAACAAGCACATAGATGTATTCTTTCAACCTTTGAGTAGACACTGTAACTTTACATGGAAATCTTTAAGGATTTGTAAGGCTGGCTTGAAATTATCCACGATGTCTCTTGGTGACCTCACTTTTTAACTAGATCATTTTAAAGTAGGTCTTTCTCAGGCTTAGTGCTCACTCCTATCAGTAAATGCTACTCTTCAGTTGACATTAAGAGTCTGAGACTGAATGGTTTGTCTTGACTTTCACAAGCCAATAGTCTGTAAAGACAAAAAAAAAAAAAAAAAAGAAAAGAAAAAGTTTTAGCTCCTAGATAGCTAGAATAAAAGGTCTTTCTATAAAGCCTTCGTCAAAGCATCCATTTTCTTCCAGCACTCGTTATGTAGTTCAGCCAGCCAGACGACTGAATTGCTGACACCAAAACAGGCACCCAGCCCTACACTATTCCTTTGGAAATAGGATGCCCTGATTAGACCCAGGTATCGAATGTCAACTCTATTAAGACTGCAACAGCCTGTGTCCAGTCTATTTGATTCGGAGAACCAAACAAGCCTGTACTAAAAACTCTTTGTAAGTTAGAGACAAGTCAAAAGAAAGACCTTTGCTGATTCACTGTGTTAAACCTTGATAGCTATTGAGAAAATCTAATCAGGGTTTCCTAAAAGCGCTTTATACTCCTAGTGCCCTAATTCCCATTCATGTATTCAAGGATCCACACAGTTCTATGTCGTCTTTTTAACTAAAGTGTCTTTGAAGTTTAAAGCTATAAAGATTTTTTTTTTTTGCTTTGAATTCACAATATTAACCTTTGTTTCATTATATAATCATATAACAATAAACCATTTCTTCCATTGTTTGACAGTTACCTTCCATATATATTTAACTAAAATATCTTATGAGGATTCCACTCAATTACCCCATTTTTAAGAATCTGTAAATTATCTTCATCTGGATCAACAGTTTCTTCCATATATACTGGCATACTTAAAAAAATTGATCTAAGCAGCTGACAAAAATATTCCCCCTTCATATTAATGTTTTTTATTTTTATTCTAAGTATAATACATGTCTATTTTTTTTTTTTCTCCAGCTAGTGAGGCTGCACTGAAAAATGTTGCCTGTCCCTATCATGACTGGAATACATCTTCTCAGAGTTTTGTTTCTTTGTTACGGGAAACCTTCTACATACTACTTGCAAAAATAAGTTTATGATTCTCACAGAAGACGTTCTCTCTCTTGGATACTCTGTGAGGGCCCATTCAAGTACTGCATTCTAAAATTCAGTTCTCCGCATGATGTAAGGTTTTCTCTAGCAAACTTGATGATGATGCTGATCAAAGCATTTGATTTGTTTCTTTATTGGAAAGGCAGAATTAAGCATATGCTGAGAGAGAATTTTACCTTCTGATTCGTCATTCCTGAAAGGGCACAACAGTTGGAACTGAGGACAACAATGCCGGAAGTCAGGAGCTCCGTTCAGTTCTGCCATGAGAATGTCAGGATTCTGATGTCTTGGGTCATCTTCCATTGCCTTCCCGAGCAGGTTAACAGGAAGCTGGATGGGAAGCAGAGCATTTGGGATGTGCATTGGAGCTGATGTGGGATAGTGGTATCTCAAGTGGTGGCTTTACCCTGTAGGCCATAATGCAGAGCCCTCTATCAAGTTTATGGGCAGTTCTTGTACACATACCTAAATGTTAAAATTATCGTTTTCTCCTTCATGTTCTACTGCAAGCAAAAATTAGGCATATCAATTTCCCTTTTTTGTTAGAGTAAAGGATAGATATGACATGTATAATTCAACATTTGAAGCAACTCTGAAATCCCAAAAGAGGAGGAAATGTCATCCATGATAAGACCAATCATGCTCTTATTTAAGATATGTTTACATTGCATGTTGGCTATATTGATATGTTTGGGATGATGCATATAGATAATTAGATAAAACAATATTCTCAGAGGTATTATCACATGAAAGGATTCCCAAGAGAGAGAACATTTCGGCTGATTTGTGTATGTTCTAATATACAGAGTATAAAAAAGTAATATAAATGAGCAAAGTAACTGAAAGCATAGCAATGCAAAAGCTTAAAGAAAAGTGAGAAGAGAGGGTAGAGTCAAAGCAAAAGGGAAGGTGTGGTGAGGAGTCATTATGCTCTGAAAACTGTATGTGGAACATATATGAACTTCATCCATCTTACATAAATAGAAAAGCTTCCAGAGTTTTGAAACAAAGCATTTTTATACAACACTTAAAAACACGTCAATGAAAAAAATCATTCTCGCTCTAATGAGTTTCCATGAATGTGATGATGATTGTCATTTGTAGTTCTTAGGAATGAGACATGAGTAACACAGATTAGAATTTCTTGTAAATACTTTTCTGTGACAAATTCTTTCATCCTAATAGTGCTTGCAGATTGATACCATTATGCAGAGGTTTTCTAGGTCAGCCTGACTCAGAAACTCTTTGCCCTATATGAAAATTCAGAATAAATTTTGGAAGCTTTTTTTTTCTCAAGTGCTCATCACATTATCCCATAGTAGAAAATGAAATCTGAAGCTTTGAATTGGGAGTCAGACACATTGCTACAATGCGGTGATGTTAGTTCAGTGAAATCTCCACTGAAAGGGCTTAGAAAATCATTAAATTCTCTGAAAAAAACTCATCAGTCCGCACATAGGGATGAAAGACAGAAGATAGTAATTGGTAGATGCAATGCTTTCCTTTTCTCCTACGTCGTGAATAACTCCTTGGCAGCAGGAATCTTATACCAAAGAGTATAAAATACATTTTGTTGGTTCTAGCAAATGCATAGAACACATTAACTGATCTAGTTTAAAACTGAAACATGTTTTTTCATTAAATCTTAACTATAAATGCAAGTATGTATGTAGATATCTGTCGGAAAGTGTAGGTGGGCCTCTGTCCCTGGGAGCAGATGTCTGGGGTCCAATTGCAGATCTCAAGTTCCATGGATGTTGAAGTCCATGGCATAGGGCGGCCAGTGCACCAATTGGTGCTAGACTCTGTTTGCTGGCCGCCCAGTGGCGAGTTCTGGGGTTTTTAGGATATGGAATTGCTACTTAGGGACTCCTATGAATAAGTTCAGCTTTAGTGTATGTGAGAGATGAATTCTGCACGATTCCCAGTTATAGTGTCCTGAAAATTAGGGTGTATTTTCAATGTACGGTCAAGACCTCTACTCTTTCTTTTAAAAGGTTTATTTATTTTTATCACAAAGTCAAATATACAGTGAGGAGAGACAGAGAGGAAGATCTTCTATCCCTAAGTGACCACAACAACTGGAGCTGGGCCGATCCCATGCCAGGAGCATCTTTCTGGTTTCCCTAGTGGGTGGCAGAGTCCCAGGGCTTTGGGACGTCCTAGACTGCTTTCACAGGTGACAAGCAGGAAGCTGGATGGGAAACAGGGATGCTGGGATTAGAACCATTGCCTATATAGGATCCCAGCATATTCGAGGCAAGGATTTTAGCCACTAGGCTATTACACTGGGCCCAAGATCTCTATTCTAAACTCACACCTATGGTATCCAGGAAAAAGAAAAAAAAACCCTTTTCTTAAAGTTTTGATTTTTCAGGTGTTGTGATGGAATAAGCAGCTGCTTTGCACATCATCCCACTAACCCATGTTGGATTGCTGGGTGATTTCCAGTCTCTTACAACCCAGCGTTCTGGAGATGTACACCCTGCAGGTGATGGATATAGCTTTGGTCCTTGCTGCCATGTGGGAGATGTGATGAAGTTTCTGACTTCTAGCTGTAGAAGTGAGCTATCACAGAAAATGTCTTTCTCTCTTTCTCGTTTTGCCTCTTCTCTTTCAATACAGTTTGGCATGATGAAATCATGAGCATTTTTAAACTCAGGGATATTTAAGTAATAAAAACTATAATTTTGAGAATATAAATACAGGTCATAAAATGAGAAAACTAACATGAATAAGATGCTTCATTTGTACTGTTACTTTAACAGTTTGTATTCATAGTTTGGATGACCCACAAACAAAACAAATTTATTTCTCACAGCTCTGAAGGAAGGAAATAAAGGGTCAAGTTACCAGTAGATCAGTGCATAACAGGAGTGCGTTTCCTAATAAACAGTGCTTGCTGCCTCCTTTCATTTTAAAAATTTTACTTCTTTTTATTATTATTATCATTTAATGATATAGTTCCACACGTTCTGGTATTTCCCTTATCCCTCCCCCACAATGAGTTCCTCTATATCATTATTACAGTTGTTCATACACAGTTCTATGTCCATCATTGTGCACATGGACAATGGCTGAGTCCAGCACTCTACTGTAAAGATATAGTAAACAGTTTCATTGGGAGTCTATCTTTGCCTGGAAGTAGAGATGCATACTGCATTGTATCCTCACATCTGGATATGACAATCTCCTTTACACAGTTACTATACATTCCCTTAAATGAAAAGCTAAAGATGCTAATCTCACTTGTCTAGAACTTCATTTCAAAATAAGTATGCGATACATACGGTATTTCAGAAGAAATATTTGGGAAGGACAAAGACACACAGCAATGAATAGTTGTTGAGAGTGGAGTTGTCCTTCCTTCTCTGGAAGAGATTTTGTAAACGAGTTTTGTAAAAGCAGAATTGTGACTGCAGCTCATTGACTATTTTATTCTGATAATATCGGGAGAAATGGTATGTGAGGGATGAGGGGAAAAAGTGATAGCTCTATATCAAAAACCTTATAATGGAAAATAATAAAAATGTACAGACATATATTGTGGAAAGCTTAGTATGCAGATTAAGTATATAAACATACATTCAGATGAAACTAGCAATTAATTTCCATTTACTTCATGATATTTTTGAAGGCATTTTAGAACAGCCTGGTGTTTTATCAGGTGACTAACAGGGAGTTGAATTAGAAATGAGTCATCCGGGCCCGGCGCGGTGGCGCAAGTGGTTAAAGGTCCTCGCCTTGCACGCCCGGGATCCCATATGGGCGCCGGTTCTAATCCCGGCAGCCCTACTTCCCTTCCAGCTCCCTGCCTGTGGCCCGGGAAAGCAGCAGAGGATGGCCCAAAGCTTTGGGAACCTGCACCCGCGTGGGAAACCGGGAAGAGGCTCCTGGCTTCGGATCAGCATAGTATCGGCTCGTTGCGCTCACTTGGGGAGTGAATCATCGGACGGAAGATCTTCCTCTCTGTCTCTCCTCTCTGTATATCCGCCTTTCCAATGAAAAAATAATAATAAAAATAAATCTTTAAAAAAAAAAAGAAAGAAATGAGTCATCCCATGGCAGGTGGAGGATTAGCTTGCTCACAGAACTTGGTCTTACTTTATCCCACTTGAAAAGAGAACTAACTTTAACGTCTATCAATGTTAACAATACAGGGTGAGTTTCTTGCCTAAATGTCAGACAGGTTGTTGAAGTGTAATGGATTAAACTGCTGCTCCTAACGCTAGCATCACATGTTGGAGTAGTACTTGTCCAAGCCCCATTTGGACCGCTTACAATCCAGCCCTGTGATAACGTGCCTGAGAAGGCGGACGGTGACTAGCTTCTCCTACCTGGGATAATCTGTTGGCGTTCTGGACTCCTGTTTTTGGCCTGATTTATTCGTGACTGCTGTGGGAATTTGGGGAGTGAATCTGTAAATGGAATGTTTCTGCTTGATGCTCATTCTCTGTCATTTCATATTTCAAACCAAACATCTAAACAAATATCCTTTTTAATTAAATGAATCAATTTTCTTGTAAGTGGATATCATTTATATTTCTCAAACTTCCAGTACGTTGCTAAAAAAATAGCCTTGGAAGGCACTGAAAGAAGTTAGGACAAGTCTTAGGCTAAGTTCATTGGCAGACAAAGTTTTAAGAGCTTTGCTCTAAAGGAAGCTTGAATAATTGCCATCCGACATTGTTACTCGAGAGAATTTTCTGTTTTGTTCTTATATGTGCTGGATTTAGTTAATAGATCAAATAAGCTCTTGATTTTCATTAATCTCAACATTTCTTTGGGAATTTATGCTGTAGCAAGTTATTCCAAGGAGTTGGAATTTCCAGGAAATGTAGCAAAAGTGACCCCAAGATTTAATATTTAAATGTAAAACATGACCTGCCTACTTTCATTATTTTTTAATTGCAGTATGACAATTGAAGGAATTTTACCTTGGCTTGTGTATCATCTATAAATTTGAAAGCATGCCTAAAATATCATAAGCTCATTGATAACTTATGATTTTTTCTTCTTGTGATATAAATTTGGTTATAAAAGAAAGGATAATAAGCTAAATATGCAGAACGCATCCGTATTTTGTATTTTTTTAAACAGTAAAGTTATTCTTGGTAGTTGGAATCATTTTTTCCCTGGCTAAGCCAAAATATTTGACTAGAAAAAAAATCTGAGAAAAAAATGGAATAGCTTCCAGTGTTTAAAAGCATTTTCAAATCCCTATTGTCTTGGAATGTAACCACAGTCATAAGACATAAAATTAGTTTGACAGGATACTCACTTGAATCAGCAAGTCAGGTCAAGCAACCACAGCATTTTTAGGTAGAAATAATTCTCTAATACTTCTGAAATAAAAATATTGAGTTCAATAACACTTTCCAATTTTATTGTTTTGCTGAACCAATTACCTGAAGTATTTAGCCTTCTTGGAATCTAAAAGAATTATTTATTTAACGTCTGCTTATGTAGTGTTACTGTTTTACAGAATGACATGATCAGCAATTGAATTTGAAATAATTTTTCCACCATTAGCAAGCATGAGTGAGGGTCAGACTGTGATCTAAAACCAGGGAACATCCAGCTGAGCCACATTGTCCGTCAAGCAAGCACTTTGCTTTCTTTGCTTCTGCCACCTTATGCCCATGTTCACATATCTACCACAAAGGTATATAGAATTATTTTACCTTTAAATGTTTGTCTTATTTATGTAAAAGGAAAAGTGACAAAGAGAAAAAGAAAGAGAGAAAGGTTTACTCTTAAACAGCCACAGTACCCAGGCCATGGCATGTCAGATGCATGGAACTCAATCTTAGTTTCACAGGAGCCCAGGAATTTGGGCAATTTCCCACAGTTTTCTCATGCACAGTGGTGGGAATCTGGGCCAGAGGTGAAGCAGCTGGGACTTGAAATGGGATGCTGGATTTGCATCCAGAAGTTTAACACACTGCATGAAAGTGCTGACCCCACGAGTTATAAAATAAAAGAACAGACCATGATTACATGAATAGCACTTAGTCAAACTCCCCTGTGGTCTGCTACTTCTCATCCTCAGAAATCCTGGTTTCAGCAAATCTGAGAAAGAAAACTTTAAATGGATGGTCCACTTCCTAAGGCCAAGGTGACCTGGGTAAAACCCAGGCTCCTTAGTCTTTGTCAAGACTGTGTCGCAATCAATATCATGGTTACAATATGCTGTGAGAGTTTTGTATATTACACATGCATGAGCATAGCATATATGTCTGTGATCATTGCACAGTATACAGTGGTTAGTGAAACATGGTTCTCAGGTGCAGCTCAGTCTACCTAAATACTTACTAACTTGTCTACTCCAGTGGGCACAAAGGTAAATTATAATTGAAATGATGCAGGAAACACCTTTGTGGAAAGCCGGTGCTACTCATGCTCTGCAGAGTACTTTCAGCAGGAAGATCTTAACAGAGTTCTTAAGAGTGGCTAACATTATTCTGGACATTGCCTAAATCTGCTGACGATGACTGTCTATTAAAGCACAGGTTTTGAACTTTTATTTTAAGAGAAAAAAGCAACAGTTTCATAGGGAGTCCGTCTTTGATTTGAAAGTAGAGATGCATACTATATTGTACCTTCACATCTCAGTGTGACAGTCTCCATACTCTGTCACTCTGCATTCCCTTAAATGAGAGGCCAAAAAATGAAGTCAGTAACAGGAATGAAGTTAAATTTTTTTTTCAGCATCATGGAGTCAAACATCACACCAGTGCATAAGCAATCCAACGTTAAATTCTTAATGTTTAATGGAATTTTTTTTGTTCCTGTGGGGTATTTTTAATGGCAAAGTTTAAGAAAACAATACCATATTACTTGCTGGCTTCTTTCCTCTTCTTTTTTTCCCCCTTAAGATTAAGGAGGGATTGCCTGAAGGGTAAACTTAAAGAAGTCTAAGAGACTTAGAAACTTGGCAAGACATCATAGTATCAATGAAGAGAGAGGTAGAACACATACAATGTTGACGGATTTGTTTTATTTGGATTAGTAGTAATAGTTATTAAATGTGGGATAAAGAAAGATAAATGACTAACATAATAATATATTCATTGTTTCTTAATACAGGAAATGTTGGAACAAATTCAAGTTTATAGGGTAGGAGTTGGGCAGAAATAGGGTTTGATTGGCTGATTCCCTAAAGTTATAACTAATATAAATAAGTTTAAAATGGCAAGTGAGATGGAAAAATTAGTTATAATGTAAAACGGTATGTGCACAATAGAACAAGGGAAAGGATGGGGACAGTCTTGTGGCTTGCTGGTAAATAGGGTATTGGCAAATGTTTCAGCATGCCTGACATACTGGCAAGAATTATAGGTACTGGCGTGACCTAGTAACTAAAGTCCTTGCCTTGCATGCACCAGGATCCCACATGGGTGCCGGTTCAAATCCCAGGAGCCCCACTTCCCATCCAGCTCCCTGCTTGTGACCTGGGAAAGCAGTCGAGGATGGCCCAAAGGCTTGGGATCCTGCACCCTTGTGGCAGACCTAGAAGAAGTTTCTGGCTCCTGGCTTCGGATCAGCACAGCACCAGCAGTTGTGCTCACTTGGGGAGTGAATCATCAGATGGAAGATCTTCTCTATCTCTCCTCTTCTCTGTATATCTGACTTTGTAATAAGAATAAATAAATCTTTAAAAAAAAAGAATTATAGGTACTGGTTCATTTTCTAGCTGCTCCTCCTCCTGTCTAACTCCATGTTACTGGCCTAGGAAAATCAGTGGAAGATGGCCCAAGGCGTGGGCACCTGTACCCATGAGAGTTACCTGGCAGAAGCTCCTGGATTCACCATGGCAGAGCCCCTTCCATCTGTGGACTGAACCCGTGGATGGAAGATTTCTCCCTCCACCTCTCTCTCTCTCTCTGTCTCTCTGCCAGTCTTTCCAGCTCTGTTTAACTATTTCAAATAAATAAATGAACATTCAAAAAAAAAACCAGAAAGCAGTAAAAGGAAGAAAAGAACAGAAAAACAATAAGAAAAGAGCTAATGAATAAAGCAGAAGCAGCAGCTGACTTAACAATCAAAAGACCATGGTGTTCTCAAAGAGCTTGATGTTACGTAGAGGTGGAGTAGCATGGAAGAAGCATGCTATTACTTAGCAAGAGCAGCTTTTACAGTATGTAAAAAGACAAAATAGATTAGATAAAGAATGAGAATAAATACTCATCCACAAGGCCAAGAAGATAAGAATCAATATAGAATAAATAAATAAATTCTACAGTACAATAGGCTTTTCTTGGGAATTGATGTTTTTTGAAACATTTTAGTGTAATTGTGAGAAGTATGTAGAAGACAAATTCTGATTTGCTTTTCAAAGGCTCTTCTCAATCTGCCGCTGTCTTCTCTACCAAAGAAGACAGATAACTAGTGTTTCGCCAAACTTTGCAATAGCCTTGGAATCAACCAACTCAAGTTCCCTTCGTACTCCCTGCTTCCTTCTTCTGAGAAGACGTTAACCTTTAGGCACTCTACATTAGTTAGAGTTCTTGAGTTCTCCTACTTGTTAATCAGATTTATCTTAGCTTCTAGAGGAGGAGATTTTTTTTCACTTAAATTCAACAGGGTACAAAATGATCATCTCCTGGTTTGACTTAATTTTGTCCTCACATTTGTATATACTCTCCTTATAAAAGATATTTTTAATTACCCCTTTTGCGTGTGTTCTAGGTCTCTTACCAATAAAGTGATTGTCACATAGAATTAAAGTATTATATTTGTATAAAAATGAATATGCTGCTGGAGATATATAGATGTATCCAACACTTTTATTAATATTTTCTAAAATAAACTGTAGTTAAAATATTATTTTTACTAAAATTATTTTATATTATCCAAAGCAACAGATTTTGACATTTTTACAATGCAGTTTCACAAGGAATCCATCCCAAGTTCTAAAGAAACAGCTATTTGTTCCTTCTAATTGCATTAGTAAGATCATTTGAGGCAACACTATCCTAAAAACTGAAGACTAGGGCTTCAGATTCTTAGGTGTATACATTTAGGATGATACTCTCAAGATAAACTTGAGGAATTTTTTTTTTAACAAACTGGGGAAAGAAAACAAATGTTGGCTGAAATTTAGACTATTTTATCACCAACCAGTGTAATGATACAGGGAATTTTTCTCACCTTTTCTTTAATTCTTGATGTTCTTATTGGAGACCCATTATTTGTAACTATATGGTTGTTTAAAGTCACAAACGTGAACTCAATAACTTTGTATTTAGGAACACTCAGAAATATTCCTTTCATTTCTTATCAATACTGGCATGAGCTCACTCTACTACCTGTTTGAACAAATAATGAAGCAAATCTATTCATCTGTGCTTACTTTATTTAATAAGAGAATCCCATTTTGTTCAATCATAGTTCTGATTTTTTCCTAAGATGTTTTTAATCCATTATATCCTTAAATGCTAACTGAATTAGCAAAAGTTCATTGCTATGACATCAGCAGATTCTACTGTAGTAAGAGGATTATCTACTTACTTGTTACAAAAATGCTTTTACTTTTTGCGCTCTTGAAAAAGGTTATCTTCGGCAATATAAGATAAATTTCAAGCATCGAAAGGTTATTGCTGTGGTTATATATCTACATATTATATTTATAACCAAACTTAATTAAAGTAGATATTTTAAATCTTTTTTGTTATGGATAAAATAAACATAGTTCGTTTTTGGAATTTGCATCCATGAAGTTAAGAAATAACATACAGGGTGTTGTTGAGCTAGTCACCTAATGATTCCCTGAAGGTAATTTTTTTTCTACTGAAGAAATATTGAATTAAATAATCATAACACCAACCATTGCTTTTCAAATACTAGTTTGCAATAACTTCTTTGGTTTTCATGTCACTGATGGTGCCAGGATCATTTCATTAAAGACAGTTCAGGCATTACTCTCTGAAGTGATGCTCAGAGGACTTTTGGGTTAAATTCCCTACAACTTACTAATATATTCCATTCCAGTTAAGCTCGCAGTGCAGTCTGCTGTAATGAAGCATCACTAAGACGTGCTCATTCCTGTACATGATGGCAGTGACAAACTGATATTTTGACTCCTGGGTACTTGCCTAACGACATGACAACTACACAGTGCAGCAACAGGGAATTCAATTGAATGAACCTAGAGTGCATGCAGTGAGAACACGCTGTCCTAATGTACTGGGAGTCCACAGAAGCAAGTGAAATAATGCAGCAATTTCCCAAATAACATGATCATAAAAAGGAGTGGCTAGCATTTGACCAGCTAAGCTATCAATATGTTGTGTTTGACAAGCTGTAAAATGTGTTGCTTTGTAGAAGGCAATATGTTAGGCTTAGTTTGGTAAGTGGAGTAGAACTAAAATTAACACTGAGAATAATTGAAACAGAGTGTAAGACTCCCCGTTACCAGCCTATTCTCTGTTATTTTCTATTTTTCTTTGAAATAAAATCAGTGATTTTTAGCTACACATTTTAATACCTTCTTTAACTTATACATGTCAGTATGGATATGTGTCTGTGTACGGATGTGTGTCTGTTCCAGAATTACAGAAATAAAATATATGCACCTAACCAAATTTCCTTAATGTACTCTCTTATCTTCACTTTAATTCTGCAATTTGAATAGCAAATTCAACGGTTGGAGTTTGGCAGATTTTTTTTTTTATTATTATAAAAGGAAAACCCATTGGATGTTATTTTGAAGCTAAGAAACAACAAGAACAAAAGAGTAGTTGGTGTGCTTGTGTGGAGGGTGTTCATGTGAAATTTTAAAAAATGGGAGTTACAAAATCTTAAAACACTTAATTTTTCTTTCTGCTTACCTAGAAAAACACTGGCAAAAGTTGTTCTTGATAAGAATCCAGTAAGGTTTTATGGATGGTTACTGGAAATGGTTTAAGTTATTTTCCAAGTACTACACATAATTAATAGACCATTGGTCAGCTGCCCAGACCTCTGGCCCAAATAAAAATAGTTATTGCTGTTAACAGTTACCAGGGGGAAATTTTGTCTTAAAAAAAAAAAAATCTATTCTTGTTCGTAGAGTCCTGAAAAATTAGGTCACTCAAATGGCTGAACTGCTATAGAAAATGTAACAATAGAATATCTTACTTTCAAAGTATTTATTTCACATTCTACAAGTAGAACCTTTACTATCATATTTACCAGCTAAAGGTTAAATAATATGAGGAATACATAATTTTTTATTGTTTAGATTAAAAATAGTAGTAGATTATAGTTGAACTGAATAGGTTAGTGAGTATGGGCAAAATATATGATTCTGAAAACTGAGTAAGTTTATGAATACGGTAAGAAATGAAAGAAAGAAATTGCACAATTTTATTCAGACTGAAACCAGTGCACAGGGAAAAGGGAATCTTAAAAATTCCACCAACAAAAAACACAAAGTTTCCCCTTTTACCAATATTCACTTTTGTTTCTCAGCATCAAGTGAATATCCATAGTCACCAACATTCAAATAAGTAAAATCAGCCTTCTGTCCCTAATTTTACAGATAAATCTTATCTCAGAAGTATTCTCTTGAATATCACATGGAATATATAGGATATGCAGATGACATATATATATCTATGTGATGTATATGCTTATATGTGTGTATATATGTACATATAGAAAACATTTTAAATATAAATATGTATGTATCTATAGATGAGCACAGACATATGAATCAATAACCAATGTAAAATATATACAAATGCCCACACAAGATGAAAGTGGAAAGAGCTATGTGAATAACAGAAACATTGAATTAGTTCATGAATTTCTGCTTCTGAGTTCAGAAGGATAACATCGGCTTTATCAAATCAAAAGCCCAGTAAAAATGCTGACCAGAACACAGACATGCAAGTTTGAAAGGATCAGTGAAGGACTGAAAGAATCAAACTAGACAGAACTAAGCATCAGAACTGAAGAAAAAAGACGTTTGGCAGTCTGGAGAATAGACAGAGCAGAAGCACAAGCGTTCCTAGGGCATTGTTCGCTTGATGACTGCTACTTTTCCCCTGAAATTTCTGAAGGCTCAGGGAATGAAGGGCAGTTGAGCTAACATGGGCAGGTTTACAGCGTTAAATTGAGAACAATTGCTAATTAACACGTTTCCTGAATAGCCTAACAATACTGTTAGACAGATAGAAGAAAGATCCATAGAGGTGAAAGCCACAAGAAAATAGTACTGAAAATTTTGATAACTGATGCAATTACGAGAATTGTTTATATGTAATATAATATATATATTATTTTTAAAACAATTTGGGCCATGCTCTGCTGTGTTCCCAGGCTACGGGCAGGGAAGTGGAACAGACCAGACATGAGCCAGCATCCACGTGTGATACCACATCTGGTGGTGAAGGCATTAGCCAGTTCAGCCATTCTGCTAGCCCAGCCATCACAAGTTTAAAAAGCTGAAGCATGTAGGTGTACCATGTACTTATGTCTTCTTAGATCATTTTCTTAAGTGTTTGAAATGTTTACGTGTGATAATAGTAAAACTGACAAGATTGATTTTTACTCTTTTTTTTTTCTTTATCTTAAGGGCCTCAGAGGTGAAAAAAATGACATGTGTCTTCAGCTGATCCTTGCTTCTGAAATGAAGCTTAGCTCTATGATAGTTACTATTTGAATTTTTTAGAACCGTTCACTAAATCATTCCTTTTGTATTTTCATGTGTGCTATTGAAATCGTTTTCACAATTTATGCCAAACATTTTCTTCTCCAGATTTAGCAGGTCTCAGAAGCTGTGCCCACTTGAACTTGCTCTTAATTATGCACATCATTATTTTATTTCTTTTCAGAATTAAAGTTTCAGTGGTAAGATAAATTTAGTGGTAAGATATAATTTAGAGTAATGTCTCAAAGTGATTCTGAGACTGGCATGGGGAAGAAGATGGAGCCCTGTGTCAGGGACAGAGTCAAAAGTCAATAAAGAAGTGACAGGCCTGGTGATGTCTAGCAAAGCAAAGAATGAGAAGCAAACCACAGATGGATAAAAACAGAACAAAGCAATCAACAAACAGAAACATGGCCTAAAACTTCTCTAATTCCACATGCAAGTTGCAAGTGAAGTCAATCCCAGGTTAAAAAACAAAAGTATGAAAAATTCTCAGCTATTTCTCACTTGGGAATAAAGCCAAAAAAAAAAAATGAAATCAGCGCAAGAAAGATTAAGCTGCATGCCCATGTGTATAGCACCTCAATTCACAACAGAAAGAACAGAGAAAGAAAGGAGAGAGAAAGCTGTGGGGAGCCAGGAATAAATCAGCTGTCAGTCCAGTCGAATTCTGTTCTTTAAGATCTTACTTCTTTTCCTTCTATAGCCCGACTCAATTCTGAAATCCATTAAGTGTTTTATATCCCATTTACTAGTGCCTGCTTCTTTTCATATAATCTAAATTAACCCAACTGTACTTGACAATTGAGCGTCCAAGGAATAACTCAGGGCCTCATTCTAAAGCCGGCTCACAGAAGCAGGGAAAGAAGCTTTTGTATAATAAAACACCGTGCTCTGACAACCACACCTCTTATTAACTAGCATACCCCAAAGAGCATAAGTAAACACATTTGAGAAATTGATTTCCTTGGGTAATATTACTGGATATCCAAAATAAAATTGCTTGTTGAATACTAAGTTGGAAAAAATAGAGTAATGAATTTTTAATGTATTGATGATCCCATCAGCATTTTGGCCTTAAGATCACATGGGAGTTAAGAAAATACATTTACACACGAATATAAGATTCATAGTGTATGCTTTCTAAATAAAGACGACAATATCTATGTCCAGATCTAAAAGGGTTTGTTGAGTATCTGGGATTGTTTTTCTTGTTTTGGTGTTTCTCATCAATACTTAGTTTTTAAATAGTACATAAGTGCATCTATAAGAGTTTCTATTTTATCTTTGACTTGGTCACTTCTGCAATCAATTTGTGTTTATTATGTTAATCATGTGATCACACAAGTCGTGTAAGATAAAAATCAGAGTAATAAGATATATCAGCCTATAAAAGCAGCAGGTGATTTTAAAATAAATTTCAGCAAAAGATCACTAATTTGTCATTAGCTAGAAATGTGTTAAGGATTTGAAGAAGAGAGAGTTCCAACACAGTGACTTTTGACTTTTAATATTTATACTTTATAAAATGCGTCTTTCTCTAAAATGCAAACATTAAAAGTAATGTCAGATTTGTGATACAGCAGATTAAGATGCGGTTTAGCACACTTGTTCTCCTGTTGGAGGATTGTGACAGCGTCACAAAACACTTTCAGTCCAGTTACACTCCAAGGAACCTGAGGAACAGCAGGTGCCTCCACCTGGGAGGCCTGGCTGCACACCCTGCCTCCTGCTCTTCCCTGTCCACGCCCTACGTTTTGAATTTGAAGCAGTGAGTGAAAGATGTGTTTGTGATTCTCCATCTCTTATTCATTCTAACTTCCACATAAGCAATAAACAAAATTAATTTGCTGAGCCATATATTTTATTTGTAGAGAACTATGAATCCATTATGGATAAAACTCTGTTACTAATAAATCTTAATGTTCTTTGGTTAAAGTCTTAAAAATTATCTTGATGGTGGCCTGTGGGTGATAATTCTGCAATAAGATTATTAATTTCATTATTTGTGTGGTTCCAAATGTCCTACAATCTCAAAATATTAAAGTACAGATAATCAGCAGTTTATTTGACACAAATAGGAATAGTATTAATTTCAGAAATATACTGATTAAATTTTCGTGATTACAAAAGCACTTGGTCAAAAAATGATAAATTTTAGTTTTGAATATTGTAGTCTTCAGTTGGAGTTTAGATTTTAGATTGTGGAGAATCTATTTCATTGTTAGTATTATTATTATTTGGTAAATATTGACAGTGAAACCTTAGGCATAATCACAGAACTTCTGAGATTAAAAAAAAAATCAAGTAGGCTATGATATTAGTGAATATTCTGGGAAGATGTTATGTTTTGTCACATTGTATTTCATTTTTGTTAATTTATGAGACTGACATGAAGCCTACTGTGGGGGCAGGTTATTTTTTGTTAATTTAGAAAAAAGTGGAGATTATGAGCCTTGAAAAACAAGCAGAATAGCACTGAGTCCACAAAAGTACAAGACTTGAAAAGTGATCCTTGCATATTCAAAAAACTTTAGAAATAAAAAAAAATATTTTGAATTTTGGCTATTCCTTGAAATACGTGCCACATGCAGTCCTATATTTTCTTTTATATATAATTTATATTTATTAATAATAATAAATATGTAAATATATAATAAAAATAAATATACAGTAGGAGCTGCAGTCTAGTTTGGGCGACACCCCATAACCCCCCACCATGCCTGCCCCCTACCCTGATTCCCATGCTTGCTAGTATGTACTGCAGACTTATTCAGTCTGTCCTACATTCCATTTAGCTCTTGTACAAGTCAATGGGCATTGAAGCCTGCTTCAACACAACCAAGCCTACTATCCAGCCCACACACATACTAGCGGAAGCCTTTCTTTCTAGCCACCCCTTCCACTGTCCTGGTTTTCATGCTCTCCAGTTGGACTGGTAACCCAAGATGGGGTGACCACTATTTCCCCACTAGGCCACTCCCACTCCCGGATTATACACACTCTAGGTGGTTCTGGGTTTTAACTTGACAGATTTAGCCCCCAGTGCCAGCCTCTGCCAACTTATGCTGCGCTGTGGCAAAGCCCAACTAACCCTCACCCACTCTAACTTTTGCTTGCACCAGTCGGAACAGTCTGCAATGCCAGAATCCCTTATGGGCACCAATTTGTGTTCTGGCGCTCCACTTTAGCTCCAGCTCCCTGCTTATGGCCTGGGAAAGAAGTGAAGAAAGGAATAAAATCTTGGAGTCCTACATCTGCTTGGTAGACCCCAAAGAAATTGCTGGATTTAGATTTTGGATTATCTCAGCTCTTGTCCTCTTGGGCATTTTGGGAGTGAACCAATGGATGGAAGAGCTCTCTTTGTGTTTCTCCTTCTCTGTAAATTTTCTTTTCTAAAAATAATAAAAAGATCTTAAAAAGTCCACTGCATGTTGAGTGATTTTAAAAGACATAAATATTCTAAAACTAGGAGAAGTATATTAATGTCCAATCTGAGAGAACTTGACCCTGGGAGAAGTACATTAGCTTTGAACTGCGATCTCTACCACCTTTACACGCTTCTTTCTGTAAGTACAACCAAATCTTCCTACCCATTCAGCTCTATGTCTTGTCTTAAGGGAAATGGCTCAACTCATGGCCAGTGTAATAATGTTAGGAATACCATAATTTTAACTTTAAGGAAGTGATGACAGAGAAGTAAATAATAGCTTAATGTGCAGTACATGTCACCCAAATGTTAGACATAAATTACCAGAATTGCTTCAACTGAGGAAGAGAGCAACACCCAAAATATATTGACCAAGGTTAATTTGTGAAAGAAATAGTTCCTTAAAACTTGAGTAAACAGAGGCAACTTTAGTCTTTATCTAGGAAGTCGTGAAGGATAGACAACTTTGACATGTTTATTTGTTTAGTTCTGAGACTTTCTATGTCAATATGATAAATCAGAATTATAAAAGAATTTGATTACCACAGCCATATTGCAATGGCTCAGTGGATGAACCCTTGCCTTGCAAGCCCCGGGGTCGCATGTGGACACCGTTTCATGTCGGTCTTCTTCACTCCCCAACTGGTTCCTTGCTGTCACTTTGGGAAGCCCGGGGAGGATGGCCCAAACCCTTAGTAACTTGCACTGGCATGGGAGAACCAAGGAAGCTTCTAGCTTGGGGGTTGGCTCAGCTCCAGCCATTGCAACCATTTGGAAAATGAACAAGCAGATTTCTCTCTGCCTCTTCTTCTCTAAATCTCCCTATCCAATAAAAATAAATAAATCTTAAAAAAAGTTAACACTTCACAGGAATAGAATGGGTTCCATATGATATAATTACTGTATCAATGGAGGATAATTGGTTTTAGCTTTTCTTTCCTGAATTTTGCTATTAGATGAAGGAATAGTTGCAGATATTAGGTAAATTAACCCTAAGATAACTAAAAAGAGAGAAAAGTTAAGATAAAAACAGCATCAATACATAAAAATATATAATGTCTTTTATGGAGAACTGTATATGATTTTGCATATTCAAATTAGCATATATGAATACATATCAAGAGATATTAAATATATTTTAGCATGGCCAACAAATTATTTCCTTTATTTCTTATAACTATGGATTTATAATCCATCACAATTTGTGCATCAACATTTGTGAAAATAATTTGCGGTTAAAATAGTTTTCAAATTTTCTAACATGCTCCAGGTACGGGTCAAGTGAATTCAGTGTTGAAACAACTTTGTTTCTTCATAATGACAAATTTTCTTGAAGCAAATAAGTTAAGATAGAAATGCAGTTTTAGATGAATTACACCATACTCCAAAGGTAAAAACAATTCATCCTATTCTCTGATGGGTTTGAGGAAACTAAAAGTATTTCCTACTGATTAGGTGTGATAGGTTTTCCTGCAATTTCATTAACCTTTCAGGGCACTAGTGGTTCATACATCATCCTAGAATGGTTACCTGCCAAATAAACACTTCACTGTTTTTCAAGCTGATTGACATGACTTGTGATAAAGGAATACTTTCCAAAGTAATGCCTAGATGGGATTGCTGTATTGATTTCTTTCAGTCATTCTTTTTTGCTTATTTGTTTGGGATAGGATTTAGGGTTTAAATTTTTCTGGGTCAGAGCAAGAATCCTTTCTACAAGGGAAATCTGAGCTGGGCCAGTTATCCATCACCACCCACTGGAAAACATGAAAGCTAGAGTTTGGGGGCTGCCTGGCAGGATTAGAACACAATGCCCACCAACAAGTGTCAAACTTGGCTCGGGTGCAGGACCTGCTGGCCCTCGTGAGCACTAGAGTGTGTGTAGAATAGACTAGGCTAGATTTTGGCATTCACTTATCCACATGAGAGCCACGTCTGGAGGAGGGCAATGCTGAGGCAATGTGCAATGTGCAAAACCCATTGACAAATGTGAGAGGATTGAGTTTGGGACACAACACCTACCAGTTCACTGGGAGTTGGCTGGGCACAACAAGCCTATATATCACATGGTGGCTAATTCTGAGGTGATTTGGGTCATATCAGGCTGGAACACATCACCCACAGGCAGACACAAGACTCCAGGCTGAGTGAGCTTGTTGAGTGGGCTGTGGGAGTCCCCTGCTGGGACAAAGCTACCATTGGGAAGCATGATAGTTGGGATTGGGGGTGTTGCAGACTGGGCAGGGCTGGAATAACCTTCAGCCTGCGTGCAAGCTGCATTTTGGGGAGCGCCAGACTAAGCCAGGCAACTTCATCTATTGGCAAATGATAGAGCCAGGATAGGTGCCAACTGGACAGATTTTGCCAAGGTGTGTGCTGGCAAATGCCAGAACAGGGTACAAGTCGTGTGAGAATGCACCCCAGTAGCCTGTGGAAAGTTCAAGATCCAGGACTGGAAGTGGTTCTAGTAGGGAACTGTGGGCACTTCTCTGCTGGAATGCAGCTCCTGCAGATATGCATGAGAACCAGGATTGGGGCAGACTAGGCTAGATAAGGCAGTACCCTTTGTTGTATGCCCAAGCATACTGGCATGTGTCCCAGTCTGACATGGTTTCATGAGAGATTCCTGATTGTCTGGATAATTGAACTAAGGATCTTTCCATGCAAACTCTCCCTTTGGAAACGGGAGATTCATCAGGGGAGACGAAAATGCAGAACCTCATTCCTCAGATAATTCTGTTGGCCAAAGTAAAGCTAGGATTAGACATTCAACAGTTTCTCTTCTTCAAACTAATCTATTTGCCTCCTTGTGGGTGGGCTAAATACCAAATATAAAACTTGAGGCTGTTCTGTTATCAATGTTGCATGTCAAAGGCTCTCTCTACATGAAGCCAAAACATCCAGATGGAAAATGGAAAGTAACATCCAGCATCTACACATTTTCCTTTCCTGATACCAAGCATGTACATCTTGAAAACGATGTCATGGTTGACTGGATGCTTTGCTTTTAATCTAGATGTTTTGGCATTATGTAGATGCAGTTTTAGTTGTAATTTCCTTTACAGCAGTCCCAGATTTGCAAAGAAGTACCTACAATTCTGGTAATTAACTTTTTCTTTACACGGAAACATACGTGTATGCATGAATGCATGAGTTTGATTCAAATGTTGATGAAAATGAAATTAGCATATGAGCTGATATGATACAGAAAATATTATGAAACCCATGCACTTTTTTCTCATAGTATACATTCATGAGCACATAGCACAAGCAACTAAAGCAAAACCAGTCCATATGAACGCATTCAGCTAAGAAACTTCTGCAATACAAAGGAAATACTCAACACTCACGTTGGATATGACATGCAGAGTACTGGTTACTTATAACATTTTGCGTGTGTTAACAAATAAAAGGAATTATAACAAATGGACATTTCCATAGGAAATCAGATTTCAGCTCTGAAGTTTAATTCAAATTTTATTGTTTGGGTTTTTTTTAGACAGACTTTCAACAGTCAAATCATCATTCTTCTGCAGTACGAGATTATGTACATAAATTTCTGGAGCACATATATATAAGTAAGTATGAAACATTTTAGTGATCAAAAATTATAAATGTGTCTTCTGTGATACTTATTGTATTTCTCTCTTAAATTGTGTCAGCAAACAACAAATATCCAGATTTAAGCCATTTATTTTATTTCTCTCTTCTATAACATTCTGAATATCATAGTTTATTCATTGCGACAGCCTTTAGAAAGTGCATATCCTCTGTTGCTCAGGGTATTCAGTAAATGCTGAGTTTTGAATTATAAATTGATTGATTGAAGTACTTTTTCAAGTATAAGTTCATGTCATAGAATGAAAGTAAATTAAATTATAGGATTAGAAGTTGATGTTGGAGATTAGCCAATGCTCCAGCATTAGCTTTTGTTACTAAAATGAAATACCTGGCACAGTCCACTTAAGAAGGAAAGATGTTTATATGCTCATTCCAGGGGCTTAAATCCAAACAGCACAGTTTAGACTCTGTTCTTGATACCATCACCTAATGGCACATGACAGAAGCATAGATAACAGCAAGTGGTCACACTTTGGAAATGAATTAGACAGAAAGAGACAATCATCATTATTCCAACAATAGCATTTTTTAAGATTTTTTTTTTTTTTAGTGCAAAGTTAGATATAAGAAAGTAGGAGAGACAGAGAGGAAGATGTTCCATCCAACGATTCACTCCCCAAGCTACAGCAATGGCTGGATTTGTACCTGGAGCCACTTCTGGGTCCTACAAGTAGATGCAGAGTCCCAGGGCTTTGGGCCGACCTCAACTGCTTTCCCAGGTCACAAAGCAGTGAGCTAGGTGGCAAGCGAGGCTGCTGGGATTAGAATCAGTGCCCATATGTTATCCTGGTGGGTACAAGGCAAGGACTTTAGTGTCTAGGCTACCGTGCTGGGTCCCACACTAGCAATTTTCTTTCAAGAATTAAAAGTGTGATCGGGAAACCAGCATCTGAGACCACACCCCAGTGACCTGAGGACCTCCCAGCATATTTCCTACCCCGATATGTACCAATATGAAAACTAAACCTCTTTTTAAACAAATTGTATCTTTTGATCCCCTCTATCAAAAGATCTGGAAAATGTATTATGTAAACAATTTTGCAGCTGAGTTCTTGGAATTTTAAATGCCAAGTCAAATGACAAGTCATATAGAACTCTTCAAAATGAATTTTGCTGCAGGGAGTGATAAAATGGAAAAGTTTTTTATAATGCACCCAGTTTTATAAAGAAAATTTTAATTCCTTACAATTTGAACTCTACTATTATAAATACATCTTTAATCTGTACCAATTAAAGGATAAAATATAAGACTGATGTGTGGGATTCAGACACTGTTATAATACTTAGAATAGGAGATACTGGTTATAAATTTCCTCAATTATATTAGAGCAAGGAAGAACATTTAAAACGAACTGAACAAGGATACAGCATAGAAGGCCACCGAATCAAGATAAAAAATGATAAGTCGTTCTGTCAATTCTATCTAATATTCTAGAAATACTTCTGAATACAATTACATTCAATTCCATATATTAGCACATATATACATAGTTGAAATAATTTTAAAAATTTTAGAATAAAAATCATTTCACTCAGAGCTAAAGTTGATTTTGAATGGAGCTTTAGAGTAAGGCTTGAGGTAAATGAAAATACAAATATTTCTAATTTTTTCAAATAATTGATTTGCACATGTGAGAATAAAATAAACCAAAAAAAAAATGCTCCAAAAGACAAAAAGAAAATGTGAATGTATTTCTAGGAGACAGGCATTCTGTGGGTGAATTTCATTGCCTGATTAGCTGGATTTAACTAAACACTGCTACCTGGGTCTGTCCTGGACTAAGGTGCACAAGGGTTTTCAGTTTATACTTTTCTGGGTGTCAGTTTTTAGAGGAGCTGTTTTGAAGGCAGAATGGCAGCGATGGAAGAGACAGAGAGACGTTGCCTCCATTGGTTTAGTCCTCAAACAGCCACCAAGCCTGGGGCTAGGCTAGCCTGAAACCTGGACTCCAGACTCCCTCAAGGTCTTTCAAAATATGTTGTATTTACAAAAGTGTTTGGGCTATTTTCTGCTGGTTTTTCAGGTGCCTTAGCAAGGTTCTGAACTGATACTAGAACATCCAGTATTCAATCCACCTTCCTATATAGGTGACTGCCATTGCTACAGTGGCTCAACCACTGTGCCATGAAGCCCCTTCAGTTTAATAAGCTTCAGGGAGATTTTTTTCACTTTTTTCAGAGTAACACGTTTGCACTTTGGATGATGCAAATGGTGTAACTGTGATTTTTGAACCTGAAACACCTGATTACAGATTTAGACAAAGCATGTCTTTCTCTGCCTTCTGCCCAATGGCTGAAGAGAGTGGAATGTTGTTACAATTGCCAAGGACAACATGGATACATTTATCTAATTCAGAAATGGCAGATCAACACACTCTTTAACCATAGTTACATAATATCTTACAACTTGTTTTACTTACTATTAGCAGATGGAGAACAGGGGTGAGAAGGTTGGTGCTGACCTCCTAACTGAGCAAAAAGTAACCTTGGCAATCTCAACATTATCTAAAAAGAGAATATTGCATAATACCATGTGTTTCATGTGTGTAATATCAAAATAAAGTGAGTCACTTACTAAATAGCTATAATTAGGTAATTAGAGTTGATTCTGTTTAACTGTGTTGTGACAGATATTCTAGGTGATTTTTCCCATAAAGATTATTTTTTCCTTAATATATATTTTTCTATACCAGAGCCTTTTCAATTCTGATGATGATGATGATAACTTGATGAGGTCAGAAATGATCTTACATAATTCTCTTAATATTTCTCACTTCATCCTCATAGCACAAATAGCAACTCTCTCTTTAAAATTTTTTCTATTATTTTTAAGTCAGACCTACAGAGAAACAAAGATGCAGAGGGAGATCTTCCAACCACTGTTTCACTCACCAGATGCCCAACAAGGGCCAGGCCTTGCTGAGCCAGGAACCAGGAGCCAGGAGCCAGGAGCCAGGAACCAGGAGCCAGGAGCCAGGAACCAGGAGCTTTGAAAGAAGCACTCCCACATGAGTGGAGGAGCTCAAGGTTCTGGATCATCCTCCACAGATTTCCCAGGCAATTAGTGGGGAGCTGGAATGGAAATACAACATTCAGGACCTGAGGTTGATGCGCATATGAGATACTGGCACCTGCAAGCTGAGGGTTGGCTCGCTTATGGTATGCATTCCCAACTCTCCCATTTGTCCTGTCTTACAATTACCTGAGTTAGTTTTCTTCATTGTCCCTGAAGTCATGATTTATTTCCTTGTTATTTACTTTAGTCCCCGTTGCTAAACACTTTTACTACCAATGAACCATACTAGATAAAGGTGTGCTGAAAAAGGCTTCTAGTACATTCTGTGCCCTTGGTAACAGCATGAAATATGAAAAAAAAATGGAGATAAAAACTCGAGAAGAGTTATGGGCAAGGGAAGAATTGCATCACTGATGTATTTATCTTAATTGGGTCATAGTCTTTCCCAAAATACAAATTGCTTGTTTGCTAAAAAAAAAAAAAAATCCATAAGTGAATTCAGAAATTTAACACAGTTTTCTGCTCTTTAGACATATTAGTTTAATCTTGGGGAAGCATATAATTTCAAATTGATCATGGTGAAATCACTTGTCACTTAGTAGAGCTAAATTAGCCTCAACTGTTTGTGCTAACGAAGTCTAAACCGTGCTGCAGATTATTTCCATCAGCAGATTTAAAGAGAAAAGCTGCAAAGATTTTCTTTTTGTAACAGAGAATTGAGATTGAAACATTAGAGATCCTTCCAAAGAGATATAGTGATAATCAAATGTGGCTTTTTCAGATTTATTTATTTTTATTGAAATGCAGGTTTATAGAAAGAAGGAAGGAGAGTAAAATTTTCTATGCACTGGTTCACTCACCAAATTGTCATAATGACTGCTGCTGAGCTGATCTGAAGACAGGAACCAGGAGTCTCTTCTGAGTCTGCAACACGAGTACAGGGTCCCAAGGCTTTGTGTTGTCTTCCTTTGCTATCCAGGCCTCAAGAAGGGAGCTAGATGGGAAGCAGAGCAGCCTGCACAGGAACCTGTGACCACCAGGGATGCCAGCACTGCACGGTGGAGGATTAGCTGATTGATCCATCCCACTGGTGGTGAACACAGATTCTCTATGATGTTAC
This sequence comes from Ochotona curzoniae, assembly GCF_017591425.1. Lineage (NCBI taxonomy): Eukaryota > Metazoa > Chordata > Mammalia > Lagomorpha > Ochotonidae > Ochotona > Ochotona curzoniae. The sequence continues at coordinate 18,332,302 of NW_024466502.1, forward strand.
TTTCAAAATATGTTCACCCTCTTCGTCTTCTCTGAGAAATTCATATGAGGACAGTTTCTGTTTGATGTTTTTTCTTTAATGTGTTTTTGTTTCTTTGTTTTTCTCTTTGTTTTTGTTTTTTAGCATACAGAGATTAAATGGCTCACTCAAGTCCTTAGGGGCTTCTGTTGAAGAAGCTGAAATGGAATTGCAGTACTGGCTTGTCTCTATTTTTCATGCACTAAATTATAAATGGCATTCTTCATTTAAACTATGGATTTCCCAGGATTCACGCTTACCTGCAGGAATGACCTAGCCTGGGATACTCGGGTAGAAATATGCAGTAGGTGTATTGTAAGCACACACAGTGCTGACTGAGCACTGAGCTAAGTACTGCGGGAGTGGTGAGGAGGTGAGTTTTTTCTCAGGCTGGAGAACTCAGCTGAGGGTTCATGCTTTGGGTACATCTGATCTGAGAATCTTGTGGATGCTTTTCTTTTTTCCTTTGTGTTTCACATAAGTTCTTTCCATTTCCCAGGAGAGCTGTTCCCTAATTCTATTCCATGACTTCCAGAAGACCCAAACTGTCTGTTCTTACTGGTGAATGTTAACTGTTGATTTTCAGCAGCTTCCTTGAGTGTGTTAGCTCATGGGCAGCAGCAATATTGAAGGCACAGTCCTTGTCCTCAGGTAGTATCTCACATCTGCAACTGGATCCGGTGTCCAGCTGGCAGCATCCTGGGTCTCTGAGCGACTTCATCAATGTTCTGCTCTTGCCTGCTTCTGCATCCCCCGTGTGCAGGTAACACGGAGATGTGGGGTATCCAAGGTAGAGGCGTGTATATCGTCACTGCTAACTGAAATTCCTGCAAGAGAACTGAACGTTGCTCTGTGTGGTCATCTCTCTGGTTCTAGAGAGCTTACCGCAACAGTACCGGAAACTGTCTTTGGAAGGAAACAATTTAATTAGTAAAATTCTAAGAACATTTCTACACCTTAGGGAAAGTGCGAGAAGGCACAGTTTATGTCTTTTCTGTGACAAAGAAAAGTGTCACTGACTTTGGATGGGGTTTACCTGATACTGCCAGAATCACAGAACTTCATTTGTTGGTAAATTATTGAAAAGTAAAAACACTAGCGAAATTAAAATGAACCGGCTGAGGAAGAATTGCCTATGAAAATCTGCTTTATATCCATTTAATTTCATGCATATGAAAACACAAAGAATTAACTTGCTTATGTCAATGGTTAGAGAGGCACACAAGATTTTCAAAAATTAAGCAAAGAAGATATTTCTAAAACAAGTAAATCTAAGCTAAATAGAATAAACTGAGTGGTTTCTCTTATTAGTTATGGTAGTTGATTACAAAGAGAGAATAAAAAATATGTGGATTTCAGGTAACTTGGTATGTGGTTTTAAATATTGCTTTACTGTATCATGCTGAGTAAATGAAAATACGGTCTGGTTTTACACATTGAAAAATGATATCAAAACTGAGGGATAGTGAAAATTCAGGGTATTAGCAATATTTTGTTCTTTATTTGTGTGTTGGTTACGGTTGTGACCAAATCATAGGTAAAACCCATCAAGCGGCACACTTGTATTTTCTTGCATGTAAGATACATTTTAATGAAAGGTTTTCAGAATAAATATACTACAACTCCAAGATAAAGGACATTCTGTGTATATTCTAAACTCTTTTTTTTATGGGGAAGTGTCTCATGTAAGGAATTCATTCTGATGAAAGCACGCAACACAGTGAGTTGGTTGGTATGCTAGTGTTCAATGACAATCTCTTACCCATGATTCTATTTGCAACTCTTACATTTACGGAGAATCTCAAACTGTGGGAGCAGGAGTTATAGAGCAGAGGTTTAAGCTACCACCCTGCCATGCCAGCATCCCAAGAGAGTTCTGGTTTGAATATGGGGGTTATCTCGATACCAGGGACCCTGGCAACTACCTGGAAGATCTACATGCGATGCCTGGATCCTCATGTTGTGCTCATCTGGGCAATGAATCAGCAAAAAGAAATCTTCATAACTTCCATTATGATAAGTTAATTCATCTTTAGACCAAAAAGTCATACACTGCAGGAGGCCTGAGTATTTGTCATCCAGTAGTTAAGTTGGCGTTTACATCTCCAGAGTGCCTAGTTCGAATCCCAGCTGTTTCATTTCGGATTCAGCTTTCTTCTAATGTGCATCTTGGAGATACCAATGCTGAATCAGGGACTAGGATCCTTGCCTTCCATGTAGAGCTCTGCATGGGATTCCTGGTTTTGGGCTTTATCCTGGTCCAACCTTCAATGTTTTGCGAATTTGGAGAGTGAACCACCAGATGGAAGATATCTTTTATGTTTATTTGACTTTAAAAAGGGCCCAGTGCTATAGCTTAGCAGCTAAGGTACTCGCCTTCAATGCACCAAGATCCCATATGGGTGCCAGTTCTAGTCCCAGAAGCCCCACATTACATCCAGCAATCTGCTTGTGGCTTGAGAAATCAATGGAGGACAGTCGAAAGCCTTGGGACTCGGCACTCGTGTGGGAAACCTGGAAGAGTCTCTTGGTTCTTGCTTTGGATTAGCTCAGCTCCAGCCATTGTGGCTTCTTTGGGAGTGAACCTTCAGACAGATCTCTCTGTCTCTCCTCCCCTCTGCATACATCTGCATTTCCAATAGGAAAACAAAACAAAGCAAAAGAAAGCAAAACAGCCTCTGGAAAATTAAAACATACTCAAAGTCTATGTGTTGAGAATTGTGATTATTCCAAAACGGCAGTGAAACTGTGTGGGCCTAGCACAATTGTTCAGTGGTTAAATCCTTACCTTGCTAGTGCTGGGAAATCATATCGGCACCAGTCTGTGTCCCAGTTGGTTCATTGCCCATCTAGCTCCCTGCTTGTGGCCCTGGGAAACAATAGATGCTGGTAAAACCTTGGCATCCTCTTCCTGCAAGGGAGATCTAGATGAAACTCCTAACTCCTGACATTGGATCAACTCAACCTCCTGCCGTTGTGTCCATTTCGGGAGTGAATCAGTGGGCAGGAAATCTTTTGTCTCTCCTTCTCTGCATGAATTTGATCTTTCTTTCAAATAAAATAAATTGATCTAAAAAACAAACAAACTAGAGAATGAAAGAATGAGAATAAGGAAATGAGTTAAGTTGGGTATGTCATGTTGTACTGTAACTCTCCATGCTCTAAGTTATCAAGATGGGAGGAATTCCTTTTAATTATTTCAAATTTAGTTCTAATGCTGAGAAACATAGGAAACCAGCTATACCAAATAAGCCGTGTACCAAACACGGATTGGCCTAAATCAGGAACTCTGCTCAAGCATTTGTATCTTCGTTATGGAACATAATTTTCTAATTTTTCAGCTGACAGCTTTAGTGTAAGCGATCTTAGTGATTCCTGCCTTTGAACAATGGAGAAAGGCATAAGGATGCAATCCAGGCACACTGAAGCATCAGTACCCTCCAGTCGGAGGCCAGAGGAAGCACACCTGTAGTTGAATGTGTGCTCACTACTGGCTGCAGGGAGGGAGGACATACACCCCGGGTAACCTATTTAATTTAGAAGCTGATAAAACTTGTTATAGGATTTTCGTCAGTTGAACTGAGGGATGAGGAAGAAAGTAAGGATTTACTTTGGGTTGGATTCAGTCTTGAGATGGGTTTCTGGATATGTGCAATGGAATGATGTAAACGCTGGAATGAGTCCAGGTTTGAATCAGTAACTTACATTAAACCAAAGGAAGAAATGCTGAGTCAGTTTTTGTAGACTTTCACTTTTCCCCTCTATTATGACATTAAAATGAATGCTAAAGTACTTTTATATCTTCTGTATCATTTCATCAAATGTGGAGATCTACCTCATGGATGTTGCTTTTCTAAGTGCTTACCATGCTTTACAGAATGATATCATTGTCTACCTAGTCTTCAGGTCACACATTGTATCTGCAAGGTGCAGCTCTTATTGTGAGGCTCGCTCTTTAACACAAGGACTAAAGCTTTTCTTATTCTTACACATATACAGTAAATATTAATCAGATTAATCAGATCTTTTTCTAGTGAGAAGGGTGAAAACAATCGTACAGTGTATTCAACAGCCTCTGGGGATATTTCAATAATTTTCTCAACTAATAAATCATCTATGTACGATAGTCTAAGCAGACTGGTGTGAAATGGTGTCTAAGAGCAAAGAAGACAAGTTATTTTTTTGTATTTGTTTTAGTTTTTTAATTCCTGAGTTTACTAATGTAAGTTTCAGTGAAAAGATACTACAAACTCACTTTCTTATTTTTTAGAGCAACAGCAGTCATGTTGAAGAACATATTATTTAGATTCCGTGAACATAATAGTCATGATACAGAAGTGGCATTGCAAAATAATTATCCTTCATGTTCCTTATTCTTTTAACTGACTTTTCAAAGATACCATTACATTTTTAAAGGTAAGTAATCCTGAGAAAATTAAATTTAGAAAATGAAAAGATTATTATCATTGTCTTTTTTTCTTATTTAAATATAGTATTTATGTCAGTTAATATAATCTGATGTGGAAAGTGTTTATTTTATGAATGAAACAGGAAAAATGCAAAGTAGTTGTATTTATATCACTGTCCACAGTTATAGTTTCGTAATACTACATGAAAAAGCAGAAAATTCAATATCATTAGCACAAACTGAAAACAGAAATGTTCTTGAATATATAAAGCGTGAAATAGTTTTTGTTTTCTTTTTGTAGTTTTATGATTACCAGTTTAGCTTGATCTTCTATTTAACAATACACTAATCAGTAATATTTTATTTTTTGATAGTTATACAGAATTATTCATTCTAAATTGGACTTAAAATTTGGTTTGATTTTTATTTGTTTGAAAGAGACGGAACGCTTGCACGTGTGTGTTAAAGAGAGAGAAATACTTTCCATCTACTGGTTCTCTCCTCAAATATTCTTTATGTTTAGGAATATTCTGGAATGGAGCTGGGATCCTTGAATTCAGTACAAGTCCACATTTCTCCTTAACCTAAGATGTCAGATATTTAAGACAGTGTCATTAATTACAAGGGGAGACTCTCTAGGGTTCGGGATGTCCTCATTTCCTTGCAAAGCGCCTGGGTTTGAGTCTTGTTTCCACTCTAAATTCAATTTCCTGTCGATTAGCATACTGGGAGACAGCATAGGCAGGAGCAAGAGACCTGCTGCCATCCTGATAAGAAACGTGGCATGAGTTTCTGGCTCCCATTTTGAGCTGGGTCCAACCTCAAGCTTTATGGGCCCTTGGCGATGAAGTGAAGGAAAGTGAAGGAAGAAAAACCTCTCTCTTTCTCTCTCTGTTTAGAATGAGTAATACGAGTGTAAAAATGCATAAATGTACATTTTCAGTTTTCTGTGTGTATATTTTTTTTTTTTTTTGCTCTTCTATACAGTAATTAAGGAAAGTAAAAGGCTGGCTTATAACTTAAGCTTGTATCCAGTTAAGTGATTCACTCATCTCAATCATCACATCACCACTGGGTTTATGTTTTTTTTATCACATGAGTTCCAGCTAATGTGGTTAATAAGCATTATTCATAGATTCCATGCTTACCATCTCTATTGCACAGAAAGTTACCTCTAAATCCATACCCATTGTGCCTTCTCAGTCACTCATGAATAGGCACTCATGAATCAGTCAGTGCACTTGTCTCCAGCTGAGGTTAAACAAGGCAATGCTCAGCCCTATTTCAATTTGCTTGTTGCAAATAGTGCTGTCTGTGATTTATTGACCATCACACTTTCCATATTTTTGTTTTGATTTTGTTATTTTAAAAGTCCCCAAGGATATAGCGAATCATATTTTGTGTTCTAAGCAGCAGAAGGCTATCTTGTACCTTGTTGGTACAGTACAGTAGATCAGTTTTGTTCGGGACAGGATTGGGAGTACTTGTGCTTCTGAGATCAGTGTGAGTCAGTTAAAAATATCAAAACGATGTTTTTGTTTGAACAAATTAATTTGAACCGTTATTTCAGTTGGTCAGGAATGCAGGGAACCATCAATATTTTCTAGGAGCTGTGATTGCATGTTCATTAACTGGGTGTTCCATGTGGCTGCAGAGAATGTAAACTATTATAAATGATGGCACCTGACTATAGACTCTGAACAAATGATGAATTAATGACATCTGAAGGAGACATTCAATGATTATTTCTATGTCTTTGTTTTCCTATTTTGTGTCAAAAGTATCATCTTACAAAATATTGTGGTCTTTAGTGCAATACCACAAGTTTATAAAAATCATTTATTCCCATATATCCCCCCTTTATTCTAATTAGTTTCATACTTATATTTTCATGAAGTTTGTAGTACAGCCAATTTTAATCAATCTTGTCAGGTGGTAATGAATTTTTTCCAGTTTCATTGCCACAAAAGGACTGCATTTGAAAAGTTACCTCACCAGATGAAGTGTGCTGCATTGGCAAGTTTCTCTTTCTTTTCCATTATTTGGACGATGCCTTTCCCTTCTCACATCACCTGCAAAAGTATGCTGGCAATAAAATTGGAGGTTCCCACACAGTGACCTAGAGGTTTTGTCTTGAAAATCTTACACTATGCTATTAGTGTTATACTTTGAATATTTAGCTATGAAGTGTCCTGGTGAGAGTCTTTACATGTCATGTGTTTTGGTGTCCAATGGGGTTGCTGTATTTAGATTCTTTTTATTTTTTGACGAATGCATTTGTATGTACATATAATGATAATAATATTAATAATAATAAACAAAAATAAAACAAAAAACGCCTGTTTCTGTCTTTCTCCAAATTGGGGAACCTTTTAGCTGTTACTTCAATTTCCAGCCTAATACAATCTACATAGTTAATGATAACCCTATACAAATAAAAATACCATTCCTCAAACATTATTTTTAAAAAAATTAAAATTCATAGGAATTGCAAAAGAACTCAAATAATGAAATCTTGCATAGACTGAACAATACTGAAGGCGTAACAATAATATATTCCAAGACAAACTTCAGGGCCGTTCTAATCAAAGCATCATTCATAAAAAGGTTTTTTTTTTTTTTTTTTTTTTTTTGCAAGTGAAAGTGTAAGAGACCCATAAAAAGAGAAATAGAAATGTACAGATAGGAATTGTCTATCCCCTACTTCATTCTCTAGAGACCAGGAACCTGGGAGTCAATACAGGATCCCTGCGGACATTTTTTTTTATGCTGTATTTTAGGTATCTAAATGAAACATGATATTTGTACTTCTACGGCTGGCTTATCTTACTGAACAGAACGACTTCTGATTGCATCCTTTTGTTGCAAACACAGTATTTCATTATTTTGTATACATATTCTTTAACCAGATATCAGCTCATGGATATTGGGTTTGATTTCGTATCTTAGTTTTATACATTGGGCAGCAATAAGCATGGGGGTAAAATAATATAACTATGGACTAAGTAAATTCACAAACATGGGGTGTTGGGGTTCATATAAAAGTTGAGATCTCTGAGGAATCACAATTTTCTCCTTTATAAATGTTGTACTAGTTTAAATTCCAATCAACACTGGGTTAGGATACTTTTTTCCCCAAATACCTGGCAGCATATATTATTATTATTATTATTGTTTTATTATTATTATTATTTAGGGAAGAGCCATCCTAAATGAGTTAAAGGAATATATGTTTATCATGGAATTAATCAACATTTTAATATAATTATCTTCTTTCACTTGTTTCTATCCTTTATGGCTGCAATGGTCAGATTGGGTCAAGTTTGAGCCAGGAATCTGGAACTCCGTCTGGATCTGCATGTAGAAGGCAGGCAGAGGCACAAGCACCTTGGCTTGCTCTGCTACATTTCCTGGCAGTGAACTATATAAGAAGTCTCACAACCAGGACACAAGCAGGCACTCCAGAAATTGAACCCAGAAATAAAAGCAGTGGCTTAATCTGTTGTTTACTGTGGGTACTGAAAATTATTCTTGTTGAAGACGCAGAGTAATGACAGATATGTAATGGCAAACACCAGCCAACTCTATTTGGGTAGAACTGATTTAAAAATGAAAAAAAAAATTGCATGTAATCTCTATAACAATATGAGAACTAAGATGTGTTATGACTATGGTTGGATAGCTAAGTTACAGTGATTCCCAGTGCAAGGCCCTGAGAGTCTCAAACTATTTATGAAATGGCTAATATAAACAAATAAACCATAGGAGCCAATTAAGGTCATTTTTCCCCTTGGAAAGCTTTTTTTTTTTTCAGAAGAAAATTCATTATAGTTAACAAAAACATATTTAATGAAAAGTGGCATTTCATTATATATTTTTTAAATTAATTTAGAATTACAGCATGATACTCTCAAGGAATTTTACTTTTTCTCATTTTTTCACTAACAAATAAGACATGAAGCTGGTCTCCTTTAGATTACAAGAGAAGTTGTATTCCCCTATAACAAACTAGGTAAGTATGTGTTATATACGTATCATGATCCGAGATAGTTATTGAAAAATTCTCATCCCCTCACTCTACTACACTTTTAGTCTTTCATAAGTTTTGTTTGCAAATAAATCTTTCATTGTAAAGCATCCGTCACAACATCATTTTTGAAAGACATAGTATTCAGGTAGCTCATGTGTTGTGACATGGATGGCTTTAAAAAGTTGATAGAAAATGCATAATATATATAAAAAAATATGCATGGACACCATCACTTTTTGCACCACGCTTATCCACCATTTTTTGTGATGTTCCTGTGTCGACATGGTTTTGAACAGGCATCAGTTCTTCCCAGTTTCACTTTGCTGTACTGGTTTGTGCCTTTGTAATTGTGAACTTTTTCTTAGAAATGTGCCATGCAGCTTTCCACATCTCCATCCTTCTGCTTTCTCATTACAATGGGAGATTATTTTTCCATGAATGCTTTATTCATTGTTGATTCTCAGAATCTACTGGAATTCTTAACATCTACATGCCCTTGCAGTCCTTAAGGTGTTCTTAAACTCAGCAAGGATCTAATTCAGCTGAAGTGGTTAATAAATTCCAGATTCTAAAATCTGACCTAGAGATGCTAATTAGTCATGCTATTATTGGCCGTTTTGAAACAAGCATACCATGCTATCTGGATACAAATGGCTCATGTGTCACATATTAAAAAGTGCAATCTCAGACTTTTACTTGTGAAGGCTGTCAAATGATTCAATTCTTTTGATAAGTACATTGAACAGAAGATTGTATAAATGGCAATTTAATCCTATTGTAAATATGTTCTTTATTCAGTTATTGTATTAAGTTACTACTTCTGCTTCAAGAGATTGTGAATGACAAAAGTTTAGAATAAAATTTCAGTGGAAAATGAGTATTTCCATAACTGCCTTTTGCTTTTTTGTTTCGTTTTGCTGTAGTAGTTGTTCTAGATAATTTTTCTTTGAGGAAAACTACTGCACTGGGCTCCCGCATACGACTATTTGGCTTTAGATAATATTCACTTTTTGAAAATTCACCTTTGTTAAAAGATTTAAGTTTTATTCAAGACAGGAAAAAAAAAACTATAGATATTTTATTGAATAGAAGAACATATGTGTTAAATCAGTGCAGCAGAAGTCTTAACTTAAAATAACTTCAAAGGCAATGTAAAAGTTTCCTGAAAACCATATTATTTTAACAAGTGCTGTCAGGAAACTTGACCTCACTTTTAACCTAAACTTATCACATTGAAACAGATATATTTTTTTTGTCCTGTGTTTAATAGAGAAGATAGAAACCCACTGTTTACTATTAGTATACAACGGAGACTGTCCAGAAAATAATTGCATGCTGTGACACATAACTGGTAAGAGAAATACTTTGTAACATCCATATTGCATTAATTTTAATATTTTTGTGGCTCAAAATAGTCCTTATTGGTTAAGCAGTTTGACATTGAGGATAGACTTACTTTTATACTAGAAGGGGAAAGATTGTTCTATTGGGTATTATTGTCATTCTCTGAGTTCAGTGTACCTAAATAACATCTGTAATAATACAAATTGACTTTCATTACAAGACATTGTTGCCATAGCATCAACAGACCCCAGAAAAAGACTATGAATGGCTGAAGGAAAAACGAAACAGTGTTTCAGGCTGCCATTCTCCCAGCAAACTGTGACAACCATTCTTCCAGATGGACATGGTTTCTCCTCAGATGAGAAAAAACACCAAAATCACCAGGTGCAACAGTGCAGTAGAACAGTGCAAATCTTGCTTATCACTTCCATTCCTAAGAGTGAAATGGCCTAGAAGAGAATGGATGCTTGCTGTGTCAGAAATGGAATCTATTTTCATTTTTCAACAAATTAGTATTAAAATACATTCCCAGGGAACCTCACAGTAGCCTAGCAGCTAAAACCCTCGCCTTGATAGTGCCAGGATTCCATATGGTCACCAGTTCTAATCCTGGCAGCCCAGTTCCAATCCAGCTCACTGCTTGTGGCTTAGGAAGATAGTCCATGAAGGCCCAAAGCACCTGGATCTTGTACCTGCTTGGGAGAACTGGAAGAAGCTTCTGGCTCCTAGCTTTGGATTGGCTCAGCTATGGCCATTGCGGTTACTTGGAGAGTGAATTATTGGATCAAAGATCTTCCTTTCTGTATCTCCTCCTTTTCTGTATATCTGCCTTTCCAATGAAAGTAAATAAATCTTTTAAAAAAATGCATTTCCAGCTGACTTCATGAACATGCATTAAATATTATATATGCAGACATGTGAAATAATTTTTTCTGTAGCTGATTTCAATCAGATTTTCTTAGCAATGTTAATAATATTGGATAAAATGTTTTGTTTTGTAGAAATAATCAGGACCCACCAAAAGTCTACTGCAAAATGCACACAGACTGTAATACTCAATAAATAAATGATTCGGACAAAGTCAATTTCAGGATGTTTACAACTAGAAGTTATGATATTGATATACAAAATATGCAAACAATATACCATTCTAACACCTAATTGCTCAACACACTAATCATCTGCATAAGTAGAAATAATTTTCTACTTATTTTATTTTTATTTATTTAATTTTACATAAATTATTTTCTTTAGAAATGTCAAATAGTGTCTAATAATTCATACCAAATAGTTCTCTTTGTATGAATCTGAGCATGATATTTGACAGGCTTCAAAATAAACAAAAAGTTTAAAATTATTTTAATTCCTAACCTATTTCCGATGGCTGACAGGAAAAGAACAGGATTGGGCAGTCGGAGTGTGAAAGTCTCAATGTGGGTTACGGTGTCTGCATCCTGAGCTATTCTGGAGCAGCAGAAACAGTGAGCCATCCGAGAGGGTTTAGACATGTGCTGCCTCAAGGCAGGGAGCTACAAAGATGATTTCCTATGCTCCTGTCAAGCTCCATTCATCTCTCCTTGCACGAGTTGATGGTTTTAAATATGGTAGTCTCCATAATTTAAAGCTGAAATAGATGGGGGGTATCAATGTATGTCATTTCTGCAGCATTTCTATTTTTCCCTTTTGTTTATTTCATAATTTATTGAGTATACCTGTACATACATTTCCAAACATGGCACATTTTTTGGTTCTTATTCATCTTGAGGGTGTTTTTACTCAGGGAAAATATGTTGAAGGTTTTCTTTTTCCAAAAAGTCAACATCTGCAGTATTAGAATATTTGAATTCTCCTAACCAAGACGTGACTTTCCATTCAATCAATATATTGGAATCTCTAAAGGCTCTTCAAAATGTGTATGCAGCATTCTCTTTTCTCATTTCTTCAGGTACCTGTGATGTCATCTTTTATTTGGAATTGTTACAAGGGATGTCACCAATAATGGTAGGCTATGCAATCTCAGCTAGCAGAAGTAGCAATGAGCAGCCCTATCTGGGCAATGTTGAAGAGGACTCTCTCCATGTTTGATACTGCAATCATAGAGCTAGGTATCAGCTAGCATGACGAATGTGCCACATTCTACTTCCTGTGTGTGTCAATCATGACATGAAGCGGTGCACTGTGATGCTCTTGCAAAGCGGCCAGTGTGTAATGAGTCTTATGTAGAATATGATAATCACTGTGAAGAACTCAGAGGGACACAAAACAACTCATTTATGCCCAAATTATAACAATGGAACACATTCCAACAGTAAATTGCTTTAACTTAGCAATATGTTACTAGAAAATATTTTTATTTTAAGATAGAATTAGCTATAAAATGTATGAGCTACAAAACCCCTAGGAATTGTGGGTAATTCAAGAAATGCACAATTTTCCATTGCCATAGTGCTACAGGAAAGAATTGTTGGAGAAAAGGTCTTGAAAGAATGCCTTCTCCATAGAGATTGTAGCCATTTCACTAGTGAAATAACAGATGGACGATCTTTTTCTCTGTTTTCCTTTCCTCCTATCTCTTTGTAACTCTACCAGTTACATAATGATGAATATTCAAAATCTAGGATTAGTGCTTAACGAATACAAGCAAGCCGCAAGCCGAGGGAGAGAGGGTTCTAAACTATTGACTTGGTGATCATTAATGAAGATAACACGGTGTGACAAATAAGTATGTGCGTGTGTGTGTGTGTTGTCAAGTTTTGAAAATTAAAAAAAAAATAGTAATAGTGGGAAAAAAAGAGAAAATGAAAAAATGTGCTCTCCTTACTTGAGAATCAAGGTGGCTCCCTGGTAACAGCATCTTACATGTTCCTGCGAAGTGCTCACTGTGCGCTATCTGCTCTTACTGGCAATAGTTGTTGGAGGGAAGGGGTGTTTGGGTCTTGGCTAATCAAAGAAAATTTTAATTTTCCTTGCATTCTGGCCTAGAAAATATGAAGCTTTCAATTTTAATGTAGAAAAATGTGTGATGAATTAATGCTTGTGTACAAACTGAAAGTAATTACATTTATTTGTTTACATTTCTCATTCAATCATTGAGAAGTTAGAGACTACCAACTGTGCTTGAAGCATACATAAAAAGCTGAAAAATCAAGAAATTCTACCTTGAGAAAGAATGCTTTCACATGAAGAATTTCCAAACTGTGCATTTCCAGAGTTTAGTGGTGCTAATGACATGGACCCTGCTTTGCATGCGGATGCTCATTCCTCATAGACTACTTCCCAAGCTTTAGGCCTCTAAGTTTCTATTCACTATTTAATTCCTTATCCAAAAAATGCCATCCTACTTGTTTATTAACCAAAGGGGAAATGATATAATAATAATGTCAATTAAAAGTAAATGCATTCCATGAAAATAACAAATTAGTATTAGCAATGTCCATAAAAGACTAAACAGATTCATAAGTAAAAAGAGGAAAAATCCATCAGCTGCATCTGCATATGTAACCTCATTATCCTAATTGTCACAGCTGTTGTTTTTATTATTATTGCTCATACAACTGTACTTTTCTCAGTTTTACCACTTTTGATATTATGAAAATGGAAACCACACTGAACAAAACAGAATCCATCACTTATGTTGGCATGCCATGATGCCTTCACATCTTCAGGTAGAGTTTTATAACCCTCAAGGCAGAATTTAATGAACTGTATTTCCTGGCTGAAGGGCCTACACTGTCCAGGGTTATGCAGTAGGTTCCAGTAGGATCCTAACCTTGAAAGTGATTTATGTTTGAGGAACTCCAGGTTGGTCAGAGTTCTATTCAAGAACATTTGAAAATCATGCAATATTCTGAAACTATGCCAGAAACCGCACAGCATTTTCACAACAAAATTCGTATTTATTATGCTAACACAAAGAGAACTCAAAAGCTAAATGCCAACCCAGGCTTTTAGTTATCAAATACATCTGCACCACTATATTTGTGTAAATATACAATGGTCTGCATCCTATTTCTTAAAAAAAATTCTATTATTATATTTCTGTGCTGTCCTTTGTATAAAATATTTATAACTGTTTTGTTCCATCATGGATTAGCTTCAAGACTTCTCTAGAAAGCATTTGCTCCACAGAATGACACCATATCTCTCCTTGAGAACTGATTTTACCTTCTTTGCTTTCACTACTCATTACACAAGGCGTTAATGTGGACACTATCATACTGCAATTTGTCCATTTGTCCACGTGCCCACGCATACTGCTATGTGGTGGGTTTGTTTGCATACAAAGTATACAGACATTTAATAGTAAGATCTAAATAATAGAATTCTGTCACAGTCAAGGATTCTTTCAAACTCTGTTTAAAAGCAATTCTTTTAAATAAATGAGAGGAATATTTCCCCAATCTATTGAAATGCTTCTACCAATGTGATACACATGTTTTCTTTAAATATCCTGGCTTTGAGGTTCACTCTTCAAATGTCAATGAGTGTTATTTATTTTTAAATGATTTATTTTAATTATCAGTTTGCACTCTCTTGGTATTTTTTCTGAATGTCTGAAACATCCAGGGATGTTTAAGCAGAAACCAAGAACCAGAAACTACATATGCGTATTTCATATGGATGACAGAACATGGCAGTGCTCAGACCATCACTGACTTTGCCCATGTGAATTAGCAAGAAGCTAGATCATAAACACTGTCTAAGTCAGGAAACTAGTATTCTGATGATAGATTTGAAAGGAGAATGAACCAACTATATCACAATGATCAATCCTAAGCAATGTATGCAAAGAACTTGGCATAACATCTACTACATACTTTTAAAATATTTATTTGAGAGTCAGAGATACAGAGAGAAAAAGAGGAAAAAGACAGAAAAGAAGAAGAAGAAGAAGAAAGAGAGAGAGAGTTCTAAGAGTTGGTTAGAATATTGACTATTCTGCTTCCTATGAAGCTTTCACTACTAATACATCATAACAGACAATAAATGATCCCTCATGTTGCCATCCTTGAGGGCACCAAGCTGGAATCCCTGGCATCTGGCTCAGTATTGGTGCACACATGCTGGCTGCACTGGGGAGTGAATCAGTGGCTGGAACCTATCTCTTCCTCTCCCTCTCTCTATCCCACCCATCCCATTTTTCAAGACCATGAATATTAATAACAACTGTAACAACAACAACAACACATGGGGACGCTGGGCCTGTGACTGAGAGCACCAGCTCCTACATCAGATTTCTCATGTCTAATGCTCAGTCCCAGCTCCTGATTTCAGCTTCTTGCCAATGTAGATTTTGGATGGTAGTCGTGATAGTTACACTACATGCATATCTATCACCCAAGTGAAAGACATGGGCTGAGCTTTCAACTCCTTACTCTGATCTTGGATGTAGCTATTGTGGACATATGGGGAATAAACAGCAGAAGGAAGATGTTTTCCTCCTCTCCATCTATGCCCTTACTTCCCTGCCCCTTTCTGTTTCTCTTTCAAATTCAAGAAAAATTTAAAAAAAGAGCTTAAATACTGGAGTTTCTGACATATTGGGAAAGCAGCTCAACTTGTCTGTGTAGCTGTTAAATGGGCAAGTTTAAAGCATTCCCATATAAAGCATAGCCTAGTATAATAGCATGAATCATTATAACAAATAATACCATTATATGTGAAAGTTGTCATAATCGGTAGCATTAAGTGTGAAATTAATGTAGTGATAGTGATAACAGACAGATAAATAGAGGTGTCAAAATCCTCAGGACTTGATAATAGTTCAATATATAGCAACAGGAATAACCAAGCATGAATTTTGTAGCATTTTCACTAGAGCAAGAGTTGGAAGAGATTCAGGCATTGTATTACAAAATAAATGTAGTTAATGAAGTAGAAATAATTGGTGTCCTTGAGAAAGATTGCTTCATATGGCTTCTGCTTTCCCTGCAAAGCATGGCATAAAGCCATCCGATAATTCTCCATGACAAAAGACTACACCATTATTCAAGAAAACTTAGATTTTGAAACTATTCCTAGAATGTATTTTGCCCCTAGAAATTGGATGTAAACAGAGTTTTAGGATTAACAACTGTAAAAGTGCAACAACAGATGTAGATATACATATCGATATATTCACACATATATACATATGCATATATAATATGCTATTACAAGCAGGCATAAAATAAATGTAACTGTATTATTCTTTCACTGGATTTCATCCCTGTATTAAGCCATTCACAATGAATATGATTTCTTATTATTCATAAAATTCTAGAATTTAAGAGATGGATTTTTGCATTGTTCATAAGCTGAACTGTGAGACAGATGCATAATTTATGCTTTCCAGTTAAGAGTATAAGAAATTTTTAAACCAATATTAAAATAATCTCATTAAAATATATAATGCACAATAATACAAGTTATCTTTGTTACTATAGAAGAATAGACAAATGATTTTACCATAGTATAATTCATATCTGGGGGAGGGGATTATTTCCTTTTTCAATTCCATCATTTAAGCACAGAACTCCGTGCACAATTTTCTACAAGGCATTTTATCTCCACTTGCTCTATGTGCAACGTCAATGATTGATGCTTATGTAACAGGATAGAAAGATTTCAAAACTGAAACAGTATGATTAAGACCCAAAAAAAACTTTATTTGATAAAAGAATTGCATCAGTAAAAGCAACAAAAGAAACATTACAAATGAATCTGTCCCTTTAAATGGCATTAGATACTATTCTACGCTTTGCTGGATAGAGAGGCAGTTAACATTTGTAATGGATTCTTATATTACAGGAAGGTGCTGAGAGCGGCTGCTTGAGAGTCCATATTGAAATGCCTGGACTTGAGTTTTAGCTTTGTTTCTGATTCTAAATCCCTGTAAATGTGCAACCTTGGAAGCAGTGGTATAGGCTCAAGTGCTTGGTAACTACATGAGAGATCCCGACTGACTTTTTGGCCATGCATTTTGGCCTGTGCCAACCCCAGATGTGGCACTTAGCGAATGACACAAGGAGTCAAAGATCTGTTTCTCTGATTGTGTCTGTCCATCTCTACCTGCCTTTCAGATATAAAATTTTAAAAAGTCAAAGTTAATTTATTCAATTTGAACAGAATTTGATTAGCTATTTGATATTAAATAAGCTTGTGATATTCAGTATGAGTAAGTTTTGTACTGTTTCTGCCAAAGCAAATGTTTCCAGATGAGATATAGAAAGAAAAAATAAGGAAAGGATAAGTGAGATTAGTGCTAAAAACAATTAGAATATAATGGCGGAAGAAAAACTGAGTAGAAGATCTTGGGTCCTTTTGTTCCTTTGATTCCGGGCGTTGGTCTTTTATCTATGAGCTTATGTAACAGGCAAAGGCTGCAGGCTGTTGAGTGAGACTGGGATCTGATCATAATTTTGTCCAAAAATGCAATTTGGAATACACGGCTGTGGTGAAGTTCAAAGATGATTTAAAGCCAGTTTTACTTAGCTTCTTCCAAGAGCTTGCTTTAAGTTTATTTGTACTGCAAGCATGTTTTTCAAACATAAGAAGTAATTAAACTTTCATTTCATGACATGTTTCTCTTTAGTATTTTCACTGCTCATTCTTTTCTACTGCTTTGAAATATTGGGGCTACTCCTCTTATTCTTATCCAATGAAATTTGTCTGTTTCTTTCTTTATCCTAATATGCTCTGAATCACTAATTTCATAAATAATCTACAATTTAAAAATGACTTCTGTCATATTCAAAAGAATTAACTGAATGCAAGTAATCTGGATTTCAGAGAAAGCCAAAATCAAGGGAGAGACAGATGCCTGTCTGCTAGGCTACTGTAGCAGAATACAGCAATTCATTTGACCCAAGTGACAAGTATTGATTCCTTATAGTTCACCAAGACGGAGGTCAGTGATCACGGTGATAGCATTGTCAGATTTTGATGAAAGCTTTACTTAGATCACATTTTTGCACAGTGGACAGAGGGAAGAAAACAAACTCACCTGTTGCTTTTTCATAGTAGAAATTCTAGTATACATTTGTCAAAATATATTTAATAGCTTCATTGGAAGTCCTCACCAGGTGGGTGTAAAGATGCATACTGTACTGCCCAGCATGCTAGTCTCCTTTCTTCAGTTCATCTATAAAAATGTGTGTGTGTGTGGTATGCGTGTGTGGTGTGTGTGTGTTTACCCAACTTGTGATTACATTGGACATGCAGGAGACTCAGACATGAACACTATTTGTGACTGTTCACTATTATTCATTCTTCACTGAAGTCAGGATGTAAACACTTTTCTTTCGGAATCCTCTTCCCGTCAGGCTGGATTTTGCTTCTGTCACCCACTAAGGATGCTGCATTTCTGTGGAAGTAGGTTTGCTTCCATCCCAGCTGCCCAGGCTGCTACCCAAGCTGCCTTCTTGCATGTCTTAAAGAGCTCCATTATTGTTGACTTTGTGTTTGTGGGCTATCCCATGTGCTATGGCCCAGCCTAGCCTGGCTTGCATTCAGCTCTTATACATGATCATGGATGGTACAGTTTAGCCCACCTCAAGAGATTCCCGCACACAGCCCACACATATGCCAAAAAATCTGCAGCCTTGTCCAGCCTGACCTTTCCCCAGTTCTAGATTTTGGTACCCACAGCTCCCCTACCAGGTCGGCTCCCAGCCACAGATCTTGCACTTGTCATGAGATACTGAGAGTCAACCTGATATGGCACATATATTCTTGGCACTTACCAGCAGATGCTAGGGTCTAGCCCAGTCTAGCCCAACACAGACCCAGCCCACCTCCGTGTCAACTGGTGATATGGCCTTGCTCAAGTTGGTCTTCCCCAGCCTAGCCCTCATGATCACCAGTGGGAACTACAGCTCAGCAACAGAATTCCCAAATTTCCCTCACTAGGCCCACTCCTAGACCCAGTGGCCCTGTGAATGCTAGCGGGTACCTGAACCTAACCTGGTCTATCTATCTGGTCCTGGCAATTTTGAGCATTTGATGCACCCTAATCTGGCTTGACAAGGCTGAGCCCATCCCCAGTTCCAGTTCTCAGTAGTGATTAGTGCAGCCCCGTCTAACTGGCCAGACTCCAACCCTGATCCTCACATGAGCTAGTGGATGCTGCGGACCAGTTTGAGGCGGTCCAAACACTGTCTTGACTCTTGCACATGAAGAAAGATTTTACATAGTGAGGTCCTTAGGAAGTGTACTGTGCCTATAAATATGCATCAGTTAATAGCTTTAAATGTTCCCATCCCACTCTGGGACTATTTTTGTTGTTGTTGTTGCTGTTGCTATTGGAGACAATATGCCCACAGTTTACAGTTAAACTCTTTCGAATCTAATTAAAGTAGATATAACTAAATAAATGTTTCTTTTTCAGAAATACGTTAATACATGAGCAAGTCAAAACATGATTCATAGAGATTTTCAATGGGGAAACAATTTCATATTTAATTTCTCCTAATCATCAGGTCTTCTAGCCATGATTTTAACAAGGAATGGCTAATGCTGACATCTGTATTGGATGATCTAAAAATGCTTGAGATAAAATAATTTATTATTTACACTTTAGAAAATAAATAGCAAAATCTTCCAGGAGTAAAAGCATTGCTTGTGCTGATAAAAACAATGTCTGAGAAAAGATTATCCTAAACATTAGAAAACATATGCTTGCAGTTGATAAAAAACTAGATGTCATCAAAGAGCTGCCTCATCTCTAACACTGACTTAGGTGCCTAGGGAGAATTATCTCTTAAATGCTGCCCATGGAACTATTGTAATGCATTGACTATATATTTTCACTTTTCTTCCATTTTTCCCACATTTCCGTATGAACTCTGGCATGCAAACAGAACAACAGAAGGCAGCTGTTTAAAGTTTAGGACATTCATACCAACTAGTCCTGAATTCACTTTTTGTTTCAGTGTAGTGCATTTGATTCTCTATTTGAGTTTTTTGCTTATTCACATTTGCTTTTGTATCCCTGTAATGTAAAATATCCTGTGGAATTTATGAATGTAATGGACACAAATGATTGAAGATTCTTTTTATACAAATGTGTCCTGAAAATTCTGTCTGAGGTTCTCCGGTGAGTTTTATCAAGAAATATTCCATAAGTATTAAAACTACATTAATGACAAATGCTAAAAACATCAGGTATAATTAAATATTCTAATGTGTCATTTCCATAGTCATTTAAACATTGACAAAAGACAAAATATTAATTAACTGATAAAATAAGTGCAGAATTTAAATTTAAATTAAAAATTTAGATTGGAATATTTGAAAACCTTTGAGTCATTTTTAGTTTTGTCTTAGCCTTTCCGAAACAGTATCAAAAGCAATCGTATTTAAGTTTGGATTTTAACTATATGTCAGTATTACTTGTTATATAATTTCCGTTTGAAGATTGAATAAAAGGAAAGGTAGGGTAGATGCTTATCATGAAACCAAAATGTTTTTATCCTAAGAAGTGTCACAAAACCGTTCAGAAAAGGTAAAGTGATACTACTTCAAGACTTAGCATGAGAAAAGAGCATTTCTAGGTATCTTTCTGTTCACAGAAAGGTTTTTAAGTACTAAATGAGAAATGTGTGCTATGTCATTTAAGCAAGGAGAAGTTTTTAGTAGCATTGATCAGGGATTCAAATCCCTTAGATGTGGCTTTTTGCTGTGTATATTAAAAATGTTTGATAACGGGCTTTAATCAGAGATATGTGGTCTCACTGAGAATATCCTTCAATTCTCCCCTCTAGATCATCTGACTAAACTCAAGTATTTGATTACATTTAATCAAGAAAATGAACACGTTTAAAATCTTTTGATTAATCAGATTTCGACAAATATCCATGAGCAATTAAAAGTCTTAATCCTGAAGCTTTGGTTAGATGGATTTGAGATGCAAAAAGATCAAAATATCCCATGCAACCTAGTTTACATTATTGGAGGAAATTGACAAGGCATAAAACCATCAGAAAAAGGAACCAGAAGCCTTGGAGTTAGGCATGATAATGATTCTCATTCAAGTTTTAATCAAAACTTTGGTTAACAATGAGCCCAAAAATGTTAAAATTGTAGTAAACTTATTGGTGTAATTTTACATTTTTGGATTGATGCAAACTCTGCTAGAGAACACACATTTTGATAATAAAAATAACACCAAATTTTAGTAATAAAATCTAAAGAGAACTGTATTTTTTAAAAATTAGCATGATTTAAAATATATGAATTTGAAAGAATTATGTTCTTCAAAACCTCATTATGTTCTTAAACTTGCAGCTACGAAATACAGAAAATGTGTCCTTTTTAATTAATAAAAATTGGAAAACATAATAGTTAATGAAAATAATGACTCTGTAGATTTTGTGCTAAGCTTAGGGTAGAACATTAGAATTGATATTTATTATAAAATTTGTCACAACATTGAAGTTTTATCTGTAAAAGTTTCATAAGTAACTAGACTGGTCTATTTTTTTGGACAACATTATAGCCATGTGACCAAATAATCCTTTCTTAAAAATTGTAAAGTGTATTTCCTGCAAATATAGTCTTGTGCTCCATACTTACAGCCATGATTAAAATATTGAAAGTAAAGTAGAGAAAAAAATTAGGTCACACTTATCTATGTTGAATGAAGTACAATATAGCATCATTCTCTCTTTAGTAATCACCTTTAATTTAATAATATTTTATACAAATTTCTAATTTACTTTTTTCAGAAAACTCAACTTAAATATACGTATGAGTCATTCTGACATATTTAATGTAGTTTTTAAAGTGCATTATAATGTGTTTTCCTTTGCAATTTCCCAAATTAGATCCATGATTTCACATTTAGTTACACATTTAAATAACCACTGCCTAATAATTCTTTCAAAGAACCTGGGAAAAGCAAATTCAGAAGTCTGAATACTATTTCTATCTGTAAAGTCTAGCTTTCCCATCAGTTCCCCGAGGTCATCACAATGTGATACATTGCATATTTTCCCCAAGTCAGAGAGCAATGCTTATCTTTGTGATAGAGAGTTTTCTTCAAAACTGATAGCATCTGGAGGCAAATATAATTTCAAATTCTGTTTTTATTACTCTGAGATTTTAATCAGGATAACACACATCCCAGGAGCATTGAACATAAGTTTTCTTTCACTAACACTCTGAAAAGTATGTGATTTTTGAAAAAAATGTAAGAATATTTTTGAGGCAGTTATAGCTGACACATTCCATCCCTTTCATTGACTTGGCTTACGGAACAGAAGTGTTGGTGTCAATTCTAACAGAAGTCATCCCTCCCAGTTCCAAAATTTGGCATAAACTTATTTTTTCCACGCTGAACAATTTGTTTGTTTTGTTTGTTTGTGTTTAAATTTCATTTCATTTTATAACACAGTTTCACAGGCTCTGAGATTCCCTCAACCCCTCCCCACTCCCTTCCCCCACGGTGGATTACTCCACATGGTTGCAGTGTTACAGTTCAAATCCAGTCATAATTTCTTCATTGCAAGCATATACCATGCACAGAGTACAGAATCTTATTGTCCAGATATTTTCAACAGTTTCTTGGGGAGACCATCTCTGGTCTGAAAGCAGAGCTGGCAGAATATCATCCAGTCCAATGAAATGCCACAACATAACATCAACAATTTACAACACTATTGAGTTAATTGACATGGTATTGAGTGACCAATATGTTAGAAAATGCAAGTTCTTAACCACATCCTGTGACTATTTCATTGACATTTCAGTTTTAGTTTATACACATCTGGCTGCTATAGACCTTAACATGACTACAGGGATGTGGTGAGAGACATGATGAATGAGGCATAGGAGCGTGCTCTCTGTCATGTATCTTCTTTCATTTCATATTCAAGAGAGGAGGAGCCCCAAATTACACATCCCAAAAGGAAATAGAGGATTATGATTACGGTATAGAATTGGCCTTTATGTGCAGTCTTACACTGTGTGTGCTTTCTTGAAATCTTGCCATCAGTGATCTGTTAGTTTATGTAATGCAGCTCTACTTGATTACAAGGCAAGTAAACAAACTTTCTGTAATAGGTCATGCTGCCTATGGAGATTTTGTACCCAGGCAAATTAGTTATTTTTCTTAATTAGCCTAAACATCATTATTTATTTTCAGCCCTTTAGTATGGCACTGGGGAAGAATGCCTGGAACAGAGACCACTTGGATGCTTGGAGACACCATATGAAACACATTATAGATAGATAGATAGATAGATAGATAGATAGATAGATAAGTTTAAAAATTCTCTCTGTTGTTTCCCTTATGTTTTTACTCCTGAAAAATGAGAATAAATGGAGAGATGGGAAAATAAACAAAACATAACATGTTTATTGATGGTTATGTTATTCTTTATAAACAGCATACCTGTTAATCCTACAAAACATTTCACTGCCTGCAAGCACACATATCAATGAATCTTATGCAAGCTTATGTGTATTTATACTACAATTTCAATCACATAATTAGTCATAATATTTTGAACTTAGCACACCTGAAGTAAAATTTCATTTCACTATTCCACCATTATGGGGAATTTACAAGTTATCATCAAAATCAATTATATAAATTAGATGTAATAGTGTTCTATTAGTGGATAATTGTAATAGTTCAAGGAGATATTGTACTTACAATAAAAACTTTGCTGCCTACAACAATGAAATCATGTGCCAACATATACATAATTTTCCTATTGCATAACAATTTCTGAAATTCATATATCTCCATCTGCATTTATATGTTTTCTGTGGTGGTTATCATGAGTTTGAGAGTAATTTGTTTTTCATCCTGACTTACCTTGAGATCCTGAAGAAGGAAAAAAAATGTTCAATTCCATGTGGATTTACTACTGAAATCTCTTTCTTTGAATACTTTTGGTGACTCACACTTCCCAGAAGTGGCCTCAGGTCCTTTCCTCCTTCAGTATCCTCAGGACAGACTGCATCTCCTTTTTCATTATTTGCTGCTTTTTATTTCAGCAATGAATGGGTAAAACTTTCTCGTTAAAATAAAAATGTATGGGGTCAGTGATCTGATCCACTAGATGAAGCTGCAGCTTGCTGTACTGGTATCCTCCACTGGAGTGCTGTTGCAGTACAGACGGATCTGCTTCCCTTGGGGCCCTATGCTCACATGGAGGACCAAGAAGAAGCTCCTGGCTCCAGGATTCACTTGACAAGTGAACCATCAGACTTCTCTCTGTAAATCAGCCTTTCCAATAAAAATAAATAACTCTTAAAGAAAGGGAGAGAAAATTGGAAGGAACAGTTGGAAGCTACATACAATGAAAATGTAGAAAAGTCTATTTTATAGATCCAAAATATAAGATTTTTGAGAGCTGGAAGATTCTAAGCTTTGAAACCATTTATCATAAAATAATAGAAAAAAATATTGCAACAGGGTGATTTTTTTCATGTTAGATCCCTGTTCAAATAAAAACATTTCCAATACATCTCTCATTTACACTTAATCATCTACGAATAAGCATAGTAAATAAGGGCAAAATGCTTTCTAATTATAGGACAGAACAGAATAAACTGAATTTATTGAGTTGAATATAGTAATAACCTTTTTTTTTTTATTTATAAGTAAGGCTGTTTTGTGAATTTTGACCTCTAACTCCCCAAGTGTTCTTTGGATCCAGTAAAGAACATCCTGCCAGTTAGAAGATCTTGCTCTTTTTTTACATGGCAAGAAAGTCAATGGAAGATAACTTAGGACTCAGAGCATTTCAGGTCAGCCGGGGGGAGGGGGAGGGTGCTCAGAAAACAAACTACTAAAACAAGAAGGTTTTTAGAAAATGTTTATATTTTAAAATAAATACTTGTTTGAAACAAAAACATTGAAATCATGGGACAGACAAATTGTAACTATTTATACACTTTCATCAGCTATTATTACTATCAGACCTTTGGTTCAAGGTAGTTTTGTAGTAAATAGAAGGAAGATTTATGTTACAGTAAAATACCGAATTGTCCCTCACCTAACAAAGCATAACAAATAGGTTCGTTCAGAAAGTTTACTTTTGCTCTGAATGTGATTCATGTTATCAAGCACAGAGATCAAAAACAAAGTGGCTTCCACCTTGAGGGAACATTAATCAAGAGATTAAAGCATACTAAAGCTCAGTTCCACTTGGATAGGAACGTTGCAGTGTAAGTTACTTTCCATCACACGATCATTTTATGATTCACTTTTACATCAAAATGTGATTTAGGTGTACTATCTTTAAATGTCAAAGAAAAATTTATCAAAAGAGTGTGATAAAATAATGATAATGTCACCTCTTAGAATTTCACTGCAAAGCTAAAACTAAAAATAGCTATAATCTTCCATTTAAACTATTTTTTTTTATTTACAATAAATAAGTTTCATTTTCTTTAGAAAATATTTATTTATTTATTTATTTATTTATTTATTTATTTATTTACAATTGCAAAGTCAGATAGACAGAGTGGAGGACAGACAGAGAGGAAGATCTTCCGTCCCATGATTCACTCCCCAAGTGAGCGCAATGGTCAGTGCTGCACTGATCCAAAGCCAGGAGCCAAGAATTTCCTCCAGGTCTCCCACAAGGGTGCAGGGTGCCAAGATTTTGGGCTGTCCTCCACTGCTTTCTCAGGCCACAGGCAGGGTGCTAGATGGGAAGTGGAGCTGCCGGGATTAGAAATGGTGCCCATATGGGATCCTGGTGTTTTCAAGGCAAGGACTTTAGCTGCTAGGCCACCACTCTGGTCCAAATAATACTTTTTTTGTTTAAGTAAATAATATTGTAGTGGGGGATCTTTATTGGTAGGTTATTGTGAGATTAATAACTTATTAGCATGAATACTAAGATTGATAGTGTATTTTAATAATGAACACTTATTACAATGTGACATAATTCATTTTTAAGGTAATAGTCACAATAATAAATTATTTTTTCTATATAAAAGTAAAGTAATTAGCAATGAAAAATATTACTATCACATTTTTAGCAACTGAGTTTTTCTTATTTGTACCAAGACAATGATAATTTTGAAAAAAATGTATGTAATTTTCATCTGGAAGCTTTTCTTGATATATAACATGTTTGGAGATTAATTGAAGTAGTTTCCAGTGATAACTAGTATTTTCTATTTTTAGAAATCAACTCTCTATTTCTTCCTCATTGGAACAACTGTGGATCCTCCTTGCAGTAATGAGAATCTTCCAGTGTTTCAGACTTTGCCTCCCAATTTCGGGCCTTGGTGGTGATGTGTGGTTAAGACAGAGGTGAGAATGATCATTCGAAGCAAATACACATTTTCAAATTGGAATTAAGAACACACTGAAATGTGAAAATGTAAGCTTGACAACAGTTTGACCAGCTTCTGTCCTCAGAAAGACATGGAAGCGATACAGTGGGTGAGACCAGAAAGAGAGAGAGTATGAGAGGATGGACTAGTTAAGTTTTTTTTTTGTTCTTCTAAGTTTGTACCATAATATTTTTCAGAATCCAGTATTCTTCCAGGGCCCTCGTAAGGGCTGCCCAAAGATGATTCCTGGTAGGATAATAGATTCTTTCTCAGTCTCATTGTTTTCACATGTGCATGAACATGCTCTACTGTGTGTGTTTACATTATACACTTTCTGATATCCACATACTCTTTCTTCCTATCCTTTTTCCATTCTTGGAAGAATGCAAAAATAGATAAATCCCTTAACTATTTATTAAGCAGTTTTTTTCTTTTTATTGAATCTCTACTCATTCTTATGCACAAGAGTTATATTAGTTTCAAATAACATGGTAAGAATGGATTTATATAGAAGCATCATAGAATATTAGAGAGGCATTGAGGGTAGGAATAATATTGGAAAATATATGTTATGTTTCTATGAGAAGATGATCTGTGACCTGGGGAATAAAGATCAGATAGGAGAATAAAAAACACACAGAGATGACACAAACACTCGCCTGTGAGAGCAACCTGCTGAATTAGTTGAATTAGTGAAGAAAGATGACTTTGTGTACATGTAATGAACAAATTAGTAGAAGCAGAGGCAACATTAGCGGTGGTCCTCCATTAACGTGCAGTCCCCAGGACTGGGTCAGCAACATGAGGACGTTTTGTGATTTTTCAGTTTCCAAATATTCCACTGATTATTCCGATGCTAACCTGAGTTCTTCAATTTCATTGACTATGATTCTGAGTTCACAGACTGCACGTATATAACATACTTTCTTTCTACCCACCAAAGATCCCCCAGTGTTCAATACTAGGTCTATTATCTTTTCCTAGGAATGCATTCCCACTTTTAGATTATGTATCTAACCAGCATTTTCCTCTTTTGTGAAATCATTTTCTGGAAGAAGGAGGGGAAATTCTTTCCCTATGTTTTCTAGGCATAACACTAACTTTTGTATGTATTTGTGTAACTAGTCCAGTTTTCCTTTTGGATGATTAAAAAGTACAGATTATATCCAGTTGAATGAATAACTGGAACATTGAAAATAAATCTGAAGAAATTACCTAGGTTTCAGAGATTTAAAAGGTTGAAAATACCAAGTGAAAGTTAGATACAAGGAGAGGACTAGAGAACATACAACATGCATGTACTAGTTGCAGACAAGGAAAGTAAGCATTATTCATCAAAAGTTTGAATCACAATGTCACGTAACACCTTCTGGTAATCTGACTCAGTGCTTTTTCTGCTATAACATTCCCTGGAGGAGAACTGAAAGAGTTTCTCTTTGATCTCACAAAGCTCTACATTCCCTTAATATGCCCTTACTTCCTGCAAGGTGAATCAGGTAAATTTCAATAGTCTGCAGGTCACATGATTATATCATGACAGATGATGAGTCTACAGTAAGTTCTTGCAGCCCCATGTACACCCAGATTTCATCAAGATGCTACAAGTGTAGGTTTGTGGTGCAATTTGTTAAAGAACACTGGCATTTTATAAGACCTATCATTTTTCTTAGCAAAGTCACATTCAAATATATGGGTTTCCCAGTCCTCAAGTGTCACTTTTACTGCCATCTGTAAGAACTTCCATTAGGCTTGAAAACCTTCTTGGAAAGTCCGCAAACTTCACAATTTTTTAGATCTATTTTCAGATTCTCTTGCCCTGTCTTGTATAATCCTCCATAATCTTCACATCTCTAAATATCACTGTCATCCTCATCCAAATGCAATACTGTTAACAAGGGCTCACCACTTTGATATTAATGCCCCACATACTCTGACATATTCTGGTGAAGATATCCTTCGTGTTATTATGGACAATTCCAGACTTTATTTTCAAAAATTTATAATCACTTCTTCTGAATTCATAAATCCCTTTTCTAAAATCTTTTGTGTTCTCTATCCCAGCACCTACCCGTGTTAATGTTAGCAATATTTTCCATATGACATATCTGTCTCGATTTATTGATCATGTTTTCAACAAATTTGCTTGATTGTGCTATAGGTACTTTCTTGTGCAAATCAATCTTTCCTCAAAAATAGCTATATCACACAGAAAATTAACTCAGGTGACCTTTGGAGTAGAACTGGAATAGCCACTTGGCATACCTTCACTCCATGTCAAAGCACCTGGCATAAGGCCTGCCCTCTTTCCAATTTCAATTCTAGCCTATGTGGGCCCTAGGAGCAGTAAATGCTGGCAGACAAACTCATGCCCCTGCAACCTTTAGGTGAGGTCTCGAATGAGTTCTAACCTGTTGGCTTCACCTTGACTCACTCTGGGCTGCTGCAGGCATTTGGATAACAAAATGGGCAGACAGAAGATTTCTATCCACCTGTTTTGCTTTATTTGTTTTATTTTTTTTTTTTTTGGTTTGCCTTTGAAATAAAGTGAAAAAATAATTTTAAAGGGAAATAAATGCAAATATCTCGATCTCTGATTATCTCTTCTGAATACGTCATATCATTTACTCTTAAGTTTAAATTCCTATAACTTAAAAAAGCAAGTTCCCCTTTGGGTAGGCATTTAGCATACCTTGTGCCAACCAGCATCTCCTATCAAAGTTGCAGGGCTTGAGTTCTTTCCTCTTTTCCTTCCCCTGATCTCATTCTTTTGTGAGTCAGTCTTCCAGGAAATGAGGACACTGGGAGATGACATACCTGTGTCCCTGCCTCCCACATAGGAAGCCCAGATGAAGTATCTGGTCCTTGATGATCCTCAGCCTCAGGGGGATTTGAAAAGGGAAATAGTGAATAGAAGAGAGTCTCTTCTCTCTCTCTTTCTGTTTTTTATTTTTTCCCCATGAAATAAATGATTTAAAACATAGGTAACATTTTGTGTTAATTGTTTTGTGTTAAGTGTTCCTCAGTCCCCTCAGTTTCACTTCCCTTGTCATAAATTTCCATGTGTAAGAGCTGTCCTGTCTTCCACTCGAATTACTTTATATAGGTTCAACTCAAATACTCATCTGCTGTATTTGTGTTGAAGAAAGGAATATACCTGGGACAAAAACTAAACCTATGTTAAAAGACTTGTTTAAATTTAAGAGAACTAATCCGAAGTGAACATTCTACCAAGCTATGAACTTTTATTTCATTCCCTTTGACAAATAGGTCACTTATTGTAAAATAAGTGTTTTCAACATTATTCAATGGTTATGTTTCTAGGGCTCTCTTCTTCTATATGTAGCTTACCTGATGATGTCATTTTTTAGTTTGCTAGATTTACTAAAAGCAAATCCCCAAGCTTCTTTACCAAATGTTGAACTCTTCTGTGTCATGTCTACGTAATGAACTGTGCTGCTGTAATGAAATTACTCTCTTTTGGAAACAATCATTTCAATCTGACAATTCAAATCACTTATTTCTCCATCCTCCTTTTACTGTTACATTTCTTTCTCAAAAAATTTCTTCATATTTCCTCTCTGACACAACAACCTGTTTTTTTTTTCTTTCACTCAGCGAAGATTTTAACATTTTCTTATTTCCCAAATAGTAAATATTAGATTATTCCAGAGATGGAAACCTGTCTTCCCCTTTTCATTCTTAAATTGCCCTTTAAAGGAAAATATTGCTGTGAAATGCTATGTGACAATAACAAATGTTATGATGACATTCAAGGACAACAATGAATAATTTTAATGTTCCAAGTATGCAATGGAAAGTTGTACTTTTGAATTTAAAAAGGAAGGGACAAAAATCAAGTAAGTATTCAAATAAGACTCTGAGGTCAATTTGTTTTTGTGTGTGTTTGCTTATTTCATTTCCTCACTGGGATAGAAGGTGAAAGCTTTGGCTTGCATTGAGCAGTAGAGACTCAGAAACTCCCTGTGCAGACAGATTTTGGAAGAGAAAACCACTTAGTTATCTGGCACAGAAAAAATTAGCCACTGGCCCAGCGTGGTGGCTTAGAAGCTAGACTCCTCACCTTGAACACTCTGGAATCTCATATGGGTGCTGGTTCTAATCTAGGCAGCCCTGCTTCCCAACTAGTTTTCTGCTTATAGCCTGGGAAAGCAGTCTAGGACAGCCCCAAGCCTTGGTACCCTGCACTGGTGTGCGAAACCCAGAAGAGGCTCCAGGATCCTGGTTTCAGATAGGCTCAATTCTGGGCACTTGGTGAGTCAATCAATAGACAGAAGATCTTCCTCTTTGTCACCTCCTCTCTATCTATCTGACTTTCAAACAAAAATAAATAAATCTTGTATGAAAAGATTATCCATTCCCTAGCACACTATATGTAAAATTGCCCCCCACTTTTCATTATCCATACCTCATGTAACTTTAGAATCCTTAATTTATTATCTCCATGGACCTTGAAATTGCAAGCCACGAAAACACATGCACATTGTTCCAAGCCTAGTGTACCCTAGCAACTGCAATAATATGAATAAAAATAACATTCCAAAACTGATATGGAGAACAATAAATCACACATTTTGAAGATATTTAAAATCATATTAATTCATGATGGTAAAAAATCTGATTTTTAAAATATGCATTTATGTATATTAAATGATACAACACATTTAGATGCATCTCACACATGCATAACAAGGGTAGCTGTCAGATAATTAAATACAAGTTAAAAATTAATCACCCAAAGTAAGAAATTAAACTTGTCTTCAAAGTAAAGCTTAAGATTAAAAAAAGCAATGACTATATGCTTATGAAATTTTAAGACTGGAAACTTAGGTTGGTCTCACCTTAAATTTCCTTAAACTAAAAAACAAGCATGGATAATAGAATGTTCGGAGCGCTCACAGTGTTGCTGTATGGCATGACATAATGTGTATGACATGATTTTATGGGTGCCAACTTTGGTAACGTACTTCCTGATTTGTCTCAACTTTTAACCAATAGTCCAAGAATTTATTTCTGACAGAAATGAAAGATAAGATATCCTTAAGTTTCATTGACAGATGTTGAGAAAAACTTAAATAGAATTCATATAAATAACCGTTGAAAACAAATTCAGAAGTGAGATTTTGTAAAAAAAAAAAAAAAACACAGACAATTAGCCACCCAAAAAGTGAAAATTGTTAAACAGACAAAATCATAATTCATTATAGCGGTATGCAAAGACAGATAGTATAAAAACAAAAGGACTTAGAAAGCACATAGACATTGAACAGGGTCAATTTATGTTCAGTGGAAAAATCCAAAGGAAAATAAGACACTGAAGGATAGAATCTGAAGCTCATTCCTCAAATTTATAAATTTTATAGAATCAAGAAAAACAGGAATTATAAAATATCTAAATCTGGGTTAAATTTTAAAAGACTAGTAAAGTTAAAGCCGTTAAGATAATACCTAGAAAAATCACTTTGAACTACAATCACAAATTAAGTAGGCAATAAACAGAATATAAAGGAAAACAGGAAAAAGCATTCTGTGAATACATAAATGATAGCAAATAACAAAAAAAAAATCAAGAAAGTTAGGCAGACTTGCGTAATGCTATTTTCTTCGATCCTGTATCTAGCAAGCCGTATTCCATCAATTTTCAGGCAACTGATCTTAAAATTTGTATTTAAGACACAAATAGTAAAACATAATGGAGTATCCTTATATTCTCAGGACTCTTCATGAACTACACCGAATCTGCTTCCTATCTAGGAATATTACATCAATATGAAAACATTAAATAAATAATTATTATGGGACACATCTTGAAGCAAGCTTATTTTGAAAAAAATAACATATTTTGACTGTTTTATCACTTCAAAATTTCAGAAAAAGTAGAGATTTTCTTATTAGTGAATGGGAATTTAAAATACACAGAGGACTTAGTATGAAATCAAGTATAATTGAAGAATCTCCCCTATAGAGAAATTAACAGGAAGAAAAAAAGAGTATTATAATGAAATTTGCTTCAATGTGCTATTCAGTAAACGATATTTGCTGAATTTGTATTCTATATGTTAAATCTCTATTATGGAAATAAAACTGCTAGGATTGATTTTAAAAAAATGAAATGTTTACTTCTTTTCTAATAATTTGAAAGCATCTGTAATTAGGCATAGTGATTCTGCATGTACAATTATAGTCCACAGTTAAGTTGTTGCACATATTTAAGAATGATCTGAAATATACTTACTTTTATGGATTTTTTCCCTTAAAAGTATCACTTTTTCTAAGAAACATATTTAGATTCTCTTCTAAACTCTATGATTGGTGAAGAAAAAAATTCCAAGAAGAATTTATTGCAAATAATCGCATTAGTAAAACCCAAGGTATTTTATAAATGTATCTCAGAAAAATGACTGTTGCAAAATTAGTTCTCACAGAACTACTTCAATAATTTTGCATACTATACTGATTCCTTGGTTTTCCCTTAGCATGTCCCTCCCAAACAAGGAACCAGGCATTGTTGTGAATGTGTGTTTTACTCTGGTGAGCAAATGTTTAAATATGTTTTCCATCCAGGAAGCTACTGGGACATCTGATGTGTTGCTGGGACACAAGAGCAGCAGATGGAAAGCCAGTTGGTCAAGCCCACTGACCATACGGCACGGTTGCCAAAACCCTTGAAAGTAATGGTCCAGTTTGGTATAATTTTCCAGAAGAACAAATGTTTGCTACTGAAACAAACATTTAGACTACAAGAAAATACCCAAATAAAAACATTTTTGTAGCAGACATAAATATTTCACCTGGGAAATGATTGATAGAGTACTGAAGCCATTTCTAATCAAAGCAAAACAAAGAAACCATAAAAGGCAGTTCATGAACAATCTGAAGAATGCAGATTTAGCACATATTATATAGCTATGTACATTTCAAAGTATTTTACCTTACAGTATCTATTTGTAAAGGATTCATAAACTAGGGAAATGATCAGGTCAGTAATCAAAGCACACATTATCATTCAGCTACATTGTTCTACCATTCTATTGATATTAGTGTAATCACAATGTTTTGAAAAATCAGAACCCTTCAATTTCTAACAATTTTCAAGCACATTAAGAGCTATATGCTGAAATAAATGTACTAATTGGTTGATTTAATGTGATAAGAAATTTTCTTTTAAAGATTTATTTATTTTTTTGGAAAGTCAGATATACAGAGAGGAGGAGAGACAGAGAGAAAGATC
The DNA here is from genome assembly GCF_017591425.1 of Ochotona curzoniae. Classification (NCBI taxonomy): domain Eukaryota; kingdom Metazoa; phylum Chordata; class Mammalia; order Lagomorpha; family Ochotonidae; genus Ochotona; species Ochotona curzoniae. Next base: position 18,365,632 of record NW_024466502.1, read on the forward strand.
TTCCATCCGATGATTCAGTCCCCAAGTGGCTGCAGTGGCTGGACCTGAGCTTATCTGGAGCCAGAAGCCAGGAGCTTGCTCCGGGTCTCCCACATGAATACAGGATCCAAGGCTCTGGGACGTCCTTGACAGTCTTCCCAGGCCACAGGAGAGAACTGGATGGGAAACAGGACGACCAGGACAGGAATCAGTGTTCATATAAGATCCCCACAAAAGCAAGGCTAGGACTTTAGCCATTAGGCTACTGTATCGGGCCCAAGAAATTTTCTTCAGTTTGCATATTTTAATTTCTCTTTAAAAAATCAAGGAGACAGTTTGAATAAAAGGCAATTAAAAATAATGATTTAGGAATAGAAATATTTAAAATTTTGATATTTTCCTAAACCCCTTTAATGAAGAATCTTGCTTTTATGACCCAAATTATCATTGTGATACATTTACTTTTATAGATGCAAACTAGAGTTCTGTTTTTAAAAGTATCAATATTTAGAATTTTGAGAGTATTGAGGAGATTTCAAGTCAATCTAGTTCAATCTACTCAGTAATTGTAAATGCGCAAATTGAGATCTGGGATTGTCAACCTGCTTATCCAAATAATTTATCAAGTTAGTGACAAAGCCCTGATAAGGCTCTTATTCCTACTTTTAAATTTAATTAAATTTAAATTTAAATTAAAAGTCGTACTTTAATGTGCCTTTTTTGGTGTCACTCACTAAATCCCAGAATGCCAGAGAAAAGTTCTTTGCAATATAATGTTAGAATTTTATGACTTCTATTATGAATTTTGTTTATTTGTTTTGGATTTTTTTTTGTTTTTTTGGTCTACTGCTATGTTATAAGGCCACAAAAGAGACAGGGAAGTAACTTCCTAATAGAGAAATGGTGAACATCTCTATACAATTTTACATGTACAACTTTTGCAAAATACGATGCTTCTTGTTGTCATGGAAGATCTCCAAGCAAATTGCTTTCATTCTGCTTTCCAAGCTAACATACACATTTACAAGCCACTGAATCCCAGTTCAGGCACTGTGCAGCGCAGGGTTAACCTTAACATAGCAAGATCTGAGTGCCTGTGCTCTTGATGTTTGGATGGCACAGCCTTTTGGATTCTGCAAAAGCTGTTTGGCCCCTGAGGCACTGAGGCCTAAGGTCTGTGATGAGGTTCATCAAATCCTTGGCAGTGAAGGGCAACAGCAAATATGAACAGTAGGGGCATGGTGATGCTGTCTGCTTGGCCATCTCCTTCGCAAGTATGCCATCTTTAAAAAAAAATGAATTTGAAATATATTACATTTAATTTGAGACTTTAAATTTCAGCAATCGCTTTGACACAGCATTTAACTTTTCATCTAACCTAACTTTATGGTAGAATTTTAGCATGGGCTATCTCCAATGTAGACACTTCAGGAATGTGGATGTGCGAGTGTGTGTGTGTGTATGTGTCTGATCACTTTTGACTGTGTTGTTTGCAACTGCAGATATCCCTGCTCAAATTGTGAGTTTTTACAATATTTATTCCTCTTTGAGAAACGTTTGTCATCTAAGTGCAATCATACCACATGTAAATGGCAAAACCAAAAACCTATTCTACAAAAATCAAGAGGTGTACAAATTACAGCATTTGAAATACTTATCTGTGTAAACATTATTATAACATTTTTAATGTAAATGTATTTTTCTGTTAATAAAATTTAGTTTTTCAAATGAGATATTTTATATGCCCCTAAACGACTAGAGATGAATATTTGTTCATGAGATAACAGCTAATAAACAATGGTAGAAGAAAAACATTTTCTTTGAGATTTCTGGAAACCATGCATAAAGCATAACAGCCCTGCAGCTGTAGGTATTCTGCATCCTTGAACGAAGGTAAGACTGACTTTTACAGTAATGTTTTTGAAGTATATTATGATCAAATATACTTGCATCTATTATTTCAGCATTTTTGAAGCCACACTTGGCTTTGGGCTCTTGCCTATATGTCAGTATCTTGAAGTCAAATTTTAAAACTAGGCTTTGCTCTGGGAACCACGAGTAAGATATGTATAATGTGAATGCAATGTTTTGTTCTCGACAGAAGTCATTTATTTCTATATACTGTGAATTTTCAAGGAGTTTCTGTCTTCTATGACTATATAATTATGTATATGTGCAGAAACTTTTTCTTAGCCTAGATCAAAACATAATCAAGTTTAGAATAAAATAAACATGAAGTCATACTTAAAATACGTAGCACAACACAAAGCAAGTACTGTGCTTTTCTCTTCCAACATTCACAATGGGGAACAGGATTATAATAGTCTCAGATCCAAATCCAAATTTCCACAACACAATTGTCAGGCATGTGACCAATTTAATTTTTAAACTATCTATTTTCTTTATTTGAAAGAAAGCAAACAGGGAGAGGGAAATGGAGAGAAAGATAAAGGGAGATATCATCCATTTGTTAAGCCACATCAGATCTGGCCAAGACTTAAGCCAGTTACCAAGATTCCCATCCTGGTTACCTGAGGAACAGGAACCTGAATACCTGGGCCACCACTGATTGCTTTCCTAGGAAGCATTAGGGAGAAGCTGAATCAGTAAAGGAATTGCAGACAATGGAGCTAGTACTGTGCTTTGTGTTGCCAACATTGCAAGTAAAAGCTTAACCTGATGGGATGCAACACAATAGCCCAAAATTTGCTGTGTATTTTTTATGCATGCATTCCACTGTAAGAACCAACCTGATGATTCAATAATTACAATAAGGCTCATGTTGTGTAACTGTTTGTGATGGAGAGAAGGCAGGATAATCTGTTTCTGTTTAGTCTTGTTCAAGTGTAGACAGTCAATGGTTTTTGTTTTGGATTGTTGACTCACCAAGTGTCCTGCTCTCTGAATGTCTTGATTTTCTACGGCATGAGCTTGTTCACGCTCAGTCTTCTTTTATGTCATGGTGACTTGCAACCGGAGAAGGAGGACTGCAAAGACTGAGAAGTTTGGAAAGGTTGAGAAGGGAAGTCATTTTTTTTCTTTCTTTTCAGTTTTTTTTTTTTTTTTTCGTTAAATAGTTGTATAGGCTTAGAGACTTCCTCTCCAGTCTGCCTTGGTAGGTTTGGGTATCTTGGTTTGAAGTGATGGGTAGTTTTGGAAAGGACATTTACTAGCCAATAAAAAATGAAGGTGCATTTGCAAGGACAACAAGCACAGCTTCTCTATACATGTGCCATCTGGCAATTCCTTGCAAGGATTGCTGTCTTTCTAGTTTCTCTGTACATGGCCCTGAACAATCAATGAGTAAGATCTCTTGGGGAATGATGAAGCTCCAAGTCCTAAAGTAGAACAGTGGATACAGTCAGAACAAGTAAAACAACTAAAACACTACAATTGCATCATAGTTCATGTTGATTTTTGCTCCAACTTTTCTTTTTTGTTTACTATAAAAAGAACATATTTCATGTATTTCATAGGTGCAGTTCTACCAAGACAGCCATCTTTCCTTTCTTTCTTCCTTCCCTCCTCCTTCCCTTTTCTCTTTACAATCCAGAAACCACAGACTTATTTCACCACTAACAATAATATTAACAAGTGCAAAGGATGATGACCATATTTCTATAAGAGCATAAAAAGCAGATGCAAAACCTATCAGAAGATGTATGTGTCATTCCTGTATTATTTTGTATTTTATAATGCCATATATCAGAAAAAAATATGACATTTTTGGGGGTGGTTTACTTATTTAACTAGAAAATAATTTGCGGTTACATCCAACTTCTTGATGTTTGACTGTTCAAACATCTGTACAGAGATGATATTGCTATTTTTGAAAGGATGTTTATGAACACACATAAGAAAAACGTCCAAAACAACAACCAAAAATAGAAAAGAAAAAGCTATTTTCAACTTTACTTCACTTTTCACAGAGCTTCCAGTTGGGTCACGCTTGTGCCAAGAAACTCAGACGTCACAGAGAACCTCATTGCGTTGCTTGATCATTTTCACTGTCTAAATGTTCTACATTTGAAGGGATTTGCAACTTTGGCTGTTCCATTTTCCTTTTCAACATGAGCACTACTGGATAATCCTCCCTATTCCTTTACTTCGAATTCAATAAGCAAAGAAGATGCCTCACTGCGAGTTTATAAAATTATTTGATTTAGGTTTTTTTCCCCAGGTATTAGGACTAGTTTCTATCTTCATTACTAATATGGTCTTATGAGAGAAGAGTGGCTCAATTAAAAAACAGGGCTTTGTGCATTTTCTGTCTTAGGTGTGAATGTTTTACTTCTTTAATTAAGGAATCCAACAATTATATGACAAAGGATTACTTTGCAATTTATCTATTATATCAATTAAACCCTGAAAATTTTACTTAAAACTTACAATAGCTAAAAAACAATACTTAATAATAAATGATGGGAATATGGAGCACAAAAACAAACTGAGCCTTTACATATTTATTTTTAACATTACAAATACTTCAATATGGTGTGAAATAATATTTTTGACATGGTTGATTTCTTATCTATAAGGGAGTACACGTTTAAAATGGGGAAACTATTTTTGTGATTTTAAAGGACATTTAGAAAGCCCTTTGATAACAAATGGATATCAAAAGACAATTTGGAATGCATTTTTTCTCACAACTAATAATGAACAACAGTATTCACAACAAGATCTCATCATGGGAAAGACTGGATAATTGACCATGAACTTATGTGAACTTTCAGATTCATTATTGTAGGAGAAATTCAGTTATCCCAAAAGGATTTTATGATCTCATTTGACATGCAGTGCAACTCGAGGACTGATGTAACATGTAATTTATCTCCTTTTAGCACAATACTCTTTTAAGAGTTTAATAAAAAACATTCTTGAGTATAGATTCAAATAAAATTAACATCAGTGAATGAATCCCATGAAACAAATTTTTGTTGGAAGAGGATGCGAACAAGTTGTAGGGTTGATTGCTTTAATAGGTCTATATGTCTTCCTGTATTACAATTATATAAGTTTGATAAATGCATTAAGATGGGGAAAAACTTTTAAGCCTGGTTTATATATATATACACACACACACATAGCATTAGGACTATCTTACTTCTGGAAGCTTTTTAAATGAAACATTCATTGATATCTTCTTATAAATTTGTTCTTATGAATTTTCATTAGTGAAGATAACATGAAATATTCACCTGGTAGTTTCAAAAAAACATAATTTTCTTTCCAGAAATAATCAGAATTTGAAAACCAAGCTATTCCAAATGTCACAACATCCATACTAATGCACTTATTGAAACATAAAGGATGTTTCATGATTCATGTCTTACTTATCCAAAAAGTGATACATGTTTAATACAACTTACCAAAGTTAATGTGCATTTTGCATTTTTATGAAAGAGATTTCTAAGGAATTTTAACAGATAGATTAGCAAGATTGGCATTTGTTATATCCAATTTCAGAGAATTAATTGGAATTGACACCTGATCCAGAGGGTGTTCAAGTTGCTACAAATTTTCCAGAAAAAAAAGAAGAAAACTTTTCCTTATAACATTACCTATCAATTTATATGAATTGGTACCCACCAATGTGAATCCAAGTACAAATACAAACACAAAAACCCAGCCAGGTAACTTAGCAAATGAGCATCCAGGCTACAGGCCTGTCAGTGACGTTCAGTTGTACCTGGACAAATATTTGAAGTTCTTTTGTGCCAATTATAAGCTTAGAAGAACTATATTGGAAAACATTGTAACTTCATTTGAGTGACTATGACTGTAAATGCCATTGTTTTTAAGGTTGTACTCTTTAAAAGAGATACTCTTACTAGATAGGACACAAAGATTAGTTACTCCTCACGAGGATACGGAAGATTTCTCTGCACACCCCTCCTAAAACTATTCTGCAACTCAATTGTTTGTTGACAAAGGCCTGGTTAGATTTATGAGCCAGTTTAAGACTATCATAAAATCTACCAAGTTCAGCAAAATTATGCGTCAACACAATAAACAGCTAAATGCTAAAATGAAAACAGACATGAGACAGCTGAGTAGTACCCTATAGCCACTTTAAGGTGTATAGCAGCCAGTTCTGTGTACAAACAAAATTTGAAGGGTAAATGAAGTAGTCACAGGATGTGGTTAAGAACTTGCACTATTTTAACGTATTGATTACTCAAATACCATGTCAATTAATTCTGTAATGTTGTAAATTGTTGTTGATGTGGTGCTGCCAGCTCTACCATCAGTCCAGAGAAGGTCTCTCCAAGAAAGTGTTGAATTCATCTGGACAATAAGATGCTGGACTCTATGCTTGGTATATGTTTGCAACGAAAGAATCTTAATTTGAACTGTAATACTGCAACTAGGTGGAGCAATCCACAAAGGGGGGGGGGGGAGAAGAGGGAGAGGATGGGGAGGGAATGGGGGAATCCCAGAGCCTATGAAACTGTGTCACATAATGCAAAGTAATTGAAAAAAAAAAAAGAGAGAGATAATCTATAAATAGAAAGATGTCCAGGTCTTGTAATGTGACTATTCCTTCTGCTTTCTTTTATGATTACAGCTTATTTGTCTTTTGCTTTAGAACCTGTCCTAAAAATCTAAAGTGAATTTGGAGAACTATTATAAGTGAATTTTAAGTGATGTTGAAGGAGCAGAGTCCGTTCTCTCGGCTTTCATCAGAGCCTTAACTTTAGTGAAACTTGTTATTTAAACTGAATAAAAGATATTAATGGGCAGGCAGTAAAAAATTACTCATATACATGAAACTATGAAGCAAAACAATATCATAACTGCACCCTTGCCAGACAACTTTTCTCATGTTTGTTAGCAAACCATAAGAAGGCATGTGAGATTTTAATAAATATTTGCTATTTTGATATGTTAATTTAAAATATACATGAAATTAGAAGAAAATTGAAATATATACATAAAAACAGAATAAAATAGACATATCCTCCATACATTTATGTTTCTATAGATGTGGAAGCTTTATAATAGACATTTTATATATATGTATTTTTAAGAGCTATGGAACTCAGTGAGAGGTTTTACAACACAGGGAAATATATTGTAAAAAAAATGCAGTGGGAATAATTTTCTTCAAAAGTTGAGTTAGGCAGGAAATAAGAGATACTGTTTCATTATATTTCTGAAAGGATTTTTCCTTCCTGATGACAGAGATAATATGCACTGTTATCGTCTCCACATTTGATCAACACTTTTTATCACAAATAAGTCTGAGCCTTATCAGGCAAAGAAAATTAGGGCAGGAGGCTTTGATATGGATATCAATACCATAATAGCTTCCTACAAAAAAAAATCTGATATTTGAGTTCCATTATAGGATACAGTGTGGAATTGTGATGAAAAGAACGGAAGTCAAGGCATAGTTTCTGGCATTTAATGAATGCATACCTTCAAGCATAAAGTTGAACTCTTATGGAAATATATCATTGTAATGCATTTCCTCACAAGTCTTACATAAATGATACTTAAACTGTGAAATTTAGTGCCTGCAGCTCTGGTAGATAACTTTAATTCATTTAAACAGCAAAAGAGTCCACTTGAGTTTTCAAGATCAGCAGAGCACTTAGAATCAAAGGTGGGATTCAGCAATCTCAGAAATGCTCCAACAATATGATGCTGTAAATGGAAAATTATAATTTGAATTAATGTGACATTTTTCAGTCTAAATTCATTGGCACTAATTGTACTAAATGTCTTTAAGCAGCATATGTAAAATATATACACATAGAAGTACCTTTGCTGTTTAGTCTGGTTGCCAAACTATTTCATTACTTATTTGCCAATATTTGTCAGTAATGCTTGTACTTTTAAGTAATTCACATGGAGAATAATGGATTGCGTTTGGAATTTATAGAATATATTTCTAAATATTCTATGTTTGTTTCAAGTCTCCATCCTGTGCAGACAAATATTTTTGTTGCTTTTTTTTTCAAAATGTTTTTTTTTTCTTTTAACACCTAACCTTTCCTTCTCTCTACAACACACTAGTTTCTTTCTCCCAGTTACGTTGAGTTTATGCTGTGCATAGACCATCATTGAGAAGACCAGTGATATGGCATAATGGGTAAGACATTGTTAAATTACTCTGCCCCATATTGGACTGCCAGGGTTCAATCAACAGCTCTGGCACTTCTCCACAATTCAGCTTCCTGCTCATGCACACACTGCAAGGAAACACAACCCAAGGAGAGGATCCCGCCCTCTACGTGGGAGAGAAACACCGAGTTCCAGCTTCCGGCTCAGCCCTGGCAGTTCTGGCCATTTGGTCAGTGAAGAAACGGACAGGATCTTCTTCTGACTCCTTTCCTTTTAATAAACCAATAAACAAATAAGTCAATAAGTAAATATATGCATACACACATACGTGAATACATACATACATACGAGGTAGAAAAAAACAGTTTCATTGTTAGGCTTTAGTTTTTCACTATAAATTTCTTTTCTTTGTTGACCACTAATGTTGATCTCTAAAAAAAAAAAATGAATTCCCTGATCTATTAAAGCTTGGATCATTCTAGGAAAAAGAGATAAGATGTGCAATTATTATTCTTTTCTCCTTCAATAAATGTCCCTAGCTTCTTTTCCAATGGCTAATAATAGGTTGATAATTTTTAAAAATGTATCCTTTCTCAGAGACATAAAGACATTGTCCAGTACTCTTCTGAAATCCAAGGTTGAATTCAGAATCTCCATGACATTTCATTTTTATTTCAATTATTACAAAAATGACTCTTTTTCTCTCTGGAAGTGTTTTATGAGAAAAAAAAAAAGTATCTTGTTCTGTATCTTTTGAATAATCCTGCGGTAAGAATGAGCCTGCTGAGTACAGGGATATTAATCCCAGGTGCTATTTCTTTAAAAAATCAAGGTACTCCATTTTTGCTCCTTTTGAAATTTTTCATTTTCTGTATACATTTTCTCATCAAATTTTCCTTCTATGCTATTTCTCCATTTGTATTTCCTGTTTCTGAACTCAATCTATGTTCTGTCTCTCTCTATGTTCATGACTCTGCCCTCTGAATAAATAAGTTAAAATGCTTGCCTCCTTTTCTCATTAATAATATCTTCAAATATGTATCTTCATTTATTTCTCTGAGAAATTCTAGGATATTTTGTAAGGAAAAATTACTTTTTGGAAACGATTATTGCCTCAGGATTACATTTTTGGAAGAGTGTTTTTTTTTTTTCTGCACTTGAAAAGCAAATTTCAGTTTAGCAATCAGTCCCACTTTCATTATTCATGTTTCATTTCCCATTATTCATATCTCAGTTTGATGTCAGGGTTACATGTTCCAGAGAATAAGTATTGGGTGCCCTGTGAATTTTGATGACAAAGATTGGCTGCATTAAATAGGAAGATCAATCCGAAGGCTGACTTCTCCAGGGATGTTATTTCTTTCTATTCTGTGCACTCATCTTGGTCTAACTTGTTGGCATAAGAAACTCAAGTGCTCTGAATTCTGGAAGATTTCTTGCTAATGGTTATAATTCAGGACAAGTACTTCATTTTTCTTTGCTAATGCTTTTTTAGTGGGAAAAAATTCCTGCTGTTTTTTGTTATCCTTTTGTGTTACATGAGCTTCATTTTCCGAATTATTGTTTTCCTGTCATGTTAACAGTGTTTAAGGTGGAAACATAATTCCTCCCATCCTAATATCTATATTTTAACTCCAAATTTATCTTCCATTCTCTTACCGTTTATATATTCTCTTAGTCTTTTCCTGAGTAAACGTTTTTTAAAGGTGACAATAATAGAATAAAAAATAGCTGGAATTTACTAGATACCTAATGTATGTCTATGTCATTTGAAATATTTATATATAGTGAATCAAGTTAACTGATCACACACCACTTAATATACTGAAGACAGAAAACTTCTCTGAGATTAAGCAGTTAGAAGGATAGGATCTAGGATAAGCTATTTACCCAGTACTGAGTAGAACAATAACATCCTCCATAATAAAATGGAATCATTATCTGTTACAATGGAACAGTCAACTCTGTAGAATATACTTGAATCGCCAAATTGTCAGAATTTTCAAAAAAAGAATGCGGATTGCCATTTTGGCATATGTTGATTCATCAGAAGCTGAAAAAAAAATCATTAGCCATTTTTGATCCGGCTTCTTGACAATACACCTGGCAAGTCAGTGAATGATGGCCAAATACTTGAGTTCTGCCATGTGCAAGCCCCGACTGATTCCTGGGCTCTGGGCTTCAGCCTGTCCCACACCAGGTCTTAGGGGCTTTGGGCAGTAACTGACTCTGACGCTCCCTCCCTTTCTGTCACTCACCTTTTAATTTTTTTTTTTTTAATAAAAGTGGTTAGACGTTATTCATTTCAGTTCTTTTGGAGCAGATAAGCCTTACCATTGCTTTATTAATTTTAAGTAATTTATATAAAATGTCATAATGTAAAGAAAAGTATAATGTATTTTTGTTTCATCCGCACAAACTGACAGATTCCTCATTTCCACAGTGTTCATCCATCATATTATAATATAGCCACTGTGATTTTATCATCTACTTTATAGCGACACATATTTTAATAATACTAGAAAATACTGTATTAAAACTTGCATATGTATTTCATATAAATGCAAAGATTTTCAGAATCACTGGACTATAGAAAGCACACTGTATTGGTACAATGTCACTTAACTAATTATTAACATCTTTTTCCTGTTTGGACAGTGATTAAAATCGGTGCTTACAATCAAAGCTTTGTTATTTGTTTTGTTGAAAGCGAAGAGATAATGTCTTGAAACTTCAGGGAAAAAAGGACAGTTATATTGAACGTGAATGAAACTAGTCTATTTTGGTTGGTGAAATGGCATCCTAATCATCCAAGCATCTCTTCCTTTGACATCGAGAAGTCCCTATTGTACACCCAATGACGAATGCATTGTTCCAAGGCAAAGTTTTAAGCTGCTGAGAGTAAGGGCATCTGCCAGTTTTATGCTTATGTGGCCTTATACAAAACCCTTCTGTTTGGCTGACAGAGGAGCATACATCTCTTTCAGCAGAAAGCTGCTGTTGAGAGTTTAAACTTCAAGTCCCTTGCCAAACAGTCATGCCCCATCCCTGAACTTATTAAAGCATAGATTTAACATTCAAGTTCATGTTTGCATCCTGAGCAGAACTGAATAGGGAAAGAGAAAACCCTTAATTCTGAAAAAAAAAAAAGATAATAATTTGGTTAGTAATTGGAAATTGGCATTGGACCAAAAATGACAATGTTTAGCAATGTAAAAGGCAGGTGCCACATGAGTTACTGTTATTCTTCCTTTCTCCAGTACTTACTGAACACATTAGCCCATAGTTCTTCATTATCTGTTATGCAATCCAATTCAATCACCATGTTTAACAAAAAAATGCTTTTTGAATTTAAAAATCTCTTCAGGTGGCAGAAATCACATTTGTTTGCACTTTGTTTTGTTTTGTTTTACTTTTTATAAATCACATATCAGTAGCATCTGAATAATAGCCAAAGTACTTACCTTATTGGAGTACATATCAAATTCTATAATATTGTCTATTAATCTCCATTTCCCTTGATTCATATAAAAATTGCCTTCTTGGCTAAAATATCTTGGAAAATGTCTAGTATGTGTTGGAAATTTCCACAACCTTTAACAGATGTGTGTGCTGTGAGATTACATAGCTCCTTTTGGAGTTCCGACCTGAATTATCCAGGTGCCTGGGAGCATAAGATCATGGCACTCGAAATGACTGTGAAGGGAGTGAATGCTAGATCATGTGATCAAGTTCAGCCAATAGATACTTTGCAGAGGTTAATTGGATCACAAACACTGCTTTGAATTTATATGGCAAGACTCAGCCAAATACTTCTTTGCTACACAGGATGTTGGATGTGTATATGCCTAGAGGAGATGGAACATGAACAAAGCAATCATAAATACTGACACACACAGCTTACCTGCTCTGGAATCCCACCCAAAGGCAGAAAGGACAGTTCCATCCAGGAAACAAAACAAAGCAGGAACAACAAGCTATTCTATTAGTCTAAAAGCTCTCAAAGCAAAACAAAAGAATGCACTGCAGGGGCAAAAGCTCTTGAAAATTTGTAATGAGCTGTCAGCAGAACAAGATCCAGCACAACTTCTGTAAACCCATTATGGATAACGTGTGATCTGCTGGTGATCAGGGCATTTTATGAAGGGGATGAGATCAAAACAACATACATATTTTGATTGTGTTTCTGTATCCATTGACAGGACAAAAGCTGCTGAGCCTTGCCAGCAGTTTAACAACTATGACAACAACAAATCCAAGTTTTACTATGTTAGAAGACCCATTGTATACTTCTCTTCTAAGGAGACAAAAGAATAACGTGCCAGTTTTACTTGAGTCATCTTACTGTAAGTTTATTAAACATAAAGAACGCTAAGGTTTACCATTTATTTAGTTTTGTTGATTCTTGGTCCTTCCCTGAGTAAACATTAAGAAAAAGAAAACAAAACAAACAGACAAAAACAAAGAAACAGCTATTGTTTAGATATAAGAAGTCTGTGTATAACCCATTTTCTCACAAAAAAGTGCATAACCAAATCATGTGCTGACATAAAGTCATTTTAATGGAATAGAGTTACTCTTTAAGAAGCAGAGCCAGAAAGAGCAATGCAGGCATATGGAAAGAGATCTCACTTGGGCTTCATTACAAATACTCTGCTCAGTTACTTAGCTTGCACTGGGGCTGGGCCAAGCTCAAATCTGGGTGCTAAGACAGGGCACAAGCAAACTGCTGGTAGATGGATCAATGTTTCCAATGAGGGTTCCCGACGTCCAGGGGTCAACTACTTCAGCTGCAATCATCTGCCGGCCACCTGCGGAATGCTGGGATCGGAAGCTAGAGGCAGACATTAAACACAGGCGGCAAAAAATTCAGGCATTGTAAATGATGTGTTAGCCAGTAGACCACACATACATACCCATTAGCCATTTTATACCATTTTCAGATAAATCAGCTTTCAATAATATATATATATATTTTTCCCATAATTTGAGGACTTTTTAATTTGTCAATAATAAACAAAGGAATTCTTTCTTTTTACCAGCATGAGCAACAAAATCCTTAATTCTACAGGTAACTAAAATCAGGTATGAAGTTCACTGCTTCAGTATATTACAATTATATAACTGAAACAATGAACTTCATATGTACCTAAATTATATATTGCATTGCGAGGTTAAAATAGCAAGTCACCTAGAGTATTTTTATAATATATATATATATATATATACTAAAAGAGAATAAATTCATTTAACTCATTAGTTTAAAAAGACCAGATTTTCAAAAATTATTTAAGCAAAACAAAAATATAAGTGCATTGTTTCAATCCTAAAAGAATGTATATACATACATATATCCTTCATTGTTAAGTCTGCATGAAATATTAGCTTGAAATCCTAGGTTTGTGTTTGTGTGTGAAAAAGAAGGAGACAGAAAAGGATTAAGATGATTTTGTTTATACTCTGTATCTTCATAAATATTTATTTAGAATATTTAATTAAATGATGAAGAATGTAACAATTATTCTATTAAAGAATTTGTAACTGTGACATTTAAAAAGTCATGAATAATTTTAATTACTCATCATTTTGAAAATTATAAAAGGATGCTGGGTTTAATTCAGACATAATACACTCATTAGTAGTCTGCAGAAGCATCAGACAGTCTGATTCAGTAAGCAGACATTTATTTAAACAGGCCAATGACCATAAAGCCATTTTTAAAGGCCATTCAAAAACAATCTCAACAGATCCATCTCCCCACAAGCTAATTAACAGCAAGGAAATGGCATTGAATCACACGACTATGCAATTTGTTTTCTCCAGTTTTATGTGCTTATATTTTCATGAACACATTTCTAGCTAATCTTTAAACTGTTATTTTTATGCACATTAAAAGAAAGCATAATGCAAAGGGATTTCTTCCCTTCTTGCAAGGTACCGGGCTGCCCATCTCCATCTGAGATATATTTATTCGGAAGTCTCAGCTAAACTCTGCCTTATTCACATAAGAAATCTGAACATCTAACATTGAATTTGTCTTAAAAAAATAAGTTTCCTAGGTCGAACCGTTTGTCTACACTTGGCAGTCTAGTAACAAACTTCTACCAATACTATTTGCATAATAAATCTAATGTGGATCCATCCAGCATGACCATTAATATAAAGATGGAGAGTTAGAATATGCAAATGCAAGTCCAAAATCGTCTTAATGCTTAAAAGGGTGAATAGGGCACGTTTAACTAGGGATAGTTAAAAAAAAAAAAAACGTGGCTAGACACTGACAAGCCAAACTTACAAAACACAGCCATGTGAAACGAAAACATTCAAATACTTTACTTACCCATTTGAGTAAAATAGCTTAACCTTTCAGTCAGGATTAAGGAAAAGGAGAGTGCACGAATCCTATGGTGACATCCCTGAGACTGAATCTCTAAACCATAACAATGTGGGGATTTAGTAACTTTCCTCTTGTTTAGAATGTTTTCTCCTGTTTAAATGGTGGCGTTGTGGTTAGGCATTTCAAGTTCAGGATTCTGCCTTTGCAGATGCAAGATGAGCATATGCCTACGATGTTTACAGTAACCTGCATCTCTGGATCAGAGAAGTGACTCAGTGATGAAACATTAAACGTTGTATATGTGTCAGCCTGAGGTGAAACATTGTTGAGACAAAACATTAGACAAGTTGTTTTCTCTGTGTTCATTTTGAAGGGGTTTCCAGAATCTCAAAAAAGGTAAAATTTCATCAAGTTTTTTTTTTTTTTTGAAAACTAACTGTCCTGAGATCACACAATATATATTTGTAGTTCAAAACATGTGGAAATTGTTAAAAGGACAGTTAAACTTGATGAGAAAGAATACAACATCATGAACAAGTATATAAAAATTACTTGAAACAAAATATTCTATTTTCTGTATTGCCTCATACATACAAGGCACCTCTTTCTTGCATCATTATTTCTCAGAGTTTTTGTACAAATACTATCTTGAATGTGAACTATACTAAAAAAATTAAGCAGTATTTTTCATAAATTTAATTTTTAAGAAAAAAATGTGCATCAGAATGGTTTTAGCTCATAGTGAAATTGAAGAGAAATACATCAATACATGATGCCAGTGAATGACCAAATATATGAGTCTTGGGAATTTCTGATAAAAAAGTGGCTTAGAAAGCCTAAGTAATGTAGTGATAGCAGAAGTTGTCTCAAATTTGGAGATGGATATGGACACTCATTTAAAGAAGTGTGCATGGTTCAGCATGGTAGCCTCACCACTAAAGTCCTAGCCTTGCATGCACCTGGATTCCATGTGGACTCTGATTCATATCCTTGTGGCCCTGCTTCCCATCCAGCTCCCTGCTTGTGTCCTGGGAAATTAGTGGAGGATGTTCTAAAGCCTTGGGACCCTGCACCTTCTCCATTCTCCTGGGTTTGGATCAGTGCCGCTTGGGTCATTGCGGTTACTTGGGGAGTAAATAATTGGATGGAGGCGCTTCTTCTCTGTCTCTCCTTCTCTTTCTATCTGACTATCCAATAAACAAGTAAATAAAAGAGTGTGCAAACCCTGAAACAGGTATGTTCAGAAAAGATCCTTACCATGATATCTTCTAATGAAATTTCTTTTTTTTTTAATTTTTTTTCAAACTTTTTTTATCATTGTGATCATTTTACAATACTTTCCATAGGCCCTGGGATTTCCCTTTGCCCACAAGACTTCCCTGCCCCACTGAGTTTTCCTATAGTATTATTATAGTATAGTTCTTCATACAGAGTCATATATCCATCATTTCAGGCATGGACAATGGCAGAGATTCCAGCATACTGTTGTCAAGATATAGTAAACAGTTCATTGGGAGCCCATTTTTGATCTGGACAGTATTGTATTCTCACAGCTGGATATGTTAGTCTCCACTATACAGTTATTACATATCCCCTTAAATGAAAAGCCACAATATATAATCAACAACAGGAGGAAAAATAATATTGTACAATGCCATGGGCATTACAAATTATGGATAAAGATTATTACATAAGCAAAAATACTGATAACATAATGAAAGAATGTGAGTGCAAAAAGCATCTTAGTGAAAGAAACAAGGGAATTCATAACAAATTATAGGGCTGTTTATGGAAAAATTGTCAAGACCAAATTATTACTTATCAGTAGCAACCTTGGATATAAACATACTGAAAGATTCAAGTAGAACAAACAAATAGCTTGAAGGGATTAAAAAAAAAAAAGAAACAGGTGCCACCAATATGATTCCTAGAAAAATCTGTTCACCAATAAAGATACACACATATTGAAAAGGAAACGGTGGGAGAAGGTATTCCAAGTAAATACAAACGAAAAGCCAGTAGGCGTACCTACATTTACACTAAACAGACTTTAAGACAAAAACCATTGAAAGAGACAAAGATGATCACTATGTAAAGATGATCAATTCAACAGGATGGTGTGACTAGATGAAAGACATAGAGCATGAAGTATTGCATAGCTCATGTTAGTGGGTCTAAGGGGAGAGGTGAGTTCCAACGCCACAGTGATGGGAGGTTTGGACACCATACTGCCCTAGTGCAAAGACCACACTTCCATAGTTTGAAGACATAGGAACAGGCATCCCATGTGCTGACTGAAATGTCTGCGCTAACGATG
Organism: Ochotona curzoniae; assembly: GCF_017591425.1. Classification (NCBI taxonomy): domain Eukaryota; kingdom Metazoa; phylum Chordata; class Mammalia; order Lagomorpha; family Ochotonidae; genus Ochotona; species Ochotona curzoniae. Next base: position 18,382,338 of record NW_024466502.1, read on the forward strand.
CCACTAAACCCATTCTAAACTCCTTAAAGTGAACCGAGTTATAAAAAAATGCCCGTTTTACTATTAAAGGTTTTTACTAAAAAGTATTAAAGAAATAAAAGAAATAAAATTTATGTATATATATATATATTTCCTTAATGCTTAATAAGAACAATTCATAAGTGCGCATAATTCACAGAATTATGTAAGTTTTTCAAGAACTGACATACAAAAGCTACTTATTTAAGTTATAAAAATATAGGTATAAAATACATTTAATTTTTTCCCCAGAACAGTTTAGACAAAAACTTACTTTGGTTTTCATAGCAAACATGTGGTACTTAAAAGGTTCTATTCCTTTTAGTGCTTGTGCTAAATTCAAATGTCCACATGAATTAGGTGCTGTAGTTATCCATTTCACTCTGCAATAATTGCACTATTAAATGAGAGTAAAACACATAGCCACACACAAATTCAACCCCATTATTACTTCAGTTTCCTGAGAGGTTTAATTTGCCCTGAAGCATTAAGTGAATTTTGGATTAAAATTCAATTATCATAATATTATACAAACTGATGTATCCTTATAACTCTACCTAATTTAGAAGCTTTTGAATAAAATTGTATTTTTATGGAAATCATTTTTGCTATATCTACAATTATAAAATTTTAAAGTTGCACTTAAGTTATTTCTAGGCTAAAATTCAGACTTTCAGAAGAAAGAATGAGAATATAGATAATTATTCATTTTTTCAATTAATGCTAATGTTAAAACAATGTTTTATTAATTTCTGATTAATATAAACTGTGAAAACTGATCAAATCAATGTTTTATTTCTCCTTTAGTACTTTCATGGTAAGGAAAGAAAGGTCCCATTGCTATAAAGGGTAATAAGAATTAAAAGTGTTATCTTAACACTTTTTTGTGTGCAATAGGGATTTTTGAACAATAATGTGTAGCATTGATTAGTCTTATAGGCAAATAACTTGAAAATGACTGCATATGGGAAAACTTCTGAAATAGTGCGCTATGGTCATCCATTCTTTTCTAACTCCCCATCTCAGAATCAGAAATGTCAATCAATGAATGATAACTATTGATGAACCTCAGGAGAAGATATAAGGCAAATAGTAGGAGTTCTCATGGGAGTTTTCAGAAGAACATTAGTTATTACTTTACTAAAAAGATTAAAACAGCAACATTCTAATCAAGTGTCAACATTATTTGAATTTTAATGGCTTCATAAGAATTTTGTTTCTCTGACGTGATGAAATTAATTGCTAAGGTCCTCAGGGCTGTCTTAGTGGCTCAGGACATTAAACTTCCTCCTGCAGAATTGGATGTTCATGAGTCTCCATATGAACTGTATTTCTCCACTTATGATTCATCTCCCTGCTAACGTTCCTTGGAAAGTAGAAGAGCATGGCTTACATGTAGGACTTTCTGCGTCCTTGTGGAGACTCGGAAAAGATCCTGGCTTCTAGTTTTAGCTTTGCCAGCCCTGCTCACTGAAGCCATTTGAAGAGTAAACCAGGGAACAGAAGAATCTCTCTCTCTTTCTCTCTCTCTGTCTGCAACTTTGCTTTTAAATTATTAACATAAATTTTAAAACTATGTGTCTTCCACCTCCAAAATATTCTTTAAATAACTCATGTTATATACTTTTAAATACTTCAGTTATCTCTCAAGTGATCTAGTCTGAAAGAAAGTTGAAGTGTTTAGTATACACACATTTTTTATAGGCAAGATGTATCAAAGAACTGAAAGAGATTAAGCCATGGGATTTCATGTATGTGATCATTAAAGCAAATTTCAGATGGGCATAATTAAGCAACTCAAGTTTTCAAATCTCAGGCAGAAATGACACACACACACACACACACACACACACACACACACACACACACACCGCAAACACTGAACTTCTTGAGGAAAGAAATCTTTCTCAAACCTCAGTTACAGCCTTTCCCATAACTTAAATACATCTCCATGACATAATAAGACTATATTTAACACCAGAGCCAGTAGAGATTTTATCGTCTCTCTTTAAACAACGAAGGAGTCTGTAAGGAATAGCCTGGCCTTAAAATCTGCCAAGGACATAGATTTGTTCACCTGATTGTTACTCCAAGGACACAGATTGCTTTTTCCTCTGACAAGACACATTAATCAGTTTTATAGTGATTAATATCATTTTTGTTTCCAATCCTTTTTTTTGTAATTGTAATAATTCCATTTAATACTAGATAAGGAGACAATTCTAAGAAGCCAAGTGGCTAATTTAAAATGTACTCTCCGTTTTGACTGCTCATGAGTGACTCAAGTAAAACTCTGGTGTGGCCTGGCCTGGGACTCATTTTAGTATGCTAATGTCCACGGAAAAACTAAGACTTTGACCCCTCCCCATCCCCTCCCCCCAAGGTGGATTCCTCCACATTGTTGCAGTATTACAGTTCAAATTCAGTCAAGATTCTTTCATTGAAAGCATGTACCCCATGCATAGAGTCCAGAATCTTATTGTCCAGATAAATTCAACAGTTTCCTTTGGAGACCATCCCTGGTCTGAAAGTAGAGGTTGCAGAATATCATTGCCTCCAATGAAAAGCCACAACATAGCTCAACAACAATTTACACTATCATGGAGTTAATTGGCATGATGTTGAGTGACCAACATGTTAGAAAATACAAGTTCCTAACCACATCCTGTGACTATTTCATTGCCATTTCAGTTTTAGTTTGTACACAGCACTGGCTGCTATAGACCTTAAAATGATTATAGGATACTATTCAGCTGTCTTGTGTCTATTTTCATTTTTATATTTAGCAGCTTATAGTATTGAAGCATGATTTTTACTGAACTTGGCAAATTTTAGAATAGTCCAAACAGGCTTAGAACTCTGACAAGGCCTATGTTAACAATTCAGGCACAGAAGAGTTGAAAATAATAGAATGTATACTGACAAATAAATGGCTAAACAATCGCAAGATAACAGATGACTCATGCCATGAATTTTCAGTATCTATAAAGCAGGTGAGTGCAATTGCAACTAATCTCCACAACATTAAATATCACAAACCTGTGTTTATGGTGAAAGATTCCTCAAAATCATGACTTACTTTTAGGTACAAATTCATTTTAATGATTTGTTTTTTAATTTCTATGCCTAATTGTGAAAAATTCAATGTTTAAAACTTGATTTGATTAAAATAGTTAGTCGCTTACTAAACGGATAAACTAAAATTTGAGATAAAATTTACTAAGCCACATGCTTGATTTTTATACATACAGCTAAGCATGGGGAGCAGACGGATGTTTGTTGAAAACAAGACTCAAAGCCAAAAGCTACTGAACTCAGAGCACTATCTGAAAGAAAGGCCAGACTAATAAATTAACAGAATTGGCAATTTATAGACAAATTATGATGCAATAGTAACTTGAAGTAACCTGTAACATGAAAGAAAAATTATTGATACAGCTGGCAGCATAAATGGCTCTCAAATGTCTCATGCCGTATAAAAAAAAAAGTCAAGCAAAAAGAGCTTTATTTTGTAGATTTCACTTAGAAGATATCCATGAAATGAAACTAGGGAAACAGAGAGATTGATGGTTGCCATAAAAATATGTGAGAACATGAAGGAATGTTGTGAGGGATGGATGCACTGATCACTGAAGATTTCTGAAAGTTTAACTGAAATATGGTTTTGTATCAAAAATACATTTAATTTCATTTCAATCTTCTACATTTTAAATACCTTGCACACAGCTTTTTTGTTCTCCCTTAAGTGAGAAACCTAAATAATGCCCTTTTTCCTTCTATTATAAATTTAGCAAAATTTATAGATCATTGCATACTACATAGATGCATTCATTGTTGGAAAACATAAACGTTTTTCTAAATATTTCAGATTTCTGGTGTTTCATGATGATTTTAATAGCTTTATTTTATTCAAAGTAGTAAAAAAGAATCTCAAGGCAAAATGCATGGCCTATTGCTACTGATACTGATTTTAAGTGTATTTCTGAAACAGATTTTCTGATTTCTTTGGCATAGCCGGTTTTGCTTAACTGTACATAAAAAGCTTCTATGAGATAATAATATTTCTGACACTCCCATGCTGTTAAACTCACATAAGAATATTTCTCTTGTGTTATTGATTAGTGGTGTGTTAACACCAATTGTTATATCAAAGATAATCTATTTAATAAAATAAATTGGACATATTCTTTGAAATTGTTTAAGGATACTTATAATAATTAGATTAAACATGTTGGCTGCAAATAAGGAAGGAAATGATATATTCCCATTGGAAAAATTGTATTATGCTACATGTTTTCACAGAGATGTATTTTTCTGAGTATACTGCAAATGAAGAATTTGTTTGGGAACACTGATTTAAAAGCTTATACTTTTTCACTGTATATATGCTTAGCAGTCATGATTCCTTGGAGAATTCTATAAACTGTGACAATTAAAATTCTCTCAAGCATGCGGATTTATAATGAATCAACATTTTGAAGAATTTATAAAAGTTTTAGGAAGTTTATAAATTGTAACAAAACAGTTTAAGAATATACTTACGGATTTTAAGCCATTTTATAACTATTTTAGCACATTTCCTAATCTTGCTTGAATAACACATCCTCAGCCCTTTCTTCTCCCTTTTTAAAATTGTGTCTGTACAGGGCATGCTGTTCTTTTGAGGCTGGGTTAACTTGCACTCAAAGGTTTCATTTTAATTGGATCTAGCTGGCCTATGATTATGTTTTGCAGAAATCTAAATTCCCAGAGTGGTATATTTCTTTGCAAGGGCACCATGCTGTCTCTTGGTAATCTTTAATTCCCTTTTCTTCATAAAGCAGATATTAAAGAGTTTCTGATAAGCCTTTTTTTGAATTGTAAGAAAATGTAAACCATTTCTTTGATGCTAATGACTTCTTCAGAAGAAGCAGAAACTTGAAAATCTCAGTAACATACCAAGAACTTGAAAAAGATTTCAAAAATACAAGATGGTTACATTTTTACATGATCATTTTATTGAAATGTATCCTTTTATATTTGCTTGCCTATTCCTGAAACAGTAATATTTATGTGTTTCTGTAAGAAACACTGCATCTTTCACCATTTTTACAGGGATGGTATATTGATACTAAGTGATTTTATAAATAGAATCATTTTATGTTGGAGTACAAGAATCCAGAATCTATTTAGGTGTTTTTAATGTTCTTGTTTTGATGTCTATTTTATTCTGACTAGCAAAGTCTATATACTGGATTTTATATTTTTGTGCACACTTGATGTAAAATACAGAGGACAAAGCTAACAGATATTAATGGATCATTTAAGGCAGGCAATATAATAAAAATTATTTGTATGTATTATAGTACACCAAGAATTCTAATAAATTTGCAGTAGATTCTACAAATAGTTACATAATGGGTATGGATTTAATCCTGAATGATACATCAATGAAATGATCAAAATTAAATGGAATAAACAATTATATTCTTATGGTATGTATGTGGTGAATATGCCTCAAATTTTGATATTTCTTAGCCCTTACTCAAATATAAAGAATTCAATGGTATCATAATCTGCATCGTATTCAACTGAACTAAGAAATCTAGCATTGTTAAACTGTTTGAATATTTTAGGCCAATTTTCAATCCTCTACCCTAAGCTAAAAACAGTCCTTAGACCATCATTCTTTCTGGTAAACTTAGTGAAGAACAAAAGGAAGCCCTGCTTCATTCAGAATGTTTTTCATGGTTCTCTACTCGTATTGTCTTTTCAGTGGTTTTACTTTTATAAGTGATGAGAAGATTAAGGATTTACGCATCAATCAATAGAAACGCTGTGACAGATCATACTAGGAACTCACTGAAAAATTGCTTGTACCATTTGGTATTTTACTGAGGAGCAGAATTGCTTTTTTTTATGATTTACAGACTACAAAGAAACATACAGAAATAATGCAGCAGTATTTGTAATATACATAACAATAAAATAAATCATCCAAGTTTATTTTTACACATTCAAGAGTCTTAGAGACTATCCTTTCATAACACATGTATCCACACACAGAGGGAAAATTGCTGAATGCTGAAGATCAACCCACAGGCTGACACAATATTAATATGGATAAATAATTATTCTTAAAATGACAAAAATAATATCTAATCAAAACTGAAACATTGAGTGAAACATAATTACTTAAGAAGTGCTGGCTTCATCACATGTTGGTGGGAATGGGACAATGATGATTTGAAATTGGACAAGTTAGACTTTAGAGTTAGCCAGAGTAATCTATTCTCGTGGAGGCCAGATCTTTTGCTTTAGCATAGTGTACAAAAATACAGAGATTAAACAGAAATATAGAAGAATCAAAATTGAAATTTTAACATAAACATCCTACTTCCATTAGAGTATGGAAATGGAAAAAGTAGGCTTTTAATAGGCTTTTTAAAAGTTTAGTTAAAAAGTGTTTGGTGATATGGACAGGATGTTATGAGCAGAGAAGGAAAATATAGACTTTAACAATAGTTTAAAAAGCATGACTAAGGGAAAGTAATATTTATAGAGGATTTATTATATTATAAACATCAGGACAAAACTTGCATTCCTTGGCTATTTGAAATTCAAGAGACCTGGCAACTGAATACTTCTCTAATCTGATTTCAAAGTTGAGAATCAAAGGGAGGCAATGCATTTATTGGAGGGTTAACTGGACAGGTTGAATATCCAAGCACTCAAAGCTGCTATCTTTTATTTAAGATTTATTTTTAATTTTTTGATTGGAAAGTCAGATATACTGAGAGGAGGAGAGACAGGAAGATTTTCCGTCAGTTGATGCACTCACAAGTCGCCGCAACAGCCAGAGCTACACCAATCCGAAGCCAGGTGCCAGGAGCACCCTCCAGGTCTCCCACATGGGCACAGGTTCCCAAGGCTTTGAGCTGTACTCAACTGCTTTCCAAAGTCACAGACAGGGAGCTGGCTGGGAAGTGGGGCTGCCGGGATTTGAACAGGCACCCATATGAGATTTTGGTTTATTCAAAGCAAGGACTTTAGCCACTAGGCTAAAACTGTTATCTTTACCAACAATATTTATTTCAATTGTTAGAAATAGGCCTATAAAACCAGTCTTAATTGGATAAAATTATTCACCTAAAGTAGGCTTTCTCCTAGGAACTTGGATAGTCTAATAAAAATATTTAATAAAAACTAAAAGTAAATTCATAAACCAACATGAACTGAAGAGAGTTCATGTACCCAAAGGTGAAATAAAGCAAATCACTTTCACATCAGTAAACACTGTCATTATACTTTGTTAAATGGAATATACCTCTGCTTTAATGATTCTTCCCATAAAATTGGAAACCTTCTAGCTAGTGTAACTTTCTGAAGTAGACATATATGTGTAGAAATTATTTTTGTTGTTACATTTTATTAAAACTTTAATATAGTTGATATTGTTATAAATTTATGAAACACATGTTTACAATTTGAACATATTCCTATAGAATTTTGTGTGTTTTTGTCCTCTGTGTTAATTATAACCGAATTTATAACTCACAATGCAAAGATATCCGCAGGTGGAACCTTGAGGAGATACATAAACTCAAACTTGAGTTTCACATTGCCCACTTAGCAGGAGATCTTTCTCTTCCTAGTTCCATTTATGATCTATTAAATAATTATTCTCAAATACCTAGTGTGAATGAGAACTTCGAAAATCACACGCTTTACAAGCATTTTAAAAATTTGATAAAGTTAAGAACTTTTATGCACGCACAGGGATGTTACAGAACTACTCTAAAGGATGTTGTCTAATGGAAGTACTTGGATATCAATGAAGTAATAACAGAAACAAATGTAATTACTCATCTGACAAATTAAGCCTATTTCAAGCTGTTTATTGAGTATATTTTGTAAGATATGGAAAATTTTAATTCAAAATAGAATAATATTTATTAGTAATGTCAACTACATTTAAAGCACATCAGATAAAATATGGTTTCATTTTTTTTATTTTGTTTTTTTATGACACAGTTCCATAGGCTTAGGGATTTCCCATTCTGCTCGTCTCAACTCCGTTCCTTTCTCTCACCATTTCCTTTTGCGTTATTACAACAATGTAGTCCTTCATGAGCAGTCACGAGTCTTCATTCTGCTCTTTAAGTGCATTATGGCATTGTAAGTACAGAGAACGGTAGAAAGTCCAGCATTCTATTGTTAAAATATATTTAAATGTTTCATTAGGAATCCATCTTTTATCCATGATTACAGATGGATCATGAACTGTATCATTACTTCTTGTATTATACAGTCCATCTATGAGAATACATGTCTCTGCCTTTTTATGTATATACCTATTGATCATGTATTTTGCATGAAAGTTGCCTTATATCAGAGAGAAAATGTATTTGACCTTTGGGAATTGACTTACTTCACTGAGAATGTTGGTCTCTAGTTGGAAACATTTTGTTGCAAATATTATAAATTTGTTCTTTTTAATGGCTGATTAGTATTCCATAGAGTAGAGGTACTGCATCAGATGCCAGAAAAACATTATTTGGCTCAGCTTAATGGCTTGTTAAGTTCATACTACACCTTGTAGTACCAGAATACCATATGGGGCCTGTTTTGTGTCCTGCCTTCTCATGCAACTCTGTGCTTGTGGCCTGGGAATAGATCTCATTCCAGCAGCTCTATACCTTGCTTTTGGTTTTACCCCTTTGCATGCAAGCATTAGGGAAGATGGTTACCTCTTTATCTGAACTACTAGTTGTCAGAGTCCCTAGTTCTATCTATGTCAGTTCTTAAGAGAGATGTTGCAGGTGTTAGAGTGAAATATTACCACTCACTGTTAGTCTCTTAAAACTGTAATTGAAAATTAAAGTCACCTAAGAGACTTTGAAATTACTTTTGCCCTGGCCCTAGTTCCAAATTAATTGGTTTCAGGTGAGGCTGGATCATAATGATTCCTTAAAAGCTCCCTGATGACTCTAATGGTCCACCAGGGCCAAAGGCACACCTAATTCTTCAAAAAGGTCCTGGTGAGCTCTAATGTTATGTTGATGTGATTGGAATATTAAAGTAGATTAATTGTTCTTCTGTGTTTCTGAAATCCTAGAAATCTCAATAAATAAAATGTTATATTGTAAGATTTTACTGTTTGCATGCTGTAGGTGACCTTTCAGAATATTATCACAGGATACCAAGTACAGTTCATCCACAGCCTTTCCATAGATCTGTTGTTTTTTCGTGGAGGCTCTTAAAAATTTCAGGCAAAATGTGTGCCATGAAAAAAAAGTGCGTGGACTTCAAATTCTTTGCATCAAAATGATCATGATTTTAACCTTTTTGGCTCATGATTTTTTAGTTTCTTCCTGTGTTAGGCTTTGGTATGGCCTCATGTGTGGAACATAGCCATTAAGGCAAAAGGCTTTCTCTTCTGTGTTTTTATCTTTAATCAGGTTGTACCAACCGCACAGTTACTGCATTTTTCCATCTTAAGAATGTTATGCTGTTTCAATGATCCACATTTCTCTTTGAAAATTCTTTTGAATGGCATTTTACATTATGATTTCTGGTAAAAACGATTTTTGATTAGTAATTGTTTTTCATTTACAACTTTCTTCCTATTTTATGTAACATGACTAAATGAACTTTTAAGGCCTTTGTCAATGTTGTGGTGTAGTAAAGTAAGCTTCTACCGACAGCTCTTGCATCACACAGGGGAGCCAGTTTAACTGTCTCCATTCCACTTTTAATCCAGCTCCTTGTGCACAGACCTATGAAGGCAGAAGAGGATGGTCCAAGTGCTTAGGTTTCCCCACTCATGTTTGAGATTCAGAAGGCCCTGGCTCCAATTTTGGTCCGGCCCAGTGATAGCCTTCAACCTGGACCAACCCTGGATTTTACAACCATTTCCAAAATGTCCTTTTTAGTTTGACTACTAGGTTTATTGTATCCAGTTGTACATACATAAGCCATCTGTAATACTTCTTTCTTTTTTCTCTGTTAAAAAATAATTGATGTAAAAAGTACCACAAAAGACGAAGAAGAGAGAGTATCTTCAATCTCACTTCCCCAGTGACTAAACCACCAAAGCTGAGAGTGTTCCAGTTCCAGGTTTAAACAGCAGTGTACCTTTGTGGGAACATTTAGAGGATTTTTTTTTTTTAATTATAAAGTCAGATATACAGAGAAGAGGAGATACAGAGAGGAAGATCTTCCATCCGATGATTTACTCCCCAGGTGACCACAATGGTTGGAGCTGAACTGATCCAAAGCCAGGAGCCAAGACCTTCTTTAAGGTCTCCTATGCAGGTGCAGGGTCCCAAGGCAGTGGGCCATCCTGAACTGCTTTCCCAGGCCACAAGTACAGAACTGAATGGGATTAGAACTGACAGCCATGTGGGATCCTGGCATATTCAAGGAAAGGACTGTAGCTGCTAGGCCACCATGCTGGGCCTATTTTGAGGAAATCTTAAAATTACCTGTAATAAAAATTCTATCAGAGTATGAAAACTCCACCAGTCCTGGGTATCAGTTGATAGGTTAAATTGTTTTCTCTTAAATCACTGTCTGCATTGAGAGCCTTCTGTTAGGTGGTCAGAAACCAGGAAGGACTTGGGTATCCAAATATTCATTCACTCTGTAGATTGGCTTTGGATCAAGGCAAACACACTTGAAAACTGTAACATTCATGGGACTGAAATGGATTAACTTTATCCTGTTTCAGTTCAGATTTTATTTTGTGAAGCCTCAATTTGAGGGCTTGCAGGTTTTTCATGACTAATTAGATTGCTCAGGAAAAATGCCTGGGTCAAATAACACAACATGCCTGCATAACATGTGTCTTGCAGCCTTGCTTTAAATCTAGAGGAGAAACTTAAAATAAACAGCAGTGCTCTAAAATTTGGCAGTCGAGATGTTTGCGAGAGGGGTGCTTAGCTTGCATTCCAACCCCAGAACAATCATAGACTAAAAAGCAATGCCTTCAGTTTAACATCCTTAGATAAGACCCACTTTGATCACGTCCTCAGCTTTTTAATTACAGGTATATAGCTATATAATCATACGTTTTCCAACTAATTATTTTTTTCATTTTCATATTAGAAAGGTGTGTTGATAAGGAATAAACATTCTAGTGCTGTGTAGATGTTATTGTTTTGGGTTGCATTTTAATGAGTGAAAGAAGTTTGGTTCACTGGTTTCAAAAATATTTCAAGATACACGTGGTTTTGTTTTTAAGCTTTCAAAACCATGCGAATATGATCTGGAGGAGACTAAAGTGACTTTATAAGGGTAACCTTAGTCCTGTGTCTGCTATGACCAAAATCCACATTCACAAACAATGAGTGGTTGCTCCATTTGTCACATATTCTTAATGAATTCTCCAGTTAGGCAAGAAGATGCTACCAACAACTGCTGCATTTTTAATATCTATCTATCTATCTATCTATCTATCTATCTATCTATCTATCTATCATCTATAACCATTGTAGGAAATTGTCCCCAGGAATCTTCCTGTTATGTGGTAGACATGATATAGGCTTAACTGACTTAGCCTACAGTGTAATTTCCAACTATGTATGTAGAACGTGACATCTGATGTGATTGGAAGGTCAACAGGATTAGGTATGCCTTTTACCCAATCACAATGTTATTACTGGGCTTGCATTCACCCTCTTATTAAATTGCAAAACACCCTCTTATCTTTCCTTTTCTTAAACTTTTATAAACCTGGAACTTGGGCTAAATAAACGGACATTCTTCACCAGATTGTCCCCAGTGATTCTTGTAGCCAAAGGACACCTTTTGCCTTACCCTCAGTGATGTCAGGGCCAGCTTATGGGGCTAAAGCCCAAGACTGGTTATATTCATTTTAAATGCAGACTGACAGGAAAAGGAGAGAGAGAGTGGCCATCTGTGCCCTCATTCACTTTCTAATGGCTCGCCATAGCTTGGGAAAGACCAGACTGAGACAAGAACTAAGAATTTCCTTGAGGTCTTCCCTATAGCTGGGAGAATTCAAGCATTTGAACATGTGCTGTCTCCACATTGCACCAGCAGGGAGCTCAATTAAAAGCCTGTAATAGCTGAGGATTGAATGCAGAACTCTGATGTGGGAGGCAGATGTTCCCAACAGTGGCTTAGCTCACAAGGCCACAACACTTGACTCATATGTTATTTCTTAATATGGTTTTGACAATTCAGCAAAATAATTAGTCAGCTTTCAGTTATTTGTCAAGTAGAATTAAATGTTACATTCATGTTTAGATAGTAATTATCAAAATCTTAGCTAACATATTTTTGGAGGATTAACTTAATTATATGAAGTAATTTGTAATGGAACTCAATGTTTACCAATCAGTCATCCATGAAGGAAAGCTAGTCCATGAAAGATGATCCACTGACTCAAGGTCGATGAGAAAAATAAATGATATACAATGCTTTGATCTTTTGCTAAATCAAATGTGTACATAGTCAAGGAAGCCTTTAACAATAACTTCTTTTTTGATTTTCAGTAAGAATAAATCCATAATATCTAAATAAAATATCAGTGAACAATGAAATTAAATTCAATAGCGTTTAAATAAATTGAAAATACACTGGTAAAAAAATACCAGTTTTTAAATGAAACAATTAAAATCAAACACTACAGGATTGTACATTGGAGAGCACATAATTTAAAATAAGACAGAGTCAGGTAGACTAGTGGCTAAAGTTCTCGCCTTAAATGTACTGGGATCTCATATGGGTGCCAGTTCTAATCCCAGCAATTCTACTTCCTATCCAGCTCCCTGCTTGTGTCTTGAGAAAGCAGTTGAGGTCAGCCCAAGGCCATGGAATCCTGCACGCACATGGGAGACCTGGAGGAAGTTCCTGGCTCCTGTCTTGGGATTGGTGAAGAATGGCCCTTGAGGTCACTTGGACAGTAAGTCATTCCATGGAAGATCTTTCTCTCTGTTTCTCCCCTTCTCTGTATTCACAACTTTGCAATAAAAACAAATAAATCTTAAGAAAAAAAAAAGAAATAAGATAAGGCAATCTATAGAATAATGAAGTACTATAACATTCTTTACATTTCTCTTTACAGTTTTGATGATTCTAGAGGCTATTATTATGTTGTTGTTTTTTTTTCTTTTTAGATAGGTCTATGTTTCTTCAGTTAGTCAGCATACTGAGTCTTTGCATTAGTAGCACTGGGTGGCAACAGCCTGAGGTCCAGAAGCTTGAGAATCATTGTAATTGAATTCTTAGGATCTGAAATAGGGCAGGCAGCCCAGGGATAAGACACCACTTAAGATACCAGAGTTTCCTTTCAGAGCACCAGGATCTGATGCCTGAAATGAGCTGCTTACCTGGCTGCTGCTAATGGGTACTCCCAGAGGCACAGTGCTGGTCGAAAAAGTTAAGTTCTGGACCCTTTTGCAGAAAACCTGTAGTAGATTCTGGCTTCCTGCCTCAGCCTTTGACTTTAATGTATTTGGAAAGCAGACTATGACACAGCAGCTCTCTCTCTCTCCCTTTGCATATTCCAAATAATAATAATAACAATGACAGCAAAAATAGTAATAGTAATACCAATGAAGAAATGAGTTAGCCAGTCCATATAAATTATGATCATTGCATTTATCTTCATTTAATGATGTATCATCATCATTTAATGATGTATCATCATTTTTCCTTTTTAAGATTGATAGGGAAGAATTTTACAAAATTAATAACTATCTGAAGTGGTTCCAACAAATAGGTTTTAATTTTTCTTGTTGCCATACAAAGCAAAATTTCTTTCAAGGATGGATTGACAATCAATTGCAACAGATAATAAAGTGTGCAGAGTGTAAAGTCATGAGAGTTTAAAGACATTGGCGAGAAAAGCTTTTGCTGATTCCCTAGCTTTAATGTGTTGATCTACTCTTTACAGCTTCCATCTGGTAGATTTTTTATTCACATTATTAAAAGAAAGAACAGATTCAGTATCTTTCCCAACAATTTTAGGTTTTTCTGGGAATTCCAGTAGGAAGTTATTACATGTGTTCTATAAGGAGCAACAAATGGACTAGGGAATATGAAATAAATTGATGGTTTGTTAAATGAATTTTCCAATTTTCCTATTTCAAAGCAATGATGTCAAATTAGTTGCATGAAAATACAAAGGGACAGCCGATATTTAAATATGCATATGTGTGTAAATATATACAGAGAACACACACAAGTATATGTTTGTGTTGCATACCAATATATTTAAAACACTATGGAGATTTACATGCAATCTTAATTCATGAAGAACATTACTCCCTGTGCCCACAAGATGACTGGACCACGGCACATTTTCTTATTACATACTCTGTTTGATATTTTATTGCTGACAATAGTTATCTGCTCTGCTTTGCCAAGTTCCACTGATATTTTAATGGCTTTCCTTTGTTTGCACACTCAGTTGAAACTTTTGAGAAATACAGCAATTAAAATTTACAAATATGCTTGGTGATAATCACCGGCTTTTTCTCTGACAAGCCAAATAATGAGACTTGGACGGTACTAAATGAGTTTATCTTCCATTAGGCTTAAATCACAGAAGGAATGTTTCTTTTCAGCGTTAATTTACAGCAGCTTCAAAAATGTCATCAGTAGCAACTCATCTTAGTTGCCTACACACCAAGAATAACTCATTATTTTTGTGATTATGAAAATTTCCACCAAAAGAGAGTAAAAGTGAAGGCGTCTTTTGATCAAGTGTATCAAGAAGTGGCAATGCTTAGTTGTGAATAATTAACACATTGAGATCTCAATTTTGACATTTTTGAAGCATGTAACTGCATGTTAGTCCTAAGCTGGTACTTTATTTACATTGAATAGCAGTTGGGGATAATTTAATTCATTATGAATTATTCTTTAATTTATGACAACTGAAGGCCTTGACAATTTTAAAATGCAAGTAGAAGTTTGTGTATGTATATATGAACATATATATGTATATATATAATATACAACATGAAAATGAATATAATTTAATAAAGTTTTCCTTTTACAATCCATGATAATAATCATAATTACCTAGACCACTACATTGCCCTTCTATTTGATCTGACCCAGTCCTATGTCTGAGGCCAAATCAAAACTCATCATGTTAGTCAAAATTATCTAGAGAACATTTCAAAACTGCTCCTTCTTTCATCCTTTCTAATTCCTTATGAAATCATTGTATATGTTATTGGCAAACGCTTAATTAAGTAGTTTTTTGGTCATTTATTTTTCATCTGTGTGGGAATTTCAGGAGGTTCAAGCAAGTAGGCAGGGATATAGCACAGTGTGCTTAACAGTGAATCACTGGGGACAACTGACATAGCTGTATGTCCATTTATTGGCAATCGCACACAAGCTTAGATAGGATCATGCAATGAAGAGGAATTTTGGAGTAGCAACAGTGGTCTTCTAGGGTAAGAGAATACATAATATATTACAAGCCTACCCAACTAGCCTTAAAGTCATGTACATTGGCAGGTGCCACTGTGTAGTCCACTCTCATCCTAAAATTGTTTATAATAGAACAAACTTTTAATAAAGGTAGGTAGAGGAGATGACCTGATTATCAGAAAGTACCCCATTATCTGGGGGAAGGAGACATGTTGGGGGCTCTGGCCTTCTGGTAATTGTTCTAAGGCAGAGCAGGGTCCCACCAGGCAGCTGCAGAACCCTACAAGTTTTTAAGTGTTCACCAAGTCCAGGGGGCTTCTAGGTGTGCACAGAGTTTATGGGGAATTTAGGCAAACACCAAGGTCTGGTGACTTCCAAACTCGTGCCTCAGGTCTCTAGGCATATCAGGAGGCCAAAGTCTCTAAGTATATTCCAAAGCCATGTCATCTCTCAGTGTCTGCCGAGGCCCCACCCAGGACCTCTGGCTCTCAACATAAGCCAGGTAAGCCGAAACCCATCCAGGCACTGGCTCATCCACACACATAGTTTATTTTATTTCCTAATACAAATATGTGTTCTTGGTAGTAGTTGAGTGCAATTTTTTTCTGCCAATGCAGCAGCAGCAATTATTCAATGTCTCACCTCTGTGTTATTAAGTTAGAAATATTTATTGGTTTGATATTCTGTTGGGAAGGTGACTGATGGATTTTATAACATGAATCAGTTACTGTATGTGGAGGAAGGAATTTCTTAAATTCAAAATCATCATGTCAATATATATCCTGCTTGATGAAGATTATCTACTAATCTAAAACCTGGAAGCATAATGGCACTGTAGCGAAAGAAGTCAAAACAAATGGGGCGATGACAATACCCTGATCTTTTTCTCCTTTTTATAAAAATTTAATAGTTTGATGGAAAACAGAAAAAATTCTCTTACTGAACATTGGTCGTTTTAATTTTAAAGATGACTCCTCTATCTTCAACATTACCTAGCATATCTAGTTATGAAAGTTTATTCATTTTTTTTTTTTTTTGTATTTGAGCTGGAGAGAGAGAAGCCAAATAAATCTTCCTAGGTCTCCCATGTGGCTGGCCAGAACCTCAGTAGCTGAAGCACCAGAAATGCATTCTAGGGTGTGCAGAAATACGAAGCTGGAAATAGATGGCAGAACTGGAGGTTAAATTCCCGTACTCTCCTCAAAGAAACAGGTGTCCTAGTGTGCAGATTGATTTAGGTCAAATGCCCACCCCTTCTTTAAAAAAAAAAAGGAGCATTTTAAAAATTGTGTTTGGAGCTCAGTATTTAGAAAAGAATGTTGGGAAAAAAAATATGTCTTTTCCTAGCTATTGACTTACTTGAATACAACTGCCCTGCTTTTCACTGTTATCAATTTTCTCCACCTAAGGATATTTTAAGAGCCTTTTCTATGAACCTGGCACTATTTTGGTTGCTGTGTACTTATTACAGCATTTGCACATTATCTCCAATCCATGAGACTGTTACTAATATTATCTCCAGGTTGTGGGGTGAGGAAGCACACAGGGAAATTGAATAACTTGTCTGGGACTGCATGCTTAGTGGTAGTAGCTGTCTAATCCTCACCCAGGCAACTGACAGCAGGGCTGCCTTATCAGGTCGGCCAGGCCTTTCCTCGTTCTGCTGTACTTGCAGGCTGGACTGATTCATGCTTTGGAACCATAGGGGAATGGTTCATTTCCATTTATTCAAGGCAAATTCAAGCTACGTTGTAAACTTTCACTTCCCAAAGGATTGATTCCAGTAACTTCACACTTAGTGTCTCCAGCTCCCCATGGTGTTTCAAATGCCTGTTGGAAATTTCCACTTGAACCTTCTGGCTCTGTCATTTTAAATTTGGAGTGTTATGAAGAAGGTAAGCATGAGGTGCTGAGGATAAAGATAATTTGCTATCTGAATGCTCTTATTCAGCTAATTCTACCACTGCGTGTCCACACAGAAAAGCTAATGCTGTATTTTCCAAAGCCTCTGGCCAATAGCTTCTTTTACTTCTCACTTTACCCAATTTCTGTAACACAGTTCTATTCCATATTCAATTTTTAAAATGTATTTGTTTTTTTTCTCCTAGAGGAAGCAATCCCTATTACCCAAATTTTCTTTCACATTGCTTCTCCACATTACCACAGAGAATTTCCTTTCAGCTCTTCAGTTTTGCATGGTATATAATTATATCCTTTCCTTTAAATAGCTTCATGTTCTATAAAATAAAACTGTAATAAACATTAGGATGTAAGTTCTTAATTGGTCAAAATAACTTTTTCAGAGTGGTAAATAACTCTTATTTACTTTAGTTTAAAGTAAATAAAGAAAAATGTGCTACCTATTTCAATTATGATTTCAAATACTTCTCTATCCCCAATATTTAGCATTTAATTAAGTTTATGAGCCATGGAAATATATGTCTGAAGCTGCTGAAATGAGAAAATAGGGACTTTTACAAGTCATATGTTCTGCAAAAATACAGACAATATACTGCTTTTTAAAAATGTATTTATTTTATTATTTTATGTTATAGTTTCAGAGCCTCTAGGATTTCCTTTCCTCTCTCCCCAAGACTCCTTCTCCTCTACTGATTGCCCCTGTATTAATATCATAATCTATTCTTTCTTACACAGTCATAAGTCCATCATTCTGCTATTAAAGTGTATCCTGACATTGTGGGTAGAGAGTCAGCAAAGTACAGTTAACAGTTTTTTTGGGACTCCAACTTTGATTTGCAAGTAGAGATTCATACTGATTGTATTTATCCATATTGCACATTTACATCATCTTAAATGAAAACCATAAAGCAAAATCAAGAACAAAGAGAAAGATAGAATATTTATACCAAGATGAAGTTAAACAACAGGCCACTTAATGACCAATGGGTTGCTCAAGAAATGTAACGGAAAATCAAAAACATTCTTGAGCTAACGATGCCGGTGTGTGACCTATGAATCAGTGAGGAAAGTAATTTCTGATCTGAGGTTATTTCTTTTTAAAGATTGATTTATTTGAAAAGCAAAATGATATACAAAGAAGGGGTCATACACACAGAGAAGATGAGAAACTGAGAAAGAGCTTTTCTCTTGCTGATTCACTCCATAAAAAGTGCAAAACCAGATTACATAAGACAGAAACCAGGCACTCCAACCTGATCGCCCACAGCAGGTAGGAAAGACTTGAGCCATCCTCTGTTGGGTAGCCAGGCATATTGGCAAGGAGTGGAGTTGGAATGGGAGTACCTAAGACAGGCAGTGATAAGGGATGCTAGTGTCCATGAGTGGAATTTCAACACATTGAAACACAGTGTTGGCAACTTAAGAACGTGTCAGAACTTATCTTTGAGAAAAGGCCGCTTTTTAACAGCACTGGTACAGTTCAAAGAATATTCTACAAAGAATATTATATCCACTTTGCCCTTCTTTCTTTTCCTTTCTTTCCCTGCCACTGCCCTCTGTCTCCATTTCTCCTTCTCTCCTTCACTTTTGAGAACATATCTTTAATTTACATGAAGCCAAAGGTTGATTACTCCAGAAAAATTCAACAAATAAAAGCAAAAGACTTCAGCTTAGTGGAATATAGCCAGAGCTGTAAATTATAATCAAATAGGAAAAAAAATGTATTTTTTACTTAAATGCTGTTAAATGTTCCAAGTAATCACCAATTTTATTACAACGTCTGGGTGAGGTTTACATCATCATACAAGATGGTTCTGTACATACAAGTAACTAAATAGGATCCAATACATTAAAAATACAACTAAAATACAATAAAATGAAGTGAAATTGGGCCCGGCACAATAGCTTAATTGCTAAAATCCTCTCCTTGAACACTCCTGGATCCCTTATGTGTGCTAGTTCTAATCCTGGAAGTCCCGTTTCCCATCCAGCTCCTTGCTTGTGGCATGGGAAAACAGTTGAGGACAGTATAAAGCCTTAGGATCCTGCACGTATGTGAGAGACATGGAAGAGCCCTAGGCTCCTGGCTTCAGATTGGCTCAGCTCTGGCCACTGCAGCAGCTTGGGGAATGAACTTCCTCATGTAAGATCTTCCTCTCTAACATTCCTTCTCTCTGTATATATGCCTTTCCAATAAAAATAAATAAATCTTGAAAAAATCAAGTGAAATTAATACTAAAGTATGAAATATAAGAATTTGGAGATCCACAGTAGACCAATGGTTCCAAAAGAAAAAAACAATAAACTTCTCAATACATGAGAAAAAGTTGAGTTGTCCTCATTTGTAAATGCCATTATTTTAAATATATACAATTTTATGTGTTAAATGTTAAAGAACAACTAAAAAAAGAAAAAGAAGTGCTTCAGAATAAGAACACAGTGGCTGAAGGTTGCGAATTGCTCATTAATAACTTTTGCTCTGTTAGCCACATGTTAGTTTGAACACATGTTACATATCACAGATTACAGTACCTTTGAGAGGACACTCAATGTGGTGAGCCTCAAGAACATATGTGTATTTGAATTATGCAAAAGCAATTTAAAAAGCATTTTGGAAAAAAAAAAAAAAGAGAAAAGCTAGAAAAATCCAGAAAGAATATATGAAGACACGCACTTCACAATACAGTAAATTACAACACCAGAAAAATTTTTTGAAAGCATTTTTCCAAATTTCGGAATTTGTAACACTGAGGGCCCTTTTTGTTTTAAAGGGATTTCTCATTTCCAAGTATCATCACACGTAAGTCCTCAATCTGGACTGAGAAAGCTTTATTTTGTAAAATTCTAGCCCTTACAGAAAAGTCTCAATAAAATAGAAACACTGCAGCATTGCATCCTTTGCCCTGTAAGTCTTATGTAGGTGGTTCTTCGGTCTAGGGGAAGGCAGCCATCCTTTCTCTTGGCCCCTTTTCTAATAACCAGTAAAAGGCAGTGTCAACTTTGGACACCAAGGAGTTGCGCTAACAGGAGGTCTGCCCAGTGCTTCCTTCGGTGCTGCCTCCATGTGCACTTCATTTAAAGGAATGATTTCCATATGGTTTCCGTTCTTTTACACTCATCCCATAAAAGTACTGTGCTGTAGAAGGTATTTACTCAATGTTTCATAACAATACTATGTTTTAGAAAGTATTTGATGTCTGCAGAATTTCTGAGCCTTTTTATAACTCATTTTATGAAAACCGGGAAGATATATGAGGGCAGTTTATGAAACTAATGCAAAAATGGTTGATATTTGCTAAAACAATAAAATTCTCACGTGTATGAACTGATACATATTACAGGAGGATTTTCCATATTAATGCTACGTATTTTCATGATTATTGAGGCAACTGCTTATTTTAAATTCATTCTAAAATGCTTTTAATAAATCATGTCATATATTATTTAGGCAATTATTAGTTTACTCTTTTCTTCTGAAAAAAAATATCATTTACCTGAACTATATTTAAACATTCTTTTATGTAATAGCTGATGTGTATTTTACACTATGTAGATGTTAGAATTTTAATTTTGTTGACCAAATCTTTAGTTTAATCGAAAATTTAAAGATTTGTCACTGGATCGTAATACAACTCTTAATTTTAGATGTTTACTACTATTTCTAGAGACTACGTTTGCAGTAATCAACTTCATGTCATTTTAGCCAAAAAGAGAGACTTTGGAGTCAGATCTGAATTACAGTTCTTGATTGGTCTGCCAGTTACTGTGTGGGTGAACTTGTTGAGATTGCTTCACTTCTCTTAACTGCAAGGAAAGGTAAACATTCATATATACTTACAGTTTCTGTTTTTGAAAATAGGATAATTCTTAACTTGAATTTTCATAACTGGTTTAACAATACAAGGACATTCCAAAAGCATAAAGAAGATGTTTCAGGAAATTTAAGTAGAAATGTTTAAATGTAAATGAAGCAGGTTTCTAGTTTTAAAGTTGTGATTTCATTTCTATCCGTGATAAGCAGAGTTTATTACTTAACCTTTAATTAATACTAGATAATTTAGAAAATCTTACAGACAATTATGTGCATGGTTAATACTGGTGACTACATAATTAGAAATTAATTTGGGTTAGTTTCCAATTGCTAGCTGAAGAAACAAGCATTAAGTAAGTGGAAATAAGTGAGAATATGATTTTGTAATTGTTTCCTGACTTTAGTTTTTTTAGAGATTTATTTATTTTTATTGGAAAGGCAGATTTACAGGGAGAAAACAAAACAGAGAAAAGGTCTTTGATCTTCTGGTTCACTCACCGAGTGGCAGCAATGGCCAAAGAGGAGCTGAGGCAATCTGAAGTCAGGTGTCTGGAGTTTCTTCTTGGTCTCCCATATGGGTGCAACTCTTCAGGGCTTTGGATCATTTGCTGCTACTTTCTCAAACCCTCAGCAGGGGTTGAATTCAAAGTAGAGCAATATGGAAGCAAAACAGCCCTGCATGGGGAGGAATATTAGTTAATTGTGCAATTGCTCCCTGCTTAATTATTTTAATTTAAGGATTATTTCTAATTTGTTTTTGTTTTATTATACCAAGTTTAAAATGAACTAAGTTATTGGATGTTGTGAAAGGAAAAAAAAAATCTGATTCTTCAGCAAGTTGGTAAATCAATAGTTGAGAAAATATAATTCAAGGAGAAACTTGGGCTCAAATTGAAACATAAACATGCTATCTGAAGATTTAGAGGCTAGGAATGTGATGAGAAGAGGGGAAATCAAAGGTAGGGGATTTATGCTAAACAGAACGAAGAGGCTTCTAGGTCAAATGAGTAAAGGACACATAGTTCAAGATGAGAATAAAGAGCGTGAGCAGGCATCAAGGATGACAAGATATTAAATGGTGAAGAGGAGTATCATAAAACTGACTAAGCAGGATTCCTGCTGGGAGTTGATTAGTCATGACATAGACAGGAGTGACAGGGACAGCGGGGGAGGACAGCATGGGCTAGAGCTCCAAGAGGGGCAAGTTTTGTATTTTACTGGGAAGGAGATTCTGAGATGTCTAGATGAAATTAGGCCAAGGACAGAGTCAGTGTCAATGGGAAGAGTTCAGACCATGTAAAGCTTTATGAGCCATAGAAAGTAGCTTACATTCCAGCCAAACCATGAATAATAGGCATGTATTACATTTATCACAGGAAAGACAAGGTCAACTGTCTTTTCTGTTAAGAGGATAATTTTGTTGCTATGAGAATAATCTAGTTAAGTAAGTGGATTATCAAAACAAAAAGCTCTCTATAATCTGTATAGAAATTTCATCAAAGTATTATTGTGTATACTTTGTTTTTCTGTTTTGGCTAAAGATTTGTTTATTTTACTTCAAAGTTAGAAGCACAGAGAGGGAGAGGCTGAAAGAAACGTCTTCTGTTCACTGACTCACTGCTTAGGCAATAGCAACACCAGAGCTGAGCTGAATCAAAGATAGGAGCCAGGAGACTGGGCCAGGTCTCCCAAAAAGAATAAAGACTAATCTGCTAATCTGTATTTTCCTATCTTCCTTTTTTTTTTTTAAGAATTATTTGTAAGGCAGAACTAGAAGAAAGAGGAGGAAAAAGACAGACTGAGTGAGTGGGGCAGAGAGAAGCTTTTAATCCACTGTATCCACTCCGCAAATGTTGACAAAAACTGGAGCTGGCCCTGTCCAATGCAAGGAGTCAGAAGCCTTTTTCCAGATCTTTCAGCAGGGAAGCAAGCATTGGAGCAGTCCTACGCTGTTCTCCTAGGCACAAGTGCAAAGAGCTGAATGAGAAGTGGAGCAGTCAGGACTAAAGCGGCACACATTTGGGATGTAATCACTGCAGGTAGGGACTTTACTTGCCAAGCCACAACAGTGAGCTTGAAAAACATATGACACATCTATCATCAAAGATTTTGATGTTTATATCTTTGTTTTTGTGGACAGAAATACTCATCTCAAATTTTAAAACTATTTAAAAGCATTTATTTGTGAGACAGATATATTAAAATGGAGTTAGATAGATATGTAAAGAGCTCCCATTTGGGGGTTCATGTCTCAACTACCTGGCATGACAGTTACTGTGCGAGGGACACAGTGAAGATCTTGGAAACCGAAACTATCTTCCATGTCAATGACAGGAACACAAGTACTGAAGCCATCACAACCATATCTCCCATACTTCCAACATGCTGAATTACAGGGCACTGGGACCAGAGACTCTTCTGTCCATTGATTCACTCCCCAAGTGGCTTCAATGGCTGAAGACAAGTCGATTTGAAGCCAAGAGCCTGGAGCCTCTTAGGTGTCTCCCACATGGCTACAGGGGCCCGAGGAATTGGGCCATCCTTGACTGCTTTCCAAGGCCACAGACAGGGAGTGGGATGGGAAGCATGGTGGCTGGGACATGAACCAGATCCCATATGTGATCCCAGCATGTGCAAGGCCAGGACTGTAGCAAGTAGGCTACCACATCGGGCTACCCAGTTTTGATTCTAAATGCTCTAACATGTAGATATTGTGAGATTACCTTACATGATATTCAGCATTAAAATAAAGAAGTCATGACCAAAATATAATTCATGAAGTTTCTATTGTTGAACAAATTATTATAAACATGTACTAATGATTCAGATAAATTTGTGATCTGTCGATTTTGCTAGCACGATGAGGCAGCTGAGAATTCTGCTGTGACATGTTCAATGTGCAAGCCAGCTCTCTTGTGATGTACTAGGAGCAGCCAGATGCTCTGTTATATGTTTAAGAATGGCTCTCGAGTGGTTTGTTTGTTTTGGTTTTTTGGTTGTTTTGAAGTTCTTTGTATATCCTGGAAATTAGCCCCCTATCGCCTATATCGTGTGCAAAGATCTTCTCCCAATCTGTGGGTTGCTTTTTTACTTTGTTGATTGTTTCCCTTGCTGTACAGAAGCTTCTTAGTTTGATGAGGTCCCATTTGTTTATTCTGTTCTCAACTGCTATTGCTTTTGGTGTCCTTCTTAGAAAGTCGGAACCTACTCCTAGGTCTTGCAGGGTATTTCCTACATTTTCCTGCAAGAGTTTGAAGGTTTCTGGATGTAGGTTTAGGTCTTTTATCCATGTAGATTGGATCTTAGTGTATGGTGATAGATGTGGGTCTATCTTTTTGTTTCTACAGGGCACGGGAAATGGGCAAACATTTCACAAAGGAACAAGTCCAAATGGCAAACAAACATATGAAAAAATGTTCCAGCTCCCTAGCAATAAGGGAAATCCAAATTAAAACATCGATGAGGTACCACCTAACACCAGTAAGATTGGCCCACATAAACAAGAACACCAACGACGCTTGCTGGCGAGGATGCGGGGAAAAGGGAACCCTACTCCACTGCTGGTGGAGCTGCAAATTGGTACAGCCTTTATGGAAATCAGTCTGGAGAACACTCAAACAACTCAAAATCTGCATACCATATGACCCAGCAATAGCACTCCTAGGAATATATCCAAAACACCTGTTTTACGACAAACCAACATGCATCCCTATGTTCATTGCAGCACAATCAGTAATTGCAAAAACATGGAAGCAACCGAAATGCCCATCAGCAGAAGATTGGATAAGAAAGCTTTGGTTCATCTACTCCATGGAATACTACTCAGCTATTAAAAAAAACAAAATGCAGTTCTTTGTGGCTAAATGGGCACAACTGGAAACTATAATGCTAAGGGAAATGAGTGAATCCCAAAAGATTAGATACCACATGTTTGCCTTGATTTAACCTGTAATTTTTGTATGGTTGTTTGTTATTTTTTGAACCTGTCATTGATACTGTCTCAACCCAGATGTTTCGAAGAATGGAACTTGCATTATTTTTAACATATTGTTTACCCAATACTATGTCAATTAATTCCATAATGTTGTATATTGACACTGAGGCCTTGTTGGGGCTTTTAACTGACCGGATCTCTACTCTGTTAGACCTATCTTCAGACCATAGAAGGTCTCCCCAAGAGGCCACTGAACTTATCTGGACAATAAGACGCTGAACTTTATGCTAGGCATGTGTTTGCAAGCAATGAATCTCAACTGAACTTGAACTATGGTTATGCAACAAGGTGGAGGAATCCACCATGGGGGGAGGGTTATGGGAGGGGTGGGGGGAATCCCCAGCGCCTATAAAACTGTACTACATAATACAATGTAAGCAACAATAAAAAAAAAAAAAAAAAAAAAAAAAAAGAATGGCTCTCACTATGGAGTAATAGGAGTTAGTCACTAGGATTTTAATTTTTTTATGATACATTTTGAGAATTATAGTATGCTACTTTTTAGTAGTGTAATAACACCTACATCAATGAGAGTTTGCAAATGATCTTTTTACTGGATTGATTTAAGGCTTATGATAAATGAGCAAATGAAGTCAGGAATAGTCTAATATTTGGGAGGAGAAAAAGACATTTTATTATCTAGCTGTTACTGAGAATTTGAAGGAAAAAATGAGAAGAGGGATTGTAATGCTACTGCAGTTACACGCTGCGTAACAGTGGTTGTAAGCATTAAGCCAAGAAGTCATAGTAAAGCATCCACTGCTGAGAATATTTCACAAACAATGGAGAAAAGAACATGTGATGTTGCTTTTCTGCCTCATGTATTTATATGTTAGCTGAATATAAAAGAGTATCAATTTAATTGCTTAGTTTTAGTATTAGAAGACAAAGGAGATGGTAGAGAGACATTTGAAAAAACAGATAACTGGTAAGCTTTGCCTGTTGCTTTTTATTTAGGTCACTCAGCTAAGACCTATAAACTGAAACATTCATCTCAGAACCCTAAATAACGGAGTCCTGCCAAAAATTCTGCTACAGAAATAAATTCATTCAGAGATATTTCTTCACAGAGGAGAGAGACACTGCAAACTATTATTGCTTTTTTACTTCCATAAATTTTTAAATTTGTACATGGCAGAAAGTGGAAATGATAAATAGCCATTCTTTTTGAGGAAGAACAAAGAACACCAACATTCTACTATTTACAACTAATCAGCAGGGGCCATTGGGTATCCTAACACATCTGGCTTTTGTTAGAAATTTGAAAGAGCTTTAAAATTACATGGAGACCTAAAGTTCTTGCAGTTAAGGTAATTTAATAAAGAAGCAAATCAAATGTGACCCTAGTTATTTTGCTGAAAAGATAATTGGCAGTGAGAGAAAAGTAAGAAAAAAAGGAAACTCTATTGGAATGGTCAGAAAAAAAAAAAAGGTATATGGCAGTGGAGTATTGAAGAAGAGCCAAAAAAAACCTCACAAATCTATGGAGTTGGGAGAAGAGAAGGCAGCTTCCACATTTAAAAGAACATGAGAGCTGTTAGATTACATAACGGTAACCACATGGGATAGAATTCTTACTGTTACAAAGATGTGTGAAACTTTTACCAGGATTGCTAGTTCATTGAGAATCAAAACATCCATTAAGGCTGCCTTGAGGTTTATATATTTCTTTGTGGCAGATTTTATTTTTATTTTTTGCATTTCAGCCTTTGGTACATGTTCCCATGCACTAGATGAGCACCAAGGAATTTGGAACACTTCATTTCAGAGAGGTGAGTGGGGGACAACGGTTAGAGAAGAGAGGATTTTTCCATGTTCTAAAGAAATAGAATTATGTGCACAAGCATCATAAACATGATTACATATTCCTATTTGTTCAATTGTCTCATGATAAATTAATAGCAAACTGCTAATAGAAAGTCCATTTCAAGCAGTTGCTGGAGGGCTGTTATGGCTTAGTCAGCCATTGTAGAGAGCCAGTTGTTTACCTTTGCAGTGACTGACTACAAGTTAGGACTTCCCGTCTGTGCAGCATCACCAGCAATATCTCAACATCTCAATGCATGTTTCTAGACTGGGAAAACATTAAAACTCTGCAAAAAGAACCATGCCTTCTTTTAAATGTGCATCTGTTTCACATCCACATAAAGTCAAAAATAAGTTATATCAAGCTCCCATAAGCAGGATACTCTATGTGCTTATGCCTGTAACACCTTTTTGTGCAGGTACATATCCATGTAATTTATGACACTGCTTACAATTTGATAAAATTGATGTACTAGCCACATGATAAAAGAATAGTGGTGGGGTTGCCTAAGTAAATTGTAAAAAAAAAAGCAAGAAAATTTGTACAGGACATGATGCACTTTAAAGAATTTTAATGGTAAGTAGTAATACTCTGCGTAAGTATCAACAAAAGTGACTTTTCCAGACGGAAGATAAAATGTTTTCAACATTGAACAGGATATAGGGTAAAAATCAAG
Organism: Ochotona curzoniae; assembly: GCF_017591425.1. Lineage (NCBI taxonomy): Eukaryota > Metazoa > Chordata > Mammalia > Lagomorpha > Ochotonidae > Ochotona > Ochotona curzoniae. Next base: position 18,409,960 of record NW_024466502.1, read on the forward strand.
AGCTAGCAACTAGAAATGAGTCAAACTCACTGTTTCAATTGCTGTAAGTCCTGTAGACGACAAGACAGCCTCCAGGTCTGGAGGCGTAAGATCCACAGACAAGTTTCTAACTGGTCTTGGCTGAGCAAAATGGGTTTGTAGGTCGCCTTGTGTGTAAGGTGAGAAGATGGAGTCTCCGTTATAACTACAAGGATTACCGAAATGCAGTTATGCTCTAGCTATATACCCGAGGATGGGCTAAAATGCTTTGATTTATATTCCAGGAATATAAGTCTTATAAGTCTCATAAGCATATGGTCTGTCAGCAAAAATAAAGAGAAACACTCATTAAAGATGTTGGAAGAACTCCGTTGTTTAGATAACGATTTATGAACATCACGATTTCATGAAAACTTGCAAGACAATTCTCAAAGCTGTGCTACAGTACATATAAACATTTCCATACTGCATAGAAAATCAAAGATTTACTAAAACATTTTTTTTTTCTGCTACAGTAAAAGGATGCAGAAGAAGAAATTGCTTTTATAAAATCTAAGTTTTGGGGCCCAGTGCAGTGGCCTAGTGGCTAAACTCCTCAAGTTAAATGCGCCAGGATCCCATATTGGTGCCGCTTCTAATACTGCATTGGTTGCTGCGGTTACTTAAGGAGTGAATCAAAGAAGGAAGATCTTCCTCTCTGTCTCTCCTCCTCTCTGTATATCTGATATCTGATATGTGTGTATGTGTGTATGTATAGTTTTGTACCTATTCTTTTGTGAAAATTTTTATGGAGAATGCAAGTAGTACACAAGAATGTTGACATAATAGCATTGCTCCATAATCTCATTGTAGTCTGAAAAAAAGTCCAAACCTTAAATCTATAGCTTACAACAGGAACAACAAACATGATTTTATTGGTTATGGATTTCTTATCAGATAAATGCTTTCATTCCATTTTGAAATTAACTAGCTTCTAAAATATATCTGGAAATGATGTATAAATGTTCAGTACACACAAGCAAGAGAATAACTCTAAACTTTTTTGTTTCAAACTAGAATATTTGTCAGTTTCAATTTGTGGTATGGAAATGGACCATCGATTTCATTAAAATCCTTACAACTGTAGTTTCCATATATACAGAATTGCAAATTATATTTCCGTTTACTGCAAGCCAGAGAAAAGAATGAAGCTATTTCCAAGATAAAACAGAAGGAAATTTTATTAAGCTTTAAGGATATATTTATATCAAAGAGAAAGGAAGAGAGTCAGGAAGGCAGGTGAGGCAGGAATAGAGGAACAACCAGAAGGAGAGAGCGACAAAGAATCCAAGAGCTTTCTCTTTCTCTTTGTAAATCTGTCTTTCCAATAAAACAAAAATAAATACATCTTAGAAAAAATATTTTATCTGGGTTTTCTTATCTATAATGTCCATGTTTATTTATACCTAGTTGTAATCTGAACAAACAAAAGAGTCAGTTTTGTGTCAATTTATTATCATTAGTATTAAGAAGCTATGAAGAGTATACTCTATAGCAATTCTCTTGAAAACCTTCAAATTAATTTTTTTAAAGATTTATTTATTTTTATTGGAAAGTCAGATATACAGAGAGGAGGAGAGTCAGAGAGGAAGATCTTCCGTCCGATGATTCACTCCCCAAGTGAGCTGCAACGGCCAGTGCTGCGCTGATCTGAAGCTGGGAACCAGGAACCTCTTCTGGGTCTCCCACATGGGTGCAGGGTCCCAAAGCTTTGGGCCGTCCTCGACTGCTTTCCCAGGCCACAAGCAGGGAGCTGGATGGGAAGTGGAGCTGCTAGGCCATGCCGCTGGGCCCATCAAATTAATTCTTATTCAAAATTGTGAACCTGACTGGAAAATAGCTCAGATACTCTGGCAGTAATTGTGTTTTATAAAATATCATTAATTGCTAACTATATAAAAAGTCAAATAACTATGCAAATCAAATTTTTCTCATATATGTTTTTTAAGATAATGACTCATTGAACCACACAACTGATGCAGAAAGGAAACATGATCTACCAGTATAAACAGCAAAAACTATAAAGGATGGTAAAGTTAATCATTCAGCATGATAATGTTAATCATGTATATGGTTCAAACTTTGCCTTTGTTATCCATGCAGGATCTTTGAGAATCACTAACTCTGTAGTGAAGATACTAATTTTCCTTTTTACTTTTTGTTTTGATCGCCTAGCCCCAGACTTTACCCACATGGGTATTTTAACCCGATCTGTTCTGGGCTGTTCCTTGCCTTCGTTTTGCATTTTACTTCAGGGACTGCGTCCTGACAAAGGTATTCCACAATTTCCTCCACCAGGTCTCTTCCCAGTGGTAGATCTTGTGCACACTGGTGGATACTCCATCCAGGTTGACTTTGTTCACCTTTTGCTCCGGCAGGAACAGTGGCCTTGTCTAACTGGACCACAACAAATCTGGTTTTTACTGTTGGGTGCTGCATCCCAGCCAAGCCAAGCCTAGCCTGCTCACAGACAAAGCTCTCAGATTTTTTCTCACTTAAGTACCAGACATAACATTTACTGAAGATTTGAGAACCAAGATGACAAGAGAGGCTGGATTATGCCACAACACCAGACAGTTCACACTGAGGCCAGGACTGGGGGCTGGAAGGGCCAGACTGAGCTGCAGCACCCACTAGAGGCAGACTGGACTGAGCCAAGCTCAAGTACATGATGGTGAATGCTAAGGTGAGGTGAGCCATGCCAGTCTGATGGGTGTCATGTCCGTGAACCCTGGAGGTGGGGAACTGGTGGAGCTCAGGTTGCCTGGAGACCAGGTTGCTTAAACATCATTTGTTGCAGTTGTGAAGTTGAAGTCCAGTTTATCTTCTTGCTGAGTCTTCATCTGACAGGGAAATAGGTCTGTAAAGCCAGGTCTCCTATCTTTGTAAGGATTAAAACATCACTACCAAAATTTATCATACAAAAGTTCCATCTCCAAAGCCATCTCACTGGGAATGAAACTTTCAGCATATCAGTTTTTGAATGACACATGTATCCTATCTTTAGTAGGCACATTTCTTTTTAAAGGATTGATATTATTTCCTTATATCTGTGTAGTGTCTTGCTTTTATCCTTTCAACCGTTGATTGAGATTTACTTTTTGCACAAGTTGGCTAACGTGAGAAATGGTGACATGAATGGCAGAGTGCTTCCATGGGGTTTTATTTTGATTTGTTTTGTTTTTTTAGATTTTGAGGTAGAATCTCAAACTGAGGAGCAGTTATTATCCAATTGGTATAAAATTCTACTTACGCAAGATGGTGTCTGCTGAATGAAAACGTGCTCTATAGATAACAATATTTTGGAAAGTACTTAGAATACTTTATAGGACAGGTTTCGTGTTAAGTGCTCTTACCCTAGAAAAGTGTCTTTAGCCTTTTCTTAAACTTCTCATATTGGGCCCATTACAATGACTCAGCTGGTTAATCCTCCCCTTACAAGCACTGGTATCCCATATGGGCACTGTTTTGTGTCCATTTCTAATCTAGCTCCCTGGTTGTGGTCTGGAAAAGCAGGAAGGTGGCCCCATTTCTTAGGACCCTATAACCATGTGGGACACCTGGGAAAAGTTCTTGGCTCCTTGGTTTGAATGGGTTGAACTCTGGCCCTTGCAATCATTTGAAAATTGAAGAAGCAGATGAAAGATCTTTTTTTCTGTCTCTCCTTCTTTCTGTAATTCCTCCTTTCCAATGTAAATGAATAAATCTCAAAACAAAACAAAACAAAACAGAAGATGTCTGTCCCTCTCTTTAGCTGCAAAGGCACAGCAGTCTGCATATCATTGCACAGGCCAATGTCTATGTGCATGTTGTAATAGCCGCATATTTTATTATGCAGGAAATAGACACTTTACTCTCACCTGTCCTGCTGCCTGTCATATTAACATAGCAACTTTTTAGTACTTTCAGAATTGATAATAAGTGTACATTTGTGCTTCTTAACACTATTGCAGTTTTGTATTCAGATTTAAACATGTTAATGATCATCCTTGGATTAATCAGATGGTTAAACCTGCATCAATCTCTTTATGATCACTAGGTTTATATGTTGGTAAGACATTGAGTTATTCTCAAAGGTCAATCTATTTATTACTTAAAGTATCATGAAGTAATACAATAAATCAATGAAATAACCGTTGATTGATATTCTATACTCGAAATAATTTTAGCACTTGGAATACTACTGAGGGAAATTGTGATAGCACTACTGATGTTAAACATTCAACTAGGGGCTGGTGTAGTGGTTCAGCAGGCTAATCCTTTGCCTGCAGCAACAGCATCCCATATAGGCACTGATTCTAGTTCTGTCTGCCCCAGTTGCACTCCAGCCTCCTACTCAAGGTCTGAAAAAGCAGTGGATGCTGGTGGAGCAAAGGCAGATTTACAGCGGAAAGACTGGGATACAGAGAGCTGGAAGCTTACATCTTCTGTTTACTCTTTAAATGACTGCAACGACTGGAGCTGAGCCAAAGTCAGGAGCCTGGAGCTCCTTTCTGTGTATCCCCTTACGAGCTGGAACCAGGAATGTGGGTCACCCTCCATTGTTTTCCCAGGCCATAAGCAAGGAGTGCATTAGGAAGTGGAGCAGCAGGGATAGGAATTGGCACTTACATGAGATGCTGGAGCTAACAGTGGAGAATTAGTTTGATATGTCAATGTACTTGTCCCAATATGCTTTTATTTTTAAAAAGTACAGGATTTTTTTTTTTTTTAGATTGCTCTGCTTTATTCATTGTTACAAAGAAGGCAGAACCAGGATGAAATGTTTTCAAGAATAAAGAGTATTGTTTGATAAAGACTCTTGTTATCTATACTTGAGTAAATTGAATCAGGGAGGACAGTAGTGAAAAAGTAGAATATTCCATGTATTCTGTAAAGTTAAAAATAAAAGAGAGTTAGTTACCATGCATTCTTATTATTTCAAACTTATTTAAGCACAAAGTGCTTCTTTTAAATTAAATCATGGAAAGGATTGTAACAGAATAAGGAGAAATTGGTGTGACTATTACAAAAACCTTTCACAACTAGCAATTACTATTAAGATTTATTTACTTTTATTGCAAAGACAGAATTACAGAGGAGTGACACAGAGACAAGTTTTCTATCTGCTGGTTCACTCCCCAAATGGCTGCAACAGCTGGAGCTAAGCCAATCCCAAGTCAGATGCATCTTCAGAGTCTCCCATGTGAGTGCAGGATTTCAGGGCGTTGAACCATTTTACACTGCTGTGGTAAATGCAGCAACTAGGACACTGATCACTGCCCATATAGAATATAGGTGCTTGTAATGGAGAATTAGCCAATTGAGCCATTGCTTTAACAAAAAAAAAAAACAAACAAAAAAAACAAACAACAACAACAAAAAAAACAAAAAACCCCAGAATAATAAAGTTTTAATGATATAAAAAGAAACTCAAGTTTATTGAGGTTTAGAACACAATATTGCATTACTAATAATGCCTTATGCCTTTAATTTTAAACAACAATATTATTAATTGATTAGGAATTTAGATCATGCTAAAAATCAGTTATTTACCCTGATTTTAAAAATGTGTAAAAATGCAGAGTCTAGCTTCAGAGGGGAGCAAGGCAAGCTGTCATCTGTGATGTTGTCATCCCACGTGCGTGCCAGTTAATGTCCCATCCATTCCATTTCCGATGTGGCTCCCTGCTAACACGCTTAGCAAAACAGTGAAAGGTGGCACTGTCACGAATCTGGATGATCCAGAGGAAACTCCTTTCTCTTGAATGCAGTCTGGTCCAGCTCAGGCTAGTCTTTGTGGATGAAAAATCTCTCTGTCCCTCTTATCTTTCAATAACTCTTTCACATAAAATAAATTTTTAAAAAATTGACATTGTGTATGCATGTTTCCCAAACTTTCATCACATTCATGATTATTCCGAAATAGAAAAAAGAAGAAATTGAAATAATACTTTCACAGTGCTAATTATATGAGATGATTATTTCTACCTTTTTGGAAATGGGTTTGTATAGCCCTTTTCTAGTGTAGATTTTAACTATTACTAATGCATAATTCAGCACAAAAATAAGGTTGGAAAAGTTTGCACACAGATTATAAGGGTGGTTTGCTTTGTACCCTACATAAAGTATCATTATTTTGGCTTTTATGAACTAAGCTCTAAGCTATCACAAAACTTACTTTGCCATTAGTATCCAACAAATGTGTGCTAGTTATAACCCTTTTTTTTCCCCATGAAATGTCAGGAATGAGGCAAGCTGGGCTTTCCTCCTACCCCCGTTGAGTCTTTGTAAAACAGACCTTGAAGCTACAAGCAGATCTTTAGTCTTGCATTGGCTCAGAATTGTCCAACCATACTCGGTTTTTACACTTTTACAGCAAGAGAAACCCACCCTGAGTCTGTTATTTTATTATCCTCTCTGGCTGGATGGATCAAAGTTTTAAAAATAATAAGACCAGGGTTTCTGGTACTTTATATAATAGCTCAATTCTCCCACAGTTCTTGTGATTTTTGGCACCTACAGAGATTAGAACTTTTTTACTTTACAATTGACATTTACAGCACAGTGTTGTCCCCATTTTGACATTTGAAATATAAATTATGTTAAGAAGGAAAATATAACTTTAACTCTAATTTTTCTATAAATATCATGAATAGTAAATAACCAAAATAAAATAACATCCCCAAATAAACATCTTTTTATAACTAATTCTGAGGCTTTTCTCTAATATGAACATTTTCTCTGACATGTGAGCACACACACACACACAAATATGAGAATTCTACAAATGAGTCACTTCTCAGGGCTTTTTGCTTCATTATTTTATCTGCCTTTTCAGTGTTCCTTTCATTAGAACAGCAGGGGTCTGGTTGAAGCTCCCCTGCTTGCCACTGCTGCAGGGAATTAAACTTTAACAGGTTCAGAAAGAGCAAGAATTGAGGGAGAAGCCTTGGATTTATATAGATTCGTTTGAAAAGCTCAAAGTCTGAGAAACCTTGCATGGTCAAGGTTAAAGATACAAAGGGTAGACCGTGTAATGTTTGTTCTTGTTAGTCTCTCATCCTTCTATACATTTCTAAAAATCACCTGCTGAAAATGATGTGTGCAGTGTCAGACAAGGTTCCATCAGGAGATGAATTGACACTCAAAAATCTTCAGTTATCTTTAATAACAAATGTAGTTAAACAAATAACCAAAAAGGTTAGGAGACATAGCAGCAAATACTGTAGCCCCTGCAGTTACTGACCTTACAGCAGAAAAGACACCAGGGAGAGACCAATCTGGTGGATACCAGTGAGAATCAAGGAAGGAGAGTTGCCAAGAACATTGTACAGGTGAGTGGACTTAGACAGTGCTGCTCACAGCAGAAAGGGTTGAATAAGAGTCATCCTTTCTCCTTCACTCTGACCTCTCAGTGGACTTCGATCAGCTCAACTAATGTGTGTCCAAACTCAATGGGAGTATGAATAATGCAATCAGCACAGCTGGGCCTGCTGCAACACAAATGAGAATGCGAGGACAAAGAACATTGTACAAGAAAAAGCCACAATCACAGCTTTTGCTATTTAGTCGTATTATCATTCCCTTTGTTCAAATGAAGAAGCTCACACACAACATGGAGCAATCAAAATTCCAGTAAGCTATGACAGCTTTCTGCATTACCCAGCTACAATTGTCAAGGAGACAAAATTGGACGAAGAGGACAATGGAACTACCTAAATAATAATTGCTATAAAATGTGCATAGCAACTAAAATTTAAGGGAAGTGAATGCAAGTGGAAAATAAGATGTATTTTGCTAAAGATTCCTTTCCGTTTTCTATATGCACACATTGATTGGAAAGTGTAATCTAAATGCAATCCACAGGAATCAAGAGCTGGCTTAGGAGAAATATAAATGAGACATGGAGAAGTCTCTGATCATGGAAGTCTTTAACAGAAACTAGGCATCTGACTTCTCCAAGGTATTCTTAGACTCATCTCAGACTCGTCTCCGACATCTAGATGAGAAGAGACAGCCTTTATGACAAAGTCGAGAATATATAAACCCTATCATGTACATTCAATGAGAAATTACAAAGCAAAAGATCCGCATGTCTATATGTTAGAGACACCTAAAGAAGACACGAGCGATTACAGCCAGCTAGTAACAGAGGCTGTCTGCTCTCTTAGGTTATCGATGAACCTGATACTGTCGTTTGCCTGACAGTTTTCTAAGGCCATTGTCCCCCCAGCGTAAATAGGGACTTATTATCAGGATCTCCCATGCCAGTTGAACCATGACACTGAGTTTTAAGATGGATACCCTCAAGTTTGGCAACTGACATCATTATCATCATCATCATCATAGCAATAATAAGTAATAATACATATTTTGTAAATAGAATGTGCAACTGGGTGTTTCTAGGAACCAGTTATCATGAGCATTGCTTAGAGGGTTAAAAAAAAAAAAGGATGCTTTTAAACAACCCTTACCTGGATAAATCCAAAAACAAAAACAATGTAGCCATAACATCATACCATTACTAGAAATAAGCCTAGAACAATAGGGTAAGAAAAACAAACAAAGACAGGTAAGGACTGGCATGATGGCATAGTGGTTGCACATGCTGGGATCCCATATGGACGCCGGTTCTAATCCTGGCAGCCCCGCTTCCCATCCAACTCCTTGCTTGTGGCCTGGGAAAGCAGTCGAGGACAGCCCAAAGCCTTGGGACCCTGCACCCACTTGGGAGACCTGGAAGAGGCTCCTGGCTTTGGATTGGCTGAACTCCAGCCATTGCGGCCTCTTGGAGAGTGAACCATCGGATGGAAGATCTTCCTCTCTGTCTCTCTTCTCTGTATATTCACCTTTCCAATAAAAATAAAATAAATATTTTTTTAAAAAAGGAAAAAAAAAACATAAAAAAAGAAAGACAGGTGCCCAGGATAGCAATGTTTGTTTTGTTTCTTTGTTTCTTTCTTTTTTTTTTTTTTTTTTTTTGCAAATAACTGCAGCTTGAACATGGCATTGAGGGATGATGGAGCTGAAGGATGAAGATAGAGGAGGCATGTGCATAACCCATTTATTTCATTTGATAGCTCCTCAGGAGTATTCACCAGTTTGAAAGTGTAATGTCCTGTACCTGGATTAAATCTGAAATTAATTTTGAATTCAAGGCCTTCACGCCACACCAGGAATGTTAGATATGAGGATCCTACTGACCTTTCCTCTTTCAGAGGAATTTCTTTCTCATAAATGGCCTCTAGATGAAAAGTCTTCTGCCTGCAGAGTCTGAACTTAATGGAGAGTGTCAAGGCTTCCATTGGCAAAAAAAAGGAAACTAGTCTTCCATCTTGTTTAGACAGATAACATCCACTGGACAGTGTTCACTTGGTCTTTTCAGTGAACTACGGTGGCCAGGTTTCTAGTCGGGATTTCCAAAGAAAAGTGGATCCTCCAGAGGTTCAACATCAGGAATTGCTTTGACTGCTTGCCTGACCTCAAAATGCCGATCAAGTCCCTCATGTATTTCAATAGCCACCTTTTTATAGTACTTAGAATGCATGAGTGCCATTTTCCAGAGGAGCAACAATGAGGCTAGCAATCCATTTCCTGATGGTTTTGGTAGGAGCCCTGTTTCCAGACTCATCAGCATGGACAATGAGGTAGGAAGACTTTGAATCAGTATAAATGCTTACTCATTTGTTCTTGTTCAGCTCAAGAGCTCTTGTCAGAGCTGGAAGTTCTGCCAACTGATCACTTCTCCCAGGAGGAAATTGAGGTCTCCCAATGGTCTCAGTTAAATTATTGTGCCTTATTCACCGTGGCAGGTTTCTCATTCCACAAAGAAACCCACTTCTATATAAATATTCTGGGGCAGATCCTCTACAGGGGTCTCATCGAGACCCTCCCATATTGTGTAACACCATAAAACTTATTTTGTGTAACACCATTAAACTTACTGTTTGAGGATTTGCATCTCCTCTGTGAATTGTAGAATGAGATTAAGAAGGAGTTGAGTATGGAGGTTGATTGCAGGATCCTCTGGGGGTAATGCATGGTATTCAGAGGTTGGATTGCCTCCTAACCCAAAGTTTCCTTTCAAGAAAACTGTCAAGCCTTTGTCATATCATGCAGTGATAGTATGAAATCTTTTTCCTGGGTCTCATCAGTGGCTTCTAGGATTCAGATGGAGTAGCTGCCATCAAGCAGAGGCAGGCTAACCATACTTCAGTTACCAGGCCCAATTCTTTGCTGAGATATCCGACAGGCTTTTAAAACTTGTCCATTAAGCTGAATCAATACTAAAGCCACCCATCTCCATCTGTTACATGTGGTTTGAAGATTTTTCTCATTGAGAAGTTTAAAATGGATAATGGCCTGTTGGTCCTCTGGGTCCCCTATAAAAATATATATTCCCCTGCCAGCCGTGTATCTTTTATCTGTGGTATAAACAAATGGGAATTTCCTCATATCCAGGGATCCAGAGTCTAGAGAATCCTGTGAGCCCAGGAGTCCTAAGACTGGAATATTGCACAGGAATCTTGCATAGCCGTAAATGTTTCTCTGACAGAAGAAGAGGAACAGCTGGTATATGAAACATAACTGTTGCTAAACTTATACATCTATCTTACACAGTTTGACAGTTGTCTGACTTACTGTATAGAGGGAAAATGCCTGCATGTGAGGGATATTAGATAGTTTCCCTGCTCTGTGGCAGAAATCAAGTTGGAGCATGGTATTATAGTTAATACATTACTCTGGGGATCAAGTCTCCATTATTCAGCTTGTATGCCAGCCAAGCTGCTGCGCATAAAAAGATCAGGCTTTTGATTTTTTTTTTCTTAATTAAATGTTTGGGAGTCAAAAGTATGCCAGTGCCTGATAATGCCATCTAAAAGGGAAAAAACACTGCAAATGCTTTACTACTTTTTTGAAATACAATGATAATTAGTAAAGGCATCTGTACATCATTGTCTCTATTTGCTGCATCTGTCTACCTGCTTGGCTCTGGGAGGGTAACATCATGAGACCTGCAACAGTGGGTCAGATCAAAACTGTCAACAGCTTAGAACCTCTCTCTTAATATGTTAAATTCAAAACCTCTCAGGCCAGCTGGAGCCAGAGGCATGCCACTCTCCCTTTTTGAAATCTGAGAAGAAGTGAATAGGGAGAGTAAACAGGAACAGGGAGGAGGAAAAAGAGGAGGAGGAGAAGAAGAAATGAAGGAAGGGAGGAAAGAAGGAAGGGAGGAAGAGTCGTGGGGCTGGTTGGAATCAACTGGGCTTCAAGGATTATATTCATGTATGAGAGCCAAATGGGTTATGGGACAGATAGGACAAGTTAACTATACATACTGGTGAGCACATGAACCAAGGTAGAGGTAGACCTACTGGGGGTTATTGTGGGTCACTCTGACTTAGCTGCAGCTCTCACTGGCTTGGGTAAAGGCTGAGTATGTGGTGGACAGGATCAGGTTGGACGCCAACACCCTTTGGTTTGCATACAATGCAGGACTGGAGCCAGGACTGACCCAGCAGTTGCAACTACCAGTGTGTGCGTAGGCTGTTTTGGGTGACAGACTGTGCCAGGCCCAGTGTTGGCAAACACACACAAGAATCAGGTCTGGGATCACCTCAGATGAGGTTTCTTTGGCGATTTCCCACCAACTGAACTGCTGGGCTCATGACTCCAATCATGGAGAGAATTACAGATTCCATGTTCTGACTGTGGAGTGTATGTGTCAGAGCTGGGCTTCCTCAGTGGCTCAGACAGGGCAGTGGACGACATAACAGATGCACATGGAGAATATGGCGATGCAATGGATCTTCCAGAGGACACCTGGCAGAGGGTGGAGGACAGAAGAAATTGATAAAGTACTCCAACTAAGCATTGACAGTGAATATTAGGGCAGGCAGAGACTATAAATTGGACCATAACATTGACAGTGGATTTTGCAGAGATTGACAACTCAGGACTGTTGAACTATCAAAGCCTGTCGAGAACTTTGTGGCATTGTAAATTTCTATTTTTTTTTTCCTGTTGTTGATTTTGTATTGTGGCTTTTCATTTAATGGGATGAGAGGGTGTATGGTAACAGTGTTTTGGTGACAGTCTTATCCAGATGTGAGGCTACAATGCAGTATGCATCTCTGCTTCCAAATCCAAGATGGACTCCCAATGTCAAATGACGGTGACAGGACTCTGCTGCTTTCCCCAGTGAAGTGCATTGGCATTGGTGAGGAGGCAGTGTTGACATCGACTAGAGAGTGCTGACCACAAAGGACACAGGGTAACTTTGAGAACACAAGCAGAGTTGGAATAGCATGAGAATTCTCACATAGTATGATGATACACACACCCCAGAAATGATGAGTGATCTGATTCTGTGGAACACACAGGACAAACCAAAGGCTTTATCAGTAGTTGTTGCTATGAATATCAGTGGTTCTTGAATATTTCTGAGTGGTGTCCTGTCATTGAACAAATTAATAAAACTTTAAAAAAGTTGGGAAAATGTTACAAGTAATCCCTAAAGTATGAGATAAAGTAGAAAAATATCAGTCTCCTCTTAGTGTTTGTGAAGAAGAATAATGACAATAACATCAATAATAAGAATGAAATTTTAAGCTATCACATTTTTCTGGAAAAGTTCAGAATACTATATGAACTATTCAAAGCCATGAGTGATGGATTTGAAAGCTCTTTTGATTGAATGAGAGTATAAAAGGTGTATACATCATGCGTTACTTTAAGAAGAATTTATTTTAGGAAATTGTCTTTACCCCTATGATTTTATTATTATTATTATTATTAATTACATTGCAACTCCCCAAACCCTCCCCCTATGGTGGATTCCTCCACCTTGTTGCATTGCCACAGTTCAAGTTCAGTTGAGATTCTTTCATTGCAAGCATATACAAAGCAAAGAGTCCAGCGTTTTAAAATTTTTAGCAGCTAATCTGTAGATCGAGTTATTAGACTAAAGTTTAAGCATTTAAAAATTAAATCTCAGTCCTATTTTGAAAAATTTCTTGGTTAAACTATTTATATTTGGTGAGGTTGTTAACAAAATACTTTATATCACTGTGGTAATGCAGCAAGGTGGAGGAATCCACCATGGGGAGAGGGTTCGGGGAGGGGTGGGGGGAATCCCAGTGCCCATAACACTGTGTCACATAATGCAATGTAATTAATAAAAAAAAATACTTCATATCGAAGATTTGTAGAGCCACAAGATTTTACAGGGTATGTTCAAAATATGCATGAGTCTCATCATCCTCTCTCTGTCATGTGCAGATGAAAATTAATGAAAACATCTTGACATTATGATTGTGGGCATATGTCTTTGCTTACATTCATTTTAGATTAATGCAGAAAATGTCAAAGAAAGAATTTGGGATGAAAATTGTGTATCTTTCAGTTTTACTTTCAAAAAGGGATAAAAAGGAGCATTGAGCTTCTTGTGTGGTAAGAGTTTAGTTATTGGATGTCTAAAGCAAACAGAGCTGAAAGGACATGTTTCATTGCTTCATGCAAGCCATATGGATTTTTGTTCTCTTGTTTTTGTTGTTTTGGTTGTTGTTATTTAAATGATGCTTAATTTGAAATGTCTGGAACTTCGCTAAAATTTGGATTTGTCCCAACAGAAAAATTCATCTTTAAACATGCTACAATTTTGTTGTTCTCTCACCAAGCAAAAGAATTCACAGATGTTTGCAAAGGCATGGAGATGGCAGAGAAATGTAACAGAGCAGGACACGATTTTGTTAATAGATTTGTGTTGTTCTTATCTCTTTTCAGTAAGGAAAAATATGTTAATTATCAAACAAAATGAACAAGAATATGTGACTTGATGCTCCTCAAATGAAATCATAAATAGTCTTATTTTTTGAACAAACTGCCTTATGATATTGAATTATGCTGCTTCTTCCCAGTACAGATGGGTTATTCTTGATGAATCTCCTTCCAAAATTAGACTTCATATTGATTGATTACTTGATTCTAGATTGATTGAAAATGCAAAGCATTATTTGTATTACTTCATTGTTTTTTGTTGTTGTTATTTGTATTACTTCAGTTACCTCTTCTATCCAGAATATTCAGCTAAGGTTTACTTTCAAATATGTATTATTACCAACTTGAAATTCATTTTTCATTGCAATTTTATGAAGTTTCATAAACTCATCAAAACTTAGAGATGACAAAGCATATTTCTTTGCTTTGCAAACGTATTTGTAGTAATACTGCTGATGACACAAAGACAGAAAATAAAATTAGGAACTTCTTTTTTATTATTTATTATTATTTTAAATTAAGAACTTCTAAATGATATCTAAAGAGGACATTTTCCTCAAATTATATCTTTTTGTTGTAGTGACAGTAAGATATTACCTATTATAAGTTTACATAATTTTCTTCACAATTACTTTTAGGTTATCTCTTTTCCTAATCAAGCTGTGAGGTAAAATTTTAAATTATTATAAGTCACATTTTGAACTTTTAGAAATTGAACATATATAATAAAATATAAATTATTCTTTGTAATAAACTTATTTCATAAGTGAAATTTTCAAGTGTTAAAATAATTGTTAATGATAATTTTAGTGGAAACAAGATTGATTTGTTCTTAATGTTAATTGAGAAAATATTTACATAAGAAAAACCACTGATCATTAAAGTACAGCATGTGAGTTTAACTAATTGGATACAAATATGTAGCTATTTACTCAGTTAAGATACGCACCAAATGTATCACCTCAAAAAATTATTTAAAAGCATTCGAAACAAATTATCCCCCAAGAGAGACTTTCAGTAATCTGACTTCTTTAATTGTTATTGTTTTTCTACTGTAGAATTTCCAAGAAGCGATGAGAGAGTGATTGTAACCCATGTCCAGAAATTCCATCTCAGTCTCACAGTGAAGGCAAACCAACTAATTGAACCCAGCAGCTCAGTCTTCCAAGTGCATTAACAGGAAGCTGCGTTATAAGTAGAATACTGAATGCCTGGCACTTAAACAGGAAATGCGAAAGGGGATAAGGCCTATCGAATAGTGCCATACCATTCTGCCAAATGTCTGCTTCTACAACTATTTGAATTCTAGTGATATCATGAGGATATACATTGGCTGCATTGATTAATTTAATTCATTTTAAATCAGTTAATTTTATTTATTTTAGAAGCAAACAGTGAATTCCCATATTCTGGCTGACTCCCTAAATGCCTGGGATTGTCTGAGCTGCCATAAACTAAGGTGGAAACCTGAAAATTGTCTTCCACATGAGCGGCAGTAACCCGGATTCTTCCCATCACTCTGTCTCCGAAGGTCTGCATTAGTACGTAGTAAGTGTCAAGAGCCATAACCACCATGCAATTCAAGGACTCAGTAGGAAATGCAGAAATCTCAAGTACCAGGCCATATATATCTGAATAAGATCTGAAAAAGGAGAGGGAGCCTGTAGAATCACGATATAAAAAGCGTACTCAAATGTATTTGATTCTTATATTATTTCCCAACACTAATATTACCAAGAGTTTAGTCACTAAAATAGAAGTTTAAGTAGAAATACACCCTAAGTGTGCTATTACAAAATTTAAAGGGTAAATAAAAAAGGAAGGTCTGATGATTGTGAAGTCTAGCCATCTGCCATAAACTGCATCAATGGGACACATAAAATATGCTCTCCATACACAAAGAAACAATTTAAAAAGCTACTTTTAGATGGTACCTCACTGTTGTCTTAATTTGGATTTCCCTTACTACCAGGGAACTTGGGCATTTTTTCATGTTTGTTTGCCTGTTGCGTTTATTCCTTTGTGAAATGTCTGCCCATTTCCTGTGCGCATTTCTTGATTGATTTGTTTGTTTTGGTGTTTTGGTTGTTCTGGAGATCTTGATATATTCTGGAGATTACCCACCTGTCCTCTATGTAGTGTGCAAAGATCTTCTCCCATTCTGTGGGTTGCTTTTTTACTTTGTTGATCATTCCTCTTGCTGTACAGAAGCTTCTTAGTTTGATGTAGTCCCATTTGTTTATTTTGGACTTGATTTCTGTTGCTTTTGGAGTTCTTTTTAGGAAGTCAGGGCCTACACCTAAATCTTGCAGGATGTTTCCAATGTTTTCTTCCAAAGGTTTGAAAGTTTCTGGCTGTAGGTTTAGATCTTTTATCCATTTCGATTTGATCTTAGTGTATGATGAAAGATTGGGATCTATCTTCTTGCTTCTGCAGGCTATCAACCAGTTGTCCCAACAGCATTTATTGAAGAGAGCTTCCTTTTACATGGATTGTTGGCTGGGTTTTTTTGTTTGTTTGTTTGTTTGTTGTTCAAAGATCATTTGGCTGTATTTGTGTGGGCTCCCTTCTGTTGTTTCTATTCTGCTCCATTGTTCCTCCTCTCTTTCTTTGTGGCAATACCAGGCTGTTTCGATAACCACCGCCCTATAGTATGTCCAGAGGTCCAGAACTGTGATTCCCCCTGTTAGCTTCCTATTCTTCAGGTTGGTTCTAGCTATTCCTGGTTTTTGTGTTTCCAAATGAACCTTTGTATCATTTTTTTTTCCAGTTCTATGAAGAATGTTTTGGGTACTTTGGGGATAGTAGCCTGTTGTATATAAACTAAAAGTGAAATTTCAATGAAGTAGTCAAAGGATGTGGTTAAAAACTTGCATTTTCTAACAGATCAGTCACTCAATACCATGTCAATTAACGCCATAATGTTGTAAACTGTTGTTGATATTATGTTATGGCTTTTAATTAGTCAGGATGATATTATGCCAGCTCTGCTTTTAGATCAGATATAGTCTCCTCAAGAAACTGTTGACAATAAGATGCTGGACTCTATGCATGGTACATGCCTGCAATGAAAGAAACATGACTAGATTTGAACTGTAATACTGCAATAAGGTGGAATTATCTACCATAGGGGTAGGGTATGGGGAGGTTACGGGGAGGGGTTGGGGCAGGGCTTGGGGAGGGGTTGGGGGAACCTCAGAGCCTATGGAATGATGTCTTAAGATGAAATGCAATAAAAAAAAAAGCTACTTTTATACCCATTGTTATAGGTCAATTAAGAATATTTCCTACAAAACTCTTGCAGATATTTTAAACTCTGGTGTCTTTATTTCTTTTTTTAAGTTTTATTTATTTTTATTGCAAAGTCAGAGATAGAGAGGAGGAGAGACAGAGGAAGATCTTCCATCCAATGATTCACTCACCAAGTGACCACAATTGGCAGTGCTGCGACAATCTGAAGCCAGGAGCCAGGAAATTCCTCCAGGTCTCCCACACAGGTGCAGGGTCCCAAGGCTTTTGGCCATCCTTGACTGCTTTCCCAGGCCACAAGCAGGGAACTGGATAGAAAGTGGGGAAACCAGGATTAGAACCTACAACCATACGGGATCCTGGCACGTGCAAGGTGAAGACTTCAATCACTACTCTATCACGCCAGGCCCCTTTATATAATCTTTGAGCACAGGGAAGGAAAATAAAGATGACAGAAATGAGTAGAGAGAGAGAGAATGAGAGAGAGATTCAGTCATTTAGGGTAAGATTATGAGATTGTACTAAACATTTAAAATCTTTTTAAGTTATGGTTAAGTCTTATATTACAAGTTTCAGAGAGTAAGACTTGTAAGATTTTTCTTGAACCACTGTAATTTATTTTCAGTAATCAATGGAGTACATTGAGAGAATAAATTCTTAGCCTGCCAAGTAAACTCAGTATTATAATTGCTGTCATTCTGAGTATACTTTAATGTATTAGTAAAAATTAATACTTATAATAAAATATAAAAGTAAACAAATGTAGGCAAATACTTACCATAACTGTTGTAATTAACAATATTAAAAAAGCAATACTCTTACTGTAATGATAGTGTGGTGTTGATTAGTTTTCAACACTTGCTTCATTCAGATGATATTTAGTTTTTAAATCAAAACATTTTCTTATGAATGAGTATATAAAGTTCCTATTAACATATGCAATGACTTTTTGCCAAACTGAGGTAGACATTTGATTTGGTGAGCTTTAAGATGGAGGATGTATATGCAAGTTTAATGTTGCTATTGTATGATTAGGTTTTGCTCTTCAAAGTTCACTTTTTCAAAACTTGGTCCCAATGCATTGCTAATGAGAACTAGTAAAATATTATATTTGGGAACTGATTGGGGTTGACATTGTGGTACAGCTTGGTCAGCCACCACTTTCAATGATGGCATACAAAATAGGATTCTAGGATCCAGTCTTGCCTACTCTGTTTCCATGCCAGCTTCCTGTTAATACAACTAGGAAGGCAAAGAAGACAGTGTCGACCCCTGTCTATGTTATGGGAGACCAAGACAGAATTCCTGGATAGTGAGTGTTGTGGCAATTTTGAGTGTGAGGCAGTGATTGATAGATTTCTCTTATTTTTCTTTTTATCTATCTTATTCATCCTGCCTGTCATACTGAAGCTTGAGGGAATATTCAAGAATCTGTCTGGTCATGATTAAGTTTCATGATAGGATGGATGGTGAACTCAAGTTAACAATCTTGTCTTCAAAGGATAGATAATTGTGACAATGGGTTTTATAATGAGGTTCCAATTCCCTGTTTCGTTTTTGCTTCCTTACATACAAAGTAAGCTGTCAGTCTCTCTCTCTCTCTCTCTCTCTCTCTCTCCCCTCTCTCTCTCTCTCTCTCCCCCCCCCCCTCTCTCTCACACACACACACACACACGTAAACATGCATACTCACAATGTGTGGCACCATCCCTCATGTGTGACACACCATAAGGACTTTGTCAGCTGTGGCCACCCAATATGAGACACTTCAGTGTGCACACTGTGATCCAAAATGAACTCTGTTATAAATTTCCAGTAACAGTTATTTTCTATAGCAACACACACAGACTAAGACAAACATCAAGTGAAGGACCAGCGTTTAAGAAATAAAATAACAAACTTGAATAGGATAACATACTTGAGTAAGAAAATGAGTGGCCATACAACTCTGAAAACACATGCATTGAAAGTGTCTGAGAAATGAAATAAAGGGCTAGATTTACATTTGGAAACATCGTATTAATAGTTCACTGTGGTTGTGGTTTATATATCTTCTTTATTGCATGCATCAATCAAGAGAACACAATGGAACTATGACATCCAAAGAAAAGTATATTTAGCATATTTTATGGATATAAAATTGAAGTACTAATTAACCTGGTTTAAGTATACATGATATAAGAACAAAAAAAAATCCCTGTTGCATTATATTTCTGATTAATTTATTTAAAAAAAAATATGGGCCTAAATTATACAAACCAGTAAAATCAATAAGTATGCTGCCTTACTCCATTTAGTTTTAAAGCATATGTTCACATATGGCACCAGCACGATATCTCAATTGAATAATTCTCTACCTTGCGAGAGCTGGGATCCCACACTGGTGCTGTTATAGGTACTGGCTGCTCCACTTCCCATTCAGCTCTCTGCTTGTGGTTTTGGAAAGCATTGGAGGATAACCCAGAGCCTTAGTGTAGGGCATCCATGGGGGGGACCAGGAGGAAGCTCCTGGCTTCAGATTGGCTCAAGTCCAGCCAATGCAGCTTTGTGGGGATTGGATCAGCAAATAGAATATTTTTTTCTGTGTGTCTCCTTTTCTCGTGTAGACATATATTCACCTATTTATATAATAATATATATGTTAATCTATTTGCCATAGTGAGTTTTCAACTGGTTGATAATGAATTCTCAATCCTGCAATATCAAAAACACTTTTTTTAACACAATAATTATATCATATTTTGGCCCTATTTTGCATTGTACATTTTATCTGCTTTGTATTTAAAACAATCATGAATTTTATGGTATTTAAAATTATAATTAAATATGTTATGACTATTATTTTTTGTAACCGTTTCCTAACTTCGGCTTTGTGTAATGAAGAATACACTTACCATATTAATCTATGAAGAAACTTGTTAATACACTATTGTTGGCATTCTATAATTACTTGTCTTACATATATTTATCATAATCAAACTCTTGCTACATGGAATTGAGTACTTCCAACATTTAACAATGTTTTAAACTTCAAAATCATTTTCTAGAGCCCATATAAGTCTTTGTCTTCACGTACTTCATTTAGTACATAATTTTATAATTTTTCCTGAGTAAAAATATCAATGATACTTATATTACACATCATAATTATAATTTGTTAAAACAATGAGAAATATTACATAGAGACAATTTAATTATTGGGAAATTGTAATTAAATGCTTGGTCATATGCACAAAAAATGTGCCTTAAGTTTATTTTGTTGATGTATTGCTACAACAAGTGTTATAAGCTAATACAAGTTGGAATAGAATTCAACTCAAAAATACATTCAGAGAAAATTGTTAGTATTCATTGCACACTTAATGACTAACTGTTAGTATTCTTCTCCGTAAATGAGAAACAAAAAGGAAAATAACGAGAGTAAATGATGCTATAGAATATAACAAGTTCATAAATCATTGTACGCTTAGGAGTAATTAGCTTCTTCATTACTCTTTTTCCATTTTAATCCAAAGCAAATTCCTGATAATGAATCCTCATTTCTCTCAAGATGAATTAACTTACATACCTGATTAGTTGTTCTGCAACCATAGTAGAATAATCAAAAACGAGAGAACAGGATTTTCACAGGGTAGTTCAGAATCAACAAATAAACCATGGGGTGCACGTTGCCTCTGGGGGTCTTTGAGCCTTTGCTGACTGATGCACATAAAATAATGCCCTTGGTACTTACCGCAATATCAGTAAAGTCTTTTTCCAATTTGTGAGTTTCATTCCTTCCACTTATATCCTCTCATTAAACTTTCTTTGCACCTTGTTGACTTCTCTGTATCTTTTAGCATTCTATCTTTATTTAAATGCCATGTGATACTTGCATGTTTCCTTCAATATTATTTTGCATTTCCAAAACACAACTATATGTGAGGAATTATTTCTCATATTTTTTATTTTTAATTTCATGTTTTAATTTTTTTAGATTTATTTTTATTATGTTTTTATTGGAAAGGCAGATATACAGAGAGGAGGAGAGACAGAGAGGAAGATCTTCCATCCGATGATTCACTCCCCAAGTGAGCACAACGGGCCGATACTATGCCGATCCGAAGCCAGGAGCCTCTTCCGGGTCTCCCACACGGGTGCAGGGTCCCGAAGCTTTGGGCCATCCTCTGCTGCTTTCCCAGGCCACAGGCAGGGAGCTGGAAGGGAAGTGGGGCTGCTGGGATTAGAACCGGCGCCCATATGGGATCCCAGGCGTGCTAGGTGAGGACCTTAATCACTTGCGCCACCGTGCCGGGCCCCATGTTTTAATTTTTTTAGTAAGTATTTTTGCTTCCATTTAGAAACTCATTTTATTCTCCAGAAAAATCATAACTTTGTTCCAGATTTTCTGTTTTTCTGTTTTTTCTTTTTTTTTTCTTGACAATGGAAAAAGATATCATCATGTTATTTATTGTCTATTCTTTCTTGCATAACATTTTAGTTATTACAAGTTGACAAAGCAAAACTTAGTAAGCAAATATATAATTATGAACATGTTACCTAACATTAAATCATTTAATTCTTGTCTTATCCCCGTATATATACTTTGGAGAAACATATACAAATCTGCAAATATTAGTGATCTGATTTGAATAAATCGATTTTTTAAATGCTAACTACAGGTCTTCATATTTTAGTTTGGACTGTGGTTATGCTATTTTCATGCCAGAAACACGTGCAATATATGTAATATAAAATAACACTTATATTAACTTTTAATAATTGTAACATGGATGACTTGTGTTTTAAGCTTATTTGAAATATACAAGTTTATTGCATAGCTGGTTATAACATCTATTAGTGGTCATGAAATAAAATCTCTGGATGTTTTGCGTGTTCAAATCTCAAAGAAATCTACAAACCTAAGAGAGAAGGGTAATGCAATCACAGAAAGAATTCTGAATAAACAAATCTTCGCTATTCTCAACATGTATCAGAAGCTGAGTAAAAACTTAAAAACAGGGACCCAGCTCAATAGCATAATGATTAAGGTCTTCGCTTTGAATTTGCCGGGTTCCCATGTGGGTTGCTTCTAATTCCAGCAGCCTTGCTTCCCATCCAGCTCCCTGCTTGTGGCCTGGGAAAGCAGTTGAGAATGGCCAAAAGCCTTGGGACCTTGCCCCCTTGAGGAAGACCCAGAAAGAAGCTCATAGCTCCTGGCTTTGGATCGGCCCAGCAAAGGCTATTGTGGACACTTGGGGAGTGAATCAGAGGATGGAAGATCTTCCTCTCTGTTTCTCCTCCTCTCTGTACATCTGCCTTTCCAGTAAAATAAATAAATCTTAAAAAAAAAAAACACTTAAAATTTAAAAACAAAACAAAACAAAATGGGATGTGAAGCAAGACAAATAAAACACTGAGTTTTCTAAACCCAATATGCTATGAGTTCCAGTCTGTTCATATTTTTGTGTGTGTGTGCTTAGACCAGTATCTGGATATACTTTTAGCCACAATGAGATTTTACTTTTTGTTAGCTTAAATGATATATTTATGTATAGTTATTAAACATGAAATATATTGCTACTAAACAGGATACTGTGAAATCCATGATATTGAAGGAATACTTAACAAAATAATCATTGTCAGAAGGTATACATATGATGATATCATGACAAAAAGACCTGCATCAGTAATTTTCATAATATTTTGTTTCTTGATATATTTTCATCCATGTTTTTCAGGGCTACATATAATTCCATTAAAGCAAGTTTATAATATATACAAATCCTACTGAAAATTGAAAGGAACTGAATTTCAATTTCAGTATAATTTCCAACTTGGCTAAAATAATGATCTTGAAACTCATATACAATATTGTCTTGTTATTTGAATCTTGATATCTTTATTTCATATAGTAACTCTATTTTGTTCTAATAAATTTGTGAAAACAGAAAAGCAATTTTAAACCACAAATATATAAATGTTTTTTTTAAATATTAGTTGCTTTAACTTGCTATGAAAACTATCAGCAACAAATATTTTTCCTCCAAAATCAACTCACATTATAATTCAAATTTTCCATTAAAGGTTGTATTACTTATTTGAAAGGCAGAAAAACAGGGACAGATGTGAGGGAAGTATCTTCCACCTGCTGGTTCACTCCCAAGTGCATACAACAGTCAGGACTGATGTAATCCAACATCTGGAGCTCAGATATATTGTTCTTACCATAGAATGATGGATTCCAGTCCTAAAGCCATGATCTCCTGCTTCCCAGGGTGCACAGTACCTGACGTGAGGCTAGAATCAGAAATACAGCAGGGCCTTGAAGTCAGGCTGTGATTGGGTACAAGCTGTCTCTACCTCCTTGAAGGTTTTAAAGCTTTTTCATGTGCATTCATGGTATGCTCTTGCTATGAAGCAAAATGCAGGGTGGCATTTTCCCCCGGAGATTATAGTAATGAAAGATTTAGGATTACATTTGAGCCTTGGAGAATTATTTCAGTGTAACAAAAAATAAATAAAGAAAAAAGAAAAAAAAGGGGGGATGGAAATAAAAAAAATTAAAACTATTGTCACTTAGGATAGGAGGCTAAGATCACATGTATAAAAATTTAAAAATACAGAAAAATATAATCAAGATAAAGGGTCAAAATAATTTTTAATTGGTAAGATAAAAAAACAAGTTGTTTGTACTTAGAACCCTCTGCTTAGAGAAATTACAAACAGCTAATATAAGAGTTATTAAACAATGGACGGTGCCAGGCTCTGTACTTGTTAGCACATACAAGAAGTTTCTTTGGAGATCTTCCTAATCTAAATGCTGGACTCAGAACCCTAGCAAGGAAAAGAGAGAAGACAGAACAGGTCAACCAACCATCTCAGCTGTGATGGACTATGTCAATCAGTGGATTTTTCAAAGACCTCATAGTGCTTGGAGTGGCAATATTGACAGCAATTCATAACTGTTGCAATATCAAAACCACTTGAGCAAGAACCTCAGAGCATGCCCTACATCCGGGACCTGGGGAGGGTGGGAAATTGGGTGGGCCTTCTCCCTTAATACCCTCCTTTAAACATGAAGGTAACAATATGGAAAACATACTAGTATTATCCACTTTCCTGTAGCCCTTGAACCTTCTTACCCTAATTAACTATGTAAAGAATGTCAAAATAAAATTTTATTTAAGAAAGGTTAAAAAAAAAGAGTTATTAAACGAACAGTAAGAGATGACAATGAGATGGCCTCCCAAGGAAGCTATTAAGTCTATCTTGAAAGTAGAATGCTAAACGCCTTGTCATTTTCCGTATCTACAATGTCAGGATACACTTAAACAGCAGAATGGCAGACTTAGGACTGTTTGTGAGGGACTATGTTCCTTGATTAATATGAGGGGAACCACAGGAGAGGAGGGGCTAAGGGGAGGTGGGGAAGGGAAGTTCCATAGGCCACGGAACAGAATCAAAAAATAATAAGAAGAACACTTTAAACTTAATCAAATCAAATTAAATTATTACATTAAAAACTAGATCACTCTTGGAAAAGATGTTTGACATTTTGTAGTAAACATGAGAGAAATGCTTCCTCAAATTTGTATATTTTCATTTATACAAATACTTTATTTCTTATTTAAGGGATTTTGGGAAGTTGCCAGTACAATAATAATGGTGTTATTATTAGTAGTAATCAGTTAAATTGAAATAAGGCAAATTAATGAATATGCAGGAACATACTATAATAAGCAAGGTCTACATAGCTAATAGTAAAATACAATTATCTATCTATCTAGACAGATAAATAGTTATAATATTTCTGTGATTGCGTTTATTATTATTCCGTTCCCTTTTAACTTCAGTAGCTATATTACTAAAATGTCCTTATTGTACATATTGACAGGATACGGTTAAATGAGCATTATTTTTATTAATGACAATATTAGATTACGTCTTCCAAAAATTATGTTTATCTGCGACACTGGTGATTGGGTTAGGAGATGGCCAGGTCACAATGTGGAGGGATGCTATCATTTGCATACCAATTTCATTTACTATTGGTCCATGCACCATTTCTCCAAGTTATATCCTTGCAAAGAACTTTGGAGTCATTTCCAAACTCATACAAATTAATATTATAGATGATATTAAATATGATATTTTAAGTCAGACTGTAATAGTTTGCATCCTTTCTACAAATATCATGCACCTTGATTACACTGTTGTTTGTCATCTTTGAAACTGCTATTTCATGCCATGCTTTGCAATGGAAAGCTAAAACTGCAAAAGACGTTTCTGCTTTACAACCTTGCACCTGCATAGACACTGTTAGCTGGATCCCACAGAAGGATTTCAAGTATGGATTAAAGACAAGGGCTTTATATGTCTCTGCTTAAATTACCAATGTTGCTTAAAAGCCATCATAAATACAGTTGCACAAAACAATTTCTTTAAGGTCACCTATTGGGTTCAAATCCTCATTCCTCTATTTGGTTTATCTGTGCAATTGCAATCAGATAAGACTGAGACCATGTACTCATCTCACAGTCTAACGCAGCTGTTAGCCTGGGTGCGTCATCTCCATTGTTAATATTGGGGCTGGCTATATTAAACTCAGCTGCAGGATCTAACCCAGGAAATAAAAGTTGCCTTTTTAATATGGGCAATCTCACACTACACACTTTTACATACATTGTTCAAAAGTGTTCTGAAAGAACCAGTGAGGAATATAATTTTAAATCTAGTGTGATGTATTTCACAATATCTCTTCTCATCTGTCCTCTTGATTAACAAGCTTATACACGTTCAGACAATAAGATATAGACCGCAGCTCTTTTTAATAGGGGCATTTGGAATTCCTGGGGGCTGGAAGAGACTCCAGGCTCCTGGCTGAGGATTGGCTCAGCTCCAGCCTTTGTAGCCGCTTGGGGAATGAATTAGTGGGCAAAAGATCTTTTCTGTTTCTGCTCCTCTCTGTATATCTGACTTTCCAATAACCATAATAAAAAATCTTAAGAAATATATATATATAGAGAGAGATATGCGTGTATATATAATGTTTTCTTTAAAAAGTCGTAAATATCTAATAATATTTGTTCACAAACAAAATACAATATAAAATACCATTTGAGTTGTGATTCCGAGCTTTGTCCTTGTTCAATCCTAGCTGTTGCATAATTGAAATCTCTCTTTGGTTTTCTATGTTTCTCTGTCCTTGAATAAATTAATATAAATAAATAAAAGTTAACAATTGCATTTGAAAAATATTCTAAGAAGTGCCTATTTTTCTTTAATTTAAAAGCTTAGGAATGATTACCTGGATGGAAAATGTAATATTGAAATGAGTCAGCAGGTAATACCAAACTATTAAAAATTCAGTACTGTCAGGACAAAAAAATGGACTACTTTTTAATAAAGTAAAACTACAAATTCATTTGTAACAAATCTGGTTTTGTAATATGTTGTTATTTTTCAAAATATTTATAATGAAGAAAAATTGCTGAGTTTGTATAGAGAAAGATAAAGTGAACTGAATTTCTCATTTTCACAATAAGGTAGCTAATTTCTGCATATAAAATTGATAACTCACACCTACAAAACAAATATCCCTTTAAACTAAAGCAAAATAAGAGAAATACTATAGATACAATAGTATTCAAATATAAAAGATCAGTAAAATCATATATTTTTTTAAGTTTGAGAAACTACCTAGCTTTTAAAAATCGCTTCTTGGCCTTTTGGCTAAGATCAAGTGTAAAAATATATGTAAACTATTATAGATATTTCATTCAGCATACAGCTGAAACTTAGAGGTCTGGAGACTATTTTCTACTGCTGTAAAATATATTATTTTTAAATTAGGTTAGCAATATAAGATAGCATTTCAACTACTAATGATATAACTCTGAGCAACTTTAATATTAAAATGGATTTCTAGAATGTGCATTGAATATATTTCATCTCAAAGAGATCAATTTTTTATATTTATAAACTAACTTAAACTTAAAATCAGAATAATTGAATATTCTGTATTCTCATTCAGTGTTCTTTTCATAATGTAATTTAGAATCTCAGTGAATAAAGCAGCATTAAAGATTCTGCTTTTTAAGATTAACACTTGTAAAAATATTATAGTAGAATTTCATTTTAAACAACATTTAATTATAAAATTCATTTCAAAGCAGTAAGTTTTAAACTATTTCCTGAAATTGCACAGCTTAATTTTAAAAGCTCCCTCAAAACCATAAAAATATGAAATACATGCATTATATTATCTCATGATTTGAATGATTTAATATGAATTTATTATTTAAGAGTTTGAGCTAACTTTTTAACAGGCAAACACATAACTAAAGAGGTTTTTAATCTGCACATTCATCACAAATGCCCGAGAAGCATGAGGTAGGGTAGAGCAGGGACTCAGCAACTCGATCCAGTTGTCCCATAACCCAATGTATTAGGAGTAGTGACCCATTACTAAAGGTAAAGCTGCCTGTCTTGGTTTGAATTAGTAAGAACCTGGAGTCAGGTGTCAAAGCCAGGTACTCCAAGAAGAAACAGTGAATGTCACTGCTGTGAAGGGACTTTCTGATTTACTTTGTTCGTATCTATTTCATGAAAATGAATATAGGCTCCCCTTTACAAAAACACCTGCAAGACTTATTTTTGCAAGAGAAAGAAATACAATCTACGGACATTTTTCACCTTGAAAAAATAATGTTATGGCAATAATGTATTCAACATAATCCCTGATGTCTATGACTACGCATTGCTCTAGCAAATAATACATAATGGATGAGCAAAACCAGTCTTGTCTGTTAAGGAAACTGTCACAAGTCACCAAAAGTTATCTAGAATTTTTAACATATAATCAGGAAATGTATTTTTAACACATGCATATGTAACAAAACACAATGTCAGTAGTAACTAACTTCCACAGGGAATTAACCATCTGTACCTATTAAAAATTGTAACATGATGTGCATATTACTCCATCAAACCAGTGCTGCTCTTCTATTAGCTGAGATATTGCTTTGCAAGACCAAGAAGCTGGTCTTTTATCAAATAAAATATTTTCAAATTATTAATATTTTTTATTTGTGGGGAGATCCAAACATTTAAATTCTCACCTAAAACAGTGGACTGGAAACCATAGTGGTCCACAGACTTAGGTGCTTGTTTTTTAACGTGGCCTAGAAGGTTGTTCAAACTTTTTTTGTTTGATTTTAAGAGGTACTAAAAGTCTTCTGTTATGTTAGATGAGCTGACTGTCTTGCTGGGCTTGTGTTCTGGTCATGTTCTCTATCCATGCATGGTAAGTCAACAACTGAGGTGGCCCAGTCTTGTAATGCATGCTCTAAGGATGGAATGGATGTCTCTCATCAGAAATTGAGTGTGGTGACCTGGTTTGGGGAGCCCTCCAAGAACTCCCATCTGGGTGTTCCTCAGACCAACCTTTCATGTGCACGAGCAGATAAAAGGTCTAGGTCAACCTGTTCCATATCCCAGACCATGAACACAGGTGTAACTGCCTGGTGTCCTGTCCCCATCCAGTACTACATGTACTGGTGAGTGTTGAGGAGATCCCTAAGAATTCCAATCAAACCCACCAGTAGACCCAGTTCTAAGGATATCTCTGATGAATCCAGGGAAGATCTGTTATTTGTCTTTCATGTCTGTTTTTAGCTTCTAGTATCTCTGCAATCATTGGTCTTTCTTCACTTATTCACCTCTGTAGCTTCATGACAGTTTTTTCTAGATGTCTGTGCCACAAAACCTGCATTTTTAGAAAAAAATGCTTTTATACTGGTTTGGAGTGTAGCATACGATTTGACAACTTAACCTGATTAAATCTGTAAAGATGAGTCGAAATAAGACCATATTCTTTGAGATTTGGATTAGGAAATCAGTATTTTCTAGAGTGCTGCAATACCAATAATATCTCAAATTGGAATGTCATTTTTGCTTCTTACCATTTTTGTAACATTAAGAAATACATACAATCTCTCTATACCTCCATTTACATAAGTATTTTTTGTTTAAGTTGTAAAACTTGCTCTCTTAGGTTCTTCTGTCCAGCAGGTCCTGAGAACACCATGGGGTTTAGCATCTGAGTTCTGTAGCAGAAACACCAGAGACAAGCTGGTGATGAGGGATGTCCATTTATTTGAAAAGGTACAGTCTTATATAGAGTAGAAAAAGGAAGAAGGGCAGTCTCGATGGTTCTTACACCCAACAGCAACATTAGGATGACTAAAAGACATGTCAAACACTTTGGATCCTCCAATGGAGTTAAAGTTCATGAAGCACAGGAAGCACAGGAACCTGTGTCTCAGGGAAAACTTGTTACCTGCTGGACAGCAGGATGAATGTAACATTTGAATTTCTAAATTTGTCAACCAAGGAAGTCCTAGCAGTTTGTTACAGAGGCAGAGAAGAAAGACTGATTTGTGGTCCATTGACCTTACTGTACGCCCAATGACCAGACCGTGTTGGGGTGTCAGTTAGTTAAGACTCAAATCAGAGGTTACCCTGGGGAATGGTGTAACACGTGTCTGCAGCCTCCTACATGGGCTAGGCAGGCAGCGATCCAGGGGTGATCTCCCACATCACACAAGTGTGTACATTTAAAATTGCTGCATTTACTGTTGATATGTAATCATGCAAAGAGTATGTGTGTAATTCAACAAAATATAAGGATAATACATTTCATTAAGTTTTAATGTAAAGTGGTATTTGTACATGTTACTTAATAATTTAACTAATAACTGAACAAATGTGTATCAAATTATTTGTACTATTTTTTATGTAACTTGCTGTATGCAACATACCTGAAAATATTTAACAGAATTAATATTAAATGAGTCTTAAAACCTGAATTGGACTCTTGAAAATTCATTCAAATTCTTGAAAATTTCCATGAATAATTTTATTCAACATACTTACAGAAATCTGAATGATTGCACTTGAGCAATCTAAATAAATTAGCTCACTAGATTTGTTTTATCTTGTCAATATCTGACATTTAGAATTTTATTGAGAATCAAAATATGATTTTTTTTTGTCTTAGTGTAATTTTATCCAACATAATTCAGAAATATTTGTATGAATCAGAAATATTTCTGACTGAGGAAGAATAGTGCTTACTTGGACACGTTTTTATGTATAAGTATAATTTATTTTCTCTTTTGCCTAGAAAATCATTTGTCTTTTTGACATATATAGAAACTTAGGAAAATATATATCCAGATAGTTATATAAAACTGTCTTATAGAATTATGCATTCATTTCTTATCTGGCGTATTTAAGCTTGTGTGAAAGGCTTATCTATAAGTTAGTTGCAATGAAATCACTAGCAATTACCCAGGCTCTATTACTACCAAGACAGTGAACATTTAAATTATTGCTATTTCAAATTAAAGAAAGTCAACATCAGTAAATAGCTAAAAGAAATCAATTAGCACTAAAATGTGTGCAAAATGTGATATCAACATTCATTCAACAATTTCAACTTTTCTTCCTTTTCAATTATATCAATTATTAAAATTTTGGGCAAAATTCCTCTAGCCTTGTTTTTATCCTGTTGATTACACACTGACATTCACCAACTCTTTATCAAAAAACTAGGAATTTTCTAGATTTGCTAGTAAATACAAGATTGATAAAACAGAAAAAAATAATTAAAGGACCATATAGAAAGGTTGTACAAAAAATTAATACAGATTAACTAAGTAAATAAAAGAAGTTGACAAGAATAAAAACATCAACCTGGAAAAGTTAATAGGCTATGTAGTTTTAAAGGAACGTGTGTGCTTTTGATTCAGGATCCTGTCGTTGGGGGCATGTCTGGTACAGCAGTTTAGACATTACAGGAAGTTCTTACATATCCCATGCCTTAGTTCAAATTATGGCTCCCAGGATATATTTGTGTAAGCTTACACTTGAATCATTAATAAGAGTTGCTCAAGTCTGCGAAGTATGCAATAAATTCAATGATGTAACACAATTATGTCATTTTTTGTAGGAAGAATCAGAATATTGTTAAAAAGTATAAAGTATAAATAAATCATTTTCAATAAAATGTAAATCTTAAAAAAATTTAATCATGAATGAGATTCTGGATTAAAATTAAAATATAAGGATAGTCACTATCTCATGCTGATTGTTCAACAGCTCCTAACAAGGATAAATAGGGTGGAATTGTTCAGTCTAATGAACACTTGGTGACAGGCACACCATATAATTATGTCTGGACAAAGGATGGCTGGAAGAATGCATTGGTCTTCCTATGTTACTATACTACTTGTATTTTTAGATAAGCAAATTTAATGAGAATTTTTATACATTCTAGCAAATTAATGAGCATTAATTCTCTTTAACATCAAGTACCATGTGGAATATTTCATGTTTTTCATTAAACATTTAAAATAGCTCTTATCTCCACTTTTCCTTTTCTATAAATTAACATAAAGTACATGGAGATATCTTCCCTGGGACATACTTCCTCACACTTTGCGTTTTGTGCATACACATTTTAGATACGTCTTGCAGTTAACTAGACATTCTTACCTGAATAACCATACACTTGCACAAGTTGTTTAGATGATATCAATTTGCAGTGCAGTTTCAAGAGCGAAGAGATGCATACTCATAGCTACAATTCCTCATGGAGTTTCTCTCCTGTTCTCTCCCTGTCTCTCTCTCTCTCTCTCTCTTTCTCACACACACACACACACACACACACACACACACACACGATGCAAAGGCAAACTATTGACAGGAGCACAAAACAGTTTTCAGAGGGATTTACAGCAGACAGGCGTTTTATAGAGATTGGTGCTGAGATAGCTCATGCTGTTCTGTGAAAAAATAATAAAAAATATGTGTACTGTAGCTTGCATTTTATCATAGTGGGTTAAGCTGCTGTGTGTTACATCGGCCAGAACATGGGTTCTGATTCAACAGTCCCAGCTGTTGCGTTTACAATCCGGCTCTGTTCTTTTGTCCTAAAACAAGCAGCTCAAGTTTGTCCAAGAGTTGAGACACCTGCCACTGCCATGGCAGTTTTGGATGAAGCACCTGGCTCCTGGCTTCAGACAGACTCAACCCTATGGAAGATACATGGGCCTCTCTCTCTCTCTTTCTCTCTCTGTTTCTGCAGCTGACATACAAAAGAAATAAATGAATATGTATTTTTAAATTGTTGCTATTGAACATTTTGAAACAACATATGTCTGCTGTGTTTGTACCTGGCATAGAAACATTATGGCACATTTCATTGCCTTCTTTCAGGTAAAACTTCCTTGAAGTAAAAATTAGGAGCCATAGTATAATGGCATTGGAAAAATTAATTCTGATCACATTTGTTTCCAAGCTTTGGAATTGCTTAATTCTCTTTTCACATCTTTTAAATTCCATTTAATGATAATAAAGCTTAATCTTGAATCTATAAGTTCGATAAATATTAAAAACATCTGATTGGCATCCTCTTAAGTAAATAACACTAATATAAAAAATACCTGATGGACTAAACAGAAATTAATCAGATAGACAAACGATTTGCCTCATATTCAGCATAATCCTCACATATAAGTGCCAGAATTGCGGATGTCCAAATACTGAAAGATAATTTTTTACATGGAATTTTTGTGTAAATGTTATAGGTCTGAACATTGGGAATATGGGATTGTCTGAAATGAAGGACATTAAAAAATAATTGATGTGTGATCTTTTGTTATACATCTCATAGTTTCATATAATGATATGAATAGATAAGAGCAAAGCTGGAAAATATTAAATATTAATATTAAATAAAATATTAAATTCTGACCCTAAATTTATGACCCTATACACTAGAAATCAACTACACAATCCTTCTTTAAAATATCGGTCTCTGATGACTGTAGACTGTGTGTTTCCCTTTCTTGAAGCATTCATATAATATTAATCTGTTGTTTTCTTTCTTGAGTTTCGGAGTTCCAAAATTCACCCAGAGTTCACTTGCTCAGTTATTTGGAAGGCTGTCGACAGAGCTAACATGCCTCCCAAAGCGATCTGCTAGTCTACCTGTCACTTCAGCCAGTGAACGGGCACTTGACGGCTACAAGTCTCCTGTGTATTTCCTAAAGATCACAGGGCTGGCAGTTTGTGAGCTGTTTTCTTTCTCCCTGGCATGTTCATACGCATCCATTAACTCTCCAAGGCAAATCTTCTACGGAATTGTACCCTTTTCAAAACTTAACAGAACTTGGATCCTAAGAGAATTGCAATGTAGAGTGATGAATGCAGATACTTTTATTGTTGATACGTGTCAAAGAAGTCCACCATCTCTCCAGGGTTTTACCCATTCTCCTATTTCATTAGCTTTTGTTATCAATATTAGCCTTAGCCATATTCTTACCGACCCCGAAAAGTCTTGCTCCTAATTCTTGTGAGCATGAGGAAGAGAAATGCAAACCAGTCTCCATCCCATCTCACCGCAAACACTCCCTTTTTACAAATGTAATATCTTATATGTATTTTTCTTCAAACGCAAACTTACACTTCACCTTATCCACACATTGGCTGCGTTTTTTATCACTCAGGAAATACATTTTACTTTTCATATCAAAAATGTTCCATTAAAATGGTTTCACTTGTTTTATGTTGATTTATTTTGTACCCCCAAATGTCATTTTCTCAAAGATAAATTTATTCTCATTTTCCAAACTGAATATTCTATCAAAAGTTTGAAGTGTTAAAAGAGATATATATATATATACATATATACAACTATCCCCATATCTAAGAGTTAATATTTCAGAAGTGTAAGACTCAAATATCAAAGAACATTCTGCTTAGCTTTTTTTTTCAGTAGAAACTTTATAATGATTAGTCCTGGTGCAGTCTTATCTCAATTCTCCATCAATATCATGCCACATGTAACACTTCCAAAGAAACGATCTTCAGACACAAGCCTTCATAGTAAGTCACCAAATCGTTTTGTCAGACTTTTCAAGCTCAAATTCTCACTTTCACTCTTCATAAACATTCTGATCCT
Organism: Ochotona curzoniae; assembly: GCF_017591425.1. NCBI lineage: Eukaryota > Metazoa > Chordata > Mammalia > Lagomorpha > Ochotonidae > Ochotona > Ochotona curzoniae. The sequence goes on from NW_024466502.1 coordinate 18,443,999, forward strand.
GCTTGGTTTGTCACGTTTTATGAATAAATTTAATTTTGGCATGAAAGTAAAGAAATGGAAAGACTATTCCAAGTTCTGGCTTTGGATAAAAACGTGTGCTTGATGCAAAAATTTCAAAGTTGAACGGTGTATACTTTTGAAAATCTGACTAGACATTACCTGTATTGTATCACAGTGCCTGCATTTAAATTTCAACCCAATTCCCCATTCCAATTTCCTACCCATGGACACCTGGGAATACAGCAGGTGTTTCACCAAATACTGTGGTCTCTGTAGCTTCAACAAAAGACCCAAATTGAGTTCATTTAGGCTGACACCAGACCCAGTGTAAAGTCACTTTAGAAATAAATCAGCATATGAGACTCTCTCTCTCTCATACACAAACACATAGTTATCACTTTACATTTACATAAATGAAGACTTTTTTTTAAATTGACAATTAGAAACATTGGTAACTTACAATGCCCCACATTACATTTTTGAGACAACCTTAAAAGAGAATGCTGATCTTGATAATTATCCCTTTTATAGTGAATGAAAGTCAAAAATAAAGGGAGAACTAAACCAGCACTTGTTAGTACATGGGTTAGTGTGCTAAACACTTTACTGACTACATTAAATAAACCAAGTGTTCCCATAATACATCTACAGGAACATAATTCAATTTAAATTCATGTATCTACTCATATCATCTTATTAAGAACAGAAAAGGACAAGTATTAATATAAGACAATTCATACAAATTTATCAGAAATGTGGTATACAGAGTTACACACCTACAAATGTAAGCATTTTGAGGCAGAGCAACAGAGAAAAAAGAAAGAGAAATATTCTGTCTGCTGGCCCCAGACAGCTACAGTGGTGTGTCTCAGCAGTGGGTGCCCCTGGCCCAGGGCTTGGGCTATCTTCTGCTGCGTTGCCAGGTACATTAGCAAGCAGCTGTGCTAAATCTGGGGCAGCTGGAATTCATATTGCTACTCTGATATTGGATTTGCGAGCAGAAATAGCATGCTTAATCTTGGAATCGGCCCATTTTGTCTCTGTTTTGAATAAAGCTACCAATGAGCTCTAACATGCATTCATAAAGAGGAGATAAGCAGCTCCTCTGTTAGAATCCAGAATGCAGGGCCCGGCGGTGTACCCTAGTTGCTGAAGTCCTCACCTTGAATGCACCAGGATCCCATATGGGCGCTGGTTCTAGTCCCCACAGCTCCACTTCCCATCCAGCTCCCTGCTTGTGGCCTGGGAAAGCAGTCAAAGACGGCCCAAACCCTTGGGATCCCGCACCCGTGTGGGAGACCTGGAGGAAGTTCCTGAATCCTGGATTGGGATCGGCACAGCACTGGCAGTTGTGCTCACTTGGGGACTGAATCATCGGACAGAAGATCTTCCTCTCTGTCTCTCCTCCTCTCTGTATATCTGACTTTGTAATGAAAATAAATAAATCTTTAAAAAAAAATCCAGGATGCAGAAAAAGTAGAATGCATTTAGAAGGTTTGTGTTGCTTGGCAAGTTTTTTTAATACATATGTAAGGTCTAGTGATGATTCTTGACATGTAATTTCTGCATTTTCTGGAAACTGAATTTCTTATCTACATCCTTTTATTACTTCTACTAGCAATAGTCACCTACTTTATTTCACAAGCATACACTTAGGTCACTGAAAGGAAAATAAACCCATGCAACGGTATCATTTCAGGGTATTATCTTTGTTATTCTTTAAGAAAATGCATACCTGTGAGTGGTTAGCTCGGAGGAAACCTGTATTTCTGACTTTAACACAATGATTAAAATGTTAAAATGAAACACTCTATTTTTATGGACTTAGCAAACACTGCCTGAAATGAAACCTCTGATTTATTACAGACAATTCTCCATTTTTCTCAATTTTGTGAGTATATTTTTCTATCACGTATGTGTATATAATAGATATGTAAATATAATGTCATGATAATCATATTGCAATAATGGGAAGAAACAAACAAAAGAGAATTAGATCATTGTATTTTCATTAACATCTCTTTTTCTTCTGTGCTATCTAAATTCCTCATTAAATGGCACATTAAAAAAAAAACCTGAATATAAAGCCTAAAAAAGATTAGTTCTCTTGAACGCATGGGGGAATTGAATGAACAAACAAAATGAAGTGTGTGGATACAATGGAACTTTACTCAACTGTAAGAAGTAATGAGTTACCAAAAAAAACCCAAATTATTTTTGCATAGGAATCTTAAATGTGGCTAAGTGAGTAAATATACTCTGATACAGAACCAATTGTCCCAAGTTTATTATATCTTGGAAAAGATAAAACGACGATTTCCATCTTGAGACCACCCAGACCAGTTAATCATTTATTTTTAAGAGAGTATACATTAAAGATTATTATATGAGCTTTAACATTGTACTGTTTTTGTTCAGTGCAAGATGTCAGGCATCCACAAATCATGTTGAATAGAATGCATTTATCACCTTAAAAATAACCCAGGCTTCATGTTATCAGACCCATTCCACTGTTGCCCTCCTTAAGAGCCTCACAATGTCACTGATAAATGGTGGATACTGAGAGCCAAGGTTTGTTTAAATTCGTTTAGAAGGTCATTAACAAGCAAGAGAAGCCTAGAAAGATTTATTTGGAAATACATTATTACTTATATATTTTGGTTTGAACAGCTTTTAGTTTGATATCAGTGTAGATAAGTACATATTGGGATATATTTTCATATAACTGTGTATATACATAGTTTAACACACTGGAAAGTATGTATGTATGGTTGTGTATACGCACATGTGTATGCCCATAGACATTGGGCATTGACAAATACATGTGCACATGATCCTATGCACACATGTCCAAATACACAGATTTTACATACAACTTATATCTAATTCCTCAAATGCATGCAACGATCAGTACTGGATCAAATGAGAGCCAGAATCCTCAAGCACTTGAACCATCATCTGATGTCCCCAAGACACGTTATCAAGAAGCTGTAGCACAGTTGAAGCAACTGGGACTCAAAACTGTCACCCAAATATGACAAAAGAGTGTCCAATGGGATCCCGCAGCATTGCAACACAATGCCTACCTTATAGGCCTGTGCTAACCAAATGAAAACCAGGGGTCAATTCTCAGTGGCGTACCATTTTAGATTATCTGCCGAGTTATTTTATAAAGCGGTAAAGATCTCCAATCACAAGAAAATTCTGAGAAACTGATACACACAAAATCAACTGATGAAGCCCCAGAGTGGAATGTGATAATGTAAAGAATATAAACAAATCACAAGCCAGTCAACACATGTGTATATTCTCATTGCATTCTGTGTATGCGTGCCTCCACCCACCCAAGCACCAATAAAGAAGAGGAATGAATGAATGGGGTTGAGGGGTAGAAGAAACAGCATGAGCTCCCTCCCCCTTTTTCTCGCTCTCTGAATGACTGGAAGTTGAAGGGCATCATGTCTATATATCTTGGAGCTAATAGTTTTAGGATTTGATGAAGCCATGGGCAGGAAATGAGCCACTGTGATCAAATCGTTTAAATTTTACCTAGGTATATCCACCATTTATGTGTGAACCATTGAAAAATACTGTACTAGAATTATAAAAAATGTTCTATAAACTATCACACATTTCCTTATTAAGCATGTCAAATTGAATTATATCTACAACCAGCTAATATGCATAAATAAAAGAGTACATAATCTCAAAGAGCAAAATTGATTGTTAGATAGACAGAAATGTGTGAAAACATCTATGAAAAAGGATTTCTGATTAGAACAATCTATTAAAATCAAAAGCAAATAATGTTGTGGACCTGTGGTAGCTTAGAAAACTTTCATGATAAATCTGGAATATATACAATGAACTGGTTTTGTTATACCTCAGCATTAGAATATTTTTAATTTAAAACTAATGTATAAATAATTCATTGAACTAGATTTGATATGAACTGGAGTTTCCTTTTTCCCACAAAACACCACATATTCTCCATCTAAAATTCAGTGGGGAAAATAATATACAAAACCGATCTTTTCAATTCTGTATATAAAGAAAGAAAAATACTCAAAAATAGTAAGTTTACAAATGAACTCAAAAGCATGCATTAACTCTCAGACAATGCACCTTTAGGAAGTGAAATTTTATTAAAAGTACTTTAAAAATAAATTTTCTAGAAAAATGACCTATTTTTCTCAGCTATCTGCTCTATGAAGGATCTTTAAGTAAAGACGCATTGAATAAAGCATGAGGATTCACTGAGTTAAATTTTTTATTGTATCAAATATGAAAACTGACACATTTTAAAAGAAGGGACATTTTCTAACCTATGAGAAAATTTTTATAATTTGAAATTTGTATTGCATTTTTAAGCTCAGCATCAAGATTGATATAACTTGGTTATTAAATGTAATATTCTAAATTAATCTGAATGTGATGATAAGTTGGTTATGACACCAGAAATATGAAATGAGGTAAATAGCCGAGCAATTGAAGATGTTTAATATTCACTCCTTGTAGGTTAAAATAATACATGATGTGAGGGGACTTTTGAGAGTTTGTGACATTAAAAGATACAGTTTTTGTTTGCTAAAATATTTTCAACTCCATACATAGCTTTTTTCAATATCTGAAAGCTCTTGAAGATCTGTCAATGATGAACAGATCACTCATCCATGCTGAAAAATTATTCTATTTACTTTGTGTCTAAGAACATCATACACTTGACTATTTGCTGCCATGTAAACATACTTTTAGTTTTCTTCCTTGCATTAAGACAATATTTTAAAATATTTTCAAACTGCCATTGAATGAATAAAGAAACAAATACAGCCTTTTTAAACTTAATTGCTTGATACCTCATCATTGCTACATTCGCTGTAAATTTACTTAGGAATATTGCAACTTTGGACAGTAAAGAAACCCTTTCTTGCTTAATAGCAGTGCAAAATACAAGCATTTTAAGTCAGTCACTGACAGGCTCCTGCATAGAACTTTGATACTTAAATCAAATATCTGCTAAAGATGCTGAGCAGTCCTTCTAGAGTCCCTGGCCAAACTAGACATAGGTGCTGCATTCAGCTTTTTAATTGGAGCCTGTGTAGCTCCACTCCAACAGACAGGAGGATCATCTTACTGATCATCTGAATTTCAACTAACACCCCTCCCGTGACATTTCAGCAGTCCTTTATGAACACAGGGTGTTTCAAAGGTGTGATTTGTTAAGCGCACACATTAAAGGAATTTTCCATATCCTTTCCTCTGCATCTATCATGTCCCATCATTGAATTTCACATTTACCCTTGCCCTGTAAATTTGAATATCCATGTCTGAATGAGGAGACAGATTTAGGTTTTGTTGCTTCTTTTTAAAAATGTCTTACTTAAAATTGCAGGCCTGTAAAAAACACTCTTGCCTTTCTCTAAAGAGAGATCTGGCATTTTTGCAATAGTTGGGTGTGTCAGTGGGCTGGTCTGCATCTTGACAAAAATGTGAAGTCTAATTTTATATCACTTTGATGCTTTATATAGAGTAAAAACACTTAAAAGGATAGTTAATGGTTAAATCTCAAACTGCTGAATCTTCCCATTCCATTAGTTTAACCCATTACTTTATACTGATTATTTATAAGTGTATATGATAAATAGTATATTTTTGTTTATTTACAATGACATAGAGAGAGAAATACACTAGAAAGTCTTCCTTTATGTAAATTTTGCCCTCCTTATACTTTTCTGGGATTAAATAAATAAATAATATTTAGGGGACACTTTCCTAAAATATTAAATATGTACAACCAGTTCTTGAAAATATTTCACAATGTTTATCTCATTTTTCACATTTTAAACGGATGTATCTTCCAACTGAAAGTTTCAGACTTTTTACAATGTGTGAGATTAAGGCAGCCAAAGCCCCATTGTTTCTATTTATAATGATTTTGCTGACCTTTTTTGATTAGCATATATATAAATATATATACTTATATATTCAGTCTTATTACTTTTTTTGTCTTTTGATTTTTTTCTTTTTAGCTTATTTAAAAAGCACAGAGACATAGAAAAAGAAAGCAGGATGTTCTCATTATCTATTTCACTGAACAAATTTCCAGACCAGGTAAATTAAGCCAGACTAAAGCAGGAGCCCAAACATCAGCCTGGGTTTCCAGGTAAGTAAGAGGAATGAAAGTCCTGAGTCATCACCTTGAGCCTCCAGAACCAGAATGCTGGAACCGGAAGAACTTTAACCCAAGCATGCACAGGATCTGAATCATACGTCAATTTCTTCTTTTTTTCTTCATAAGCCTCATCTCTGCTTTCAAGTTTTGTAGTTTTTTTCTAGTTACAATTTTGTCCTCGTCTTTAATTCATATTTATTAATATAATATACTATATAATTATAATAAGTAAAAGTTAATAGCAAAAATATTGTCAGATGGTGATAACAGTTTTGTGTGACTTATGTTCCAAAGATAACAAATTTCATGTAGTGCCTTCATATTCTAACATTAAATTTATACCATTATAAGGATCTACTAACTGCCAATTAAATGCCTATATCATCCATGCTGTTATCAGCTCAAGGAAAAGGTTTTATTTTTTGGCATCGCAGTATAAGTTCACTATCATGGTCTTTTTCCTCTGTCCCCATTAAATTAACACCATACATTTTCTTAATTACAGACCTGTATTCAAAATCTTGGTGAATCCCTTGAAATCATGTGTCTAAACCTCTATGATCAAGATCAAATGTGGTGAAGACAAACATCTCTATGAAAATGTCTAATCAGTTGACTCTTTCTAAGAAAATCTTCAGTCCATGGAAACAGAAGATGGGTTCTAGCCTTCACGTAATTATTGAAATAAGAAAAAAATTCTCCCATGGCTGTCTTTAAACCAGAAATCGCTAAAGCTCTTCACTCCTGAAATGTAATTTCATTGAATTGCTCCAAGTAGTTAGCTATATGATAATGGAATTTTAAGGCAATTTTTTGACTAGAATACAGTAGAATAAATCAAAGCAACTGACAAGGAATTTTGAGCAAGGAAATTTCCCTTATCATTACAAGCACTTTCAGTCACTCTATTTTCATAGCCATAGTCAATAACGGTTGTGGAGGCACTTTGCAACTTTTTAAGTCTATGTAAATCATTTTCCTGTTATACTTTAAGGCAAATGGTTTGTGCAGACTTGAAGTTCTGATTGCTAAATTAATACAGCTACTACAAAGGGCAGTTAAAGAAGAGTTCAGAGAATATTAGCATATTTCTTAAAGAATGTCTAGGGATACACATTATATCCTGAAACACATATGCCCACAGCTGGGTAGGAGGAATGGAACTAGTTACTTCAGCCTCCTGAAGTGCACAGAACTAGAAAGCTGGAACCAGAGGAACTTCTGTAAGAGAAACTGATTTCTTCATACATAAAATACACCAAAAAATCATATTTTAACATTTACAAACCTTTAATGATACTGTGATATTACTTTGTGGTAGCACTAGCTTAATAAGTAATTCAAAGTGGTGTTTTAAAGTGAATCACACCAATGGATGGAATACATATCTACCTCAGGGTCACCTAATATATTTTGCCAAGGGTGAAATGTTATGATTTTAGAAAGCGTCCAAAACTGAGCATCTCTACAGTTCATACATGATTTTATCAGATATATCTTTAAAAGTAGTGTAACCTGTTTTCTAAGTAAGGAGTTTTACAATTGCATTATATGGGTACATGAAATTAAGGGGGACTTAACTTACAACATTTTATTCTTTATGAATGGAAAAATTTCACTTGGGCAACGATACATGGCATTGATTTTTAGGATTTACTTAGTTTTATTGGAAAGGTAGATGTACAGAGAGGATACATATGGAGAAAGATCTTCCAACTGCTGGCTCACTCCCCGAATGGCTGCAACAGCTGGGACACCACAGGTTCAAAACAAGGCGCTAGGATCTTCTTCCGTGTCTCCATTGTTGGTACATGGTCCCAAGGGTTTGGGCCATTCTCTGCTGCTCTTCCAAGTTAGGAGTTAGAAGGGAAGAGCAGCAGCCGGGACAAGATTCTGATGCTTGCAAGGCTGAGGGTTAGCAAATCAAGGGTCAGTCTGAGCCAGGCATTTATTTCATTGTGACACTCAAGCAGTAGCTGTCACCTGGAGGGTCACTATAAACACTAGGGCTTCAGCCGCTGCGTTCTTGTTCCAGACACAATGTCAAAGGTAGATAAATTCTGATACTTTCTTGAGAGCTTGGAGGGATCTCCCATCATATTTCTTCTTTTATCTAACAGGACAGAATCAGTTTCACGTTACCATGCATATGTTGGAAGAGAGGGTGTTATCCTGTTTTAGATAACTAGTCGAAATGCAGTTTAAACGCTCTATTATCAAGTAATGAAAAAAGAGATCTAATTATTTGCTTATTTGAAAGTTGGGTAGAGTGAGAAAGAGAGAGAAGCTTCTATCTGCTAATTCACTCCCCAGTGATTACGATAAACCGGACTGGGGCAGGTTGAAGCAAGGCAGGATCCTGTCACTCAGCTGTCAAGGAGTACTTAAGAAGCCATATCCTTCTGTCTTCTCTGCTACAATGTCAAGAACCTGGATGGGATGACTGAAGCAGCTGTGACTCTTAACTGGCTCTCTAATGTGATAGAGAAGCATTGTAAGCAGTGTCTTGACTCACTGAATCACAGCATCAGCCCCAGGCACGGAAACTTCATAAAGTGGTAAACAGGTAATGGACTGTGCCAAAGGAACTATTATTCACCTGTGTTAAGACAGTAGGCTGCAGAAATAGAAGGGCTGAGAAAAAAATGTGTTATTGTTTTATTGATTCACTATGTGGCATGAGGCCAGTCACATTGATGCATCAGAGTTAATTTCTTCATTGTTGAAAGAAGGATTACAGGACATGTGCTCATGTTTATTATTATGGGGATTATAGAGTCATAGAACAATGACTATGCACATTTCAGATACTATTCAACACTAAGGTGAAGTATGGTGAAGAAACAGAACTTTCACAACTACAGGGCTGTTCTTTGGACGGGACTCCAACTAAGAATACTTGTATCCACAGATGCATAGAGAATAAACTTTAAACAGGCCGTTTATTTTGACTCACTATTTGAGTTTTGACACACAATCAGGACTAACAGGATGGAGTCCTTAGCTCGTGGGAGCAGCCCAGATCAGCACTCTGAGGATGGAGTGCTGAGTGCATGATGTCTCTCTCTCTCCCTGCCCCCTCCCTTTCTGTCTCTCCTCTCCCACTCACCACCCCCACATGTTTCTCTAAATCTCCAATTTTAAAAATGGAAAAGATTTACAGACTTTAAAGGAATTTACGATTACCTGAATGGGCAAGCCTACTTCATACTGGTTCATTATTTAAAATGGAACAAATAGGAAGCAATAAAGAGACGATCCTCAGAACAAATCATATTAGATAAAATGAATATGCTTCCCCATGTTTAAATGATCATCCCAATACAATGGTTACTTAACTGGTCTTGCCCAGCTCTCATGTCTAGAACATCCTAACATAAGATTTTCAAGCCAGGTAGCCTGAATTCCTGACAACATAATTTTAGCAAAAATATTCATTTGTAGCAGGGAAATTACTCAGTAAATTGAGAGTGAATTAAATTAGATTTCTGTCTGATATAGAAAAAGGAGCGTGTGGGCTGAGTAGATGTGTCATATGCCTCTAAACCAATATAATGGTGGTTGTAGAGGGTTCATGTCTCCAAAGTAAACATTGTTGTTTTGTTACTTTAACATTTTAGTTCAAGCAAATCCATATAACCTGAAAATATTATCTTAATTCTGTAATTTTTGAAAGGAGAGATATAAGCAAACAAAAAAAATCAGTGTTCGTATTTTTCAGACTTACTGATCAATTGTTTGTGCAAAGAAATATTTTAGAAAAATCTTCAGTTCTTAAATGACAATTATAGATTATTAAACTGATTTAGATGAATATGATCCGGGAGGAGTTTTCACTTGGTTGTGAGTATATGCGACTGCTTTGAAGATGTCAAAGCAAAGCATTAAAAACATATTTGTCTGTTTTACAAGCTGTAAAGCTTCATCATTCATAATATTTGAAAGGTGCCGCTTCTTTTGTTTTCATTTGTGGCCCATCTAAAGTTCTGTGCGTGTATAACTGAAGATGCAACCAGGTTAAAACTAGTTTGGTGTTTTTATCTCAACAAGCATTTTTTGGAAGACTCTTTCAGTCAAAACATTGCATGCTTTTCTTTGTGACATAAAAGCCCTGATGCTTATAATAAACCTGACCTCCAGCTATTTTCCATGCTCTTACAGTACCCACTGTGGCTGATTATATGTAATGGCATGCTGATGCCTATATTTAAAACCCCCACAGTTCATTGTTAAAATTAGTCATTTTGGAACCGATCGCACTACATGTCTTTGAGTGTTTGAAGTTGCTGAACAAAGACAACAGGCAAGCCTTGAATGTTAAGCCTCAAGAAGAACAAATTTTAAACTAACACAAGTTCAATTATACTTTTTCCAAGGAGAGGGAAAAATAAGGATTCATAAAGAAGGTGAGGTGTAATGTGCCAGTAAAATTCTCAAAATCCCCATCAGTTTTCTTTTGAGAATTACAAAATGATTGCTTTTTCTGAGTTCTTTTTATAACAGAAAAAGAAAGAACAAGACACTTTATTAGTAAGACATTGTTTCTGAAAAAGGAATGATAAAAATAAAAAATACCAGAAACAAAAGTACAGCATGATAAAGGAATGCAAAACTAATAATAATTAGTGCAAGTGTTCCACCACATCTTTTTTTAATTTTTGAAATTTATGTACATTTTTTGAAAGGCAGAACCATTTAGCAGAACACAGGGAAAGAGAAATACAAACATTTTTTATCCACCATTGCTATCTTAAGATGCTTGTCACATCTGGGACAGGAGCCCAGAACCAAGCACAGGTACCAAGCGTGAGTGGCACCAAGAACTTGATGTTTTAAATGAAAACAATTGGTGATGGGAGATGTTTAGATGTGCATCTATCAATGGAGTCATCCTTTGTTACCCAATTACTCATTTGGATGTTGATGCAGGTTTTGTTGCAGATTTGACTTTACGAGGAGCACATTTTCTGGATAATGGATATGGGTCTCATCCGGGACACTAAGAATCTCAAGGAGAAGCAGTGGCAGCATTGTGTCCAGCATGTTACACTGCTCAATTTAATTTAAACATGCCAGAACACAAAAATAAATGAAAATCATCTCTCAAATATATAATAAACATAAAATTCATAAGCTATTGAAGGAAAGTACACAATTATTACAGTGCAAACTTTCAAAACTTGTAATAAGAGTTAAAATTCATGTATGCTACATTATGAATGTCAAATTTTAAGTGTATGGATTTTTAAAAAAATGTGCCAAAATAAATCTTTCATTGCATTCTCTATGCGTTTTTGTTAAGTGCAGCCATATATGGAATCTAAATAATTGCTTAATGAAAATTCTGAGAAGAAAAATAACTAGATTTTAAAAACACACAAATTAGGAAAACATAATTTTTCATGGGAATACCTTCTTTTATGATACTGAGATGATTGCTACTGCATTTAATTAAAATATCTAAGAAGGTATTTGTATTAAAATGAAATCCAATTAATCATTAATTATTTTTCATATTGTAGAAAACTTGAACAAGTCAGTAACTATATATGCTCTCAATCCAATTATGCATAGTATGATAAATCGTTATATAATTAATTTATTCTCACACCTAGCCTTTTGGTTTTTAATATTTATTTGTTTATTATTATTTTAAAGACAGATTTTTACAAAGAGGGGGAGAGAGGAAGAAAGATCTTCCATGTAATGGTTTACTCCCCAAATGGCTGCAAGTGGCTGAAGCTGAGCCAATTCTTAGCCAGCAGCCAGCGGGTTCTTCCAGTTCTTATATGTGGCTGCAGTGTGTCAAACACTTGGGCCATTCTCTGCTGCTTCTGATTCAGCCCCCTACTTTTAGCCTGGGAAAGCAGAAGAGGACAGTTCAAGGCCTTGGGATGCTACACCTGCTTGAGAGACCTGGAGAGGCTCTTGCCCCTGGCTTCAGGCCACCTCCGGTACAAACACTGTGGCCGTTGGGGAAGTGAACCAGGGATCTTTCTCTGCCTCTTCTCTAAATAAACCTGCTTTTAAAATAACAATAATGATACCTTTCAAAAATAGTTCTTATATATTATTTCACTCATCTTATATCAGAGTATAAGCATATGCAAGTATATTAAGTTGAAACAATGGATTCATTCACTAATCTGCTTGGAGTGATGTGTTAGTGAAGAAGTTAAATAAATACCACAATGTCTGACCGTTCGTGGAGTCTCCATGAACATTATTTTCTTTCCTTTCTACAAAATCACATAGCATACGGTTATCTCACTGTGATGCTTTTAAATGGATACATAATGAGTTATAACATAGAGAATTATCTGTTGGATAAAAATTCTAATTTTAAGATGAATACAGTCTAATATTTTAAGTTATAAAATGTGTATTATGGCAAAGAGTTTTGGTCCTCTACTTGGGGTACTCACATTCCAAATAAAATGCCAATTTCTGTTTATGATCCAGATTCCTGTGCTGCACTTGGGCAGCAGTAGATTGGGATCCACACATGCGCATCTCTTTCTAATAGGAGAGATAGGAAAGGTTACTGATTTCAGCGTCACTCAGCCCCAGTGGTTGCATCCACTTTTGGGGCGAAACAACAGATGGAATACTTTCTTTTCTCTATCTCTTTAATCTCTCTGTCACTTTCACTTTAAAAATATATCAGTGCAAAAATATTAAAAATTACAAATCAGTTTTATGTTGCTGAGATTTCCTGCAAAATAGCAAAATGATGTAGTAACTTGCAAATATGAAACACACACAATCACATCACAATCTGGATTTGACACCGACAGTAACAGTGAAGGAAGTAGAGGGACTAGAATGAAGAACATAAACTGAGGGTTCTAGATTGGCGTGTCAACAGTGTTTTGAACAGAAAAATCTTGTTATGCATCTCACATTTTTAAGTAATTTAATATTTATTTTTAAAATACTTATTAATATAAAGAAAACAGATTTCTTATAATTCAGTGGTTAAAAAAAAAAACTCATTTTAAAGCAGAGCTGCAGAAAACGAAGGAAACACTGAGAGAGGATTTTCTTCTGCTAGTTCACTACCCCAGTGGTTTTAATGGCCATACCTGGGCACATATGAAGCTAGAAGTCAGGATTTTCCACACTGATGCTTGGATCCAAAGACTTGAGCCATCTTTCACTTTATCCTTAGGCACATTAGCAGGAAATTGATCTGAAGTGGAGCTGCTGGGATTTGCACTGGCATGCATATGGGATGCACATGTCATAGGCTATAGTTCCATTCACTACACCGTGGTGCTGGACTTCGATACGTGCAAATCTAAGACGACCAAACTTTCCTCTTTGTCTCATTTTGTCCTTCAAATCCTCCCATCCTCTTGTCTTTATTTTGTTCTTCTATTTTTGCAAAAACATAGTTTTAGTTCACTTTCAAACCATAGGTTTTATATAATAATAATCATAATATAAAACAAATGAAAAAAAAAAAAAAAGAAGAAACCCAGAAAGCTGGCAGGGCCAGAGAAGCATAAATAAATGGTGAAAATAAAATCAAGCACATGTTTCTTTACAAGACTCAATGACATTCCTAGGTTAGTGCAGAGATAAAGAGAGAAGACACAGGACCGATTGTTCAAGTTGAAACGACCCATTCCAGCATTCATGTATTTCAGGATGCTCACACATGAAATGGAGATAAGGATGACAGATTGAGTGCATTGAATGACTTAGCATTTGAGATTCTAATAATGGTATCTAGCACGTAAGTCTCAAAATGTAATATTTTGCTAAAATTATGCAATGAGACATAAATATGTCTAACTGAATTTTATCATGCCTACAAAAACATAAGACAGAATGATGAAAAGTACCAAAGTCCTATTGACCTCTGTGCATACTTACCAGCGTTATGATTTGCAACTTGTGTCAGGAATCTGCTATTTCACAGTTCTTAATAGTTTATGACATGATCGAAACATATGAAGTTCTAAAAGCTGGTTAGAAAGAGAGAATGACAGACAGTGTGAGCACAAATGGCAAAGCTCGCATTGACAGCTTCTCTGCTGTGTCCCTCCATCTCTTCTAGCTCCGCTTTGCAGCTGTGCCTGGAGGAAACTGATGACAGAAGATTGGATAGGGAGTAATTTTGAGCTCTATTTAGTTTTGAAAACTCAAAATTTCCACTAACATTTATTTTTCCTTTATCAAAATATATAGTTTGCTATGTCGCATTGATTAAGTAAGATTGATCTTTATTGTACCTGTGTTAGGCAAAACAACAGTGTTCCACAATTTACAAGTGTGGTTTCACACGTTTTTTTAAAAAAAAGTGATTCCCTTAAATATCTAGCGATAAAGGATTTATTTTGAGTTATCAACATGGGCTCCAACTTAAATTCCAGCTCCAATCCCAACAGAGAGATAAAGAAAAAAATCAGATAACACATACAGAAAGTGGCAGCAGGCACCAGACTGATGAGGCTGCAAAGCCAGGTGTGGCCAGCAGCCCGCAGAAAAAGAAGGAGGTGAGGAACTGACTGTCCCCTAGAGTTTGTGGAGGGGACTGGACAGGTTTGATTTCAGACATCCGTTCACCAGCGTTGTGCAAAAATATAATTCAAATGCGTTACTCTTGTTGGCTTCTAACCAATTACTTCAGCTCACTAAGGAAACTATTGCAGATTCCCATGACTTTATATAAGGACTTGTAACAAGGAAGGAAATAGGCACCATTCTGCCAGACTCTATCTTCCAAGCCAAAAGTTTGATTAAGACAGGGACACAAGATTACACCCTAAATTAAGGTATTCCATTTATTGCCAAACATAATGACAAATAATGACAAATTCTGGTCCCTTTGAAGTATCATCAGCAAGATCTAATGCAGTAGTTGTAAGCGCTTTTTAGCTCCAGTACAAGGGTGCTTCAAAAAGTAGACTTTAGAAAAGGATTCGTGTATATACCTTCTAATTATTATTATTTGCATGAGAATAAGTTTTCATTTTTATTCCATTATCCACAAACTTTTTAACACATTCACATAAGTAGAATTCAAGAAAAGGTAGATTCGTTGGACTCTTGGTACAGAATCCCCTTTCCAAGGGCTTCTGTCAGTCCATAAATTTGGTCTAGAGTTGTTTAGGTTAAATTGTTTTGTGCCTGTTGAAGGAAAAGATGCTTCTGAGCTTTGTCCTGTGGGGAAGGATAGGACTGACCCTTCTACCTAATAGGGACAAGATAAAGTTCATGCTTTTCCAACCCCTGATTGGATTCGCCATCATCACAGAAAAGGAAGTGTCATGAAAAGCATTCTCTTCCACTGCTGCTCATGAAGTCACACGCACTTGCTGATTGTGTTTGATTATCCCAGTTTATGTCTAGGTCTCCCCATAACTCTGTCCTTGGCCATCTCCATAATGATCAGTGTATAACCTATTCCCTTTGTTGACTTCTCTTCGATACTTAAAAGTGAGCAGAAGTTTCAGTCATCCATTCAGATATATACATATATCTGAATTTTTATATATATATATGGGGTGGCACACTAATCCTCACGCCGACAGCATCTGCATCCCACATGGGCATCGGTTCTATACTTGGCTGCTCCACTTCAAATGTGGCTCTCTGCTTATCCCCTGGGAAATGAAGGGGGAGATGGTCCACAGCCTTGGAGCCCAGCACCCCTGTGGGATATCTAGATTATCTCCTGACCCTGGCTACAGATTAGCTGAGTTATGGCTCTTGAACTTCTCTCTGTGAATCCACATTTCAAATGCAAATATATTTAAAAATAAATTAAACATCAACTCATATCTATCATTTGCTATTTTTTAAGTATTGAATAATAAGGGTTCTAATAAGAGTTCTAATATATATATATATATATATATATATATATATATATTTTGGTCCATTGATGAAAGTGTTGTGGAATACTAACCTATTAATATTGTATTTTAGCTTATGTTTTCCTTTGGAAATATTAACATTTGTTCATATCTAGGTGGAATGTCATGTACTTCCTGTATTTGAGGGTCCATATCTTCCTCCAGGCTGGATAACTTTTAATAAATACATACTCTAAACCATTCCTTATCATGTTCCTTTAGTAACTCCGAAGGCTTGCAAATTTCAAAACATTTTCATTCTTATGTTATCTGGTTGAGAGAATTTCAAATACCTGTCCTCATGATAAGATGGTCTTCATGTATTATCAAGTAGATTGCCAAGACTTTACCGTGTATATTTATTTGATTTGCTGAATACTTTATCTCTATTTTAAATTTGGTACTTTTTATTTTTTATCTGTTTTGGGAGGATTTCTCATACAAATCATATATTTTTGTTTTCTTGTTTCTTTGAATTCTTGAGTAACCTTATAAGCATTCTGTTGATTTTTTAAAGTCTTCTTCTGAGCCCAATTATAATTTATTACAGTTTTAGATTTATGAAATAAAATTGCCTTGGTTATGATTCTTCTCTTTCTAGTGATGTATGAATATATAGGGGATTCTGTCTTTTCCTTCTGGTGAATTTTTAATAAAGATTTATATATATATAATGCTTATTATGTACTACATATATACTATATATTCAGAATTCAAAGGCAGAGAGAAGGAGTTACAGTGGAAAAAGAGAATTAGCTACTGATTCACTTCCCCAAATAGCAGCCACAGCTTTTTGTGTGCTAAGATAAAACTTGGAGCCAGGAACCAAGAATTCTGTACGGATCTTCTACACAGGTGGCAGGAAATGAGAGCTGGGCTGTCTTCTATTGCTTTACCCAGCAGCTTGGTCAAGAAACTTGGTCAGAAGTGACTCAGCAAAGCTTGGATCAGTTTCTCAGACAGGATGTTGGGATTGCTTTTAGTGGAATAAATTACTATGCCACAACCTCTATGGTTTCTACCTGTTTGTTTTATTTTCAATTGAAAGTTTTATTTGAGCAGATTTTCCTTTGGTACTAGAAGGAACATGTGAGACTTATATTTTAGCCCCGGATATGTGCTGGTAAGAGGCAAGGGACTCAGAGCACAATATTTAGTTTGGGTAAGGGTCCAGAGTAACATCCAAAACAGGTGGTGTGGGATCACTTCTACCTGTATTTAAAGAGAGAATCTGTTGTTTGGATCTACCTGTTTGCTCAAAGTCTCAGGTTTTCCCTGTTGCAGGGTGAATTCGTTAACTTGCAGTTTACACTGAATTTATGAGGCAAATGTACTTTTCCCACTCAGACATGCACAACATCCAGAACAATGAGTAAATGTGTAACATATCCCTCAGCCAATGTGAGGTCTCTGCGTACTGTTCATGTTTAAATTGGGTAAATTTAGAATAACCAAGCCACGGCATGTGGCATTTGTCAGTCTATGGTTTACGCCCAGAACTCGCAAAATCACAAGGAACAAAGGAGTTGCTTAGACTCCCGTTAGCCTTCTAGGCTGCACTTGAAATCAATGGGAACTGTGTTAAACTTCCACAACCGGGTGCTGTGGCACCAGTATCAAGATCTTCCATGAAAAATGATGTAGGAAAAAATTGTGGAGAAGCTGACAAATCTAGGGATTGTTACAGTGTGATGACAATGTTGATCTGCACTCAGGGTGTTCACAGATTGTAGCTCTGATAACATGGAAGACAAGTAGATACAACAAACAACAACAACAACTACTAATGGGGCTGCCACCTGCAAAGGTCTTTGTTGAGGACTTTTGTGGATGATTATTGCATTCAAAATGTGAAAATGTACTGAAATAATTCTGGTAAGAAGACTTGGAAAGATGAGGTATACACATGCTCACACACACACATATATATATACACAAATGACTAATAGTATGTATAAATGCATATATGTATATACATGCATGTATATGTATGTCAATTTAGAGAAAAAGTCAAATTCATACATTTCCATAATTGAAGAAATTTAGGAATTGGTGAAGCAATGAAGGAAAAATCATCACATTTAATTAATACAGACCAAGGGTACCTGGAGAAAGCTTACAACAAAGCAATAGCTATAGTTGTGGCAGGTCTGTTTTCACCTTTATAATGCTTTCTGTGGCCAAAATATTAAATAAAGCATTATCAAATAAGAACCATTAATCAAAATGGCAAGGTAAAGCCACCAGAAATAGACACCTGGTTTATCACAAATACAATTTCTAATCAGATAGTGAATCCAATTTTCATATTACTTTTATAGACATGCCCAGTAATAGAAATTGTTCTAAAGTGTAACCTTTTCCTCGCTGCCAGAATCTCCATAAAGAAACAAACAGGTACATGAGTTAAAATAATACTGAATTATTTCAAAACAAATTCACAATTAATGCCAAACACAATCAATGTATACTCATTAAAACGGCATTATGCAGAAACAAATTGCTTTTGAAACTTCAAAAAGATAGCATTATCTAATTTGGAAATTTATTAGGGATCAACAAAAGGCATTTTATTTTTTTGCTTAGTTTTTTTGGTAAGACGGACCAACAATACTCTCTTAAATGTTTGGCTTATATACAAATCAGAATTTTTAACTGAATAGCTGACAGGTGGGCAATATAATCTATAAACTTTACACTATAAAACACTTTGAGTGAGTCTGAAGTAACACTGTAGTAAATTATATTAATATCCTAGGAGCAAAATGGCAGCGTACCAATGCTAAACAGAATAAATAGACTATAGGTGACTTCACATCAATTTGATTAGGTTTGTGTGCCAAATAATTCTTGACACAAAACTTAATAACTCAAAAAAGGAAAAAGACAAGAAAAGCCTTTAAGCATTTCCTGATTTAGGAGCTGAGAAACACATATTCTAATCTTATGCTATGGGATATAGAAAAAATTCCTTTGGTTTGCATAAAATGTTATTAGCGTGTGTTGTGTATAAAGTACTGACATTTTCATAATTCAACATTTCTTTGTCTTCTATAATTTACCAATGTATTCACTAAGCCCCTTGAACATTAAACTACATTAAAAATCAATATACTTATTTTACAAAGATAATAATATAAAAATACTTCAGTTTACCCTAAAGATAAATAAGTGATTTGAAATATTTACAGATACAATTTAATTATCCTGTACCAAATAATACAGATAGGCAAATATTTACATTTTGTGAATATGAAGCTGATTGGCAACCTAAAAGCATTAAGCATATCTTTTTTCCCTAGTAAAAATATCGATCTAATCTTTGCTGTTGTGACACACTATGTGATATTTTAAAGAGTGGTGCTTATTTAGTGCACGTTTTTGGTGGCAGAAAATTCAAACAGCATAGCCTCCTGTGTGATAAACACCATGCCTTCTGCATCACCTATGATGGGGCAGGAATGCCAAGTGGCAGGAGGGCAACGTTTTAGGAAAGAAGAGAAATGGCAAAAGGAAGTACTAACTTGAGGCTCTCACAAAAACTATGTAAGAACACACCCCCTTGTGTTCATGCTGAGCCCCAGTTCTCAGTCCATCTAAACCCACACCCAGAATGACAGTCAAGCATCCAGCATAGCACTACTAGGGGATAGCATTCTGTCATTTTCAACCCAAAACATTTAACTACCAAGAAATAACACAGGCCAATGGAGAACAAAGATTTTGATATGATATCTAACTTTGTGAATAATACTTATAAAAATGTATCTGCTATTTATAACATATTAGGGACAGTTTAAGGTGGAAAAATAAGGACATTACTACAATATATTCTCATATTCTCAGCTATTTTCCTAGAAGTCTCTTTGTGTTTGATCTTTTCTTTGCCGTGTAACCTAGATTTAAATGTCACGATTGGCTGCTTCCTATATATTTAAGTGACAAAGAACAATGTTTCCCTTTTAAAGGAAACAGGCTCTAATTCTTCCCAGGTTTTTTTTTTTTTAAAACATTAAATTGGCTCTTCAAGTAAAATATAACACATGTAGCAGAGCTCTGACGTCTGCCATCCCATGTGTTTCTTCAAAGACGGCCCCTCACATGTGGAACCCTTTGCCATCTGGGGGCTGTCTCGAGATCCCCTCTATTGGTTCCATCCTTTGAAGTGCCACATGTCACCAAGAAAACCCTGGGATGTATCACCACTTTATGAAGTACAGCTGTAAACACACTTCCTTCTGAATCTTAGGGTTGGAAAGAGATCACAATATGCCATCCATTTTGCTAAACTAATGGCAAGAAAGAAAAAAAAAATGCTGCTAAAGGAAAAAAGAAAAATGAAGGAGTTTGTGTCTCTAAATAGGCTCCAGGCAGTTAGTCTATGGCATCTACCATGAGCGGGTTTAGCTTAGTCTTAGTTTATGATATTCTTGGAATATGACAAACAGAAAATAAGGACTTTAAATCACTGCTTACAGTATTTATGAAAGTGTTTGTTGCTTTTTTTTTTCTTAAACTGAGCTCACCATCAATTATTTTCTGCTTTTTAAAATTTAAGATAAGTATTTATTTTTAAAGCACTAATGAAAATGACAAATACAACAAAAATCTGTAGAGTTGTAGCGTGTTTATTTAACATACAACATACAATGAACAAGGCAATATAAACATTACCTACAAAAATATATTTTATGAACTCAGAATACAAGTTGGTCTTCAGTATAAAAGAATAATTTTTTTACCAGGGAGCTCACAAAAGGTTTTACATATAGCATTTTTATCCCAATTGGGACAAGATAATTATGGTACCTTATATATTAGTTGACATATTAGTTCTAACCATATTTATTGTAATATTACAAAAGTTTCCCATAGCATATTTTTATTTTAATGTAGTAACTAAAAAATATAAAGTTCTTACATATATATACATATATATATATAAAGTTCTCTCTACATATTAAGTTATGCACACACACATATATTGTTCTGTACATATACAAAAGTTTATTGGAGACACAGATAGAGATAGATCCCCTCCACTGGTATTTTTCTGCAACACCTGGAGCTAGTCTGGATCCAAAACCTGGAGATGGGAACACAACCCAGGACTTTCAAGCAGGAATCAAGAATCCAACTATGTGAGGAACCACTAGAATCTCTCAGAATCTCCGTTTGCTAGAAACTGAGATCAGGATCTGGCTCCAGGCACACACAGGTACTTCGCTGTGGCACGTGAAAATACTAAGTTACGAAACAACCACTTGGACTTCATTGTATGAATTCATTTTTAATTTCTTCATTCACATTTAAAAGCATTTTACTATTGAGAGAATGCATGCCAACTTGCCAACTTCCCATTGAATTTAGTATTTTCTGATATTCATTCTACTCATCTGTTTATGTTGAGCCTGTGTTAAATTTGCTCACATTTTATTAGTTAGTCTCCCTGTATCACTGAAAATAGTCACATTGATGGAAAAACATCCTGTACGTTTTTTAGTGAGTTTTATGAAAACCTGTAAGCTTCTTTAATTTTGCTGCTTAATTGTAGTGGTAACATACCCTTTCTCTGTCAGACTGAAAATCCCTACTTTTTGCGAGGAGGCTGGGCTGAGCCAGGTTAGGGCTGAGGGCAGATCATGCCAAGAAGGGTTGTACCAGCCAGCACAAATGAAGTCTGCAGTTGGGAGCAGACATGGTAAGGGAATTTGGGGAACATCCCTACTAGTTCACAACTCCTAGTTGGGAGTTAAAGAGCCAGTCGTGGGTGCAAAAGACCAGGCAAAGCTTCAGTGCTTGTCAGAATTTGTGGGGACCAGGCCTGTTGAAAGGCCTTGCTGGGATAGGCAGCAGCAGCCACTGGTACACACAAGAGGCAGGAAAGGATATGGACTGTGTCAGGCTGGTCTAGGCTGCAACACCCACCAATGAGAGCTGATTTGTTGGTTGGCCATGCCAGGCTGGGTTGAAGTACCTACAACATGTTCAAGACCCTGTGCTGGAAAGAGACCTACCTGTGCTAAGTCTGGTGTTGGCCAGGCTGAGCTATAGGCTGTAGCATACATCAGTGACAGCTGGAGTAGGTGTGGGCCAGTTGGGCTAGTCTACACTACTGCTGGGCAGTGCTAAAATGAGAGACCAGCCATGCCAGTCTGGGTAGCAGAACTCATAAGCTTTCATGAAATCAGTTTCTGAGAGTGCGGCTCGTAGGAAAACTTTGGGAATGCCCAGGCTGTGTCACAGCTCCTGCTGTTGAGTGCAAGAGCTGGGGATGGGAACAGGCCAGACCAGGCTAAGTTGTAGCACCTGTTGGCACATGTATGAGCCTCTTCTGGAGTCTGGCTGGGCAGGACTAGTTCACAGCACATGCTTCCAGTAGGGAGAGCCAGGATGGAGTGCAAGCCAGGCTAGGTTATACTGCAACCCCCACCAGTTCATATGGAGGCTGTGTGTGGCACAGACTGGGCTAGGCTTCTGCACCCCTAGCAAGAACTAGGGCTGGGGGAGACCATGGTGACCTAGATGAGGTAGAATATCTCAGAATGGGTCACAAAACCTGCTGTCATACAGGACTTAGTGCAGGCCTTGTGGGGGAACTTTGGGGAATCCATTTCTGGGCTGTTACTTCCAGTCACTTTGAAATGTGAGTTAAGACTGGGAGGGAGAGGTTGGCATAGGGAGGGACCAGGCTGCCACACCTGGTGGTGCACCAAGAACCAGAATGGGTGTAAGCACTAGAGCGAGAGCTGGGGGAGGGTCAGCCTAGACAAGGCATTGACAATAGCATACATAAAAGCCAGGCTGTGGGTTGAGGGCAGATTGGTCTAAGCTAAATCACAGCATCAATGGATGTGTACAAGACCCAGATGGGATGTGGGCTCTGCTGGATAAGGCTGAAGCAGAAACTGGCATGTGCAAAAACCAGAGTTGGGGCAGACCCAGTGGGACTTAAGGGAGTCACCCCAACTGGACGATGGTACCAGCTGGTAGACAGGAGGACCAGGTCTGTGACAGATAATATTTGATATTTTCTTCTGCATTAATAGATTTGGGTTTTGATTATAATTATCTTGATAAGTATAAATATAAAAAGATTTAATATCATAAATTTTAGTTGTACTTTTTTATGATTACTAAAGCATCATTTGATGATGGAAGACACAGTGGGTTAATCTGCCATCTGGGTCACCAACATTAAATATTGGAGAGCCTTGTTACAATCCCAGCTATTCTGATTTGACTAAGATTCCCGATAATCCACCTAGGAAGCAGTAGATAATGCCTTAGACAGTTAAGTCCCTTACCCATAAGGCATACCCAGGTGCAACTTGTCACTCCTAGCTTCAGCATGAGTCAGTGCAACTGATATGGTCATTTGGAGAGTGACATGGAAGATGTTTTTTCTCTTATGTGCTCTATTGCTATACCTTTCAAACAAAGTGGAGTGATACCTCAAACACATACATACAAATACTCCCACGTTCTCCTTTATATATGAGGGCCAATTAAAAAAGAACAAAAAAACAGAAGGAGGAGAACTAAATTTAAAGAAAGAAAGAAAGAAAAAGAAACATGAACAGGCAGATAAATGAGAAAGACAAATAGCAAAATACGCAAAGAGAGAAATATAGGAACTAAGTAATGGGGACCAGGCTTTACCTGCAGTGCCAGCATCCCGAATGGTGATGGTTCATGTACTTTATTTCATTTTTAATCCAACTACCTGCTAATGGTCTGGGATAGCACAAGTGCTTTGGTCCTTAAATCTACATGGGAGACTGACTGGAACTCCAGGATTTTAGCTTTGATCTGATCCATCTCTGATTTAAGACCATTAGGTAAAGGAAACAGCAGATGGAAGACCTCTCTGTTACTGGCATTTTTATGTAAAAGAAATAAATTTTGGTTAAAAAAAAATGAAACAAACATGGGGAAAGGCAATAAAGAAGGAAGGGAAGAAGGAAGGAGTGAAGGAAGGAAGAAAGGAAGGAAGAAGGGAAGGAAGGAAGGAAGGAAGCAAGGAAAACAATCGAGGCTCACTTCGCTGCGATTCGGGTTTTGTAAATTTTGCTTTAAATAGCTATTCAATAGGGCCTGGTGTGGTAGCCTAGTGGCTAAAGTCCTCAACTTGCATGCGCTAGGATCCCATATGGGTGTCAGTTCATTTCATCTCTGCTCCACTTTCCTTTCAGTTCCCCACTTGCGGCCTGGAAAAGCACTCCTGTTTGGCCCAAAGCATTGGGACTCTGAATCAAAGTGGGAGAACAGGAATAAGCTCCTGGCTCCTGGCTTTGGACTGGATCAGCAGTGATGGCTTCAGCTACTTAGGGAGTGAGTCATGGGATGGAAGATCTTTCCTTCTGTCTCTCCTTAAATATGATTTTGCAATAAAGTAAATAAATTTTAAAAAATCCATCCTACAAACTTATAGGAATTATATACTATTATGCTATGAATGATTTTGCAATTATTTAATCGCTATTTGTGAAGTTGAAACTATCTATTTTCGTTTGGTGATTGCTCTTAGTCCTTGCCTGTTTTCTTGATGGAGTGTGATGTTTTCACTTTTTGTTTACTGAACTGTTTATTTAATAGAGTCATTTCACTTTTGGTTATAATACCAATTAAAATATTTAAAAAGATGCTCATTATTTAAATCTATCATTGTGTGTGTGTGCCACAATATGGGCCACGATTGTTTTCTTAAAAGATCAACTGATTATATGCGAAGCGCTATTTCTGAACTTCATTTTTGTTGTTTTTGATCTATTTGTTTCTCCTGTAGATTCCAGGCCACTGTTTTATTTGCCTTGTAATACGTTTTGAAATCAGGATGAATCAGATTTATTCTGAATGTTCACTCTTTTCTGATTTGATAGCTATTGTGAGGGATTTTTGTATTTTTGCAAAATTGCGAAATTGAGAGACATTGTTGATGAGGTTGATTGTTTTGTATAGTACAGGAATCTTAGTTATATTGTCTTCCAACCATGAATATGCACCTTTTGTTTATCTATTTTACTTTTATTTTATATTTGTTTTAATTTCTTTCATGCACTTTTAGTGTTTAGCATAAAGGTCTTTTACCTTTTTGTTTCAGTTCATATTTAAATACTGACTGTTTTATATTATAACAAATATGTTTTCTTAAGTTTCTTTGCTATAATTAGTGCCTGGAAGTGCAGCTACTCCTTATTTTGCATCCAGCAGTGTGTTTTGTCTTAACAGGTTTCCATTTGATATTATTTGTCTATAAGATTATACTTACTATTAAGAGACATTCTTATTTTTTCCTTTCCATGCAGTATTCCTGTGTGGAAGGTTTTTACCCAGTTTATGGTTAATAGCATTTCCTAAAGATGTATTCACTTGTTCAGAACACAGAGTTGCAGAGTGAGAAGGAGAGCGAGGGACAGTAGATGTTTCAGCCACTGCTTCATTGCCCAGATGGCTACAATGGAAGGACTTGCATTAGGATGAAATCCAGAAAGCTAGATGCTTCCTCTCTGTCTCCAGTGGGAGTTGGGGTCTAAGCACGTGGGCCATTTTCTTCTGTGTTTTAGACACATTAGCCCAGAGAAAGATTGGAAGTAGTATAACAGATTGGTACCCAAATGGGATGTCAGAATTGGTGGTGGCAGCTTAATACACTAAGCCATAAAGAGAGCCTTTACTAGCACTTTTAATAAAGCCATCCTACTTCCTTCCATTTTAAAAAGCTAAAAAAAAAAAATCAATATGTTAAAAGCTCTTAGGGAAGGCCGTTTAATATGATGAACCACCTATCACATGGTAAATTTCTAGAGTGGCGATTTCATGCAATTACCCTTAATCATAGACTGGGAATGAACTATATACATCCAAATGCCTTTTAATCATATTTCAATTCAATTTTTATTCTTAGTCCA
The DNA here is from genome assembly GCF_017591425.1 of Ochotona curzoniae. NCBI lineage: Eukaryota > Metazoa > Chordata > Mammalia > Lagomorpha > Ochotonidae > Ochotona > Ochotona curzoniae. The sequence goes on from NW_024466502.1 coordinate 18,469,948, forward strand.
ATTCTCTTCTGTCCCTAAAATAAAGATAACATATTATGTCTTTTATGGATCATTATGAGGATTATTTATTGTGAATAGACTCGCAGCTTAGCCCATTATCATAATACTCAGTCACTTGAACATTATAACTATGACTGCCTGTACTCTTGAACAAATAATGAGTAAATTTTGCTAAGTATTCCCCACATAAAAAATATAATTCTGGACCACTGTTACACTAGAGCAGTTATAACTACTGTGTATGACACTGGTATCCCATGTAAGAGTAAGTTCATTTCATGGCTGCTCCATTTCTGACTTATTCACTGCTGATTGGCCCGAACACAGAAGCAAGGACGATCAAAGTGAATATTTGCCACCAAGATGCGGAGCCGAGGTGAAGCTCTTGGCTTTAGGCTTTGGCCTTGTGCATTGCAGTATTTTTTGGAATGAGTCGGCAGATGAAAAATCTCTTCTTTCTCTTTCCTTCTCTTTATATCTCTGACTTTCAAGTAAACAAGTGATTTGAATTTGTTCCTTCTTGGCCTGATTCCTGACTCCCTCCTGACTTCTCCTTCTTGGTCAGTCTCTACCATAGAAACATTGTCAGCTATTTCTTTCAATAGATCTGAAGAAAATAAGGGTTGGGGTCAATGGAACCACAGTGTGAGGATTAGAATTCTCCTTATAAAGGGACACACTCAACTGAATGTCTTATCAACTGTTTCAAATTAGAACAAAAATAGGTAAATTAAAAAATGTGAAAGGTTGTTTCCTATTGACAATAATGACACAAAATTGAATCCTTGAATTTGCCTACTTCAAAGGCTTCCCAATTTCTATTATTCCTTTCCAATACTCAATATTCCTTCCCTGTTCGTACATTGATGGTTATTCAGAAGTTATTATAAGAATCAAGAGAAACATAAGCTTCAATTAGAACTTTTATAGCTTCTTTTTTGCTCTATGAGACTTGTGAGTAAATGATCAAAAGGAATTAACGAAAGTTTCTTGATTGAATGATCAATGTGGAACTTAAGGTTTTAAGTAACTGGTATTTTTTATTTTATATTTTTAAATTGTGTTACAAAAGACATGTTTACAGTGCAAGTCTTATTGTATTCTTATTAAAATAGTTCATTTTATGAATAATATACTTTTATTTTAAGAGACAACATTCATAACTAAATGCCTAAAATATTGTCATATACTAGTGGCCAGTGGTACACATCTACCAGTGTCAAAATAAATGTAGTCCTTGATTAAATCAATCAGTTTTGAGAAAGAAACCTTACTTGGGTCTTCTTTGAGTGTTGCTTATATCAGGATTTTATAATTATTTATAATTATGTTTCAATTGTTGTATTTGGCACAGTTAATATACTGAAAAATAATGTAACCTAGAGAATATGAAAAAGAAAATGACCTTTACTATAAATAATATTTTTAATTTATTGTGGAGTAATTGGGCATTTGAGGCAGAAGCACTGACCTTAAACCAAACAACTGCAAACTCCCTTTGTTGAGAACTGCAGAATGGAATTAAACTGCTAAATGAGCTTCCTTTGTGTGAACTGCTAGATATAAAATCTGCTTATAGAGATAATAATGTGCCATGACTTTAGGACCCTAAACCTTGTCAAACATACCCTGACTCTCATCAGCCAAACTGATGGCTTTTGCCCCATGCTTGAGTTACAGATCAAAGTCAGCACTAATGAAAAATGCTCAGCAGAAATGTTACCTAGAGACCCAGCGTGTTGGATGCTGGATGGGAATTTAATACAGAGAGGAGAGAGAGAATGAGAGTGAGTGAATGAGAGAGAGAGAGAAAGAGAGAGAACATATATCAGTGCAATGAGTTTACAAAGTTTTCAGCCTGACAAGCTAACACTGCATCCTAATGGGCTTCTCTGTTGTTTAGGCTAATTTAGCATTAATATTAAAAAACTAGAAAAGAGAAATGCTCACAGCAGATGAATCTATAAGTTCCATTTCTTATTTGACTATGCCAGGTGAAACTCTTGTTCTGAAATCAGTGTGTACATGAGCTTTTATAATTGATCTAATGATCATGCTTGACGTCACAAATATGAAAATGCAAGAGTAAAAAACATACTATAAGAATTTTCTAAAGTGAAAAGAAAAATTGTCTAGCATGGATTACAAGTCTACAAATGTATGTAATTACATTAGTGTGTATTAGGTGCACATCAGGAACACCACATGGTAGCCATGTGAGTATGTTTCATTGCTGCTGGAATAGGAGCACTCCATGTACATCTTAAGTCTCTCCAAGAAGTGATATGCTGCTTTTAAACTTTGGAAAATGAAAGTAAAAATGCATATACCAATGGAAAAACATCATGTTCAGAGAAGATGCTATGCCCTGGAATGTTAAGGCCACAGACACATGGGATGCCTGCAATACATATCAGAGAACTTGTAGAAATCCTAATCTACCATCTAACTTTCTACAAATACATCTTGCAGGGGTGACCCAATTACTTGGATTGCTTCTACCCACATATGCGACCGGGGTGGAATTCTGACTCCTGGTTTGGGCAGGGACCAACCTACACTGATGATGGTATTTGAGGAGTGAACCAGGAGAAAGGGCATGCCTTCCTTTGTTTCTGACTCTGTCTCTCTTTTTCTCACTCTTCTGCCTTTTAAATAAATAAATGCATTTTATAAAAATGAGATCACAGTGTTCACCTTAACCTAACGTTTCGGATATTAGAACACTAGGTGAGAGTAGTGAATGCTTTAAGTTGAAAATATAAATCCATATCTGAGAATTGTTTTTGGTAGAAATAATAAAATGTAAGTTATCTGTAAAAAGTGCATAGACAAAGTATGCTATCAAAACAGCATGCATGGAATTCCAAATAAAATAAAATAAAATCATGCTAATGTGTTGTGACATGTCAGAAAGAAGCAAAAGATGACAGCTTAAAAACACCCCTTAATGGAGCAACAGGATTTTGTTAAACTTTAAGCCAGAGAATACAAAATTTATGATAAATCTTGTGTAAAAAATGTTGAAATCATTGATGCCTTGCGGAAAGTTTATGGGAATAATACTCCACAGAAATTAGCAGTTTATAGATAGATAAATGGCTCATTTTAAGAAAAGAAGAATTAATGCTGAGAATGAAGGCCATGTTGGTATAAAATTCACCTCAATTTGAAATGGGGAAAAAGAGTAATCTTAACTGTATTGTAACTCAATAGAACTGAGGATTAACAGCACAAACAATAGCCAACACTGGAGATATATAAATTGCTTCTAATGAAACAATTCTGATAGAAATTTTCTAGAAATTAAAAAAAAATTTAGCAGCTTGATGGCTGCTAAATATAGCACTAGATTCACTACAGGAAGAAGACCTTTGGATGAAAATATTTTTATAGTGTATGTTTATATAACATATAATATATAATATAATATATCTTGTACATTGTATATTGTTCTGCCTTATCTGTAAATTGTATAATATCTATATCTATATGTAAAAGATATAGAAATAGAGACAAATAGAGCTACTGAGAAAGAAAGAAGAAGAGAGAGAGAAATATTCCATTTCCTAGTTTACTCTCCAAGTGTTGTAAACAACTGGTACCATGGTGTCACCAGGAGCCTGGAGCCCAATTCTGGTTTCCCATATGAATGCTAAGCACAGCAAGCATATAGGTTGTGGGCATATCAAGCAATATTTTAGATACTGTGCCACAAATGTATGCACACTGGAAATTTTAATCAATTACTGTGTTTATAAATCATCTATTCTAAGAATGTTAATAAGAATGAAACACAGCTCCCATCTAAGCAACAGCAGCCAAATCAACAGCAAAAGTCAGGGCCACGGTCTTCAAGGTGGGCCCAAGGCATTTCCCTTTCAGTTTTCCAAAGAACCAAAGAATAATGACACCAGATTATTTGGGAAGTAACTTGGAAATACTTTGGCATAAAAGCAGCCAAGACACTTTCACCGAAGAGTTGTATACCAGAGTAATGTTCCAGTTCATTCCTCTATCAAGAGTGATTTTGCACAAATTCCAATATTAAATCATTAAACATTCTCTTCACAGTTCTTACTGAGATCCTTTGGCATCTTTTTGACTTCTTAGCTAAAAAGCTGTGTAGAAATCTGTCATCTTTTAGCTAATGATGTAGAAAAAACAGCTTTCACATTCTTGTATTTCCACAACAGTCAGTGTCCTAGGGATTTCCCTCCTGGCTGCAATTATTGCTACCCAGAGTGCTTTGAACTTGAAGGAGGATTTGTTAAGAAATAAAGATTATATTTGTATAGTTTCTCAATTTCATTTCCCAAGAGACTTCTGAGGTCCCCCCCCCCCATAGATCTAGCTAAGTCTAGCAAAGAAACAAGACAATTTTGATGAAATAAACAAATGGAAAGGTAGTGTTAGATATAAAGAAGATATGTGAATGCAGTGATGTGGGAGGACAAAGCTTAAAGAAGTATATAGCAAAGCTTGAATTTTGGACATTGTATGGAAAACAGTTGCAACGATAAAGGATGTGGTTTGAGCCAAAAAGAATGACAAACTGTGAGATGTGGAATATGAAAGGAAAGTCAGAATGTAAATGAGGGATGCTCTCATCCATAAATACATCAAAACAAGCATATAGAAATGCTGAAGTCCAGCCTCTTCCGAAAACCTCAATAAGTGACAATGCAAGGAGACTCAGCAATAAAAGAAACCTAAGGTCAAATAAAGGATTTACATTTTAGACAACAGTTATGCTTCAGCAACTTTAAAAATTGAATAAATAACACAATTGCAAATACACATGAGATTCAAAGAAATACTGTAAACTCTATGGACAAGGTGACAAGGAAAGTTCTTTCGAAAGGAGCTGACAACCCCAAGGCAGTCAAATTTCATTTGAAAGGGAGAGAAACTGGGTCATGACTCACAGCTGAATTTTTTCAATGAAAAGCATAAGCATAAACTCATAAGAAAATTTTACTTTGGTAGGCATGTGAATGTCACTTAGTCCTGCAAAGAAATGGTTGGATGCACCAAAATTCAATTAACATTTGGCAGGCAAAATTTTGAATTGCTAATTCTGTATGGTGTGTAAATGATGTTATAACAATCCAAATCATCTTAGAAAAAGAGTCTCTGTGCCCTTGAAAGCTTAGTTGGTATACTTTAGGTTGAGAATGAAGAGTTCAGTTGAAAAGTGAAAGAATGCAAGGTCATCATGCTTGGCACGTAAATGCCTCACAGAAACCAGCACAGGACCAGTTTTCCTTGAAAAACATCTGCCGTAGTTTGAAACTACCTATAGCAAGAAATTGGGAATTGAACACAAAACTTCCATAAGATTTGATGTAAATCTGTTTCAATCTTTTAATCATGTGGAGTGATAACACCATTCACACGTGAATCAAGCAATCTAACAGGCTTTTCTCAAGGGAGGGAAAAAGAAAACTTCTGACCAGGTTGACAATGCTTTTGACAAATCAACCACTGAGAGCTATTTGTTACTCTAAATCAGATTACAACAAGGATTGCTGGTATGTAAAATGCGAGTAAGGAAATAAAAAAATGTTGATATACAATAGACCAGGGTGAAATATAAGAAGGAATGCTTATTGACACATATACACACAAATGTGGTGCTTTTAGAGGAAATTGCTGCATCTGCATAATGATATTTAAGAATATCATTAAGATATTGCAATGCAATACTTTGAGACTTATCAGTGTTCAATATGCATAAAGAAACATTTGTGTGGTTTATAATCATGATAACTATTTGAAGGGTAGAAATACCAGCAACCTCGCTATATGCATCAGGACTTCAGCCTTGGAGGGTAATGCTAACAGGCTTGGATTAATGCTGCTTAAAATAAATCCTCCATAACAAGAACGCATATAACAACTGCAAATGAAGTAAAGTTTTAATATTTGCAAATGTGAAGAGTAGTTTTAAGGGCATATTCAAGTGCCTTTATCTGATATCAAGTGTTGGTAAGAGTTCCAGCTGCTTGTTTCCATTTCAGCTTCATGCTGATGTTTCTTGTAAACAATAGTTGATGGCTCAAGCTCCCGTGCCCCTTTCCACCAAAGTGGAGGCCAAGATGGTTTTCCAGGCTTCTAGCGTTGGCCTGATCCAGCACAAGTTGTTGTAAGATAGCATTTCCTTTTTTCTCTGCCTTCTGTGTAGATGAGAAGAGATGGATATTCACATGTAACAAAATGATGCTACAATTTCAGTCAGTAAAAACTGCAGAAACAGATTTGTTGCTTTTTTTTGCCTAAGGTTCATTTTATTTTTATTGGAAAGACAGATACAGAGAGGAGGAGAGACAGAGAGGAAGATCTTTCATCTGTTTATTTACTCCCCAAACATGTGTAATGGCCAGTGCTGAGCCAATCCAAAAGTAGGAGCCAGGAGCCTCTCCTGGATCTCCCATACGGGTTCAATGCCCCAAGGCTTTGGGCCATCCTCAACAGCTTTCCCAGGTCACAGCACAGAGTTGGATGGGAAGCGGGACTATCAGGAATAGAACCAGCACCCAGATGGGATCCTGGTACATGCAAGTTGATTACTTTTGCTGCTAGGATACTATGCAGGGCCCCAGAAACAGATTTCTACACATCTGGAATTTGGCTTGCACTCAGAAATGAATTTCCCTCAGCTCTGGAGGCTGGAAATCCAAGGAGTCAGCTTGGTCAGTCCGCAGTGAAGGTCCTCTGCTCATGCCCTGCTGCATCCTCACCTGCATGACTTACGTACTTTGTCCTAACACCATCCAATCGGGGCTCAGATTCCAACGTATTAATTTATGGCGAGTAGGGAAATTCTAAGTCTGAAGCAGAGTGGTTTGAAGATGACAACTTGAGAACTTACCATTGTATCATTTATAATTCAAAAACAGAGATGCTGTAAATCAATTATATATAGCTGAAAATTCTTCCGAAGTTCTTCAAAAATAAAAGAGGCAAGTAAATTATAGCAAAATGTGTAGTACATTTGGAAATGTATTTCAAAGTACAGTTTTGTTTATGTGCAATATACTTGTGGTATAAACGGGATGGACTTGGAAAAAAGAATCTCATCCATTATTATTATCCAAGCACATAAGAACATTATTTTTTTTTTATTATTTTTTCATTGGAAAGGCGGATATACAGAGAGGAGAGACAGAGAGGAAGATCTTCCGTCCGATGATTCACTCCCCAAGTGAGCGCAACGGGCCGATACTATGCCGATCCGAAGCCAGGAGCCTCTTCCGGGTCTCCCACGCGGGTGCAGGTTCCCAAAGCTTTGGGCCGTCCTCGACTGCTTTCCCAGGCCACAAGCAGGGAGCTGGAAGGGAAGCGGGGCTGCCGGGATTAGAACCGGCGCCCATATGGGATCCCGGGGGTGCAAGGCGAGGACCTTTAACCACTTGCGCCACCGCGCCGGGCCCAAGAACATTATTTTTTAAAGTGTGATTTTTTTTTACAGTAAGAAAATGCAAGTGTTTGCTGGTGAAGAAAAACATATATATATATATATAAGATCTATGGCATGCATTAGGTAATTTACAAATAAAGAAAAAAATAGTTCCCAAAGTAGATAAAGTTTGAAGATACAATATAGGCTTCAAGACTGATAACATTTCTGAAATGATAAAGTTTACTGGACCCTTCGTTGGAATTTCCAACGAGGCAGAGACTGCCAAATATCAGAAACTTGATGGAGGATGCAGCCAACACAGGAAAGTTGATTCAATGTTCTGTAAATAGAATTTCGGATAACTAAGGGTAGAAAAGCATGACTAAATGATTTCAGTCAATACTGTGAGATTCAATCACTTCACACGACAAAGTTAGAGCCCGTCATATGATCAACCTACTCACGCTTGCAGCCTCAGACAATGATCCGCTCGGCTGCTTTCAATTCAAAGTCTAAGTTATATTACAATAACTCATGTGGGGTAGGTAAGTACATTTTAAGAATATACTTATAAATACACTCATATATTTTAAATCCATTTAAAATATACAGATATGATTAAATACATGTATATCTGCATGTATATGTGGATGATATGATAGCTCATTTTGCAATCTCTTGCCTTATGATGCAATATTCCATGTAATATATCATTTTCTTTTGTAAACATCCATGTTATTATATGATGCAAATACTTAATGACAAGATGTACATAGAAGGCATTGCACGTAACTTAGGGCTGATTGTTGAGTACATAGGTGAGATCAACATCTGAGAAATCAGGTTCCTGTCCTTACATGACTACAACCGAAATGCAAAAGAAGCACAAATTTCCTTCAGTATTTAAATCTCTCATGTTTCAAATTGATTTTAAAATTTGGAGTAAGATATAAATCCATTTTTTAATATTTTATCAAAATTAGAATTATACCTAGTACTTTTTAAAAGCCAAAACAATTCAAATTATCTACAATTAAAAAATAGAAAAGCAAAAACTAAAATACTCATTTTAAAAGTTAAATCCATCATGTTTGAGTAGACCGGAAACGATACAACAAGGTTAGTGTTTGTTTTGACTTGTGACATTTGGCATAAAATTGACAACATGGACTGCAGGTGAAATCACATCTACTGAGTAAGGATGATATGAAAAGTATGTGAACCTCAGATTCTTTTTTTTTAACATTTATTTATTTTTATTACAAAGTCAGATATACAGAGAGGAGGAGAGAAGGAGGAGGAAAGACAGAGAGGAAGATCTTCCATCTGATGATTCATTCCCCAAGTGACTGCAAAAGGCCGGTTCTGCGCTGATCCAAAGGAAGCTGGGGACCAGGAACCTCTTCTGGGTCTCCCACATGGGTGCAGGGTCCCAAAGCCTTTGTGCAGTTTTCAACTGCTTTCCCAGGCCACAAGTAGAGAGCTGGATGGGAAGTAGAGCAGCCGGGATTAGAACTGGCGCCCATATGGGATCCAGGTGCATTCAAGCCGAGGACTTTAGCCGCTAGGCTACGGCTCCAGGCGCCAACCTCAGATTCTTATGATGCTACAAACATGCAAAATGTTATGACAGCAATCCTGCTAAGACATAAAGTGGGAAGCACAGAAGAAAATGCCTGCTGCACTTCCAATCAGAGTCTGTGCTCAGCTAGCCCTTGCTCCACATCCAGCTGCCTGTTAATACACCGGAGGAGGCAGAAGATGGTTTTCAAGTAGTGAGTTCACTGCCCTCTGTGTGAAAAACAAGTTTCTAGTTAATTCATGTCTTGTTTGTGTTAATTACAATATTGCATAAAATATTGCGTTTTGTACACTCTTAGTGTTTGCATTTATGTTTCCTGCTTTTCACTATTAAAATAATGTAAAAATATCGATTGTCACATCTTTTTTAAACATGTGTGAGAATTTTCCCTAGAGCAGGTGTTCTAGAAAAATGGACCCTTGTGATTACAAATGGGGAAACTTCACATGGTTATTTCCATGTTCTGCAATGGATGCATATTACCAAGAATTCTAATCATCTACACAAATATTGTTCAACTGATCTTGTTATCAGAATATCAATAAGCAACGCATCGGGATATTTGGATCTCCTCTGTCCTGTTATTACAACAAGGGGAAGATTTAATGACACCCTATGTCATTACTGGATCTATAATTTACAGTCCATTTACAGAGAAGGAAAATTGGAAAAATTGGTACTGAATGTCTTTTCCAATAGAGGATGGAGGATACTTTTCCAATAAATAAATAAGCATATACCATGAACATCAAACTTTGTTAAATTAGCTATATCAAAAAAATTACATTTGGCACGGTTTCTGCAACTGTAGTTTACAAGTTGATCACAAAGCCTGTGGCATTGTGCTTCATTCTTCAGGATGGCTGTTTGCTGCTATTTAGATTCTGTTGTCAAATTAAGTGAAACATATACGTCCCAGGACCCTTGCATCTTTAATACTTAAAGATGTCATTGGTATACACCCTTCAGAGAAGTTTTGCTATTTCAACTTCCTATCTGTGTGTCAGAATTCCACTCAGCATCTCTCATCCATAAGAGAAAGACAAGCCGGGGCTGGGTCAATGCACATCCTATATCACTCATTACTTGTCCACTGTATGTCCTACCGGAATCATTTTCTGGGACAGAAGTCAATTTGATAATCCTTCACATGTTATGTATGTCTAGTAAGCTATTTATTAATAACAAAATGTGCGAAATCAGCTGGGGAAGAGAGCTTTTGGGATATGATTGGGGAAATCCCAAAACCTATAGAACTGTTTCATTAAATAATAAAAAAGAAAAAGGAAAAATAAAGGTCTTGTAGCAAAATAAATATTTCCCCCCACTTAACAACTCTACCCACCCTAATTGGTAGTCCACATGGGTATGAATCCTTCTTAACTATGTAAAAACAATTAAAATAAAATTAATTTATTATAGAAAATTTAAGAGTTTCGCACAACTGTACCATGGATTGATGAGCACTTGGCCTAAACTCCTGTGTGATGGCAGTATTTCCACTGTGCTAGAAGTCCTTACAAATATTGATTTTATTAGATTTCCTCCAAATTACATGTTTTATTTTCTACCTGGTTTCTGATGAGAAAGTTCAATGTGCATATGGTAATTGGTAAAGATAAAGAGGTTCTTTTGTTTGTTTGCTTTTCCAGGCTCTTCTCTCACACTAGATATCCTATGTTCTCTTTGTGTTTGGGACAAGTGGGAATTTCAAGATATGGTAGGCTGGAGGTAATGAACATTCGTGGGTTTAAATTCTGAAAAATATTACGTTGAAATGAAATAATACTCAGTCACTGGAAACTCTAATCTGGGGAGCATAAATTCCCTCTTACTGAGGTAAATTTTGTTTGGCTATCAAGAAATTTCAGGTATTTGGAAAGTTTAAGACTTTTGGTCTCACTTCATTTATTTCAAAGGTCCCTGTTTTCTATCTCCTTGTACTCTGCATCCATTGCCACTACTTTGATGTGTAAGTTCAAAAGCACTTCTAGGATTCAGTGTGTTATCGACATCACAGTTTGGAAACTCCCAACGGTGCTGGGATTGAAACATGCAATATGATTTTCTCAACACAAGTGGCAAGGGGTTCACTTATAGGTGTCATTATGTAGCTTTTTAAGCGCCAAAATTCCCTTTTCTTTGGAGTTGATTTCTGTCACCAATTAACAGTTCCTTTCTCCTCCATCAAGTTTACTCATTCATTCAACAAATACCTGAGCGAATGAATCTCAGAGTGACTGTTTAAGAGGGATTGTTATTGGAAAGCCTGCATGTACAAAATATTGAGTTGGCATGTTTCCCAGAAAAAAAAAAAAGATGACAAACTCAAACTGAACAATTCGGAGGATATTTAACAAAAGGGATTTTTGTGAAGGTTTGATCGAGATTTAGAAGCTACAAGGTGATTTTGCAGTGCCTTAGGAATAGGAAGAGGGGACCTGCATTAGTTCCATTTTGGCAAGAAAATTAATAGTGACACTGCTTTGGGTGGAAGAACCACTTGTTCTACCTCATAAAACATACAACCCTGTCTGCTAGACAGGCTCATTGAACACAGTAAATTCATAGCACAGTTCACAAAGGAAGAGATGCATTTTATTGTGAAGCATGAGATTCCTAATTTCTTCATTAATGCACACAGAATAGATTTGTGTATTCCTATGGAACAGCTCTAAGATGTCAAATTATCTGTTTCCACTCCTTCACTTTATCTTCCTTCCTCTTTATCTTTTAACTTTAATGATAAAACACTTAAAATTTACTTCACAATTACACTAAACAAAGTATTCAATAAGTAAAAAACAGAAGGATGCTATTTGCAATGTCCAGATCCAACATCAGAGGCACATTCAAGTCCTAGCGCCTCTTGCTTCTGATTCAACTTCCTGCTCAGGCACCTGGGAACGCAGTGGAAGGTGGCTAACGTTTTTTGGTCTCTATGATAATCCAAGATGATATTACTGCCTTCTGGCTTTGAATAGGTTTCTCTCTCTCTCTCTCTCTCTCTCTCTCTCTGTCTCTTTCTCTCAGTGTGTGTTTCTCTCCCTATTTTCCTGACTCTCTCCCTTTCTGGTGATGTAGCTTTTAATTTTTAAGTATTATTATTATTATTATGTAGTGGAAAGCAGATTTACACCTGATTATAGGAACCAGGAACTTCTTCTGGGTCGCCCAAATTGGTTCAGGTCCCAGAGCATTAAAATCATCTTCTAGTGCTTTGCCAGACCACAAGTAGGGAGCTGGATGGGAAGTGGTGCAGCCAAGACACAAACTGGTTCCCATATGGGATATAGGTACTTGCAAGCTGATGATATAACAGTTGTGCCAATATGCTTCGCCTTCCTCTGTCTTTTAAGTAAGTAAATGCAAGTCTTTTGTTTAAAGTTTATAGAAAAGTGGAATTTATAGGTTCATTTATTTTAATGACAAATATGTTTAAATCATGCATTTTTGTCATTGCTAAGCCCATTACGCATTTCAAGTATTTTATACAAAAATTAATTATCTTAAATTAATTATAGGTGAATTAAACCGATTTAAAATATCGTCATTATTTTCATTGGATTGTTATTCTTCAGCTGCTCTGGAATTTGTCTTGTAGAATGGACTGTTCTTTCATTTCAATGCACATAGAGCATTTTGCAGATTTCCTCCTATATGGAGTTGATTTTTTTTTCCTTCATTTGGTACTCCAGGCTGCAGAGTCAGGGGTCCTTATATTTGATATTCAGGTTTTCTGTATCAAGACAAAATTGAAAAGTACAAGACTAGGTATGGAATTTTACATGTGCCTGGATAACCTACATGTTGTCTACTAAGGAATTTTTCATTTTTACCAAGCTGGTGCCAGTGACATATTACTGAAGAAAATAGTGTAATAATTTAATAATTTGCAACATATATTTTGCTTTAATTTTTTATGAATCAATGTTAATTCTAAAGAAAGAAGAGGCATATAAAATAATTACAGTAAAATTTCCATGTATCCATTTGGATACATTTTGTTACATCTATTTATTGACAAGCTTAAAATGCTTTTTAACACTTTTTTCTTTTATTTATTTTTTTAGTTTACTTTTATTGAAAGTCAAATGTACACAAAAGGAGAGACATAGAGAAAGATCGTCCCTCCACTGATTCACATCCCAAGTGACTGCAATAGCTGGAGCTAAGCCCATCCGAAGCCAGGAGTCAGGAGCCAGGGGCCAGACTGCTCGGGCTCCCATGTGGGTGAAGGGTCCCAAAGCCTTGAGCCATCCTTGACTGCTCTCCCAGACCTCAAGCCAGGCGCTGAATGAGAAGCAGAGTGGGGGGGGGGGGGCATGACCTGTGCCTATATGGGATCCCAGAGCATGCAAGGCAAGGACTCAGCCTCTAGGCCATTGCGCCAGATCCTATTTATTCGTTTTATTGATTTTTAAATTGTTTGAAAGGGAGACATCTAGAGCTCAGTGAGGGTAGAAGAGAAAGAGAGGTCGGGGGTCGGGGAGACAGAGACAGAAATTGAATAAAGAGACAGAAAAACGTATTTCCTATCTGCCTATTAACCCTCCCAATGCATGCACCATCCTTCAGTCAAACCCCTTCTGGCAGCCAGCATTCAATCTATGTCTTCACCCGAGCAGGTAGGAAATCAGCCTCTTGAACCATCGCCTTCTGCGTGTTAAGGTGATTGTTAACAAGAATATGAGGTCGGAAGCAATTTGGGACCTGAATAAGATACTCTTCACCAAGAGAGTGCCTTAGCCACCATGCCTGATGTCCACCCTGACGTTTTGATAATATAAACAGCTGTTTTTGTTGTTCCTGGAATTTTTAAGACAATCTTGTGAAAGGTATAGTATATATGATGTTAATCAACATGGCCAGGAAATATCCAAATGTTCAAACCATTAATATAGAGTTTTGTTCCCATGAACGATGTGTACATGGTCGTAAGAAATCTAGACTATTTCCTGCACTATGTAAGCCTCAAAGTCAAAATGTTTGATTTAATCCAATGGAGCAGGTTTGAATCTTGTATGAGAAAGTGCGGCACACACAACTTTTTATATTGTCCCAAACCTTTCAAAACTTTAGTGAAAGAGTCAAAATGATTTGCCTTGATATTTCAGTTGCTTGAATTGGTGAGGCGTATTTTATTTCATCTCTCTTTCATATATTCTAAAAATATGAGCTGACACTGGGTTAATAAAATTAGGAGTATAATAAATCACATTTTATTTGGGAATCTTCTGTGATCATGTGCAGGGTTTTATTAGCTACCCATTAAAATCATTGCTGTCCATACTATTAACTAGCAGGGTTCTCTCATATAAAAATAATTGTCACAATAAAACTGATGCAAAAAAGAATGAGAGATCTTCAGAAGTTCATGAAAAATACTGTCAAATGAGAAGCTGTGTGTGCATTTCAAAAGTATTTTCCCCAAATATAACTGTCATTAATTACACGTTTCACACATGTTTCAAGTATTCTTGTGTAGTACTCCTAGATGCAGTTTATGTTGGGTTATAATTTAATGTTTCTAAAATCTATGGCCAAATCTGGATCTACGCAAGAGACTTCATCGTTGTTGGCAACCACATACATAATTCAGTGTGGGGAGAAGACCGAAGGATAGTTGCTGTAAGTAGTTTGCGCGTAGAGCATGGTGACAGATATGAATTGAAGGCTTGCATACTGCTAAGTGAATTCTCAGGTGAGCTGACTACTAAGAAACAACGAAGCCTGAAAAGCCAGGTCACCAGTCTGCGCATCTTGTCTTGATGCTGTATCTATTTTTTAAGTAGTAGGTTTTGATTCTGGACTCAGTTTTAAAACAAATCGTTATATAAGTCACACATGTAAACTATGGTGGTCTGGGTGATGTTTTAAATATTCTCAGCTAAACAACTCAGCTTTATACACTAGGAGTCGGCGAGAAAGTGAGTATTTTATTTTCCATTTCACAGAAGAGACTTTCAACAAGAAATAATGAAGGTCACAGAGCCAGTAATCAGCATACTAGGATTCATCTTTCAACCTTTACACTTGGGATGCTTGTCTGATTAAAACATGTTTCTCTTAGGATTAAATTAACTCACTTGGGCTTCATGGTCCAGAGTGATCTCTCTAGCCACACTGTAATATTCATCTGACACTTTACCCTCCATTAATTTCTGCGTGTTCCCGTTCTGCCGAGCTGTCATATTTCCTCCCGCCTTGCACAGGAGGACATGCTCTTCTTTCCGCCCATTGCTTTTCCCCCAATGTCTCTTAAACAGTCAATTTGAATTCATCTGTCTTTTAACTACAGAATAAAAAAAAAATCATTTTGATACAATAGCTCTTCAAGACATCATCGGAACACTGCAGCAATTAAAATGTATTTCTATTCATTTTTATGGTTAATTTTCTCAACAGTTAAAATCTAATTTTTCAGTTTTTAACACAACTTGTGCATAAATAGATTCAAGGACCTTGCAACAAAATTTGTGAATGCAAGAACTAGTTGCTGGGTCATAATTACAATGTCCGTAGTTGATGGATTGAAGGCAATCAATGGATATTTTACAGTGACAAAGCAATGAGTTCGCCCTTGATACCACAATCAGTTTACAGAAAATACCTGACTAGAAATATTTACCTTCATTTACTCAACAATATACATATATATTTATAATTTCTTATGTGAAATTTTATGTCCAAGTCACTTTATGTAGGTTTTAAGGTTTTATGACCATTTATCCAATCTTTCAACACTAACAAAACATTCTAGCATCTTTGTGTCTTAAAAGGTGTTACGATATTTACTTAGGTTTTACTTGCTGTTAAAGACAATAAAGCAAACGTCCACCACAAGAATTTTTAATTTGTTATATAGGTTTTCTAAGAGTGTTCCTTGTTCTGACAGGTTGACATATGACAAGCAAATGAATAGCAACATGCCTCACTTCCTTAGAACTGTAGTTTAGTAGGCTAAGCCTCAGCCTGTGACACCAGCATTTCGTAACAGCAGGGTTCATGTCTAGGCTGTTCTACTTGTGGTCCAACTCCCTCATTATGACCTGGGGAAGCATTGGAGGATGGTCATTGGGAACCTGCATCCGCAGGAGAGACACATTTGAAGCTTCTGCCATTTGGCTCTGAACTGGCTCAGTTTCTGCCATTCTGGCCCTTAGGGGAGTGAGTCAGATTATGGAAGATTTCTTGGCCTCACCTTTTTTTTCCATTACAGAGAAATATTTATTTTAAAATAGATACAAAATAAACTTATTTTTAAAATATCATTAAGAAGAACTGTAAAAGTAAGTAAGTGCTAGGCCTATGAAATATTATTTAAAAAATATTCAGCACACAAAACTTTACTTGTCTGATAAATTTGGCATTTTGGTTTTATCTCATTCTCTCAAAATTGAATGTTTTCACTTGTAATCCATAATTGTACCTCCAGAGTTTAGCCAAGCCGAGGTATGTTGGAATAAATTATAATGTGTGACAAATGCATACTACTATTAACTCCCATTATGAACATCAAAATGATCATACACCTATATATGTCGATTTTTACATTTATGTTTTTAATTTCATATTCCTTTTGAATTATCCCAAAGGCCTCACCCACTTTTAAGATGACAACTGAAATTTCTACAACCTTACTAAATTATGAATTATAAGTCACTGGAGTACTGTATTTTGTCTGGATTCTTTAAATGAAATGTGAAGAAAACTTTATTAAAACTTTAGAGCTTTAGATTTAACTTGTTCAGCACATGGAAAATTCCTATAATATAAACTAATTGGCAAGCCAAACCTCCACAGTCAAATCAATTAGCTAAATCAGATGTAATTTGTCAGAACAGTCTTATGCCATTTTTCAGCTTAAATAAAAAATGTTAATACGTGCTTAAATGACAAACACTTTACTTATGGATTCTAATCCTAATATTGCTATCCACAACCTAACCATGGAGCTTTGCCACAGTTTTGTGATTCTTATGAGGTCACTTACCATTCCCTTCAATATTTATTTCTAATCATTAAGGGAAAGTACCGTTAGAAGCAAACTGCCTCATGATTTCCCCAGAAAGCTTCAGAAATGCATCATGACAGTTTTGTAAACGAGTACGGGCTCTGCATGTTTACAGATGAAAGATGGTGATAGTAGAGAAGAGATTGGAAAAGAAATGAGAAATGAAACACTTCAGACAAATGCTTTTTAATAAAGAGTATACATGAAAAATGTAATTTTAAAAAAATGAACCATTTGAAATTACTGCAGTCAATTTTTAGTCTTATTCTTTAAAAAATATTTCTTCTTCATTGATATTTTGAAGATCACAGAAGCCCAACTAGATACCTTTGTTCATAGATTTTTTTTTATTCTCGTAAAATATAGTTTGAACTCTAAGTGTCCTTAAAATTCTATCACTAAATTCAGCTCTTTTCTTTGTAAGTTTGTACTTCTTCAAACATATTGATTTTTATCATAGCTTAATAAATGTTGTGGAATATTTGTTCTAGTGTAGCAATTGCAGCCTTTTCAAATTTATCTTTGAAAAGCATTTGTTTTATTTGACTTGCATTATTTTCACAGCTTGAAACATTAGAAGTAAATTGTTCCCACACTTGCAAATTTTGGACAGTTACATATCTCCACTATCTCTACAAAAATCAAATCGTCATGGCTTTCCACAGTTTTTCAAATGTTTTGCATAACACTGCGCTCTTCTCAGGAAGGTATGCTAGACAATCTTTCCACTGTGTGACCGCATAAAGGAGAAGTTAATACACCAAACCCTGAGTCAGGTATAAGTCAGACATTTGGGTGACAACAAGATAAAACAAAGATCAAACTATGTCAGACTGAAGCCAGGAGCCAAGAGCTACTTCTGAGATTCCCACGATGGTGCAGGGGCCCATGAACTTGGCCATTCTCTGCTGCTGTCCTGTGCACATTACCAGGGGCTGGATTGGGAGTGGAGCAGTCAGGGCACAGCCAGTCAGGCAGGTAGTTTCTGTTGTTGTTTGTTTTTATTGTTCTTTGAAGTTTTCATAGTTGACTTCTGTGATTTTATGTAATCAATGATACATTTTTGCCATTTCAGTTATTAACATGTGAGTGTGATGCATTCCATAAACACATTTGTGAGCATTTAGTCCTGAAAAAAGCAATGATTAAAATTCAGACAGAAACTGAATATTTTCAGTGATTGCTGACATGCTGCCATGTTCTCATGCTTTAGAATCTTCAAACTAGAGGCTGTAACATTTCCAAACGTCATCAAACTGCTTTATAATTTTTTTGATTAGAAGAGAGTTTGTTACAGAAATCTCATGGCTTCTGATACACAAAGATGGAACAAGGCAAGGTTGCAGAAAGTCCTCAAGACACTTTGATAAATAATTTTAGCTTAAGTTTGCCTGTACAATATTGTTGTAAGAAATGCTCTGTATTTTTTCATTCATAGATGTGGTTTAAAGAATGAGGCTATTGGATTGTGTCTCTCCTCTTCCCCCTGCGTTTCTTCACAGATATGTGTAAGTGGAAAAGACAAGAGAGGAGTAAGAAAATATTAATATATTTTTTGAAAAAAAAAGCTTCATATAGAAAATCAAAGTACTTTCGTAAAAGTTATTGGTTTTCTTTATTTCCAGGATATATCATTAGCATAACATCTGAGAAAATGGCACAAAAAAGTTGAAGATGGAATACGGATAGTCTTCAATGTTCAAGGACACTCAGATTTCAAGGGACACAAAAAAAGGTACTGTATTTGGATTAAAACTGTACAGTTAATGATTATAGCTGATAACGTGATTTTGTTTTCTTTATACTTTCAAATTTGTGAAATGCTTCCAAAAATTAGGAATTAAACAACAACCTCAGCGAAACAAATTATTTGATATTATCTACAGAAAGTTGTACATGCTAATGTTGATTTAAATTGAACAACAAATAAGCCATAAATTATGCAACTGTTACTTGTCTGTGCAATAACTTCCGGGAATAGTAAAAATAAAGCAAGGATCTCATTGATGATTGCAGTGAAATGGTATTATAAAGACAGAGAGTAAATCATGTTAATGAAGATTTAATCTGGGTTGTGTACACACATTTATTTCAACCATAAAAAAAAAAAAAACAAGTTGGAAAAAAGCAAGGCCATGATACAGAAACATAAAATAAATATGAAGACACTTATTAGAAACACTAAAGTCTTGCAAAATTGGATGAACTGTCTCAAATATCAATCAAAACATGTGATCTGAGGCTATAGATTTTTGGTTATTCATTGATAGTTTATGCCATAAGAGTTGATTGCAGAGGTGTTGGCCAGTGTTGGCACTGTGAATGTGATGCCAGATAATGTACTGACTCAGTTAGTTCTAGCCGTGAGCAAGGAGACATCAACCATTCCTTACAGAATCCTGAGTTTTATACTTCAGGTGAGTTGTAGGAAGAGTGCCGAAACACTCCATGGTTTATTTTCTTGTGCGTGTCCATCACATTGTGTGAGGATTCAATAGACCTCCTTAGTGATCAAGCCCGATAGGGTTGTTGTTGTTGTTGTTGTTGTTGTTGTTGTTGTTTTTAATGAAGAATCCTGTGATTCTCCACATGATTCATAAGCACACAAATAACTATATTGATTTAGTGAATGTACTTACTCTATGAAAAAAGTGTATAACTAACAACCAAACTCAAGGAGGCAGAATATTCAGCCAGCTAAGGGAATTGATTGATTTTATTTCTTGGATTAAATATTCAGCTGAATGGATTGATTTTCCAGTAAGACTTTTATTATTTCACCTGACAGCATGAGTGCATGCATTTTACATATATCTGAATAAATAAAAATTTAATTTTTCATGATTGATGTTACATGGACATAGAATATTAGTGACAAGAGTGTTACTGACACACATTAGGAGAGATGTACTAAGGATTATCCAAGGAAAATGATTGGAATTCCATCACAACTTACTGATTCAATGCTTGACACAGAAAATTCGAGCGAAACTTTAATCAAATCCTATTTGCAAATTTCCAAAGACACATGAGAAGTTCCTTTAAGAAGTTTTCTCTATTACTTGTAAAACAGTGAATCTTTTACATTATGATTTTATGATTTAATGACTTTTCAAATTTTTCAGACATATAATAAAAAGGACACAGAAATGACGCTACCGTTAAGATTAGATACAGAACTGAAGAGAGCTGCAATTACTGGGAAAAATTCCATCAGCCTATTCTGAAAATTTAATATTTGTACCTGAATTTCTACCCGCAATCATTTCCCAAATCTCACCTATGGTTGAGTTTGCCAGTCTCACTCCCCATTTCTACTTTTTAATGGACATGTAGAAGCATCATCTGTGCCCCATATTTTTTTTTTAAAGCTGAATTAATGGCATCTACAACATGGACAAAGGTGAAGTAAAAATAAAATGTTATACAGACAAAACATTCGAAGCAGAGATGCAACTATGTGACAGCTGTCACTGCACTGTGCTGATACGTCACTGAGAGGTCAAGAACTGTCTTGGAGACAACAGTCAGGGACACAACAGCCAGGCACTCTGCTTCCACGAAGCCAGGTTGGGAGCAGGGGAGAAGAGGGTGGCAGTTAACTTAAGGAATCAGCATTTGAGACTGATTAAATATCATAGTGCCATTAAAACTGCAAAGATTAGCATTACAGAAATGTCGTGTTAAAGTACGTAGTGAGATTGTATATGAAGTAAAAAATACATATATTTAAATTACCTCTGTGTTCTTGAATAAAGCACTCCGTTATATCTAATGCAGTCAAAGCTAAAATGCATTTTCTGCTTCATTCAGTTCACCACAAATGGCCTAGATCAACATTTTGAAATTTTAAGTAGATTCTTGAGACTTCTAATAGGATTTCACTGCATGACTTCAGAATCCAAATTTCTACTTCAGTGAACAATAGCTCAGAGTTAAAATATTAAACAGAATAAATATTAAATATAATTTTCCAAGGGCATATATTAAAAGAAAAAAAAATACTTTCAGGTAGGAATAAAGCAAAAGAAATATCCCTGTCTAGATCATCAGTTTTCACTCTTTGACCTTTCCAAACAAAAGTATAAATTTAAATGGGTTAGGTCTTCTGATTGATCGGTTTTCTTATATTCATGGCATGATGTAGATTCTCTCTCTGTGTGTTCAACATATGTGTAAGTACCTACAACATTGCAATACTATCACACATGTACTTGAGAAACCAAGAAGGCAATTCATACCCCAAGTTTTATTTTCTCCAGGCAATTACCTTGGCATCAGGAGCACCCATTGCAAATAGTAAAGTAATTATTTTGAATTTCAGTAAAGTCCAAGTCCTGAAGGCAGCTCCATGTTTGCTCCCGCTACTGTTGCTGCTGTTGTTGTTGTTGCTGTTGAATTTGATTCTAGTGAAGAACGGGTTTTCTGATGTTGTTACTCCTGCCTTGCTTGCTTGGCTGGGGGCAGTGTGAACTGCAGGCCTGACAGCTTATGTGACACCTGCCAGGTCTTGTAGGCAGAGCACGCCTCAGGAAAGAGACTCCCTGGTGTTACAGAAGACTTAGCTCACAGCCCTTTATTTAGCTCACCATTTTGCACTTTTTGAAAGTTGCTTGCTTCAAAGCCACCAATAGAAGCCTGCCAACTTGCCTTTTTCAAAGTTAACAGTTAAACTGACTAATCATGACTATATAATTGTGTGGAATTGGCCTGAAATGTATGAAAACGCTGTGCTGTTGAGCCTCAGCCCCTTTTTCTTCTTCTGCCACTTCTGCTGCTCATGCTGCTGCCCTCCTCCCCGCCTCAGCACTCCCGGACATCTCAGTAGCTCTCTGTTCCTCACATTATAAAAAACAATGAAGAAAATTCTTTTCATATCTGAACAAAAATTATCAAAATGCAATTAAAATATTCTAAGAAAATAATTTAAAACATGAGCTTAAATAGATGCTATAGAGCAATGAAAATTGATAAATATCTAATAAAAGGAAAGGATTTAAACAGATTTAAGATAACATTTGAAAAGATACTAGATAGCAGCTCCAAATTCCTCTAAAGTATTTTACCTTTTATCTTAGCAATTTATAAATATGCTTTAGATTCTAAATCTGCATAGTAAGCATACTATGATGCTCTTGTGTGTTTACGTTTTATTTTTCTCTGTCACCTCATTCTGAAGGTCTTTCAAAGGGCTTCAGATTAACTTTGAAGCTTTTATACCTGCCCTATTTTATCCCCTCAAACCCTATGCTGCCCAGGGCACAATTGCTTAGAGCTGGTGACTTCTGCTGAGTCCACCACTGCTTTGTTTTTCTCTAGCTATCATCCATTAGGATTATCTACCAGGGCCTTCTCACCATGACAGTGATGAACTCTGAGTTTGACATTCAGTGCACGGAGGTGCAGTAGAAGATGGTTAGCAGGGCAGGGAGAAATGGTAACTGTCTCAAGGGAGAAAGTTCTAGCAATGCAGAACCCAAAGGTAAATGCAGAGATCACCAGTGTTGACATTGTCATGAGTGTTCCCTGGCATGAAACCAGCTTCACAAAACAAACGTACATGAAGCAAATCAAAGGTTACAAGAATTCAAAGCAACTACGAAAAAGACAGATCAGAAAGAGCAAAACCTTGTACATCAGGAGCTGCTGAACAAATCAAGTATATTCTTGCTAAATGTAAAAACTAGCAGATTTGCTTTTGTAAAATTTGAGCTGAGATGGAATTGTTGCTCTACTCAACTGTAATGAGGATGCTGTGTCCCCACTTAGGGCCATTCCTTTAAGAAATGGCCCCCAAAATTAACAAATTCAAAATACCACCATGTTTGGCAATTATCTGGTCCTACCCTGCAGCTTTTTCTCATCCACTTTGACATTGGCTCTTACTGCCAACATGAGTCATTTAATCCTGATTTGTTCAGTTATTTCTATTCCAGTTTACTTGGAGTGAGGGCAAGTAAACAACAAAAAATATGATTCACGCTATCTAAAAATAAGTTGCGTTTGAACTCTTTGAAGATGATAATTCTGAAATCAATACTTACCTAAGCTAGCTCCATCCTGCAGTGTTCCTGAAGAAGCTTTGGATCATTGTTGTAAACCACTAATAAAAATCACAGGTCTTTGTTTAGATAACTTTTGTTTAAAGATTTTTTTTTCACTTACTCATTTGAAAATCAGAATGACTAAGAGAAATGGAGTGACAGAGAGGGGGGGAAGACAGAGAAGAAAGGAGACAGTGAGAATGTCTTCCATTCTCTGAATCAGTCCTCAAATGAACACAACATTCAAAACCTAGAAACTCCACCGGGGTTTCCATATTTGTAGCAGGGCCTAAGCATCTGCATCAGCTCCCTTCTCAGGTGCTTTAGTGGGGAGCTATGTCAGAAGTTGGGCAGCTGGAACTCAAACAATTGCTCTGATACGGGATGCTGACTTTGTCAAGGACAGTTGCTGCACAATACCAGCTCTGGACTTCAGATTCCTGTTACAGAAAACAAACAGAACAAAACAACATCAGCACAACAATATTTTTGTGACTGGAATATAAAAAGCAATGGTGCAAGTTTCATTCTAAATTGTGTTAAAAGTCCATGTTCATTGGCAACATCTGAAGTGGATGCCATCTGCTTGTCATCGTTTAAAACTGAATGTTTGACTCCAGAAGAGACTACTACAATACAAAGAGGGTAATTCAAGAGAGGGAAAAAAATGAATTTACAGAGATCTTTATGGATAATTTGCTGGTAATATTCCCAGGGATACTTTCATTATGATGTTTCATCAAGGTTAGCATCCGTACTCCTCCCTGTTACGTGTGAACCCCTGGATAAGGAAGGCAGGTCAGATTTATCTCAGTTCTGCCATGTTGCCCTGCCGGAAGACCACAGACAGCTTCACGCTGGGCCGAGATTTCAAGCTGGTCATGCAATATGTTCCTCAAAAAAGCAATATGATTCAATGTTTTATTTTGTGCTGTAGACAATTTATAACATTAAAAATGTATTGTAAAAATAATACTTTTTTCATTTAGACTATGTTGGTCATATATATAAATTCAGTTTAACAATTGTACATATTTAGGTTTTTTTTTTCCTTTCACTGTTATGAATTTTAGAAGAATGTCAGATTTCTTGAACCAAAGCTTCTGAAATAAGCAAAGGAGTGTACAACTGTAGTCCTTAAAAAATAAAAGAGGGAGGGGGGGTCAGTCATCAGAATTCAACATGCAGGATAAATCATTCATGATTACAATGAATCTTGTAAACAACTTAATTTATTAAAGCTGCAATTAAAATACAAATTCTTGAGTGCTAGATGCTCTAAGTTTTTTTTTCCATTATTAGTACTACAGATGCCTGCTGGAAGAAGAATCACATTTTAAGTACATTGTAATTCACCTTTTTTTTCCTTTAATATACTTTTATTCTTTTTTCGCATTCCATTTTAAAATTCTTAGTCTCTCTCTTTCTCAGTATCACTAAGGTCAGTGCCAAAGAATTTATTTGTGAAACAGCTTCAAGAGAAGCTTGGTTTGGTCAGACATTCAAACATACAATTAAATAGATGCCGGCAGGTCAGAGTCTGGAAAAACATGATGACTTTGGAAAGAAAGGAAATTACTCAGTTTAATTTGAGTATACTTCTTGGTCCATATGTGTGTTATAAATAATTTTAAAAGTCAATGTCCTTTTGAGGTTATTTCATTTTCATTTAAAATAAATCAATTTTGAAAATTACATTTTGTATTGCAATGTCAAGATTGGCTAAGGTATAATCAGATATCTGCAAGATTTTTTCATAAAGATGAAAATATTATATAATGCATAAATAAAACATGATAACAATATCACATGTTCATATATTTTTTAAATTGCCTTTTTGCTTTGTTAGGCTGCAACTTTCTCAAATGGATCACCTTAGGACATATAATCATTATCATAGTAAATAGGAAGACATGTAATGCTTTTTAATGACTTGGTAATTAATTAGATGTGTGTGCATGGAGGTGTATTTGTGTGCTCATTTGCATCTTAATTGAAAAGAAATAAAGATTACTCACTTTGGCTCTTGAATTGTCGATACTGCATATAAACAACTCAGGACAATAAGAAATGAGTTGTTTTTGAAAAAAAACAGTCACAAAACAGTGTTTGGTACAAATGTAACTCATGGAGACAGAATTTATGCCATTGGTACTTTTATAAAATATTCTTAAAAAATTATATTTATACTTCCTTTTTCTCTGCTTTATTTATGTTCATAGCCTATCTCTTGAAGATTAAATTTATCAGAAGAAATATAATTAAATATTCCTTTTTTGTTTCTAAAATTGTTCTATGATTCCTATGTTACTCGGAAATTTCCAGCACTAATATTCAAATAGCTTCACTTGGATATTTTCTCTGAAAAATTTTGCGAAGTTAACCTTTTGTTTCACTACCAAATGTTCTCTTCTTACATTTTCTATAACCGATCAAATCTCTTTTATGTCTTTTTGTCAATCATTTGAAAATATGAGAGAATTGTAGTTGTATAATAGAATTTTAATGTTCATCTTTGGATGTTGAACGTGGTATAGATATCTGCTATTTCTATATCATCAATGGTTTTCAAAAATCACAAACCTGTTATGGTTGGGGAAAACAATAAATTTAATAGAGTAGTCTCAAAAGATCGTCATGTCTATATCCATATATATATATGTGTGTGTGCAAAAAGCAAGCATAAGTATAAATAAGGAAACTGATATAGTACATGTAGATACATATAAGCATACGTATCTGCTCACACTTTCCTGTATTGAGTGCTTAAAAACAGATGCTGTTCCAGAACATCAAGGATACTGGCAACATCTTCTGTTTTGATAACTGGATTTGACCCCAATTTCTGACAAAGAACTCCTAATCATGTGGTATTTTCTAAATTATAGTCTTGTCTTTTTTTCTAAGGAGGAGACTCTCGGTGGGTTATTGTATGGAACATCATCAAGAGAACAACCAAGCCATGCTCTGATGCTGAGAACCTGAAGCTGTGAAGCCATATCCCTCCTGAAACTCCAAGAATGGCAAAGGGGCTAATGTTTGAGTTAATAATTGATTTCTCCTATATGCTGACAACTGCATAAAAGTCTCTGAACTGAGGGTTTGGAAGAATCATGGTATCCTGATATCAGGGAGGTGCTGGCAGAATGGTACACACTTAGAGAAACCATACAATCTCCATACTCCTTCAACCACACCTTGCACTTTGCATCTTTTCCATGTGGCCATCCATATGTATGTATGTATGTATTTTTATGTACATATTGTATGTACATATGTATGTATTTTTAATGTACATATGTATGTATTTTTAATGTCCTTCAGAATAAATCGTAAATTCTGATGAAGTGTTTCCTTGAGTGCTATGAGCCTGTCTATCAATTGGCTGAATATAAGGAGGCTGATCTTAGATCATCTTAGTATTCAGAACAGGAGTAGCCTCTGGAATTAGCTCTGGAAGTTGTCACATTACAACCAAGGATACAGTGCCATAACTGAAGTGATGCCCAGCCTCTGTTGAGAATGCTTGGTGGAGAAAAATCCCACACGCATGTGGTGACTGAAATATTCTGTGTAGAGAGTAGGATACGTTGTCCTGTTTTGTTCTTTTGTTTTTATCATACACAGTCATCCTGGCATGGGATGTGTGTTGGTCTGTGTGTGTATGTTCCTGAAGAGGAAGTTAGTACACCCTTTTCATGCTTTTCCACTGCCTTTTTGTTTAAACTGGTAAATGTGAGTGCTAGGCCATGGCTCTGGGTCCAGCATTTTATTTATTAATGCCTCATCTTATAAAACATTTCAGGTTATATGCCATTAGGAAATGAATTATCAAATTCTGAGGGATTTCCAAAATATACAAACACATACATGTATGTATGTATGTGGATATGTATGTATGTGTATACATATATGGTTTTAAATATATATGATTTTAAAATATATATGGTTAAAGCAATTTATATATGCTTTTAAAAACACAAATGGATGGAGATATATATATAAACATATATGTGGAAATCATATATATATATGGTTTTCAATATATATATGGTTTAAATATATATTAACATGATTTAAACAATTATGTCTGTAATTTTAGATACTCGTTTACACTTCTGACTTTTAACACTCAAGGCATGGGCTTATGTGAATAGCTCTTACAGGCAATAATATTCAAATACCATGATTTTTAACTTTTCCTCCATTCAAGAATTGTAGACTACAATAGCATGTAAAATGCTAATAGATCATTTTTCTATGGTTTTCATGTTGGATAAATATTTATCATTTTCAATGAGATTTATAGTTTCTATGCTCAAGAATTTAGATCTACGGAATATTCAACTCAAATATCTTCAATCAAGTGAATTTAGAGTTTATCAACGGGAACATGGGATTGCTTATTGCATCTAAATTGACAAAGGTTTTTGTGACATTGATAGTCTCACACCCAGAGAGCAATCTTGTATGAACTCCTTTGGGAAAATGTCATCAGAGTGATTTTCAGAAAATAATACTACTATTCCACTGATCCCAACAAAATTCTCTAGCATGCACCAAATTTTAATCACATAGTTTATGTTAAGGTGAATATATTATCCTGTATAATTTTAGAAAAAAATGCATATTTCAATGAGCAAAATAATTTTAAAAGAAAAGTATACTATTGTATCAATAAAAGTATTTTAAAGATGTGGTATAGTATCGCATTAAACATATTCTCTTTAGCATATTTCATGCCCACTGGAGTATAGATATATATTACTGTAAAAGTGATACTGAAAAAAAAAAAAGAGAGAGAAATTCAGCAGTTAGAAGCCTGCTTGAAATTACAGTTTAACAGGGTTCAGCGCGGTGGCCTAGTCGCTAAAGTCCTTGCCTTGAACATGCTGGAATCCCACGTGTGGGTGCTTGTTCTAGTCCCAGCTTCCCATCCACTTCGCATCCAGCTCACTGCTAGTGGTCTGAGAAGGCAGCTGAGGACGGCCCAAAGCCTTGGGATCCTGCACCCACGTAGGAGACCTGGAGGAGGTTCCTGGCTCCTGGCTTTGGACCGGTATAGCTCCGGCTGTTGTGGTCACTTGGGGAGTGAATCATCAGACAGAAGATCTTCCTCTCTGTCTCTCTCCTCTCTATGTATCTGACTTTGCAATAAAAAAAGAAATTATAGACTAACAAATTACAAGTGTAGCAAACGTAGGACTTAACAGTTTGTAAAAGTACTCCTGGTACTGATCCACTGAATAATCATCTGTCAGTGTGGGAACATTTAATAAGAAACATCATAAAAATTATCATTACAGTTCTATTCATTTAAAAATTATATGTAATAATTTTTAATAGCACATTTCTCTCACAAACATTAAATGATCAAACTCTACAAAAACATACAGCTTAGAAAATTTTCCCAGTGATCTACAAGAGTGTATTAAGCAGTACAATTTAGTAGTTCTGAAAAGCAGTGACTTAAAACTATGTCCTTCTGGGTATTAAATTTTATTTATTGTGATTCAAGGAAACAACTCTTTATTGCATTATGCATCACTTAGTTCCTATTTAAAATCCAGTAATATGATGCATTTTCAGTTACTTGACTATAGTTAATACCATCTGTGGAAACAACAAAGAAAATAGCTGAGAGCGAAGAAGTAAGGACCCAGGAATTTAATGCAAAAAGAAGAAAAGATTACATCATGTTCAAATATAGGGCATTATTCCGATAACACAAATCCAGATTAGCTTCCTTGCTTAAAGTATTAGGCTGGATAAGGATTAACACTTACAACATTTGAATAAAGTTGGTTCCTTTAGAATAGTGTTTAGTAGTTGGACAATGTTGGATAAAACCTTCCTAGAATAATACAAATTCCTCTGGTTTTGCAATTATATTAAATAGTACTTTAGAAATAGTCCTCTCAGACAATGAACAATTTATTGTCTGGGTCGGTTGTTAGTAGAGACACAGTTTTGTTTCTATGTAACGAATATCTACGAGATTGGTTCCTAAATTAATATTATTTAAATAAAAATATTGCAGACTGATGAAACAAAAACTTTCCTTAAGATACAGATGTTATAGCTGTGAAGCACATTTCTATTTTTTGTAGCGGGGTCAAAATTTAAATCTATAATCTCTTGATCTCTACAACTGTTTTAGCTTCTGTCATTATTGCTTAGGAATGCCTACTGACCTGATTTTATAGTGGAGCATCTTTATTTCCAGCATTACTGTGGAAGACACATCCAAACTTGGCCTACTTTCACTTGGCATAGGAGAAAATTGTTTAAATATAAAATTACCTAAGAATGCCATGTTCTGATTATTTTCCCTTGATTATTCTCTATTATCGTAAGCATTTAAAAATAATGTCTTGACTCTGTTAAAAGAGAAGCATAGAGATAGTATTTCAATGCTAATTAGGTGATGTGTTTGGCCGTTAGGTCCAGTGGATGAAGACGAACCAGTAGATCTTGCTTTCCTGTCCCTCCTCTTTTTAAATCTGTATTTCAGCTAAAAATAAATAAATCCTAGAAAAAGAAGGAATTTTTTTAGTACCTGTTCACTTTTTCCTTCAGCATTCAAAGTATATTGGATATATGAAATAAAGGTAATATATTATATTACTAAGTTATTCAAGATATAATAGGCTATTTTGTTTAAAAAATATATAAATCATATATTTGTTGAACTCCCTCTGATTATAGAGTCTGAATGTGCTCAATATATCTAGCAACGCCTTTAGGGATCAAGGATATCTCAATCGCTTTAATCTCCAAAGAGACTCCAGTACAGAAGTGCTTGGACTTTAGGCTTCAGTAAATGCAATAGGCCTTTATACACATCTAAGAAAGCACTTTATTTCATTGCCATGGAATGGCATTTGGCCTAACTACCTTTACTAAGGACTGCGCTATTCAGTGAGTGTGGAATATTTTCAGTTCTTCTTTCTGGGAAAGGATCCAAGGCACACATACAGTAAGAGTCACCTGAAGGAATAGCATAATTTCTTTGTCCTACGTACAATGACCTTATTTAAAATACTTCCCCAGAAAATCTGCTTCCACCTCATGTTCATACGGCTCTTCCAAAAGCCACTTGTTCCAGAAAACAACACATCCCTCATCAAATTCTGTGTCTCTATGTTATACTGTCTCTTTTTAATTGACTCATACAACAAATGCCTGGAGCATTGGTACAAATGCCTGGCTCCTTGGTGTAATATATGACAGATCCATCAGTTCATAGGGGCATAGTTCTGTGTTTCACCTACTCCACTTGCAACCCAGCTCCTTGCTTATTGCCTGAGACAACAACAGAGGTTGGACCCCTCCACCCAGTTGGACACTCAGAAGAAGCTCTAGATTCCTGGTTTTGGACAAACTTATCTGGTCACTGAGATTATTTGGGGAGCAAACCATTAAATAGAAAATCTCCCTTTTGTCTCTGTCACTCTTTTTATCTCTCTCTTTCCATTTCTCTCTCTATCTTGTTCTCTCCCTCTCTCTTTCTGTCTGTAGCTCTACCTTTCACCAAACATAGCAGAAACACTGCAACACATTGACATATGCACTCTTCTTTAATATCTCAGAAACATGCCTTGCAGGCCTATTGGCTAAATCCTTGCTTCGCATGAATTAGGATCCAAAATGGGTGGCAGTTCCTAGCCCTGCTCCACTTCTCATCCAGCTCCCTGCTTGTGGTCTGGGAAAGCAGGGGAATATGACCCAAAGCCTTGGGACCCTGCACTCATGTGGGGGATCAGAGGAGGCTCCAGGTTCTTGGCTTCACATCAGTTCTGCTCTGGCTGTTGTGGCCTCTTATAGATTGAAGCAACAGCCTGAAGATAGTTGTCCCTGTATTTCCTTCTCTCTGTAAATCTGTTTCTCCAATAAAAATGAATTTTAAAAATTCTAAGAAGCACAGACAATAAAGGCAAAAATAAATAAATAGGGTTACATTAAGCTAAAAAGCTTCTCTACAGCAAAGCAAATACCTAAAAAAAAGCAACTGATAGAATGGGAGGAAATATTTTCAAATTATATATCTGATAATTATTAATTTCCAGGATAAATGAAATTTAAAAAACTCTATAGCAAAACAAGGAATTCAATGGAGCATATAGTTGTTTTAGAATTCCTTTAAGTAATCAACATTTTGATAGCTCAAAAAATCAAATTAAGCTAGTTTGTTACAGGAATTTTAAAAAATATTATTGTGTTATTTACGTATTTATAAAATAAACTAATGCATAATACATAAGATAAGCCATAATAATTTTAGACTATAATTTATTTTTAAATAGAAATTCTTTGGTATTTTCAAAATTTGGAGAAATGTTTTAAATGTCAAGAATTTTTAAAAATGAGCTTCTTCATAAAGATAGAATGAAAGTCAGGCATAGAAAATACAGCAGGACTGAATTAGTTCATTCTAGATTATATTTTCCGTCTGTTGAATATATATCACTAGGTTCTTGATGGTACAAGTACTGAAAGCTGTCAGGTGTAGAATGCCCTGTAAGTGAGCCTGGCAGGTGTACGGGGCAGAAAGTAGAACAGCCGTTGATAACCAGTGCCAATACTGACTTCCATTCACTGCTCCTGTCAGGCTGGTTGCACAATAAAGCACTGAAATCATGTACATTATTGGAAGGTAGATTTCAAAAGCTCTATCTTGTTTGTGAAGTTTGCTAAGTAGTTTATTAGGAAAAAAATTGTATAAAATGATTTTGAGAGAATTTTCTTTACAGAACAATTTCCATTTTGTAAATAAATGTAATGTACAGTATAAAAAAGACTGTATTCTGGCAGCTGGCATGGTAGCCTAGTGGCTAAAATTCTCGCCTTACCTGCCCCAGGATCCCGTATGGGTGTCAATTCGTATCCTGGTGCTCTACTTTCCTTCCACCTCCCTGCCTGTGGCCTGAGAAAGCAGTTGAGGACAGCCCCAAAGCCTTGGACCCTGCACATGAAGCTCCTGGCTTTTGGTTTCAGATCAGCTCAGCACTGGCTGTTGCAGCCACTTGGGGAGTGAATGAGCAGATGAAAGATCATTTTCTTATTTTCTTCTCTATGTCAACCTGACTTTCCAATTTAAAAAAAAAAAGTTTAAAAAGACTGTATCTTAAATAGGACTTCATTTCTTAAGACACAGCTTAGATGAAAATTTTAAATTCTATGTATTTAATAACGTGCTTTTACAAAATTCTTTTCAGAAATGACAAAAGGGAGAGACAATTTCCACTTTTTGGATCATTCCACAGAGACAGCTGCAAGTAATGATGCAAGTAAAAGGCAACAGGCAACAGGCCAATCCTGATTTCTGGACTGGGTAGGAAGGGTCCAAGGACTTGAATCATTTTCCACTATTTCCTCAGGTACACGAAAGGAAGCGAGGTGTAAGTGGAGAAGCTGGGAATCACACAGCAGCTCTCTTAGAGCCTACTCTCATTTTAACAAATACAATCATCTACTGACATACAGCTATCTCACCTCCAATTAGACTCCTTAAACAATATACGTTTGGGACAAACAAAAATTTGGAAATAATATATATACTTTTTTAATGGAAAAAATAATCCGCAAAAGTGTTCTTCATTCTGATGTATTATGCACATTCTGTACAAAGGTCTTTTCTTTTAGTTCGCTTTGGCCTCCACCGAATTCTATTTAAAACCAGAGTGATGTTTATCTTCAGCCCTGCAGAGCTGCTGAACCGAATGAATAATGGACCCAGTGGGAGCTGAGTGGCTATGTCTCATTTTGTCACACTAAATGTTACCTGAAACTCCACAACTTTAGAACAGTGGTATCTATTGCAGGACATTGACAAACATATCTAGCATGCTATGCATGTACCTGGCTTATAATTTTCTTTATATGACATTTTGTATGATTTTACATGGTCTGCAAAAAATTGTGTAAGTGGACAAAACATCAGGTAATTCTTTCAGTGGAATGCAGCCAAGCCAAGGCTCTCTCTGAAAACCAAGCAGCTATGCATGCTGTAATAAAATCAGGCTCAAAAACACAACATGAACACTTATAATTTCCAGGTCACTATTGCTGGCAGATTTTGTCATTTTTGAACACACCAATCCTTTGTATTTTATGGAAATGCTTTGATGGG
Source organism: Ochotona curzoniae (assembly GCF_017591425.1). Classification (NCBI taxonomy): domain Eukaryota; kingdom Metazoa; phylum Chordata; class Mammalia; order Lagomorpha; family Ochotonidae; genus Ochotona; species Ochotona curzoniae. Next base: position 18,503,128 of record NW_024466502.1, read on the forward strand.
CTTAGGGATGCTTTTAATTAGTTTTTGGACTTCAAGAATTTTTCATGTGAGATTTGCTCATTGTTAAGTTTCAATGTATGACACAAAGCTTTGAAATATTATAGATTTGGTTGAAAACTTACCTCCTTATCAATTTCAGATATTTTCCAATTATCAACTTCTTTCATAGAATAGTTGATAAAGGCTTACAACCATGTGAGCCTACAAAATGTATGATAGTCTGGGGATAGTCCCTAGGATTTTGGCTATCTAGGAATACATGCAGTTGTCAGCAGATACTGTATCTCCAAAGAAGCCTGGTGGCCTTATTTTCAAAAGGTATGTGCCCTAAAGGTTCTCCCTCAGCTGCAACAGTGTCTGAAACATGATTGTTACTTAATTTGCAGGAGTACAATGTGCTTTGGTTAAGTTTCCCTAGTAATCTCTTTGCCTTATACTTTTACAACTTTATAGCAAATCTTTAATCTTTCATTAGATCCATCAATGAAGCAAGGAAGCATCCCACTCCCAGGTAATATAGAGTAGAACCTGCAAGGACAAAAACAAAGTCAGTGATGTCAAAGATTGCAGTATTCAGAGATTGGTACAAGGCTCAACTAACTAATCCTCCATCTCGAAGTGCCAGCATCCTTAATGGACACGAGTTCATGTCCTGGCTTCCCACAACTGATTCAGTCCAAAGTCTTGAGATGAAAAAAAAAAAAAAAAAAATTTCAGGCTCCCCAGCTTTGGATCAACTCAGCTCAATTCTGCTTTGACAACACTTATTTTGGGACTGAATGCTCACATTGAACTTGCTGGGATTCCATGTGGGAGCCAGTTCATTTCACAGTTGTTCCACTTCCTACCCAGCTCCCAGTTTATAGCCAGGAAAAGTAGTACAAGATTGCCTCAAGCCCTTGGGGCCATGCATCTGTGTGGGTGACCCTGAAAAGAACCCTGGCTCCTGGATTCTCAGCTCAGTTCTGCCTGTTCTGGCCGAATGGAAAGTGAACCAGTAGATGGAAGATCATTCTTTTTATCTTTTCTTCTCTCTCTAAATCTGACTTTTTTTTATTATATATGTTGTCAAAAGGAACATTTTTCACTGCTGGGCAGATTGCTGTCAGCCAAGAAGTCTCCAAACCACAGGGACAGGAAGAGACATCTATGGAATCATCTTTTCAATTCTGTTTTGAACAAGAATGTGCTTTTAGTATTATTAAAGCAATTCAGTAACCTTTTAAAGTCTCCTCATCTGTAGGTTAGGTGTTCAAAACTTGGTCAATTGTATTATGAATAGTTTTACAGCAGATGCCATTTTAAAATATTGTTTATTTAGTATAGCTTTTGAAGACAGTGCAAAAAATTATTTATTGTCATTGTGTTAAAGGACTCAGAAGTGCTGGACAATATCAAAGAGTCCAGCATCCTATTGTCAGGGTGTATTCAACAATTTCACTGTGAATCCATCTTTGCTCTGGAGGCAGAGATGCATTTTGCACTTTGCCTCCCAATCTTTACATGTCATACATCCCCTCACATACATAACCAGAAAATACAATTTACACAGAGAGAAAAACAGAAAATTTACATCAACATGAAGTTAAGCAACTTGCTACAGAATGACCTGGGCATCAGTAAACCGATGAAAAAGTAAAATCAAAAACCTTCTTGCAGAAAATAAGGTTTCTGCGTACTGCTGAAGAAATGACATCAGAAAGACGAATGTCTAGCCTCATGAGACATGGCAAAAGCAGTGTTGAAAACGATGTTTATAGAGCTTGGGTACTTGCTATCAAAATGACTTATATGTGTGATCTATTAATGAATCACAAAGGCATGTTGAAAAATATACAAGTGAATAAGAAGTGCAAAAAGGTAAAACTCACAGCAAAAATAATTGGATTTGAAACTGAAAAAACTATAAATTGAAAGAAGAAAGAGTCATTCCCTAAGAAAATATAAAAAACAACCCTTCAGCCATATTAACTATGAGCATTACAAGAAAACAACTACTTAAATTTAGAAATGAAAAAGAAACGATTCCAACTTTCTGCTCTTGACGAGGGTCATGACTGCAGCCACAGGAAATAGTAGGGATTATAACTTTGTGTTGTCTAGGTATACTCAGAAGTTTCAAAAGGGATCTACCTTTATTCTTTAGTAGAGATGCTGTTGATTTTCTGCGATTCCTGCTAATCCGGTCTCCGTTGCTTCCTTCATTTGAGGGTTTACATGTGCATTTTTATTCTCCCCTTTTGTGCTGATTTGTATTTTTGATGGGAGTTGTCTTTTGTTAGAGTGCACATATGATATCTGTCATTTTGGGATTGGCTCATTTTGCTTATCATAATGTTCTCCAGTTGCGCCAATTTGTATCTGAATGATAGAATTTCATTAAAAAAAAAATAGCTGAATAGTATTCTGTAGAGTAGATGTTCCACATTTCTTTGTCCAGTCCTCGTTCAACGGGCATCCGGTTGTTTCCACATTTTTGGTTGTTCATTGTGCTGTGAGGAATACGGGGGCTGCAAGTTCTTTCTCCTGCATCAGAATGTTGGGTATATTGCCACATGTGGGTTTGTTGAGTCATATGGTAGGTGAATTTTCAGTTGCTTGAGTATTCTCCATACTGACTTTCATACTAAAAAAAAAAAATGTTATACATAACATTAAGAAGATAGGTAAAAGTTTTATGCACATTTACCGCTATAGTTCTGTTTCTTACATTAGGAAACATTGTAAAAATCTGAAGTGTGAAATCTCGGAATACTAACCTTCCTATATCAGAGTGCCTCGTTGAAGTTTTGGCTCCAGCAATTCTGACCCAGCTTCCTGGTAATGTGCGTCACACCAGGCATCTGAAGCCTCCTCTGGCTCTCTCATACACTCTCTCTTGCATGAAAATGAAAATAATAGATACAAGAGTAATAGAAGAAACCCTTTTATGAAATTAAGTAAGTGATAATTGGAAAAAAGGATTATTGATATCACAAACATAATTTGCTGAATTTAAATTTCATTTTAAGTACTAGAGCTATTTTTTTTTCATTCTGATTCTGTTGAAATACTAACAGTAGAATGTATATTATAATTTATAAACAATGTTATCTTTTAATAGGTTCCAATATAAGCATTAGATAAAAAAAGAAAGCATTAATGCTTCCTTATTTCATCCTGATAATCCATTGAATATATTTCCTTTCTTAATTTCAAGATATATTTGGCTGAATATGAGAAAAGGCTTACATAATCTCCCTCTAAGAAATTAGAGAATAATTAAGTTCTATTTTAGCAATAAATTGGAGATGAGCAAAGATGATACAAAATCACTAACCAAATCCACTCAAATGCAATGATGTCATATTAACCAAATCATATTTACAATTCTTTTATTGAATACATCCTTTTTTTGGAAAATGCATATTCATTTATGTATGTTTTTTCATGTGGTGATTTTAAAATCAATTTCACTAAATTAGATATTTTTAACACTCTACCAACATTTTTCAATCCTAACATTTTATGATGCATATGTTCAAATAAAATATTTCCAATACCTCATACATTATATGTAACTTATTTGATAATGTGTATGGTTTAGTCTATTCTACCAAAATGAAAGAATTTCCTTATATTACTTACATGTTATGTGTTTACCTAAGAAAGCAACACTTTTCACAATGAGTTTTTCTATCTATGTGTGTGTCCTTACATAGGTATGGATGATCAGTGAGATTTATAGGAGTAACATCTATGTGTGTGCAGTGTGTATGCACGCGTGTGTAAAACAGGTAGTGAGGGTATTTTGTGTGAATGTAAAAATCATTTGTTGCAAACTAAATTTATTTGAGTTTTGTTACTATTTTAGACATTTTGTTTAAATTCTTGCAATTCTTAATTCTTTAAATATATAGTAGCAGATAATTTGACTTTGTGCCTGGGTAACCCAGTAAAGAAAATCAAATGGTTTCCACTCAAAGACTTCAAGTTTACAAAAGAACTTTTTTTTTTCTCCTCCAGAAAAACTAACACAAATTCTATTCTAACCACCATGTGTAGGCTGCATTTTTTGAAGTTAACACAGAGAGACATCATGCCACCTGAATTTCTCAACTTTAGAGATTCCTGTCTCTCAGTTTCAGTGTCATCTTTCTGACCACATTCACTTTGATTTTTCCATCTTGAAATAATAATTTAAAAAAAATGGTATCTGAGTCGCATACAAAGGAGAAATAGTTCACCTCCCACACTACATAAAGACATTTTACATGTAATTCTAAGGTTTGGGAGAATAGAAGCTGATTTGCTTTAAGTTTTGCTTCTTAAAGATAACTGCCCTCATTTCTAAATATTTTATAGGTATTTAAATTCAATCCTAGTTAAATCTATATATAAAAATGGCTATTGATGACTTTTAAAATGATATCTAATGGAAGAGAAAGGTAACTCATTATGGCACCCTTATATTTACATACTCTTTATAGTATTCAATTAAAAGTCTTGTCAGAATAAATTGTCACTTGTTTTGAGCTGAATACTATGCAAAAGCAATCTTATCTGTTATATTTTATATACTTACTTTGTAATACCAAGAGATTCTAGACTAAAAGTATGTCTCCAGCAGTTATGCATGTAGAAGTTTTCTCTTACAATTTTAGAGAGCTATGTGCTAATAAATGAAGATATTAAGAGAAAAGATACCAAAATATGCAAATAAATGGAATGTTAAATTGTATACATATATATTCATGTTCTCACTTGAATGAAGATTGAGTTTTTTTTACACATAAAGGGACATTCCTGCCTTTGTTTCTTACTTCTTGAGAACCTGTTCAATTGAAAGATTGAAACCAAACTTTCAAATTCGTATGTATATACTATCTAAACATATAGGAGAGAGGAGCCAGAGAGCAGATTTAAAATCCTGAGCAAGAGTAGTGCCGTGAATTCTGTTTCACAATTTTACTTATACCATCTAGGGATGCTCTGTTTGTATATAAATTTTAACAAACCCTCTTTCCTCATTGATGTTATGCTTCACATGTTTGTTCTGAGACTTTCCCGGGTCTGTTATGGACCACAGCAGTTCTGAGCACAGTATGAGATACTTTTGGAAGTATGCTAAGCATATCTACTTGGGTTTTTAAAATATCATTGACATATACACAGGTTTGTTGCTGTTGTTGTTGTTGTTGTTTTAGAAATAAATTAAAATTTGACTCATTTCACAGGAAAAAATGCTGATTTGGGACCATTCCATTTTTAAATCATTGTCTACATATTTTCATCTTAATATACAAACCATTTCAAGAAAACATAAATAGATGGGTAACTCACATGTCTTTGTTTTTCTAAGCAATATTATATTTTTACTTAAATATAACATTTTATTTTAAGTTTTTCACAGATTCACAGAAAGACAATCTGTAGAATCTTATAATGTCAAACACAAGAATTCATTGTGATTTCCATTAACTAACGTAATGCTCTTTATAGCTGAAGTCACAAATGTGGAAAATGAGAATCTTAAGCATCTTGTATGTTTTACGATTCTTTAATCTGAAAATCCAGCTAGACGTGTGAAATGCAACACATCGCAGTTCTTGCCCTTTGTTTTGTCTACCAGTTTCATATTCTTTCAGGGTCTAGTTTTTATTTACTGTGCTGTGTATTTTTTTAAATTCCTGTCCTAAATGGAGTACTGTCTTGTCTGAAATCCCACTTGTTTTCCAAAAGAATATTTATGTGCAGTTCCTTTAACAATTCTTACCCTCAAAATGTGTTTGTATTCACAAATTGTATGCAATTGAACACTTTGTGGCTTCCATTGGTCTCAATTATTCTACATTAACTTTTTTTACATGTGTCTAAAGAGAAATCAATTCACATGAAACAAAAGTAATTATCACCGGATGCTATTAAGAATGTACTTGCTTTTCATACATCAGTTGTATTTTTTGAAACACTAACGACTTTCTTTGGGAATCCTTTCAAGTAAGGGTATTAGCAAGACCATTCATTAAATATTTTATCTTAATCATTGGATTTGTGTGTGTGTGTGAATGTGACTAAGGCAAGCAGACAGAATAAGAAAGAATAAAGTAGCTTAGTTCAGAGATTCCTTTTGTATTCTCTGTCATTAAGCAGAAATGTGAAGAATAATACTTCAGCGCTTTTCTAATTCTAGTAAGTGCATTTGCTTTTTATAGCCTTCTTCTTTGGCGTCATGAAAAAGACAGGGGGAATATCCCCACATTTTGATAGCTTTAAATATTTTTACTTGAGTAACTATTTGAAAAATAGATGTTATGTGTAGTGTGTGTGTGACCATGTGGTCCTAGCTAAACATTGTATTTCTTAGTGTCTAAGACATAGATGAAATCACAGTTTGAAAAATGTACCTTTGAAAATAAAATGGTTCATGAATGACATAATTCCACATTTCCAATTAATAATAGGTCATGTTTGTATTACCTTGAAACTTAACTGGCCTTTTCTCTCCATTAAAACTCTACAGTGTTCTTGTGAAAACAATGGCCTTCTAACTCAAAGCACCTTCCATCCGTGAGTGTCTTGTATTTGAAATTCACATATTAGAAATTGACATAGTTCTGGAGAAAGTGGCAGCCCAGACTGATAAGTTGACATTACTCAGTGACACTTCACCTTTGGGAATTTGCTGATTGAGGAAATAAGCAAAGCATCTGAGGAGTCAGGCAAGTAGCTTAGAGGGAAACTGTGAAAACAAAACCAGTGATATCTATGTATTGTGACAGAAAAAAAAATTATCATTTTCTTACTCACTCCTAAAAAGCCTGAAAAGGCCACAATGGTCCAGGCTAACTCCAGGAACCATGAAATCAACCAAGTGCCCCACGTGGTTTGGAGAAACCAAATGCCGTCAGCCACCAGTTCTACCTCACTGGTTCTGCATGCACATGAATCTGGAACCAGGAGTAAGACCTAAACGACAAACAAAGACACCAGAAGATGGGACGCAGGAGTCTTGACTGCCTTAACCGCTAGGTCAAGAGCCCACAACCACACTGGATTTTGTCTGATTTTTCACAGTTGTTCTGATTTCCTATTTTTTAATATGTGAAGTCCTCTGCAAAAGAGTTGCCTTTTAATATCCAATGGCCACTCTGCAAGTGGAACGATTTCCATGTTCTAGGGTTTCTCATCCATGTTACCTTCACTGTCTGTACATTTACTGTCTGCCCTCAAAACCAATGCTTATCTTTTCCTAGCTCTTTCGTGTACAGTATCAGTGCCATGAGGACTAAGCATCACATTGGTAATATTTGCCAATGTATGTCCAGAATCTGAAAGGATATGACAAACACTGTTCAATAAGAGAAGCAAAATAATTTATTGTGAAGTTATACCACTGAGTGGGTTTGATAATGTTGTTCTGTGAACCATTATATCTGCACGTTGATATTTTTGAATTTGGTTATATTAGAAACTCCATCTGAGCTTTCCACATGAACTGCAGGAGCTAGATACATGGCCAATCCTCCATCAATTTCTCAGTTGTATCAGCAGAGCTTGTTTGGAACTGGAACACCCAGGCCTTGAGCCAGTGCTGCTATGATGATGCTATTGAAGGCAACGGCTTAACCTTTGCACAGTACTGGCTTCCATTTTACTAAAAGTTGGTTTTAGCCTAATATGTATATTTTGAGTACTAGTTGAGGCTTTTGCATCCCAAGTCACAGTGCCTGGCACTACGTCCCACCTCTGTTTTCAGTTTCCTACCCAACTCCATGCTGATGTGCCAGAGAGGAGGCAGAAGAAGGCCTGAGTCCTTGGGCCACTGCCTGCTACGTAGGAAAGAAGAATGGAATTCTTAGATTCCGGCTTTAGACTGATCCTAATCTGACTATAGTGGTTATTTGGAGAGTAACAAAGCAAACACAAAATATCTCTGACTTTCACTGCTATATGTCATTTTTTTTCTTGTCAATAGGCCGATAACTTTAAAAATAGAGTAGTAAGTAAAATAAGTATCTTCAATTTCTTTCTGATTTTAATTAAAATGTCTATAAAATGTGCAACAATTTATTTTGTTCCTTATCTGCACCAAATCATATAGAACATGCTATGCTCAGATATTAGGTCAAATTTCAAACGATTTGAAATAAAGACAAAAGTGCTATGTACGGATGTATCTTGAACAAGTGCATGGAAATATATGCTCTGAATAAGCACTGTATAGAGTCTAAAAGATTTTACATGAAAATGAACTTAGTTTTCAGTTCCAATTTGCACGATTTTTGAAGTAGCTTCAAATAACTTGACAAAGTGTGGGAAAAAAGGTTTGATGAATCTGTCATGGAAAAGGTTGGCTCACTATTGTTTTCCTTATTGTTCAAAAAAGAAAATTGTTTCTAAGCATTCTAAAAAGTCTCATCACTTGTATTTATGCAACTGCTTATTATTCTACATTTAGCCTTCCAGTTAGGGATTAAACAACCCATAATTATGCATAGAGGAGAAAAAGTTGTCATATCTCCAGTTAGGTCAGTGGACTAACTCAAAAATATCAATGTTATATTTACCTTTCCTAATTTGAGTTAACTAGAAATCAAGAAAAAGCCAACAAATGAATGCTATATTTATCAAATATAAGTAGATATTAGCAACATGTATGGCTCACAATTTTAAAGTCAGAAATTTTAAAGAAAAAGCTGTTACACTTAAGAAAGTAGTTTGAGTGTCTTTGTTATTTTATTTGCCTAAATTGGCTAAATTGTATTCGCTTGCCCTAGTTCGTATTCAGTCGTGAATATGTATTTAGTTAGCATTTCTTTTCAACAAAGATTTTGTCTCCCAAAGCTCATGTAAAAGACAGACACCACCATGAATTTTTTTGAGTGTGCATGTTGTTTCAAACGCTGTTTAGATTTTTTTTTTTTATTCTATGTGAAGATTTTCACAATATGGCAAGTTAAGGCATGGATAATTTTCTGCAAAATGTTTTGAAAGGGAAGGATTCAAATAAAAGATTTGTTATTATTTTTTCTTTTACTGAAAAGATGTTAAATATTTGAGCAGGCACAGAATCTTACCCTGACTGAACATTGCATGACACATAGTACACACATGAAGAAAGATCACATGGTATCCCACAAATTTGTACAATTCCCATGTGCTAGTCAAAGAACGTTTGTGCTACTGTGTAGGTTATCTGATATTTCCCTTGTGCCTCTTTACACATCGTTTTGCTCAACCCAAGAGAGTTTGATTATGATGTGCTGTGGTAAGGATTATTTTTGGTTGAGTCTAATTGGGCTTCTCCAGGTTTCCTGTTTTTGGATTCCCCCTTTGAAAAAATCTATTTTGGGGGAAGCTCACGTTTATTATTTCAATGAATACAGCTTTCGGTCAGCTTTTCTTCCCTGGTCTTTGGGAACTTTTATGACCCTTACGTTTGGCCTTTTCATTTTGTCACTTCATTCTTGGTTGATTTTCTTAACTTTACTCAGTTTCCCTTTCAGATTACTGATAATTTCAGCATTTTTACATATAGTGTCTTCTAGCTCTGAAATCCTCATGCTTATTTCATTCTATTATTGAAATTTTCCATTATGTTTTAAATGAGTTCTATTGGGTTTTTCATTTCTAATAATTCAGTTTGGCATCTTGTTTGCGGGGAATTGGTATTCTTGCTAATAGTACTGGTGCATCGTGCTTCTTTGGTGCTTGGCCATTCAAATTCAGAATAGTTGATTCTCCTCAGCCTAATTTTATTTCAAAGTTATGCCATCCTCAGGACTGCAGACTGACTTCGCTGGTCCTATTCAACATCCAGGTTCTCCAATTGCGGCATTCGCATCACTCCCTCTGGCGCCAGTCCCAAGTCCTCATGGTTCGATCCTCTTGGCTTCCACTTCGGCAGCTCCTGGTCAGCTCTCCCCATGTCCTGTCATGGCCGCACAGTTGTCTGCTCAGCATTTCTCCTGCTACAGTTCAGGTGACACCCCGGGTTTATGCTTATTTATTTTCTGCTGGAACATGTAAGAAGCTAAGTCGGGTAGCAACCCAGATTTATTTGGAAACTTGTGAGATACCAAGTCAGTACTTTTCCTGGTGTGGCCACCCTTGGAAAGCTGCATGTGCATTCGCCCCAAACAAAGTACGCACGTGTAGCTCACTCTTTCCCACCCTCCGCCTCCCCCACACCCCTCGCCACAGGGCTTTTGCTGTTGTATTGAAAATGACGCCTGATAGGTCGCCCACAGCTGTGTGTGTGTATGTGTGTGGGAGGTGGGGAAGGCACTAAATACGGCCTCCACCCCTACAAGGGCTCCACTGTTCTGCCTCAGTTTATACTTGGATTACAAATTTGTGGTACCCACAATTCAATGGCATGATTTAACTCCACAGTTCCCCAAGCGGCTCTCCACCTCCAGCCTGCTGAAGCTTGTTTCCCCATCAAGCACTCTCTGCTGCTTTTCTACTCATTTGTCTATGTACTTTGAAACCTGACCTCATCCTATTCCCTGCAATTCATTTGATCATGCTTTATGTATTTATTTATTTTTAAGATTTTATGCATTTTTATTGCAAAGTCAGATATGCACAGAGGAGGACAGACATGGAGGAAGATCTTCAGATGGTTCATTCCACAAGTGGCTGCAACGGCTGGAGCTAAGCCAATCCAAAGCCAAGAGCCAGGAACTTCCTCCAGATCTCCCATGTAGGTGCAGGATCCCAAGGCTTTGGGCCGTCTTTGACTGCTTTTCCAGGGCATACTCAAGGAGCTGGATGGAAAGCGGGGAAACCAGGATTATTGGATCATGGCATGTTCAAGGAGAGGGCTTCATCCATTAGTCTTGCATGCCAGGCCTGATCCTTTTGCCCTTTGCATAACCAATACTGTGGCACATGTGTAGCAGAAATTTCGTAATAACTCAATTATAACTAGGCAGATAATTTTGGGTCACTTCAAGTTGAGTTCAATGGGCCTGACACAATGGCTCAGGGGCAAAATCCTTGCCTTGCATGTGTTGTGAGCTAGGTCCTAATCTAAATGTTCTGTTCCCCCTCCAGCTCCATGTCTGCAGCCTTGGAAAGAAGTCCAAGAAGGTCCAAAGCCTTAGGGTGCTGCACTCGTGTGGGAGATCTGAAAAAAGGTCCTGGCTCCTGGCTTTGAATTCACTCAGCTCCAGTCACTGAAGCCACTTGAGGAGTGAACAAATGGACAGAAGGTGCTTTCTCTATCTTCCATTCTACCTGTAAATCTGCCTTTCCAATAAAATCAGCCAATATTAAAAAACAGCAAAAGCAAACAAAAAATAATCAGTTCACAAAAGCAATCAAGCCTCAATAAAAACAACAGAATACATAAAACTTTTCTCTAAGCAACATATTCTTGTTACCTATGTCAGGTTACAATATCACTAAAAAACATTGATTAAAAGAACTAGCACATGGCATCAACACACAGTCCCTTACTTTGTGCATTTAAAATGAATCATACAATAACATCATGGAAAATAAAATTACCCTGTTGTCAAAAATTAAGAAAAGGTTCATCAAAAAATGTAGACTGCAGAGAAACAAATAACACATACATCAATCTGAAAGGATTAATGGATTTAGGCCTCTTAGTAACAAAGGTGATTAATCATGTCAGGTAAAATTGTACCAAAAACCGTTTTTCCTCTCCTTTATGATGTTTGAATCTGACTGAAGCAAAATAATGAACAGATGGAGAGGAAGAGAGAGAGAAAGAGAGAGAGAGAAAAAAAAAGAAAGAGAGAAAGAGAAGAGATTAGAGCACTGTGTCAGCAGGCACAGGGGTCTGGACATGATCAGCAAGGTTTTATGCAACACCAGAGGAACCTCACAAATCAGAAATCTTCAATGACTCAAGTACTACACCCCAGCCTCAAGCACATGGAAAACTTCCATGAAAGGAAACTGAGTCCAACTAGAACACATTCTAAATGCCAAAGGGTGCCAAAAGACCGAGAGGGATTGTTTACATCTGTTCTAGCAAATCTGTCCTCTGAGCCTTTAAGACTGGCAGTCCTGTTGATCATTTTTAACTAGCTGAGAAGAGTCCCAATGTTTTAAATATATAACAGGTTGTCATGGAGAACAAGAATCTCCAAAAAAAGCAGACGGTCTGCCTTTCCTCAGCCTTCTGATGACTGTGGAAAAGCACCCAAGAAATGATGCAATTTTTTTGGTGTGGGGATTCCTCAGGTTTATGTATCATGATCATTAAGAATCAGGAATACAGACAAGGATGAATTTGTAGCTCAGAATTTGCTTACTAAAAGAGGCAGAAAAACCCCCCTGCAAATGAAAATGTAAACCTGAAGGACGAAGCCTCTGAGTGCTCATTATTTGTCTTTCGTTTGGTTTTGCTTTCAGTAAGCTGAAAGGGAGAGATTCTCAAGGTTGACCCAAGGGATGCAATGAAAAGTGTGGCTTTTGATTTGCTGTTTGGGTGAATTTAAAGTCTCCAGTCATTGAAGTTGTTCACATAGGCTGACCCTTGTGTTTTCTCAGGCCTTGCAATGCTCATCTGCAAATCATGTGGGGAGACCATCTCGTCCCCATCTCTCTGTCAACAGGGCCACAACCAGCTGGATCATCATCTGCTTGTCCCAGGGTATACCAGGTGGAGAGAGAATCTAAAGTGAAGTGCCAGATCTGGAATCTCACCCCAAAATGTGACAGTATCCTCACAATAACAGCTGACTCTACTGTGCCTAATTGTGCTTCCAAAAATTTTGTAAAGTGTTCATATGTATGTTAAAAAAATAGAAATCACAAAATATAGAAGCCTGGTAAGGTTTTTGAAAACATGAAAACATTTTGGGAAAACTATTCCAAAAGAACAAATGTACAATCCATGTAGCTGAATAAAATTTAAAATGTATACAATAGCAGCAATAGAAATATTTGTGCAAATGGAGACATGTTATCCAACTGACAGTGAAATTTGATTCAGTTGGTACTATTCACAATTATTTTTGAAAGTTTCCTGCTCAAACAAATGTTCTCTATAATCTTTCACCAGGCATGACCCCATCCTATTGTGACCTTCAGAGTTTTGTGAAGACACTGAGAATTGCTTATACAAGCTCTGTGGTTTGTCCTATAGAATTTGGACATGCCCCTTTTACTGAGCAAGTTGAATGTATTAAATGTTTACCTTCCTAAATCTTAAATCCTGCCTACTCTTTAGATTCTTTGTTGAATGCATCAGAAACAATCTGCAAAACTACCCAAGAACTTAAGGTTAATGTGTGGTTAAGCAATAAACCTTTTAAACCCTGGTCAATTCTCAGTCCGGTGCCTTTGGCTCAACATCCACCTTAGTTACATATGATTTAATATGCTTTGACTATTTTATAGTGATTCTAAAAAGCATCCATTGTTTTATCAACTAGGCTAAATTAGATTCATTATCATAATTATATAAGCTTAGTACTGTTTTATTGTTTTGTATTTCTGTGTGAAACAGATATTTGTTCCCTGTTAAAACTCATATGATTTTTCAATCCCTACCCTGACTGTATTCAGTATTACTCATACAGCCAGTAAAGTTTACTGCCAGACCATGCAGTAATAATATCTACCACCTGAGAAAGAGTGGGGCAGGCCTGACCTGAGGGATCAGGAACAAACTTTGCTTAGATATCCTGTATGGAAAACTGCAGTTGGTCCGAGACTGAAGTTTTGATCACATGGTGACATTCTGGGAAGGTTTCTGGGGCTAGTTCCCCATTGGAATGAGGATGTGTCCTTTGAATATTGCCAAGTAAGTAGCATAGATAAGGCAGCATGCTGCTGTAAAGAGAATAGCAGGTTCCTCTCCCACTTGAAGAAGGAATACTTTTGTTACCTGGCTTTAATCTTAATCTGATTTAAGATTTTTTTTTTTTAATTTTTATTGTAAAGCCGGATAGAGAGGAGGAGAGACAGAGAGGAAGATTGTCTGTCTGATGATTCACTTCCCAAGTCACTGCAACAGCCAGAGCTTCACCAATCCAAAGCCAGGAGCCTGGAGCTTCCTACAGGTCTCCCACATTGGCGCAGGATCCCATAGCCTGGAGCCATCTTGGACTGCTTTCCCAAGGCACAAGCAGGGAGCTGGATGAGAAATGGGGTGGCTTGGATTAGAACCGGCGCATGCAAGGCGAGAACTTTAGTCACTGAGTAACTGTGCCAGGCACTAATCTTAATCTTTGCTCGTGCTCCTGACTTCACATCTTACATCATTTTTCCATTTTTACTCGGGTTCCTTCTACACAGACCATGAGAAGTGCTTAGGTCTTTTACTTTGACCAAATCATGTAAATCTTTGTCAATTCTTTTGCTTCTAACCCTCTAAATCTGAGCCTTTGCTATTGAGGCATGCAGCTGGATCCTGGAAGCTCTCAACTGGCTGAAATTATAACTCTGCTATGTTTTTTGTTATCCAGGAGTAGGCAACAAGAAGCATTCAAGCTTCAGGCAGATCTTTGGACTGCCCTCCCTGAGGAAATCCACGTTCTAGCACAGACTCTTAGTACAATCCTCATGAGAAAGTCCTGCTGCTCTCCTTCAATAACGACCCCTCAAAGCATGAAGCAGCTATAGTCATGACTGCTATGCCCCAAACAGCAGCTCCTCTCCACTTTTAAGGACTGGAGTATTAAGTGGTTACATAACCTAATAGGCAAGTAGGGCCAGGTCTCTGACATAGGGCATTCGGGGACTCCCTTTAAACATGAGTAGAGTCGTGCTTCACCCCAAAAGTCACCTGTAAAAAGGTAAATCACCAATTCCTGCAAGTTTAACAACCAGCAACTTTTAATTCAAGTCTTAATATATGCAGTGCCCTGTTCAAAGTAAAACCTTACACAGTTGGCTTATTGGAAAAGTCATTATTAAAATACAGTTGATCAATGCATCATTAAAATTCATTTGACCTGTGACATGTGAAAGTATGTTAAACATTTTTACATACATGTTAATTTAGGACCCTACATGGAGTGATCCTTCAGACTTCCAGTTTCTACAAATAGTGCATCTGCTTACATATCATGACTCTTTTATTGGGTCTGGTGTTTTCTACAACAGATTAAGTCATTGCTTGACAGGCTAGCATCCCACATAAGCATGCCAATGTGGGTTCCTGTTGTGATGCTTTCAATATGTTATCTTCCGCTAGTCTCCTGCTGCTGTGACTTGGAAGGTAACACACACACAGACACAACACATCACGCACCAATATCATCACATATATACAATATATATAATATATCATATATATTTACTATTGTATACATTATATGTGTATGCATTTTTAAAAATATGAACACTTTTATAATGACAAGTACATAACTTTTTTAACTGATTCCTTGCTCTATGTTCTATTGCTGTTTAATACAGGGGGGGAAGCAGTGATGCCATATTGCTTGGATTTCAGCAGTGAAGACACATTAAGCCCTTCAAAAGAAAACACCCAGGAGCCTAGCATGATGGCTCAGAGGTTGAATCCATGTCTTGAACACACAGTATTTAAGATGAATTCCCACAACTTTTAATATAATGCTATTCAAATAAATTATAATGCAAGTTCATTATATCTTTACAATATAACTAAGAAATCTTTTTAGTTCCCTGTTTCATATCATAATACTTAAAAGGGCACTCTGTTGTTATCAGTCTTTCTCTTTATGTAAAATACAAATGAAATTTGGACTTGGGAATGGATTAAAAATATACATCATTGCATACACTCATGCACGTGCCTACACAATTGTTTTGAAGCTTAGGAAGTTGAAGGGTTGTGAATTACACTGAAATAATATGCATAACACCAGAAAGTGGGAATAATGCTCACTTTTTAATAATAGGCTGTGGTTTATCTATTTATGCATTATTAAATTGTTTTCTTAAAATTCTACAGGCTTGTAGTAACCATAACATTATGCCTAGAAATCACATGGATATACTTGGATATGTAGTAAATTAAAATACTCATTTGCTTCGTGTGGTATTGACTAAAGCTGTTAACAAGCAATCATGTTTCTGCAGATACAAATTTCCTCCTTTATCTATCTATCATCTTGGCATAAATGATAGCGAAATTATGCTGATCTGGTTAAACCAGAGGTCTGACTTACTGTATTTGTGGCAATGGATTTTTAGTTTTTGAATTTATGTATGGTTTCTCAGATCTCATAGAAGTAGTGCTTCCACAGTTGTCGCTCTCTTAAGCCCTAAGCTTGGAAAACATCACAGAGTAATTTGCTTATTAAAACTGTAATTTGGGGAGTGAGGTAAAAAAAATAAAGAAAGAAAAAATCTGAACTTTTGGGCCTTCTCTGACAACTCCCATGGATACAATCACTCTGTTTTTTCCCATCAGGTTAACTGAGGATTTAATGAGGCTGATTAATATACTTTCTTAGCCCTCTGTCCACTTTGGCTTTCTTCAGTATTTTTACACAGATGTTCATACTGCATAAGCATCTTGCATCTCAACAGTAGGCATTTTCTTCCTGGGAATTTAATATACAAAAAAAAGAATTAATCAAATTGAATTTGAGCTCCTCCTTAGGAATAGTAACACACTAGAGAACAGAATAGTAAAGTATTTTTCCTTATATATTTAATGTATTTTAATGTATTTTAATTTTTTAATGACTTGTTTTATATTTACTTGAAAGACAGTTACAAAAAATAATACAGAGTTATCAAAAATCAAAAGAGAGAAACCAAGAAAGATAGATATTCCATTTACTGGTTCACTATCGAGATGGTAACAGTGGCTAAGACAGGCCAGGCTGAAGCCAGTAGCCAGGAACTTTTGGGGCTCCTACATGGTTAATGGAACCCAAGTCCTTGGGTCACCCTCTGTTGATTTTGTAGGTGAATGAACAGAGTTTCATTGAAAGTAGAGTTGTCTAACTTGAACTGGCACCCATATAAGAAGCTGGCACTGCAGAAAATGGCCCAATCCACCATGACACAATACTGGCCCTCATAAAGTGATTTCATTGCGATAATAACCTAGGACTAAATGCATTGGTTCTTTTCTGATACTCATACAAAATTCCATTCACCTGTATTAAATAATTCACAAATAGATTTTAAAAAAAATCTGTGGTTCCTTTATTGATCAATGTCCTATTAAAAGGATGTTAAATACCATTTTTTGAGTGTGATAATGAACACAAGATAGACAAGTATATGTTAATGATGATAACTTTATGTTCAAGAGAAATATGAGGTGTAATTGAAATTCTGATGTCAGTCTGTTAACACTCTGTATTATTTTATAGACCCCTTCTGTGTACACATTCCTAGAGAGATCGAAACAAAGTCTGTAAGTGGATGTGTATGATTTCTCTTTTCTCAGTAGGTTTACATAGACAAGGAGCTGGAAGTCAACCATAAGTCATCACTGGAACAGGTGAGGAACTGATGTACACATAGCAGAAGCAGCTTTACTGTGCATGATATTCCCGATGTTACATACAAAACAGCACAGAATGAGATCTTAAATAAGAATTTTTAAAAATAAAAATACATAGTCTAACATTATGCATTGTTCGAAATCTATACAGAAACCCTTAGAGTATGCTAAAGATGGCATCAAATTGAACATCATCAAATAGATGGTACATATGCAAGCCTCTGTGCAGACTGATAATCACCATCCAAGGAACAGAGGAGTATAAAGGATCGAAGCTGATTAAACATAAGGGTATGCAATCTACCAACAACAATAAAATGGAACAATAGGGACATGCTATCTTTAAGTTAGCCATCATATTAATAAAATAGGAAAAATGTTTGGTTAGATTTATTCCATTTGTGGATTTAGATTTCTGTTCAACGACTACATTTTTGGAAAGCGATCAATTCTTGTCAATAACAAGGTGGTTAAAGGACAGACATATGCCCTTCCTGTTATCTTTTCTTTGAGTCCTTCTTATGTATATTTAACAATAAAGCCATTTTTCAAATGTACCATTACTTTTTAAGATAAACATTCATGCATGAAATTGAATCATGTTTTCCTTAGGATTCATTTTCTGTATCTCTACCAATGCTGTCGTCAACATTGTTACAACAGAATTGCTTCAAAACTGAATGGGAAGGATGAGAAATCTCAGAATGTAAAATGTGAGAAGGAAAATACAGAATAGTACAAATAATTTTATTTAATATTAGTTTGTATTCTTTATTTTTACCATTGAAGTATTTTAAATCAATGAGAATACATGTACGTTTAAATTGTCATTTTCACATTGCCTGACCATTTTTTATAATTCATATGCTAAGAATAAAACCTACCTAATAAATATATCTATGAATCTTTGAAAATTGCCTGTGCTATTTCATGATGTTGATATGAGTATGTTTCTGCCCATGTGTACTGCTTCATTTATTTACGTACCTTAATTACATTGGCAATATGATTGGCACTTTATGGATGGCAATAAAATGAATCTTATTTCTGCAATTTAAGATAAAAATGATAATGGCTGAAGAAGATATTATAAAGATGTAGTAAATGAATGGATACAAACAAATGACCATGATTGTTAGCAAATAGCATGAATTCAACAATGATGAATTATTAAAAATATATTTATAAAAATTGTTAAGCTTCAAGCTCTTGATGCACAATCTTTTTAAACATCATGCTAAGAATCAACAATGAGGGCATAGCTCTCTTTCTTTAGATAACATTATGTGAATTTATACTTGTGTGGAAAAATTAAGCAAACTTACATCACATAAGCTTATACATTTTAGTGCTCTTAACTGCCTTCTTCGTTGTTTCAGTACCCACACATTCTTTATGCTAACTCTCTGTCCACAGATACATTTTCTTATGTTTGCAAAACTGTGAATACACCGTGTACAAAAAACACATGCCACCTTTTGTACAAGCCAAAAGTCAGTTAATGTGAAGCAAATATATTTGCAGACCTCTTGACACAGGGCTAGTTTCTAATGCCGGATTTCATCTGAATCACTCTCTTACCCTTATTTAAAGAGGAGTAAAATAAAATCTTTATGTTCTAATTTGTATAAGCTAGTATTATTAACAAAGCACACTTCAAAACATCAAAGTTTAAAATCAAATTCAATTAAACAGTTTGTTCAATGGTACTGAAAAATATCTGTCCATGTGTTGATTCAAAATAAAGGACAAACCAAAAACATGGGTCTATATATCAAAACAATAATAATATAATTTGGTGGACTAGTGTTCATTTTTAAAAGGTTATTTTAGACTTTTTTTTCATTTCTTAATTTACAGAGGAGAATTAGAGATTAAGCAGTAAATCTGTGTTCACATGTAATGAGGCAAGTTCACAGAGCCAGGATTTTCCAGACTAAATCCGATACTTAAGCAAGACCGTTTCACTGTAATCCAGTTTAAACACTGAATCAAAATACATAATTAAATCTGGTCACCAGGAGAGATAAAAGATGTATATTTTGGATGCCACTTCTTCACAGCATGAAAACAATTCACTTAGGCAATTGTGACTTACTTGGATGCCATAGGTGTCATTTTCTTTTACACTGTGAAAACGAATATTTGAAGAAACATTGACTTAAAAGCTAGCATAAATAGAAAACATCCATGCTAGACTTTGGAAAATATGTTGCAGTTTCTTGCTTAAGTTCTAGCTTTATATTTAGTTGACATATTTAAAGGTAAAGCAATATTTATATGCATAAAGACAACCATTAAATTGGAGAAACTGCTGTTTACTGTTGGTGTTATAGATTTACCTAATTCATCACATGCAAGTCATGAATTCAATGTAAATTTTAATAAATATGCTTATTCTTTTATACCTAGAGTTAGAAATAAAAGGAGGTACAGCTCACTTATATGTTTAGGAGTCAAGTACCTGGAATGTCACAAAACCACTTCCATTATAGTATAATGGAAGTTTAAAAAAATAATTTGGAAGTATTGCCTAATAATTCATATTTTTATAATAATCTCCTATATATTATTATCTTATTTATTTTGACAATCAGAAATACCTGTAAATAAATCATTTAACAGACAACCATATTTAAAATATTTAATCATAACTGATAAACACTTTGAAATCTGTTATTACATTAAATGCAATTAAAGAATTGCCTTTAATGTCAAAATTGAAATTTTGTACAAAATGCATGATGATTTTTATCTGTCTAATTTACTAGTTTAGCTTTTTATATATTAAAATGTATAAAATCAGTATAATACAATTAATTTTGGTAATTTCATTCCCCCATTTCATGTTTGCTTACTCATTTACTTGATAAAAGATGTATTTATTTCAGTATTATTTGAAAGACAAGTGTCAAATGGCTTCTCTGACTTCTAATCTTTTACCCTAAACCAGAAGCAGGCAAAAGCAACCAGACTGAAAGGAGCAGTCAGGATCTCCATCTCGCCTCACATGGAAATGGTAGATCTGAGTACTTGAAGCATCATCTACTGCCTGCCACAGTGCAGTAAGATGGAATCAGAAGAGGAATTGATGAGTTAAACTCAGGAATCCCAGTGGGGATAGCAGGGGTCCCTTCCATGTGATCAGTATAATTCCTAATATCTACTTGAATATTACTTTTAATCAACTATCAATTAAAACCTGCCTTGTGTTGTTTCACTATCAGTATTGAAAATTATGGTGGGTATGCTTTATTTCTTTTGCATTTTTCCCCTTCCTACTCTGCTCTAGCTTTTTGTACCTTGCTCCTGTTATGGAGTACCATGTGCACTTATAGATACCAGTGGCATCCATGTGACAACTGGGCATTGGAAGGCATAAGGCAAGGAAGTAAGTGGTATATTTCCCTCTTGTCTCTACTCAAGCATGCTTCTCCAGATGCTTCACCCTCCTCTGTCAAAAGCCAGAGATAAAGTGGATGGCTGGCCAAACAGTGTAGACACAACTCAAGACATCCAGATCCTGATGGGAGTGACATGGTTAGAATCCCATCACCATACCTCACTCCAGCTTCTAGGTAATCCACAGGATGGAGGGCAGCAGATGATGATTCGGGTGGTTAGGGACCTGTAACCCACATGAAAAGCCTGCCACCAAAATGTTTGGCAATTGCAGAGAAACACTGAATATGGACATTCTTAGGCCGTGCTTCCATTCCATTTTTCTTCCTCTCAAATGTTTGCATCTTTGTCTATCTTTATCTGAATAATAGGGAAATTGTTAGAGAGAACTTTATGTGTTTACTAACTGTAATTCCTACCACAGCCGAATCTATGATGGACCAAAACCAAAATTCTGGAAGTTACCTGTTTCCCACTAAGGCTGCAGAGACTCAATTACTTGAATTATTGTTTACTGCCATCCAGCATGTACACGAGTAGGACCCTGGATTAAAAACAGCAGAATTGAGATTAGAAACAAATATTTTGATAAGGAATGCAGGCATTCAAGTGACAACAGAACCATTGCATCATATGTCTGCTCTCATAAATAAAATAAAATAAATACAAACATTCAAAACTTGTCAGTATACTCATTGTTTTCCATGAAATATTATTTCTTCCGTTCCCTTTCTGTATCTAGTTTCTCAGTGCCTCAACACTTCTCTTGATCACAACCACAATGTTGAAAATGTTATCATCCAGGTGTTCTTATATATTATTATGCTACCTCTTTTCAGCCTAACTAAGAGTTTGGGATTAGACCTTGAGCAAAGGATTGTTATTTACATAATTAAGTCAAAGAAATATTACTTTTCTGCAGGACAGAAGACAGTGAAGTCACAGTGAAGATTGGATAACAACTGCACAATTTTTTTCACCATTTAGGATATGTTCTATAGTCAGGGATCACTTATAGCTCTTATTTGTGGAACTTAACCACCAGTGTAATGGTAAAAATTAAACATTTATGAGGACACTACAATATTTTTGACAAATGCAGAATAACAGCTTAGTAAAAGAATCATTATTCACATTTAAATGCTCAGTTTGAAACACAACTCAGAAATCCAAAGCGTTTTATGACAATATCTTTAAAATCAGTTCCTCATATTCTATATTTGCGAGGAGGTTTTGTTGGGATTGAGACCAGAAGCTGAGGGAGTGCTGAACTTCAGAATCAGACAATGATGCCAGTGAGGATAAAGAAAAGCTAACAGCAATGTTTACAGAAGTCCTGTACACTCAGATAAATGTTAGAACTTAATTTTCAAACCCCTGTCTTGTGACAGCATGGCAAGGCATTCGCTTCTGTTTATTTCTATCTTTTTAATATATTGCACAAAAGGCAGAGTGACAGAGGCAGAGAAGGAGGGAGATTTTTCATTGTTTCCTCCACCCCTCAAATGTCTACAACAGAAAAGACAGGAAGGAAATTGAGTCAGGAGGAAGCATCTTCATTCACATTTCCCAGGTGGATAACAGAAACCCAAGTTCTTTTCTCATCAGCAGTAGTAGCAGCAGGAAGCTGGAGAAAAATGGAAGTGGATTCAATCCAAAGCTATCTTATACAGGAGGCTAGTGTTCCAGTTGATGGTTTAACCTGCTGCATTGCAGTGCCTGCCCCAGCCATACCGATGAACTAAAAGATCACACCCTTTCTGATTGAAAATAATGACAATAATTACAGCCAAAATGTTGGATCACTGAGACATGTTGAGTCTCTTCAGGGCTTAAACAGAAAATTACAGTTTTTGGCACAGAGTTTGGCACACGAGTTAAGAAACCATTTAAGAACCACCACGTCAATTATAATCCCTGGTTTCTAGATCTGGATCTTGTAATTGCAGTTTACGGGTGACGGGCATTCAGGGAGGTAGTAGACTATAGCCAAAGAACACGAATTCCTAAGTGGGGAATCTCAATCGAGGTGTTCCTTGGCTTTGTTCTGACTCAGCTATGACTGCTGTATTTGGAAACTGAATCATCAGATAGAAAATCTCTCTTGTCTCTGTTTTTCCTCTAACTTTCAAATAAAAATATATAAAAAAATAAACAAGTAAAAGTTAAAAAGATGATTACTCTGGTAAATCATGCACAAAATAATTATTTCCAGTATAATCCAGAGGAAGACACTTCAAGACAGTGAATATCAACTCCAGAGTGCATACTTTAGAAGTGTATACACTGTGCTTGCAAATTAATTATGAGAATGCAGTATAGATTAGTTGAACTTATCAGGATATATGTGACAGGGATAAGTCCAATTATTCTGCTAAGCTGGCTAATCAAATTCAATGATGGTCTACAGACAATGAAATTGTAATATTAAAATTTTCCTGGTTTGTCATGCTGGAGGAATTTAAACTTATAAGGAGACAGAAATTCGGAATCAAAGAGTTTATTACATGCTTCCCATTTAGCTGTTCCTCGAGCATATCTCTTTTTATTTATTTGTATTTGAAAGGCAGATTTTACAGACAGAGGAGAACCAGAAAAAGAGAGCTCTCCAATTTACTGGTTCACTTCTCAAACGCCTATCATGATTAGAGCTGAGCTGATCTGAAGCCAGGAGTCAAGAGCTTCCTTCTGGGTTTCTCAATTGGATGCAGGAGCCCATACATTTAGACCATTCTTGGCTACATCCCCAAGTAAAAGCACAGAGCTATGTTAGAAGTGGAGCAAATAGGGCCGAACCATCACCTATATGAGCTGCCGGCACTGAAGGACTAACCTGTATGACACCACCCAAGGCCTTCAAATATACCTCTTAAGAGGATTTTGTAGTCTCTTCTAGCGTGCATGTTTAACCTGTCTGGATATTTCTTCTTATCAGATTAAAGACAGTAACAGGAATTATTACAGCATCTATGAAAACGGATTTGAATCTCACTGATGTGTAGACAAGTTTGCAGTGATCCAATGTCAGAAAAAAAAAATGCTACACATAATCACTTTAATAGACCAGAATGACAAAATAGTAATCAGACTCTTTAACTCTCTAGAGATACATGGGATAATAGCTACTTGATCAGAGCAATGTAAGTAATGAAATAACTATGCTGTCTATTGAATTGGTATTTAAAACACTTAGGCATTTGTTCTTTGTGCTCTATCTAACAGGGTATGTGTGAGTCTTTGATGTCCTATCTTTCTTTATTGTTCTCTGCTTATCTATTCCTATTTGTGTGTGTGTGTATGTGTGAATGCGTGTGTGTGTGGGTGTGTTGAGGGGGAGGAGATTCTGGGGCAACCTTGTTGGTTGTTGTACCGGGTGGGGCCCAGAGCTGGAACTAGGCAAGGACTGGAAAAGGCTCTTCTCCCATGTTCTGAGAGATTTCTCTGCAACTCCCCCCAAACCAGTTATGCACCTCGATTGTTAAAATGTCATTGAACTAGTCACAGGAGGTACTTAAGAACCTACATGTTATTTTAACATATTGTTTACTTAGTGCTATGTAAATTTACCCCATAACGAGATATATTGTTGCTGCTGGGGCTTCCAATTGATCGGAATCTTGCTCTTTGGGCCCTGCCTCCGGACCAGGGAGGGTCTCCCCAAGAAGCGGATGAACTTATCTGGAGAATACGATGCTGGTCTCTATGTTTGGTATATGCTTGCGGTGAAGGTGTCTCAACTGATTTTGAACTAAGTTCTCACAACAGGGTGGAAGGGTCCACCGGCGGGGAGGGATGGGGAGAATACCAGTACCTATGGAACTGTGTCTCATAATACAATGTAACCAATAAAAAATGTAAAAAAAAAAAAAAAAAAAACACTTAGGCAGACCATGCTATAGGAAATGGTAGTTCATGTCACTAGAGAGGGTGGATGTATCCTCTGGCTTTGTTCCAGGATGGAAGCCAACTCACACGAGGATATCTGTGACATGGCCAAAGGAATAGGAGAAATGCCTTTTCCAGGAAGAAATGAAGTTTCTTACCTTCTTACCTACCTTTCTTACCTTCCTCCATAGCTTCAATAACTTTCTTCCCTTCTTAATGTTGATTGGAGATTTTTTTTAAAGTTGTATTTTTATTTAAAACTGTGAGGGACAGAAGCAAGGGAGAGAGAGAGAAATAGAGTAGTTCCAATTGCTATTTCACTCTTCACATGTCTGCCATAGCTTAAGGCAGATCAGGCTGCTGTTAGGGGTCGAGACTCAATGTGGGCTCTTACACAGCTGATGGTGTCCCAAGCTGCTTCCCATATACTTTAACAGGACTCCCCACATGAAGCAGACTAGGGATTTGCGTCTGGTCCCTCTAGCTTAGAAGCTGGGCTTGATGAGTCATAGTCTCACTCACTGTTCCTAACTGCTGCTACAACCGGAGATTTTTGACTTGTACATTTTTCCTTAACTCTGAAGAACTATTCTTAACATTTCTTCAAAAGAAGTTCTACTGTGGGCTTCAGTTGGCTTCATTGTTTATCTGGGAAATTCTTTATTACCCCTTCAGTGTGGAAGAATAATTTTGCTAGTGACAGAATTCTCGGTTGGAGAGATGTTTTTCTCCCAACAGTTTAAAATTTTATTCCAGTCTCTTATAAATTTTCCGGGGTTTCTAACAATAGAACCAATATAATTCTTGTACTTACTCCTGTATAAATAAAATATTTTCCACACTCTGATCTCTTTCCACTTTTCTGCAATGTCAATATGATGTTTAGCTGTAGATTTTGCTTTTTCTTTTGTGATATTTATGCTTCTTACTCATCATTGAACTTGTGGTGTATATGGTGTATTGAACGGCAAGAACTTTGGAAATTCCAGTCGTGTGAATGCATGCATTGCTCCTGTCCTTGATGATTTTCCTTTCTTCTCTTACTGTTATCCCAGATATAAATCTTAGATACTTGTAATTGCTATATATTCTTTACATAAAGGTCTTTATTTTCTTTCTTTGTATCCTAAAGTAGAATGATATTTATGTAATCTTAAAATTCAATAATGATTTCAGTCATGAGAGTATGTTGACATCAAAACCTTTTATTTTTTAACTCAGGATTTTTGACTTGTAGCATTTCTTGATTTTTTTATGATCCTCACACCTCTCTTATTATATATTACATACTTTTTATTAGAGGCCTACGCTTATTAATTATAGCAAATTAAATTTCTCATTAAAACATCCCAAATCTCTATTCTGCCTGAGTCTGATGTTTGCTCAGTAGATGTGTTTGCTGCCACAGAGACCTGGATCATGCAATATTTCTTTAAACACCCATGAAAGCTGGACATCATGTTTATTAAAAATACTTGCGGCAGGGACAGCTGTTTGGCATAAGAGTCAAGAGGTGCTTGGACTGCCACATTTCATATAGAGCACCTGGATGCAAGGCACTCTGCTTCTAACCCAGCATCATGCTAATGTGTATCCTGAGTGAAAACAGGAGATGGTTCCTTTACTTGGTTAATTACCACCCACTTGGGAGAGCTAGTTTGAGTTCTAAGCTCTGCTTCCAACCTGACACATCCCCAGCTCTGCAGACATTTAGAAAGAAACTCATAAAAGGAAACCACAGATTTCATTCTCTCTCCACGACCTTTAAAATATAGAACATTAATCAATGTACATTTTTTAAATACCTAGGCCTTGAGACTTGAGTTTTGTATTTATATTCTTCAGAGGTTAATCTGTGCTGTACTGAGATCTCAAAGACAAAATGTTTATCTTGGTTTTATTTTTCTGTCCTCATTTTGTTACCGAGAAATCAGAGCAAGATTTATTGAGGCTAGAAATCTCCTTCCATGGCATCAGGAAGGGGCCTTGGGGAGAGAAAGACTCCAGAAACCTGTGAAATCATTGTCTTTTAAGCACTGTTCTGGAGAGTAGAAGAGCAAGCAGCATGCAACAGAGGGTGCAGACAAATCCCATCAGCTGGCCAGAATGGTAATGATGAGTAGGCTACTCAACATATAAAGAAATAAAGAAATAAACAAACAAACAAATAAATAAATGCCCATCAGAAGGGAAGTGCTACAGGTAGTGTCATCTTTCTAATCTTATAATAAAAACAGACACTCAGAATGGGGGAAGGAGTTCATACTTTGGTCCTGCCCAAAGGCAGCTACTGGCTGAGAGAGAAACATAAGCACACTGCATGCTCTTAAATGGACTTTCTCTTTTCTCATTACCACAGGACTGGACCTACCTGATTATAAGTCTGTCTAACTCATCACAAATTGATTTCATATTTGAACAGGGACATGTTATATAAACCTTGCTGTGTAAAATAATTTTTTCCCTATCTGCTGTGACAATGAGAGTAGGGGGGAGTGGAAAGTCCTTGCTAAGAACAGGAGGGTTTCAGATCCACTTTCCCACATCCCCCAGAAGTACAAGAATGTGGTAAGATTTTTGGAGATAAACCTTGCAAAACTGAGAGAAATTCCCATAATACTGAATTCCCTAGAACTTTTCAATTTTCAAGTTTGTTTATACTGTACAAGGAATGGTTTCTTCTCTTGGGCTTGTTTCAGTCTCTCCGTGGCGCTTAATGGGGTAGAGGAGAGGAGGAGGATGAGTGTTTTATCTATCATGGCAACTCAACTGTCTTATAGAACTAACAGTTTTTCTTTTTATTCAGTTTTCAATTTGTTCAGCATTTTTCTTCTTGTGAAGATGGGTGACGCACCTTATATGCACAAATGTTTTATAAAACCTAGGTTTACTGTCACCATTTGCTATGACCTGGACTGTCACTGGGATCCAAAGAAGATGGACATTCACTTGTGGATTTCATATGAGTGGGCAGGTAGCTAGGTGAAGGTCAGAAGCTGGATGCCACACTTCCCTTGCCTTATGTAACACTCTCTGTCAACACGTCAATCAAATAACGCTTTCCTCAGGGTGTTCCTCCCATAACATCTGGATAGTACCTTTCAACTATTCTGCTTTACATTATGAAAGGGCTCTCCTTCTCTCCCTCTTGCACTCTCCTTCCACAGACACAGAAAAGGCAAGGTAGAAACAGCTCTGTTTCTTCTACCTTCCCCTTCCTGGCCCACTCTAACCCTGAGCACAGTCCATGTGTGTCTTACAGAACTAACAGTTTTTCTTTTTATTCAGTTTTCAATTTGTTCCCCATCCCTGGGTACTCAGATGGTTGGGAAGTTCAGTGTGCCTTCTCCCCTATCTTCTCTCTACCCCAAAATACAGGAAAAAGAAAAATAAAATTTGAAACCATGGCCTCATCTACTTTCTCCTAACCCTTGATCCCTCCCATCCAGATCAACAATGTAAACACTGTAAAATGAAACAAATGTAGACTTAGGGATAATGCCATGTATTGTTCAACCCATGCTGACTAAAACAGCAGGAGGTTTATCATTTTACTATATCTTCTTTGTTCCTTGTCCCTGTTTGCATGGGAGTTCTTCATAAACGTGAGAGAAATCCCAAGAATACCTTGATTGTCAATAAACACAAAGTGCTATGATTCTAATCTAATTCCGTCATGACTCTGAAAAGTCTCCAACTAATGCGAGTGAATGAAGCTTGAATTTTACTTGGATCCTGTCCAAATTTGGCTTGCATTAACATTGCATCCCCTTGGACTGGCAACGAAGAAACTACATCTGTTTTCCATTCTTACTCTTTCTACATCAACCCATTCCTCCACATCAATTCTCTCAAGAGCACGAGGGTATTGTCAGTCATTGAAAGGCTTGCTAACTAAGCTTGATGCAAGCCCTTGAAGATGATTCCATTCTACTCTCTTTCTCTTGAATGGATTGACCATTGCTCAGGACTACGAATGAGTATTGAGACTACTGACAGGTCTTGGCCAGAGGCATGACCTAGTGCTTCCTACAAGACTTTTGATTAGGGACCAGATTCTAAAATCCCATGAGAATGCTACACTAAGAAACAACCCTTCTATATTATGACCATTAGCCATCCATAAAGTAATGAGCAAATACTGTCTGATAACACATGGATGCTGGCAAAGGCTCATGCCCCAAAATTTCTTGGCTGAAACAATCTAAGTTCAGAAGGTTCCTGAGCTGAGGATGTTCACTGATGGACCAGTCAGGCATCTCTGACAAAAAGAAGCTGCAGGCTTCCTTCAGCCTAGGGATTTAATGAGTATCATCCTCCACCATTTCTTCCCCCTTTCTCATTCTTCTAGAAAATCCTGGGTGAGGGATATTTTGTTGTAGAATTTTCCTAAGTAAACAGTGGCCAAAGGGTTTCTATATATTGGTTTTAGTCCAGTGATTATAACTTTGTATGGCCAGCTGTATCACTCCCTAATATGGTGCATTCCACTTGATAAAAGACTACCAAGGAAGGAGCAAAAGAATTAGAAAAGGGGCATACCTATGGTAGAGTCTCAGTTCCAACGAGAGACGTCTAGCCGTCCCAACTGCTCTTAGTGCAAACTCAGTGGACATTTCCCCAAAGACGGTACCAAAAAAAAAAAAAAAAATCACCTCCAGGGTCTTTTTTCTTTATGTGGAAAAGACCAATATTTACTTGACTAACCCCCATAACAAGAACTCCAAGATTAGAAATGTCTGATAGATACTCCCTTGCCCCCAACTAACTCCACAAAGCTTAAGGAGCCTGGAATTCTCCTTGCAGGCTAGTTCCACAAATCAGATCAGCGCTCAACAACCCTGGGCTGCTGTCATGGTAGAATAACAGCCTAGAGCGTCCCTGTTGGATACTAGGACTGCTTTCCTGTTGTTTGCATCATCTTTGGTCTCCTATCATGCAACATCCATAAAAATTGTTTCAGGAGTTCCCTGCAAAGGCTGTGGATGAAATCCTATACTTTAACATGTCACAGTTCACTTAAATACCTGATTAAATCTGAACTGTTATGTTTAAAAAACATTTTTAGAGGAAAGGAACATATAAAGATTCTTATCTGAGCCACATTTTCATTTCATTATGTTTCATAAAGACTTAGATCCTTCATGAGTGAAAAACTTTTAAAAAGAATATTAGCACAAAATGCAACTTCTGGTTTGTTTTGACTTCTTCATTCAGATTTCTTTGTAAAGCTGCGCATCCATGAGCCACGGACACATTTAGTCCATACAATGGATCCTGTTTGCTCTGCGTTGGCCTTCAAGGATGACATCTCATCGCCTCCCTGCCTCCAGCAGAAATTCTTACAAGTGAAACGGTATTAGATGTAGCGGCTTATAGAAATGTACAAAAATTTGTTCTCATTTCCCTTGAAATGATTTGGTTACTCTTTTCTTGCGCGTAGGAAACTTCAGCTTCCCCAGTTCTCCTTGTGCAGTCCCCTAACATGATCATGGGACTCTTTTAGGTCAGCTCAAGCTAAAAGCATTCTTTTGTTGGAACTTCACTCTGAAAAGTAGTAACATAAACTGAGGAAGTAGGTAATTAAGATGATGAATGGTTTGTTTTTCTTGCATGGCTTTCATTTTTAACTGAGAGAAACTTTGAGGTTTTTTCCTCATTTTTCTCATTTTCATTTTCTATAAACTGAGAAGTGGCCTGGCTATTGCTCATCTAAGCTCATGCAGGTATTTATGCTGTGTTTCTGATTATGATCCAAGGTTTTTCCTTTCTAGTCAGTGTTTTGTTTCATTTTTAGTTTTTCAGACGAGATATTCACTCACAGTTTAGCAACAAAAGTACATCCCCAGTCATGTCAGTATCAAAAGGATACTCACTGGTCAAAAAGGGAACTATTTATAAAGATGTATTAAAATAAAATTAAGCTCTAACAATTTTCTAGTTTATATTCTTTGGAAAAACAGAACTGAACATTGACTTGTTTCTATTGTGTGAAAAATCCTCTCACACATTATCAATAAGCAGTCACATCCCCAGAAAAGTGCCAGGGCTTCCAGTCAAGCATGCAGCGTTGCATCGCAAGGCACACCATTGAAGTCATGCATTAAATTCGATAACTAAAAGTTCTAACCTTGAATTCATTTTGCACCTAGCTATCAATAAATGGCAAGGAAAAGTGGCTCTCTTTTTTATATAGAGGTACTGTGGAATAGTTCGATTAAGGGTTTCTGAAATTATCACGCTGAAAAAGTGAGTTCTTTTATTTCTGTACATCCCCATAAGTATGGAAGGCATTCTGAAATATTTGTATAAAGTTTTAAACTGCTCCTTAAATGAAGATCAGTATGTTTATTGCCTCAAAACATACCATTTATCTTAATTGCAATATCCTAAATTAGAATATTTCAAAATAATCTGTAATTTAAAAAAATACATTACCTTATTGTTATTGAAAGCAGATTTACAGAGAGAAAAGTCAGACAGAGAGGTCTTCTGTTGACTGGTTCTCGTCGTAAGTAGCCCACATGGCCCGAGCTTAGCTCATCCAAAACCAGGGACCATGGGGCTTCTTCTGGGTCTCCCATGAGGGTGCAGAGTCCCAACACATATAGGTCCCAAGGCCTTCCCCAGTGCTTTCCCAGGTGTTAACAATGGAGCTGGAGAGTGTGCAGCACCTGGGACATGAACCAGAGTCCATAGGAGATTTTGAATCTTGCAAGTGGAGGATTAGCTAGTTAAACCAACAGGCAAATACAGTCTCCAGTTTTAACGATGTTACTTGAAAATGCTGTGAACAAACTTGAAGTTCTGTTTATGCAGGAAACATAAGGAGAATATACAAAGTAAGCTAAGTTTCCATGTGTAACTTTTATGGTAACAGAGTCTCTATTCTCTCTTGTTTTGAAGTCTCTCACTATAATAATAGTGATTACAGCTTCAAATATAAAAATATGAGTACACACAGACCAGTTTTGAACTATAATACTATCTAATTATACCCATTTGGACACAATACATGCTTGTGCTGTGATATTTCCAAGGAGAAAAAATAATCTTTTGTTTTCTTTTTTTAAAGATTTATTTATTTTTATTGGAAAGGCAGATATACAGAGAGAGAGACAGAGAGGAAGATCCTCCATCCTCTGCTTTACTCCCCAAGTGGCCACAATGACTGGAGCAGATCTGATTTGAAAACAAGAACAGGATCCTCCTCGAGGTCTCCCACGCAGGTGCAGGGTGCCCAGGGTCATCCTCTAATAATTTTCCTGGCCACAAGCAGGGAGCTGAGTGGGAGGTGGAGCAGCCAGGATAGAAACTGGCACCCATATGGGATCCTGCCACATGCAAGGTGAGGTCTTTATCTACTAGGCTAATGTACCAAGTCCAGAGATTTAATATATATATATGTAATATTATCAACATTTTTAATATATGACATTAACAAATGTTGCAGTTGTGATAGCTACCAAAACTGCCCCAATTTAGTTTTTCTTTTCCTCACCTGTATCAAATATTTCTATATCTCCCATCCTCTGATTCACTCCCCACGTGGTGACAATGGCTGCAGCTGAGCCACCAGGAGCCAGAAGCTTTTTCCAAGTCTCCCACATGGGTACAGGGTCCCAAGGTTTTGGGCCACTTTCTACTGCTTTCCCAGGCCACAAGCAGGGAGCTGGATGGGAATCTGGGTCACTGGGAGACAAACCCGAGACCATACGGGATCCCAGCACGTGCAAAAGAAGGACTTTAGCCCCTAGGACCCCCTGCACTGGGCCCTGGTATCTTGCTCATTAATATAGCTCATTAATTGTCTCTTAGTGAATTTAACATCCATGCATATATATGTATACACGTGGATTCATTAATGAGAGACGTATATGCTGCTAAAATTTGAGTGAAACCAATCTTTCAACTAATTGAATATTCCCTTAAAAAGAAAAATACATTCTTAGGGCCAGGTTATGATGTGGCAGGGAAAACTTTGAGTGCAGTGCCAGCATCCTATTTGGCCTCATGCAGTACTGGACTGCTTCTGATCCAGCTCCCTAATACTGGCCTGGGAAAGCAATGGAAGATGCCCCAACTGCCTGGGCCCCAGACACCGACCAAAGAGACTCGAGTGCAGCTCTGTGTGGTAGCTTGCCCTGGTCGTGCTGTGTCTGTTGTGGCCATCTGGAGAGTGAATCAGCAAACAAGAGATAGGTTTCTGTTTCTGCTTCTCTCACTCTAACAGTTTCACAGAGATAAACCTTAAAAGAACAAAGAAAATATTTCTTAAAATGTTTCAAGTATTTTTTAACATGCTAGTTGAAAATACAAAGAAGAAGCTGTGTACACATATTAAAGATCTTCTTAAATATACAGGTGGTAGGTAAATTCCAGTTCCAATCTTTATCATTCTTTCTGATTAATTGGCCATGCCTGTGGTGCTGTTACTGACTGAGATCAAATAATCACACCTATAAATTACTGTTGCTGTTCACAGAGGGCTCTATGATAGTAGCTTTATCCCTTAAAAAATGCATTTTTTTTCTTCCAAACCCACATATGCATCTCTTTTATTGTGGCAAGAGTTTAATATCTCCCTTTTTCAGATACACTAATTGGGCTAATGAGTGGGTGAAATGACATTGTTAGTAGTAAGCAACTTCAACAAGTATAATATCGCAATGCCTTATCCCCTGTGATAGAGGAAAAATGAAGACAACATTTCTCGTGTCTGCAGTGCCAGAATGATCTTGTCTCATTTGAGGGAACTGATTCTACTCCACAGTTTCTGGTTTCTGGAGTCACACACAACAAAATTTTCTGCTAGGAAGGTTTTCTGTTACTCATTTATCATTGCTGTCGCAGCATCTCTTGGTCTCTGGTAATTTATAATACCAGGGGTGTGTGTCTTCTTTTCACGTTTAATTTTGTGGATTATAAAATTTAGAGATCAGGGCCCAACGTGGCAGCCTAGCGGCTGAAGTCCTTACCTTGCACGTGTCAGGATGCCATGGGGATGCCAGTTCTACTCCCTGCAGCCCCACTTCCCATCCAGCTCCCTGCTTGTGGCCTGGGAAAGCAGTAGAGGATGGCCTAAAACCTTGGTACCTTGAATCCGCATGAGAGACCTGGAGGAAGTTCCTGGCTCCTGGCAGCTCCAGCCGTTGCAGTCTTATAAGGAGTGAATCAATAGACAGAAGAGCTTCCTCTCTGTCTCTCCCCGTATCTATATAGCTGACTTTGCAATACACAAACAAATTAAATCTTTCAAAAAATAGAGAGATTGGCAGAAGAACTTGAGAAAATGTAAGCAATCCCTAGCAAGGATTTAACAGCCACTAATTGCATTTTCTTCCTTTTGTTTGATGTTTTTTTTTTTTTTTCCTAGAATTCCTGACACTTGTTTTTTTAAATGCTCGGTCTCAAGCATGATCTCAAATATATCAAATTGTTTTCAGAGGATTGCAAAGTAATCATATGTGAATTAAATCTGGGGTTTGATTATAACAAATACTCCCAATAGAAACAGATATTTTCTTCTTGTTGATAGGGTAGCACTTCATATTTTTTTCAACTGTCCCTCTATATGGTGACTAATATAGGTCAAATACAAAATGCAGTGATTGGACAAACACTGCAACAATTGTGGATGCATAAGGAAGGTACTACCTACAATCTCTTGCTAGAAAAATGATCAAGTTTCCATTAGATTGTGTTTAAAGCCTAGCCTATATTCATGCTGAAACAAGGGCTTTCTTGTTGTTGTTGTTGTTGTTATTGCCATTGTTATTATTCTTATTCATCTCTCCTCTTTAACAAATATTTATTTTGTTCAAAAATCAAAGATATAAAGAGACAAACACACATGCACAGTCACAAGCACAGAGTCATCTATCAGCTGCTCCACTGTGCAGTTGACCCAGTCGCCTGAGTTAGACAAAGATAAAGCCGACAATCGACATTTCATACTGGTCTTCCGCAAGCACCGCAGAGGCCCAGGAACTATTGTCTATTGTCTTCTTGAGGCCATTAGTAGGGAGCTGGATAGGAAGTAAAACAACGGGAGTTGCAACTGGCATATCCACAGGATGCTGACATCAACCGCTAAGCCACACTGGATACTCCGTGTTAGTCCTTCATGCGGTATAAAATTAAGCTTTTAATTGTAGTAGAAAAACAGGTGATCTCAAAATCTTTTAAAAAATTAGAAGGAAAACAGAAAGAAACTTTAAAAAAGCAAGTAAGAAAGCAAGAAGAACAAAAGAAAAAGGAAGGAGATAAAGAGAGGAAAATAAAAAGCGGTTGAGAGGAAGTGTGCACAGAAGGAAGGGAATAGCACTATAATGCTACGATTCTTGTTATGAACCGCACTTAAACTCTTTGCATTAATATTATATTAACATAAAAATAAGATCATCAAATACAAAAAAATAGAGAGAGAGAGATGTCTTACACTATTAGTGTTACATCCTGCACTGTTTTGATTATGGTAAAGCCTAAAAAAAAACTAACTCCTGATTTAAGTCTCCCAAGAAAGTGGACTGTAGTTCCACCACAGCAGACAAACACTGCATTGTCTAATCACAGAGTAGGACTGAGCTTTCTACTTAGCCAATCACATGTATTATTTTCCATGCATCAAGAAATTATTTCATTAAGAAACTTGTTTTCTATAGAAGACGAGATTACTAATTATATTCTCACTAACAGATTCATTTGGCTGTTTGTTGGGCTTCATAATTTAATGAAGACTCATAAAATGCAGTGATTGGTCATTAAGTTTCATATCTTCAGTTTCCAGCTACTTATATTTTCTGTTTATACTCATCATACTTTTTCCTTGGACGGAGAAGTTATTGCATGAATAATAATATGTGTCTCATCATAAATTCTCATTTATTACCATACATTCAGAAGTAAGAGCATATTGAGATAATTCTGGATAAAATTAGTAGATCCAATAATAAAATGAATTAAATTTGATTGTACTCATATAAAACTGTCACAGAATATTGTGAAATTAATTTTATTTTTATTTGAAATTTTTATTATTTGGAAGACAGTGACTAAGAAAGGGTGAGAGACAAAGAAAAAGAGAGATATTCCTTCCATTGTTACACTCTCCATCTGCCTCAACATCCGGGGCTATTTCTGGCAAAAGCTAGCTGAGGATCCCCTCCTTGTCTCCATGTGAGTAACCTGCCCCTGTGTTAACAGAAAACTACATTGAGAGTATATTTCCAATGTGGGATGCAAGCCACAACTTAACCTGCTATGCTACAATGCCCACTCCTGATTAATATTGGTAAAATATTTTACTGACATAAATTTTCAAAATAATCTACTTCAATATGTAATCGATATAAAGCTATGGAGGTAATGCATTTTCCTCTGCAGTATATTTCTCTATACTTTCTTTATTTATTTTTATTTTAATTGAATGGAAGAAAGAGCTGTAAAGATATAAATGAACAGAGAACTTCCACCTGCTGACACTCTCTTCCAAGTGCCCGCAAGAGCCAGAGCTCTGCCTGACTAAAGCTGGGAAGGTGAACCACTCCATGCCTTGTGCATGGGTACCAGGAAACCTGAGCTAAACTGCCATTCCTTGTCTCACGAGGTTTTAATTAAGAGCAAACATGATGGTGTAACTGGTAGCTAAGGTTTGAACCACATAGTATGATGTAGGACACGCAATCCTTTTGGGAACTGGCTTACCGCACCACACACTCAGAGCCAATGTGTATTTTCTACCTTCATAGTCCTAAATTAAAAATTGCTAGATTTTATCATTTTAGAACACATTTATTTAATATTTTTGAAGGAAACAGATAAATTTATCCACAGGCTCACTTCCCAAGTGCTCATAAATTTGGAACCAGACCGTCCTGACATCAGGAGCAGAGAATTTAATCTGTTGTTGCCAGGAAAGCAGCTGTATGAGTCATCATTTGTTGCATCTGAAGGTGTGAATGAGCAGTAAGCTGGAATGCACAAATAGAGATATGGCTAAAGGCAGATACTTTCTTGTAGGATGTGGGCTTCTCGGGCCACCCTTCAATGGCTATACCAGAGTAGTCACATTTCAAATAGCCAGGAGGTACATGCAGCTAATTCTTATCATATGGAAACTGTATTCATTGACTTATGCTAAAGTTGTAGTTGAGGTCCTGCCTTCCATCCAGCTGGCATAGCTCCTGTGTGCCTACGGTTGTGGACTTGCAGAGCTCCTGGGGGAAGGCACCAATGGGGGTACGGGGGGACCTGGGAGCTCATGTCCAAGCAGATAAAGATTAGCAGGGGATTTCCACAGGTGCTTGGTCCCAGATGTGGTTGGGGGGAGGGGAGAGCTGGTAGAATGGATCTGGTAAACTATGAATGGTACTGGGTCTTGGGTGTATGGAGCCGTAAGATCCAAGGCCAGCACATGTATAAGGAACTGTGGATCGTAGTGGGCAGTCAGAGCTCTAGGCCAGCACACCCCTCTATTGGAGGACTGGGCTTTAGAGAGGGCTGTTCTGGGGAACCCATGTGCCCCCCAGGCAAGTGGATTGGACACTCTGGCCATTGTGGCTACTTGGGGAGTGAATCATCGGATGGTAGATCTTCCTGTCTGTCTCTCCTCCTCTCTTCATATCTGACTTTGCAATAAAAATAAAATAAATCATTAAAGAAAAAAAAAGATAAAGGATGCTAGGTTTTAAAATATACTCCAGTCAAGATATGATTCACAGCGAAATAAAATTAGCCACAATCATTACCTTGAAAATTTTGAGGGTGGTATCATGGTCTACCAAATTAAACAGCTGACATTAAACATGAGCACTGGTTCAAATCCCAGCTGCTCCAATTGCCATCCAGTAACCTACTAAGTTGTGCATGAAAGCAATGGAATATGGATGGAGAATCTTAGTTCCTGCCACCACCCAGGAAACAGGATGGAGTTCCTGGTTCCTGATTTCAGCCTAGCCCAGTTCCAGCTGTTTTAGACATTTGGGGAATCAATGAATGGATGGAAGATTCTTTCTGTCTTTCTCCTCTCTCTCTCTCTTTTTCGCTTCCATTAAAAAAATAATAATAAACCTTATAAAAAGAAAGAAAACCCTTGGAATGTTTGAAGAAAACCTTGACATGTACTTTGCTATGAGTTATATCTGAGCTACCATACCTACTGAAATGAAGAAGATACAATACGCTGTAACAAACTTGAAAAGCTGAATTACACACCAGCAACTACTAGTTTTAACTTTTCAGGAGTGAGAATACACGGATTTTTAGATTTTTCTCAGAGTACAAAGAAAAATAGGTTACACTTCAGTTCATAATTGGGCCAACTGTGTTCACTAGCAAAAGCTGTCAATTCCATTTGAATTACAGTTATTTTTATAACTAGGCTTTAATCATCTTCCAAAGAGATATATGTTTTTCAGTCCACAGTGACTGTCTGCCCAGTAATGTATTATATTCTAATCATTCTTGCCTGATTCTAAC
The DNA here is from genome assembly GCF_017591425.1 of Ochotona curzoniae. Lineage (NCBI taxonomy): Eukaryota > Metazoa > Chordata > Mammalia > Lagomorpha > Ochotonidae > Ochotona > Ochotona curzoniae. The sequence continues at coordinate 18,541,313 of NW_024466502.1, forward strand.
CATGTTCCTACAAACCAATAAGAGCATTCTATGAGAATTTTTTTTCTTCAAAGCTGCAATTTTGTTTTTAGGAGTCATAGCATTGTCATATATAACCTGAGTAAATGAAAGCATAATAAGTAAATAAGTTGTTTTGAAAAAAGTTGGAAGATAACATGAAATTTTAAAGTTTACTATGGGCATCTAAAAAGGAACAGTGTATGTAAAAAATACTGTTTTTCAAATTGAAAATAAATTCATGTAAGTATCTTCATTAGACGGCAAGAAATTAAGCTAACCTTTAAAACTGAGTAAGATATCTCCAAACAAGATCAAATACGTTGTAACAGAAGAGGAAAACACGAATAAATTTAAAAAGAAAACAAAAACAAAAATGGAAAATCCTCCAAAAATGGAATCGTTAGTAAATTTAGATAATTTAAAATAGCATAATCTAAAACTCTGTATAGATGCACATCAGGAAATTTAAAAAGAACATTTAATTTTGTTAAAGATTCATTTATTTTCTTCCACGGTGGAATTACAGAGAGTAAAATGCAGATCTTTTATTCCCGGGCTCACCCCACAACTGCCTGCAGTGTTCATGCCTGGGACAGGCTGAACCTCACAATCAGGAGATTCATCTGGTCTCCCACATGGATAGCAGAGGGCCAAACACTTTGGACATGTTTTGCTTGTTCAACTGCTTTTCTAAGGCAATTAGCAGGATTTGAACAGGAAATGTAGCCACCAGGTCATGAACCAGAGCCTATAAGTTATGCCAGCGTTACACACAGTGATTTCGCCCACAAGCCCACAACACTGGGTCTGGTTTTGTTTAAGAGTAGAAGGAAATATGGAGCACTTGATTTTCAATCTTGATATTAATCTTAATATTAGATAAGTTATCACTGAAATCCGTAAGAAGTTTAAAGTCAAAATGCATTCTAAATGCTAGAGTCTGTAACTCATGAAGTCATGAATTAGTGATATTGTAACTCCAAAGTTGAACTGATTTTTACAAGAGGAAACAATGACACCTGCAATGAGAAGCAGACACATCCGCAATACATTCTACGACGCAGGAACACCCATACATAGAATCAACAAAGTTGATCGCGTAAGTAAAATCTCTGAACTGAGATAAATAATTTTAGGAGCGGAAGGACATTTTAATTAATCCCAGAGAGAGAAAAATCAGCTAAAAGTAAAAACAAGATTGAAAGACTACATCACATAATATATCAAAGCTGGTACAATGCTATTAACCTGAGGTCAAAGAAGAAATGGAACAGCGGTATTCACTTAAGACAATGGTAATTAAAACACAGCAGAGAGGTCACCAGTCATCTGAAAACTGAATTTATTGCATTGAGAAAATGAGAAATTCAACACTCCAGATAGAAAAATAGTGTAATAACACATACGTTTTTAGAGATAAAAAGAAATAGGATTGAGAGAAATACATTCAGAAAATTTTAATCAATGTAAAAACAAAAGTTTAAAAATAATCAAAACAACAGTTAAAGCTCTGAATAACAAAATAAGGGAGTAAAACATAAAGCACAGATAGTCAAATTAGAAATCGCAGAAGAGAGTCCTGTTCAGTAGCCTGCTGGCTCAAGTCCTTGTCTAGAGAAGCAGGAAACCTCCTCCTGGCCTCAGAGGCAATGCGGCAGGCTGGAGGCCAGCATGGCTGCCTGTCCTTCTTGGGCTGTGCAAGCCCACATCCTATACCCTCACTGGACACTCACGTGGCCTGCCACAGACGGGCCTCATTCTCCTCCAAATCCTCAGGATCCACCTTGGACCGCTGTGGGTCCAACATCTGTTCCACCTGCTGGACTTTGTTCTTAGCTGGAAAAATATATATTAATCTTGTGAATAGAAAATCCAAAAAATAACAATGAACTCAGAGTTAGAAAGGCTTGGACCAAGTTTTAGGTTTAAATAATAGTCCCCCCTGTCACAAACTGCACATGTGTTCCCCAACACATGTGTGTGTGTGTGTGTCGTGTGCATGTGCGAGTATTTAAAGATTTATTGATTTTTATTGGAATGCCATATTTACAGAGAAAGAGAAACAGAGGGAGAAGATTTCCATCTACTGGCTCAACATCAAAATGACAGCTACGACCTGAGCTGATCTGAAATCAGGAACCAAGAGCTTCTTCTGGATCTCCCATGTGGGTTCAGCATCCCAAGCTCTGATCCACCCTGTTCTGCTTTCCCAGGCCATAAGCAGGGATCTGGATGGGAAGTGGTGCAGCTGGGACATGCGCTGTCACCCATATGGGATTCTGGTGCTCATAAGGGCAGGATTAGCCAATTGCACAATGGCGGCAGGCCCCCAAAATCCATGTTTTGAAACTTCAGCTACCAAAGTGGTAGTATTTGGAGATAGAATTTTAGGAGTCATTTTGGTTGATGTCAAGTCGCATAGACAAGGGTACCTGATGAAACTATTGTCCTTCTAGAGGAATCCTGGGAGTTTTCTTTCCAGCAAGCTGCCATGACCAAAACTGAGGGGGTGAGGCATCGGTGTTCAGCAGCAAGAACCCCCGGAGACAGTCCTATCGAGCGTGTCTGTTTATTCTAAAATAAGCACAAACTTATTTTGACTGAGAAAAGGGGAAGGCAGATAAGCATCTCCCAACAATCCTTGCACCCAGCAATGACATGTAATTGGTTAGATAGCATGCTCTCTGGTCCTTCCAATCATGTACCAAATCAAGTACAACACACATGTTTGGGAGGTATGCCGCAGGTTATATTCTCACGTGGCTGACATATACATGTTTCACACACACACATAGGCTGACAGGTAAAATGTTACTCTCCTGACTCCTCAGAGTTGTTTATTAATGAAGTCTCAGCACAGCTCCTTCAAAGGCAGTGAGGAGAAACTGGGGTGCAACACACTGCTTTTGCCTGCATGGCCACAGATCAAGCCAGTTTGAGATCTTGGTGTGCCAAGACCACTGCCAGTGTGTTCCCCTATGACACAGTGTGGCATGCCTTCATGACCTTCCACACAGGCCACGCAGGTGGGAGATCCAAGGGCAATCTCCACACAGGAGGATTAGAAGAATCTCTCTGCCCCGCAGACACAAAAAGAAGGCGGTATCCTGAAAGCCAGGAAAAATGTCCTTAGAAGGAGTTAAAACAACAGGACCATTGATCTTGTAATTCTAGCCTCCCAAAATGTGGGGTATGAATTTCCCCTACTTAAACCGTCAAGATTATGGTATTTTGTCATGGCAGCCTGAGCCAAAACAAGTAATAAAAGTAACATTGAGCAAATACCTACGCCAATATGATGTGAGTCATCTTTATGATGATCAACCACTGGAGTTCTTGGAGCTGTGCAAGGTTGGGATCAGACTATTGAAATTCTGAGGGGAGGATATGGGGTCAACAAGAAGAGGGCTCCAATGTATAAAACGAACAAACAAACAACAACAACAAAAATACAAGCATACTTTGTATACTCAGTATAAAGCACTTATTTCAGTTTGAGATTTATGGGGATAATAATGGTATGAACACTTTGTGTGTGTGTGGGGGGGGGGGTTACAGTAAAATTGTTTCTATGGTATAGCCACCCAAAAAGGAAATGCATTAATACTCAATGATCTACTTATAAAGGCACAAAAACATGTAAGTATTCCAACAACTTACCATGGTGACACTTTGTAGCATCTTACGGATTAATGGATTCAAGAAAAAAGCATTAGTCATTTCTAACATCACGAGAGAGAGAGAAAGGGAGAATGAGAAGTCACATCTTATCACCAACACAATGAAAGTACATACAAGGTGTCTGAGGAATTCTTGACAAAACATCAACTGGAACTTTAGTTAAATAGCAAATATAATTTTTAATTTAAAGAAATACTGGGGGAAAGAAAAATAAGTCAGAGGATATCCCTGTTAAGATGAATATAAAAATTTAGAATACAAACATTAGTAAAGGAAAAGAAAATGTATTCCATGCATATACTGTTGAGAAAATTCTAATTTATGGATGAGTAACGCTAATTTAAAAAGTTAAGAAATCATACAAATAATTAAGCTTCATAACCATAGCTTGTGTTTTTATCAATGACAGAGTAGTAACTCTATGTTGATTAATTTTTCAAAAGATTTATTTATTTTTATTGGAAAGGTGGGTATACAGAGAGGAGGAGAGACAGAGAGGAAGATCTTCTGTCCAATGGTTCACTCCTCAAGTGGCCACAATGGCTGGAGCTGAGCCAATCCGAACCCAGGAGCCAGGAGCTAGTCCAGGTCTCCAACGTGGGTGCAGGGTCCCAAGGCTTTGGGACTGATTTCCCAGGCCACAGGCAGGGAGCTGAATGGAAAGTGGGACCACCGGAATTAGAACTGGCACCCATATGGGATCCTGGCGTGTGCAAGGCGAGAACTTTAATCACTATGTTATTGTGCCGGGCTATGTTGATTAATTTATGTATGACAATATCATTGTGTCAAAAGCTGACAAAAAGGTATTTATAAAAAAACAGTACTGAAATACTTACAAATTATGCGTTCTTTATGCTATATATAAGTATATTTCAAATCACCATTGTAACCACAAAACAGCACAACCAAAAATCTAGACAAATGAATGTTTACCTACCAGTAAAAAGAACGCAATCAGTGAAAAACATATGGTGTGTTGCTTGTTTTCCATTTCTTATAAGCCTGTTTTAATTTCTTGTACACATGAACATACTGTATATCAGAATATATGAACAGTATTAAACAAAATTTGTAAGAACATATGTAAACTTGAACATGGGTAAATCAGCCTGCAATAGATGGTAGACTGCTTTGGTTTTCCCAAGATACTGTATTACAGCAAACCTGATTTATACAGGAATATTTTTCTTGCAAGTCGGTTTGTTGATTGTTTGTTAAGACTCATCTTATATGTTTGAAAGGCATTGGTTACAGAGTGATAGAAGGAGAGATGAAGACATGTTTCTACTTGCTGGCTTACTCCCCAAATAGCTGTAACAGCTGGGTCAGGCTGAATCCAGAAGCCTAGATTCCATCCAGATTCTCGACATGGATGCAGGAACCCAAGCCCTCCTACCATTCTCCAGTGATTTCTAGGAGTGTTGGCAGGGACAGGGATTAGCAGTGAGAAACAGCGTCTCAAAGCAGCCTGTAGAATGGATGTTGATGATACAGACACCCTCTTAACCTATATGGCATGGTGCTAGCCCAGTTTTTCATTTTCATTTGTTTAAAAATATATCACACTTTGGTTGAGAAACATATGCTTTCTGTGCCTGGCTTATTTCAGCGCTATTCACAATAACCAAAATATGCAATCAACCAAAGTTGCAACCGAAGGGTGATGCTTTATTTTTTTTTTTAATCTTTATGAAAAAGGTGAGCCAGTTGCTTTGACTTTGTTCAAAAGGCATGAATGAAATCATACTTTTGATTGTCATTTCCATATTCTCCAAATCTAAGCTTGTTCCTGAACATCCATGTTCTTCAATCTGTCAATTCATGCATATGGTAAACTTATAGCAAAGACATTTACAGTTATTTATACCAGTAGTCTATGGGAGTTATTTGTAATTCTTGAGCCAGTAAGAACGCATAATTTTTCTTTGTTAGGAAAAGCTTATTACCAGATGTTAATAGTAAAAAGAGAAGTCAAATTTACTTAAAGACTCCTTCCTATAATTTTAATGAGCTATGATTACAGTCTAGTTACGAATACTAAATCTGTCTTTAAGACAATTGTAGGTATATGAATAACATTATTGGTCAGCTTAGTGAACATCTTGTCTTTTATAGAGTGAAAAAAAGTCAGTTAATTTGTTGATCATAATAGATTTGAATGAAATTAGACACAAATTGAAGTTTTCAATACAGGCCCTTTCTAAGACCTAAATGGAACATCTTGTGGAAAAGAACCTAAGAAAAACGTAAGTAAAAATATGAAATTGTCAAAATCAAATTTAACCAAATATGGAGTGCCTAGTGCATGTAAATGTGGGTATAATCATCATGGCAGAATTTTTAAAATGCTGATTCTCTATCTAATATCCAGTTCGGTGTATCCTATTATATTCAACAGAATCTTTGCTGATTATTGTTTTTTTATATTGTTTGTTAAAATTAAATAAATATATAAAAGTGTTCCAGAAAATATTTTTAATATCTTAGTCTCATTCATAATGATGCTATTTAACGTAAAATCACTTTCCCTATACTATAATCTCTTTTTTTAAAAGATTTATTTATTTATTGGAAAGTCAGATATACAGAGAGGAGGAGAGGCAGAGAGGAAGATCTTCCGTCTGATGATTCACTCCCCAAGTGACCGCAACGGCCGATGCTATGCCTATCCAAAGCCAGGATCCAGGAACTTCTTCCGGGTCTCCCACACGGGTGCAGTGTCCCAAGGCTTTGGGCCATCCTCTACTGCTTTCCCAGGCAGGGAGCTGGATGGGAAGTGGAGCTGCCGGGATTAGAACTGGCACCCATATGGGATTCCAGCGCGTTCAAGGCAAGGACTTTAGCCGCTAGGCCACAGCACTGGGCCCAATATAAGATAATCTTAAGTGAGAAATCCATTGTGCTACTTATCCACCATTATAATTCAGTGGTATAGAAAATTGACATTTCCTAAAAAAAAAATGGTGCATATAAAAGAATCAGCGCTCATTCAGTTTGCCAACAAAATGCCTGCATGAAAGCTTTTGACAATTATTTCTAATTTATCTAGATTTTTTCAAAGCTTATCTCTAATATTTAAATGAACAATCAATGAAGAATATTGAGAAATAAAACAATCACAATTAATTCACATTTAATGGAATATAGCGTTCCAAAATTAGTGTGCGTGTTTAGAAGTTGATCTAATTTTATCATTTTTGGAACAAGTTTAATATCTGCCCTAGCTGTTTCTGTATGCAAGAGAAATCCTTTATTCTCATTTTGTTTCTATGAAGTGACTATTTACTTTATAAAACAAGATAGCGATCTTTCCAGAACTAGCTCATTTCCCTTGTGAGACCCAGACCTGCTCCATGCTGAAGCCGGGAATCCAGAAATTCATCTGGATCCCCCACAAGGGTGACAGGCTACCAAGCACTTGACCCTCCCACAATAATACCTGCCAAGACTTATGAGCAAGAAGCTAACTTTGAAGCAGAGATGTGAACTCAGTCTAGCACACTGATATGAAATAGGAACATACCATTTTTTTTCTATATTTTCATTTGAGAAACAAAGATGAAAAGAAATCTTTAAGTTTGTCAAATTTTTATTTTACTATATTTTATTGTTTAATATTTAGTAGAAAGGCATAACCTCATAGAGAGATCAAGAAGAACAGAAAGAGAAAAATGTGTTCCATCCACAAGTTTAGTCCTAAAAAGGCCACAACATACAGGACTTGGGGCTTGGTGCATTAGCTTAGGAGCTAAAGTCCTAGCCTTCCATCCACCGATTTCCAATTTTTGCACTGGTTTGTATCCTGCTTTCTCCACTTTCCATCCAGCCCCCTGCTTGTGGCCTGGAGAAGCAGGTAGGACAACCCAAGAACTTGGGACACTATCCATATGGGAGATCCCAAGGAATCTTTTGGCTCTTGGTTTTGGATCAACTCAGCTCTGGCCCTTGCAGCCACTTGGGGAGTGAATCAGAAGCCGGAAGATCTTTCTTTATCTCCTGCTCTCTATAAATGTGACTTTTTAAGAAAAATAAATTAACCTTAAAAAAAAAAAAATCCAGAAGTGGGCCAGGCAGCTTAACACATTGCAGCTGAATGTTAGTACCTGAAATTTTAGTATTATTTTCTACTGATTATATCACAGAATGTAGAGGCAAGGATTTTTAAGAAATCATGCAAAAAATACAAAATAAAGGAAAAAAAATCATTCTAAATAAATACATTTATTATTACAAACATTTATAATATTATGATTTATATATTATATCATTTAGCTTCACTGATATATCTATAGCTATTATTAACGTTACTATCATACCTCTGTACTATGAAATGAAAGTTCTTAATTTTATTTTAGATTTTAGCATTGAACTGCAGAAAAAAATCTGAGAAGAGAATTCTGGAATCAACAAGTAGCTACTAACCTTAACATTAAGAACCGATGCATTAGAGTGAGCTTTTGATTCTGTATGTAAGGCATCACTTGAGAAAGAATCTCTTTCCAGTATTTGAGTGCTCTAGTAAGCCTCTGCCTGGCTTGCTACACAACTTCCTTCTAATGAGCATGCTGGGAGGCAGCATCCCGCCACCCAGGTTGGAGGCCTGGATTGTGTTTTTGTCTCTTGTCCTCAGCCTGTGCATGGACTGGAGGAATGAACAATGTGGAGTCTTTCCCTTTGCCTCTCTCTCCTTCATCACTCCACGATTCAATCAAGTTGTGTGTGTGTGTGGGTGTGTGGGTGTGTGTAGCTTGTCTATGTTGTCCAGTATTTGACAAGCATCCTTTAAGTCTGATTGCAATCCAAATGTGCACTATTAAGTTATATGTGTGTCTATTTATGACAGATCTGTGTTAGAACAAATGCACTGGACAATGTATAAAAGCACTATTAAAAGATAAGTGAAGAGTGGTTTTCACACATAATAAAATTTGGACAGCTTTTCTTGATGGAAAGATGCTGAAAACTATTCATGTGCTTGTCACCTCGGTAAACGACCAGCAATAATGGTCCTGTTCATTTTATGTATTGTGAGTGGCCTAGGAAAATACTCCTTTTTGTGTCTGCAAGAGTGGTCTGGTTTTCACGTAAGATCTATGTAAACTTGCCTGTATTAGAAATGTTCCCCCCCCTACTTTCAAATGTCAGGTTATTAAATTTCATTTTTATTTCTCTAAGGAGCTCTCCGACTTTCCATTGTGTAGAAATGTCACAGAACAGCTGTGGCCTTACGTTTGGAGATGACTGGCACAATGAAGTACCAGTGTTAGTGAAAATGCCATGTTCTGACAAAAGGAACTGCTCTTCTCACATCAACCACTTCTTTTTAATCACTAACAGGTGTAGATTGTTGACTAAAGGCTAATCAACACACTATTTGCCATAAGCTTGCTCATTATCAGTAAATTACAAAAGAAGCTATGTTAGGTCATCATATTCCACTAAATTAAAAAGCTATATTATTTATATGGGGAGAACTCTGGGTTAAATGCAAGCCAAATTGATCCTTGTCATGCTATGAAAGTTTGAAATATTTTGTATTTATTCCTAATAATAAATATGCGAATGTTTCAACACCTGTATATTATTGTCCTCATAAAAAGAAAAGCCCAGAAATGTTCTTTCTACTTAATTTGACACGATTAAAAGCTGAGATAGTCAAGAAGGTACATTAGAGTACATCTTGACACATTTCTTTTAATCTTAAAATTTTTGAAAATATTGGTTCTGCTTTTAAATGTCCTTACTTTCAAACTTTGCCATTTCTCTGTATGTTCAATCAATGTCATTTCTGTTTGTTCAGTCAATTTTTAGCCCATTAATCATGGAGCGGAACAAGCAGTTGAGCAGTGAGGATATGAACAGGAGCCCATATAGAATGCCAGCCCCTCAAAGTGGAGGCACAGACCACTATGCAATGACATTGGTTCCTTAGCCCAAGCTTTTACTTTAGCAGCAATGTGATCTTGCCTCTTCTCACTTTTACTTACAGAATATTATCTTTGCCTACATTGGCCTCTCCCTATTGATTGGCTTAAAATTATGTGAATAAAGAGTGGATTAAAATGACAGCTATGTGAATACTGTTGAAGTGAGGGAAAGGAAGGGGTGGCATTGGAGGAGCAGGGAAGTGTGAGGGTCTTCCTGGAACTGCACTTACGGAATGCATCAAGCCGGTTCTCCTTTTATAAAAAACAAAGTAAAAATAATTAAAATACTTAAGTATCCAAAGGAATAATGGTATTTGCACCACGTACAGGCCACTTTCAGAAAGGGACAATGTGTATTTTTAAAGAATGGATTGAGGATTCATGTTCCCTATGAAGAAAAATGTGATTTCAAAGATTATGAGTGGAAATTACTCAGATGAGTGAATGCAATCATGCGTGTTATGGTCATGAGCCCCTCTTCCGGTACACACACAACACTGGTCATGCAAAACATGGAAACGCAGACACAGCTGACATATTTAGATGTGCATGTTCTGTAAGTTATGTTTAGGAAACATTTTCTCTGATGCTAACTTTGTATGTTTACAAATATCCAGCTTTCAGACATGGTTCTGTTTCCTCGAGGAAGCATGATACTGCAATAACTGAACATTTCATATGGAAAATTTAAGTTTTAATGCAATTTTCATATCATTTTGAGTATAAGTAAACCACTTGTCACTATGTAACCACATGTGCTGTCAGCTGTGGAGTTCCTGGCTTCGGCAGGGTGACTGCAGGTTTCAATGAGTAATGGTTTGTTGAAAATATTTTCCTTACAATTGTTTTTTGTATTCTCTTAACCATGAAGTAAAAGTGAAACAATTGGATGTTGTGCAAAAGCTCGTGATGATTTGTGCATAAATAAAGAAGGCGATTTTTCTGAGTTGTCCATTATGAGCATCAAGCCATGGAGGTCTGCATCTTATCTCTTCTTCTTATCGTCTCGCTGATCCATACATTCTTTGCAAGCTTTCAGTCAGCCGGAGCTGGTCTCCGGCAGTTGTTATCTTAAGTATAAGTAATAACTAATTACTTAGTATATTTATTTAACAAATTATAACTTGTAACTTATTCATCTTTTAGCATTTTTGGCTTTTTCTCTAATGTATTGTGTGATAGAATTTCCTCAACCATAAAAATGGAACAAAGTATCTACCAATAGTCTTTCTGTCAAGAAGTTTAAAATATGTTAGTTTCCAGCACAGCACACATATTTTACACTCATGCTGAGATCCCTCAAGAGCAAAATATACAGAACATGCTGAGACCCAATGGCAACAACAGTAGCTACAGCAGTTAAAAGCATAGAGCTAGACAAGGCATTTGGGTGGTGTGGTTGAAGGGCACAGTCAGCCAGTCATTAAGTCTGTCTGTATGTGCTCCTTTTGAATTTTCAGTGTTTAATGTTCAGTGATATTTTTAGCAATTTAAGCATAAATGTAACCTTGTAAAAGGCAGTGAAGAAAGAATATCATTAAATGTAAGCATGTTACTTTGAAATGTCATGCTGAGAAAAAAAATTCTAAGGAAGCAAACTATGTTATTGCACCCTACTTCCGAAGAAAGTGAGAATAGTAACTGAGGATAATTTGTGTATATTTCATTACTCCCTAAATTAAAACACATTTATAATAAGTACAGTTATATTACTGTATTCAATAATCTGCTCGATGTCATTTTTAAATGTATGCTTCGTTAAATGCATGCTAGATTATCATTCTGTTCCAGTTCCAAGACCATGCATGAGCACAGTATTTTATCTGATAACACTTGATTTTCTGAATAGAAGGTGTGAATTGGGTGTTCCAGCAGTGATGGATAAAGAACGAGACAGGGAAGCTACATGATTTCTCTGAAATTCAGAACTGTGAGAATCCATTAGAGAACTTTTAAAGTTTAAAAAGTTACCTTTGACTCACATCATGTACTGAATTACAATTGAGCCTTGGATCTAAACAAAAAGAAGTCACCCCTCAGAACTCTCTGTCAGACACATGTGAACGGTGCCTTGGTCAGGGAAAACGAAGCAATAGCGGTACTCAAATACAGGTGGGGTGAATTTCTCATGGCCACTATATTCCCTCAAGTTCTCTGCTGAGCTCTTTCTTTGCTATACAAATGAACAATCTTCCCTATGCAAAAACAAAGTAGCCTTCCAAGAAAACCCACTCTACAGCAATCTGCTTTGAAATTCTTGATTTTGTTTATTTTCTTTATATAATAATCACACTGATGAGTTATAATCAGCAAGCCAAGAAATAGATGCAGGAAATGGCACAAATTATCCACCTTTAACACGCTTATTCCTCCCTCTTCTTCATGTCATAAAATTGTCACAATCATGGAGTGTTTACATGTTTGAATGGCAAGTCTTATAGGAAACATATAGGTTATCTGTCAAAGAATTCAAAATCTAGTTTTTTGTCTGGGTAACTGAAAAAATGATTGTGCTAATGATGAGCCGAAAAGATGTAAGAGCTGTGAGATTGGAAGAGTAGGTTGAGAACAAAATTCCAATTTAAAACTGCTTTTTTGCTATATGAGACAGAGATACTAAAAACCGATATTGCATAAAACAGTCTACTTTGAAACAGACCAAAGGACCCTAATATTCTATTCCCTGCTCTGGTGTGACTTCACAGCCAGCCTCAGCATTCACCAAGTGTGGCTGTGCATTCTTGCTCATACTCAATTCTCCTGGACTATTGGAGGCACCTGGGTTTAAATCACTTCTCCTGGGGATATTTTTGTACTTGTTCTGAGCCAAAGGCCTGAGAAATTATTGGAGATATGCTAAATGAAGAACACCAGTCCTGGATTCATTGTTTCTGATAGAACAAACTCCACCTTTTATCTTATAACATCAGGCCAGGGCTAGAATTACCTGAAACCAAGTTGTTGAGTGATTTCTTCTGTTCCTCTTTCCTCAAGCTGCTTTATGTTACTCATGGCAACTTCCCTTACTAAGCACTTTTTATATAAATCGCATCTTGGACTCAGTATTAGAGCCTGAACTACTGCCCAACTGAACATTAAAATCAAGGCTGCAAGGGCAAGTGCAGAATCACGTAAGTCCCATTTAAACACTGAACACTGTACGTCATTTCCAAAGTGGTGAATTTAAACAGGAAAACAGATGGTTGTTCTCAGTCGTGGAAAACATCAATTTATATGAACTTAAAGACCAACAACAAAAATACATAGTAACTGTCTTATGAAGCCAGGAGAAGGTAGCAAGGCTTGAAGGTGATGGGACCTGCTGTGTTAAATTCCATGGAGTGGATGAAACCAAGACAGAAAAGTGATCACTGTGGGAAAAAAAAGACTTTGAAAAAATGTACGTGTCTTACATAACTATACTCAAAGTATTATCGTGAACATTTCATTTCGTGAAAGGTAAGCGTGGTTTGGACTCTCCAATAGGACAAAAGGATAATTGTTAAGTTATTGAAACAGAAAATGATCTGAAAAGGGAAGCAAATGTGAAGAAGCAGAAGTAACTGAAGAAAGACTGTGAGACTCCAGACATAGTAACGCGTGTAATAACTACACGGGGAGTGCTGGGGAACAGTTGCTGCCTGCAGAAGCCAATGGTACAGAAACAGGAGAAGCTAGATTCCATTGAAGGGGGAAGGAAGGGCATGACTACCAGGAAGGGCAAAAGGTGAAAAGAGAGATGTACAAAATAAAATTAGTGGCAAAAACATCATTATCGAAAACTCAGAATGGGAAGCATAAAATAACAATAAAAGTGATGCACAGTTTTCAGGAATCAAGTTTTAAAAAGATCATGGGCCCAAGGCTGTGGCCTAATGACTGAAGTCCTTTGTAATTGAAAGTATAGCATTATTTATACATTTTTGACAATCTGTTTAATCACATTCACTGGAATGTTCCAACAAATTACTGTATTGATATAAAAGCAATGTGTTTTTTTCTAACAAAAGTACTACATTCCCAAATGAACACCTTTGAAATTCTTCCAAATTTTCCGTAGGATGAACATACTCTTTAGAATAGGCAAATTTTGGCGTTCAAGTGCCAATGGGCCTACAAGCCTCCAATTGCTCACAGAGGTATATGAAGGCTCTTCAAAATGTTGATATCAAATGAATGAATTGTACACAGAATTCAAATTATGTTTTCATGAAGTTGTTAAATCACTGTTTCAGATTTTCAAGTACTGTATAAAGATCAAAAAGTTTTCTAAGCAGGACCTGGATCAGTGTCATAGTTGGTCTGAAATGGTGACATATCTTGACTTTAGGGGATGTCGTAAAATCCATACACAAATTACAAAATTGTTCCCCCTGCAGTAAATCTGCCAATGAAAACGTGTAAAGAATGACAAAAAAATTAACTTTTGCTGTATAGTAATGTCCAAACCTAATGAAATTAACCACAGGAGCTAGATCACCTCTTGTCAGCAAAGGTAAAGAACAATGGCGATTTGGAGCAATGAAAACAACAGGTATATAACGTATCGCTAGAACTCTCCACCGAAGATCTGCGCGTTATTCATGGAGGAGTTTTGAATCCATTTAATTACACTCCTGAAGACCCCGAAAGTTATGAAAAGACGTAAGCAAGCTTTAGGAAGTGTCTGTATGCACAGAAGGTTCGTTGAAATTCATCTTTATATGATCTCCTTTGTGCTCTTGGGTGTCTGGAAGATGCGTGTAACCTTTGAGTTTGAGAGGTTATTTCATATTTCACTTTTAATCTGTACATAACAGAATTGCATCAATTGTTCCTTATTTTCACTGAAGATGAAAACGTAGGTGCTGTTTTAGAAAGAAGCCTTTGAAATAGTAAAATGTAACTGGATTCTAAAATGTATTTTCACCCAATAGGAAAATCAGTCACTTCATGAAATAACATATACCGAAAATTGTGTAAGGAAACTGAAAAAAAAATGAGCCTTGTGCACTCGATTTTTTTAACCATATGTAACTGAACAATGGTTGAGCTACATTTTACTTCCTGTGTTTTAGACAATTAAAATACTTTTTAATGGGATTGGTTTTAAGTATTTGAAATTCACTCTAAATTACACCTCAAAATTCAGTGTTGTTTTATTGTATTTATTACTCATTTCACAGAAATTATAATTCCGTTCACATGTCTATATAGATATACTTGCCTTTTCCTGATGTAATTATGTAGGAATTACTGGAATGAAGAAGAAACTATGTCTGTAATTTATCTTGTTTAAAATTGTATTTTAGGCAGTTACATACCATGATAGTTGATTTTAAAACCACATATTTTTCAAAGCATAATTCACTAAAGATCAAAGAAATTATAACAAAATAAGAATTTCATTATGGTTGTCTATATTCAGCATTGTAAGAGAGGAGCTATGAGGATCAAAGATACATATTTGTATCACATATTAGATAATAATACAGCAATTTCTAATCAAAATGATATGATGACATGGTTATAGTAAAGTCTAGAAAGCCAGTAAGTCTGTTAGAAATAACAGTGCATACATCAATTTTATAGTATAAGAATCACAGGTAAAATATTTTATTTGTATTAGGACTTTTCCCCTTTTTATAGATTTATTTTATTTTTATTTTTATATACAGAGAGGAAGAGAGACAGAGAGAAAGATCCTCCATCTGTTAATTCACTTCCTAAGTAGCCACAATGGCCTGAGCTGTGCTGATCAAAAGCCAGGAGCCAGGAGCTTCCTCCGGGTTTCCCATGCAGGTACAGGGTCCCATAGCTTTGTGCCATGCTTGACTGCTTTCCCAGGAAACACGCAGGGAGCTGGAATGGAAATCAGGGCCACTGGCATTAGGACCGACATCACTATGTGACACTGGAGCAAGCACTGGGAGGACGTTAGCCACCTGGGTACTGCTCTGGGACCTGCATCGCTATTTTCAAAGGATAGCTATTATGCTAGTATCTTAATAAAAAAGTTTGTGAAAATATTTTAAGTGCAAAAATTCAAACCAAAGACAATTTAGACAAATGCATTTTGAAACTTTCTTATCTTGACCACATTAGTAGCAACACTTGCACTTTGAAACTGGAATTTTAATTTGCTTGAGAGGCAAAGAGACAAATGGAGGAAAAGGAAGGGAGGGACTGAGAAGCAGAGAGAGAGAGGGAGTCAGTCTGAACTGACTGGTTCACTTCTCAAAGAACCACGAAGGCCGGGACCAGCCGAGCCCTGGTCCAGAACTGAGGATGAGAGCCAATAACCAACGCGCATGTTCCCAGTGGATGGCAGGGACCTGAGCCAGCACCATGTCCTACATCTTACACCATGGTATGAAACTAGAATCAGCAGCTGAAGCCTGGCACTAAACTGTACCCTCCAACGTGGACTTGTGCATTACTCATTTCTATACTTTAAAATTCACCTTCGCTTTCTGTGTTTTTCTATTTGGCCATATGTCAAATGAAAACATCATGTTATCTTTCATTAGATTAGCAATAAGAATGTACATCTTTCAACTGTTATAATCAAAAATGCATTCAGCTGCTATCAACAGAATAAACATGCTCCAGGAATATTAATTTTATTATACACAACTTTGCATATGCTTTAAAATCACATTTTTCGAATGTCATTGCTATTTCGTAAGATCTTATTCCATGTGTTGTGTGGGTATGTAGGTGTAATTTAGAATGAGCTAATTCTTTGCTCTTTTTCTTTTGCTATCTGTCTCAAGGTCATGGTGAATTATTTCTTCCAGTTTAACGAGCATTAATTATTGGGTGCATTGTTGACACTTTTAATTTCAGTGAGACAATTAAGCAATGTCCACGGATGGAAGAGAGGGATGCGTTTATCTCTAACGGAATGTGACCTCAGAGTTTCTTTGTTTCATTCTTCTTGTCTTTTTCTTGTTCAGTAAATGAGTCTAAGCAAGCGTGTAAAAGAGCAATGCGTAATTTCTTAAACACTTTCTCAAATTCTAGATAATTCTGTAAGCATCATGCAGGTAATCTCAATTTCTTGAAACTTAATTCCTCACAAATTACAGTCATCTACATAATAGGTACTTAAGAACACAACTTCTTTAAAGTCTGGCAGGTTGATCTCCAAAGGCCTTGGTTACTCATTTGAAACCCTGTCATTACTGCCCATCACCTAACATTTTTATGTTTCCTTTAGTTACCTTGTGCTGAAAAGGAAAAAAAAAATAGGTGACAGTATGCAGTTTAAGTGATGAATAATTAAGAAGTTAACCACCAGCTCAACAGTGGCAGCACACCATTTTGCCAAACTTTTAGGAGCAAAACAATCGTTTCTTTAACAAAAAAAAAAAAAAAAAAAAATCATCATCAATTGTTACAATCAGTGGTATGATGTTTTTTTAAAAGTAAATTCCACAGAGAAGCAATTGTGCCCACTCCCACTGGTAAAAGAATAAACTGGCAAAATACATTGTGTGGCAATGATGTCCGCAAACCACTTTTCAAATAAGCTGTGTGTGATACCAGTTGAGAAGCTGGTAAACTTCATTGTGATCTTTCCTGCTGAAACATGAATGGGAGACTTTTGGGCTCCCACTTCTCTCCACTGGTGATTCATTGAGTAAATACGTCTTTAGGCTGCTGTATATAGAATCTTCAGCCACAAAGTCACGTGAATGGTGACTCACACAGCATGTTTTTCAAATCAGAGTTCCCCAACCTCCTTTTCCACTAAGTGGAGCTCATGTTCAGTATGTCATGTATATTTATAGAGAAAAGCACTTTTCTGATGTCCGTATAACCACTTCCTTTCTGTGTATCTTGAATCAGAATGTGTAAGCTAATAACATTAGTAATAATAATAATAATAATAATAATGGCAATATTATTAACACGATTTTTCTCAGGTTGTTGGCTCTTATTCTTCAATTATGCCTCCATATTTTTGTTAGTCAAAGCAAAATTTTTATACACCATTATTTCAATTTTCAATGCTAATAAAAAGCAAAACATAATACAATTCTTTTGGAAAACTCATCATCATTTACTAATCCTGACCTTTTTGTAAGAACACAGGAGCCAGATGAGGATGGTAGTCGTGGCTTCTGGATTTTTTTTTTTAACTTTTTTTTGTTGGAAAGTCAGATATACAGAGAGGAAGACCTTCCATCTGATGATTCACTCCCCAAGCGGCTGCAACTGCTGGAGCTGTGTCGATCTGAAGCCAGGAGCCAGGAGTTTCTTTCCAGTTTCCCACTTGGGTACAGGGTCTGAAGGCTTTGGGCCATCATCAGCTGTCTTGCCAGGCCACAGGCAGGGAGCTGGAAGGGAAGTGGAGCCGTCTGGACACACTGGAGCCCTTTGGGATCCTGGGTTGTGCAAGGCCAGGACTTTAGTTCTAGGCTACCACCTCAGACCCTGGCTCCTGGCTTTTGCCTGGCCTACCTGGTGCAGGGATTTAGGGAGGGAACATGTGGTTGGAAGTCTTCCGTCCATGTGTCTCTCATTCTCTGTGTCATTTTGTCTTTCAGATAGATATTTTCTTAAAGAAATACAGCTCTTAAAAATTAAATCACTATTGTTACAATTTTCTTAATTAAAGCTAAGGACTGGTTTTTAAATAGAAAATAAGTTTTAAAATAATGATGTCATGTAAGTCATTAAATATGTCAAATTCACATCCTATGTATTTTGTAAGTTTGTATGGCATTGATTTTTTTAGCTGGTAAATACATAGATTGAAATTAACATGGAACAATATATATACATTTAATTATCTTGTCTGCTATAGGCTAAAGCTACCTTGTTTTCAGCCAATAAATAATAAATAAATAAAGCAAAAAATTCAGTATTATGTGATGAATAGATTATGTAGAAATGTGCATTTTTTGTGTCACCACTCTATATAATTGCTTCTGCTCATACTTATAAAATATTGGCTCTGAATTTGCTTAACGTGTTCTTCAGATAGAATTTCTTGTCATTTATATTTTATTTTCAAGGTACTTTTAATTATATCTGTTGAAATAAAGGTAATTGTGAGCCTGGCATGGTAGCCTAATGGCTAAAGTCCTCCGCATGAATGTGCCAGGATCCCATATGGGTGTCGGTTCTAAGCCCCGCAGCCCCGCTTCCCATCCACCTCCCTACTTGTGACCTAGGAAAGCAGTCGAGGACGGCCCAAAGCTTCAGACCCTGGAGGTGGCGGATACAGAAGAGCTCCTGTCTCCTGGCTTCAGATTGGCGCAGCAGCGGCAGCTGTGCTCACTTGGGGAGTGAATCATCGGACAGAAAATCTTGCTCTCTGTCTCTCCTCCTTTCAGTATATCTGAATTTCCAATAAAAATAATCCTTTAAGACAAACAAACAAAAACGAAATACAGGTAAATGTGCACCAGGTTATCAGAAATTAATCAAAAATGTGGAAACTATGTCTATAATTGGGAGAAAAGATTTTATTTCTGCCCTCTTAAAAAAAAAAAAAAAAAAAAAAACATTTCTGGACCTGATAAGATTGTACACAAATTAAACTGAAGCAAATTTTCAGAAAAAAAAAATAAAGCAATTATCTTTGGGGATACTTTTTGTATAAAGGAAAGCAGACTAAATATTTTTCTCTAAAGGTCAGTTGTTTCTTCTGTGGTAATACGCACTCAGTTGTGTAGGGCCGTGTAGCTGTTATCACACACTCGGTTGTGTAGAGCTGTGTAGCTGTTATCACACACTCAGTTGTGTAGGGCTGTGTAGTTGTTATCATTATGTGCATGGTAACATTTAAACTCAACTGGAAGTGACAAATGGCTGATAATATTAAATTAAAAAGTATAATCCATTAAGTCTATATAACCTCATTCAGATTAGGTGTATCATTCTAATATATTTTTCTTGAAATTGAGCACTGTTCAACTATTGATCTAAGTTTAATGTCATATTTACATTTAGCAATCTTATAAAACGTATGTTAAATACCCATCTGTACAAATACGTGGTGGCAACTAGAAATCCAAATATGTAAACAAGGTCCATCTTCTGTGAAAATCAAACCCTCAGATGGAAAATGTATAAGTAAATGTAATGATTGAGATTTTATGAATCAACTATTATTAAAATCTGGCCACCAAGGCAACATTGCTGAGTCATCATTTAATTCCAGTGTCATCCGGGTTTGGGACTGGACGATTGTCATGACTGTGTTAGCATCAATTCTACCCAAACCAAAACACTAAATGTATAGTCTTTTTAATTGTTCATTCTTATTCAAGCCAAGTGATTCCTACTTTTATCTTTTATGATAAACTCTAGATTTAAGGATGATATATTGCTCTGAAAAGACTTAGGGTATAAATATGGTAGCTTTATACTTAGCACATAAAGCAAATTTTGACTTTTAACCAGTTTTTCTGCAGCAAGCACAGAGCAGGATGTTCTCAGAGATGTTTCATGATGTTTATAAACAATGCACCAGTTCAGCACTGTGTGAAATAAACGGGGAAGGAGGAAATCCATGGCATGTGAAATATACACACTCGGTATTTATTCAAGCTTTTGAAAGCTTCTCTTTCAATGTGAGGCTCATGGGATGGAAGTTAGCATACCATTCTACTCTGTGACTCTGCCATTCATAATTTTGTTACATGTTGACAAGCATAAGTGAGGTTTATGACAGACTAACATGGGTTTTGGCATTCAGTCTTTGGCATTAAACTGGTCAGATTTCTGTAAATTCTTGTTTCCTGGAATTACTTATACAATGGAAAAACTGTCACAAGAATTAAAAACACTCTTAACTAAAGAAAATTCAAAATGCCATGTAGTCCATTTGAACAATGTTCAGGTTAATTAGCCATTAGTAACATTAAACTGAAAACTATTAAAGGCTAATTTTAGGGGTCGGACACAGTGGCACAGCCAACCAAGCTACTGTCTGCAGTACTGCCTTTCCATATGGCAGCTCCTGTTGCAGCCCTGGCTGCTCCCTTTCTGATCCCACTATGACGTAACGTGCTTTAGAAAATAACAGAAGCTGAATCTTGATGAATAGGATGGAGTTGTAGACGACAAGCTTTGACCTGCTCCAGCTCTCACATTCCCAACTGTTGCTGATATTTTACAAGTACACAAAGCCAGCAGATGAAAGCTTGGTCTCTTTCTTTCTTTTTCTGCCACTCTCATGCATCCCCTCTCACCTTAACACATGTACAGAGGCCTAGCAAGTACTTGACCATTCATGATCTGCCCATAGAACACGAAGCAGCGATCCAGAGAAAGTCTAGATGTATCTTCTAAAATGGAAATCAACTTCTATCTTAGAAATTTAATTCTTACACATGTATCATGCATCCTAAACACACACACACACAGAAAGAGAGAGAGAGAGAGAGAAAGAGAGAGAGTTCTATAAGGATTTTCAAGTAAGCATTTGTTATCAGCTAGGACAGGGAGAAGCCAATAGCCAGGAACTCCACCCCAGTCTCTCAAGTAGGTTTCAGGTATGGGCCTGTATGCTACTTCTGTTTGTTTTTCTTTCCAGATGCATTAGCAGGATATCTGCATGGAATTTGACTTAATACCAGCATGGCCAGGGGCCAACACTGCAAGTGGGTACTTAACCCATATGCTACAATGTTAGCCCCAGTTATCAAATTCATTTCAGGGGCCAGCACCATGATTCAATGGCCAAATCCTCACCTTGTAGGTTCTTGGATCACAAATGGGCGCCAGTTCTTATCCTAGCTGCTCCATTTCCCACCCAGCTCCCTGTTTGTGGTCTCGGAAAGCAGTAGAGGATAACCCAAAGCTTGGGACCCTGAATCTGCTAGGAAAGCCAGGAGAAGACTCCTGGCTCCTGGCTATGGAACAGCTTGGTTCTGGTCATTGCAGCTACTTGGGAAGTAAACCAGTGGACAGAGAATGTTTCTTCTCTCTTTCTCTGTCAGTCCTTCTCTTTGTAAATCTGCCTTTCCAACAAAAACAAATAAATGTTAAACACATACACACATAATATTGATACATATTAATATGTATATGTGTGTATATGCATAGATATGTACACACACTCATGTGAGATATATATATATACATATATACATATATATTATATACATATATATATAATGTGGCAATGGAATGGGGTGGCCAGGACTTAAGCTAGCACTGGCATTAACTATTGGAGCTGCAATGTGTGGCTTTACGTGCTATGCCACAATATCAGCCATAACTTAATATTTTTTCAACAACCATCAGGCTTGGCGAGACATCTGCTCTTTGCATTTTTGGCATAAGCACCTCATGGTTTTAGGGGTGTGTGTGTGTGTTAGAAAACATTGAGCTGAGTGGTTGCACCACATTTTGAGAGTGCAGTACCACACAAGGTCAGCTGACATTAACACGATCTGCAGAAGAGCGTGTGGCAGACTCTTCACATGGAACTATCTTGAGAAGTGGCCCCGTGAGGTTCATGCATTAATAATTTGATTCTCAGAAAAAATAAAAGGAGTGCCATCCCACTTATGCACAATACTAAGTGTGAGGAACAACATAATCAGTTTGTTCTGCACTTTACTTGATTAACTTTTGAAAGTTTATGCCGACTTAATCAGGTTAGCTTTCAATTACAGTACATTTATATTCATAATTATAACATAATCTGAAGCAGTGCACCAAGAAATGCTGTACTATCCATTTAGATCCTGACATTCTCATAGCCTTTGTCTGTGTATATTTTCCCCAGCCGCCAATGCCAGTTCTAAAGCAAAAAATATATAAACAAACTTTACACAAATAACCCTTTTCTATAAACATGGCTTGAACTAAACAAGAAGTAAAAAAAATGGGAAAAATTAGGAATAATATCCATACTTAAAAAACAGTGAAAGGAGACGTGCTAGTTGTACACGGGAGGGTAAAGGACATATTTAAGTTACAAAATAAAACGCTCATTTTATCAGACTTTTTTTTTCTACCTTCCTTCCTTTTTCTGTCCCTTTGTTTCTTCCTTCCTTTTTTCTCTCTCTCTTCCTTCAAACACACACTTGTGAATCCAGATACACAGTCAAACACATTAGGATATTCAGCTAAGATTTAAGTAGGTAATTAACCAAGTAGGACTAAATGGCTCCAAAGATAATATCAATCATTACTGCTATTATTAATAATAATCTTTATAATAAGGCCACATATTAGCTGACACTGAAGAAGGAATCTCTAGCAGTAAGATGATCAGACAAAAAGATGAACTGTTGGTGCCAGGATAACACAGGACTTCTTGGTCTGTGAAAACAATTAAATTTATTCTTAGTAAACCAAATGATACGGTGGGACAGATATTTTTTGTTCAGTAGGTTAAACTACTTCATGCCATGCCAACATCCCACACAGGCACTGGTTTGAACTGCAGCTGATTCCCTTCATATCCACCTCCCTGCTCGTGTACCTGGGAAGGCAAGGGAAGATGAACCAAGTGCCTGGGACCCTGACAACCATGAAGGAGAGCTGGAGGGAAGTCCATATCCCTGGCTTCATTTTGCTACAGCTCTGGAGAAGAATGAGTCAGCAGACAGAAGATAGTCTCTTCTCTCTCTTTCTTCTGTCCCTATCCCTCTCTTTCTCCCTCTCTTCTTCCCTAACCCCAAGTGTGTCACTCTGCTTTTTAAATAGATAATAATCAAATCTATAAATATACACAAGCTTTTATAATTTTTTTAAAATAGTAATTAAAATTACTCTTTTTAATTTTTATTTTTAATTTTTAAAAATTATTTTAAATAGATAAACAGATACATATATACAAATGTTAGGGGCCCTGGCACGTTTGCCTAGTGACTAAAGTCCTTACTTTGCATGCTCCGGGATCCCACATTGGCACTGGTTTAGAGCCCAGCTGTGCCATTTCCCTTCCAGCTCTCTGCTTGTAGCCTGGGATAGCAGAAGATGTCCCAAGCCCTTGGAACCCTACACTTGCCTGGGAGACTGGAGGAAGTTCTTGGCTCGCTGCTTCCGGCTATCAGATTTGGATCAGCTCAGCTCCGGCTGTTGCGGCCACCTGAGGAGTGAACCAGTGAATGGAAACTCTTTTCCTTAGCATGCTATTTTAAAAGCATTTCCTGGAGCTAAATCATTAGAGAATAAAGTTACGACCCCAAGTTATTTTAAGTCAATAAACTTTGTTTTGTTTTTTTGAGGAACCATTGCAACTCTCATATTAATAGTTATTGAATACTTAGAGAAAATGACGCAAATGCTTGCAATGTAATGCTATACCATCCGGAGTGCTAAAACGTCTCTTACAATGCTTTATCAGAGAATGGAGTGAGAGCATCGGTCTAGAATTCAATATTTTTTTAAACAAGATAATGCTTATGCTTCAATGATTTTCAAAGACTTTCATCAGTTCTTCTTTGACTGAAAGTTTAATAACTCATCTGATGACATCTGTGATATGTGATTTAAAAGGAAGTGCACGCATGTTTTTCTGCTTCATCAGATCTATTCTGCATGACCAGCTCACATATATCAATAATTGCTTCACATTTCAAAATGCAAAGTAGTCTGGAATTTATAAATTATAACTTAATTAGGCAGCAAAGAAGGAAAATGGTAAAGCAGGTGAACCATGAGGAATTTGATGAATGCTTCCACACAACTGAATGACCTGAAGTCACACTAGGGGAAGCGTGCCTGTTACTTCTGTGTCGCCTTCTCATCCGTGCGCCAGCTGTGCCTGTCTACAAGTGAGAGCTCATAAATGCAACAGGAATAGAATTATGTAATGTCAGTTTTTTGTTTCATAGCAATAAATACTATGAAATGATAAATTACTTCACTAAAATGAACTACCTAAGGAACTGGTTTATTATGTTTAATATATAGCACCATCTAGTGACCATTCAGAGAAATGTGTGATGAATTGCACATGACGCACAATGCTGAAATGAGGAAATAATTCTTATGCATGAATTGCACAATTAAGTTTCTCTCAGGAATCTCCCAAGAAATAAATAAAATACTATGTGTGTATGTGTCTGTGTAGATAAAAAGAAAGATGAACAGACAGAAACTGGCGTAATATTTCAGTTGTGCAATATACCCCTTTACATGAATGCTTATAAAATCAGTACTATATTTTCTATCAAATTTGAATGAACTTACCAGCATGAACTCATTATTTATACATAATTTCTATCATAGTAATAACCTATAAGCTAAAATACATCAGTGGTAATAGTGAAAAAGGAGACACACTTGCCTGTGTTTTCCAGCAGCCTGTGATAAATCAGGCAGAGGAGACTGAGCGAGGCTGCCACATTGTTCTTCAAAAGGCTTTTCAATCACAAAATTTCTTCAGTGAGTTTTTGTAAAACTCAGTGGTTTCTTATGTAATAGTTGCCGATGGTTAATGAAAACTGCCAAAATTCATTGAATTTTTCTTCACAAATTACATCCAACTCGTTATAAAATAATAAATACCGAGCCATACATGGATAATATTAAACATGCACATGTGAAACTCTGAAAATGTACCCATCTCCCTGCTTTTACGTCTTGCCATAATATCATAGATATCATCTGCTATGAAGCTTATCTATTATTGCAAAGACATTTTTAATGCATACCATTAGTAAAGAAAACGCACTATTGCGTATGAAGAGAATGTTTCAAGCAGAACAATATTAATGCAGCAGAAGACGCCCAGACACTGGTACAATGCTAAAATATCAAGCACGACAGGCAACAGACCTGTGGGATCCCATGCGGGTCATCGAGCATGTCCCTGACACTCCGCATCTGATCTAGTCCCCTGCTAAAGGCCTGGAAACGCAGCAGGCACCGGTGCAAGTGCTTGGTCTCCATACATGCAGAGAGGAGACCCAGTGAAACCCTTGGCTTTGGCCTGCTTCCATCTTGCATTTGCGACCAGTGGGTGACATAACCACTGAATGGAAGTTCCCTTTCTGCCTGTCCCCTTCACTGTAACACTTTTAAATAAATCAGTTAATTGCGATCTAAAAATAAGCCAGTATAAAGTGACATATATATATATATATTTTTCTCTTTGTAAAAGATCCTGGTGCATTTCCACTGAGTTCAGTTAAATTTCACACTAGTGATCTATATTAATTAAGGTATTTGACAAATGTTTAAATTCAAAAAAAATCAACCTCCCTCATAAAACGTTTACTTAGCAAACAGGAGGAACGACGGGTCATTTACAAGAATACTTGCCAACTTTCTGAGAGCAAAGCTAGTGAGAATCCCTGGTCTCTTCTCCAAAATCTGTGCCATGTTGTCCAATGCCCATGTGTTTCACTGTCCCCTTCTGGCCAGGGCTGAGGTCGTGCAGGCAGGGAGAGCAGAGCACTCCTCTGCTCGCCATGGTTGACTACAGAGCTCCTCTGCTGATGGAATTCCCTTAGATTTTACTATCATCGGAAAACTCCCATCGACTTTCTTTTCCTAGATTTCCGACTGGGATCTGGTTTACTCATCAGAGGAGTCTCGCTGATTCTTCCCACTCTCAGCTCTCTTACACTGGTTTTTCCTCCTCAGCTGCAGTTTGCATAATGAAATGATCATGTATCTGATGCCTTGTTTGTTATCAGTGTCTTAGAGGATTGTGACGCAGGGTACTATAAATGAGTCTTTTTGTTCTTCAAAAAAAAAGTTTTTGCTTCTGTTACACACAGAACTTAGCTATTATTAATGTGCAGAAGCTTGCAAAATACCTGAGCTAATCATTTATTTTAAAAAAAATATGCTTACTTATGTTTGAAATGCAGGGTTACAGAGATAAAGAAAAATAGAGAATGTTTTCTGTCTACTAGCTCATTCCTCAAATGGCTGCAGTGGCTGGAGTTGAACCAATCTGAAGTCAGAACTCAGGACCTTCTTCTGGGTCTCGTACATTGATTGCAGGGTCCCTAGGCTTTGGGCCATCCTCTGCTGGTCTGGATGATTGGCTGTCATATCCATCACGTGCATCAGGGCATGCTACTGTCCTCACAATCAGAATGCTGCATCCTTCCATGTCCTGGTCTGCACCCCGGGCTTGGCTCTTTTGATCCTCGGTGGGAGCAGTGGGATAGTTACGGGAAGTGCCCAAGCTACCCTATCAGTCCTACTCCCAGCCCCAGATATCAGGCATGCCAGCAGAGGCATTGCCCTTGCTAGACAAGGTCTGCCCTGAGTCCTGGCCCTTGCCTGTGCCAGTGGGTACTTCAACCTGGCCCTGCCCAGCCTCCAACCAGCTCCAGCTCCATGTGTGTCCAGCGAGTTCCCTTCAGGTGAGTTCTGTGGTTCATTGTAGATTGGCCCAATACCACTCTCAGCTTGCTGTGTAAACAAGTAGGTGCTTGAAAGACCCAGAATTGATGTGGGCCAGGCTGGGCTAGGCTATAGCACCTGTCAGGGAGAGCCAGAATGGCTCTGAACCAATTGGGCTAGTCTGCAATACTGACTGCTGAGTGCCAGCTACAAACCATGTCACTCTAGGTAGCTACACCTGAAGACACATGGAATCCAGGGCTATGAGAGTCTAGTAGGGAGACATATGGAACTCCCCATTTAAGAACAGCTCCTATTGTTGAACATATGAGCCAGGGGTGGGAATAAGGTAGACTAGCCTGGGATACAGCACCCATTAGCATATGCGTGAGTTGGATCCAAAGGTGGGTCTTGTAGGGTCAGTCCACAGCACACACTGACTGGCATGTGGAAGAGCTAAGATAGGGTCCATGCCAAACCTGATTGAAGCACAGTGTCTTCCAGTTATCCTGAAGGCTGGGGATGGACCAGGCTGGGCTAGGCTAGTGCACCTGCTGGAAAGAACTGGGTCTAGTGATGAGCCAGGCTGAGCTATGTTGCAAATGCCTAGAATAGATTGGGCTGTGGCACCTCTTGCACAAACAGGACTCAGGCCTGGGAGAAGTCGCAGTAGGGGAACTTTGAAGATTTTCTTATTGGGAAGTTGCTCCCACTGGTGAGACTAAGAACTGAGATTAGAGGTGGGCTGCTCTGGGGCTGGACTGGACTGGTCTTGGACTGCTACACCACTGGCATGATTAAGAACAAGAACTGGTGTGGTCCAGCAGAGATAGGCTGCAGCACCAGCTGGGAAGTGTCAGAAATGGGTGTGTGCCATGTCAGGTTGATCTGCTGGTGTAAGATACAGGACTCGGATCATGCCTGGCAGGGGAACGGTGAGCACTTCCCTATTAGGCTTCATGTACTGCTGTTAACATAAGAACCAAGACTGAGGGGTGGGCCAGGCTGAAAAAGAGGGTAGCACCTGCCAGCACAAGTGAGGACCAAGAATTTGCGAAGGTCAGGCTGATCTAAGTCACAGTACCCATGTTGGGTGTGCACAAGAGCTGGATGGGTTGTGGGTTAGGCCTGACTAGGCCATAGTAAAAAGCTGGCATGCACAAAAATCAGGGTTTGGGGTTGGTCTCCCTAGTTGAGAGTAACCCGAACTAGGCTCTGACACTCACTGGATGCCTGAGGACTAAGCTTATGGAGGCCAGATTGGCTGGGCCTCAGATGGTATTGATTTGCATAAGATACAGGGCTGAGGCAGAACTGACAAATTTATATCCACTGATATGTGCATTGGTTGATTCAGGTGACAGACCACACTTGACCAGGCACTGGCTGACACACAAGAATCAAGTCTGAGGTCTCCCCAGGCAAGGTGTCTTGGAGGTTTTCCAACTGAACCAATGGATAGAGACCTTAGCCACAGGAAAATTCACAGGATGCATAGTCTGATTAGCAGAACACATACTGGGACTCTGGCTCCTCAGTTGCTGATATCGGTGAGGTGAACAGCCTGTCCAGATGCACATGAGGGACATGATGGTCAGCTTCCGCAGGTTAGCAGGACAACGATGCCTCAACAGATGATGGAAAGCAGAACAGGTTGAGTTTTCTGGACAAGTTTTGCAGCATGTTTCAGGGTCAATGGATACATTAAGGTGGACTTTCTCGACCAGAAGACCTTGAAAAAAATTTCTCAACCCTTAAGCAATGAAACCAACAGCATCGTAGATCTATCAAAACCATCCATGTCGCAGCCTCAGAACACTCATTGCCACAACAGGGTCTCTAGGGCATCATCAAAGAATCTTCCATCATCCCTGGGTTCTGATGCACTTTGACAGAAAGGAACAGGCCTCTCCCTCTCCTTCCCTACAGACACAGGAGGGGAAAAAAAAAGACTAAAACATGTGGTCCACCCATCTTCCTCTATGCTTCTTCTCCCTACCCTAATCAGAGGACACACATGGACACACATGGGCACACATCCCTTTTGACTATGTAAATAATACTATAAATAAAATTTTTAAAAAGAGGATGCAACATAAGTTTGAAGAAATTTCTTCATTGTATGAATGAAGACATGACCAAGTTCCATTATTAACTAGGTGTTCCTTATTTTTCTAAGATAAATCATTACATTACTTTCCTGTTTATTTTGTATGTACTTATTAATCTTACTCCATAGTTGGAGACAAATTCTTTTTTGCGTATCCTTTATTTCAAAGACCCTAACAAGACTCCTTTAATTAGTTATGGGGAGTATTTAAAATGTATGCCAAGAAAAAGCAAGCATCTATTGTACAGATTTAACAACAATAATGGTATTTCTCTCTCTCTCTCTGGTGTATACTTAAGAGTAAAATGAGGCTAGTGGATGTTTCTGAGGACAAGTGAACAAGGTGATGCTGATTCAGACCAGTGAACTGACAAAGCTGGACCAGGAATATAAAGGATTGTGCATATTATGCAAATAGTTCAGTGGTAAAATTTGTACATCACAACAAGAGTGTCATAAGGAAAAGAGAGATGGACAGCAAAAAGAAAAAATCAAAAACAACAACAACAAAAAAAAACAAAAACAAACAAAAAACAAACAAAGCCTCAAACTTGTTGAGCTAAAAAATCAGTTGAACAGCGATATTATTAAGAGGGTGAAGAGCAAAGCTAGTTTGGGTAACAGGATTTTTTCTTTACATATGCTGGACAGAATTAGCCAGCCTCGAAAAAAAAAAATTGAATACCCTAGCTTGTTTCTTAAATCAATTGAGTATACAAAATAGTTTTTCAGATCCTGTTAATGAATAATATCTTCAATTATTAAAGAAAAAATGCTTTCAAGACATTGTTTATATTTTAGACGTGTTAAGCGTGTATTTTCTCAGATAGAACTTCTTTTAATGCACTGAGGATGATCTTTGAAAGTTATAACCAAGAAAGTTAGCCATGTAGAATCTTCAACACTGCTGAAATCAAATATAATTTGAAACAATGAAAACATAGTTTTTTTCTATAAGATTTTAGCAAAAAAACACTGGACATATAAAAAATGTTTTTTTTGCATTTCTTATTGACTCTTAGAACTGCACATTTTGTTTTCAATAGTGAGTGTGTGTTGCCACCTGCTGGAAAATTGAAGAAAATGTCTTAGAAAGACTGATGTGGAACAAATTACAGAAGAAAAGGCATCTGCTAGATGGATATTTTTCCATTAAAATAGATTTAATATTCAAAAAATGAAATTATACTTAACAATATTTCTTTTTCCAGTTATCAAATCTTTTTGTGCTGTCTTAACATTGAGCATTCTGAAATGTATGTACTCTTGTTTTATTGAAGCAGGCTTGAAAAAATTAGAAGCTTTTTAATGAATAAGTAATGATTATGAAACACTTCGATTTCAAATTCTTTGTACTGCAAATTGGATTAATTTACTTGACATCACAGAACATCTGTAAAATTTAAGTTAGGCAACACTGAAGAATAATTGAACAATGAATGCATTATTTATAGAAGCAAAATAATGCTGGTGATAAAATTTGGGAATGGTTAATATGTTCATATATTTTTATTATTTTTTATTGATTATATTGCATTTTGTTACACAGTTTATAGGCTCTGGGATTCCCCTAGCCCCTCCCTGTGCTCTCCCCCCATGGTGAATTCTTCCACCTTGTTGCAATATTACAGCTCAAACTCAGTCAAGATTCTTTCATTACAGGCATATACCACGCATAGAGTCCAGCATCTTATTGTCCCGATACATTCAACCGTTTCTTGGGGTGACCATGTCTGGTCTGAAGACTGAGCTGGTAGAATATCAGCTTAATCAGCTTAATCAGAATCAGTTTAATATCAGTTTAATCAGAATATCAGCTGACAGAATATCAGGTTGTTCTTGTTTCATTGGGCATGTCAGGTTAACAATCTTAAGTGAAGGCCCTCAATCAAACATAAAAATTATCTTTTAATATGTAAGGTAATATATTTTAATTTCAGGGAATGTGACTAACACCATTGGGCTATCACATATACTAAGTAGTATCAAAAGGTGTGACAAGTTTAGGACAATGAAAATGCTTTGTTATGGAGTGCAGCCAGCGATTGCTCCTTCACCTCTCCTTGTATACTCGTCCGCCCACGTTCTAATTCGGCCGGGATGTTGGACGCAGGTGAGTCCAATTAGCCTTTTCAGCTACAAGCCCACTTCCTGTTCCTGCCCATCCCAATGAGCGCCAATTAACTCCTTAACCCACAACACGTAGTTATTCATCCCTGCCCACCTGTGACTCACCTATCAACTGAGAGGGGATGGTATTGTGTTGTTGTGTAACCACTCCACTCACAAGCCCCTTTACAAGGCCTGTGAAGGAGGGGGCTCACGCTCTTTCTTTCTTGCCAGGTGTTCCCAATACTCCGGAACCTCGACTCTTGGCTGATCCAGGACAGGTAATCCCCTGAGCTTGGTCCCTGTGTACTGCTTTGATTGGATTTGTGATCTGCTATTTTAGTATGCTCTGTTATAACCAAACGTGGTTAATAAAGACTCCTTAATGAAAGGTTAGACATGTCTGGTGTGATCTCACTCTGCACCCTGTAACAGCTTTGCATATATTCCATTATTTTGGAAGTGAAAATTACATTTTTCTTGAAAACCAAAGTGATACCTTAGTAATAACATATGAAATTACTTTTAATAAAGATGAGGAATAAAGTTGCAAATGCTGAAAACTATTACCAATTTTTTAACATCAACATGCCCAAATTCCAGATTAAAACATATATTTTTGTAATACAATTGTCTAATGATAAAGCTAATGGAAGTCATGCTTTTAAGATAATATGTTTTGTGTTTGATTATCAAAATTATCAAAACTATTATCATATAGTACACAGATAATAGCTATTCAACTGGAAGAATTGGGAAAATATTAATCAATGTACGTGGCCATTAAAACTGATTTCATAGTAATTACGGGCTTGCATGGTGGCACAGCATGCTAACCCTCCAACTTACAGTGTCAGCATCCCATACGGGCACTTGTTTTTCTGTCCTGTAGCATCATTTATAACAGTACTCTTTTCTAGAAGCCCTTGGAAAGCAGAAATAAAAGTCTTCGGGCCCCTGCACACACACACTCGGGAAACCCGCAAGAAACTCCTTCCTTTCCATTTCAAATCAACTCAGCTTTGGTCAGTGTAGCTATGCGGGGTGTACATCAGTATATGGAAGAACTTTTTCTAACTCTTCTTCTTTCTCTGTAAAAAAACAAAAACAAAAACAAAAAAATAGAAAAGTGTGGTTTTGGATCCAGCACGATGACGCAGTGGCTAAATTCTCACCTTGCTTGTGCCAAGATCCCATAAGAGTTCCAGTTCAAATCCTGGCTGCTCTGCTTCCAATCCAGCTCCCTGCCTGTGGCCTGAGAAAGCAGTAGACGATGGCCCAAAGTTTTAGCACTCTGTACCTACATGAAAGACCCAGAAGAGACTCCTGGTTTTTGCCTAAGCTCAGCTCCAGACTATGCAGCCACTTGGGGAATGAACCAGCAATGAAAGATCTTTTACTTTCTCCTTCTCTCTGTAAATATGTCTTTTCAAAAAAATAAAATAATTTTTAATCTGCCTTTTATTTAAAAAAAAATAAACACATATAGGGCCCTGTGCTGTAACCTATTGTCTTAAGTCTTTGCTTTGCAGGACCAGGATCCCAAATGACTCTGGTTCTAATCCCTATGGCCCCACTTCCCATCCTGAACCCTGCTTATGGTCTGGGAAAGCAGTCAAGGACAGTCCAAAGCCTTGGGACTCTGCACCCATATGTGAGACCCAGAAGAGACTCGGGGCTCCTGGCTTCAGATTGGTGCACATCAGACTGTTACAGCCACTTGGGGTGTGAATCAATACAGATAATATTCCTCTCTGTCTTGCCTTTTCTCTGTATATCTGACTTTCTAATAAAAATAAATCTTTAAAAAATAAATAAGTCTTCACGGGTGAATTTCTTAGTGATTTAATATGAGAATGACTATACCTTTCAGAGATTGAAGCCAAGAAAATAATTATGAATGGTCTTATGGTAACATATTTGATATCATATGAGAGTCACACACTGCTAGAAAGACAGAATATACCAAAATTACTCAAAAGCATATAGCATTTGTGAGTAAATATCTCAGGGAATACAATTAACTCAGCAATTAAGAATTTTCCTCAGAGAGAATAAAAATGGCAGAATATGGTGAAGACACAATTAAACAGATCCATATGCTCTGGAATTTTCCCTTCACCCCCTCCAAAAAACTCTTTCCCACATTGATTGCCCCTCTGTTTTTGCAATAGTGTAGTCCTTCATAAACAGTGCATCATTCTGCTAACGAAGTGCATCCAGGCATTGTAGGTATGGCTAATGTCAGAGAGACCAGCATTCTATTGTCAAGATCTGTTTCACAGTCTCATTGGAAGCCCATTTTTGAATTGATAGGAGAGATTCAAACTGCAGAGCAGCTTCACATCTTGATAAGATAATTTCTGCCAACAGGATATCATTCTCATATCCTTTAACCTGTGTTGTAAATCTGATAGGTGTTGCTTATAGAGAACATTTAATTGAATCTTGACCTTTTGTGCACTATGGCAGTCTCTTAGTTGCAGCATTCAAAATTCAAGTTTGAGGTGGTAAGTGAGATGGTTAATGTCTGCTGTATCTTTAACTGTGTTCTATGCATTTTTTTTAATCTTTGTCTAGTTGTCAATCAGACTTTTTCTAAGTGTCTTGCCCGATGCTAATTCACTATATGTTGTATTGGTGTTTTGCTCTTTAAACTATTAATTATACTTTTTGTTTGTGTTAATGTCCTAGAACCTTTATTTAATCACCCTTTTAAAATAGTTTCCGGTACATCTGGTGTAGCCTAAATAGCGTGAATGGAGGTTTGTGTTTCTCACTTATCCATTACTACACTGCTTTCATTTATTTCATTTATTCCTGTGCCCTAATGAACCAACAGAATCACTGCTATTCATATGTTGTACAAATTGTTCCATTTGCTAACAACTAATATTAAAAATAATAATAAGGAGCTAACAGTTAAAGCCCCCACCTGTGACACAGCCATTCCTTGTGGGATCCGTTTCAACAAACCCTTAAGATCCTGTACAAAAAGGTGCAATCAAATAAGCTGTCTCTTCATTTGAAATTCTATGATTGAAATTAAGGACATTTTAATATTTTACAGTAATCTCAGAACATTTGTTAAAATTTAGCTGGTCGTGCCATTGTCTAAAGGATTGGAAATGCATTTGAGAACTATCCACTCCAATCATTTCCTTAGCTGCTGTTCTGATGGCTAATGCTGCAGCAATTGCATTTTGTGTCCCTGAGTGGTCAGAGCAATTTTTTCTCACAAGTGAAAGCTAGGAAAGTATCTTCATTTCTCTTTCTTTCATCTTTTTAATGTTAATCAGAGTTTTTTTGAAATAGTGAATTTCTTGAAAATTGCTATACCCTAAAATAGTTAACCCCTGACTTAAAGATTTTTGACTTTAAAGAAGTCACAGTCGGTCCCTGAACTAGAGCATAGCATAGCGTGTAACCCTTGCCTTGCATGTGGGGGCTGGTTCACATGCCATCTGTTCTGCCTGACATCCAGGTCCCTGCTTGTGGTCTGGAAATACAGTAGAGCATGGTCCAAAGCCTGGGGACCTTGCACCTGCATGGGAGATCCAGAAGAAGCTATTGGCTCCTGGCTTTGGTCAGTTGAGCTCCAGCCTTTATGGTCACTTGAGGAGTGAACCAGCAGATGGAAAATCTTTCTCGCCTTCTCTCTATAAATCTGAATTTCCAATAAAAATGGCTGTTTTTTTTAAAGAAGGCACACAATCTAAATAATGGCACTATCCTATTATTTGAAAATCCATTTAATAATTAACATAGGGACAAACACACATGCTTGTGCATATACATATAGACGGCTGCAGTTTTATTTTTTACCATTATGTCAAAATAAAATATAATGATGCTTTTGAAGCCTGATTTCATTAGTAATAACATTAATGAAAACTTGTTCTTTCATTTGTTTGTCACTTTATAGATACATTTATTGCCTGTTATATTGCAGGTATATAGTAGGTTCTTTGATGATAAGCTTTTATATTATACTATGTAAAATATATTAGCTAAAAGAAAATTAAATGTGATAGTATACACAAAGCACATAGGAAATTTTGCCTTGTTCAAAATTCATTTCAGAGTGTTTCTGCATTGTGTATTTCTTTTTCAATCCTGATTATTATTTGCTGTAACAAAAAACTTCGCACTCAACAACAGTACCACAGATCGCCAACAGACATACAGAAAAAAGCAAAGGATCATTAGTCACAAGGAGAAAATGCAAATAAAACTCACATTAAGTTTTTATGCCACTTATCCAAAAATCAAAACATAACTGCTGCCGCAGAGGAACGGGGAAGAGAGTATTGTTTTGGGGAATATAAGTTAATACATTTCTTAATGGAAAAGAATGATGAATCCTTAGAATCTGAAAGTAGATGTAAAACATCATCAGGTCAATGAATTATTTTTTATACAGATTTATTTATCATTATTGCAAATTCTGATATAGAGAGAGGAGGAGAGGTAGAGAGGAAGATCTTCTGTTACTTTTTCATGGCATCCTTGAAAGATGTGATGATGAAGAGGGCAGGGATTAGCATGCATCCAGCTCATTGAGAGAGCTACCCAACACCAAACATGCTACACTTTGACTCACTGCTAGTGAAAAATCTGACGTGTGCAAGCATCCCACTCTGCATCACCAGAATCTTCACCACCATCGTGCTATCTTCTCTGGATCATTCTTCTTAGCTTTTCAAACATTATCACAAATACATAAAATTCTGTAGGGCATATTTTACTTGAGTCTATGAATCATTTCCTTGGATTGCCTATTTAGAGAATATAATTTTCATTAAAACATTTCATTACAGTATTTTAATGCATGTTGGTCTAAATACATATGTAAATAAGTGTGTTTCATTTC
Source organism: Ochotona curzoniae (assembly GCF_017591425.1). Lineage (NCBI taxonomy): Eukaryota > Metazoa > Chordata > Mammalia > Lagomorpha > Ochotonidae > Ochotona > Ochotona curzoniae. The sequence continues at coordinate 18,577,278 of NW_024466502.1, forward strand.
TTATTATAATATAAAATAGAGACTTAAGAGTTCATGTTGATTTTCTTAATGAGAATGCAAATTATAATGTAAACAAATAGTGAAAAACACTAAAAAAATACACAGTTGTAAAAATACGAGAAGAAATCAGTCAAAATCAAATATATGAAATGCTATGAAAAATTATAGGCTGCTAAATGTCTTCTCCAGAGGCATTTCCGACTGCTTTATTATCATCTTCATTAAACAGTATCAGGGATTCAAACGGCATGGAAGGGAAAATCTTGTTTGGTTCAGAATTTCCTATTGCTTTTCAAATCTTTGTCTTAATAATTTCCATAATGTTATATTCATAAAACATTAAAATGTGACAATATTATTGACTGGTAAGATGACAGCTCTGAGGCTATTTGTACAGCCACTAAAAACTAATTAACATTATTAGAATTGTTTAAATATGATAATTAGCAATTAACACATTTTCAGAATCAAAAATAATTTTCTCCGGAGGGCACTATGCATAGATTATTGTGGAAGGAAGAACTTAATGAAGTCTATTTTTTAAGTTTTTTTTTTTTTTGATAAGGCAGATATACAGCGAGCAAGCTCTTCTGTCCAATGACTCACTCCGCAAGTGAGTGCAACAGCTAGAGCTGAGTCAATCTGAAGGCAGGAGCCAGGAGCCTCTTCCAGGCCGCCCAAGAGGGTCCTGGGTCCCAAAGCTTTGGCCTGTCGTAGCCTGCTTTCCCAGGCCAAAAGCAGGTAGCTGGAGGGGAAGCAGGGCAGCAAGGATTATAACCAACACCTATATGGGAACCTGGTGCGTTCAAGGCGAGGACTTTTGTCACAAAGCTACCATATCCGGCCCTATGAAATTTTTTTTTTTAATGCCAGATATAGAAATAAGACTCTTTGCTACAGGCATTACCTGTTCAGTATACCAAGCATAATACAACTTGAGCACGCTGAATTAAAGCCTTCATGCTTTATTGATGTCATTGAACTGTGACTTTACAACTTCCAAAATGTATACAATTATAACATTTAAATTTTTAAAGACTTATTTATTTGAAAGAGGGAGAGCCAGAGTGAGAGGAAAAGAAATGCTCGCTCACTAAATCCCGGCTAAATGGCTCCAGCAGCCAAGACAGAGTCTACGTGAAAGTAGGACACAGGAGCTGCCTTGGCGTCTCGCACGTGAGCGCGTGGCCGACAGCACTCAGCTCATGTTCCCCTGCTTTCCCAGGCGACTTACTAGGGATCTGGATCAGAACTGGAGCCCCTGGGACTGGACCCTGGGCTCATGAATGATGCCAGAACTGCTGATGGTTGCTTAACTTACAGCACAGGCCCTGATATTTAAATATGCATTTTAACAGAACTAGGAAACACCCACACAAAGTCATTTTCAAACTTTTCTCCAGAGTGTTTTGTGATGTCTGAGAACAAATGTCCTGAAAAATGTTATATATATTATGTTCAAAACCCTTGAGATAAACATGGAACAGTGCTGCTTATGGCCTGGAAAAGCAGTAGAGGATGAAGCCAAAGCTTGCGATTCAGCACCCTCATGGCAGACCTGGAAGAAGCCATTGGCTTCAGAAGTGCTCAGCTCTGAACATGGCAGCCGCCTGGGGAGTGAACCAACAGAGATGGAAGATCTTCCTCTCTGGCTCTCACATGGAAATCTGCCGTTTGCTGCTTCACTTCTTAAATGATCACAATGACCAGAGCGGATACAAAGATACAAGTCTCTCGTGAATCTCCCACGCAGGTTCAGGCTCCCAAGGCTTTGGGACATTCTCTGCTGCTTCCCCAGGTCACAAGCAGGGAGCTGGATCAGAAGTAGAGCAGCTGGGTCCGCTGTGATAACCTAGTGCTAAATCCTTACCTTGCATCCATCAAGATTCCCACGTGGGCACCAAATCTTGTCCCAGCTGCACTTGCTTCCATGCACCTCCGTGAAAGGGACATAAGCCCTGTAGTGGGACTGCTGGATCAGACAATAGCTCTCTTTTTGCATTTTTTGGAGAAACTTTATATTGTTTTCTCCATAACAGATGCACTACACTGAATTTTCACAAGATGTATATAACACTCCCTTTTTTCATGTTCCTACCAATGTTCCTTATTTTGTGCCTATTTTAATAATAATTTACTGGAGCTGGATCTGTGGAGTAATAGGTTCAGCCTTGTTGGCAGCGCCAGCATCCCATTTGAGAACCTGTCCAGAACCCTGGCTGCACTTACAATCCAGCTTCATGTTAATGTGCTTGGGAAAGCCATGGAAGATGGCCCAAGGCCTTGGTCCCTTGCAACCAAGTGGTAGGCCAGAAGAAAGTCCTTGCTCAAAGATTAGGATCACTCCAGGTCTAGAAGTAGCAGCCACTTGGAAAGTGAAGTAGTGGGTGGAAGATCTCACTCTGTCTCTCCCTGTCTCTCTGCAATTGTTTCAAATAAAAATAAATACTTTTTCAAGATAATAGGTAATTTAAATTGAGTGGGGTTATGTATTTTTATAATTTTAATATGAAAATCTTATTAATATTAATCTTGACCATTTGTCATGCATCTCTCATCCATTTAGTTGTATTTTCTTTCTGTAAAAAGGAACAAAAGCACAGGCAGTCAAAGCCAAAATATAGAAAAGATTGCATCAAACACAGAACCTTCTGTACAGCAAAGGAAGCAATCAACAGAGAACCCACCAACAATATGCAAGAGAATTTTCACACACTACACAACAGAGAGGATACCAAAATCCAGGAATTAGAAAGAGCTCCAGAGACGAAATGATAGCAAAGCAAACAACACTGCGAGGAAACAGGAAAATTAAACGAGCAGATATTTTTACAAAGAATAAATTCAAATGGTTAGTAGACATATGAAAAAACGCCCAGGCTTCTTAGCTATTAGGGAAATAACCATGTAAATCCAATGAAATTGCCTACATTCAGAATTATAACACCTGCTGATGTGACATCGGGGAGAATAGCTACTGTGGAAATCAGCATGGAGAGTGGCTATCACACTCCTGAGAATGTATTCAATAGCTTTGAAATCTGCACATGAGAAAGTGGCGTACAACCTGATATTTATAGTAGCACAATTTACAATAGCAAAGACATAGCCTAATTCTGGCCACCTTGGTCATTTCGGGAATGAATCAGCAGATGGAAAATATTTCTCCATATGTCTGCTTTTCTCTTTCCCTGCAACAATGAATTACATGCAAAAATGCTTTTTAAGTGGGGGTTATAATCATGCCATCTGCAAAGAATGAGAATTGTGTTTCCAACTTAATGATTTTCACTGTCTTAAATCTTTCCTTTGTACAATTTTTCTAAATTGTATTTCTGTTGAGTGAACATGGCAGAGGTGGTAAATCTTTTCAATGCTATATTATTTGTCAACTTAGGATATACGGTCTCTATAATCTTGAAATATCCTCCATTTATAGAGAATTAGTGAAAAGTTCTGAAGAAATGATGATGGATTTTGTCAAATGGTTTTTTTCAGCAATTTTGGATATGATCCTTTGATTTTTGGCCTTCATTTTATTGATATCATGCTTGCTGATTTTCATGTTACTTAAACTGCCCTTACACTCTTGTGAAGAAAATACTTCATCATGGTTAAAAATATATTACATTTTCCATTGAAATAAATATCTTTAAATTTTGTTAAAACATTTTTGGATCTGTATTCATCGGATATATTAGCTTGGCATTTTCTTTTTTATGTCTTTGTCTTATTTGACTGTCAAGGTGATATTTGCATCATAAGATGAATTTGGAAGAATCCTTCCCCTTCAGTTTGTCTCACCACGTTATAAATGACTTCTGTTATTTCTTTAAATGTTGATTAGAATTTAGCAGTGGAACACCATCTGGTCTGGGTTTTTCTGTGATGGGAGACATGTTGCTATTGATTCAAATCCATCCATCAGTGGTATGTTTCCGTGTTTTATTTCTTCATGATGCAATCTGGAGAAGGTGCACCTGCTCACAAATGTGTCTGTATCTCCTAGTTTATCAAATGTATTGGCAGGTAATTGTCTCTAGCAACATCTAGCAACGTTGTACATTGATGTCCCGTCAGTTATTAATGCTTCTCTTTTCACTTCTGATCTTATCTATTTAAATCTTTTTTTTGGGGGGGGTTTGTTTTCCACATTATACTTGTGTTATATGTCTTTCTAATTTCTATCTCAGTGCCTTCAGAGAAGTCTCAAGAACTGTCTCAGTAAAAGATAACCAGCACAAACAAAAGCCGGGCCATGTCGGTGCAGGGCACACATATCCAGTAACTGAGGCATGGACGTAAAATCAACGGTGGATTCAACTGCTCCGGATGCACGGTTTGAGAGGCAGAAGTTCTGGTAGCAGTGAGCTGCATTTTGGTTCCACTTCATTCTTCCAGCAATCTCAACCGAATTCCTATGATCAAGAAATACACTAAGGAAGAGCATCCAATATTGTGATCACTAGCTCTGTTTTTAGGAACATTCAATTACACATTATTACTTATAGAGATTCTAACTTACCGTACTCATCATACGTGTATTACTGGTCTATTTTATTCTTTATTTTGCTAAATTTAAATTTGTATTTTACAGCAGAAGGACATACCAGCAACTTATCTCAGTTGTACGCCCAGTGCTTAAGTACATATTACTACGCTGATTAGATAGCATCATAAATTATTCAATGCTATCATTGTTAATCACACCATTTTTAGCAGTAACAACATTCATAATTCATAACATAATGTTTCAACACCATAGTCATGGTGAAATTCCAAGCACAATTTGGTAACCCAATGTTCTTTGGCCGTTGGTTATGGAAAGACAATGCAATGCTACTAGTTAAAAATTGACTATGGGGTCAGAATATATCAGCTTATAATTGGTAGATTTGAGTTATCCTCATGAAAGTCTTGCCTTTCCAGGAAGAAAACAAATGTCATTATTTTTTTCCTTGTAAAATGAAATATAAGTATAAAGCTATATCACATATCATATGCCATGCTATTTGACATGCATTTTATTCTAAAATATTCTTAAAACATATCTTAAAACAAAAGTGCTTAAATTATCTTTTATCTGTAGCATGTGGTGAGTCAGAATATCACTCTCATGTAATGACAGAAAATCATTGAAACAAAAATGCTTAGTATGCTGCAGTGGCAATGGAAAACACATTTATTCTGAACTGATACAGTCTGTATTTTCTGACCTCAGGGATGTAAAGCAGAGATAAATTGGCTTTGCAAAACTCTTTAGTCAAACATCCTGGTTCAGGATTTTGCACTGGTGTAATATAATGACAGGGAACAAAATAAAATCAAGAATGGCATTTAATATTCACTATATTGTTTCACATTTATTTTAAGATTTGCTTTATTGGAGCCTTCCAGGGATGCCACATGATAAGTTAATATGACTTTCTGGCAAGATGGAATATCCCAATCAGGTGTACTGGAAGAAGCTGTTTGGTGGTTTATTCCTATGTTTATGCTGGATTTCAAAGCCTTTCTCTCTCTCTCTCTCTCTCTCTCTCTCTCTCTCTCTCTCTCTCTCTTTCTCTTACGATGTATTTTCATTTTTGGTCCCAGCACAGTAGCCTAGTGACTAATGTGCGTGCCTTGTATGTGCTGGGATCCCATATGGAAACAGGTTCTAATCCCGGCAGCCCTGCTTCCTATTCAGCTCCCTGCTTGTTATCTGGAAAAGCAGTCGAGGATGGCCCAAAACCTTGGGACTCTGCACCCGTATGAGGTACCGGGAAGAGGCTCCTGGCTCCTGGGTTCAGATCGGCTTAGCTCTCGCCATTGGGACCACTTCAGGAGTGAGTCAATGGATGAAAGATCTTCCTGTCTGTCTTTCCTCCTCTGCACATCTGATTTTCCAACCAAAAATAAATATATCTTAAAAAAATAGCTGGTGGGTATTCTGGGCCTGGTTAATGCCAATTCTGCATGAACTATTCATGTGTCCCAGAACAGGTGTCTATTCTTTAAAAATTAAAACCAAATTATTTTCAGCTGAAAAAAAAGTTTTATTATGATATAAGTGGCCACAATGGCCAAGTATGAGCTGATCCAAAGCCAGGAGCTTCTTCCTGGTGTGCCAATTTAATACAGGGTCCCAAGGCTTTTAGGCCAGCCTCAACTGCTTTCCCAGGCCACAAGCAGGGAGCTGGAGTGAAAATGGGGAAGCTGGGTCATGAACTGACACCCATCTGGAATCCCAGAGCATCAAGGTGAGGATTTTAGCCACTAGGCTACTGTGTTGGGCCTTCAAAGTCTGTTAAGATTTCTGTCTCTTCTTTACTGTTTTCTTCATTCCCCCACCACAAACCCTGCCTTTATTGTTCTGGTTCTCTTCTGTGGCCGAAATTACTGCATGGCTCCAACTCAACAGTTTTAATGTCTTCATATTTAGCCTGTTTAAAACATCTTTTTTTTCCCTAGCAAAATGAATGTTGAATATATATGGTTAATCATGACAGTGAAATTGTCTGTTAGCTTGCAATTCTGTTTCAGAAGACAAATCAGCAAACTTCAACATATGGAATTTAGGCATTCCGGAGAGAAGATATTGGGAGATGGTAGGTGGTGTAGTGGTTGACACGCCTGGATCTCATTGTTGCGTGCCTGGTTCAAATCATGCCTGCTATGCTGGCCCCAGTCTCCTTGAGAATGCACAGCCAGGGAAGCAGAGATGAAGGTTGGAAGACTTGGGTCACCGTAGACCGGATGCAAAACCCAGACCGAACTCCATCTTGCAGAGCTTGCAGGAAGTGCTAGGCTGGGGCTGCAGTACCATGCAGTACCATGCACTTTTATTTTCAAAATTTCCTTTGAATTGACACCTCTTCATTTTGTGCATGCTCCTAAAGTCTCTGCACATTAATTCATTTCTAAATTTTGTAAAATAATCTTTGCCATTTGTGCTTGACTTTGTTGGGTGAGGGTTGGGGGGGGGTGTGGTTAATGCTCCTATGGTGAAAATAAACTGTAGAGGCAAAATTTTTACCCACTTTTTTGCTGAAGTAATCCAAAGTAATCCATGAAGGGAAATGAGTCAAAAGCAAAAAGGAATGCAAGTAATTTTGTACTGTTAAATGACAATTTGAATAAGCTAATAGAAATTTGAATAACAGTATTGCATTTATTTCATTCTATAAATTAATGAATAAAATTAGCACTCTTGTGCAGTTAAAATTATCACAGGGGCTGAAAAATCTTAATGTGTTAGCTCTTCATCAGGTTAAAAACAAAGAATCGCTCCTGCCAAAGCGATTAAGTACTCATGGTTAAAGATTCAGTCTGACATTTTCCTCTTTACACAGTTTATGAGCCACTTCCTTTCATAAATTATTTCAGTTTATGAATGCAGCAAGTTGAATTTACAGTCATTTTTATAAAGTACAACTGCTTTGAAATAAAATCTGTAGTCATTGAAATGGAATCCCGGGCTAATGTACAAGACATTAAGTTGGCCAAAACTAAAGAGAAAACAGTGCCCCTGGTTGAAAACTGCTTTGCATGTGATTTATATAATCTTAGGTAAACACATTTCCGAGGCACATGTGAAGTATGTAATTGGAATAATGTACAAATGGAGAAAATTCTCCCTGGAAATTGCTGTGTAAAAAAGAAAAATGTTGTCAGGAGATGGTGTTTGGCAGGTGATTAATTCTTTTGCTGGGTTAGATCTCCCCCGTGTGGCTGTTTTGTTAAGTCACATGAAACACAATAATAGAAGTACAAGTTAAACTCCAAATGGCTTCTAATAAAAAGAATCATGATAACCATCTATCAGTTATCTTAAGATTTAGAATGATGTTATTTGTTCCTGTCTTTAATTAAAAGTAGTAGGATAAGTTTATTACTTCATGTAAACCAGCTTCGTGCAAAAGAAAGAATGTGTTACTGGAAGAATGCCAGGGGTCAGAGTCAAGCCACTGCTCAGACACGCCGGAGTGCTCCCTTAGAAATGCATTCGTTGAACAAATCCGTTTGGACGTTAAAGTGGTTCTTATCATTCTGGTCTCATTTCAACCTCCTCCAGACAAAGCTTGCCCTATCAACATTCATTCCACAATACAAAAGCAAACAAAAACAACTCTCCCCAACTTAAGGATCAAAGAGGCAGATTTAAACTTGTTCATCTGCCTTGTCCCGTGCAGTGTCACATCCTCTCTCCTTCTATGGACTAGCAGTGGAGAGCATCTGTGCAGTTGCAATGGACATTAGCATGTCTCTAATAACCACAATGTAAGTCAATGTAGACCCAGGCCAATATACAAAAATCCCTATGTGTGAAATAATTTATACTGAGTAGGAAGAATAATCATTTCATTTTCTTATGTTGATTTTTAAATGATGTCTGCGTTGATGTGAAAGGCAGAGAAAATGGGAGAGACAGAGAAACGTATCTGCACCCTCTGGTTCACTTCCCCAAATAGTCATAACACCTGTAGCCAAAGCCAGGAGTTAGGAGTTTTTTGGGTCTCTCGTGTGGGTGGGCCAAAAAGCCATGTTTTATTGCTTTCTCGGGTGCATGATTAGGGAAATGGATTGGAAGTAAAGTTGCTAGGCCTCCTGGAGCCCATATGGGATGTCAGTGTTGGGGTCAGTGGCTTTAACTGTTTGCCACCACACTGGTCCAAAATCGGTTAGATTTTATGAAATCTCTGTGAGCAGCATAATCAAGAGCGTAGAAAAATAACATTATTTCTTAATGTACTGAACATGAAGTACTGAATGCAACCTATTAAAATGGCAATTTAGCTGAGTGCAAGCATTGTTTGCTTGCCTAAAGCCCAGTCCAGCTTCCATAATCTCTCCTTGGCTCATCTGTGAATTTCAATGTGAAATCAGGTCATAAGCTTCTCCTTTGGTATCTGGTAACCTCGGATGAGGATCCGGTACCTCCCACACCACCATCTCTCGGGGTGGTGTGAGGTCCCCGGCCTGACTCCAGCAGACACCCTCTGGAGGAGTCTGTTAGGTCTTTAACTCAAGTCTTTGTGTTGAGCAACTGCGTCGTTCTCAGTCCCAGCTTTCTGGTAACGCACTTGCTGGGAGCTGGCAAGCCGTGCATGTTCCCAAAACGCGATGCCAGCTCATCGCTCAGTGGACCAGGGTTGAATTCAAAGATCTTCGGGTGGTTCGGACTCTGGCAGGGGAGTTAATCATGGGATCTCTCTTCTCTTCACTGCTGATATTTTCCTCTTAGTAGTTCTCTACACAGTAATTCCCACGACACACACTGGTAAAAATTGCCAGGTACCCATATTGCTCTCACTGGTGATTTAAACATTTTTTGTTCCACAGCATGAAGTTGCGGTGATGGTCCCTGGACATACTGTGATGTTTTGAACACAATTTCCTTAAGTAAACTTTCACAGTGATCACTGGATAATTTATTTTGAACAACACAATATCAACGGTGATGACCTTGTGAGCATTTATAAGCATGGTAGAATTTCATCTGATTTTTCAGCATATTTGGAATATTGTATCCCAAGGCAGCATTTGAGCTTGAGTAAATGACAAAGATAAAAGTAACAGTGAGGGAACTTAAATTCAGGACTTCTCTCTGGGGAATCAGATTTATCAATTTTTTTTAAATATTTATTTATTTTTATTGCAAAGTCAGATATACAGAGAGGAGGAGAGACAGAGACAAAGACCTTCCATCTGATGGTTCACTCCCCAAGTGACCGCAACGGCTGGTAGCTGAGCCAATCCAAAGCCAGGAGCCAGGAGCTTCTTTCGGGTCTCCCACACAGATGCAGGGTACCAAAGCTTTGGGCTGTGCTCGACTGCTCTCCCAGGCGACAAGTGGGGAGCTGGATGGGAAACAGGGCTGCCGGGATTAGAACAAATGCTCATATGGGATCCCAGGTGTGTAAGGCGAGGACGTTAACCACTATGCTTCTGTGCTGGGCCCAAATTTATTAATTTTAGTAGTCATTGAGTCCAGGACAATGACCAGTTGTAAATTTATATATATATATATATATATATAGCCAAAATGACTTTTAAAAGTGTCTCATGTTTAAACAAAACATGAGAGGTCTAATATTTAAGTAAAACTTGAGAGATCATGCTAAAATTATTTTTCATAATTTTGAAAGCAAAAATTTTAGTCAATGATTTTTATTTCTAAAAATATGTGCTCCTTTATGCTAAACTAATGATTTTACACATACACAATCTGAAAGAAATATCATCACCATTTATTGCTGAATTACCAAAGCAAAGAAAATGCTATTGAAATAAAAGCGCAGAAGGCATCTAACATAAATGCAGTTACCAGTTACCAAATATGAGACTCATGGTAACCTCATGATAACATATTCTCATGCGCTTGGATAAGTGAATGAGCTGGTTGCGAAATGGAAACTATTCTTTATGATACATGTTTTTTGCACTTGCATGTAAGCATGCTGCACCTCATAGAGCGCCACCTGACAAAATCAGTGGATATTTTAGGATGAAGGTATTCATATGACTTGGAAAGTGTTATTATAGCTTGGAGAAAAGGGTAATTTTCAAAATACCTCAAGTCACTCAGTAAGACTGGGTTGATTAATGAGATGGTTCCTGCATAAGACACAGAGCTGTTCAAGCGGAATATTGATTTTGCACTTTGGAATCCGTCCAGAATTTTCATGTTATTTGGCAAACATTTTCAAATAAGTTTCAAGAATATTGTTTAACATAACAAAACACTTTGATCAGCATGTGCCACGCCACTACCATTTTGTTAACAAGTTTGATTTATGTATTACAAAATCTATATATTTGCTTCATTTTGCTATTTTGTTTATTTATTTTTGTTGTTGTTGTTTCACAAACATAAAACCTACCCCGTACTCTTATGACTAACAGAAGTTTAATGACATTCAAAGCATTGTTGGTCATGGCTCATCCCTTAACAAAAGTGGAAAAAAAGACGATGGAATGATTTTTAATGAATTCTTAAACAAGCTGTCAAAAGGCCCACAATGCATTTTCTATTAATGGAGATTCAGAACAGGAAATGTCAGTTATACATATATATATGGAGCAGGTAGAGATTTAAGGCACACCGCTGAAAGTTGGTAAAATGTTACGGAAGCTGCTGTGCTTACTCTTTGGTGTACACATCAAGGCTGAGCCTTTATAACAGCGGCGCATGATGCTATGGGAGCAACTGTGACTAGCATTCTCTAGCAATCACCACTTTAAATCCACAGGGACGGTTAGAGCTTTTTGGGAGAAGGCATGACATTTGTCATTTTGTCTGATTAGAATAGTTTGTATCAAAAAGATAAGTAATAACAAATAATGGTAAGGATGTGGGCAGAGAGAAAAAGGGACTCTTGCACTCTGCTGGTGAAAATATAAGTGAAAGATGGAATATTGATATAGTAGAAAGAAATTGGAATTAGGTTACCTATAGAATTCAGCAACTCGTTCTTGGACACACACATGCATATATGCACATACATATATACATCTATCATATATATTATTCAAAAGCAGTTAAAACATCAATCATTGTAATAAAGATACTGCTGATTGCCCAGGTACGTTAACAAGGAACTGGATCAAAGTGGAATTACCAGGAGCTTAACCCACATTCACATGGAGGCAGGTACTTCAGGCAGTAGGTTAATTTGCAACATCACAGTATAAGCATTGAAACAGTATCTTTTAGAACACAGAAAGATTCTGGGATAGAACCAGCAGATTCCACCCATGCCTGTCTTCAGGTTCTGTTTTGACTCAAACAGACAGAGAGAGAGAGGATTAAATAAAAATATTTAAAGGTGATTGAAAACAAATGGATACTTCCAACGTAAAACAATTATAATATAGAGTGATGGAGAGAATAATCAAAGTGCCATGTAAGCAAGATAATTCATTTTGTGATGCTGTCCCTTAAAGAGGGAAAATATGCAGATTTTAGAAAAGTGAATTTTCCCTAGAGTAAAATACATAAGAAGTATACACCATTTTTCCAAACATTTACCAAGTGAATACAATTATTTATTATCATGTAAGTTGCTAACATGGGCGCTTGTGTGATAAAATGATTCTTAACTATGTAGAAACATCATTTTTAATTATTTTGTTAATTGCTAGTAAAATGTTATATTTAGATAGCATAAATATTCTTATGTATAATAAAATGGTGAATTCTATACCATTATTTTTATGGAATTTAGGTTTAGAAAAATTATATGTGAAAGATAATATGCAAGCCAATATGAACAGGGCATTCCTAAATATTATTACAACAGATTCACTTATAAAAAAATGTATCAAATGTTGTTCCTAAAAATAAAAAAAAATGGTTTGCAGATATGTTTTGCTTTGTGATTTCTCTTTTTCGGTTTGTTCCTCATTCTTTTTAAGTTTTCTGTCTGTGCACCATCAGATAGGGACCACTAGCTGTCAGAGGACTGACACTTTTTTGACTTTAATCATCTTTTAATCCAGTGGAAAATGAATTGCACTGAACTCCCCACTAAAGGTCTCTGTAACTGAGTGAATTAAGCTGAATTCAAATCAAGTGGTTCAGTTTTGTGCAATGCGAGATTTTTCAACGAAAAACTTATGAGAGTCAGGATTGTTTTCTTTGAGTTTAGAATCATGTTTTCCAGTAGCAACAGGGACACGAGAAGTGAAAGTAGTAATATAAAATGAGATTTATGGAGAGGATTTTCAAGCAGAGAAATAGCAGAGCTGAAATTACATCCTGAGCTCTTACTCCGCAGAGGGAGATACTTAGGAGAAGCTTAGCTGAACTGGATACTCATCGAAGTTTCTCAAAAGAACCTAATCTCTATTAGATCTACTGCTTAACACCCAGGGTAAAGCGACACGTACTCAAGACACGTGGTCAGGGACACGTAGCTCCCTCACTGAGCCGGCTTCTGAGAATCCCTGAGAGTGATGGGCAAATGGACATCAGTGTTAGAATCAAATTGGTTTGTTGAAGCCTCTTTATTTTTTACTAAATGTTATTTGAATGGGCAATTATTTTTAATTACATTTGATCATGGAATCCAGGAAAAGGCTCTTCACACTAGACAAGCTTTGATAGATTAAATAAAGGTAACTTCCCTAAATAAACTATGGTCTTCCAGGAAACAGAAGAAGGGTTAAATACTGTTTCTTTGTATACACGAAGCATGAGTTTCAAGCCTGCTTTGTGCCGTTTGTGCTTGCCAGGGAACTAGTTGTGGTGCATTGGAGGCTCTTAGTTTGGGCAAGCATCACAGAGCCACACAGGTGTGCAAGCCAAGCAGCGAATGTTAATGTTCTTACAAGGAATCATCCTTTCCTGGGGGGAAAAAAAATTGTTCTGGATTACTATGAATGTTTAACTTTCAAGGTTCCGAAATGTTAATTTTTGTAATTTCAAAAATTCGTTGCGGGCTGTCGGGAAGAGAGCTTTGCAGGCTCACTCTTACGTTTTTGCTGACCCGTTGGTTATTAACCCGGCTGCATTCAGAACAATCTTTGACTCCTTGCACCCCGTGCGAGGCACAGGGCAGAGGCTGCCCCTGGTAACAGAAACCCCTCCCGGGAGGAAGCAACATTAACTTCCTTGGTTTACATCTTCACTTACTTTCGGTCTGCTACTCTTTCCGTTCTTTCTTGTCAGATCTAAAATACTTTGAAGAAAATATAGCTGCGGGTTCTTTATAGCAGTTATTTGAACTGAACTCCATATTTACTTCAAATGTATAGAGCTGTCTAAGAGATATGAAAATCGGTATGATAGCTGCATCATTTAAGTTGCAAAAAAAATACCCCGAGCTTGATTATGATGGAGAGAGAAAGCTTGTGAAGAGAGAGTGATTGAAAACACTTGAAATCAGGTAAGAAGATGAAGCATTTTGACTCAAATGATTGGAATGAAAAAATGGGAGGAATATCTGTAGATAGGAACATTTTGGTCTTGTCATTCTTGATTAGGCCACACATGTGATTCCGTAGAGTCTCTCTGAAAGCCCGGACTAAAATGGAAAATAGCATACTGCCTGAAATCTCAGATTTCCGATCAAAGTCCTGAATAACTCCATTCTTTGCTGCATGCATAATAATGCATGTGTATGCCATAGAAACGTACTCATGGATGAGATCTGATTTTTCTTTCTGTGACAAAGGAATTTTAAATACCTTATTCTCTTGATTTGTGGCTGAGTTCTGTCTGAAGTTTTGCTATCTTTACATATCTATTAGCCATGACATTTCAGTAGTTTGCTTTCAATTATATGTCTATATCATATATTTTCTTTTTTTTAAGATTTATTTAAATTTTTTATTGGAAAGTCAGATATGCAGACAGGAGGAGAGACAGAGAAGGAAGATCTTTTGTCCACTCCCAAATGGCCTCAACATCCAGAGCTGAGAGAATCTGAAGCAGGAGCCAGGAGCGTCTTCCGGGAATCCCACGTGAGCCCTTGGTTGTCCTTGGCTGCTTTCCCAGGCCACAAGCAGGGATGGATGGAAAGTGCGATTGCGGGGATTAGAACCTGAGCCTATATGGAATCCTAACGCGTGCAAGTTAAGAACTTTAGCAGCTAGGCTACCGTGTATGGCCCAATATCGTGCATTAGGTGCTTCAAGGCAAATGCTGAAGAGGGATTGGCAGATAACGAAGAAACTGAGATTCCTTTTACGTCAGGTGAGATGTTCAGAAAGAGCAGTTACATTGTCTTGATGAAATTAGTGGACTGTTGATTATGAGACCCCTGAATAAAATCTCAGGCTACTAATGGTGTAGCCTGAATATTAAGCTCCAAAGATCTGAGTAATCTTTCACATGAGAGACTCAGATCTGATTCCATCCCGTTGATCTTATGTAAATTCTGACAGGCGCTCTGTGCATTGCTTTTACATGCAAAACCTTAAACTGAATCATGACTGTTTATCCTTACCTGGTCCTATGATCTGTCTTATATGGATGCACCCTCTACTCTTTGCAATCGGAAAACAAACCATGCTTTTCTATTATCAACACAGTTCTCAATCAAATCTGATGATCAGCATTACTATTTTGAAACTACTTTGCATATCTTTAAACCTGCATCACTTTACTTCTCTAGCATTTGTGATTCTTCGTATCAAGATTTATGGAATTTGCTTGACCTTATCTAATGTAGTTCACTGTTTTCAAAGTAAATCACACTAGATCCTGACCCTACGCTCGCAGTTGGCTGAACCTGTCATCCCTTCCTGGAAAGCAGGCTTCCCTCAAGAATGTACAGCTGCTGCCTGGCAGACTCTCCTTTATTCCCATTTACTCCTTGGCATAATTCTTTTATTTGAAACCATGAATTACTACTGCAAAGGATGCGACTGTGCTTCTAGAAGAATATAGCTGAAGAGCATTTGTTCATCTGCAGAGTAAATCAAGGTCATAAATTTAGAATTAGAGAAGACATCAGAAACATTTTTAGGAGCAATGATTTTAGCAGCAAGGAAAATATATCATCTGAATTCCATTTTCAGATGTCACTCTGTTTATTATCATATTGGATGACAGATTTCATTCTAAACTTGGTTATGGAAAATATAGACGCTGGCCAGTTAGCAATAGAATGCTGAAGAAATGTAAATTAGAAAAACATAGCAATGGGGCTGAGGATCTCCCGTGCTCCTCCCAAGCATATCTACCTGAACTCGGGCAAAAATCTCAGCTATTTGCAATTGTGTTTTTAATTATGTTTGTAAGTATTATACTGACACAGTTTGTAAGAACATGGGAAGTCTTGTTATCTGGAAAACAGGATAGTTTTAATCATCTTGACCTCTTTCAAACATGAAACTACAGGTTGCAGAATTTCAATTATACATCTTTTCCTAAAACTATATCTTGGATATTTAGGTTACATTTGTAGTAATTACAGCTCTTCATATAAATTTAAGAAGTAATATGCAGCAGATTTTGCTGTTTGTCTTCGGCTGTCTGTGAAGAGAGATAGAGAAGTGCCAGGATTCAAGAATTATTGCAGTAATATGACACATAATGAACAGGTGAGAAACAAAATTCAAAACATGGGTCTGGTGTGGTAGCCTAATGGCTACACTGTGCTGGGACTTCAGACTTTAAGTTGAGATTTCTGTCTTTTCTTTACCAGTTTCTTCAGTCCACCACCGCCACACACATACACACTCACACACACACTCAGAAACTCACACACACACATGTCCAAAATGACGCACTTGATGCGTGTGTTCAAAACAATTAAATGGTCCAAATTGTGATATTATTACCTGTCAAGTTTATCTACCCTGAAATGTAAAGCAAGACAAAGAATTATAATAAGAAACAAATGAGAAATCTTGATTTTTTTTTCTGTATGTAATAGTCTGCTAAACATATTTAATTGTAATAAGGACCAGCTCACTCATTCACTGAAACACACTCATAAAACATGTGTGCTTTGCTTTTATACAGATTTAATCCTCACATTAAGTGTGTAACAGTTTTCTCTTCATTTATTAGCAAGCAGGATGAGACATGAGCCTTTTATCTTGCATGTTCAATTTCACATTATTAAAGAAGAAATATGTATATCTTAATTAAAGAAAAAAATATTATTAGTGAACATGATAAATGTTTATGTGAAAATAATAATACCTAAAATGTAACTAGACACTGAATAAGCACTTTTCTGAAGTAACACTTTTCTTAATTTTATTGTGATCAAGTTAATAATTTCACAATTGCAAAACATGATTTAATTTTATTAATTTTTACATTATATTTAATCCAGCCATTTCAACAAATAATTTTAAAGTGAAGCATCATATTTTCCAAGATTTCAGATACGTATTTAAGTTTGCCTTTAGGACACTCGCACAAAATAGAATGGATTCAGCTAAATGATATTTTCAGAAAACATAAATGTACACAAAGGATTTAAATGTTATGATCTGGGCTTGGCTTAGTAGCCTAGTGGTTAAAGTCACTGCCTTGCACACACCAAGATCCCATATGGGCACCAGTTGTAATCCCAACTGCTCCCCTTCCCCCTTCTCATCCAGCTCCTTGCCTGTGGCCTGGGAAAGCCATCAAGGATGGTCTAAAGCCTTGGAACATTGAACTCTTACGGGAGACCTGGAAGAAGCTCCTGACTCCAGGCTTCAGATCAGCTCAGCTCTGGCCATTACAGCCACCTGGGGGTGTGAACCAGGAGACAGAAGATCTTTCTCTCTATATATCCTTCCCTCTGCATATCTGCCTGATAATTGCTTCTTAAGCTAAAAATATGTGTTATATTCAAAACCATCTTATATTGCAGCAGAATAATATTTTATTTCATGTAAGAAATCTCTGACTATTGCAAACCTCCTTTATCAGTTCTATGACCATGATAATTTTACAGTATATTTATATTGACGATGTACATACATAATAAGAAGACAGAATCACCTTGATTAGAACAAGTTCATATCCACACGCATCATCTCTACTATCAAAAGAAAATATTAAAGTGAAGTCTTAAACTGTACGTTTGAGGTTGACAATGTAAACCTATTTAGTGCAGCAAGGAAAAATTTACCATGGATAATGATCAAGCTCATTTTTTAATTAAGCAGTAAAGCTGAATTGGCTGTAAACTTATGCATAACAGCAAGCACTCAGCATTCCTCATTGCTGCCATTCTACTCAGGAAAGGCAATAGGCTCACAGTGTGGTATTTAATAATTGAACAAACCTGATCCTTGATGCTGCCGCTGAGATCCTCAGGGACTACGTTGTCCAAAGACAAACCGTACGATGATGCGGAATAGACTGCACTGTTCTTAATTTTAACTGAGTGAATCACATTTCACTGACTTTGGTTTGTTTAAATTGGTAACTTTCCATGGAGAAATGCAGGGCTCAGCAGATTCAGGCAGTATGAATTTTTTAATGTGATGAAAGGAAGCCAAGTTTTCACACTCTAGAGGAAACTCCTTGATCCATAATATAACACATTAGTGTTTTGAAGTTTTAACTGTGTTTTGCTCAATGTGTTCTCTTGGGAGCTGTGTATATTGATGGTAAGGCGTAAGTTTAATATTGTCGCCACCAGGGATTGATGTTTTGTTTCTTCCTTAAAAAAAAAAAAAAAAAATAACAGGGGATTTTTTTTTTCTTTTTTTTGAGGATGATCTTGTACTTCGCCATCTTGTCTACCCACAAGTAGGAATAGATTTTTTAAATACATTGGCTCTGCAATGGTGTCGCTTTTACCCTGCATCAATGACATTTTCTTCCTTGGCAAATCATCATGCTTCAAAAACACCACAATTTCTGCTAAATTTAACCCACTGAGAGAAAAAAATATATATATATACTTCTTCAAACTAAATATTCTTACATTTCAGGTTTCTCACCAAAAGCAGAAATTATCAAGAAATTTTTGTTTTATAAACTATAAACAATCTTTTCATGATAGGGCACAACTCAGTGATACTAAAGGTTGAAACTTTTGTTACTCAAAGCTCTGAAAATATAATAACATTAACAAAGACTGCAAAGGGACCCAGCGCAGTGGCCTAGTGTCTGAAGTCCTTGCCTTGGGAGCGCCAGGATCCCATATGGGAGCCAGTTCTTATCCCAGTAATCTCACTTCCCATCCAACTCCCTGTTTTTGGCCTGGGAAAGCAGTTGAGGACGGCCCGATGTCTTGGGACCCCGCCCCCCGGCGGGAGACCTGGGGGAGGTTTCTGGCTCCTGGCTTTGGATTGGTACAGCACTGGCCATTGCAGCCACTAGGGGAGTGAATCATCGGACAGAAGATCTTCCTCTCTGTCTCTCCCCCTCTCTGCATATCTGATTTTGCAATAATAATAATAATAATAATCTTAAAAAAAGTACTAAGGAAACATATGTAGATAAGCAGGTATGGTGTTCAGATTCCATGGGTATCTGTGATTGGCTAATGGACTTACTTTTTCTAGTTTTAGAGTGTAGAGATTGTCCCAATTGTATGGGGCAAACTTCTAGTATAATAGGTTAGACGCACAGTGGCCCTCACCCGCAAAGGTATGAAAGACAGATAAGGGGAGTGGTTGGATGTGATCTTGATTGGTTTCTGTTGAGTAGTAATTGACCAGCTTCTAGGCAGACACTCAACACGGAAGACAATTTTCGTGTTTTATACCATGATAGAAGTGGTACAGTTGCTACCGTCAATCTAAAATATTCTAAATAGTTATAAAGGAAAAAATTGTAGATTCCTAATATATAGACTTAATCATGTTTGAGGAAAACGGAAGTGCTAATTACACTGCTTTCATTATTACACACTATATACATATATCAAATGATTGTACTATACCTTAAAATTATATTCAAATAATATTTCAATAAAATGCATGTAAAAAGCCAGAGTGACACAGAGAGAGAAAGACAGAACTTTTTCCAACCTAACATTCACTATCCAAATATAAATGACAAATAGGACTGTGCTAAGGCAAGACAAGCCGCCAAAAACTCCATACATGTCTTCCGAATGAATGATTAAAATCCAATAACTTGGATGATCATTGGATTATTACCTCCCTTGGATTATTGGGGAACCTGATAAAAACTGAAGTAGCAAGGACTAGAACCATGTGCTACAATGGAGGTGCACATATTTCCAATGCCGATTTAACTCAGTGACTCCCAAATGCTTGCCCTGTGGCATCTTTTGATAAATGAATGCCTATCATTTTAAAGTAGCAACATTTAATCCTCAGTGCTTTAACACACTTGTAAGTGTGTGTGTCTGTGTGTCTGTCCATATATAATTTCAAGACGAGAAAGTACTTGATTGGAAGCTTTCTAAAGCAAATTCCCAAAGATAACTGGGGAATGAAATATCTTACCTGAAAATTAAGCCTCTTATTTTTACTTTGTCTTTTTCTCCTTGAAAAACCCAACACATGATTACATTCCTACAAGAGCTCAAAATGCTTCTGCTCCCTGAGGCACTAAGAAGGGCTGGTAGAAATTTCAATACTTTGAAAGGTCTTTTAATGGCTGTGTTTCTGTCATCCAGTGTTTACAGAGCTTATTTCTAGACAAAGCTGAACTTTACTACCGATAGCTTCATAGACTCTCAGAAAGGAAAAATACAGAGAACAGAACCTAAGCCTCAGAACCACAAACGCCAAATTATCACAAGTAATAGAAGTGGGGACAATTGCATCTTTTTGCTCTGAAGTATTCATAGAAGTAGAAAATTAAATAAAGCATTATTTCCTAAAAGGAACATAATTAGACATGAAGCTTCTTTGTAACTTATTTTATACAATCAAAGTAAAAATAAAAAGGAAACGGGTTGATGTCAATTGTTACAATGGAAAAACAGGGTCTGTCACACAATTTAATTTTGGACCTAATCCATTCATTAATATCATAATTCAGGTCCCCTTCAGAAAATGCAGTTAAGGGTCACTTTGTGTTTGTCATTTGCTAGAGTAATCGGGTATTAAGCAAAGATGAAGAAATAGTGATTTGAGAAACATTAAATATCAGATTTGTTATACAAAGACTTTTCCTGGTTATCTCTTGACAGCAGTATAACAATAAAAAAAAAAAGAGTGAAAAATAGAACTGTGATTTTAATTTTGCTCAAATTTTAATTTTGTCTAAATTTTGTGCTAATACATTCACCAATTGTTTTCTCAGTTCCCTAAAATGAAATGGAACGCCATGTCTAACACAACGGAGCTGATAAGAGTGACTCACCAGCTCTTAAGTAAATCCATATTTTCAGAAGGCAGTCTGCTCTACAGTACGCTGGCCTGCTATCTTGTCAATAATGTGAAAAGATGGGAACAATGTCATCTTTAAGTGAAATAAATTGTGATTTTTATTTATGTTTGATCAAATATTTTCAATATAGGTTCATGCTTATAGTGGAGTCTAGCCCCTGGTGAAATTCTAGATATTTTCAATTTTTTTTTTACATGAACTTAATGAGCTTTGATAATTTTCAAAAATCCCTCCCTGATTTACAGATTCTTTGATGATTTCTGGTCACCTTTCTCATCTCCATTAATATGAAAGCAACTAATGGACTTGGGCAAGGCTACTGTACTTCGTGCAACGGAATACCACTCCTAGCTTTATATAATCACTTCCAACAATTGTTATAACCCTGCTGTGTGTCCATTAAAACTTCTTGTGTAAGTACTAATAGGTGTGATTAGATTTACTCAATGCCTAGACAAACCAGGATCCTCACCCATCATAATATCTCTTACAAAATCAGTAAAAATGTATTGACGACGGTCTTGTGTTTCTGTTTTTTCCTGACATCTTCATTCATGTATCATAACCCTTTAGGATTAAAAGCAGAACAATAGCCACCCAAATATTTTTTTTTTCTATTTTTTAAATATATATTCCTAAGGAAAAGTTAGATTAAGAGACAATTTTCTCTTCACTGGCTTGCTTTCCAAGTGGTCAGAAGACCAGAAGACCAAGTGGTCAGAAGACCAGGTGGGCCAGGCCAGAGCTAGGAGCCAAGTGTGTAATCCATATCTCCCATTTAGATGCAGGAGCCCAACGACCTAGGCTATCCTCAGCTACTTTCCCAAGCACATTAGCAGGGAGCAGGATGGAAAAGGGATCAGCTGGTTCTTGAAGGAAGCACCCATGTGGGATGCTGGTACTGCAGGTGAAGGCTTAAGCCACTGAACTCCAATGCATCCCCAAAACATTCATATTTGAAATCATACTGGCTATGAATTATGCTGCTCTGTGACAAGATTGCATGTGAATTTCCATCCATGTCACTTTACCACCCTCTTGTGGTGTCTGATGTATTGTAATTCTTTGATGGATGTTGAATTATGATGATGACAAAATCCTAAAGATGTTTCATTCTTTGAATCACTAAACTATAAAATGCAATCATTTATAACAATGTTACTTTAGCTTTTTTTTTTTAAACAATGCTTTTTTTATTTCCTTTGGTCATTTTGAAGAAGAAGAACAATCAGCAAGGCTGGCATTCTCTCTTCTATCTGTGTGCTTAATAAAGGCAAAAGTAATGAAGACTAATGTACCATACTGATGTTTGCAGAATATCATTAATGTATTTCCAAGACTATCATAACTCACTCACCTCTGTTGAGTTTATGAGCCATGGGTTTTACTCCAGCGCATAAAATCAGCTTCCCTAACGCAATGCACAGACTAATAATATCGATGATGCGACTTCTTCACAGTTTGAAACAAGGTGACTCATTTATATCCCCTCCCCAATGAAATAGGACAAGGGAGTCATTTAAATTAGGACTGGAATCCAAAAGTTATACAAAGTCAGTAAGTAAAAGAAACTTGACTTTCATACTAAAACGCTCTATTTTACAAAGTACAAAATTCAAAGTGCTGAACAAAGCAAATCAGTAGGTCTACATGGCAGTATAATTTGCCACCTTAGTTTCTATAAACTCCATTTTATGTAAATCATTACTATTCATTTCCAAAGTATGGTGTTTTTCGAATATTTGGTAACTATTTAATTTGAAAGGAAAGACAAGAGAGTTAAGAGGAGAGAGGAAGATCATTCCTTTGCTGGCTTCTTCCTTTAACGACTGTGAAAGCCAGGACTGTTAAAGGCTGAGGGAAGGAGGGAAGGAGCTGAGTAACTCTGATGCCAGGATCAAGTACCTCTTCCAGGTCCCACGCTGGTGCAGTGATACCAAGACCATCTTCTACTGCTTTTTCAGGCCATGAACATAAAGCTGGGTGAGAACTTGAGCAGCTGGGACATTAACCAGCACTCATTTGGCATATTGGCACTTACAGGTGGAGGAATAGCCAGGAGAGGCATGAGCTGGCTCCATCGCATTCTTAATTTTATGAAATATTGAAAACTTAGCAAATAGAAACATCGGTGTTAGAAGTACAAAAAGAGAATTACTATATTATTAAAATTTAATCACATTAGCATTCTGACACATATCCTCAATTTTTTCATTTGCTTTAATGCAAAATCCCAACCTATGAATGGAATACTATCAACTTAATTGTTTAGATTTCTGCGGGGAATTCCAGCCAAATAATATGCTTTGAAAAACAGGCAATCTGCCTGTCTCATCACAGGCACTCTCTAATTCCATACTTTCTTTCAGTCATTCTTTAAGGATTATATTGTGAATGAAAAATCAAAAACAGCTATAACATCAGAACCAGCATGCAAATTACTTTTCCAAACTGTCATTGTGCTGCTAGTATTGAATATTAATTTTATTTTATGCAAAAATAATAATTCTTCTCCCAGTACAAGATAAAATAGTCTTATAATTTATGTTCATAATCTAAACAAACACTGCCTGTATCAGCAATGTCGGGGCACAATTAAATAAGAGACTGATGGAATTATGACTCCTTATGAAGGACAAAACCATTGTAGCAATGTGGAGAAAACCTGCTGGGAGGGTAGAAGTTTGGGGGAATCCCAAATAGAATAAAATCAATAAACAAAAATAAAAAGAAAAGAAAAAAGAAATACAAGGAGAAAATAATCAATAAACAGAAACAGGAAAATTATCATGGGAGGGACAATATCCCTTTTATGGTAGCAGATTTTGCCACTTAAATGATTTTCAGGAGTCAATATGCACAGTTGCCTAGCGACACTATGTTAGAGTCACTGTAGTGCCTAGATATTCACAACACACGACACAGGTGCAGGGCGAAAGTAAGTGTGTACATGTCAGTGCTTGCTTCTAAAGCTGTTCCGTCAAGACTCTGGGTGGCCATAGTGGCAGTGATGGATTGCTGACTACGTGCAACATCTGCATCTTGTTCCAGAGTACCTGGTTTCATACCAGACACTGCATGCTTGGCACTGAGCCTCCTGCTGTGCACACGAGAGACAGATGTTTCGAGTACCACATTTCCTGCTGCAGGTGTGGGAGACCTGGATGAAGGCTCTGGATGTTGATTCTGGCTTCAGCCTATGCCCTAGTTATGAGAATTCAGGAGGTGAAACAATGGATTCAAATTCTGTATTTCCCACTTTCTTGTGTTTTGTCTTATAATAGAATAAATAAATATTTAAAAAGTCTTTTATTCCAGCACCAAAAATTTAAAAACTGTCATTCGTTGAGATAATTTTTTTTTTTTCCAAAGAGAAGACAAACACGACTCACAAAGAATTTGACTATCTTTGCAATTCTATTGCGCAGGCTTCCTGATAGCTCCCTGAAGCTGCCCTTCTCCGTTCAATTGATAAGGATATTACTGAAAGTGACACTGAAATAAATCCATATGATCAGTTAAGTGTTATTTTTCTTTATAAGGAAATATATGGTAAATAAAATTGGTATGGTAGAAGAGAAAGTCAAGCAACTGTTGTTTCTGAAAAAACAGAAGATCAGAAGAACAAATGAGACCTAAAATTGAACATGACAAAATATTGGCATGAACAAAAAAATTATATTAATTAAATGTATGAAAATGATCCTACCTTTAATGGAAATCCCAGTCAGAACTGTGTATAACAAGAAATGGAAGTTAGATGCTATTAATTCTGAATTATGTCATGGGGGCCCATGGAATTATTTATATTTTCATTTAGTAAGCCTAGATTTCTTCTCTTATCCACAGGCTCTTCATGATTATAATTGATATTTGACCTATAGGCTCCATTTGTTTACATAATTGTATTCAAATAAAATAAGAAATGTCTACACAATCTTTCACATTTTTTTAACATTTATTTATTTTTATTACAAAGTCAGATATACAGAGAGGAGGAGAGACAGGAAGATCTTCTGTCTGATGATTCATGCTCCAAGTGAGCGCAATGGCCCGTGCTGCGCCAATCCGAAGCCAGGAGCCAGGAACTTCATTCCAGGTCTCCCACATGGGTGCAGGGTCCCAAAGCTTTGGGCTGTCCTCGACTGCTTTCCCAGGCCACAAGCAGGGAGCTGGATGGGAAGTGGAGCTGCCGAGATTAGAACCGGCGCCCATATGGGATCCTGGCACGTTCAAGGTGAGGACTTTAGCCACTAGAACACGCCGCCGGGCACTGCAATCTTTTACATTAATTCTGGAAAAAAAATTTCCATAAACCTATCTGACCTTACATCCCAAATACACCTTTGGTGAGAACTGGGTCCCTTTGCTGGATAAAGAAAAAAAGTTATGTCATAGTTTGCTAAGCTGAAACAAGTTATCACTTAAGATTTGGAAGAGGCCTGTTTTCCAGAACATGTTAAAACCTTGTACTAAATATTGATCCTGTTGGCAAGAAAGGGAAATGGCATTTGACTGTACAACTAATCCTATTTATCAGCTTATGCATGAATGATTTGGGAGTAAGATATGCGTCTAAAATGGGCTATTCCTGGCTTTATTTTACTATAACCTGTCAAAGCTCCCACTGGGAGGCAATGCATTATGTTTCAGGCATCACCACACATACTGGCATGTCTATGTAATGCTACCTAGAGTTTCACTCTCTATAGCACATGTGGGAATAAATGATGACTTCAGCAGGTACACTGCATGGTGAGGATCTTCAAGTGGTTGCTGCATTGATTGTCATGGGCTCCCAAGCAATTCATATTATATATTAAGAACCAAGCCTCACAATGCAGGAACAATTGAATTCTGTTAACTACATTAAATGCAACATGCCACAAATTGATTCAAAAGCTTAATGTATTTCCTAATTTAATTTTCATAATAGCTTCTTTAAGTAATTACCTTGACTTTTCCAATTAAAGAAAGAGATTTAAAGCTTGCTAAATCAAATAGTTTTTCCAATATCACAGTTATTATTAGAGATAAGGCTAGAGCTGATAGCTTTCAAAGATGCAAATCACTCCTGTTAAATACAATCCTGCAGACATCAGAAGTGCAAGTAGGAGTGGAAATACAAGCTATTTAGTGAGTAGTATGAATATGAGAATATAAATATTCCAGCCAAAGAAAAGGGAAATCAAACATAACATGAGTATAAGCCTGAAAATTCCAATACTCCTGAAAGGAATATCACCCCTGAACATGAACATAATGATTGCTCTTCTTTTTTTTTAATAAAATGTGAATCCATGAAGGAGAATACGGTCCTCCAAACTGATACAATAACTTTCAGTGTGATGTTTATGAACTTCCTGTTTTTATATTATTCACGAATGCAACAGAAGAAGGAGGAGTAAGACTAGGAGATCTATTTTTTTTATTAAAAAGCAATAAACAACATATAGCTGACAGTAAGAAATATCCACCTAAATAGATTATCATAAAGTTAGGGTTTTGATACATTCAAAATATGCTTGTAGTACACTACCAAGAGACTAAGACTTAAGAACGATGTCTTCCTCTTGGCTTGCATGGACAGATATTTGCTTTTAACTACCTTCCCTTTTATTCACATGCAAATTGTTTCCAAAACCTAATTTCTGGATGACAGTTCCACTGGTAAGTTATAATTCACTAATTTAAATAGCTCTTTAAAACAGAATATGGTTCCTTGACATAAAGGCAAACTATCATATAATTGCTTGCAAAGCATCACAAACAACACACACATAACTCAAAGAATGATATACAAGAAAATACAAAAACAGTTGTGAGTGGCTAGGATTGTGGTAGAGCAGATTAGCTGCTGTTTATGACAACAGTATATTTGAAGGTTATAAGTTCTAATTTAACCCCATAGTAAGATGCTGGTTTAGGCCCAGATATTCAGTTTCCAATACATCTTCCTGCTACTGTTCGGGAGAAAGCACCAAATGATAACATGAACACTTGAGATCCCTGTTAACACATGGAGTATGTGAAATGACTTCTTGACTTGGCTCATCACCAGCTGCTGTAGGTAACTGGGAAGTGAACCAGATGGTAAGAACTTGTGCTGTCTTTTCCTTTCTGACTTTTAAGAAGATACTGCTGAGAAAATTTTAAATTAAAACTCAATAATTAAATGTCTCCTGGATGTTAAAATAAAATTGTCTAGCATGACAAGCTTTTCTCCCATTTGTTTGGCTCTTTCCTCAGTTTGTTGATAATTTTGTTTGCTGTACAAACATTTATTCCTTTGATGTAGTTCCATGGGCTTAATTTGGTTTTCACTGCATGTGCTTTTGGTGACTTTCCCAAGAAGTCTTTATCAATGGCTGCATCTTATGGAGTGATTTCTATGTTGATCTCTACTCGTATGATGGATTATTTCAACTATTGTAGAAAGACTGTACCACTGTAATAATAGGGAATAAAAATGAGGGAGGGAGGGGTTCCAGTGGTGGAATGCCTGTGACTATGGAACAATATGAAAAATGTGAATCACCGGATGGAAGTTCTTCCCCTCTGTCTCTCCTCTCTGTATATCCGCCTTTCCAATTAAAAAAAAAAATCTAGATCAGCTAAAAACCGACACTATAGACACTCCACAAGGAAAAATGTGATATAGAATGTTCAAAGCTTCCAGGTTTGGAGTAAGCCACTTGTGTTTTACTTCCTGTAGCTCTTTCAGGTTATCATGGCGAATATAAGAAAAGTAATTGTGTGATTCCAAGAAAATAATCATTTTAAAATATACCACACTTTAAAATATACAGCACACTTTAAAAATGTTCAGGAAGACCTCTACCTGCTGAAATTTTATTAAAGTCTAACGTAGCTGAAGTAATGAGGAGACCCAAATTCAGCAGTTTCTAGAAACCTGAAAATCAGGATTAATATAATTACAGAAATTTCCCAGTGTAAAGGCATAACATCAATAAAATCTAAAATATAAATATATAGCTAGAGAATACTTACTTTTCCAGAAAATTTTAACCACTACATTGAAGAACATTTTATTACTTTTGTTTTTCAGTAGGCAGTGTCTGTTAGTTAACAAAAATTATGTAACAGAAAAAGGCAAAGTAAAACCAAATTGGCAGAACAGGTAAAGGACATATTTAAATAGATAAAGAATTGTTAGCATGGCTGAAGCAGAGAGGGCACATTCCAGGAAATAGGAGAGGCCAAGCCTATGGCAGAAGGCACCTGGAGAATAATAGACAGGAAAGCAGTGGACACAGTGCTGGGTGTTGCATGACTAGATACCCAGTATCATTTAGTGAGCAGCAAACTCAACTCCACCAGCAGCCAGATGGGAAAGGGAGTCACTGGTTGTTCAGGAGGTGAACCTGAACAAAGAACTGCTCATCCAGATGATGTATTTGATATTGACCAGGAGCAGAGACAGAGCAATAAACCCTAAACAGGCTGTGCAGGAACAGGGTGTATTACACAACCCAAAGCCCCCGTCAGACCTGCATCAGGCACCATTTTTTTGTAGGGAAGCAAAGGCTAAGGGGCAGGACAGTCCATGCCTGCAGCAAACTCATTTCTAGCTCAGTACATTGCACCGGATTAACAAACTATAGGTTCCACCCAAAATAAATCCAACTATCCCTCAGAACTAACAGCCAGCAGATCCAGAACTCCGTGAATGGCACGTGAGGCACCTTTTGTATAGTGTGGCAAAGACTTTGAAACTGCAGGGGCAACAGTGAGCTGTGCATGTCTTGAGCTAGGAGCAAACTCACTTCCAGTTCAATGCATTGCACTGGTCCCACATTGAAAATAATACTGATTTTAGCATTCTACGTCTCAAAATAGATCTAGGTAGCACTCGGATCTAATGGCCAGCTGGTTCCTGCAAAATAAGCACCAACAGAACTGGGAAACAACATATAGGAAGGGCACAGAACTTTCAACATTTTGACCAAAAGCTATCTTCACTATGTTACATGATCATCAGATCCTTAAATGTGCAGCAGAAAAAAAAAATCAAGTCACATATGGAGAAAGGCCAGTTGGATTTACTGTTGAGCTCCGAGAAGAAACTACAGGCCAGAAGAGAATTGAGTGAAATACTCCAGATTCTAAAAGGAAAGAAAAAAACAGCCTAGACTAATGCATCCTGTCTTTGAAAATAAAATTTCTCCTGCTTTCCGAGGCATATTAGTAGGGAACTGAATCAGTGGTATAGAAGCCAGGATTCAAACCAGCACGCATATGTGATAATGGATGTGTAGGTAGGAACTTAAGTATTGGTCCCAATGCCTGTACCAAAAACTTCATCTCCGAAGGCACAATGTCCAGCCAGACTGACAGCAGAAAGGCTATTAGAACCTAAAGATAGTGTCAGCTAGAGGGAAAAAAATATATAAAGAGAAGACATTAGCTAACAAAGTACAATAGTAGAAGGACTGGCTTTTTGCACAGTGGCATATTCCATAATGGAAGTAGCATTTCAAGGCCATCTGCTCTGCCGCTGACTTAGCTCCCTACTAATGAGCCTGAGAAAGTAGCTGAAGGGTACCCTGAGGCTTGGTTTCTGGCCCCGTAAGTTGGAGATTCAGATGGAATTCCAGAATTTTGGCTTAAATTCAGCCCAACCCTAGTCATTCTGATCATTTGTGGACTGAATCAGTAGATGGTAGACACATCTGTGTCTTCTATCCCTTTCAGTTTGACTCTGATTTTCAAAAAATCTGTAAATATATCTTTAGTTAAAAGATAAAGATAGTGGAGATAACAACTGAGCTTCTTGAGTCATTATTAAATGAGGATATAATTCAATTATGGGAATTCTTAGAAAGAAAATTGAAGACATAGAAAACTTATCCAAGGAAATAATGATAAAATTTAGGAAAGTTACAGACATTTAAATATAGTCGATTTACATGACACCAAATAAACACTCAAAAATGATGCTCACAATGACACATTATAGCATACCTATCAACAATTTGAAAAAGAGACTTTAGAATTTTGCCAAATAAAGCTGCCATGTCAATTCTAAGGGAATGTTCATTAGAATAATAGTGTTGTTTTTTCCCCTCTGAAACCTTATAAGCCCGGAGTGAAAGAACTGATGTATCCAGAGGGAGACAATTATCCCAATAATACTTCAAAAAGTAAAGTGCAAAGTGAAAGGCATAAACAACAAAAGTGGAAAGGCAAAAAAGGCATTACATCAAACTAAGAAGCTTCTGCACAGCCAAAGAGAAGTTGGTGGAGTGAATTTTTTTCCATTGACTAAAATGGGGAAAATTCAAGTTATTCTGAGAAGAGATAACTATTTAGAATACCTAAGAAACTCAGAATATTTATCCAGAAACTAAACAGTGTGTTTAAGAAATGGAGAAATGGATAGGACAGGAAATCTCACACAGTTGTTACAGTGTCACTTGTGACGCTCACAGCTCGTGCGTGAGTGAATTCAAGTCATTGCTCCTTCTTCAGCTGCTTGCTGATACATACCCCAGAAGGCAACAAGTCAAGTGCCTCCACTTGTGCTGCTCACCTTGAGTACCAAGTTCTTGGCTTCAGCGTAATCCAGAATGGCTCTCTGTTGCAGATGTTTCTGGAGTGGACCAGTGACTTGAAGATCCTGTGTGTATGTGTGTGTGTGTATCTCTGTGTATATTTCCCTCTCATTCTGTCTTTTAGATAAATAAAAATTAGAAAAACAAACTTACAAAAAGATACACAAAATATAAGAACAGTCATTTTTCCAAAGAATAAACACACATTAACTAAATTAGGGAATCATGCAAAACATCACTATCAAGGAAATGCAAAATAAAAACAAAAACATAATATCAGATGCTGATATGCACATGGATTAAAGGAAAAACTTGTGCTCTGCTGGTAGAATCATAAATTGTACAGCTATTGTCAATCAGAGAAGCTTCCTTAGCTACTCTAAAGAAGCTCTACCATACCGCTGAGCTTCTATTTGGGGATGTATGTTCAAAAATAATGATATCAGCTTATGAAAGAGGTACCTACACCCCCAAGTTTATAAAAACACAATAGTCATGATATAAAAACAGGGTAAGACCTTGTTTTGGAGGGGGTTAAATTGCTCCTTGGGACAGTGCAATCATTTCAGAGTGCCAATGTGTATTCTAGGAACTGCTTCCAAATTAACTTCCTGCTAATGCATTTGAGAAATGGCATTTTATAACAAAGATTCTTGAGTTTGTGTCACCCACATGGAGAATTCAGATGGAGTTTCTGATTCCTGGCTTCAGCTTGATCCAGCAAACTCAGTTGTAGGCATTTGTGGGGTGGATCAGTGTTAGGAGGTCACTGTCAGCCTGCTTTTTATGATAATTTTATATAACCAAATTACACTATTGATGTAGGAATCAAATCCTTATTATATATATATACATATATATATATATAGAATGGAATACTGTTCAGCCTTTAAAAAGATGGCACTCTTCCATTTATTGCAAGATCTCACGGGAGATCTTCATATTAAATTGACTAGACATAGTCAAACAAATGCAAAATATTTATCTTATATGGGGGAATTTAGAAAAAAATATAACAAATTTTAGAAATGAACTTAATAATGATTCCTGAAGATTTGGAAGGCAAGACAGTGGCATGATAGTAAATTGGATAATGAATAAAAAATTGTTAGATTGAATTAGTTCTTTTGTTCTGCAATAGAGTGGGAAGATTGTAGTTCACAAAAATTCATGTTTCTACTATAAAAAGCATTGGAACAAAGAGGCTGATAGCTTCACACACACTTATGCAATAAGGGTATATAGTAGTTGCAGATTTGATTATTATATATATCTATTTGATAATTTATATAGAATATATATATTATATATATATATCTACTGTGTAGGTTGTTCTTTAATTCACATATATACATGAATATCAGATGTTAATCAAAAATTTGTTCTCATTTTTAAGTATTTGTTGACTTACCTTAACTTTATTTGAAAGGCACATAAGGGAGAGAGAAAATGAGGCAAAATGTAGGGAAGGAAACAGGAGAGCAGAATAGGTTATCTTTCATCCACTGGCTCACTAGAAATCTATGCAACATCCAGGAAAAGGCGAGCTTGGTGCAGGAGCCAGGGGCTCACTCAGGCTTCCCACAAGAGACAACAATCACCACCTGCTGCCTTCTACACCAGCTTCTGCCTTAGCAAGGAACTGGGGTTGGAAACCGTCGTGTAAATCCGAGAGACTCAACAGTGAAATGCTGAAAAACAAAAAGGATAATATTTTTTTAAAAATAGAAATACAGTGATTAAGGAACTAGAAAAGAATAATTCTGAAATTCCTCACATTTATAGAATAATGTGTGTTTACAAAATAAGAACATGCAAAACAATCCCTAGAATGGCAGTTCAGTTTTTACAAAATTGGAGTAGAACAAATGGAGGGAACTGTTTGATCACGTAGGCAGGTAGAAGTCAAGAGATAATGATCGGGGAAAGAGAGTCCATAGCTCTCAGCAACTTCAGCATCCTGACAGGACTATTAAACCTTGGACCCTTTCCATGTCATAAATAAGTATAAATTAGAAACAATGTGACCTTTCCTATGCTTTACCATTGCAGGCCTGTATTTCCATTTTTCATAACAGCTTGTTGTCATATTCCAGGAAAACAAAACACAATGAATTATTATAGTGAAATCATTTAATGGGGTTTGAGCTTACAAAAATAATGCCTGAAAAAAACCTTTAGTTTTAGGGAATGCATGCTTTTGTATTTTTATAAAATTTCTCATTTCTCAAACAGGTATCTGTGAAAACATTTTTTTCCCCTTGCGTTCTCAATCATAATTGAGAAACAAATCATAATGTTAATTCTTAGTTAGGGAAAGAAGATATTATTTAGGATGCATAACAACTGCCTGCGATCCTAAATGGGTTTTGCAGATGGTCAGGAATTAAAGAAAAATGACTCCCATGTTCATGGAAATACAAGAATTACAGCTGTGTGAAGCCATAATAGATTGTTATTCTGCAATGGTTGTCTGTGCTTCCTCCCTTTGCAAAATTTAAATGATAAAAACAAACATCTGCTCAAATAACTCACAGTGCTTCATTACTTTGATTGACTATAGGGGAAAATTTATATTCATGTGCAATAGACTGTTCATTCAGGAGCATATTGTTAATTTACAGCTCCATTCCACTGTGGTCAAAGGATACATGCTATGGTTTCTTTTCCTTCCTGCCTGCCTTCCTTCCTTCCTTCCTTCCTTTCTTCCTTCCTTCCTTCCACTAAGACTTGCCATATGACCTGGCATAATGTGCGTCCTAGAGAAGCCTCCACACACTACAGCAAATAAAATGTATTCTGCAGCAATAGGATGAAATGTTATATGGATACAATGCCATGATACACTAAGTAGCAGATGTTGGACTTGAGAGTGTTGTTGAAGGGCTATTGTAAAAGTATGGGTGGAAGAGTGAGGGAGGACAGGGTGGTAGAAGGGAGAATCCCTGTGCCTATGCAATTACACCATGAAGAATAACATTTCAAAAACCAAAATTTCCTACAAAGAAGAGCAAAACTTATGTAGATGATAATTAGCTCAATTAATTTTCTCAATTGTGTAATTTAAGCCTGCTTTTCATTGATTTTTGTCTAGTTGACATGTTTGCTTGCTTCTTTGCTTCTTTTTTCCCTTTGGTCTTTTTTTTTTTTTTTTACTTTGTATATTCATTGTAGCTAATTGACATCTATTTTGAAAAAATAATGCAGCATTCTTGACTTCATACCTAAATTTGCTACATTTAGTAACTATAAGCAAAGCAAAAGAAATAGAAATAAAACATCTTGCTCCAGTATCAGTTGATTTTTGTTACAATAAAATCTGTCATTAGCAGATATTCCAGAAAAACAGAAAGCAGGCAATAGAAGAAGGGGCTTTGTCCTGTGTTTCATATTGTGCTGTTGTTAAGCCTCACCATGCAAGCATAGATCTGAGTTCCTCTCATTTAGCAGCACATTTTCATCATACTAACAGCAGCTTAGAGTATCTGCCAACAGAGATCTGATTGCAGATTGCACATGCTTGCTTCAGGCTGCTAGGTTCTGACAACACGCACCTTGGTTCTGCAAAACATTTGGGTAAAATGGTTTCCAAACATTAAATTCACTATCCTTGTAAATCAGGCAGAATTAAATTTCTTTCAGCTCCATGAGGAACTTTTATATACATTTTGCAGAATTTCCACTTCATATTATAATTGGCTCTAGTTTCCTGCCTCACTCAAATGAGTAACAATGTGACAATGATTCTTTTTTGTATTTTTATAACAAACAGCATGAGACAAAATGTAGGTGTTCAAAACATGTTGAAAAATATTATATTGAGTTGAACACATGTGAGGCTGTTATGATGCAAATAATATTTTTATTATCTTAATCATACTAGAAATAGAAATGCAAATAAAATTCAAAATAATTTACATTGCTTTTGATAACACACACACATATATACACATATATCAGAAATTCTAGTATGAACTGTAAATTGTACTGAGTATGGCTAAAATCTCTTTCACTGATTCTCAGAAAAAAAATAAGAGGCATTTATTATTGGTATCATTTTCATATCTGTCAATCTCACTGTGATATGACTGATGGACCAAAAATATTTAATGCATATACCAATTATATTTAATTGCTTTAAAGTTTAGTGTAACGGAAACATACCCGGTGCTCTAGTGCTAAGTTTTTGGAGTTCATAATCAACAACATAGGCACAGACAGTAAAACAACACTGATTTCATTTTTCTTAAATTTAATAGTTTGAGATTCAAAGAGAGAGCTCTCATCTATTATTTTCTGTCTTCTTTCAAATATATACTGCCAGTAATGCTGCATTTATTACATGATCAAAATTATTATTTTAAATTGTGTCACTTAAAATCTCATTTATTTGGCCTTGCACAGTAGCCTACTGGCCTTGCATACACATATGGGTGCTGTTTATAATCCCAGTGCCCCACTCCCCATCCAGCTCCCTGCCTGTGGCCTGGGAAAGCAGTTGAGGACGGCCCAAAGCCTTGGGACTCTGCACCTGTGTGGGAGACCCAGAAATGGCTCCGGGTTCCTGGCTTCGGAGTAGCAAAGCTCTAACCATTGCGGCAACTTGGGGAGTGAATTAGTGGATGGTTGAGCTTCCTCTATGTCTTTCCTCCTCTCTGTATATCTGACTTTCAAACAAAAACAGAAAATAAATCTTTTAAAAAATGATTTAAAAAAACACAGTTTTTGCACTAATGCAATGCAGCACAAAATCACATACATCACACTATGATTTTAATCATCTCGCACAGAAAAAATTAAATTGCTATCAGTACAGTATTTCTGTAGCAGTCAAATAGAGAGGATTTTATTCTTGCTAAGAGTTCACAGGATCTTGCCTGTCATTCTGTATTACTGTCTTCTCTGACTGTAGCTACTGATTCTTCAAAGTTCCCTGTGAGTCTTCTGCTCTCACGAAGGTTTCCAGTTTTGATACATAAAGTGTATAGAGATGTGACCCATAACTGCTGGACTCTGAGATGAAAAATCAGATGCTACTGCAACTATGTCTCGGTATTTTGGAACATTCTGCATTTGCACATTGTTAGGTATGCTTCAAATCAACCATCTGGTTTCCGAAGTATAGGCTTACAATTTGAAGAGAAAATTAAATATCCCTGCAACAGCTTTCTCAGAGCTTGGATCTTGATACACATAATGGATTCCAGAATAACTTCTACAATATTGTGCTACCTGAAGAAAATTACATGTCTTTGCTAACACGGTGGTTAAAAAAAAATACTGACATTTATCACAATCACATCAGAATATTTTGTACCTACTGGAATAGACATTGTTGCTCAATCATTTCTGTCATGCATAAATAGACTGTATTTTCTTGTTACTATATTTTTGGCCCCAGGTCTAGTTTTGATAGCAGGAAAGACATGACTTTCGAGGTAATGTAGCAAGCACTCTCTCTCTTTTTTTTTTTTTTTGCTGTGATTCAGCACACTTATTGAGAATAAATTGATGACATTTATCTTCATAATTAGTACTAAAGGAATTTACACAGACTATGTGTCAACCTCAGCCTGGAACTTTAACTGAAGGAATTAAACAAATAATGTTTACCATCCATTTTTGCATCAATGTAAAGAAAACTGTATTTGTAATATAATCTTTGAATATTTGTAAATTTGGTAAATCCAGGTGATATTATTATTATTATTATTATTATTATTATTACCAATCTAAGGAAGTTATTTTTCCACTAAATACGACTACTGCACTCAGGGTTGTCTAATTAGAGCTGCCATTCCATCCAAGATTTATGTAAGATTTTTCTTATCACCATTAAGATTTCTATGGAAAGAAAAAACAACAACAACAACAAAAGGTCTCCCAAGGATTCTTAGTGGGGAGAAATCAAAGCTCTCTGAAACAGTTAAAAATCACCCAACCTTGGAAAGAAAGTGTAACCAGCTACAACTGCCGACACCCTTCGCACCGAGCAGCGTCGGGTGGACCTCCCCTGTGTGGCTCCAGTTCAGGCAAGACAGAGATTCAGGGATGTGACCCAGGGAGCTTTTTCCGCAGACCCAGAGCACTTCCTCCACCCAAGACGCTGACAGTTTCAGTGTGGAGGAAGAACACGTGCTAACAACAGGTGCACTTGGTTGCTTTCTCACCTTCATACCAGAGTATCGGTAATCGAACTATTAGGGCTCCATGGTCAAAGACGCTCAGGGGGCGCTATTTGGCACAGATGCACGATCATCTTGGTACCGAGCAGTCCAGCTTCTCGTCAATGATGCTCTGCACCATGGTGTGGACCAGGGAACCATGGCAATGCCCGACGGCCCTGCACCAGTTCCCTTTGTAGCAGTGAGGGTTGAACCTGTGCAGAACCACGATCCAGTTGTGTCACTTCAGCTGTAAAGCTCAGTAGAAAGTCGCCAAGCTCACAAAAAACAAACAATTTGAAATAATCGTTCAAATTTATTTAAGTTGGAGCAGGGGACTGCTTCAATGGAGGGCCTGTCGGCTGCCACAGGGACCGGCCCACCCTGGCAGTCTGTCTTCCCGCCGGTGTGCAGGTTGCCCTGCTGGTGGAGACCACGCGAAGGCTTGCTTTTATAGGGGAATAAATACTACTGGTGATTGACCTAAGCATTTGTGCCATTCAGACAAAAGATCAGTGACGGGGATGCCAGCACAGTAGTGTTCAGGGGACCCTCTTGCATGGGAGCGTGCTGCTGCTGGGCTGCCACACAGGTGCTGTTGCCAGACAGGTGGACGTGTTTCTCACTGGAGGCCACCAGAGGCTGAAGCGGCGAGGTCATATCCATTTCAATCAGTTCGTGTTTCTTCTGATATTTAAACTGTGAGTTCAAGGTAGGTGGGCGGCAAGTCTTCCCAGAAGACTCTCACATCTGACAGCGCTGGAGAACAAGACGGAGCTGGTGAAAGTGCACAGCAGGACAGACTTAACCCGGTGGTCCACGGCAGTAACGCGATCCAACTTGAAAAGCAGGTCCACCAACTGAGTCCTGCCACCTGGCATCCAGGACCCTGCTTCTGCTGGACCCAGGGGTTTAAGAGCAGAACTGTGTTGTAGAGGTGATTTCTGTTGGCTTTACGAAAGCCCTCCTTGGTAGCGTAAGCCTTCTAGAGCTTGTTCTCGTAGTGCAACGCACCGAGTCTGGCTGCAGCCTGGAGGCCCCGGCTCACCCAACAGACAGCACACTGAAAAGAGGAGGACCGAGGCCAGAATGCGCCCTCCCATCCACAGGCTGCAACAAGGACCACAACTCAACCACATGCTTGGACACGGCATCAGTGGCCATCCCAGATGGCCCTCTAGCAGGACATTCATTTCAACAGTTGATCAATGTATGTAATTATTCTGAAATGTCAGAGCAATCAATAATCACATTTAATCTATATAGGTAGTATACAAATTTCACTAAATTAAGAAGTCTATTGTATTTTGGTTTTTCATGTAGAATCACCTTTATACTATACGTGTATGTATCTATTTCCCTCGCTGAGAGTTTTATTATTATCATTATTATTATTATTATTATTAAATCCTTCTTAAGCTGGCTTTAGAAGAAACATCTGATGATCCAGCAACCATGTATATTTTCAAGTTCGTATTTAACATTTTTTAAAAATTTCATTCATTCTCAATGGAAGAGCATGTTTTAAATGTTCTAACTTAAGAATGATAGTTTTTTTTAAGATATATTTTTATTATTTTTTTATTGGAAAGGCGGATATACAGAGAGGAGAGACAGAGAGGAAGATCTTCCATCTGATGGTTCACTCCCCAAGTGAGTGCAACGGCCGATGCTATGCCAATCTGAAGCCAGGAGCCAAGAAATTCTTCCGGGTCTCCCACATGGGTGCAGGGTCCCAAAGCTTTGGGCTGTCCTCTGCTGCTTTCCTGGGCCACAGGCAGGGAGCTGGAAGGGAAGCGGGGCTGCCGGGATAGAACTGGCACCCATATGGGATCCCGGGCATGCAAGGCGAGGACCTCAACCACTTGCGCCACTGCGCTGGGCCCAAGAATGATAGTTTTTATTAGACTGCTTCATCCTTACTATTCTCTTCTTGAAATAGGTTCTTATCATTTTCATGTGTGAAGTTGGGTATTTTTTTTTTTTTTGGAAGGAACTTTGCAATGGAATTAAAATTACCACTCAGTGGTCAACAGGACAAGTCTAATTCTGGATTGGTCAGGTGGGTGTGCTTCCATGACAGGAGCCATTGAAAAGAAAACAAAACATTCAGGCTGGAACAAACAGTGGTTGGCAACAGAAGCTGAGAGAACTTAGCAGGAAAAAAGAGAAGATGGTACAGCAATGGACATCAACAACAATAAGAGAAAGAACAACACAACCTGATTTTACTGGCTTTGAAGTTGAATTAGCACAGCTATGAGGTGAGATAAATGTGAGAAGTCTTAGAGAACCCTTGGACAATGGATGGGCACATTGGATTACATTCTGCCAACCATTTGAGTGGGTGTGAAAGTCAGTTCTTCTTCAGAAATTTGGAAAAATGTAAACATCTGCTGAAATTGTGTCAAGATACACTCTAAGAAAATAAATTGGCCATGACTACAAAGTCAGGACCTGTGGAATGTGCAACAATCATTCCATGAAGCTTTAGGTGACCATTTCCGACAGCAGCAACCAACACTGCTGAAAGAATCACTCGATATTCTCTCATTTCACTGCTTAATTCTATGATGTGAGTTTCCAGGAACTGGAACTATATACTGCTTATGTTGATGACTAACATAAATAACAGGCGATATCCTAGAAGAAGAACAAGAATGCAGGACGCTATTTCATAACTGCTGTTACATCTGAGTCTTCAGTTGGCCAGTCTTTGTTCACACAAAAGAACATTTTGGGAAATCTGTGAGGTGTCTGGGATATGTCTGTGCCACTTGGTCTCTGGAACACAGTGCTTTTACTTACAAAGTTACTTTCTTATTCCACTTTTTTTTTTTTCCAAAATCATATCCTGTTGCTTTCATATTACCTTGAATTACAAAAATACGAACCCAGCATCGCTAATTTTTCTCAATTGCTTTTTAAAACCTGTCAGGCGAAGCTTTCCTAGTTATAATTGTGTTGTCTTATAATAATTATGACCTCATTATATTTTTGAGACTAAGCTCTTGAGTATTGTATGCTGGTATTTCACTAAATTTTAAGTGAATGAAATAGCATGTCATTAACTTTCAACGAACATTCACTGGACAAGTTCTGAAAGTCTTGAACCCGTGGCTTACTCCCACGGAACTTGGAAATCATCCCTCCCCTTCCTATTATTATACATCTTTCTATTTGCTCTGACTGAGAGAAAATGCCCTAAGTAGGGATGTAGAGCACTCTAAAATATAATGAAGTGGATTAGATTCCAGCAGGCTGGAAACCACTTTTCTAACGTTGCCATTTATTACTTGTATGTATAAAGGAACAGAGATTAATGTCTTGACCCTATTAGCGTCAGCTGCTATTTCCAGATATGCTAATATGCCAGATGTTTTCAGCTTTATGGCAGACGTAAATACTGTGGGGTAGTTATCGGTACTTTCGAAAGAAAGTGAGCATTGTTTGGACAGTGAAACATGCTAAGCATAAAATCTGTTTTTTGTCGTATCAGGTATAAATTGTGTTTGGTAATTCTACTTAACACTAATGGTCTGTGTGGTAGACAAATGCAAATACGATAAACACCAATGAGTTTAAAAAATATTGCTTTAAAAATTTGTTTTATCTAATTAAAGAGCAAAGGGAGAGAAAGAGGACAGTAAGAAAGAGAGCATGCTTCCCTAATCTGATTTGCTTCCAAAAGCCAACAATGCCAGCACTGAACCATGTCACAGCCAAGATTCTAGAATTCTATCTAAATCTCTCACAGGAGTGGCAGGAGACCAATCGTTTGAGTCATCACTTGCTTCTCAAGGTGTGTTAGCAGAAATCTGGGTTGGGCGTGGAATTATCGGGACTGGACTGGAAGCCCCAGCCCCTACGTATATGATCCTCTTAGTGGCTGTTTAACGTACCGCAGCACAAAGCCTACCATAAAGACATTGTCCTAAATTTTAAAGCAATTTTAATTTACATCCTAATTCAGTCAGTACATTTATTTACTTAGTACATAATTAATAAATTTTCTGCACTGATGCTGGGGATAGAAGTAAAGCTGCAGCATGCCTTCTTCAAGGCTGAAAATGGAATGCAGTAGCAGGCGTAAGGGCGCTCACATTTAAAACTCCTGACTGTCTTCGTTGAAAATGCATTAAAAGGCATTACATAATGTAATATTTCATATTTAAATCTCCATGAAGTTTTTGAAACAAGTTATAAGATTTTGGAAGACTCAGAAGAAGTGAACAGTTTACTCCACATTACAATTTTTAAACACAATAGTAATTCTGCCAGATAATTCTGGTCTCCAAATTCGTCAATTTCTTTACTACATTAATATTCCTCCTTGGAAAATAACACTTACTGAAATAACATGGGCACTTTACTGGAGCTTAAAAAAAAGCAATAAATGCCCATGTTTTCTTTTGTTCTATAATTTAATACACACATGATCATTTTAATTTTTTCCCCAGAAAGCAGTGTCTAATGGTCCTGTGAGGTGTGTATGTTTTGTTATCAATAATTGAGTGCTTCTTGA
Source organism: Ochotona curzoniae (assembly GCF_017591425.1). Taxonomy (NCBI): domain Eukaryota; kingdom Metazoa; phylum Chordata; class Mammalia; order Lagomorpha; family Ochotonidae; genus Ochotona; species Ochotona curzoniae. Next base: position 18,618,297 of record NW_024466502.1, read on the forward strand.
TCCTGTTACAAAGGAGTTAAGCACATACATTTTTTTAAATTGTAAAAATTTAAATATTGCTGATTTTTAAAGATGGATTTGTTTTATCTGAAAGACAAACTTACAGAAAAAAGAGACAGAGAAAAAGATGCTCCATCTGCTGGTTCACTACCAAGTGGACATAAAGGCCAGAGCTGAAGCCTGTCTTAAGCCAACAGTCAGGAGCCTCCTCTCATTCTCCCAAGTGGGTGTAGGTTTGCAAGGACCTAGACCATCCAAAGCTGATTTCCCATGCACAAAGATGAGAGCTGGGTCAGTAATGGAGCAGTTGGGATAAGAAATGGCACTTGCAAAGGATGCTGCAGCCACAGAGTGGAAGATTAGGCCATTGATCCACGGTGTCAGCACCAGGATCACCATGTCAACCCTGGTTTATACACAACCCTAGCAATCACTGATGATTCCATGTTTTAACTTTTAATAATGTAGGAACATATCCATTACTTCAAAGTTACATTTGAGAGGGCACACTTTCTAATTTTCATCCCAAGAGCATACACTAAACCCCCAAATCCCCAGGGACAAGTGCTCATGCAGCATTTTTACCTTGGTCCATTTTTCATTGCTGATTAGAAATGTAAAACACTATCAGATTGCTTTCTTTGCTTTCTAGAACATTCTGTGCACCCATCCCCCTTTCTTCCCTTAATTTATTCATTATTCAAAATGGAAATTGACTAAAAATGTGTAGCATAGACAAATATTTTAGATACAAAAGAATGTCTCTAGGGCTTTCTGTAAAGAGAAAGCAGTGTTTCATAGACCTTGGATGCTGGTTAATAAGATACAGATGCCTAGGCTTGAACTGCATGTAATGTCAGTACAAGCAGCAGTGTCTTGAAGCGTGAACCTCAGACCTTTGCCTCTGTGATCTGATTGGGTAGATGACACATCACAATTCCTTCTCAGCCTGCAAATTGCTTTACTGAGTGAGACACAGCATACAGTAAAGCCAGATTTCTTAATGTTTTATTGATTCTTCATTTAGTAGATACTCAGAATTATTTTGTCTTTTTATAATGGGTCTCAAATATTCTCAGCGTTTTGGAAATGATAGCCCTTTTAAGTACTACTGGCTTTTTGCAGATGATTGTAAGTCTTCTGAGTTTTGTCTTCTTAAAATGGCTTTACCTTTTTTTCCCCCCAAGTTGCTGGTGGTTATATGTATTTTAGTACTATTTAGAAAACATTTATTTTTAATGTGGGACATCAAGCTCCAATGTCAATACATCAAATAATTTTTTTATTATATTGTTATACTCTGATGGTAGTAAATATTCTAGTTTCTTAAAGCAATTTAAAATGTCATTGTAGAATGTTTTTTGATTACACCTCACATTACATTATTAATCATTTCGAGGACATCTGGTATAACATACACTGCTGAACAGCTCCATTATACCCAAAATATTCCTTTGTTACCCAAAATTAAATAACTATTTATTGAGTAAAGCTTAATCAAAACATGTTGTTTTGAATTCTAGCATCACAGTATCTATTTTACGACATTAATAGTTTTTTACCACTTGCGTGTCTGAGATGCATTTTTAATTTATTGTAATTTTTATTGTTTTTAAAAGATTTTTTTTTATCTTTGTTGGAAAGGTAAACCTGATCCACAGAGAAAGAAAGAGGAAAAGGTAGACCCTCCATCTTGTGGTTCACTTCCAAAATGACCACAATGAATCCAGGAGCTTCTTCCAGGTCTCCCACATGGGTGCAGCATCTCGAGGCATTGAGCCATCCTCTACCACTTTCTCAGGCCAGAACAGGGAGCTGGATGGGAAGTGGAACAGCTGGTATACAAACTGGTGCCCATATGGAATCCCAGTCTGCGTGACAGAGGATGGAGCCATTGAGCTATTTTGTAGGGTCCTGAAATTACTGATTATTCACAAAAAAAAAGTGATTAGTATATTGCTTATCACTCTGCAAATAATCAACGTTCATCTATTTGTTACCCAATGTTTTTCTTACTATTATTACATTATACATTTGACAAATAGTTGTTAATTCATACAGTATATTTTCAAATCAGGAAAAGTATCAGATTATAGTTTTGTCTTCAGACTGCATTTGGTGAACATATGAGTAAAATTTGCCATAATGTGTAATTATTAATGTTAATTATATTATTCAATTCACTCACATGAAAAGTATATATTCTATTATTAGCAAGAAGAGAACATTCAAAAATTAGAAATAAGACATAGGAGAGCAGAGCAAGCATTCTAAACAAATTGACTTTCCGCAATGTATCTACTGTAATATGCTTAATTTTAATTAACAACATACTCTAAACTCTTAATACAAACTCCCTGAAAATATAAACTGCCTACTACCCAGCTCCAGAGCAAGCAGATAGAAGGATGCTGCCAGACTGAAGACATAGAAACCCGAAATAGACTAATAAATATATTTTTAACACAATCTGCCTTTGGAGTAGTCGATAATGATTGAAGAAAATTGCTTATCCTTTCTTCAGGTATGGGCTAAAAGTAATTTCTCTTGAAGATATTGTGTTTTAGCAGACATTAAAGACCTGCTTTAGAAAGTCCTGTTAAATTCTTATGCACTGTGGAATTGCATTTCAGAGTAATTTACAAACTATGTATGTGACTGGTGATTCAGATTACCCTCAATGACAGGGTTCCATATTGACAACAATTTTCTGCTTTTTGAAAGAGGAAGCAAACAAACAGACAGATAATAGGCTATTGCTGAGCTTTTCTTATGTGTTGCTGCATATAAACATTCAGAAGTAAGCAAAGCAGTTCAACTAATATAAGCACAAGCTAGTTGTAACTATTATAATCATCAGGACTGGTGTGATGTGGCACGTTAAAGCACCAGAGGAGCTCCAACTCTAGCTGGGAGTGATCCATCTCCTGGAAAATGAGCCTGGCAAGTAGCAGAAAATGGCAGGAGTGTTTGGCTCATTTATGCAGATGGCTGACCCGGATGGAATTCCAGCCTCCTCCCTTATGTGTAGCCCACCCTATTTTTTTGTGGCTGTTTGAGGGCTGAATCAGCAGATGGAAGTTTTGTCCAGTTTTGGAATGTCATTTAGTCTTAATTCCCTTCTTAAAGGTTCAAAATCTGCATGCAATTATATTGGGAATTGGGACTTCAACATATCGACATTGAAGTGATAGGATTTAATAAATATACTTACTCATGTTTTCTTCAGAAGGCCACATTGAGTTTTTCAAGACAATTTACTTGAATTCCAACTGCTAAACTACTCAATCTTTTGTTTTCTGCTATCGGTACACTTTTATTAAGTTTATCCAGTGAATTATATATGTGTGTATATATATATATATAATACATGCATAGATATGTCAATGTTATATATTTATATGTTCTACATACATTTTATGTATATGTAAATATATATTTTATTGTAATTTTTGTATTCCATCAGCTTAGTTAAGTCATTATCATTTTAAGACAGTGACTGCCCATCTGCTGGCTCACTCCTGAGACAGCCATAATGGAGGGGGATTGGGCCTGGACAAATCCAGGAGGCTGGAATTTTATCCAGGATTCTCATATGTGTCCCAGTGTTCCAAAAACTTGGATCATCTTCTGCTGCTTTTCCCTAGGCTTTTGGTGCAAAACAGGATTGGAAATGGAGCAGCTGTGTATTGAGCCAGCTCCAATTTTGAATGGGAGAGTTGTAGGCACCTTTGCTCCACAGCTGCAGCCCTAGCCCCCAATTAAATCATAATTTATTTTTTAAAAATTTTGTGGGTAATCATCTATGCTTATGCCTCCATTTCTTGAGTTTATTTCTGTCTTGCGTAAAATGAATTATTGACATTTGATGGATTCTAGTAAATTCTTTCTATATTAGTGGTGTAATATTTTAAACAAATTTTAAATTCTCCCATGCTTCAGTTTAGTTCCTGTGTGTTGACAAAAGCCCTAATCCTTGTTAACTTGCTTTTACATATATATACATATATATATATATATGTATGTATTATGTGACCCAATTATTTAAGTTTCATGGATCAGCCAGAAGTTACAGCAAAGTTTATAAACACACTTGGTTCTTTTCCATCATATTTTTCTCTTTCCCAAGAGTTTTCCTTTTACTTCTCAGTTGCTCTGGCAGAACAAACCTTGTCTTACATTTTCTAATGTTTGTGCAAGTGGGTTTTCTATAGTTTTTTCCTTTTCTCATCTGATAAAGAAGATAGGAGCTAAACTTCAGGAGAAAAATATGAAAGGAATATTACTCAGTGCCAAACTACTTTCCCCTTAAAATATCTAAATGTTTTGCTTGTTCCTGGGATATGCAGGAACCTTTTCTTGGATGTAGGGTTTCTATGTCTGGGATGAAAGATCTGGTGGGAGCTTTCGTGTCTTCACCAAAATCTTGGCTGCACAGACGTGTTTCCATAACTGAAAAATTGTCACGGATTATTAACATTTGTTAAATATTCTTGTCATTAAAGCGTGTACACAGTACTTTGAAGATATTATGTGATAAAAATATCTGTGATATGATTAAATTAAAGCAGTCACAGAAGTCATTGCATGGCCTGATTTATTTATTTGCATTGTGAACATTTTTAAATGACTACAAAATCAAGAGTAACCATTTACTGTATGCTTTTCTAACTCTAATATTTATATTTCTATACTTAAGAAATATGTATAAAGTTTTGATCAAATTAAAATGTTAACAAGTAAACCCAAAATTGCCAAAACCAAAGTACAATTTCAAACCTTATTAAATACTTACAAAAATAGTTAGCTATTTCAATGTTACTGTGTATCAAAGGCAATAATCTAAATAATCTAATATATGACTATGGCGGTACAATAGAGAGCCAAAACCATGGGATGAAACAGAACAGCTACACATATAATATCATGTTTAGAAAGGAGGTAAGTGATAAGAGATGGCTCTGGATTTGTTGTTTCGTGACCTGTGCATATTTTTAAGTCAAATGATCTAACCTAGGGGCCTAAATTGGAATAAGATTGGACAATAAAACCGAAAAAGTAAAATGAGCTTGGTTTTTAGGTTCTGTGTTGGCTTGCTAAGATGCGCTGACACAAGAATCATGCCTGAAATATGTGTGACTGGAAATTCAGCTTTACATCTGAGATGATTGAAAATTGCATATGGAGACATTAATTTACTATGTATGGGAAAGATTCCCTTTATTCCTTTATTAATCTTCTAAGAAGGTAAAACAGTTAAATATCTCACATTTTGGAGAGAAACAACTCAACTTGTATCTGAAAAGATTCATGTGCAGCATAGATTTTGTGCAGGAAATGAAAGGCCAGATAACTAATAGGTATCACAGAACGAACTATGTTTCAAGAATAATAACATGGTTTTAACTTTTGATTTTGCCCTGTTACAGGGCAAAACAAAATATTGCCATTAAAAATATTCATCCATTTATTCATAACAATCAAAAGTATGTGGAAGCCATATCAAAAGCAGAAAAATTACAGTGTTGGATCAAGAGGGAAATACCTCAGACACAATTAGGAGTCTTCCCAGACGATGCGGCTAGTCCAAAGACAATTTTGATCTTAGTACCAGTTTCACTTTCATAGTGAGAGAAGAGGGTAAAAATCTTCTCTAACCTGTTTTCTTATATTAACTTTTCTTTCCCAAATAATGTCATGGCTCAGTAAAGGAAAAGGTTTTGCACCTCCCAGCTGTACTGCACCCAAATGGTAAGAAATGAATCAGTCACTTGATCTTTAATTGTGGTAGTGTATGCATATTTATATGTCTATTGAAAATGAAATATTTTAGCAGCGCCAAGTAATTTCTGAAAGTGATATTCAGACATATGGCACAATATGTTTATACCTATTGCAGACCATCTGTTGTCTAGGCCCAATTGTGCATTTATTTTACTTTTAATTCACAAAGAAAATGGAAAATAGAACTGGCCTATGTATGAAAATTTGGCTGAGCTTTAAGCAGGTGCAAATTCAACAAGAAAACATATTTGGCACTACAAAAATCTCACTTGTTCTGTCCTCATGTGGGTATATGTTCTTTCCAAATAGTATAGTTTTTAAGCCATTTAGGCTCTGACATTTTTTTCTGTGATAGAGGGTTGGTTGGGATGCCTCAAAGTTGGAAAGAAGAAAACTGCATGAGTATAAAAATGCCTAGTAATGTCCACAGCAATATTTTGCGATGTGATTGTTATGATCCACCACAGATGTATTTACAAAAAGAAAAGAATGAAGAATGTTTTTTCTTGTACATATTAGGATTTTACTTCAGAATCATTTAAAATTAACTTCTCAGTTACTCTTATTCATGTCTCACATTGGTATATTTGCCAAAATGAATTTAACCATGTGCAGCTTTTCCTTTGTGTGGTATACAGAGAATAAAAGCATAATATTGCCATAGCTCAGTCTTTTTCTTACCTTAGATGTGAATAGCTACCACAAACATAACTTTTGGAGAATACATAATAAATATGTAACCTAATTTTCATAACACTGAAATGATCTATCCTTTGATTAAGATTTAAGGCACAGAACTAAGAGTGCTGCAGGGTCCTCTTGTTCAATGATATCACACAGGGACTGGCTATTGTCAACTTCAGAGGACATCAGGTGTACACGTGTAAATTCCAGCTTTCATTTGTACTTTCAATTTCCCTCTCTCTCCAATAATGTAAGATATAAGTTTGGAAATGTCTACAGTAATGCTTTATTTGTATTCAACCCTAAGCAAAAGGAACTGAGAGGAATCACATGGTAGATTAAGTGAGTTCATTTAAAAAGACATTTAAGATAGTCTTGATATCAGGAGCTTTCTCTTCTCCCTAAAATAATCTAAGGCCAAATAAATAAATAAAAACAAATACATACAGTTTTGCAGCTGTATCCTAACATTGAATTTAAAATTATGAGGCGAGTGTGTTTTAGTGACAAAATGTCTACATTGCTGCTGTCAGGTGGTATGCGTTAATTATTTGCCATTGAATTGTTAGCTCCAAAACAAAGCACAGAATTCTGTTTCATTTTCTGCTTTTCCTCTCCCTTACACCAACCCTATAGTATGTGCTTCCTCTTTTTGTTTTATCAAAATTAACAGGCTTAATAAAACTATGGCCTTCAAGATGATATTTACTTTCTTGATAAAATTGTAAAACTGTAACTCTGTAACTTCTTTTGCTTTTTATTTATCTTTTTAGTTATTTAGAAGGCAGAAGACACAGAGAGAGACATCACAGCTGTTTCCCACTTTGTCCACATCTTCACCAGCATTTATTTCAGTTTTTTGAAATTTTAGTCACTCTCAATTTTGATTTCTGTTTCCTTAGTGTTTTGTGTTTCCTATACATGATCGCGTTTGTGTTTCTTCTTTTTTGGAACTGCTTTTCTGAGGTCATTCGATCATAGATCAACTAATTCCACTGATTGCTCATTGGTTGATGAGATTTTTCAGTTGCTGATACATTCTGGATGTTAATCTTTTCATAGAAAAATACACCTATCTAAGTGTATTTAAGTTGTTTTTGTGTGACTAATGATTCACTAAGACCTGATTTGGTCTTCTACTTTGTAATTATTTCACATAAATATGTTAGCTCTTGAATAAATATCTTTTATCGTTATTGCTAGCTTTGTTTTGGCTATAGGTTAAAGAGAAGAAAGCAACATTACTTTTATACAGGAATGTTACATAAGGATCCGACCTGATGTTTTTAGAGGGAGTTTTGTGTGCAAAAATACCTCCAAAACCAGAAAGAAGCAGCATGAATTAAACTCTGAAGTAGTCATGAATATATTGACTTTGAAACATATGTCAGTAATATTTTAAGAACTGAGGGTGATACAGATGGTTTATACATTTGTATACAAGTGGTATAAAAAGTGAAATGCGCGCACACACACACACACACATCTACAGATAAAATGGCATAAATTTACCAAACTACCATTCAAACCTAAATTAAAATCAGAGTTTTTATTTGAACAGTAATTTGGACAAGTATCTAAAGCTATGATTTTGTAGATGTGATTAGGCTACTGTAATTCCATGGAGGAGTGTGATGGAAGAACCATAAAACACGTATGTTTCTTTCTAGCAACCACAGGGTCCTCACAAGTTATTGCAAACACTATACTGAGAATGAAAAAAAATTTAAAAAAGGCACAGTAAGTCATTTAAAGCTTTATTACCAATGGGACATTTTTTGCAATCTGTATGTGTACTTGCTGCATTTCATCTTTTCTTGAAATCTCAAAAGCAGTATAAGTAAATCAATTACTAATCACAATCTCAGAACTAACTAGAATGATTCTGGAATAAATCCTATCATGTGTGGGCAGGTGAATGCAGTAGAAAAGTGGTCCCTTGGAATGCCTACTTCCCATGTCAGAGTGTATAATTTGAATTCTGACTCTTCCGTTGCTCATGAAACTATCCACTGTTGTACGCCCATGGGAGGCGCAAGTGATGTTTCAATTTTTGCATCCTTATCAGCCTCATAGAAGACACAGACTACGCTCCAGGCTCTAGGATGTCACCTAACCTAGCTCTGTAGGCATTTGAGAAGTGATCCAACAAACACACCTCTTCTGTCTCTCTGTTTCTCTGTCTGCCTTTAAATGCATTGAAATTAACAAATTAAGCATCAAAGAATACATTTTAGAGAACCCACTTTGATACATTACTCATTCATAATCAAGGACAGAGCTTTGAAAGCATGTGGAAATGTTCCTACAAGCCAGCACACTGTTATTTTTACAGATAAACTACATTCTACCTTAAAACAGACAATACCCAGAATGTAAGTGGAAATATTTCCAGCTGCAGAACAAAGCAGTGAAAGCATCACACTCAAAAATCCACTTCTGATTCCTTGACATGTTCTGACTTTCTTTGTGACTAACTACATGAATTTGTAATTTTCCCCAGAATACCAAAAACAGGAAAAAAAGAAAGAAAGAGAGAGAGAGAGAGAAAGAGAGAGAGAAAGAGAAAGAAAGAAAAAAGGAAGGAAGGAAGGAAGGAAGGAAGGAAGGAAGGAAGGAAGGAAGGAAGGAAGGAAGAAGGGAAGGAAAAAGCACTGTCTGAAACATGGGAACTATATTCACATTGTATCATTTAAGAAAGGAAGAAAGGACTGGGTAATCTTCATCTTCATAGCAGTCTTCTGAAATATATATATATTTTTACTTTTACTTGTTTTCACATTAAGAATCAAGGGGACTCTCCCTTGTTGGAATACCATTATGTGAATGTGCCTACCATCTTTTCCTAAACATTCTTTCCCCAAACTATTTCTGACCATGCTTTATGGTGCTTAGCGACTTACATTTACATCAGGCATTGATGTTTATCTTTTTATAAAGGTCTAATATTTTCAATTAATTTTTAGATAACATTGACAACTTTTAATGTACTTGCATTTTTACTTTTTTTTATCTAACTGTGTGTTCTAAAGATTTTTATCCATTACCTCTTGTTTTCATCTATACTCAGCTAGTACAAACCCTGCCACCCCTACAAACTTGACACCTGATGTGAGTTTACTCTGATAAAACTCAAATAACTCAACATTGAGTTTTTGCTTTTGCTTAAGGAAGCTTGCATTTGATTTCCTTGATGAAATAAAATGTGTTTTGGACTTAGGTCATATACTGCAGAAAATAGGTCATTTCTGTGCACATTACACTCATTGCTTGTTCATTTTAATGTGTCTTTCTTGGTGATCAACTTAAATGTGTGTTACATGTAGTGGCAGGAATGAAATTCATTAACTCTAGCTACCATGAAAATGTTGCTAAGGGAAAGCAGATTTGGAATGACTGTTAAGAAGCAAAGCTACATGTTTAAATATATTATATGACAGATGGAAAATGAGTCAAAATTTAGTTTTGCTCCAAAAATGTTCATTATGAAAATTCTTCAGTATTTGTGGAAACTTGTGTTACATGACTTATACAGGGCAGAGTGGCAGAAGAGTTAAGTGGTGCTTGTCATCTATTTCACCTGTAATGTGGTTAACTCACTTTGAACAAAGTTCCAATGAGGAGACACGTGGTTCAAGGGTCACCAGGAAACATTATCATAAATTGCTGTATTGTTATTATTTATGCATAAGAAAGAGAATGAGAGAGACTTATCGATGCAATGACTCAATCCTCAAAATGTTCCTAAGGGCCAGCACTGGATCAGGCCAAAAATCAGAAACTCAGTCTGATTCTCCCACCTGAGATCCCAGAGGTTCAACCATCTCCCTCCTCCAAGGATGTGCTTTAACAAAAAGCAAAAATCACAGATAGAACCTGGGTTATTCGACACCAAAAACTCTAATGTTAGATGCAAGGATTTTAAACTCTGCCAAAATATGATCCTGTCACATAGTTACTTTTATTTTTAACTCATTCTTTTTTAATGACATTTATCTAAGAGAAAATATTCTCATTCCTTAAGAATTGAAATTTTTGTATCAAACCCAAGTTTCCAAATTTGAAAAAAAAAATGATAGTAATAATCTTAGAAATGCTTTGAGTTTCAAGTTGATTTTCAGATTTAAAAATATAGCTTTATTTAGCTTTGTGGTTATGTAGAATATTAAATAGATGTTATGTAGAATAAAATATGGTTCCAGATAACAAACAATATAGAATTATTATGTTCAGAATGAGAAAGTTTAGGAAATAGGTGGATTTTGATACTCTAATGTATTTCCTTCATCAACAGTGACTTTTGCATCAAAGCAGTATATATTTGAACAGTACAGTTGTTAGAATCACACAGCTTCTTATTTTTCTGGCTGATTCTTCTGATTAGAAAAGCTTGATCAACTACTGAGAAGCAGTGTCATGTGTCTGACTCAGCATTTTAAATTACAGTAGGCATGCCTGAATCCCATAGTTGAAGTGTCAGATTTGACTACGAACGCCACCTTGTATTCCATCCTCCTGTGAATGTGCACCCTGAGGGGCAGCAGGAAATGTTCGGAGCAGTTGGTTCCCTGCGACTGATGTAGGACACATAGAGTGAGTTTCAGGTTTTTATGCTTATCCTACCCGACCGTGACTATTATAGGCATATTAAAAATCAGACGCGATTGGGCGCGTTCAGGGTGGTATGGCCGTAGACACATATAGAAAATCAATCGATGCAATGGGCAACGCTCTCTCTTTCTCACTTCTTCAAGTAAGCAAAAATAAACACATGTTTTAAAAATGTGTATTTGAGGATATGGATTAACCTTTCAAAACAAAAATTAGTAAAAACATTGAATGTTTCATTGTTACAGTTAGAATACTCAGTTTCAAGGGAAGAAAAGGTTAATTAAACACAGCAGATTCAAAACAGAGAACAGAAAGAATGATATAAAGGGGGTGTGATTACCAGTGAGTGTCAGCATTCATGTTCCATTTCTTGATTATACAGACATTGGAAAAGTCTTCTCTTTGATTCAAGATTTTTAAAAAAAGGATGAATTATTTATGATGTTGTTTCCAGAGACTCTCAGAAGGATTTCAGTTTTATATTTTACAGTTCTGGTGACAGCCAGATCGTGTTTATGTAATACATAGGTTTAGAAATATAGAGTCAGGGGGTCACCACCTTGGGATAGTAGGTGAACCCTATGCCTGCGGTGCCTACATTACACACAGATATTGATTTGTGTCCTGGCTGCTCCACTCTGAATCAGTTCCCTGCTAACATTCCTGGGAAATCAGCAGATCTCTCATTTTTTGTGCCTCTGCACACATTTGTGAGTCCCAGAAGCAGCTTAGGCTCCTGACTTCCAACTGACCCATCTCCAACCATTGTGTCCATGTAGGGAATGAACCGGCATTTGGAAAGTATCTGTCACTGCCAGGCTCTCTTTAAATCTGCTTTCAAGTAAAAATAAGCAAATCTTTTACTAATGAAATGTAGAACAATAAATCTATTTTCTAACACAGCTGCTGTACTAATATGAAGTTCTTGAGATGATGATGAGTTCCAATTAGCTTCAAGAACACACTTATTTCAATGGATTTCATCATTAAGGTTGCTGGACCAGTGTATTACAATATTGTATATTGCATTAAACCATCACAAAGAGACAACTTTTTTTTTAACGGACACATAGCTGTCAGTCTTACTGACCAAGTCTTTAGAAAATGATTTAAGATTTCTAGTTTTTGACATTCTTATCGGAAATTTGCAACCAAAAAAAAAAAAACAGTTCATTATTTGCTTCACTGACAGTGTGATAGTAACACTCAGTTATGACGGTAACGCTCATGCAGCTTTCCAAGCTGATTCCTTTATTATCCTTGCTCATAGGTGATAAACAATGGCTTCTGAATGGTGGGCAGCGTTTCACACAACACTGAATGAAAAACAAGCATGCATATCCTTGTATAATGATGTTGTAAGTACCAAAATTTTAAAATGCAAAATCCAGAATGGTGATGACTTTTAGCTTGGTTGATTAGTTTCATGTTACTTTGTCTTCTGTGTTTTTAATTTGGCAGGAAAAAAAATCTTTTAAAACATCCAGCAATCAGATACACAATGGCAAGACATGCATTTTCACCTTCATGAACCAATCACACTTGTAAATAGTGGTTGCAAACATTTGAAGACTGGTTCTAGCAAATTCCATCCTTTCAAGGTATGCCTAATGTCTGTGTTTTACAAATCGAGCAAGCATCAGAAACAGACTCAGAATTCAGAATAAAATCATTTTGGCTATCAAAAATATATTTTAAAGATTAATTTATTTATATGAAAGGCAGAGTTAGAGAAGTTAGAGTTGTGCAAAAAAGAGAGAGAGAATGAGATAAAAGAGGAGAAAGAATGAGTATCTTTCATTTCCAAATGGCCAAGGAAAATGCAGCTGGATCTGCCTGAATCCAAGGAGACCATGAACACATTTTGTTTCCCACATGGACAACAGGAGCCCGTGCTATTTGGTTCATCTTCTGCTGTTTTCCTTCTCACATTAGCACAGAGCGATGTCGTAAGAGAAAAAGAAGTTCTCAAAAATGTCCTCTTAATGGAATGTCAATGCCACAGGTGGTGATTTATACTGCTATGCCGTGACAGTGACCCCAATTAGAAGGGTTTTTAAAGTCTCAATAAATTAATCTTTGTGACGGTGATCAAGCTGAATAGTTTTGTTATCAAATTATGTTAACTAATTATCTAAAACAATTATTATAAACAGTGATCATTCAGATAGATTATATTAAAATAGCAGGGACATGAATTATATTTCTTGATTTTATTAATAATAAAACTCTGATTTGTTAATGATTGTATCTAAAAAGTATTATTATAACTCTCGTACTTGCAAATACATGTATTTTATCACAAAGTTTTCAACATATGTGGGGGCAGGAGTAAAATTTAACACATGAGAGAATACGACCTGACCTCCGAGCTTGTGTTTCTCAACTTCAGGACACAATTTTCCTGTTTTGGACTGTCCCCATTTTTTTTTTTTTCTTTTTGTTAGGCATCAGGATAGAGAAAGAGTTTTATTGATTAATTACCTCCTCAAATGCCCGCCATAGCCTATACATAATGCCGAGGACAGGAATCCAATAAGGTGTTCCTGCACAGTTGAAGGGTCACCGTGTTTTAGTCATCTTGTGTGCCTCTCAGAGCTTGCTTTCATAAGAAACTGGAAACCAAAACAAAGTTATATATCAAACCTTGGCACTTCAATATGGGCCATGGTTATTTTAGGCAGCATAATGAACATCAGGCCAAATGTCACCATCTCAAAAATACATTGCTTTTTTTTTTTTAAGAGTTATGAATTTAGGGCCTGGAGCGATAGCATAATGGTTAAAGTCCTCGCCTTGCACGCTCCGGGATCCCAAATGGGCGCCGGTTCTAATCCTGTCAGCTCTACTTCCCATCCAGCTCCCTGCTTGTGGCCTGGGAAAGCAGTAAAGGATGGCCCAAACTTTGGTACACTGCACCTGCATGGGAGACCCAGAAGAAGTGCCTTGCTCTTGGTTTTGGAGCTCCAGCTGTTTTGGCCACTTGGGGAGTGAACCATTGGATGGAAGATTTTCCTCTCTGTTTTCCTCCTCTCTGTATATCTGATTTTGCAGTAAAAATAAAACAAATCCTAAAAATGTTTTTATATATTTAAAGACAGAGTGATAGAGAGAAGTAGTGACCTTATTTCTGCTGGTTTATTCCCCAAATGGCTGCATCATCCTAATCTTGACCAAGCTGAAGTCATAAGACACAAATAATCTCCTGGACTCCCACATGGGTCACAGAGATATAAAAATGTAAGCCATCTCCTCTTTTTCCCAGTATATTTATGGGAAGCTGTACCTAAAACAAAGTACCCAGGAATCAAATTGGCAGTTTGCCATGGGATTCAACACCACAGACTGGGGTTTGAGTCAGTGTTTCTTTGCTTATCTTGGTTGCTTCAGCTACCCTCGAGTGTTAATTCATTTATGCAGCAGTTCTAAATTCAATTTGCTTATCAAAATACAATCAATTGGAAAATGCTAAATCTTATTGAAGAATGGTGATTTATAGACAGGCATTTGTATTTGATAAATTCTGCAAGAATATCCTTCCTCAGAGGCCTGTGGAAACAAAACCAAATCATAGTTTTATAAAATGCTTTGGTGGAGGAATTGTAGTTTGATCTATCTCAATTGACGAAGGAAAATAGGTGCAAAATGATATTGATTTGTAAACAAACTAACGCATCAGCCCAGACTTCTTTCCTATATCCCTGACTTCAAAATCAGGGTTCATCCATCTGATCCTATCAGTAAAACCATAAGTAATTCCACTGGTAGAATTCTCAAGAAAGCTTAGATTTCCCAGATTTTTCCAATGGAGTCCAAACTATCCATCTTGGTAAATGATGAACACCTTCAACTGTTTAATAAATGGCTCTCAACCACTAATTTGGCCCTATTTCTAGAATATTATCAAGATTTTATGAGAATGTATTCAAGTTCATTCCATGTTAGTTGTACTTTCCAGAAAATAATAGAATGCCACTCACTTTATAATAATGGTTGCCTTTTTCATCAATTTCTAATATTATGCTCCACTTTACAATCTGAGGCTACATCAGAATCACCCCACTATCTTGCATCTGGGATGCATTCTGTCCATGCCAGTATATGAGTTCTCTAAGATTATATATTCTTTGCTTTGAGTGGTATTAATTTCTTTGTGACTCCTAAACAGAGTCTTGTACAATGTTTAATATTTCTATCAACACTAATTGGTTCAATTGCATACTTTTCTATGGGGGATTTCAAATTATTCCAGCCTTTGCTACAATTCCCAAGTCTATTCACTTTCACAGTTTTCCGAAATTTGTTTCAGCAGCGCCACAATTCAAGCACACAGATTGTTTTAGTGTCCTGGGAATATTACAAAAGGATATCACAATCACAGTAACATATAAGGACATACATTTATCACTTGACAGTTCTGGAGGCAAGATCGTCCAAATGAAAATGATGGCGAGTCCATACCTGCCAGAGGTCTCCAGAAGAACATCTTCACTGATTTCTTCAGACTTGTGTCAGCCCAAAGTGATCCTTCATTTGGGAAACCTTCATGCCAATCTTGTTCTCTGTCTCCAGAAGCTTATATTCCACTTGTATTGGTGTGTTCTTAGAACACAGGTTACATTGAATTGTTTCCACTCTACTACAGGGCATGCTCAACTGTGTCAATTGTGTTTACAGTCACTAGATTCCCATGTAAGATCGCATTCTGTAATTCTTGCAGTTATATATTTAGCAGAGCTTTTTAGAGCACATTAGTCAATGCACAACTGTACATTACCACTCCCACGGGAGGGCACAAAAACTAGGACAGGGGCTGGGGTGGCTAGACAGAGAGGCACTCAACAACACCTGTGAGGGCTTGATTGTTGAGCTGGTTAGATGGATCTAAGCTTCAATGCCATTTGCCATGTACGAGAGCCAAGGGGGATGTGGGACAGACTGGACTGGTCTGCTACACATACTGGCAAACCAGGGTAGGGGGCGGGCCTGGTGGGGGTTATTGTGGGTCGCTCTCACCAGGCTGCAGCTCCCACTGGTTTATGTGAGGACCAAGAATATGCACTGTGCAGAACCAGTCTGGACTGCAATACCTTGGTTCCAGTGAAAGGCGGGGCTGAAAACAGAACCAACCCAGCAATTACAACCACCAGCTGACCAGGGTGATGGACTGTGCTGGGCCCTGTACTTGCTGGTGCAAACAAGAATCTGGCCTGGGAACACCTCAGACGTAGCTTCTTTGGTGATCTCCCCAATTGAAATGCTGGACTCAGAACCCTAACCATGAAAGGACAGAAGATGGAACAAGTTAATCAACCACCTCAGCTATAGGTTGGCAACAAAATACCGGGCAAATAGAGAAGCTATGATGGACAATGTCAATCAATGGATTTTTCAACGACCTCGTCGTATTTGGAGGGGCGAGATTGGCAGCAATTCATAACTGGTGAACTATTGAAACCACTTGAGTGACTGTCTCAGAGCATGCCCCACATGCGGGACTTGGCGTGGGTGGGAAACTGGGTGGGGCTTCTCCCTCAATAGCCGCCTTTACCTCAGATACATGAAGGAAACAATATGGAAATAATAGTCTTACCCACTTCCCTGTAGTCCTTGACCTTTTTACCCAAACTATGTAAAGATTGTCAAAATCAAAGAAAGAATTTGGAGGGCATTTGTCTAAGTATGAGTGGAATGCAGAAAACGAGGGCCATTTCAACCATGGCTCACAAAGAAAAAAAATTTAAATTTTGAAATTTAAGATTGCTTCCCTTGGCAAAATGCATATATACCAACATACATATATATATATATATATATATATATATATATATATATATATATATATACGTTGCTTTACTAGAATCTAAATACAACATAAAAATACTACACGTCTAAAGCTTCCAGGTTATATGAGAGATAACACGTGGAAGAAAATGTGTATATATATATATATATAATGTATAAATATAAAACGTATATATATATAAATATATATAATGTATATATACATACATTTTGAAACTTAAGATTGCTTCCCTTGGCAAAATGTATATATACCTATATATATATATACCTATATATATATAGGTATTGAAAAGGCCACAGAGGAGTGCCAAGATAGAATAGATAAGAAAGCAGCTGAACTGAAGAGCAGGATGTTCAGAATGACACCTGACTGACAGCCTTGCTCGGCGTCTCACAAACGACTCGCCGTCGTTTCCGTTTTTGCTTGGGAAGGGAAGAGGAGGTTGATGCCAGTAGAACTATGGGATGTAACAATGTTGGCTCAGTTTTTATATACTCATAATGTTATTTCTTCTGGCATTTAATGTAAATATATTTATCAATTTATAATTAACACAACTTGTCTGTACTCTATTGCCTTGTTGTACCTTTGACGTGTGTATAGATGTATTTTTATGTCTTGTTACTTTGCTGGCATACAGAGTTGTGGCATTGTTGAACCCTGACTATGATATAAACCATGGTGATTGGGGACTCATTTGATTCTCCCTCAAGCAACTCTGGGTAGTGTTTGTCTGTTTGTTTCTTTTGTATTTCTGCTTTATAGATAAACTTTGAAGATCTTGGAAAAATTAAATAACAGCCAAAAAAAAAAAAACAAAACGTATATATATACGTTGCTTTACTAGGATCTAAATACAACATAAAAATACTACACGTCTAAAGCTTCCAGGTTAGATGGGAGATAACAGGTGGAAGAAAGTTACAACACTAACCATTGACTGCGATAACACAATGTGAGAGGGGAAGTGATTCAGCTTTCGAAGGGCAGTTAGGGAGTGTGTGTGAATGATTCCCCTGCAGCAGAATCTATTTTTTTCCCTTGATAATCAATAAAGGCTGTTCAGAATAAAAAAATAGACAAAAAATTATTCAAGTCATGGACATTATTTTAAGTGATCACATTATATTGCCAGGCATGAGAGAACAGTTTAAATTCATTTTTTTAGAAAAGCAGAATTACGTTTTTATAAAAATTATTTTTTTAAGATGTGTTTTTATTAGTAAGACAGATTCAGAGCCGGGTGTGGTGGCCTAGCAGCTTGAATGTGCCAGTATCTCGTATGGGTGCCAATTCTAATCCTGGAAGCTCCACTTCCCACCCAGCTCCCTGCTAGTGGCCTGGGAAAGCAGTTGAAGCCAGCCCAAAGCCTTGAGACTCTGCCCCGACATGGGAGATTTGGAAGAAGTTCCAGGCTCCTGACTTCGGATCGGCTCAGCTCCAATGTTGCGGTCACTAGGGGAGACAGACCTAAGATTTTCCACTCTGTCTCTGCTCTTCTGCATATCTGACTTTGCAATAAAAATTAAAAAAAAGAAAAAGAAAAGAAAAGAAAAGAAGAAGAAGAAAGGCAGATTCGAAGAGAAAAGGAGAGAATGACAGAGTGAGAGAAATGTTCCATCTGCTGGTTCAACCCACAAGTGGCTGCAAGAGCTGGAGCTGAGCCAATTTGAAGACAGGAGTCTTGTCCAGATGAACCAAGCGGGTACAGGGGCCGAAGGCTTTGGGCCATCCTCTACTGCTTTCCCAGGCCACAAGCAGCTAGCTGGAACAGAAGTGGCCAGCCTGGATATGAACTGGTGTACAAATGTTTTCCTTAAGCATACAATGCAAGGATTTTAACAACTAGGCTATAATATTTAATACTAGATCATTGGCCTCCGAAAGATAATTCTGGAACAACAACACAATGTAGTCTATGCAAGTGTCCATTGAAGTCACTCACATTGTATATCAAACTGCTGATTCCAGCCCTGGCTAGCCTTCTTCTGACCCAGATACATAGTGAAGTGATCTGGGAGGCAGCAGACAGACCTTGGTGGACATGTAGTCCCTTGAGTTCAGTATAGCCAGCCATGGCTGTTGCAGGCATTTGTTTTGTAAACCAAGGGATAATCTTTCTTTCTTTTATCTCTCTCTGAATTGGCCAGAACTAAGTCAATCTGAAGTTAGGGGTCAGGAGGTTCTTCTAGGTCTCCCACATGAGTGTAAGTCCCAAGGCTCTGCTTTAGAAGTCACAAGCAAAGGGCCCTGCGCGGTGGCGCAAGTGGTTAAAGGTCCTCGCCTTACACGCCCGGGATCCCATATGGGCGCCGGTTCTAATCCCGGCAGCCCCGCTTCCCTTCCAGCTCCCTGCCTGTGGCCTGGGAAAGCAGTCGAGGACAGCCCAAAGCTTTGGGACCCTGCACCCGCGTGGGAGACCTGGAAGAGGCTCCTGGCTTCGGATCGGCATAGTATCGGCCCTTTGCGCTCACTTGGGGAGTGAATCATTGGACGGAAGATCTTCCTCTCTGTCTCTCCTCTCTGTATATCCGCCTTTCCAATGAAAAAATAATAAAAATAAATCTTTAAAAAAAGAAGTCACAAGCAGGGAACTGGATAGGAAGTGGATCAGCTAGTACATGAAGCAGCACCCATATTGCATCCTGCTTCTTACAAGGAAAGGATTTAGTCACTGAGCCGTGAAGCCAGGCCCTCTGTATTAGTCTTTGCTTTTGATTTGCATTGCAAGTAGCAGATGAAAATAAATAAGCTAGTATTTTACAAAAGAGTGGCTCATACACCTGTTCTCTCACCCCCACTTTTACGATTATGTGTACTAAAAAAGAGAAAATCTGACATTTCATGTAGTATTCTTATTCATGGCAAAAGGAAATGAATTCAAAGAAATTGGGCCAACTGTAGCTAAGAATGGAAATTATAACAAAGACTATTCTTTTCTCAGCTTTAGATGATCTTAAAATTTTCCTTCTTTGTGTCTTTTATCTTTTAATGTTTCTGAATAATATTGTGCCAGGGAAAATGGGACGTTCTTTGAAACCAATTGCTCAGAGTTTAAAGGGAAAAGTAATTTCAATGCCCAAGGTGACCATGGGAACTTCTCTTAAAGCTAGAGGTTATTTTAAACTTTTAAAATTCTAATATGAGAGAGCAGATTTTATGTATTCCATATATGCAGTTCAGGAAGCCGATCGCACTTTCCTACTCTCCCATTTTCCCATGTGTTCCCCTCAGTAGTAATGCAGATATATAGTATTAATCCATTCATATTCATAAGCTTCATTTGCCACTAATTGTAATTTTCTACAAGTAAAAAGACCACATGACCACATTTCCCCACAACTAAAACATAGGTTAGAAATGCAGTAGTATCCCAAACTTACCGTTTCTTCTTACATTTTTTTTTTGTGTGTGTCACTAGTTGCCAATTATCACAGAAATAAGTTACTTGTCTTTTGCAGAGTGATTTGTTTAATTAAGCTTAATGGTTTTCAGTTGCATTCACTTTGCTGCAAAGTTAGGAGTTCAATCTCTCTGTAGTGTGGTAGTATTTCACACAGTGCATCTGCCACATTTACTTTACCAGGGATGCCTTAATGTACTTCTGCGTTGAATCTGTATGTCAGCTATTGTAAACCGAGCTTCAGTAGGCATGGGTATATATATATATATATGATATATAATATATATATATATATTAATTTTTATAACTTCTGAAATACAAAATGAAAAAGTCCTGCAGTCATGTAAATTATCATATTTCGTTACTTGAATACATATGGCAGCAGTGAAACAGATAATCCTCTGAATATGCGATGCTGGTGGAAGACCTGCAGTATGAAAAGTTAGGTAAGAAATTACATCGATGAAATATCAATGGAATAGATATATTTTCTCTGATGTGACTTGCTGTCTGATGATATTGGTCCCAAAATAAGCACCAGCTATCATCATAGAAGGTATTTCATAGCTTTTCTTAATGATAATCATCAACACCACTAAAAATGGAAAAGAATATGAAAAAACAATGTGTGCAACTGGGAATCACTATGCTTAGTGAAATAAAGCAGTCACTGAAAGACAAATACCATGCTTCCTTTGATAGATGGTAATTGATATAGAACACAACAAAGTGTGCCAGAATGAAGTTGACATCTTCTGACTTGGTCATTTGTGGAGAACTTGCTATGTTCCTATGGAACAGTGGTCTCTGCACTTTTTACTTGTGAAGTTTGTGATTAGTGTTTAATTGAGCCGATGAATATAGAGTGAACACAAATTACATTATTGCAAAAAAATAAAGGGAAGAAAAGGAAGTAGAGAAGGTAAAGGAAGAATGGAGGGTGGGATGGATGGTTGTTTTCTTAAAATTAGACCTGTGATGGGACTGACATCATGGTGTAGGAAGTAAACCTGCTGTCAGCTGTACCAGCATCCCATATAATCATCTGTGGGAGTCTCTGCTGCTGCATTTCACTCCAGGTACCTACTAATGAACCGAGACAAGACACCCAAGACAAGAAGCCCAAGTACTTGGGCTTCTACGCTCAAGTGGGAGACCTGCAAGAACCTCCTGGTGCATGGCTTCAGACTCTGTCAGTTTCAGCCATTGTGGACTTCTGGAAAGTGTTTCACTGGAGGAAAGATTCATCCTCTCTCTCACTCTCTTCCTTTTGCTCTTGTCTATGTCTGTTACTCATTTTTCAAATAATCAAGTCAACCTTTATATATTATTGTATATTTATTATAAACAACACATATCACCATGATTTGGTACAGAAGTTGACACTCAAACCTAGCGTGGTACATATAATGTTGGGAATCGTACAGGAAGTTTGAGATCAGCTGCTGTACAGCATGATTGCTTCAATTGACACCCTGTCCTTGCCATTCTTATTATGTGCATGTACCAGCAGGGTAATTAACCTTTCTGTGATTCATTTTCCAGGGAATTGAAATCGTGTTGACCTCATGAGACAAATGTGAGAGTTAAAATAATCGATTAACATTTATTAGTAACAGTGACCTCATAAACCAGAAGAGTGATCCAAAATTAAATTAGTGAATCCACTGTGAGAATAACATTAACTTCAGAAATGGATTAAACATACAGTCGGTTTTCACTTTATTATTTATATAAAATAGAATGTTTTTGCAGGTTTACTCTCATATTCTCATCGGCAACTTTGCTTTGTTGAACATAAACATTTCCTTCTATGCCTCAATGTCACTAAGGCTAGTAAGTCCATAATATCATAATGTGTAGAGAAGATACAATCAAATCCAATCCAGCACAGTGTTTAGTGATACGTGTAATGTTCATATTTCTAATTTTATAGGTAAGCCTAAAGTAGCATATATTTATTTGCAAATCTTGTTATGAATTAGCCATTCCTTTATTAACTCATATTTTCTTTGAGGTTGCTGTTTATCTCAGCTCATTGGTTGGTCCTGCCATTAATAGGAGAGCAAGAATCTCTGCCCGAATTCAACTAATAAATTGAGGGAAATAATTTGAGTTTACACTGTGAACTGAGTTTATTGATACAATGTGTACTTAAAACTAATATATAAAATATTGTGTCCTGAACTTCAAAATTACCAGACATTTTAAGCAAAAAGTAATGACATAATGCTGAAGCAAGCAACAGAGTAAAGGAGACAAAAAGCAATGTAGCGAGAGAAGAAGTATTATATTAGATTTTCCTTTATTTCCAGTAAAGGTTTTCAAATGCATATTTTAATGAAGCAACCATACTCTGTAATTGTGAAATCTGTCTACAATCCCTGTCTACTTCTTATTTTGTAATGCAAAAGAGTGTACTTCTAATGTGATCATAAGGGAAAAAGTACATTTTCTTATTGTAGTTTTAACATGTAAGTGGGTAAGTGATTCAGCTTTGCACAAAGACTTGAAAGCTGGTTACAATCCCAGTGAAAATGTTTATAATACAAGATCAAGTGTAGTTCCTAAGAAAAAGAAATTCACATGTGGTTATATCATTTTGTTTTATATTTTATATTTTTACCATTTTCAGGATACAATTTGTTACTCAGTTTGACCAATATAAATTTTATTGATGTGCAAAATAATATATTTCATTGTCAAAATATGGAAAGTGAGCCTAACTCGGTAGCCTTGAGGCTAAATAGCCTTACCTTGCACAAGCTGGGATCCCCGTATGGGTACCAATTATAATCCCAGAAGCCCCGCTTCCCATCCAGGTTCCTGCTTCTGACCTGGGAATGCAGTCGAGGATGACCCAAAGCCTTGGGAACCTGCACCGATGTGGGAGACCCTGAAGAAACTCCTGGCTCCTTGCTTTGGGTTAACTTAGCTCAGGTCATTGTGGCTACTTGGGGAGTGAAGCATCGGATGCAATATCTACCTCTCTTTCTCTCTTCCTCTCTGTATATGACTTTCCAATAAAAATAAAAATATTTGAAAATATGGAAAGTGAGTATCTTTCTTTCTCTCTCTCTCTTTCCCTTCAAAGCTGTTTAAAAACACAGTACTTAGAAAAATAATAACTGATTTAACCATAACTATGATGTAATTGCTTTGTTACTTGGGTACATTTTTTTTTTTTTTAGGATTTCCTTTTTATAAATTTGAGAGTTACCAATAGAGGAGAGAATGAGGGAGCCCTCTGCTGGCTGACCACCTGATTGTTCAGGGCTGGACCAGGCCCACTCGGAGCATTGGGCCTCTTCAAAGACACACTTGTGGCTTTAGGGGCTCTAGCACTTGGGCTGTTCTCTGCTGCCTACTCAGGTCCACTGGCAGGGAGCTGTGTTATAAGTGGTGTTATAGAGACCTGAACCACATCCGACATAGATGGTCAGCACCGTAGCAACTGCTTTATTGTGCTGTACCTCAGTACTGGCCCCCAGGCAAAATTTTTAAACATCTGAATTTAAAATGCTTCATCTGTAAACCAGATAGTATTCTCTGTTTTGCAACATTTATGACAGAAATAAAACTGAGTGCCTGCTGAATTTAATGAAAATTCCTTAATATTTTTTATGGTGATGATGACTATTATTATTGCCATTTTAATCTGGCCCAACATTGCAAGCATGAAAAAAAGCATCGTACTTTTTCATTCTGTAAATATGATGGATGGAAGCCAAAGGAACTCTCTATGTACATAGATATGTGTATATATGCATATAATATGTACACATGCATATATGTATAAACACAACCATTCATAATAACTATTATCTACATACATATATGCATATGTATATATTATATATTACACATGCATACACGTACACACATTTTATATATATACACATATATCATATACATGGTGTGTAGCACACACCTCAGGGAGTTCTTCTGGTTCCTCTGGGACGTCACCATGGAATGTTACATGTGTGAAATCAAAAACAAACTGTCCCTACATTTGACTGCAGTGTTCTTTCTCTCCTGTCTTTTCTATTTCTGACAGCGATTATGTTTGTCTACTGACCCACGCACTCAAAAACGTTCTTGGTACAGACTTCAATCAGACATATTTCCATGCGGGAACATGCTTTTCTTTAAATTTGTTGTAGATTTTTACTAAAATTCCTAAATATTTTTGCCACGCAGCTACCGTAACTTTAGAGTAGCAGCATGAATGACTTCATACCTATATTCTACCAAATTCCATAACGTACAGCCCAGAATTAAGAATTATACCAAGGGGCCCTGCGCGGTGGCGCAAGTGGTTAAGGTCCTCGCCTTGCACGCCCGGGATCCCATATGGGCGCCGGTTCTAATCCCAGCAGCCCCGCTTCCCTTCCAGCTCCCTGCCTGTGGCCTGGGAAAGCAGTCGAGGACAGCCCAAGGCTTTGGGAACCTGCACCCGCGTGGGAGACCCGGAAGAGGCTCCTGGCTTCGGATTGGCATAGCATTGGCCGTTGCGCTCATTGGGGAGTGAATCATCAGATGGAAGATCTTCCTCTCTGTCTCTCCTCTCTGTATATCCACCTTTCCAATAAAAAACATAGTAAAAATAAATCTTTAAAAAAAAGAATTATGCCAAGATGCCCCTGTTGAAACAGTTCCATTTTTGTGCAGTTCTTTCCTCTTCAGCTCGCTGAAAGGACACTCCACACTCGGTAACAAGGTGCTCAGCGTTTATTTCTCCAGCATACTTCTCCTCCTCCCAGGAAGGAAGAGCACAGGCATATATACACAGCATAAACCAATCCACATAAAGGTCATTCCAACATGCACAGCGCACACCAATCCTCAAACAGGTCATGCGCTGTCCACATACACAGCACACCTTTTACGGCCAATGGGAAGAGACTTCCTTAAACCTGCATACAACTGGTGGTGCTTTTGGCACGGAGCCAGGAGCCATCTTCGAGCTAAGCGGAAGTAAGCTCCCAACACATTTTCCCGTTTATTGTCTTATTTTTGTTGTTTGATCAGTTTCTCACCATAGGAATGTTTTGAATGACACTTAATAATACAAGAGGATTTTTGTAATCCTCTTAATGATTATTTTAGAAATTCAAAAACTGTTTGCAAATACTTTCTCTCTTTCTGCTTAAGAAAAGCTTTCAAACTATTAAATTCTAGTGAAACATATAAATGTATTTTCTAGATATGGACATGATGTATGACTTTAAAAAATACCCTTTCGGAAGCATAACAACAGTAGTAGTTTCCAATATTGTGGAATACTGCCTCTTCAACCCAGAGTGGAAAATGTAATTTTTATGTGTCTTTAGAATAGCCCACAACTGAGTAATTTTTAATGCCTTCTGCCTAAGAAAGGACTTGGACTTATATGCTTACCTTATGATAGAAGACAGATGAGACTTTTGTAGCATTGCCTAAAAAAAAAATGGCGATATTTACCTGATCTGCTGGCAGGTATTTGGTTCATATTACTTCTAACACCCACTTGATATATCCGGAGCATAACATCACCAGTCCAGTATTTAAGTGTATATCTTGTATTTAATATTGTATAGGTACTCAAATCTGTATCTAGACACAGATACATTCTGTTTTGTTATGTTAATAAATTTTCTTTAAATTAAAACTAAATTTGAACACCTGGAGGGAACTTTCTTTTAACCTTTTCTGTAAGAACGCTGAAGTGGAACCAGTGCCTAGTGCCATGGGCTTTACACAACAAGCAGGCAGTTTTCTGGGTCAAACAGTGGGCAAAGTCAATATCTCAATTACTCTTTGTCCTGAAAATGTTCTTTTCTATGTATAAACTGAAGGGTCCTGGAAGAATAACACAATAGAAAATCGTACCCTTAATGTCTTGGATTTATCTCTTTGGACAAACAAGGCAGTACACTCTGCTTCCTTTCTGCCAATCTTCCTTTTAAAAAGGACTGAATTACTTAAATGGAGAGTAGGATGTTAAATGTGCAAACTGCAAGCTCCTATAAGTGCTGGCAGTTTGCCATATTGAATATGTGACAACCACTGGTCTTGCTTTTACTGAAGTACTCCTCCCCATTTGGATAGCAACATTACAGAGAATGGACATTCTTTTACTTCCTAGCACAGTTTTATGTTCTTCAGCAGCAATCAACACTGTTTTTCATGCCTATATTTAATGTGACTCTGCTACAGTACACATCAGAAAAATTTACAGTTTCAATAATTAAAATTTGAACTTTGTATCCATGTTATCTGTACATTGCTCACTAGACAAGTTTAAGTAGCATTATTTATCGAATGCATTGGAAAACAGAGTCAAAGCAGGAATCATGTGACAGACGCTGGAGTGTGGTAGACATGCGGGTTCGCCCTCACTCTGCATCACTTAATGTGTCTGGGTTCACATGCTGGTTACTTTGCAGATCCAATCCTCCTATTATGGACTTCTGGGTCCACTTGGGGGACCTAGCATGTGCCAGACTACAGCGTGACCCAGTCCTGCCTGGATGTCATAGATACTTGAGAAGTGAACTTTGTTTTAACCTTTTCTGTAAGAACGATTAAGTAGAACTACTGCCTACTGTCATTGTCACTTTCAAATAATTGATATGTTAATTAATTAATTTGCAGTGCCAGGGTCAGAGTGTGCAAAAGGCACAAATGGGTAGTTTATAACATTATTATTAATCTGACTCATGTATGGTTATCATAGCCCAGTGACTGGCAGCTATTGTAGTATATGCACATTGATAATTGGATTTCAATGTAACCTTCCAAATTTACTGATTAATGCTCCATTTTGTGAACAACAACAAAAACACATTTACTCATCTGAAAGTCAAAGCTGTAGGATGAGAGGGAAAGATGCAGAGAGAAATTGAAGAAAGTAGAGATATATTTCATCAGCTAGTTTATTCCCCAGATGGTCAGAATGGTCAGGGCTGGACCATGGTAAAGCTAGGAGCCAAGCACTGCGCTTCTGAGTCTTCCACATGGGTGGCAGGGTCCAAAATACTTTGGCCACCTTCTGCTGCTTTTCTCGGGTCATTAGCAGGGAGCTGGATGAGAAGCTGAGATAACTGGAATATGAGGAGCGCTTTCACGGGATGTCCGTACAGATGTATGTCCATTTATGGTGAGAAAAGATAAAAATATTTTCCCAAGATTAATTTTGTAATAATTCAAACGTATAGATTATTCCAGGGTTATATAGGAATATTCATGAAGGAGTAGTTTGAAAATACGTAAAATAGGCAAAAATTCTGGAATAGTAATACTGCGGTGATTAAATCATATACTAAATATGAACGTAGCTAAAGATAAAAAGGACGCATTTTTTTTCACTTATTCAAATTTTGTCTAAAGTTTAAAAAAATAATATCTATGTTTAAAGATGTTTAAGTAGTACTAGTGAAATCTTTATAAGCATGTTTACATTGGGAAATAAATACTACAATTGTTTAATATTTCATTCCTAAATTCCTGAAAGCTAGAAAACTTTGTTGAGGCAAAGTTTTAAATTATGTGAGTTCAAGATATCAAAATACAGAACATACTGCAAGGGAAAAATATCACAACAGAATACATGCATGTGTGTGTCTGTGTGTGAGAGAGAAAAGGAGGGAGAGAGAGAAATCTACACTACAAGATAAATATGTAAGAGTAAAACATTCTCGATGTGAAGAAACTGAGACAGGCACACGTGCTTCATTAGTGTGCAGGAAATAACCAAAGGAACTGTAAGAACTACATGAAGTAGCTGTATATCAATACTGTAGTTAGCTAGATACCAACACTACACTATTGCTCATTTAGAAACAGCTGTTTGGTTTGTTAGTGTGCATATAAATTAGTCATGCTACTGTTGAGAACACTGGCCATTCCTGAAAACACTAGAGATATGGGTAGAAACTTGGTGTAGCACTTAAAATGTCAGTAAAGGCATCCACATGCCTTATCCAAGCCCTTGGATTTAATCTTCACTTGTCGCTCCTTAAATCCAGCTTCCTGCTAATGCAGATTTGGGGAGGCAGAAGTGATGATTGGAGTAATTTTGTTTCTGACTTTATGTGGGAAGCCTGGATTTAGTTCCCAGCTCCTGACTTTGTCTGCCAACTCTTGTGAGCAGTTTCAGAGGGAATAGTAACTCTTTCCTTGTCTGACTCTAAATTAAAACACTGTTATATGATCCTCTTCTCCAATACCAGTGGGTGTATATATATTAAGAAACTTTTGTAACAAAGAGTCACTGCAGTATTTATTGAAGCAGCATTCACAATGGCCACAATGTGGACTCAACTGCATTGTACATCAATGGAAGCATGGATAAAGGAAGGTGAAATATATATCCAGGGAAATATTATTCAGTCATAAAAACAACATTTGTACACTTGTGGCAGACCTCCTGGAACTCCTGGAGGATATTAAGTGAAAAAAGTCACACACACAAAAAAATACATGGTGTGTATGTTCTCCCTTATACAGAAGTTAGAACAGGTGAATCTGAAAGTCGTTTTTGATAGAGGCTGCATGGAATGTTTGTGAGAGGTGAAGAAGACCGCGGCTGCACAATGAGCATCAAATCTGAGAACTCAAAGCACCAAGTTCCTAACTTTGAACATCACAATAGGTTTAATTATATAGATGATAATTAAGTACTTTAAGTGTTAATGGAAGAGAGGTGCTCCAAGACTCCCATTAGAGTTAAGGTTAATCAAAGGAAAATAATAGCTACCTTGATTTAATCAGTCCCCCATTGTATAGATGTTCTGAAATGTCACAGTGTACCCTGTAACTATGTGAATCAAAGAACTACAATATTTTTAAAATATTCTAAGTTACAGTATTTTAAAGCTGAAAAGAAAGGATCAGGCATGCAGTAATACAGAGGGATACTACATATTATTTGGCATATTTCATGTAATTATTTCAAACTAATTTACAATAAATATAGTCAAGATGGTACATTCATTTTAAACTTTTTGAGTTTATTTAGCTTATATTTTGTTAATCAAATTAAGCTCACTCCTACGTCATCGTCACCGTCATTATCATCTTCAGCATCATTTGATATCTCTCATAGCTTGGCATACATCACATAGCATATGATTATTTTGCATGGGACAGAATAAATGGAGAAATTATTTTATTATTCTCTATGATTTGTATTGTGTCTTTTCAATTTATTAGAAATATATTGTCCTTCTCTAATACAGCTACGACTGACTGGAGAATCAGTCATCGTTCCCCGTGTTTTAATTATTATCAGAATATCAAATAAATAAATCTAAAAAAACTCTTTTATTTTGTAGAGATTAATACTTTGAAAATGTTTTATCATTTGCCAAATCATATAAACCAAAAAAGATTTATTTTTACATGAGAGACTGATATCAGACAAATTCCTAAACATCAATTCACCTCTTCTTTTAAAACAAAACAAAAATTCTGTCTTAGACTCTGTAGGAGAAGAATGCTATATTCACTCGCTCAAAAACTGTTAGGTTTTATGATTATAATTGTGTTAATGTTGTACAAAATTTCATTGACATTATGCATAAAAAAAAAGAATTCCAAAAGAGTTCCCCTGACTCCTTCCACAACACAATTTTTAAAGAGTTCATTAAATTATATCTGGCATTACTTTTGTCTGCAAATGCTTTGCTTATTTATTTATTTATTTATAAAAATTTATTTATCTTTATTGGAAATTTAGTTGTACATAAAGAAGAAAAGATAGAGAGAAAGATGTTTCTTCTACTGGTTCACGCTCCAAGCAGCTACAATGGCTGGAGCTGAGGTGATCTGAAGCCAGGAACCAAGTACTCCTCCAGGTCTCTCAGGCGGGTTCAGGGTCCCAGTGCTTTTGCTGTGCTCTGTTGCTTTTCCAGGCCACCAGCAGGGAGCTGGATTCGAAGTGGAGCAGCTGGGATAAGAACTGCTCTGTTGGTGTGGGATCCTGGGGAGTGCGATGTGAGGATTCAGCCAAGTGGATGTTATGCCAGGCCCTAAAAGGTGCCACAATGGAAGTGCTCTGGTGGTTATCATGAGCTATGTTTAATATTCAAAGAGTCATAGCTTTGCATATGAAGTTATATCTTCTGTCTTACACATATACACACACACAAACACAAGCACGTGTACTTTGTCCAGGATCATTTCTTGCCTTTCTTTGTGTAACTGTAATTATAATTTTGTTTTTCTAAATCAGATTATATAAACAGTTACATATAACATATGCACCAAATAACTCTTCAATTGTTCTTACACAAAATAACTCAGTGCTTTTACTATAATCTTCATATTAGTAGCCAAAACCATGCAGGTGAGTAACTTGGCATGTGTTACCCACCTGCCATGTGGCAGGACTTCAAACTGAACCAGAAAGATTGACACCACTCCATACATGTGCATTCAAATATTTGCATTATCTGTTCCCTCAATTCTACTTCTTTTTTTTTAAAGATTCTTTTTTATTAGAAAGTCAGACATACAGACAGAAGTAAAAAAGGAGACTGCACTTTTGAGACAAATTGATTCGAGTTTGAATCATTTTTACACTATGATTTTGGCAATAAAATGACAGCCTTGGATGAGGTAATGTATAGGTTTCCTTTAAGCTCTAATATCTTGTGAGCAGAATATGGTTTTATTTTTTCAACAGCAAAAAATCATTAAATTTCCAATCAGAATGTATGGATAGTAGATGAATCAGCATTTGAGTGAAGTTGTTTTTCTTAATTATTCAATATACTTCTATTGCAAAAATAAATGCAGAGTTAATGAAACCAACTGAATTCCAGATAAGATGCTAATTTTCCAAACTTCTAAATGACATGTTTGTTCAATACAAACTGTAGTCAATATTGTCAAAACTTACAATCTGTTTTTTTTTTATTTTTATTTATATCTGACTGCAAACTGAAAGTTGAAAAAGAAAACCCTGCCATGCTTACTGTGACATATATTATACCAACCATGACCACCATCAAGACTTTCCTCTGCCTCCATTTTGTAAGGATCTGTAAGACACTTGGGTAAATGAATATTTTATTGAAAGAGAAGAGAACAAAGTATGATTTTCTGGCCAGAAAAAAAAAATAAGACACTCCGTTTTTAACTTTTTCCTCCCTGATATGTATAAAAATGAATCCTAATGTTACAGAGAAAAGTGTCAGCCATATTTGTAGATGATATTAGAATCAGTCAATATTCAATAATAATTGAAAGTCCGTAGCCAAATTAAACTTATGACCGAATACCAGAAACAGGAAGCCAGTAAAATCTGTTCAACATTACTATTATCCTGTAGCCAATCATTGCTAGTAATAAGCACAAAGACAAAATGCAACTTCTGCTGACACTTATTACAGTGAAGAATGATGTCAAGTTCTGATTGCGATGTTGCTATTTTGAAGGTAATTAGTAAATCACGCAGGTAAAATAGCCTGCATATGGCGCTTGCATTATGTTTTATGTATGCACCTCCCTCAGTGGTCTATACTTCTAAGTCCAAATGCTCCAAAACTTAATTTAAGGTGCCCTGCAGTTGAATGTTACCTCAAATGATGTATTATTGCTTATAAACTTATTCTGAATAATTTTATTGTAAAATACTAATTCCCTGAGAAAAACAAGTAATGAATTAAATCCAAATAGCCAAGTTCTTCAAAATTAAATAAGCATTTAAATTCTTACTTCTAACGTTATCTAATAGTGCAAATTTGATTTCTATTAGCTATCTATGTACCTATCGATTAAACACTTACATGAAAATACTGCAAAACTTCACAAATTCAAATGAAGCACTAATTTTATTTTGATACAAAATGTTTTAAATTTATGCAGGTAAGTTATTTCAAAAAAAAACTTGTTAGGATATACATACTGCAATCAGCAAAGGCAACAATTTTAAAATTACTACAACAAAATAAACTCACTTGTTAAGTCCTTTTTTTTTAAAGTATCTTAACATATTTATTTGAGATATAGAGAAACAGAAAGGATAGACAGAGATCTCTAAGCTTGAAGTTGACTCCCTGAATGCCAGCAACATCCAGAGTGGGGCAGGCAGAAAAAAGGAGCCAGAAACTCATTCTAAGTCTTCCACATGGGGGTGGAAAGTCAAGTCCTTGCACTGTCATCACCTCCTTATGAAAGAGGCTTTAAAAAATGTTTTTAGGTTCATGGGCTTTCAATATTTTTAAACCAAAACAAGCTTAAATTTAGTTACATTTTTCCATGAACATTTAATATATGCTAACATTTTAATATATTTCTGTATGTGTATATATATAGATATACATATGTAAAAGTATATATATATAATTTACAAATGTACTTAATTATTTTGTACAGAAGGGTCAATTACATTGACTGTTCTTACTGTTAGTACTTGAAACTCTTTTGTTATAGATGTGCTTTAACTTGTCAACATTCTGACCTTCCAAACTCACCGTCATTTGGCAGGGTAGACTTGCTTTTCAGATCCAAACGTGACACCAACCTCCAACCCAATACGTATTTCTACAGTGTGATTTCTCATATTCCTGATCGGGTGGTAACTTTGACTTTTACCCGCTAAAACCAAGAAGGCTTTTTGCTACAACGAACAATAGATATGCAAGGAGCAACAAACATAGCTCCCTGTGCAACTTTTGCCTTATCCATTAGTTTTCTTCAGCTTCCCAAACAGCAGTTACCCTGAACATGGGAATTATCCCAAGACCAGGAAATTATAAGTATCCCACCACACGGAGTTCTTAAAGATAGGATACCCCAAGATTGCTGCGTGGGAATGCGGAGAGCAGGGGTCCTGTGTCACCAGACAGGTAAAGGTGGATAACTCAGGAAAAGGGAAAGCACTGCGCCAGATGATTCAGCTGCCACGACAAGGGTAGGGGTTTGTTCACAGCCTCGTGCTGAGCATGCTCATCCTCAGATTTTCAGCCGATTAACATTGGAAGCAGTTTGTTATAGAGTAATAGGTAATCATAATAAAGTGCTGAGATGACCACAATGAAAGAAGCCATTAAAAATACACTAAGCAAGGAGTGTCTCTGGGAATTAACACGGATGCGGGCTTTGACTTCGTGAGCTGTGTTGAGAAGGATGAAAAATTTAGCCACGCTAAATTTAGGAGAGTTTCTCTGAATGAGTCACTCACGACTCAGGCAAAACTCAGAAGCAGAAGAGGCTGAGAGAACCTCAATCAGCAGTGTTAGCAGCAAGCGTTTATAGCGCAAACCAAGTCAAATGGAACAATGCCCCAATCATCTCCAGCTATGTATCTGACTATTCTGGTTGAGTTGTAGTGAGTGGGGTGGCTGTCATTGGCTGAAACTCAGCTGTCTGTAACCTGGAGTTACACCTCCAGGTTAGGTTTCAGTTAATGTGCCTTTGAAGTCCAGTTAATGCATTTTCCTGGGAATTCAAAATATGGAACCAAACTCAGGCTAAGTCTTAGTTTAACCAGAATCTATTACAGAAAAAAAAAAAAAAAAACAAACGCAGACCAAAACATCTTATGTATACTTTTTCAGGGCTGACCACAAGCACTTATCAAGCCCTTATCTGCCTGACCTCGCAGTTGAAACTTACCTTCCCTGACCAGCCTCGGCGTACAACCTTGTCATTGGCATCTTTTATTTCATTGAACGGCTGGTACTCCACGTTGGGCATTCCTTGCCCCTCTGAATAATGGCCTTAATTGTGAGTCTTTTCATCCTTGGCCTCCCTCAAGCACCTCTATTAAGAGACAGCATGCTGCATCAGGAAAGAGCTCAAGGGGAACATAACATGGGGGAAAAAAAAAATGAGGGGGTTGAAAAGGAGGAAGAAAAGTTGAAGACACTTTTTTTTTTTACCCTAGTTCCCTGCTACTTTTATTCATCTAGCTTCCTCCCAAATTCCAGGGATGCTAAAACTGCAGGATGCTTTTGATGTTATTGTGGTCGTAGCTTTGTGGAGAATGAGAAAGCTCCAGCTTTGGTCTGTACTGATTTGTCTCATCCTAGGTGATTGCACATTCCCATATGAAAGCAGCATAGGTAGTTGGAGCCCTCTTTGGTTTAGCATCTTGGTTGTATCATTATAATATGCGATAAAAGAAAGGTGTGCTTCTACACTTACTGGGTTGATATTTACAGTGACAGTTGACTGTTGCTTATATTAGAACATATCTTCTATGTTATACTATGACATTTTAATTGAAATGCTAATCTTTAAATTTCAGATTTCAAAGTCACAAAACCTTATCTCTCACCAAGGCTCCATACCCTGCACAAAAATAATGTCACTATTTGAGAACCAACGAATGTCCTCAGGGATATGAACTGTCAATCAAGTGCTGCCTGCAAATGGACCTCATATTTTCTGTTGACATCTGTTAGTCTTTAAGCATTGCCACCATTCAACTCTAAGGAAATCTAGGGTTGCTACTATCTCATATTTCTAGAGCCTGGGAATCTGAACTATTTGGCAGATTCTTTTTGATGCCACTCACTTGAAAATGCCTCTCATTGAACAACAAGGAAAGCTTAGAACCAGGCAAGAAATGGTCAGTGTGGACTCACATATACCTTATTACATAGGACACAAAGATTACTTACTTCTCATTAGGATGTTGAAGATTTCTCTGCACACCCCTCCTAAAACTGTTCTGCACCTCAACTGTTCACATGTACTTTGTTAGAGTTATAAGCCAGTCCATACTATCCTAAAATCTGCCAAGTTCAACAAAATTATGCTTCAACACTATAAACTGCCAGATACTAAAATCAAAATAGACACGAGATAGCTGAAGAGAACCCTATAGCCATTTTAAGGTGTATAGTAGCTGGTTCTGTATACAAACTAAAGGTGAAAAGTCAATGAAGTAGGATGTGGTTAAGAACTTGCACTTTTTAGCATATTGGTTACTCAACGCCATGTAAATTAATTCCATAATGTTATAAATTGTTGTTGATGTTGTGTTGTGGCTTTTCATTGGAGGGGATGCTATTCTGCCAGCTCTACCGTCAGACCAGAGATGGTCTCCCTAAGAAACTGTTGCGTTTATCTGGACAATAAGATGCTGGACTCTATGCTTGGTGTATGTGTGTAAAGAAAGAATCTTGAGAGAATTTGAACTGTAATACTGCAACAAGGTAGAGGACTCCACCATGGGGGGAGGGCACGGGAAGGGGTTGGGGGAATCCTAGAGCCTATGAAACTGTGTCACATAATGCAACATAATTAATAATAATTAAAAAAAGAATAGATCACCAAAGAGCAAAAAAAAAAGAAAGTGCTTATCATTAATATTTAAGTCTCTCAGGTCATTCAAAATGAGATTCTGTGGATTCTAGTGAGTCATACTTAAATATTAACTGAAAAACCCTCATTCACAGGTCTAAATCATCCCCTTCTCCATACATGGTCAGCAGAGGCATATTATAAATGTGCAAAGACAAAAGATGGATGAGAAAGAGGCAGAAAGAGGGAGATTTGCAATTTGTATTAATTGGAAGGCAAGAGCTAGAAAAACAGAAAAGTGAGCGAGAGGGCGGTGGAGATACATCTTCCATCTCTACTTTCTGACTCACTTCTGAAATGGTGACAAACTAGGGGTGTGTCAGTCTAAAGCCAAGAGCCAGGAATTCCATCTTGCTCTCCTATCTGGGCACCAGGTACCCAAGTACTTGAACCATCAAGTTTTGTTTCCATCCCAGGTACATTAGCAGGAAGGCGGGTTGGAAGCAAGGAAAGCAGCATTGTACCCTGTGTTCCACAGCACCATCTGCCCAGACAGGACAAATTAACTTACCTGCAATGTTATTAGTTTACTAAATTTTTAATTAATTCAGAGAATTTAGAGAGATTGTTCTGAGATGCAACACAATTGCTTTGACAAAAAAAAAATTCTAACTTGCGAGGCATGATATCATTATTTGACAATCAAATGATGGTTTCTAGGATATCACTTGTGGCTCCTAGTTTCATGAAAAGAGAAAGTAAACAG
Source organism: Ochotona curzoniae (assembly GCF_017591425.1). Lineage (NCBI taxonomy): Eukaryota > Metazoa > Chordata > Mammalia > Lagomorpha > Ochotonidae > Ochotona > Ochotona curzoniae. The sequence goes on from NW_024466502.1 coordinate 18,654,591, forward strand.
TTGAATAATCATCCCAAATATAAGTCTGATTGTTAGTACATGGAGAAAATTTCAAAAATGGGCAGAAATCGTGCTAATACTGTCCAATAAGAAAAAAATATTCTTGATAATTCTTTTGAGAAGTAAAACAAAATATTTCTTGGAGTTTCTTTTTTCAGAACCTATAACTCAATTTTTAAATTTCTTCTGCACTGATTTATTCTGAAAAAGCTTGGGATATTTGGTCAGTCCATAAAACATGTACATATCAAAACTTACATTGTATATCATAAATAGCTACACATTTGTGCTTGTCAGTTTTAAAATTACCTAGCTAGTTTATATAACTCTTGATTAATTATGCCCCTAGAGTACAGTAAGAACTGGGGAGATTGATTTGATAGAGAAGGCTTCCACAATCTCCCTTCTCGTTCTGCCCAATGAGGAGAGATACAAAGACTTACAACTGCACTCATTTGAAGATTACACAAATTGGGAAGCATAGATTCTTTGAAACAGCAAGACATTAGAAATTAGCACAGGAAAAGGGTAAATATCAAATATTATTAAAGACTATAATTTGCTCAAGGCCAGCTTTTACTGAAGTATAAAGCTATCTCATTTTCCTTTATAGAAAACAGTACATTTTAAGACAAAAGATATTTAGCATGCCCTTCATTTTTTTTTCTTTCCTCAAGGTGATTTAAACAAAATAATTTTCCACAGAAAATGTTCCTTATCCTTGAAGGCAGGGTCTGCCATACTCATTTAGGTATGTCCCTGGTGACTTGTTCACTGACTTAGTTCCTGAGCCAAAGTCAGTTCCTCTGATGACAGCAGGTAATTGGCAAATCTCCAAAGAAATATCATTACAGTGAGGCTGGTACTAAATTGGAACAATGCTTTTTGGCTTGATAGAATTCGAAGCCAATTTTCTGGCATGTAATAGATATTATATCGATATCCTTCAACATATTGTCCCTCAAACACCAACTGTATCATTCCTTGAGAAACTCAGTCAGACAATGCAAATATTTAAAGATAAAAAGGGAAGGTTAATAATTTAAGATACAATATAGATCTCACGTTATTTAGTAAATCACCTCCCAAAAATTATGCAAGAAAGTGCTGTATTCATTGGAGAAAAATCTGCAAATGAATATAATTGGAAAACTCTAAAAAATATTGCTGTTGGATTAGGGGGATTAAGCCAAAATACAGTCATTGAAACCAATGAGACACTCAAAAATCTGCCATCTTCCACCCTATAATAACGTAAATGATTTTAACTGGAGGAAGCTGGTAGTTCAAGGAATCTATCATATGAAGAGGACACAATTCAGCTCTCCTATATATCTCACAACCCTCTTAAACGTTTCATGATACTTATGGATTTTAATCTTTAGAAAAATTTTGTTCATAGGCAAATATCATAATAAAGGAATATAAGGACTGCTAGAGGAGAGTGTATTGGTTCTTTTATCTATTGTATATTAACCAACATATATGTGGCACTTCTGCTATCAATAAGTCACCTTTTATTTTTCTACCCCAAGCCTTTAGTAGCATTAAATATCACATAAAAACAAGTAAAGTTGAAATTTGGTTGCATGTCTTCTTGACCTAATATGAACCTCGGCATAGGAAAAAAAATGGCACACTAATATTTTTTTGTAGCAAATGCAAACAAATGTAACCATGATAAAAAAAATGCAGAGAAATCTAACTGGCTGTGGGAAAGGAGAGGCATTAAATTATGTTTATAGAGTTGTGTGTACAAACCTGATTGAATCTGTTAAATGCAAATTAGTTTTTTTAAGTTAAATTTGAGCAATACTCCACATTTGCCTTTGGTTTGGGAAGGTGTTATTTTCTTTTTTTTTAAGGTTTATTTTATTTTTATTGGAAAGTCAGACATACAGAGAGGAGGAAAGACAGAGGTGAAGATCATTCGTCCGATGATTCACTCCCCAAGTGAGCACAACGGCTGGTGTTGCTCCAATCTGAACCCAGGAGCCAGGAACTTCCTCCAGGTCTCCCACACAGGTGCAGTGTCCCAAACCCTTGGGCCATCCTCGATTGCTTTCCCAGGCCACAAGCAGGGAGCTGGATGGGAAGTGTAGCTTCCGGGATTAGAACCGGAGCCCATATGGGATCCTGGCGTCTTCAAGGGGAGGACCTTAGCTGCTAGGCCACCATGCCAGGCCCTATTTCTTTCCTCTATCAATAAAAGATCTTTATGTATCATTTTTAGGGTATATCTGGAAGAAGTGAAATATTTGAGCTTTTCTTAACTGTAGAATGATTTTATTTCACTTTCAAAGGCAAAGGAAAGCATTACTGGATAAATAGTTTTAGGCTGACTTATTTTTTTTCCCCCTTTTATAATCTGGAGTATATTATTCCATTCTCTTCTGGCATGTAGTTTCCTCTGATAGGTCAGCAGTGAGTCTGATTGGGGTTGCTCTCTGTGTCCACTGATTTTTTTCATCCTTAAATATAAGGATCTTTCCCCTGTGTTCAACTGAAGAGAGCTCAGTTGTAATCTCTGGGCATAGCCTCACAACCCACAGCATCCCTTTTCTTTCCAATGTTGTTTTTCTCATCATTTTTTTTTAATTTATTTTTTTTTAAGATTTATTTTTATTATTTTTTCATTGGAAAGGCGGATATACAGAGAGGAGAGACAGAGAGGAAGATCTTCCGTCCAATGATTCACTCCCCAAGTGAGCACAACGGGCCGATACTATGCCGATCCAAAGCCAGGAGCCTCTTCCGGGTCTCCCACGCGGGTGCAGGGTCCCAAAGCTTTGGGCGGTCCTCGACTGCTTTCCCAGGCCACAGACAGGGAGCTGGAAGGGAAGCAGGGCTTCCGGGACAGAACCGGCGCCCATATGGGATCCCGGGCGAGCATGCAAGGCGAGGACCTTAACCACTTGCGCCACTGCGCTGGGCTCTCTCATCTATTTGTTTTTGCTAAATATTTTTTGATGCAATGCGTAGATAACTACTGTAACTTTCCAGAAAGAGGGAAATACTTATTATACATTGAAAAGGCAAGTCACATGTTATAATCATATAATATATGTGTAGTACAGATTATTCTTGGTATATTATCTATTATATCTATAAGTTGCAATAAAAATTGTTTATATCTAACTCAAATGATATGACAGTTAGAACTAGGAGGATTCCTTTATTGCAGTTTGTGCAATAATGGTAAGAAAGGCATGCTTAACACTCTGCATGCTAGACTTTCTGCCATTGTCATGCCTACAGTGTCAGTACACACCATAATGATGGATTCAAGGGTGTTTATGAAAACTATACTCTTATAATGATATAGGGGAAACTGGGGGATGGGGGGTAAGTGATGGGATCAGGGCAAATACTAGAACTTATGGGATTTCATCATAAAATAATAAAAATATATAAGTCAAATTTGAAAACAGATCTACCATAGTGAAAATATTCTAGTGAAAATATCTCACTCCAAAGAATTTACCCAAAGCTCTTGAAAGTTATCCCTTCTCCCAAGTTTATGGCAACTCAGTTTACAATAAGTATGATAAATCACCTAGTCATCAACTGTTAGATGGGTAAAGACAATGTGATATGCATTCACAATGAGTGCTACTCAGACATAAAATTTGAATTCCTGCATTTTTGGCAATAAAATTGATGTAAATGGAAACTGTTACTGCTATTTTCCTGGCCATTTTCTTTTTTTCACTTTCTTTTTATCACTCTTTAATTTCTTTGCTTTTGTTATCATGAATTACTATGCTTAATTACAAGAATTTAGAAATATTTTATGATTCTAGTGAAAATCAATTACTCAGAGCAATCCACAAATCACTCAATTATTCAAACTATTTAAGTCTAATATTCCAAAAACCATAAGCTTTACTATAATGTTTGTGATTATGCCCAATCATTTCTATTAATATTTTCAAATGCTGTGTTTTAAATTATTCACTCTTTGGCTACTTTCTGATGTAATCAGCCAAGCAGTATTATTTTGGGTAAACTTGTAGAATCAATAAAACATTAGATAAGGCCAATTAACTTCAAATATTTTAATAAAATCAATAGTATCATAATTTATTTGCAAACACTTTCCTGTTACTACGGTTTGATATAGAGTGAATTTTAAATATTTTCAAAAATGGAAATGAATATGCAATTAAGTAAATTAAATAAAATCTATTTTCATGTTAATTGTTACTCAATCTACTCTATCAAAGAAAGCTGCACCAGAGTTAACAATGTACAAAGTATTTCTAGAATTTGAGAACGGATGAATGCTTCTTAATCACTAGATGGCACTCTAAATTTAGACTGTGATATATGCTTTCACCCAAACATACAAGTTCCTGCTCTATAAAGAGAAATTCAGTATTTGAAGTAAGCAATTAATCCATATCTCTTACCAAACACAAAGATTCCTCTTTCTACATACAATATCAGAGAACAAATAGCATTTGATAGCAAAGGGAGCAACTGTCGGCAGTATTTAAAATAGTGTTGTGGTGAAAAAAGAACTTTTATTTTAAGGTACTTTCCATAAATCTTATTGTTTTCAAAAATGTACTTACTGATTCATTTATCTATTTATTTGAGAGGCACATCAGCCAAGGGAGAGGAAGGGAGAAGGAGAAACAGAGAGAGGGAGGCAAAGAGTTCTACCGTCCTGTGGTTCGTTCCTCAAAGTCCACAGGAGCCTGCCTTAGGTGAGTCTACACTGGGAGCCAGGAAATAAATCCTGACCTTACCCATGGGTGCTTGGGACCCAGGTGCTTGACTGCCTTGCACTAGGCTCCCAGGCACATTGAAAAGACTCTGGATTAGAAAGCGAGTGGCAGAGATTTCAACAAGTGCTCTCACATGGCCAGTATCTCAAATGTGGTCTTGACCCGCGAGGCTGTGATGATAACTCTTAATTATGATCTTTCTAATGCTAATTTTTTTTGCAATTTTTTTATGTTTCAAGAATATTGGCAATTTCGAATGTAAAACAAAATATTTTTCATCATTTAGAAATTGCATTTCTTATTACCGTTTCTTCTACTAGCCATTAAACATAAAAGCAAAAAGAGTTTCATTGAAAATTAATGTAATTCTGCCAAAGTATGCTCTCAAATGCAAATATAATTGCATGTAGGCTGCCTCAAAAAAAAAAAAAAAAGATGATGTGTCTAACTTCTGTTTCCCCAGATGTTACAGGATTTTCAAGTTCTTCATTTTTCTGAAGATTCTTAGCTTCCTGAGATTAGGCTTTCCTTGTCTGACTTTCCCTTCTAAGTGATGACATCCACATATCACAGTGTGAATGAACCTTTAGACACGTGATCTTCATCATCTGAAAAGTATCAGGCCAAGGATTCTATGACCTCACATAATTGAGACCATCAACTCTGTCCAGGGATCTCAGCCCAGACAGTTAAGTGTAAGGGCTGGGGAGGTGACACGGCCTCACATGAACACTGTCAATTAGAATTCATTAAGGGACACCGCGGCAGGACTAAAGCTGCTAGAGAAAAGCAGACATTTAAAGGACAACGGTTGGATATTTCCTCATATTAGAAACCAGTATTTTTGCAGACATGGCAATCGAGGTATTTTACTCTTACTCTATGCTAAAATTATGACTCCAAAAACTGGGTTTCTCTGAATATTTGTTGGATTTCCTAATAGCTGCAGACATTTTCTTATCCTGACTACACACTTAAGATGGACTTCAAACTTATGGATCAGATAGTGGGAGCATGAATATTCTATTCTCCTTTTCCAGATCAAATAATGAGTTCTTCAAATAAATCTCTGAACTACAGAAAAATAAAATTATGCATATTTACCTTTTTCATTGTATAATTCACTTTTTATGTAAATTGAGAAAGGGATTCATCATTATTAGAATAGAAAAAAAATGTAAAAATTTTGTTAACATTTCAGATTCAGTTATTTTGATACAGAAGTAGAAAAGTATTTTACTGTTTTGAAATATATTTTTAGGAAAAAAAACTTCATTGAGGGCATTACTATATTCTTAGAAAATGTTTTCTTGAAATATTCCATGCATATTTTAAGCATTATGAAATACAAAGAAAATGAATTCAATACCTCACTTTTTTCTTTTACGTTAATATCTGATCAGTTACATCTCTTGTACATGACTTTCCAAAAGGAGAAATCTGATTAACACAAAAATCAATAATCTCAATTAGCTCAGTTCTAAAACCAGAGATTTAATTATCCTTTACTTCCTTTATATTTAAGTGAGCACTGGGGCTTGTCGGGGTAGGAATTATTTTTTGGTTCTATTCGCTGTTTCTGCCTGACATCATCTAAATTTTTTTTTTCTTCTTTTTTTAATGGCATATTGAATCTTCAAGTCGATGGGAAACCACACCTCATTTCCATATATGAGTATACAGTGTGGTGTTGAAGCCGAATGACCATGCTAACTTCTCAACTATTGAACATTTTATACTTTTGATGCATACATTTATTTCTGTGAAACCTGCAGTGAGAGCCCAGGAGAATTTTCATCCATAAATGAATTAATATCACAAATACCTGCAACAGTTGGAATTGGGACAGGCTGAAGTAAGGTATGCAGAACCACATCCAGTCTTCCGACAAGTGTGATGACGGAGCGTTAGCTTCTGCCTTTCAGCTACATTGGCAGTCAGCTGTGTTTGGAGCTAGAAGCGGGAGTTGATTGCAAGTCTTGCCAAAGATGATGTCGGTTGCTGGACAGCTGACTAAGCTATGTGGTACGGGGTGTCTACTTCTGCTTTAGGTATTTCTTTCTGATTAAAATATTTAAATTCATTCTATGAGGTTTTCATTATTTTAGAAAATTGATTGCACATTATCAGTATCTCTTGTCTGGCTAAAAGACAATATAGTGTCAGACTTCATATTCCCATCAAATTACACTTTTATTCCTGCTCATTTCTTTCAGTCTCTAACAATCATCGTTATACTCTGCATTTTCTGAGAAATCAACTCTTTGTAGTCCACATGAGTGAGAGCATATATATATATATATTTTTTTTTTTATGATCTGTGTAAACTCCTTTAATGTAATTTATGAGGAAAAAATCGTGTCCAGAAGATGATAGAGGACGCATAGGTGAGGGGATGCAGAAGATTTGAGAAGGATCTTATAAGGATGTGTCACTAAAATAGTCCGTGTCTGTTTCATGCATGTTGTGGAGGAATTTCAGCTGGGTAGGGCAGGGAGAATTGCAATGCTGTTGGCCACCCACAAAGAGTGGCTTTATGACTTTCCCTGGAGATCCAGTGCTGAGTGGTCTGACCTGCCTAGAACGATCTGTTTGGAAGATCCTTCCTCAGTAAGGTCTGCGGCATTCGTATGCTCCCCAGACTGTGCCGCCATCTTCTTTCGTCCAAGGAGAAGGGTCAGGAAGCAAAGAGGCGTCTGCCCTCATCCGGGGCCAGCGGTGCCACCCTAGGTGGCAGATCGTTTGGCATGGCCATGAATGGGGCAAAGGGGTAGGAAGGTGGGGTGGGGTAGCCAGGCGGATGGTGCAGCTCCTCCAGCGCATGCAGTGAGTAGGAGTGGGTGGCTGGCAGGGTGGGCGCCCAGCTGGAGCTCCTGTGTAGCTCCATTTCAGATTCACCCGCTGATCTCATTTGGAAACATGCTCATGCATTCAAAGACAATAATGACTTTTGATTTTTCTAAATATTTCCTTAATCCTGTATACTTGAGATCACAAAATAAAACATGCCATTTGGTCAAAGATCAGTCGGTTATAAGTACATGAGTTTACTTCTAGGATGTCTCTTATATTTCAAGTTCGTTTGTGTCTGTTTATATGTCAATATGACAGGATTTTGATTATACTAACTTTGTAATGCACTGTAGTCAGGTAGTGTAAGGCTTACTGCTTTGCACATTTTGTCTAAAAAGTTTTTGTCTACTTGGAGTCTGTTGTAGCTGCACACACATTTTAGGAGATTTTGTTGTTGTTATCCTGGTTTTGTGAAAAATTAAGATATCACTTATTTGAAATTAAGAGCTTTATCAATATTAGAGCACTATAGGCAGTAATATAAGATAAATAATACAGAGACATACAACACTACTCATTTTTATAACAATAAGATTTAAGCAAATACTTATCAACTTAAAACTAGCAAATATTTACTATAAAATTGTTAGGAAATTGTCATAACACTAACATATTAATTAACAATAAAACAGTGTGGCTTAAAAAAGTAAAGAGTTGTAATATATGATGGAATTCTAGGAAAAAATGTTTGAAACTAAAACCTTCCTTCTAAATTGTGAGAAATCATGTTGGAAGTTTTGAAGGTTTGAGTGGATATTCTAGGGCATCAGAATTCTATTCAAGAAACTCAGCTACATTTGCCAAAATAATAAGATAATTGGAATTAACCAAGCTAGATTTGAATCCTGACGTTATTCTTGCTAGCATTTGGGAAGTTGGACAAATGATTTAATTCCTTTAAGCCTCAAAATCCCTCATTCTGACATATAAGAAAGATCATGCTTAAACAACTCTTTTGCCAACTGCATTTTTGGCAGAAGACCTAGAACCGGAATACCTGGAATCCATGACCGATCATTCATTAGGTAGATTAACTTCAGCTTCACTGCTAATTTTTATGATCCTTTCACAAAGTCCAGCTTTGCTACATCACTGACGGTTCCAAACTCTGTTAATTATTAGGGTTCAAAATACACTCTAAGGATTTTCTTAAAATTGAATTGAAACATGTATCTGAATTCTTAAGAATGGAGCAAATATCAATGCATTACCTTAATAGATTGCTCCATTTGAAAGTACTTGAGGAAGCAATACAAATTTTTAACATTCAAATGCATCTGCTAAATTGGTCTTGGTGAATACACAGGACCATGTACACAGTATCTTTGGCCCAATAATTATGTAGAAGTTTATCAGCTTCATGGACCAATATATTTAAAAATAAATGTTAAAGTTCATGAATGATGTATAAAGATAAAGGGAGATAATGCCTATGGAATCAGAACATATTTATTATAAGAATGTGAAATGGAAGAACACAGGAACCACACTAATCTGATTCTGCTTTTTAAAGTTTATTTATGTAAATTTTTATGTATTTATTTATTTGAAAGTCGAAGTTATAGAAATAATTAAAACATGCCTCCAACTGTATGAAACAGGGCTGAATCAGGTAAAAGAGTTGGGTCAGGAACTTCTTCCAGGTCTCAAGTATAGATGGTATTGGTCCAGGAATATTTTCCACCTTCTGTTTCTCAGGAGCATTAACACAGATTTGAATAGGAATTGGAGAGACCCTAGTGCAAAGTGGTGCTTACATAGGATCCTGGCATCAGAGTTAGTGGTTTCATGATCTATATGCAACAACAACAGCCCTGTGATTCAATTTCTGATTGTATGACCTAATCTCTTGCTAATCAAAATCCTACAGTATCCGCACTTCCTGGGAATCCACGAGGAGCAGAATGTCAATCTGCAGACCACCCAACAACAATTTAGCAATCTCTTCTGTCACTTTGTAAACATGAAAGATAAGAATCCTTGTTAATGTGTCCAGATTCAGAACCTAAACAAATGTGCTCTTAACTGTTCACGCTTTTTCCATCATGGCATCAATCAAAAAAATCCCACAAAAATCAATGATGTGTCAATCAAAAGCATTTGTCAGAATAATTACTTAAAAAGCTTTAATTAAAGGGGAGGGATGCATTTAATTCCATTTGTAAACCAGTGAATTATTAGACAAATTAGAGCTCAAATTTAATACAAAGGAGGACATGTCCACAGGAGATTTTCTTGCAATGGAATGTCATAGTGTATTCTCCAAATGCCTAAATACTTGGCTGTGATCTTTCCTGAGTTGGTGTAGTCTCAATGATATTTTTTCCTGTGCTTTCAAGCTTTCTTTTCTCTTTGTCTCCCAACATCTACATACACACACAAACGCAAAATGATCAGCTAAGTATAGTGGACAAAGGGAATCATTTTCAAAATCCTTTATTTACTTTGTTGTTTCAAATCATGTTTACTTTCATGTTATTGCAAGGGCAGAGGACAGACAGAGTGAGAGAAACAGATAATCCATCCCCTAGGCCCACTTACGATAATTATTGTAATTGCGAACACTTGTTTTCAATGGGAAATGGAATTTCTATTGGAGTACTTATAAAAGGTTAATACAGAGCTCAATTCCCAAGTTTGTGAATCATTTTTGTGTGCTATAGAAAAATACATTAGTATGGAGAATTAATTTTGGACTAAACATGAAAGAAGCTTGATAACAAAGTAACATACCCTAAGAAAAATCATCTTTAAAACTGTTATTATATATTAGGCTTCTTACTTCCAACAGCATTGTGATGAAAGAAAAAAAAGTTTGGAGAAAAGAGTTGATTTCTCAAAGCTTAGAAAAGTCCCAGAGCTGTCTGATTCTTGAAGTCTTGTTAGTATCTTCTGTAACTATACTTATCTAACTAGAGAATTTATACATTAAATGAGTATATGCATGTGAGTATGCGTATCTTCTTCATGTATAAAATAAACATAACAAATGTTAATATTTACCAAATTTTGTCTCAAAATATATTAGTCTGTCATTTTCATAACTTTAAAATAGTGTCCGTATGAAATTGTTGAATAAATAAATGCTGTATGTAAAACCTTTAAAGTCTCTGCATGCACTTGTCATTTGTCCAAATATTTGTTTCCTTTCGTGGTTCATGTTTCTAAACATTAATTTATCCCCCTGCAAGCAATGAGCTAATCTTTCTATTTATTTAACTTTGTGTGACACAGTGAGGGGAACCAAGAATAAATAGATAGGTAATTCTGGATAATATAGTGCAATTGCCAAAATAAATCTTAACTAATTTATCTAAAATTGTACTAGGGCTGCACGATTAATGCATCACAGTAGAATTACCCTAAGGATTGTTGTAACAGCACGACTGGAAGGAAATATGCTACCTGATTTGTGATTTGTAAAAGAATGTTTCATAAGCAATATCTCTAAAGGATACATAGTATAGATTGAAAATACTTTCTTAATACTTTTAAATGTTATCTTTATTTCTTTAGGCTTTATTTGTGTATGTCAGGGTGATTGTGTATCCATGTATGTAATCACTTTCACAGCAGTAATTTAAATAATCAATAACGAAATGTGACTTGAATGTGCAAGGATAAGCTGTCTTTTATATTAAGAACATCAAAATGGTAATTGTGAATACTTGGTTATGCTTTTAAAACAACCTGAAACAGAAACCTTAGAATAAAAGTTATTTTTTTAATATAACAGGTTATTATCCCCCTTTGGAAAACACCTAGCTCATTATTCAGGAAACTGTTTTAGATGTTAGCATTAAGTACAGTGGAAAATTCACACTGACTTTCTTGCTAGAATACAATAAGAAAGGCTTTGTTTTAATAAATTCTTGATCATTGTATAACATTTAATCTATTGCTTTTTAAAATAATAAATTGGAAACTATGAAGAAAGCTCACAACAAAGACACTGTTAAATGTTTGGATTTAAGAAAAACTTCAACTTAGAATTGTGATTTTTTTAGGTCGATATATCATTGTGAAATAGAATATTTACAGGGAATAGATGCTTTATTTTATAGATTAATAATGCAAGGATGAAAAAAACTTAGAAAATACATGAAAGTATAATTATGATTTTTCTATCTCTTCCATTCTACTGATATACTTATATACCTGGACTAATTAAGTATTTTAAATGTTACATTTCTCTATAATGCCCCTCATACTCATCTTCAGTTACATGTATATGTATTATCAGCATTCGCCTATAGAACTGTATCACAAAGAGTAAAAAATTCAGTAGAAAATGGAAAACTATATAGTAAATTTGAGTGGCATGGGTTGTATATATAATGGGCACCTAGCACGTGGTACATATTCTGAAAGAGAGAGAGAGAATACATAAGAAGATTCCCAACTGCAGGACCCCTCCAGATAGCTGAGCCTTCAGAGTTCCACATCTATACTTAGGAAGAAGTTTTGATCTCAGCGAAGGTGTGCTAATCAGCTTCAGCCTTGCTGCTCTGATGATGGAATGCAGGGATTGGTGTAAACTTGTTCTCAGGAAAAGCAGGTGTCCCTGACTATGTACAGCTTTGCAGCAGTGACTTCACACCACCTGTCATGACAAGAAGTCAGCCCTGTCTAGACTGGATATAACGGCAGGAGCTTTTCTGGTAAATCTTACTGTCATAAATTTGCCCAGGGGTAACAGCAAGTAGCATATGTCTGTTAAACTACAGCAAGTGTTAGATTGTGACTCACAGGCCAGATGAGAAAGTTTTTTTTTTTCTTTTCTTTCCTATTTTTTTTTTTTTTTTTTATTGCAGGAATGTGGAATCTTTGTCTACAGTCTGTCCCCTCTTCCATGTATGAACCTACCGTGGTGGCAGTTCGGGCTCATTGTATATATCCCATGATGCTGCCCTGTGGCTCATCTAAACATTTAGAAGAAGCCGTATTCACTTTATTAAGTCACTTAAAGTCATGTAGACAATCAAGTCATGGATAAAGCAGGGACCAGGATTCTGTGAAATTCTAAAGAGTTGTCAGGTCAAATGAAGGTCATTCTTCAGATGGCTATAGATAAAATTCAGCTTTGCTCACTCCAATGACAATAAAACGTTTGCAGGGATTTTAACACTCTTGAGATATTAGTATTTATTCTATCTGACACACATTCTGTGCCTTGTACATTGTTTGAAAAACAAAGATTTCAGCTGGAAATGGAGAGAGCAAGAGAATTTCCATAGCTAAATAGAATGTACAAGCTGAGTAGGATTTCAAAATGTTTGGTCCAACTATCCTGTATGAGTTTTTAAGGATACAGCACTGACAGCTGTGCCATCTCTCAGGGTCTAACTCATCAGTTTTTTACATGGCATACAGAAACTCGGATGGTCATGCATCTACCCGCATGGGTCCAAGCCATGTGGCAAGTTTTGGAGAAGGGACAGCAGAAGAGACACTTCTTTGTCCTGTCGTTCTTAACGTGGAGTCTGCCAAGACACTGGTGAAGAAGACAAACACTTTCACAATATTAAGTACACAATTGGCTCATTATGTGGCCATAAAATCAGCTAGCAATTCTGTAACTGGGCTAACTTGGCAAAAGACCACAGCCACATACAGCATTTCAGTTATATCGAAGATGGAGGATTGGAATTATTCTGACCTGTGATGAGACAACAGAAACCTATTCAAAGAGTTCTCTGGGAACCATATGATTAAATAAGGTTGTGTTCGGGTTATCATTTGTGGGATGATGTGGGTTGACCTTTATTGCATCTCGCTCATACTTCGTTGCTGTGGCTTCCATTGTTGTGGAAATTGTATATGGTGTTTTCATTCTCACACTCTTCTCACAGGGAACCTTCTGCAGGTTAACTGACGTGTAGACTGTGAGGCAAGAAACTTGGGTGAGTAGAGTATTACTGAACAATGTCAGGCAGGTTCCCTCACAGGCCTCACTACCCAAAGCCCAGAGGCCAGGGCATTTCTGCCAGTCACGAAGCTCAGAAGCAGATAAGATGTTCTGTGGTTTTTAATTTTTTCTGGACTAGAAATGATACCTTATAAAGAAGTGAAAAATGACTTCTCCATGTAATCATCCAACATCTAAATCCTGTACAGCCTTGGAGCTCAGGAAGCATTCCTATGTCGTGACTTCATTCCTAGTATATTAAAAAGTAACACTGCATCAACAATGAGATGAAGTCAAGAAGACAAAATACTAACAGTGTGAACAAGAAATAATTAGCCCTTATACTTATGAACTCTATGACTTTGGAAATTTATCTCCCATAGTTAATACTAGCAAGTTGTAATTATTAAATATGCTTAATATGTATTATGATATGTTGAAGGGATGTCCTTAGGAATTAACAGGATGGTAGATGTTAAATCACACATGGTTTCTACTGTAGAGAAGACAGAAAGCAATGTTGTAGTTTTCCAAATTAAAACAAAGTGTCATACTTATGACATTGCATGATAAAACACTCTTTTTCATGGATAACAATAAAATTTATTAATGGTTCAAAACCTTTCACACAGATCGAGTTCACTTAATACTAAACAAAGTAAATTCTAAAGAAAAAAAGCTTGTTTTTCCCCCAAATGTGAGTAATGAGGAAAGAGAACAATCTATGTTCAACATAATTGAAATATATAAAGAAAACCACCAGCTTGCACGGTAAATTGAAATCAAGATAAAGAATGATTATTTTAAAACACATAAGAGTTTTAACCAGTTTCAGCTGAACATAGCATAGCACTCAGAAAAAAAATCTCTATAAAGAGAATTATGTCTGAGGAATCAGTTGTCATGTGTGGCAAAACAACTTGCTGACATTGAGAGGATATGGCCATGGGCAAACTTTCGTGACATAGAGAATTTCAAAAACATCAAAAGAAACATGAACCTTTTTCACTTTTGGAGTTACTTCATTTGAACTAGATGAGCTTGTCGTACAGTACTTTTTAGAATTAGCAAGAGTAATCGTGCTTACAACGGCAGAATTATGAGGCAGAAAAACAAGGCAAAACAAATCAATAGTAAATAACAGCACCCAGACATGAGAAATTCAAGGGGAAACATATTGGACTTTGTCATTTTTATTTAGTGTCACGTTAAAAAATATTAAACAAGAAAAGGTATTGTTTCCAGTGAGATTTTCCTCAAGGTCATCCAAGAACATGAGACTCTTTATGCTAATATAAAAATGATGTTACTGTTCTGAAGCATCATTGTCATACATTACAGCAGCAAACAGGTTAATAAGGTATAAATAGTATTGAATTCATTTGAAATATTTTTCTAATATTTCAAAGGAAATTGTATCTGATATTTGACAGCAATTTTAGTCTGTTTATTTCATGTGAAAATAAATCACTCCAAATTTTAGGTGCATTGAAAAATAAACTCAATTATTCACAGAAATATGGAGAGCATCACAGTTGAAATGTTAATATGCAACCATTTGCTTAGTCGGGAAATATTCACTTAACTTTTATAAATCAGCAGGTCATCTAGAAAAAACATTAACAGAGAAACAGCAAAATTAAAATGCAGTGCAAATTAATAATATGTAGCCAACATTTACAGTACAATAAGTAACCATTTAAGAATAACTGGTAGCTCTAGCATTTAAATATGTAAAGCATAAAAGTCAGAAATATTTGTTATTGTCATGTTGGAATAAAACTGCAATTTAAATTTATTAATTTACGTTTCAATCATTGGAGGCAGCATCGTAGCACAGTAGGTTAAGACTCGGCCTGTGTCACTGGTACCCCATGTGTGCATCAGTTTTACTCTGGCTACTCCATTTCTGATCCAGCTCCCTACGTACGGATTGGGGAAACATTAGGGCACTTATGCCACTGCATCCATGTGGCAGATTTGGAAGAATCTCCTTTTTCCTGACTCCTGGTTTCAGATTTGCTCTGCTTCGACCATAGTGACTATTTGAGGACTGAAGATCTCTCTCTCTCTCTTTCTCTCTCTCTCTCTCTCTCTCTCTCTCTCTCTCTTTTTCTTTCTCTCTTTTCCTCTCACCTTATCTCTACAAATCTACCTCTCAAAACCTGAGATTTGCAATCATATTACCGGTGCAACAGCCTAGTGGCTGAGTCTTCACCTTGCATGTGCCAAGACCCCAAATGGGCACCAGTTTGTGTCCCAGCTCCTCCTCTTCTTATCCAGGTCCCAGGTTTTGGCCTGGAAAGCAACAGAAAATGGTCCAAAGCCTAGGTATCCTGCACCCAGATGGGAGTCCTGGAAGAATACCCTGGTTCCTGGTTATGAATAGGCTCAGTTCTGGCCACCACTGCCACCTGGGGAGTGATTCAGTGCATTGAAGATCTTTCTGTGTGTATCTCCTTCTCTCTGTAGCTCTGTTTTTCAATTAAAAAAATCCCTGAAAAGTTCAAGCGAAAGTTTGATTATTTAAGTTAACAGAACATCACCTTCATTTTTTTTCCTATGGTTGAAATAAAGGAAACACATTTTCATGCAAGGAAAACGGAATAACTTAGAACAATCATAATTTCAACGTCTATATTGTCTGAAATAAGAATGGCTATATCAGCTCATTTTTCCCATCCATTGGCAGGGAATATCATTTTCCATCTCTTAGCTTTCGGTTTTTGCATAACTTTGATTATGCAATTTATCTCATGAAGTAAACAGGTTTTTTTACCCAACCTGCTAATATTTGGATGCTGATTAATGAGAAAATACAAGTATAGTTCCTTTTACAATAACAGAACAGAACCATGAACACCTTGGAATTGACCTACCAAATATGTGGAAATTCTTTATGATGAAAATTACTGAACATTACCAAAAAACAAACAGAAGATATTAAAAGATGGAGAAATTTATCGTGTACTGGGTCAGCAGGATAAAGACAAAGTTGGAGGAATCACAATTCAAGACCTGAAGACGTACTATGGTACAGTGGTCATTAAATCAATGTGGTACTAGCAGAGTATCAAAGTTTATCAATGCCACAGAGGAGGAAATCTACATGTGAACCCAGAGCTGTGTACCCAACTAAATATTGTGAAGAGAGCTGAAAATAATCCAGTCACTGTACACAAAAATCAGTTCTAAATGGACCAATGAAATCATTATGCATCAAAATATCATCATATTATTAAAGGAAAATAGGAATTTCTCCACAAGATATAGGCATTGATAAAGATTTAGAAAAGGCACTAAAAGCACAGGCCGTGAATGTCAAAATAATTGGATGGAACTACTCTGAACTAAGAACTTCTGTACAGCAAAGGAAATGATCAATGAAGTGAATAAGCAACCAAGAGAATGGGAGAAAATCTTTGCTCAGTATAAATCTGATAGGGGACTAATATCAGGATTTACAAACAGTTTTAAAAACACATTGGCAGCAAAGCCAACTATCCTGTGAAGAAATAGACAAAGGAATTGGGCAGGCATTTTTCAAAAAAATACATTCAAATAGCTAAAGCCATAAGAAAAATTAAAAAAAAATATACTAGGGCTCCTTAGCTATTAAGAAAATACAAATAAGGGGCCTGGCGCGGTGGCGCAAGTGGTTAAGGTCCTCGCCTTGCACGCCCGGGATCCCATATGGGCGCCGGTTCTATCCCGGCAGCCCCGCTTCCCTTCCAGCTCCCTGCCTGTGGCCCGGGAAAGCAGTCCAGGACGGCCCAAAGCTTTGGGAACCTGCACCCGCGTGGGAGACCCAGAAGAGGCTCCTGGCTTCAGGGTTGGCATAGCATGGGCCGTTGCGCTCATTTGGGGAGTGAATCATCGGATGGAAGATCTTCCTCTCTGTCTCTCCTCTCTGTATATCCGCCTTTCCAATAAAAAAAAATAAAAAATATCTTTAAAACAAAAAAGAAAATACAAATAAAACCCACACCGAGCATCTATTTAACTTCTGAGGTTTTGGCCTACATTTGAAATTCTACTAGCAACACCTGCTGGCATGGATACGGGGACAAAGTCACCATACTTCACTACTGGCAGGAGTGAAGGCTAGTGCAGCTGCAATGGCAATCAGTATGCACAGCAAGAAGATAACTGAAAATCCGTCTACCCTATGAACCAGTGATCTCACTTCCGGGAACAATGAAACAGTGAAATTTGCATATGAAAAAATGACCTGCAAATCTATGCTTATAGCAGCAGAATCTACAATAGTGAAGACATGGAAACGAGCAAGAGGCCCTTCAAATGAGGAAGAGATAAAGACATTGAGATACATCTGCTCCATGAAATAATACTCTGTCATTAAAAAGAATTAAATTTTGCCATCTGCAAAAAAATGGTGTCAGCTAGATACCTCAATGCTTAGTGAAATAAGGAAATCCTCAAAGGACAAATATCATATGTTCCTTCTAACATAAGGCAAACTTCATGAAAAATACAAAATCAATAGACATAAGTACACAGTATGCACATGTATCCATATAGAAAGAACTGCATAATGAAAACTAGCATACTGAGAAATGAGGATACGTTTCAGGATACATCTGTGCAATTGAATAAGTGATGGATTCCCAATGAAACCCTTAAATATCTCTTGATAATTAGGTGCTGGACTTTCTTCCATTGTCTATGCCTACAAGGTCATTAATCACTTAAAAAGCAGAATGAGGGACTGTTTCAGAAGGCCTGAATTATTGTAATAATACAGGGAACTCCATTGGGGGAGGAGTAATGAAGAGGGTTGGAAGGGGAATCCCTGAACCTATGGAACTATATCTTAAGAAATAATAATAAAAAGTGGTAATAACTGATGTAATAAAACATTTCTATGTGTGCAACTGAATCAGAAACATGCGAAATGCTGAGTGTTTTAAAATTATCTATCATTCTCTAATTTATTAGAATGTGATATTATAGGATACTGACTACAGCATGTACAGCAAAATTATATAATGGGATTTGTTTATGTTTTACTGAATGAAATATGAACTATTTCAACAGTTTGCATCTGATACAAGTTTATCTGTGCTTTCCTTACATAACCCTGGACTAGTGATTCATTTTCATGATCTACAGTTTATCTTTCCATAAAAAAAAAATAAGACATATCATCAAAACTCTGCCAATTAGAGTCTTATAAATACAGAACTGATGACTTCATGTTAATCCACTTTGAAATTAGCTGTCCCATTTTAAAGGAATATAAAGTGCAGAATTGTGCACTCTTTCTTTCATTGGTACCTGCTGCATTAGCATAGGTTGCATTTAGCTGGACAGTTGCATCTGAAAAACACGCGAAGTACCACATGAGTGATAAAAAAGATAAAGAGCATATTTTTAACAGATAATTTTATGGTTAGAATAAAAGTCATTATATAATCAAGAGTTACAAAGGAACCTTCATTTTAAATTTTATTAATTCTTCTGAGTATATTAAACATTAGCAACTTAGAGGTGTAACAGAACGTTTGACACTGAGATAAAATATCAAATTCTGCCCCGTGAGTAATGCAATAATGGGAATAATTGCTGTAGCAAAAGCTGAACAAAAAGATATTGGATTAAGGTAATTCTGTAACAAAGTGTCCTGTAAAAGCTCATTTTTATTTCCCTATCTGCGTGGGAAAGATCAGAGTGTCTTCAGAGTATGCATTCGAAGACCATGTTAGCAATTTGGACTACTAAGAATAATTTCCTCCTTTTTTTTTTATTTGATCCACTGTAATTTTTTTTTGGTGTGTATTAATTCCCAGTTCAGACTGTTTAAACATTTGTATGTCTTATTGCTTCATGTATTATTGTTATTGCATCATGATTAATAGGATTATGAGACATTAATTTATTTTTCACAGCCTTTTAAAAAGATGTCACAATCTTTAATTCAAGGATAGAATGAATATTAAATATACCTTTATTTTATCTAAGATTGTAAAATACAAGCTTCACCCCACATGTCATGGGCTGAGTGTGGGTCCTCTAAATTCATATGCTGAGTCCATTATGCCAGTGAGATAGTTTTTGATGCTGGAGTTCTTTGGACTTGATTAGGTTGACATGAGATCTCTCATGATAAAGTTGGAGCCTTTTGCAGAAGAAGAAAAGATCACAGCTACTTGCATGTTTCTCTGCCATGGAACACAGCACGAAGAGACTCACCAGTCAGTCACACAGAAGGATGGCCCTTAATAGAACTCAATCCAGCAAAATTTGATCTTGGATTCTGATTCCACAACTTTGAGAACTAATATTCAGTTGTTTAATACATTTAGTTTATGATATTCTACAGCAATTATGATAACTATGACAGCTTAAGGCTGACTTTTTTTATGATGATTGCCTTACTATGGGTATTGGGTTATTCTGGGAATATGAGGGATTTTCAACAAGTCCATAATGAAACTATGCATGGATTAAAACAAATGCACCAAATAAACTAATCTTCAGATTCTATATTTTCTTTTTTTTTAAGATTTATTTTTATTATTTTTTATTGGAAAGGCGGATATACAGAGAGGAGAGACAGAGAGGAAGATCTTCCGTCCGATGATTCACTCCCTAAGCCAGCGCAACGGCCGGATGCTATGCCAGTCTGAAGCCAGGAGCCTCTTCCGGGTCTCCCACACGGGTGCAGGGTCCCAAAGCTTTGGGCCGTCCTGGACTGCTTTCCCGGGCCACAGGCAGGGAGCTGGAAGGGAAGCGGGGCTGCCGGGATTAGAACCGGCGCCCATATGGGATCCCGGGCGAGCATGCTAGGCAAGGACCTTAACCACTGTGCCACCGCGCAGGGCCCAGATTCTATATTTTCATAAATATCTTGATGGGCTTTTACATTCATTTACTCTCATGATTATAAATGACAAAGCAGATGTTGAAGTTAAAGATGAATACACATTTTATTTGATTTGATTTAAACACTTATTTTTATTAGAAAGGCAGCTATACAGAAAGGAGGAGAGACAGAGAGCAAGATCTTCTGTCTGATGGTTCACTCCACACGTGGCCACAACAGCCGGAGACGAGCCAATCTGAAGCTAGGAGCCAGAAGGTTCTTCCAGGTCTCCCATGTCAGTGTAGGGTCCCAAGGTTTTGGGCTGTCCTCACCTGCTTTCCCAGGTCAACAATAGAGAGCTGGATGGGAAGCAGGGCCGCTGGGACTAGAACTGGCATCCATATGGTATGTGGGCAAGATCAAGGTGAAGACTTTAACCACTATGATATCACATTGGGCCCAGATTAATACACATTTTAACTTGATTCTCCATAAAATGTTATTAATAAGCCAACAAAGGCTCATGAATAAAGCTTAGGAAGTGCAGTGCAAACATGCCTTTGCCTTAGACATAGGAGGAAGAGGAAATAAAACGATACCAGAAGCTGATGAAAAATTCACTAATGACACATCATTTATCAAGCAATGGAAGCTGAGGTTTACCCTAGAGGGGAAAGATTCTAGGAACAAGTCCAACTGCCTCTAAGGATTTTTGAAAGTGTAGACAAATATGGAACAAAAACTTCCCAATTTGATGATTCTAAGTTAGAGATTTTCTCCCTGGAGTATTGGAACAGCATTCTTGCTAGACTATCTATAGAAATGCTGTCATCCAAAGACTGATCTAGTGTCTTAGTTCACTCTCAGCTATGGACAAAAACTGAGTCTCAGTAGATAACTGGATCAAGTTTCCAGGAGAAAAGACAAGTTAACCTAGTACCAAAGCACCTAGCAAATAGACAAAATATATAGTAAAAAAAAGATGTTAAACTCTCCTTAGCATCATCAAAAAAGAATCATGAGAACCATATAGGTTAAAGCATGCAGAAGATCTATTAATATGTGTATAAAAATAAGACATTAGGAAGTAAATGAACAAACCCCTGTGATGTTTCTGAAACAGATGGGGATACATTTCAGATTAAAGAACAAAAACATGAAGATTTAAAATCAATGAAAAAGTGATTAAGAATTATATCTTTATCCCATTAAAGAGATGGACAGAGATATGAAAAAGTGGGAAACAGAGAGAGAAAGATAACGCGAGAAAGAGAGAGAGTGTGAGAGAGAGAGAGACTTCCACAATCCTGTAATATCTGCAACAGCTATTTCTGGGCAAAGCTAAAGCAAAGTATGAGGAATATCTGGTTTCCCAGTTAGTTGGCAGGAAGTCAAGCACATGGGCCATTTATGCACTGTCTCACAGGCCCAGGAGCTAAAAGTGAGTAAGCAGTGGAATGCAATCCCAGAGGCTTTGTGTGGTGTGTTAATAGCATCTGTTTGCACTACAACACCTGGCCCCTGGGGATATGATCAGCATGTCTTCCATTGCTGATGACTAGAAAGATGCAGCCTATAGGAGCCCACGAAATTCAAATTACTTATAAAAAAAGAAACAAATGAAAGAGTTACGAAAAAGGACTTATTTTTCAGCATGAGTTGATTTTATAAGTTATACTTCTATCATTTTATGTTGAAGTAAATAATTAGTCTTTTAAAAGATTTATTTATTTTTATTGGAAAATCAGATGTACAGAGAGAAGTAGCGAAGGATGTTCAGTCCACTAGTTCACTCCCTAAATGACTGCAATGGCTGGAGCTGAACCTAGCAAAGCCAGTAGCCAGGAGCTTCTTCGGGATTTCCAATGTGGGTTCAGGGTCCCAGGACTTCAGGCCAATCTCAATTGCTTTCCCAGGCCACAAGGAAGCGGCAGGAAAGTGGAGCAGCTGGAATATCAATCAGTGGCCATATGGAATCCCACCGTTTGCAATTTGAAGACTTCATCTACTAGTCTACCAAGCACCGAAGCAAACAATTACTTCTGTAAAATGTATAATCATTATTGAAATTAGAAATCTAATAATAAATACTTATCACGATGCTACTACAAAAAAAAAATCTGTTAATTGGGTTTATATTCATTAAAATCTTTTTTTGCCTGCATGCTTTAAAATTATTATCTTACTGAGCTTTAATACATTTTGTAGCATTACCGTTATTCCAAATGCAATGTCACATGCTTAGGGGACTTATGAAAGTTTATCTAGCTAAAATAATTTATCTTCCACTTATTTTTCCTCAGTGTAATTCCAATAATTTTTCTGGTATCATGCTACAATTTACTCAACAGCATGCAGTTTAAAGATCACGTATCCCTGGAGAAAACCTGCAAGCTAGCCATCAATTGTCTGCCTTAACCATTTGAAGAGTTTCATCAGTTCAGTAGGAAAACCCTATAAAAATATCCTAGTATGAATTTGCATGACACAAACAATCAATATAGGAACTTTATATCATATTTTTAGTACGCTCTGGAAAATTAACTAGAAAAAAGTGTGGAAAACTGAAAGTCAGTCTGACTTTTTATTTATCCACTGATTTGTTCACTTTATACTGTTTAATATGACTTCTAGTTCTCGCTTTACTCGAAAATCATAGATGCTTGATGACCTAAATGATTACTTTATTGTAAAGATATACTTACAGAATTCTTTAAGAGTTTTCATGTGATAAGATGCTTGAACAATTTTAAAAAAACAGAGGTAAGCATTTGGCCTCATGACTCAGGACACTGTTTCTGGTAAGAGTGCCTGGCTTGAGTCCCAGAGCTTCAGCTTTGCTGTGTTCTTGTCAATGTTCACTACAGGAATTAGCTAATGATAGAGCAAATATTTGAGTCCCTGCCACCCACATGGGAGAACACATTTAGTAACTGGGTCCACTGTTGTTTTTGCCTCACCACGAATTTTGTGAACGTTAGAAAAATGAACAGGAGGATGGCACGTCCTCCTGTTTTAGAGCACGTCTAATGCTCTGAAACAATAGTTTCATTATCAATAGCATTAGAAAATAGTAAAATCTAAAAATGCCTAACAGGTAAAATCATTTAAAATTAAAATCATCTAATAATGTCAGTATTATGTTGTCATCATGAGTTCTAAATAAAATCATTGGATTAACATTTTCTATTGCATCATTGTATGATAAATTATCACTCCAGTTAGATAACGATTTTCTCAGTGTGCATGGATTTCAGCTAAATGCAGGTGTCTTTCATAACCAAAGTAAGAGGAACCGAGGTGACAGACAAAATGGTAGAATTATCACTTATAATAATTGAGGATGCATTCAATGTGTGTCTCACTGAAAGCTCTAGGAAAAAGTGGTTAGAAAACTAAATTTTACCTTGTGTTTTGAATGTTTTGATTGCCTTTGCTCAGCTTCAGAAGAAATGAATCCATGAAAAGATCAACACGTTCTCAAAGAGAAATGCAAATGAGTAGCTCATTTGTAACACTACATTCTAAGACTGCAATTTTCATTGCTAAATGATACAGAGGTTAATTTACCTGATATGGAAAGTGCAATGCATACAAAAATGTTCTCTGTAATCTATCAACTCATTGGACTGTTCAAAGTGAATATCTTATCTAGTTTAGTAATTTTTGGACACCTCTTAAAGGAATTATAACTTTCAGTTAATATAATAAGATAACATTACTTTATAATCTTTATCTCTATATAATCTTTGAATGAGAAATTACTTAATTTCTGAAGCATAAATACAAAGTAGATATATAAAAACTTCAATTTGATATTGTTGACTTTCTAAAAATTTGTTTCTGAAATTTTGAGAAGAAAATGTTACAATGCAATGTGACCATATTAATGAGATTTAAAAAAAATCAACAACTGCATCTGGCACGGTTGCTGAGCAGCTGAAGTCCTCATTTGCCCATGCTGGGATCCCATATAGGCACCGGTTCTAGTCCTGGCAACCCCAGTTACCATTCAGCTCCCAGTTTGTGGCCCAGAAAAGCAGTGAAAAATGCCCCAAAGTCTTGGGACCCTTCACCTGCATGGGAGAACCAGAAAAAATTTCCAGCTCCTGGCTTCAGAGCAGCTCAGTTCTGGCCGTTGTAGCCACTTGGGGAGTGAACCAGCAGACAGAAGATCTTCTTTCTGTTTCTCTCCTCCTCTGGATATCTGACTTTCCAATAAATAAATAATCTTAAAAAAAAAAGTTTTTACTGACACCCAGTTGCCTTAAGTCTCATTATTTCTGAGTACCTTGCCTGCAAAAACAGAATTGGGCTAAGAAATCATCTAAAACACAGCATAGAAATTAGTGCGTGTTAACATGTGATTGAGAACTTCTGACTTATTTTTGCTCCAGTAACTTTTTGCTTGTTTCTTTAGTTGGACTATAAACAGAAGCCTGAAATAAACCAGGATTCCCGTCAGGGTCAGAGGGAATGTAAGTGTTACTGAGTCCATCCACATCACAGGAAGACTGACAACAAATGTAAGGACTGAGGGACTGTCCGGGGTAAACGTGTATTTCAGGAGCCTTGCTCACAACTGACAAGGCATTGTGCAGGCTGGGATACTAGGTCTGAAATAAAGACATGAGGATGGATACAAAGCCTCACTTTCACATTAGGAGACACCGTATTTTGTTTTTATATTTTTATGCCTATAGATTAGACAAGGAAAGAATATTAAAGAAATGCAGAAAAGGAATTGAGAAGATAATGCATCTACATTTCTTAGAATATGAAAATATGAATATGAAAATATGACTTCATTGTATTTTGGCAGTTTACAATCTGTTAAAGAGTATCTGTATATCTGACTTTACAATAAAAATAAAAATCTTTTAAAATACGAGTATCTGATACACAGTGAATAACATATTTGATGAAAAAGAAGACTGGCTGTTGCTCAAATGCTTTATTCACCAAAAGTCTCCTTAGATTTTCTCCCTTGTTTTACTGTGAAATAACGTTAATTGCACTCCACTTAGATGTGGTTTTACGTATTACACTCAGCAGTTCACTTTTACAGTTACGTTTATTTTCTCACAAATGAGTCTTTCAACTCTCCCATAAATGTGTTTCAATATTTGATGTGGTGGTATATATGTGTCTGCTGTCTTATCCTAAATTAAATGTTTATTTGAGATACTTCATTTAGAGTGTTTTCATTTTCTACTCATTTTACTTGGAAAAGCAATCATGCATCTCATTTGAGCTATCTCTCCTCGGGCACTATTCGTCTTGTTAGCAGTGAAGTAACATGAAAGAGGAAAAATGCAAAATGAAAATTACATGCAAGCAAATTGTAGCATCCTTTCTTGACAATGACTGCACTGCTAGCACATACAAAAAAAAGATTTAGCAGTAATTTCTAAATGTGCCAATTCAGTTCTCAAAGACTCACTTTTCATTCATTACAACAAGTAAGCAAGAGAGCAAGTCAAAACAAACAAACAAACAAACTGAATTGCATTAGGGTAAAACACTTTAGTTAATAGTTGTATTGATGGATGCACTTTTCAATTTTGTGCGCTAGGATGTGGGACCAGTGTGGTCTCCTTATAAATAAAAATACAGCTCTTTTGTGAACAGAGAGCAGAATATTAGAAAATGTTTTTTCCTAATAACAGATGCTTCAGATAGTCACATAGATTTGATTTGGAAAGCTTTTCCTTTTATTTATGTTCCCAGATTTGTTTATACTTCCATCACTCCCCAATACTCACAGAAATAGCTTCATTCTACTCACCTCCTGGGTAAAGTCCCAAATTATACCACCTCCTTCTTACTTTGTTTTTGTTTCTTAATAACCATAAGGGTTTCATGAATGAGGACATCTTCATAAATTCTGAACCAGCATCTTTATTTAGCATTGCAAAAATTAGAAAAAAAATGAGAATGTGCTTTTGAAACTTAATGCTTCAGAAACTTCATGATAGAATGTTAATCTTGGCAAATTAATATATAGCACAACAAGTTAAGGGTACACTACAGATACGTAACAATGCACGCATTCTATTCCATGTTCAGGACAAAACTTCAGTATAATGTTTATCTTAGATTCAAATTTCACTGAGAGTGATTTATTGTATTTGGGAGATGTGTCACATTCTTGACCAAAATTTTAGTTACTAATTTTTCTTCAATCATTTCAGTAATATGAAATCATGAAAATGATTTCTCCTCCATTGTTGTATGAAATTATTAAAGTATGAAGTGTAGTAAAAAGAGCATACGTTATAAACACATTTAGTAGAGAATGCATTTGCTAAAACACACACACACACAATTTAGGGCTCACATCTTGTGTTTAAGCTATCAGAAGCCAATAGGCATGTGTTATCTGTTGGTAGCTTCATCTAAAATGCATTCCCATGAATCTCATCTATTTGTCTTACTATCTTTAAACTCCATCAAAATATAAAAGCTATTGAAACACTAGATCTTTGCATCACTATTACTTCACCAAAGGTAGTAAATTCCATGTTTTCCTTTACTGTTTTAAATTACAGAAGCGTCAAACTCCATGAACTTAGATGCTCTTTTGGAATAAAAAGTTCTCTCTTTTAGATTACATGAACAAGCTCTTCTGGAACTATATATGTGAGAAAATACATATGATCTTCTTATGAAGCCTCTTCCAGCATTCCATTCATTTTTTAACTGAAATGATGACATGATCAGTGTTTGCTTACCTTCTTAATTTCTGAAGTAGGAAGCTATATTCTGTTTTATTTTTTGCTTTAACATTTGAAAAACTATTTTTTTTTAATTTAAAAAATCTACTCATGTATTTGAAAATCAGAATTAGAACAGAGAGAGGGATACCTAGAGAAGAGGAGAAATTTGAAAGTCAGTTACAAAGGCCAAAGAAGAGACAGCGTGCTTAGGTTGCTTCCATGTTCTTGCAATTGTCGATTGTGCTGCAATGAAAATTGGGGTGCATGTTGCTTTCCCATGTAAACGTCTTTTGGATATATTCCTTGGAGTGGTATTGCTGGGTCATATGGTAGGTGGATTTTTAACAACCTACATGCCCACTAACAGATTACTGGAAAAAAAAAAAACTGGTTTATCTACACTATGGAATACTACTTGGATATTTAAAAATAAAACAAAATGAACAAACAAAGGAATACAATACTTTGTGGCCAAATGGAGCAAACTAGAGACCATTATGCTAAGGGAAATGAAACAACCCCAAAAGGTCAGTTATCAAATGTTTGCTCTAACATAATATAATATGATGTTACATTTAGGGATTTTACATGTAAATCCGATATTATGTCACTTCAGACTTACCTGTAACTTGTGTAATAAGATTTTGTGATGTAATTCATTAGTCAACCATCCACAAGAGACTGCTTATAATTAAAAAAAAAAACAGGAAAAAATGTATGAAAACGTGTAAATATCATGATAAAAAATAAGTAATGTTAGAGAATGCAGCACCCTAAGAAAACATGACCTAAGAGAGAGAGGGAGAGCGCTTTTCCAATGGATGATTCGTTCTTGGATGCAAAATTATCCAGGGGGGCAAGAAGCTGTAGTCATGAGCTTGAAACATAGTCCAGGTGTCCCACATAGGTGACAGAGGTCTCAACATTTGGGCTGCTCTTCACTGTTTTCCCATAGCCATTAACAGTGAGCTGGACTGACATGGGGCACCTGCAAATGGAATCAGGCTAAGGAGGGTTTGTGCACTGGGCAGCGGCTTAACACATTCAGCCTTGACGAGGATCTCTAGAAGCGGCCGAAATAGTGTAAAAGTCTTAGGAAATTATTTGCCTCCTGACTGAGTTCCTTTGTCCTTTTTTCAACTGTTTTCCTCCTTATTTGACTATTTAAATAATATAAACAGATTTCATATATTAAGTAGTTTTAATTCACAGACTAAAATGATACTTCCTTCCCCAAATCAATCTATATATATGAAAGAACAGTAATCTATATTGTAATACTATTGTAACAGTAGGACCTTGTCAAGTTAAGACATTTAGATAATCATAGCATAAATGGTAGATTTAGTTATGAAAAAAGTATGTTCTGAAGGCTTGTGCTAATGAATCTCATTTTTAGATGTTTGTTGATTGATCTGCAAATTAGAATGTAAAATATCATTTTGGTTGTGGTTTTGCTTCTTGAAATGTACTTGAGAGGAACTTCTTTGGGAGGAAAAGGTTTATTTCGAAAGTTTATTTGGAAAGGCAGAATGACAGAGAATGAAAGCAATTCAGACACACACACACACACACACACACACACACACACACACAGAGTTCATGTTAACACTTGGTTCATTGTCCAAATGACTATGTCAGCTAGCGCTGATCCAGGCTGATGACAGCAGGAACTCAAACTTTAATTCTCGTCTGGTAACCCAGTGGCTTGGGCTGTTTGTTTCACTGTAGGTTTGTAACATAGGGACTTTGATGCCAAGAAAACATTATGGCATCTACTCCATCGTGTCATATTGGCATCCCCAAGTAAGAGTTCAATCAGCTGTGCCACAACACTCTCCCCAGAAAGCTTGACTTTGGCTTGACTTACACTCACGTGGATTAAATCTGGTGTCCGTTTAGAAGTTCTGATGATTGGGTATCCGCATAAACCTAGCATCTGTCACCTTGACATAGTAGCCTATTTGTGGCGGGCCAATTATGGAGTGAACTTGGAAGCATATCAGGCTTGTATAAATCACATTTTTGTTGAGATGTGACTTTTTAAGGCAATCCCCCAGTGACTTAGATACTTCCCATAAGATCAACTTTATACTTAATGCAATTAGGCCAAATCTCCATTCTAATCCATCTACCATTAGCATGCATGCATTAACCATTAGTGTAAGCCTGCCTAATTTGGAGAGCTAAGGCAGACTATCTGTAACACACATTGCATGCTCAGGGTAGGATTTTGAGATATTTTCCCAATGAGTGAGCATTAAATTCTCAACTGATTGGTAGATATTACAAGATTTAACTTTATGTTCTTTATGTTAATCAGTGAATATTTTAATTTTAGACACACTGGAAATGAAACAAGTTAAATCATCCCATATTCCTGAGATGTCATTCACGAGATATAAAATATCATGGATTTTTCTCCATAGTCACGACATTCAAATGCATTCTGGAGCATGGTGATTTATGGTAAGATTTATTATGCTTATGTCATCACCCTCAAGTAATTTATGTGACCACATTTATGTGGTGTAGCATCCATCACCTGTCAGCATTACTATAAATAGGGGCTGCCTTTTACATATTTGTTTCTACATCTCATTCTTGCTATACTTGGAGTGTTTAAAGTTCAATGTTCTAAAAAAGTGACGTATAAATATTTCTGAAAAAAATTCACCCAATAATTGCAGAATTATTTTAATTGCTGAATAATTTTAATGAAGTAAACAAATTTTATTTGATGAAGAAAACTTCATATGAATCATCTCTTGTAATTCTTCTTACATGAATTCTCTTTAACAGAATATCTTAAATTTGATTTATATAAAATAATGAAACCAGACAACACTCTTCCCCTGGTTTAATCCATCACTCTTTGAATGAATTATTATAAAAATTGTCCATATTCTGCAAATTTTCCTTTCCTCAAATTGTGTTTATCCAGGCATGTCAACATCATTTTATGGTACAACATATCAAAAAGGGCATTATAATCTCAAAAGTCAATATTCAAAGTGGTTTATATCTGATGACCAACCTGAAGAAAATGCAAAATTTTTCTCTCTGCTATCAAAAAATAAAGTCTGTCTCAGGAAACATAATGCTTTTTGGAAAGTATTAGCATGACTAATAAGTGAATGGCTTCGAAAAAATACGCATCCTTTCTGTTTAAAAAAAAGTACTTCATAATAGGTATTAATCTTTTAACAAATACATTAACATTATTGGAACACTCTCCATCCATTCTAAGGGAAAAATAAAAGTGAAGTTCTTGCCATTTTACACACCACTCATAATCTCAAGAACATTTGCAGTACAATAGAGTCTGCTTCCATCTCTCAGAAATAAAACTGTTATATTCTAATTTCATAATATTTTACCATTTTAAAATGCAATTTGATAAAATTTTATTCAAATATTTCCACTGTGACAAAACGAAAAGACAAAAAAATCTATAGGACAATATTTTCAAAATATGTGCATGTTTTAAAGTTAGTATACAGAAAAATATTAAATGATAATATTTGAGAACATGAATAGATTAAGAATACTCCTCTAGATATTAAAAGAATAGATTACTTTTCATTTTTTTATCTAATATATCATTGTCAACCTAAATAAAATGCTGGTCAGAAAGTTAAAAACGTTAGAGGAATAAGCATGTTGGCTTCCTCTCCAAGTGCCAGCATCTAAAATGGGTGTTGGTACATTTTCCAGGTACTTCGCTTCCCATCCAGCTCTGTGCTTGTGACCTGGAAAAGCAACAGAGAATGGCCCAAAGGCTTGGGTCTCTGTACCCATGTCGGAGACCTGCAGGAGTGTCCTGATTGAAGCTCCTGGCTGAGGCTCCTGGCTTCAGATAGGCTCAGTTCCGGCATTGGTGTTAATTCAGGGAGTGAATCAGAGGAAGAAGGACGTGAAGTATTATATAACCAGTGGTAGAAGCCAGACCAAAAATTTAGTACACTGAAACACATTGAAAGCTTTCCTTTAAAGCCAGTATAATCATCAAGATGAGGCTAAAATTCTGGTAATTTTATGTTGATGATTTTGCTGTAAAATAATTATGTATATTTTTAGCAATACAGCAAGCACAAAGAAAATTGAATTATTTTTGTTTTGCATGACAAATATTTGATTACAGTGTTTAGCAGTTACATAAATATTTACTAATTGTTTTAACTAAATTAATGTCAATATTTCAATTATTTGATTTTTCCATTTTAATGGAACATTAAGTCTAGCAAACATTTTTTTTAGCTTATATAAGGATACTGTGAAAAGGAGAGGCAGCAAAATAAGCATAAGGGATAGGATTTTACAATAATCTCTATAAACAGATATGTACCATAGCACAAGAGACACAATAAAATATGCCTTGCAATGTAAGTTACATTTTTTATTTAAATAATCTAAACATGAGCAAAAATATATGAGGATGAATTGTCCTAACAACAAAGACCACAAAAGACTACTTGCAAAAATGTTATTTTTTGTAGTGTCCTGGAAATGAAGGTGTAGCTTCACTTCATACATTGGTAAACTTAAAACAAGTTGTAGAAATGAAATTTGAAAATGTTACATGCCATCAATATTGTGAATTTGCCATTACAAAAAGTGTGGCTAATCTAGAACACAACACAAAAACAGTCTTTTCAAGTATTGTAATTAGAGTGAATTTTTCCCCCTTTTAATATATTACATTTAAGTCTTTATGAATTCATGTTGAAAAACATTTTCTTTTGTATGTTTTAACAAGAAATATGGGTTAAATATGAGCTAGACATAGTTTCCCAATTACCAACCAGCAAGATATCTTCAAGAAACACCAAGGGAGTAATTCGTTCAAATCCGGGCCCTAAATGTGTATAGAAGTTGGTGTTTTTCAAAAATTAATATGCCCAGCGGTTCCTCCAAAATACATAAAATATTAATATTATATCTAAGACTTATAGTTTAAACATAAAGTTCAGGAACCAAAGTGCAATAGCCATTCATTTCCATATGCAGACAATTATACACGCCTTATTCTAGAACAATGAAACAGATGCTAAATCAGATTTCTTTCTCACATAAATGCATGATAATATTGATTCATTCAACAGCAATGTGTTATGTATTCCAGACACATCACTACTTGTTTCTTGCCTTATTGTTGAGAATAATGGACAATGCTGTTACCTCACTTGCCTGTGGATCTGAGATGAATACTTAATGAAACTATTTTGATAAGTTCCCAGAGTAACAAACTCTCATATAATTATTTTGAATTTATGTTTAGCATATTCTCTTAAAAATGTATTATTTATTTTAATCTGAGAAGCTGATTTATAGAGAGAAGGAAAGACAGACGTCTTCTAGCTGCTGATTCATTCCCAAATGGCTGCAAGACTGGAATGATGCTGAGCCAAAACCACTAGCCAAGAGCTTCTTCTGGGTCTCCTTCATGGACTCAGGGTTCCAAGGACTTGAACCATGCTCCACTACATTTTCAAGCTGTAAGCAGAGAGCTGGTTGAGAATTGGAGCAACTGGTACATGGATCAGTGCCCATATGATATGTTGATATCACCAGGTGGAGGATTAGGCTATTGAGTCATGATACCATGGTGCCAGCCCCTTATCATACTTTCTTTAATGCATCTCAGGGAGAAATAATTTTATGTATTGTGAAGGGGTAGTTTGGTATCCTTGATAGCTTTTCATTAATTTATTTGTCCTTAAAAAAGAAAAATTCTTAGGCCCAACTCATTGGCTCAGTGGATAAATCCTCACCTTGCAAGTGCTAGGATCCCATATGGGCATCAGTTTGTGTTCTTGCTACTCCTTTTCTGATATGGGCGTGGGAAAACAGTAGAGAATAGCCCAAAGCCTCGTGGCCCTGTAGCCACCTGTGGAGACCCAGAAGAAGCCCCTGGCTCCTTGCCTCTGATCAACTTAGCTCTGGCCATTGAGGCCACTTTGGGAATGAGCAAGAGAATGGAAGACATTACTGTCTGTGTCTCTCCTTTCTCAGTAAATTTGATCTCCCTCTTCAATAAAAATGAATGCAACCTTTTAAAAATTATAAATAAAAGGAGAAAATCCTTTTAATGAAGCTTCAGAGAGGAAAAAAGCAACACAAAAAAACAAAAAAAAAGAAGCTGTAATGCCCCCAAACCCAACCCTTTCATAAAAAGTAGGGATATTTGTGGGAAAGATGTTAAAATGACTTTTAACCCTCTACTAGGTACTATGTAAGAGATCAAAGATTTTTTTTTTTTTCCTGCAAGGTCATTGTCATGGTTTATTAGGCTAAGCACACAGGCTTGGAGCCCCATCTCTTATGGGCACCAGTTCTAGTCCTGGTGGCTCTGTTTCTGATCCAGCCTCTTTCTTATGCCTGAGAAATCAGTAAGGAATGGTTCAAGTTTTGGGGCCCCTGCACCGGAGTGGAAAACACAGAAGCAGCTCCTACCTCTTGGACTCAGAACGACCGAGCTCTGCCATTGCGGTCAGTTGGGGAGGTTACTACTGGATAGAAGATCTCTCACTCATTCTATTTTTCTTTCTTTCTCTGTAACTCTGCATTTCAAATAAAAATAAACATTTTATTTTGAAATGATTTTTCTTCCCCCACAATTGGGACACTTCATATCCATGGTATTCAAGAACTCCTTTCGTTAAAAATAATTACATTTGTGATTATTTGCCTATGCTGAACATTTAGAAATGAATCCTAGAGGCCGACTTGGCCTAGTGATTGAGATAACAGCTGGCATTGCTGTATTATAGATTTGAGTGTTGGGCTCAATATCCAACTCGGGTTCCCGACTCTAGATTCTTGCTATTGTGTGCCTCGGGAGGCAGCGGGGGGCGTGTAGTCACTGAGTTTCTGTTACCTCAAGGTGTTGTTGGGATTGTGCGAAGGTAGTCTTGGCCAAAGTGACATTTGTGGAGTGAAGCATGTGTCGGAGTTCTTTGGTGTATTTCATCATTCTCTTCCTCCTCCTCCTCCTCCTCCTCCTCCTTCTTCTACTTCATCTTCTTCCTCTCTCGCTCCCCCTCTTTGTGTGTGTCTATACTATGCAGATGTATATGCGTGTGCAATATGTACATATGTGAATATATATCAACACACACTATTACATAACTATAGACATGTATTAACCTACTGAAAGAGTAAGATGTAAGATGATCCTCACATTGAGCCTTACTTCCCCAAACTATCTCCTGTATCACATGCCACATGTCAGAACTCTGTAACACTTGGAGTGGAGAAGTTGGAAAGAGCTTCAGATAAAATAGCTTTTGAAAGAAAAAAGGCAGAGAGGAATACAACACACATACACAATATCATCTAAATAAATACATAAATAAAAATTGATCCTGTTCTTGGTATATGCTCTAAAGAAGAAAGTGAGACACAAAAACATCCTTCATGAGCCAAAACCAAACCAAACAAAATGTGGAAGTAGGAGAAACAAAGAAGCTTTCCTCTCTTAAACAATAATGCAAATGCTGCTCAGCTGTTCATCAGTATCCTGGATGCTCTGATCTACTGCTGATTGCCCCTCCAGTGGTCCTCACGCTCAGATATTTGCCCCAACACTCTGCCCCTTCAGGAAGCTGCATCCCAATCACTTCAAAGGGTTCCTTTTGGGATCCTTAATGTTTGTGATTTTGCTTTATTTTGAAATATTGATCCAACTGAAAGGCCTGCCCTGATCTAACCAAGACAGACTCTTGTTTTATTTTGTCCATAGACTTTAAGATTGTCTGCTGTTGCATTCTATATTTAGGTTCAACTTTTCTTGATTTTGTATTTGGTGAATTGGAACATAATTTCCTTGAGGAACCTATTCAGTATTCTTTTTTCCAATGGGTAGTACAACATTTAATAAAACACAGGTGTTCAAAATCTGCTGAATTCAGAAAGGGAGCAAGTGGCATCATTATGTCTAATAAAGTGAAATAACGAAATTCTAGGCTTATTTGCCATTTAGAGTACATGTAATGTTTAAAAAATTGCAGATCAAATGACTCATGAAAAGCTTAGATTTGAGTTGAGATTTGACCTGTTTTCATTTCAAGAAGAATTTGATTTTAGCCATTTTGAATCTACTAAATTTGGGAAGATTGCAGTTATAAGTTATTTATAGTTCTTCAAAAACTCCAAGTTAAACGCTACATATATTAAATGCTATATATATATATATATACACATATATATTATATAATAATGAAGGCAGATATTTTTGTCAGATTTAGGTTTGAGTCAAATAGTTTTGCTGGTGAATTATAGCTTTATGAACTCAGGCAAATACAACTTCTTTTTAAAAATAACTGAAAACCTTAGTCTCTCTAGATGTGTAATGAGGCAGATAATGATAATAATGATAATGATAATACACAATAAATCACTCATATGCATTACATTAAACTACTTGCAATATTTAAATATAGGATAGAGGAGAAATGGTTAATAGACTTATATGATTTCAATATAATTACACATGAAACATTTAAATGTGCATTTAGTTCGTAGAAATAGATGAACAATTTCAGTATGTTGCAGAAAAGCCCCTGAGTCTGTCCTGGAGATGCCCAGCAGCTGTGAATGCAATACCCCAGGATTCACCCAGCCAGCACGAGTGAATGAAGCTTTTAAGGGACAGCCAGGAGAAACTGGACATCGAACAGACGACACAGCTGAAGCTCATCCTTGACTGATTCTACCTCAAAGATGAAGCTGCACTGCATGCTTCTTATGGCTTTCTCATTTTGTTTTGTTATCCAAAAGAAAATACCTACTCAGCCATTGTTTTGAAATCCATGGTCTTGAAGTATTGCTAACTCTGAATAGCAAATGGCACATTCTCCTGATGTTTTACTATTTTTGATAACTGTATAAACAGTGTACTTCTGGTAGGGACTGTGATGGAAACTTACCGTGAACTCATCTATTGTACTTTGCACACTGGTATTATTGGTAGATGGTATTTTTGTTCTTTCCATTGGATTGTGAACACTGATGAGGATCAGACATGCCATTTGATACTTTAATTACAGAATCTGTGGCTAAAATTAGTCCAGAGGAGGCATTCTTGAAATGTAAATACTGGACAAACCCACTGAGGGCTTGGACTATCATGCAAATATAGCAAAGGTGATGAGAAATAAATTCAGCTCTCATAAAATGATCAAAATTCTTGATGAGTACCACCAAGAAAGGGAGGTTGACAAAACACAGGAATAGATTGAATGAGAATGAAATATATTATTAATGTTAGTTATGATTCAACATGCTACAGTAATGTATGAATCAGACAGATATTACTATATACTTATTTCAGGAAGTTAATCTATGCAATTTTAAAACATTTAGTAGGGCCCAGCGCTATAGTATAGTTGTTGAAGTCATTGCCTTCTATTCACAAGAATCCCATATGGTCGCAGGTTCTAATCCTGGCAGCCATGCTTCCCATCCAGCTCCCTTCCTGTGGCCTGGGAAAGCATTCGAGGATGGCCCAAAGCATTGTGATCCTGCACCTGTGTGGGAGACCTGGAAGAGCTCCTAGCTCCTGACTTCGGATTTGTGCAGCACCAGCTATTGCTGCCATTTGGGGGGTGAACCATCGGATGGAAAATCTTCCTCCCTGTCTCTCCTCCTCCCTCTATATATCCGCCTTTCAATAATAAATAAATAAATAAATCTTAAAAAAAATTAGTATTACTGGCCTCTGCATACTATTATCATCTGAGAACAATACCATTAGAACAGAATTGTCTCTTCTGGGGCAGGAAAACATAAAGAAAAATTCTATAGAGCTACTGAGAGCTGTGCATAGGGAAGCAGAATCCTAAGCTTTGCAAGTCCCACTCACATTTGGGAGGAGATTCTAGAGTGAAGATTTGGTCCAATGATGACTTACCCAGGTTAAAAAAAAATAGCAAACAAACCAACAGTGACAATCAACAGCAAAAATACAGTTAAGCACACAGTCTTTTAAGAAAATCAGAAATGTAGTTACCAAAAATGTCAACTCTAAATATCTGATCAAATTGACAAATTACAGAACAGCCGAGATTTCAGACACCTTTGTAAAAGTACATAGCAAATATTTTAATCTCTATGAATCATATAATGTATGAATATCTTCTGATTGCCCTTATATTTCTAAACCTCTTTTATTTGAATTAAAGGGCTCTAGCTCTAAACCTGAGCTTCCTAAAATCTATGACATCCAAAATTACTTCTAAATTGTCCCATCCAGCAGGACAGTCAATGAGGGTTGCAACCAACCCAGGAGAGAATGGGGGACAAGAGACACAAGAAACGGACAGCAAGACAGTATGCCTGATCAAGCTGACCAAGCTTTTATTTTTTACACAGAGCTTTATAGTCTGCAAAACAGAATCTTTGGGTGCGGGGAAAGAGGAAACAAGATCAGGGTATGGTTTCACAACTCTGGCTGTATAGCTATTTCCCAGACCCCCTTATGCTCACAAGAGGATGCCAGCAGACAGGGCATAAGCCAACATCCTGTCATGAGCACCAAGGGTGATCAGAGCAGGGTGAGTTGCTAAATGACTTGTAAACCACAGGGTGTCTTAAAACTTGGTTTCTCTTGCACTTTCCTAGCTGGTGCTTTCCACTGACATTTCTCTATATTCAAAATGATTTCAATATGCCTAGATGATATGGCTCCCAACAGTAAATGCTTTGAAAATCTGAATTTCTTTCTGTTTCATTTACTCTAGTGCCTCTTGGGGAAAAAAAAAAAGAAAGAAAGCTGAACCTAACATATCAAGGGGGGATGGGGGGATCAGTTCACAGATCAAGACTGGAAAGGAGAAATGCAGTCTGTGCTTGTGGATATGATCAGGTTGGGAGTTAAATATGCTTCCTAACTTTACTGGAAGCTTCTAATTCTATCTTGTTTTGCTGAGTCATGAACAGACCAGCTCTGAGCCTGGCTGAAGCCAGGAGCTCCATTCAGTTCTCTTAAATGGGTGTGGATTCTCAAGAACTTGGGCCTTCTTCTGCTGATTTCCCAGATGCATTAGCATAAAGCTGGATTAGAAGTGGAGGAGCAGGAATTCCAAGCAACAACTATGGGGGATCCTGGTGTTAGACAATGGCTGAACTCTTTTAGAAACAATGTGGGTCCTTGCAGGTAATTTTGAATGGCTAATGACTCGTACCAAATGCCTTCCTTTAAAATGTACTGGCTATACTTTTTATTTTGTTTTGTTTTCAAAGTAGCTTAATTTAAAGCTGCTGATGCTTTACTTGTACAGTAGTATAAATTAAAAATAATACAATGGTCTTTTATTTTCCACTTGTTATACTTGTTATTTAGTGCTGTATTAAAATTTTGATGATCATGTAAGCTTAAGAATATTATCTCAAAAAAGTTTTAAAGAAATAAAAGGAGAAAAAATACAAATAATGAAAGAAAAAGGAAGGAATCAAAACAGGGAGGAAGAAAGAAATAAAACAGGGAAGAAAGAATAAAGGAAAGAAAAGAGACGGATGGAAGGAAAGGAAAGAAGAAAGAGGGAGGGGAAGAAGAGAAGGATAGGAGGGCTGGAGGGAAGACACGCTGAACGAGCTGGGCGAAGAGAGGATTCTAACAGCATTGATGTTAGAATTCTGTCTACAAGGATCTACATGTGCAGCTTCAGTTCACTCCTGCAGTGCCAACATCCCACGTCAATATCCATTAAAATCCCAGAGATATTCCACAGCTACTTGAGTTTCTTGCTAATTCAATGGGAAAACAGCAGAAGATGTTTTAAGAACCTGGGTCTTTATCAGCCATGTAGACACTTCAGATGAAGCTCTGTCTCAACGCTGAACCCTGGACTGGTCCCAGCCTAAGCTTTTATAGTTATTGGATTTCTGACAAGCTTTTAGAGGATATTTTCTCTCTCTTTTTCTCTTTCTCTCTTTCTCTCTGCCCACAACTTTGCCTTTGAAATAAACAAATCTTCAAAAACTTAGCTGCTTCTTGGAATTAAAATAATCTGTTAAAATTACATTAGTACCATAATAATGTAAAGATTGGTAAGAATAATTACAATTCATAATATAATCACTGTCTTATTAATATTTGGATTTCTTACCAAAATACCTTTAAATTGATTTTTTAATTAGCAAATGTATTTACCATATTTTAAAATGTTGATTCAGGGACTAGTGGTGTGGCACAGTGATTACTGTTCCTCCTGTGGCACCAGCATCCCACAGAGGTGCCTCTTGTAGAACTGGCTGTCATACTTTCAGATCAGTTCCTGCTCATGTGGCTGGAAAGCAGTGGAAGATGGATCAAGTATCTGGGCCCCAGTCACCAGAAGGGAGGTGAAGATGGAGTTGAGGGCTCTTCTCCCCTGCTCAGCCCAGCCTTTCACATTGCAGTCATTTAGGTACTGTCCTGTGGCAGAAGATTCTGCCTGTCCCTGTCCCCTCATTCTCTCCGTCCTCTGTAATTTCACCTTTCAAAGGAAACATTTAAAACAGTGTTGTTTAAAAGTTTTGAAAATAATAGAACATTAAGGGCAGGTGCTTGGTCTAGTATTAAGCTTGGTCTAGTATTAAGCTTCAGCTTCACAACCTCATTGGAGTCTCAGGCTACTTGATCCAGCTCCAGCTCCTGTTAAAGGTGCTTGCCAATGTGGCTCCTAGGAAGCAGCAGTCATGACTCAAGTGGCTGAACCATGACACTCATATGACTGGCTGCTGGTTTTGGCCATACCTAATTAGGAAATTTGTGGGTCCTCACCTTGCATGCCCAGGATCCCATATGGGCGCCGGTTCTAATCCCCGCAGCCTCACTTCCCATCCAACTCCCTGCCTGTGGCCTGGGAAAGCAGTCCAGGACAGCCCAAAGCTTTGGGAACCTGCACCCGCGTGGGAGACCGGGAAGAGGCTCCTGCCTTCGGATTGGCATAGCATCGACCGCTGCGCTCACTTGGGGAGTAAATCATCGGACGGTAGATCTTCCTCTCTGTCTCTCCTCTCTGTATATCCGCCTTTCCAATAAAAATAAAATAATTCTTAAAAAAATCAATTGCCAAAATTATATCTAGATAGCCTCATATGAAAGCCCAAGAATAACCTCTCTAACATAGCCTCCTCTTTGGGGTCTTTTCAATGCTAACTCATCATAAACACTGGGGATTACTAATTTAGTCTCATATGTGTCAAACAAGTAAATTCCACTTTCTATTTTGTACAATAAAGCTAGTCTGCACACACACAAACACACACACACACACCGTATACCTGCTGTGTTTTTCATTAGCAGAGAACTTTCAAGGGATAGCACAGACTTAACAGCTTTTCAGAGGGCTGATAAAGTGTACCTCTAAATATATGTCTCTCCCTATTAATCACCGATTAACACCATGTCATTACCCTCCGTGTCCTTGAGAGTCAGATGCAAACTTCTTAAAACGGTTCATAAGACACTGCATGATTTATTCTCATTGCCCTTTCAACATCACTTGAGAAGGCTTTCCTTTAAATTTGCAGTAGATAATTGACTTAGTGTTAATTCTTACAGCATCCAAATACTTGCCCATTTTTGACCTATGCATTGCTGTTCTGTTTTCTATACCCGTCTGGCTTTGTGTCCGTTTTGCATGTTGACTCTAATGGTGCCTTCTGCAGTCTACCTGGTTGTTGCTACAAGAAACATTGCCCTTTCTCATTCAGTTAATCTTTATCTCGTGTCTTCTATTGTGAATCAATGAATTTATAAGCATTTCAATAGCGTTTCTTGCTCATTTATAAATTTTCATTTCTGTCTGTCTTGAGTTGCATCAAACTTAGACTTTATTATTATTATTTTTCATGTGGGCTACCATTTAAAACTTAGCAGGAATTTATAATATATTTAGCTTAATTTTCAACTTTAAGAAAGTTTATAAATCACATATGTGTTCATGAACATCTGAACACAATTTCTTCAGAAATTTTCAAAACTGATTCAAAATAGACACATTTAATGGCTGAGGTATGAGCCCTCCTAAAACATATTATAATCTTTAAGCACTAAATGTTTCTTTACATTTTTTTTTACAGAAATAAAAGTCTGTAGAATGTTGCCAGAAAAAAAAAATATGTAATACTGTTTCAGCCATTATATTCCATGTGGGCATAGGTCTCTATAGCAGTAATTGCATTTTCAATCAATCTTCCGGGTAATATAAGAAAAGCAGAGGCAGATGTGGGATGTATTTGGTTCTCTGCCATCCTAATGTAGTACCTGGATGAGGTACCTTGCCCCTGTACTTTACCCGGAACAGCCAAGGCCATGGTAGCCATCACAGAAATGGATTGTGCAAGATCTCTCGCTCTCTATTAATTCTATGCAACTTTGCTCTCAACTAAATAAATAATTAAAAGAAACACAATACAACAACATAAAGGAAATGAACATAAAGTATATCAAGAAAAAGTAACTTTACAACTGGAGAAATGATGAGGCTTTGAGACGCATGAACAGAAACATTGCCCACAGTATTGACATTTGTTTTACAGAGAAACTTAGATATTTGATATATCCTTTCATGCCTTTTATGTATTTCTCCTAATTCAGCTTATATAACTACATGTTTGTTCTTTATCATCTGCTACAGGGAAACACATTATACAGGGTTTCCTTTTGGTGTAGATGCACATGATTACATATATATGTATGTAATTATGTATGACTCAACGTCATAAACAGGCAAGTGGGCAATTCACGTGCTTCATCAAGGTTCTCTGCATTCCTTCTCCTGTTTCTAGCAACACTTTACATCTGTCATCACTGTGGTCCTGCAAACCTCTCATTTGCTGAATTTAGATATTGCTTAGCATAAAGATTATTAGTAAAACTTGTCAAATTGGCCCTGGCACAGTAGTCTTGTGGCTACAGTCCTCACCCTTGACACGCCAGGATCTCTTATGGGAACCATGTCCCAGTGTCCCTGCTTCCCATCCAGCTCCCTGCTTGTGACCTGGGAAAACAGTCAAGGATGGACAAAGTCTTGGGACTTTGTACCCTTGAGGGAGACCCAGAAGAGGCTCTGGGCTCCTGGCTTCAGATCAGCTCAGTTCTGGCAGTTGTTACTACTTAGGGAGTGAATCATCAGACAGAATCTCAAATATGTTTTTTTCTGTCCATTAATTATTCATAACTTTAACATTTATTGATATCATATAATAGGAGCTCACAGTCCTGGTTGTTGAAGTACTATATAGATCCCAAGATTAAATCACGATTTATTAAGTCATTTACTAAGTAACTGCAATCTTTTAATCCTCTGTCCCTCTCTAATGCAATTTATGCCCTATGCTTGCAAAATTTCAATAACCATATTAACCTTTTTTCAAAAGTCTTGACTTTTCATGTTTTCCTCTCACATCTTTCAATAGTTTTGTCTTCCACGTATTATAAATCCATTTCCATATTTATATTATAGAATTGCTGATGACTGAAATCTCCCTATTAACTGAATTTCATTTTCTAAAGTGTTCCCCAGAGTATTTTAATGATACTAATTCTTAGATATCCTCCCTCATCAGAAAACTAAAATCAATTTATCTAATTTCTTTTTACCGATTGTAATATTCTTCATTTCTGCATTTTCATCTTTGTCTAGATTAAATTATCTATTGCAGGATGATAATCAGTCTTTTATACATAGCATCATATCACATATATTTCACTATGCCTTTTGGGAAATTCCCACTGTTTTAAAAATAGTAGTAGTTATCTTCTCTGAGCCTGTACATGAAGGATATTAACTGGAATGAGAAGTATAAAGGTCTCACCTGAGATCCATGTTTAATAGCCAAGGTGGACCTGTGTACTACCCAGATCTATCAGTGACTCAAGCTACATTCCTGATCACATTCTTTTAGACAACTGACTTCTACTGTTCTCTCACTCTACGTATGTTAAACATGGGCTACATCACCGAATGCTCAGCATCACCCTGGTTCCTTCTACTTATCTGTCCTCTTTTTACTGAGGATGAATCAATCCCATCTATCTCCCAGCATCACAACCATATTGTGTACCTTTCTTTGTGTAACTGAATATGAATAGTCTTCAATCTTTCCTAGGGCATTCCTCTGTGCAGCCTTCTGTACATCGGATCCATTCCTTTTTATCTATTCATTACCAGTTGAAACTTTTAATTTCTCTTTCACTGTGTGTGTGGATTTCTGTGTGTATCTCTTTCCTTCAA
Organism: Ochotona curzoniae; assembly: GCF_017591425.1. Classification (NCBI taxonomy): domain Eukaryota; kingdom Metazoa; phylum Chordata; class Mammalia; order Lagomorpha; family Ochotonidae; genus Ochotona; species Ochotona curzoniae. Next base: position 18,697,856 of record NW_024466502.1, read on the forward strand.
TATTATTCCCACTAAGCACTGTCAGTTCCTTCAGCATCGCACCCATGCTGGAACACACACGCAAACTCACTGTATTGGCAATAAACTAAATATCATGACTGAAATATCTTTTTTCCCTGAAACTTCCTTGTTCAAATTACATTTTTAGTATAGATTTATATCATTTTTATGATCACTTACATTTCCATGATATCAGTAAGGTGTGAGAGAATGAGCTTATCTCAGAGAGGTCCTTGGAGATCATCGTTGTGGAAATGTGTGTTAAACCACTACTCTGGCACCTGTATCTTGGATCCCAGTTACCCTTTGGGATACCTATAGTGTACATGAAAAGAGTACGTGTCCCCTGGTGTAGGCCTGGTCCAGAACTGCCTGTTGTGGCTATTTATTTAGTGAGTGAGCTAGTAACTCTTTATATCTCCTTTCTCTCTCTCTCTCTCTCGCTCTCTCTCTCATTTCTTTACAACCTTCCCTCCCTCCATGACTGCAATGTCTTTTTTTTCAAGATTTATTATTATTATTATTGTTATTATTGCGAAGTCAGACAATGGCTAGAGCTGTGCTGATCTGAAGCCAGGAGACAGGAATGCTTCTGGGTCTCACACAGTGGTACAGGCACCCAAGGCTTTGGGCCATCCTTGACTGCTTTTCCAGGCTGCAAGCAGGGAGCTGGATGAAAAGTGGTGCTGCCGGGATTAGAACCTGCAACCATGGTGAATCTCGGTGCATTCAAAGCCAAGACTTCAGACACTAGGCCACTGCTTTTGGCCCCACAATATCTTTTAAAAGTCTGTTTTTTGTAAGATATCTCTTTCTGGTTGAACAAAGGGAACTGAAGATAAACTAGCATTAAAGCCAGAAGGAATATGACTAATTCCAACATATACAGAAATAACAAAATTTCCAAATATATTGTAGTAACTCTACAGGAACAGAAGAAAACATGGATGAAGTGGTAGAAGTAGGAAGAAAGAAAGTGCATTAGCTCCTTTTCTAATCAGTTCACTCTGTTTTCGAGTAGGAACCATTTAGTCCTTGTCATGATGTTCATTAGCTGAACAGATGGGCTTGTATTTCACTTATGTAAAATGTCTGCACAATATATAATTCATTCCCTTATATGGCATCAACAATGTATCAGCGTGTTCTCAAATCTTAGTGGAAAATCCACAAACAACCTTTCAGTGACATGGCAGAGGTAGTTGAATTACGGCAAGATAGGTACATGAGACACAATGCAGAAATTTACAGTTCCTGTTAGGTAAGCTTTTGTGTTTAAATAACTGTTCTATTAGTGCCTTTAGAAAAAAATTGGAAGCATTATTATACTTACACCAATAATATTCATTCTGTTAGGAATAAATTATGGCAGAGGTGAAGCTAAATTACAATTCTTCAGAATAAGAAATAGGAATGCTCTTTCTATAATTAGAGGCAGTATTCACAGGTTCTTTTAAATCAAATCTATGAGCATTTAGAGCATCAGTTTTATGTACTAATACATTTAAGAGAAGATTGGAGTTTAATTTTCAACTTTATATTTAATTTTAGTGCATACATTTTGAATAAGGTTTGTTTCAGTTGAATAGTCTACTAGTGAGACATGGTGTCCAGTTTCAGTGGTGGACCAAAGGCTTTCCACTTCTGAAAAGATTGCAAGATGTCAAGATAAAATAGGCTGCAATTGTTAAAGCTATCATGAATTTTTAGCAAATACCTAATGAAAATGTTCCCTTAATGTGTTTTATGATTACTACACAGATTTGATTACCTACTGAAAAGTATGCACTTTCCAGAAGGCAAGAGAATGGTGCCTGGGATTCAGACTATTTTATAAAATTATTGCAGGGGTACAGAGAAGAAAAATACATTTATCTAAACATAAGTTACACCTTATTGTCACTTCATTAAGATTAGTTTATCCTATTAAATAAATTTTGCTTTCCTTTGAATTCTTTCATCTCTAGCAATATTTTCACTTTTGTCAAAAGCATTATGTATATTAGGTATTAGCAAACTTTTTTATGTAACAATAACAGGTAGCTGTGATAATCTACTCTCAACAATGGATATATCATATGCAGAAACATAATGAAACATTGGACTTGAAGTATACTTTACACTTATGCTATTTAAGTGTGCCCCGACATTGCTAGTAGAAACAATCTCAGACAGTCCAGAATCACCAAGTTCAGTGAAATCACTCTCCAATACTATAAGCTACTAAATATAAAATGAAAATAGACATGGGACAGCTGAATAGTACCCTAGAACCATTCTAAGGTTTATAGCAGCTGGTTGTGTATAAACTAAAATTGATATGTCAATGAAATAGTCACAGGATATGATTAAGAACTTGCATATTGGTCACTCCATACCATGTCAATTAACTTCATGATGTAAATTGTTGTTGTAGTTGTGTTGTGGCTTTTCTTTGGAGGGAATGATATTCTGCCAGCTCTATGTTCAGACCAGGCATGGTCTCCCCAAGTAACTGTTGAATTTATCTGGACAATAAGTTGCTGAACTCTCTGTTCGGTCCATGCCTGCAATGAAGGAATCATGACTGAATATGAACTGTACTACTGTAACAATATGGAGGAATCCAACATGGGGTGGGGAGGGCATTTTGGAGGGTTTATGGGAGTAACAGAACCTATGAAACTGTGTCATAAGAAGAAAACAAAAAAGATTTATTCATTTTCATTACAAAGTCAGATATACAGAGAGGAGTAGAGACAAAGGGGAAGATCTGCCATCTGATGATTCACTCCTCAAGTGGCTGCAACAGCTTTACCTGAGCCCATCTGAAGCCAGTAGCTTGGATCCTCTTTTACGTTCCTCACGTGGGTGCAGGTTCCCAAGGCTTTGGGCCATCCATGACTACTTTCCCAGGCTGCAAGCAGGGAGCTGGATGGGAACTGGGGCTGCTAAGAGTAAAACCAGTACCCACAGGGTAGTCCCATGCAATCCAATCTACGACTTTCGTTGTTAGGCTCTATGGTAACTTTTGTTAGTTTGACTCAGTTCTTCCTCCAGCTTTTTGATTATTTCATCATTGTTACAGGAAATAACTTTCATTTCTGAGATTCTTTTTCTGCCTCATCCATTCTACTGCAGAACATTTCCACTGAATTCTTAATTTATTCCATTTTGTCCTTCATTTGTAATAATTTTGCTTGATTTTTTCAATTATTTCCTGTTTGAAATTTTTCTTGAACTCCAGTATGTGTTTCTCACTGTTGAAAAGAAGCTTTATAACAGATATCTGCATTTCCCATTTCCTTGATGTGTTCCTCAGTTAACTCTGAGGTTGGAAATGGCTTTTGTTACTTTGCAGGGAACCTTTAGTAATATTCATTGCACCTCTGTCTCTTCTTTTGCTCTTTGTTATTGTATATCTGGTTAGCACATTCTTCTCCATATGGTAAGTTCCTAAGCTGTGTGTCGCTTGTTGCTCTACAGTTTGATTTTACTTATTGTGTTTGGCACCTGATTCTTTGTTTGCAGACTCTTGCTCCACTCCCTCCATCAAGTTTTATATCAGGGTTCATGTGCTGGCTTCTGTAAGTCTCCTGTCTCACCACTCTCTACCCTATCATCCTGTGCTGTGGCCAACACATTGCCTGTAATATCTTTTACCACTTTCAGTTTGAGAAGTTCACAGGATTAGGTAGACACAAATTATCCAAAAAACTGGGATTTTGTTGGTGCAGATCTTGCTGGAAACTGCTGGCCTTTGTGTCTGGGGGCCACTCGGACCTATTTGACCAGTAGGATGCCAAGATTAGCATTGTTTTTCCTGAGGGACCAGTGCAATTCACTGAACTGTGAGTTTGCTTCCAGCTCAGCACATGCATGTCTCACTGTTGTGTCACCAGTTTTCACAGCATTTGCCACACCATACAAAATGGCACCTGATGTGCTATGGGTAGAGTTCTGGGCCTGCTGGCAGTTTGATCTGGGGGCTACCCAGACCTTTTTTGGGTACAGCCTTTAGGAGGCTATGTTGGAGCAATGCACTGAGACAGAAATAAGTTTGTCCTCAGTTTACTACATGTGCTGTCTTGTTCTTTGCCTCCCTACACAAGATGGTGCCTGATGAAGCTCTGTTGAGGCTCTGGGCTCTGAAATTCAACCCTGATCTTGCACTGCCTGTTTGAGATCTGCTGCTCTATCTCTGCTCCTAGTTGAATCAAATAACTAATCAGGGTGTTCTGTGCCTGGGTTCACCTCCTGAGCTCCCACTGAACTCCCCTTTCCACTGGGCTGCTGGTGGAACCCCAGCCATATTTGGACCTCAGTTCACCACTTTCTGGCTGCTGCTGGGGTATCTGGTCGCTGCAACACCACACCATTTTCTCTACTGCTTTCCCATGTCCATCAGTTTCAAGGAGCCCCTGCGCCATCAGCCTACCATCTTCTATTTCCTGGAAAGTGCCCTCTCTTTCACCCTGGCTAATGATTTTGCCATCTTGATTCTCCATTAGCCAACGCCTTATACAGGTAATGCTCTATTAAACTAGGACATATTTACTGCAATTACACAATTACTGTATAAGTCTTATATTAATTCTGCACCAATACCAAATAAAAATAACAATGATAAAATCAGTTTTGTAGTGCAGGAAATAACATTTCATAAGGCTTTGTCCCTATCAATACTTTTCTTTATTGATCAAGCTAGGAATGGAAGCAAAATATGTTACTATAGCATAATTGTATGCTACTTTTGTCATTCAGAAAAGGTCTTTCAAAAAATGAAAAATAAAAAAAATATTAAAAAAGTATCATAAACTTTGTATGTTTAGCATTTATTGAAGATCACAAACGTGCAGTTTTCAATTTAGAGAAATACATTCTGAATATATCAGATGACTGCCATTGTCATTTGAAAAAATGGAAACATATAATTAATGCATACCTGGGAAATAAGGACATAATAAATGTCACAAAATTTGAACATTGGCATTCTTCAAATAAACTACATTCCTTGATGTTTTCTTAGCATCTCCTGTTATATAACATTTTGCAAATATTTTGGATATTAATGATATCTGGATTCATATTAGGGAAAATTGCTTCCAAAATTTAACAGAAATCCAGTGTTGATGCTGTGAAATTTGCTAGTAAATTTGCACAAACACATCCAGATTATAATAGCAATATATTATGAAATATAGGTAAATCCTTTGTTACTTTTTGTTTACTTTGATTCATAAAATGTGACATTTCCTACATCATTTGAAAGCCCGTTAATTTATGCAGCATAGCTCATGATATTTTCTATACTTGAACTCTTTACTGCAAAGTAATAAAATCTATTTTTGAGGAGGTAGACGTTGCATGAAGTGAAGCATCCCACAATATAGTACTGAAATGTTACCGTCTGGATTAACACGTTGCAAACTAACTATGATCAAGCATCAACTATCAAACTTGACATGCTGCAATTCACGTTGCTGGATCAAAGATTTAGAGATGAACTTCTCCAAACTAAGTTATTTTACATAATGCTTTCATATGTTTCTCTGTATAAGATGCTGATATTGGTAATAATAATATCACAGAAGCAGTTGCATGTGAAATATTTGTCAAGACATTTTATTCTTTGAAGTAAAAAAAATCAAAATGGAATTTTAGTTTTAAATTATCAGATATTCCTTTCTAAAAATCAGATGAGGTATGTATATTGTCCTTTAAAAATAATGAAAATGATTTGTAACCTTCTAGTATTCCTTTAGGTGAAACAGATTTTAATGCAATCGTTACCAAAAAAAAAAAAAGAGAAGTTATTCATGATGGGATTTAGCTGAGATCATTAAACATAGAAAAAATATTCTCTGCAAATAGCAAAATGCATTTATGTTATCACACTATATAATGGCCTCCCTTTGTGTTTTACTGGAGAAAAATTATTTTTAAGATTTACATTCATTCTCACTTCAAATATAATATATTAGTATGGATAAAATAAAGCCTTTAGCAGACAGAACATACAGGTGATTTCAGCTTCTTTAGAAAATGATAAATTTGAACATTTCAGGAGTGTCCTTAAGTTGCCTGTAAGTTATAAATACCAGTGATGCAGAATATTCTTACAACATATAATTTTTTAAGTCCATGAGTGAGCAATGATATAACCACAGGATGAATGGATTATCACAAATACGCAATTCCATTTTTCCATTCAGTCTTTAAAGTCACCGTGAAACCTGTAAGCATTACAGACCTTCCATCACTCATATCATTTCCACAGTTTTATAAATCATTTGCTAATGTTTACTGGAAACTTCCTGGGTACGAGGCATTTCTTAAATAATGGGGAAGTTTTATATGACTTGTTTTATTGGGCAACATAAATTATGTACCAAGCATGATGTAACGATATTGCTGGTAACTGAAAATGAATCAAAGGAAATGATTCCAATATTCATTTGTACAGCTGGGTGAATGATTACTCAACTAATTTGTAATAAGAGCCATTTCACAAGGAAAATAAAATTTAAAAGGGGAAAGTATACAATTCCTAAAGGGCTTCTTGTAGTAAGGATTCATCATAGTTGTGTGAATAGCATCTTAGACACAATAACATTTTAGCAGTTGTGTGCAGATGTAGGGCAGAATTAAATCACAAGAATAACAAGGAGGAACGGGGACAGAAAGAAGAAAGAGTGGAGACAGACATATTAGAAAAGATGAGTGAAGAAGCAACTAACAGAATGAGAAAATTCTTGCACAGTACACAAGTGATAGGGGACTAATATTCAGGAATTACAAAGAGGTTTAGAAACAGGAATAGTTAAAGAGAAAAAAAAAACTGTGAAGAAATCAGTGAAGGAAACTTTTTTTTTTCCCAAAGGAAGAGATTCAAATGGCTAATAGACATATGAAGATATGCTCAGGTTCCGTAGTTTTCAGGAAGATTAAAATGAAAACCACACTCAGAAATCTACTAACCACACCTGCTGGCATGGATGTGCAGAGGAAGCTACCCTCCTTCACTGCTGCTGAAAGTGTTGGCTGGTATAATCATTATGGAAATCAGTACAGAAAGTACTTAGAGAATTGTAAATAAACCTGACATATGAACCAGTGATCCAGCTCCTAGGAATATATCCAAAATAAATGAAAACTGCATATGAGAAGATCTGCAATCCTATATTTACAGTGACATGACCTACAATAGCAAAGACATGGGAACAATCTTGATGCCTTTCCAAATAGGAGTGGTTAAAGAAACCATGGTATATCTACTCCATGGAGTACTACTCAGCCATCAAAAGAATGAAGTTTGAAGCTAGATGGTCCCAACTACAGACCACTATGATCAGTGATATAAGTCAATCCCAAATGCACAAATACCATGTGTTCTATCTAATATAAGGCAGCATTAGCGCAGATTGTAAGATCAGTAACCCTTTTCACACTGTTTTTGTTGCTTCCCGTGTGTTTATTTTTGTTTTCATTCTCATTTCTTCAAAATAATCATTCTTGTCAAATTCTTCGCTGGCTCAAGGATGGCATGATGGATTCATTTTGCCCAAGAGGTATTTGTGTTTTCTTTTTTTTTTTTTTCACCCATGCATTGGTTATTCAGTGGCACATTTTCAAATTGATGGTGATGTAAATATTTTGTTTTAATTTCATAGCTGTTGTTGCCTTTGTTTCATGGCTTCTCATTTAAGGAAATGTGTAGTGCTGCAATGACAGAGACTATCATATTCAGTTGTGAAGATACACTGAAATATACATCCCTACAACCAAATCAAAGATGGACTCCCAGTTAAACTATTGGAAAATATTTAGACAACAGGGTGCTGGACTGTCAGACATTGCCTGTACCAACACTTAAATAACAAACTAATGGACTTATGACTGCTTTTGAAGACTATGATTTTGTAATAATATTTGGAAAATCAGTCTGGGTGGAAATTTGGTGGAGGGTTTGGGAAATACCAGATCCTATGAAATTGTACTATAAAATTTAAAATAAATTTAAAAATTTTAAAAAAGGAACAGATGAGACAGAAATCAGCAATAGCAGAATGTGAGAGGCACAATGATAAGATTTTTTTAAAGATTTATTTATTTTAATTGTAAAGTCAGCTATATATAAATTGGAGGAGAGACAGAGAGGAAGATTTTCCATCAGATGAGTTATTCCCCATGTGAGTGCAAAGCCCAGAGCTGCATCAATCTGAAGCCAGGGACCAAGATCTCTTCCAGTTCTCCCATGAAGGTACAGTTTCCCAAGGCTTTGGGGCATGTTCAATTGCTTTCGCAGACCACAAGCAGGGAGCTGAATAGGGAGCAGGGCTGCCTGAATTAGAAACGGCACCCACAAGGCATCCTGGATCCTTTAAGTGAGGACTTTAATCACTAGGGTTCTGCACTGGGCCCGATGATAGGATATTTTAACAGAAATTGTAAAAATCTATCCTCCGTAATTATTTATCAATTTTGTTTAAACTTAAACAATGAGAAAACTTCATATAAGGATATACTTTTTAGATACAAGATGGCAGAACAAAGAGAGGCTGCACTGTGCTGATTTCCTTCATGGAAAGACAGCTCAAAATGCAACTTCACTCCATCAATAGAGGCAACATCATTGTCCCTCCCCGCATTCTTTGCCCCCCATTACAGAGCTACACTCAGCTTCAGCAACATTCCTGTGCACCATGTGATGAGGGGAATGCTTTGACTAAGTTGCAGAGCCAGGAAGGTGGTGGGTTGCAGTTGAACTCCATCTACCTTAACTGCAGAAACTTGGAAAAGCCCACACAATGAGGTTGCAGGCCATGAAAGAATCAGGAGACAAATTGTAAAGTGAGTTGGAGTTTGGGATAGATTCATTGCAGTGAACAGGAAAGCTGAGACTGTGAACAAACTACCCATCTGCAGCACCCTCTCCCCTCAGTAAAGCCACAGCTGCTGTACTGTTTTGGATTTCTCACTGTCTTGAAAGTCACAAGGCAGAGGCCACAGAAATGCCCATCTCAGTGAGCCAAAATTACTCCCTAGATAAAGAGCAGTATTTTCAACAAACTACATTTGAATGACTGGATTTTTTTAAATGAAGAAACATGAAATGAAACCCTTGTCATATACCTTATTATAAAACAAAAGTACCAGCACCAACAAAAACAAAAACAGCTCACAATGCATCAATGACCCGAACTTAAGGGCTGGAACCATTACATCATCAGGGGAAACAGGGAACTGCCTCAAAATATCAGCACAGGCGAAGCTTCTTGGATAAAACCCCAGTAGCACAGAAAACAGAAAAAAAAAAATACTGAAATTGGCTTATATCAAGCTAAGAAAATTCTGTACACTAAAGACGGGTAACTGATAACAGGGGAGAAATGTTTTGAAAATTTTGTGCATAGTAATGGATTAACACCAAGAATTTTTATTAAACTCAAGAAAATCAACAACATAGCAATCCAGTTAAGGGGTGGTCAAATGATATCAGCAAATTTTTTTTTGAGGGAAACAGTACCAATAGGCAACTAACACAGGAAAATTTTTCAAGATCACTCTAGTCATATGGGAAAGATGAATACTACAAGGAGGTATTTACATCATTTCAGCTAGAATTGCTAAAGGATCCAAAAACCAAAGGATGAAACACTGGTTTGGTTATAAGCAAAAAGATATTCCAATCTGCTATTGGTGCTAATGTAAATCGGTACAATCATTATGCAAAACTGTATGGAATTCCTCAAAACCCTAGATCTTCCACATGAATTGGCTGTCCTGCTCTAGGTAGTTTGGCAAAAGGGATCAAAATCATCATGTTTATAATAACTCCATTCAGAGTAGGCAATGTATGAGGTCTGTAGATGCCCAATGACGGATGAGTGAAGAAAATAAGATTCATAATCACAATGAAGTATTGTTTTGCCTTAAAAACAGATTTAAAACCTATTGTATCCAACAATATGGATAGAACTGGAGATCATTATACTAAGCAAGATACCCAAGACTCACATATGGAAGTTAATACAGATAATATAAAAGTTTTGTGGTTGTTATACCTCTTAGCATTTGGTTATAAATACTGTTTCATTAAATCACCACAGTTGATGCCTACATTTGTCTCCACCTTAAGATAAAAATAAAGATAAAAAGGCAGGAGTTCTTATTAATTTGAATGTTGTTTGTAATCCATTAGGACTGATTTTATGTAGTGTGAAAGGTGGAGGTTTTGTTCCGTATTTCTGAAAGTGAATATCCAATTATCTCAAAATTTATCAAAAAGATCAACCCTTCTCTCTGGGTTATTCAGTTCTCTGGCTGAAAATCGATTGACTGCATATTTATGGGTTTACTTCTAAAATGTGCATTCTGTCCCATGGATCTTCTCTATTTTTGTATCAGTACCAGAATGATTTGGTTACTACTATCTGCAGTATATTTTGAAATCTGATTCACGAACTTTATTTTATTGTTTTACACAGCCTTGTTTGTTCATGGTCTCTTGTATTTCTGGATGGATTTTTGCATCATCTTTCTTTTTTTTTTTTCTAAGATTTATTTATTTGTTGGAAAGTCAGATATACAGAGAGGAGAGACAGAGAGGATAATCTTCCGTCCGATGATTCACTCCCTAAGTGAGTGCAATGGTCAATGCTATGCCGATTCGAAGCCAGAATCCAGGAACTTCTTCTAGGTCTCCCACACGGGTGCAGGGTCCCAAAGCATCGGGCCGTCCTCAACTGCTTTCCCAGGTCACAAGCAGGGAGCTGGATAGGAAGTGGAGCTGCAGGGATTAGAACCGGCGCCCATATGGGATCCCGGGGCGCTCAAGGCGAGGACTTTAGCTGCTAGGCCATGCCGCCGGGCCCCTCTTTCTAGCTCTGAGTAGAATGTTGTCTCTCTCTCTCTCCCCCCTCTTCTTCCCTCTCTTTGTCTCTCTTCTTTTCTCTGGCACCTGTGAATACAACCAAGAAATTATAATCTACATTCTGGATGAGTACCATAACCAGATGCTACTCATATTGATACATTATTATATTTCTAGACTGCAGATCCATGAAAAGAAAATGTTTGTTGTGTATAAGTCACTCACTTTATACCATGTTTTGCAGCCAATGATATTACAATATTCATCTATCATAAATATTTGAAAATTCAGATATATGTTCAATATTGGAAATGAAATTGTTTCAGATTTTAGTTATAATTTACCTTAGGGAGCTACTTAGAAAAATAAAAACGTATTCAGATTGGAGTTTTGGAAGTCTGTGTCCCAGATGATGTGTTTGATGAGGATGGAGAATTGCAACATAGGTGCATGCATGTAGACAATCATGTGATGAGGCAGGAAGCAGATGGAGAAGGCAGTTATAACTTTGTTATATTATCAACCATCTCACAAGAACCTCTTTGGGGCAGGCACAGGCCTATGACGTCAGGTCTTCACACTGCGCCCACCTCCCGGACAATTCAATCAAGCTTCCACCATCAATCCATGAACTATTAACTTAAGATTTTGGGGATCAGGCTCCTAAGAGATGGGTCTTTGGAGGGCACCTGATCTAAATTACAAGATTAGCTGTACAGATATATATGAATATATTGAATACATTCTAATACTTTTCCCTTTTGGTTTTTACATAAAAATGATTTCCTGCATTGCAAAAATACAATAAAAAATAAACTCTTTCATTCTATCCCTCTCCCTTCTTGCTAATTGCTATCTCTCACTCTTCCAAAATATCTTCATCAGCTTTTGCAAAGACATCATTGTAACCCACTCTATATTCAGAAGCTGAATTCCTCCTATTCATAACATTCAACAACACAAAATAGAAAGGCGATATTTGCAAAGCAGTGTAAATAAGAATTAAAGACAACAATATATCAACATACCTCTTTCATTCCTATACGTTGTAGTCCGCTTTCTTGAAAACACAACTGTACTTGACACAACCCTTACATCATAGTTTGCTAATTTCTAATCCAGGTTGCAAATAAAAAAAAAATTTGTTTATCTCCATGGCAGTGAGATTTCACTAAGTGCCCATTTGGACTTTTTTTTTTTTGATTTTTTTATATTGTTCCATTATTCCCGTTCATAGAATTTACATCAAGGGAATACTTTTCTCTTCTCAGCTTCAATGAAGTTGAAATAAAGATTCAAATAAAACTTCACATGGATTCTGCAAAAGAAGCATTCAGGCTTCTGTAATATCTCTCAAGAGAATAAAAGGGATTGATCCTGAGAGATAAGTAGTAGCAAGATGATTTTTCAAAGGGAATGATAGTCTCAAAAGCACTAGGTATTTTCAAGTGCAAGAAAAAGACCTTTTCTGAATAGATTTTCAGCAATATTAATATAAGACTGCCCCTGCGCAAATAACACATGTCAAAAAAAATTAACTCTGTAGGAAATAAAACAAACAACCAAAGAAGCAAAAACATGTAAGGTATCTCTTTGCAGAAATGATTTTACCATATTTCAAGTTTTGGTAGATTTTGGAGTTTTTGTATAAACATGTAGGGATATTCCGTGGGCAGAACTGAAGTACAAGATAAGATGTGTTTATATTTGGCATATCCCTAATACATTTATCCTAGGGGTGAATTTGTGCCATATTTTGAGTGTGACGACATTCTAACTCAGCTTCATCACGTGATGCTGGGAAGACAATTCCCCAGGCTCTTGATGGAGACAAGAACACTAAAGTATTTCAGTTTTACAACTTTTGGATTAGGGAAAATTAACCAGTAACTAACTGAACAGCTTAATGTATGAACATTTAATTATTCTGCTTAGTTGAAAAGCCAGTCTGAAGGTAAAGTACCAGGATTTACATTTTCACTGTTGTGCAAGAGTCTCAAATATCACAAATTAACATCAGTGTGAAAGCACAAGGCCACTAGCTAAATGTTAGAAACTGTAAGAAAGCTAAACAAACCAATGAGCTCTTCATGGAAAGACAGCACTTGAGTATAAAAAAAAATGCAGAAAACAAGTAGGGAGGGACATTTTACCAATATGACCCAGACATATCTATTGTCATGTCAATCCCAGTCCTGGTGGCTCCAGTTCTGATAATCATCTTGCCAAAGAACCTGGGAAGGAAGCAGAATTTGGTCACGCATATGGATGCTTCCTATCCATATGGAAGATGCAACTAGAGTGCTGGCTGTGGTCCTGGGCAAACCATAGCTCCCATTTGGAGCTTTACCATTACAAGGAATTTCTTTCTCTTTCTCCTTTGTTGCTCTCATTCTGAATGACAAATAGATTAAACACATGAACAAACAAATACATTCTTTTTTTTAAGATTTAGTTTTATTGGAAAGTCAGATATATAGAGAGGAGGAGAGACAGAAGGGAAGATCTGTCTGATGGTTTACTCCCCAAGTGATCGCCATGGCCAGAGCTGAGCCAATCAGAAGCCAGGAGCAAGGAGATCTTCCAGGTCTCCCATATGGATGCAGGGTCCCAAGGCTTTGAGCTGTCCCTGATTGTTTTTCCAGCCCAAAAGCAGGAGGCTGGATGGTAAATGGGGCTGCTGGAATTATACCCGGCACCCAAATGGGATCTTGGTGCTTGCAAGGTGAGGGCTTTAATTGCTAGGCCACTGCGCCAGGCCCAAATACATCCATTTTTTAAGGTTTGTGTATTTTTATTTTAAGGTTAGATTCTTCAAAGAGAGATAGGGAGAGATATAAAAGGAGAGAAATGTCTTGCATTCACTATTGACACCAAGTGAGTGCAACGAGTAGAGCAGAGCCAGTTAACAGTTTGGAGTCAGGAGCTTATTTTAGGGTCTCTCATATTGGTATAGGCACTGTGCAGTGAGGAAGGCTGCTGCCTTGTAATGCTAGCATCACACATGAGCACGGACTCCAGTCCTGGCTGCTCAATTTTCATTCCAGCTCTTAGCTAGTGGCTTGAAGAAAGAAAAGGCCAGCTTGTTTGGCTCTTGCCACACATGTGGGACACCTGTCTCCTGGCATTGTCCTGGCCCAGCTGTGATCATTGAGGCCATTTGATCAGTGAATTGGGACATGCAAAATCTCTCTCTCTCTGTTACATGTATTTTAAAGAAATACATTATTATAAAAGGATATATTTAGCATAAACATATTGAATTTTGCCATTTTTCTAAAATATTTATTTTCAATAAATTGTTAAAAAAACTCTTTGTGTGAATTTCAATATTCGTTTGCATCAAAAAGTAATTTGCTGTTTGGTGTTCCAAATGATTGGATGTATGAGTTGGAATGATCAGTGGGGATGTTCCACAGAACCTATTTTATGGAAATGATTTATAATTAAATAAAAATACAAAAAGGGAAAACTTTTAGAATATTGAGTGAGAAATATTCTTATTGATGAAACTTGAAACATTCATGTTTAAAAAAAAGTAATCAAATTAAAACACAGTGCTTATTGTGGTAAATATAGGTGGATTCCAATGGGATGATTCCTGAGGCAGAACAAGATTTATCAGTCTGGAGAAAAGAATATGGTAAAACAGATAAGTGATTTGGCCATAAATTATGAAAATTATTTACAAGTAAAAAATGCAAGAGCCGGGCCCGGCACAGTGGCCTAGTGGCTAAATCCCTTGCCTTGAGCATGCCAGAATCCCATATGGGCATCGGTTCTAATACCAGCGGTCCTGCTTCCCATCCAGCTCCCTGCCTGTGACCTGGAAAAGCAGTCAAGGATGGCCTAAAACCTTGGGACCCTGCACCCACGAGGATACCTGGAAGAGGCTCCTGGCTTCAGATCGGCACAGGTCCAACCATTGTGGTCACTTGGGGAGTGAATCATTGGATGAAAGATCTCGCTTTCTTTCTCTCCTCCTCTCTGTATGTCTGACATTTCAATAATAAATAAATAAATCTTTTAAAAAATATCAGAATTACTAGAAAGAAGAAAGTTCAAGAAATGTGATACTAAAATACCAGTGATTAAAAAAAAAAAAAAACTAAACTAAACAAAAAACACAGTGGTCAGGCCAAGGCCAAGTCTTTCCCTAGCCCTTCCACTTCCAGTCTAGCTCGCTGAGAAAAGTAGCAGAGGGTGAACAAAGTCCTCTGGCCACTGCACCCATGTGAGAGACCCTAAAGTAGTTCCTAGTTCTCCCCTCCTCTTCTTCCCTCCCTCCCCTCCCCCCTCCCCTCCCCTCCTTTCCCGTCTTCTTCCCTCCCCTCCTTTTCCCTCCTTTTCCCTCCCCTCCCCTCCTTTTCCCTCCCCTCCCCTTCCTCTCCTCTCTTCTCCTTTCCTCTCCTTTTTCTTAAGTCCTGGTCTTTGGAAACCTCAACAACACTGATAAAGGATAATCAATAACTCAATAAATTGAACCACAAAGTTATTCGTCCATTTTTATATTTCACTTGAAATGTTTGAAAGGGCTGTAAACAGCAACCGGATTTTAAAAAAAAAAATTCGGTTTCATTCTTATGCAGTAAATTTTAAAAGAATCACCCGGCATTGAAACTACACTAAGATATCACTATTCCCCAATGGTTTTGCAAAAATGGAAAAAAAAAAATTGTTAAGGCTTTTTTACAGTAAAACTGATAGATATAAGCACATTCTTATTTTTCTTTAGTTTTGAGTTTTATAAATAAATTCGACCATGCAGTATATGTCGTTCTGTATCCAGATTATTTCACTCAATGTGAATTCCCCCTAATGCATCAATTTTATATGCAAAGAGTAAAATGTACTCCTCTGTAGAGCCATATAATTTGCCACTGTGCATATACACCAAATTTTCTTTATCCATTCATCTGATGATGGGCGACACCTTGGTGAATCCCACATTTGGTTATGGGAAGAATGTTGCTGTAAACACAGAGGTGTGGGATCCTTCTGAAAATGCCTCTTCCTACCTTTTGATTATAACCTTGTAGTGGCACTGCTGGATCCTATGGCAAGTTTATTTCTGGACTTTGAAGATATTTTCGTGCTGTTTTTCACAGTGGCTGCATTAATTTACATTCCCACCCACAGTGTATTAGGAAAATGCAAATCAGAACCACCATGAGAAATCACTTCACCCCTGTCAGAATGGCTATTTCCCAAAGACAGAGAGAATAAATTCTAAGCATTGATTATAAAGTCAGGGAAAGAAACACAAAACAGAGAAGATAGAGAGTACTAATAAAGAACTTTACAATGCACTCCCTACTTTTCCAATTTTTGATAGCCTAGAGTTTATTTTGATATATACATATATATATAATCTCTCAACAGTTCTATGTAATAATTTTAATGATAACCTTTATTTCTTATTTAGAAATTGTGAATGATTTATGGATAGCTCAAGTCATTCACTGGAGTGCACATCTCCACCAGGATCTGATACAATTTCAGAGTCTAAGTCCAAAGGAAATCATATAGAAGATCATGGCCATTAGCGCTGGTCAGATGTTGGACTTAGCAACCAGCATTAAGGCTCAGTCACCAGCTCTGTGAAATTTCATGTTTGCAGGCCAGACCTGGTTGAGGCTGACATAATCTACAGCAAAATGAGTCCATCCCATCAGCACGCAAGTCTCTATTGGATACTGGTGTATGTCTAGAGGTTCCAATTTGAAATAAATGACAATAAAAATGATTTTGACTCTCCAGTACTTGGTGTCCCAGAGGTGGTTCTGGCTCCAAACTCCCAGGCAAAGTCCTCAACTGCTTCTCTTGCCCTGTTCCAAGTGCCTGGGGCTTTGCTGCTTTTGATGGTGATAGGGGGAAGGTTGTTGGAGCATGTACCTTGGTTGCCTGTGTATGGAGAGTCCAGCTATTCAGTCTGAAGGTACAGCTCTGAGACTGCAGTTGTAGTGCGCCTGGCAATGGAATTCAAACCTAAAGACTAGAGTTAATTCTCTCCGAGGTGCAATTTGTGGTGTCGAAAGTGGAGAAACATGGATGTATTCTTTTCCTGCTGTATTCTTTATTATTATTCTTTATTTATATTTTTAATTTATATACTCTATTCTTTATTATTGCAGTCATTATTATTACTCTCTTGCTTTCTGAGAGTCTTGTGAAGGTGAGATGGAACCAGAATCTATTCAGATTGGTGTCTTTGTGGAAGCTGTTTGCCTAAGCATCACTCTTCCTCAGTTCTCATCTTAAGCAGACTCCCTTGCAAAGCTTTATTTTTGCCAACTATTTTACAGGATTCTTTTTTGTCTTTATACACATAAAAAAAAAATTGTTCCATATGTTTATTTTCAGAAGACCAAGTAGCAGAGAGACAATGCCACATGCAAAATCATAAAATTATCTAATTCTTTAAATGCTTGTAAAATTGTGCTAAGCTTGATTTGTACAATTCAACTGATAGCATTACACTTTCACATGAAGAATTTAAGATTTAAGAAATTATACTGAGTTTAAAATTATGCTAAAATATATTTTCTCCATAAATAAGATATTTTTTCTCTGAAAACAATTTCCAGGGTCCTGCTACAAGCACCACTACTTTTTCTAAATTGTTACCCGTGAATCAATATGAATAAAAGGCAGAATAGTGCAGACTCACCTAATGCAATAAAAATTCTATAATGTCATACATTAACCTAAAGAGAATACCAAACAGATATAATCTGCAACATCTATTGCGGTCAGTTGAATATGATTTGTCTCCCATTGCATTCAATTCAATCCCTAAAACCAAAAGCCAATAGCACTAGAACAGAGAGGTTTGATTCAAATACAGCACTTAAAAAGTGACCATAGTGCAAAGTGCGAGGGAGATATCTTCAAAAAGTACTTGGAACTGACTATGTTAGTCTCGATTGCGCTGAGATGTTCTCCATCCCTCCTGACTCACCACATGGTCCCTCCTCTGCCTCTCTCCATCCCCGTTCACCACCTCACCAGACACAGTCCCACGGGAACCAACCCACTTGAGGGTTTGAAATTCCGAAACGCTGAGCTGACATAAATATTCTGCCTTCATAAACGGCCTGTCTTAGCTATTAATTACAGTAATAAAAAGCTGAGCAACATATTTATAATCTTTGACTTTTTTAGTCACAAACAGAGGGAAAAGAATGTAATCATGTAATCAATGTTAAGTGATCATACTCTCCTTTGGAATTCAAAATATGTAATTAGTGTTATTTTAATTAACTACATTTTATGTAATTCTGATAATTATACACCCTTTTGACAATTATGCTTCAACATTATTTTCTGTTTCCAAGAAGTATTGTTTTTGAGAAGCTCCAATATGTGCACTGTGGTTTTATTTATGTCCGTAATACAGACTTTAAGGTAAATTAGATACCCACCGGATTTCTGGGGGTATGTGACCATGAAATGTGACCATGCAGGCCTGCTCTCAGGAAGCAAATGCATGCCAAAGTCTAACAGGGTTTTGAGAACTGATAGACATTTGTAATGATGTGAGCTCTGTTAAAATCATTTCCGTTTTGGATACTAACATTTTGCATTGCCTCTAGTCAACACTTCCTGAATAGTGTGTTAATAGTGTGTTTTAAAATTGTTGTCTGCTCTTTCTTGTCTAGCACTTAAGCAGTGAGAATTACATTTAGAGACATGGGGAGGATTATAGCTGGAATTGGAACACACTAGAAATTACCTAGAGTCACTGTAGAAATATGAAAATAGAAGTCTTAAGTCTTATATGTGCTCCTCTGAAGTAATACAAGTGGTTACACAGGTAGGTAAAAGTAAATTCTTTTTCAGTTCTATTTAATACCTCATTGCTGAAAAAAATGTTGTGCAAATTTTTCCTTTGTTCTTTATCTATTCTGTGTTCAGTTTTGCTAAAAAAAATGTGTTTTTTTTTCACTATTTATGTTTTTTGGAAAGGCAGATTTACAGAAAAAGAGAGGCAGAGAGAAAGAGGAAGAGAGAAGATCTTCCATCACTTGGTTCACTCCCTCAGCAGCCGCAATGGCCAGAACTGAGCCAATCCGAAGCTAGGAGCCAAGAAATCCCTCCAGTTCTCCCACATGTGTGCAGGTCCCGAGTCTTTGGATTATCCTCTACTTCTTTCCCAGGCCACAAGACGGGAATGGGATGTGGAGTATCCAGGTCATGAACCAGCAACTCCATGGGATCCCAGCAGGCCCTCTTCATGATTTTTGAGTTTACTAATTGCTTGGTTTTGAAAACAACAGAAAACAATAATCAATAGCACATTTGCTCAGGTTCTGTGATGACTCACCCATATTTCTTTTTTTCTTGTGCAGATTTCTGCCAAAACCACATATTTCAGATATTTTGTTATTTCAGTTTCTTGTTTTTTTTTTATGTTATTATTTTTGTTGCTGTTAATTACAAAAGTGACATGGAAGACTGCAGACTGATGTGGGCCATTGGAAGCAATGGAGAAGATGAGCAAGTAACAGATGTTTATCCGCAATGGGTAAGAGAAGGAGGGTTCACTGCTCCTGTTGTCAGGCTACAGTTATACCAGGGATGGATGTGGTCTCTTGCTGCCACCTCAGGGGCCTCAATAGAGGGAAAGATGTTACTTGAGTGGCATATGGGCAAGATTGTCATGGTACAGGCTAGGGGAGCTGTGTCCTCTGACCTGTGGCCTTAAGCTTATTGTGTAGTTGCCCTGGTTCTAACCCTCATCTAGTATATTTCCATCACTAGTTGCAAGCTTTTCCTTATGAGGTTATGGCTATATTTTCCATCTTTTTTGAATGAGAAATTGTTGGTTTCTTTGTATGAAAAGTGGCATATTCAATCAGTCCTCCTGAGGGCTCTTTCTTAGTCTCTCTATGTAAGTTCCAAGGTCGGTTGATTGTCCACATCTGCCTAAGAGTGTCCACAGGGCTATTTCCTTTTGGTAGAACCTAGCTTGAAATGTTATAACGCTTGCTTTTCTTTCTACCCATTGAGGAAGTACTTCAGGTCTACTTTTAGATTAGAGGAGCCAATTGTATTTCACATTCATCTGGTTAAGTTCTTTATTTTTTCTCTGGATCAGTAATGGTGCTGGCCAGGTCTTGTACCAGGTACACCATGATTGGGCCACATGTCTATGCGATGTTCCTGATATTGTGGATTCTGTCAGCATAGTGTTGACACAATTAATGGGGCTCACTTCTGACAGGTAATCCTACCTAGCCTCTTCCAAGCTCCAATTCTCACAAGTGGCCTGACCTGATCTGCTTCACTATCAACTCTCATGTGCACCAAGTTCAGGAGACACCTTGAGCCCTTACTACATTATTTCTGAGATCCAGCCTCATACATACCAGTGGGTGTGGCTACCTCATGGGGATACAGCTGCAGACTCTCCAAGGTCTGTCCCCTCCAATATCTGGCCTTCAAACTTATAGACAGGTGCAGCTGCCTGACATCATCTATCCTCAGACCCAGATACTGGACAGGTGCTTTTTCTGGTACCGGAAACTCTCCAGACTCTCTACTATGTTGTCCTTGTACACTGGCACTCATGTGCAGTGGCAGGTGCTGCATTCTGGCCCAGCTCATCCACATCACCTGACCTCATATGCATTGTCAGGTACATCAATCCAATCCAAGGAGATCTGCCAAGCCCACTCACCTGACTGGCCCCTGACCCATGTCTCTTCTGTGTTGCAGGGATAAAAGCCCAGCCTTGACAGCCCTCCTGGGACCCCTCCATGATCTATCACGTAGCCCAGATCCTTTATTCACATATACATGCAGTGAACTCTGTTTTATGGAAATCCTTAACAACAATTTTAATACACATGTTTAAGGTGCTCAGTGGCCTCCCCCTAGCCTGCCCTTAGCTTAGTGCATAGCCATAACAGCAGGGAAGGGTCTCAGTGACCCCCATGTGGCCCTTACCCCTGTTTTACTTCTTAAGTGCAAAAATGTCTGACTTTCATTTGCTATGCTTTAATTGTTATCCAACACATAGTAGGGGAATGACTTGCATTTAATAGATATAGATATATGCAGGTAGATTTGACTTCATTCATGAGAATGGTAATTCACTTTAAAATGGTATTATCTGAATAGGCAGCAGATTAGGTACAGGTTAGGATATCTGCATCCCACATAGGTATGTTTATTACAAAACAGCTACTCTACTTCTGATCCAGCTTCCCGCTAATGCACCTTGGATGGGGGAAAAAAAAAACTACTCAGGCGCCTCGGGCTCTGCCACTCGTATGAAGACCTGGATCAGGCTACATACTCCAGATTGCTGCCTGACACAGCCATGGCTTGTGCGCGCTCTCTCTCTCTCCTCTCTCTCTCTGTCTCTCTCTGTCTGCTTTTTAATGAAATAAAAATAAATCATCATTAAATATTTTTAAATAAACTCTGTCTCTAGGGAAACAACAAATTTAACTCTGACAATTGGGTCCACTGCCTTATCTGCAAGATTAGTTCTTGGTTTATCTGCTATTATAACAGATATTGATGTGAAACCATTGCAAATTTAAAGCTCAACTGATGAGGAAAAGATAAACATATAGTTTTTCTTGGCTCCTAGCATTTACTGGCTTATAAAATATTAATTCCTTATTGGAAACTTAGCATTATTGAAATAAAATGGGGAATTTTTTTATACAAAGACACATATTTTCCACACATTTAAAGAAGGGGAATTTCTAAGAATTCATTAATTGAAAAATTAAAAAAAAACCCTTAGA
The DNA here is from genome assembly GCF_017591425.1 of Ochotona curzoniae. Taxonomy (NCBI): domain Eukaryota; kingdom Metazoa; phylum Chordata; class Mammalia; order Lagomorpha; family Ochotonidae; genus Ochotona; species Ochotona curzoniae. The sequence continues at coordinate 18,719,474 of NW_024466502.1, forward strand.
ATAACATCATTAAGATAGCATAATACTATTTTTGTGGCCATTAAACACAATCAACAGAAAATAGACTATGTTGTCAAACAGACAATACCCTTCAATTTAGCTAATAAAATTTGGCTTTGGGCCCGGCATGGTGGTCTAGCAGCTAAAGTCCTGGCCTTGAATACGCCAAGATCCCATATGAGCGCCGATTCTAATCTCAGCAGCTCCACTTCCCATCCATTCCCTGCTTGTGGCCTGAGAAAGCAGTGGAGGACGGCCCAAAGCCTTGGGACTCTGTACCTGCATGGGAGACCTGGAGGAAGTTCCTGGCTCCTGGCTTAGAATCAGTGCAGCACTGGCTGTTGCAGTCATTGCAGAGTAAACCATCTGATGCAAGATCTTCCTCTCTCTCTCTCCTCCTCTCAATATATCTGACTTTGCAATGAGGATAAATAAAATCTTTAAAATTTTTTTTTGGCTTTAACAAAATGAGAAATCCTCCTATGAGTTTGTTTCTAATTGTCATATAACCTAATTAAACAAGGATGGAACATGTTTTACAACACCTTATGCTTAATGGTGCTATGAAACTATAACATTGGTTCATCTACTCCATGGAATACTACTCAGCTATTAAAAAAAACAAAATGCAGTTCTTTGTGGCTAAATGGGCACAACTGGAAACTATAATGCTAAGGGAAATGAGCGAATCCCAAAAGATTAGATACCACATGTTTGCATTGATTTAACCTGTAATTTTTTGTTTGGTTGTTTGTTATTTTTTGAACCTGTCATTGATACTGTCTCAACCCAGATGTTTCGAAGAATGGAACTTGCATTATTTTTAACATATTGTTTACCCAATACTATGTCAATTAATTCCATAATGTTGCATATTGATACTGAGGCCTTGTTGGGGCTTTTAACTGACTGGATCTTTACTCTGTTAGCCCTATCTTCAGACCAGAGAAGGTCTCCCCAAGAGGCCACTGAACTTATCTGGACAATAAGACGCTGAACTTTATGCTAGGCATGTGTTTGCAAGCAATGAATCTCAACTGAACTTGAACTATGGTTATGCAACAAGGTGGAGGAATCCACCATGGGGGGAGGGGTGGGGGGAATCCCCAGCGCCTATAAAACTGTACTACATAATACAATGTAAGCAACAATAAAAAAAAAAAGAAGTCTAAAAATGGCACTAAAGGAAACTAAAATGTATTACTCTATTTTATATATTTGAAAAGAGATGGCAGAGAACATTTTTTGTATCCTCTACATCAGTCCCTGATATCCAAAATATCCAAGCTTGAGCTGATGCAAAATTAGGTGTCAAGAATACACATGGTTATTTAAAATTTATGGACCATTTCATTATGGAATTTTCTACTTAATATTTATTTTGGATCATGCTTGGTCACATGTAACATACAAAAAAATTGAGCAAAGAAAAAAAAAAAGATTTCATGTCCATGAGGCCAGTGTTGTGACTTAGTATGCAAAGATGCTACTTATGACACAGACCTCCCATACCAGTCAGTCCGTCTTGGGGCTGCTCCACTTCCAATCCAGCTCCTTACAGATGGCCTAATAAAAAGAAACATTCACAACTTTATTTTGTGAGAATTTTAAGTCAGATGAGTAATGAAACAGTTGGCAAGAGGTGACAGTTCCTGCTTTATAATCAATACAGAAAAAAAAATGAAGGTCTCAGTTTGAATGTGTAATCAAATTTTCTGCTCTATTAGTATTCTTTTTCCATAAGTGTAGGTACAGTGAGCGATTTTTGAACACTGTAGGAATGCAGGTTAACATTATTCACAGTTTAATCTGTAGTTCAGTCAATTCAGCAAAGAAAATCAGAGAGAAAAAGGTACTCATTAATACTGGTTTACAATTCTATAGAAGACACCAGGTTAGCACAAGAGAAGCTAGGATTAATACAATCCCAATGGGTATAGGGTACCAATTCTGGCACATGTATCCTATATGGAAATGCAAGAATTAAGTTCAAACTTGGCTTCTTAGTGCAGCTCCCTGATCATGACCACTTCGTTAAGCAGCACATAATGGCGCATGTACTTCAATCACTGATAGAGTCATTGTTGACACATGGATTGAGTTCTAGGCTAGTGGAATTCATCGTTGTGAGCATTTGTGAGAAAGCTAGTGGATGAAAGATATCTTTCTCTCTTTTAAAGAATTAATGTAAGTGAATATGATTATCTTAATAGCCATAGGAAAATATATGGTATAGTCCAAATATCCTCAAATATCAAAAAGAAAAATTCATAATTTGAATGGAACTAGCTCAAACTTAAAACAGACATATCCAAATTGCTACAACTATTACACTAAGAATGAGTTTTAAATATTAAAATATTCAACAGCAATAGTTTACCAAAGGATCTAGTCAGGCTAATTTTGGAAAAAATAGGAAAAACTCATACAGCTCACATTCAAATACATCTAGTCACCAATTACATTTCTGCTATACAGAAAATTCTAAAAAAAAAAAAACAAAAAAATACTACTATAACATATGCATGTGACATTGAAAGATAAACCTGGACATACTAAAGTAAACTGCATTAATAAGTTAAGAGGGACGTATATGGAACATTTAATCAGAATTGAATTCACCAACCATAAAAAGCATCAGATATAAGGGATCTTCAATAAATTTATGGCAAATGCATATTATGAAGACTCTATGCTTAGTCCTAATACAGTTACTCTAATTTTTTTTATAACATGCCCCAACAGGATCTTTTTTGAGGCACTAGAAACTATGAGACCTCAGTTTGAAAGGAGCCTCTATCTGCACAACCATACATCCAATAATATTGAAACAAGAATAACCTAGATCATGGTGAGGTTTTATTTGAAGAATGGTAAAATCACTGACATCTTACAAAAACTGTAAAGGGACAATTTCCCAAAGAAATTATCAGTTTACTAAAGGATAACTTATAAAAGGGAAGGTTATGCTAAAAATGAAGAATACAGCAACAGACAATGCACACCAGTGCGTGAGAAAAACTTAATCATATTTGTTGGTTAAATCATGAGTACTAATGACTAACAGGAGAAAAAGATACTAACACCACAGGCATCTCAGTTTGTTCGGTTTATACAATTCTACACATTCAGTTGGAAGCAGACTTTCTACCCATGGGTATAAAAAACATCATGTCTACATCACCTCCAGAAACAACAATGCTTTCAGCAGAAATTTTAAACATATGGAATCAGAATTTGGAAGGAAGATTCTTTCATGAATAAGGCCAGAGAATGAAGCAAAGATTTAGCTGTGTGATCCTGATGTCAGAATGCAAAGAAATGACTTCCCAGGGAAGAGACACTTCCATGGCTGGATAGATTAGTCAAGAGTGAAGGTCAAGCAGTTTGTTACAGAAACTTGGGATGCCATGTCAGAATTCCTGGGTTGAGTCTTGGGTACTGTGCACTTCAGATTCAGCTTCTAACAATAAACTTGGAAGGTAGTGGTTGCTGCTTGGCTGCGTACCTACTGCAGCAACATTTTTGGAAAGTGAACCTGTGGATGGAAGAGTCTCTCTCTCTGTGTATCTTTCGCTGTGTGTATTTGTGTGTGCGTTTCTCTTGCTTTGTCCCTGTATTTGACTGTATGCCCTTCAAAAAACAAATAAATATAACAACAACAACAAAGACAGTTGGGACCTGTATTTTGCCGCAGCAATAAACTCGCTCATTGCAATGTCAACACCAAACACGGGTGCTGGTTCATGCCTCACTTCAACCCAGCCATGCATTAATATACTGGAAAAAAGCAATCAGAGATGACTGCGGTGTTTGTGTCCCCTGCCTCCCACATTTGAGATCCAGTTGAAGCCCCTAGCTTCTTCTGTTTGCCTGACTCAGTGATGCAATCACTGGGGAGTGAGCTGGAAGACAGAAAATCTCTTCTATTTCTCTTTCTCTCCACTGAATTTAAAAATAAGTAAATGATTTTTTATGAAAGTACATACTTGAATGTTCCAGTTATCTTGCTCATTGTTTTTCTGAAAAACTCAAGAGAAACACCGCCTTTTTTTCAGAAGAGCATTTATGAAAAAGTAAATCAACACTATGGAAAAAAAAAAGGAAAATTTCATGAGAGTTCTTAGTTAATATGGTCATAAACCTATTCATCAAGCAAATTCTTCTAAAGTGTTATGAGAAAACATTAAGCATTCTTTTTCAGTACAATTTGAGCATTTCTGCCTACTGTGTTTATCATCCATCTCCCTCTTAATGCTCAGGGGATCAGCCAGTGACAGCTCAAACATATGAGAAACCTGGGTGGCATTCCTGGATCTTAGACTTGCCTAGCCAATCACAAGCTGTTATTTCTGTTTGTAAAATGAATCAGTGAATGAATGATCCATTTTTGTCCATTTCCATCTCTTTGTTGCCATGCCTTTTAACAAATAAACAGACAAGTAAATTCATAAATAAATAAATATTCTCATGAAAAAGGATTCCAGGACATGGCCAAATCTCCAAGACATAAATTCTTCAATGATATATTGAATAACTGAACTTAATGTAAGTTTTGCTGAGAAGTATAGATTACATATTGTCTTGATATCATTTATTCATAAACATTTTGAAATTCATTTTTATTTAATAAGGAATTCCATTAATATTTTTGGATTACTGCCATAAAAAGTAAGAATAAAAGCCTTTGAAAAAGCTTAGAAAATGAAAGGAGATCTGAAAATGGCATCAATTAAAAACATATGAAAATTATACCTTCCTTAAATTTATATATAATTTCTAATTATTTTTTACCAAAATGTTAGATGACTGTTCTATAGATTTTGACAAGTTCATGCTATAGTTGATATGGAAATTCAAGGGACAAAGAATAGACAAAACAATTACAAAGACCAAATTTGGGAGACTTAACATTGCCTTATTTCAAAACTTGCTATAAACTGTAGTGATTAGGAGCAGGGATTTAACTCAACATTTAAGATGCCCGTAGTTTATTTGGAGGGGTGTTAGGTAATTCCCAGCTCTGACCTCGGCCCATCCTAGTAGTCCTCCAGGGCAGATTTTAGGGGGCAATGAGTGTACGCTCACTTGCTACTCAAGCCTTCACCAGCTGCAATTATTGTGATCATAATTGGAGTTTTCTCTGTCTTTACCCTTCTCAAATAAATACCAGTAAAGTTGAAAAAGCCTGCAATAGCTAAGACAGTACATCACTGACACATGGATTGACAAATAGATCAGTGTGATTAGAACTGGTGACCCAAGAAAGAAATCATTGTATTTATGTCCAGTTGATTATTTAAAACAATACAAAAATTCAAAGGAATAAGTCTGTTCAATGTAATGGTACTGAAGCTGTTGCATATCCACATACAAAATAATAAAGCTGAACCTCTACCTTGTACCCTATATAAAAGGATAAGAATCCAAAGTGAATCATAGGCTTATGTGTAATAATTGAAACTACAAATTTCTTACAAGAAAACACAATAATGTAATAGAGCTATAATTCAAAATGTTGATTTTTAATTTTGTTTTGAAAACATTATATATTGGGCCCGGAGCGGTGGCGCAAGTGGTTAAAGGTCCTCGCCTAGCACGCCCGGGATCCCATATGGGCGCCGGTTCTAATCCCGGCAGCCCCGCTTCCCTTCCAGCTCCCTGCCTGTGGCCTGGGAAAGCAGTCCAGGACGGCCCAAAAGCTTTGGGAACCTGCACCCGCGTGGGAGACCCAGAAGAGGCTCCTGGCTTCGGATCGGCATAGTATCGGCCCGTTGCCCTCACTTGGGGAGTGAATCATCGGACGGAAGATCTTTCTCTCTGTCTCTCCTCTCTCTGTATATCCGCCTTTCCAATGAAAAAATAATAAAAATAAATCTTAAAAAAAAAAAAAACATTATATCAAAAGACTAGAATACAAAGTAGGAGCCTAAAAGAGATTTTGCATTTATTGATTGATTCCTAAATGACCACAACAGCCAGTACTAGATCAGGCTGAAGGCAGGAGCCAGGAGCCCATTCCAGATCTCTAATGGGGGTGACAGGAAATTAAGTACATGAGTAATCAGCCGCTGACTCCAAGGGTGTAGTTGCTAGAAAGCTGGAGGCAAGAGTGTCATCAAGAGTCTAATCTAGGCACATACACAGAATAAGTACTGTACCACATACCCATCCTTAGAACAGAGTATTATCAAAATAATCCACATGACCAAATGCACCACTATAAGTTGTATCCTATTTATAAGTTATATTCTATCAGAGGAAGAAATAACATTTTTATGTCAATGACATAATGATTAAGTGGTCACTAGTTTTTTTTTTTTTAAAGATTTATTTTTATTATTATTTTTTTTTATTGGAAAGGCGGATATACAGAGAGGAGAGACAGAGAGGAAGATCTTCCGTCCGATGATTCACTCCCCAAGTGAGCACAATGGCCGATGCTATGTCAATCCGAAGCCAGGAGCCTCTTCCGGGTCTCCCACGCAGGGGCAGGGTCCCAAAGCTTTGGGCTGTCCTTGACTGCCTTCCGGGGCCACAGGCAGGGAGCTGGAAGGGAAGCGGGGCTGCTAGGATAGAACCGGCCCCCATATGGGATCCCGGGCGTGCAAGGTGAGGACCTTAACCACTGCGCCACGGTGCCAGGCCCAACTAGTTTTTACTGAAAAGACAACTACATTTTTTTTTTTTACCCCAAACATAGTTTGAGTAATTACAATGGCAGATTCACAAACCAGACTGTAAATAGAAAGCAAACATTTTAAAATCATAGTAACATTGAAGGGATCACCCAGGGTAAGTTCCTTTTCACTCACAGGCAACGCATTTGGGAACTGCAAGGAAATGGAGGAAGCATGGAGACTTGCAGAATACATCCACATTCATTTCAAATGAGTTCTGTAAAATCAGTGTCTTACCTCAATAAGTATATTAGAAAACAAATATAATAAAATACCTATAAAATATGACTCATAGGAATACATTTTAGGTAGCAATCAATTTTAAGTAACAGTGCTTGAAATAATTTTCTTTGAAAAATAGATATTGAATTTCATCCTGAAGGATTGGCAATTAAGATGCAACAAGGCAGATATCATACAGGAATTAGCAGAAAAAGGAGCATTTATAGTTCAAAATGAATTTGTTCATGTGCAGCAAAAATCAAAAATAAACTGCTAAATTTTGTATGTGATTGATATTCTCAAGAAGCATTTGTATAGTGATACATAAGCTTGCATGGATTATTGTTAATTATACATGTAAGAGTAAAATTATATGGATGTTTTTACTTTATAAAGATTGGGGAAAGCATATTGAGATCATTTAAATCACATTTTGCATTGAACTGGCAATGCCATGTGATATAGAATATTATAGGATGATCTTTTTTATCAGGAAAATGTGAAAAAGACGTTAATACATTGTTGCACTGAAGCTAATTATTATTCTTGTTAAAATACAGTAGTTCTCCCTTCAAATTTTACTGATTTCATTAACTGGACCATTAAATGCAAATATCCACTTGCAGCAATCAAAATGAATTTGAAACTTCCTCTCTCTGTTTTTTTTTTTTAATATGCTGTGAGCTTACGTAAAATCTCTGCACAGATATTTATCGCCTGCCCAGTAACTTTAGGCATTGACACGTTACTGCATAAACTCAAAATAATGTTTTTTGGTTTCCATTGGGGAAATCATCTCAGCTCCTTCCTTCAGCCCAAATGGATGCTACATTCATCTAATTACAATGACATGTAACTGTAACACTGATTTATTTTAGTGTGAGATAGACCTTCTTTCCAATATGATGCTATTGTACTATAACTGAAGTTGTTACTTTTTTTCCAAATTCACAAATCAGTGTTCTTTTTGGTGTTTAAATACAACTGAGCTGAATTGGAGACAATAAAGTCACAAACTTACTGTTCTCAGTGAGCCGAGTTTCTTTCTTTTTTTTTTTTTCTCTCTGTCAAACTGTTCATCCCAATTTGAAATTCTTGAAGCCATGAATCTTCCAGCTCGTCTTTGGGGAGATTGTTTTCACATCTAATACAGTTCAGTAGCTGTGTCAAAGTCCAACTTTACTATCCGGGAATCAGAGTAGAGTGGAATTTCCTCCTAACAGAGGAGTCATTTAACTCATTGTATTATTTTTATTACTGAGCATCATAGAGAACTAGGCAATAGACTGTGTGCTCAAAGGAATAGGTCTGCCCTAAGGACTCGCATCTCAGCAAATGATCCCTTTCCTCTGCCTGGCTAGCCCAGCAAAGGACAGCAAATGCAATCATCTTGATCAATGAACCTGAGGAAAAGCACAGCAAGCAGGACACTAATCAAATAAGTGGATCTGCTGAGGCTAATTCTTCAACTCCAAACTTTGTTTCTGGAGGGCCCACAAGAGAGCAGCCGAGAAAGGAAAGCCAGACAATATGCTGTACTTGCACGCGTCAAATCGACCCTCGCAGAAACATTTCCACCTAGTCACCTTACGAATGCAATGCAACACCAGAGCCCTACAAAGGTCTATCTTGCTTCAGATGCCTTTGGACTGTCAGCAGTCTTTATAGACTTCAGTCACACTTGCAACTGCAATCACCATTATGGGGAAAGGAATGGAAACAAATTGAAAATAGTTGGTTTTTTGTAAATCTTTACAGGATTTTTCATACAGCAATTTTCAGAGATTATTTTAATTAAAAGAAATTTAGGCCAAAATATTACATCAAGATTTGAAATTTGACATACGAATTATGTCACCTGAAGAAAATCTTTCTAGTTATCCACCCTTAAGATATGCCTCTAGCAACTATTTCAGTTGATGGGTTTAAAATGTGGTTGGAATGTCTAATGAAAAATAACAATCAACATTGGGGTAACTGTGTTTTTTCTATGAATCCTTTCCCTCACTACAGCTCCCTGCAAGGCAGATGTCTCCAATAATTGAATTTCTACTACTCTTGGCAATATTCTCAGCCCCAATATCAATCTCCCTCACCATCCCTAGCCCTATGAGCCTTTAGGGACTGACCCTACAGATGGTATCTCTCCTTCACTTTCAAATCTGTGAGGTAAGCAAACATTTAGAATAAGTCATATATCAAAGGCAATAATATAAAGAAATAGCTGTCTCCATTCTTCTTTTTCCATCCTAATGCACTAGTAACATCACTCCAGAAAGGAGAAATTATACTGTGCTTCAGAGAAAACCATCCCACTCATCGATTCTAAGTAGATGGCATGTGACACAGTTACATAGATTCCAGAATTTTTACCCCCTTCCCAATACTTCTCTCCCCTCTAATTTCCACGATATTATTACAAGAGTATAGTCCTCTAAAAACAGTCACCATTCTGTAATTCTGTTACTTAAGTGTATCCAGGCATTGTAGGTATTCACAATGGCAGAAAGTCCAGCATCCTATTGTGAAGCTTAATAAGTCAGGATACAGAAGCTTCTTCTGGGTCTTCAACATGGGTATATGGATCCAAGATTGACATATTCTCCACTGCTTTCTCAGTCATAAGCATGGAGCAGGTTGAGGAAGTTGAGCAGCCAGGACCTGAAGGCAAGAATTAGCCTGCTACACTGCTAGTCAGCCCACTGCTTCAGTTAATAGAAATTAGACACCATGGCATACAAAGAAAGTTGATTTTCAACTAAATTCTTACAACCATGGAAAACTTAAGTAATTTTGGGTATGAATGTTTTTGCATATGTAACTAATTACATACTATGAAGTATGTTTACCTAAATGTGCATATGTTCAGTAAAATCATACATGGTTTCATTTTTTGTTTAAATCTCAAATAATATTCTAGCTGTGTAGCAGGCTTTACAAAAGACGTGAAGCTATTTCATGTACTTCTAACCCACGATTCAGTGAAGGGTTGTGTCTGATTTTGAGCTAACCTTTGATAAACCACATGCAGGAGAGTTTGCTAGCACCTAACACGTTATTTCCACTCCTAGCAGCTCTAGACACAATGCCAGAGGGCAATTCTCTTCCACTGCTGAAAAGTTTCTGACACTCTGCTGAAAAAGTCAGTGATGGATACAAAGATTACACATTTCGTACTTGTTGTCATGGCAAACTACCATGTTCTATATAACTTACAATCGACTTAGATGAGCAGAAAATTATTTCGTAGTTTAAAAGCATGAAAGCCTATCTCTTTGTTAACATAAAACATGATTTTTCCTGAGTAGACCAAGCTACAAATATCACAGATTTTTAAATTTTTACTGAAAAAAAACCTATGAATCTTTTGATACAACTACAACAAAATAGATGAAACCTCATTTATATGATCTGCTTTTTGTAAAAACAAAAATTTTAATGATCACCCACTGTAGCATCCATCATAAACAGTGCTAGAGCGTGGAAACATCACTTCAGTTACCACTTTGCAGTCCAAATTTGATCTAGAGTCTGTGAAAAGGAAATGTAACACAAAATCAAATTAAACATCCAGAGACAACAACAATAGCCCAGACACTAAGGGTCACTCTGACTCCTCTTTGCTTCCTTGTCCTCTTTCATATTTCTTTTTCTCTTCTGTTATTTTTTCCCTTTTTCTTTTCTGTCATCTCTGCTGTTCTTTCCCTATCCTTTCTCCTCCCCTCTCTCCTCTAAAATAGTAAATTATCTTGAAATTGAATAAATATACAATATCAATTATAGATGAAATCAAATTTAAAGCAAAATTGTAGATAGTCTAAGTTAAGCAATGTTCCTATACAACGATTAATCTGAGTACAACAAAATTTTAATTTATCTTAGAAATTTTCAAGGGGTACTTAATGCAAGAATATTTTGTGTTAACACCTGCAGAAATATCAATTGCATGAATGCTATCATACAAGTAAATGTTGCCCATGCTTACAAATAACATATAACTTCCATAGAATAGATTTGTTTTCTTATCGCTTGCACTAAAATAAGAATAAAGGTGGTAACACAGGTAGAGAATGACAGGCAGATCAGTCATGAGCATCAGCTGCCAAGAAACACCCTGACGTCCCAGTCCTTTGTGTCTTTTTTTGCATCATACGTTCCTATATGGCAGTCAAAGAGATCATGACCCTCAAATGCTGAAAGGTAAAAGCTTCAACAAAAGCCTGCTTCACTGCAGAAAACTGGAAAAAAGAAAAGAAAAAGCCATGGGAGAAAAGTAGAACTCACCTTCTTCTTGCTTGGCAAAATCTGCTGAAACAACCAGAGCAATGCCATTGATCCCCACCCACCTGCAGCAGTGTGAGCAGGGAATCTCAATCTCCCAGGCTGTAACAAACTCTTTCAACGTCCACCAGGATCCTATCAGGGAAAGAGATCTGAGATCTACACTTTGCATCCTTGCCTGTAGCGCCATTCTGTGATGTCAGAAAGCAAAAGGGAATGTGGGATTTTTACCCAGTTTTGGTGGGAACATGATGTTCCTCTCCTGACAGAAGTGGCCAAGATGGGAATAAATTGCACAGGTATACATATCAAAACAGCCTATGCAACTATATGTATGTTAAATATATACTAAAACATGTTACATACATAATATATAAAACATACATGAAAATGAAAATATAACAGGATTGACTAATTTGAATAACAATAAGCACACATTTAAGAGGTAAATGAACAGAGCCTCAAGAACCAGAGCAAATACTTCAAAAGAGAATGTTTGATGTTTGTATAATCATTCTCTTATTCTTTAAGTTTTGTACAACTTTTGATATCATTATATTCAAAGGCAGATAAATTAGAGGAGAGTTGAAAATCTTCTGCGAGCTACTTTGAAATACCTTTTCTCTTAACCAATAAATGTGTCACAAAAACAACGCAAGTTTAGGTTCTCAGCAACATCTATCCTTCCTTCCCTATTCAAGAATTTCACCTGAACTCAATATATTTATTTAATGAATTCTGTAGAGTAAACATTTAAACAGTGCCTAAAAAAGCTCGGGTTCTGGTGAACTTCATATTTTCATCTGCTCTATTCCTTTTCCAAGACAGTCTACTCTTATCTAATCTACATGTCACAATCCCACTCTTTTATCTGGTTAACTCCAAATACAATCTATACTGATTTTATTAAAAGAGAAATATGAGTTCTTTCAGTTTTACTTATAATTTTCTTGTCAGTACATCCTTACAGTCTTATGTATCAGACACACATTTGGTCTTTTAACTAAATTGTGTATTTCTACAATTAAGGTAACACTCTTGCTACATTGTATGCATTGAAGTCTCTTGTAATGTCACAAATTATGTTTGGTAATTACCTGCTACAAAATAAATTAATATATTCAGCGATACATTATGTATTTTAAAAGGCAATGTAATGGGCCCCGGTATATGTCCAGATTGAATAATCCTGAAGAATGCAAATGTTTAGAATATGTCATTATGGAAGATTCTATAGTAGCATGGTTTTGTAAGTTTATATCTTCCAAAATTATGTGTGAAAATACACTGAAGTTATACTACCTGTATGTTTAGAAAGGAAGTACTGGGGTTCGACACATTGGCATCATATCCTAAGTCTGCCTGCAAGTGCTGGCATCCCATGTGGGCGCTGGTTCATGTCCTCACTGCTCCACTTCCCATTCAGCTCCCTGCTAATGTCCTAAGGAAGCAGCAGGAGATTCCTTAAAACCTTAGGGCCCTAAACCACATGTGAGACGCAGAAGACTCTCCTGGCTCCTGGCTTCAGATAAGCCCAAGCCTGACCATTGTTTGCAAAGGACTGAATCAACGATGGAAGACATCTTTCTTTGTCTCTTTTCATATTTGCCTTTTAAAGTAAAGAAATACTGAATCACATTTGCAATGACATGGATGTAACATTCCCATCACTCACAAACTAGTAATATAAGCCATGTCTTAACTAAATTATTCACTAAGTTATTACCACACATCCTATGGTGTAAGTTATAGTTAGCTGTCAATACTTACACTATTTAAGTAAGTTATTGAAGTAATTACCTATATTAGTAGCCTTCAAAATTTGTTCATGTAAAATATATATATGTACATTTTAAATTCACCACATCAATTCTCTACTGTAATAATGTACCCAAGTTTTAACATTTGAAAACCAATATAGGAATATGAAAAATCCATCAATTGATTCACTCCCCAAATGCCTGTAACAGCCAGGTCTGGAATAGACTGATACCAAAAGCCAACAACTTCACCCTGATAGCTCACGTAGGTGACCGAGATCCAAGTACTGGGGTCATTTTATGCTATTTGCCCAGGTACACCACAGGGAGGTGGATCACAGGTCGGTTGCTTAGAACTGGAACATTTACTTACCCAATTACACAACACCTGCTCCTAATTGGAATTCCTAAGTACTTTTCTATCACAACTATTCCTTCTGTTGCAATCCAATACTGAGCTACAAATTAGTGTGAAAAAATATTTTGACTTAATCTTCAATAGCAAAGAGAAGGCATTGGATTGCTTTTGGGTATATTTCCCTCCTTTCTAGTTTACTTTTTTTTTATCATAGCTGAACATTGTGGGTAGTAGTGACTGACAGATTGAAGTAAGAATAGTTTGTATGATTTCAGCAGCTACAGGAAAAAGTATCATCTTTTCTAATAATGTAACGCAAAAGGAAACTCTTAAATGTATCTTGGCAATAGGATGCTGGACTCTCTTATCATTGTCCATACCTACAATGCCATACTTAACCAGAAAAATGATGGACTTAATACTGTTGAAGGAGGACTATATTATTTTAATAATATATGGGAAACAGTTCCATGGGATTGGGGAAGATTTTACAAACTGAATGAATGAATAAAAATAAATAAATAAATAAATAAATAAATAAATAAATAAATAAATAAATAAATAAATAAAATATATCCAAACTTCATATATGTAAATCAAGTAGGAGAAATGCTATAAATGTCCCATTCTGGTAAATGAGTGTGCCTTAGGTGGTATTTTTTGCATAGCATATGCAGTGACATTATGTAAAAAACCCCAAACCTGTGTTTTGTCAACATTGTGCAATAGAACATATTGCAGATGAACAAAAGCCTTGTGGCATTACCCTTACCCATGCCATTTACTCAGGCCCCTTCATTATTCCATTCAACATTTTACTTTCATAGCAAGGCATAATCATCTGTGTGTCAATTATTGTGTATAGTTGCTTTTTGATAAATTGATGAATTTTGTGTTCTATCCCATAAATAAGATTCATTTTTTTAAGAAAGGCATATTTACAGAGAAAAGAGATAGAGACAAAAATCTTCCATCTCATTCATTCACTAATGGTTTAGTCACCAAGTGGTAGCAGTGGCCAGAGATGAGCCAATCCAGAGTCAGAATCCTATTCCAGGTCTCCCACATGGTGTCAGTTCAAAGGCGTGGTCTGTCCTCTGCAGTTCTCCAGACCCACAAGTAGGATGCTGGATGGGAAGTAGAGCAATCAGGATGTGAACAGAAATTAATTTAGCATGCTGGCATTTACAGGTAGAAATTAGCCAGTTGAGCCTTCCCATCAACCCTAATATGAATATTCTTTCCTAGTTGTAATATGTAACTTTGGTACTTACTGTTAAAAAAATAATTTAAAATTGTTTCATATCAAATTTACAAGGACATCATTTAAAGAGCACTAGCTTGTTTTCTTTTTAATGAACAAAAATTCCAGATGACAGTTTTTTTTTTTTTTCTAAAATTGTATTTAAGAGAAAGAAAGAATAGGAACAGAGTTCGGATGTAGAATGTAGAACTGAGACAAAAATTTTCCCTACAACTCTCCCTTTCTCAGGTGCTGTTTTTTTGTAGCTCTTCTTTTGTTTTTAGCTTAGTCTGGTTAAGTTTTGTTTTGGTGGTAGTGCAGTTTTCCAACACATTCCTAGTCAAAGAAAATGCTTAATTTTTTTTTTTTCCGTTGAGCATGAGGACCAGTTTAATCTCGTGTTATCTTTATGTTACAAGTATTTTCAATAAGTTAAACTTTTATTGAAAATTCAGTACAAAATGTGTTCCAGTATGTGCTTTACTCTCAAAAGAGCTAGTTTTATATATGGATTTTGGAATCTTAGTGGTAAGATATTGCTTTTTCTTTTTGAGTGGTTATATTCCATTTCTTGAGGGCTAGATTCTTCTCTAGAATTTTCAACTATTTTCTACTCATTCACTAGACAAATTTTAAAAATTCAGAATAGGATTCAGGGGCTCAGTACAATAGATCCATGGCCTAATCCTCCAATCCCAACACTTGGAATGCCCTTATCTAGTATCACCGTGTTAGTTCACGTGTTGGATGTGTCATTTCTGATCATACAGATATATCTGGGGAGCAGTAAAATGATGGCCCAAAATTTTGGGACCCTACACCTGCATAGGAGACCTGGAAAAAGCCTCTGGCTCCTGATTTCAGATGAGCTCAGCTCAAGCTGTTGTGGCTACCTAGGGAGTAAACCTTTATTGCAGTGCCAAGAATTGGGTATTGGGTCTGCTTCCTCTACTTGCATCCTGCTAATGGACACCCTGGGAAGTTGGACACCCTGGGAAGTTTCAGGTGATGGTTCAAAGGCTCATTTCCTTGCCTCCCACATGGGAATCCCACACTGAATTCTGGCCTAACTTTGGCCTGGTTTTATCTCAGTCACTGCAGCAATTTGAAGCATAGACAAGTGGACTACAAATTCTTTCTCCTTGTCTCTTTCTCCGACTCTGCCTTTCAAATAAAACTATACAGATAAAACTTGAAGTAAATACCATTTTTCATTTTCCATTTTAAAAATAATTATAGATGTACACAAACATAAATTTGATATATTTCTGATTTATTCAATATAAGAGTACAAAGATTTTGAAAGCGATCCTGTTTTGACTAGCTAATTATCCATAAATTTAATGTGAACCATGTGTGGTCAATGAGACTAAACATGCACACAAGTTAAATAGAGCCTATGTACAGATTAAGATTTATTTTAGCAATAAATCACCCTTACTAGTTATTTATACATGCTCCAGGTTACCGTTGCCACTCTTCCTTGCTTTTATTCTATGTTAAATGTTCCTTCTGAGAGAAGGAGACATAATGATGACTTTGACTATGATGTAATAGCTGGTGTGTTAACATAATTCAGTTCCTTACATCACATCTATAAGCATATGGGTAGCAATTGCTTTTCTTCATACAAATCTGTGCTTCAATTAAATTGATTTGGAGCATGTATTAATGGAGAAGATGATCGATGCGGATATTGTGTAATGGAGATTTTCCCAGTAATGGAAATGTTTGTTCTTTCAAAGAATTAATTCTGAGGTTTATTCTGATGTTTCTCCATTCATTAAAAAAAAAAAAAACAAATAACTTAAAATGTGTTACTAAGTGACTATGCATTAAGGATAAGAAAAGGAAGCTGAACAAATTTGACTCTCAGTTTGATTGTGTATATTGTATATTCAAATGTTATTTTCTTTTCACAAATTGCATTTACTGAAAACATGTTCAAAATTAACTTCTTTTTAATTTTCTCATTAACGATACCCACATGTTTAAAATTAACAATCATTATTTCTTCTACTTCCACTATAATTGAATGCTCTGAAAAACCTTTGAAGGGAATGGTCTTTGTCACTTTTGTAAGTGATGAGGCTCCTATTTTCATGGAAGAAAAAGCATGCACAACGCAGATGCCCCTCTACAAACATGTGGAAACATTTCTGATTGCAATATCGACTTGGCAGTCACCGAGGCAAGATATTTGCAAACTTATTTTATTTTAGCAAATTTGCTTAATCAGATCATTTTCCGAAGGCTTTGCACTAAGTGGAAGATAAAGGCAGGGCTCCTTTTCAACTCTGCAAAATTTAACTCTCTCCTCATTTTCACTACATAATTAATAGTGTTCTTGAGAATAAGGTTAATTGGCAGATATCAAAGGCTTCTATTTTGAAGCAGCAAGTTAATTTAGGAAGTCTAGCAGTCTGTTCAATGGCAGATAAGGCTCTGAGGCAAACTTTGAACCCCCATTTTGGAAACTTTCCCTATTCTTTCTATTGTAATGTTGCTACTTCTCACAAGTATTAGCAAAATGATGGTGATGCACATTGATAATTACCACACGACACAGCTTCTTTTTTTTTTTTTTTTGCAGATTTACCTCTATGTATTTTTTTTATTGTTAATAACATTGTATTATGTGATACAGTTTTATAGGCACTGGGATTCCCCCCACCCCTCCCACAACCCTTCCCCCATGGTGGATTCCTCCACCTTGCTGCATAACCACAGATCAAGTTCAGCTGAGATTCCTTCACTGCAAGCATATACCTAGCATAGAGTCCATCATCTTATTGTCCAGATAAGTTCAGTGGCTTCTTGGGGAAACCTTCTCTGGTCTGAGGGTAGAGCTAACAGAGTAAATACAGCTTATTTCAATGATGTTTGTGAATAGATTGGTTCAAGAATGGCGAATGGAAAAGGAATAGATGTGGTACTTGTATTTATCCAGTAGAAAAGAATGGGATGAGACAGACGAATAAAGAAAGGGACGCCCAAGGCAGCAGCTGAATCCCCAGCCCAGAGAAATGCAGGTGTTTCAGTAGACCTATCCTGGAAAGAGTTCCCAAACATTTTCAGAAACTTGCCTCTGGTGGTGGCATTCTAGCAGAGAAACCTTGCCAGAACTTGCATCGATGGAATAATTTATCCATTACTAACACAGGACAGATGATGACCACAAGGAAACAAACAGGGACTTCATAGTATAAAATTCAGGAATCTAGGATTTTTGCCTATAATGAAGTTAGTAAGCAATAAGGTGTTTTGTCTTGCTTTGTTTTGTTTTAACGGAGCAATCATTTATCACTGCACATAAAGCACAGCATCATCCCTGTCCGCTCTCATGCCATCTTATTATCATCACCATCACTACTATTAAATCTTATTCAGGTAAACTAAGCATTCTCCTATGAAAAGAGGTACAATTTTGTATGATTTGTCCTTGAACTAGACATGCACTCATTGCCATTTGCATCATTTAGCAGTTTTTATTCCATCAGTATTATCTAGCGCTCACTTGGACCCCAACAGTTACTTCCCTGGTTCTGCAAATAATTCCAAGTGAGAGAAAGACTATGGTTCACTTAGATTTCTGTCATCAAGTATAAGCCCTGGTTCCTGAAATGTCAATAAACATTAAATTAAGAAACTAGATAATTTTTTTTTGAAACGGCAAGTTAGAATTACTCATTCTTTTAAAAAATATTTATTGATTTAAAATGCAGGTTTTCAGAAAAAGACAGAATGAAGGACCTTCTATCAGCTCATTCATTCTCCAACTTTCTTCACCTGTAAAAGCTGGGCAACACCAAAGCAAAGATCCCAGAATTTAATCCATGTCTCCATTGTGGGGACTTGAATAAGGAATCTTGCTCCTTTCCCAGGCACATTAGCAAGAAGCTGGATTGGAATTGGACTAGCCGGGACTGTAACTTGCACTCATGTGCTATGTTGATCAGTGTGGTAGTTTAAATAGCTGTGTTACATGGGCTCCAGGGTTATTCATTCTTGATAGTTAGAAAAGGAATATTCTGCTTTCCATAATTTTTTAGATGGAGATTGATGGGGCAAGAACACAAGTCCGGCTTCCCCATTCAAATTCTGAAATGCAATCTCTTGATTGAATCTTTTGGTTCTTCCATGTGTAGAAATACATAATCTGTTATCAAGTATTATTTTAATTCCTCATCTCCAGCTTGAATTCCTTAATTTATTTTTCTGGCCAAATAGCTTTAATGCAGATTCTCAAAAGCATGCTGAGTAGTAGAGGTGACCATGGACATGCTTGTTTAGTTCCCTGTATCTACCACTTCAGTTTGAGTAGTCTTCCTTAGTTTTAACAAGCGCAATGAATATGCTTTCTCTTTTTCAAACAATAATCCTTAATGCAATAAAATCCTGAGCTACTTAGCTAGGTATGTATGGCAACATTGACCACCATGGGAAAGGAATATTCATTCCAAAAGGTACCCCTGGGAAGAACCTGTATTGAAAATTCAAATATGCCTTTTGCAGACTATCTTGTACAATTACTACACTGAAGGAATAGTCAAGTGTTCAAAATCAGACTTTTGACAAGATATTCTTACACATTCTTACTGTCATCTCTAACCAAATGTAGTATCAGAATGAACTTCAAATTGTCAGGTAGCTAGGTTAAACAAGAGAATGTTAAGTTCTTAAGTCAGGAAGGCTGAACAAACATACCCAAGGGAGAGCCAACAACCTGTTAGAGTGGCAAAGACATTCAAAAAACATTAAAACAGCTTACTGCCTCCAGAACTTTGTCTTAGCCAATTATTTTAACATCTGGAAAGTGTAGCATACAATGTAAAATATCAAATCATATTATTACAATCCTGAGTTTGCATTACATTACTAAAATTAAAGAATGTGATACCTTTTTAAAATCTAGTTCTAATATGTTAAGTTGAAATTACGGTTGGCAGTGATACAATGATACAATGTAACTTTAATAGATTGCCATTTCAAATTTTAATGGATAAATAATTGGTATGAAATACATTAATTTCTTCCTGTCAGTGAAAATTATAACTGTTTTTAATTGAATGAGAATAGTTTTTAGTGTCAGTTTATGGTACAACCTAAGTGATTGTCTCAGAAATCTATTATATTTTTATTGAGCACACATATGGATTTTGCATGATTACATGATTGAAATATTCATGTAAAATATTGCACTCTCTCTTTGCTTTTTAATGGTTAGAGTATTTTAAATACTAGTTCTTTCAAGTTAAATGTATTATTACATTAAACTTTTAAGTGTGAAGATGTTTATTGACTCTACAATCAAAATAGAAAGGCTTCACAATGTTTAAATAATTAAATGTTTCAATTTACTCTAAAATGATTCCTTAAAATGTAATGACTATCACATTAAAATCACGAAAGTTGTGGATAACTTGAACAGGGTCACAAGTTAAAATCATAAGTTACAAAATATCTATGACGCTAGACAGAGGAAAAGGACAAATTCTGATAGCCAGTTCATGATACTTTAGACTTCAACAGTCAAAACTAATTGGTAAGATAGTCAGGGCCTAGGGGCAATCACGGTGCTGAGAGCCATGGCAAGACTCAATGTCCATTGATCATTGGAAAAACATCTTGGTAATTCTCCTATGGATTAGTCCTGGATGACTTTGCTTGCTTTCATCTTCAGCCACTCTTGAGTTCACAGGGTCCATCGTCTTTGGCAGCTGATGAAAGTCCTCAAAATGCTAAATTTAGTCCTTCGTCCATTCCCTAGTTAATGTTCCCTAGTTAATGGGCAGTACAAAGACAATATTTTGCTAGTTATTTTTTTTTTTTTTGCTTTTGTCTTAGCTAACTGTATCCAGCTTTTAAGTGTGAAATTCAAGATAATTGAATACCTAGAAAAAGCCATGTGAATTCATGTGTGTGTCCATATGTGCTTGAAATCATTGTAACTGGCAATATGACCGTACATCTTTAGGAACACAATTTGAGTTACACAATTCAGACTGTTAATCAGTAATTGAAAGTCCTTAATTGGGAATACATATCTCAGCACTCCTACATGAGTGCTTTATACATCATTAAGTAAATATGCAACACAATGCTTATAATGAACAGCACAACGCTAAAAATGTTTTGAGTGAAGTGTTGTTATACATTATTTTCTAGAAAGAAGGCAAGATACATTAACAATGCATGAACACATGCTCTTTTTGTCTCCTTGTCTCTTCCACAAAGATTGTGGTACAGAGCCAAGTGGTAGACTTATTCCACCATCATTTTATTTGACTGTAGTTGATTTAAACTTTTGGGATACTTATCGGAATGCCTAAGAGTTAACCGACAGCCATTTGCTGCAATAAATTATGGAGCTGTTTTGATTGTGTTTGGCAACAAATATTTATATGATTTTCTGAATTTATCTTGAGGTTTACTTTCATGGTAACATGTCCCATAGTGGGAAGACTGGAAGAAGATTTGATGTATCCACCATCTGTTTCTAGCAACCAGAAAGCACCAATATTTACTGAAAGAATCTGACAATTGTTGACTGAAAACATTTGCTTAGGCCAATACACAGCAACTGCTGTGTTAGCAAAACAATACATGTTATTGAAATATTTCATAAACAAAAGGAACATTTAGTATGTTCACATGAATGTCAAAAGTAGTTACATAATCCACTAAAAATGTATAATTAACAGCAAAAATATAATACTATTTTCAAAATTTGTGATCTATAAAATTGGAAATATTAAATACTGTAAGCAATGAAATAAGACTTTTGATTTGAGAAAATAATCATTTATTCTAATCATATTTTCAAAAAGTACATTATCTTATTTATACATGCAATTACAATTTGTATTAACAACCCTTCTATACCCATACCATATTTGAATTGATTTTTAATCCAATCAATGTAAAGAACTGTTCATGCAACGTTCTTCTCTCTTAATATTTTTCAAAGTGTATTCATTTATTTAGAAAGCTGCACTTACACAAAGAGAATGATATAGATAGAGAGAGAGATTTTCTATTTACATGTTCCCTCCCTAATTGGCATTAACAATGAGCTCTGGACCATGCCAAACGAATAAGCCGGGAGATTCATCCAGGCATTCCACAAGGAAGGAAGGAGCCCAAACACTGGGGCCATCTTTAGGTGTTTTTCTCAGGAAATTCCTAGTAGCTGGATTTGAAGTGGAGGTCAGGACACAAATCCGTGGCTCTGTGGAATGCCAGTACATCAGGAGATGGATAGACCAAAACATCAAACATGCTGAAACATCACCCCACTTTCTTAGTATCATAAACCTAAAATGTATACATATTCAGCATGGCTAAGTTTATTACACCTACTTATTTTCTAATCATTTCACCAAACTTATTAGCATTTTCTTCTCTTGTTTACTCTAAAATCTTGTCCAACTGGTGAAATTCAGTTTCCTTTTAAGTTTATTATGTGCTTGACAGCAGGCAGTGCTGTGGGAGACTTATGCAAGTTTTCCCAAAAGGTGGTAGAAACTTAAGATTTTGTGCCATCCTACTTTCAGGTTCATCGTCAAAATCCTACAGAAGAAGTAGAGGACTCAAAACCCAAACAGGGATTCCAAAATGGGATACTTATGTTCCAAATGGATGCTTAATACTACTTGCACATGGTTGCCCCTAAAATATATATATTTACTGACAATGAATTCATATTTTTCTATGAAAAGTAACAGCTTTTTCTTTCATTAAATAGCTGTTTTCTTGTTCACTGGAGGCAGTAATAATAACCACTTGTGCGGTTCACACTATATCTGAAATGTTACTCGTATATTCCCTTTGCTTTTAGTTTTCTTCATGAATATAAGAGTAGATCTTATAATATTGTCAGAAATATGCATATTAATTGTTTTGTACCTCTTCTCTCCATAATTCTTTATGCAAATTTTATAAGAAAAAAGTAACAATTTCTGTGAAAAGTGAAAATAATAAAAATTGTTTTCAAAAACTCTGTCCAGGAAACTCTTTTATGGCCTCATCATAAGAAACATTTTCTTTCACTATTAGGTTTTACCTAAAAACATTATTTCTAACTGTGTAAGAACACATTATAATGTGAAAATCTTATATGTTCTTCCATTCTGGGATCAATGCTAGTGTCTTGCTTTACTGTCCTTTTGCTCCCATGGTCAGAATAATGCCCATCCTTTGTTCTAAGGTAAAATCACAAATTCTGTTTTCCAGGAAATCTGGGTCAAAATCAGCATTAAACTTTTTTTTTTCCCCACAAGTTTGGTATCTACTACACTCCAAATTTTCAACAATTTTAGCAATTTCACCTATATTTATTTTTGTTTTCTAACAATATCAATGCAAATATTACCAAAATTATAATGCACGTAAGTGAAACTGATGTTTTCAGCTTTGTTTATTATTTATACTCATTGTCTATACTCTTCGACACTTTTTTTTTTTATTTCTAGTTCAAGTGTCAAGCTTGTGATTACAAAGTAAATTGAAAGTATCTCATTGAGAGGGAAATCAAGATGGCAGAATGGGGTAAGGACATGTTTAAATGGATGGAGGAACATTTAATCAGGATGAAGAAGAGAGGACACATTCTAGGATATAGGAAAGGACAGAACAGCAGAGCGGTATCTGAAAACTGACAGACACAGGAAAGCAGTGGACCCAACGGTGTGGGTTTGCAGTGATTGATACTCCAGTGGCATTCAGCAAACAGGGATCTGAACTCCACCACCAGCTGGAACTCCACCAGCAACCAGGTGGGAAGGGGTTTTCACTGGGAGATTGGGAGATGAACCCAAAGAACTGTCCATCCTGCTGGTCCATTTGATTTGACCAGGAGCAAAGACAGAGCAGCAGATCCCAGACGGGCAGTGTGAGAACAGGGTGGATTTCATAGCCCAGTCAGCACCCTAGAGCTGAATTGGGCGCCATATTGCTTAAGAAGGCAAAGGCAAGGGAAAGGACTGAGCATACGCTGAGCTGGGGGTGAACTCATTTCTGACTCAGTGAACTGCATTAACATGGCATTCAACAGGTTCCACCCAACACAGGTCTGGTAGCCCTCAGACCTGATGGTCAGCAGATCAAGAGCTCTACTTGTGGTACATCAGGCACCATTTTGCACACTGTGGCAATAGCTTAGGACTGCAGGGGACAACAGTGAACTGCGTATGTGCTGAGCTTGCAAAAACTCACTGAGTTCTGAGGATTACACTGGTGCCACAGGAAAATAATACAGACTATGGCACCGTACCAGTCAAAATAGGTCCGTGTGGCACCCAGAATTAATGTCCACCAGGTTTGGGCAAGATCAGTGCCACTGGCAACCTACTTATATAGGACATCTGGTGTCTCCCTCATCCTAGGACCTGCTCCAACCAGAAGTGGGCGAAAGATTGTAAAGACAATGGTGCAGCCTCAGCATGGTATCACAGTATGTGGAGGTTGGTGAGCCAGGAACTGTGGCCACAGAGTTCTTTGTGGAAATCCAATATAAGAATCCAGACCTGGAACTCGCTGGTGGGAGCTCCCTCGCAATGTGCCTGGAAAAGCAGCAAAAGTTATCTGACTTACTGCAGCGCTGAACACACATGGGAGACTCAGACGATGTTCCTGGTTCCTGGAATGAATGTAATCCCACGTATTTGTTGTTGCAACCCTTTGGGAGCAATCCAGGAGATGGAAGAACCCTGGCTTTCTTTCATATATGTATGTATCTAACTTTCTATCCCTTAATTCAAATTTATTAATCTTAAAGAAAACAGCCGGGGCTCACTTCTTTGTATATCAATGCATGTGAGTATGATGACCTTCCATGAATAATGCCTACAGTTTTATCTTTACCTTCTTACGTTTTCAAAGTCCTCATTTAGCCCTTGTAGTTTACAATTGCACAGAGAAGCATCTGCGGAAGCCTGCTTCCATTTTAACCAAATTGGTTGTAGCACAATGTAAGAAACAGAGCAGACATTAAAATTGGCAAGAGTATAGACTACTCTGACAAGCTATTTATAGCATCACTGAAATGTAAACATCCTCATATCTTCTTTCTTAACTTGCTAGGAACAATTTTGTAACAGTGTTATCATAATTATGTAAACATGATTATGTTCATCTCAAGGGGACTCATCTAGTAGAGTTGTAACTTGTATTTCCATATTTAAGTCAAAGAAATTGCAATTCAAGTTTCCAAAGAAAAATGTAAAGTATAAAATGCATGTTGAATGCTCCATAAAGGTAAGCATTAACCATGAAGTTTGTGATGAGCATAAAATTAATAACTATAATTTTTCCCCAGAAATTTGTTTTCACTTGAGTTGTATTCTTGGTCTGGGATCTTAAAGTTAATTTATAAATTAACACATCACGAAATGTAGGCTCTCATCTGGGGATATTTTACTGCATTGTTTTCTCCGACTGCACAGGAAATGATAAGCAACTATCTCTGACTGAGTAGAATCAAACCTAAGGCAAAGTTTGATTTTGTTTCATACTGTTTTCACTTAAAATTCATGACTACAAACCTAAAACAGGAACTTTATGTTGCCTAGAAATCTAATATGTCTCTCCACTATAATCATTTCCCACTCTGGATGCTGTGTTACACTTTGAGCTTTTTCCTTAATATCCAACTGTGATACCTTTTTTTCTCAGCTAAAGGCCTCCTGTCAGATTGCTTGAAAACAAGAAAGCATTCATGGAGGACCTGCAGTTCTTACCACCAGATCATGAAGCATTGTTTCCCTTAATCCCCCGGCGCACCCCCTCTTCCTCCACACACACTGAAGTGGGAAGTTTCTTTGGCTTTCCTAGATACCCTAGAAATTAAACATTCCAGTTCTCCTACACTCTGCCTACCTTATCTCTACCTGTTCACTTGCTAAAATTGAAAATGAATTGAAAATAACATTCTCCACCCAGATTTATTAATGTGCCAGTGTCTGTTGTTCTAATCCTAACAATAAAGACTAATTCGATTTTAAGTTAAAAATCTCACTAGTCCTTGATTGTGTCCTTTCTGTAGTTCACTCAGGCCTCCAAGAAATTCTGTGACTTACACTCAAATTATACACCAAGTCAATGTTCTATTGTTTCTTTTTGGTTTTTTTTTATTGTTTGTTTTTGTTTTTCCAAATTCTGTCCTAAGGGATCTCCCTCATTTTCACCTTCTGAGCGTGCCACTTACAGATTCACTTGTTTATTCACAGGATTCACTAAAATTTGAAAAGTTTTCTTAGGAACCATGGGGTCATCATTCCTAGTCCTTTAGGCAAAGAGCAAGTGAAGAACCATGGCTTCTGGTGTGCTATGATGTAAACTTTTTGCATTAATGTGTATAACTCTCTGATAATAGTATTTCCCAAAATCCTTTGCTCTGATATCTGTTTAATTAGAGGGTGTCACAGAGTACTGAAGAAGGGTCCCTTCTAGCTTACTCTGGGATGTTCTGGATATCCTACTTCTTACATTTTTATCAACAAAAGGAATAAACTGAGTACTATAAAAGTGTAAAAGGGAGAAAACTCTGCCATTAACATTTTCACAAAAGTTTATACTGTCATATTAATTTCTTCTCTAACAATCAATGATAATTATAACTGGTTCCATGTGAGAGCCTGCTACCTTATACCTTTAAAAAAAATTGGATTTCCTGCCTTTCAGTACTTCCATTGGAATACCAATGGTATTTTGTTTGTTGCTGGTATCTTTCCACAGGATTCCGTGGGTGCTTCAACTAGTGACACTAAATTGGTGTTAACATGAAGTCAGATTCCATGCTGATTTGAAATTCAACATCGTATTTTTGTTTATTTGCTTCGATACTAAGAGGACAGGAGCCTTTCCAAACTTTAGCAACATCTCACATTATCAATATTCTGTCTATTATTGTTCAAAGACTCTAAGTATCACAGAGGCAGATATTGTATCTGTGCTATCTAACACTGTAGCTACCAATTATTAAATAAGTTAATGAATGTATCTCATCAATGAATAATTACTAAGCAAATTCATGGTAAAATTCTGGTACAAATATGTGAGCTCTTCTGTTCAATTGCCAATGCTCCCTCCACTCCGCCAGGGCCAGTGATGCAGAGGCAGAAAATGCCCAAGTCTGTTCTGCACATCTAGAGCACATAAATACAACTGTGTTTTGTTCTAATTGCAGCCTATATGTATTTACAGGGAAATTATAAATATACGAGATATATGTGAACTCCTTATTTTTTCAAGGGAGAGAATTTAAAATAATAAATGACTAGCAATATACATGTGGGGATTACACAGGTAGATGCTAATATTTATTAAACAACTGCTCCACCTTATGCATTATGCCAGTTTTTTAAATGAATTGCATCATTTAGTTTTAATTTTATCAGTGCCAAAATAAATATTAGAGTTAATTTCCTCTCCATGGTTATTATTTCAAATTGTGAAAAGCAAAATATAAAACAGCAAAAACTCCCATACTTCTATTTGAAAAGCTTATCCCAAACTGAAGCACTCTCCTGTTTGCCTTAGAAATGACCATGCAAAGGAAAATACAAAACTTACCATGTAGGAAATAACACTAAAATCTAATGAATTTATAATAAAAAGTCCTTCCCAATTACCTTACCAGAATCCTCTATATCTATTCAACTGCGTAATGTGAATCTGAAAATGCTGCAGGACTTGGAGCATCCTGTCTTTATGCATTTTGCCAGGTCTTATTATGGGAGATGATATTCAGCTGTACACTCTGGTAAAATTGTAAGTCTCACTAGTAATAATGACTGCTGAGCAATCAGCTGGTTAGAAATGTTAGCATTAACCATTGTGAGCATCATTAACCTGATTTATTCACCTTCTACTATGCACCTGCGGTACTCCCTTCAGTATTTGAATGAAAATGTCCCTTTCCTTCAACGGGCTTGTTTCCAGTTATGCCACCATGACTGATGAGAACAATCTAAAGCCCTTCATTAATTTTCATTATTTGCTCAATTTTTCCAGTCACTCTCTTTCAAGGAGATGTGGGAAAACAGAACTAGAGAATAAGGACAATGATTCTTCACCATGGTTGACACCTAAGCCTATGAAAATAAGCAAATTTGAACATTCCAGTGTAGCCAGGGGAAGCAAAAAAAAAAAAAAAAAAAGAAAAGAAAAGAAAAAGAAATTATCAGTTGGGGGAAAGAGAATGAGATGGATGAGCCTCTTTAAAAAAATAAGCAAATCGGAGAGAACGAGAGACTAACAAAGGAATTTTTTGTTCCTACACTTTGTGTCCTGGTAGGCTTTCTGTTGTTGAATTCTAAGATGTTGCTGTGTGTTGCAAAAAGTGTCTCTTTAGATTTAGTCTAGGTCAACCTGCCTTGTGTTACTTATATTCAGTAAAATTCTCGTATTATTTCCCTTAGTTGCATTTCTAGAGTCAAAACTGCCTCTAGAAAGTTAGTGAAAATATGAGTCTCATGACAGGATGAAATAAATTTTCTATCCTTCCTTGCTCTGTGTTTTAGCAAGTCACTTTTTAATGCCGGATTGTATTGCACTATTTATCACAGCCTGTTACAGTATATTCACTTACGTGTGTTTATCTCCCTTAGTACCCTTAGTCTTTTTTTTTTTTTTTTGGAGGTCAAGGCAATATTTTATCCATCATCCTAAATCAGGCAGAACCTCGAGTAGTGCTTGGGATTCAAGAAAAATTGAAATAAAATATTTATGCAATTATAACGTAACATTTGACTATCTCAAATTATAAATGTTAAAGGATGAAAGTGTTGATATTACTTCATTTATTTTCAGCAAATTGTAATGTGTTCATTGAATTATATATTATTTCCCAGAAAGTGACCTATTTATCCAATCAGCTCACTAAGTGGTTTAAAAAACAGTATATTAATGTAAACTTAATTTATTATTTTAAAAATAACTGTGAGTATGCTTTATTTCAAATTTCATTGTAAGAATATGATACCTCCACACTGAATTATTTTACTTCACTTTATAACTTATCATTTGACCAGTTACTGGAAAATTGTTACAACACTATATCAATTCAAGGTATTTCCATAAAAATTGAGTCTTTCAACTGCATTTTAAGTTGTTTTTCATTAACATGTTCCCTAATACAGGGAGGGCTAGGCTACCACTTGCATATCAGCTTGTAATTTGGCTAATGTTAATAACTGACTTGAGAAGTAACATAAAATAGTGCCAATAATCTGGTTCCTACCCTCATGGGAGACCAAGATGGAGTGCGTGCCTTCCAGCTTTGTCCAGCACGGCCCTGACAGCTACAGATATTTGGAGAATCTATCAACAGTTGGAAGATCTCTCTCTCAGCCTTCATGTCTCTCATCCTTTCAAGTAAAATAATATTTTAAAGAATTATATCTTACCAATTGTAAGCAGATATGAAACCATTTCCAGAACACATCATTTATAATATAGAATCTCCCAGTTTGGAGGCCCTTATATTGAAAACGTTGGTGTATTTCAGAACATGATACTTGTTTTAAAAATAAATAAGTAAAATTCTCTCCTTTTTTTGTGATTTCTTTTTCAATTTTTCTTGGAAAGTCAGTTTTACAGAGAGGAGGAGATACAGAGAGAAAGATCTTCCATCTGCTTGTTCACTAACCAGATGGTCCCAACAGCTAGAGCAGAGCTGATCTGAATTCAGGATCCAGAATCTCTTCTAGGTCTTCCACGTGGGTACAGTGTCCCAAGACTTTGGGCTGTCCTCTTCTGATTTTACAGGCCACAAGTCGGGAGCTGGATGGGAATTGGAGCAACCAGACATGAACCAACATCCATAAGGGATCCTGGTGCACAGAATTTTAGGATTTAGCCACTAGGCTGTTGTGCTGGACCAAATGCATGCAATTCTTCAGATTTTTAACATCCCACCAACTTTGGCCACAGAACGGAGGGGCTGAGGTTAGTACAGCATAGAAAACCATCAGTTATCAGTGACCAAGAGTGAAGAAATGGAAGGCAAATAAAAACAAGTGAGTGACAAAAGAGAATGAAGATCAAAATATAAAGAAACTGTGAGATATCAGAAATCCAGAAAACATATCATCTGTCGAGAAATAGGAAGATAAAAAAAAGGAGATAATATGATTCAAAGCAAAATGCAAATCGAATCACTATGAAAAGAAGTCCTCTGAAAACAATATTTTAGTATCTGATGGAAGGAGCAAATCTGAAATATGAATTGTTCTGCTGTGTTAATTCACTGAGTAATTTACATCATCCACATCATTGACAGGGAATAAAACCGACTAACCTTGGAAATTGACCATCTTACTACGGTACTTATCCATTTCAGAACCTCCGTTCCTGAATAACATCATGGTATTTCCACATCAGAAACTCAAGAGGAAACTATACTGCATTCCAGGATATTTATTTTTATTTTGCACACGGGATTTGAATGCTGATTGTTTGCATTTTAGCCAGTCATATTTCTTTTCCTCCTAATACATTGTTTTCCTGTTTCTTTGTTTCCTTGCATATATGTATATATATATATATTTAAGATTTATTTATTTTACTGGAAAGTCAGAAATACAGAGAAGAGGAGAGACAGAGAGGAAGATCTTCTGTCTGATGATTCACTCCCCAAGTGAGCACAACGGCTGATGCTAAGCCAATCCGAAGCCAGGATCCAGGAATTTCTTCTGGGTCTCCCACACGGGTGCAGGATCCCTAAGCATTGGGCCATCCTCGACTGCTTTCCCAGGCCACAAGCAGGCAGCTGGATAGGAAGTGGAGCTGTTGGGATTAGAACCTGCGCCCTTTCCCTTTTTTGTTACAAACATATTCTGCTGTGCTCCAAAACTGGCCAAGTACTTCCCATCAAAAACATGTTGTTTCTGAGTTGCTGTGGGAGAAAGAAAGACACAGAGAGCTTTCTATCCATTTAAACTGTGTTGGCATTTGAAGGGTTTTGACACAAAAGGTTTGGAGACATCAATTTGAAATAAATGGAGTTGTATGCAAAAGAGTTAGTATAACATCCTCCCTACTTTTGTCAACGAGAATGAAGTGAATTACTGAAGACTACAGTCGTTACAACCACTATAAACAACAATAGAAACAATAATTATTGTTGGAGGGTGAAGTTAGCTGGAATTCAGTGAGCAGACAATTTTACTTTGTATCCGTACTCTTTTGTTTATGTAATATTTATGTAATATTTGTTTATGTAATGTTCATAAATGGCACAGTATAATTAATACAATGTTAATTATTAATTATTAAGACCCAACTCAGGAGATTATAATAGAAGATGTATTTATCTTTGATTAAAGATATTTGCTGGCTCTGGAGTGGTAGCCTGGCAGTTAGTTACATTCTTGCCTTGCATGCATCAGAATCCCTTCTGCGTGCTGGTCCTGATCCTGGTAGCCCCACTTCTCATCCTGGTCCCTGCTTCTGGCCTGGGAAGGCAGTCAAAGATGGACCAAAGCCTTGGGACCTTGTACTTACGTGGGTGACCTAGAAGAGGCTCAGGGCTCCTGGTTCCATATCGGCACAGCTCCAGCCATTGCAGCCGCTTGGGGAGTGAATCATTGGATGGGACATCTTCCTCTCTGTCTCTTATCCTCTCTGTATATTTGAGTTTTAAATTAGAATAAATTTTAAAAAAATTAAAGCATTTGCTGTGATGGACTAGTGGAAACAAAATTTAAAATACTAACTAGATGAATAATGATAAAATTAAAAAGAACAACTTTTAAACAGGCAGCCACAGAATATTCTCATGATGTTCTACACTTCCACAGTGAGTATAAATATTTTCAGATTTTGCACACACGTGTGTGTGTGTAAAATCTGACATCAGATAAATGCATGTTTCTGCAAATTTCATTTACTCATTTATCGCCTGAGATCTTAAGAATGCTGCTTTCTCTGGTGTTAGTTACTTCAATCAATAAATGATAATAGAGCACCAAGTAAAGCAACTTTTCAGAAGACATGATAGATGTTATTTTATCAACAAAAGCATTTATTAAAGAAGTAAGATTTATTACTGAAGTAACATTTTTACTAGAAATAAATTACAAATGCCTTTAAATATTAACCAAATCATATTACAGGGAAAGATTTAGACTACAGAAAAAAAAATCAACCTGCAGTGAGTCATTTGAGATACAAATTACAATACATCTTTAGTATCCTCAATGAGGTATCAATTTAGGAAAATGGAGAAACAGTGAGTTCAATACATTTTACATTAGGTGATTTCCCATAATGATCTGATTTTCAACAACAAAAAGTATGCTATTTCTGTAATGAGAAAAATGAAAATCAGAGTAATACTATCCCACAGTTAATAATTATAGAGCCATGAATTGAATCCAATTTAGTTTTAATCTAAACCCATGATCCATTAAAAGCTGCTTTAATAACTATAATAGCATCCCATCCCTCAAAAGGGAAGAGGAAGTGGGAACTGAGAAAGAGCTTCCTTCACCATATCCACTGTATCCAGCTTTATAGCTGTATTTATACGGGCATGCTTCAAATTAGTATTAATAATATACCTCCAGATTTGCACAAAATGTTTTTTTGAGATATTAAAGAGTGATTTATTTGGCTTTTTAATAAATTGTTATGTGATTCACTATTTTTGGGCATTTTTTTCTAAACACATGTAACAAGAATAAAACGTAAAGAATCTGACTGAACATGTTATTGACTTATACACATACTTTTCATATTCTGAAATTTTCACTTAAAATGCTCAATCTCACTTTGTGTGTATATGTGAGCCTTTGTGTATACTCATTATACATATAAGATGATAACATAATAAATAATGCAGATAGAATATAATTTCTTTACAATTCTAAAACTACAAACCATGCTAAATATTTTCTTGTATATACACTTGCAACAGTATAGAGAAAAAAGTACACAGTAACCAAATATTTTTATAATCACATCTTTAAGTCTGATGTGAAGCTTACAATTTGTTGTCTTATAGATTTTCCTCTGATTAGTTAACCTGAAACGACAAAAATATCTTTAGATAACTTCATTTTGGCTTTTCTTGCCACTGAGCTGTCCACCAATGTACACATCTCTGATAACCGCGGCTCACTTAGACATAATGAACTGAACTACTAAAGTGATATCTATAGTAATTAAATCAAGCCCTGCACAGAAAACTGCTTAGAACTTCTCAAATTGGAAAACTTGTCTCACAAGCTAGTATAGAACTTAAGAAAGAAAGAAATGCTTCAATTAACTTTTTGTTTGTAGGAAATGAAAATATTTTGATTGCATGTTTGACTAGATTTCCAAAGATGGTGTCAACTGAAAAATGAACAACTACAAAAAATTATAAAGGATATTTAGAGTGAAACACCATTTATCACTTCTATTTGCTAAATAAATCTAAGCACATCTCAGGATGTGTTATAAAACAAAAATTTTAGAAAAAAGATTGGAACCATGAATACAACTGCATATTAAAATGAGTCTTGGGCCTGGCGCGGTGGCGCAGTGGTTAAGGTCCTCACCTTGCACGCCCGGGATCCCATATGGGCGCCGGTTCTAATCCCAGCAGCCCCGCTTCCCTTCCAGCTCCCTGCCTGTGGCCCGGGAAAGCAGTCGAGGATGGCCCAAGGCTTTGGGGCCCTGCACCTGCGTGGGAGACCCGGAAGAGGCTCCTGGCTTCGGATGGGCAGAGCATCGACCATTGTGGTCACTTGGGGAGTGAATCATCGGACGGAAGATCTTCCTCTCTGTCTCTCCTCTCCATATATCCGCCTTTCCATAAAAAAAAAATAATAAAAAATAAATCTTTAAAATGAGTCTTCCTTGTTTAGTGAGAATTCTTGACTATTATTTTAAATTGCTTTCCATCACTTCTCAGTTACTTTATCACCATAGCTAAGGGAAAACAGTAAACATGAGATCCTGAAACCAGTGCCATTCTAAACTAACCTGTGATTCGACTTCACATAAAGAGATCCTTTCATTCTGTTCACCACACACACAAATAATTTGGGTTGAAAGTAGGTCTGGAAGTAGATCCAAAGAATAGAGTTTAAAAAAAAGTTCTCTGAAATGATCTTTGAGCTTGACCATTGATTTAAACATTAGCTTAACTGCTCATTTCTATCTGCAGCAGAAAATTAAGTACTTCTGTGGAATATGAGCAGGAAGCAGGAGCAACACACACTTTTCTATGGATACAGATACAGTCATAATTCTCACTGATGTTTGATGTTATTTTAAGGAAGAATTTTATTAGAAAGCAATGACCAAAAAATAAAACAAGAATAAATTAAAATTAAAATTTACAAGCTGTTGATATAAAATATATCATTTAACATGTAACAGAAATGCAAAGTGCAGTGAAATCAGCATAGTTACAGTCAAACAGGGATACAGGAGAAAGAGAAGCTCCTAGGAGGTGGCGTGTTTCCGGGAATCGTTGGCTTAGGTTTGCATTGTGCACTGTCGTGTGACTACTCTTCACCTTCTGTTTAAGGAGAAGTGAGAGGAGCGGGCTGCTCTCAAGATGCCCTAGGGGATAGCTAATGCCCTATCTTAGGCATTCATAGAGAAACTCCAATATAAATGCCTTCAGATTCAGTCAAATCATCCACAGCAGTGCTTTTCACACTTCCATAAGAATATTAATCACCTGAGGGAGCTTATTAAAACACATTGCTTGACTCAGAATTTGAAAGTCTAACGTTCTTCAATTTCAACAAGACACTTTGTTGGCAATGCTGGGCATTCTCAAGGTTTCCCTGCATTAGTTCAATTTTAATATTGCAAAAAATGCATTCTTTATTATAAAGTAGAAGACAAAGAGAAGAACATTTTGTATGAATTTCACTCAAACTACTGTTTTTTCTTTATTTGTAGCATATTTACATTGGACAGCTCAGAGCTGTGTCATATTGGATGTCTAGAATGTGCTTGCTAAATAATGCTACATTGACGATTTGGCACCATGAATCAGTTGGCTAATTCTCCCCTTCAAATGGCCACATTCCATATGGGCACCAGTCCATATCCCGGTTGCCCTGCTTCCCATCCAACTCCATATTTGTGGCCTCAAAAAGCATCAGAGGGTAGCCCACAGCCTTGGGACACCGAGCCCACGTGGGAGGTCTGGATGAAGTTCTGGCTCCTGGCTTCAGCTCAGCTCAGCTCAAACTTTCGAAGGTGTTTGGCCATTGAATCATCTAACAGAGAATTTTTCTGTTTCTCCATCTCTCTCTAGATCTGATATGCTTCCCAATTAAAAAAAAATAAAAATACATATTACCTCAAAAATTGAGTGGAGTTATATTATAGAAAATGATCTCAATAAGATAGAAAGAATATTTAGAAACTTGTGGAGAAACAAAGCACTTGCACTGGCAAGAATACGGGATGCTGGTGCCACAGGTGTGTGCTTATCCCATGTGTGTATGCTTTAGCAAATTCCGTTTTAGTTGCATAAAGAACCCGTCTGATGTAGAGAAAATGCACTCCAGCTTCATTTTTTGGAGATGCCATGAAACTATACACGGAACATTTCTTCATTTCCTTCGGAGTAATTGTATCTCCATAAAGTTGCACAGTGGTCGGTATCAGGAAAGAAGCGCTGGTTAAAAAAATAAAAATAGGAGAAAGGAATAAATTGCTGAATTTCTTATCTTAACCCACTCAACGCCGTTCTTTCTCAATAGCACAGTTCACCAACATTCAACACTCTGTTCTGAGCAGGGGAGTTTAACTACTAGCTCATTTAGCTTCACTGTAAGTTTCTGGAAGTTTTGTAGCATGGGAAAGCACAGCTTATGGAGATTAAGTTATTGGAAAAAGGTAAACACTGGAGGAACTGTTATGTGCTGTCAAGTTTTGTTTGTTTGTTTGTTTGTTTGTTATTTTAACACCTAAGTATTGCGTAACAGGCTATGATCTGAAAAGAGTAACAAATGCTTCAGCATAAACATTGGCAGCTTGATGCCCTTACCAAAAAGGCTGCACTTTAGGGTTTGAAGATGCTGTTTTCATGAGGGCATGTCTCTTTGCCTACCTGCTTTAGACACAGAACACCCCATAAACACAGTGAAATCTCATGAGAAGCCATGCGTGTTAGAACAAGACATCTTTGCAGGTCACAGAGGCTGCAGGGTGCCAAGAACACTGAAAAGAGGAGTGAGTTTGTCAGGGAAGAAATTGGCAACATTTCTTTTTGCTTAATTTTCTAATCCCAAGAATTGGATATTTTAAGAGTAGTTTCCCATCAATCAATAAATAAAAAGAATGGTGGCCCAGTAGCAATACATCAACATTAGTATGATCCAAGGAACAGAGTAGCAACAGATTGGACTCAATGTTCAAGACTGAGTGTTACCTATTCTAAGAGAACTTTCCACGGATACTTACTTATCTCAAGCTGATGAGTGCTTGGGGAGTCCAATTATTTGATTAAATGTTATTCAAGATGTGTCTGTGAGGTTCTTTGTGGAATAATTAGCATTTGAATCAATGGACTGAGTAGAGCATTTGTCCTCCCAAATTTATGAAGTTCTGAAATAAAGATTTCATAAAAAGAATGTCATATTGGGGCAGAGGGCTAAGTCACCCTTTGGAATACCAAAATACTGTGTTAGAACGCTGGTTCAGATCTCAGGCATCCTGCTTCTTATCCACGTCCCTGATCATGTGCTTGGCAAACAGGAGATGATGCTTCTAGTGTTTTATTCCCTGACTCCAACATAGAAAAACAGCCTGGTTTGTTCTCTCTCTCTCTCTCTCTCTCTCTCTCTCTCTCTCTCCCTCTTCTACTGTCAGCCTGATTAACATTAGATAAATAAATAGGGGTGGTATTGTGATACAGTGAACTAAGGTACTCTCTGCAGTGCCAACATATCATAGCAGATCACTGGTGACAGTTCAACTTGTTTGCCTGCCGATCCAGCTTCCTGTTAATAAATCCAACGAGGCAGTGAATGATGGACTCAGGACCCGGGCCTCCGCTAATCCTGTGGGGCACCAGGATGGCTTTCCTGGCTCTGTGTGTTCTGATGTATCTGTGAATCTGCTCTTCACGCAAACACTTCTTTTAATAAAGAACTACGTGCCTTTTAAAATACCTAAAAGTGTAAAGGAATACTTTCCATACGATTATCTTCAAGCAAGGATGCTGATTTTTTTTTTTTTATGTCAACATTTTCTGAAGCTGTATCATAGGTTCTTATAAGTCTCTCTCATTCAGGTACTGTAACTTGGTATCCACAACATGATTCAATTCCTCACACCGCACAATTGCACACATACAAGTATCCTATTGGTACTGCTTCTCCAGAGAACTCAAAATATTACAAAGTTTCTCTGAATTTTGGGTGCTCAATTGTGTACCCTTCCTTCCTTCCTTCCTTCCTTCCTTCCTTCCTTCCTTCCTTCCTTCCTTCCTTCCTTCCTTCCTTCCTTCCTTCCTTCCCTCCTTTCTTTTTTTCCTTCTTTCTTTCTTTCCTTTTCTCCTTCTTTCCTTCTTTCTTTCTATTGGAAAGTCAGATATACAAAGAAGAGCAAAGACAGCAAGGAAGATCTTCTGTGTGCTGATTCACTCCCCAAGCTGCTGCAATGGCCGACACTGCGCCAATCTGAAGCCAAACACTGGAGCCTCTTCCAGGTCTCCCACACAGGTGCTGAGTCACAAGGCTTTGGGCCATCTTTGACTGCTTTCCCAGCCCACAATCTGGGAGCTGGATTGGTATCAAGGCTGCTGGTATTACAACAGGCATCCATATGGATCCAGCCACTTGCAAGGCAAGGACTTTAGATGCTAGGCTACCACATGGGGCCCATGGGAGGTTCCATTTCTATTTTCCCATATCAGTAGAATTTTTATCCTCAAGAGGAAGCTGCAACACATCTGCAGTTGTCAATACATTGCATAAAAATGACCAAAAAATAAGACATTAGGAATGCAGAACTTTTACCTTTAATTCTTTGGGTAGAATCCACTAATGGCTACTTGGGGAATCCTTTTCTTATTGCCATTTGTTAGTTTCATTGTTTTAAGCATAAAAAGATAACCAAGCTTACAAATCAGAATGGTTGATTCAATCCTTGAGGATGTGCTTCATGTCAGAGACTGTAGGTAGTATAGAGTTAAGCCACATGCAATTTAGCAAAAAACTTCCACTCCACTATTTTCAAAACTATTCATAATTTAAAAATAATGCCATCATATGATCTATGATCATAAAATTGATATGGTAGGGAATCTGAGAAAACATTAGTGCTCTAACTGCAGTTGCACATCTTGCAACCCTAGAAGCTTGTTAAGTAGATCAATAAAAATTCAGGCTGTACACCAATACATTTTCTTCCTAGGGGAAGAAAGGTATTCAAAAACAATAGATTAGTCTTGGTATTTAGATTGTAAGATGCAAAATCAATTGATGGAAAAGGAGTTGATCCAAATCTGAGAACATTTTTCAACAATTTGTTAAGTAGAGATAGCTTACAAAAATATTTGCTTTACTAACGCTATTTCATTTATTTCTAGAATTAACTGTCTGTGCTGGAAATATCCATTAACATGTCGGAATGACCTTTAGCATCTTCTAAAAAATTAATTTATTGATACAAAAAATTGCACATTTTCAATAAATAGAACTTGATTAATTTGGATGCGTGCAAGCACCCATGAAGCCCATCACCATTTAGTATTTTGTAGTTAGTGTACTTTCATAATCTATGCTGTGTCTTTGTTAGGAAGCAAACTCTGCATGGGACTGTGTCTCTGTTGACACAAGAAAAGGCACAGTAGACATGTTTAGTGACAGGTTTGTGGGTTGACCAGGTTATTGTTAATTAAATGGTAGGATAATGATCGTTATTTAAAAGGTATTAAGGAAAGTCTGTATAACTGGCAAGTCTATGTAACTGCAAAAATGCTAAAATGAACTTTAACCAATTAACATCTACAAAGTACTACATACAGCTGTGTTCCAAACCAATTGTTAAAGCACTACTAACTGATGAAATGAAAAAGATGTGGACTGTGCAACTAGTCCATCTGAAAGATGTGGATATGAGATTGATTGTTCTTCTAGATGTTTAAGACAGAGAGGGAGGAAGAAAGAAAGAGAGGAAGATGAACAGTGTGGGTTTGTCTACAGAGCATAGAATCTACAGAGTTCACAAAACGAGGAAAATGAAATTCAAATTCAAATACAAATACAAAATTCAAATACAAATGTATATTGATGAAAATTTTTGAAATTATATATATATATATATATGGATCTATACAACCTTTCCAGAATAATTTGCATTATTATACATTGTCTTAAATTTTTTCTATGAAAATGTGTTTAGTTTTCATTTCATGTTTCAAGAAATGGTTGAAGTTTATTATATGCCATGGATGTGAGCATCTGATTCTTTCA
Source organism: Ochotona curzoniae (assembly GCF_017591425.1). Taxonomy (NCBI): domain Eukaryota; kingdom Metazoa; phylum Chordata; class Mammalia; order Lagomorpha; family Ochotonidae; genus Ochotona; species Ochotona curzoniae. The sequence continues at coordinate 18,758,455 of NW_024466502.1, forward strand.
TCTTGTTTAAAATCTCAGGAACAAAAATTGTTATAAACGATTTATCCTGTACATTAATGTTCTAGAGGTGCATACATTTCTTAGTAGCTAAAAGGAATTTTTCCTGACTCTAAGCAGATTTTTGATTAAATGTAGAATTGATAACATCAATTCAACTAATTACATAAACATTTTTGAATAAAATTTAGAACTAATTCTGCATGTAGCTATTTGCCATATTTCTGTTATTTAACGTCATTGAAATGTCAGCAAACATTTTCATGTTCCTTATCAATATATTTTAATGTGTTAATTCTAAGAAATTTTTATTCGTTTGGGAGATTTGCTGCTGCTGCTTAATAATTTGACTTGTTCAAATCTTGACAACACTAAAAATGAAAGCATTAAGACTATACCTACAGCTAATTAGCTGTTGAAGTATATTTTATTAAATTCAAGATAATTATACCACGGTTAAAATTTCTTCAAAATGATTTTCTGCATGCAATTTGTGTATTTATGAACAGAGCAATGATTAGAGAAATCTAGCCTGTTTCAACTTGTCATACCTGTGATGCAGAAAATGAAAGAACTTAAATAACTCTGAATATGTTCTCATCCTGCTTTTTCAAACAATCCATTTGATCAAGACTATGTTTAGAAGACAGAATCCCTAGCCGTGTCTTAAGAATAAGTAGTGCCAACCACAACAAAATAAGGCATAGACTTATAAACCATGGAAATACTGAAGGACCAGCAATATAGGAACTGGTATAGCCTGTCTGTTTTAGGTCATTAGTTTACCCAATTACAGAAGAAATCCAGACTCATCCAAATGTCCCTGCTTGGGCCGTTATCACTGAAGCACCCACAAAACTGGAGACAAACTATTCCAGCTGACATGCCACCTGCCACTCTGTGGGCTGTTACAGGTGAAGCTTTCTGAAGTACAGATTTTTTGTTTAGCATTTTCTCCAGGTAGAAAAAGACAAAAATGGAAGTTGGCAGAGCGACACCATCACCTCATGCCTGTATGACAAGGATGTCTCAGGATTATCTGAAGAGTCAGGGCAAGTTTAAGGACCTAAGAAAATATGCTCTGTCTTTGAAAGTTTCACAGTGTAATTGAGATGTTGAAGTTTCTGGAGCAGTTTCTTTATGTTGGGCTACATTAAAGAAAACACTTTGCTAGCAGTTTCATAAGCAGAAAAATTAGCACTATAAGCCACAAATCATTTGCTTTCAATCATCTTTGTCTAGCCGTGAAACAGGAAAACAGCTCTCCTTTGATCTTAACTCTCAGTCTCAAATCATCTTGAGTCAGTTTCTCTCCGCTGCAGTCCTCTCAGGATTTAATTAGGGGGACTAAAACGGAAATAGCATAGGAATATGCCACCTTCACAACAATAGTAGCGAACCATATCATTGAAGTTTTATTTCTAACTCTCCTGCTCAATAACTGGAAAAACTCATTTTATTTATTTATTTATATATTTTTTTAAGTTTATTTTGATGATCTTTACATAGTTAATTAGAGCTCCAAGTGTCAAGGGCTACAGCAAAGCGGGTAAGACCATTGTTTTGACATTCTCTCTTTTTTCCTTCCTGTATCTGGGGAATGGGAGATACAAAGGCAGAAGCCACACCCACTGTCCCAACTATCCCTTCTGGTGTTCAATACCAACACCAGTTGGTATTGTGAACTGGCCCTGCCTGGTTTGCCCCCCAAACTGCACCAAATAGATGCCACTGGGTACCATTCTCTGGCCTAGTCTAGGTTTCTCCCTATTATGGTTCTTTCACTCACTTGCAGGGAGTGTGACCTGACAGTATCCTAGGCGCTTTTATCAGAACCTCTCCAAATGCTAGGTCTCATGCACATGAGTGGGTTCATGGGCCAGCCTTACTCAGTCCAACTCCTGACCTAACAGGAACAATGATCTTTCCTTACTGTCCTTCAGACCTATCCTGTTTATTATTGTTGGATGTTACAGCCCAGCCTAGCCTGGTTCACAAGCAGACACAGCTCACACCTGGCTCAGAAGGGGCAAAAAACTAGGTTAGCCCATCCTACAACTATCCTGGTTTTCATGAGCATTATTTGGTACTTGGGGCTATCCCAATCTGGTGCACTCAGCCCTAGTCCATACTTGTGCCAAGGGACATTGCAGCCGTGTCCAGAACAGAATGTGGCTCCCATTCCAGCCCCCGTACTTACCAGTGGGAATCACAACACAACCACAGTGCATCCCTTTATCTCCCCACCAGTTCTGTTCCCAGCTAAAGATCTTGCACTTGGCAGTGGTTATTCTGACCCAGCTTGGCATCGTCTCTTTCCTGTCATGACCTTTGCCTTTGCATGTTGTAACCTGGCCTGACCCAAATTCCACTACTTGTTGATGGGTGATACAACCTGGCCCTCCTCGGTCTGCTCCCATCCCAGGATCATGCTAACTGGCAGGTGTGATAGCCTAGCCCAGCTTGACACGTGCTCTAGACTGATTTCTGTTTTTGCTGGTGAACTAAGGTTGGCCTGGCCTTGCCAGGTCAGCCTACCTCTTAATATAACCCACACCTTAACCAACAGTTGGAGTTACCCTGCTTTGGCTGCCCAACATCCAAGCTGGGAACACATGCGCACCAGTGGGATCTAGACCCCAATAGGCGAGTCTCCCAAGTTCCCCCATTCAACCCACTCCCTATACCAGAACTCACATGCTCTAGCAGGTGCTAGGCTCTTGCCCAGCTTAGCCTGCTACTCTGTCTTGACATTTATATGAGCTGGAGGATTTTGTGGCCCTGACCACCTCACACCATTATTTATTTTCTCAAGTGCCCACTCTCTTCCTCTCCAAACTTGCTCACATTGCATGAGTTTACTGTATCCAAGCATTTCAGACCCTGGCACATATGTGGTGTTAGCCCATCCGTGGCCCTTGCATCCGTCTGGCTTCCTATTCTGTTATTCTTTTTTTTTTTAAAGATTTACTTTTATTATATATATATATATATATATATTATTGGAAAGGCGGATATACAGAGAGGAGAGACAGAGAGGAAGATCTTCCATCCGCTGATTCACTACCCACGTGAGCACAACGGCCGATACTATGCCTATCCGAAGCCAGGAGCCTCTTCCGGGTCTCCCACGCGGGTGCAGGTTCCCAAAGCTTTGGGCCATCCTCAACTGCTTTCTTGGGCCACAGGCAGGGAGCTGGAAGGGAAGCGGGGCTGCTGGGATTAGAACTGGCGCCCATATAGAATCCCGGGCGTGCAAGGCGAGGACCTTAACCACTGTGCCACCGCGCCGGGCCCTGTTCTGTTATTCTTAATGGGTACCGAGAAATGGAATTACTAGATCACATGAAAACTGTTTTTCACTGTTTCTGAGAACTGTAATATTATTCTTTGCAACAGGGTCTATAATATCCCAAACACTTGGTATTTTGTATTTTTGCAAACAGCTGTTTCAATGACTGCGAGCTCATAGCTCAGTTTCATATGCATTTCCTTAATACTTACTGATGTTGAATACCTTTGCTTGTAATTACCAGATGTTTGTTTAAGTTTTTGGAGAAATACACTTTTGACCTTTGACTGCTTTTGAACTGTCTCATTGTTGAGCATTGGGAGTTCTCCATATGCATTCTAGTAATAAATTCCTAAAAAATTTATATTATATTATATTATATTATATTATATTATATTATATTATACTATATCATATGCATTTACTATATTACATATAGAATATATTATTTAATTATATACATAAAATAATAGCCATATGCATTCTAGTAATAAATCCCTTATATAATAAGCATATTAGATATATTTTATAATACACATTCCTTATATAGTAATTAGTATGTGGTGTATTATTTGCAGTATTTTCTTCTCTGGCTGGTGTTATGACACAGCTTGTTACCCTGCAACTTCAATGCTGACATCCCATATTATAATCTAGGCTCCTCAGGCCCTGCTAGTTCCGTATCCAGTGCAGGTACCTGAAGCTGTTTCTGGGAAAGCAGTGAAGGACAACTTGTGTACTCGGGTCTGTTGACCTCTGTGGGGAGAGCGATGCAGAGATTGTTGCCTGGCTCAACTGCAGGTATTACATTGCAACCATTTGTGTGTACACGAGCAGAAGGCCCATCTGTCTTTCTTACTATCTCTTCCCTCCATCTTTCTGTCAATCTATATTCCAAAGAAACAAATAAACTAATTCATTGATTCAGGAACCATTTCTCCCATTCTAAAAGATGCCCTTTTAGGCACTAATAATGTCTTAATTTTCAACATTTTTGAAATCTCAGTTCAACTAGTATCAAACCAATATAATATATATTAGGCAAATATTATATGTCTATATAATTATCTATATTTATAAAGTTACATATTTACATAAACTATGACGTTATAAATCTTATATAAATACATGAAATAATGTTAGACAAAATGATGGTATGTTTATTTCCTTTTAATAGTTTTACAGATTTAGCTCTTACAGTCAAATAGTTTGAGCCAGGAGCTTCACTGGGATGTTCCCTGGGCTACAGGCCAACACATTTGGACAATCTTCTGTTTTTTCCAGGCCCTTAATATTGAGCAGGGTCAGAAGTGGAACAACTAGGCTTCAAATTGGCTCCCACATGGGTGCCAACACTACAAGCAGAGGCTTAACCAGTTATGCTAAAAGGATGTCCCAGAAGTTAACATGTTTCTCTAATGTTAGCTAAGGGCCACCCTCATCATTGTGTATATGATTATCCAGGTTTATCAATGTCATTTTGTTAAAGGACTGTTCTTTCTCTGCTGAATGGTGTTGGCCTTTTTGTCACAGATAATTTGCCAAAAAAAAAATGTAAAGGTTTGTTTCCAGACATTTTATTAAGATTAAGTGATAATATATGTCTGTGTTAGTACAATACTATAGTCTTTTGATAATTAGACTATATGGTACATTTTGAACATATAAAATATTAATTTCATAATGGAATCCATCCACCTTAAGGTTCTTTTTATTAGTCCGTTCTGCTATAGCCTTATCAAATTTAAGAATGAAGAATCAATTTGTGGTTTCATTGATTTTCTCAAGTCTTTCTATCAAATTTTTATATGTCATCTTCTAATATTTATTATTTCCTTCTTAATATACATTTTGAGAATAATTGGCACTTTTCCTAGTCTCAAGCTAAGTTGTTAATTTGGAAAGTGTCTTATATTTTAGCCTAGCAACAAATTAGGATACATTTTCCCTTACACACTTTTCACAGGTCATGTGCAAATCTGTACAGATACATGTGCAATATCGCCTGCCATGGTACTGGGAAATAGAAAAGAATAGTTGCTTTCCAGCTAAGAAATAAACTTGACAAAAATCAACAATAATTTATGACTACTCTCCTGGAAGTCGAAAGCTTTCAAAAAAACTGCAGCATTCCAAAGAGTTACATCACGCAAGTACTGTGAGTGAAATGGTTGTATAGGTGGGGGGGAAGGCAGTGTTCCTGCTAGTTCCTACTTTATAATGTCCCAGAATCTCCTACACAATTATTTTGATTTAAGTCTTATCACTTTTTTATTTCTTAACATTCGTTCTGAAATAATATAGTTGTTAGCTTACACCTTATAGGTTTTCTGAATGATTAATATATTTCAAAAAGATTCTGCAGTTAATTTTCCTTTTTCATTTTTCTCTGCAAATATATTTTAAAAACGTTCTTTTAATCATGATGCTAGAGAGACTGCTATGTTGTTTGAAGTTATTGAAGAAAACATATTACAGTAGAGTGACAAGCAGTGACATGCCATGGTGAAGTTGCCAGAGTTAAAAGCCAGCATTAATAGACACTGACAATAATGGTTGTAACAATCTTCGAATATATCCAAACTGAGAAAGAATTGAATTCAGCGAGTTGAGAACAATGTTTTAGCTTGTACTGTTGAAAATGTTATCATCTGCATGCAAACATTCAATTAACAGCTTGATGACAGCATTTGAAGGGTATGTAAATCTGAAAATAGATACGGGAATCATACGTGTTCAGTTTAACAAGCTTTTCAGAGTTTTAAAATAATATTTCAAAGAAACTATAGTTAACAGAAAATTTGCAGGCAAGCAGGGATTGTTTTAGAATTAAAATATTTTTTAGTAAAGCTTTCACCTTGAGTCTTTTTTTGTTATTTCCTATTTTTACATGAATTAAGTTGTTCAAAAAGCTGATCAGAAGGCACTGAACAGCACATTTACTAACATTGTATCCAAATCTACCAAAGACTGGAGCGGTTCCTGCAACTGATGAACACACCTTGACACATTATTATGGCCCAAAGTCTATAGTTTATAATACAGCTCATCCTTTGTTTAAAAGACTATGTACCTGAACAAACATGTGAGCGTGGTGATGTGCATTCACTCTTAGAGGAAACGATTTTGCCTGCTTTCACATCGCTCCACGCCTTGCTTAGTAATCAGTCCATCTCCATAAAGACAATTAATCTTTTTAATGCCCACAGAGTTTTGATTTGCTAGAATGTCATAGAATTAAATCTGTGAAGTAGGAATGTTTTCAGATTGGACTGTTTCATTTAATAAGGCACATTTAAGTTTACTCATGACTGGGGAATTCATAGTGAAGTGTGTACCGACTCTGTGCACATTTGGGAAATTGTGGTTAAAACTGCTATTTGAAGTTCTCTGTTTAAAGATTTATTTGTTATTTACGTAAAAGGCAGTGTTACAGATGGTGGAGTGGGGAGAAAATGAGAGAGACAGAGAGAGAGAGACAGAGAGACAGAGAGAAAGAAATCTTTCATCTGTTGATTCATCCCCCTAATGCACACATGGGCCCAGGCTGGGCCAGCCTGAAGCCAGGAGCACCTCTGATCTCCCTGTGCTAATACAGGAACCCAAACACGTGGAACATCTTAAATCCTTCTTCAGGCCCTCAGGTACCTTAGTAGGGAGCTGGACTGGAAGTGGAGCAGTTGCAACATGTACTGCACCCACATCCTATGTCAGTGTCATGGGCTGTGGCTTAACACCTTACACAGCAATATTACCAGCCCTATGTGTAGTCCTTTGCATAACTATAAGTTTTAGTGTATTAAGATAAATATCTAGGAGTGGGATCTTTGGATCATGTGATATTTTTCTGTTCTCACAAAAAACACCAAAAAGCGTTATAATTGGTCTATGGCATTTTGAATTTTTACTGGAAATAGGTCAGAAGTCACATTTGTTATGCATACTTAGTGGTATATTGCATTAGTTATGCTCTGGGTAATGATATTCTAGTAAGTGTGTGATGTCTAATTATTTGCTTTGAAGAAATTTAATGTACCTTAATAGTTGAATTTATAATTAAAAAAGAACGAAAAAGCCAAATTTTAAAACGAAGGTATGAATTGTTTTATGACAGGTAATTAACACATTTGCCTTGAAACATGGAGAATAACAGTCCATGCATGAAATTATGCCATTTATCTCAAAGTCGGTTTATAATTTTTTTAAGATATGGACAGGGAGAGCGTTTCATCTCATATTTTACTCTCACTTTTGTAATGGCTGGGACTAAAACCATGGCCAAGCTAAAGCCATGACCAAGAGAAGCAAAAGAAAACATCACATTATCTTAAAGGAAAAGATATAACATATTTGTTAAGCAAAAATCCCTCTGTTGCCGTATATTTATTACTCTCAATTAGCTGTTTTACATAGTTTCTTAACTGATTTTCTTAAGCACAGGAAGCATGAACTATAGAAGATGATAGAACTTTGTTAAAATCTTACTCTGTCTGTTACTATTTGTGTGATGCTGAGCAATTCATTTCTATTCTTCATCCTAGCTCTGGTAAATAAAAGAAAGCAAAATATATCATTCAAATTGCCCATCAACTGATAAACACAAGAAACTCATTACTGCCATTCAAGATTTCTAAAATAATCAAAAATGATTAAAGAGCCAAAGTGGATATTTGTATGAAGTCATTAAAGGTAACAAGGGTGTTAATAGAACATACTTACTGAGATCTTTAAACATAGTTCTAACTATGTTATACAAATTGACTTATTGGGAAATCACAAAACTCTATGATTCCTGCATTTCACTTGTTTGTGAACATGGTTAAGCAGAAGAAAGCAATGAGTATTTGCATATCTTAGTCTAATCTAAAATTTAATTAGAAATTAACATTGATACAGTTACTTATTCTGGAACAAGTATGCCACTGACAGGCCTGGTGAAATCACTCAGAGGCTAAATATTCAACTTGCAGTGGCTAAATCCTGTCTTGTGTCGGGATCACCTTTGAGAGTTGAGTCTGGCTACTCCACTTTCCTCCTGCTCCCTGCTTGTGAGGCTCCTAGTTTTGGATCTGGAGGTTGCAGACACTAAGGGAGTGAACCAGCCAACAGAAGATTCTCACTCTTTCTCTTTGTCAATCTGTCTTTCCACTAAAAATAAATAAATATGTTTTTTAAAAGTATGCTACTAACAATGCCACATGTTCAATGAAATAATTACACCATGTATTATACTTGTATCTGCAAAAAAAAATGTGTAACAGAATTTTAAGTTAATACACTCACTAAATAGAGGACAATGATCATTGTAGCTAAAATGCTTTAAGGTGTGCTTATGAGTTAATTTGACAAGGAAATGCCAGGAGCTTGGACTGGTCCAGCTCTTCCACTCATTTGGGAATGAGCCAATGAGTGGATGCCCTCTGTGTCTGTTTTTCATTCTTGCTTTCATTCTGCCCTTCCCTACATGGATGGCAGGGAACACAGCATTCCCCAGCACTTTTCCAAGTACGTTAGCAGGAAGCTGGACCAGAAACTGCAACCAGGGCTCCAGGTATTCCAATGTGAGATGCTGACCTCCTAGGCAGAAGCTTAACTCACTCCGCCTTAACACATGATGTTAAGCTCTTCTGTAATTACTTTTACAAGGCATACTTGGACCTGAAATATTATTAACATAAGATCATTAACCTCTCTCCAGTACTATAATATGAATGCATCATCACACAAAAGCAGAAGTTGTGAGAAAAAGAGGAACCGTGTGAGTACTTGTAAATTTTATTGAAAAAAAATGCAAATAGAATCTAAAACATATTTTCCAGGAACTTTCCACAAGATCATTGTAGAGCTAAACAGATAAGAGAGCGTGACGGTCTGCTGATGCTTCTGGCATGTGAAGAGGCAATATCAAGATAGTTTACAGAAAAATAGTGAGAAATATATTCTCCAGATAAACTGAGAATTGGAAGGAGCTAGAAATCATGGATATTCACAGGGATTTTGCAGATTCAGATGTGATCAAGAAAATAACTTGGAATAGCAAAATATATTGTATATCTGGAAAGGGCTGAGGTTGCTGAGAAGAACTGGAGCACAGGACAATCTCCAGGATATTTTTGAGGACCTATAGACCTTTATGTGGCATTGGTGTGTTTTCAACTGCATTATTTTATATTACACACACTAACAACCAAATCTGTATGTTTTGTTTATGATCAGGCATACATGAACGGCTAATAAGAGTTGTATGACAGTTATCCTCCAACAGGAGAAGTTAGGTTTGGGGTCCCTACAAAATTACATGTACAAAGTAAAAACATATTCTAAAATCCAACATTTTATTATGTTTTATCTTCATTTTCATATATATGCATTTTATACATATATGTTGCCTCACTTGATAACAGGTGTCATTAAAATTGATGGAAATCGGGCCCGGCACGGTGGCGCAAGTGGTTAAAGGTCCTCGCCTTGCACGCCCGGGATCCCATATGGGCACCGGTTCTAATCCCGGCAGCCCCACTTCCCTTCCAGCTCCCTGCCTGTGGCCTGGGAAAGCAGTCGAGGACGGCCCAAAGCTTTGGGAACCTGCACCCGCGTGGGAGACCCGGAAGAGGCTCCTGGCTTCGGATGGCATAGTATTGGCCCGTTGCGCTCACTTGGGGAGTGAATCATCGGACGGAAGATCTTCCTCTCTGTCTCTCCTCTCTGTATATTTGCCTTTCCAATGAAAAAAAATAATAAAAATAAATCTTTAAAAAAAAATTGATGGAAATCAACATGACAGGCAGTTGATTATTCTGTTTGCTCCTGATTAACATATTAAACTAATATAATTGGTGAAGATTTGGTCAGGAGTGTTGAAGTTTAAACATCTTGTAAATTCCCTTTATGTCTCAGTCATGTTTTATTTTTATATAACCATCTGCATACTGTTTACTACCTGAGCTAAATACTTCAACTGTTAGCATTTTGCATGCTTTACTGACTGAAGTGAGTGCATTACTGTTCCAATTTGCACATTCACTGATTGCTCTCATTCTGCAGGATATGTATGTCTTTCTTGGGGAAAAAACACACACACACACACACACACACAAAAAAAAACCTGGTTTCTTCAATTATGAAAATTTAAAGCCCATCACACTGATTTAATACAGTCATGAAAGCTTTATGAGATTCCTCTTCTTAAATCCTAACAAATATGATAAAATAAACTTGCTTTTCAATAACAATTTTAGCCAATTTAAAGATACAATTTTGGATTGATAACCTGGCATTCTCATCCTGATTTAACAGAAAATAAAACATTAGGGGGAAAAAACATAAAGCTGTCTCATGTATCTGAGAATGGATCTCCACAGGATTCAATAATCTCACTTCTGGGAATTTAACCAAATGAAATGAAAACTGCATATGAGTTACCCACAAACCCATGTTTACAGCAGCAAAAATTTAAGTTTACAACGGGCATGGCACGGTAGCCTAATGGCTACCAGGATGTATATGTCAAGATTCCATATGGATGCCGGTTCTAATTCCAACAGACTTGCTTCCCATCCAGCCCCCTGCTTGTGACCTGGAAAGCAGGCTAGGACATCCCAAAGCCTTGGGACCCTGCATCTACTTGGGGGACCCACAAGAGGCTCTGGACTCGTGGCTTTGGATTGGCTTAGCTCTGGCCGTTGCAGCCTTTTGGGGAGTGAATCGGGGGTGGAAGATTGTCCTCTCTGTCTGTTCTCCTCTCTATATATCTAACTTTCTAATAAATAAATAAATCTTAAAGAAAAGGCAATATCTAAGATATGAAACCATTCCGGATAGGATGATTCATATCAAGGATATATAGATAAAGAAAAAGGTGGTACATGCATAATATGGAATATTATTCAGTCATAAAGAAAAATGATTCTTACTCTTTACAAGAAAATGGACTCAGCTGTAAACCCTATTGCTTAATAAAATAATCTGGTCCCCAAAAGACAGTATCATCTGTTCTCTCTAATCTTCGACAATTAGTACACACAACACACAAAAAACATGCAATCTGTGTAAATGAGATTAGCATATTGGGAATTAACAGCTCAATACAGTATGCAACTATACTCCTGAATAATAGGGTATCATGTTATAATTTTGAAGTTGTATTTATTAATTTATTTTATTGGGAAGTTCAGATTTATAGAAAGAAGGATTTAAGTTATGTCTTTCCTTTTCCTCTGCTTGTCAATATATGAAACATTTATATATCAAAAAGTTAAGCTGGTACTTGTGACAGAAGTGGACTTTCAAAGGATCCTTTCAGCTCTGCCAAGAGCCAGGCTACTGGAGGCCAAGCTGCCACAGGGTGTCAAAGGACTCAGGCCTTGGAACCACTTCAGCCGCAAACTAAAAGCCCTTCACTCTGTCTAGCTTCAAAAGCAACCATCTCTATGGAGGAGATGGCCTTGTGTCAATAACATCACAGGTAAAATAGCATTATTCCAGCTGAAGACATTGTCTGCTTTGTGCCAGCTTCCCCTTTAGACTGGCTCTACACTAAGTTCAGCCAGTTAATGAGAATCAATAGGATATCTCCCCTGAAAGTATTTCATACCTCCCTTGTGATGTCTCTTCCATTAGCCTGTGTGAAGGTATAGATAGACCTGGACCACACACATGCCTGGCTAGGCCTGAACACCCAGCAAATTATCCATCCCTCCTATCAATATCTATCTATCTCTCAATGTACAAAATTCGAGTGTTTTTCCTGGGTCCTCTGATTACTTTGTCCTTTGGGATTTTGTGTATGCTTGTTATATCTATTCTTCTTTAGATTTAGAACTCTGAAATTCACAGTGGCCCACTTTCTGCTGGAACCCTGGGTTGACCATAGGTGCCTACTTTGCTCTCAGTTTGCAGAAGTCAAAATAGCAACCCTAATGCCTGACTGCAGCCAGATTTTCCATCAGCAGAGGGAATGAATGAAGAGTTATAGGGCTAAAAGCAGACCAGACTAGCTACAACCCACAGCGCCTTGCTAGCAAAAGCAGATTAAGCAAATCAGGACTGCTTTTCTGTACCACAAACATGAAAATTATTTTTGCTTCCTCTTTTCACACCCTGTTTATTTCACAAGGCCTTCGCGAATCAATCCTTTAATAAAATCTCTCTACACCAATATCAGCCTGCTCACTAATATTTCATCTTAATCACACGAGCTAACCCTCTTTCAGCTCTAAACATTGCCCACCAATACCTACAAGCGAAGGCTGACATGACAGGTTGGGCAGAGCAGAAGTAACTCAGTCATCCTACCAAAGTCAGGCAGACACCCCCATGCACATGTGTCGTAATGCAGAGTCACCTGACTTTGCCTCAGTGCGGAAAACGTCAAAGCCCGACATGATGAGTATCCCACACTACACGTCTCACATGCGCAGACCAAGGAACTGGGAGCTTTTCCATCCTTCACAGCCAAGATGAAGAAAAGTCCAGTGCTGGATACCACGGGTGGCCATTTTCCTCACTCGGTCACCCCTGCATGTAGAAGTGGTCCCGCACTGTCTCTCCCCAGGGAGAATCCCATCAGCCTCTCTCCCGTAATAAAAGAAAGCTGAGCTGATTACACTAAAACGAATGATTATGCTGCTTTAGTAGCTTGAGAAAAAAATAATACTATGAAGGAAGGAGGAACCCTAATGTTTCTAAATCTATACGGTGAAAGTGTGAAAACAAACCATACTACATATTATTAAAAAAAAAAAGGAAAAAAAGAAAAAAAAAAGCTTAGATGCACCGTTTCTTTTGCTATTAATATGGATGCATACTTTCACTTATTTATATATTTTGGGTACTTAAAGTAATTTGAGATTTCTGTTAATTCCTATAAATATGATTTAGAGAGATTTAGAGAGCTGAGAATATTTTGGTCTTCTATTGTATATCAAATGACTGAAAATATACGTTTAAAATTTTCTCAGCAACTGATGTCATTTCTAAGATAAAGTGACAAAAAAATGTCCAAATAGATTTTCTGATTTTTTACACTAAACAAGGCAGCAGCAAGAATCTCATCTGAAGCTATGTATCCAAATTATTTTTCATTTTTCTATTTATAATTTACCCTAGATTAAAAGAAAAATGTGTGATCAGACCTGTTTCATCGAACAAATTGTTACTTTTCTGTTTGCTTTTGAACTCAAGATATGTAGTTTTTACTGCATTCAATGTCCATAAAACCCATATAGTAGCACAATCTTGGGCTTTTTTGAAAAATAATAAATCACATTATGTACTCAGATACATTAGGTATACACAAATCAATTATGTTATAATCTGGAAACAAGTTTGTATCAGAATATCTATAACGAGTAGTCTTTAACATGCCTTCTGAGAGTCAGTGTGTAATGTAACTGTAGGAAGCAGTGGTCTGCCAGCAGCATCATGCCCATCTTTCCCATGATCCTGGCATCATTTTTGCATATGATGTCCTTTATGTCCAGGGTCTTTCCTCCAGCATGCCTTGAAATAATAGTCATTCCTTCTGTTAATGCATAATTACTCTTGAAAGCATCTATGAACAATTTTCTCCTAGCGTGACATCCCTGTCGCTTAGAAACCGAACGCATACCATGGGATCTAATCAAGTTTCACATGATAATTATTCTTTTTCTCTTTAACTGTTGCTGATCTAAACCTGAGTAAATGCTTAAAAATAATAATTCGGTGAGTTAGAGTACTACACCTCACTGTAATATAGTTAAAATTAAGTGGCATTTATTCTTCATTCCTATATCTAATTTCAGTTTGGGAAGTAAAAAAAATAACTACTTATGATATGGGATCTACATTTTTTTTTTAAGATTTATTTACTTCTATTGGAAAGTCAGGTTTACAGAGAGAAGGATCTTGCATCCACTGAATTGCTCTCCAGGTGGCCACAAAGGCCGAAGCTGAGCCCATATGGAGCCAGGTGTCAATAGATCCTTCTGGATCTCCCAAGTAGGTTCGGGGTCTCAAGGCTTTGGGCCATTTTCCATTGCTTTTACAGGCCAAAAGCAGGGAGCCCAAAGGGAATGGAGTAGCTGGGAGAGAAAATGTAACCTATTTGGGTTCCTAGGTGCATGCAAGATTAGGATTTAGCCACCAAGCTACTGTGCCAGATCCAGGATCTAATCTTATTATATATGTAATTTTTCCAACTTAGTGTTACCTAATATAAACAAAGTGTCCTGCAGAAAAATGGCTAGACGTTATTACATTACACAGTTATTTTATCATTAGAGAGTCTATAAGAAAAATCATTTCTGCAGAACAAAACTGAGTGCAACATCAAAGGAAGCATGTTCAATTTTCTTTCAAGTAAGTATTTTCTTATGAAATTTGCAAATATCATAGCTGACTTATAACCGTGTACTTATTTGAGCATGTGTTTGATATTATGCTTCTATAGCTGCATTAAATAATATGTAGAATACATGGAAACACAAATTAGGGAAAGAATATAGGAGATTTATAGCTTTAACTGGAAGCCACTATTATGGGTAGAGTTACCTACCTGGGCAAGCCATCATACCTTCTGAAGACTAGATGGAATCATGACTGCTCCACTTCCAATCTAGTTCCTAGCTAATCTCCCGAATACCTGAAACAATGGTCCAAGTGTAGGCCCCTTGCTGTCCCCACAGGAGGCCTTCACTCACTTACTTCAAAGCTCCTGGCTTCAGAGTGACCCAGCCCCACCATTCCAGTCCTTAGGGATGTAAAGTCACACATTGAAAACCATCTCTCTCTCTAAGTCTCCCCCCCATCTCTGCCATTAAAATAAACCAATAAATCTTTAAAAAGGAAATTTAACTAAATTTCTGTTAATTATTATATTATAATTGACTTTATAAAATATTTAAGCTCAGGCATCTCAAGAATCTGGCACTTAAAATGCTAAGACATTTAGTAATTGGATGTAAACTGTGAAGTAGTGAAATCAGGAAATAAGAAAATTCTAGAGTTAAAATTCAACTATTGTCAATAATGAGTAAGGCATGATTAATAAATTGTACAGCATTTAGTACTCAATTATTAAAACCGTCAGCCTAATCAGAAAATCAAGCTGCAAATCCTGTAGTGCAGTATGAAACTCAGCAATTGTAACATCAAAGTGTGCAGCTGTATCAGTGGAATCGGTGGTTGGATCATCAAACGTGCAGCGCAATTAGTGGAGTTTGAAAATCCCATGGTGTTCCAACATGTAGATGAATCAGCACAGGGGCTGGGTGATTGCTAAATACCTGATGACTTCCTGGGGAAAGTCAGCTCTGGAATAATCCCCTCTGTAAATATGGAAATGAAGCTTAATGAAATGAAATAGTGAATATGAAATAGTCTGATGAATTGGGAAATTTTAGTATCTCTTAAATAAATGGATTTTTTTTTACACAAATGCCTATTTATTTGTAGGACTAGCTAGTCCTTACTATATGTAATCTTTTTCTCATATATATATGTTTTTTTTGGTCACGTAAGTACCTGTTCTTAGCTTTCTCAAATGTGGCAGTTCTTTTGTCCTGAGCTAAAGAGCCTTAATGTTTTTACATGTTGTCTTATTAGAATAATAACTATTAGGCATAGTTTTAATGTGTAAACTTTTAAGCATCTTAGTATTATGGATACCACACCATTTGACTTTTTGCAGGTTTTTTTTTTTTTTAAATTTCTAGAGACTGAATATCCTAGGTATACAAAGTTCCTAAGTGTGGAAGTATGGAAAAACACAGCCGTATTACTAATATTTCAAAATGGAAATATAGATTAGCCACATTGGTGAATATACAGAAATGTGAAAGACACAAACTGTACGGTGCTTTATTTGCGGCAAGTTCCAGTTTAATGCATGAGGAAAACTTCTCAGTATGCATAATGCTTGATTACATGATCTAGCTGTTAGATATCAGTATTTGCTCAGCTGATGCTTCATACTTTCAATAACATTTTAATAAAATTTTACTATGGGTCAAAGATTTATAGATAGTTACATTTTTTTTTATTTCTGCATCCCTTTCCATTTTTCTTCATCTTTTTTTTTTAATTTAAACTATAGGTTTTTGAAATAGGTAAGCACTCAATGCTATTGATACAAATTACACATTATAGATGCATTTCAAAATAAATGTTTGCAATTTAAAAACCCCTTTTTGCTTCTTCTTCAATCTAAGTTATGCACAAAAAATTCAAATGAACAAGGGATCTGGTCAAGTCACCTAAAGAGAAATATCAGAAGAAACAAGGGGAATGAAGACGCAGCTGAAAAATCGGTGCCACTGCTCCCCAGGGACAAACGGTCCCATGCCAGCTAAACATTTTTAGTCAGTTCAATGAAACATACATTTTGAGTACTTTTTATGAAAACAAATTAGATATAATTATCAATTTTGCTATAATTTACACTTTTAAACTGGCATCTACCTTTAAACAATAACAAGCTATATAGTACCAGTGCAATATGTCGGTTCTTTACCAATTTGCAAATGTTTATCTAAAAGACATTTTTTTTTTTTTTTAGATTTCTTTATTTCCCTGGTTTACTCCCTAAATGGCTACAATGGCCACAGCTGTGTTGATGCAAAGCCCAGAACCAGGACCTTTTTCTGGGTCTCCCATATGAGTTTATGCTCCCAGGGACTGTGACATCCTCCACTGTTTTCCCAGTCAATAAGCAGAGAATCGGATGAGAAACAGAGCTCTCAGAGCATGGATCAGTGCTCATGTATAGTGCCAGTGCAAGAGGCAGAAGTATGGTTTGCTATGCCAGCACCATCAGGCCTCCATAGGGCAGCTTCCATCAACACCACTTTGAAGATGGGACTTTGAGTAATTGTGAAACCATTCCCTTAACTATCAACTCTCTTTTAAGTATTTCCTTACCAAGGACAAAAAATTGAAATAAACATTCCTGCAGTTTATCCTTTCATTTTAAAGCAGAAAAAAAAAAACTCAGTAAGCTTAAATTGTTCATCAAAAGTTAATGCCACGAGTTTTAGTAATTCTGAAAAGGGGCTACAGAGAGGCCAACCACCATGTGAAAAGCGGCGTCATTCAGATACGTTCATCCTTGACTTCACACTTCTTCCAGTTAAAAAACAAAACTGTGCTGTTCATGCTACACTCTATTTCACATATAAATGAAAAATTTCAAGTCAATTACCGAACAATTCAGAGATGCTAAGTTGAAAACAACTCTTCAGATCATAGTCCTTAATTCCCGGGCTAAATCCGTACCTATTATGCTACTTTTAATATGGAAATTAACCTGATGGCCCTGGGGAAGGAGAGACTAGCATGAACGCATAGGTTAAGATGATCAAATCAGTGTCAGAGGCGCGAGAGTCCAGGCTGCTTCCGGCTCCCATTTCCAGCTTCCTGCTAATGTGGACCTCATGGCTCAAGCAACTGAATGCTTCCCATCCACATGGGAGACTCCGATTCCGTACTGAAGCCCTGGCTTGTGGGCATCTGGGAATGGAACAGCAATGAACATCTGCCCTCTCCTGACCTCTTAAATGAAGTTGGTGACACATACACACTAAAAAAATGACTCTTAAAGGAGATAAAAATAAAAATTAGACTGACTCTTCAGGCTTGAGATCTTCATAATAAATATCTGTCACAAATGATTGGTTATTATGTAGATACAAGTAATTTGATAAATTAAAATCAGGAAGTCTTTTTGGATATTTCATTCATTATGTAAAGTGGTTGTACTAGTTCATATTTTTTTTTCCCTGAATTTCAAAATTATTTTTCCCCTGAATATCAGCATGCATTGCTGTCAAATTTCATTTAAAGGTTTAGCATTCTCTAGCTGGAATGCACACCGGAGAGTCACAACTGACAGCTGACACCCGGTGGAATGTGCTTACCAGTGCAGATCCAGCCATCTTCCATGCAGTCAGAAAGTGCTCACTGACGTTATGGAATAGGCCCAGGGGGAATCGCTCTTTAGTAGAAATATTAGCAAAATTTTCATTTCAGAATAAATGCAGTTAAGAAATCACATAGTTGTATGTATGTGTATATATATATACCAATATAATGCATATATAGGTGTGCATATATGCATCTGTATATACAGACATATGTATAGATATATGTATACATATGCACATATAATATATAATAATATATACAGCTAGCTTTATGCAAAGTTAGTTATATATATACATATATACAAGAATGCACACACACACACATATATATATACTTAGATAGTTAGCATTGTTCGATATTATCCAATTTGAGTAAAGACAAGATACAACCAAATTAATGTAATTGAAGCAGTAGCAAAATGTATTCCATATTGATTAATCATACACTTACAGCATATGATTAGATTTACTGGTTTCCATTTTAATTTTGTAAAGATGTATCTATTTATTTGAAAGGCAGAGAGAGAGAGACAGGGCAGATGGAAAAAGAACACCAACGCAAGAAAGAGATTGATTTCCATTTGCTGGATCATTTCCTAAGCGCTTACAGCCAGAGCCTAGTCAGGACTTACATTCCGATCTCCCACATGGCTGACAGGAACACAATTACTTAAGTCATCATCCAGTGCCTTGTAGATACATTAGCAGGAAGCTGATACAAGCAGAGTATCTGGGACTCAAACCAGCATTGCTCTCCTAAGAAATGACTTAGTCCCTTCTGCCGCAGTGTTGGCCCATCCATTGGGGGCTTAACTGAGAGGGTACAAAATCTTTCTAAGTGTCCAATTCATTTCAACCAACACAATGTCCTCTAGATTCCCTTGGGTCATCACAAATGACAGGACCCCCTTTTAGTGCATGAATGCCATCTATGTGTAAATGTCTGTATGTGCTTATCTATTCACTGATGGATGTTAAATAGTTTCTAATATATTTACAATTGTGATTAATGCTGTTATAAAAAGAGAATGCAGGTAAGGTACAGGTATGTGTTTATATACTAATTTCATATTTTTTGGTCATATATAAGTAAATTGTGGAACTGTGTGATAGTTCTCTTTTTAATTTTTTGAGGAAACTTAGTGTTGTAGTCTTTCTCTTTCTGTTTCTGTTCCTAGAGGACATGGCAGCAAGTAAGAGGCGATATTTCCTTGCACTCTTCACTGTGTACAAGTGAGTAATATTGACCACATTGTTTATGTATACTGGCCAGAAAAGAAAACTGTTTTTTTTTTCCTCTGTATGTTTGTTTGAGATAAAGAAGAACATGAAGATATCTAATCATATCATGTCCATTCAGTGTAACATTAAAGAGTTGAATTTTAAGTATTTTGTTTAAAAAATATAGTGGAACAATGCTGGATAATTCTCTTGGCACATTTTTATATTTGTGTCAAAAAAATCCCCTCAAGCCACAATAGTATGGGCAAAGGGTCTATGTCAAATACTTTTAAAAATGCACAGCTATGGAGATAAGCACCCAAACAAATATAGGCAATGGGAAGAATAGAAAAATATTCATAAGTGATTAATCTGCTATTGGTTTATATACCTAAACTTTGCAAATCACCCAGGATATTTTCAACAGCAAAATAAATTTTAAAATAATGATGAAACATGTAAAAATGGTTCCAAGAGCCCAATTATTTTCTTCAAAATTCTTATTTTTTTCTGTAACCACACATATTTGTCTTCATTGTCTATCTCCAAATCTTCTTTTACTTATCTGTAACTCGATCTTAGAACTTTTACTATTTTGTTTTAGTTGTTGAAAGTCATGTGTATATTTATGGGTTACCTTCTTTTATCTCTCACTCCCTTTTGACTGGATCGTGGAGTTACTTTTGCTTATTTTCTCATAAAGTTTATTTTAGGTCACTGTCAATTTTGGACAACCCTATTTGTTGTACAATATTAGGAACTTATTTCTATCTAAACTCATATTTGGTTCTCAATTTGCAAACTCCTTCTGTTCTTCTCACCCCTTAAAGAATCTTATAATTGTTACTCTGTGTTAAGATTGAATGGTTTGTTGGTTTATGCTGCTGTTTTCTTGTTTGGTGAGTTTTTTGTTTGTTTGTTTTTTACTTCCACATAAGTGTGAGAACACGTGCTATTTCTTTATGACTTACTTTGTTTACAGAATGTCCTTCCATTCCATCCATTTTGCTGAAACTCGCTTTTCTGCCATGGTGGTGAGGGTAGGCATACAGTTGATGAGATGTCCACTTGCAGTATTAAAGTACTTACGTTCACACTCTGGTTTTGCTTCTGACACCAGATTCCTGCTCATGCGCACTTGGAAGGCAGCAGATAAATGCTCCAATCATTTTGTACTCACCACCCACTGTGGGCCACTCAGATTGAGTCCAAGGCTGAGACTTGAGCCTGTTTTGGCATTGGATTTGATGGGCATTTCAGGGAGTGAATCAGTGGGTAGGAGATCTGTTTTTGTGATTGTCTTTCACATCTCTTTTTATCTCACTGAATTCCAAATAAAGTATACAATCTTTTTTGTTGATTTTTTTTTCTTTTTTTGTCAAAAATGGAGCATTTTCTTAAGGTAGAAAAACAACAAGAAACAGAGCTCTTACTGCTTTAGGTATTTAGGGAGCCTAATGTAAAATCCTGCAAATGAATTACATTTAGATGAATTCATTGTCAATACATGTCTAAGAGGAACAATTAGGAAGAAATAACAAAAAAGTATCCTGCCTGGAAGCATCTTAGTGATGCAGGAGTTATGCACATGAGTTGTATGTATAGGTAATGAATGGTTGTTTTCTTTACTTATCATTATTAAATATGGTCCCCACTGAAATGTGACAGGGAAATCATTGGTTGCGGAAACTTTATTTACACTCACAAAACGATCTCTGTCTTTACACCTGGACAGTATTTCTCATAGATCCTTAGCCCTTTCTGAATGGAGCAATGAAACCAAACAAGGCCATTCCTTAGAATTTATTTAATTTCTTTCTGGGGAAAGAGTAGCTCAAGAAATCTCTGTCTGTCCTTTAACGTTCTTAGAGCTAAAATAGAATAAGCGATTCTCCCACTTTAACTTCCTGGTCTCTGTTTCAGAAGAGTCAATCCTCATTGCTGCTTTCTACGTCACTCCAACACATCCCAAATTTGTCTTGTGTTTTGTCTCATAAACCATTTTCATCTCTCCAATATCGATCTCATTTTGGTGTCTGCCCCATGAGGAATCCAGATTACCACATTGAGTTTAAGTCCAAAGTTATCCGCATGTATGATAGAGATTTAAGGCAACAAACCAGTAATGTTTTGACATTTTTTATGATATTTCTCATATAAAGAACTGCCTCCATGCTTCTGGTTAAACAACATGCATGTGTAGATGCATTTCTACTCTGTATTAAAATTATTCCATAATTGTGTCAGTTGAGTTGAACTCATAAATAAGCATATACAACCACAGAATGATGAACAAGGTAAGAGCAGATGAGAGATGTCAGCAAATGTTTCAAAATGAGAAAACAGGTGGGGAATGTTGAGTTAATCAACAGAATGAAGAAAGCTGTGAAGCTTGGGAAGCAAAACCACTGAACACCAGCTTTTATATTTTAAGTTCATCTGAATAATAGGGTGCTCAGGCTAGGATTTACGGTGTGTTATTTTTAGTAGTGAATGAGCTAATATGTGCCAGAATATTTAGCTCAGAGAAAACACCCAATAAATATTTGGCAATGCTAAACTATTACTCTGTCCAATGCAAAAGAATATGAAATTTCTCTGGTAGAATAACTAGGGCCTTAATAAAATAGAATTAGTTTCAAGAAATGATGAGGCAAGCTTCAGGCGGGTCCTGATAAAGGATTCATCAATTCTGGTATGGCCCCAAACAGGATAAGGGTATGACCTAAAACTTTATATGATTTCAGATATTTATAGATGTTATACAGATGTTAATCAAATGTTAGAGAAAAACTTTAATGCAGTACAATATTTAACAACTAAAAAGTTCAGTAACCAACAAGAAAGCAGAGTGCTGCTGTTGTTCACAAGGAGTGGCGAGCAGTCGCAGTGACCACAGGTGCAGGTTGCTCTCCATCAAAGATGGTTGACCATTCCCGCTTCTGTCTACTCACAGTTCCCCACTGAGGCCCACACAGTGTTTCTTCTTTGAAAATCATACCAGAGTCGTATTTACTGAGTTTTAGTCTTATATTTTAACATCACATTCCTTGCTTCCGGACCATAGCTTGTTATATTATCAATGATTCCTTAGGAGAGCTTTATGTTCCAACTAATGTATTTCAAGAACAAGGAAAAGATATCAATACTTTGTGGTTATTCAGATAAGTCAAAAGGAGATCAGGGCTGTGTGTGGAGGTTGTGTGATTACTGTTGAGGGGATTAGGTTTGGACAATGACAGTGTTGTAACAGCGATGCTAAATGTCAGTTGGAGCAGTGCTAAAGTCACCCTTCATTTTAAAAAAGTAATTAAAATAATATGCCACATATTGCACAGACAAAGGAAGATAACCCAGTTTTGCTTATTTCTCTACTTCCACCTACAGCCCTTTCTTCCTCTGTTCTCTTCAACAGTATTTGCATAGTCATAATTTAATCCAATATACATCCACAGGCTTAAAAAGCTACTAAAAATATTCAGCAAGTAAACAATAAAAATGCCACGTTTCTACTGGAGTACAAATATGGGCTAAAGTGACAATCCTATCTTAGCTGTACCCACTGGCTGAGTAGAACCCTTCAGTTCCATTTCTGACCCACTTGAACTGCAAATGTGGGCTAGAAGGATACTTTCCAAGGCTTATGATTTGCCACTTTATAAATGAGCATTGAGCTTCAGAATGTTTTTAATCTGTTTGGATTTGAGGAATATCAAGTCACATTTCTCATTCATTCAAAAAATAAAGTCCTACTGTTCCTGCTGCGCTTCAAGCCCCCTGTTCACTTGATTCCCTATCCTTAGGATCCTCATAAATACTGTGATTGTCAGTGAGAGAGCCTTGCAAGTGTTTGATTGTAAGACCATGTGCAAATTCTAAAAGTGAATGAAATTAGCCCCCTATCGCCTATATCGTGTGCAAAGATCTTCTCCCACTCTGTGGGTTGCTTTTTTACTTTGTTGATTGTTTCCCTTGCTGTACAGAAGCTTCTAAACAACCAAAAAACCAAAACAAACAAGCCACTCAAGAAATGGGCAAGGGAAATGGGCAAACATTTCACAAAGGAGCAAGTCCAAATGGCAAACAAACATATGAAAAAATGTTCCAGCTCCCTAGCAATAAGGGAAATCCAAATTAAAACATCGATGAGGTACCACCTAACACCAGTAAGATTGGCCCACATAAACAAGAACACCAACGACGCTTGCTGGCGAGGATGCGGGGAAAAGGGAACCCTACTCCACTGCTGGTGGAACTGCAAATTGGTACAGCCTTTATGGAAATCAGTCTGGAGAACAATCAAACAACTCGGAATCTGCATGCCATATGACCCAGCAATAGCACTCCTAGGAATATATCCAAAACACCTGTTTTACGACAAACCAACATGCATCCCCATGTTCATTGCAGCACAATCAGTAATTGCAAAAACATGGAAGCAACCGAAATGCCCATCAATAGAAGATTGGATAAGAAAGCTTTGGTTCATCTACTCCATGGAATACTACTCAGCTGTTAAAAAAAACAAAATACAGTTCTTTGTGGCTAAATGGGCACAACTGGAAACTATAATGCTAAGGGAAATGAGTGAATCCCAAAAGATTAGATACCACATGTTCGCCTTGATTTAACCTGTAATTTATTGTTTGGTTGTTTGTTATTTTTTGAACGTGTCATTGATGCTGTCTCAACCCAGATGTTTCGAAGAATGGAACTTGCATTATTTTTAACATATTGTTTACCCAATACTATGTCAATTAATTCCATAATGCTGTATATTGATACTGAGGCCTTGTTGGGGCTTTTAACCGACCGGATCTTTACTCTGTTAGACCTATCTTCAGACCATAGAAGGTCTCCCCAGGAGGCCACTGAACTTATCTGGACAATAAGACGCTGAACTTTATGCTAGGCATGTGTTTGCAAGCAATGAATCTCAACTGAACTTGAACTATGGTTATGCAGCAAGGTGGAGGAATCCACCATGGGGGGAGGGGTATGGGGAGGGGTGGGGGGAATCCCCAGCGCCTATAAAACTGTACTACACAATACAGTGTAAGCAACAATAAAAAAAAAAAAAAATAAAAAAAAAAAAAAAGTGAATGAATTTGCAGACTTTGAAAATCTACCTGTCTGATGATGTTTGCAGTATGTGCAAGTATCCAACAAATTCTTTGACACACACTTCAAGCTTAATGAATTTAATGAAATTACCAAATCAGTTTTCTCTCCATTTTTTGGCTTCTTCCTACCCTTGATGTAGTACATATTACTACTCAAATAATCTGCAAAATATATTTGAATAAGTCTCCTTCTTAATAAACACCCTAGTCTGTACTTACCAAGCCATTCATAGTTCTGTTTCTATAACAATGTCATGTGTCAAAATAAACTGTAGGACCTAGTAAAATACAGAACTCTTGGTATTATGCAAATCTGCTAAATCAGAATCTCAGGGGTTGTAGTTCCACAATTTGCATTTTAACAAGCTCTCCCCAAAAACAAGGCTATATTTATGCTCTGAACTGTGGGAAACGCTGACTCACAGGGCCATTTTCAGCTGGTTATCAGGCTGTGTGAGTCATGTCATTGTTTGCTCTGTAAATTTATAATCTCACAACTCCCAGTTTACTAATCTGCCTTTCTCATTTTATACTGACAAAACGAGACCTTTTTTTTTTTCTCCTAGCAAATGAAAACAACACCCATTATTTAATTTGCTTGTCTTCTGCCGTCTAGGTTCTTCCTCTGTACAATATTCAGAAAATACTCAAATTCCATATTTCACAACAGAGACCAGGTATTGTCTCTTGAGGAAGTTTGTCCAATGTCCTATCAGCTCCAATTGAATTGCTCATTTTATGGTTCCCTGCAAGCATTATAGTTGTCTGTGATTCTGACTGTATATTACATTTACTTCTATCTCAGTTCTTCACATTAATTTTTAAGGAAGAGTCCCTATCATTTTTATGTTTCAGGTGACATCTTTTTTAGAGTTGTTATTATTATTATTGCTATTATCATTAGTAATATTTATTTATTTATTTATTTTATGATGCAGTTTCATAAGCTTTGGGATTTCCCTCACACCCTCCCCCAAATTCCCTCACCAAATACTCTCATTTTTCCCATATTATTACAATAGTATAATTCTTCATAAATCATAAGTCCATCATTATGGGCAGAGACAATGGCAGAAGAATTCAGCCTCCTATTGTCAAGATACATTTAGCAGTTTCATTGGAAGTCTATCTTTGATCTGAAAGTAGAGATGCATCCAAAAATCCTATCCAATCTGATTTTTAATGGAGAAACACTGAATATGCTAATACTATCTGTCTCAAGGCTAAAATGCAATAAGCATCTCCGAGTTTCTTCTTCCCATCCAGCTATAATCTACCACGTGCGAGTTACCCTTTCTTAATACCTCACTCCCCATTCTCCATTTTTAAGTTCTATATGATTACCTCTTATTTTGCACTACGCTTATGAGTGAGATGATATATTTGTTTTTCTTTGCTTGGGTTATTTCTCTGTGTTTTCTATGCAAAAGAAAATCTGTAGACTCTAAACTAATATTTCATTGTAAATAAGCATATTAAAAACCCAAAGTTAATAAGGGAAAGAAATGTGTTTGTTTTGTCATCTAACCTCTTAAACTCTCATAGAAAATGCTTCCAACTCCTGTCTAAAAAGAAAATATGCCAATGCCTCAGCAGTTTCTATAGCAGATTAACACCTGCTTTAAGAACTTAGGAGGCACTAATTGACCTGAAAACAGCCCAACAGGAGCAGCAGGCATGGTGTTCTGTCTGCTCCAAAATCTAAGTTCTGCTGCCAACATCTACCTAATGTAAATATAGGAAAAACAAATTGAACAGTATGGTTGCTTGAGTACTAAAGCCATCTCACATTGAGCCAGATTTTCCCTGGAGCGTGTCATTCCTTGGAACCCAAATACACATCCACTGAGATGGATTACCACTTTGAAGTCACCAGGGTATCATCAAGGCTTTCTGTTGATGATACTGTGTCTTTGGCACTGGGGGAAATCTGGCTCATCTTGTTAGTCACAGAAATAATGTAATTTAAGTGAGCTGCCAAGATAATTAGAGCAGGTGAACAGGAGAGGGATAAAATGCCCTGAAGAGATGAAAGAAAATTCTCTGTTTTTTTTTTTTCCTACTTTATTTCACTGCCTGTAAATTATATTGGAATCTGTTTGTGTCTGTGTTTCTGTCAATCCTAGGTAGTAAATTAAGCATTTAGGGAGACATTAACTCTTCTAAGCCACTTGGAGACTATTTACTTTACTTCTCAACACAGCTAATTGACAGAGTTGTAAATGAAAACATCACAGAAGTATGATATTTATCTACACTGAATTACAAGTTTTAGAAGTCCTCAAGAGAAGGGCTCATTGTCATCCTTTTTAGAAAGAAATACGATCCCAGGTTCCTCTTAGTGTTTAATTGCATGAGAACAATGAGTCAGTAAATTGTTAGATTTGGAGAATTCAGACTAGGTATATACTAAAAATGTGTATTATGGAGAGATTAATCTCCTGAACATTAAAAGTTCATAAACCCAAAAGCATATGATTACTAAGTGTTTACTTGATTTTCCAAGACATTTAACTACAAACTCTTTAATTAATATTATTTTAAATAATTCTTCTGTTGAAGTCAACTCAGTGTAGTACAAAATATCACCTACTTGATGCTTATCAGATGTAATTTATGCATTTAAAATCCTGTACAATTTTTCTTTTATGCTATTGCCCTACATTGAAGTGTTCATTCCTTCTTTAATAATAAATATCAGGTGTTATGGTCCTTTCTCCTTTTTTAATCGTATAAAGTAGCTTCAATGAGAGGTTAGGGGAAAATTGTCTAAGAAATTCTGGGAATAAGGAATCTATACAACCAGAGACTCATGGAAATTTGTCCATTGGAACAAACCACTGCCTACTAACCAGCCACTGCCTGCTAAGCGCCAGGTGAGCACTGATGGAACCCTGGAGGCTTGTCCCTGCGAGTGCTCCGAGAGGAGCAGGGGCCGCTGGCTGGAATGCCTGGGCTGAGGTGGCAGACCTCACTGAAGTCACAGACTCCAGTTAGAAGACTCAGTCATTGTGGAGAGTTACGGCATGGATCAGCAAGTGGAAGCTTTTCTTTTCTGTTTTTATACCTCAGTCTCTGTAACATACTACCTCTCAAAAAATAAATGCATCTTAAACAAAAAGCAAAACAACCGAAGAATTTCACTAAGTGCCCATGGAAACTCAGGAAGGAAGTGTTCTTTTAATCGATAAAATAGTTCCTCCAGTGAAAAAATGGATTCAAATGAGTGGCATAACTCAAGGTTTTCACTAAATTTGTTGGCAGTGATGATCTCACCAATAGAGTTGAAAATTAGTAATAATGAAGAGACAAAGGCTACATACGTGATAATAGATTCAAATTTATATTGGTTTGAAATCTTAGGTCCGTATACAAATATTTCAGAGAGAAATAACTGTAGATAGAGCAGACGTTGGTTTCTAACATGATTCTCCACTTTTGAAGCGAG
This sequence comes from Ochotona curzoniae, assembly GCF_017591425.1. Taxonomy (NCBI): domain Eukaryota; kingdom Metazoa; phylum Chordata; class Mammalia; order Lagomorpha; family Ochotonidae; genus Ochotona; species Ochotona curzoniae. The sequence continues at coordinate 18,786,436 of NW_024466502.1, forward strand.
GAAATGGCTAAAATCATTTGCAACATAGGAGCAGGGAGTGGGTAAAAGATGGGTGAGTGTCTTTGTTGTTATATATACGGGATCTAATATCCAAGCGATACAAGCAGTAGCTGAGAGAACTGCCAAAGGACAAAACAGAAATGGTTTGTTTATACAAATTAAAAATAGTATTAGATTACAAAGATATACATAACACAAATATTTATGAGTTCATACGGATAAGGAACAAAGGTTTGAAAATCAGTAAATATGTGAAGCAGAAAAGCAAACCCTCAAAGGAAAATATTTTTGAAACTATATAGAGTTCACTTTCAACAAAGACAGACATTAACTCCCTAGACTTTGAATGCCCGTTCCAATCACTGGTCTTCTTTGATACATTATCATATGGAAAAATTTTAAATCCAAACTAATTTTAAATGTTACAAAATAGAAAATACCATACCATAAACAAGAAGAAGGTTAATATCACAAATATACATAGTAATGCTGAATATAATATATCCTGGATAAGGTACTGTATAGCAAAAAAAAAAAGACATACAAAAATAAAATAGAGAAAATTGAATAATGTATGAGGTTATGTAACCAGTTCTATCATTATTGCTATGTGAATAAACATAGCAAAATGCAAGACTCCAGGTAGGAGGAATCAGGTGTAGATTCCACATTGGTAGTTTATCCTGAAGGACAGTAATCCCCATGCTCATTCCATAATTTCATCAATTGTTCCATAACCTCAAATGCAAAAATTCTGAGAGATTAATATATCTCTAGTCTACTATCTCAATTTTTCAAAAATTTGAAAATACAATTGCAGACATTTTTTTTTTTAACTTCCTTGGCAGCTGTACCCACCGTTACAGCCACTAGGGAGGTCACTCCAAGAGGAAAACTCTGGTCTCTGGGGATAGGGATTGAAGGCCAACGCTAGCCACAGTTCTTTGGTTCGTATGTTAACAGTCTAGTATGCTCTTTAGAAACATGCACTTTTCATCAGATATGAATTATTATTATTATTATTATTATTATTATTATTATTATTATTTTGCTCTTCCGTCTTCTGGGTTCACTTCGCAAGTTGCCACAACCAAGCCGCTCTGAAGCCAGGAACCAGGAGCTATTTCCCAGTCTCCCATGCCAGTGCAGGGTCCCAAGGCTCTGGCCATACCCAACTGCTTTGCGGTGCCACAAATTGGGAGCTGGATGGAAAGCAGTACAGATGATACAAAAAGCCAGTGCCCATTCGCGATCCCAGGACGTGTGAGACCAGGATTTATTCAATAGGCTATGGCACCAGGACCAAGAGACAGGGTTTATTTCAAGATTCCTTCATTCCGGCTCAGCACATTGGCCTAACCATATGGGTGCCAGGTCTGGTCCCATGACCCCGCCACCCACCCAACTCCCTGCTTGTGGCCTGGGAAAGCAGCAGATGATGGCCTAAAACCTTGGGATCCTGAACACACGTGACAGACCTGGAGGAAGTTTCCGGTTGCTGGCCTTGGTCTGGTGCTGCACCTGCAGTTGTAGCCGCTTGGGAAGTGAATCATCGGACGGAGGATATTCTTAGTCTCTCCGTGTCTGTGTATATCTGACTTTGAAATAAAAATAAATAAATCTTAAAAGAAACATTCATTCAAAAAGGTGAGTTAAAAAGAGGGAAAGTCAGAGAAAGAATAAATGCAATGGCTAGAGCTGGTCCAGTGGTTGCCACAGGTCCAAGTACTTGGGTCAACTTCTGTTGCCTTGGCAGGCATATTAGTAATGCAAACTTAAATCAAATCATTAAGATCAAATTACATGTTCAAAATTCAAGGAAGGTACTCCTCCCCAAAGGTGAAAAGCATTGTTTATTGTGGGGGAAAAAAAAATCAGTAACTACAAAGTTTTAATCTAATATGGTAGATAAACCATTATCCTGTCAATCTTCATTTAGCACCCTTTGCTTTTGTCGTGGGTTTGCATTCTTTAGCTTGCATCTATGTGTTCTGTTTGCTTTCTCCCTGTTGGGATGCTGTTTATATTACATTAGGACACATTCCAACAGGCTCAGCACAAAAGATCATCTGAAAAAATACAGTCATATTCTGAGGAATGATGACACAATAGTGATAACATTTTCTTTGAGCTTCCTAGCAACTCATGCAAGTGGAGTTTATCCAAAAAGTAAATTCACCAGATAGTGCGATTAATTTGATTAGTTAATAATATAATTTTATTTAAAAATAACTATGCTGAAATATGAAAAAGGTATCAAGATAAGTATTTTTAGATGTAATAAAATGCATGGTATTATAAACTGATTAAATCTTACATATTTGCTATTTTACTTTTTTTTTTTCATTTTTGGCAATGAAGAAAAACAGAATTAGAGAACAAAGTTTGTTATGTTGGTGCTTATATCAGATGCTCATAACTGCTTCATCTGCTGGTATTGGCTCCAAAGCCCAAGGTTATAATACAAATAAATAAATTTATGTTGCCAAATAAATGGCAGAAATTCAGTTACATGAATCCTCACCACTGTGTTCCATGGGTATGCACTGGAGGGCAGCTGGAGTCAAGGGCCACAGTCGGGGTTTGAATACTGTTATTTTAATCTGCGAAATGGACATCTCAATATCAGCATATATTGACACTCTTGTTATTTTTCCAAAACTCTAAAAACAGTGAAGTACATACATTAACATATAAAATGTAAGCCTTTATCTCTCGTAATCTCGGTATTTGGTGGCTTACTTTGGCTATCTACTGCTAAGTTGATTCTTAAAAACTAGTCAAAGTTTTTGCAATTACTGATTGTGCTGCACCGAAATGCCCATCAATAGAAGATTGGATAAGAAAGCTTTGGTTCATCTACTCCATGGAATACTACTCAGCTATTAAAAAAAACAAAATGCAGTTCTTTGTGGCTAAATGGGCACAACTGGAAACTATAATGCTAAGGGAAATGAGTGAATCCCAAAAGATTAGATACCACATGTTTGCCTTGATTTAACCTGTAATTTATTGTTTGGTTGTTTGTTATTTTTTGAACGTGTCATTGATGCTGTCTCAACCCAGATGTTTCGAAGAATGGAACTTGCATTATTTTTAACATATTGTTTACCCAATACTATGTCAATTAATTCCATAATGTTGTATATTGATACTGAGGCCTTGTTGGGGCTTTTAACCGACCGGATCTTTACTCTGTTAGACCTATCTTCAGACCATAGAAGGTCTCCCCAGGAGGCCACTGAACTTATCTGGACAATAAGACGCTGAACTTTATGCTAGGCATGTGTTTGCAAGCAATGAATCTCAACTGAACTTGAACTATGGTTATGCAGCAAGGTGGAGGAATCCACCATGGGGGGAGGGGTATGGGGAGGGGTGGGGGGAATCCCCAGCGCCTATAAAACTGTACTACATAACACAGTGTAAGCAACAATAAAAAAAAAAAAAAAAACTAGTCAAAGTAAGGATGATGAAAAACAAATCTGTCAAAGGAGACACCAACCTGGTGTCAAAAAATAAGTGTTCAAGCATCTTTGTCTTTATGACCAAGGGCTAAAGAATACCAAAACTATTAATTTACTTATGAAAAACTTAAGAGACCTGGTTGTGATAGTGATTTCTAAGAGATAAGGCTGAAGACAACCTAGGAAAGGAATAAGACATCCTTCATTTGCCAACATTATGGCCAAAGTAGCTGGGACTACAAGTTCCATTCTCCAAACCTGTTTTCATAATCTCTGTATAATTGAAGATGCTGGCTTGCGTATACCGTTGGGTGAAACAATGATTAATAAGTACAGACTGGAGAGGGGGAACACTGAGAGCTATCATCATCAACATGTTCCTTATAAACAAGTTGGAAAATGTATGTTATTGAGTCACAAATATATAGCTCATCTCTAAGAGAAAAAATTCATTAGATTCTTATCTATCTTTACGGATGCCTAAACAATTCGTGCAAACATCTAGAGCTCTCAAAGATAACGGTCCCATCATGTTGACGGACATAATATTTTTTAATGATTTATTTTGTTCAGTTTTGTTTTATATGGCAAAGCATATATTCAGAGAGAAAAAGAGCAAAAAAGATGATTTGTCCACTGGTTCCTTCCCCAAGTGGCTACAAGTCAGCTGATACAAAGCCAGGAGCCAGGAATCTCTTTTGGATCTCCTACGCAGGTGCAGGGTCCCTCTGGTTTTTGGCCACCCTCAACTGCTTTCCCAGGACACAGGCAGGGAGTTGAATGGGAAGTGGAGCAGTAGGGACACAAACTAGTGCCTGCATGAGTCTTGGTAGATGCTAGGCCCACTAGATGCTGCCTAAAATTTTGCTCTGCACTCTACCAAACAATTTACAAATGTATAATCTCCCTATGGGAAATTAGCACATCTGAGATTAGCTGCTGCTTACAATCCATGTCTATACACCTGAGTAGTAGCCGGGGTTCCATTTTTATTTTGTTCTACTTATTTTTTCTCTACTTGCTTTGTCATATGTTTATATATTGAAAAGTTAAGCATGTTACTGTGAAGTGATTGAATATCTTCTTGTAGTAATTTGGGAAAAAATTAAATGATGCTGTGGAAGTGAGGAGGAAGGAAGAGGGGAGGAGAGGAGGAGGAGTTGTTTGAGATTTGAGTTCCTTGTATGGTAAATCTATGAAATTTCAGAGGGCTACTCCTGTATGTAGTGAGAAACGAAACTTAAAACTCTCCTAAAACTGTTCTAAAGCTATACCTATCCCTGTATGATATTTACATCTGGATCTATATCTTACAATGACATGGAATTTGAGAGTTTAAAGTAAGCATGGGAACGATGAACAGATAGAGAAATATGTGCATATATAGATATATTTACAGTAATAAAAACACACAAGGGATTTTAAGAAAAATTTAAATTTCTGAGCATAAACAAATATGATGGCTAATGTAAAGCTTCCAACAGCTGTAATGTGGAGCAAAATGATAGAGCAGTAACTCATAAATGAACGCACGGGCTGTAAGAAACAGTTTTGAGCAACACATCAGGAAAGGTTGACATTCTTTTATTCATTGCAGTAGAAGCTTGAAGGATCTCAGAAAAAAAAAATAAAGAGAAATAGTTGAGCACACACTTGAAGAGATTCTAAAGCTTGGCAAAAAGGTAATCCTCTTAGATTGAAGAGTTGGTATCATGCCAATTAAGAAAAATGAAGATTAGTGCATAACTGAGCTTATTTCATTGAAATTTAATAATGAAAGAAAAAAGCAAACCTATAAAATACTTATGAAAAGTGAGCACCGCACCTAAAAATAATTAAGTTAAAATTGACAAATTATTTCAATAGTGTCAATGAAAGTGGCTGAACCCTTTGAAATGAAATCTTCAAAGTGCTAAATGATCTAAATCACAGACTTGCATTTTATATCCAGCAAAATCTCATTAACTGAAAAGGGAAATTGTTCTGAGAAATACAAGATCTCATAATGTTTAATTCATTATCTGCTTTGAAAATTCCTATACAGGATAATTATATAATTCATCATTCAAAATATGACACTGCCTTGCTTGTCTGTTCTTTCTGTCTCTCTGTCCCACCCCCACTGCACCCCTGCCTGTCTCTTCTTCTGGACATACGAAGAAGAGGTTGTGTAAGCTCACACAGCATGAACATGTTTATCTGTGAACTTTTCCTGTTTCCGCTCGCACAAGGAAGAGAGCATGTGAGTACGCAGAGACAAGCAAACATGTAAAATCTCTGAGGAAAATTCATTGTCATCAACTTGTTTAAGTGCAGTGAAAAATAACAATCTCAATGCAGTAGTCCTGTCCTACAGGCAGTGAGAGAAGGGAATAAGACTTCCTTGCAGCTGTTTCAGATAAGTTGTCTCACATGTGTGGCATCTTGTCTGTACGTAACCCACCTTACTTTTTGCAGAATAAAGAGGTTTACCCCTCAGATATTGTGTGAAACAGTGGGATTGGTTGCTTAAGGATATTCTTTACTGAGAACAACTGGAATAAAATATGGGCTACTGTCATCATTCTATTTCTGTCTCAATCTGTTTCACTAATGGTACATTCTGTAAGGATCCTTGAGTAAAGGGAGAGGCACTGAACTGATGCAAGGCTTCTCAGAGAATTGTACTGCCCAATCCAAAAAGAGGAAATCCCTCAATTAAATACATCACCAGCAGTTTGATAAGAGACTTAGCTTGCAGAGCTGGGAAGATAAATATGTGATATGTGAGGTATCAAACTCAAGATGCTTTGCGTCATGGCAGACAAAGAAGAGGAAAACAACCTTCATAACAAAGTTCTTGATTCTTTGTCTATGTAACTAATCCTTACTAGATTTTTCTTAGTTAACAGTAATTTTTCCCAAAATCGGGCTTAACAGGCATGCTGTACTCTACCATTTGATGGCTTACAACCAACCCAATGACAAATCTCATCCTTTCTGACTCCACAATGATTTATAATTAATTCTACTGCTCTTCATCTCTGCTAATAACATTCTTGTCCAAGCCACAATCAATACTTGGGCTATTGCCATGGACTTTTAACTGCTTTCCCCACTGACTTTCGAATAACTCTTTCGCTGTAGAGTGATTCTTTAATGTAATTTACACCATGTTGTCCACCTTCTTAAAGCTGTGTAATAACTTTCTATTAGGTTTTGAATACAGTCCAAACTCTCTAACAGCTGTGGCTGCTTGTCCTTTCCCACTCAGCTGCAATCACATCGATCTCTGTCAGGGCCTAGACCATGTTGCCCTGGCCATGTCCTACCCTTCCCTGGAGTTATCTGTGAGGCTTTGGACTCTTTTCTCTCAAGTTCTAGAGAAGTTAATTAAAGAATCCCCTCAATGTCAAAAACTGTATTTGTTGACAGATAGATCCTTATTTCTTTGTCAAGGCATAAATCGCTCTTTCGAGAATCATCTTTGTTGTTGTTTTTAATCTTTTAGTCTCAAGATATTTTTGTCTCACTAGAACAAAATATCGTAAAGGTACAGATTGGTTTTTTTTTTTCCTTCTACATTGTGTGCAAATACTTACTGTGTGAATTATTTGAGTAGAAAAGGTTAAATTGTTGTGTATGATAATAACATGGAAAAATTTGTGAAGGTTAACCAGCAGTGAGTGTTGATGAAGTACCTGTGTCATAAAACCCACTTACACAGAGTTAAAAATCATTCTCAAATAAAATGAAAATGTGATTTGTAAGATCATATGGATTGCATCAAAAATAGCATTAACAGGGGCATTTAAACAAAATAAAATCTCCATTTAAAAACCAGTGGTTCCAAAATAATAAAATTTTGCACCTCATGAAATGAGACAAGAATAAGCAAAGACCAAATTTTGCACAAGGACAATTATTAAGTATTAGAACAGAAATGAAACAGTAAACAGGAAAAGGGTTGTAAAATAAAGAATTAGAGTTGGCTTTTGGAAAAAAATAAATGAGATAAAAATATAAGCCAGGATAAAAGAAGAAGGAGATTCAAGTAAGTAAAATGAGAAATGAAACAGAATATTGCAACTCTCAAAGGACCATCAATGATTATTAACAAATAAGTACATAATCAGCAAACCGAATGGCATGGAATAAATTGACAAAGACCTAGACAAACGCAATACACCAAAACTTAATCCGAAGGAAATAAAATGCCTGAGCAGATCAATGACAGTTAATTAAATAACCATTAATCATTAGCCATTAATCAAAAATCTTACAAGACTGACAAGTCTAGGACAAGACAAAAGTGGATTTGATCAATAATCAAAGAGAAATTAATATTATCCTCTCTGATTTTCTTGGACAAAGCAAAAGCAAGAATCTGTTCACATTCAATGAGAGAACCCTTGTTCTCATTGCTCAAATTTCATTTTCTTGGCAGGTTTATCTATTGATTATTTGGAAGTGGAATCCTGGGAAAGAATTTACAATGATCTCACATTGTTATTCTGTCCTGTCATGATGAGATATATGCCTTATCAAAAGATAATGAGCTTTTCCAAGTTGTTCTGCCCAGCCAGGCGCTGCTCACCACCAGAACATAACGCAGCAAGAAGACCCTGACTAGAACATGAGTTAGACACTTTTCCCTCAACTTCTCGCCTTTTGAACTGAAGTGACCAAACCTTCATTCTGTATAAATCACTTGATTGCAGATATTTTCTTACACCATCAGCAAATAGACTCAGACAACCTGAACATGAATACCAGAGACTTCACAAGAGAGCTACACGCCAAATCCGTGATGCTTCAAAACCCTCCACAAAATGTTGGACAACAAAATGCCATACAATCTTCACAACTAAGAAGGAATGACATAATCAAAAGTACAACTAAAAAATGATGTCATAAAAATTCAACAAAACATTTAATAAGATTTAATATCTGTGCATGCTAAAAAATAAAACTCTTCAAAACAAATGCTAAACATGCTTGCTTCCGTACAATAAACACTGTGCATTTATACAACAAAGTGAACACCATATTAATAGTGAGAGACTGGAACTGATTTATCTGTCATCTGGCACAAAGCAGAGTTCACTTTACCACTTCAGCTGCATATCGTTGAGAATCATAACAGAAATTATAGACTTTAAAAAAAACAAAGCTCAATAAAATCTGAGAGGATATGCTATTATATGCAAATAAACCTTGTATAATAAAGAAGAATAAAAATGGATAAGCTATTAAACTCTTTCAGTGAATTGGCAGAATAAAAAATAAAACAAAAGCAACAATGCCTTTATAAAAAAACATCAATAGGATATCCAAAAGAGACGTGGACTGGCCCTCTAGTGTTTCATTTTTAATCTTGCTTGTCATTAATTCTACGTAATTCTTAATAACTATTTTATATATTTTATACTGTTTCATACTATTGTTTCTATCACATAGACTTGTTCTACTAATAACTTAATAAATATGCTTTTCCTAATGTATGGCATTCATAATCAGTATATACATTCTGTTTGTTTCAAGCCATTCAATTTTTGTCCTTGGATTTTTCAGGTAAACAAGTAAGTCAACCAAAATTATGACATCTCCGTTTCAAGGCATAGCTCATTTCCTAATACCATTTTCTAATACATTGAAGACAGTATCTCTTGTCGTGCATAGAAATGAATGAGGATCTACACTTTGCCCTCCATATTCCATGGATGTCAGTCCAATATTTTTTCTCCTAAATATTTTATAGTTGATTTCTTGGACCAATTATGTTTAGGGTGTAGATGGGTTTTTTTTATTAATATTGGTTCATTTTTTTGTCCTGAAAATCCAGGTTTTGAGAAGAACTCTTATTTTTCCCTAATATATGATAATGGTGAAGAAAAAGGTCATCCTGGTTGTAGTTTAGCATTGACTACCTTAAATACTTTCCAAAAGCTTTCTTGAGCTCAGATACTGAATGATTGGTTAATGTATAAAATTATACAAAATCTTTGTATATTGAATATTAACCTATCTAAACTCTGTGCTGACATAACAGTTTAGAACAAATTAACTTATAATCTCCGAGTTTCTGCTTGTCAAAGGTATAAAATATTATTACCCACATCTGTTCCCTTTCCTGTATGTATCTGTTCTCAGAAAAGAGTTTAATTTTGTTCTGAGCCAAGATTTAACCACATTTAAATATTTAATATTGGAAGTCTTAATTAAGAGCTTCTCAGTTACAGACAAACTGTTCAATCTTAGTATCTACCCTTTTTGTTTCTATTTTCATGTTTCAGGAAAGTTTGTGGAACAGGAGAATCCGGACTTGTGTCTTGAATTTCAGTACCATTTACAACAGATCATGTTTGCATTTCTATTCTGTTGCTCAGTTTCCTGATGTAAGACTACCCCAGGAACCACAGCAAAAGATAATAGCTGTTGCCTTTTAAAGTTCACACACACACACACACACACACACACACACACACACACACACACACACACCATACAAACAGGAATAAAACCTGGTTTTGTTAGATTTATTTATTTGACTGAGAAAGAGAGGGAGAAAACTTCCCTCAGATGTTTTATTCCCTAAATGGCTGCAACAACTTTTGCTGGCTCAGGTAAATGTCAGGAATCCTGAACCCCATTTGGAACTTCCAAATGGGCAGTACTAACCCAATTCCTTAAATAAATTTCTTATTCTACAGGGAAATTAAAAGACAACAAAAAATACCATGAAACAGGGATGTGAACCAGCACTCCAACATGTGGTTGTGGTGTCACAAAGATTAATTTAACACATTGTGTTGTAATAGTCGCCCCAGGATTGTGGGGAGCTGTAGGGAGCCTGCAGCCCACACCCTAGAGGGACAGGCGCTGAACTGCTGCTTTCTCCTGTGCTAGAAAAAATAAGTCACAGGAAGTCTGCTGTGATTGGCCCAGGGGTGCATGGATGGCACGTGGACAGAGTGTGATCTGAGTGAGGATTGGCCTGCCCGCTGTGTGCAGAGGTGACCTTTATGCTGATTGGCCCTGTTACCCAATATAAGGGAGCCAGAGAAATGGGAGGAGAAAGAGAGGGAGAGCACCACGCCATGATGTAGCTGCAGTGCGCCTCGCGATGTGGCGGCTACGTGGTGGCTGCATGGCAGCTGCTGCACGGCTGCTGTGCACTGGTTTTGCTGTGTCATCTCCACAATAAAGCTTCCACAAAGACAACGAGTGTCTGGGTTTGACTTGCTGGCCAAGGGACCCTGACATCTGGTGCCGTGATTCGGATAGGTAAGTGTAACTACAGGTAAGCCGTAGCTGGGGATAAGAGCCCAGGGAGCCGCAGAAGTGGGCAGTGTGAAACGGAGCTGAGCAGAGACTCAGGGAGCTGCCTTGAGTGGGAAGCGTACGCTAGGTTCGTGGGATAGCGACAAGAGTAAGCTCAACGGAAGTGGTGACAATATGGGGAATTCGACTTCTTCAGTAAGCATGCAGTGTTACTGCAGAAGCTACTGAAGAAGAATGGAACGCCGGTAAAGGCGCAGACTGTACTTTCACTTTTGCAGACAGCATAGCGGCATGCTCCCTGGTTTCTAGAGGAGGGACTCCTAACGCTACCACAGTGGGAGCATTTAGGTTGAGGCTTATCCCTAGTGGATCAGCATAAACCCCTACCACTGGGACCGTAGGGTTCTGGATGCTCGTTAGATCCTGCCTAGCGGATAAGTCAGGAAAGAATCATTGAATCTTTTGTCTGATAGCCTCTATGTGGTGAAGACTTTGAAGCGCTTGGAGCTGGTGGAATATATTTTACCAGGCTCCACCATCCATGAAGTTCTGTTTCAGGTTCGACAGCTTTTGTTGTCTCGAAAAAATCCCGTCTATATTGGTTTTATTCGTGCCCATTTTGCTCTACCTGGGCCCTTGGCCCAGGGCAATGCTATAGCGATGCTGCCTCTCGGTTTTTATTAGCACTTTTGGTGGAAGAAGAAGCCCAGCGTTTCCATCAGTGCTGGCATGTTAGTGCCCGCACCCTAATGAAGCGTTTTTCTATCGCTCGGGAGACAGCTCGGTCTATAGTTAGAGAATGTCAATCTTATGCTCCTTTTCTTTCTCAACCTCATGTTGGTGTGAATCCGCATGGTTTGTTACCCAATCATGTGTGGCAGATGGATGTTATCCATATTCCCAGCTTTGGTTGTTTATCCTTTGTTCATGTCTCCATTGATACCTGCTCAGGAGTCCTGTTCGCCTCGGCCCATACAGGGGAGAAGGTGCAGGATGTTATCTCGCACTGTTTGCATGCTTTCGCCGCTTGGGGCATGCCCCATATGTTGAATGGCCAGTCTGCTGCCGAACGCCACGCCCTGGGATGTGGCATTACTCAGGAACAAGTGATATGGAAATATGTGTTAACTAAAAAGTGAAAGGGCCTGCATCCGGTGTTGAGGCAGACGTGAGGTGCAGTTTGTGTTTTTCCGCAGGATTCAGAAGTCCCTGTGTGGATACCAGAGCGCCTAACGAGTGGTGAGAGCCTCCGTGCCGGACAACATCCAAGATGAAGCCCTGGACGCTCGGGTCGGTGATCCTGCTGGTAACACTGCTGCCTCCCGGAACACTGAGCCAACAGCTTCAACTATGGGCGATCGTGAAGGCATGGCCAGTGCCAATACTCATGACCAATAGTTCATCAATGCTGCCCCCATTCTTCAACACCAACGCGAGTATTGGACTACCGGTGGTGCCCCTGGACAACACCACAGTGCCATCCACGAACTGGACAATTCAATTGCATGGATCAGTTTGCTTTCAAAGCAGGCCATGGGCAAATGGGACCAGACCTTGCATCCTATTGGCGAACCAGACCATGGGACGATTTCAGGGGAACAGCTCAGGAAGATGGGCACATCTCCTGATGGGTCAGGTACCCTGATTTTTTGCCCGCACTCACAATACGGGAACCATTCCGTGACTGGAGTTTGTCAGCTCCTCCCTCGTTGTATGGACCAATGGTCATGACCCCCAGAGTGGACTGGCTGCCAGAGCACTGTCACTCCCTGTAGGGTGGCTCCTGGCCTGAACTTGTCCAATCTGTTTCTGACTTATACCAATGACACCTTCCCGGGATACAATTTTTCTTATGAGGATCCAGTACAATCAGTAACATCCAGACTTTGGAATGCTTGGGTTTTATGTACCATTTATCATATCCAATGTCTGTTCAGTTTGATAATTTGACTGCCGAATTGCGGACACAGATTCTTACCATTAATGCTACCGAGGTGGAAATTGCTTCTGTGGAACCATGGACTAATCAGTTGTTAAAGTGTTTATCCTTTGCTAAGCAGTGGGCTGGAATGATTGGTGTATGCATGCTTGTGGTGATCTGATAGCCTGGGCCATTCGCACTGTATGCAGACACATTTCAGCAACAGCAGCAGCAACAGGTGCTGTTAGTGCAGGTTGTCATGGCCTTGACTAGACAAGAATCCCCTGAGGTATGGCTTAACATGATGGACTGGTAGTCAAAGACGGGTAAGTATCCGGCAAGGCTCTACCAACCTAAGACAGGCGCCACAAACCAGGAGGTTAGCTGATGATGGGTAAGGAGAGCCTACTCCAGAACACCTAAGACAGGCACAGTCCCATGATTAATAAAACAAAACCAGGACAACTTTTTAAGTAAAAGTAAGGACCTGTGAGATGGCTTAGCAAGCTAAGCCTCAGCCTTGGGTTCAGGATCTTACATGGAGGCTGGTTGATTTCCTGGCTGCTTCAATTTTGTTACAGCTTCTTTACATACATTTGGGAAAGCAGCAGAGGGTAAACTTTCAAATGGAAATGAAACTTAAAATAATAATAATAAAATACACTTAGACTAATTTATTATTCTGCCCATGCTGTTAACAGAAGAAATAACACAAAACACATTCTAGAAATTAAAGCAACACTGAGAAGTTGTTAGGACTTTTGCCAAAGAACTCTGTTCAGCTTGATCTAGTTACTGAACTTCCAAGAGATCCCGAAGAAGTTATATAACTGTACTGAAGGAAAGAAATCGTTGTACAGCAGCTATAGAGTTTTTACAGAAGTTTCTAGCAGAAATTGTCCTAGATCTAAGATAGCAGTAAAATTTTACCAGACCAACTAAAATAAAACTGGGGCTATCAGTAACGAAACTGACTCAGTAGGCATGCACTATCCCAAGAAAATAAGGATATGGAAATACTCTTTCTGGACTTATAAGTAGAGACCTAGATAGAACACTGATTATTCAGTGAGGACAGATTTCAAAATCTACAAGTAAAATGCAGCGAAACACCTCCGGTTACATGAGTTGGACATCTCACTGGCATTTTCGTTTTTTGGTGCTCAAGAATGGTGCTGGACACTAGTATCAGCATGATGTCATGTTCTAATAGGGACAGGTGCAGAACCTCAGGCTCTCTTCTTACCCTCTGAAACGGAATCTGTTTTATAGCATTTCTAGGTTATTTAAGCATGCACTAATATTTGGGAACACTCATCTAGACATAAATGTACCTGTGCTTTGGAATAAACCCGTTGTCCTTGTACATTCGACCAGAGGAAGATGGCAGAAATAGTGAAAGTCTCAACCGACACAAATTTTCTCAAACTGATTTTACCAGAATAGGAAGAATTCAATCATCTAAAATAAAATTTCAGTATTTTTATATCAGCATGATCGGTATATAACTAGGTTAAGTCACAGAAAAATAAACTGGTTTCTAGATTTACCTGTTTAAGTTTTGTAGAGAATTATTGAGTGTGCTCATTTTGCCATGCTGTAACTAGGTACTCGTTCCTAGTTCTTTGCCTGAATTGTATAAGCATCAATATGATCGTAGGCTAGAAATAAGTGCTGCCATGACTTTTTAACTGGTTTTGGAAAGTTCAGTGTTCTTGTTTCTCCTTGATTCTAGGAATTATAACTGTCCTAATAGGGATGTGTTGTAATAAAGAAGTTCTATCCAATTTCCAGGTGAATTGTTTTGAGATATGTGTATTGTGTGGTCCATTGTCTATTCTCAACCCAGTAATAGCTGCACAGTATCTGTAACAAGTTCCTCAAATGCTTTGTTGCATAAATATCCCTTCTCCTCTGTGTTTATTCTTCCAACTCATTGCCACTGCACCCAGGGACTTCATGACCAATAGCTTCTATTTATTTTCCTGAAATCCTTATACATTCTGCTCGAAGGGTATTTCAGATTGAAGTGTCATTCTAGCAACCATCCAAGTCTACGTTTCCACACAAAGAAAGCAAGACAGGGAAACACAGAGTAGAGATGTGGATTCCATCAGGGAAAAGGGCATGTCGAAGGTACTGCATTTACAAAATCCCTTTGTTGTTGGATAACTCTAGTCAGATCTGACTCGAAGGATGGCTTGTTATAATTTTCCCTCTGCTCTTATTTATGGAGGCCTTGGTGAACTGCTGTATTGAATCATTATTAAAATATATTTGAATATAGTTGGCTATGTAAAGACAGTTTTGGGAAATGTATCATAACTTTCTTGTAAGAAATATATTCCCTATTAAAGACATTTTATAATAATATTGGGATATGTTTTATCACATCAGGATGTGTGGTGCATTTTAAAACATGAAAAGCCTCCTCAAAATGACCATATACTATGTGTTGTATTAGGAAATCTTGTTAGGGCACAGCGCTATAGCGTAATGGTTAATGTCCTCGCCTTGAATGCACTGGGATCCCATATGGGCACCGGTTCTAATCCCTGTAGCTCCACTTCCCATCCAGCTCCCTGCTTGTGGCCTGGGAAAGCAGTCGAGGATGGCCCAAAGCCTTGGGAACCTGCACCTGCGTGGGAGAACCCAGAAGAGCTCGTGGCTCCTGGCTTCAGATCAGAACAGCACCATCCGTTGCGGCCATTTGGCGAGTGAATCATCGGATGAAAGATCTCCCTCTCTGTCTCTCCACCTCTCTGTATATCTGCCTTTCCAATAAAATAAAATAAATTAAATCTTAAAAAAAAGAAAATCTTGTTAGATAGAAGCAAAAAATCTGATATTACTGAAACATAACACTTTCAAGAATAATGAGTTTGGGGCCCGGCGCGGTGGCGCAGTGGTTAGGGTCCACACCTTGCATGCCCAGGATTCCATATGGGTGCCGGTTCTCATCTCGACAGCCCTGCTACCCTTCCAGCTCCCTGCCTGTGGCCTGGGAAAGCAGTCGAGGACGGCCCAAAGCTTTGGGACCCTGCACCCGCGTGGGAGACCCGGAAGAGGCTCCTGGCTTCGGATCTGCACAGCATTGGCCGTTGTGGTCACTTGGGGAGTGAATCATCGGATGAAAGATCTTCCTCTCTGTCTCTCCTCCTCTATGTAGATCTGACTTTGCAATAAAAATAAGTAAATCTTAAAAAAATAGAATAATGAGTTTAAATACTAAACTCTGGTAACATTTTGTTTTAATGCATGAAATAATTATTTTGTCATTCTGGAGATACATTTAAGCTGATATCCACTATATATATATAGTTCAGTATAAATAATTATTTTCTATGAGAAAATTTAAATAGATCCCTTTAAACTGTAATTCACTTTTTTCCACAAATCATATATGACTTTTTAAATGTTTCCTAAATGACCTCCAATTAACATTTTTATGGAGTTATAAAATTGTTCATTAGGTTAAGTATGACTTTTGCCAATATATTTCTTCAGTAAATTGAATCTACCTTTTCCTCATCTGTTATACAAAACTTTGTGCTCTCTGGAAACTCTGGGAATGTCTTAAATGACAACTTAAGCAGTGAATTCTAGATGTTTAATTCCTTCATATATTACTGTTTGTGGGAATAAGAAAATAAACTGTGCCAACAATTTGCACTGGCGATGCTCCCTGCCAGTGTTGTCTTGTGGAGTACAACGTGCAAGAGAAATAAATCTTTAGGTTTACACACGACGGACATACTTAAGGTGCTTCCTGCTCAGCCTCAGCCAAGAGCACCTTTGTAGACCATTTCTGCTGGCCAAGGGCCAAATTCCAAAGGAATCTCTGGGCTGTGAACTAGCGGGAGTTGGAAACATCTGCTTACCAATATTAAGAAAACCTCCTCTGTTTGTGTTAATAGACAATACAAAGTACTTCTTTTTTATTATTTCCAAAGAAACTGCCGTTGCTTGTATACGACTTAATCACTTTGGAAATCTCCAAGGTGGGCTGCCGGAAGATGCTTTAATATGAATTCTGGGGTTTCCAGTGACCTGCTATCCAACAGTGCAATCCAGAGGAACTGCAATGCTCTCCTTAGGCTGCGGCCCTCCCGTACCTCAGCACTCACACTCTCAACACAAATGGATTTTCTTACAGCTATAAAAGCTGAAAGTCCAAGGTAATGGTGCTGTCAGAATTAGTTTTTGATGAGTTCTGTCTTCCTGTGCATGTCTTCAGGAGCTCTCTTCTCAGGGAGTGTGCAGGCAGATCCCTAGCGTCTTATCATCTCTGTATAAAGCTAGCAGTACTATCAGATTTCTCCGCACTGTTATGGCTGTCCTTAACCTTAATTAGCCCCTTAAAAGCCCTATCTCCAAGAATAACCTCATTAAAAGTTAGATTAATAAATGCCTTGATTTTTAACCAACTGATACGACTTCCAAATTCTTCTACACACCAACTTTTAGGCACAGTCAATGTCTGCTTTCTGTTTGATCATGTCGCTTTCTGATATAACTTTTAGGATGCATTTTGATGTTCACGATTTTTACCATGCTTGTGTTTTTTTTATCAGTAAAGCGATGATAATTCTAATAAAAATGACAGCGATAAATTGGCCTGTTCTCTTGATTGGTTTCTCTATTTTATGACCCTGGACAACAAAATCAATTGAGCCATCACCAATTAAATAACTTGATGCATGGCTGTAATGTCACACGTGACATATTTTGTTGCAATGGCATGCGCGTACTCCTTTTCATCTCCATATCCTTCAAAGCAAAGTTTATATCTTATTTATTATTCTATTTGTCATGACCGCAAGTAAACTCTATTATTATTTATGCATGAGATTATTCAAAGAGAGAAAATTTATCCCAAAAGAGACCAATTAAAAACCTATTGCAGCCAATTCCTTCAGTAGATCAGTGTACATCGGAGTGCCACTATTTATGTAAGCACTTCTCAGGATTTGACTGCCTGACACATAAACTTACTAATCTTAAGACACAGCAGCTGAAAGTCGGAGAATGTATGTCTGTTTTGATATAACAATCTTTGATAAGGCTTAAGCCTTGAAGATCTCTAAGGGGAAGAGTTTCAAAAGTAATCAGCAACTTTTTCCTTACAGTCTTTCCAAGCACAGGTGGTATTTCTCATCTTCTCAGAAAACACTGGAACATGCTAGAGGTAATGAGAAGCTCATTCAATTTAGTAAGATACACATGTAATTAACAGTATATACATCAACCTAAGAAAATGTATCTCTAAGATGCTTAGCTGATTTGTATGTCTCCATGTGAATTTTCACTACAAACACAAAGCCTTTAGTGCTGTGGTGGAACAATTGTAAGAGTCAAATGAAAACAATAATGGAAAACAAGTGATTTAATTCATGCCGATGATAAAATTGGAGCAGAAAATCAATGACCAATGAGACTAAAAATTGAGGCCCTGAACTGAAATGTTAAAAAGGACATGGTCAGCACCATTAGATAGGATTAGTCATGAACACATCAGCGTTGTTTGACTAAATCCTTTATGTTGTCCTCAAAAATACTTTAGCATGAAAAACTGTGTAATACAAAGTACCATAAAATTGATACTGTATGCATTTTTCTCATTCCCCTTTTTTCATTGTCATTCAACCTTTTGAGTAGATTAAAATAAAAAAATTCATAGCTCTACTCTTACATAAAAAATGATTTATTTGGGCCCAGTGCAATAGCCTAGTGGCTAGTGCTTGCCTTGCAAGAACCATCATTTCATATGGGTATGCTTCTCTTCCATCTGCCTGTTTGTGTCCTGTCAAAGCATTTGAGGACTGCTCAAGAACTTGGGACTCTTTACCTGCATGGGAGACCCAAAGATGCTCCTGGCTCCTAGCTTGGATTGATTCAACTCAGCTCCATGCATTGCAGTGCATGGGGAGTGAAGCAGCTGCTGTAAGATCTTGCTTTCTGTATCACCTGTTCTCTGTAAAATCTGACTTTCCAATGAACATAATTTTTTCTTTTTTTAAATGTGGGCCCGGGGTGGTAGGCTAGTAGCTAAAGTCCTCACCTTACATGCACTAGGATCTCATATGCACACCGGATTCGGTCCAGGCTGATCCACTTCTCATCCAGCTCCCAGCTTGTGGCCTGGGAAAGCAGTCGAGGATGGTCCAAAGCCTCGGGACCCTGTACCTGTGTGGGAGACCTGGAAGAGGCTCCCGGCTCCTAGCTTGAGATAGGCTCAGTTCTAGCTGTCGTGGCCACTTTGAGAATGAGTTAGCAGTTGGAAGATCTTTTATATCTCTTTCTCTCTGTAAATATGATTTTCAATAAAAATAAAGATATATTCTTTAAAAATGATTTATTAACAAATACAATGATATCTCAATATGACCAATAAACTTCATTTGCTTCTGATAAAAAAAATGATTTATTTATGATACAGTATGAAAGTTCAACCAGTTCATCTTTAGCCTGCAAGTTCGGACAACTTTAATATGCATTAGTCGTAGCTCTCAGAATTAGGCCTGAGTCCTTTTGAGATGCTATTTAGGCACTACTTCCTTACTAACAATTTTCTGTTAAATTAAAAAAAAAAACATGGTCATAATTAAGTCTATCAGTACTTGTCTAAATTGAATATAAGGCAATTTTTTAGAAACCCAGTGACAGAGCTGGACCTGCTGTAGTAAGATCTTCAAAGCATGTGCTTTGTTTCTTTTGTTAAGATGAATATCCTTTTTTGTTGTTGTTCAGTATATCTAAAAGGGAGAAAGCGAAAATGGATTGGGAAATCTTCCATCTGCTTGTTCACTCCGAAATGGCTACAATGACCATGGCCATGTTGAAGCAAGGGAACCAGAACTGCCATGTGGGTCTGCTACCTGGATGGCAATAGGCCAAGTCCTCAGGTCATTCTCTGCTGTTTATCCAGAGGAAAATTTGAGCTGGTTAGAAAATGGATCAGCCAAGACACAAACCAGCACTAACCCACAGACATGGCTTCTCATCAGGCAGATGACTCAGGGTATAACTCATTTAAGTTGTTGCCCCTGGAAAGGTAGTAAAGCCAATAGCTTTCCATAACTAAAATGATGCTTTAACAGTGCTACCATTGTATCTCATTACATATCTAAAATAACTGGCTCTTGTTTAACTAAGCTATCACAGGAACAAAGGAGTACAGGGGTTGACATGGCCTCCCTTAAAATTGGGGATTCTGTTCCCAGAGTGGTGGCACCAGCCATGGCAGTCACTTGGGGAGTGAATCATCGGAGAGAAGATTTTCCTCTCTGTTTCTCCTCCTCTCTGTATATCGGAATTTGCAATACTACTACCACCACTACTAATAATAAATTGTGGATTCTTTAGAATTCTGTGGAAAGGTATACAGCTTTTTAATTTTTTTAACCACAAAAGGGACTGGGTGGAACATATTTTGTTGAAGTTTCACGATGAGATCTTGTACAACCACTATCACACCAAGGGGTCATTTGCAGCCCTAGGCCCTGCAGTTCAAACGAGAAGGGGGCATTTAAAGGGGCTGGTAACACGGTGACAAACATAAATGCAGTTCCCAAGTGTTTGCAATCAGTGCTATTCATGGTTTTATCTTCTGAGTGGTGAATTTTGAGTCAATGAGATCCTTTTTGTAGTCACCTCTGCTGTCGTGTAATAAGAAGACAGTTTCCATGGCAGATTTGTATTTCAAGCTTTTGGGGAATATGCCCAAGAAGATCCCCTCTTAGTGTCATGGACTGTATTCATTTGTCGCAGTCCCCAACCTGGAGGGACCTATTTTAAGTCTCATTTTTATGTTTCAATAGTGATCTTCCATCACTAGCCTTCTGCTACAGTAATGGACATCAAAGTTCATCCAAAGTTCAACTAACCTCTTTTAACTCATTGGCTTCTATGGCCTTACAAATTCATCAGATATTAATTATCCTCACAACCAAATGGAGCAGAACATGTGCACTACTAAATGATACTTACGATAACTGGGTTACAACTTCCAAAAATGGTAATTTGGGTTAATACTCCCTTCCAAGTAGAACAAAAGTCTGTACATTCTGAAAACATAACTTGAGATTCCTAAGTGGCCTAAAAGAACAGGCAGACTCAGGTCTTAGCTACATTCATCTCCCTCTCCATTGAACAACTTAACAATATGGATTTGCATTTTTTTCTTTGCAGCTATGCTGCATCACCATGCTGTTGTTTATGGTTAGCTAGTGTATACATCATCTTCTTCAGCTTATTTTTTCTGATCTAGTGGCCATAAAACTTCAGATGGTCTTTCAGAAAGCCACAGTTGTAGATCGTGGAGACCCACAGATAAGCGCCTGACTGCTCTCCCCTAAGCTGCCTGGTTCAGTTAGAATCAGTCAGCGTGGGCATCGCCATTTCTCCCTACTAGCAATTAGGATTAGTTCTTCAGAGGGAAACTGATAAAAAAAACACTCCCGGAAAAGCAGACAGGAATGCCCAGAAAAGACAAGCAGTCAGTGTCTGAGAATGTCTAAGTCAGACCAATGTTCATTGGAAACTCTTTACAGCCAAATCCCTAAAGCTTTTTTTTAAGAATGAACACTCACTGATGGAGTGTATTGAACATAAGGTGAATTTTAGATGCATTTGTGTAAGTCAAATAATGTGGTTCAATTGTTCTCCATATAAAGGAAAATTTGAATTAGATCCTGTCTGCTTGTTACACTCCCAGATTTTAGGTTTTTGCATTATCCTTCCTGGAAATTTGTTTGACGTTGGCTTTGTGGGGCTGGATTGTTTATATATTAAAGTTGAATTTTGTCATTTTCTTAATAGATACAAAGCAAAGGAATGTTAAATAATCTCTACCCTTTATTTTCTGTATTTTAAATATTAGCTAAAATATTCATATATATTCAGACTTTACCACATTTATTGCTTAGATCTTGTTCTTAATTCTATGTTAAGACTCCTAAGGAAACAGCAAAAGAAAGCAAAACAAGCATTCCTAGGATCTCAACTTTTGATAAGCACTATAAAAATAAAGCAAAGCCAATGAATCATGAAAAATTTTGTAGAAATATTCTTACAGGATTGTCATTTTAAAACTGCAGTGTATTTTAATCTGCATAAAATAAATGGTGTCTATTACAAATATATGATTTGCAATAATGTACAAAGTATATCCCTCGAGAGATTTGCTTCATGGCAAAGGAAACGTGATAAAAAATATGAGGCATTATTTTTCTCTTAAGCCTAGGGATGTAAACAAACCAGAATGGAAATAAAAAAGAGAAAAAAAAAAGGAATAAATTACCAAGAACAAACTCCAAAAGGGAATTAATATATCCACTTAGTTGCTGAATGCTAAAACCTCAGATGGCTTAAGCTAAAGAAACAAGGTCAAAATAAACACCACACAAAGTTTTATCATGTTATGTTTTCATATGATAATAACTTTACAAAGAAAAGTTCTAACTCCCCAACACTCACATTCTTAGTCGCATCTTCTTTTGCCTTTGGAAATTCTGCAATGAGTTTCACTTCTCACAATTCTGCAATGAATTGTCTGGAGGTAAGCAATAGAACCATTGCTTACCTCCAGACAATTTCTGAGACAAGGAGAAAGTATAACAAATGAATGAATGAATAAATGAATTAATGAACGAAAAGAAACCCCTAACCTTGTGTACTTGCTTCAATCTTCCTCACTAGTTTAGGTGTTAGATTAGGAATAGTTTGTGATGTTAATGATCTAGAAGGTCTACAGTGGTCCTTCCAGGACTGTGTGATAGTTCATGTGTCCTTGTTTCCCTTCCATAGGAAAGTGATGGATAATTGAGATGTTTATTGCTTAAGAAGAGAACTGATCAGTCATAGAAACACTGGAGATCACTCTGAAGAGTTCATGTAAAAAAGTTGTGAATGGAAGAGTCTAAAGCACAAAGAGAAAAAGTGTGTTATCTATTGGCTTGTCCAGTTTACCATCTGGTCTAGACATAATAAATTGCTAACTACTTTTCTGGTTGAGTAGCCCTTCCCTTTTGACTGCATGCTGAGCCCTGAAGTAGTGTCAAGACTGTAGGCTGGTCTGGACCATAACATCTCAGGGAACAATGAGATTGCCGATAAAGGGAAAAAGGGGACAACAGAAGTCATTGTTTTCTGTAGTTCTACTTCTCATAAAACCCTGCTAAAATATTAAATACAATAAATGTTATTCCTAGTGAGTAAATAAATACAAAAATAATTAAACAACATTTTTTTATTTGACAAATTTGGTACTGAAACTCATCTTTCTTCCAGCCCTGTTTATTTCGTTATTGTTTCTAGTCTAAAAATTTTATGGTCAAAGTTTTAGACTAACATTATTGAAAAAGAAGTATTTGGTGATTTGATTTTTACTAGCTGTTTGAGAGTTCCTGTTTTAAGAAAGTATCAAATTTAACGTTTCTACTTTGTACAATACGGTTTTTAAAAAATCTACTCACAAGGCCATGTGTAGAGGCTAAACAGGTTAATTCTTCACCGTCAAGCACTAGAATCCATATGGGGTCAGTTCTGGTCCCTTATGCCTGACTTCCAGTCAAGCTCTCTGTTTCTGGCCTGGGAAAGCAGAGGGAGAAGGATAATGCGTAATCAGCTAAGGAAGAAGAGAGGAGAGAGGATGACCGAAGTCCTTGGCGGGCTGCAGCCATGAAGCAAACTTGGAAGAAGCTCCTGCTTCTAAATTTGGATCAGCTCATCTCTGGCCATTGCGGCCACTTGGAGAGTAAACCACACCCACCCCGCCACACACACATTTGTGTGAAAAACACAAAATCTTTCTAGCTGCTCAATATCTACAGTTCCAAGTATGGAATGTTCCTGGAACACCTTAGAATACCTTTTATAAAGCAACAGTAGGCATTAGACAATAAACTGTTTCATAGTTTCTCCAGAACAAGTGCTTAAAAACATTAAAATCACTGGCCTTTTCAGAG
Source organism: Ochotona curzoniae (assembly GCF_017591425.1). Classification (NCBI taxonomy): domain Eukaryota; kingdom Metazoa; phylum Chordata; class Mammalia; order Lagomorpha; family Ochotonidae; genus Ochotona; species Ochotona curzoniae. Next base: position 18,810,054 of record NW_024466502.1, read on the forward strand.
TAACACATTTCCAATAAAGCACAGAAATTCTATGCCTAGATAAAAATAGGTTATCCATTTAAATAAAATCATTTTCATATTTTACGTTAAACAATAGTATACGTGTACTAACATGCTGTGTTGAAGGTTCCTGTGCCATGCCAGCAAAATTCCTTCCCAGCTTGAAGTACCAATTAAAACATAGTACCATAATCCTGAAACACTCTTCATAGTGCACACAGGATCTCAGAAACCTGATGATTTGTATAGGAGATGGTAGAGGATTCTGTGTTGTTCAAGTGCATGGCTTAAGAACAGGCTCTGCTTTTTCCTTATTGCATTTTGCAACTCCAAAAGTCTTTTTTCTAAAATGTAAGGCTACAGTGTACCTAATTATGTTGAAGGAGCTCATAACATGACAAATCCCTCTGATTCTTACTCTGCAAGCAGCCAGTTTGGCTGAAAGAAGTCGGCAAAAATTGAGGTTGCCAGAGATTTTTCTCCCTTGAGGTCAAGGCAACTAGGAATGAATCCATCACCCAGGTGGCAGAGATGATCCAGGCTCTCCTCATGAAGATGTTTGCTTCCATGGATTTGGAGAAATAAAAAATGGGAAAATCCATGTTTGTTTTATGACTAGGTGTTCAGTGTACATTTGTGACATTCTCAAGGCCTCCCCTGACTATGCACAAACATCGTATTTTAGAAACTGCCTAAACAGTCATGCTGACTCCATTTTAAAAAGAGTTAATTATTTGATTCTACCTAGTATGCCTCTTTCTTAGCTTTAAAAAAACACAAAAAAACTTACCTATTTTATTTTAAAGAGTTTCAGATAAAAAGGAAAGACATGGAGAGATCTTCCAAGAACTGGTTCACACTGCAAATGTCTGCAAGGATGCTAGTTCTTGGAGTCAGAAATTTAATCTGGGTCTCCAACGTGCGTACAGAGGCCCAAATCCTCTAGCCCTTCTCATTTGTTCCAGCATCTAATCCCAGGCCATTAGCTGGGAGTTGGATTGAAGTTGGAGAAGGCATGATTGGAACTGGTTCTCATATGGAATGCTTGCTGTGGTCAGAGAACTAGTGCTTAATGTCACCACGCAGGCCTATGTCGCTTTTTATTATTATATTTTAAAAGAACAACGTATCCACAATTTGTGCAGTTAAAGGAAAAAAAAAATCCACTTCTTTTTTTTAACCTTATTATTTGTGCGTGTGTGTACATGGGGAGAGGAGTTGTCCTGAGTGCATTTTGTAATACTTGGTCCCCTGTCTATAAATTAAGAATATTTCCCCCTCCATTTGTTAATATATATTGATCATAATACTTATACAAATACATTTAGAGAAACAATAATGCTCATAGCATTCAATAATTATTTAGAACCTACAGACATCTTTGTGCAGAAGCAGGATTCTGACATTTCACTTGGAAGTATAATATTTTTTTTTTTTAAGATTTATTTTTATTATTTTTTCATTGGAAAGGCGGATATACAGAGAGGAGAGACAGAGAGGAAGATCTTCCGTCCGATGATTCACTCCCCAGGTGAGCCGCAACGGGCCGATACTATGCCTATCCGAAGCCAGGAGCCTCTTCCGGGCCTCCCACGCGGGTGCAGGTTCCCAAAGCTTTGGGCCGTCCTCGACTGCTTTCCCGGGCCACAGGCAGGGAGCTGGAAGGGAAGCGGGGCTGCCGGGATTAGAACCGGCGCCCATATGGGATCCCGGGCGTGCAAGGCGAGGATCTTTAACCACTTGCGCCACCGCGCCGGGCCCGGAAGTATAATATTTTTTTCCTTAGTCTTATTATATTTGGTCACATTAAATCATGTTGTAAGATTGACAGGTAGAAAATTCTAAATGCTTACCTAATTGTTTAAAGCATTATTGACAAGAATCTTACAACACTCCATGGGAAGGGGATTTTCTTCACTCTTAACCCTTCCCCAAACTCCTGGAAACCACTTAGATTTATTGCTAATCCATAAGCCATGTATTAGTTCCATAACTTGTTAAATATGTCTATACATATATAATATGTATTCATAAATATATTCTCATGTACACATATGCATAGATATAGATATAAAGTATAAAATGATATTTTTGTTGCATTGGGATAATTTTTCAACCATTTTATCAAGATACAAATTTATGAGCTAAGTTTAGCTTATTGTGGATAAACTTTCATGATTCATATTTCTTTATATTATATCTCCTATGGTAGGTCAATTCACAATATGTGTCAATATGGCTCGATCATATGGTGATCCCAATTTAAACTGAGGGAAATGCCATAACTATCAACAAGGAAACATTAAATCAGACTCTTTGTTACGACGGAATGTGACTAAAATTCAGAGCACCTGTTTAGTTGTTCCAGTTGCAAAATATACTGCCCAATTTGTGTGAAAACCACCAACTTACCTACTGGATCACTGAACTATCTAAGAGGGTGTCAATAAAACCTTTTCTGTTGAAGATGGCAGAGCCTTGTGGGTTATGACCTTGCCAGATGAATCCCGATTGCCTGCACTGTAGAAGCCATGTGCTTCGGCACTGCTGGTGTCTCCTCGTCCTGTTGTTAAGTTTTGAAAAACTAGTCAGCCTGAGTTCAACACTTTCTCAAACTACAAAATGAATGCCTCTCTGAACCTCTTTATTCTTCAGTTTCTGTATCTGTGCATTGATTGGGTATTAGGAATATCCTGCATCAAAGATCTTTTAAAACAACTGGATAACTTTATAAATCTTTATGGGTGTACAATACGTTTATAGAATGTAATGTGTGTATATGATATATAGAGATATAGATATACCCCAGAGAAGTGCTAACAACTCACATTTTAAATACTATTTGTAATCAAGTGAAGAAAAAACAATAGTGAAGAGCCCAGGTCCCGGAGTTGTGATATAATGGATTAGCCTACTAGGGTGATACCAATATCCCCTATCAAGGTGTTGATTATTGGTCCTGGATGATCTGCTTCTGATCCAACCTATTGCTGATGCAACTCAGAAGGTAGTGGAATACAGCCCAGGGACTTGAGCCCTCTTCACTCACATGGCAGCCTAGGAGGAGGTCCTGGCTCCAGGTTTCTGTCTGGCCCAAACCTGACTGTTGTAGAGATTTCATCAATGAATCAGCAGATGGAAGGTTGTTCTTCCTCTGTGCCACTCCCTCTCTCCCTGAGTCACTTCAACTTTCCAAGACAGAAAAATAAATACATATAAAAAATTTCAAGTGCCTATTTTATGAAGACATATTCTTGTGAATAAGGATTATATTTGCACTTTTTCAGAAGAGCATTTTCTTCAGCTCAATTTATTACCCAATATATTCTAAAAAATATTGCATATTGAAAACAAATGTAAACATAATAAAATTAGAAACTTCACATGACACTCTTGAGAAACTTGAGCATTCTTTTAGCAATAAATAAATCATCAAAGTGACTCTATTGGTTCCTCTCATAACTCTCACTTATTATTCCACCCTCTGTTATTCTGGAGTTGACAGCAGGTTCTTTAAAGCTACAGAAACTGTCAACAGAGTGATTACCGCCAAACTGAGAGCTTCAATAGAAATTTTAATACATGATAATGCTGGTCCCAGTTTTCTATGTGAATAATGGATATTTGTCTTCGAATCTATTTTAATCTCCATCATAGCTAAATGTATCACATTTCTGTTATTTAGACAAAGTTCCAACTCTCATTTCAATAATCCATGTGTATTTTCACATTTTAGCAGTCCATATTAAGTTTCCTCAAAGCTTTAAATTTTGCTTTTGGGAAATGATTTCTATTGTGTATTTGCAATGACAACCTTTACTTTAGTCCCAAAGTTCAAAGAAGGGAAAACAGAGTTCTTAGCCCACAGAGAACACATACATTTTGGTTATTAGATTTAAAATGAGGTATCTAATACTTCATGAGCCCATATCTTCTCTGACAGATGTAATAATATGTGGCATCTCTGTTTAATATTCTCCAAGATGTCTTGTTCTCCTTCCTGTAAGAATCCTTCTATAATAAGGCTGCATTCTTAAAGAGATATCTGGATCAAATCAGTAGCATTCAGCAATTCTTACAGGCATGTACGAGGGGTTCTCTCAGCCCAGGGAGCTGCTCTGATGCACAGCAGTATCACAGCAGTTGATGCTGGCCAATGCACAGCAGTGCTCCTAAGACCACTCTTAGGGATTCTGTCTTCTCTATTTCTGGTCTTCACTGAGGGTGCTCACCGGAGCAATCTTAGGCAGTGTGAACTTTGGCTGGCATGGATGCTCAGTGCCTGTTGTCCTGAGATGTAAGGATTCACTCTATCCAGCTTTCTGGGCTCCCCCCTTTTTTTTTTTGATGGAGGTCAAAAGCCCGCTGCTGGCTGGGAACCATGCCTTAGTGGCTAAAGTCCTCATCTTGTATGCCCCAGGATCCCATATGGCCACAGTTCTAATCCCAGCAGCCCCGCTTCCCATCCAGTTCCCTGCTTGTAGCCTGGGAAAGCAGTTGAAGAAATCTCAAAGACTTTGACAATAGGAAGTTGGACTCTGCCATTGTCCACACCTGCAATAATGGACATATGATTGTGTATAAAGAACTACACTATGTTAAAAATATCAGGGAACTCAAGGAGGGGGAAGTGGATTGGGGAGTGGGTTAAGGGAAATCCCAATGCCTATAAGATTGCATTTTAGTATTCACTGTTATTTTATTTCTGTTTCAGCTCCTCTCTATATATCTGACTTTCCATTAAAAAAATAAGGAAATCTTTAAATAAAAAAATAAATAAATTAACAGTGAATACTAATGCAATCCTATGATGAATTGTTGCTCATTTTATACCCAATTTATAATAAAAAACAACAGGGGTGCTGATCAAAACAAATCCCAGTCCATACAAAATTGTATCACAAAATTCAAAAGTTAGAAAAAAACACAAACATTAAAAACTGTGACTATTAAATGAATCGAAATAAGAATTTCTCTGCATTGCATAGGTCTTACAGTTATTTGAAAAACAACAACACTGAGCAGTTCTGTGGTTGCGAGATAGGGAAGGCAACTGTGTCGAACTTCACAGTCTGTGCTTGAGCGAACAAGCTGAGGCCACTTGGTGAACATTTCGTGCTGCAGCTGGCATGGGTACTGATGAAAGAACTCTACTTCTCCTAGTGTCTCCTTTCTTGGAAATTTTTCTCAGTGCTTTCTGCACTATTTATATAACTTCCAAGAAATTGTCTACTACTACACAATAAAATTAGAAGTTTTGGGCATAATCAATGCAAGCCCAAAATATTATAAACAATACATTCTTAAATATTCTGATGCCTGTGAGCTCACTTGTTGTGGATTGCTTTCGTTTTCCAGAGCTGCAATCAAACATGCTGAACAATTTAAAGTTACCTTGTAAAACGTTAGGCATTTCCATGTTATCTCATTCTACTTCCCAACATGGATTATAAGAATGCTCTCTTTCCTACTAGCAATTAAAATGGTTCATCTGCTAAATTCAAAAGAATTATTATTGTGCCATGTGTAGTGGAAAACCAGAGGCAGAATAAACATTAACCATGGTTGTCAAGTAATATAAAATAGAATTATCATTAGCTATTATGAGCGAGTATTTAGGAAAACTTTCCAAATAGAAGCCAGTGAATAACTTAATTAACTTTCTGTAGGATCAAATCCATCATTATTAAGTACCTGTCACATGTAAGTATAGCCCATTGTAAGGATCAATAAATGTTTTCTGTTGATGCCAAAATTATTTATGTCTTTATTACATAGTACCTAGGGAAACAAAGCATATTTGTTTTTGTTGGAAAGGGGCTGGTTAAGCAACATCTTGTCATATTTAAGAAAAACTAATACTGAAAGGAACAGCTATGGTATTGATTGAACAGTTTCATAGTGTTTAGAAACACACAGCCTCTGATTCTGCAGGAGTCACCTTCAAATATGAGGATGGAGTGGAAATTTGCTTCACATAGCAAAAAATCCTACATAATCATCTTACTATTGTTTGAATGGTAGGTTGAAACATCATAAAGAAAAATGATTCAAAATCTGTCAAAAGAGCCATTAGTTATCATATTCATTCATTCAATGAGAGTTGGGTTTACCTGGCCCCTTCAATTTACTTGTCCAAAAAGTGTTATCATGATAAGGGAAGGGCTTTGTTTTGTTTTGTTTTGTTTTAGTTTTAGTTTTCCAAAGTTAAACATATGTAAAGTGTCAAAACCACAAGTTAGCTTTTGCAATTAATGTAATGCTATCACAACAGTCTTAAACACAGTATTCCAGAAGGGATTAAAACAATCAAAAAAATGGTGTTTCTGTTTTCTGGGAGTGTATTCAGGCTTTCTCTCACATGAGATGTCTGGTATGAGATGATACACACACAAACTATCACTTGAAGGCAAAAAAATTACAACTTAAGAATGAGACAGAGGCACTGTGGCATAGATCCTTAGTATTTTATTTTTTGTAACATTTTATTATTGCTATCATACAGTTCCATAGGCTCCTGGCATTTCTCTTATCCCTTCCCCAATTCCCTCCCACCACCTAGTTTCTCTATAGCATTACTAAAATATAGTTCTTCATACACAGTCATATGTCCATCATTGTGGACATGGACAATGGCAGAGAGTCCAGCATCCTTTTGTCAAGATATAGCACACAGTTTCATTGCAAGTCCATCTTTGTCTGGAAGTGGAAATGCATACTACATTGGATCCTCACATCTGGGTGTTAGTCTCCATTTTACAGTTACTGTACATCCCCTTAAATGAAAGATCAATACAAAATCAACAATAAAAAAATAGAAATTTACAATGCCATGAAGTTAAGCCACATGTTACTACATATGACAGTCTCCATTACACAGCTACTATACATCCCCTTAAATGAAAAGCCACAAAACAAAATCAACATCAGGGAGACAAAGAAATTAACAACATCATGAAGTTAAATAACAAGCTACAAAATGCCTAACCTGTAGCTGAAGAGATGAAAATCAAGAATCTTCTTGAAGAAAATGATGCCGCTGTATGATCTTGAGTCATTGAATGATTTAATCAGAACAAAGTGTTTTGAAGAGATGAAACCAATAGAAAACAACAAAATCCATGCAATATAGTTTCTGCTGATTTTTGTTGCTGAAGTGTGTCTCCTTCAGACAATAGATGTTGTTTGGTTTTTTAATCCAGTCTACTAACCTATGACATTTGATTGAACTTAAGCCATTTACATTCAGAGTTTAACATGTATAGATGGTACTTTGGTCCTGCCATTTTAGCAATGGGTTGTTCATTGGTTTAGTCTTCTGTTGTCATTTTACTGGGATGTTCTTCCCATTTGCCTTTGGTTTCGTTGGGTGCTATTCCTCTTCTTTGTCAAGAGAACATCTTGAAATACCATTTGTAGGGCAGGTTTGGAAGAGGCAAATTCTTTTAACTTTTCTTTACTGTGGAAGAATTTGATTTTATTTTCAAAGATGAGAGAAAGCTTTGTTAGATATGTGATCCTAGGCTGACAATGTTTTTTTCTTTTAGCTTCTGGAATATGTCTCTCCATTCTATTTTTGCCTGTAGAGTTTCCTGTGAGCGATCTCCTGTGAGTTTAACTGGCATTCCTTTATATGTTAATTGATATTTTCACATGCACATTTAAGGATCTTTTCCTTATGTTCAATTGTTTTGGTGAAGATCACTTTTGATCAAGCCTGTTGGGAGTTCTGTGCCGCTCCTGGATCTTGTTTCCAAATTCTTTCTCCAGATTAGGGAAATTTTCCTTTATTATTTCATTAAATGCATTTGCAAACTCAGCTTCTCTTTCTGTACCTTCTGGGACTCCCATAACTCTTATATTTGGCCTCTTAATAGTGTCTTTCAATTCTTGAATACTTTTTTTGGCCTGATCCATCTCTGCTTCCAGCTTTTTGTTTGCTTCCCCCTGATGACAGGAAATATCTTCCAATTCTGAGATTCTTTCTTCTGCTTGCTTCATTCTATTTTGCAGAATCTCCATTGTACTTTTAATTTGCTCTACTGGGTTTTTAATTTCTGATATATCAGCCTTTATTTGATGTATTGCTTCCTTAAATTCTTTGAACTCTTTTATGTGTTTCTCATTTTTTATCAGAAGCTTTAAAATGAGTTTTCTGAATTGTGTCCCCCGTTTTCTCAATGTCTTCCTCAGTTAACTCTGAGGTTGGCATAGGGTTTTGCTCCTTTGCAGGGGAGTTTTCAGTAACATTCATTGTGCCTTTGTTTCTTCTTTTGCTATTGGTCATTGCACTTTGGGTTAGCAGAGTCTTCTTCTTGGGGCAGGTTTCTAAACTGTGTCACCCACAGGTCTAAAATGTGATTTTACTTATTGCAGTTGGTACACAACTTTTTGCTTGCAGCCACTTGTGCCACAACCTCCAGCAAGTTCCAGGTCTGGGTTCTTATGTTAGATTTCCACTGTGGTTTCCACAGTCCCAGCTCTTTGCTCACCACTCTCCTCCTCCTGTGATACCATGTTGAGGCTGCACCGTTGTCTCTGCAACCTTTCTCCCACTTCCAGTTGTAACATGTCCTAGCATTAGAGAGATGCCAGGTGTCCTATCTAGTTAGTTTGTTGGTGGCGCTGATCTTGCCGGAACCCGTTGGACATTTGGTCTGAGTGCCACACGGACCTATTTTGACCCGTACGATGCTACAGTTAGTATTATTTTCCTGTGTGACCAATGCAATTCACTGAACTCAGTGACTTCTCACGAGCTCAGCACATGTGCACTTCAATGTTATCCCTGCAGTCCCAAAGCTATTGCCACAGTGTACCAAATGGCACCTGACATACCACTTCTAGAATTCTTAATCTACTGATCATCAGGCCTGAGGGCTACCCAGACCTGCCTTGGGTAGAACCTGTTGAATGCCACGTTGATGCAGTTCACTGAGTCAGAAATGAGTTCACTGCCAGCTCAGCGTATGTTCAGTCCTTTCTCTTGCCTTTACCTCCTTACACACAATGTCGCCCAATTCAGCTCTAGGGGGCTGACTGGGCTGTGAATTCCACCCTGTTCTCACACTGCCCGTCTGGGAACTGCTTCTCTGTCTCTGCTCTTGGTCAAATGAAACAGACCAGCATCATGGACAGTTCTTTGTCTAGGTTCACCTCCCAAGCTGCCAGTGAAAGTTCCTTCCCACCTGGTTGTTGGTAGAGTTCCACCTGGTGGTCGAGTTCAGAGCACCATTAGCTGGATTCTGCTGGAGTGTCAGTCACTGCAACACCACACCACTGTGCCCACTGCTTTCCTGTGTCTGTCAGTCTCCAGGTACCCCTTTGCTGTTGTTCTGTCCTCACCTACTTCCTTGAATATGTCCTCTCTTCTTCATCCTGATTAAATGTTTTTCTGTCTGTTTAAACATGTCCTTACCCTTTTCCGCCATCCTGATTCTCACTGGATTCTTAGTATTTTAGAGCTCAATTATCTATGCTGTAGACAAAACTTAGTGCAGCGTTAGAAATATTAGAAAAGTTGGACCAAGAAGAAATAGCAGTAAGATTTTGGTTCGCATGTGGAAGAGAGCTGATAGTTTGCTTACCTTCACAGCAGTCCCAGGCTCTTAGGATAAGTACATATACTTTTTCAGTTACATGCACAAAGCAAACCATTTTTTTGCAGCTTATATTTTTAATAATCCAAAAATATGTTATGCATAGCAAAATTTTAATTAATATGTATAATTCTCATATTTAGCAAAGCATGTCTCCACTCCATGTCAATTTCAATGAATATTTAGAATACATCTAAACAGCTTCATCTCGATTTTAATAAAAAGAGCCTAGAAAAATGAGAGGTTAAAGTACTCAGGACCACACTGATGAGTGCTAATGAAGTCAAAAACATGCTGGAATTAGAACCGGCATCCATATGGGACCCCGTGCATGCAAGGTGAGGACTTTAGCCACTAGGCTTCTGTACTGGGCCCAGAAATGTTCTGATTTTTAAAAATATATTTATTACATAACAATTTCTGCAAAAAACATGTTAGAGGACCATGAATTCTAATGACATTTAAAGTTGTGGATATCTTAAAACATTTGCCTGGAAAAATGTGTCACCAATGCAGGGAAAAATGAAAAGGTAATGTAATCCCTAGATAAAATATTTTGTAAATCAATTTATCAGATTATACGGAATTCATAACATTTGTATTATTAATCTGTAATTTCCTGCTTTTTGTGTAAAGGCAACATGTATTAGCATGATAAATATCACTCATATAAAAAGTACAACATACAAATCTTCCTCAGTGATAGAAACCAACAGGAAAATACCAAAAAGGAATAAATTATTTGATTTCAGTGATAGAAGCTTTCTGTATTATCTTTAATCTGTCTCTCCTTAGCTGAAGCAATATTTATTTTTTGCCTTTGTAGATGCCTTATAACATGTTATACTCAGAAAAACAAGGAAGGAATAAATGAAAGAATAAGCATTTCTATTTTATACAGGCTTATGATAATTATTATTTTGCACACTGAACACTCCACTGAGTTTTATAGTCTATCATATAGCCTATTTGTTAGTTACATTCAAACTGAACGTGGAATATGACATTCTGGAAAGAACATTTTACTAATATTCACTAAATGGAAGTGTGTTGATGTTTCCATTTCAATTTTCTGAAAATGAGTTTGTTCATGAATAAAATGATTAAAATAGAACCCTTGTCATAATGTTGCTGTATTTGATTTACACTTTGAAAATGCCTGGAGATCCACGCTAAACCTTTATTAAATGGTAGCACAGTAACGTCTGAGAGTGAACCACACCATAGGCTAAGCCAAGTTCTGAACTGCTGGAATAATAATAATATTTAAAAATCCAGTTGTAAGATGATCAGAAATACAACACAAGCTTAAAACACCCACTACTTCCAGTTCTGTTATACTCCATATGTGAGCAGGGTCAGTATTTGCCCTTGTAATCTCAATCTTCCGAATTACCTCAAGAATTAAGAAAGGAAACACAATATTTTTACACATTCCAACAAACTACACCTATTTTGACACTATTAAATAAAAACTTTCTTTCTCTAGGGTGAATTAAGTATCATTCAAATGAAAAGAAACTTTTTTTTTCATCTGTAGTTCAAGAAAGAAGGTTTTAATTACATGCGACTCCAAGGAAGAGAGAGCACAGTGCCACAGTGACGTCTCTGGAGCCACATTGGAGCTACAGCTCTGCTAAATCTGTAACTCAGTTCTCATAAGGATCAAAGGAGTTCATAATTGCATAACATTCAGAACACAGCATGAAAAAGGAAACAATTCCTCATAGGGATAAGTCCTGCTCTCTATGTCAATTAGCTTAGTTTGCATTTATTTTTAAAATACATATGTGTTTCACAAATTTCCTTTTTCATGCATGGTAACAGTCAAAATGGAGCATCTTCACAAAGTCAATGAGTGGGAATGCTAGGACTTCTTTTTTTTTTAAGAAAGCTGTTTAATAAGGCTAAAATATCACTACATGCATTGAAATTTGTGGGGTTTTTTTGACATTTTATTTTTATTTTCATCTGCTTGAAAGGAAAAATGACAAAGAAAGAGAAAAGGAAAGGGGATGGAGGCAGACAAAGAGGAGAGAAAAAGACCTTAATCTCCTCTTGCAGACATCTGCAACAAGCAGAGAAGAGCCAGGCCAGAGCTAGGAGCTTGGAACTGCATCTGCTTCACCTAAGTACATGTCAGAGGCCAAATACCTTATGCCATCATCTTCTGCCTGCAAGAAGGCTGTGTCAGGAAACTGGATTGAGAGCTGAGAATCTAGGACAAAAACCTGCACTCTGATTTGGGCTATGACTTAACCCACAGTATCACAATGCCCACTTCTTTGGAATATTTCAAAAACACATCAGTAAGAACACAATGAGATCAAGTAAAAAAGAGTCACAGAAAACACAAATATGCTTGTACCTTTCTGATGACTTAATGCTGTGCTCAGTTGTATTAGACTGGGTACATTACATTCTGTGTGGATTGCATTCGAAGAGCAAATCAGGGAAGCAAATAAGAAATGAAAAAGCTAGTGCTTGGATACATGCGAGAATTAAAAGCTATTTTTGAGAGCAGTGACTCAGCCCTAGTAGACATGTCTGTGGCCCAGTGAATGAGAGCAGTGTTGGTTGAGAAAGCAATTAATAATGCTTTTGAAAGGGTATCCAAACACAAATACCATTGTCCTGGTGATTTTGTAATGGAGTATATATGTGGCCTTGACACACTATACTACACCGCACTATAGCATACCAAATACGTAAGACATGGCATCTATATAAAGATGCACACAATATAATTAACATTCTTCATTATTAAGATTTCTTAATTAACCTTTAGTCGGTCATAATCTTTTGCAGGTGGAAATTCCTGCTTAGATGTTCCTGCTTCCTGATTGAGCAGGGTTGCTGTTGGTGAAAGTTGGACTGGCTACAGATTTTTCTTACAATAATACAATAATGGTTTCCTACATCAATTAACTCTTTTACAACACAGTTCTTTGTAGCAAGCTATTTAACTTAGTGCCACTTTCTCTAGAGGAAAATTTCTTCCAAATATGGAGTCAAACACTTCACCCCCTGTTGCAGCTTTATCAACTAAGATAACATGGTATTCTAAATCTGTTACCATTTCAATGAAGTCTGTGATATACTCACCAGAAGGTGACTCCATCTCAAGAAGTCACTCTGTGGGGCCAGGATTCCGGTACACTGCATACTGCCACTGCCGGTGAAATCAGCATCCCATGTAGGTGCTCCTTCTTGAACTGGCTGCTCCATGGCTGATCCAGATGCAGAACATGGCCTAAGTGCATGATGTTTGTCATCTTTGTGGGACACCTGGATGAAGTTATTGGCTCCTAATTGGACCTGGCTGAGATAAGCAAATCAGCAGATGGAAGATATCTCTGTCTCTCTCTCTCCCTTTCTGTCCCTCTATCTCCTTGTTGTTTTCTCAGACTCTCTCTTTGTAACATTGACATTCAAATTAATAAATAATTCTTTCAAAAATTAAAATCTATATTTCATATCCAAATGAAACATTTTCTGCTACCTTTAAATTCTAATCATGAGATTTCAGTTATTATGTTATGCCATCGGTCTCTGCTTTTATTTTGTTCTCTATTTATACCGCATCTACTGTTGCTTATTTAGTGAGGTCTTCACCCCATCAAGTTAACTATGAAGTTTGGAACCATCTTCAGGCTCCTATTTTCACTGGTATTCTGGGTTCTTTTCTGAAGTAAAAATAGACTTTATGGCAACTACTGTGATGAGTCACTGTTTTCCAGCTGACTGTGAACATTCAATAAGCAATGATACATGGAAAGAAATATTTTCTCTTAGCTGTAGCTATCAACAATTGGCTTAAAATATTCAACAGTCAGTACTGGGTGCAAATTTAGTGTACTGTCTCCGGGTTGGTTGTCACCTTTATAGATCAAAGGCAGAACAGATTCAGTATGACTACATTTTTTTTTTGAAGAATATTCTTTGATTGGAAAGGCAGAACCATAGAGAGAAAGATCTTCCACCACTAGTTTATTCCCTAAGTGTTTTCATCTGGATTTCCCACATGGATGCAGAGTTCCAAGCACATGGATGTTGACATGTTCTCATGACAAAGTCCTCATCTTACTATGTTAACTCTGACTCTGTCCATTGTTTCTATGAATCTAATAATTACACATTTCTTTTTACTGTTAATGACATGGCATGAATTTCACTCGTTACTTTTCATACAATTGAGTTTGCCAAGTTTTCACACTTCTGAATTCCTGCTCAGAACAAAAAAAAATTACAAAAATTTAAATACTCAAAAATAATAAATTTTGTCGCATTTGAAATATGACTGTAATATACACCATTTTACTCAATTTTCAATTGTGTTTCTAGGTCAGAAGTATTTTTGGCTTGCTTTGCTTCATAGCTTATGAGTATTTCTTTCAGACCTTCAAAACTAAATCAAAGGCAAGATGAGCTATATTGCTTATACATAATAGATGACATATTTTTCAATATAAAAACTCCATTATTCAGAAATAATTTATAAACTTTAGATTATTCGAATAAACTTCATCATGTCACTTGCTGTCAAGTTTTCTTCCTTCAGTACCTTATCTCTCTTTTTGAAAGTAGTTCACTGGAGGCCAGTATTGCGGCTTGTATAGGTTAAAGGCTTGCTGCAAAGCCAGCACCCATTTGGACACTAATTTCAATTCTTGCTGCTCCCTCTTCAATCTCTCTCTTCGTTAATGTCCTTGGAAAAGAAGAGGAAGATGGCTTACAGCCTTGGACCCCTACATCCATCTTAAATGCCTGAATGAAGCTCTAATGCCTGATTTTAGCTCAACCCACCGCCAGTCATTGTAATCATTTGGGGAATGAAGTAGTGCATGAACAATCTCTACTTCTCTCCAACTTTCTGTGTAACTGTGACTTTTGAATAAATAATTAAAATATTTAAAATTAAGTTTACTGTGGCCAGTGCCATGAGTCAATTGGCTAATGTTCCTACTTCAAGTCACTGCATCCTATATAGGTCCAAGTTCACATGCCTGCTTCTCCACATCCCATCCATTTCCCAGCTTATAACCTGGAAAAGCAGTTGAAGGTTGGTTAAAGTCTTGGAGACACAGCATCCATGTGGAAAATCTGAAAGAAATTCCTGCCTTCTGTCTTTGGACTGGCTCAGCACTGGCCATTTTAGCCATTTAGGAAGTGAGTTAGCAGGGTGAAGATCTTTCTCTTTGTGTCTCCTACTCTCTATAAACATACCTTTCCAATAAAAATAAATTTTTGAAAAATTCCCTATAAAATATTCAAATACGATCAATTATGTGTGTATGTGCATATAGGTGAGAATATTTATTTAAAGATTTATTTTCATTTTGAAGGCAGATTTTAGGAAGGAAGATAAAGAGACAAACAGATCTTTCATTTGTTGGTTTACTCTCAATCTTTTGGTCTCCCACGTGGGTGCAGGGGACCAGATTTTGGCCAACCTCTGCTGCCTTCTCAGGCAATAAGCAGGGAGTTGATCAGAATTGGAGCAACCAGGATATGAACCAGCATCAATATGGAATGCTGGCTATAGCACCCTGAGCTGGTCTGAGGTGCTACTGCATTGGCCTCAGGTAAGAATATTTTACAAAAGGCTACAATCACTGATGATCAACTTGTTATTTTTATCTGTCATTGGTTGATAATGGCAAATATGGTTCTTTTACTTCAGAAAATAAAATCTAAAAAAAGTGGATATATAAAAACATGATCAATTTCAGTGTAATTTACTTTTTAGAAAAGTTCAATAATTTTAATAATGTTGGATATTCACTTCACATGCAGATATTACATACATGCATATAAGTTGGAGTTGCACAGGGCAGAGATAAGACACGTAATAATTAGGGACTGGTGCAGCAGCCTAGTGATTAAAATCTTCACCTTGCATGTGCCAGGATTCCATGCCAGATTTAATCCCTGCAGCCCTGCTTGTGGCCTGGGAAAGCAGTTGAGGACAACCCAAGGTCTTAGGACCTTGCGCCATGTGGGAGACCTGGAAGAGGTGGCTGGCTCTGGCTTCAGATTAGCTCAATTCCTGTCGTTGTGGCCACTTGGGGAGCGAATCAGTTGATGGAAGATCTTCTCTGTCTCTCCAACTCTCTGTATATCTGGCTTTCCGATAAAAATAAATAGATCTTTAAAAAGGCACATAATAATTTGGCAAGAAAATGGTCAAACATAGCTAAAACCTCATGAAAATTCCTGTAGTTGTTTTAAATACTATTGAAACATAAGGCAATGCTTACCCTATGGCAAAAAAAAGGTGTGAGTTTGTCATTGTGACACAGTGGGTTTTTCTGCTCCTTGCAAACCTGGTGACCCATAGTTTAGCACTTGTATCTAAGTTCCAAATGTTTGATTTGCAGTGCGTCCTTTTATTAATGTTCTTCAGAAGCCACGGAGGAGTGCTCCAGGTACAAGAGTCACTGTCTTGTGTATCGCAAACAAGGATGCAAGCCTTGGCTTGACCAAGATATTTCTGTAGTGGCTGTGTGCAGAATAAGGAGTCAGAACAAATCTCTCTCTTTTTCTTTCTTGCTGTATTTTGCCCTTCAAATGAAAAAGTAAATATTTTTAAAGGTTATGTCATCTAAGTTATTATCAGTAAATATAATAGAATAATCAGTTCTGTTGTTTGGTAAATGAATTAATATTATATTCACTGAATAGTGAAGATTATAAAGACATAAACATAATTTGAGTAAAACGTAGTATTTTGACAAGCATGTCATAAAAATGATTGTATCTTTATGTCTGTATAAGGAGAGTTGTGAAATTTTCTGGAAATTGAGATCTATTCTAAATTAAGTGGCATAGATGAATTAAATCTATGGAGCTTCCTCAATGCATTTAAACAAAAAATCATTCCTAAGCATATCTATTAATTCTATATAATTTGATAAATTCTAATTTGATACAGAGTGTTTAGAGGTATCATCTTTCTAAACATGTTCACTGATTCATATACCCATTGTTATCTTATTCTTGTACATTGTGAAATATCCTACAAATTTATTACTTGATGAGTTTATTGTGTAAAATTTTTACCTGTTTCATTCATGAAAATTTTGCAATTCTGGCAGTTTCCAGAAATATACGCAAAGGGAAATATAAACAATTTTTTAATCCCTCTGCCCTATTTGCTTCAAATGGAAGGTTTGAAGATCTTCCTGGTTGATCCAACATTTTGTCTTATGTGGAGGTCTCAAGAGACCCTTAGAGCTGGCTGAAAGAATATTGTCTTGAGTTATGGAGAAGTTGCTGATCCAGAATAGCCTACAAAAGGAACCAAATGGAGAAAACTACTTTTATCTGGCCCAGAAAACATTTTAACTCATTGCAACAACCCTTGTGCATAGGATAAAACCCAGGCACCTTGCCTCTGGGATTTCTCTGCTGAGCTGAAGTGTGGTGTGCACAGATGAGAGCCCATATGTGCTGGGCAGTTTTCCTGAGCTTCAGGGATGCATGCACCATGCAAGCAAGCCTGCTGTTGACTCTTGCTGTCTAATCTGTGAGTGATACATTGATTTGCATGACTTGTATCTTGTCTCACTGGACACATCCTCTGGCAGTGAACTTTGTGCAACAACTTTTGGCTGATGGAAGCAGCTGATGAGAAATTGAAATATTTAGCGACCTCTCCTAGGATGCATCATCATGGCAGAGCATGTCCCTCTCGGACCTGACAAGTGGCACATGGTGTTTCTGCTTGATATTGAAGATTTGCACTGTGAGATCACTAATTGCAAAAATTATGTGATGCCATATTCATAAAATTTATTGCTGTGCAATAAAATGTAAATGTAAGACAGTTTGCAATCATCTAAGCTCTAGATTTCTCTATAAAATATGATTTATGATTGATTAAAATTATAATTTGGGAGGAGGTTTGTTATAATGGTTAAAACATGTCATGGGACAACTGTATCCCATATGATAGTGTCTGGGTTTTGTTCTCAGTTTTGTTACTGCTTTTTTTTTTTTTCCTCAATACTTTAGTTTTTTTGCACTCAAAATCCCTGGCTTAGATTTCCATGGTTTTGACCATCTAATTTACTGTAGGTATCTGTTTTTACATTATGTGATCATTATTTTCCACGATGGAGTTTTGTAGGTGTCCAACTCCTGGTAAATCTTACTTTAGGAGGTAGCAAATGACAGATAGCTCAAGTAGCTGGTTATTGCCACCCGCATTGTGAACTCGTATTGAGTTCTCAGCTCCTGGCTCACTCCTGGCCCAGTCCTTGATATTTTTGGTGTTTGGGGAATAAACCAGCACAAGCAAAATGGAAGTTTTTTGTTTGTTTTTCTGTTACGCTCTTTTTCAAAACAAATAATAGGGGCTGAGATGCTGGCACAGTGCACTGTGCCACTTGCATTCCATGTGTATGTTGGTTCATGTCCAGGCTGCTACACTTCTGGTTTAACTCCTTACTTATGATCTGGGAGGGTAGCTGAGGATGGGTCAAGTCCTCACAACCTAGTATCCACATAAGAAACTGGGAAGAAGCTCTTGGCTCCTAGCTTCAGATCAGCTCAAGCCTGGCCTTCGGGGCCACTTTGGGAGTGAATACTTTCTGTCTCTCACCTGCTCCTTCTCTCAAATCTGCACTTGAAGCAGAAATGACAAAATATTCAAGATAAAGAATACTGCAAAAAAAAATTCTGATCAGGGACATTTAGGCATGTGACTGAAGCAACCATAAATCATTATCAGAATATCTGGATTTGGTGCTCAACTCCCAACTGCAGCTTCCATTGCATTCTCTGGAAGGAAGTTCTGAAAGGTCAACTCATTGGATTACTGCGATTCCAGGAGCTCTGTGTTGCATTACAGGTTTCTGGCTCCAAATTCTGCCAAGACTTCAAATACTATAGCCATATGGGAGTGAATCAATGAATAGAAGTGTCTCATTCTCTGTAACTCTCTTTCTTCCCTTATTTCTCGTGTGTGTGTGTGTGTGTACTTGCTTAGCTATCTCTCAAGCGCATTTTTTAAATAATCAGTATTTATATGGTAAATTAGTAGAAATAATGACTAGAAGAAACCACCATATATCTAAAGTATAACAGCTTTGTATTTTTATTTTAAAAATGTGCAAACAAAATAAAATGTACATTTGTCAAGAAAAATTTGCTTTTTTTCAAAAGCAGAGTAATGGAAAGTAAAGTGTTCGCAAAGCTTGTGTTGGTATTGACAGTCACACAAGTTTAGAAGGAACGGCCTGTTATTTTCTACATTCAAAGCTAGTTATGAAGCAATGAGTTTATTTTTATATGAAAACCTTTACTATTGGTAGCACAGTAACAGAAAACTTGAATTTGACTTACTCCCACTTAAAATTACAGCATTTTCTTATAATACTGTTCTTTTCTTATTTCTCTGTAAATATCTTATTTGCATTTGAGTTAACGTGTATAGAAAGTAGACACTCTGTTAATCCAGATTAACTTTCTATGTTTCAGATTGATTTAATATGCATGTAACAAACTTCTTTATTACTGGCTGAATGATATTTTCAGTCATATTTCCTTCTTTTATTTTAAAACATTTTTATTTGATTAAATAAGATAGAGCCAGGCATTGATCTTAGTAACTTATAAATATTTTTAGCCAGAAATAGAAAAATTTGACTTTTTTTAAATCTTTTTTTTTTCCTAATTTTACCTATCCAAACTGTGATCAAAATAATAGAGTCTTAAAATGACTTTGGAAATTTTCAAAGGACCCCAGGGAAATCAGGGAACAGATTTTCCTTTTGTCTCATATAAAGAGAGGCATTAATACTAATGAGGATTTGCTATGTAGGATGCGCTGTTGTAAAAGCAGTGTCTAATACTAAGGTATCATTAACTTCTCCTGTGTTATACTTACAGAGTTAGATGCTATTCATATCAATTTCCATGAAATTGTAAAATCCCTAGGACTTTGAGAATACTCTCTCCTTCCATTGCATCCTGGCGCTAATCTGTCAGTATTAGGTAGCAATATTGCTATTGGTCACAATTATTATGTTATTCAGTGTCAAAGCATGAACAACCTATGTTTGCAGTCATTGTAGGAGAGTAGAAGTGGAGCCACGCTAAGACAAATTAGTAAATGTAGATGACAAGTCTTAAAGACCAGGCTCCCTTGGAATGTCCTCACAAATTTTTATACTAGCTTATTCCAGTGTTTACACACCGTCCACTTTTATTTCAAGGCACTTGAGTTCAATACATCTGCTTAATTTAAATGGTCTAAATAAAGTATCTCCTGCCTATTTAACTACTTCACCCCAATGTTCTTTACATAAACTTGACAGATATAAAGCCTAGTCAATACAAATCCTTTTTTCCGATATTCTGCCTCTGTAGGAACATCAGAAATGCCTAGCTGAATTCTCCTAGCCACTTTCAGGAAAGGTATTATCAAATTCACCTTAGAGCTGAGGAAATTGGGGTGTTGATACATTAAACACATTGTCCTAAATCATTCAACTAAGCTTCAGAAACTCTCTTATCCACCTCATTCTGAGATGCTATACCTGCTTCATACTGAGAGCGTCACGTTCGTTTTTACAGAAGGAGAATCTCCAAGTTAATGTGAGGCAATATTACATAGTGTTTGTGGTCTTCCCCCATACATACGAGGAGAGCTGATTTCAGTACTTATGCATCATATTGTGTGAATTCATTGCTGGGAGACTAATCATTACAATTATTTGTCAGGTATAGTCTATTTTCTGGAGCCCCAGGGTTCACCAGAATTATTACACTATTACATCGTGCACAACCGCGGGCAGTGAAAGAAGCTGAATTTGAGATATCCATGCCAAGTGCAACAAGATTAGCCCGGCTTAGTTTCTTCCCCTGTCATCTGAATCACATTCACTAGGTTGAAGTAATTCTATGAACTAAGTATTTTGAAATTCCTGCTCCATGCAATGCTGCCAGGCTCTTCTTAGTGAACGTGTGTGGATACAGGACGGCAAGTGCTCAAAGTTAATTATATTAATGTATTAAATACTTTTCCAGTTGAAAACAGACCTACGGAATTATCTAGTGCATCGTTTTCCTTTTAAAGATGGGATAAATGAGTCAGAGAGGAGAAAGTGATTTACGTAAGATCAAAGAGTGATCTTAAATTGTAATTGTAATTATTAAACTCTCACAATGTGTTATGTCACTGGTTTATTTGAAGGACACTTTAAAAAACCTGCCTAATGAAACTTGTCATTATGTTGACTATAACAGCATTTTGGTGGTCAGTGTTCACTATATTTCATTTTATTTTTTTATGTGAATGAGCACAGGAGACATTGAACTTAAAAAGAAATCAAAGTGTACTGAGTGGCATCATGTTTATTTCACTTTGCTTATAATGTCAAATGCGTGACTGAACTTTCTTGTCTGGACAACTTCTGTGATTATCACTTGAGGAACTAAATGTGTATCCATTAAAAAGGACTTAGAATTCTGTGCACTGATTGCCTCTAGAAGCATCATTGCTACTTGGAATTTATGTTCCATTTCAGCTGATTTAATGCTTCATGTTTTTATTGATAAATTGCAGTGCATTTTGATAAGTTGCCAAAAATCATTTGTAGTGCATCTAGTCAGTAATAGAGACCACAACTCCCGAAGAACCACGTGTATCAGCAGCTAGACTTCAATTGTATAACAACTCTTTTCTGATTTTACAGTAGTATGTTGTGCATTAAAAACATTGAAAAAAATGACTAAACATATAATGCATAAAGTCAGCACAGGAAATGTAATGCAAACATCAGTCTAACAGCTATGCCAATGAAAATATCATAATTTAAGAGCCTCTACAGTGCCCACATTGGTAGCCTAGTGGCTAAAGTTCTTGTGTTGCATTGCAGGAATCCCATATGGACACTGGTTCTTACGCCGGATGCTCCTCTTCCCTTCCAGCTCTAAATTTTTAACCTGCGAAGGCAGTTAAGGATAACCCAAATCCTTGGGACTCCGTGATCCAGTGAGAGACCTGAAAGAAACTCCTGGCTCCTGGCTTCAATTCAGCTCATTATTGACCATTACGGCCACTGGGGAGTGAACCAGCGAATGAAAAACCTTTTCTCTTTGTCTTCTGTCTGTTGGAAAATTATTGCAAGGTATTTGACTTTTATCCAGCTATTGTGAATGGGGTTGGTCTTACAAGTTCTTTCTCAGCAAAAGAATGATTTGTCTATGAAACATCACTGTACTTTCGGAGTTCCTACATTCTGCTATTATATTATCTTTGTTCCCTCGCCCCATTCAGAATGGTTTCTTCTGTATATGACATAATTTGAATTCCTAATTTCCAGTTTGCACAACATGAATTACTATTATTTGGTTAAGGGTATGGAAAAAAATGTCCAGGACAATATTGCATAGTAATTGTGAAAGCGGACATCTTTGCCTGCTTCTGGATCTTCATTGAAATTCATCCAACTTTTCCTCATTCGATATCATGTTGACAATGTGTTGATCAACTATTCTTGATTGTGTGAGGAAATTTCCTTCTGTACCAAATGTTCTTAAAGTTCTTTTTTTTTTTTTAAAATCATGAAAATATGCTGTGTTTTATCGTGTTATCCGTGTGTGGTGATGTTGTTGTATATTTTTATTCTTGAGCTTTTTAGTGGGTTCACAATAGTTTCAAGCTAAACATTTCATTGGATACTACTGAATTTCTTGAAAATTATAGAGAAGCTGTAGAAAGAGCAAAGGATGCTTCTGAAACCCAAACTCTTGATTGATTCACTTGACCCAGGCATTTATCCTCCATGTAGTCTTCTTCAGTGTCCTTCCCCCAAAATAAACTTCCGATATTTCCTTGAGCAAATGATTGCTGTAACAAAATATTTAATCCCTAGGGATGATATCTTTAAGTTTTTTATCACTATTAACTATTTTCCAAAAAATATGTTTTTCTTATATTAGACATAAAAAAGTGCTTTCAGTGTGGGTTTTGGCATACATGGCACAACCTGCCACTTGAGACACCTACATCCTGTATTGCAGTGCTTATTTTCCAGTCATGTCTGCACTTCTGATCCAGCTTCTTGCTCATATGAGCCACTCTCCCGCTCTTCTCTCTCCACCCCACCCTCTTTATCACTTTGCTTTTCAAATAAATATAAATAATTAAACGTTCTCTAAGCAATCATAGAAAAACTTTACATTCATATAAACTTTTTTTTTTTTACCACAGATCCTTGAGTTGAAAGCCTAAAACAACTCCTCCGCATTTTTTTTTTTTTTAAATCTTGTGATTTGTGCTATGCTCCATTTTGAAATGTACTTGTCAGTATCCGGTCTGAAACTTGTAGTCAAATAGACAGAGGTAATAGTTACTATTCAACTCTGACCAGAATGTTACTGATAATAAAGCAACACACTCTTTTTAGTAGGTCTTAAATTTATTCATTCATCTGTGTGGTATTTTCTTCAGGATACACTGAAAAAAAAAAAAAAAGAAGTCATCATTTCCGATTCCCTAGGGGATTTTTACAACTCAGAGACTTAAGCATTTTCAAAATCTCTGAGATAGAAGTCATGAATGTGTGTACTCTACTGATTTCATTTTCTAACTTCTTATTGAATAAAATATGCAAAAACTCAGAGCAGGTTTCTTTGTCAGCACAGAGCTGATTATTTTTAAAAGAATGGCAGAGTAAGTTATCCTTGAATAGATATACAGGAAATAATATTTAGTTGTCAATTTCTTTGCTGAAAATTAGCACTTTATTGGATATTTGTTGAGCTTTGCCTTAGCACAAACACATATGCACTCATGCACACACATACACCCCGACTCTATACTTAATAGATTAAAAATTTATCATATGTGTGTATGTGTGTGTGTGTGTGTCTAAGAGACAGAGAGAGAGAGAGAGCGAGAGAGAGAGGGAGAGAGACTTCCACCCAATGCTTCACTCTATACATAGTCACAACAAATGCAGCTAAGCCAAACTGAAGCTTGAAGCCAGAAGTTTCATCTTGGTCTCCTATGTGGGTAGACGGTCCAAGGACTGCTGCTTTCACAGTCCACAATGGGGGCTGGTACAGAACCAGAGCAGCCATTGCTAGAGCAAGGGATCACACGGGATGCCAGCACTGCCAAGAGGATTAGCCTGTTGAACAATCATGCCAAGCTAAGATCATAAATGATATCAACAGAAAAGATACTATGTTAAAAAAAAAAACACAGAAACAAAATGAAGAGAATGTGTGTCATACCAAGAAAAAGAAAAAAAATGAGGAAAGTAAATTGTAGTTGGATTGAGTATTATAATTTGCTTTAAAAACTAAAAATATGCTTTACAGTCAACAGGCTTTAATTATTTCCACAGGTGCCTGCTGAACTGGCTGTCATAAATGCTTTGCTCAAAATGTAGATGGTTTTGCCAGAATGTTATTTCTTCTTCATTTAGTCATTATAATGTAACATTTTCTTTTTCTATAATGCATTCGTACCAAGTGTGAGTGGTTCAACTGTTTTGTCAAAGGCCATTTCCCTTGCAGCAAGATTGTAATAATCCTAACCTATGCTCTTAAATGGTACATTTTATTTTAAATAGCAGGTAAAGGCTAGCCATATGGAGAATAAAACCTGTGTCATGACAAGTAATCGTGCTATATGATGACTTTTTTATGAAGTTTTAAATAATTCGGCCTGAATGAGTGAATAAAGGTGTATGGTGAATTTATAAGAGAACTCCCAGTTCATAAGTGACCTTGTTTGGAAATGAAGATGCTTTGAATTTTCTGTAAAGTTTCAGAAAGAACAACTAAATACTTCTAAGAAACATTGGATGCCAGCATATATATTTTAATTGGTGCAGTTTAAAAACTCTCACACACACGAAAGAACACAAAGTAGCACAGATTTGTTCTATTTTATTGGTGAATCTAACAGGATTTTTTGTAGATTATTTAGGGTTTTGTATTTGTAACATCAAACCATGTGCATCAGTTACAATTTATTTTTTTTGTTCCAACTTGGATGTTCTTTATCTGCCCTCTTAATAATTATTTAAATGACCTCCAATACCACATTTGTTTTTTTTTCAGTGCTCTAATATTAGGTGCATATTTTTTATATTAAAAATTACAACTTCTTTTTCTTGGATTGGGACACTTTGCCTTGATATAATTATTTTCTCATTTTTTGTGTGGCTTTTTAAATTAAAAACTAATTTGGATGATAAGATCATGGCTACCCCTGTGTTCTTTTAGTTGCCATTTGTGTAACATATCTTATACTATCCTTTGACTTTCAGCCTATACATGCCTTTGAGTATGAAATGAGTTCTTTTAATCTGCATATAGTTGTGTATATAAGATATATACATACTTATATATGTGGGATACACTCTGTGTGTGTTATATATAATCATTGACATATGTTTGGACATTATTTAACCATATTTAATTGGAAATATCTATACTTAATTATTTAAGGTAATAATCTGCAGACAAGATATTACAACAAGTATTTTCATTACTGATTTCCAGATTTTTACAGTTCCTTTATTTTTTCAAATATCTTAATAAGATTTCTCTCCTTTTCAGTGATTTATCTAACTAGGCCTTGGCATGCTTTTATTTTTTGTGTTGATTCTATCAGATTTTCTTCTGCTTTTGTTAGCACACAATTTATAAAAGATCTTGCTTGTCTTAGTTACAGTTCAGTTGAACTGAAAGAAATTTGAATTTCATGATAAAGATAGAAATACAAATAAGAAAAAAAGATTTAAAGGTTTTAATAAAGAATTCTGAAGTTTTGCTGCATTCTTTTGTACATTTTTAATTTTTAAGTCCTGTGTTGCATGCTTCTATGCTGTTTCCCTTCTCAAATATTGTTATTATGATTATATTTTTATTTTAATCTTCATAATAAATATGCAATTTATTTATCCACTTTCTTAATAATTTTTATAGCATTAGGAATTTAGTGGTATACCTACATTTTGATTATTTATCCTTTCTCATTAGCATCACATTTTTTTACTTAAAGAAAGTCCATGGGATTTGTGTTGTGGTGTTGGGCAGTAAGCCCCTTTTTGAAGAAAGTCCTTGGAATTTCTGTTGTGGTGTTGGGCAGTAAGCCCCTTTTTGCAAAGCTGGCATCTCAATGGCAGCACCCAGCAGCTGTACTCTGAATCCATTGTTTGCTGATACACTTGGGCAAACAGCAATGGATGCCCCAAGTTCTGGACCTCCTGCACCTACCAGGAAGATGCTCAGAGATCCTGGAACTGGCCTTGACAAGCACTGGTCATTGTAGCTATTAGGGAGTTAACTGCAGATAAAGGTCATCTCTTTCTCCCTGTCTCTTTCTTCACCCCCACCCTGTCTATAACTGTCTTTGAAATAACAAATGGAACATTAAAATTAAAAACATAAATCCCTAACCATTTCATCTGGGGCAGATCCGGTAAAAATAAATGCTTTCAGCTTTTATTTGGAAACATCATCTCTGCCTCATATATTATCAATAGCTTTGCTGGCTATGGAAATGGGAGAATGAAATGAGCAGGCAATTTTTCAAATGAACAAATTCAAATGGCTAATAGAAATATGAGAAAAAATGCACAGGCTACCTAGCAATTAGGAAATGCAAACAAAAATCACATTGACAGGGACCAGTGTAATGGTTGAGCGCCTATATACTCACTGTGCGTGTTCCAGGATCCCATTTGGGTGGTTTCAACCCAGCTTCCTGTTTGTGACATGAGAAAGGTGCTCCTGGCATCTGGTTTTGCATTGGCTTATTACAGGCTGTTACAACTTCTATGGGAGTGAATCAGCAGCTGGAGACTCTTCTATCTGTCTCTCCTTCTCTCTTTAAACCTGTCTTTCCAGTAAAAGCAAGTAAATCTTCCAAAAAAAAAAAATGAAGTTCCACCTAACTAGAGTGAGATTGGTCTAATTTGGAGCTCAACCAGCAACACCTGCTTTTGTGATATGAAAAGAAAAATATGCTACTCTACTCTTGGTGAAAGTGTAAAATAGTGCAGACACTATGGAGGTCAGTATGGAGAGTCCTGATGCAACAAAAATCTAGATGTTCCATTTGACCCACATATCTCACTCCACGGAATATATTGGAAGGATATGATATCTGTAAATGAGAGAGTGACCTGCAAGCTTATATTTACAGCACCACATTCTACAATGAGCAAAGACATGGATGTAGGCCAGACACCCATC
Organism: Ochotona curzoniae; assembly: GCF_017591425.1. Classification (NCBI taxonomy): domain Eukaryota; kingdom Metazoa; phylum Chordata; class Mammalia; order Lagomorpha; family Ochotonidae; genus Ochotona; species Ochotona curzoniae. Next base: position 18,836,879 of record NW_024466502.1, read on the forward strand.
AAAAGAGAATTGGATCATGAAACTGAGGTATCTCTATTCCATGGAGTTCTACTCAGCCATGGAAAGAATAAAATACTACTGTTTGCAAGAATGATCCTCACTAGAAACCATTGTGCTCAATGAAATAAAATAATCCTAAAAGGGGAAAAAAATAATATATTCTCTTTGATAGAAGGCAAGCTTCATGCAAAATACAAAAAATTAAAATATAGGTAAATGTATGTATACATATATTCTTATAGATAAACTGTATAATAGAGACTAGAAAACCAGGAACTGTAGATGGGTTGGGAAGGACTCCCAATGAAGCTGGGACAGTAGAATATTTTCGCTTATTTTAAGCAGAATTTTCCATAACCTCCTACACCAGAATGTTAAGATTGTGACTGTTGTTGAAAGACTTTATTACTGTAATAATATGAGGGAAAATGGGAGTGGGAGAATGAGAAGAAAGAAATGAACATGAAAGGGGGAACATTTATACCTACATAACTATATCATGAATAATAATAATTCATATTAATAATAAAATGTAGTTTTAGGACTGAAAAGAGGAGACACAAAGTGAAGTTTTTAGGAAATTACTGTATGGGTTTGTTAGTTTCATAATGAAGACAAATTAACATCAGGTATGGAGTCATGCGAATGATTTGGGCTATCTAAGTGATTTCTACCATATCTTTATCACTGATCCTTTGTCCGTTTTCTATTGTCCCCTGAATTGTTTTATTTATTTTCTGGAAATATGTGTGTGTCATTTAGTTCATTTGTTGTTTATGCTTGATCTACTACTGTTCCATTTTGGGTCAAAGAAAGCAGTTGGGAAGTAGAGTGGTGATCAAGATTAAGAATAGTGCAATGTAGATGTATGCTGCAAATTACATTAGAAAAAACTATGATATTTGTAAGGGTGTTGGTAAAGGAACAAAAAACAAAGAAATTCACAGTTTGAAATGCATACTCACAGCCATTTGGAGTTCTTACAGGAAAATCGGCTGTAATCTAGGACCACAGTCTTTAATAGTAGCTGCCTGAGCTTGCTGCTTTTGGAAGTGGCATTATGGAAGTATTTTGGACAGTTTGTGGGTTAAATCTTTAGTATGATTTGATGCCTGAGTTCTCTATTCCATGTCAGGTCTAGATGGCTTTGCATGATTCCTTCCATTTCCATATGTTCTCTAGAACATTAGATCAAAACGGACCAAAACAGCAAGTGAATTTTTCCATGGTAACAGATATTAGAATATTTTCCTGATGCATTTTTAATACAATTCCATCTTAAATTTGCATGCTACACAGTTATATGAGAAAAATTCTACTTTTGAAACGTTCATTGGCATACATGTGTGTGTATACAAGAAAAGTAGTTATGTCCCTGGAGAGGCAAAATCAGGTTCATTGAACATCTAATAATAGTTAACAATTAGGCTGTACTGTGTACAAATATATCATCATTAGAGCTGAAACTGGCCTTTAGGTGAAAAATACCTAGAAAATACTGCTATTTGGGAAAGATGGAAGGTAAGAGCATAAAGCTAGAATAAAGTTTCAATAGAAACTAAAAAATAAACCTACAGTGTCCAGACATGTTACGAATGTGGCAATAAAAATTATGTATATGGGCCTGCCAAGGTAGCTTAGGGGCTAAAGGTCTCGTTATATACATGCCAGAATCTCATATGGCTGCTGGTTCTAATACTGGTGGCCCCTGCTTCCCATCCAGCTCCCTGCTTGTGGCCTAGGAAAGCAGTCGAGGACAGCCCAAAGCCTTGGGACCCTGCACCCGCATGGGAGACCAGGAAGAATCTCCTGGATCCTGGCTTTGATTCACACAGCCCCAACAATTACTGCACTTGGTTTGTGAACCATCCGTGGAAAGATCTTCCTCTCTCTTTCTTCTCCTATCTGTATATCTGACTTTCCAATAAAAATAAATGAATGTTTTGGATTTTAGTCTCAACCTTGTTCCCAACTTCTGTCAACAGCTACCATGTACCACTGGAAGAAGTGGATGATTCTGAAAGTTGCTGGATCCTGGAGCCTTAAATGACAGGCACTCAGGGAGTTTTCAACCCGTGTATTTCACTTGGCCTAACCTCAGTTATCACTGGCATTTGGAGAATGAGCCAGCAAACGACAGATCTCTAAATTTGTTTCAGTTTCTTTTCATCTTTGGTGCAGATAGGACAAACATAATTTTAAATATACAGAAGTGTTTATGATGTTTACACTTAATTTTTTAAATTTATGTTATTACCACAAACACAAAAATAATTATTGATGGTAAAGGATATACTATTTGCTAACCTATAGCATCATTTCAAACATTAAACATTATATTGGCCCCAGCTCAGTGACACAGCCGACTGGTGCTTCACCTGCAAAACTGGCTTCCCATGTGGGTGCTGGATGATGCACCAGATGTTCTAGTTTGATGCAGCTCTCTGCTTGTAGTTTGAAAAACAGCAAGGGGTGGCCCAGGAACTTGGGCTCCTGCACCAACGTGAGAAATCAGGAAGAAGCTCCCGGCTCTTGGTCCCCAGCTTTGGATCAGCTCTGCCCTGGTCGATGCGGCCCCTAAACCAGCACATGGAAGATCTGGCTTTTCAGTCTCTTCTTGTTTCCTTGTAGAATCTTTGTTTCCAATGAAAATAAATGCATCTTTTAAAAATATCATGTTAAGCAACTTAAATACATATGATTAAAAGAATAAAAGTCCATATATTCATGTGTTCCACAATCTAGTGAATTAGATTTATTTATTAAGGATTTGTCTCTCATCATTCATAATTTACCTATCATATTTCTCCAATAGCCAAACACAATCACCACAAACATTTGCTCAAACATTAGATGGAAAACTAGGACATCAGCATCAGTTAACCATTTTTAAATGGCAATAAAAAATTAACGTAATATCTCATATGTGTCTAGAAAACAAAGTTATGCTTTGCAATTGCCTACAAATGCTGCTTTGCTCTTGGTATACAACTATGGGCAAACAGTTTACTACAAAGCAGCTCTGCTCTGGCAAAATCAATAAGCCAACAAGCTTGTGTCCTAGCCATTCATAACCTCAACAGGATGCTGTCTTCTACAGATCCGATGGAGCTCTGTAAGCACAGAAAATGTGAAATACAGTGTGTAAGTCGCAAACAAGATATAAGCATGGAGCTGTCTCTTTCTGTAGATGAATGTAGATGAAAGATAAAAAGATAAAAGAAATGATTTTTAGAGAGCATTCAAACATGTGGATAAGATTCCCACGAAGACACAACCATCCCATATCAAAAATGGCTGGGATTCGGTTCCTGGCTCAAAGTCCTGATTCCAGCTTTTCTTCTATAAAGATGCTTCATTCACAGAAGGAGATAGTTCAGGCATGTGGATCACTGCCAGCTGCACAAGAGGCCTGACTTGAATTCCAGTCTTGGCCAGGGCCCTGCAGTGGCTAATATTTGAAGTGTTAACTCGTGGTTGAGTACATTTTTTTGTGTCTCTGTCTCTTTGTCTCTGCCTTTCAAATAAAGAAAAACATTAAATCCATTACAGAAGAAAAAATGATTAAAAAATCATATGTATTAACAACATTCAATATACAATTTAATTTTCAGAAAGAATTTTATTAGGAAGTGTCTCACCAGTTGGATCAATTGCTTTACAATTCATCGCAATTCATTGTAACATTATGAAATATCACCATCTCATTTCTATTTAAAATTATAGAAAAATTAGATACAACTAAAAACAGAAATGCAAAATTCAACTGTAGAAAGTGACATCCTTGGAAATAAAATATGAAACTGAAACAGAGATGCAGCAGCAGAGCTGCAGCCATCGCTGTCTTTTTGTTCTCCAAGCAGGTAGGAGTTACCCCAGATTTGCTCTTTCAGGGTAACCACAGGAAACAGGACAAACAAAATACAATCCATTTCAAAAATCAAAAATGACTGAGGTCAAGCTTACGGGTCAAATATGTAGTTGATATTCCCCCCTCAGCTTCCAAAAGAAGCCTGTAGAAAGCCACCCCTTCCCTTTGTCCAGAACTGTAACTTTTATAGACCTAATGTCCATGCTGGTGGGAAGAGAGACATCATAAACCCTCGACCAGAGTGAACTAAATCACCTGCTGTTCTAAAAAAAAGTTTTTTATATGTCTCCAAAATAAGCATGCACCCTCAGCCCAAACCCAAATTAAACACCAATTTTGAACAAGAGATCGTGAGGGAAAAACAAGCTGAAGAAAATAAACCATGACAGAATGAAGGGAGAGAAAGGGTGGGAGAGAGAAAGGCAAAGTGATTTAAGTCATCATCATGCAATATTACAGAAAGTTCAATGGTGCATAAAAAATAAGCACACACGCATTTATATGTTTCTTTTTGAATGTCAGATAAAAATTCAGATAATATTTACTTCAAAGGATGTATCAATCATTTCTTAATAGAAATTAATTCGTACAAATTAGGCAAAAACAATGTAATAAGCATACTATGAATATAATATGTTTCAAATGGGAATAAAATGAAGCTGATAAATCAAAATAAACAGCAAAAGATAAGAAGTTAAGCATTAAAGTTCACTTTTAAAAATATGAATGCTAGGTTCACAAGTTTACTTAAATACATAATTGACATTTCAAAAAAAGAAATACATGTATTTAAAATCAAGGTCTTCTGTTAAGATCTTCTATTAATTAAGTCTTCAAAGTGAAATAAAGAATAAATGGTATGAAAATTAAAGGGGAAAATGCTCAAGGATATGGACAACATGTTGAAACCCAGAGCAGCTAAAATATAGACCATATACAAAAGGTGACAGATACTTCAATGTTAAGTCAATCTAAAATATCAAAACTGAATGTCCTAAGAAAAATAGTGCTCATTGAACATCAATGTGCATTGACATTCATTATCAGCGAAAAAATAAAAGGACTGTTCAGCCCAGATATGATATTCATGAAAAATTTACTCAAGGGAGTACCTACACACACACACACACACACAAAAGGCAATGAAAGAGAGTTTTGAAATGTAAACAAGCATACAAATAAATAAACCTAAACCCAGATAGTGACAGAATGTATTTGTGAACCACTGATTATTACAACATTAATAAATTAAGGCTAAACATAGTGTATTACAAAAGGTGAAACTTTTGTCCACGCTAACAACGCTAGAAGCTAATACTGTTGCTCTCTGCATATTGAACCAGCATGAGAAATCTGCAATTTTGAGCAAAATCAGGACACAGAAAGCAAAGCACTGGACCCCGTGGAACAATCCCAGATCTACAGCCGTCCCTGTGGAAGCCCTGGAGTGTCAATGTGAGTGAAACTGACTGTGGCCTCCAAGTCAGTTCATCTTCCAGCTTAATGTCTGCAGTGATGCCCTTTGGCTGCATTCAAAGAAATAACTGTTCCATAAACTTGTTGCCAAATTCTGGACCTGAAAATACCGGAAATCTATAAAACATTGGGAGGTAATAGACTAATGGGATAAGCCATGCTTATGCATACACACAGACTAAACACACACATGTGTATCCATTACATATACATTATACATGCATGTATATGTATACCTGTATTGGACCACTTTTCACAAATTCAAAAGTCACTATCATTGCATTAAAGTAGCTGACTTCTTCAAGAAAACAAGACAACTTTTGTTTTTTGCCGCATAAGGTTTACAAAACAGAAAACATTAACATTCACTGAATTTATGATAACATTAAATAGACCTGCTGGCTATATGGGCAACATGAATCTACATTTAGTATAACGAGTTAGCAAAATTAATTCAGTGTAGGTTTTGATTTAAAAAATTGAACTCTTGATGTCATAACTTTCCTCCAAAATTTTTAAATTTGAAATACCCAGAGAATCCTTATAATGATCCCTTAAAATCATGCAGAGAAAATTAAATAAATAACTAAATGGAATTTAAAATCTGCTAAATGGATTAAAATTTGTTAAACATTCCAATCATCCTAAGATAAACAGATGGCTTCTCTTCCAGCAAATCAAAAGAGTAATTATACACATCTGTACAGCACCAATAAACTCTGACACATCCAGAAGCTGTTGGCTGCCATTTCTGACAACAGTTTCTGAGAATAGTATTTGTATCATCATTAGTCACTTTTCTTGAAAGCTGCAGTGACACCCAAATTGTTTCTGTCGTATAAAGCACAACGGCTAGAACTTCAATCCACCCCTTCTTTGAAATATGCAGTTGACTGTACAGAAGGTAAACCCTAGTATTCTTAGTAACTCCTTCACATTGTTCTTCTTTTGTGTGCAATTAGATATTGGCTTCTGTTTGTAAAGAAAGTTCATGTTTACTCAGTTATTTGGAAATTACTTATATAGTCCCATCATCAGGGGTATGATAAATATCACACCTCAAAAATCTTGATAGAAATATTGCTCATCAACAAAGCTGAATTCTGAGGTTTGAATTCTAAGCTTATCTTCTGAATTTTCATATACAGGCAGAAATGCCATCACCTGAAGCGGGGTGTTGCAGGGCCATGTGAAGGAACAGCAGCTCAGCCATCTGGAGAAACACTTCAAAGGTTTTTATTGTCCAATTGGGTTTCTCTACTTGTTCACAGCAGTCTGTAGACACCCACATTTTCTGTCTGGAAGTGAAAATGAATGCTTTTATTTCTGGCAGCTCATATAAAATGCTGCACTCCAGATAGCCAAACTGAAATGCTCCTGGCAACCAAAACCATTTCATTAGCCCAGTTAGAATGACATGCACAAAATTCAGATTATTCCCTATAACATTCATTCTCAGTGCTAATGATCTTTATTACTGGGAAAACTATTAGGAAGGCCAATGGATCTAATAAATATGCATAAATATTTTCAAGGAGCTTACAGGAACACTATAAACAAAGTTGAAATTTGAGAAAACAAAACAGTTCTGTCTGCTTAACTAAAATGCAATACTTATAAAATTACAGGTAAAAACTAATGTTAGTTACAATTAACACAAATGAAGCACATGAAGCAGAAAATAAAGTAATAAGAAGAATTCAGACAAGTTTGGGTTGTGATTGGACAAATCAACATATACTTTATGAAAAAATAGTACTGAATTTAGGCTTTTTAAAAGATGGATACAATATAAACCAAGTTTGGATTAAGAGGCTCTTGGTCCACCTGCAAAATGGGTGTTGGATCCATGAGTCCTAAGGGCAGGGGATCTGGCAGGGCTTGAGTCACCTGGCCATGGCCCCTGTGCCCACTGTGGGTACTGGGTTCAGGAGTCCTGTGGGTGTGGTATCCAGTCCGGCTCCACTTGCCTGACACAGGCCCTTGGACTCGCCCACAAGAATATGTCTTCCTCAGTGAAAAAGGTGGGACAATAGACACAGACCTTGATGTACATGGAGAATATTACAGCACATTTGGTACCATAGCAGAAAAATAATGGAGCAAATTGAACGAGTACCGCAGCCAAATGATGACAGCAAAAGCCGGGACTAGTGGAGACTTGAGGCTGACTATAAGTCAGTGGACATTGGGAGGGCTGCATCATCCTTGGATCAATGAAACTGACAGCATTTCAGAACTATTCAAACCATGTGGGCAGAACCCTCACAAGCACACACTGGGACCCCGGGTGGATATCAGGTGGTTCCCCATTCCTGGGAACTGGGACATTTGGGAAGCTGGATGTGGCTTTCGCCTTTATCTCTCCCCTTCCCCAGAAACAAGAACAAATAGCAAATTTGAAAATTATGATTTCACCCACTTCCCTAAGCATTAGTCCTTTCCATCCTGATCAACTACCAGGAAATATACCAATAACCATGAAAAATAAAAACACAAAATAAAACCAGAAAAAGAGTTAATTATCTAAGTTAAATGTCTATGAGCAGAGAGGTGACATTCATCAAGGTGACATTTGATGAATGTGAAATATTGGGAGTTCTCAAGTGAAAGTTAAGTAATTGTGCCAATAAGTTATTCTGACATTTGGGCGAAAGAAAAATGTATATGGAACATATTGTCAAAGTATGTGTACTAAAATAATATATCTAAAACACAAAACATCATGGATATTATAAGGCCTATATATTTGTATATAGGTACATATGCGTGTATATATATATACACACACACACTTATATGTCTATAATTATAGGCTCATTCACAACTCATGGGAAAATACAATTAAAAGATAACTTCAGAAACTAAAAGCAGCCAAAGCAATCAACACTGTGATAAAACAGGCAAAGGAATTAAGCAGACATTTTTCAAAAGAACAAATGCAAATGTCTAACAGACATATGAAAAAATGCTCAGTCTCCACAGTTACTAGGGAACTACAAAAAATAATGTTCTACATAGCTCCAGCGAGATTGTCCTCCATTCAGAAATTTGATAATAACACCTGCTGTCATGTATGTGTGGAGAAAAGTACTCTGATCCACTTTGAGTGGGAATGTAAACTACTGCAGCCACTGTGCGAAACAGTATGGAGAGTGATAAGACAACAAAAAATGATCTGCCGTATGACCCAGCTATCCCGCTCCTGGGAATATATCCAAAGGAGGTGAAGTCTGCATATGACAGGGTTACCAATAATCCTATATTTACAGCAGCAGAATCTACAGCTGCAAAGACATGGAAATAACCCAGATGCCCTTGAAAAGACGAAAGGTTAAAGGTATTGTGGTACATCTACTCCATGGAATATTACTCAGCCATTCAAAAGAAGACCAGTATCTCACAGTTGCAGTAAGCTCACCTTCAGATATAAACACATGCATGCTAACTGGAAGTAATTAGGATGTCTTCCACAACTTGTTAAACCTAGGTCTGCAGGAAAGACAGGGAGATCGAATAGGTGCCCAAGGGTGACTAGCCCTTTTGTAATAGCTGAACCCTCCTCAATCATGTGTGCTAGGTCACCAATATAGCCCCCATGTAGGGAACCAAGAAACAAAGAGAAGAAGACAGTAGATCATAGTTGAGCACCAGGAAAGGCCTCTATTCCTACTGACATTGTATTCCTTGATGTGAAAATTGAGATATCACATACTCACATTCTAGGGATTCAAAGGAAGTCTTTCACTAGAGGGATGAATGTGGGGGTGCCATGTACTATCCCCTCTCACTTCAGAAAAGATTCCTAAAATATTTAGGACACAAAGAAAATCCCTGAAGAGTGCATCTCAGGCAGAGACATTGGGAATTCTTTGACCCTCAGACCACAGAGAAATATATAAAATAATTTTAGTTTAGTTTAAATAAATTTCAGTTTAGAAAAAAAAATGGTTCAAAGATACCTGCTTGTGTACATTAGATGAAGACCAACCTAGATTAAACGCAGAAAGAGAGAAGCTAACACCAACCTTTAGGACTACATGAAGCACGGCTCAGAGCATCCCCAGCCACAGTCCTCAACAGTGGCGCCCATTCAAGGATCACAGCAGACCTCTACCCAGGACCCGTCCCTCCCTGAGGTTGGGTGTAAGTTAGCAGATGCAGCTCATGGTCCTGCATACTCCGAGGCTTCTTCTACCACTTCTGTGGAATGTGCTTTGCTTTAAAGGTTCTGGGAGAAACCTCTAAGATATTTCTTGTTTAGATTCTAAGATGAATTCTTTCAAGAGGCCCACTTCAAATCTCATGAATTGCGTTTTGCCAGCACGGGTAGGGCATGGAGACACAAATAGAGCATCACTTGTAGCAACCTCCTTGGCCAAGATTACCTGCTGGTGGCTAGAGGACACCTCTGATGCACCTGACTCAACATGAAACCACAACCCATACGAGTTAATGACATGGCTTGTTGTCTTCGATTGTCAACATTAGGTAATTTAAAAAATCTATTTAAAAGGTTGTTCTTTCTACTTAACTGTTTCCTATTGTAGTTTCAAAAGGGCATCATGTTTTGTGACTTCAAATTTCCTTTAAGACATGTCAGTGAGTAAGTAAATGTGTTTGCCTTTCTTTCCAATTAGTTACATTGAAATTCAAAAGATTTCAGAGTTTATTTCCTCATAGAAATGTGATTTTCTTTGGTGAATTCAAAACTTCCATTCTTCATTTGGCAAGGTATACTTAAAAACATCGGCGTAGGGCCTGATGCAATAGCCCAGTGGCTGAAGTGCTCACTTTCACAAGTTGGGATTCCATATGGGTGCCAGTTCTAATTCTAGTGGCCCTACTTCCCATCCAGCTCCCTGTTTATGGCCTGGGAAAGCAGTTGAGGATGGCCCAATGCCTTGGGACTCTGCACAGGCTTGAGAGACCTGGAAGAGGCTTCTGACTCATGGCTTCGGCTCAGCTTACTTCCAGCCAGTGCAGCTGCTTAGGGAACGAATCATGAGATGGGAGACCTTCTTCCCGGTCTCTCCTTCTCTCTGCATATCTGACTTTGCAATAACGTAAGTAAATATTAAAAAAAAAATTGGCATAGTTGTGGTAAGACAAGTTTTGTTACCACAAATAGCCAATCAACAAGCCAAAATATAGCTATTTTTTACAATGTGACTATTCACTGTTTCAGCCTTGTTAACCATGAGGGTTTTCTGGGTCTGAGATTGCTGTGCAGCCTTGTCATTATTTTTAACAGTTGAACCTGGCTTGTTGTGTTCTTGCTGGCCTTGTTATATATACATGCCTCTTGTAGCTTTCACTTGCTGTCTGTAGATTTCTGAGCTAGCTGCTAGCTGGATAATGCTGACCTGACTTTCTAAGATTAACAGTACAGTCCAGGTGCAATCAGTTTAAGATGCATTTCTACAACCGATTTGTTGTGCAAATATGAATGAAAGTTGTCATCAATCTATCATGCACAATGAGGGATCAGGAGACAGGAAACGATGAGTATCAAGTTTATCCTGTAAATATAGAGCAAACAGCCCAGCTAGAGAACGACTGATAAGAAATGTTTTCCAATACATAGAAGACAAAAGGCAAATATGGGACTTCAGATGTAATTGCCAGTTGTCAACCTTATACTAAAATATGAAGCTGAGCGATTGTGGCAGGAAGATTCATTTGCAGAAGAACAGTATGACTTTTTATGTTGAGACATAACGTATTCAAGATTTGCCCCAGAGAGAGTTTGTGTTTTCACTTGTGGAAGGTTCCTCTTGTAAATCTTGACAAACTTAGCTGGAGTCACTGTGCTTTGGTTAATAAAACAGCTTGAAGCACTTTATATTTGAAAGGCTCCCTAAAATATCCTAATGGGAAAAGGAATGGAGTTAGACAATCTGCACGTCTCAGGAGATGCCTGTGTACCGTGTGGCTGCTTTAACGTACCCTTCTCTGAGTATGTTGATAATGCTAGACGAGTTGAAATTTGGGTCAGTCACATTTTAGAAGATGTGACCAACATCTCTACTACCAACACATACATTTTGAAGACGGGGATCTTCGTTTTATCCACTCCTCTTCTCTCTGCTATATATCCTCTTTATCATGTCCCTGATCCTAGTTTTTGGTCTGCACATCCCACAGTGCCTCCTTAACTTCATTTCCTATCGTCTGAAATCAATCAAATCCGTGATGATTGTACAAGCTGAGCCTCACGTGTATATTTCATTCTACAAGGGACCCATAGGTAAGCCTTTGAAGGAGATATGACTGTCATCCATCAATGTCATCCCTTTCCAAATTGAAGCTGCAAGAGCAGTAATCACCCTCTTCCTAACAAAACATAGGGTCACCTCTTCAGAGATGGCATAGATAGAGACAGCGGACAGATTCTTAATTAAGGCCGGAAAAGAGGGGCAGATGGACTATAGAAGGATAATGCAATTGCTGAATGAAGCATCAACCAGAGCTGCTGGTCACCATGACACTACTTGAGTAGTCGGCAGCTTTTTCGATGTGATATCCATTACTCCAGCTATGGGCACTGCATGGATTGCAATGGGCCTTTCATTTCACATGGAAAAGGTGATTCTAGCAGCTGCTCTCTGAGTGGCCCATATTCAGTACTAGAAGTTTTAACATTATTAGCATATAGAGTGATGAATGAGGGCAAGCTCCCCATTTAAAAACAAACAAAATCCTCTAGACACGATCTCTGCTGGGACACCTGCAGTTCCTGGGAGCTCTCTTTTACATTTGTTCTTTCATTCAATAAACTCACTTTACATCATTCCCACTCCCTTACCTGTGTACCAAATTCCCTGCAACCATGAAACAACAAATGCAGGAGAGAAAACACTAAGGAATAAAAGAGCTTTAGCATTCCTAAATTCAATGGAAAGAAAGTGTGGACACAATGTTGAAGAATAGAAAAGCTATTTACAAAAACAAAACAATAGAACTAAACTTTGCATTTTAAGATGTCGCGAACTGTGATAACACCTCAGTAAGCAAAATGGTGTTATAATAGCAAAGTAATAAGCAAGCCAAAGAGACAAAACAGAGAGAATGGGATCAGGGTAGCATATGGCGAGACATGATATAATATTTGCGGCTGACATGGGCACTAGAATGACCTTGGGAAGGTGGCAGGTGATGGTTCAAGTATAAGGTTCCTTGTGCTGCATTGGTTTCAGGATTCAACCTGGACTGCCCTGCTTATCTAGGGATTTGGGCTAATAAACTAGTGTTCAAAATATCTCTTTCTGACTCTTTCTTCCCCCTTAGTATATTCATCTTTCAAATAAATAAATAAGTAATTAACATTGACAGTGAAAATAGTTAGTTATTATTAGGACAAATAAAACTCACTCTTTTAAATCTGATTACTCATAATTTGAAGGGAAGTTGTCAAATAAACAGGAAAAAAGATTGAAGCTTATCATAATTGAATAGAATCAGAGATTTAAACATGAGCACCTGCAAAGATATGTGGATTTAATTTGGTGAAATACAACACTCAACTGCAAGTCAGGCAGTGTGTGTGTTTTATTCACAGATAACTACAACAACTATACAGCCCAGGACTTGTATGACAATCATACGCTCAGGACTCAGCAGAGCTGCTCAGTTAGGAGAGTCTGGGCACATACTGCTCTACGCCCTAGGTGAGGTACCTGAAAATTCTCCAGTGTGGCTTTTGGAGACACTGGGTTTGCTGGTCGCTGTTACTGCAGACAATCTTACTGATGGAGGATTGAAATTGCAGACCAAATGTCCCAGTTTCTATTGCTTATAAAAAGGCATTATATTCTTTTTTAAAAAAAAGAATTATTTTTATTTTTTTTTTATTGGAAAGGCGGATATACAGAGAGGAGAGACAGAGAGGAAGATCTTCAGTCCGATGATTCACTCCCCAAGTGAGCGCAACGGGCCGATACTATGCCAATCCGAAGCCAGGAGCCTCTTCCGGGTCTCCCACAGGGTGCAGGTTCCCAAAGCTTTGGGCCGTCCTCGACTGCTTTCCTGGGCCACAGGCAGGGAGCTGGATGGGAAGCGGGGCTGCTGGGATTAGAACCGGAGCCCATATGGGATCCCGGGCGTGCTAGGCGAGGACCTTAACCACTGCGCCACCGCGCTGGGCCCCATTATATTCTTTTTAAAAATGTTTTTAAATATTGATTTTATTTTTATTGGAAAGTCAGATATACTTAGAACAGGAGAGACAGAGAAAGATCTTCCATTCACTGATTGACTCCGCAAGTGGGCGCAATGGCCAGAGCTGAGCTGATCTTCTCCCATGCAGGTGCAGGTCCCATCCTCCCCTTCTTTCCCAGGCCACAAGTAGGGAGTTGGATGGAAAGCTGGGCTGCCAGAATTAGAACCGGTGCTCATAAGGATCCTGCAATATGCCAGGTGAGAACTTTAGCCACTAGGCTATCACACTGGACCCAGGGACATTATATCCTTAGAACTTTCTACAAATATTCTGAAAATTTTAAGCAAGAGGGTGAACAGAGAAAGCACATCTAGTCATCAGTCTATTTGCAAACACCTGTTTGGATCAAAGCATGTAAAGATGGACAGATGTTGATAAGATTTAGATTTTAGGATACTTTCAACTCTGTCTACTGGGAAAGTCTAAAGCAATCAAGAGGTTGTTCTTCCATGTTTTCTGATAAAAAATATATATTCTTCTAAATGGCTGAACTTATTTGTAGGGAAAAGAAAAATAGTATGGAAATTCGGAGTATTTTGTAGCATAATAAAACAAGTTTATTTTCATGAAAAAACATGAAAGCTGATGAAAAGACAAAATATATAACCAGAAAAGTATATCAACACTGTAATATTTTCACAACAATGAATAATGTACTACTGGAATACAGCTGAAAATGGAAAATAAATTGTTTATATAATAAGAAATAAATTAAGCAGGATTTCATAAGCAGAAATGTTTCTCAAATAGTAATTACACTTAATAGATATTCATGGTGGCAGAAGTGCAAAGGTAATTGCTGACAAAAACGTGGAATAATACGAACTGTAATGGACCCAGGGCTGTTGTCCAGTGGCTAACAGCCTCATCTTGCATTCATCAGGATCCCATATGGGAGCTGGTTCATGTCCTGATAGATCTGCTTCCCCTCCAGCTCCCTGCTTGTGGCCTGGGAAAGCAGTAGAGGACGGCCCAAGGTCTTGGGACCCTGTGCTCACGTGGGAGACCCAGAGAAATCTCCTGGCTTAGGATTGGCTCATCCACTTTGGGAATGAATCAGCAGATGGTAGATCTTTCTCTCTGTCTCTCCTCTTCTCTGTATATCTGAATAAAATATAGCTTTTAAAAAATAGCAATTGTATTCATCTGTGGATATGATAGCAGAGTCCTGATTGGCCCCTGGTGCATGCTTGCCGCGTGCAGGGTTAGTACTCTGCGTTATGATTGATGTGCTTTACGTGTGCTGTATTGACCTTAATGTTGATTGGATGGTGAAATGTATATACTGTGAAGTTTGTGCGGAACGAGGGGAGGGAGGAGATGGAGGATAATAAAGAAGCAGAAAAGGACAGGATGTGTGTGAGAGTTTTCAGGGAGCTCTCCACACTAATACACATATAATATGTATACTAAAGGTACGCAAAAATGAAAAATTTACAAATGTGTGAGATTCATAGCATTATCTTCAGAGGGAATAAAATGGAGCAACACATCCATATGGTTATACATATCTATGATCTTATATAAATATGTGTGTATATATATACATACATTTTCAAATTACTGGTTTATTGTCACCTTGTACATTGTTTCATAATGCGGATGAATAACACTATGTTTTAAATGAATGTATTTTTAATAAATTGATTGTATTTATTGGCATCAGGAAAATAAATCTTAGTATAACTATCAAAAACATAATATGTCTTATGTGAAAGAAATATGGAGATTTTTCATCCATATTTTATGAATATTTTCTCTCCTGTTTAGGACTAGAATCACAGCAACCAACATTCGTTTCTGTAACTCTCTTTCAACACTAACTTGATTGATATTTCATTTGAATGACACATAGTCTTTTTGAATTGAAGTAATGCATTCAGCCAAATTACAACCAAGACTTTGAAGTCGAAGACCTTGTCTGCCTTTGAGGTGACATTTCAAATTGGCTTTGATACATTGTTCTGATTTTCAGATGAAACTCTCACAGGCGTTTCATATTCTGACTTTCTTATCTGCATGTGATATCTGTCATTCAACATAATAGCTATCACTTCTAGTTTCATGTTGACTGCAATTTTAATCATCCAAGTCATTGATAAAAATGTAAAACAGAGCAGGGACACACGTCTCTGTTGCTTGTCATTAGAAACTATTTTCTCTCAAGGCAATGTTTGGCTCTTAGGGAACATTGTACAAATTGACAAACCCACCCCAAGTGACTTCCAACAATATGACCTTTTCTTGTTCTCAAGGACATCATGTCTGATCTTGTGAAATACCTCCTTGGAATCCACAGGCCCTGCATCAGATAAGTGCAACAGGAACCACTATTGTAGGACAACTAATTAAGCAGCAGTCTAAGCTGCCAGGAGTGCACCACAGCATTCTGGCTCAAGTCCCTGCTGCTCAACTCCTGCTGACACGCCTGAGAATTCAGCAGGTATTGAACCAAATGCTTGGTTCCCTGCTACTCGTTTGGATGGCCCGGGTGGAAATCGTGGCTGCTGGCTTTGCTAGGCCCAGCCTTGGCACTAGTTGCCATTTAGAAAAGGAAGCAGTGGATGAAGGTCTGTCTCTTTCTTTGTGTTTCCCCTGTTTATCTGAAAAAAAAAAAAGCAAGTCATTAAAAATACTTTATCTGACCTGACCTGATAGTTCAGTAATCTTACATAAAAGAAAGCAGAGTTGTTGTTAGGAAATGATCTGTTCTTTCTAAAATGCATTTACATGAAGAAGTTTATTCATACATTCATTTGCAAGGGTCCCAGTACATGTGATAATTACTGCAACACAGTGTCATTACTTCTCATGTTAGTGTGGCATTACTGCAAGAGAACAAGTCCCAGATAGAGCGTAGTTCATTGAAGTTTATAAGATCTGCTCCTTAAAGTACATATTTCTTGGTGAGGACTTCTCGTGCTATGAGCGCAATTCCGTTTACTTGTTTAAAATATGAGATCATATATCCCTTCAGTGCTGTTCACATATATTTTTTAGGCTCTCCTCAGTCCCTGCTGGCAGAAGATGGAGAATTATATGACTCTTAAACCGTTTTTACTTTCGAATTTCACTCATTCAGTCACTCCATCCACTTTTAGTACCTTAATTTTTACACTTTATTACCCACCATGTTCACATAAAAATCTAAAGCATGTGGTATTCATTGCATGGTGTCATGCCAAAATTCATACATTGAGTCTATCTGTATCCTCAGCAAGTATTTTCTTAGCAATAGGGTCTTGATGAAGCAAATGGAACCTAATGTTCAGTGATGTAAGATGCCAAAGGAGAGGCTCACACACACAGGCTTTCATAAGAAGACTGTTGTCCGTTAGCCATGGAAGAGATATTCCAGAGGCAACAATCATGTTCCTAAAGTAGACTGGGACTTTTAGAATCCTGAATTGTGATAAAATAATTTTGGTTGATTCAATCACCCAATCCATGGTATTTTGTTTTGGTAACTTTGACTAATGCACTATACAAATTTCGGATGGATAACAGGAATCTAATGTGAAAATACCATTTTTTAGAAAGGCACAAATGTTATTAATCACATATTTCTAGTACTTGACTGCTTGTGACCTGGAAAAGAGTTGAGGATGGCCCAAAGCCTCAGCACCCTGCACCTGCGTGGGAAAACTGGAAGAAACTCCTGGCTCCTGGCTTCGGATTGGCTCAGCTCCAGCCATTGCAGGCTCTTGGGAAGTTAAACAACGGACGGAAAATCTTCCTCTCTGTTTCTCCTCCTCTCTCTATGTCTGACTTGGCAATAAAAATAAATAAATCTTTTTAAAAATGATATATTTCTTACAGTAATTTTGTTTTCATTGTTATATTTAAATAATACATATTGTGAGAATATAAATATTTGTATAATATAAAATAAACGTGCTTCTTTTTGAAAATTCTAACTTCTAAAAGTAGCACTGTGACTTAGGATAATCTAAGCTTTATTAGTTACACTAACTTATCTCTATTACAGCACATTTCTTGAAGGATTTTCCTAAAAAATTAATTTTGATGATGAATGTTGTAACAACAGGAATCAAGTTCTCATTTGTAATGCCCACAGCCCTGAAGAGAGCCACATCAAGTCTCCATTGCTCTGCTTCTAGTTCAGCTTCCTGATGGATCACGTGAAGCTGTGGCCAGCACCAGCTCAAGGGCTTGGGCTCCTGTGTTCATGAGAGAGAAGCTGAGTTTGGGCCGCCAACACCCAGTCCAGCCCTTGCTCTTCTGTCCATTCAGGGTGGTGAGAAAGGGCTCTCATTCTATCCCCTAACCTTCCCTGTCTTTCTGTTGCTCTTTCAAAAGATGAAAATGAGTGAGTAAATGCTTCACAAATATTTTTAACTCAGAATCATGAAAAATGATTTCAAAACATAAACTAGTTTCTAAGAAATGTAGCTATCTTTGAATTCCATGTTATACTGGAAATACTCATGAGTATGAGTATGAACTCTTCTTTCTTCTAAATTGGCTAAATTACATAAAATTCATATGTAGATCATGAGATATTTAATATAGGAGTATTTGGAGGGAAATATTTGAAATACAGAAGATTGTCTGGGCCCAATATGTTAGCTTAGTGGCTAAAGTCCTCACCTTATACACACCAGAATCCTATGCGGACATCAGTTTGTATCTCAGCTGCTGCAGTTCACTTTCAGCTACCTGCTAGTGGTTTGGGACAGCAGGAGAGAACAGCTCAAAGCCTTGGAACCTTGTACCAGTTTGGGGGACCCCGAAGAAGCTCCTGGCTCCTCAGATTGGACCAACTCAGTTCAGGCTATTGTGTCCACTTGGGGCCTGAACCAGTAGATTGAAGATCTTTCTCTCTGTCTTTCCTTTTCTCTGTAAATGAGTATCCAATAAAACAGTAAATAAATATTAAATAATAAAATGTTGATAATCCCTAAGTTTTGAGTTTTTATTTCTCAGTCAGAGAAATGCCAAATCAGCAAAGGAAAACCCTTATTAGCTTCAAGTAAGAATCATAAATTCATGTGCTTCTTAAATGTCACACACCATTGTGGCAAGAAGAAGGTTGCTTAGGAATGAAGGGATTAAATCAGAAATTAGTTGAAATGTTATGATAGATTCCAAATATCTCTTCTTCTTAGCTTTAAAATAATAGAAATTTTAGAGATGAGAGAATCTCAATTTCAAATACATTTCTGTTTTATTAATATATAACTACTCATTATCCTACACCAATGTCTGATAGGAAAATTACCCCATCAGTGATAATATACTAAAAATGGAATCCATTATCCATCTTAGAAAGCAATGAATAATTATGATGATTCAAAGTGTTATTTTACAAAGCCTTGTCAGTTACAGTCGTAAATACAATGTTAAAATAAAACTAAGATTAGCATGTTGGGTACATAATGGGTGTGGCTAAAATGTCTTTAATATGGTTGGTAAAGGCCTCTGTACTATTACACTGAAAGTAAGAGCATATATTATATTTTGGACATTTTCTGAATTATGTATTTTTATTTACTTCTTTGTTCCATGTAATTGTTTAGTAAGATGAAAGAAGCCACCTATTATTATTTTTTACTAGTATCAATTGATGAATTAAACACAATCAAAACATCAAAACATCCTGTGCAATATGAACTAAATCAGCATTTCCAACACGTATCAGATAAGTCTCTTTCTTTCTCACCCAAGGATCTCTTTCTTCTCTCTCTTTCTATATATATATCAGATTGATGTACATTAATACATATTATTTATATATATATATAATGTCATATTGAAGTACATTAAAATGAACAAGATAGGGGGCAAACTAACGCTCTGATATGGGATGATGCCCTCGCAGGTGGAGGCTTCATTCATGCATCTAATTTCTGGCCCTATCCTCTTCTTGAGATCTACATGTTTAAACTGATATATGTGTATACTCATATAAACAGCCCATATCTTTTTTTTTTTCCATTTTTATTGGAAAGTCAGATTTACAGAGAGAAGGAGAGACAGAGAAAGATCTTTCATCCACTTGTTCATTCCTCTAGTAGGCACAAAGGTTGTAGCTGAGTCAAATCCATAGCCAGGAACCAGGAGCTTCTTTCAGATCTCCCACATGGGTGCTTGGTCCCAACTCTTTGTGCTGTCCTCAGCTGCCTTCCTAGGTCACAAATATGGAGCTGGAAGAGAAGTGCAACAGCTGGGATAAGAACCTGTGCCCATACGGGATCCTAGCGTATGCACGGTGAGAACTTTAGCCACTAAGCTACGTGTTGGGCCCTTGTGTTCAATCTGATACTTGATAGAGCAAAATCCCGCACCTCAAAGTTCTTTTTGGAAACGCATGTGGATATTTTGATCCTTTGCCTTCTAATAAGACCATTTTTTGAACTCATAACATTTCATACATTTGAGTTGTTTGGATTAGATTGGGACTGCATTGGATTTAAATTTAAGATATTTTACATTGCAAGTATACAATTTTCCAATGCATACAAGTCTTTTCAGTTTGATGGTGTTGATCAGTTTGTGATACCAGAATTATTTCTTGTATATTTTGACAGTCATATTTTTGAACTTTATAATGTGCATTCAAATTTCACTTCACTTTTATTGTTTCTAAAAACAACATAGTTTCTAAATTCTGCACACATATGAATGTTATAAGGAAATGCAGCCTGGCTCCTTTTTAGTCAAGAGGACTGGAAACGCACTGTCAGAGATAATAGATACAGGAAAAGATGAAGAACGAAGGTCATTTTTTTGTAATCTCCATCAGTATATTTGTTACTAAAAATGTGGTGAGATTTTTGTCCATATTTGAACATGCAGTATGGGATTTACTGCAAATTATAGTTTCCCTCCATCGACCATTGCAGCGACTTACATTCATTGAAATAAACTCCTTGGATGAGCTTCTCTTTCTGGGTATTGGAGGTATCGAGAGTGGAGGTAGATTTTAATTTCAGTAAGTTCAACAAATCTTGGATAATTCACTGAATATTTCCGCAGTGACCTGATCTAGAGTTACCCCAACTAAATACTAAATGCTCAGCCTATTATACTCCTGCCTTGAGAACTTATCGAGTGTGTCTGACTGTAGGTGAAAAAGCAGTTCTCTGCCACAGGACAGTCTTTTTATTTGACCCGTTTTTGAAAGAATTCCAGACACTTGACATGGTCAGTGCTTTCCTGAATGGGCCTCTGAGTAACTTCATCGCCCTTCCCAGCATAGCAGGTGTATTATCAAACTATTTAACATGTAGTATATATTTTTGATGTTTTGTGGTGTTAGAAGAAATCCATGCTTCTTTCAATTTTAAATAATATATGTTGGATATTTTGAAAAGTAAACTGAACATGGTTTTCTTTATATATATATATATATATATATATCAAGCTAAATTAACTTCTTTCTGAGGGTTTGGGATTATATTTTTGATAAATCTGTTTTGCCTATCTTTCCATTTACCAATGATCCTAAGCAACATGCTGCTAGATATAATAAGCTATATCTTTTTTTAATTGTTTATTTTAAAGTCAACCACAAACAGGAAAAGAGACAGAATCTTCCACCCACTGGAAGATGCCTCCTGCTACAAGAATTGGGTAATCCCAAAACTAGAGAAATTGGGAAATTCATCCAGATCTCCTGAGTGAGGTGTGAAGGCTCAGATGCTTTGGCTGTCTTTGTTGCTTTTCCCAAGCCATTAGAGACGAGTTTGGCTCGGAGTGGAACAGCAAGGGCATAAGCCAGTGCCCATATGGAATGCCAAGTCTTATGCAGCTGCGGATCAGCTATGCCATAACACCAACTCTCATTAACTGAATTTTTAACTTTGATAATGTCATTTTATTTTAAAATGCAAAACACTTTTTGTCTTCCCTAACATTTTACTTATAATTTCTAACTTATTTTTTTCTTACTATTTTGAGAATCGTTTTAGTATTTTGATCATTACAATGATTTTCCTTGCAACTGTTCAAAGTTTCAGAGACCCCTAAGGCTTCTCTGTTACTTTATGGATATACTTTGTGTCCTGACTCTAAGGAAAAGAGCCATTATATCCCTTGTTTCTTCTTGGGAGGAATGCTCTCACAGCACAATCAGGTTTACTTTGAACATAACCTTGTATTTACACTTTCATCAGCAATGTCATGGTTAAAAAAAAAAAAAACTAAATGAGGAAAATTTTTAGTTTCTTATGAACATACTTAAAATATCTTTTGGAGCCTTGTAACTAGTAAACTAGGCTAAATCTGTGAGTGAAAATTATCTCAGAACTATACTACAAAAATCTTATGCAAATGCATTGAATGTCGTTACATTATATACACTAGCAAATCCCTGAGACTGAAAACGTCAATAATATTACAAAATAATCTGCTGAGTAGATTGCATATGTGTAAACTGCAGGCTCAACTTTTCAGTAGTTTCCAGAGAGTTTTTTTAATCTTTTCCCATATATCATAAAACTCTGAAAATATCAGTTCATATAACTACTCTCAACTGCAGAAACTCAGCTTTATGAAATTGATTTGATAAATCCTTTATTAATGTGAGAATAATTAACTGGATGGAATGAAGTGAAATTATGCATAAAATATCAAACATATTGCACATAATGAATGTAACAATTGAACTTTATTATTATATTTAACCTAAGCATCAACATTGATATTAGAATTTCTGAACAACAGCAACAAAAACATACGCATGTCTCAGTGTGAGTCCAAATGGCTGAAAGATAATGTATTAGATAAATTGAATAAATGAACTGGTAAAAAATAAATATTATGCACATCCTTAAAGAAGGAAGACACATTTTTCAGCTACAACCATGAAATTTAAATATTTTTCATAAGTAACATGATAAATATATTTTTTTCTGTTGTTCAGGTTGTTATAATAAATCCAATATGCCACATGTTTATGCATGACATTTAATCTGCTGCTACAAACAGAGCTGAACCTCCCCAAAGCTAGGAGCCAAGGAGCCAGGAGCTTCTTTCGGGTCTCCCACACGGCTACAAGATCCCAAGGCTTACGGCCATCATCTGCTGCTTTCTCAAGCTTTAAGCAGGAAGCTGGATGGGAAGTGGAGCTGCTGGGACACAAACCAGCACCCACATAGGTTGCTGGCACTTGCATGTGGATTAATGGATTAATGATTGTTTTTTCATGAATTTTTGTAATCAATTACTTACTACTAGAAAGATTATGAGAAACTTGTATATTCAATTACTTGCATCATATGAAACAAATTGAAGTAAAGAATACTTGAAAAAACCTTCCATTTTCAGAAAAAAAATTTAAAAGTAAGTTAAATAGGATATTGGTGTGTTTTCTGATAATTAAGTAAACATTTTTTTTCACATTTCTAAGGTTCAGTGTAATTTGATTATCACTAATAAGCTTATATTCTACATTTGAATTTTCTGGCTTAAAAATTGCATAATTTGGACACAAATTAGTCTTAAAGGAATAAGAAAGATGATTGAATCTTCACAATGATAAATACGATCCAGTGTGTGCCTTGCACATCAGTGAGCTAAAACGTGCTAGGATCATCATTTCCTTAGTTCTTCCGAGCAAATAATGACTTTCACTGACAGCTCTGTGTCCACCCAGGGCACAGGGCCACATTCTGTGTGCATTGCATGTATAAGCACAGTTCATACTTTGTCGGAATATGTCTCACTACTAGTTTTCTATACACAGATGACCTCATGAGTACTGCCTGGAGAATGTCATCTAACACTGACAGCATCCTCTTAGAAAAAGAAAGAAATCTCCCAGGAATTCCATTGCACTTATATTCCCAGAGGTTCGCAAGGCAGCTTCTAAAAATGCCACAGGCATAAACTTACCGTACATAGTGTTACCAGGGTAGCTTGTTTTAAAATGAATGGCTATTTGTAAATTGTGAAAACGTCCTTCAGATTTAAAAAGACAGAAAGGCAGTATACCTGTATGAGAAAACGTATGTTTGAATGCCACCTCTTTGCTGTCTTGCTGATGTTAAACTCAAGGAAGAATACTGATACAGCCACAGTTGGTGCAAATGTCATATCAGACATTCAGTCACTAATATGTCTCAGCTGTCCCTGAATGTATACAATTTTTTTGTGTTTGAAATTCATAAAATGCTTCCATTCTGGGATGGTAGATTCTTGGAGTGGTATTACATAATAACATTTGCCCTTTATGAAAGAATAAAATGCTTTCTAATTTTTACTTCTAGATTTGTCACACATTTTCAGCTGATGGGAAGCAATCTGTACGCAAATTAATCACTCAAAATGATTTAAGTGTATTTATAATGATATTGCCTCACAAAAAGATGTGGTGAGATTTGTAAAAAAAATAGGCATGTAAAATTCCTAAACTAGAAAACATTATCTTAATACAATGACTCAGGAAAATTCAACTAAGGCATCTCATAACAGCGTTTTCTATTGCCCAACTGAGAAATTGGCACAGTGATATCCTTTGGTGAGCAAAGGCAATATTCAAAATAACATCTTAATAATCCCAAGCAAGAAAGATTACATATATTAATCTGTCAGAATCATTAATGACAACTTTCATTAACTTATAAATTGTGGAAACTATTTGGGGGATTCTAACCAAAATAGAGTAATGTTTCTAAGAGTTTCCCTATAGAGTAAAACAATTAAATATCAAATTCCATAGAACATTGTTTTCCAAGATAACGTATATGAAGAAATTAAAGACGGTGTATACAGAGAGAATGAACATTTTACAGGGTAAACTCTACTGCTACACAGATTTAATTATTTCAGGGGTTTTCTGATCATGTAATTCAACAAGAAAAGAAAGGCAGAATCTAGTAGAATCCTTTAGTGAGTGAAGTGAATCTAAGAACCTGGAGAATCAATGCAAACATAATACACAGGACTGAGTAAGGAAATAAGAGGATGGCATTGAGAGAGTATACTAAGGATTGGAATGGAAAACTTGTGCTGAAACTCCCTGGTGGTAAAGAGCCACCTGAAGGGATGGTGTGCAACAGCCTCAGAGCCCACACAGCCAAGAAAGGAAGAAATAAATGCTCTTGTTTTGAAGCAGTATGATGTTAGAGATAGAAAGGGTCGGGCTATAAGATACCCAGATTCTAGCAATGTGTAGTGTCCCAAATGGACTAAACTGTATTATACTTACGCAACTCACTATTCTACCAGGTTTTTTGTAAACTTCTTGATAGATGTACTCAGCAATTCATGACACTTTCTACAGCGTTCAGTCTTAAGTGTCAAGTGTCATCAGGCATCCCCTTCCTAAGTGCAGAGAACATTTTGATATGAAATTGAAGTTGTTGAATGTTACCAAAAAATAATGTCAAAATTCATGGCATACATGAGCATCACTTGTAATCTCTCCAAAGCATGTTATGCAATAGCACAGGAAAAGTACTTTTTGACATAGGAGTGAATCTGATTAAAATCGTATTATACTTTACTCATTTTCCCTAAGAAATGCTTTTTATATTAACTTTCATTTGGGAAAAAATGCTAACTGCATTAGTTTTCTCTTGCTGCAATAACAAATCACCAGCGACTTAGAAACCTCAAATGACACAAATTTATCATTCTGCAATCCTGAAGTCCAACTGGGTTCACTGAGTATCGCAAACTTGAAATCAATGTGTTAGCGATGTCGCATTCTTCACTTGAAGTCAATAGGGAGAATTACTCAAGTCTTGGAAAAATTCAATTTCTTGCAATTCTGAGACGTATGTCTCTATTGTACCTTTCTTGCTGTTTGTAAGTGGTCACTTTCAGGTTTTTGGGATAGCCTGAATTTTCTCATTTCTGGCTCAAGGCAGTGCCATTAATACAGGTAGAATTCTTCTCAAACTTCAGATCCATTTGATCTTTTAATCTGTTACCTTCTCCACTACCATTCTCTTCGGCAATATTTCACTAATCTTTAATTCTCATCATTAAGTGCTCATGTGCCTGCATCCAACCTACTGAAATTACACAAGTTAATCTCCCTATTTAGCATCAGCTGGACAGTTACAGTAATTCCTTGGGCAATATCCCTATACCCTGTGCTTAAACTGGTGCTTGATTAAAAAGGCAAAACCAAACAAGAAACAAAAAATTGTAGCTTAGCACCTTCTAAATCTACCTACGAACACATCGAATGTTAGGTCATTTATTGTGCTGATACATCAAATAAATCGGTAACAATTAAATTGAAATTAATTCTGAACTATGCTGTCATACATGTTTATGTCTATATATGTAAGAAAAACTGCAAACAGCTGGTGTTCTAACTAATTATTAAGTATTTAGATATGATTAATCAGGTTATGATCTTCTTTGCAGTTGTAAATGCATATCAATATCATTTTAAGTCTGCTGTTACGGTGTTTTTTCCCCTGCATAGCTTTTTAAAACTATACCAGAGGGATCTAAAGCTAAAGAGTTTTTTTAATGAGGATCTTGATGAAATGGATGAAATTACTAAAAAGGAAATTACACAAAAAAGTCCTAAGCATTTACCTTTAGAATGTAATCTCTTTAAATTGACTGCATGCATTTAATAGAATCAAAATAACTACTTAAATCACGTTCAGTGCCTAAGGACAT
Source organism: Ochotona curzoniae (assembly GCF_017591425.1). Lineage (NCBI taxonomy): Eukaryota > Metazoa > Chordata > Mammalia > Lagomorpha > Ochotonidae > Ochotona > Ochotona curzoniae. The sequence continues at coordinate 18,863,056 of NW_024466502.1, forward strand.
TTTTAATTGATGCTGTTGATCCAAACAGACTGGAGTGTCTGCCTTTGGAGGGTTCGCGTTGTCATTTTAAATAGATGTGCACAAGCATTAAGAGAATGCTCCTGGTAGCATTAAGCATTTCCTTACTCTGTCTACCAAGCAGCTTATTTCACAGGTTACAATTTCGGTCCTGGAGATGAATATATAATTTCTTAAGACCAGAAAAATATTACGAGAGAAATCTTGATCTTATTCTGAATGAAGACAACCAAAAAACTAATTTTCTGTGGGACGCCCGTGTTGTCTGTCACTCCCTCACTCTTATCTATGGAAAGGCCGGTTCCCATAACCAGACATCTTGCTCTTTTCTTGAAAATATATGGTGATTAGAAGTCAAAGTGCAATGCCTTTCTTCCAAGATTATTATTAGTTGTACTAGTATACTCTACCATGCTTTCAATTTGAAAATCGAATTTCTCCATGTTCAGCGAATATTGGAATCTTGGTATGAAGATGCTGAATCCGTCAGCTTAGCTAATCCACTGGAATGCCATAAGATAAATAAGCACACGACTCTGAGTTTTACTTCACTTTTAATGGAAATACATGGTCATGCTCAGATTTAATTTATCTGGCTTAAAATGAACTCCTCTTACAGGTCAAGACAAGTGAGAATGCAACGTTTTGAAATAAAGAGGTGACTTTTGTAAGCATGAAATTTTGGCCTTGTCTTAAATTACCTTTTCTATATGATGTATGTGTTGTTTCCACCATGTAGTTGGCAAATGTGTATTACAGAGTAATATGTGGTGTGATGAATACGAAGAGGAAAAAACAGCTTCTGTTGACAGAATGGACAGTCTAGTGGAGGTGCTGTATGTGCTAGAATGGCCTTCTGCTTTGAGGCTGTGTCCGACAAATTGCGGAGCCCTGAGAGCACACACAACCAGCTTTACTGCTTACCTAACCCTGGGCACCTGCTTTATCGATGGAGAAGACTGCTGCCTGTGAAGAATGTGGCAGATAAACACGCACATGTAAAGGCAAGTCTACCATATTTATTTGGCATGTCTCAGCAAAGGAGGGGCAGCGCTGGCTGTATTTAGACACCCGTTTTTGTGGACGTGAGTAATGTGGGCACTTCAGCTGAGGTTATTATACAATTTTACATTTCTAACAATAATGAATCACCGTGTTGTTTCTTCTCATCTTCCCAATATTTCTCAGTATGTATTTTATGTGTTTCGGCCTTCAGCCTGTGATTCACAAACATTTTCCCTCCAGTCTCTTCCTTTTTGTTTCACTCTTTTAATGTCTTATTTCATTGCACCAATTCCTGAAATTTCTACAATCAATCTACCTATAAACACAGGACAACTAGAAGTAATGCATACTCTTACAATAGGGAAACTAAATGTGTTGCCAGCAATGCTGCTGTGAGAATGTTATATGAAATGTTCTGAATAATTATCTGTGCTGTAGTTATGGAAAAGAATGTCCTTCTGATGACGCACACACTGAGGAGATAAGGTTTAGTGTCTGTAATGTATGATCAGATCATCCTGCCATGTATATATATATATGTGTGTGTGTGTGTGTGTGTGTGTATGTATGTGTATCCACAGAGAGAAGAGAATGAATCAAAATATTAACACATGATAAACTTACATGGAGGTCGTACAGATGTTGATATACAACTCTTTCAGTATTCTTTTAAGTGCACACAAAACAACAAGAAAAACAACAACAATAAAAAACCCTATGCATTACATTGAGAAAGGATGGTGCAATTAGTGGACAAAACTCTGCACTAACAAAACTCGATACAAAATAGATGAGCTCACTCCAAGATTATGGTAAAAGCTATAAGCTAAACAAATTATGCAGCGTGGGAGAAATTCTTTTTAGAAAGCATGATCCAGACTCCATTTTTAGAGTGGGGATTTGGTCTAGGGGTTAAAATGTGCCAGTTCCTCATTCTCCTTCTGTCCATGATAGACTCCCGGAAGCACCAGTGATGAGTCACACAGCTGGGTCCTTGCCTGGTGGACACCTGTATTAAGTTTCCAACCCCTACATATTGTCTGGCACAACTGTGATTTTGTAGGAATCCACTCTCTTTCACAGTTCCCTTAATCTTTCTGTCACTCAACTAAAAAATATTTCAAAATTTGGGAAAAAGCATCCTGTCTTTAGAGTTTTCATGTAGGTTGAGATGGAACACGTATGAACTATATGAACTTGGCATGTGACTTTTCCAAAGAGAAGATTGGATAAAGTTAGTTGCAAATGAAAAGAGTACAATAACTTAGGGAAGAATGGAAACAAATTTAGTGTGGTTGGACTTTTGAATGCAGAGGAGAAATAGCTGAAGTGTCTCTGGAGATTGTCATGGGCAAAAGTTATTTGATGCACAATGAAATTTACACAGTAATGGTAAGATTAAGACACTGGAATAGAGTTATTAAACCAAATTTAGATTTCAAAATGATTCTGCTTTTAAGAAAGTAGGCATTGTGGTATAGCAGGTGAGATCCCCTCCTCCCCATTTGCAATATTGACATTCCACATTAAAGCTGCTTTGTGTACCGGTTGCTTCACTTCCAGTAATTCAAGAACGCAGTGTAGTGTGGCACAGAGGCCTCTCCTACCCATGTGGGAGGCCTGCAAGAAGTTTCCATCTCCTGGCTTTCCATTCTCAGGGCCTGGAGATCGTGGCAGCCTGGAGAGAAACAACAGTTGGTTGGTTTCATTCTCTCTTGTGCTCTCCTTCCTTTGATAACTTTCCCCTCTCATTTTTCCCATAATTCTAGTTCTTAAATAAATAAATCTGCCCAAACAATATAATGGATTAAAGTTTTGGAAAATACATAGAGTTAATGAAGTCAGTGAAAACTTAAGGAAAAGTGCAGAAACAAGTGCAAAGCACACGGTGAGAATCCTGAGGAAGAAGGGCAGACCTGGAGAGCTCCCAGCGCAGAACTGAACAGAGGGCTTTATGCTTACACGCACACTTACATGATGCTTTTAAAAAAATTGTTTGGGACTGACGCAGTAGCCGAGGGCCAAAGTCCTCACCTTTGAACAGGTCAGGGGCATATCTGGATGCTGATTCTAATCCCAGCAATCCCACTTCTCATCTAGCTCCCTGTGGCCTGGGAAAGCGGTGGGGACCGCCCAAAGCCTTGGGACCCTGCATGCACATGGGGGACTTCGAAGAAGCCTCTGGCTCTTGGCTTCAGATTGGCTCAGCTCAAGCCATTGTAACCACTCGGAGTGAAACAGCAGATGGAAGATTTTTCTTTCTGTCGTGCCTTTTCTATGTAGGTCTGACTTTCCGATAAAAAATAACTTTTTATTATAATAATTAAAGTGTGATTTTCTTGCCTCTTAATTTTCTAATACACATAAATATGTTTTTAAACTTTGTGTGTGTTTCTCTCCATATTATTTTCATCACCAGCCCATACTGAGCTATGAGATGTACTACTGCATGACCAAGCTTTTCACTAGTGACACAGTGACTCTGTACGCAAGGAACATGTAACTTAACTTGGCAGGATGCTAGCTTCTTGTAAACAAAGTATAGAATAAGCATAGATACTAAATTGAAATGATTAATGTTTTTGTCCTTCAAAATACCACAGGAAATTGGCAATTCACCTTGTCTCATAGATATGGAGGATAGCATAAAAATAATCATTAAGCAATCTAATTTAAATAACCTTTAACAGTGTCTATTACCATCAACTTGATTTTATACTTGAGAAAGCCTAGTAAGTCCAATTATGTAGCTGACATCAGGCTACAGTTGGCTTCTATTTCTAATTTATGTTTCTTGATTAAACCAAACCATATCTTAGCATGTCATGAATATCAATGCACTATTTTAAGTTAACAATATTTCTTTCAAATACCATGTTTTAAAAATCCAGTTGAATGAGTGCATATATTAAATTGTGTTCCGTGTAACCATGTGTTCAAACACATGGTTAGGGAAACACAGATTAGGGAAGTTTCTGCCTCTTTGCAACGACTCATAACATCATTTAATATTTTTTAAGAGTACTATGATGTATTTGCTATAAAACAGTACTATGAAACAGATGTAGGCAAACAGAAGAATAAAATAGCACACCTTAAAATCAGAGATGAGAAATTGCTTACCAGATAGGGTTTTACGCTTTAATTTTACAAATTATATATAAATATCACAATTTATGTATCTGCATACTTTTATAATTCCAGAATTGCAATAATACAACAGTAAATTTTCATAAGCTATGTAGCTATGCTTCCTTATGACTAATATCACATGTCAGTGATATACATAGCTCAAAATACACTAACAGCAGATATGTTACTATTAGAGCAAGTTCCTATTGACTTATTTATTTCAATAGCTATACATGATTCCATTCATTAGATTTCTAAGCAAATCCCCACTTCGCACTTATTGTTCAGGTTTCCTTGGTCATAGCAATGATGGATTCTCAGATTTTCCTCATTTAAATAACAATGGGAATTTTTCAGGAGAGCTAATCAAGTATTTTACAGAAAGTACATCAACTGGAATTAGGCCAATTTTTTCATCGCATATTGATATTGTCATACTTCGGAAGGAATATCACTGACACAAATTGTCATATTCATCCTGTCAAATATATCATTGATGTTAGCCCAGATCACATTACTTGAATTAACATTTTCCACGTAGCTACACTATGAAATTACTCATCCCCCCCCCATTCCTATTTTGTATGCTCAACTCATACCTATGCAGTGGGGATCTGTGTCCAACTTCCTGAAAGACAAGTTTTTCCACGTAAATGATTTGGCACTCAGCTTAGGAGGTGCGATATTCTGCAGCATAAATCACTGTAGATTTATCATTTTTCTTATCACTTGCAGTACAGCAAATAAGTATAATTCAACTATATTCACAAGTATGGAAATACCCCCATTTGTAAAAAATAAAAATGGTGATTTATATTAAACCAGGCATGATACCATGGTGGTGTCTCCAAGATCAATCATTCATCACACAAACCATGCTTGTCTCTGTGCTTTGGTTAACCGTAGCTTCCCACTTCTAAGAGTGAAAACTTGAATCTTACCATCAATACAACTTTAATTTGATGCTCAGCTTCATTAAACCTGTGTATAGATATCATGGCTGTTCATTTGTACCATCTTAGATAATAAATATATCAAATAATGTAATACAGTTATGTATACTATCTTCAGTCGAATGGTTGTTAACTAATATCAAAGGACACCTAAGTCAGGACCTTTCCCATCACACTTTCAGGAGGTTTATATGGACATTTAAAATATCATTCAATCATCTGCTCCATGTTCTGTATGTGACTTTTTCATGTAGCTTCTTTGCATTTGTTAGTAATGGCTTGTTTACAAATCAACTATATTTGTGCATGATTTGGCAGTCTATTTTTAAAATTGAATATTTTTACATAGACCTTTTTAAATCCTTTCTTTTATTTCTAGATAAAATTCATGTTTCCTCATTTTTTTGAAATTATGACAAAAATTGTCATATATATTCACATACAAATGAAGATAAGCTATCAGCTCAGGTAGATAAATAAAAGCATCATTGCTCAAGTGCTAAATACATATTTAGATTTATAAGAATTGAAATACACTATCTTCCAAAGTTGTTATATCGTTGGAAACAGATGAATTTTTCTTCCTTGTAACTGATATTTGATTGTATCTGTTTTAGTTTTGCTATTAACATGGTTAGGCAGTAATATGTTCTTATTATTTCAGCCCAGATCACTTTAAACAAAAGCATACCATTGTATTTTCGAAAGCCAATTTCCTGCAACAGTGGCAAAAATAAGTGGTTGTTATATGAGCTGATATAGTTTATAAAAATGAAAAGATTTATCATCTGATCTAGCAAAGAAAATTTTAGCAAAATCTTTTCTTACTACCAAAAGTATGGTAAATGGTTGAATTACAGCTTTTTAAAAATGACAAACGTCAATAATTTACAATTAACTAAAATTATTTATTTAAAACATTGATAAAAACCACACAAGTTATAAGGATTTTTGGAAACTTGCATGAACATTAATCTTCATAAAAAATAATCTTTCCATTTTGCATTGGTCTGGATTAATATATTTCAGAAAGATTAAGATTTTTAAGTTTGACTAAGTGCAGGATCTATCCCTATTTTTAAATGATAAAAGTCATCTCTCTATATTTCCAGTGTTCCTCATCTTAAAACACAAAAATAGGAAAAGAAAAATGATTTTTGCAGGTAATTGCTTCTCAATAATTAACATAGTTCTTTTCTAAAATTTTGATGAACTTTGCAGAAGTTTTTCTATAAATACAATGAATAAAATCTGCTACAACAGAACTTTGTAGTTATGATATATTTGATGTAACTTGTAGACTCGCAAACAGAACAGATTACCCAAATACTTGCTGTAAAATGAGTCACTGCATTGCTCCATAAACAAGGATAAAATAATTAATTTAAAAATCAGGCCTGGCGCAGTGGCCTAGCAGCCAAAGTCCTTGCCTTGAATGCGCTGGGATGCCATATGAACGCCAGTTCTAATTCCAACTGCTCCACTTCTCATCTGCTCCCTGTTTGCGGCTGGGAAAGCAGTGAGGATGGCTCAAAGCTTTGGGACCCTGCACCTGTGTGGGAGACCTGGAGAAACTTCCTAGCTCCTGGCTTCAGATCAGCACAGCACTGGCCACTGAGGTCACTTGGAGGGTGAACCATCAGATGGAAGATCTTCCTCTCTGTCTCTCCTCCTCTCTGTATATCTGACTTTCCAATAAAAATAAATAAATCTTAAAAAAATAATTGTTTAAAAAACCAAAGATTACCTCTAAAGATTTCTGCAGAATTTAACCTCTAAAGCATAGGCATTCAGACACATGTCATATTCCCAAGACTTGAAATATGTGAGCTTTTTCTTGTGCAATGCCTAAAGACAGGCCCAATTTAAAAATCAGCAATACAAAGAGCTTTTTGTTTTCCACGTAGTAACTGTATTCATTGGTGGTCATCAAGATCTAGAATATAAGAGATATAAACATTTAATTGTTTTTATTGTCATATTTGACATTTAAAAATTCATGCTAAAATTGAGTAGAGTAAATCAGAACCATGGACAGCAAAACTCGTTCATAACAGAAGATAGACTTAACGAAGCCTACCGCCAACGTGCCATCTGTTCCGTATCTCTTCTTAGATCAAGACACAATAGATCTAAGCATATGGGCTGTAGGTTGTGAGCAAGACAAAATTTCTTGCCTGTCAGCAAGCGTTTTTAGATTTCTGCTTTGTTTTGGTTTGGGTTGTTGTGTTTTGTTTTGTTTTTCAACAATGTATGTTTTCATTCATTCAGAGTAATTTAAATAGCATCCTGATTGAAGTATGGATTTAACCAGTTTATAAAGCTGTTCCTTATCCCTAATTTGATGTTAAGTGATAAAACACAGAGATGGCTACAAATGTCAATATTTTTCTCTCCCAAAAACTCAGTGTTAAGCTTAATATGCTGATTATCCCAGTTATTCAAATAAAACATTTGTATTTATCACTCTATGCCTCCTTGCTTACTAAAAATTAAGTTTTAAGTACACAGATGCTCCTGAATATATCTAAATTATATGGAATTTCATGAAATAAAATAGTTGTGAATATGATTCTGAACTTTAGCATTGGACCCTGTATTAATAAATTACTGTTAAATTGGCAATGTCATTAAGTCAAAATTGTTTTCAATACAGCTAATCTCTTCAGCATTATAGTTTGTTATTTTTTTAATTTTTATTTTTAATTTCAAATTTAATGATATCATTCTATAGAGTCTGTGATATCCCCCGTGAGTTCCTCCTCCTCAATTGATTTTCCCCATATTGTTAGAACAGTAAGGGGTTATAATTCCATCATATTTTTATTTAAATATCAGTATCATAACTTAATATGCTGTTTTGGGCAAAGTATGAACTACGCCTGTTTATTCATATTTTAAATAATTGAAAGCCATTGTGTGTGTGTGAGCGTGTGTGTGTGTGTGTGTATGCACGCATCCATACAAAATGATTTGTTTATAACCTTCAGTGTCATTTCAGGAACATTCAGAATCATTTGACAAATAAGGACTCAGATGCTTTTCATTTTAGGGCGACACTACATTTCACATGACTCCTCACAGGTTGAAGGTATTATAAGTTGAAGTTAACTTACCCAAGTCCCTGAGCATCACTGCTTAGAGACACAGAACTCTGTGGAGCATCAGTTTTTGCTCCTCCTCATTATGTCACTGGAGGGAGCTGCAGTCTCCATCACGCATGGTGAGAGTGTGGCGCGGCATGTCAGCAGCCTGGAAGAAGGTCCATTATTAAACCTGCACAGTGAATTCCTGTTGAATGAATAGTACTTAAGTACCTTTGTAAAGCTGAAGGATTGTCAGTCAAACAAAATCTGGCATTGTCTGATTGAAATGTATCTTTTAAATATTGTATTGTCAGGTCTTTATATGTCTCATATTTTATTTGTTTCTATAAGTATCTTATAATATCCCTTTTTATAAAATACATTAGGTATTATTATAAACGTCACATTTTATTGCTGAGAACATGAAGTAAAATAAATGCTAGCTCTTTAAGCACAGTAACAAACAGATGCACTAATTAAAGAAAAAATCTGAATTGCATGTCATCAAGTATCCTAAGTTAAAAAAAAATAAATTCCAGGTCAATTGAATATTAAACGTGTTGAAATCAAGGTGGATTTGTATATTCAAACTGAAAACATAAAGAGCGCCATACCTTTCTTATACTTGTTAAATTGTGCTTCATGTTCAGGGCAGAAAGACCATTTTGCCTAAATTAAATACTGCAAACTTTTCTAGCCTTGATTGAGATAGGCATTTGTATCCAAATGCAGCAGCTTACTTTTAGGTCTGCTTACAGGGAGACTAAGGCTTGAGTCATCACAGCTCTGTTTTAGTTTGTCCCAGTCATGAGAAATCATCGTGTGGATTCCTGAATTGTTCCGCTCTGATCCGTTTTCCGCAGCGTCAGACACAAATGACTGCTTCTACAGTACTCCTGTCAATGAGCCCCATCACTTCTGATGTAAGTCATGTCATGGCACTTCCCTGGTCCTGGTTTCTTGCCTGCTCACCTGAAGAGCTTTCACAAAGTTGGTTCCACCTTTCAGTCAAACAGGACAAGAGAAAGACCAATTTCAAGAGACCCGCGACATAGGGGAAGCAGAACGTGAAAGGCATGCAACATTCAAATGGAAACCACGTGTGGAATATTGCATTGTAGAGCATCAGTTTCTGTCTGTCCAATTCAACTCAATGCTGCTGCCTAAACCGCCTGATGGAGGACAGCTGTGAGATGGAAGAGGAGAGAAGCTAAAGCCCCCGAAAGTTGATATCACTACACGATGTGTGGGAAGGAAAGCAGCGCAAGCAAGCCTGATGATAGCATCACACTGCCCCTGCATGGGATTTAAGTTTTCACATTTCCTTACTGTGCTGCACAGAAATTCTGGCTTAATAACCTGTGTTTACTTCAACTTTGAAATATGGGAAGAATCGTTGCATATCATTGAAAAATTGCCACATATATTAAATGAAGCAATGCAGGTAGCATAAAGTATTTCCCTATGTTCAGTAGGAGCACCATGAATAATGACTGATTACTGAAATTGTTTTTAAAAGTAAAGAAATAGCACTGCTGTGAGTCATGACTTTGATCATTGGAAATGATAAAAACTCAATACTAAGAATGCTTCAATACAAGATATCTGGTGTTTAAATTATTCTTTTTTTTTTTTTTACTCTGATAATTCTGAAAAGTTAGCAACAGCTCACTTATATTTTATTCTTTAGGACTTACTTTGTATGAAGTGAACACATTTTACCTATTTGATATAAAGATTTGTCAGTATGATGACACTTCCCAAGCTACTCCCTTCCTGCCTACATTTCCCCACTACTCCTAAATTAACATGAATTACATAAACATAAGCAATCTCTTAAAGTTTTAAATAGAAGTTGACAAGGGGGTCCAGTGCAGTACCCTGGAAGATGAAGTTCACGCCTTACACGCACCAGCATCCGCATGAGCTCCAGTTCTAATCCCAACAGCCCCATTTCCTTTCCAGCCTCCTGCTTGTGGCCTGGGAAAGCAATTGAGGACGGCCCAAAGCCGTGTGACTCTTCACCCATGTGAGGGGAGCCCAGAGAGGGTCCAGGTTCATGGTTTCAGATCAGCTCAGCTCTGAACATTGCAGCTGCTTGGGGAGTAAATTTTCAAACAGAAGATCTTCCTCTATGCCTGTCCTCCTCTCTGTATATCTGACTTTCCAATAAAAATAAAATAAGTCTTGGGTCCAGCGCCATGGCCTAGCGGCTAAAGTCCTCGCCTTGAACACACTAGGATCCCATATGGGCGCCAGTTCTAATCCCGGCAGCCCCACTTCCCTTCCAGCTCTCTGCTTGTAGCCTGGGAAAGCAGTCGAGGACGGCCCAAAGCTTTGGGACCCTGCACCTACATGGGAGACCTGGAAGAAGTTCCTGGTTCCTGGCTTCGGATCAGCGCAGCACTGTCCGTTGTGCTCACTTGGGGAGTGAATCATTGGACGGAAGATCTTTCTGTCTCTCCTCCTCTCTGTATATCTGGCTTTGTAATAAAAATAAATAAATCTTTAAAAAAATAAAGTAAGTCTTAGAAAATAATTTTGAGAAGGAAATATTGTATTTATACAGCTGCCGAGGGTTTCACAAGGAAATAGGATTTTTCAGAGATTTCTTAGGCTTTAACAATGGCAAAAATGCTTCACCCTTATGACCAAAAAAATTGTAAAAAAAATATTTTGGAATGTATTAAAATAAGGAAACATGAGTCATTCAAAACAATCTTGTTTAATATTAGCTTATTTGGCAATACTGTTTATTTAAATTAATATGGTACATGGACACAGTTTTGAAGTTGGTAAGAACAGCTATTAGTAAGTATACTAGGGAAATTTATTTAAGGTAAAATGTAAGCAACCGTTCTTACAATTAATAAAAGAATAGACTTTGGAGATTTTCGAAGCATCTTTTTCTGGTTACAAAACACATAAAATATTGCTACGATTTATAACCCTAAATTAAAAGACCCTAAAGAAAAGTAAAGAAAATGCTAAGATATCACTTCGCATTATTTCTGGTGAATACAGATGACAATGAACTAAATGCCAGTTAATAAAATTATGCTTGCAAACATAGGAAGTGGAATCTGAAACATCTGAGACTGAAGCAAATCAGCTGGCACATACCGGGCTGATGACAAGGAAAGCTGGACCAGACACGTGATTTGGGAAAATAGAATGCCAATCTTTGGAGCAATCAGTGTTTACCCATTACTTGTTAATAAATATTGAAGAGAATAGCAAGCATGAGAGATGATGGGTACCAAACTACCTGGAATGTGATGTAGTAACTGGCAGGAAACTTCAGTGTTTCCAAACTTGAGGAAAGCATGTCTAAGTTTTAAAGTCACAATATTAGAAATGTGGTCAGGCATAAATATTTGGATGCACTTCATGTTTCTTATTTTCTGTTATATATCTTCTTTGAAGAGGAAGAATGTTCAGTTGCTATTATTTCTAACTGGAGTCACCAGGAAGGGCTAAATTCTATCTCTTTATAGCTTTGCTTTCCGTGTTGTGGAATTAATTTTATCTCTGATAGACGTATAAAAATTAAGATTCTAACAGTACTCCTATGAAATGATTCCTTGAGAATCAAATTATATAATTCAAGGAAAGTGCTTTGATTGAAACTGGTTCATAAACCTCTCTCATATGATGATCTAACAATGTCAGCACCAAAAAAAAAACTTTCATTTTTGCTTTTTCAAGGAAAAGAAAATTTATCTCATCTAAATATGACTTCAACTTGCCTGGAGGACATTTGAGTGTAAGAGAGGAAGCAAGGGCCAGCACGCGTTTGACTTCCAACATAGAACATAGCATGAAATTAAAAAAAGGCAAGTCTTTTCCAATATAGAAAGTTTTCTTTTGATTTCACCCTTTATGACATCATAAAGCAATACTTCATGTTGGTTGGTACAGTTTTATGTAAACAAATATAGCTGCAACAAAAAAGTAATAAACCGTGTCCTTTGTAGTCTGCAATGCGGTCGAACAGGACACAAAAGCAGACATCTTAGGCTTTGCTTCAACAGTACAACTCTGGGAAACGGAAGCACATCTGCGCATACACAGCTAGCCAAATCAAGATGCAAACCCCCATGCCACGTGCTCATCCTAGCCGCAAGAGCCACCAGGACTCCATCAGTGCCCAGAAGTGAAGACTGAGGCTCCAGAGGATGCTGTGTGGCAAAACGTTGTGCTCCTTCCATTGATACATGTGATGAGACATGCAAAATGTTTTCTGTCCCCCTATGCAGACATTGGATCAGAGAACCAAGTAGATACGATGGAACTTGAATTTGAAACACTCGCTATTATATATATAGGCTATCAAACCTGGCAAAATAGGATTTATATGCCTCAAAGTTAACTACCCAGGTGGTAATGCTACCATAAAGAAGATGAGAAAAAAATGCAGAACTTTCAATGTAAAACTCTGCATATTGTTATGGTTAATTTGCCATCCAGCCACAAGAATTATTCATGTTACTCTCATTACGTTTGTGTGTGTGTGTAATATTTTTCCTTTGCGTTTCTTATATGTCATCAATAATTTTCCTTGAACATAATAGTCTCTTATTTGCTATTATGTTGCTTTGGATAAACAGTTTCTCAAATTAATTATGAAGTACAGATTCTTTTTGTTATGTTTTTTAGCTAGAAATAATAATTCAGTTAATTATTGTACTTTATTTAGAGACAATAAAATTATTTTTCAATTGCATTAATTAAAATTTGAACTGTTTTTGCAAATTACTTTTACATGACATTCTGTGTTTTTTTTTTGCTGAATCTGATGTTAAAACAAAATAGCATGTTTAAATCATCAATCTTACAAAATTCCAATAACTCTGGAGCAAATTTTAGTTATTTGCATTATTTGTGCAAAGTAAAAATCCAAGTTGAAAGCAAGAAATGTGCTGCTGTTGTGGCAGAGCAGGTTGAGCTGGGGCCTACAACACTGGTACCCCATATGTGCACTGTTTGAAGTTCCAGCCACTCAGCCTGGGATCCAGGCCCCAGTTAACATTCCCTGAAAAGGAATGGAGGATTGATTAATTACTTGGGCCCCTGCCCACTCCAACAGTTGAACCACCTGACTTATGGATTTAAACTGGACAAACTGTGCTCATTGTAGCCACTGGGATGAAAAATTTCCCCCGAGGTAGAGAGAGAAAAAGAGAGAAATTCCCTCTTCCTCTTTCAATTACTCTGCCTTACAAATAAGAATATAATTCCTAATTAAAGAAATCAGTAAACAAAGAGAGGGAAGGAAGACTACAGATCAAAATAAAGATAGCTTAAAACACTAACCAGCATTTCAAAGTGTTAAATCCATCCACAATTGCTAAGGTATAGAGCCAATGCGCGTGTCCATCAAATGAGTGGAAAAATACATAATCAAATAAACATCAAATGTACACACTATTGAGTAGTACTCAGTGGTAAAATGAATGAAAGTCTGTCTCTTGCAATAAAGATAGATGCAATGAGAAAACATGATGCTTAGTGACATAAGTCAGTCTATAAAAGGCAGTATTACACATATCCATGCCCGTGTTCTATATCCTCTGATTAGAGCAGTTGAGTTCTCTTGGCATATTTTAGCAAAGCATCATGCTCACCAGTGTTTGCCAAATGCAGACTCAGAACATGTTTACTGTGAATTTAGGCTACTCTGTTGATGACTGAATGTTAATTTCACTTGTAAATAAATCGAAGATTTCATAAATGTAATATTATAATTTTAACATTTTTATTGCATTGTGAAATTTCAAGATATGAAAATCTCCAGGTTTTGAAATTCATGTGTTAATGTGTGTGTGTGTGTGTGTGTGAGTTTGTGTATGCGTGTGTGTATGTGAGAGAGTGAGAGGGAGAGGTGGATGCAATGGTGAAAACTGTTGACACAGCCACCAGGAGTGTTGATCGTTCTGTGTTAGGGAACTACATGTATGACACATATGCATATTTGTGTCTGTTTGGTGACTCACAGTAATAAAGAGAGCAAAGATATTTTAATCAATATATAATTCAATAAATATTCTGAAAAATGGCTTTGGAGACTGATTCATTAGATGGAATGGCAAAGGAGTAATTGCACGTCCTGAAGTTTAAAGAAAAGTTTTTCTTTTGGAAAAGGCATTGGGATGCTGGACTGTTTGACATTGTCTGTACCAACAATACCGGGGTACACTTAAATAAGAGACTGATAGAATTATGGTTCCTTCGGAAGGACTACATCATTGAAGAAAAATGGAGAAAATTTGTCGGGAGGTGGGAGTTTGGGGGGCAGAATCCCAGCCTATACAAAATTGTACCATATAATTCAAAATTCAAAATAAAAATATATTTTTAAAAAAGATATGATTTTCTCTGACTATATTCTCATTCGTACATAAAGTAAGGTGTTTATTATGTGTTCCATGCAGACAACCATCCTACAAAGTAGCGTTTTCAGTTGCTGTTGTGAATAAGCACATTTTTTTTTCTGGTAAATCCTTGATATATGATTCTTAACTGCTTTGCTTAACAACCGATGGACAGATTCAAACATACCTTATGCAACCAGATTAATCCTTTAAATTAATCCTTATCAAACATGAGAATCAACCCATCTCAAAATAGAATTTATTAACCTACTTTTACTTTCCTTTCTTGATCCTATTGAGAAAAGATTGCTCTACTCTGAAACTTAGTAATAAATGCAACTTTCTCTATGGACCCCACACTTCCTGAACCATTGGTCATACATAATTACTTGGAATCCAGCAAACCAGGTAGGAGGTTTCAGAATCCCATTCTTTGTTTACCCTGTTAACTTCAGGTTAAAATCCCACCCATCATTTCCACCCATCTTGTAAAATCCTCCCAGCATTATAGTAAATGTCCCTAGCTTTGGAAATGTTTTCTGTGCCACTAAATCTAAAATACTCAAATCCTAAATAAGTCAAATGTCAAATAGTAGCAATATTTGTCTTGTAGTATTTTCTTGCATAGTATTTGTCTTGTAGTCAGATACAAGACAAATAGCTTTCATTTTGGTAATCAGAGAAGCAGTAATTCAAAAGCTTATAGCTAGATACATCTTCTGCATCTCAACTAGGGACCATGACCCTGCTTGAGGCCAACCCAACAATATCTAAATATATTTTCAGTGTTTTCCTCAAAGGACGAGAGGGTGCTACTGTCATGGAGGAGGGTGAGCCAGTGGGACTGCTAGATATTCTGCAGTTCACAGCACAGCCTCCCACATGAAAACTTCCCTTGTCAAAATGTCAAATGTTCAGAAGCTAAGAGACTTTGCTATGGAGCCAGATGCCAAGACCTCATTTCCCCTCTGTAATCTCAAAGGAATGAGCCTGGCCTTGTGCTGCTTCCCAAGGTGAGGCTCTTCATTATTACACCTGAGCACAAGGAGTCTAAGGAGTCTAAGGCGTTTGGGGCAACTGTTTGGGCAGTGAGGTTGTGGCAGCCACAGTTTGCATATGCCGGAAACCTCATCATGTTTTTTTTTTTTTCTGCTTTCAGTTTCTACTGTTTCAGAAGCAAGAAAATCCCCAGGAAGTTGCACAAATTATGAGAATGGAAAGTTATAAGATCACAGCAATTTATTTACTCAAAAACAAGTTTATGTGCAGATGCCATTATATCTTGGCATCGATAAAGCAGACTACAACAAGTGAAACAGTATCCAGTCCTGAGTATCATGGGCCATTTGTCCTGTTCTGTGAAGTAGACACAATTATCTGTGTTTCACCACATTTTACGTATCCTCTTATTACACTTAGTTTTTCTGTACTCATCCTTTATATATGGGAACATAACTGTGTACAGGAACACTTTTATATACATTCAAATTTTTGTGCTTTTCAAAGTGGCTGGAGGATAAAAATAGTAATGATAATAGTAATAATCATGAAGTCATAATGCTGATTTTAACGATTAACTCAATCTGCTTTTTAATGCTCTGAGTGCCTTGAATTTTCTTTGTAGGTGTCACAATTCTATCAACACTATTTGACCTTCGCATAACACTGTGATAGATACTTTTATCAGATATTTTTCATAACATGCACATAATCACAGAGAAATTAAGAAACTAAAGTAAAAGTCCCAAGTGTCTCAGTCTCTACTTGGCAGAATTTAGCAAGCAGCGTGAACACAGAGCTTCTAGTCTGAATCACTTTCCAAGAGAGAAAGTCCTTTGTGAATATTCATCACTATTGAATAAATGTGGAATATAATTTTATGCTTGGAGGACTTTCAAGAAAAGATGTTTGGAGCATTTGATAATGCAAATGGATGGGTGCCCAGTTGCCCAGAGAGTGCCTGTCTCAGCTTAATTCTTTAACCTGTGTCCAGAGTTCATTTCATGTTCATATTAAGCAGCTTATTTGTAAATAGCCATCAAATGCCTCTATTTCTCAGAGACAGTCACAGGAAAACCTGTCATATGAGCTCTGAATGACAATGCAATGTACAGTGTTGAATATAATTGTGAACAGCACACAATGCACAATTTCTTTCGGGTGATGTCAGAAATCATAAAAACTTCATATTTCAGGGTTTCTTGTTGAGCATACAATTAAATTAGGAGAGTTAAAAATAGAAACTCATTGTTTAATGGTATCACATTAAATTAGCCTCAGAAAAGGTCATCACAATGGGTGCCGATCAAATCTCACTGCGGGGATCTACTCTACCTGCAAGGAAATTTGTAGATAATTCTAGTCTGACACATTATACATTAACGTTCATATTTTAGCACTGAAACCTGTCTAATTATACTTATGTCCAGTTTGCAGAGGCTCCTAAGACCTGCTGTGCTGATGGCACCCTAGGCCAGCCAGTATTACTTGCTGGGGAAAGGCCCCTTCCTGTTTTTGGCATCTGCAAAACACATGTCCTTTCATCTTTTGTTGACCTCAAATACACTGAATCTTCCAACCTCAGGAACCAGAATCTGTGGGTGTGTGGGCTGGCCTCGGTGCACAAGTTGCATGATTATACTGCTTATATTTTGCATTCCTTGGCAGAAAAGCCAACAACATCTTGATGATGATGATGTTATTGAGGATGCAGCCATTGGGACTGAATGGAAGTTCTCCTACTTGTGAGATGGATCCTTTAGATGAGAATGAAAGAGAGCTCATGAAACCAGGATAGGCAGATCCTGTATCCTTGCTTAGCAGGAGGTAAACAAAAAAGATGGGATAAATCTGCCACCTTCAGCAACCCTACTGAAGAGTTGGGAACCACCAAGAATGGTTGAAATGGGGCAAGCAGCTAGCTAGCTTAGGTCACAACCTGAAAGCTATCCTCTCCCTATTCTTTATAAATCCCAACTGTAGCTCAAGCAGATGAACCTTTTCCTAAAACGTCCTTACCCTCACAGAAAACCTGGGACAGTATCCTGAAACCCTCTCCTTCCCAAGCTCATACAAAGACTGGCAGCAGAGAGGGGAGAGCTCTCTGTTTTCATATACAAGAAATGGAAGGCAGAAATCTTTCCCCTTGCCCACCCTCCCACTCCTAACCCAGTTACCCCTAGACCTACCCCCCCATGTATCTGTTACCTCCTCACTTTTTAAATAAAGCTAAAATTATAAATAACAAGGAGCTAGAACTGCATTATAAAGGACAAAGCCATTGCCTACAAAATCAATATCCTATATGAGTGCAATTTGAGGTCCAGCTGGAAAAAGAAAAAAATAAAATTGTAAAAATACTTTACTGACAGGCACTAATGTTTAATATTTGTGATTGTGAAGTGCAGTTATATTGTTTATTTCATAAATAATAACACAATGTATTATTATTATTACTTATGGTTTAAAACTTAGATAATAGATATAGTGTAGTATTTCTATAGATTTGGTCAAGCAGAATATTATATGCATTATTATCAATCTGTTTAAAGTATTTATTTTATTCATTTTAAAGGCAGCATTACAGATAGTGAGAGGGAAAGATCTCAAGATCCTCCATCAGTTGATTCACTCCCCTATCGGCCGCAAGAACCAATGGGTAGGGTAGGGGCAGGCCGAAACCAAAGTCAATATCTTCATCTGAATCTCCCAAAGTGGGTTGAAAGTATCCAAACACTTGGCAATCTTCTGCGGCTCTCCCACTCTCATAATGGGGGCTGGATCAACGTATTGTTGCTCACGGTAACTATCACTGAACAATACATTAAAAATACTAAAGATTTCTTTTTCGAACCCCATTCGGTCAAAAAGGAATTATTTCTTCACTTCAAAACTTCTTACTATCCACAGTAGATAAACAGTTGTCTATTGCATAAGAATTTGCATGTATCATTTCACTTATACTGAAAAGGGTCTTAGGGATCCATACTTTGCTTAGCATCTAATGAAAAATCTTACAGTTAAAAAGAATATCTACCTTTCCTGAAGTCACACATCTTGCAAAAAAAAAAAAAGGTCAAATTATGAAGTTACATGTTATGACTGCAGTATTTTTATGCCTAACCATTAGGATGTATAACATTTTGATTCGCTATAAAGTATGTTCAGCTGATATCATCTGAATATCCTATAAAGAGAAACTTTTCTCAATGCTTTCTCCAGGCATACTATATTAATTTTAACTACAGCATGTAGAAGTTCAAGTCCCAAGTATGAAATGTACAGGTTAAAGTATCTATATGTTGTTCTTTATTATAATGGTAAAATGAAGATAAGATGTATTGAGATTTTATTTTGTGTATATGTGTGTGTGCCTCCCAGAATCTGCGGAAGGAGGAAACTAGAGCTAGAAGTTGAAGCCATCGTGAACCCAGGTGCAGCAACGTGGCATAGGAACATCTTCACCAGTATTTGAATCACTGGTATAAATTCCCATCATTCAGCTTATATTTTAACATTATTTTCTGTGAGCCTTTTTAAATGCCATGAAGTATTGCAGGGAAGCAGCTTAACTTGCAGAAGGTTGTTTAAAATATCAGTTTTGTTAAAGACCCATCCAAATCATTGTGTGTGAGTCCTGTCAATCTCTTCTGCCTACTGAAATATTTTCAGTGGATGTCATTCTTTTTTTTTCTGGCCTATATTATTTATTCCAGATAGCTACATTGTTCCTGTATTTTTCCACTCTGAAAATTCTGTTTATAGAAACTCTCAGACTGTTTTATACTTGCCATAAGTTTAGAGTATATATGGGAAGGTAAGCGATGTGCAATACCTACTAGTGGAAAAAGTTTGTGCTTACTTTTAAAAGTTGAAATAAAGTCAAATACTTACATCATCATATATATAATAGATTATTGCAAAACTTATCTCCAATATTTTTAACCCTCCTTAGACATCCCATCATTCTTTCTGTATTGGTCATGTGACTTAAGTAATGAAAATACTAGATGATATGACAAAAACACTAATCAACAATGATCATTCATTGCAATGTGCTACTCTTAGAATTTTGTGTTTCCTTTTAGGAATCCCAAGGAAGTCTGAAGGACAACATACAGTCTAGTTTCTCATGTCTCCTCAGCAACAAATCAGCCAATCCATAGAAATAGGGCTAGATATGAGGTAAGCTATTGAACACAGTTAAATAACCAGGTCTGTGACACAAATACAAGATCTACGCATCCAGTTACCGTCCATTTACAGATACAAGCATTTCAAACTAAGTAACTTAGGTTTCCAGGACTAGCATTATGGCACAATGGGTTAAGCCAATTCATGAAACACCAACATCCCACACAGATTCTACTTTGAGTTTCAGTCACTCTGTTTCTGATCCAACTCCCTGTTAATGAGCCTGGGAAAAGTCCTTGAAATATCCTTGAAATATATAGTCCAGCAATCTGTTATTCAATATATGCTGCAGACATGAACATGTGTCAAAGAAATACTGGCGCCAACTTGTTTAGAGCAGCATTGCTCACAATAGCCAAAATACAGACTCAACCAATGTGTCCGTTAGCAAATGAATGAATGGATTAAAAAAGTGTCAGCAATTCAATGGAATATTTTCAGTTATAAAATATATAATGACTTCTATACATTTGACAAAATCCTAATTAATACAAGGTAGGAGTGTTTTTTGAAGTGGCTTGAATTTTTCAAAGTACCCCCTTTTCTCATTTCAGGCAATTAAAATATTTCATTTTTAAAAGAGATGTGGAAGCAACTTTCTATCACTTATTATGTTTTGGGCTAAGGTCAAGTGTGTACAAAGCCTTATGAATAAAATTATCAGGAAAATACAATCCTTTAAAGTCATCAACAAATTTGGAAAGAAATCTTTTCCCTAAAGATTGTGGATCATAAGCTAAAATTAATGTCATATACAGATTTTAAAAGCAAATTTTGTAAATGCATTCAATGGAGCAATCACTGCAAATTTGATTCTGCACTCTGTTCATTGACCCTACATTTTTCAAGACATCCTGACGCAAGTACTTGTTACTACTTACTATCTAATCACAGTATTGTTATTTTTATTATCCTCACTTTCAAATAAAGTTGGATACCTAAACTTAAAAAGATAGAAGCCAACCTTGTGTAATTAGTAATTACATTTAGTAATTAGAACTGCTGCTTGCAATCTGGCATCCCACACTGATGCAAGTTTAGGTTTTGGCAGTTTGACCCCCGGTCCAACTCTCTGCTGATGGCCCTCGCAAAGCAGTGAAAAATGGATCAACAGCTTGGGCCCCTGCTACTGACATGGAAAACCTGGAAAATGCTTCAGTTCTTATTTTGATGTGACACAATGCTAGCTGTTGTGGCCATCTGGGGAGTGAATCACTGAATGGAAGATCTTTCTCTCACTATTTTTCTTTAATTCTGACACTCAAATAGATAATATTGTTCTTTAGAGAATCTTGCAAGTGTCCAGAAGCTGGAACTTGAACAGGGATATCTGTTTTCAAATTCCAGGTGTTTTACCATGACATTCAATGGCTCCTTCAAATGTTATCAAAGCTACGTATGAAACCACACGTTGATTTAGTCTCACTTTCACAGTATTTATATAGTACAGTTGTATGTAATACAGACAATATTCTGACTTTGTCAGAGTGGAAACCCAACGCAGATTAAACTAATAAATCATTGGGCTTCATCTATGTGTAACATGAGGAGAAAGTCTTTTACATACTTCTTTCATCTGCGTCTATTTAAATTCTGGCTTGTGATCAATGGAATGTGCTTTCAATTGTGTTGGTGTCACAATATCCATTGTCTATTTAAAGGTGACTGTTGGAACAGCAGATGTTCACTGTCAGTGTGGTACAATGGGAACTGACTGATAGCAAAGAGATCAACACTGCTGCTTTAACTCCAATTAACTACACAGTCAATTCAAAACAACATATCATTCAGCTGCCACTGGTATAGTGGATATGCATACTGTCATCAAAGTTAAGATGTACATAGACTTTTTATTACTTGTTCTATTTCTTGCCTATGTAAGTGCATAATAGGTTTCAGTGTTTTGGGATCTGAGACTCATGGTGTTAGTGATTTAAGTGATCAATAAGGATCCATTATAATCACTGTCTTGGTCCCCAACATATTGGTAATGGATGTTGGTGGAGTCTTGTAGAGGCGGGTCCTAGTGGGATGTCCAAGGTTACAGGGGCATGAGATCAATCTTGTGCAACCCCTTGCCAGCTCTCATGTGAAACTGTGTTCTAAAAAGGTTGTAGCACAAGGAACAAGCCTATTTCTCCTGGTCTTTAGATGCTCCAGGTTTGGGATCCATTCACTGACTCGTTCCTGCCTACCCTCTAGTCTTTGTGTATGTTTAATGACCCAACATATCTAAGGCATGACCCTAGTCATAGTGCCTGTGCTAATTTTTCATTTGGATTTTCAAACTTCAAAAATTATTAGACATATAAGCATGTTTTTTCTTAACTTGTGTGTTGGGCTTTTTTTTTTTATAATCATGCAACGCTGACTATGACAGAAACGCAGCAATGAAAAAAGAAAGAAAAATGTCTACCCTCTTGTGGCATTCATTTCAGTGCAATTTATCTGTCTTCAGTACATTTGTTAAAGAGCCAGGGCACAATGGTAAATACATGGGAATTACAGTAAACCACATTTCCTTGGACTTGATATTTATAACTGTAAAAATTAGAAACTTTTAGGAAGAACATTGAAATAGTCAGTTACAAAGCAAATTGGGTAACTGGGCAGAAAAGCAATAATGTATTTATCATGGTAGATATGTATTAAATTATTGAGGAGCCTTATTGATTTAGTGAAAAAAGCAACTACTAATATCATCAAATGCTTTTTCATCACAGATTCAAAAGGACAATTCCCACGGACATGTTTGCAACTTGCATTTATTTCATTTTAAAGATCATTGCTGCATGAGTCTCATTGGTCTCCCACAGGGCTGATACTCAATGAGTGGAAACATTTTCATAATTAAGAGGAGTTTGAAGGTAAGAGAATTTTCACAAAAGATACAACAACTCTGCTATTACACACCAGGCATCCTACTTTTGGATTCGACTTGTGTAGTGAAAAAAACTCAACTCTGTTGGCTTTGAAGTTCTGAGTTTTCTTTCAATTTCTTTTTCAGTTTTACTTCATGCAAAGTATGTGAGTGCCATGAAATCACTTCCTCTTACAAAGTGGTTCCTCATCTGTAAATTCTGTTTCCATTGATTTGAGAGCTTTTGAGGATCAGTGCAAAAAATTATGTAAAAATTTATCTGAAAACCTTTGCAAATATTAATTGCTTGGCACACAGCAGGCATTCAATAAATATGTGCCGACTGAATGGAGATTTTATTATCACTTTTGCATACAGAACTGTAGTCTTTTAATTCATTGTAGATATAGTGAACCAGTATTTGAAGGTAGCAGAGTGACTCATTTAAATTTGACAGATAATCAAATTGAACTGCCCAGCTTAATTATATATCTTCATGGGGAGCTAAATTTATTACAGGAACTGAAGGGCAACTTGCACAGCCATTAGTCTGCTAGTGTGTACTAATCACAAAAATGGAAATTTGAACTCAGTTAAATTCAATAGAGAGAATGACTCCAACTTGGTAATCATTTTGATGTAGAAGAGCTTACCGTTAATTTTACTATTTCAAATAAATATTTTTTATGTATTCAATAATATAAGTAATAGAAGGAGTGCATAGATTTTCTAGAAATAGAAAAGCAGTTATTTTCTATGTAATATGAAAAGAAGTTAAAAAGGGGGGAGGGAAATTTGCTACAGGAATGATTGTTAATACTATTTTCAGTCTATAACAGAATTTATATTATTTGTTATGTGCATGCATTCCTAATGGATTTTTTTTTACTAATAAAGCTGCCTAATCATTTTAGATATATCTTCCTTTTCCCTACAAATGCAAATAATTTGGGAATTGTTGACCTTGTGCCATAAGAACAGATGGCAGGTGAGAGTGAAAAGGCAACAGAAGACCAGATGTATAGCCCCAAACAGTTTATTGGCTTTCTCATTTACCTGCCATGGGGAGCTTTGGGGAGCTTTGGAGAGCTCAGGAGCCTTGCACTACTTCCTTAAAGCGGGGGGGGGGGGGGGGGAACCTCACTGTTGCTGGAGGGTCTCCCTGCAGGCTATACCCATTGTTGCCCGAGGTGATTCACAGTGAAAGTGACAACCTGAATGGCTGTGAAAATCCTCTGGAACAGATGAGCAGTCCTCTTCCTGTGACCCACTGCTCAGCCTTCACCTGCCTTTTCCCTGGCTTCCTTGATGTTACTTTCTCTTGTTCTTTTCCTGCATCTCCGATAACACCCTCACTCTCTGTGCTCATTCCTCCTTCTAAAACTCACTACTACCTGTTCTAGCCTGTAAACATCATCCATTCATGAAGCACGTCATCCTAACTTGATCCTTGTTAAAAATCTGAAAAATATAATCCAAGATCGCTCTTCCCTTTGTAAATTCACATGAATTTGTGTGGTTGTAAGTGGACTCTGCCTGCATTGTGTTGCATCTACCTCTTGGCCATATTTTTCTTCTGTTTATGGTTTTAATTAATAAAATACCAAATAAGTCATGATAAAAATCCTGTTTAGCTGACCAAATGGGAACCTCACTTGCTGGAAATCTGAGAGGATATACATGCTTTCTATATTAGATTGGAAATAGAAATTATCAATCTTCCAAGGGAAGTTAAAAAAAAAAAAAGGATGGGGGCAATGTATATTTTTAGCCCAGAGAAGAGAAATCGATGTTTACACTTGATCTTAGCCAAAAGACCAAGAAGCAATGAGAAATCTCTGTTTATTCCTTGAAAAATCAGAAAGTGATTCCTTGGCCCGAAAGCTGGAATTTGACAGCCTCAGTCGTACTCAGCACTCCTTTAGCCTTCCACCTTGAGTAAAGTATGGGAACTGGGACTTAAAGGCTCAAAGGTAAGTGTCTTACGATGTCAGACATTGAGCATCCTTCTGGAGAATGAGAATCCTTATTCTAACAAGCATTGAAGTAAACGCTGAGAATCAGATACACGTGTTAGTAATCTTCCTGGGACGGAGTCTCTGGCTGTGTATGAAAGGCTTGTAGTATTACTGCATGGCTTACAAGGAGCTTCAGATGAACTGCAAGCACTGGTAGTCCGGAAGCATGTGGAACCTGGACCATGAGGAATTCCTGAGGACTTTTAGGAAGGTGTAAGAGTCAAAAATGGAAGAATTAGAGCATGGGTAAATTATTGACTAATGACCAAGAAAAGAAATAGAGATTGAAATCAGTTTTGGAAAATTTATCAGATTAATTTCAAACTTATTGCAATGAAAATATATGTGACTTACATATATGTACATATGTGAGTATATGAATATATGCATATTAATTTATATTGCATACATGTAACATACATATATTATAAACTAAGCAATGATTTTTTTATCCTACTAGATGAGTGGAAAACTAATAACTTGATGGAAAATATCTGCAAAAATCAGATCTGACAAAAAAAAATTTAATTGTGATCAACATTATTTCAAATTGTATTTATTCAATTTGAAACAATGGAGCTAAGGGGGAGTGTGTTTATCATTTTATCAGTTTAATGAGTAAAATGTTCTAATTGTTATCAACACTTCTGGAAATAGGAGTTTATAAGCATTAGAGCAAATGTAGACAGAAGGAACACCATCAATTCAGTTTGCATTACAAGATTAATACTCCGTCCAGAACTTAACAGTGTCATGGAGCTTTAATCTTATTGTTCTCAAGTCAATGATTGGGCCACCACTGACAAGTTCTGCTTCTATTCAATGATAATTCCACGTTTTGATTTTAATATCACCTTTATTAAAAAAAAAGCAATAGCATTTTCAGGTGTATGCAATTCTCTGCCTACCAAATAAATTAAAAAGATGGTTTAATTCTCAAATCTGGTACCTATATGTACTTCTGTAACACAAGAAAGTTCACGTAGTTTTATCTAATCTCATCTTCCAGAGCTTCTTTTCAGTCACTGGTTCCTGATCAAGCAGCAAAATCTATAATCCTGTCTTCAGATCCTTAAAAATAAACAGGTAAGTAAATTGCTCTTGCAATGAAAACAGTGCCTAAGTCAGTGTGTATGGAAGTGCCTATTCTTGGTCTCACAGTAAGCTGGTGAAGCAGAAACTCGGGAGGAGGGACTCAGCAGTCTGTTTTAACAAGCCTTTTGGGTGATTCTCTGAGGTGTTGCAGTTTAAAATCCATGGCGCTAAGTAGTCAATCTTCTAATCAAACCTTGATGCAAAAGAACACCTTCTGGTCAAATTATTCTTAATTAGGGGATTGTTTTTTTTTTCTGTTAAAATAGGTAAAACTGGCACTAGATTTTCAGTGAAGTTCTTTAATTTTACTCTGTAATTCTACAACATATGTACATGGGCACAAAATGACATATTTTGCTCTCATTATATAAAAAAAATTACAAAAAACCATTTCTGATATTTTAAATAAATCAAAGTCTTGGCTGTAACACAAGCCAGGATGTTCACAATATTAATTAAGAGTGTTACCTTGGATGTTATGAAGAATAAAAAGATACAGATATATGCGTATACAAATGTTTCAAGACATGGACCTCAGTTGTATCTGACACGTTCTTTCCTGCAGAATTGTAGGACCGGGCACATCCATATATGTCTAAATAGCAAAGGCTGTCTCAATGATGCTCTGGATTTGTATGTCTTTGAAAGTATGCTTTGTAAGGAAGACGTTGAGTCTTTCAAACATTTTGACACCTTTTAATCAAGCAAATGTGACGATAAGGTTCAGAAAATCTGTTGAAAAACAGAAAAACTTCACGTAATAATGACATATTTTATACAAGGAAATTACTAAGAGAACATATTTTAAGTGGTTTCATCAAAAATTATAATACATGATGCATATATCAAAAGTTTAATAAGACAAATTAGTCTATTTTTATATCTATATGTATCAAATATAATTCATGCTCTACACAATCCATGCAATTCTTTATGTAGCCGAAATGGATGATCTTTAAAAAGGTTTATGATGACACATGTAATTGTACAAGCCTAGGAACTACCCACACAGAGAATTGTCAGCATCCTCATCCAGCTGGATGTGAGAGGAAAATGAATTTGAAGTCAGTTTCTCTAATGAAGATTTCAACATCAGGTTCAACTGAAGTATGAGTGATGTAGTTTCATGTGTCAGATAGCAACACTACTATTTTATTTCTTTTTTATTTTGCACAGTTTGGCTTATCTACTTTTAAAACAAGTCGTTTCATCAAGCTGTGTTAATGCATGTGTAATAGCTTAGTTTATTAAACAATAAACAATCCATAAGATGAATGTAAGGATGATGGTCAGGGAATATGCAAAACAATTAGCATTCCATTCTGTCAGAATTCAGCTTATTTTCCTGTATGTTTTCAGGATAGACAACTATGACGTTCTTCATTAATCCTCTTGATTCCAGGCTTACATAGCCAAACCTGTGATTGTTATAACTCCAGTAACTTCTAGAGATCTGTGCGATACCAGGGAGAGGGTCACGATGTTGGAACTGGTTCCAAGTAAAGTTCTGGGAAGACAGTTTTGGTATTCAAGTACAATGGACTCATAGAGGTGTACCCTTTGACTGCAGCTTTTAGCAGTATTATGTTTTGTTCGAATCCAAAAGATGAGCAGTTTATGCTGCCTTTCTGCTAAACTTTCCTTGCTTCCTTTCCCCTCTCCTTTCTCTTCCCTTGTTCTTCTACATAAATTAGATTAAAAATACACTAAGAGAAATTTAGTCAGAAAACAGCCTCTCCTTTTTCAGTTTAATATAAAGGTTTTGTGTACCTCATTGGATGACGATAGTATTGTCGTTCTTTGAGTTGACTCATTTACATTCATGATATTTCAATTTGTTTGGAAAGAAATAATTTCATACAGCTAGAGACCAAACCTTTTTGGAAGATTTATTTATTTTATTTGAAAGTCAGAGTTACAGAGAGAGGCAGAGATCAGGAAGACAGAGAACCTTCCATCTGCTGGTCCATTCTCCAGATGGCTGCGACAGCCAGGACTGGGCAGGGCTGGGCAGAGCTGAAGCCAGCAGCCAGGTGGGTAGCAGGGGGTCAAGCACTAGGAGCATCTATTCTTTAGCTCCATGTTGGTTATCCTATCTGTCACAAATTAGAAATTCCATTTTTTCTTAAAAATACAGTACAATCCTATTTTATCCTAAACAGAAATGTTTCCATAATGTCTTTCACATTCCAAGGTGGACACAATTCTGTTCCAAGAGTTGTGAAATCCAGTATTCTAAGACTCATAGGTATAGTTTGTATTGGTGACTGTATATAGATGGTCATCACTGTATATTTAAAATGTAAAATTAAATAGGATACATGCACTCCACTGTGGGTGCATTATTATGTTTTCTAATTCATTTGTATGACTTTCTTTAAACAGTTCATTTAAGTTCTTAACTTTTGAAAAACTTTATTGTGTTTTAATAGAGTTCCAGAGAGGAAGACTAAGACACAGAGAGGGAGGATCTTCCATCTCTTAGTTCACTAGCCAAATAGCTGCAATCGCTTTGGTTGCTGAATCCAAGAGCCAAGAATTCTTCTGGGTCTCCCACATATGCTCAGGTGTCCAAGAACTTGCCTACCTTCCACTGTTGTTTTAGTTGCAATAGGCGGGAGTTGTGTTGGAAATGGAGCAGCTGGGACTCAAACTGGCATCTTTGTGGATGCCAGGTTGCAGGTGGGGGTTTAACGCTAAGCCACAATGCTTGCAAGCAGATGAGTCTTATAGAAAGAAAGAAAAAATCACAATATCAGCCTAATATTTCTTCTACTCATTTTGTTTATCCTTTCTCAGCTCAGCTTACTTTCATTTTTTCAAGAAAATACTGAGATTGACTCATCAGATGAAAATACAGTTACTGTTCCATTGGAAAATTATTAGTTTTGGATTTCAAACTGTCATTTTCAAGAAGCTTACAGGGAAGATATAAGAATTATCTGTGATTGTGACAATGTATGCAGCACACTTGAGGGACCACGAAGGAAATTACTCTCATCACACTTGACACTTCTTTTAGGAATCTTCTTTAAGACACTAGAACCTTCCTAAAAATGAATTTCCCCAGTACTATCTTCTAAATTTCTGATCCTATGAAAGAATATTTTCTATTGCTATTTTTTAATTAAAAAATCAGCAATAACAAAAATGAAGTAAAAAAAAAAAAAGCATTGGAAAAAAAATCTTGGTAGAGGAGAATTGGTAAATTTCTGATTCTCTTACCTGAAGAATAGATGACATAATTTAAATGATTCTTGTGATTAGGCATAATAGAAGAGCATTGTGCACCAGACTCTCACTTGCTCCATTTTCCCTTCATTATGCAAAGCTATAATTACGGACTTTCATAACGTTTACTTCAGACTATTGTCTCTTAGTAAAAAAAAAAAGTTTATAATCAAATCTTGTGCAAAAAGTAATTTTTGCTAATATAATTATAAAATAGATTAATTGAAAACCCACAGAATTTTTCTGAACAAAATATTCCATTCATCCATCTTATCATCAGATGAATCTTTTCTCGGGGACCTTGATTATTAACTGAAGTGATCTTTATGCTTTCCTGAACCTAAGATGCTTACCTCTTTTACAATCACTTTTACTCAACTTTATGATCACTGGTTATAAAATTTCCCAATATGATTTTGACATGAACACCTCTCGTTCTTTCCTTTTTCAAAGCTTTATTGATTTTGATTGGAAAGGCAGATTTACAGAGAAAGAGACAAAGGAGAGAGGGATCCTACACCTACTGGCTCATCCTGAAATGACCACGATGGCCGATGCTGAGTAGATCTAAAGCTATGAACCAGGAGCTTGTGGAATAAACACAAAGGAGGGTTAAATATTTTAGAGACACAAGGATGTGATAGTTGCAACACGAGGCAAAGTTAAAGCCAAGAAAAATGGAGGAGCATTTCCTGAACTAAACCTCTGAACGAATCATCTGTGAGAAACATCTGAAAGACAGAGTGACAACCATTGCAACTCCAGCCATCACATTCTTGATTTCTGAGTTTGTTAAATATGGTTGGGGCAATCTGTGAGGTGTAACATGTTGGCAAAATTAGTTCAAGTGAAGCTGTTCCATTTTTGGTCCAACTGTCTCTTAATGCTCCCCGCAAAGCAAGAGAAGATGGTTCAAGGCACAATAGCTTCTGCCTCCGAGTGATAGAAGAGGCCGGAGATACCGGCTCTCAATTTAGCCTGACCTAGTCCTAATCATTGGGGGCATTTGGGGTGTAAACAAAAGGATGGATAATTCTCTCTCTCTCTCTTTCAAATAAATAGATTAAAAGAGAGAGCGAGAGAGAGGTACATTTTATGTAGTGCTTTCATATAAATGGAGAGTTAGAAAAGAAAAATCAGCAGCATCTTGATGCATTAAGGCTTCTCTTATATTTAAAAAAATGTGAAATTATACTCTTGCTATATTTCTTGAAATATCTCCAGAATTATTTTCAATGATGCTTTCCTAAATCTATTTTTTTACAGTTTGGATAATTTCCACATCATTTAATAGCTTGCCTTGATTTTTTCTGTTTGCCTAACTCGTTAGTTATAAAAAGAAAAAAAAACAAAAACGAAACAATACTGAAGCTGTTTGTTTCCATTCTCAGGTGCTTAGTGCATTGCTTCTGCAGCTGCTTCCTGTGCACATCAGCTCCCCGATGCTGTCAGCAAGAGAACAAGGCTAAAATCGAAAGCACACAGAGTTCACAGTCACACTCCCTCTCCTTGGATTCTGGCAGGTTTCCATCCACCTACTCTTACTGCAGTATCCAATAGTTCAGTCTCACTTCATGGAAAGAAAGTGAATTTTCAGCTTGATTTGGAGTGTATAAGATTAGAGGAAGTGTTACTCAATTAAACAGAAGGAAATGTTAGACAATCCAATAGAAGTGACACACATTAGAGGGCAAATTTAAGACTTATTGATTTTGCTATAATGTTCCATTTAATTCCAAAAATAAAACCCTGCCACATATACATAAAATGTATCCATGGGCAAGTAAGTTTTCATTTCCTGAAGAAGAAAGCAATATATTCGACATAATCTATGCCATACGCTTGAGAAGGTGCCCAGTCACCCATAACCCTTTGCTGCTGAGTGTTCAATGAAAGGCTGACAAGAATGTCACGGCTCAAGACTTCATGCAAGCTGACGTAGAGGAGAATTTTTGGAGGACTTCTTGAAAACACAGAAATGCAACATGAAAAATACGTGGCCAATTTCTACTCACGGAAAGTTTTTTGGTTACCTGAGCTACACATCAAGTCCTCAGAGGTAGTAGGGGTTTTTTTAATAACTTTTTTTCAAAATATTTCCCTGTGTTTTACTTTTGCACAATTGCACAGGCAATTTTTACACACCTTTCTAGCTTATGAATCTGCCAACCTATTTGACTTTTTAAATGATTAGTTATATCTACTTTCTTAAACGTCTTGTTCTGACAGCAACATCAAGCTTTACATTCAAGTGAGGAAAAGTTCCAAAGTGTTGTGGTAGTTTTCCACATACAATTAATTTCCTCAGTAATTACACCAAGAAGTCGGATGAAATGCCAAAATTTTACACAAAACTGTCTTGTTCCTGGTTTCTCAGAATTATCAGAGAAGATTCATCTGTACTTTGTATAAAGGAGGAAAAGTCAATAAAATTAGAATATATCACCAAGGACAAATGTAAATTATCAGTATCGATTTCTTTCCTATCACAAGTATTCCATCCCACTGTTCCTTTTCAGTGAAAATACAAAGGAGAAATCAATGCCTAGTTTCTCAGGCTGCCTACTTAGCTATGTCTATGTATAAAACAGAATGTGTTCTTCCATACAATTAAAAGTACAGACAACTAAAAGTTACTTCTTAGGATAACGACTGAAAAACCTTCCCTTTAGCCTCTTGAATGACTGATAGGACACTTGACAAACTACTGGGGAGGATTCTCTCTAGGTACGCATCGATGCTAGACCATGTCTTACTGGGGAGGAGAGAGAGCCATCCATTCTCCACTGTGAATTTGATGCTTGCTATGACGTTCTGGGGTTCCAACTGGTTTTTCTTCTTTTATAAAAAAAATCATCTCTCTGCACTGAATATGAATAGTATTCTAACTTTGTCTTCTTTTGTTTACATGTATGTTTTGGACAAATGAGGAAGAACATAGATTTTGTTTCCTGAAGAAGCAATGATCGCCTGTCCTTCAGCTGAGGACTTTAGAATGGAAAGTGAATACAGCTCAATATAACTAGCTTAACTCTGGTAAGCAGTTTTTTTCTTTAATACCATATATATATATTTATAATTAACGTGTTCCTTTTAAAAAAGCATCTATATCCCTTACTGATGTGTATAGATGATTTTATAATGAATGTATAAGTATTTTAGACAATAAAAACAAGCATCTTAGGCTTAACTATATTTGACAAGTAAATGATGAGCATGTGATTGTCAATCCTTTAGTATCAAAGTGATACAGTGCCTTGATTTTAAAAGACATACATTTGATACATCTGATTTAATTAAAATGTCTGATATGTTTACTTGTCTCTTGTTGCAAAACAATGGCAAACATAAAGCAACATAAAGCAACCACCACTTATTATCTTGTAGAGTTGCTGAAGGTGAAGAATGTTGGATGGACAGGCTGTGCTAAACTCTTCTGCTCCAGGGTCTCAGGAAACTCATCAGAGGTCTCGGTGCCTCCTTCTGTGAAGCTTGTTGTAGGACTTCCTATCAAGCAGTCTGTTTTTTTGAAGTGAGATAATGAGAAAGGAATAGAGATGGAAAATACAGTGTTTTGCAACCCAACTGAGATATAGTACACTATCAGTTTTGTCACATGCCATTGGCCACACATCTCAGTGTCAGTATAAGGTGGGCTGACACTA
Source organism: Ochotona curzoniae (assembly GCF_017591425.1). Lineage (NCBI taxonomy): Eukaryota > Metazoa > Chordata > Mammalia > Lagomorpha > Ochotonidae > Ochotona > Ochotona curzoniae. The sequence goes on from NW_024466502.1 coordinate 18,895,686, forward strand.
GGCAAGAGAAAGAAGAACAGAGCGTGGGGAACAAAAGGTCAGCTTATCCTGCCTGCCACATCCAGATATATAAACAAGTTGTTCTATTTAATATTGTAATTTGGTAATTCATGTCTATGACAAAAAGCAGAAAAATCGTATCTGTGTGCGCCTCTCTAAACACGCATTATACATGGAAGAAGGAACACTTCGAAAATTTAAATATGTTGACATACAAATTCACTTTTCAAAGTCCTGCTAGTGGGATATTAAAGTAATTAATGAATTCTGTTTGCCATTTTTAAAGATTTATTCATTGTTTTTGTTTGTTTAGTTATGTTTGAGAGAGAAATATGTCTGCCATCTGGTGAGTTCTCTCTTCATTTTCCTATAACAGCTATGCCCAGTACTGGCCAGGCAGGAGACAAGAACCAAGCAGCCAGTTCTGTTTTTGCATAGGAATGGGGCATGGATCTAGGTACTTTCAATCATCTCATGCTTCCTTTCAGAGTACAAATCAGTAGGAAGCTAGAGCCCAAGCTGAAACTGCAACTTGAACACTCTCATATGGCAATTAGCATCCCATGGGCTACCTTAATCACTCTGCAAACAGACATTGTTTAACACAAGTTCAACAACTTTCAATCATGTACATGAGTTTTCTGTGACTCAACTTCATTCTATCAAGAGTTGACTATAAATGGCAATTGACTGGAAAACAGAATTTACACTCCTTCTTGTTAGGTCGCCAGAATACAATAAGGTTATAAATGGATGTAGACATGCATGCATGCATATAAATATGCACAGACACACATGCAGATTTTTTAAACATGAAAAATGATGTAAACTATATACAGAGTTCTGCTATTTTACTAAAAAAATGCATAATAAAAAGATAAAGCATCAAACACTGAAGATAATTTCCCATTTATCAAGCACTGTCAGGAAAACAGTTTTTGTGGGTTTTTTTGCAGAACAAAATAGGAAGTTGTAAGTTTGAAATGCATTTCAAAATTTAAATAATCTTAATTGTTTTAATTCTGAAAGAAATCAAACAGATCTTTTAATAGAAACATATTTAAGAACCAGTATTTATCTTCTGTTGTCTCCAGAAAATTGCAGTGTCCTATGTGAGTCTGGAAAAAGACATTACCTATTTACAGTTCTTTTCCTAAACCAAAACTTGTTAGGTGCCGTCTCTACTCCTTCCATTTCCCAGTCAGGTTGGCCACATGCTGATGACATGATATGATCATACTTTCTGTTGATATGTGAAAGAACAAATTTTAGAAACAAATTGAACCCTGACCAATCATCTTCCCCAACAATCCGTTGCTGACTTCACATCTGACATTTTGATTGTATATTTAAGCTGATGATTTTTGAATAGCTGTGTTTTTTCACACCCAATATGCATATGTAGATATGCATATGCATATATTAGACACAACTCATTCAATTCTTATATATTCTCCTGGAGTAGTCATGTGAAGTTCCATTTATTCAAGTATTTCTTTTATCATAGGAGAATGATACTTTTCTTTTTCCTCAACAACTTTTTGGATAATAGCTAAATTGCATTACTGAAGCACTTTTCTCCTGTCATTTAGACTGAAATACCTTTTACAAATCTTTAGCTTTCAACTTTCCTGATTCATATTGTATTTGCAATTCAGACACAATTTTATTTGTCCAATTAAAACATTTAATCTGAAAGTTGTAGGTTCAGAATAACCAAGTTAATGATTTTACTGTCAGGATTATGGTTATCTTGCTGATTATTTTAAACTAAAAATAGTGTGTACTATTTGAACATTTCTTTTTACTCTGTGAAGTGCTTGTGCTTTGTTATCTTTTTAAAACATTTATTTTATTTTTATTGGAAAGTCAGATACTCAGAGAGAAGGAGAGGAACATCTTTCCCCTGTTGATTCGCTCCCCAAGAAGCCACAACAGCCAAAGCTGAGACAATCCAAAAGCAGGTGCAGAAGCTTCTACTGGGTCTCCCACATGGGTGTTGGACCCAAGGCCTTGGGCCATCCTTACCTGCTTTTCCAGGCCACAAGCAAGGATATGGATGAGAAACAGGGCTTCCAGGACACGAACCAATGCCCTTATAGGATCCCAGTGTGTGCAAGGCGAGGACTTTAGCCAGTGGGTTATGAAGTCTGGCCCAAGACTATTATTTTTCACATCTGTTCATTTTTTTGAAAGATTCATTTTTATTGAAGAGACAGATTAACAGAGAGAAGTAGAGTTGGAGAGAAAGCGGCCTTTGACGTGATCACTGGAGCTGAGCCGTTTTGAAACCAGGAGACTTGAGCTTCTTCTGGATCTCCAATGTGGGTTCAGGATCCCAAAGTTTTGGGCTATCCTCTTCTACTTTTCCAGGCCAAAAGCAAGGAGTTGCATGGGAAGTGGAGTAACCTGGATGAAACCCAGTGCCCATGTAAGATCCAGGTACGTGCAAGGCAAGAATTTGCTACTGAGCCATCATACAAGCCTTTCATATCTGTTCTGATAGCTAATTTTGGTACACTTTTTCTGTAATCCATGTATAATTAATTCACTGTGCAATGCCTTGCACAGAATAAACAATTTTCTGTTTGTTTCTGAAGGTATTTTTAATTTTTTCATCACACAGTGATAATAATATCTGGTGTTCAGTACTCAGTACGGACCCAGCTGTTCTGTGACTCACATCAGTTTTCCTCGAGCAATACACAGATGATGAGGGATGGGTTCTTCAGTCTGCTTGCTTCCTCTCTCATGTATCTTTTATATCTGGTATCTTTTAGCATTTCTTCTCTGCCTTTGGTATTCTAAAAATGATATCTAAATGATCTAAGATGTGATTGTATTTGCTAACCATAGACATTTTAACATTTTCTTTCTCTGTCAAATTGAGGATGATTTGTTCAGTTTTATTTCCAGGTTAACAATTTGTTTTCAGCTGTTTGTATTACAAACTGAGACTATCTTTCTGCTTGCATATTTATAAAACCTGTGTTTAATTCATTTTTCCAAGATGTCTATTCCTTTCCTAGTTCATACCTTTTCACTTTCACTTTCCCCTTTACAGCCTGAAGCCTGTATGTTTAATAAACGTAATAAAGTTGTTTTACATTCATTCATTTGTTTCTGACTACCTGAGCCTGTCTTTCTAGCATAATTTTGCCCCAAGTATTACTGCTATTCTCTCTGTTGTGATGCAATTTTTATTGTTCTGACCTTAAATTTCCAAATACTTGTCTTTTAGCCTATGGGGACTTTGCAAAAAAAAAAAAAAAAAAGCAACTATAGCAGCAAAAATTTTAAAGATAACCCAGGTGTCTGGATTATACACAGGTACACAATGGGTAGCATACTCTCAACTCTGAGCTGTTTATAAACCTTGATTTCCATTGCATTGTACTCAATCTCTCCATCCAGTTCAGCACCCTTACCAATCCATGGTTGCTGCTTCCATTTTCTGTCTGCAGTAAAATCTCTGTGCACACATTCTATTCCTGAGTTTGTGATCCAAAGCAATTAAAGAAAATTTGAGGAGGTACATTTTATTATGGGACCTTAGCATACAGACAATACAAGTCGTATGTGATCTAGCTACTACCAGTCACAAATGAAGTATGGGCAGCTGTAGGAGGACATTGCGACCCTAGAAGGTCAGCGAGCACAGGATTACTATTGATTGGATAATATTGGCATGAGAACAACTGAATGGCTACCTTTTGCATTACTGATTGGATATCATTTGTATAAGAGCAGTTGAGTAGACAGTATGTGTATGAGAACAGTAGGTAGAGTATACAAAACAAAAGGAGTTCCAAACAACAGTATAGAAAATGTTGATGGGTTTTGTCGATAAGCTTAATACCTCCTCCCTTATCCCATATGACCCTCAGTGTATAAAGTCTGATGCCACTAATAAACTTTGGCTTTGACCACCAGTCAGAGTCCACACGTGTTATTATCGGCTCCGTGCACCAAGCCCATCGCTGTGGGACAGCAGCCAGAGGTCTTCATTTGCAGTCACAGTTAGTGGCCAAAGTTTAGCACAGAGGCTTTGGCTGCTGCTTGAACAAGAGCACTGGATCAAGTCCCATTTGCTCCATTTAAGATCTAGCTTCCTGCTAATGCCCATGGGAAGAAAGCGGAAGTTTACCAAGGGCTTGAGGCCCTGTCTTCTATGTGGGGAGACAGGATGGGTTTCCTGACTGCTAGTTTCTGCATGGCCCTGATTTGGCTGCAGCCGTCTTGGAGTGGATAGCAGCAAAGGGCAAGCCAGGGGATGGAAGCTATTTCTGTCATTGGCTTTTGGACCCTTTCTGTCTGTCCCTCTGTCTGGGTCACTCTACCTTTCTAATTATTAAAAAGAAAATATTGGAAAGGCAGATTTACAGAGAGCAGAGGAGACAGAGAGAAAAGTCTTAAATCTATCGGTTCACTCCCCAAGTGGCCACAAGATACAGTACTGAGTTGATCTGAAGCCAGGAGCCACGAGATTCCTCTGGGCCTCCCCTGTGGGTTCAGGGATCCAAGAACTTGGACCATCCTCCATTGCTTTCCTAGGCCAAAAGCAGGGAGCCGGGTGGATGTGGAGCAGCTGGGACATAAACTGGCACCCATATGGGATCCTGGCACATGGAAGCTTAGGATTTAGCCACTGAGCCATTGCACTGGGCTCAATTATTTCTTAAGGACAGAACTATGATAAAAATTTTGTTTAGTAAAGTTACTCAACTTCATGCAGTTTGTTACAGTTAGGTAGAACAGAGTAATGCAATGCAGAATCATGGTCACTTAATATGTTCCTATCAGATGGTGTTACCACAAGACTAAACTGATATTTTAGAAAATGCAATGGCCTGTGCAAAATCAAGTGAAAATGTAAAATGTGAAAGAACCAATCCAGAGGCTCAAACAACTGACACACTAGAGTATATATACTCTGAAGGTCAGCAAATTTACTAACAAATCCTTATGTCAGAAGAACTGAGACTGTTTCTAAAAGTGATGCAGAGAATATCAGCGGTAAATATTCGGGGTAGTCTATGGGCTAAATAGATAACATCACTGCTGCTTAGGACTCCCTGACAAGAAGGGCAGGTGGTAAAATCCAAGCATGGCAATAAAAAGGTCAATTGACTGTCAGTGAAGAGAGATGCACAAACACATGTGCGTGGTGATGGTTACCACAACAAAAAAAGTCATAGAAACCACTTATAAAGTTGTTTCTGAATTATTTTAATCAAAGTAATGTTATAAATTACCTGCATTTCTGTACGGCTGTTATATATATATATGTTTATATATATATATATATTTAAATAAACCTTTTTCACAGTCTGCACATTTACAGGAGGAAAAACAGAATTAGTGCATACATTTTGAATAATCAATTCTCTAACATAAAGGCTATTCACTTGGCTAAAAACAAAAAGAGGACCTCAGCTATTCCCTGGAAAAGCAGTAGAGGATTGGCCATTTCCAGTAAAAATGAAAAAATCTTTTCTTTAAAAAAGTATGTGTATGTGTATAAAAGTCTGTGTATAAATAAGTATGAGTACAAAAGAGAATAAACTGTTTTTAAAAGAATCATTAATAAGCAGATGCCATGTGGAATCAATGCATCTTATGGTACTCTTCATAGTGTCAAAGCATAGTAGAGTAAGAGATGATATGAATCAGCAGAGTTTTAAATGCAGTTTTAGAAGCAGTACCTGAATCTATAAGTTCAAGTAATATCCAAAAAACGTGTATTTCAAAAACTCACAAAAAATGAGTTAAGGGATAAATTTAAGGGTAGGTATCATGATTTAGAGGGCAAAACTGCCACCTGCAATGCCAGCATTTCCTATGGGTGTCAGCTGCTCCACTCAAGATACTTGTCCCAAGTAATAGACTACGATAATCCCCAAAACAGGGCCCGAGTCTGTGGATCCCTGTAGCCCATGTGGGAATCCTGAAAGAGGATGTCCCAGTGCTGGTCACTGCTGGCATTTGGGAAATAAATCAGCAAATGGAAGGTCTCTTCCTCACTCTGTCTCTATTTAACTCTGACTTCCAAGTAAATAAGTCTTAAAGTAAGAAAGGTACATTTAATTTTGTACAAAACACTTGAAATATGCACATGTTTTATCATATACATCTTTGGAGATTCTTTTTATATTTTTATTTTTTCTGATGCAGTTCCATAAGCTCAAGGTTTTTCCTTTCCATCCTTCCCATACCGTTGTCCTCACACTCCACTGTTTTCCCTTATATTACTACAATTGTTTAGTCTTTCAACAACAGTCAAAACTCCATCATTTTTCTACTGAAGTGTTCATGGCACTGTAGGTATAGATAATATTAGAAAGTCCATCACCCGATTGCCAAAATAACAGTTTCATCAGGTGTCTATATTTTATTTGGCAATAGCACAACAAGAAATGAAGATATACTGCAGTATCATATGCTTTTTTAACATCAGATGCATTTTCAAGATGACCTCATATTCTAAGGAAGAAATTAATAATGGTATTACATACTTGCATCTGTGGGGATAAGGATTCTGTTATATCACCAGTTAATTTACAACCTACGAAATACCTGGCTCCTGCTCATCAAAAATAGTCCATTGGTTTTTGCTATAAATTGAAAAAAAAAGACACCTGTTAATCACACGTAATTGATCTGCCAGTTATGATACCCTTACTGAGATATTTCATAAAGTCATCCAAACATGCATGTTGAAATTAACCAGCTATAGGTACTTTGCACCTTAAAAAAGACATCAATTTTTATTCACAGGTTTTCCTGCTAATTTATTCAATCTCATCTCATCATGCATCATACAGCCTTAGGAAATGTAGGTGTTTTGAAATTTTGAAGAAATTCAGTGCTAAGTCTCTATATCAACTGTGTCATGGTAATCATAACAAAAGAATTGGTACAAACATTAGTGAATCTATAATGCATTTGTACCCTAGAAGGTGTGAAATAAACACTGGAATTACAAGGAATTGACACAGTGTAAGGCTTGTCAAAATTTCTGTTCCAAAATACAGACAGAGAGGCACTGCAAGTCTTTCATGCCTCCTACCACTAAGCAGGAAGCACAGTAAGTAGTAGACATTTTTAGTTTCAAGCAACACAATACATTTCATTTATATAATTGCTTTGAAGCTTTTATCAAATGAAATCACAGTTGATATTTTTATCCTTGCTCAGAATAAGTCCATGTTATAGACCAAGGAAACCTATTGCTGTCTCCCACAAATCCAGAAAACTCTGTAGTCTTTAAAGCATCAGCGGTGATAAAATGTGAAATCCCTTTGCTGTACATAGAGTAATTCTAACAGAGGAGCAACAGCATAGATCTTCAGGATACTGGAACCCATATACCACCTAGAAGACAAAATGATCAGCCAGCCATTAGCTACTTTTCTCCCAGCATTATAACAGTTGCCTAGTTATAATGTAACCTAGGCTATTGGGCATAGTTGGGGCAGTAGTTTTCACTTCCTATCCTGCAAAATTTATTCCTTTCTAAAGTTACTAGTGCCATGAAGGAAAAATTCTTCTGTTAGTAAACAGTAAGATAACAACTAAGCATCCAGCTTTGTAGGGATTTAAGTTCATAAATGTGGGCTCCTGTGAAAATCATGTAATGAAAGAAATCACCTTGAAGTTTAAGATACTGCTCATGATAATCAAGAGGCTAAAACAATGGGCCTATTCACATTAAGCGTTTCTTCTAATTTCTTGGCTCGACTTTGGTATTAATTAATAAGTTCAGAGGTTGCAGGCTGAGAATTGTATAAAATAATCAGGCTTATTGTTGAAGTCACTCTAACAGCTAAGCTAGTAAGTAATTCAGCATCTCCCATGGCATCGCCCATGGTGAAGAATTTGGGAGACAGCAGAGAAGCCAGATGACCAGCATCAATTGTGACCCAGTGCAAGTGGCAGGAACAAGCACTGTGTTTTGTTACATTAAGCTTCCCCTGAGTTTCCACTGGAAAGCAGCAATCAGATGGTGTTAACCTCATGCATAAGGCATGTGCACAGGACCTGCACAAGACTTACTGTTTGCTGTTACAATGTCTCAGACTACAAGACTGTGGCAGATAGTCCCCCAATGGTCAATGAAATGACTGGATTAAAACCACAGCCTGGTTCTTCCCCCACAAACGTCCCTCTGCAAGAAAGCCTTGTTCAGTCTTTTGGGTTACTCTGAGTGGCCACTTTGAACTGAAATTCCTCTAAGTGCAAGATTTTAATATAACAATATCCGAATTGTCTCTCTCTCCTTTCTGTCTCTCTCTCTCTCTCTCTCTCTCTCTCTTCTCTCCATCTCCTCCTCCCTCTCTTCTATATCAGTGCTCCTGAATATCATTGTCTAGTAGATCTTCTTTACGTATCATTTCATCTTGGAGTCTGCAACTTGAGCCCCTGCTGCAAGAGTGGGTGAAATTTTTACTTGGTTTATTGCCCTGTATGGAATGTAGGCAAATCAATTCCCTGTTTATTGACCATTGAAGCTCTTTGTGACAACAGGGAGAACTCCGGAATATGGCAGACTTCCCCGGTGCTTCTCCACAGCATTGGACACATTAGTTCATAGGCCTCCTATTGCTGGTTTTGCATAGACATTCTTAATAAGTTTCTTCATGACATTTCTCTTCTCAACCTCAGTTAATTCTGAAAACTCATCTTTCATACACACATGGACACCAATCGTCTTTCTGAGTCCTCCAGGTTAAGGAAGATTCCCAAAGTTCTGGACAGCATGGGCAATATCTCAGTTACAGCAACTGCTGTGGCATTTCATTTCAGATTATTTCTGTGATATGCCTCTCTTTTCATGAGTCAAGTCATCTGCTAAATACAATTCTGTCTCTGTTATATTACGTTCAGATATCTGATTATTGCTTCAGGAAGGAATGAACTAAACCAGATCATCTGGACACATTCTCTCATTCACTGTGAGACAGTTTGCAGGGCATAGAACAATAGTTATTTAGTACACAACATGTGATCTTGAGCATATTTTTTATATAAGGAAAATATTAAAGTTATCACTTTGACTCCATTCTCCATTAGTAAATTTACAAAGAAAGTTTACTATTTAAAAACACACATTTTTAAATGCTGGTGTATAATATATATGTATATTCATTCTTATATAAGCAGCACATTTGGAGATTTTCTGGTAGTTTATAATGTGATGCCAATTTCTTCCATGATATTTTTTTAAAGATTTATTTTTATTATGTTTTATTGGAAAGGCGGATATACAGAGAAGAGAGACAGAGAGGAAGATCTTCCGTCCGATGATTCACTCCCCAGGTGAGCACAATGGCCAATGCTATGCCTGTCCGAAGCCAGGAGCCTCTTCCGGGTCTCCCACGCGGGTGCAGGGTCCCAAAGCTTTGGGCCGTCCTCGACTGCTTTCCCAGGCCACAGGCAGGGAGTTGGAAGGGAAGCGGGGCTGCCAGGATAGAACTGGCGCCCATATGGGATCGCGGGCGTGCAAGGCGAGGACCTTTAACCACTTGCGCCACCGCGCCGGGCCTTCTTCCATGATATTTTAACGTCACTGAACTTCTTAACCTATTTAGAGTTGCAAACCACAAAAACAAATTTCTTAAATCTGTGATATAGAAGATATGAGAACAATATAAGTAGATCAATATATTTCTCTCATTTGTGTGACTTGCTTGAGTCACAGACTCATGCCGAGCAGTCAATTAATATGAAGGCTATAAAATCATTAGACTCAGAATCTGAACTAGTAGTCCTCCTCCTGCTAGTAATATTTGTGACAAAGCATAACTATGATGCAAATAGCACATTAAATTCACTAAATTACAAATAACAATATATTTGAAAAAAATGAAATGGAATTGCTATCTCAACCAGAAATAAAATGTAAATAAATTTAAATACCACATATCATTTGTTTTTAAATTAATAATTCGTCCTAATAATCTATATCTTGAGTTGTCATTGAGACTTGCAGGGTTAAGTTGTTGTCTGTGATCCTGTCAGGCCTTACAGACATACCTGGATGCTCCAGTTTATTTTTTCTTCCATTTCTTTCCTTTTTTTTTTTTTAAGTTTGTTCATTTTTGTTAGAAAGGCACATTTCACAAAGAGAGACAGAGACAGAGGGAGAGGTCTCCCACATGCTGGTTCATTCCCCCAAACGACTGCAGTAACTGGAGTTGAGCCAATCAGAAACCAGCAGCCAAAGGTTTCTTTTCAAGTCCCGTCCATGGTGCAGAGACCCAAGGAGCCATCGTCTGACACGTCCCAGGCCGTAGAATGTACCAGAGCTGGAGAAGCTGGGTCGGTACTGGTCTGGGATGTCAGTGCTAGAGTTCGCGGATAAGCCTGTTGCACTGCTGCAAACGCATGGTTTCCTAAACATTTGCTGCCATTTTGGGAGTGAACCAGTGAGTAGAAGATCTTTCTCCTCTGTCACCTTTTCTCTGTAAATATGCTTTTCAAGTAAAATAATAAGTCTTTTTAAAAAATACATTTTTACTTTCATCACCCTTAAAATAATGTTTGTATTCTTCCTACTCACCATGAAGGGCAAAAGTAGATTTTGTGTTCCTTATTCTGGTGCCATTTTATGGCCATTAAACTCAGCTAACAGATCATATGTCCATTACTTCCCCCATGCCTTAAAATTATTTTTATTATGTGCAATTCTATAGTATCCATCTCTTCATGCATGTTGAGTTCTGTTAACTTTGTTTTTTGGGTTTTTTTTTTCGGTTAATTTTACATTCAGATACCAGAAATTCCTTGTAGAGGACCACGAGCATTCTTTATAATATCCAGTGGCAGGCAATCAGTTTATTATATGTGATATCATACGTGATCTTTAAGTGTAAAAACCGCATTACAATTTATTGATTACTCTCTAAATTCTAGCTACAGCAAAGCTTTGACAATATGATCAAAAGAGTAATTTACCACTGCCCTTAATCATAATAGTTTTTCTTTTATCCACATAATAGTAATGTTTAATCTTTACTGGCCTGAGAATCAAAATTGTATTGAAGATATAATCTAGACTGGAGATTCTATGCTGAAGGTGAACTTCCCGCCCCCCCCTCTTTTTTTTTTTTTTTTGCTGTAGTAAATAATGTAAACGGAAACAAAATGAAACAAATACGCCTGACATTGACAATGAGTATAAAGGAAAACAGAAAAATGCAAGCAGCAAGCAGTGTAAGGAAGTCAAGAAAGCTGCTTTGGGGAGAAAAATGGAGTATTTCAAAATGCAAGTAGTATGCCATGTGGGAAAATGTTGCAGATAAAGCTATGAAATAATTTATGTGTGTTTATTAAGAAGGAAATCAAATTCCAAAGGACTACTGCAATGAGAAATTGGATCTGACAGTTAGGAAAACTTATTTAAGAGGCTCATATATACAATGTAAGAGAAATAAGACAGTCTTTTTTTTCTGATCAAATGAAAGTGTATTCTCCTTATTCCAACACATATAGAAAAAAGAAACATGCAGGGTTTTTATTTCCCATTAATGAATGGAAAATTAAAAACACACGCACAATGTTAATAAAATAAATAAATAAATAAATAAATAAATAAATAAATAAATAAATAAATAAATAAATAAAAATATAATAACTAAATAAAGAAAATAAAGATGTATCAATGAATGGAAAGAATAGCCACGTTCATAGAATGGAATACTGGATATGGTTAAAAACAAAAAACTTCCTACTCAACATAATGAACAGACTGATTGTATGTCTTACAAAAATTCCAATAACAGTCTTGTTTTTACTAGAATAGAAAACAGAATCCTCATATTCATGTGAAACCATAAAAGACTTCAAGTAATCAAAATGATCTTGAGCCAAAAAAAAAAAAAAATAGAGCTGGTGTTTCACATTACCTGATTTCAAAAATGATACTAATGATACTAATTTTTAGCAATCAAAGCAGCATGACACTGGCATGAAAACAGACATCGACCACTGGAACAAGTCAGGGAGGTCATAGAAATCCACATAGTTATAGCACTTGATTTTCAACAAAAGCATCAAAACCATGCAGTGTGGAAGAGATAGGCTCTTCAACACATACTATCTACAAAATGGACATCCAACATAGAATGATGATTTTACAATTTAATGCAAACTTTTAAAAATTAATTGAAAGTGAATTAGAGATCTAAAGCTCAGATCCCAAAACTGCAAAATGACTTAAAACCCTTTGTGAGGAAACCTTTATGCGATTGGTTTGAAACCAAAAGCAAAGGATATAAGGTTAACATTGGGCTAACTGGAAAACAACAAATTTAAAAATAGTTGGCAATTCTAAGAAAATGAACTACCAAATGAAAACACAGCATATGTAATATGATAAAATGCTATCAAAAAATACACTGCAAGTTTGTAAGAAACTTGAATAACTCTGTTGTAAGAAAATCAACAATTCAGTTAAAAATTATTTAATTTAGAATTAGATATGCATAATGGATTGTATCTTTACATCAAGATATGATAGTATCTATTACACAGTTACTCTACATCCCCTTAAATGAAAAGCCATAAAAAAATCAACAACAGGAAGGTTAAAAAAAATTAACAACATGAAGTTAAATAACTTGCTACTGAAAGACCAATGTGTTGCTGAAGAAATGATAAAGAAAATAAGAAAAAAAAATCAGGTCCTGGCATGGTGACCTAGTGGCTAAAGTCCTCGCCTTGAACGCTCCAGGATCCTATTTGGGCGCCTCTTCTAGTCCCACCAGCTCCACTTCCCATCCAGCTATCTGCTTGTGGCCTGAGAGGACAGTCTGGCAAGACCCAAGGCCTTGGGATCCTGCACCCTTGTGGGAGACCTGCAGGAGGTTCCTGGCTCCTGGCTTCGGATTGGCACAGCACCAGCCGTTGTGGTCCCTTTGGGGGTTAAATCATGGGACAGGGGATCTTCCTCTCTTTCTCTCCTCCTCTCTGTATATCTGACTTTCCAATAAAAACAAATAACTCTTTAAAAAAAAAAAGAAAAAATCTTCTTGACACAACACTATTATGTGAACTATGAGTCAGTGAGGAAATTAATTAAAAAAAGTTTTTGAATGGATGAAAATAAAAACATAATATCAAATCCCCTGAGATGTACAGCAAGCAGTATTGAAAGGGATACTGCCCTTGTATTTTGCATGAAGGTTGCTTCCAAATCAACAATGTGCTCCTAATGAAACTGTTAAATATATCTTGACAATAGTAGCCTGCACTTAAATAGCATAATGATGAACTAATGACTATTTATGAAGGACTAAACTATAGTAATGATATAAGTGAAATCAGTGGGTGGTGGGGACTTGGAGAGTAAGGGAGCAAAATCCCAGAGTCTGAACTCTATCACAAAATAATAAAATAAATGAGCTAAGTAACTAATTACCCATCTCTCAGTAAAGAGACTTATAAATGGCCAAAATACACATGTAAACCAGGATCAGTATCACTAATTCTTGGAAAAATACAAATTAAATCCTCATTAGTATAGCATATAATTACATATAATTTTTTCCTGTCAAAGCCCATTTCAATAGTTATAACACCATTTGTGGCTCATAAAAAATGAGTTTAAAAATAGCCTGTTCTACATTCATTGAATTTGAATCTTGGCTATGGTTGTCTTGGAAAAGCCATACCAAATGATCTTGTGTGTCTCATATGACCTGGATGTCACATGCTTCCCACTCGTAACTAGAATGGCTGTCACAAAAAAGATGAGAGGCAGACACAATGGCTCAGTGACTAAATCCTTGCCTAGAGCAGCCATCAGGATTCCTTTTGGGCTCCTGTCCCTGTACAGACTGCTCCACTTTCTATCCAGCTCCCTGCTTGTGGCCTGGTAAAGCAGCAGCGGATGGCCTCCTCTGGACCAATGGAGAGACCTAGAAAGAACCTCCATCTCCTGGCCTCTGAGCAGCTCAGCTCTGCGCACTGAGGCCGCTTGGGCAGTAAGCCTGAGAATACAGGATCTTTCTCTCTGTCGTCTCTGCTTATCTCTGCAGATATACCTTTCCAATAAAAACAAATGCATTATAAGTAACTAAATAAATAAGAAAAGGATGATAGACAGGAAATATTGAGGAGAATTAGGAGAAAAACAGTATCCTTTGCAAACTGTTTGTGGCAATAAAACAAGTAAAGCTATTATGGAAAACTGAATATTATTCTCAAAAAATTAAAAGCAGAACTACAATATAATCTTACCGTCTCATTACAAATACAACAAAAAAGAAAATGATATTAGTACATTAGAGATTGTGTGCTCTCATATTCACTGTCGTGTTATTTGCAGTAAACAAGATATGGAATAAAGGTATAACCCAAAGAATGGAAAAATAGAAAAGGAAAATGTATACTAATGTTCAGTCTTAGAAATGAAGACAATTGTTTTCCTTTTAATTATGTAAAGGAACATAAAAGATATACCTTTTGTGAAAGAAACTTAACACAGAAAGAGAAATAATGTGTAATCAAAAAAAGTTAAACAAAATAATTAGAATAGATGTTACCAAGGGTTTAGCGGAATAGATCGGGGAATGTTGGCCACAGGATGGGAGGTTTTGGCTGGTGTCTTGCAATGAAATTTACTTGTAGTATTATAAGTATAGTTAAAGTGTTCTCATATGCCTCTAGAACAAATGTACGTAAGTTAACTAATGTATTGAGGCATCCCGTTATTAAATATATATATATTTGTAAAAATACATATATTTTGAAAGATGTCCAATAAAAATATATGCAACATTTAATTATCAGCTAAAACAAAACAAAAAAGTCTGGCTGCAATGAATGCACATATATCCATTTTGAATCTCTTGCATTCCTGCTAGTAGGCTCTTCTTCAATTTAATTTTTCTTCCTCCTTCCTGTGGCTCACATTTGGTGTTAGTAGATCGAGTTATAACCTTACATGGTGGGGAAGGCAACCACAAACTCAAAATAAAGGAGTGCTTAGAACATATACAGCAGTATTGGTCATAACCATAAGTTACCTAAAACTTCAAACTTACAAACTGCCTTAGAAAAATACAGCTTGCATTTGTTTATGCTGCTGATAGGCAGCCAGGATAACTGATCCTTAGTTTTCATGGTCCTACTTTATCATATTTAAGAAGCCATATCAATCCAAATAGGTATATGTGACTTATTTGAAACATTACCTTACCAATTGACTGAAGGCACTCATGTACTCTAAAGAAACCAATGAAAATGAACCATGCCTTTCCTCTCTTCTCAAGGTATAATGTATCTTCTCTGGCAGTTTTCAGGTCTCTTTACTTAAGCTATTTCAGAGCATTGGTGTTTCTGAGTGTAGGACCAGTGGGAAACACACATAGGGAAATGCAAATGAAGGTATTTGTCCTATACATTCCTAAAATTGTTAGGTAGAAGGCATACTGAATTTTCTTCTCTAGAACGTCAGCACAGAGTGCTCGCTAAAATCACTAGTAGAAGCAGGGACTCGTTGACACACAGGGTGTATGGCTTCCCTTATCCTTTAGAGATGACTTGACATTTTAGCCACAAATTTAGGAAATGAATTTAACCATTGGAGAATGTCCTAGTTCTCCCATCACAACATAAACTGTCAAGCTTATTACCATATGAAATCTTATAAATACTGAAGTAAGTAGTGTCTCAAGATACATAGTATACTTGGAGGGAATTGTCTTGGATTGTTTCCGGAACTCTCTTGGTTGGCATAGAGCTTAAGGTGAAATGCATGACTTTGACAATTATATAAATTCCACCGTGCTCAGTTGATGCAGAGCAAGTTTAAAGCCATTTTCCAAAAGCTTTTGGTACTTTTAAGTGAACAGAGCCTTTACTTCACAGCGTGACTGCCTTATTCAAGAATAAAATGGAACTTGCAGAGCAGCAATAAAAATGATACCAAATAAAAGGCTGTGCTTTGTTGAATGGGGCAAGAGCCCAGAGCAATATTTTAATTCAAGCATAAAAGTGAAAGTTTCACATTATTGGTCTGACACACCACTTCATGCTCAAAGAGACGCAGCTCTCCTGTGATGAATATATGCATACAAAGAAGCATCTCCCTCATGTGTTCAGGATAGAGCGGGATGTTTTGGTGATGCTGAGGCTTTGAATATGTATAAATTCCCCCATGAAAACAGAGAAGTAGATGCACACGTTTGGATGAGATAAATTCTACAAATATCACAATTATACTGTTTTAGTCACCTGTAAATAAAATTATGGGACCTCAGATGTCTTCATCATTTTTCTCTCACAAGCTTCTACTCTTTCTGCCACAAAACACGGTGTGTATGGATTGTGGCAATCAACTTGCTAATTTGTGAATACATATTTTTATACATGAACAAGGAATTTTCTGAGATTGAAAACAAAATTTTCTGTAGAGGTGTTGGAAAAAAAAGGCATGCCTAGATTTCAGCTATGCATCATTGGCTAAAATGTGTATATCTGAAAGACAGAAAAAAAATTTGAGATTTAACAAACTGTTATTCAACCACCGCTGTTTTAAAAATACCAGAATTTCTTCACAGTGTGGATATATTTTTTTATATAGTCAGGAAAACACTGAAAACTCTAAAAGTAGTAAGTCTCAGCAGAAGTGTTGGTGTTTATTGTCATCATCATTCCAACACTGTTTTCATCCCACCTGTGTCCTAGTTCCACACAAGGAACTCTATTAATATCAGCCCCAGTTCCGGTCTAGAGCTTAAAATTAATATCCAACCCTTGTTCACAACCCATTTCCACCAATCAACGGTTGATGTGCAGAACTCTCATTAGTATGGATGCTAATAGAAATTTCCTATTAGAGAATATTATTTTAAGCTTCTTGCTTCATTTTAACGATATTATTGCAATCGAAAGCAGTTTCAGAACAGTGAATTTGTAATTAATGAATCTTAATGCATGCTAATAACTTTGTGTACAACCATGAATCTATGACATATAAGTTAGACTGGCTTTGAATTTTTATTCTGTTTCCTGTGCTTCTACTTTATTACAAATTATGAGAACTGGGCAATAGTGATGGCATGGAGAGACCATGACTTGCCATGGCAAATGTTGTGACAAAATGGAAGCTTTTTTTTTTAATCCAATACATCTGAAACTATTAAAATCTCTCCCAAAAGCCCAGAAGTAAAGTTCAGGTTTACCTCACACTTTCTAGGCACATATTTGGGAGGCCTGAAGCAACAGTTCCCTGCCTTGCAGTTGATGAGCAATACATGAATGTGTGCCCTAGTCTATGAATGCTTTTCTCTTGGCAATACAAAGGCTTGTCTTACTAACATCAAATTCAACAACATTCAGTGTAATTTTTGATTCCTTTTTACAGGTAATATAATCACTCCACCAAAAGTATGCCTCGTGCGCACTCATTTTCTTTTCCATTTAGACACTAATTACCTTTGACCCTGAATCCCACCCATGCACTTTTACAGAACAAAAAGCAGAATTCTAAGGAAGCAAATTTTTTTAAAGATTTATTTGATATGATTCAAAAGGCAGATCTACAAAAAAGAAAGAAAAAAGATCTGGCATCTACTTGTTCATTCCCCAGTTGGCTGTAGCTGCCAGAGATGAGCTGATTTGAAACCAGGAGTCTCTTCCAGGTGCCCACATAGGTACAAGGGTCCAAGGACTTTGGCCATCTTCTGCCGCTTTCCCAGAACACAATCAGGAAGCTGGATGGGAAGTAGAATAGATGGTGCTCATATAGGATGCTGACACCCACCTGTTGAGCCATTGCACCAGCGTCAGGAAGGTAATCTACACCTATTCTTTTTGACAGAGCGTTACACCCGCAGGGTTATATTCACCTTCGGTAGCTCACTCACTATTACACAGTGTAGTTGCAATGATGGAATAAGTCGCAAAACACTCACACAAAAATTGAGTTTTTCCTAGCTATAACTTAAGATAAATATAATAGCTTTAGATGCCAACTTGGAGTTTTCCATCTCTTCAGCATGACTAGGAGGCTATAGAATGTGTATACAATTGAATATATTAATAATGATATTACATATTGTATATAATGATTATGTTTTATGCATAATAGTATATGAAACCTATTACATATACTATAACTTAATATCTAAGTATTTCGGTTTTTCTCTATACTCTGTGAAGAAGGAATAGTTATTCATTGTGGTTTTTGTTTGCTTCCTTTTAAAGACATTTCTTTTAAAAGCAGAGAAACACAGAAAGAAGCACAGAGAGAGAGGGAGAGGAGGATTTGTCATCTGCTGATTCAGTCCACAGATCATTGCAGGAGCCAGGGTTGCACCAGTCTCCAGGAGCCTGGAATTGTATCTGGGTCACAAAGGTAAGTGACTGGGACCTGAGTACTTGGAACATCTGTTGCCTGGCACTGATATGGGATGGCAGCATCTTATGTGGCAGCATAACGTATTCCACAGTGAAGGCCTCCTTCATATTCATTTCTTTAAATTTTGTAACCCATTATCAATAAAAATTAAACAAACATAAAATTAAATACTTGTGAAATGAAATTAAAATGTCACATCTGTACAAAATACAAGCTCAATTATTCACTATGGTAAATTGAGACATGGTTTTTAAAGGTTTTTTTTTTTTTTTTTTAATATCCAGTGCTAGCATCCATTTGTAGTGGGTACCTTGAACAGTGATATTCCAGGACAACTTTTCACTGCTTGCATATTCCTTTCAATTAGGATAGACTGAATTTTACTATAAAAATATTTATATTGTGGGCAAAAATAGATCTGTCTTCCTACATAATTTCCTCTACTTGGTAAGAAATGTATACAACAAAGAGTTCATTTATTATTATTATTATTTTCCTTGATAATCAGCATTGACGTTCCCTGCTCCGTCCCTCTAATTTCTAATTTTTTTCTAATTCATCACAGTAGCATAGTCAGTAACAGTTACAAGTTGAACTTTCTGCAATTTCATTTTTCAAGCAATGGTTGGTATAGGAAAAGGTATAATATTTAGCATCATACTAAAACTATCATGTTAATGCTGCAAAGGGAGTCTTGCTTTTATTCAAGAGTAGGGATGCATACTACCACGCATCCGTACATACTACCATACATCCGTACATTTAAATTAGAAATGTAGCAATGTGGCAGGCTACCCCCTACCTGCCAGCCTGGAGGGGCTGGAGGCATTCCAGCAGGGGGAGGCCAGTCCCTTTGCCCCAGTTGCCAAACAACTCCCTCTTCCCCATTCCAGCACTGATGCTCTGGCCCCCACAAACCACTTCCGATCTGATTCCTTCTGGGTTGAATAGACCAGTCTCCCCCCAGGTGCCTGAGTTTGGAGGGGGGCAATCCTGTATTTTTTTTTTTTTTAGTGATAGCTGCTCCCCACCTGCTCTGGTCCCTTCCCATGCTGCCAACTTCTAATCACAGTGGTGACTCTGTCCTTGTCCATTTAGTTCTGCATGTAAATGGAATGTTGTGGAGACAACCCCTCCCCTGCTGGCTGGTCCCCCACCATTCCCTGGTCTCCATCACTGTGAAAGCAGAACCAGTAAGGGACCTTCAACTAAAAAAGAAATGTAACAAAGTGAAAACATAACCCCTCCCCCGACACATACACACCATCAAATTAGGGCTCCCAGAGCCTTCACTTTCCTATCCAACTGTCAGATAAAAAAAACAAATCTAAAACCAGCAGCTGCTGAAATAGAAGTCTGTCTCTCAAGATGGTTTTAGAGGAAAGATAGGAACTCAGCTCTCTATCAACTACAGTATGAAAGTTAATACAGTTTCACCCTTCTTACAGAGCAATCCAGACTCAATTTATAGCTTGGAGAGAAGAAATGCAGGTCACTGCTAGTGAGAAAGAGCCCCTTGACAAAATTAGCTGCAAAAAGAAATATATACACACACACACACACACACACACATATATATGTATTTTTTTTCCTCGAAATCTCGTAAATAAATAAATGAAAAGCATGGACAATGTAAACAAGAATAAGAGACAAAGAGTAAAAGAAACAATGAAGAACGAAGAGGGGCAATCAGATAAGAATTGTTTCCCATGTTTTATACAAAAAAAAAATGAAAAGAACTAAACAGTAGAATAAACATACTCTAAACACTTAAATAATATTCAATCGTTATATAACTAATCTGTTTTTAAACAAAAAGGAGGCTGTCTTGTTGAACTCAGCCAGAAACAAAAGACAAATATCTCATGTACTAATTTACATATGGGAGGTATAACTCAAAACAAAAGTAGAAGAAAAAGAATAAAATTATTCAACTCTATTGAGAATATGAAGTTGAAATAACAAGAATGACTCAGAATTATAAATTATTGAGTTGATATGTACAGACAAGTAGCAAGAAACAGAACTGAATCAACTGAAAAATCAAACTTTTTTTGCCCAAAGAAGATCTTTTCTAAAATAAGCATAGTGAATAAGTAGATAAGACTAGAAAATCTAGAGACATCATTAATGAAAATGTTTAAATCAATGCATAGCACACACAGACATACACACACACGAAAGAATATAAGGTACTCGGGGACAAAAGAGGTGAAATTTATATTTCTGTGAGTTGAACTTGATGATGTTAAAAACACAATGTGTTAAGTGAAAAGTGTTTTATAATTATATATTTAATACAAAACCTCACCTGATTATGGGATTTCAAAAATGAGGAATCCAACAGTCATTTGCCTACCCCCGCTGCAAAATGATGTCTACAGTGGATGGAAGGTAGCAGGTTTTGTGCTATCAGAATATCAGAAAATTAAGAAAAAGATTGCCAAAAATTTAGGAGAAATTTTTGTGAAATGTTTTGAGAAAAAAAAATGTTCAAAACTATATTCATTTGGGTAATCATAAGCTATATTTTCAAGAAATGTCTATAGATACTCTTCACAAAGTGTACTCTACTATTGACCAAACCGTGAGAACACACCAAAGAACGGATGGGAGTGGGTTCATGAGAGAAGACGTGCCTGAGTGTCTCCCCAGAAAGGGCTCATGTGCATCCTTGTGCATCCTTGGCCAGCCGAGCTCCCCACGATGAGCAACATGTTCAGAAAAACTTTGCCTTACCAGACAGGTTAGTGCTTAGTTCCATATGGTTCTCAGCACTTGAAGTGTGCCACTGTGACTCAGGCAATTAATTTTAGATCGTATTTAATTCCATCTAGCCTAAATTAAGTCATCTCATGTGGCTGATGTACCTTTGGATCGTGCCGCTAATGGTTTATTTCCCCTGTGCTGCATTGACCAGCCTCAATTTGTCAGTCGTGGGAACCAAATATTTTGCTGACCCGTGATAGATATCCAGCAGAAGAAATAACAAAGTCATGGTGCTGTAACTGAGTGGGATTTTTATGGTTTATTATAATATAGCACAACCTGATTTAGATATCCTGATAAGACATAGCAATTTAAAGTAACATGCAGAAGATGAAGACACATTTTGTACTATATATATATATATATTATGTATATTTATATGTATCTCAACATGTCTATGTTTCTATACACATATGCATGTATATATATACACAAGATATATGTATTTATAAACACATGTAAATACATATATATGTTTAGATGTGCTTTTTGAGGGGAAAATTTTCCTAAAGAGTAAGTCTAGATAACTATAAGGCTCAAATATGGTAAAAATATGTCACATGTATTCAACATAAGCCACCTTTTCATTATAAAATTTGAAATTTTTAGTTTGTACCTGATGGCTTCCAAAGATTTGTGAAAGATTTGGTGAAGTAACAGATTGGGTTTCATATTTTTCTTGCATCAAAATTAACTTTCACTTTAATTCTACTTTCACAAATATTTAAAACCTAACAAAATTAAACCTGATGATTCCTTAGCAAATCCAAACTACAACTAAGTGAGTGTTAGGGACAATTATTGTGTTACAGCAGATAAAGCCACTGCCTGAGGAGCTGGAATCCCATATTGATGTCAGTTTGTCTCAAATCTGTTCCACTTCCAACTGAGCTCCCTGCTAATGGACTGGGGAAGCAATGGAGCATGTCATAGGCCCTTGGGCCCTCGCACCCATCTGGGAGACCTGGGTGAAGCTCTTGGTTTCAACCAGTCCCAGCGTCATGAACTGCAGACATCTCGGGAATAAATCAGCTAATGGAAAATTTCTCTTTCTCTCTCATTCCCTCCCTCATTAGAACTCTGGCCTTCTAGCGTGCGTGTGTGCGTGTGTGTGTGTGTGTACACATGCCCGCTATACTACAACTAAAAAATGAGAAAATGTAAACATTTTTTTTTAAATGAAACACAAATGTATTATTTGTTAAAAATTCCAGGCCATAATAAATGGATTCTCACTTTGTAAAAGGTGTTTTATAAGTACCTACTGATAATAACTTTTTCAAAAGTTGCACAAAGCACATTTTTATTTCTACTTTTGTTCTAGTTTTATTCTATTGTTGCTGAGTCCTCAAATTTTCCATTACGTCAGGTTTAAATAATTGCTGCTTGCCCATTTTTCACTTGTTTTTTTTTTTTTGATAACTGATTTCAAGCCTAAGAAGTTATGCTATTGTTTCTCCCAGAAAACTTTGACTCTTTTAATCTCTAACTTCCATCCCTACTTGGTGACCCACTCCCTTATTCTCTGCCTAACTTCATGACGTAGAAATGTGCATCTATTATTATTTGTCATCTAGATTAACGTTAAGCAGCAACCACAAATTGTCTCCCGCTGCTTTCAGTAGTTCCTATCAAACTGTTTTATTTTTAACAACCAGACAATAGGCTTCAAATAATCTCCTAACGTTACAATTCTTCAGCTCTAACACAGATCACATTTCTTTGCAAGAAACTGCAATTCACCTATTCTAATCTCACCTTTCTCCGTCATCCTTGAATGATCCTCCTTTCTACTGGCTTTATGAGACAATTACTTTAATCCTCATTTAACCTATGAAAACACAGCAGATTAGAAGGTCTAAATCTTTGTCACAGAGCTACTGCTGATAAATCCAGGCTTTGAATCCAGGTGAGCCAAATACAAAGTGTCCCAAGAAGCTCAGCACTAAGACGACATGCAAATAAAAGATGCATTTGGTTCTCAGTTATCCTCCCCAAGCCTGAGAGCATCAGGACACCTGAAAATGAAACTTAGGAAAACAATAAAATAGCAGGGAGGACATCTCCCTGAAAAAAAAAAAAAAAAAAAAAAAGCAAAAGATGCTGAATCAGTGCCAGGAAAAACACACCTAGCCAAGCATACAACAACGGAATAAATGTGCTACTAAAAGCAGAGCAAAAAATAAGATCTGCAAGAATGTTTCGAGGTGAATAGTACATTTTACTCAGAGTAGAGATGCATGCTACAGCTTCTTTTATTCCCAAATCTGGCCTCTACTACATCATTCATGCGTGAGAGTTCAAGTGTATACTTGCTTACTTTGTATCTTTTAGTCGTGTGTTTTGGATAAAAATTTTTGTCTAATAGCAGAGATTTTAATAATGAATATGTAATATGAGGAATCTTGATAATGAAAGAAGAAATGAATAATAAAATGGAGATTGAGTAAATGAGATGAAATCACAGTGTGTAATGCAGACAAAATATAGTTCAAAATGTACTCTTCAATCAAGTTTTACGTATATTGGATAACACTGAAAATAAGAACAAAATAGATAATGCCAATAATTCAAAGGGCGTTTGATCTATCATGAATAAACATTTAATGCCCCAAATATCAATTTCTATAAACTAAAATAGTTTGCATATCAGGGAGGGGAAAATCAATACTTTCAGATATAGGCACAGATTACTTTGCAGGCATCTGCATTGTGTCAATACAGTAAAGTTTTAAAATGCTTTTGCATATACCAGATGTAACCTTTAAAAGGTCATGTGTTATCCATGATATGTTAATCATAACATACATGCTCTCCTCTTCTTACAATTACAGAAATGGCATAAACGGATGATGGTATTCTATCTCTAGGATTTAGGTTTGATGTCTATCAGTACCATGATTTTTGTTCTCCTGTCTTGCTTTCTAAGTTAGGAGCATGGAAGGTTAAATAATGTGCATGAAAGTAGTGTCTTTTACTCAGAACCGAAATGAAAGTTAAGAATGATAGGGGAGAGAAAGTAAAGAAATAAAGCAAGTGATTGCATGCCATCCTGAGGGAATTACATGAGGAAAATATGTAAGAGAAGAAATGGGAACAACACAGGTCAAGACCCTGCATGTCAGATCAGAATTTACTTTCAATAGTGATGTGTCCACAGATTTCTGGAAACATTTATCCATTACCATCCTTTTCTCTCCAGTAGAATTATGAGTCAGCTTCTCTTTGCAATTCTTAATTTTCATTTGTAGTTCTTTATTGATATCTCACTAATGTAAGTTTTAAATAATAACTTCTTGATTTAAATAACTTGTAAGAATACTTCAAAACATTCATGGAATATGAACTAAAAACAAGTGAATGGGGCCCGGCGTGGTGGCGCAAGTGGTTAAGTCCTCGCCTTGCACGCCCGGGATCCCATTTGGGTGCCGGTTCTAATCCCGGCAGCCCTGCTTCCCATCCAGCTCCCTGCCTGTGGCCCGGGAAAGCAGTCGAGGACGGCCCAAAGCTTTGGGACCCTGCACCCACGTGGGAGACCGGAAGAGGCTCCTGGCTTCGGATTGGCATAGCATCAGCCGTTGTGCTCACTTGGGGAGTGAATCATCGGAGGGAAGATCTTCCTCTCTGTCTCTCTTCTCTATATATCCGCCTTTCCAATAAAAAAAAATAATAATAAAAATAAATCTTAAAAAAAAAAACAAGTGGATGCTTTTGCAAAATAATTTTGAAATCCATGGATAGGATTTTCAAATATTTATGAAGTACATGACCATTACCTGTAGGCTGTGCAATAGAATTCCCAAACTTCTTGGTCATGTTTAATTATAACTTAGTAACTATCAAAAAATCTAATATATAAAAATCTATTCATGGACTTCAAAAATTTGGCAAATCATTAAAAATCATTTAATTCTATTTCACTAACTCTTTTTTATTGCATTTCATTTTATGACATCATTTCATAGGCTCTGAGGTTCCCCCAACCCCACCCATGGTTGATTACTCCACCTTATTGCAGTATTACAGTTCAAATCCAGTCATGGTTCTTTTATTGCAAGCATATACCATGCATACAGTCAGCATCTTATTGTCCAGATAAGTTCAACAGTTTCTTGGGGAGACCATCTGTGGTCTAAAAGCAGAGCTGACAGAATATTGTCCCAACCAATCAAAAACCATAACACATAGCATTGATAACAGTTTACAACATTACAGAGTTAATTGGCATGGTATTGAGTGACTGATATGTTAGAAAATGCAAGTAATAGCAATCAAGTCCAAAATAAACAAATGGGACTACATCAAACTAAGAAGCTTCTGTACAGCAAGGGAAATAATCAACAAAGTAAAAAAGCCACCCACAGAAAGGGAGAAGATCTTTGTACACTACATAGTTGATAGGGGGCTAATCTCCAGGATATACAAAGATCTCCAGAACAACCAAAACAAGCAAACCTGTCAAGAAATGGGCATGGGAGATGGGCAGACATTTCACAAAGGAACAAACCCAACTGGCAAACAAACATATGAAAAAATGCTCAAGTACCCTGGTAATAAGGGAAATCCAAATTAAGACATCAATGAGGTACCACCTAACACCAGGAAGAATGGCTCCCATACAAAAAAACATCAACAATAATTGCTGGCGAGGATGTAGGGAAAAGAGAACCCTTCTCCACTGCTGGTGGGGCTGCAGGTTGGTGGAGCATCAATCAGTGGAAATCAGTATGGAGAACACTCAAACAGCTGAAAATCTGCATACCATGTGATTCAGCAATACCACTTTTAGGAACATATCCAAAACACAATAATTGCAAAAACTCGGAAGCAACCAAAATGCCCATCAACAGAAGACTGGATAAGAAAACTATGGTTCATCTACTCCATGGAATACTACTTAGCTATTAAAAACAAAATAAAACAAAACAAAACAAAACAATCAAACAAAAACGAAATGCAGTACTTTGTGGCCAAATGGCCCAGCTGGAAACCATTATGCTAAGGGAAATGAGCCAATTCCAAATGGTTAGATACCACACATTTGCCTTAGTTTAAGATGAAATGAGGTCAATCTGAAAAATAGTACCTGTAAATTGCAATATTATTTCAACCTCTAACAGCCTGTATTACACACAATAAGATATTGTGATGTAATCAATGAGCCAACAATCAATGTGAGTCAGATTGCTCCTGATCTACATCAAATAATTGTAAAACCTAATGCTCTTTTCAGATTCTATGCTTCTAGGTAATGGGGTGGGAGAGTAGAGAAATCTTCCATCTCCTTAGATTGTGTGAGGAAGGCATGAAGTATAACTTATCAAGAAGATATCAGGTAACTGATAGACTTGACAACAGACTTGAATCAACATTAGATAATAGTAAAACCACAAAGACATATAGGGGGAATTGATAGTGATCCTGACAACCTCTTAACAAAAGGTCATATGCACAGAGCAGGGGAGGGCCCAAGAGTGGAGCAGGTGAACAGGAGGAGGCTTGTATCCCAACCCTAGAGACTCCAGGAACCTCACCAAGGACTATCAGTATGGACATCAAGGACTACATTCCAACTGCCTAGGAAACCGCGGGCAATTGGAATGCCTTTGGAGGCTGAGAAATCTGAGGTCATCCACTCCTATTTGATATTGGATGGAAGACACCCAACTTCTCCCTCGCAGGATCCAATGTCATTGGAATAACAGCCAGAAGCCCTGAGCGGTCTGCAGAAACAGAAGAACAGTAAACTTCCTTTGGGATTAGGGACAGGAGCTTTCTCTGGTCCTTACTTAGTTCCAACTTTGGAACCACACCTTCTCTTACAATGACCATCAGGGTTGCCCCAGAACTACCCCCTGCAAAAAAAAAAAATAAGACAACATCAACAAGAAAAATTAGAATAGATAGAGACCAATAAGGAAAGCTTAGAACCAGACAGGAAACAGTCAGCGGGGACTCACCTATACCTTACTAGATAGGACACGAAAATAAGTTATTCCTCACTGGGGAATTGAAGATTTCTCTGCACATCCCTCCTAAAACTGTTCTGCACCTCAACTGTTGACATGTGCCTTGTTAAAGTTATAAGCCAGTTTGGACTATCTTAAAATCTGCCAAGTTCAGTAAAAATTAGCTTAAATACAATAAACTGCTAAATATAAAAATGAAAATAGAGATGAGACAGCTGAATAGTACTCTATAGCCATTTTAATGTGGATAGCAGCCAGTTGTACATAAACTAAAATTGAAATGTCAATGAAGTACTCACAGGATGTGGTTAAGAACTTGCATTTTCCAACATTTTTACCAACTTTTTAAATTATCCTCCTATTAGCAGAGGACTAAACTCAAAATTATAGTAATCTGAATGACTGTAACGGGCTTAATGTTAGCACTTAACAATCTCATTATTACACGATTGATATGGTTGAAAATAATCACTGATAAAATGATATAAATATAGCATTGACAATATACAACAACACATCACATTTTATGAGAAGTGGTTTTTTCGCTGTTTTGTTAAGGGCTCTTAAATTTCATCTAATTATGAGATTGAGATAATTTCGAGTGAGTTGTAAAAAGCAAATTATTCAAGGTTTTCTGATGACTTCGCATCATTTACATGATTGCAGGGTAAGGAAACAAACTTGATTACTAATATTCAAGACTGCGAAATGTCATTAAATAAAAAGGATCACCCCTTGAAAACCATCTTCTAGGTAATTTATTTTTGTTTCTCATCTTGTTCTCCAATCAAGAAGACAACTAAGACCTGTTAATCATATTTTGATAGCCATACAATAATAAGAAATGCTGATTCACAACATTTTGTGTGTATTTTATTTGTTTTGACTTAATGTCAAGTTCACTAGTTATAGTCAGAGATAAAGCCAGAAGAAAAAGAGCAAAAAAAAAAAATTTTAAGTAAAAATCTATAGTGTCACACATACAAAGAAATCTAAACCAATATGCATGATAAGTTTAGCCTTCACCATGTGAAGTAATAGAAGGAGCTATAATTGAAATATCCTGAAAAAGAACTGACATTTTAATTTGCCAGTGCATCATGGCAGACACACTGGCTGGCAGAGACAGAATATCAGTATTAAGAAATGCACATAAAGGGAAAATTGTACGGTATGGCAGGCTAAAAATCTTTATAACTGTTTTATAAAACAAAACAAAACAAAAAACCTAGGTTTATTTTTACATATAAAAATATAAAGTCTAAATTGGAAAATTGCGTTTTTATCTCTTTTATGTAACACTGCACACATTTAATCATCCTATATCCTAGCCTATAACCTAATGATGGTATCTTGTAAAACATTCTGTTTAATCTGAAATATGAGTCAGAGACTATATACTAAATAACTATCTTCCACGCTTACTACCAAAATGCTATCAAAAGGAATGAAATGTGAGCCAATCTTGCTGCTCAAAACCCTACAATCCATTCAAGGACAAAAGGAAGGAATGTAGAAAAAGTTAACAGCAGAGCTCTCATTAAAATGATAAATTTGTATGAGATACTGCAGTCATGTTTTTCTGATCCCCACTTGTTCCTTTTAAAAGTCAATGTGTGGGCCTGACGTGATAGCCTGGTGGCTAAATTGTCGCCTGGCATGCTTTGGGATCCCATATGGCCACCCATTCATATTCCAGCTTCTTAAGACACTTTCCATCAAGATCTCTGCTTGTGGCCTAGGAAAGGAACAGAGGACAACCCAGAGCCTTGGGACCTTGTACCTGCATGGGAGACACGGAGGAAGCTCTTGCTGCTGGCTTTGGTTTGGCTCACCTCCAGCCATTTTGGCCATGAGGGAGTGGATCAGCAGACAGAAAATCTTCCTCTCAGTCTCTCCTTCTCTATACATATCTGCCTTTCCAATAAAAAAATCTAGAAATATACTTAAAAAAAAATAATAAGTCTGTGTGCATCCTCCAGCTGAACAAAACTATTTCTCCTCTCTGGCATATACCATCTTTCAAAGATTGCCATAGTACTTCTAAGTTCTCTGCTTCACTCCATAGAAGAGCTAATGTTACCAAAAACTAAATGACTGGTGTATGTCCATTCAGTTATTTGACATGGAATCAATTCTGTTGGCTATTTTACATTCCAAAGCTTCTGAGTGAAGCTGCCTTTTTTTTCCATTAGTTTGGCATGACTTTTTCCATTAATCACAAGCAGATGGTTTAAAGATTAATTAGTATTTATTTTTAAATAATCTTTAAAGTTATTAATTGTTTACAATCAGTAAATATATTATTTTATGTTACAGAAGAGGCAATTATTAAAATAGTCCACAAAAATTATCTAAGACATTAGTATAAAATATTTGTATCATAGTGGATTTTTGTGTCAGAGTAACCAGGAAGTATGTGTGTGTGGAGAGAGAGACAAAGAGCAAGAGAAAGAGAGAAAGAAATAAAGAGAGATAGAGGCACAGACCAGCATTGCAGCATAATGATCTAAGCACTGGTTTCCAATGCCAGCTCAACTCATGGATGCACTTCTTCATATCAAGCTCCCTATTAATGCACATGAGTGAGCAGCGTACATAGCCCAAGTCCTATTAATTCGCCTGGGTAAGCAGCGTACATTGCCCAAGTAGTTGGGTCTCTGCCACCTACATCGGAGAGCCACATGGAATTCCTGAATCTTGGCCTGTCCCTACCCATCACTGCAGCAATTACAGTGCGTAAATCAACGGATGGCAGTGGAGGTACTCTTTTTCCCTCTTTCTCTCCCTGCTTCCCTCTCTTTCTCTCCCTGCATCCCCCCCCCTTCTATCCTGTTCTCTATATCTCCTTTTATTGTCACTCTGCCTCTCCCATAAATAAATTGTTAATACATATGTATGTATGTATGTACGTCTATGCCTGTGTTTGTGTGAACATTTCTGCGAATCTCAGAAGAAAAAGGCAATATTTTGTCCTGAAATATGCTAGCTTTCAAGACTAAAAGAACTTTGGCAACCTGGAAACAAAGAGTTAGACAGGTGTATGACATGAGCTATGAGCTCTTCTGCCACAGGGGATAATGTAGAAAAATTTCCATGACAGAATCCTCGAGGCTTTTCAGTGTGACTAGAACAAATCTGCTAGAGAAAAAGTGTTGGTGGTAAGTGATTATTTACTTGATGTTAAACAGTTGTTTGCCTAGGAATAGATTATAGTGGTTTTCAAAATGTTAAAAAAAATAATAATTCCACGTACAGAGAATATAAATATGCTCTACAATCTAAGATTAATTCTGTAGAATTAAGGGAGTTGTTTAGCTTTCAGGAATTGAGGAACAACGTAGTTACAGTTTGATTTTGATTCATTCAGCAATGTGTACCATATTATTTAAAGGAAGAGCCAAAATAAATCAGTATGGAGCTAGGTTAAGTGATGATCTGGTCTGATTTTAAGAGAGGTAGAAGAGGTATAAGTAGATTTCTAAATATACGTAAGTAAAAATCAATCCAAGGGTAATTTGAATCTTAGAGACTAGGAAATTAATTGTGCCATTGTTAGAAATAGACAAGTGTAGGAAATACCCATATATCTTCCATTCCTGAGACATATTTTTATGACAGGTCGGGCATTATTTGAGCTGTCATGGAAAGTATACTGATGTAGGGCTCAAGAATTATGCACTTTCCTGTCTGTCCTCACACTCTCCCGATATGCTTAAGAAGATCATAAGCAATCCTGAGTTTTAAAAATCCATCCTGGAATAGTTACGTGATTATATTAGATGTGCAATTCCATTGTTGCTTTTATATCAAATAAATATTTATATATTTTATCCATAATTTTTTCCTCAAACAAAATGTTAAAACATATACCTAACTGCTAGAAAATCAGAGACAATACTGAAATGATGGATTTGCTCACAAAACCTGTGGCAATCCCAGCATACTCTGGTTGTAGTAACTGGGGAGTTTCTAGAGGCTTCAGGAACTACAGACTCTGTTAACTATCTTAAAGAGCTCCTGACAGCTCCTCAGGGAAACATATCCAGTCCAACATATTGACAGTACGAAGCTTGAGGAACACTATAGCAGAAGGCCATATCTTGGAGTTAGGTACATTGAAATTGTGTGTAGATTCAATCAAATCTGTTCCACTGACTCCAAGTACCAAAGTTCAGAGTCTTATTCAAACTTGAATGTACTCCTGATTCTTTCTTGCATTTTTATACCTCTGAAATATCTACTTAATCCTAACTTTTACAGTTGTAAAGATCTTAAGATCCATTTGTTCCCTACAAACTTCTCAATGTTCAGCATCCTGTTTGACCAACACTGAGCAAATATAAGGCTATATTTGTAGAATAATAATTTTTTTAGAAGTAATGACATTATGTTCAATAATATATATTTTTATTAATTTACTTATTGTATGTGTTCAGGATATTTTTCAGGAAAATACTAGCAAATGTTCTTAGTGTCTAATTTATTAAACACAAATTTGCAGTTTCATTTAGTTGGAGACATGGCACACATCCCATACTCAACAGAACTTTTCTATGGCTACTTGTATGGAACACACTGACTAATAGACTTAAGAGAATATAATTTATTATAGAAATAAACACACTTAAAAGACTTTGAAAACAAAAACTATTAGTTAAAACTTGGCCTTGAGATTTCTTCTTAGAGTTTTGACATTACAAAAAAGTGTCAATGCAATCTGTGCGTTGTGAACTCTGGTAGCCAGAATCCTTACTCAATATTCCCATGAAGATATTTACCTAGCATCTAGACCTTACAACATCTGAGATCATGCATCCTTCCCATCATACTGTTCCCTCATGTTTACCCATGCTGGGACAGGGTGTTGTCCAGTACTCAATTTGTCTCAAACTCAAAGCCTCATAATTATTTTGCTCTGCTCTCATCTTCAAAGAATCTATACTTGAGATCACAAAGACGCCAAATGAAGAAGTGACAGTGTTCCTTTCCAAATCATTGTTGCAATTCACCAAATCAAGACACCACTCATTGCTTACATTCAGGTTTCATCATTGTCCTCTTAACATGTACACTTGCTTTCACATTTGCTCTTATCTTCATTTTCTTACTACAGAAGCATCATTAAATTTGGAAAAACTACAAGTTATTTATGACATTATCACTTAAAAACATGCCTATCATGCCTGGTGTGATAACTCAGTGGCTAAATCCTTAACTTCTAAACATTGGGATCCCATATGG
Source organism: Ochotona curzoniae (assembly GCF_017591425.1). Taxonomy (NCBI): domain Eukaryota; kingdom Metazoa; phylum Chordata; class Mammalia; order Lagomorpha; family Ochotonidae; genus Ochotona; species Ochotona curzoniae. The sequence continues at coordinate 18,928,035 of NW_024466502.1, forward strand.
ATGCTAATCTATGTCCTGGCTGCTTCACTTCCCAACCAGCTCCCTGCTTGTGGCCTGGGAAACAGGAGAGGATGGCCCAAAACCTCGGTATCCTGTGGAGACCTGTAAGAAGCTGCTGGCTCCTGGCTTTGCATCAGCTCAGTTCCAACTGTGATAGCCACATGAGGAATGAACCAAAGAAAGGAAATACTTTCTTTTTGTTCCTCTTTCTGTCTGTAAATCTGCCTTTCCAATAAAAACACATAAATCTTTTTTCTAAAAAAAGCTACCAATCTTATTATTCCACATAGAATAAACTTTTAAATATATCAGAATAAATTGTGTGACTTTTCAAGCTTGAAAGTCTTTTCATGAGAGATTTCTGTATTTCAAATAAAAGTGATTATATCTTTGGCTCCAGGGTAGGAATATAAAGCAAACCTCGAGAAAACAGAAAATCCTATTAGCACATATCACACCCATGACCAAATGATCGATGAATGGAGGACATCTGATTTATACTTTCCAATCAAAGTGAATTTGGGGAGGAATCGCCAGGAAGAGTTAAATATGTTTTTTTTTTTTTTAGAAGTGAGAGTTTGAAAAGCTACAGTTGCTTTGAGGGCAAGAAAACATAGAGGGTTGAGGACATAGACAGTTATTGAGGAAATTACAGAGCTCAGAGAGCATAATTGTGTTCAAAACATGCCCAAGAGCATACACTACCCCTGCTGGTGATGAATTTTGATCAGGGAAGTAGAAGCTGTACTGATAATGTTGCAGTAAAATTCTCATTTCCCTTGACCATTAAGATCATTCATATCTTGTAGGGAGAAAACTCTACTGTAGAGCAGTGGTGGGTATAAGACAGGATTTACAACAATGTCCCTATGTCCTTTTTCATCTTAATCAGTACAAATTATTTAACCATGAATTGACTGTATCATGTAACACACACACACACACAAAATTTGAAATGATACATTAAATAACAATATTACAGAACATTGATTTTTATAAGTATTGGCCACACAGAAAAGGTAACTGTTTTTAGACATAAGTTTCAATTCTACATATTAACATGTGTTTTCAATGGCAACCAGGTCCTGGGTTCTGTTGATTTTTTTTTTTTTTTTTTAGGAGCAGCAAGGGCAATTCACTACTTCATATTGTTTACTATGATGCTTTTAGTCTACCAAGGATGGAAGTAAAAACATTGCTACTTTTCGTAGGTAAAAGAGAGTGCTAAATCAACAGCACCTACGGTATCACCTCACTCACCCCTGGTTAGAGAAGGTACACTGCTGGCGGCGCTGAGCAATTTCCCCTCTATGCTGTAAAAGGACGCACCGATTGTCCGCTTTCCAAAAACAGCTGCAATTAGCCTTGTCATAAACACCTGCTTTAACAGTTGATGTAGCATTATGTCACTAAAATTTAACATAAAGTAATGATATTTAGACATCAGAACTGAATTACACTGTGGATATGATTTTCTTGTTTTATATGCTTTCACTCACAGATGTATGGGAAGAGGAGATGATGTGTTTGTGTATATAGATATAAAACTGTATAGGACACCAAATGCTTCGGTGGTATTCAGGTAGCTAAATACCTCGTACTTTGTTGGTAAACCACAGAGCTTAACCTTTACATGGTCTTAATTTCTTTGATTTGCCTCTTCAGATAAGGCAATCCGGAAACTCAGACTCACATGTTACGTGTTTGAAACCAAGAACAAACTCTTTGGTTGCCACGGACAACAGCAAAGTTTGAATGTAAGTTGCTTTTGTGTGATGTATAATGACACTCATATACTTCTAAGCAGAACTGAAAATCAAATAATACATTATCTTATACCATTTCCCATAAATCTGCTGTTAAGATGTTTATTTTATATTTTATCTTTATATTCTCAAATTAAAAACTATCATTGCAAATACTATTTTTGTTATCCACTACGAAAATGATGATTTTTAAAATGTCAATGCCATTAAAAATAAAATTTCTAAAAGCACAAAACTCTTCTATTCTTCGAGGTTTAAAAGATAAATCCTCAACTTGCAAGGACCAGGATCCCATATGTGTGCCAGTTCACGTACCTGCTGCTCCACTTCCTGGGAAAGCAGGAGTGGACAGCCAAAAGCCTTAGAACTCTGCACTTGTGCTGGAGACCCAGAAGAAGTCATAGGCTCCTGGCTTCAGATCTGCTCAGTTCAGACTGTTCTGGCCATTTGAAGAGTAAAACAGAGGATAGAAGATCTTTATCTCCATTTCTCCTTTCCTCCATAAATCTGTTCTACCTATCAACAAAAATAAATACAATTTTTAAAAAAAAGACAATTTATATGCCTCAGAAACATTGTATTTTTGCAATTAACAATTAGGTTCCTAACTTTAAAATTGTTTCTGCATGCATTTAAAAGTCAGAGTTACAGAGAGAAAGATCTTCCATCTTCTAGTTCACTCTCTAAATGGCTGTAACAACCAGGTTAAGCCAGAAAAGAAACAGAGTTCCAAACTTTGCACAGATCTCCAACATCGGTGGTGTTAAGACCAAATACTTGGGCTGTCCTCTGATGTTTTCCCAGATGCGTTAGTAGGGAACTAAATTGGAAGTGAAACTGCAAGGAGTTGAGCCAGCGCTCCTATAGGGATGTCAGCTGAAGGTTGCTGTTTAACCCACTGAGCCACAGCAGTGGAACTGGCTACTTTAAAGTAAATGAAAAATAGAATGAAATGGTTGCAAATCATGTACAGTATTTTCAAATAGGGAAGTTTTACTTGATATAGACATATTTCCATCACTTTATAGTTAACCAACTAAATTTAAAGTGGCAAATAATTTGCATGTTATTGGCAGTGCCCAAGCTTGAGAATCTGTATTTTTGTCTGTGAAAGTTATCACATTGCTATATTTTTCATTCTTTCCTATTTTTGCAATTTAAGAAATTTAAATGAGTGCATTCACATTTTAAAAATTCTTTGTGAACTAAGACAGATAAAACATTAATGCACATTTTATAAATTATTTTTAATTTTGCTCAAATATACAGAGCAATTCTTGGCAATCTGAATAGCATCTATGAAGTATCATATATACTACCACAAGCATTATCACACATAATGTATGTGGCACTCCAAATTCTTAAAGGGAACTGGAATTAAAAGATAAGCTTATTCTATTGCCATAAAAACTCTTAATGGCATACATTGGTTTTTCATAATATAGATTCTACATGATTTATTTTGAAGATCCTTCTTGTGATTGACAATAAGAAACTAGTTTGTTGTTTTTAAGATTCTTTGTTTTGAGATTTATTTATTTTAATTGGAAAGGCAGATTTACAGAGAGGAGAGAGAGTGAAAGATATTCATATGTGGTCCACTCCCCAAGTGGCCACTGGTGCAAAATGAACTAATCTGAAGCAAGGAGCCAAGAGCTTTTTCTGGGTCTCCAATACAAGTGCAGAATCCCAAGGTTTTGGGCCACCTTCTCCTGCTTTCCCAGGCCACAGGCAGGAACCTGGATGGCAAATGGATCATTCAGGATATGAACTAGCATCGCATGGGATCTCAGGGCATTTAGGGTGAGGATGTAGTCACTGAGCCATCGGGCTGGGCCCCTCTAGAGAGCCTTAATTTGACCTCATTGTTGTCCTTAAATCAACCATATGGAAGAATTAACATACAGCTATGGCCTATAATTTATGTAAGGAAGAGGAGGTAGAAAAGAAGAAATCTTTAAAAGACATCTCTTTACTTAGAAGCAACTTATTTGAGCACACCAGTCTGTTTCATTACACAGATAACACAAAAACATCTGCAACAGCATTGAGAAAATCTATTTTGAACTAAGCACACTGATCTTTAGAAATCTGGAAATCTAAAACTTGATAACAGTATTATAATAAAATTAACAGTATTATAGTAAAATTACATTGCTATATTTGGAGCAAAAATTCAAGAAGGTCTGTTGAAATTTATTTGAAGTAGAATATAGCAGAAATATTTGCAAAGGCGTAAACACTATGAACACACTGTTCTGCAACTGTTCCTTAGAGATGCCGTAATTAACATGTAAATGTGCACATGCATCATGCCTTCATGTAATTACAAGAGTGCTTAGAATAAGGTGTCAGGAAAAGCCAGCATCCAAATGCAGTCTAAGTGTGCTAGTCAATTTCTTATCACTGTGGCAAAAGGATTAATTTTTCTCACAGTTCAGAAAGTTCAAGTTATCTAGCTTATTTTAGCACAGAAAAGACCGTAAGTGAAGGCATATGTGAAAGCAAGAAATTCCATAACAAAATAGGAAGCGAAAGAGATGAATGGGGCCATGTTTTCTCCCTATCACTCTTGGGAGAAATAACTGTGTCCCATAAAACTACCTTCATTTCCACTGAGTATATATGTTAATGTTCAGGGTATCACATTAGATCCATTTAAACAAGATCCCACCAGACACCATGTGGAGTGGCAGATAAAGTTACAGTTGAACATGACATCTTGCATAGACACCGGTTTGTGTCCCACCTGCTCCATCTTAGATCCAGCTCAGGAGAATGGGTTGGGAAAGCAGCAGACTATGGCTCAGGTATTTGAGCCCCAGCAGTGTGTGTGGCACATCGTGATGACCCTGCTGGCTCCTGCATGAAACCCTGGCCGAGGTTTGCAGCAGACTTGGAAATGAACCGTTGCGTGGAAGTTATATATATATATATATTTTGCTTTCTCTCTCGCCCTCTTTCTAAATAAACAGGCAAATCTTTAACAATATAAACGTTAACATCTCAGCATCACAAACTGGGAACCAAATCTCTAACACAAGAATCCTTAGAGTCAAACCTCATCCACTCTATTGCACCATACAAATATGGAAGGAAGGATTGGAATAATACTCCTTGTTTTTGCTGGTTTGTTTTTGTTTGAGAAAAGTTCAGTTTTGTTTTCTGTGGTAACAAGCATTTCAGCACTGAACAAAATAAGTGGGTCCTGAGCATCAAAAATCCAATGTAAGTCATCACACCCCTCCTAATCCAAACATGAATGCCCTCAGAAAGATGCCGTGTCCACGAGGGGGGCAACGGAACGGTAGGGCCTCTTTGAATCAGTTTGGTGGTCTTATTGGGTAATGGGGGTCACAAAAGGGTGGAGTTGCACAGACCGCATCAATAAAGCATGCTTTCCAGAGAATCAGAAAGGGCTCAGTGAGGAAGAGAGAATCAGGTAGAATTCCTGGACTGTGGTCATACTTGCGGCATCTTCACCCGGAGATGGGACTTTTGATGCCTGAACAACATATGCAGGTCACACTCAGAGCAACGTATTTTGGAGAGAGATCCTCTCTCTCTTCCACAAGGAACAAGTGCATGCTGTTTCCAGAAGCTGGGGAGTTCACATTCTTAGAGGTGTCTCTTGAACCTCCAAATCCACATTTGGAGAAATCTCATGTCAGTATATACTACCTGAGTATATTGCATATTAAAAACATGGATGGAAAAATCTAACTAGAATAGTGTATCCCTTGGCCTAGTAAGTTTTTAAGAAGATACTAACCAGCTGTGTTTTCATGGCTAAAAACTTACTGTGTACTCTTTTGGGTTGCTTGCAACAGCTTCAATACATTCAGAAGAGAGAACTGAGCCATTTCAGCATCAACATGACCTTATATTAAGACAAAGTCAGTGTCAGCGTTTACCCTACGCAGTGCGGAGTGCTGTGGCCCATTAGTATTGGGTGATGGTCTCTGAATGAAATCATCACACCAACCTGGCCATTTTCAAGGCAAATTTTAAGATGAAGAGACTTCCTTCTGTATTTTATTCCATCGCTGTATTTAATAATAGAGTTTCAGTTTTTCTCATTCTGTCTTACCTGTTGCTTTTTTAGTTATCAATTGTATATTTTGCCTAAACATCATGTTTTATTTTTTCTATTTTAGAAGGATTCTATAAGTATTATAAGTAGTTAATATACTTATGAGTGGTTTATACTTTTAAAAATATTCCAATTTTCAATCTAGGTTAGGAAATTAAATTTGTGGTTTTCATCTTCATCCGTGTGTCAGCTCTAAACAAGAGATTAGGTCTGCTTTTGTACTGTATCTTAGTTATCCTTTCTGCTCTCAGATTAGAAATCTTGTTTTTTCTTGGCAATCTCATATAATTCCATTTTACTTTATCCAGGATTTTTTTTAACATAAATTGCTCATGTTTTAAAATTACTTTATAAGATACAATTACTAATAAAAATTCTCACATGGAGAGTTCATAATTGTAATTATATACATTAAAAATGTATGTTGCCCGGCCCGGTGCGGTGGCACAGTGGTTAAGGTCCTCGCCTTGCACGCCCAGGATCCCATATGGGCGCCGGTTCTAATCCCGGCAGCCCCGCTTCCCTTCCAGCTCCCTGCCTGTGGCCTGGGAAAGCAGTCCAGGACAGCCCAAGGCTTTGGGACCCTGCACCCGCGTGGGAGACCCGGAAGAGGCTCCTGGCTTCGGATTGGCATAGCATCAACCATTGCACTCACTTGGGGAGTGAATCATCGGACGGAAGATCTTCCTCTCTGTCTCTCCTCTCTGTATATCTGCCTTTCCAATAAAATAATAATAATAATAATAAAAATTTTAAAAAATGTATGTTGCCTTCCTTTTTTAGAGATATTATTTTATTTTTTGTTGGAAAGGCAGATTCACAGAGAGAAGGAGAAACAGAGAGGAAGATCTTCAGCCCACTGATGCACTCCACATGTGGCCACAACAGTTGGAGCTTAACTGATCTGAAGCCAGGAGGAGCTTCTTCCAAGTCTCCCACCTGGTTGTAGGGACCCAAGGCTTTAGGCCATCCTCTACTGATTTTTCCAGGCTACAGGTAAGCAGCTGTATGGGAAGTAGAGCAGCCAAGATATGAACTAGGGCCCATATGGGATCCTAGTAGATGCAAAGTGAAGATTTAACCACTAGCCTATTGCATCAGGCTCATTACCTTCCTTTTCAATGCATTCAAAATTTAGTGGGAAATCCTACATCATGGTTCAGCACATTTTTAAACGACAACTGACACGTCAGTCATAACCATGAGTAGTACTTGCTATTGACGTTAGTACCGATTTTTGTACAGATAGGATGGACAAAATGAAAATCAACATAAAATAAAATTATCTTGTTTAAATAAATCTTGTAGTTTGTCAAGAACTTCAGGAATACTATTACCAATGCTGCTATGATTTATAAAATTAATTCTCACTATAACTTTTAATAATTATAGAACAAAATGGATACATATGCTTAAATATTTTCAAAATTGCATTACCTATTGATTGTTTAATCACTTAAATACATGATTTTAAGAAGTAAATAATAAGTTAAATGGCTAAGATAAATATTCATTCACTGTATATTTGCTACCTAAAATATGAATCAAACCATTTCCAAGGAATATGCTAAATTTTTTGAATAAATAATCTCTTAATAAAATTCAATTTTTTGAAAATAATGGATTTTTTTAAAACAAAGCTTTTTGTTCAATGTAAAATAAGACTGGTATGTTGTAAAACACAATATGTTCATTTTCCTACAGGACAGTAACAAAACTCAAACCTGTGCAAAATGGAAATCGTTGAAGCAAAAAGCAGACATTTCCTCAAATTGCATGAAGAATGATGATAAAGTGTCTACTGTCCGCAAAGCTGAGACGCAAGAGGAATAAACTATTCTTTGTCCTTCAATTTTGCCAATTTTAAATGAAATATACCTTTTTTTAAAAGGTCCTTGAAACTCTACATTTTTTACAAAAAAAAATTCATAGAATTATAACTTACATTCTAACTAAACGTGTTTCAATGTGAGCCATTCATCATTTCTGATGATATCATAGCCTACGAAAGAATTTGCGTTGAAAACTCAGCAGGAATATCTTCAGGGGGAAAAAATCTATCGTGTTTGTAAAGATGAATCTAAAGCAATTTTTTTATAATTCCAAATGCATAAACAAGCTTCTAGAACATCTATCATCTTTTGCATGACAGTTAACTTACTGTCTTTAAATTGATATGAAATTACTTTAATAAAAGAACTTTTAAAATTATTTTGAATTCTATTTTTTCATTTCCATATATATTTCCTTATGTGTCTAAATATATAGAGGCATATATTTACTTGCATCTAGGCAGACAATCAATACTCTTTTGTGATTTGATTTATGATTTTTTAAGTTTGAAATGTGATAAGGGATATACATTTTATAAAAACCATACTTTGAATTTTGCCTTCAGATCTTTTCCTGGGATGACAGTATAGATCAAGTATGACACTCACAGGCTGGTCAGTGGCAATAATCGAGTTTCCGGTCAGTATGGTGATCACAAAGGCAGACCACTGCCAAGCTACCCTGTGCTGTGTGGCTAAACTACAATGTCTGCTAGATTAGGTGTAAGCACACCAAATGCTTGTTCGTTCTTTCTCTTTTTCTTTCTTTCTTTCTTTCTTTCTTTCTTTCTTTCTTTCTTTCTTTCTTTCTTTCTTTCTTTCTTTCTTTCTTTCTTTTTCCTTCTTTCCTTTCTTCCTTCCTTCCGTTCACTTATTTTATTTAGAAAGTTAGATTTACAGAGAGAAGGAGAGACAGAAAGATCTTCCAACTACTGGTTCACTCCGCAACTGGTCACAATGACAGGTGCTGAGCTGATCCAGAGTCAGGAGCCAGGTACTTTTTCATGGTTCAAAAGCCTTGGACCAACCTCTGCTGCTTCCCCAGGTAATAAGCAAGGAGCTGGATGGGAAGTGGAGCAAGAGGAATATGAACTGGCGTCCATGTGGGATCCCAGCTCATGAGAGATGAGAATTCAGCCACTGAGCCATTGCACTGGGCATAACAAATGCATTTTCAACGTACTATGTATATATTAGCATCTAAGTTCATTGTATGTCAAGGAATACACACAGACACATGTACATACACACATATATGTGTTTGTATATGTATAATTAGCAAATTATCCTCAGGATATATGTATATATAAATGCACATTATTACTCTGTGAAAAATGAAATTAAAGGATTTTTGTATATACAGGGCAGTCAGAATTCTGAATATCTGTGTATTGTATTGTAAATTTTAAATTTCTTCATTGAAGCCAAACATCTTTTTATAAGCATTTTATATATACATGCATGCACGTATTTAGCTTAGTAAAAGGCAGAGGCAGAGAGGTACAAAGTGAAGCTTCCATTGATTAGAAGATCTTGTCATGGACTCAGGACAGTGTGGACTCCCCCAGGCCAAAGTAAGAATCAAATTCCATCTAGGTCTCCCATTTGCGTAGCAGGACCCCAACTTGAGTCACTGACTGTTGCACAGCAGCCTGCACATTAGCTGACAGCTCGAATCAGGAACAGAGCCGGGATTCAACTCCAGGAGTGTACTTGAGTGCTACACCAAATACCCCCTCCACCATTTCATAAACTTGCTTTCTAATAAACTTACTTTTTATCCCATTTTTGAGACCTTCATGACAGACCCTTGACTTAGAGCTTTCCTCAATGATATTCTAACATAATTCCATTCCATTTTTAATAATAGGCTAAGAGTTATAGGTAAAGTGGTTTATCCAAAAAGAAATTATAGGTGATGGTGTTGTTGGAAGAAGAAAATTAATATTGTTCTATTGTACTGGTTGCTATTTCATTTAGATACACCTGCAGAGACAGGGAGTGTACCAAAGAATTACATTACCGTAACAAAAGATATCTTCTCTGCTGAAATTGAGAGACGAAACTACATCATGGAATATGCAACCAGGAAGATAAAAGAGAGAAAGGTCAAGTGATTATTTCCATTTATTTCTTCCATCAGAGGTCTTCCCTTTGTTGATTCACTTTCCAAATGGCCAGAGCTGGGTCAGTCTGAACCTGGGACTCAGGGGCTTCTTCCAGGTCTCCTACACGGTTATAGAATCAAGACTTGTCATTTTCTGCTTCTTTCCCAACTCTTAGCAAGGAGCTAGAACAGAATGAAGCAAATATGAGATGTTAACACCTCAAGCAGAGGTATACCATGCTATGTTATCACTCAGGCTTCCCCAAACATCTTTGAATATGGAAGTGAATCAAACAAACTAAACTTTATGCGAATATTTTGCCTTTAGGATAACATTTTATAAACATTTAATTCATTCTTTCTCTCACTAGCACCCAAAATCTGCGTGGATATATATGAAGTGTATGATAAATACAAATTTAACAAAGATTATTAAACACTCTTATGATGGTCTCCAATACATAACTTACAAATATTTTTTTTTTGCTTTTTTATTATTATTATCATGAATGATACAGTTCCAAAGGCCCTGGAGTTTCCCTTACACCCTCTCCAAATTCCATCTCCCAAACTGAGTTCCTCCATATCATTATTATAGTATAGTTCTCCATAAACAGTCATATGTCCATCATTGCATGCATGGACAATGGCAAAGAGTCCAGCATCCTAGTGCCAAGATATATTTCACAGTTTAGTTTGGACTCCATCTCTGATATGGAAGCAGAAATGCAGACTGCACTGGATTCTCACATACAGATACAATATTCTCTGTTACACAGTTACTATATATCCCTTTAAGTGAAAAAGCCACAAAACAAGATCAACAACAGGAAGAAAAATAGAAATTTACAATTCCATGAAGTTAAATAATGTGCTATTGGATACGATGGTCCCCATTACACAGTTACTGTACATCCCCCTAAAAAAGCCACAAAACAAAATAAATGGCAGGAAGAAAAAATTTAAAATTCCATGAAGTTAAATTACATGCTACTGAATAAACAATGTGTCACTGAAGAAATGCAAAACAACATCAAGAACCTTCTTGAAGAAAATGATACTCCTGTATGATCCATGAGTCAGCGAAGAATTAAAGAGAAAGAGAGTGTTTTAAAGAGATTAAACAGCAACAAAAACAACAACAAAAAATCAAACCAAAAGGGACAGGGGCTGGCTCTGTGGTTCAATGCGCTGATCATCCATCTGTGAGTTCCGGAGTCTCACAGGAGTGCTGGCTTATGTACTGGCTGCTCCGCTTCCAATCCAGCTCACTGCTTATGGACTGTGAAATAGCAGAGAGTGGCTGGCCCAAGTCCTTGGGCCTGTGCACCCATATGGGAGACATGGAGGAACGTCGTGGCTTCTTCAGATCAGCTCAGCTCCAACCATTTGGGGACTGAAACAGAGGGCACAAGACCATTCTTTCTCTCCTTTTGTAAATCTTTCAAATGAAAATAAAGAAATTGAGGAGAGAGAGAACAGGAGAACCCTCTGAGTACTCTTATATAAGGCCACTGATCTAATTGCATGATCTAATCACTCCAGTCCTCAAACTTCCTGCTGTTACCACATTAGTGGTTAGCAATTCAACACATGAATTTGGAAGCAACACAAACATTCAAACCATAACTCATCTCAAGTGAAATTTACCAAAAAAAAAAAAAAGAAAGAAAAGACACCAACACTTCACATGCCAAAGTTATTTTGCTTATTGATATTGTAAGGAGCCAATTTCATTTTAGATTTCATGAATGTATATGCTCAAAAACAATGCATGTCATTTCATTGGCTAATTGGCATGCATACATGATATTGACAAGGGACTTTTTCCTCTTACATATGACTTACTCTACACAAGAAAGCATTGTTGATATGTAGAGCACTGACTGTAACTGTACCTCCAGGAAAATTGACAAACCTGCAAACTTTGGACTTGTCCAATGTTCTTTGACCTGGGATCTCCAAACATTTCAATGGTGAAATTTTATCTACAAAAAAAATTGATCTCATTTATTCATGTAATTATTCATGTGTTTTCTACATATATGTATAATCATAAGCCAAATACACATGCACTTTTAATATAAAGCAAATCAATATTTGAATTTATAAATAACATTTTGATTTTTCATTAACTCATTTTGTTAAATAATTGTGTATTAAGTCTGATATACACACACTCCAGTTTAGAAATCACTGCTCTAAACAAAGCCTTTTAACCACCACATATCTGTGAATTATTCACCATTGAAGGAGCAAGCATTTCCTGAACACTGAAGAACAAGTCATGCTGATGAAAATTGCCAATTATGCATGTCCTCCAAGAGTTTACTCATGAGTGGCAAGAAAGACATGAAATGAATTTTAAAATAATTAATATCCACTGTATTCTGTCCTAGCAAAGATTTCAGACTGTGTAGAGGGTAATATACTTCCTAGAAAAAAAAATATTCCATTGGGTAACTGACACTACAGTTTTGGTTTCAATTGAAAAAGAAAGTACTTAGAACGTGAGAGACACAAGTAAGTTTTAAAATTAATGTTAATCATTGTATGAATGTCTGAGTTTCATTTTTTCATCCTTAATGAATTATATAAAAAATATAAGGCTATGTATCTTTTTATAAAGCCGAAACGATATCTTAACTCAAATAATAAGTGAAAAATGGAAATAGCAAATAGCAGCCACAGATACTAAGCAATGCTAGAATCAACTATTGTTATATGGGGTGTTCAGAAACATAATCGGTTTCCATGTGTAAAACGTTAGGTGCTGGAGTTTGACAGCCCTAACTTGCTGTCTTGATAATCTCAGCTACCTGGAAACATGTGACAATTCCAACCAGCTGCAAACTAGCCCCAGGTCATGCCCTACTGCACAATTCTCAACCAATTCTTCTTCTCTGAATCCTCAAAACCTCCCTCACTGCGCACTCCGCAAATTGCTCTTCCCTGCGTACCCAACCCCCACTCTGATTCCCCGCCTTGTGCAATGAGGAAGAGAACTCTTAATGCACACTAGATTCCATAATCATTCCATGTAGTTTCATTTGATTAATCATGCCAAGAAAATAACTTTTCAACAAACTGAAACATCAATACTTTCTGTTAACCTATTATTTCATTTCCACCACTCATTTTGCAAGTTGAATTTTGCATATGTTAAGACTTGTTATGACTGTTTTAATGAACTACCCAAAAAACACAGCAAGCAAAGAAACATACATCTGTTTGCCTATTCTGCATGCTTTTAAATCTTAGCAATTCTTCAATGTACAGATTTCCTGAATGTGTAGTCATGGCCCTTTGGTAGCTGACCTGTCAAACAACCAATTGTGATAGTGGCGCAAAAGCTATTAGCAATCTAATTTTCACTCTGAAGATAAAACAAATCCCACCACATCAAGACAGTAGGAAATGAACCATACTGATCCTGCCTATAACAGAGTTTTCTTGTAATTAGCTTGTACATATTTTAGAAAAGAATTATATGTGGAATAAGCATTCTGAACAATAGAAATAAATCATTTCTCTCCTGGTTTAAACCACATCCATGCAAATAGTATTTATATCATAGGGATGGACACAAATGAACTTGGAGTATCAATTTTTTGAGCATTGTTTATATTGGGATTTCTAGGTTCCTTGAATGCCTGGGGGGCCTAGCTTTAGAATATATTGAACTTAAGCAAGAGAATTTGATACATTTGATGTGAATAGCTTTACTAAAGGGCAGATGGTCAGAACTCACAAAAGGCAGAGTCCCAGGCATTCAGGGCAAGCTATCAGAAGCAATAAAGATGTATTGCCAATAAAACCAGCTGTCCCAGCATCTGTGTGTGTTTTCAGCAAATGCAAAATTTGAGGAAATGACAGTGTTGAACTCTCAGGTTCTGAAGTGTTGTGGCAAACAATGCTAGAATTATCACATTAGGAATCTTACTTTTGGATTTTGTTTTTAATATGTGGGACTGGAAGACTCAGAACACACCAGGAATAGCCAGGAAATAATGGAAAATATTTTCCAACCTAAATTGATGAGATTTTCCACAAAATGATAGGTGATATGAAGACTAGGATGTACGGCTATGTCCTGCCTGTGTCTATTGAACACACAATTAAATGCAATGTGCTTTCAAATCTTCCCATTCAGCAGGCTTGCGGCGACCCAGGGACTTTTAAGGAGTAGACCCATGGAATAGTTCTTGGTGTTAACTTGCATGGAAATAGCGTGTACAAAATCTAGAACTAATTGTTATTTGTTTTTCGTTTCTCTGAGAGGCAGACAAGCGATACACTGACACTCATAGCATCCATTCCAAGCACACAAACAGAGCACACATGGGGCAGGGGTGGAGAGAGAGAGAGAGAGAGAGAGAGAGAGAGAGAGAGAGAGAGAGAGAAAGAGAGAGAGAATCTTCATCCCCTGCTTCATACCTCAAATGTCTACACTAAGTCAGCCGGAAGCCAACCTGAATGTCACACATGCCGGCGAGGATTCAGTGGCCTGAGCCATCATCCGCTTCTCCCCGGATGTACATCAGTAGTAAATTGGGCCACAGGCACGACAGTTGGAACCGGTCACTTCAATCTGGAATGTAGTATCACAAATGATAAATTAACTTGCAGTCCCAAATTCTCATCCTCATCTATCTTTAAACCATGTTGCAGCTTTGTCTTTCCCGGGATGCCAGGCTGGTACTTTGACGGACCTAGCCTTGCTTGCTTTCAATCACTTTCACACTTTATGATCTGTTCTCATTCTGTGGGGTCTCTTATATTTGGAGGCTGCAGGCTCTACGCTCTGTAGGCATACACGTGGTCCCTAACTTGACTCATAGCTGTTTCTGTCACTGCACTCACATTTCAGGCTACTTTTTGTTATTATACTTACATAAAATTATAATTATTATAAGTATGGCATGTTATTTTATTTATTTATTTGTTTGTTTGTTTGTTTAATATCAGGGCATCTGAGACCTGTGTTGTGGTGTGGTGTTTTAAGCAAAAGTTGCAAGACAAGTTCAAGATCTGGCTCCTCAGAACTTTCCTGCGTGCCTCCAGACTCGAAACTAGTGCCAATGTATGAAATACCTCAGAAACAGCTTTTGGTAGCTGGCACTGTATCCCTCAAGGCCTCCTTAGCCAGATCCCTGGCTTTACCATAGGCCCTTAATTTGCCTCAATAAGCTCAGAAAGGACAGAGGAATCACCCTTGCTCCTGACAGCAGCCAGAGTCCCCTGAGCAGGAGGGAACAAGCTAGCACGGGACTAGAAGCGTTTCTCTTTCCCACAAGCATACATGTTATTTTTGTTTATTCTTTTTATACCCTGTCTGATTATCAAGGCCTCCCCAGACATTCTTTTAACCAATTTTTCATGCACATTCTAGTCTTAAGTCTCCCCACTAATATCATACAAGAAAAGGCTGGGCTATTGGGTCTGAGTAGAAGTGGTCCCCCACCACAGCCAAGCAGACACAGCCCATCCAAGAATTGAATGTGGACTCTACACAGAAGCCCAACACCTACCATGAGGATCCATCTGCCACCACAGACACACATGTTGAAGCTCCTCATCAAACAAACCCCCAGAGACTACGCATTCCCGTATTCCCATGAGCCTCAGGAAGAACTCAAGCCACTTTTTCAAAAGGACTTTGGATAAGCCACCCCTCCCTACACTCCTATGCCATTCACTCAAATGCAAACTTTTATTTTCCCCTAACCAAACCAGGTTTCTGGAATATAAGAAGGTAGTATTAATGCACAGACACAGTCGCTATAAATCCCTGCCCCATTTATCAAAGAAAGGGGGAGATGTGGGGCTCTAGGGCAAAAGGTCACCAGGTCACAGGTCACAAACAAGATGGCGACTAGCGGAAGAGCCCTGAGCGGGGATCAAGGTCACTAGGTCACACACAGCAGACAAGATGGAGACCAACGAGAGAACCCTGGGCATGAACCACAGGGAATTAAGCTGTTCTAATGAAAAACTGATTGGCCCGGGCCATTTCCTTGTTTGCAAACACTGCATACTCACCTGCCCCTGACCTATGGGAGGTGGCTTCTGCAGTCATGCTAATGATGTATTAAATTCATGCATTCCTGAACCTAATTAAGATTGGTCCTTAGTACTCCTCCTTTGTTGGCATTTTCTGCTTGGGGCTGTTTGCTGTTCCTATGTAAGAATGTGTGTTTCTCAAATAAAGAGGAACTGAACCCCTGCCACGTCTGTTGTCTTTCTCTGGCTGGGAGGCTGGGTGGCAGGCAGCCAGCTCACCCCTCCGACAAGGGAACAAGAGAGAGTTGAATCTGGGGGTGGGGAAAACCACAGTCTTTTTTAAACTAGCGCTGTGGTTTGGCAGGTTGAACTGCTTATGACACCAGCATCCCATGTGGGTATTGAACTGAGGCTCTACTGCTCCTAAGTTCTTGTTCCCTTCACCTAAATGGGCAGCAGAAAGAAGCACCTGGTTCCTTACTGCAGCCTGAGCCAGCTCCAACCCTGTAGCTTTTTGGGAGTGAACCAGCAGGTATAGTGTTTTTCTTCCTCCCTCCTTTACTCCCTTTCCCTCTCTCCCTTTCTGTCTTCTATTATTCTACATTTCAAATAAGTAAATGAATCTTTGGGGGCGGGGAAGAGAATAGGACAAGGATATCTGTTGGTTGAAATTTCAAGTCGGAGCAAAAAAACTGTCAAAATGCAGAAAGGAAGGAAGGAAAGAAAAAATGAAAGAAGAAAGAGAAAGAAAGAAAGAGAGAAAGAAAGGCAAAACAAAAATATTTGATGGAATGTAGCCATTAATTTAGGATAAGGTGGACAAAAATGATAATTTCATATTAGAACCCATAGGAAATGAATGGGAATTCAAAATTTTCTCTCAAGTAAGGCAAGAATAGATTGGGTCCTATAAACTCATACTTGATCATTAATTGGCCCTGTCCATAAAGGAATACAGGAATAGAGGAAGGCAAAATAACACAGCTGAAAGAATTTGACAAATAGCACATTTTATGCTTCGTCCTCAGGATTCATTTGAAGAGTCCTTTTTTCAGTGCCTTCGGAACCTGCCGTTCCTTATACTCAGTCATACTGATTCTAAACTAATTCCTTGGAGTAAGTTCAAAAAAGAAAGAGGCAAATCTGACTGAGTTCCATTTCTGGCATCAGGCATTGACTATCAGTTGTTATTATTCTGGACAGTGCCTTTGGACAGATGTTATTAGATGGAAGAAGATAATAGAGTAATGTGGTGAAGAATCACTCTAACACCAAAAGATTGAAACCCTAGAAACGGGATAGAAGAGTTCATTGTCCTTTGTCATCCAGAATATGGATGGCATGCTTTAATGAATGCATTCATCAGTGTGTTATTTTTTAATAAATATTATTTTTATTATTAAGGTAGATTTACAGAGAAAGAGGGACAAAGAACTTTATTTACTTGTTCACTTCCCGAATGGCTGCAATGGCCAGAGCTGAGCCAATCCAAAGCCAAGAGCCAGGAGCTTCTGATCCATCTCCCACATGTCTATAAGGGCCCAAGGCTTTGGACCATCCTCTACCGCTTTTCTTTCCTATTATAATCAGGAAATGCGATTGGAAGTGGAGCAGGCCATATGGGATGTTGATGCTTGCAGGCTGAGAATTAGCTAGTTGAACCATGGTGTCAGCCCTCCATTAGTGTTTTATTTTAATTAGTGTTGGGTTGGATATAGATATGTTGACAGTTCACTAACATTTTCTGCAAGTACACTGATTCATATTTTCCAATATGTAATAGATTTGACAATGAAGTTATAATTATGTCTTTAAATATTAACTTGTTTTATTGGAAAGGCTGATCTTACAGAGAGTAAATGAGAGATCAAGAGAAAGAAAGAGATCTTCCATCTGCTGGTTCACTCCCCAAATGGCCACAGAGGCCAGAGTTGGGACTGAGGCCAGAAATCTGGAGTTTCTCCCTAATATCCTACTTTGGGGCAGAGATGCAAGGACTTGAGTCATTTTCTGCTGCTTTCACACACACTTTGGCAGGGAGATGAGCAGCTACTACTTGAAAAAGTGCCCATTTAGAATGTTGATACAAGAGGAGGCAGCTTAAATTACTAAATCAGAGCCTCATCCCCATGACAGTAAGTTACATCAAACATCTATATCCATTGTGTTTCCTTTACATTTGTTTTATGCTTATTTTATGTCCTGTGCATTATAATCAAATGACTTTATGTCAGTATGTTTTTACTTTTGCATGCTTCAAAATGATAGAATAATGCTTTTGTTTGGGAAATATACATATGTTTTTCTGTGGCAATTAAAATAATAGATAAATAAAGGGACAATTAAATGAAGCATAAATATATGGATAAATCAGTACTAAAATATTAAGTATAACTTGGTCATAAATATAGGAAAACAGGGCCCGGCGCGGTGGCGCAAGTGGTTAAAGGTCCTCGCCTTGCACGCCCGGGATCCCATATGGGCTCCGGTTCTAATCCCGGCAGCCCCGCTTCCCTTCCAGCTCCCTGCCTGTGGCCTGGGAAAGCAGTCGAGGACGGCCCAAAGCTTTGGGACCCTGCACCCGCGTGGGAGACCCGGAAGAGGCTCCTGGCTTCGGATCGGCATAGTATCGGCCCGTTGCGCTCACTTGGGGAGTGAATCATCGGACGGAAGATCTTCCTCTCTGTCTCTCCTCTCTGTATATCCGCCTTTCCAATGAAAAAATAATAAAAATAAATTAAAAAAAATATAGGAAAACAGTTAAAGCAGAACAATAATCACAGATACAACTCAACAATCACGGTAAAGGACCAGTCAAAGAGGAACACTGCTCCTTTATCTGAGCAGCTGCAGATGTCACACTGAAATTCTATTACAAGAGTGTTTTATTTCTCTTAGGGCATTGGAAATGACTTGAAGAATTAGATCTATAAATTAGTGGCCCATGGTTGTCACATTCTCATGTAAATACTGTGCACACATCGCATATGTGGGTTTATAGAGGTCTACGGTATCTATTTATATGCATTTTTATATTTTTTCCTTGAATATAATATGATTTTGTGATTTAAAACTTCCCAGTTCTGCAAATGCTCATGTATCAAATTGTCAATTAATGGCGTGCTGTTACATTTTTCAAAACTATCCATGCAGAGTAGCTTCCCATTTCTAACTGTTGCTGCTCCAGAATGATTTAGCTATTAGAGTAAATTATGGATGATTTATTTTCCATGTAAAACTAGAGCCCTTCATGTTAAGGAAGAAAATATTGAAAAATCATGACCTCTTTTTCTGAAAGATTTGAAAAATTAGGACATGTTTATATTAAAAATTTCAAATGGTATAAGAAGTGGACTTGGTAAGCATTGATGGCTTGATATTATGGTTGCTTTTATCTAGCAATAAAATCATTATTTCTAATAGAGCTTTTGATTATAATTTGATACATTTTAAATGGAAATGCATTGCTTTGCTAGGTAATTATTTTATCACATATATTTCTCAGGTGAAAGCATATTACAAGAGAAACACAATGAGGCTGATTAAAGCAAGCACTGCGGAGACTGGTGGCCTGTATAAAATTCCCATTTGTGACACTTTCTAATCATGTGATAATATAAAGGTCACTTACCACATTTCCTGTCTTTTATATTTGAAAAATGTTGGTATTGGTAAGGCTGTTTTGAAGATTAAATGAGTTAATAAGCAAACATTTTATTACTGAGTTTAGGAGGAAATCTTTTGGTTGATATAGAGGGAAATATCGCAAGCAATTATTTAGAAAGACATTGGTACAATAAATTAGATAAAATCACATACTAGATTCATTGATTTAATAAGTAATACTGGAAAAGATACAGGGTAATCTAATAATAACATATGCAGATATGTTTATTTCCTAAAATTTTGTTTTACAATCACAAAGTCATGACTTTACTTCACTCATGGCCTAAAAATAATATGTCACCCTCCATCCTTAAAGGCAACACTAGTACACTGGTGTGTGTTCGGCGGGGAGTGGGTGCCACATTGATTAAACACTGTTTGCTATGTTTCCATGCAGCATTGTAATGCTTGTTTTCAGTCCCAGTAATTCAACATCTTCTTAATGACTACCCAAGGAAGCATCAAGTGCTGGCTCAGTTACATTCGTCCCTGTTATCTCTGTGGGAGAACTGGATTGAATTCCAAACTCCCAGCACATCCCTAGCAGTTGTGTATATTGGGAGAGTGGACTTAACAAATAGAATTCTCTGCTCATTTGCTCACCACCTCTATGTCTCTCTCTCCCCTTCCATGTCAAGTTGGATGAAAATGAATAATTACAAATTGCAAAAACATCAGCTATAGTATCTTGATAAATCATGAAATGAACTTCACTGTTTCAAGCTATACTCTAGTATCTGAAAGTTGAAATTTGAAGCACAGCTTCTGAGAATTCCCCAGACTTCTTTATCCTCATTGGTTTGTAACATTAGTCAAAACGGTCAATCTTTAGTTAGATCACATTCCAAAAAGTTTTCCTTTAGAACCCAGAAAGAGTAATTCTTATTTTGGGGGAGATATTAATAACATACCAAAGACTCTGTATTTTCTTACATGATTTCATAGATCTGCATAGTCTTTCCATAGCGATTATCATGTACAGACCTCACAAAACAGCCATCCTGGACTCAGATAGGAAATGACACCTCCAAGTTCACAAAGGAATCAAGAGGCTGTCTAATGGCTTGAAACCATTCATTTGTGACCACATTCCCAGTACTCTGTTCATTATCTCAAACAGCATTGATTTAGTGATCACCAGTCACCAGCAGGTTGAAGTCTAGGAACCAAACTAATGCCTTTAGTTAAGGTATAATAGTAAAAGAAGTAGCACTTTAAACCTCAAAGTAAAAGATTTCAAAAAAGTGTCCTTAGAAAAAACAAAGAAATATGTATATATGCTTTTATTCATTCCTTTTGAACTGGAATCAAGTGCTTCAGGAAAAGCTTTGATCTCTTTAAAAACTGTAGCTTGGTGAGTGGACATTCAGCCTGATGATTAAGATGCATATGTCCCACATTGGAAGGCCTGCCTTGAATCCCTGCTCAAACTCCTATTCCAACCTCCTGCCAGTGCAGATCCTGGTAGGCAGCAGGCAATGTTTCAAGCAACTTGGTCCTTGCCACTCCTGGTTGCAACCCGGGCCCTGCCCCAGTTGTTCAGGGCACTTGGTGAGTTAATTAGTCAGCCAAGTTTTCTATGTCTATATCTGTCTTTATTTCTTCTTGTCTCACAAATATTTTTAAAACATCTGCATCCTGTTGTCTCTGGTAAAATAGAGAAGTTTTGTATAAAAATAAAAAAAGTGGTCAAAATTCTATTTTATTTATTTATTTATTTATTTTTGCTTTTGATAAAAGATGAAGAATAATCTAAGTTTTCAGTTAGAAGCAATGGAGTGTACAACAGCTTGCTGAACAGTTTGAGATTTGTACCTATTAGTGAAATTATACTTACAATCACACAGGGGTCTAATTGGAGCAAACTCGGAGCGATATTATTCCCAAATCAGGCCATTCTTTGGTAAAGCAAGCTAAGTTCACTCTCAGCAACTCCAGTTTGGAATAAAGCAAAACAGGGGCAGAGGATAGGGGGGTTGAAACTTAAGGACCAATTCAGACGGCACACGACATTCACAAGAAGCTGATTTGAATCTCTGTGCATGTCAAATCAGAAGTACATGCAATGGGGGTTCCTTCTCTGATTACTTTACTTTTTTGGGAAAATCAAAAACTCATAAGCATCTGGAAAAATAATGGCCACATTTGTATTAGCCTGAAAACTCACTGAAATTAAAAATAAATGTAGACTTAGAAAGCTTCTCCCCATTACAATGGCTTAATGAGATGGCAGTCTTGGTGACCCTGTTTTCAGGGATTGCCCACATTCCTTTCTCCCACTTGGCAGGCTGCTGGATCATTTCATGATATTTTAAATGTTTAACAAATAGCCTACAAGACAGAGAAAATCTTGATGATCCTGTGTGTTCAGTAAAGGACCTTAGGAAGTGTAATTTTTAAAGTGTTAGAACAAATAGTTGAAATCATATTTTCAAAAGATGAATGTGAAAAGAGTAGCATGTAGCAAAAAACAGAACTAATGCAAGAGTTTTTGTTTTGTTTTGCTTGTGTTTGTTTATTTTCTGCTTGGATGAAAGGGAAGTGCAAGTCCTATTTCTATAGCACTGCAGACAATATAAAATACCACAATAAGCAGGGATACATGATCAACTGGGGCATAATCACACACACACACACACACACACACACACACACACATACATACACTGTTGAGAAGAAAATTAGACTTGCACTTTTGTTTGGTGTTTGTGAAGCAAAGGTTTGGTCTTGTTTGGGCAGTCTTAGAAAATGGGTAAATGCAGGTATTTAGCAAGGTGATTAACTCGCCACTTGAAATGCCACATTTCATATCATTCTGCCTTAATTCAAGTTCTGATTCTTTCTTCAGTCCGGTCTCTTGGTAATGTGCACTCCGGTAATGTGGGCACGGGTGTATTTATTTTTACCCACAAAGAAGGTACACAAAACAGTGACTCAAAAGCAGAGACTAAAAATACACATACAGGGCTTGGCGGCGTGGCCTAGTGGCTAAGTCCTCGCCTTGAACGCACCAGGATCCCATATGGGCGCCAGTTCTAATCCCGGCAGCTCCACTTCCCATCCAGCTCCCTGCTTGTGGCCTGGGAAAGCAGTCCAGGATGGCCCAACGCTTTGGGATTCTGCACCTGTGTGGGAGACCTAGAAGAGGTTCCTGGCTCCTGGCTTTGGATCGGCATAGCATTGGCCGTTGCACTTATTTGGGTAGTGAATCATCAGACGGAAGATCTTCCCCCCTGTCTCTCCTCCTCTCTGTATATCTGACTTTCCAATAAATAAATAAATTTTCAAAAAAAAAAAAATACACATACACATGTAAGTGTGGATTGTCCCAATCAGAGAAATGCCAGGGGATTAACCAAAAATAAGAGGAATGGGGAAGTTAAGAAAGACACGACACGTATAAGGCGCCTTTAGCATTGGTTGTCAGCAGCAGGGTGAGTGAGGCTCTTTATGGAGCTAGACCCTTTTCAGAGGTGGCAGGTAGGGATGGTGCCTGGACAGGTGTAAAGTTATCCTGGGAAATTGTGATTGATTTCCCCATTTTCATGATGTCCTCCTCTTAGTTCCAGAATGAGCAATTGTATATTGGAAAGGGGCACATTTATATGACAAGTAGGGGCATACGGTCACATTTAGCATCTGCAATAGCTTTCAGTTCACTGAGGACTCTCTAGTTTCTTACCTGCTTACTTCACATCATTTCCCCACGTAGATTCCCATTTCCTAATTTTGAGGGAAAAGTAAAGATGATCCCCACCCTTTGTATCTACTTCCTTGCGATCAGGGTTGCTTCAATTTCTTGTTCTGGATTTGAAAATCTCTACTTTAAGGACTTTTTTTTTTCTTATGAGCCAGAAATTTTCATCAGTAATTGCTAGTAGCTATGATCTCTCCGTGGTCATCAGTAATTTGAGAAGCTGTTAGACTCACAAAAAACAAATCTATCTATCTTGGTGAGCATAATCGAAAAAATACAAGGCACAAGTTAGATATTCTACTGTTTCCCAAATAGTGGGAGCAGACTGTCTTCATGTAACAGACTTATATAATTTCTATGCATGTTCCACCTTGGCCTGTCAGTATGTATCCCGAAGCTAGTGAGTTGCTTATGACTACTGTAGCTCAAGAATCCAGATTTGAGTGCTTGTAAAATCTGGCCTGAAGTGTTGCTTAGATTGTCTCAGTAATTGACAGATTTTTTAAAGTGACTTCCTGAAGCATAGCAGGCTAACCTCCTACTTCAGTGAAAGAACTCACGCAGGGATTTTCCCACCAAAAGCAGCTTTCTGAGAGAATAAGAAGAGGTAGATGAAACACACCTGCCATAAAGTGCAACAGCCTTGATATGATGGAAGTAAAACTTTTACTTATTTTGTTTGAACAGGGATTTGAAGTCTCCAGTCTGTTCAAACCAGTAGGCAGACTTATCGTTTGCCTGCATCTGTGAAGACTCAAGAGGCAAAAGTTTAGCTTCTTTTTTTAGGTGAAACAGCATGCTCTCTTGTGGTTAGATATACTCTAAGCACTTTGCCTCTTGCTTAGAAATATATGAGTTTACCAGAACAATAGCCCTTTCAATAGTGTTTATATTGCATATCATGGATTTTGATATTTTTGTTTTTAATTTTGTTTCTTCAAAATAGTTTTTTCCCTCTTAATAAATTCTTTTTAAATGTTCTTCTTCATTTCTTCAGCGACACAATATTCAATCAGTAGCATGTTATATATCTTCATGGTGTTCTAAATTTTCTATTTGTCTTATTATTGTTGATTTTGTCTTATGGTTTCTCTTCTAAGGGGATGTGTAGAAACTGTGTTATAGAGACTATCATATCCAGATGTACATGTGTAATTACACAACTTCACAAATTTTAAGATAACTGCCTAGTCATGAAATCATCACTAATCTATGCCATAAATGCATTGATCATCTAATTTTCCTCCCACTTTCTTTATTATTATTATGGTGACAAGAATGTATGGGGCTCAGAGCGGTGGCCAAGCACCTAATGTCCTCACATTAAATGTCCCAGGATCCCATGTGGGCGCTGGTTCTAATCCCAACAGCCCTGCTTCCCAACCAGCTCGCTGCTTTTGGCCTGGGAAAGCAGTCCAGGACGGCCCAAAGCCTTGAGACCCTGCACATGCATGGGAGACCTGGAGCGGGTTCTTGGCTCCTGGCTTCGAATCGGTGCAGCACCGGTCATTGAGGTCACTTGGGGAGTGAATCATCGGACAGATCTTCCTCTTTGTCTCTTCTCCTCTCTGTGTATCTGATTTTCCAATTAAAAAAAAAAAAAGTATATCTAAACTTGTGACAGATTTTTGAATACAAAAAATTTAGCTCCTAAAAAGAAAACTTTTGAAAAGGAAGTAAATAACTACCGATGCTTTTCATTTGATTTAGAATGCAGAGTTTAAAGCCTTTAAGATTTATGATTTTGTTTGCAGTTTTGATATTTTTATTATGAGATAATAAATGAGATAAATTATGAGATAAATTATTTTTATCAAACGTTAGAGTCAAAGGGTTTGGCAGTTAAACACTGCATCTAGACAGCACCTTTTCTTACGACCTGTTTGTCTTCATGTACTTTGTTGAATAGGTCTTCCTTTGATTCTGGAACTTACGCTCATCTTATCATGTGACCATTTCTTCACTTTCTGTTCTCTTATAAGAAAATACCTTTTATTTTTTCTTTTTAACATTTGTTTATTTTTATTACAAAGTCAGATATACAGAGAGGAGGAGAGACAGAGAGGAAGATCTTCCATCTGATGGCTCACTTCCCAAGTGAGCGCAACATACAGTGCTGCGTCTATCCGAAGCTGGGAACCAGGAACCTCTTCTAGGTCTCCCACATGGGTGCAGGGTCCCAAGGCTTTGGGCCATCCTGGACTGCTTTCCCAGGCCACAAGCAGGGAGCTGGATGGGAAGTAGAGCTGCTGGGATTAGAACCGGTAACAATATGGGTTCCTGGCACGTTCAAGGCAAGGACTTTAGCCACTAGGCCACGGTGCTGAGCCACACAGGGGAATTTGCGAAGGCCTTTGGTGCATCTCTGCAGGCTCTCACTCTTTTATCTTTTACTGTATGTTTTTTTGTTTGTTTTCTGCCAAGAAACCCTTGGTTCTTCTGGAGATGGTTATGTAGTCATGGATTATGTATGGATTGCAAGAAATCTGCAAGAATAATGGAGGTAGAGAAATGGATCCACTATTGTGACCGATCTAACTTGAGTTTCTAATTTTTTAAACATAACTGTGAATAAGTCTTATATGTTTTCATTTTGCTGTATATGAACCTTTACGTAACATGTAGCATTCTTTTAAAATGTGTTTTAATGACTATACAACTGTTCCATAGTGTGAGTGGAAAATTTGTGGAAACATTTGCATGTTCCCCCACTTTTCTACAGTATTTTAAATGATACTGTGATGAACAAAGTCCATACATATATTTTTGATGTGCCATTTAATTATTTCTATTGATAGATTCATAATCTTCTAGATCAAAGACTCTGGATATTTTTGAAGCTAATGATACAATTGCCAAGGTATTTTAGAAAATAGTGTGGTAGTTGCAATCTCAGCAGTAGATTGGTAATTTGGCATGCATTAGTTATTGTTGCGTACTGCAAGTATAAATCCACACACATTGCAAGTATATCTGTATGTTTACTAACAGCTAAAAATGATATTCCATAGTTCCTGGATTACTAACTGAAGGTCTTTCCATATATTTATTTTGCATTAACATGTCTTTTCTTATGAGCTAGCTTTCCTTTGCTAACTTTTTGAATATAACATCAAAATTATTTCTTATCAATTTATTAGCATTCACTACGTCTGATGAAAAATTGCCTTACATTGGCATATGCTTCAAGTTTTATTATGTATGAAATTCAAAAATTTTACGCTTGCACTGAATAAAATGCATTGATAATAAAAAAAGAAATAGATGAGTTTGGTGGGGAAACTCTGTATCTACTTCCATAAACATTTTAATACGCAGATAACATTTTCAACAGGGTCTTTCTTGGAGGGAACGAAAGTGAAAATAACGTCTACATATTGCAGAATGGCTCCAGTCTACTCAGTGCTGTCTAAGTTCTTTCATAAGATTGTTACTGAACACATGATAAGTGACTCTGAAGATGTAAAAATAACCATCCAATTATACTGCTATAATTTGGAGGCAGATTGGTCCATTCAAGGTCCAGCGACTACCGGGACTCTGGACTTGCTGGGATTCAGAAGAAAGCATCTTCAGATCTAGGAGTTTGTAGCATCATGTGTCACAGCAGCATGAAGTGGAACAGCTTTCTCAGTAATATCGCTGAGGTCCTGAACCATTCTCTATTCCCAATGTTGCTTTAAAACAGGCAGACTAGGGATATTGCCAGTGTGAAATCAGGACTCTGTGCTTGAAACGCTTACCAGTCAAGGGCTAAAGGCCCTGCCTGGCTTCTGGTTTTGTTCGTTACTTATGCTTATGAAAAACTGTCATTTCCTTTAAAGGTCCCCTGAAAGCTTCAACATTTGCAGCTTGATAATTCATTCCTTGGTCCCAGGGTTCATTCTTATTTCATTAAAAAGATCGTCCAGTCTGTCTCAACACTTACACACATCATAGCAAACAACTTAAAGCTAGAAGCAATTAACTTGAGAGAGGCAGCCAGGAATGATGGAGTGTGAGCAAGTCTCTATTGAACAGAGGGATTGGACATCCGAATACCCTTAAAAATTGCTAAAGATCAGTATACCTTGAGTTTGATGGAGACGAAGTACATGGGCAGAAATTAATAGTTCCAATAAAAAATGTAAAATGTAGGTGTTTCGCATGAACAGTTAGCACAGAATGAAGCCTGTGTCAATATAAAGAGTGAGAATATCACCAGCGATATCATTATGTGTTTGGGGCTCTTGACATGAGATGTCTAAGCTATGGAACTATGAATTCTCAAGAATAAAAGTCTTCATCTTATGGATTTAAAGATTTACTTACTTATTTAAAAGGCAGAATGACACGGAGAGACACGCGCATAAAAGTTTTATCTGCTGTTTCACTTCCCGGGTGGTTGCAATGACCAGGGTTGGACCGGGACTTTCATGAGGTGTGGATGACCTGGGCCATCTCCTGCTGCACTCCTAAGGCCTTGGGAGCTGGATCAAAATGGCAGCATTCTGAAAGCAAAGCAGCAGCCGTAGGAAATGCAGGCTTGGCTTTGTTGGTGCTAGCTTTATGTGCGATGCCACAATGCTAGACCCCATGGAACATAATTCTTTAGAAAAGTTTTATAAGGGAAGTAGAAATCTCACAAAGCTAGAAAAGCCCAGGTGAGGTGGAAGTTGCTAAAAAGTCCCAAATATAAGTTCTAGCTTTCTACTTGCCAGTAAGTATTATACCATGCCGTCTCTCCGCTTCCGCATGTCTCCTCCCTTTCAGCAATTCTATGCCCTATTCTCTATTGTGTGTGTCAGTCTAGTTGCATATATGTAAATGTGTTTACTTTCTCACCCTTAAGTGGCATTTGCTATCTCTTTGCTCCGCTGCAGACTGAGAGGCGCTTGGCGGTTTGCCACCATATGAAAGATAAATTCCTGGCTTCAGTCAAGCCCAGCCCTGGCTGATGCAGGCCATGGCCAGTAGGCCAAAATAAAAGTAATTCTGTAGCTCAGCGGCTAAAGTCCTCAACATACACACTCAAAGACCCTATATGGGCACCAGTTCTAATCCTCCAGCCCTGCTTCCCATCCAGCTCCCTGCTTGCAGCCTAGAAAAGCAGTTATAGATAGCCCAAAGCCTTGGGACCCTGTACCTGCATGGGAGGTGGCTCCTGGACTCGAATTGGCACAGATCTGGCCATTGCGACTGCTTGAGGGGTGAATCAATGGATGGAAGATCTGTCTCTCCTCCTCTCTGTATATATGACTTTCCAATAAAAATGAAGTAAATCTGTAAAAACAAAAAAGGTGGGAGCGGAGGGAAGTAAAGGGGATTCTATTTCTTTTCCTCTGTCTCTCAATTTCAAATAAGTAGGACTGGAAAATACAGAAGATAAATAGACAGATAAATAGACAGATAAATATAGACAGATCTATAGATATAGACAGCTCTGTCACCAAGCACCATACTATTTATTTCTAGTGTTCTGGAAAGGCAAAGCGTGCTGGATCATAATAGGTTAAAACAACAAAGAACCGGAAGTCACATATTGCAGGAGGGTGGGATCTGGGCAGTTTGGTGAAGCGCACGGTGTTCTCGTTTTTATGTGCAGCTCAGACTGTGGAGTGTTCTTGCTCTTACATACTCCATCATAGGCAGAGAATAACCTTGTCTGCTCTTTGTGTTCTGAGAAATTGAAGATGCTGCGGCAGAGAAACCACTCAGCAGAGCCCGTGAGATGAGCTCCCAGGAGAAACTCGCTGGCGTCGCTCCTTTCTTTCTTCAGAAGTGCTTCAATAACGGGGGACTACAGAGGATAAGATGCAGGGACAGAACAACCATGAGAACACATTGTACCTATTCTGAGATCTCAGAACAGAAATTAATCTCCAAGTAAAGACAAATAGAATAAAAAGCCATCACAGTTATAATAAAGTAAAAAAAAAAAAAATTGTAGTCATGAAGAACAATCAGATTGCCCTAACCAAGGTTACGCTGGCAAACAGAAAGTTATTTAGAAGACACAACGTCATTGGTGGGGGGGGTAACATCTTATTTTAGAATAGCTTTGAGCTTCCAAATACATAGATATCAGAATATGGAGACTAAAGACTTCCCTTATTATCTAGCTATATAGCTATAAATGAATAAAACTGAATAGCTTTCATCGTATTCTTTATGAAATAGACAAAGAACATAGTCACTTAAGGTTAACGATGCTTTTGCTCTATGGTTTACAGGATTTTGAGGAGTCGTTTATAGCCTACATGTAAGTGGATTTAAGATGCACCACTGCGGACTGCCTTCCTTTCTGATCCTCCTCTGGCGTTTGCCTCCAGCTTTGTGCTAATGAAAATGCTGGGATACAGGGGTCAGCGTTCAGGTAGTTGTGATTGTACCAACTTGTGCGAGATCTACATTGCATTCCCAGCTCCCTTTGAGGACTTAGCACGTGGATTGCAGATTTCTCTGTCTCATTATCAAGTTAAAGGTTAAAAAACAAGTTGAACAGTTCTAGCATACACTAGTAGAATATTTTAAATATAAAAAGTAATGAATACTTGTTTTGATTGCTAGATTAATTTAAAAATTAAAATGGCTAGAAAGGTGAGTAACTTAATTAATAGTAAGAACAGTAATGTACACAATAATATAGTCATGATGAGAAAATTAGTTGTGTGCCTGAAAGCACTTATTTATGATTTTTATTACCTATGATTATACATCAAGGTAAACTCAGATGGTCATATGTAAGGAAACTGACATGAATAAAGAATAACTACAAACAAATGTATATGTGAAGATGGGACCATGAAACTTTTGTCCAACATTTAAAAAAAAATGGCCCTGCAGTGTGGCCTAGCGGCTAAAGTCCTCGCCTTGAACGCATGGGGATCCCATATGGGCTCTGGTTTTATTCCTGGCAGCTCCATTTCCCATGCAGCTCCCTGCTTGTGGCCTGAGAAAGCAGTTGAGGACGGCCCAAGTTCCCGGTTTCGGATCAGCGAATTACTGGCCATTGCGGTCACTTGGGGAGTGAATCATCAGACTGAAGATTTTCCTCTCTGTCTCTCCTCTCTGTATATCTGACTTTCCAATAAATAAATAAAATCTTAAAAAAAAAATGGAAGAAATTATATAATCAAAGAGTTGACTGATTTTTTTCAAAGTTTTGTGCTTTTGACACTTCAGTAACAGTCAAAATATTTTAACTTGAACTATCTTCTGATAAAAAAAATGAAAAAATAACAGCAAAATATTGTGTTAACATGTAGCAATACTAAATGAATGAGAGACAACCTCTGAAAAAATTGCATAAATGCAAATGCCATCAGCCCTTGCAGTGGTAGCACAAAGACCAATTAAAGGCATTAGGAGAACAAAGTCAACTTGGTTTGACAAACTCAATGCGTGTGCCATCATTACTAGGGGATTATCAGTTCAGTGGCAGAGTTTCTCACAGATTTCCATTTTTAAGATGAAGTAATTGTGGCAATTAACTTTATTTGCATGAAAATAGCAGTAGGCATGAAATCACTGAACATACTCATACCCTTTGCTTTGACTTTTCCATTTTAAAATTTAAGCTAGGATATACACATATATGGAAACATAGGAAATATATGCAGAAGGAAAATGAAAGCAAAACTACTTTTAGTGGTCAAATTAATAAAGGAACAAAATCTCCAGTAGGAAATGACTTGGAAAATAATTATAGCACATCAGAAAAATGCTTTAAAACAGCCATATCATAAAATATTGCTAAATCATCAAATATCATATAACATGTGGGATTTTTTTTTAAAGATTTATTTTCTTTTATGGGAAAGTCAGATATACAGAGAGGAGGAGAGACAGAGAGAGAGCTGTGCTGATCTGAAGCCAGGAGCCCCTTCCAGGTCCCCCACATGGCTGCAGATTCCCAAGGCTCTGGGCTGTCCTGAGTGCTTCTTCAGTTTGCAAGCAGGTAGCTGCATGAGAAGCAGGGCTGCAGGGATTAGAATTGAGACCCATATGGGATCCTGCCATGTTCAAGGTAAGGACTTTACCTGCTAGGCTACCACAGCTGGCCCACATGTGGGATTTTTAGCAATGATCAGGTTCCATCCAGGTTCTAGGGTGAAAACATAGGGGGGTCAAGCCACTGCCTACATTGCTGGCATCCCTTAATGGAGCTGATTTGGGATCTAGTTAATCTACTGCCGGTTCCGCTCCATGTTATTGAACATGAGAAAGTGAAGGAAAACGACCTGAATGAGAGGGTCTCTGCAACCATGTGGAAGCCTCAGCAGAAGCTCCTCGCTCCTGACTTGGTCCTGGCCCATCCTTGGCCATGTGGCACTTTGGGGCGTGCACAAGCTGATGGAAAACCTCCCTGTCTCTGTATCACTTTCTGTGATTCTGACATTCAAACAGATAAATCGTTTTTTAAATGCCAGCAATGTGATTTCAGTGTAGAGAAACAACTCACGAACAAATGTTTGAAATTGAAATACACGTACTGGAACACATCAAAAAGTTTATGAACAATTCTTTTAAATTAAATTACCTATTTTGGTGAAAAAGGATCACATGATCTATCCATAATTTTATATAAATAAAACTAAATAAATAAATAGATTATATATACATATATATATGATTTTATGTAATAAGTAATTTCCATTAATTCCTTGAAAATTCTGCAAATGATTGCCTAATCATGCAAGAATACTTAATGAGAAACCATTACAGCAATCTAGTGCCTAATGTCCTCCCTTTGCAGGCTGGGGTTCCATAGAATGCTTGTTCGTATCCTGGCTGCACCACTTTCCATCCTGCTCCTTGCTTATACTTTGGGAAAGCAGTCAAGAACTGCCCAAAGCCCTGGTACTCTGTGCCCAAGTAGGAGACCTGGAAGAAGCTCCTGGCTCCTGGCTTTGGATTGGCTCAGCTCTGGCCTTTGCTGCTGCTTGGGAAGAGAAACATCGGATAGGAGATCTCCCTTTCTGTTTCTGCTTGTCTCTGTATACCTGACTTAATAATAAAACATCTTCAAAAACATACCTGATGAAAGAGAGAGTACAGTACTTTTCAAAGCATCATATTTTAATAACTCCTTTTCAAATTAAATAAATATTTTTTTCTGCATTTTCAAAATTTGAGCTGCAACTTTCTGATTCATAATAGATAATCTTTCCAGTAAAGCCAGTGTGGAGTTTGAATCTGTATTGAGACAGTTAAGTATTGTTGTATTGTTTGTACTTAAGAACAGGAGGACATACAAGCAATCTCTTCTCTATATTTTGCTTATTTATATTTATGTGAAAATTATTTCAAAATGAAGTATAGGCAATGGTGTTTTACAAGTTACCCATTTTCTGTATGAACAAAGGCACATTTTTTATCAGGTATTATACTATATCTGCAACTTAATTGCCACCAAAATATACAACGAAACAACTTTGAAAGCCTCCATGTCAACATAAGATGACAAGCCCTGCTACTTCCTAAACTGAGATCTGCTCCGCAGCTCTGGATCCTAGTTAGACATTTAGCTCTGTCTTCACAGATACCTCTACAAAGCCAGCACCGCGCAAGTGTGAGTGTAGTTTGTGAAGTGTTTTTTGTGTTAGTGTATTAGGGTGGTTTGTTATTGCTGGCTTGTCTCTGGTTTGGTTTTGTCATTTACATGCTGTTCCATCGCTTTCTACACTGGTTTCTTGTTTATCTGCATCTCTCTGGGAAAGAGAAAACATCTTTCTTATTATGTGCTGTGGACTCAGGCTATTCCTCTCCCCCTGAGCTCTCTCTGCGCCGCTTCAAAGGAGGGGGCTGAGAGCTGGTGTTGAGCTTCGCTGGACAATTATTTCTCATCTTACTGCTCTACTACACATTTCTAAAGAGACCACTTGGTATCTACAATACAATTAAGTCTATCTTTCTCTGATGTAATCTTTCCGTTCCCTGCCTATTTTCTGTCTTAGCTTCTGCTGAGTGCTTTATTAACTTCCTGCTGTAAATCTTCTGAGAGCAGGGTGGAGATAATCTAAAATCCTCTTACATGGCCATACAATGGGAAGGAAGGAGTGCAAAATTGTCTATCTGCAATAGTTCAATAGATTTTTCACTCAGTCCTTTCTCCACAGCAGTGGGGAAATTCATGTCTAATTTTCTTTCTTTCTCAGAGGGATTTTTAGAACTTGAAAAAAAAAAAACTTAAATCAATAGAAAGTACTATATAAATTGCTATTTTATTTTACTTCTTCTAATTTCTATTGAATGAGAGACAGATGGAAAGAGACAGAAAATGTCCATCCGATAACTGCAAATCTAACTTCCAATCTCTTATAGCAACTGGATTAATGCGAAGAGTCAGGAGTTCTGTGAGAGTCCTCCCGGAAGTGACAGCAACAGATGACTTGAGCCATTACATACCAGCTCCCCTAGTGCATATTAGCAGGAAAATGGAAGGAAAAGTGGAGCTGGAATTTGAACTCAGTCACTCTGACATGTGTTGCAGATGTCCCAGCCAGTTTTGCCACTGCAATTTTAAAACACAGTGGAATAAAAATTGATTCTAGAATTACTCGTTAGATTTTACAAATGTTTATTTATTTATACTTATATTTATAAAAATAATGTTTGTTAGTCTACATGAGATTTGTAGCAAGAGTAGCAGATTAAAGCAAGGAAGAGTTAATTTCTTCAACTAGTGCTATAACAAGTCACCTGATGATCCCGTGCTCACACCTTAATGGCGCCTGCTTCTCCTTCCCTTATATATAATGAAGTCAATGGTATCAACCTGATGGAGAAAATAGCTTGCATATTATTCTCCGCTCATGCTTTATTCTTTTACTATTGCATTATTTCCACTATGTTCTAATCACTTCTTAGTTGTTGGAAGAAATGAACACCACAAGCAGGAGATGACAGTTTCAGAGAGAAGAATCAAAGTAAGAAATTCAAGACAATATGCTTCAGAAAAAAAAAAAAACTCATTGTTGAGAGCCATTAACCTCTGTGTGTATAAGGAAATGATAATTTATAAATGCATAAGATTGAAGATCTTTGCACAATGTACCTTAATACAGATGTGACCATTGCGACATATTATAAACCTTTCCACATAAACAATTGTGTCTACAAAATTGTTTTGTAAAAACAATTCTATTATTTTTCCTCAACCAACCATTTAACTTGGTGTTGGCAGCCGATCCTAACGCAAATCACTTTGACTATGTGAAAGTGACCTTGAGCACAGGTGGATGGACGGCGAGCATCAGATGCTCTGGTACAGAAACCCTGCTACTTACGGGAACTGCGCCCTTCACAAGTTCTGTCTCGTGCTTAGTATTTCTTCCCGCTTGCTCAACCAAGTTTGCTAACCAATTCTCTCACTTGCCACCAAAGTGGTTCTGCCTAAAATATAAATGCAAGTTAAGAATGCTAAACATTAATAAATAGGCTCTTAGTGTTATCTAGACTGGTAAAAAATAAAGTAGAAAAAAAAGTTTTGTTAAATAATTGTGGCTTATTTATCTGCAAATAATAATGTGCCTATTTGAATTATGTATCCAGCTTGATGATATCCTCAGTTATTACTTGATAATTTCCTTATTATCTCTACATAAATTAATTAAAAGTATTGAATCCATATGCTACTTGCAAAGTTTAGTGGATCCTTTCCTCTGGTTAGTATAGAAATTAAAATCTGGGAAATGGGCCCGGCACAATAGCGTAGCGGTTAAATTCCTCATCCTGAGCGTGCCAGGATCCCATATGGGCACCGGTTCTAATGCCGGCAGCTCCACTTCCCATCCAGCTCCCTGCTTGTGGCCTGGGAAAACAGTTGAGGATGGCCCAAAGCCCTGGGACCCTGCACCCATGTGGGATACCTGGTAGAGGTTCCTGGCTCCTGGCTTTGGAATGGCATAGCATAGGCCGTTGCGCTCACTCAACTGGAAGATCTCTCTCTCCGTCTCTCCTCCTCTCTGTATATCTGACTTTCCAATAAATAAATAAATCTTAAAAAAAACAAGAAATGTATATTGTATTTACACAATTAAATTTCTTTACATTTAGAAAAAGGATCAACATTTAAAATATTGAGAACCATTACATCTAAATATAGTTCATCATGTAAAATTGAATGCAAGGACACATTTTCAGTTTCAGCTAGAAACAAACTGAGATCCATGCATACGAGCATCTTTTAAAGTTCAACGAAAATGTGATTAATGTAAAATTATACGTGGATTTTGAAAGTTTTGCAAAACAGGTTCTGTACCAAACTAGACTTTAAATTTTTTTTCATGTATTTATTATTTCTTTTAAAAGGTAGTAAAAAAAAAAAAAAACTATAGAGTGAACTGCATTTTCCATCCATTGGCTCACTGTCCAAATTGTCACAATATTTAGGATATGGCCAATACAAAATCAGAATCCAGAAACTTAATACGGGTCTTCTTTTCACGTGGCATAATTCGACTTCTGTAGCTAGAAGCTGCTGCCTGCAGAGTGTCATTTCATCAGGGAAATGGCGATTAGAGGCTGGACACGAATGCGAATGATATGATATGATATGATATGATATGATATGATATGATATGATATGATATGTTTGCATCCTAAAATGTGATGTTTCAAATGATTTGTCATAGTGCTTGCAGGCTATTGTTTAACTGGAATATTACTGGAATATTACACACCATGAATGTCACACAACAATTCACTCACACAGCTGGATTTCTTCTTTTTCTAAGAAGTCCATTACCAGAGACCTGCTCCAGATGGCCTGAGAGCTTGCAAAGGATGCGTGGATCCGCAAGACAATAGTAAGAGATGAGACGTGGAGCACTATGGCATGATGCTCGTAATGGACAACTCAGAAAAGTTGCCTTCTATACTTATACACAAATCATCTCAGGCTTTTGCACAACATCCATTTATTTCATTTTTACTTCATTATAAAAGAATTATTACAAAATCAATCCTAAAATATGTTATCATTTTACTTCAGAGGGAATATTTTCAGCAAGCTGTTGCTCATTCAAATCTGCAGTGACCTGGCTGAAGCCAGGAGCTCCATGGTTGGCAGCACATGCAGTTACATAGTAACAAGTGCTTTGCTTATACCCAAAACCAATTTTCACTACACATAAACTAATATTACTTAAAATATCAAGAGTACAGGATTAAAAGGAAAGCTCATAAATGAATGGAATTTACAAAAGCATGTAACATATTCTTTATCAAATCTTATTATCAATCATGCATTAATTATTGTCACCTTCACCAAGTACTGATTCAATTGTTTTTTGTTCTTTTGTTAAAGGGCAGTGAAAGGGATCAGAACAAGTCAGCCATTCTACAAACCAAGGGCCTTTACAAGAAACTTCCTCTTCTCTTTATAAACTGTTTTCTTTCCCTAACTATGAGTATCGATATAAGGTAGACATTTTTAGTTTTTCTTTCCCAAATACAAGTGCCAACACAAGGTAGAAATTTTAAGCCACTTTTGGGGAGGGTTCACATTTGTCACCCTTTAGAAGATGCCCCATATACTTTCTGCTTTCTGTGGTGAGAAACCAAAATGCATCATATCATGTGTTGTAACAGTTTGAGGCACATGGCAAACAAACTCTGTACCTCCATGATTGCCACCTGTTCCAAGATATCATCAAGCCATTTCTTAAGGAAAACATTACTTATATTAGGACAAGCTTCAGGACAAAAGTGGGCACATAACAGGATGTTTGGAGACATTGTGGATTCAATTGTACTATTGTATGCTTTTAGCTGTGTGTCATAGCCTTATGTTGCTAAAGATGTTTTTACCATAACAAGATTGATCAGTTTGAGGTGTTATACCAGTTACAGAAATCATTTCACATTAGCTGAAAAACAACAACACCCTCAAGGGAGTACTATGAAACATCAGAGAGGTGATTGAGTGTTCTTACAATGGGGTGAGGCAGCAATGAGGTGACCAGAGACATTCTGCTGGGATTTTCCACTCAGCCAGAAATTCCTTGTCACCTTGCTAACTGAGGAGCGATTGCTCATCACAGACCCATGCCATCTGACCCAACTGCATGGCTTCCAACAGTACATCAAACCAAGAAATGTTACAGGGAGACACTGCTGTGAAAATATTCTGGTAATGCATAGACATGAACAAAATAAATGTGATTCTATTATTTTTAATTTAGATAATTTTAGATTCACGTGCACTCTTCATTTCTTCATTAATAATTTTTAAAATACCTTATGCATCCTTACTCAGTTTCTGACAATGAGTACAATATCATAACCAGCATGTTGACCTTGATACAATCAATTGCACATTCACTGAATTTACTTAAATTTGGTCAAGGTCACATATATTCAAGTATGTGTGTGCACAGATATGTATGTGTGTGCTGTATGTTTGTCGGTTTAGCTCTGTGCAATGTTACCTTATCTTCAGATGTTTAGGCAAAATAAATGTTCCATTCCTACAAAATTATTTTGTAACAGTCATTTATTTACTTATTTATTTAGTTACTTACTTATTTATTTACTTATCCATTGTTAGCCATTAGGTAGAAAAAAAAAACGAGGCATGTTTTAAACTAGATAGATTTAATTGTGATTGTTACTTTTAGTCTGAATGATTTGTGTTCATTCATTTTTACACAGAAGATTGTCTGACATGTACAGATTGGCAAATGGAACACA
This sequence comes from Ochotona curzoniae, assembly GCF_017591425.1. Lineage (NCBI taxonomy): Eukaryota > Metazoa > Chordata > Mammalia > Lagomorpha > Ochotonidae > Ochotona > Ochotona curzoniae. The sequence goes on from NW_024466502.1 coordinate 18,965,875, forward strand.
AGACTGAAAATAACTCTCCACAGAGCCAAAGTAGCCAAAGGAAAAAAAAAATAGAAATTACACAGTAAATTTTCCCATTGCTTGTAGACGTGGTTTTATAAAGAGTATGGGGGAAAAGAAGCAAAGTAGTAAAAATATGTTTTAAGGTCCAGTATTCTGAATGCCAAGTACTCCTCTGTCAGTGTATAATTGGGTAATTTAACTTATTTCATTTCTTACTTTTTATTACATAAATCAATAATAGCAAATGCAAACATGTAGAAATTATTTTCTTCATGTGACCAAATTGTAAGGGAAAGAAAAGTTGCAAGACTTGCGAAAGAGGCAAACTTAATGATACAGGCCTTACACAGATAAGAAATCTGAAGACACAGCAGAGAGATAAAGTTTAATATTATTCCTCAAAAGAGATAGGGAATAATTATACTTTGGTGATGGAGGATTACTAAACGAAAAGCCAGCCATAAAGAGAATACCTGAAGTTAAGATGCGAGGGAAAAGCTGACTTTAGGAAGTTGGTTGACTCAGAGGAGGATTTACAACAGAGTATAAGATCATGTTTCGTTGATAAACCAAGGAGTATGCTACAGCATCCTTGAAAATAAGTGAAAGATGCTGATATTGAATCCCATTTGCTTTCAAGTATTCTGTAGTGTAGGTCTCTTGGAGGAACTAAGGGCAACACATCAAACTGATGAGAAGAGAGAATGTGTTTATCTTCATCCTTGGATTCTGTGATGTTGTCACTCTGAGGAACTCAGCGACATTGTTTTTGCTCTACGAAGCCTTATATCGTATCTGAGTCAAAGACATTTTAATCTGTGGTTATATTTTAAGCAGTATCCCAAACAAGCCCCGGAACACAGAGAATGTGGGTGTAACTGATAAAGCTGCTTGTGCAGATACTGCTAAATTGCTGTGTAATCAGGGTCTGATTGGGTCTGATTATGAAAGCTCTCTTTAATGAATACAAATGTTTGCAAGAATGCCAAAATCCCTTCTATATTATTATGCATTCAATCTGTTTTTTTTAGTGAGACAGTGAAGAAAATCTATTCTCTTTTGAGTTCCATATGTATAAAAGTCTAGTTTACAATGTTAAAAATAAAAGATATTAATGGACGTGTATGCTTCTCTTTATAAATAATTAACCACTGAATTGCAGCACCAGTACACAAACTATGGGTCATAATTATGCAGTGCCAAGTGTCCTCTTCGAAAATAGCTCACACAGCTTTTTTATGCATGTGGAGGTTAAATGATGACCCACAAAGGAAGGTAGAGGTATTAAGGTTGATCAATTCTTTTTTAATTTGCAAAAGATAAATGCTCAGCCAGAGTCATCTTTCAGGTCTATAACCTGCAGGATTTTAGCACAGAGTATGTAGTAAAAAATCAAATGAAGACAAGTATGTTCCTATGGTCATTGGAATTGTAATCCTGAGTATTAAAATCGCTATTGCTCTGAAAACAAATAATAGTAAGAGGCAGTAGGGGAAACAAGGCTTTTTTTTTTTTTCTAAGTACAGATACAGCTAAATCAAACATACCTTAATTTTCCTTACTTTACCAATATGATGGATTATTTTTCCTAGGTCTCTTATCTATCACATTACTATATTGCTATTCTAAAACATGTATTTTAATTATTGTGCAAAATTCAGAGAAGAGAGAGACACAGAGAGCTAGAGAGAGAGGATTCTCAAATGATCATTATAATCAAGATTGCTAAGTGAATGCTGGGAATCAGGAACTCAGGCAGAGCCTAGAGGAGTCAAGCGTTAGACATATCGCCTGATCATTCCCAGGGCCTGAAGTTTCAGAAAGCAAGGATTTACAGCTGAAACCTGACCTGCCAGACAGAATGTAGCAAATTTCACCCAATCATTGACACGTTTTTCCCTACCCCCCTTTCACATCCATAATTCACAAATAAATGGCGAGAGCTACTCAATGGGTTTTTTCATCACCACATTAGAAGCTGCTTCAGTATTTCATGCTATACAATGTGTCTTTATTGAAACTCAGCAGTGCCCTGTATGCTGTTTCAGCCTGTTAGAAAGCTCCTTTCCCTGAACTTTCAAATGTCTCCTTCCTGAAAAGTTGCTCTCTTGTTATATCGTTGACCCTACAAATTTTTCCTTACTCTATTTTTTGTTTGTTTGTTTTTATTTCCTCTGGAAAACTCATTGCATAGTTAAGCACATTTTCTCAAAATATTAAAGAGAATTACTCAGAAATTGAAGATAACATGCTATGCAGTTTTTTTTTTTTCAATCATTTTACTTTCCCCCCAAGAATCAGACATTGTGTGAGAACTAGCCTTTTATCTTGTTTTTTTCTTGTGTTTGAAAGGTTTACTTTGGGGACAGACACCACAGCGCAGTAGACTAAGCTTCTTCCTGTAGCATCAGCATCCCATAGCTGCACTGGTTTGCATCTCAGCTACTCCACTTCTGATCCTGCTCCCTATTTGTGCCCTGGAGAACAGTGGAGGAAGGCCCCTGGACCCACATGGAAAACCTGCAAGAAGCTCCTGGATCCTGGCTTGGGACAATCTCAGTTCTTGCCATTGTGGCCATGGGGATTGAAGTAATAAATGGAAGTTTCTCTCTCTCTCTCTCTCTCTCTTTCTCTATTTCTGGTCTTCAAATAAATTTTCTTTACAAATCATAAAAAAAAATTACTTATTTTACTTATTTGAAAGACAATGTGCATAAGAGAGAAAAAGAGATCAAGTCACAGAGAGACAGAGAGATCTTTCAACAATCGTTTTACTTCTCAAGTGGACATGACCACTGGGGCTAGACCAAGCAAAAGGCCAGGAGCCCAGAACTGCATTCCCCTTTGGATTCACATTGTCTCAAATTCATGGGTCCTTTTCATTGGTCCTCTTCTGTCACCTTCCAAGCAGGGAGTTGAATTGGAACAATCAGAACTAAATTCAGCACTCTGACAAGAGATCCAACATTACAGGTGGTGGCTTAACCCACCATGCCAAAGCACCAGACCTTCACCTCAATAGCTTATGTTTATAGACCTATGAAATAGACTGGTTTGGTAATTTCCACATTTAAACTCCTATTAGTCAACACATGAAATTGTCAAAACAACACTTTTTTTAAATTTCAATTTAATACTGTTCATATCCTTGACATACTTTATACAAATATTTAGAAACATTTTGACACAAGAAGTTTTGCCAGTAATGTAAGAATTATAGGAAACGCTAAACTAGTGGTAGCATGAAAGCTGCTGTAGAAGTGTCGTGCTTAGTTCTTTTCCTACAGTAATACTCCAAGTGAATATTTTCATCACCACTAAGACTATAGTAACTACTTGGAAAATCAAAAGTTAAACACATCCCAAACATCTTGTGGTAGTCTCAAATTTTTTTTTTATTTTAGTTAATGTCATTATTATTACTATCATAGATTTAAAGTGAATTTTAATATAAACAGAATTCCAAATGCCAACAAATGCAGTTTGCCTCTACATATTTTCAACCCTAACATTATGTATTCAAATTATAGTAGAAATCACCTTATTAACTCAATCACTAAAGTTATAACAGAATGAGTGGTTGTGCTAACATACAAATGAAACTTCTTGAGAGCTTGCTAAAAATTCAGATCACATGTTTTTTAATATGAAGCTTACAAATTTGTTTTTTTCTTTAAATCAAACATGTTAGTAGGTCCTATTTCCATACAATTTACAACAAAAGGCCGAATCAAAGTCAATGCCTTGTAAATGGCATTTGCTCTATTTGGAAACAGCTCCAACAAATTAGGTAAAAGATGAGAAATAAGGGCAAGTGCCAGGAGAGTAAAATGTTAACATTTGGGAAAGACATATGTTAAACCAACCACACTTGGTGTAAGACATGAGGACATTTTGAAAAGCACAAATAAACATTTTCAATGTTGTGGGTCAAACTGAGGAGCAGCACCTGTTCATGGAGCCCCAGCGAAGCGGACAGCTCACTGTGGGTGCACTAACGCTAACATCCCGGTGCTCTCTTCCACAGCTTTCCCACTTCCTGCGCCAATGTCCAGTCCCCATTGTGGCACTCATGAACATCTCCTATAAGCTGCTAGGTTTTTATATGATCAGCATGCTAGTGATGGAGTAATTGAAACTAGAGTAAATAAAATGATAATCTCTGAGGTAGAAATACTATACCTATAAATAAGTTTTTATTTTGTAACCAATTCAATGAGTGTTATACATGAATGTTTCTTGTTCGTTCATCTTCCTTCCTTTGTTTCAAATACTTTTATCACTTTTTTCATAATTCTACATTCAAATTATACAGCATTTTAGATCCAGGCAACCCCATTTATAGATACTTAAAGGTAGTTTACAGACATAAATCTATCTAAAGAAATGGATAATTAGGTTATGAATAATCATAAGTAGTTTTAACATCTTGTCATTGATTTCTCCAGTGTATGAGTCTGTTTTATGTCTCTCAGCTATAACAAACATGCATGTTTCTTAAATATTTTCATCTTGTCACTGAGTGATTAAATTCCTATGTTAGAGCTGCATTTTCTTGTCATGAGGGGAGAAACTCCTAAAATCAGCTGATCAACCCTATCGACATTTTGGTTATGTGCAAAATATTCCAAGATCTTACATTTCAGCCATTCATTGTCTTATGGAGACACCTGATTACATCAAATAGAAAGGAACTATATCAAATTCGGTTCAGACATGCAAATGCTTGTTGATAGCCATTTTTCTAGTTCATTCTTACAAAAAAGAAGTGAACCTTTAAAATAAGAAAAGCTTTTTATCGTTGTTCTCAGTATTATATTCTCTTCTTTGTTCTTGGTTCTTCTGTTTGGTTTCTGGAGTCTCTCTTCCTCTCGCATGGTGGCTTAAACAGTGAGCAAGAAGGAAAGGTGAGAAAGAGAGACTGGCAGACAGAAAGAGAGCATATGCTGATAATGTTAAAATTCTCTCAGAGTACCACTGTTTATGTTACAATGACTTTCATCCAAATGTCCCGGAAGAAACAAATAGATTATATCCATTCCCATGCTGGATTTTTACCCTAATACAGATTTCAACTTCACAGTTGTATAATTAGCACATCATTATGACTTCCATGATTATTTTCTGCCCTCCTTTCACTTTGTTTCCAAAAACCAAAAGACAAATTTTATCTTTCCTCCTTTCTGAAATATTCCCCATAAACCTATCAAATAATACTTTTAGATTTGACACATTCTATTTTTTGAATTTTCACTCTATTTATATTTGAATTGTCTCCATTGTCAACTCATTCACTCTAAATCATTTAACCTCAAGATATCGTACAGTTCTCTCTTCTTTCTAGTTTTATGTGATTTTGTTTTTTAATTGGTATCTTCTTATTTTAAAATATTTCAAATAGTACATAAATGTCCAAAATAGAGTTCAGGGCTGTTTCCTAGGTGCTCGGCTGGAGGAAGAACGGATTCATATTCACCTACATCAAAGCAAGCTCAGAAACATCTTGGGAATTTAATTCGTTTAACATTAATGACTTCAAACTTATTTGGAGAAACATTCCTGAGTTTTTCACATGCCAGAGTTTTAATACTCTAATTACAATATCACATTTTTCTTGAACGCTTTCCAAAAACTATTTTCTTATTTTTTGTTCATTTGTTTTCTTCTTTTTACTCTAAGAATTTGTTCTGCATCTATAATTTTGCATTTACAAACTAAGTGAAACCATATGTAACAAGCACATAGTTCCTTTTTTCTTAGCCTGTTTCAATACCAGAGAATAGCCAACACAAAGTAAGCCTGAACTCTGGCATTTGTCATGGTGGATTGATTTCCTGAGAGTTCTATTGTGAAGAACACATTAAAGAACAACCCTGGCCTTTAATCGATGTCAGAAATGTAGATTTGCAACTTTGTGTACAGCAGTTAATCATTTTAATACATAGACTGATTCCAGACACTATTCATTCATTAATCTTCTTTGATTGCAAAGTTTACATATATTTTCAAAATGTATATATCCTCTCTAAGAAATAGTATTTGCTGTTTAATCGTGTCCTGATATTGCAGGCATGGACAATGAGAGTTCAGCGTCCTATTGTCAAGATATATTTCACAGTTTCAATGGGAGTCCATCTTTGATCTGGAAGTAGAGATGCATAGAGCATTGCATCCTCATTTCTGAATATGATAGTCTCTATTGCATGGTAACTATACATCCCCTTCAATGAAGAGCCATAAGACAAAATCAACAACGAGAAGAAAAATAGAAATTTACAACACTTGAAGTTAAATAACATGCTCCTGAATGACTAATGTAGCACTGAAGACATTAAAAAGAAAATCAAAAACCTTCTTGAAGAAAGTGTTGCCACTGTATGACCTATGAGTCAGCGAAGAACACTTAAACAGCAGAATGATGGACTTGTGCATTCATGAAGAAATTATAGTGTTAAAAAAAAAAGGGGGAAACTGTAGAGGGTGGACAGGGAAAATGAAGAAGTAATGGAAATCCCAGAGCTTATGGAATTGTATCATAAAATAAAAAATAAAATGAAAGAAAGAAATAGCATTTACTGTGCAAGCTGTAACTGAAGATTTTTAAACTGGATTCATGGAACTCAACAGACATTAAAACACTTAGAATTGGAAACCTTGGAGGTTGTGGTTGACTGGGTTTTTCCAGATTCCCTGGAGTCACAGCTCTTCTGCTCGTCTTCAGTGACATGACATCCAGAACCTCTCATAATACAAAGCTCTCCCTTCTAGTTACTATGCAGTGCTTTAATTTTTGAAGTTCAATAATGAGTAATTAACATGTTTTTCCATTGTGGTCAATTTATTGGAGACAAGTTTCTTTTCTGTTAAGATGAGTGAAGAAACTAGTATGTTCTTCTTAATTAAACCAATTATCCTTCAATTATCTTACGAAATTAAAGTTGCAATTATTTTAAAAGACTGGTTGAATATACTTAGTAATATAGTCCCAATGAACAGAATTTTGTGAAGTTCTTCATGTTAATGGTCCTAAAAGAAAAAAAAAAGTTTGAACTGATGACATTGTGTCATTTACTGCACTTTGTTATTCAAAATGGTCTACTTTTTCCTTCATTAGCATTAAAGACTTTCACTCAATTGCCATATCAAAGGGACAATCAAAACAGTATCTACTTTAAGTAATGTTTATAAACTTTAAGTGAACTAAGTTATAAAATTGTATTGAATTTTCTGATTAAGTAATATTGACCCAGTATTTTATTATCAGCAATAGGACAGTGTTAAAAAAATAATAGTAATTTTCGGAACAGAAAAACTGGCAAAGAGGAAAAATGGGATATGATACTAACTAGTTCTTCCATAATTGAAATCCTCTTGGGTACTAGACATGAATAAATTTAGACAATAATCATAATAAAATAAAAAATGGACAAGAATAATGAACATATTTGTAAGTTTTCTTTTAGTTCCTAATCAAAGCTGTCATGGTACAGACGATCACAACTCTGTGCTCAGAAATGCAGAGCAGCAATTTTTGTGATAAAGCATTTATATGAACTTGATTCAAGTTTGCACTCATCTCTTTAGTTTGCAAAGAGGGAATATTCATAAGAGCTTCATTGACTTTTGGGACAAATAAAGAAGAGCTTTAATATTACCCTGGCAAATAAAATTCTTCAGTATATATTGTTTTCTCTGCCGGCTCTGGGACACATTTATTAATTATCCTTGTTCAACAAACCATGTTTCCTCACCAGAATATAGTTCCCCATCGTCTAACAAAGTTCTGATATGAAAATTTGATGATGCTTCATACTAGAAAAATAAGCTTATTGTTTCTGTATGTGACAAATTGCTCTTCAGATTTATCTGATTCATTAACAAAAATAAATGTGATGTTGTGTTTATTTGTATGCATATAAAAGCTACATGCTAGGTTTAGTTTTACTAAGAGGTTAGTATAAGAGGTAAGTTTTACAAAGAAATTCTACATTTTGATAGTGTCTTGTTATAGCATTTATGTATATTTAAGAAAAGTCAGAGAATCCAAGTGAACAAAGAATTACTAGCACAAGTAAAATAATGACAAATTATCATTATCCCCAAAGGAAACCATCAAAAAAATGTGTATGCTAGCAACTACAGAGCAAGTCAGACAAACTGCTGCCTTCAAAATGGGCTGCAGACGTTCAGAGCACAGTTCAAAGACCAGATTACAAACATAAATGAAGAGCTTTCCTATCACAAAGCCAGCCTCTTTGGAACTGTAAAATTATTCATGAGAAAATTTTAAATCCTTTTAGATATACTTTCAAAAACTTCATGTCATTTCCAGAAAGTTGTGAAAAAAAAAAAGTCAGCTAGCCACTACTTCATATTCTGATTTGTTTGGTAAATATTTTACCTGAAGTGCTTTGACTAGGATAACCAGATTCATAGCAATTTATAAGTCAATTGATAGTAGCAGCCTGGAAAGCAAGGTGATTAATGTGTATCTCTTAATATATTCAAAGTGTTGTGTGTACATGCAAAACATCCTTTCTCATTTCTGCACCTAAGTTATGCCACAAAACCTTTTAAAGTACAAAGATTGAAACCTAATACAGATAGAATTTTTCAGAGTAATAGAAGGCAAGATAGCTTTTCATTCCAAGGACCTTCAAGAACAGGAAATTTAACTATGAAATATTGTTTCTTTTTTAGATTCAAGCACATGTCACAAAAGCTTGTTGTAACAATGTGATATCTACTTATGAAGTGGAATTTCCAGAACTAAAATACAATTTGCTTCAAATTATTTAAATACATTTGTCTTTTCTTAAATTCTTCTAAACTGTAATAAAATAATTTAAATATATCCATATCTGAAACATAGAAATAGACACACAGGCAGATGCAGAGACAGGAAGAAATAAAGAGTAAAAGCAAACATAATTATCAGCATAAGGAACAAGTTTTAATTCATGTTTATGTACTTCTGGAACTCAGCTAGAATGAAGATAAATAATTACAAAGGTTTCATAAATACATTTTTCTGTTGTCTAAATTAATAATCTATTAACCCATTAGTTATGTATAGAATCTTCATTAAATGCACAAACATGCTCTTCCTATTACAACCTACTAGTATTATTTTTACATGACTTTCACAAAATGTTGATTTATCATAGCTAAGGCTTAAGGAAAAATCCAAGGAATGAGTGCTTGTGTAGAAAAAGCAAACGTTCCAAATTAGGAACCGTCCCAATTTTTTTCCAGGTTATTCTTAAAACATCACAATCATTCAGTTGTTTTAGTTCTGAGAATATCAGTTAAGGTCATAATCCAAATAGCAAATAAAGATTGTTTTAGGAAGAGAAGTCAAATGATGTACTCCAAGGTTTAAAGGAATGAAGCTTATTTAATTATTTTTATTTGTTTGAAGGGTAAAGCAAGAAGAGATACAGATAGAAAAAGACAAATAGAGAAACTTCCATGTACTAGATCATTCTTTTAAGAGCCAGAGCCACTCTGAAATCAGAAGCCTGGAATTCAGTCTAGGTTTCCCAGGTGAGTGACAGACTCAAGGAGTGGAGCCATGGTCTGCTGCATCCAAAAATGTGTCTTAGGAGAAAGTTGGTTCTGAAGTGGGGGCACTATGACTTAGGATGGGGGCAGTTGTATCCTAACCGTTTATACCAGCAAAAGCTGTAAATCTGTATGTTTTAAATGAATATATTTTGCTGTATGCAAACTATAACAAAAATGGTAATTTAAAAAACATTCCACAATTCACATACACCTTACTAGTTAGGACACAGAGATTAGATAATCCTCACTGGGGAATGGAAGATCTCTCTGCACACCCCTACCAAAACAGTTCTCAACTGTTGACATATGCCTTGCTAGAATTATAAGCTAGTTTAGACTATCCTAAAATCTGCCAAGTTCAGTAGAATTATGCTTCAATGCTATAGACTGCTAAATACTAAAATGAGGATAGACATGAGACAGCTGAATAGTACCCTATAGACATTTTAAGGTCATTTTAGTGTCAGAAGGAAGTTGTATATAAACTAAAATCAAAATGTCAATGAAGTAGTAACAGGATGTGGTTAAGAACTTGCATTTTGTAGCATATTGGTTATGCAATACCATGACAATTAATTCTATAATGTTGTAAACTGTCATTGATGTTATGTTGGAACTTTTAATTGATTAGGATGGTATTCTGCCAGCTCTACCTTCAGACCAGAAGATGATCTCCGCAAGAAACCTTTGAGTGTATCTGGACAATTAGATGCTGGACTCTTTTCTTGGTATATACGCTTGCAATCAAAGAATCTCAACTGAATTTGATCTGTAATACTGCAACAAGGTGGAGGAATCCACCATGGGGGCAAGGATATGGGGAGGGGTTGAGGGAATCCCAGAGCCTATGAAACTGTGCCACATAATACAATGTAATTAATTTTAAAAAAATCCACAAATAGTGAGTTCATTTGATGTGCCAAGATGACATGCAATTCCCAATACTAAATCGGTATATAATTTGGAAAATGGTTTAATTGACATAGTGACCATGAATAGTGTATTTCAAACTATGTATGAATCGCTTCTTCATGGTTGCATTATTTCAGTGAAAATCTGATTTTCTCTCTGGCTGCCTTCACATAGTTCTTCAACGTTCTTTTGTGGAGAATGTTCTTCTAAATGTTGGAAGAGATCTTTCAAAGAAAAGAGTTCAGTGTGCCTGTGTTTAAACGTGTTTAAAGAGTTGACAACTCAGTGGGAAATTTGAAGGATTTACGATCTTTAAAAAGCAACAAACAGATTAGAGTTCATTAAAACCACACAGTCCTTATGCAAGTTATGAAGTGAAATAAATGAAAGAAGCAATCAGCACTCATCTCCATTAATCAAGGGAGACGCAACAATGATTTGTGTTTTTATCCCATCAGCAAAAGGACTACACAGTTGGGAGAGAGACAGAGGGAGGTGCTGCTTAACAGACAACCCTGCTGTAACATTTCTAGGGAAGCCTGGAAACACAACCCACTAAGCTCAGGGAGAGCTGGCTTCACCTGACCAACAGCTCTAGTCCGTCTCCGAGTCCATCCGCAGCAAGCGAATGACAACCGGGGCTTTCTGTCCAAAGTGACATTTCCATTTTTTACTGGAGAGCAGAGCATGTCCATTTGATGTATCTGTTCCACTTTCAATCCAGCTCCCTAGTAATGGTTTCAGGGAACTAGAAGAGGAAAGTATGAAGCATAACATACATACACATATATATGCATATATAACATATGTAGATGTGTGGGAGACATATCTGTGCATATATATACATACATACATACATAGCAATAATACATATAACATTATTATATAGCACATAGTAAAACAAGTGTGTATACACATATTCACATATAAGTATGTCTCTGTCTCTTTGTCTTCAAGACTCTGATTCTCAAATATGTGAATGGCTCTAAGACAATTATCAATATAATATGTTAGCTAATGCAAGCGGCCGTGTTTCCTCGTTTTGTCAATCTGAAAAATCCACAACCTAAATTATCTTTAGATTTGCTTGGCATTTTGATAGATTTACAAAGATTCAAAACCCTTCCAAAACTAAAACCTTAGTGGTTGCCTAGGTTATACTCTGTAAGAGTGGCAGCACAGCCCTCGGCATCTGTCATTTCCAATGTTGTTTTCCCATTTACCTTTTTGCTAAATCTCTTCGGAAGCAATGAGTTGACAGCTACGCAAACTTTCCGGAGGGACATACTTAGCATACACAGAAAAGGCACATCATACGCTACATTCATGCAATGGATCTGTGGTACACATTGCTTTGGGGATATTATCTGTTATATCTGTAAGCACTGTAAGGAAAATGATTTATTCCTATCTCAAATGATATAAAAGAATAAAGTAAGAAAAGGATGCTTTTAGCTCAGTTTGTTTAAATAATCAGTAATGGTAAGAAAGACATGTTTAAACTTATTCAATGTGATATCTCAGGCAAGATAAACTTTAAGCAAGGCTTAGTTCAGATAAAGTCATACACTGTAAGTATGCAAAGTATATAAGCATATTTTCAAAAACAGTTTTTGAAAATCTGTAAGAAACGGAGTTTAACGTAAGGGGCTGAAAGTGTAGTGATGTCAGCTAAATTAAAAATGAGTGGAGAGAGGCCAACTTGATGGTTCAGCAGGCTAATTCATCTACCTGCAAGCACTGGCATCCTGTATGGGCTCCTGTTGTGGTCCTGGCTGCTCCACTTCTCATCCAGCTCCTTGCTCATGGCCTGGGAGAGCAGTGCACAATGGAACCATGTCTTGGGACTCTGCACTCAAATGCGAGACCTGTAAAAAGCTCATGACCCCTCACCAGGATCAGCTCAACTCTGTCACTGCAAACATCAGGATGGAAAGTCCTTTTTCCTTCTCTTTGAAAAATGCCATTGCAATAAGAAGAAATACATATTTTTAAATATATATATTTTAAGTGAATGGAGATTATTGCAAGGGGTCAGTGACTGAAACCTTGCTTCTGAAAACAACCTTTGTTTTTAGGTTTTTCTTTTGGTGCTAGTTTCATAGATGGAGAGGTAAAACAAAATATCTCACAGTGAAGAATGAGGGTTAAATCCAAAGAAACGGAAAAGATGGTCTCAAATCTGAAACTTTTGACATGTTGTCCAGAAAGATTTCTTTAAGGAAGTGATATTTAAGTAGAATGTCAAATACAATGAGGAACTCAGCTATGAAACTCTCAAGAAATATTTCATCAAGGGAATAGAAAGAGCAGATCTTGGATACGAAAGTTTAGAAGGCTCAAGCTAGTTCAATGATTTTCAAGAGGTAGGGGGGAAGTGGATCAAGCTTCACCTTGCTATGATATTGATTTAATTGTCTTGTGTATTAGGAAACCTTTGAAGAGTCCGAACAAAGACTAAATGTTGAACAAACAACACTTCATTCTAGGAGTTTACTTATCACCAGCAGATTTTGGAAAGGCAATTGCTTTCTGATTCTAGCTCATTCTTGTTTATACCAAATTAATTTTAGTGATATTTGAAGTGAAAAATCAGGCCCTTAAAATTTCAGTTAGTTTTGTTTTTCCTATCCATCATAAAATGCTATTTTTTAATTTGTTCTTTTCAGCACATGCTACATATGTGTGAATATAATAAAAATTTGAAAATAATTATACAAAAAGGTTTGTGTGTGTATATTCACACATGCTGAGAAAGTTCTGAGAAATAAGAGGTGAAAAGCAGTGATCATCTCCAGGACAGAAAGTGGAATAAAAAGAATAACAATAGTAATACAAATTAAATCATGTTTTATTTTGTGCAACGGTGTATGTAACTATATTTTTCAACTTATTATTATAACAATTTTACCCATTTGTTTTAATACAAAAACATATAAATGTGTTACTACTATCATCTCCATTCCCCTTTGTTAGGGATGACATATATTCAAGACAATACAAAATAAACAGAAAAGCTTGGGGCCCGGTGGCACGGCCTCACAACTACAGTCCTTGCCTTAAACGCGCCAGGATCCCATATGGGTGCAGGTTCTAATCCTGGCAGCTCCACTTCCCATCCAGCTCCCTGCTTGTGGCCTGGGAAAGCAGTCCAGGACGACCCAAAGCCTTCTGCACCCATGTGGGAAACCTGGAGGAAGTTCCTGGATCCTGGCTTCAGATCGGCGAAGCACAAGCCGTTGTACTCACTTGGGGAGTAAATCATCAGATCGAAGATCTTCCTCTCTGTCTCTCCTCCTCTCTGTATATCTGAATTTCTAATAAAAATAAATAAATAAATCTTTAAAAAAATAAAATAATTAAACAGAAATGCCAAAAGTACGAAAAACTATTTAAATAAAAATGAATTACAAAATCAGATGATCAAAACTGCCTATACAGGCATCCAATCATTTAAAATGCAAATATAATGCAATAATTTGTACTGACAATATTATGATGCCCTTTTTCAAGTTTCATAAATACTATGTTAAAATCTGTGTTATTTCTGTAGCAAACATTGAAAATATTTTCTTAGGTGATTCTTCAATATTTTGGTGACATCCATTTTTTAGACAGAATAAGCACTGTTTGAAATAGCAAAAATTCTTTTAAAATACAGCTATTTTCTCTTAGTAAGTTGTATTGCGAATGAATAAATTTCAGTCTATATTTTATAGGACTTGCTCTATCACCATTTTAATTTACTTTGTTAGTATCAAAGATAATATCTGCATTGACTGCCTGGACATATTTCTCTTAAAATAATTGCTAAATGAATTCTGAAAGACAATTTCCCCATTTTCATTTTTCCAATATAAGGCTGATAAATTTTCTCTTGGAAAATATGCATGAATCCCTCCTTCAACAATTTAAGTTTATTGAACAGAAATGTTCTTGCAAATGATGCTAAATTTAGCTTATTTGAGAATTTGTAATTAATAGCTTTCTTTTTTTCTTCCCTTTTCCTTATCGTTTACATTTTCTCATTTTCCTCTTTTTTAAAAATTTCCTTTTGTTTTATATTATTTTCTTTTTTATGTTTTTTCCTCAGTTGAGGATGATCTGTTTTCAGGTGGATCATTGATTAGGGTCGGGAGGGTCCAGGTATGGAAGAAGGAGGGTAGGTACAAATGTTTTCATTTTCTTTCTCTTTTCTTCCTATGTATGCAGGCCATGGGCCAGGGAGGGAAACGGAGTGGCCACCCCTTTAGCCAAACTACATCAGCCCCAGGTCTTGTTCATGCCAGTGGGTGCTGCATCTCACTCTGGCATGGCCCGCCTCACCTCAGCATTGACAGGTGTATGCCTACACCAGCCCAGACAACTCCTAGTACTAGCCTTCTTCTGAACTGGTGGTTGCTGTGATCCAATGCAGCCCAACCTGAACCCTGTCCTGGCTCTTGTACCTGTATGCCAATGGGTACTGTGACCTAGCCTTTCCTGGGTTGCCCCCAGCCTTAGATCTCACCAACAGGATGTGTGATCCAAGTTACCCTATGGGACCAGATCCCAGAACCAGATCTCAGAACCAGATCTCGCAAGTATGGGTGGGCACTTGGACTACCCTGACATGGACTTCCACCAATTCCAGCATCCAGTGGCAGATACTGTGCTCCTGCCCAACCTGTCAAGACCCATTTCAGCTCTCACCAATAGGTGCTGCAGCTCAGCTCTGCCTGGCCCACCCCGAGACCCAGCTTTCATGTGACTAGCTGGTGCCACAACCTAACCCAGTCCATTTTGCATTCACTGTAGCTCTTTTGAGTGCTGGCAGATGCTGGGTCCGAACCCAGAGCACCCTGCACCCAGACCCAGCTCTTGCCTTCACTAATGGGAACCACAGCCTGTATCAGGCTAATCCTTTTTGTTCCTCAACCTGGCTTGCGAGCAGCCCAGATCTTGCTTGTGCTGGTGGTGCTCCAATACAACCTGGCATTACCTATCCCCCATCTTGGTGCTTGCCAGAAAATGTGCATCTCCAATTTACAATGCAAAATTCTGATTTTGAATGGATTTCTTTCTCAACAAAATGGATACAACTGGAAAACAGTATGCTTAGAAAAATAAGCAAGTCTTAAACAAATAATGTTTTTCCTCATCTGCCATAACTAATAAACAGAGAACAACAACAGCATCCAAAAATGTATTCTGTATGAACAAGAGAGGCATCTAGAGATCCCATTCCTACACACAGCCTGTGTCTGTTCTCTTGAGGAACGGTTGTTTGTGGGATTATTTCCTATTGTTATATCTTGAAATCTTTACATAGTGGAGTAGTAAGTGTGTGATTGCAAAGAGAAGTGAAAATATGCCATTACACCCATTTTTTTATAAGAAATGAGGAAGGAGGAGTGTGGGTGAGGAACACACAAGGAGGAAAGTTAGGTCAAAAATCCACTGGGCTCCTAAGCTGTATGGTGCAATATGTGAAGTTTATTCACTTTCTGCAAGTGGATTTTAAATATGTATGACTTTGATTGGACTGTAATCTATATTTAGCATCCCCAATATGACAATTTCTAAAGGGTTTAGTACTGAAATAAGTTTAATAAACAAAGGCTTAAGAACTGATTTTAAACTAAAATTAAATACTGAAAGTAAAACTGATTATGCCCATTACACACCCTAAAGAATGCTTTCCTTATTTTAATATATTCCGCAGAAATTTGTCTCATAAACAATGCATTATCCCCCAAATTTTCCTATCATGAACATATCTATAAAGTTAATGATTTCATTCACTGAACCTTTCGATGTAATTTCTTTGAAAATAGATTTTTCAGTGGATTACTATCATTGTTGTAATGAATGGAGGGTTTAATAATCCTTCTGAATTTCATTAGAGTGAAAGTTTGAGAATTTTGTATGGCTATTAGTCACACAATTACATTTTTTTATTAGACTGTCATCAAATTTCTCATATGTACTAATTAGGCCCATATTGTTCTTGCAAGAGAGAATTTTGAGGAAGTAGGATACAGACACCTACACAGGAGCCAGGAATTGAGGACTCGGTGGAGGTTTGGATTTGCTAATATCCTTCTAAGAGTGATGAGGAGGGTCTCTTACTATATTAACAATGTGCATAGATACACACACAGTAGGGAGTCGGGTCAGTAACACAGAAAGGATGCAAACATGAAGTGCAGAGACACAGACCCTAGAAAGATGAACTTAGAACAATCAGTCAAAAACTCAAGCACAGCACAGATTCTGGAGGATGTTAGGCAAGAAACAAGCTTATATTTTTATTCATATACACATCCTTTGAATAGTGTTCATTTCATGAGCAATTGCCTTTTTTTTTTTTAATCAAGATTTATCAAGGAGTGACTTAACTGTGGAACCACATGCACATCTCGACCTAGATGCTCTTGGTTTGATATGTCTTCACTTTCGAATTCATAGTACATGGTGTGTGACTAGACCTGCTAGTCAAAGTGATGGAGCTAATGCTGTGACAACAGTTCTTACAACTGTATACAAAGGAGCTTTGATTCTAAAGTTTAGCAAGGCATTAATAATAATTTTGCAAAAAATGTAATCCTCTTTGAAATATTAATAGTATTATTAGGATTGCATTTTTCAACGGCTTTATCAGAATCAAACGTATTGTTTCTGTTCTGAACATTGCTACACATTTTGTCCAATTGTAGACCTCAAGTTTTCTCTAGCCCATGGGGTTTTAATTTCTTAATTTGTATTTAATAAATTCTTCTTAGCGTTGAAAGGAAACAAATGTGTTCTATATTTGAATATTAACACTCTTTTGGGGTATTTTTGCTTCTGAAATATTTAGTGGTAGATGCCAGTTTTGTTCACATTAACCAGAACCTAAGTACTCAGAGTGTTTGATGGAGCTCCAAAAAAAAAAAAAATCTTCTCTAACCATATATATAGATATGACCAGAATTAATCATGTATTTTACAAAGAAGAAACAAAAAGAAGTGCATGACTGAAAAAATAAATACTACAAGAACATGTTAGAAAAAAATTGGGAAAGAAAAATAGCCAAATCACAAATAGACTGTTGAAAATATTTTTCAACCAGTTGCACAATTACCCAGAGGAATAAGTATACAATATTTTTTATTAGATCAGAATATTTGGTGCATTGCTACCCCACTTCAACAGAATCGGTCATCTGGCTATATGCTCGGTTATCTACATTTTTATCTATTTAGATCACATTAGTTTTTGGAATAAACCTGAAGCTGTACTACTTGTAATGAATTTTCCTCTAATATTATATATATATATATATCATGTATATATATATATAATATGTATATATGCAGAAAGAACTCCAGATAAATTCAAAATCGTCTGTAATCATTTCTGCAAACTCCAGATTTCTTCATTTGCTCATTTACAGGTGTTATCAAACAGCTACTCTCTATTAATATTCCCCTTGAAGAAATTGAACCTACAAAAACACGGGGTCCAGAATTGTGGTGAAGCAGGTTAAGTTACTGCCTGAAGAGTTGGCAACGCTTATGGGCATTTGTTTGTGTTCAATTTCTCTATTTACCATCCATCGCCCTACCTATGGCCTCGAAAATTTAGAGGGCGATTCAAGATCTTGAGCCATTGTTGCCTACATGGGAGACCCAGAAGAGGCTTCTGGCTCTTGCCATTGAGCTATCTGGGAAGTGAACTAGTGGGTGAAATTTCTCTTCCTCCCTTTCTCTTTTAGATTGTGACTTTCAAATAAATATATGCATCTTTTTCATGTGACTTTACCATGATTCTTCATTTTGTAAAGGCAGAATATGTGTTAAACCACAGCTTTCTGAATCTTTTTGCTAGAATTTCCTATCCATCAGGTCCGTTGTGGAAGTTGATAACACATATTATTTAGCTGGTGGTAGTGTTAGGTCATAATACTGCCTAGCACATATTATATCCTGAGAAACATTGAAAAGAATGTGTTTTAAGGACCATTGTGGTGAAAAATCTCTCTTGCAGTTTGTTTTAAGCATTTCTGAGAAATCACTTAGAAAATGTACAGTCATAAATTGATATCCTGTGTGACACAGTCGACACTTCCCCCTTGAAATACTATGTGGGAGATTATAAAAAACCATTATTAACTTTAGAGGAAAAAAGACTTCTGAAATGAACTTGTCAAAAAAAGCTAAGTACTCATCTGAAAGATACAGTGATCAATGTCGCAAGAAATCAGCACATTTCTTTTCTGTTGCTCTGGTAGATTGAACACAGTGCAATGACAGATATTTAAACCTTTCTATTTCATGAGCAAAAGTGTATCACTAATGAAGTATACATATTCATAACTATACATAAAATAGCAATTAAATCTGTATATAAATTATGTGAAGAAAATGATGAAATGTTTTTTGCTTCTCAGTTTAAAAGTAATGACAGCACATTTGTAGGGAAATGTTAAATAAAATCCATTTACTTTAATTTTTCTTGTACTTATCTTTTCTTCAACAGGAAGTTGTACAATTCTATATAAAACACTTTATATGCATACTCCAATAAGATTTGTAGCAGAAAACTGACAAAAACTTGTTACTCTACCCAGAGTTGCAACCTTTTACTGCATTTGGATAATTTTTTAATAAAATTACATTTAAACTTGACTGTAGCGTAGTATTCACAGCTTCATGGTTAGTTACTTTTTCCCCATTTTCCATAATGTCATATTACTAGAAATTATAGAAGACTCTAAAAAACTGCACCTAAGTATATACATGTATATATATACACATATAATCATATTTTATGCGACATTAATGTGAGTGATATAAGTAACATTGAGTGCAAATCAAATTTATTTACTAGTAAATAAAGAAATGTATTACTCTTATTTTTATGCCTCCTAGTCATTCCTTATAATCTCATCTACTACATTTACAATATAGTTGGGCCCAGTGGGATGACCTAGTGGCTAAAAATCCTTGCATTGAACACGCTGGGATACCAAATGGGTGCAGGTTCTAATCCCGGCAGCCCCGCTTCCCATCCAGCTCTCTGCTTGTGGCCTGGGAAAGCAGTCGAGGGTGATCCAAAGCCTTGGGATCCTGCACCCGTGTGGGAGACCTGGAGGAAGCTCCTGGCGCCATCATTCAGATTGGTGCAGCATCAGCCATTGTGGTCACTTGGGGAGTGAATCATTGGATGGAAGATCTTCCTCTCTGTCTCTCCTCCTCTCTGCTTATCTGACTTTCCAATAATCAAATATATATATATATATATACATATATATGCACTATGTATAGTGAAAGTATTGACTTTAACTACTTCTTTACTAATCTTTACATTTACATTTTTCGACTTCTTTTTCCTTTGCAAAAGAGTAGAAGAATCCCCTGTACCTTTTTCCATTTCTTTAGACCCAGATTAATGCTTCCACCCCCACCTCTGCATTGGATCTGTTTTTACCAAGTTCATCGTAGTTTCAGTAAGCAGAATCCAATAGACTATTTTAAACTCTCAACTTACTGGATGTTCGACAATGTTTGGCATCGCTTCTCACTTTTTTTCATTAATACTTTACATGGCCTCAAAGACACTGTACACCTACTTCCCAGCAGCGTCAGATTTCCTGGCCTTTGTATTTACTTCTTATAATGTTGTGAGGTCAATGGTTCTGATATTTTACAAACTTATTCCCTGAAAGAGAAATTCATGTATCCGTCTGCTTAATTATCTTCATAACTAATAAATATCAGAATCACTAGTGGATTATGCCTGAAAAGTAAAGATTTCCCCTTCCCCTCAACAATCTAAAACTTAGGGTCTCTGAGGATTAGGAATATGTGATGGATGGACAATGGAACCAAAAAGAAAAAATTTCAGGAGAAACATCAAAATAAGCAATGCAAAATAGAAAAGTAAATGACTATCTAAATGTAAAGCTGAATGAGATTTCAAATAGCGTGAAGCTTTCGTGACTAATTTCATGTTTTAAAATATCAAGCTTCAAGATTTAAATGAAAATAGTTTAGACAGCTCCAATTTTTTTTTTTCTTTCCTAAAGATACCAGGATATATTTGGCTTGCAGTTTCATGAATTCTTTACAAGGAATTTTACAGAATACTTGAAAAAAAAAACAAATAATTTACAAATTTAACTAAAGTGATTCTTTAGTTATCATGAAAAAGTTTATTATATTACCTTTCAGATAGTTTAACAATAATTATGGATCCAAGTATAGGCCCAAACTTAGGCACAATTATGTCATGCACCTTAGGCATACCTGTTAGGCAGGAGAGCTTCTTATTTCAAAATTTTGTTTATTTTTTATTGGAAAGGCAGACTTACAGAGAGAAGGAAATACAGAGAGAAAGATCTCCTGTCCGCTGGTTCGCTCCCCAAGTGGCAACAACAGCCAGAGCTTAGTGGATCCAAAGGCAGGAGGTAAGGGTTTCCTCTGGGTTTCCCATGTGCTATACTGCTTTTCCAGGCCACAAGCAGGAAGATGGAAGGAAAGTAGAGCAGCTGGGATTGAACCAGCGACCAGAAGGGATCAAGGCAGCTGCAAGGTGAGTAGTTAGCCACTATGACCCTAAGCAGCAAATCTTTCACAAGACAGACTCGTCAAAGACTGATGCAAAACAGCTTTTTAAATCATCTGCCATGACAGTGAACGGATGGGAGGGACATTAGCAATCACAAAATATGTATGCAGTTGTGGTGTTTTGACATTATGCAATATGTATCTGCATATCAGACTTCCCCAAATAGTCATACTTAAGTTTTATCATGGATAAATCATATGATCCAACATGTCCATCACAGTGTCCAGGTATATCTGCAAATAACTGCTGTTCAATCTAGACTTGTTATCGGATTTCTTCCAATTTAGATTAATCAGATTTCATCATAAATGGCTGCTTGTGAATGTTCAGATAAATTTTATTTTTTTTGGGTGAATGCGGAGGAAGAATTAAATATGGAAGGTAAAAGAATCTGCTTCTATTTTTACTCATGCCTAGTATCTCTAAAATATCACTGCTCAGTTTGAAATATCCCAGTCTCTGCTAGTGTTTTTGCAATGCTCTCCCTTGTTAAGTTAATGTTAAAAAAAAAAAAGTGACACTATCATGTCTTGAGCTTACAGATAAGAAGCCTCAGCTCAGGGGGAACCAGCTGTGACTTCATCCTTGAGGATACACGTAGTAGCTGGAATACTGCGTAGCTGTGCATTGTGCTTTTCTGCCCCTTGCATTTTCTTCTCCATTCTGTAAAGCTTATGATACTAATTTTAGGATATGGAAAGTTCAGTCCTTGCAGATTTGAGGGTATTAGCACTTGAGCTGATAGAACTGTGCTCTGCGTTTTAATACATCTTTATGCCTCAGCATCTGTGGCAAGTTAACTCCTTACCAGGCTTTTTATTTTTTCAACCTCTGTGTGCATTTTAGAAAGTGAGTGTGGCCACATGATTCTTTCAATAACGCATTGCATATCTTTGCCATTGGCCTGGCTGTTCTCCATTCTAAAATATCAAGTACATTTGGGGTTTATTCTCCCAAGTCGGTTCAGGTTTGTAAGTTTTGTCATCCTCAGCAAATTGATCCCATACATGCTTTTCTCTGTCATATGAAGCATGCAGAATTTTTGAATTATGTCACTGCTATAAATGGGAATCTTGGAAGAAGGATTAAATGCTAAGGGTGATCAGTCAGAGAAAGTGGCAACTCGTCGGGCTCAATGATTAAAGTCTGAGCCTGAAAATAAGAATTACTAGATTCTATTTGTGGTTTGCTATCAATTTGCTCTATGACTTTTAGCAAGACATTTCACTAGAAATTAGTTTTCAGATATGAGCTAAAGCAAAAAATTATAGAGCTTCAAAACCTAAGGGAAGAAATCATTTTATTTCAGAGAAATATCACATAGTTCATTAAAGGGATCTTTGAGAGTGTTTGGAAGATTTTGAACATATTAACATTTTTATCATTTAAACTACTAACCAAAACATTAACTAAAGAAAAAAGTTCAATCTCTCACACAGACAGGTGGTTTCAATAGGCGTCTGGCTATATGTCTCAGTCTACATATTAATATATTGCATACCATAGGAATGTCAAGACCATTTATTTAAACTGCCTATACGTTGCTTAACAATTTGTAAAGCAAGAGAAAACCTCCAAATAAGAATTGCCAGCTTTTCAGTACTAGATTGACTTTTCCACTAAAATTCTAATTTTGTACCCATGGTTGGACAATGAGTCCACTACCTCCTTTGTAGAACTTCTCAGTCAGTTATGCTCAGTGCCAGATAATAGTGTCTCAATTCAGATAACATAAGTAACATATACATACACACATATATGTATGAATACACATACTATAATCTGTTTGCTATATATATATTTGTTAAACATTCAAATATGTTAGTCCTTTTCTTCCAATATTCAAAAGCCATTCTTATTGAATAAATTCATACATGCAAATGAGTATAAGACCCTAAATCTGTTTATTACTCAAACCTTCATGTATATTTCTTTAAAACTATTTATGTATTTTAAAATTCAGAGTTATAAGGGAGAGAAAGATATACAAATTGAGAAAAAGATCTTTCATCTGTTCATTTGCATCCAAAAGTTTACAGTGGCCAGGGTTCGGTCAGGGTCCAAGAATTTCATCATCTTTCCAACATGAGTGGCAAGGGCCCAGATGCTTGCTCCATCATCACTGCTTTCCTTGAAGCATTAGCATGGAGCTGGATCAGAAGCAGAGCAGGCAGGACATGAATCACTGCTAGGATGCTGGTGTCACAGGTGGTAACATTACCTGATATGCCAAAATGCCAACCTCCTTACAAAGATCTCTCTGTATACTTCTGTATGTCTAAGAGCCAAATGTTTATAAGCAGCCATGCTTTATTAAATAATGTTTTAGAAAAAGTAGTATTTTTCTTCTTAGTAAGCACCAAATTGTATAAAGTATATTGATGAGGATTCTGCAGGGGAACACAATATTTGGAAATTTGAGTTTTTGTAAAAATGACTATATACACATATATTTGCATATGATATAATACTTGTAGTACGTATTGCATACATACAAATGTTTATATGCAAATACACACACACATATACACAATGAGGACTGTGACTATAATTTATTCCCAGGGCCAATGTTGTAATTCCAGAGACATAATTCACGCATAGCAATGGCATTGCATGTGGGCACCAGTTCTTGTCACAGATGCTCTCCCAATCCAGTTCCCTGCTCTTGGACTGGGAAAGCCAGAAAGGATGGCCTGAGGCCTTTGGCCCTGGACACAAATGGGAGACCCAGGAAAAGGCCATGGATCTGTGATTTGAATCACCTCATCCTCAGCCATCACAGCCATCTGGGGAAGGTTTCTCTCTGTCTCCTTTTCTCTGTAAACCTGTGTTTCAAGTGCAAAATTAAATAAATAAATACTTTAAAAAGAATTGTTTCACATAGTAATGGCATTTAATAATAACTCTAAAAATAATAATAGTTCTAAAATCTATTTGATTGCATAACAGTGTGTTAACACAGGATACAGTTGCAGTTTGAGTGCAATGTCAGTGTTAGCTCAAAATTCCCTTTGACTCTCAGGAAGTCAACTAGTTCTTTCTGTTACACATTTAATTGATTGGTCCATCCATATTATAAGGGCAATTCACTTTACTCAAAAGCCCCTTTCTGTAAATGTTAATCACATATAAAAATTATCTTCACAGGGGCACCTAAAATAATATTGTGCTGAATATCTTGGTGCCGTGGACTAGTGAAGTTGAAGGTAAAATTAATCATTATACAAGTACTTCATCTCCTTTAATGATTAAAATGATTCTATAATACATAATTATTACAATCTTCATTTTGTAATTCTTGATCCAAGCAATTCAAACATTTTAGGTACATTGTTACTATTTATATCATTAGTTTTCTCCTCTTTGGGATAAAGAAAATAATACTATTTATCTGAAAAGTGGGTATGATCAAAAAATACATGTACAGTTATGGTGCTGTTTGATTGTATTCCAACATTCTCTATTAATGGTCACTTCCATTATTTACCCAATACTTCCTTTGAAGAATTCCATGAAACTCATCTTATTTATATATAAGTTGCCATTTTCATTCCTGTCAAATAGGAACAAGCAAGAGGTTCATTTGCTTTTATGAAATAGTCAAATCAATGATCTTTAAAATATTCACAAAAAAGAATTGGTGTTTTGGCACAGTGAATGACGTGCCACTTAGGACACATACTTTCTATGCAGTGATGTCTAGTACTGAATCTGGCCTCCGGTTTTAATCTCGCTTCCTTCTGATCTGCACCCTAGGGCGGAGCAGATGGTGACTCAATTACTTAGCCATATTGAGTTCCTAGCCAGTTGCATTGGACAGTCCAGCCCTACCTAGGATTTTGTGGGCCTTTGTGAAGACAACAAATGGACCCCCTCTCTTTTTTTTGTGTGTGTTTCAAATAAATAGATAAAATAATTAAAGGAAAAAAATACACACAAGATCGTGTAGTCACCAGCACTACCAAATTTTACAATAGTTTATTACTTCCATTAAAAAAAAAAAAAACTGAAGCAATTAACCACCACTTTCCAATCATAATGTCTTTGAATCCCTGGTAAATACTCTTTTTTTTTTTTTTGTATTTCTACAGATTTAGATTCCTCTATGCTGTACACATGGCATAAAATAAAATAATGTGGTATGTGCCTTGTCTTACTTAACTTGGAATACTTTTAAGGTTCAATCATTGGTTGAAGAATCATCCCACACTTTTTTTCAAGGCTGAGAAAATTTTGCTGTGCGTAATAAATTTTGTGTATGCATATCACTTTATATGGATTTATCAGTTGATGGCATTTGAGTTGTTTATAGATTCCACTATCATGCATGATGCTACTTGGCACATGTATGTGCAAGATTTGCACAGAAAAAAGTTTGTTTGTTTTTCTTGGTGGCAGGATTTGTTTTATTTAGTGGTATCATCATAGAAAAGCAATTTAGCTTTATTCCCAGTTTATTCATTTTTTTCCTGATGAGTGTAATTATTAGAGAGAGCTTAACCAACATATGTGAAAGTAAGCAGTAATAGAGACACATTCAATGTGTCCTCCTTTTTTATATTGGCAACATCCCTGGGACATTTTATCAAATATAATTTCTTCATAGTTAATATTCATTATAACAATTTTGATTTTTTTAAAAAAAAGATTTATTTTGATTGGAAAGGCAAATCTCAGCTGGAAAGAGAGACAGAAAGATCTTCGATGCACTGGTTCACTCCCCTAGTCGTCACGATGGCCAGAGCTAAGTCCATTTGAAACCAGGAGCCACCTGAGTGCAGGATCCCAAGCTTTTGGATCATCTCTTGTTCTCCTCCTGGGCCACAAGCAGAGAGCTGGGCAGGAAGGGAAACAGAGTTGACTCAACTGTTACCCATATGGGATACAGGCACTTGCAAAGTGAGGATTTAGCCACTGAGCCAGCACACTCGGATCCATAGTCAGTTTTATTATTATTAAAGATCTCTATTTGCAACAGACTAAAGGAGAATCCTAGTAAAAATAGGAGAAAAAGTTATTCTCAATTCAGGTCTATTAACCTATAATTTTGCTTATGTAATTTGAGATGTTTCAATATAAATAGAATAAATACCATTTTAAGAACATAATGATATTTCCCATTCTTGCTAATGGATATAGTAGTAACAGAATGTGAAAAAACTAAAATGTACATGAATGACATTAATATTTTGAGATTTGTGTACATTCTTGAGGAATAGTATTTTTTTTTCTACTCACTACTCAGCAAATCCTTCATTTACTGGAGATTTAAGCTTGTGATAACAAAATAAAGTGAAACTATGTCACTGTAAAACTTAATTTATGTAATTTTATATCCAAACAATTACACTACTCTTTGGTATGATGGCATGTCATCATTGCCAATCTTTTGGAAAATATAAATTAATAGAAAATAATTCACAGTCTATTTTCTTTAATCAGTAATATTACCTGACAAAATAGAATGTTTATCTAAAGCAAACAAGTAAGCCAGTCAATGAATTTAAGATCTTAAGGGGGCATATTCTTAAAATCAAGTAACTTTTTTTCTAGGGAATTTGAATTTGTGATCAAGCAGATAACTGAATGGGAAGCAGGGGTTAGTACCGGAGTCCATGTGGGATCCCAGTACGTGCAAGGCGAGGATTGTAGCTTCTAGGCTCCTGCGCTGGGCCCACCATCTCATTCTTAGCATGCTTTTCTGCTATGAGGTCCATTCTGCAACATGAATTTGAAATCTCGGTTGCTAAATATAAATTTAACATGCATTTCAGAGTGTGTATTTTTATAGAAAATACATTTTGCAGCTGCAAGGAAGTTTCTAAAAGTGGCTCTTGAAGCAAGTTTCACTAATTGAAAATGGTGCGGTTTAAAGTAAAGCAGAGAATTTCTTGGAGCAATTAACTTCAGTGAAATCATGTCAAACCTTAAAGTCTATGTGCAGTGGTAATTGAGACTGTTTCTGGATATTTGGTCTATCTCCCTTCCTAGCAGATCGTACAATGGCACTTGTGTTCCTTGCATTAAACTCAAATGTGAGCAGAAGTGATGGCTGTCTATTTGGAGCAGGTGCATTGAATTGACGGTGAACGTGTTTTTCTCACGTTCTCTTCTTCCTCTTTCAAAAGAGCTGGCCAATGTCCGATGAGGGCTGTTCCATCGTTCTCTGCCGCCAGAAATGTAAGAATGACTAAGAGAAAAGTGCCTGCCTTCCAGCGCTTGGGACTTAGAGTGTGAAAAAAGAGCTCCAATTTCACTATGAGGCCAGTCAATTTCGCAGCAGAATAACTGAGCTTATCAGGCCTGATACTCTAGGCTTTTCCTGAGAACAAATTATGTTGTAAATTGAATAGTTTAAAATATAGACTCTAACATAACCGTTGGTCATGCTACTCTGAGACTTCTTATTTTTGAGAGTAGATTTCTCTTTTTAAATGTACCATGAGTAGATTAAGAAAACTACAGAAAGTAATGGTGCATAACTTGCTAACTTAGAAAATCTGTACGAAAAATGTGCTGAAAATTCATTACTGGATGTATGTTGGTATGATTTAAAGGGGAAAAAATGAAGCCAATATAAAAATGCTATTGAATGTTTCTTGCTGATTGTCCTTGTTGTACACACTGGCTATGCTATATTGGAATGATCTTTGAGAGTCTAAATTTTTGGTTTGCTTCTTTAAGAAAAATTTAGTTTTAATTTAGAAACAGAAATATTGAGAGTCACAGAAACAGATCTCCTACATGTTGATTTTTCTCATCAAAAGCCTGAATAGCCAGGGCTGGACCACGTAGAAGCTGGGAGCCACAAACTAGTCCTGGACTCCCGCAGGGATGGCAGATTCTGAAATAGATGCTGAAAGCAGCCCTTGGTGCCTTCCAAGATGCACATTAGTAAGAAGCTGGAATTCTTAACACAACGAAGTGGATGTTCTTCACTATAGATCTAACAGACTCATTTCCCCAGATTATTTTGAAGCACTTACAGAGATATTATTATTGTTTTTTCTTTTGGTGCAGCACATACCTATGAACATAGAAACTAGAGAATGATGCTATCCCAGCTTCTCCACTGTCTGGAATGTGGCCTTGGAATAATAGCACATTGTTTTAGTCTTCTAAATTTGCAAATATTTATTTAAACAACAACAACAGCAACAAAAGAGGAACTTAGTAGATACTGCTAGTACCAAAGTGATGTAAGTTAATATGATATGAAATTACTAGAACAACTTCTATCAACAATTTTAAAATCATGAATGTATTTGCTATTACTTTTTATCTCCATTTATTTTCAGTTTTAGTCATTATGTTAGTAGGATTATAGATGTATCCTTTGGCTATCAAAAAATGTTTTGAAGCCATGCCTCATACTAGTTTTCTATATCATAAAAACATATACACTGAGTAAAATCTGGAAATATTTGACATTTAAATATTGATAAGACTGAAGTGTTAGAAAAAATATAAAGACACTATTTATAAAAGATTATGCATGGGCCCGGCGCGGTGGCGCAAGTGGTTAAGTCCTCGCCTTGCACGCCCGGGATCCCATATGGGCGCCGGTTCTAGTCCCGGCAGCCCCGCTTCCCTTCCAGCTCCCTGCCTGTGGCCTGGGAAAGCAGTCGAGGACCGCCCAAAGCTTTGGGACCCTGCACCCGTGTGGGAGACCCAGAAGAGGCTCCTGGCTTCGGATCGGCATAGTATCGGCCCGTTGCGCTCACTTGGGGAGTGAATCATCGGACGGAAGATCTTCCTCTCTGTCTCTCCTCTCTGTATATCCGCCTTTCCAATAAAAAAAATAATAAAAATAAATCTTTAAAAAAAAATAATAAAAGATTATGCATTTATTGCAGCCAAAAGGAACCCCTACAAACAGCAGCTTTTTTCTGAATCTCGGTTGATAAAAGACAAGAATATGTATCTTCAAAATGCTAGAAAACTAAATAAGAGATCATCCTTTCGTTTATATTCCAAAATACTATCTTTCTCAACTTTTATTTTAAAAACACAAGGGAATTGTTTTTATTAGCTGCCAAGAGCATGTAGGACTTCAAAAAATTTGTGGAAAAGTGTAATTTATATATATGTATGTATATACATATATATTATATATATATAATAACATTAATTTTTTCAACAAATGAAATCTTTGTCCATTTTTGAAATTTTTATAAAGTGTACATGGACTTAAGCATGGGATTAATTTTCCTCAATTTTAAAAACTTTACTATAGAAATATTGTATCTACAAAAGTCTATAAATACAGAGTTTATTACAGAAAATGCTCATTCAGTTTCATAAACTGGTTCCTGTGACAACTCCCTGCACTTTCCTCAATCATACATCCCTCCCAATGGCTTACCTGTAAACACTGTGCCGATCATCTTCTTGAATTTCTTTATCTTATTATGTATTTATTAGCCTGCTTTGATATTCATAGAAATGGAGCTACAAAGGATATATTCTTTTGTAATCTACATTGACAAATTGTGTGGCTGGGACTCATTCCGTGGAATTCCTTGTTAGGGATATATTATAAGACTTATCAAGCTCACTGTTGATGGACATATGTGGTCATTCCAGGTTTTCCCATCTCTGTTACAAATGATGTTGTTACATTTTTTCCTGGTACATATGTAGCAATTTCTTCAGGGTATGCATCTTAGAAATACATGGCCATGAGGGAGGTCATGGTATAGTCGTTATGCTAAATTGTTTCTAGTGTTGTTCCCAAATATTCTTAATTCTCCTGAGAACTGATTTATGCTTGGAATAATTGAAGGAATTTGTATGTGGATTTCAAAAAAAAAATTACAGAAAAATTAGGTGGAACTTAATTGCATTCCCGATTAACTTTTTCAAGTACTCTTGTGTACTCTCTCTATGATAAATGCAGAAAAAAGACTTTATGATGGAATAGAATAACGAGTCCTTTCATGTTGTTTTTAACCGTGAACAAACGAAAGCTATGATCAATTTTTACTAAATTAATTCAGTTCAGATGAAAAATCATGTATAAACTTATGCAATTATTTCACACTCCATTACATCCTCAAGTGAAGGTAGGCTTTTATTATTACATAACAGTTTTGGGTAAAAAAAAAAATCCAAAATTACTGTTTCATCTCAACCGCTAATGAAATAAAATATTGTATGCATACATTTAAATATATTTGTTTTCTTTTTATTTTAATTTAATAAAGCAGCTAGCTTTAACCCCAGTTTCATTGTTAGATAAACAATTTTCTCAGTGTGTGTATCTGCAAAGCCAGCTAAATGACTGTTAAGTATTACTTGAGAGGATGTGGACAGCAGATTTCAAGGACATTTTCAATGTGCTATGACCTAAGTAGAAACTTGATGTGTATCTGAAGCAGTAGTAATAATTATTATAACTTCACAGGTAAATAAAATTAACTCAGTACTTGAGACAACAAGGGGAGTTAATAGATGATCTTTGTGTATATTGGTGTGTGTTCCTGCAAATTCTTATACCTTACCAAATTTTCCCCGAAATTTTTATCATTGCCTTAATAAAAACTCCCATTTCTATCTTGTAACTTTTTATTGCTTTAATCTTCTATGAGTCAGCTTTTCTATCACCCCTGTTAATACCTTCTTGACTTTAGCATGTTTTATGCAGGCTACAAACTTTGAAAATTGAATATAGTTAATGAAAGCATTTGTCATGTGCACTTGGATGAATCTCTAAAAATGTTATGTAAGTGACTTTTAGCTCTCTAGCAAAACTGTAAGCACCTTTAGAACAATCATAATCTTGAAGATGCAATGATCACTGAAGAAGTCAAGAAAATAACCAACCCAGAATAGGATGTCCTGGAATATTGACCTTTTGGAGTTAGATGTGTGAAAATGGCAGTTGCAAGTTTCTGACCCTATTCCCACGTAAAAATGTACTTTCTGTTCTAAGATTTTCATTTTAGGAAAGCTCATGCACACCACAAAATTTTCATAAAGCAATAATTTATCTTATCCCCCTGCTGATCTGTCCCATCTCAATTTAATTTTCAGGCAAAGTACTAAGGGAGGTAACTCAGAGAGCAGTTCAAATGTCACCTCCCTAACATTTAATGAAATGAACACTGCTTCTTAATTTAATGTAATCACATTTATTTATTTTTGAATTTTAAAGATTTATATTATTTTTATTGGAAAGGCAGATATACAGAGAGGATGAGAGACAGAGAGGAAGATCTTCCATCCTATGATTCACTCCCCAAGCAGCCTCAATATGAATACAAATAATAATCATATGAGCTCCAATTATGGCATCAATTTCTTGGTTACCACTTATGTTAGTGTCATTCTATATTGTAGTTCCAACTCCTGACTCAGTTGTTCTGCCTCCAACCCAGCTCCCTACTAAAGCACCTTGGAAGGCAAAGAACAGAGTTTAGAAATGAGCATACTTGGAGTACATGTTGCTCTGAATTAAATACTCTGCCTCAGCAAGCGCCAGAGTAATCATGGAGTTCCAAAGACCATGTTTGGAAGATGTGCAATGATGCACTAGTGCAGCAAGGGCTCAGAGAGCAGTGTAAAGCTAATACTGATTTTTGTATTTCTCAAGAACTAATTGAATTTTGTCACATGCCATAAACTCTATTTTCACATGAATAAAAATGATCAAGTTCCAATAATAATACATGAAAACATTGAGTTCAGAGGATGCAGGCGATTCCCTTAATGTTATAAAGCTAGAGACTAGTGAAGAAAAAGTTAAAGCAAAAGCTGATTGCAATGTTTGTATTTTGAAACACGACATTAAGCTTACTAACTAATGCAGCTGCTTTAGCTACACAAAGTTGACATGATTCATTCTGACTGAAATAAATGATCCCAGGATGTATTGTTTTATTAATGCCTTGAAAACATAGCAGATAGGCAGTCTGCCACTGCACAATTGGAAAAGCACATTAAAAACAGATGACTATATATGACCAAAGAAAGAACGCACTGAAAAAATGTGTATTTGTTTCTTTGAAAATCAGGCTGTTGGAAATAGAAGGAAGGGACAAGCACTTGGGCCATTTTCCACCACCTTCTCACTTATGTTTGTAACAAGCTGAAGTGAAAATTGTATATCTGGGACTCAAACTGGGACTCGGGTACAAGAGGTAACTGTTGGATGCAGCTTAGCACCCTAGCCACAATGCTGGCCTAAGTGTCACTATTTCTTATGGTATATCTTTAATACGAGCATGTGCTGTCAGTCAACATATGCAAGCAATTGTGGGATGAATATTTGTGCTGTTGCATGAAATTTGTATGCCTGTAGTAGGTATGCACACTACATTTAACCTCAGTAATTATTAATAAATATCATGTTCTATTATTAAAATATACAATTATAATTAGAAATATAAATATTACAGTATTAATAAAAATAACTATTGGTGAATATTAGATTATTTTCCTGACATTATGATATTGTAATAGTATTTATCACCCACATTCAACACGACCTAGTTTTTCAGTTGCTCGTTGAAAAATAAGTATTATAAGAAATTGTGCAAATGAAGCTATTTTAGAATAGGAAGTAGACACATGAGAACAAATCAAATAAATTCTGAGTAGCTTTCAATGTAATCTCTCTAATGACAATTTTCATCTCCTTTGATCTATTTTAGTACCGACTCCTTTAACACTGACGGACACTTACAAGGAGTAATGATGACAAGACAGTTAATAGGTTGCCAGCCCTTATTTCACTGCATTTTTTTTTTCTACCAATCTCCTGTGATTTTAGATGGGATGAGTCACTGGGTTAAAATGATCATTTATACTAAATATTAACCTAGACATTGAATGGAAATTCAATAACTACCTCACCGATTTTCTGCATTAGTATAAATTACTTCTGAAGGTAATCTGGGAGAGGAAATACTTAAAGATATGTAATACACAATGTATCAGTCTTGCCACATATACAAATAGACCATAAATTCTAATAATTTAACGACTAATTCTGTGTGGCAAAAAAAAAAATAAAATGATGTTCTTGCAATAAAAAAATATGGATAGTTACTATATTTTCAAGTATTTAAGATAATGCTTTTTTGTTCTATTATGTCATTTTGTTTACCAACTTACTAAAACCTGAGCAAGAAAAAAAAATATGCATCAACACTGAAGTTTCAAATTAATAGGATGGGAGAAGTTGGGTTTCAAGCAGCTGGAAATTTAGAGAATAAATAATTATCTTAGTGCAAATATGGATACACACAAGTTAATAGTGTTATGCAATTTAAACAAAAGCATAAACAACGGCATGAGGAAAATCTTGGAGATGTTCTAAAAGATGTATTAATTAACAGCTACTTAAACACTATACAGAAAGAACATTTTAAAGAAAAATCTTTTATGTTCATGAATACCAGAGATATTAGAGAAGAAAAACAGGGGCCAGCCTTGTAGCACAGTGGCTTATCCCACTGCTGGTGACATCAGCATGCCCTGCAGAGCCAGCACCTCTGCTTGGAGCCAGCTTCTTGTTAATGCTGTGGCCTAACGACATGGGCCCCTGAAAATCATGTGGGAGACCCCAAGAGAGCTCCAGCTTCCTAGCTTTGACAGGACCAGCCCTATCAATGCCCAATTCATGACTGAAGTCATTAGAAGGAAGATCTTTCTCTCAGGATGTCTCTGTTTCTCTTTGTCTTCCTCACCCCCAAACTTTGTCATCCCATCATTCAAAGATATATATATAATTTAAGAATTTTAATTTTAATATAAAGATTTAAGAATCTTTATACATATATACATAAATTTATTTATTATGTATATACATATTTAAGAATCTTTTCCCAATACAATATTGGTAGTAGTACTTACGAGAAAATTATTGAAAGTCATAAAATATAGACTGATTATTTCTACAACACATAGCATCTCCAAGCTTAGGGTTGGGAATGGAGTCATCAGACGTGATTCAGGAACTGAGAGGCAGCTTGGTGAGTGGTTCTGGCATAGGGTCTCTCATGAGATTACAGTTAGAGGAACATTTGTCTTGGGGCATCGAGAGTTTCCTTTGTTCGTGCTGTATGAAAAAGGAGGCAAACCCCAGAATAGCATGAGGTAGCACAGCTGTGAATAACAAGACAGTTGCCCTCTTCTGTAGTACAATGGTGTCTATCCACCTCACAATCCCTTTGTCATTAGAACCAGGATTTGACAGTATATTTAGCTCATGAGTCTGGCATTCTACTGAGCCAGACCCTGGAAGGCAGCTGTGAGGGCTCAACTGGCAGAGTTCCCTGTCTACCACATACAACCTAGATTGAATTCTCAATTCCCAGCTTCAGAGCAAAGTAGCACAGGCCTTTAAAGAGGAATGCTCAGCATTCATTCTCTCTCTCCCCCATTGTCTCAGCCTCTGAGATTAATAAGTAAGAAAATAGGTAATTTAAAAATAAAGGTGGGGCCAGTGCCATGACATGGCACTCATTTGCAGAACCAGTACCTCGTACGGGCACCAATTCAAGTCCTGATTGTTCCATTTGCACTTAAGCTCCCTGCTAATATGACTAGGAAAGCAGCAGGATATAGCTCAAGTTTTCTGGGCCCCTGCACACACAGAAGAATCTCTTGGCTTCTGGCTTTACACCTTGTCCATTCTGCCACTGTGCCATTTGAGGAGTGAGCTTGTCGGAGAAACATTTGTATGTTTCTCTGTCTCTCTGTGTCTCTCCTTCTCTCTCTTTAGCTCTGTCTTTTAAATAAAAATAAATAAATCTTTTTAGAAACAAAAAATAAATCAAACATATTAAGCAAAAATAATTATTCCAGAACCACACAACTGAAAACTATATGCAGGATTAAGAAGATTTTATGTTTGCTAATTAATTATCCTAAATTTCTGCTGGTAGAAAATATTTCCATTACTTGCAAGAAATCATCAAAACCTAGCACTGGAAGTCTATTTTCCAGGTAGATTTTGCTGGCTGTTGCACAACAAAAATTCTTCCTTTTTGATGGAAATATCTCTAGAGTTGCATAAGCCTGTTTTCAAGTTCTTTCATGTGTTAAAAGTATTTGTTTATTTGTTTTATTACTGAAGGTTAAGACCTGTTTACTACATAGTCTTTTGCAACTTGGGGACTTGAATATTGGCATTATTTTCTGAATACATTCTTAATGAATAGTAAATGAATAAATTTCAGTACACCTGAAAGCAAATGAATTTGTTATCCCTAAAATGCTACCATGCTTTTACTCATCCACATTTTGCAGGCACTATAAGTTTAGTTTCTTATAACCACAGAAAATGAACTTGACCAATGTCACACACTATGTGTAGGAATTCAGAATAGATAGGTGTATATGGGTTTAACCAATCAATCCCTGCAAAGTTTTAACCATCGTAGCTATATAGCATTGTTTTCATCTTTCCATGTTTTATATGTCCTGCTTTAGTTCTTTTCTAACTACACTATACAAAATAATTTGATATCTGGTACTGAATTCAGCATTATTCATTCACTGTCATTGTGATTTTATAATTGGCAATATTCAAAGATTTTTGCTTCTGAAGATCTTCATAAAGTCTAAAACTGTTACATTTTAACATAATGTAATTTAGAAATATATCTTCAGGGATTGGCCTACAGTATTTCTAAATTCTCTTTAGAGATCAGATATTTATGAATATAAAAATGCACACACATCATAACACAAACGTATATGTGTCAATGGAGCTATCACAAAAATATGATACTGTTCTTGGGAAGGGTACGTATATAAACATATAAAACATTGTCATCAATATCTGACAAAAATTCACATCATAAAATCTCATCTTTCACTACCATGCATTCATCTCCCAGAACCTTCAAAAGGAAGACTCAAAACTATTGAACTTTCTAGAAATAATTATGTATATAGATAGGTACGTATGTGAGTATGAATGACAAAATGATAGATGGAAGGGAAGAATCAAAGGAGTAGGAGGAGAGAGAAACTTGTATCTCCTATTTCATTTCCCAAATGACTTCCACAGCCAGGTCCTGGCCAAGCAAAGCTCAACATCTGGCAACATCAGCCTGCTTTCCCATATGCGTACCATCGTGCAAACAGTTGATTATTCGTGGTCAGTTTCCCAGGAGTACTAACAGTAGGAAGTGAGAGCAAAAGCAGAGTAGCTAGGTGGTCAGTGTATACTCCACAATGAGATTCTAGAGTTCTACATGGCAGTTTAGCTCACTGTACTGCAATGGCAGCCCTTGAGCTGAAGTTTAATATAATCACACAATCTTCTCAAATTTTAGATTAAAATCACTCAGACATGTACAAATGTACAGGATTTACAAATGAAGTCCCTGCATGTATTAAATTTATAAAATAGTCAACAAGAAACTAAGTCATGGGCCCAGTGCAATGGACTAGTGCCTAAGGTTCTCAACTTGTATGCACTGGGACCATTTCTAATCCTGTCAGCCCCATTTCCGATCCAGCTCCCTACTTGTGTCCTGGGAAAGCAGTCGGGGGCTGCCCAAAGTCTGGGTTCTTGCACCCACATGAGTTCTGGATAAAGCTCCAGGCCCCTATCTTCAGATTGGCTCAGTTCTAGCCATTGAGGCCATTAGGGAGTGAATCATCGGATGGAAGATCTTCCTTTCTGTCTCTCCTCCTCTCTGTATATCAGATTTTGCAATAAATATAAATAAATCTGAAAAAAAGAAAAAACCTAGGTCATGACTTGACCAAAGTGACAGGTTTAGTTTGAATGCCGAAAAGAAGCTTAAAAAGGACATTATGTCTCAGTGTGCTTTGTAATTCATTATCTTACTTTCTGTTTTAATTTTTTTTGTTGTTCCTTCTTGTGAATTTTTTTCATTGATTTTGAAATTTTTAAATGCTTGCTGCATGTGCTTGTTACACGGTTTACTACGAAATAGTCTGAAATAAGCCAGTCTCAAAAAGACAAAAAACATATTTTCTGAAAAATGGCAGTTAATATAGACTACAAAACTCTGTATAGGAATGAAGTGGTCATCTTGGTATGTGATTGTCATTTTCAGCATTCATGCGTTTCTGTGGGATTGTGACCTTCTCATTTTTTTGCTTATTGAATATTAGAAATAAGAGCGAATTAGGGATGGATTAAGATTAGGAATGAATACAGAGTTTGTTAAAATTATGCTTTTTCCAAAAACAGATGAAGAGAGGAGAGGGGAGGAGAATGCAGGATTGGGAGAAGCAGGGGAATTGAGAAGGGAAGTGTCGTCTTAGAACTGTATTTATGGATTGCATAAATTTTGTTCATTTTGTATTACTGAAACAAGGTATGATGAATTCTTACAAAACTCAAGTTTTTTATATTTTCACTTACCCCCAAGTTTATAATCACATACTTCTTACTGAATCCCTTTGTTATACATATCTGTGGCAGGTTGAGCTGTCAAGTACAATGGTTTTGGTGCTAGTGGTCTAGCAAACTTTTGTACTCTGCCCATTAAAGCATGAATTTCTGATTGGGCAGTAGTTCCTAGGTAAGGACAACTTTCCCATAAGCCACAACTTGCCACCAGTTGTAGCCACAACCTCAAAAATAGAACAATGAATGATTTGTGGCTCATAAAACAAAATGCCTAATTACCAAACTTTGATATTCTGAAGACTTTGAAATGAAGAAACCCAGAAGAATTTGTAAGCGTTTTAGAACTGTATGAGCAAAACAAACAAAACAATACAAAACAAAAAATTACAGCACCATGGAGTTAAAAAAGAAAAATAGTGGACAATTGACTAACCAACGCATGTGTGACGAAAATGCAAATCCTATTGGAGAAAATGATACCACCGTGCAATCCATAAGCCAATGAAGATTTCGACAAAAGAACGGAACTATTTAGAGGAAATAGAAATGAAATAAAAAAACATCGAAACACATGGGATACAGCAAAAACAGTGTGGAAAGAGTTATTGAAGCTGCCATTTGCATGATAGCTTCCTTACAGCAGAAAGAATATATGAAGTCTCTACTCATTATCTTGAAAGTTGTTTGTTTACTTAAAGAAAAAAAAATGAAGTTCTCTAACTTTTCCCCAGCACAAATACAAGAGGTAGAGGTCTTGGACTTTATCTCGTCTGGTTAAATGTAGCTCTTCCAAATTAAGTCTGAGTGTCCTTAACTTCCTCCCTAAAATCATACTAAGCAAGGAAGAATAACATATGGACTAGAGGAACAAAAGTTTCCACCCATCTTTGCGAAATGCACCATCTAATCTTCAGAGGACTGAAGTCTTGCTGATAAACAGCATTGTAAGGCAATCTTGGTTGGCATGAAATCCTGACTCTTGACTTCCTTAGAAATAAGAGGAAAGTAAACCTAAATTATCATATGTGCTCTGGGCCCATCTATTTTTTCTAAAAGTCTGAATATTTTTCCTCTAAAATTGCCTGTAGTCCTAGTCTTTACATGCAGAGGATTTTAGCCTTAAACAGTTTGGCCCTACACTTCAGCCCTTCTTGGAATCATATTTTTGTATAGTTCTTAGGCAAATAGTTCATAGTAAATAAAATGTTTAGTAGTTTAGCCAATCTGTTATCAATTTGTTTCAGCACACATAAAGACTCAAATCTTGGAAAGAGGCATTCTTTTTACTTGCGCAGTGGTGATAGATGCTTTTATGAAATGTATGCATGTCTTCATTCTTTTTTTCTCCTTCATCCGCTAAAAGACTCTCAAGAGCTAAGAGATGGCAATGCACAGCTGAAGAGCTTAACATGACATCAACTTCTAAGTTAATTTTTACAGCAGTATAATCCACATTGCATGTTGATCATCTAGTCATCTCATTACTATTTCTATAGAAAATGCAATATTTACAGTAATTGAAATTATTCTAACATTTCCTTGTCCTTGCATTCCCAACTAGTTACAAAATTAGCAAAACAATATCATTAATATATGTACTTCATTTAAATGTGCAAATCAGAATCACAAATGTGATTGGAAAGACTTCCTAGCTAGATATGGTCCAGGTTCGTGTAGGCAGAAGTACGACTTTGGGATCTAAACAGAGGTGAGCAGAATATTAGCATTTATTGAAAGGCAAAAAGAAAGTAGACAGTCACACATGTTAGGTTGGCAAGCTCTTGAGGGAAAGTTGTTCCCCCATCATAGCTAGTTTAACTTTTTAGAGGATAAATGCTGGTGTTTGGAAGGGATCTGGTTAAATATTCAAGAGTCAGGATTTGGGACAGTTATAGGTCACCTAATAATCTCCAGCAAGGGATCATACCATCTGGTTTATAAAGGAATGTGAGACTTTACTGTGTGATGACAAGTGGACCTGCCAAGTGCATGCTAAATTTGCATGGAAGTTGATGGGATGCAGCAGTGCAAAGGGCTTTGGCCTTGGCAGTCCTTGGCATTTCCCTGCTCAAGGGTTACCCACACAGCTATCACTATATACAAATGTACTTTCTCTCTAATAGCAGCCAGAACAACAGGATTCACTTTCACATCAATCACTTCGGCCCAGTCTCTTCAAAACAGCTTTAATATCATTAAAGGAGTTGAGAAGATCAGCAATGGGCAAGGATGCTTGCATAAGAAATAAATAAACAAACTTGGGAATGAGCCTCCTCAACACAAGAAGTAGGAAATGAAAATTCAGATAATCAATGTGCCTTATCACTTGGCAGTAGTACAGATATCATTTTTATGCAGATTCAATTTTTAATCAATCATACAGATCATTCATCCTTTTGTAGTCGGTAAAATTTCCTGTAACTTCAGGTTTATACTGATTTTTATTTCTTTTCTCTTTTGTTTCCACTTTCCACAACTGTAGCTTTCCTGTGACACAGTTAAGCAACATGCTGCTCACTTTCTTTAAAGTGTCTCTTCGGTGGCTTACTGGAAATAGGCTCCCAATTGTTTTTTAATTGCCATGCATGGGAAATGTTTTTCAACAGCACAGCTGGCTGCAGAATATATCTTTGGTGTTGCAACATCTATTTTCTAATTGCTTCTCTACCTTTCCGATCAAATTGCAAGGAACCCAGCTGGGGACAAACCCTTCAAATGGGTAACTAGCCCTATCATGTCAGCTCCTAGTTATTCTGATGTGATAATCAGGAAAATAAGAAGCACTGTTTCTGAGAACTCAACTTCAGTACCACAGAGAACAAAGGAACTGCGGCAGGAAGGAGCTAGTAGTGAGTCTAATTTTTGCACCTCATGGAAATTATCAGAAACATTATTTTAAAATACCCGTTAACCACACTTCGTATAATATTCCTCTAATGAGACAAACTTTTCTACTCTGCTGTTATCTGTTTCTCAATAAGTACAAATTTCTATCTTTGAGTTTACTGTTCTCCAATAGTGGTGATTTTTACTTTTCTTGTTGTTTAGTATGTCATGCTGGTGGAAATTGTATACAATTACATAATCTCAGAAGCAATATTTTTCTCACTAACAAAAAAACAATGTTTTCCTAATGCTAACTTTAAAGTATTGTTTAGTAGTTATTATTTAAAGTACCAGAGGGGAAAATTCTTTGAACACTTGATGTTTCATTTTATTGTAGAGAAGTTGTCACTGAATGAAATTCTTAAATATCCAAAATGATAAATTATTAATTTGTAATTCTTCAAACTCAATTGAAAAAATTTCAAAATGAGTTTTATAATTTTCACTCCTGTTTTCATTAAGTTACTTTTAGATTGTTTTACTACACCTGTTAGAAGTTGTCGTAGAAAGACAAACACCATGAAGGAGAAATGACGGTAGTCCCATAACCAGATAAGGGAAGATGTGTACAACTTTGAAAAACTAACAATAATTTTAAAAGGGGTGGGGCATTGAGATCAGGTGCCATGGCTCAGATAATTAACCCCCCTGCCATCACCTTCATATGCCAGGGCACCATTTGGGCCCTGATTCCTGTTCTAGTAGCTCCACTTTCCATCCATTTGCTTGCAGCCTGGGAAAGCAGCAGAGGATGGCCCAACATATTGGGACCCTGCATCGCATGGAAGACTCAAAAGAAGCTCCCGGCTCATGGCTTCGGGATTTGCTCTAATGCATGTTCTAGTTGAGCCCTTGATTATTCTCCAGTGGATAAAATTTGTTATTTATCTTTCATTCTCTCATTGTTTCTATTCCTCTCTGTCTTTTAAATAAATAAATAATAAAATGATAACATGGATAATAATAATAATAATAGAAATCATAATACTTGTTCACATTTGTGTATTTCAATTTTTATTTCAGTTAAGGAAAAAAGTTCCTTTGCTAAAAAGTGTCATCTTAAAGGAGGAGATTTTTTTTGTTTTTGCTTCAGCAAGTCCTGTTTAAAAAACAACTTTGTAAAAAAAAAATTAAAACCAATTAGAATTGCTGAAATAAATGGTAGAAACAAAGGTATGGACCGTATTTTCAGCAGAGGTGAGTTTAAATAAATGTCCTCTCACTTAAAAAGCTAGAGAAGTTCAAAGTGCATTTTATGACTCAGATTCCATTATTTCAGTGCCTTGGTAGAATATTCTAATTACTTCATATATTTAAATCCTTCTAGAACCTTTATGTAGAGGTGATATGTGACTACTATGCTAATAATTACAATAAGAAACTATAAACCATCAAACATGAAAACACAAGTTCTGTCATCCAAATTTTTTCAGCATTGATCTTATATCTGGAACTACGGTAGT
Organism: Ochotona curzoniae; assembly: GCF_017591425.1. Classification (NCBI taxonomy): domain Eukaryota; kingdom Metazoa; phylum Chordata; class Mammalia; order Lagomorpha; family Ochotonidae; genus Ochotona; species Ochotona curzoniae. Next base: position 19,007,642 of record NW_024466502.1, read on the forward strand.
AACAAAAAGTAGCTATGTGTTTTTAAAATAAATTCAGCAAATCAATCTGCAAAAATTATCCAATGTGATACATCATATTTTCAATAGTTTCATCTAGTTCAAAGTTAATAAAAAATAACTGATGTCAAAATTCAGAAAAAAATTAAAATATATCTAAGCTTATGGCTACTATAACTGAAGTGCTGCAAAGAGAATTATGATTAGCTGAGAGAAGACAGCGTCTTTAGTGTTTGCAATGATCTCACCTCTTACGTGTGATATACCATTGAGGGACTCCGATACTTGCCTTAGTCTGTTTCTCTTTTACTGGTCCTTTTTGAAGAAATGCCCTTAACACTTCTCATTCATGGACTGAGTACAGTGCCCCATTTACAAATGTTCTGACAGAAATTCCTAAGCAGGTGATCGGATGCTGACCAATTGGCATTCTAGTTATCTGCTGCTTGGTTTGAGCTTAAGACTTTAGGATACTAATTATGCATTTCTGTGAATGAGGAAAATGGGAAGTTTAAGTTAAACATGTACACAAAATAGGGCCAGATGAGAAACATCTTAGTGATTCTACAAAGCACTATGATTCTTCATTGTCATTCTGTTACTACATATTTTATGTTAGTGGAATACATTTATATCCTTTTCAATTTCTTAAAAGTGTTTTTACAATAAATCTGTCCCAAAATGTAACATTAGCTAATGATAAGTAAAAAACAAGATATTTAACATAGGAAATATGAGGATACACTTGCCTGGGTGTATGCTTTGCATCTGCAGTGCTGATTCTGTCACCTAGAATGGAAGGAACTGTTCTTCATTATTATTAGGTGACGTTAGTTTTTCTTTGATGGAAGTTAGGAATTGTGCCAAGACCGATAGTCAATGAATTCTGAGGCTTGTCTTGCGGCACAGTAGATTAAACTGCTCCTCATAGTGCTGACATCCTAAATCTGAGCTCTTGGTCCACTCTCAGCTGTTCTGTTTGTGATCCCGCTCCCTGTTAATTCTATGGGAAACAAGCAGAAAATGATGGAGGCTGGTGGACTCCTGTCACCCACTCGGGAAGCCTGGATGGCATCCCAGGCTCCTGTCATCACCCAGACCCTGGCCTATTGGCTGATGTAAACCAGCAGATGGGAACCCTCTTTCTCTGTCTCTTTTTCCCTCTCTGTCACCCTTTCAGATAAGCAAAATAAATATGTAAGAATGAATAAAATAAAATGAATTCCACACCCAGGTAGTGACAGAGTATAATTGGGAGACATGGAAGGAGAAATAGATTTTCTATCTGCTTGTTCATTCCCCACATATTACATAACCCAGGACTCAGGAACTTTATACAGTTCCTGCTCAGAGGCAGTGGAGAATCCAGTACTATGGGCATATTCACTGGCTTTCCATGCACGTTAGTAGGAAGCTGTAAGAAAAGCAGAGTGGCTGAGGATAGAACCAACCCCCATGGGGCACTGGCACTGCTGCCCTCTGTGATTATTTTATAATAGCCAACTTTATTTTCATATATAAACTTAGCAGTTTATAGTATTTAAGCAAGATTTTACATAGCTATGTGTGTTTTAGGATAATCAAAAAAGTCTTATAACTAATAAGCCATATCTTAACAATTGAGTAGCAGAACAGTCTCAGGCGGGTGAGCAGAGAAATCGCTAGCAACTTAGCCGGTGAGGAATCACTGAACTCTGCATCCTACCTAGTGAGGTCGAGGAAAAGCCAAGTCGGGAGCCTGACCAGTAAGGTTCATGCTGAGCAACTAATTATAGGCCAGCTTATAACAGCAAACTTGCTGGGCCTACGGGCAACCACAGAGAGAATCCCAACACTACTTCAATCCGCAGAATCAGATGTCATTCTAGGGTACTTTTACTTTATTCCTGCTCCTGTCCATTCTTTTTCTCTCTCTATTTTAAGGCAATAGACCTTGCAAGGATGTTTCTCAACACTGGAGCAATGAATCTGACGATGTCTCAAAACAATTAAAACCACATAAAGAAGACCCTCTGACCATCCTTCTCCACACTAAGGCCTCCGAGGTTTAATATCATCCACATTCGCTTCATCCCTCAGGTTACTGATGGGGTTTGTCACCAGGAGGCAGTCCCCCTTGCTTCCTGCAGAATAGGAGAAAAAGGAGAAAAAAAAAGAACTGAAACATCTGTGCCTCCCACCTTCCGCCATACCTGATCCCTCCCCACCCTTGTTGAAGGTCCCCATGGGCTTGATCCCTCTCAGCAGTGTAACCTATATTAAAAATAAAGTATATTTAAAAAGAACAAAGACATTATTTCTGCCTCTGTTGTAAATATGATTTTAAGGAGGATTAACACCCTTTCAGAACAATCCACAAATTATGCCAAAATATTATATTCACGTTCCATCAAACACACTAGGGATTCCATCAAAGTATTATGCAATCTTTATAACTACAGAGATTAGGATTTAAAATACTAAGATCATCATCACACAGGTAAATTCCAAATTATCTCAATATTCATAAGACAAATAAATAACAAATCAAGATGACACTTTTGTCCATATGACATGTTTGCGATTCAACCTTTTGTACAGACCTCTTTTACTTCCTCTGGGTTGAACCCTTGCTTCTCACAGCAGAGGGAAGAATGCCGAAGTACTGGTTCCTCTTCAACCTGCACTGATGGGCTCCTGGGGCGGTTTCATTAGCCGTGCAAATTTGTAAAACCCTAACTGTCTCCTAGTGTTTACTATCACAACCCAATCTGTGTCTCAGCCTAGTCATTGCAGCAGCTGTGCAATAATGTTTTGCCTTTTCCACAAATGATAAAACATTTTGAAAATTTGAATAGGATAATATAATAATATATTAGATCATCGCCTTAACAGAGGTAGCAAACAGCACTGAACAGTCACACAGTTTATATTTTAAACTAAAAGCAAGGCATGTTAGGTATTTTCTGGAACTAGACCCGATGGACAACAACTAGCACAAACACAATTTGCAAAGTCAGTAATGCGAAAAAAAATCTGAGCAAGCAATCTCCTTCTCCCTACAAATGTTACCACACCCTTAGACTTTATTTAAAAAAAAAAATAAAACTGCTTCTTATAGATTTAAGAAAATATGAGATCGAGTTTAAGAGATCCCAAAGGATTTCAAATAAGAGAGAAAGATATGTATTTATATACGCAGGGTCAAAATGTCCCTGAGAAGTGCAGCTTCCATCCGGGAAATGCAGAAAGTACAATGTATTATCACCCCACACCTCCCAGAATGGCTACAATCCCCAAAACAGAGAATAATAAATGCTGACAAGGATGTGGAAGGACGAAATATTGCCACCACTGTTAGAATCAGTATGGATATTCCTTATAAAACTAGAAATAGATTTGCAATGTGATCATGCTCTGTGTATGCAATGGGACATGTTGTATCAACCACATAACTGCAACACCATGTTTATAGCCTCACTGTTCATAACAGCCATTTGAAATGAAGTTAGTAGTCCATCATCCAAAAATGGATAAAGAAAATACATTTGAAATATTATTCAGATATAAAAAAGTTCTACCATGTGTAACAAAATAAACTCAACTGTAGGATGTGCTGTTGAGTGAAATAAGTAACCACATGTTCTCTCCTTTACGTTGGAGCTAAAATTAAAAGAAAAAGGTCTTATGTGTCTTAGCATTGTCCCAGAGAGAGAGTTTGGTAAAACTTTTTTTTACATATTAGTAAAACGGATGATTGAAAGTGTTATGCTACTCTCATCTTAATGGCCTGATTTCTGTAAAAATCTTCTGTCTATTGGAGAACTGTCCACTTTTCCATTCAATTATTACTTACAGTCTTTGTCTATATCCTTAGTAAGATAGTCTGTTGTTAAATTTCTTATTCAGTGAAGTTTTGGGCTTTTTTACTGTAATGTAAATTTAAAACATGTAATGCAAATATAAAATATTATTAAAAATAAAGAGGGAAACAGTAAGAGTAGGAAAGGAGAAAAAGAAGGGATGGAAAGAAGAAGGGGATAACATTATATTCTTACTATTTTTACACACAATCTACTGATAGTGATCTCCTATCCTGTGGTATTAACAGTGTGTATCCAAACAGAAAACTACACAGAGATGAATATAAAGTCTTTATATACAGTTGGCAACAAACTAATCACAGCCCTCTCAACGTTTTCTGAAAGCATAAACTTTGTATCTTTCCTATGCCTGAAGATGCTTGATTGCTGTTTTTAATTCCCATCTTTTAAAATAAATATACTTACAGTTGAAACTCTTTCCAACTCCATGAGCTCTGCCTTACTCCTGCTGAGAGACAGCAGCAGTGCGTACTTCTGTTACATCAAACGCAATCATATTATCCTTATCGTAGTATGACCACTTATGATTTATCTTTTGTTGCCAGCCATATCTGTATATACTGGTTACATGCCGTACCCAAAATGGCGCCGGCCAGAGAGGCTAGATCTTGGTGCCTGGTGGATAGTCACGTAGCTTTGGCAGTACCACGCATGCGCCTAACGCATGCGCAGTGAGCTGCGGCGCGGCAGGCACGTAAACACTGGGACTGACGAATCCAGTCGCCCAGAACCCTGCGTAATCATGACGCCGACCTATCATCGGCGGAGGCGGGGCCAGACAGCACATAAGAGTAGAAGCCTGCCGGGATTCACGCTTCCTTCCTCATGTTAGTGTGCACAATAAATTTTACCGCAGGAGACTTCACACGCGTCTGCGTCTTATTGCTGGGCGGTAAGACACGTGGGCGCGACAACTGGTGCCGAGAACCCGGGACCTGGAGGGAGCCTCCCGTTCAAAACGGGATGGAGTCAGAACTGCGGCCATAAAACAGGTAAGGAGCTCTGAGAGGGAGAACTTTCGGGTGACTAGGAGCATAAATCGGAGGTATATGAGCCGCCGCTTCTGGTTATAGACATGGGCGCACAGGTCTCTCTGGTGAAATTTTTGCAGATGGTTTATGCCCCGCATAAGGGAGCGGTCAGAGAGAGTGACGAAGCCCTTCAGTCTGCCCAGGATAGTCTCTCAGAAACAGAGCGGGAGAGGAGAACCGGTTTGAAGCAAAAAATAAAGGTGAAACTTAAAGCAGTATCTTCCTCATCAAGTTCGGAGACTTCCGACGCTGAGGAAGGGTATAAGTGGGATAGGCGCTTAGAACGTAAACCTGCAGGAAATAGACAAGGATTAGAAAAGGAGAAGAAAGATAATGACGGTGCTACTGCGCCGGCCACGCGCGGCCCATGGCCTCAGGACTCTGGAGCCATTTCATCAATGGCTCCTCCTCCTGTGACGCCATCTGCCCCGCCCATGAGTTATGGTGCCGGCTCTTCCTTCATCGATGCAGCCGCGCGCCGGGAACTTCAAGATATGTTCCCCGTCTTAGAAGAAGAAAGGGAAAGAGTTCACAGACAGGTAGATGCAGCATTAGTGCGAGAATTGGCCATGTCTGTAAAGCAATACGGTCTTCATGCCAATTACACTTTGTCCCTGTTAGAACGTATGGGGGGAATGAATATGACTCCCTCTGATTGGCAATTTGTGGTGAAGGCTGTTCTCCCTAACATCGGATCATATCTAAATTGGAAGAGCCTATGGCAAGAGCTTTTGGCTGAGACCGCCCGCGCAAATCAGCAGCGTGGCGGTGATGCTTTGACCTGGACTTATAATATGCTTTCCGGACAAGGCCAATACTCTGATGATCAAAATAGATATCCATGGCCAGTGTATACCCAGATCTCTACTGCAGCTATAAAGGCTTGGAAGGCCCTTTCACTTAAAGGGCAAGAGAAACTGGGCATTACACAGGTTAAGCAGGAGCCAGATGAGCCCTTTGCTGATTTTGTGGCACGCGTAATGCAGGCCGTGGAAAGGACCTTTGGAGAGGGAGATCAGAACACTAAAATGGAAGAGCAGATAATTTGGGAGCAGTGTAATGCAGAATGTAGAGCCCTACTCAAGGATCGTAAGTCCAAGGGAATTTCAGATTGGCTAAAGGTTTGTAGGGATACAGGAGGCCCCTTAACAGCTCATGGACTAGCAGCCGCCATTGTGAGGTCTAATCATAGGGAGAGAACATCACCTGTGTGCTTTCAGTGTGGTAAACCAGGACATATGAAAAGGGAATGCCGTGCAGGGCCTAGCAATAAGCCTCCTGGGATGTGCCCACGGTGCCGCAAAGGTAGACATTGGGCCAATGAGTGCAAGTCAGTGAAGGACATAGGAGGACGCCCTCTCTCGAGCCAGGAGTCAAAAAACGGGAGATGGGGACCGAAGGCCCAGGTCCCCTCGACCGATCGGGCACTCTTCCGTCAGGCACGAGGGAACCCCGCCAGGAGCGACACCCTGCAAGCCTGGACCTCTGTGCCGCCACCGGAGTCCTCTTAAAACCAGAGGACGGCATTACGCCGGTACCGGTCATCTTAACAGACACGGTACCACCCGGTGCGGTCGGGCTTGTGATAGGCCGAGCAGCCTTGAGCTCTCAAGGTTTTATTGTAACACCTGGAATTTTACATCCGGAAGCTAGCTCTTTTTCAGTGCTGTGCTCAGTTGCACGAGGTGTTTTTGCTGTTGCGCCAGGTGATCCTATAGCCCAACTCATATTTTTACCAGCTTTAATTAGTGCAGACAAGACTGTCCAGACCCGAGTAGAGGTTCCTTATATAAATTTAATGATGGATATGGTCGATAGACCCATGCTTGAGTTGCAAATAGAGAATAGACCGTTTATGGGGCTTTTAGACACAGGAGCTGATAAGAGCATCATAACCTCCAAGTATTGGCCGCGTGATTGGCCTTTGATTCAAACTTCTCACAGCCTACGCGGTCTGGGGTTTGAACAAGCTCCATCCCAAAGTGCCAGAGCCCTACAGTGGAAGGATAAGGAAGGCAATTGCGGGACAGTCACACCCTATGTCCTGAACCTACCGGTTTGCCTTTGGGGAAGAGATATTCTTAAACAGATGGGGATACGACTAGTCTCCAATGCCTCCGGTTATTCTGAAGTCTCTCAAAAGTTGATGGATAAAATGGGCTATATTCAAGGAAAGGGTTTAGGTAAACAGAGTCAAGGTATTGTCCAGCCAATTGAGCCCCGGGGAAATCCAGGCCGTAAAGGTCTGGGTTTTTAGTAGCGGCCATTGGCACGCAGCTGCCCATACCTTGGAAAACAGCAGAGCCGGTTTGGGTTCCCCAATGGCCGCTTTCTCTTGAAAAATGCCAAGCTGCTCAACAATTAGTTCAGGAACAGCTACATTTGGGACATCTGGAGCCCTCTGTTTCTCCCTGGAATACTCCTATCTTTGTTATCAGAAAGAAATCAGGAAAGTGGCGTCTCCTACATGATTTAAGAGCTGTAAATGCACAGATGCAGTGCTTTGGTCCCGTTCAACGTGGCCTTCCAGTTTTGTCATCCCTCCCTAAGCAATGGCCGTTATTAGTGGTTGATTTGAAGGATTGCTTTTTTTCTATACCGTTAGCATCGAAGGATAGGGAGAGGTTTGCTTTTACTATTCCCTCCATTAATCATGAAGAGCCAGATAAGCGATATCAATGGAAAAGTTTGCCCCAGGGGATGGCTAACAGTCCTACTATGTGTCAACTCTATGTTGCCCAAGTGTTACAACCATTGCGAGATCGTTTTCCAGCGGCCCGCGTCGTCCATTATATGGACGATATTTTAATTTGTGCTCAAAAGCAAGATCAGTTGTTACAGATTTACGTTGATCTGAAGCGGGCTCTGCAGGATTATGGCCTTATAATTTCATCTGAGAAGGTTCAAATGCAGCAGGTGAAAGCCTTCTTAGGGTCTTTAATTACAGAAACATATATTAAGCCTCAAAAGATAAGCCTCAAGATTTCTCATTTGCGAACTTTGAATGATTTTCAGAAATTAGTGGGGGATATTAATTGGTTGCGACCCTTCCTTAAGATCTCTTCTCAAGAGTTACGGCCTTTGTTTGCTCTGCTTGAAGGCGATTCTGATCTCGCTTCCAGGCGAACCCTCACCCATGAGGCACAACAGGTCATAATAAAAGTCCAGGAAGCTATTGAAAAGGCTCAATTAGTACGCCTAGATCAAAATCAGCCTTTTGAGCTATGTGTATTGCCTACAGAAGTTTTCCCCACTGCTGTATTATGGCAACAGGGCCCGTTACTTTGGATTCATTCTCAGGTTTCTCAGATTAAGTCTATTCAATGGTATCCATCTGCGATCGCGTCAATAGTGTTTAAAGGATTAAAATTAGCCTTAATTCATTTTGGGCGTCATCCGGACCGCATAATAGTCCCCTATACTGTTCAGCAATTACAAGTGCTGAGTGGGTGTAGCAATGAGTGGTCCATCCTAATGTTTATCTATCAGGGAATTTTTGATAATCATTTTCCAAGGCATCCATTACTACAATTTTTACAGCGACATCCTGTGGTTTTTCCGATAAGAACCAGTGCCTGTCCTCTCCCTGGTGCTCTTACAATTTTTACTGACGGTTCCTCGACAGGAGCCGGAGCCTTAGTTGCCGGAGATACTGTGATAAAAAAGACCTTTGCGACGGTTTCTCCTCAGAGGGTAGAATGCCATATGGTGCTTTTTGCCTTACAAACCTTTCTAGAACCTTTGAATATTGTTTCTGATTCTCAATATGTAGTTAATGCAGTGAATGTTTTGGAGGCCGCTGGCTCTATTTCAGGGTCCGGCCCGGTGGCGGATCTCTTTAAACAAATTCAACAGGCCATCTGGCATAGAAGCCACCCCTTTTATATAACCCATATCCGAGCTCATTCAGGTTTACCAGGGCCATTAGCTCGAGGGAATGCTCTTGCCGATGCCGCCACCAGAACCCAAATCATGATTATGATGGTGTCTCCACCATCCTCAGGGGAGAAAGCCCGCCAGTTTCATTCACAATTTCATGTTTCAGCCCAGACCCTCAGACTCCGATTTGGGATCACTAGAAAGGAAGCGCGCCAGATAGTTCTTGATTGCCCTGCCTGCTGCGAATTTAGACCTGCTTCACATGAGGGGGTCAATCCCAGGGGATTGAGACCCAATCAATTGTGGCAGATGGATGTGACGCACGTCCCATCCTTTGGGAGGAACCAATTTGTTCATGTATCCGTGGACTCCTTTTCTGGTGTGCTCTTTGCATCAGTTCTAACTGGGGAGAAGGCCATCCATGTAATCCAACATTGCTTAGAAGCATGGGCCGCATGGGGTAAACCTGAGTGTATTAAGACTGATAATGGCCCCGCCTATACTTCAGCCAAATTTCGTGATTTTTGCATGAAGATGGGCGTTAAATTAGTGACTGGCATCCCTTATAATCCACAAGGTCAGGGGATAATCGAACGTGCTCATCGCTCTATTAAGGAATTGTTGCAAAAACAAAAAACCACCTGGGAATCGCTTGGCCTCGCCAGTCAGAGCCCTCGGGCCACTCTAGCCCTGGCTCTCTTCACCATCAATTTTTTACAGCTGGATGAGAAAGGCCTCAGTGCTGCAGATCGTCATTCCCTCAAGACGGCGCAAGAGCAATCTTGGGTCAAGTGGAAGGATGTTCTGGAGTCCAAATGGAAGGGCCCAGACCCAGTTATTAGGCAGGCTCGAGGAGCCATTTGTGTGTTTCCACAGGACGCCCCAGTTCCGGTTTGGGTTCCAGCTCGATTGACTCGTTCCTGTCCATCACCGCCTTCTGACGTTTCTGCAACTGCTGGAGCGCTTGCACGAGGATCTGACTTGGGGAGGATTCATGCAGACCCGCAATCAGAAACTCCTCCTACAATCCCACAGGACAATGGTGCCCCGCCCAGTGCAAACACGGCTGATGGTGCAACTAATGGTCTGTATGGCGCTTGTGAGGATCGTGATTGCTGAGCCACGATGAGGAGTTTTGAGTGTTTTTCCATGACCCTTACCGGTCGCCCACTCAGCCCGAGCGTTTCCTCGATTTTTCTTCTTTGGATTTGCCTTTTCTCCCTTATGATGATATTAAGGAGAATATGAGTAATTTTTTATTCTCCCTACAGGACACGCTTTGTTTTCAAGCGTCTCCTGAGAATTTTAGTGTCAAGGTTTATGTGTTACTTCTATTCCTTTTCAAAATGTTTCAATGGCTGCTAATCTTTCTTGCCAGCTTTCTTCCTATCTTTTAGGAAATTGGACGAGAGAATTTGATATTTTACAGTCGGAGTTGAGAATTGCCATTGTCCAGATTAATTCTACACGGGTGGATCCTGTTGTTGCTGAAACCCTGGCCACTTGGATTTGGAACATCACTTCCCATATTAAGGAATGGGTGGGAATGGTTGTGCTAATTCTGCTCTTATGTGCAGGCTGTGCCTTATGCCTTTTTTTGCCTGTGTCGTTTGAGACACCGCGCTCAGCGAGATTGTGTGACAATACATCAAGCCCTACTAGCCATGCAGTATGGTGACTCCCCCATGGTATGGTTGAGCATGCTTCAACAGGCTTAGTTAAGAGCATGGACATCATGGCTCCTGCACCTCAGGTCATTATGGCATTGCACTGAGTTCGAGCATGATGCATAATGCACCTGACTAGCCCTTGCACCTCGCAGGTCTTATCCATTGCACGCGAGAGGGTAGTCAATCTTATAACTAACTTGTCGAGACATTGCTCTTTACAACCACCGCGGTTGTAGCCCATGACGGGTAAGATAGACCCAGACAATTATCGGTCTAAGACAGGGACTACGTCAAGCCACGCAGCCTCCCTATGACGGATCGTGCGCCTTGAGTCTACAACCTAAGACAGGCCCATACCAGTTTATTTTTCTATTGTATAAGAAGGAGGGAGATGTTGCCAGCCATATCTGTATATACTGGTTACATGCCGTACCCAAAATGGCGCCGGCCAGAGAGGCTAGATCTTGGTGCCTGGTGGATAGTCACGTAGCTTTGGCAGTACCACGCATGCGCCTAACGCATGCGCAGTGAGCTGCGGCGCGGCAGGCACGTAAACACTGGGACTGACGAATCCAGTCGCCCAGAACCCTGCGTAATCATGACGCCGACCTATCATCGGCGGAGGCGGGGCCAGACAGCACATAAGAGTAGAAGCCTGCCGGGATTCACGCTTCCTTCCTCATGTTAGTGTGCACAATAAATTTTACCGCAGGAGACTTCACACGCGTCTGCGTCTTATTGCTGGGCGGTAAGACACGTGGGCGCGACAATCTTTATATTCTCTTTTGAAGTAGAAACTATGCTGGTTTGTTACTGCATCATTTACAATAAATGACCTAAAGTTATTTTACTCATTTTTATGCCTCAGCATGTCTTATCAAAAAACTAGTCAACACAGCAATTTGTCTATTTCAAGTTCATAGAACTGAACTTCTGGTTCTTTTAAGTAATCTTTAAATCACATTTTAGACAAATGAATAGGATGCAAATTGTTCTGAGGCTGACAATGGAAATAAATTGCTTTTAAAAATAGATGACACTGCTTTAGCACTTGTCCCTTCTGCAACGTCTTCTATTTTAGCAAATAGCCAATGTCTCCATGATTTCAGCAGCAACGCTTGGCAAAAGTTGCTTTTGGGAGATAAAGTATACCCCAATGACCTAATTAATTATGTACTCAGAAGCATAGCTGTTCTTACAATCGTGTCCTACATCATGGCACTTCAGTACAAATTGAAAATTCAGTCAAACAGGAACACTCTTTTAAGTAAGGTAATGTTTTAGATAAGAATAAGAAGAACTTAGAAGAAAAGAGACCTAACAGTTTACTTGAAAAATAAGATCTCTTTCTCTGTGTCCAACATGTTTAGCAGGAAATAGAAGCACGCTGGTAAGTTAATGTAGCATACTTATACTGTGAAAAGGCAAAAACAGCTTCAGGAACCCTTTTCACATGAGAATCTGTGCTACAATTAGAGCACAATTTGTTAGTTTTCAAGTACAAATCACCTGCAAACGTGTCATTGCTTCCTGAAGAAAAGACCTCATGTGAAGTCCTAGGAGGAAAAACAACAACATTTCACAACTTTCTTTCTACTTTTGATTAATCATTTTAATCTCTTGAGTCTTTCTTTATTCATAATCGATAAATATTCAAGTAAGACTAGTTTTGTGTAAGAATGAGACTTTTAAAAAAAATTAAGATAATGAGCTCATGCAGTTTTGTAGCACTGAAAATTCAAGAATGTCTTAAAAATGCTGAAGGGTCAATCCCAGACCAACGTCAAAGTGAAATGTTGAAGGCAGTAGGTTTTTACAAAACTTCAATTTATGGAAAACATATTCTCCATTCAAATGAAAGCACAATAAGAAGCATACATTGTCTGTCACTGTGACACAGCACATTGAGTTGCCACCTATAGCATGGGCTCTCATATAGCTCTTTGCCACTTGCCCAGGGAGTCAGTATTGGATGGCCCAAGTCCTTAGGACCTTATGCCCATGTATGAGATCTGAATGAAGTTTTTGGCTCCTGCCTTTGGCCTATGCCAGTTAGAGCTGTTTTGCTCATTTGAAAAGTGAACCAGTAGAAGTAAGACATGCCTCGCTCTCTATTTCTCTCCCCTTGCTCTGTAAATGCATCTATCAACTAAATAAGATCTTTTAGCAATGAGGCATGCTTGAATAAAGTTGAGATAACTCACCTGCTGGCCGGTGTAAAAGTAAACGGGTATGTATTAAGATATTCACCTCTGAATTTTTTCCTTCAGAAGAAAATCAAAGTAAGTCAGTCGTTGTAAATGTTTTGATAAAACCATGAAAAACATATTTTATCAATTTTCCAAAGGATAGTTACCTACATGAGCTATTGTTATCTGTTTAGCCTCAATCTATATCTGTTGACATTGTTGCTACAGGCAATCAATATGGTGTTCTCAAAGTACAAGTTACATCATTTCACTGCCACCGACATTAAAGTTCTGTAAATGAAAGTGCATTGTCATCTTCAGGATTAACTTCAAAAAGTGAAATATTCATTTAAAAAGAGTGGAAAATGTGCAGCTTATCCACCCCTAAAAGTTCCCTTGATATTCTATGTTTAGCATCTCTGCAGAAGGCATCAAGGATAATTTCTCAACTGCTCTGGAAAAGCTACCTTCATTTATGGAGTTTATATGATGAAACTCATCCAAGATCCCATTAAGCAGCTGGAAACATAGGAGGATGAGACAGAATTTTATTTTCCTGGTGACACTGCTCCATCTCAGGCTCATCCCATCTAAGAAGGAGATACAGACTTAATCCATATTCCTTTACTTACAAACCCAATGAAGGCAGTTGTCTTAGTCTGTCCTTCAGCTCACACCAGGATTAATTACACGTGTTCACAGTATTTCAATTAAAAACAATACTTGTCCTGAGGAGCCACTGGTTCTATAGCAGCTCACGCCACCATTTGAGATGCGTGCATCCCATTTGAGTGTTGATTCTATTACAGGCTCCTCTGCATTGGATCCAGTACCGCGTTATACTCCCGAGAAACAGCAGGTGATGGCTCAAGCGAGAACTTGTGTTCCTGCCACTCACATGGCCAAGCTAAATGGAGCTCTTGGCTCCCAGCTTCAGCTTGGCCAAACTCCACTTATTGTGGTCCTTAGAAGAATGAACCGGGGGACTCTGTTTCACCCTAATACCCTCACTCTCCCTCCTTCATAAATATATAAAACATAGTTTTAAAAGAGTGCCTCCTATTCACCCTAAAACAAAATGGTTGTGAATTGCTAGTTTTCTGCCCTTTACAAGATGACATTGAAAAAAAAAATGATAAAGAGTTTTAACTCTGTCCTAAGGGGTTGGATGCTCTAGTTTTGCAGACTTAGTTTTGTTATTCAGCAGAAATAGAGGATCTGGAGAGTTCACAAGCAGTGCAAGCTCATGATGATTTTTTATCAGTTGGCAAAGGATACTCCTGAGATGGAATTCTCAAAATGTATCTACAAAGTGGCTATTCTATCTTCCTCGGTCTTTGGCTTATAAAGTTGGAATATTTCCAAACCCCCAAAGTCAGCAGTGTTTAGAGAAATTTCAAAGTGCTCCCTAATGCCAGGTTCATAAACCTTGGGCAGCATAAAACACTTCTTTGAGTCTACAGTTTTCCATTTTCAATACTTATGTGCATGCTTTCTTCTCCACGTGCATCTGAATATTGCTTTACCTTTAACGTGACAGACTCCAGATGAACTGGTCTCACTCTCCCACAGTCTGACCTTGATTTTGTCCCTGTCCCTTGAATTTGTTGTTTTTAAGAGCAATTTCAAGTGTATCCCAGCAACAACAAAGAATTTCTGACCTTGAGGTACCTCGCATTGCATGCCTTTGAGTCAATTCCCCAGATATCCTGCAGTAGTTGTCTCCATCTGCTTTATAAGCCAAGCAATCTGTGGTATGAGTGGGTCATCTGGCTTTAATGGTCCAGCGGTAAACAATGAAAAAAAAGACATTTAGAAGCAGTTACAGCAGGATATCGCTGTGGTCTTAGAGTATGAAGACAAATACTGCATTACTGTCAATGTCTGGCTGATAGACTCTGGCAAATGAAACCTTAGCTAGTTTCAAAGGTGATCTGCAGCAAGATAAATTGTCACGGATAATGCATTACTTTGTTATGGGCTGTCATTAACTCGCATTGCTTGCCAGTAAGACCCATCACCCTCAAGTTGCAGATTTCAGAAATAGGACAGATTCCATACTTCTTACAGCCTATTTCAGAAATAAAAAAAAAATCATCATTCTTAAGGCCTTCACCTCTCCTTCCTGTTTCCAAGCAACATTCCAGCTATTTGGAGACATTATTGCAAAACCCCTAAATAGGTCTGATGACCATGTATAGCCAGCCAAAGGCTGATGTGTGGTTAAATATTTGCTGCAAAGCCCAGAGCAAGGAGATGAGCATCTATTGTTTATGTTCCAGGCTCCAAATGGAGTTAGTGGTGAAGGTTCTTACACATTAAAATCAAGACTAAGTAGTGCCTGATCAGCTTGTGTCCAAATTCCTGTTGGGTCAGTATAGGTCATGACCTTCCTTTGATTGATCAGAAATGCCATGCCCTTTAGGGAATCTATGATGGCCAGATGTGCTCCAGTTGGTTGCTGGGTAGAAGGGTTCCATAAATGCAGCTGTTACATTCTGTCTAAACATGGCATTTTATACAAATCAATCCAGAACAACCTGGCCATCAAGATTCTTATTTCCTGGAGAAGCAAATGATTTCTTGATTCTGGTGACTTGAACCTTGTAAGGTTAGTTTGACCATGCCCTTTAGTTAGAAAATGCCTTTTCATTAAGGGTTGGCAAGGACACCTTGGACTAAGGAAGACACACAAGAGACTGGGTCCTACTTTGTCAGGATGAAGTTTCAGATTCATTCCTTTCTTTTCTCACCGAGGTAGAGCTTTTCCA
Source organism: Ochotona curzoniae (assembly GCF_017591425.1). Taxonomy (NCBI): domain Eukaryota; kingdom Metazoa; phylum Chordata; class Mammalia; order Lagomorpha; family Ochotonidae; genus Ochotona; species Ochotona curzoniae. Next base: position 19,023,042 of record NW_024466502.1, read on the forward strand.
ACATGCAAAGCCTCATTATTTCTCTGGCAGACATGTTTCCATAGAGTCCTGAGTCATGCGTCTTCTGATTGCCAAGCATAGTCATTATAAAAGCCAAATTCCAATTTGTTTAAGTACTCCTTGGAGATTACTTTAAAGATGATATTACAATTCACAAAGGAAAATACTCCTTGAGAAGGTAATAGCAAGATACCCTGCTTTCCTTTGCCATCTTGTCCCAAATACATTATTAATACAATGTTCTTGAGTACAAATTGAAATGTAGGAAATAGAAAACTTGAAATGCCAATCTTAAAATATTTTTATTCATAGTATCTTCCCATAATATACAAGACACTTCAATTTTGAAGGTTCCATGTGCGCATTTCTATATAAACAATCCTCCTACTTCAGAAATGAACTTAGTTTCAGCCAAAAATCACACCCCTTGTCTCCTTTCTCCATCCAAATCCTCATCTTCCTTTCTCAACATTGCTAACATTCTAACAGGGAGAGATCCATTTCTGTTCCTGATCCTTGTGTGATCACCTTTAGCAGTGCTTTGGTTTCACCGTTTAGATGCCATTCATTAACTTAAGTTTTACTTGAAAGACCCAGTGAGCCCTACCACAGAGCTGTTGGATGAGAAGTAAAACAAAAGCAAAACAACAACAACAACAACAAAAAGATTGCCCTTTTCTAGGAAATTTCCAGCAGCAAAGACTTTGGTTGAAAGGTTGAAATTCTGTATCTTTTTTGGAAACATTGGTAGTCTGGAAAGCTCGGAAGAAAAACAATTGCAAAATAAGTTTATTGTGATAAAAAAAAACACGTTGAATTCTAATATTGTTTAAATATAAATTTTTTGAGGAATGTTCTGAAGACAACTTAGTACATAGATATTAAAAACTTAGTACATAGATATTAAAACTCTTTTCATCAAAATAAAAATCTTCACATTCTATCTTTTATGTGAACATGTGTGAACATGTGTGAACATATGTTCATGTATAAAATAAGACAAAAAGGGAGCATTGAAAGAGATAATTTAAAACAGTTGTTACCTAGAAACAACTGTCCATCGATAAAGAGATAGGAACATTAGCTGGAATCAATATTACATGGACTGGAATGCTATTAAGTAATAAAAAGGAGCACATTTTTTCTGAGAGGAAAAATGTGTGTGATTCTCAAAAAGTTATTGAACAGAGACTACATCTGAAGTTTTACTATTTAAATAGAGGTGTAATATAGGCAAGGCTGTGATTCTAGTAAGTGTAGGACTTGTCTGAGTATGAGGTCGTGACTGACTCAAAGTAGCAGACACAACTGCCTGAGGCTATAGTAATAATAATATAATTTTTGATATAGTAATATCAAAAATCTTGATTTGGGCAGTAGCTACAAAAAATGTATGCATACATTAAAATCCCTAAGTCTGAACTCTCAAAACTTGTGCTATTTTCCAGGTACAAATGATAGTTCCTTGGAACACTGACAGTGTTATCATCATAGATCAAAAGGTGCAATTTAAGTGGGAAAAAAGAAAATTATTACAATTATCTGGGTTCTAGCTCTGTCAAGAAAGAGGATCCAAATTTTGTCAGATAAGCTACTTTGTGTTTTACTGCAAGGGGTGGATAAACTTGTAATCATTCTAGCACATGGAATCGTTTCCCCCCTCTTTTAATTTTGTGTTATTTCTGTCAAGAACATTTTCTGCTAACTTCAGAATGGAGAAAAATGCAGTGGCCTTTGACAATAAGCAGAAAAAAAATCAAAACAAATTAAGATATATTTTGTAGAATTCTACCTTCCCCAAAGTTTACTTTTTTGTTTGCTCATATGCATAAATATTACATGAAATGAATGCTGATTATTTAGCCTTGAACAAAATATTCTCTATGGTTATTGAAATTATTTCTAAAATTACAATCTATTGCAACGTGGAAAGAATTCAGAATTCAACTCATGACAGTGGCTTGGTGATTTGCCACTTTTTGTATAGAAATGGAATCTTTCTATATGTTGAGTTGTAAATTTTAGAAAGTCACATATTTAAGCACTTTCACACAGGAATGATACAGTTACGTATACAGATACATATATACACAAATCTATATTCTTGTCTATAGCTCCACCAACAAAATGCCCATGTGTTTGATAGGTTATGTGCAAGCATAGTAAATTCTAAACTGTTATCATCAAAGAATTGTGAAAAGCATTTTAAAATTGTTGCATTTATTCATCATCTCCATTTGTTTCCCTTTGCTATTTTTATTACTTGTGTAGTTCTATTCAGTTCTAGCCAAAATCTTTAAAGAAAAAATGTAATAATGTCGGAAGCCATCCAACAGGATAAGATGGGGTGACAGATGCAAGGCAGGGAACCTGTTGAGAAGAGGCTGCAGGAAGAGGCGAAGGGCCCTGGGCCCAGAGTGCGTGCTGTCCCCAGTGAGTCTTTGGAAGGGTTTTTGTGCTCTCCTGAATAAAATGCGAACATCTGTGCTCTGTCTAGTCAGCTAACCAAGGGCAAACAGTACTGCTTATCAATTCTCCTGTTTCATTAGTGCTCTGATCAAGGCAAGTTCATAGCGTCTCTCCAACTCCCTGCTTACAGACATGACCTGAGTCTGAGCTGTGTTTGAACTATTGTTTCTCTAAGCATACAAAAGCTAGAACCATGCAAATAAACTTTGTCAGTTGCAATGAAAAGTACTGTCCCTCCATTTTATTTTTGGTTGCCTCCTCTCCAGCTTTCCACAAGCCAACTTGTACATAGTTTACTCATATTTTAATTATGTTAACATTGTTTTGGAGTTTATTACGACTCGAAATAAGAAATGAAAGTGAAACACAAGAGCAAATGAATTTGAATCTCACTTTTAAAAATAAATGAGTTGTGTTTTCTTGTATATGGTATGATTTTATGCACTGAATTCTAGATACAAACTGGTATAATTCATGACTAAAAGATGTCAAAGAAATTGAGTATATTATCGAAAGAGGAATTTTCAAGATAATTATTACTTCTTTCTACATTTTGAAAAGAAGCTGTCTGTGTAAAGAAAGCTCTACTACTGCATTTTACTTAGGTTGTGAACGATGTATGGCCTGAATATTATATAATACTTATTCTTGTCATTAGCAAAGTTTACTGAGGTTCAACCATATGGGATATTTAGATCTAATCTATAGAAATTCTGCATCATTTTCACTAATAAATGCCTCTTCACATTATAATTAACATCATTTGTAATAATGAAGATAAAATGTTGAGGGTGTGAAGCCTCCACAAAGGATGAAAAAAAAAAAAACACTTGCAACTAAAGATTCATATTACAAATATCTCAAAGCCAGTAATGCTTAAGCATGTACTTTTAAAAAATGAGTGCAATATTCATGAAGGAAAACAATCCTATGCAATTTCAACAGGTAGGAAAGTCATAAGCACATTCATAAAGGCAGCTGCAAAAAACAAATAGGGGCAAAGGATCACTTCAAAGTTGGCTATGAATAGTTAGAGCGAAGAGAGAAGTTTAACATGCATAGGTATAAATAGCTATGGATGACTCAAGAAAATTATAATCAGCTGACTTTCCTTGTAAACTACTCTTCGCTTCTTTGACATCAGGCTACCTACAGCACCTTTACAATTACAGATCCCTTTTGGAATGAATCAGGATATATCTCCTAACTCCTAGAATTTTTATCTCTGTTCATTCTTAACCATATGGTTACATCCACTACCACACTGAAAACGTTCTCTCTCTATATATAATTATATTGTATAATATATAATATATATAACTGTAATATGTACTTACACAGGTCCTGTGAACTGTCAATTGCAGGTAAACCATTCCTTTTTATGTATGCTTATAGTACCTGTAGAAAAACCCTTGGTGTCACACAGGTCAACAATTCTGTTTATACATTTTAAAACAGTCACCTAAACTTATTAATTTTAAAAAGTCTTGTTCTTGGATGATTTAGTTCCTTCTTGATTTTTAATTTGCTCAGTGGTATGTAATAATGCAGAAGCAGACACACATTGATATTGTCACTTCAGGCAGATATTTATCCACAAGTTTAATTTAGCACCAAAGATACTGCAATGGTCATATTTCAATGCTTGTCTGCCCATTTTCCAAGTTTTATTAATGATAGCATTATTCCACAAGTCCAGGTGATTAGAAACAAATTCTTGCTACCTATTTTGGATAGAAAGCTTTTACTGAAAGTAACTGAAATCCATCATAAACTCCTTTAGACATTATTAAAATTTCTCAGCTATCTTAGGAGGAAAATTCAAAAATCTCAGTAATTATTAAGATTGTTTATTATTGTGACGGAGTGGTTTGTAATATTAACAAAAATGCTTGACATTCACTGATATTTCTGTCAAGTTTACCAATAGTTCCTAGTTCTCTGGGGAAATGAAACCCACGCTGGGCACTGAGATGTGTCTCAATGATTAAAAACTGTGCTGAACTCACACTTGTCTCCTCTTTCCAAAAAAGCAATTGCTACTTTGCATTTCCATTCACCAGAACTCCGACTGTTTTCTTACAATAACTTTGGATCATCCTCCCATGTTCTATATGCAAAATTATTTGAGTCCCTGAGTATTAAAAATACAGGGAGAGAGAGAGAGTGTGTCCTTGTCTACTGATTCACTCCCCAAATGCCCAGGGGAAAGGAATTCATTCTAGGTCTTCTACATGGATATTGAGGACCAATTACTTAAACCATCACCTGCTGTGTCCTAGGTTATATACGTATATGAAGCTGGATCAGCAATACAGAGAGGATTGAAGACCAGGTACTTTGCTGTGGGATTCGAGTATCCCAACACAATGGCTGACCTGCTGCGCCATGCACTCGTCCAACTGTGGATATTCTCGATAAACAGTTTATTTTCTCATGGCATGAGAATATTAAAACTTCAGTAAATATTTGGTGATATTTAAGCATTTTAAATGAGACAAAATAAGGCTAGCAATAGAATAACTGGCTATTTTAATATGCTATCTCCATTTCATTCTTCAAATATCTGCCAGAACATTTTACCAACATTCATCTTGCAACTTCATTTAAAAAAATTACTTAAAAGGCAATTATAGAGGGGAGAGGGTCGGAGGGAGATAGGGATAGTCTAGGCGCTGATTAGCTCTTCCAATGCCCACAACAGCTGGGAGTGGGCAGCTCCAAAGCCTGGAGCCAGAAGCTTCTTTCAGGTCTCCCAAGTGAATGCAAGGCCGTAAGCACTTGAGCTGTCTTCCACTGCTTCCCTAGGCCATTAAAAGAGAGCTGGATCATAATTGGAGTAGCCTGGATGTGAACCGGAGTCCATACGGGATTCTGGCACTGCAGGTACAGGTTTTATCACTAGGCCATAGTGCAGGCCCAGCAAACTTCATTGCTTAAATAAACAAAAAAAAAACTTTTGAACTTCCATAGACTTAAAAGCTTTGTAATGTCATTTCGAGAGCCCATGTGTTTATCAAGGCTCAGGATAATAGCTTTAAACATTATTTCCATTTGTTTAGGCTGTCTCCCTAACTCCTAAGTGCAATCTATATTACAATGATATACTGTGGATCTTTTATATGTGTGCATGTATGTGACATTTGGCTTTTTTTTCCCTGAAATTTAATTGTGAATTTATTTTGGTAGGGCACTGCTTTTGATTAAACCTCATTTATATAGGAAACACTTGTGTTCCCCATAGAATCAAACACAATACTTTGAATATATCAAACACTTAATATTTGTTGATTAAAGACATTTTAAGTATGAAAAGAGAAAAGGAATATGTAGTAACTGCTTAAATTTGGAGAAAACTATCGATTTTCTAAATTCTTAAAGGTCATGTTTTCCTGTGCAGCCTATTTTTTCAGAATTTATCAATATTCACTGACAGCAGAGAGCTAATGCAGGTTTTGAGAACATGGATTATCATGTACTTCACACAGGAGCTAGTCCACATAATGCAAGCGTCACATTTTATTGAATGTGGAGTCGCTTCTTCGAGCCTGAGTGGTAGCAAAGAAAGCTGAGCAAAAGAAAAAAGTCTTTAGTTATCACAAACTACTCCTAAATATTATTCTACAAATAGGTTATCCAAAAATGAATATACATTCCCAGGTAAAATTTTTGAAATATCTAGGCAAAATTTTAAAAGGTCATTCATACAATGTTGAATGCAAGCAGTCTTCAAGGTCCAGTATGAAGACAGATGTCTCTCATGGGGGTAACACGGCAGAGGATTAGCCTGTTACACCATCACAGCACCGGCGACAGTACTCTGTTCCTACTGGACTTTGAAGAATGCTGCCAATCCCTTCAGTCTGGATAAGAGCCCTGCGCAGCTACAGATAATAAGGCCGTGCTTTCATATTTTATTGCCAATATTGTCAAACATTCTGAGAATATTCCAGTAGCTATTTATTCCTACATGGATACAGTAAACATAAAATCAACAATATTAAAAAGCCTGAATGTGAAGTTAATGATATTTATAATAATCAGTTACTACATCTGTACTGCAAGCTACTCTTATCCTTCTGTAATATACTTTGGTAGGAAACATACCTAAATGATAAGACTAGATGAATGGAGATTATTTTTTTTAATATTTATTTTTATCAGAAAGGCATATTTACAGAGAGAAAGCTCTTCTAGACACTTCTATGCCAAATGGGCATAGCTGATGAAGCTGAGCCAATCAGAAGACAAGATCCTTCTCCATGTTCCCCACGTGGGTGTACAATCCCAAAGCATTAGGCCAGATTCTCCTGCTTTCTTAGGCCCTAAGCAGGGAATGGAATGGGAAGTGGAGCTGCCAGGACACGAACCACTGTCCATATGGGATGCCTGTGCTTGCAGGCAGCAAATTAGCCAACTGAGCCTTCACAAAGGCCCCACACTGATCGGATGACATGAGGATAATAACAGAATTTTCATCTGTTGGTGGCTGAGTTTTATGTGTAGATGACATCTGCTTGGAACAAACTTTGTTGTTTAGAAATTTCTTAACTTACCATGCATATGTAATTTCCTAGAATACCACACAAAAGGCAATTTAAAAACTTATATTGGGGAGCATGGCACAATAGCCTAGCAGCTAAAATCCTCACCTTGAACATGCAAGGATTCCATATGGAAGCTGGTTCTAATCCTGGCAGGCCGTGCTTCCCATCCAGTGCCCCGCTTGTGACCTGGGAAAGCAGGTGAGGGCAACCCAAAACCTTGGGACCCAGCGCCCGCGTGGGAGACCTGGGAAAACATCCTGGCTGCTGAATTTGGATTGGCTCAGCTCCAGCCACTGGGCCGCTTGGTGAGTGAATCAGCGGACAGAAGATTTTCCTCTCTTTCTTTCCTCCTCTCTGTATATTTGACTTTCCAATTAAAAACAAACAAACAAACAAACAAACAAACAAAACCTGAAAACAAATTACATAAGCAGTCGACTCTGGCTAGGGTAGTGGGTAAAGCGGCCATCTTCAATATCCGCATCCGTTATTGGACACCAATAATTAGTGTGTTTCCTATACAGCTCTCAGCTGATGCTCCTGGGAAAGCAGTCACCTGTGCCACTCCCTCCATCATGTTCCAGGTCTGGGTTCTAGTGCTAGATTTCCATCATGAGCTCCATATTCCCAGCTCCTGGCTCACTAGTCTCACCTCCTGTGATACCATGCTGAGGCTGCACTGTTGTCTCTACAACCTTTCTCCAACTTCCAGTTGGAGCAGGTCACAGGATTAGGAAGACCAAGTGTCCTATATAGCTAGGTTTATGGTGGTTCTGATCTTGCAGGAACCTGTTGGGCGTTAGGTCCAAGGGCCACATAGACCTATTTTGACCTGTAAAATGCCATAGCCGGTATTCTTTTCCTGTGGGACCAGTGCAATGCACTGAGCTCAGTGAGTTCTTGCCGAGCTCAGCGCATGTGCAGTACACTGTTATCCCCTGCAGTCTTAAATGCTTTGCCACAGTGTAAAAAATGGCACCTGATATGCCACAACTACAGTTCTTGATCAGCTGGCCGTCAGGCCTGAGGGCTACCTGGACCTGTCTTGGGTGGAACCTGTAGGATGCTACATTGTTGTAGCTCACTGAGCCAGAAATGAGTTCAGTCCCAGCTTTGACCACCAACTGTCCTGCCCCATAGCCCTTGCCTTCTTCAACAAAATGGCACTAATTTGGTGTTAGGAGGTGGACTGTGCGGTGAAATCCACCCTGTTCCCCCACTATCAGTCTGGGACTTGCTGCTCTGTCTCTGTTCCTGGTCAAATCAAACAGACCAGCAGGATGGGCAGTTGTTTGTCTGGTTTCACCTGCTGAGTTTCTGGGTAATGTCCCTTCCCACCTTATTGATGGAGTTCTGGCTGCTGGGGGAGTTTAAATTGCTGTGTGCTAAATGCTGCTGGGGTATCAGTCACTGCAACACCACACCATTGTGTCCGCTGCTTCCCTGTGTCTGTCAGTCTCCAGGTGCCCCTCTGCTGTTCTGTCTTCTCCTGTTTCCTGGAATGTGCCCTCTCTGCTTCACAATGGCTAATATTCCTCTGTTTCTTGAACTGTGTCCTTAGCCTATTCTGCCATCTTGATGCTCCAAATAGAAAGTTTTACCCTCAGAATAAAACCAATTAAAATAATTTATATTTGAAACACAAAAGGTCCCTACAAAATATAAAGCAACTTTATCAATTTTACTATTAATAAAAGAACAATTCACTAACAACATCTTAAATTTTATAAATTTTATTAGATTTTTTTAGATTTGCATATTTAGGCAGAATGTATTCATGTATGTCTTCATTAATATGATTAACACAATTAATTACCATATTGTCTCTAAGCATAGTTACAATTAAGGAAAAGTACAGGATAATTTATTAAAACCACAAATTGATCAGATCAATCATGTAACAATAAGCAATGTGATTTTAGCTATGTTGTTGCTGCTATTTAAATTGACTACAATTGCAAATTTGCAAGATATGCTAGAAAAAAAAAGGAACGGAACATAATTGTCATGTCAGAAAAATTTGTAAGAATCATGCCAAAAATCTCTTGCAAGAAGAGTTAGGAAATAAATGTAGAAAAGTCAGCCATCTTTTCCTTTTTTTTTTCAAATATCTAACATAATATAAATTTGTTTATAGGAATAACCTAAAAGCCACATGCAAGCTTTAAAGAAAATACGTAGAATATACCTTTAAATTCTTGCAGCTGCCTGTGTCTGAACCTACAGAGAAATTAGCGGAAGGCGGAGGAAGAGTGATAAAAATGTAAACACGTCTCCTATGTGTCATAAAAATGATCACAGTAGGTAAAAAATATGTTTCAGGATAAGAAAACTCAAATTAAAAAGCCATACATTTTCTTAAATGAATCTATAAATTCAATTGAAATTCGATTAAAATAACAGCAGGGTAGGATAGAAGATTTAGTTAATAAAATGAAACTCATACATAGCTGAGAAAATTAATATGGCAGACTAATCAGAAAAATTATGAAAAAAAGAGTAATGAGGCAAAACAGAGTCTTAACAGATATTAAAATATTGGAAGCTAGAAATAATTAACCCAATTTGTCACTGTCATCAAAGGAACAGATGAGTCTTCAGAAATAACATGGAAAAATCACAGGAAACGTGGCATGCAATATCGGTGGCATTTTAAATCAGTGTGAAATAAACATGAATAACATGTGGGACATGTCTTTCTCTGTGAATTAGTGTGTGTAGAAATCGTATTTGCTCCTTTAAAAAAAATTTCAGTAAGTTTCAGAAGCAGTCAGACAGTTTTAGAGTTGACCGTGCTTAGTACATTAGTTTTCATTAGGAAAGAGTTTTCAATGAATGGAGAGATTCCTTCCTATATTTAATGCAGTGATTGAGCTAATTTTAGAGGGTCACACTTAAATTGATAAAGAGAAATATCAGCAGCAAATTTTTCTGAAAAAAAAAAAATCTCTGCTTTTAATCATCATATTTTAGGAAACACTCTATTTCACAAATCTGTGAAAATGAAATTTCACTTTTTTTTTAAAGATTTATTTTTATTATTTTTTCATTGGAAAGGCGGATATAAAGAGAGGAGAGACAGAGAGGAAGATCTTCCGTCCGATGATTCACTCCCCAAGTGAGCCACAACGGCCCATACTATGCCAATCCGAAGCCAGGAGCCTCTTCTGGGTCTCCCATGCGGGTGCAGGGTCCCAAAGCTTTGGGCCGACCTCAACTGCTTTCCCAGGCCACAGGCAGGGAGCTGGATGGGAAGCGGGGTTGCTGGGATTAGAACCGGTGCCCATATGGGATCCCGGGCGTGCAAGGCGAGGACTTTAACCAGTTGCACCACCACGCCGGGCCTGAAATTTCACTTTTTTTTTTGAGAAAGTTCCTGGACAATTGCCTATGTCCATATTTCTAAATTGAGATACTTAGCTACCTTTTAATGGATAGGAGATAATGACGGTATATAATTGTAATCATTTTTGTGTATGTTTGGATATTAGGAACAATTTTTTCCTAACCTGTAATAGAATAGTCTCTAGTCAGAACAACTGTTATCTTTATATTGGCTTTTCCCCCTTAACAGTGTGGATTTTGGATTCTTCCTTGCTTTTTAGGACAAATTAGTTATTCTGAACATCTAGCAATTTCAAATAAAGCCTGTATAAAACTCTGCACATAAATTTTTATATGAACTTATATTTTAAACTCACCAAGGTTAATGTTAAAACCAAGGAATGTAAACACTGAATTGGATGGTAAAAGTATTTTTAATAGTGTAAGAAATTATGAGCTAAAATGCTCACAAGTGACTGCCATTTTGTATTCTCTCCAAAACTGAGAGTTCCAACTGCCGTGAATTCATGGTATGATTTGGAGTTTTACTATTGTGGGTTTTGATCATCATCTTAGTACATATGCAATGGAAATTTGCACTGATTTCAATTTGAATTTATGCAAAAGAATATGACGTACATCATCCTTTCACACACTTGTTTGCCACTTGCATTTGTTTTTGGAAAGGTGTCATTAGATTTTATGACACTTTGTTTTTTAATTTGGCTGTACAATTTCTTATGAATATTATTTTGTTATTTTAGATGACTATGTTTTATCAGATATTTGCAAATATATTCTCTTAGCATACGTTTGTAGTTCTTGACATCTTCTGCACACACATTTTTTGTATTTTAGTAACGTCCATCTTATCAATTAATTTTTCTTTGTAGACTGCCATTTTGGTTCCCTTTGGTTTTCTTGATGCCTCAAAGTGAGTTGGATTAGAAGTGAAGCAGAGTTGCTGTCTGTGGGGCCTTTCCAATTAGTTTGAATGTTACGATTCTGCCATGTTTTTTTGGTCAGCCCAAAAAGTAATCTTGCTTAGTTTTAAGGAGATCTTAAAGAACCTGAAGCATTTCTAGCTTAGCATTCCAGATTTAAGAAAATTAACACATGATGTCTCAACTTTGTGAGCCTGAAAGTAACATACAACCAGAAAGCATTACTAGTCCCAGCAGCTCCACTTCCCATCCAGCTCCCTGCTTGTGGCCTGGGAAAGCAGTTGAGGATGGTCCAAAGCCTTGGGACCCTGCACCGTGTGGCAAACCTGGAGGAAGCTCCTTGGTCCTGCCTTCGGTCTGGCACAGAACTGGCCATTGAGGTCACTTGGAAAGTGAATCATTGGATGGAAGAGCTTCCTCTCTGTCTTTCCTCCTCTATGTATATCTGACTTTGTAATAAAAATAAATAAATCTTATTAAAGAAAAAAAAAGAAAGAAAGAAAAGAAAATACTTTTGGAGAACCAGTGCACTTGCAGTGCCGGAGTCCCACATGGGTGCTGGGATGCTGGTTTGAGTCCCAGATGTTCCACTTCCACCCTGTTCCTTGTCTGTGGCCTGTGAAAGCAGAAAAAGATGATCAGTTTCATTATCTTTTTAAATTCATGTATGAGTTACGCTTTTAAAAATCATATTTTTGGGCCTGGCACGGTGGCGCAAGTGGTTGAGGTCCTCGCCTTGCACGCCCGGGATCCCATATGGGTGTCGATTCTATCCCGGCAGCCCTGCTTCCCTTCCAGCTCCCTGCCTGTGGCCTGGGAAAGCAGTCGAGGACAGCCCAAGGCTTTGGGACCCTGCACCCGCATGGGAGACCCGGAAGAGGCTCCTGGCTTCAGATTGGCATAGTATGGGCCTTTGAGCTCACTTGGGGAGTGAATCATCGGACGGAAGATCTTCCTCTCTGTCTCTCCTCTCTGTATATCCGCCTTTCCAATAAAAAAAAAAATCATATTTTCTAAAACGAGCACTATGTTGTATTACGTTAAGCCTACACCTGTGGTGCAAGCACCCCATATGGACCCCAGTTCAAGTCTCAGATGGTCCATTTAAGATTAATCTACCTGCTAATGGCCTGGTAAAGTAGTGGAGGATGGCCCAGAAGTTTGGGTCTCTCATCTACATTGAAGGCCTAGAGAAAACTCCTGGCTCTGGCTTCTAAACAGCCCAGTCCAGTCATTGCTGCCACTTGAGGAATGAGCAACCAAATGGAAGATGTCTCTCTCTCTCTCTCTGTCCCCTTCTCTATCTATAACTGTCTTTCAAATAAAAATAAATACATCTTTAAAAAATATATTAATTTGTATTTTAGAAGGCAGCATGTTCTTTTTGCAGTAGTACAGACATCCGTATTTTAAATGGTATGACAAAATCATTCACCGTAATTCCATTCACAAATTGTGACAAGTGTGCTTGAACACATATACAACCTGAATTCCTTGATTTGCATGTGCAATGCTTTATTTTTCTTACTAGAAATGTACTTATTTGGAACCTCAGAGCACTTTTTACAACCCACCTGCAAAATGCTGTTGCTACTTCTACAAAAGCTTCATGCTGAGCAAATAAGACCATCTTTGCACGGGGATCTGCTTCCTAGACATACAGCTGGTTGCATTTAAGTTACAAAGAGGTATGTGTAATAGGGAAGACTTCTTTGAGATTCAAAGTTGGCATTAACATTAGCATCAGGTATGGGGTATGACTTTTCATAAATGTGTTTTTCTTCTTGGGACCAATCTACTTTTTTTTTCTTGAAAAGCAGCGTAGAGCTACAATGTGACACTTCTTGAAATTTCAGATTTGAAATGGGCATGAAACTTCAAACTATTATAATACTTTCACACATCTTGGATCAAGACCCTTGAAAAACTGCTTCTCCTAAAGTTCAAATGTCAACTACAGCGTTCTGGGATTCACGCAACCAGAAAAGAAATAACTCTGTGTGTATGTGTTTATGATCTGTAAAAAATTGAAAAAGACTGCATTTTAACTTGGAAATCAGCATTTTTAGCAATGTCAAATTTTGACTCTGTAGAAATTTTAGCTCCAGATATAAACCATTTAGTAGATAATGTCTTAATGAAAAACATCAAGATGTAATGAAGTCAATTGTAATATCTAAGGCGGTAAATGCTGGAAGTATCAGATAAGCGAAATGGGTCATTCAAGGAACACACACTACTGCAAACAGTGCTCCTTGTCCTACAAACCTTCACAGAAACAGGTGTTCCCTTTCTTTATGTGCATGAATCATTTTGATTTTGAAATTAAAGTCACTCTTTCAAACAGCAGAAATGTTTTAAAAATTGGGAGCATTTATGTCATGCAATATCTATATCTCCTACCTAACTTAGTACAAAGATCATATTTCTCACACTGCTAAAAAGCAAACAAAATGCAAATCAGTAAAACAAGCCCATGTGGGCACAGTTCTCAGGAAGAAGCACTCTGGAATCAGTGTGCGATGGATAAAGGAGAAGTGCAATGTGGATGCAAAGCAGCCCATCTTTAATTGTTCAACTTGTACCTTTTGCAGAGACATTCTGAGTGACACTGGTGGTTAGGACTCTACTGAATGTCATACTTTATTTGTTTTTATTTACTTGCAAGAGAAAAGAGTGTGGAAGTAGAGGAAGAGATGCAGTGTGAGAAAGAGCAAAGAAGAGACTTTCATTTTCTGCTTTCATCTCCTGATACCTACAATATCCAAGAACTCAGTCCAGAACTCTGTCCATGCCTCCATCTGGGTGATAGGAATCCAAGCACTAGGACCACCGTCTTCTGCCTACCACAGTGCCTATAGGCAACTTGATTGGAACAGGAACACACTGGAAGCCATGCACGCAAACATGGGATCTAGGTGTCTCAAACATGATTCTAACTGCTTTGCAAACACCACCCCACCCTCTGATTGCCACTGTTACACATTATTTTGATGGTATCTATAGAATCAGACAATCCTACTGTCAGTGGAGATTAAAACCAAGTCCATGTTCCTTCATATTTCTTCTTATGCCATTCTTAAAGAAATAGTTATGCCACTCATTCTCATGCACCAATTTTTGTTGAACTCCCTTGATCTGACTATTCTTTGATTCCTATTTTGTATCCTACCCTATGACTCCCTGTTCTTTCCTTGCTGATCGCCCTTAATTCAGTAACATATTAAATTTTGACTCAAATGTTTACTTTACATTGCTGCTGTTTTCATTGTCAACAATCACGATCATCCCATGTTACTTCAAAAGGCACCAAGTCATTCCGTTTCCAAATTTTTTTCTCTTGTATACAATTTTCCTAAAGTTTTACATAGGCACCTTTATTCATAACTAAAATCAGAAAAGTAATACAAGTCAAAACATGTACACCTTTAAAAGATAAAAAATCAAACTTCTCAATCTTCAAAAGAATTTTCATTTAAATTTGCTTTTGGTGATCCATTCTATTAATCTCTGTCTTTTGATTGGTGAATTTAGACCATTTGTGTTGAGAGTTAAAATTGAGAGGTTGCAATTTTGCCCTGCCATGTGATTGTGTTGTGTGTGTGTTGTTGCCTATGTAATTGTCTTGTTTGTGTGGCCTTTAGTTTGGAGACCTTCTTATTTGTCAACTTTGTTTGTGATTTGCCTCCTTTTTGTCCGGGACTAGCGCATTTCTAAGGAGACTTTGCAGAGCTGGTTTTGTGTAGACATATTCTTCTAGTTTTTCTTTGCTATTGAAGTATCTGATTTCGTTCTCATATACAAATGAGATCTTTGCTGGGTAGATTATTTTTGGTTGACAGTTGTTTTGTTTCAGGACTTGGAAGATCTTTGTCCATTCTCTCCTTGCTTGTAGGGTCTCTTCGGAGAAGTCAGCAGTGATTCTGATGGGTTTTCCCCTGTATGTGATCTTTTCTCTACTTCGTACTTGTCTCAGGATTCCTTCTTTGTCTTCATTGGAGTAGAACTTGAGCACCGTGTGTCTGGGTGAAGATCTCTTTGGATCATGTCTGTTGGGAGTTCTCTGTCCATCCTGTATGCGGGATGGATTTGTGTTCCAAGTGTTTTGGAAGTTTTCCTGTATAATTTCATCAAGCACTGCTTGCATCCCAGATTCTCTTTCTACTCCCTCGGGGAGGCCGATGATCCGAATATTCAGTTTTCTAAGGTAATCTTTCATCTCTTGCATCATTTTATTAGTTTTGCTGAGGTTTGTCTCCAGCTGTTTAATTCGCTGGACACCTTCATTTTGTGTGTCTTCTGTTTCAGAGATCCTTTCCTCTGCCGCATTTATTCTGTTGATGAGGCTTTCAATTTTATTCTCTTGGGCATCCAGTTTGGTTTTGATTTGTTGTATTTCAGTGATTATGCGGTTCTGGAGGTCTTCCAGCTTTGTGTCCACGTCTCTGAGAGATTTTAGCATTATTTTCATCAGTTCCTTTGTTGGTAACACTTCCATGTCTTCATCTCGCATCGCCGATATTGATAATGGCTTTTGGCCCTTGTTTGGTGGGGTGCTGGCTCTTTCATCTGGAGCACAACTCTTTCTGGTGGTTTTTCCCATTGCGTTGGTGTATTCTGGTGGGGCAAATGGACCCGTGTGTTGAGGGGCTGTCAGGTGCTTTCCTGTAGAGATTGGAGCCTGCAGGCGTGGTGTTGCCGGGCGTGGTAATTTTCAAGGCACCGTTGGTGCGTTCTCAGGGCCCGGGGCTGTAGAGCACCACCTTGGGGGCCCAGTGGATTCCAGGCACACTCTGGGCACCTCTTCTACAGGTGTGACACCCCAGGGCGTGGAGGGATGGAGGCGCTCTCTGGGTGTGCCCCCTGCGCGGGAATCCCCAGGGCTTAGAAGGTTTTATGTGCTTTCTCCCTGTGTTCTCCGTGTCAGGGACTGCAGGGTTTTTCAGGGCCCACCTGTTGCGTCTCCCACACACGGGACTGTGGGTGAGGCACTTTCCAGGCGTGGCTCTTGTGCAGTGAATCCACCACTCGTGGTGTGTGGGTGTTCAGAGCCCCTGCTCCCGTGTGGCTCCCCCACACAGGCCCTTAGCGGAGGAGTGACCCAGGCGCCCTGTTATAATGACTTCACGGCAGGTTCTCACCGTGTCAGTGTGATGCAGGAGTTTTCAGAGCTCTCCTGTTGGGTCGCCCACGCTCGGAACTGCGGGGTGGGAGGCTAGGAGTGAGCAGTTCACCCTATGGGAGTGGTACCTAACACCAGTAAGATTGGCCCACATAAACAAGAACACCAACGACACTTGCTGGCGAGGATGCGGGGAAAAGGGAACCCTACTCCACTGCTGGTGGAGCTGCAAATTGGTACAGCCTTTATGGGAATCAGTCTGGAGAACACTCAAACAACTCAAAATCTGCATACCATATGACCCAGCAATAGCACTCCTAGGAATATATCCAAAACACCTGTTTTACGACAAACCAACATGCATCCCTATGTTCATTGCAGCACAATCAGTAATTGCGAAAACATGGAAGCAACCGAAATGCCCATCAGCAGAAGATTGGATAAGAAAGCTTTGGTTCATCTACTCCATGGAATACTACTCAGCTATTAAAAAAAAACAAAATGCAGTTCTTTGTGGCTAAATGGGCACAACTGGAAACTATAATGCTAAGGGAAATGAGCAAATCCCAAAAGATTAGATACCACATGTTTGCCTTGATTTAACCTGTAATTTTTTGTTTGGTTGTTTGTTATTTTTTGAACGTGTCATTGATGCTGTCTCAACCCAGATGTTTCGAAGAATGGAACTTGCATTATTTTTAACATATTGTTTACCCAATACTATGTCAATTAATTCCATAATGTTGTATAATGATACTGAGGCCTTGTTGGGGCTTTTAACTGACTGGATCTTTACTCTGTTAGACCTATCTTCAGACCATAGAAGGTCTCCCCAAGAGGCCACTGAACTTATCTGGACAATAAGATGCTGAACTTTATGCTAGGCATGTGTTTGCAAGCAATGAATCTCAACTGAACTTGAACTATGGTTATGCAACAAGGTGGAGGAATCCACCATGGGGGGAGGGGTATGGGAGGGGTGGGGGGGATCCCCAGCGCCTATAAAACTGTACTACATAATATAATGTAAGCAACAATAAAAAAAAAAATTTGCTTTTGGAATTTTCAGAATGCAAATCTTAATTTGTTAGTCCTAGAATTTTCCCATTATTCAGCATTTACCCATTCTACCCCTTTATTATGTTTCTGCAAAATCCAGTGTGTATATATAATCATCCCTCCATAAGTTTTCTTGAATACATTTCTGAATTTGTCAATTACTAACTTCCTCAATCTTCATAATATTTGTTTTCCAAAATTTCAACTCTTATTTTTTGTTTTACAAGTGCTTTTAATTTTTGCTTATCAGGCTAATCCTTGTTTTGTAAACTTAGTATCCAAAATAGGAGCTCATTCATGTCCAGGTTGCTGTGCTTCAGCTCTAGTTCTCTGCTTATGGTCTGGAAAAGCAGTGGAGGATGACCCAAAACCTTGGATCTTTTCACCCAGATAGAAGATCCAAAAAAAATTCCTGGCTTCCAGCTTCACACTAGCAATCTCTGGCCATTGAGGCTGTTTGGATAGCAAAAACGTAGATGAAAAATGTCTCTCTCTCCCTTCCTCTCTCTAACTTACTTTTGATAAAATGAATACACCTTTTAAAAAGAGCATTCTTATTTATCTATAAAAAAGGGAACACACATTGCATACTGCCTATATATTATTTTAAGAGCATCATGGTATTTTCTACCCGTAGCTTCTGTCTTCAACTCAGTCCCACTCGCCCTCCATATTTTTTATTTTTATTTTTACAATGACATACATTTTATCTTTTTCATAATCACAAACCTAACCCTCCACTAAATCACTAAAGAAAGAATAACAAAGAAATAATCAGAAAAATCAATGTGTCTCAAACATATAGACAATAGCAGTAAATTATAATCAAATAAGTTTTGCTTTATAGCATGCATATTAATTATCACAAATCAACCCTAGGTGAGCTGAAACCACTATTTTTTACTCCTATGATCAAATATCTTTATAATACATCCAGAATAACTCACTGCTCTCACTCAGTATTGACTGCCTTAGCATTCAAAAGGTATATAACACTGCTGATAATCTACTATTCTAGTAATAATAATAATCTATTTTTTGCTGAAATATTCTCTCATAGCTTCTGCTCCTTTTAAACATCTGTTTCTCCACAGTTCTGCCATCTCAGCACCTGATCTTGCCTTACAAACAGCTGAAAAGAGAATGATTCTTACATGGGAGATCTTTTATCTTTCCCTGATGAAACCAGGCTGGGCAAGGTCACTAGTGACTACAGCATTGTCAGATGCACTGTTGGCTGTTCTGCGTAGGAATTCTATGCTGCACAAGTCTACTTTGCAATATTATTGATCTCTCACTCCTAAAGGACATTTGCTGCCCATTACATTTGCAGTAAAACATGTTATATCACTCTTCCAATCTTTTACTTCCCTTTTTTTATATATTTAATTTATTTCAATGGCAAGGGGGAAATTTGCATTCTCTGGTTTACCCCTCAAATTGCTACAACAGATGGGGCCTAATCAAGTCTAAACCAGAAGTTTGGAAGTGTGCATCATGGGCCTGTGTACTTGGATGATGCTTTGCTGCTTGCTCAGGCACATGAGAAGCAAGCTGATTGAAAACAGAGCAGTCAGGACATGAATCTGTGGTGTGTGAGCTAACACAATCAGGGAGTCATTTAACACACTGGCTCTCGTCTTCCATTTTTAATCTCTAAATATTGATATTCCCTATATGTTATTTCACTTCATTTTTATATCTGTCTTTGATTTTGCACATATAATTTATAAACATCACCGTGTGATCTTGTTTTATTTGTTTAATCTGTCTCCCTAAATGTCAGATAAATATTGCACTTAAAGGACTTAACCAAATATCCTGGTCTCTTCATCTCTACTTCCCAAACGTTACACAGGGCCTTGCACGCAGAAGTTCCATTTTTGTTCTTGAATTAATGACTAACTGGAAGTAATCGTGACCTTAACACAGCTGTAATATTTGTAACTGTGGATAAACTATAGAGAACCATTCAACAAGTTGTTCTCCTTCCTAGCTTGTGTTATCATGGCTTTTAGAAACAGTGGGTTTTCAGCTGATCCTTTGCCACCTTTAAGGTAATCATATCCTGTTATTACACTCCTGTTCCCGCTGCAACTGCTAACTGGAAGCTTTTCCCTCTTCAGCTTTTGTTCCTGTGTCACAGCAGAAGTAGTCTTCACCTGCTTTCAGCAAGAAGCGACTGTCTCCGCTGGAAGGAAGAGCTCGCTTTCACTGTGATGCCCAGGGGGCACCTGACATTCCTCATTCTGATCAGACTACCTTCTCCCTTATTAAGTGATGCTCCATGCTTCACGGTACAGGTTAATTTCCTCCAGCATCCTGTAGCTCAGCTACATATTTCTTGAGGGAATTGAGCAGCTTAGCTTTCCCTACCTGAATACTATCTATAAATTCCCTGCATATCTTCAGGGAAGATGCCTGAAAAGTAATCCAGAGTGCATCTGCTTCCAGACAGTAAAGTATGGTTTAAGCAACCTCCATGCAAAGTACGAGATAAATAGATTTGTACATGAAAAAGTGCATACATATATTTACCTAGAGGAAATGTACAATGAAGATTAACATATTGAGAAGTGAAAATGCATTGC
The DNA here is from genome assembly GCF_017591425.1 of Ochotona curzoniae. Taxonomy (NCBI): domain Eukaryota; kingdom Metazoa; phylum Chordata; class Mammalia; order Lagomorpha; family Ochotonidae; genus Ochotona; species Ochotona curzoniae. Next base: position 19,043,098 of record NW_024466502.1, read on the forward strand.
AATATGCATGTATACTCCCAAATAAAAGGAGGACTCTGGGCCCGGCACCGTGGCCTAGCTGCTAAAGTCCTCGCCTTGGACGCACCCGGGATCCCATATGGGTGCCGGTTCTAATCCCAGCTGCTCCACTTCCTACCCAGCTCCCTGCTTGTGGCCTAGGAAAGCAGTCGAGGACGGCCCAAAGCTCTGGGACCCTGCACCCGTGTGGGAGACCCAGAAGAAGTTCCTGGATCCTGGCTTCGGATTGGCATAGCATCGGCCGTTGTGCTCACTTGGGGAGTGAATCATCAGATGGAAGATCTTCCTCTCTGTCTCTCCTCCTCTCTGTATATCTGACTTTCCAATAAAAATAATTTTTTTTAAAAGAAAAGGAGGACTCCAATGAAATGTTAATTATTCCTTGACAATTTAATAGTAGATTCTCTACTATGACCTATAGCTGCAATACCATGATAAACTTAAATATCAGAATGGTTTTTAATGAGAGATGATATGGCCAAGAAAATCTTAAAGGGGGTTGAAAAAGCCTTTGTTAGTGGGGTGTGTTGAGAAGAGTAATAGCTTTTGGTAGCATCAAAGACATCGCATTTCTCTAACCAAAATTCTTTTCCGACTCCTGGAGCAGCACAGTTCCTACTTTTAGGGGGAAGAATCACTAACATTCATTTTGTCTTATCTGGAAGACAATTCCAGTCCTGTGAAGTGTTCTCAACATTCGTATCAAAAGTTTATGGCCCAGCGCCATGGCCTAGCTGCTAAAGTCCTCACCTTGAACATACCTGGGATCCCATATGGGCACCGGTTCTACTCCCAGCTGCTCCACTTCCCATCCAGCTCCCTGCTTGTGGCCTGGGAAAGCAGTTGAGGAAGGCCTAAAGCCTTGGGACCCTGCACCCGTGTGGGAGACCCAGAAAAAGTTCCTGGTTCCTGGCTTTAGATCGGCGCAGCACCAGCCATTGAGGTCACTAGGGGAGTGAACCATCGGAAGGAAGATCTTCCTCCCTGTCTCTCCTCCTCTCTGTATATCTGACTTCGTAATAAAAATAAATAAAGCTTTTTTTTTTTTTTAAGTCTAGGCATTTTGCAAGATTTTAGTTATAAATGATAGATTGTTTTCCAAAACTAAAGCATCATGAGCTGGTGACTTACTAACAAGAGATCACTGTCCAATAGCTTCAAATGATTTTGTAGCTCACCATCTTGAACACAAATTTCAGTGCTGGAATTCGGATGGAGGAGACACTCTAACAGAAAATACAGAACCATTGATAAATGTTGATTGCTAATTAATGAAGAATATTTGGAAAGAAATATCAAATGGCCCTGCATGGTAGCTAAGCAGCTAGAATCCTTGCCTTGCACGCTCTGGGATCTCAAATGGGGGCCATTTCTTATCTCAGTGGCCCTGCTTCCCATCCAGCTCCCTGCTTGTGCCCTGGGAAAGCACTTGAGGATGGCCCAAAGTCTTGGGACCCTGCACCTATGTGGGAGATCCAGAAGAGTTTCCAGGCTCTGGCCATTGCGACCACTTGGGAAGTGAATCAAAAGATAGAAGATCTCCATCTCTGTATCTCTTCCTCTCTGTGTATCTGTGTTTCCAAATAAATAAATAAAAGTAATATCAACTTATTCTTTCTTCTCTGTCAAAAACTTAGTCATGGCAATGGACACTGAGGGAGAGGGCTTTAAGACAAGGAAAGCAAAAGGAAAAGAGAGTGCATACGGACAAACATGGAATGAGAATTTTTCAAATCTAAATCCCATTAAGTACATTTCCATTTAAGTAAATAAAAGTGGCATTTTATTGATAAGTAAAGCAATGTGGTCATTAAAGATTAAGTTATTTAAAGATTGTTAAAATTGAAGCAAAAGCTATAGTGCAATGATTTAAGCATCTATGTGCTTGTAATCTGGACATCCTATAGCAAAGGGAGATGTTCGGGTCCAGATCGCTCTGCTCTTTTCCAAGACATTGTGAATGTGCCTAAGAAACCAGCAGAAGACACCAAAGCTTTAGCCGTCTCACTGCTCATGTGGGAGGGCTTAGTGGATTTCCTGGATCTGGCCTTTGCAGTCATCTGGAGAGTAAATTATTGGATGGAGTCTCTCTCTCTCTCTCTTTCTCTCTCTCTTTCTATTTTTCTCATGCTCTTGCTAATTTTTCCCCCTCATTCTCTCTCTGACTTTCAAATAAATATCTTAAAAGAAGACTGAATGTTCCAGATCGATTTTTTTCTTTCTTTTTTTTTTTAAGATTCATTTTTATTGGAAAGTCAGATTTATAGAGAAGAAACAGAAATATCTTCCATCCCTTGGCTCACAGGTTCACTCCCCAAGTAGCTGCAAAGGCAGGAGTTGAGTTGATCCTAAGTCAGGAGCTGGGAGTTTCTTCCAGGTTTCCCATAAGGGGTCAAGGTCCCAAGGCATTGGATCAACCTGCACATGCAAAGCAAAGATTTAGCCATTAAACTATTGCACTGGGCCCAAGTTTGATATTTTGTAAGTTAACTGAGGAAGTGTAGTCTTTAGAAATCTAGTATATGGGACATAGTCAAAAAAATCATCTGAGTCTTATTTTAAAAACACAAAGGTAAAATAAAAAGAAAATCAGAGGATCCTATGATGACTGCAATTTCGTGGTTCTGCCTACACTGCTGTCCTTTGGTAAACCACAGGTTTCTTTATTTGTGTGTAAGAGTTCTGTGGTTTAAATCTTGAAGTGGACACAGCGAAACAGTATCTCTTTCATGTAGACAAAATGTTCTCAAGTCCCTTTTCTTATCTTCTTAAAATTGTGTCTTATTTATCCTCTATTCTTAGTACTTTAGCTCTTTATAATATTAAAATGTAAAATTAAGCTTAATTCTTAAGACGTGCACACAATCATTCCAAATTGTTGATAGCATACTCAATCTGCAGCTTCATTCTTCAAATTTGAAGAAGTTAGCTTATTTTCAATTCATTTGATTCCGATGCCACATCATAGTAGTGTGCAACACATGATTTGATGATAGTTTCAAAACAACTTGTCATTTGAATTCTTAAAGGTGAAATAAACATTTATGGCCCCTTTTTCGTATCAGTCATGGTCATTAAGTTGGAATTTTTTGTTGACTTAGCAATTTCCTATAAACTAACTTATTCCCTTTTGTTTCTGATGCTTGGATGTTTCATTTGTATCTCATTAGGATAATATCCATTTATAATGCAAGGTTATACCAAGTATTTTAAGCTTTGGGAAAGCATCTCATCTCAGCGTCATTTTGGGAGACCTGTTATAGGTGTGAAATGCGAGTTACTCTTTCTCAGGTGGCTGATAGTTGTCAGCAAGCCCATCTCGGAGAGGATTCTGTTCTTGCGTGTCAACCTCTTCAATTCTGAGGCAGTAACGAAATTCAAGTCCTTTTGTTCTACTCCATCTTACTCTTGCTTTCAATCAGTGATATATGCTTATAATGATAGAGTTATTTTTGTGACTACCAAAATAATTCAAGATAATCTCCAAATTTTAATTTTATACTCACAATTGTACCAACAAAGATCTTGGATCATGTGATACATCATGTCAACAAATTCTGTTCACTAAGTTGAATTATTTCTAATAGAAATAAATAAATCTTGCAGTTATGATGACTGTGCCAAACGGCAATATCCACGTTTCCTTCACTACTTACTTCATTAATTGATTAATTAACTTCAGTATAAGAAATAACTTAGGGCAGAGCATGATGGCTCAACTGGCTAATCCTCCTCTTGTAAACACCAGGCTTCATTGTGGACACTGGTTTATGTCCCGGATACTCTACTTCTCATCCAGTTCCAAGGGACTTTGCACCTGTGAGGGAGACCCAGAAGAAGCTCCTGGTTCCTGGTTTGGATCAGCTTGGTTCCAATCATTGTGACCATTTGGGGAGTGAAACAACAGATTAAAGATTTTTCTTCTCTTTCTCTCCTTTCTGTAAATCTGCCTTCCCAACAAGAATAAATAAATCTTAAAAAATATATATCTTAAAATATTTGTTTCTTCCTTCTTAAACATTAATTTGCATGGAAGTGAGTGCTCAGCCTAACCGTTAGAATACCTGCATCCCATATCACTTATATGGGTTCCCGTCCCAGTTCCAGCCCTCCCGACTCACAGCTCTGGCCCTGGCCCTGCTTTCATCCCAGCAGTCATTTCAGGCATGAACTATCACATAGAATTTCTCTCACTCCATTAAATATTTAAATAAAAGCTTTACAAAATATTTGTAGTTAATAATGGTGTGCATTTACATAACCTAAAGTATTTAAACATGCTTTCAACTGTCGTTTCTCTTTAAGTGGGAATGATCTCTTACAATATTTTGCCAAAAGATAACTGCACATATACATGGGTTGCATGGTGATATTTACTTTTTTATTCAAGATCTAGTAATTTTGATTTGAAAGGCAGATTTTACAGAGAGGAGCTTAGAATCTTCCATCTGCTGGTTAACTTCCCAACTGGCTGTAATGACCTGAACTGAGCTGATGTGAAGTCAGGAGAGATGAGCTTCTTCTTTGTCTCTCACATGGGTGCAGAAGTCCAAAGGCTCTTCCTCTGCTGCTTTCCCAATCCATAAGCAGGTAGTTGGATCAAGGCAGAGCAGCCAGGAATAGAATGGGCCGATGTGTAATGGTGGCATTAGCAGGCTGAGGTTTAGCCAGTAGGTAGCCCTACATTGTGATATTTCGATATGCACGTGAGCAGAACAGCTTCTTCAAGCATCATGAATGTGACTTCTAGATCAGAAATGGATTGGCGATAATCATGCATAAGTACCAAAATAATGCACTGACAAGACAACTTTAATGAAAACAAGTCATGAAACTCCACATGAAGATTGAATTGAAGATAGAATTGAATAAAATGTAAAGCAATGTGGGAGGAGCAGGCAAGGTCATCTGCAGCCAATTGTGAGTAGAGTTGGTTAATTGCCCTAGTCTGAGGCTTGGTTTGCATTCATTAAAGTGAATAAAACAACACTGGGAGACATCAGAGATCAATAGAAGTGCTGTAATTTCAAGTGTTTTTGTTTAGTAAAGTCAAATTTACTAACAATGCCTTAGGTTTACACAGCATTTTTTTTTGTTTCTGATACTATTTTTATGTTAAAAAGTAAAAATCCTATAATTCAGAAAAAATATTTTGACAAAATAAATACTCTCCATAGAATAACGGTTTCACCAAAGGGCTGAGATCATAGATTGCCTTTAGAAAGAACGAGAACAAGAAAAGAATGTAAGAAATAGAAGTGTATCACTTCTTCAAAACTTGTTTTAATTATCAGCTTTACAAATTTGAAAATCAGAAAGACCCCAAGAGAAACAAATGGTCATTACTGTGAAATCCGTACATTAAGCTGAAGATCTATGAATTGGTTTCCCCAGCAATATAAATTAACCTGAGAGGTGTGCAGAAAACAACCTGGACAGAGTTACAAAGCTGTAAACACCCACATTCTCCTGGCTTCTCTGTCCACGTTCCATTGTTGCTATGTCTCACATCTCTTGCAACTCCTTAAACTACACAAATTAGAAAACCCAAGCATCTTAGCATTTGCATCTTCCATTATTCAACCTAGCAATGAACATAGGGTGAGGAAAACAGATGCACAGGGGCCATGCACAGGGGTTACCTGTTCTCAAAGTCCTTCCGTGGGAAGCCAGACACCAAGTGGGTACTGGGAAGGCCATGATTCAGAGTGTGAGAGCAGGAGAAGCGCCCAGGCAAGGAGCATAGCTTCTCGCTATGAATGGGCCTTGAGAAGGGAATGGTTACACAACAGCATAATACCGCCCCCTCTTGGGTTCCAGGTGATGTTAACTGAGCATCATTTGACTCAGTTGGGCAGAAAGGATCACGTAGGTAGGAGGAAAAGCTTGGCTTCCAAGCTCATGGTCCTGAACTAGCTGCCTAAGACTATAACCCGGGGTCAGGGAAAAATCAGAAATGTTGAAGTCAATCTGGGCTCTGCGGTGGGTGACAGAAGCTCAAGCACTGAAAGAAATCATTTTAAAAATAATAATAATCTGTGTACACATTGTGACACAATCTGTGGTGCCAGCGTGTCGTGTTTGAGTTGCTCTCCTTTTGATTCCATTTCTTGCTGTTACACTTGGGGTAGCAACGTAATATATTCAATGCTTGGGTTCCTGCCACCCATGTAGGAGATTCTCCCAGATGCAGCTCCCGGCTCTGGGTTCGTGGCTCTGTCCTGTCCCAGCCCAGGCCATTGCAGACGCTTGCTTCAATTGGTTAGTGTGTCTCTGCCTCTCCCTCTCTGCCACTGTTCCTGAGGGAGCCAGGACACAAGGCCTGAGAGCAAGACCTTGACACAGAAGCAAAGAATCCCTCCCAAGGACTCATATCTGCATTCCTAAAACCAGCCTAGTCTGTACTGGTTCCCACTCCACCCCCTGCAGTTTTTCCAACCACCTAGTCCACAGGTGGCAAGACCTACCAAAGATGAAATAGAGCTGCAAATACCCTGCAAAAGCTTCTATAGTTCTACCCATTTCCTGACTTTTCTAACCCCCTCAATCATTATGAACATCCCAAGACCCTCAAACTACAAAATGGCCCATCTTCTAAACACTGGGCCCTGCCACGTGTTCCCGCCATCTACCAACCAGCAGTGGATCACCCTCTTCAGATCTATTTCGAACAAATTTGATTTGGACTGGAATTCCTATCCTCTGTCTTTTTCTCTGTTCTGAATCTCTCCTAAACAATGCCTTTAAAATAAATAAAATAAATCTTTAAACAAACAAGAAAACAAAAAGTACAGAATATCTGTTTTAAATCTACAACCTTCAAACAAGTCTGTGCGATTATTAATCTGCTTTGTTTTATAAAATGCAATCTCTTGTGCCAAATACATTTTTATACTGTGGAAAAACTCACAAAACATTCCGCTAAATATTAAAATGCAATGTGCTAATTGTACATTTTTAGTAACTCTTAAACTTAAGGATGCTAATGTTTTACTTAGCCATGCATCTCATTATAATTTAGTGAGCTTCGTCAATGGCCATGAATTGTGGCAGACTGTAAAACTATCAGCCTAGCCTTGTTGATTTCAAGGACTTTTTTCCATAGAGAAAAAAAAAAATGCAAGCAACAAAGACAAGTACAATATTCAAGGCAATTTAGTTTCCGTGAACTTCATCCCTTAAGTCGTGAAAGCGAAAGGACTGTCTAGGGTGTAACAAATACAGTGAATTAGGAAAGGTGTCTGGTCTTTAGAATTTTCTACCAAATGGGTGCCTTAATCATTAAATACTGCGCTACTCCAGGAGAGAAGTTAATGAAATCTAACTGACAATCTATCACACTTGACCGGGACAGCCCTGCCCCTCAGTTCTCTAACCCGCACGCAGGCTCTGTCCTGACTCTCTCGGCTCCTGATCTTCATTTGCCTCATGCGTTTACTTCAGCAGCCCCGACGCTGTCAGTCCTTTCTCGGCCCCTGTGAGTTTTAAATCTTTCTTAGAAACCTATCTGTTCTACAGCCTTCCTGCACGTTTCTAGAATCTGAGAGCCAACCTTTGAAATGTTAACACCAAGACTGCTGTTCTTTGCTTTTTTTTCCCACTTTCTGTGGGAGGGAGCGAACCTGACTTTAAGGGCACCTTAATCCAGTTTGCAAAATTACCCCTTGTCAGGAGGATAACAGATGGTTTATTTTTCTTCTGGGTAAAGGCAGTTTAGCAAGACGGACAAGGGTGATATAAAGTCTCATGTTTTGTTCTCCAGGGCTGAGTTCAAGCGCAGCTTCAGCCTCCCTTCCTGCTTTGTCCAGGGTAACTTCTACAAACACCAAAAAAGAAAAAGAAAATCCCCTTTAAATTATGCATATAACATAAAAATTAGCAGCAATTAGGATTTTTTTTCCTGCTAATGATGAAAGATAATACACATTTTAAGTATGTGCATCGCCTTGCTTTTTTTTTTCAATATTGCGTTAATTTGAAAGTACAGGAAAACTCTTCATGATATAGAAAAAATAGTGCAGTTTTTTTGCGCCAGAGGATATGTAATTTACCAGAGAAAGTGTCATTATTTTGTTGGAAAGCTGGAAGAAGAGTATGGAAAGCAATAAAAGTGAGTTTTAGGTTGGTTGTTGTGAGATGTCTCTGAAATATCTGCCAGTAAATGCGTGCCAGGTGAGAAGCAGAAGCGGGTCTCTGGGCTTGACTCAGTGCCTTAGGACTGAATGGACTAGTGGAGCCATTTCGTGAGAAGCCACGGCAAGGACAGGTAACACAACAGCTCTGCCTGCCTAGCTCTCGGCTAGGTGGGTCCCAGTTTATGTGATAAAACTAGACAATGTAGAAGGACTTTGTGACTCTAGATGGTCAGCAAGCACTGGATTACATTTGACAGAATAATATTTATATGAGAACAACTGAGTGGGCTGAGTGGGTACCATTCGTATAACTAAATGGATATCATTTGTACAATAGCTGTGAATGAGAAAACTTGGTGGAATATACAAAACAAAACAGTTCCAAACAAAAGCATAGAAGCGGTTGATGGGTTTTGTTGATAAGCTCAATACCTCCTCCCTTATCCTGTATGACCCTCGGTGTATAAGGTCCGATGCCACTAATAAACTTCGGCTTTCGACCATCAGTCAGAGTCCATGCGTGTTATTATCGGCTCAGTGCAACAAGTCCATCGCTGCAGGACAGCGACAAGACAAAATAAGGTATTTTCTCTAAATTGAGAAACGATGCAAGTAACTCATCATGAGCAAAGAGCAAAATGTTGGTTCCAAGCTGAAGCATGGGAAATCCCTTTCCTCTAGGTGTTGGGTGAGTCTGCTCTGCTCCTTTCCTGCCGTGTGCCACACAATCCCTGCTCTGAATCCCTGCTCCCCGGGAATAACTGGATATCAGCTGTGCTCATTTATTTTAGAATATGAATGAGAAATTATGAATTACCACAATTTAGCCTAGCAGCTAAAGTCCTCACCTTGAATGCCTGTGGATCCTATATGGGCTCCGGTTCTAATCTCAGAGGCCCCACTTCCATTCCAGCTGCTGGCTTGTGGCCTGGGAAGGCAGTTGAGGACGGCCCAAAGCTTTGGGACCCTGCAGCCACATGGGAGTCCTGGAAGAATTTCCTGACTCCTGTCTTTGGAGCAGCACAGTACTGGCGTTGCGTTCACTTGGGGAATGAATCATTGGACGGGAGATCTTCTTCTCTGTCTCTCCTCCTCTCTGTATATCTGACTCTAACCCCGCCCCAAATAAATAAATTAAAAAAAAAGAATTATCACAACCAATATACAACAGGAGTAATGATATATAAGGTTATTACAATGAATGGATATCCCATTTGCCCTTTAAAAATTCAGAATAGGTGCATATTGTGGTCCAGCAGATCAAATAAGTAGTAGCAGACACCAGCATCTCCAGTCCTGGCTAGTTAATAGTTCCAATGCTGCTTCATGCTAGACTCCGGAGACTAACTGTTGATGTTCTAAGTTGTTAAGTTTCTGTGATCTAGCATCTGTCCTCTACATGATGTTTTTGGCTCCTGCTTTCACTTTGTCCAAGCGATGGAACTTAGAGGCATTTGGGACAACAAACCAGAAGATGGATGATGTCTTTCTGTCTTTCCCTCTGTCTCCAGTATTCTGCATTTCAAATAAATAAACCTTTTAAGAATTGAGAATAAACACCCATAAAGCATAGATGATGCAAATATGAAACTACTAACAGAATGAGAGAAGAGAATTCATTATTCATACTCTTCACACTTGGCTCTCTGCTTCTTTGTTTTCTTTGATGATTCCAGAAGAATTTTATGTCCCTGCTGACATTACAGAGTAATAATAATGAATCTTCTGCATGATTTTCTGTTATTTGAAAACTTCACAGAAAGAGAAAGAGAGAGACTCTTCTTCCCTCTGCTTGTTTCATCCCCAAATGATCACAATCGCCAGATTAGAGCCAATTGAAGTCCGGAACCAGAATCTGCATCCACATATCCCAGGTGACAGAGACCAAAATATTTAGTTAATTTTCCACTGACCTCCGCATGTACTAACAGGAAGTTGAATTGGAAGCAGAGCAGCCAGGGCTCAAACCAACACTCTGATATCAAGCAAATGGGATGAAATATAGGTAAGGATCCCAAAAAGGATGTGACTTAGAGAAGAAGGCCACATTGATCAGCAGAAAAAGTGACTTATGTAAAAATCCAGGAGAATACAGAGAAATACCGTGTCAGGCAACAGAACAGGGACAGAGCTATGATGTGTCAGATTGTCTGATTTGTTCAAAGTGCATTGATAAGACTAACATGACTGCACTGAGCACAGGAGCAGAAAGAGATGAAAGGAGGAGAACCACCAGAATGGGGCTTTGTGAGACTACTAGAGACTCACGCCAAATGAGTTTATCTGAGTAAAGGTACCAGATTTGAATATTAAAATACATTGTTTAGATTTATCAGTTAATCCTTAATTTGTTTTTTTTTTGGGGGGGGTGGTGTTTTTGTTCTTTAAATACTTATTGAATTTTCATTGAAAGGCATATTTATAGAGAGAAGGAGAGAAAAAGATCTTCCAACTGCTGGTTCACTCCCCAAGTGGCTGCAGCCATCACAGCATCCAAAGCCAGGAGCTTGTTCCGGGTCTCCCTGATGGGTGTAGGGTCCCAAGGCTTTGGACCGCACTCAACTGCTTTTCAGGGCAACATACAGTGAGGTGGATGGGAAGTAGATCAACTAGGACACTAACGGGCAATGATCTGGGGTCCAGGTACATATCCATTAGGCTGTCGTGCTAGGTAGATCTTTATTTTCTTTTGGTAATTAATACATTTTCTCCATGCTTTTTCTGTATGATATGCATCACAGACACATATGTGTGTGTATATATATATAATACATAGCATACATATTTATACATCATATATATTACATATCATATGTGTGTATATATCACATATCATATATTGCATTTTATATATACCATGTATATTTAAACATTATATTATAGATATTAATTCCAAGAGTCCTCTCATTTTCTGGCATCTCAATCCAGTTTTTTTTTTTTTTAATTTAGAGGAGAAGGAACCCAAGTACTGGAGTCAACACTTCATCCTAGCCTTTACAATACAAGAAGGCTAGAATGAGAAGTTGTGTTCCCAGGCACCCTCACGTGAAACATGTCTGCTGTAAGCAGTCTCAATCACTTGACCAAATGCCCACCCCCCTCAGTTATGTTTTACTTCCAACACTTTGAGATTTGTTTCCATCCAGGCAGATAAGCTGGATGATACGCCAATGTGGAAAGCTTTGAAGAACAAGAATTTGGACTGCTACTCAAAGATCTATCTTTTCTATAAACACAAAAAACATGAGCTATTTTTAGTTCATAAAACTACTTTTAAATTTTATAGAAAATGTAATGGTGTTCTGTGCGAACAGACCTTTTCCTGTCTATTATCTTTGTAACAGAGAGTCCTCATAATCAAACCACAGAGTTCTGAAACACGTAATAAATAAGATGATAAGACCAAGTCAGAAAACTTAAGAGACACAGTGGAAAAGAGAAAGAAATAGAAATACAATGACAATTTTGAGATGATTTAAATAAAAATAATACTGCAATGCATAACCCAAAAATAAGCTTAGTCTGTTATTTCTTAAACTTTTAAAACCTTTCTATACTATATGAGTATAAATAAGTCATGAAATTTCTTTGAATAACCTATTTATTCAAGCAGTGTCATTAAGGAACAAACTATTTGATATTCAGAAGAATCAAACCTTCCTGGAATGCCACCGCTTTCTTTGAGGTCTGCATTAGCCATCCAGGATGAAATAGGATATTAGGCTAAAATTTTGAAAGCCATCTTTAATTTAAAAGTATTTTGCAGGAAGACGTCTTTCTTCTGTTGCTAAACGCATTATCAATGTTTTTCATTCTTGAGTATTTTTTTAGCTGAAAGTCTTAATACATTGAAGGATATCAGTTTTAACTAAGCTTACAAAAATAGAGAAATGTTGATCCTTTCTTTTTTTTTTTAAATCTACTTGCTGTTTCCAAAACTAGAGGTTGTGTTTGATTGTAGCCAAACAGTTTTGAATAAAATAGCTAAGTACTAATGTGTATGATTAACATCTTCATTCTCCCATAGCTACTCCTGAGGGGAAAATCTCTAGGGAAAACAAACAATAAACAGAGAAGGTACTCTCACATGTGTTTGACTGGTTTCAACAGTGTCGCTGCCTTCACAAGGAGAGATAGAGAACATTCCACAATCAATTGCAATATTTTGGAGTATTTGGAATACATATTGAGAAAGCTAAATATTACATTGTTAATATTTCTAATCCTATTTCATATTTTAAAATGAGTAAGATGCAAGACACATATTGTACCATGTATGCATTGTTTATTTGTGTTAGGAATACCGATTTTAAATTAAATCATTTTGATAGAACTCAAAGTTGGCCCTTTACTTACTTAACATAAGGGGTGGTGAACTGAGGCAAGGCCAGTACCAGCATATCTTGACATGTTTGGTTCCTATTCCAGGCACCTACAGACATTAACTGCGTTTCCGTGGGTAGATTCATGTTGCAGCAAGTGTCCTACTGACGGGTCCAGAGAATGATTTTGGCACCTAGAAATGCTATTTTGGATTTCTATACTTTGTGCCAAAATCCATTAGTTCTGCGAAAGATGTTTAGTAAGATAGATGGTTACATGTCCACCTGCTGAATCCTTTAAAAAAGAAAAGTATACTTGTTAAAACACAAGGGATGTTAGATGTTGATTTGTGCAAACACAAATAGCTAAATTTACATGGTAACTATTTGGAAGCATTTTCCATAATGAATGATCCTGTAATTTCTCCTGAAATTAAAACATAATTCAAATGTTTCTTAAAAAAAAAGAAAAAAGAACATATCTGGATTACGTGGCAATAAAAAAGGAAGACAGACTATTTTTAAAAAGCATTCCAATTTTAAGGATAGGTTTATTATTTTTTCCTTCCTGTATCTTTCCCATTGAATCTGTTTGAGCTCATCCTGTTATTGTTAGGTCATATTTTCCACTGGTCTAAAATGGTGATGACAAAGTTCTGGGTCACTGGAGCAAAAACATCCATTTCAAGAGAAAGAAAAAAATAATGAATTGCAGGAATAGTGGTAACTGAAGTATGCTATTTGAAATCTTGACATTAATAGGATTGGGCTACTACTTACAAATAGAGCACTCAGTAGGAAAAGCTTAGTGTCAGCTTGAAGTAATGGAAATATTGACATGGACAATTATATGAAAAATTAAATTCCCTTTTAAGGAAGACTTGGAGTAACTGGATAAAAATTGTTCAAATTGGAGAAAATGAAAGTAAGAAAAATTGCCTTTCAATATACAAGTCTTTGCTCTAGTAATTTTGTCATGCCAAAAAAAAAAAAAAATTCTCCAGTACAGAATATAGTATTAAGTGAGTCTTATTATCCATATGATCTTGCTTAATTTACTTCATCTTCGTGACTCAGCACACTCACCTGTCAAGTCAGAATTATGACTTCATAATCCTGGGCCCTAGACAACCTTGTAATCAGTGAGTTACAGCCCTCATTATACAAGAGAATGGACTACTTCAATTATTCAAATATCCTGACTAATTAAGAAATATAGGTAGACACATATATATCACCCGTAAGTTATTCATTTCAATAGATTATAAATTTGAAATCTCATAAATCAGAATAAAAATAATTAAAATCTGCATTTCAATGTAAATAATCGTTAATTTAAATTAACATTTTACTTTGAAGGACTGGATGTTCGCTTTGATAATGTTTACATTTTAGTTTTAATTTAATTTTCGGACGATTTAAAAAATTATCATATTCTACCATGACATAATGCCTCTTTGAGACTGTGTTAATTGATCAGTGTACCCAATGTTCTACAATCTAAGCATATTATCTACTTTTCTTCTTTTTTTTCAATTAAAAGAAAGGATTTGCTTATTTATTTTAAAGGCAGTATCACAGAGTAGGGAAGGGGGAGAGACAGGGAGAAATCTCCAATCCACTGGATGATTCATGAAATAGCTGCAAAATCTGGGGCTAGCACCTGCTGAAGCCAGGTCGGCTGGAGTCACCCTCGTTGGATGCAAGGGCCCAAATATTCAGACCATCTTCTGCTGCTGTGTGAGTAGTGAAGGGAAGGATCAGGACAGAAATCAAGCAGCCAAGACACAAAATGACCCTCAGAAATGGGAATGCCTCCATCACAATGGATGGCTTAACACATCAGGCAGCAGAACTGACCCTTAGTTCCTCTATTTATTAGGATTTCTATTGCATAGTAAAGTTATTGTGGTAAGGCATTGGATTGTTACCTTGAATAATAATAATATATTAATTTTAAAGCATAAAGGTTATTCTATAAATGATTAGTGACTATATATATATGTCTAAAATACCAATACACAAACACATGCACACACAAAGACTTTCAATTTGTGCACGAATCAAGACTAACATGAAAAAATCAAAAACATTTCATGTCCAGGTCATTCACAACTAGATGCTAATGTGGAGTGTGTCAGCTGCTGGATTCTGAATTGATTTTATCATGCTTGGAATGGCGAGATTAGCAGCAGTTTAGAAGTGTTGAACTATCAAAATCAGTTGAACAGGACCCTGGGAGCATGCCCCACATCGGGGACCCTGGGAGCATGCCCCACATCAGGGACCCTGGGAGCATGCCCCACATCGGGGACCCTCGGAGCATGCCCCATATCGGGGACCCTGGGATTGTTGGGAAGGTGTATGTGGCTTCTCCATTGGTCTCTCCCCTTCCCCAAGATATAGAAAAGAAAAGAAAAAAAGAATGTGGAAACATTGGTGTTACCCTCTTTCTTATAGCCCTTGATCGTTTTAATGCTAATCAACTATGTAAAGATCATGAAAATTTTTAAAAAATGAAAAAAGATGGAAGAATGTCTAAAAGAGAGAGAGTGCATCCGTGTCTTGCATCTCATTTTAGTAAGAATGTCTGTTTCCATATAAGTATGGCGCTAATTGAGGTTTTTATAGATACTATCAAGTTCAAGACGTTCTTTCTATTCTGAGATTATGGAAATGTTTAATCCTGAATATGTTCTGGCTTTCTCAAATGATGTTTTCTGCGTCTGTTGATCTGAGCATTTGATTTTCCTTTACTAGCCTCTTGCTGTCATGGATTCTAAGATTTTCAAACTCAAAACCATTTCATGCACTTTGTTGCGATGTATAGTTGCCTAAGCATTGTTTGATTAGGTTCACTTATGGTTTCTTGAGGATACGTGCATCTACGTTCTGGTCAGCAACTTTCCATTTGGCAATGTTTTTGTCTTTATTTGGTATTGCTATAATAATGTCCTTTATCATACTTTGAAATATGTTTTCTGTTTCTGTGTTCTAAAAGATGTTGGAGACACTGATCTAATAGTTTCTTTCTTTTAAAGGCTTATTAAATTTATTGTAAAGTCAGATAAATAGAGAGGACAAGAGACAGAGAGAAAGATCTTCCAGCCAAAGATACGCTCCCCAAGTTGTCTCAACAACCAGAGCTTAGTCAATTTGAAGCCAGGAGCCCAGAATCTCTCCCAAATCTCCCACACAGGTGCAGGATGCTAAGGCTTTGGGCTGTTCTCGATTGATTTCCTAGGTCATAAGCAGAGTGCTGGATGGAAACCAGGGATGCCTGGATTAAAACTGGCTCCTCAATGGTATCCTGGCTCATGTGAAGCAAGAAATTTAGCTGCTAGGCTACCATGCTGAGCCCAGTTTTTTTCTTAAATTTTGGTAGAATGTTCCAGTGAGCAAAGGGATAGCAACAATCCTGGAATGCTAATTGTAGCCCTTACACATCATTTCTATTTGATCTTTCCAAAACAAAATCTTCTTTTCAGAAGCACCACTTAAGAGAAAAACCCAAAATGTGTGTTCTACTTGTAGTTCAAAATTCCTTTCTTATCTCTAGATTAGGCTGAGAGACAAGGTCTCTTACCCAAACTTAACCTGTTGTCAAATTAGGGAAACCAATTTTAAATTGACATAGAATGTTATCCCAAAATATTGTAATAAAGGCTTTAAATACAGACCTTCACTTACGATGATTCCTCCGAAGCCAAAGTAGTACACAATCATTAGAAGCGACACTTTAAATGTTGATTTTGGTGTCCTCCCGGGTATACACAGCATGATGCTTTCTGGTTATGCCAGGAGGTCAGCTGCATCAATATTAGGATATTGAATTTTCATTTCACAATGTTAAACTAATATGTTAACAGGTTAAGTGAATTAAATATGTCTTTACTTCTATTTTTATTTTATTTTTTTAAAGATTTATTTTTATTATTTTTTTCATTGGAAAGGCGGATATACAGAGAGGAGAGACAGAGAGGAAGAACTTCCATCCGATGATTCACTCCCCAAGTGAGCGCAACGGGCCGATACTATGCCGATCCGAAGCCAGGAGCCTCTTCCGGGTCTCCCACGCGGGTGCAGGGTCCCAAAGCTTTGGGCAGTCCTCGACTGCTTTCCCAGACCACAGGCAGGGAGCTGGAAGGGAAGCGGGGCTGCCGGGATTAGAACCGGCACCCATATGGGATCCCGGGCGTGCAAGGCGAGGACCTTTAACCACTTGCGCCACTGCGCCGGGCCCTACTTCTATTTTTAAAGTTTTAATTATTTTATCAGGACGAAGACTTATGTTGAGGAACATGTGTACCTTCTGAAACATGTTCCTACAACTGAAAAGTAACAACTTAGAATTAGTAAAAGGATCAATAGGATCCTGCAAATATGACAAGCTATGAACTCAAATCAATGACAACTTCGAAGCTATTATTATTATGATGATGATTGGATTATGCACCAAGGAGAAAAATACCAGACAGTGCTCCATTTTATAGGATTCTAGAAATACTGGCTTTTTCCACAGTCGCTCTGCCAAGAATGTAGTAGTATATCCCTGTGGTTTTATTGCTCACTTGAGTATCCTGTTCACAATTTTGTTGCCCATGCTTATAAAATTGTGTTTCTCCTCTTTTTCTTACCAATTTGCAGTAACTCTTTATCCTATATCTATTCATCACATATATGCATGTTTGTGAGAATCCAGCCACCCCTCTCACTTGTGATGAATTTGAACATAACCAAAACAAGAAATACATTTTTATTTCATAGCTTATGTTTAAACATCCGTGACTTTGAAGTTGCTGAATATTCCTTCATCGTAGACTCTAAATAGATTGCCCACATTTACTATCATTTTGCTGAGTTTTCCAGTTCACTGTGAATATATTCAGTGCACTCTTTATTGATATCCTCTGGGAATAATTGACTATCATCTATTTTATCTCAGTACCTATGACATAATAATTACTGTATAATATTAACATTCTCAGTTCATGCTCTAAATTTGACTGTACATAGACTCCTACACACTTAGCTGAATGTTCCTGTGGATGTTTTTCTGAATATACGTTTTTCTTTTTAATAGGCAATTTTGGAGGGAATATAATAAACATCAGTGAGACACTGTTTTTGTGACTTTCTTATGTCTTTCATACCACTTTTCACACGAAATTTATATTTAAAAATTCTGAATGGTGTCCAATTTTCATTGTTAATCAGACATACCCATTTATTGTACTTCACAGTGAATGATAAGCTGGTCTCTGCCCCTCCTTTCTAGCCTGGGTTCTTCCCCACCTTCTTACCTCCTAGTCTACTTGTTTAGGGTGGATTACTTTACTCTTATTTGGAATACTTAGAAAACTAGGCATAATCCAGCTCCTGAGTGTCTGCTTTTTAAAAAGATATTATTATTATTATTATTACTCTAAAGGCAGAGATGCAGATAGAAATAAGAAGAGATAGCAAAATCATTCATGTGATTGTTCACTCCTGAAATGATAATTACCAGAGCTGGACCTGTTGGAAGCCAAAAGCTTCTTTCAGTGTGTGCTGTGCCACCAGAAATAAAGCCGTCCTCCATGGCCTTCCCTTGCACATTAGCAGGGAGTTGGATAAAAAGTGGAGAAGTCAGGAATCAGCATGCGGTGGGATGCCCACATTGCAAACATCAAGGTTTAACATACAATACCATGGTCCGAGACCCTCTTTTTTTGGTTTTATTTAACATTTTGTGATGTTCCCACTGCACCTTCTGGGCTATATGCTTCTGTAACAGAACATGCTATATATAACAAATCATTAAATATATTAGTAATTTAACAAGTGGCTTTTATTAATACATAATATGTTTACTTCATCTAATTTAATGAATTCATTACTCCACAAACAGAATTTCACTCAAAAAGTCAGAATAAAATAATTTTAATATATTAAAAATTATTATTATAACTCTAATTGCTTACTAAATTTTGTCATAATAGGAGCATTGAAATTCTAAAAGAATATGTTAATTTTAACTTTACAGAACTTCTGTTTAAGAATACTTATCTTAAATACTTTTAAATGTCACTTAAAGATTGCTAATTACTTTCTGCACCTATCCATATGATATATTTAATTTTGAAATGTTCTGTGTTACCCAAGGATTGAGATATTGACAAGGTTTTTTTTGTACTTTCAGTTTTTGATATAGCTGGCATATAATGTATCCATGTGGATTAATATAGCTCCATTTTATTTCGATTCTCTGAAAAAAAAGTCAGATGGCTGAGATTATCCAGAGTAAGTGAAAGGATTAAAATAAATCTATTAAAGAAAGGAGTGTCTTTTTGTAGCCTACATTTTGGTATTATGTTTCAGCTCACTGAAAATCTGTCAGCACTGTCATTTTGCTTTTATCTGCCAAATCCCACTCTCCTTTACCCCAAATCACTCCACTCCTTTTATCTCTCCTCTTATTTATTGAACAACATGGTTCCACATTACACCTTAAAAGATTAGAAAACACAGGTGCCTATAAATTAGGATAAACATGTTCTGTCGAATTTCATTAGTTTCGTAGTTTATATCTAAGGCTATTTCTGCATGAAATCAGAACAAATTTGTTTCATGCACAAAATGACAGTTTTATGAATTGGAGCCTAAAAACTGCACTATTTTCTTTAGGCTCAATGGTCTTTTAAGGCAATCATGGCTCCCTACGGAATGCCTGTGTCTGCGAGCTACTGACAGTGTTTGGGAAGGGGAAGTGCCTCTTTCAGTCTGGTAGGAATATTACCAACATGTGCCAGGGCAGCTCTCAACCATCTCCATCTAGTAGAAAGATAATCCACAGTTCTGTCAGGTGCTCGTATGTGGTTACATCTATAATTGTCATTGTATTAGTGAGTCCGGGAAGTCTCATCATTCTTATTCATATTTGGGTTTAAGGAGGTAGATTACATGTTACAGAAATATACATGGACTTCGAATGGCGAAACATTTGTTTTAATAGTAAGAATGTTGAAATAGTAAATCAAAACCACTAAATTTTTATTCATTTTATCTTTCATACTCTGAAATTCAAATTCCTTTTTAGGGTTTCTAGTAGATATTACATAACTGTAGTTTAATGTCATTTTATTTATTTAAAATTTACATTAAAATAATTACATTATTATATATAAAACACAGAGATTGCATAGAAAATATGGGTGAAAAGGAGCTTGAATGCAACATACCATATTTACCTTAACGTTTTAGCAATCACAGTCACTGTGATAAAGATATTAGACATTAATCTCACGTCGGTTCTTCGTCTTCCTCAGTTCAGTTGTAATTCCTCTGTAAGTCAACTTCTTACTAAACTACAATCACGGAGTACGAGACACGTAAGAAACATGCTACACGGGGTTTTTGATATCAAGGCTCAAGGAGCTGCTCATTCCCTTGACAGGTAAGATCTTCAGGTCTGGTCTTGTACTGGAAATTTTTCCAGGAACCCCAGCCAGTGAGAGCAGAGAGTCTGTCACCCAACTGAAAAGTCTCTTTGTTGTCTTCGAAATTCCATGATTTTGCTGACAATAAAAGAAATGCAACAAGCATTACAGCTCCACCAGGCACTTGTACAGGAGCATTATAACACCTCTCAAACCCACTTGTAGTCTATGATAACTTTCATCCCAACCTTGTTTTTTTTTTTTTTTATCACAGTCCAGAAATAAACAAATAGAAGTCTGTTTTCTTGCTCTGCACTCTGTAAATCAAAGGTTACCTTTTCCACCAACCCAAACACTTTCAGTTTTGGTTGTCTGTTGCATAAGGCCAGCAGATACAGATTTCAGCAATTTTGTAACAAAAATAAGTTAAAATACAGTGTAGTGTCTTGTATTCAACTCAATAAGATATATGACTACATAGCAGTAATTGCTATAATAAAGATTCACTAATATTTAACCAAATAATGTGTCAGTAAAATTTGAACATTTTATTTGTTTAAGTCTGAATAAAAGAAATCCTCAGAATTGTACATTTTATTTTAAGTTCCAACTTGGTCAATTGCACCCATGTTTACTATATATTGGTGTATGTTTTTCTATGTATGCTTCTACTTGTGATGAAAGCACTGCACATTAAGTCTGCTTTCACAAGTTGAGACATTTTCAGATTTTTATAAATTTTCTCAAGACACACCTTTTCCAATTGGAGACCTAGGGTTAGAATCTAGATGCCACTTTTTTGTTTTTCTTTTTGAAATATTTATTCCAGCAGTGAGTAGATAGATGATTGACTGGTTGAGAGGAGAGAGAGAGAGAAAGAGAAGAGTCGGGGGAGAAGAACTCTCGTCCTCTGGTTAGTTCTCAAGATCCTACAGGACTGAACCAGGCCCTCCTTGGCCAGGCTAGATACAAGACCCTTGAATCCAGGTAAGTTCTCTCATATATATGAGATGGATTTAATTACTTGAACCATTATTGTTGCAGCCCAGGGTCTACCTTGGCAGGAAACGAGTCAGGAGTCACCAGTGGCCAGCATCCTGAGGCACTGTGACAGAGGACGTGGGTGCCTTAGAGAAGAGGTTAAACAGCTCCCCTTGGAAGTTCTAATTCTAGCCACTTTTCATGATTGCTCCAACTTAGATAATAAAATGGAATAGGAAAACAGGCTTTTGTTACTGCAGATCATAGTTTCTGCTAAAAGTGTAGAATCATTTTTTTGGAATGAAAACAAAATGAGAAAAGTATGGTCTTTTAAAATTTTACTTCCCTGGAATATTTTATTCATGAAAAGTATGGTGTGTCATTCAAGAGAAACCAAGTGAAGGCTTTTATTTAATATTTAGATTCCCGTATTCAGCACACCCTTTTCAAATGCAATAATGGCCTTCAGAGCGCCATGAATGTTAATAATCACATGCATAATGATCTGACCAGATGTTTACATTAGATGCAAGGTAATATAACAAAAATATAACAACACATTCATACAAAAATGGCTTAAAAATCTATGCTAGCTATTTTATGAATCAAAATGATTTCTTCATGAAGCAAAAGGGGCTTGCCCATCTCTCCTTACCAGTTTGTCAGAGGGTGTTAAACTTTACATTCTGAATGACCTAGAAAAAATCTGACAACATCAGGGACTAATTTACTCAAGGGGTATGCATGTGTATATGCATAATTGTATGTCTGTATATTATGCCTTTAAACCTCACTCCTTTCCTTCAATGCTACTATTTGCAAGTAATTTATATGATAAGGAGATGAGGGAAAAAAATGTTGTTATAAAAAAGAAGCAAGAAGCAAGAGCATATGTGTATAACAACTCCATTTGGGAAAGTTTAAAGGCTTTGTGGTTAAAACTTACCCTAAACCTTTATGAGGGAATGTCAAAACTTCCATTTCTCTGGAAACCATGTGCAAGATTCAGTGCTTGATGTGGAAGAGAAAAAAAGCTGAATAAAATCTAACATGTTGCTTCAGAGAACCCACAATACAAGAAGAGGTAGGCATGAGCAAATAATTGTGAATAAGATGTGGTGAGTAGAGTTATGAACCGAGCGCTGTGGGATCCCGCAGGGAGCACATCCCAGTCTCAGGTAGGAATAAGTGTTTGAGCTGACCTGGGCAAGGTGAATAGGAGTTGGTCTTGTGGGCCACGGAGGAGGACAATTCCCAGCAGGCAAAAAACAAACAAGCAAACCAAAAAAAGCAGCAGGGGCCCAAGGAACCATTAAAAAAGAAGATAAATTGTAATAAGATTCCATCAAGGAGAACATATTATGCTTATTGAACAGGAAGAGAAATCAAGAAAGCTCCAAGCAGACAGGAGGCAGAGTAGGCTGCAAGGTGCTTGGAGTGCTGTTTTGTTCTGTAGTTGATGACAGGCCGTTAAACATTTTAACCTAAAAGACACATTGCCAGGCTTACTTAATTAGGAAAATATCTCTAGAAGCTGTAGCAAAATTCGTGTTCTTCTGACTTCATGCAAATATTTCTTAATTTGCTCTTCACATTGTTTGAAAATATGACTGCCTCCAAAGCTTTTGTAGAGTGCTTATGGGGAAACAGAGGTGACTCAGTGGAGGATAAAGTCTGGGAGAGTAATAAGAACAGAGAAATCGTTACCTTTTAGCATCATGTAAATGCCTAGTAATGTGCAAATTAATTTGCATGATCACAGAGGTCATGGACCCCCATCACTATTCCTCTTCACCCTGAGTGCCTCAGCATCCCACGTAGCTTCACCATTCCCAGGAATTTCTGAATAACACAGCCTGACAACCACTTTAGCTTCAGCTTGCATGGACGGCAAGCCCTTGAAGACTTTGACGCACAAGTATTACTCCTAGCAACATCATAGCCACTGAGAGCTTGGGGACCAAACTTGGAGCAGCTTTCTCACTTACCAATGCGTTCTGTGGAGTTCTCTTTTCTCCTTAAGGAAGAGGCTTACAATCCCCAGATTATTGTCACTTTGAAATTTTCAAGCTTTATAGGGGCCTTGATTCTTTGTAGTGGAGTCATTTAAAAGCAATTTAATACAATAGCAATATTTCCGTAATAGGAAATGATATAAACCTCATTGGAGCAATGAAAAAAGACTTAATTTTTCTTTTATCATCAGGGAAGCCTCCAACAACAACAAAAAAAATCTTTGCCTGATATTTTACAGACGAGCAGATGTTTTCTGGGTATGCAGTAGGAGGGGAATGATTCTATATTGAAGAAATACTATGTACAAATCAGAAAAGTCTGTGTGACCTTATCAAAGTATCATATATTTCAGATTATTAATATGTAAAATGAAAAAAAGTCTCAATTGGATATATGCTGGTAATACAGAGCTAGAGGATGAACTATTTTCGTTATCCTGAAAAGAAAAAAATAACACCATTTTGGTATTGTTAATAGTTTATAATGATATTAAATTGTAATTTTGGATATAATATCTATTGACTAGACATATATTGCATTAATTTAAAAATAATTATGTAAAGCTAAAAATGTGTCAGTCTACACAAAAAATGTGTCAGTAAACACATAAAGTGGAATCCTCAGTAACAAATGAATGAATGTTCATCTTGCATGGACTTCTGAAATGATCTATGAAAAACCACCATGTCTAATAAGAAAACGATGTACACTGCCTGGCATGATGACTCAATGAATAAATCCTCCCCTTGCAAGCACCTGGATTCCATAGTTTGTACGCTGATTGCTCCGCTTTCCAGCCGGTTCCCTATCTGTGGCCTGGGAAAGCAGTAGCAAATGGCCCAAAACCTTGGGACCCTGTACTGGCACGGCAGAGCTAGAAGAAGCTCTTGGCTCCTGGATCCTGGGTCCCACCTTCAGATTGGCTCAGCCTCAGCCACTGCAGCCACTTGCGGAGTGAATCAACAGATGGAAGATTATTCTCTCTGTCTCTTCTCTGTGTAAATCTGCCTTTCTATTTAAAATAAAATAAATCTTAAAAAAAATAATAAAGTTTGCCTTGACACAGGCATTGTGGTATAGCACATGAAGTCACCCACTGCAACGTAAGCATCCCATGTGTTCTCCAGTGCAAGCCTTGGCTGTTTCTTTTCTGACACAGCTTCTATGAATATAGAGAAGAGAACAATGCTTTGACGTCTGTTCTCATGTGGCAGATCCAGAGGAAGCTCCTGGCTCAAACCAGGTGGCTGCAGCCAATCTGGGGGTAAATCAGAAAATTGAAGATTCGCTCTCTGTCTTTCCTTCTTTCTCTCTCCCTGAGCCCTTCTCTCCTTGATCCTGCCTTTCAAATACACAAAATAAATCTTAATATAAAGCTTAATCTGAATTTTTACTTGCCAATTTTAGGAACGAAATGTCCCCTAAGATGTATCTTCTTACGTGGAAAGTCAATGAATTGATAGCATTAGGAAGAGACTCCAGAAGCTGCTTGTGCATGCCCTTTCTTCACAAACGTGACTCTCAACAGCCTTCACTCATCTGCGACAGTCATGATTCACATTCCGGTGCCACATCCATGACTTCTCTTGCTTTCACATTGACAAGGAACTTCGTGATGTTGAAAGCCACATGAAAGTTTGGCCTGGCTTGATGGTTCAGTGGCTAAATCTTCGCCTTGCAAGCGTCAGGATTCCATATGAGCACCAGTGTGTCTGTCCAGCTACTGCTTGTGACCTAGGAAAGCAATTGAGGACAATTCAAAGCCTTGGGACCCTGCAGCCACGCAGGAGAACCTGAAGAAGCTCTTGGCTCGTGGCTTCAGAGTGGCTCAGCTCCGGCCACTGGGGCCATCTGGGGAGTGAATCAGTGGACAGAGGATCTTTATCTCTGTCGCTCCTTCTCTGTAAATCTGTCTTTCAAAAAATAGTATATAAACAATTTTTTTTTAAGTTACATAAAAGTTAAAGCGCTATGGACACATTGAGCAATCTTTTTTTTTTTTAAACTTTTTCATTTTACATGAATTTACTTCATGCTTTAGCACCTTTACAGTAAAAAGAAAATCTTATAAATACTCCCCCAATAACTCTACGCATTGTATGATAGTTAACCTTTACAACATTTCAAAAAAAAAAAATGACTTTCCTCAATACAAACAGTTACTATTAAAGAATTATTTGAGAAGTAGAGGTAAAGAAAGGCAGAGAAAGAGAGAAAGAGAGAGAGACTCTTCTATCTGCTGATTTACTCTCCATATGGCTGTGTCAGGTGCACACACAGAGGAGTTTTGAACTCTTCTCTCGTCTTCAACACAGTGCAGGGGCACAAGGGTTTTGGGCTGTCTTTTGCTATTTTCTCAGCTACACCAGCAGAGACAGGACCAGAAGTACAGCAGCTGGTGCTCTTCCATATGGGATCCTAGCATTACAGGTTGCAATTTAATTCATTGTGTCTCAATATCAAATCCAAGAATATAATCATAATCCATCATCTTAGAGGAATCAGTTGATGTTCATTTGGCCACAGGAAGCTCTGCTACGTTTTTGGTGGTTTTTGTTTATTTCTTTTAATTTCTTGGCTTATTTTCCTTGTTTAAAGGAAAAAGAAACAGAGAGAGAGAGAGAGAGAGGGAGAGAGAGCTAAATACATTTCTCATTCATTGATCCATTCTTAAAATGCATGTAAATCGTCAGGGCTGAACCCAACCTTCCCGGCAGCCTGGAACTCAATCCAGTTCTCCCATGTGGAGATTTAGCCAGCTATGCCACCCTCTGCTGCCTCACTTCAAGCTGGAAAGCTGCCTGGGCCCACTGGAACGCTGACATTCGCGCTTGGAATGTGTGTTCCCAAGCAGCATTTTTACCTCTGAGTAAGACCTCAACTAGTTGTGTGTCTTTCTTGCACCTGACCGCAGGGCAAGCACATCAGTGGAGAGATGGATCAGGGAATGGGTTAGAACCATATGGTTTGCTTAAGTAACACTTGTTTCTGTTGCAACACCGAAGTTTCCGTGGTATAGTAGAAGAAATTGATTGTTTCATTCACGCACAATTCCTGTACAGCGGCATTCCTCCAAGGAGATTTCTAAAACGAACAATGGCTGCGGATCATGGCAGCTTCTTCAGTGGAGCTCCCACTTCCACTCAGAAGCTCAGGAGAATCTTCCTCTGGATCTGGCAGGTCAAGACAAGAAAGTGAATGTGTGAATTCTCAATGTGTGAAGGGACATTCCTTACTTTCCAGTTTCGTCCTTTCAGCCTGAACCTCACTCATTAGATGACTGAGGAGTACACTCTACCCAGGAAAAGGAGCCACAATCAAGGGGCTGTTGCCAGCGCAACTGCTCAGGTTAAGCAGGTGCAACTCTCAGTGAAGGCTGGCATAGTTGATGCCAATTGTAGACGTTTTCTGGGAAAAACAGAAAAGGAAAGCACTTCAGTGCATTGCTATCTCTTTAAAAGTAAACCAGACAGGCATGTGCTCAACTTGACGTTTAAATATAAAAGCCATTTGCCATTATTTTGAAAAGAACAAAGGAAAAAAAAAGTTTTACCCCTCAACAGTTAAAAAAAGTCTACAACTGTCAATGTTATGTTACTATTTTTATATAGGAAGTAGATTATGTTTTAAGGTCAATTTTGTAAATGATGGATTTTTGCTTGACTAGCTTTCTGCTCTGACAAGGTGTGAGATTCAAGGTTTTTTCATCCTTAATGACTGTAATTAATATGGTAAGATTCCTTGGAAATAACATCTGACGTGCTTTGCTTTCTTTGGGAGGAAAGCTTCCGACAGCAAGCCTTTGAAAAGATCTTTTATCTTTGACTTTTCTGAGTACAGGAATTTCTTGTCTCTCAGAGTTTTCCCTCTCATTAACACAAAACAAAAATGGAACAATTAATAATGTCTCCATGCTAAAATTCTTCGTTGATTAAACTGCAAGGCTTTATATATATATATATATATATATAAAGAGTTCATTATTAATAATTGATATCTGATATTTTTAATTGGATCCAAATAAGTTTAAACCCAATTTGAGAAGTTTTAGATTTGCTTCAATATCTGACTGCAAGTTCTGTGATGTGCAGAGTCAGGGTGGAGATTCGGCACTGATGCCACATGCCCGAGCAGTACGAATGAAAGTCCTGCCTTACTTTGTTGAAACTGAAGGTGGAATCACTTTCCAGCTATTCTTTCTTTCTGCATGACAGGTTTTGAATTCTGTACAGTGCTCTGTGGTTCTCTTGAAGAGGACCAACCCCAACTCCTCTGGGTTAGCTTGCCAGAGCAGACTGAAGTGCATCCTCTGGGATACCGGCTGCTCGATGCGCCTTCGACGTAGCTTTGTGACACATCCAAGTCCAAGATCCAGGGACACTTTTCCGAGTGCTGGGAACTGGACATCCAACTATGAATAGAGACATATGATGTCTGTCATCACATTGTAACTCAGAGTTGGAAAAAAATTCCTTGCTATTTTTCAGATGGCTTTCTTTACTGTGGTGCTGTGGTACTGCGCAGGAAGACTGTTGCTGAAATCTGTATCAATAAATCCCTTCAAACAAATTATGTTATACTAATTTAGGTACAAATAAATATTCAAACTTTTAGAACTGGTGATAAATATCTTAGACATTTCTTTTTAATTTCCTTCCAGTTGATCTTTTCAAAATGTTATGATATTACAGAAAATATCATATTGTTAATTTGTCAAACTTGTTTCCCGCTTTCTTCGTTGGGTTTGATTTCTGCAGGCTGAGTGCTCAATTTACGTGTTTTGTTTGGTGGTGTTTTCTATATTTACATTGCTTGGTTTCTTGTTTTTCCAGATTTCTAGTTTGCTGTGTAGCATTTTTTTTTAATTCTGTCATTGTTATTTCAAGTTTAATATGTTCAATTTATTGAATTTAGGCGGATTTACAGGGATGATGAGAGACAGAGAGGAAAATCTTCCATCCAATAATTAACTCCCCAAGTGGCTGCAATGGCCGGAGCTTTACTAATCCAAAGCCAGGAGCCTGGAGCTTCTTCCTGGTCTCCCACGTGGTTGCAGGGTTCTGAGGCTTTGGGCTCTGCCAGGCCACAAGCAGAGAGTTGGTTGGGAAGCAGGGCTGCCAGGAAACGAACCAGTGCTCATATTGGATCCTGGTACATGCAAGGCAAGGACTTTTGCCACTGGGCTACCTCACCAGGCCCTGTTTATATTTTATTGGAAAGGCAGATTTACAAAGAAAAGAAGAAAAGGCAAAGAGAGAGAACACTTCCATCTGCTGGCTCACTCCCCAGATAGCTACAAATGCAAGAGCTGACCGTAGCCTGAAGCCTGGAGACTGCAACTTTTTCTGGGTTTCCAACATGCATGAAGGACCCTAAGGACTTGAGCATCCTTCATTAGCTTTCTAGGAACAACAGCAAGGAGCTGGGCTGAACGTGGAGAAGCTGAGACTAAGACCTGTGCCCATATGGATTGGAAGCTCCACGGGCTGAGGCCTAACCTACTAGGCCACAGTGCTGACTTATATTTTTTTGATTTTCTTTTGATTAAGAGTGTGTTTCTTCTTTGGAAAATTTCTCACAGCTTTTGGGTTGTGCTACCTTTTTCCAAGGAGATAATCTGCATTTGTTTCATACTATTTAAATGTTAAAATGCTCTAGTGAATCTTTATTTGTAAGCTCTAAGACCTCTCCAAATCATTTGATTGGCCCTGTTATGTTAGTATTAGCTACTAATTACAATAGAAAATAGAGAAACGAAGTTCAAGGATATCACTCAATGCAATTAGAAGATGCAAATGAATAGGTTAAATCTAAGTGATTATTTACTATAAATTAATACTTAAAAATCGTTAGTGACATTATTTTGATGAGATGTCATTTACAAATCTATTCTTGTCTGACACTATGACGTATGTTATAAAAATGTTCTAATTATGCCCCTCAAATAAGCAAGAAGTAGCACTGCACAGAAAAGTTAAGATGGATTGGAGATTTATGTATGAAAGCTAAAGAAAAGTTTCTAGAAGATGATATATATTGTCTTCATAATAATGTAGAAATCGTTAAATTTGACTAAAACCGTTAGCCATAGATGCCATTATATTAGTAATAATAACATCTCTCCAGTAAATTAACTTTCACTTGGCAATGCTGCCATTCTATATCAGGGTGTTGATTCAAGCCTTAACTGCTCCCCTCTGATC
This sequence comes from Ochotona curzoniae, assembly GCF_017591425.1. Classification (NCBI taxonomy): domain Eukaryota; kingdom Metazoa; phylum Chordata; class Mammalia; order Lagomorpha; family Ochotonidae; genus Ochotona; species Ochotona curzoniae. Next base: position 19,072,191 of record NW_024466502.1, read on the forward strand.
GAGCTATCTGCTAATGCTCCTGCCCATGTACTAGATGGCCCAAATACTTGGATCTCTGCTTCTCATGTGGGAAAATAAGATAAAGTTTCTAGCTCTTGGTTTCCACCTATCCGAAGTTTAATTGATGATAGATGAGATCTCTCTCTTTCTCTCTCTCTCTGTTTCAGCTGCCTGCAGTGTTTCAACACCTTCCGTTGTCTGCTGCTTTCCTGTGTCTGTCAGTCTCCAGGTATCCCTGGGCTGTTGTGCCCACTCTGCGTCACCATGGCTGATGTTTCTTCATCTGGTTAAACATGTCTTTACCCTATTTCACCACCTTGATTCTTCTTATCGTATGCTTTATCTCTCTCTAATGCTGCCTCTTAACTACATAAAAATGAATAAGCATTTAACGTTTTTTTTTTTGAACCAGGATGAAAATGCAGGCAATCCAAACTGCAAAATAAAATACTTGCAACAAATACTTTTGACAGACTAAAAATATTTATAGAGCATTTCTCTAAATGAATACAATTTAACCAAGGTAATAGAAAATATGAACATAAACACTTCACAAGAGATGATATCTCAATGCTCAATAAACTTGGTAATGAAACTTTGCAGGAAAAGCAAATTGAATTTTAAAACTTACACTGATATATAAGATGAGAAATACAAACTATGGCCTATTGGTAAGCATGTGGAGCAGCTCAGACTTTGGTGTGCTGTTTGTAGGAGTCAATTGACTTAGCTGCTGAGGCCAATGGCTTGGCAGAACCTAGTAACACTGAATGTATCAAACCATTAACTTGCCCTTTTGTTTTATTGCTTAAAAGTCCATCTAAAACTTCCAGAAATGTATTGTACAGTAATAGTGAAAGTGAACATCCTTTTCTGGTTTCATATCCTGCTAGGTATAACACTTCCAAAATTTTCCAGTCCATGTGATACTAGCCGTGTTCTTCATATATTACCTTGATTGTGCTGAGGCATGTGTGTGTGTGTGTGTGTGTGTGTGTGCATGTTTATTTTTTAAATATTTATTTTTATTTGCAAAGGAAATTTAGGAAGCAAGATGATGACTCCGAAAGAATTGTTTTCCAATCACTACTTCACTCTCCAAATGGTTGCAATCACTAAAGCTGAAGAGATACAAAGTCAGGAGCCTGCATCTTCTTCCACGTCTCTCAATTGGGTGGAGAGGTCCAAACACCTTGTCCATTCTCTGCTGCTTTCCCAAGGCAATAATAGGAGGGAGTTCATGAAGCATGCTGGTGCTGCAAGCAGACACTTACGCTGCTATGCCACAGAGTTGATCCCAAAAAGATGATATCCTTGTGTATAAATATATATTTGTGTTGCTAGGTTAGAGAGAGTTTTACACACATACAGAGAGAGACAGAGTATTTTACATCTACTGTTCTGTTCCTTAGTATCTACAGCAATGTAGTGATAATAGAGTATGATAGAGTTTACTGATCAGAAGTGTAAAAGAAGAAATAAATTCATGCTATATTAATAACTTCACTATTTACAAAATTCTAGTCTTGCTGAAAATATAAATGGAAGCTTTCATTAAAGAAACATATCCAGTACAAAGGAGTACTACGGTCAGAAATAAGTGGGTCCATCACATATTATCAGATTTCTGCTGAATAAAGTTGGTCTTGTCTGGCAATGAAGAGCTGGGATTCAGAAGGCCAGCTTTGATGAAGACATGCAACTGAGTGCAAAGGTCTCTGAAACCATGGGAAGGATTTACTAGAATTATCCGGGGGATGGAATTTGTTATCCTAGTCCCTCATTGAGTGTGGCTTTATTTTCCTCGCATTATGCATATATTTCAGAATGCTGCATGATGAAAAGGCATCTTGTATTTATTATATTTTTCCACAAAAGTTAGAATAATTCTTGGGACACAGTGCTCAGTTACTAAAAATTTTTGTGACTCAACATTTTGTTCATCTGATCAACAGCACGATATGTTCTTAGATTGTTTTGTATTTATAACTTTTAATTATTAAAGTATAAAATGTATCATTCCAATTCTCACAATATATTTTACAGAACAATCCACATTATATATGTTAATAAAATCTATTTCTGAGTTAAACCCAGTAATTAGATCTGGTGTTAAAATATAATTTGGTATCCCAGTGCAGTAGCCTACTGGCTAAAGTTTTCTCCATGAACATGCCTGGATCCCATATGGATGCTGGTTTTAATTCCAGCACTCTCACTTTCCATTCAGCTTCCTGCTAGTGGCCTGGGAAAGTAGTTGAGGATGACCCAAACCCTTGGGATCCTGCACCTGAGTGCGAGACCCAGAAGAATCTCCTGGCTCCTGGCTTCAGATTGGCTCAGCTCTGGCAACTGGAGCCAGTTGGGAATGGAATCATCATTTGGAAGATCTCCTTCTCTGTCCGTCCTCCTCTCTGTATATCTGTATTTCCGATAAAAAATAAATACATCTTTATGCCTGGCATCACAACAGAGGACAGAACAAATCAATCAACTACCGCAGTCATATGTTGGCAGTGAAAAACTGGGCAAATGGAGACTCTAAGGTAGACTATGTCAATCAGTGGATTTTGCAGCAACTTCATTGTGCTTGGAGTGATGAAACTGGCAGTAATTTGTAACTATTGAACTATCAAAACCACTTGAGCAAGACCCTCAGCGCATACCCCACATCATGTACCTGGGATGGGTGGGAGACTGGGTGGGGCTTCTCCCTTTATCTCCCCTTTTACCCCAAATACAGAAAAAAAAAAAACAATTTGGAAAAAATAGTTTTACCCAGTTTCCTGCAGCCCTTGAACCTTTTTGCCCCAATTAACTATGCAAAGATTGTCAAAAATAAAGAAAAAAAAAAAGAAAACAACAACAACAACAAAAAACTACAATTTGGTTTCCATCAATGCTAGGGATACGTAGAACACACATGCCTTTGTTATCCTCATATTGCTTGTTACGCAAGTCTTAGCTAAGGTCTCCCTTTCTTCAGTATAGTTTTACATGGCCTTTCCCACAGTAGCGTAGAGCTGCTCTGAGCCTTACAATTTGCTCTACTTCAGCAGAGTAGCTTTAAGGATTTTCTTTTTTTTTTCTTTTTAATATCTAAAATAAATCACCATTCTGACTTATTGCTGAGAAGAATAAATCTCATTTCTGACAGGAGTTGAGAACAGAGAGTTGTAGATGAGTAAATGCAGGGATTGAGGCACCCGAGTGTTGGGAGAATGTGCGCCAGGGCAGCAGGTACACTCCTGAGCCCTGGGGAATTCTACGCATTTGCTACAAATTCAAATGAAAGCAATAGAATATATGTATACAGTTTAGCGCATACCACAGTGAAGGAGTAGTTATTCTTCACTCTCTTTTCTTTGCATCTTTTTATTCTCTCCATCGTATAAAATGACTGTATAGCCTTTGTTCTCAACTTCTAGTTAAAAAGCTTAATGCTTTCAAGAATTTTGTCCATACGTTTATCTCCTGGTTATTTCATCACAGTGCAGTTTATGTGGTGCCCTGCTATCAGAGCTTACTAAACCATGGAATGAAATAACAAACAAAAACCCAAAACTTGATTTTATGAAGGAGATCTGGCTGTTTTCCTAGGGGTCGTTGATAGGGACATTATTTTACTATTTGGAACATCTCCTTCCATTGATATCAAAGGACTGCATAATGATAATGTCAGATAATATTTTAGTCCATGAAAGTAATTTTTCCACAATACAAATCAATCTAATATAACTTAAATTTACTTTTTTTCATCATTTTAGCAACAACCTTTCAAAAATTGATATTCTTATCAAATTTTATTTTCTTTTAATGACTCAAGTGCTTAATTACTAGCAACAATTGGTTTGAGCTTCAAAATTGTCAGTATGCAGCTCTTTTTTTACCCTTACTACTACGGTAGAAACATCATTTATCAGCAGGCTTACTTTAATACCTGCTAACCTGTCTCTCAACGTTCTATATCTAATGCAGTCTGCTGTCAGAGAAGCTGAACAATGCCTTTAGAGTTGAAGTCAGATCATGTCACTTTGTGGCTCAAAACATTCCAATTATTCCCTGTTGATTCTTACAAAAATCAACGAAGACTTTTGCAACATGTTCCCCATTGCTGCTCTCAGTTCATTTCCTATGTTTCCTTGAACATATGAGTCACACTCTCTCTGCAGTAACTGCAATATAACTACTTAGAATTTCTTCTGTCCACAACAGCACTTAAATAGCTTTTCCATCATTTGACACAGAGCTGGGCACATTTACACAGACATAGGATTGTTTAATTTGTGATTTCTAATGAACCACACTCAGTGATCTAAAAACAATATTGTTGAAATGATGTAGAAAATTAGCATGCACAAATCTAAAGGAAAGACTTTGGGATTTTTATTTTTGAAAATAATTATCTTTTTTTTCAGATGATTGAATTCTGACTCTTCCCATGTATTTAATTTGTTTAAATGTTTATATCACTGGAAATATCATCTCCATATACTTGGAGTGTTTTATCCTATGGTACATAGTTAGTGTTGATGAAAATTATCATTATAATATATGGGAAAAAAGTCATCCATTAGTGATTTTTTGGTTTAGATTTTCATCCCAATTCTCTTTAAATAAGGACACACTAAATTACCAAAGAATAGGATTAAAATTCAGTATGATCCACTTAAAACATTTGCACTGATTTATTTAAAAGAGAATTTGATAAGTGAAATCAGACTTAAGGAAGAACTGGTGGAAATGCTGATATTTTCCTCATTGATCAAAATCAACAATATTTAAAAATTTAAACACTACATTTTTAAAACTACAGAGAGTCATTCAATGCATTATAACATGAAGATTTGGTGGCTCTTTTTATAAGGAATATTTTCACCTCAATCTCTTCTTACACTGTTAAATACCAGAATTAAATTCTTTTCTCTTCATTTGAACTCTAATGAAGTGTTAACAATATAGAGTAACATATAACTTGTTGTATGGTTTACTGCAAGGAATACGTCATTCCTATAGACGATATTAATAGTGATCCCTTATGTTTACACAGCTCCAGAATCCAGCATTTTATCCCTAAACATCAGTAACACATATACTTTGAAATTCCTTCAAAAACTATCAAAATAAAAGCATATGATAACTGAGCCTATCACGGCCTGCACAGCATTTGATAAAACTGTACATTGCATGCTCGAGTGGTTGACTTAATTAGCCCCAGTTATTTGCAACCCATTTAGATTAGTCTATAATAAGAAAACCCAGATGATATTCAGTGAATTGTGCCAAACAAGCATTGTGTCATATTTGAAGTTAATATGGAGATAGTTTTAGAGTGCTAGGACAGTGGATTATCACATACGATGCTTTGTACTGAATCGCAAATGTACTCCGTGACTAAAACACAAATCCCCATAAAGTTTAAATATCAGTCCATTAGAATATTACATGGTAGCTTTATCATTACATCATTAACTCAATATCAATACAGGGTCAAAACATTTCTAGCTCATCCAAAGAAAATCAGTAGATTTTAGGCTAAACAAAAATTCTCAATGGAATTTACCAATGAAAATTTATCAACGGAAATGGGTCACAATAATTAAAGACCATGGTCTGAAACCATTACAAAAAAATACTGCATTTAAAAGTTATGCCTTGGGACTAGCACCATAGCTCAACTGTCTAAACTTCTGCCCTCCAGGGCTGCCATCTGATATAGGTGCCAGTTCTTGTCCTGGCTTCTGTATTTCCAACCCAGGTTCCTGCTGGTGGCCTGGGAAAGCAGTGGGGAATGGCCCAGGGACTTGGGATATTACTTTGGTGAGAGACACTTTAGAGCACTGCTGGCTTCTGACATCGGATCAGCTCAGCTCCAGCCTTTGCAGCCACTGGGAGTGAGCCAGCAGGTGGAAGATGGTTTTTTCCCTCTCCTTCTCTATGTAAATCCACCTTTCAATAAAAACATAAAGAAAGATTATGCCCTGCTATTGTTTTCAAACTAATGCATTAGTGCTAACAAGAATACAAAACGCATATTTTCCTAAAAAGAAGGAAATGGAATTTTCAGAGCATCAGTGGTTTGCAACTTTCCACTGAACTCTTTCTGTTGATCAGAGTGATAACTGCAATCCCCAGAAATGGATACTGATTAAAGGAAGTGGTCAGAATCTTCTGTATTTTCTGGTGAATCTCTAAAATTATTACCATGTAATGTGCAAGTGAATCTTCTAATGCCAGGAAATAGACAGTTTATTAAATGTCTATACTCAATGCTCATTTGGTGGAATTTTTTTTTTCAATTGTATATAGTAAGAACAAAGAAACTCTGACTGGCTCCTATATCCTCATTGTCATCATTAATTTCATGATTAGTTGTAATAAAACTATTCTTAGGCTGATTTCTGATAAAAGAGCAGGATGCCTTGATTGTTGAATTTGGGCAGTTAACACCACTTCTGAACAGTATTTCATTTGTAAATACATAGCTAACCTAGTTTATGTCATCTTTGTATATTGGGTCAAAAACTTGTAAAAATTTTTTTTCATCTAGTGATTTTTTATACTCTCTATATATGAGATATAGCAAAATATAAGATTTTGGTATATTGGAATATTTTACTATCTAAAAATATAGGAATATTTCACTGTTATTTTAAGAGGAGATAAAACAGTTACAGTCATAAACTGCATCATTCAATGTCAGTCTAATTCTAAGAATGATATCATATTCACTCACTGAATCAATAAAATTTTATCACACACCTGTGCTTGACCCTGGATGGGATGCACAGTGAGGATGTTATTAAAAGCTAGAATCCTTCTCTGAAGAGTTTACCTATCAAGCTGCGCTATTGGAAACTTACTCTGCCTCTGGGACAACTCCATGCCAACGATCTCACACACTTTCCTTCTTGTAAGAGAGGAGGGTAAGGCTTGAAAACTTAACTATTATTCTCAGCTAAAGCCGCTACTACACAATAGGTATAATTCCACAGTTAGATTTCAATGTTTTTCTTGGGTTACACACGTCTTACATTTCCCTGTGAACTGTGTAGCATTACTATCTAGGATCTACATTGGGGAGCCCTAGTTATCACTATTAAATCCCAGCTTTTATATAAGAAGTGCACTTAGAATAATGCAGAATTTTATATAGGATGAATTTCTAGGAAATATTCATTCCTATCCTTAAGGATATTAAGAGTCCAAGAAGTGCAGCAGAAATTGAAAAAGCATCTGTTAAAAAAATTCCGGTCTAATACGTGGTTTAGCAATCAATTAAACAGGGTGAGTTCTGATATCAATCAATAATTGTGTCAGTCTAGTTTTTTAAAAACTATCTACATCATGAATGTATGAAAATATTAAATTGAATATCATATTTACATTTACCTTAAAACATTTTATTTGTATATAGGCATACATAAATATAGGGATTGATTAAATAATTAGGAATTAATTAATAGCTGGACAATAGTGCCAAATTAAATCAAAATGAATTCTGAACATAAATGCTTTTCTTTCTAGCATGGGCACCTAATTTTTCAGTCTGATACTTTTTCTCAATACAGAAATGCTTCAAAATTCGAGAGGCATAAGAGATTGCAGAGTTGGATAATACCGATGACAATACCTGTCATGTTTTATGGTTATAATAGCTATTTAGTAAATGCTGAAAGGAAATTTAGAGAAGCTTCTCTGAAGCCAGCATTGAAAAATCTCTTTATAAAATTGCATTTCTCCATCACTGGGATTTAAAGTCAGTACCTACTGATGCAAGTTAACAATGACTTTCATAAAGCATTTTATTTTTGTATACGCACGTTAGCATGTGTTACAAATTATTTTCCACTTTCAAATATAGGTAGTGATATTCTATTCAGTCAGCAAGTAAGCTAAATAAATCTTGTTTGTTAAAATAGGAACGCTATTGTGCTTACAGTATTAAAATGTAAGTGAACAAGTAGAATGTCTTGAGTGTCATTAATTCATTACTAAATGTGTTAATTCTTATTTGGTGCTAAATATCCTTTTAGGTCCTAAGTAGCCTATGTTAAAAGAGATTATATAGTCTAAGATCTCTAGAAACTTTCAAATGTCTGAAAGTGAAAGGAATTTAACACAGTAAAAAAAAAAAAAAGGCCAGGTTGTAGATACACAAAATGAAAATGGATTGGAAGAAAAAGGAGATATTAAGAGAAATTCCAACAGACACAGTGTAAATTTGGAAAAGTGATGGTTGTCAAAGAGAGCCTTGGCAATACTTCTTCAGTCATATTTGTTTGTTCGTTCGTTTTCCCAGGAAAATGGAAAAGTGTCTGTTATGTGTCTAAGCCTGTATAGAACCTAATTTTTTGGAGTGTCTAAGCCAGGGTGACCGCATCAGAATTGCCACTTTGAATAGGTAAAGGCCAGATCATCAGGCAGTTTGAACAAGGAATCTTAGGAATTTTGCTTCACAGAGGATGCAATGCATCCCATTAAATGGTCTGAGAGAGGACTGAGAGGTTGACGGATTCTGAAAGCAGTCTTTAAAAGGACATCTTAAGTTGTGGGAAGATGACATATTACTGTTTCTGATACTTAGATCTTTATAGCACTCATTTTAAATGTAGACTTGGCGTGTGAGACACATACACCAAGAGAGAAAGAGAGATATCTTCCATTACTCCCCAGATGACTCCAACAGTGGGTACCCGGCCAGGCTACACTGGGGAGCCTGAAACTCCACTCAGATCTTCCATGCATGTGGCAGGAACCCAACTGCAATGTTCCAGGTGTATTGGTGGAAGCTCGGTCAGAAGGAAAGCAGATACTATAATATGGACTCCACCTGTCCAAAGTGCAGTTATGTTAAGAAAAGTAAGCTTTTACAAATTTAATGTTGTCATTAATGCATATTTTATATGTTAAAATGTCAAGATATTGGAATTTGTATGTTATCATACAAAGATACAATAACAATAGATTTTTAAAATACATTTAAATCAGAAGTGAAGTAGACCTGGGTAGATTTAAAATGATAGTGATACATCTCAATTTACAATCATGACATTTTTGAATAAAGCTAGCATTCACATCTAAATGAACTTTCAACAATGCTTGAATTCTATTTCTCTATTTTTCTTTTATAAGTGGCCTAATTTCAGTATCTGCATTTGCATTACTTCAGTAATGAACCCATGACATGAATTTGCATTATTTGTGAATACACACCTAAACAAGTCTTTAAAAATTCATGAAAATACATATAATAAATTTTAAAACTACAGCATAGATTTACAAAATATATAAAAATAAACAACATTCTATTGATTTTACTACATATGTATGTATAAATTCTGTACTTTCCAAAGATACATGAAAGAGGTTACACTACAGCTGTCATCCTTTCCTCATCATAATGTAAATCTTAAGTTTTTTTCTTTTACTTAAATAGTTTCACAACTAATGAAAATGTGTGATAATGGTGATCTTTTAAAGAAGTATCTTTGCACACTGTGTGATTTCTCACATATAAAGTACAAAAGGTAATTTTTTACTCAACGATCACTAATTTGAATGGCAAAACCAACACAGAGACAGAAAAGGAGCTTTTGAGGAAAACTTTACAGGTCACCATTCAGTTCCTACCACTTTGGCAAAGACTACAGGGTAGGCGAAGTACCCTATGGATTCTTCTGTCAAGTCTTATTACAAAACTTGGGTAGAGGCAATGCTGCTATCACCAAATGAGCATTTTTTCTACCTAACAAATGCTGTTTCCCTTAGAATCAAAGTAATGGAGCCCAGCGGCTTGGCTTAGCAACTAAAGTCCTCGCCCTGAAAGCGCCAGGACCCCATATGGGCGCCGGTTCTAATCCTGGCAGCTCCACTTCCCATCCAGCTCCATGCTTGTGGCCTTGGAAGGCAGTTGAGGGCGGCCCAATGCTTTGGGATCCTGCACCTGTGTGGGAGACCTGGAGGAGATTCCTGGCCCCTGGCCTCGAATTGGCGCAGCACCAGCAGTTGTGGTCACTTGGGGGTGAATCATCGGACGAAAGACCTTCCTCTCTGTCTCTCCTCCTTTCTGTAGATCTGACTTTCCAATCAAATAAATAAATAAATAAACCTTTTTTAAAAAAGAACCTAAGTAATGGTTATTTCACTGAAACCATAGATCTACGTATTATGGCATTGCTACTGATATAAATGCATATCCTAAATTGCTCTCAAATGTAATTGGTATGACTCATCAAACTGGGTTAAACAATGTTAATTATTATTTATAATCATAATTTACTCTAAAAGAAATATTTTGCTTGTCAGTATCATTTTAGTAATTATAATTACTACTGCTTTGATAGCCTTTGTTTGACTATTTTGGTTCCATAATTTTAGAGACAACCACGTGAATACCTAACAGATTGAATGAACAAATGACACATGTGTAGTTTAACATCCTAGTACAAATGCTTCAAAGTATTCCTAAATAAATGTTAAAAATTCTTCTTAATGAAATTGACTTGGGTATTGTGTGATGCCTTTGTAAATGAAGGAAAAGATTAAGATAAATCTGACTTACCTTCACGTTTTTAAAATTTGCTTCAAACTGACAAATAATAATCATGCATATTATGGGGTACAATGACATAAAAGTTTAAATACATTGAAAGAAGTTTAAGTAAAACTCATTAACATGCCTGTCATGTTAACTTGATTTCCTGCTGTGAGATTATTTAAAATGGCTTATTTTAAATATAAAATACATTGCTACTACTTATAAGTAGGGCAGACCTCAAATACATATTTCTGTTGTTTAGTTGCAATTTCATACTCTTTGAACAACATCTCCAGAGTCTCTTCATTCAGTCCATCCCTACCCAACCAGAGGGAATCACTAAGCTCTACTTCTACAAGGCCAGGCTATGTAGACTAAACATGTAAGAGAAACGACATTTGCTTTTCTGTGCTTAGTTTTTTTTTTTCACTTAATATAGTGGCATCTAAATTCATCCATGTTGTAAATGACACAATCTATTTAATGGTTGAATTCAAATGTATAGTGCATCTGAGTTTTATCTATTCATCCACTGATGAAAAGGAAAGTTTTCATGTTTTGATCATTGTAGATAATGCTAAAACATATATGACAGTACAAATATTTCTTCAACATACTGAATGCATTGCCTTAATATATGCTAACAGCTGGTGATAGGATTATTCTATTAGTGATTTTCTTAGGAATCTCCTGATATTCTTTCTTGATTTATAAAGACAGTGTTTGTGCAAATTGTGAATCCAAACCTAAATTTGTCTCTTCTCTCTCTTGCACCCCAAGACAAACCACTGTACTTTTTATCAAAGCAATCATGTCATTATTATTGTTCTCAAGTCACAGAATGAGATGTATTCTTGAGTTGTCTCATTTATTGTTCACTTTTCCATGTATATCATGAGGTATTAGAAATCAAAGTCCTTTGACATTATCTCATATAACTTCAAAAGTTGGAAATATAAACGTGATTGAGAACTAGGAAGAAGGAAACGTACCAGTTCCAAAAATATTATAATTGCTGTGTGATGCTTCTGTTTTTCTAACCTATTTTCTACCTCAATTGTTTGCTTCAAAACTCAGCAGAAAAATGCAACAGTAGGTTAACATGAGTTTTGAAAAATGAATCATAAGGTGAATGAAATGTTTAAAATGGAAATATCGCAAATATAAATACAATAATATAATTTGAAAGATTATAGACATATCAGTACTGGTTCAATAATGTTTATTGATCAGGCGTTGAATTTAACAAATATTTATTTAACCCTCTCTCATGAACTATTCAAAAAAACAGCAAGTAATAATAATTTAATAATTCTGGAGGTAGGTTTTCTGTTTGACTTGATGTTTCTTTAGGAATTTACTCTGTACTTTTGTGATTTTTTTTCTTTTTTTAGCTGTACATGAGTAAAGTTTTGATCGTACGTGAATGGAATTTTTCATTATTTTTTTAGCTGAAAAACAACTTGATAAGATGTAATCAGTGCTAGTAAGAAAAAGAGGCAGATGGAGTGGGGAAGAAGCCATGAATAAACTTAAGCTCAAATCTGTATTCTTTGATTTTTTTTACTATGACAAACAAAAAAATCATTCCAGAAAACTGAAATGGAATGTTAAATTTTTCAAATTTTTCAATGATATGTTCTATGCTTCCAATTGTTTCAGTAGCAAAATCATTTTGTACAAAATCTGTCACTAACTGGAAAGCTTCCACTGTATGCCATTTTATTCAGAACACATGTTCTCATGATACCTTATGCTCTTAAAACTGTATATATGAAATAAAGTTTGTTCCTTTTACATAAATTTCAAAATTTAAAAAATGACTTTCATGCCCGTTTAAATGATGCTATAAATTTCAATTTAAATATGTTCTTTTAGATGCCTAGAATCAGAAACTACGTTAGTTCTGTATTTTGAAGCAACAAAAAACATTATTTTATTATATCATTTCTCATTTACAATTTACATTGAATGTTGATATTCTATTTTTCTTAAGCTGTGGACCTGCTGAAACTGAGGACAAAAAGCAGTTGTTTCACTGGTATGAATACATTTTTTATTAATGAAAAATTCAAGGTGAAATGCATTTCATACATGGAAACGTGTGATTTGGAAGCACGTGGTTGCCAAGGCTGCGATGTGAAAGAGAAGTTCAGAGGAGTTAATTTAGGTTGCAATTACCATTCATTTTCTTTCATGAAAATTTATCTTGGTTGTCTATTTTGCAAGGTCATTGACTTCCACTGCCTGTAGGCAACATCTGAGAAAGATATACTGTGATCAGAAACCAGATTGGTGAATGTGAACTCAGAATTCATCACTAAGTAGACACACTTCCCAGGCTCTACTCTTCCTAGAGTCTGACACTGTGTTTCCCCTTGCCCCTGTCCTTCTCCTGTTTTTTTGCTCCTTTTTCCTGCTTTTTAATGTTTCATTCTGAGATACAACTGTAGTTGTATGTAACAGATGAAGAATAATCGATTAAAACACCTTAACACTGTCATCTGCAATCATGCATCAAATACTACTTTTGCCTATGTCAAATCATCCTCAGCTCTCTCTCTTGATCATCTGTATCTGAATATATACATGTGCACACACACTCATATATAAACAGAAAGATGACAATTCAAAAGTTTTCATTTATAATGGGTGAATGTATTTATCAATAATATAGATTATGATGTCTTGTGAATTCCCATAAATATCCACTTAAGTTTAGTAGAGAGGAAACATCAAAGGAAAGATCATCCTTGTGCAAGCATTTCATTCCCATGTTTTGCTTTTATTCCTCTCTAATGTGTTTCAATTTAATCTCAAAACAAACCAAAAAAATCAGTGCTTTGAGTTTCTCCATGAGCAATAACAAAATCAGGGCCTCCACATTTACATGCCTACTCAATATTAAAAGTATTGGTGGTAGCAATCAAGGAAGAGTAAGTAAGAAATGTAAAAGTGCGTAGGCTGATCTGGGCAAGGGACTGAGCCAGAGCCTGGATTGCCATGTAGATGCAAGAATCAGGTCTGGGATCACCTCAGATGAAGTTTCTTTGGGAACACCCATAGTTGAACCACTGGACTCAGAACTCAGACATTAGAGAGATCCCATGGTCTGACTGTGGAGTGCATGTGTCAGAGCTAAGCCTCCTCGGTGGCTTAAATGGAGCAGTGACTAGCAAAAGCAGATGCACATGGAGGATATGGCAGTACATTAGAGCCTGCAGAGGACACCTGGTACCATAATAGAGGATGGAGGACAGAGCAAATGGATCAAGTACCGCAGCCAATGTTGGCAGTGAATACCTGGGCAAAGAGAGACTCTACGGTGGACCATGTCAGCCAGTGGATTATGGAAAGATTTCATCGTGATTGGAGTGGTGAGATTGACAGCAATTCAGAATTGTTGAAATATTAAAACCTCTTGAGCAGTGCTCTGAGAGCATGCCCCACATCGGGGACCCTGGGATGGTTGTGAGGCTGGGTATAGCTTCTCCCTTTATCTCCCCCTCCCCCTAGATACAGAAAAAAAAAATCGAATATAGAAACATAGGCCTCAACCACTTTCCTCTAGCCCTTGACCCTTCATATCCTAATCAGTTATGTAAAAATTATCAAAAATAAAAGTTAAAAAAATGGATAATATGATGCTTTATTATTAGTAATATTAACCAAGCCTTGTAGAAAAATTGTTGAACTTATTCCTTTTATCAAAATTAAATTTTACATCTTATCATCAGCATCTCTTCCAGCATCTCTTCAAATAAAATAAATAGGCAAAAATTTGAATATAAGTGATGGAGTCTACATCAAAGCCTTTCATTGCATAAAGAAGAAAATTAGAGCTTTAACAAGCATAGATTAGTGAGTTAGTTCTCATATGGTGACAGTAGTCAGGGCTGGGCCCGTCAAAGCTAGAAGGCGTTAACTCTGTCAGAGCAGTCTCCCCACTAAGAGTCAGGATTCCAGGTATTAGGGACAACATGTGCTGTCTCCCAGTGTAGTCAATGACAGGGAGCACTGTTGAAAGCAGAGAACCTAGGAGGAGCACTCACACACGGATACGGGAGGCAGCTGTTCCAGACCATGTCGTAAATGTTATAATGTGTATGTAGTTCTACATATTATCTAGATAACATTATCAAGGGCTATGAATATGCTTTTTTATTTAATAACCTTCTGTATAACAGATTGTCATATGGATTACAATGTTCCTTGGAAAACATTTCTGAAGCATATGGAATCTATGCTTACTTCCAGACAACCAGTTAATTAAATGTAGATTAGGCTCAACGAGTAAAGAGACTGTGAGAATATTCAGATTTTACATTCTACAAACTTATTGAGTACAGGGGTGATATTTTAGTTAAATAAATGACCAAAACAACCTCAAGAAGCCATTCCTGTATCTTTTCAAAGGAGTTATGATGTCACCTTTAAGTGTAGCATCTCTATGTCTTGTACATGAAACGCTACAATGAAGCACCAATTAGAATTCAACACTTTGAAAGTATTTGATTTTGGGCGGCGGCATGGCCTAGCGGCTAAAGTTCTCACCTTGAATGCACCGGGATCCCATATGGGCACCAATTCTAATCCCCACAGCTTCACTTCCCTTCCAGCTCCATGCTTGTGGCCTGGGAAAGCAGTCGAGGATGGCCCAATGCTTTGGGACCCTGCACCTGTGTGGGAGACTTGGAGAAGGTTCCTCACTTGGGGAGTGAATCATCAGACAGAAGATATTTCTCTCTATGTCTCTCCTCCTCTCTGTATATATCTGACTTTGCAACAAAAATAAATAAATCTTTACAAAAATAAAAGTTTTTGATTTTCTTCAATTAATCATCATTTTCCTCCTACTCTCATAAAGGTTAGCATTGTACTTGTTGCCATAATGTTGCCATCACCAAAAGATTAACCCTGCTCTAATCTTTTTACCTTAATCAATTTACTCATAAGTGGAGAATTACTAGTTTTTTGGGTCATTTTAAACTTTTATTACAGGTGTTCACCACGTTTTTTATCTCACTGTTGTGTTGGCATCAAAATACGTGTTTGTACAGTGCTATCATAATTTTTTAATTGCATGTAGCACTTCCCAAACTGCTACAGTAAAATTTTTCAAATGACCTTGTATTAAAGTATCATTCATTTTTTATGAAACATTCCATGTTTTGCAGATCATAGCGCTTTTATCATCAGATTCATCTGTTCTTTTCCCATCCCTTTAATACAAAAAAAAATCAGTTATTTTCATCTGACATGTTCAATAATAACAGTAGTCACAATGGCAAGATAATTAGAATCATAGGGGACACCCAAATTTATACTGGTTGTGTCAAATAGCTACTCAGAAGACTACTGAATAACAGAGGTGTCCAGGTATACACAACAACCTTAGTTTCTTGACTTGCATTAATACTGTTTAATGGGTCAAACTGCTCGTCTATATAAATATACCAGGAAGTCTCCTGTAAGTGTACATGTCAAATGCCAGGGCCGTCTCAAAAAGACCCTTTGGTAACTGCACACTTGCAGAATTCTCAGCTATCACTGTTAAAGTTCCTTTGGACAAACGCACTTTGGAACAATCTTGAGGACACTGCCTGTGCCAGGTGGCTTCCCTTTAGCAGAAATTACAGCAATTTTTTCCCCTAGGAAAAATTAAAAATAAGTGAGGTTGAAAATAAGTGTACAAAAAATCTATACTTAGAAATTCAAGTAAAAGGCCCATAACTAAAGATAAATTAGAAGACAGATCTAACATCGAAGTAGTAATGTCTTCCAAACAGCAGGAAACAAGTTCTCTCACATCATTATTTAGATCACTTAGTGTTCAATAACTTTGGTTTCAAAAATAAACAAAAAAAAGCTTTTTGTTTTTGCTAATAATTAGGCCAAGTGATCACAGACATAGTAAATGCACCTTAAATCCTATTACATAAAATAAATTGCCACTTAATTCCTTACGAGTTGAACTCCCTAATGGCTTTTCAGTTTTTTTGTATAGTTGAAAACATTCAAGAACAGTTATATATTTGCTTAAAACCCATTGAAGGTTTTGAAAGTTGCTGCGTTCTTGTTCATCTGCTGTAATTCTCTTGGGAGTTAACACACATGTGTGTCTGTGCTGTTAGGAACGACTTGTTTGAAGCTCTCAAGTACATTGTTTTATTTATCCTGGGATTTTACCTGCCTCGCCATGTCAGGAGAATGGAGACACATTTCTAGACTAAGTATAGGAAAAACTAAGGTAGCATGTGGTTGATTTGTTGGGATTAGTAGCATATATGATTTATAACAATAATATAACATTATTTTCATGGCATTTTTTTCATTTCTGATGATGAATTTATTGTTTTTTTTCTTTATATATATATATATATTTTATTTTGACAATCTTTACATAGTTAATTAGGGTAAAAAGGTTCAAGGGCTACAGGAAAGTGGGTAAGACTAGTATTTTTTCCATATTGTTTCCTTCATGTTTAAAGGGGGGTATGAAGGGAGAAGCCCCACCCAATTTCCCACCCTCCCCAGGTGCCGCATGTAGGGTATGCTCCGAGGTTCTTGCTCAAGTGGTTTTGATATTGCAACAGTTATAAATTGCTGCCAATCTTGCCACTCCAAGCACTATGAGGTCCTTGAAGAATCCACTGATTGACATAGTCCATCATAGCTGAGATGGTTGGTTGAACTGCTGTGTCTTCTCTCTTTTCTTGGTTGGGGTTCTGTATAAATTATGGTAGGATAAAACATTACAGTAATTGTATGCACCAAAGTAAATAATTACGATATTTGCCATGAATTGTTTTTCAAATTTAAAGCACATTTTACATATAAGTAAGGTCTTACCCACTAGCAAAATTGTATTTCCTGTTTTGCTTTAGATACCTAAAAGTGGAGGAGCAGATGTACAACAAAACTGAAACAATTTTAAAGATTTGTGTACTACACATTGAGTTCAAATGGCCTTTTCCAATTTGCATTCTTCCAAAACTGTGTTCAGAATTGCTTATTTAACGGTATGCATTTTCTCACAAACTACCTCAAATCCTCTGTGAAATTAGGTACACCATTAATTAATTGCTTAATTTTGTGCATCTGTAGTATATGTGGCTCTCAGCCAGATATTGCAAGCATAAACATGACACAGGGTCTTTTTTCAAGGAGATGAAAATTTTGCCAATGTTGCCACCATTGTCATGACACTAGAATACTGCAAATTCATCCACATTACCATATCTGATAAATGCACATGGGAAATTAAAAATTGCGTTAGATGCATGTTTACTTTTCCTGGGTACTGAAGTGCAACAGTTACTTTGTCAATAATAGATCCACTGGGAAGCTTTAGCTAATGTGTGAAAAATTCTAATCTCAATAGATGAGTTATCCTGGGGCAATGGCTACAATTTTGGTAAGGATGCCTTTGCTTTTGTACTGTCATTGGATTTTGATTTTCAAGATTCAAAGTGCTTTCATCATGATCAAAATCTGAGAATCTGCTACTTGCACAGACAATGTCAGTTTTGCACTCTGTGTAACTTTGAGAAGGCTGTGGCATAACCTCAAAGGAAATAGAATGCTAAGAAACCATAGCTAGATGTTAAGGTGGAACTTGACACCATATTTTTAATGCACATTTATTTTCAGGTGCTTAAAAGTTAGAATGTGAACCAAAGAGAAACAGAAAGAGCAGAAAAGGAGAAATGAGAGATGGGGAAAGCTATCCAAGCCACTGCTGATTCACCAAATTCCCTCAATAGCCAGGACCAGATTGCAGTCAGAAGCCTGGAACTGTCCCTAGGTCTCTCATGTAGGTTACAGGAGCCCAAACATGAAACATGGTCTATTGCCTGGCAAACATGCTAGGAAGCTGGATTAGAAGTTGGATCAGAAGTGTAGTTCTTGATACTCCAATCAGAACTCTGATCTTGGAAGTAATCATCTTTATGAGTGACTTAATTTGCCATGCCGAAATACCTGACCCTTGATATTATATACAAAATGTCTTCAATAAGTGTACACCATTGAATATTCATACATTATAAATATATAAAGCCACCAATATAATACCAGTTTATTAAATGATGGTGAAAGAGAACTGTTGTGCATGATAAGTATCCATTACTTACCTTATACAAAAGAGAAGCTTTGAATATTTGCATGCTCTGCTATTATCCGTGGTTTGTGGTTTATCTGCTCTGGATATGAAACTTGCTTTTTAATATTATCATCTATTGTTACATCATTTTCCCCCCTTCACCAAATTGGAGAAAGAGGCAGTCTTGTTTCAAGCTTCAGGGGGAACCTGCCACTAGAAAAGCAAAATTGATAATGTTTCTTAGGCACATACACTCATAGCCTGAGGGAGAAAGATAGCAAATGTTATGGAGTGGCATGGGAGAACTATGCTCAGGAATAGGATGAATAAGCAGTACCTGTGCGAGGTACTATCTGAGATAGTAACCAGAGAATGCAGTTGATCAATCTGAATAATGTCAGTCTGGCAATAGGTCAAGGATGAGATGGAACACAGCTGGTCTGACTGTTAGGGAGTCGAGGACGGTCCCAAGGCTGTCCTAGTGGCAAACTCATCCAGCAGGAGGCAGAGAAGTCAGCCTAAGGGACTCTGGGATGCCAAACGATGTCAAAGCAGGACATAAAATGTGGAGACTGCCAACACACTCATAACACCAGACTTATTTTTGAAATGCTTCTTCTATTTATAAACAGCCATTCATGTATAACTTCAATGAAAACAGGTTCTGAAAAGGAGTAATCCTGTTTGTGCAAGAAACTTTGGAGCTGTGAAAGTAAAAGAAGAAAAAAAATGTTTGAGCCCGGGACAGCAACCTTGTGGCTAAAGTCCTTGCCTTCCATGCCTGGGATCCAAACAGGGTGCCGGATTGTGTCTCTACTGGTCTACTTTCCGTCCAGCTCCCTGTTTGTTGCCTGGAAAAGAAGTGGCAAATGGCCCAAAGCCCTGGTACCCCATGCCCACCTGGGAGATCTATAAGAGGCTCCTGGCTCCTGCCTTTGAATCAGCTCAGCTTCAGCTGCTTGCTGTTGTGGCCACTTTGGGAGTAAACCAGCTGGCAGATGCCAAGATTTTTCCCTCTGCCTCCTCCTTCTGTCTCTGTATGTCTGTCTTCCCAATAAAAATAAATACATAGAAAGAAAGAAAGGAAGGAAGAAAGAAAGAAAGAGAGAAAGAAAGAAAGAAAGAAAGAAAGAAAGAAAGAAAGAAAGAAAGAAAGAAAGAAAGAAAGAAAGAAAGAAAGAAAGAAAAGGAGGAAAGAAAGAAAAGGAGGAAAGGAAAGGAGGAAAGGAAGGAGGAAGACATAATCTAGAAATAATGGAAATGTAACTTGGATCTCTAAATGCTCCTGTGACATCCTATTAATCAGTGATACACGGCTAGTGTATATTAACTTTTATCTAAGTCACATCAAACATAGCTAAGCAACATCTTTTCCTCAAAAACGCTTCAGCTATTTTAGAATTAAAACTATAAATGAATAGGCACCAAAAGAAAGAGAATGAGAACATTTCACATCCTGCGTGCATGCTGAATTATGTAATAATCTAATAATCTGTGATCTTTAAACTTAAGTAAATCACAAGAAATTCCTGTGACTAGTGTTGTGGCAAAGTGGACAAAAATACTGTTTGTTACACTGCCATCCCATACCAGCACGGGTTCACATCCCAGCTATTCTGTGCTATTTCAAATAGGAAAGCAGCGAAAGATTACCCAAGTGTTTGAGCACCTGTCACCAACATGGGAAAGCCAGATGAAGCCTTTGGTTCCTGGATGTGTCCTAGCCCAACACAGGCACGAGGAGCCATCGGAGGAGTGAACCAGCAGATGGAAAATCTCTTTCCATATAAATAAATAAATCTGAAAGAAAAAAGAAATTTACTTTGCAGCAAAGATTAATAGGTAATTTAATCTGAACCAAATATATAGTATAATATATAATATGTAAGTTGAGGTTTATGAATATAGCTGTGATTAAGATATATTTATCATTACAGAGTCATAACATTTATAAGAAAGCTAATAGAAATTCTTAACATTTTAGGATATTTAATATTTAGAGTTAGGATTAACTACTATTTTATCAATTCAAAGTATTTTTATTTTAAATGAATCAGATCTTCTGATTTCAATAGCATATAATTTGTTGAATTTTGGCATTAGTAAATGTTTATTCATTTTGTGTAGTTCTTTTTTGCTAAGCATTCAGATTTCAAAGCTTTGCCTTTTATATCTGGTGTCATATTACGCAAACTTGTTTATTTGGCATTTAATCCTCTGATTTTTCTCTCAAACAATGTTGAACAATACACATACTTATAATAGTATATATAATATATATAAGGAATTGGCATACATCTATTTTTTTATTCCTAAAATTGCTATACATGCTAAGCTGTCCCTCGCTCATTGAATTATCAGTTAGACATTTAATACTGTTTCTTTTAGGAAAATTTTGGAAAACATTTCTGAAAAATGTCCTTATATATGTGTGTATGTTAAACTACCTCATATTTTAACAATATCCTCAGAAATTGGGTAGGTATAGATGCATAACTCCAACGTACAGATAAACCAAACAGACACTTTATGTGTGTTTTGTTTCATTGTTTCTTTAAACCATGCTATTGAAAACCCTGTTGCTGGGCAAAAGTCTTCCCCTTGAAGCTATCAGGTTTATTTAGAACTTTTTGCTATAATGTATTCAATAACGATCAGTCTTTCCTTAATATTTTCATCAAGTAACATATTAATATAAGTTTTAAGACAAAGACACTGAGGCTGACTTCCCATATGGGAGCCAGTTCCTGGGCTCCTGTTGCTGCTGCTCCACTTGTGTCCTAACTTCTTGCTAATGGCCTGGGACGATTGGCCCGTCCTGTGGGAGAGCCACAGGAAGCTTCCACATCCATCTCAGGCCTGACTGTTTTAGCTATATACAGTGAATTAGGAGATGAAATGCCACCCTCCTCTTTCGCTCGGTCTCTCTCCATTCTCCTTCTCTCTCTTTTTCATTCTGTCTCTGCAACAGTTTCGAATAAATAAATAATCATTAAAAATAGAGAGCATGATTGGGAATATTGAATTTGTAGCAAACCCTTTTCAATGTGAGCTGTGTATTAATGCTGGTTATCCTAAGCTTATAATGGGAAGAAAAAAGTCTCCTTTTCTACGCAATGTGAGGGCAATTTCAACATCTTTTGATTGGCCCATCTGCAGGTGTTTAAGTCCTGTGAGCTGAACTGTCATGTACGGAAAGAAAAGTTTGCATCTGTTTGATTTCCTTTGAGACATCTCATTGAAATATGGCATTTGATTTTCACTCTTCAGGATCACTTCAGAGACAAAACATCATGTGCTTTCTCTGAATGATATTGACGTGTTTTACTTACTAGAAGTATTTCATAAAGTTTCTATTCAACATTGTAATTAATTGTAAATACATGACTAAACTTGTTTTAAAATACGTGGAAGTTGAGCATGCATTCTCAATGAGGTGATACTAGGTTAATATTTGAACTAGCAGAAAATCACCAAGAAAAAATAGCATGAAGCTGGCATGGAGTGAGTGTTTGGCTCAGCAGTGCATCTAACCACATGCCATATCAGCATGCCTGAGTTCAAGTTTTGGCTATAATGTGATTCCAGCTTCCTGTTAAGGAATGCCGTGGGAGGCAACAGTGATGGTTCCACTACCGAGGTCCCTGTCATTCATGTAGGAGACTTCCTGGTTCTTGGTCTTATGAGCATTTGGACAGAGAAGCAGCAGACAGGAGATCTTTCTGTTTTGCTCTTTCTGTCATTTTGCCTTTCAAATAAACAGATGAATGAATTTAAAAACTAGTCACTGAAGGGCAAAGCCATACTCCTTACTCAGAGTTAAACAATCCAAGTAAAGGCAAAGCAGAACTGAATTGATAAACTTGCAATCAATGGTCATACTAGTGCTGTAGTAAATTATAACCTTCTGAAATTTCCTGAGGATGCTTTTACTAAAGGCAATTGAAGAGAGTTAATAATTGGAAGCATTTCAAATGTGTTATTATCACTACTTTCAGCTTCCTTTAGATAAAGTACACAGGTGAAATTACCAGCAAAATTACATTTTTATGTTTCAGGTGGTGAATTCACTTCCAATTTCAGAAGAAGTGGCGCATACAAGATTTATTAATAAAATATTTTCAAAATAATTAGAAGCATACAATTAACTAGAGGAATGTAGTTCTTAAAATAAATATGCTATTTTATATATAATCTTAATTGTATGCCTCAACTAGAAGATATGAGCTAAAAATTAAATTGTATCTAATAAAGCTTGATCTAAGTTGCCAACATTAGTTACATCAGAAGGTACTATTGGAGATGCCATGAATAAACAGTTTTAAAGTGTAAGCTGCACTTGGTGCTTCTCTAAAAGTGATACTCAATGGTCTCAAATGTCACGATAAAAATCGAATGTGTGTTGTGCTGTATGTTTTCAATAAAAGTCTCTTAAATGTGTATTTTAAAATGTATTTTACTGCAATTGCAAGGCTGTGAAATCTGTGGTATCCCAGGACACAGTAGCGGGGAGGTGGATTTGAAACAGAATAGTCGAAGGTTCAAAATGGGGATGCTGTCCCAAATAGCAGAGTCAGCTTGTTCCACAGTGTTCTCTGTGGAAGTCATGCACTTTGCTTAAAAGTATCATTGATAAGCTGTTATTAGACAAAAATTGGTGAAATTATAGAGGATGGTAAAAATTGTCATTTGAAAATGGGTTTCTATGAATGATTAGCATTGTTTTGTTTTCCTTTTTTTTCCTTCAGAATGTCACAAATAGAGTTTATCATTTTAGGAATGTTGTAGTATAGCAAATAAAGTTTCCACCTGCAGAGCTATCATTTCATGTGGGCACTGGTTTGTAACTGCCTGCTCCAGTTTTGATCCTGATTCAGCTCTCTGCAAATGTGCTTGGGAAAACAGCAGTGCTTGGGCTTCTGCACCCTCCTGGAAGACGCAGATGAAGCTCCTGGCTCCTGGTCTCAGACGGGTTCCACTGCAGTCATTATGGCCATTTGGAGAAAGAAACAACGGATACAATATTCTCTTGATGACTCTGCAATTTAAATAATTAAGTAGATCTTTTAAAAATTACCAATTGAATAATAACATTCTGTGGTCAACTTTAAGGACAAGTCTTGTGGTCTTAGAGATGTTGAACACTAATTGTTTTGAGTACAATAATTTCCAATTTTAAAATTCAGTCTAAGATGTAATTTAATTGAAAATGTTATCAGTATAAATTTGAAAGAGATAAAAAGAAAGAATATTCAAGGGGTTAGCAAATATGCTTAAATAGTGTATTCTATAAAATTTATGCATATATTTAGAAAAATGCACCAAATTTAATTTTATTTTTGAAATTATTGTAATTTTCAAAAAAGTTTACGCTCATATAAAAGTATATGTAAGTGGGATATTTCAGTGTGGTTGGATATATTAATATAAAATATGACATGATATGATATGATATCCAATTAGCATAAATATTTTTATCTCTTTAACCAGTTAGCATTTCATTATGGTAAGATATCTGGAATCCTATCTCTAGTTTGTTTGTTTTTCGTGCAGACATGCGCATTATCATTCCTGATATTCAGCATACTGTGTGATAGTATACCAGAATTATTCTTCTTTAGCTATGAAATGTCATTTTACTCCCTACCGTAGAATGCAGGAGTTCAAATATTTGGGTCACCTTCTGCTTTTTGCCTGAACACATTAGCAGAAAGTTGTGTGGAAAACACAGTTGCTGGGACTTGATTTCATGCTCCAGTAAGGGTCGCCAGCTTCTTAGGAAGTGACTTCAGCTCCTGAGTTACAATGTAAGCTTCGAGAACTGTTTTTGTGCCAATACCATAAAGATTGCATTACTACAGCTTTGCAGTGCTTTTTAAAGTCAATGACTATTTCCTCCTGTTTTCTTCTTCTTATTCAAGATCGCTTTGTCTACTTGGGGTCTTTTTTACTTTCAAACAAATGTTAGTGATGCTTTAGTTTTGTGAAAAATGTCATGAGAATTTTGAGAAAGATTGCATTTAAGTAATATACACATGAATATTTTGATTCTTGCAAGCCATGGATGGCAGACATTATTTATTTATTTGTGTTCTCTTCATTTTCTTTTATAAGTGAGCTTCATTTTTAAAATTTATTAGTGATTTTCCATCTTTTTCCCATAATTTGTTCCTTATGTTATCTTCTTATCTTTTTAAAAAGATTTATTTATTTTTATTACAAAATCAGACATAAAGAGAGGAGGAGAGACAAAGAGGAAGATCTTCTGTTCAATGAGTCATTCCCCAAGTGACCGCAATGGCCAGTGCTGCACTGATCTGAAGCCAGGGGCCAGGAATGTCCACCAGGTCTCTCACACAGATGCAGGGGCCCAAGGATTTGGGTCATCCTTGACTGCTTTCTCAGGTCACAAGCATGGAGCTGGATGGGAAGTGGAGCTGCTGGGATTAGAACCGTTGTCCATATGGGATCCTGGAGCGCACAAGGCGAGGACTTTGGTTCCTAGGCCACCATACCGGGCCCTCTATGTTATCTTCTTTTAGATATTGGAAAGAGGATTGCTTCTGTCTCTCTTTAATATTCATTAGTGGCATAAAACACTATCTATTTTCACATGTTAACCTACTGACCTACGTCTTTGCTGAGTTTTTCAGTATTTCTAATAATTTTTGCTTGTTTATGCTGGAATGTTTATATTTGAATACCACTTTCCAAAGACATTTGAAGCATTCTCATGGAGAGGTACATATTGTTTGAGTGTGTCACTATACTTTCCAGCTTAATGGAAATTTGAGAAATGTTACAGTTTTATGATGTGAAATTAAAACCAATTCTCATACTCTATATGCGGATTTTTCTTACATCTAAAAAGTGTAGCTTGCATGTAAAAATTGCTTATACTTATGAGGTGCAGTGTCTTGTCTCAATACATCATGTATTGTATAACGTCCTGTGTTGAGACTTTAATATTAGAAGTCATACTTTGCATTTTTCTTTACATGATACAATGCAGAGAGATGTCTCTATTGCCAGGTTGAAAAAACAGTTTTTAATGAATTTGGACACTTCCAAAGAGAAAAGTAGATATCATTCAATTTACTTCTAGAGCAACCAATCAAAATAACCAAATCAGGAATGCATAATTAAACTACATACATTTGTAGGCCAAAGTTCCTGATTCATGCAGCAAAGACATTCAGGGAAAGGAAACTAGATAAGGCAAACATTTTCTGTAAGGATTAGGGTCAGGATTAGTGCACAGAGAGAAGCCAAAGCGGCCCCATAATCGGAGCTGTTGAAATGTCAAGGCACACATGGTAAGGTTTGTGCTGCTAAGCCTCTGACTGAGACACGATGGTTTGCAACAATTCCTCTAGCGACTGTGTTTCTCTCTCACCGCAGTGCCTCATCACTACAATGCTGGACACCTCGTACTTTTGCCCATTGTCACTATTACTAGAGCAAATGCTTTGTTCTCCTCCCCTGGTTTCACTAGCTCAAATTATAGGATTCAGAAACCAATCAGATTGGTCAGGCCAAGTCACAGGATCTAGCCTAGATATTGAACATTTTGTGTTTTATGTTAATAGTTTGTCTTCAGACAAAACTCAAAAGTTGAGAAAATGTACCAGTATAGGAAATGGGATATCAAAATTATATAAGACATGAGCAAAGGACATAAACAAGGTTTATTCAGAGGATGAAATAGAAGTGACCAGGCAAATCATGAAAAAACATTGAAGTTCAGGATTACTAGCCAAGAGGTCAATGCAAGTAGGACTTTACCCAAGTCAGAATAGTCCTCAACCAGAAATATAAGAGTAGTAAACAATAGTGACTCCATGAAGAAAGCAGTGCCCAGACTCTCTGCTGGTAGGAACGCCAACTGGTGAGACCACAATGCAAGACAGAATGAAGCTTCCTTAGGAAACTAAGAAGTAAACCTACAGTACGATCCAGCTGTCCAACTCCTGCAACAATCTGCCAAGAAAGTTCAATCAGCATATGAGAGTGTTACCTCAATTCCTGTTGTAATAGCAGCTCAATTCACACTATCAAAGGCATGAAATCAAACTAGATGTCCATCAACTGGTGGCCAAATAAGGAAATGTATATATATGATGGAGTGCTATGGAGCCATAAAAATGAATAAAATCTTGATTTTTGCAGTACAATGAATGTAACTCAGGATCATTATCAACAGTAAAAAAAAAATTAAGGACAAATATATATTACCTCCAACTTGTGGCAATGAGTGAACAGGGTCTAAAATGTAATATTAAAAAAGTTCACATTTTGGGATTCTATTGTTTCTAACTCTTTTTGTGTTGTTGCTGAACAGTGGTCTTCCTTCTAGCTTTTGAACTCTTTAGTGTAGTATTTAAATATGCAGCAAAGTTACAAAGGAAAGAAAAGCAAGAAGGTGGTGGGAGAGTAGTAACATGATGTTCTCAGGGTCATTTCTATCAGCTCCATGAAGCTGTTCTCTTTATAATAACAACTGTATTAAAGAAAAGAGGAAGAAAGGAGTATGAGTTACTGCGCTTGAACCCCCAGCTTATCCATGCCCTCTCTTGTGCATGAGGCAGTGATGAGTTGTTTCTCGGATATGCCCTCCGAGTCATGGACTTAAAAGCCTTTTGATCAGTGGAATGAATGTCTGTTCTTCACACAGAAAGGAAAGAAACAAATGGAACATGACTACCCCCAAAAAAATCGCACAACAAAAAATTATTTGCAAAACTTGGCTCCTAACTTTATGATATTTTCGATTTTCTGGAAAACACCCAAGCCAATATTTGTTAACAACCTAATCATTTCTTTAAATTTAGCAAATTATAATTCCAAGTGCTTACAAAATGTTTCACCTCCAAAGTGACATTTAATCAGCTTTATTTGAATAATTCAAAGTGCCCAATACAGCTCCTAATTTTCATGATTTTAAAATCAAACTTCATTTCCTTTTTAAATCAAACTTCATCTGATACAATGCTTTTGCAGAAATAAAAAAAAAAAAAGATAATTTTGATCCTTTTCACCATCTGGCTGAGGCAATGCAATAAAATGCATTTACCTGTGTGAATGTATCTCTCTAGCTGATCTGCAGTAATACAAGTAACTCCATCGTTACAGGCTTGTTCTTTTGGATCAAAACCCAAACCCAATACTCAAGAACAAAAATGTTAATGGGGCTGGTGTGGGGGCAGAGCAGGCTAATCCTGAGGCTTTGGTCTGAGTCTGCATCTCACATTAGTGCTGGTTAGTGTCCTGGCTGTTCCACCTCGGATACAGCTCTCTGGTTATGGCCTGGGAGAGCAGAAGAGGGTGGCCCAAAGCCTGGGGCTTCTGTGCTGACATGGGAGAGCTGGAAGAAGCTCCTGGCTCCCACCTTTAGATCAGCTCAGCTCTGCACATTTACAGCCATTTGGAGAATGAACCTGTGAATGGACCATCTCTCATTCTGTCCTTATCCTTTTGTGAAATCTGTGCTTCAAATAAAAATGAACAAGTCTTAAAGAAAATGTTGCTAATAAATTATCCATATCTTACAATTTTCCTTTTAACATGTTGCATAGAGTAGCCCTTCCATGCTATATTATGTCAAGTGTGTGATGAGTTTTTGCAAGCCGTAAGTAGATATAAGCACGTGTGTGTCCATGTATGTGTAATAGATTTAAAAAAGATAAAACTCTTACCATATTCCTTTAAAGAAGCTGTTGAACCAATAACACCATAATACATCCTTAAATGGAAAAAAGCAGAAGCAATATCTGGTCTCAAGATTTTTGCCATAGCTCTGAGGAGGCCAGTGGATTTCTTGACTTTTAAAAATCTTAGTATTTAGCAGTTTATCTGCAATTGTGGAAACACAAACACACTCCTCTCCTTTCTCTCTCCCCCTCCTTGCCCCTCTTCCTCGCCTTCTGCTTTAAAAAAACAACTCTTTTAAGTTATTTCTTTAAAATGCAAACCAATAAAATAAGGATTAACCTCACTGGGTCATTAGGTTTTGATGATTTTTAATCTTTTATTAATTTAAAAGTCTTACTTTATAATCCCACTTTTTTTTATGTAAGTATAAATAGTACCAACTGTTGACAAGGTGCATGACATTGTGCTAACTCTTTGGGATATAGAAAATAAAAGTTAGGAACTCATTTCATATAGAAAATAAAACCACATACATGGTAATAGTGGAAAACATATCAAGTGCACAAATCCATGTGTCGTACCAGTTTTTTTTTATTCTTAGTTCATGCGCTAATTTTACATCAGAGCTTTCAATCTCTTCATTCTTGTACACACCAATTTATCATGCACTGATTTTCAAAATAGGTTTGTTCTAATGCGGAAGACATTTTTAATGTTGTGTGAGTACCTCCTAAAAGTTCATGGATAACAAGTGTCAAGGGGTGTGGTGCTGTTGAATTAAGTTGCTACCTAGGATGGCTGCACTCCATTTTGGAGCATGCTGGTTCAGATTCCAAGCCTGTTAATGAGTGTCTGATCCAACTCCTTGCAAATACGCCTGGGAAGCAACATGCTAAACACTAGAGTTTTTGCCACCTGCTGGAAGATGCAAATGGAGTTGCTAGATTCAACCTGATCCGTCCCTGGCTCTGAGGCCATTTGCAGAGTGACCCAGTGAATTTCAAGATTTATCTTTCTCTCTTTCTTCCCCTCTCCCTCTATGTCACCCTACCTTTTGTGTAAAAAAAAAAAGATGTACCTTAAAAGATACATGCATCCTCACTTCAAAATACAAATATTATGAAGAGTATGAATCTCAAACATATTTGCATGATAATGAACCTTAAATTCATTTTTCATGAGTTTCTTAAAGTATCTTTTTATTCATTCCAATAAATTTAAAATAGTCGTTCATTTATATTTTGGAAATAAATAAGACTATGAGATACTGAATTGAAATTCAGCTTGAGTAAACCTATCGTCCAACCGAATACAGAATTCAAGTAATGTTGAGGCCAGCACCATGGTGTTGTGGTTTAATCATCTGACTGTTGCACTGGCATCTCATAGGAGTACTATCTTGAGTCCTAGGAAATCCATGTCCTAAGCTGAACCACTTCCTGTCAAGATCCTTGATGAGCGCCTATAGACGCTGAACCACTTCCTGTCAAGATCCTTGATGAGCGCCATAGACGCCCAGGAGAATGGCCCAAGTCCACTGCTTCCTGCCCTGAGGCGTGAGATCCAGAAGTTCCTACTTTGGGATCATCCCAGCTCCAGTCATGGTGGCCACGTGGAGAGTAAACCTATGGGTAGAGGATCTCTCTATCTCAACTTCTCTCTCTGCAACTCTGCTTTCAAATAATAACTTTTTCTTAAATTCAGTGATAACAACGTAAATGATTGTTTCAGTCACGAAGTAAAAATATAAAGGCATTTTTTATGTACTCTATTCAGATTGCTGTTCCATTTATGATAAATAAAAGTAGCTGAGTTTAAAACACATTTTAAAAGGAATATTTAAAAAAATATATTTCTTTATTTTTTTATTGTAAAGTCAGATAGGGAGGAGGAGAGACAGGCAGATCTTCGGTCTGATGATTCACTCTCCAAGTGGCCTCAGTGACCAGAGCTGTGCCATCCCGATCCAAATCCAGGAGCCAGGAACCTCCTCCAGGTCTTCCACACAGGTGCAGGGTCCCAAGGCATTGGACCATCCTTGACTACACTCCCAGACCACAAGCTGGATGGGAAGCGGGGCGGCCAGTATTAGAACTGGCGCCCTTATGGGATCCTGCCACGTACAAGGAGACAATTTTAGCTGCTAGGCTACCGCACTAAGCACTTAAAGACATACTTCATTCGGCGGCCTCAATAGGCGAACAGCTAAAGTCTTCTCCTTACATGCACTGGGATCCCATATAAGCATTGGTTCTAATTCCGGTGGTCCGGAATCCCGCCCGACTCCCTGCTTGTGGCTTGTGGAAGCATTTTAGGACAGCCCAAACCTTTGGGAGACTACACCCATATGGGAAACCCAGAGGAGGCTCTTAATCTTGGCTTCAGATCGGCACTGCTCTTACTATAGCCGCCAACTGCGGAGTGAATCAGCACACAGATCTTCCTCTCTGACTCTCCTTTCTGTTCGTCTGACTCGCCAATAAAAATAAATAGGTCTTAAAAAAAAAAAAGAAAGAAAGAAAGAAAAGAAAAGAAAAAGGAAAAGAAATACTCCGTTAGCTTTTGTTCAAGTCATATCATTGTTCCTATTCCTAGAATATTGTCCGCAATCATCATAAAACAACCCAAAAATTAGGAATATTTTATTTTCTAATAATCCTATTTTTTAAAAAAAAAGATTTATTTATTTTTATTGCAAAGTCAGATATACAGAGAGGAAGAGAGACAGAGAGGAAAATTTTCCAGCCAATTATTCACTTTCCAAGTGCCCCCAATGGCTAGAGCTGAGTCAATCCAAAGCCAGGAGCCAGGAGCTTCTTCCAAGTCTTCCATGCAGCTGCAGGGTCCCAAGGTTTTGGGTCGCCCTCGACTGCTTTCCCAGGCCACAATCAGGAAGCTGGATGGGATGCAGGGTTGCCAGGATTTGAACTGGCGCCCATATGGGATCCCAGGTGTGCAAGGTGAGGGCCTTATCCATTACGCTATCACGCTGGACCCCTAATAATCCTGTAAAATTACAGGTACAATTAATGCGTGTCATTTCAGTTGATATTGCAAGGATTAAGAATTCCAAAGAAACCTTAATCTCAGAACATGGGAAAGAACAGTTGTGAGTTAAACTCGCACCCAGCAAAGTTTTTGTGTACTTCTTTTAGGATCATTCTTGGAGTCAAACTATTGAACATAAAAATCCAATAACGAACATCCTGAATTCAAATATGTATATAAAAAAAGCTGTGTGTGAGAGAGACATAACATTTTTGAAGTTATTCAAAAACATTTTTAGATTCAGAATATGAGTTAAAGAAACAACAACAAAATAAGTAATGAACTGTAATGACTGTTTTTTATCAGTCACTGCATGCATTGAATGACAGCTCAACGGAGGTAATAAATATTATCACATGTTAAAAGCACTGGAGACTTAGGAGTGAGAGCGAAAGTGAGGTTCATGAGTCTTTAGTTCCATTTTCGGATGCAGAGTGAACCTGATGAGTTTCTTAGTATTCATAAGTTTAATTTTCTACTTCTATAAAGTAAAATGGCAGCATCAAATTCACTATATCCAAATTAGTCA
Source organism: Ochotona curzoniae (assembly GCF_017591425.1). Taxonomy (NCBI): domain Eukaryota; kingdom Metazoa; phylum Chordata; class Mammalia; order Lagomorpha; family Ochotonidae; genus Ochotona; species Ochotona curzoniae. The sequence goes on from NW_024466502.1 coordinate 19,104,063, forward strand.
TCAGTAGTCCCTTATACAAGGGTGTCTCTAGACACTGTGGTAACATAACCCCATGGGGGCGTCGGTTTGTGTCCAGCGTGCTTCATTTCTAATGCTACTCCCTGTCCCTGCCGTGGCCTGCGGAAGCATAGTGGATGGCCAAAACCTCAGACCATGTCCAACATGGAGGCTCAGAATAAGCTCCTGGCTCTTGCTTTTGGACTGGCCCAGCTCTAGCCATTACAGCAGATGGAAGCTCTCTCTCTGTAACATTTTCAAATCTTAAAAAAAATTTTTTTTAATTAGTAAGGGTGAGGGAAGAGTAAAGATAGACTTCTCACATATTTTATGTCTTAAATAAAAAGTATTATTTCATATTTAAAATTAAGATAGCAGTCCTAATGTTTATTGTGAAAATTAAGTAAATGTAAAAATGTATTAAAATGATGATTAGTTTAAATTCAACTTTTTCATTTTAAGGATGAGAGGCATATATGGAAACATCTAGAAACTTAGTGTCATTTGGTTCATTATCTGATAGCTCTTTACGTTGAACGCTTTTTGCGATGTGTACATCTAACTTTTGTTATTTGAGACAGGAACACATTTGGGAAGGAATACAAATGCACAAACCTTTAATAATGTAATTGAAATGCTTCTGGCCACAGCCTAGCAATAAAACTACAGCCTTCAGCAGATTGTATCCATTCCCATCATTATCTGGAGGGTTCTTTATCTCCAGCTCCTGAGATCACACTTTATAAGACGCGAAGCAATTGGAGAAGTTCACTTGAGATCAAATGCATTGACTAGAACATTTTGAGAATTCCTACCTCAGAAACAGTCCCCTAAGCCATTAGAAGTGTGTAGATTGCATATAAAACACCACCATTTTCTTTCCGCTAAAATGCATATGATGCACAATTAGATTTTAAATTATAATTTTCTAGATATTTTTTCTGTGAAATATTTTAATATGAAATTAATTGTTTTAAGAATTTTCATAGCTCATTACAGAAGGTGCATTTTCAAAGAACTCCATGTATCTTATTGTTGCCATGTCATTATGTTGTGGCTATCATCAAACAGGTCTAACAACCATTTTATTTTCTTCTTGGTTATAATCTGCCCATCTGGGTCCTATACTTATGACCGCATTGCTTTTCTAAGGCTGAGAAGATAAGAAACTATTTGAAGAGGATAGAATAAGAAATATTTATAATATATCAAGATAGGACATTTCTGTTACATTTTTAAATTTAATGCCATTTGTGCTATATTTTTGTATTTTTATTGCTCTTTTCCATGATACAGCTTTGTGGGTATTGGGATTCCTCCCTCCACCTTCCTGCTCTCCTTCCCCTTCTCCTGAACTCCATTTCCCCCGTGTTATTGCAATAGTACAGTCCTTCGGGAACAGTGACAGGTCCATTGGTGTTTTGATAGGAAAAATAACTTTGGTTGAGAAAAAAACTTTAATGGAAGGGCTAAAAGGGCGATAGCTGCTTGTCCATCACAGGTTACTTAACTTTTCTTTCTTTATTAGATTAAATATCTTTAAGTCTCTTCAGAACAGCCTATTATTCAGTGAGTTGAATATTGAAATGGGCGATCAACTAAGGTAAGAGTGGTTTTGACTGATTTCCATTCATAGATGTGTAACAGGCCACGATTTCTCTGTCTGTTTTTTAAGAGTCTGGTTTATGGCTATGTTTGTCACAAAGACCACCCAAGTTTGCCTTCCTTTCTCAGAGGGCTTCCCAGGGCCAAGGTGCCGAAGAGTTGATGGTTGTTATGTGGAAAGAAAAGGAAAGATCCTTCCTTTCATTTTAACTTCTCTTCCACATGTGCAGCTCTCAGCTGCATAGGATTTCCTTAGTGAGTTGGTTTCAGATTAAGTCCTTTGTCCTCTTTCTACATGTGGTAATGAGTCAAATCACAAATGAACAAATTGATTCTGGTGTATGAGATGTCTGAACATAAAATGCTCTCTCTCTCTCTCTCTCTCTCTCTCTCTCTCACACACACACACACACACTGAGAAGACTGTGTCAGCCACCTCTCCTTTACCACTTGTCATCAAAGGACTAAAACATAACATTTGATTAGGTGAAAGCAGTGGACAGAAATCCAAATTTTCCCCATCCAACGAGGCATTCAATTGTAGATTCTGAAAAAAAAAAAGTGTGTCTTCATCTTCTCTATCCTTAATATTATCCACATCTCAGTTTTCTTCCTCAAATCTTCACCATCAAAATGCATATAATGCTGAATATTTGATGGTCTGTGAGAACTATTAGAAGGCTTTTAACACTTGCCCAACTTTCCCAAAACCAAAATTACATGGCAAGGCCATGGAACGACAAGGACGTGGAAACAGCCTCACCGTGTAATTTGACTGAGGCAAACATTATTAAAAAAAAAAAAAAAAAGGAAAGGAAAAAGGAAGAAAGTCTTGAAAATCTCAAGCCCTAAAACTGCTCTGGATTTTTTGGAACGCAGTGTGGGAAAACGTTGTCTAGTCTGACAAGAAAAGTAGGTAACATTCTTTTGAGAAATGGAATTTTGACGTATTACCCCTCCAAGAATCTGTGGATGGTCATTTTTTGCCGTTCCAAGTTTGAACAACATGGAAATCGCCCGGTAGGAGGAGGCCTGAGCTTTTTGCCAGCCAGCATCGATGACCCAGGGAGCATTTGCTGGACGAGGTGCTTGCTACCTGCGAGCTAACCTTCGCTCCTTGCTTTGCAGACCGCAGCAGTCTAGCTTCTCTCAAAATGCAACTGGTTATTTACTTGCATGTATTTAAAATCCCTCAGAACTGCTGCGAAAACTTTGGCAGTGGTGTGTGTGTGTGTGTGTGTGTGTGTGTGTGTGCTCGCCCCTGCCTGCCAGTGGGTTTTTATGAGCAACCACAAGTGGGATTTTTCCCCCGCCCCCTCCCCCCTTTTCCGGTTCTCAGAGAAAGCTCTCGGGTGCATTGTGTTTCCACCCTGCAGACTTAAATAACGTTCAAGGCATATCATCAGAGAAACCGAACACTCAGTGACCAAACCGACTAAAATTCTATAGCAAGTTTTTAAAAAGTAGATGCCTAAATTGCAGACTTTGCTACAGAGAACTCATTTCCAATGATATTATGTAATATGTATGTTCCTAGCCACCACATTCCCCATGCCAAAAGAAAAAAAAAAATCAGAGAAATCAAATAGCATAAAACACTACCGCAGAGAAGGAAGACATGCATTTAAAGCGCTGACGAAAATGGCGTGCAGTATAATTGCCTCAAATTGCTGTTCGCTTGACACCCTGACACTAATTTTATTCAAGCCATTGGGAAATAAATGTTTTAAAAGCATTGCTTTCCAAACGCCAGGGTGAGTGAGGGCTGTGAGGTCGTAAAGGAACGGAAAGGGTAAAGTTTCCAGCACGCACAAAGAATTAAAGAATCCATTTAAAATAAGCATCAAGGTAGATCGGCAGCCTTTAATGCCCACATTTTTAAGGCTTGCCCTGTTCGTGGATTGCTTTTTCTTTTTTTGCTTTTTTTTTTTTTTTTTTTTTTTTTTGCTTCAGCATTCCCTCACCAGATGGATTTTTGCTACTGCAGATCAGCAGAGGGTGTCAGATCTTCCCGAGTGCACCGGGCTGGAACGCAGAGCTTCTTAGCAACTCTCCGCTCTGCCCCCTCCCCATTCTCGCGCTCCCTCCCTCCCTCAGACAACTCGCCCCCTTTGCCTCCTCCCCCCGCCCCCTGCACGTAAATCCCAAAGAGCAGAAGAAGAAAGAGAAGAAGAAGCAGAGAAAAGGAGAGCTAGTAAGCGAGAGCCGAAGCACAGATAGAAAAATAAATAAATAAATAAAAGGCTCAAGAGGACCGAAGGGGAGGAAGGAAAAGGATGGACAGCCACAACACGCAGCGATTGCGGAAATTTTCGAGCGCCATTGGCTGGGCAGCGTGAGTCCTCCGGTCGGGCGTGATTTCAGCACCGGGGGGACTGGACAGCACCTCGGGGGGGACTTCTGGATAACCCGCAACCACAGCAAGAACTGCACCGCAGCCTCCACAGCCGGAGCCGCTGAAAACGCTGCTTTGTAACAGAGAAGCAAGGTCAGTCCGAAGCACAGCCATGCACAGGCAGTGCGCCTGTACTACGCTGCAAACCCTCTGCTTGTTTCTCTAACATGTTCTGATTTGCTAGCATTGTTCCTTTTCTGGTTAGTGAAGATCACTAGATAAGATTCTGAAAGGGTGTATTTTTCATTTGTGTGTACATATTTCACTTAGTTTGGTTATTTTAAGGAGGTCTAGGGGGCACAGGGAGCTCTTACTTTTTTCTTTCTTTTTCTTTTCTTTTTTTTTTTTTTTTTTTCCTGCTTGCCTTGCATTACGTGCCTGGATAGTTTGTGGATCTAATTATTGACTGGCGTCTGGGCTATTGCAGTGCGGGGGGGTTAGGGAGGAAGGAATCCATCCCCACCCCCCCAAACCCTTTGCTTCTCCTTCCCTGGGTTCGGACATTGGAGCACTAAATGAACTTGAATTGTGTCTGTGGCGAGCAGGATGGCTGCTGTTACTTTGTGATGAGATCGGGGATGAATTGCTCGCTTTAAAAATGCTGCTTTGGATTCTGTTGCTGGAGACGTCTCTTTGTTTTGCCGCTGGAAACGTTACAGGGGACGTTTGCAAAGAGAAGATCTGTTCCTGCAATGAGATAGAAGGGGACCTACATGTAGACTGTGAGAAAAAGGGCTTTACAAGTCTGCAGCGTTTCACCGCCCCGACTTCCCAGTTTTACCATTTATTTCTGCATGGCAATTCCCTCACTCGACTTTTCCCCAATGAGTTCGCTAACTTTTATAATGCGGTGAGTTTGCACATGGAAAACAATGGCTTGCATGAAATCGTGCCAGGGGCTTTCCTGGGTCTGCAGCTCGTGAAAAGATTGCACATTAACAACAACAAGATCAAGTCTTTTCGCAAGCAGACTTTTCTGGGGTTAGACGATCTAGAATATCTTCAAGCTGACTTCAATTTACTACGGGATATAGACCCGGGGGCCTTCCAGGACTTGAACAAGCTGGAGGTGCTCATCCTGAATGACAACCTCATCAGCACCCTACCTGCTAACGTGTTCCAGTATGTGCCCATCACCCACCTGGACCTCCGCGGAAACAGGCTGAAAACGCTACCCTATGAGGAGGTCTTGGAGCAGATCCCGGGCATCGCCGAGATCCTGCTGGAGGACAACCCTTGGGACTGCACCTGCGACCTGCTCTCTCTGAAGGAATGGCTGGAGAACATTCCCAAAAATGCCCTCATCGGTCGTGTGGTCTGCGAGGCCCCCACCAGACTGCAGGGGAAAGACCTCAATGAAACCACCGAGCAGGACTTGTGTCCTTTGAAAAGCCGGGTGGATTCTAGCCTCCCGGCGCCCCCCGCCCAAGAAGAGACCTTTGCTCCTGGCCCCTTGCCAACTCCTTTCAAACCGAATGGGCCGGAGGATCCTGCCACCCCAGGGTCTGCGCCTCCCAACGGAGGCACGAAGATCCCTGGGAACTGGCAGATTAAAATCCGCCCTACGGTGGTGACAGCGGCGGGGGGCGCCAGAAGCAAAGCCCCGGCCAACCGCTTGCCCTGCCCCGGGGGCTGCAGCTGCGACCACATCCCGGGGTCGGGATTGAAAATGAACTGCAACAACCGGAACGTGAGCAGCTTGGCTGATTTAAAGCCCAAGCTCGCCGATGTGCAGGAGCTGTTCCTGCGAGACAACAAGATCCACAGCATCCGAAAATCACACTTTGTGGATTACAAGAGCCTCATCCTGTTGGACCTGGGCAACAATAACATCGCCACGGTGGAGAACAACACTTTCAAGAATCTCTTGGACCTCAGGTGGCTTTACATGGATAGCAACTACCTGGACACACTGTCCCGGGAGAAATTTGCAGGGCTGCAGAACCTCGAGTACTTGAACGTGGAGTACAACGCAATCCAGCTGATTCTCCCCGGCACTTTCCATGCCATGCCCAAACTGAGGATTCTCATCCTTAACAACAACCTGCTGAGGTCGCTCCCCGTGGATGTGTTCGCAGGGGTCTCGCTGTCCAAGCTCAGCTTGCACAACAACTACTTCATGTACCTGCCGGTGGCGGGGGTGCTGGACCAGTTAACCTCCATCATCCAGATCGACCTGCACGGAAACCCTTGGGAGTGCTCCTGCACCATTGTGCCTTTCAAGCAATGGGCAGAGCGCCTGGGCTCGGAAGTGCTGATGAGCGACCTCAAGTGTGAGACGCCGGTGAACTTCTTCAGGAAGGATTTCATGCTTCTTGCCAACGACGAGATCTGCCCCCAGCTGTACGCGAGGATCTCGCCCACGTTGACTTCGCACAGTAAAAACAGCACCGGGTTGGCGGAGACCGGGACGCACTCCAACTCCTACCTAGACACCAGCAGGGTGTCCATCTCTGTGCTGGTCCCGGGACTGCTGCTGGTGTTCGTCACCTCCGCCTTCACCGTGGTGGGCATGCTCGTGTTCATCCTGCGAAACCGCAAGCGCTCCAAGAGAAGGGACGCCAACTCCTCAGCGTCCGAGATCAACTCCCTACAGACAGTCTGTGACTCTTCCTACTGGCACAATGGGCCTTACAACGCGGATGGGGCCCATAGAGTGTATGACTGTGGCTCGCACTCTCTCTCAGACTGAGTTCCAGACCACCCACCTCCCCAACGAAAAGAGAGAGAGAGAGAAAGAGAGAGAGAGAGAGAGAGGTGGGGGCTGATGTAGGGGGAAGGGAGGAGGGCGGGCAGGCAAACACAGACACATCCTCCTGCCTCGCAGATTTTGCAGGGGCGCTGACCCAAATCCAGCGCGCCCCCAGCCGTGACGGACCTATCAATGAGCAACTACAAACTCGCCTGACTGAAAGGGTCGCCACCTCCCCCGCCCCCAGACACGCACACCCCAGCTCCGATCTGCAAACAAAGAGCAGACCAGGGCGAGCCTGCGAGAGCTTGGATCACTTGCTCTCAGCTGGGAGCCCACGCTGACAGACGTCCAGGCTTGGCACCTGCCGGAGGATTGCACAGTGGCCTCCCACGCCCCTCATCTCTGACCCCCGGGCTCAGGAGTCGTGCAGGATGACTGCCTCGGCCCAATACATATATACATATATACACATTATATAGAGAGATAGATATCTATTTTTCCCCCTGTGGATTCGCCCCGTGATGGCTCCCTGTTGGCTACGCAGGGATGGGCAGTTGCACGAAGGCATGAATGTATTGTAAATAATAACACTGACTTCTGACAAAGAAACAAGCCAACAAAGTTCTGCATGGCTCGCATGGAATCCACGCGCTCCAGGGACTCTGCCCGCCCCGCGACTGGAGATGGCGTCTCATTCACAATACCCACCCTCTTACCTGATAAGTCCCATCGTATCAAACTTTCTATAAACAAATTACAGTATAATCAGAAAGTGCCATTTCGCCATTATTTGTGACCGGTAGGCAGTTCAGAGCGTATGTTTACTGTGAAAAAAAAATGTAAAGGTTTTATTTAAGACATTTGCATGGCTAATTAACAGTCCATTTTATGAGTTAACGATGTATTTTGTTTGAGGGAAGCTTTTAGGTATTCTTTTGGGTTCTTCTTTTTTTCCGATGGTGATGTTTTATTTTTATTTTATTTTATTTTATTTTTTGAGGGGGGGGATATTTTTCTATACATATCCAATAATGCCTTCCATCTGAATGTAAAATAATTACCCTTGATTTATATTATAGTATCAGTGTAATTATTTAAAAAAATTTTGCGGCAGTTAAGCATGACCAATCCATGTCACCCTAGTGCTTAGGCTGCTATTCTACAGTAGCAATTCTGTGCTGGTATCAATCTTACTTATAAAGTAGGAAAAAAAGACTGAGGAAGCACGCGGAACTTACTAATTCTATTCGAGGATTTTATAATGGCATATTTTTTCAGTATTAAAGTGAAAATGTTTTCAAATCTGGGTCCTCACATTTTTCCAGCTTCATAATTCGCAACTATTAAACTGGATTTGCGGAGGAAGGGGTTGGGGGAGGGACAAGGGAACGGCGGGGGAGGGGAGGTGGCATCCCAAGCTTCCCTAAAGCTCTTTCTCTAATCCCCTAAGTTTTTCCCCTTTTAGCTTCTCTCCTTTCACTCCCCAACGTCCCTCAGACTTCCTGCTTCCCTCCCCCTGTCCATAAACTAGGGTCTTTCCCCCAATACACTCTCCTGCCTTTACCTCCTGACCCCCTCCTCCCAATGCGACACTCAATCCCTTTATTCAGGCTGCTGGTCCTTCGCTGCTGTACTTGTTGGCGCTGCCCTTACTGCAGATATATTAAAGATGTTAAGAGAAATTTGATTTAATTGACTCTGCCTAGATCGGTTTCATTAAGCAAGTGGAGATTTCATTGGTCAGCACTCCCCGATGAAAGACAATCTTAATGACTGGTTTTTGAGATGCTGCTGGCATTTTCAATTCAACATCTGCTGAAAAATGGTAAAGCTAATTAGTGCCCACCCACCCTCCCTGCCCCAGCAACTGCAAATGGAAATGTATTAAAGCACTCCTCCTCATGGAAATCAAGCATTATCCTAAAGGAGCATCTCTCTCCCACCATCCGGATTTCTGGTTGGGACTCAATAATTAAACAGAATAAGCATTGAACTGTTTGGAATTTATACACCAGTGTTACTCTGCCCCCATTCGTATCTATTGCTCTGAGATTCTTAACCAACATTCATCCACAGTTAGGGTTAGGCTGCCAAAAGCAGACCTGCTGCACTAATGTTGGGGTCTGCATTCCACCACGTATTCACCCTTCATAAGTGTGCTGAAAAACTGCAGGCCACAGATAGAATATTTCAAATCAGCTAAAGAAAGCCCCTCATAAGTTCAAAGTAGATTTTTCATCTTGAACTCACATTATAAAGGGAAATGATTTCCAAGAACAGCCATGTTCTGGAATGTGTATTTAACACTTTTAAAATAAAATGTCTATTATAAACCAAGATTATTTTGAAGGACATTGATCATTTCCTGTTTAATTGTTTTGTTTGTAGAGTGCATTTCATGAGGTAAAATTGCAAACTATTGTCTGAAAAGTATTATTAATTGGTTACATGTGAATGCTTTAAATATTTTTATGAAACATTTAGCTTGATTTTGAGTAAGCCAAAAACAGATTTTTTTTTTTTTTGTCATGGGGAACTTAGCCGTGAGAAGCCACTTTTCAGCAATATCATAATCATAGGAACAAAGTAAAAACTGGCAGCTATAGAGACAATGTTTCTGGAAGAAGTGACAGTTGATGAAAGATATTCATGGTTGATGTTGATGCCTGAGTGGCAGAGATCAGAAAGATAGGATTTGTCATAAACGGTGTACACAGGGACCATATAAGGAGGCCAATGTTAAAGATAAAATATTGTCATACAAATGATATCCTTAATGATTTTTGATTGGCCATTGTTTGCCTGTCACATGCTAGCTGGTTTATAGAATTGTTTAAATTCACACCTACAGGACAACTTAGTACTTCCATCTCAGATTAGAAAACTGAAACTTGAGGAATGCACACAAGGTAGTTCCCATCATATGTGGTAAACAGTGCAGAGGAATCTAATATAATTTTCTTCAAAGTCTACGACCTTATTGTTTGTATAATCATACATATATACTTGACTAGAAGCTTAAAGGAAATTAAAAATCATAAATATAATCCATAAAAAACCCAGGGTCCATGATGAAATATGGATCTAAATTGTCTTCTTAGTCATATATGCAGCAAAGGTCCTGTATATGTAGTGTCTGTTATAAAGAATTAAATTTACCTTTAAATCCGTGGCAATAGCTTTTAATTTTATTTTGTATGATGTTTACATAATTGGCAAGGATGCATGCCCATGTGGACCACTGATTAGAGTGGAGATAGCTGAGGTATAGGGAAAGTGAGTGAGATTATTTATTTCTAATTCTCTCTTTCTTCCTGCTTTTGGGGTCAGGAGAGAGCAGGGGAGAAGCCACACACAGCATCCTAACTCTATCAGTACTGGAGGATCGAGGATGGCCAGCCAATGGCATCCCAGGGGCCACTGGTAATAACTAATGCATTCTCTCAGAGTATATACCTACATAATGGATGAGACAAAATGAATATACTAATATGAGTTAGTGAAACATAGGCATTCAAATTACTTCCTTTAATTATCCATGTATTGAATCTAAAATTATTAGGGCTGATTTTTTGAAAATAATAATACATTTTTAAAATCCATGTGGAATATATCTAATGACCACATAGGTAGCAACATGTATTATTAGACCAGCAATGGTGATATATCTGCACCATATTTATTTTTGTATACCATATATTACATATACATTTATTATTCTACATATACACTAGCATGAATATGTGTATGCTTAGAGAATACAGACTAATTGTGGTCTCTCCGCATGATGTCATTGACAAGTATTTATATGCTCCAGTTTTTCTTTACATAAAATGCTCATATAACTGAATTTGGTATGTACATCAATTGAGATAGTCTGTAGCTGAATCATTCTTCAAAGCAAAAGAGAGTTGGACCCATTGGAAAAACAGGGAAGAACACGATACCTGGCTTAGTAACATTGCTCTAAAGAAAGTAGGAGCTCCTGTGTCTACTGTGACTAAGAAGGTTTTAGAATTTAAGATGTTGTCATAGAAATTTATTGTTTACCATCTTTACTTATTAGTTCAAGAGAAAGTTGGGTTGGCTGGTCCTGCATTAACGTATTAAGATTCTTCTTAACAGTTGGCTTTCAATTTAGAATTACTGCATCATTAGAATTGTCAAGTGTTTTAATGTGTTAAATATTTATTGGGCTTCCAGGAACAGTTTGCCAGTGTAGCTTTTTCAGTTGTTGAATAAATATTGCTTAGTATGTATGGAGAGGTGTATGAATTTGTAAGAATGAGCATGGAAGTGTGGATTTATAATATATTAGTGGAATATTAATTGCATGATTTCTAATTCAGCATTTATGCAAGCTCGTTTATAAGTAGTGCTTTTCTATTTATTTATTTTAAGGAAAATTTGAAATATGCGATGTGCTAAGGACTGTTTTAGCATGCATTATTTTCAGCTCATTTAGTCATATCTGAACCTATTAAAAAGCAATATATTATTTGTTTGAAGAAAATACACATACTGTAAATTCTTACTCATTATTTTTAAATTTTATAATTTGCCTTACTGTGGTTCAGAATAACCACAATAAGGGGCTTGTTTGATGGCACACCATGTCAAGCTACTGCCTCCCAGCATCCCGTTTTCAAGTGCTGGTTGGATTCTCAGAAGCTCTGCTTCAGATCCAGCTCCTTGCTGGTGTTCACAGAAGAGCAGCGGACAGTGGCCCAAGTGCCAGGCCCTTAGCCACTCACATGTGAGACTAGGATGGAGTTTTGGGCTCAAGCTTAGGCCTGTTTCCACCCTGGCTATTACGTCCATTGGAGGAAAATAGCAGCAGAAGGGAGGGCTTTCTCTGTATCTCCTTTACCCTCTCTCTGCCACTCTCGCCTTGCCTTTGATTTAAATAAATCTTTACAAATAAATAAATAGTAGTCAGATAATTCCTAGGCATTTTAATCTATAGTAACATCAAAATGTTATTTTAAAATAAGCTACTATTCCAAAAATATAGAACTTCTTTTTGGTATTGCGATTTAAATACATGTCATTGAGTGACTTAATAATGCACATATTATAGAGAAATCCTGAAATATGTGTTGATACAGATTTTGTTGTGAACTATCGTGGTTTGACTCGATTGCCAAAATAAATGAATAAATAACATAGCTAAAATATTTAGCATCTATAAGTCTAAAATGAAACTCAGCATTGTAGAAATCACTTGAGAATATTAAAGCTCGTAGCACCTCTTTGACTCAGCTGACTGGCAAGTTGAGTTTATTGGATTAGGTTTCAGTTGTACAATTTGTTACTCTTCTTCCATTTATTTGTTGAATCTGTATAATTTTACACAACTGAAATACAAGTAGCATTACTAGTTGTAATTAAATTTTCTGTCAATGCTACTGGTGGAGACATTTCTAATAATTTAACGAAACTGGCTTTGTTAGACCTAAGTCTTCTACCATTAATACTTAGTTTGGATTTTGCTATGTGAACGATAAATTCCTCACTGCATAGTCATGGGGCCACTGCTGCATTACAAAAGCTTGCTTGAGGAAACAAATGCCAGAAATTTTAACTTTAAATAGTTTGTGTCCTATAAAGGATATATATATACAGAGATAGAAGATAGATGATAGATAGATATGAGTATATGTATGCATATATTTATATCTTTATTCCAATAGACTAGTACACAATTTGTAGTGTTTCTACAATGTCACTAAAACATTTTGTTTCTGAAAGAGATTTAGTCTTTTAGCTATTTGGATAAATGTAAACATTTTATCAGTTTCATTAACTGTGTGCAAAAATTTGACCTATCATTATACTTATAATGTATCAGATGAAACAGGTACTTTAATGAATTTTTTCCCCATAGATTTCTTTCTTTTTATCAGAAAGTCAGATTTGGAGAGAGAGACAGGGAGAAATACCTTCCATCCGCTGGCTCACTCCCCAAGTGGCCACAATGGCTGGAGATGAGCTGCTTGGAGGCCAGGAACCAGAAGATTTTTCTGTGTTTCCCCTATGGATGTAGGGTTCCAAGGCTTCTGGCCAACGTCTAATGCTTTCCTGGGCCACAAGCAGGGAGCTGGGTGAGACGCGGAGCACTGGACACAAACCGGCACCAATGTGGGATCTTGGTGCATGAATGATGAGGACTTTAGCCACTAGGCTACTGTACTGGACCCAAGTTTTATATATACATATACTGCACTACCATTTCATTACCTGTGTTATTGATAATCCTAAAATGAATGACCAAACTAGGTTGTGCCTCATTGATACTTTTTTCTGTTCATTTTGAAAAGCAAGCATTCGTTTTGTAGATAGTATGAAGTGTCTTGTGATACCCTCAGAAATGCTAGAGCAGTTGTGTCTGAACACTTACCTTTGACATATATTATGTCTATGCATAAGCTATATTACAGAGGCCTTACTATAGTATATCTCTACAAAGCTGATAATTTCCTGGATCCCTCTTGTTTGGTGCATCTTACTATTCACTTATTCAGATGTGTAAATCCAAAGGTTGATTGAACAGAGAGCAGTAAGAAAAGTCACGCATCTGCTCACTTCTACATCTTACTGCCTTTCCTTCTAACTCATCCCTTTCTTGGCAGAAGGATATAAGAAGGAAACATGCTTGGCTGCAGACTATCGCCAGAAAAAGTCAATGTATACTGATAGATCAAAGTGCCTCAAATACAAATGATAGATGGCCACTGCACAGCACTCTCAAAGATACAATGTGTGCCTTCCAGCAAAAAGGGGATGTGTGGAAACAGACCGCTAGTACCATAAGCTGTAATAGCTCTTACCAGATTCTGTAAAATTTATTATACACTGTTTCTTGTCAAATTAATACCTTGCTTAACGTTTCTAAGATCCATACCAATTGTGAAAATAATGCAAAGTATATATGTTAGCAATATGATTTGAATAATGCTTGTATGCATACATGGAACTTATTGCTACTTTCCTAAAATAATAGAATTGCAAAAAGAATGAAGGTGTTTAAATTGCTGTACATTAAACTACAAATCACATATTTTAGTCAAGATAGTTTCATGTTCTAAAGGAACAGTTTCGTATATTTGAAATAATCTACTGATGAAACTATCTTGTCATGTGAGGTATGAAATGGTATCATATGAGAACCAGGTGCTCATTTCTGTTCTGTTTAGTAAATTGTATGAATAATCTGATTCAGTTGTGAATCCAGTTAGGTCTAGCTCACTGGAAATATTTATCAGTGTGTTTTTGCAAGCTGATTCATCAGCTTGTTGGGTAGGGCTTTGTCACCACTGAGTCAGAAATCAGTGCTAGTGAACTTCTCAGAGCTGCTAAATAATGCATGAAAATTGGTTGAAGTGGATATTAGATGCTTCTGAAAAGGCTGAAATCTTTAACACAGAATAATGATGTGGCTTCCTTTGTTTCCCGAATGACTGTCTCCTGCTAGCTCAACGTGTGCTTTAGTGAGATAGATAACTCATCATTTTTTTTTTCTGTCAAAAGCTATTTTTAAATTTTCAGCAAAGCTTTCACTTAGATGGATTTTGTAATTTTCACCATAACCATCAGTTCCAACTATTGCACTTCATGTTATAAATGGTGTTTCGAAACAGATGTTCATACATAACAAGCAGAGTATATCCGACACATTTTGTATCTCGTGGCTTAATATTCTGAGGAACAAGACCAAAAGAAAAGAAATTAACAGCTGGAGATAGTACTGATCGTCAAGAATCAAACTGGATGGAATGGTATATGGACATTATAACTCAAACCATAAAAATGTGGCACTTTTGATCATTATCTGCAGGTAACATCTGCACCGCAAGCTTTCTGATGTAGAACATTGTTCCTGGATTTTCATATAGTTAATATCATATCTACTACATCTCCATTGCTGCAAGATGAAGCCCTCACTTGATGAGTAATTACATATATCACTGCGAAACACCCCTACTTTATTTTAAAATGAAGTCAGTTTAGCTTTAATATAATTAACCACTAAATGCATTTTAAGAGAAATTCCAACCCATAGTGATGTTTTCTGTTAAGCTATTTGAGTCGCCCTCCCTCCCCCCTTTTATTTATCACAACATTTACAAGAAACTTCTTTAGCGCTAACACAATGGTCAGTCATGTATGTAACGCACAGCTAACGGTGTCTGAACAAGCCCACACGGCATTGTTAACAAGCAGGAGGTGAGTAGGATGTCAGTGGTTTTACCTTGATTGTTTTAACAAAGACTAAGTTTCCTTCTGAAGAGGAGATACTTCTGGCAAAGAAATTGAGCATTTAGAGTAAATAATAACACAGAAATAAGCTTACAATATTTAGTTAGTCAAGGTCGGCACGCTTTTTTGGGTTTTTGTTGTTGGTTTTGTGGTTTTCATTTTGCTAGCTGGCAATACTGCATCTGGCTGTCTCTTTACAACTGTATATCAAAAGCTGGTACAAATTCAACGTATGAATTTTTTTGAATCACATTTTCTTCATAGAACCATTTATCTGCACATACCATTCAGCTCTCTGTCACTATTTTTCTCTAATCCTTAACAACTTAAGGCTAATTGAACTTAATCTTCTAAGTAAATTGTGATTGCTTTTCCTTTGATTTTATTACTGCTGTAACTCCCATATTAGTTTTAGACATTGCACAAAGATAGCTTTCCTCCCCAGGAGTGTCTGAGTGCTTCTACTATTTCCACATACGTGCCACGTCATGTAAATATTCCACCCATTTTATAAAAAGGAAAACCAAGAGCTGAATAAGAACTCCAATCAGCTTCCTGCACTGAATCTTAGGAAGTTACATTTAACAACTTATGGGGATCATTTATAGGGATCACAAAAATGAATTTACAGTAAGAGGATCTTGGTGCTGAATTAAATCCTGGCAGGGCTCTGAAATCAATGTTTGAAGACTTCTTGAACATGCAGTATTATACAGAATATTAGAGTTAACGTTAATTTCTAAACATTTTTATTAACAAATTTCAAAATTTTGTGGGCATTGAAATTTGCATTTCATACCACTTTCATGTGTAATAAAATAGTGTTTTGTAATCTGAACTCTTTTAAAACATAAAGAAAAAATTTCTCAAGTTAAAGGAGCATAACATGCAAAATCAGAGCTGATCTGACTTGAGGTCTGGTAGATATGAATCCTTTGGCTGGATTAACCCTAAAGCACTCAGATGTAGCTCAAATTTAGCTTTTTTTTTTTTAATGTATACTCCTTAAAAAATCTCAAAAATATGTTGCCTTTGGAAAATCAAGTTAAATCTTTAAAATCAAATAGAATATTTCTGTAAGTTTTTTTTTTTTCCAATTGATAGACTTCCAAAAATTATGGTAGTGAATCTTATCAAAATGTAATCATAAGTATAGGCAAAGTAGGCTAGGAATAAAAGGATGGTTATGGATTGATAGATACTAATCAAGTTTGATCAGCAGTTATTAGAATGAGCCCTGTCCTCAGAAGAACATCCTTTCAATTCTATTCCTGCTTCTGGAAACTAGGAGCTTGGGAACATAGCACTTTGCAGCATTTTAGTTTCCTTACCTCTAAAAGGTAAGGCACAGGTCCTGCTCAGTAGCCTAGTGCTTAAAGACCTCGCATTGCATGTGCCAGGATCCCACACTGGAGCAGGTTTGTGTTCCAGCTGCTCCACTTTCCATTCTGTTTCCTGTTTGAGGCCTGGGAAAAGCCTTGGGATCCTACACCCTCGTGGGAGACCCAGAAGAAGCTCCTGACTCCTGGTTTGGGGAATGAATCAGCAAATGGAAGCCTTTTCTATCTGTATCTCCTTCTCTCTGCGTATCTGCCTTTGCAATGAAAAGAAACAAATCTTATAAGGTAAACTACCATAATTATGCATAAGACTATCCTGTCATATTTGCCCATCAAATAATCACTTTGAAACAAATAGATTTAAAACAATTAATAAATTAAACTTACACTCTCCACACTTCCTTATATTGAAGCGTAACAGTTTAAAATGTCATTTCTCTTCCTCGTGTGACTCTAACAATACAGCTTCATTGAAATCTCTTCTTGGGTGCTGCTTTTACGTAGCATACAGAGAAAAATGATTTCAGGAAAGAAAAAGCTCAAACAACACACTACTATTGCACAATAATAGTTAAACACACAAATACTGCAGGAATGTGGCTCTTACGATTTTTAATAGCACCATAGAAGCCTGAATCAAAGCACTATGAAACCTAGCATTTCAGTGGGAATGTTGCACATGAACAGTATATTGGAGTGGTTTACATTGCACACAACTGAAAGAGGCTGTGGCACCAATCCATTTCTCTTTTTTCATTTTTAAATCAAGCAGATTTTTAATAATTGTGCTAATTAATCTTTTATACATTTTATTAAACCAAAATTATATATATTTACGTTGTGAGATATATTTTAATGTACATTGCATAAGATTAATCATTCTAATCAATGCATCCATCATCATGCTCTGTAATTCTTTTAATAGCAGCATTTCTTTTTAAATATAAATTTTCATTGTTTCTATTATTTTCCATGTCTTAAGGTGCACTGTCCTCCATCAGCTCAGAAAATGACAATTGAAATTTTGTCATTTTCTCACTTTCAGGTATAGACTTGTAAGAATAATTGACTGGTGTTTGCATAACACATTTATCTCCAAGCAAACCTTTTGTAGAATTGAAGTAACTATTGTGCTTGATTAATTGTGTATGGAGTCTAAGATGAATTTCGTTTTGTCTAACATTTACCTATGGTTACATCCGCACAATCACTGCAATGCTGCTAATATTCCGTATTATCAACAGTTCATTGTGTTTTTCAGTGCTGAGTGCGGCATGGGCTAGATGGTCAGAACACCATTGCTTAGGATAAAAAGCGCGTCATATCTTCCCATGGCTTACTTCTTAAACAATCTGTGTTGGCTTGTCTGGATGTACAACTACCATTCAGCATACCAAAACTCAGCAACATCAAAACCTATAGCTTTACAAAAAGACAAATGCAATGTGTTCACATTTGAATGTGAAACTCTAAAAGCTGGTTTTATGAAAAACTAGGGAGAACTGTGGTTACTAGAGGCTTGCCGTAGAGATGAATAGAGAGTTTGGAGAAAAGATGGCTTGTTTGCAGAGTGATGCAATTCTATTGGGAAATAAGTTTTGATTTTTTTATAGCATATGAATACAAGAACATTACTAATACTTTACTGCGTTCTTCAAAACAGCTTTTAACGGGGATTTATAATGTTACAGCACAAAGAAATGTTGTTTGACATGATGTCTATGTGCATTAGTTTAATCTGATCCTTACACATTTTCATATTTGCATTAAGGCATCACAGCATGCCCTAAACATATGCATAATCATTATACCAATAATGTTTTTAACTAAAACAACAAACAAACACAAAGCTCTACAACAACCACCCTCCAACAAGCATTTGATTTTGTATTTTGGAGACTCTATTATACCACTGAAGTGAGACTCTTTATAATAGGACATGCCAAATTCCAACAAAGTCTCTGAATTTACGATAAATCCATAATACATTCTCCATGCTTTTTGGCTCTCCAATCCTTTACTTTTGTTTCATCTGTGCGATATTCTTTTATTTATCTTCTAAGACAGTTCCCTAAAATTATGCCCAAGGACACATCATTTAAATACCCTATATATGTAAAAGGTAAAATAAGCTTAGATTTTAGAGAATCAAATTCATTACATTAAAAAAAATACTTTAGGGATCAATTACTTTAGAAAGAAAACTGATAAACCAGGGAGAAATAATGCTAGAATAAAATAAGGAAGACTTGCATGTGTTTCCTGGAGCTGTCAGCCGTTTCTAAGTCCGATAGTGTGCCATTTACCATGAGACCATTTGGCCTTTCTTCAATTATGCCATCTGTTGTAAACAGGATTGGATCACTACTTTATGACCAAGCAGTTTAAAATAGCTCATTTCAAGAGATACAAAATCCTTCATTGAACCCATCTTCTTTATTAATCACGTCCTGGTAGATTCATACATTTTGTCCAGTTAATGGGAAAAAAACTAGTTCAAGCATTGCATGTTTTTATATTCTGTGTAATTCAAATTTACATCCTCCCAATCTTCTATTCATGAGTTGTATTTCCACATGTGAGCATCACAAGCTTAATTAATAAACTATTACTAATAATGAAATGAAACTCACAGCTGATTAATATTCAGTTCCACAAACCTGTTACAGACTAATTTTCCTACTCAATTTTGTAAGCAAGTTTATTTCCTCTAATTTAGTGTGTTAAAAAATGGATTGGTTTTCCATCTGAACCTATCACCTGGAGACACACTTCATAAATAAAGGTCAATTTATTTCTTTTTGTTATCGCTTTGTTAAATTGGTAGACAGATCCTGAATATTGAAGAATTGACTCCCATTCCAGTTAAAATAACTGATACTTCCTTATGCTCTCAGTAATAATTAGGTATTTCTGACATTGAAATACCAAGATACTTCAAATTCAGTTTTCAGTTTAAGTTCTCCCTGAGCAAGTCTCAAGCATTATACAATTTCCATAATCCATGCTTATTTGGATAAGAATAGGTGATTAATATTACTTTGTTGAGTGAGCATTTATGAAAATACTTATGCTTGCCCCTCTGAAATTAACATGGCAAATCATTATTTTTAGAATCCATTTTTATTCTAAATCAAAATCTTTTTAATCTGTAAATGATGTTTCACATTGTACGAATTTTTTCTGTTCTTAGGCTGAGCTTAAGGACAAAGGACATAGAATTCAAAGAAGACACATAATTTTGTCTTTTGGTAACAATCATTTTATAGACAATTTTGTTTTAATAAAATTAAGTGGGCATAAAGTTAAGCAAGTCATCATCGTTCAATTTCTCAAAGACAGGGATGTGTAAGTAACTTCAGTTTAAAAAGAAAAGTCAAGAAAAGAAAAGCTTCTTGAAGTCTTTCTAGACACATTTGATTAGCCACGTTAATACACAATCTATAGTTCTCAGATAAACGGAAACCAAAAGCACAAAGTCTGGGCCGTTGACTCTAGGAGGATGGATTGGTACAAAGCAACACTGTCATTACAGGTTTATGTTGTAAAAGAGGGACACTGTATGTCTTCTAATTTGCAAATTAGGTATGATTGAAACAAAAAAAAAAGGTGGTGTTTGCATATCTTGTTGGATGAGTATGGTAAAAATTTATATATTTATTTTTGCTTATTAGAACATAGGAATGATTCATTTTCCTTGACTTTTTAAACAAATATCAGTATATTCATATACTTTTAAGGGTCAATTATATTTATAGGCAAGCCTTCAGTTTCCTAGATGATTTTGAAACTTAAGCCTTTTTAAAAATATGTATGTTTACTAAGAATTATCAGTTTTTATGAAACACAATCAAGTTTTATTCCAAATTACATCAAGTCAAGGAAATTTGTTATTTAGCATTGAATAACTCTTCTTGACAATTTTTTAGAACTCTTACAATGTATTTTTTGTTGTAAAAATAACTATCTTCTTATTCATAATCGATTATTAACTGTAATATGTAAGTTACACAGTTTAATGTCCTAAAATGTTTTGTGCCATAGATAATCTTAATCACTTTAATTATGTAAATTATCTTGTGCCTTTGAATTTCATTAGCCAAATTTGGGATTATAAACTATACACTTGTATCTATATTTTCTAGCAGTCTATTGAATTAGCAATTTTAACATTAACCTAAAATCTTAAATTTCTAAAATGTGTTCACAAGAGTTTACTTATGTTGAGTTATTGAATGATTTAAAACCTTTTGGTAGTTGCATAGCACTGAGTTTGACTTTCGCTAATGCTGGGCAGATTTTCCTCTTCTAACAGAAAAGCTCTGCGATTTGCAACTGGCTTATATATCTAAGCAGATATGCAAAGGGAAGTTTTTGGCCAAAATTATAAATCAGTATTTGGAGACATCAAACTATATAGAATTCTGTTGCAGCATTCTCACAAATTCAGGCATATGTTGAGGAAACCTTAATCAAATTAAAAGAAAACAAAACAAACAAAAAAAAAGGAGTCTCGGTTTGAGGGAGAAATTCATACACTCTTTGCTCATTACTGCTGTGCACTAGAGCAGAACCAACTCTGCAATGTGTGCTTAGGAAGAAAAGTGTTGATAGAAACTAAAGGACCTCCCCAGCCTCTGAGAGGCAAGCACGGATTGTTACCAATCCTGGGAGACAACATGGCTGGTACCACTAATAGACAGGATTTAATGTAATGCTATACTGTAGGTTGTGTTTGTTATGCTCTGCTGTGTTTATTCTTCACAGTGAACCTGAGGCCTTGACAGTGAGTTCAGAATGCAACTCTATATCCTGTGGTATTAAAAATAATAGCAGAATCAGTCACAGTTTGTCTTTTAAGCCAATCCTAAACATGATCCCTTTAAACTCAAAGAGGCAAATGGGCTAGACCCAATACTTCTGTGCTTCAGCTCAGGCTGAATCTATCCCCGAGAATGGAGAAACTATCCAAGGAACAGCATCATCAAATTGAAGACACTTATTGTGGTATTCTAAAAATATTCACAAGGTTAAAATCTATCACCCTGAGACATTAATCAGGAAACCTGCAGCTAATGAGAACCCTCAGTTTGACTAATTGTTGGCATTAAAAAAGGAATTTCAAGGTCTATTAAGAAGGAAAATGAAAATTCCAGCACATATGTGGTTTGGAGCACATAGTGAAGTCTGGCAAGGAACTGGAGAAAAGATGATGAACAAAAATAATAGAAAAAGTTACAAAAACATTTAATGCCAAGAGCTGCTTCAACAGGGATAGAAAATAAGGGAGGGGGACCACGGCAGCAACTCGATGCGTGGTTGCAGAACCATGGCGCCTAGCAATGACATGTACGTCTTAGTTAGATGTCTTTAATTCAAACCATTCCCTTAGGAACGCGTACTGACTTATGTTTTGTTTAAAAATCGATTGTATCCTCACAGTAGGAAAATCAAATCTATTTCATCTGAGGAGGAAATACTATTAAGATAGATACATGTTTTATTCCATTGAATGCAAACCTTTGGCTCTAGTTCTGTATTCTCATGCAGCTATGATACTTTAAAAATCTGTGAAACTCCAGACGTTTTGATATAAATGGAAACAATTCAAAAATATTTAATTACTTGTTTAATTGCAGAGGAAGAGAGAGAAACAAAGGGAGACCTACCATGTCTAAATTTTTTTTCTGCAAATAGGCAAGAATTGGGAACTCAATCCAGAAACCGGTATGGGTTTGGGTATCCTAACAACATCTTAGTCACTCAACTTAAACAGCTCCCCACCAAGAGAAAATTTTGTGTGCCTGTGCAAGTCAGTGAACTAGAACAAGGATGTGAACATCTAAGGTAATGATGTGATGTGAAATTGGAGTTTGAAAATACTGATATCTTTTTTACTATGTAATTGAAATTGTTATGGAATAAGAATATCATCTATGACTTAAGGTGATAATAATCTAAAATTTAGGATCTCAAAGTAAAATACATTTTGGGTCTTGCTTTGCATATTGTATTATAGTTGGGTCACTAGTGTTATTGAAGAGCACAGACATTGGTGTATTGACATTTGCACATATTGATTAATATAGCTCAAACTATTATCAAATGTGCATAATCTTTGTATAGAAGAGCATGTTTGTGACACTGTTCTATAAACCTTTTTATAGACTTAGGAAGACAGATGAATTCATCAAATGCTCAAGCCTTTGCCATATAAGCACTACAAAATAACTTTTGTACAGATAATTGGTGAAACTGAGCTGAGGCATGGAGAGGATGCCCCTGACTTGGGTACAGCGTGGCTGTTTTATTAAATCGAACTCCTGACCAGCAATAATTCCTGCTTCCCCTAAGTACTGAAATGCGTTAACAAGCATTTATTGAGCAGAAGGTGATGTGCAGGTGATGGGCGCAGTATGACAATAAAACAGCCCGGACTCTGGGGAAGCTCACGTTCCAAGGCAGTTCTTGTCAAAATGTCACTGCTGGATGATCTGTGGGAAATTCCTCAGGGATTCCTGGATACATGCAGATCCTCGTGCACTGTCTGAAACTCTCTGAATTTCTCTGAAAAATCTCTGATGTTCTGGGAAAGCCTGGTTTAAAAATAGCTTCCTGCATTTTTCTTTGGCATCATAACGTTTACTTGGAATTTTGCTGAGTAATAGGCCCTTTAGCAGAATGTTATTTTTAAAATAACGGATAATGTGGCCATAGATATCCTCTGGGAATTGCAAACCTGAAGGAGAGATGTGTAACCAAAACTAAAGGACCGAGAAATCCTGGGAGATCAAAGTTTTAATTCTGACCTTTACAGGAGGCCCCTAATTGCACCTGTGCTGTTCGGAATGGGGAAGATTGTACGCAGCGTTTTCTAGGCAGTACTGGTTAAAAAGTAAATATAATATATAAAAAGTGCAAAGGAAGTTAGGAAGGAATTGATATCTGAAAGAAAATGCAAGAATTTGATTAGCTTAAGCATAAATGATGCATTAAAGGATATCAAGAAAATGACTAAGCATCAATCTTTGAGAACTTTGAATGTTAAGAAAGTGGAATTGCCTCCTGTGATTCAGTGCTACTGATAGCCAAATGAGCAAAGCATGAAGCAAGTCTAGAGAGAAAGACAACAGTATTTTTTACTACTTATATTGCCTTGTCCAAACGAGTTGTTGCCATGAAGAGCTTTTGGATATAATTACCAGATAGGCCAGTCTTTCAAAAACAACTCAGCATTTTACTTGTGCACCAGAATCAGGTTTCCCTGCAAATGTAATAACATAGCAACTAGGGTTTAAGTAAGAATGACATTTTGTGAGAGTTTCTTTATTTTACTTGCCTTTTCTCTCACCTTCTTTCCTTGTTCTCCCTTTCCTTCCATTCTGTCTTCCTCTTTCCACGTTCTTCCATCCTCTCTTTCTTTCTCTGTCTCTCTTTTGATTGAAATTGCTTATTGTTCCTTGATAATTCTGAGAACGCGGTCTTAGCAGAAATATATATCCTGTTCCAACAAAAATATCATGGGAAGCAGATTTGTCCACCTCAATCCTCAGTGATTCCCACGGTGTAACTCTTGCCAAAATGCAGGGAACCAAGCTCCAGAGGAGTTGACCAGCACAATGGGGAGCAAGAGTACTGACATTTGTGCAAGGTTCCTAATCACCAACACATAATCCAATTTTATATATACATATCTAGTTTGAAGGAAGGCAATGACATGAGTTTGTATATTGGGTGGTCATTTATTGTCAAGAGATTGAATATTACAAATAAAATATATATTGTATTTAGGATAATTAGCAGGGCTCTGTATAACATTCCATTATAAATACAGCATTTATTTGTTTATCTATCACTTCGTATGATTCATATTATCATTGGTAGAAAAAAGTATCTGAATTATACAGAGCTTGTTAACCAACAGTTTGTTTATTGGGAGTTCTTGTTTCAGGAAATCATTGCATATTCTTCAGGCAAAGTGCTACTCTGTTCAATATGGTAAGAAAGAATATGTGCAACACTTGATTGTCATCTGGATTTGATGGCCCGATTGTAGGATAAAATGAAAGATAAAAGGAAAAATACATCCCAAATTTTAAATCTGATTTATTTGCTAGCCTAACAATCTACCAAGTTGCATAAAATCATTTTAAAGACCCAGTGGCTTTTTTAGGAGAACATAAGACAGTTTTGTTCATGCTAAGTGATGCTTCTGTGTGGAATACTGTGAATGTTTGGGACTTAAGAGTGGAAATAAGGAAGAGACTGAAGTATAAACAGATTATTCCATTAAAGCATACTGCAAGGAAACCTATGTTCATGGACAAACTCATTCAGGCTTCACAGAAATAAATGTAACTTGAAAAGGACAGCAATAATAGCTAAAAGTATTTATTCAAGAGCAGCTTAAGGAATCATGTCATCAGAGCCATCACTGAAATCAATGAGGGCCCAAAGCAGTAACCTAGCAGCTAAAGTTCTCATCTTGCTGCACCCAGGATCCCATATGGGTGCTAGTTCATGTCCCTGGAGCCCCGCTTCCCATCAAGCTCCCTGCTTGTGGCCTGGGAAATCAGTCTAGGATGGCCCAAAGCCTTGGCACCGTCTGCCCACGTGGGAGACCTGGAAGAAGCTCCTGGCTCTTAGCTTCAGATTGGCTTAGCTCTGGCTGTTGTGTCTGCTTGGGAAGTAAATCATCAGACAGAAAATCTTCCACTCTGCCTTTCTTTCTCCCTATATATATGATTATCCAATAATAATAATAAAAAAATAAATGAGTGAGTGGATTTGAGGTTTGCTTACTCATGCAGCAGATCTGCTATACATAAATTTCTGTGTCACTTGTAATTAGCAGCGTGTCAACTCAAACTTTTTTTTTATGAAGGAAGTCAGATGCTGACAATTATATTGAGAACTAAATGTGAGACTGAAAGTAGAGATTAATATAAGGATTGTGGAAATTAGATAAATAGACATTGGAAAACTAGATAGGAAAGGAAGTCAAGAAAAGCTGTTTATTTTGAGGGATAAGTAAGGATATCTTAAAAGAATAAAAAGAAATACTGCAAAAAAACAAAACCACCTTGCGGTTTCTTCAGTGGAATGTGATGATTAATTGAGGAAAGGAGAATGAACATAGGATGAATTTCTCTTTACAGGAATAAAATTATGGGGGGGGGTTACATGTGTTCACGCTTTAATTTTGAGTGCAGAAACTTAGAGAATTCCACACAAAGATGATGTTCATAATTACCTTGCTTCTGTGAATAGAAGTGGAATCACAGAAGGAAAGAATTCATAGAAAGATCTAAGGTTCTGACTGAGTGAATAAGCAAGTCATTGCAACAGTGCCAATCAGCAAAGAGATGTGCACCTGTGTGCTACACTGTGCACCTGTGTGCTACGCTGTGCGCGGAGGAATGAATGAACTGACACAATAGATTCTGGGTTTTCTGTCTGTGTGCTGAAGCAGTGATGGGGATGATTCAGAGGATCTCAATACTAGAGCTATTCAGTGAATGTGTGGGTTATTTAATTCTTTACGTATTTTAACAGTGTTAGTTACTGCCTAAAGGGATTCCAGGATTTTTTATATGTGCATTTTTCATAGTATAAAGATCAGGTTGTAGGTTTTGGTACACAGGTTTTAGAGTTGAAATATGTTTATTGTTTATTAGTCATTTGGCTGCTGCTTGGCCATCTAATAGTTTTCCATTGCAATCAGCACACGATAAAATGACAATCACAAAGCTCTTTTATCCTTTAAGAAATTCTTCAATGGGAAATAAAATAATCAGATTTTCTCATCAGAATGTTGTGGTATTTCATACAGAACACTAGGAGTAGAAAGTGAAAGAGAGGCCTGTTTCCGCCTTGGCCAATTGTGGAAAGCTGAGTGGATTGCTTCCCACTGTTGCTCTCATCAAAGGGATTAGCATGCAGGTCCATGTAGAATCACTATGACATGCAGAAGAAGTGGTTTCACCTAGAGGTCACAGTGAGCTTGCTGAAGCTCTCCACAAACAAAAATCTGAAATAAGATGAGATCAATTACAAATGGTTTCTCAACCACAATTGGAAAATGTAAGAACAAGTAATAGAATACAAAATCTTTGATTTTTGAGGACTCTCTACACTCTGTATGAAAATAGTTCTTAAAATATATCATAATTCAGACATTTAAAAAGCCAGATATCTCAACTGCAAGATGAAACCTTATTTATTATAATTCTCCAGAATAAATAAATGTCATAAAAATAGAATTCTGGGGTATTCCAGATCATGTTAATGGAGTAAAAAAATAAGTATTTAAATTCATCATTTTAGTAGTAATTAGCCAACAATGTGAATTGACTTCTATTATGATTTTTTTAAAGGCAGCAAACAGTAAAAGTATGACTGCTGTTGAAAGTTTAAGATGTTGTATATTGATACTGAGGTTTTGTTGGGGCTTTTAACTGACCGGATCTTTACTCTGTTAGCCCTATCTTCAGACTAGAGAAGGTCTCCCCAAGAGGCCACTGAACTTATCTGGACAATAAGACGCTGGACTTTATGCTAGATATGTGTTTGCAAGGAACGAATCTCAACTGAACTTGAACTGTGGTTATGCATCAAGGTGGAGGAATCCACCATGGGGGGGAGGGGTATGGGAGGGGTGGGGGGAATCCCCAGTGCCTATAAAACTGTATCACATAATACAATGTTAACAACAATAAAAAAAAAAAGAAAGTTTAAGATCACATAATATGATAGAAAAAAAAAAGAAACATAAAACAAATTAAAAAAACAAGAAAACAAAACAAAACACTGTGTCCTGAGGACTATTAGGGTACCACTGATATAGATGAAAAATGAGCTGGGTTTTACATCCAAGCGCTGGAAATGTATTAAACTGCACTACAAAAAGAAACATGTAAAGACTATTGAGTTATTTTTCTTCTCTCTTTTTAAAAGACAGAGATTTATTCTGTCCCCCGTTTTCATCTACTGATATATTTTCCCTATATTTTCATAATAGCAATTTAGCACAAGTTAAACTTTCTGATTTTTACTTGATAAGAACAGGTAAAGGTAGAAAATCTAAAATCATAATATAGAAGTGTGTTTATACGTTTCGTTGGGAGTCCTACTTTTATTTGGAAGTAGGCATATACTACATAATGCCTAATTTATTGTAAAGTTTTTTTTTTTTGGTGACAGTTTGCCTTTTGTATTACACTGCATGAGTTTATAAGTTTGCTTTTTGAAACAATACTCATTTTCATGTTAGGGATTTGTTCATCTATTTATTCAGTAGATTCTCTTCTAGAAAATGGAGATAATACCATGGCTTTACACGTATGTAGCTTAACGACTATGAAGTAAAGTTGTGCTTTATTTACATATAACATCTAATTGACATAATAAAACAGAATCTTTTGGATTTATTTCTGCATGTATAGAGTTAAATGGGGTAGTAATAATCTAAAACTACATACTTTTAAAATGTGTTTTCAATAACCAATACTTTGAATTTCTTTCCTGTAACAAGCCTGGCATTTTGATAGAGAACTTGGTGGGCCAGTTGAGGATGTTGCTTTCAATTTGCAATAATGTTAATAGGCATGCATTGGCTTTGTTTTTGTTTTTGTTTTACCTCTGGGACATTTACTAAAGGCCTAGCATGACTGATCTGGAATACATTGGTGTGTGAATAATGTAAACATATCTCCTTGCTAGCACAAGCTTCCAGCACGGGGAAAGAAAGTGATATGATCCACAGTATTCGAGAGCAGAAGCATCCTGCACTCTGGGACACATATATGAGAAGCACTAGCTGCCCTTCCCCTTCAAAACAAGTCTGGCTCAGGGAGCTGCGTTTCCCCCCGCTTAACACAAAATCATCCTTCCTTCAAGTTTCCTTGATACCATTCACAAAATGTAATCCGTAAAAGAATGTAAATATTGATATTTTTAGTAATGCTTGTAGAAAAATGGGTAGACAATTGTACATCTCAAAATAAAGCTCGGCTCACAACTTGCATGTTGAACACAGATAACTTGCCTTATTTGTTAGAAAAGTTGATATTAAATGTTTGTGCTAAGTAGGTATTTTACATGGTACATAGAAAATTTTAGTTTCTTCTCAAAAAGTTTTATCCCTTAGTAAGTGTGATAGCAAGATCTGCATCCCTGAAATAGCACTATCAACCTTGTTCATATTTCTCCCTTTCTAGAACAATTTACCACTGTCCTACAATTAGGGAAGATTGGCTTTATTTCACTGGTTCCCATTAACTTATCATTCCATTTTGATTTCTCATATTCCCTGATTAATTGCAATCACCCTTTTCAAGTTACTTCATTAGATGACTTAGTGTCTCATTAAAAAAAAAAATCCAGTGCATTTTTGCTGGTGCTGTGAATGATTTTACAGATAGCAATATTTTATTACTTTTCAGTGACACATATCTTGTGATGTCAAAAAAATTTTAAGTAGTCAATGTGAATATAATAAAACTTATTTTTATGACTGTAAAGTCTCGATTATAAAATCTGTCAAATGAAATTTCAGATGCTTCAATGGAATTTATTCACTAACTAAAGTTAAACTAGTACCCGTTTAACATATGCACCAACTAGTCAAGAATCTAGATGGCACGTTAAGATGACATATGTTGAAACAGTTTGTCATAGTCACAATGACTGCACGTCTATTTAAGGTTACTACACAGGAGAGAGAGGAACTGAGTGTATTGTAAGGTAACTTGACCTACTTACGCTGCTTAGAGTGTGTGAGGCAGAGATAGCACAGAAAATCCTGACATTCAGAGAATTTCCCACAGGTGTGAAAAACTATTAGAACTTCCTAAATCTGGAAAAAATATTTTGCTGATTCCTCACTTTAAAAAAAAGTGTTAGTTTTTTTTAAAAATCTCAGAAACATGTTTTAAATAAGAAAGACATTGTTAGTCATTTTCAAAATAAATGAACACCTGAAAAAAACAGAAATGATTGAACATCAACATCAATTCTGAGATTGTCTCCTCTTCTTTTTTTTAAAACATTATAAATTTTCCATGATAAGGTTTTTAGGTATAGTAATTCCCCCATTTTCCCCTTTCACCATTTTCCCTCATATTGTTATGGTAGTATAGTTCTTTAGCAACAGCTAGAAGTTTATCTTTATTCTATTTAAGTGCACCATAACATTGTAGGAATAAAAATATAGAGAAAATCCAGTATCATGTTTTCAAGGTATATTTAAGTGTTTTGCTAGAAGTCTTCATTTTATTTGGGAGTAGCAAGGCCTACTACAATGTATTTTTACTTCCCAGTATGTTAATCTCCATTACACATGTCATCTATAAAAATGTATGTATATATATATTTGCCTATATATCTATTTGTTTTGCATTTTGCATGAATCTTGCCTTATACAGGAGAAAAATATATGATATTTGTCATCTTGGGATTGGCATATTTCACTGAGCATAGTGGTTTCCAGTTGGGATAATGTTGTTGCAAATGCTAGAAGATAATTTCTTTTACTGACTAGACAGTACTCCATGGAGAATTTTAGGGAAAATTGACACTGAACTCTGTCATTTAAAATACCAATATTTCTCATACTAAACAGGAAATACATTATGATGGGTATTTCTAGTCTCACAGACACTTTTCAGTCCTTACATAATAACCGCTGCTTGCTACAATGAAATAGCAAGTAATGTATTCAGCAATCTCTCATAAATTACAGCAATTGTGATGATTGAAAGTGTTTTTTAAAAAATAAACATATGCATGTTTTAAAAATTTTGTAATTTGAAAGAGAATTAAAGAAAAAGAGAGAATTGAGAGAAAGATAATTTCCATCTGTCGGTTCACTCTCCAAATGGCCATAATGACCAGCCCTGAACCAATCTGAAGCTACAGGCCATGAACTTCTTTCAAGTCTCCCACAGCTGCACAGAGTGCATGCACTTTGACAAATAACTACCTAGGAAGTGGAGCAGTTATGACTTGAACCGGTGCTCATATGGTATGCCAGCACGACAAGCACCAGATTTACCCTTTAATCTACAGCACTACTTTCTCAACTGTATCCTGATGATCAAAGGTTACAAAAGCAAATCTGTAGGTCCCATGTGGTAACACAGTAATGTAATCCTCCACCTGTTGGACCAGTTGGTGTCCCAACTGCTCCACTGTTCTCTCTGTTCCTACTTGTGACCTGGGAAAACAGTGGAGGATGGCCCAACGCTTTGGAACCCTGTACCTACTTGAGAGACCCAAGGAGAAGCTCCTAGTTCTTGGTTTCAAGTCTACTCAGCTCTCACCATTGAGGCGAAATGAACAAGCTACTAGAAGAACTCTCTCTTTCCCCCACCCTTTATCTCTCCTGCTCCCTATAAAGTTGTCAAGTATACATTGCTGCACCCACCTCTTCAGCATGAATATATTATGAAACCAAAGCACTTGGAATGTTTCCTTTAGGGATCCTCTATCACACAATCTGTGCTTGTGCCCCATTTCTCAGAATGCTCTCTCTAGCCATTACCCATAGTTCCAAAGGTTCAGGCCACCAATAAACTGTTTCTTCAACTGCTCTCGTTCTTTCGGATCACTGCCCTCCTCCTCCAAGGTGTGTAGGGCTGATGATGGCTGGAGTGGCATGGGGGCTCTCTACCACTTTAGGACAGACTCGCTTCTTCCAACTGGACTTGTGTATGGAACAGAAAGGAAAAAGCTTGACTTACATTTTGCAATTGTTGTTTTATTGTTATGTGACCCTATGAGTTATTACAAAGTTCCAAAATTTTACAGAGTGCTTTACCATACAAAATTTACTGCCTTTACGTGTCTAACAAACGTGATTTATTATTAAATGATATGTATTAGAGGAATAATATGGCTTATCTAAGTAGTTGCAATGCAAATGTTTGGACCTCTGATGCCAGTTTTGAGTAGGTAACAGAATTCCATGATGAGACTGAAGAAATATTATAATGTTGATTGGGTAATTAATTTGAATACAGGCTGGATTTTTGGCAGAAAGTAAGGTTACCTACAATAATTGGTACCACCTAGTCTCAGTGTGTGTGTGTGTGTGTGTGTGTGTGCAACCCCTGTGCCTGTCAAGTGTGTGTTGAAATTGAAGCAAACTAGTAACATAGTAACAGAAAGTCAAGTGTTGGAAGACCTTACATGCTTTCCTCAGGTGTTAAAATGTGATCACTATGTTGTTTCTCTAAGAGAAAACAAGAAATTAAAACTTGTGAAAATGTATTTTTAGCTGAAGATTGGGATAAGGTGTAAAGCAACAAAGCATGTAAATCTTAAAAGGAAAAGTGACTTAGTTTTAAATTGTGATTCTATTGGGACTATCCGCCCTCTCCCGACACCGCCCCCGCCCCCCCCCCCATAAAAGGTGGCTATGTCTTGAAGAGAATTGCAAGCTAGTCAACCTCCCTGAACAGGCCTTTCTGTACTTTACCAGTATAATTCAGTGTATAGGTTTGACCTACTTTTTACTGTATTACCAGAAAAGTGTGCCTACTTTGAATTCTTTTGAAACAAATGATTCTGAGTATTTTATGATGCTTTAATACCATTAATCAATGAAATACAAATTTATCTTTTAAGATTATGGACACATATCATCACTCCTGGTTCTTCCTTCTTCCCAGGGATTTTGAGTAGCAATCTTAACGTTTTGAAACTGCTACTATCTATTCGATTTGATCTGAAAAGTGTATATTGTGTTTTTTTTTTTTTTTGCCATAGTGGAGGATCAGCTCTTAAAAATGTGCTTTATGCTCTTTGCTTCTTTTACTTAAATTTTCATGCTTCTGTTTTTTTCTTCAAATCTCTGCGGTGAGAGACATATTCAGTTGTACCTGACCCCTTCTGTATCTTTATTTTTACACTCATGTATAGCTAACACTTGTTAGTCTAAAATAGCCATTGGAATTCTCGTCCATGTTTTGAAGGGATCTGTTCATTTGGTGTCATGTTTACCAACTTAAAAAGCAAAACACATTTTAGTTCTTATTAGTAAGAGAGTAGAGCATAATGTTTAATATAAGAAAAGTCACAAATCTACAGATATGGCTGCACTACTAAAAACAACAGCAAGTTTAGCAATGAAAATAGTAAAACAAGTCTTAGCAGAAGAAAAGAATTTAACAAAGTACATGTGCAGTGTTTTACTTTAGGCCAGTGACTTCACAATGCATAATTCTCCTAACACACTAAACGTGATAGGAAAAAAATACTTTTTTTTCTGATGTTTTATTGCTCACTCAATTAATGAATTACACCTTTCTTATCTTACACTTCCCATAAACTGTGTTGTAATTTGACTTATGGTCTCTCAGGAGCATGTACTTCTGCAGCTAAGTCTCAATCACAGGGTTAAGTAGGAAACATCAGGAAATATACAGAGTTTATTGAAGCTGTAATTTTCTAGGTCATGCATTTGTGATATAAAGGAGTGATTTGTTAGTAACAAGCTTTTACATTTGTAGACTATATTTCCTCAGCCACTTCTTGGAACTGTATAATTCTAACTTAATTGTCCTCTCTAAATCAGATTTGCTGGAGTTATTTCCTTTGCAGCATCTCAAGAATAACTATATTATTCTCCAAGGGAATATCTGATGGAGTCTCATAGCTTGCTGCTCCCCTCAGGGCCTCATTTGAGGAGGTCATCTGAGGAAAGCATGTTTGCCCCTCTTGAAATATCTCCATGCATGACAGCATTTCTCCCCGACTAAGGGGAACCCGGATCACAGAGACAGACAGCAGTCGCACTTAGTGGTTTGCAAGATTTCGTATTTATGTAATTTCCCTTTTTGGATTTCTCATTAATTTATTAAAGTATGTTCTGAACATAGATGTGATACAGATATATTTTGTTTCTCATTCTGTGTCATTTTCACCAATGACAGAATGACTGGGCAATGTTAGATGCATGTGATAAGCTTATTGACAACTTATAAAAAGAAATCTTTATCTATCTATCTATCTATCTATCTATCTATCTATCTATCTATCATCCAGCTACCTTAAAAGCAGAGTCCCAGAGAGGCTCCTCATGTAGCTGCAGCAGCCAGAGCTGCATCAAGGCAAGAATCTCCTTCCGGAACTCCCACAAGGTAGAGAAACCAAGCACTTAGCTCATCTACTGGCACTTTAAGAAAATCTGAATGAATTTGGATCAGAAGGGACCAGCAAGGACACAAACCAGTGCCCATTAGGGATGCTGGAACCACAGATGGTAACTAAACTCGTGGTATTGCCTCAATGCCCCAAAGTTAGTTATCCATGAATCTACCGATGCAAGATTCTCGGAATTAGTGTTTCTAAAATGTTTTCTCTTAAATCTTACTTTTTATTACTGGAATGCTAACTGGCATCAGAGGCAATCAGGTAAAGATCTGTATACTTTGTTTTTATATAAAACTTTTAATTTAAAAATTATTATTTTACAATGATATGTTTAGGTACTTAACTGATTAGTTACAATTTAAGCTAAAATACCATAATTTCTCATTTGATTAGAATTTACCTTCAACATTTAAATAATTGCATTTTTATTCCAAGTTATTGACTTATAGAATTTGAAGACAATAACATTTTGACTGTATAT
This sequence comes from Ochotona curzoniae, assembly GCF_017591425.1. NCBI lineage: Eukaryota > Metazoa > Chordata > Mammalia > Lagomorpha > Ochotonidae > Ochotona > Ochotona curzoniae. The sequence goes on from NW_024466502.1 coordinate 19,137,989, forward strand.
CTGTATGACACATTCACTTCCATGTCTTGGTTGCTAATATCCTTCAAAAATTTTTCTAGTAAATGTATTGCTTACATAGATATCATAAACCATTTCTTTAAATTAATGGGTGTTTATTGGATAATATTTTTAAAAATCCTTTCAAAATAAAGATAGAAAATGTTGATTGCATCTTTAGGCTTTTGCTAAATAATTCATTTTTCTTGAGAGAAAATTACCATTACATGTTGATTTCAGTCTTTTTAAATTTCTGCTTTATATTCATCTTGACCAAGCTATTGTTTTTGAAATGTGTGTTAATCATTCAACATATACATGGAATGCCTGAGATTCAGTGTATTTTGAAAAATTCCTCTCTATATTTTTAAGAACAGTATAATTATTTCTTTCTTGGCCCAGTATCTCAAATATTAGCACTGCTCCATTTCTATTTCTCTAGAAAACATGATCACTTGATAGTTTTACTACCTACTCTTCAATTTTCCTTTTTATTCTCTCCCAGAGCCACACTACTGGTGTTTATCGTCAGCATTCTCCTTAAAATGTATCTTTTTAAAATATGCATTTTCATTTTACTTTAAAGACAAAAAGGCAGATGCAGAGATCATCTTCCATCTCTTAGTTCACTCACAAAGGCATGTAAGAACTATGCTAGGGGTAGGCCACAGCCAGGATCCCAGAGCTCAGTCCTGGGCTCCCCCGTGCGTGGCGGGGACCTAAGCACTTGAGTCAATGTCTCTTATGTCCCAGTGTGTACCTCAGCATGAATATTCATCAGAAGCAGAATCATCCCATCAGAAGCAGATATCAGCATCCCAAACAGGAACACAGCCAAAGCCCCACCACTGTTCTTGAGTATTGCCTTTTAAACATTTCCTATGACCATCATAACTGAATTTTAATTTCAAACAAATAATCCATCATTAGTTTTTGAACAAATTTTTGCTTGTCTTCAAAACCCTCAAAACTCTTACTTTCTTTCCTCCTTTCCCTTCCTTCTTCTCTTCTCTTCTTTCTTTTTCTTTCTTTCTTTCTCTTTCTTTCTTTCTTTCTTTCTTTCTTTCTTTCTTTCTTTCTTTCTTTCTTTCTTTCTTTCTTTCTTTCTTTCAATTAGTGCAAATTACTTTTGCATTCTTCTAATGTGCCAAGGACGTTTCCACATATCACAGTAACAGAAAATCAAAAGGAATTTGATCATGGTGCTAGAACCTCAATTCTAACTGGAGTTAAAAAGCATTAGCAGACTAGTCAATTCAGCATACAGCAATTCAGTCATACTGAAAATGGCATGGAAATAGAAGTATAGTTGAAATTCATGCCTGCCTATTCAAATTCTTTATCACCACAATATTCCAGGTCTCCACATGCAGAGAGGGTAACATTTTCTTTGTCTTTCCTTAAAACAACTCTAGAAATGCAAACACATGTGCTTCCCATATTCTGACACATAATTACAAAAATGTGGTTGTATTATTAAATATGTGTAACTCCTCAGCATTCATGACTCTAATGGCAGTAATAGCAGCTAGTGTAAGCATGGCAGTTAAACACTGAGGATATATGTAGCCCAACACATCACACTCACTGAGAGCTAATGATGTCTTTAACAAGGGAATCTATTAGAATCAATTGCTCAAGGACCGGACAATGTGGAAAAACTGGTTCACCCTTTGCTTGATACACCTACATTTAGTGCTGGACTGCCAATTCATTTCTAGCTACCCTTCTGTTAGTGCACACTTAGTGCTGCAAATGTGGCTTAAATGCCACAGGAGAGACAGAGAGAGCAAGAATGAGCTCTAGCCTCCTGGCTTCAACTTGCACTTCCCCTGGCTGTTTTTGGGTATTTAGGGAGTCAGCAGACAAATCTCTCTCTCTCTCTCTCTCTCTCTCTCAATAATATTAAAATAAACAAGCCACATCATTTATAGAAATATATATATATATAGTCAGAGATAAGAAAATGGAACAGATGTTAATATTTTATTGTGAGATTAATTTTAGTATAATACAGAGAAATGGGATGTATACTGTATTTTTAGCATCCAATTGACTTGTAAAATTTTGTATATTTATAGGAATGAAGGATCAGAAATCAGAAATGCTGCTAAGTTTTGATCCTGAGTGTAGACATAAACAAGGGAGGAAGATTACGAATATAAGAAATATGAGCTAGTTGTGGGGTGATTGGTGAAGTCTCATGATAAATATAAGTGGAATATACTTGTAAGCCAAATAAATCTGGTAGGCACATTACTTTGTTCTTCCATGTAGGAGTGTAGAAGAGTATTGAAGGCCACACAAAGATTTTTGGAGCTGTATTATAAGATAGAAGTAAAGACTGGGAAGGAGGAGTGTTACTTACCAATGGCAAATATGCTTGCAGAATGATTAAGAAGGTCAGATAGTAAGGGAAAATAGTAATTCTTAAAGGAAAAGTGTAGAGATGTATATCCAACTGGAAAAAATAATTTCTTGTCTTGCAGTTAAGAAAAATACAGATTTTAAACAGCCTTGAAAATCCTGGTAATGGAAAGTTGTCTCAGGAGAATAAGGGATCAAGAAAAGATTGGGAGCTTGAAGAAAATGTGTGTGATTTAGGAATCCTGCTGGTCATGGTGACTGACACAGGGTATTGAGAGCTTAGGACAGTCTAGGCGAAGCTCCAAATGAGTTATTCAGCACACATCTTGAGCGGTTGTCAGTCAGCTGTATTGGAAGTATTGAGTTTCTGGAAGGATGAAGACACGTGGGGAGAATGGCACAGACATGACTGAGTGGATATTAGTATGAAGAGTTTACTGAGTATGAGTGAATCTATATAGTTAGAGCAATGGGGAAGAATTTGAGAATAAACAGACTATCATGGATCAAATAATATTATAAATTTTACTTAATGTAGTAATAATAATAAACTTGTCTTTTATTTACTGCTCACTTCTAAAAAAGGCAACTACGTCATCAGGAAAAAAGATCGACTCCACATTCAAACAGAAGCAAAGAACATTAGTGTAAATGTTTCATGTGATTGAGGAAGAATCATTTTGTGTTTTTTTTTTTGTTCACTATTGCTATTATTGTCAGTTTCTTTCACTGCATTTCTGATTATATATGTGCATTTATAATTAGCTACTTCCCTTGAAAAATATAGTTTTATAGTTAAGATTTTTAGGTATAATTAGATAATTGGCTTATGTATTAAGAAATTGACTTGTTTGCCCAAAACATACACAAGAATTTAAAATGATAAGTCCTGATGAGGTTGAGAAAAATGGGAATTTGGGACTCTTTAAGGAAATTCAGCTTAACTCATCTTTTGATTCTGTCATTTTCTTTGCAAATGAGTTTCACAAATAAAATGTATAGTAGGAAATTATTGGCATTTTAGCTAAATTATACTAGTGTTAAATTATTGACATTTTTCTGGAGTTTGTCAAGCAGAACCCATTAAGAAAGCACTAAAAAGATGTAGAATATATACAATTCATCAAGCATGGGCAAATTATAACTTACTTGCTGGCATATACAGTTCCCAAGCTGTATCCAAATGGCTGTGAATTTTTTAGGAGCTCTTAAAAATAATCACTTTCAAAAATTATTATTCCAGACACAGGGGAAGAGGTAATCTACTGATTTATTCCCCAAATTTTTGCAACATCTAAGACATTGACAGTACAAATGCAATACACTTTTTCCACATGGGTGGCAGGAACCCAGTCACTTCAGCCAGCCCAGTTGCTCCCCAGGACATGCATCGGCAGAAACCTGGAGTCAGCAGCCAAGGCTAAAAACCACATCAAGGTACTCATTCTCGTGTGGGATACAGATGCATTAAGCACAAGCTAAATGGTTGCTCCCTCTTCAACTGCTTTTATTGATGTTAGCCAAAAAACACTTCTAGACTGTTTCTTTGGGATGCAGTCCTTTACAGGCAAGCCATGTATGCTCTCACGATAAATGTGACAAATAATTTAGTGAGATTTGTAAAGTCATAACTACCTTAGCATTCATCTTGCACTTGGGTAAGTAAAGAAGAGGGGGACCTAGAGTTAGAGTAGCCCATTTTTGCTTAAAAATCCAACTGTCCCTAACAGTGTTATGACAGTGCACTAAAGGACAGCCAACTTGTCAAAGAATTGAGGAAATATCTTTGCTGTTTGACTTACTCATAGGTAATGCCTTTGGAATAGGAAAGATTTTGCCCTCACAATTCCCTTTTTCTATTAAAAAAAAATGTTAAGAATTATCTTACAAAGTGTAGTAACAAGAACCATGTGTATTAGTGATGGGTGTTAAACCATTTCATTCTTCTGACAAGTTTAGTTTTTCTTGTGAATGTAAAAGAAATTTAAACAGGGGGCAAAATAAAGAGAATAAAACCACAGTCTGTATCGCTAAAATCCCATACAGGCACTGGTTTATGTCTTGGCTTCTCCACTTGTGATCCGGTTCCTTACTCATTGCTGTGGAATAACATCAGATGGCCTGAGAAGATGAGTCCATGCCAGCCTTGGGGGAGGCCCCGAAGAAGCCCCTGGCTTCAGCCTGACCTGGTCCTAGCTATGTTGCTACAATGGGGGACAAACCAGTGAATGGAAAAACTCTCTCTTTCTCTCTCTCTCTTAACTTCTCTGTCGTTATCACTAATTCTTTCAAACGAATAAACAAATTAAGTAATGTGACTCTTTAGCACTATGCCTAATAGGCATAAGTAGGGAGATTTCTTCATTTGTAGAACTTGTAATCTTGCAATATGCCTTGAATTCTTTATGTAAATAAGTTAATATTCCTAGATTTAAAAAAAGATGTCTGTTGCAGCTGATAATGTTGGCATCATTTTTTTAATCCACTAGTGTGATGATTGTCTTTTGTCTCAAATTTATCATAATAGAATGCAACATACAATAAAATAGAGGTTGAATTCACTTGTATGTGTAATAGATTTAAAGAGACAAAGAAATGCATAAACGTTCTGCTGATCCTTTGCTCATTTTTTGGCAGATGATAACATTTTTCAGTAGTATTTTCAAGGGATTTTACAATTTGAGAATGATTGTCCATATCTATAAAATATGTTCCTTGGGTCACCTGAATTCCAATTATAGAAGAGATGTGATTGATGGTATAAATTCCCAACACCAGATAAAAAATTTCTGATGATAAGTCTAGGAACTTGAAATGCGATCTATGAACATAGAATGTGAAACTCTGCTTTGTAAAGTCTCTTGAAAATACTAGGTGTAAAGGGGGGAAATGAAGGGTGTGCTAAAGTAATATTAGGAATAAAGAGGTCAAGTTGTTCAGTGTGAAACTTGTTTCACCAACTGAGTTAAAAAGAAAAACCACTTCCTTTATCCCTCTTTCAGTTTTGCTTCTGAAGTCAGAATTGGTCCTCAGTCACATAGGTAGTCTAATCACTGCCTGCCAGAGAAGTATCCTGGTGTAATTGAAGGGAATCACTTACGCCTTGTGCCTTTGTGGCCAGTGACCCCTTGTCGCCATGGTCTAGGGCCTTTTGGATCATTCGCTGCTTTGATGGTGCACAAATACAGCATGACTCATGGGATGAGCTCAGGAAACGCCCCCATGGTTTGATTCATTTATAGGGAGCACTCTGGAATGGGGAGAGCAGAGTGCATATTTCTGCTTTAGTTGTGTTACTTATGCAAACAGATGTATTTGAAAAACAGTATCTTTCATAGAAGGACAAATATTAGAGATATTACACTAAAATAATTTTCCTGTGTAATAATTGATTTTATTTATTAGTATAATGGATATATGTAGAAAACCTGGAATAGTACAATTACAAAGATAATGATAGTATTAACAATCTTAACACTTAGTTATATACATTTTTTTGCCATTTTCATACTATCTTTTTGAAGGTTGTAATATATGCATGTGATATATGTGTGTCCGTACAAAGGGACTTCAGGAGGTCTATAATAAAGCAGAAGTAAGAGATAAGTTTGATTGTAAAATATGTGAAATGCATGTATTTTTATAATACGCAGTTTCCATAAATTTTATAATAAACAGTTTGCATATATGCATATTTACATGCACTTGTATATATACCTATTTATGCTGATATAACGTGTTTGAAATAGTGTAAAGTAATTTAACATTGCTATAACATATTTTTAGTAGTTACATGATATTTCATCTTATGAATTCATGCTATAGTTTTGCAATACTAAGGATGGGAATTCATGTTCCTTCTGACTTAATTGTATAAGCAGAAGTGTTTAACTGGATTGACTATCATGTACGTAGGTGTTTAATTGGCTTCTCAGTATTTCCTTGGGTGCATGAAGTAATGAAAGTGTACTTGATAAAGATAAGATGATTTTCCAGCTGTTGGTACAGTTTTTAAAGTTGTTTTCATTAATCTTTGCTTTTGTGTTCCAAGGGCCTATGAGCAAGCACGCTGACGTGTCTTGACAGTCTGAGTATTTGAATAAATGTTTGAAAAATATGGTAGAATAAATGAGGGTTGCTGAATTGATGCATCGAGCAGGGAGAGGAATGGTATTTCAAAATGTCTAATATATTGTGGCTTTCTTCAGATCATTAGAAACACTATTAAGTCACAAGAATATTATTAAAGGAAACCGTAGCAATAAACTTTAGTGAGTTAATATTTAGTTTGAATTCTGGATATAGAAGACTTCTACTTCCACATCCAGTAGGAAAGACCCATAACTATAAAAATAGATAGCTAAGTAATACATTAAGAAATAAAACATCTTTATAGATTTCAAGCAAGTCAACAGAAAGATATGAATTTATCTCACTGAGTTAGATGCATAATTTATGCAAATAAATAAAAATCTTAGATTTCTGTGATTTACATGTTTTGCAACCATAAAAATTTTGAAGATAAAGCTAAGAAAAAAAAATTCAAGATTGTTCTTACCTCCACCCTTAAAAGACAACAGATTCCCCACAAATCTACAAACGTGCTAATACCTTCCAAAATAGACAAGAAAGAAACATTTTAGGAATGTAAGAACTCCATAAAAGATTTGGGTTTTAGGCAGTTAAATGAATACATCTTTCTAAGCGTGTGTTCTCTTAGAGCTCAGAATCCATACACTTTGAGATTTTACAGGGAACATGGTTTTGCAACCATGCTGTGTATCAAATGTCATTTCTTCTCCATAAAAGGATGGTGTGTCATTAGTTCTATCACTATGGCTCTTGGGATTCTAGTTCTTGAACACAATGAGTTTACTATACGAGACTTCTTCAGTAATTGTACATAGGGCTCTTGTTTGATGGCATTAACTCAAAAGCATGTACGTAGACCATCCCCCAATGGCTAGACTCTCATTGACTCTCAAGCATTTTTTTATTGTTAAGAATCATATCTTGGACTCTACAAAATATCTCATATTCATTTTAACTTGGTTGTTATCAAGAACACATAGTCACTAGGAAATGAAACTTAAGCCCATCATACTACTTCAAGAAATGGAATGGACATTTTTCAGATGCTGGTTCTCTGGAAAGAAAACGGTGTAAAATTTCATTGTATCAAGAAACCAAGCAGTCAGGTCAGGATTGTCAGGTTGTAGTAGAAAGTGAACGTTTATTTTCAGTTAGGCTCAGCTGTAAAGACAGTTGGTCTTATAAATGTGTTTTCCTACAGTCACAGAAAAATAGAGTGTGATTCAGAAAAATAGAGTGGGATTCACATTTTTTACAGAAAACAGTCAATCATAATTTAGTGGCCATAGGGAGTAGTTTGATCATAGATACTTGGGACATATATGGACTCTTCATTTCTTTAGGAAAAATCATCATCATTTCCTATGAGCAGCATTTGACATTCATTTAAAAAGGACAGTCATCAATGATGCAGCACAGAAGTAGGCTGTTTTGTCTGCATACAAATAGTATTCGCTGCAATGGCTTTGCCCTGGGCAGGGTTTGCCTTGTGGTTGGATAGTGACACAACGACATCAAAATTGTTGAAGCATTCAAGACTGCAAAGTAAACAAAGGAAAGCTTTGAGGAGGAACTGAAGATGAATATTAAGTGATTACACAGTTTTACAGTGCCTGAACATTCCAAAAGCAAACTTAGGGAATCTGGTACAAAATAGACACAGGTTGATTTAGCGTAACTGGAAAGGATATAGCAAATGGACCTGTAAGAACAGTTACTACTGGAATCTAGAGTTATGTATGTTGCTTTTGAGTTTTAAAAAATTCTTTAAACTGTTAAACAGGCTTTAACCATGAGGATGTTATAATGAAAAATAGCTTACTGAGTACTTACTAAATTTGAGTATAAGACGCAGTCGCTGCTCGGTCACATCACATAGGGCAAATTAACAAATTAGACACAATTAAGCACAATTGGAGAGAACAAGCTGAGTGTGTTTCAGTGTTAATGTTCTAGGCAATAAAATCTACTAGCCCGTTGAATCATTGCCTAACGAAGTGAGCAAAGCACATTAGTACCATCACTTAAATTTTACCAAACAAAACATGCAAGAAAAGATTGGGAAAAATAGATTCAGAGTCTAACTCCCGTGTTGTGTTGTGCGGAATATGATGTGATGTGCTGAACTCTTGTCTTGCCTTTCTCTTGCTTTAATCAATCACATGGAAACACATGTACACATTGGATATTATACTTGATTCTTTGATTAAGACATATGATATAATAAATTAGATCTAAATACACTATACTTTATCTCTTCTCTTTCTGGAGTAAATTATTCTCATAAGCCAACACATTAATTTAATGAACAAATCAAACATCACATTAATATTAATTTTTGAACTCCATTCATTATTACCAAGATGGCTCATTGGCAAAAAAAAAAAATAAGTAAGATGAGTGCAAGAAAATCTTTTTTGAAAAAAATTGGAAAACAGAAAAAATCCCTTGTCATATTCCTGCATGCAATTCCAACAGTTGTTTGAATATAATTCTATGAGGTTGTAATAGTTAGGATTCTCATATTGAATAGTTAGTGCATATTCATGATATTTATAAAATTGCATTATATGATAATCTGATCTATGAAATCAATCTGAGATGTTGTACAGATGTTGAGATTTCTGAAAACTTTGTGATGGTTTCAGTGTGGTGGTACAGTAAACCAAGCTACTCTATGCAACACGAGCATTTCATCTCAGAGTGCTGCTGGGAGTACCAGCAGTTCTGTTTCCAACCCAGCGGATTGGGAAAGCAACAGCAGATTTGCATGCTATCCTCATGAAGGAGCCTAGTCCAACCCTGGCTTTGTGTTCATTTGGGGTGCAAACCATTGGATGGAAAATTCTCTTTTTCTACCTTTGAAATAGAAAAAAAATACTTTTAAAAATAGCTAATAATCCTTAAATAGAATCTTAAAAGCAAATGAGCTTTGGATTATATTTTACAGTGATGTGTAAAGATTTTAGAATAGATCCTCACAGATGTGCAAAGATTTAGAGGAATAAGTAATTTGCAATGCTTTAAAATTTAAATGCATATGTATGCATTATTATTATGTATTAGAAAAACAAGGTGACGAGGAAACACAAAACGACGTCCGACTTCCATCTGCTGATTTGCTGCACCAAACAGCTGTCCTTCCTGAAGTCAGGCCAGGCTGGAGGCAGGAAGAAGGATCCTCATCATCGCCTTCCACAGGGGAGGCAGGAACCCAAATATTTTGACCATGGTATTTTGCCTCCCAAGCACATTTTCAGGAATCTGGATTGAAACTGGAAGTGAAACTCTGTACCAAGCATAACTCACCTAAACCACAATTACCACTCCTGCAATCCGTTAATTAGAATGCAGTAATCCTGTTTATAGAAATACATCCATGTAGTCCAGCACAGTAACCTAGTGGCAAAAATCTTTGCCAAGCATTAATGTGGGAGGCAAGGAAGCTGGCTGCTGGCTTCCTAGTGGCTCAGCTCCAGCCATTGTAGCCACTTGGAGAGTGAATCAAGGAATGGGAGATCTTCCTCTCTGTCTCTCCTCCTCTCTGTATATTTGACTTTCCAATAAAACAAATAAATCTTAGAGAGAGAGAGAAGAAATACATCCATGAATATGTTTATCAATTTATTTTTATTGGAATTTATTTTTATTTATTTTATTTATAAGGAGAAGGAGAGACAAACAGAAAGATCTCTGTCTGTTGGTTCACTCTCTAAGCGGGCACAGCCTCTGGCATTGAGCCAGACAGGAGCCAGGAACCTTCTCCAGGTCTCTCATGTGACTGCAGGGTCCCCAGGCTTTTGGCAATCCTCCGCTGCTTTCCCAGACCACAAGCAGGAAGCTGGAAACAAAGTGGAGCAGCCCGGATAGGAACCTGTACTGGTATGGTACCGTGGTGTGGGCAAGGTGAGGTTCCAGCCACTGTGTCTTGTTGCAGGGCCTATGAGTAAATTATTTTTAAATTTTTAATGATGAAAAAATATATAGCAATAAAAAATCACTGTGTTTTAACATTTTGAGTCCTAGAAAAACATTTTATTGAAATTTGCAACATGTAATTGTTTTCATTAATATTTCTGCATTTAAATTTTATTTAAAAATATTTATTTTTATCTGATAAGGATATTTTTATAAAGAGAAGAGACAGAGAGTGAGAGGTCTTCTACTTTTTGGTTCATTGTTCAAATTAAAACAAATTAAAATAGGGTAAGATGCTAGCGTAGGTTAGCAGAGGAGTCGTAAGTGTACTCAACAGTGATGAACATTTAACCATAGCTGCTCAGACGGATACATTTGAACCAAATTTTGAAAACGTGGAGAGGAGGATCCCAGGTGGCAAATAGTGAGTGAAGAGATTTTTCGGCAAATCCTTAAGAGGGGAAAAAGGAAAAATGAGATAAACGAGGAGACAGATCAGGAAAGCGACTATGATGAGGCCAGAAAGAGGCGGCAACCTGCAGGCTATGGCAACACGCAAGAAAGTTCAAAGAAATACATATTTTTAAGATAAAATGAAAGTGAAGTGTCTTAAATTCTTCATGAGTGCATCAAAGAGGGTTGTGAAACTCACATGCAGGTGAATAACAGATACCTTCTGAGTTCTTTATTACTAATTAAGTGGAAGCAAAGGAAGCAGTGATCTTGTCCTTCTGCAGCTGTCCAGTACTTGTTAAGGCACTTTACACCCAGGATAAGTATTCCTTAGCTAAATTAGAAAAAGTATGTGGCCTGTGTATAGGAAAACATCAAGTGAATTCATAATCTTGAACTGATATTAATTTTTTTTTCAAAATAGAATCCTGGTCTTACCCATCACCCCTTCATTCCTTCACATTTCCTTCAGTCTGTTTTGTTTATATTTTCTGCAGACCCCAACCATTCCACCTGCTCTCTCCTCTGCTGATGACCACCTTCCAAATAATTGAAAACAACAGAGAATGTAGTTCTATCACTTTCTTCTCTTCCATTCTACTGCCACATTTATGCTCTTGCTTCTGGGATGACAGCAAGAGTTTTCCATCTTTTACCTTTTTTCTAGGACTATCCTAATTTACATTTTAACCCCTTATCTGCAAGTTTAAATTTTAGCTTAATGTTGTTCACATGTTATCGGTTTTTCTCTTTTCAATGTTTTCTCCCCATTTCCCTTCTTTCCTTCCTCTCTCTTTCTTCTTCTTTTGAATTCTTCTCCACATAGTGCAAATTTATTTTAAATTTTCTCAGCATAAGATATAACAAACAGAACTATGGACAGCTCCATGATGTGCTAGGCCAGGCCCATATCTGTTGGTTTGGCATTCTATGTGGGCACTGGTTAGTTACACTTCTTCCTTATTTTGTTTTAAGATTTATTTATTCTTTAGAACATTTTTATTGGAAAGGCGAATCAGATTTTACAGACAGAACGGGTAGAGAGAAAGATCTTCTGACACAGATCTCTGCTTATGGTGTGGGAAAGCAGTGGAGGACGGCTCAAGTCCTTGGACCTTTGCACCCATCCAGCAGACCTGGAAGAAACTTAGGGCTTCTGGTTTTGGAGCGGCTCTGTTCCTGCCATTTTGTCCACTTAGGGAGTAAACCAGCAGACAAAAAACCCTGTGTGTCTATCCTCTCTCTAACTTTGTATTTCAAATAAAAAAAAATCAAAAAACTCTTTAAAATATAATGAACAAGTTCTGAACGTACTTCTACTGAATCATTGGCCATTCCTTACACACCTATCACTCTACTTGGTCTTTCTTCTCACTATAGAAGCATTTTTGTTAAATAAACAACTTTCTTGTGAGTGGATTCATGGTTCAACATATATTATGAAGCTTCAGGTTTCACCTTACTTTATTAGTAATTTTATCACATTTCTATGTTCTTATGGAGAAATTCACGATGTTTTATAACTGGTTCATCTAATTGGATTTTTATTATTTTATTTAAAAAATATTTGGTGATATTGTTGACCACCCATATTAGTTAATATTGTCAATGCTGCATTTCTAAGTAGTTTCTATGTGTTTCATTCCTTTTGCTATTGTGCTTTCCAAGATTATCCTGCCTTTTCTCACACCTTAAACACTTGCATTCACATTGAACACTTCCCTGCTTCTCTTTTATCGTTTTGTGTGCTTCCTGGTAACCTCACGTGCTCCTAACTCATTCAGTCATTTTAACCTCTACTCACACCGGTCTTAGATTCTTCCTGTGATAATAGTGACAATATTCATCCAGCTTGACAAACGGGAACCTCATCATCTTCAATCTTCTTTTTCTTTCAGGACTCACACCAAATCAGGTGACTAATCTCATCAGTCCTTCTGGAGATTTCTATGATGAAAGAAATTTGTTTTACTGTTTCTGTATTCTACATTTTCTATTGCTGTCAGAATCTCAGCCTGTGACAGTTATGTGACTGCTGACACTGCTGCTTCTTGCAGCTCCCTAATATTGGTTTTTTAATTTTTCTTAAATTCTTCAATAAACATACAACCCCTCACTCTCTTTCCCACAACCTCACCAACCTCTGACACCCCCTGACTACTCTTTTCAGTGCAATTCATTTTACAGATTCACTTCAAATGCAGCTAAAATACATAGAGCTCATTGATCCTCAAACACAACCATGTATGTTGGTATGTTGTGTGTTTATTCTGCATAAGCTGTTACCATATCAGTATATGAATGATCTGCATCAATGAATGCATGAATTACTAGGCGCAAATTAAAGAGTAATCTTCTTACTTCTTGGTGCCTAGAACGTAAGAAAGTCTAAATCATTCTAACATTAGTTATGGTACTTTCTTATATATGTATCGTTTATCTTTCTAACTTGGTTATTACAGAATTGTTACTTACCTTCTTGCAACATATTAACCTTCTATTTTATTAACTTTTAATCCCTATGTACACAGTTAGGACAAAAACAAACAAGATTCTCAGCATATCTGATTAATTAGTTCATGAATAAATACTTTAAAGAGATGATAGTAAAAGGGACCCAATACTAAATTTTCCAATATTAATTTTTCTTCAACTTAAGACCTAATTTTCAATAATTTAAAACATTTATTGTATAGAAATCTACATCAATATTTTAAAAATTATTCTCTAATGAAAATATTGATGTGACTGTATGGTCTAAGACTTGACTCAATTATATAAACAAACAACAAAATAAGCTACTCCAAGAAAAAGGCATCCAGGCCCAGAGCAATAGCCTAATGGCTCAATCTTTGCCTTGCATGTGCCGGGATCCCATTTGGTGTTGGTTCATATCCTGGCTGCTCCACTTCCCTTCCAGCTCCCTGCTGTGACTTGGCAAAGTAGTGGAGGATGACCCAAAAACTTGGCATCCTGCACCTACATGGCAGACCCTGAAGAAGCTCCTGGTTTCTTCTTGGCTTCAGATCTGCTCAGTTCCAGTTATCAGGGCCACTTGCGAAGTGAACCAGATAATGAAAATCTTTCTGTTTTCTCTCTGTAGATTTGCCATTCCAATAAAACAGCTAAAACTTAGAGGAAGAGGGAGAGAGGGTGAGTAGGAGAGGGAGAAGTGGGGGGGGGGGGGAGAGAGAAAGAGAGAGGAGAGAGAACGAACCAGAGTGCAGGTCTTTTCAAGAGCAAATGATGTCAACGTGTGGTAAATACATTGACTCTAAACCCTAACACAAAAAAACAGTTACCCCAAAGTCTGTCAAACCAGCATCACTGAAATTGCCACATTTTCACTGTAGGACAGAGCTCAGAAGAAAAATCTAAATGTCACCAACAGGAACTCAGTACTGATTTATGTGGGTATATGTGTGTATTTGTGTGTGCATGTGTGTGTGTATTCTCTGTAGAAAAGCAATAATTAAATGATTTTATTTTTTGTGTTTATTTTATTTTACCTTTTCATAAAAGTTCTGGCTTAAGATTTTTTTTTTAAGATTTATTTATTTTTATTGGAAAGTCAGATATACAGAAAGGAGGAGAGACAGAGGAAAATCTCCCATCCAATGATTCACTCCCAAAGTGACCACAATGGCTGGTGCTGTGCTAATCTGATGACTGGAGCTAGGAAATTCCTCCAGGTCTCCCACGCGGGTGCAGGGTCCCAAGGCTTTGGGTCGCCCTCCACTGCTTTCCCAGGCCATAAGCAGAGAGCTGGATGGGAAGCAGGGCTGCTGGGATTGGAATCGGCGCCCATATGGGATCCTGGTGTGTTCTAGGAGAAGGACTTTATAAAGTTGTTATGCTATCACGATGGGGTCAGGATTGTTTTTTTTTTTTTTTTGTTAATTTGAGGCAGCCAATATTGAAGCTGCCTCATATTAAAGACACAGGGTCAAAAGAAACAAAGAAGCAAGAATCTATGAGATGTCATAGATCTGTTCTTTGCATTTACGTCACTCATAAATAAATGTTAGAAACTAAGATATTAAAGATTATACAGCCTGACGCTCATGAGTTTTGATGCCTTTCACACCTATTTGGCTTAGTGCCAGTAGGCTAGGCTGGAGCTGTTGGTAGCATTTCTTTCAGAATGTTCTCTTCTTTGCTTTTACTCTTCTGCAGTTGGATGACTCAACCTTGAGGAAGATGGAAAGATCAAATTACACTGTTCATTTTTCCCCAAAGTCTTGATCCTTTAGCGTAACATTTCAAGTGAAAAAGGATTTTTTTTATAACTAAAGAAAGTAGGAATAAAGATAACAGCTCCCCAGACACAAATTTATCATCGCATGTGCTGTATTATTTTCCAATTTGCTAATTATTTGCTTCCCGCAATACACTTTAAACTTCTTTAAAGAATGAGTGTTGTTATTTCCCAAGCCCAGAGTACTTTATAATGTCTCTCACACAAAAATATTCCTAATAGATATCTGCAGAAATGAATAAAAATAAGTCAAATAGGTCAAGTGAATGTTTTTATTTCATAAAAATATGAATACCTTGTATGAAAAAAAGAATCTTTGCATGTTATTTGAATTTTCCTTAAAAACTATGTTAAGCTTAGTTAATATGTAAATTTATTTTTTTTCAACTAGATCACTAATCTAACTTTTACTATATTGTTTTGCACATGTATAATATTTTAATAATTACTTTTAGTCTGGCTATTTATTTCTTAATATGTAAAAATCTGAATAATATCACCAAAGATTTATGTAGAAGCATGCATACATAAACACCTACACACATATAAAGACACATACACAAAATATATACACATATATGTCTATGGTCTTATATGAATAGATATATATTTATCATGTAGACACAGACATACAAAAATGTTCAAAATGCAAATCTCTATTTTATATTTTATTACAGAAATAGTGAAGCAACCACTGTATTTTGGGTGTGAAATATCTAAGTTGGTCAAACTGATCGATTGCATTCTATATAACTTTATGCTGTAAGCAAAACCAAACCTAAGCCTTTTCATTTTGGTTTTAATCAGAGAAGATAAACAGACTCCATAAATACAATGTAATGATAGATTATATAAGCACATGTGCAAGTGTCTGATTTTTTGGAATCCAGAAACTCACAGGAGATCTAGAACCTCACATATGATTTAGGGAACAAAGCGTTTATTTCAATATAATTGCAATTTTTTTGAAGTACGTATATGATGCAATAAGATCATTTCCTTAGCAATCAATCTACTCTGGCAAAGCCTATGATGTGTTGATGTGGTTGTGTGTGAAGAGCTGAAGTCTACTGAGCACTGAATAGATTTATGCTTTTAAAGAATTAGCTATTAATGTCTGGTTAACAGAAAGAAAGTATTAAAAATAAAGTCCTTAAATTCAATCTTGATGAAGGATGAAATTCCTCAAGTGTAATTTTCCCCTGAATATAACATGTTTTCTATCAAGAGAATGTTGCCTGCTCATTTAATACACTTAAAACAATTTCTAATTCATCCATGCAACAGAAGCTCTATTTTACTTGCTCTGCTCTGGGTTTTTGTTATTTACATTGATAGTGAAAAAAACATTATTGCTTCCTTCGGTGTAGAATAGTTAATAAGGAGTCTTTATAGGGATTTTACAGTATTAAAAGTTATGTTTCTTAGTAGGTAATGGTTTTTAAAGGTTCAATTACTATCTGTCTATTGCTGCGACAAATAGTCACAAACCATTTTGCAGTGTTCTGGCACCTGCACAAGGCTGTGACTTATGAATATGCTAATGAGACTGTATCCAAAGCTGGCAAAAATTCAGAGCTCACACACAATTATGGCTCTGGCAGTATTTAATGCTATGATACCAAGCCTGACAAGATGCATTTGGGTTAATTAATACAAGGTTTAGCTTTTTGTAATTACAATATGTAACAGTTTTAACATTACAGCAATTCAGGATTAAGATATTTTACATGTAGTAATGATTTTCTCACATATCTTATTGAAGCACTTTATATGTTTTAAGCTGCTTGTATCCCTTAATGTCACTAAGTCCCAGAAAAATTGTTTTCCTTTGTAAAACTTATTACACAAAGCAGGTCTGGAATGATATTTTCCCCTTGTTACAAAGTAACATTGGATGGCAGAAGCAGTTTCTGCAAATATTTTCAGAAAAGAAATCTATTGTTTTATCTGACATCTGACACCATCACTTGCAAGAAGTGTATGTAGTTGATATATCTAAACTGTTCTCTCCTCCAATTATTTAGTAAGGCTTTAACTTTTTAGTCTGCATGGACTAAAGGTCTTGTACACTATTGGTGATTTGTTTAGTGTTATAAAATTCTTGAAACGTAAAAGAATTTTGATATTCCCCCAGTTCCCACAACAAAATATTCTATCTCTCTCTCACTCCTCCCCCTCGCGTTTTATATGCTTTTGAAATGCAGAGCAATAGAGGTATTTGGTCTCAAGGTGCTAGTACTATGGATAGTAAGAGAGAGAGTTGGTTTATTGCTCCAACATCCACAAACAGCTAGATGTGTGAAAGGCCAGAGGAGCCAGAACCTCCATCGTAGTCTTCCACATATATAATAGATGCTCTAGAATTTGAACTATTTTCTGTCTTAGCGACAGGATGTTGCATCAGAAGCGAAGCAATCACAGCTCTTGCTTAAAGAAAAGCTAAGGCAAACACACCAAGATCAGTTGAGTTCAACCATGTTCAGTTCAGTGTTACACTCTACCTGTAGGGTTCTTAGCCTACTGCTCTGATCCTGGGTCTTATTTTGTTGTGTTAATAAGAATCTTGCTCACAGCTATTGTTTTTTTTTTTTTTCTCCAGTCCATTTTCTTGTTCCAAATGTCAGTTGTCCCGCAGACAAGAAAGAAAACCTCTTGAAATGTGAATGACGGAAATTACAACTCATTCACACACAGAAACATTATTCTTGAAATGAGAAGTTGTCTACTTTTCTATTTTTTGAATAGAAATGAAAACAGTGTATTACAGAGAGTGCTTCCCTAAGACGATTCTCATGGTCTTCACAGAGGTGGAGTGGGTGATGCACCCAGATTCCCAAAGAGGATGTAGTGTGAAAGGCAATCCCTGGGTCACAATATCCATTTTTATGACTCCCTATCCCTGCTGTACTTGGTTTAATATACCAGATAATTAATGGACACATCCAACACATTGTGAACAATATGTGATGGGATTTTGTGGTTTTCTCTGACTAGTCTGTGAATTAATAAAAGCGGAAAATCAAGGTCCTATGTTTGGGTGTCAGCACACATAAAAGATGTGCTATCAGAATATGAAAGTTTAACTTGCTGTGATGGAACTTTGGGCAAGAAGATTGTTAATAATCCTTGGTTTCATGAGTGTTTTCATTTTGTTTAATTTAAAAAAAGCAATAGATTCAAAGGAAGAAAATTGATTTCATGTAGTTTATAGATACAATTTTAAGAATAATATATTTTATTTACTCCCTTTTCTCTTGTTTTCTCTCTTCTTTATCAGTTCCTCTCTTTCCCTCTCTCATTTCTTCTCTCTTCTTCCTTTGTTATTTGCTTCTTGTCACTGTTTTTAATCATTTTAGTAGTGTTCAATAAATATATACTAAAACTTTGCATTCCTGTTAAGATTATAATAAAGACATTCGATATGTTTTTTTCTTAACTTTGAAAGACTTTCGTTGATGAGCAAGCTATGCCACTTATTAAATAATCTGATGATCCTCTTCGGTGAGCAAGGGGTAAGAAAGAGAAAATTAGACAGCTGACCGGTGTAATTATGCACAAACATGAACAATCACGGCTGAGGATCCCTTAGTATGTTTAGGAGCAACGTAAAATATTGTAAGAGTTAAACATGTTTCAGCTTATTTTTTCTCTATGAATTGTCTACCAAAGCTTATTTTTCTTTCCTCTATGACTTATCTATCAAATACTATTGGTGAAATTTCTCTACAAATAATACAAGACCTTAATCCGGTCTACTTATTACAAATACCATAGGTAGCTTTCAAGAGGTCAATTTCATGTCTCATTCTCATTGTGGATATCTTATTCTCAGAGTAAGACTAGGTTTGAAATGTACACAAACATGAGGATGAAGCCATTTATTTTAAGAGCCCTAGATTCTTTGGTAGTTATTAGATTCTTGGTCTTGATTTTGGCTTCCCTATGGTAATACCAAGGTGGACTCCATTGACTAGATTTGTTGAAGGAATTTTGAGATAACAGTTGAAAGGACAGAGAGATCTGTATCACTTGTGAGTACTTATTCTGAAGCTAAGACAATTTTT
The DNA here is from genome assembly GCF_017591425.1 of Ochotona curzoniae. Lineage (NCBI taxonomy): Eukaryota > Metazoa > Chordata > Mammalia > Lagomorpha > Ochotonidae > Ochotona > Ochotona curzoniae. The sequence goes on from NW_024466502.1 coordinate 19,157,141, forward strand.
CAGTTAGAATTTTCTTCACACAATTGATAATTGACAGGATCCAGGGTAATCTATGGTTTTATTAAACTTGAATTCCCAAGCTCCATTAAGTTCTAAGCTATATTACATATCTAAAGACTATTAGGGATTGGGCATGATACTGTGCTTACCCTTTGAGAACATTAAAATTAGAGCATCAAATGGTGATAGAACTTAAGAAATGAAGGGCACACAAAGTAGCAATATGCTTAGTAGGAGGATTTCCAGAAAGCCTTCTGGTGAATATAATGTCCCCATTAAGCCTTAGATAAGTGAAAAGAGGGCAGTCAAAAAATGTAGGGAAAGTATTTCAGATAAATGCACGGAGAGTTGTATGAGGTACGAGTAGGGAAGGTTTGCATGGCAACGTGTGGAACGTGTTTTATCCTGTGGTTGTGCGTAACCTGTTAATGCATTTAAGCACAGCATTATCATGTTTACACTTCCTTTCCAAATGAAACATTTGACTGGAAATGTGGAAAAGAGGTTTAAAGTGCAAAGCCTATGGCCATCAGGAACCGTTAATAAGCACTTGCAGTGACTGAGAAAAAGACACTATAGTCCTCTGAATACTACAATCGAAAAGGAAAGGGAAAGACTAATTTTCCAGCAGGGAAAGTTTTAGATTCACAAACGTATAAGGACACATGTGTAAATGTGTTAATATATTGTATCTATATGCTTAATATTTTTCTTAGACTTCTTTAAGATTTATTTTATTTTTATTGGAAAGTCAGAATACAGAGAGAAGGAGAGACAGAGAGGAAGATCTTCTGTCTGATGATTTATGCCCCAAGTGACCACAATGACCAGAGCAGAGCCAATCTGTGGGTAATAGCCAGGAGTCACTTCCGGGTCTCCCATGGGGGTGCAGGGTCCCAAGGCTTTGGGCAGTCCTGGACCACTTTCTCAGGCCACAAGCAGGGAACAACATGGGAAGCAGGGCTGCTGGGATAACAACTGGCACCCATGTGGGATCCTCTTGCATGCAGGGCAAGGACTTTAGCCTCTAGTGCCCACTTCTTTGATATTTAAATGCATGCATTTGATCCTATAACATTGAGTATTGCAAAAATAGTAAAGTAAAGGCCATTAATATGATCAGTTACTACTTCTTGAAAAAAATGAATTAAAAATATGAATCCATATAACAAAACATATAATGACATATAAAATAAAATTTATCAAGCTTTGCACATTTAGTTTAATTTTATCAGTTAGCAATTATTATGCACTTAGAAATGTATAGAAAATTGTAGTTATTCTGGAGATAGAATATTAGAAGTTTTGTTTCCCTTTTGGTGATTTTTGGACATTTTCTCTAACCTTGCTGTTTTTATTTCTTTTACAGAAAATATAGCCTGTGAAGAACAAATATATTTGTAAGTGATTAGGCTTTGTAGGATTTCATTTAAATGATTTAGGCAGTGATGAAAAATGAGGAGTAAAGATTGAGTCCATCTATTTTTTTAAGATGTATTTATTATTTTTATTGCAAAGTCAGATATACAGAGAGGAGGAGAGACAGAGAGGAAGATCTTCCATCCAATAATTCACTCCCCAAGTGAGCGCAACAGCCAGTGCTGCACTGATCCAAAGACAGAATCCAGGATCCTCTTTCCGGGTCTCCCATGAGGATGCAGGGTCCCAAGGCCTTGAGCCGTCCTCGACTGCTTTCCCTGGCCACAAGTGGGGAGCTGGATGGGAAGTGGAGCTGCCGAGTTTGGAACCAGTGTCCATATGGGATCCTGGTGTGTTGAGGGTGAGAACTTTAGTCGCTAGGCCACTGTGCCGAACCCAGGCCCATCTATTTCTTCAAGTCTAACATACTAGAATTAAATTTATTGTCACCATTTAAATGAAAACAGCTTTTTTTGTTTTAGGAAAGGAGGCTTTTCATAATTTGTTCCTTCTGCTTTTTTCTTTTAAACATTTGGTATTTTATGTATCCCTAATGTAGCAAAGAAAGATTTTCTAATGTTTGGGCTAACTAAAGAGGTAACTGGCTTGGGACTCCAGTGCCTGAAACGTAACATCAAAGAGTACATTTTAAAATGTTTTTTATGTCTTCATTTATTTCTAGGAGGCACAGATTAAGAGAGTGAGCTAGCAATAGAGAGAATAGCAAGACTAAGAGAATGCACATCCACTGTGGTTCAGTTCCCCAGCCCTGGGCTGATCCTGAAGCCAAAGCCAAGAGCCAAGGTCTCAGCCTGGTCTTCTGTAGGTGGCGGGTACTCAACCATGTGAACCATAACCTCCTTCCTCCTGTGAACTGCCAGGAAGCTGAGTTGGTACTGCAGCTGAGATTTGAAACAAAGTGTCCCGATATAGTATGCAGGCATCTTAATAGCCAGTCCATACATCCACTTCTGAAACAGTTTAAAATGTAAATGATACAAGAGTTTCAGGATTGCATGAGGTCACCGCAGGAGAAAATTATGCTGACAAGAGAAACCGTATCCTGGAAAAACATATTTTTGAGTACAAATGAGAGAAGACAGAGCCCGAGATAGCATACACCACATTCTAAATCAACAACTCTCTTGTTTCCCAAAAAAGACATCCAGAAGAGCCATTCCACATAAAGCCGTTGGTTAATTTTAGACAACTAAGGCTTGTAATCAGCGCACTTCTGCATTATATATTCATTTGTATCTCTTTCTCTGTGTTTCCAGAAGAGTTCAATCTTTAATTGTGGAGCATTTTGCCACTTAGCAAGCTCCGTCTGCATGTCATCTCTTTGAACTTTTTTGCAATCATAGGTATGTAAGACAAATGGTTAAGCCAACTTTCCAGCCAATGCAAATGTAAGTAACTTTTACAAAGTTGAATGTTTGCAATAGGAAGGATAAAATCTAAGCCGAAGTTTTCCAGCATCAGTTTTGCGCATGCGTTCAGTATGACGGACCAAGTCTGATAAGCCACCTTCAACATACTCCTGTGTAATCTGGGTCTATCTGCCCAGTACTTGAAAGAACAGAGGGCCAATATTTTTCTTTTATTTTAGTGTATTCTTGCCAAATACCTTTTATTATAGTTGAAACTGATGAATATCTGATTTTAGTCAAAATCAAGCATATGCGATAACATTTTAATCAGTAACTAAATAAAGCTAAAATATACCCAATTTTTTGGAAAGTTGTGTACGTTTATTTATTTATTATTATTTTAAGATTTATTTATTTTTATTGGAAAGGTGGATATACAGAGAGCAGGTGAGACAGAGAGAAAGATCTTCTGTCTGATGGTTCACTCTCCAAGTGACCACAATGGCTGGAGCTGAGCCAATCCGAAGCCAGGAAACAGGCACTCTTCCGGGTGTTCCACATGGCTGCAGGATCCCAAGGCTTTGGGCCGTCCCCAACTGCTTTCCCAGGCCACAGGCAGGGAGCTGGATGATAAGCAGGGTTGCCAGGATTAGAACCAGCACCCATAAGGGATCCTGGGCAAGCAAGGTGGGGACTTGAGCAGCTAGGCTATTGCACCGGGCCCAGAAAGCTGTGTACGTTTAAGTGAGAAGTTTTGCATTTGAAGGCACGGTAAGCATGATGCTCCTGTGAAAGTATGTTCAATTCTTTACTATGCACTCCTTTTATTTTTAGATCTTTTACAGTCACCCTTGTAAAGTTTGTTAAGTGACTTATTTCCATTTCAAAGTCTGAAACTTCAAGTGCTGTTTATTCAGGGGTTAGACTGAGTCATTAACAGGCTAATCGTAGCCTATCATGTATGTCACATACGATTGCACAGCTTCCCCGTGAGCTTCAAGGGGTTATTTGCTTTAAAAGCCAATCATTTGCTGTTTACTTCTCTTCTTCATGAAACTTTCCAACTGCTCTGCGATGCCACACGAGTTTTCGTTAGATGCTCAGACGCTTTGCCAATTGTTGTGCTTCAAGGGCTGCCTTTTTTGTTGATGCTTTTCCAGAAATTCAAAAAATGGTTCAACAAAGATAAATATGAAAATGATATCTAGTTAACTAGATATTTTCAGGTCAGCAGAAAATGTTCCTAATTATCTCGTTCAAGATTATTACCTTATCAAGGAAGTTTAACCTATTACAGTTTTTCACAGGCAATGGGAACATTGTAAGACTGGATAAGTAGCATTGCAGGACTGGTGATTGACAGCACTGGAAATGCAGCAAAATATAAAGGGGTTTTAGATATCATCTAAACCAGGTTATATTTTATCTAAGTGAGGAAATTGAAGCCAAGAGAAATGACGTGATTGCCCAGACTCTAGAATAAGTGCCAACACAGAGCAAGTAAGTATATTTTTCTAAGATGGCATGAAGCGTGGCACTAGTGCAGGACACTGTCCCCCACTCCTCTTAGGTTTCATGGACCTAAGAATGAGAAACGTTGAAAATATTACTCGCCTGTAGATTTTTGAACACATTTCTATATACAATATTCAGAAAAGTAATTCCATGTCTCTTTTTTTCCCTTAAGTTATTTACAGTTTATGATTCACAGTGCACCTGTTACTTTAGTGCAATACACAACGAAGACTGCTGCGTTTTACCTTTCCTTACTTAATTCTACCTCCTCATTTTCTGCTATGTCTTTGAGTGAATAATACACATTAATATAAATTAAGTTTAAATTCTTTCTTAGTTGCGTTGCATACACTTTGGGTAAAATCTTGCCTGCTGCCTGTTTGTTTGTTCATATTTTTGCAATTCTGTCGGGCTCATTTGTTGCATGTCTTTTCTGGCCGCTTGCTTGGGTGTCTGTTGGCAGAATCAAGTGCTTGCAAGAAAGATTGCACAGTGCAGGAGGTTTAATGTGTTTTTTATGTTAATAGCATAGTATGTATCTGTTAATAGAAATGAATAGATGAGAGCTATTTGAGGATAAAGTAACACTACAGTATTTGAAGAATGGATGTGATAAAGGGTGTCTGGGTGCACATGGTTGTTCAGCTACTTAAAAGTGACCAAACTGAAAGAAAAGGTCGATTTTTAGAAGGATTAGAGTATTTTCCACTATTGTTAGGCATGCATTGTTTCGATCAGTTTCTTTTCTTTTAATTTATTTTTATTCCTGGATTGATTCTTTACATGGTGTTGAAGAATTAGAATAATTTACATGATCCAACATGTTAAAAAAACTCTGGGAAAAACACTGTTTAATGAGGAATAAAAAATTTGCTAACAAGGTAGTTTATTGAAAACATAAGTAACTTTTAATCTCCGGATTCCTTTTGTAAACGACAAACATCGTGTACTTTGTGCAAGTATTTCCTTTTTCTATCAGTGCTGAGAGTGCTTTGTTTTCCTTGGGATGTTGCTGCAAAACTAGGGAGAAAGTGGAGATTGTTCTTTGTTCCCATTCTGGTGTCAGCGTTCCTGAGAAGGGTCATTGTCGGTGGGAAACAAACAGGAGACATTCACAGATATTCTCAATTCCATGAAGTGTTTCCAGAGGGTCAAGTATATTATATTGCTGTGACATTCATTGAATTTTTGGAGTCATTTCTCTAACCATAATCAACCCAAGGATTCAGAAGCTATCTGTGTCAAGGTGCATCATACTATTTTTTTAAAAAAAGATATTCAATTCATTACCTATAAACCCTAGAGACTATGGAGATTTTGCAAAAGGATATGGTATATGTTACCTGTGGAAACAAGATTTAATTCGCAGCTTATTTCCTCTCATACAGACTACTTCATCTTGAATCCTGAACTTCAAAGAAAAGACATTAGAAGCCTTATCTAATATCCATGTACATACAAAGCAATGCAATGCGCAAGCACTTGACAATGTTTTTCTGCCTTTTAAATTTATTTCATTTGAATGTATTTTTTTGTACTTTTGTTTTTATTATTTCCCATAATTAGATTTTGCAGGCATAAGGGTTTTTCCTCCACCTACCCTCCCTCCTCTCCTTTCCTTCCTCCCGCACCAGTTTCTTCCATAGTATTACGATGGTATACGCTTTCAGCAACATTCATAAGTCCAATATTCTTCCATTTAAGGGTGTCATGTCATTATAGGTATTGGCAATTGTGGGAAAATCTACTACCATATTGTCAGTATAGAGAAAGCTTAAACAATTGAAAATTGATATGACTTAGCTATTATACGCCTGGAAATATATACAAAGAAAGTGAAATTTGCATATGAGAAAGAGATCTTCAACTGTACATTTATGGCAGCACAATCAACAATAGCAAAGACATGGGAAAAACCCAGACATCTGTTGAAAGAGGAATAAGGACATGTGTGTATCTATTCCATGCAATATTAGTCAACTATTAAAAAGAATGAGTTCTCTATCATTTGCAACTATGTGGAGGCAACTGGAGACCATTAAATACCTCAACCACAAATGATAAAAAAATGAAATTTGGGTCCTATATCTTTATACAAATCTGTTTCATCTTAAATTTTGTATAAAGTTAAAATTGAAAAAATTAAAAAAAAAAACACCACAAGCACTGCTTATTGAGAAAAGGAAGCATAATAATATGAATGATAGAAATATCTGTTTGCTGTTTGGTGACCTCAAGTATTCATGTCATAAAAAGAGTTATACTGAACAGTCTGAGAGACTAAGGTTTAACCATGACATTGATGATCCAGTTACCTAAATGACAATATAATTAATAATAAAATGCTAACATTCTATAGTAACTGAAATAACAAGGATTATAATAGTGTTGCTTACAACATAGATTTGAGCATCTTCTACATTACGTGACTAGTAATAAATCCAGCTTATAATCTGACCTTTATGTTTAATAGATACTGACCTTAGGAGCTAGAGAATTTTCACAATTACTTGTAATACCAAAATTATTGCATAGGATCACGACCACGTTCAGATGTTTTATACTGGGGAAAATTAATTTAGGACTTCAAAAGCCTAGCTTTGATGTATAATAACTCTCTAACCTTGACTCACTTAATGAATTTCAATGAGCATCAATTTAATCATCTCTATAATGCACAATTCCAGACTATATCATGGTGATTTTGTAAAAATGGCATGAAATTTTCTACGCATGATGTTCTTGTAAATGAACTGTTATTGCTAGTTTAAGTTTAAATGACATATTCCTGAAAATATGTGACATTATTTTTTTAAAACTTGGAATGTAAGTTCACCTAGGTTGATTTAATAATATCACGAAAACTGCGTGGAGTATAAAATTTTGGATTTATCTTAGAGGCAGAAGGTTATTCATTATTACTTTAGTTTAACAGAATCTTTATCTTCAGAATGCTTACATACATAGTGATTCTATTTCCCACTTGTGTCTCTCACATCATCTCGTTACTTTGTAAATCCATCCTTTTATGAAAACGTTTTTGGGGTTTTTAAAGCTGTCTTTGCTTTTTCATAGTTATAAGTAGAAAATAAGTAAACTCATTAAGTATATAATGGATTTAGATTGCATTTTCTTTTCAGAAAAGGCCTGTAATGTGCTTGGTGGAAGGGGGGTTTGATTCAGCAGTCAACATACTTTCTTTTGCCGTTAAAGTTTTGGGGTACTCTTTGGCTTCAGCGCCCAATTACAGCTTCTATCACTGCAGATCCTGAAAACGGACAGTGATAATATAAATCATTGATTTCACCCTCCATATGAAAGTCAGAGATTGAATATTCAAATGTTGTTTTTGGCCTATCACAGTCCTTGCATTTGGAGGTTAAAATAGTGCATGGGAGCTTCTGGTGTCTAGTCTTTCTGTCTGCCTTTCTCCCCTTTTTCTGTGCTTGACTGAGAGTTGTAAATAGATGATAGATAGATAGATTCATAGATAGATAAATAGATAGACAAAATCATAATGACATCAAGAGCATGGAATTATTCCTGAGGACCGGAATGGACATAATTCTTATCAAAATGTAACTTCAGCTCTTTTTTATATTTATGTATATTAGTAGTTTTTAACAACTTTCCTGCTTCATCCTTGTTTTCTTTTTCAAACACTACCCCCCAGATGCATACACACACATGAATGTGAGCAGGCGCCCTCACGAGTGGGTGCTAGGCTGAGTTGCAGATCATGTCAAGTGGGATTGCAACATCACCACCTCACATAAGGGCTGAGGGTTGGTCAGTCTGGACTACGCTGTTGCCTCAAATGGGAAGAACTGGAACTAGGGGCAGGCCAGGCTGAACCAGTGGTGGGATGAACGTGAGCACAAAAAGAAACACAGACCAAGAGAAAAGGGAAGCTGAGATGCACAGAAAATTTTTAAAATGCCCTACTTTTAATCTGAACTTTACTGAACTATCAGGGTGACCTGTGAGGTGATGGGTAATAAGAATTTTTAAATCCCAAGATTAATCGCTATAAGGTCATCTGATTTATTTTGAAAAGTAATGGAAACTTCAATAGTAGCCAAGATTGTAGTAAGTGAAACTATTGTCCTAAATTCATGTAAGTAGGGAAAATTGAATTTTTCTCACTTTAGTTTTAACCTGCACTTGAAAACACTTGCTTGCAGCTTATCAAAAACAAAAATGAAACATAACATACTAAGTGGTATTTTGTATTTTTGCTATAGTGGAAAAAATAATTTTCAGATTTACTGCGAATCTTTACTCAGCCATGTATTACGTTTAAACACTTCTTGAAAATAATGTGTTTATAATAGAACGCACAAACTGTTGGTATTGTGGGAACAGTAGACTGCAGCATTTCAAAACTGATTGCAGAAGAAGGAGCTTGGCACAGTGACTAACACCTTATTGGAAATACCATATGTTATATTGAAGTGCCTGGGTTTGAGTTCCATCTTTGTTTCCAAATTCGTTAATGTGCACCCTGCCAGGCACCAAGTGACAGCTCAAGTACTTGGGATACTTGCTACCTTGTATATAGGAACAGTTGCTCACAATATTTATTGACGAGTGAATGAGATCACTATACTGCCCCCAGCTGTGGCTCTCTTGATCACCAGTCAGTGCTGCAATCCAGCTGTGGAGTGCCCACAATTTCCTTACCAGGCCTTTCCCCATGCCCAGATCTTGTGCTTGCCAAAAAGTACTGTTCTTGCCTGACAGGACTCACATCTAGTCTTGTCACTTGCCAACTGCTGCTGACACCTAGCCTTGACTGTCCTACACCTTTTCGGGCTCTTGTGAATGAAAGCAGGTGTGGGGCCCTGCGCGGTGGCGCAAGTGCTTAAGGTCCTCGGCTTGCACACCCAGGATCCCATATGGGCGCTGGTTCTAATCCCCTGCAGCCCCGCTTCCCATCCAGCTCCCTGCCTGTGGCCTGGGAAAGCAGTTGAGGACGGCCCAAAGCTTTGGGATCCTGCACCCGTGTGGGAGACCCGGAAGAGGCTCCTGGCTTCGGATTGGCATAGCATCGGCTGTTGCCCTCACTTGGGGAGTGAATCATTGGACGGAAGATCTTCCTCTCTGTCTCTCCTCTCTGTATATCCGCCTTTCCAATAAAAAAAATAATAATAAAAATAAATCTTAAAAAAAAAAAGAAAGCAGGTGTGGAAGTCTGGCCCAGCCTGGCATACCCTCAGTCTACGCTCCTACACTCACCGATGGAAGCAGCAGTCCAGTGAGGAAGTTCTCAAAGTTCTCCTCCCAGGCCCATTTCCAGCCCAGGGTTTTGTGTATGCCACAAGTGCTACAACCCAGTCTGAGATGTTCATCCCACCACTGGTTCAGCCTGGCCTGCCCCTAGTTCCAGTTCTTCCCATTTGAGGCAACAGCGTAGTCCAGACTGACCAACCCTCAGCCCTTATGTGAAGTGGTGATGTTGCAATCCCATTTGACATGATCTATCACAGTCCCCCAGATGTGAGCCCATATGTCCCATACAGAATCTGCACTGGATCCAGTTTTCTCATATCTTAATGGATAATATGACCGACCCTGGCATGTCCCACCACTTTCTCTGATATTCAGCTGGGTGAATACTATAGCCTAAACTAGCCATGCATGCCATCCAGCCCCAGCTCCGAGCAGATGTTTCACTTGAGTGAGTGCCTTGGCCTGACCCAGACATCCTTTCTGGTTTCTTCCCATTCTAAACTACTCCGTCTATCTGTGGGGCAGTGGTCTGGCCATGGAAAATCCTAGAAGGCATTCCTTCCCTGTCAGACATGCTATCCCCCACTCCCACTCCAATATGTCCCCAGACTTCCTTCCTTCTTCCCCAGGCAAACTGATCCCTCATCCCCCACTCTGGCCTGATCCCAGTGTGGCCCAGTATTCCAGTTAAGCTGCACGTTTTTCTCTGTGTATTGCTTTACTGATTCTGCATTTTGAATATTTTCCAGTAATATTTTATGTCCCTTGATGCATAAAAATTCTCTTTGCTTTTCTCTTAATTAATTTTACTATATACTTTATGTATGTGCACATGAACTATGACTGATTTTATTGCCACTTAAGAGAAAGTATAGCATTTCCAATATAACAGAAAATTATGCAAGGAAAAAAAATCAAAGAATCCTCCTGTGAATAAAGACACATGTCTGTATGTATATATTTGGGTCTGTGTGTGCATCCTAGGAGCAGAGTGGCTTGGTTCTAGATAATGGCTAGTCTAGTTCATCATTTTGACAAATCAAAAAATTTCCAGAGAATACATATTATATTACAAAAGTAACTTATGGATTGCTGGTTATCTACACACTCTGAGGGTGGTTTCTTTCAGAATATTAACAAATTGTCCAAGTAGAGTTGAGTGCATTCCATAAACATCAGGAGGAGAAAGGTTAAGAGGAAAGGTTCTATCCTGCCCCCAAACAGTAAACCTTTATGAAAACAGGGTTTCAATCTCTTATTATTGTTGCCACTAGTAAAACTCCAGCAAAGCGAGACATGTCACAAAATTGTCACTGTCAGAAACCTAAGTGCAAAACTGGATGATGTGATTAAACTTCAGGAGACATGACAGTATACTAATTTCAAATAGAAACAATAAGTTTTAAAACTGATTATGCCACCAAATGCATGTTGAGAGGTTAGTAAAATGCCAGAGTTACAGATATACATTGACAAGTTAATTACAGCCACCAGTGCAATCTGACAGCATGTCTTGGCAATACACATCACGGATAGAAGAGAATTGCTCATGAACTTGAGTGCCTTTAATACCTGAGCAATTTGCAGAAACGATCAAAGCAGGCTACTGTTATCTGCTAGAGACCTCTCCTCCGAACTAGACTTTTCTTCCACAAGTGGCCAGGCACAACAGAATATACAGGGTCTATAGTCCCACTTCTCAGATTTTGAAGTGAATAGCTTTGTCAATTATTTAAACCAGGCAAGTTTGAAGTATCCTGTATACTACACTTATTATCTGCTTCTCTTTAGTTCTGCTGGAGTTGAAAGTCAAAGTGTCAGCTCGATTTCATGGTTTGTCATTTTCATAATTATATTCTATACCAGTAAATTCCTCAAAAGGAAAAAGATAGTTCAATTCCCACAATTCATGACATGTGAGATTGCTGTACATTTTAGAACTTTTGCTTTACCTGAGGAAGAATCCACTGCAGTGCAAGATAAGACAGCCTCATGCAGACACATGAGAAATTCATAAGGAACTTGAGACAATGGAAATGCAGTTTAGGTTGTGAAATGTTATTATCACCAAGTTTTCAGTTTAGCAATCATGCCAACAATAGTCACTTTGATAAGATATTAAGATTGTTGGTTAAATTTATTTCATGTCATTAAAACATGGACTTTAATTTTATTAATACATACTTTGACACTAATGGAATAACAAAATACAAAGGGCTACTCAGACTTTTTTTTTGAAAGATTTATTTTATTATTTTTTCATTGGAAAGGCAGATATAGAGAATTCATTCCAAATTTTTATAAGAACTATTTCATTGTTTTGAGAAATCTGTGTTTATGTATTCAGTATGTATAGGCTAAAGATTCTACTAATATTTAATATACACAAATACTTTGTTTTATTGAGATTTATTTACTTGAAAGACAGAGAGAAATCTTTCATTCACTTTGCACTTGATTTTGATATTCTATTTTTTTTATTATTATCAGTTTTAAATGGTAATATGATTGAAAACACTATTGCATAATAGATCTAATTCTCCTTACAATTGTATGTAGTAACATATAGGAACATTGTGCACAACATAAAACCATTTGATGCGTGCATATTTTTCTAACAGTGTTCTATGTCAAAATGCTGAAATGACAGCTTTATTTCCTTGAACTTCAACTATGATGTAGTTCATTACATTAGCACTCAAAAACAGGTCATCAATTACTTCAGTGTGCTCAGGCATGTCTGCAGGTTGGACACTGTCTTCTGCCCACAGTATCTATCATTCCAGAAATGGCCCGAGAGCCAAAGGGACAGACAAGAAAAATTCAATTCCAAAAATAGAGGCATGACATTTCTTACTGTTGATGTCAGATATCTAGGACTGTTGTGACCTATTAATCTTCTGTTTTATAAATGGGCTCAGCAATTATGTTTTTTTTTCAGAAAATATTACCTGTTTTAAAAATTATCAAGCGTATCCATATCTACTTAGCTTGTGGAAACTGAATAGGAGACAAGTGACAAGTGAAAATATTATATGAAATATAGATACATGTTCTTATTTTTGCAGAAAAATTTCCCAATGTATTTTAGGGAAAAAAAAGGAACTTGAAAAGTTGTTTTGAGGCGCTGTTTTCAGGACTAAGATATATTAAAAAATGCGTTGATTGATGAATAGGAAGATATTTTTCACTTCAATACCTACTGTATAACATAGGACTTTGGTAATGTTTAAGTCACAGAACGGAAAGAACATGTTGAAAGGTACAAATTACAATGTCTTTTTTCAGCCTGGAAACGTTAAGTTCTCTGAAGGAATAAATGGAAAATAGGAACAGAATATTTAAATGCGCAGCTCATTCAGAGCATTATTTAAGTACTGAAAGAACACTCATTGATTTCATCCAGCATCCACGCAGTCTTAATTTTGAAAACTTATGAAAGACAAAGTGTTGTAGACTTCAGACTCTGTATTTTTTTGCTGAGAAATTCATGTAAAATGGTCTGAAAATACCATGTTAAATATTAATATTCAGCCTGCTAATTTTCTCAAAATAAAATGCATTAAGTTAGGTAATAGGTTCTTTTAAAATCTGATTAAATTTTATGTTTACAACTTATGTGTTTTTTAATATATTTTTATTTTGAATTTTGAATTATGTGGTACAATTTCATATAGGAATTCCCCCCAAACTCCCACCCTCGACAGGTTTTCCCCATTTTGCTACAATGATATAGTTCTTTAGAAGGAATCATAATTCTGTCAGTTTCTTATTCAAGTGCACCCTGACACTGTTGGTAAAGACAATGTCAGTCCAGCATCCCATTGTCTACACATGTACAACAGTTTCATTGGGAAATCATCTTTCGTCTGGAAGCAGGGATGCATGTTCCATTGTACCCCCATGTCTATATATGATTGACCCCAGTATTCCCTCACTATCATTTCCATTATTTAGAAGCCATGAAGCAAGGTCAACAACAGTATGAGTTATAACAGCCACAACAACACCACCAACAGCAAATTACAGCACCATGAAAAAACACTCCACTGAGCAACCAACAGATGAGTGACAAAAAGGAAAGTCTCTTGGGAAAAAATGATGGCGACATGTAATCCATGAGCCAGTGATAAACTAATGTGTTTTTAATTGTTTATAATTAACATGAAACCACATCTGAGTAATATATATATACATATGCATATCTATTTATATATTTAAGAATAATCATATTTATGCAAGTAGATGTATTGCTAAAAATATAATCATATTATCCATAGATTTCCATGGCATCATTGTACACTGCATATTATGATATTTAAATTATATGTAAAAATTACCAGATCTAGATAAGGACACAGAATTTTCTACCACTAACCATTAATATCCAGAGTAGTCAGACAGAATTACTTATATCTTTATGGAGTGGTTAAAATATAATAGAATGTTATTGGCAGTACACTGACCATCTGATGTATGATTTAAAAGAGCACCATTTGTTAAGTCATATTTCAATTTATCTTTTAATTTCTAATCTATTTGTTTTTATGTATTTGGAAAGAAGAAAAATCTTTGATCTAGTGGTTCACCCCCAGCTCTCTGCAATGCCTGCGTCTGAGAAGACTGAAGGCGTGGATTTGAAACTCAATCCAGGCCTCACAGAAAGTTAACAAGGACTCAACTCTTCTTGCGTTTTAGACTGTGCATTAGCAGGAAATGGGAACTGGGATTAGAACCAGTGCCATAACCCACACATGTTTTATATTGCCTGGAGGTGTCTCGGCTGCTAAGTATCCCAGGTACTAAGCCAAAAACTTGGACTTGAATTTATTTCTTAAAAATATATTTTAAACTGCAATTTTTGTAAGTAAATTGCATATGGTTTCCAGATGCTCTTTACTTGTTTCAATGCCCAAGCAGGAAATCAATAAATGGTAACATTTCTGAATATGTAAAAGCAGAAAGCTTTTATCTGTCTGGCTCATTGCTTATACAACTGTCTTGTGTTTTTCATGATTCAGAAAATTGTTAAGTTCACAAAACCTTGCCATTGCAATTTCAAACTGATTTCTTTTCATGTTTCCTATCTAGCCTGGATTCCAAGGTCATCTATTGGTGTTCCCTGTGGGTAATGATGACAAGGTGAACTGAAAAAAAAAAGCATCTAAGAATCTAAGTTCTTTCTCTGACAATGTCAACAAAATCGCTTGCGCAGTCTTGTGAACTGGTAATTTAAGATGTGAATGCATCTTGACCTAAAAGCAATGGGAGATAAGAACACAGTTCACGGAAAAAATAGTGAAAGATTGAAAATATAAAAGTAAAAAAGACATTGGGGTGAAAAACAGCTTTTTAACTGAAATAATGAAATAAGAACATTGCAGATTTTTTCTTTGTTCATCATGAATAGCTTACTTATATAAATACCTGGAAATAAGTTTAATTTTGCATTGATTCTGACAATCAAAAAATACATACCTTAGTGAAAATCATGTGTTATGCAGTAACAGAAAACAGGAAACGCCAGTGATCAAAAGTGGCATATCACTATATCACTATCACCTGGAATTGAATGCAGTTTTAAATTTCCTTATAATGTAATTTTTTTTAAAAAACGCAGTCTTTTATTTATCTTTGTTTCCACTGTTCACCCCTTTTTAAAATGAAACAACAATAAAATAGGAGACTGGTAAATTGTTTTCACAGATTTTGGAATGAATTGAATCTTTGACTGAAAACATCCAAGTTAGTTGATGCGTGGCACTATATTAATAAGACATTTCTTCAAAGTGTCATGATTCATATGATCTATGTGCCACGTAATTTGGGAGCTTAGGTGAAAAAACGATTAAGATTGTTAGTTTCAAGAAATTTTAAAAGTTTACAGATGCATTTCTTTTTAAAATGACAAAATGGATCAAAATATTTGTAATGCATTTTACTCAACAATCACATTCACCCATTGAACATGTAACTTTAAATACATAAATGTTCCATCAAGTCATGTTATGAAAGTGTTTCTCAATTAATCAAGATCATGTTATTTTCTTTCTAGAAGTAAGTCACTGAATTTCAGGCAGTAATGATTTATGATGTGAATTTTTTTCCTTAATAACACCCTCTACATACGGACATTTCACACATAATTGTTGTTTGTTACATACTACAGTAGGAAGTCAGTCTCATAAGAGCATTCTGTTTGCAAACAGAAAGCATGCAATTTATATGGAAATGAGAAATTAATATGGTTTGGAACACTTAACTGCATAGTGGGGGCAGAAATTGCGCCCCAGTGATTTCAGCTTCCTCTTAAGATGGCCATATGCCTTGTAGGGACAGCTGAGTCCTGCCTGCTTAGCATCTTCTCCAGATTCTTGATAGTGCAAACTTGGAGATGGCAGATCATGACTCGAGGGTTGGACCTCTGCCACCTCTCTGGGAGTTCTGGGTGAGGTTCGTGGATCCTCATTTCTGTGTGGCTACTGTAGGCATTTATGGAGTGAGTGAGCAAATGTGAGGTCTCTCTATCTCCTGTGCGCAAACATGTCTGGTTGTGTTTGTTGCTCTACCTTTCAAGTAGATAAAAATGAAGAAGCAGAAAGAAGTTCATAAACTAAAACTATCCTCTGATAAACTTATTAAAGTGGAAATTCAATTACCTTGAGAAACTACCAAACAAAATGTTAACTTTTGTCATTTTTAAATCAAACTCATGTATTATGATGAATACTATAGAGGATTGAAATAAGAGAAATGACTGCCAAGTAAGTAAAAATTAAAGTGCAAAATGTCTTTAAAAGCATTTTTTTGGGCTTGATTTTTCTCTCTGCTATTCATCTACAAACACGCATATTGCACTTAAGTAATTTAAAAGCAGTTCAGTTCCGATGGCAGGTGTGTGGACTGTTTG
Organism: Ochotona curzoniae; assembly: GCF_017591425.1. Taxonomy (NCBI): domain Eukaryota; kingdom Metazoa; phylum Chordata; class Mammalia; order Lagomorpha; family Ochotonidae; genus Ochotona; species Ochotona curzoniae. The sequence goes on from NW_024466502.1 coordinate 19,173,587, forward strand.
TTGTAACTGACCAGGACACTGGTATTGTGTGTGGGAACACCAGATTTGAGTCCAATCTCCAATTGATGTTTCCAGCTTCCTGTTAATGCAAACCCTGGGAGGCAGCTGTGATGGCTCATGTAATTTGGTCTCTGACTCCTCTGTAACAGACCTTGTTTTTACTCGCAGTTCTGGCTTTGCTAGCCCTCTGACCCTTGGTTATTGAAACAAGTGGTAGGAAAAAGGAACCTTTCTCTGGTTCTGTCTGGCTTTCTGTCTCTTTTTTCCACATAACAAAAATATCCGTGAAATACAAGTGAATAAAATTATAAAGATGATAACTGATGAATGCTGTGCTACATCTTTCATTATGACAACATCTATTTCTGGAAGAAACTCACCTTTATAGAAAAATAAACATTGAAACTGCAAGATTTTTACAAATACTTTACTGTGAGTCAAATAGCAATAATATGATAGGAATAATTTGTAAATTAAGATATATTAGGTATTATAACTAATTATTTCTTATTTGCATTAGTGCTGCAAGCATTTGAACAAAGGTTATGATTTTTTTTCTTAGATTAATCAATTTGTTTTAAATTTGGGTTCAAATAATGACTGAATCTTCAATATGCCACAGTTAGTGTTTTAATTACTGGAGTCATATTTGTGAACTTAGACACTAGTTATGTCTTCATTTCTTGCTCATTATTGAGCCACATATACTACTTTTGTATAAAATATCAAGGTGGAGGATTTATAGAGATCTAGGTATAAACAATTTTCTCTATCTCCATTTTCAGATTATATATAAGATGTAACTGACTTCAACAAAGTCATCTGGGTTTCTTGCTTAAGTCACAGGCAGTAGAATGATGGCACCATGTTAAGATAGGGATCCAGTTGGAGCAAAGGATTTTGGATGCATTGGGAGAGTTTAGTTTTGGATATACAGGTATTCAGATACCAGTGTGACATCCAGCTAAGCAATTATGTAAACACATTTTATTTGTGAAGTAACAGTTTGGGTTCTAGACATGGACATGTTTCTAAGTCTTCTGTGATGTAGTTATTGAAATTGAACAAACATGTGTTCTAGAAGCATGGCAAATGAAAAAAGTAGTCAGTTTTGAAAAAAAATGTGGAATTTTTTTTACAATTAAAAACCATTATATATACTTGTAGAGACTTAAATATGGGCGAAACATAAAACAAAATAAAACAAAAAACAACAAACAAAATGCTGCATAACTGATAACTGCAATGTACCTGAGGGGTAGAGAATTAACTGAAAAATTCTTCCTGGCATACTGACTCAAACAGTCTCTATCAATTCATCATAATTTTGTATTTCAGACACAAGCTGTTTCATATTTCTAGCCTTTCCTTAGAAGTCCAGAAGGATTCTGAATAATTACATTTGGCATTGTTGCCAGAAGCAAATGTTCACATACATGTTACAACTGGGGAAGGCGGGGACGATTTGGCTTTACATCACAGTGGATCCCTGAAATCCAGTCTCTCCAAGACGTCTCCATAGAGATTCCAAAACGCAAAGGAAAGCACAGGGCTTATCTTTTGCATATGGTTTTCTGTTGACTTCTTTGCAAAACTGGATGGCATATTATTCTTAACGCTTATTTTTATTCTGTCCTCTCACATTTTCTATCAAATTCTCATTTGTGGCTACTATAGATATCGTACCTGGTGATCCTCAGATGTGATTTAAGTGATAATATTCAGGAATTCGTTCTGAGAATTCTCAAAATTCCAAGTGCATAAAATTGCTCAATATATTGAATCAGAAATAACATTTTATTAAACAAATTTTATATAAGGAATAAGACATAAAATTTAAGTGTATGTAATGGAGAAACCTCCAATGTTTCCTAAACAGGCCATTTTATTTACTCATTCCAAAAAGCACAGATATGGTTGTCAGACACTGATTTTTATTAAGTGTAGGGTATATATGATTATTGTGACAATAAACTTGACCTTATAATATTTGACAGAAAAATGTAACATAATTTTGAGAAGAATTTTTAACTACTTCTTGCCCCATTATCTTTATTTAAAAATGTCAGCATGATTTCACCAGGCAGAGTACTTTAGTTCTGTTGTTTGGATTAAATGAGATTAACTGAGAAGACTCTTTTGAAAAATGTTACTCTGTGAACTCTGGAAAGTTATTATGATATGCATATGTCACATTCTAGCTCTCGGTTTCTTTAATGACTGTCATATTTTACATTTTTTCTAATTTGTTTTTATTGCAATGCTGTACATGCAATTTTGTGGTAGCAGAAATCTGTCACATATTTCAACTATTATCTCCAGTGAGATTTCTAGTGAATTCTTTTGCCAAGATCTGTTATCCAAACCTTGAATCTGCTACTTTTAATCAAACATATGTATTGTAAAAGCAGGAAAAGTCCATGGAATATTTTTATACATATATTATGCTTTTTTAATCAGGAAGTTATTAAGGCACTAGAGAATACTTCAGCCATTATAAAACAAGCATGTAAAGAAGAAATTGAGACACATAAAAGCACGTAGCATATTCTTGTAGAAGTTATTTTGAAGATGAAAACCGTGTCTCAATAGCCTATGTTGCCCAAACATTACCATGCACATGAGAGTGCCAGTACCAGCTAGACCACTCTATGCTGTCCCAGCTTCCTGCTAGTGCACCTGGAAGGTGACAGATGATGATTTAAATTTCGGGGACCCTGCCACCCAACAACATGGTAGCCTGGAAGGAATCCCTGGCTCCTGGCTTCACTTGGGTCTGTTCTGGTGGTTGTGTTCAAACGGGGACTATTCCAGCAATCAAAGAGCTTCTCTTTTTATCTCTCACTCTTTGTGTCATGCTATTCCAATAAATATTTTGCAATTTTAAAAATATTTTTGAAAATATTTTATCTTTCTTTTAATTTTGATTGGGATAATATGAAATTATTACTCCATCACCATTCTGCTATCCATTCTCATTTTCATACATAAAAGATAAAATCCACCCTTTTATTTTTCCATGTCAAGTTCGGTATATTACTCAATTGAAGACTCTACTAGAATGTTTTCATTTTATTTTCCTACTTTATCTTCTACTTCATGTTAAATGAATGGCACACGATGGCAAATTTACTAAGGACGCTGAGAGTCCCTGCAACCAGATCGACACAGAGGTTGCTGTACCCTTGCCAAATCTGCAAACAGTAACAACCACAAATTCTTTTCAGGTGATGAGTCTGATTGATATTCAAATGTTATTATAACATTTTATGTTTCCCACAGTTATTGAATATTATTTTATTCTAGCTTAGCAATTCAAGCCACTTCATAGTCTTTCTTAAATGACCCAGCATGTGACATAAATTATAATTTAAAAAAGTTTCCCAGGATATATAGCATTTCATTTTGTATTTCTGGAAGCTATTTTTATTAAATCACACCAAATCATTTTCTCAGAACAACTTAAAAACATGAAATCCTTCACTTTAATCCATTTGTGTTTTATGATTTAGAGCATGTGCTGTTAAAATCACACACTGCAAGGCTAATAGACAAAATTATTCACCCCATGCCATACTAGAATTAATTGGTTAATTTGTTTCCAATTATTTATAAGAACATTCCTGTCGTTTCTTGAGTCTTCAGTTTCAGAGTTTATCTATTGATCCCTTTCTGAAGATTATAGCATTCATTTGACCTCACACATAACCCCGCCTGCTATCCCTAGCCCACATGTGCATCTTGTTGTCTTTACAAAGCAACATTTTTTTGTTCTTACTTTTAAATATCCAGGCCCAAGATATTACATCAATGTGCATTTTATTAAACATGCATGCTTATATGTCTCTTCTCAATTACATTTAATTCTCATTTTCCTGCCTAAAACTTTGTTTATGTTTCTATTTGAATATATCCATAAAAGAAAAAAAAAGCTCTGAATTATAGAATAGAATCAGCCAATGGCATTTTCACTTTTCCCCTAGGGAAATGGAATTGTTTTTCCTGAAATTCTTTTCCTGAAATTTATGATTGGACTGTTCTGATTACTTGTTGCTTAGTTTTCAAGATTTGGACTTTTTTAAAAAAAGGTATATTTTTATTGAAAACTCAGATATACAGAGAAGAAGAGAGACAGAGAGGATGCACATTTTTTAAATTTTCATCTTTGGTAAAATGTTTTTCCACCCTATCTCTTTGTTAGCTTTAACCCATTATTTTATTAGATTATATTCATTGGTAGTTCTTAGAATTTATCCACTAGAGGATTTTTTAAGCCCTTATGTTTAAAGAAGATTTTATCTTTACCTTCACAGTAGACTAATGTCTAGTTTAGAAATAGCTTTCATCACAAGTTTCATATCAGCAGTACATTTTTTTTTACACGTGAAATGGTACATCCTTTGTATCTGACCCAGAGCCTTGTTATTCATGCCTGCACCAATAAGAGCCATTAATGAAAGTTAAAAGACCAAGTGGCAAATGAATTATTCAAACAATTCAAATCAAACTCTAAAAATTATTTTTAGTTTTAGTGAATGTCGCGATTCAATGATATCATGCCTGGAAAACCATGCTAATTAGAGTTTGAAAAGGAGCAATTTCTACATCACTTTGCACATTTCCTCCCAAATTTGTTTTTGATGAACTGCTGGAGTAAAACAAAGAACAACTTCCCCTTATATCTGTCTGTCCTTATCATTGAACCAAAGTATATGTTATCAAATCTGCTTTTTAATATTGACAGTTTATTAATTTATATAAGAGAAGTTATTTTATATAGTTCATAAATTGTTTTAAGAGCAGTGATGTTTGCTACCTTCTTTTCCTTGCTCCCACTAGCTTTCAACCGTTTTTAGTGAAAGTTATACGAAATTCAAGATTTTAGGCAGAGTTAGAGCTGAAATACCACTGGATTTCCTATATTGTCTGCAAATGTGAGCACAGGATTTTGCATATGTAAACGTTCTATAAAATATCAATTATTAAAATCATGCGTACAGTATAAACTCATATACACATTTATAAATTAAATGTGTAGTTCTAACATGTATTTACGTAAAGAGTTACTCAGTTTTTGCAAAGCTTCATTCATGTATGTATTTGAGGACAGGGAGGGAAAACACACAGAGTGCTCTCAGTTTGTCATTTTCTGTCTGATCTGGGCCAGGCCAGATCCAGGAACTGGAAATAAAACTTGTGGTTTTCGAACCAGAAATGTGGCTGTAGGTATTCGTCTATCACCTTTGCTACCTTCCATTGTGCACATTAGCAAGGACTCAGAAACACAACAGGCACTCCCGATCATCATCTTCGCTAATAGAGTGAATAGCATCCTCATATATTGCTATTGAAATTAAAGTAGCCATCAAAAACAAAACCATGGATATTCCCCCCCAAAAAATCAAGGTTTTTGTTTTGTTTTGTTTTGTTTTGTTTTGTTTTGCTTTTTTAACCAAATTAATTTCAGGGCTGGGTAGCAGTTTAGCAGCTAGGATGCCCACACTGGGTTAGACTCTGGCTGTGACTCTTCTTCCTGCTACTGCAGATTATTTCTTAATGTTTTTGAAACTTTGAAACACAGAGTTGACAGAGGGAAGGAGAAGAAATGAGAAAGAGCTTCCCGTCTGCTATTTCACTTCTCAAATGGCTGCAATATTCGGAGCTGAGTTCATCCAAATCCAGGAGCCCAGAGCCTCTTACAGGCAAACAGGTTCATACAGGGAACCAAGGAATTGAGCCATCTTTCACTGACTTTCCATGTTATAAGCAAGGAGCTGTATCACAAGTGGAGCTTCCAGGATTTGAACCTGCATCCATAGGGAATGTCAGCACTTCAGGTTGAGGATTAGCCTGTGGTGCTGCTGTGCTAGCCTTTATTAGCACAGCTTTTCAGAGCAGGTATTAATTGTTGACTAATTAATTGTTAGGCTCATTTAATTCTCTTGGGAGGCTTTGGATAGGCTTCTTGACTTTGGCTTTGGAACTCTGGCTGTACTCACATGTGGAGGATGAAACAGAAGACAGTGACTTCTTCACTTCTGCCTCTGTGTCTCGTGTAATATATATATAAATATATATGAATATATATTACATATAATATATATTAATGTTATATATATACTTTCTAAAAGTTCTGCTTTACTTTATTTTAATGTTGTTTTCATTGTTTTTAATTTTAAATTATCTGGCAAGCCACGTGTCAGTGGTGAAAGGATGACTCAAACCAATGCATTTCTTTCTTTCTTTTTTAAAAGACTCAAAATGCCAAGACTATTTTTAACCCCAAGAGTGAACAACAACAACAACAAAAGCATTGAATGTGGGGGAGGGCTGGAATCAGCAATCGGGAGTCCCTTGCAGATCTCCCATGTAGCTGATGAGGATATAAATACTTGGCTCATTACTCATTGCTGTTCCACAGAGATTAGCAGGGCTCTAGATTGGAAGTGGAACAGCTGAGGTTCAAATTGACACTTGAACACCAGGCTTAATGCAACTGTCATACAACTCCAAAGCAACAGATTTTTTTTTTAACCTGAGCGACAGAACAGTAAATCAGAGAAGAAAAATGATTTAAGAATGATATAAGAATCTCCATGAATAACAAACAGAATTTGGGAAGTATACAGTATAATATAAAATTAGCCGTTCTTTTCAGAAATATAATTTAATGGCAGGCATCTGGTCTGTTAGTGCCAGATTTGAGGTCCAACTGCTTAGAGTTCAGGTGTTCTCTAATCTACATCCTCTTTCTTACTTTAAAGAAAAATTAAGTAAGAGGCCAATACTAATTTTGGTTTGTATTTTTACAATTCAGTAGTGAATCAGTATCATAATTACAAACAGAATTATGACCAAAAAAGTTCTCCAACTATTTTATTCTTACATATCTTCAATTTTTTTTACTTATGACTTATTAAAATCTAGTCTCTTGCACACTTCGTAGGCATTCTTTATCATATAAATGATTCAATCACTAAAATACATCAAAATAATAGTGTCCAAATAGCAACTGGACAAACTGTACCTGACATTTACTGAAAGGGATACTTTTGTCTCATGACGCCTTTCATCTTGATATAACCTAATTCTTTATTTCACTTTCTAGAAGATTTAGTTTGTACTTTATTTTACTTTGCATTGGAAAGGTAGGTATACAGAGAGAAGGAGATATGGAGGTAAAGATCCTCCATCTACTGTCTCACTCCCCAGTTGTCCCCAATGGCCAGAGCTGGCCCATCTGAAGCCAGGAGAATCTTTTGTGTCTCCCATGTGGATGCAGGTCCCAAGGCCTCAGACCATCCTCTACTATTTTCCAAGAGCACAGGCAGGGAGCCGGATGGGAAGTAGAGCAGCTGGGATACGAACCTTCGCCGCAGGCGACCCTGGCGTCCATGCAAGGCAAAGACTTAGCCACTAGGCTATCGTGCCAGGCCCTCGATTTCATTTTAACAGATAATCAAGTTAAACAAGCAGTAGTGATTTAGCTCCAGGCAGCTTTCAACACCTGATGATTTGAGAATACTGACACCCTTTTTTTTTTTCACCTCTGATCTGATTAGTTGCCTACATGAAGAGGAATAATAAGTGAAAAAGCTATTAAATTCAAGTGTTTGTTACTCATTTTGTCAGGTCCAATCCACTTTGTTTGGAAGATATTTATTATATTGTAAAGGAAGCTATAAGACAATTTGTATGCGGCAAAAGTGATGGAGATTTTAATGTAGAAATGACCAAGTTCAGAAACTGGAGAAATGTAACTTTGAGCCTAAGTAAAAGCATACATGAAAGTAGTTGGATGGGTTGGGATGACACAAACATTGTTGTGGGTCAGGTGCGATAGCGTAGCAGATAAAGTCCTTAGCTTGAACGTGCCAGGATCCCATATGGACGCCAGTTCTAATCTCGGCAGTCCTTCTTCCCATCCAGCTCCCTGCTTGTGGCCTGGGAAAGCAGTCGAGGACAGCCCAAAGCCTTGGAACCCTGCACCCACAACAGAGAACAGGAAGAAGCTTCTGGCTCATGGGTTCAGATTGGCTCACCTCCAGCTGTTGTGGCTGCTTGTGAACCATTAGATGGAAGATTTTCTTCTCTGTTTCTCCTCCTCTCTGTATACCTGCCTTTCTAATAAAAATAAATAAACCTCAAAAAAATACATTGTTGCATTGTGCATCCTAAGTTTTATCAAAGTTTAATTATCGCTCAGATGAAATATAAAAGAAAATATAAAAGATAAAACAGATGGATAGATTGAAGTATAAAAGTGTACAAATCTATAACACGATATAAAAAATGCTGTGAAAAATAACTATTGAGGAAAAGCTAATATAGATATCTTAAAGAATGAAAACAACTTATTATGTAAATCCTGCTTTTTAATATTTCTAAGTTGGTAATCAATTAGTTAAATTAATTACTGTTTACCAGTAAAGATTGTACTCAATGTATGTCTTTATCTGTTGTGTACTCCAAGAAAATGGGATTGTCATGTTATACTAAAACAAGCTTTATCGTCCTAATGTTGCACAGATGAAGGTGGTTCAGTAAGTTAATAGTTCAGTAAGTGCTTATTTAGTTACCATTACTGAATTTGCAAATTGGAGATGTATTTTTTTAGTATACGTGTCCATTGGTATATCTAGCATTGTATATTAAGGTTGGCTTGAATATTTTGGCTTTAGTGTTGTGTGTGTTTGAATCAGTTTAGCACAAATCAGACTAAGCTGGCAAGAAGGAAAATCTTAGGGGTGTGGGATGTGGTAAAGGGGTGGTTTGGTGGGTGGTTTGTGAATGTCATGTGGGCATAGGATGAAGTTGAGTCTAAAATACTCCATGGTGGCAGACATGTTAGTCATTTCTGCTTTTTAAAGTGAGCCACGGGCTCACACAAGGACAAGGACAGGGATGTGAAGTCAGACAGAGCCGGGAAGATTCCTGGCTCCTTGTTTGCAGAGATGACTCTGTGTATATCTTCCTGATGAGTTTTCTAACTGGGTATTAACTTCAGATTAAGCATTACATCTAGCCTAATTTGGAAGATTTTCTAGCATCGTGTAATATAGTTCTTTGTTTGCAATAGGAAACTGAGTGCAATATAAAAATCATACTAAATTCTCCAAAGCTACTGCCATTTATAAGCATAAAGGAGACAGATATTGCTTAACAACTTTTTGTGAACTCTTTGAAATGCACTGCTTAAGAGTCCTGAATACGTCTTTGATTTTCCGCTCATGGGAAAGAAGATGCTTTATTGCAAAGCTGTGTGAGTAGAATTTTAAAACAACATGCACTTAAAGCTCAGACCGCAACACACTGATGTATGGAACAGTATTTCTGTATATATAATATTTAAAATGATACTTGAGGGAGAGAGACTACATCTGGTAGTTCTTTCTCCAGGTGCTCACACTGACCAGAAGCAGGATTGGAGTTAAGGCAGGAATAGGTCAGAACCAAACTGAGGTCTTCCATGGAAATGGCAACAAGCCTGTTACTTGATGACTCAAGCTGCCCCCAAATCTGTTTCAGTACAGAGCTGAAGTTGGAAACTGGAGCAGGAAATTGAATCTAGGCATTTATATATGGTATGCAGGTCATATTTTTACACATTTCTGCAGTTTCAGCAGTTTTTACAGCATGTAACTTACATATTATCCATACAAAATGCAAGTGTAAGTTTCTATGTTCTCTTTGCTTTACAAAACACAAAGGAATCTACCTAAGTCAGAGCAGTTGCGTGTCATTTACGAGATGACCCATTATTATAATCAGGAAGTACAAAAATCTTGTTACCTTAATATGATCTGCTACTAAATTACATTTTTGTGAAGCATAGAGAGTGAGTCCTGGCTAAACACATTTATTTTAAATGCAAATGTCCCTATATAAAAATTATGCAGATAAACCTTTAACATTCCACATATCACTAGTACCATAATTTTTGGTAAGCTCAAATTTCAAAAGAAGAAAAAGGTGGTAGAGAGATGATATAATGTGTCATCATTAATTAGATATTGCTAGTTTTTTTTTCATATTGCTAGCTTTTAATTTTTATTTTAATTTATTTGTAAGGCAGAATTATGGAGAGACAGGGAGAGAGATCCATCTCTTATCTTTTGCTTCATAGTGAAAACACCAGCCAGTGCAGGACCTGGCTTATCGCTGGAGCAAGGAAATTCTTCCAAGTTCCAGATGTAGGCTGCAGATCCCTCAGCCCTGATTCCGTCTATGCTTCTTACCCATTCACATTAACAAGCAACTGGATCCAAAGCAGCACAGCCAGGACTCAATGTGCCCCTCTGATAGGATGTTGGCTTCATAGGTAGTAGCTTAAACCATGACGGCATGACACTGGCCCTTAGATTATTTTTAAGAAAAATTACTAATAACCTTAATCTTGTTAAAAGCAGTGCTATGCTACAGAGATCTGATTCTACAGTATTCCTTAAAAGGAGAAAAATTAGAAGTTTCTTGTATAAGTTTCTATGTCTCCCAGTATGGGAGGCAGGTTGTCATCTATTATTATCATTATTGTTATTTTAATTCAGTCTTGGGAATAGCTGTGAGTAGAAAGAGTGGCATGATTATAGGACATGATTCATATCTTATTGATAATTCAAGGGTTGAAATAACGGAAATGAGGCAAAATTAAACATGGGAGAAGAGAGAACAACAGGAGAAAACAAGAAGGAAAGAAAAGTTTTGAAGTGTTAAACAATTCGAAGTGGCATCTATATTGTAAATGATAGCAATTCAAGATCAGATGGGAAATTTAGAGTAGATATTTTTAAAGAAGCAACAGCTCTCTATATGACTAACCAAGATTGGGACAGCAATGGAATGCCATGCATGATAAAATATTTGCTGGATTTGACAGGTTCCAGGAATACGTGGGATGCTACAGTTACTCTTGAGATTGACATGATTGATAACAAATTCAGAAGAAAAAGATAAGAAATGTTCACTTTTCAATAAAAAAAAAGTATGGCAGCGCAAACTTCAGTAAGCTGAATTTTCTAGGTAAGAAAAAGTATAAAATAATGATTTTGAATTGCCAGGGAACAAGTAGCAGCTGGAATGTGCAAGCAAAGGATTTCTTTAATTCACAAGCTTATATAGGAGTTGGAACTGTCCACAGAATACATGTTTTCGTTGAAGGTGAAGAGATTGTTACAGGAAAGTGATTCTACATGTAGCATTGCGTAAGAAATCACCATAGAGAGTTGGAAGTGAGGCCGTTGTATGTGTGAAAGAAGAGGGCTTATGTGTAGGGTACAGATTAGTAAGACTTCAAATGTGTCAAGTGAGAGTGGCACCTTGTATTACAATGCATTCTTGGTATAATGGTAGTTTTTTAGGTTATTAATATAATTACTGGCCATGTTATTTAAAATATATTTGCTTTTTGTGTTTTTTTTTCATAACTAACTTCAGATGTATTATGAAATGGTATTCTTTCTGCTTTGTTTCAGTACAGTACATTTTAAATGTCACAAAATTCTCCATGAGTAAGGGTATTCACTGTACATTTAGTATACAAAGAGATTGAAATAACCATCACAATGCAGCATAAAGTAATTTCCATCATTCAGCTTTCCTCACTCACATATACAATTAATCTCTATTTTCAGACCTAGGAGGCAAATGTTAATTTATTTCTATCTCGACAGACTCACCTTTCTAACCTTTTTTGTATGTGATGTCTGCCTTGATTTTGTTTAGTCTATCTGTCTAGTCATAGTATTTTTGCACATGCACTGCATGAAATTTCTTACAACAAAGTGTAAGGTCTGATTTCTGTAAGTCCTTGCTAGCACGGAATATTCTGATTCTCACTGATATTGTCAATTTTGGTAAAGTATAGTGGCATTTTGTTACTATTTCCTTAAACACATGCTTATTAGACTCTGAAATATCTTCTCTACTTAAATGAATATTTAGAGGTTTTGTTCTTTAAAATGTGATTGTCTTTGTATTGCGTTGCCATAATTCCTTAAATATTTTGAATAAAATAGTTTAAATAACAATTATAGCACAGCAGATACTTTTCTCAGCTTTGGTGTTCTATTTTCTCCTTTAAAATTCATCTTACAATTTATTTAAGACGGAGGGGGTAAAGAAAGAATATGACAGAGAGAATATGACAGAGAGAGAGAAAATATGACATGTGTCTTCCATTTGCTGTCCCAGGGAGCGAGAAGCCTAGAGCTTTTTCTGATTCTCCCAGTGACTGCAGTGGCCCAAACCATTGGATAACCCTTTCCTGCTTTCCCTGACACAGATTCAGTAGAAAACTTGATCATAAGTGGAGAAAGTGTAATCAAAATTACACCTGTGAGGGATGTCACTGCTTCCGGAAATGGGTTACACTACATGCCACAATTCTGATCATATGTTTATTTTTAATTTTAATTTGACATGCATTTGGGAAGAACTGCAAATTTTAATTTTAATTAATGTAAATTCACCTCTAATGTCTTACTTTGCCCAATTCATGGCCAACATAGTTTCTCCAACTTCCTTCTAGAAATGTTATATACTTCATGCTTTCACATAGGTATGTAACCAACTTTTAGCTCTGCTCTTATTTTGCAAAGTATAAAAATATGTTTTCTTATACACTGGGTATTCAAAGAGACAAAGAGAGTGTGTCCATTTGGCAACGAAGAATGAAGTATGCATAGCTTTGATCCAGATTTCTAGTATCATTCTGTCAATATCTGAAGAAGTGTTCTAACAAGTTGGCTTTATGTTTGCAATTGGGTAACATATCAACCTGTACACATTAACTGACTTAGCACTGTCACATATTAAGTGTATATTAGTTCTTAGTGTGATTTATCGGGAATGTGGATAATAGTTAGATGGAAAGTGCACAAGCACGGTGAAATTGTGGAATTATCTCCCTCAAGAATGTGACTAAGTTAAATGCAGAAACAGAAAAATGCTTGTTTCAGAGGGCTGGACTAGAGGCTTCAGAGAAATGTTGGTCAAAGGGTGTGAGATGTCAGTTAGATAGAAGAAAGTGTAGGAGATCTGCTGAGATCGCATGGTTACAGTTCACTGTAATGTACCATGTAAGTCAAAGGTGCTAAGCAAAGGCTCTCACTGTGGCCCAACAAGATAAGCCAGCAGCTGGCATTCCATATTTTATTGCTAAATTGGTTACAAAGAACTCACTTCTCAAACACCCTTCCTATGATATACATTCTTGGAGGCAATAGATAGCTGATCAAATATTTGAGTCCCTGCCAGCCATATGGAAAACCTAATGGAACTCCAGGCTTCTGGCTTCTTGGGTCAGTAGTAACCATTGCAACTATTTGGAACTTGAACTTGCACATTGAAGCTCATTCTTTCCCTATTGCTGTCATGCTCTCTGATACTCTGCCTATTAAATAGTTGTTCTATAGATCACACACAAACACACATATAATTTAATGATAAGCAAAATTTACATATATAGTATTTATACGTTAAAAATAAGAAGTAACAAAGTATAGTATACCAGAAGAGGAACATAGTATAATGTATTTACTATAGTCCAAAATTTACTGAATTAAATTGCCCAATTTACATAATCAGGAAGATCTAAATTAGAAGCAAACGCTCCTGTAATTTTGCTTTTGCCTTTTCTGCGTTTAGTAAGATATATCTACCTTCTATTTTTAATTTGATAATAGTAAAACTTCACAACCTGATTGCTCCCCTGTCCTGCACTTATAATAATATGGGCACAATCTGTATCTGTTCATTTTGGTGGTTTTGTATATTTCAGCTTTATTTAAATTATAGCATTTAAAAAACTTCAGCCTTTGAAAATTTTACTCTACGTTTAAAAGTAATTTACACAACACCATTAGGGCAATAAAGTATTCTGTGTCTGAGTCATGGCAGATTTTGTTTTCTTGTCCTTAATTACATTTGGAAAATGTGTTCAATGTAATCATCCTCCTGGATGAGTCTTATCAAGAGTAATCGTGAGTCCAAATTCCATATCTTTGTTTCTTTATGGAATACCCTCATTGTTTTACATTTTATGTCTAACACTTTTCTGGGTACTTGTATAACGTACTTGGATTCTTAGTGGAATGTGGACAATAGTGCTAATCTGGATTATACCAATAGGTTTTTGTATATTATCTTATCTATTACAATAATCCTATAAGAAATATTTATCCCCAGATCACACATTAGAACTTGTGATTTATAACTGAAAAGAACGGCACTTGAGATTACTAAAATCTGAAAAATACTACAAATCCCCAGATGGTTTCTGCCTAAAACACTAAATTCTTCCTAAAAATCCTATTGTGTCAGTCATCATCAGAGTGTTTCTATAATGTTTGCTTAAAATCATTTACTTCTTTCTACAGCAAATTAATGTACTGAGAAAATGTACTAAAATTTGTCATTATGTAAATAGACTGCCACCACTGAATTTTTCTTTCCATTCTCTCTGAATTTCAACATGTTCTCATAAACTAATTTTAATGCATTGTTAAAATGCTCCCAAACCACTTCCAAAGCTTTCTGTGAAATTGAGTTGTATTTTTATGGTTACATTCTGAAACAGGACTCTGAGCTTGAATTTTTATTATGTCCTTTTAATAATATATCAAAATGTCTCATTGTGCTTTTATTACTTCCCTGTATTGGCTAATGCAACACAACATTTGGGTCTATGTGGCATCATCAAGCAGAAGTTGGATATGCCCTTGAACAGTCAATAACAAAGATGGAACCAGCTCTGTTGCTCTTCTGAACCCTTTAGTTTAAGCTTAGGATGATTCCCAGAAATTATTCAGAGATTTAGAGTTGCTTTCTTCTCCTTGTTGGAGTTCAATCGCCTGTTCTTCTTTAAACAGGCCTGAGGAAAGGCATCAGTGTGACAATTTCAGGCACAAAGAAGGTACAGAATGGAGGAGTAATCAGCCCTCATTTGTTCCAAGCATACATGATGTCGTTATTGCATTTTAAAAGTAGGTAATCTGGTTAGAGGCAAGTTCCCAATGTCTCCATTAGGACATTGTTTGCCTGTTAAATAAGCTAAAGACTCTGGGACAATGGCAGAAAAAATGCAGGGGACAAAGGAGAGAAACCCCCCCTTGCTAAGGAGCCCGAGAAAGGCTCACTCCCGAGGAAGGAGATGATCACTTTTCAGATTTCCGTTGGAGCGGACATAAGGTTAAATAAGAGAGGGAAGCAAATGCCCATGAAAGAGATACTGCTGCTTTTCCATCTATTGTTCGTGCATTCCATTTTCCAGTGGAAATGAAATAAATGCAAAAATCAGAGGAAAGCATGGAAGCAGATCACACCACCTATGGTATGCAGGTTGCTTGGGTCATGAATCAAATATGTTTCTATCAGAGAGGAATTAGATGATCCTTGAATTAGACATAAAATTAGAGTGCTAAATTTGATCAAGCATGGTTGATGCCTTCATACTTTGAAAGAAAATACAATTATAGAATCTGTCCATGATTAAATGAAGGGCTAGATAAACTGCCCAAATGAGTCTTACTTGGTTCACATTGCTTAATAAGTGAAAAAAAAATATGGAAACATACTTTAAAAAATAACGGGAATTAAATTTGGATGTCACATTTTATTCATTATGGATGCCAATGTTTCTTTTTAGCCTACTGTGGTGTACAATTGACCCTGATGGCTCTGCTGCTTTTTATTCATGTTATTTTTTAAAAAATATTTATTTATTTTTACTGGAAAGTCAGATCTACAGCGAGGAGAAGAAACAGAGAGGAAGATCTTCTGTCCGATGATTCACTCCCCAAGTAACCGAAACAGCTGGAATGGAGCCAATCCTAAGCCAGGAGCCTCTTCCAGGTTTCCCACATGGGTGCAGGGCCCCAAGGCTTTGGGCCATCCTCGACTAAGCTTTCCCAGGCCACAAGCAGGGAGCTGGATGGGAAGTGGAGCCGCCGGGTTAGAACCGGTGACCATATGGGATCCTGGCATGATCAAGGCGAGGAACTTAACCACTGAGCTAGCGCGCCGGGCTCTATTTATGTTAATGTACATCGTAGAGATAGCAATCTGGCCATTCACATAGGAAACCTGCATGAGATTTTTTTTCTTGCTGGCTTTGACTTGGCCCTATCTGCGTGTGAGAATTTTAGAAGTGAACTAGAGGATATTAGTTGTCCATATTTCTTTGTTTGTCTCAGGACATTCCAAATTAAAAAAAAGGAAATTAATAAATAAAGTCTTCAAAATGGTAATTTAAATAAGTTTCACAAATAATGCTTGCCACATTGTATTTGACAAGATATTACAGAGAAGAGACTAATGATAATCATGCATAGTATTAACACAAATACAAATATAATTCTTCTGTCATGATGGATATCGACTGCAGAAGATATCGCCGGATTCATGCTGGCATCCAGAAGGCAGTATGTGCCCTTAGGAGTATAGAGTTTGTGTGTAACTGAAGCACGCCTGGAATGGAGCAATGACAAAAATAACATCCCTGCATTTTGCAGTACTCAACTGATGTCTGGAATCTTTGTAATTGGTAAAAGCAAGTATTAGTTTACCAAACAAAGCGATGCTCAGAACATGTGAGTCTGAAATTTGTGGATTGGCTCCAGCTGAGCACAGCAACAAGTAGCTCATTTCAGAAGCTTGAACAAACACTTCTTTCAGAGAGGAACACTCTGTCACTATCTCACATCCCCTTCTCTCCTCTTTGAAACATCCCATACATGACATTTGCATCGACTTCATTAGCTTCAAATTGCACCATCATGAATACTAGCACGTATTTTGTAATCTGCCCATGAACAGTCGGGATGGGAGGCTAATTAGTGCACTGCAAATGCTTTAAACAGAGCTAGCCTAAAAAAAAAAAATCAAGTCTAGGAAAAAAAACTTCAAAACTATCAGAAAATGAAAGGTTTTACCCCAACACAAGATGAAGATAAGTACCTATCTTTGTTAAAGTTTTATTATCATAGCTAAGCGTAAAATACTAGTTTCCTGTAATGGCTCTCCACCTATATAAAAGGAAAAAACTTTGTGAGTTCACATACATCATGCCCTTCTTTCCATCTCTCATTTCCATGAAAATTAAACTCCTGTTTAACAACTGATATGATTGCAATATTGATTTCAACTTAGGTTTAAAATGAGATGAAGTGATTTGTCAAAAGATACATAGCAGAGGGACATGGCTGGAGTTAATACAGATGGAAAGGAAGCCTAATGCCTTTCTTTTTCATATTTAATACTGAAATTTGAGAGGGATACATTTGCCTGGATTGACATTTGTCACTGTCCTTCGAAAATGACTGAGGCCAATGAAGGGCAGTTATTTCTTTTTCTCTCCCCCCTACTTTTTTTTTTTTTTAACTTTAAAGACTTCATTTTATTTTACTTGACAGAGTTACAGAATCCTAGAGAAAGGCAAAGAAAGATCTTTCATTTGTTGCTGCAATCCCCACATGGCCGTGACTGGCCAGAGATAAATTGATGGAAAGCTGAAAGCCAGAAGCTTCTGGGTTTCCCATAGGAGTTCAGAGGCCCAACAATTTGCACTTTCCTCTGCCGCTTTCCCAGGCCATTAGCAGGAGCTGAATAAGAAGTGGAGCTCCAGAACATGAATCAGTACCCAGTGGGGTGTCATTGAGGCAGGTTGAAAATCGCCCCCATCCAATGTGGTGGCCCCAGGAACTATTCAGCACACATGCAAATGTATGTAACATTTCCTCTTTTCTTTTTTCTGTTTTTAAAAGATGCATTTATTTATATGAAAAGTAGAGTTAGAGATAGAAAGGGAGAGAGAGAGGAGGAGGAGAGAGAGTGATAAAAAGAGAGAGAGAGAGAGAGACTCTTTCGTGCCCAAGGGCTAGGGCTAAGGCAGCCCAAAGCACTTGAATCATCTTCCACTGCTTTACCTGGAGCTGCATCCGAAGTGGGAGTTGTGACTCAACCCTGCACGCATATGGGAGCCAGGCACTGCAGTGACAATTTTACCTGCTGCTCCATAGCAAAGGTCCTTGTAATGTTTCAACATAACAGAAGTTTGAGAAGTTTTCTGTTAGAAAATACTGAAGATTATTAAAAAATATATAGATTTGAAATTACATATGGCACTACATATATACACACCCATTTAAAACATACACTCACAACAACAAAATTATTTTCGACAAAAGTAAAGTATTAGCTCTTGACTTTTTGTGTAAGATGCAAACTATAATATTCTGAAGGATTTAGGTCTAACTCCATGTTGGAAAACTAGAGTCAAACAATGTTTTATAGGAATTGGTAAAGAAGAGAAAAGAAAAGAAAAGGAAAGAAAAGAAAAGGAAAGAAAAGAAAAGGAAAGAAAAGAAAAGAAAAGAAAAGAAAAGAAAGAAAAGAGAGAGTATATTATCATACAGTTATGCTGCAAATTCTGTTTATATTAATGCAATGGCTCTGGTTAAAACAAATCTTTCCAGATTGAGATATATCTTTCTTGTTTCCTTTTTTTTTTTTCTTTAGAAGACAGCTGATGATTGCTAACCATGTATCATTCAGACTGTGTTGTAATAAGGCCAAATACTTCAGAGTAGCAAAACTTTTGTAATTGAAAACCAATATGAACAGTCGTCTCTGAGAAGTAGCTTTGCGCCTCTGATAATAAAATTTGACCTGTGCAGCCTTACACTACACCATGATTACAAATCAAATAAATACCCCGGATCTTCAGAAGGTACCCTCATTGAAAAACAAATCACTAACCATGTGGATTTTTATAAAAAAGAATATCGACTTCAGTAACTTATTGTTAGCAAAAATTTAAAATATCAAGCAGGTATCTTTCAATATCCATTTACTAAAAGAGGAGCATATCATGTCTACTTTTCTGTAATGATTGCAGATAAATTTTGAAGCATTTATTGGATGCCTTTTAACTGAAATTTGGTGACATGATGACGTTGAGCTGACAAATCAGTAAATTAATGTTTATTAATTTAGACATCATTAGCTGATAGTGCATTTTAAGCCACGAGACTAAAGAAATCAGTGTGGTTTTAGTTATTCAGTTAAACATGATCTTAAGCTCTTCTGCCTGTGTTGGAAATGGAGTGCAGATGATTTCATTTCCATAGACTTCACAACAGAAGCTTCTTCTGGTTTGAAATAAGGATGCAAAAGTTGCCAAGTGTAAACTTCATAGCTGCTGTTATTTTGGATTACATAGAGTTATGAAAATCCAAATGTTTTACAAAGTTAAAAAGTATTCTTTTTTTGCTCACTTATAACTTAAAAAATCACTAAAGTCATTCTGCGAAACATGCCAGCAGCCAAGCTTCTTGCCATATGCCTGCATATTTTTATTAAGTCACTGTTATTCACGTGCGCATTCTCACACACATACAAACAAGGGATGCCAACAATTAAAAATACATTTCATGATGTGTGCGGAAGCTTCAGTTGAGCCTCTGACCTCATTTGAACGCAGCATGTGGCTCACACCTACTGTTAATGTTAAGCCATCCTTAAGATCTTCTTGCACGTGGGTTTCACTTCACTTTCCTGTATCCCCCACGGTATTTCAATATAGCTTTATACTGAATAGTGATTGAAATAATTGTAGGAATACATAATTTAATTCTTACACAATTTCACTTAGTGCAAAATTTTTATGTCAATAACTTGATAAGCTGAACAATTTTAAAATGCAAGTAGGAATCATCAAATACATGAAATATGTCTACTAATATACTAATAATGAAACTGCTGCAATTATTACTAAGATATACATAGCAGATTCCAGTTTATGCTTAACTGATGATTTAGGTTTCTAAAATAAAATCTCTAGCAATAAATTCATTAATTATTTTTCCATGTTGATTGCCAGTAATGCAAAAAAATCTGTACTGAGAATATGGGTTTCAAAAGTTACATATTTCTGTTTGTTGTTACCCAAGAAGTAGCTGCTTTGTAGTCCCAGGCACTAGTTTTAGTACTCTTCAGGTGGTACAGACAAGTGTTTTATTCTCTCTTGATAGTTGGGGTAAGAAAAAAATTGCTACTTTGGATGTTTTGAAGTATTTAAAGACTATATCACTCAGAGGGAGGAGGAGGTGGGGGAGGTAAAGCAGGAGAAGTAGAAGTAGAAAGAGAGGGTGAAAGAAGAGAAGGAGAAGGAGAAGGAAGAAAATGAGGAAGAGGAGGCAGTGAAAGTGGAAGAGACTAGGAGTTGTTCCGTCTGTCTGCATGTGTCTGTTAAAGAAGAGTGAATGCAAAAAGGCAGGAAGGCTGATCCTTCTTTTACAAAGTCTACATTTTTTTATAGGAAAAGTTGGAAATGCTTTAGCATATATGAGGCTCTTTGAAGGAAATCTCAGTTTGCCATTCTATCCTAATATTTTATCAATATGCTAATCTACATCACCACCTTAAACATACTGCCTTCAAGGGAATACCTGATATTCTGAAGTCTATATAATTATTTGTTCTGTATTCACATTGTCCTGCAATTAATGCTTTTTAAATTCAATACACTGTGAGCAAATTTGGCTTTCCTTCTGTTCTCATTCTTAAAAATAGGACCATTTACTTAAACTGCAAATAAATGTAAAGCCATTTTTTTTTCCCTGAGAAATATTGAAAACTGTATAATGCACTGAGTGGAACAACCATGTAATGAAATGGGACCACATTAGTGGTTCTCAGACCTGTATAAGGAAAATAAGTTCTTTTTCTTATTTCTTTTCTTTCTTTATTTCTTTTTGTAAGGAAGGACTCTATTCAAATATTTTTTTCTAGCCATTGAGAATGCCATGAGTTGGTAAGTTTTGAAGACCCACCAGGTGATTCTGACACACAGGCAGCCACAAAGGGAGGGGCATAGTGAGGATTCTTTGTCTGCCTGCATACATTCAGAGTTAGGACCAGTGCATCAATCAGTACAAAGGAGGTGACTAAGGAAGTTTGCATAGCATGTGCCTAATGTGGATCTATTTCATGTGCTCTGTTCTGTAAGGCCATAACATTAGATGTTTGCCTGGAGTCCAGGGCTTGATTTGTTATGTCTCACTCATGACCAGATTTGGAACTACTTCAGTGACTTGACTCTGGAATTTATTTCTCTCTACAAAATCTGTGTCTGTTAATGGATTGTTATTCTAATCAATTTCCTGAATTGTCCAGCTGATCAACTTCATACATGTAATGAATCTGTTTTCTTTCATTGCAGTGCTTGGAGAGGGTCACTTTGTTTATTTTTTCAGATTTTGATTTTTTAATGATTTATTTATTTACATTAGAAAAAGCAGATCAGATTTATTGACAGACAGAAAGATTCTCCACTCGTTGCTTTACTTTCCAAATGTCCACAATACCCAGAGCTGAGCCAATCTGAAGCTAGGAGCCAGGAGCCACGTGGGTGAAGGGGCCCAAGGTTTTGGCCAATCCTCTACTGCTTTTCCAGGCCATAAACATAAAGCTGATGGCAAGTGGATTAGCCCGGACACAAACCAATACCCATATGGGACTCCGTTGTTTGCAAGGTGAACATTTAGCCATTGAATCATTGCATTGGACCCTAAAACGCTATTTAATTTCCTACACATTTCATTTATTATGGAGAAATTTCAGTCTGTTTATTTTATCAAGGATTTGTGAAATCTTTTGTTGTCGTTGCATGAAGGAATGTGTTTATTGAGATACTTGGATGAAAACAAATTTTCTTGAATATCAATCGGACACTGTGATTTTTCCATCTAGAACTACATGTTACTTTATTGGTGCATAAAGGCTAAGGGATTGCATACATCTGCAAGCTTGCCTTATTATGTGGCCAAAATCACACCACGACTGAAAATCTTGCTGTTACACTGGAGGTTACATTAGGGATCCAGCACAGTAGCCTAGTGACTAAAATCCTTGCCTTGCATGCACTCGAATCTCATATGGGTGCCAGTTTTTGCCCCAGCTGCTCCACTTCTCTTCCAGTTTCCTGCTCGTGGCCTGAGACAGCAGTAAAGCATGACCCAAAGCCTTGAGACCCTACACCCATGTGGGAGTTCTGGGAGAAGCTCCTGGCTCCTAGCTTCAGATCAGTTTAGCTGCAACCCTTGCAGCTCCTTGGAGAGTGCACCAGCAGGTGCAAGATCTTTCTCTCTACTTCTCTCTGTAAATCTGACTTTCCAATAAAATTAAATATATCTTTAAAAAACTACATTGTGATACTCAACAAGGATTATTTCATGACATTTAAGATACTCTAAGTTATATTATATATATTATCATTGCCAGCCCATATATCCCTAAATGAATCTATATTATTTTGGTGATTCTAGCTAGTAACTAATCATGATGTCATACTTAAATCCAATCAATGGATCTTCTATATTTAGGTGTTTCCCTAGTAGAAGAAGTGAAGGAGAAAATAATAATGTAAAATGGGAGACAAAGTTGGAATCTAATAGTGATTATGAGAAGACAAAAATATCTCAGGCAGTTGTTGTGACATCTACGTGAGTCCCAAAAGTTTCAGATGTCCAAAAAATGTGTTGAATTGTCCTTCCTCCGGAAATAAATGAAGAAACTTATGGTTATGTTCACCAAACAATAAATGCTGTCTATATCAACTGCATGTGTTAGTTTATTCTCCTTTAAAAAACAACTTTTTTTGAATAAACACTTTTTAATTTTTAAAATTTTTAGTCTCTTTTTATAGAAACACACTTACTTAGTGTTAATAATGTCTACTATGATGCACTATATTCATTGCTAGTGATTAGTGTATTGCCAGCTTCCTGCTTTACCCTGTCAATTTATATTTTTCAATCCGAGATCACTCATAAGATTATATACAGGAACACTTCTGTGATTGTAACTGACATAACTTTGTCTATACTATTTTTTATCTTGAATGTTTAATATTAAATATTAAAATAATCTTGTTGTAATACAGGGACACATTAATATCCTTGGAATATTGGTGTCACAACTACAAACAGAAACCAAAATCCTCAAATTGCCAAGTCCCACATATACAAAAATGCTAAGTATTTGCAAGTAACTACTGCATATTTTCCTGTGTACTTATCACTTGACTATTAATACAGCTAAGGCAATAAAATGCCCTGTAAATGATAGCAGTTATTGTTTATAAAAAATTCAAAGTAAATAAGACTGTAATGATAGACACTAAAGTGATTTTTTTTTTGGTAACATTTTCAAATTATGCTTGGCTTACCATGCAGATAACACAATGTTGTGTACATCCGCTGCTCTGAAAAGAATTCTTTGTGCTGGCAGGCCATTATAAAAATTAACCACACGAAACCTTACCTCAATCATCTATGAAACAGGCACAGATTCGTACCTGACACACAGAAGTGTTAAAGGTTAAAACCTATGGGCAAAGACACAATGCATGTTGAATGATCTGTTGATTAATATAAAATTATTTTCAGACAATAATGCAGTTATTTAAAAGTATAATGGGTAACAACTTAATTTGTGTGCTTTTAAATGTTAGTAAAGTAACTAAAAATATTAATAAGTATTTCACTCTTAGAAGGCTGATGAGTTCATTTCAATATACCAATAAATTCACATTGAAAGAATATATAAATATGTATTGAAAACATACGAAAGCACATGTGAGAACCACATATTTTGAGTCCTTATATATTCACCAGGTTTATTTTTGTACTCTCACTTTCAAAGTTTGTTTGCTTTGAGCATAGAATTCTAAATCCCAAAGGCTGTTTCCCTCAAACACTTTGATTATAGCTTCTATATAATCTGATTTTCATAATGAAAAGGAATGAGAACACCGTTTTTTTATTGCTTTATAGGCAATCCGTCTTATTCTATAGAAACAATTTTTATATTTTCCCTGCATTTTGCAGTTCAAAATGCTTGTATGTTTTTGACTGTTTTCTTTCACTGTTTGGCATGCACCCAAAACTACACAGAATCTTACTTACACCACCTTACTGCTGAGGTATTGTCTTTACATGGTCTAGATTTATTTGAATGATGGGATGAGACTTCATCTCAATGGAGAGAAGGGTGGTGACACATCTTCTATTTTCCATCTAAAATTTTGGCCAAAGAAGAAATACACTTAGGTAGTCATATGGTATTCTGGCTGAGTTCACTATTCACTATTCATTCGTTGTTGTCCATCCATTTTACAAAGATTTTTAGTGATTTTATTTAGGTGATAGTAAGTGTATAATTATGCATATATATTGCCTAAACATAATTTTAATGTTATTTATCTTATTATGTTAAGGAAATATTCTTCTACATATTAAAAATTATAACACAAGCTTTATTAAAGATGCAATATATTCTCTGCCTTACTATTTCCCTTGAAATTCCCATAAGAATCATATTCTTTGAATTATTGGCATTATACCATACAAAATGCCAATTAAAGCCCAAAACATTTAAATAATATCCAGCTTCGACTGCAAGTTTTGTCCTACTTATTCTTTATGAAAAACTAATCAAGTAATAGTTTTCAAAACATTTAAAATCATAAGAGCATTCAAACATAAGTATGTCTGATTTAAAAATGCATGTATGTCAACCCCATTGAGGTAGCAAAGTTGATAAAAATGTTCTTGTAGTTTAAAAATACAAATTATTTTGAAAAGCTGTGTTTTTATAAAGACTTCATTCAGCAGTCTGGTGCGATAGTGTAGCGGTTTAAGTCCTCCCCTTGAACACGCCGGGATCCCATATGGGCGCAAATTCTAATTCCGCAACCCCACTTCCCATCCAACTCTGCTTGTGGCCTGGGAAAGCAGTCGAGGACGGCCCAAAGCCTTGGATTGGCTCAACACCGGCTGCTGAGGTTACTTGGGGAGTGAATCATTGGACAGAAGATCTTCCTTTCTGTCTCTTCTCCTCGCTGTAATCTGCCTTTCCAATAAAAATACATGAATCTTTAAAAACAAACAAACAAAAGCCTTCAATCAGAAAGTAGAGTTAACATTTCTACCACCAACTTATCTTCAATTTCCAGTGTTATTAATATCTTGCATTAGTGCGTTGTATTTGTTAGGGTTTCTTGGTCAATAATACCCCATTATTTTGAACTGAAGTCCACAATTTGGATTGTCTTTTTTATACAAAACCTTTAATCCTTTTGACAAATGAATTATGAAGTGTTTCCACTATTGCAGTAACATGCAGAATAATGTCAATGCTCACCAATGGCTCTTTTTCATATCCAAAGCCTAAAAACCATTGAACTTCTTATTCTCTGCATAGCTTTGTCTTTTTTATGCCATGCAAATGAAATCATGCCACAGGATAACCACTTGATTTGTTTGTCAAGTGAATACACATATAGCACTTCTCCATTTTGTTTCTCTTGATGGATCATTTGTTTTTAACTTAGAATAATATTCCATTATGTAGATAAATAATACTACTGCTGTTTATCCACTCATCTATTGGATGAATATAGTAATAAAACCTGAATTTTGCTAATTATGAATAAATCCAAAGTAGGCATTGAAACACAGTATGTTCTTCAGCAGACCTAGTACTCATTTGTGTAGATACCAGCTAGTGTAATTCCTGTATGAATGGTAAGACAGGCTCAACTTTCCAAGAATTTACCAAGCTCTATTCCATACTGGATGAACAGATCTGAATTATTATGCACAAGGAATGAGTGTTGCTGTTGCTTCGCATCTTTAATGGATTTTTGTATTGCAGATTGGGATACTAATCATTTTAACAGGTCTGTATCAGTATGCACTTGTTCAGGTACCTACTGTGTAATGCCATTTGTCACAGAATGTCTTTTCATATGCCCATTTACCGACTGTTTATCCTATCTGATAAAACTATTGTGAGGATTTCTTTTGTCCTCTTTTTACAGTCTTTATTTTGACATCTTGTAGCTGTAATACTTACTATGTTTTGTGTTTTAGTATTTTAGGCAATAGATATTCTATAAATATTTTCTCCTTAACAATGTTATTCAAGGGGAAATTTAAAAATCTAAAAATTTGATTTTTTGCAAAGATTATTGTTCTGATATTTCATATAAGACATGGTTGCCTTACACAAGGTTATAAAAAATCCTTATAGGTGATCTACCAGATAGAAAGTATGATATATTATATATGATACATTATGATATATGATATGTTATATATGATGTATTATGATATATTATTTGTTCTTAGCATTTATTTATCTTTATTGGAAATGCAGATCAGCTCTATAGAGAGGAAAGACAGAAACATCTTTCATTGGCTGGTTCATTTCCAAAATGGCCACAACACCCAAATCAGAGCTGATCTGAAGCCAGGAATTTCTGGGTTATCCAAATTGGTACCATGGTCCCAGGGCTTTGGGCCATTCTTTAGTGCTTTCCCACGGCATACCCATGGAATTGGATGGGAAGTAGAGCAGCTGAGACACAAGCTGTCGCCCATATGGGACCCTGTGGCTTGCAAAGTGAGGATTGAGCCACTGAGAAGTTTCATTGGGCCTTCACATATGTTATTTTATAATTTAATCACAAAGTAGAATGAATTCATTGAATTATATCAGCCTTCCTGAGAATACACAATATTTCAATCTTATTGTATGAATATGCTTTATGTGTTTTTGGAACCAAGTTATTCAAAATTCACTTAATAAAACGAAAGCAAAATTAAATTAAAAATTAAAATCCCAGAGTTTTGCCAAATATCTAGGTTTAATACGCAAAGCGATTGACAGGTAAGGAGCAAAGAACTTGTAAACAAAGAACCAGTAAAAATCAATCTGTTTCTTTTTTTTTAAAGATTTATTTTTATTATTTTTTATTGGAAAGGCGGATATACAGAGAGACAGAGAGGAAGATCTTCCGTCCGATGATTCACTCCCCAAGTGAGCATAACGGGCCGATGCTATGTCAATCCGAAGCCAGGAGCCTCTTCTGGGTCTCCCATGCGGGTGCAGGTTCCCAAAGCCTTGGGCCATCCTCGACTGCTTTCCCGGGCCACAGGCAGGGAGCTGGAAGGGAAGCGGGGCTGCCGGGATTAGAACCCATATGGGATCCCGGGCGTGCAAGGCGAGGACCTTAACCACTTGCGCCACCGCGCCGGGCCCCCAGTCTCAGTTTCTTACAGAGGTTATCTTCTAAACTCAAATGTGATATCCAGTCTCTTAAGCATATAAATCTATATAATTACTTGGAAGTCAAGTCACAGTATCACAGAGAGAAAAAGTGGGATAAAGATATTCTCCATGTAATGGATCAATCTCCAAATGGCTTTAATGACCAGGGGTTGGCCAGGCCCAAACCTGATCCAGGCTCTTCCTCTGGGTCTCTCACTTGGGGGATAGGGCCTCAGACATTGGGGTCATCTTCATTGTTTTTCCAAGACCATTATGAGGGCGCTTGACCAAGAGTGGAGCCCCTGGAATACAAACTAGTACCTTTACAGGCTGTTGGCCTCACCAGCAGTGGCTTTCCTTGCTATGCTGTAACATCAGTTTCTTAACCTTCATTCTTGTCTTACCTGTTTAGACCCTATTTATGAGTTTCTCTGTTCTGCCATGCATGTATGACACACACACAAAAATTATAAAACACATTTCCCAACGGCATGTTGATTGTCTTTTTTTTTTTTCTAACATGAGTGACAGTGACTGATAGCAAAGAGGTATTATTGAACACTTTTTTTTGGTGGCTCTCAATGTCAACCAGAATGTCAATTCATTATTGTAGACAGAGCTTTTTCTACAGTTGCTTGCAGCACACAACAGCTCGTGCACATGAGTAGCACTGAGCATAGAGGCATTAACAGCGTTGACTTCTTGGTATTTTTGTCATTTCCCTTTCCCTTCATTCAGTCAGTGCAATCTCTCTTTGGATTTCTTTACTTTGTACTATCTGTATAAACCTGCAACACAATTGAACAACCTGGATTCATTTCTGTTTTTCTGATCAGATTATAAAATGCAGAGTAACAACGTACTTGACTCATTACTGGAATGCAAAAATAAGAAAATTATTAATTTGTTCAAAATGTGTTTTGCCATATAGATATCAGATGTAATGCAATGTACGGGAGTGCAAAGTATTCTTTTTTTTTTTCCTTTTGCATTCACTGATTCTCTCAATATACGGAATTTTCTTGCTGAAGCCAAGGCAAATGGTGCAAATTGAAAGTAATCATATAGGCCTCTAGGTAACCTGAAATAACTGTCGAAAATTGCATGCCCTAAAATACATGCACTCTGCTCAGTTGGAATCATACTGGCGTTTTATTTTATACACAATTGTAAAAGAGTTTTTTTTTTTTTTTTTTTTTTAAATCTGTTCAGCCTAAGGTTACCCACTTTGAAACAACACTTTTATGTGGGGGAGTAAAAGTGACATTTAGGACAGAGTGAGCAAAATTAACAGTAATAATTGTAAACACAGAGAAAAATGAAATAATCAAAATGTGGAAGGAATAACAAAGTCTAATTGCATAAAATAAAATGTTTGGAATGCACAGTTTACCGAATGTCATCAAATGCTGGAAATAGCTTTCTCATGCTGTAGAGTTATGAAAAACCCACAATTTAAAATTTTAAATTAAAAAAATGGTCCTAATTGATATGAAAACAACAAAATGAATTGAACTTATTTTGAAGAATAAAAGTATATGATGAGATGTAAACTTAAATAAGATTGCCTGTATATAATTTGGATGAAGTCTTTGTCCAGTTTCAATTTGTGTTGATTCTTTCAGCATAATTTTAAACAATTCTTTTTTTTTATATTTAAAAATATTTTGCTTCAGTAATAATTATATGATTACCTTACTTATTATTAATTAATGTGCTTGTAATAATGCCTTTTGAGTGACATATTTTTTTAAAGATTTATTTATTTTTATTGGAAAGTCAGGTATACAGAGAGAAGGAGAGACAGAGAGGAAGATCTTCCTTCCAATGATTCACTTCCCAAGCTGCCTCAACAGCTGGAGCTGAACTGATCTGAATCCAGGAGCCAGGAGCTTCCTCCGTGTCTGCAGCGCAGGTGCATGGTCCCAAGGCTTTGGGCCCTCCTCAACTGCTTTCCCAGGCCACTGGCAGGGAGCTGGATGGGAAGTGGAGCTGCTGGGATTAGAGCCAGCACCCACATGGGATCCCGGCGTGTTCAAGGTGAGGACTTCATCAGCTATGCTATTGTACCAGGCCTAAGTAACATATAGTTTGTTTGTGTTTATTCAGCAATTAGTACAAGCATGACATATAGGTATTAGTGAATGAGATTCTGAGTTAATCTTTATACCTATACATTGCCATTCTCCCCTGAAAAATGCCAATACAGATTAAATTTGACTTTTGTTGGTTAATATGTCATTTTAACTGTGCATAATAAAAAATATATTTAATGTGGACTTTATAAAACATAATTTCATCATCTATTAAAAATTACACAATTGTGAATTTTTTCTTCTGCAAAAAATAACTTAATTATAGAGTACTGCAGAGAGAATATAATTTATTAAGGAATCTCATTGAGGAAATGTAGATAATATGGTTTTTCAAGGAAATGAAGTTTTTTTTCCAAAAATTCTGGAATTACATTTTAGATAGCTGCATATAAAGTTAGGGTAAACTTTTAACTGAAATTTAGCGTTTTAGAACATTTCCTACATCCATGTGATCATCAATCTAATAGACTTTAAATTTCTTCTGGAAAATTTAATTTATTGTTTGAATGTCAGATTTACACACACAAAGAGAGAGAGAGGAGCAGAAACATGTGAGTGCAGGGCCAGGCCGAAGTCAGGAGCAGGATGCTTCACCCAGGGCTCCCATGTGAATAATAAGGATCCAAACATTTGGGCCATTTCTGCTATTTTCCACAGTCCACCCATTAAAAGGGTGCTGGATCAGAACTGGAGCAGCTGAGATATTTCCTGGTGCCAGTGTTCTGGCTGAAGCTTTACAAATTGTGCAACAGGGCCGTACTCTTATTTTCTAACTTGCCTCTCATATTTGCCTCTTCCTCCCCGACCCTCTACCTTGCATACATGAAAACTTCTGTTGTTCCTGCTCTTCCATCTCATTACCCTCATTTCCTTCTTTTAAGATGCTTTATTTAAACAGGGAGAGAAGAGAGAAAGGAGATTTTCCATGCAATAATTCAATCCACGAATGGCCACGCTAGCCCTAACTGAAGGAGCAAAATTGGCCATGCCCACATTTAAACAGGGAATGTCCCAAATTTACTGGATGGCCATGTGCCATGGAAAGTGATCCCCAGCTCTCTTTGGACATGTTATGCATACAGTTCTGTCCATAAATGAATAGAGGAAAGGCACATGCAGCATGCTTTTCCATTACTTAGGCAGCAAGTTTTGTTTAGGTTCATATTTTCCTGAGTTAGTGTAAGGATGGAGAATGAATTGCAAGCATTCCCTGGAATGGATTGCAATTAACTCTGAATGCCAATTTCTCCAAGATAGATATGCAAGCTTGATATGGCCAAGCCCATTAGTTGAGCCCAGTCTGAACACACTGGATAAGGTGATACTCAAAGTCACCCATACACACACAAACATGATTTTTAAGTCACTGTCAAGCCAATAAAGCAAAATATTCCTAAGTAAAAAAAAATAGATAGATAGATAGATAGATAGATAGATTGATTGATAGATAGATAGACAGACACAAATTCCCAGGTGAAAACTATGGTTTTCCAAGAAGGTATAGTACAAGAAGGAGGACACTTAGGGGCTCTCAGTCTTGGAGTATGACCTGACTTTGAAGATGTGACTGGTGGATAATTCCCACGTGGTAGAGTAGGTGCAGAAATACCATCTCTCAGTTTTCAGAAGTTCCTTAAGACTCAGCTAGTACTCCTGTTGTGTCCTCTGTGTCATTGATGGGGAAGTGCATATTCCATTTTTAGAATAGGACATTGAGAGTGAACTCCTGGAGTGAGTGAATTCTGGAAACAGGCGAGCCTGGGAGTAGGACACTGAAATTGCAATTATACAACAGAGAAACAAATATAAACTTTAAAACAGAGAGATACAGTCTTTCCTAAAGAATTATTTATTTATTTGAAGGAAGGAAGAATTTCTTTTCATTTGATGGTTCACTGCTCAAAGGACCATAAAACTTGGGGTTGAGTCAGGCTGAAGTCAGGAGACGGCAACTGCATCTGGTTGTCCTACATGAGTAACAGGATCTGTCACCTGCCATATGTGATCTGTCATCCATGCATCCTGTAAGAAGCTAGATCAGAAGCTGAATACCCTGGACTCAAAGCAACACTGTAATATGGAATATGCTGCCCCAAGCTGTAGCTTAACCTGCTATGACTCATTGCCCACCACTAGAATTTACTGACAAGAAAATGCAATTATCAAGTCTGGATGAAGTGAATAGAACAGAGACTATGCATTTCTTAATCTGCTTTCAGCTTAAAGGAGTCTAAACTTTAACTCTGGTTGATTTAGAAAGTATGAGTATATATTCCGTTACCTAACAGGAAGGCCACGGCTAGCACAGCCCTCTGCGTACTGATTTAAATATTCCTTCCATCGTCACACTTGGTTACCCTAGGGCAAGCATGGTGGCTTGAGGCTGGTTACTAGAAGGTAAGAAGGATAATTTTATTCAGCATAGAGTGCTGGATGACTAGATTTTAAAAGTGAAAAACCTTTCTAAGAAGTAGGTGGCTAACTAGCATTACCTTGAATTACACTCATTCCTTTCACTGTGAAAATATAACACATTGATTTAGCTAGGCTTGCAATAGCAATGCACTGCATGGGGGTTAAGATATTCAGAGCAGCAGACTATTCAGAAGCAGCCCCACCAGCTCTCAGCAAAAAACGGACAAGGAGATCCACAGAAGGGATGCAAGACGAGAAAGACATACCCAGGCAGTTCAAACCCAGTATCTTCTATTCTTATTACTTTGCCCATCCAACAGGAGACGTTCTTCCTTTTCATATACAGTTTCAAAAACATTCCTTCTAGGCTCCGCTTGAGATAACCAAATCTCATTCAATTTTGTGCTCAACTCCGTGACCAGGATCTCAATGTAATGTATCTTTCTCTTTATCAGAAATGCTTATCATTTCTTGCAGTCTGATAATTAGACAGATAAAAAGCTGGATGAGTGATAGAGGACACAGCCAGAATGCGCACTCATAAATACCAGGAATACTAGGAAAACTGAAGTTAAGATTTTCTTTTTTATATGGTCTGAATAGGAAAGTGTAGTCACTTTTATTTTTCACATAGTCAGAGAGGAACAGTAAAGATTTGGCCAGGTTGTGTAGTTTTGTTTAAGAGAAATCTCCATATTCACTCTTCTCCATAGGGACACATGGGGCCGATATTTATTAGAATGTTCCATTAATTTCAGGCTTCACATCAAATCTCTGACCTACTGAACTAATGAAATAGTATCTTAAAAAAACAAAACAAAACAAAGCATTACATGATCAAGTTACTTCACTATAGTTATCATAGAAAAGGACACTTCTGGAAATCAGTAATAACAGTCCCAAACTGCCTTAGAAACATCATTTTATCCACATAAATCACTACTAGTTTTTAAAGATTTATTTATTTATTTAATTGGAAAGTTAAATATACAGAGAGGAGGAAAGACAGAAAGGAAGATCTTCCATCAGATGATTTACTCCGCAAGTGGCTGAAATGGCTGGAGCTGAGCTTATCTGCAGCCAGGAGCCCAGAGTTTCTTCTTGGTCTCCCATGTGAGTGCAGGGTCCCAGTGCTTTGGGCCATCCTGGACTGCTTCCCCTGTCCACCAGCAGGGGACGGGATGGGAGCAGGGCCACCGGGATTCGAACTGGCACACATATGGGACCTTGGCATGTGCAAGGTAAGGATTTCAGCTGCTAATCTACAGTGCTGGGCCCATCACTACTCTTTTTGCAAGTAAAGAAATAATTTCATTTTGTTGCATATATTAAATAATAGCTACACTTAATGAGAAAGAATTTTGAAAAGTGTAAAACTGATTTTGCTTAAACATTTTTTTTCTAAAAAACATTTTAAATATAATTGGTGATATTCTACATTACCAAAAATCAGAGTTCACTGGTTCATCTGCTTCTGTTTGACTTGCTAAAGAAAAAAGAGCATTACAGAAAAGGAAAGACATTTTTTTCTTGAGAGATTTTGACAAGCTTTAGCTTCAAGGCCATTTTTCTTTAAATATTCCTTGGATTACAATGATCCCTAATACCGAGTTTTCAAGTTATTTGATGTGACAGTTACACCTGTCAGGTCTTTCTTATTCCTGCTCTTTTATTTTCTACATTTGAGTATTTGACGGATCTAATCATGTTGATTGATATGAGGTACAAAGAGACTGCTGTGAAAACTGCTTCATAGCAATATGTTGCTGATGAAAATGGTGCCGTTTGAGATTTTAAATATGGCAGAATAGCTTCAGTATAAGGAGATACACGGATTCCAGGGAGAAATAAAATGAGGCTTCTATTTGTATGGGGGCCCGTTAATCACACAGCTAAATTACAAATGCCATTAACATTTTGTGTCAAAAGAGAAAATTAGGCTTAAAAATATCAAGAAAGGTTTTCCTTCTTTCTTGCAGTTTGCTGTTTCATTATAAATGAAACAGGAATGTGTGGCATTGGTTATAAATGATACACCATATCTTATGAGGTATACTGTACATTTTTCTTTTTCAAATACCTTTCAGTCATCACGGTTTCCTTTGATACATATATTACGGTAAGCACAGATAATGATAAGGCAGATTTCTTCATCTCTCTTCTTTTGAAAATTAGTTATTTCCACCTGTTTTATAACAGAGGCATCTCTGCAACATGATGCAATTTGGAGAAGGGAATGCAGAAAGGACTGGTAGAATCAGAGCAAACTCACAGTTGCTAGCAGAGAATATTCCCATAGCTCTGCAGAAAACGCACGGAAATCTTCGAAGGGAGGAGTTCCTGTATCTTACCCATTTCTGCTTTACCATTATGTAACTCTGATGTCAGAAAGAAAAAGATGATGAGAACATATATTGATGAAAAGGCATGGTAAGTATTTCACGGAATTTTACTTTATCCAAAGAATGGTATCTGAAACCAATACCAACTGGGTTAATGAGAGTCATGAATTGATTAATTGATTCATATGGAAACAGAGAAGGGAGCACACCGTCATTAACTGATGGACTCCCTGTTGTATGCAAACGCTTGTTACCTGGGTTTATACAGAGAAATAAATAAGTCAGTCCGGGTATTCCACACTGGTGGAAGTAGCCCAACTACTCTATTTATTGTTTCTCTAAGCCTCAGTGTGCAGGAGCAGGGAGATGGTGTCAGGAAGTGGAGGCAGACATTGAACCCAGGCACTCTAATTTGTTATTCCCAATGCATTTTTAATTTAATTTCTAATCCCAATGCATACCACATACATCTAATTTCAGACATTGATGGCAGAAGAAAAGGAATTGGAGTTTTTTGTTAGTTTTTTGCAAAATGTCACTTTTTTTTTTCCAATGGAGACATTTTAAGCTATTTTATAATGTTGAATTTGTGATATATAATTTACTTTGTGTATAAATGAATGAGTAAGCAAATAATAATTTCTCTAATAAAATAGCTGATGCAAAGAGATTCCCTTAAGAAAAGTTTTTAAATCTATAAACTTTACACAGTCTTATACAATCAGTAGCATAAGAATAAGATAGCAACATTGAAATTGAACGCTTTCCTACTTGAACTTTTCTGATGATTCAATGACACTTTCGTTTTCTAAGTTAAATCTGAACTAGATCTTGCATCCCTCAAAATCTGCAATCCACTGCAAACTGCAGTGGGAAGAAACCAAAAGACATGTAAAATGTTGGCAGACTAATGTCAGTCCTTCACTGATTGTTACTCGGGCAGCCCATCTGCCAGAAATGAGAACTGGTAAGAGGAAGTTTATTTCAAGCAGCCATCAGCCCTGAGGAAGCGGAAACTCTACATCAAAATGTGCTCTTTCTACCTGACACGACAGCCAAAGGGATTTTCAAGTGGGAAGAAATGTAGCTGCAGAGGAAGTTAGAAAAAAGTAAGCCCAATTAGTAACATTAGATTTTCGGTCTTTGTCTTGGTGATCCATCAGTCAGAAGGTGATGGTTGATATGGACCTGAGCATTGTTTGCGTGAGGACTTTTTCTATATGGGCTTTAACAGATGGTAATGTCTGTCTTACCACACTTAGCACATCCCGGTCATCTTGTTTAAGTAGGTTCTTGAAATTTTTATGGAAACTTTATTCATTAGTCACAAGTAATTCGCAGGACTAGTAGTCAGTTTGTGTGATACAACGTATGAAAACAACACAAAGGAATGTGGATTTATAATGTTTATGAAAGTATTGTAGAGTAAATAAATTTTGGTGTAGTACCAGTTATTCTGCTTTCCATTCAACCTCTTGCTAATTCACATGAGAAAGCATTAGAAGAGGGTCCCAGGGCTTTGGACCCTACCACGCATGTGAGAGATCAGGATAGAATTTGGGGCACCTAGTCCGGGTGTCAGCCTGGCTCAGATCTGGCTACTGCAAGATCCAGTGGATGGAAAACCTCCTTCTCTCCTCCACCTCGTCCATCTCTCTCTCTTTCTCTCCTACGTCTATCTGCATCCTCTCTCTCTTTCTGACTCTCCCTTTTTCTGATTCACTCATCCACTCACTGTACCATTCATTCTTCACCATAGATCAAACCTAAACAAAAATATAGTGTGAAACTGCTAAATCATGGCAAATCAGGCAAGTATTGTTTCATGTAAGTATGCAAAAAAAAAAAAAAGTAGGAGAAACGTGTTACCTAGAAGTGTATTTTGGGAATTGAAAAAGTTCCCAGTAACTCAGAGACTTGCTCCACGGATGTTCAGTCCTGAGAATCCATCTTAATTCTCTAGGACTTTGGTGGGAAAAGAAATGTTTATACATGTTTAGATAAAAACAAAACAAACAAACAAACAAAAAAACAAAATAGGGGACAGGAATAAGCTACGTAGGCAACTAAAGAATAAAAAGCAGCTTGACCGAAGTAGAGTTCACGTATCCCTACGGGCGTTCTGACAGCTGGATCTGCTCTTTTAACCTCTCTTAAAAAAAAGACTTATTTATTTATCTATTTATAAAGTAAGATATGCGTAGAAGAGGAGAGACAGAGAGCAAGATCTTCTGTCAGCTGATTCATTCCCTATGTGGCCACAATAGCAGCTGAAGCTGAGCTGATCTGAAGCCAGAAGCCAGTAGCCTGGAGCTTCTGCCAGGCCTCCCATGCAAGTTCATGGCCCCAAGGTTTTGGACCTTTGGACTGTCCTTGATTTTTTCCCAGACCACAAGCAGAAAGCTGGATAAGAAGCAGGGTGGCAGGGACATGAGCCGGTGCCCATAGAGGGTCTTGATGTGTGTAAGGTGAGGGCTTTAGCTGCTAGGCTACTGTGCTGGGCCCTATTTTAGCATTTAAAAGCCTGCACAGCCCGCTTTCTTCAGCTGCATTACTGACACTATGGTTATCTGATAGCTTCTTTCTTCCTAAATAAAAGTTAAGAGTTGCTGGAAAACAGTAGTTAAAATTTCTCTATCATTTTGCAGTTATTATACTTAGAGAAGAATCACAGTAGTAGTCCAGAGGTACGTTATGAAAAGCAAGCGCTCTGTTACAAATGACATCAAGATACTATAAAATTTGCTGCAACAATCATAGGATTTACCATGTAGACAACACAAGCAGAAAAAAAAAAAAACATGAAGTTTTTTGGGTCTCCGTGAAGCTGCAGAGTGAGTTGAATCACTACAGCAGAAAGAGAAAATTGCCCTTGACATACAGAACTGATAGAACTTATTGGAAACACAGTAAAACGTAACATGTCACTATGAAGTTTCTCCCAGAGTAATTCCATAGACATAGCATCTACACTAATTACTACCAGAAAACACACCAATATTTATGAAATCCAAGCTCTGGCAAAAATGGTACACAAAGCAGTCATTTTTGTTCTATTTTGTGAGGATTGCTACATTTGTTATAGGAGTATGCATTATGTAAAAGCTGTTGGCCCTATGTGTCTATCGTCTTTGAATGCTGATGTGCAAGCATTGCTGAAGAATAAACCTCATGAATAACACGATTCGTTAACTTTGAGTTTCAAATAAACTTCCAAAGAATATCCTGAGCGAATAAAGATGCTAAATTTAGAAAATTTGCTTGCATCAAATTTAAATGATTTTAAAATACTTTATATCAGAAGTTTTATGATCTATTTCCTAAATATTATATATTGGTAAAGTAGTTTAAATTTTATATGCAGCAATATTTTCATCATATATTATGTCTTAAAAGTGATTTAAAATGATAAATTTGTAGTATTAGAATCATTACCACTAATCTGGTAGCTTTAAAGAAAAAATAGGAAACAATAATTTAAAAAATCATATTCTTATTCATCTATGTGTTCTATTTGCCACTAAGCTATAAATATGATTCTATCATATGTCTTCCCCTGTATAAATATGAACACAAATAGAATTACCAGAAGGGCTTTTATATAGTCTTTTTTTTTAAAAAAAGGATTTATTTCTTTTTATTAAAAGGCAGATCTACAGAGAGAAGGAGAGACAGAGAGAAAAATTTCCCGTTCGGTTGTTCACTCCTCAAATGGACACAATGGCCGCACGGACAGTTCTGAAGCCTGGATCCAGGAGCTTCTTCAGTGTCTTCCATGTGGGTGCGGGGTCCCAAGGCTTTGGGCCAACCTCTTCTGCTTTCCCAGGCCAAAAGCAGGGAGCTGGTTGGGAAGTGGAGCAACCAGGACATAAACCCATATGGGATCCCAGCATGGGCAAGGTGATGACTTAGGTGATGAACTTATTTTTTTTACTGGTGGAGCAACAGAATTTCACACTTGACTGTTTGTAAACGTCAATTGCTTCTATTTATGGCAAGATCTCCGTTTCCTAGTAGGGAATCCTTGTCATTGACTCTTCCCTTGAAAAGAAAAACTTCATGGACTTTCTTTAACTTACAGTAAGGCAAAGCATATAGGATGAATGCTGATGTTTTACAAATAAGACTTCTTCAAAATCTGACACCTAGTGATCACCTGGGTGATCTTGGAAGATTAGTTGAGATTTCTTGTAGTTTAGTTAGTTTTCTGTGACTTGCAATGCCAATTTGTTCCAGGTTTATATATGATAACAGGTATAAACTCATATATAACAGGGTCTATGCCAGATATTTAAAGAATAATAGCATTCTCTCTTTGAATATCACTTCCTTAAGTTTTAGAATAAATTGCATGAGTGTTTAACTTTGATTATGCACAGTGACTTCCACAAAATAGTCCACATTTCAGCTCTTCTCATGTGGTTTTGTATTTAATGATCCTTCTTTAATACTTGAATTATTTTAAATATATTTTTTTCTAATAGGGAGTAACAATAAAACCCAGTTCAAACTTGTATAGCACAACACAATTCTTTGACACATTTTGCGTTATATGCTTTATAGATGTTCTTTTAAAAGCAGTTATACTTTTCATTATGCAGCAGTCACTGAATTTAGCTAAGTGAATTTAAGAAATGTATCCAAATATTTTAAGCTATAATCTAGGTTCTGACTTCAAGGTTCCTGCACCATAAAACATTGAACATTTCTCAATTATCACATGGAAGATAATGGGCTAGATTTCAGACTCTATTTCAGAGAAATAGAGACAAAGAGAGAGACAGAGGATGAAAAATGCTGATTTCCGCACTGTTAATAAAGTACTAAGCTATTCTAGAAATTTCTAAAAAGAAAAAAAAAAATACACAATGGCAAACTAACCTGTGATTTTGGGGCACTCGCATTGGTTTAGGTAGGAGTGTGAAATTCCAGCTTATGCGGAGAGAAATGTGAAAGCGACTTAGCATAATGCCTTGTATGTGATACCTCAGTTCAGTTGCATTTGATCTCATTTTCCTTCATGAAAATTCTAAACCTTTATGTGGATAATAAAATTAAATTAAAAATGGAAATTCTGTCATATGCCAGGCAATGTAGTAATACAAGAATGAACACTGGGGCCCAGCGCGGTGGCGCAAGTGGTTAAGGTCCTCGCCTTGCACGCCCGGGATCCCATATGGGCGCTGGTTCTAATCCCGGAAGCCCCGCTTCCCTTCCAGCTCCCTGCCTGTGGCCTGGGAAAGCAGTCAAGGACGGCCCAAAGCTTTGGGACCCTGCACCCGCGTGGGAGACCCGGAAGAGGCTCCTGGCTTCGGACCGGCATAGCATCCACCGTTGCGCTCACTTGGGGAGTGAATCATCGGACGGAACATCTTCCTCTCTGTCTCTCCTCTCTGTATATCTGCCTTTCCAATGAGAAAATAATAAAAATAAAAATCTTTAAAAAAAAAAAAAGAATGAACACTGTATTTTGCCGGTTTACATGTTAATATGATTTGCATATCTCTATTCCTACATGAGTGAAACAAACTGGAATCATTTCTGGTGACTACAAATGGAGGCACATTTCGTATTTCTGATCTTAAACACAAGGAATGGGCAACAGCAATCCAACACACTTTGATAAACCTTTTGTTTTTAAAGGAAAACAGATGAAAATAATTTATGTAGAAAATTTGCAAGGTTGATAATCCACAAATTTTATAAGTATTTGTTATGACAAATGGCAAGATAATGAGTTTCTATCTGTTACAAACAGCATAAGGCAATTCCTCTTTATTATGACTCTTAACCACAATAGCACATATAATTAGGATCACAGAAATCTCTGTCGGTTAAATTCTCTCGGGATTTGCTTGATTATCTTCTGCTCTTAAACAATCTGCAATCTATTCAGAATCTTTTTAAAGATCTAGAGTTTGATTATTTTAATTATAACTTTATGCTGCATGTGAAAACTCCATTTCCTTTTCTGATATAGTAGAGAATGTAACTGCACAGACATTGACAAACACATACAAAGTACGATTCATGAATAGTTATGGCTATAAAACCAAAATTGATCTTTCTTTCCATACTTTTTAAAAGACTTATTTATAGGAAGTCAGATATACAGATAGAAGGAGAGACAGAAAGACCTTCC
This sequence comes from Ochotona curzoniae, assembly GCF_017591425.1. Taxonomy (NCBI): domain Eukaryota; kingdom Metazoa; phylum Chordata; class Mammalia; order Lagomorpha; family Ochotonidae; genus Ochotona; species Ochotona curzoniae. The sequence goes on from NW_024466502.1 coordinate 19,213,693, forward strand.
ATCTGTTGATTCACTCTCCAACTGGATTCAACAGCCGGAGCTGAGCTGATCCAAAGAGAGGAGCCAAGCTTTCTTCCAGATCTCCCATGTGGGAGCAGCGTCCCAAGGCTCTGGGCTCTTCTGGACAGCTTTCCCATGCCACAAGCAGGGAGCTGGATGGAAAGCGGGGTCCCGGGACACAAACCGGTATCCCATATGGGATCCTGGTGCATGCAAGGCGAGGACTTTAGCCACTAGGGTACCATGCTGGGACCCTTCCCATACTTTTTTGAACAGATGTGTTGGAACACCAGATTAAAGGAAAAAAATATGGCTCTGCTTATCATTAGCTTCAATATTTCAAAAAGAAAATTTCAGAGTAAGTCCTAACCATTTTTCTTATTTCATTGAAAATTGTATATGATAATCCATGCATACTTTTTTGATGAATTTTAATATAAGTTGGAATTAGGTTGCAATTACAGAAAATATTTCATAGTACAAAAGGAACTATGTAATACATTTTTAAATTAAAAGTTAACTTAATTCTATATTAGTCTTTCTTGTGGCAGGGATGAGGACAAGGCCCTGTAAGAACCTGTTCCCTGTTATTTACAGTTAGATCATGACCCACTTCTTTCAAGCAAACTTTTAATATGAATTTAACAGAATTTATTCAGTTTCTGATTTTTACATAGTTCTATAGTTTTAATGTCAACATTGACACCAACACTCTGATGTTTGATAACATTTGCAGTTCTCAGGATTTGTCATGGGTCAGAACTACCTTCACGGATCGTTAATACACTAGATGATGAGTGCTATCTCCAGAAATCCAGAGGATTTTTAGCCAACTTGCGCCTCCAGTCTACCTTTCATTCTGAGTCCATGTTAATGTCTTTGTTCTTGCCTTAGTGACAGCACTAGCACGATTACTTTTCTAGTGAACTCTCTCAATGCTGTCATTCATGTCACTTCCCTGGCATTATCTACAAAGGTTTATACTCGAGTGGCTTTCACTATGCTTCAACACTCCTATTTTCTAAATGAAATATCGGTTGAGCATCTCTTCCTTTGAAATAGCGCTTCACCGTTCTCCATGTCAAAAATCATACCCATTTGAGTCAGAATCTCAAGAAATGAGGCAGAGAATATACAATGAACTTCATTAATTTCTTCTGCATTCTATCGTTTAAGTAATGTTTGACACAAACGTGTTGGGTGTTCAGCAGGAGAAACTGTATATACGACACGTATGCATTACCTCTAGTCTGGATTATCCTGACAATTTTATGAACTTCAAAAGTCAAGATTTCCCTCCATTCTTGGGATTCTTTTTAAATAGATGCTTTTACGTATGAAGATGCTTTCTTGCTGCTGGTGTTGCAGCACAACAATTCAAGCCTCTTCCTGTAGCACCAACATCCTGTTTGAGCACCAGTTCTGATCCATCCTCTCTTGCTGTGATCCAGCTCACTACCAATGGACCTGAGCATCGGGGGAGGGGAGCTAACCAACACATAGTAGGTTTTCTTTCCGTCTCCCTCATTCTCACTCTTGCTGCCTCCCTGTCTCTCCCTTGATCTCTCTTTCTGTAACTCTACCTTTCAGAAGAAACAAACATAATCTTTAAAAAAGTATTACCTCCACAATATGAGTTTCTGAAACAAAAAGATGCTCACTCAGCCACTCTGAATTGATGCCATTCACTTGTAATCGCCTTACTTCTCTTGTTATCTCAGTGAAGAAATAAGACTGATCTCAAGTCTGTTAGTGTCTCAAGAGACAAAAAGTTTATTATTAACTACATTATCTCAGTCTTTCCAGATTCCATTTCTTGGTGATAGTAATAAAACTTAGACGGGTATCAGCTTCTAGAAAATAATTACCTCAGTTAACACAATGAGGTGTTTAATCCCTAAGTATTTTTCCAGCTTGAGACTTTGAAAAATATATTTCTGTTTGTCAAGTTGAAATACAGAGCAGAGAGAAAGTGAGAAAAAGAGAGATATCTCCCAATGACCAGTTCACCTCACAAGGGGTAGCAATGGCCAAGGATGGGCCAGGACGAAGTCAGGAGCCACAAAGGTCTCCGTCGTCTCCCAAATGAATGGCAGGGGACACTTTAGCTGTCTTCTGCTTTCCCAGGCACAGTAATCAGCAGAGAACTGGATCAAAAGTAGTGCAGCTGGGACTCAAATTGACATTCATATGGAGACTGGCATTGTGCATAGTGGCTAAACCCACTGCACCATTGGATAGACTTATTCTAAACACAGGAATTTTATTACATGTCTCTATCAGAAAAATAAACATGATAGTCTGCCTAGACTATTGCAGAATATCCACATATGAAACCAGGCTATTATGTTATGATTACCACTCAATAAAAAAGAATATCTTTTGCATTTTAAATATTGATTTTAAAAGATGTATTTACTTTTAGATTTCACAGAGAGAAGGCGAGGCAAAGGGAAACATCTGTCCACTGGTTGACACCCCGAGTGGCCACAACATCCAGAACTGAGCAGATCCAAATAAAGGAGCCAGGAGCCTTTTCCAGGTCTCTCAAGTAGATATAGGGTCCCATGACTTTTGGCCATCCTCTACTGCTTTCCTAGGTCACAATCAGGGAGTTGGAAGGGTAGTGGAACAGTGGGCACATGAAGCAGCATGCATATGGGATCCCAGCACTTGCAAAGCAAGGATTTAGCCACAGAGACATTGTACCAGGCCTTAAAATATTGATTTAATGAGAAGACATTACCTTAGGGCACAAGATAAAGATGGAGCAGATACATGGAAGCAGTTATTTTTGAGCTACGTTTCTAGCATAACAGTATATTAATATATAGGCATTGTAATAATTGATTATAATAGTTTATGGCCATTTAATAAACTTGAGGTAATGGAAAACATAATATAGAAAAGCAACAAAACATTTAACACAATAATTCACTTTTAGCAATATTTATTTTTTGATATTTTATGTAATATCAAATATCTATGTTTACATGCTTCATATTTCTTATCCAAACATTCTCATATATCTTCAGAATTAGTATTTACAAATAATAGTTGGAGATGATATTTCTGATTTATTTATTTCCTCCGCTATGGTACATGATGAAAATCCATATTTTTATGACATAAAATGGAACATATTTTCATGTATTTTGCTAAGCATTTCAAAAAATCTTCATCCCTTGAAAGAATTTTATTATTTGTTTTCTTTTATTATGTTTAAAGATTTACTTATTTATGTGAAAGTGGAGAACTCTATCTGGTTCCCCACACTGTTGGAGATACCCACGCACAGGAGCCATTTTCTGGCTGCTTTCCTAAGTCCATTAGCAGAAACAAAGGCCTAAAGTGGAGCAGCAAGGGCTCAAACTGGCACCCACATGGAATGATAGTGTAGCAATCAGCGGTTTAACCTACAGGACCACAACTCTAACCCTTAGAGATTTTTGTATTTAAGAGTACTGTAGTTTCAATATTTTCATGAAACAATCTAAAATTATTTAATCATCATAATGGAATCTGTCATCATAGATGCTCATAAACATAGACTTCACTGTCTTCAAAAAAAGAAAACATGACTAAAACTTTTCAATAAGGGAGACTATCATTTTTTAGTCTCCTAACGAAAATTTAAGTGCAAACAGAGTACATTGACAACAACCAGAAAATGATTTAGCAGACATGTAAAACATTTATTTTGTATAATTGATATTTTACATCCTCAAAAATGGCTCCCATTACTCTTCCCCCCTACCCTGATAATTATCATTCTGTTCTTTCTGTGAGTTCGGCCATTTTAGATACTTCGCAAAAGTGGAATTATGCAGTGTGGGAGAGATGTTCAGATCCTCTAGCTGCTAGCCCATCCATCAAAAGTCTGCAAGAGCTAGGACTACAGTGGACTGTAAGCAGGAGACTGCAAGTTAGAACTCAATATAGATCTTCATCTTAGTGGCAGGGGTACATCTTCTCTAGCCATCGTCTCTTCCCAGGATGCACTTTAACAAGAAGCAGAGAGAGAGAACAGAGCTGGAAGTCAAACGGAAGCACTCTTTTATGAGATGTAGGTGTCTAAAGTGGCAATGTAAGAGGCTGGCCACTTGCTCACCCTCCTTTCCCACTAAAAAAAAAAATGACTTGATTATTCCAGAAGGCTGTATATTTTGTTTCTGTCGCATGAGAAATGGCATCTGTAAGTCTGTTGTTACATGCATTGGTGTCCTGACCTAACCAAGTATGAACGTCTCTTCACCCTGAAGTTGCAAAATTGCAAATATTTTCACACGACAATTGGTAGCAGGGAAAGACTCATAATCTGGAAAACACATTTCTACTCCATGTTTCAGTTTTCACGAAAAAGAAAAGCAGTGTGCACATTGTACAAGCTTGAAAATTTCAGCTACTGTAGACACACCAACAATAATCAAAGAATACCTGCCCATCAAACTGATTGTACTGTAACTTCACTACCTTTAATGGCATTTAATTCAGGTTGTTATTTGCCTTTGCTGTTAATAAGAAGACCATTACAGTCCGAAATTATTCAGTTTTTTTCAGTAAAGTGTCAAATATTGACTACCTGCTTAAAGTTAAATTGGAGGGAATTTAACTAGAATTAGTGTGGCTGAGTGATTCACTTAAATGCTAACTTTTCTCCTCATTTTTCAATGTATTTATCATTTTTATCTACATTGAAGACAGGAAGATTGCAATAACGACAGGCACACCCATACCTAGAGACAGAAAAAGAGAGTTTTCCATCTATCGTCTCACTCCCAAATTGACTTTGGCATCTAGGCATCAGCCAGATTGAAGCCAGAATCCCAGCAAATAATACAGGTGTCACATATTGGTGAGAAGAATCCAACATCTGGGGCCATCACCTGTGTTTCCAAGGTGCCTACTCATTGGAAGCTTTAATGGAATCAGAGTTTGAGCATCGTCATGTCTGCAGAGGATGCAGTCACCAAAGCAGCATCAAAAACTCTGCGTCTAATATTCACTACAGAAATTCTATCTCTTAACCTCTTTCTCATCATGATATAAAACTACTGGTTAATCAACCACATAGATAATGATGAAATATTTGTTAGAATCCAGCAGTCGAATGTTCTGCTCTCCATTTTGTCCTTAACCACATGGCCTACTGAAGTCAATGTCTCTGTTATCTCATTTATTCATGGTAAAATACTAATAATAACTTCCATGTAAACAGTATTTAATATTTTATTTTACTATAAACCTTCCAATGAGATTTTTGATGTGTAAAAATATATCTTAAATTTGCATAGCTCAGTCCCAGCATGAAAGCATAGTGGCTCTAACCTTGCCTTGCATGGCCAGAATCCCATATGTTCACTGGTTCTCTTCCCAGCTGCTCCACTTCCTTTTCAGCTTCCTGCTTATGGCCTGGGAAATCAGTAGAAGATGGGCCAAAGAATCGAGACCATGCATTTGCATGGGAGACCTGGAAGAAACTCCTGATCCCTGGCTTCAGTTTGGTTCAACATTTACCACCGCGATTGTTTGGGGAGTGAACCAACCAATGAAAGATCTTGTCTTTCTCTCCTTCACTCTGTAAATCTGACTTTTGCATTAAAAAAATACATCTAAAAATCCTTTTGTATAACTTATATTTATATGGGTTTTACTTACATTTTCACTATAATATCATGTAGTACTGTTATTTCTGCAAAACCTGATGATAATGAATTATTATTTTTAAATGTACTATGGCTTAAAAATAAAAATGCATGAAAAAGTGCCAATAATGCAGATTATTCTTCTGATAAAATGCACAGAAATATTTTGTTTGTAAAGGACAAATTTTAATGCATATTAAAAATATACCATGGTAGACAGTACAATTAATGTTGCAATAATAATAAAATAATAACATGTCTATACTACTTGATTCCAATGATTATAAAAACTACATATGTTATTAGAAAGACTTTGAAGATTCAAATTTTAGGAAACAATGCATTTATAAGGATTGTATGTTATAATTTTCCATTTTCAGATTATTAAAACAGAGTAGAAATAGATTACCAATCATCCAAATGAGAGTATGCTTAGTACATATCACATTTACTTTTGAAAATTATTATGCATTTATATTTGATCAATGCATTATGACTTGCTCTACAAACATTCTCTCTGCTAAATTATTTTTAACCAAATAATATTGTCCCCTCCCAAGATTCTGACTACAGTTGATCTATAATATCATTCACCAGAAATAAAGAAATTTAACATAAACTTTCTATGCAAACATGTTATAGCTATGCTATTTCATATTGATTATACTATATACTTAGTTGCTTGTAAAGTTCAAGAGTTCCACGACTAATGAGTTTATATTTTACAGGCAGGGGATGTTAATGCATGTTAGAATAGTCTTTATATAAGAGATCTGTAAGTAACTCTTTTCACATTGTTTTACAAAATATGCTTTATAACCATAGGCTCGTTTAGATGATAGACACCTCTTTAATAAACTTGGCTGTGAGTGTTCTCTTCTCAAATGTGTGTTTGCATGTAGAAACTGCTCTATGTTATGGTAACATTTATCCAAGTTGACATGGCTAATCTTAGTTGATCCTTGAGTTTGGGTAACAGTTGGTTCTAAGTCTAAACAAATTTTAGTTCTTTGTAAGGACTTTGAGGGCATGCAAACACAATTACTTTATTTTCTATAGAAGAACTTGATTTTGAAAACATACTCAGTACATAGTGCTGCTGCCACCCTTGGAACTTTCAAAACAGTCACTTTTTTTAAGATTTATTTTATTTTTATTATAGAGGCAGATTTGTGGAGACAAGGAGAGAAATAAAAATCTTCCATCTGCTGGCTTACTACTCAAATGGCCCCATTGGCCAGAGCTGAGCCAATGCAAAGCAAGGAACCAGAAGGTACCAAATTCCAATCTGGTGCCTGTGTGGGCTCTCAGAGCTTGCAAGGTGAGAATTTAGTCATTTGATCATTAAGTCCAACAGTCATTGGACTGTTCGGTCCAAACAGTACTATATTTTTAGTTACAGTCCTTTAGGCTTCCCATGCTAGTCATAGAATGTTAGCTGTGTAACACTGAATAGCATATCTATTTTAAGCCATGAGAGATTTAACAAAATAAATATTAGCAACTATAAGTCAAATGAAATATGTGTGTGTGTGTATTCTCTCATTAAAAAAAAAAAATGTTTATTTTTATTGAAAAGGCAGAGGAGATACAAAGGAGATACAAAAACCCTCCCTCCCTCATCTGCTGACCCACTTCCCAAGCAGCTGCATTGGCCGGGGCCAAGCCAACCCTACGCCAGGAGCCAAGAGCCTCCTCTGCCTCTCTCAGATGGGGGCAGGTTCCTGCAGCCTTGGGCCATCCTTGACTGCTTCCTCAGGCCACATATGGGAGCTGGATGGGCGAGAAGTGGAATAGCTGGGACATGAATTGATATCCTCATGTGGTCCTAGAGCATGCAAGGCAAGGACCTCAGCCACTAAACTACCGTGCTTGGCCCAAAATCTTTTTAATTTTTTTTTTTTCTCATTTTCCTCTTAAGCCTAAACTGTAGCATCCGATTTCTTTTCCCCTTTACCTGGGGTTTTAATCCCCTTAGTATTTTCAAAATGTTGTGTGAGCTCTCTTTTTATGTTTACTTCAAATAATAAACCTACTAAATGCTGCCATAGTCACTAAGCAGCACAACAGGTATTACTGTTTACTTTCACAATACTGTTATCAACTTGACAAAAACACAGCTCACAGGTGTGCTGCTCTCTCCACCCTGCTCAGTTCACCCACAGCTACTTCCTGCCTTAATTGAGTTGCCTGATTTGGATACTGTACAGAAATGGAAGAAGCCTTTTGTAAGTCTTCTTTGATCTAATATCATGTTCTTAGGTTATATTTTGAACCTGTTAACATGCACAGACTTTTTCTGTTTCGACAAAGTTTTTACTAGTTTGAGAAAACTTGCAAATCCTTCCTCCTTTGGGGAAGTTTGGTTTATTTCAATGCTGCAATTCTTTTTAAAGGTACAGAAGCAGATGGCAGGTTTGTCCCCTCTAAGAGCAGGGCTTGGTTTCTGCTGGTTCGCTTCACTTTCCTGTGGCTCACTGGCTGCTTTGTCTGAACTGTGAAAGACCGGAACTCTCAAGACTCGGCATCACAGTGGCATGCCGATGGCCATCGTGGGTTGTAGATAAAATGCATACTTTTTTTTTTTAATCAAAGGAGGCTGTTCGGTTATGTAAATGAAATCTTATAAGCTTTTGCTGCCAGATAATTCATTGTACTCACCTAAGAATACTGTTCAAAATGTCAGAGAAATGGTTATGACCATAATGTAGTTCTAGCAGTTCTAAAGAAGAAAAGGGATGAGCTGCTTTTTACCTCTTTCAGAAATTTAATACCTAAATCAATGTCTCAATTTTATATAAGTGGTGGGCTGCATACGGATAAATCCAAGACCCAGATAAGAGCAAGATAGTAGTTTGAAAATGTGTACAAAGTTCCAAGAAGCCATGTCTGCAACATGCAAAGCCCAATCTTTCGGCTGTAACTTAAGTTAAATGTTTTTAACACATGCAAGCCAATGCTGGTTTCAAGCGAGGGGAGATGCTCAGGACAAAAAAAAGAGAACACACCCGTATACACAGCTACCTAGTTGATATTGATTGTTCAAAACACCCTGGGGCAGAGAAGATAAAACTACAGAGACTTGAAATGCAAGTATGGGAAGTCATGACACAGGGGTATTTCTATTCATATTGATTTTTTGTTAGGATGGAATAGGAAATCAACAAGCAAAGACGTTACTCTGAGAGCTGACTAATTTGAATCTTGGGGCACTGGTTTTGTAGTTAATTGTAATTATGAGCTTTTACAACGTTTGCTCAGTAATTCACTGTGCTGCAAAATTATAAGCAAAAGCTATGCATGATCAACGATTCACATCACAGGAAATACTTGGAGAGGAGGTTATGGATGAAAGTACAGAAAGTGGATGTGGATGTGAATCAATCTTGGGAAGCTCGAGTCAGGAACTGACATGGGATGCGGACATCCTAACCAATAGGCTAAATGCTATTTCCAGCTATGGGAAAAAGATACAATGAATACTAATTAATAATCCAATTGTTCTCTTTCTAGTTCAAGTTTTAAACTGACCCTGGTAGGACAAAACAGATTATCTTATGTCTAGAAGAATGTGAATTTTCTGAGTTATTGTTTTACTGTCTTATAATTTTAGTGTTTCCTCTTTTTAAAAAGTATATTATTTCTTTGAAGGACAAAGTGATGGGAAAGAGAGAAACAAAAATCTATCTATCTATCTATCCATCCATCAAAAGTGAAATACAGTGAGAAAGAGATTTTAAATACTGTTTTACTCCCCAAATGCCTTCCAAACAAACAAACAAACAAACAAACAGAACAGTACTGGACTGGGCCAAATCCAGGAGCCTGGAAGTCCTCCTAGGGACTTCTATGTGAATAGTACAGACACAAATATTTGGTTTATCATCTGCTGCCTTCCCAGATGTGTTAACAAAGGTGCCAGAAATAAAACTGGGATGCATGTCTCTCAATTGGCTGCTTAAGCAGCTGTGCCACGACACCTGCTCTTTGAAAATTTGTGTCCTATGATCACTCCTTCAGAAAGCTTTTATTTACTTCTTATTCCTAAATAGTCTTGATTAACACAATAATTACACATGCATTGAGCTACATCACATACACATTATGAAATATTCAAATCAGAATAATTGGTATATGCAATGCCATACATATGTACCAATTACTTTGTGATAAGATATTCAAAAATCCTCTCTTCTAGCTATTTGTAAATAAATAATATTAGTGAAATCATGAATAATTGAATCAGTTTATATTCACTTCAGATACAACTTGGAGTTCCAGCCAATTTGTTACAGATGAAAAGATTTAATCGTTTTTATCAATGAAATATATCCCATTATGTATGTTTGTAATACTTCATATTGGATCATTTGCTTTTTGCCAAAGCATTTTAAGGTTATGAAGTATAACAGCAAGTTATATGAAAGTAATAGATCATATATTAAAGGACAGATTGGTTACTGTCTTTTATTAGTGCAGCTGAAAATGTTCAAAGAAAGTCTAAACACAAAATTATATTTGACTAATTTATTTACAAGTTCAGGATAATAACTTCTCTAAAACATAAAAAATTATCAGGAGACAGACAGTCAAAAGTAAAAAAAAAAATTAAAAAGTGATTGAACCATTAAACCTAGTGTTGTTAAATTATTTTTAAACAATTTATGTTTTGAAATCATGATGACATATAAAAATTGGCAAATAGCTAAATCAATACATAAAATATAAAAGCCTGATCTGTCTTCTTCTCATTGAAAAGTTGGTTGTATTTGAAGTATTCCATCATTCTTATTCTTCCTCTTCAAGGATTTAGAAATTTGATTTGTTGATGATAAATGTGTATGCTAACATATTGAAAAAGAGATATTTTAGTTAATATTATATGATTTGGTTAAATTTTTGTTATTAAGGAAATTATGGTTAATTATAATGGAATTTGTGGATTTGGTGTGAATTGCTCTTCTTTTTATACGGCATTGTTAGAAGTGCCATTCTAACTTTATATAATTTATAATGATTAAATTCTGATTTTGTCATATGTACAAGGGTCCATATTGAGAACTCTGTATACCCAGTATTTTCTCATACAGAGAATACCTTGAGAAATGAGCCACTTTCTAAATATGAAGAGATTTTAATCTACAATGAATCATGGCATCTAGCATAATTCTAATTTTTTTTTTAAATTCTAAGACTACTTAATGCTTTGAAGACATGCAATTGTGACAGTGGGATTTTGTGCATAGCTTTATATAAGTTTTATAACATAGCATACTGTAATTTACAAGTAAGAACTGCAAATAAATATCAAAGACAAAGTGAAATTTCCATATATGTATATATTGTCCAATAAAGTAATTAGTAAATTGATCACTCAGAAGACATTTAATATATACCTCTTTTGCTATTTTAAATGGATAATGTTATTTTTTATGGATTTTGCTAGTTTTAATTTTCTCAAATAATGGCATTTATAAAAATACTTAAAATTGTGTTGATATATTTCATAAAAGTATATGATTTCTCTAGAACTTTTAAGTTGCTTTTGCTTTCATAAGAGAGCATTTTATTTTGTCTTCCCATATCTTTTTAATTTCACTTCAGAGAAGATGTTAAAGTATTTTGTAAGTTTTTTCCTTTTTTGCCACTGAATTCCACTATATTATTGACGTTTCTATAACCTCTTGCCTTGAAATGGTATAACTAGTCTGAAAAAATTGAATCTTGTTTTATTTATATTCTCTTTTAAAAGATATAGTTTAGTTTTATTTACTTAATTGCTCTAATATATTTGTAGAGAAAGTAAAACATAGTAATATCTTTCCTGGTTGGTGGAAAGTGGGTATTACACCATGGTTAAGAATTAGGCTTAACTGACATGTACTGGGGTGTTTGAGAAAAATTAATTGTAGGAATTGCCTTTGGGCATTGAAATGGTATGACTTAAACTCTTTCATGTGTATTCATTTTTTTGACTAGAAAAAATTCTCTTTATTTTAAATTTTTATAAACTTTGCCCTGTAGCTTTTTCTATTATTATTGTTATTATTATTATATTATTATTGTCATCATTTTATGATACAGTTCCATAGACACTGAAATTTCCTCTATTCCCTCCCCTAATCCTTCCCCTACATTCCAATGAGTACCCCTCAATTATTACTATAGTATAGTTCCTGATAGACAGTTCATCATTGCAAGCATGGACAAGGGCAAAGAGTCCAGCATCCAACTGTCAAGACACATCCACCAGTTTCCCTGGGAGGCCACCCTTGATCCGGAGGTAAAGATGCACACGACACTGGGTCCTCATGTGGACATGTCAGTCTCCACTAAACAGTCACTATAAATCCGCCCCCTGTCCCAAATGAAAAGCCACAAAATAAAACCAACAACAGGAAGAAAAACAGAAATTTGCAATGCCATGAAGTTAAACATGCTACTGAATGACTAATGTGTCACTGAAGAAATGAAAAAGGAAATCAAGAACCTGCTTGAAGCCCATCGTGATAGCCTAATGGTTAAAGTCCTCGCCTTGCACATGCCGGGATCCCATATGGGCGCCAGTTCTAATCTCGGTAGCCCTGCTTCCCATCCAGCTCCATGCTTGTGGCCTGGGAAAGCAGTTGAGGATGGCCCAAAGACTTGGGACCCTGCACCCATGTGGGAGACCCGGAAGAGCTCCTGGCTCCTGGCTTCAGACTGGCTCAGCTCCAGCCGTTGCAGGCGCTTGCGCAGTGGATCAGTGGATGGAAGATCTTCCTCTCTGCCTGTCCTCTCTGTCTATATCCACCTTTCCAATAAAAATAAGTAAATCATAAAAAAAAAGAAATTTCTTGAAGAAAATGATGCTACTGTATGTTCTGGGTCAATAAAGAATCTAATGAGAAAAAAATGTGTTTTGAAAAAATGAAGCTAAAATACATCAAAATCCATGAGATATAATTTCTGCTGATCCTTATTGATGAGATGCATCTCCTTTAGGCAACAAAAAGAAGAGTTTTGTATTTTTTAATCCAGTCTACTACTCTATCACATTTGATTGATGGGTTTAAGCCATTTACATTCAGGGTTAATAAATAGGTGGTAATTTGTTGCTATCATTTAAAAAATGGCATATGGGTAACAATAATTAAATTCACAGCTAATATCTCCCAGGAAACCTTAGAGGCCTGGATAGAATGAAGTGCCATATTCCAGATTAGAAAAGCAAAAAAAATGGTTGGCACAGAGTACTCTACCTGGCAAAGCTTTTTTTTTTTTGTCTTTGAAGCTGAAATTAAATATTTCCAAAATAAAGTTAAAAGGATAGGCCTCTTCCAAATCTGCCCTACAAATGATACTTAGAGATGTTCTCTTGACAGAGAAAAGAAATAGCACCCATCAAAACCAAAGGCAAATGTGAAGAACATCCCAGTAAAATAACAGAAGATCCGATCAATGAGCAATCCATTGTTTATGTTTTTTTTTTAACTTATCTATGTTGTTCACACTATGGATAGTTGTCGTACTGAAGGACAATTTAGGTTAAAACATTATTCTCTTCACAATTATTTGGTGAATATTAAAAATACAATTCCGTATATTTATGTACAAACCCTCATAAACCCTCATAAAGCAAGACTTATAATTCTAGCCTTTAGACCTCCTGCCTAACTGTAGATTAGGTTGCCTCAATGCATTGAGATTCTGATGATTTCAGTACTTCTACTGCTGATCCCTCAGTCCGAAGGTATCTATGGGTCTATTATGAATGACCTAACAAAGAAGCTGCAACGTTTTTCAATCCTTATTAATTTATTGACATTCCCATCTCTTGCCTTCCTTTCCTTAAGTATTCTATAGCTATAATTACTGGGTATTATGCCATTTCACTTGTAAATATATAAAAATATTTTCAATTTAATTTTGGCCTTACTCTGACAAAGATATGAAACAATAACACTGAGATAAAGCTACACAATAGAAATATAAAGTGCTGCTAAGTATTCACATTTGCATTATGACTGTCCTAATTAAATCATAAATAGGTTAAAACAAAATTTATATAACACGTAAATGTTTTTCTAATCAATGTACATTATTTTTAAATACGGTCAAATTTCTTTGTAATTTGTCGAGGAGTTTTTGTGCATTAGGAAGAAAGTAATACAATGAAATGTATCCAAGAATTGTGTGAAATATTCAACTTCTCCTGGTCAATAATTTAAAAGCAGTCAGTAGTAACAATTATGAAAATAATAATTATGAATTAGTCTGAAAACCAATTCATCAATTTTATCATCTAAACCTGTTTTATTAATATGAATTTTATTTTGCCTAACAAACAACTGATATAATGTTATAAAATGTGAAATGGCTACATTATTTGCTTATTACCATAAAATATATTGCTAAAGCATTATCTTCTTGTATTCTCTGATAAAATAGCAAACGTAATCCTGGAATTTCTAAGAAGTCATAAGCATAAGTTATAAGTATAGTCTCTATTCCTGTTTGTTCTTCAGTAACCTTGCCTATATTGTTCAGAATTAGTTTTCAGGCATTTCATCAATCACAACTTCCCTGTTCGATATTGACATGTTACGGGGTGATTGGGAGGGTTCTTGTTCATGTTTTTTCTTTTTTTTTTCTGTGTGCTTCTCCTTCGGGTTTTACATATCTAGATGACATGCTTTCCTCTGTGGCACTAATGATTATTTGTTGGTTGTGTTAGCTAAAGCTTGTGTTCCTAGAAATGTTATTTCCTGGGTCAGTGGGCGCAGAGCTCCAGTTGTGTGTGGTGGGTGGGACCAGGAAGCTCTAATCTCTATTTGTGAGTGCTGTAGGCGTAGAGGAACTAAGGACTCTATAGTTTGGTGCATCATCTCTGGTGATAGTTACAATGGGCAGGGGATTTTGGAGCTGCCAAGTTTGTTCACAACTCTATCCTTTCACTTGCCAATGTGAGCCAGTTAACCAATGCTCCCCGGTATACAAGGCATTCTTTGTTCCTGTGTGCCCCATCCACCCAGGCACATTGACCATTTAAAATGTCAACTGATTTTATATGTCAGCCCTCTGCGAAATCTGTCCCTAGTTCATGGGGATCTTTGAGTTTCCACAGAGAGACCACACAGGTGCAGGACAAACAGTCACATGTTTCCTTTCAGCTTGTTACCAGCCACCAGAACTCACAGCCACTGGTGTTGGGAACTTTGCTTCACACTGTGAACATCTCCATTCCCAGAATGTGCTGCCCACCAGTTCCCAAGTCAAGAGAAGATGTTCTGCAACAGCACCTTAGTAAACTGAGACTAACTCTTGGGTGTGGAGGGAATGAAGGGCAAAGAAGTAATGCATTCTCCCTTCACAGAGTAGTATAATCACTCAAATCTGGACACTTCCTCAGGTTGGATTCAAAGCCAGGGAAGATTCTGAAATTCTCCCTTAGTGAAACATTTTGCTGGAGTGTACTGTAACAATGTTTTCTCAAATTGACTGGGAAAAAAGGCATTTCCCAGTGAGGTGCCATCAGTGGGTACATAGGAGTTGCTGCCAGCAGCTATGTGCTTTGCTCTTTCTACACTTCTCCTTGGAATCTGTGCTTTGAGCATCTTATGAGGAAAATTTCTCTCAGCCAGTTCTCTGGGAATGTGGTTCATCCTTTGTTTTTCGAGCATCTCTCTATGGCAGAAATCAGCACAATGTGTCCTTATTCAGCCATGTTAAATCTTCTCTCTCCGGTAAAGTTCTTCAAAACAATCCTATGCTTAAGTGAAAAGATCTCTAAATAAGAGAGATTTACAAAAGAATGAGTTATCTATTAGCTGTTGTTTTTTCTCTGAATCCAGTGAGACAAGGACCAATAAAAATGGAGCAAAATAAGATATTTATTTTAAGGATTGATTCCTGCACTTGTGAATGTATAAATATACATTAGTTCATCTACAACTGTTGGTTTTGTAGTTGGTGCTGGGTTTGAAGTGAAGAGGTCAGGAAATACATTTAACAAAGAAAGCAAAGGTAAATTGGAATTCGTGAAAGTATTCAGGAACCAATGCATGGGTTACAGCGCGCTTCATTTTATAATGACCTTGTAGCCGCCAAGCAAGCTAATGTTCACTTCTACTTTCCTATCTTGTAAATAAACCATCAAACTCTTAAAGGAAAACATAGGGCGCATTCTCCAAGAAATACAAATGGGAAAAAAACGCTTAGAAAACACGCCAAAAAGCAAAGGGCTTCTGTGCAGCAAAGCAAACAATTAACTAAGCGAAGAAGCAAACTACAGAATGGGAGAAGATTTTTGCACACTGCACAAGTGATGGAGACTAGTATCCAAGATTTCCAAAGAGCTTCAGAAACCCAGTGACAGTAAAAAGAACAAAAAAAGCCTGTGACAAATGGGCAACAGAAATGAACAGACATTTTTCAGAAGAACAGATCCAAACGGCTAACAGACATATGAAAAGATGCTCAGGCTCCCTAACCATTGGAGAACTACAAATGAAACCCCCAGTGAGGTCCCACCTCACTTCAATCAGATTGGTCTACATGCAGAACTCAGCTAACAAGAGCTGATGGAGTGGGTGTGAAAGGCACCCTCCTTCACTGCTGGTGGGAGTGCAGGCTAGTACCACCAATATGGAAAAAAGTATGGAGAGTGCTTAGAGAAGTGTAAATAAATCTTGTAAATATTCTATTATGTTCACTCTATAGAAGTAACAAGGAGCTAAAATTTCTCAGGAAACATTGTTCCGGCTTAACTGACGCTAGAGAAAACTATCAAGAGGCATCTCTTCCCATCTTGGAATCTAGGCACTTTTTTTTCTTAAGATTTAATTTTTTAATCTAAACACAGATTTACAGAGAGGAAAGACGGAGAAAGATCTTCCAGCTCTTAATGATCTACGTATTTCCACATCTTAAAGAAGCAACAATCTAAATATCTGATGAAAACTTTCTCCTAAATATGACTGTCATCTAATTGAGTATTTCCCATCTCTACTTAAAAGGCTAGAACCTATTATTAATTGAAAATACCAGAAGCTGAAACTCTCAGCATTTTGTACCACCCTCAGAAAGGTGTTTCTTATATTGTATCAGTTACTACAAATTTTAAAATTTCAATTCATAAGCTCAAAATCTTTGGACTACTACGCACCATTTCTTTTCTTCTTCTTATTTTCATTACCATTTCTTTTGTTCTATGTTGCTCTTGCCTTCCAAAAGTCTGCTATCTTGTTTATTTTTTGTTTATCATCTATCTAGAAGCAGGAATTTAGCTATGTGGTTAAGACTCAGTTTATTTCTCTGCTCTGACTCTTGACTTCAATGTTGTGGTTATGTATATCCTGTTAGATACAGATGATGGCTCAATAGGTGGATTCTTTTCAGTCAAGTAGGAGAGTTAAGTTATGCTTTGGCTTCTAAGCAAATGAAAGTAAATACTGTCTCTGCCTTCTTGATAAATAAAATTGAATAAATTAATCAAGATCGAGGCAGCAGGCATCTGACACAGTGATTAAGTGGCCAGTTAGAATGTCTGTATATGGGCCCAGCGGCGTGGCCTAGCAGCTAAAGTCCTCACCTTGAACACCCCAGGATCCCATATGGGCACCGGTTCTAATCCCAGCAGCTCCGCTTCCCATCCAGCTCCCTGTTTGTGGCCTGGGAAAGCAGTCAGGACGGCCCAAAGCCTTGGGAGCCTGCACCCGCGTGGGAGACCTGGAGGAGGTTGCTGGCTCCTGGCTCCGGATCGGCATAGCACCAGCCATTGAGCTCACTTGGGGAGTGAATCATCAGATGGAAGATCTTCCTCTCTATCTCTCCTCCTCTCTGTATATTTGACTTTGTAATAAAAAATAAATAAATCTTAAAAAAAAAGAATGTCTGTATAATGTATCACAATACCTGGGTTTAGGAAACGGCTACACTACTTCCATTTCTGGCTTGCTGCTAATGTACACTTCGAGATAACAAATGATGGCTCAAATAGTTGTGCACTTGTTATCAATGTGGGGGATGTCAATTGCATTCCAGACTCTTGTCTTTTTTCTTTTTTTGACACCAATGTGGGAAACCGATGCGCAGTTCTAGATCCCTGACCCAACTTTGTTCAGCAGCCACTTGGGGAGTGAACTAACTGATGGAAGATCTCATTCTGCATTTCTCTTTCTCTCTGTGTGTCTCTATCTCTCACTCAACTCTATTTTTCTGTCACTCAATATTTTGAATTTAATAAACACCCAAACAAATAAATCGTAAACAAAAGAGTGGAACATGCTTGACTCAATTCACTTGATCATGTTTGTCTAATGATTTTCCAAGTATTTCTTCAGTACAACAGTGTTGGTAACTCAGAGTCAACCACAGTAAGTACTTTTACATTATGGGAAAAGTTAATTACTTTAAACGAGGTTATTTACTCAAGAGGCAATTTACTTGCACAACAGATGTCACCTCTGTGTGAATCATGCTAGCTTCAAGGCCTCTTTAGCCGGTACAGCCCAGAGCAATGATGCATTGTTTTTCTGCATGCTTGATTCAAGATTTGGTTTAAATTCTTGTCTGAGAAAACACGCTCTTTGGAAATTCCAAATGAATGAAAAGGCCTACATGGACAGGGACAGAAACACCCAATATCAAATTCTGGTCTATTCAACAAATTAGCCAATTGGATAGCATCCTGCAGAGGTTTAAAAAAAAAAAAAACCAAGATGTAACCAGTAACCATATACAAAAATCACCTCTAAATGTATCAAGGACCTAAATCTGCACTCAGAAACCATCAAACTATTAGAGGAAAACAGAGGAAGCACTCTCCAAGATATAGGAATTTGGAGAAACTTTTTAGAAAAGCTACTAAAAGCACAGGCACTCAAAGCCAAAATAAACACTTGAAACTACATGAAACTGAAAGCTTCTTTATGACAAAGAAAATGATGAACAAAGTGAAAAGCAATCAACAGAATGAGAGCAAATTATCGCACACTATGCAAGTGATGTATCTAGAATTTACAATGAGTTTCAGAAACTCAACAACTGCAAAACAAAAACTGGACGTAGGAAATGAACAGACATTTTTCAAAAAAAAAATTGAAATGGCTATTAGAAATATGAAAAACTGCTCAGGCTCCCTAGTTTTGAGGGAAATATAAATGAGAAACACTGAGGTTCCACCTAACTCCAGTGAGAGTAGCTTACAGTCAGAACTGCACTACAACACTTGCTGACACGGATCTTGGTACAAAAGAACCATCCCTCACTGTTGGTGGGAATGTAGGCTAGCACAACCACTATGGAAGTCAATATGGAGAGTGCTAAGAGAACTGTTCTTCATTGCTTTTTACCATGACTGATGTTGGAGCATACTAAATGCTTCTCCCACTGTGTTCCTCTAGGCACTATTCTATCTAATGAGTGTTTGCATTCATAAAAACATTTATGAGTGGCAAAGATTGGTGGGTTTTGCTTGATCTTAGTATAGAAAGAAAAGGCAGGAATTGGTTGCAGATAGAGAAGTTTTATTTGTGATATTAAGAAGTAAACATGAAAAGATGAAGAAAGGGGAACACTCCTGGGGATTTCTGAGATACGGGGTTCTCTTGAGAGAAGGGAGACATAAGGGTCTTTGGGAATGTCCAGTGTTTTTAAGGGTTTCCTGACTCCTTCTTCTCTGATAGAGATCCTTCAGAAAACCTTCCCCGTTCGGGGCGTCTCTAACCAAAGAAGAAATGGCGGTGGAATCTCGGACATTGCCCATTTGAAGATGGTATTTTCCTGTTTACTTGGTGAGACAAATTGGTGACTGGCCGTGCGTGTGCAAGATTGGGGCAGTTAGATGGGGGCCCAGGGAGAATAACCCCACAAGCTTAGCCCCTTGGCGAGAAACAAGATGTAAGCAGACGTGGGTCATCTCATTGTCTATATGTGATCTTGGCATCCCACTATACCACAAAGTGGGGCTCTAAGCTGATTGTTACATTATCAGAACTAGCTTATCTTAGACTCACCTGTTTAAATAGTTAATCATTATTTATCAGACTAAAAGGTGCAGAACAATAAAACTATTTTTATAGAGCACATATATAGAAATGAAACATGGTTTAAAAGGATAAAAGAGCAGAGAAGACTTTATGAAGCACCTAATTGCTAGTAATTCTGTGTGCAGGAACCTCTTAAAAATGATCCACAAAGCAAATGATAGTTCAACAGTAAATATCACAAAGACCAAATGAAATTTAAAGCTAATTCGGAATTATTCAGTAAAGGTCAGTGGGAAGAAAATGGGATGGGGGAAGAACATCAGATGATAAGTATTTTTCAATAATAACCTCATAAAAAGGTCAATCAATGTTATTTCCCTACTGGTTTCAAAAGAAAAAACACAGAGCACAAAGCTTTTTAATAAAGGGTTTCTGGGTATTTAAAGAGAAAATTTTGCCTTTAAAATTTTTAAATTGAAAAAAATAATTATTTTGTCTTAATTCATCTGTGCATATAATAACCAGGATGTAAAATAGAAAAAAAAACTTATGTAGTTTAGCTTTTGCTATAATTCCTTCAACATGGCTAATATCTCCTTACATGGCAATGATCACCTCACCTTGTAAAGAGAAAGGAAAAGGATTTTCAAGTGAAGGTTTTATCCATGCAATTATATTAAGCTTATTTCTGGGTCACCACGTCCTAGCAACAATGTAAAAGCTTAGGAAAATAACTGCTACTCAAAGAGCATTTTCTGTGTAAAATCAGGTGAACAAAGCACATGATGAAGCCAGGTAGACAGCTGAATCACAGGTTCATTGCTGTGCCTGCAGTTAGGTCTCTGCGCAAGGAGCATGCCCTGTCACAGTCCTGACTGCTGAGCTGATTCAGCTTCTTGCTCAAGTTCAAGAGAAGGCAGCAGAAGATGAGTCAAGTCTTTGTATTTTTGTCACTGATGAGGGTGACTCTGATTTAGCTCCTGGGTCCTAGCTGAAACTAGTCTGGCTGGCTGTTTGCCGCCATTTGGAAAGTGAAGCAACAAATGAAATTTTTTGTCTCTATCACTTGATATTTCAAATAAATATATGCTTTTTAAATGCTGAATCAAAGAATTTACAATAGAGGAAGAAGAGTTCTTTCTTTTCTGTAGATTGCTTTATACTTATTTAAGTAAAGTATGTCTTAAGCTTAGCAAGATGTAAAGGGTTCTGCAATGCATAGTGATCTATCTCACTACTGGTAGGCTTATGTAACTTCTCACTCAAAACCAAAAAGCTTCCTTTCACATTACGGAGTGATTATATGAACAATGGCTAAGTGTTTACCTGGCTTCAGCATTTTTCATTAGCTTAAAACAAGGCGTGAGAGCTTTCCTTTCCTGAAATAATAGGTGGTTTGCTCATCCTGGCAGCAGTGCTCAAACATGAAGGTTTAGTATTTTCTTAAAGATTAATTTTAACATGAAAGTAGAATTACACAAAGAGGAGGAGGAGGAGGAGGAGGAGGAAGAAGAAGAAGAAGAAGAAGAGAGACAGAGAGAGCTCTTTCAATTACTGGTTCACTCCCCAAATACCAACAATGAATGGAGTAAGCTAAACCTAAGCCAGGAATAAGGAGCTTTTTTAGGGTCTCCTATGTGGGTGCAGGGGTCCTAGGCTTTGAGTCATTCCCTAGTCCCAGGTCACAATCAGGGAGCTGGATTGGGAGTGAAGCATCCAAGACACAATTTAGTGCCCATATGGGATGTCATATGTTGCTGATGACAGAAGCATAGCTTACTAAGCCATGAAACTGGCCTCTTGCAGGAATTATGCTAGAAATGATGTGGAAAAATGAAATTTTATTATTAAACAAAATGAAAGTTAGTTTAGAAGGAAGATCCGTTTGCTGAGATTTGTAATAACAGAAAACCAGTGATGTTTAATTGTGACAAGTAGTGACAATGGTTAATGGACAGTAGAACTTTGAGATAATCTGCCAGGTGTATCTTTCCATTGGCTCACAATGACAACAGGGGTGTTCTTTGGATAGACTAGTAATAGCAAGTCAGCTCAAGTACCTGAATGGAGAAGGTAAACTTTCCGGAGAGTCAAAGCTAGCATGTTTCATCATTTCCTTTGAAACTGCATCCATACAGTAGGGATCGTATTTTTGAAGTTACACTTTCCATGCTGGTTTCCTTATATTATAGTGAACATATGTAAATACATGACAGAGGAGAGACAAATGTCCTGAACATAAGGATTCTGCGCCATTAAGGCAATAATACTGCTTTACCATTGAAATAGTAAACATAGTTTCATTAACCATATGAGTAATGTGAGCTCACATATTATCTAGTTACTCATATCAATTTAAGAATCGTGAAAAGTAATTTGACTCTTTTAACACACATTTTGAGAACATTGTCTAGCAGAAGGAATCATGGGGACCGGCCCCGTGGGCATGCTTTGACATCACCATCTCATATGGTCACAGATTTAAATCCCAATGGCTACACTTCCAATTCAGCTAGCTGTCATCCCTGGGAAAGCAATAGAGGATGGCGCAAGTGCTTGAGCCCCTCCACCCATGTGGAAGAACCAGAGGAGTCTCCTGGCACTCAGTTCTCTCTCCTTCACTCCCTTTCAAATTTTAATAAATTAATCATTTAAAAAAAAACACAGAAGGAATCATTCTTAGGAAATACAGACTGTACAACACTAGTCTCAAAATGGTAATAGAGAAAATATTTTATAAAAATAACCCTAAGCAAAACACACTGCTATTTTTATTGAAAATTATATATAGTCATTGTGACTTATGTTTTATTTTGAATATATGGATGGGTTTTGAAAAAAAAAACAATATTAGACAAAAGGGGATAGTGATAATGTTTTTACTTGCGGGTACCACACTGTTCAAGTTTAACATTTGGAACTCCACCAGAAGACATGTGGAAGGGTAGAGTACAAAGGCTCATTTAAAGATGAAATCATCAGAATTGGATAAGTGTTGCATTTGGTATCGGGACACGGATTGCCATAGATGAATTGCCCTGGTAATGCAAATCTTAGGACAGAATTGCGTGTATGTGGTTGTTGTATGGGCAAATTCTATTGCATTTAGAAGAGATAAATACAATGTGATCAAACACCATCATTTAAGATAATGCTGAGAAGAATAAATTCTTTTTTTTTTTTTTTTGAAACTTTAGTAGCAGTGGTCTTTGGTCATCTAATAGATAAGAAAGAATATTGTATAGAACCATTATGAAATAGCTGAACCAACAATGAATGGAATGAGTGTACTGCTGGTTGCTCTGATTCTACGTTCAGTATTTGTCAGCTGAATGTAACAGAAGCAATGACTACTTGGATTCAACAAGTAGTTTTCTGGGTTTTTAAATTTGTCAATGGAGGAAATATCTTGGCAGGATAATTTCTTACAGAATTAAATCCTGTAGCATAATGGATTAAAATGTTGCTTGTGACTGGCATACTACGTCAGAGAATCATTTAAGTTTCTGCTGTATTGCTTCTAACCAGTTCTCACTAACAAGCCTCGGAAAACAGTAGAAGATTATCCAAGCATTGGGCCCGTTGCCATCTATGTGATGGACCCAGATGCAGTTCTGGAGAGGTTTCTATAATTGTTATTCTTAACAATAAAGAAAAACAGTATTTTCTTTAAATAGCTTAATTAGAAATGGAAAATAAGATAACCAAAATTATTCACTAAATGGATGAGAAAGATTAAAATATAACCTATTTTTTTTTTTAAGTAGAAAATGGATGAGTAGTAGTTATATAAACTCAGAAAGCACTTGCTGAAATAGAGTCTCAATGGATTCCATTTTGGAATGTGTTCAGTTTGGTATAATTGTATTACATCTGGGCAGAGACACCAAAGGGATGAAACTCATTATTATTCTAACTTCAGGTTTCATTGTGAAGTTCTAGTCTTCAAGCAGCAGTGTTTGTGGCAATGAACATATTCTGGGTCATTGGCAGCAGATGACTGGGTGAATTTTTAAACAATAAGAATGTTGGTGGGCCCAGCGCGGTGGCACAGTGGTTAAGGTCCTCACCTTGCATGCCCGGGATCCCATATGGGCGCCGGTTTTATCCTGGCAGCCCCACTTCCCATCCAGCTCCCTGCCTGTGGCCCGGGAAAGCAGTCCAGGACGGCCCAAAGCTTTGGGAACCTGCACCCACGTGGGAGACCCGGAAGAGGCTCCTGGCTTCAGATTGGCATAGCATTGGCCGTTGCACTCACTTGGGGAGTGAATCATCGGACGGAAGATCTTCCTCTCTGTCTCTCCTCTCTGTATATCCGCCTTTCCAATAAAAATTAAAAAATAAAATAAATCTAAAAGAATGTTGGTACACAATGTTTTTACTACTCTTTTAACTATTATTGCAAAAATATTAATTTAGGATATGTATCCTTCAGTAAAATCGCTACAATAATGTTTCCAAAGGCTTTTGTATAAATAATTTGAATTGTTTTCTATAGGACTGTGACATTTATACTGATATGTATACTGTCTAGCAACATAATAGCGATTCATTCTTAGTAAAATGATGCTTAGCATTTTTGATAACAAAGTCATGTCTTACCAGTGCATAGAATGTGGGAAAAGAGAGGAATGTTTGTGAGAAGGCAGTAACAGTAAGCATGAGTAAATTCAAAATGCATGCATTGGTATTTTAATGACTTCAAAGTAATGCACGTTAGGTTTGTAAATCAGTGACTTCTTGATGACCATTATAATCACAGCAGTTTCAACTGGGAGCTGAAAGACTGCAGTGGCGTGAACGATGGATGAGAAACTCACAGGTGATGGAAGAGTTGAAACTACTCTTCTGAGAATTTTGGAGAAGAAATGGGAGACAGTAACTTTGAAATAGGAAAAAGCAATAGTGCTCTGCGTTAACATATCCAAGTCATGTTTATCTTTTCTAAAAGGTGTTTCTCTAAAGTATATTTATTAGTCTGATATTAGTAAAATTTAAGATATAGCAATGATTACTTCTTTTATTGAAGAAATCAGTCTTTGATACTATTGTTTTAATTCTGTGGTTCACATTTATGATTAAAATATACATAACTATTTAATCGTTCATATTCAATTCAATCACAATATGTCATCTTAAGATTATCGAAGATGGGAACCCACGCGGTAGCCTGGCAGCTAAAGTCCTTGCCTTAAATGTGAGATAGGAATGGGAAATGACCAGTTTAAACTGGTCAGCAATCAAAACAACCTGGTCATTTAGCAGTAATTAAACAGTAGCTGCCAGTAGAAATTTTAAACTAATGATAAAAGTTGAACAATAATGAGTACATGTTCTATTACAAAACAAATGCTGATTGTTTTAAATAATGTCTGTGATATATATATATGATATATGATATATATATATGATATATCTATATAATTTTTTTCTTTTCCTGGCTGCCTTGTTTCAAATATACACTTTTATCATTGTGCAGGTATGCATAAACCGAACAACCCTGCTTCCAAAACATATGATGAATATTTCAACATTCGTTATATTTCTGCCATTTCTATGACTAACTTAATTTTGAAAAAACTAAATCTGCTGTCACATACATATCTATAGATATACTAAGGAGAAAGTACTCCATGGGACCTGTTCAAGTTTTCTGAATATTAACAAAATAGATAGGTATTAATTCTTACATGTACATGTTGTGCTCCATTAATATTCAGATATTTTACAAATTCAAGTTATGCATACTTTAGTCCATCTAAACTCAGTGTTCTATCAATGTCTATTTTTTACATGGCATTAGCTGAATTGTGGAATACAAGGCGCCCTGGTTGTGAGCTACAAGCACTAACCAGTAGAATTAATTTTGGACTCCACAGTTTTTTTTTTTTCTCTCTTTACTTGCAGCTTTTAAAACTTTTTTTTTTTTTTCTAAATGTGAACATTTTCCAAATTTCCAAGGTTTCAAGCTGCCAACTGAACACATAGGGGGTATTGTGAATTTCTGTTTTCTTTTCTTGTGCAATAAACATGAAAATGTGTAGGATATTACAAATATGATCCTAAGACTAAGCTAACAAAAAAAAAGTGCTGCATAGAACACATTTGCAAACACGTGTTTAGTGCTCTCATGATCGCTTTTAGCTGAGAGTGGACATCATTTGCAGGAAGGAGACTGCAGCCATAAGACCTTATTTTACTGTTATCAGTGTATCCTTTGTTCCAACACTTGGGCTTTTCCCAACCCATCCTCTTGCTACTTTACATAAGAAGAAAAGATTTTTCAACACTAAAAATATGAAGGGGAAGGTATATACAGCATTAATGTGTAGAGAAATACCAAATGCATTAAATTGTCATGTAATTTCGTCTAAATAACAGTGCAGTTCACAAATGACATGCTTAATGACATTCTAAAAGCTTTAATGTCTGAAAATGTCTTTACAATGCACAACAGCACAGTACAACATTTAAACCAATTATTTCATTAAATGCATTGCCATTATATTTAGGACAGATTTTCTTTGGTGGATGAATAGAGATGTGAATTACTTTTAGTAATAATAGAGACGGGGATGAGTAAGACCTTTTATGTACCAGTAGTTGTGAAAGTGTTAGCAGACTAAAAGTCAACTTAGAAACCGAACGTGATTTATATTATAGTGTGAAATAGAAATGAAATCTACAGTGTGGCAGGGCCAAATTGGAAGTTAAGATTCAGTTTACTTTTACATATATTTCAAAATACTAAATACTATCTGATACATGGCTTTTTCACTTCTTACATAGATGTAGGGAGAAAGGTTTCTTCCTTCACTGTTGCTGAGAGTGTAGGCTAGTGCAACCACTATGGAAGTCGGTATGGAGAGTGCTTAGGGAGCTCCAAACTAGCATGACCCCGCTATCTCGATCATTGCAATAGGTCCAAAGGAAATAAAATTTGCATAAGAAAAAGTGATTTGTAATCCTGTATTTATACTGGCACAATCTACAATGCCAAAGACATAGGAAAAACTCAAATGCCCATCCAAAGGTGAGTGGATAAAGAAATGGTGGTACATCTACTCCATGGAATACTACTCAGCCATTAGAAAATGAAATTCTACCATTTGTATCCAAATGGTCCCAACTGAAGACCATTATGCTTCACAAAACAAGTGAATCCCAAAAGGACAAATACCATATTTTCTCTGATATCATGTTTTAATGTACGGAAATTACAAGGGATTTAGCTGTAAGGTAAAATTTACATGGTCTCCTCTACTGAAAGGTATAATCTGAGATTATTTTAAAGACACGAACCACACAGGAAAGCTTCAATGAACCAGTTCCCACTCTTATTCTAAAGTATAAATACTTAATAGAGGCTCATTGTTTTTTTATATTAATCCATTAGTTCCAAGTTCTCAATGTGAAAATTTAAAAGGGGCAAGAATTACACTCAAGTGGTTATGCATTCTTGGTCATCATTAAGAATGAAAATGCAGATCATCCTGCACAAGGTAAAACACACTAAATCTCTGAGACTCCTTTAAATGAGATGTTGGGAAAATATGATACTGTTCATTCATTATACAATACACAAAGAAGTGAATTTTTTGGTACATCCTATTCAACAATCATTTTTATATAGTAAAGAAGTGAATTTCAAACAAAATGTTGTTCTATATTTCTGCAATACTCTCTCTCTCTTTTTTTCCATCAGGGTACATTTTTAATATCAGCCTTCATCGCTCTTGCCATTTTGGAATAATGCGTCTTATCATGTAAGATCTGGCATTATCCTGGACAGTACTTTTTTCTTCTCAATAGCTTCTGATTGCATTACTTTAGATATGCGATCAGAGGTCTCTTGAAATTCAAAACTGTGTTAGATCAGTCTTGTCTTTGTTGACAGAGGCTTAAATAACACTCCGCTCTTTAACACATGCCTACAGTTTTGGAGTGAACAAAGGTCAATACTCTTTTCTTGCCCTCCCTCTTAATTAAAGATTTGAAATCACCCCCAATGTGTTTATTTAAACCACAAATTAACTTATAACAATTACTTTAATATCTTTGATTGAGATTCATTGCTCCACTTTGCTTTTTTTTTTTTTTCTCCATTGCTGAATTTTGCCAAGTGGTTTCATTGTATTGCATTATATTTCAGCAATGGCATATTAATTACCTAACCACATTACAATGGATATTGTATTCGCTGTATCTAATCTATAATCAAATGTTGCTGTGCTAGTTATCTTCATCAGTGCTGTTGGTTCCAGAGGACTGTAGTTTATTCTATTACTTAGCATGCTATTTGTAGCTTGGAATCCGATATTTCAATGGTGTACTAAATCATAACCAGTGAATTAATTATAAAAGAAAATATAAATGTGACTTTTCTAGCACCTAAAATATATCCAGAGATACTGTATTCCCAGCATACCGATAACAACTTGTCAATAAGCAAAGCAGGAAAAGAGAGTTTGTGAGGCAATGTTGTGGAGAGCTGTGAATTACTATGCAATAGATGTGGTCCTGGTGTATTCGTGTAAAACAGAAATTTTACAATATTGATCGTTTGAGGAACAATATAGTCTTCAAACAAGAATGCCAATCCGTTCCAGAAAATTGTTTCATAAATGCATTGCCTACATCAGTTACAAAGGCAATCTTTCTTCAGTGGAAGGGTTAGTAACAGTACACTTTGTGGTCAATTGTGCCACTTCACAAGGAACTTCAAGTTATGTTCAAAACTTCTAATCCTATTCCTCCAACTATTTCTCCAAATAGACTCTCAAACATATGTATTTCAAAGTTTTTTAAAGCAGTGTGTATATTGCTCAACTTAAATTTATACAGATTTCTTTTTTATAAGATGAAGAGACAAAATGAATTAATGACTTTTTAAGAAAATATGCTTTTCTTAAAGTATATGCATATATTTAGTTTGGGTATGTATAGAAAAATTAAATTGCTATTAATTCTTGTTAGGAATTATTTTTTTTTACTTTTAACCAATTTGGAAAGTGCTGTGTTTATGAGAAAGCAAGCAATGATTTACTAGCTAAAACATGAAACTGGAAAATATAATAATGTAAAATAAGTTCATACTGAAGAACAGAAATTATTTCAAGTGGAAAAATCATTTTCCAAATTTCATAATAGATGTATTCTAATCATCCACTTTCACAGAAATCAACTAAAAATGTTCAAAGTGTAACCTGCTTTTTCCATAGAGGGATTTTGAACATATTGGCATATTTTTTCTATTACAATTCAAATACAATTCAATGATACATATTAGATTACTAAAAAAGTTGTATTTGGAGCTGGTGTTTCACAGGTTAATCCATCAAATGCAGACATTCTAAATGGGAACCAGTTCTTGTTCTGGCTGCTTCACTTCCCATCTAGTTTCCTACTAATAGTATGAGAAAGCAGTGGATGATGGACCAAGGATTTGGAACTCTACCCACATGGGAGACCCACATGGGAGACCCAGAAGAAGCTCCGGGCTCCTGATTTCAGATAAAATCAACTCCAGCCATTGTGGTCATTCGGTGATTGAGCCAGTGGATTGAAGAACTTTCTGTTGCTCCTTCTTGCTGGCAATCTGCCTATATAATAAAAATTTGAAAAATCTTAAGAGTAAAAATAAGTAACATATATTTTCAGCCATGTAGTGATTAGGTTACCCAGTCACATGTCACAGAACCATACCTTCACATATAGACATCACAGAGAGATAAGGAAAATTATGAAGAAATATGCTAACATGGGGAATTTTAAGACTGCATATGGAATTATTAATGTTGTATGTCTAATTTGTCCACAAAAATCATATAATGACTTAATTATTTGGAAAATAGCATCTGTAAGTTAATCTAGCATGAATAGATGTGGTATAGTTGGTTACAATGCTGTCATCTCATATCCAATGATAACTTCAGATATTGGCTGCTGTATTTCCAGCGTAGTTCCCTAATATTGCTCCTGAAAAGTCATCAGAGATTTTCCAAGTGTTTGAGCTCCAGGCAGCTGTATCAGAGAGTGATATAGATTCCTTGGATTTTGCCTCTGTCTGGCTAGCCTCAGATGATGAGACCAATTTTGGGAGTGAGCCAGCGAACAAAAACTTTCCCATCTCTCTATCACAACACCATTCAAGTTTTGCTTTACAAAGAAAAAGTTTCCTACTTAAATACCAAGAAAAGCATATTTTGAATTGGAATTCACGTGCAAGTCAACATTGGGAAAGTATGCTCATATTCTGAAACTATATGATAAAGGGTAATAGAAATTCCATAGTTCATTCTTCTAGGAAAGAGGAGCAGAATCGGAGATACTTTAATAAGCACTAGCGAATTTGTGTGAAATTCACAACTTAAATTCTAATATATGCCAGGTAATTCAAATGATAAATCTTTACTTTTTCTGAAATTTATGTACTTTAAAATAACTGCATTTCACATGCATTTTATAATATTCTAACGTATCTTAATTAACTTTTAATATGAGAAGCTAGAAACATCTAACTTTAAGAAAATTTCTGAAAGTATCATCCTTTGATTCATAAATTCTCCTTATAGCTAATTAAAATATGATTCATAGTGAATGTTTTATTGACTTCTTAACAGTAAATCATTTAGAAAGGCTTTATAGTAATTTTTTCTTAGAGAGAAAGCTGTCTAAGCTACTGAAAAATTAATTAGGAAATCATTATACAGGAAGACAAGAGAGCAGTCTCAAATCAGGCTTTTCTCCATAATTTTTTTTTTATAAAAGTAACTGATTTTATCAATTAGACAGAACCAATGTTTATTTGAAAAAATTTTAGAGGTCGTTTTGCTCATTGTACTATTTCCTCACCAAATCAGTTGCAATAGTTTCTGTAGTTTTCAAATGGCTGACTTAAAGTTATAAAATACTCTTAAGTATTATTTAATTGAAACATTTTCTAATTTATATATAATAACAATTTAAACATAAAATAATTTGAATTTCTTTTCAAAATAACAGTCTATTTGGATTGTGCATGGAGACAATATGAAAGCTAAATGATGGGGCAGGCATTCCATGTCAGAATCTTCAGTATGGAGTCATACCTCCATTTCCATTTCAGCCTCCTGCCAGTGCACACACTAAGAGGTAGCAGATTGCGGCTCAATCGTTTGGGGTCTCAGCCCCCCATGTGGAAGGCCTGGATTGCTTCCCTTTATTTTGGTTTCTTTGCGGACCACCTATGATGATCAAGGTGTTGGGAGCATTTGGAGAGTGAAACAATGGACTCTCTCTCTCTCTACATGCACCCCGTTTTTCTCCATCACTCTCCCTTTAAAATAAATACAAATGAATGAATAAATGCATATAAAAAGAAGAGATGTAATCATATCACTCATAAGGAGAATGTGCAATAATTGCAATTATTGTAGACTATATAAGATACTTATTTTAAAATCTCTAAATATATAATCCTACAATTCATTGGACAGCACAATTGTTGACCTACAGAGACCACAATGAAGGGACCTTCTGTATACTATAAATACATCTTCAGTTTCTGCCTGCCAAATAACCTGAAAAAGCATTCCGAGATGTTCTCTTATCTAACTTCTCCAAGCAGAAGGAATACATCATATCAGCCAAACCATTCATTTTTATATGTCCTCTAGCTACTTCTTAGGACTAGCCCAAGAGCCATTCTCAGATGACCCTCCTGAACTTCCAGACCATGACATTACAATAGAGTGGCAGTTGTGCCGATGGTTACACATGCCATTTCCTCTTTCGTTAATGTTAAAGCTATCAAGTCAGCTTCAGGCCAGCGGCACATAACTTCCATTTGTTCACTGCCCAAAATTCCCTTTACTGAGAAATGATCCTGCTAGAAAGAAAAAAAAAATGTCTTTAGGAAAATTTCCAAACAGATGGAATATATATGAAAATTATTTACTACCGAATATAAAATGATGTGCTGCTTTTACAATAATATGTTCAATTAGAAGGCATTAGTAAAGGTAAATATCCACACAGATAAACAGAAAGAACTATATTTTCCTGCTTTCTATTTACTTTACTCCTTTCCTCTGATAGTCTCACGTATATTTCTTCTTTTTCTCCTTTTTAAAGTCATATTCTTACTGATATATATATATATTTCAGATATAATATATTCTAATTGTCTTGTTCACGTTTAATTATAAGGAAGAACTCATTCAATATGAAAACTTCATTTCTCATTTCCAAAGACCACATTAACTTGCAGCAGAGATAGTCTTGCCAAAGACCTTGCATTACTTCTGCTTTAATTTTAACGTGTAATTTTCTTTCCCTGTTTGTTATGTAATCGAGTTTCTGGAAACACTAGCAATAAATGCTCGTTTTGCCTTGAGCTAGCATGGGTTTTCTCTCTCTCAAGGAAAATGCAATTCCAAGAATTGTTAATGGACAACTCCATAGCAATTTTGTTCCTGTTACAGAAAAGAGAAAAACAAATGCACAAAGAGTGTAAAGCTTATGCAATAATTGGAGATGCTGACAATGTGCATTTTGCTGTCCAGAGTCTAAAACAAAGGTGATGTAATGTTTGATATATAATCCCAACTTCATTTTTTAAACTAAAAAACAAAACAAAAAAATCCAAGAATGTGTCTCTAGGGATTTAGAAATATTTCATTTGAATTTTAACTGATTGTCTAGAAAACTCAACAGTCTGTGATTATGGGAATGGGTAAATAGTGAACCAAAAAAGTGCTTGGCTTTTGAGCATTCAGCAGTATCCTCACTCCATTAGTCCAAATAATGTTGGGGAAACTGGGACTCCTATAAAAATTGGTAGACACAAAAATGCAGAGTAGAAAGATCATGATACCATGCAACATTTTCTACACAACAACAAGTACCTCTATATAGACGTGATCATAGAAACGTGTGGATCAGGTACTTGGCATCATCCTTCCAAGGTTCCTTGTGTGTTGTTCCAAGCCTCACTTTCCACTTCAGAGATTTCTTCAGTTGATCCCTGTTCCTTTCTAGGTTGGGTTCCCATCAAAACAACTGTTAGCTTTCTGCAAGGGTAAAACTAGAGTACGAACAGCACTTTGTAGAATTGTGCGCCTAAAAGCACTGATTGTGGAATTAGTTCCTCAGGAAATTTAGCGGTGTTTTCAAGTCAATTGTCTCGTGCCCACCTGGATGTCAGCGTTAATCTCTTCTGATTAACATCAGTTGCTAATGGCTTTTGATCACAAAGGAAAAATCTCTGGGATTCTGGGAGCCAAGTTCAGCCAAGTTGACACAGAAAACTGATGGTCACAACCCTCTCCCCTGTACTCAGAGAATGATAAGCACCTCACCAATCTCAGCCACTCGTTTTTGCTTTTGTTTTTTTCTGACAGTTTTGAAAATGTTTGTGCATCACAAAAGCAAAACAGGTACAAGTACAAATTCAAGAACAGCTGCAGGGTCAGAAAGCCCCGCTTGTGCTGGGGTAGTTTCATGTTTGCTCTTGTGGATCCCATGGCTGACGTTTACTTACATCTCTTTTATGCTTTGGCACATCTCAGACTTCCTGCAATGTATCCCCACTTCAACTGAGTTTAGTTGGATTGGGTTTCTGGTTACTTACAACAAAGCTTTCTTACTTTAAGGTTTTCCACCTGAGAGGAAAAAAAAAAGTTTTGTGGAAAAATTAAAAATGCAAAAATAAAACATAGCAATATTAAGAATGAAATAAGACAAAGCAGGGTGGTCCAAATCCAGAACTCTGCATTCAGGTATAATCCCTAGCGATCATGACAGAGCATGAACTTTCACTCAGTAATGAATCAAGAATTTGAACTGTTTTTTGGCATGATGTTGACTGAGTGCACAATCTTTACATTTGTAGAATTCAAAAGCTAATAAATATGTCCTATTTAGTAACTTCAGGAGTTTTGTGAAGATTTTAACTAAAATCACTTAGCTGTGTTACTTTGCTAGATATGTTAAGGGCATTAAATAAGAAGCTGCGTATAGAGTTTTGCAAGTTGCTTGCAACATAACTGGTTCAATATTTCTTTATCAGCAGCCAGGAATTGGTAAAACAAAACAAAATTTAAAATTATGAATAAAGTTATCCTTCAACTTTCAGTTAAGATTACAGATAAAGGTTATAAAGTGAGAATGTTTTGGAGGGGATTGATTGATGCCTGCGATATTTTAATTTTCCTTTCTCTTGCCATTGAAAGATCATTCGCATTATTCAGGACGGAAATTTCTGCATGAGAGAGTGGTGACTTTTCATTTTGTTTGTTTGTTTTCCACTGGTTTTCGTTGAAGACTGCTTTGTTCATATATTTAATTGAGGCTACCAGTAGGCATGTGAATGGTTTTGCTGGGAAGTTTCACCAATGAAGTAAGACACAGGGGTTCTTTTACAGGTCTTTGCTTTTATTATCTTCCTCCCATAATCTTTCTGGAAATTTTCTGTTACACTGGGATGCAATTCCTATGTTGTATGCATGCGGGTGTGAATGACACATTCTGAATGATGGAACAGAAAAAAGTAACAACTCTGATTCCAGCTGATGGCACAATAACCAATCAGACAACCACTTACCTCTGGACCTCCTTGTGTGAAAGAACAAACCAGGCTACATTTAATACTTGATAACAAATAACATCATTTTCAGAATATAAAAGGTGAAGGTTAATATGACTAACAAAAGATTTTTAAATTCATAAAGAAATTAGAAAAACCTGATTTCTACAAAATTGTATGAAAATAAATATAACAAAAATAGAAGAAATTATAAATTATTTAATTCACTTTTTGGATTATATGAAAAAGAAACTTAAAGTTGTGAATATTTATTGGTATTTTTGCTCCCATCAATATACTTTCTGCCAAGTCTTACATAACACTGAAAATCATTTGCATTAGAAGCATGGTACATGTGCTAATATATATCCACATTGGGAAAAACTTTGTCAGATCCTTCCAGAAAATTCTGTAGAAACCTACAAGCCCAAAGAATACATGTCAGTCAGAGATAAGGAACTATTTGCTACTAAAGGTTAAAGCTTTTAAGCGCTGAGATCTAGAAAGGCCCTGCCAGTACCGGTATATTTCCTTAGCATTTATCTTGTCATTCCAAATCTTCACAGCATGCAATATATTGGACTTAGCCGTCTTTCTCTATGGGAGATTGGAAGGCATAGGGATAAGACTACTGAGATAAAGTAGAGAGAAACAGACAAGGCAGCAGGAATACAACCTCTCATGGTGGCACACAATGGGAAGAAGGTTGAGGCAAAGTCGTAGAAATTATATATACATAATTGAGCCTACTGGTCCCTTTCCAAATGTAAATACACTCTATAGTTAAGATAACTTGAAACAGAATCAGCTTCAATGTAAAAAGTTAATGCATATGACTTGAACTTGTTGAATAACAAATCTGCTTTAAAGAATGCATTTTTTTATTGTTGAATATGAAGAATTCCGTTCATTCCTGCTTTCCGGTCCTGAGCACTTGTTGCTCTTGTCTTTCTTTAGCTTTTCTCACTCTTTCCCTTTACTGTTCCTTGCCTTCCCCACTTACACTCTTCATGTACACTAACCAGTAGGTTATTACAAATTCCAACCTCTTGACATAAGCAAACAAATATATCCTTAACAAATACATCTTTAAAAATAAAGCTGATGGGCCTGGCGCTGTGGCCTAACGGCTGAAGTCCTTAACTTGTGTGCAACATCCCATATGGGCAACAGTTCTAATGCCAGCAGACCTGCTTCCCATCCAGCTCCCTGTTTGTTGTTTGGGAAAGCAGTCTAAGAAGGCCCCAAGCCTTGGAACCCTGCACCCGCCTGGGAGATCTGAAGGAAATTCTTGGCTTTGGATTGGCTCAGCATCAGCCGTTGAGGCAGCCTGGAGAGTGAATCATCGAAGGAAGATCTTCTCTGTCTCTCCTCCTCTGTGTATATCTGACTTTGCAATAAAGACAAATAAATCTTTAAAAAAAAAATAGCTGACAATTTTTGTAGCAACATAGAAGTTAGCTTGTGTGTGTTTGGTCACCGGACTGCATCCAAAATTTCTAATTTCCTGACACATTTTTATGGAATCCAAATCTTGGCCAGTCTTTGATTATGTATTATTCTCACTTACCACCATTTTTCTCTTTGCCTTTAAATGTAAACCACATCAAGGAAAGGATATTATTGTTCATTGCTCCATACCCTCATCTTGAAACAATGACCAGTAAGAAAGGTTCAATTTAATATTTGTTAAATAACACACAAATGAGTAATTTAAAGTATGTATAATTTTTTTTTCTGTTAAATGTGATAGGTTCCTCAAGGACACGGACACATTTTGCAGCCGTTGAAACTAATTAGCTTCACGGTTTCAGGAACCATGTTCACATTGACTTTAACAGAACTGAACTTCAAAGAGAGGTACATTCTCCACGGGGACTTTGTATGACTCATCATTAGAGATATACACATTGCTATGGTGAAAGGAACTCGGTATTGCACTTCAGATTTCATCCAGGAAAAATAGCTTCCAGCAGCTTTATTTTCCACTGGAGTTGGTAGCACAGCTGTCTGTAAATGCCAGCTGCTTAGTGGTATGCGTGCTGGCTTCATTGCGGCAGTACCTGAGGCCACCGTGAAA
The DNA here is from genome assembly GCF_017591425.1 of Ochotona curzoniae. Taxonomy (NCBI): domain Eukaryota; kingdom Metazoa; phylum Chordata; class Mammalia; order Lagomorpha; family Ochotonidae; genus Ochotona; species Ochotona curzoniae. The sequence goes on from NW_024466502.1 coordinate 19,249,954, forward strand.
GCCATCCAAACTGCTTTTCTACCAGCACAATGAATTCTCCACCTCACCGAACAAAGAATTACATTAATATGTAGGGCGATTACGTAGCTGTTTCTTTGTTCACATAAATTTAAAGGTATAGTGATTTACAGTGTCATTTCTTGTTGAGAAGTGCTTACATTCAAATAAGAGGGATCCATCTTCTTTATCAAATGACTATGTATGATTTCATGTGTAAAAGGAGCTTAGGGACTCGTATTTTGCCATCACTATTGTTGCTTGATTTCAGCATAAGAAAACTAAAAATGTAATCATATTGATCAGCTACATACCTAACAGGAACTATTGCAGTAGATGTTAGATACTAACATGTATTTCTTTCAATATTCTTACATATTTATAGTCAAGGTCTGCACAATTTTAATTTATGTTTTTTTTTCCTTTTTGCCTTCAAAGTACTTTCTCTTCCACTAACACACTAGTATAACCCAGTGCAGCAGCCTCATAAATCAGTTTTATTTCAAGTGAAGTTCTTGAAATTATCCATGGAAGAATTCTAGGGTTGCCATTGGGGTGACACCTTTTTCCTTCTGATTCTTATTAGTTTATGTAGCTTTACACACAAGCAGTAGCATCCTAAGGCCTATGAAACTTTTTCCCTTTTTTCAGAAGTTGTCTTTTCAAAATATGTATTTGGTAAGTACATCTTCTTCTTCTTCTTTTAAATATTTGCCTTTTTGGAGCTGGAGCTGTGGTGTGGGTGGTATGCTCCCCTACAGATCCAGAACACCAGATGGTCAACAGTTCGTGTCCTGGCTGCTCTGCTTCCAATCCAGCTCCTTGCTGATGTACTGGAAAAGCAGCAGAGGATATTTTGACTCCTTGAATGCCTGTGCCCATGTGGGAGACCCAGAAGAAGTTCCTGGCTTTCGATAAGTTCAGCTCCAAATATTATACCATCTGGGCAATGAACCAGCATGTGAAAGATTCTCTGTCTCTCTCTTTTTTTGTTTTTGTAATTCTGCCGCTCAAATAAAAATAAAGCGAATCCTTAAAATATGTACTTCTTGGGCCTGGCACGGTGGCGCAAGTGGTTTAAGGTCCTCGCCTTGCACGCCCGGGATCCCATATGGGCGCTGGTTCTAATCCCAGCAGCCCCGCTTCCCTTCCAGCTCCCTGCCTGTTGCCTGGGAAAGCAGTCGAGGACTGCCCAAAGCTTTGGGAACCTGCACCCACGTGGGAGACCCGGAAGAGGCTCCTGGCTTCGGATTGACATAGTATCGGCCCGTTGCGCTCACTTGGGGAGTGAATCATCGGACGGAGGATCTTCCTCTCTGTCTCTCCTCTCTGTATATCCGCCTTTCCAATACAAAAATAATAAAAAATAAATTAAAAAAATATGTACTTCTTTGGAAATGAATACCCCTAAAGCTGAGAAATTTGTTTCAGCTGTAGAATTATAGAGAAGAAACCATAGCTTGCAAACACATTTTCATTATGCTAATAATCACTAATGAATCAAATCAGAATTGAGAAAAATGTTGTTATATTAATATATATTTTCTAAGTGCAGCCTTGCAATATGGATTTGTGCTGAAATCACCTTTAATATCGAAGGTCCTGCCTTTGCATGCCTGGAGATATTTTTTCCTCATTCACATTAGAAGGAAATATTTACGCAATACTGAAATTTTCAATCTTTTTTTTTTCTGCCTCACAACCTGACATTCTGTATTCTTCACATAAACCAACTGAAGCACTTAGTTATGTCAGGGTTTCAGTTATTTCACAGCCATTTTGTTCTCTTTGAGAGATGCTGCCATAAATTCAGGAGATTGACAGAAATAAAGACTCAAGAACACTGGGAGATTGACTTGAGTTATAAACCGAGAATTATTATGTGTCTGTCATGTACAACAAACCAGAAGGGACGTTGCTCATGAGAAACAGAGCCACAAAGCATTTTTGCCTATATTATGTAGTTACACAAGGAATCCATATCTATCATTCAGCTTTCTGTGTTTCTTATATTTAATACATATTTTAAATAAAAGGAATCTAAGATTCAAGTGTTTAGAAATATATAAAAAGCACAACCTTTTGCATATTCATTTATTTATACTAATTTTGTTTAAAAGGTGGTGAAAGATCTTTCATTGGCTATTCCCACTTCTCACGCGTCTTATTGATTGCTCTATGCGCTAACTAGGTTGTACCCAACATACCTAATCTATTTATACAGGTGAGAAGGGTATATTATTGTATATTCTATAACTATATTAATCATGCATAAAATAACATAGCCTTATACCCATGCATAAAACATAAGCTGTAAGTATCTAGAAGGAAATGCTGGGACAAACATCTAGAGAGCTAAGGAGTATAGATTGCTAGGAACATTAACACTCAAAGACCATCAGATAAAAAGTATATTAAAAACATTGGCATAAAGGTATTTGTAGGCACAGGTAGCATGGAGTAGCATCTGATCAAATTTGCCCAACTTTAAGCACATTTTTATTCAACACTAGGCAGCTCCATGACATATAGCCCTATGTAATTCTTTCATCTTACATAATAAAGGTCTGTGGATATTTTTTAGCAATGTTGAAAATGTTTCCAACCTCTTATGTTTTTTTTTTAGATATTTATTTATTTTTCATACAAATGCAGATGTACAGAGAGGAGAGATAGAGAAAGATTTTCAGTCCACTGGTCCACAACCTAACTGGCAACAACAACTAGAGTTGAGCAAATCCGAAGCCAGGAGCCTGGAGATTCTTCCAAGTCTCCCAAGTGGTAGCAGGATCCCAAAGCTCTGGATTATCCTTCTATTATTTTCCCAGGCTACAAGAAGAGAACTGGAAAGGGATGTGGAGAAGCCAGGTCATGAGCCAGCACTCATGTGGGATCCCAATCCGTGCATGGCACGTATTTAGTCACTGAGCTGTCATGCTGGGCCTGAGCTATGATTTCTCACCCACACCACATTCAGTTATTACTGCTGTGACTTTTTGTCCTTACACCTGTGTGTGCAATGATATTTATAAATATTAGCTTCTGTGTGAATGCATGCATATTCATACTTCTTTGCTTCCTTCTCAGGAAAGAATATCATTAATTTCTTAAAGATGCCACGAAAAGATCACAAGGAAAATTTATAGAACTTATGTGTTATCTTAAAATATTCTAGAAGAACAGGATTCTTAAATTTAAACAATATTCATGTTGGATGAAGTGCCATTTTCTATTACATGTAATTAAAAAACAGATCACTTCCCAGAACAGACTAAAAGGAAAATTATCACAAATATTTAAAATCAAGCTTCCATGAGAAGAAGAAAGTAGGGAAAGAAATTCAGTATCACATTTAAATATCATAAATAATAATAATAATTACACACACAATGAAAATAGAACATATAAATCAACAACTGAACCACCCTGTAGGAACTCTGTTAGCATCAAATTGCTAAAATATTTTCCTATATGTTTGAGAGTTTTATAAATGATCTCACAAGAGTCAATATAATTAGAACATCATTCTGGCTAGCATGGGATATATGAATACTATGTGGGGTGGCACAACCATGAGCTATAATGAAATGGAGTTATCTCAGCAGGGATGGTCACAATTTCAAAAATTAGGATATTAGGAAAGATTTATTAGTAGGTGGTGCCAGGAAAACAGACACCTTAATTAGGATCCCTCTCAAGTCAGAATGAGAGGGGTATGCACTTACCCTAGCAGTTAAAATATGTACTTCCCGGGCTCAGCGTGGTAACCGAGCAGCTAAAGTCCTCACCTTGCTTGCACCAGGATCCTATATGGGCACTGGTTTCAATCTTGGCAGCTGCGCTTGCCATCCAGCTCCCTGCTTTTGGCCTTGGAAAATAGTCAAGAATGACCCAAAGCCTTGGGACCCTGCTTCTGTGTAGGAGACTGGGAAGAGGCTCCAGGCTCTGGGCTTCAGATCAGTGCAGCTCCAGCTGTTACAGCCACTTGGGGAATGTGTTAACAGATGGAAGATCTTCCTCTCTGTCTCCCCTCCTCTCTGTATATCTGACTATCTAATGAAAAAAAAAATGAATTCTTTTACTATAATACTTGGATTGATTCCAGATGCTGACACCTGTGGCTAATGGCTAGCTTCTTACCAACATCAGACCCTGGAGTAATAGTGATAGCTCATGCAATTGAATTCTTAATCATTCATGTGAAACTGGGTTACCAATTCTTGTTTTCAATCATATATAGACAAATTACTTGGGGCAGATGAATGGTGAACTGAGAATAGAAGTTCTTTCAATTTCTCAAACTTTCAAGTTAACTAAGCAGAGAAAAATAAAATTGAACATAGACAAACATATCTGAATTTTATGTGCCAATTTACCTGTTAAGTCAAAAGGACACCTGTTTTCTCTGGAAGGATCACGTGTAAGGTCAACCAATGACATTTCCATTGTTAACACACTTTGAGCTAACCCTAACATAGACCAGGAGGTTTTGTTTGCTGGTTGTTTTTAATTATATGATCTAATTAAAAAAAAAGCCCTATATGGTTAAAATATACAAAATTGTGTGAAACGTAAGTCAAGGAATACATCAGAGACTTGTGATAAATGTGTATAGGGCAACTCTTTCTATTGAAAGACCTTGGGACCAAATGTGTATGCATTGTATCACTTATAGAATTAGTTCATGTTTTCTCAAACAAGGCTGAGGACGGACAGGCCTGCTGCGTTCATAACCGAGTTTGGAATAATTGAACTCAAATACAGTTACTCTTTGTTCCCCATGTGTAGGCATTCATTTTCTAGTATGCCATGGCCTGTCTGAAATGACTTTTCATGCAAGAAATATATTTACATTGATGATGTCATGGTCTTCCTTTAGAAACATAATTCTAATTTATGGTAACTGTGGTTCAGTTATTTAGAGGAGTTAAGGATCCTCTACTGGCACACTGAGAGCCCCTGGCCCACATCGTTTAATTAGAAAGATTGTTGAACTTTGCCTTCTGCATCCTATTAGAAAAAAATATTTGAAGGTAGCAGCAAATAATTTGGAGATATCTTCTTTCAGGTAGTAGTTCTCACAAACTGAAGAAATGCACCCAGAGCAAAGAGGTTTCTTTGCAACAGCAGACCTAAGATGCAATGCTTTTTGTTTTACCATGAGAACTGGGATAGGAAATATACCATTGACACTGCTCCCCATCAATTTATGAAGATGATTCCAAGCTCTCTTATCCAGCCAGATGTAATATTACTTCTGCTTTATCACTGAGACTTAGGCAGAGGAAGACAACAGGAGAGCTCTCATTTACATCTTCCAGTTTGTATGTTCTAGAAGCACTAGGGAAGTGAACAAAGAATGGTTGGACAGCCAATTGGTTTTTTTGAAAGGTGCACTTAGACTAAATTGTGATTTGTCTCTATGGTTTCATATTATGTCACAGAAATGAATGAATTGGTAGTGCGTGAAGAGTGCAAATGAGATTCCTTGCAAAATCTAAGTAAACTGAATTTGGTATCCCTAACTTGGTTTAAATATTTAATCTATATTCAGGGTGATGTGTGACATTACATATAGTATCTCTCTCCGTGTTTCACAGGACTTATGTGTAAATGTTGACAGGAGGGAAGCTCACAGTAAGAAGACTGATGTATAATCTTCAAAGTAGCTGCAATATCCTCTACTAAATCTCTTGCTTTCTGTCTCTCTCTGAGTACAAACATATGATCAATTTTTAAAAAATTATTATTATTGATTATTATATAATTCATCACAATTAATCACTTCAAAAATGAGATATCAAATTTAGGCCAAAAGAAGCAGAGTAATCCATGGCCAATCACAATCACATTTCAAATAGTGCAAGTCTAAATGAGAAATGTACGTAACATATGATACTTCCTCCTGTAAAAGTTCTTTAAGAGTTTATACTGTGCTCAGCAATTATGTTCATTACAGTAAGGATTAAAGTAAGGAGGACAGCGAGGCAGCTATCAACTCTACAAACCCCTTCCTCCTGAAGGACCATAATGAAGGATTAGCCACTTCTAAATGCAGTGGTGAAGGACAGTATCACTAGAAAAGGCTGAGAAATAGACATATTCTGGGACAGCTGGGAAAGTTTGGAGAGAGAAAAAAATGTGCACAAAAATTGTTTCCCTTTGGAAATGTGTAATTAAGTATTTCTATATTAGAAACAGAAATCCAAAGGCATTTATGCAATTAAACCCTAAGGGTAGTAATGATGATAGCAAGAACAACAATCCAATCATCCTAACAATAATTTAGGAACTCTGCAGCATTTCTGTGTTATGATATGTTATGGCATCTGTAACCTATTTCACAATGAAAACTTAATTTCATGCTTGCTTACACCTGTAAACCTTGTGAATGATGCGTCTCATCAAGGTCTGGAAAAGTCAAAGAAATGTCAAACTGCGATTGAAGAAAGCCAAGGAAAAAGCTGTCAACTTTGGAACAGCCAATGATCTTTCCTTGAACAAATAAACTGCATGTGCTTACACTAGACACATTAACTGTGAATGTGGTAGATGCAAAATGTTTATTAAAAAATAAAAGAAAGTCAGACATTTCTTCCTCTGGGAAAAGTTATCTCACTTTCAAAATTAAACACTGATTATGCTTCCAAACATCATTATTATTTGTACATAAAAGGTGGCACACTGAATCTTGCAAAGTTTACTTTAGGCTTAGATTTCATAAGTATCATATATTTTTACATTTTTCTAGATGAATGTTATCAGCCATATTTCTCTAATTATTATAGTCTAAGTTCTGTATTTATTTCAAATATATTTGAAAAAAAAGCAGAATTTATAGTCTTTCCTCATTTCACCTGGAAGAGTATACGTTCAGGTTTACATGTCCAAAACATAGGTAGGTATAAATGAGACACTGCAAAGGTTAAGACACCATGTTATCAAGAGAAATAAAGGAATATCGTGGGTCTAAACATTGGATTAAAAACATGCACCATGCATATTCAATAACATTTAAAAGCTTGTATATAATTCAGAAACAACTGTGAAATGATTGTTGGGGTTACCATGAGAATAAACATGTTTTGCTTTGAAGCGGGGATGAGGTTCTGTAATATAGATTCCAGATTATGGAAGTACAGGATGTGGCTGATGTTTTGTCCTTTCAAGACATTCTGTCCATGTAAACCAATTCGACCAGAATTATGGGCCAAGCAACTCCATCAAGGAAAGTTGCGCTGCCTAGCTGCAGAACTGCAATCAACAGCCTCCAACTTTCAGCATCTTCGGATCTAACTCAGCTACAGACAGAAGCTGTGCCCAAGTACTCGGCTGTGTCCGAGAGAAGGCGAGCACAGGTCTTAGATCTGCTAAATGAGTAAGGTGACACGCAAAGACCGAGCTGTCTCAATCTGATCTACCACAGCTCTGTTGGTGAGTAAAAGTTTCATGATCGCCCGTGGACTGGTTAAGACGTTATCATAACTATGTCATTCTACGACTTCTCCTTCTGCCTAACTTCCTTTTATCTTTTTCTTTCACAGGTGCTGTTCATTAATAAATGTTCTGGATCACAGAGATTTTAGTCACTGCCTGTGGGGATTCTCACATGCAACACAAACTTTCCAGTGTGTCAAATTCTAGAGTCTGCGTCTTGACTGATTTTTTTTTTTTCCCGTTACACACACCTTGTTCTCCAAAGGTATATGGGAATTTTGAAAAACTATGCAGTCCTACATTGTTTAAAGAGTAAATATCTTGAAGGACACGGGTTTGTACACACTAGTCAAATTCAGTTAAACCTCACCCAGTTTCTCTTTCCAAATTTACACATCTCCTTTTAATCAGGTATTTTGCCCTAAAAACCACTCTGGGCCATTTGAGGATTAAAATGTTTGCAGATGTCCTTCCTGAATTTTCTCTAAATGCCCAAAGTTCAGAGTTTCTCCTACAGCACCAACTTAAATAATCCATCTGATGTGAGCATCTACGCACTTTTCTCACTGTGACTCTTATTTGTATCTTTGAAATTGACTGGTTTTGAATTTCTTCTATTGATACAAACCGAACAAGTTTATTCTTGATGTGTTAAATCAACGGTTAGTCCACAAATTTTTCTTCATCTTCCCCAGAGAGACTATTGCAAAGGACTTCTTTTAACATTCTTCATGGTGGCACTATACAGATTTTTTTTTTTTTTCAAGAGGCACCCTTCACTGGGATGTCATACAGTTTATTACTTTCTGGAAATTTCTCTACCAAAGATTAGTTCCATCTTTGCAATGAGTGCATACATGTTTTATCTACGAAAACACAATGTTCACACTCCTAAAATGTCATTCTCTAAGATTCACTCAAAGCTCTGATGTTAACGTCACTACTAAGAGTTCTTCATGTCTTCAGTTCTCACCTGATCACCCAAACGATTAACCATTTGGGCTACTTCCTTGAATTGTCATTATGGTATATCTAAGAATAACCACTGAATGTTGCATAGGTGCTAAACACTTAATACAGTATTTTAAATTTAACATTATTTTAAAATTTCTCATTTACTTAAATAAAATTTGCCTACACATGGTAACAATCAAAATAAGAATTTCTTCTTCAATTTCCTAATCATTGCTCAGTTATAACCAATATGTGCTTATATTTCCAAGACAATTTAGTATTTTAATTTAATGGAAAGTGTGTTTTCTGTCTGAGTTATCTCTACTTTTAATCATAATTATTCCTTCCATCCAAATTAAATGGGAATCAATGTACATTCCAAACCACACATAAAAATATTGGAGATAATTTATTTAAAACTTAAAAAAAAATTCTAATACACAAACATTATCGGAGTACCTGTTTTGTTGCCACACAACACTTGACTGTCATTTGCTAAATAATGTCTTCAATGAGTGTCCAAATTGTTGGTGTCCTTGTTGCTCATGTCTTCCAACTCTGTGACACAGTGCACAACTGACACACCTCTGCACTGATAAGCTGATAGCAAATTTCAAGTTTTAATTTTAATCTGCAAAATTCAGTTTCCAAAGAATGGTCACAAAGAAAGTATTTCAACCAGAGAGTGAGATTTATATATTTCTACAAAGTTACTATTGCTTCTAAAGTAAGATGAGTAAGAAAGGCTATTCCTAGCACCAAATGCATGTGGAACACGGATCCAGATGGTAGAAAACTTTCAGAGGCCTAGAAGAAGTTTTAGGATTGCACGATTAAGACATCTTTATCTACCGATGTGCAACTAAAGGAAAAGATTTTACAGCACATATTGTAGATAATTTATCCTCCTAAAATAAAAAAAGCCTAAAAACTCAGAACTCAAAATGAAGTTTAGTTCACAGGAGATGTTGCAATGTGACTTTACAAACAAGTAACACATACTTACATGTAGATGAGATATTCCCATTTTCATTGGTGTCATAAAAGAATGAGTAAAACACCTGCTACTTGAATGGACATGAAGCAGAACACTAAAAAATATCTCTTGGTCAAGTGCTTTTCATTATTTAGGCAAAGTCAATTTATTAGTTAGTGGAGGGTTTCTTCAAATTCGTACTTTTAAAGCTCATGTAACTGGTCACAGAAATGTATATTTTTAATAACCCATTGTGGATTTATGTATTCAAAACAAGTGTTTTACACTGATCCCAAGCATGGAGTTTAATAAATCTCCGGCAGTTATTACAGCAAAAAAAAAAAAATAATACACATCTGGACCGAATCCATCCAACCTGCCACTGTTGCCTTGGTTCTGGAAACAAAAGTAGGCATTTCAGGTAAGATGGAAAATAAACCATGATTAATTTCTGTGTGCAAGAGGATGTATAATGGGATACCTATGGGTCATAATCTAAAACCATAAGTCAGTTTTGCTGTCTTTTAGATTTTGCTCAAAATTGAGGGTGACTAGGGACAAATGAACATATATGAAGATCCAACTAATAGATGCATTTACATTCATGGAAGCAAAATATATTTGAGAGAAATGAAGACAAGACAGGGCCATGAAACCAGAATGGAAAAATGGCTCACTCATGTGATCCATCTCTAAAGACATAAAGACATAAAGACATAAAGATCATAGTGTAAATCCCTTTATTTGCATGCAAACAGCGGTTATTGCACTGTCATATGATTCTGTATATATTTTTCTCTGATAATAATATTGCATATTTATTACAGAAAGTGAAGAAGGCTAATAGAACAATTTATAAGAAAAAAATAATTTCTCTGAATGCTACTAAGAAATGATAACTTCTTTACAATGTAGATCTAATTTAGCTTAGTGGTTCATGGTTTCTTTTAAATGAATTTAATTGCATTAGAATGAATACCACATTAGAAAAATATTTATGTTATGTTATGAAAACTCCTATCACCTCGTATCAAAATGCTATTGTTACTGACCTTCATGTTACTCCTTTATATAGTAAACTTGTATGTGCCATATGGAAAGTACTGCTTATACTTCATGCTTCCTTCATGCTATATGCTTAATGACAAACTATTGTGGGTTTGTCAAGATTTGAAGGATTATATTAATGTAATTTTAGAGTAAATCCCAAGTCAACATATGCATTTAAGTGTGAAAATGATTTATCCAGTATGTTTGCACATATGGTGTAAAGGAGAGAGGTGACTGGAATCTGATGTGCATATTTTCTAAACCTTATTGGAGCAAAATGAAATCCTTAACAATTCTCTTGTAAGTTCAAATTGTGGTAAAATTTCTTGAATTAATAAGAGCAGGTAAAACTTAAAAGATGATAAATTTGGAGATGGATAGGTGGTTCAGGTGTTCTTCACTGATTGGGGCACATCTCCTAACCCTCCACCTCACGGATCTGAGTTCTTGGGTGTGGATCCTGACTCTCCTACAGGTGAAACGTCTGCTTAAATATACTCTGACTGGCAGCACAGAATGACGCAAGTATTGGATTCCTGCTTTCAATGAAGATACACTCTGAGCTCCACGTTACCTGCTTCTTCTTGACCCAGACCTGAATCTTATGGAAGTTTGGAGAGTGAATCTATGAATGGAAGATTCTCTTTCTCTCTCTCTCTCTCTCTCTCCCCCCTCTCATTTTCCAATCAATAAATATTAAAATGATAAATTTTGACTAAAAAGCTTTATTCTTTATGAAACAAAATATTTTAAAATTCAGCTATTGATTGTAGCTTATTGCTAACAAAAATTAACAATCATTTAAATGATGAATATTTTGTTCATCTAAATATATATAAGATTCTTGAAACTAAGAGCATATTCAAAATAATTCCTGCAAAGAATATAGAGTTATAACAACAAAACCAAATGCCTGCAACATCCTGTGTCCATTGAACCAAACCATAATAGCACACACAGTACAAGGTATAAACTGAATGATACACTTTACCTTCCCATCCAAAAAAAGAGATAAGAAAATTTTACCAGTGGAGCAAACATTTGATTTAGCTAAATAAAGCTAAATAAACTTTTCCTCTGTGAGCAAACATTACTCTCCAATGGAAAGAGGAAAATGCTAGCCCATGAACAAAATGTCAGATGACCACAGAAGAATAAACTGCTCTGGCCAATGAAAGAAAGGTTCTGTGGAATCACCATTAGCAAAGCACGAAGGGCATGATGGCTCCCCTGCATCAGTTTATTTTCTCTCAATAAAATCTCACCTCTGCTTCTTTTATTACTTTCTAACCTCCAGTTCTATAATACAATTACAAGTTTCCTGCGATCATCATAATAGCAAACATAACAGAGCTTTAATGGCAAAGCAATTGAGTTATGCTTTGGGAAAGGTGAGGTGAATCCCTTCAAGAACTATGGAATATGAAAAGTAATAACTGCCCGTACATAGTTCAGTGCCAGCCTATCAGAATCAGATGAGTCTACTTGAATATTCCTATAAGAAGACAATGAGTACCAATATTTTAAATAAGTTGTTCAAGGTTATACTGCTTCAAATATTAAAATTATGTCTTCATCTCCATTTCCCAAGTAACATATGCTTCCTATTTCAATGTTTATCAATTTGTAGCAAACGCCCCCATTTTTGCCTTTCTGCTGTTGAATTTTAATTGAAAGCAAAATACATCTTAAGGTTATCCTTAGAGTACAGCTGTTTGCTACTATTGTATTTTTAAGGAAGAACCATAAGTTACAGGAAACCTAAAGACACATTGGCGTTGTCAAAAGAGAGTGGAGAGGGTGAACAGGCCAAGTAAAACATGAAAATCCTTTTCAGTAAAGCTCACCCAGGTGTTTCTCTGAAAACCCAGTGCACTCCCTCCACCGTCCCTGAGGAACAGCCGTGACCCCGAGAACATCAGAGAATCAGCGGGGTGAGAGAAAGGTGATACAGAGTTGAAAAGCTGTGGAAATTTGAAACGTAAGCATATTTTGAAAACTCTATTTTAGATAAGGGTTCCTAATACTGAGAATTAATATATCTTTAAATCCAAAAGGAAAAACCCATCTTGATCCGGAATTGAGTGATATAAATATAGATTATAAAAAGAAATCCCAACGCTCACAGATATCTTTATAAATGGATCATTTAAAATATGTAAATGTCCTTTCACATTATCATAAAGTTACACAGAAAAATAATGCCAGTGTACTTACACTAGTTTTATCTGCTCTGGTTATTTTCTCCTTCTTGGGAAGGGTTCACATAGAAACCATAACTTGTGTTTTGTAAGCTAGTTTTTAAAACATATAATAAGCAAATTGTTAAATTTAGCCTACTTGAAATTTTCTTTCTGTGATTTTAAAGAGAATTATTCTCTAGCACACCCAGGTCAACACTACTGCATGTCAAGGTCAAAACTTCTCAGATATTTTGAGTACAGCTAAAGTAGATAAATACTAGAAACTACTTTTGAGTTTATTTTCTTGAAATGCTGGTAAATGATAGCTATGTAAGAGTAGTGTTCAGTGGTTAGTATTTTTAATAGTTTATCTTTCAAGTCATATGACTGCTTACTATTTCCCAATTGCATTTACTTAGTGCATTCCATTGGAGAGAAGAAAGGCATGTGTGGAGGAAGGGAAGTTGAAATCATTGCAGAAGTGGGCTGCAGGAGAGTGTTATGGATGTTAGTTATGGAAGCATGAAAGACAGTACCTTAGTATAAACATACTAAAAACACAAAAATTATGCTATTTCCCCTACTTGCAACTACAACAGCAGAGCAAAGAGATGGGAAATATAAACATATGTGACAGAGATATCCATGAAAATATGAATAAATGTATAACTTATATTGTGTCCCAGGCCCAGCACGATAGCCTAGTAGCCAAAGTCCTCATCTTGCATGCACCAGGATCCCAAATGAACCTGGCTCTAATCCTGGCTGCCCCATTTCCCAACCGGCTCTCTGCTAGTGGTCTGGAAAAGTAATCAAGTCTTGGATTCCTGCGCCCAGGTGGGAGACACTGATGAGTCTCCCGGTTCCTGGCTTCGGATTGGGTCAGCTCCAGCCGTTGGGGCCACTTGGGAAGTGAATCAACGAATGGAAAATCTTCCTCTCTGTCTCTCCTCTTCTCTGTATATCTGACTTTTTAATAAAAATAAATTTAAAAAGAAATATTTGTGCCCAAAAGATATCTAATGTTGAATAAATGTAGGTTTTCGTTTATAACCAATAAGCGTGAAGATAACATGATTGAGTCTTATTTTTTCTATAGTTCTAAGAGGGTAGTGAGTTACCAGATTAAGTAAGACTCTTGTTTTGTGTTGACACTTCAGATATAGAATTTTTTTAGGCAGTGTTCCATAGGTTGAATCATCTCTATAATTTCAGATTAAGACTATTCAGCATACAACACCACAGTGCACACTTTTCTGGAATTTTGATTGGCAACAATTTAATAAACTGAGATGAGATTTTACTGTGGGAGGTGAGTACTTTTTCTGATAGTCTTATAAAAATGAGAAATATGAACAGGCAGACCTGAACACAATGAGAACATCATAAAACCCAAAGGCAGAGATTAGCCCCGTATTTAAACACAGTAAACAAAGATTTGAACGCCGCCAGAGGCTCGGAGGTAGGCACAGGACGTGTTCTTCTTGCACATCCCTCGGATGGCATCGCCGTGAAGACACCTGCATCCCTGATTGCCAACCCCCAGAAAGGTGAGATCATTTGCTTGTCGTCAAGATTTTGAGTTTGTGGTAGATTGTGATGGAATTCCTGCCAAAGTGGTACACTATATAACTACATTATCATTTCTTACACAAAGATACACAAAGGAAAAGCAGATATGCAAAATACATTCATTCAGGAAAAGTAGAATGAACAGATAAACTACTGTTGGCATACTGTGTATGCATACATATGCACACATACAAACATACATATATACATATCCATATATATACATATATATATGGATATATACATATAGAGATAGTAATTAATTTTTTCCCCTCATGATACACATTTATAGTTGAGTCTTTTAAGATCCCTTGTACAAATGGATTTCAAAGTATTTGCATCAAAATTAGCTCAAATTTTAATCCTTTTAACTTTTTAGTATCCCTATATTAGCATTCATCTCTTAAAGAATGTCAACAAAAGTGGGTGCAAACTGAGAATCTAATTACCATCACTAAATGCAAGATCATATAAATATTGACACTGAACTTTATTGAATATAAATTGGCAATAAAAGGAAAGCCATTAGAATAATTTTAAAAGTCATTTATGTACCCCCTCTATTAGATTGCTTTTATGTTGTTCTTTGTATTTAATATTCATTTCTCAGATAAAAACAAATAATACTCCAATACATGTCAATTCTTTTGTCTTTAGGTCATTTGGAAATGGGAAAATTGGTCACATCAACAGCAATGAAATACTGAGCAATAACCAGAAAAATATTATGAACAAAGGGAATGAGAAAGATAGCAGTTTACGCTTACACTAGATTGCTGCACAGAAAATAAAGAACTTGTGCTTGAAATCCAAGAGACATAAATAGCCAAAACCTGGCACTGCAATATGAGAATAGCAGTCACAACATAGCTAATATTCTTCAACCAGTATTTGCTGAACAACTATTTTTATATCTTGTATGATGCTAAACTCTGGGAATGTAAGGATACATGACAACTAGAGTACATTTAAAGTGAAAAATCAGAAAGAGAAAAGGTCCATATTCCAGTGTATTTGATCAGCTCACGTTGTTACAAACAGTTGAAGGAATTTAAAAAGAGTTGTTTCAAGTAAGAGCAAGAAAGCCTGTAAGAGGGGCTCTTTAAAGGAAGGGGAACAGTGAGGTTAGGACTGTCCATACATTATGGAAAAGCATCCTGAACTGAGTGAGCAAGGGCAAAACAAGTTTTCATTCAAAAGAGATATGAACTTTCTGTGAATGTCAATACCCAAAACTCAAACTCCTAAATCAAGTTGACTGTCGGGGTCCCTTGGCCAGCAAGTCAAACCCAGACACTCATCGTCTTTGTGGAACCTTTATTGTAGAGATAACACAGCAAAAACAGTGCGCAGCGGCTGCCATGCAGCCACCGCAAGGCGTGCAGCAGCTACATCTTGGCGGGGCGCGCTCTCTCCCTCTCTCTCCCTCTCTCTCCTCTCTCTCTCATTTCTCTGGCTCCCTTATATTGGGTAACTGGCCAATCAACGTAAAGGTCACCTGTGCACCCAGCGGGCAGGCCAATCCTCACTCAGATCACGCTCTGTCCATTGCCATCCACGCACCCCTGGGCCAATCACAGCAGACTTCCTGAAACTTGTTTTTTTCTAGCACAGGAGGAAGCAGCAGTTCGGCGCCATCTGTCTAGGGTGTGGGCTGCAGGCTCCCTACAGCTCCCCACAGTTGACATCCAATCTGAACTATGAAAAGCAAAATAATACTCTTCTGTAATTCACAAAATATGATTTTACAACATTGGATACTAGATCACATATTTGATAATCACATTTACAGTTTATCATATAACATATATGTACCACATAATTACTGCAATTAATTAAAGTTAGCCTTATAAGTAATAAATAATTTTGAATACATCTTAGAAAATCAGAAAAAAATAAATTTTATCCAGAACATCATTCTCCAAGATTTTCAACTTACATCTAAATATTTCATGAAATCATTTATATTCTAATTGCACATTATATGCACTAAGATTTTTTCTAGCATGTCTGTAAAGAAACAGCAGCAGAGGGAGCTTGTACAAATTATTATACGGCATAGAGATAACAGATGCCAAAAAATAGAATTGAACTCAAAGGAGTGACTTTAGACTCCATGTAAATTAATAGTCCTATGGGATGAGCTGATTGAATTGATCCCTCTTTATATATGTATATATCTAGATATAAAGTATTTCTACATATCATATTGTATGTTATTTTTTGTCAATGTGACATAAAGTTTAATCAGAAAGTTTAACTTGGGATAGATACTTGAAACAGTGTTGAAAACATCACTCCATATTTGCTCCCAATTCCATCTTCCTGCTTTGCACAATTTGGGAGCAAACGGGAGTGATTGCTCAAGTTTCTAAGTCCATTCTGGTAACCTAGACCGAGTTCAGAGCTTCGTTCTGGTCTGAGCTTGGTTGTTGAGGACATCTGTGGAGTGAATTAATGAATCAAAGATTGCACTTTCAGGCTCTGTCTGACTTGTTTCGCCTCTCATACACATGAAAACACTAAACCAATAGAAACTTAATGCCCACTGAACCCTCATCCAGTTCACATTTTTATGTTCCAAAATCAAATGCAATATATTTTTTAAACTGTACAATTTCAAGTGGAGACAAATCCTCCAGAAATTAGAGTGTCAGTTTTTCTTTCAGGTAAAACATGCCTGGATTAACACTGATCCTTACAAAGAAATATTAAAAGGTAAAAATTTTCTAATACAGCAAGGGAGAATTTGGAATGTGGCTTTAGTAGACAGAGGGAGAATTAAGAATATGGCAGCACTGTTTTGGGGAAGATTTTCTTCATTATTTTTTCCTAATTTCCTAAGGTAGATTTCCTACCTGACCCCCAGGATCATTTTAGTATAACACTAATCATCGCACGTAAAGGAAGCTTATTTAGATGAAAAAACTCATGAAATCATGATATTCAACAATACTTGATAGTGCATTTTGTGAGGCAGACCTTGCCTTTCAAAGCTTAAATGATTGTTAAGATGCCAACTGCACAAAGCATCACAGCAGATGCTAATGGCACATGAAAACAGGTTGTGTGACTCCCTTGCCTTACGCAAATTATATTAAGAATTGTAGCAACACTATTATAAACATGTAAAACATCATGTACATTTTATCTCATTGGAAATTATAATATATACTTTATATTATTCTTTGTGGTCCCCTCATCAAAGTCTGGCATGGTTATTTTAGATAGAAAACAACTTCTGAAAAAACTGCTAAAAAATGCTGCTTCGATTCATCTGTCATACAGGTATATCTGTACATCCATACACAAGCATCTTATCTCTATGGTAACTTGCTTTATTATTATTATTATTCCCACAGTAATTATGAAAATGTGAAGTCTATGTACGCTGAGAACTGCAGTTTCGTCTTATCTGCTTTCAAGTTTCTATTTAACTGCTTTGTATATTCGACGTGATATCTGCAGAGTATTTGGTAATATTCTCTTGACAGAGGTGCATAAAATCCAAGGACCTCTCTGCCTTTTAGTTCACAGGAATGAAAATAGAAAGTTATTGGATTTTACTGTTGGTCTTAGGGAAAGTTAACAAGGTGAATTGATTGTGCCTCCAAGAAAATAAGATTTTATTGCTGTTAGTATAAGCTTCTCTAAATTTAACTGGGTTTCTTCATTGTTGATGAGTTAATAAGTAGGAAGGCAAAATGTTATCAACATCCTGGTTCCTTCAATTCACAACCACATCACTTCAATTCGCGAAGTTAAAAATGAAACAATCAAAAGCCAAATTGCTTAGTCTAAACAAAAGTATAAATTAAAATGTGAAGTCTAATTACGGTATTGAATGCCAAATTCCATGCAATTCAACCACATTTACTGATTGTCAATAGAGTGATTTAATAGTCGCTGCCTTCACAGACCATTGGGGGAAATTGTTTGTATAAATAAATATTTGAAGTAAAATGCCTCTAGATTCTCTTTGAGGGTATGCAAACAAGATTGACACTGTATCGGAAAATGTAACACCTGAATTTGTTAGTTTGACATTCTCCTTACCTGGTTAAGTATTCCCAGATTTTTCTGTTCAGTGAGTCTTTCCAGACTGTACAACACTGTTTGGTTGTTGAAGGGCTTATAGCATATTAGTTGTAGAAAACGCATGAGGAAAGCACAGAGATGCACTGCTAAGCACAGAGATGCACTGCTAACATGCATGAAAAGGTGCATGTCATCTAAGTGGTAAAAGATACATCAAAAAAATGTAGAAAGACCACAGGTAGAACATGCAATGTGATATATAAATATAAAATAATTTAAAGAAGATGAGAAATCTCCAATACAGTTAGAAACAAATTTACAAGTCCATTTTTGCCCCTAGAAAATTTGTTCTCCCAACAGTTATAAAAACAAGCCAGAACATAGAAAATATTGGTGTCTTGAAAAGAATCACACATTTAATGATTATCTGAAAGCAAAAAACTAACATAACAAAAAGGTAGACTTGCTTTCCCAAGAAGTTATCTTTGAACTCATAACTGTGCCTGTCCATGTTCTAGGACTCTACGTTGTTAGCCACACTGTGACAGAATTCACAGTTCCATGTTTATCTTTTATGGTTTAATTGATTTACATATTAAAGATCATGTTTCCTTTTATGGTGCCCAGGAAGATGCATTGTAGCTTGTCACCTCTTCTGATTTAGTGATTTGTCACAAAAATTCACTTCAATGATCTTGAATTTTGGTCAATAGACCATATGTTTTCAATAACAATTGTAAAAATGGTCAATTTACAGGAAAGCAACGTGTGCTCCCAGAAGATGACTTTCACACTGTTGGAAGAAAGTGCTGAACCAAGAAACATGTAGTATACTTTGAGACTAAGCCTGATAACTTTAGTTAGTGAAACTCTGCACTCTAGAGGCTTGACAAAAGTAATTATTTCTTGGGCCTAGTGTAGCAGCCTAATGGCTAAAATCCTCATCTTGTATGGACTGGGATCCCATATGCGTGCCAGTTCTGATTCCAACTGCCCTGCTTCTCATCCAGATTCCTGCTTATGGCCTGGCAGTTGAAGCATGGCTTGAGGCCTTGGAACCCTGCACTTGGCTCTTGGCTCCTCACCCCTGGTTTCGGATCAAATCAGTTTCAGCCATTGAGGCCATTTGGGGAGTAACCATCAGAAAGAAGATCTTCCTGTCTGTCTCTCCTCCTCTCTGTATATCTGATTTTCCAATGAAAGATTTTTAAAAAGTAGTTATTTCTCACATCAGACACCAGCCTGTGTTTCTCATCAGTATTGCGAAAGGGCATGTCATGAAAGAAAGATACGGCTTATTGAGCAACTAGGAACAGCATCTAACTCATGAAATAATCAGAAGACCTTTGAGTATATCTTGAAGTTTGTGCTTATTTTAAAAAAAAACTACTTATTATTGGCAAGTCAGATATATAGAGAGGAGGAGAGACAGACAGGAAGATCTTCAGCTGGTTCACTCCCCAAGTGGCTGCAATGGTCAGAGCTGAATCAAGCCGAAGCCAGGAGCCAGGAGTTTTTTCCAGGTCTTTTACAGGATGGATGCAGGTTCCCAAGGCTTTGGGCCATCTTCAACTGCTTTCCATCTCAGGCCACAAGCAGGGAACAGGATGGGTAGTGATGGTGTCGGAAAATGAATCGGCACTCATAGGGGATCCTGGTGTGTGCAAGGCAAGGACTTTAGAAAGGTGACTGTGCTTTGCCTGCATATTATATCTAATCATGTACTCCATGCAATGAACTCTGCTAACTGCAGGGGATTCACTTTCCCAAGCCATACAGTACCAGAATCAGAAGAATGGATTTCAGTTATGAATCTCTTCCACACATCTGTTATTTTGGGACGAGAACTGTGGCAGCTTAAGTCAGATTCCATGTTGCTCTGTTTCTGATTCAGCTTCTTGCCAATGATTGGTTAGGCAGGGTTGTTGCTGAGGTGTCTGGGCCCTTGGAACCCACGTGATAGACATGAATGGAGATAGACCCTGACTCCTGCTTTCGGCCTGGTTCACACTGGCTATTTCGGCCTTTGAAGAAAGATGGCTCTCTCTATTATCAGTCTGCCATTCCAATGAATAAACCACATTTTTAAAAGAAATATTCACACACTACATTCTCTCTCTAATCCAAAGTTAAAAAAAAAAAAAAAGCTTGCATGTATTCAAGACATTGTTTACATATCAAATCTGGCTTCTCAGATGGAGCGTCGTGTTTAGCTCTCAATTTGGTAGCTTATATTATGAAACATGTTAACTAAAAATGAACTGCTTGCCCCTGTCAACACCTGCCATAGACAATGGTGAGCAGAGGACAAAGCAGCAGGTATGAAATAATCCGCTATAGAAAACAGAATGAGAAACCTACAGCATGACCAGGTCTCTGAAAATGTGAAATCCCTGTGTTAGGAAAGATGGACTTTGCGGGATTCAACTAAGTCTCCGGCACTTATTGATATTTGTAACTGAGGGAATTTCTTCATGTCATAATATCTCACAGGATCACATTTGAAATGAACACAGCAGAAAAATTTCTCTATATGACATGGATATCTTTTAGAAATATTTAAAACTGTGGGATGAGGATGGTAGAGCTGCAAAATGTTAGATTTTTTTTCCCCCCTTTGGCACTGTTACTCTCAGCTCAGTACACTTTTGCACTGGTGACACATCAGTGTTCTTTCCTTGATAAAATTTTAAAGCCTATACTTGTGTTTTCTTGCCTTTCTTCCTGCAATCTAAAATGATTATGCTTCATGCAAAGAAAATTATCTAATTTACTTTCTGCAGAAGACCAAAACCTGTTTGAAAGCTGTAGTAACAGAGAGAGATTTCACATCCACTAGGTTTTACTACATGTAGTCCCATAGCTGGGATGTGGTGTGTGACACTACGCTGACATCACACATCAGTGGTCGTTTGATTCCCAACTGAACAACTTCCGAATAAGCATGTGTAATGAGCCTGGGAAAGCAGAAGGGTATGGCCCGAGTACTAACTGCCCTCTATAAGTTTGGCTCCCTGGCTTATAACAACTTGTTAAATGAATCAGTAAAGGTTAACAAGCAAACTTATTCACCTTTCCAATCACTTCAGTAAAGCCGTGAATGGTTGCAAGCTTTAGCAATGAAGAAGGTAGCAATCCCCTACCCTCCCCTTCCCTCCCGAAACCCCTCCTTTTCCCTCCCGAAACCCCTCCCCTTCCCTCCCGAAACCCCTCCCCTTCCCTCCCCGAAACCCCTCCCCTTCCCTCTCCGAAACCCCTTCCTGTCCCTTTCCTTTCTGAAGCCCCTTCCCTTTCCTTCCCTTCCCAAAGCCCTTTCCCATCCCTTTCCGAAATCCTATCCATTTCTTCTGCTTCCCTCCGGAAATCCATTCCCGAAACCCCTCTCCTTCCCTTCCCTTCCCCATATCCATTCCCGACATCCCTTTTCCAAAATCTTTTTCTTTTCTCTCATCTCCTCTCCTCTTTCCTCTCATTTTATATTTTTCCACTACCTAATGGACGTCTAACTTTTTAGCCTGTAGTTACTGATAACCAGCTGCAGAATGACATCAAACCTACTGGTAACACCCAGTTTCTACATTAGCCAGATTAACCTGATCTGAGTTTTCATGGTAACAATGTATAGTCATGAGACCACAAATCTCCTACAGTCACATTGTATATTTAAAACAGCCTAGCTTGTTACCGGGTGCGAGCAAAATCACACCAGACATACCTAAGGTTTATTTATTAAGGAGTCTTTATTAACCAAGCTTGGTGATAAGAGAACATACTAAAATAGCAGACCACAAGTCCAATCAAAGCAATATAAAGGGACCATGCTCAGGGGATTACCTGTCCTGGATCAGCCAAGAGTCGAGGTGCCAGAGTAACAGAAACGCCTGGCCAGAAACAGAGAGAGAGAGACCTTATTTCACGGGCCTTTTAAAGGGGCTTGTGAGGGGAGTGGTTACACAGCAATGCAATACCGTCCCCTCTCAGTTGATAGGTGAGTCACAGGTGGGCAGGAGCGAATACCTAAGTGTTGTGAGTTAAGGAGTTAATTGGCACTCATTGGGATGGGCAGGAACAGGAACTGGGCTTGTAGCTAAAAAGACTAATTGGACTCATCTGCGTCCAACATCCAAATTAGGACATGGGGGGGAAGAGTATACCAGGAGAGGTGAAGGAGTGATCACTGGCTGCACTCCATAAAAAGCTGTTCTTAGATTGGGTGGTATTTCTCCACACAATGAGTAATTCATCTCAGTTCCACATCACTGTCTAACAACCCTCAAGGTAGGCCCCTTCATTCAGTCCATCTGAGGGGAATTAAGGATATTAACACAAAAAAGGCCAAAGTGACCCTTAAAATCTTGAATGGCCGTGATAGTCCTCAGGGATGATGGAGCTGCTTGCAAACAATGGATAAATTCATACAAATAGAAAAGAGAGAGGTGGGAGAAAGATTTCTCATGTTTGTCTCTGTTAGGGAAAACAGTTTGATTTGGGGGAACACTCACTGTGCCCATTTGCTATAGATTGAATCACACCCCTTAGATCCCCGTAGTAAAGTCCTGCTCTCCTACAACTTGAGAGTGGTTGAGCTCAAAGACGGGATCTCTCCAAGGAATGAGTCTGCAATACGGTTGGGGCAAGTGTGAAGATAGACATGTATTGTAAGGGGAGAAGCCCAAGAGGTCCTTTCCTCTGCTTAGCACAGAAATAAAAAGCTAGAAGACAATGCCACGGTAACAGAATATTTGATTCTAGCAAAATGAGAAGAAATTCCCCTGCTGGGGAGAAGTGACAGGATGTAGTGCCTGAGTGAACACTGATTTTCAGAATCTGTTCCCAGATTCTTAAGGTCTTTTAATCACAGAGAGAGACAAAGGGGGACCAGATAGCTGTTAAGGAAGTGGGATTCATACACTCTTTAACCAATTAACATTTCTTATCTCTAATATTTCTCAAGCATCCAGTTGGTTTTCAAACACGACCCATTACCCTTCCTCATATATTTGGAAAGAAATAGAGAAAACAAGCAAACAAACAAACACAAACCCTCCTCTACTTCTCTCCAGCTCGGCTGGTAGGCTCTTCAAGGCTGAGCAAAGCATTCTGCTTAACAGAGCTATGGCATTTAATACGTGTAGACTGAGGAGAGGGCGCTGGAGGCACAGGAAGCGGGCGCTCGCCATCACCGAGGACAGGGAGATGGGGGCGCAGGAAGCAGGGGCTCGCCATCACTGAGGACAGGGCGCAGGAGGTGCAGGAAGCGGGGCTCGCCATCCTCCTCCAAACCCCTGTAGCGGACCTCATGTCTCACAGCTTTCCAGTGAAGAACACGCCCTGCCTTTACCTTCATCTGAGATGCCTTCCCTCCACAGCTGTGGGACAATGCATGTCTATTATTTAAACTATCCAGTCTAGGATATTTTTTAATGGTGTCCATCAATGCATCCAAGGGTTATTTAAACTAGATGTGTCAATTTTAGGGAGACTGAATTTCTCATCTAAAAGAACAATTTGCTATTAGACTTTTTTTTTTTTTTTAAATATTGACAGATACAGCAGTGGACGAAAACACAAAAATTACTCTCCTATCAACACAGGCAAGTATTTTGAATTGCAAAGCATGATGTATTAAGTTTTGTCCTGGCTCAACGATTGCTTGCACACTTGCAGTAACTGTTGCTGGAAAGAAGCAGCCATATGTAGCAGCTCAAAGAAGCCAAATCCAAAGAGTCATGCCAAAATTCCCCTGATGGTTTTCTCTGTCTGGATAGGCTGACCTCGCATTGTCTGCAAACATTCTCTGACCTGTCTGGACCTGTGACTGTCACGGGCAACGGTAGTCTCCAGAACAACAGTGGTTATTATCTAGCCAGACAAAAAGAAACTGCTTCAGAAAGTTTTCCAGGATAAATGACTGTTTTAAATAGGTGTTGGAGGATCTGAGAGCTATCTAAGGATTAATGAAGTGACCAAACACTAAACAAAAATTAAACAAAATGTGTTATTAATCTTGCTTCCTGTTAGATGAACAGAATGGCTTCCTTGTCACCCCAGGATCCTAAGCAAGAACCCAAATAGCTCCACCTGCTGGTGGTAACAGGAGTTAACTCAATCCCAATAGCTAATAATCAGATTGTTTTGAAAGGAGCACAAATTGTAGAGGCACCTGAGCCAGGGTTTTGTAGTTGATGTTGAGCTCTTGTTTATGATGCTGTCTTTTATGGCAAGCGGATTCTGTTAATTTCCGTCCCTGTCAATGTGCTTGGAAATGCAGCAGCGGAGGGTCCAAATGCTTGGGGCTCTGCAACATGCGTAGGAAACTCAAAGGGAGTCTCAGCCTCTGTATTTGTCAAACAGACCAGTGGCTAGACAACTTCTCAATGTTGCTTCCTCTTTCAAATAAATAAATAAACCTACAAAAATGTGTAACGAAAAAAATCTTTTGCATTCTTTGGTTCCTATTGTTATTATTTCATCCGTGTTTAATAACGTTAAGATTCTGCCCAACATGAGTCAACCTGCCATAGGCACAAAGATTCCCACCCCACACATTGGTCCTCTCCCCGACTCCTCCACCTCCTCTTCCCCCATTTCATGTCATTCTTCCACCACCTCCCCCTGCTTCATTTTTTCTACTGCTAACTCTTTTCTCTCTCCACCTCTAACACTTTTCAATAATGATAGCACAAAGCTTTGTTATTCATTGTAACTATCTTACATTGAATACTACTCAGTAATAGTATTTATAATGAGGTCCACTTTCAGCTTATTTTATTTTAATGATATATGCACTTATTAAAATTAATATTAACCAAAACAATAGAGGAGAAACTGGTGTGGAGTGACGCCAAATTGGTACCTGGCATAGTGCTCTAAAAACATTACAGACAGATGTAACCTGCCCAGCCCCCTTTTCCTCTGCCTTTGTTCCACTCCACCTGCCACCCATCCACCCACCCACCCATTCACTCTCCACTCCCTCCAGCCCCAGTTGAGTGGGGCAGGAGATGGCAATGAATTCCCCCGTCTCCCCACTACAGAAAGACCCAGTGAGTGAACCAGGCAAAGTGCTTACAAATGTATGTGAGTGTGCGTGTGGCCTTGGGCAGGCAAGCATGTGTTTGGAATGAGGTGGCATTTCCATGTGCAGTGGGCCCTTGGTGTCTCTCTTCCTTGGTGGCTCTGGGTTAACGTATGTGTGTCCGTGCGCATGTGCCTGAATGAGTGAGTGTGTGTGTGTGTGTGTGTGAATGTAGGGGTGTGTGTCAGGTGGTTTCTACTTGCCCTGGGATGCTTACCCAGGAATAGTAAACGTGGTTATGGTCCTATGTACAGAGCTTTCTGTTGTATTAAAAATTACTCTTTTAATAAATGTATCATTTTTATGCACCGACAAAAAGCAACATTAGATACAAATGTAGCAATACTTTGCTAAGCAGTTACAAGGTTATATTAAATATTTATTCTTGCCATAATAAATAATATAACATAGCTAATTTAAAAATTTGTTCTTGGTATATTTTGTGGGTCACAGGCAGAAAAGTGGTTCTGATATTTAGAAAGCCATTTGAAGTTTAAGCTTTATAGGACTGTTAAGAGAAAGACTAGTTCCACAGGATACAATGAATCTTCAGGAGCTGCTTCCAAGGACTTCTTGATTGGAAGCAGAAGTACTAAAAATAGGTTATCAGATACAGTAATGAAACCATGAAAATGGCCACTACAATTTATACCCCCTGGAATATTGATTTGCATGTGTTGTTCTTAGAAGGATTCAATATACTGGTCATTGCCAATGCTGCCTGTATATGTCAACTGAAACACACAAGGTGTTCTGTAACATCAGCAGCATTCAACATTTTGTTCTGTACTCCATAATTCTTTCAAGTTATATCCTTCTCAGGTCCAGAATATCTATTATAAGGAGAAGAAATGCCTTTACTCCGATATCTGTGTTGAAATTATCCTATGGGAATGTCCAATGATGTCAAAGAGAATCCTTCCCGTAACACTTTAGGTAACATTGATTCAACAATGCCATAACGATACAACTGTAAGTTTCTTGAACCATAGTTTATTGCAGAAAGCTCAATTATTCTAAAACTCTCTGTTGCCAAAGATTTCAAGAAAACTCACAAGATTATCTATCAATTTAAGTTAATGAATAAAAATAAAAGACATATCATGATTTGCACAACCTATGGGGAAGTGTAGCATGCCTAGATAGATTATATGTTACTGCCAAAATTTAGAAATAACTGCTATGCGTTATGTTTTCTTTTTAAATAATATGTGATGCAAAGTAAAACTCATTGGTGTATTTTCATAAACAGTGTAGAACATTCTTCTCCAGAAAGACCCTAGAAGATTCGTTGTGGTGATAAGTACGTGATCATCTGACATCATTTTTTCCTTATGCTTTTGTTCTAGCACGTGCATCTTACCAGGGCTTTGAGGGGAACTGCTACTTCTGGCTACCAGCTCCAATGTTGTAAACTGATATAGCGTCATAAAGCTAAATAAATATTGCTCTGGAAAACAATAGGAAAGACAGTTGCACTTGCGAATTAGTCCTGGACCGTTAGAATTATCTCTTTTTGCACCTGCCACTAAATGTGTGATAATCTTTGTCATGAAAACAAACAAATTAAAATACACATGGATTTACAAGGTCCCAATAACTAGCAGGTATGAAGAAAAGTGTCAGTTTAACACACATGCAAAGACAGTTTATGAAAAAGCAATATCAAAATAAAATCAGTGTTACCTCTCTCAAGTATTTCAGAACATCACAGCATTTCTAGCAATCTGTTGTTGTGTAGCTCACAGCTTTGATATAAATAGGATTTCCACTTGATTCCTTATGGAATAAAATCACCCAATTCACCAGGTAACAAGTTGTAACATGTCACCATATAATTTAAGGCATTTCTAGTTTAATTTTTTTTTTTTTTTGGTAAGGACTCAAAAATAACACCAGGAAGGCACTGTGGATTTCCTGAGTTTTGTGTCTGATTTATGCAGAACCAAACTTCATGTATATTCTTCTCTTCCTAAATTCCTATCTTGAACAGTGGGTGACATTTTTGCTGCCAAAATGTAGGGAGCCTTTAGAACAAATATCTAAAAACCTCACATAAATTTTTATTTTGTTCTTAGTACAAAGACACTGTGATAAATATGGACAGTTTTCTTCAGGGTCGATGCAATAACTCCTGCAACCGTTGTAACAGGATTCCTTAAGAAATGGTGCCTAGGGCTCAGCACAATGATACAAATGGCTAATCTTCACCTCCAAGTATCAACATTCCATTAGGCACCAGATCCTGTCTTGCTTGCTACCCTTCCTACCTAGCTCCCTCCTTGTGCGTCGGAAAAGCAGTGAAGTTCTTGAGACTTTGCACCCAATGTGGGAGATCTGGAGGAAGATTTTGGCTCCTGGCTTCTTACCTGGTTAGCTCTAGCCATTGCAGCCATTTGGAGAGTGAGTTAGCAGGTGGGAGAGTGTTCTTTCTATGTTTCTCTCTTTACTTCTGCCTTTCTACTGAAAATAAATAAATCTTCAAAAACAAAAATAGACTACAACACTGTGACAAATACCCAAAGGGATTAAAAGTGCTTTCTGTGCCCCAAGCCTGAGTTTTGGAGATAGATCATTATTTTTTAAAAAATATACCATTTTAAAAATTTAAAAAGTGGTGCTGATATTATAAATCATGAACCTATATAGATTAATAAAACCAAACATTCTCTTAGTATGGCTTTTTTTTTTAATGTTGGAACTAGGAGAAAGTTGCTGGCTTGCAAACTGAAATTATAAAGAACTGAGTAACTTACACCTACCTTCCATTCAATAGTTTTACTCACATAGATGAAAAATATTTAAGCTTGCTATCCACCTATTTTCTTCCTCAAGCCTCAACAATCAATCACATCACTATCATTTTAGATAAAATCAGACTGCTTATAGCTTGGTAGATAGTGTGTCAAATTGACACCTTTATAGAAGAAAGACTTTATTTGATTTTGGAATAAAATATTCCCCAATGATACTAAATATGATGATTTGTTTCTACAACAAATGTTATATCTAGGGGTCAAGCACAATGGCTCAATTGGCTAGCTCTCCCCCTTCAAGTGTCAGCATCCCATATGATGCAAGTCCCAGTGGCTCAATTCCCATCTAGCTTCTAGCTTGCTGTTTGGGAATGCACCGGAGGATGGCCCAAAGTACTGGCAATCTTGCATGCATGTATGTGAGACGCGGAAGACGCTCCTGGCTGCTGGCTCCTGGCTTTGGATTATTTTAGCTTTCACAATTGCATCCAGAAGAAGGATGTTTTCCTCTGTCTCTCTTTCTCTCTGTAAATCTGCCTATCCAATGATAATAAATACATCTTTAAAAATAACCACATCGAAACAAATGGCATATCTAATTTTCATCCCTCTACAATCTTAGTAAATCTAAGAATATTCTTTGGTTTTTCTTTACTTGTTACTACAGAGATTGTCAACCCAGACCTTGAACTCTCTCAGAAGATCTTAAATTAAAATATAGTAGCACATTGATGCTAAACATTGATCCAGGAAGCTGTTTAGCAGTTATATGGAATAAAACTGCTTCTGAGTGGAAAAGAAAGGGAGAATTAAAAAAAAAGTCTTGGGAAAAAACAACTTTTAAATATATGAATCTTCTGATCTTAGAAGACCATAATGAGAGCAATAATTCACTTAATGAAAAAAGGCTAAAACTGAAGATAACCAAAGTAAATGTCACACAGTTAATCATATTGTATTGCCTAAATCGGATTTACTTTTTTTCCACAATCATTCCTGCAATCATAATACAAACCTAGATAGCCTAATGCTTCCACAAACCTGGCTGCTTATTGCATGCGATGCTTCAAAATACAAAACCTGTAATAGCCTAAAGCTCAAAGTGTTAAAACCTGACTTTCCAATTACCTCTGTTTCCTCCAACACTTAAATCAATAGCTAAGGGCAATTTGAATGCCTGGAACTCACATATGTATTCATTTTCTTATTTCTAGCAGTTCATATAATTACTTGTTTTTTCCTGTCATTGTTACCACTTGGATGGCGGTATTGATCTGGTTCTCAGTCTGTGTATTGAACACTCAAACACTTGTGCTGTGCTTGCTGCTTTTATCTGTAAGCGCTATTTCCTCTTGCTGCTGTAAAACACCTGCGTGCTTTCAGGATGTCACCTGTACTCCCTCCATCCCTGTTATCCTATTGGAACTCTTGAAGCGGGATCACTTAGTTGAACAAAGGAACCTAATGGCAAGTTGGTTTTTTCTCTGAGGATTTATCTTCATGGCTTTTATTTATTATTATTATTGGAATTCTACTTGCAGATGAAGCATGGTGACCTTGTGTCTGGGACCTGATAGCTTTCTGCGATCACCTCTTTCGATAGGATACTTAAAGCCATGAAGACAACACATAAAACAGTACAGAATAGAGACCCAGAGGTTGGTGGGTTTCAGTTCTATCATTCCAATTACCCACAAATTTCACAAACACTTCTTTCTCACATTCAACCTAAGATAGTTTGGGTTATATTTTACTTGCAACCAAAGACACATTCCAAAAAGGTTGAGGTTTTTATTAGCACAAAATTAGTTTACTATTACTACTTCTACTCTGTATCATAAATTTGTAGTTTTACATAACACAAACAAGGAATGGTACTACGGCATAATGTGTTAACTCACTGTCTGTGGTGCTGGCATCCCATATGGATGCATCCATTAACAATTCCAACCGCTCCACTTTTAATCCTTCTCACTGCTAATGTTCTTGGGAAGTATCAGAAAACGAGCCAAGTGCTTGGGCTCTTACCATCCACATAAAAGACCTGAATGAAGTGCTTGGCTTATGGCTTCACTCTGTCACTATTATGGCTGCTGCGGCCATTTGTAGAGTGAACTAACAGGTGGAAGATCTTTCTCTGTCTTTCCCCATCTCTGTGTTATTCACTCACTCTGCAACGCTGCCTTTCAAATATTTAAAAAGTAACCACCACAACCACCAACATAACAACTCTTGTCTAGTTTCTTACACTTCTGGAGTCAAAAGTTTGAAATAAGTCTCACCTGGTTGAAAATAAGATTATCAAAGCCATGTTCCAGGCTGGTGGTTCTGGAGATGCTTATTGTCCTATTGCATCTTTGAAGTCAACAAGGTACCAGTCTTTCTCACCTTACATCAAACTATCATTTGGCATTCTTATAAATAGAAATCTCTGATTAAATTGATCCCACTCAGATAATCTAGGATCATTTTCCTTGGATCACGTAATATCAAATTCTGATACTTGTCAGGTAAAAATAATACTTATTCACAGGTTCTGTATGTTAGACAACAACTGTCTTTTGCATGAATCGTTCTGTGTACCTTAGCACGAACTCTCAGGAGATAGGAAACAGTGGGGCAACAGGGTAATCCTCCACCTTCAACACTAGCATCCTATAGCACACTGTCTGAGTAGTTGCTTCTTTTCCAATCAAGCTTCCTACTAATAAGCCTGAGGAAGCAGTGGATAATGGCTCAGTGATTCGAACTCACACCACCCACATTGGAGACCGAGAGTCAAGTTTCTATAGATTGCTTCAGCCACACCCAGCATGGAACTTCGAGCAGCAAACCAGGAAATAGAACCACTTTGTGACTTTGCTTCTCAAATAAACAAACAAGTAAATCTTTAAATTAATAATAATTGAATATTAACCATTGTTTATAATTTAATCCAAACAATAACTCTTTAATATACTAAAATTTTAAGATAAATCAGAAATATTACACATAATTCATTCTTAGAAAAGTAATTGCGAACCTTCATATTAAATGGGAAATGTTCAAAGCAAAAGGCTTGAGTACATTTTCTGTTTTATATTCCTATGAAACCTTGTTGAAGTTTATTTGTTTTTCCATACATAATATGAGAGATAATGTAAATGACAGCACTGTGGAAGTATCGCAGGTTTGGAGCAGATGATACACATTTCCCAAGCTTGTCCTGCGTGTGATGCTTGATTCCCAATTATGATATGTGTAGTTTTCCACATCCAGTGTCTCCTGTGATCATGACCTCAACACCAGAGCATGTCAAGGATAGCAAAATCCCTAAGCATCTCTAATGCCTTCATGATTGTGATCGTGTTGATTCTGCTCAGTTAGTAATGTTTATGTTTAGTGACTCATGAAGTGAGAAAAGTCTTCAGGTGGTGCTGCAGGCCCAGTTTCCCACAGTTGCAGCCAACTGCATCCCTGAACGCCGACAGAAACATTGTCTAAGTAAGAGCATGCCCATTCATCAGCTCTGTTCCTGTGTGTTTTCATCTGGTGAGTATGTGTGAATACAGAGGAGTGAGCCTGCTCTCCCTGTAGTGCGAGCAGCTTGGTCTAGTAAGACAGGACCTCCGCAAGGAATCTGTGCTCTCTTACTTTCCTGAAATTTTAGACCACCACGAATTACACATTCGTATTTTTAAAAGTAGAGTTTATACGATCTCCAGGGATTGATTTTGCTTTTGATTTAGAACTTTCATGGTTAACAATAAAAGCATCTTTTTCTTTCACAATGATCGCAATTGTAGAAGAGTTAGCCCACAAGCTTTTGTTCTACCTGAACAAGGGAAAGATTTTTTAGATTTAAAACAGTGTGTTAATGTAATTTTTCTCATAAATTACAACAGTAGTTACATCCCATAGTATTTGTAAAATGCAATGTTGACTCTAAGAATCCCAACATCTATATAAATATGCCAAAATAGAAATTACTGTATTAAGAACGCTATAATATAAGAAAGATCAATACCTTTATTTATGACAGTATCTTTAAAAATTGTGTGTGCTTATCATGGCCTCAATGAAGTAAAAATAAATCTATTGCTTTTGGAAAGCAATCCTAGGGAGTGAAGCCACTGCTTGTGAGGACAATGTCCTGTTCCAGAACAATGGTTCAGTTCCCAGCTGCAAAACTTCTGATCCAATTCGCTGCTAACGTGCGTGGCCAATCAGAAGATGAAACCAGTATTTGGACCTTTGCCATGCAGGGACCTGGGAAGAATCCCTGTGTTATACTTTGAACACCTGTTATTCTCTTAGTTTTACTATCTGGGGAGTGAGCTAGTGGATGGAATATCACTTTCTGTTTCTCCTCTTCCCTCTCTACCTTCCATTGTTTTCAAATTAATAAAATTATCACAATAAAAGATATTAATCCTAAAATATGTCTTATTTTAGTAACATCAAACACTTGATTTCGTTTGCAGGGATCTGACCTTTAATATAACAAAATTCCAAAGCAAATAAGTTGATGATCAACAAGGCTCTCTTCTTCTTTTTAGCTAGCTTGTCTGTTGAGTTTATATGACTATCCTTGCACATGAATACATACATGCACATGTATACATACACAGAGAAACACATATCAGTAATATTTATTTGTAAAGTCAAATAATTTCAGGTGGGTTTCTTATGTTGCCCTGTTGAGATGAGTGATCACATAATTTCTCCATGGGAGTAGTAGAGAAGCTATCCTGCCTATTACACAGAAGTGACAATATGGCTAATTGTGAAAGCCAAAAAATGTTTCAGTCATTACCAAATATTCCCTGGGGAGTAAAATCAAGCACCTAGTTGAGAAAAATACTTGTCAAAGCTTTTCCGTATTAAAAAAAAATGGAACATGTATTTCACTGCAGTTAAAAAGTACAGCAAGTCTTGAAACTCCTTAAAATTTAATTGTATAAAATATTCACTCTCCTTAGTGACAATGTTTGGTTTGCTGAATCAAACTGTATAACTGATTCATAGTTTCACCAGAAACCTAAATAATCAATTCACAATTTTTCACTTATATTTAGTTCTGTTTATTATTAATAGCTCTCGAAAAATATCCATATGGTTCGATTCTTATGATTTTACAGACATTTGTTTTTTTTTTTTAACTGAAATGGAGACATAGAGAAAAATGTCTTCTATATGCTTTCACCTTCAATCTGCAAAGGACAGCAACAACTGGAGCTGGGCCGGTCCAAAGGAAGGAGAGAGGAAAGGACAGCAACAGCTGGAGCTGGGCCGGTCCAAAGGAAGGAGAGCGGAACTTTTCCTTGACATCCCACATAGATGTAGGGTCCCTACAACTCGGGCCATCCCTCACTGCTTTCCAAGGCCACTAATAGGGAGCTGGATTAAAAATGGAACATCGGGGACTGACGATTTGGCACCCGTATGATATAATGGATGACAAGCAAAGGTTTAACTTGGACCTCCATGACGTTAGCACCTTTCTATCTTCGCGTGCATAACCTCTATTGTATGTTTGAAACAAAACCAACTGTAGTATTTAATTTAAGCCTAGTCTTACCCTAACCTATCACTGTCTCTCCTTTCATCTAACTCTTTGGATACAAACTCTGAAATAAATCATTTGTGACAAGACCTCAATGTCCTTCAAACAGGATATAGATCTATTTTAAGGCTGGTAGTGCAAGAGACAGCTATAATTCTCCCTTGAATTTGACTATTTGCACACGCATATTCCTCACTAGGATGGTGAATTCCAGGAGTACAGTGTTTATTGCTGTTTTTAATCTGTTCTATGCTTTCTCTGGTTTTTTACCCTACCCACCCCTCTGCCAGCCCCAGCAGCTCACATTGGGACCCTGCAAAATTGAGCTAATTTTGTCCAGCTGGGAACTATTTATTTATTTACTTACTTATTTTTTTGCTTTCCGTCTCCAGGCCCTCAAAATGGTATTTTCCAGGTCAGCCTCCTTTCCTTCCACATTAGAGTTACAAGTCAAATTTCAGGCAATGTTGACAGCACAGCTTGGCTAGGTTGTCATTTTAATTTACTGGTGCTCCCTACTGTTGGCCTTTTTCTTCCGTGCTACAATTCTTGCTGTTTTTAATAAGCTCACCTTGGTCTGCTGCTCATTTTAATCAGCACATATGGAAAACACCAGGGTTCTTATATTTTAAAATCCAGTGTTCTTGAAGAAAATTTAAATAAGCCTTGCTGAAATGATCTGCTGGAGGTTCCAAGACCCTCAGGGAAGTGAGCAGTGAGGTGAGTGCAACAATGCTGCAGAGCTAGGGAAAAGACAAGATGACATCTGAGAGGGATCTGAGCAGTGCCCTGTGGCTTCAATATGGTGAGCAATAATTAAGATGAAAACTCTCTTGCTAGGAAGGAAAATGTGTAAATCAATGTCTGGCTGCAATGAAATGATGTCTTGTTGCAAGTAAATTGAACAATGAAAAAAATGATCTAGTTTTATAAGAAGTTGAGAGACAAGAAGAAAGAGCTGTGGTTCAGGCTGGAGGCGTTGCCTAAGCATCACGGTCCAATGGATCGTGTGTGTGTGTGTGTGTGTGTGTGTGTGTGTGTGTGTATGTCTTCATTGAGATGCCCAAACCTGTGATTTCCAAATTTTGATAGGATTTGCAAATATCACAGCCAATTGCTTAGAAAAACAAAAAATAACATTCAAAAGCAGCAAAGGAAGCTGTCATAGACAGAGGATCGTGTTTTTCAGAAAACATAGATAGGTCAGAAACATACTCATCAACCAATCACTGGCAAAATGGACTTAGATTATCGCGATTGGTTCACATGGTGGATTTATTCACACATCAATCCTTGTATTTAGCTTTCCAGAAAACATTACTACCAGGTAACTGAGATCCTCCTGCTAGCAAAGCAGAAGGGAAACAACTGCTGTTGATTTTCAATAAATAGTATTTACTTTCCCACATTCTCCCCTCTAAACATTACAGTTGGATTGCATTTGCACCCATTGCCAGTAACTCACCATGAGGGTTAAATTTCTTTATAGAAAGCCATAAGCAACATTCAAACTGGATCCAAATCACAGCAATTAGCCTCTAGGTTCCATTCATAACAAGAAATATTCAGAAATGAGGAGACAGGGAGGCTTAAGCTACTACTCGTAATATCAATATTTCAAATTGGAGGAACAGTTCATGCCATTCCTCTAAATGATGGGGATTTCCATTTCAAAAAAATATTTATATTTGAAAGATAGGGAAATAGAGGAAAATGTAGAGAGAGATCTTGCATCCACTGGTTACTCCCGAAATGGCTGCAACTGTGAGATGAGCTAGGAGCTTCATCTAGGGCTGGGCCAGATCAGGAAGTGGAGTGGCAAAGGCCCACACTAATCCCTGTATGTTATGCCACTGCTTCAGGCAACGGCTGAGCTTGCTAGACTACAGCAACAGTTCTAAGCTTCTCTAGCTTTGTGGCCTTCTGGTTCATTTTGCTTCTGAACTCATGCATGGAAAGCTTTGTTTTAATGTAACCAACAAAAAGCAAGGTTTGATCAACAAACACTTTCCAAGATTTGAAAGAGCCTTTTTTATAAGTGATATTATCTTCTAAAGAGAGAGCCAGATCCATTTTTTTGAGTTCGGGTTACAACTTATATCTAAATCCAATGAGGGACTGCCCTGATTGGGAGCTGGATGATAATTTAGTATGCTTTATGTTCACTTTAATCTGCTGCATGCCTGGTTTCTGCAAAGCTTGTAATTAAGAACCACTTTGTGGTAAATTAATGGGACACATTTATTTCTGCTCTTCAGAGATGTATTATCCTGGATGTGCTTGCTCCACTCAGATTCAACACTTGCAGTTGTGATGAAAGAACAATTGGCTCTGTGTGCCCAAGTTTTGTGCAAATGCTCCAATTTTTGTTAGGTATTTGAGACACTCAGAGTGTCTTACTCTTTAGCCATGTGGACACGTGAGAAGGAGCTCTA
Organism: Ochotona curzoniae; assembly: GCF_017591425.1. Lineage (NCBI taxonomy): Eukaryota > Metazoa > Chordata > Mammalia > Lagomorpha > Ochotonidae > Ochotona > Ochotona curzoniae. The sequence continues at coordinate 19,285,975 of NW_024466502.1, forward strand.
TTTTCCAATCATCACGGCAACATTTCCTTTGTTTCTTTTCAACCTGTTTCATCTTCACCTGCTTGTCTTCAAGAGTTCTTTGCTTTCTAAATCTTTTGAGGCTGGAAGATTATGCACTACTTTGGAGAAAATTTCAACCTGGCTTCTCATTTCTTATTCAGCCAGGCTTCATATGATTTGTGAAGAATACCCCCAATGTTTCATGACTACACAGGCCCAATTTCCTCACTTCAGCCTTGCACAAATAATAAACAATTTCCTGGCAATTCTATGGCCACGCTGCTTTAACTAGGTTGAGCCTCAGTCTTTATGATGGCAGTTGCTTTTCATTAGTACAATGAAATACTTGTCATGGTGGATCAACTTTATAAAATAAAGGAATTTATTTTGGTTCATAGTCCAGGCCCTCATGGCAATGACCTTCTTGTTGGTAGCCTCAAGAAATTACGAAGCATCACACAACAAGGGACATAACTGATCAATTATGCATGTATCTTTCCTCTTGCTTATACAGGATTCTGTATGCGTGAATTCACCCTAATGATCCCATTTAACTCTCATTACTTTCCCACATGCTCACCTCTAAACATTGCAGTTGGATTACATTTGCACCCATTGCTAGTAACTCATCATGAGGGTTAAATTTCTTCATAAGAAGCCATAAGCAACATTCAAACTGGATCTAAATCACAGCAATTAGCCTCTAGGTTACATTCATAGCAAGAAATATCCAACATTCCAAATTGGTGGAACAGTTTATGCAAGTCCTGGCTCATTTGCTTCTGATCCAGTCCACAGAAAATATATCTGGTAATACATCATGATGATATTCAAGTTGCTTGGATGTCTGTCCTGTTGGTGGAATACCCAGATGAAGTTTTCACCTACTGGCTTAGGCATGGCCAAGACCTGGTTTTTGTGATGTTTTTCATTAATGACCAAATAAATGGAAGGTCTCTCTCTTCTTCTTCTTCTTCTTATCTCTTCTCTCTCTTTCCTGTTTTAAATAATTAAATACCTAGAATAAAAATAAACACTGTTACAAAACAAACATATTGCATGAATTTGTGACAAGGATACACTCACATATATCTTTAAAATCTTTGTGAAATTTAAAGTTCTCATAGTATTCCCAACGTTTAATTTTGACTTATTTCTGTGGCAAGTTGGATGCCTAAATTTTAATTTGCCATCTTCAATTAGAACATTCAGGCCATGGCTAGAGGAAGTTAATATGGAAAGTGGCCACTTGAATCCCAGTACTAGCAGTTAGAGAAATAATCAAGATGCCTGGAAAGTTTGCTCCATATATAAGGCAAGCTTTATGAGGTCTTGGTTTACCATTTGGTCTCCTTAAAACTATCACTTAGATTAATAATCCAATGTGGTAATGTTATGTTTTATAGAAACTGAAGTTAGTTTACAATCAATGTTCAAGTCTAAAAAAAATGTTTATAATTTTCTGTATTGTTCACTCAGTTAATTTGTCCTAAGGATTAGCTGAGGTAGACAAGGTGCAAAAGTACATAAAGATTAAAAATCAGACCGAGTCAGATTTTTGGGTCATGGAGGAGGCTTGATTCATTCTGCTGGGAATTGAAGTGGGAATTCACTATTACAAATTTTGCCTAAGTAGAAAACATTCTTCTAAGGTTTAGTTGTTAAATCTATGCGATGCGTTAATATTAGGAAAGCACTGAAAATGTTTTAGTGTATTTAAATGATCTATGCAAATAGCTAAGACTTTGATACTGAATGAACTGTCAGGAATCCTGGCAATAATAATAAATTATTAATAAGATCAAACTATGATATGGAGCCTGTTAGTCAAATGTTCCCATTGTGTATTCATTCCATTGACATTCATCACAAGGGTACATTTTTGCTCGTATCTTTGTCTTCCCATCTTTGATTATAAATAATCAAGTAGCTTCATTTTCTACTTTTGGAAGTAGCTTTTATGGGGGAGGACAATTGAACTGCAATTCTTTTAACCACATGTTTCTGTATTGTGAATGAAGGAATATATTTAGTGTTCATTTCTTCTGGGTCAATGATCTAGCTATTTTTTTTTCTAATCTAAATTTAGCTTTTTCAATTCATTCTTTCTCCTCTCATTCCCCTACATTCAAAGTGTGATTTTATCTTTCATTACAGGGATTGCTAATAGTTTCATTTGATCCAAGCACTGTATTTATCCTAGATTTGCTCTACCTCTAAAATGCACTGGGCTAATTTTAGGACTCTACTGAAAAGTTTAAAGTGTTGTTTCCAAATTTACCCTTGCAGCAAATTTTCATGAATAATAGAATTTATTTTACTTTCTCCATTGTCTCATTATAACTATGATTAAAATTCTGCCATTCAGAGAAGCCTTTATATTTTGAAGCTGGTTATATAAAGTGACCAAAAACTGATATGTTATTCCAAGTCACCAACTGACATCCACCCAGAATGACCTGGATAGTTTGTTTTTCTCATACTTTCAGCTTTAAAAGAAAGATTAGCTATACAATTTGATTTCTCATGAAAATTATCAATATATTCCTTCATATAGAGGCATTACATTCTAAAGGTGTTTAAATGGTCTCTAAATGTTGCTCACAAAGATGTGATTGCATCACCTGTGCTCCTTTCTGACTGAAGAGAAAGGATGCTTTGGTGCACCTGCTTTTTGTTTCTTCAGTTTTCATAGATTTGATCCTCTGATTGGATAGCTGCCAGCTGTCAATGCAACTGAGAGGTGTATGTTTCAGAGGAGTGCTAGAAGCAGCTGAATGAAATATAGGTAGTGGGGGTTATTAGAAAGAGAGAATGTGAGTCATAATAAAAGTTAGCATTGTAATAGCCTCAAATTTAGCAATCATTTATGTATTGACAAAAATGATGAAACATACAATAACAGTCTCTACAAATATTCACAAATACGAATTAGCAGTTATGTAGACTCACTTTCTGCTAGGCAGTGGTGATCTTGCCATTTGGTGAGGAAAAGAGTTACTGGTGACCCAGTAAAAGTACGCATGAACAGTCAAACACACACACAGATGCATACTACATATTCGCATTTGAAAAGTAAAACATTAAAAAGATTGTTAATTGGCCAGGTGTGGTAACCTAGTGACTAAAGTCCTTACCCTGAATGTGCCAGGATCCCATATGGCTGCCAGTTTGTGTCCCAGGGTCCCTGCTTCCCATCCAGCTCCCTGCTTGTGGACTGAGAAAGCAATAAAGTATGGCCTACAGCCTTGGAACACTACAACTGCCTGAGAGACCTGGAAGAAGCTTCTGGCTCCTGGCTCCAGATCTGTTCTGACCGTTGTGACTACTTGTGGAGTGAATCAGCGGATGGAAGATCTTCCTCTCTGTACATCTGAGATTCCAATAAAAATAATGTTAAATCAGACACATGTTTATGTAAATTAAATAATAGTTTAATAGTTCTAAAGCAATAGAAGGAATGAAAATGAGATTTAGAACATGAGGATGTGTTACTGTGATTATCAAATTAATTGCAACATATATTTTAAGAATATTTGTTATGTAGTGGACTTTTCTCAAAGTGTTGAAATGATTTACTTGTTTTTAATAAGGTAAAAAGAAGTTTCATAAATTCAATGAGTTAAGAAATATTTAAAAAAGAACATTGCAGGGCCAAATCATCATAATTATAATAAAAATTACAGGTATTCTTGTTTGAATTATATAGTCCCTTCTACACCCGAAGTCCATCAAATTTCCATATTCTGGATGCGATTTTCTTGGGTAATAGTTTATTTGCACAGAATTTAGAATTAAAATTAAGTCACCAGGATAGGCTCTAAAGGATTGTGACAATTGTCCTCATAAAAAGAGAAATACGGACACAATGATAGATGGGCACAACTAACGTGATGCGAAACAGAAAAACTCCAATGGATATCAGAGTTTTGGGCAATGCATCTATAAACCAAGAAACATACACTTTGAAAAACAGCGGAACTTACAAAGAAGCAAGAAAAACTCCACTGGATATCAGGGTTTTAGGCAATGCATCCAAAAACCAATAAACATACAAAGACTTTGAAAAACAGCGGAAGTTACAAAGAGGCAAGAAAAGATTCGCCACAAATAGAGTGAATGTGCACCTGAATATCTTTGATTTTTAGCTGCCAGAACTGAACGACTCAAGGACCTAAAACCAATATATTGCACACAAAGAGCTTTCTCAAGATGAATAGAAAATAAAGTTTTTAAAGTTTGAGTGAATAATTACCCAAAAAGAAAGAACAAATCTAGTTTTTAATTTTGTAAAATAAGATGATTCATCCCATTCACTGTTCTAAAATTGCAAAATAGATTTATAGCATCATTCTACTGTTTCTTACATTCTGGATTGAAATTCACTCAGCACATTGTAGCACTCTTTGTTAGTGAGCTTGTAGAGAATAGGCATTTTCATGTATTCTCAAAGGAATTTTAACAGAAATTTAAATGTTAACTTGGCAATCTGTGTTTCCCAAGACAAAAACCAAAGCAGCAAACACTTCTGATAAACAATTCCACTTCCAAGAATTTCTCCTTAAAGCTCCTTATTCCAGGAACAGAATGAGTGATTTGCAAATGTATCCTTGTAATTTTGCTTTGAGGTTGCAAACTGTTGGAGACTAAAATATCAGTAAATCAGTAAATCAATCTGATGAGATGTTATATATGCATAAAATGACACAACATGTGGCCACAAAATAAGAAATTATCCAGTATACTGGATGTAAAGTATCAGTCCCCAAGATGTATATTTAATGAAACAAAGCAAAAAGTACTGTTAACTTCTGTTAAGAACAGATGACTTGAGGCTCACACTGTACCACTGTGGGTTAAGCAGCCACTAGTGATTCCAAGAACCACATGGACCTATTCAGGTTTCTGCTGTTTCATTTTGCAACTGGAAACCTCTGCTAATGTGCCTGGGAAAGCAATGAAAGATGGCTAAAGTGCTTGGGCCTCATCACCTATGTGGGAGAAACCCATGAAGTTCCCAACTGTTATCATTTGGGGAGTAAACAGAGGATTTCTCTCTCTCTCTGTCTCCTGTCTTGTTAACTCTGAAAAAAAAAGAGTGGACCACTTCAATTTAACAACATTTTTTGAGAAACAGAATTGTTTTTTTTTTTTTTTTTTAAAGATTTATTTTTATTATTTTTTTTTTCATTGGAAAGGCGGATATACAGAGAGGAGAGACAGAGAGGAAGATCTTCCGTCCAATGATTCACTCCCCAAGTGAGCGCAACGGGCCGATACTATGCCAATCCGAAGCCAGGAGCCTCTTCCGGGTCTCCCACACGGGTGCAGGTTCCCAAAGCTTTGGGCCGTCCTCGACTGCTTTCCCGGGCCACAAGCAGGGAGCTGGAAGGGAAGCGGGGCTGCCGGGATTAGAACCGGCGCCCATATGGGATCCCGGGGGTGCAAGGCGAGGACCTTTAACCACTTGCGCCACCGCGCCGGGCCCCGAGAAACAGAATTGTTTTAAAACTGAGCACTTTGCAGAATGAAAATGTTCAGAAGCCTACTCACTCAAGATCAGCATTGTGATATAGCGAATAAAGCCAACATCCCATAAGGGCACCACTTCATTTCCTAGCTGCTAATTTGTGATCCATCTCCCTGACAATAGATTAGGAAAGCAGCAGCAGAAGGCCTAAGTGCGTGAGCATCTGCCACTCACGGGAGATCCCAGGATGAAGCTCCTGGCTCCTGATCTTGCCCTGGCTCAACTCTGGCTGCTGTAACACTCTGGATAGTAAACCAGTGGGTGAAAGATCGCTCCCTCTGTAACCAACTTTCAAACATGAAAATACACTAAAAAAAAAAAAAAGAGATTTCACATGATCACTATCATGTGTGCATGTTACATGTATGGATGGAGAAAGAAAGTGACATTGGAGGCACATCTGCTTGGATGAACACGGTATATCTTGCAAGGTGATGATTTAGTACACTTCAAAGTTTGGTTGGAGGTATAGTAGCTGTGATTGATTGAGATTTATTTGATATGTCACAATTTATTTGCATACCAACCTTGTCTACAGTTCAGTCCGTACAGAAGCTGCACTGGTTCAAATTTGTCATACAGCATGATGTAGACCAGTTTTGTTTGGGTGTAATGTCACCATTTGTACTAAAATAAGAAAAGAGCAATCTGTGACTATGTGTTTACATGATTTGAATATAAGTATGTTTAATTATAAACTAGTGAAATGCGTCCAGAAGTTAAAATAATATCATTTACCTATAATGAGGGATATGAATGTTAGCAGGACAAGGGTGTGAATAATATTTTTGTTCGTGATTTTGTACATCGTGGATTTTAACTGATAACAGTGAATTATCTAGTTCTGATTTGGAGAAGAATAAGACTGATATAGTTCAACAGAATTTTATTCAGCGTGACCTCATTCAGGGTTTTTTAGCTTAATTTATGTATGTAGCAAGTATTTAAATGTGTTTGCTCTGTGCCAGGTACTGTTCTAAGCTTTTTTGGCCTTTTATGGGTCTGGTGATTGGCAGTCCACCAGAATCCCACAGTGTAGAGGTGGGCATTTATCCAAAGTAACTGATGCTGAGAATTTGAAAATAAAAGACATTCACTAGTAGCTACTCCTTAGTACAGGGTATAATGTTTTGTTTTAAAGAATTATATATATGAATTAAAGTACTATTCCTCCCTTTTGCTAAAAATGGTCCACAATGTGTCTTGTTACTAAAAAGTATTTTTGTAAAATTATTTAAAAATTTGCAGTTCTGGGCCCAATGGCTTGGCCTAGTGGCTAAAGTCCTTGCCTTGCACGCCCAGGATCCCATATGGGTGCCGGTTTTATCCTGGCGGTCCCACTTCCCATCCAACTCCCTGCTTGTGGCCAGGGAAAGCAGTCGAGGACGGCCCAAAGCTTTGGGACCCTGCACCCATGTAGGGGACCTGGAGGAGGTTCCTGGTTCCCAGCTTCAGATCGGCGCAGCACCGGCCATTGCAGTCACTTGGGGAGTGAATCATTGGACGGAAGATCTTCCTCTCTGTCTCTCCCCCTCTCTGTATATCTGACTTTGTAATAAAAAGAAATAAATCTTTAAAAAAAATTTTGCTATTCCAATTCTTTTGATTAACCTGATGAGTGAAAACATGGTCTTGATTTATCTACTGATCTTATATTATCAATATTTGATTTTGAAACCTTTTTTGCAAATCCTGAAAGCATCAAAATATTTCCAATGATAGGTAGAATTATTTTATATGCTTATTCTGGATAATATGTATTTCTGGGATTTCTACATTCCAAGAAAGTACTGGGCATTCTGTTCTGTTCTACTTTTCTAGAAATATTTGAAGTGTGGACAGAAGTAGAAGTCACAGTGTCTTCTGTGCGCGCAACAGATGCATTGCTTAACCACAGTAATCAAGATCGTTTGTCCCCTCCAGAGTGGAAGTTGGACAAAATCAGCCAAAGATTCCAGTGCGAGTAGAGTTCTCAAGGCTCAGGGATTCTCCTCTTTGACATAGGCCCACTGCCATGGCCTGCCTCTGGAACTCACCCCGTGGGGCCTGCAGAGTGACGAAGCACATGAAAACATGAGCCAGCAATTAGATCTCTATCCTTGACTCCTTTCCCAGGTCACAAGCAGTGAGTTGGATGGCAAGCAGACTGCTGGGATTAGAACCAATGCCCATTTGGGACCGGTGACCACCTGGGGAATGAACCAGTGGATGGGACACCTTTGTCTCTGTCTCTCCTTCTCTCTGTATATCTGATTTTCCAATAAAAACAAAATAATTTTTTATAAAATTTCATTTATCGTTTATTCCATTTTAATAGATATCTAGTCTATAGATATGAAATGTATGCAATTAAGATAAAATAAGCAATTTATAAAAGCATTAACTAAAACTGATTTAGGGATCGAAGAAAGGGAAGAGGAGGGGGAAAACTCTATGTCCATTAAAGTGCTGCACAGGAAACAACAAAAATTATTTTTCAATTGGTATCATTTTCTGAATGCAATACATGTTCAGATATGTATTTGATAATATAGCCTAGAATTTATACTAATAATATAAATAATAAATGGATTTACATTCCAAAAGTTTCTCTTCTGCAATCCTAAAAATATAAAGCCAATACTGAGCAAAGTTTCAGCAATGATTTATAAACACTGAATTCAAAACTGTAATTGACTATAAAAATCAATCTTTCACAGTGAAAGAGACTCAGCTTTGATTAAGACCTTAACCATGAAAATCACCTTCTCCTCACTCCAAACCTTTGATTACCCCATGAATTAACCATGTGATTTTGAGTTTATGAAATACACTGGGGAGTTGGATTTTTTTCAGAAGTGTTTGATATAAATTGATTAGAGAATTTCCAATTTCAATTTTAGGAAAGACTTACTATGTATTAAGTGACCTGGTTATTTGATAAATATTTATTAATTTTTTATTATTTTTGTTTCATTTAGTTTTTGTTGTGATTTGTCAATGCCCAGAGTTCTATGATTATATTAAATCATCAAATTATATTCATTTGTGTAGAATCTAGAGAATAGCTAAAATTTTTTTAAAATTTTTGGGCCAAAGGAAAAATTAATGACATTGTATATACCTGAATAAATTTACAAGGTCATGGAAACATCAACTTGGCTGTTTTTCTTGTGGCTTGTATCTTGTTGAAAATATTTTTCCCTAAGTTCATCAGGGGTAGCAGTCAAGTTTTCGCTCTGTTTTGTCTCTATGTGATTTGGCTGTTAAGGTGATGCTGGTTTCATAGCAAGAGTTTGGAAGGATTGCCTCCCTTTCTATTGTTTTGATTTTGTGGAGAACTGGGGTCAGTTGATCTTTATATGATTGATTGGTACAATTTTGCAGTGAAGCCTTCTGGCCCCAGGATTTTCTTTGTTGGAGGGATTTAATTACTGATTCTATCTCTGTTTCAATTATAGGTTTATTTAGATTTTCTGTTACCTCATTACTCAGTTTTTGTAGGTGGTATGTGTCCAGAAATTTCTCCATTTCTTCTAAATCTTCTGATTTGTTGGCATACTAACAACAACTGCTGTTGAGGACAGTAGGGGCAGTGAGAGTGGGAAAGAAGGTACCCTACTCCACTGCGATGGCACATAAGAGCAATAATATTAAGGGCATATTGACTTATATTGACTTGATGTAGTATGGGCCTGATATTTCACATTTGTATTAGAAATAAGCCTAAGAATTTAAAAGAAGTTGGATGCGTTGTGACACAGTTGATTAGGTCACAGGCTGTAACAGCCCCATTGTTCTGTTTTCAGGTGTGTTTTCTGTGTCTGATGTGTTGCTTCAACTGCATGCACATCCCTGCCTCTGGACCTGAGAACAATACTCTGCTGCCAAGTGTCAGAACCAAGTGTGAGTTCCTGGCACCCAGCCATCCCTAGCACCTGCCATTACAGCCACTTAAACACTGATCTAACACATGGAAGCTATGTGTCTCTTTTCTCTGTTGCAGTGCCATTCAGATGAGTCAATAAATAAATTTTAAAAAGTCAAAGAGTAACTTGTTTTACTTCCAAAAACACAGAAATGATTTGAATTATTGCCATTATTCCATTATAAATGTATATAGAAATATGTTTGTTTATATATTAAAATAAATTCTAATTATAATATACACATTAGAAAATATAGCTCTTCTAAAACCTATTAGGTGAACAGAAAACATAATTTTTACTGACCCGTTAGCTACTCATATTTGAAAGTCCTGCTCAGCAAGTTTCCCAGCATATTGGTTTAATTCTCGTTTAATAGATCTATGACTAGACTATTGCTCACTGCAAGACTCTCTAATTTGTTCTAAATTATCACCATTAAGAACAGAGCCTTAAAGCTTTCATCATTACACAAAAGCTAAATTAGGTTCATAGTAGTCAGCTTTGGCACTTCAAAATTGGATAGTTTTAGGGTATTTCTTTTCCTCTGAATATGTAAAACTGCATTAATTGATCAACAGTTATAAAGCTATACTTAAGACTTGATTATAAAAAAAGCAGGAGGCTTATTAGAGCATTGCAATGTAATCATAAAATTCATCCAGAAATGAAAATTAATATATTTTATTCCATTTCACATTAAAACAATTTAAAATAAGCATTTTACCAATCATCTTTATAGAAACATCTTACTATAGAAAACTTTTAGGTTTAAATTCAACACCATAAATTAACCTATCAAATCAATTTATAAATATCACTTAAGAACACAAATGTGGGGAGAATTAATAAAAGATCATTATACAAATAAACATGAAGAGTATTTGTTCAGAAATTTACTTGTAGGAATTTGTAGTAAGAAAATTACCTGGGTAACACACTAAAAACTTTCATTATGTGCAAATCCAGGAATGTCTCATTTAAGATACACACCACAAACCTGGAAATAAAGTCAAACAATGTGTTTACATCAACACTACCATAAAAGCAACTTGGAGTGTGGACTCTGATTCTGCTGCTTAACGTATTATTCTGGGCCAATTAAATGAGGTATGCGTGCCTTGGTTTCCACCTCTGTGAATCAGGCATTGCTAAAGAACCTACTAGGCGAGGTATAGTTTTGTGTGTGAGTGAGAGGGGCGAAAAAGTAGATTATCTGTGGTGGCTCTGCAGAGAAACAGAGACAGAAGTGTGTATGTACTAAGATGGATTTGAAAGGAACTAGCTCATCCAGCAGTAGGTGTTACTGGAGCAGGCCAGAAACCAGGGAACAATTGCAGCGTGAGTGGAAGGCCATCAGTCTAGAGACGCAGGGGAAGAACCTGACGCTCAAGGCAGCATCCGGGCAGAATTCTTTGCTGTGGAAGGTCAATTCTATTTAGAATGACAGTCGTTTATCATATACAGGTCTTCCTTTACCTGCATGACGCTTACATTCTGAAGAAATGCCTAGTTCAAAATTCACTGATTTAAAAGCCAATCTATTAAAAACTTCCCCACCCCCTCTTGCAACGCACCTAGACAAGTGACTGTTCACATTGACCTAAGTTAACACAATTATTCTCATGTAGGATTATTTCTAATAGAAAATTATATCTGATATTATCTTAGGTGTTGAAACTATTAGTGGTCAGTTATATAATTGGTTCTGCTTTATTATAGCATACTTTGTTATCTAATTTAATAAGATAAAGAAATATCAGTATTTAAGTTATAAAGAACTCATTTTGGAATTCTTTTTTTAAAGATAATTAATTGGTTTATTTATTTTACTGGAAAGTCAGATTTACAGAATGAAGGAGAGACAGAAAAAGATAGTCTGCCTGCTGGCTTTCCTCTCCAAACTACTGCAATCGCCAGGGTTGAGTCTAAGCAAAGCCAAGAGACAGGAGCTTCCTCTCAGTCTCCCACAGCAGTGCAGGGTCCCAAGGCTTTGGGACATTTTCTAAGGCCTTCCCAGGCCACAACCAGGGAACTGGGTGGAGAAGTGGAGCATCTGGGAGAGGAATCGCACCCGCATGGAATTTTGGCACATGCATGGTGAGGATCCAGCCACTGACCCGTTGTGATGGTCTCCTGTTTTTCATTCTTAAAGGTATGACAATGCAAACATGTTTTCAGAGAAAAGCAGACAAATTGAAATATATGTGCATCTATATATATATATATATGAGTGTGTTTATATATTTATACTTATATGTTTATATTTTGCTTATTTGCTTATGTTTGCATATATTTACATATTGATTGGCTAGAAAATTCTCTTTAATTAAAAAATATTAGAGGAAATTTTGAACTTTTAACATTTGTTCTATATTCAGTCAGTATTAGTAAAAAAAATCGTGAGCTTGATTCTGACCCTAAGATTAAATCTCTTGTTTATTTTTTGCTTTTTAATTCCAAAACCACATCACAAATTATTTATGTAATTTTTGAACAGTGATGAATACATTTTCAACTCTTCTTTTATACAATTCTAAATGGATGCATTTAAAGGAAATACAGCACACCAAGAACTTTAAATCATGCCTTATTATGCATGGCAATTTGAAACCATCGAAGCGTTTTGTAAGTGTTTCTTTTAAAACTGTGTTCAATGTTTAGGAATTATGAAGAGTTATTTAACTTTATTGCAATACTTTAGATTTATTAGTGCCATTTTGAGGGAAGGAGGGTTATAATGTCATGTAAATCTGTCAACTAAAAGAGTACAAAATACACTTAATCAATATAACTGCCATCTGGAGACATATGCTGAGAGAGGAACAAAGAAACAGAACAACAACTCTAAGAAATATTAAGGTCAGGGTTTCCTGAATCTTAAAGAATTTTGAAATAATATGCAAAATGATAGCTTTCTAAATATTCATATGTCCAAAATTTCTAAAAATATACTGATACTTTAAATGAAGCGAAATAAGCCCTAGGCCAATTATTAGATACTTCCTATTTCAGTAATTTGACCAATGCTTTTCTAAACAAGTTTTCTAAACAAGTTGAACAAGTTGTCACTATTTCAGTGAGTACTACTTTTATTCAAGTCACTTTTTACACTTGCCTGGATTATTAGAATAATTCTGAACAATGTTATCTCTTATACAATGTATATGCTCCTTTAAAATACCTAGTAGAAGCCATGTCATTTCATGTGAATACCTAACAAAACACCTCAGTTATCTTTTATTATTATTATCATTATTCTTAGTTTTTGATGACAATTACATAGTTGAGAAGGATGCACATCCACTGAATAGGGTGGGAAGGGTCATTGAGTTGGGGAAAGCAAATGAAACCATTGTGTTCAATTTTCTTTTTCTTCTTCCTGTATCTTGGAGAAGGAGGGATAGAAGGGGAGAAACTGCAACCAGCATCCTAATTGTTTCAGTATCCAAGGATGCTGGACGGCCACCTAATATCATCCCAGGGTTTCTTATATGAAGCATGCTCTGAAGGTACTGTTCAACTGGCTTCAATCATTCTAAAAAGGTTTTGATTTCATTTCTCCAAAACTGAGGAAATGCACTGAGGTCCATTGGCTGACGTAGTCAAACTAAAAGACGTCATTTGCTTATATACTTGATGACAGTGCTTGCCAGGGGGAGTTGCAAAATGTGTTCTACCTCCATCCTTTGCCACTGTATTAGATATCCTCTGCAGGACCCAATTAACTGTCATATACCTCATATGCCTCTGGGCATGCCATCTACTACACCATCTTCAGCAACTGAGGAGGCCTAATTCTGACTCATGCATTCCATAGCCAGAGCAGATCCTGTAATTTTCCATGTGGTTAGTGTTCTGAGTGCAGTGGTCCATTTCAGTTGTCCCAGTTGTCCCCAAAGAAACCTCATCAGATTTGACCCAGACCCAACTCCTGTGTGTGCCAGCCAGTTTGGGGTCCGGCTCAGTCCATCATCCATATCAGCATGCACACACCGATGGTTGCAGTTGCTGTGTCAGTTCTGTCTACAGCCCATCTCTTATGCAAACCAATGCATGCTGTGGCCCAACCTAACTCTACCCATTACATACTCAGTCTTCATGTATACTAGCAGGAATTGTTTTTGCTTTTTGATTTTGATTGTAGTAAGAGAAGAACTAATCAGATATGGTTTTGGATGATTTTTTAAAAGTACACATTCATTTATTTTCATATGTTTGAAAAAGTGACAGAGAAATGGAGATGGAATAAGAATAAGAGAGAGATCTTGTATCTGCTGACTTTCTAAATGCCAGCAACAGGCAGGGCTGGAACTCCACTGGGCTTCGTCCACGGATGGCAGAGTCCCATGCACGGAAGGCATTATCAGCTACCTCCCAAGTTGCATTGCCCAGAGCTGCATTGGCAGCAGATGACCAGAACTCGAGCTGTGCTTGGATATGAGATGCTGGGGACCCATTCAATGAGTTAACTTGCTTCACTACAGTATTTGTCACTTTACTAAATATTTTAACAGAAAACAAAACAATAAGTAGTACTTCTATTGTTTCAATACATTTTTTGAAGTACTGTTGCAGAGTAAAATGGAGCCAATCCAAAAAAAAAAAAAGTATGGAATCTTGATTTCTTTGAGCCACAGAGGAAAAAAAAAAAAGTCTTGGAGTAGTGTCACCATGAGTAGTTTTGATTAACCAATGGATGCTCAGGGAAGCTAAATATCTGTTGATCTTGTCACTTGCCACCATCAGGGAATGTAGAGAATAATGTTCTCATATAAACAGATTTTAGGCAAAAGTAAAGCGGTGCCTTTAGAGTGTACCCCCCTAACGTTACCTGCTGAGGAGTATACAGTGCTCTTTTCTCCCTCTGGAACATCTGTTCTGATTGCAGGTGCAAAGTATGCCATTATATGGAATTAATTCTATTCTGGGCATCATTCTTAGTTCAGGAGACTGAAAGTGTTATGACTTGCTTAGGTTAATAGTGTACATAAAGACACAGGGTACTGGGCCTGGCGGGGTAGCCTTGTGGCTGAAGTCCTTGCCTTGCATACACCAGGATCTGTATGGTGCCAGTTGGTGTCCTGAATGTTTCACTCCCCATCCAGATATCTATCAGTCACCTTGAAAAGAAGTTGAGGATGATTCAAAGCTTTGGGACCCTGTACCAATATGGGAGAACTGGAAGAAGCTCTGGGCTCCTAGATTCAGATCAGCTCAGCTCCAGCCATGATGGCCACATGGGAAGTGAATCAGTGGCTGGATCTTTATCTTTCTCTGTCTTTCTCTCTTTATATCTGCCTTTCCAATAAAAGTAAATAAATAAATAAATAGATAGATAAATAAACAAACACAGGGTGCATGATTTTTCCCTCTTGTATTCTAAAGAAAGCATCATAAAATAAGTAAAATTCTGTAATTTGGAAATTATCAAAGGCCAGGAAATTTGGCCGTTCACTGACTGAGAAAATTGCTTCTTGAATAGCTATTTTCTTAAAATTTTCAAGAATGACATGTCATCTTGAAGCAAGAAAGAGGGTGCGATGAAAGATACTTTCTTGGTCCTTATTCTGAATTACCCGTAAGTTCAACATTTGTTTAAGAAGCCGCAATAACATTTGTTTTCTCTCAGTACCATCTGATTTTTTCTTCCCTCTACTTTGTACTAGATATTTACTGGCTCCTCAGTGGAGCTGCTAACACCCTTCCTGAACAGCGCAATCATGAACCCCTCTGTTTTTTTAATTCCCCTTCTCATATATTGTTCTCTCATTGGCACACTTTATTTTTAGAGCTGTGTTATATCCATGGAAAAGTACAGAGTTCCAATAATGCCTGTCTGGACAAATACATATTGTCCCACCACATTTGACATCTCTAAAGCTATATAGTATGTACACACACACACACACACACACACACACACACACACACACAATTGTGTCTACAGTTTTCTGTTTACCAGTTAGAATCACATAATATGCAGCTTTCAGTCAGGCTTAACCTAGCAGTTAAGCCACCATTTAACTTACCCAAAGCCCATATCAAAATTCTTGGGCTTGAGTCTGAGCCCTCTTCCTGCTAAAAGCTTCATGGAATTCAAACAAAAGGAGGCAACGGATGCAGGCTCGCGAGGCTGTGTTTCTGCCGTTCTTTTGGCAGACCTGGATTGAGTTCCTCACTCCTCAGCTTGGCCTAGCTCTGGCTATTCTGGGCATTTGTGGGAACAAACCGTTAAATGCGAGCATTCTCTCTGGCAAAGAAAATAAACTTTTTTTTTTTTTAATTTTGAATTTCATGGAAATTCCCATAGAGCCACAATTCCATTTCCTTACCCTCTCTCCAAATTCACACCCCTGACTGATATTTCTCATTACTATAATAGCATAATTCTTCATAAACATTCATAACTCCGTCAGTCTGCTATTTAAGTGTGTCCTGGTATTGCTGCTACAGACAATGCCAGACAGTCTAGCATCCTATTCACTCAACTGCTAAAGAGTTTGATTATTTGAAAGTTCCCAATAAAATCACTCTGGATATTTATGTTTATGCTTTTGGGTGAAAAAAATTTTTAACCAATTTGGTGTTAATTTCTTTAGAGTCACACACTCTATTACTGACATAGTATCCTAAAATATGCAGTTTACATTCAAATTGCATATTTGTCTTGATTTCCTGGGTGTCTCATGCTGGAACAAGAGGATTGTGCAGTTGAATCACCTATCAGAAAGCATTACCTGTATCTGTTGCTAAGCAAGATGATGATCACTCCGGAAATGGAAGGGCTGTCTAACTCCTACCATCATCTCAGAAGGTAGATTGAAATGCGTTGCTCAGAGAAAATAAAGTAGTCCAATTATTAGCCTATCCTCGCTAGGAATTGGGAATTGAATTAATTAGAAAGTGTAACGCAAGTTTATATCGCTCCAGTGGCATATTAGCATATGCAGGAAATAAATCTACACGTTGATTGACTTTGTTTCAAATCTTTTGGATTATAAAATAAATGAAAAAACGGGCTAATTCTGAATAAGAATGCTATAAGAAGCAGGTAAAGAGACTCTTTTCTTTTGTAATGTTACAGCAGGATTGTATTGAAAACCAGGCTCAGAATTTAATTACGAGGTCAAATGACTGCGAATAAGCCGGACCAATGACAGGGGTAAGAATCCATTGAAAATCACGAACTTGCAGAAGTCGCTGAATTTTGTAGACCAAGGGGGATATTACATTTTATTTATTTATTTATTTATTTATTTATTTATTTATTTATTTATTTATTTATTTTAGCATTTAGCAGACCAATGTGCTTTCCCTACATTTTCTTCTAGTAACTTCTGTCTCAGGTTTTAATCTATTTTGAGTTCTTTTTTTTTTTTTATAAATTTATCTTTTGATTGCAAACTCACATTTGTAGAGTTGGAGAGACAAAGATTTTCTGTCTGCTTGTTTTTTCCCTAAGTGGAGCTGAAGCTGTCCTCAGCCAGGAGCCCGGAGCTTCTTCCTGCTCTCTCACACAGGTGAAGGATCCTTAGGCTTTGAGCTGTTTTCTACTGTTCTCCTCAGGCCACAAGCAAGAAGCTGATTGGGAAGCAAGCAGCTGGGACAAGTACCAGGATCCGTGAGGGTCCTGTTGCTAGTAAAGAGGGGATTTAGTTACTAGGCTGTTGTACCTGGGCCTTGAGTTTATTTTTTCAAATGGTGAGAGGTATGGATATAATTTTATTCTTCTACAATCTATATATCCAATTTTTCCAGCACCATTTACTGAAGAGAATATCCTAACTCTTCTGTATTGTTTGAGCTCTAGTGATTAAAATTCAGTTAGTTGTACCTACGCGGACTGATGTTAGGGCTCTCTTTTCTGTTTCTTTGACTTATATATCACTGTTTCTACCAGTACCATGGTGTTTTAATTACTGTAGCTGTGTAGAATCCTGTGAGGTTAGGTATTGTGTTGCTTCCACATTGATTTTTCTTCAAGACCTAGATGCATTGCATAGTTTTTAATCAACAATTATCTCAGATAATTCACTGGGAATCTGATTTTAACAAATCAAGCAGTAAACCACCTTATCTCAATTATCTACTCAGTAATCTACTCAGAAGTTTTTGTGATGCTTTAGTGTTGGATACCCATGTGCAATCCTAGGAATTTGGAGGCACGAATATTTACAGTTACGACAAATTTCCCAATCCATTGGATAGCTGCTGACCAGGTGCCGGGGTAGGCCATGAATAAAAGATTTTAGGTGGTTCATTCTGCATTTCATTCTATGTAACTGTGTGGAAGATCTGAGTTTATACTAGAACTCAGGCAAACATCCATAGCAAATATTACAGACCTAATTAAAATTCATTAAATTAGTTGACAACAGAAATATGCTGACTATGCAAAGAGGATGCTAACTCCAAGGTAAAAGTTTAGAAACATCTGTCCTACTCTTCCTCATTTTTGCAACCATAGCCAATTCCTTTCACCCTGGATATCATATTTAATGATTTTACTGGAGTCTCAGAATGTCTATTAATTACTGCAGTATAAAGGAAACATTATGCCTATTTTCACACAAAAACAAAAATTTCTGGACCTGTCCCTCCCCCCAAAAAGTGCTCTATACTTTAACAAGTTTCATTGGAGTATTCTCTGGAAATTAAAAATGGCAAAATGCTGTCATTTTCTTAACATCATACAGAAGATAAATTTTAATTTAAAGAAAAATTGATAAATTGAAATGATTCAGAAAAGAATAACGTCAATAACACTTTAGTCTGATTAAATTCTTCAGTGACTCAGGTCTCACATCAGCATAATTTTCTTCAAGAAGTTTCTTGATTTTTTTTAACATTTCTTCAGCAACACATTAGTTATCCAGTAGCATGTTATTTAACTTCATGGTGTTGTTAATTTCTTTTTTTTTTCTCCTGTTGTTGATTTTGTTTTGTGGCTTTTCATTTACAGGGATGTACAGTAACTGTGCAATGGAGACTAAATATCCAGATGAGAGGATACAATGCATTATGCATCTCTACTTCAAGACTAAAGATGGACTCTCGGTGAAACTGTTTAGTATGTGACAATAGGATGATGGACTCTCTGCCATTGCCCATACCCACAATAATGGACATATTACTGTGTATGAAAGCTACACTTAAATAATGATGTAGGGGAACTTGGTGGGGGGTTTGGGGAGGGAATAAGGGAAATCCCAGTGGACTATGGAACTGTATCATAAAATGATGATGGTGATGGTGATGATGATAATAATAATTCTTAAAAAAGAAATAAGCCAGTTCTGAAAGGACAGATACTGTCTTGCAGAGATACCCACTATGATTTGGTATAGAAATAACCTCAGCTTCTATCCATAACTGCAAGGATAAATGAAATTATAAATCATTCTATAATCTAAAAAAATAATAATAACAGCAATAAATAAATGGAGCATAATAGAATAATTGTACTATTTTGATATTTCAAGATAGGGGTTTTTTAAACATTTGTTTTATTTTTATTACAAAGTCAAATACACACAGAGGAGTAGAGACAGAGAGGAAGATCTTCCATCCGCTGACTCACTCCGCAGGTGACCACAGCATCCGATGCTGTGCCAATTCAAAGCCAGGAGCCTATTCCAGATCTCCAAAGCAGGTGCAGGGTCCCAAGGCTTTGGGCCATCTTTGCTTTCCCAGGTCACAAGCATAGAGCTGGATGGGAAGTGGAGTTGCTGGACTTAGAACCGGCGCCCATATGGGATCCCAGTGCATTCAAGGCTAGAAGTTCAGTCTCTAGGCCACCGGGCAGGGCCCTAAGGTAAGATATTTTTTAACTAAGGTATACTTCACTTGTCTGTACCAGTTTTTTTACAATTATTGTCATTTATGATTTTATAGGAGTTTGATTAAACATTTACAATACTGACTAGATGCTAGGTGACTTTAAATTCTTTTACTGGGAAATTAATTGCAAGTTATTGTGTGGTTAATAATGAAATCTTTCTACCTTCAAATTTTTGTTTTGTACTAACACTTAATTGATAAATTTATCAACTGATACCATGATCAACTACCGATTAATATTTTGCTAAAATCATTAGTCTGAACAAAGTGAGGTTGAGCTGAAAATATAATCTTAATACACTCTTAAATTCACACATTCAGAGAACAAACAATCAAAGCAAAGCAATTATACTATATTATTTACTATTTATAACTATAAAATATTAAAAACATTAACATTTTGTAGCTTTTATGTGAAAGGGCATAAGATATATATATACTATAAAATATAATTTATTGAAATTCTCATGTAATTATAAATTTTCCATCAACTCTAATAAAAATGTATGGCATAAAAAATCTAGTCATAGAATTTGAAGCTATCATGTAGTAACTTAAGTGGTATTCTGGAACATTTTATCTGCTTAATTTTACACATGAAACACTTATTATTTTCAAAATTAGAAAAATCTATCAACACAGATGGATCTAACAGGAAATAAATTTTGCACAATCATGGAATTAAGGAAATATGCTTAAGTCAATAAAATTATCAACATCAACATTTGAATATGCACATTAAAATGGTTGATCACATGCAAATTATTTCATGTCATGTAAGATATTTTCTAAAGTTTATGGAAAATTATATATAATGAAAATATGTAAACAAGTTTAAAATGCTTTGTGTCAAATAAATATTTTCATATATCTAAAGTTTTGCTAATTCCAATACATTTAAAGCAAAATTAAAAATTAACCTGAGCAAAAACAAAAATACTAACGCTCTACTGATCTTGAGGCCCAAACACACAAAACCATCTACATGACAGGGAACTGAATTAATGGAAAGGGTCATTTTATGCTCTAAGTGAATGTAAAGAAAAATTAGGTAAGAAAAGAGCCAAGGGAAAGCAGAAAATAGTAGCATCTTTAAAGGGGATTGTGCGTTCCTAATGGGGACTTCAATTACCAGGAAAATGTCATGCGTAAGAGCTTCGGTCAATAGGCAAGAATTCATGGTCCTGGAAGGGGTACTGGGTAATTTAGACAAACAAAGGAAAAGGAAAGCTTCCTCTTCAGAACTCTGCTACCCCGAATTTGTCATTGTCAAATTCTTCTCGTTTGGTGATCAGTATCTTTTGAAATAATCACCCCAGATTAACATATACATAGTATCCATTGTTTTAAATAAATCATATAAAATTATTGCATCAATTATTTGAGCACAGGTCTTCTCTTATTCAGAAGGTTTTAAGGAGATGTGTGTGTGTGTGTGATTCCAAAGTTGGTGAAAGCAAAGAACAACAAAATAAATGGCATCTTTTGGAATTGTAATGTCAAGAAACAAATATTCCTATGTTTAAACTGTAGTAAACATTTGTAAGGTGAAGACATCTTTATGGATAATCAACAGCTTTTCATGAAAGAAGAATTTAAAGAATAAGGGTAGGAAAGATGGAGGAAATGGACATTAAAAATGCCACATTAGAAGTTACTGCTGACAATCAATGAAAGGATCATACATTTAATTAGATAAAATTAATCAGAAATAGAATAATTGAAAGTCTTCCTCTACACATTCATAATTGTGAGTGAAAATATTGGAATTATCTTACATAATGTGATTTTTTTTTTCTTAAGATGTAGCTTTTTGTTGTTGTTGTTGTTTTCTGATAGGAAAGTCAGATATCCAAACAGGAGGAAAGACAGAGAGGAGGATATTCCATCCGCTGATGTACTCCCAATGGCCACAGTGGCTACAGCTGAACCAATCCAAAGACAGAAGCCAGAAGCTTCTTCTGGGTCTCCCACATGGGTCCAGGGTCCCAAAGCTTTGGTCAGTCCTTGACTGCTTTCCCAGGCCACAAGCAGGGAGCTGGGTGTGAAGTGGGGCTGTGAGGATATGAATCCAAGCCCATATGGGATCCCAACCACTAGGTTTCTGTGCTGGGTCTAATTTAATGCATTTTAAATTGCTAATTGTAATATATTGGCTTTTCAGTCTACTATTAAGCAACACCTTAGTTATGCATTCAAGAATAATATCCCCCATAACATACGTCAGAATAAATATTTCCTGATAATGGCATATTAGTCCTATAGTATTCATTCAGTTGGAATATGATGCCAATTTAGTCATGAACAAAATAAAATATAACACTAAAAAACGGACAACAACAACAACAACAAAAACTTCTATGAAATAAAACTGTGACACCATGACATAGAATGTTAAGCCTCCTTTAGCAGGCACCACCATTCTCTGTTGGCAGCAATTCCAGTCTTGGCTGCTCTACTGTTGATCTAGCTTCCGGTTAATGGTCTGGGAAAGCAGGACAGCCAGTGTTTGGTCCCTTGCAATCATGAGAGACCAGGCTCAAATCAGGCTATTGTGATCATTTAGGGGGATGAAAGAGCAGAAGAAAGCTCTCTCTGTCTCTGTTCCTCTCTCTCTCTCTCTCTTTGTCTTCTTTCCATTTAGCACATCTTTCTGTAAAATAAACATGACTAAATCTTTTTAAAAGTTAAAAAATATTGTAAATATAAGGATTGAATTACAATAGTCTAGCCAATTAAAATATTTTATTTTTTCAAACATTGAAATTCGTATACTAAAGAATCATTGCATGTCATATTCTAAATTTTAAAATGTGAAACATGAAACACTTAAATTTTATTTTTATGAATCTACTATCTCTTAGTATTTGTTTATATTATTTTTGGAAGAGAAGACTAAAATTTACTTTTTAATCAGGAGAAGTTGTTGAAAATATGGATTTATTGTGGAGAATAAATATTTATTATGGAAATAAATATTTATCTATATTATTTTTGTTTTCTCCTATCATGCACTCATGTAAATTATACCTTGCAATTCATATACCAATGGGCATGTAGTCAGATGGGGTTGAAGCTGTTACATCTCTGCTTTGGGGTATCCTGAGAAGGGAAGCATTCCATTTAATGATGTCTACTTAATAATCTTACTTCTCCCCACTTTGTGGGTTCTGAGAATCTTCCTATAAATTAGCTGTAAGAAACATTTTTCAGGCTGAAATGGTAGCCTAGCAGCTATAAAATCCTAGCATTGTAAGAGTTAGGATCCTATATGGGTGCTGGATCTAATCCTAGCAGCCCCAGTTCCCATCCAGCTCCCTGCTCCTGGCCTCGGAAAGCAGTGGAGTGCAGTCCAAAGCTTTGGGACCCTGCACCCATGTGGGAGATCTGGCAGAGACTCTGGACTCCTGGCTTCTGATTGGCACAGCTGTTGCCATTGTAGCCACTTGGGGAGTGAATTAACAGACAGAAGATCTCCCTCTCTATCTCTGCTCTTCTCTGTATATCTGCCTTTCTAATAAAACAGACACAAACAAAACAAAGAAATAAAAACATTTTTTCAACCTCATAGGCTTTTTGGCCTAGAAATTTGTGTGAGCCCTTTCACAGAAAAAAATGCAAATCACATATCCAAAGTTGGAACTTTGTCCATGCTGCCAGCAATCACCCTACCTATTTTTGTTTGTTTGCTTTGTTGCGAGATCCAGTGGTGTTAAGTGGCTGGTACTGAAAGCTAATATAGTGCACTGTTTTTTTCTTTTTCATGTTTTAGTTGGTTACTACTCCATTAGCTTGGCTTTCTTTCATGAGCTACACTTGCTAATTTCAGTTCAGAATGCTATACATTTAACTCATCAAAGATCCCTTTTTTGCCTACTTCCCCAGATTGTAGTACTCCTTTTACTTTTAAACATATCCCAGTCGAATAGATAAATTAAGCCATCATGCTTTTCATAGATTACATAAGAAACGAAGTTATTCAGAGCTTTAAAATTTTAAAATGTCAAGAGTATTTGTAAAAATGATCACAGAATGTATTTTTGAAACGTGCGACTCTGGTGCAATATCCAGCTTTGGACATTGACAGCATTCCAGATACTTCAAGTTGTTCCAAATCATGCTATTATGGTAACTTTCCAAGATCATTTTGGATATGCCAAGTTGCTGTGCTTTGATTTAATTTCTCACTACACAGAGGAGGCCATATTTCTTAGCTATGATATGGTTTCCAGTAACCTATGACTAGCCAGATTTTCAGACTGTGATGCCATTTCCAAATACTTTATGCATGCCAACATTTTATATTTATTTGATTTTCCAATAGTTGAGAGTATGATAGATGGTTGGATTATTAATCACTGCCAGAGCCATTCATTTTTTGTGGAAAGAAAAAGCTCTTATGAACATATAATTTTAAAGGCTTGCATAACAATTTATACACTTGTCCTTCCCCCCACCTCATGGGGAAATTCCGAACTATGTCCCTGTAATTTTATTACTCTGAAGATAATCCCCCCACCGTTGGTTTTCAAGCTTACAGTTTCAGTGTTTTGAGGACATACCTAGATGAGGTATTAAAAATATGGTCTGATATGAAAATTCCAAGAACAGTATGCCATTTTTTTACCTTCTACCTAATTAGCTTCTTATGGCTTGCTTATGCAAGCTCACAGTGATGCAATACTATTAACTCCCCAGTTTAAAACGTAAGTTCTTACTCCCCTGTATATCTTTCTCACATTCCGTAATTGGAAGACTTTCTTTTAGGTGCTACTGTCACATTGACCTTGGAATCAACACATAGGTTGCTGTTCCCACTCTAAGTATAAAAAGCTATGGATCAATTTGTGGAATTTCATAGGAATCTCAGAAACCATTTAAACATGGATCAATTTATGCAGAAAATCTATTATCGTAATAAGGATACTGACATCTCCTGCTTTCATTAGGACTGTCTTGGGGTGAATTACATTGCTCTTTGCCAACAGATTGAGTGCCTACTATATTCACTGCCATACTTCTGATAGTGTTAATCCCAAGGAAAAATAAGAAACAGAACAGCCATCTGGAAACTGAAAAGCTGTTAAAAATAATAAAAACCAAGGAAGAGGGTTGACCAAAAATTACATTAAATTTTACAAATATGAATGATGCATATCTACATAAAATCCACATGATAAATAACTCTTTGTATCATAATAATTGGCTATGGGGCAGAGGATGTGCATCACAGCACGCTTGGTTGTGCCAATGCATGGGATGCTGGTATTCCATGGTAGAATGCCTGATTTAAGTGTGTGCGTGTGTGTGTGTGTGTGTGTGTGTGTGTGAGAGAGAGAGAGAGAGAGAGAGAGAGGGAGAGAGAGAGAGAGAGAGAAAGAGAAAGAGAAAGAGAAAGAGAAAGAGAAAGAGAAAGAGAAAGAGAAAGAGAAAGAGAAAGAGACTTTCATCTGCTGCTTTACTTGCCTGAAGCAGTCAAGACTAGACCATTCTGAAGCCAGGACTCAGGAGTTTCATTACAATCACTGATATGCATGATAAGGAGTTGCGTATTTCACTAAATATCTACTCCACCTGTGTCTGTTCCCAGGCATTGGCTACTCAGAACCGGAGTAACAAAGACCCTTCACTAAGTAAAGAGTTGAAGAAACAGTAAATTGGAAAACCACTGTTTCTCAGGATGGCTATCAGGAGTATAAACAATAATCAAATCTCTAAATAACTCTTTTGCTCATATGTGTTATTTCATCTAGCTCCTTTATATCAGCAAAAAATAGGGAAAACATGTATTTGTCCATTTTAGTCTCCAATTACATAATTCCATTGCAAAATATGGTATTTCATTGTTTTTAATAGCAGGTCAGTATTGCATTACGTATTTATTTCATTCTGACTTTATACAGTCATTAGTCAATGGGCATTGGTGCTGTTTATATAGGTTAACTACTGTGAGATGAGCTGCTATAAACTTGGAGGAGCAGGAAACATTTTCTCATGCTAATTTCATTTCATTCAGTTAAATTTACAGGAATGAAGTGCTGGGTCGCACTGTAGGTCTACTTGCAGATTTCTGTTCCTCTTTTTAAATATATTTATGTTACGGTTTTTTCAGGCTGGAAATTTAGAACTTGTTAACACTTAACATCTCGCTACATCTGTTTCACATGTATACATTATTTACATGTAGATTCATACTATTTTTTTCTGTAAACAGAGAGATTTGCACTGACCAGTGAGTTTTTTTTTTTTAATAATGATCATAATCTCATCTATATCACTGTCAACATTTGCAATTGATGTCCTTCAATTTCTTTCATGTTTGATTTGCTGTCTCTTGAGAATTATATGTATTGTGGATTTTTAAAAAGTATATTAAAGATTTATGGCTGCCAAACATTTCCTTAATATCATTTTGTCCATTTTTACATGTAAAGCTGCTTTGGCTTTTTTATGTTAACAAGAAATAATTGCAAATTGGAGTCCCAATTTAAATAATTTAAAATGGAAATTATGTAAAATCTGTTATTCTAAAAAATGGAGTTTGCTAGGTTTTCATGTTGATAAAATTTCAGTGTAAGCAATTTCCTGGTCCATTTTGATCTGCTGTCTTGTCATCTGACTTTAATTCTTCAGTTTGCCTTGATTATGATATTTTTCAAATAAAGGCTATAAATTTAACACATACTTAATGTGTTAATGTGAGGACCCTCACATGGTGAATTATCTTCAAATTCCCAATTGCTTCTGAAAATACACTTGCCTCTGAAAGTGGATAAATTTGCCTGGGATTTTGTTGTCTTTGTCTATCTTTGTAAAAAGTTAACGGGGCGGGGGGGGGACCCGGTGCAGCAGCCTAGTGGCTAACGTCGTTGGCTTGAATTTATCGAAATTCCTTATCAGTCCTGATTCTAATCCTGGCTCCCCCGTTTCACCTTCAACGCTCTGCTTGTGGCCAGGGAAAGCTGTAAAGGATGGCCTTGGAACCTTGCACCTGTTGAGAGACCTGGAAGAGGCTCTCGGTTCCTGACTTCGGACCGGCTCAACTCCACCTATGGCGACCACATGGGGAGTGAATCAGTGGACGGATGATCTTCCTCTCTTATTTTCCTCCTTTCTGTATATATCTGACCTTGCAATAAAAATAAAATAAATCTTTTTTTAAAACGCTGCGGCGCAAGTGGTTAAGGTCCTCGCCTTGCACGCCCGGGATCCCATATGGGTGCCGGTTCTAATCCCGGCAGCCCCGCTTCCCTTCCAGCTCCCTGCCTGTGGCCCCAGAAAGCAGTGGAGGACAGCCCAAAGCTTTGGGACCCTGCACCCACGTGGGAGACCCGGAAGAGGCTCCTGGCTTCGGATTGGCATAGCATCAACCGTTGTGCTCACTTGGGGAGTGAATCATCGGTCGGAAGATCTTCCTCTCTGTATATCCATCCGCCTTTCCAATAAACAAAAATAAATAAATAAATAAATAAATAAATAAATAAATAAATAAATCTTTTAAAAAAAGTTAAATGGAATGACTGAAAATATAAAACATTACCATTTTTTATAATCTATCAGCTATGGCCAATTGAAGATGGATTCAACAATACAGAGATGGAATTCCTCTTTACTTTTCAATGTTTTTTTCAAGGTGCTAAATGATCTATTTGCATTATTTTCTCTCTAGCTTTTGATTTCAGTCTGGCTTCTTTTCAAGGTACACAGTACTGCCAGCTTTGTCAAAGAAAAATGATGTCTCTGTGTTTTGGCTACACTCCCTAAATAAATCAAGCCTCGTCTCAAGGTCTCTGCTTTCTAATGCTGGTCATTTGTGGCGAATGAATTCAGTATAAGTAGTAGGCACACTCTGTGCTGAGCTGGATTTCTCAAAAGCATCCAGTTACTGGATAACATGTCTTTATTCTTCCAGAGTGACCTTCTTTAATTCAAATATTTCATTGCTTCCTTGAGTTTCTTTTCTTTTGCATTATTCCCTTCCTTCGTTTATTTTGTGTTTTTCCCTGCACTAATCATATTGATTTTTCAGTTTTTAACTTGTGTTCTCATTCAGGACACTGTTAAGTAACAAACAGAAACAAAGAAAGAAGTACCAGAGATGAGTGAAGCTTCAATCAACAGATACTTGTTCCTCAAGGTTCTGCAGCCTGCCAGTTCGGGATGAGGGAGTCGGGGTTCTCGTTTGACAATGAGGGTTCCATTGCAGGATGCAGGCTGCATCGGCTTGTTTTATACCGTCGTAGTGGAAAGAAACCAGGTGAAGTTTCTGTGACTTTATATATATATATTTTAATAAGGGCACCGATTTCACTCTTGAGAGCTTCAGCCCCTTACATCAAGTACTTCTCCACAGTAGCACCTCTTAATCCCCATCACATTGGGGATTAACATTGTATCATGTAGTCTAGCCATGGGATACTTAGGGATTTCTTAAAGTCCTTGTTCTCTCCATGCCTTCTAAGAGACTGGTACCACTGCTTGTTCAGAAAACACCATCCACTAGATGTTAGTGTTCAAATGATTCCAGTTTGGGCTACATCCAAATGCACTGATGATGGTATTTAAATTAAAAGATAAATAAGTTAATTTATTTTCAAAACTTGAAAATAAAAATAGCTCTATCAAATAACTTGGTGTGAACATCAAATATTGAAGATGTTATAAATATTGAGTTGCATTTTCATTACAATAAAAGTTGACATTTGAGTCCAGGCAGTTGAAAGCTATTGGTTAGTACAGAATAAGGAAGCCAACACTCAAGAGAGACAGGGTAGAGGCAGTTTGGGGCATTCTGTGTTCTGGATACAGTCCTGCTGGGACCTTAACTCTCTAACTTTGTCTTGGAGACTTGAGATACGTCCCACATATATAACTTACACGATTCTATAGATAAAACTGTCTGATCCTAGCTAAATGAAAATGACAACGGTTTGCATTTTATTATAACATACCCGAACTGAGAGACAAGTACAGATTTATTATGGCATTCCAAATTTGTGCAGTAGCTATTATCAGTGGGTAGAAAATTAGTGAAATATATGTTTGATATAAAGACAGAGATTTCCAAATAAATGAAAGAAAACTAGGCTGAGTGATAGAGGTTTCTGCTTGGATGTGTTCACTTGTGCAAGCCTGTTAGCCATTCATCACAGGTAGGCAGGTGTACGTGTGTCTGCAGCAATTAGCAGTACAAATTTAAAGTGGGGAAATCATTACATAGAATGCTAAGCTTGAAGAAGGTGCAAGGTGTTCTAATGATAAAGCAAATGTGCAAAAAACTCCGGAAGATCCAGGACTAAGTTCTTCAATAGGACAAATGATGGATATCGCACCAGTGTGGACACTGAGATAAACCAACACCAGAAAATTATAACGGTGTAGTAGTGAAGATACTAAACTGAGTAAGCAAAGTTATCAGTGATAGACGATTGACGATTAAAAGCCTAAAATGTAATGATGGAGAATGTATTTGTTTGAAAACAAGAATATTGTTGATGAGTCTGAGTTTGGTATCTAAGTGAAATTTAATAAGATTCTAATCCTTTTTCAGATCGGGATGAGTTGTGAAGAAAGTGTTGGTGTTTTTTCTTTGTCTTGAAGAAATCAAAGAAATAGATAAATAATTTTTTAAAAATCTACATAAAAGATTTTTACACATTCATGTTAGATTATATTGCTTAATAAAATTGAAGTATCATTGAAAGTAATAACGAATTGAGAGAAAAAAATCTATGTGACAATGGTAGAGTAATAATAATTATGTTTCAAAGGAAAAAATAATTATGAAGCATATAATATTCAAAGCAGGATCATTTATGGAGGTAAAACCAAATCCAATTTAATGCAAAAACAGAATGTGAGTATATGTAGAGAAAGACTTGTACAAGATTGAAGAAGAATGAATAGATATTACTAAACATATACAGCTGAGAAGCTGGTATTGCTGTGCCGCAAGCAGCTTGCCCTTGCAATGCAGGGTACCTATTGCTGTGATATGAATTTAAGTCCTGGTTGCTCTTGTTCTGATCAAACTCCATGGCATTGCACAGGAGGAACATTTTGATAGCTGTTGTGACTATGGGAGAACAGGTTAGAGATCCTGGCTTCTACATTGAATCTGGTCTGTTTCTGAGTGTAGCACTGATATGGGAAGTGGATAGATGGTTAGTCAAAAGATAAGTTTTCTCTGTGCTTCTCCTTTTCTCTCCATATCTCTGATTTTCAAGAAAGAAAGACTTTTCAAAAATAGGTAATTGATAAAAAAAAATCATTCCAAAATCAATCTTCTTTTTTTTTTTAATTCAAGTTCTATTTCATTGAGTCAATCAGTCATTATTTGTTATGCCTCTACTATTCAAAAACACTTACTAAGTTCTTGAGGAAACAGACTTGAAGAACACTGAAATCTCCAGATCTTAAGTAGTTTCTGTCATATTACCGCATCATGCAAAACACACAACAACGGAAATAGCAATAGGCATATTCTTATGAATGATCGGCCAACAGAAGCACTTTAAACAAGGTACACCTAAGTCATGACTTGAACTACTTGAAAATCAATATGCAAATCAGTGGAAGAAACCACTTTTGGAAGAATAAGCAATACATAATCAAAGTAATCCTGGGTTGAAAATACAGATTTAAGAAGCAGTCACATATGTGCAAAAACATACAATGACTGCAGTTACTAAAAAGTAAACTGTTTTTGTAAAGATCACACTCTTCTTGGACAGAACATTGAGCAAATATCTGAGACACCATAAACACTTTGTCGTAAATAGACATTACTAACTTGTCAACTATCACAGGTGCTCCAGACAACTAGACAACAAAGACATTTACAGTAGAACGTGAACTGTCTTCAAATTGCATGTCCTTAGAAGCCTTATGTTTGTCACAATGGTGCAATTCTCAAAATACTCTCAGGACAAACATCTAGAAATACAAAATAAAAGTTTGTATACTCTCTGGAAACTTTTCACTTTTTGTTCAAAGTTGCACTATTCCTCTTACCTTACTGCAACTTTGTGCCATTTGGCTAGCATCTTATGTTCCCTAATCTCTGGCTTCTAGTGTCCACCATTGTATTTTCTGTTCCCTTGTGTTCAATTGTCTTATGGACTATGGCATCACTGAAAGTCAGTATGCTTGTTTAAAATGTACGTGACAGTATTTTACAAAAATTCATTGTGTTGACTCTAAATTGTCTGGTTTCAGCTAACTGGAATATTGCAGATAAAAACTATTGGACCAAAAGACTTTAGAAGTATTTTTTAAAGTATCAACTTTATTAGTTAAACTTCCTTAAAATTTCACTGTTTGCCTGTGGGTTCTTTGCCAGCTGTGCTCATGGAAAATTGATAGGAGCATAGCTTTTGGCTTATGAGATCACTTTAAAGGTTTCTTTCTCGGAGCCAAATCTTTACTCAGTATTTGATTGAATTCAGTTGCTCCAGGGTATAATATTTACTGAAATAAAATCTCTACATTCTTTCTGTCAGCTGTATACTATGTGTCTTCCTTTAAGTTTCTTTGGGACTTCACAAATGCAGTAACTTCTGGGAAATGGCTTGTGTTAGTTCTAACAAATCTTCCAAAGGTTTCTATTGCTGCAAATGCAGTAGGATATGAGTCATTTTCACGTGTCCCCTCTCCTCTTCCTTTCCCTGCCTACAAAGCTTAGTTTAGACTTCCATCATTCCTACCTTAGTCCACTGTCTTACCACCTGATCCTCAGAAGACTAAACCTCATGTTGCATGTGGATAATAGGATTTATCAGGCATAAATATCTGAACTTTCTTCTCCTGGTTGTTTATAATCATTCTATATGAACCATCCTTTTACCTTCAGGTTTTAATCACTTTCTGTCAAGGACATTAGCTGCAAGTTGAGGCAGGTCTCTGTTTTTCAGCAGTATCAGTCTTCTACTTCCCTGTGATCATCTGCCTCCCCAAATTCAAAGCTTAACGTGATGATATTTTATGCCACACCTGATTCAAAGGACTGCATTTTGGGTTGGCTTCAGATGCTCATTGGTTCTTCTCTTGGCACCCTTGCAAGTGTTACCAAGACAGAAAAAAAAAAAAGCAACAAGAGTTCAGCTTATCTGGATTATGATACATTTGATGAATAGATCACAAACCTTACTTGTCATCCTAAACAGGCTGTTGTGCAATGCTTCAAGTAGCCTCAGAGTTCCACAAGGAGCCAGTTGGCAATTCTGATGCTTGAGCAATTTTCAATGCCATTCTTGCTCCCTATTTGTTATCATCACTTTGATCAAAGTTAGGTTGCAGTTATGTCTTTAAATGGGAGGTGCTATAAAGTCACTCTTCACTTCATTAGAAATAGGCAGAAAGGAAATTATCTGAAGGTAACAACTTTTGGATTAAAATTAGAAAACACAGAACGAGACATATCACAAGGAATTCTACTATCTGAAGCATGCTTGAATTATATATTTCACTCAGTTTCCCAATATAGAATGTATGTTCTTTACCATATACACAACAATGATTATCAAAATTGTCATTAGATTACTTATCTTTTGAGAATTGAGGACTAAAGTCCTCGCCTTGAACATGCTGGGATCCCATATTGGCACCAATTTTAATCCTCACAAACCCCACTTCCCATCCAGCTCCCTGATTGTGGCCTGGGAAATCAGTCAAGGATGGCCCTAAGCCTTGGGACCCTACACTCATGTGAGAGACCTGGAAGAAGCTCCTGGCTTTTGTCTTTGGATCGGCTCAGTTCCAGCCACTGTGGCCACTTGGGGAGTGAATCAATGGATGGAAGATCTCCCTCTCTGTCTCTGTTCCTCTGTGTATCTGACTTTGCAATAAATATAAAATAAATCTTCAAAAAAGCCATGTTACACTCTTGGCACCTACTGGAGTAGTGGGCATGATATAAAGACTAAATATGATGTAAGATTTTCTGCTTCTTGGTATTATAAAATTAATATTACATTATATTTTGATTATCTTCTTTGTAGCCCTTTACTATTTCAAAAGTATTTTACTATTCCTCATAAGAATCATAGTGGTAGGCTGTTGACAAATTCATAAATTTGCAAAGTGAATACAGTTTTGAGGAGTTATTTACATACTTCATATTTATATTTTCATGCACTAAAACAAATAATTGTACTGATGTGTTAGACTGAATATTAATTTTAGGGAGAGATATGTTTGATATATAAATTTTATAATGACCAATTTATTTCAAAATCCACAATATAAATATCATTTAACACATTGGGCGCTCTTTTACATGAAGTCTTAAGTGTTAGTTTAAATAACATCTTACATTTTACATAACTGTAAGTGTGTGTGTGTGTGACCTGCATTTAACGATTTGGTTGGTAACCTGGGACTAACAGAACATTTCAAAATATTATACCAAAAAGGGTATATTTCATGAAACTTATCAATAGTAGAAAAAAATACAGCTAAAACATATAGCAGAAACTCTTTGGAACAAAACAGGGATATTGTGGTTATTTTTCCAGAAACTGAGGTGGTTTGAAATAACACTGTGGATGCTCTCAGCGCCACATCATAAATCTCACTCAAACATTCGGTCGCCTAATGCAATATACCACTTTATTTTCCAAATGTATGTAAAAATATTGCAAGAGGGAATGGAGTCTAGTTACAAAAAGTGAAAATGTTGAAACTCATTTTGTTTTCTTTAAAATTGCAAGTTCTGCTTCGTGGTAATAAGCACAACTGACGCAGAAAGTGTTTTTAAGGATTTTGGGTTGAAAGTTTCATTCCTGTTTCATCAGGATTTCCTAGTATTTGCTTCATTTCCACCTCCACTCCCAGGAATTATAAAATACAATTTCCCAAAGGCAACTTCCTAGCACTTGTATTCTCCAAGGTTCATCAGAGCCACTGATCTTAATACATCTGTGCAGAATATCATGTGGGGACTCAGAATGTCTTTTCTGGAAGATGCTGCTTATTAAAATTTTAACTTTCAGAGCACTTACCCTCTACCAAAGAAACCAAATTTGCGTATATGAGAATTAGGGTCTGTGTTTTAACATTTCTTAGAGACTCTTGCTGACAAAACATGAATGCTTTCTTTCACTTAGCTGGAGCCAGGCTGGAGGTGCTGTAATAAACAGTTTTTACTACAAACTAGGTTTATGGAGGGAAAACACTCTTTTTTACTCATAACCACCTGTTTGCGTCATGTAAATCTTACCCATCCTGATTCCATTCACTCTGTTTGTGAAAACACTGATAGAGCAGTGAATGTGTCTGAAAAAGAAAAAAGAAACTTGATACTATTTCTTTCGGTGTATGCCTGCATATCCTTGCTGGGCCATTGTTGAATAGAGCAAGAAGGTTTGCTGAAGCCAGTCACTTTTGCCTGATCTACAGTGGCCTGAAAACTCTTCAGGAACAACTTATGTTATGATAACACTAATGGTTAGCTAAGAATGATAATTAGTTAGCCAAGAAATGCTATATTCAATTAGGCCGATGGAATGTACCTTCAGGATGTTAATAATTGTGTGAGTGTGGAAGTTTTAAAATCAATTATGTTCCTCAAATGGGCAGATGTTATTAAATGTCAAATGCTTACCGATGGTAATGCCACAATGATTATCATATTGAAACTATTGAAAATCAAAAATTCACCAGGAATCACTGTTCCTTAGGTCTCAGCCTCACTTTTCTTAATGACCAGAATTGGAGCAATTGGAGTTCTAAGTTGTCCTAGGGGTGCAGTGTATGAGGTCTTAGATAATGAATCAGGATATCTGGCAGTAACTTACATTATTTTTTATCTTTGTAGGCAGAATATTAACATAATATCAACGTATCCAATGAGGAACCAACATTATTATGAAGTTTAAAAAATACAACAGAATCCCACCAAGAAGGTTTTTTGATTTTCTTTTTCACTTCTTCAGTGACACGTGAGTCATTCAGTAGTATGTCATCAAACTTCATGACGTTGTAAATTTATTTTTTCTTCCTGTTGTTGGTTTTCTTTTTTCTGCCTTTTTGTTTAAGGGGGTGTATAGTAACTGCATCATGGACACTATCATATCCATTGGCATGTTTTTTTAATCACATAGCATTGTAAAATTTCTGGTTTTTTCCTGTTGTTGATTTTATTTGGTGGCTTTTCACGTGCAGGGTTTATAGTGACTGTGCAATGGAGATTGGCATGTCCAGATGTGAGGACATGGCTCGGTGTGCATCTCTGTTTACGGATAGAGGATCAATTCCCAGTGAAACTGTTGGCCATCTCTTGACAATAGGATGCTGGACTCTGCCATTGTCCATGTTCAAAATGATGTCTTATGACTGTTTATGAGGAACTATGCTGTTGTAATGATACGGGAGAACTCAGTGGTAGGGTGTGTGGAGGGGAGTGGGAGGAAGTTAGGGAGGGAGTAAGGGAAATTCCAGGGACTATGGAACTTTAGCATAAAATGATGAGAATAATAATAGGTGAAAGAAAGTGAAAAAGAATAGAACCGATTTCCCACCGAGCCCTTGGACTTCAGGGTTATAATAACAGAAAGTCCAGGTATCTTTTGGGTTTCCGGCTTTATCACCATAACAAAATTGCTATTTTCCAGCTCGCTTGCAAGGTTTCCACAGACACACATTCTCAACTGAAGTTCATGTACTTTCAATGACAATAATTTCTTTTTACTATGCCCTAAGGCATTAAGGCAAACCACTTAATGCAGACTTATTAGACCACTTATTAGACTTTTCTCAAGGTTAACTTCCTATAAAAATTTTTAGTGGTCACAAATAATATTGTCTGTTTTCCCCATGAATCTGCAATGTCTCACAAAATTGTTACAATGATATCGTTGTATAATTAAAAGATAGCATTCAAGTCAAAGTTATTATGTTATCTTATTCCATTCTCTGGGCTTAAAAGTAGTGAAAAGACAAAGTTGAGTCACACTATTTCTGAATTAAGTCCTTGCATAATTTATATCATGAAATAGTAAAAGAATTGAATGTAAAAATAATCTAACCCAACAACATATTTGAAGCTTTCCTATTTAAACTTGCTTTCACAAAATAAGACACTTATTCAAATATTTACTGTAACTGTTTGTTGTATTTTATGGTTTTCCTTTTTGGAAAATTATTTTAAAATGTATTAGAACATAATTATGTTCAGCAAAAATAATCATAAAAAAGAGCTTTGGATTTTATTCAGCTCAAAGAAAATAAGAGAAGAGTTGATGTATGTAAAAAAAAAGTAACAGAAAGAAATACACTGGTAACAAACTTTGTGCAATGAACACTGGGGGGCTCATGCTGTGATGCAGAGGTTTAAGCTTAGGTCTTAGAATCCCACAACCCATCTCTGAGTCATTGGTTCAGTTAATTGCTGCCTAGTGTCAGATCCAGCTCCCAGCCGAGGTCCTTAGGCACACAGCACATCATTGTCCGAGTGCTTGGGCTGCTGACATCCCTGGGAGAAACCCAGGTAAAGTCCTGGTTTCCGCTTTGGCCTGGCTCAGCCCTGGCTGCTGCCAACGCTTAGCAGATGGAAGGGCCAGTCTCACTGTTTCTCTCTCTCTTCACTTCCATCTCTCTCTCTTTTCCATGGTTTATTTCTCAAATAAATGAGTAGAGAAATAATTGTTACATGTAATTATTTATTTGCAGGCCAGAATTGCAGAAAGTAATAGAAATGTTGGGACAGAGATGTTCCATTCAATGGATAACTCCCCTTGTGGCTTTAAAATCCATGCCTGGGTCAGGCCAAATGTCGGAACCTGCAGCTTCTTCCTACTCTCCCAGATGCTTGCAGAGATGCACACACACGGGCCATCTTCAGTTTTTTTTTTTTTTTTTTTTTCCAAGGCGTTGTCAGGAAGCTGGATCAGACAGGGAGAGGGGCGTGGCTACACAACAATGCAATACCATCCCCTCTCAGTTGTTAGGTATTTGCTCCTGCCCACCTGTGACTCACCTGTCAACTGTAAGGGGATGGTATTGCATGGTTGTGTAACCACTACCCTCACAAGCCCCTTTAAGAGGTCCGTGAAGCAGGAGGCTCACTCTCTCTTTCTGGTGAGGTGTCTTCGTTACTCTGGCACCTTCTCTTGGCTGATCCAGGACAGGTAATCCCCTGTGTACTGCTTAGATGGGACAATGAGTATACCAATGCTGTTTCTGGTTTGTGTACTATCAGGAATTTCAGGAGAGATGAAGCCTAGCAGTAGTGGAATGAGGGCAGAGAAGCCAGGGAAAGGTGAATGTCTGCAGCTTTATAAGTGTGCCCAGGTTATTCGTTGCAGGTCTCTTAGGATAACTTATATTGCTGGGGAAGCTGGGGCATAGGTCTTCAGCTTAACGGATGGACTTCAGGGTAATAACCATTTCTTCCCTTTTGGATTGTGTGTGGTTGGATTATGATTGGTTGGATTGCCATATGGACTTGTGATCTGCTATTTCTAGTATGCTCGGTTATCGCCAAGCTTGGTTAATCAAGACTCCTTAATAAAACCTTAGACATGTCTGGTGTGATCTCACTTGTACCCATAACATAATTAGCTCTTAATGTTTTGCTAAGTCTAAGTAGAGTCACAACTGTACTTACATTGTATTCAATGTGGCAGCACCAAGTAACAATATAGTGCAAAGTGCCATGTGCTGAATAGTGCTAGTAGCATCTATGAATAGTTAACAGCCATTCACTTTAGCTTACTAAGAAAGCAATTGCTCTACTCTGCAGCAATAAGGAACCATCAGGAACAATCAGCTTGGAACAGGACTCTGGGTTTGAGATGCTGTTACTACCCTTGATGACACAGATAGAAGCCATGCTAGACCATGCTCAGGGTCCATGTACTGGGAACTGAGGATAACAAATGTATGGTTTTTATACTACTATGTTTGTAGTAATTAGTCTTGCAGTATTGTATTATAAACAAATGCAAACACATTTTGACACATACAGATATTCCATATACACAGTATAGTATAATGGTGACTTAAAAGTCTCTCTTTCTAACAAAGAATAATCAGACTTTGCAAATTAGTTTCCTTTGAATTCACTTTCATAAGGCTACTTATTAAATGCTGACAAAAGTTAACTCCTATTTTCAAAACTATTGAATGGATATTTCCACTGTATTCCGAATTTGGGCAAGTTCTCAAAAACGTTGATTTCTATTCCAAGTTCCCTTCTATTCAAGAGGCTTGCGTTTCAGCCAAATACTTGGCAGAGCATTCTAGCTATAAAGAAAAATTCAGATAAATTTTGCACTAATAATTGGCAAAATTAATGTTCATTGATAGTTACTATTGTTGGCAAATATTGAAGAACCATTTTAACATGTTATTCTTGATTTTGAAATTGTTTTCTAGGTGCAGTTTGTAGGCAACCACAATCAGGGTTTCCAAGGCTTTAAAGTGTGCGAGGGTCAGCAGGAGAGCTTGTTAGGATCCTGTTTCTGAAACAGTAGGTCGGGACTCTGACCAGAGTTCTACCTTTCTAACAAGATCCTAGGTCATGTTGATGCCACTGGCCTCAGAATTACACTCCGTAAGTGACAAGGATGCACCCGACATCTGACGGTTTCTGCTAAGGTCAAGGAATCGATCCCCCTGGAATTCACACCACACTTTGATGTGGCCTTAAATTGAAATTCTGTCTGCACAAAACATCTACACCAAATATTTTCTTCTAGAGTAAATAATCCAAGTTTCTGTGTCTGAGTATTTTGTTTGCTTTCTTTTTCTACCTTCAGCTTGACATTCTGTGTGTTTTTAACAGGAGATAATTATCATTGTAGTGATGCATTAATCTTCTTTGTGAGGAACAAAATGATTTTCAAGATGTTATGTTTCTTCAATGTTCTTAAATATTAAGACTACTCAAAATCAAAATCATAATTAGTAGAATTTTTTAAACTGTAGTGAATGAATGTTGAAAATATTCAGAAGAAAGCATAGATAAGTACAATAAATTTTCAGTGAAAAATTAAACAATAAAATGATAAGACCATGTATCAGACTCTGTAATATTTGAGAGCTATAATTGGTTTGCATCTCTTCCATTTTTGTACATATTTGCTTAATAAGATAATACCATCAATTAGCACAGTAAAATTCATAACTGACTAGCCTAGTATGGCAAGTAATACTAATTTTCCTTGTTTCTTGGCATTTTACCATTAAATGGGAAAACGTAGTTAAAATAAATTTCATGCAAAAATCCCAAATACAATTTAAGATGTATTCCTTATTCTAGGGTTGAGAAGCACAAGTACGCTTGAAGCATTAAAGGGACAAGAAATTACACAGGAAAGTGAAAAAAGGAGCCATTTATGAAATTTTCATTACTAATGTATTGATAATTGTGTATTAGTCTTGGCTGTTGTGAACATTAAATCCAGTAGATATTGTAGGGATTATCAGATTGTGCATATGCACAATCATTTCACTCTCTGTCCCACAAGGCTGCTGAAGCTTGCTTGTTTGATTTGTTTTGTTTTCTGGTTCACCTGTGCAAGAAAATATACCACTTTGTCTTCAGGTTATGATCATTATGAACCCTTCTTTGGGATGTTAGTATCCTTTTTTGAGAAAAGTTATACATATGATGCATATATATATACACACAGATGCATGCGATGTCCACATATGAAGTTAATGTGATAAAATGTTAAAAATTCTTCTGTGTTTATTTATGTTTTTAATTTCACTTGAGGGCTCGACATGATAGCCTAATGGCTAACTCCTCGCCTTGCACACTCCAGCATCCCATATGGGTACTGCTTCATGTCCTGGCTCTACCTCTTTTGATCCAGCTCCCTGCTTGTGGGGTGGAGAAACATTAGATGATGGCCCAAAGCCTTGGGACCCTTCACTCAATAGAGAGACCAAGAAGAAGCTCCCAGTTCCTGGCTTTGGATCAGCGTAGATCCAACCATTGTGGCCACTTGGTGAGGGAATCAGAAGATACAAGATCTTTCTCTGTCTCTCCCTCTCTCTGTAAGTCTGCTGTTCAATAAAACATGAGTCAGTCCTTTTAAAAAATAATAAAAACAGGTTTTACTTGAGAGTCAGAATTATAGACATTGAGAGAAAAAGACTAAAAGAAAGCTCTGACATATGCTGGATCACTCCCCAAATGGCCACAACAAGTGGAGCTAAAATAATCCAAAGCCAGGAGGCAGGAGTTTGTTTCCAGTCCTCCGAAACAGTTAAGAAGCCACAGAACTTGAACTATCCTCTGCTGCTTTCCGAGGCCACCAGCAGAGTTGGATAAGAAGTGGAACAGTCGGGCCACGAACTGGTGCCTACACAAGATGCTGGGACTGCAGGAAGACACTTAGTGTGCTACACTGCCACACCAGTTGTTTTTAAGAAGTTAGTCTTAAAGCTATAAAAATAAATAAATAAATCCCTAAAACTTTTTTTTTAAAAGGCAGAGTTACACAGGGAGTAAGAAATGAAACGGGGGGTAGGGATTTCCTTCCTCTTGTTCATTCCTTGGAGGCCAAGGGTACTGGGGTAACCGTCTGCTGTTTTCCCAGGTCCATTAGCAGGTGTCTGGATAGGACACGGAGCAGCTGCGATTTCAATTGGCAATATCAGTAGCCAGCATTCAGGCCAATGAGCTTCTGTTTAAATTGTTTTGCCACAGCCCAGTCCCTTTGATTGCTGTTTATTTTCTCTACATTTTCATGATGATATTGACTAGAAATTCAAGTACTGTGAGAATACTGCTTTCCCAGGCCACAAGAAGGGAGCTGGATGGGAAGTGGAGCTTCCGGGTTTAGAGCTGGCACCATATGAGATCCTGGTGTGTTCAAGGCGAGGACTCAAACCTCTATATTATCATGCCAAGCCCAGAAAATGATTTAATCTGGTGTATGTGGGGTTTTATCTTTGCATTACTTTTTTTTTTTTTTAGTTAATATAAAGAGACCCAGCCATCCCACTCTTGGGGATATACTCAAAGGAAATGAAATCAGCACCTGAAAGAATGATCTATACCTCATACTTGTAGCAGCTCAATTCGCATCATCTAAGATGTGGAATCAACCCAGATGTCCCTACTCTGATAAGTGGATAAGGAAAATGTGGTACGTATTATGATGGCAGAGTATTCAGCTGTGAAAACAATGAAATCCTGTCTTTCAATCCAAAATGGATGCAACTGGAGACCATTATACCTAGTGAAATAAGCTAGCTCTCCCAAGACAAATATCACATTTTCTCTGATTTATGATAGCTAGTGCTGTACCATGTGTAGTGCAGAATAATCTGTTTAACACGAATGAGCAAAATGAACTTCTTATTTGCATATTATTTAAAGCTTCTGCACAACTGTGATCTTTCTACATTTCCTTGGTTAAACCTTGTATATAATGGAGAATTAAGCCTATGGCTTCAAAGAAAATTGAAATACGCTGTTGTAAAAATTAAAAAGAGAGAAAGGAAGTCATCTTTAATCAAGTTCACCTAGCATGTTTTCCTGAATATGTATTGACTTTAATAAAAATACATTAATATAGCATAATAAAATACTTGATCATAGCTGAAACACCTTTCAGAAGGACTGAATGTCAATACAAATGGCAACGTGTGCCAGTGGGTAAATATCATCACATTTGTTGGCTGACTATTAAATACTACAATGATAAGTGCAACAACCACAATGCAATTCTCTGCTTTAGTGTTACTATGAAAATGCATGTGTAAAATCAGCTGAATACTTAAATACTATTGTCTTACTTGCCAGGTTTTAAGCTTTTACTTTAAGGTAGACTGTCATAAGTAATAGTAAAGATTTTAATTCTCAAAACAATAAAATCTAAAAAAGGAGAAAATGATACACTGTAGCTAAAATGCATGATTAAAATAAATATTTGTTTAATGCAAAATTACCTCTTAAGGGAAAAATAAAAGGAAAGGTTTAACAACAGAATGAAGATGAAGATTTTTAAAAACTAAAGAAAATATTTCAGAAAGGAACCTTGCATATGAAAACATTGCCAATCAGGCTAATGGAAATATGTTCTTTATTTGGGTGAAAATATCACTTGTATTTGGACATTTGTGAGCTCGTTTGCAATTCTTTTGTTAGACTGAAC
Organism: Ochotona curzoniae; assembly: GCF_017591425.1. Classification (NCBI taxonomy): domain Eukaryota; kingdom Metazoa; phylum Chordata; class Mammalia; order Lagomorpha; family Ochotonidae; genus Ochotona; species Ochotona curzoniae. The sequence continues at coordinate 19,327,365 of NW_024466502.1, forward strand.
ACATATCTACATTAATGTGAATGTAATTTCATGTTGACAATGAATAAAAATTTGTGTTTTCATTTTAAAGCAACATAAAATGATACAGATATTTAGAAGATCAGCACCATATTTCTAAGTTTAGGAAATTACTAGTTTGACTTTTTTCCACATTGACTAATGAGTATTTTATTAGGAATAGTCGATTGAGAATAACAGTGATGGTTTCTATCTTCATACAATGGGTGGGGAAGAACAGATTTCGATGGACAAGTATTTGTTCATCTGGATTCAGAATATTCTGTCAATGTTGATTCTAGGAACTTTTCAATTATATGAGGTCATGAAATTCTTCCTTTACTTATTCTCTGGATTTTGCGTTAAAGCCAAACTGTCAGGTTAATGCATAACGTCCCCGTCCACTTCACGGTTATAAGCAACAAAGACAAATGATTAAAGTACTTGGATTTTAAAAATAAGCTTGATTGGAACATCTGTTTACCGTCTCAACTCACTACCAATGAAAGCTGAAACCATGCTCACTGAAGGACAAACTTCAATTTGAATAAGAAAACCCAATATCTTTTGTATTAACCTTTAACAGTAAGTTGATTTGCATGGACAGTAACGAGGTTTGTATGTGCCTTTAAGGGGCACATACACTTACCCACAAAATCGTAGTCACTTTTTTCATCTATTGTCTTCCCGTTATTAATTATCCATGTCATGCTTTTGCAAATACAGGGATTTCCTGCTCCACCTCCCCTTGCTTCCTCCCATTCTCCTCTCCTCATCCTTTCCCCCATATTATAATAGTATGGTCCTTTAGAAACAGTCGCAAGTACAACATTCTACGATTTAAGCACGTTATGGCTTTGAAGGTATAGGCAGTGGTAGAAAATCTGGCATCATGTCAAGATATATATATATAATATTTTCATTGGGAGTTCTCTTCGTTCAGGAGTAGACATGCATGTTGTTACATAATCATATTCACTTTCTCAAAGTAACTGTCAATTGGAAAACACTGGAGCCCTTATACGGCAAACAGGCACTTCCTTCCTTCGCCTCCATGGATTTCAGCTGAAGTCTCTCAGCTGATTCTCTGATATAAATGGTGATCTTTTCATGTACTGACCTAAAGTTTTTGACACTTTTGGTATTTAAATGTCTCGACAGATTAGAAATTCATGTTCAAAAACAGCAAAAAATTACTTTCTCAGCCCTGGCTAAGATTGAGTCCTAGCCCGATAACCTTAAGCACCTGTGTAGAATAAAATCTCACTGCATATTTTTTTCTCTAAATTACATTCATTTGCCATATTCTCTCCTCCATGCCTAGGTTACAAAACGTCGTGATGGCAAACAACATTGAATTAGAGGGCAAAAGGGACAGAAGTATTTTTAAATTTTGTATGACTTTTGCCACTTTCCATCTTCCAAATGTTAGCTTTCTGATAAAAGAACTTGCACTTTCAGAATACGCCCTCTTTCTCATCAACCTGTCTTCACAGCTGCCATCTCCTGATGCCTGCTCTTCTAACTCAGACAAACTTGTGACAACTGGTGATCTGCTTCCCTTGACGATAAACTTCCAGCCATTTCCCGATCCAGCCGATGGGTCAGCAAAGTTCTTTCAAGATAGCTGAAACCCTGGTACCTATCAAAATGTTCCAATATACATCTGCCCTGTTTACAGTAACGCAGTCTGTAAACTGTTTACTATTCTCATCATGCTGATACTGGAAACTCCAATCTTCACACTTCCCACTTGTCTAAATAAAAAGTAAACCCTCCTGTCTGTCTGTCTGTCACACACCCCAGGAAAACACATGGGATGCCCCTCTCAGACCTTCTGGTAACTGTGATACAAATTGGCTCCCACTGAAGAACTCTTTTGTCTTTCCAAATGGATCCAATCTGAGTCTTTTCATTGGATGGCAGGTAGACGTGGTAGGTGGAGGACAGGAAGACAGGAATGCAAGCCTCCCACCACCAAAAAGTTAAACAGATGACTCAGAAGAACAATAAACTTTATCATCAGAATCTCCTTTCTTTTAACATTTATTTCTTTATTTCAATCTCTGGTTCACTCTCAAACAGCCGTGTTAATTAGTGTTGGAATGGGATGAAACCAACAGCCACTCTCAATTGAGTGACAGAGACTGAAGTAAGTTCTTGGCCATCTTCGCTTTCCTCCCAGTTGCATTTTCATCCCAAGCACCTTGCTACAGGATGTGTGGATCACAAGCGGCCGTATAAATGTGGTATACAAATTTTTAATCTAAAAAGCAAAGTCCCCCTGTCTCTCTCACACCACACACGTGCATACACAGAGAAATAGAGAAAGAACAAGAGAAAAAGATTTGCCATCTTCTGGATAATATCTCAAAATACTACAGCACTCAGAGATGGGCCAAGAAAAACACAGGGAGAGGGCTTTAATGTGGCTGTCAAAACCACGGCAAAAACACAAATCCTGAAGTCTTGGCTGGTTTCCTTCCCCTCTACCCCAAGTTGTGTAACGTCAGAAAGGCAGAGTCTGAATCACCCCCACCTCTGTTGAGGTACTGTGCCAGGACAAGTGGTGTGTGAATAGCTCTAGAAAACACCTAGTCCAGAGTTTCCTTTCTTTGATTAATTTGTAGTCATCTTCTATACAACTTTTATTTCGTGCTTTTTCTTGCATTAATTAGAAATACATCTCTACAAAGTAATCAAATGCCTGGCTAGTGACTTTAAAGGTAGATGCTTATTTATTTTGGTTTATTTTCTTATCTTGCAGAAAGTCTGAGGATGAAAAGTGCAGAGAAGTTTCAATAAGCACAGTATAAAAACACTTCCAAAAGGTTGTGGTTACATAGGAACTAAAATAATCCATTAAACTATAATAAAGCTTCATGACCTGGAGTCTTGCAGAGAAACTATTTTCCAAGTTATTGTACTCAATATTTGTTTGAAGAACAGAAAAATTGAAGGTTATATAATGATCAAATCTATGAACAATCTAGTGCTATTGAAAAGAAATTTATTCATGTAGCTTTATTTTAATATGAAAATATAAAATACAGATGGGAGAAAAGTGAACTGTATATGAACCTACCAAAGAGTCCAGGTATATATTTTACCATTTCATTTTTCTTCTTAAGTCAACTGGAAGAAGAAATGAAATAAATTTGTTTATGTCCTAAAAGCTGAAAAATAGGGCACCTTTTCACAGACAAGAAATAAATTTTGTAATGTCAGAGGACATCAAATTCCTAGTCGATTCAGTTGATGTTTTTCCTGTGTTTCAGTCATATTTTCATGCATGTGATTATAGTTGATTTGTTTTTGATAGATTTAATTCTGGGTTTGTATTTATACATATATATTTGAAGCATAAACTAGATGCCACTTTGTGGCATCCATAACATCTTTTAATACAATGTATACTGTCTTTTCCAGTGGAGAAAATGTAAAATGTCATGATGAAATCACAAACAAAACTATACATTTATAAGCAATCTATTTTTAAGTAGTTGTTCTGCTTGAACTGCCAAAACTCTTCTTTTTAAAAGATTTTAAGTTATAGAAAAACATTCTAAAACTGAATATGTAATCCTTTTACTGAAAATGACATGTAAGTGGAGAGGATGCTGGTGTCACAGCGCAGCATTGATGAATTTGGCCTGCAAGTCCTCCCTCCTTTATTAGCATGGCTATTGGACTCAACAGCTTGACGGGGGGAGCGAAGAAGCAGCTAGACAAAGGAATCAGATGGCAGGGCTAGTCCAACAGCAGAACATTTACAATCACAGGCAAACTGAGGAATCAGAAATCTGTTCAGCTTGTCCTTGGTGGGCTGACTGGGCCAGGATCCCCAGTCTTAAATTCCAAGAGGCATATTCTTAGGCACAGACTTACATTTTTTAAGGTGAAATGAATCCTCCATTGACCAAGCATGAAGACTCTGTGCTGGAGACCTTCTCTGTTGCAGAGGCAACAGTCCCAGAGTGTGTTTCAGTGGAAATCCGTGCATTTCCTGTTTCCTAAACTGACAACCTTATTCTTCATTTTGAGTTGCACAGTTCATTCAGATAATAAAAGCAACTTGCAATTTTCACATTCTTGTAGCCTGAGGATCCACTATGAAGATGTCCAAGGAAGGCTTTTGTTCTCAGTGAGGTGAACAGACTGTCCTTTCTGAGAAGTAATTTCATCAGTATCATTTTGCACTCTCCAAATCTCACTTTTGCTCCAATTACATAGTGGTTTTAGTTTGTTAAGGCAGAACTTTCTGGCTGTTGGTATACACTCATCAGGATATGTTAACACCACAGCTACTGCATCTGAGTGTCCGCCTCATCCTGAAAGCACCTACTGTGTTATACCCAGACAGCATTTGTTTTTTAGCTAGAATCCAAGTTTTACATCCTTCATCAACTCCTCTGAAGTCTCCTGTCTTGAAGGGAACCATCTCAAACTGTGATGAATACCCTTGCTTGGATCTCTAGATCTACACGTACTGTCTTATTGTGAAAAATGCATTAGTTTCCCTTCAAAATCTTCGGTTTTAATCAATAATAATTATTTTGTGCCAATCTGTGTATAAGAAGCCCTTTTGACTACAAAAAAATGCATGATTTTTCCATTGCATAAATAGAGGAGTGTTTAGTGTCAGTTTCACTTGATATTTGTATCCTATTTTTACCCTGAATAAATGAAGAAGTAAAAAAAAAGTAAGGAAAAAAATCAGTGAGCTTTCTTGCTACAAAATCATTCAACATTATTCCTAAATATATATACCAATGCATGTTATACATAACAGACTATTGAATTGCTATAGTCGAAGCAAACCCACAACGCAGCAAAGAGTGTAGCAAGGACTCTGCCTGGACACCGCTTACATCGGTGTAGTCTTTACTTTGTTGAGAAACGGTCCAAAAGCAAGACATTCCCTCCCACACTGTTTGTATGAAGCAACAGCGAGCATATGGTTAGTTATTTTCTTAGGTATGTTTTTTAAAATCAATGACTTCCCTCAAATAAAATTAGAACCTGGCTTTTGTTGAGTTATTCAACATTTAATTCATTTGACTTCTAGTTAACTTATCTTTCTGCCAGCTTCCCTTTCTTCAGACTATTAACTGCTTGCCTGCTCTGTTTAGTTGTATCCAAACTAGCTTCTCCTTAAAACATTTTGTTTTATGGTTTTGTTTTCTTGATCCTCACCAGCTTTCTGAAAATCTTTGTTAGTCACGTATCTTTGTTGCATAATACTTTAAACTCCCCTTTTCCCCTCCATTTTAGTGAAATTAATAAGATGTGTTATTCACTGTATTATCTAAGGAATATATAAGTTTATGGAATCCTTCCCATTCATCATTTACATTTTTTCCCATTTATAACCAAAACAATCTGTTAAAAAAATATACAAAGAAACAAGATATGAAAATGTGAGAGTGAAAACGTGAGAGTGTTATAACTATAGCTGTCTGTTTCTCTGTATGCCCAACTCAACATGGACTCTATAAAATAAGGAATCCAAATTTATTTTTGAATCTGTTAGATTTGGGAGCCATTGAGGGAGGGAGGGAGGGAAAGAGATAGATAGAGAGAGAGAGAGAGAGAAAGAGATAGAGATAGAGAGAGAGAGAGAGAGAGGCTTTTTGTTCAGGGTTTTATTAGAGTAGAGGATCTCCATGGAGGGAGATGGTTGGGAACCCTTCCACCTGGTGGATGCCTGCCTGAAAGGAATGGCTACCCAGGTATAGAGCACAGTATGTTATATGCAGGGTGCAAGGAGAGGGAAAATGAGGTAAAGCAGCAGCTTCTTGCTCTGTCCACACTCCAGGGATGCTTTTTGCATGTTATACCTAGGACATGAAGTGTCAGGGACTTTTTAGCTCAAGTCAAGTGAACACAGGTCCAGGTGGTATCTGTTGATTACCATAAACATTCCTGATGGGGTGAGGTGGGAATAATCCATGGGCTCACTCCCACGCCACCTTAGGCCATTATTCTACCCTGCTCAGCCTAACAGAATCCCGGTGTATTATACACAGCTATTCCAAAGGCTTTCACTAAGCTTTAATAACTCAAGGGATGATAATATGATCCTATAATCTCCCCTAAAGATAAGAACATAAGATGTCATTTTTGGGTCACTGAAAGTAAAATCGTGATGATTGCTGACTCTGAAAGATCAATCAAAATCCTGGGCTTAACAGTTTGTATGATTTGAGGGCTACACAGATTTTATAGGTATTGACAATGAGAAACAGAAGAGCTTCCTTTAATCCGTCACCCAAAGGTGTTCCACCTGTGCACTGCTGATCCATTTTTACATTTTAATTCTGGGGATGCTGTACCAAAGAAGTCTGCAGCTACAGTTGAACTATCTGGGGCAGATAATTCTCTCAAGCACAGAAGAAAATAGAGAATAAAATGTTTCCTTATATAATGAAAATGAAACAAGTATAACAATTTTTAAAAATACTCAGTATAATTTAAATTATGTTTAAAGCACTCGTATAACACATACGCAGTCCCACACACATACACTGGCAAAATGTTGAAGCGAAAAGCCAATATACCCCATAGAAGGCCATGGAAAGGTATACTGGCATTTTCCTTTTTAGAAAAAAACATGCATTCACAATCCTAAAGACTTAATCCACAATCCTAAATGGCACAATATTGTGCCATTGTGTCATTTCCATTGAATACCTTGGGTCCCAAAGCAAGGCTTTGGCTTGTTCCTGCCTTTACCTGGATGTGTTTGAACTGCAGGAGAGGTGAGTGATAGCTCCCAAACAGTATTTGAATAACAAAAGAAAAAGTAATAGAAAGTTGTTCTTTTCCAATCCCAACATGAAGAACTCACAATGGTTCTGTCCCTGGCTTTTGTTGGATAAATACCCATCTTAGTATCCTTTTCAAGAACTGGAAACCAAAATACGGCTCTGGTTCTGTCAGGGGAAGCAAGCATTCACTAAAACAGTAGACAGAATCTAATGACCTGCTTTGGCAATGCCGATCCTGCTCTGGGCCAGGTAATGGGAAGACTGCTGACAGCAGTGATGGAAGTCCATTCAACGAAGGCTCCCATGTGTGATATAGCTGGGAGAGACTGTTGCGGAGACTGCTCTCATTCAGTCACACCACTGAGACAGGAAAGCCTTTCTTTCTTTGTTATCCCTGAAGTTTAGGAGAGTGAACGAAACTCTGAGAAAGCAGTCTCAATTGCTGTCATGAGCTTCAGTCTGAGGACTTCACATGAAATATTCACAAGTCTGTAACATGTGAGAAGAGATACCCCATACAGCTCAACTGTTTTTTTTCCTAAGTCTTTAGTGACCTACTCTGCCAGGAGGAGAACTTCCTCTCTATTTTTCTCACAGTAATAATGGCATTCACCTTTGCAGGTCAAGTCTACGAGGGGGTCTCAGGGAACGGTTGTAACAGGCTGTTTAAAGTGTTGGTATAAGGACAAGAGAAATGTGAAGTCCACATGTTGTGATAACTTGTTATTGGTGTTTGAGTTTTTAACAACACACAAAAGGTCAAATAATTATGAAAGCACATTTGTGTTTTGTTTACAATGTAAGTTTAATCATCAGGAGAACAAATTGAGAGTTTCAGGAAAAGAGAAAATGACGACACATAAAAATAACTTGAAAAGGACATTAAAGCATCCAAGAGGTACGGCTATTTTAAGACAAAGATGTGATCATTTTTCTAAACAGTGCTTCTATTTGAGACATTATTAAAATACTTTGTTTTCTGTCATTTACCAAAGTCTAGCTATTTTTAACAACCAACAATGGCAAGTGGAGACACATTATATTTTCCAAAAGCAGGTACAGGCAAATAGGCAAGGCAGTCTGAGTAAATGTGGATATATTTGTTGTTTATATAAAAAGGAATTATGTGAGTATATCCTAAAAATGAGATTATCTTTGTGCTTAATATAAACTGATGAACAAATTTCTGCAAGTGTGGTATGCCTTCCATTCCTTTCGCCATGCCCTATAAATTTATAAATAAGGTTTTAAAAACAGCTTTGCTCCCATCATAAAAATAACAATGTTAATGGTAAACAATGAATTTAACATTGTAAACTAATAAGCATAATCATGGCAGATTTTCACGTGTGCTGGTTCTGATCAAATGGGATAAAACAGTGACAGACATGTTTAATATAGTTAGGCCTACAATGGTTATGTGTATGGTGAACAAAACCAGTTTTTTTTTTTCCTGTTGAAGTTATTCCTTAAATAATACTGTATAATAACTATTTACAGGATACTAATCATGGCCAGTAATCCAAAAATCATTACAATGAATGAAATTATGCCATTTGCAACTGGATGGTCACAACTGCAGACCGTTATGCTCAGTGACATGAGTCAATCTATAAAGGAAAGATAACATATGTTCTCTCTGATATAGGGCCGCCTTATGCAAATTGTAAGATCAATATCCCTTTGCACACTGTTTTTGCTGCATCCCATGTATTTTGATGTTTTTTTTTTATTTTCATTTCTTCCAAATTGTTAATTTTCTCTTGCTAAATTCATCACTAGTTCATGGATTGCACAGTGGCACCATTTTACCCAAGGAGCTTATGCATTTTCTTTTTTCATTTCTTCATCCATGCATTGGTTACTCATCTTGTTTTGAGGCTTCTCATATGTAATAATATGGGAAAATCAGGCAAGGGGATAAGAATTTGGGGAGGGGGTATGGAAATTCCAGCCCTATGGAATTGTACCATAACATTCAAAATAAAAAATAATTGAAGAAAACAAAAACAAAAACAAGTATGCAGGCAGGAGGCTATCATTGTAATGCACCCAATTAAGCTATTGCTGATGAGGCCAGCATGTCGTATTGGAGTGTGTGCTCCAGTTCTATTTACTGTGCTTCTGATCCCGTTTCCTGTTAATGCACATGAGAAAGAAAGTGGGTTACGCTCTAAGTGATTTGTCACCCTACAATATTTGTCCAACAACTGCATGGAGTTCCAGGCTCAGCCTGGCCTCATCCTGGCTGTCATAGCCATCTACTGAGTACCAGCAGGGACCTAAGCATGTGATGTAGCTTCTAATGTGTTCCAGGCAATTCAGCACGATGTTAGAATAGCCGGATTCAAACCAATGCCCGTATGGGACATCAACAGCACAAGCATGTGCTTAACCTGATATGCCTCAATGTCAGCTCCTCACTTCAATTTTACTTAACTGCAAACATGTTTTTTTTTTTCAATAGGAATGGGAAACAAAATTATTTATCTAATTAACAGAATCTTAAATCTGTCATCTCAATATATTCTATTCCAATTACTAAAGTATATTTTGTGTTTCCTCTTTGTGCTTTCTTTCTGGGCAGATTGTTTTAAGTTATCAGTCAGAATTACTATTTTATGTGCACTTATGTTTGGCACAAGAAATTACATTTCTGACCACTTCATTAAAAAAATAATAAATTGTGTGTGTGAGAGAGAGAGAGAGAGAAAGAAAGAGATTTTGTTTCATCTACTGGATAGTCCTTGAATGCCTGGAGCTTCCAGGCCTGGACCAAGGCAAAGCCAGGAGCAAGGAATTCCATGCAGGACTCCCACATAAATGTCAGGGACTCCCAATAATTTGAATCAAGAATGACTGTTTTTCCTCCTTGCCCCAGGTATGTTAACAGGGAGCAGAATAAAGCAGTGAAACCAGGACTTGAAGCAAACACTATCACAGAGGATTGGGTTAATCTGCTTGTCATCTTATTTGTGTCTGAAACTATTCATCATTTTCATCGTATTTCCAGAAAAAGCATATTCAATGTAAATGTGTTCAGGATGAACACAGAGTCAACATTTGTGCAGACAATGTAACCCATATCTGATTTACTTTCATATTTACATAGAAATATTTGATGGATTCTTTGGTAAATAATCAATAAAATAGTCAAACAACATGCGAGATGACCATCATCGAATTATTCTAATATCAACAAAGCTATCAAAATTGTTTGTATTCATTTGTATTCACTTGCTCATCTGTAAAATAAGAAGTTCTATCTCTCTTGCTCTTGCTCTCACCCTGCCTCGCACACAGTTTTTCTTTCAGCATAAACCTTTACAATGCACTCTTCTGCTCACAAGGCCTGTGAAGGCTGATGCCATAAATTCACTCCAGATTCCGTTGCTGGAGGGAACTAGTCCTATATTAAAGACTCCATCAACCAGATATTTGCAGAAAAGACTTGATTGTGGAAAGTAAGAGAATAATGACATATAGATAATCGTTTCACAGTGAAATGAGGAGGGATATCAGCTCCTCCTCACATTTTCACAAGTTGCATCATATTCCCAAAACTCCTCACATTTGAAATCCGGAAAACAACTCAGAGACTTGAAGCAAATTCTCAGTGCAAGCAATATTAAAAAGAACAATACAATGACTTTTTTAGTCACACTGAATCATTTTGGATGATGGTGGCACAAGTATACATTGCATTTCTCATTACAATTTCTGACACATTCATGTATTTTTATTCCTAATTGAGGCAACTGAGATCCACCTTAAGATTTTTAGATATAAAGAAGAGTTTATTATACCAAAGTAGATTTAACTGCATCGTAACACTGTCTCTTAGCTAGCCCATGCTCCTTGCTTAGGACATACAAGGAAAAAGGGAAAAAAAGGGCAATGTAGTGTAGTACATGTAGGATAATATTGATTACTAATGGGAAGTATTTTTTAAATATTAGCATTAAAAATATTATACTTGGAGGTGGATATTTGGCCTAGCAGTTAAGTGGTTATTGGGGATGCCTTCATCTGATGGTACCTAGATTCAAGTCCCAGTGAGATGCATCAGAAGATGCATAGAGTAGTTGGGTCACTATCATCCATGAGGGAGAGAAGGATTGAGTTCCCAGCTTCCAGCTTTGGCTTGGCTCTCTGTCTGTTATTGGGTGCTGGAGGAATGAAGCGATGGATGCCTTCACTTTATCCCTTTGTTTCTCTAGCTCTCGGAATTTCAAAGAACACATCATTTTTAAAAAGAAAGAAAATTACTCTTACAATTGTGTCAACTTTCAGTTATACAGAATAGCAAATACATATGATCAACACTAAACCAATTTATCTTGAACAATTCAGAAAAATTGACATAGTACGGATACTTCCAAAATCATTTTGTCAGTCTATTTTCAACACAATTAAAACCTCACAAGGATGCAATACAAAAGAAAAGTGTGGTAAACAATCCATGTATATTTTATTTTATTAAGATTTATGTATTTTTGTTGGAAAAGCAGATTTGCAGAGAGAAGGAGGTACAAAAAGTTCTTCCATTTGTTGGTTCACCCCCAAATGGCCAGAATGGCTGAAGCTGAGTTGATCCTAAGTCAGGAGCCAGGAGCTAAGAACCAGCAGCTGAGACCCAGGGGCTCTTCCTGGTCTCCCACAAAGATGTAAGGTCACAAGGCTTTGAGACAACCTCCACTGCTTTACTCTGCCTCAAGCAGGTAGAGCAACCCTATGGGACCAAGGTGCTTGGATTGGAGGCTTAGCAAATTGAGCTATTGCTCCAGATCCCAAGTAGCCCACCATATTTAGCACAAATGCAAACTAGCTCAATGAAATGTTCATAAATTACATCAAAGACCACATCAAAAAGACTACTCACCTAAGTGGAATGGGATTTATCCCAGTATTCATGGTATGTCACATGAATATATCCACCCTTACTTTCAGAACATAGAATTAATATATACTTACTTCTCAATTTTAAGGTAACGTAGTCATGTATAGAATGGTATAAATTATTTTAAACTGCATGTGTTAAACATAAAGCAAGGGTTGATACCTCAGGGCAATGCTATTGGTTTCTCATCAGAACATGCAATCGCCTTGCTCGTATCTTCACTCTGCAGGTAAGCAAAGTGCGATGACCTGCTATCCCAATACCTGTGGCCTTCAAGTTCCGCTCTAACAGATTAGAACAGAAATGCTTCTGTTGACAATCCATGTCCGACATCAAAGTTAAGAGACTCCTTTGTGATTTCTTAGGGCAGTTCCCTCTTCTCTGGAACTTCTTTAAAATCTTGGGAATCCCTGCTTATGAGGGCAGTGTTTCCTGAGACTCAGAGTTTGGCTACTCTCCCATGGTTTGAAAGATTGCAGTTTTTTCTTTGCTTTTCTCTCAAATGTTTTCTCTCAAACATTTGATTTGGTATTCAGAAAAATGCTTAAGCTTTATGTAACAATAATTCTGTAAAGTCCTTTGTACTTTAAACAAGTTTTGATGTGTGTATAATGAGAATGTTTAAAATAGTTTTATGTCACCGATCATTTAAAATGCATCCAGTAAATGATTTTGATAAAACCTACTAACTGGAAAATGGCTTCAAGTTACATGTTTAATTTAGCAGTTTCTATACTGTATGGGATACCTGCTTCCTATGTCATAAGATCATACCATATCATATCACATCATATTATATATCATAGGACTGAGTCCCAGCTCCACTTCAATGTCTAGCTTCCTGTTGATGTATTAACTAGATGTTAATCAGTGATGACTTTGATAGTGGATTCACTGACCAACTGACTGAGAAATTGGCTCCCGATTGTCTCTGCTAAGCCCCTGATGATTTAGATATTTGGAAAGTGAATCCATAGGTGGAAAATCTCTTTCTCTACCCTCCCACTGACATCTCTACTTCAAACAAATTATTACAGTAATCAACCTGTTTTTAACATTTATTTTATTTTTATGTGAAACTCAGAAAGACAGAAAGAGAAACACAGAGAGAGCAAGGAGAAATCTTTAACTCTGCTTCACTACCCAAAATGGCCACAATGGTTTCCCCCAAGAACTCCAACATGGGTGAAGTAGTCCAAGGACTCTAGAGTATCCTCTGCTGCTTTTCCAGGCTAAAAGTAGGGAGTTGGATTGGAAATGGTACATCTGGAACACAAAAGGGTGCCCACATAGAACTTAGGTGCTGCAGGCAGAGACTTAACCTGTTATACCATGGTGCTGGCCCCAATGAATACAGTTTAAAATGTTCAATTCACTCTTGTGTAAAATCTTTTTAACACAGTAATATTCATTGTTTGAAATGCTCCAACATATATTCAGACAGTTTACAACAGTGATAAAAAAGATGACATGGTATCTCCAGGCTTTCATAATAATCATAAGATCACAACTTTTCTTAAAAAATAAACTAGAAATGCTTTAATTTCTATCTGAATATTCAAACAAATTAAGAGGGAACAAATACTTCACTCTTCTCAGCTTTTCAGTTTCATGGAGTTTAAGATTAGAAAACTCTAGAAATGTATGAAATTTCTAAATTTCCTTTTGAAAATGTGTTGATTGTGTCATAAGTTGAACAAATCATCTTTTTGTTTTTGTCTTTGCTGGTATCCATGGTGCTGACACCGAAACCTCAGAGTTAAAAGCCAGTTTTTCCCAGTCAGCTAACCAAGCTGCATATGTCTGAGTTGTAATGCTTCAGTAGTTCTGAATGTTCAAGCTGTAAACCTTAAGGCAGCGATTACTGCCATGGAAAACAACATGGTGCACTCTGCCTCACTCACACGTAGTAATAGCTATCAGAACATACTAAAATGGGAACCAATCTGGCTTGTACACACAATATGTAAACAAATACAATCCCGTACATTTTGTCTACTTATCCATTTTGGACACTTTTTTATTTTTAATTCATATTCTCTTAGAAAAAAATCTACCTAAAGGACATTGCATTGTTTTATTTACATTTTGATGGGTTGGAGCTTTGTTATTAGTTAAACACAAATTAACTTTTATTTTTAGATTGTCTCAGAGTAGAATATTTTATCTATTAGAAGAGCCAAAGAGAGCCAGCTAATTACTGGCTCATTAAATACTTCCTTTTTCTTTTTACATTATGTGTGAGTCCAGAGTTCTTGGAAGACAGCCAGTTATGACACCTTTTCAAGCCTAGGAAATATGACAAAATGACACTACATGCAAATAGCTCAGCCTTAATGCAATATGCGCTATGTCAATGCCATTAAGCTTTAGTGTGGCTTTGCAATGAGTTCATTGCAGACGCAAATGAAAGTAAGCATATTAACCTCTTCTTGAAAATGACATTTTGAAATATTCTTGTTATAGAGCACATTATTACCTATATCAAAGAACCAAACTCCAGGGTATATATAAGAGGGACAGAACACGGTTTTTAGAAAACAAAGAGCTTTGTCATCATTATGCTGGATAATTTTTTTTCCTTATATTTCAAAGGCACTTTTACTAACTGACCATATGCCACTCAAAGTGTGACACAAAGGCTTTCACAGATAAAACCTTGCTTTATTTTCCACCACATATCCTAACGTTAGGATTAAATAATTAACAATATACCTATCTCCATTCCCTATATTGTAGATTAGCAGAATTACAAAGTGTATCATTTCTTTCTAAATAATCAAATTTTCACTTCTCAGGTGATACTCAACTTTGTGAGCTCCTTTCCATTTTGGAAGTGAACCAGCAGGTAGAAAAATCTCTCTTTCTTTTACTCTCTCTTCTGCTATCTGTAGCTCTTTCTTTGAAATAAAAATAAATCATTCAAAAATTGCAAGATAGTGACGCTATGCTTTGATGCTTTTTTTTTACAGAAAAATAAGAATAAATTAAGCTAACTCATAGTCTGTAGAAAATCTCAGAATTGTCTTTATTTGGGTTACATAAAATCTGTAGCATTCACAGAAATGTGGATTGATATTTTATTGCATGTAGGCAGGAGGGACTCCACTATCATATGCTACAGCAGCAGACACTCTTCTGATCTACCTCAGGGACTTTGCTGGTTCTTTGGGAGAGTTTGAGAGCATGCTGAATTCATGTACCACATCTAGGGACAGGAATGGTGCCAGCTGAGCCTTCTCCTGTTTTGGTTACCATGGGAAAGATCAGGGAAAAATCAGTTTGAGTCTGAACATGAGTAACAGGTTTCATGAAAATCTTTTAGATTAATAAAACACACAGTTTCTCTTTTAGAATCCAGAGTTGGCTTGATATTGAGTAGCTACCACATTATTGCCATGGAAACCAAAACATGAGCGAGCTGTTGTTTTGGGGGAAACTTCAGCTTTATTTTTAAAATTCATTCTTAGAAATAGATGGTTTTTGTTTTACTTTAAAAGTACATTAAAATACCTAAACAAAGTCTCCAAAAAGCTAACCATCTGATAGAAGACTTGTAGTATTTAGGAAGATTCACAATGGATCATCTTATAAAAAAGCAGCTGGATGCTCACAGCAGTATGACAAAAATGAAGGAAAATGTTAGATACACAGATGACAAGGGAATCAGTTTCTCAGTTTTCAGGAAGAAAAACAATTTACACACTCTATCATACTTCTGGATGCGAAAGATGCCTAATGGTTCCAACAATGAAACTTTTAAAGATAATTTAATGGCAAGAATGTAAGATAGAGCGAGGTGTAGAGTTTAACAGGTAACTGACGCAGATAGCAAGATGTGGTCAAACATTTTAGAATAGTGAAAATGAATACAGTAAGATGTATCGTGCCATGTAATTTCAACTTGTCATCAAATTCAAACATATTAGCCTTTGGGAAGTGCCAATTAAGCATATCTGTTTCTAATTAAAAAAAAAAGCATAGTTCTATTTAAATAGTGTCTAGTATCTCTTCCTACTAAGGAAATACATTTCCATTCGCTCTAATATTTTCAATGCGTTATCCTCCCAAATTCAAAATGGGTAATTCCTTCCTTCCTTCCTTCCTTCCTTCTTTCCTTCCTTTCTTCCTTCCTTCCTTCCTTCCTTCCTTCCTTCCTTCCTCCTTTTTTAAGTGGGAAGGCACATTTACACAGAGGAGACAAAGAAAAAGATCTTCCATCCACTGACAGCAAGAGCAATGGCCAGACTAAAACAGTCCAAACCCAGGAGCCAGAACCACCCCAGGTCTCCCATGTGGGTGCAGGATCTCAAGGCATGAGGCCTTCCTTCACAGCTTTCTCAGGCTTCAAGTAGGGAGCTGGATGGGAAGTGGGACAGCTGGGATGTGAACAAGGGCTCATTCCTGCATGTGAATTTAGTCACTAGGCTATCATGCAGGGCCAAAGATGTATAATTTCTAAACTAGGTCACACATGTTTACTTCACTGTCATTTGCTAATTTTTGTTTGAAGGATGAAGATATAATTAAATTATAATGTGAGTATTAAAAACCTTTTTTTTGAAAAATGAAGTGAAATATTTAAGGCATATTTACTAACCAAAATAAAAAAGAATAATTTATAGGCAATTGCTCCTATTTCTTTTCTAATCACCTGGACTGTGTCCTTTATTCTAATGATGAATAGCAGTGGTTGGAGTGGCATTCATGTCTTGTTCTTTATATTGAGGAAAAGGTTTTTATTCAGCATTCTTGGGAAAGAGGATGACAAAGCCAATATTTTTTTAATATTTCTAATTCTGATCTTGAAAATTCTGAAGGAAGTATGAATGATGAAAATAACTGGCTTTATATATACCTTAATGATTATTTTTATTGCTCTCACTGTAATTGATATTATTTATTTATAAGTCATGTGATAAAGGTATTACTTTCAGAACTTTCAGTTTTTAGTGCAACATACTTTACTATCTTTAGCACAGTTTAATATACAGGGCAGTGTACAGAATGATACATAGTAGGTTGTCAACCTAGATCTTGAATTATGGGATCAGCTTGTGTAAAAAATTAGCAAATGGAAAAATAATTTATAGAAATAGTTTATAAAACTGAGGTGAATGAATGTATTCCTTCTATGACACACTTCCTCATATTTAATAAATGACACGTAACGATGTGATTTGTCAGTGTTCAGAATTTGATGCACATGTCTTTAAAACATAAAACTTGTAATTCAATGTTGGTATACTTAAATCTATATTTCAAAATAAAATGTATCTAAATTCCCTACTGCTGGGGTTTGTGCAGTGGATGTGGGGGACACAAAGGTGGAAAGAGTACTGTTTCTTTGCAGGCAGCGCCTCAAGCAATTTCCTGCTGCATGGCAGGGCCTGGGGGAAGTCTCTTCAAACCACCTGAAGGCAGTCCCACCTCCGTTTGCTGCATGGACACTACCTCACTGAGAATTCTGTCTTGACTCAGTGCCAGCCAAGCAAACTAATAATACAGATACATTTAGAAACTTAACACTGCATTTTATCCTGGCAAAGCCTTTATTTTGCTTCAGCTAAAAAAGAAACAAAGTGCTGGGGCCTTTGTTGCAATAGTCTAGTGGCTAAAATCCTTGCCTTGCATACACCAGAATCCCATGTGCATGCTGGTTCATGTCTTGGCTGCTTCACTTTCCATTCAATTTCCTGCTTGTGGCCTGGGACTGTGGTGGAGGATGGCCCAAAGCCTTGGAACCTTGCACCCACGTTTGAGATCTGGAAGAATCTCCAGGCTTTTGGCTTTCGACCAATCAGCTCTGGTCCTTGAGGCCAGTTGGGGAATCAACCAGCAGTCTCTCTTTCTCTTGTATATCCACCTTTCTAAGAACAATAGTAATAATAGCCTTTAAAAAAGGAGGCAGAATGCTTTAAAACATGATTTAATCTTGGTCTCTGGCTTTGGTCTGGATGTTAAATTGTCATAGCATGTTTGCCTCTAACATTCTTCCTATAAAACACAAGTATTTCCTGTTTCCTTTTTGTTTTTAGTGTCTACATTTTTGAGGAGGTGACACCTGTTGCCACCTCCTGAAGTGTGTTACTGAAAGGAAGACAGCAAAGATCCTGAGAGGGATTACCACTAGCTGCTCGCGTCTTAAGGTGTCAACCTGTTGTAGTCTTTGCAGTGATAGAATCATCGAATTTAGGAGCTACTCAAATGTTGGGTGAAGTGAAATTTTAATCATCCGGAGAACAGATAGAGGAGAGCAGCCTCAACAGGAAGCTTCAGTACTCTGTTTCTAATGGATCTCACCCTGCACCAAAAGCAGAGAATTGGTCTACATGCATCAAGGGTGTGTTGCAATAAAACTGTGTTTTCCTCACTAGGAACAAATGTAGCCCTGGGGTCTAGACGTCACACAAGACAACAATCATTTACAAAATATTTGTATATTTTTATTAGTGAGGCAGCTTGACAGAGAAGCAAAGCTGGAAAGGAAGACCTATCTGCTGGTTCACTCCCCAAATGGCTATAATGTCTGGAGCTGAAGTAATCTGAAGCCAAAAGCCAAGAGCCTATGCCACATCTATGTACAGGGGCATAAGGACTTGGGCATTCTTCTTTGCTTTCCTAAGCTGTAAGCAGGGACTGGATCAGAAGTGCAGCAGCCCAGGACACAAAGTAGTGCCCATATGATATGCTGGCTTCTGAAGGTGAAGGATTAGGCTGTTGAACCATCGTGCTTGACTCTGAATGCAAAAATATTAATGGGACAATTTATAAATCATACTTGGGATGAAAAGGAGTTCTCCCAACAAGAGAACAGGCTGAGCTCAGATTGCGTAAGATCATCAAATTCGTGTAAAGGAACGCCATCTTGTTGTTGTTGTTGTTATGTATGGATGTAATGAAGATATTTTTCTCTTGAGCCTTAACAATCTATCACAACCTTTACTTTCCAATCATTCAGCTTCCATTTCCCTTGTGATGAAAAATGGAACCACATAAATGACCCTTTTTTAAAATATTAGCTGTTTCTAATTCGTAACATATAAAATCTGTTGTCACCACTGTTCTGCATGCATCTTAAGTAAACTGTTGTTTAATTTTATGCTCATTATATTTTCCGGTTTTTGAGTAGTATGATCGTTTTGATAAAAAAGAGCTCATCATTTGTCTAACCACAAAATTATATCCATAAGTACATTTAAAATCATTATTTCAGGTATCTCCATTGAAAGGATATTCCTTATATCTCAGAGTTTTTCTTTTGTGGAAAATCAAGACTTTTTAGCTTTGTTTATGAGCATTTAGTTTTCATCAAATGACACTGACTCTAGCCAAAAATTAACTACAGAATTTCTAGCCCGCAAATCTCTTAACCAAATTTTGTTAACGAAGATTCTCAGTCTCCACTGGGACAAAAAAGGTTTGGGAATTATACAAATTATGAAAAGATCTATTGATCTCTAACTTGCTATGGTTAAAACTCAATCTGATAAAGCTGCTTAATTTTGTATACAGGAAACATTTTCAGAAGCAACCAATGTGAACAATGAATATAGAAGTATCTCCCAGAGAAAGAAATTAAGATCCCTATCAATCATTACACAGAAGGAAGACTTTCAGGAGGCAGAGAATAGCCTATTGATGCAGTATTTCTCACTCCTGAGATAAATTCATTTGGCAGTAAATGTCTGCTTGTAACTCAGAGCTTACAGAGCCTCAGTATTGCTGTCCTTCTCACTGTGTCTACTCTGTGATGAATGCATGCCTGTTGCGATTATACTATCCCTGGGTCTTCAATGTGTCTTGCTTATGTATATGCATGGATGGATTTTCTTTTAATTCCAGAAACTGCTAGTTTAAGAAATGATGGTTCTATGCAACTGATTCTGCATGTGATATAGACATAAGATTCTGGATGTTTGTCGTAATTCCGTGATCTTGGAAACTTCTAAAGTAAATTCAGAGTTTATTGTGTGGGTGACAGACACAGAAAATTACTTGCAGAGGAAAGAGTATGATGGATATAGGTTTCTGGGACATCACAGTTACACTAAATGGTGCCTATTTCACATTACTTCGATTTTGGCTGGACTTGTGTTTTACTCTGATCAATATGATGCTGGGAATTGCTGGATGTCCAGCCTCTGTTCAGTTGAGGCTTCATAAGGCCTTGGCCATTCTATCTTTTCCCTCAGATGACAGGAGAACATGAGGAGATATGATCCTTTAGTAGCTCCACAATGGTAGTCTTGCTCACACAACCCTAAAACAGGAATGAGCCCAGATACGCCACAAGAATTATCACATCTACACAGATAACACGGAGGCTTGTTAGTGAGAGTAAACACTAATTTTTAGAGCCAACAATTATTGGAGTGGATTATTACAGAGCAACAAGAAAATCAAAAGATTTTGGCCTTTTGATTGTTATCCTAGAATTTTTTTTTAATGTCGAGTATACATCATCTATATTGGGAGAATATTCCATCTAAATATTTCTAATAAAATTCATTTTTCTATGTTCAGCCTTCTGAATATAAATTAATTCAGTTAAGTGTATTTTAAATATTTCTTTTCCTCCCTAAATCTTATTTTTACATTGTTAAATTGCAGAACTTGATCTTGGCCTGAATGTGTGTATCTAAGTTATCAATAGTTCCTCTTTCCTTTCTATATGTGAAATCTCTTTAGACAGTTTACAAGCTTGGGAAGATAGCAGATAAGTTTTCTTCAACTACATTTTTTTCATTCTTTACACAGGACTAGATTTAAGTTCTAATTCTGGTGAATAACAGGACTTTATACTTAGATTCCACGTTTTTCTGATGACCATCTGTTTTCTGTTTGTTTCTTTTTTTTCCCCCTGCTTTTTCGCAGTTTATTTTACATTATATAAACTTCATGATTTTGTTTATGGCTACTTGTAAAGCAGTCAAGTCACAATTTTGAAAATGATTTCTGAAACTTTTGGTTTAATAGTTTTAGAAAATGTTTTCCTTTGATTGTTTATTTTGTATCATTTCTATATTTTATCATCTATGTACTATTTGGGTACCACAACAAATAGTGGCAGACAAGTTTTTCTATCTCAATCAAAGCAGTGGAGTTCAGCTTAATAAAACAAACTATCTCTCATTGTGTCTCTGTCACAGACCTACAGAAGCACATGGCCTATGCACGACGTTATAGATTTTGCTTCTATCTCAAAAGTTTTATATGTCTATGCTAGAAGCACCTTATCTTGCTAAGTGACTTATGACGGTACAAATTACAATGGTATAAAAAGTTGAAAACAATAATTTAATGTTGACTCTTAGAGATGGGGCTCATAAACTGACCTTCCTACCTATTTTCCACTGTATTACTTATTTGATTTCACTTGCATGTTGGACTCTCCTCTGCTTCTGCCCTTTAGCAGGTAAATCGCCATGTTAGAGCCATTTGACTGGATGTTGCTTCTAGCTAAAACTTTGTTGTCAATTCCAGAGGTATAAACATCTCACCTCCTGGCACTCCTAGCTTAAATATTACACTTCATACGAGGCTGTGTGAGGAGAACCTCGTTGTGCAATAAAGACACAATTAAGACTATTGGGGTTTTCTGGTTATGAGATGGTAATAGTTTGGATCAATGCAATGTTAACCGTGGTGAATATAAAAAAGATGATATGGATGTTAACAGAAATATGTTGAAGATTTTGACAGCCTAGATCTTAGGCACAGATTGCATTCATAGAGATGAGGAGCAGGAAAGTTCTCCTTAAATGCAATTATTTTGAAATGTGTTAATTCCATTCATGAATTTAATAATAACAGGAATGTTTAAAAAGAAAATAATAAAGCAAAGAAATTTCCATTACCTATTTAATGCTATTAAAATAATATTAGTGTCTTGTGCATTTTTCTTTGTAAATAAGTAATAATGACTTAATACTTCCTTCTTAAAATTTTACATTTTAAATGTTTTAAATCAATTGATTTAGCACCCTAAAGATTCAAACCACTGATGACCAAGTACAAAATTTTAAGAATGAATTCAATTTCACAAATGATTAAGGGTAAAATGTGAATTACATTAAAATAATGAAATTTCAATGTCATTTTCCCACATATTCAGAGGACTGATTACCAAATATTAACATAATCCCATTTTAGCAATATGTAAAACTTATATAACCTTACTGTAATACATATCCTTGAATTGGTCAATTTCCCAGCTGATAAGGATTCTGTATTCAAATTACTTTAACCTATAGTGGCTTAATATTTAGAAATAGCTAGAAAGAGATGATCAGTTCATGTATGAAAAGCCAGGATTTTGCAGCACAGCCAATCAATTAAGAACAAGATTTGTCAATCTCTCATAGAAAACCCAGTTCTAAAGGGGAGATTCTCATAGCTGCGATAACCAATGCAGAGAGCCTTCATAGGAGGACATCTCAAAGCTAGCCCTCCCGTGGAAAGCTACTTCTTTCTCCTGTTGTCTGCACTCCCTTCTCTAATCTTTTTGCAGATTTACCTTCAACCAAACTTTACCACAAAGGGTAAAGAAGCTTCAGATTGTAAACAGCTTCTCAGGGTGGTGATTAGAAAGGAGGTTATGGGGCCAGGGTGATGGCTCAGGGACTGTTTTTGGATGATATATTGGTCATGATCTATTCTAGATGGAAGTTAGGCATTGTTTTACTTGCTTACTGAGGTAACATGTAATGAAAATTTTGCACAGAAAACTCCGAAAGAAGGAACGAGTGGTGTCATAAGCAAAATGTTGGAGAAAGTGCTTAACAAGGCAATACAAATAGGGCATAATCACAGAAAAAATCTGGCTGATTTTCAAGTAGACACGAGAAGTGATAGAATCAAGCAATTTTCAGTTTTTGCCAGTCTTGCTGCCTCAGACATTGAAATCCAAAACATCAAAACAGATTTAAAATATTAAATTTCTTTTTTATGGCAAAGCTGAAGAATTTTGCTTTGGTAGCCCTCAATATATTACTATACACTTCCCTTGAACTTGAGAAAAGAGCCCAGAGAAAATTAATTCCTTGCTAGTTGCCAACATCTTCCTTCTTCGAGCTCCGATTTCTGTCCACTGTATTCTGACCCCTTTACTCATTGCCACAGGCTTCTTGAGGACACTGACAAGGTCTTTGCAATTTTTTCTTAAACAGATATGACTCTGTCCTGTTAGTTTTATACTGTTCTCACCACTAGCAAACATGACTGCTCAATTTCTTACTAGCGATATTTTTATCTTCACTACACATTTATTAGGTTTTGGTTTAAATATTATCATTGTTGAGCCTGTCACTACAATGCATTCACTAAATCTTGACCTTGCAAGTCTGGAATCTCATGGGGCACTAGTTCTTATCCAATATGAGCTGCTCCACTTCCTATCCAGCTCCTTTCTTGTGCCCTAGGAATGCAGTCAAGGACGGCCCTAAGCCTTGGGACTCTGTACTCATGTGAGAAACCCAGAAGCTCCTGGCTTCTGATCAGCTCACGTCTAGCCACTGGGGTCAATTGAGGAGTGAAACAATAGGCAAAGATCACACCAGGCCTCAAAGTATGTATGTATCTAATTTATTTGAAAGCGAGATAGAGATGGAGAGAATCCCTCGCATCTGGTGGTTTGTACCCTAAGTGCCTACAATACCTGTGGCTGAGTGAGGCCAAAGTTGGGAGCCACAAATTGTCAAGTTCACCTACACAAGTGACAAGGAACTATCCCCTGTAGCCACTATATTCTGCCTCGTGGAAGGCTAAAAGGAGAATCAGACATGGGACTGGAAATTCCATGCTCAAGCATAGGTACTCTGCAGACAACAGGCTGACATTTACAAATATGTCCTATATGTAACAGAGATCATGCAACAATAAATAAAATAATTCAAGGTAATAAAATGGATTAATATAGTAGATTATTTGGCAATTAGAATTAGAAGATTATATGATTAGAATATTTAAGCCAGTTACAAGGGATATGCAATATAAAAGCAGTGTACCATGGAAATGAATATATGCTTAGGTTGGAGTCCACAAAGTAATTTATAACATTTTCCCAAATTTGTGAGATAACAAAATTGTGAAAGTTTCCTGCCTTGAGGTAGAAAACATTATTGTCTCAGGCTTCTATATTTTTTGTTTTTATTACTTTAGTAAGGAATGCTATGAAACATAGTGGTACCTAAGTGTCCACATTAATATCCTATTTTATACATTAAATAGTTTGATATTTAAACTATGTGGTTTCCAGTATAATAGCTGAGTACCACTAATTCCATTTTTAGTATGATATAAAGTTTATGATCTTTAAAATATAAGACAATCCCAAAATGAAAATTGTTAAAATCATAGGACAATACAAAGCAGCTGAGGGAAAAATATGGCCTGTTGTATATTCACATGAAAACTTGTGATTTTCTTAAATAAGTCAGAATGTTACTTAAAAAGTTTCAAAAGAATTTCAATATGAGTGGTGATTTGAAATGTAAATATCCTTGTATATGAAAAGTAAAGTGTTCTCTCTTCAAACTTAAAGAAGCCATCAAATATTATCATCAAATATTATGCCATCTGTCAATTTTGCATGAACTAATTTATGCCTATTTGATTACAGAATACTTTAAAAGATTCATGTAAGATGAAGCTAAATGATAAGCTTATGAATGCATAAAAAGTTTTGAAATCCATATACAATTTCTCATATTTTTATATACAATACTTGATTTCAGGTATATATATTTTTTATGCATGTGTTGTTAAGAAAATAATGAAACTTACCACTTTGTCCTTTCTTTCTTAATGTTCTTCCTTGTGATGACATAGTTTCAATTTACTGTATAACAAGTTTAGTCCTCTACTAAATAAGTTTGAAGCAGAAAAGACCACTGTTTCTCAAACAGTACAGACAAGTGCTACAAACAGTAATTAAATCTCATTGCATACATTTTTTAAAGATTTATTCATTTTTATTGGAAAGTCAAATATACAGAGTGGAGGAGAGACAGAGAGGAAGATCTTCCATCCACTGATTCACTCTTCTAGTGCTTGCAATGGCTGGAGCTGAGCCAATCTGAATCCAGGGGCCAGGAGCTTCTGGGTCTCACACGTGGGTGCAGGGTCCCAAGGCTTTGGGCCATCCTAGACTGCTTTCCCAGGCCACAAGCAGGGAGCAGGATTGGTAGCGGGGGCTGCCGGGATTAGAACCAGTACCCATAAGGGGTCCTGGCGTGTGCAAGGAAAAGACTTCAACCACTAGGCTGCGTACACTTTCCCCATTTATACATTTTCTGTAAAACTTTTGAGGAGTCTCTGGTATAGGATTCCAGTAATTAAAAAAAATGATGCAAAACTTATAAAATAAATTTTATAACTGGCTATAACTAAATCATTAAAGGAAAAATATTGCTTAAAGAAAATCAAAACATATGTCATACGTGGTAATCTAAATATATGTTTATATATAAATAAATTGGCAAAGATAAAATAAATATCTGCCAGTCTGGGATTTCAGGCATATCGGGGGCTGAGAGTGTGTTGATCAAGGCATTTTGTGTAGAGAGGAGGAAAATATACAAGACACCTTCAACAATAGAGACGATCAGGTGATATTTAACCTCTTTAAAAATTGCAGAGTGATATGTGTTCCGATATTGGAAAGATAAGAACGCAGAAGGGTGAGTTGTTTTTAATATTTGAGTGTAGGGAGGGTCATTGAACCTAGCTATTATGATTCCTGTCACTTGCATGTCCTCACGTCAGCTTCCAGGCAGTGTAGCTTGATGGGCGGCAGGTAGGGCCACTGAGATGCATGGGAGGGTCTACCTGAGCACATAGATCTCTCCCCATCATCCAACATCTGGGGCTGAACCTGGAGGTGGGCCCTTTGCATTTGAACTTCTAACAAAACAACCAAACAAAAACAAAAGACCTCCAGAATTCCCAAGATGTAAGAAGGTAAGTCACACACACACACACACACACACACACACACACACGTAAACTCTTTTTCAGAACTTTGCAATGAGGTTGACAATAATAAACATGCAATAAAACTTTTTTCATCACTGTTATACCTCTAAAAATTAAACTTGACATAATTTTCTGTCAGCTTGTTTCCCAAAAGAATATGCTTATTATGTATAAGATAGAAAAGGTTACTTCTGTTGTTTTAAGAGAATATTACAGACTATGTAATTTTTAAAGAAAGTCAATTTACTTTCCCTAGTTTCAGAGCCCAGGAAATGCATCATGTGGACGCCAGTTCTGTTAGAGTCCCTGTATTGCATCATTATATGTGAGATAGACCAGCAAGAAGACATGAGAGAAAAGAATTCGAGCTGACTGGCTTTGATGGAAATGAAACAAAATGACCTGAAGATAACCGACCCACTCCTGTAATATGACAAGAATGTACTCACAGGGACATGTGAACTATTTACCTCTTAAATGACACATTTTTTTTTTATGTTTTATGTGTACTTTTTACTTGAAAGTCAGAAATACATACAGAATGAAAGACAGAGAAATCTTCCATCTATTGGTTTATTCCACAGATGGCCACAGTGGCCATGGTTGTGCCAGGATGAAGTCAAAAGCCAGATGCTCCAAGCTTTACCCAAGTCTCCCATGTGGGTTGATGGGCACAGTTGGGCCATTAGCGAGAATTCTTTCGGAAACTGAACACCCTGGATAAGAATTGGCTCCCAACAGCTTTATGCGCTATGCTAAAATGTGACTCTTCTTCCTTCTCCTAGTGCTGTTACAACGGAAATTACATTTCAATGTGAGATTTAAGGGAAAGTTTAAATCATATCAAAGAGCTTTTGGCTATCAAATAATTAATCATAAAGAACTATGTATTTCCAGAGCTGGCGAAAAATCCTTGAAATGGCGAAGAAAATGAATTCTGCTGGGAACAAGGCAATGGGAGCGTGATTGTGATGCTTTCACATCACCGTGCTCATGATTTAATTGCATTTTCCATATAAATTTGAGTCACTGTAGATAACTCTATTTTCTAATAGAACGAAAGATTTGAGATATCAGTGAATACTGGGCTTTTTCAGGGACTGATATTTTCTTGATATGAAAAAAGGAATGAAATGAAATATATGTATGATTTTGTACATAATCAGCAATAAGTTTTCATGAGAGAAATGTGTTTGCCTAATGTGTCACTTCACGAATAACTTCAGTTAAATTATGGAAAACATTTTCAATAAAAATGCATCTTTTTGTATGATTTTAATTTATGATGTAGCTGAAAGAAAATAGCAAATATCATTGACCAAATATTTTTTGACTCTTATGTTAGTCTTGGCTATTTCTTCATTATATCACTAACGACCATTTTTATAGCATTTCTTGCTCAAAAGGTGATGATGTTCTAGTTAGAGAACTAAAAAAGATGCTGTAGATAAAAATCCAAGGATATCTGAAAACTTCATCTTTTAACCCTGGGAGGCTGTTGTAGGGAAGTCACTCCTATTCATAATTTCTATTTTTGAAATCCCTTTTTCTCACTTTCTCTTTAACAAATGGCTTTCTCTTCGTCAGTTTTTGTGTTCAGTTGCAGATTAATACACTCCAAAAGACCAATTGTATATCTGAGTTCTATGCTTTCCAAATAAAACTTGTATGCAAGATATAGTGAAAATGTAGTAAACTGGAAAGCTGTTGCCTAACAGCTCCCTGTAGCCATGTTTTCCTTAGCTGCAATAAGGAGTAGAAGAAACAAAGTATGTAAGGGAAAAATAACATGGTATCACTAACAAGATTCTGAACCACAGTGAAATGAGTGATGCTGAAATATTAAATACATTTACTCAAACCAATAGGAAGCATTCAACAATTGTACAGCAATTATCAGACACTGCACATCATGTTTCTTAATGAGAGAATACAATTAGCATGAACGGGCTTCCAGAATGAAAGGAAAGTATATGCATTAATAGCATATATATGTAGTTAGTATAAATATGTAGCAATAATGATGTTCAAATTCTACACAACAAATGTCTTCTGATCCCAATTTTTAAGTGCCATTTTGTGAAACTGTCTTAGGATTCTCCTGACCTGCAGAACCTAAGGTTACTAAGTGGTGAGGCAATGGTGTTCTTTGGTGGCAAGAAGCACCAGAAACAAACTGGTGAGGGATGGTTGTTTGTTAGGGGGAACTTACAAGCTTCTATGGGGAAAAGGGGAAAAGGAATAAAGGTGGTCCCAAAAACATCCCACCGGCATGCATTGCGATTCGTTAATAGGCATGTCTGTCTGCCTGGACCCTCCAATCACAGATCGCACTCTGCGCTCAGGAGTGGAAGCTGTGTCTCAAGCCACTGTCCGGTAAGACAAGACTCAGGGACACACAAAGGCTATCACTGGGCTGAAAGCTATGCCTCCAGGCGTGTTCATCCGATGAACAGAATGAGGGTCACATTTAATTTCTTAGAGTAAATCATCAGGGAAGAAGTCCTAGCACAGCTCGTGAAAGGACCAAGAAGATAGAATGGGGTGCAATGCACTGCTCTCGCTGCATACCCGGTGAACAGGCCAAGTTGAGATTTCTGTTAGCCAAGACCGTTGTTGGGGGATTCCTCCCACATGGACTAAGCAGACAGAGATAGGGGCGATGTCCCACAACAGAGTGGAAGTGAACAGCACGTTTTGCATTGAATTTGGCGACTGTCCTTACAGCACTGGCATTTATGTTTCTCATTAGTATTTAGGAGAAGGTTAACATCCACTGTGAAGCTATTCCTTTTACCATCTAATTTTAAAACAATATTGATTTTGGCTGCTCTGTATAAACTGCATGTAAAGCCCCAGAGAGTTATGCTTCCAGTTAAAACTAAGCAATCTCTATATGATTGTTTTACATAAAATATTCATAATTGATAAGTTTAACTTTAAAAGTTACAACAAAGCATATATTTGACTTACTTCAACCAATAAAAGCAGGTTTTGTAGGGTGAAACGTTGATTGCTTGGCTTAATGTTGCAGATTCTGTTTAAAATGCCTCTGTCTAGCATCCTGGCTCCTGACTCCAGCTTCCTGCTAATGCAGACTGTGCATGGCAGCCTGAATGACTCAAGGAACGGTGCCCCTGCCACCTATGGTGTGGGCTTCCATTAAGCCCCCGGTGCCTAGCTTAGCATGGTCTGTCAGGCTATTTCAGGCTTCAGGGAGTCAGCCAAATATAGGTGCTCCCGGATTGTATCTCTATGTATTGGCTTGTCAAATAATACAATATGATTTAAAAAACAGTACACAATGAAACTGACAGATAAATATTAACTCTTTAAAACATGAGACAAGCCTATTTCTAGAATGCTTAAGAAGTCCCATGATGGAAATCATTTTATTCTTTTGGAAAAAAAAATCTCATTCAGAAACTCAAGTACAATCAGCTGCAAAATGCAACTTCAAAAGCAAGATCGAACTTGATGCAATTTACAGTTAGTGGGCTACTAAGTCTAAATTAGTTTGCAATGATATATAGAGCTGATGACTGTAATCTATAATGTCATTGATTTTGCAGCTTTTCTTCCTCATTGTGCACTTAACTGATAGCATGTGTGGCCATTCATCATTGATATCTGGTTTATGATATTAAAATGCAGCTAATCACTTGAAATAATTCAATGTTTCTATCACAGATTGTAACATTTTGTTGAAGATCATTTCTAGGGTAAAATCTTGATTTGTGATTACGTCTTTTAGGAAAGTCTATATAAGTTGGTTAATTTTGTTTGACTCTTCTTCCATCAATTTATTTGATAGAAAAACAAAATTTATAAGTATCAAGCAAGTTTTATTTCCTCCCTTTAGTTCCAGTTCATTTTTTTCTTGCAACTAGTTTTCAGTTTCACAAGGACAAACACTGGATTCTGCAGGCAAAGCAGGGAGAATTATGGACGACATTCTACTCAACTTCCAAAAATAACTGGGAGAGAAGATTTTGAATCTCCCCATAGAAAAAAAGAAAATGATAAATGTATGTGATGCTTATGTTAAACACACTGATCTATTTAAGGCACAATATATACATGGCAAAAACCACATTGTATCACATATGTATGTCAATGAAATTTGAACACAATTGTGAAAGATATTGTTGAAAAACATGTTTCTATACTATTAGATAAATCTGCAATTAAGTTTTCATGATGTTCTCTTTAATCACTTCTTTATGTAAGAATTGACCAGTACAGTCCATGGTCTCTTGACTTTTCAAGAACACTGATTTAGGTGATTTTTTTTTGAGTCAGATTTAGTTAGCCTAGCTTTGATAACTTTTTATTAATATAAAGAGAATAGGTTTAATGTATTTCATGGTTACAATTTTTTTGGTAAGATTTGTTTATTTTTATTGCAAAGTTAGAAACACAGAGAGGAGGAGAGACAGAGACAAACAGCTTCTGTTCGATCGTCCATTCCCCAAGTAGTTGCAATGGCTGGAACTGAGGTGATCTGAAGCCAGGAGCCAGGAGCTTCTTCCAGGTCTCCAAAGCATGTACAGGGTCCCAGGGCTTTGGGCCATCCCTTATTGCTTTTCCAAACCACAGGCAGAAATCTGGATGGAAATCTGGGCTGCCAGGATTAGAACCAGCGCCCATATTGGATCCTGGCACATTCAAGACAATTACTTTAGCCGCTAGGCCACTGTGCAGGGTACATCAATTTCACTCTTATACAAAGTTTCTCAAAAATGTTCTATATTAAACAGTGCATATTAAAGAAAGCATGTAATTATCATTAACTGCCATTGTTCAGAGAGCATGCGGAAGAGCTATGAGTGTTGAAACTTAAATTGTTAATGCTGAGAAATTTTCTAATAAAATAAAAATTTCCTTTAAACAAAGTTTGAAAAGATTTAAAAAGCTATCAGAGAGTTGAGCATTTATGAAGGGAAAAGGACCTAGAGAGATGTTAGTCAAGGCATATTTACTTACAGGCAAACAAAAGATCTGCTGTTCAAAATATGTCCGTAACCGAGAATGCATAGAGCCAGAAAGCCAATTGTTTCTGGGGCTAGAGGTGTTAGTGATGGAACGTAAAAATGTGGAATGACTACTAATGGCTGAGGGATTTCTTTGATTTTGTGATGATAATGTTTTAAAATCGAATATGGTGACGATTTTGCAACTTTGTATCATACTAATCAATGTTAGTTGTATATTCTAAACAGATGAATGATATACCATTGATTGTATCTCAATAAAGTACTTTCTCCAAAAGTTATTCTCACCTAGGAATGTAAAAATCAACAAGTTAATCTCAAATGTCCTGGGACAAAAGAGACACAAGATATTTTCATATGCTTCTAGTTAATAATGAAATTGGCTGGGAACTCCACAGGAAAAAAAAAATCACTTAGAAAGCAAATATGCCTTCTCACACTTTCAAACCAAATAATTATAATTACAGACTTTCTATACATTTAAAATGTCCATATTTCAAGCTCTAGGCTACTAAAGATGACTTAAGGATCCATTCTAGGTGCAGGTTAGACTAAGCTCATGTTTGAGGCTTTGAGCATCTAATATGAGAGCAGGTTCCTGCCTCAGCTTCACTTCCAATCCAACTTCATGGTTTAAGTTTGGGAAAACAGCACAGGCCGGCTCAGGCCCTTGGGCTCCTATACCAACCAGGGGCACGTGGAGGAAAATTTTGTTTCCTTGTTTTGAGTAAATTCATCTCCGGCTGTTGCAGCCATTTGGAGCATGAACCAGTGGATGGAAATTCTCTCTTTCTTGGTCTCTCTTCTCTTCCTAACCCTGCTGCCTTTCAAATAGAAATGAAGATTAAACAAAACCAAAAACAAACAAACAAAAAAACCCCTTAGATTTGTTTTTGTTTATTTCCTTCCATAAGTCACTCATAGCTTTCAGATATTTTTACTTGTTTTTGAAATACTTGGCATAGAATGGAAGGAAGCATTTGCAGTTCATTTCTACAACAAAAGGATTTACATCCAGTATTTTCAATGTTTCATCTTATTTTTAATGAACAAAATGATTTGTAACTGTCATCTACAGCATGTTGTCAAACATACATATATTCTAGAGACATGTCAAAAAGCTAATTAATATAAATATATATCACTTCATATAGCTATCATTTCTGCAGCGAGAACATTTAATCCCTACTCTCTTAAAAATTTTCATTAATTAAAATATTGCTATTTACTATGGTAGGCATATTATGCTATAAATCTCTTAAGCTTAATTTTCGTCTGTGGATGAGATTTTGTGCATTATGACCCCAATTTTCAAATCCCCACTATACCCTAAAACCCTGTGAATCACTCTCTTAGTCTCTGCTTCCAAATTGCAGACACATGGATTCACATCTTTCATTTAACATCATGTCTACAGAGTTCATCCTTGTTATCACAAAGAGCAAGATTTCTGCTGTGTGCTATGCAAATTTTTCTTTCTTTATTAAGCTGTTGATATGTAAATTGATTCCAGAAACTGTCTATTAAGAATATTTTGCTATAATCTGAGAGTACAGACACCTCTTTGAGATAGTGGCTTCATTTCCTATGAAAGTAATGGGAGTGCTGGGTCAGATGGTAGGTTATTTAAAAAGTGAAAAATCTTTGCATTATTTTTCTTAATGTCTGTACTAGTTTCCTTCTGTAATTCAAGAATTCCCTTTTTTCCACATTCTCACCAATACTTCTTTCTTCTTTTATTGTTTTTTTAGGTGGGGGGTTGTTTTCATCTCTTTTTTTAAGTTAATTTATCCATTTGAAAGTCAGAGTTACAGAGAGAAAAACAAGAAGAGACAGAGAGATCTTCCATCTACTGTTTCACCCTAGAGATGGCCACAACAGCCTGTGCTGGGCAGATTTGAGGCTAGAAGTCATGAATTTCATCGTTGTATTCCATGTGGATGCAGTGTCCCTGGCACTTGAGCTATCTCTCAGTGATTTCCCAAGTGCTTTAGGCGGAGCCTGGATTGGAAGTAGAATGGCTGTGACTCCAACCAATGCAGGTATAACATGGTAGTATCACATGTGGTAGCTTTACCTGGTATACCAGAGTATCAGCCCCAAAACTGACTTTTGAATATCACTTGAAAAAAAGTATAATGTTACCGAACATTTGATTTCCTCAGCACCATCCACTGAAGAAATTGCTTTTTTCCTCATTTGCATGCCTGGTAAGTTTTTCAAAAATTGGTTTACTTAGATCAGTAAATTTATGTCCAGATTCCAGTAGTCTACGCTATTAAAATACAATGTCCATTTAATAATCATATTTGATAGTATACTTTAAAGTCAAGTGGCATAGCTTCCTCGGTTTTGTTCTTTATGTTCAAGATTGCATTGTATGCATAGGATTTTTATGGTCATAAATTGATTTTTTACTTTCTGTTTCTTTGAAAAAATGCCATCCATATTTTGAAAATGATTTTCTTGAGTGTAGACAAAGTTTTAGATAGTTTACACATTTTAACAATATTAATCTTTTTATTCCAGAATGCAATGTCTTGTCACTTTTTTGTCTCTTTAATTGCTTTCATTGTCGTTGTGCAGTTTTCAATGCACAGATCATCAACCTCCCTTGTTGAGTTTATTTCTAACTATTCTTTTGTAATTATGGTAAATTAAGATAAATTGGGGTTTTACAGTGTCCTTTTCATATAATTTGATGTTTATGTGTGTGGAAACATTGATTTTTGCAAATGGAATTTTGTATTCAGTAATTCTATTAAATGCATTAAATTCATCAGTTTTTGGTATAATTTCTTTATGCTTTTCAGGGTGGAATATCCTATGACTTGCAAACAGAAAGATTTTAGCTTCTTTCTGCTTTGCATGACTTTTCAATTTGTTCTCTCCTCTGTTGTGATACCAGGTGTCCTATGCAGGCTCCAATGTACTGCCATATCTTACATGTGCAACAGGATATGCTCTCCAATGTTCCCTCTAAGCCACTGAGGAGGCCCAGCTCTGACATGTGCACTCCATGGTCAGAGTATAGAACCTGCTATTTGGTCCATGGCTGGAGTGTTGCATCTAGCGGTTCAGTTGGAATAATCCACAAAGAAACATCATCTGAGTTAATCCCAGACTTCACTTTTGCATGCTCTTGCATCAGTCTATTGTCCCAATCAGCTTTTGCGAACACTGGTGTTTGCAATTGCTAGGTCAGTTCTGGTACCATCTTTGTCTTCTACACAAACCAATGGGTAGTAGAGCCAAGCCTGACCCTGCCCACCACACACTCGACCGTCATAAACCAGTTGAAGTGACAGGCTAGTTAGAGCGACTCCCAACATCCCCCACCAGGTGTAACCCTGCCCTGGTTGCTAGTATGTATAACCAACTGGTCCCATCTGTCCCACATCCCATCCAGCTCTCCTGTATGTCCATAGATATTGAAGTCTAGTTCAACCCAACTAGTCTTATCCAGACCACAGCGGTGCCGGTGGGTGCCACTCCCTGCATAGCCATGCCTATCCCTAGTTTTGGTTCTCATGCTCACCAGTGGGAGCAGTAGTCCTAAAGGGGAGCCCCCCTCACCCCCTACCAGGCTTGCTCCCACCTCCTTGGGTCTCACCTGTGAAGGTCAATCTGGCATGGCCCACTTCACCTTGTCATTTGCCAGTGTGTGCTATAGCCTGTCTCTGCCCATCTTATCTCAGTTCCAGCCCAGCCAGCCCAAAGTCTTTACCCTAATGTGAACTGGCTGCTATTGTGGCCTGACCCAGCATGACACACACACGCTCTGTTTCTTGGATTTGCAAACAAGTAATATAAACTGGCCCATTCTGGCTTGCCCTAGACCTAAGCCAAATGTATGCTGATGCATACTGTCACCTGGCCTGGCTTGGGCTGCCCCCTGTCTTGGTTCTTGAGCTCACCTGCAGAGATTGTGTCCTGACAGATGAGTTCCACAAGCTCCTCCATCAGATCTCTCCCAGTGCCATATCATTTGCACACTGGCAATTCCATGACCAAACCTCTTAAGTCCACCTTCTGTGCTAGCAGGAACAGTGACCTTTCCTGACCATCCTTGACCCATTCCAATTCTTACTGTTAAGTGCTATAGCCCAGTCAAGTCTAGTCCACACCCAGACAGAGCTCACACATGACTCAGCAAGGGCAGAGACCCACCCCAGCCTTTCCTACACCCACTTTAGTTCTCAAGAGGACCAGTGGGTGCTAGAATCTAACTCAATCTTGCATAACCCCAGACCCAAGCCACACCCATGCGATGTCCAGAGCAGATCACAATCCCCCCTATGATCCTTATGATCACCAGTGGGAACTACATCCCAGCCATGGTGTCCCCTTAGATCTCCAACCAGGCCTGTTCCCAGCCACAGATCTCACATGTGCCAGTGATTGCTCTGACCCAGCATTGCATAGCCCCTCTCTTGTCTTGGACTTTGCCAATGAATGCCATAGCCTACCCTGACCCATCCAGCCTCCACTTCCAACTCTTCTGGTGGGTGCTACAACCTGGCCTTGCTCAGTCTGCTTCCATCCCTGGCTCATGCAAACTGGTAGGTATGATAGCCTATCCCAGCATAATCTGCACTTCAGCTTGGATTCTGTATTTGCAAATTGGCTAAGGTTTACTTGGCCCCACCTGGCCCAACTCTTTCCCAAAATCAACCTACATACTTGCACAGATGGAGCTATCTTACCCAGCCTGTGCATCACCCAGGCCTGTACCACATACTCACCTGCAGGAGTTATGACCCACTAAGTGGGTTTCCCAAGTTATCTCACTTGGCCCACTGCCAGAACCAGATTTCTACATGCCAGCAGGTATTGGGCCCTTACCTGGCATAACAGGCCCCCTCTGTTCCAGCATTTGCGTGAGCTGATGGATGTTGCAGCCTGGACTACCCTATATCCTATTTTATGGTGCACATATGGGTGCTGCAGTCTGGATCAGCTCAGCCTGTTCCCAGTCCCAATACCCATGGGTGATGGCAGGGTCAATGATCATGTCTAGTCAGCTCATTACCACCCCAACTCTTAAGCAAACCAGCAGGACTTGTAATTTCCACAGGGTTAGGCCCACATGTCCCCCAAAAAATCTCCCTCCGGACCTGGTTCTCTTGTGGTCTAGCTTAATGTGACACGTGCCCTGTTCTGACACTCACTGACAGGTACTGGGATCTAGCCCTATCTGATGGGCCCCCAGCCCTAGCTTTTATGTGGGCTGATGTGTGATGGTGTGCAATGTTCCATGCTAATAAGCTTGGCTTAGGACTGTTGCCATTTCAGCTGGTGCATCAATCTTCTGGTCTCTCCCTTCCAAACCACCATGTCTCCGCCCCCTTGTTTACCTGTAAATACAGTGACCTTGTCATTGGGAGTCCCTTAGTAGTTATTCCTCAGCTGCAACACATTCCCACAGCAGAGCAATTCTTTCATGTGCTAGCTATTGTCATGGCCCATCCTAACATCACCTATCTCCTGTTCAAGCTCTCACTGGCAGTCCCCAGCCTTAGCTTTAGTGTGTACCAGTGAGAGGTGATCATTGTTGGGCAATGGTAACTACCCCAGCTCAGGTCTCTGTGTGCTGGTATTTTGTCCTGACCCATTAAGGTTCTCCTGTTTCTGCCTCCAAAGCCATTGATCTCAGCTCTGCATTCCTACATGTGTAAATCCTCACCCGGACGTGAATCCAGAGGTCATTGCTCGCTTCCACCTGTGCAATCCCCAGTCCTCCTGCCAATCCACACTCAAAGTCCTCAGAGAGTGCTGCCTTACATGACCATGGGAAGATCATCAAGAGCAGAGACTGCCCAACCTCTGTGTGTGTAAGTTTGATGTGAGCATAGATATTATTTTTGTCATCTCGGCTAGGACAGCTCCCTAGTAATATTTTCAGGGAAATCTGTCATATTTGTACACATAATGAACAAAATGGATTGTGTCAGTTTGTAGGTAAATGTGAAAATGGATTTTTCAAATAGAAATGAGACAGTAAATGTCTAAAGGCTGAGAGATGCTAGTTATCATGCAGATTAAGGAAGTAGTGTAAGACTAAATGAAGGGAGTAAGTATAAACAATTCAGGGAAACCTTGAACGGCTCACCTCCTTTACCACGATATTGATTGGAAAGTTACTACAACATCTGTACATCAAATAAAAGATGAATATAATTTACTTAAAATTGCTTAGCAATTTGTAATTGCTCACATCAAAATTGAGAGTGGTTTAGCTTGGGACACTTGAATTCCTATTAGTGATGGTGGAAGCCATTTGAGCATATTGTCTTTCTTTTTGTTTGCTCTCATATTTAAAAATACATCAAGTTTCATATCACTCAAATTATCACAATTGCTATTTGTTTTATGTTTACACCAAAGGATACTATGCACAACACACTAAAGGAAGGTGTGTCTTCATTAATGACTCAGCTATGGCTCTTTGAATCTCAACGTAATTTCTTTAAACAAACGAATTTGTCAGTGACTAACACTGACATCTTTTTTTTATCATGGCTAACAAGTGAGAAAGTGTATCACCTGCTTCTTCTTTAAGTCTCACAAGGCTACAAGGCAGACAGGCTAAATATTACAATCATGCCTCTAATGGGGAACCTGACAGCAACTCACATTATTTATATGCTTTTATTTGCTAAGCATAGCCCCAAGTAATGTTCAAATTTATGATTAAGAAACAGCATGGTTCCTACATTTCAAGTAATCATTATTAATATCATCAGCACAAATATAAAGTTATATCAAGGTGTAGGAAAACTGAGAAAGTCTTGCAAAATCAGTTATGTGGCAAATATGCAGTCCAGATTGAAGTACAAAGGCTTGAATGCAAGAGAGAAATAGGCTGCTGTTAATTACAGAAGATGCAGAGATGTGAATTTCAGAATGTATTTTGCAGATGCAAATACTAACATAATGATTATGCAATTTTGATAGAGTTATGAAGAAAATTAGAAAAAAACAGTGCTGACAGTCTTCTTTCAATGATTGGAATGCATTTTGAATTTTTTGAACAGTGTCATAACAAGGTCATATAGATAATCTAGGAAGTCATTTTGGTAATTAAGTTTTAAATGATGTTAGAATAGCAAACTAATATAATTTGGGGATGAAATAGGATATTAGCAATTACCCATACAAGACTTATGAGGAGACAAGCATAAAGACTGGTAACAGAATTTGAAAGTGACAAATGACACAAAAATGCATTATATAAAA
The DNA here is from genome assembly GCF_017591425.1 of Ochotona curzoniae. Classification (NCBI taxonomy): domain Eukaryota; kingdom Metazoa; phylum Chordata; class Mammalia; order Lagomorpha; family Ochotonidae; genus Ochotona; species Ochotona curzoniae. The sequence goes on from NW_024466502.1 coordinate 19,365,242, forward strand.
TGCATTATATACTTCTGGTGAGGGAGATGAGAGAGAATCCTTTGTGATTAGAATATGATTGAAGATGAACAATACAAGTGGTAGCCCATGATGCAGAGTGCAATGAAACTTAGATTTTGACAACTGCAGCCTTTGTTTCTGCTAAATAGAAAGCCTTGGGTCTTGAATAGAGAAAGCACATTATTTTCCTAATGTTTTAAATCACTTTTTATAGCTATTATGTTGAGAATAGATCATACAGACCAAGGAAGATGAAGGTTGAAGTACTTTTTAGGTATTATAACATATTGTGGTAATTCACGTGAAATAAATGGTGCTAAAGAAATGGTGAGACGGTATTTGAAGGGAGTGTGAAGAATGGTTGAGCTCAATGCATTTTAAATCTAGAAACAACATTTCTTTAAACATTTGGTATACAAATGAAGTTACAGACTGAATAACACTAATCTGAGCAACTCAAAAGAAAGTTACTAAAATAAGTAGTTGTAGGAGCAGATGTTTTGAGATGTTGGGGAGCTGTGGGCTAAGCCTTTACTTCTGATGCCAGCATTCCATTTTGGAAATTATTTAGAATCCTAGCTGCTCCATGTCTCATCCAGATTCGTGTTAAAATGCCTGGGCAGCAAATAAATGATGGTCAAAGTACTTGGGCTCTTGCCACTCCCTTGGGAGACCAAGATGAAGCTTCCAGTTTCAAGATTAAACCTGGTTCAGCCCTGGGTATATTGTAGCTATTTGGGAATTGAACCGTCATATTCAAGACCTACATTCATTTTATGGACAAACAACAGCAAGAACAAATTATATATCTGTCATCAATCATCTAAATGAAGTACAGAATATTTAATTAAAAAACGGAGCCTTAACATAACACATAATTTACAAATCACTAGAAATAAAATATTTAGATGGCCTCTACAGCTTATAAATTATGTATTTTATAGAAAAACATAAAAAACTGAAAATGTGATCATGAAAATATCTATGTTGAAAAACACTATTCATATGAACACATGCAAATTGTGTCTGTCTTCATTCTCTAAACATTATAGTAAATCGAGTGTCTATAGCATTTATATTGTATTAAGAATTTGAAGGCATCTAGAGAAACATGCCTTAGTTGTATGTAAATGCTGTGTTGTTTTTACAAGATTTGGACAAGCGTGCATTTTGGAATCTGTGGTTGTTTTGAGATTAGTCTCTCAGAGAAAGCCATGGAAGACCATACTGAGAGCAGAAAATAACATTTTTTTACAAGTTGAACAGCACTCTGTTAGAATGTATGGTTCAGTCACAAGATCCTTTGTGGTTACAACAATGGTGAGCGAAACTGTACAATGTGAACAATAACCTGTCCTTGTCCGCCGCCCTGCACAGTGCTTTATTGTCAGCAGGACCATCCCCTCACAGGAGCCTCTTCTTTGGAAGCAATTCAATTAATTCCCACCTGCATGGAGCGCCCTTTCACCTACTGAGTTACCCTAGGCAGCAGGGAATCCAGGTTCTCCCCCAGTTCTTTCCAACAAAAATGGGTGGAAATCAGGCATCCCCTTAATCATGCATAACCTCATTGCCCTTTCCCATAAAAAAGCAAAGAATCTCATCTAATTAATCTCATAGTGCTGTTTCAAGGAGAAATGGAAGTATATTTGATTGAGAGAGCTACTTAAGTGCTTTAAAACACAGGATATTAGTGAGTCATTTCAGTATTTCAGCAGTGCTTTATCACTCCCTGCTTCATATATTTTTTCTTTCAAATGTTTATCAGATGAATCATATGAGGCCCAAAGGCACAACCTGTTAGAAGTTGAGAGACATCCAAAGGCAGTGAGATAAATCATTCTTATGGTAGTCATCATTTGGGCAAAGATGGAGGCGTATATTTTGTTTTGAACTCACCACTTTTGTCATGTCCTTTCCATCTCTAAAAACTGAGGTGTCCCTTAGTGCTATAATAGAGCTTAAAAGTTAATGTAAATGAATGGTTACTTTCCTTTCCTTATTATTCCTACTGCATAGCATGATTAAATGGCCATTTTATTAATACTGGAGCCAGAAGTTAGCCATGCATATAATTCAATCTAAAAGATGTTTTTCTATGTTCTAAAACTTAACTCTTTCTGGAAAGTTTCCGTTAACTATCTCATTCTACTTAATTTTAGATTTCTCTCTTGAACTTTTAAATACTTAGTAATCTCTTTTGTAAACTAGATGGTGACTTTTTATTTCTAAAGCAAGCATTGCCTCAACTTATTAAACTAGAATGTGCAAGGGTTTTGATAATTTTAAAATCATATTTCTTGTGACTGTGGGTAATTAGCATCTATTGTTTCAACAAAGTCATTTTGGAAAACTGAAGAGTCTTTCAAATTTAGATAACTATTAAATATCAGAGTCAGGATTCTAAATACCTGTACTCCCCAAATCCCTTTCATCTAAAGTTCACTGTGGTGGGGATCATTTTGTTTATTAGCTAAATTTATTATTAGTATCTATAACTCCTTCATTCAGTTTAGATATTTGGTGGCATATACATATTAGATAATTATTATATAGGGGCTGTTCAAAAAATATTTGTAGATATTTGAGTGCTCCTTTGCTGAGTTTCTTTCTACTAGCATCTTGGAGGAAGTCAAAAACTAGCAAAAATTCAAGTGCAGAGTATTAGGTAAAGGAAGGTATTGGTATTTTTCCTTTGTTGAGAATAAGTAGAAGAAATATTTAAATCTAAGGGTACATATTGTAGGATAATGGAAGAACTTACTTGTCAAATAAAAGTAGATTTCAAAAATAATTTCCATTTAATGGGTGCCATTTGAATTCAAACCTCCAAGAGTTTAACTAGTATTAGACAAAATTTATTTGCATGAAAATGTAAATAATTGAGCCTTCTCTGCAGGCTTCTCTATATTATGTAGGTTGGGTGATTTAAAACAAATTCCCAATAACAAAACAAATGGGAATTTATAGTGAATGCAAACTATAGAGGTACAACAGAGTGTAAGTTTGGTATGGTATGCTCGTTCCAAATAAAATCAGAGTATATGAAATTCCTTTGCTGAAATTCTATGTTGCATGGGGCAATGCTTTTTATGTCTTGTTCACAGCAAGCTTCTGTGTTCTTCCAATAATGTCTAGAATAATACTGGCATGGAAGAGAGAGGGAGGAGAGGGAGAAGAACAGAGGGCTAAGGACCAGAGGAGGACAAGGGGAGGAAGACAGTGATTGACAGTATGCCAGCAGTTTGTTATAATGCCTAAGATACCATTGGGCTTGCCTTGCAATCTGTGTCAAAATACCTGGGTTCAAGTCTTTCCTCAACTTCTGATTCAGTCTCTGGCTAATGATCATCCTTTGTAGCAGCAGATGACAGCCCAGATCTCCATTCCTTGCCATATGTACTGGAAAACAGGACAGAGTTCATGGCTTCTCACTAGCTTTGTCAGACTTTAGCGGTTTTAAGCATGTGAGCAGAACACTGGTGAGTGAAATATACCTCTCCCTTTCTGACTTTTAAACAAACTAAAGTAAATAAGACCATGACTAAAATTAAAACCATCAAGAATAATGCATATCTGCAGGTTAAGTGTATTGTTTAAATCTAGGTGGACTGTCACTGCCTGGATCCGTTTCCTACAGGTGATTTTGTGCACATGGTAATATGAGCATAATGTCAGTGAATCCGATAAACAATTGATTTTAGATTAATATAAATTAACATGTTCAAATCAATCAAAATACATTCAGCAATTGATCAAAACAGTAAATATTAGGCAGCTTATTTGGGGCATTATTTGAGTGCCTTTTCATTTCAATGATTTATTTTATCTATATTTCATTTTTTGTATTTCTGGTAGGTTCAGTTTTATTTAGAGAAGTTAATACATTTTGTCAGCTTCTAACCTGCATAGTAGTTGAAAATATTTGAATAAATTCATAGAATAATTGATATATTACACAAAGTTTAATGAACTTTCATTATGACGACTGCTATTATGAAGTCCAAATAATGGAATTGTTTAAGAAAAGGAAACTCTTTAGAAGCAAATACAAGGTGCCTTCGTATCAGGGACAAAATATAGCTATGGAATACACAGAGCACATTTAAGAAAAATAAGTGATCTTCTTTGTCAGAATATGCTTATGCTTATAATTATGTCAAATATGTCTCAGGAAGAAAGCATTTTCCAGACTAATAGAGTACTCAGAAATCTTTTCATAGAATAAAATTACAGTGCTGCTACGATTTGCTGTGACAGTGAAGACTCCGCCCATCTCCGTGGCTTCCGGTGAGCGTTCTGTTGTCCTGCGTGCAGTGTGTCATACCTTGTTTGTTTTTCTGCTTAGGTTGGTCTTGCTCATCTTCGGGCTAGGCTGCAATGGTTTCTAGTTTGCTCCATCTCTGCTGTGACTGACATGTATCTTGAATGCAGAAGACAGAATACAAGAGAAATAGCTCTTAAACACATTGTGCAGTAAAATGGAACAATTAGAACTGGAATAAGTATATACAACCCTTCCAAGCTGTTTTTTGATCTCAAGAAACTATTTTTGCTTATGTTCAGAGACTTGTAACATAGTTGAATAGAAAAGTTAGATCTTTAGTGTGGTGACCCAGAAAACAATGTATCCTATCAGATTCTCAATGATGGAAAATAAAATCAAGAATTATTCATCATAGATACATTGAAATGTGCATTAAACATTTAAACTTAAATGACACATATAAAATAGCAGGATTTGTGTGAAGAAAGTTTCATATTTACTAATAACATGTTGCTGATAATCAGGTCCTGCTATTGTTTCCAGTTTTCATAAACAGAAGCACTTTCATTTTTGGTAAACTGCTTGGAAAATTTTATTTTTAATGTTTTTAGAAATAAGAAATCATGGAAGGTATAGCAATGAAATCAGCTCCGAGTCAAAAGTACAGACGACATGACAAATTAGCAAGGAGGCAAGAAAAAGGTCCGAATTTTCTTTCTCTTTCTGTTAAAAAATCAAAAGCATCCTCACAGTGGCATGGGAAAGCTTTCAAACCAGCTAATGTATTGATTTATGGAAATATTTTTATTTTGAAACATAAATCCAGTAAAATTACTTAGAAAACCAATCTCTGAATTTAACATTTATTTTTAGTTTGGGACACTGCAAGATGTAAATGTTTACTATAATCATCAAATATATGCACATAAAAACCTTTTCCTCAATGCTTACACAGTTTTTTTCCATTTTGTTTATGAGTAATCATCATGAATTTACAATTCCTGAAATCTTTTTTTTAAAGATTTTTTGGTTGTTGTTGGAAAGAGATATATAGAGAGAAGGAGATACAAAGAGAAAGAGCTTGCATCCACTGGTTCATTCCACAAGTGGCTGTAATGACGGGAGCTAAGCCGATCCGAAGCCAGGAGCCAGCAGCTTCTTTCAAGTCTCCCATGTGGGTGCAAGATCCCAAGCGCTTGGTCCTTCCTCAACTGCTTTCCCAGAGCACAAGCAGGGAGCCAGGTGGGAAGCAGAGCAGCCCGGATACAAACCAACATCCATACAAGATCACAGCAAATGCAAGGCAAAGATTTAGCCTCTAGACTATCATGTTAGGCCCACGATTTCTTAATTCCTGCTACATAAAATTTTATCTTTGTGAATTTCTCCTGGGTAAAGGCAATCCAGTTTTTAAATGGATTTTGATGTAACCCACAAGCCCCAGTGGTGAAAATTAGAGTTATTTTTACATCCATTTTATTCAGTGAATAGCTTGGTGAACTCGGCTTGAATGATGCTTTTGGTGAAATTCTCAGAAACGCAGCTCTTGGTCAGAGGGTAGGGTGGCAATTCTTTAGCAAATTTGCCTCCATTTTGTGAGCAATGCCACAGTTTATAGGGCATCTTGAATTCCTCAGGTTATTGCTTGTGGTTAAATTTGTGGATGATTTATTTTCTATTTTTCTCCCTTTGGTTCTATTATTCTTGAAAATGTAGAGTGTAAATTCATTTTTGCTTTTGTTAGTATTAATACATTATTGCATTCCATCCAGAAATGTAACTCAGGTCAGGGATTTGGAAAAGATAGTTAAATATCTCCTAATACAAATTCTTACTTTTGAAATTAGGACTCTCAAGCTCCATAGAATACAATTTAAATTTCGCTAGTAGGATCTCATAAGATTCAAGAGTAGAACTAAGTCACTTAAATTATTTGTATTCATTTCACATTCCTCTTTTCCAGATAGTAGTGATTTAGAAACATCTATTTCTGCAAAGTTCACTGCCAGAATAGATATTAAAAATCACATATATCCTGGCTTCAAAAAAGTACAAAGGAAGGCATATCACCATTGACCTTGTGAATAGCAAATCTGAATACATATGTCACCCATCAGAAATATTAAAAGTGTTTTCATTTATGTTTTTTACAGAAAATTATGAAGCTATTTAATAAAGATATATTTTGTCAGTATTCAAAAATAATACCCTTTTTTTCTCCAAAAAGGTGTAATTATTTTATGCATTACATTAAGCCCCTTTTAATGCCAGATATGCTTGGATTGAAGATTAAGATAAGGTAAAATATTTTTTGTTCTGCTTTTATATATACTTGTTTCTCCTCAAATTAAACCACATTTTAGTTGTCAGCATCCTGCCTTTAAGTGTGTCGTGTGCTGTGACTGTTTCCATCTCAGCACGCAGAAGTCATCTGTAGGATACTTGACTCTGAGTTGGAAGCTGGAAAATTCAATACCACATAGATACTTTAAGTCAGTAATAAATGGGGTTTGAGACTCCTGACTTACGGAAGAGTGCAGATATGGAAAAGACAGAAGAAAAATAAGGAGATAGAATTAAATTCTAGGCTGTAGCAAAATATCACGGATAAGTTAGTGATGTATTTGATGTATAACAATTTTCAAACGTATATACTTGTGATTAAGTCAAACTAATTGATTCTGTCATTACATAGATAATATAGTGTGTGTGTGTGTGTGTGTGTGTGAGAGAGAGAGAGAGAGAGAGAGAGAGAGAGAAATGAGGTAAATCATTTAGAAAATGTCAGTTGCTAACTATAGTAACCGTGTTGTAAATTGAACTCTGGAAGTTACTTAAATTGCATGATGAAATTTCTGTTGTTCAACCAACAAGCAGAAGATGTTTTTAAATGCAAGGTTTTGGGGATGGCACAGAGGAATGAGTGAGATTAGACAGGAACCAATGAAGGAAAAATAAAAGCAAAGCAAAATAGACAAAGAACAAAAATTATGAAGTTGCTAATGCTGTTTAAAAATATATTACTAGAAATGGAAGAATGTGTCATTGACAATTTGAAAGGAAATATGGCAAAAATTTATGTAAACTGGTACAGTATCAAAATTCATGTGTTTGTTCCATGCACTCATTTTGTGCCTGCTTCGTACGAGTCTTGAACATTCAAGGTTAGAGCCAGAAAACATACTTGTTGACGGTGATTGCCTTCTAGATTGGCCAAGTGGAGTAGGCTTTGTGATCCCAGTTATTTAAACAAGTACAAACTTAGGCAGACTATACAGATATTTTATAGATATGCTTAAATTTAACACTATGTTGAAATTAATCAAGGAGCTTTTTCTAAATAATCTGTACAGTAAAATTCAGCATTGTAACACTTGAGTATCTGATTAAAACAGTAGGTGAAAAATAGCAAAATCTACCCAGAGACCAAATTTAAGCCTGACTCTTCTTTTTTCAAAGATAGATTTATTTTTATGGGTAAGGCAGATTTACAGAGGGAAAAAAAAGCAGAGACAAACGAAGAGACAGATGTTCGATCTGTTAGCTCAATTCCAAATGACTGCAGTGGCCACAGGTGAGTCAATTGGAAGCCAGCAGGCAGGTGCTTCTCCCAGGTCTTCTACATGGGCACAGGGTAAAAGGACTTTGGTCAGCTTCCCTTGCTTTCAAGTCTGTCCCTTCTAATGTCTTCCTTACAAAAACTAGATTTGGGGGCCCAGCATGATAGCATAGTGGCTGAAGTTCTCTTCTTGAGCTCACCAGGATGCCATGTGGGTGCCAGTTCTAAACCTGGCAGTCCCGTTTCCCATCCAGCTCCCTGGCCTGGGAAAGCAGTCGGGGACGGCCCAAAGCCTTGGGACCCTGTACCTGTGTGGGAAACCCAGAAGAGGCTCCTGGTTCCTGGCTTTGGATTGGCTCCGTTCCAGATATTGTGGCTGTTTGGGGAGTGAACCATCGGACAGAAGATCTTCCTCTTTGTCTCTCTAAATCTCTGTATAAATGCCATTCCAAAATAAATAAATAATAAATCTTAAAAACAAAAACTAGATTGGCCCGGTGTACTGACAAGCCACTTTGCTGTAAGGCACCCCTCTCTCTTTTCCATGATACGCTTCTATACGCACTGGGAATTCTACTTCCACCTTCACCGTTATTCCTGTTCACTTTATTTTAGCCTGTATTATTACACTAGTATATTCTTCAACAGCGGTCACAAATTTGTCATTCTGGTATTTAAGTGTATCATGGCTTTGCAGATAAAGGCTGGGGTAGACAGTCCAGTAGCCATTTGTCAAGAGATATTTAATAGTTCCATTGGGAGTCCATCTTTTATTTGGGGTTAGAGAGGCCATGCTGCGATTTCTACTTGCTTCCTGGTATGGTCTTCATTATACCATTCTTCTAGATGAATATATGCTTATTCATGTTTAAGTAGATACCTATTGATGTTGTATTTTGCATGACTATTTCTTTCTATTAGAGAAAAAAAACTGCATTTATCCTTTTAGGGTTGGCTTATCTCAATGAGCACAATAGTCCATAGATAAAGGCATCTTATAATGTTTACCTTCCCACATTCAAATTTTTGACTGGATTTTTTAATGATAAGAACCTGTTGATACATGAGGTAGGATGTTGCTGTAAAATGTGCCTCAGTGATATGGAAATATTTTTTAATGATGGGCAAGAGGTAGAGACTGGGGAAATTTGATGATACGGTTGTCTTTAAGAGACTGTTAGTACAAATAGAAATGTCATGTTTCTGGTAGTGAGCACTCACAGGAAGCTAGAAGCATGCTTGAGGAATGCTTAAGTACTCATGAACAGATTTTAGTGATAATAAAAAGGTACAGTTTTTGTGGGCTCAGAAATAAATGAACAGTATATTTTGGGGAATTTCAAGAAACAATTTTGGGGATGTCATGCTGGAAATCACAACCTAGTTCTTTTTCTTTCTTTTCAACCTATTTTTATTTATACACAAGGCAAAACTGTTCAATATTAAACACGGGAATTTATTTTAGAAATTTCAGAAAGTCCTGATTTCTTCTTGCTATTTGTCATAATGCTAATAATTAAACAGAAAATAAATAGTTTTAGGGAAGATCTCAAATTGAGTGAGGATTATTAGTTGGAAATTCTAAATGTATCAAAATTGCAAATCCTTTAAGATTAATACATTTATTTTCAGCAAAGAGCTCCACCAGGGGAAAATCAGCAGCATATATGCCTAGAAGTAGGATCAGAAAAATGAACTATCCAGGGTCGCCAAAAGCCGTTTGAAAGAAGTGTGACTCACAGAGCTATTCAGTCAATGGAAATGTCATCAACAGTTAGAGGTGAGGTTCTGTGGGAAGAGCTACAGAGCTTTGCATCTCCATACCATGCACGCGTGCACGCACACCCACATGCCTATACACATACACTCTCCTGTTTCCAGACTTAACATGGCAAGTCGTCATACAATATGACATGATACATTAGGGAGATACACAAGATTTCCTCAGGTGTTGCGCAGAAGCAAGGCCAGCTTAGATTGAAGCAGGTGCCGAGAGAGCAAAATAAAAGCTGGCTGCAGAAACCCTGAGTTTCCACTTTCAGGACATCGGGCAAAATGACTCACCCGCAAGAAAATGAAATCTTTCATCTGAAAAAAAGCAGTCACTGAGACACAGAGGAGAAAAATATCAATCTTTTCCCAGATCTTAAAATCTACTGAAATTTGACCAACTGATTTTCTCGTTGTTTGGGGCTGATGGTAACATATATATATTTTTTCATTTACTCCTGCCTGAACATGGTTATCTGTAACAGTTATCTATGATAATCTCACATCTGTGTCTTCCTAGCATAAAATTTCCTAGCATAAAATTTCTCCCCAACACAGTTGGACAGCAAGTGTATATAATACAGCCCATTTTCGAAGCTTTACTTCCTCTGAACTAAATAATGTAATTCAGTCTTTGAGATTTTAGATTATGAGATTTGAATCTTGAATTCAAGACATAATGGGTTGATACATTTGAAGACTTTGGGGTGGGGTAAATGGATTTTTCGTATGGAAAACAGTAATCCTTTGGTGGCCAGTGTGCAAGCTGTGGTAATGGAGTATTGCCTCCCCAAACTGCTTATGTCCCTAATCCTAGGATCCATGCATGGTAGGTAAGATAACAAAGAATACAGATTTTTATTTTATTTTTATCAACATAACTAAAATACCTGAGATAAGTTACTTCTGAAGAAAGGTTCACTTTAGTTTCCCGTTTTTATAGATTTACAGTCAACATTAGAGAGCTCCATTTTTATTTCTTTTTTCTTCCTCGAATGCGGTGAGTGCAGAGGTTGGCAGTGTCGGAGCATGAGTCAAAGGCGGCTCAGGAAGTGATAAAAGAGCAGGTGGGTAGAACTTCCTCAGTATAGAACCAAGTCTCTTCCAAGAGCATGTTCCTGCCCACCAGGTCCACCTCCCGAACAGTATAATTGCATTAAACTGCCATTTTCTGCAGTTCCATGATATACACTTTTTAAAAAAGATTTATTTAGTTTTATTGTAAGTCAAATATAAAGAGAGGAAGAGAGACAGAGAGCAAGATCTTCCGTCCAATGGTTCACTCCTCAAACAGCCACAATGGCTGAAGTTGAGCCAATCTGAAACCAGGAACCAGGAGCCTCTTCTGGGTCTCCCATGCACGTGCAGAGTCCCAAGGTTTTGGGCCATCCTCAACTGCTTTCCCAGACCACAGGCAGGGAGCAGGATCAGAAGTGGAGCTGCTGGGATTAGAACCGGTGTCCATATGGGATCCTGGTGTGTGCAAGGCAAGTACTTTAATCGCTATGCTTTCACGCCAGGCCCTATTTACGGGGTTCAACACATGCCTGATCTGAGGAACCAAATCATTGTTAAGCCATAGAAAAATTAAATATAAAATTCATATTGCAAATGGATTTATTTTGAAACAAAAATGCTGAGCAAAATTATCCACATGAATTAGTAGAACCTTTTAAATGAGGCAAGTGGATTGGAAAAGTATCAGAGGTAGAAGAATATAAAGACCTTTATCCACTGTCTTGAAGATGGCAAGTCAAAAAAAAAAAAATGAGTGATCTTAGAAACTGCAAAGACATTAGGAAAAGGACTTCTTCCTTAGAATTCCACAAAAGAAGTGGAACTTAAGACACTGCCATTTTGGTTTGTCACCTCTACAATTGTGACATGATTTACATTGTTTAAGCCGTAACTTTTGTGGTAAGCTTTTACAGACAACCATTGGAAAGTAGTATATATGGACTGGCTTCTAGTTAGCCAATAGGCACCTGATGGCGATTCATCAAAATCATTTTCAAGCAAGCAAGCAAGGTGAAGGGGTTAGTGATGCTGGTGTTCAGAACACGTTTTATGCTGTGATTATAAGACGAGAACTTAGCCATTAGAATCAGAGTTGGTGAAGACTGTATGGCAAGTCCAACCCCACCTTCTATGGCAAAGTGTTTGAGCTCAGTGGCAGGACCATGCTGTCCCCACAGAACAGTCTGTGAGATTTGGACATTAGTCCTGCTGGCCCTCCCTCCAGCTACACAAACACACTCCCTGCGTCTCTTAAGGTGTCTCTTATCTGCATCATATCTTTTTAAAAATTCTTTTGCACAAGTTAGTGTCTGCTCTGTTTTCCAATTAAAAATTCTGAGTTAAATGCAATTTATCAAGAAAGAGGCCTCACTGTGTTCTGGAGAAAGAAACCGTATTTGGGGATTAATGTAGAAGCAAATTCCAAAGAACTGAAGCTGGGTGGAGAGCACTTTGTTTAACAATCTGTGCCCTTCTGTTATTAACTCCTGAGACAAGGAGAGTGCCAAAATCAGTGTTGCAGTGAATGAACTAGGACCTTTATTTCCTCTCTGGGCAAATGAAATGCTAATTATCTTGGTGTTTTAAATTCAAGCAGTTTATTCTTTCCTTCACATGTGGGAACTCAGGCAAGTATAATCTCATGTAGGGAAATCCTCTTTATTTTATGTAAAAAGGAAAAAAATACTTAATGCTGCCTTACAGGGGCAGAAAACAAAATTTTCTAGGAAACTGCACAACAATACATCATATTTCCATAAAACATATTAATTAATTAATTAACTATGCTTACAATATTATAGTGAGTCTACTTTGGACATCTTCTCAAAAAGAAAGATTGATCAAATTTGCCTCAATGTCAGTGAGAGACTTTCACTCGAAGGTTCTGTATTGCCTTATCCCAACTGGATACAGAGGAGGGGAAGACATCAGAATAATAGTAGCTCCTGGCGGAAAAAATTCACAGATGAAAAACCAAGAAGAAATAGCAAAACAAAGTAAGTACATAAATAATGAATTGTCCAGTGGTGGAAGAAATCAAAGACAGTTGCTTATGGGATGTGTTTATGTGTTTGTATGTGTGAGAGAGAGTTTTTGAGTTCATGGGTAACATGGATCTAAGTCTCAGTGGATGAAGTCGTGAAAGTAAAGTTCAGGATCAGAAGCATTTAGCCAAACACGTGCAACTTCAGGATTGTGTGGTTGTAAGTACGGAAACCAGAGTGACGAGACAGAATAGTTACGAAGAACAACTGAAAATGCATCTGGCCCAAGGATAAAATCATAAGGTGCAAAACCTGAGCAGTACAACAGGAAGGACTTGAACAATTAGCCAGAGAAACATGGTGCATGAGTGAATGTTGATGAAATCTTGCTTTCATGGGATAGTAGATCTGACCTTCTCAGAGCGTTATCATTAACATCCAACAGTATAACCCAATTTTACATCTCATTTTCTATAATCTGTTCAAGAAACTTTGGAAAAGTTCCAAATATTTTAAAACACTTTTTTTTTTCTTATATGCTGTGGCTTTTTAAATCTTTCTGTACCAACCTGGAATCTGGAATTTTCTTTCCCATTAGCCACATATTTACCATTTCTCCATTTGAATTATTTCCCTTTGATCTGTTTCAGTCAAAGCATGAGTTAATTCTGTCTCTTAATGCTATTTAGCAGAATTCAAAGAAAGTAGGCACTAATTTGCGATCATTGATAAGCCACTGGCATTTTTCTAATGTTCTAATCCTTACTCAGAACATTATCATCATTGCTTCCCAAACCATCAGGCAAGCATGGGTACAGTGAATCTGCTGCTATGAATGTTTTCAAATGAAAACCAAAACCTGTTTTCTAATTCTACTCTTTATATATCCAAATGCCCACAAAGCAGTATCTATTTTTCCATGTAGAAATTAAAAAAAAAGAAATAGTTTAAATTAAGACCTTTTTAAATACTCATTTTCAAACACTAAAGTAGATTATACATAATCCAGTTCTTCACATCACTGTCAGAATGTCTGCATTCGTCCATTTTCAAGAACACTCTAAGGATGGCAATATTGGTGAGAAAATTTAAAAATTCATTGAATTTAACTCCGAATAAGTGTATTCGTTTGGAGACATATCTAGAAAAGATTTCTGAATAATTTGAAACAGCGTTTTGATGCAACATTTTTGTTTCGAGGAACTAAGAATTTAGAAACAGTGTATTGTATCCCACAGTAACTGATATACTCCCCTCAAATGCACACTCATGCACAATAGCCAGAAAAGGGAGAAGAGTATAATAATTAATTGATTCAAAGGGACTAAAAGTCATGTGTTTGAGTCTTAAGAGCATCAAATGAGACAATGTTAAAATTTAAGGAGACAGAATATGTTACTTTATTCAGGTGAATACAGCCTAAAGCAGAGGCATAATTTTTATATAGGAGATGATTTTAACAGCAGGGATTTACAAAGCAGGTATACCAGATAATTAAGTAGGATGAGCAAAGAAGTATAAATGTTTTTTGCAGTTAAGAGAAAATAATGACTTAGCCAGAATCCAACATAAAACGGACATTGGTCGACCAAAATCCATCAGCAAGTATTTAAGTGGATAGAAAAAGTGAATTACCATTTACTCCAGGCATATTTTGTTGAACCTGTTGATAAAGTCCATGCTTGGAAAAAAGCCATAGATTGGAATAAATTATAATCTAGCCTGATTTTGCAAAGATATTCTTTCTCAAGGAAATTATAACCGAATTAAAAATCCAGCTTGGTATTAAATTTATGCCACTTAATGATCAGTCTTATGAAATTGTATCATAAATGTTAACATAAATTTGATTTTTAAATCATTATTGCCACCCAGAGACATAGTAAGAGACAAACAAGAAAGATGTCCCATCCAGGGCTTGGGTTCACTCCCTAAATACAACAGAACTTGGCCATATTGAGATAGGAACCAGTTAATCTTGTTCCATTGCACAGGGCAGGAGTCTACTCCACTTTAGCTATAACTGCTTCCTCCCAGGTTGCACATTAGTATAAATTTGAAATTGGAAATGGAGCCAGAACTTCAACCTAGATATTCTGATGTGGTCCTTGGTGATTTCACCTCTAGTCTCAATGTCTACTCCTGGCTTTAAGTCTGCGTTCGTACCAACAATAAGTTAATGTGGTGAGATACATGTGTGTCACATGATGAAAATATATGTAGTGATGATTGGTCAACGTTACAACATTTGATGCTTATCTTGGTGATTAATTGAAATAATCACATACAAAATTATGTTGCATTCTTGTGTTCTGTAATCTGGAGTATATCTCTCAAAAACATATGGAGGTTATGTATTTCAAGTATTCCTTAGAGCCGTATTATGTCTATTTGACATGTTGTCACTCCTGACTAGTGCTGAGGATAACTCTTGGTTATATTTGTTGACATGTCTCTAGTGCATTCAGCTGTCTGGGTACATCATGTGAAATATATGTCCTTTCTGTAGAAAATCTGGCGCTTACAATGAGTATTTGTCGTTCCTGGATCCTAGTCAGTTTTTATCAGTATCTCTACTTTTTTTTTCTGTATTTTTTCTTTACATAACCAACTGCTGTAAACCTTAACATGGTTGTAGGGTACTATTTGGCTGTCTAGAGTCTTTTTATATATATATTTGGATTTAGCAGTTATGGTATCCAAGCGACATTTTACAGAATTTTGTGGATTTTAGGATAATCCAAACAGGATTCTAACTGTTACAAGGCATGTATTAACAATTGAAGGGTAGAAGAGTTTTAGGAGGGGTGTGCAGAGAAATCTCCATAACTTAGCTAGTGAGGAATAGCTGATCTTTGTGTCCTACCTAGTGAGATGTATGAGAATCCAAGCTGACTTTCTATCGTCTCTTCTAAGCTTTC
Source organism: Ochotona curzoniae (assembly GCF_017591425.1). Lineage (NCBI taxonomy): Eukaryota > Metazoa > Chordata > Mammalia > Lagomorpha > Ochotonidae > Ochotona > Ochotona curzoniae. The sequence goes on from NW_024466502.1 coordinate 19,380,761, forward strand.
CATATTAGTCTCTCTCTGTCTTTCTGATCTAATTTTTGCAGCTCTGGAGTGACCCTGATGGTCAGCATAAGAAAGGATGGGGATCTAAAGTTGGAACTAAGTGAGGACCAGAGAAAACTCCTCTACTGAGTCCAGAAGGAAGTTTAGTATTCTGTCTCTGATGACCACCCGGTGCTACTGGCTGTTGTTCTAATTTCATTAGACCCTACAAATAGGGTCCTGGGGTGCTTCCATCCCCTGTGGGCGATCGATAGGGAATGATTGTTATCAGAGTGCCTATGATGGCACTCAAATTCCCAGTGATCTCCTTGGCCATTGGGGTATGGTCCTTGGTGACCATACTGACAGTCCTTGATGAGGTAGCCACTGCTTCTGTGGCAAAAGCATTTGGGATGCTTCCAGGCATCTCTAGGACTAGGATGTGGTATCCTCTTGTTCCATTCTGTGGTCCCTTCCTGCTCTATGCATACAACCTGTTAAGAGGCTGTCAGGATCGATCTTGGATCCCACTGTAAGTCTCTAAGATGGACTGCACAGAGGATCTACATCAGAGAACTGCGAAGCCTGATATGCTTTTAGCATCCTTTGTTATTCTGCAATGGGCCGGGAGAGCAGAGAAATCTTCTACCATTTTAAAGTGTGTGAGAAAGATGCTAAATATAATCTATCAAGACTGTAACCTTTAGCTTATAGATAACAGATTTAAAATGGCATTAGATGTCTTTATTTTTTTTTTAAGTATATGGAAAATGTAAGTATCACTTGCAATTCCAGAATATCTAAAATTGTTTGCCACATGATAAGAAAATATACATATGTGCAACTATTCTTTTAAAGATGAGGAATTTTGGAAGAGGCAAATTCTTTTAACCTTTTTGTTTTTACTGTGGAAGAATTTTATTTTCATTTTCAAAGAGAAAAGAAGGCTTTGCTGGATACGTTATTCTAGGCCGACACTTTTTTTTTTCTTTTAGAATCTGGAATATGTCACTCCATTCTCTTCTTGCCTGTAGAGCTTCCTGTGAGAGATCTCCTGTGAGTTTAATTGGCATTCCTTAATATGTCAATTATTTTTTTTCCCCGTGCACATTTAAGGATCTTTTCCTTATGTTCAATTGAAGAGAGCTTAAATATCATATGTCTTGGTGAAGATCACTTTTGATCGAGCCTGTTAGGAGTTCTGTGCCACTCCTGGATCTTGTTTCCCAATTCTTTCTCTAGATTAGGGGACATTTCCTTTATTATTTCATTAAATACATTTGCAATCTCATCTTCTCTTTCTGCACCTTTTGGGACTCCCATAACTCTTATGTTAGACCTCTTAATAGTGTCTTTCAATTCTTGAGAACTTTTTTTGGCTTGATCCAGCTCTGCTTCCAGCTTTTTGTTTGCTTCCCCATGATAACAGGATATATCTTCCAATTCTGAGATTCTTTCTTCTGCTTGCTTCATTCTATTTTGGAGACTCTTCATTGCACTTTTAATTTGCTGTACTGTGTTCTTAATTTCTGATATATCAGCCTTGATTTGCTTAATTGCTTCCTTAAATTCTTCGAAGTCTTATATGTTCAAAGAATTTAAGGACTCTCTGTCATTGTCCATGCTGGCAATGATGGACATATGACTATGTATGAAGAATTGTATTTTAGTAATGATATAGAGAAACTGGGGGGAGGGAGGAAATGGGGGGATAAGGGAAATGCCAGGAGCCTATGGAATTATATCAAAAAATTATAATAAATATAAAATGTAAAAAAGAGGAATTTTAAAGCTGCTATATTCACAATTATAATAATATGAAGAATTATAACAACATAACTACATTTCCATGTGTATAGTGAAATGATAAAATTTTTGCTAACTGAAAAGACAGATGGCCTGGTGCAGTAGCAAAATGGCTAAAATTCTCACCCTGTAAGCACCAGGACTCAATATGGTTGCTGGTTCTTCAACTGGCTGCTCCACTTCCCATCTGGCTCACTGCCTGTGGCCTGGGAAAGCAGCACAGAGTGGCACAAAGGTTGAGACACAGCACTTGAGTGGGAGACCCGAAAAAAGTGCCTGACTCCTGGCTTCAGACAGGCTCAGTTCCAGCGATGCATTTGGGGAGTGAACCAGCAGATGGAAGATCTTTCTGCCTATCTCATTTGTGTAGATATGCCTTTGCAATAAAATAAACACCATAAAAATGAAAGAAAAAGAAAGAAAAAAGAAGTGGAAATGAATTACAATCCTCTAAGTTTCAAAAGTGAGAAGGAACAGTCACAATGAAAAAGCTAGTATCACCATGGTGATTCAGAATGACATTGAATGATCTTTCAGCATCCAGAAATTCAGAATATCCAAATAGAATGCTTGTCAATTTTATTACAATGACTTTTGTCAGAAACAAAGTACAGATACAAGACTTTATCCTTAGACAGCTTTAAGAATAATGTGAACATATTTTATTTTACCAAGCTAAGCAGTTAGGAAATCAGATAATTCCTTAACATAGCTTGTAAGTGATAATTTTTCTTTCTCCTTTGTAAAAAAAGAAAGATTTTCATATGAAAATGGGGAAACTGAAGGGTGTGTCATAATATAATCAAATAAAAGTGCAAAATGTTTATACAGGCTGTACACCTACTTAATGTCTCAAAAGCATTATACGTATACATACACATAATTTATAATACATTATTATTATTTAAATATTTATTTATTTTTATTGCAAAGTCAGATATACAGAGAGGAGGAGAGACAGAGAAGAAGATCCTCTCTCCAATGATTCACTCCTCAAGTGAGTGCAAAGGCCTGTGCTATGCCAATCCGAAGCCAGGACCCAGGAACAACCTCAGGGTTTCCCATACAGGTGCAGGGCCCCAAAGCATTGAGCTGTCCTCAACTGCCCTTCCAGGCAACAAACAAGGAGCTGGATGGGAAGTGGAGCATCCAGGATTAGAACTGGCGCCCATTTGGGATCCCGGCGTGTTCAAGGTGAGGACTTTAAAGCCGCTAGGCCACGCTGCCGAACATCATCATCATCATAAATCAATTATTATAATTAATAATAATGATATTGATATTAATACTATTACTAATCCAATTGTTTTATTATTATAGGTATTTAACACATACATAACGTTTTTAAAATTTGTATTTTTTTTACCCAAAATTAGTATGTTCAATTTAGGGTGTTTGAAAAGATTTATTTTTGTATTTACTTATTTGAAAGAGTCATGCACAAAAAGTGAACATAGATTTTCTGCCAACTGCCTTCTTCCTCAAACGGCTGCAAAAGGCAGAGCTGGCTTGGTCAAAGCCAGGCTCCAGGATCAGCATTTATCCAACATAGGTGATCAAGATCCTATAATGTGGGCCATCATCTACTGCTTTCCAGGTCTATTGACAAAAAGCTGGACCAGAAACTAAAGAACAGAAATCAAGCCTACTCCTTTTTGAGATCCTAGCATGGTAAGCAATAGGTTGATCCGTTGTATCACAATGTTTTCTTCCAATCAAGAGAAGTTTAAATTAATTTATGCTAGCATCCCACTTGGGATGCTGGTAACTCTATCAAAGTTTCTGCTTCAACTTTTTTCTGCTTCTTGCAGATTCCATCGTGTCTGTGATGCAGCAGGTCACGTGTCAAGTCCGTGAGTTCCTGCAACCCAGACATGGGATTACATGGAATTTCTGCCTCCTTTCTTTAACCCGGACTATTTATGGTTGTTGCAGACATTTGGAAAATACATCAATGTCTTTTCCCTACCCTTTGCAGCACTCTGTTATACAATTGAAGGTGTTTCTAAAAAGCATAGAAAACTGAATTTGCTCTATGTATTAGAACTAGTGAAGTGTATGGTTTCAGGAAGAGACCTTTTTCTGAGGCCATATACGCTGTGGTGTAATGATTCAGGGTAAGATAAAGAAATAGTACACCAATGGGGAGTTCAATAATGTTGAGAATGTATGTGAGAGAAAATTTGATTCACCTAGAAAGGATATGAAACCTTCAAGTTAGAAGAAGGATGAATCCATTTGAGACTATTTGCTCTGTTTTTATGTCATGGTGTGAATTTTCCAAATATATCCTAGATCTGGTTAACTAAAGAGTTGAGAAAAGAGACCAAACTAGGAATATATTAAAACTATGCTGGAAAACAATGTAGAATGAATGCACACTCTGTAATAACCTTTCCTTTGCATAGTTACATATGCACACGTTCACATGACGTTTGTGTTGCCTTAGGTTCAACTGACTGATGCCTTAAATGTTTTAATGAACTTTTTTTCATTTTTAAACAGCAAGAGTTGACGATGAAAAGACACGTTAAAATGTTTACTTAGATAACTGTGCAGCCTATTGAAATATTTTAGGTAATTATGCATATAATGGTTTTTAAAACAGTAACTCAATGATATTCAATTCAGATATTTGTGTGTGTCTCTTTAGAAGCAGCATTTCCTACTGTTTACTTGTGACATTTTTTGGTGGCATGGCATGCTGTGCAAGCACAAAACCACTAAAGATTTAATTTCAGTTAGGAAGCAATTCACAAACATGATAGGAAAACATAATTATATCAAAACCTTTTCTGAAAAGTTTATGAATAATATTTATCTCAGAATCTATGTACTGTTATAAAGGAATTGTTACCCTTTTATCATTCAAAAGTGAGCAAAAATCTGCAGCAACATTAATAAATCTGTAATTGGTATTCAGGAAAAGACATTCAGAGGGCATTTGCTACAAGGTTAGTTCAGTCATGAGAGAAACACATTATGGAAAAGTTAAATGTATTAAAGGATTGGCATGTCTCAGTAATGAGGAATGATTTTATTAATCACCCCACTAGAGTAAGCAGAATGCTTAATCACATATCTTACATCAGTTATTTTGGGATTTTGTAGAAAATTCAGTCTTTACTTATGAATTTAACTTTCAAAGTCATCTTAGAGAAAGAATAAAAGGACAATATCTGTCCACGTATTTGTTAATAGGAAAATGGTCCTTGCAAGATTATTTCTAACTAAAGATAATATAATATGAATGCATAAAACATAAATCAAGTGTAAAGTGAAAACTTGGAATCATCACATATTGTATACAGTTTCTAGCAACCCACTGATGGAACCAAGATAAAGATGCTCTAATTGGATCAAAATTCATATAATATTCACTAAGCATAATTAGGCAAATATCAATAGGGAAAGCATTTTCTGTAATCGGTAAAGGATTATTATTTTCTACAGATACCTTATTTGTCAATAAGATTTAGAGATAGAGAAAGAGAAAAAAGAGAGATGGCCATTCCTGGGCTGGGTCAGACTATCCACAGCAGGAAGCCAGATGATTCATCTGGGTTTCTAGGTGGGCAAAAGACCCCAAACACTTCAACCATATTCCATTTATTTTCCCAGGTCATTAACTGGGAACTGAATCTGCAGTATAGCAGTAAGAATGCCAGTCAGCTCCCAAAGGAGATGATGGTGTGACAGGTGGTGATTTACATACTACGCCACAGTAGAATTTTTGAGGGAAAAAATAATTTGGACAAATATCAGAAAAAAAAATAAATTGTGATGAGTTATCACAATAGATAAGTAAATAGCTCAATCATCAACTAATTTTTGAAGATTAGGACTTGGGGAGAGAAAAGCATATAGGATCTGCATATATAATAATAATAGTAAAATGCCTGTGGCGTTTTATAGAGAGGTGCAGTATGATACAAACTCACAGTTTTCCTGATTACAGAGAAGTAAGCCCTAGAATGACTTAGGCAGTTCACTGCCATGCTGCCTGGGCTGGCATTTGCTGTACAGTTAGATGCCATTGGAGCATTGTCATACAATATCTCCTTGCCTGTGTTTGAGTTCCAATTTCACATGCTGTGTCCAACTTCCAAGTAATCCAGCTCCTCTAAGACAGCAGTAATGACTCTAGTAATTGGCTCTCTGCCCTCATTGCCAGATGCAAATGGAGATCCCAGCTGTTGGCTTGGGGTAGCTCAGTCCTTTCTTTCACAAGCATCTAAAAGTAAATTAGCATATTGATGATCCAGTGTGTGTGTGCATGTTCGTGTGTGTGATTGTGTCATCTGTCTTTCTTGATGCCTTTCAATTTAATGATATTAAATCTGTTCTTGAATGGATACAACTTGAAATGATATTTTAGTAATATATACTAAAAACACATTTACTTCTTTTACCATGCTCCGTTATGTAACATGATTTTTTTTAATAAAGCATTGCTTTAGAGGAACCATGTGGATAATTATATCATCTCCATACTATTAAATTTGATAGTTCTACAACATTCTGTTTAACTAGAGAAAATAAGATTAAATTTCTTAGTGCTGTGCTTGGAGAACTCCTTAAGCTAACGATAGTTAGAAAATCCAATTTTACCTTTTCTCTTGCACTGAGCAGAATGCTCTAAATAAATTTATTTAAAGTTTACGAACATATACTTCAAGCTTTGTTATACACAACTGTACTTATATTTTTTGTAATTACATTCTTTATTACCATATTCCCATGTATTTTAAACAAATTCTGCATATTTCAACAGCCTGGTATAGTTACACCAGCTTTTGGTTTTGTTTTTCTTTCTTTCTCTCTTTTCTTGCTTGACTTTTCCTGATCAGTTAGTTCAGCTTTAAGCTACATAGGAAAGAAAAGGAGTACATTGTATTCAGGGTGAAATAAGGCTCAAAGTTTGCCTGTAATTCACTGAAATCACTTAAGTTCAAGGCTTTTCATTGCAGGTTTAGACATAAACATTTGCTGTATCTCAGATTCAAAGTTTTTTTGACAAACCAACCCACACTACAAAAGCACACTAAAATTGGCTTTAAAAACTAGTCCTGAGTGGAAACACTTGTTCTATAGAATTGCATCATTAAAATAAAATAAAATAAAATAAAATAAAATAAAATAAAATAAAATAAAATAAAATAAAATAAAATAAGTTTATAAAACCCCTACCACATGACAGCTGAGTGGAATTCTGCAGAGACTAATCTGTGAAAGACACCAGCATGAATAGCTAGTTGTATGCATTGTACATACCAAGTCACCTTCCCAGTGATAGCTACAAGCCAGATGAGAGAACAGAGGATCTTGTTCTCTTATAAGAAAAGTCACATTGAAAAGAGAAAGAAGGGAAGAGTCTCCCACAACACCCTTCTCCAAGCCCCAAGGATCCTGGGCAATAGACAGCTTGTTCCAGACTCAGTTACATAAAGGGCATTTTCGGTGACAGTACTGACCTCTGCTCGCAGCTCCTGCTCATGCAGTGAGTGTGTGGAGCTTTCTCACTAAGACAGCTTCCTTTACTCCAGCCTCAAAATTCAGAAAGTCAAAATGCCACCCCTGAAATCAATCTGGAAGCTCATTTGAGAACTACGCCAGGAAGCTCAGTGCCAATTCTAAAACTCTGAGACCTAGAATTCAATACAGGCACAAGACCTTTGTCAAAGTTTGTGCTCACAGAGAGACGTTCTATGCCTAGCATCAGGCGCCTAGCAGAATGTCAGTGGTTAAGTGTGAGACTCATTTGGTTCTGTTATTTCCAGCCTCAAGTGGTCCTGGAAGGTACCCCTGGAAATCTGTGGGACACAGGGTTATGTAGAAACTCCACTACGGCTAGTGCATGGGCAATACGGGAAGCCAGAGATCTGTGTTTGTCATTGTCCAGCCACGGGTTGAAAACAAATGACCAAGGAATTGTGCCTCCAAAGTTAGTGTTAAGCTAGTAAAATGCAATGATGGGGGGATCCTAACCTTTCCTTCCCGTGGTCGATGCTTTTGAACACAGCTTGTGAAAGTGCCTTAAAATCAGAAAGAAATTGGTGTCCTGATTTGGCAGATATGTTTTTGAATGTAGCACCATCAGCCTCTCGCAGGGTTCATGTGCACGTGTGCCACAGGTTCACCTTCCAAATATTACAGAAGTCCTGCTGACAGTGAAATCTAGAGATGCGTTCCCTGGAGCTGCCAGGATAGCTGGCTTTCTTATTCCCCATTGATGCCAGCATTTTAACATCTATGTGTCACTTTGAATCTCCACACCCATACTTCTAATTCAGCTGACTGCAGTTTAGCCTGAGAAGGCTGTGGAAGATAGATCAGGCATCCAGGCCACGTCCACTCTTGTTGACAAACAGAGGCATCGCCAGTATCCTTGCTTCCACTTTGCCCCAACCCTGGTTGTTGGAATTATTTGGGGAGAGAACCCCAAAAAAGGGAGATTCTCTCTCCCTTTTCTCTCTCACAATTTCAAAATTATTTTTTAAGTATTATAGAAGAGGTTAAAATTGTATAAGAAGCCTTACCTATCAATAGTTACTCAAATTTTAAAACACCAACATTTCCAATTAAAAGTCACAAAGTGAGTTAAGGCAAGGACTTTAGCCACTAGGCCACTGCACCGAACCCAAAAAACAAAATTTTGAGACAACACTATTCAAAAAAACAAAACTAATATACAGGAACTTAGTATCTGACATTAGTACTTCTTGTATGTAAAATAATAAATTAAATATTGGGTTATAGAAAATGAAAGTGCCCTCACTGATATATTTATTTTTCTCTGTTAAAACCACCAGCAACGGCTTAATGTGGAAATAATCATCTCAGCCCTATATGTAGCTTTAATGCCATACAAAGCTTTCAAGTTCTGAATAGATACATATGAATAACTTGAATGCCTTTTAATTGTAATGATACACTTTCAAATATTAGTAACATGATTTCATTAAATGTGCCACTGAAGTTTTTTCTTGCTGTGGTAATGTTCCAGCTCAACTTGCCCTTCTCTTACTATAACTGGAATAAATGTTTTGTGAAAAGAGTTAATCTAATTTTAATTAAGATTACTTAATTAAGTTTCAATGCTCTTTTAATAATTGAATATGCTATAGAAGTCAGAGCCACAAAGAACCCATTCATTTTTGCAACATGTAGCTCTTAATTGGAAGTGATATGAGGCTGCGCATATGAGTTATTGTTAGAGGGATACTCTGTCAAATATATTTGCATCAAATGAATTTTTGTTTGTTTACTTCTAAAGGTCAAACTATATAGTTTCTAAAAATGATTGATTTTTTTAAAAGGAATTTTGTGGATTTAAATCATCTTTGAAAGATACATAAGGAGACGTGAACAGAGAAAAACAAATGATTTGATCTATTTAATGATCTAATGTTACTAATATATCAGATTAAATACATGTCTGAGATGCTACTAATCACTTTTTTCTTATATCCACATACTGGTATAGAACAAAGATACTGGATTTTAAATGCTGCGCATGAATTTTGTAAACTGAATATTATGCATTGAGAAATTTCATCAGATATAATTTCAGTTGAGATAATTGGTATATGCAACAGCTAGGAAGTCTATATGTTATTGACTCAGCTAATCTTTTTAAACTATAATTGAAAGTTACTATTTCCTTTGAGAGATATTATTAGAAAAATGAAAACGTTTTTCTTTCTTAAATGGAATTTAACAGGAAAACATGTCTCTCAGTTTGTGTTTCAATTGCTCCAAGTAGAATAGCTAACATTTTCATAGTAAGATTAAGTTTGGAATCTCAGGAAAGTGCAAGGAAAAAAGGATATCTAATATTTTTAATATTCACATTTCAAATTCCCAATATCAGAAACAGTTTATAACTCTAAATAAATAAACAATATAAAATTAAAACATTGTTTCAGCACAATTTTGATAATTGATACAATGTTTGTCCATTTCCACATTTATTTTAGTTAGTATATAGTGATTACAAATACCTTAGGGGGCACAATGTGGTGATTTGCTTTATGTATGCATGTAGGATAACTATATCAGACAATTTTATGACAGATCTATCACATCACATAATTATTTCTTTGTGTTGAGGATATTTAAATTGTAAATTTTACTAATTTTGTGATAAGCAATGTGATATGATTGAAAGTCATAATGCTGTGAAATACATCTTCATTATTTATTCTTTTTGAATGAACTTCATCCTTTGCTCAACATCCCATTTTCTCTACCTACCTTTCACTCCATAGGCCCTTGAAATCCAAAAATTGCCTCTATTCATAGGGATGAACTATAACAGAAAGAAAAATTACATTTAACTAAGAGCTTTGTTTATTATTTATTCACATTTTACCTAAAATTTTCAAATCTGATTGTGTTTCCTGACAAAAAGAAAATAATCCTACTATAAATAACATATCTAAATTACCTAAGTTAATATATTTAGAATATGGATCCAAAATACAAATATATATGAGTAAATAGTCATTGAAAATATATTACCTTTAACTTAGTAGCCTAAAGTATATAAATTTTTGTTTTCATATGTTAAAATGTTCCAAAGCAGTTTCAACTCCTACCAGGAATAATGAGAAGGAATCCTCACTACTCCAGTTCATGCGTGTTCATCCATGTGAACACATTCGGAAAAGCAGCAAAGGATGGCCGAAGTCGGGCCCGGCACGGTGGTGCAAGTGGTTAAAGGTCCTCGCCTCGCACGCCCGGGATCCCATATGGGCGCCGGTTCTAATCCCGGCAGCCCCGCTTCCCTTCCAGCTCCCTGCCTGTGGCCCCGGGAAAGCATTCGAGGACTGCCCAAAGCTTTGGGACCCTGCACCCGTGTGGGAGACCCGGAAGAGGCTCCTGGCTTCGGATCGGCATAGCATCGGCCCGTTGCGCTCACTTGGGGAGTGAATCATCGGACGGAAGATCTTCCTCTCTGTCTCTCCTCTCTGTATATCCGCCTTTCCAATTAAAAAATAATAAAAATAAATCTTTAAAAAAAAAAAAAAAAAGGATGGCCGAAGTCCTTGACCCCAGCGCCCATGTGAATGACCTAGAGGGTGCTCCAGTCTTGGCTTTCGTGAAGTGAAATGATGAAAGAAAGATCTCCCTTTGTCTCTCATTCTGTTTCTTTCTCTATTTCTCTGTGTAACTGTGCCTTTCAAATAAATGTATACATAGATTTACAAATTCTCTTACAGTTTAAGAATTTAAAAATTCCCCAGAAAAATCACTATTGATATGCCCCTGAACACATTAAAATGAAAAGGCTTGCTGAAGAAAACTTTAGAAATATACACAATTTGTCATTTTACATAATTATTATAACATAATTCATAAGGTAAATATTTTAATATTTACTTATAGTATCTAGAGGATAAAATTCATGGAAAATATAGTGTATTAATTAATTTAAAGAACAACCCCAAGCATGTTCTCTGTGATCTTTCCTAAAGATTAAAAATACTTTATTTCTCATGTTGTGATATAATCTCTCTGCTCCTAAACATTATTCCAGTTCAAAGAGATCTGGATGAGTAAATAGATCGATGTGCCAAACTGGCACAAAAATGGAAGCCAGTCAATCATTGAACCATCTGGGCCCAGCACAGTATTGACTGAGTCTTTGCACCTTGACCAAAGGGGACTAGCTCAAAGATTATAATTAACAGTGAGAAAGGAAGCCTGTGCTCCATGGTATTTCTTATTCTGGGCTTTTGGCCATCAACCTAAAGCATTGGTTTCTCTATTTCAATTTGCTAAAAAATTGAGACTTCTAGCTTTAACATATAATAAAGTTTAGATTTAAAATGTACGTGTCTGTTATGTCCGCCACATTGTCCCGGTAGGACTTGTAAGCCTCGACTTGTACTTAGTTTTATTTTTGTTCTTAAGAAGGGGATCTGTAGACTTTGGAAGCTAATAGGAAACACTCGGTATTGTAAAGATATTCTGTAGAAGTGCTTTCATACATGTCAGAACAGGTACTGGCCAGATAGTAATCAGACCGTCCCCTCCATCTGTGCAAATCACAATCCTCCTATGGATTTGCTCTTCGATTTTGCTTTTAATGTGTCTTCAGCATGTGGCTTGCCCAATTTTTATATTGATGAGAATATTTACTGACATGTCCTCATGCAAATTGCCTCATATTTAATTCACATTGTAGCTTTTGGGAAGAAAAAAATATTTGTTAAAAATTCAGGCATGCAATTTTTATGAACATTTCATTGACCAAAAGATGACAGAGGCCTGAGGAGTTCTTATGCTATTTTAAGCCAAAGTAATAGAGACAAATGTGTCTTTTTATTGTGAATTTAATATTTTCTTCACAATTTTGAGACATGTAACTGATTTATATTTGCATATATATTGTACAACTCATCCAAACATTAACAATAAAGATAAATTATTGACTTCTGCTGATTTTCTCATATTTTGTTTTTATGTCATGGAAACATCATGATACCAATCAAATTAACAATTGGTCTCTAAGCCTGCATTTCCGTATGACATTCAGTATTTTCAATGTAATGGCTATACACACACAAAAACACCTTCTATTTAGACTATGAAAGGCCTTATTTATTAACAGTGGAGTCAGTCTACCAGTTATCAACACAGACTTAGAGATAGGCAGCCACATAATCTCATGTCCTCAAACAAACTTCTTGAGACAAGAGTTTTCTGAATCAGAATTGAATGTCGTTAGAACGCGAGCTCAAAATGGCAGTGTGCCATGGGATCTAGGATTTCACCTTCTTCAACCCCTAGCTCCCCATCCCTCTGATTTCTTCTATACAATCACAATAGCATAGTCCATAATAAACAATCATAAGTGCATCATTCTGCTAATTAGTGTATCCTGACATAGTAGATATGGACAATGGCAGAGTCCAGTATTGTATAATAAAAATGTATTTAACAGATAAGTAGTGAGTCCATTGCATTTGGATGTGATGGTTTCTATTGTACAAGTAACATACATCACTTTAAATAAAAAGCCATACAAAACCAACAACAGGAAGAAAAATAGAAAATGTACAATGTAATGAAGTTAAATAACATGCTACTGAAACGTATTCATGAAGAAATGAAAAATAAAAGTAAAAAAAACTTTCTTGAAGAAAATGTTACTGAATGGCCTATGAGTCAATGAATTTAATAAGTGAGAAAAAATAAACACTATTTTAAAGAAATTAAAATAAAGGCAAACATATCAATTCCCATCTGATATAGGAAAAACAGTATTGAAAGGGCTGGTGATATTATATATTGTATCAGATTGCCTTATATTAAAGGTAACATAGTATTTATCCTTTTGGGGTTGACTTAATGAGCTTAATGTCTTCTAGTTGGGATAGTTTAGTTGCAAATGGTAGAATTTCATTATTTGCAATGGCGGAATAGTATTCCATGGAGTAGATATAACCACAATTTCTTCATCCACTCCTTTTCTGAAGGGCATGTCTTTTCATTGTAGATTGTGCTGCTGTATATATAAGATTATAGACACCTTGCTCCTAGGCAGATTTCACTTCCTTTGTAAATATTGTCTGCATTGGGATGGCTTGGTCATTAGATAAGTCAATTATTCTACTTAGCATTCTCCATACTGACTTCCACAGTGGTTGCCCCAGCCTACATTCCCACTAATAGCGATGGAGGGTACCTTTCTCCCACATCTTTGCCAGCCTGTGTTGTTTGTGTTTGGAACATAGGCCAGTTTCATTGGAGCTAACTGAATCCCCAATGCAGTTTTTATTAGCATTTCCCTGACAGCAGGGAAGACTGAGCATTTTTTTTTATTTGTCTATTAGGCATTTGAATTTTTTATTTAAAAAAAAAAACTAGCTGTTCATTTCCTTTGCCCTTTTCTTCACAGGGTTGTTTGTTTTGCTGCTTTGAGTTTCTGAAGTTCTTTGTAAATCCTGGATATTATTCCCATATAAGTTGTGGAGTGTGCAGAAATTTTCTCCCATCCCACTGTTTTGTTTTTCCACTTTGTTGAATGTTTCACTAGCTGCACAAAAGCATTTTAGTTCGATGTAGTCCCGCTTGTTTAGTTTTGCATTGTCAGCCTTTGTTTTTGGTGATTTTTCTGCAAAGTCTTTCTGAATTCTTATGTCTTGGAGTGTGCTTCACCTGATTTCCTCTAAGAGTTTGATGGTTTCTAAGTCCAGAATTAGGTTTGAGGCATTAAGAGCTGTTTTTGTTTGTTTGTTTGTATATGTGGATGCAGAGTGGTTTGGCTTTTGACCTCTGCAGTCTGATATTGAATTGTTTCAACAGCATTTGTTGAAGAGAACATGTTTTTCCTCTGGATTATATTGAATTTTCCTGTCTAAGATCAATTGTCAATACACATGCGAGCTACATTCTGGTGTTTCTCTTCTGTTCTGTTGATCTTCTCTGTTTCTGTACGGTTACTGGGCTTCCTTGATGATCACTGCCCTTTAGTATATTTTGAAGCCTGGAATTGATATTTCCTCAGTTTGACTTTTATTCTTTAGGGCAGCTTTGGGTATTCATGGTCTCTTGTGCTTCCAGATGAATTTTCACATACTCTTCTATATTTCTGGGGAGAACATTATGGATTTTGATAGAGATTGTGTTCAATCTGTATGTTACATTTGGTAATATGGACATTTTGACAATGCTGATTCTCCAAAAGATGGTAATTTTATCCATCTTTTAATGTCTTCTTCTATCCCTTTATTAATATTTTTAGTTTTCATTATAAATGTCCATGTCTTTGGGTTAATTCCAACATATTTGAGATTCTTCTCTGTTATTTTAAAGCAGACTGTACTTACAAATACTTCCTCAGTCATGCAGTTATTCATGTATACTAGTGCCATCAATTTATATTCACTAATTTTGTATCATGCTGCCCTCCAAATTGTCTTACGATGGTCTCTTAATGGCATCTTCTGGTTCTCCTAAGTAGAGAAGCATGTCATCTGGTAACAGGGATAATATCAGTTCCTCACTTCCAATTTGAATTCCTTTAATTTGTTTTTCTTGTCTAGTAGTTCTGGCAAGAACTTCTAATACTATATTCAATATCAGTGGTGAAAGTAGACATATGTGTCTTGTTCCAGTTCCTGGTGGAAAAGCTTCCTGTTTTTCCCTATTTAATATGATGCTGGTATGGTGTTTTTTATATATTGGTTTGATTGTGTTATAAAATGTTCCTTTTATGCCTATGTTACTTATACATACTTTTATTCATTATATAAAATGGTGTTGGATTTTATCAAATGCCTTTTCTGCATGTATTGAGATAATCATATGTTTTTATTTTTTCAATTTGTTGACATGGTGCATTGCATATATTAGTTTGCAAATGTTAAACCATCCAAACCACACAGAAATCCCACCTGCTCGTAGTGGATTATCTGCCCTGTGTATTGCTGGATTTTCTTGGTTAGTATTTGTTTAAGGATCTTTGTGCATATGTTCATCATGGATTTTGGTCTCTATTTCTCTTTTTCTGCCCCATTTCTATCTGCCTTTGGTAGTAATGTGATATTCAGTTCATAGAAGGATGAGTTTGGAAGGCTTTCTTCCCTTTCTATTGTTTGTAGTAACACATGTGGAGGATTGGGGTATGTTCATCTTGAAACATTTGGTCGAATTCAGCATGAAGCCATATGTTCCAAGGTTTTTCTGGGATGGGAGGAATTGAATTACTGATTAGATTTCAGCCCTTGTTATAGTCCTCTGGATTATTAATTGTGTCACGATACAATTTGGTAGAGTGTGTGTTCAAACTCTGTATTTCACCTAGGTCTTCTGATTTTTGTAATAGGAACTAATATAACTCTATGTAATAGTTCCTAATCATTTAGCGTTTGTCGATGGTATACATTGTTTTGTTACCTTTTTTTGTCTATCATCATATTCATTCGTATCTTCTCCCTCCTTTTATTGATTGGAAGTAGAGAGTCTATTTTCTTGATTTTCTCAGACTCAGGTATTTGATTAATTGATCTTATGTATCGCTTGCTTAGTTTTTATCTGGATTATTTCCTACCTTATTTAGTTCCTTTCTTTCTTTTTTTCTTTTTTTCTTTCTTTCTTTCTTTCTTTCTTTCTCTCTTTCTTTCCTTCTTTCTTTCTTTCCTTACTTCTGTTTTTTGAGCTCCTTCATATGTAAGGTAAGGTTATTTACATGGTACTTCTCTAAGTAGTTTTATTAGTTTCTATTACAACAAACATATATAACAAATATAACATATACAGCCTTGGGCCATCCCCTACTGATTTACCAGGCCACAAACTTGGAGCTGCATGGGGAGTAGAGGAACCAGGATGCAAACTGACAATCATATTGGATCCTACTGGATGCAAAGGGAAGGACTGAGCCGCTAGGTTACCAGGCCTTAAATTCTCTAGCTTAAATTCTGTCTAATAACAACTTCAATTAAACTCTTATTCACAGACATTCAATCATAAGTCTCTTATCTCTCTACAAAAAGTGCTCTTAGTGAGGCTCTTAGTCTCTGAGGGAAACTAAGTGCTTGCTACCCTGTGTTGCCTGGAGTCTGTATAGGAGAAAGATGAGATAGGTGGAGAGGGAGGAGAGCCGTAGTTTCTGAGGCCATGGTGGCATTAGAGAGACGTGAGCTCTCTCTTCAACTGGTGGTTGGTGCGCATGAGACAGTCTCCTTCTCCGGTTGAGAGGTTGAGGTCATTTTGCCCATCAAACTGGGTCTCTTTTTATACCCATTTTCTGAGCTCAGTCTGTCCACACTTACTGCTGTTTGGGTAGCTTTCAGCCTGTCTTCCCTATTTAACTCTTACAGAGTACATATACACACCCTTAAATATGTTACAAGCAAGCTCTAAGTCTCAGTTAAGTCCTAATATATCACTAAATATTGCATTACATTAATTAATGTTTCATACACCTCACATACAAGTTAACATTACATCATGTCAACTAATATTACACACATATCACAATAAGGGGAGAGATCCTACACGGTAATATTTGTGATCAATTCATTATTATGCTCACCACAAAGTCTTAAGTCATTATTTTGATGTAAATAGACAGCACAGGCTATTATGCACTTTGTTTGAGACAGTGCAGTTTGGGGTTATTGCACTGCAGCAGATTCAAAGTAGTAAATGGAAGTTGTGCCAGTATCTTACTGGTGTAATCTAACAATGGCAACACTTGGAGTAACAGGCAAATGGCCATGACACGAAACGTAATTAAAGTACTGTCCGTTAAAACAGGTCCTGACTTGATCTATGCAGTGAAATAACCCAAAATTTACAAACCTGAACTATATTGAGCAGGTGTTAAATCTTAACGTAAGGTTCATCCAGATTGAAAAAGAGGGTTTTCATTGTCTTCAGGAGCTTATTTATTTTCTAACTGAGTGAAGTTATCTATTTATAAAGATAAAAGTTTTCTATTATGTGGTCTTAAAAATATACAATTGTTCATAATGTCTAATGTATATATATATATACATTATATTTATATATATTATATAGGCATTGTTTATATAATATATAATAGTTTATATAATATAATAGCTATTTATAAATATAAGTAATGTATAAATAACAGATAATATAGTCATACATAAATAATGCATATGTATATAGATGCATGTATGCATGCATAATTCAATAATTATTTACGCATAAATTATCCATAGTTTGTAATATGTATACATTTATATGTAATTATAATATAAAGATATAAATACATATGTGTATGTATGTACCTATATATATATATATATGTATTCCCTGGGAATGTTACAAGGCTTAATTTTGTTCTTGAGTTTAGACACATACATGCAAAATACAAACAAAAGACCTCTATGCATATTCTATGTTAATTTCTTTGTAAACATATAAAATTTAAAGTAATTGATATACTCTAAGGTTTTAATCATTAACAGAGTAAACTATTCCATGACAATGTTACAGAAGTTAGGTTTACAAGACACATCAAACACAGATACACACACATACACACACAAACACAGGTACAAATAAAATCAGAAAGCAAATTAACTGCTTTAAATGATTGAGAAACTAATAAAAATTCTTCTAAGCACAGGAACAGGGTAAAAGGAAGTAAGGTTAATAAACTTCAGAAAACAAAATTCAAATCACTAAAGATATTACGATCCACATGAAAAAAAGCGTACAACAGACATGGAAAAGTAACTAAGCTACTATATTATTGAGATAGTAATTCATGTCATAATATGGTCCTGTTCATTTTTCTAACTAGCCCTAAACATGTAGTGTCATGAAGAAGCAGACAACGTGAAAATAAACAGCAATGGCTGCTAATTCTGAAACTGACATCTAAGATTTTCAATACTACCATCAACAGTGACCATTTTGATGACAATTCTGGTTAAAAAAAAGCAGCAGAGAGGAATGTTTTCTGAGCTTTTAACTAAGATTGTCAGAATTTAATGATTTTTGAAGTCCTCCCTCTGTGTTGCTATAATTCCTCTGTCCCAGGTTTAATATGCCCAGTATTTTGAACTGGTTCCATGTTTCTGTTAATGGACTTATAATATGAATTTATTTTATGTTTGTTAAGTGATCAAAAGTTTTATATACTTTCTCTGTCTTAATTTCCTAACTTACCCATGAATGAATTTGACGAAATTTAACTTTAAGATTATTTATAATGAGAAATCAGGTCTGGTTCCTGATTTCCACTTTTGAGTGACATTTACTTACTTTGTTATATACCTAAATGGCCTAATGGACCCTAAAAATAGATTATTATTATTATTATTTGTTTTGTCCCTGTAGTCCTCATTGAATTCTGCACTGATTTGAAGTCTTTGTTGAAAAGTTTTTCTGTCTTGGAAAGCATCAGGGACCCATTATGCTACTCGAAGTCACAGTGGTTTTGTTACTTGTATCTGTAAGCATGTCTTTTATTATTCTTATTATTAATTATCATTTCTGAGAATCATGCGCCATATTAGTGACCATTTTGGGACACATTGTTAAATGTTGCTAATGAAAAGTGCACCTCTGGGCCCGGAGCAGTGGCGCAAGTGGTTAAGGTCCTCACCTTGCACGCCCAGGATCCCATATGGGCTCCGGTTCTATCCCAGCAGCCCCTCTTCCCTTCCAGCTCCCTGCCTGTGGCCTGGGAAGGCAGTCGAGGACGGCCCAAAGCCTTGGGAACCTGCACCCCCGTGGGAGACCCGGAAGAGGCTCCTGGCTTCGGATTGGCATAGTATCGGCCCGTTGCGCTCACTTGGGGAGTGAATCATTGGACGGAAGATCTTCCTCTCTGTCTCTCCTCTCTGTATATCCGCCTTTCCAATAAAAAAATAATAAAAATAAATCTTTAAAAAAAAAAAAAGAAAAGTGCACCTCACACTAGGAGGTCAGTGGTAGTTTGCAGCATCTCAGAAATTTGACTTATTTCCAAGTCAAACATTAATGTGGTTAGAAATAGTGCAGTTGCTTTTGTTGCATGAAAACACTTTCTTTATAACAAATAATTCAATTAAGATTTATCAATTTTTTTCAGAGCAATGCTTCTAGTTGCTTAATTTTTCTTTATTTTCATATTAGTTGTTTGGGTCATAGTTAAGGCTTTACAGTTTGCAACAATTAACACTTTGAATCTCAACACTGTATGTTTACTCAAGTGCATGTTTCAACCGTCAAATGGAAGTTGAATTTCCCATAAATTCATTACCTGAAGGTTTTTTTGGCCAATTTGACATTTTAACAACTGTGGTTTCACTTTTGGTGTTATGATTGAATGCAAATATTCACAAAATAAATTTATCATTTCTATTTTCTATAGTTCTTTGCTTAAGATAATATGGCTGTGGAAATTGAACAAAATTATTTTTTCCTCATCCTATTTGGGAAAAAAAGTTGCAGAAGGAACTTTATTCCTCTCATGTGTGCATTTATAAAAGTGTTCTTCCAGGAAATTGATTCAAGCTAGCAAAAATGCAGATTTTTGTTTATAATTATGAGTGCAATTCCTTGAAGCATTAAGCCCATTCAAGTTGAACATCAATTATGACGGTTATTACAGTGTCACATATCTACATAACATTCATTTTTATCACAGTGATGTCAAGAATGATTGCTCAGGTAATTTATTTTTACATAAAATAACTTGATGATGAAAAGTTATTGTTAGATTTATGTGCCAAAGACAAAGCTGCTGGCAACTCATAACCCAAACTAATTGAGTATTCAATATTGATCGTCTTGCTTAATACTTGAATTAATCAATAATAAACAACTAATCACAAGTCTTGATCTTGAAATCTTTCTATTGTGCTATTGTATCTCTTGAATGCACTATGGCCCTAGAAGTTGGTCCACTGTATTTTCCATACAGAATGTTACACTTCTCCCCAGATTTGTTGTCTCACTAACTTCACATCTAATTAAAGAGATAGTGCTAAATCAGTTAAAGCAGTTCAGGAGACTCTCCTTTGTCTGATGGTTGAATTAAGCACATCTGTCAAGTGTTACTTTGTTGCAGATGTGCATATTAGTTTGGATTTTATTTTGTTACATAACTATATATGTCTAACGATGTGACAGTAGCTGGTTGTTTTGATATTTGCTATAAAATCTCTAAAATCTGGTATTATAATAGCTCCAGCTTGTTTTTTTGTTACTTCATTTTTTAAAGATTTGTTTATTTTTATTGAAAAGGCAGATATACAGAGAGAAGGAGAGACAGAGAGAAAAATCTTCCATCCTGTGGTTCACACCCCAAACATTTACAATGACTAGAGCTGATCTGATCTGAAGCCAGGAACCTCTTCCAGGTCACTCATGTGGGTGCTGGGTCCCTAGGCTTTGGGTCATTCTCAACTGTTTTTCCAAGTTATACACAGGGAGCTGGATAGAAAGTAGAACAGCCGAGATTACAACCGGCGCGCATATGGGATATTGGAGCATGCAAGGAACTTTGGTCACTAGGCTACTGCACCAACCCTGTTTTTGTTACTTAAAACTTCCTTAGCTACTTGAAAGTCTTGTGTGTTGCCACAATTCTGGCCGAGAAAAGATTGCCCTTGGTATTTTGGGATCAGTCTGAAATGTGTCAGTTGCTTTGGTATTATTAACATTTTGAGGATTCCAATTGCTATAATCCATGAATGCAAGACTTTTTGTTTGGTTTTTGTTCTTTTCTACCTATTTTGTGATTTTTACTCTACAGATTTTTCATATCCGTGGTTATATTTGCACAAAATTCTTTGAATTTTTGTAGTATTTGGAAATAGGTCTTTTTTAAAAAAATATTTTATTTTGCATGATGTTTGCATAGGCTTACTTTGACTTCTGGCTTTTGCAATTGTTTGCTCTTTCTTGCATAATGCCTCTGGTTTAAATGCAAAGAGCAATATTGAATAGTAATGATAAGAATGGGCATCCTTTGAGGATATTGTATTGAGTGTAAATATGGCAAGGTTTTCCCCACTCAATAAGATGCTGCCTACAGATTTGTGATATACTGAGGTGTTTCTAATCTTAATTTGATTCTGCTCTTTATCATGAAATGTGCAATTTACAGATGCTTTCAACATAGAATAAAACAATTTCTGTAGGTGGCAAGGATCTCTTTTCATCATGATCCTGTTTGCATTCCTCAAGTTTCCATTCTCAATAACATAATGAGAATGGTTTAATTAATAATTTTAAGTGAAGTGGTTAAAATGGAAAAACTTATTTCTTCTTTACCCTGAAATATGTTTGGTTTTCACATTATGATTTTGAAAAATTCTAGAGAACATTAAAAGTAATATGCCTTTAAAATATATGTAAGTTGTGTCTATACCTAGACATAAAAACTCTACATCCAAAAAATAGATGATAAAATTAGTAAGACTATGAAGGAAAGAAATGTTATGATGACGCAGTATGCTAATCCCTGCCTCTGTGGTACTGACATCCCATATGGGCACATGCTTGTGTCCCAAATTCTCCTCTTAAAATTCAGCTCTCTGATTATGATTGGGAAGACAAGAGAGGATAGCCTAAATCCTTGGGACTCTGTTCCCCGGAATTAAGTGTGGCTCCTGGCTCCGTTTTGAATCGGCTCTTCTCTTGTTGTTTGATCATTGGAGTAATAAACCAACAGATAGAAGCTCTTCTCTATCTTCTCTCTGTAAAATAAACAAACCTTTAAAAATGTAAAAATTAATATTATAAACAATCTTTCATTCTAATAAAACTATATCCTCCTTTATATGTAATATTTTGTTAGACTTACTTTTACTACTATTAATACTATTGTTATTATTTTCTATGACACACTCATACAGTTTTAGGGATCTCCCCACCCCTTTTCTCCACGTTTCCCTTTCCTACCAATTTTCACCATATTATCACAGAGTTCAAGGTATTTAAGCAAACAAATGTTCTTGCTAACATCATAAAATCATGTGGCACTTAAATGTTTACTTGTATAGTTTTTTTTTTCCAATGAAACTTAGCAAAGAAACTTTAGCAGCAACTTTGTTGCCATATATTATCAGTATTGCAAGCAATAATATTTCAATTCACTCACCAAAAAATGCAAATAAGCCTGTCTAATCCTAACATGCAAGAGTTTATTGTCACCGTATATAACTTGAGGCGAGCTATAAATAATTAGGAATGGCCATTTATCTTAAATCACATTCCTTGCCCAAGTGGATGTGTTTGAGTCATATCTCCATCTCCTGACACCAGATTCCTGCCAACGCAAATTATGGACAGCAGCAACAATGACTCAAGGAATTGGGTCATTTCCTTTCACAGAGAAAACCTTGATTGTGCTCCTAACTAGTCAGCTCCATGTAATACAATACAGCAGATTTTACTTTTCTCAGATCTCTGTCTAGATATCAGGGTGAAAAACTGATACATACAGCAAGTGAAATATTTGTCACCACATATAATTTAAAAGGTCTTACACGTACACATCATAGTGAAAACTACTCATATACAACTATATGCAATCACTTCAGTAGCATCTATTAAAGAGTATTTAATATTTCCTGCTATGACTACTATATTTTAAAATATTTTGCATTATAGAATATGATAACACTGATTAGCAAGTAAAGCTACAGCTGCAAGCGTATTTTAAAATAGGCATATCCACTAACAATCCACGTATGCAAAAGCCCTCTCCTTTTGCAAGTCATGATTATAAAGGAAATACAATCTCCAATTCCTGTACAAGCCACAAGTGCAAACAGCAGTAGGGATATTACTGAGTGAGATTCATTTACAGGAAAGTCACAGTATCCCATATCAAATAAAAGATTTCTCAGCCGCCATTAGACAATGAAGTGTAAGCAGAAATCCCAATAGGTTTTCTTTGTTGTGTTCATGTCTGAATCAACTGCTTTGCTGGTTTCCTTCTCCATGGAGCTACTTCTATGGTGTGTTTCATTTACATAATCAAAGATTATTTTGTCTCAGTTCTATACTAAGAACAGCTCTATGGGAATTCCATAGAAGTGCAGAACATATGAACAGAGAAGTAAAAAACAAAACAAACAAACAAAAACAACAAAAAACAGTTAAAAACAAGTCCAAAGTTCTCTCAATTCTGAGTCTAACACTAAATGAAAATAATTTTCACACGGAGCACTTTCACTCTTTAATTGTGACATCTGCATGCTTTTTTCATTTGTATTTCTCTCTTGATCCACAGAGATCTTCTGGTTTTATATCACCTACTTTAATTTTACACTTGAAGAAATTAGATTCAGGACAGTTATGCAAACTGACCAGGACCTCATTTCCAATAAATGACAGTTTATAGTGAGAAATAACTCATTGGTATGCCATAGTAAATTTACTTCAATTCTATAACCTTTTTTCAAAGATTTCTGCACTCATTTATTGGAAATCCAAATATACAGAGAGGAAGAGAGAGGGCGATCTTCTTCCCAATGGTTCATTTCCCAAGTGGCCACAACATCTGCAGCTGAGCCATTCCAAAGCCAGGAGCCTGGAGCTTCATCCAGGTCTCCCACAGGGATTCAGGGTCCCAAAGCCTTTCGACTATCTTTGACTGGTTTCACAGGCCACAAGTAGGAAGCTGTATGGGAAGCAGGGCTGCCAGAATTCAAACCAGGGCCCATATGGGATCCTGGTGCATTCACGTTGAGGACTTTAGCTGCTATGCTATTGCACCAAGTCCAATATAACTTTTTATACAACTAATTTTGCTATAACATTTTGTTTCCATTGCAGCAAAAGGGTGTTTGGGGTGTTACAAAGCTTCATTAAGCATTTAATATGAGAAAATTCTAATTATCATGATCAGTGATGCTTTGTAAAATTGTGATATGCATTTTATCCACTGCGGGGCCTCCCCCACAGATTCCTTTAGTACCCTGTTGCCGGAGGGAATGAGCCTTTTGCCTGCCACCCAGCCTCCTGGCCCCTGAGAGACAAACAGAAGGCCAGGAGTTCTGTCTAACCAGTTCCAATTTATTGTGGAAATTCAGTTTCTTATATAGGTTAAGGGATAGTCTCAGGCCAGGCTTTTCAGGAACCTCAGGAATTTCCGGAGGGGAGAAACTAGGAGCCAACTACTAGGAGCATGACTGCAGAAGTCACTTCCAATAGGCCGGGGTAGGTGAGCGAGATGGCTCTGGCCAAGCAGTCTTTCTTTGAAATGGCGTGACTCCTGTCTTGGTTCACACACAGGGCTCTATCCTTGGCCTCCATCTTGCCTGTCAGTGACCTTGACTGTTAGTCGATCCCAAGTTCATATTCTCAGCTGTGAATATTATCTTCTTGGGTTCCAACAGTCAAGTTTGTTGGCACTGATCTCTAGTACTTTTTAAAGAACTGCTCAAGATATCATCGATGAGAACTTACAGACATTAAATGAAGTTGTCCTTTAGTTAAGACTGATTACACTGCAGTAGGTCATATCATGGTAGGCAGATATCAACTCAATCAAAGGTTGGGCTTCAGCATGCCTTCTTATTTTCAATACGTGGTTTATTTCTGACTGTACTCTTCAAGAACATGCAATTCTTTGAGTGCCTCATCAGAAAGCACGTGCTATTTATGACTGTCCCTCCTCTAAGAATTCCTCAACTCCAGTTTCCCTCTCTTCAGAGCAATATTAAACTTCCAAAACCTTCATTGCAATTTCGTAGTAATTGCTTTGCACTTTTTCTGGGAAGGTTATGCATACAATATTGTTTACATTGTTTGGGATATTAAAACGACAAAGAATGGATAACTCATTTTATGGACCTTAGTGTGTGTGTGTGTGTGTGTGTGTGTGTGTGTTTTCTCTAAGATATTAGCTCAGCTGTTTTTTTCTGCTTAACAATGTCTTACTCCATTTTCTACTCTTTATTTTATCATGAAGTCTCTGGGTGATTCTTTGGTTGATCAATCATTCTCTTCATTTATAAGTTCTCTGAAGCCTCCAGCTGATTTTATTTTGTAGTTTTCCCTCCTAGATAAATGCATTAGTAGAAAATCATTTGGGATCTTTAAAGCAAGAGGCATTAAAGGGAGAAAAACAGCAACAAAAGTATTTTGAGTCACATTCTGAACTCAGTTGCCTGGAGATCAACTACCTTCCTGTTTGCCTATTAAATATTCACATGCTAGAGATACATAATAACCACAATGAGTTTCACTTGCCAAGAAGAAGAATGCATAGATGAATAACAGCTTTAGTTACACAATGTTTTGTTTGTGACAATAATTTCAGAAGTTTATGATTCATTGATTTCTTTAAAATTTAATAGAGTAAACCTAGGGTTCAAAGTAACTTGGACAATTTCGAGAGTTTTCAAAGAACACTGCCACTGGTTATGACAAAGGCACAGAATGTGTTAAAATCAATGTCAGCTTTCTGGCATTTAATCAACAAGATAACCCAAATCCTATCAGTGCAATTGTCCTTTCAAACTGGAAGAGTGAAATGTTAAAAGGCTAATTATCCTCTGTTATCTTTTATTTGCATGGAAATGTCAATACGTTTCAGTATGCATTCGTTACATTATATAGTTCTTAAACTTATTGATAAAAGCAAAGATTACATTAGGACATTAGACAATCTTATTTCTAAATATGTATTTTTGCTTATTGGAAATGCAGAACTATATTTAGAGACAAAGGGTGACAGAACAAGAGGATGATATCTTCAAGCCACAGGTTTGACTCCCAAGGACTATAAAGTCCAGGGCTGTGCCATCCTGAAGCCAAGAACTTCGCACTTCCTCCTTACTACCAAGTGGATGCAGAGGCACAAGAACTTTGACCATCTTCCACTGATTTTTAAACTGCGTCGCAATGACATGAATTGGATATGGAGCAGCTAGGTATCCAACTGGAACCCATATGGGATATTAAGGTCAAAATTGGTGGCTTAAATCTCTTCACCACAATGCTGGCCCTTTGCCTCAGATTCTCTATGCGCACGCACATTTTCTTCAGTGCCAACATATTAGATCGGTTAAGCAGAGTTTTAGAAAAACTCTTATCTAGAGTTATCTAATATAAATTTTATTATACTGATTATATACATTTTTTGTTTCATAATCTTTTTCATTTTTATTATTACTATCATTTTATGAAACAGTTTATATTTTTAAAAATATAGAAGGAAATATGATCTCACCACACGATAATTAAATGTAAAAAATAAATCAATGAAAAAAAAGTTCAATGATTTTCAAATTAAAATAAAAACTATGAGAATCAATTTACACAATCCCTTACCCAGCTAACGAGAGTAGAGGTTGACAAATACTGAAAGTTCAGTAGTACTAAATAAAAGAAGGAACAATAGGCTGAAGCAGATATTAAAATCACAGGACAAATTTATTGAGAAACTTTCCATTGAAGTTCTTGTGTTGCCTGCTTGGAGTCACAGGGCATGAGATAAAAGAATGGGTCAGATAATTTGAAAGATAAAGCTTCAAAATTTTCAGTTGGATGAGCTTTCTTAAAGTCAGTGCTATCAAAAGCAGTAAGTCTCTATCACATTAAAGATAAATGCAAAGTTCTCACCTAGATACGGGGGCCTAATCACTAAAAAACAAAAAGCAAGATAGAAGACTCAAGATGCCATACAAGAAGACACACTACATTATAAAAATAAAGTCACACTGATAATGTGATCAAAATGATCACAAATTTCATGAACATAATACATTTTTAGTTACATAGGGGAATTAAATACACATTCAGGGCTTTAGAAATTATTTTTCACCTGTTTGTATTCTTTTTTTTTTTTTTAGATTTTTAAAACTTAATTTGGAAGACATATTTACAGTGAGAGAAGGAATGACAAAAAGAAATATTTTTCCATCCATTAATTACTCACCAAATGGCTGCAATGGCCAGGCCAAAGCAAATCCAAAGCAAAGAACCAAGAGTGCCTTTGGGGTCTCCCACATGGGTCCAAGTCCAAAAGACTTGAGACATCCTCTACTACTTTCCCAGGGTGTAAACAGAGAGCTGGATCAGAGGAAGAGCAGGTGGGCCTGGAATAAGTGCCGATTTGAGATGCTGCCACTACGGGTGGAGGACTAGCTTGCTACAACATTGTATCCCTGCCCCCTATGCATTCAATTTTCTTCACATAAAGAGTGGCACCTCCCTTGTTCACATGAGCACCAAGCAGATTAATTCTCTCAGTGTAAATTTTGAGAGTGATACATTATGAATGGCATGATATTCAGGATACCTATAGAGCAGATCATGGCATACAGTTGTGTTACTGATACAGTCAAAACAGGCGATGCTGAGAGAATGACCTTTATCTGCTGTCTAGTCTTTGCAAAAAAAAAAAAAAAAGGGACAAAGAAAAAAATATTCTCAATATCAATAGCCTCATGAAAATATGTAAGTATATTTTGCTGTTAGAACTAGAGTGAGGAAAGCCATGTACCTAGGGCAGAAAATGAAAGGAGATGCACACTACACATTATACACTTGCTTCTTGCCAATTTGTGCCCTGGAAGCGTTCTCTATCTTGTCCTAACTCTTGCCCTGTCCCAAACCTATTTTTTCCATTATTAAGATGAATGATGTGTGGATTTGTCAACTGCTAAGAAAAGTTATTACAATGAGTTATTTTACACTTTGACAAAAAAAAAAAACAAAAAAAAACACAGGCCGTCTCCTTATTCCACCATGAGGCGCAGCTAAGTCAAAATTTATGGATTACGTAATTTCCAAGACACGTCACTGTGACTTGTTGCCTAGTACTCCTTCGGATGTCCAGATCTAATTTCATTTCAGAATCAATAGATGTTTTACCTAAAATGCTAACAATTTTTCCTTTCTCAATGCACCGGAACAAGATTACAAATGCTTACATGGCTACGAGTGTATTTTTGAAACCATGAGAAGGAGAAGTTAAAGTCTAGTGTGTCGCTGTCTCAAGATGACAGGCTTGTCTTCAATATGCTCTTGATCTGTAAGCCCTATGAAGTCTGGCTAGTCGCAGGGACTTTTTGTGGAACATTCCACTGATGCTGCTTTAGGTAGACCTGAGATGTTCTGAGTATAGAAGTAAGGAGGACACTTCCATTGTGTACTAGTGACACAATTGTCAGCTAACACCAAAACCTCTGTTAGGAAAGCTTAGATTTCTTTTTGTTTTTGTTTTGTTTGCTTGATTTTTTACTTATTTGAATCTGTTATCCCATCTGAATACAAGTTGTGTTTTATTAATGAGAATTAAGAGACGATAATGCATCTTTCTCAGGCAGGGATTGCTTCCTCACAAATAATCAGTAATAGTTACTAATCTTACTACAGTATTGATATTGGATTAAAAATTTAAAGCTGATAGCCATAAAACAAAGTTTGTTTCTGATATTCACTCCACAGGTCACTATTTGTCTATTACATGCATGGACAATCACACATAGCATTCACTTGCTGTTTAGCCAACGGTTCACTAATCCATGTTATTCTGAAACAGTTTGATGTTAAAAAACTGAACTAAGAGTTTAAAAATAATCTTGTATGATTTTTTTTTCTACTTTAAAATAAAATAACTGCAACAGAACTACACTGCAAATGTACCATGATTGTTGGGTGTTTAATTTTTATTGCACAGAATATGGGTATTTTTAAATTATAGCAAGCTTTCTATGTATTTTATTATTCTATTTTTTAAAAATCTGTGATCATATGGAGTACACTGCCAAAAAACCATGCTTTTACAAAATTGTAGATCCATATGGTATACAGGAAATTACCACCTTGGATACAGTTAGGAAGTCATGTATATATCCCTTTATATAGTTACATTATGGAAACAGAAATGTCACGGACTCTAACTTCACAGAAACATATGGGAATGTTTTCCGAAGAGTAAATTTTTCTACCAAGCTGACTTTCTGCCAATTTTTTCTCCTTCGATTTCGTTCTTTTCAGCTTTTTATTAAATGAACATTGCTATTAAAATGAGCTAAGCAATCCTGAACTGATGCTCTGAGCGCTAACAATTCTTCTTATGAATCTTGACATTCCAATTCAAAGTAAAAGCTTTCCTAGAATTGTTGAAAAGTGGAAGCTGCACATATTTACAATCTAAATGCTTTCCTTTGCTTCAATTTGAATATATACACTAAATCAAAAGTAAATAATGTTAGATACACGTGTATTACTTAACATATTTCGTGTAAATACTAGTGATTTTAACTACAACAACTCAAATAATAACAATGACATAACTTTGGCAGCATGTTCTTACTATCATGGAGCATGTCAACATGTTTGAGGCAGTTAATTTATTCACAAAGTCAAATTGTACATAGGTTCTATGCTTCTGAAAACGTCTGTTTAAGGCAGCAGAGATGTAAAACCATGAAAAATGTTGTCTGTTGAGTCCACTCATGTTGTATGCAAAGCAAAGTCACAAAAAAGAGAGACGGGGAAAAAAGAAATGGAAGGGAAGGAAGAAATATCAGAAGGAAAGAAATGAGGAAGATTGTGGTATTTATGTCATTTATCATTAAGATGTGATACACATTAAATTGTAATAGATTATGTCTGAATATTTTGAAGTAGAGAGCTACACATTATTGCTTTCTAATGCATAAAATTAGCAACCAAAAGTAAAACAAAACACTTAGGATTAGAATTGACCTGGAAATTAAAATGCATTTGAAAATTCAATTCTTCTTACATTTCATAATAATGGCTGGGTTATAACAACTTGGAGGGAAATATGATGAGGAAAGAGAGGAAGAAGAGAGGCAGCAATGATGGCCTGGGAAAGCAGCAGGGGTTGACAGAAACCTTTGGTCCCCACTCCTGGCTTTGGACTTGCCAGGCTTGGTAGAGCGAAAATCACTGCATCTCCCTTCCTCTCTCTGTAAAACATGCTCTCCGTTAAAAATAAATAAATTTGGAAAAATATAAGAGTCCCTATGATAAAATACGCAATTTTTAAAAGTATATCTCCTAGTAATTGTAAAAGGGGGTATATCCATATCAAAAGATGTAATGCCAAAAAGTAAATGAACATAAAATATGATTCATATTTTCCCATTTTTGCCTGTTGAAATTTGAATTTCTCCAAATACGATATACAATATATATATATATATATATATATATATATATCATAAAGGCTTTAGAATGTTTATCTTAACTATGTAACTGAGTTACACTTGAGATTCTCCGCAGAGTTCCTGGATCATGGCTGCATGTACTTTCAGGTGTTGTTCTAATGTAATCATCGTCTTTACCTGGCTAGACCTTACCAACCATTAGTACTTTCCTTCCTGTTAATTTTTTTCTGTTTCTTCAGATCTATGCATCTTTGTGTTTTGCTTTTCCCTTTTACCTATTTGGAAAGCATTTTGATATGTGCTTGCTTTCCCTGAGTAGCAGATTCAATACATATAATTTTCTTTCTTCTAAAAGAATTTGGACTATATTTTATATGCATCCAGTTCTTCTGTATCTTAAATGGTAAGGTAGGCATGGTGTAATAATCAATTCAAAGAAAAGTGAACTAATTTAAAAATTAGCAAATTTGTTAGTAGATATCCAAACTCATATATGTGTATATACATATGTACATAATACATACATACATATATATGTATACTAAGGTTCTGACACTATTTTACATCAGTACTTTGCACCAATTACAAGCTTTTCATTTTATTGGAAGATTACAGTGTCATGAATAGTTTTGTGCTGAAGTATATCTACAGATAATTCTCTGCGAGTCTCTCACTTTTCTGATTATCTTCTGAGTGATGGCATTGACAGTCATTTTCCTCATTATTTTCCACTGCCTGGCAGACAGTTGGCATGGGGTTAATGTATGCCTCCACATTCCCTATCAGAGTAGCTATATTCCAGTTCTGGTCTCATTCTCAGTTCCAATTTCCTACTTCAAACTTGGAGTCAGCAAACAATGACTCAAATGAGCCCTTCCCTCCACACGGGGGACCCAGATTCAGTTCCCAAATCCCAGGCGTCGCTCTTGCCCATTCCTGGCTGCCATGTTCATGTGAGGTCACACAAGGGGTGAACTGGCAGATGAGAGAGAGTTCTGTTTCCTGTCTTCCAAATAAATGAAGTAGTCTGTACAAGCTATTCTTTATGTAAATAGTGCCATAACTTAAGACACATATGAAATATTTGTGGAAACAATTCAATGTAGGTCTGCTATATTTCTGTTTATCTTGCCAATAAAACTACTGTCTATTTTCTTCAATACAGTAACTTTTTTGGGATGAGTTAATAACACTATATTACTTTAAGACAATTGAAGGCATATGACAATTTCTTATCTCAGCGATTTAAACCAATTTTTTTTTTCTTTCTGCTTAACATTTGCGAGTGTAGTGGAAGAGTTGGAACTGTGGAAGGTTTTCCTGGCTGTGGGCCTAATTTGGTTTGGCTGAGATTCCCAGGGCTGAGTTTGGTTCCACTGGACTGGGTTTGACCTCAATTTGCTTGGACAAGTAGGACTGTAGGTATCTTTCTCTCATTTTCATTTGATAGTCCAGACCCAAATGGATTTTACTATGTCAGATATGAGATTTTTATATAGAACAACTGAACAAATAAGAGCTGAACAAGCTTCTAAATTCAGTTAAATCTCTGTTTGTAAATGAGAATGGTCCTTATCTGCCCAAGTACCGTGTTCCAACACAAGTCACATAGCCAATTCCAAAGGATGATGAGATGGGCAAACATATGTGATGTGAGAACAAAACAAGTGAGCTACCAAAATAAGACAAAACAAAACAAAACAAAACAAACCCTGCTATATGCACATTTTGTACATTGAATCCAGTTTTGAAATCCTTACTCAAATAGAAATAAAAATGTAAGTGCTTGCATGTGTTTGACAGCAAGAATTGTTATCTCAAGACAGTCAACTTTTCTTTCCCTTCAGGAGGCCCAGCTTTTCCTAAATTTTATCTTGTTCTAAGCCAAAAATGAAGGAAAATGTCCTAGGGGTCTGGGAGTATCATTCTTAAAGGGGATTTCTACAAAGTGATTTTAACTATCTATTTGTTGAAGCTGCTTTATACTGAGACATATATCCATCCATAGTTTAAATAAAGATGCATTTGATCACACAGTGAATTAAACTAACAATATTGGAAATTGATTTGGCTCAATTGCAAGCATATATCGCTTATGCCTTGTGAGTAGAGTAAGTGGCTTTCCTTGACCTTTGTAATTTTTACAGTCATAGTTAATTAGCCAATAGTGATTAAGGGTTAGAGAGAGTATCTTTCACTCCAGAGCAGATATTATTCATATATTTCCTAATGTGGTAAAGGAATACTTTGTCAGTAAAGGTCAAACTGATCATTTGCCTAGTATAAAATCCTATTTTATTCCAAGGAACATGGTTCTCCACTAAGACTGCACACTTTGTTCGTGGACACCAAGTATTTCCTCCCTGCAGATTCCTGAGCTGATGGAAGAGGTATCTACACTCCTCATTCTATTACTATTATCATGAGTAATCAACTCTTAATCTTCTCACATCTTTTGCTCTCTTCGAAGAAAATGTGGCAGAGTAACATGTTCATGTAAAAGGAGTATAAAATTTCACAACCTTCAGCATTCTCTACAATGATGAATATGTCTTAGCCAGGTGGTGAGCATGTCAAGGAAATACCAATAATGTAAATCAGAATATTTCAGGTATGGACTATATTTAATGCTTTGCAATTTCCACACAGGCCATGTTTTTAAAGGTCCCTCAGTTGTTCTCTTTAAATTAGCAGGGAATAACTAAAAACATAAATATTATCTATTTTTAGGAAATATTAATTTGGGCTCAATGGCTAAAATCTAAACCTGCGAGTCCCAAGAACCCTTGTGGGTATCAGTTCGTATCCCATCTACTCCACTTCCTGACTGTTTCACTGCCGATGGCCTGGGAGGGCAGTGGAGGATGGCCCAAAGGCCAGTGACCCTGCACTCGCATTAGAGACCTGGGGAGTCTTCTTGCTTTGAGTTGGCTCAACTCCAGCCTTTACAGTCATTTGGGGAGTGAATCAGCTCACCTTCTACGCATAAATCTGATCTCTGATCTGCCTTTCCATTAATAATAATACATCTTTTTTTTTTAATTGAAGTTCTTTTTTTTTTTTTTTATGTACGAAGAGCTGTCACGATTTTCCAAAGCACAGATGTCTTGCAGCAACCATTCAAGGAACATGACTTAATCCAACTTGATGGAGCTGATACTCTTGGCTTACTGGTGGTAACGCTGGTGGCACGAACCCACCTTGTCTTCACGAGAGTGAAGAGGAGAAAGGAAAATAATAATACATCTTTTAAAAAAATGAACTAAAAGGTCTCATTTTTATTCTCCGTCATTGAATTCATAAACTTAACTTTCTCCTTCCTCCTATGTTCCCCTTCCTTTCATTTTAAATGAAATAAAAGTTTCATTTCCCATATGCATCGGTTCTTTACCTTATTCCTTATCAAAAGCATACACTGCTTTCCTTAGGACTATCTAGTCAAAGAAAGCATATACGTGATGGGGGCTGGCACGGTGGCTCATCCTCAGACTGCAAGTGCCAACAACTTCAGGGAGGTCATATTTGATTGCCATGCAGCTCTCTGTTTATGATCCGAGAGAGCAGTCAGGGATTGTCCAAACCCTCGGGCCTCTGAACCTAGGCGGAAAAATAGAGAACCCTTCTGGTACCTAACTTTGGATTAGCTCAACTCCAGCCATTGCATCCATCTGGGGAGTGAATCAGCAGATGGAAGCTCTCTCTCCCTCTGTCTCTCCTCTCTGTACATTTGCAAGCCAAGTAGAAGTTAATAAATATTTAAAATACATAGTCATGACGAATCAAAATCGATGTAAAATAAAACAAACAAAAAAGTCCATTGCTGAACATTTTCCTCCAGCTAAAACTAACCTGTGGGATTTGTCTACACTCACATTTAGTAACAAAGGATTAGATAATCAGCTTTCTTAATTATTTCACTTTCATCTATTCTTTGACTCATCATTCCAACAAGCATCCAGCTAATATTAATAATTAAAAGATTTATTGAATTATATTGACAAATCACATCAGAGTAGCGGAGAGAAGGAGAGACAGAGAGAAAGATCTTCAGTCCGCTGATTCATTCCCAAAATGACCACAACAGCCAGAGTTAAGCCAATCTGAAGCCAGAAGCCAGGGGTTTCTTTTGGAGATCCCTTGTGGGTTCAGGGTCTGAAGAATTTGGCACCACCTTACTTCATTCCCAGTTATTAACTAGGGAGCTAGACTGAAAATGGAGCTACTGGAACATGGATTGGTGCCCATATGCAATCCCAGTGCTTGCAAGGTGAGGATTTAACCACTGAGCCATCGTGTTTTGCCCAAAGTCAATAAATGATACTATCTACACAATAGCACTTCAAAAAAAACACAAATGGAATTTTAAAATAAATACAATATTATGCAAGATTTTGAAATATGTGCATAATGTTAAAATAATATAAATTTTCATGAATGTTGAGACCATGTATGCAATCAATGCATTTAAAATTCTTATTTCTTCTAAGCATTGACATTCTTGGGACATTTTTTCTTTGTATTTTTCAATATTGTGGCCATCCTTATCTCCTGGTACCTTCACTGACTGAACATCTTTCATCGTCATCAGCTCAATCACTTGATGCAGGTCTTCTACACATAGTCACATCCACACATGTAACTTTGCCTGATATTCTGTAAAACCATGCTGTTATGGCTCTCCCTTCCATACTCATCGGAATGGAGTGCCGATCCGTCTGTCTACACAGCATCTTGTGTTGCCACTTTTAAAGTTGAGATTCTCTGCTCTTTTAAGCATATTGTAGTCCTTTATATTTGTATTGTGATTTTAATCTTCATTTCCACAATGACTTCAGACATTGAAAATTTTGTTAGCATGCTTTTTGTTATGTCTATTTGGAGAAAACATGCATTCTCCCATGTCCGGTTAGATATTTTAAAGTGTATTTGGTATTGGGTTACTCATACACATAGTAGCCAGAAGTTCTGTGTTGTGTAATACAGATAGAAACCCAATTTGAAACTTGTTTTTTTCCTTGCCTTCCACAGATCTGTTATAGGTAAAGCAACTTAAATTTTGATGAGGCATCGTTTGTCAATTTTCTTTTATGTCTATCATACTTTTACAGTGAAATAAAAGCATTCTAGGCCTGACTATAGGTCCTGCAAATTTTGTCAAAGGATTTTCTCTCTGACAGTTGATTTTTTGTAAATTTTACATCAATGAGACTAAGCAAGTTGATCTATTTCACTTCCTGCAATCCTCTGCAGCTTCTATCCAAGAGCTGAGCCTTCCCTCCCACGCAATGGAAAGATGGCTTTGTGTGTTATTCTCCATTTCTCCCCTCCCTCGGTGCAAAGAAGATCCAGTGACAGATGAATGCTGGTGCTCCACTTTTCACAGAAAAAGAGTTAGCAGGAACGTAAGGGCAAGGGACTTCTAAGCAATCCATTTGCAGCCTATATGGTGACTCAGGACTTGAGCAGTTCAATTAGACTGATCAGAAAACTGAAAATCACACGTACACCATTTTTCAATAATACGAATATCAATTTCAAATAACTATATAATGCCAAATACAACAACAAAATAATCAAGGCAACAGTGCTTTTAAGGTGGAATTGTTAAGTGGTTAAATATAAATAAGATGGGCCCAGTGCGGTGGCCTAGCGGCTACAGTCCTCATCTTGAACGCGCCGGGATTCCATGTGGGCGCCAGTTCTAACCCTGGCAGCTCCACTTCCCATCCAGCTCCCTGCTTGTGGTCTGGGAAAGCAGTCAAAGGTGGCCCAAAGCCTTGGGACCTTGCACGCATGTCGGAGACCTGAAAGAAGCTCCTGGTTCCTGGCTTCGGATCAACTTAGCACTGGCCATTGGACGGAAGATCTTCCTCTCTGTCTCTTTGCAATGAAAATAAATCCTTAAAAAAATATATAAATAAAATGCAATTTCAGGTGATAAAACAATAAATTATTAGTTACTTCTCTGTATTACAATAATTAGAGCAACGATTTAGAATATCTTGCAAAGCAAGATGCTTAAAAAATTCTACCAAGAAATCATGATGGGACTTGCTCCCCCAAAATAACGAAATCATTCACAGGTGGGCAGTAAAAAGAAGGAGAACCACAGGATCAGATGAAAATAAATTTTACAACGTAGACTTGCATTGCACAATATCCATACTCTCTTAAACACTGTAAATGCAAAGACAGTTGTTGGAGCTCAGCATTCTGTATTAGAACTCATTTATTTCTGTCTACTTGGCTTCCGCCAGTCCCTGCTGGTGTGTCTGAGAAGCTCCAAAAGACCATGGAAGCACTTCCTTTACCACCACCTGCAGGGGACACAGAGATGAACTTCCTGGATCCTGGATTTGCAATTATCTAAGGAGTGTGTGGAAAAAACCCTGTCTCTTTTTTCCTCTTTTTTTTTTTCTCTTTCTCTCTGTCACTAACAAAAGCTTAACTATCCTTTTTAAAAGAAAACTAACCAGAGGTTAGCAATATAGAATATTTAACCGCATGTCTTGGAAAAGTTACAGACACCAAAGGTAAATACACATATCCAGCTTATCTCTCTGTTTCATGACTTTCAAACGAAATGATAGGATAGATTTAAATGCAGCATAAATTTATAAACAATACTAATAGTTAAATGTGAAAGTAATACTTAAAATGAAAAGAGCAAAATCA
The DNA here is from genome assembly GCF_017591425.1 of Ochotona curzoniae. Lineage (NCBI taxonomy): Eukaryota > Metazoa > Chordata > Mammalia > Lagomorpha > Ochotonidae > Ochotona > Ochotona curzoniae. The sequence continues at coordinate 19,417,804 of NW_024466502.1, forward strand.
TAAAGAAGCATCATCAAGATCCTAACACTTTTGTCAGAACAATAGGCAAGAATAAGGCAAACATTTTTTTTTCTTCCAAAATATGTGAGGTGCATGACAGAGTGGTGGCACTGATTCATTTCAATTACGATGTGTGGGAATTTCCAAGTTTATTCTGCATTTTTAAAATTTAAGCATCAGAACAAATTAAATATTTAAGAGACAACAGGGCATCTAATTAATGTGATACTGACAAAATCACTAAGTTGCTATTTTGTAATCAAACCTAATATTACAAATAAAGGCTTATACTATGATATAAGAGTTGTCTACAACTCTTTTTAACAAGACAATTTAGACTTAATCTGTGAGGCAAAATAACTGGGCAGAAAAGAGATTGTTGACAAAACCAAATGTCCTTTCCATATTAAATTTAAATTATGCTGATAGAAGCTTGCTTGGCACTGCATGTAAAACTGTTACTTAACACATTTGAACTTTGATTTGCCAATATTGATATTAACTTCTTCTGGATTTGGCAATTAAAATTACAAAATCTATAAAAATGCAAAGTACTCGGATGCTAGATTATTTAAGTGGATTTTTTAATGGATGCAAGTACGAGTCTTCCAAAATTAGTCAATCTTCACAAATTATAAACCACATTACAAAAGTGTTTGATGTCCTAGTTATATTGGATTTTCCTACTTCTGTTATATTTATGTACCAGCAGCATTTTGTTTATTTACATTTAATTCTACTCAATTTATTGGATCATGTTTTTATCCTATCAGTTTCACTAATGCTAGCAGGTACCACTTCAAGCATCTGTTGATAACAAAATGATACCTTTTTTCTCTTATAATATTGTATAAATATAGTATTTATATAGCTGCTTAAAAAGCTGAGAAAAAAATACATATATATACATTTTTGGCTTGACTCAGGCCTGTTTGTAGAGCTGTTTGAGGAGACAATCAGTGAACGGAAGACTCTGTCTTTGTCTTTTCATCTGCTGTTACTAACCAAGATTTATTTATTTTTATCGGAAAGTCAGATATACAGAGTGGAAGAGAGACAGATAGGAAGATCTGTCTAACAATTGACTCCCCAAGCTGCAACAGCCAGAGCTAAGCCGGTCCAAATCTAGAAACTGAGAATGTCTTCCGAGTCTCCAAGGTGGGTGTAGAATCCCAAGGCTTTGGGCCATGCTCGAATGCTTTTCTAGGCCACCACCATGGAGCTGGAAGGGAAGTGTAGCTGTGGGAACACTAATGGGTGCCTAGGGAATGGTACTGGGCCTAAAGCTGACTATTTTTTAAAGAAAAAGTAACTACTGGATTTTCCAAGTCTCAACAAAATTTAAAAAAAAAATTCAGAGCAATATGTCTATTTAATGGCTATAAGAAAATGTTCAATAAGCACTTTTTTTCCTTTTCTTGATGGGATTATAAACTTGACAGAAAACAAGCTTGCTGAGCACTCACCTACGGAATATAGTTAAATAACTTGAAATTTCCCTATGATTTTGAGCAAAAACGGGTCTTTTTTTTTAATTATAGTGTCTCTACTCAGTTGTTCCTATTTCATTGTGTATATTTGATACTATGGTCTACAGGAACAAGAATATCTTTTTGTATTAACACTTGTAAATGTCAAATTTTTTTTTGTAAACGTTGATATTTTAATCTCAGGAAGAAGCGTACTATATCAAGCTTGAAGGCTGCATCTGACTACCCCACTTAGAACCTCTTCAATACCACTTGCATAGGGATCAATGTAAATCAACTATTGCAATTATGTGTATATATAATACACACACACACACACACACACACACACACACACACACACAAACCAGTCTGTGCCATAAACCTGCATTCAGAGGAGTTTCTCTGTCAGCATGTTAAGCCGGCAGCCATTGACATTGAAGAAGCAACCCTTATGGGCTTCTAATTATGTACTCTGGATTCAGCAATATTGTTCATGTACCTAGGTGACAAAATAGTAACAACAGGGATTGACACAATGGTTTCCTTGGCTAAATCCTCACCTTGCAAGAGCCAGGACCCGCCAGGACCCCTTATGGGAGCCAGTTTATGTCCTGTCTACTCCACTTCCAACCCAGCTTTCTGCTTATAGCCTGGGAAGGCACCAGAGGATGGCCCAAATCCTTGTGGCAATAGGAGAGAGACCTGGGAGAAGCTCCTGGTTTCTGTCTTCAGCTGTGGCTGTTGTGGCCATTTGGGGTGGGAACCAGTGAACGGAAGTTCTTTCTTGCTCTCTCCTCTCTGTAAACCTGCCTTTCCAATAAAAACATTTACATTTTGAAAAAGAAAAGTTGTGTCAATGAAGCACTGCAGAGAGTACATGAAAACAACAAAGCCTGATTTTGGAAAAAAAGAGTGGTTTGTAAATGCAAATAATCCAATGACTGCATATTCTAAGTATTGTGATATCTTATACTGTTTTACTATTACATTCAGAATTTTAGCCAGGCAATAACTCAAAAAGCGAAAGGTTTATATACATGTATATTAGAAGTAAAAGGCCTTTGAAAAGGGAGTGAGGAGATTCTTCTATAGGAGCTTTGTTCCTTGCTAGAAGATAACATCTGTCTAATATTTGGAAGAGTCAAACAGCCTGGCAGAGATTTGCAAAATGAATGAGTTAGCTAATGAGCACTAATTAACCTTTTCGGGTGGAAAATTTGGTTTAATTCAGTGAATCTACTGCATGCTGACAACAGACTAAATTTTAATACCTAGTATGACTCTCACTAATTTAATTGATTAAAATTTGAATATTCTTGGTCGTATGGATAAGCATACTTAATCATATGGATAAGATTAAACAAGTAGCTATAGAAGTATTTTATTGTTACTGTAGTTACTTTAAGACATGTTATATATATTTTGCAATTTTTTTTTGGTCTAGAAGGACTAGTCCAAGACAAATAATTTATATAACTCCAAGACAATGATGATTGTTTGTAAATTGTATTGCTCACTTATTGAGTGGCTTTGATGTTTTATGCAGAAGACAAGCATGGACATTGGACGTAGGGAATTAAAATACAGCTCTCAATTTCTGTGTCTCACACTGTTGTGCACGACGTGTCTTATCTGTGTTCCCGATTTGGCTTCTTGCTGATGAACTCTGTAAGAAGTAGTAAACATACAGTGTATTGGGACATTGATTGGTGAATGGCAAATCTGTATTTCGATGCTCTCATTAAATTTCAACAAATAAATACATTGAAAAATGGTTATACCTATGTGCAGAACAACTTCTGTGGTTCATATGTCAGGTTGTGGTAACAGAAACTGATATTGAATATCTTGGCGTGTAACATGAAGCCAGTGTATTTCCTGGTCATCCAGGATGATGCCGGGCACTCTCTCTCTCTCTCTCTCTCTATTCTTTGATTTGCATTCTGAAAGAGTCCATATGTTTTAGTAAGAATGTATTGTGATTAGCAACATTACTTAACACAAAGAAACTAGTTTAGATCTAAAGAATACTCCAAAAGTTTCATGGAATTAAAAGAATTAAAAGGTGAACTTCAGTACAAATATATATATATATATATATATATATATATATATATATTCCATGTGTAAGTTCAATCATAGTGCCTTTTTTGTGAATTTTTGAACACCCCCTTTTATGCATTTTTTTCTTTGTTTTTTTTTTTGGTTCCAAACTTTATGTTTTATTTCCACTTTTCCATGAATGCTTCTAGTTGGCTCTTATTAAGATAGTGACCTTAAGAGTACAGCTGTCGTTCCCAGGCCCTTCTTCCCTGCTTCCTTTCTTGCTCCCTCTCTTGTCTTCCTTCCTCCTTTTCTGTCTGTTTGTTCTGCATAAGCTTAGTTGCTCTGTAATAAACTTGAGAGGGACTGGGTCTGACTGAAGGCAGGAGACAACAACTTCATCCATTTCTCCATATCTCATTTGGCCCCTCACTGCTGCTCCCCCCCCCCCAAACCATCAAGAAACTGCTTGAAAGAGTCAGGAGGCGGCATGCAGTACCAGCAGTGACTTAATCTCAAGAATACTGAAGAATATAAAACTACATCATGGCTAAAACAAGCACCATGAGTTGTTGCTATTTAGATCTCATGTTTCATGTGAAAGTCTTGTAATTCATTTTGTTGTTAGACTGTTATTCAGAATATTTGGGAGTGGCTCGTGAATAATCTGAGCTTTTGCACTTTTGCATGAAAGGTTGTTGAATACAATCATTTCCTTATATATTGGTCCTCACATAAATATTGCTATAATGTCTTCTCATGAAAATGTCATTAAAACTATACACTTTCCCATGCTAGATGTTCAAATAACTATCTTCAAATTTTCCACTATTATTGTTTAATTACAGAAGTTATCTCAAGGATACATAAATTAAAGACACAATATTATATTTTTATTTTTTAAAGATTTATTTATTTTTATTGGAAAGGCAGATTTACAGAAAGAAGGAGATAAAGTAAGATCTTCCGTTTACTGGTTTTTATACTCCAGATGGCTGCAGTGGCTGGAACTGAGCTGGATCTGAACCTGTCTGAAGCCACTAGTCAGGATCTTCCTCTGAGTCTCTCACACAGATAGAGCACCCCAAAGTTTTGGGCCATCCTCAACTGCTTTCCCATGTGGGGATTGAAGTGGGATTGAAGTTGGAGAGGAGTAGCAGGGATATGAGCTGGCACCTAGATGGGATCCCCGCACCTGCAAGGTGAGTATTTCAGCATTGAGTCATCATGCCAGCCCTATATTTTGGATATATTACTTTTTAAACTTTTGGGCCAATGTTTACACATATGATAATATCAATAGAATTTTATTTTTCTTTTTGGAGAATTATTTTGAATTATAATAGCTGGTATCTCTAATTTCATTTAATTTTCTTCAGGGAATAGTTTGCTACGATAGATTAACTAGATAATAGTTTTCCTTCTTTAATGTTTGCAATTTTTCTCTACTCATTTTCATCCTATTCATTTAATTTTTAGGGAAATTTATTTTATATTTGAAATTGAATGTCCATTTAACCAAGATAAAACATATTTTTGTGTATTTTGTATATAACGTTAACCACAATAAGATACAGGAGTGGGGGCTCTGGGATAATACGCTAAGGTTCTGTCTCAGGTGTCAGTGACTCATGGATGCAGATTCATGTCATGGCTGCTCCATTTTTTAATATATGCATTTACTTTTATTACAGAGTCAGATATACAGAGAGGAGGAGAGACAGAGAGGAAGATCTTCTGTTCATTGATTCACTCCCCAAGTGGCTGCAATGGCTGAAGATATGCCAATCCAAAGCCAGGAGTCAGGAGCCTCTTCAGGAGCCAGGGTCCTCCAGATGGGTGCAGGGTCCCAAGGCATTGGGCCGACTTCAAGTGCTTTCCCAGGCCACAAGCAGGGAGATGGATGTGAACTGGGGCTGCCTGACTTAGAAAAGCTGCTAATAGGGGATCCCGGAACATTCAAGGTAAGGATCTAGGCGGGATCTAGTTGCTGCTAGGCTACTGTATTAGACTTTTAAAATTTTTTTTTTTTTTTTTAAGATTTAATGGCTGTTTAATTTTTGATCCAGTTCCCTTATGGCCTGGGAATTCTAGATAGGATAGTCCAAGTGATTGGGCCTGTGCACCTATGTTGGAGAATCAGAGGCTACTCCTGTCTCCTGGCTTTGGATCAGCTCAACTCTGGTCATTGTACTGATTTTAGCAACAAGTGGTAGATGCAAGATTTCTTTTTTTACTTTCTCTCATTTTTTCTTCCTCACCCTGCTTTCCTTTTTTTCTTTATCTTCCTCTTTCTTTCTCTTCTCTTTATTCTCTTATTTCTTTGAAATAAGAGTTGTAATTTCCTATTTCCTAAAATGCTTCAGTAATTCACTCTCACCATCCCCTTCCTTACGTTAGGTGTGGAGTCTAGACGTTGAGATTTTCTGTGTCCTAACAGAAATGATCCTGTTGAACTACTCCTTCTGTGCTGAAAAGGAAACCACATCGAATGCACTCATTCCTCTCTTCTGTATTCAACTCTGGTTGCAGTTGCTGGCTTTGTACATGCTTATGGGGCACACTGTATAGAAGACCACCGTAGCCAATTCAGAACTTGCATAGGCCTTATTAGCCAGCTGGTGACTGCGTCCACTCAGGACAGGTCTGAAGGAGACAGCCCAAAGATGTCTGATTGTGAGTGCTTAAAGCAAAACAAACAAACAACAACAAAACACATCCTGGTAGCCTTTACACTGACAAGCAAGCAAGCAAGTAAGCAACAGACGTTTCAACAAGCAGGTCAGAGTAAAAATGAGCCATTCTGTATCTATAGCCACAGTTTAACTTCTTGAAAATTGGTTCCACTTTTCACAGAGTTCCATGTCCAGGACCTTAAAGGAGGAGGGTCAGTCTAACCTGACTGGTTACCGTTGGATACATTCACTCTATAATTTTTCACCTTGTCACAATATACCCCATCATTCCACCTGTCTCTAATGTCAATTGTGGCATCATTGTGTAACAAACTGTTTTTGTAATGACATTTATTTTATGTCTAATTTATTCTCTTTTCTCTTAATAGCCCAGTTATTTTGGTTGTGATTGAAGTTGCATATTCATGGCTCTGTTCTTATTTTGTTAATTACCTTATTTTGGAAGCACTAGGTGACCATTTTGTTTCTTTAATGAACACAAATAAATGAGGGAATACCTTTGATATGTCTTCAATATTTCTGGGGTTTAAAATCTTCTGGTTTGATCTTAATAATAACCTCATGTCTCTTTCACATAAAATCAGTTCTCAGGCCCGGCGCAGTGGCGCAGTGGTTAAGGTCCTTGCCTTGCACGCCCGGAGATCCCATATGGGCACCGATTCTATCCCAGCAGCCCCGCTTCCCTTCCAGCTCCCTGCCTGTGGCCCGGAAAAGCAGTCAAGGACGGCCCAAAGCTTTGGGACCCTGCACCCGCGTGGGAGACCCGGAAGAGGCTCCTGGCTTCGGATGGGCAGAGTACTGGCCGTTGCGCTCACTTGGGGAGTGAATCATCGGAGGGAAGATCTTCCTCTCTATCTCTCCTCTCTGTATATCCGCCTTTCCAATAAAATAATAATAATAAAAAAATCTTTAAAAAAACAGGGAAATTAGTTCTCAGCAGGTTGAAAACTAGATAATATTCTGTCTTCCATAACCTCACACAATTCCTCCCCATTTTCAAGTAGTGTCTAATTTGTTTCAGCTTTTCTCTCATTTAGGTTTTCCTGACTTTCTTAGCCATTTCCACTTTTGTCTAGACCCTTATCTTCCCCATTTTTGTTATGATTTTCCTGCTCAGTTTCATGTATTTTCACTGGTCTCTCACCCATGTGCAGTTTTTTTCTTCTTCAAGCAGATAATTGACACATAAGTGTGGAGCAAACAGTGTGTCTCACCTAATAAAAACACTGCAGATCTTCTTGCCACCGACGCTTGTCATCTTTCCCCATTAGAGATATTCACACCAGCCAGCTGTTTTTCTCCAATATGCTTCCCTCATACATGTCTATGGATCATTTTGAAGTTTTTTCCTTAGAAATGTCAACTGATATTATCTCCTGTACAAATATTTGAACATAGACTTTCTAATATAATTTGTGATGCTTGGTGCAAAGATGAAACTGTGAAGTTTTTTTCTGTAAAAAAAAAATGAGTAAAAATCTGAAAATAACAAAACAGCGCATTAAGTCTTCATTGGAGTTCATCCAAGTAAAAGTAAGCATGTGCATGAATCGCCTCCTGCATGGCAGCATGGGGATTTTGTGGATGGTAGTGTATTGGCCTCAATAGTTGATAATTTGGGTTTCATGGGAGTATCTATATTTACTACTTACACCTGCAATTTAATCTTGTTGTTTGGTTATCTTTCTTTACTTTAAAAGTTGTCATGGACAGACACACTATACCTATACTCCTGCATCTGTTACCATCTCCTTAAATGTTTTTCCTTAAAAGCCAGTAGATGAAAAAGTAGATGATACTACTAGAATGATCAGAATACTCTAGTCTTCTTCAGTGGAAAAATAGAAGTGCATGCTTAAAATTATCCTGTTGCAATGTTGCTCTTTTCAAATAACAAAATTTGCATTTTGCTTTACTTAGGGAGAAAATAAAGTGCACCATTTTAAGAATTACTCTTGTGTACAATTATGGAAATATTTTAGATACATTAATTCATATCTCTGCAGTTGCACTTTAGCAGTTCAATTCTTCAGTGTGTTATTTAGCATAAAATATCAAATCTTTGGAAGCATACAAAATGTAGCATTCTTTCTTGCTGAAATAATAGTTGAAAGCAGCTGATTTGCTCAGTAGTTTTAGTGGCCACAGTCAATGGGAATCCTGCAGGGTCGCTGCTTATTGAATTGCCATCTCAAGGAAGTTTTCTTAAGATTTTTCTGGAAGGCAATCAAACCAGAACAAAAAGAATGTTAAAAATTAAATACAAATGTATGTGTCTATTCAGTTACTGATGCATTTTTCTTCTTCCAACATCCATATCCTCAGTCACTTGGACCTTTGAGGGAAAGTTGTGTAAAGCATGTGTCAAGAGGAAAAGGACATCATATAATAGTCAACGAATGAACTTACTGGTGTCACTGTGCAAACTGTATATTTTTTATTCCCTAGTATAAAAAATCTAAATGTGTTCCCTCAGGATGCTAGGGAACAGAATATTGAAAGGAAGGAATCAGTAGGGCCGTATTGATCCCACAGGCTTTGGAGAAACAACATTCCAACCTCTCAAAGCTCCGAGTGGTTCCTGGAAATCCTTCACACAAAACCAGCCCTTCCTCTGTCATCACAATGTCGTCTTGTCCCTGTGACTTCACACATTTCTTTCCTTATAAGGAAACTGGTTTGTTTGAGTCAGAGCTACCCTAATGCAGTATGATATCATTAGGCTACACCTATGATGTGCTGGTTTCAAATAATGTCACAGTGGCAGGTACTAGAGATTAAGAAACTCAGCATTATCACTTTGGAAGACAAAATTCAATCCACATCAATCAGACAATATTGGCTACTGCTAGCTGTGAATTCACTGTTGAAGTTCATTTTGTATCTTGAATTCAATAAAATAAATGACAGCTGCTTAAATAGCAGCATGGAAATGCCAGTTGGGAATAATCCTTTATATATTGAAATCCCAATCTCACATTTCTGTAAAGATCATCTTGTCACATTTGGGATTTAATGAGGTCAAGAGAGAATGAAATCAGATCTTTCCCTTGTTCATTAGTGGACTGCCAAGGGAATATCAATATTTCCAGAAGTTAAAAATGAAAAAGCAAATCAATAGATGCAGACTATTTTTCTCTGATCAAATGATGACATCATCAGAGTACATCCTGAAGTCTAGCATCATGTTTCTGAGTGTATTGTTTTATTTTGTAAAATGAAATTACAGCATGGATAGACCACAGCAAAGTTCAGGTTGGGTATTTGAAAACATAACTAATAAAAGTGATTACTTGGCAGCTGCTTATGAGCTAATAATTTGTGCTTGTCTAGGAATACACCTTTGACCAGGGCCCTAATCAGTAACCTAGCGGCTATAGCCCTCACTTTGCACACACCTAGATCCCATATGGGTACCAGGTCTATCCTGGCAGTCCAGTTTTACTTCCAGTTCCCTGCTTGTGGCCTCAGAAAGCAATTGAGGATGGCCCAAAGCCTTGGGACCCTGCATCACCATGGGATACCCAAAACTCCAGGCTCCTGGCTTTGGATTGGCTCAGCTCAGACCTTTGCAGCCCGTTGGGTAGTGAATCAACTGACAGAAAATTTTTCTCTCTGTTTCTCTTACTTTCTGTATGCCTGACTTTCCAATGAAAATAAAATAAAATAAAATAAATTTAAATAAATAAATAAACCTTTGACCACATGACATTTTACTTACAATATGTATTTTTGATTACTTTCAAATTTGTTTTGCTATCCTCTTGCCTGGATATACCAAACAAAACATATTTTTTGCTTACTAATCATAGAGAAGCATTTGGATGCAGGATGCAGAATGAGAGATTAATCCTTCAGAGCAGTATGCATTCAGAGTTTCCAAGTGGCCTCCAGATTAATACAGATTGTTAAAATCTGTTTCTACAAATATTATGTGTTATATCCTAAAATGCATATACCAGAAAATGGGTTTTCTTTAAGACTTTCAACGAGATCTTTGTCCATGTCCTATTATACATATTAATCTCTCATATGTTCTGACACCAAATTCTCAAAATTCTTAGTTACTCATAAGTGCACTGTAACTTACAGAAAGTAAACAGAGGCCATTTATGTGCAAACTGTACAAAAATTGCACTATTTAATGTCTGAGTAAAGCAAACCAATTTTATGTAATTTTTCCAGCAATTTGCTTTTAAAGACAATTAATTTGTATAATGGCTGATTATTTTTAAAAATAGTTATATTTTGGTTTCTGCATAGATGATAATAAAAGGAGCTGAGAAATAAGTTACTTTTTAAATGAGAAAACACATTCACTTGTGTGGTATTATTTATTGGGGTAAATGTTTTCAGCATTGACTTCTGTTAAAATTAAACACTAAAATTTTACTTTAAACTGAATAATCACAGAGTATTTAATAACAGAAACGATTTTCTCCACTGCTGAGATGGGAGAAGCCACGTGGCAGTATCTAAAAGGCATATGTGTTTCTGAGATAGTAGCTAGCATCCAAACAGATATCTTGGTCCTTCAAAGAAAACAAATCTGAATCCTGACAGATTAAAGGAGAGAAAAAGTGAATATTTCCAAGGGAAACCCTCTAAATGATAATAACATTAGTCAAAATCTTGATTTCAACATTAAGTCACTCTGGACGATAGCCCCAGGTGAAGGTTTGAGAATTCTGACATCCAGACTTGTGGTACCAGGGGTTAAGCTTCTGTTTATGCTGCGAGCATATCACAGGAGAGTCACGATTTTGAGCTCACATACTCAACTACCTACCCAGCTTACTGTAAATGTGTCTGGAAAGGCAGCTAACATGACTCAAGTACTTGGGGCCATGACCAGTATGGCATTCTTGGTCTCTGGCATCAACCTCCTCTGGACATGGCTGTTGCACATTGATGGGCATTGAGGCAGGAGTCACATTGTGATTTGTGACTTTATGAATTACTTGGTAGTGCACTGTATCAGATAAGCCTGGAATACACGTAGCAAACCTGTTTTCTTTCTTTAGTGCCGTTACCCTTAAAAATTGACTTCTAAGTCCTAAGGACCTGTGTGTGAAATGTAGATATCATAGTTCTTCATCACCTGTCCGCACACAGTTTTCCCAATATCCTTAAAAGTAGATGTACCAACAAATATGTACTCATTTTCGCAAGAGTCTTGGTCAGATATATATATTTTTTTTTCTAAAGATGTATTTACTTGAAATAGAGAAGACATAAAAAGTGAGAGAGTGAGAAATAGAACACATCCACCTGCGGGTTCTTGTCCATACACAGGCTCACTCCCCAAACATCTGTCGGCATGTCTGAAATCAGGGACAGATTCCAACTGGAATCACCTGTGGCAGTATGAGGAATCCCAGGACTTGAGATGTTATTGATTGTGTTCCTGGCACATTAGCAATAGGAGCATCCTGGACTGGAAGCAGTACACACACATTGAATGGCAGTATCCCAGCAGGTGGCTTCATCTTTTGGGCCCTGACACTTGCCTCAGATATTAATTTTGCAAAATCAAGCTACGAGTACTTTTTCGACACTAGTCTTATTGCTTTTACTCCTCAGTGCATTTTGCAGCTAGAGTAAAAAGAAAAAAAAACACAAATTGTATGTGAATATGTGTCTCATTTCAACTGAAAACAGACATAAAAACACCACAAGATCTCACTCACAAATTCATACTGAATATGTTGATTTAAAAAAAATGTTGAAAGCACAATCTGAATATTAGGTGAAAGACAGTGGCCTAGAACATTACACAATGCGGACATAGCAAACATCACAATAGGCACCAAAAATATGCAGGAGTCCTGCTTACTAACTGAGTAAGATCAAAAACTAGCCAGTGACTCCAAATTGCATACATTTTAACGGACTTCACAAGGAAGTTTACTTAGTTTCTTTTTACAACCCATTTTAAACTGTTTTGTTATTTATTCTAACTACCACACTGAGTCCTGGGTTCTATATTCTGTTGCATATATTACAGCATTTTTGTATAATGATTTTTCTTTATTTTGATCCTGTGCATTGTAAGAAAACCATATTAATTCTCATAAACATATACATTAAGTAGAAATTTAGCAAAAGTATAATTTTATAAACCAAACACTCATAATCTACACGCAGTTACGGAAATAAAATACACATGTTTCAGAAATTCCCATGCTTTCATTCAAATGTTTGATTCCCTTGTCAAGACTTTCAAGTTTGACAGTTGAAAATCACCTTGACGTTTTAGATGCTATACATGTTAACCAAACAATAGAGACAATAATTGTCTCCAACTGAATGTTACATTTAGAATATCAAATTATATGTATCATGTTGCAAAGTGCCATATTTCCCAACAATGTGCCTATGAGGTGCACCTGTGTTGTTTATTCAAGTTATTGCTTAGTGATTTCGTTCTGTAGTACTTAGTTTCAGTGCACATGTCACACTTTGCCCATTTTTCCTAGTCTCAATGAGCATTTGAGTCGCTTCTCCTTGCATTTATTATTGTTATTATTTATAGTTCTGTTATTTCTCTGATTAGATAAAGTCCTTAATTTTACATACTTCAACATATGAATCTACAATTTACTTTAGGATGGCACTGAGGAATCAAAGTTTGTGTAAATGCAAATGCATTTCAAAGCTGGTAAATAATACCTACTACACATCAAAATGAATAAAATATTTCATTTATACTTTTCTCTGAACTTTTTATGAGTTGCAAATCCTTTTATAATTCTGTGTATTTGTAATAGTATTACACTGTACTTTTAAATACTAAATTGTGATATGAATGACATACTTTAACAGCAAACCAATTAAAATACTGGTTGCTGTGGCCTTTCCTATTTCAGCAGATATGTGCAAACATCAGCATAATTTTAGAAATTTTCACCGTCTTGGAAAAAACACTCAGTACCCATGAGACAATCCTAAGCAGTTCCTCAGTTACATTTTACCTTAGCAGACATCACTGTTTGAAATATTTATGACTAAAAGTACATATTAATGAACTAAAAGTATATATTAAATATAAACATAATATAGGAATACATATGTTACATATGAAAAGTTAAATATTAATTTCAAGCCTGTTTTTACACCAAGATAATCTTACCTTTTTAAAGTTATAATTTTCTGTAGAAACTTTAAAGTATTCACAGAATATGAATTTTTAAATTTGGCTTCTTAAACTTAGCAAAATATTTCCAAAGCTGACCCATGCAGAAGCATTAGTAGGGCCCTAATTTACTTGTTACGATTTGATATTGAGTTTGGTGGAGAAGTATCACTGTACAAATAATTGTGTTAAAGTATGAATTGGATTGCCCAAACCCCGAGTGTGAGTCCTGCCGACTCTTCCCTTCCATATTAAAAATAAAGTGACATTAATATTTTTAATGAAGAACATGACATATTGGCATGTGACAGATTGTTTTCTGCATGAAATTAAAGAGTTAAATGACAGTAACTCATAAAAATGCAGCTTACCTTTAAACATTTCATTCAATATTAGTTATTCAAATAAAATAGGGAGAATGATCACAAACTTTGAATAGCTATGTGGTCTACAGAATTTTTATGACATGTTGTCAAAAAATGAAGAACATTTTCCCAATTCTTTTCTCTCAGTGCTGGAGTTCCTCAGCTGAGTTACGATGTCTCAACTTTAAATGTACCTGCAAACCCCAGGATCATTTTCACAGATGAGTAAAATGAGTGCCAAAGATTTTTTCCCCCTTGCTTGATTAATCAAAGACTAGTAATAAATGTCAAAAATTAACTCACATAATTTGTGTTTAATCTTGTGCCATTAATTGCTTCTAAATCATTGAATATATTTACATCCCTTAGTAATCATTAAAATGTTTTAAAGTAGAATAAGTCATTTACATCCTGTATAAAACTCCAGTATGCTTTGGAAAATGTACTCAATGTTGTAGATGGAGGGGAGAGAGACTGTACAGATTTTTAATATATGTGCACATAAAATTCTGTGAAGTTACGTTAGCATATTGCAAGTATTCTCCAAGCACATTTAACTAGTTAATATGTTCCACACACATGAATATGAATTTCTGCACCGTTTTTTCTGTAGATGAGAAAGTGTCATTATATTATTTACATAAGTATGCCTGTGTTGTTTCCTTAGATCATACCATCTGACTTTACATTGCTAATAAAAGATAAACCCAAACTGTACATTGTTTCTAGTGTCTGCATAATTGTTTCTGAAAAAAAGCAGGTCATTTGACACAACTCTCGTCATGTGAATTCGGAAATATAGCAAAATGAATTGTCAAAATTTACATTCCTTATCATAACATAATTGCAGCATTATTTTAATGCTTTAGTAAGGTGCCCTTGTGTCTTCTTTATCCTGCATGTATTAGGAATCTGAACTGTTCAATCAGTGTTCTAATCGCAGTCATTTTTCTGAGATTCATCCTCTTCGTCTCACAGCTGCTATGTTCTCTCACACACAAGTTACCCTTCATTTTTCTAATATTATGCTGTACGCCTGAAGTCTACTGAAAGCCAGCTTTCCTGTAGTAAACATTTAGAAAGCAAAACTCTAATTATTACCATCCTTCACCAAACTCATAACCTTATTTTGGGATGATACCACCACACCTTCACACACCACTTATGAAATCTGATTGTACTGCATAAAGCTACGATAAGTATCTTAATATCCAATGGCTATTTTAAGAAATAAGGATATACTTGAAATTTTAGGTAACTATGTCATGATAATAGATGAAAGGTAAAATCAGGTTGCCAAAGATTCCATATATTTGTAAATGTATTTTAGGGGCAAAGCCTTCACAAGGAGAGAATAGTTTGCAGTCATGGAAAGATGCTATTTCAATGCAAAATACAAATTAAATTGTACTTTTTGTTTTTTTTTTGTGTAATTGTCTTTTTTCCTCAGATATATTTCTAATATTTTAGAAACATCTGAGATGCAATGATTATGTCTTTAGAAAAAAAATGAAAGCTAACGAGTTCCAATGTCATGATTGATATGAGATGGAGTGAAGTCCAGTATTCTTTGAACTTAGTGCCCAAGGATCACTTATTTGGAGAAGTTTATCAGTTTAATTTTATTACTTTAATAAATATTTTGCTATCTAAAACTTAAAATATTAACAACTTGAAGCACGTTAAAATGTGTAAATTATCTTTGAGTACATGATGTTAAGCATAAAGAAATTTTAACACTTTTTTTCTGAAAATATATCCTGATGAATTTACCTGACAAAGAGTTTTAGCTCCAGTAATAATAGCAATAATTTTTAAAAAGTGTTGTTAATACATCAACTTTTCTATGAGTGGGTAAGGTTTCATTAACTGTAAAGATTAATATTATTCACCATATGGACTCATTGTTGGCCTTTATAAAAAAATACATCAGCAAATGCTGTTGTATGTTTTGGTAAAATATTTTGTTATTCATTTGACTTTTCAAATTCACGCTGATTTTTTAATTATTACTTTTTAACTTTAATATCCTTTCTTTCCTGCTTTTTGAAGTTATAACCAGCTTTTTACATAACAACCAGGTACGTGATGGAAGTCCTTTCCCCTTCTGCTTCTGTCACCCAGCTGCTGTTGTCGACAGGGTTATGGAATCGGATGGCTCATGTAATAACTATACAGGTGTTGCTCCAGCTTGAACATCTTGTTATGTAGACATATGGCTGAGATTTCAGATGTGTGTCCACTGTTTATACCTGTTTGTAATAAATTTTCTTTCTATATATTGATAAATTCTCTATTTGATCTATTGTTTATGTTTGTATTTAAGCATTTTTTGTATATAAAAGCCAATATTTTTCTTTGCTATTAGAATACAAGTTTCTAAATTAACCTTCTGGCCTTTTTATTTATTCACAAAACTATAAATTGCATACATTTTAGATAATATTTTACTTGGTCATGAATGACATCAAAAAGGTCCATACAATGCTATTTTCATGGTTTATTCCATTTTTTCTAACCATTTTAAAGTTAATAATGTAAACTTTCCTTTTCCAAGGATGTTTCCAAAAAAAATTGTAGCATTTATCACATATCTTGCAAGGTTGAGTATTCACTCTAGGACTGTATGTTAAGGTCAAACAAAAGTTGGTTCTAATTTAATGTGACATTGGATAAATTAAATCATGCTCTGTATTAGAGATAAGAAAAGTTATTTAAATATGTAATTTTGATTACTAGTCTATCCATTAATCACAAAAATGTCTTAGCCATCGTCTATTAATGAATGCTTAACATTGGGAATTACTGCTTCTGAGTCAGTTTTCTGCTAACCAGCCTAGGAAGAGAGAGCAAATGGTTCAAGAGCTGGAATAAAAAAGTTCCTAGATTCTGGCATAGCTCAGACCCAGCTGATAACACCCTCTTTATTTCCCTGTGCTGCCATCTCTCAAGTATATAAATTGCTAAAAGTATAAGTTATCCTAGCAGTCAATTGCTAGCTTATATAAATGAAGTTTTGTTTGAATGCAGTGATGAAGGTTTGTGTGTACTATCCCCTTGGCTTGAAGACTGTCAAGGATGGAATAGGATTCAAATATAAAATTCATTCTGAATTATCTTAAAATCTTGTTTTCTATCTCAGGAGATTATAGTATTTCAAAAAAACATGAATAGGATATAGACACAATGGGATATTATCCAATCATAAAAAATAATATATCCTGCCATTTGTAATAAAAGGATTAGATCTGGAGGACATCATGTTCATTGAAATAAATAAGGTACAGAAAAAATATTCTATGTTTTCCATCATATGTTAGAACTAAAATACACACAAATACACCAGAACACAGAATGTCCTTCCCAAATACTGTGTGGAGTTAGAAGTCAGCGTAAGTAGGTAAAGTTGGATGTGTCTTATTATGTGTTTGAAATATGCTAGAAATAATAATTGCTGTCAGT
Source organism: Ochotona curzoniae (assembly GCF_017591425.1). Classification (NCBI taxonomy): domain Eukaryota; kingdom Metazoa; phylum Chordata; class Mammalia; order Lagomorpha; family Ochotonidae; genus Ochotona; species Ochotona curzoniae. The sequence continues at coordinate 19,434,977 of NW_024466502.1, forward strand.
GGCAGGGGTCATATCAGGTGGTACATGGAGACTCTTTAAGGACTACTTCATTTTTTGTTTGCTTTATAAATGTACAGTTACTATAAAATAAAATATTAAGAAAACCCTAGATTCAGAAGGGTACATTTTTAAATGTTTATGTTGATAATTTTAATGGTTTTGTTGACCTGTAATATCAGCTACATTTTTGAATTGCATGTTTTACAATTCCTAGAACAAATTACAAAAGAGTTCTATAGTAGTTTTAGAATGGACATGGTTAACTAGCAGTTGGATAATTATACTTATTTAAATATGATGCATTATTTATAATTCCTTCAATGTCATCATAACAAAAATCTCTTAAAACTTCAGATCACAAATAAAATATTTTCAGATAAATATCCAAGAAAATGTCAGTTCTCTTTGACTGGCAAATATATGTACAAATGTGCATATACATATAGTATCAGCACTGAAACTAACAGTTTTATACATATTTGTTTTGCTGTGAAGATTGCCAAGCAAATCAGGGTATTGCAAAGAGAATACAAAATTAAAATGAAAAACATTTAACTACACTTGTTCCATTGTATTTCACTATCTTTTCATGAATTCCGTTAGCGGAAGGGAAAATCATTATTTGCTTAGGCAATTTTTGAATCTTTATCTATGTGGCAAAACGTTTTTCTCATGCACATGTAAAACAAATCCTCTATCGCAATACAAGCTTGAAAGAATTGAAAATTTCATCTAAGCTTGCATAAATTGTAGCGTTTAATTGTAAAAGGGATATGGAAAGGTATTGCTATAAAAAAGGGCAGAAGTAGCTGGAAAATCTCACTGCAGCTGGCCATCCTTCAATGCATAACATCTGGTTGTACACGATGACTCACAATTATGGGCAGACAAAAATCCAAAACTAATATAATATGAGCCAGGATAGTAAACTTGAACACTTTTGTGTTCATTTTAATATGTCCTTTTAAGCTACTGAATAACTGGATATAATTACTCATTTTTGAAACATACTTGTTTTAAAAGGCTATTTTTCTCTTTTATAATTTCCATGCTTCAAAATATAAATTTCATGTTAAAATTGCAATGATTTAGGAAAATAAAACCATTGTTGATGAAAGAATTATTTTTAAGAATGTGAACACTGGCAAGAGAAAGATGGAAAAGGCATCAGGTTTATGTGGTGGAAATGGAAAGCTAAAAAAGAATATTTTTTTGGAAAAATTTTTGCAGATGACAGACGCAGAAGCCAGTGTTGTTGCATAGTTAGAAAAACCAGCACCTGTGATGTTGGCATCGCATGTGGACATTAGTTCAAATCCCAGCTAGTGCACTTCCTATCTAGCTTCCTGATAATGGGCTGTGAAAGAGTGGAATATGACCCAAGTGTTTGATCCCTTCCTATTTTTGTGGAAGATCCAGATGATCCTGAATCCTAATTTTGGTTTGGCTCAATCCTGACAATTGTAGCCTTCTGGGAAGTGAACCACTGTTTGCAAATTCCCTGCCTCCCTTGCCCCTGCCGTGCCAACTTCAAACACATCGTTTGGTTCTTTTTTTTTTTTTTTTGCAGGGGGTTGTTTGTTTTTTTTTTTTTTAAAGATTTATTTTTATTATTTTTTTATTGGAAAGGCGGATGTACAGAGAGGAGATACAGAGAGGAAGATCTTCCGTCCGATGATTCACTCCCCAAGTGAGCGCAACGGGTCGATACTATGCCAATCCGAAGCCAGGAGCCTCTTCCGGGTCTCCCACGCGGGTGCAGGTTCCCAAAGCTTTGGGCCGTCCTCGACTGCCTTCCCAGGCCACAGGCAGGGAGCTGGATGGGAAGCGGGGCTGCCGGGATTAGAACTGGCGCCCATATGGGATCCTGGGCGTGCAAGGCGAGGACCTTTAACCACTTGCGCCACTGTGCCGGGCCCTGTTTTTAAGAAAAAATAAACCAAAGAGAAGGAACAAGAGAAAGAGAAGAAGGAGGAGGAGAAAAAAGAGGAAGAACAGTGAGATTGTGAACACAGAAATGTAGAATATTTGTACTTTGGATTGACATCAACGCGCAAACTTTAGTTACCAAGATCTCAGTATTATTTAAAGCAGATAAATTAGAAGCTGAGCCAAGGATTTCACATTCTATTTATTTACTATGTGTTAGAAACCCTTCTCACTGATAGTAAATTCACAATCCCTAACACTGCATGCAAATAAAGAAATTTGCAATTTGAATATTTACTAATTATGACCTAGTTGCATTTAGGAGAAGGTATGAACAAAAGTTCAAGTGCTGTTTTTCCTTGCAAAAAGATGCTTTCCTATGATTTATTCATATGACTGTGTATCTAAGTGTGTTGATCTAGGTCTGCTGGCCGAGAGGGACATACCAAGCCTTTCTCTTGGCATGTTTGTCTCATGTAGCTGAAGCTTTAATTAATATATTAATGTTAAGTAATCCATCTCAGATTTTATGATCATACTTCTTACGTAGCATTCTCCCTATTCTGTATATAATTCCTCAGTAACTTAGTCTATTTTTGCTTTTATCACCAAAGACCTAAATTGCTAAATATATATATAATATACAATATATAATATGTGATATATAATATTTGTAGACATTCAAACTTACTTCAATGGCCCAGCGTGATAGCGTAGCAACTAAAGTCCCCATCTTGAACGTGTCAGGATTGCATATGGGCGCCGGGTCTAATTCCATATGGGCACCACTTCCCATCAAGCTCCCAGCTTCTGGCCTGGGAGAGCAGACAAGGACAGCCCAAAATGTTGGGACCTGCACAACCCAGAAGAGGTTCCTGGCTCCTGGCTTCGGATCAGAGCAGTTCCAGTCATTGTGGCTGGTTGGGGAATGAACCATCGCATGGAAGATCTTCCTCTCTGTCTCTCCTCTTCTCTGTATATTTGTCTTTCCAATAAAAATAAATATTTATTAAAGAAATTACAGCAAAATATATCTTCAGGTTATCATAAATATTTAGATTTTAATTGAGACATTTGCAACTCATTTATTTTGTACATTTTATAGTACAGTTAGAAAATTCTTTCATTAATTTCTGAGTGTCCAGTTCATCATAAAAATAACAATTCAGCATTTAAAATTCTGTCATTCAAGGCTTAGCATGGTAGCCCATCAGTTCAAGGCCTTGCCTTGCAAATGCCAGGATCCCATATGGGCACCAGTTTGTGTCCCAGGGGCACTGCTTCCCATCCAGCTCCCTGCTTGTGGCCTGGGAAAGCAGTCGAGGACAGCCCACATCCTTGGGACCCTGCACCCCAGCTGGAGACCCAGAAGAAGCTACTGGCTCCTGGATCTGTATCGTCTCAGCTCTGGCAGTTGAGACCAGTTGGGGAATGAATTAAGGAACAGAAGATCTGCCTCTCTGTCTTTTTGCTTTTCTGTATATCTGACTTTCCAATAAAAATAAAATTTATCTTTTTAAAAATACTGCCATTCAGGAAGTAAATGTATAGGTGTATCAGAAACTAAAAGAAAAGGGTGACAGATAAATATAGAGAAAAAGAAGATAAAGAGGAGTGATCAACAACTAAAGCACCTGAAGAGGAGCATGAGGAAGGTTAAATAAATAATTAGAAAGATTCATTACTGTTTAATAATATAAAAAGGGCATGGAATGCATCAAATTATGCACATGGAAGAAAATAATATAATACAAACTATGCAATTATTTGTTACTTAACTCTATATTAGATTTATAATGTTATGTCCTGTAATTGATTATAAATAAGCATTAATTCCCATCAATATAAATTTTATTAAATTGATGCAAAAGTGAGAAAACCATTTGACTTGAAATATTCTAATTTGCACATATATAAATGAATATGTGTTTTTATGTCTATTTTTGTAAGACAGAATATGTGTAGCTGCGACTTGGAGAAGGCATTGGTCTTGGATCATAAGAACTGATATTACATCACAGGGCAGCACAGATGCTGCTCATTGAATTTTCTAGTTGTTTTGCTTAGTCATAGTTAAAATAGTTCCTAAGCCAATTTAAACAGAGACCAGTTAATTTCAACCTTGTAATTTACAGGAAGCTATAGACTTTTCTTGACATATTCCCCTTGATGGGAAAAAAAGCACTTGACATTTTTGCCACAGAAAAGTTAATTGCTCTCCAATTCCAATTAGAGCAGCATATCATTTGAATTGGATTTCTTAATGTGTTGTTCTAAAATAAATAAAAATTGACATATAACCTACTTGACCATGATTTAGTATTTCATTGACATAATTTACACAGAGAGCAACAAACCCAGAAATCTCTTCTCTGATTATGACTAGATATGCTGTACAGGGCACATTTTATTAATTTCTTTTGATGTAAAAGTTCAAGCAGTACCATGTAATGTTGATGTGTGTGAGCTTCAGGGAGTCTCCTAATTAAAGGCTCAGTTAACAGTGAACGTTACCTGTCACCAATCTCAGTGGCGAAAATGCTGAGGAGGAAGACAAGTTGTGCAGAATAGGTGAAAACACAAAATAAGCTTGTATTATGTATTTTACTGACCTATGTATAGCATATATTAAAGACAGAAATGCAAAGTTTATCACCAAGTGTGCAATGGAACACAACAAGTGTAAATGCAAGCAGAAACATCATGGAACAAGGAAAACATGTGCAGGACAGTTAAGTCAAAGGGAGCCAAATGTTAGTTCTTGAAATTCAGATGCCCGTTGATACACATGTGTCCTACCTCACATTGCAATGGTTTTTAATTTGACTCCACCTTCCAACTCCAGGTTCCTGCTAATGAATATGTGCCAAGAAATAAACTCATTTGGGTTTTTACAATGTGAGACACCTGGATGGAATCTCTCGCTTCCAGCTTCAGTCCCTGCCCAGACCTGGCTGTTGTGGGTACTTGGAAAACAAATCCAGCAAACTGGGTTATTGTCTGTCTCTCTCACCTTTTCTGTAAGAAGTTGACAATGAAGATGGTAAAAAAGAAGTAAAATACAAGAAAGCTTTGTGAATTTGTGAATGAAAATGGTAGGTGAATCAAATCTATGCCACATTGATCCCAAACAGTAGTTACAACAATTAGCTAGCTACATGAAGAAATTCTTCAGTTTTCATCATGAACATTTTAGGATCAAGGCCAACACATCAGCTCAATTGGCTAATCTCCTCCTTAAAATGCCAGGATCCGGTATGGGTGCCAGTTCGTGTCCCGGCTGCTCCACTTACTATCCAGCTCCCTGCTTAGGGAATGAGAAAGCACTGGAAAATGGCATGAAGCTTTGGGAGCCTGAATTCACATTGCAGACCCAAAGGAAGCTCCTGGCTCCTGGCTTCAGATTGGCTTAGCTTTGGACATCTCTGCCACTTATGGAGTAAACCAGCAGATGCAAACATGTTCTCTCTGTATCTCTTTCTGAAAATAGAATCAACAGACCAATTGCTGGCTGCTCAAGCTTTCAGATTATCTCACACGGGTGATCATCAGTATGTATGTATATAATAAAAGAAGATACATCATTGACAAAGAAAACTGGTGGAATTCATGGGTCCACCTCTCTGAGGAACTGGAGCCGATTTATCACAGAAGTTTGGTATTTCATGTTTTAAAAGTAGGATTTAATTACATTTTCATTAGATATTTTTAGTAATTTACAATTCATCTTTAACAAATGATGTCTTTGAAAAAAACTTTCCACTACATGTAATATATGACAAAAGCGTTTTTTATTATTTCATAGGAATGAGTATATTATATGCATTTCACAGTGAAAATTTGTATTTTTATAAATGGTTAATATGTCCTTTTGTCATGTTATTTCAGGGATCATTTTAATAGAATATCTCAATTCTTACAAAAATGAATCAAAAATATTTTAAACTTTTTCTTGTATTTTGGTAAAACTTGTGTAATCACTATACAACATATTGGAATTATATTACTGTTTATATCCTTTGTTTAAATTCCTGTTGAAGATAGCAGTTTTTACTTTTTACTTGTTAAAATAACTGACTATCTTGCGAAGTTTGATTATACGGTAGCTTAAATCTTGTCTCAAAACTTAAAAAAGAAAGAAAACAACACGGAGGAAGAAAAGTATCTTATATTCATAGAATTATATCTGTGAACAATGTGCTAACCTATTTGCAAAGAATGACTTGGAGGAATTACTCACAAAAGCTAGAGTAATTCCAAATGGTATGGTACCTACATCAAACGAGAAAGGTGAGCAAAATATAAAGCCTAGAGAGTGAACATATCAGATTAAATGGTAGCAAATTTGTTTCTGAGAAAGACAGAGCGAAGTAGAGAAAAACCGATTTGCATTATGCTATTTTCCTTTATTGGCTCTCTTTTACTTTTTAAACTATTTACTTGTTTTTATTGGAAAAAGCACATTTACTGATAGGAGAGAGAGAGAGAGAAAGATTTTCCATCTGCTAGTTTACTATCCAAATGACCACAAAGGCTGGACTTGAGGTGTCCTTAAGTTAGGAGCCAGGGCCATCCTGCTCTGCTATCCCAGATCAAATCAGGGAGCTGGATCAGAAATGGAGTGGTTGGACAGAAAGTTGTGCATTTATGAGATGCTAGAGCTTGCAGATGGAGGATTAGCTGGAACAATCCTATTTTGAGAAATATCAATGATTCAGCACTTTTCCTGAGAAATTGTTGATGATTCATAGATGTTAGATATTTTATTTTTGCAACTCTTAAAATATTTCATGATTTTTTTTTAAATAAGTAACCCTATAATCTGTAAGCAATGTGACCAAATAGGTAATGAAATGTTTGGAAGTAATACAAATGAATTAAACACTGGAATATAGATTAAATGCCTATAATGAATATAGATATTAAAAGCCAAAGGAAAAAAATCACTGAACATTCTAGCTATGTCAATATGGTTGAATAAAGGCCTCCAAAAGTGGCTTCAGAGATCTTGCAAATCGATCATTTTGCATTGAGGAGTAAGCCACTGCTGCAGGGAATGGCGCTAATGATTAATTTTATTATTGCTAGAGAAATTTCTCCATCAAATGCTGGCAGTAGGTAGTAGAGACTTTCAGATTATTGCTTTGCTTTTCAGATATTTACTTAAATTCTGAACTACATAATATGAAGACAGGAATGCATGTCTTACAGCTTTACATGAGCGATCAAGTAAATCACACACCTAAATAGTCATGGCACAGAGCATATGAGCCCTGCGACTCATTTCCATTGCTGGCGTGATTATATCCTGCCACTTAACCCCTTAAAGAATCGACAGATTATTCAACACTCTTCCTTTTTTTTTTTTAATAGGAGGCATTTTCAGACAGTCATTTTTCACCAAAACAAAAGCAATTAGCATAATGTGACTTCTTGTCTACTTTTATATAAAAAAAGAAATTTAAAATATTTAAAATCTCTACCTGGAAACAGCATTAAAAGCATTCCGTAAAGAAATGATAAACAGAGAAAGTATCTTCATAATTTTTTCACAAGATTACTATTTTGATAAAGCTTATCAGCATAGATGCATTTATAGGGGTTTAAAAATGTACGACTGATCTTATTGTGCTCCGGAAACATATGGTTAGAAATCAAGTCAGTTAATTAAATAGATGATTTTTATTGCAAGTTACAGAGAAGTTGATCTTTTCCAGTCTATGAAGATATTTAGATTGCATTTCTATATGTGTTTATTTCTGCCTCACGACATGTGGTTTCACAGTATGCTTGTTAGTGTGAAAAGATGTCTTTGATGAACTCTTTCAGGGGTATGAGGAGAGAGTCTTTAATTAAGAACCAAATACAAACACTCTATCTGTCAATATTTGAGGTGCACTATTCGGAAGAATTCATAATTAGGACCCTAGGGAGCAAGGCACATGATGTCATTTTTTTTCAAACATCACACTCATCTAAATATTTATGTCCATTTTCAATGACTGTATTACTTTGCACAATAGAACACTCTGCTGTTAACATTGCCATTCCTGTCTAAATCTTGTCTTTCGTCTTTTCTCTCTCATTGCAGTCCCCTCTGTGAGCAAATGTATAATCCTCTCCAATTAGCAACTAATAACTCATAACTCTCATCTAGCTTTCTGGATTAAAGATAAAGCTGGTAAGCCTCATTAGAAAATTCTCATATGCTTTCCCCACAATTCTTGACTGCTTTGATTGTGGTTTTAGGGAACAATGCTTGTTAAAATAACATGTGGAAGTACGTCAGACATCGATTCTCTTTTAAGTAGTTGACATTAGTCCGTCATAAAAGTGATCAGTACAGGATGAAAATTTTCATTCCAACTGTGAATTCGTTTGCTTCATTTAAATACATTGTAGGTGTGCCACTTGCTAATGTAATGCATGAAAACTGTATTGCTCCTTGGAAGAAAACAATATGTGCTGATTACTGAGGCCTGCGACTCCTCAGTTAGGCCAAGGCGGCTGCTGCCAGGTCAGCATCATTTTCTAAATGCATTTTTAATAATCCAGTTCCACATTTGAATGCCTGTGGATGTCAGCTAGGATAATTCTTTAGTGATTAACACATTTGTATGGGGAGAATACCAATCCTAGCCATCAAGTATATGTCTACTACCCAAATGAAGAATAAGCTACTGATCTTGGATCTGTTGGCCACATTCCTGTTTCTTATCATCATAGAAGAGGTGGCCAGCATATTTCATCTTCAAAAGCATTTCTCCGAGATGCAAAAATAAAATTACCTCCAGAAATCTCATGTAAGCACACACCAGGCATTCATTTCTGGTCTTCTAGTTAATTAAAAAATGACCTTTCCTCAGTTCTAACCTTTTAGAATTCTCTGTAATATTTCTTGCAACTAATCATATCCAATTTCAGCTAATTTTTCCTTCTTTCTTTTTCCTTTTCCTTGCCTCCCAGTTTGTTAGTTGACTAATTGGTCTTTCAGATTCTTCCTCTCTTATTCCAACACAATTATTTCCAATCAAATCATGGATGCATTCTGTGATCAACCTTTTACTCCATCTTTCCCAACATGCCTTCAGTGTGAAGTTTCACCCTATGTATGTTACTTCCTAATATTTATCAAGAGCTTTAGAAAAAACTCAAAAATTCCCAAAATGTCATGAAAGATTTTTTTTGAAAATTTTTTTTTATCTTAGTATCTTGTTTGCAGGGAAATCTGACAGGCACCTTTAAGCCTCATTTTCATTAGAAACTATGTAAATGATTAAACACTTTTTGCTGAAATTATCTTTTAAATATTTCCTGGATTCTATTTCTCGATAACCCTGCTGCTATTCCCAGGGAGTCATCAGTCTTTGCTCTCTTTCTCATAAGATTACATCTTGTATTTTTTAACTAAATATGTACTGGAAACAATCAGCTTCCCTGACCGTTTGCTAAATCATAGGATACTTACTTTGTTTCTCCATTGGATCTATTTTAATTAGGGAAAAATCACCAGGAGGCCAATGACTAAGAGATTGAGCATGATTTCTGAAAACAAGCAAAACAACAAGCAAAACAAACCTCAAAATTTTATTATAAAAATGTTGAATAGGAAATGGACATCTGATCATAGAACACTGGTAATAATTATAGGTAATATTGTCATTTGGGTCGCAAGTAAAATTATAGGAAAATGTTTAGCTAAATGAAATCAACTGAAATTAAAATATATTGATTAAGTTTTCCTAATATTGAATTTCTCTCTCATATGATTTTGTATTGGGAAAGAGTGCTTCAACAGTGATTAATGCCACTTTATTAAAACACAAACTAATATTTTATAAACTGGCATTTTTAAAAAGAGAAATTACATAGTTCACAAGAATGCATATATGATGTGTTATACTGCTAAGGAATACTTTAACTGATTATGTGAGAGCATAAACTTGAAGATACATGCTTGAGTAAATGTGAATAGTTCATCTTTGCAGTAGTGTTTCCCCAAAAGTATGATATTTTATACAATTTTTTTTTCTTTACTCTTTCTCAAGCATTTATTCTAGCCTGTCATTCTAGGAATTCTGGTTCATGCCAAAAAGTGCTTAATCACAGCCAAGCATTCTGCTGTTCTAGAGCTATACTGAGCTCTAGAGCTAATATTCATTGGTGCATATATTACCACTTGATGCTTTTTCTCCTGTCCAGCGCACCTTCGTGTCCATGTTCTCACAGCTAGCCTTGACATACTTTCTTCTCCATTATTCCTCTAGGGATCATTAGTGTTTTCAAACAAACTCTGGACACACCTAGACTTCTGTTTACCATGATCTATTCACATCTTCATTTTGTAGCTTCTGAAGGGCCGTAGGATGTGCAGCTATGTAAAATTATATCCCTTTTTTAAATTTTTGCATGTATTCCTATGTTAGGTAAAATAGCTAAACTAGGGTCCTATGAAAAAGAGATTATGTTTTGGTCAAGAAATATGAACGAATTTTTGATTTCTTCATTCATCCTCTCTCTCTATATGTAGTAAGATCTAGCTAAATCAAAACCTATTTACTCTGTCTCTTAAAAAGATTTATGAAGTAGAAATTTTGTTAAAGAAAGTTGATATACAGAGTTAAATGTAAAAACTGTCTTTGTTATTATTGAGATTATTGTTTAGTTGACACACTGATAATTCCAGCCGTGTATATGTATGCTATATCAGAGAAGCTCCTAATAGAATCACATCTATCTTAGAGTCAAGTGACTGAGTCTGAGAGATTACCAAATTGTTTCTGGAGAGTTTGAGACTGCATCACAGATATTGGGATTTTGTATACTTTCACGATTAATGCTACCAACCCCAAACCCAGACAAAAATAAACCAGAGACTGAACAGATGCAAACACACATGGTAGGTAAAATGAGCCATCTACCCAATAAGTGACATTGGTTTGGACTAGAGGAGAGTAGCACTTTAGCGCCTTGAGCTACAGAGCCAACCCCTAGAGCACACTTATCATAAATGTTCTCTTAATTATGTTTCATATTACCCTATTTTTATCAAATACATACCAAGCATCACCATTGTCCAATGAGATCAACTGGAAAAATAATCACTGTTTTATCTAGAGTTTTACATGTTTTTGCACCAATGTAGATAAGAAGATATCTATGAAAGCACATCACATACATGCTTTGATAACAGCTTACACCCAAAATTCTGTTTTAGTAGAAATACATTGAGGAAATTCAACAAGTTAGCTTGAAACTATATGGTTTCCATAATTTCTATACAACCTAGTAAGTTCAGGGCATATTAAAAAGAAAAGGAACTTCCTCTACCTTTTATATATGATCAACTAAGAATATTATTGCTCTACTTTTGAACAGACATGGCTGCACAATTTGTGAAATGCAAGTACAAGTGTATGGCTCACAAAAGTTTTACAGTATTAACAAAGAAGAAACTAGAACCCATCACTGTATAGGAATTTAGTGCAGTAATTAATACCTTCAAGACTCAGAGTTTAATGAGACAAGTCTTGGTGAATTAAATCATTATTCAAATTGTGATATTATTCTTTAAACATATTTAGGAAGTCATTAACACATAAGAAAAAGTTCAATATTCTTTCATTTCAGCAGAGATGTTTTTTTTCAAAAATATGAATTTAGTGACTGGTGTTTCTCCTAGCAATTAAAATATTGGATGGGATTCCCACATCTCTCGTCAAAGCACCTGGATTCATTGCCCATCTCAGGTGCTTGATTCCAATTTTCTGCTAATAAATGCTCTGGAGAGCAGCAGAGATGGCTCACGCGACTGGAGTGTCAGCCATCTCCCTGGGACTCCTGGAATGGATAGCTGCCCCTACACTTGCAGTCTCAACAAAACCGACCAAGGGGAGCACTGTTTATGTCTATGACCCTGTCTATGTCTGTATGTCCATGTCTCCACCTATTTGTGTCTATATCCATCCATGTGTCAGATATCTGCTCACATCTCTATGTCTATGAAGGTCCTTCTCCAGACTCTCACAGATCTAGCTGGTGTTAGGTGCTGTAGTCATTTAGCAAGAAAAAAGCAAAGAAACTCAATCCATCATGAGTCTTTCTTTGAAACTGGTGGCAGACTCTTTTTTGTTTTTCCAATTTAGAACAGAATTTGCATTTTTAAAATATCCTGTATTAACATGAAATGGCTGAAATTTTTATGGAATATAGTGTAATATTTCAACAGATACACCCTACTTCAACCAGTCACACAACACCATTACCCCTTCCATTTCCTTTAGCAAAGATGTTTATTATCCCACTCTTGGGTGAAACTCCAGAACCCATTACCAATTCACTATCCCCTTTTCTAAAACACAAGACAAATTTGGCTTGAAGTTTTTCTGTATTAGAGGTAATTTAGTATAATAAGCTTAGCACAATGCTGAGCTAAAATGGATGTTCAACACAAGCTTGTGTGTTGAGTAGCTGTTTTCTAAAAAGCTCTTCCACCTGACAATTACAATTTTGTTGGTATTTGAAAGCAAGTTTAATAATGCATGCATATGATGGAAGAATACACTTGAAGAACTATTTTCATTTTTAGCACAACTGTTTCTGAGAGATCATGGATAATGCCGTCAGTCAGAAAGCAGGGTGTCCATGCTCCTGTACATACATCCTTGTACTCAAATTGTATCAATGTACTCAGTGTCCGTAAAAAAAAAAAAAAAAAAAAAAAAAAAAAAAACCAATTCCTTGAAGTTGGTGTTTCAGTTTAATGAAAGTTACTCCAAAGGTTTAAATACTTTAATATACAATTTAAAAGAAGCATTCATTATTTTGATATGGAAGTAAATGCACACTACATTCCTTTACGTTTTATTTCTTAGAAAAAATACTGTGTACTCCATTATATATTTTAAAGCGTATTGTGGAGATTTTTGTACATAAAAATTCCTGTTTTTAACAATGAGAAGACCTTTTTTTCTAGTTTTAGACTTGTTTATTTAAGAGCAAGATGTAAAGGAAGAGAGGAAAGAAACTCCCTCCTTTTGCACATGCCAGCATCCCATACGGGCACCAGTTCTAATCCTGGCATCCTTGCTTCCTATCCAGCTCCCTGCTTGTGGCCTGGGAAGGCGGCAGTCAAGGACAGCTCACTGGTTACTATATAGTATGATGGCCATGTGTAGGAGCAGCCAAAGCCAGGGCTAGGAGCTTCATCATAGCCCTCGTCCCATCCCTCATGTGTGTGACAAGGTCCTAAACACTTGGAAAAACATCCTCTTTTTTTTTTTTTTCCCACATCATTGGCAAAGAAAACAATAAACAAATAGAGCAGCTGAAGCTTGAACTGGTGTTCTTATTGCAGGCAGCAACTTAAGCTGCTGCTGCCTTATATCAATGGCCCCAAATGCCTAACTTTTATAAATAAAAGATGTTAAAAAATGGAAAAACAGAACTTGCGTGGTGATACAATAAGATAATCCTTTGCTTGCTTCTCTGACATCCCATATGGGCATTGGTTCATGTCCCAGCTGTTTTGCTTCCCACGCAACTCCCTGCTTGTGGCCTCAGAAGGCAATAGAGGTTGGCCCGGAGCCTTAGAACCCTGCATTAATGTGTTATACCTAGAAGACATCCCTGGCTGCTAGATTTGGATCTGCTCAGCTCTTGCCATTGTGACTATTTCAATATTAATCCAGTGAATGGAAGACCTTTCTCTCCTACTCTAAAAACCTGTCTTTCATATAAAAATATTTCCTAAAATTTATTTTTATTGGAGATTCAGAGATACAGAGAGGAGGAGAGACAGAGTGAAAGATCCTCTGTCAGTTGATTCACTCCTAAAGTTGCCTCAACAGCTAGAGCTAAGCCGATCCAAGCCAGGAGCTTGGAGCCTTTTCCAGGTTTCCCTGGCGGGAGTAGGGTCCCAAAGCTATGGAGCGTCCTTGGCTCCAAGTACACAAGCAGGGAGCTGGAAGGGAAGTGGGGCTGTTGGTATACAAACTGGCATCCGTATGGGATCCCAAAGCATGCTACCGGCACTAGGCTACCAATGGGGCTCTAAAAATAAATACTTTTAAAAAAAATGAATATTCCTGAAGTAGACAATCATTATGGGAGTGTGGTTGTGTTTGTGTATTTTGTGAACATAAAATTATTTTGAAATACAAAATTCAAAAGAAGCAAGTTATTTCCATTAAGTGTAATAATCACACATTTTCTTAATTATTGTTGTTAAAGCTAAACAAACCTGTCAGTGTTAAAGCACTTATTGGATTCTTAAAATTTAATGACAAAATCCCTTCTTTGTCTTTTAAGTCTGGAAGCAGAAAATTGAACAAATTGCAAGTTTAACCTTTATAATGAACTTAATTCAACTCTATTTGAAATACATATTAATTGCTTAATTTGTCTTTCACAAGAGGTACGCATTACCTCATAATTGTTTTGCCGTAAGTTGACGCACATTGTGAAGTAATGATTAATGGCTATTGAAATCAGTGGGTTTATGAAAATCTGATAATCTGATACATTTTGAAAATGTTGCTAACATTTTATCTAGTAAGTTGGTCGTATTGACTATGTGTTTCAAAGTTTTAAAGACATTGAAACTTCAGAGTCATTTGTGATTCATTTTACCTTATACGCTTAGAGAACGAGAAAGCACTATAATTAAAATTGGGAACACATTAATTGGCCCATTGGTGCTTTAATCCACACAAGGTCAACATTTCTACTTTAAAAAGCTTTAGTAAATCTAAATAAATTATCCCTAAGTGACATGCAAACAATTAAACTGAATTGTGCAGTTTTTAGTTTCTCTCATTAAGATAGCTCTTTAAATTGTCTTTATGTAAAGGGAACATATTTCGTCTTTTTTTATGCATTTTTTAAATGTTTTCCACCATATCATCCATCCCTCACTCCCACCTATTGTCCTCCTGACTTTCTTAAGTTTTGTTTAACTATTATAATTCCATACTCTCTGTTAACTTTACAATCTTAATATTCCACTAACTAAAGAATTCAACCAGTAGTAAGTAGAAAAACTACAGTCCGTCAGTATTATCAATATGGTTCATTTTCAATAACTGCAACTCTCACTGACTATTTCTACAAAAGATAGCCTTACTTCTTTGTTCTCACTCTTTTGCTTGTATTACACTGTTATTTATTGTGGTTTAATGCGCATAACATGAGATGCACCTGTTTTTATTCCAATGTCCCATCAGCTTTGGTTTATATAGTTTAATCATGAAACATCACATAGTATATTTTCATCATCAATGATAACTTTGCAATCATCCCCTGCAACATTTAGCCCCAGATAGCAAAAGGCCTATTTTCTTTGATGCTTACAAACGTTTTGAGTATTCTAAGGTGCCTTGTAAACAGAATGAATACGTCAGACCTCAATGATCTTGCATGATGCCATTGACACTGATGAGCACTGTTGAACGCATCTGCAATTTACTAACTTTTAACATTATTTAATAGCATATTAATATATTTAATGTATATCAATCTATTTATTAAATAACTGACATCTGTGTTTTATTTTCCCTTATTTGGGGCTTTTATTCCTTATAAACACCTGCAGTCAAAATACAGGAAGCCTAACTTATTTTGTCATGGATATCAAAATTCTTACTATAGGTTGATGTTTTCTTCCAAATATTTGCAAAGTATTAGATCTCATATTTAGGTCCTAAATTAGTTTTGAGTTGATAAGTTAATGTTCGAGAGAAAGTTTCTCTGGCAAAGTAGAGGGAGATTGCACAAGGGAATTTGCAATAATAAAGAGTGAGGCGTTCTGCCCCTAGTGATCCATCCATTAACAGTGAATTTTGAAGCTTCATTGAAATTATTATCAGCTCTAACCATATTTGTCGCCAATTTGGGTGATTTTTTAAAAAATAATTTTTCTTATCGACTTGTTCTATTCTGGGCCTCGAGTACTATGATGAATAGGTGTAGTTAAAATGAATATCCTCTATTTTCCAGATTTTAAAATAATAATAAAAAAGAAGCTTTCTCCTATCCAATATATAATCAGTTGCTGTTTTTCTCTATATAATCTGTAATATGCTTAGGTATACTTCATATATTATTCTTTTGTTAATTTTTTTGTCATGAGGAAATACTGACTGTAAGTTTTTATTGGTAGAAACAGAACTGATTTTTTTTATATACAAGCAATTTTAAGAAAACCAAACACACATCGTTCTTTTCTCCATTTCTTACAGCTTTCCTTCCTTCATTCCCTCTGTCCTGTAAATTTGCTGGTAATATATGATATGATATGATATGATATGATATTCTTTTTTTTTTTTTTTTTTTTTTTTTTTTTAAAGATTTATTTTTATTATTTTTTCATTGGAAAGGCAGATATACAGAGAGGAGAGACAGAGAGGAAGGTCTTCCGTCCGATGATTCACTCCCCAAGTGAGCGCAACGGGCCGATACTATGCCGATCCGAAGCCAGGAGCCTCTTCCGGGTCTCCCACGCGGATGCAGGTTCCCAAAGCTTTGGGCCGTCCTCGACTGCTTTCCCAGGCCACAAGCAGGGAGCTGGAAGGGAAGCGGGGCTGCCGGGATTAGAACCGGCGCCCATATGGGATCCCGGGGGTGCAAGGCGAGGACCTTTAACCACTTGCGCCACCGCGCCGGGCCCTATGATATTCTTAATATACTATATATTGCAATAAATGATGTAATAATATCAAATTGTCCAAAAAGTAAAACTCTGGCAAGGGGTGCTGTTCCTGGTTGGTTGCTTGCCTGCCTTTCCTCTCATTGTAGTAAAACTTTGTCACTGATCTATGTAGCATTCTGTTTTAATGGGCACATAGATGCGACAACCTTTTCTTGATTAGTCTTCCTAAGGGTTTGTCAATTTCCTGCGTCTTTTCAAATAACCAGCAAGAATGTGAGAATGGTGTCAACATGTTCCTAGCTATGCTAGGGAAGGTCCATGTAGCCACTCTACATATGATTGCCTGGGTATCATGACATGTGGCTTCCATTTGAGCAAAGTTTCAGACTTTTTCATTTGAATTATAGAGCGACAGAGAAACGGGCTACAGAGAGGGAGAGAGAGAGAGAGAGACACACAGTAATAGCTTGAGTTTAGGGATTAATCCCCAAATGCTCCAAACCGTTCATAAGAGTTATTAAATTGAGAAAAAGAGACAGAAAGAAAGATCTTCCATCTGCTGGCTCACTCCTCAAATGGCCGAACCATCCAGAGCTGAGCCAATCCAAAGCCAGGAGTTAGGAACTTTTTCCTGGTCTCCCATGCAGGTACAGGTTCTCAAGACTTGAGCCATCCTCTACTGCTTTCCCAGTCCACATGCAGGGAGCTGGATGGGAAGTGAAGTGGCTGAGACAAGAACCAGCGCCCATACAAGGCGAGGACTTTAGCCACTGTGATACTGTGCCAGGCCCATATCTTCACAATTTTCTTCAGTTTCTTTTCTAATGTCAGAAATCTTAAATGGACAGAGTTTGCTTATATTTTACTGTTTCTTTTCTTACTATCTCACATGTCAATGTCATTTCAAAGGTAATTTTGTGCTTCAATTTCTAATTGTCAACCATCAGAATATCAAAATGCAGTTGAGATTTTAACTAACCTTTCACATTTACCTGTGGTAAATTCATTTCTCAGTAGCTTCTTAACAGTGTTTTCTGAAAAGAATTTTCTATGTGAACACAAACTTAAAGGAAATTATTTTAGATGAGTTTGTCTTGTATCTAATGTCATTGCCTTATTAAAATTCCAAAAATATGAAGTACAAAGTTGAATTGAAATATTGAAGGCAAGACAGAGTTGCGTTTTACTGAATATCCATGGACAAATGATTAAAGTTTCAGTATTGTGGTTTATTCAGGTAGAGAAAATTTCTTCCTGTTTGATATTTTAAGATTCAGTTTTTAGATTTCTTGTATCATGTGTAAACAGTATTGCTATTGCTGTAAGAACAGTTAGTATGGATTTAACCATTTTAACAAAACTGGAAACCATAATGCTAAGGGAAATGAGTCAATCCCATAAGGTTAGATACCACATGTTTGCCTTAATTTAAGAATCTATAGCTATTTGGGGATGTATAGAACCTGATTATATATAAACCGAAATTGAAATGTCAATGAGGAAGTCACAGGATGTGATTAAGAACTTGCAGTGTTTTTTTTTTTTTTTTTAACATATTGGTTACTCAATACAATGTCCACTAATTCCATAACGTTATAATTTGTAGCTGATGTTATGTTGGGGCTTTTGATTGATCAGGATGATACTCTGCTGGCTCTACCTTCAGACCAGCGATGGTCTCCCCAAGAAACCGTTGAACTTATCTGGACAATAAGACGCTGGACTCTATGCTTGGTATATGCTTGCAATGAAAGAATCTCAACTGAACTTGAATGGTGGCAATGCAGCAAGGTGGAGGAATCCACCAAAGAAGGAGGGCTTGGAGAGGGGTGGGGAGAATTCCAGTACCTATGGACTGTGTCACATAGTGCAATGTAATTAATTAAAAAAAAAGGAAGAAAAAATTAAATATAAAATACAGTATGAAATGATAGCTACAAAATTATTCAGTGTGTCTACAGAGGTTATTCATCTTGCATAACTGAATATATATCTTTTAAACAACTTTCAGGTTGATCCTCTGTCAGGCCCCAGGCAACAACCATTAATACTCTGTTTCTGAATTTGTTTTTTGGTATACTTCACATAAATAGAATCACAAAGATTCCCAGTTGTGACAGCTCATGTCATATAGCATAATGTGCTCAGAACCCATCCATCTTGTAGCATGTGGCAAGATTAGTCATTTTTAAAACCAAAGAATACTTTGTTATATATATATGTATATATATATATATATATGCTATCTATTCTTCCACAAATAGCCATTTGGCTGTTTTCTACGTCCTGTTGTGAAAACAATGATTTTTGGATTGCCAATATCTTTGATATCTTCATTTCAACAACTATGGCTATAGACTCAGCTTTATAATTGCTAGAGTATGTGGTAGTTACATGACATCCATAATTTTAATCTGTCTTTGACACAGATCCAGGCTGTGGTGGGGAGTCAGGAGTTTCAACCCTGACTCTAACGTGGATAGTAAGGGCACATGCACTTGGATGTGATAATACTTTTTATGCTATTGTAAATTAAATTGTTTTCTGCATTTTTTTTGGATGGCTCCTTGTTGGTGTTTATGAATGCCACTGACTTTTTTTTAGTTTGTGCGTACAGCTTTAGTGAATTTCTTTATTAATTTTAACAAAGAAATAAGACACAGCTTGCAAAGAAAGAAGCAAGCTTCTTTATGTAAATGGGAATGAGCTCATATGTAGGAAATAGCTACATGCTACTTTGAGTATTCATATTTTCATGGTTATTTTAGCGTTACTGTTTATCCATGATCTTCCTTATGTCCCCACTGAAATTTCCAAGTTTTAGTTAAATCATTCAAGCTTGCTGATTAGAAATCGACTTTTTGTTCATGCTATCTAGGATTAACCTTTCAGGTAATTGATCCCTTGATGATTTTTCTTCCCCATGCAGTTTATTTTGACTGGTCTCCTAAAATTTCATCTCAGGCCAGTATCCAGCAAAATCTGTCTGTACGCTATACTGAACTTCTGAGTTCTTTTGTTGAATAACTTCCTCCCACCCCCCATCCTATCACCAGTTGCCAGTTAGCATAGCTATTTTGAATTCTGACATCTGCATTTATCCATCAAAATTCCTCCTGCTCAATGCACCATCTGAGCGCAATGATCCGAAGAAGGACTCCAGCAATAAACCTAGAGCAACTGTACGGCTGTACCTTGCTTGGTTCTTCCCTTGTATGACTTTGAATTATCATGTGAAAACAGTTGCATCAAATAGTTGTCTGATTTCTGGGTGTGTGTTTGTTGCATGTTGAGAAGACAGAGAGTTGCCTTGATTACTTCACAATGGCTGGACATAACTTCTCATCCCCAAATTGTGTCCTCCAACAGTTTTTATACACTTGCTCAGGCAGTCAGTAATACAATGTTTCTGTAAAATAATTTATCAGGGATTTAAATATCCTAACATGTATGAAGCCTTTCACATAGCTTTTCTTCTTGTTAATATCATGGAAAACAGTGCAATAAAATATGTATTTTTTCGCTGAATCATCACTTTAAATTAAATATGTTGTAATCACAAAAGTAAGAAAAAATTAAGCACTGAAAATAATCATGAGCATCAAATCTGGCTTTTTAATTTCCTTTTTAAATGTCTTATAATTTTTTATTTTAAATCTTAATAGTCTTTTAACACTTAGCACATTTACCTCAAATGTAGATATAATACATATTATTATATTATTATTTCTTCAAAACACAAATCCAAACATCCATAAAATCATAATTTCTGACAATGATCTTTAGGTGGGAAAAAAACTTATTAATTACATGATACAATACAGTAAAGTAATAATTATATATGTATTATAATATCCATACTATGTTTAGATTATCTTTTATATTATGTTTATTTATCAACCTCCATAAATCAGAGAAAATATGCAGTACTTGTCGTTTTGGGTATGGCTCATTTCACTTTGTTAAATTTTGTTGCAAATCTTGTGTCTTAATTTTTATAGCTGAGTAATATTTCATCATGTATATCTATCACATTTTCTTCATTCAGCTATCACTGATGAAACCTAATTTGACCCCACAATCTGCTGTTGTGGTCTGAGCTTCTATACACATGGGAATTTTGGTATGTCTCTCTTGTGTGATCTTCATGTATTTTGGATATATTCGAAGGCATGGAATAACAGTGTCATATGATAGATCGATTTTCCATTCTCTGAGTATGCCCATGCTACTCTCCATAATAGTTGCACCAATTTGCATACACAATAACAATGTTTACAATAGCTTTTTTCTCCACGACTTCACCTGCATTTATCATTTTTAGAATCATACAGTTTTCTTTGTTGATGTTTGTTGAGTTTTGTGTGCATTTGTGGTATTTCTTATTTCTATCACTTCTGGAAAATGTGTCTTATTGAGTGAAGGCTTTAGTCCTGGTAATATTCCTCTGGTTATTTCTGTGGTAGAGTGCTGTGTCTTTACTGACAATTTGGTTTGGCAGCAGAGTCTCCCCATACCTGCCTTTTCTATGGTGTATTACAGTCATAGTAGCAATCCAGGCTGTTCCTGTAGCTGAATGTAGTAGTTGTGCCTCCTTCTCATAGAGGTACCCAGCCATCTGTTGAGAACAGGCCGGGCATAATTATCTTCACAGGTGTTGTGAGCTGGCACTTCTTGTGTTGTGACTGTACCTGCCACGTTGACTCCAAGCCAATATCCAAGACAGGCACTGGGTTTTTTTAATAAGTTCTGATTTTGTGGTGGAACATATTTAAGACTGCAAGCTCCCGCCTAAATCCAGAGCTCTGGATGTTGTGCTAATGCTAAGTAGAAAGGGCCAGACCTAAAGTTCTGGCTGAGAGAGCATTTGGATAAATGAGAGTGACTGCGGAGTCCCAGCAGGACAAGCTGTCTGGGACACAGTTCTGTGTGCTGCCTGCTGAGAACTGACATAGTGAAAAGACTTGATTTAGCAGAAGTACCCAAATTGTGTCACCTTCTGTATGGCTAGCTTGAGCCCTACATTGGACCTAGATTGAGTGTGGATTCTCTAGGCTATGAATTTCAGTCATCTTGAGTATTGTACTGTGTTAAGTGCAGAATTAAGAGCCCACTTGAAAGATCTAGATAGTGAGGCACTACTGTGTTAAGTGGAGTATCTAATCCTTAAACATGATTTGAAGTGTATGCTCAGTGAAGCCTGGGATCTCGTGCCAAGAGTCCCGTGTAATGGCAGCAATGAGTATGGTGGAACATTTTTAGTTACAGTCAATGTGGGTGGATTTGTTGGAGCCGACTGTTCATGTTTTCATCTCAGCTCTTCACCATGCTGAGTTAGTGTACTCACAGTTCAGATTGAGATCATAACCTGGTACATTTCCCTTGTCAAGATGGGTGCATCTTCTAGAACACAGACTCACTCTATATTGAGTCTGCAACACCACTGTGACAGCTGTCCACAGTGTGCAGACGGCTCCAAGTTTCCAGTTCAATTACTTGTGCATAACCTGCAATTTGTTCATGTCATAACAGGAAGGGAGCAGTGAAAAACAAAATTTTTGTCAGAGTTCTAGAAGCTATTCCAGGTGCCCTCTCTCCATGTCTGAGGCTTCATACAGGTCTCCAGGGCTGCCTCTGCCTTGCTGGGACCACCTGCACGTGTGGGGATCAAGCTGCTCCATTAAAATACAAGAATGTTTATGGGCCCATGGAAAAAGAACAAGCAAGAAGTTAAATTGAGCGATTCCCCTCACAATTAGGTGCTTCCCTGACATAACCCTCTGCAGAGTCAGGTTGGGGACCATGAGAGTTCCTTGTCCCAAATCTGGGATCTTGGAGAGGTTCATTATTATTATTATCTGTTAATATTTACTTACTGATATTGGAATCTCAGATACACAGAGAAAAGGAGAGACCAAGAAAGGTAGGAAGTATGCAATATTTCAATTCCTGTTTTTTGATCTTCCGCTTGTTGAAAGGTCTTCACATTTACCAAAACAGTTAAAATCCATTTCATGGACCTTAGCAAATTATTTCCATGAGGCTGTGTTGGATGATAAATTTTTTAATTTTGAACACAGATATTCTCATAACTTGGATAATAAATTTACCAAACCCTAGGGTAACATAGTCTTCATCATTGCATCAGAGTTACTTAAAGAGGAAATATTTGCAATATCCAAATTTTTGGAAGAAAGAACACTCAACCTTCTTTAATTCCTCCAAAATTTCTCTGTGGAAAACCGTAGGAATGTTTGTATTTTAAAAAAAACAACTAGAGGTTACATTGATCACTTTCGCCTAAAGTACATTGCCTGTTATTAGTCATGATATGAGTCATACTATTGAGACTTACAGGATGGATAAAAAATTATTTGCAGAACTGGCTGTCTATATAATATGACTTACTGTATTTTTTTATCATCCTAAAGTAAGCCTTCATTAGCTTTAAATGTGAGTCCAGTCATTTTGTCCAATATGTAAATCATAAAGTGTTTACTTTACAAACAAAAGGTACTGTGACAATGTGATCTAAGTACAGCTTTAATTAATGCACTTGTGCATATATTTTTAAGCAGGGTTCCCCTACTTATTGAAAAACATGGGATCTGCTACCACATTGAAAAACATATGAGAACTCTGATGTTGTTTCTCCATATCTGTTAGTTTGGAGTGCGGCCAGGTTGCTCACAGTTCTGAGATTAACACGCATACTCAACGTTGACCCAAAAGCCCAAAACTGGGAGGAGGGGAGAGGCTTAAGCAATTTTTGAGATTGCAATTACCCATTAGGTAGCAGGAACGTTCAATGTCAAGTACAAGGTTTATAAAAGCAAAGCACTTCAAAGACATAAAACTGGCAAATTGTATAATTTAAAATAAACCATGATGTTTTAAATTTTTTTTTATTTTCTGTCTATTTAATTCCTAATCTGACCTAAATCATCAAATACAGCTAATTTTATACATATTCTGCCAAACCATACTGGGTCAAAGGTCTAAGACCTTCTTTTGCTTTAGTGAGCATTTGATTGAAATAAATCATTATTTTACTCAATGAGGATCATTGTATCAGCATGTTCAATTCATGAACAGCATCAGCAACAACAACAACAAAAGATCTCAAACTGAGTATTTTAGATGGAAGGAAGATCTTGCAGAACACTGCCAAATAAAAACACATTCTTTATATGGGTAACATATCCTCTATCAAAACAAACTGCTGTGATCACATAAAGATCAGTTTGAAAATCCAACCCTGACCAGCTTAAGCAAAAATTCTAATTGATGATTTGTTTCATAATCCCAAACTGAATCTCTTCTTTCTCTTTCTGAACAATTCACCATGAATTTTATCTTAGATGTAATAATTTTAAAACCTGGACTCTTTCTCTGGCAGTTGCTTAGAGATATGTTTGAGCAGAATATCCCAAGTCCCCCAAAAGACATGCAAATGAAATGTTTCATAGTACACCTGATTATCTGGAAGCCTTATTTTCCTCTTGGACATGCATTTCAGAAAAGTTTGTTGTGTCTGTGATGAACAAGGCACCCGTCCCAGAGCTTGGCCACAACACTGTCTTCATGATGCCAAAGTGCACGAAGGCATCCTGGATTCCTCACATGAGACAGGCAGCAAACACTGTTTGGGTATTGGCTTGTGAAGGCAGTACTCGCATGTGGACAAAAATGCAGTAAAGTCGCAATTACCACATCCATGGGTTCTGAAAGTGTTTGTGGAACCTCTTTACGTTTTTCTGCTTCCTTCTCTCTTTCAAAAGCTGTCATGGGGCAAGTGTCGTCATTGACTTCACGCTCTTCAAAGAACACTCCTGGTTCAGTTATGCACTTAGCAATAAGGGAGAATAAAGTACAGGTAAATACAACAACCGGGCCATAGCTGTAATGACCTGTAATTTAAACTTTATTGTATGTGAGTTCAATGATCATTTCACCCTTGGAAATGCTGCCTTTTTTTTCTTTTTTTTACTTTTCCTGAAGTAGGAATATTGTTTTCCTTTTTATTGAGTAAAGTTTACCCTCTGTGATTCTTGTGTTGATCTATACATTATAAAATTAAATGATTTTCACATTGTGCTTATAATATTTATCATGATCACTCAACAACTTTATTTAACCCATCATTGTTGCTCTAGTTCTAAGATTTTATGCTTATTATATGAATAGCTGAATATGCTGGATGCATAAGAGGGGAACTCCATTAAGCCCCTCAAGCTGGTGGTGGTATAGAAACATGTGCAGTGTCGTCTACTGCATCCCAACATATGCACAGACAGAAACGTGATTCGCCTTACAAAACCAAACCCAAAAGCTGACCTGAATCCAGGAGTCATGAGATTCTTCCAGGTTTCCCATGCATGTGATGGGATCCAAGGTTTTGGGCCATTCTCTACTTCTTTCCCAGATCACAAGCAAGGAGTTGCGTGGTAAGTAAGGCAGTCACGACATGAACTGGCACCCGTAAGCAACCCTGGTGTTTACAAGGTGAGTGTTGAGCTGTTGAGCCATCGTGCTGGGCCCTCCAAGAATGGGATTTAGCAAGAAGAGGTGTGGAGCAGGATCTAGAATGGACACTCTGATACGATAGACTTAAAATAAGTCTTTCCCAAGTCCATGAATTCAATAGGATCTCTCCAGGATAAGTTTAAGCTACCAGAAAAAAAAGTCTAATGAAGACATTTTTAGAGAATCTACTGCTTTATCTATTCTGAGTACAAATTGCATATGTCATCACGACTGTAGTTTGCAGACCAAAGGTTTTTCTTATTCACATGTTTTTAATCAAGTTTTTTCTAAACTTCGAGGATGCTGTTGTTACTCTTGTTTATCTGTTAAATGACACCCTGATTGAATTTGCTGTTGTCAATTACAGATTCCATTTGCGTCTGTTTATGCACTTGCCACATCTACTATCTCCAGGGTGCTTGATGCTGACACTCTGTTATCGCGGAGTCCATGATCTGATTCCAGGTTTGCTTATCTATCCTTGCATCCTCAGATAGCTCCCAGGTGCAGAAATACATACATATATATATATATATATATACATATACACACACACACATATATATATACATATATATATATACACTTAGCTCTATTGGCTATATATACATAAATATAATTGTACTACATTGGATATGTTATTTCATTATTATTATTTTAAAATATTTATATTGGAAAGTCAGATATACAGAGAGAAGGAGAGACAAAGAAAGGTAGGAAGTATACAATATTTCAACTCCTGTTTTTTTGGTAATGTAATATAATATAATATAATTGAATATATCATTTGTATAATACATATATGTTCTTATAATACATATACTGATGGATTATTCTTTTATATTATATGTAATATGTATTATATTAGGAGAACAGTATTATATCATTGCATATGATTATATATAGCGTTATATATTATGAGGAAAATATAGACTTATTCATTATGGCTTCCTCCAAGGAGTAATGCATTTCATATTTTATTTTCTATCATACAATACTAGAAATGCATTATATATAAATTAGCCATGGATGTTTCTGTTTTTTTAAGGATTTATTTACTTTTATTAGAAAGGCAGATATAGATATACAGAGAGGAGGAGAGACAGATAGGAAGATCTTCTGTCCGATGGTTCACTTCCGAAACTGCTGCAACAGCTGGAGCTGAGTCAATCTGAAGCCAGGAGCCAGGAATTCTTCCTGGTCTTCCATGCAGGGTCCCAAGGCTTTGGGCAATCCTAGACTGCTTTCCTAGAACACAAGCAGGGAGCTGGATGGGATGTGGGGCAGCCAGGATTAGAACCCACACCCATATGGGATCCCGGGCAAGCAGGGCGAGGACTTTAACCACTACACTATTTCGCCGGGCCCACCATGGATGTTTCTAATAGTATAAAGGTAATTATAGAATTCAGAAAAAATTATTTCATAATTTTGATTATATAGTGAAATACAACAGTCCATCCTAAAATGTTATGAATGAAGAAGACCATTTACTTTTTTGAAATCATCTTGTGAGTCAACTGGGCAGCAATTGGGTGATTCTGCTCCATGAGCTGTCTAATGAGGCTGTAGTTATCTGGAAATGGCAGTAATTCTTGGCATGAAACTGAGCAGGGATTGTTGACCACAGATCTTTATTGTTCCACCTGTGGCTTCTGCATCTGTTTTGTGGATTTCTTATCTTTGGATATGGACAATATGAAGGCAAACAGAGAGCTTCTGATTTCTTGAGGACCAATCTCACAGGATAAGGAGCCTCACATTTGCCACATTCTGTTATTGAATCATGTCCTAGTGCTGACACAGATTCAAGAGAATGGGGACAGTGGGAGCATAGTGGTTAAAGTCCTCACCTTGCACGTACCGGGATCCCGTATGGGCACTGGTCCTAGTCCCTGCAGCCCTGCTTCCCATCCAGCTCCCTGGATCCAGCACCAGCCGTTGAGGTCACTTGGGGAGTGAATCATCTGATGAAGATCTTCTTCTCTGTTTCTCCTCCTCTCTGTATATCTGACTTTGCAATGAAAATAAAAATACATCTTAAAAAAAAGAGAATGAAGCCAGATGCTTCAACTATGTTCCTCTTATTATTTTTTATGACATGCTTCCATAGGGACAGGGACTCTGCCTGCCACCACTCCCCACCACTGGTGTGGTCCTTAGCAACAGTCACAAGTCAAACATTCTGTTATTTCGGAGTATCACGGCCTTGTAGGTATTGACAATGGTAGACTGTCAATGTGCATTTAAGAGTTTCATGGGAGTCCGGCTTTAATATGGGAGTAGAGATGCATGCTGCAACATATCTGCCCTTCCCATTATGCTAGTCTCAGTCAGACAGTTCATCTATGGGAATTATATGTACATGCATGGTTACCTACATATCCATTCATCTCATATTTGATGGGAAACAAAGCAAATAATTTGGTGCTGTCTTTAATTCTCAAACCTGTTAATACAATCTGAATCAAAAAACTACAGAATCATTCAAGAATCTCTAAATCTGAGTAAATGGGCAATAATGAGCAATACATTCATATCTCTAATATTTTAATAAGTTCTAAATGTTTCATTCAGTGTGATTGTTTCAAGACATAAAAAATAAAATATGCTTGCTAAATATTCAAATATATTACTCTATTAGAGCTAATTTAGTTAAAATCAGAGATGTGTTTTGAGATATAGAAGCAAGCATGGCTTAAATTAAATTAGAACAGATACAGTCACCCTGGGATTCCCTAAAACATTATTTTCTATCATCATGAAAGGATATCTGGGATGCAGTTCTACTGACAATGAGGCATAATAATTTGGGATGTTTCTACTAATTTCACACTCAATAGGAAATTGTGTAAGCAAGAAAACCCAACCTGTTTCCCTTCTGCGCTTTGGAAGGTTTCTGGGATGCTCTTTTATTAATCGGTGTAAATCACTGGAGAGATGCAGGTGGAAAAGGAAATGAGAATGTGGCTTGAAATAATGAGTGGCAATATTGCTGGTACTGATCGGTTCAAATGGTAGAATATAAAAGTGTTCTACAATGATGTAAGTGATGAAAATACAACTGATATTAAACACGTTGAAAAGAGCTTCAATTATTGCTATCATTTTAAGTTCTCTTTTGCTGTTAACAACACTCCAGACTACTTATATCATTACCATTGTATTACTTCACATTTACATGATTGGCTAATTTTTAGAATTCTTTAAAAAATACTTGATCCTGTTTTAGAAATATACTTTATGTTTAATTATTTAGCTATTTATTATATGATTTTGGAAAATATATAAACTTAAAAAATATGAAACATTTTGGAAGTTGGAGAACCATTTATATTTTTTATAAGTTAATATTTCATTTGTTTCTGTTTTAAATGAAAATTATTTCGTAAGTAGCAGCATCACAATTTATGCAGGGACTCACCTACTGAAAAGAAAAGCAAGCTTCTCACATTCCATTGTAAAAGGTTTTTTGAATACATCTATCATGAAGATAGAGGTACAAAGTTATTGTGAATTATTTCACTGAGATAAAATCCAAGAATGTAGTTACGGTTTCATCTGAAAGCGGATGGTCACTATGACAGGAAACTGCTAAACTGCAGTGTGTGTATCAGTAAAGATGACGCCCATGAGTGATTATCAGCAGGCAAATGAAATAGTGATTTATCTTAGTTATTCTTAATGAATGTTGCAAAAAAATTGTTGAGAAAATGCTGTTACGTGTCAGTTAATGTTGGCTTTTGAAATAGCATTTCTAGGCATCCCCTACACACTGCGCTGTGTTGGGCCCGAGGTCCATTAGTGTTCCCAGATGCAGACATGCATAAACACACACACATACTTGAAAGTTACAGGCAGCTTCCATTTGTTAATGAAAGCATGCAGATACACACATAAACACATACATACACATGCTCTTGTACACGCTTTAGTAAACGCACTGAATGCTTTTATTCTTAGAAAAACTAGCATTTTGTTCTTTCATTCATGGGTCTGGTATTCTGTCAAAAGTGTTTATTATACTTGGCAAAATATTACAAATGATAATGTTAGTTCCTATCATCTCTGGGCATGAACCAGAACTCCTCTTGCACATGCAGTGAGCTTTCAGAGAGCACTGTACAACACTGTGTACTTCACATATTTCTCTACCTATTGCCTTCCTCTCTGAAAATTAAAAGAAAATGAAATTATACACCTGGTGCAGTAGCCTAGTGGCTAAAGTCCTTACCTTGCATGCGCTGGGATCTCATATGCCCACTGGTTCTAATCTCTGATGCTCTACTTTCCTTCTAGCTCCCTCCTGGTAGCCCAAGAAAGCAGTCAAGGACAGCCCAAAGCCTTGGGACCCTGCACGCCATGGAGTCTCGGAAGAGCTTCCTGGCTTCTGGCTTCGGATCAGCCGAGCTCCAGCCATTACAGCCACTTGGGGAATGAACCAGCAGATGCAGGATCTTTCTGCATTTCCTTCTTTCTGTATGTCTGCCTTTCCAATAAAAATAAATATTTAAAAAAGATAAAATTATTCTTACTTCTTCAATACAAAAAAAAATTCTATTTGGGGTCTTTAGAGGGATGTCTATATTTGTTTTAGAATGTTAAAAAAAAAACTATAATCCCACCAACGGAGGGGAGACCCACTCTATTATTACATAAATTATAAGCTGTGATTTTCCTTGGTCTAAAATGTTAGGAATGTTCAAGATTCAGAAACAAAAAGGACAGTTTTACTTAAAATTTATACTTCTGCTTGTACATAGTTCTGGTGCTGTATTGTTTCAAGTGTGCCTTCCTGTCTACCATCCTAACACAGCCTATACTGACTGACTGCAAGCCTGTTTTGTCTTATGCGATGCTTGTCTAAGGCAACTGTCAACCTTACAAGTATGAACTCAGCCATTTATAGGTGTTTAAACTGTCAGGGTCTCCGAGCCAGGAAGATTTCTCCTTGAATTTTTCTAATGACTTTTTCAAGTCATCCTTAAACATGATGATGTAATTGATCATTTTAGCTAAAGGCACAGACACATTTTATAATATCCTTTGTAATTGAATGACTCCCATTATAGTTAAAGTTGCATGAATAATTCACATAAATAACAAGCCTGTTATTCCTTTGGGAATTGCATTGAATAACAGAGAATAGTCTAATTGTTGAGAAGTCTCCGAAGCAACCCGTGGTCTAGCAAATCAATGTGTAGTCGTTTTAAACAACAAGTTGTCATGATGCTGTTGCATAAACCGGCTGTAATAATTTCTGTAAAAAAGAAAGTCAGTGCCTGGTTCTCTCTCAAACAGGGTAGTGGCAAATGTTCATGTGGCATATGAAGATGCCTACAAATAATTATTCTTTGTACTTGTGTCCCTATTCCACCCTCTCTTTGCGCAAATGAGAAATACAACGGTCAGCATGTACAATTTTGTGATGCTTTCCTAATCTCTCCAGGATATTCCAGAAAATTGGGAAAATTGGGGTTCCCAATTTATTCTGCATAGTTGACTCAAATTCTTGTTTTCCGAGAAGTTATTTCCATATGTTGTACTTATTTAACTCAGTAACTCACTGATGCACCCAGAAAAACGAACTAAGAGATGGGAGTCATATCTGGAGCTTTTTGGCATTGGAGAGGCTCAAGCATTCCCAGAAACAACGGGTGAGGGGTGAGACACCCAGGACAGAGGTGAAGGCAGAGCTCCTCTCAGTGACCTGAGGGAGGAATATCACACAGATTTCCTGAGCAAATCTCCCGTAGTCGTTAGGGATAAAGATCATCAAGGAACCCACCTCCCTATCCTCCAGTGACCTGAGCTAATCATTTCCAGGCTGCATGCATTTTTTCTTCCCTCTCCTTCATCTGCATGAATGAAATTGACAACATTTTAGCGACTCTAACTGGCCCCTCTTTTCCAGCCTTCCCGTTCTCTTAACTAGAGGATTTTTCATTCAGACTGGTTGTGTACCAGAGAGACACCAATGCATCCATAGGATATGGTTAAAATTACGGTTTAATCCCCTAAACTCCATTCCAGTTAAGCTGCTGAGAGACAGGTCTGGATTTACTGCCAGAATAAGGGCAGACCATGCTCAGAAATGGTTAGGGCTGAGTTCAGAAATTTGAAATACATTTTCATAATTTATACTATTGTGATTCAAATCATGACTCACTAAACAGTCTAAAAATTTCCTTCTTGGGGCAGTTAGAGTTAATGACTAAACTGCCTTGCATTTGTACGTAAACTTTGGAAATACATGTGGTGTTTAGAGATGAAGGTGATACTGACTAAAATTTGAGAGGGGGATTTGAATGCTCAATAGCATCTGATATTTGAAAATAATAAGATAGAGGAGTGCCTGTTGAATGTATCGAACTTTAGCCCAAAATGCTGGTTGGCTTTTGCAATACAATGAGTGTTTGATCAGACATGAACGGTTTATTCAAAACCTGTTATGGTATAGTGTGCATCTCTTATCTGGAGCCATACAACAGTTTCATAATTTGGAAGTGTTTAACAGGCATCAGTGCCTAAAACAGCTAAGGAATCATACCACTTGCGATATAGTGTCTCTCACCTTTATAAAACCCTTTGAGCTTTTCAAAAACATTACAAATTTGGCACAAGTAATAGCTTTTGCAGCAGAAGCAGTGTCCTTTCTTCAGTGTCCAGTAAATGATGGTGAAAAATAGGCCATGTCTTTTGCATTGATGGTACTGGGCAGTGATCAAAGCAACCTAGATTGTACAAGCGTATTCATCATTCTGACTCTAGTTGGCTCATTGGGAATTGTACCCTTTCCAATGGCAGGTATAAGAGTGACCCAGGGGCCCGGCGCGGTGGCGCAAGTGGTTAAGTCCTCGCCTTGCACGCCCGGGATCCCATATGGGCGCCGGTTCTAATCCCGGCAGCCCCGCTTCCCTTCCAGCTCCCTGCCTGTGGCCTGGGAAAGCAGTTGAGGACGGCCCAAAGCTTTGGGACCCTGCACCCGCGTGGGAGACCCGGAAGAGGCTCCTGGCTTCGGATCGGCATAGTATCGGCCCGTTGCGGCTCACTTGGGGAGTGAATCATCGGATGGAAGATCTTCCTCTCTGTCTCTCCTCTCTGTATATCCGCCTTTCCAATAAAAAATAATAAAAATAAATCTTTAAAAAAAAAGAGTGACCCAGACGGTTCATTCAATTAGCAACTATGGATTTCCATGGTTCATGGTCCATGAAGTGGGAATTCTTAATAACCTGAGTGCCTTAGCTGATCACTGGGCTACAGGTCAAATTTATCGAATGTGCCTAGTCCCCGTTTCTTTATTGGCAATCACTTGTGCCACTCCACTCAGTAAGTTTCAGTGCTGGCATCTTGTGCTAGGTTTCCACCAAGGTATTCATAGCTCCAGTGGCCGCCTCACGGCCCTCCAACCTTGTCTTGGCCTGCTGCACATTTGGTCTGAGAGCCACTGAGTCTATTTTGAGAGGAACCTGTAGCATGCTAAGTTAGTTCTATTTTTTTCCTGTTGGACCAGAAATGAGCTCATTCCTAGCTTGACACAAGGGCACCTTGCTGTTTTGAGTTACAGCATCAAAGGCATTTATGACATATTTCTACCATACATTAAAACTTAGAAATCAAACACAAAACCAAAATCCCAACTAAACAAAGAAACAAACTTGTCAAATCAAAATAAATGATTTTTTTGCAAAAAAAAAAAATCTCAAATTCTAGTAGCTAAATTAAGCACTGCTATCAAACTTAGGTCTTCTCTCTTTGAAAAATGCAAAAGTGCAGAAAAATGATTAAGATCATAACTTCTTTTTTTTTTCTTTATTCCCTCTCTATATGCTTCACCATGACTTTTCCAGCTTGTGGGATTCAGGGATTGCAATGATGGCCAAGGGTTAGCCTTTGCTTTCTTACTCTTCATTTGTCTATCAACAGTTTTTTACTGTGAAAGCATACATGTCTTCAATCTGTACCCAGAACTGCTGCTCCCAAAGATGTTGGCCCAGTGATGCTGTGTACACCTGTTTGCAATAAACCTACAAAAGTTTAAAACTCCCTCATCTCCTTGTGATCTCCCAGCATATTAAGATAACTAAGTAAAACTTCCAGTTCCCTTTTGTTATGGAGAAACGAGTGATGCTTCGTTAAGCCTTCAAATAACAAGTCGGGGTAGAAGGGGGGGGGTAAGCAATCAAAGTTGTAGAAGTGAGTCTTGATGCTGGTGCATCAGGTGTGAGGAGTGCATGAGGTTTTCTTGTCCCAAGTAAAAGACTGACTTTCTTTCTCTTCCTCTCTCTCTCTCTTTCTCTCTGTTTCCCTTCTCTATAAATCTGCCCTTCAAATGAAAATTAAATACAATTTAGCAAAATATTGCACACATTTGGTGCAGTAGTTAATAAACTATTAGGAAAATGTATCATATATTGAAGTAAAATGATTTCTAAATTTTCTAAAAAAAATTCATCATTCATGACACATATTTACTAGTTATTTTAAAAACTTGTTTTTTGTCAAGAATTTGGTGCTTAAAATTAGAATGAATTTTACAGATATGAAAATAAATTAGAAATGATATGTAGAATTATGCATAATTATACATAGAGATAATGACATGTGTTTATTAATTGCCAAAAGTAGACATTATGCTCAGGGAAATAAGCCAGTGCCCAAATGACGGATATCATATATTATCTCTTATATAAAGCAAACTTCATACACAATATAAAACAAAGAGATCTATAGATATATACATATATAATCACAGATTAACTACATAATGGAGTCTAACATATGAGGAGGTGAAGCTACATGGCCGTATGCATCTCTATTACCAAATAAAAACAGGACTCCGAAACAGTTAAATATATCTTGACACTAGAACTAGAATGCTATGATACACTTAAATAGCACAATGATGGGTTTATGACTGCTGCTGAAGGACTATGCTTTGGCAATAATATAGGAGAAAACGCGGAGGGAGAGTTTTGGGGATGGAAGAAAGCGAATCCCTGTGTTATGAGACAGTATCATAAAAATATTTTTAAAAATTTAGAAAGTTCACTCGCCCAGTGCAGTGGCCCAGCAGCTAACATCCTCACCTTGAATGCTCCAGCATCACATATGGGTGCTGGTTCTACTCCCGGCAGCTCTACTTCCCATACAGCTCTCTGTTTGTGGCCTGGGAAAGTGGTTGATGATGGCCCAAAGCCTTGAGACCCTGCCACAGCATGGCAGACTTGCAGGAAGTTCCTGGCTCCTGGTTTCGGATTGGCTCAGCACCAACCATTGCGGTCACTTGGGGAGTAAATCATTGGACAGAAGATCTTCCTCTCTGTCTCTCCTCTGTGTATATCTGATTTTTCAATTAAAAAAAATAAATCTTTAAAAAATTTTAGAAAAGTTCAAATTGAGAATAAAACATATTTTCCTGTCTCCAATTGTCATTTAATCATCAAAATCCTTTCTGAAATAAGACGCTGAAGTTTATAGGAAAATTCAAGAATGTATACAGAAAAAGAGACAGGTCAAGGCTTTTAAATGTATATCACTATCTGGAATTGGTCTATTATAATAACTGTGTTGTTATACAATCCTCATTGGTTGCATTATAAAATTAGGGCAAAAATAATATATAAAATGAAGCTCTAAATGTACAGTGTGCCTCCAAAAAATTGCATTGTGTGGACTACACTTTGAATACAGTAAATTTTGCAGACCTACAAAAATGAAGCATGAAAAGGTGGAAAAGCTGGTATCACCCATTTTAAACAATGGAAACTTTAAGTAACCTTGAAAACACCTGATGTCCAAAGTATCAACGGAGGGAAACATGCATTCCTGGGAATGTTTTTATACAATTGAGGTAATTCACATTCAGAAAAATAGAAAATATGTTTTATATTGTTGTTTTTCAGGAGAGATTTTTCTTATTCTGGGGGATCAATTGAGATATTCATAAAACAATAGGTAACTTTGAAATGAAATGCAAAATTGTGAATGGTTATATTAGGCTAGCAAATATTGATATGGGCAAAATCTTGAACAAGTTGAAAAATTAGTGAAGGCAAAAAAGCATATGTATAGCACATTTTAAATCATTAATCTACATCATAGCTTACTTACTTACCAGTTGCCAAACTGGTTTTAGTAAATTCTTCTTAAAATATACTTGAACATATCACCCTCTAAATCACACAGGAAAATTAAATATCTTAAACAAATTTGCTCAATAACAAAAATCTATAAACTTGACAGAACATTTTTATCCACAAAATTAAAAAAATAGTATTTTAACTGGACTGTCATTTTTGTTGTTAAAAATCCTTCAGTTTCTTACAGTGTGGATATTAATCATTTTCTCATTTATTGGATTGGTTGTGCAGAGATATGTCCTGTCTCTACACAATCTGCTTTGGGTTTTATCATAAAAGAATTCTGTATTTGCCCAATGCTTTCTCTGCATCCATCACATGCTTTTTTAAACACATTTATATACCTTTTTAGCCTAAATTTTATAACATAATTTGACAAAAGAGTTACATTATACAATGCCAGCATCATGCTTTATACATGAAAAAGCATAGATTTGTACAGCATAGAAAAAAAAATCAGATTCTAGTGATTTTTTTTTAAATAAATTGTACTGAATCTCACAGGTTAATTTTATCATTACATTACTTGGGGAGTGAGCTGGTGGATGCCAGGTATTTCTCTCTGTCTCTTCTTCTCTCTGCCCTTCCAATAAAAATAAACGAATCTTTAAAAAAGATCTCATCTCTTGTTGCATTAGATATCAAGTGTCTAACTCATGCATTTTGAGCTATCCATTACCATTAAGCAATAATCTCGGAGACTAAAAACAAGGTAACAGGACTACTAAGAATAAAACGTAACCCCAACCATAATGCTTCATACTTTCCTAAGAGACAGAACAATTAAAACTTCCATGTATTTGCATTAATTGCACCAAATATACTTTCACAAATGTATCCCCCAAAAAAGGCATAATTGCATAAACAAAATCCTGTATTTTCTTTATTTTCTTACATTAATAACAGAATCTTTAGTCTGTGCACTCTGAAGTTTTGCCTTAATAACAGCATGCAAAGGGATTCCTACCCATGAACTGGCTTCAGGCCTATAATTTGCTCTAGTGACAAACACAGGAACTGATAATGCAGAGTGAATCGTAGGCATTTTCCTGAATTAACGCAGCTGCTTGCTGCTAGATGTGTTTATTTGCATTCAGTTCCTTCACTCAGACTTGCTAAAATATGTAGGAACATACAAGGATCTTTTTCATCTTCAAGGTCTATATATGTCTATAACCACTAAAATGATGTGCAGGCAAATGTATATAACTGACTTCAATCTCTGCTATCTTGCAAAATTGAGTATAGCCTTCACCAGCTGTGGTGAAGTGATAATGAATGCCAAATGTTTTGTGTGAAGATACATGGCTGCTTAATCTTGACTGGATCAATAATTAAAGGCTAGCCAAACCATTCTAAGCTCTCCTAATTACACTGTTGGATTGATATTGTATATTAAGCACATTAATATTTTCAGCTATCTAATATTTTATGTTTATTTACATTGTGCAATTTTAAATTATTAAAATTGTTTAAAATCTTGGAATTGAGCATATATTCAATTTGCACTAAAAACACTCACAATAATTCTTTCCCAATATCTTTTTTTTCCTAATTCCAAATCCTTCCTCATCATCTGTTTCTCCAAAATTGTGAAGGTATCATAGATAAAATAACACTTTAAAGTAGGTTTTATAAGAAAACACTCAATATTTCACTGAGAAAATTTCAAAAAACACCAGAATCTTCTTTGAGTTTAAACTGTTTCAATTTTTAAGTGGACGTCAAGATCTTTAAATTATTTGACATCCTAAATAGTATATATGTAATCTACTTAAATTGAACATTTACAAATAAAATTCCAAATTGCAAATTCCTTATTTAACCTCCTTTTATCACTTATTCTGCCAAGCTGTTCACCACTTTATACAGAAACTGAAACTCCAAATCTGAACTTTGACATTTCCATGCATTATCTCTCACATTAGCTATCAAGGGTACTAACACAATCCAAAACTATTTGGTGAAATAACTTTTCTCTCAGTAACTTACACTGTGACATATGCCTCAAGACTCCAGGGACCCTAGTGATAATGTACTATCTCTGTTTTCTTTTGCCAAAATATAAACTAATTTTGATTTATCCATAAAACTTTTCTCATAAATGCTCAAAATTCAATAATACTTTCATCTATTAAGCCCTCATCACCTGCACATATTTGTTGCCATTTTGGAGTATTGATGTTGTTGCGAGACTATACTGTATACTCAGTCACTTAAAATGACACATACGTATTATTCAATTATTCTTAAGATACTGTTTCTAAAATAAACTACCAAGATTGCATTCCAATACTTAATTTCAAGGTGTTGGATGAATTTCTGCATTCCAAGTCTTCTGTTAATCTAAGATACAAACAAAAGCTTAAAAAGTCATGAAGGCTGCTATATGCTTTATCTCCAAACTCTGTTATCTAACATCATTCAGTTTGTTCCTTCCCATTCAATCCATTGTGGATATGTTGCATACTCCCCAGATACCATTCAGCTCATAACACAATTTTTTTTTTGATTTTCATGAAATGTCAGTTTTTTTTCTCCCTAAATTTTGACAAGTGAGCCAGGGTTGCTGTCCAGCTGGTAAAGTCATCAGCGTCCCAGAATTGAAGGATAGTTGAAGCCCTAGTTATCATTTTATGATAAAAAAATACTCTGCTAATGTTATGGCTATACTTATCCACAAAACTAAAACAAAGAGCCACAGTCTGTAAACCTTACATGATATCATATCATAGTCTTTCATTTTATCTGTATATTTCATTCACTAACTATTATGTTTTTCATGCTGATACTTCATTCGTAGTAAACTAAATTTGAAATTCGTGAGAACATAGATAAGGATAGCCAACGTTATTACTTTGGGTAACAAATTAGGGTTGTATGAGCATCATTGCAAAAGAGACACATTTGAATGTCATATCAAAGATATTTTATGGCTCATATGTTATTATTTGTAGAAGAAACGATTTCATCTTCCAAAGCCTCATGAAACGTGATATGCACCCATAGTTTAGTGAGTAAAGTGAAGGTATTCAGTCCTCAACAATAAACTGCAAAAAGCAAGGATAAAAGGATGCATTCAATCGGCAACTGTGCTAAGTCAGAAGCATCGGCCTTGTCAAAGCTCTTAGGAGAGGAAAGATCAATTTGGTGCTATAGCTAAATGCTTTAACGTGAGCCTCAGTTTCTCCTCCTCTAAAGTACTGGATACATTTTACCATGTACTAGAATTCCAATAATTGAATTAAAGCATCCATTGAAATTAATGACAGGAAATTTTTAAGACATGTATAGGGTAATAGTGATGTAGTAAATGACAATTAGTACTAAAGCAGGATATTGTTTGAGATCTTAAATCAGGAAAACTTGCTTTGAATTTTGGAACTACTACTGTTTAGTCAACGACCTCTCATGTTTCTCTCGATGGATATCTTTATAATTTTATCTTCAAATGGTATATTGAATGAACTTCTCGCAAACTTGAGCGGTACGTATTACATTTTTGAAATGGATGTAAAGCACTCGTATCAGTGTCTAGAAAACAGCAAGAGCTTTCCAAATGTCTTCGAAAGTCATTATCTGTGATCTGTTTCTGGTCGTGTTCATTTTCTGTTTTCTTTTGTTTTGCTTCTGAATTCCAGTGAGGAATGAAAGGCCATGCCACATTGTCTGACAGCTTACAGATATGAAATATCTTATCACTCCAAACCACATAAATGTACCAGCCAAACTCTTAATGCTGACAGTGTTTCTAATAGATTTTAATAGACGGTTGAGACTTAATTCACTTTTTTTTCTGAGTATTATAATCTCCACGCAGAGGATAATAGGGTTATTTCATTTGCAAAAATAACTACGCTACAGGATAACAACATACAGATTCATAAGTTCAAACAATGAAAATGAAGAGCTTTTTCTTAATAAAGTATGAACGTAATCCATGGTGTGTATCTATCACATTTTACTTAATGCTGTCATCAATTGCAGCCTAGCTCAATTGCTTTTGTATCATTGCTATAGTGAACTGAGCTGCTCTAAGCACTAACACCCCTCTCATGTGCTGACGTCATTTCATTTTGTTAAATTCTCAGGATTGGGTTGGTATGCTCACAAGGTAGATTTATTTTCAAATTTCTGAAGAATCTGCATTGTGTCTCCCGTGACCGTTGCTGCAATTCCAGCCTCCCGAGAATGGTGGAGTAAGATACCTTTATGTTCACAGCCTCACCATCCCTTGTTGTTTTCAGATTTTTGTGTTATGCCCGTTGTAATTGTGGTGATGTGGAACATTATTGCTTTTATTTCCTTTCCTCTTACAGCTGCTGATCCTCAGCACCTTTTTTTTTTTCATGTATCCCTCTGACTCTTAGAGTTCATCCTTTGAAAAACGCCTGTTCATGTTCTTTGTCCATTTCTTTTTCTTTTTTTTAAGATTTATTTATTTTTATTGCAAAATCAGATACACAGAGAGGAAGAGAGGAAGATTTTTCATTCCATGATTCACTCCCCAGTAACTGTAATGGCAGTTCTGCGCTGATCCAAAGCCAGCAGCCAGGAACCTCTTCTGGGTCTCCCACGTGGGTGCAGGATCTCAAGGCTTTGGGCCTTCCTTGACAGCACTCCCACGCCACAAGCAGGCAGCTAGATGGAGAGCAGTGTTGCTGGGATTAGAACAGGCACCCATATGATACCAGCTTGTTCAAGGTGAGGACTTTAGCCATTAGGCCACTGCACTGGGGCCATTTCTTCCTTTTCTTTCCTTTTTCTTTTCTTATTTATTTTATTTTCATTGGAAAGTCAGATATACAAAAAAGAAGAGAGACAGAGAGGAAAATCTTCCATCTGTTGGTTCACTCCCTAAGCAATTGCAATGGCCAGAGCTGTGCTGATCTGAAGCCAAGAGCCCCGAGCCTATCCCAGGTCTCCCAAGATGATGCAGGGTCCCAAAGCTTTGGGTCGTCTTCGACTGCTTTCCTAGGCCACAGGCAATGTGCTGGATGGGAAGTGGGGCTGATGGGATTGGAACAAGTGACCAAATTGGATCCCGGCATGTGCAAAGTTAGCATTTTAGCTGCTAGACTACCACGCAGAGTCCCGTTTGTCCATTTCTTAACTGGCTTGTTTATTTTATTATTGTTGAGTTTTCTGGACTCTATGGATTCAGATATCAACCCTTTCTCATTTGTTTGGAAACAGGTTCTTTCATTTTGTTGTTGTTCTCCTCACTTCTTTGACGATTTCCTTTATGGTACTGTAGCTGCTTCGTTTATTGGAATACCATTTGTTCATTTTTACTTTAATCGCTTGTGTTTCTATAATCTTTTCCAAAATGTATTTTAATGTACCTTGCAGAATTCCTGTGAAATTTTCCATAATCTGATTCTATCACTTTTTTTTTTATTTTTAAAGATTTATTTTTTTTATTATTTTTTTATTGGAAAGGCGGATGTACAGAGAGGAGAGACAGAGAGGAAGATCTTCCGTTCGATGAGTCACACTCCCCAAGTGAGCGCAATGGGCTGATGCTATGCCGATCCGAAGCCAGGAGCCTCTTCCGGGTCTCCCACGCGGGTGCAGGTTCCCAAAGCCTTGGGCTGTCCTCGACTGCTTTCCCGGGCCGCAGGCAGGGAGCTGGATGGGAAGAGAGGCTGCCAGGATAGAACAGGCGCCCATATGGGATCCCGGGCATGCAAAGTGAGGACCTTAACCACTGTGCCACCGCGCTGGGCCCGATTCTATCACATGTTACATTTAGATTTTTGATCCATTTTCAGTTAATTTTTGCATAAATTATAGGGAAGGATTGTGTTACATACCTTTACAGTCAGAGATTCAATGCTTCAACACAAGTTGTTAAAAAGACTGCCCCGTTTCTAGGGACTGATACCTGTGCATTTGTCAATGATTAGTTTGTGGCAGACAGATTGCTGATTTCTGTGGTTTCTATTCTCTTCCATTGATCTACTTGTATATTTTTGTACCAGCACCAGTCCGTCTTGATTATTACTGTCCTGTATTAGGTCTTGGAACCTGGCATTGTGGTACCTCAGGCTGTTTTGTTTAATATTGACTTAGCTATCCAGGCTTTTTTATGTGTACGTAAATTGTAGCATCTTTTATTTTTTTCTAGATCTGATAATGTTGAAATTTTGATTGGGGCTGCCTTCAATCAGTAACTTGTCTTCAGTGATACGGGCATTTTGGTGATATTTCTGAAGATACATCAAGTAGCGTTGCTAATAGCTTTAGATTTTTGAAAAGCAATATACTTCATACACTGGAATGAAACTGCTGAGATTTTCGCTCAAATGGTCGAATATAAGGCTTTTAGAAATAAATTTTATTTCATTCATATGTTTTAATTTTGTATTAAATTAATTCTAAGATAATGTATTCATGTACACATTAATCTACTTGAAATCACATCACATAGGCTGATTTAACTAATATTTTAATTTGTTTTAATTATACATTATTCTTGGTTTTATTAGCCTACATGAATCAATATCTCTATATATATTAGATTTAGCCTGAGGCATCACAATGCCAAGATTCAAGACGTAATACAGACAGTAATAACCAATATAGCCTGGTACTGATACAAAATCTAACTTCAAAGTTTTAATTTTTTTGTAGAACTCTCATCCTGAATTTTCCTGTAAATGATATGAAAATATAAAAGTACTTTTTTGGAAAAATCTATTTTTTGTTAGAATATTTTCTTCAATAGGGCTGATTAGGAATAAACTGCCAGTCATTGTACTTACATGTATGGCATTTTATTACAAATCCTTTACTTATTTTTAATTCAGTTCAAAGTATGCCAGAAGCAATAGTCTGCGTCTCCCAGGTGGGTGCAGGGCCCCAACGACGTAGGCCATCCTCAAGTTCCACAGCCCAAAAACAGGGAGCGGGATTAAAAGTGGAGCATTCAGGACAGGACGCAGACTGACATCCATATTGGACGCAGATGCTGGTTATGATGATTTTCTGTTTATTTGTCTTATTTTGGAACCATTGAAGACACCTTACACGTGTCATCTATTTTGAAGTCTATCTTCCTGATTACATGGATGTGGCAGTAACAGGCTATGTCGGTTATCCAGTTACGCTAAGTCAAAAGCAGTGGTTTTGTCTGTTTGTTTGCTTACCTTTTTTTTTTTTGATATTGTAATTGTTGTAAAGGTTTCTATATAGAGATTTTTTTTAACATGAATTCAACTTATTGTCTTCCCAAAAACACTTATCCTTGCTTTGGATCTAAGTTTCCATTTTCTTGTCTTGCATGTCTGCTATAGAGCTGGAGGGGGAGGGGAAAGCTTAACATTAGAAACCTCTGTTTGCATCAGGTCTAGGAATAGAAATGGCTTATATTATATTGCCATAATAGTTCATATTTATTTCCTGATGGCAATAGGCAGATTACAACACACAATACAACTTCTGCTTTTTGTAAAAGAGATGAGAATTACTTAACTGCTGAGTAACCATCCTGAGTTCTATCTGTGCTGTCAAATTAGCCTTAGAAACTCCGGGAGTTATACAATATCTAGCAGATATGTGTCAGAATTATTGACTTCATGCATGAGGATACATTAGGCCTATATTTCAGGAAAATGAAGCAATATAATTTTATGGAATGGGCATGGGATTTCGAGTCATTCTTGAATTTATATCCTAATTCTACTCTGTGATGTGAGGTCATCTCTCAGAACTTCCCCATTACACTTGTTCTCCTTTCACGTGTGGCTGTGGCCCTATCTTGGAAGAGGTGAACGCAAGGAACAAGTTCAGGCATCTGTCACCGGCAGACATTTGTCAGCATGAGAAACAGTGAGCAGTCTTTCCATAGTAAAAGCACTTTAGCTGCTTGACTGACTGAAATACGACCATGCTCTCCTCAAAACCATGCTGCTTCCAGAGTCCCGCAGTTACTCTGAACCCAAAAGTCCCGCAGTTACTCTGAACTCCTTAACAACACAGATGAAATGTCTCTTATTAAGAAGCCAATTTGCTTCCGTTTTCATTAAATGTCAGTGAAACTTTCTGAATTTTGACTTGTAGCACAGGTAGAAGTTACTTTGCTTCTCACAGTTCCTATGATGACCAAGGATTATGTCTTCTACAGCTGGAAATTACATCTTACAATTCCTCCATTGCTAATGTAAGAGTAACTGACCAATACACCATTTGCTGCATGGGCATTAGGCCAGAGCAAAATGCAGACTCTCAAAACTGCTAGAGTCTTGAAAGTCAAGAGAGGCTTGTCACGGATAGCAGAGGCCACAGCTAGACTCAGATGTTAGATTTATACTCATCCAAGATACTTCAAAATCCACGCAATTGATTCCTTGAATAAGTCACAGAAGAGTTCAGTGATAACTACCTATATCATGTGATTAATTTACTTTATAAAAATAATCATCTGTATTTGATAATTCTGTCGAAATGATTTTTTGCTATGCTAACAGATTTTCCTCCTGGACATGTAAGACAAAGCAAATTAACAATGCGTCTTTGCAGTCATTTGATGGAAAAAAAAAACTATTAGGTAGTACTGATGTGAGGGAAAAATTAAATGTACTTCTGGAAAAAAATGAATGAATTTCCAATACATGTCCACCATGAAAGCAATCCTTCATTTAACATCTTCACGTGTATTTAAACATTTTTGGTCATTCTTTCAAAGATAACATGATAGAAAGCTGCTCTTGCTGGAGTAAAATAATCAG
Organism: Ochotona curzoniae; assembly: GCF_017591425.1. Lineage (NCBI taxonomy): Eukaryota > Metazoa > Chordata > Mammalia > Lagomorpha > Ochotonidae > Ochotona > Ochotona curzoniae. The sequence continues at coordinate 19,478,956 of NW_024466502.1, forward strand.
GAGGATAAGACATGATTCATTATTTTTGCAGAATTTAAGAACAGCCAAGAATATTGCTTTATGTTCCAGAATACAGATGTCTGTATTGAGTGACAAACCACATTTTTCACTGCCAAATTCATCTCCAGTTCTTATATGCAACTAAGTGAAGAACTGGCAAGCCAACAAATCTTAATATTTTAAGCACCAAGGAGGGAACTTGGAAATATCTCAAATGGATGACAAAAGAAGTCAGAGCCATAAATGAGAAGATGGACCAAATAGAAATTAGTTCTTTGCATGCCAACATAAATAATAATCTCTTGAAAGAATACACTGTGCTGTATACTTTGGTAGATTTTACTTTTTAAAATCGTTGTTGCTTTAAGTTTTTGTTGTTTGTTTGTGTTTTTTTTTTTTTTTTGAAAGGCGGTTACATAGAGAGAAGGAGATACAGACAGGAAGATCTTTTGTCCTCTGGTTCACTACGCTAGGAGCCACAGAGCCTGGAGCTGAGCCTATCCAAAGCCAGGAGCCAGGGGCCTCTTCTGGGTCTCCCATGTGAGTGCAGGGTCCAGAAGCTTTAGGTCTTCCCCTACTCCTTTTCCAGGCCACAACCATGGAGCTGGAAAAGTGGAGCAGCCGGGATTTCATTCCCACATGGGATACAGGACAAGACCATGCGCATTTCCACATCATCATATGTTACTTAGCTTCTGGAATGACCACACTCACAGAAAGAAACATTTAATAAAAAATGGAATAGAATAGCAATTTCCTAATTGTGCATTTGTTTAAATAGTCACCTTATGATGCTTGCATCTCATTGGGAAATACTAGATCCAGTCCTGGTTTCTCCACTTCCACATTTCTAACATCTTTGGGAGGCAGCATGAGGTAGTTTAAGTAATGGATTCTTGGTACATAGATATAGTTCTAGGCTTCTGATTTTAAGGATTTGGCCAATCCTTAATTATCTTTGGTTTTGGGGAAATAAACCAGCACATACATATGTAAATGTAACATGTATATACATACATTTAAAAATCAGTATACTATAACCCCCATTAAAGCTTAAAGAAATGCAATTAAAAGACAAGTATATACATGTATTTACACACATTCTCGTAGATGAATTGCACACTTATCTTTAAAAATCAGTATGCTATGACCCCCTTACAGTTTAAAGAAGTGCAATTATAAGACAAGTTTATTTGTGTGTTTGAATCAAGGTGTAATAAATATCTATGTAGATTTTTTGTGAAAACCAAGTGTTTACATTCTTTTAGTGAATATTAAATGGCATGATTGGAACATACTATACTTGCTTCGGCAGCACATAAACTCAAATGCCAGGTGACAAGATCAGGACACATGTAAGATACTACATGTAAAGATACTATTTAGTTGCTTAGGAAACCCTCACACTTTTTCCCAAGAGTCTCTGTGTTATATTTAATTCCTTCAAAGAATGAGTATTCAGTTTGCTGGGTACTATCAAGAGCCTATGGTCTTGTCAGTATTTGGAATTGTGGTTTCTTCTCTTGTTTGCAATGAAAATTCCATTAGACACACAATAACATAATTACTGTAGTTAATCCATTAGCAATGAACTCTCTTCAAATACAAATCTTTTCTTCACTCATTGTTAATTACTAGCATAAAATCAGCAAATTTTGTGGAAGTACAAATAACTGTGATGAGTTTGATGTTTGTCACATTTAGATTTTCTTCATATGCCTATACATTTCCGCAGTACTTGTATGTCAAACAGGAATGTTCCTGTAGAACTAATGCCAGCATTTCATCCAGAAATGAGAGACACTTGAGGATTCTCTTATCTTGCTTACATTACTTTGTTATTTAGCAGTTGGTGAATTCATAATTTAGATCATTTATTTTATCAGTATTAATTTATGCATTAGAAAGGTATAAATACACACTCACAGTTAGAATCTTCCTTTTACTGGTTGTTTCCCAAATACTTGCAGCTCACTGGGAAGCGTTAGACTCAGTCAGTCGTCAGGAACTCCAACTACACTTCCCCAAGTGGGTGGCAGGTACTTAAATACTCGAGACATATTCTGATGTTTCACAAATGATTAGCCAAAGATGGGACTTTAGGGAGGGACTCTGGTATGGCAGGCATGTTTCCAAAGTTTTGAATTAACTTGCTTTGCTACAGGGTCTAATCATATTTTTTTTTGAACATTGTATTTTTCTCACATGCAATGAATTATAATTTATTCTGATTGCCAAAGAAGATTTCATACACATGATTAAAAATGGTTTTGGATGGGATATTATTCCACTCACCTCTTTATCTAATCAAAGTTTCTTTCACTAAGGATATTCAACCTTTAGATTCAAGGCAAATGTGGCAGGTCTTGATTTAAAGAATTTAATTTCTAATGTTAGCAATGTATGAACTAAAACTTAAAAATAAATAAAAGGTTTTTTGATGAAAAACGTATGGAAGTTATTCCATGAAAATAAAGCTGAATGACAATAAGAACAATACCCCATTTTTTTTTAAATTTATGATATTTTGACAAATCTTTATTTCATATTTCATGATATTATGGACTATAAACACAGCATATTATCAAAGCTATTACTCCAGTTTGTCAAATGTGTACCTTGGGTATCCAGACAGGCAAGGATTTCCAAAAAAGGCAATTTCCTCAGTTTTCAGTGATTTCTCTATTTCTGGTTGGGCTGTTTCCTCTGTTGCCAAGTCATCTGTATTGTAACCTCATGGAGAATTAAAAGGCAGGGAAACAGCACTGAGGTGTATTTTGAAAGAATCTGTTTCTCTGCTGGCAGCCACTCTGCAAACAGATGCCAAGCACAGATGGCAGAGATGTCCTGGTTTCTATCACTGTCTTGACAATCCAAATACACTCCGAGATCCCTGGGAAAAGGGGATGCTTCACCGCACAGCTGTGGCAGTAATAACCTCTACTTTCCTAAATGCTTTCTTCAGAACATCAGGTTCTTGTCCATTTAATTTTTGTTAACATGCAGATAGAATCAGTTAAAAAGAACTTTGCTGAACAGGGCTAAAAGAAGAAGGGAGAGTCATTTTAGCAATTTTAGCTGCAATTGTGTTATACAAATCACTATGGTATCTTGGCACACTCAAGAATCTGAAGGAATTGTTTATTTTGAATGCATATTTTATTCATTCCTCTGATTTTTTAAGAAAAATATATTGAAAAATAAGTTTATAATTCAAGAAAGTGCTCTCTACATACCATGAAAATTTACCTCCTTAGATGCTAAATCACTCCAAATGCAAAAACACTTAACTGGAGTGCCATAAAAAAACATAAAAGGACACTAAATGTGGCAGCTAATTTACTTGTTGAAGGAAAAATTGAATGACTTGTTGTGTCTGAATTTTCAAAGGAAACACTGCATAATACAAAATGATTTCATAGTGCAATAGCCTTAAGTATCAAGAAGTTTTGCTTCATTTGATTAATTTTATTTCTAACCCAAAATTATTTATGATCATAAGGTGATCAACTTGAAATGGATGAATGGTAGACATTGAACTGGTCATTAAGACACAATTTGGTAAGATGATTATGCCACACATTAGAGTACCTTGTATATACACCTAGTCTTGGTTCCTGAATGATTCTTCCTAATGATACCGATTTTGTGAGTGTGAGATAATAAGTCAAGTACCGCATTTTATAAAATTCACATGGGAAGACTGAGTTGAATTTCTCAATCCCAAATTAAGCCATGATCACTGTGAGCATTTGAGAGTTAAGAAGTAAAGAGAAATTAACTCTGTCTCACTCACTGTGCTTTTAAACTAATATGAAATTAAAATTTTACATAGTTGAATATGGTTAGTAGTCTCAATATTATATTGCATAATTATTGTTTCATATTTTGTGAAGTTTTTTTTGAGTCTTAATTGAAAGCTTTAAAATTTAATATAAATTTCTTTGTATCTGTGATATTTTATTTTGGTGCAGTACATTTTTAAAAGATTGAGGTCTTCCATCTCCTAAGTGGCTACCCAAATGGTTGCAATAGCTGGGACTGGATTGTGCTGAAACCAGGAAATCTGGGACTCCATTGTATTCTCTCACATGGTTTATAGTGACCCAGGTACATGGCCAATGTTTTGTTGCTCTCTGGGTTGCAATGACAGGGAGCTGCTCTGGAAGAGGAGCACCTGGGATTCAAACAACACTCACCTGGGAATTAGGACTCTGATCAGCGGCTTAACTTGGAGTGCTAAAGAACATAGAATTTTTGAACTTGGCTAGCAATAATATTATCTCTGACATTTAAACCATGTAAATTAGGGGAACTTTTGGCAATGGTTTGCATTATCTTAGGTATTCAAATTGATTGATTTTAAACTTTTCATGGTATTTGCTCTCAAACCACTTCCGGAAATTTGATCCATGAGCAAGCAGACTTTGTGTTCATAAAATCATCTATTTTTTTAAGAAAGAATTTATTACTAGGAGCTTGGGACCCATGTATACAAGCAGAGATCTGGACCAGCACTCCACCCCATCTGAAAACCAAGCTTCAGAAGGCTAAGGTTGGGAACAGGCCAGGCTGATCTAGGCTGTAGTACCCCAGGCACTCCCAAGAAAGGGATGTGGGGCAGGCTTTACCGCAATATCCATGAACTCAAACAAATGCCAGGATGGAATAGGCAGCCACTGCACAGGATGAAGTGGACAGGTGAAGTCCTAGCACCTGGTGTCACCTGCGAGATCTGGGTCAAGGGGTGGGCCTGGTGGGGGTATGTAGGATACTCCACTTGTGGGCAACGACTTCCACTTGTGAGTATGTGATACAGGCCTTGTTGTTGGTTAGACCAAACAAAGTAGTTATACCTATTGGTGAGTGTGTGGGCTGCGTCTGGAGTGGGGTGGACTGCACAGGGGAGGGCTGGTGTTTGCCCACTGGCATGTCAAGGAATTAGACAGTACTGTGAGTAACTTGGGCCTATGCTATCACACCTACCTGTTTCCATGGGTCAAAGTTGGTAGCAAATAGGTAGAATTTGGCTGCAGCACCCATCAGTGTGATTTGGAAATGGGGGCAGGCTAGAGCATTGAATGGCAAAGGCCGAAATCAGGTCAGGGCAACCCTTTGCACACACAAGATCTGTAGTTGGGACAAGGCCAAGTTCGGGAGCTAAGGAGATGCTCTTGCTGGATTTGGGTTCCTACTGGTAAACGCATGAACCAGAACAAGGGCTGGACTGGATATGACTACATTCTCCATGAGCATTGGTTTTGTCAAGGTCTGGGGTGTGCCAAACTGGATTTGACTCCAGCACCCACTGACACTTGTGGGATCCAAGTTGGATATAGGATGCGTAGGATGGTTAGGATAGTCTTTGCACCCAGTGAACCATGTGAGAGCTGTTTCTGAGTATGGATCAGGTGTGGCTCAACTATACAGAACAGTAAGAACTGGAATGTGTTTGGGCCAGATTGAAAAGGCCACTGTTCCTGCCAGGATAGGACAGGATGTGGATTAACTCAGTCTGGGTCAAGGACCAAACTTTTTTTGTGAAATCTGCCACTGGGAGATGACCTGGTATAGGAGTGTGGGTAATTCCTTTCTAATGCTTCAGTTCTTGCATACATGTGTGAGAAGCAACACAGACCAGGCCTGGTTATGGCATAAGTGTGGCTCAGGTCTGGGGACAAGCTGGGCTGGGCCAGTTCATCATACCCATCAGCAGATCTGAGAACCAGGATGGGTTGCAAGAGGGGCAAGGTAAGGCTGAAACACAAGTTCACTTTAAACCAGTACCCTCCTATCTCCTCTGTGTATAATCTTAGTTGAGCATTTAATGCTTATTTTCAAACATCTGTCATTAACGAGTGGTTTCACATTTTGCGATATAAAAACAGTATAATTAAGATTTCATATTGTAGCCAGCATGGTGATCAGCAGCTAAAGCTGCTAGAAGTAATGCCAACATCTCATGTAGGCAGCTCTGCAATGCTTGGGTTGTCCACTTCTGATACAGCTTCCTATGAATGCACCAGGGAAAGCAGGAGGAGATGGCCCAGCACTTGGTCCCCTCAACTCGGTTGGGAGATCTGAAATGTGTACCTTGATCCTGGCTTCAGCCTGGTTTAGCTCTTGCCCAGTCCAGTTCACCAGTGTGTCTGAATTTATGTGTATTTATGATCTCCTTATTATTCTTTGTGTGTTTACAAACAGAAAAATACACACATACATACATGTAGCTGTATTGATAGCTACTTAATATTTCAAATCCAATTCTTATCATCTTCCCTAGAAACAATAAATGGAGGTTAAGTTATATTGATAAACCCATGTGTATAAATGATTTTATGCGTGATACCGTACATATGTTAGTTTAACAAGCAATATTTTAAAATGAAAAAATACCATTATTCTTCTAAGAATGTTTTACTACATGATAGACCCTTTTATTTGTCTAGAAAAAACATATTAATTATAAATCAGTGATAATTACCATTTGAGAGGGTAATTAATTAATATTTTTAACTTACTCTTGTTTTGATTTCAAAGAACAATTTTTTCTCAAGGTAACATTGGAGAACTTATTCCCTTTTTCTAATCCTTCCTTTTTCCATCTAATGTGTACAATGCTAATATGGAAGTTTTATATTTCCAGTGAAGATTACTGAGTCCACATATAAAGCACAAAATAAATGAAGTTAAATTTACATTTACTTCAAATTATGCAGGAATGCACATTAACCAAATTTTTGCATTCATTACCATGACATTTCTGAACAAAATACTTAAAAATTTCATATGCGTTTTCATCTTGAGAATTTGACGTGTGAAAGCACACTTTCATTGCTGTACCTTTGCAGTTATAGTTCTAGTAACACAGAAATATCTTTGAACTTCTATTGGCAAATTTTTATTAAAATTCTTTGAGCTTCTTAAAATTTAATTATTTTTCATGATGGAGTTCCTTAGGATCGGATTTGTTCCTCTGCACTCCACTTCTCCTCTTCCCACACACTGTCTTGCCCTATATTGTAGTAATAGTTTAGTCACTCAGCAAGAGCCATGAGCTATGTAATAGATCCTGACATTGTAGGTATAGACAGTGGTCTACAATCCAGCATTGAATTGTAAAGAGATATGTTTAACAGTTTATTTGAAAGTCCATCTTTTTTCTGAAGTAGAAATGCTTACTGCAATGTATGTTTGATTCATGGTATATAATTGCTTCCATTATGAACATCCCATATATATATATTTATATATTAGCATATATATACTAATATATATTATAACATATGTAATATATATAATATATACTAATCTTGTATTTTGCATGAAGATTGTATCATGTCAAAGAAAACCGATGATATTTGTCCTTTTGGAATTGTTTTATTTCACTGAGCATATTCATCTCTGGTTGGGATCATTTGTTACATATGGTAGAATTTCATTTTTTTTAAAGATTTATTTTTATTATTTTTTTATTGGAAAGGGGAATATACAGAGAGGGTAGACAGAGAGGAAGATCTTCCGTCTGATGATTCACTCCCCAAGTGAGCACAACGGCCAATGCTATGCTGATCCAAAGCAAGTAGCTTCTGGGTCTCCCACGCGTGTGCAGGGTCCCAAAGCTTTGGGCTGACTCCAAGTCCTGTATCATCCCTATAATTTGCTCATCTTTTGTGTTTTCACTGCATAGGTTATAGTTATAGGAATGTTCCTCTTTCATAACATTCTTGTCCCCAGATCTTAGCTGTCTCAACCTCCAATCATTGTGAATTCTTTTCCTCAGTTCTCCAGAGACATTGTGTTCTATTTAGACTGCACATCTCCATTCAAATACTGACCAGGTTTATCAGGGGACACCTGAAGCAGGGTGGTTGGTTTGATCCCCACACTCTTTTTCATTAGTTTTACTAGTTTACATTGGAGTTTCTCTTTTCCTACATCTTTTGTGGGATTTGTTTATTATTATTATTACTATGATGATGATGATGATGCACAATGACATGCTCTCTATGGTTAGGTAAAGCATCATTATAATTTCTATTTTGACAAATTCTGATTTGTCTGTTTGTATATTCACCAACAGTGTTGTGTTGGTATCAGTTATGTTATAGAGACTATAGTGAAGCTGAAACAACAACCCAGAGTGAGTAAGAAGCTAACTGTGTAACTGCGTGTGTGTGTGTGTGTGTGTGTGTGTGTGTGTGTGTGGTTGAAGCCATTGCATCAGTTATGCTTGACAGTGTGGTCTATCTTAACTGATATATGTTAAAAGTGGGTTTGTTTATGTATTCCTAATATTACAAAAATGTCCAGTAAGTTTAAGGAAATCAGTGAGTTTGTATGATTTCCCTTTTAATATAAAAGCTTATAGAAATACTTGCCCTTAAAATTAATATGTGGAAACTTTAAAGTGGAACCAACCATATTGCCATCTCTTATAAATACAGAACATCTGGGAAATTACGATAAACTATCTTAGAACATAGATCCCAAAGTCATAATTCCAGCAAACATCATAGAAATATTGATTCATAAAAAAATTTTCTGTTACTTTGATTTAAATTCTGTTTTTCTTTCAGAAGTCCTATAAAGTGTTTTATGTCTTATTAATAAAACAAATCAAGTAGAAAAAATAAATACAAAATGACATGTTGATCTTAGAAGACAGAATAAGCATATGAGCAACAATTGCCAACTAGTCCTTCTTAAGTCTTATGTTTAGGCTAAAGTTCATTTCTGTTACTCTTGATATATTGTTTCATGGATTTCTTCTAGTGGCTAATATCTTTCATTGTTGGATATTTGACATTTCACACAGATAATTATCGATTTTACCTTCTTTCAAAGAGTATGAAGATTCAGTGGTGAAGTCACACATAAAACGTCTTTCGATGCTTTTAACTTTAATCGACTACTGATAGCAGTCTTGTCTGAGGGGCAATTTAAGAAATTGTTCAGTCTGAATGTCTTAGATGATTCCACACACACAAAAACAGGCATTTTGAACTATATCTCTATCGTCTGGATGATGACAATCAACTGACTCCAAGTCCTGTATCATCCCTATAATTTGCTCATCTTTTGTGTTTTCACTGCATAGGTTATAGTTATAGGAATGTTCCTCTTTCATAACATTCTTGTCCCCAGATCTTAGCTGTCTCAACCTCCAATCATTGTGAATTCTTTTCCTCAGTTCTCCAGAGACATTGCGTTCTATTTAGACTGCACATCTCCATTCAAATACTGACCAGGTTTATCAAGGGGACACTTGAAGCAGGGTGGTTGGTTTTATTTTTATTCAGGAGACAGGGTCTCATATTGCCTAGCTCCCCAAATCTGAAATTTTATTTTCATTTATTTTTAATTCAGTCTTATATAAAACTTCCATGGAATCGCTGGCACACATAGCTGTTGCAAGGTTACAAGTGCAAGCTCATCTGTGGCTGTTTGGTTCTTTAGAAAATCTGCTCTGTGCTTTTCATAGCTTCCATTTTTTTTTCTATTTCTTTAAATTGCCTCAGAACCTCTTGCTCTACTCTTTAAAATGTATTTGTTGGATGGGCTTGTATGGTGGTATTCAGACTGATCTTCTGCCTGTGGTGCCAGCATTCCATGTGAGTGCTGGTTCATGCCCTAGCTCCCACATGGTTATGTCATAATTTCGTGCATTTTAGCAATAGATTGTTCATTGTTTGATTCAGTCTCCTATTGTTATTTCACTATTCTCCACATTTTCATTTTGGTTTGGTAGGTATTATGTTGTTTCTCTGTCAGGAAAAAAAAATATCTTTAAGCATCATCTGTACGGAAGGTCCAGAAGAGGTGAATATGCATTCTAGGCTGAGAGTCAGGGGAAAGAAACCGGCATGACAGCCTGTTCTTGTGTGAATTCACCTCCTGATCTCTTGGTCAACTCCCCTTCCCACCTGATTGCCTGTAGAGCTCCAATAATTGATTGCTGACAGCTGATGATTGCTACAGAATCTGATCACCTTGAAGCTCCTCCTTTTTCCTGTCCACTCACCTGCACCAAGTTCAGGGCTTTCAAATGCCCCTCTGCCACTGGCTGGGCCTCTCCTATTTCCTGGAATTTGTCCTCTCTGCCTCAGCCTGGCTCATTATTTCCCATCCGATTACACCTGTCTTCACCCTATACCACTGTCTTAGGAGATGCCCTTGCTTATTAATTTATATCTTATTTCCAGAGAAAAGGGCTGTACCAAAACTTCAAGTCTATCACCATTTGAATGAATCCAGCAATTATACCCACGCCTGAAAATCCTGGAAGAAGTTATGGAGAAAGATCTTTACTCTGTAGCTCATGCCAGACAGTTAACATTTCACTAACAGCATATATTTTTTGTGCTTCATTACTAAAGATATTGTTAAGGAATGTTAAAATGATTCACCATGATAAATGCATATGGTTAGAATTATAAAACATGGAAGTAGCAGATCCTAGAAACAATGTTAGAAAAATAATCCCTTTCAGGTTTATATCGCTGCGTTTTCAGAATGCAAAACATATAGGCAAATCATACTGAAATTTAACCAACTTCCCTATCCATCTCAAGATATAAAATACATCACAATTTGTGAAGCTGTGAGATCAAGAAAATGAAAACATACTTAAACCTACTCCAATGTTAAATACCATAATTTTATAAGCACTTCATAAAATCTTTATTATAAGATAATTTGCAAATAATTTATATTGAACATCAAAAATGTTAAAAGGAATTTTAAATTTTATGTTTAGTTACAGTTATAAAATATAATCATTCTGTTACATTTTTTGTTTTATTTCATGTCATTTTGAATATTTTTATCTGTACTATATTGGAAAGTCACAGTTACAGAGAGAATAACAGACAGAGAAGATCTTCCATCCACTGATTCACTCCCCAAGGTAACTGCAACAGCTGGGACTGAGCTATCCTGAAGCCAGGAGCCAGGAGCCAGGAGCCAGGAGGTTCTTCCAGGTCTCTTACATGAGTGCAGGATCCCAAGGTTTGGGCCATCTTAGATTGCTTTTCCAGGCCACAAGCAGGGAGCTGAATGAGAAGTAGAGTAGCCAGGATGCAAATCAGCACCCATATGTGATCCTGGTGTGTGCAAGGGGAGAACATTAGCCACTAGGCTACCACACTGGGCCCCATTTTGCATTTTAAAATTAGAAGTTTCAGTTGCTACTAAAGATATCTTGAAAAATATCCCAAAAACTCTATTGAATATGATATTTTAATTAGCTAGTTTGAAAACAAATCCATATGGCTATGTAAACCCAAATCCTAAGCAAGGCATTATCCTTAGCACTATAAAAAATCTTATGTTATGTGCCTATAATTTGTATAGGGGCTTGGTTAAAATAATGACCAAAGAAATGTTTAAAAAGCCTGAGACTCTAGTTCTTACTCAGTTGCAGTGTTCACCAAATAATGCGCATGCCTTTAATTCATCATCTTGTTAAATTATCAAGAAACCCCAGATTGTCCAACCAACACATACTAGCAAAATCATACATATTTTTTTTTATCTTTGAATTGGAGGTTGACATTTTTTATCAACGTGATCAATTATGTCCTTTGATCAATTTCTCTTGTGACCTCTATGTCAAATGTTAGCTTTCTCAGAAAATTTTACTTAAATCAATGCCATCCATTCAAATATTTCCCTGGAATCGTTTCCTATCACATGACTCACTCCTTTTCAAAGATATATTTTCTTTTTTCTTATTAATTACAATGTGATTATCATCTTGACAATTATTTTCTTCTGCCCTTTATTCAACAAATGTTTTCTGTAATTCTAATAATGTTATGTTGCCTTGAGGTCAATGTTATGCAAATTGGCTAAGATTTCTCATAAGAGAAACAATTCATTTTTCTCATAATTCATTTGCAATAACATTTTTCTCATAAAAGAAAAGTTATTGTTATCCTAAATGGCAGGTAACTGCCTCCTGGAGACCATTATCCTGTGGGTCAGTTATATATTGCCCAATTGAATTGGCCCCTGACTTCTGCACTGCACATAAACTTCTTAGATATGACATAGGGAACAATATTTATTCTTATTATTCTTACACTGTGACTCCACAGATCTCATGCCTGATTGGTCAAAACTTGTCAAATAAAACAACCCATGGGAAAGTCCCCTGTGTATGCTTTAGTGCCCAGCAGAACATTTGACACAAACGTTCCTTCCTCTACTGTCTTTGCACCTTGTCCTCATTTCACATGCTTGATCCTTTGATAAGTGGCCACTGAGTTGCCTTGCCTCTTCTTTGTAGTATATAATTCATGGATTAACATTGTTAGAAGAAGCATTTTGAGTTGATGTTCTGTAACTCACATTACCAATAAGCTTGGATCTATTTTCAAATCAACATTTTCTTTGAAATGACTCTGAAGGAAGAAGTCATATACAATGAAATCAGAGTCATAAGGGTGGGCCCATATGATGATAGCTTAGCAACTAAAATCCTTGTCTCATACATGCCAGGATCCCACAGGGGTGCTGATTCTAATCCCTGTGGCCCCATTTCCCTTCCAGTTCACTGCCTGTGGCCTGGGAAAGCAGTCAGAAAGGGCCCAGAACTTTGGGACCCTCACCCACAGAGGAGAGCTAAAAGAGGCTCCAGATCCCTGCCTTCAGATCAGCACAGCTCCAGCCACGTCGACTGCTTGGAGAGTGAATCAAAGCATGGCAGATCTACCTTTCTGACTCTCCTCCTGTCTGTATATCTGACTTTCCAATAAAAACAAAATATTTTTAAAAATGCATTATTGGTTACACATGACACATTATTTCTTAGAATACAAATAATCATTAAACATATTGCAAACTCATTTAAGACTTCTTTTAAAGTAGATTTAATGTAGTTAACAGGTGCAATCCAGGACTATAGTATTTCCTTTCCTCTGTCCATTTAGCTTTCTCTCTTTCTTCCCATATCTATTTCCTCCTTTCTTTTGTTCTTTCTTCTTCTTTCTCTCTTTCTTCCTTTCTTTCCTTCAAGATAACATTTTAAATTTACATTACCATAAAAAGCATGATGTCTCATAAAATAAATAAGAACAAATTTTAAAATGACCATATTTCAGCAGGAATATATGCGAGGGCTGTAAATTATATTCAAATACACAGATGTGAATTCCACTTATCTATAAGTAATGGAGAATTATTTTTTGCACTGAATGAGCTAGATGTTCACACTATTTCCCTTTACTTTAGCAAAAACATTGATTTAGAAATGACCAATCATCGTGTGTGTATTTACCTTTCTTCAGAATAATAAAAATAATAAAAATGCCTGTGTCCAGTGTGATGGTTAAGTGAGTTAAGTGATCACCATGGGCACTGGGATCCCACCTGGACACCTGTGCCAGTCCAGGCTGCCCTACTTCTGATCCATCTTCTGCTAATTTGCCTGAGAAACAGAAGAGGATTGTCCATGTGCAGGCTCCCCTGCACCCCTGTGCTGCAGTTAGAAGCCCCTGGCTTTTCTATTTGGCCTTGCCCAGGCTAGGTGATGTGGGCATTTAGGGAGTGCGCTAGCAAATGTAAGGTCTGAATTTCTCTGCTTCTTTCTTCCTTTCCCTGGCTTTATATAATTAGCCTATCAAATAAACATTTCCATTAATTTCTACATTATTTTTCCTCTGAATAAATACAATTACCGGATATTTTTTAACAAAAGCTAATAACAAAACAAGAGTAGTAATGGATCCTTTTTGGTAGTCTAACTTGTTGCCTTGTTCATAATCACCTCCATCATTCTTCCTCTCACGGGGATTTTTGTCTTATGGCTGAATAAGCAATTATTCAAACTTCAGTGAAATTTCACTTGCATCAGCAGTGACTATCAAAATAGGCATAGTGGTTGGTTTCAAAAGATTAAACAAGACAAATCATTATGTTGTTTAAAAAACAATCTACTTATTTACTTGCAAGTCATGGTCACAGAGAGATCTTCCATCTGCCAGCTCACTCCCTAGACTTCTGTGTTCAGGTCTGAGTCAGGCCTGGACCAGGCTGGAGATAGAAGCCAGAAGCCAGAAGCTTCAGCTGGGTCCCCACATGGATGACAAGGTCCTAAACACTTGAGCCAGTATTGACTTTTCTTCTTATATCACTGGGGAGCTGGGACAGAAATGGAGTCCTTGGAACTTGCAGCCAGGACACAACTAGGACGCATATGGATTCCCAACACGTGCAAGGCAATGATTTAGCCACTGAGCCATTCCACCAGTCCCAGATGCTTTTTAAAAGATTTATTTATTTTTTATTGGAAAGTCATATATACAGAGAGAAGAGACAGAAAGATCTGCCTGCTACTTCACTCCCCAAGTGGCCATCATGGCCAGAGCTCAGCTGATCCAATGCCAGCAGAGTTTCTTCCGGTCTCCTGTGCAGCCACAGGGACCCAAAGCTTTGGGCCACCCTTGACTGCTTTTCCAGACCACGAGCAGGGAGCTGTAAGGGAAGTGAGGCTGCTGGGATTAGAACCAGTGCCTATATATGATCCTAGTGAATGCAAGGCTAGGCCTTTAGCTACTAGGCTACTGCACTGTGCTCCAGAAAAATGTTGATGCTGAAATAATTGTATAACAGAAATTTCAGTAAAGTATCAAAGATATCTAAGTGCTATAATACACAGAATATTGTTTTTCAGGCAAGCTCACAATAGTTACAAATATATAAGCAAACAGAGAGAGGAAAAAATTCCTATACAAAATGTCTACAATGTTTATATGAAGAATGATAGATCCAATATTGTCTTCAAGTTGTAGCAAATAAACTGTGTAACTATTGTACTAGCTCTGATAAAAAAAAAAAAAAACATTTGCAATTTAAATCTTTCGGAAGGTAATAGATGGAGATCTTAGTGCAAAACTGTCTCCTTTATGTTGCATCCTTACAAACCTGAGACAAAAATTCAAAAACCACCCTCTGGTGACGTGTGGGGACTTCCTCTGTACCATCTGTGCCTCTGAAATGTCAGCACTATAAGTATCCACGCTGAGAACAAGCTGCAAGCAGCGCGCAGAAATAGGACTCCTCACTTTGAAGGAGTCAGCCCACTGCTGGTATAGATGGCAACAGAACCAATCTGATGTCCTTTACCTGATGAAAACCAGACACAGACATTCAAGGATCCCCAGGAACTGATGGGCAAAATGTTCCTGTTTAAAAAAAAAAAGAACTTATGGAAAATATAAATGACAGTATTATTTTTCTCCGAGCTGCTTTATGAAACTCAATAAAGTTGTGTGTACTTAAAGGTTAGCACGTTTTGATCTATTTGTTTTGACCCAAGCGTAGAATGTGATTTGCTTGTATGTGAATTGTATAACAGGAACAAGATGGTATAAAAACTAAAGCATATAATGATGTTCTGTATATTACTTGCTAACTGATATGAGAAGATGCAGAGACTGTGGAACCATATCTTAGATGAGCCTGAATTGTGTTGTAGTCAGAACTGGAAAATACATACATTTGTGCGAATCAAATGTGTGTAGGTGATTATGAATTAGATCATATTTTTACAAAATACATAAATCGATTTTAAGACTCCTTAGTGACAGTAAAGAAGATATCATTTGAAACTCTCGCATCATGTCTGGGAGTGCCTGAGTGTGAGCTCAGTTCCACAGCTAATTCCAACTTCCGGTGAACGTGTGCTGTAACAGACAAGAAGTGACCTCTCGTACTCTGTGTCTCTACCATCGCTGTGGGAGACCTGGGCTGGGATCCGGGTCCTCCGCTTCTGCAGTCCAGTCAGTTTTAGCCATTTCAAAGGTACACCAGTGGATGAAATACAGCTCTCCGTTTGTCCATCTCTCTGTCCCTCTGCTATTCAGATAAGGAGTTTTAGAAAATCTGTTACAATTATCTCCAAATAAATACTGAAGTATACCAGCTGATATGGTTGTTTCACATTATCAGCCATGTTGAAGCAATTTTCTTGCCAATTTAAAATGTTATGGAGCTGGGCCTGGCGCAGTGGCCTACTGATGAAACACGCCAGCACTCCTTATGAGCACCAGTTCTAATCCTGCCAGCCCCACCCCCCATCCAGCACCTGCTTGTGTCCTGAGAACACAGCCGAGACAGCCCAAGCCTTGGGTTCCTGCACCTGCTTGGGAGGCCCCGGTGGGGGGGTGCGGGTGGAGCTCCTGTCTCCTGGTTTCAGATCAGCACAGTTCCAGCCTTTGCAGCCACTTGGGGAGTGAATCATCGGAAGATCTTCCCCTCTGTCTCTCCTCCTTTCTGTATATCTGACTTTGCAATAAAAAAATAAATAAATAAATACAAAAAAAAAGTTATGGATCTTAGATAGGGTAACCAAAGTAGTCCAGTTCACTGTGATAGAAAGTGTAATTCTGATTGCCAGATGCTGAAAGGAAGGAGAAAATGGATTTACCGTTCCACAGGTATGTAACTTATGTCATGCCACATGGACGAGAGTATACTGTACACTTAAAATTTGATGAGCTGGTTGATCGTTACAGCATAACGAAAAGAGAGATACCTGTAATTTTTTTCTGTGCTTTAGAGTTAATCCGTGTTTCTAAATACCAACTTACAGAGTTGTACAACACAGTGATGGTGCATTGTGGGCTCACAGCTAGTCGGTTACAGCAGAAACAGCAGCCTTCCTTGCCAAAAGTAATGTTTTCTATTTACTACATTCTCACATTTATATTTTTTCTTTTAAAGTCGTCAGCCATGACTAACATGCTTTTTTGGCGCATTACCCAGTATAAGTATTTGTTGATATGTTCATGAACATTTACTGTGATTTGAATAGCTTCTGGAAAATGCATCAACAATGTATAATATATAAATATGCCCAACTGATGAAAATAAGTATTTCTGATGTTTGTATACACAGGAACAATACTTATTTTTTTCAAAAGTTGAAATATGTATGTGTGTATGTCTCTACTATAAAATTAGTTCTATAACACGAACCAAAAAAACATCATCAATCATTCATAAACAAAATTGTATTTTAGTAGCAAAATGAATTTTATTAAGCGACGTGTTTTTAACATACCACCAATCATTTCCCTAAATATACAGAAATATGGTTTCCATAAATGTTCTTTTTCATGGGAATTGACACTGATTCATGGCATTCACTGCTACACAAGCAATTTCTCCTCTGCTCTTTAATTGGTCCTTTTGTCTAAGTCAATCTTGTAAGAATGACATTTCAGAAAATAATGAAAACTCTGACCCTTCAGTTGGAAGTTTCTGTAATTGGGAACATTGGAGTTTGTGGTTAGAATAGTCTTGCATTTCAGCAATTATTAGTCACTGTTTTTGGAGAGGGTTGTGGATGATGTCACATGCAGCCAGCATGTCACCAAGCTCCTGGCTGATCTTCAGGAATCATCGTCAGCCTCTGAGCCTGGAATTGTAAATTCATGGTAGATGGGCAGCTTGGAAAACGTAGTTCTACCCTTTCGGACAAACACATAGCCTTCGCCATTGTAACTGTGAACATTCTCTTCTTGATCCCATTGTAACAGCTCTTTCATTGAAAAGAGGGAGAGTCTGGCTCACATACATATAAAAAGATATTCTGTTTAATATTTTCTCAGAGATGAGATTTTTCTAGTAGGCATTAGCATGAAAAGCTTCCTTCTTGTTTTATATTCACATTCACATGTGTTGGTCAAATAGATTGATATTTAAATTATGACCCGGTTACTTTGAAATTGCTGATAAATAAATGGAAATCCTGTACCTTTCCTAGAGTCAAAATATATTCATACCTTTGGGACTGGTGTGGTAGCCTAGCAGCTAATATCCTTGCATTGCACTGGCCAGGATCTCATATGGGCACCAGTTCTAATCCCGGTGGCCCGCTTCCCAATCCAGCTCCTTACTTGTGGCCTGGGAAAGCAGTCAAGGATGGCCCAAATCCTTAGGACCCTGCACCCACATGGAAATCTTAAAAGAGGCTTCAGGCTCCTGGCTTCAGATTGGCAGAGCTCGGCCATTGTGAAGTCTTGGGGAGTGAATCAATGGACGGAAGATCTTTTTATCTCTCCTCCTCTCTATGTATCTGACTTTCCAATAAAAATAAAATAAATCTTTTTTTAAAAATTACCAAAGCTATGAATATACATTTTTTAAAGATTTGTTTTGTTTGTATTGGAAATTCAGATATACAGAGAGGAAGAGAGACAGGAAAGATCTTCCAGCCCTTGATTCACTCCCCATGTGGCTGCAACAGCCAGAAATGAGCCAAACCGAAGCCAGGAGCCCAGAGCCTATATTCGGTCTCCCATAGTGCCGCAGGGTCCCAAGACTTCGGGTCATCTCTGACTGCTTTCCCAGGCCACAAGCAGGGCTGGAATTAGAATCGGCACCCATATGGGTGCATTTTAAGCGAGGACTTTAGCCGCTAGGGTTCTGCACCGGGCCCAGCTTTCACCATTTTCTATGAAACAAAACAAACAAACAAAAAAACACATATGAAAATAGAGTGGAGATTTTAAAGATGTTGTTACTCTTCAAGTCATCTTGTCCTAGGGTTAGGGCAAAAGCCAACCTATTTTGTTAACATCTTAACTATAGCAAGTGAATGTTTAATCTTCCTCTTTGATGTCAGTTCTTTGTAGGAAATTGGCAAAAGTCCATGCATATGCAAAATAAAAGATGAGTATTGGTTCAACTGAAATAAAAGACATCAACATTTAAGATGGTCCACCATGCAGCTCCTGGCTGCTTTGATTCTGTACTTCCTCATTCATTCACATAACACTCAGTCTACACTTTCTGGTGCATAGTCACAAAACCATTTAGGGCCATATGATCTGTAACCTGAATTTCTCTGTTACTCAAACATCAATTTGGCTTTCAACTTATGCATAGATTGTTACAGAAATTGCAACCTTCCATGCTAACTCTAATTGAGCCTTCTCAGATATTTCATCCAGAATGTTAATACTGCACTTATGTTGGCTTTGTTGTAAAGCCCCAATGTGGAGACAACTTTAGTCAAACACATTTGGTGACCCAGAATTCCCTTGCTTTAGGACTAAATTCAATCTCAGCAAAAAAAAAAAATCTATCTATCTATCTATCTATCTATATATATATATCATTGTTTTAAGAGTTTATTTCAGTATCTGAAAAAAGACTGAACAAGTTCTGTGAATCCTTGTTCAGGGGTGTGAAACACAACATGCACAAGTGAATACGAAGGAATATCCTGTCATCTTCATTTATTCAGAGACTTAAACATTACAACTGTGGCATTAAGTCCCTGAAATTTTGTACCATTTATCATGTATCTTCATTCACCATTCTGTCTTACTGACTGTCCATAATATTTGCAATTCTTTCCTCATTAGATGAAATGTCATCAATAATGTGCCCTTAGGTGACTATTTTATGAATGACAAAGTGTTTCAAAAGGATCACATTATGGCAGATAGCAGGGCAGCTAATAAAACCCTGAGACTGGACAATGAACGTGGACGGCTCTCCTTACTGCACTACAGTGAACTGGGTTTGGCCCTACTTATTTTTGGAGGTTGGGGATGTGGGAGACGATAACTAATTTGGGAGGTAATTTTGGAACTGAAATGTCAAGCGTCTGTTGATCTCTGCCATTCATGATACCTTAATTGCCACAATGTCTGGTACAAGGAGTATAACTACGGTTATGATGGGCCACATAAATCAGGACCCTTTGTGCCCTGCTCCTCCCCACCGCTCCACACCATATACACACTTCCAGAGTATTATACAGACAAAGGGGGGAAAGAATAATGGGATCCACTCTCAGCTACTTTAAGCTTTTAAGGATGGCCTTAATCTTAACAGTTCCTTCTGAGTACAAGGAAATGACATTGATCTTAACATCCTTTCAGGTAAATAGAATCACAGGGTGCTTCACGAGTCCTTTTTCCTACTATGACACTAAATTAAACCTAGTAACCAATTTTAATTAGTTAAAAAGGAAATGAGATGCACTTGGCTCCCATTTGAGGGGAAGAATCTTTAAATTACTATAGTAACCCAAAGGACAGTGATTTTATTACAGATTCTTTGACAAATGTATTGACTCAGATCTGGAACAGGGAAGGGAACTGATTTTTTTTGCTTCCACAAAGGATGATTGCTGTGATAAATATGTGTAGACTCTATACAGTAATAAATTAAATAAATACATATTTAGAACTTTTGGGGTGAGAAGAGGAAATTCTAAATATTCCCATGCAGCTAAACAATACTTCTTATTGTATGTCATTGTGGAATCTCACCGATCTAGGAATCACGTTTCTATGAAAACATCTGCTAGACTTAATCATGTCTATAGGCAACACCAACAGTAAACTTTGGGGATACAGATGTCACTTTGACTAGGAAATCTGTCATCTTACTGAGGAAATTATACTCTTGTGCCTCAGAGTCTATATAAATTATCATTCCCACTATATTTTGGTGTGTGTCATCTCCCGCTCTGTCAGTGGTGGTAGTGGTGATTGCATGAGCTCTGAGTGTAGCAATTCAGGGAAATTGCAACCTGTTCTTTGATGTGAAGCTGGAGAATGATTCTCCCTCCACTTTCTGCTCTTCGCTTTTAATTTTCATCTACTATGTTACCTATTCTTTCTTGGGTTGCATTCTTGTTGCAAAAGCAATATGAACAAAAGTAGAAGAAAATCTGAAAAGCTGTCAATGATCTGAGAATTATCTATGAAAGATTATTTTAACATGGTTTCATTTTTTCTCTTTATTGGTTAGACATATAATTATTAAACAAGTGTATGCTATAATTGAGATTACAAAGAAACTAAAGGCGCACAGCATATAAGATAGGTAAATTGGATAAATCTGTTTCAATAAATGTTTGACTGATTAGACTCCTTCTGTTTTGAACTGCCATTCAGGTAACTTCCTGTCTCTGAACATGAAAGGGGGAACAATGACAATATGGGAGAATATATAAAGCTAACTTGTATTCCGCTAATTGTTTCCTGTAATGAGATAACAGAAGCTGGGTTTCCATAGAGCACACACTGGTGATACATCACGGCTAGTCTAAATCTTGGTTCAACAGTAGTCATCGTCACACTGACATGTTTTGAAACTCAGCATCTGTTTCATCACATTATGTTGCAGTTTCAGTAAATTATTAAAAATATATGTATCCCTGTAAGTGCATAATCCCCCAAATTTACCATATTATATAGTTAATAATTCAAAAGCGATTAGACATTTTACTTTCACAAACTAAACTGTCTAGATGTGCACACTATGTAGTCATGGGACAAATTCTAGAAATATACCTGGGTACCAACACCTTTGGCTTTATTTTATGTCATCATTCACGATTTCACATCTTGGTAAGAATAAGCAACTATCTGCTTCTTTCCAGGCACCAATATTTTTTCAAACAGAAAGAAGCAGGGAGGGTTTTAAAAAAGAAGAACGGGGCCCGGCACGGTGGCGCAGTGGTTAAGGTCCTCGCCTTGCACACCCGGGATCCCATATGGGCGCCGGTTCTAATCCTGGCAGCCCCGCTTCCCTTCCAGCTCCCTGCCTGTGGCCCGGGAAAGCAGTCGAGGACGGCCCAAAGCTTTGGGACTCTGCACCCGCGTGGGAGACCCGGAAGAGGCTCCTGGCTTCGGACTGGCATAGCATCGCTGTTGGGCTCACTTGGGGAGTGAATCATTGGATGGAAGATCTTCCTCTCTGTCTCTCCTCTCTGTATATCTGCCTTTCCAATAAAAACATAATAAAAATAAATCTTTAAAAAAAAAGAAGAAGAATGCCTATGCTGCCATACCTGTGCATGTAATATCAGAATGTCAGTAGAAATCTCACTGAAGAGAACCAGACCACTCATTCATTCTGACCCACAGGGTTCTCTTTGGAACTTACTGTTTTAACTGAACTGGTAGCCATTATGCAAAATATCAGGTTATATATATATATATATAAAGGGAAAGAACATGAACAGCAAGCAAGCAAACAAACAGCATTATCTACACAGATGCTATGTAGTACTGAAAGGCTTCATTAAAGTCAGTATGCACATTAGATATAAATAAATAATATCCACACTTATAATTCTACAAACATTTATACAAATAACTATTCATATGAACAATTATTTTGCAGTGATGTTCTCTTATTTTTTGCTTGCAATGTCTTCTAAACCTTTCTGAACATTGTAACTCGAGGTGATTTTAATTGTATTGGCTTTAGAGCACCCTCCTCTTGGTGATAAGAACTTTAGGCTTGAAGGAATAAACCAAGTACTACAGTCCTTGAGGCATG
Source organism: Ochotona curzoniae (assembly GCF_017591425.1). NCBI lineage: Eukaryota > Metazoa > Chordata > Mammalia > Lagomorpha > Ochotonidae > Ochotona > Ochotona curzoniae. The sequence continues at coordinate 19,501,273 of NW_024466502.1, forward strand.
AAATATTTATTGCCTCTCTTTTGTAGAATCACAGTGCAAGATGACAAATGTGCCCCATGTAAAGAAAACATATATTTGAAATAAACTTTCTAATTGAATTAGCTCACAGTTCCAAATAAGCCATTTCATTTGAAATATGGTCACAATTACTCCAGCACTCACTTGTTCATATATCAGCAAACAGTCAAGTGAGAGAGTAAGTGGCATGATGCTGAAAGTATTTAATTATCTTCATTTAATGATGCTTCTCTAAAGGAACCCTGCAGACTCTATCCTTGTGGTTTCTGCCAATTGTGACATTGGTTTAAAATGAATACTCTCAAAAATAAGAGCAGCTGTTCAATTGACTGACCTTCCCTATCTAATTGTCAGAATCCCACGTAGGCACCAATTCATGTCCTGACTGTTCCACTTGCAACCAGCTCCTTGCTAATGATTTGGGAGAACAGTGGAAGATGGCCCAAGTCCTTAGAACCCTATGCCCATGTGAGAGAAATGGAAAAGCTCCTGGCTTCAGACCAGCTCAGCTTCAGCCATTGTGGCCATTTGGGAAATAAACCAGTGGATAGATATTTCCTTCTCTCTCTTCTGTCCTACAAATCTGATTTCTAGTAAAAATGAATACATCTTTTTTCAAAGCAAACAAGCAGTAATCTTACTCTGTGCACAACATGACCCCAAGCTTTCCTATTTAATAAAATGTTTGCCTTTTCCTTTGTGATATATAATTTAGCTTGTTACTCTTGCATAAATAAAGAATTTTGTGCTATGCTCTATCAATAATTCATGGGCTTTTATATTTTTTTTAAATGATGGTCACAAAATACAGACTCTCAAAAAGGAAGTATTTTTATTTTTTACAAATGCAAGCATGTGTCATCTTTAAATATTGAGAAAATATTGAGTAAATAAAAATCTTAGAATAAAGATAAAATTATTTGAAGTTAATTCTAAATAGTATTTTTAAACAAATTGCATGCAATCATAAAATAATATTTCACTATAGCATTAGTAATAATCTGATATCAATTGTGATCAGTGACAATGTCTAATGCACACACTCACATTTTTGTGTCATTTTATTAAGTGAAAATAATAAATGGTAAAGTGCAATATTTTTGATGGGTGATTAGTATAAATACATTAAAACTATCTGAAAATCAACAGACAAACAAAACCAAGAGAAACAAACACCTCTTCATGCAATTGGCAGGGCTGGCTTAGGTGTCATTTTGTTTCCTAGCTGCTCCTTACTGACTCAGCTCCTTGAAAACACCATGGGGAAAACAGTTAGAGACTGGCCCAAGTGTCTGGGTACCCGCCATCTGTGTGAACAACCCCTGATCCCTGGCCCTTGCCTGGGCCCGTCCTGGATGCTGTGCAATCTGGGGAGTGAAGGGGTGCATGGGTGCACGCTCCTTCTCTGTCCGTAATCCTGACTTGCAAACAAATCTATCAAGCATTTTTGGAAAAGCAAAAATAAGCATCTTAATGAAAAAACAAATAATGAATTAATGTGAAAATTTCACTTATAGATGAGTTGGAAGCTCCTTTCTGTATACTGGATATTTTCTATTATTGATATTTCTCCCACAATTGGTCATATGATATTTTCACAATCATATAGCAAAGTATGTCCCAATGAAATGACAGAGTTGAAAGAGATTGCATACTGCAAAATAAACACATAATGTTTTTCTGATAAGGCTAGCATTGTTAAACGTTACCTTCAGCAAAATGCAGTTCCAAGTTCTGTTTAAAATGTGACTCTTTACAAAAAGTTCTTTCAGTTGTCCTTGGTATGTAATCGTTTTGGTGCCAATCACACAAAATATATTTTTCAGTTGAAAATTCTCAGCATTATCATCGTTAATATTAATTATATGCTTAGCTTAATGGCAATTTGATCCTAACATTTATACTTCTTCTGTTTATAGTCATTAAACTTTGAAGGTGGAAATTATACTTAATATTTTGCCCAACTACTGACAGTAATTGCTGCTTCTGTTCATCTTGAATGTGAATTTCTTCCTGGATAAAAGAAGTGCACTTGAACGTAATCTTTCTTTTTCAAAAAAACTAAGTTAAAAAGCAGTAGATTTCAGAATTTGTTTGAACTTTCTATCACTGCAGTTGCAAGATTTATATGTAAGTCAGAAATACATTGTATTGACTATTGTTTTTCTAAACTAGAAAAAACTAAAAAAAAACAGGCTTATTTGGGAGATGACAATCTTGTGTATATTATAAAACATGCTGGGAAATTATGTGTTAGGAAGAAACATTAATTTTATTTCAGAGGAAACATTCTTAAACTAGGGCAATGTGTTTGTGTAATTACGAAAATTGAGAAATTATTTGGAAAACTTTGTTAACTATATTCCTTGGTTTAATTTGCACTACATAGCAGACACATATTTTTCATAGATTTAGCTATTTTTTCATCTATTTTATTTTTGTTTTTATGATACAATTCCATAGGTTCTGAGATTTCCCTTACCCCCTCCTTAAATTTCTTCCCCCATCTGATTTCCCCATATCATTATAATAGTATAGACTTTCATAGGCAATAATAAGTCCATCGTTCTATTACCAAGATATATCCTGCAGTTTCATTGGGAGCCCATCTTATATTTGGAAGTAGAGATGCATACTGCATTGTATCCTCACATTGGGATATGACAGTCTCTACCATACAGTTACCATACATTCCCTTAGAAGAAAAGACATAAAATGAAATCAACAACAGGAAGAAAGTTTCAAAAAATTACAACAACGTGGAGGTAAATAGTTTGCTGCTGAATAAACAATGTGTTGATGAAGAAATGAAAAAGAAAATGTATACTATGAAAATCCAAATATGCATATGGCTGAAATTGCCAGATCCAAGCTGCTCTGAAGCCAAAAGCCAGAATCTGGGAGCTTCTTCCAGGTCTCTCACATGGATGCAGATTTCCAAGGCTTTGGGCCATACTCCAATGTTACCCAGGCACAAGAAGGCAACTGGATGGGAAGTGGAGCACCTGGGGCACCAAACTGCCAACCATTTGGGATGCCAAGGCTGTAGGTGAAGGATTTGTCAATTGAATTATGATGCTGTTCCCTAATATCCTTTTTAACAATGCTTTCCATGGTCATACCCTATTTTATAGCTTTCCATAACTTCCAATCATAATTAATAAATTACTTGCTTGTGTTATGTCATTTATATCTATTTATTCTGTATGTCAACAATTAGAAAAGTGTTGCAGTCATAGTAAAAATTTAATAAATATCACTGTAAGTAATCATATGTATTTATATACGCGCAGGTGTATGCATATGCATGTGCAAACGTGCCTCTAGCTTCTACTTCTAGACCTCAAGACTCCATTTATGCAATAACTAGAATTATTTTTCATTTTTAAATTTGTATTAATTTAGTTGTATCAACCAGAAACAAGCGTACTTGAAAAAGTCAGTGCAAATGAGGTTAGAGTCAGCTTTCAGGCACTTGTGGCTACGTTGCATCCAACACTGCACTACACGGTCCTCTGTGTATGAATCGTTCTTTCCTGTTCATGTGCACACTGGGAAGCACTAGGGGAAGGATGAACTGGTCTTGCAACTCATGGGAACACAGGGATTTAGCCCCGGCCTCTCAGTGCTCAGTCACCGCAGGTTTTTAGGGAATGAGATAACAAATACCTGACCTTGCTTCTTTTTCTCTACATTTTAATCAATTCATTATTTTTTTATAATTAACGCCGGTACAACAAAATTTTAAAGTTACATTCTTTTTTCCTAAGAGGCAGTTTTCATAAACTACTTTAAGTTCACTGGCATGCATGAATATCAAATTTTTTGTGCAATGAAAAAATTGCATCTTTGATCTCATTTTCCCAGAAACTTTTTTTAATACCCTATATATTTATAGAAATTTGAATTTATTTAAATATTTAAAAATTCTTGGATCCAATACTCAATTTTATAAATTTTAATCCAAATTAATTATGAATTATTACTTACATTGTGTATATCTAATAATAACCAAATGAATAATTAGCATTGCTGCTCTTTATTCATCATTCTAAAATTTATTCATGACTCATTTGGTGTAGAGCCAAGACATTTATTTCACAATGGATTGAGCCGTATGTGAATTTTTATTTGGTTCAAGTTGCATTTCCCATGTATTTACATTTGATGTCTTAAACGCTCTAGCAGCATATTTTGCACTGCTTTTTTGCACAAGGAGAATCTGAGAGTGAGTGTGTTATCTGAACCATGGATTCAACTGTTACGTCCTCTGTCTTTTTTTAACTGAAGAGATTTTGTTGTTTTTACATAGTCTGAAGCCAGAATTCTTCCAGATAATTATAATTTCGCCTAAATTTATGTAAGTCCTAATCATTTTTAATTAGCCCATTTATGTTTCTCTTTATTTAGAAATTCTGACTAAGACATTGTAGGTACAAACCCATCTAGCATTGTATGGGTTTGGGTATTGTTCCATGTGGGAGGTCAGGAAGTGCTTCCCAGTTCCTGTCTTCAGACAGGCCCCATTCCACTCCTGCAGAGTTTTGGCACAGGATCAGCAAATACAAGCCCCTCTGAAAACTTACCTGTTAAATCTATTTCATATGCTACTTTTTTAAGATTTATTTTTTTATTGAGAAGTCAGACATACAGAGAGAAGGAGAGACAAAGATCTTCCATCCGCTGGTTTACTGCTTTAGTGGTCACAATGGCCAGACTGAGCCATTTCAACGCCAGGAAACAGGAGTTTTTTCCATGTCCTGCAAGCAGGTATAGGGTTCCACGAAAATGTACCTTTTGTTTATCCTTCACTGTAATGGTGAACTCTTAATTACTTAATTACTATAAAGATGGTTAAAGTCAAGCTAGAGTCAGAACATGAGTCAATTTTTATTTCAGTTCTACCAGAGCAGTTACATTGACTTTTCCTAGAATATTAGGAATGCATCCTTTACAAACATATTTATCAAAATCTTTAAATGATTACCCAGGATCATCTTAACTCATTTCAACAGGCAGTCAATATTTCCTGAATCATATACATATTTGAAAATACTTATCATTTATATGTATATATAAATATGATCTATATACATATATATATGATTTTTTTGTAGGGGAGTGAATGTCTGTCCGTCATATCTTTAGAAGCAACCTGAAATGGCATTAATGTTTTGTTTGAAAGATACAGAGAAGGGTCACAGAGAAATTTCACCCACTGATTGGCTCCCGCATTGCCCATGACAACAAGAATAAAATCTGGCTCAGGTTAGCAGCCTTAAGCTCGGCCTGGCTCTTCCACCAGGATTTCAGAGACCCAAGGACTAAATAATTTGCTATTTTCTGGATGTGCATTATCAGGGAGATGGAGCAGGAACGAAGGAAGGAGGATATGGGTTCAACAACTGGGATAGGAGATCCAGGAATACAAAATGGTGATTTAACCACCATAACTAATATTCACTATATTAAAAAATATTTTTACACTTAGCTACACCTTAATTCTAATTATAAATTGTGCACATTAATAAGAAAATACTGCTTGAGGAGCTGGGATTGTGGTCTAGCATGGAAAGCCTTCCCATAATTGTCATTCAAGCGTGACTGCCAAAGATCCTGGCTCTGCCTATCTGATGCTGATCTTTGTGGAAGGGAATAAGAGAATGAAAGAATCTCTGTCTCTGTGCAATGTTAGGAGCCACAGACTTATGGGCCTTAGACTTGGCATGCCTGACAGCCTGTTGCATTGCAAAGTCTGCTTGGGCAAGCAGGGCCACAGCAAGCAGGATATTAGTCCAGAGCATCCAGTGTAAAGCTAATGGAATAGAACCTCCACCCTTGTTCCTGTTCAGATGATTAGTTCCTTTCCTGCTTCAATGAAGATAATTACTTCCAGGGAGCCCCTTCTCTTCCCCTCCTCCCCAAGAGAAGAAGGTATATAGATGAGGAGTAAAATAAAGAGCAAGAGGCACTCTTTTCCACCAAGTGCGTGTGTCCCTGTGTTTCTTGGGCCAGCAGCCTGGCATTCCCAGTCCACCCTCAGGGTTTTTTTTTTTTTAAGATTTATTTATTTATTGGAAAGTCAGATATGCAAAGAGGAGGAGAGACAGTGAGAAAGATCTTCGCTCCAATGATTCACTCCCCAAGTGAGCACAACGGCCGGTACTGCGCCGATCCGAAGCCAGGATCCAGGAACTTCTTCCGGGTATCCCACACGGGTGCAGGGTCCCAAAGCTTTTGGCCGTCCTTGACTGCTTTCCCAGGTCACAAGCAGGGAGCTGGATGGGAAGCAGGGCTGCCGGGATTAGAACCAGCGCCCATATGGGATCCCCGGGGCGTACCAGGAGAGAACTTTAGCCTAGGCCACTTTGCCGGGCCCCACCCTGAGGGTTTGAGCATCCTGTTCTCCAGGTCAGGACAGTGCAACATGAACTTATAAAACAAATAAAGCTTAGAAAAACAATCAGCAAGAAAACAAAGATGCACATTTAGGAAGTCTGCATCCCAAAACATTGTACACATGTGCATGGGCAATGTTTCTGATAAAGCAAATCCTTGGGGGTAGCAGGTGGATGAGTGACAAGGCTATCTCCTGCCACCCAGCTGGGAGACACAGGTTCTCATCCCAGGTCTTGGTCTTGACTTTTCCAAGACTCAGCTTTGTGAGCTTTGCTGGAATGAATCCTATGGATGAGAGATCTTCTCTCCTTGTCTTTTTATCTCTGTACACTTCTTTCATTTTTTTAAAAAGCAGAACTGCACATTTCCAGCATTGGATATATAACCACATATTTGTATCTAATATGTTTTTTAAAAAGTATTGAACCATATTTTTATGAAAATTCCAAACAATAATTTCTTACTAAGTTTATCAAAGAAAAATTAAATATGCTTTAGCAAATATCATTCTCTACTGTGAAGTAAATTATCCCTGCTATTGGCCTGAAATACATATATATGTTAGTATTGTTAACAAATATATAATGTACTCATAAATGTATCTTTATATATACATCTATTTACATAAAAATCTATCTATATTGAATGCAAATTCTGAAGAAAAACAAAATTCTGATGTTTTTAATTCTTTTATAAAAGTTATTTTCCATATATACTTTCTTAAGGTTTGGAAAAAGTAACACTGTCTTTTAAAATATAACCATAGATAATTTTGTTAAAAGAATGATAAATTATTTAATAAATGTCCTGTTGTTTTTTTTCTTTTTGAACATATAACTTAATTTTCAATATAATTGCAGACATTCATCTTATGTAGCCAATTAACAATGTAAGAAACTAATTTTTGAAATTACTTTATTTTGTTTGTGAAAATGTTGGGAAAATATTAATCACCATGGTTCATTTATTATTTCCTTGCTTAATGTACTAAGATGAAAATGAAAGAAGATGTTTGATTTGGGATGTTTTATCTATCCATCAAATATTTGAAATTATTTAAGTAACTACATTTTAAAAACACACACAAGGGCCCAGTGCAATAGCATAGTGGTTAAACTCATCGCCTTGCACATGCTGAGATCCCATATGGTTGCTGGTTCTAATCCCGGCAGCCCTGCTTCCTACCCAGCTCCCTGCTTGTGGCCTGTGAAAGCAGTCAAAGATATCCCAAAGCCTTGAGACCCTGCACCTGCATGGGAGACCCAGAAGAGCTGCTGGCTCCTGGCTTCGAATTGGCTCAGCTCCAGCTGTTGTGGTCACTGGTCACTTGGACAGTGAATCATCAGACAGAAGATCTTCCTCTCTGTCTCTCCTCCTCTCTGTATATCGCCTTTCCAATAAAAATAAACAAACCTTTAAAACACACACACACATAAAAACATACACACACTGTGTCAACCACATTTTCCCATTTTCATCCTCTATGGAAACATTTAAAGAAAAAATTAATGAGACAAATTAGGCACAAGAATATTTCAAATATGTTTGAGATAAATAATAGTCTAGTTCAGTTCTGCTATTAAATTCTGTTAACACAGAACATGATAAATCCTGGTTAGCAAAAGCAATACTGCATTCAGATTTGCACAGATCATTGCAATAGGGCCCCTTCTTGCTGTTCCCAGTTTCTGTGAAAGGAGCTCTTTGAGGAGAGAAGGTTTTTTTTTTTTCATTGACAAAAGCCAGTTAGGAGTACAGCAGGATGTGCACCTGCCCCCTTGGGAGAATCTTACAGGTAGACTGGAGAAAGCAGGTAAGCAGAAGTGGTCTGCAGAAACTGACAGCTTAGCAAGGTAAAGCAAGGTTTCCATCCTGGATTTTGAATTTGAAGCTCTCTCTATGTTTTGATAAGGCTCTTCTGGACCCATGTTCCTCTGTTGGTCAGCTACTTTGATTCTCCTGTGTGTTTTCCTTTATTTGTGCATGCTTAATGGTGTGCAATGGAGTCCCTCGCTATGACCTCCTTCTGAACATGCATAGCCATGTCTCAAGATTACATATACACGTATATACAGAATACACACATTGTATACACCTGAGAGATACTTTGTATAGATCTATATTAGATTCTACCTCTGCTTTTCTCCATAACTCTTTCAAAGAAGTTAATTAATGAATCTCTAAAACAAGATAAAAAAAAGAAAGAGAAAAGAAAACTCAATGTGCAAATAAGCAATTAAGGAATTTCTGAAAACAAAACATGGACACATTATAATTTTTGTTTCTTTATTTGAAGATGAGGAAGATATGTTTAGCTTGAAAATGCATCTGAATCTTGTTTTATTGAGAACAAAAAAAAAACAGTGTTGAATATGCCCATTAAAATGTCTCATATGAGGGAGTCTCCATAATTAGTTGCTCTAAGAAAACCCGCACAGCGCATGCTGAGGGCACGTGATGCGTCCTGCACTGTGGCAGGAGCCTGTGTCTGAGGTCCATTCCAGCACAGTCTGGCATTGATCACTCTCTTCAAGTTTTCTTCTTTTACCTCATTTGTTTCCAGAGCATTAATATAAAACAAAAATGAATTTAAATTCTTCAGGCTCAAGTAATTGCAACCTATTTTCTACACAACTCTAGGAAATACAGCTCAACAAATGATGGCTTTAAGTAATTTATTTTTGGGTCCTATGCTGTAGCCAAACGGTTTAAGTCCTCACCTTGCACGCAACAAGATCCCATATGGGCACCAGTTCCTGCCATGGCAGCTGTTCTTCCCAACTGCTCCATGTTTGTGGCCTGGGAAAGCGGTCAAGGCTGGCTCCAAAGCCTTGGGATCCTGTGCCACATGGGAGACCTAGAAAAAGCTCCTGGCTCCTGGCTTCAGATCAGCTCAGCTCTGACCATTGCAGCCACCTGGGGAGTGAATCAGTGGACAGACTTTCTTCTCTGTCTCTTTTCCTCTCTCGATATCTGACTTTCAAAAATATTAAAAATAATAATAAATAAAAATATTTTAAAAATGTTTTACTACTGTTACCACTGCATGAGAGAGTGCAAAACCTCTGGTTCATTACTCAAATTACCAGAAACGTTGGGACTGGGTGAGGACAAACCAGGAGTCAGGACTTTCCATGCAGGCTTCCCATGTGGGTGACAAAGGCCCAAATGGTTGGGGAATTTCCCACTGTTTGCCCAGGTGCAGCAACAGGGAATTTGGGTAGGAAAAGGAGCAGTGAGGACACACACTGGCACCCAAATTGGACATCAGCATGACAGACAACAAACACCTTGACATATCACACCACAAAGCCAGCTAACCACAGAGGGAATTCTATCTTTGTTTATTTTTGCAAGAGCATGCGATTGTGCAAAGCATTTGAAATTCTGTAGAAATAAAACCGTGTAAATTGGTAAAAATATGATTCCCCTTTGTTTCGAAGCAGCACATTTGTGCAGAAACTCCTAAATCATACGACAGCGAGCTGAATTGAGGCAGCAAACAAAATTTGCAGCAGAAAAATAACAATTACTATAAAGACTTAATTATATGGAACCCATAACGATCCACTATTCATTAAAAACAGTTTGAATCCACACAGATGGTATATATGGAAGTAGCCATGCGCATGTAGTGCAGGAGACGGTTTCAGCAAGTTTCTGCAATATAAAGAGGGAGAGGCATGTGAATATAAGCATTGCAGTGAAGTCTATACGTCATTGAGCACATGATGGCTGTACATAGAAAAAAAGACACTTAAGCCAATTCCGTTACAACGGGGTGATCCTTGTGTTATGCAAAGCACCACATTCATTGTCTGCCAAAAGCTTTATATTTTTCCTCCCAGTTTTGCAATTTTGTCATTCTGTGACAAAATTATAGGACAACAATAATGGCATAGCAACAAAAAGCTTAACGGCTTTTTCAGGGAAAAAAAAAAGAGCATACTATTCTGTGAGAACGAATGTTTATCTATGATTTATCAAGGGAAATTTATGTGTAAAGATTCTGAAAGAGATAATTATCTAAATTTTCTAAAAATACTCAAAATATGCCAAACTTTTATTAAGTATTTAGTAGCACATTAAGTGAATTTTGTCAAATCTTCAAAAAGAATGTAGCTATAGTTTATTCAACATTTCTGAAAAACTGCTTGGCTGCCAAATTGAAAAAGGAGTAAGTATAAAATGCATATTGAATGCTACGTATTTTAAAGTCACATGAGCTTTTGTGACTGTGAACGATTTTGCTGCCTTACCTGTTATCTGACAATTTTTCAACTTAAGGCTTTCATAAATCCTAGCACTTTGTTTTTTAATGATCTTAGATAAGATACTAGACAAAACACATTATTAACACATTGCCAAGTGCTATATAATTACTGCATTTTATGCAAATCTGCCTTGAGAATCCATTTATATGAGTAATTCAAAGTTATTTGTAATATTTAGAGCACTCGTTTGTTCTGAATTATTTGTACAGTCATGCATAGGTCCCAACAACATTCACTTGTCCAATTATTATCACTTTATCATGTTAACCATTTTTATATTTTTATTTTCATTTTATTTGAAAGACACAGAAACAGAGGAAAGGAAGAGAGGCAGAGAGAGCGCTTCTCTCCGGTACTTTTTTCCCCAAGTCTGCATGTTTTAGGGAATAGATCAAAACTAACACAGGAGGCTGAAACTCAACCAGGGTCTTCCACATGTATGGCAAAAACATGAACACTTCAGTGGTCGCCTGCTCACTCGCAATGCACACAGACAAGAGGACACACTGGAAACAGTAGCGGGCATTCACACCAGACATCTAGATGAGGGGCCTGGGTGATTTAGTGTTATGCCAAATTCCATGTGCATTGTGTTTCTTTGTTCTTAATAATTGGAGGAGGAGAACTCTCTGTGAAAAACAGAAGCAAAGATCTGAAGTATGACCTCTGATTTGCACGTTATGCTCTGAGATATATCCTGTAGCAACCATCTGTGATGATTAATTTTATGTGTTCAACTGGCTTAGCCAGATTACTTACATATTTCGTCAGATACATCTAGATGTTGCTGTGAATGCATTTTCTTTAAAAAAAAAAATGTATTTTTGTTTTAAAGGCAAATTCACAGAGAAGAGAAGGAGAGGCAGAGAAAATCTTCTATCCACTGACCCACTCCTGTAATGCCCACAATGACCTAAGCTGTGCCAGTTCAAAGCTAGGGGACCAAACCCTCCTCCAGGCTTCCCAAGAAGACAGAGGGCTGCTTTCCCAAACTAGAAGCAAAAAGCTGAATAAGGGGGGTGGAATAGCCGATGCCCAGCCAGTAAGTGAAAGCCAAGCCTAGGAATGGATGCATTTTTTAAGATGCTATTAATTTTTTGATCAGCAGATCTTCAGAAAATGATTCTTCATTACAATGTAGATGCTTTGCATCCATTCATTTGATAGTCTTTAGAAAAATATCTCTCCGGCCCGGCACAGTAGCCTAGCAGCTAAAGTTCTTGCCTTGCACACACCCTCATGGGCGCCAGTTCTAATCCCAGCCGCCCACGTCCCATTCGGCTCCCTCCCTGTGGCCTGGGAAAGCAATTAAAGAAGGCCGAGAGCCTGGGGACCCTGCACCCATATAGGAGACTCAAAAGAGGCTCCTGACTCCTGGCTTGAGATTGGCACATCTCTGGCTATTGCAGCTGCTTGGGAAGTGAACCATCAGATGGAAGATCTTCCTTTCTCTCTCTCCTCTTCTCTGTATATCTGACTTTCTGATATAAATTTTTAAAAAAATTAAAGAAAAAAGAAAACTGTATCTCTCAAGACAAATGGAATTCATGAATTTTTTTGCCATAGCATTCAGCTTTGTCACGAGTCCTTTCCTGTTCTTCCGCAAAGAATTTGGATTTTCCAGCTTCTTCAATTATATGTCAATTTCTTAACATAAATCTCCCAATTTTCTGTTATTACATCTGCATTTCATCCTCTCTCTCCCCGCACATGTATTCTTATAAGATACATAACATATAATGTTTTACATGTAATATTTATACAGAATTACACTTCTGTAAAGACCCCAATGCATGGAACTTATTTATACATATGCATTTATTTTCAAGGTATTTTTGGAAGGTCAAATTTATTTTTCATTTCTCTTTGTTTTGTTTTTAGTAAGCATTATCCAATTGTAATAGGGAGCTTCTTGCTGTCTTCAGTAGATTAGATGAAGTCTACCCAGATTGGGATAACAACATCTTTACCCATTCTATCAATTAACAGATGAGTTTCATCCAGAAATATCCTTATAGAAACTGCCAGTCGTTAAGCCCAGTATCTGTAATCGTAACATTATCCTGAAGCGCTATCTACCATTGCTTTGCTTAATACAGATTAAGTTTATGAGCCTTTTATCTTCAGATACAAAGTAAAAAAAAAGACAAAACATAGAATACTTTCTGAGCATCTTCAGTCTCATTCCTCTTATTTTCTACACGTAAGTGCATTTTAAGAAGGAAGCTGGAAAGTCAAAGTTTTCCAGAAATTTAGACGCCATTTCTTCCACTCTTTCTTTTGTGATAGTGTTCATACGTAGCTTTTCTCTTTCTCAGAAATGTATGTGTGTGTGGGTATAGTTGTGTGTGTTTGTGTATGTATACAAAGCTTTTCTCTTTCTTGGGAACATATGTGTATGTTCCTCTTAGGAATACACACACACACACACACACACACACATAAAGCTTTTCTCTTTCTCAGGAATGTATGTGTGGGTGGGTATATTTCTGTATGTTTCTATGTGTATATATGTGTGTGTGTGTATGCATGTGTAAAGATGCTTGTGAATATTGAACTAAAAATCAAGAAATTATGCTCATACTCTGCTTCAGTTCAGCTTTAAAATGTATAATATTAGGCTATGAAAAACTGAGAAAGTGTGAAATTTATTTATAGCCAATCTTATATAGTTGTTTTAGGAATAAAATTTGATGTATTTCAACACATCTGAAAGATGAATTAGCACATTATAAATACTCATTCATGTTTAGCGACTTAGATATACTTTGGTTGTAGGGAAACTTCTTGATGTAAATTTATAACTACAGAATCCCTGTACCCATTCTGTATACATATTAAAGAGTATCTTTTTATAGAAATAATTATATGCAACTTTCTTTATTCATACAACAAATTCTACATATATTATTATATTTAAGGAAATTCATCTTAGGGCATTTAGACAATGCATTATTATAGTGGTTGATGTGGTTGTAGACAATGGATTTCATCAACCTCAGATGCCATTTATACTTTTTATTTGCTTCAACTCATTTGTCACCATAATCATTGTCCTTGTGATTCTTTGTTATGAAAACCCAGGATACAGGATTCATTTGATGAGATAATCACTGATGTGTATAGTCAAACCCTTTTAACAGGAATTTGCTCATCAGTAACACAAGCTGGCTATAGACTGATGACTTCAAGAATATCATATCTACTCAAATCAGTGTGGTCAGGAGGGCTAAGTCACGGTAAGCATATTTGATGAGGACCAATTCTGGATCTTTGATAATCTTTTTTTTTTCCCTATACATAGAACATTTTGAAACATCTAACAGGAAAAAAATGAAAGAAAAAAGGACAAAACCGAGTATTATTCCTTCAATGGTTACTTGTGAGAACAGCATCCAGTGTCAGAATATCAAATGGTGTAGTCCAGACTGCTCTGTTCCATATGCCATGCTGAGATGTCTGCGTAAAGCAGAGGATGGTGATTCAAGTTCTAGAGGCTCTGCCGCCCACATGGAAAGCCTGGATGGAATCCCAGCCTCCTGGCTTTGAACTTGACTGGACCTAGCTGCTGTGGATATTGGGAAATAATTCAACAAATGAAAGATAGTCATTTCTTTTTTTTGTACCTTTCTGCCATTCTGATTTCTAAGCACAATAAACAATTTAAAATACGTAAATATGTATTTCATGAGAATTATGATAATTTTATGAATTAAGAGTTTTATGATAGACTTCTTTTATCAAATGATTATAATATATTCTCGTTCAAACAAATAAAATTTTGAACTCAAAAAAATTCAAAAAACAAGAAATTGTGCTAGTTGGAAAAAAATAGAGGAATCATTTATGCATCCAAGGGAATATTTCTAAAAAAATTAACATACATTTTTTTCCAAATGGCATTAACATGCCAGATAAACATATTGATGAAATGCTTCCTTTAGGGTAACCATATGTCTTGAATATTGTAGGAGGATCCATGAATCAGAAGAAAACCATATGGAAAAAATAAAAGACAATTTTTTCCTTTACGGTTATGAGATTACATGTACGTTTTATGTTTTTGATAATAACTATGCGTTAGGCAGAATAATGCCCACTCCTCCATTCCAAAATGTTCATATTCTAATTTTATGCACTTCAGAAAATGTTAGATGAGTGGCAAAAAAAAACCAAGATTGCCAATCAAATGACTGCCAAGCATAAAGATTAATTCGGATTTCCCAGATCAATCCAAAGAGGTTACAAAGATGCTAAAGTGTATGTGAGAGAATTAGAGAAGGGTTCAGAGACAACAGAATAAAGATAAAATAAAACTAGAGCTATGGGATGGTAGAAAGATTTGACCTACATTTACAAACATCAAAGTCTAGGGAAGAGTGACATTTAAAAAGAAAATTTTTATGGAATGAGTTTCAGGTTGAAGATGCAACAAGGGTTATTAATCAATTAGTTCACATTAAACTGACGGTGTGAAAAATCTAATCGCAGTTCCCTTAGTGCAGGGCGTATGTAAGAAAGATAAGAGAATGAAGAAAAGAACAAAAAGTTGTTATTGTGCTAGTGGCATTAGCAATAGTGAAAGAGATCGAGAGAATGAAATCTAGGTATCTTTTATAAGACAAACATTAAAAATAAATCTTTTCCTAGGACATTGATTAATCAAAAAAAAAAAAAGAAAAGAAAAGGAAAAGAAGTAGAAGTCCAATCAACACCTCAGTTATAGACATTCTAAATCAGAAAAATCTAGACTTCACCACACACAAAATAAAAGTGTTAAGGAATCAAAGGATGGCACTACACAATGATGAAGAGATCAATTCAACAAGAAGTGCCTATAGGAAATATGCCTCCAAAGAGAGTGCAATTGGACACTTAAAACCATTGTCATGACATTGAAAGTGAAACACAGACGCCAATAAAAAAAAAAAGAGCTAATCTATGCTATGGACCTAATGGTCATAATTGATACCTGTAGGACATTCCATCCCATAGCTGCAAAATAAACATTGTTTCAAGTAGCATATGGAATGTAATCAAGGATAGACCATGTGAAAGGCAATAAAATAGTCTTCAACAGAAATGCAAGTAAGTCCTCAGATAAATGAAAATAAAATCTTTTAACCTCATCCCATTGAGAATGGCCATTACTGAAAATAAATCAATAAATCAATCAATTGATGCAGGCAGGGGTGTGAAGGAAAAAGGTATCCTAATTCACTGCTGAACACAGACTAAAACAACCATAGATTGGCAATTCCTCAGAGAACTGAAAATAGATCTACCACATGACTTAGCCACTCCACTCCTTGAAATTCACCCAAACAAAATGAAATCAGCTCACCAGAGAGATATCTATATGAAGATATATATAGCAATTCAATTCAAAGTAATTAAGACAATTAATAATTAATCAACTAAGATGTCCATCAATGTACTATTAGATAAAGAAAGTAAATAGAGTATAAATACATTTATGAAATAGTACTCTGCCATTGAAAAAGAATCAAATTCTGGCTTGCAACAAAATGCTTTCAACTAGACACTACAATTTAGTGAAATCAGCCATTTCCCAAAAGAAAAAAAAAAAAAAGTCAGGTTTTACCTGGTTTGTGGTAACTAACACACAGAATACAAAATTGTGATCTACAGGTGTGGAACTGACATTTTGATATTTGATTTTTGCTTATAAACTGTGTTACATAATCTTGAAGAAAAGGTCATTTTTTGCTTTTTTTTCTCAGGGAAGTTTGTTATAATCTTTGCCCAGCAGCGTGCTAAGCCTGTGATGCAAAGTAAAATAAAAGCATTCTGCATATAAATATGGAAGGAACGAAGGAAGAAGAAAGAAAGAAACAAACAAACAAACAAGGAAGCAAAGAAAGAAACAAAGAAAGAAAAACAAATAAAAAGAAAAAGAAACAAAGGAAACAAAGAAAACATGGCAGGAGGGAAGTAATGAGGAAAGAGAGAAAGAAAGAATGAAAAAGATAAGGCAGGAAGGAAGGAAAGACGGAAGGAAGGGGAAGGGGAGGAGAGTCAGTATGGAACCAAGACAGGAGAAAGGGTAGATTGGGAACTGCCATTATCCTCCTAAATCTCTACTCTGAAATAGTTGCCATTGTCCTTAGTGTTTGAGTGAAAGGCCTGGATACAGCATATTTATCGTGATGGAAAGCTTTGGAAAAACAAGCTAATAAGTAACTGTAAGAACGGAGTATTCCAATTAGTTGTTAAATTGTCTAAATTCTACATGGAGATAAATTGTTTGCTCTGCTTTTCTCCACATTCTAGCTTATCATCAGTGCAGATGTTGGGAAGCTGTCATCAAGGCTTAAGTCACTGAATTCTGGCTACTACTTTGGGATACCTGCATTGAGTTGCTCTATTCCATTAGAACTCAGGCCCAGCTCCAGATCCGGGCACATCATATAAATATAGTATAATAATTACCAGAGCATATAAGGGGTAGGGTAAAAAGTACTAATACACAATGGTTACAAAATCAGACATAGAAAGAATACACTCCCAGTGACACATATCAGTATTAATGAATGGCAGTATTTCAAAATTACCTAATGCATATTTTATGAGTAAAAAAAAAGGAAATACTCTAAGATTCCATGAAATAATGTAAAAGAAATAAAGTTAATGATGACTCCATTTTAATTAGACCACATAAAATAAAGCATTAAACCTTGTACTCTAACCCATAAATAAGTTAATCAGTGTTAATAAAAGTTTTAGAAACAACAACAACAAAAACAAATCATGTGATTTCCATACAAGTTTTTTCAATCCCCTGGGTGTGAAACAATGTGCTTTAAACTTCACACAATAGTTTCAGATTTTGATCAGCAAGAAGTGACTAATTTGCAGAACACAGTGGAAAAGAAATAAAGCATCTTGTAACAGTTAGTAAAAACATAACTTATTTTAATCCCTGTTCAGGCAACAAGAAATCCTGCAACAGCAACAGAATTCCAATGGGTATGACCTGGAGATTTCAGGCATGACTGAGTGCCCAGGAATCCCCTGCGATTCTTTTTCCTTTTGCACAGCCTCTGAACATGTTAATTACTCACACATGACACAAAAGATACATTAAACTCTTTCACTAGGCTATGAAACCCTTAAGGTCAGAAACTTTAGTCTGTTTGGCTAAATAATAGATTAACAAACACCTACAAAAATCAAATAGGCAAATCATTTTTAATATACATTGTTCAGAATGAAAGGAACTTGAATAGGATAGGGATATTTAACATTTGCTATTGATAAAGCAAGATAAAATCTGGTTGGTCCAATTTTCAGTCAAATATGTATTTTTTGCATTTGTTTTATTAAAAAAAATCAAAATGTTTGCAGTTAATTAAATAGGGTAAAAATTGTGTGTTAACAGCAAAATCCCAAGTGTCAGACTCATGGCACAGTGGGTTAAGCCACCCACCGGTCACCATGCCCTACTAATGCACTTATGAAAGCAGCAGAGGACAGACCAAGTCCTTGAGCTCCTACCACCCACGTGGGAGAATCAGAACAAGCTCCCTGGCCTGGAACAGCTCCAACATTATGAACGTTTAGGGAATGAACCAATGAATGGAAGATCTCTCTCTCTCTCTCTCTCTCTCTCCTCTTTCTGTAACTCTGCTCCCAAATAAATAAATAAATAAATAAATAAATAAATAAATAAATAAAATAACAGGGCCCAGTGCAATAGCTTAGTGGCTAAAGCCCTTGCCTTGAATGCATCAGGATCCCATATGGGTGCAAGTTCTAATCCCAGTGGCTCCGCTTCCCATCCAGCTCCTTCCTTTTGGCCTGGGAAAGCAACCGAGGATGGCCCAAAGGCTTGGAACCCTGCACTTGTGTGGGAGACCTGGAAGAAGTTCCTGGCTCCTGGCTTTAGATTGGCTCAGCTCCAGCCATTGCGGTCCCTTGGGGAGTGAATCATCAGACAAAAGATTTTCCTCCCTGTCTCTCCATCTCTCTGCATATCTGCCTTTCCAATGAAATCAATATTTTTAAATTAAGATAACAATAAAATAGGATTATTTTTATTTAAAATCTAAAAAAAACATATGATTTTTTGGTCTTAGTATTTAAAATTCATATCTGCATTTGTATATAATGCCTAAGATTTATTATATATATGTGCAGGTATTATTTTAAGGTGTCAGGATTTTCTGTGTATTATATTCTCCCCTTCCAAATCATGTTTGAAGGTTGTTTTCATTTCTTTATTTTATAACATTTTTTCAATGAAGGATTAATATATGGAAATCTCATTGATGAAATTTTCCAAACACCTAGTTACTTGGACTTCAATTTCATATAATAGTAACCTATAACTTACGCCTCATATTTCTCCATTCAGGAGTTGTATGGAAGTCAAATTAATAATTGATTTTATAATAAACATGTTTTCTGTAACAGATAAGTTGAAATGAATTTTAGCTCTCACAAAATTTCATAAAAAACTCTTTAGCACTGGAGTAAAATTTATTCACAAAAAATTCTTTAGCAGTGGAGTAAAATTTATCCTGTCAACATTTGGTTTGTAGTCCTCATGAACAGTGTTTACTCAGTAGTAACTTCCTTGGGTAGGGATCAGGATTGCCAACTGACTTTGCAGAAGGTTAAGAAGGAGAAATGACTGATATTATGATTCTGCTTTTATGCTTGCTGAAATGAGGATGGTAATTTTTCTCCATAATCAGTGAATTAAAGCAAAGGCTCCTTCAGTTACATTCTAACACTTAAGTCAAGCTCTTCCAAGCTCGTCCAAGGACTCAGGCACACAGAGAGCACCAACAGTTACAGACACATTCTTATCTCCCAGGATGTACAAGTGATGACTCTACAGAAAGCTCAACAAGTCATTTTCATAGTACATAAGCGTAAAAGCACTTGCTGAAAATTGCTGTATCACTCTACTATTTGTACCCATTTTACTGTGGTTGTTTGACTTTCTAATATTTACTTTTTCTGAATTGAGCGCAGGAGACAGTGACATAAAGTCATGTAGCAAATGCTTCTACTAACTCTAGTATATCCTGTGGATTAATAACAATGAACTTCCTCTATGTCCTTGTTATTCAGATTGATTTCACTTTACAATTTGCTTTTACTCTTTTTTTTTAATTAATTTTTATTTGAAAGGCAGATATACAGAAAAGAAGAGAGACAAAGGAAGATTTTTCATTCACTGATTCACTCCCCAAGTGGCTGTAAGAGCCGGAGCTGAGCTGATTCAAAGCCAGGAGCCAGGACCCTCCTCCGGGTCTCCCATAACAGTGTAGGATCCCAAGTAGTTGGGCCATCCTCAACTGCATTCTCAGGCCACAAGCAGAGAGCTAGAGGGGAAGCAGGGCTGCCAGGACAGGAACTGGTGGCCATATGGGATCTCTGTGTGCAAGGTGAGAACTTGAGCCAATAGGCTAACTGGGACAGGCCCCTCATCACACACTTTGATTCTCAGTTTAAATCACTTTGCCTGAGATTATTGGATGATTTTATTATTTAACCTAGAATATCTTCGCTAAAATTTATCTATGTAAGCACTTATTTGAAAGGCAAAGTTACAAAGAAAGAGACAGAAGTATGAAGAATGATCTTCCATCTAATATTACACGCACCTACTGGCCTCAACAGTGAAGGCAGGGCCAGATTCGAGATAGCAACTTACAAGATCTCCCAGGTCTTATTGAGTAAGAGTTGACCAACTACGTGGGCCATCTTCTGTTACTGTCCAGGCATTGTTGTACTTGGATCAGAAGTAGAGCAGCCTGGATTTGGGTTAATACGTAAATGTTATGCTAGCATTGCCGGTTGTAGGTCAAACCTCTGCAACACTGAGGCTGAAAACAATCATATTATTGGGTTTAATTTACCATACATGTTCTCTCATCTAGCTCTATAAAACCGATATATATTGCATTTACTAATGTCAGGCTTCTAGATCTATTAGTAGCCATTGCTTATCTAACTATACTCTGATATCATTTTTATATAACACTTTCCTAAAATTGACAACAGATTGCTTCTATGTCTTTGGAATTCATTATTCCTACACATGAAGATGAACTCACTACAAAATTGGTGAAATTCTATATCCCAAATTATTGTCTCAGGTTGAAAAGAAATGTGATTTTTTGAATTGGAGATCATTATGTTTTTGTGCAAGTTCTTTTGTTACGATTCCAGAGACTTGCTGGAGCCTGTATTCTCTTTCTCCTAGTTTCTCTACTAAACCCTGTGCCCTTTGCAATGTTATACATCAGAGTATTTATGGCATCTGTTCAGTCTAGGTTTTGGAAAGGCAGTGCACTTCAACCCCACTCAACTACAGAATCATGACACTACTATGTGCTTGCGTCATCACTTGGTGTGAAAATATCTTTCGGTTTCAAACCATCTACGACTATTTGTTCTGCCCAAGCATAAGTGTCAATGGTGTTTGAAAACACACACACACACATGCACGCACGCACACTGTAGGAAGGGGTCAAAATCATTTCCTGAGGTGTAGAAGGGTACACAGGAGACCCTCCAGACCTGCTGAAATCTTGAACACCGTTCAAGTGGGTGGCATAAGCACTGCCCAGGCATTTCCTAACTGGTTAAGAGACCACCAGTGGGGAACCTTTTACCTGTAGGTGCCCACCTAACAGGTAGGGGTCAGAAAGTGCTTCCAGGACCCTTCCTCAAACGGTTGGTGTCTCTTCATCTCTTCTTTCAAGAGGCACCCACCTCCTAAGAGAGGGCTTTCCCCTTCCCTCTTCTTTCCTCTCTCACTTCTCTGTCTGCAAACAATCCCTGGCTATTGATTGCTGTATTAAGCTGAGGAGAGAATCCACAGAGCTTTTCTGGCAATATTTAAATCAGTTGTCTTTGGGAATGGGAGTGAGATTCATCCTCCATCTTTGAGGGATGATGCAGTAAGTTCTCTCTGAACAAACTTGACTTTCCTCTAGGTAAATTGTATTATTTCACTGCAGTGGCTAGTTGTCCTCCTAACCAGGAAGTCCAAAACTCATATTCAGGGGCCAGAAAAAATTTTGGAGGCTTCTCTTCCTGATTATTGATGATCTTTAGTGTGTTAGGCTGCGCAGAACAGGAGGTCACTCCAGCAACCCTGCTCAAGTGAAACAGGCATTTCCATCCAGCAATGTTTGGAACGCCGACTTTGAGAGACACCATGCCAATAAGCCCTGGCTACTGACAGTAAATCTTTTGTGCATTTCCAAGTGTGTGGTTTTGTTTTGAGGCCCAAGTTGCTAACATGCTCTGCTTCCTGAAGCTGGAATACCCCCCTGTCTGGTAGACTGTACGCCGTGTTTTGTTCAAGAGTAACCCTATTACACAGAAACATAAACAACACTTCGTGTGATACTTTTTTTTTTTTTTGCATTGAACAAGTAATACTCACATTAACAGTAGCAAGACCCAAGTCCTTTTATTACTAAGATATCAGTTCTTTATATTATTCATTGTTTTGTGTAAATACAATCCAACCATTGAGCAAAATGTCTAAATTGGTCAATGATATCCTTATGCAGCAGTAAGAAATTGGAGCGAGCATCAGGCTCCTGACAACATAGCAATAGTGTCTTCTTTAGGAAGCATGCAAAGTGATTATCTGCTAGCAGTGGGCTACAATCCACACACGTCCAAGCCATTCTATCATTCTGATTGCATACATTTAGTTAATCCCATACTCGGAGGTGATTCCTGATGCTTGACAATTTTGTTGTGACAAATAAAATAATCAAATAAGCAAAATAAAATTTGGAACGCCACTAACAATGTTCTAGTGCTTCCTATATCAGAATCTCATAACACTGTACTAACGTGTTATTCCTGTTACTGTATTCACTGTGTTTTTCCTTCCCTTTGATAAATCTGCTGATCTTGCCATATTTCTTTTTCTTTTGTACAAAACAAAAATTCAGGCAAATGAGGATTAACAAGGAAAAAAGAAACGCTTTTAAGTGTCAAAAACCTGCAGTGTTTATAACTGTTTTCACAGTTTGAGTTCCTAATTAGTGAGCTTCATTTCCACACATAAAAAAAAAGAAAATTCTTTTATTTTTAACAAAAGACCCAGGTAGGAAATAAATGTCTTTCACGGAATAGTTCAAGAAGTTTAGTGTCAAAGAGATCTATAGTTTTCTAATGCCTCCAACGTACAAACAGAATGGTACAAAGGCTACATACTTACACTGAAGAAATATTTGAAAGCCATATTAAATAGGATTCTACCTGAACCAAATTAAGTCCTTGTAAATGAAGGCTGCTTGAACGAATGTTCCAAGGTCACATTGTATTTTATTATGTGATGACTGATTTTTGTCATAAAATATACTTTAAAATTGCTTTGTTCTTAAAAACAAATTCATATAGCAGTCTAAGCAGTCTAAATATCACTATGGCTTGGAAAAGTCTTGGGTGTGTACTTGTATACAAGAATGTATAGTATATATTGTGTACAATATAATACATATTATCTAAACACC
The DNA here is from genome assembly GCF_017591425.1 of Ochotona curzoniae. Taxonomy (NCBI): domain Eukaryota; kingdom Metazoa; phylum Chordata; class Mammalia; order Lagomorpha; family Ochotonidae; genus Ochotona; species Ochotona curzoniae. Next base: position 19,524,482 of record NW_024466502.1, read on the forward strand.
ATATGTAAAGTATGTATACCATGAATAGCATGTGTGTATGTGTATATATTTGCATACATGGTTTTTTTGTGCAACAAGAAACAAAATATGTTTTGTTATGTTTCAGAAGTTTGACAATGTTAAGTGAATAAAATCATATGGATATTTATAAATTACAACACATAAAAAATAAGAGTACAAAAATACTTCAGAAAAAAATTTTTATTTTTTATTGCAAAGCCAGATACACAGAGAGAAGGAGAGACAAAGATCTTCCATCCATTGATTCACAGGTGGCTGCAACATTCAGAGCTGTGCCGATGCAAAGCCAGGAACCTAGAACCTCTTCCTGGTCTCCCATGCAGATGTAGGGTCCCAAGGCTTTGGGCAATCTTTGACTGCTTTCCCAGGCCACAAGCAGGGAGCTGGATGGGAAACAGGGTGGCCAGGACTAGAACCGATTACCATAAGGTATCCTGGCGTATGTATGGAGATGACTTTAGTCGCTAGACTACCGTACAAGGCCCCTTCTGAAAAAAAATTTTGCAACAATGAATTGATAGTACATTTAGAATATATTAGAAAACATAAACTAATCATTAGCTGGTAATATTAATCAAAATATGCAGGAAGGAGAAGAATTAAAGGAAATGCATAGTATTATTCAGTCAATATAGATGTTTACGTTTCATGTTTTAATTATCAGCAATGAATTATTATGGAAATACTTTCCAGGGACTTTGTGAGAATTAAATGAGGCAGCCCACACACAACTTGAGGACATGTGAATGACACGGCGATCTTTCAATCTGCTTAGGCTCTTCATTGTTACTAGCAAGACTTCTTACAACGGTAAATGCTTTTTTGAAAATGGAGTATGAAGTCCAGAAAGAGAAAATGTAATAACATTTTTAGGGAAATTCAGGAACCATATTTTTCACACAGAAGACCTAAAATGACTAAGAATGATGAATTTGAGATCATAATTAATAAACTGGAGAAATGGACAGTTCTAAATGTTTTGCCACAGACCAAAACATTTTCTCTTTCCTCTACTCCAAAGATTGGTTACGGGCTTTTGTATTTGCGATCAAATTTTGAGAGGTATTTAATTGAATGCATTTTAATTAGTTCCTTAATTTATGTATATTTATGTAAAATAGATTAATTTCACCTTTATTTCAATACAGATTTAGGAACTTAGTGATCATTTCCACCCCATCCCCCTCCTGCCCACATTGCCCACCAGCTGACTCTCCTTGTCCCTTCATTTTCTTCCAGATTTTATGATAGGATATCTTGATTTCACATTCCAAATCCAGTAGGGAAGCATATCAACACACGCAAGAAGAAACCAACAAGAGTAAACACCAAAAGCTTGTCGTTCCTCAAGAATATATATATAAAAACGGGGCTGGACACAATAATCCAATCCCAAAATGTTACTCTTGCACCTATAGAGGACTCTTTGTGTGATCTATATACTAGTTATTACGGGCTAGGCAAAATAGGATGTTTGTCTTTGGGGACAGGTTAATTTCTCTAAACTTACAAACTTTCAATTTCCATTTCACTGCTAAAGACAAGTAGTTTTCTTTTTCTAAGTATTATCATTAATTTCCATGAAGCAGTCTGTAGGTATGGGGCCTTCCTTCTCTCCCTCTCTTCCTTCCTGCCCGTTCTCCACGCTTCACAATTTTCCCTCATGTTGGTAGAACACTATAGTACGTCGGGAACAGTTGCAGCTCTAACATTTTGCTATTTAAGTACATATTGGAATTGTAGGTATAGGCAAAGTTAGAAAATCTGATATCAAATCGCCAGGATACATTAACAGTTTCGTTGGGCGTCCTCATTTTACATGATAGTAAAGAAGCACATTCAAACATATCTTCTATAGATTTCTAACAAAATATCTTACATAGATACTGTTTTACCTACTAGAATGCTCCTGCTTTTAAGTATTTTATAGGTTATTTTCTAACGAGTATTGATTAAATTAACGAAAGCAAAAGGCTCCATGTGTATGTTGAAAATAGTGGAATATCTGTTATTAGATAAGTTAATAGATTTGGCAATTTCAAAGTCAGTTCATACAATATTTGCATTGTGAAGGGTGGTTAAGAAAATCTTTCTTCGCTGGACTGGCATTGTGGCATTGCCACAATGTAAAGTTGCCACCGTTGAACACTGGCGTTGTGTTCTGACTGTTCCACTTCTGATCCAGATGCTTGCTAATGCACCTGAGAAAGCAGTAGATGATGCCCCGAGTGTTTTCAGCCCTGCTACCCATGTGGAAGAAACTCCTGACTCCCACCTAAAGCCTGACCCATCCCTGGCTAGCAAGGGAACTATTTTTGGAATTCTTTCTTTTTCTCTCTCTCCCTTTCTTCCTCTTTGTCTCTGCCTGTCTCTCCTTGTCTCTTTGAAATTCTCACATTCAAAACTAAATAAGTAAGTAAATATTTTTAAGATAGACCTTTCTTTGATGCAAATTACTAATTTTTTGCTTGGTATCAAATTACAAATACAAGAGAAGTAGCTGTATTTCTTCCCTTTTCTAAATAAATCAATTCTAAATTTAATTTTTGTGTTTATACTTTGATTTGTTTCATCCATTAATTTAAGTAATTAACTGTGTCCTAAGTAAAAAAAAAATGTAGCAAGAAAAATGTGGTTTTAATGAATGTTTTTATCACTGCCTAGCATTACAACTTCTAAACTGCCTGACAAATATTATTAGCCCATTTTGAATTTTGACATAAAATATTTTAGGTGTTGTTTTCTAAAAATAACGAAGCCTACATCACTTCCTGACAAATTATTATAACTTTAAGTTCTCTGTCTGATAAAATATTTATAACAAAAACATGTTTCCATATTTTACAATATAAGTAGTTTCTAATTTTCCACTTTGCTTTAATTACTCTTTTGAAGATAAGAGCTTTCCAAGAGTTCTTCACTTAAACTTAAGCAGATCAATTGGTAATGGAATCACAAAAGTAGCCAAAGTAAAATACATAAATATTACAGGTTAATAGCATAAGTAGTTTGAGGATATAATGTTATTAAGAGTATTACAGAAAAAAAGCTGAGCTGAGCCCTGGTAATCGAATACCTTGAGACTATTGCTTTATAGTTAATTATTTCTCTGTGCTACAATCAATCCCATATTTCTTATTTCATTTATCACTTTAAAATGTGACATCACCAGAATCTTTCCATACTTGCCCAAAATAAAGTTTACCGTTTCTTATTATCTCAACTTCTAATCTACCATTCTTATTAATGTATATTTCTACTTTTATTGTAATTCACTCTAGTATGAAATATCAACAGCTATGTTCACACAATTTTATATGTTTTTTGTTATAATTGAAAAAAATGTTTATTATCATATTAAAAATGAAGTGGGATTAAATTTCAAGTAGACTGATATTTAAGACCACACAAGTAACAGAATGAAGATAAATAGCATTAAGCTCATGTACATATTTGTGCGTGCATGTCTATAATTATGTAGGTAGATTTAATATCACAGTGAATCTTTACAGTAGAAAAATACAGGTCAGAATCCCAGCATCCATCCAGACTTAAAAAAATATTCTGAGTTCATGCATATTTTCAAATTAACATCAGTTGACTAGGGATAAATATGAAACTCCTCAGGTTGTTTTAAATTTTATAGAGATTTTGATTTATGGTGTAACTAGTGAGTATGCTATAACCAAGAATGTGGGATTCAACAGGCAGTACAGTAACCGGGGCAGAGAGCAGGACACAGCTCACACATTTGATCGTGTATTTTATAGACGATTCCAGGAAAGCTCACAACACTGAACTCAGAGAGGGCAAGACCACCAAATAAATAAATAAATAAATAAACGAAAGCTTCTAAAAACCAGTCTGAGTTATGGCTTTAGATGTTCAATGTATGAAATTTTATATTGGCTGAACAGGAAAGAGTTTTTCTACACCTACAAAGTTGCTTCACTTTAAGGCAATTTCTTTAGTGTACTTTCCGCGCTGCCTTTAGATTTAATAAGTCAATCTTGTATCTGACCATCTTCCCATGCTACAGACTTCTTAAATCTTCTAGCAAAATGCAGAGATAAGATTGTGATTACACAGTAAAATGAAAGTTTTCCAATGTAAAACTAAAAGTGATTAGGCCAGAAGCGATAACCTAGTGGCTAAAATGATCTTCTTTCATGTGTTGGTATTCCATGTGCATGCCAGTTTGTAGCTCAGCTGCTCCACTTCCCATCCAGCAATCTGTGGCCTGAGAAAGCAGTAGAGCAAGATCTGAGGCCTTGGGACCCTGTACGTTCCTGGGAAATCCAGAGGAAGCTTCTGACTTCTGGCTTCAGTTTGGTTTAACTCTGACTGTTGTGGCCATTTAAGGAGTGAACCAGATGACAAAAGATTTCTCTTTCTGTCTGTTCTTTCTCTATACATTTGACATGCCAATAAATGAATAAATAAATACATACATACAAACATAAGTCAAAAGAAATCAAATGAATATAAGAAATAAAACAAGTATTGGAATGAGGGAGGAATGCAAAGTAGAACAAAAAGAGTCTTTATGTAAAAATTGGTTTATTTATAATGGAACGACCTATTTACAGAGAAAAGTAGAGACAGAGAGAAAAACCTTTCACCTGCTGAGTTACTCTCCAAATGGCTGGACCAGAAGTAGAGTTGCTGGAATACAAACCCGAGTCCATACTAGATGCCAGTGCAGTGAAGTGGTGGTTGAGTCAGTTGAGTCATTGTAGAGACTCCCACTTGGCTCATAAAATTGGATGTATGAATTATGTTCCTTTAACATAAATAAAACAAAGTGTAAATTCAGCAGCCCAAATGGGAGCATTGCTAGCCTAGGATCAGAGTGAATAGGAAATGAGAGCCAAGCAATTGGCAGTAGCTGTTTTCCTAGGGATTACTTCTCTTGGCAAGTAGCTGCTTCATCCAGTTAGCACAAGAGGTTGTGCGTGTTGACTGGCAGTGCTGACTTGCTGGCTCCGAGTTTCAAGGGATAAAGTGGCTGCTTGGATCCTATTTTGTTTGTAGCATCTCATGGAATCAGAATCAAGAAAAAAAATTGTGGTTGTGGCCCTAATCAATATTTTAAGAGTTATCAACACTGAAAGCTTGGACAAGAAGCACATTTTTTTTTTTAGGACAGAATTGTTTGCTAGACTAGATAGACATTTCCAGAATATTAAAATGAAAGTTTATGTCCTATTCTTAAGTATTGGATATTAAAAATCATAAGAATAGTGATTTAAGATATTTCTGGTTCTGTTTTCTGGCTTGCTGGATCAAGAGCTCCTCTAACACTACTACAGATAACAAGTATACAATCAGAATTTTAGAACTGATAGAAAATGTGATATTGGACTGTATTTTTTTCTAACTGTTAATATTAAACTAGATGTCTATTTCTTCTTTCCTAGTGGTTCATGAGCTTTAAGAATAGAAGCAGCAATGTTGAGCTTTGGTAAACCTTTTCCTTTGGTAAATTTTCTCCAATATATCTTTGAAGCATATATACATATATACACATATGTACACATGTACATATACCCACAGGAAAATATGAGAAATAAAGTGTCTTCCCTCAGTTGCTCTTTAAATGTGAAAATGCAAAAAATGGAACATATAATAAAGAGCTCCTCAAACCTGTAAGCTTAGTCCTAACTCTGTGGAAGATAATTGGCAACCACACATTCACCCCTTTCTGATGTCATGACCTGCATGGAGGTGTTCAGGTGGTTTTTTTTTTACTTCCTTTCTTTTTCTGCTTTCCTTTCTCCCCTCCTTCTCCTCATTCCTTCTTTCCTTCTTTCTTTCCTTCCTTCCTTCCTTCTCTTTTACGTTTGTTTCTTCCAACTGTGAAGTGGCAGACTTATAGGAATGGCATAACATTGGTAAGTCATGGAACTGCAGTTGTTGTTATTCTCATCTGTTCCAGTAAGTTATGAGATAAAACTCCATACATGAATAACCCTGGCCCTCCTTGTGAGACTACCAGGTCACCAGCTAATTTAAGAACTACACAAAGTACACTGCCAGCAGGAAGGGCTAATCTAATTTCTTTAATCCCTTATGACAGAAGAAGATTGGCAGGGCTAGAAGATTCCCTTGCTGACTTTTGTGAAAAAACACACAAGTTTCTCCATGGATATCCTAGTTATTTTAGAATAATAAGGAAACAAAATTGAGTTTTGTTGAACCCTGCAGCCACCTTTACATTAACTATTGTAAAACTCTCTATCTCTCCCGTTCACTCTATTTCCAAGGGAGAATGTTAATAGCGATTTTGTATTAAGGACCTGCATTGTGGAATAATATGTTCATTCATAGCCTAAAAAACTGGCATCCTAAAAGTGTGTCAGTTTGTGTCTGACACAGCTTCTAGCTGCTCCACTTCTGATTCAGCTCTCTGCTAATACATCTAAGAAAGCAGCAGGAGATAACCCAGGCACTCACTGAATCCATATGAAGGACTTTCTTGGACATCAAGATCATTGCTGGCCATTGTGGCCATTTAGGGAGAGAACAGAAGGGAATATAAAGAGATTTCTAAAATATCTGATCTATGGCATTAGTTTAAAACTCTGAATCATTGAATTTCAAATGCTCTTGAATGCTACATAGTACTTTTGTGAAGCCAGCTACCTACCAGCTTGCATTAAAGCCATGATTAATTGGAGTTGAAGGCCTCATGGGTCAGTAAATAAGAGGGTTTTTATTTGTTTTGTTTGATTTTTAGTGTAGTTTAATCTGGATTCAAAAACGCAGCATTGGTGGGATGTGTTGTCAATATCTAGGCAGTGGTCTCAAGTTGGACAGTGTCCTCTGAGCCTGCAGCAAAGGTTGGTGACTTCCCCCATCCATAGGTTCATCATTATCAGGTTCATTGATCCCAGAGCTTCTTGCTCTAACATATCTGCAATGTCTATTGATAGACTGTGGTGTGAGGATTGTAAGTGTTTAAAGCACTCATGCACCTTGGATGGGAAAATTAGGATACACTATGTCCTGTTCAATTCTTACATTGGATTTGTACTGGCTCTTTAACTTCTAATCTATCTCCCTGCTAACACACCTGTGAAACCAGCAGACAGATTCCCAAGTGCATGTTCACCTGTATAAATGTGGCATACTTGATGATGCCCCTAGCAAAATAGCCTTGTCCTGACTGTTGCAGCCATAGAAATGGCATAGTGTGGTCCTTAAACTTGTACTACTGCTAATGATATAATCTCTTGAAAATCCATGGAAAACAGCTCGATGTGGTGGCCTAGTGACTAAAATCCTTACCTTGAACACCCGGGGATCTCCTAATGGCACTGGTTCCAATCCCAGCAGCCCCACTTCCCATCCAGTTCCGTGCTTGTAGCATTCAAAAGCATTCAAGGGTGGCCCAAAGCCTTAGGGTTGTGCACACATGTGAGAGACCGGGAGGAGGCTCTGGGCTCCGTGCTTTGCATAGGCTTAGTTCCAGCCATTGCAGTCACTTGGCGAGTGAATTATCAGATGGAAGATCTTCCTCTCTGTTTTTCCTCCTCTCTATATATTTGACTTTTCAATAAAAAAAAAAAATCTTTAAAAATAATCCATGGAAAACCATTTCTTAGAGAAGTATTTTTTTTAATTTTCCTTTTTATTATTATCATATGATTTCATGATACAGTTCCATAGATCCTGAGATTTCTCTTACCTGCCCCAGTACCCACCCCCCCAACTTCTCCCATAACATTATAATAGCATAGTTCCTCATACATAGTCATAAATTCATCATGTGGGCATCGACAATAGCAGTGAGTCCAACATTTTTATGTTCAATTGAAGAGAACATATCTATCATGTATCATGGCAAGGATTGCTTTCGGTCAAGCCTGTTGGGAATTCTGTGTCTCCCTAAATCATATTTTCAATTCTTTATCCAAATTAGGAAAATTTTCCTTTATTATTTTATTAAACATAATTTTAAATCCAGCTTCTCTCAGTACACTTTCTGGAACTTCTGTAGCTCTTACATTTGGCCATTTGGCCTTTTAATGGTGTGTCTTAATTCTTGAATACTTTTTTTTTTTTTTAGCTTGAAGCAGCTCTGCTTCTAGCTTTTTGATCATCTCCCACCCACTCACCCCGTCTTGTTACAGGAAATATCTTCCAATTCTGAGATTCTTTCTTCTGCTTCATTCCTTGTATTTTGGAGACTCTCTGCTGTACTTTTAATTTGCTCCACTGTGTTCTTAATTTCTAATACATCAGCTTTCATTTGATTCAGTTCCTGTGTGACATATTCCTTATAATCCTTGAACACCTGTATCGTGTGCATCTCATTGTTGATAAGAAGCTTTATAACAAGCGTTTTGAATTTTGTATCCCCTTTATTCTTGATGCAATCCTCAGTTAACTCTGAGGTTGGCATAGGCTTTTGCGCCTTTGCAGATGAGTCTATAGTAGTATGCATTGTGTCTGTATCATTGTGTGTGTATTTGAGTTTTTTTATTTTTATTGAAAATACATATATACAAAAAGGATGAGAGACAGAGAGGAAAATCCTCCCAACAATGATTCACTCCCCATGTGACACAACTTTTGGAGTCTTATTAATCCACAACCAGATGCCAAGAAATTTCTCCAGGTCTCCGACATGGATACAGAGTCCCTAGGCTTTGGGCCATCCTCGGTTGTTTTATCAGGCCACAAGCAGGGAGCTGGATGGGAAGCAGGGCTGCCAGGATATGAGCTAGTGCCCAGATTGGATCCTGGCATATGCTAGGGCATGTTTCCACGCTGTGTCACTCACAGGTCTATAATTCAGTTTTGTTTATTGTGGATCGTACATGGTTTTTTGTTTGCAGTCACTTGTACCAACAGCAAGTTTCAGATATGTGCACTTCTGTTAGACTTGTACCATTGTCTGTGCATCCCAGCTCCTGGCTCAGCAGTCCACGTCCTGTGATCCTGCACAATTGTTGCACTGCTGTTCGTACCTTTCTCCCAGTTCCATTTTGTGCAGTTCCCAGCAGGATAGAGCATGCACAACTCACTGTTGTTTTTTCAGTGTCAAAGCCTTTGCGACACTACACAACATGGTGCCTGATATGAAACTTGTGGAGCTCTGATCTGCTGGCCGTTATCACCAGGATGTATTTTGGGAGGAACCTGAAGAATGACATGCTATTTCAATTCACTGAGCTCAGTGCATTTGCATTCCTGTCCCATAGCCATGACCTCCCTACACAAGATAGTGCCCAATTCGGCTCTAGTGGAGGTTTGGGTGTGAAATCCATCCTATTCCTACACCACCTGTTTGTGATATGCCGCTCTGTTTGCTCCTGGTCAGATCAAACAAACCAGCAGGATGGGCACTTCTTTGGGTTCTCCTCCTGAACTCCCAATGAACTCACCTTCCCACCTGATTGTTGGTCGAGGTCTGGCCACTGGTGGAGTTGAGATGACCACTTGCTGAAAGCTGCTGGTACATCAGGTCACTGCAGTACCACACTGTTGTCTCCACTGCTTTCCTGTGTCTATCAGTCTCCAGGTGCCTCTTTGCTGTCAGTCTGTCTTTTCCTATTTCCTGGAATGCGCACTCTCTGGTTCACCCTGTCTGTTTAAACATATTCTCATCCTGTTCCTCCATTTTAATTCTCAAGAAGCATTTTCTTTAGAGCTGTCTATCCTGTCACAGTGTCTTGCTTTCCACAAGAATAGAAACTTTCACTTTGAGCACTCCCCACTAATGGTAGATTATTCAGCAACAGTTCAAGTTTACAGACCCCTCGTACTTCTAACAATTTTAAAAGTCCTTTATATGAGACGAGTTCAAATATTCATGGAAGATTATATGGGAAAAGAAAATCTGTGCAAAATTTCAAATAATTTTTGTTTCAAACTGAAGCTCATTTACTTTTATTTTCCCTAATGTTTTTATACTGTTCTTGTATGTTAGCCTTCCACGGCATATTTCATACAATTTAATGCACTTTCATGTGTGTGCCCGTGTGTGTGTGGCTTCTGTGCTTATAAAGCAATACTGACACTTAGTGATAAACATCTTGAGACTCCTAAGATCTGCAAATACATGTCATGTTTGAGAAACCCCCATTTTCAACATGGGTGTTTCGACCTATTTTTAGCCATAAAAGCTGTGCTTGATTTTAGACTTAGTAACATCCCAGCTTTCAATAACGGCTGATTATCTAGGAAAGCACACATTGATAATGAATTTGATTTAAGAACTAAGGAAGAATTGAGATCCTAGGGGAAGGAGAAATGATAGGGAGCTTTAAATCAGTAAGCAAATGAGGACAATTTAGCTCAAAACAGGAGGAAAAGAAGACTGGAGTTGACATTTGGAAGGGTACCAACATAAAAGCTAAGAGTAGGCATAGAAAGGGAATGAGGTTGGAATGAGAAGCAGGTGTTTGTGCCAGAAAGAAAACAGATATTGGGATCTGAGCCAGATCTGGCTGTGAGGGCGGCGGCATCCGTTACAGAATTGAGTTATGACTGCAAGGGAGAACAAGATGTGCCTGGCCAGGAGCAGCATTGGAACAAAACTGCAGCACAGGAGCGAGAGCAGTGAATGCAGGGCTGCTGGAGGCTGTGGTTATTTAATCATAACTGTGTTCCTTCTGGTGCCAGAAAACTGATGGAACTCCCTCCCACAGAGGTCAAACAAATGGTCCCCTCTGCTCACTTAGTTAATTACCAGCCCTATGAATAGAAGGTCAGCATGCTGACTAACCACAATTTAAGACAAATGAGATGCATTAAATGTGAAATTGTGGGCAAGGTGCCTGTGACCTAACCATTTTAGGGATTTAGATACTGCTCAGTTAAGGCTAGACTAAGTTAGTTAATGGCCAGCCTGTTAAAATTCTTTGTGTTTTCAAAATATATCCTTACTAGGACTTGTATAACTGTTAGATTATGAATGTTTGATGAGGAAAGACTAGGTCATCATAAACGTATCTTCATGGTAATTGTTACTACCCTTTGAGCCAGAAAGACGTGAACTGGAATTGCAGATCTGTCCTTTATGAACCGCTTGGATTGAAGTGCTAATGTCTTTAACAGGAATCTCATGTGAAATATGGAAATGTAAATTGTGACAATATGCAGCAGATCATTAGAACAGAACTCCAGTTTTTGTTTGTTTGTATAACACAGAACTGTTACTGTTAGTTATAGAAGACATTTGATCCTTAGGATTCTCAAACCATTCCACGTTTATCAAACAAGCTCATGTCTTAACAGATACTCTATTCTGAAATGATGAAGTAAAAATAAATTAATAATTCAACAAAACCATGTGAGGTTTTGTTTATTTCTCTCTTTGTTTTTGATTACACATCCACTGCAGTGCTGGTATAAGAAACCCACAGTTTTGGCATCCAGAGCAGCCTCATTGGGACAGCAAGGGCCAAGTTGTGATGTGTAATGTTCATCTACTTTCCTCAAGCCTTTCCTGTTGTTTCAATTAACCTCAAAATGTATGTGTCATTCTGTTATTCTTCCAATACTTTCAACTATGTTATGTGCACCCAATATATATTTCTGACTTAGTTACCTACAACAGAATTTATCTTACAGTAGAGAAGATAGGACTGACTGATATAGCAAAAACATATTTAATATTACTGAAGCTTAATATGTAAATATGCACTGAATACATTATCAGTTGCTTATTTCAAAACAATATATTAAAATTTTATATTAGTTGAGTAATTGAGTGTGAATTTTTGAAAGATTTAATTATTTTTATTGGAAAGTCAGATATATAGAAAGGAAGAGAGAAAGGAAGATCTTCTGTCCATAGATTCACTCCCCAAGTGGTCACAATGGCTGGAGCTTTGGGCCTCCTTCAACTGTTTTCTCTGATCACAGCAGAGAACTTGGGAACACAGGCAGCTGTGATACAAACCGGGGGCCATATGGAATCACAGCACATTCAAGGCCAGGACTTTAGCCTCTAGGCTTCAGCGCCGGGCCAAAATGAGTGCTCTTTTTTTTTTTTTTGAAAAAAAAAAGTTTTCCCAGCATTCTTTGCAGAAATAAAGCTGTTTTACTTCTACGCACATCCTTACCTGGCAAATACTGTGATCTCATTGTTATGCAAATATTGTATAGTATAGAAAAGTTAGTTGCATGACTACAATTAAAAAGCAGTAAGACATTTGCTTGGATATTCACTTTGATCTCTGTCTGCAGAATGTACGCTCATTGTATTACACCCTCACTGTCTTTTATGCTGGGTTAAGCAATATGATTTTGATATGGGTTTGATTGTCAAGATTGGTCACTTTAAGGAAAAACAAAGGCTCTGAATTTCTAACATTAGAAATTGCTTATAATGCAATTTGAGATTAAAAGATATATATACAAATATTCAGCAAGAAAATGAAAGTAATTTAATGACCATTGTTAACATTAATAAAAACACCCAAGTGTTTTAGAATAAACATTTTCTATCAAGTTATGTGTAAATATAAGGATACAATGAAAACACACACATGTATCCATATATCCTTATAAATATCTCCACATTTATTTTCATATACATTAGAGTTTTTGATCCAGAAACTTTAGATTGACAGAGTTTAATCCAATAAAAGAATTATATCAGCTAGGCACATAAAAAGCTATCTTTTGTATTTCTGCCTAAATGCTCTTATAATACTAAGCTTTTGTCAGAACTGCAAGAACAGAGAGTCCCTGAGCCTTGGAACCATGACAAAGACATTTTCCCTTGAACTTCAAATCATTTATTTCAGTTAAATGCAAAATGTCAGAAATTAAAAGGACACAACCAGAATTTTTATCAGATCTTAACTTTTCACTCCAATGATGGCCTTTAGAATTAAGTGTAAAAATTTTCTAGCAATACAGGTCATAAGTGCAAAGAAAGGTGACCAATTTCTGTAAAAACAAACAAACAAAAACTTACTTTCAATGCTATATATTAGTGGATACATGGGCTTCCAAAACATCATGAATTTTTCTTGATGTATTAAAAACTGAGTCTATGGAAATTTTAATTTTATGAAGAAAGCATAAGGTGTCAAGATTTTGAAATATGTTAATGCACATCTTAAGGACAATTTTGATAACATCTAAACCAAACATACGTGCTTCTGTACACTTTGCTTACTTCATCTTATAAACCTACTGAAATGAAGAGCAAGCTAGAGCTGCAGGGAGTGTTTCATCATTAATACATGTATGAATCTGAAGAGAAATGGAATTACTATTTAACTAGCTTAAGTACATGGGACGTATTTTCTTCTTGGCACAATGCCCTTGTAATCCACAAGCTATTGTTTCAAATTATTACTTTGTTAATTGCTTCCCAGTCCTGTAGCTGAGGCTGGACTCTCAGATTCCAAGTTCTTGTCATTTTCATTGGGTCATATTTTTTTTGGAATTTGCATCAATTTACTTAACTTAAAAAAGACAAACTAAACCTACAGCTTCAAGGAACCTTTTCCACATTATCCAAAAGATCATACTCATTCAGATCTCTATTGATGTAAAATACAGTTTTTTTATGTTTTCCCATTTTCACATTGCATTTTGGCAAAAACTGGATAAATTAAAACCCACTTTCCTCCAAGTCATTAAAAAAAAAAAAGGAACAAAACATCAGCTTGAAATTGCATACTGAGTATCGCATAAAACATATGCAAATCAAAATTCTGTAAAATTAAAAAAAATAGCAAAAAAATCCTTTTCAATACTGTGGCATATGAGGAGTAATTCGTTAAAAGCTAAGAAGTATTCTTTTTAAGAGCAATCCGTGGGGTCGAATCATGGCTCAATAGGCTCATCCTCTGCCTTTAAGCACCAGTCCCCTGATGCTCCCCTTCCAATCCAGCTCCCTGCTTCTGTTCTGAAAGCAGCAAAGAATGGCTTATGTCCTTGTGACCTTGCATCTATGTGAAAGACCTAGAGGAATCCCCCTGTTTCTGGCTTCAAATCAGTTCAGTTTGACCACGCAGCCATTTGTAGAGTGAACCAGGGTATGGAAAACCTTTTCCTTTCTCTCTCTGTAACTTTGTAAATTAAAAAAAAAAAAAGTTCCAGATGAAGGAAATCACTGAATCTGTATTAATTGACTTTTTAATCACAATAAAATAAACATGAATTGGCCCACCAAACAACCTCAAACTTTAAACAACCAACAATACTTATATTAAGTGCTTAGTATAAAGGTAAACAAAATCAAAACAAATAGAGCTTTTAAAAATTTGGGTTTTGGAAAACAGTAGTAATTACCCTACATTTAAACAAAAGATAATCTTAAAGTTTGATTCTTTAGAGTTGAATTGCTGGAACAGAAAATGCTACATACAACTAAAAAGGAAATTTTGACACAGAAGTTTGACATATACTTTTTTTTTTTTGTCCTTAACTGTAAAGTTTAGAAAATAATGCAGAGAATAAACCTTTCACAATAACAAATATCAAAAAGATATCACTGAAATAAATAACATCTCATTATTTCTTCTCACAAATCCTACTAAATAATATTTACAAAAATATCATCATAATTTCAAATATATTTTAATTTAAATAAGAATCACATTAAGAATCATATTGATTCATTGATTCTTGAAATGAAATAAAATTTTCCATGTCTCGAGATTGAACACACCAGCAATTCTACCCACTTGCAAAATAAAATATTTTGTAAATGAAAAAAATATATATATAGGGTCCAGCACGGCAGCTTAGCGGTTAATATCCTTGCATTGAATACCCTGGGGTCCCATATGGAAACTGGTTCTAATCCAGGCAGCTCCACTTCCCATCCAGCTCTCTGCTTGTGGCCTGGGAAAGCAGTCAAGGATGGCCCAAAGCCTTGGGACCCTGCACCTGCATGGGAGACCCAGAAGAGCTTCTGGCTCCTGCTTTGGATTGGCTCAGCACAGGCTACTGTGGCCACTAGGGGAGTGAACCATCAGAAGGAAGATCTTCCATGTCTCTCCTCTTCTCTGTATATCTGCCTTTCCAATAAAATAAATAAATCTTATAAAAAAATTCTCCATTATGTTAGAGGGAACATACTTACATGTACTTTCTCAGCCATAGAATTATAGTGTGTATACAGGGTCATAAATTTAAGTTAATTGATTTTGTATCATGTTACCCTAAAAAACTATTTTATGAGTTTAATAGTCTCTTGATTAAATCATCTGGTTGCCCTATGTAGAGAATCCTGTTGTCTGTGAATAGGGTTAATTTTAGTTCCTCATTTTCAATTCACATTTCTTTACTGCTCTTTTCTTTCCTAATAGCTCTAGAGTATTACACAAATTTGTAATACTATATCGGATAGTAGTGGTGAAATCTGACATTCTTATCTGGTTCTAGAAGTTATTGCAAAAGTTTCTTGCCTTCATCATTTGATATAATGCTGGTGTTGTGTTTTTCACATATTGTTTTATTGTGTTTTAGAATGTTCTTACCATGCCTATCTTGCTTAGATGTTTGGTAAGAAGCAGTTTGGGATTTTTTCCAATGCCCTCTCAGAAGTGGAAGACACCTGCAGAGAGTATGCTGAAATAGTCAGGAGGTTGGCAGAGGGACTAAGTAAAGCTAAGCAAACCATGCAAGAATTAAGTGACACCATAAAAAGCTAAACATGAATTGTGGGAGTTCCTAAAGGTGAAGTAAGTGATGCTGGGTTAAAAAATATGTATTCAATGAAATAATAAATGAGAAATCTCTAACATGGAGACCAAAATGAGCAGCAAAATACGGGAAGTGTACAGAACCCTGAATATATACAAAATCCAAAGGCAAATGTGGAGAACAACTTAGCACAACCACAGAAGAAACCTAAGTCAAACAATAAGAACCCAATTTTAAATTACAGGACCAAATCACGACCTGTTGATTATCAATCCAGAATTAAATTTAAATAAGACAAAATTCACAAGACAAAAATTTGCAGATTGCATCCAAAAAAGTACCAGTCTCTTTCTTACAGGCAACACGCCTCACAAACAAAGATATGTGGAAACTGAAAATGAAAGGATGGAAAAGGAAATCCAAGGGTAATGGATAGCAAAAATGATCTGGTGTAGTCATTCTAATATCAGATGAAATATACTTCTGCGTGAAAAGCGTTAAAGCAAATGTGAAAGGCAAAACATAATGTTCATGGGATCCATTCAGAAATAATTAATCATGATAATAAATGCATATGCACCAAATGCCAGGGCACCAGGATCCATGAACCAAATATTAATGGATTGAAAAGGAGATATAGACAGAAGTACAATGAATGTGAGGGAACTCAACACCATACAAACGCAATGGCCGGATCAGTGAGACATAAACAGCAAGTAAACAAATTTCACCCACAGACAAGGACAAAGGAGAGCTACTTCATATCTACAGGGCCGTTCATGCATCAGTACGTGGAACCTTTTCCAGGATTGATCACACTATACTCTGCTAAATAAAGTTCAAGGGGTTTAAAAAATGAAAAAAGAAAGACAAGAAATTATATAATGCATCTTGTTAGAACATCATGAAAGAAAATGGAGACCAACAGGTCAAAATATTCCAGAAAACATGCAAATGTATGGAGATTGAACAACCTGCTGCTAAATCAACTCAGGGTTATTAAAAATTAAGAGGAAATAATAAGAACAAATGGATAGATTTTGAACATGCAATTCACCAAAAATTGAATCATGATGCAATGAAATTTAAATATTGATACTATTATGTAAACTAAGTAATATGATTGTCAGAAAAACTGTAGTAGTTATCTGGTAAAAATTATTTTTGAACCCTTTACAGAAAATATTAGATCATTCTATCAAGGAAATTAAATTAATATAGCAATACTTTAGTATGTTTATTTTTCCTGGTAAAGTAAAATATGTCCTATTGAATTCGTGTACATGTAGTCTGCACTATCAAAATTAATGCTCTGATGAATTAGTTAAATCTAGCTTTAGGAAAAAGAATTCACAATTCAAAGTAGAAATTTGCTAATATTAAAATTTAAGATTGGAACATGAAATTTGGCACTTTGCATTATATAATGTGTATTATTTCTAATATGAAAATGTAATAATTGTAGAATCACTCCATTTATATTGGTCAATTTCATTTTACACTCTAAACAAAAGCAGGTTTTGTTTTTTCTAAGGTGATTCTGGCATCCATCAAAATAAGTTATTTAATGCTAGAATGAGAAAAAACAAACAACTCTATTTCACAACTGAGTGCTTCTGTGTTCCAGTCGCTGTGTAGTTCTGTCTCATTCAAAATTAATTCACTTTTTCTCATTAGTCTTTTTGTATGTGTGTATAATTGGAACACAGCGGGGTCTCCCCACAGATCCTTTAGTACCCCATTGCCGGAAGGAATGAGCCTGCTGCCCACCACCCAGCCTCCCAGCCCGCGAGAGACAGACCGACATACAGGGGTTCTGTCTAAGCAGTTCCGATTTATTGGGGAAATTCAATTTCTTATATAGGGTAAGGGATAGCCTCAGGCTGGGAATTTTGGGAATTTCAGGAGGGGAGAAACCAGGAGCCAACTACTAGGAGCATGACTGCAGAAGCTACCTCCTATAGGCCAGGGGTAGGTGACGACTGAGATGGCCATGGTTAATCAGTATTTCCTTGGAGCTACATGACTCCTGCCCTGCTTCACACCCAGGGCTCTGCCCTTGGCCGCCATCTTGCCCATCAGTGACCTGGACTGTTACTCGCCATCTTATTGACTTAGTGACTTCTTTGCCTCCCTGAGCCCCACAGAACACGACTTTCATGAAATTGGACATTTGTTCCTAACTGTTGAAAAAATGATAATTTAGACCCATATTTCATTTGATAGTTAATTATAAAATAACTCTTTCTGTATATATATATATATAATAATGTTATATATATATATATATAACGTTTATTGAATGATTTTGCTGTAAATGAGCACATATATGTTTGGGGATCCATTGTGTTTGTGGACAAATATGATTATTATCGTTATTATTTTCCATGATTGAGTTTTATAGGTTCAGAGGTTCTCTCCTCCACCTCTGCTCCTTCCCTCCCCATTTCCTTCCTCAGCATTTTCCCCCATATTATCACATTAGTATAACCCTTACTAATGAAGACACAAGCTCCTTTAATTCTTAAGAATTGAGCATCTTTCTGGAGCTATTGATTGTTTGTTCCAAGAGCTGATATCTGGTTGTAATAAAATAATAATATGAGTCAGTATTGATTAAAAGATTATAGATACATAGGAATAGTATTGTGTGTGTTTGTCTATGTGTGAAAATATACATGCACCTATGTCCTACAGCTCTTCAAAAATTTCATTCAAAGCATCATTTACACAAAAAGTCATTTGAAACATATAAAAACAGAGAATCTCTGTCTGCTGATTACATCTCCTGATTCCATGGTGACTGGAATAGGATCACAGTCAGCACTTGGGAATTCAACCCATGCTAATATAGACATTGTCTGTGGTGACAGAAGGTTGGAAGGCAGAGCTGGGAATTCATTGCAGGTATTGTGATGTAGGTCACTGACATCTTAACCTCTGTATTGTGGGCTAAGTAGTCAATTAGCAATCATTCAGTTGAGCAGGAACAGGAAATGGGCTTATGACTAAAGGCACCTAGACTAATTGGACTCATTGGCATCCTATTATTTGGCTAAAGGACTTGGGGGGTAGAGTATTAAAGGAATAGTAAAGGGAGGCTTTGGAGAGACTTCTACCATCACTAGTCTCCTGTGCTTCATCCCTAAACCCTCTCTCTGTCCACACTACTGGCTCTGCTGGTCGGAGCACCTCTGTGCTAAACAAACACCTCAACACTATCTTTCAATTCCATTTCCCATAATATTTTGTAATAATTCTCTCTCTCTCTTTCTCTTTTTTAAATTTCTGTCCATACAGGTCCTCATCATATAACATCATAATCTACGTAGTTTCTAAATAATAGAAATTATTTTCTCAAGATATGGAAGTTAGGAAATCCAATACATCAGCAAATTTGGTGTCTATAATGACTGTCATTTTATTTCATTTTTATATTGTAAGCTAATAACTGAGGTAGGCTACATTATATCTACATATCTTTATCTATCTATAGAATTTTATTTAAGCTCATGATTTTTAGAGCATATGATTTACAGTCTTACTGATTAAAGAGGTCCAATAATCATTATATGTCAGGAATCCAGGGATGGCGGATTGTCTCTGGATAACAACCCAGGGTCCCAATGTGGCTCTCGCTCTGAGGGGTGTGCCCAGGTGGTTTTGATAGTTCTGAAATGTTGTCGATCTCACTGATCCAAGAATGGCAGAGCCCTTTCAGTGTCCATTGTATAACATAGTCACCTCATTCTCCACTGACTCTGATATTTGCTGGCATCATTTGGCTGAGTCAGTTGTCCAATTTTTTCTGTCGCCTTTCCTCTGGGATGGTACAGATGTTCTCGGCAGTGCTCAGTGTGCTGTCATAGCTTCCACATGGATCTGGGCCAATGTCCACTACTCTGTCTTTTCTGATGAGGAGGACCAGTTCTCACAGGTGGGCCAAGGGTTAAAGCCAGTTAACCTGGGCATCTCCAGACCCACATCCACAGGGTTCATGGAACCAGTACCCACTCTGCAGGTGCGCCAAGACTCAGACCAGGGACCTGAGCACGGCTGGATGCCCCCATCCCCGGGACTCACAGAACTAACAGCCATTTGCCATTCTGAATGCTACATATGATCACGTACTTACTGAGGCCAATGATCATTTAGGTGTGTAACAGGCAACAAAGACCAGGAAAGAAGTCTAGGTAACTCCCTACAGACTTACTTCAGAAAACAAAACAAAGATAACACTAAAGATGAACTTCCTTGAAGAAGCATTACTTACACAAGCAACAACTCCAAAAAGTACTTTGGTGACCCTTTATGGCACTAAGAGCCCAGATAGTTTCTTTTAAGGATTTATGTGCTTCAGTCAGACAAAAATTCTGTTGCCACAGTGAGTAATATTAAAGCAAACTCAAGGAAAATACAATAAAAAACTCTAATATGAAATAATATATTGTATACAACATAAAAGAAATAGCACTACTATAAAAGATACTTAAATATAACAATTGTTTTTCTCTCTGAGAAGACTCAAGGATTGATTGAACCTCAAAAATTTACAGGTTTTAAATAACATGCTTCTTTTTTTTTTCTTTTAGCCATACTGAGACCCTAAAAATGGCATGATGGTTATTACACTATGCCTTAACGTAAATGATGAGGACATGAGGGATATATTTCAAGGTAACAAAAAGCTTGTTTATTCTTTTTTTTTTTTTTTTAAAGATTTATTTTTATTATTTTTTCATTAGAAAGGCGGATATACAGAGAGGAGAGACAGAGAGGAAGATCTTCCATCCGATGATTCACTCCCCAAGTGAGCGCAACGGGCCGATACTATGCCGATCCGAAGCCAGGAGCCTCTTCCGGGTCTCCCACGCGGGTGCAGGTTCCCAAAGCTTTGGGCCGTCCTCGACTGCTTTCCCAGGCCACAGGCAGGGAGCTGGAAGGGAAGCGGGGCTGCCGGAATTAGAACCGGCGCCCATATGGGATCCCGGGTGTGCAAGGCGAGGACTTAACCACTTGCGCCACCGCGCCGGGCCCCAAAGCTTGTTTATTCTAAACACAAATTATAAGATCCTTTTCCCTTGCATATGTAAAGATAAATTCTGATGAATAATTTTGTAGCAGTCACATTTATTTGTTAACTCACTGCTTTCCAATTGACATTTCATCAAAGGAAAATGAAATACAGTGCATAAACAGTGTTTTACAAGCTTGAGTACTCTATCAGTGTCTGCACAGTGTGGCACCCAATTCTGCAAGGTCATTTTGAACTAAATAAAAAGATAATCGCTGACATGATGTGGGGCTTGCTGACACTCTTAATAGTGGCTTGCCACCTATTATATTGTAATAGGTATATTATTTATCATTTTTAAACAGCTTTCTTTCCCTTTGTTGTCAAAGAGGCATACAAGATAAAGATGGCTATTAAAAAGCAAATTGAACACCTTTTCATAATCAATTATTTAGTAATATGCCACATTTCAGAACCTGTTAAGACTTTCCACCTGAAGTATAGCCCAGTCATATTTTTGTCATTTGAATTCTATGAAAGAATTGCATTTACCAGATTTATTGATAACGTAACAATCATCTAGAAAGACAATTACATACAATATAGATACATACATAATATAGATAATTATATAGATAGAGATGATTTGGATATTGATATAACATAAATACAGAGGTATAGATCTATATAATGTGATAGTGATGAATTTAGAAGACCCCAGCGAACGGGTCTTTTTATATTTGAATATTTTCATTTCAAGCTTCTGTTAGCATTTATGAATACATCAAATAAATATTACCTGACTTATTTGTCACACACATTTGAAGATTGACTGATTTTTGTGCTGCTTAGAATAAAAAAATGAAAAAAAGAAATTACTCGTTTTTGAAGATTTTTTTGTTGGCTGATTCAAATGACGGAGTGACAAAAAGAGATGGACAAAGAGAGAGAGAGCGCCCAGTGGCGTGGCCTAGCGGCTAAAGTCCTCGCCTGGAAAGCGCCAGGATCCCATATGACGCCAGTTCTAATCCCGGTGGCTCCACTTCCCTTCCAGCTCCCTGCTTGTGGCCTGGGAAAGTAGTCAAGGACGGCCCAAGGCTTTGGGACCCTGCACACATGTGGCGGGATACCCGGAAGAAACTCCTGGATCATGGCTTCGGATCAGCATTGGCCATTGCGCTCACTTGGGGACTGAATCATCGGATGGAAGATCTTCCTCTCTGTCTCTCCTCCTCTCTGTATATCTGACTTTCCAATAAATATATCTTAAAAAAAAAAAAAGAAAGAGAGAGAATATTATGTTTAGTAGGTCACCCAACCCCCAACACACACACACACACACACACACACACACACACACAAGCTCAAGCACAAATGGCCACAAGAGATAGTTCTGCTCCAGGCCGAAGTCAGGAGACAAGATTTCTACCCCTGGACTGCAGGCATAGTGGGTAAAAGCCAATATGTGCAGAGACAGCATTCTATATGGACACAAATTTGAATACACTTGTAATTCAGCTTCCTGGTAATGCTCCTCGGAAAGAATTGAAAGATGACTTAAAATGTTCACATCCTTGCACCTATGAGGGAGACCCAGAAGAACCTCCTGGTTTTTGGCTCCTAGCGCCTTGCTCCTGGCTACAGACTGGCTTCTATCCAAACGTTGTAGTCATTTGGGGGGTCTCTCTTTCTCTCCTTCCCTCTCTTTCTCTCTCTTTCTCTCTAACCCTGCCTTTCAGATAAACAAATGAATCTTAACCTATGTGGCTGGCATTGCAGTAAACAATTGAACCATTTCAGCAGGTGGGGCTATTGGTTTCTAAGTTACGATAGTAGGAAGTTGAATAAAAAGCAAGACACACCAGAAACCAAACCAAGCATTCTAAGATGCCAATGTCACACATATTTAAATACAATGTTTAACATACTGCACTGTAATGCAGGCACCAAGAACTTTGTTTAGTTTTCCAAAGAGGCTTGAATTTGCACTGACTTCTTAAGTAGGATCAAGTTTATATGTGAAATCTTTTCTGTTTTTCTGAATACTGTTTTATAAAAGTAGATAGTTACTATCAGCCCCCTAGATGTCACTGAAAATACAAGCTATCCAAATTACTCTGTCTGACTTCCATTAAGCCCCTTAATATATTTATAATGTGGTAGCTTTACACAGAAAACAGCTTACACTGAGCTTACCCAAGCTCTCTTGCCGCATTATGCCCTCTGCCATATTGTGGTGGAGCGAAAAAAAAAAAAAAATCCAACTAGCCACTGTGCAGATGACACTTCCTATTGCCTGAGAAACCTTGGACTAATCAGTTAAGAATTTAGTTGTCAAATTCACTTCTCTCCATTTATACAGCAAGACTTTTTTTTTTTCCCCCAAACATAGACAGGCTGCACATTTCTAGAACTCAGGTCTTCCTCTTGTAGTCCTGGTTTCTTTTCTCTTCAAGAACAATTTTCTTCTCTTTGTAGAAAATCCTTCTTACACTCCCCGTATGCTAAGTCTCAGTCTTATACTCTTACACTTAAACCATGATTATGCAAATTTTGATAATGATCCTTAAAGATCATTTTCAAACTATGTCATTTTTATGAGACTCCCAGAAGCCAGGGATGGCATCAGCCGTGTTAATTATTTAATCACAAAGACTCAAGGTGACCAGCTAGTAATCAGAAAACATTCAACAGTGGTTGCAGAGTAAATGCAAAAATATGTCAATGATTTATTAGTAGGGGGTACAAGTGAGACAATAAATCAAGGAATACTTTTCAAATTTAGAACATGTATGGAGTCTCTCTAATGTAATAACTAATATTCTTATTTATAATCAAAATATTGCATTTCCATTCATTTCCACATAATTTACAGAGAGCATTGTTGCTAACCAATAGGAATGAAGAACACAAAACTATTCTTTTTTTTATTCTATGAGGTCCAGGTGAAGTGGTATTATGACAAATTACGTAAATTAAGGCAAATGATCATTCTTCTCATTGCCACATTCAGTATTTTATGGAAGTAAGTTCTGGAGATTCTGAGGTTTAAGAAGAATGTAAGCTGTACTGATGTTTTAATTGAAACTTCATCACAGAATGTCTATTCAATTGGTCTTGCATTGCACCTGTGGATAGTTCATTTCTACATACAGAGACTGCACCAGAGAACCACAGCTCTGGTTCCCCAGGTGGTGAAGGTGAGAATCTCTAATCAATCTGCAGTCCTCTTTATAGTGGCTCCTCATTGTTGTTTGTACTTATCTCTCAAAACTTCTTTCAATACTAGAATTCCTAACAATGTTATTTTCATGATTATTAAGAAGTATAATCATGATAGGCTATAATTATGATATAGTTATGAAGTATCATTATGGTTCCCTTAAACCTAGGCAAATGTTACACTGCCGGGAGAAAAGCAGCTAATAGTCGGCCAGCATTCTGGGCTTGGTTATTGCCAATTTTGTGTTAAATATACCAGTACTCCAGAATAATTGCTTATTAATTTTTTTTAAAGTTTTACTCATATTTGTTGGAAAGGCAGACCTGATTTGCAGAGAGAAGGAAGACAAAGGGAAAGATCTTCCATCAGTTGGTTCACTCCTCAAATGGCTGCAATGGCTAGAGCTGAGCAAATATGAAGCCAGGAGCCAGGGTTTTTTTTTTCCCCAAATTTATCACATAGGTGCAGGAGCTCGAAACTTGGGCCATCCTGTACTGATTTCTTAGGCTGTAAGCAGAGAGTTGGACGTGAAGTGGAACAACCCGGGACACCAACCAGCACCCATATTGGATGCCAATGCTTACACTGTGAGAATTTAGCTATTGAGCCACTATTCTGGATCTTTCTCTCTCTCTCTCTCTCTCCCTCTCTCTCTCTCTCTCTCACGGGGGGGGGGGGGGGCGGTGTCATTTGTTGGTTTGTTTGTTAAATATATGTGAGAAACGCAGGGGACACCGGGCCTGGACATATAGGGAATCTACAGTGTCCAGGGAAATGGATTTGGGAATATGTCGGAGTGGGATCAGATGAGGATATATTTCAAAGGAAAAAAATGAGTATAGGGCTCTTCCATGGACTGGGCCACTGCACTCACAGGTAGATGAGGTAGCTGAGATGGAGTGGTTTACAGAGAAGGAAACCTGAAGGCAAACTTGGGTCATGCCTGTTTATTTGGGAGACTTGGGCTGAGCTCAATAGCAAATCCCATCGCCTGCTGGTAGGCATGCCTGGCAATCCTGGGCCACAGAACCTGTTTGTGTCAGAGTAAGGATTGGCTCATTTTAAATTGGGCTTTAGCAAAATGTGCAAGGACCATATCTGTGGGCAGATTCTGAAGGGTACTATGGGCTCACTTCTGTGGGACTTCAGGACTCACCCATTTATGCAAAGAGTTTGGGGTGGTGATGGGTTGAGGCAGGCTGGACAACAGAACTCACTTGATAGGTATCCACCTGAACCCTCTCAGGAGCTGAGGCTGACAGGAAAATAAGTAGGACCAAGCTGCAGCAATTGTCAGCACAGGCAAAGGCCTGGAGTGAGGACAGACCATGCTAAAAAAAGTGCTGCTCTCCCCAACCACACACGTGGGATCTGGGGCTAACAGCAGGTCTGGTGGGGAAACTTGGGGTATCCCCCCACACTAGGCTGCAGCTCTTGCTGGGTAGTACCAGGGCCAGGACTTGAGGCGGGCCAGGCCACGCAGGCTGCAACAATCATCAGCATTTCTGTGGGTTGTGTGTAGGGATGGGCCAGACTCTGTAACCACCGGAACACAGGAGAACTAGCACAGGATGTGTGCAGCTCCTGGCTAGACTAGGCTGGAACACCTGCCAGTGAGAACAGAGATTGCAGGAGGGCCATGCCAGCTGGGATGAAGCAACTGCTAGCATGCACAACCTAGACTGGAAATGGAACTGATAAGGAAAATCTGGTGAGCCGCTACTGGACTGCAGCTCCCACTGGTGACTATGAGAGTCAGGACTATGGGAAAAACAGGCTGGGCAAGGTTTCAGCACCCAACAGCATGTGTGTGGGTTGTGTCTGACGAACTGATAAAGAGCTCAACACCCACTGGTGCTTGCGAGAACCACCATGGGTGTGGAATAGACCAGGCTAGGCCATGGCACCCCAGGTCACTCAACAGCTGGATCTGGTGGTGGGCAAGGGTGACTTTCCTGTGCCATCCATTTATGAAAGCAAGAATGGGTTGGACTAGGCTGCAGAACCAGCCAGTGAGTACCAGCTCTGGATGCTGGCTGTGTCAATCTAGGCAGCAGCACCCAACAGCACATTTGAGACTCAGGACTAGATGCACAGCTGATAGGGGAACTTGAGGAACTTCCCTGACAGGACACAGCACCTGATGCTGAACATGGAATCTGGGGCTGAAACATGCCCAAGCTAGGCTGAACTGTAGCAGCCATTGGCATATGTGTGGGTCACAATTAGGGGTTGAGTTGGATTGAGCCAGTCCATAGCACATGCTTGCCTGAGTAAAAGCCAGGGTGAAGTACATACTGGGCCTTTTGGGACCACAACACACATTAGTTCACATGAAGTCAGGTGTGAATCAGGTAGGGGTAGGCTACTTCACCAATGGGAATAACTGTACTGGGGGCTGGCTAGTGTCTGAGACAGGGCATAGCACCTTTTGACAAATGCCAAGACTTGTGATTGGCCATCTTGGACTGGGCCTCGGTATCTGATAGCTCACTCAAGACCCAGGTGCATGCCTTGTAGCGGGACCTCTGGGATTTTTCTACTGGGCTGCTACTTCGATGAGTAAGAATGAGAGCTAGAATGGATGTAAACCAGTTGTGCTAGGTCAAGGCACTAGCTCACAAGTGCCAGGACTGGTTGTGAGTCTTTTAAGCTTGACTTCAATAACCATAGAAGATACAAGATTCAGGATTTAGAACTTGCCTGTATGCGGGGTGGATTCGTGTTCCAAGTGTTTTGGAAGTTTTGGAAGGGTTAACTGTGAGCACTTTATTGCTTGATTGCATCTACTGCTGGTAAGCATAAGAACGGGGATTTAATGCAGTCTTGGCTGGACATGGTAGTAGCAACTGTCTGCATATGTGAGGGTTGGGTCTAGGAGCAGGGTAGGCTAACAAAGTCATAGCACCCGTGGGTGAGCATGAAAGCAAAATTGTACATGGACTTGGCTGTTTTAGGCTGTTAGAAAGACTGGTATGTACAAAAAATGAGGCTCTTAGTGGGTCACATAGATGTTATTGGGCATTGCCCCAACTGGACCATGATATCTACTGGCATGCTTGAGGAATAGGTCTGTGACAGGTTGGCTGGGCTGTGCCACAGTACCTGTTGGTTTGGGTAAAGTATGGGGCTGGCGTAGAACTGACCAGGTAGCTGCAATCACCAGTTATGTACTTTGGCTGGTGAAGGTAACCAGTATCTGACCCTGCACTGGCTGGTGCACACAAGATTTAAATCTGAGGTGACATCATGTGACAGTGCCTTGGGGGACACCCCAATTAGAACACTGGTTTGTCCACAATGAAAAAAAAAGTACAGGATGTGTGGTCCTACCCTGAACCACATGGATCAGGATGGGCCTCCTCAGTTGTTGATGCCTGTGTAGTGGACAGCATGCCCAGATGCAGATGGAGTACGTGGAAACCAGGTCATGTAGGCTGACAAGGTATCTTGAATGCCTCATCAGAGGATGGAAAGCAGAACAGGTAGGACAATTCTCCAAGCCAGGCTCTGCAGCATGCTCCTGGATGAACTAAGTTGGATTTTGTCAATCAATAGACCTTGGAAAGATTTACTCAACCCTGGAGCAATAAATCTGACAAATTCTTAGAACTATCAAAACCACTCAAATAGCATCTCAGAGTATTCATAACAACCTCTTGCTTTCTAAGGTATCACCCAATAAATATGTTTCATCCAAGGGTGTTGATGCAGCATGTTTTATTTGTCACAACAAAGTTTACTATCTTCACCTCCAGATGTAAGGAATTGTATGCTCAGAATGTATTTTCTTCTCTATTTTGTCTCAAGCATCTCAAAATATTTTTATTTACTAATTGCTCTTCAGTTTTTCTGACAGTTGAATTGATAATTACTTTTGATCATTAAAATTTAATCCAAAGCCAACATGCCAATATCCCATACCTGAGTATCAATTCCAGTCCCAGCTGCCCCATTTCTACCTAAGCTTCCTGTTGGAGGATCTGGGACAGCAATGGAAGTAGGCCTAAGTACCTGGGCCTGTGATACCAATGTGGGGCATCTGGATAGAGTCCTTGGCCCGTGGTTTTAAACTTAGCCAACTCTGAATATCTTGGCCATTTAGGGAATAAAAAAAATATGTGGAATAAACAAATAAATCTCTATGTGACTCTCCCTCTCCATCACCCTGACTTTCAAAGAGATACATTTTCAAAAATAAAAATTTTAATGTAGGATATCACTCAAATATTATTTTAATACAATAAGATTGTGTGTATATATATATATATACATATATTATTGATCATATGTAAATTTTGTATTAAGAACAAATACAATTGTGACTCAAAAGGCCAAACAACCAGTCTAATGTTATAAGCTCTTAAGTAATATTAGATTAAGCATCAAGTGGGTGAAACATAGGAATAATTTCAGTGACAGGACTCTGAATTGTTATGTACAAGTGAATTATCTCTGTTGCTTTAAAAACTGTTTTTATAATTTGTATAGTGATAGTATTCTTCCTGGATGATTTACCCAGTGGCATATGTGCAATTACAGTGAATGTATATTCAACTAAAATGCAATTGAAGCTAATCTTTAAAGATTTATTTTTATTATTATTTTTTCTTATTGGAAAGGCAGATATACAGAGAGGAGAGACAGAGAGGAAGATCTTCCGTCCGACAATGATTCACTCCCCAAGTGAGCACAACGGCCGATGCTATGCCAATCCGAAGCCAGGAGCCTCTTCCGGGTCTCCCACACGGGTGCAGGGTTCCAAAGCTTTGAGCCATCCTGGACTGCTTTCCTGGGCCACAGGCAGGGAGCTGGAAGGGAAGTGGGGCTGCCAGGATAGAACCGGTGCCCATATGGGATCCTGGGCGTGCAAGGCGAGTACCTTAACCACTTGCGCCACCGCGCAGGGTCCAATTGAAGCTAATCTTAACCTAACAAAAATAATTTTCCTTTTTTGAAGATTTACTTATTTATTTGAAGGGCCCATGTACACAGAGAGAGGAGGAGAAAAAGAGGTCTTTTTTTTCCACTCAATCACTCATCAGAGTGCTACAACTGATCGGTAATGGCAAAAGCAAAGGCCAGAGCAAGGCGCTTATTTCAGTCCCTCAAATGGATCAGCTTATTGGATCGTCCATGGACACTTTCCCTGGACCATTAGCAGGGAGTTGGATTAGCAGCAGAGTAAATAGACTCAAACCTGCACCCACATTGGATGTCTACATCTCTGGTGAGGCTTTAATCATCACAACACAAACCTAGCCCAACAACAACAACAACAAAATAATTTCATAAGAGACTATTGCATATGAATACCAGCAACTCTGCATTAAATCAATTCCTGGTACAGGACAAGGGGCGAGGCAAACTATGACGAACCTAGAAGACAGCTCTGGCACTGAGGAAAACATTTGTTTGCCAAAAGAGCGGAAGGCAGAGGGCAGAAAGAATAAAGTTGATTTGGGGAGGAAGAATTGACTCTTATTCATTTCTAATGTTGTAACAGACTGGACTGCCAGCTCAGCAATTCAGGGAGCACATCTTGGCTGGTGAGTGAGATGGGCTGAATGTTCCAGATTCTGCAGTATAGGGTACGAGCGTTCCCTTGCCTGACTTGAGCCTTGTCTGTGTCTTTTAGAAGGTACTGTTTGTTGGCACACACAACAAGCACCCCATCTCACAGCTCAGGAGACAGCAGCTTCACATACACCTCCCTCACCTCCTTTACATCATGCTGTCATCGCTGTCCACCACAAAGAGTAAGCCTGCGTCTTTTGGAACCAGTGTATAACAGGGCTGTATCTTGTCCTGGGCATTCCTGTCCCACATGGTGAAGCTGATGTTCTTGCACTCCAATCTCTTCCTGGAACCTTGCCATGGGAGGAGTAGTCACAGTTTTATCTTATACAGGATAGTCATCTTCCCTGCAGCGTCCAGACCCACAATGGGGAGTTTCCTTCTTATCTGTTTCTAATCCCTGCTAAAACTGCAGATGTTCCTTGAAGAGCTATGCTAAGATATTCCCTGAACTCATAGACAAGTGGGAATTCCAACAATTACAGAAGTCTCAGTGTCAGCTGCTCAGACCCAGGGGTGGGTTTGGTGCAGTATTATTTTTCTTCTTTAAATTGAGCCATGCAATATGTTAAACAAACACACAAACAACTCTTCAGTTCCATGACAATGTGGTATTCTTCATTTTAGGACAAGACCGATCCCCATTTATACTTTACAGCCCAGCCTCCCTTATTACTTCTAACTGCTCCATCATATATGCTCTTATTCATCTTGTCCATTTCTTTGGCATTAGTTGTCTATCAAAGGCTCTTAAGAATCCATTTCCAATTCAATCATCTCTCTCAGCGTTAAGACTTGTGTGGCAAACATTCTACTAGACATGTCAAGTTATATATTCCATAGGAATTGAAAATACCTATACTTATTGTTGAAATACATGAAAGTTGCCTTGTTTTGTCTTTTTACCATAAAAATAATGTTTTGTTTTTATCTAGCTTTTCTCCTCATCTCTATTTCAAATTAGTTAAAGTTTCATAAACGTACTTTTTATGTATTTTACATAAGCACTGTCCACCCACCACATCTCTGGGTATACACTAGCGTCTTCTGTCATTGATATTGTTACCAAATGCGCATTGACCTGGAAGACCCTGGATTTTACTTTCCAATCCAGTTTGACTGATTTAACATGAAATTATGATTTCTATCTCTCCTCTTGGCAGCATTATCATTACCACCTTGATTGCAAGGTTTCTGCTACCCCAAATTATTTATTTGCTGGAATCTGCCACATTTTTAAAATGCCTTTCTGTGGGCTCAAGTGTTTTGTTTGCCTAGAATTTGCTTCCTCTTTTCTCTGCCTTGGGTTAATTTATTCTCAAACATTCAGTCTCAAGTTCCACTTACTCATTCTTCTGTTTAACAAAATTGTATTGAATACTTCCTTTGTGTCAAGAGTCATTATGGATGCCAAGAATAAATACATCAGTGAATAAAACAAAGTTCACGCTCTCCTGGGTCTCACACAACAGCATACAGAGGGAAAAAATGATGCAGGTTATTGTGAAGAAAAAGAAATTAGGGTTTGATGACGAAAACATCAAATGGAGAACAAATGACCAAGGAACACATCATTATGGGATGAATATCTGAGTGCAGACTTGCATGATGTAAGATAGTGAAATACACAATCATTTAAGGAAATAATTTCTATAGTAACAGAAGAGTTTGCAAATGAAGGGAGGTTGCAGCAATTTAGAATATACATATATAGAGAATATATATATTTAGAATAGATACATATATAGATTATATAGAGAATATATATATTTAGGATATATATACATATGTATGTGTGTGTAGAGAGAGAGGACACTGTCTCACTGCAATCATATTTTTGTTTATCTTACATTTCTTTACTTAGAACACTCCAAGCGTACTATTTCCCTACAATGTAAGAGACTGAGACACTTTCAAATCTCCTGGATTAATTGTTTTTGGAGTATTTGAAAGCGGATTCCCTGCTCATACATTTTATTGCTCCTGGGATAATGAGTGTTTGACAAAATTCTCACCATTTATCTCTTCAAATTTAAAGTATAAGGGTTGGTGATGTGGCGTAATGGGTAAGGCTGCTACGTGGATTGTCGGTATCACATAGGGACCGTGGTGCCAGGACTGCCTCTTCCGTACTGAATCCTGCTCCTCGCTTACGGTCTGGCAAAGCAGGAAGGATAAACTAAGTTTGTGGGACCCAGGAAGCATGTGGGAGATCAGGAAAAAAGCCTCTTTCTGGCTTCTGTCTAGTTTAGCCCCGTCTTTTTAAACATTTGGGGAGTGAAACAACAGATAGAAGTCTTTCTCCCTTTCTCTATTTCAAGCAAATAAAGTAACTTTTAAATATTTAGAATATTAACTACCTATCTATAATCACACACACACACACACACACACACACACACACACACACACACACACATACACACTCACACTCACACATAGACCAGTAATAGTTAGCTAAATCTGGAATAAAGCAGCCAGGATGCGAAGCAGCATCAAAATGGGATGCTACTATCACAGGCAATTTAAATGCCTTAAATTGTCTTTGGTAGGGAGTAAATTTGATTAGAAATCCAGGGTGGGGCTTCCTTTTCAGTGAAATTTCTCTTTCTTTTTCTTTCTTTCTTTCTTTCTTTCTTTCTTTCTTTCTTTCTTTCTTTCTTTCTTTCTTTCTTTCTTTCTTTCTTTTTCTTCCTTCCTTCCTTCCTTCCTTCCTTCCTTCCTTCCTTCCTTCCTTCCTTCCTTCCTTCCTTCCTTTCTTTCTTTCTTTCTTTCTTTCTTTCTTTCTTTCTTTCTTTCTTTCTTTCTTTCTTTCTTTTTTTTCTCCCTGCTTCCCTCCCTCCCTTCCTTCCTTCCTTCCTTCCTTCTTTCTCTCTTTCTTCCTTTCTTTTTACATTGGCTTATTTCTTATTGGAAAGGCAGCTTAACAGAGAAGAGACAAGGTTCTTCCATTCCTTGATTCACTGCGCAAGACACCACAATGCCCAAGCATAGTGGATCCAAAGCCAGGAGCCAGGGCAAAATATTTTACTTTCTCAGGAGAAATAGGTAATAAGCACAGTTGTTACATCATTTAAAATGCAAGTACTTATTTATGCATTTATATAAAGACTTATAATGATTTAAGCAGCTGTGCCAGTGTATATGGATATCGGTAAGGGGTACTAAAATGACAAATGTTTTATGCCAACCTGAATACACCACAGCATGAATGCTTTAAGTCAAAAGCTGAGGTAATCCATTGCCTTAAAAATATTTTGTAGATGTTGCCAATACCTGTAGTCAGTTTACTTGTAGTAAAGGAATTCATACTCCATGATGCACATGAGCCTTCTTTAATTATTTAAAGACCTTTAAAGTCAAAGCTGAGATTACTTAAAAGGAGAAATTCTCTCTTTTCTTTTTTTTAACTATGACATCAGACTCAGCATCCGACCTCAAAGTTTGCAGCTTGTTACTGGACTCCCTACAGATTTCAGATTGACGGGCCCACCAAGCATTGAGATGTGAGCTGATACTTAAAAATACTTCACATCCTTATTTTTCTTTAAATTCCATTGGTTTCTTTTTAACTGGAGAAGCCTAACACATAAAAATAATAAAAGCCTACATAATATTTCTTCAAAGAAAATGCAACCTACAGAAGAATAAAAGTTCCCTCTCAAACAAATAAAGATCCCTGGGTAGTAATATTTTTAATGGGAATATTGAGGCCCATGTTATAATCACTTTCTAAAAGAACACTAATCTTTATGTTATGCCTTCCTATATTTCTTTAGATTTATATTTCTAAATTTGCAAATTTTCTGTTCTTTGAACAAAATGTTCTCTTGTTCCCCATACTGAAATCATTTATGTCATTTAAAATTTCTTATCAGGACAATATCCATTGGAATATCATATATGCCACTTGGCACATTACAAGGATTGTCCTTTGAGCTAGGTTTTACTTGTTTTAAAAGACCTTTTAGTGATTCTGGGATATTATATTATAACATGCCTTACAAGAAATCCTGAAGGGTGTTATACATTAGAAGTAAATGGTATAAAACAAAAGACAGTATGGAGCACACTAGCATGGCATTTGCAAACAGTAGCCAGTCAACAAAATAACAGGAACTGCATGTAACTGGATTCGATTTCTGCTTCCAAAAGGTGTATGTTAGTGGAAAGATTAAAAAAAAAAATCCACAAAGCTCATCTATATGGTGCCGACAAGTCATCTCACAGATGTGGGTTGACATAGACAGAAAATGAAGTGCTAAAAAAGATGAGAACAACTAGAAACCAAAACTGAGTTGAGGTAGTAGTCATCATGTCAGCCACAAGATAAGTTAAATAAAATTCTGTAAAATGAGACAAATAATAGTATTATATATTGACAAAATGGTTAATTTGGCCAAACGAAATACAGTGATATACGTACATATGTACGTATATACACTTTTAAGGCATTTAAAGAGAAACTAACTCTACGTCTTCTCAAAATATTCCAAAATTTCAGTGAAAAAGCAGAACTCTGGCAAACTCTTTTCCTGAGAATAGCAACAATCCTTATACCCAAACCAAAGATACAACATAAAAAGAATATATGCCAATATCCTTGAGGAAGTCAGATGTCAAAATTATCAACAAAATACTGCAAGCCACATGGCATGTTATATCATGATAGGTTATAATCCTCTGAGAGATGTAAGAGTGGTTCAAATTCAAGCTTTCAAAAATCAATTAATATTATACATCACATGGGCAGAATGATAAACAAATCCCATGTAATCACCCCTCTAGGTGTGGAGAAAGCATATGATAAGATACAGAAAAAATATACCTCACAATTGTAATAGCTACATATGAAATTCACCAAACATCATACTGAATGAGCAAAAGCTGAAAGCATTTCTTTTTGAATTTGCAACAAGAGAAGAATGCTCAGTTTCACCGTTTTCCTGCCAAGAGTTTCTTGCTTTCAATAAATTTCAATTTGCTCACTGTCCATGTTTGCCTTGAAAATTCAACATGAAACAGAAAAATGATCATCTTCATTGTCCTCTAGCAGCATGGTGCTATGGCCCTGATGACACAGTCGGACATCCAACTTGAATTCAGCTTGAATCAGCATCAAATTGTTTTGCCTGACAGGTCAGTTAGCTCACAGCTTCTGCTTTTCAGAGAGCTTACTCTCCTTTATCTCAACTCTTTCAAGTCTGTCAGACAGTTAGAATTGGTTAGCACTGCTGTCTGTCTTAAGATTCATGGGTCAGTTACACTGAATAGGACTGGATCCATCCCTGAAAACTGTAAATTTGTTCTAATCCCTCCATCTCTTGTGCAGACCTGCCCGTCTCAAGATACTAGAAGAAGGTCATTTGGCAACTGATCAACTGATGAATACAACTCAGGATTTCCTGAAAGGCCCTTGGCTGGTCTTCAGTCCAAAATGGCCTTGGAACATGTCACACAGGGAGTGAACTATTGATGCTGGTCATTGCTTTGAGTAGTTTCCATGCTCTGTGCTCTGGGCATCAACTGTTCTGTATCAGCAATCATAGAAGCTGTCCACTACCCCCAACCTTTTTTCTTGTTGTTGTTGTTCTATGTGGACACTCCAGTGTTGCTTCTGGAAGCTCTGTTTGACTGGTCAATCCCACTCTTCTCTCTCAAATTCTAATCCCTAGTTCCATTAGCCAGTTTTCTCCTAAATGTCTAGTTGATGTTGGGACAGAATTTACATATCTCTTTTGCACACTGTTTATCTAATCCCCTCTTTACCTGTAGATCCGCTTGTGACTTGGAGCATTGGACACAGCTGCTGCAGCCGGTTCTTTTCTGTTGCCAGTTCACCTCCTTTTTCTCATGCTTAATCCCTTTACTGGGTATATATCTATGAAGTTCTTTCTCTATAATCTATACCTCTGAGTAGCTTACAGGGAAAAATATTTATCCCCTACTCTGTACTTCTTCATCCCTTTACATGCTTAGTCACCAACACAAATGATAGTGAGGTCTGGTGTTCTTCCCAATTCTAGTTTTAAATACCTCTGTTAGTACTCTTACCATTAAATCACCTTATTGAAAACCAGGCCTTAAGATATGGCACAATATTGAAAGGCATAGAATGACTGTTTCTCTTCATATAATGGAACAAATGATGGAATCTATTTCTTCAGGCATTGGCCTAGTTGTAGCATGCATGCCATTAATAAAGGTAACAGATCTACTTGGTCACTCTCATTGCAGCTGAACACACATGCGTAATAAATGTTTGCTAGTTCCACCCCTACCTTCCTCTTTAGATGTCAAAGGCAGTGCTGGAGTGCACAAAAAGTCTCAAATTCAGTAGAGATAAAAGCTGAAGGAAATGCATTTTTAACTTCTTATCCCAGATGGGAAATAGGCAATAACCACTGGTATACATTTGTTTTGTAAAGATTTATATATTTTAATTGGCAAGTCAGCTATACAAAGAGGAAGAGAGACAGAAAGGAAGATCTTCGGTCCATTGATTCACTCCCCAAGTGACCACAACACATGGAGTTGAGCCAACCCAAAGCCAGGATCCTGAAGCCTCCTCCAGGTCTTCCACATAGGTGCAGGGTCCCAAGGTTTTAGGCCATCTGCCACTGGTTTCCCAGGCCACAAGAAGGGAGCTGAAAGGGAAGCAGGGTTGCTGGGATTTGAACCGGTGCCCATATGGGATCTCGGGTGTTCAAGGAGAGGACCTATGTCACTAGGCTATTCTGTCAGGTCTGTAATGGTATACATTTGATTAGGCAATTTACTGCCACCAGTAATAGGAACTAATTTCACCATATGTATGCTATTTCAACAAACATGCACATACTGTCTATCATAGGCACTCCCTTGGGGTGTATTCTCAGACATTGTGAGTCCTTAAACACCAGAGCCTAAATAAAATAAACCTGAAATTTATACCACTGCCTGGCCTGATTAATTGTGTATGTGTGTGTGTGTATTTGTGTGTGTATGTTTTTATGGGTCATATGAAGGAGTTCAGAGGACAGTAGCCTTTTTATTACTTCAAATCCATTTTCTGTGGCTTCAGGTATGTTTTCAATTGTCATACAAAAATACTAGATGGAGCACATAGATTTTAAATCCAGCATCATTATGAGTATCATGATGAAATTTGACATTATTAACTGAATCATCCTTTGCTCAGCATATCTATTCAGTATTAAATGCCTGTTTCTTGGACACTTAGTAGTCATCTCAGTTAGCAGATCAATCTTGTCCTTACCCATATTTGTATCCAAGTTTCCACTAATAAAGAACTGCACTCAATTGTAACAATAGTGAAACAAAGGAAAATAACTAAGTTCTGGGCTCTTGGCTTCGGATCCATGAAGCTCCGGCTATTGTGGCCCATTGGGGAGTAAATCAACGGGTGGAAGATTTTCCTTTCTCTTTGTCCTCCTCTCTGCATATCTGACTTACCAATAAAAATAATAATTTCTGCTTTTTGAAAATCCCTTATGCTTCTGAATTTAGATGTCTCTTATCAAGAGAATGAGAATTAAGTCTTAAGCAGAGAAATAAGACAAAATTT
This sequence comes from Ochotona curzoniae, assembly GCF_017591425.1. NCBI lineage: Eukaryota > Metazoa > Chordata > Mammalia > Lagomorpha > Ochotonidae > Ochotona > Ochotona curzoniae. The sequence continues at coordinate 19,561,508 of NW_024466502.1, forward strand.
TTTACATCTGTATATTAAAAACTGGCTCAGTTAAAGATCTAAAGTCAACAAAAATCCTTTGATATTTCTGATTGTTTTTACTCTCAGGGAACAGCTAAGGGTGAAATTGAGATGAATTGTATGCATTTTAATCTGAACATCATTTATTTAAAACCCAGATGGTGCAGAAAAAATAAATTCTTTCATTTTTCATTGTAGTTGAGTTTAGCAAGGAACAATTGATTTCCTCTTATGTGTAGAGCCTTGTCCTCCGTACCAGGGGAGGCAGAAAAGTGAATAACATACAGTCCCCAGTTTGAATGAATCAATCGTCTGTTGAATAAAATGATTTTTACACTTCCATACAAATATCAAGTAGTGATATTATCAGAAAGAAACAACACTCTCTAACAGGTGCATGAATCACCAAGAGGAACTGTTAAAACACAAATTAATGGGTCCCACCCTTAGAATTTCCATTTTAGTAAGTGTTATGTGTGACTCAGAAAACTTGAATTTGTGATGAATTTTCAGGTGACATCTATTCTGCTAATGTTTGGATATTATTTTAAAGTTTTTGCTTTAAAATGATAAAAGACTTCCAGTGTTGGTTTTATTATCTTCATTACCAAAGGAAGAATTCTGTGTGGATATGAACCTGTTGCTAAGTCATTCAAATCTTTTATAACAATGAGAAACTGTACCATTAGGCAAATAAAATGAATCAACCAAAGCATAACTACCATAGTTTTTGGGATTATGTATAGAATATGCAGTATGAATGAATTTGTTTGATTACTGGAATGAACACATAGAAAGATACACAATGCCTTTTACTGAATGTATATATGAGATTTCCATAATAAAATGTAATAATAAATAGATTATTATAAAATACATTCTTGTTCTGTTTATTAGACACATATGTGCTAGAGACAGATGATAATGATGATTGATTGGTTGGTAGCTTAGACATCTAATGTACATGATACTTCCCTACTAAATTCCTGCAATACCAAGACTGGGAGTGGAAACCTCAACATATGTCGCCCACCTTGGGATCCAATCAGTGAACCAATCAGTTGAGGAAGTTGGGAGCCGAGCCAGGACTTCTATCATGCTATGGAATGTAGCCAGCCAAACTTTGATCATTCTCTACACAGAATTCAAGCCAGAAACTCTGCCATACTGTGTGTCTCATCTGATATCGTAATCTCTTCCCCAACATCTTTGTGTACCATAGTGCTGTGCTCCATTAGGAGTCTACAGCTGAGAAACACCATCACTGTCTGAGATGATCAGGTGTAACTCGAGTTTCAGTTGTTGGTAAATGTGTGAAATATGCATCATGATGCAGTAAGTAAATAAAAAAGGTGCATTCATTTTCTATTGTTGCATAAAAATGTGCATGCTTATATGTGGCTAGAATAACTCATATTTACTATTTTGTCAGTTCTGTGGATCTGGAATCCAGGTAGAACATACCTGGGTTATTTAATGTAGGACTCACAGGGTGAAAAGAATGCATTAGTCTAGTGCATTTTCACCAGGAGGATTGACTATGAAGGAGTCCATTTCTGGGCTTTTTTGGAGGTTGCGAAATTATGCCAAAGAACGCATTAAGGCTGTAGGGCACAAGGTAGATTGTATCCTCAAAATTAGCAGTGTAAAGCAAGATGATGCAGGAGAAAGCAGAGAAAGTACAGGTAATATCAATGGAGAAGATGCTGGACAAAAACCACTGCGTTTAATATGTAAATTTGGTTAGGAGGATAGATTATGGATGTTCTCACCAAGCATACATATACACAAGCACCTACTTACATGTGTGTGTATGTGTATGTCAATGCATGTTTTGATTAGATTATTATACAATTATTATCTGTCAATTAGACCTCAACTAACTCGGAGAAAGCAAAAATGTTTCTATGAAGCAAAATTATTTTTTAAAACATATGTAATATTTAAAATCTTTTAAAAATTAAGTTATGTTTTGTTAGTGTAAACTTCTTCCATTATATGCAAGGAGGATGAAGGATGAGTGTTAGAATTTACATACTAAAGATAAATATGATTACTAATCTCATTGGATTATAGCAAACATGATGCTGGGGATCATGGCAATTGGTGGAATGAACCTCAAAATACAGTACTTTCTTCTAACAGGCAAAAAAGAAAAAAAATACAATGAAATACAATGTTTAACTGTTTATCAGCACCAGGGCAATTTGAAAAGCTCTAATCGACTACATTAAGATGCAATCTGAGAAGACCTTGTCTGAAGTCAGGGTGTTGCTGAATGAAACTACCCAGCTATAAATTTATACAGTGACATTAGACTGTGATGAATGGATGGATAGATAGATAGATAGATAGATAGATAGATAGATAGATAGAATGATATAATTCAGTTATAGATATATCAGGTAGATATATAGCTAGATATATGTATATATCTAGCTTTGATATATATATAGCTATATATAGATATATAGCTATCTAGCTATATATCTGCTTTCTTGTTGCATTAGCCAGGAGTTTGAATAGAACTGTAATGGCTAGGATTTGAGCCAATTTTTTAATATTGGATGCCTGCATTAAATGTGGCATCGTAGGCCACACAGCCACAATATCTGCTTCTTTTCTATACTTTGATGATTTTTGTATATGTCAGCTGCATGCTAAATTGAATTGCCTTTACACTCCAAGTGAAAATATGAAATTAGATATATTCTCCTTTAAGCAAATTCCACATAATACTTAGACTTTCTGATACTATATTAAACATAGGTACTGTAAACGGAGGGGGCTGTTTCTACTTGCCATTTTGATCTTTTAGCTCAATGAGTTCTTTTTTTTTTCCTTTTCTGAACACTCATAGATCTATTTTACCACATATACAGCCTGTAAAAAATTGTCCAAAGTTTCCCAGCTTTTGCTGAATTGGCTAAATTTTATCCGTTGCAATAAGGCTAACTATTCTTTTGCTTACTCTGCTGTAAATTTTGCTTATTGTTATGTATAATGTATGAAGAAGCACAAATGCACTGTATCTTTTTCAGGAAGAATGCGAATTACATCAAAGTTGTTTCTGACATAAATAATACAGTAGGAAACACCAGTTACAATATAGTTAGGAAAATTGGGATGCAAATAAAATTTGTAAAGCAACTTCTCGAAAGACATCATTTGAATCATTTGAACCAAGGATTCAGATGTCATTAGAAATGGTTAACAATATTTTATGTTGCTATGTGCAACATGATGATATCGATCATTCAATAGCATGCTATTTAACTTCATGACACTGTAAATTTTTATTTTTCTCTCTGTTGATTTTGGTGTATGGTTTTTCATTTGAGGGGATGTACAGAGACTGTTTACAAGAGTCTGTCATGGACAGATGTGAAGATACAATGCAGTGTGCATCTCCATGACCAAATCAAAGATAGACTCCCTATGGAAGTGTTGAACGAATCTTGACAATAGGATACTGGACTATCTGCCATTCTTCCTGCCTACAATGTCAGGATATGCTCCAATAGCAGAATGATAGATTGCCATTATTTATTTGAATTACAGTGTAACAAAAAAATGTGGAATAGAGATAGTGAGCGAAAGAGAGAGAGCTCAAAATGGTTTTAATGACCGCAGGAGGTCCAAGTCAAGCCAAGAAAGTCCGTTGAAGTCCTGCACATGACTAGTAGATACCAGGTTCTTTGTCCACCCTCTCAGACATGTTTATGTGCAAGTGGGCGGAAGTGGAGCAGCTGAAACTGTAACTGGTTCTCCAACACAATGATCAGCATTTCCAACAGCAGTTAACACACTGCTTTACAAACCAAAGACCCCCAGATCTTTTCCTTCAATAATAATGTATTGATTCATTTAAAAGGCAGAAAAAGCATTCTTCGATCTGCTGGTTCATCCTCTGACGATAAAGATATGGCTGGTCCATGGTAAAGCCAGAAGGCAGAAGCTCTATCTAGGGCTTCCAGGGACTGGCGGGGGTATGTGCGTGTCTGTGATCCTCTGGGGCATTTTAGGTTCATCAGTAGAAAGCCGGAGCAGTTGAAGCAGCCTAGACCCAAACAGCTTTCAAATGTGGGTTTAAGTTAACCTTTGTGCCACAATTCTGGCTACTTCCTGGCTAGTTTCCATTATATGTATTTCTAATTTACAAATTTAGTATTGATTATACCTTGTTTTCTTAAAGATTAATTTATTTTTATTGGAAAGTCACATTTAGGGAGAGAGGGAAAGAGAGAGAAAAAGATACTGCATTTTCTGTTTTGTTCCCTAAATGGTCACAACGACAGAAGCTGAGCCAGTCCGGAGCCAGAAGCCAGGAGCCATGCAATCTCCTCCAGATCTCCATCGCAGGTCCAGAGGACCAAGTCTTTGAGTTGTCCACTACTGCTTTCCCATTCCACAGGTGGGGAGTTGGAAGGGAGGTGGAGCAGCCAGGATAACAACAGGTGCCCAGATGGGGTCTCTGTGCAGGCAAGGCGAGGACGTTAGAGACTGGGCTACTTCGCTTAGCTCTATTGGTTAGAATTCAAGATAATTTCTCTAAATGAAACTTCATTAATTGCTTAATAATTTTGTGCTTTAAACACAGTGATTAAACAATTTTTTAAAAAATTTTATTTATTTATTTTTATTGCAAAGGCGAATATACAGAGAGGAGGGACAGAGAGGAAGATCTTCCGTCCGATGAGTTACTCCCCAAGTGAGCAAAACGGCCCATGCTACGCGGATCCGAAGCCAGGAGCCTCTTCCGGGTCTCCCAAATGGGTGCAGTGTCCCAAAGCCTTGGGCCGTCCTGGACTGCTTTCCCAGGCCACAGGCAGGGAGCTGGAAGGGAAGCGGGGCTGCAGGGATTAGAACCGGCACCCATATGGGATCCTGGGCATGCAAGGCGAGGACCTTAACCACTGTGCCACCGCGCTGGGCCCGATTAAACAATTTTGACAGGTTAATTTATGATTTATAAATAACCTTTATTGTTTAAATACTAAGCATGATATTGTCCAATTGGGTTCTTGTCTCCAAGCACTTGCTTCTAAAATTCTCAATAGTATTTGCTTCAGGGACTTTTCCAATTGCAAGACATTTGACAGTTTATTCATAGGAAAATTTTCTGCTTACTTGCAGGAGTGAGATTCATGTTACTGTATTGTTCTTTGCCAAATCTTAAAGGAAATGTGGAAAGTACCGTGTCATTCATTCATTTATGTGATTATGCTGATCTTCTCAGGATGTGTAAATTATTCAAGGGAAATTTTGAAGACAAAATTAGATGGGTTTTATGCATGTGTACACACACATTCTTTATATACTCAGCAGCAAAATCCACCTTTATATGGAATGAAAAAAAAAACTTCTGAATAATTAATGGACAACTCAAATGCCTCCTATTTGGCACTTCGACTTTATACATTTACTATTCAAACTAATTCTCAATCAAGCACACAGTTTTAAGACCCATGCAACTCAGAATATGTTTACCAGCGTTCAAAACTACTGTTGCCAAACAATATCTCAAATCCCTGGAGGGATTGTTGTAATACCCATAAACTGGGTCTCCTTGACCAAAGTGCAGAAAACAATTTTTGACATTGGAGTCGTAAGGTAGGTATTTATTCAAAAGCACAGAGCAAAGAGCCAGGCATCCAGTGCTTAATTCCTGGGCTCCTTGAGGAGTCGGGGTGAAACTTGTTACAGCTAAGGTTTAGAGTTGTGTTTATTCAAAGTTTCTGACTAGTCAGAGCTGCCATGGTATTTAGGGAATTGTTGATAGTCTAGTGGCCTCCAGACCATGGGGTTAGTTATTTGAAAGTAGCTACAGAATTACTTTCCAGACAATACTGTCCATTATTGTTCTTATCTATAGGAGAAGCAAATGACTCCTGGGGATCACTCTTTTAAGTCAGTGAATTCCTTTTTTTTTTCTTTAATATTAATTTTTAATTTTTTTTTTATTACAAAGTCAGATATACAGAGATGAGGAGAAATAGAGAGGAAGTGGAACTGCCGGGATTAGAACCGGCGACCATATGTGATCCCAGCAATTCAAGGCAAGGACCTTAGCCACTAGGCCACGCCACCAGGCACAGTGAATTCCTTTTAATAAAAAGCACGCAGGGACTCCTTTTGCAAAGACACAGACACATGGGGCTAAGGGAAACGGGTATGAATTAGGGCTACCCTCTTACATTCTTGAGGCTTGGCTTCAAAACCATAATTTCTCAAGTTTCCGCATTCTACCCTCATTGACAAATCCTGACCTTGCCTTTGTGACCTACTATTCCGTTGTCATTTGCTTTAAATTTAAACCGGAATCTTAGTTGGTCCTTTTGCCACATTGCAGGCCATACAGACAGAAATCCATCACAGAGTTTACTGAAAACTTCATTATGCTTATGTCTTTTCAAGACAGTTTCATAAGGAATATTTAATGTTCATCTTGGGAATTCCAACTTTGTCTTCATTGTGTAGACATATTCAGTTTGCTTTAATCTCCTTCTCACATTTCTACATAAATTTATTGCTACCACAATAGTCATACATTTTAAAGAATAGCCACAATTTATACAAAGCACATGAAGGTAAGAGATATTTTAAGAATGATTACTTTCTTTCTCATATGATGGTGTATAAAAAACAATGATCTGGCTGAATAAAATTGTATTTATTTCACAAAATATTTTGTCATGTGTTGTAAGAACATATTGTGCAAAATAACTTCTTGATAATTTTATTAACTCAGGCTATCATAGAAACTTTTAATAGATTAAAGTCTTGAAGTCTGAGGTCGGAATGTCTCCTTGGGCAAATTCTGATGAAAGCTGGATGTCTTTCAGTAGGTTCCTGTGACAGAAAAAGGAAGAGAAATTCTTTTCCGAAATTGCCACACATCTGTCAAATTACAAACCAAACATATGACCTCTTTTTTTTCAAAGATTTATTTTTATTATTTTATTTTATTTTTTATTGGAAAGGCGGATATACAGAGAGGAGAGACAGAGAGGAAGATCTTCCATCCGATGATTCACTCCCCAAGTGAGCGCAATGGCCAATGCTATGCCGATCTGAAGCCAGGAGCCTCTTCCGGGTCTCCCACGGGGGGGGGGGGGGGGGCAGGTTCCCAAAGCTTTGGGCCGCATATGACCTCTTTTAATGTTCAACCTTCCTGCAGATCTCAGTAACAGGTAAAACCATGTGTTGAAAGTAGGGCACATTGAGTCAGGTCGTTACATTTTGTAAGAAACTTATAGTCAAAATAACTAAAATAGCAAGACAATGTATTTAAAATTGTCAAGATTAAACTGACTTTAGTCTGTTTGTGAAAAAGTTGTTAAGGTTTGCCAAAAGTTTTGTTACACTGACAAGAATGATTCTCATTCAATGCTAATTGTACTTATCAGGTTTCTTCCGTTTATTTATGTTTCAAACACTCACTAGCACATTAACACAGGCTGTAAAAAACGAGGAGAGAAAGTGATGTTAGGCAACATTAGGATGTAGTCCTGGTGGCTCAATCGGAGGAGAACATGTGCTAAACCAAACGGGCACGACTACTGCGAAAAGAGCAAGGCGCGCCACGAGGGCTACTAGATACGACGCACTCTCTGCCTTAGCATCCAGTATCAACAAAGGCTGATTGATACCGGGAAAGTGCTTTGAAGTTTACATTGAAGATAATGATAACCGTTAGGATTAATTTTTCAGGTTTCAAATAATTTAATTTCATTAAGACAACTGAACTCTTATGAAGAAAATATTTGAATTTAAAAAAAAGAATAAGTGAACATATGCAGATTCATTTCATTTCATTGTCACATTCTCTTATGAAAGCTACTCAAACACCATATTATTATTCAAAGAAAATCTGACCATCTTTGGCATTCTCTAAAAAAGAGAACGAGCAGTGCTAATTGTTTCCTCTGTTTTCTTACACTTTAAAGTTACACAGAAATAGATAAGACAATGGATTTGTGCTGTGGAATTAAGTATGCTGTGCTACTATTTAATTTCCTTACATTTCATTCCTCTATCTTATTTTTAGAAATATAACCAGATATTCAGGTAATTATTCCAGATTGGAATATAACTTTTGCAATCAATATATTCAATATACTTTATTTCTACATGGCTTCCTTTGGGGAGAAATAGCTGTAAGCTGCTATGAATTTCGTTAAAAATTCTAGCAGTATGAAGTCTCTACAAAATCTTGTGAATTTCATGACAGCATTTTATCAAAATCCAACAAGAGACCTGGACTATATTGTACAAATGAAAAAAAAAAATTACGAATTAAACCTGAAAGCAGAAAGACTTAGGAACTCAATAGTGATTAGAATGGTAAATAGATTATATATGTTGTTTTTTAAGTAATACAATAATTTATATGTTGCCATTCTAGAATATTTTTTTCCTTTTTGAATGAAATAGAGCATTAAAATTATGCTAACAAATGTTTAAGTGCCATTTGAGAAACATTCAGATAAGTGAAATTTGAGTGTGAATTGCATGAGTAGAAAACAACATCTATACAAGTTTGTAACTTGATACTTTATCTTCAAATGCTTTGTCTAAATTTAAAGTTTGTGTACATAAGAACTAACCTGGGGGCTTGTACTTTGGATGAATGAGTTAATCTTTGACTTTCAAGTGCCTGTATCCCATATAGATGCTGGTTTAATTCCCAGCTGCTCCACTTTCATACTTATGGCCTGGAAAAGCAACAGAGGATGGTTCAAGGTCTCAGAACCATGAACCCACATGGAGACCCCTGAAAGCATCCTGGCTCCTGGTTTCAGACCAAGGCAGCTGCAGCTGTTGTACCCATTGGGTAAGTGAAACAGATGATGGCAGGTGTTTAAATCTTTTCTGTTTTCCCTTCTGTCTATACACCTGCTCTTTTACTAAAAATAAGTGTATTTTTAAACTAACTCTATATATGATGTTAAAGAAAAATAACACTTAATACCAACCTTGTTTTTCTTTTTCTTTGTTTTGTTTTTTCCTGTCATGTTAATTGTGTCTATCCTATAAGAGAATCATAGAGGCACATATCAAATCTCTTGACTTTAAATGGAGGAGATAACAAAAATAAAAGGACTTACAAAGGGAGTTATAACTCCATAAATGCTTGGAACAGAAAGTTTCAGCAAAATTTGCTGCCGTCGTGCCTGTTTGATTCAGTCAGAATTCTAGGAAGAAAAGAGAAACTGGAAAAAAAACTCCATATAGACACATGAGTATATTTGGTGGGAAGTATGGAACATGCATGAATTGGCTTAAAAATGGCAACTTTAACAACATGAATAAATCCTGAACTCTTATACAGAATTGGAGAAAAATGAAAGTATTGACAAAGATAGATATGGTTGGTCTATTTGTTTTATCACTCAAAATTATTATAAAAGGCAAAATGAAAATGAAGATGAGAACACTTTGTGCAGAAAGAAGAAAATGCTTCCAAAGACAGATGCATAGACTAAGTCAGTACTTCATTGTTGTCAGTGACAACGGAGTGTATTCAATGTACGTGTTAGTTTTCATTTAAAATCAGTGACTATGAGGTCTGACAAAATTTCAAAGACACAAGAAATGTTTAACTTTTCTCTCTTTTATGCAAAATATTAGCATGAAGAAACAAGCTTTAATTCACTTAAGCTTTTATAGTAACTGCTCTTTCCTTGGAACTCCTATCTGTCAAGAACTGTGTTTATGAATAATTCTTCCAAAGAATTCCTCATTGGGACAGCATTGTGACATAGGAAGTAAAGCGGCATACCGGATGGATGCATGTTTACATCCCATCTGCTCCTCTTCTCATCCAGTTTCCTGCTAGTGAGTCTGGGAAAATCAGTAGAAGAGGCATCCGAGATTGCATCCCTGACCTGCAGGTAGAAAGCCCGAATGTGGCCTGTGGATCTGGACTTTGGTCTAACACAGCTACGATCAATACAGCAATCTGGAGAGTGAACAAAAGAATGAAAAGCACATTTCTCCTTCTCTCTCTCTCTCTCTCTCTCTTTTTCATCTCTAAGTATGAACTTTATATAAGCAAATAAGAAAGAAGAGGGAAAATATCCCTACCATTTAGGTGACAAAAACTTCTATTTATTTTGGGTTAAAATTATTCTTAATGTTTCAGTTGGTGAATAGAAATCTTACTTACACAAAGAAGGTTATGTGTTTCATCCATTGGGACATAAACATATTATGCTGTCATGTACATTAAAGAAAATAGAGAGCAATAATGCAATTGTCACAATGGCCTTATTAAGCAATTATTACTATTATCTTCATTCTAAATAGATTTGTACTGAAAAGAGTTTAGTAACTGTCTAAAGAAATTAAATAGCATTTTCTAGAAAAAAAAAAGGCTAGTGAATCTTCTACACTCTCTGTTACTCAAATTTTTAGGTTTCAAAGGGTTATCCGTCCCATGTGGATACACAATAGAATCTTTCTAAACATGTTTAAATTTTGTCCCTAGTTAAAGTTTGTCCTTCACTTTCAATTTTCTATGTGCTCCTTTCTCCTTCCTTGGTTATACTGAAGTATTTTCATTCCATTATAATTTGTTTGTGAATTTCTCAAATAAAATAAAAGGTGATAAATAGAATTCACACCTTGAAATCAAAGAAATTAGAATTGCATTCCAAATTGTTAATGTGGGTTCCTGAAATTTAGATTAATTGTATCAAGTTCCCCCACTGTATATTTGGTATAATTATTTATGCAGAGTTCAGCTAAATCAATGAAACTTGTATATTCCTACATAAAACATGTTGTGTTAGCTGAGCTAGCTTTAAAACAGCACATCACTAATGATGGGCCAGAACAGTCAACATGCAGGAGCGCCTGTGCTGTATTTTAATTCCCATTGTTCCATCTGTTTACATCTTCCAAGTCAACACTTCCAAGTTTTCTTGCATCGAGACTGGGATACATGTGTTGCAATCTCTGTAGACTTTCGTTTGTTCACACACTTCTCTTTATCTTACATGCCCTCCTTGGTCCATTTTCATTTGAGCATTCCCTTCTACATGATATGAGGCATAGTTGTCTTTTCTCTTGTTCTCATTCTGCCTTATGTTCCTGAAAAGCCTTTTTTGTCCATTTCTTTGGTCTTTCTTTGTGTACCCTTCCATCAAGTAGTTAAGATTTATTAATGCATTCAAATGTTCTTCTCCGACATTTCTTAAAAAGTATGACTCATATTTGTTTCCACATGAAAATTGCTTCATGAGTCAATCAATGATGAGGCATGCAACGTCTAGAGCATGGGATCATACGAGGATATTTCAAGTTTCCGACTGATACAGAAGAAGCAAAAGTAATTCACATTTCTGTGAACTTCTTAAAGAAACCTGTATATTTGACATTAAGAAAGAGCACGTTGATTTAGCTTACGTATTAATTTTTTCTGAGAAGCTCAATAATTCATTCAATTGGATAATAAGTGTATAAATGAAGCTATCCGTTACTATATATATCATATATACATGTGTCTTTGGAAAAAATAATATAAGCACATTTGGTTATAGAAATCATCCCAAAATATTCCGGTGTGCTATCAGATCCTCATATAAACAGACTAGAGAGAAGAAAGAGATCGTTATAAAGCTTCCAAAATGTTCCAACGCAAACTCATGGCACTCCAATGACTGCTTTGCCTTAGCCATAAAATTTCATGTGGAGTGTTAAATATTAAATTATTTTTGTCACCCATGACTGATAACCGGGACCATCTGCAAAGCTTCGACTAATGTGAAGTACCCAAAGGTAGAGCATCTGATGCTTTCACAGTTAGGATCATAAATCTCTTGTTTTTAACAAGTCTTATGACGATTAATTGATCCCCAGATAATAGCCACTCATTACAGAAGTAAATCTCTTCTTCATCTTTGCTAAACGGTCTGACTTATAATGAAAATACGTAGGTAGCAATTAAAAAATTATCTGATAGATAATAACATTTTTGGCTCAGTGCAATAATTTCCTGTTGTACATTTTTTATATTTTAAATATTTATTATATTGTTATTAGAAAGTCAGATATACAGAGAGGAGAAAAGACAGAGAAGATCTTCTGCGCATTGATTCACTCCCCAGGTGGCCACAAAGGCTGGAGCTGAGCCAAACATAAGTCAGCAGCCAGGAGCTTCTTCCAGGTCTCCCACGTGCATGCAGGGTCCCAAGGTTTTGACCATCCTTGACTGCTTTCCCAGGCCACGAGCAGGGAGCTATATGGGAAAGCAGGGCCAGTGGGATGGGAACCAGTGCCCATATGGGATCCCAGTGCGTACAAGGAGTGGTAGGCTACCGCGCTGGACCCTGTTTTGCATTTTTTTAAACACATCTTACTATTCCTCAGATTCAATAAATCATATATCTTAAGCTGTTGTATATTATCATTCATTTTATTGCTTCTTTGCCATCATGTGTCAAAATAATCTTTGTTTGATAGGTCATTAAGTTATCCCTATGCTTTCCCATAAGATATTGTTGTCCTGTGTCAGTTATTTGGCCAAAGATGTTTCTGAATTTCTATGTTAGGTCATTTTGAAAACACTGTATCTTCAACAATAATGGTAACAGTCTTGGGCACTATACTACAGAACTTTGAGGTGGTAAAGGACCTCAAGGGAAGCAATGTGTTATTTGTGTTATTCACAGTCCAATCATGACATTAAACTCGTAATAATTTGAATATGGAGATTTTAATCAAAGCTTTATTAACCATTAATGATATGCTAAATATATGGGAAAATGAAAATCTGAAATACATAAGGCTAATAAAAATTGGGATAAAAGTGGTATCTCTAGCCAAGACAAAGTGCAAATGGGAATAAGAAAAATGATATATTGCCAGTCAAAAGCTGAGCCAGACCTCAGTAGAAAATATGAGAGCATCTCCTACTGGTTTACAGAAGTTATCTATAATGCTGTACACAATAAATATAATAGAAGGCATCCCTTCTGTGCCAATGGAACTTACCAGAAGCCCTGTATAGAAGTAGCCAAGAAGGTGTCTGCTATAACACGTACAAAGCTTGTGGATATGCAGTTGCATCAATGAAGTGCAAGAAAAGTACATGGAAATAGTCCACTGAAACTGGATGGGACAGCATAAGTAGGTACCCCCACCAGCTTGTTACGGTGCAATGCAGGATAGAAGAAAGAAAGAAGGAAGAAAGGAAGCAAGGAAGGAAGGAAGGAGAGAGAGAAAGAGAAAAAAGAGAAAGAAAGAAATCAAAGAAAGAAAGAAAGAAAGAAAGAAAGAAAGAAAGAAAGAAAGAAAGAAAGAAAGAAAAGGCAGAGCTGCCTATTTTGCACTTTTTCCCCTGTCTAATGTTGCTTTAGATCATTTCAGTCAGAAAAAAAGGTATAATTTGATTTATCAGGGAATAACTATGTGCATGTAACCCTTTAGTGAAGAGTAGAGGCATTATTGTTTGAATTAAATTATTTGTTCTGTAATGCAAAATTGGTAACCAAGGTAATAAATGTGAATCAAGCCACAGACACACAGAATATTTAATGTATTTTCTGTTGTGTTTCAGTTTTCTCTCTCTTCATTCTTTGTCCTTTGATTCAACAAACTATATACTTTGAAGATCTAGGAAGCTGTGCCATATGTAAGACCTAAAACCTTTTGTTTTTCCTATCATCCTTCCAATTTGTTACTGATTCTGACCATTTATAAATCTAACATATTTATCAGCATCAAAATCCAGGGTGTATAACAATGTTAAAATGGAGCTCCTATCAACTAAAACCAAAGATTTATTAATGATTCATTTATGTTTAATTTGAAGATTTTGCAGAGAGTGGTCTTCCATTTCCAGATTAACTTCCTAAGTGGGCACAATAGACAGGGCTGGGTGATCCATAGCTTCAATCCATGAGCTACTTACTGGTTTCCCATGTGGACCCAAGGGCTGGGAGTGTCTTCTGCTGCTTTTGCAAGCTTTAACCAGAGAGCCAGATTGAAATTTAGGCTAGGACTAGAAACGATGCTCATGTGAGTTACTGGCATTATCAAGCAGGATATTATAAACCTACCATCTCACTGGCTGCTAGAATCCAAGACTGAGTTCAATGATCTAGAGTTGATGTTAGTATGAGCATGATTTTTCAGTGTGTAAGCTGTGGAATTTGTTTTAAAAAAAACCATTTACTTAAAAAAGATTTTAAAAGATTTACTTTTTCTTTGGAAATTCAGATACACAGAGAGAAGAGGAGAGACAGAGAGGAAGATCTTCCTGTCCAACGATTCACTCCCCAAGTGGCCACAACAGCCAGATTTTATCCCTATCCGACGCCAGGAGCCAGGAACCTCTTCTGGGCCTCCCATGCGGGTGCAGGGTGCCAAGGTTTTGGGCCATCCTTGACTGCTTTCCCAAGCTACAAGCAGGGAGTTGGATGGGAAATAGGACTGCAAGGGTTGGAACTGGCGCCCTTTTGGGATCCCAGAGCCTACAAGACAAGGACTTTAGCCCCCAGGCTACTGCACCAGGCCTTATGGTATTTTAAAGATACAATATGCCCTGTGACACACAAAGTTCAACTATTCTTTTTACCTACCCTACTGTTTATTTATTTATTTTTTCCTTTTTATTTTTATTTCAGATAGAGACTAGATGATGTGCATTCCATAGGGTTTCAAAAGACAATCACAGTTGCCTTGATCGCCAAAACATCTTTTTCCCTTTCTTCTCTTAAACAGTATTAGTTTAATTTTAATGTAAATTATCTTTATTTACATACTGAATTTGTCACTAATCATAATATTCAAGAAATGAAGAATAAAAGAACTGCAGGAAAAATTGAGATATGCAACAAGCTGTCAAACAAGTACTTTCTCCTAGTTTATGTTCACTAAATTTCTCTTCAGATCACACACATTTCACGTTTTTTTTTAAATTCTCATATCTTCTCATCTTAATTTGCTTGCCTACATCTGAAACTTTTTCCTCACTATATCTGAGATGAAAACACAACATGGCCTTATTTTTTGCATGTTGTCCTAAATTTTGCTTTATTGATTATACCATGTTGAATTATCTATGTGACTTTGAACAACACTCTGATAGTGAACATTTTTGAGTAATGTTTATTCCTCATGTGTTACTTGTAAAGTTACTATTCTTGAAGTTTCAATGCATTTTTCACTGCTTACTGCTTCGACTATCTGTTGACACACGTTAGAAGGGTTACAAAAAGCTTCTGTATTGTGAACAGCTAGACTGTTCTAATTGTTCAATGCTAACACTCCCTTTAAGTTACTATGCTGAGGGCCTTTCACGAGTTAGTTAAGATCCCACTAGGAGTGATCATATCCCATATCAGAGTGTCTGAGCTCAGGAACTGGCCACAATTCTGCATCCTCATGATTGCTAAGGCACATGTGGGGGAGCGAAGGAGCTGGGGGGGATGGTTGGCTTGCCGCCATTTACATAGCAGACTGGTTAAGCTCTCTGGCCCGGGACTCATGTTGGCCAAAGCCTGAGGAGATGGGCATTTGGAAATGTCCCTTTGCTTCTTTTTTCTTCACTCTGCCTCACAATATAAATAAATAAATAAATAAAACATCTAAGGTGTGGGATATATTCCTGTACATGAACTATATATAAAATTCTATTATTTATTAATCTGCATTTATTATTCCTGTGCTGATCCTTGCAGAACTCTTTGATCCCGGGCCTTGGTTTTATTCCAAGGCAAGCAGTTTGTTATAAATAATATAACAGTATTTGTACTTGGTCTTCTTATGAGGCTTGTAGTTTATTATCAGAGTATAATGGTATTTATAGTTATATCTTTCCTGAGAATAAGCAAAAGGAAACAATTCAGGGTCTACTGCATTTAGTAATTTTCTTATAATTTATGCATAAACTCATTTACAAGCACAACATCCTATTTTTGTATCCCAACAAATCATACCGTTGGTAATAATGCTTCATAAAGAATGTGCTTTGCTTGATAGCTCTGGAATGAAGATAAATGAAAATGATTCTTCCCGTTTTGGAAAACAACAGAACACAAAAGTAGGAAAGCTGACTGATAGCAAGGTGGCACCATCTCTCATTCTCATATTCTCAATATGTATAATCTTTGTTTGTTTTGCTTGAAGACTTCACATGTAGAAGTTACTACATTAGCATAAAATGCGTGGCATGAACAGACTGAAAAAGTAGCATATAATAATCAAATAGAAGCAATACAGTACAAATAAAATAGCAATTTCTCTCAGAGCACAGATAAGCCATACTGTAGTTTTCACAGGCTTTGTCAGGCTACTCAACAGTAGCCTAGTTGTTCTATATGACTAAGCCACAGATGAGACACCTATCCAAACACAGGGAGTGAATCAAATTCTTCAAGATTCATCTTCGCCATAGCAGATGTTATATATATATATATAAAACAAAAAAGTTATATATATATGAAATAAATTTATATACATATATATGTTATATATATATAAAACAAATATATATTCATAATACAAGCCAATACTACTTATTCAGAGGATAGTTGCTATTTGCATAATCTACATTCACAACCTATAAATTCTCTTACATCAAGGGTACTCACTTTAGGAATCCTCCATGTAGAGATAAATAAATGGAGGGGACACAAATAGTGGATTCCTTTATTAACATATTGCTAACATAATTTGCCACCAGCCTTTTAGAAAACTATTTTAGATACAATATCAATATTGAAAGTTTTGTGTTTGATAATGAAAATGAGTATCCAATAATACATTTTGTATTATTTGAAATGAAATGCCTAACCCCCAGCAAAGAGGTGAATGGTTGAAACATATGCATAGCATTTGCATGCTTCCTGTGGTGTGATTTGATCTACATAAGACGATACAACTGAAACAAAGTTCAGGCAACACACACTGACCATGCTAATCGGTGCCACCTGGTGTGTTATTAGCTCAAAAGCTGGAAAATTACGGATTGCAATGCACTGCAGTTCAAGATAGGGTAACTAGTCAACCAAAATCTTCTGAGGCACAGCCAACTAAAAAGTGGATTTCTTTAGAAAGAAAAGAGGTTCTTTCTAAATATGTTGCTTTCAACAATCAACTTCTGAGGTCTTTGGTTTCAGATTAGAAAGACAATTAAATATACAGCATTGAATTCCAGGCAGTTTCGAGCTTCCTTGAAGCAGTCATAACAAATCTCTTCAGTAGTAGAGATGATGGGCTTGTCAGGTCCACTGCGGACTCAACAATTCAAGAGAAAGCATACTGAACTGCAAGGAAGGTAGAAATCCCATGTTCTTTCTGAACACATTCCAGTTTTGTTTTACATATTTTCACCTTACTTGACACCTTTTTGGAATGCAAATAAAATGTTAATTTAGTTTCAATGGAATTTTGGGCTAATTATTAAGACACTAATCTTCCATATTTGAATGTCTACCTGAATTTCTCAGCCATTGTGGATATTTGGAAATACATCATAATCCTAATTTAGCCTATGGAGTAACTTCTACAATTTCTGTATCAAAACTTGGCACTTCACTTTATGGCAGTGTGTGACTGAGGTGGTTAATTTCCTTAAACCTTACGATCAAATC
Source organism: Ochotona curzoniae (assembly GCF_017591425.1). Lineage (NCBI taxonomy): Eukaryota > Metazoa > Chordata > Mammalia > Lagomorpha > Ochotonidae > Ochotona > Ochotona curzoniae. The sequence continues at coordinate 19,579,111 of NW_024466502.1, forward strand.
TCTGCTACCTTCTATTTTCTGTTAGACAGCTTCCTACTCCTCTTTGTCTACATAAAATTGTGAAGATTTGCGTACTGCTCTGGATTAGATTTTGGGTATATGAAGTGTTGTGGCTGGTTTGAGCTTCAGTCTAGACCAATGAAACTTTTGCATATGATTAATTAAGACCGCTTCACTTTCTAATCATTTCATGTCTTTACTAAGTAGCACTTCAAATTATTCTCTATAAATTTCCTCTACATTCCTGACCTTGTTACTTTTTGCACAAGATGTTTTTCTTTTTAGTGTGTGTCCTCTTTTGATGTGGTTTCTGGCTTAAATTTAATCACTCCTAGCTTTTAATTTATTTGTGAAATAGATTTTGATATTCATATTTCAAAAGATTTATTTGGGCATTTATTTGAAAGGAAGAACTGGCATACTGACAGTAGGACAGAGTTAAACTTTTAAAACCAGATGGAAAAGCCTCAGGTTTGCAGGTTTCATGGAGTGCAGTCTCTTGTTGGGAGACAATATCAGCTCCAAAATGTATATTTAAAGTTAAAGACAAATACTTCTTTCCCTGGCACACTTGAAAGCCAGTTTATTATCTGGCACACTTATATGTTATTGTTTCTCAAGGAATAGGGTGGCCTGTGGAGAGCAAGAAACCAGGGGAACAACTTGGTGGAGCATCGAGGACATGAATTTATCGATCGTTTTATGCAAGCATGATTTGTAGCTCCCCCAAACAGTAACATCAAGGATGAGTAGTTACAGGTCACCGTAACAGGTATAACAGCAATTTAGAAAGACCTGAAATCTTTGGTCTTAATATTAAAAAAAAAAAAAAAAACAGACAACAAAGCAGTGCATGCAGTTTGAAAAAAATGATGTAGCACTGATGAACATGCTCAAGGCAAATCTCGTGTGATAGGAATTGTTCTGCACATACAATCAAGTGAAGCATTCAGGATAGAGTGTGTCTGTGTCTCCTTCTCTATTACTCCTCTCTGCATTTAACCATGGAGCAATGTGTTTATCTAAGAGATATATTGTAAGGGTTTGGCTTCTGTGATTATTGAGGCTGGCATTTCAAACCAAGGTTCGATCTCAAGTCTTGCAAACCACTCCACTGTATCACTATACCACTTCCAATGTTATGACATACTATGTCTACATCTCTTCCAATGCTATGAGATACTTCTGTCTCATTCAGAAGGCAATTCCCGCTGCCCCGTGTAGGCTTACAGCTATTGCTTGAGGCCTATTTATCTTCAAGAGAGATAATTTACCTCACTGCAAACTATCATCAACATTTTTTTTTAATCAGCAGTGTCCTACTTATAAATTGGAAAATACATTCTTAGTTTCCTGTATTTTCTTGTCCTGTTTAAAAGCATATTTGATTTGCACTGTATTAAGTTTAATGCAATATATATTTTTCTTAACATACCTTGAGTTGTGTAGAAGAAATAGTTGATATTTGAATATGATTAATGTGTTATAGTATCTTAATATATTCCACAGAGACTGTCAGTCATGATATGACATAAATAATGAAAAACATCCAGAAAAAATAAGAAAAACAGTCTGTGAAATCTTCTGAAGAATTCATGCATAGCTAACCCCCTCTTCTGAAGTGACACCAGGACAGGATTGTAGAATATGATAAAAGGGGAAAACTGATGCATTTGAGCTCGATTTTATTTTGATGTTTGCACAACAAGACTTGTCTGCCAGTGTTTGTCGGTATTCACCTTTTCAACAAACATTGGACTAAGAAAGGAACGAACTTTTGATCAAGGAATTTTGACTAACTTTATGGTCCAGTTCATTTCACTTGAATGTATTCACTTATAAAATTTATAATGAATCCTGTTAGCCAAAACAGCATGCTTTCCAATAAACATTGTCTTTATTCTGTATTTCTATGCCATAAATAGACAACTAGTTCCTATTGATTTTTTATATTGTGTTAAATATAAACTTATACTAAGAAATATATGTCATGGATTTCATGTATATGTCTTGAAGAACTTAATCATACACTGCCTAAGTCTCCTAATCGCACTCCAAACTTCTCCTTCCATTCACATTTTCCTTTCAATTTTTGCAATGGCATACATTCATTTTTTTAGTAATCAAATTCTTAACTTCTACAAATAAATAATTGGACAAGAATTAATTATAAAGCCATGCTTCATCACAGTTAAACACAAATGCTATAAACAATAATAAAACGACAAAATGGGGCCAAGCACCATGGCTCAATGAGCTATTCCTCCTTTCCCAAGAATCAGTATACCATGTGGGCACTAGTTTGTGCCCTGGTTGCTCCACTTTCCATCCTGCCCCCTACTATGGCCTTGGAAAGTAGTGGAGTATGGAGTCTGCACCCACATTGGAGACCTGGAAGAAGCTCCTGGCCCATGCCTTCAGATGATTTCAGCTCCAGGCACCGCATTCATTTTGGGAGTGAACCAATGGACAGAAAATGCTTCTCTGCTTCTTCTCAGAGCAAAATCTGCATTTCCAATAAAAATCAGTCTCTTATAAAAAAGTCAAAGTGTGAATTTTGTTCATGTACTTTTTAAAAAACTTCTGTATTAGTTGTCAAAAAGAGAAAATATGACAAGTACCTTTTTGAGAGTGGCTTGTTCGACTAAGGGCAATGGTTTTTCAATTGCTCATTGCATTAAAATATGAACAAAAGCTGTTACCAGAAGATGTATCATAAAAATAAAGAGATTGCACTGCATGCTAACCTTCCCCTTCCACAGTGCTGGCCTCCCATGTGAACAGCATCATGTTGCAGGTGCCATTCAAGCCCCTGCTTACGACCTGTGAAAGCCGGAGAACACGGCTCAAGTCTTCGGCATCCTGAATCCACATGGGAGACCGGACAACACCCTGGCTTCTGGATTCGGACTGGCTCAGCTCTGACCATAGAGCTGTTTGTGAGTGAAACCACAAATTAAAACCACCTATCTCTCCAAAATTTTGAAAAAAAATCTTTTCAAAATAAAGAAAAAAAAAGATAATTTTGCTTTTAAAAATCCAGAAAAGGCACCCATATTTCCCTAGGATATCACTTCTTAGGATGGGAATGGCTTTTCTGCTGCAATTGCCAGTCGTCCTTTCAGCAAACATGGATTGAGTCTCAGATACAAATCATTATTTTTCTCAATGTGTTATTTTTCCTTATTGGCAAGCAAACAACATTGGAAATCATGTTTTTTCCTCTTTTTAAAAATTTATTACTTTTTTTTTTTTGCAAAGTCAGTATCCGGAGAAGAAGAGAGACACAGAGGAAGATCTTCCGTTTCATGATTCACTCCCCAAGTGAGTGCAACAGCTGGTGCTGTGCCAACGCAAAGCCTGCAGTCAGGAACTTCCTCCAGGTTTCCCACATGGGAGCAGAGTTCTAAGGCTTTGGGCCGTTCTGGACTGCTTTCCCAGGCCACAAGCAGGGAGCTGGATGAAAAATGCGGCTGCCAGGATTAGAACCAGCATGCATGTGGGATCCTGGCATGTTCAAGGCGAGGACTTGAACCTCTAGGCCACTGCACCGGGGCCCACAACTCATGTTCTAAATAGAGTTACAACTATAGGGGATAGAATACTACATTGAAGGATGCAATGAATCCCAAGGTGATGCCAAGTGTTAAAACAGTATTCCTTTCAAGAACATTGCAGGAACTTTGTTTTTTCTTCCTATTGCAATAAAGATTGAACTTAAATGGCCCAGTTTTACCTAAAGGGAAACTGTATAGTTTGTTTCAAATTATTCATAATGAAATATGATTGAGGATACATTTTACTAGATATGTAAGTTCCCACACTTTTTAGTGGCATCATAAAAGAGGGAAGCAAGTTAGTTATTTTACTACAAAAGGACTGATTAGTATACTATGTTAATAAAAGGAAATAAAAAATAAAAATAGCTTAGATATTTAATATATGTCTAATTTAGTGATATGTTTAATGGTATGGACCACAGATGACAGAGACATGTTTGTACTTGACAATATTAAATAGAACTTCAACTTCTGTATCTCTTACTAAAGTATACCACAGTTTTCCATAAAAATGCTTAAAATAATTTTCATATGGGAGATTAATAATAATCAGACACAGCCATATAATCTTGATATATATAAAATAAGATATTCACATGTTCCAAGTGATTTCTCTCTATTGTACTGCACAATACCCCTTCTCTTGATAATTGTTCCCTAAAGAACTGATATGTAAAAGTATATTAAATGCTAACATGGAAAAGCACATTCTGAATCATTGTAAAAGTATGTTTGCATGGGGCAGGAGTCATGGCTCTTTCATTGGCTCCAGCATCCGACGGGCAATGTTTTCTGTCCTAGTTGCTCTGCTTCAAATTCATTGCCCTAACAATGCACCCACGAAAGCAATGAAGGATTAGCTACGTCCTTTGGTCCCTACTTGTGACTGACCTGAAGAAGCTCCTGATTTCAGAGAGGCCAAGCTCTGAACACTGCAACCACTTCAGGAGAGAGCTAGGAAATGAAAGATCCCTCCCTCTGTCTTCTTTTCCTCTCCCTGAAAAACCTACCTTTCAACTAAAGTAAATAAATAAATACAAATTAAAACAGCGTTTTGCATTTAATATTGTGGTAAGCAGAGAGCACATGCCCTCACCTGTCATCCTCCAACTGCAGTAATGATTAATAAACTTTTTTGTGGCTTATAATTTTATGTGTTTCAAAGAGTCCTTCTGTCCTGTATTACACAGCAGCTGCCATCATCATGCAGCAGTTGAGATTGGCTGTCACATTAATCAACATGCTTCCATATTGAAACCTGTTGTTTCTTTTCTCAAGAATAACAAAGTCTCAAATATATTATGAGGTATATTTTAAAAACCAGTGGAGACAGGCCCACACACTCAGTTGCTAACTGGAGCAATCTCAGCTCCTTCTCCAGGCTGAGTAACCTCCCGCCCCTTTTTGAGAGGTTTACTTGTTTGGCACAGGCACTACCATAAGATTTTTGAAATGGTTTTACTTAGTGAATTTGTACATTATAATTCATAAGAATATTTACTTGACTGCCTGAAAATAAGATTTTGGATTATTTAAAATATTTATTGGAGAGAGAGAGAGAGAGAGAGAGACAGAACTCTTCCATTTGCTGGGTCGCTCCCCTGATGGCTGCAAGCACTGGGTTGTCCCAGGCTGAAGCCAGAAGCCTGGAGTTTCCTACATGATTTCAGATGCTATGTATCTTAATACTCAAAAGAAGTGCAATGTTTTAGGAAGTTTACATTATAATATAAAATGTGAAGAGTAAAATAATTAAAGAATAATATTGCCCAAAGCTTTTACCACCTGAGTCATGTAAGTGAAAATATAATGTTATGGAACTTTAGGTATTAAACTGAGTTTCCTTGTTTATCAAAGCCATGAAAATTACTTGCATAAAATAAACTTAAATATTCTATTTTTATTAAATCTTAAAATAAAGAGCTTTATGATTAAATCATGGACTAAGAATGACTATTTAGAATACAAGAAGAAATAAATAAATTCCAGTTTCAAAATATCTCTTAGAATTTGAAATTTTAAATACACATTTGTGCATATTAATTCTAAAATATCTTAAAATTAATAATATGATTGTCAGGAAAAAACTACCTAATTCTATCATTGTCAGATTTGTACAATATTCTTACAGAAACACACAATATAGTTTCTCATTTCTGAATAGATAACTGATAAAGTGCTGCATTAATGCGTATGACCAAAATGAAAGGCAAAGTACTGGTTAATATTTTCAAAAGAACATTAGCAATATATCAGTAAGTTTCATAACTACTATGTCCTTTAAGCACAAACCATTTTCTGACTTAATAAGTAACCCTGTTCTCTGGGGAAGTAGTCTAACACATGACTTAAGGAAATATTGGGGATACATAATTCAATTTGCATCATGTCAAGTGTTTAAAAAATTGTAAACAATATTTTTTGAGATTACTTTTTCTTGTAATTGTTATATATTTTACTGGTATGGTAAATGTGATGTTCTATGAATTTACTTATAAATTTGGAAATTAATATATAAATCAAAGAGTCTTTTTTATGCCTGCTAAAATTATATTTTACTATATAGAAACATTAAAAATTGTATGATATTTCAGCTGTAGGAATGTGAACACTGATGTTAGGAGATTACCATGGTTCTAGAAATACATATTTAGTATTTTAACCACTTTATTAATTTGATAGAATGCATACTTTATTGAATGTGTCTGTTTTTCTAGATTATTGATTCTCCAAATTAGTAAATAAAGTTGAATTCTTTATTTGTTTTAGTTTAAAGCATTACATTGTAGAAAATATTTCACCATTTTAGTATTTGGTTTTTGTGCATTTATATTCTTTAAAATGCTTGATGAATTTTCTGCACTAAAAAATTGCAGCCATTGGATTTAGTTTGAATTTAATTTTCACTTGAAAAATCATGCTGGTAAGGCTTTCATTCATTTTAATGGGAAAAACAGCAATTTTTTCATCCTTATCCCAAATACTGAATTAACACTGAAAAATCTTAATTTAAAAACAATGACCAGCTACAAACATATTGAAAGTATCATAGAACCTGAAGATACCAAGAACATAATGGATGAGTACTGAACCACAGATGTGGAAATAGTGCCTAATGAATGGGGATGGATGGATCATTGTCAGGAAGATATATTCTTCTTCCTCAAATATTATCTTCATTCATTTTTCAATATTTTGAGAGATCATAATTATCCTGAACTCTGTCATGATCTAAAAATGTTTTGTTGTTAGAACCAAAGACTTTTTTTAAGGCAATGTACTGGAAGCAAGAAAAAACAACAAATAAAATGAAAACAAAAATAAACACATTTCAAAATAAAGATTAGAAACTATAACAAGATAGAACCATTTTTAGGAAAATGAGCAACCTTTAGCCAAACTAGCAAAGAAAACTGAGGAAAAAATCAAGTATAATTAGAGATGAAAAAGAAAACAACCTAAGAAATTGATATGGTGATCTCATCATGCTGAATGGACCCTTTGATCATGATGCGGTGCCCTTCTTAATCTCTTCTTTATATTTGTCATATCAAAATCTATATTTTCTTATGTAAGAATGGGTACATCAGCTCATTTTCCATTAGACTAGAGTGTCTTTTTCCACCCTTTCACTTTCAGTTTCTTCACATCTTTGTTGGCGATATGTATCTCCTGCAGGCAATAAATAGGTAGGTTTTGGTTTTTAATCCAGTTCACTGATTTATGACACTTCATTGATGAGTTTAAGCCATTTACAATCAGGGTTAATAGGTAGTAATTGGTCTTGTCGTATTAGCAGTGTTTATCTATACATCTATTTGTCTTATATTTTGGGTAAGTGCTGCCTTATATCAGATATCTGTCCTCACTAAATTCTGATATTGTGGTATATTGGGACAAGTTAAAGGCATTTAAACAAGCAATAGACACAAGATCACTCAGATACTTAATCTGTTTCTTAAAAGCGAGAGTGTCGATTCTCAAGTAAAAAAAAAATGTCTTTGTGACAGAATAAAAGCAATAGCTGTATTGCTGTATTATCAAGAATAGATGGTTGACAGCTAGAAAAACAGAACTTGTTAAATAATTCTTAAACCTTCCCCATATAATTTAGTTTCTTTTCTCACAACTTATCCATCTTCATCCAATTCAGTACATAAGTGTAAGACTCCGACCGCATCTTCAGGTCTTTAACCCGTTAGGAGGGCTCCCTGTCACATGAAACCTTTATTATATAGATTTCTGTGCTTTAGCTTTATAAATTCTCCTTTTCTCACTTTAACTCTCAGGAACAGTCAGAAAACAAAACACATCTCAAAAAGAAAAGGCAACGTTGTTGTCCCGTTAAATAGCAAAATATTTCTTCCCCAGCATTGCTATGTCACAAAATCGGAGTTATTATTATTATTATTTATTTTATGGTAATATCCTATTGTGTAGCTTTGGAATACAACTTTCTAAAAATCATAATTAATAGTATACATGACGACTCATATTTTAAGAAACTACATTATTTGGAATCTTAAAGACAACAAAGAGAAGAAATTGAGCAATTTTATTCTTTAAAATTCCATTTATGGACAAACCTTGCTGTTTGACATCATGCCATACTATTTGTACAACATAAGAAGTCCAAAACCTAGAATGGGTTACAATGCTAATGTACTAAAAATAGTACCCTTCAGGTGGATATTTGGCACCTCAGTTATATATTGCTTCAATATTCACATTCCATTTCAGAGTGCCTACACCAACCCTAAGCCCCCTGTCAGAGTTCAGCTTCTTTCTGCTGTGAATCATGGGGGGCATCTGAGAATGGCTAAATAGTTGCATGCCTGCCATCCATGTGCAAAATTCAGAGTTCTCAATTCCTGACTTCTGCATGGGATAATATCGACTGCTGTGAGACTTCAGGATATCAAACAGAATATATGTCTTCAACTAATTCCTGGTATTGAAATAAAATCTGTTTCTTACATTGAGCCATTTTTACTTTTTCCAGAAGTTGGAGGACCTTGGAGTTGGGCGTTGCTGGAGAAAAACAAATGTCAGAGAGTTCTTTGAAGAGCTCCAGCACAAGAGAATAAATCTGCATGCACCGTACTCATGATGGACATTGCCTATGCTGTAGGAGTCCTCTCCAAAATTACCAGCAGAACTCATCTAAATAGCAAAAAATGGGAAAACAATAAATGATCAGAGAGCACTCCCCGAGGTCAGGTCCAGTCACACCAGTCCTGCTGCAGAAGGAAATTCCTAGCTTTTAGCACACGGAGACCTGGCATGCACTGACAACAGTCTGTCTATGTTCTTGCAAGGGTGGAATGATGGAGAGGTCTGAAGGAGTGCAGAAGAGGCTGATCAGAGACACAGAGAAGGTATCTGAGCAGAAACCTTGATTCTACAGGTGTCCACCTGTCTTTACAGGATAGGGAGGCGAGCAGAGGAATAAAGCAAATGAAAGAGACTACATCCAGTGTCAGTATCCTGCTCAGCCCGGGCACCACAGTCACTTCAGTTATTGAAGCAAATATCTGAAAAATCCCTAAAACATCGAATGGAAGACAGAGAAATGTGGGTACCTAACAGCTAAGAATGTGTCTGCTCCAGGGGTAGCAAGGTGGAATGGAGTTAAAGCTGCAACTCTCATCAACATAATCAGTTAAGCCGTCCAACAAGAGGAAATATGAAATTCTAGCAATAAGAAAGGGACAAAATATTGGAACCGAAGATCTTTGGTGTTTACTTTCTGCCCTCTGGGCAGATTTCTAGAAATATCTGCATTATTTATGAAGCAAGCACTTTGATTAATTTTTATCTAAATGAACTCTGTTTAACAATACTGAACATAATTTATACAAAAATCATAGTTTTTCTCAATACAATTTTTTCATATTTATTTATTCATGTTTTTTGTTTACTAAGACAGTTATACTAAGAGTGACACACACACACTACCATCTGGTTCACTTCTCAAATGGTTATAGTGGCTAGGGCAGGACCAGGCCGAAGCGAGGACCCTACAACTGCATTTGGTCTCCCACAAGGGTGGCAGGAGCTCAAGCTGTCTATTGCTGTTTTCCCAGTAGGTGAGCTAAATAAAAATTGGAGAAACTAGAACTTCACCCAGCATTTACCCAGAGGCTAGTATTGCAGTTCAAATCATGAGATGCTACATCGCAACATCAGCTGCTTTCAATTCAATTAAAACTTTTTCAACGTTTAACATAGCTTGAATGTTCAATATATCATTAATGCTGAGGTGCTGAAGAATTTTCCTATGGTGCAACGCAAGTTTACAACTTTATGTTTTAAAGATTATTATACATGAAAGACAGAGTGACAGAGAGAGACACTCATAAAGAATATTTTATTGTTGGTTCACTGCCCTATTGGCAATAACTACCAAGCTAACTTAGGTTGGAGAAAGAACCCAGGAACTCCATCCTCTTGTTTGGTAAGGATGACAGCAGCACAGACCATAGGTCATCTTCTTCTGCTTTTACAAGTGTAAGAGGAAGGTGGATAGGAAAAGGGGGAACCAGGACTCCAACTGGGGCTCCTATGCAGATGGTAATGTCATAATTAACATGATACCTCTTGTCAATGGTTGGGCATTCAATCATTCTCACACAATAAAATAATGTGGTAGATATCACTGCATCATCACATAAATTACATAATTATAATATGGGCAAATTAACTTTTCCATAGAATACATAAAAATATTCAGTCATAATTCACTTACCTTTAAGCAGTTGGAGAACTGCACAACTTTCATTTTTCTTTCAAAAATTCTAAATTAAGAGTATTTACTTTCAGTGAAGAAGTAAAGTTCTTAGAGATAAAAAGTATTATCAATTTACCAATCTAGACTATTATCTGATTCAATCAAATTGAAAACACAGAGAATGACAGATAATGTTGTCAGTAAGTATTTTTTAAGTCATATTCTGTAAGTTTTCTAGTGTCAGGTCACCACATTTCCAGCTATAACTTTTTTTCTCATTTTATGTTACTCTACTTTAAAACATGCAATGAAGTTCATGGCTTGGGCTAGATAATTAAAAAAAATAGACTGTCTTCGAGTCTTAATATCATGCTACAATGTCACAATGTCATAATACAGAGTAAAGCAGCAAAATGCAAAGAAATTTCAAAAGCTTCACTTGTCTATTCTTTTAAGAAATTAAATCATTTCTATAATTTCCTCATGAGCATTTTATTGTCACATACTCTTAGAAAAAAATCTGTTTCAGCTTATGGTAAAATGATGACTGTGAATAAGTAGATTTAAGGAAAAAACTGCTTTGATCTATTGACTAGACAAGCAGATCCCCAAAATTTAAGTTTAGGAAACACACCCAGTGTTATCTAGTTAACAAGCAAAACTATGAATGCTATGTTTCCCAGGAAACAATAAGAAGTGGTGAACCAAAAGCCTTCATTTAAGATGAACTAAATCTAAATTACCTCCCTGAGCTCACAATTTAAAAAGCTGATTTTATTAAATTAACAAAAGAGTGAAACGGTGCTGTTCCATCTGCTGGTTCACTCTTCCACTACCCTTCCATGGACAAAGCTGGACCAATCTGATATTAGGACCAAGGAAGAAAGTCAATGCAAGCCTGTTACACGAATAGCAGGGTGCCAAAATCTGGCATCCTTACCCGCTGCCTCTCGGGGAGACCATTAACAGGAAAGTATGAATACTCGTTGTCACCCACCAATAGTTAAACATACTCCAGTAGCTGAAAAACACTGGGAATTCAAAATGCCCTGGTCATTGAGCTTCAGGTAAGTTTTACCTTTACAGAAACAGAATAGAATGGACCTTGTGGCTCTGCTCTGAACATCCACATTCTATGTCACAGTGCTAATTCTAGTTTGGAGCTTCTGATCCAGTTTCCTGATAATGCATCTTGAAGGAATCAATCATGGTTCAAATGCTTGGATCCTGCCATCCATTTGGGAGACCTTAATGGAAGCTGAGGTTCTTCACTTAAATCTGATAAAACCACTAGAGTTCTAGGCACTGAGCAAGTGAATCAGTATGTAGATCTTGTTTTTTCTTTATTCCCATACCATTGCGGAAGAGCAGCATTGCATGATACTAACCAAACTTAGTCAAAGCCACATTGCATTTTAAGAAAAAGTGTGACCCCCCCCAGGCATGTGTGTTTGTGTATGTGTGTATACATATATAAAGCATATATACATATATATAGTGATTTTATATATGCTTTGTTTTATTTTCATTGGAAAGTTAGTTATACAGAAAGGAAGAGAGACAGAGATGATGATCTTCCATCCCTTGATTCACTCCCTAAATGGCCACAACAGCCAGAGTTGCACTTGTCTAAAGCCAGGAGCTTCTTCTGGGTCTCCCACACAGGTGCAGAGTCCCAAGGCTTTGGGCCATCTGCAACTGCTTTTCCAGGCCATAAGCAGGTAACTGGATGGGAAGCAGGGCTGCTGGGGCTAGAACCGATGCCCACATGGGATCCTGGTGTGAGTAAAGTGAGGACTCCAGGCCTCACCTGTATTTTTTTGTTTTTTTTGTTTGTTGGTTGGTTGGTTGATTGGTTCAAATCCTTAAAAGTAAGTACAACTTGAATTTCCCATTAACATTCAAATATATTTCAGGTGACATAAAAAGTGAAAATTTGGCAAGGAGTTCGCATATACTGCTCTCTCAAAGTCCTCCATTATCTCTCATGAAAGAGTGGGATACTATATATATAGCTTGTTGAGCTAATTGTTTTAGATGATTTAGAAAACTTTTAATCAAGTGCTTCTATATGTGTGTGTATCTATAAGTGTGTATATCTGTGTATACATGCATATATATTTATATAATTCATCAAGGATACAAACTTACCATTAAATGCTTTTAAAATTTCCACATTTAATTTGATAAGTTGCATTTTCATTTAATTCGGTCCAAAACACTTTTAAATCCTTCTTGGGACCTGACTGACGTATGTGTTATTTAGATGCACATTGTTTAAATCACATACATTAAGTGTTATTCTACCTACTTTTGTTTGTTGATTTTTAGTTTAATTACATTTTCTATAGGAAACCAGAATGTATAAATTCTATTCCAACAGCTCTGCTAATTCATATTCTGCAGCTCAGACTGTGAACCAAGGCAAATATTCTAAGAAAGCTTAAGAAGAATGCGCTTTCTGTTGCTTTTCAGAAGGCATATTCTATAATTTTCACTCACATCAGTTTGACTGATAGAATTATTCAGTTGAAATATATTCTCACTGATTTTCTGCCTGCTTGATTTGCTTATGGAGGAGGGAGGATTGAAGCATCCAAACATATTATTTATATGCTTCTCCTTCCATTCCATCATGGTTTGCTTTGAGGATTTTGATGCCTTTGTGTTAAAATGCTAAACTAAATAATGCCTCTCCCAAGAAACATTTGATGAATTCTAACACCTGTTCATAAAAGAAAAAAAAAATCTCAGCGAACCAGGAGTACAAACTTACATTTACAAGATGAATAATATCTACACAAAATTTCAGATTACTTTGAAACCCTCCCAAACTGATTTCTAGAATCAGTGTTGTCACAATCAATACCCACAACAATGTCATCATAGAGAAAAAAAATCAGTGCTTTCAGAATGCCCTATGATGACATTGAAATGATTTACATATGAGATATAGGTGGTTACAGATGCTTCACACTAAAATCACAGAGAAGGTTACATGGAAACCACCTGTATCAAGGCAACAGATAATACCATTTTAAAATGTATTCTTTACTAAGACTCTTTTAAATGTATATTGCTTCACACTAAAATCACAGAGAAGGTTACATGGAAACCACCTGTATCAAGGCAACAGATAATACCATTTTAAAATGTATTCTTTACTAAGACTCTTTTAAATGTATATACTATTTAAATGTAATTGTTTTTCTTTCACAAGAAATCCTTGTAGGAGCCCCAAGACACGTAAATATTAAAGCTGGCAGTTTCTGTAAATGTGATTAATTAAGGACCTGAGGAAATGCGTCTCACTTATCCATGTGGCCATAAATGTTTATGAAATTTCCACCTAAGAGAAAGTCAAAGGGAGTATTGCCACAGGTAGAACAGGTTACAACAAATAAAACAGGTGCAGATAATGGGGCCATGCTATCGGGGTTTACCTTGATGCAGCCATAAGCCAAGGAACGCCCATATGAGAAACGAAGGAGAAGCATTCTGACCTAGAGCCTTAAAAAAAGGAGGGGATGCTCTGTTGACAACTGGAGTTTTGCACTTGCAGCTTCTGAATCTGGGACAGAATTAGCTCTCTTGGTCTGTTCCACCAGGCACGTGATGAGTCATGCTGACAGAGGCAGGTGTGCATGGAGTTTACTTTTCTTAAAAAGACAATTACTGATATATTTGGATAAATATTAACAATATGGTTGACTTTTCTTTTTGCACAGTGGCCTCCTTCACCCTCTGCTGCTAATGGAATCTTTAATATTATTTTACTTTGTACTCATTCATAATGCCTGAAGAAAAAAGTTTAACGCTTTCTGTTAAGCCAAGTCTGCTGGGAACAAACTAACTCGGTTTTTGTCCAAGAAAGTCTTTCATTTCTCTGCATTGTGTTTTTCCATATGGTGGGCAAGTGTCCAAGTAGTTGGGCCATCTTCACAGCCTTCCCAATGCCATTGTCAATGGCTTGGATTGGAAGTGCAGTTCAGCTTCTGGGACTTACACTCAGGGACTGGATGTCAGAATGACAAGTGGTGGTTTACTCTTCTGTACATTGTTTGAGCTTCTCCTGCAACTCTTTCCTGCTTGTGTATATTAGATAGATAGATAGATAGATAGATAGATAGATAGAGATATAGATACAGATATAGATATAGATAGAGATATATAACTGTGATGTCTGTCAAAATTGCACTTCTTTACTTGGCTTTCTGAAGTTTGAAAATGTAACTAAGGTTCTTCTCCATTACTGTTACTTTGCTTCCTGTTTATCCTTCTTGGTGTTTTTTTGAGTTCCCTGGAACTATGGCTTGATGTCTGCCATGGATTGTTTTCTTTGCAACTCTGCCATTACTATCAGTTATTTCTGTAGATTTCTCTTTTCTTTGTTGTGTTTCGATAATCCCTTGGTACATCTTCTGAAGTTGTCCAAAAATTACTGTTGCATTCTTGTTTTAAAGTATCCCCTTTTCGCTTCTCATTTCAGTTTTGGTAGTTCATACTCACCTATCCTTAAGTTTAATTACATTTTCATTGGCCTTGAAAAAGCCACTGTTGAATTTGCCACAGAAGTCTGCATTTCTGCAGTACTGCTACTGAATTCTCTTGCACTTTCCTGAGTTTTAGCATTTTAGTTTCTCTATGGACATTATCTATTTGTTCTCTCCTGATATCTACCTTATTAGAATATTCAATACCAATATAATCACTGTAATTTCCCTGCTGAATAGTTACAACCTCTGTGTCACATCACAGGTTGATTTGATGATTGCTCCGTATCACTAATTTGTATTGCAATGCTTTTTGTCATGCATTGTAATCTCTCCTCAAAAGCTGGGCATGTTGTATAAGATAACAGGAACCGGTAATTAAAATTCTAGTGTGGAAATTTATATTACCCTATCTGATACCTGTGACATTTGCTGTTGCCTGTCTTTGCCATAATTTTACAAAACACAACCTCCAATGATAACAGTGCCCTTGATTTTGTTTCCTAACTTTGGTCACAGAAACATATTGCTTGTAATATTATTTTGCATATCTCATTTTCAATTGGTTTCTCGTGGTGCAATTCTGGAGAGCTCTTGGTGTATTGGCAAAAGGCTTAGAAGGGGGTCACTTTTGAATCTTGCAGTTAGGATCTAGTTTTTAATAGATCCGCCTCATTGGAATGTGGCCTTAACCCATCTTTCCTAGTGTGTACTGTCCCCTACTGTCCACCTTTGTTCTATGTGGGTGGGTGATCTGGGACTGTGTCTGAAAGGGGAACACTTCTGTTATTCCTGGAAGAGAAGTCTCTGGAATGACTTTGCTGCTGAAGGGGAAGCGCCTTTGTGTGGTAAACTATGGTCCTGTATCACAGGACTCCTCTGAACTCCCTGTCAGGCAGGTGCATGAGTGGACCCTTCCTGTTTCCTTATTACCAGTTCCAGGAGGTAAAATCTGAGGATTATGTCATTTCCCATGCCATGAAGCCAGATTCCAGGGTCATCTGCCCCCCATGTTTGTTCATGTTCAGCCTCCAGCAGGTTGTCAGTGTTTCCAGAGCGTTCATAGCAGGATTTGGCCTCAACGGTTCTGGTTCTGGATAACCAGATGTCAGCTCTGACTTGATGTTCATCTTGGTCTCCAAATCAAGGTGGTGGCTAGTCATGAGCTGTACGTCCGCTAAATGATTCCATAAATAGCCTTTATTTTGCGTGTTTGGGATTCTCAGTGATTAATTTTCAAACTCTTCATATATTGTAACCTGATATAGAAGATTTTTTTTTTCAATGTTCATGGGTAGCATCTGTAGAGCTCTGTACAGCAACAATGGAAACTCTGCCATCCATCCTTGTTGTTCACAATAACCGATGTTTGCAAAGCTTAAATAATGCTTCCATAGTGAAAACATAACATAATTGAGACTATTTTTTAGTAGTTAGAAGTAAATCAGGCATACTCAGAATGAGTGGTTGTTCCCAACCACACTCCTAATCAATGACAGTTGTGAAGCTTCAGACCTCCACGCAAAATTTGTACTAATGAATTTTCTCATTGTTACAGCATATTCCATCACTCCTTAAGAAGTCCTAGGTGGAGCCCGGCGAAGTGGCCTAGGGGCTAAAGTCCTCACCTTGAAAGCACCAGGATCCCATATGGATGCCGGCTCTAGTCCTGGTAGCTCCACTTCCAGCTCCCTGAAAGAAGCCTGGGAAAGCAGTTGGGGACATCCTAAAGCCTTGGGACCCTACACCTGCGTGGGAGACCTGGAGGAAGTTCCTGACTTTGGATCAGCGCAGCACCGGCCATTGTGCTCACTTTGGGAAAGAATCATCGGACAGGAAGATCTTCCTCTCTGTCTCCTCTCCTCTCTGTATATCTGCCTTTCCAATAAAAATAAAATAAATCTTTTAAAAAATACTTATATATATATATAGAAACAATACCCAAACCCAATGAAAGTAGTTAGGAATAATCATATATCCTCAGACAACTGTATTTGGCATGTTTCTGTAGACATCCTGGCAATAAACTCAGCTGTGAATACATCTTGAGAATCCAGACTCCCCCCTCCCAAACACTTCCAGATTTAAAAAAAAAAAACTCTCAGGATTATGGAGTAGATGTTGAAATAATTTTAGAATCTATTCCTTAATGATTCCCAACATTTTGCTATGTAAAGACCACCTGCTAAAAGAGATCTATTGTTTCACTTGTTAAATACTCCTCTCTGAGCAGAAAACCACCCATCTTTCTTTCTCACCCTCCTTGAGCAGCTACCATGGCGTGTGGTAGGGATGCCCAGCAGTGGAGCTTATAAAAGTAAGAGGAACAAAGACACAGAGCTTTCTGTTGTGGTGATGAAAAAGAGCACAAAGTCACAGCCATCTATTCCCCACGCCCAAAAATGGGTGACAAGTTACAAACAAAAATTTCCACATCATAAAAAAGAAAGCTGAAATCACAGTTGTCAAGGATTGCTGTGCAAAGTTGAGGCATGCTATGTGTTGTCAGTTGTTTCATTTTTTTCCCCAGAGGCTCACAAACTCTTGCTTCTTTCAGAAGCAAGGAAGAAGGATGGGATGTATTTTATTCCATTAAACCATTGAGAAGTTAAGACACATTTAAACTAGTCAGAAACATTAGACCCTGCTGTTTATTTCATCTTTATTTCATTGAACTGACAACAAAGTGAGTGATACTTAACTCAGCATGTGTAAGAGTAAAGCAACACAAATAAACCTATGGTGGAAAATATAAAAGATATCCAAAGTCACAGAATCCTGCACCTTTTTTCTCATTTTGAATCAAAAGCCATGGACATAAAGATATATGCTTAACCACAAATTAACTCTTGCATGTAAAAGATTTTAAAATCAGCCCTTTTACATTGTGTATAAATAAATAGCAACAGTGCTTTTTGTCCAAACTGTATCCATTCCACCTTACCTTCATATGGCACCGATTTTTCTTTATCAACTTGAATCAACATGATGTATTGAATGTGTATTGACTTTGTACCATTTCAAATACCTTCAAATATTTTCACATATCCCAACTGTGTGATTTAAATCATATATGAGCGCTAATAACCACCATCATATCAGGTCTACTCAGTGTTACTGTGGACTCTCTTTCTCTCTCTCCTCTCCATCCTTAATACTTCTGTCTGATACTGGCAAATTCCTATCATCAGTCCTGAATTCTGGCAAAAGTGAACTGAAATCTTGAAGTCAAACAGCAATGTGTTTTATTGACATTTTAGTCATTTTTTTCTTTTTTTTTTAAATGCCTGTTTGATATGCAAAGTGACAGAACCAGGAGAGTGAATGAGAGAGAGAGAGAGAGGAAGTAAGCCAAAGTCAGATAGAAGCGTCTATGCACTGGGAAATGGCTCATCCATTCTCTATGCATCATCAATACCTCTATGTGGGGCAGTCCAAAGCCAGGTGAAAAGGATTTCGACCCAGGCCTTTCACATTGGTGACTGGGTTCATGTATTTGAGTCTCTGTTGATTGCCTGCCCAAACAAGTTAGCATAAAGTTGGGACCAGCGCTCATGAGTTGGGGGTATTTCAAATGATAGCTTAAGTGTTTTATCAATCCTATCTACACATAGTTTTAAATATTTTTCAATAAAACAAAAAATAACCACATTTTATAGGATATGATTCAATAGTTCAAGATATGCATTGCAGAATGCCATTATACCAATTAACACTTTTATCTATTTAATACACTTCTATCTACACTAATATCAAATCTCTATGCTTTCACTTGAGCTTGGTTTTTCAGATCACACTCTTTCATTACAGTATTATCTTGAAAACTTTTTCAAATTTTTTCAACACTGAGATTGGATAAGAGCATCATTCCATCTTTCTTTCTTTCTTTCTTTCTTTCTTTCTTTCTTTCTTTCTTTCTTTCTTTCTTTCTTTCTTTCTTTCTTTCTTTCTTTCTTTCTTTCTTTCTTTCTTTTCTTATCTGGTGTAGGAATGCAAGTCCTGAGAGCCCTGTAGAAGACATGAGGAAAAGTTCCTTTTTTTTTTTTTTGAAACTCCTGGAATAATTTGAAAAGATCTTATGTCCTTGCTTCTTTCAATTTTGATAGGAATCAGCTATTGCAACCATGTGGGCCAAAGCATTTCTTCTTTTTCATACTTTTCAATTATTACTGGTTGAGAGCATATAGTATCAATGGGACTTGCCTTTGTTAATATTCAACTTTACTACGTAAATATGGTAGTTTGTCAAATTCCTCAGGGGGAGTGCTCCTTCATGTCTATTCCTTATAATTTAGAAAAACGTTGTCATGGGCGATTTCAGATTAATGAATATGGATTTGCATTCTACTCCCTTGAAGGTATAAGCAGTTCTACAGATGATTTTTTAAATTGTTAAACTTGCATTTGGTAATGATTTAATTAATTTTCCTATCATTTGGTATTTTTAAGAACATATGTATAGTTATTTTATACTGTAGAGTGTATCTAATAATACTTTTTCTATACTTTACTGACACTGCCTTATTTTAGATTGAATTTAGTGGAATTCTATAATCCTTAGACATGATGTAATTATTTTATTTTATACTTCCTGAGATGCACCTAGAAAAATCTATTTCTTCAAGGAGTAATGAATCCTCGTGTTGAAGAATAATTTAATTTAATTTAATTTAATTTAATTTTTAGAGAAAACCTGTGCTTGTTAGCGCTGCATTATAGAGTCAATTGGTTTTAATTAATTCAATTTCAAATTCTATGTTGCTTCTCGCTTTCCTGTGCTGGGGCACAATAAGACGTAGCATGTTTATTTCTGCTTTTAAGTGAGAGGAAAAGGTTAAAAATGTAACATACCATTTGTTAACTGGAAAAAAAATAAAGTCATGGAAGAGTTAATTTAAATTTTTCTTTGTTTTCTTCCAACACTTTGGATAGTTTTGCATTTTACTATCTTCAAAAGACTTTTATGTGGACTTCATAAGAATATACTCATATAAAAAAAAAGTTAACATCCTACTAATTCAGGAAAACACACAAAGATCTGAAAGTTTTGATGAACTAGACTTGTAATGGGAGCTGGCATGAAAATTTCTCTCAGTGAACACAATTCATCTAAGCACAATTTCAGAAAAGTGAAATTGAAACAACACCAAAACAGTTTATTCTCTATTCTTGCAGAGCAAAATAATAACATAGTCATTATGTGCACCATAAAATGACAGTTGTGCCTCTTGCATAGGTTATCATAGCTGGTGCTTTCCCACCAACTGCAGACTAAGCCTTTCTTCTAGAAAAGATTTATTAAGATATAAATCATGGGATTGCCCACTTACTGACTGTAACACATATAAGCTTACAGCATTTCCTGAAAACTACATGGAATATCAAACAGAAGCCTGAGCTCTTAACATGCCCCATAATTCCCTTTGATGTGCTTTTGCCTTTGATACAGCAAAACTTCAACTTTGACCACTAGAAATTTTTTAGCTAGAAATCTGTCACTGGAAGGAACAACACAGCATCAGCATTATTTTCAGCAAGTTTCAGACAAAACTGCTGCTCACCATTCTACATCTCCTTCTTAGAGTTCACCTATTAAATTAGCATCAGACTGTGAAAAAAACAAGATGTGCTTTTCAAGTTTTGGAAGCGAACTCTTTCAATGGGTTAAACATAACCTCACTAAAGGTAACAAAACATTAAGTATGGACATATGCCTTCCATCTGCAGGCTTTGAAACAAAAGAATAGTGAAAATCAAAACATGGCACTTAAAGGGTACATGGAGAGATCGTCCTGCGAGAATGACAGGGAGTGACAAGTCAGCAAAAGGTTATAAACAGCTTCAAGTCAGGTAGGGAGGGTGGGAACGGCAGCTAAAGTGTCCCAAAGGCACTACAAACATGTAATTCAGTGATTCCCTCTTTTAAATATATTTATACTGTTATTATTATTTTCCTCCCACCTTATTTCACCCCTATTATTACAATGTAATAGTGTTTCAGCAACAGTCACAAGCCCAACATAAACAGATATATGGGTAAATGAGTATGTAAATGCATACATGCATATATGTCTATACATGTGTGTATGTGTATATATTCTAATGGATGAGGTTTATATTGGCAACTAGCATAGCAGGAAGAGAAGATACATTTTGGTAGGCATCTCCATTCCTGAATAAAAGGAGAACTCTCAATGAAACTTTTACATATATCTTGACAATCTGTTACAGGAATTTTCACCATTGCCAATAGCTGTAATGGTGTGGGACATTTAAATTTCTATTTTTTTCTTAATAAAAAACTTCATGGAAGATTTGAAAATGCAAAATGCTGTGCAGTATGCAAAGATATTTCTATGCTTTTGACCAGAGATAGGTCATCAGTTAGCCTTAGATGCTTTGATATTTGCTTCTCAAATCACTTTCAGCTGATACTCTTTTTTAGATTACACTATGTATTGCAATAATTTATTTAGAGTGATATGAAATTACTAAACATTTATATCCTAAAGTGATTTCATGGCAAAGCAGTATATATATATATTATATATATTATATATATATAATATTATATATTATATAATATATATATATATAAACAGTATCCTTTATTACTTTAAACTGTTTTTTATTAGAATCTGTAACACAGGGAAAACCGTGCAAATGGAAAATGAGAACAGCATACTACTGTGACATGTCATGCCTGCTCTGAAATAAAGTGAAATCAATATGTCAAGCCAGGAACATAGTTAAAATCTCAACATCTGTGACATTCCCAAAATGAAAAGACAGATGCTGTAGCTAAGGTTTCTCCCTTCTTCCTTGAGGCATAAATATCTGGAGCATCCCTAGTTAACGATTCTGCTTCTTCCCCATCTTGAAAAATTTGCAGCATTTTGCTTGTTTCCATCTGCAGCTTAAGTGATGGACTCTGTTTTGTGCCTGAAGTAGGGGCAGAAGCTGGAGTGGTAGGGGAGGTTGAAATGGCACCAGGCCAGCTACACATTTAACCCTGCCTACTTCTGAGGCACAAGGCTTCTGAACCACACAGAGCTTTCATTTTCCAACAGCAGGCAAGTCTAGCAAATCCCCATGTTTGACACTGATAGCCAAGCATGCACACTTGTTAACAGATAATTTCAAGTCTTCTCTAAAAAGAAGAGTTTGATAAGTGAAAGAGTGAGAACAACTAAGGCAAACTTTTAATTCACTTTTTCACTGGATTCATCTTTTAGACAAGAGAATCATAATGTAGACATTTACCAAGCTGATATTAAAAATCCTAAACTTTCTGAAATGCCCAAATGATTTCTGTCTTGCTAAAACTTCCTGTTACTTCATAATGTCAGTGCAATTAGGTGAAGAGCTCTACTGGTACCATTTCCTGCAGTGTATGTGTCCTTGGAGTGCAGTCAGCAATGTAGAAGAATTCAGGTTTGATGCCCTAAAAGGCTTTATGTGGCCCTTTCAAGTTTACTCAGATGAAATACATGGAAATAGAAATTTTGCCATTTGACTCCCAGATTTTCAGCTTTGTCTATTGCTGCCTGCACATGCAATTCACAATTAGTGGAAATAGAGATAGAATCAAATTTATGATTTTCCTTCCCAGTGACTGTCATTTTTTTTTCAGGAAAATAGCATGATCCTTCAAATGATGACTATCCCAGCATTCAAATTAGGTTAATTGCCTTACGTACAAATTAAATAAATAAAGCTGGGTATACAATACAGTACAAGAAAAATCATCCAAACTCATATGTAGTATTGCTATTTAAAAAATATTGAAATTAATTAAAAGAGTTATATTGCATTTAAAAATAATTCACTTTGTTTAAATTATATTTCTTATTGGATGTACACAAATATTTTCTGCATGTAACCAGTGGATATTGTGAGAGAGCAATATTACTTGTGGTGGTGGGTCACTGAAGCTCCTGATGATGAGGACAGGTGCTATCCATGTGAATTTTACTTCCCACACCATCTCTGCTATTTTAATCGGCTGAGTAGGCCTCCCCAGACAACTTTAACTAAATTTTAAGAAGATGCCAGTAGCTAGTTCATTTTAATTTACTTTCAAACCCTCCAGTTTTTCTTTTTCTACATGTATGGTGGGGTGGGAGGGGTAAACAGAGTTGATAGAAATTACCTTTTTCCCCCCTGTAACTTTGCTTTGGAATATTCAAGTTCTGCGTAATTCCTAGACAGACATGGTATCAAGTTTAGTGAGAAAGTAATAGTTTTCTCACTAAAAGACATGATAAGACTGGAGATTATTTCATGACCAAGATACAACCTTGGTAAACTGAAAAGATGGCAAACTACAAAATCATTTATGAGAAACTTGATTTGTGGGAAGATACTGAGAAAACATAATTTACATGCAAGAAGTTCCCGGAATGATAACAAGTACTTACAGGCAACCATTTTTCTGTTTGAGAACAAATACACTAAAAATACATGGAACTAGTACAGTTATTCTGCTATCCTCCCTTAAGCTTGGAATATTACAACCTTTTTCTGGTCTAGTGAATATGGAAGCTTTCGTTAAAATCTGATCATGCAAAAATTCCATTAAAATGCGGAGGATTTTGAAAAAATATACAGAATAATACTTGATTATAAAAGATCTAAAAATTTTCAGGAAATAAATTTTGTAGTTGTAAAATCTTGTCTTTTAGTTGTCTCTAGTATTTATGAGAAAATAAAAAAAGGAGAAACATATCTTCCCAAATCTTGTTTTCAGTTGAAGTATGCCATTCTAATGATGGTAAAAGACTTTCATAATTATAGGGAAGTTTAAATGAGTTACTGCAGTTTCTGATCTACAATAAGAGCTCAAAGAATAATATAGCTACTATTGTTGAAAAGAGAATATCATCATAAAACAGATGAATTAAACTTAAAACAGTCAATTTCACCATTTTGGATCATTAGAATAACTTAACATTTGCACCAGACACCATAGCAGAGAAATGTCATTTAAATTATAAATCTCAAATGCTTCATTAATATTTCCTTGAGTGTAGATATTGTAGTTTTGTTTCCCTCAGAATGTAGGTACGCTTTGATAAATATTTTTGTGGGGATTGAAATTAACAAGATAAAATAGATTGCCACTTACAAAATTGGTGCTGGCTGTTAAGTCTTCAAATGATTCTTATTTCTTGACTCTTCCTATTACTGTTACAAATAATTTACTTTTAGCAGTATTAACTGCACTTAGAGAGGTATGTGAAAATATACATTTGTAGCGCACTGGCGTATTGCTCCCATCCTCTGATGCAAAGTAATGATTGATGAAACTGGGGACATTGCTGTCTACAGGCGGTCCAGAAGTGAGGGAAAAATGACTCCAAATGTGCGGAACACAATCACAGGATTAAGGAAAGCAATTGTCACTTGAACTGCATGGTTATAGCAGGAGTCAGAATGTGCCTGATGCACAGCTTGGCTGCAATTGTCATCTGAATCTTTTGTGCTACATTCATTTTCTCTCCTAACTGTATGGGATTTAAAAGTGCACGCAGAATAACATCTTATGTGGAGAAAACTAGCATAACAGCCGTTAGAATTAAGCCATGACTAGAAAACAAAGCCAGGAAGTAATTTATACATGCTGCATAAGCCACCGCAGACAACCATACTGGATTTTGTAAGATGAAAGTTTGAAGTGCTGACTAATGGACGTGTACAACATCAGTGGTTAAAGCAGAAAATATAGACATTTGAAAGAATCATCTTAATCTTTGTGACATCAATAAAAAAAGTTCCAGATAAAAATGTTCAGCTTCATAAACTAGTAACTCATTTAAGATTGTCTTGAGAGACTATTAGAAGCAGTAATTTGTGGCTTGATAAATGTTGATAGACAATTTCTTCATTAAAAGAAGCTTCAAAACTTTTTTCACCCTGGAAACAACGCAGTATGCATTTCCACTTCCAAATCAAAGATGGATTCCCTGTGAGACTCTGGCATACTTCATGACAATAGGATGCTGCACTCTTTGCCAAGCTTCATACCTGCAATGTCAGCATACACTTAAATAGCAGAAATGAATCATTGCCTATGAAGGAATACACTATTGTGTTAATATGGGAGAAATCTGGCGAAGAGGATTTGGGAAAAGAGTAAGAGAAAACACAGAGCCTTTGAAAATGTATCGTAAAATAATAGTAATTTAAAAAATGAAACAAGAGGCTTAGGGTATCATAACTGATGTGTTCTTCCATGTTCTTTTTTTAAAGACTTATTTATTTTTATTGGAAAGTCAGATACATAGAGAGGAAGAGAGTCAAAGAGGAAGATCTTCTGTTTGATGATTCACTACCCAAGTAGCCACAATGGTCACAACTGAGCTGATCCGAAGCCAGGAGCCAGGGTCTTCCGGGTCTCCCATGCAGACACAATGTCCTAAGGTCCTGAGAAGTCCTAGACTGCTTTCCCAGGCCACAAGCAGAGAGCTGTAGGGGACCTGGGGCCTCTGGGACACTAACTAATTTAAATTCAGAAAGAAGTTCTTACACAGTTCTTACAAAGATTTATGATACAAGTGTTTTTGTTTGTTATATTGATCCAATGATTACACATTACATACATGTAGTATATGAATTTTAGTGCATAATATGCACGACTATTGTTCTCAGCTATTTTAAAGATTAAGAATAGTACATGTGACCAAAGAGGTGAAAATTTTGTCCACTGCAAAGTACAAAATTGGTTAAAAAAAATTGAAAATTTAGTAAGATGTGAATGAGTTGAAATATATGTGATAAATAAGGAAATGAGTCAGAAAATCAATTCATTTGTGTTATCCAGGAATAAAAAGCTGACAGTGTTGTTCTAATTGTTGCGATGCAGCATTTTG
This sequence comes from Ochotona curzoniae, assembly GCF_017591425.1. Classification (NCBI taxonomy): domain Eukaryota; kingdom Metazoa; phylum Chordata; class Mammalia; order Lagomorpha; family Ochotonidae; genus Ochotona; species Ochotona curzoniae. The sequence continues at coordinate 19,604,765 of NW_024466502.1, forward strand.
GGCTACTGCTTGGAACATCATCAGCACTTCTCTGTCTCCGATGAAATTTCCCAAACTTTTGCCTTCAGCCCAGCTTTGTATTAATGGCCCCTGCAAGCAGGATAAGTCTCTAGCTTGAGTGCTTCCACTTTTATGTGGATCCAGAAACGAGTATATGCACCTGCGCTTAGGCCAGCCCTGAATGCTGTGGTCATTTGGGGAGTGGACCAGTAGCAGTAAAGCAAGAATGTAGGTTCTCATGTTTTCACATTTACCTCAGCAACTCTTTCAAGAACAATTTCTTCTATATGAACATTGTCAAATGGCTGCACCATGGCATTGCAGAATAACCAATTACCTGTGGCAGTGCTATTATTTATAGGCACTGGTTCAAGTCCTGACTGATTCACTTTCAATCCAACTCCATGCTAATGGCCTGGGAAAGCAAAAGAGTATGGATAAGGTCCTTGGGATACCCAGCAGAAGAACCTGGCTCCTGGCTTCAGATCAAATCAGCTGTGGTGCACACTCTTTCTTTCTCTCAATCTCTCTCTGTGACTTGCATTTCAAATACAGGTAACAGAGAAGCAACACTCCCATCCTCACCCAAGAAAGAAATTAAGAAAGAAAGAAGGAAAGAAAGAAAGAAAGAAAGAAAGAAAGAAAGAAAGAAAGAAAGAAAGAAAGAAAGAAAGAAAGGAGGGAAGGAGGAAGGAAGCAAGGAGGGAAGGAGGGAAGGAGGAAGGAAGCAAGGAGGGAAGGAGGAAGGAAGCAAGGAAGGAAAGAAAAAAGGCCAAAAGAAATGACTCAGCAAATTGAATCCTTACCTTGCAAGCATCTGGATCCCATATCGGCATAAGTTCATGCCCTGGTTGCTCCACTTCCTATTCAGCTCTCTGCTTGTGGCCTGGGGAAATGATGAAGGATGTCCCAAAGCCTTGAGACCCTGCACCCTCGTTAGAGACCTAGAAGAAGCTCCTAGCTCCTGGTACCTGGCTTTGGATTAGCTGAGCTCCAGCTGTTGCAGCCATTTGGGCAATAAATCAACAGGTGAAAGATCTTTCTCTTTTCTCTCTTTCTCTCCTTAAATCTGTTTTCACAATTTAAAAAATCTTTTAAAAGACAAAAATTTTAAAACTTGTTAATATTGTATCATGATTGATTTTAAACGTAATTTTTGACATATTTCCATTCCCTAAATTGAAAAACACTTTATCAATAATCAAGCTAAGAAATCAAAATAAAAAGAAAGGACCAAACATTGTCTTTAATTTTGGAACGTGGGTACTAACACTACTTGAAGTCTCTAACACAGTATATGAGCATATAAATATTAATGTGGATGTATTGTGTGCTATGTATTAGACATAATTTATTTTAATTATGTGAGTGACAGAGAGAGCCTCCTCTATGATTTATTCCACAAATGAGTGGAATGGCCAAAGTTTGGGTAAGCTATGAAAGCAGTAATTATGCAGGTAATAATTATCAGTCCAGGTAATTATTTCAGGTCTTTCTTGTGAGTGGTAAGGACCTACACACTTTGGCCATGAACAACTGCCTTCTGTATTCCCCAAAAGCATAAAGCCGGTATAAAAACATCAGGAATCTTGAAAACACCCCGAATTTCATAATCAACAGTGATGGTATGAAACAAAATTTACTCTAATTGCGAACATGCATATCAAAATTCATGCTCCAAAATGGAATAGTTACACTCAAAGTTGCTAAAGAACTATTCACACATGGATGTTTCTCAAAATCGTATTTGTATTTTTACTTTTATATACATTTACTAACATTCTTCAATAATATATGGAATATAGAGGACACCAGAATTCCTGGCTCCAATGTTCCACCTTGTGGAACTTGAGTTAACTACTTGAAATCTCTTGAGAAGCACCACCTGTGACGTGACACCTAACAGAAGAGGAAGAGCAGGCTGGGAGAGGTTCTCCCTGGGAGTCTAAATTTCCCCTAATCATCATTTGTCATGGCGATGCCTCTGTAACAGGGCTTACAGGCAAATTGCTAGCTCCCTGGGACCTTCTAAAGTCAATGTGTCAGGATTGGCTAAATTTTATTTTTAAAAATTTAAACTTCATTTCCAATGTGAAAGTGTATACGGTCTAATACAAATATAGTATAATGTCTGATATATTTATCAAAATTAGATCTAGCATTCAAATGATTCTGAGAAATGTTATGCTATTCTGGTATCACATTTGTATTTTTATAAATATATATTTAATCAGATCAAATTAATAATAATTTGTAAAAATAAAATGAATTTTAATGTGCCACTTTTTCTCTAAAATGTGGTGATATTTAGGAAGCTTATGTCTCATATCAGAGTTCTTGGGTTCCATAGCCACCTACGGTTCCTGCTTCTACTTTGCTGGTAGTATAGACCCCTGGAGGCAGCAAAAATGACTCCTGTAACTGGGTTCCTGTCCCTGCATATGGGAATTGGATTGCGCATCCAGCTCTAGTTTTGAACAATTGGCCATTATAAGCATTTTGAGAGCTTTCTGGCTGTCTGCCACTCCAACTCCAGTGCAGAAACATACATATAACATAATTTATAGCACTAATGGCATTTCATAACAAGGGTATTGACCATATTCTTTTGAAATATTCATTTAAATAATAGATTATCTTGTATATCATTAAATCATAATATCTTCATTCAAAAAATATTTTCCAGATAATTGCATCTGTCTTCTTCAAGTAGCAGATGCAGAAACTGACATTCAGAAATGTGATGAGAAACATACAGACAGGAAAGAGATGTTTTGACTTCCTGTTAAATGAATCATTTGTTAAGGATTTTGCAGTTTCATAAGACACACATTTTTTTGAAAATCAATGGCATAAGGTCACATTACTAAATAAATTATGCATTTTATTACATTACATTGATGATTCAAGCAACATAAATATTTCACATAATATTTAGATGATGAAAATAACAGTGTGTGTTTATGTTTGTGTAAGTTCGCTTTTTAAGCTTTTATTAGAGAGAGTGGAACAGTGGGTAGGCAAAAGAAACAGTAAGAGAGAGGGAGAGAGAGAAGGAAGATGTGATCCACTGATTCACTGCACTCATGCATGGCCTGATTTTGGCCGGTCCAAGCCGGAGCCAGGAATTTGGAGTTGAATCCATGTCCGTTACATGAGTAGCAGGATTCCCATTCCTTGAGTCATAAGCTTTACCTCCCAAGGTTTGCCTAGGAGGGGCGTTGGAGCCAAGTGCTCAAGACAGGTATCAAACACAAGGATTCTGATACGAAGTGCAGGATCTTAACAGCTGAGGTGAATGTTCATTGTTGGGATTATATTTAAAAATTGTGGTAGAACACTACTTCACTGGAAAAAATGTTTTACCTGAGATGAAACATCTACCTTCATAAATTATCACCCTGGAATCCCCCTTCTCATATAAGTCAGAGGGCTATAGCAGTAAATCTCTCCAACAAACAGGAGTCTAGAACTAGAAGAGTAAATCTGTTTTGTAAATGATCTCTGTATTTGAAAGGTAGCATTACATAGAAAGAAGGGAGGGAAGAAAAGGGAAGGGGAGTGAGCTCCTCTGACTTTTCTGCATGGGGGCTCAGGGCAGTTACCCTGTATTAGCAAGGCACTAGTTTAAAGAAGAGGAGCCCTGACATTAGTAGGCACTGTAACATTCGAGTGGCACCTTAAATGACTGTGTCACATCCTCGAACCAGTAAGCCTTCTTTTAGTTTTCTAACATATTCCTTTTCAGAAACGCCTTCATGTTGAAGGGTTGAGTCATCCATGGCTCATTTTATGAGATTTTTATTATTATTATTATTAATGAGATTAGTGCTAGGATTACATAAATTTGCATAAATGACAAATCATCGCTTACCATGAGCAGTTAGTAACATTTAACAACAATCTCTCTTTCCAGAGATAATAAATATAGAACAGAGAAGTAGAAAGCATTCTATGATACTGCTGACTTAAAGGTTGGTCAAGGATGGATTCTTCAACTTTATACCTTCCAAGTTACAGCACGTGTAGTTTTCTGAGGGAATAATTCAGGAACTGTATTTTCTGAGAAAAAATAAAGCTGGCATGTTTCAATAATAAAGTATGAGTCTGAAGTTATTTTTAGACAAAAGTGCTAATTTGTATTATATTCAGAATTGGGAGTGTTTCTGCGAATATGCTCTTAATAACTGTGAAGTAGTCTTTAAACCATTGAACTAAAATATGTATGATAAACCACATCTAAGAGTATTGCTTTTGCTTCATTTGAGAATGTGCCATTAGCAACCATTTAGATGACCCATAAGTAGAATTTTTAATAGGTAATTTTGGTGATGATATTATGCTACTTCTTGTCTATAAAAATTTCTTAAAAGTTCTGTTTCTTTCTTTCATTACCTAGAAACAGATAATGCAATAAATAGAATTTCAGATAATTCAGCGAAACAAATCAGTAAAGCATTAGATGGTAATCTTGTACAGTATTGCTTCAGGCATCTTGCTTTAAAAGTAAGAATGACATATTAGTATTATATTATTTCAATCATTCTTTTTTACCAAATGCACCTACTTAAATGACATTAATGGAAATTATGGAATTCCAGGCCCAATTCAAAACCACTAAATCAGAATCTCCTATAAAAGAATGTGGAAATCTGAATTTAAAAATTGAGCCTTAGTCCTAAGTACACTTTTTTTGATGTTAGTAATTGTATCTCAGTCATTAAATGGCAAACTGTAATTCATGTCTTTGTTTCACTTCAAGGAAATTAGCGAATAGCAACATCGATTTATTGTTCCTTATGACTCAAAATTAGATTATACACGGGATAGAATGTCCTTAAAAGGGTGAAGAATGACTCGTGTATGTTTAGAATGATAAATCAAGACAGAGATGACATGGTGATTGGCAGAACAGACAATAACTCCTCCTATACTATCAAATGAGTAAAAAGGGCAGTTTTGTCTAAAGGCAAGTATCAATTTAGGTTACAGCTGGCAGTGATAAATATCACTAAATCAAGAAGCAATCACGAAGAATAGCTTTCATCTCTCCTTTTTAGTTGACATAATCCACTAAAGGTTCTCAGTGTTCATGCTGTGGCTGACAGACAAAATGGAGAGCCTTTGTAAAGCTGACACAGGTTACACGTGTGGCATTGTGTGGACACTTGTGTCTCTCACCACTTCCTAGGAGAAGAGGGTTTAATTTGGCAGTATTTCCTCTTAAATTCTTACAGAACATGATCCAGTAGCAATTCATTTCTGTAATTTCATAACATACTTATAAGTAGAGTGGCACAAATAAATCTAGGGATTCATGCCTACAGGCCTTTTCTTTTTGAGAAATAGTACCTTTTCTTCTTGATTATAAATGGCAAACATATGACTCTATCTTTAGTGGACTGACTGAAATAAGCATTTTCAACATCGGTGACTTTTTTGTAATTAAATGTTGTTCATCCTTCAAGTGTATGCTGTATGTTTTCATACTGTAAAGAACAGAATATTTTTATTCTTATCTGCCTTAGATTGAAGAGGTTCGCTGAGAGCATTGCAATATGCAGGCTTATGGCAGACTTTACATTGAAAATACCTGTGCTGTGTAGCACTGGATCAAGCAACCACTTGCATTGCTGGCATAATGTGTTAGAATTCCATCTCAAACCCTGCCTTCTTCACGTCTAATCCATCTAGGTAAACAATAAGATTGCCCATGTGTTTTAACCTTTGTCTCCCATCTGGGAGATATGGATACCATTTTGATATGAGAAGGAAATAGACAAAGAACAGAACCAATGTTTTGAAGAGAATATTGTAACAGGTTTATATGAGACCAATTTTTTATTGAGAGAATTAAAAACTTAATGATCTACTAATTGATACGTGCTTGGTACTAGGATATATTGCATACATTGAAACAGAATGGGGGTAGTTTCTATGAAATGTATCTTGAGTAGTATATACCTGAAAATCAAAAGAAAAATTTTTAAAGAGAAACTTCGGGGACTTAAATGATAGTTATATATGCATTATATACATAACTATAAAAGACCCATATTTTTTTCTTTGAAAAAGCGATTTATAGACTATGAACTTACCATCTTTTATACAAAGCAGTCAAGTTTACTTTCATATTTTGACTTTCAAAGAGTTAATTCTTTTTCATATAAAGTATTAATGCATTTCTGATGAATAAAAATTCCTTTATCACCAACCAGGCAAGGACTCCCAGAGGTGGACAGCAGTATTGAGGAGGAATATTAAAGCGTTTCTGTACTATTTCTGAAACAGATATTTTATAAGAAGTAAAAATGTCATGCCTTTCTACTCAGCCTGAAGGTTATTTGTGTTTCTGTGTTAATGTGGTACTCACTGATGTTACAATTATTCCCTTTCTGCTTAGTAAAAATGTAACTTTGGTTTTTTTGCTAACTCTTACATTTCTATGCCATTCTTCCAAATCAGGTACTGTTTGCTTGATCAAGACTCTTGGTGTTAAGATTTAATCAAACAACAACAACAAAAAAAGTAAGAACAATTCTCAGGGTGCGGCGTTACAGCCTAATGGCTAAAGTGCCTTGCATGTGCCAGGATCCAAGGTGAGCACCAGTTCATGTCCTAGCTGCTCCACTTCCTATCCAGCTTCCTGTCTGTGGCCCGGGAAACGAATGCAGTAGAGAATGTCCCAAGGCCCTGGCATGCTGTACCCAGGTGGGAAGCCCAGAGGAGGTGCTTGGCTCCTGGCTTTGGATTGGCTCAACTCTAGCCGTTGCAGCCACTTGGGGAGTGAACCAGCAGACCCGAGATCATTCTCTTTGTTTCTCCTTCTCTGTGTAAATCTGATATTCAAATAAGAGTAAATAAATCTTTTAAAATTAATAAGAAAAATTCTCAAAAGTAATTCTAGAAGTGATATGCTTGAGTTACTCTACCAAAACCTATTTATTCAAGTTTATATAAAAGAAGAGAAAACTCGTTTTATTTTCCTTTGTGTATTTTCTTGGATGTATGTTTTGGAGGAGTGGGATATTATTTTTTCAGCATAAAGACAATTGTGTGGCATCCCAGCACCTTTATGTTAGGGAACAGACACAAGACAGAGAAAGACAATGTAGATATTAACAACCAAATCAGATGTATTATCAATGAGAAAAGTAAATCCACACTGGGTGACTGATTGCCCTTGTGGATAGCATAACCATGTGCTAGAGGCTCTGTCCTTCAGCAGTCTGTGATCTTTATAGTTTGGGGACTTAGGGATGTTTTCAGGACTGGGAGAATTACAAGAATATAGAGGAGTAGGAGGGGACCAGATCAGTTTTCTCCAGGCTTTTCAGCCTTGCTGTGTCCCTGTGCTGTCAATATAATTTACTTCCTGAAGGGCCCTTTCTCTTGGAAAATTTCAGAGCTCAACAAAACAAGATGTAACAACAAAAGGGCATATTTGTAAAGCATTTTATGTTAACCAGCTTATTTTCTTTTTATGCAAATTGTTTCTAAGCACATAATTGTGACAGGATAAATGTGATTGTTTTTACAAAACATTATAACAATATATTCAGTTTCCTTCAGTCTTTATAACTTTATTTCATTAGTTGCACTTATTATTCCTTCATTATTACCCATTTCTTTATTTTAATAGTGTACATAATATGCAATAAAATTTTCCACAGAATAAAGCTTTCTTTATTGTATGAACTTAAACTGAGAATCAGACTTTGTGGCAATTTTCATAAGTTCAAAAGACATCATAACATCTTCACTTCAATATCAAAAGCAACACTGCTCGATTCTGGTACAACTACTATGAAGGGATAACTTTGAAACAGTGTTTTAAGATGTAGTGGTTTTGTATAAATAGCTTCTATATGTGTGCTACTTATTTTCAATTTATCTCTTTTCATAATTTAATGTATTATTTTGAACATATTTGAGAGAGACTTCCCATCTAACTGTCCATTCCTTAAATGCCTTCAGCTGCCAGGATTTGGACAGGGTGACTAAATATCAGAAACTCGATTCTGGTTTCCACTTTAGATGGCAAAGATACAGCTATTCAAGTCCTCACCTCCTGTCTCACATCTTGCGCATTAGCAGAAAGCTGGAATAAGATGTGGACCAAGAAGTAGAACACAGAACTCTGATGGAGGGTGTGGGTGTCTCAAAGCCATGAATTAAGTGATGTACCATATGTTTGGCAAAAAGTTTTCATTTATTTTTTGATGGAATGAAAGAATTGTTTCTAGTCAAGAATAAGTTTTTATTGTTAAATCAATAATCATCTATTCATTTCACACTAAATTTAATTTTTATTTAATTTTATCTCATCATTATCATAACTTTAGATAATTTAGTCATTTATTATTAGTTTTAGTTTCATATACTGTATAGAATGTTGAAAATACACACACTGTATATATTGGCAGCATGTTTATGGGATAGAAAGGCATAGCTCATACTTCAGTAGCTTTCCTTTGTTACCTCTCTGAAATTCTGCCAAATTTAATGTAAGTTTTCTGATTTCAAGTTCACAATATTTATTTTTAGCCCAGAAATTTTAGTTATCATTTATATTCAACTGTGTCTCCAAGTTAATCGTACTGGTTGAAAAACAATTAGTGAGCATTCACTGGAACATTTTCACTCTGAAACCACATAATTTAAAAATAATAAGCAATAATTTAAACATAATAAGAAGCATATATTTGAAAATTACCTTATATTGTATGATGCAATTAGGAATTTAATTTCCAGGTTTTCCTGTACCTGTGACCTATATAAGTGAATTAGCATTCCTGCTAAATTGTTGCAATCTCTTGCTTGAGTATGATTTGAAGAAATTTTAAGATGATTGATTCCCCTTCAGATATATTCTTCTTTTTCTGCCTCTAAACATGGACCACAAATTGTTTTAGTCAAAAAGGGCATTTAACTTCATGTTATTGTAAATTTCCTGTTTCTCTCTCCTTTGTTGATTTTGTGTTATGTTTTTTCATTTAAGGGTATGTATAGTAACTGTATAGTAGAGACTATCACATACAGATGTGATGATACAATGCAATGTGCATCTCTACTTGCAAATCAATGATGGGCTCTCAATAAAACTGTTAAATGTATCATGACAATAGGAACCCAGACTCTCTGCAATGTCCATTTGTGCATATCAAAATGTCAGGATACACGTAAATAGCAGAATGATGGACTTGTGACATTGTAGAAGTTTATGCTATTGTTAATGACATGGGGTAAAATAATGGGGAGTAGGAATTTGGGAAGGGGGAAGGGAAATCTTGGAGCCTATGGGATTATATCATGGAATAATAAAGCAAATAGATAAATTTAAAAATATATATTTTTCTACACATATTGGTCAAAGAAGCAACAGTTTCTATATTGGCAATTGGAAGCTAGAGTTAGGAAATTCCATTGCAGGATTTCTTATCTTCTTTATAAGTTGGCATCCCAGTGGCCTTTTCGTTTTGTCAGCAAAGCTCATCAGAACACTTAAACTCCCTGGCTACTGAGTGGCACTATTTACATTGGCAGGTGGTCAGTATGTTTCAGAGAGAGAGAGGAGGGAAGATGGAGAGACTAGATTATTATTTATTGTCACATATCCTTCCTTCATCCATCCTTCATTCTTGTGGGATGCATTGAAAGACAATGTTTGTCAGAGCATAAAAAGCAGGATGAAAGTGGGCCTGGTATCCCTTGAGAGTTTCATAATGACAGGACTCCGGAGGCCACAGTTATTTCTGTCATAACTATAAGATTCTTTAAATCAAAGTGGGTTACAGGATTTTGAAATAAAGGAGAAGAGAAGTGAATTTATCCATAACAAATAAGGTGAATTCAGTAAGAAAATAAATAATAAACTAATGGCAGATAAGTTCATGTGAATCTTGAAGTTTTAGAATGGTAAGCCAAAACCGTCATCCCAAGGATCAAAGTTAGATGGCCACCAGTCCAGACCTGTCTCATCTTCGGGACTCAAGAGCAACCAAGGCTAACACAATAATCCATCACCATTTTCTGGTCTTCAGGTTATATTTTAGTCCTGAAATATATCGGCTAAAGAAAATGTCAATGTCGAAGAGAAACCACTCTGACATAGCACATCAATCTCAAAAGGTCATAGTGTCACTTACCGTATGATGCTCAAATATGAATATTCAGATACTGGAAGGACCATCAAATCTCAGGTTTAATCATGATTGCAAGAGGGGTGAGGATGTCCTTGGATCAATTAACACCCGACTCTCAAATATAGGATTGGGTGCAGGTATTTGGTGCATTTTGGTACAGACATGCAGTAGTTAAAATGGCACTCAGGATGCACACATTCCATGTAAAAGTGCCTGAGATTCTGAAACATTTATCTCTAATAGGTATTTGCTAATGCATACCCTAGGAAACTACAGATGACAGAAGATATTTGTGGGTCGTGATCACCCCACTAAGTGACTCAGGTTGATTGACTTTGGCTTCTGGCTTCCTCTGGCACAGCATCATCAGCATTTGAAAGTGAAATGGAGGATGTAGTTAATCTCTCCATTTCCTTTCCTTCCACTACCCATCAGTCTGGATCCCTTACTCCTTGTGCTTTTGTCTCTTTCTAATTGTGACTGGTGTGTGCATGTGTGGAATAGCTACCTTTCAGTAACTAGATAAAATGCATAAGGATTGTAAAACAAATTGTATTCTTCATAATTGACACCACATTACTACAATAACACATGTATACAAACATATACAATACACAGTTTTTCCATGAATTAAAAATCCAATACTAAGATAATGGAAAATGTCTATTGAAAGACTGAATTAGGTTTCAGAACAATGGCTAGATTACCTTTCAAGCACCGAAATCCCACGTGAATGTGAATCTGAGTTATAGCTGCTGCACTTTCAATCCAGCTCCTGCTTGTGGCCTGGGAAAGCCAGGAATGCTCAATGCCTTGGGACCCTGCACCCATGTGGGACCTGGAAGAAGATTCTGGCTCTGGGTTTCAAAACAGCTCAGCTGCAACAGATAGAACCACATTCAGGAGGCAAAGGGGAGGTGATGGTTAACCAGCAGGTGGAAGAGCTTTCTCTCTGTAGATCTACATTTCCAATAAGAATAAATGAATCTTTGAGAGAGAGAGAATTGAATGAATCTTCCTCCATGGACACCTCAATAGAAAATTAAAATACAGAATACAATTACAGAAACTAAAGAAAGCTGGGGGACTTGTGTGCTGGCATAGTCGGTTAACCTGCTTCTTAGAATACTGACAGGTTAGCTTGGAGTGTCGGTTTGAGCTTGGCTCCTCTGATTTCAATACTCCTTCCTGCTAATGTGCCTGTGAAGACTCTGTCAGGTGATCAAATTACTAGGGACCCTGGATCCTATGTAACAGCCCAGGCTGAAGTCCTGCTTCTTCATGTCTTCTACATGGTCCAACTTTCACAATTGCAGCCATTTTAGTAGTGAACCTCTTGATGCATAATGTCTCTTTCTCTTATCTTTCTCCTGCCTCTCTTCTCCCTTATTTCTGCTTTCTCTCTTGTTTCTGTCATCTGTTCAATCTTCTCTTCCCCAGATACCTCTTTCTCAGTCAATACATATTTCAAATAAATGGATGCATCTTCAAAATTTGCTGCTATCAGTATCTACTTCAGTAAAAAGCAAGCATCAATTTCCTCATTTGTTTGTGTGATATTAACCCTATTTGCTGAAAGTCTGGAAATATCCAAATGATGAAAGTATAGTATCACAGACAGAGCCCCACAGATCTTCACTGGTGGATACTGCTTAAAAAAGCGTTCTAAAAAGGACTGTAATCCCATGTAGGTAGCCTGTGATTTGTCAAATACCGTATGCTTCCATCTCCATCAATAATAAAGACAAAAAAAAAACAAATTGAAGCTAGATTATTAACATTCTGTATCCACAGTCCTACTATCTACAAAGCTAAGTTGAATCACTCACCCTCTGTCATAATATAGTTAGAAGGGACATAATAGATCATATGGACATTCTGAAATCTCACCTTGATATAGATGACATTTTGCTAGCTTGGCTTGATGAGCAAGACATGGTAAATGAGCTGGAAACCTTGTGAAAATATATGGTCTTTAGAGGATAGGAGATAGATGAATCTATGAAGGCTCAGTAGCTCATCATAGATAATAGAGTGTGTCTCAATTTTTTTGATATTTTATTACTGACAATTTTTAAGATTCATTTCTTACCCTCTGCTTTCTACTGAATCGTGGGCAAGAGCTGATAAGATTCTATGCCACTTTCTTCAGTATCAGAATTTCAATGTGTAAGTAGGAGTTCACACCTGCCCTCAACCCCTGAGCACTGTAAAATCCCTAATGAAATTGTGATTACATTGTCAAGAATTCCTAGCTACCTGGTAGCTGCAATTTATTTGAATAATCAACCTATTCATTTGATAGAAATTATTTGTGCATATCAATATTATATATGTTCACATATCTATAATGCATGTTTATTTGGCCCTATAGCCAAATTATCAGACATCTGACCCAAATTTTAGAGTAGAAATTTGTTCTGTGTGATCACACAATACATCAGTAAAGTTTTGTAACCTTTTCTTCAGGGACACTTGGGGATATTCTTCAAAGGAAAATAGAACCTATCAGCATTTCCAACTCTCACCACTAAGACTGATATATGAACCTGATGATCCTTTTTGGACACCATATCTGATGCAGATTAGTTACATTTGGAGAGAAATTTAAAAGGATCAGTAACACAGAACCACTTGAATATAGAAGCTCAAATGTTTATGCATGTTTATATGTTTATACGTTACTCATATTGAGGTCAGTTTCATCATATTGTTTTACAAACTCTTTGCAACCCTGGAAAGGATTAATGCCCCTATGGAACTGTGCATCCCAGATCAGGTGCAAGTATATTGGTAAGCATTGTGCCATGTTACTGCATCTGTATGTGGATATTATGCCATATTATGCATGAGATATACACAGCTGCTCATGCATTATACTCTCATCTATATTGAGTGATAGGTGGCAATGATAGAAAGTTGTTTGCAAAATCAACTTTCTGTTAAAAATTCAGAGTTAACAAAAGAAAAAGACAAGAAGAGAAAGGTTCAATCTCCTATTGACTGCAACTGACAAGTCTCAGACAGGCCCAAACTAAGAGCTTCATCTTGATGGGCAAAGTACTTGATCAATCTGGCTGCTTTTCCTGGGTCATTAGCAGTGAGCTAGGTTAGAGGTGGAGCAGCTGGCACTTGGACTGGCACCTATATGGGAACATGGCATTACAAGCTATGGCCCTACTAGGTATGCCAGATTTTGCCCTGAAAATAACCTTCTGAGTAAACAATTTTCTGCAGATAGGCAAGTGTATGCATATGTGTGTTTGTGTGTTTTTACATAATCAAAAAATGACAGGAGATAGTTTGCTTGATTTGTCAGGGAATAAATGTGAATACAGAGAACAAGGATGTGAGTGAACTGTTTCATTTAACTGAGAGTGGACATAAAATACAAAATGTGCATATATTAGGGGTGTGTATGTGTGTGTGTGTGTGTAATGCCCACTAGAGAGCATCACTGAAAGATTGAAATCTGAAAGACAGAATGATCTGACCAGTAAATGTACATTTCTATTGTTGGTCACCCAGTGCGATGCACTGAATGCATTAGGTAACAGCAACGGTGTCAGTATAATATGTATGAGTAACAACCAGAATTTCATCACATGAAGGTCAACGTAGTTTATGCTTTTACAAACTATCCATACTTCTAGCCAAAGTGATTAATGCTGGAAGCTTACTGTAACTCCAAACTAAAATGACTGCATAGCACCTTGGTACTCAGCAGATTAAACTGAACATCTTTCTCAAGAGAAGAGACAGAGATCCATATTGCCTTGAACCCACATATTTATGGATATGGGTTTGCCTTTGCCACCTTCAGCTTTTTAGCCTGCATTGCTACTTGAGAATTTAGGGAAGTTTGATCCAATGAACCAGATGTTCTATAAGACAGAATTCGATTTAAAAATGTCAATTAAAAGCAAGTGACAAGTATCTACTGCCAAAGTTATTTGCTGATTGAAGAACCTTGTGTTGTTGTTCCTAAGAATTACTGGCTTGATGGTAAAAAGGACTGATCATTTTGAAAATACAGGTGAGGAAATAATTTGATTAAAAAAAATATATGCCTGTATGGGCCCTGTGTGGTAGCCTAGTGGCTAAAGTTCTTGCTTTCATACATTGGGATCCCACACTGGCACCGGTTCTAATCCCGGCGGCCCTTCTTCTCATCCAGCTCCCTGCTTGTAGCCCAGGAAACAGGAGAGGATGGTCCAAAGCCTTGGGATGCTGCACCCGTGTGGGAGATGCAGAAGAAGCTCTGAGCTGAGAGCAGCTCCAGCTATTGCCACCAACTGGGGAGTGAATCTTCGGACGGAAAATCTCCCTCTCTGTCTCTCCTCCTCTTTGCATATCTGCCTTTACCTTGCAGAAATATATTTTCTCAACATGACTAAAGTTTAGAGGTGCTTTATCCAGACATTAAGCCACTAACTTCTCTCTTCTTAGAGCACTATTGTACTTTGTATAAGTGCAAATTTCTTTTACTTCCTCTGGAGATGCACCTTTTCATAATAGTAGTTGTTCAAAAAAGAATTTAAGCAATCTTTAACACGGGGATGCTTTCCTTAATGACATGACAGCTGTATCGTTCAAATGTTATTATAAAGGAAATGGGCACTAACTAGCAAATACAAATGGCCTAATCCTAGGCAGAAACATTTACAAATTCACCAATAACTCTATACATTTGCAACACCTATGGACAATGGCCTCAGTGACATCGTCCAGTACATTTTGTAGTAGCCCCCTCAAGTGCTAAAAGTATCTACCCAGCCTTTGTTTTTCTGACTAGATATGATGTATTTGTTATGATGCAGTAGCTTTGAATAAATGTTAATTTGCTCTATACTTTTTTCCTGGTACAATGTTTGCTTTTACAGCGTGAATAAAGTTGGGGCGGCGAAACTAAGCAACAGGAAGAGGCAGGCATCCTGTTGTTGACCCTTTGTCATACATTTTTAATGCCAAGAGTAAGATCGGCGGTCGTGAGTTTAATTAGCTGTGGAAACATCAGTGGTGAGGCCAGCAAGAATGGTTGATAGATTAAATTTATGAAATCGACCAACTCAATTAGCAAAAACTCATTTGAGGACCATAGAATGATACCCTCCCCAAATGCTCATAAAGCAAGAAAGAGATGAAACCAAGGAATGAAAGACTGATATTAACCAACAATTGTAGGTTCTCCTAAACGTGCTGATGAGTGCTGCATTCCTTGGAACTATCTCTGCTACTGTGTGATTTGTTTTAAGTGTCGATAGAAATTTCTTAAACTTCAAAACTATCTTAGTTTGGGAAATAATGCACATAGCTATTTCCATCAAAGATGGTTATCTAAAGCAAGGAGTATTAGCATTAGTTAACAGCCCTGCTTTCTCCTGAACTCACTTCCCATTGTTACTTGGGGGTAATGGATTTAAAAAGGAAATGCTGTGTCACTAATTCAAAGAGAAATAGAATCAGTAAGACAGTATTTGTGTGTGTGTGTGTGTGTGTGTGTGTGAGTGAGTGTGAAAGAGAGAGAGAGCGAGAGAGAGAGAGAGAGAGAGAGACTGGGGCTTTCAGCAGTGAATGTTGCTGTCTTCAATCACGAATTAGTCAAAATCACTTTTTTTAAGGAACCTGAACACTTTGTGTTTAAGGCCTTTGAAACTGAGTACAGGTCAATAATGACTAGGCGAGGGTGATCTGTTTTCCTGAAATTCTGATTTTAGAACTAATCAAACTTGAATAATAATTTTACAGCACCACCTAAACCTGCATTTGAATCAAACAGAACACCATAGCTTAATTAAATTGACATCTACAATAAACGTTGCATTAAGTAAAGATCAGGCAGAGTATAATAGAAAAGCAATTTCTTGCATATGAAAATCATAAATTGGAGCAAAGCATCAGTTATGCTTATATATTAGTTAGTACTTACAGCATAAGTATTTTTTAGATTATCATTCACCTACATATACACTCAGCTAGATTGTTTTATTTGTGGATATATTTTTGAAATTTTGACTTTGTAAGCTCATACAAATTCCTAAATTTAGCTTACATCAGCAACATGATCTAAGCTCATATTGCTGAATGCAGTCAACACTGGTCAATCATGAGCATTTAGCACATGAAATGTAGTTGTCCAAATGGTGATTGTTAATGAAATAGAAATTGCAACACTATGCTTCATTCTCCCCAAAATTTTCAAACTATTGTTTCAACATATAGTCAATATATGATGATACATGAGATATTCATTTCACTGCTGTACTCCTTACAAATCGTCAATATCCAAAATAAAGATAAAACACAGCTTTTGGAAATCTCAGCAATTACTTGATATTGCTCTCATTTTAAAGTTTTTTTCACTGTGACTATTAGACATCATAAAACCTCCTTCTTCCTTGCACAATGCTATCCTCAGCACTCAGTCTTCCTGCTGTAGAAGCCTTTCTCCTCATAGTGCTACCTCATCTTTTTTTTTTTTTGTAGGATGAGGTACAATTTCACTTCCGAACACATCAACATATCTTACTTAATTAGATAGCTTTATTACCATCTTAATTTAGGCCAAGATCATTAGCCTTATGACACAGAATGTACTAAAATTCTTCATGTGGTCTGGATGTAAACAGAGAAGAGATTCATAATTTATTTCCTGTAGTAAACGTTTCCTTGGTTCATCATGACATATTAAGCCAATTTTGCTTATGGACATTTATCCTCTATTTATTAACTGAGATATTCTACAAAATATTCTACTGGTAAGATAGAATATTGGACATTGGACATTGTTGGACGTTGCCTAACCACAAAATAAATGTGATTAATTGCCTATTTGGGTCGATGTTTGCTTAAAACAGAAGAGTTGTAAGTAAACTACAACTTCATAGGTGTTGCAGTAAAGACAATATTGAAAAAGTTTAGATCTGAATTCTCAATTTCTAAGGAATGTGTTGGCACCATGCATGAGTCAATAATTTAATATATTCAACATAATTTCAAATATCATTAACTAGAATCTTTCTACTGAACTGACTATTGCTTTCATAACAAATGTTGGATAATAATTATGGGATAGAGAGATTTGGCAGGTCATTGAACTTTACTTTGCAAAGATCATGAAAAAAATAGCTAAAGATTACATTGGCTATAACTTCAAATACTTATTTGATTTGAACAACCAAAAATAATAACTTGCATTGAAATATTAAGTGTGAAATTTCTAAGCTTCCAAACACTAATTGTAAGTTTGCTTTCATCACTCAGTAAAATAATCCTTTATTGATATTTTTTCTACAATAAACCCTTGTCAAAAAACAATAGTCTTGCAGAAATACAGTTGATCCACTTTAAACTTTACTGCACATGTTTTAAAAACAGGGAATTAAAAAAATTAACATATCTTTTAAAGCTGCAAGGCCATTTACTGAAACTTGCACAGATACCATGTCTAAAATAATCCAGAGACAAAGCAAAGGGCTAAGTGGGCTGGATGAACTGATAACATTTAGGGACAAACAAACAAGCAAGCAAAAGTAATATGAAAAGAAAGGAGATGGTCAGCGTGTCCCATATTCTTTTTGTAATTAAGATCTTCTCTGAAAATTATGTAGCGGTGGTATTTGATCATTGGTCCAGATCCTTTACTTGGCCATTTTGTAATAAACTGTTTTCACAAAGGGCTAGGTAACTATTTTCGCATAATTTATTTTTTTTAAAGATTTACTTATTTTTATTAAAAAGTCAGATATACACAGAGGAGGAGACATAGAGAGGAAGATCTTCCATGCGATGATTCACTCCCCAAGTGACTGCCACTGCCGGTGGCAATCCAAAGTAAGGAGCCAGGAACTTCCTCCAGGTCTCCCACATGGGTGCAGGGTCCCAAGGCATTGGGCGGTCCTAGACTGCATTCCCAGGTCACAAACAGGGAGCTGGATGGGAAGTGGAGCTGCCAGGGTTAGAACCATATGGGATTCTGGCATGTTCAAGGCAAGAACTTTAGCAGCTAGACCACCGAACCGGGCCCATTTTTTTTCGCATAATTTCAATCACATTTGCATGTAAGACGAGTTTAAACTATGCATATTAAGCATGCTATTTTTAATTCTGGAAGTTTTTCTCACATATTCTATCTATTTTACACAGAGCTTTCACTAGAGTAAAAAAAAAAAATACCAAGCCCAATTTTTGCAAATAGCAATATTTTTTAAGGCACTTTTACTAATTTTCTTGATAAGCATGCAATGGCTGCCTTAACACTGGGAGTGATTTCCAGGATCTGTTATCCCTAGATTTGGAATATTAATATGTTAACTATATTAAACCAAAGCAATGCATGCAAACTATTGATAAGCAAAGTCACTTTCACCATCATTTCTCTTTCAGTCCTGAATAGGTAATACAAAGAAAGGTTTTTCTGACCTTTCTCTAAGCAGATGACGAGACTGTTCTCAGGTGGTAGACGCCATCTCTGTAACTGCAGGAAAAGAGCAGTTTGACTTTGGAGCTTAGGGAACCCAAGCGAGGATCTGAATAATTTGACCTTGCTAAGTACTTCCTATTTTGTTGACATTAGGGCATGTGGAGTGTGTAGCAGAGATTTACATGGCCATTGTGGCCCCTTCAACTTAGTATTAACACACAGGGAGGTTTAGCTCATATTTAGGATTTCACTTACTAAATAAGGCTTGATGCGGCATGTTCATCATAGAAAACATCTTAGATAAATTCGTATTTTTAACTGACAATCCTCTTTTTACTTTTTACAAGAGCTTCAGTTATAAGTCTAGGACAAATGAGACAACAATTCTTCCTTCCTTTTACAGGTACAGTGGAGCAGGTATGAATTCTAACATGCAAATGATATATAGCTAGATCCTACTTGAAAAAGAACCTTAGTGACCTCTGTGCTAGAGAGATTTTGTTTATCTATTCAATCATCATGTATTCATGATTTATTCTTCACACTGTTTACGTGTTTGAAAAATGCATTATAATAATGTCTCTGGATTCTTTCGTATAGCCTTGTGTAAAACCACAAAATCTAATATACAATAGTTATTGTAAAGATACATGTGTATATGAGAACAATTAAAATATAGTATATGTAAATTTCAAACTAGTTTTTCCTGTATAAGAGACTGATTGCGGTATAATTTGAGTGTGTCAATTGACTGTGTTCAGTAACCTCTGTTTTAACATGGCTTGCTAAGGCATTTATTTGTATTTATTTACTTGAAAGGCAGATGGACTGAAAGAAGAGAGAGAAAGATTATTTTCTATCCACTGGTTCATTTTTCACATGGATGTGACTTCGTAATCTGGGCGTGGTTGAATCTAGGAGACAGGAACTCCATCCTGGTCTTCTACATTGGTGTTCAAGTTCAGGACTATAATACTTGGACTGTCTTCCACTGCTGTATCAGCTACATTGCACAGGTAACAGGATTAGAAGCAGAGCAGTCGGGACTGTCTGGCACACCAAGAAAAGATTCAAGTTTTTATGTAACATCTCAACTCGCTGTGCCCTGACAACAACTCCTAACTTGTTATTTGAAATGAGAAAATACCGTGTTATACCTGGGTTTTATTAGCAACTTGACCAACTATTTGGATTATATTGACAAGTGATCTGATTTCAGGTGTTAAGTAGGGATGGTCCTGGTTAGTACTTGGAAAGAATTATGTTGGTAAGCTTTTCTCCAGGAAATTGAATATTTTCTTGAATAACTGACCTTTTACTTTTTACCATTATATTTCAATTCAATATGTGAGATATGCACAATCCATCCTGATGAGTTACCTTAAATATTTGTGAGAGTTGCAATAAAGTAAGTAGTCACTTTTAGCCCTATGATTGAGGAAATGCAATGTACAGCATGCTGTATTCTGAGTTTGATACTTGTGACCTCATTAAATCCTCACATCTGTATGAATTGGAACTCATCCAGGAAGAGGTTGTAAAGATCAGAACTCATAAAAACTCTATTTAAATCAAAATTGCCTGACTCCCTACCTTCTGCACTTAAAGGCCACTCATATTGTTTCTGAATCACAGCTATTTTAGAGTATCTGGCTAGACCATCAGAAAATTTCAGCAAACAGGGCTATTAAGATAATTGTCTAAATGGGTTGAATCAATCAATCAACTCTTAGTTATTTAAAGGTTGCTTATTTGGCTCTTTATTCTCTCCCTTTTCTCTTTGGCATCAAGCCTTTGGCCATTACATTACTCTTTAGCACTTTCATTAGAGATTTGGCATGAAAAGAGAAAAAAAAAAGATGAAAACTAAATGAGGCTATTTAATTTCCCAATAGATTTAGCAATTTTAAAACATTTCTTAAGGGGAGTAGGATGCAATCTATGATAGCTCATCTACCCATCCAGAAGGTCAAAGAGTTTTTATCACTGGCCTGTTTTTTTTTTTAATGCTTCATGGTAACCTCTCATAGGCAAGCCCAAAGGAATCCATTGGGAAGTACAGAATTTGCATTGCTGAAAGGTTTTAACTCCCAGTAATACACTGTGTTCATTGAATAGTCAGTTTTATTTTGTGTTCAATCAGTCTTTGATTTTTAAGATATGTATTTACTATATTGGCTACACACACAGAGATATATTTAGAGAGAAAAGAACATAGTGATAAAGCAGGTCATTAAACACATTCCTGACATCAGAGGCTGTGCACTTAGTCCAAGCCTCCTCCATGGCAGGAGCCCACCAGGGCAAGCCATTACCTCCACTTCCCAGGGCCTGCAGGAGCAGTTAACCGGGATTGGGATTTGAACCGAGACACTCCGACATGAATTATGACCATAACAAATGCCATATTAGATTCTAGGATTGACATTCATCTCCAACTAACACACACACACACACACACACACACACACACACACACAGACAAATATTTATTTTTATTGGGAAGGGAGACTCAACTGCACAAAGAGAAAGAGAAACAGATATTTCAACTGCTAGTTGCCCAAGTGACCACAACAGCAGGAACTGAGCTGATCTGAAGCCAGAGCCTGCTTTGTATCTCCTACTTGTGTGCAGGGCCCTAAGACCTCGGGCCATACTCTGCTGATTTGTCTGACCACAAGCAGGGAACTGGACGGGAACTGGAGAAGTCAGAAAGCAAAGTCGCTTGTATTGGATCCTAGGTGTGCAAGGAGAGGAATCAGCCAGAGTCATAATACTGCCCCCCATTTATATTTAATTGAAAAATTCTGTAAGTGAACATTTCACATATTCTAAAATTCACTAGTTTGCTTTATTACTTAGGGTAATATTTTTGGAAGCTATGTTAAGTAAGCAACCATTTACATAAAACATTTTAAAAACAGTAGTCACCTTAAGATCCTACATACCCTCTTATGCTAAGTTCTCCATCTCATATCCATACCAATGCAGGTCCATATTTATTTTCTGGTAGTACATATTTGCAGTTTCTGAAGGTGTGGTATAATTTTGTATAATTCGATTATTTTTTAAGTTTCTTGTGGCATGTTTTATGCCATAGCAACTGGAGAAAATTTGGAGAGTGGGAAAATGGGAACGGGGGAAGTTCATGGAAATTGTCATCTTTCTACCTGCAAATAATATCAAGAAAAATAATTATGACAATAAAAGTACATTAAAAGTAGTACAAGAGTAGTGCAAATTTTAAAAAAATATCCATCTAGGCTATTTTTACATCCACTTATTTAATTTTTAATGTGAAAATGAAATAATAAAATTCTATTTATCATAGCTGTTTCAACTCAATTGTTACATAGTTAATGTATATATGACAATACTACACATTGTAACATAAATTATATATTACTCATAAGAAGCTGGTCAAAAATAAGAGGTGATCCATCTCATATTCCAATATGAATAAGAACATCTGTATTAGAACTATATTAAAGTATTGTTCCTTTATTTCCTCTTCAAGTCCTTTTGTCCACTTCATTTTCCTTCATTTTACTGCTTTTTTTAATTTGCTTCAGTTTAAAAAAAAAGTTTCTTACATTTAAACTGTTTGCATACTGGAAATTTAATCTCATATGTGTCCGTTTAGTTCCTCTACTGGGTCTTCTAATACCGCTCTCTGTAACTCTATTAAATAAATACATTTCAAAAAATTTGTAAATTTAGCAACTTCAAACACACATGTGCTAAATACTACACAAAATCAATAGTAAAACTCCTTGTTGCTAATTATTTCAATATTATGCTATATATTTATACCCATAGTTATTAGTGTTAGATGGAAAATTACTGATAAGGACATGGGAAATTATTGTCATATTGAGCAAACAGGATTTTGGATGGGGGCATGACAGGTTGGTAAAATATCAAAGATACCTAGATTCTTCCTTCAAGATTTAGCCAGATTCTCACCTAAATTACGTTTGGCAATCACTAACACTAAATTCCAAGTCCAAAGCATAATTGATGATATTCACAGAAACCTGGCTGAAGTTTGGACAAGAAACAGGCTTTAATAGTCTTTGCATGTGGAGTAAACAAAAATTTGAATGTAGAATTTCAGTAATATAGCCATTTTTGACAAATTTAAAGGAAAATTAATTATTTCAGCTATGATTATTATCAAAATATCACAGAATTTGAAAATCTAAAACTCCAAAGCAAGAATTGTCTTAAGAAACGGCTGGCTCCCCTGTGTTGTGGCCTCCTGGGGGTCTGGGTGGTAAGGGGGATCATTGAAGAGGCCTAAGGGAGGGAATCAGCAGAGGCATGCAGGGACTTGCAAACTCATCTCCAGGCAGGCCAAGGAAGCTTGGATATTTCCATTATGTGCTGGTCCCAGATGGGGTGGGTGAGGGGTGGGTAAAGCTTTAGATTAGAACGCTGGCCTGGGGCACTGGTGGACGGGGTTTGTGCAATGGGCCTGGATATTGGGTGTGAGGAGGGGTAAGGTCCAGACCAGCATACACCACAGGGACTTGATCCCCTAGAGAGTGATCAGAGTTCAGGTCAGTATAGCACATCACTGGAAAGATTCCTGGAGGCTGTGCTGCAGAACGTATGTGTTTCTGGGAACGTGCACTGTAGATCCATCAGAGAAAGGGGTAAGGGGAGCTGTGTAAGGGAAGACGACTTGGGGAGTATATTGCAGCTGAGGAAGAACTTCTGAGGGACCTCAATGAAAAAGGCCGCTGTACTTGCAAGTCAGTGGGGGTGCTGAGATGGAGCAGTTTGGAGAGAGGATGTTGTGGGATCTTTAAGGGACAGAATGATACACCAACCCATGTAGGAGACCTGAGCTTGTCTAGTTAGTGGAGTACACTGCTGACTACCACTCACCCGTCAGACTAAAGCTAGGACTGTGGCCTACCTGGCAGAATTTACCTGGCATCTTATCTGCCAGTGAGAATCAAAACAGGGGATAGGAAATACTAGGCTGAGCAACAGAACTAACCAGCACATGGGAGCTAGGTCTGGGGGCGGATTCTGTGAGGGGATGTGTGAAACAACTCCTAGGGAACTGCAGTTTCTGCTCAAAGGCTGGAGATTGTAATGGGCTGAGTTAGGCATGACTAAGGAACTATTGAACACTCATGAGAGCTGGGTTTGGGAAGAGGCCAGGCTGGTCCAGACTGTAGCAACCACAAGCACATCCATGAAGAGGGTATGAGTCAGACTGGGCCTCGGCATTCACCAGCTCATAGAAATGTCAAGGATGGAAGGATTAGACTGTGTTGGGTAAGGAAGAGCATCCAGCGACACATATGAGAACTTGGTCTGGGAGCAGGCCTGGTGGGGAATCATGGGAAACTCCCCTGGTGGATTGTAGCTACTGCTGGTGTTGATGTGACTCATGCTTCAGTGTTGGTCAAGCCAGCAGGGTAACTCCACCCATCACCAAGTGGGTGAGTTGGTTCTGGAGCTGTGGTTGCAAGCAGACTGGGCAGGGCTAGCCTGTAGCACCCACAAGTGCGAGTTGGGTCTGAGTGTAGGAAAGGCCAGTCCATGGCTGAAGCATTCGATGTCAAAGGCCAAGAGGTTTTTGTTTTATTTTATTTTTTTATTTTCATCTCTTAAACACTTTCTCATTGAATTCTTTACTGACTCATACATCATACAGTAGCATTAATTTTCTTCAAGATGATTCTTCATTTATTTTTCATTTCTTTAGCAACACATTAATCATTCAAAACATGTTATTCAACTTCACAGCATTTTAAATTTCTTTTTTTTTTCTTCCTGTTGTTGACTTTGCTTTGTGGTTTTCATTTAAGGGTATATTTAGTAACTGTGTAATTTATTGTAGTAGTAATATAGGGAAATAATTAATAGGGGAGGGGACTTGTAAAGGGGGTAAGCGAAATGCCAAGGGCTATTGAACTGTATCATAAAATAACAATAATAACAATGATAATAAAAGAAGTAAAAGAAAAAAGTAATTAGCTACTTAATTATAGAGAATTTAAAATAAAAACACAATTTTGGTAGCTGTCATATTTATTCTAAAGTAAAAATATTCACAAGATATATTATTATTAATATCTAAGAAACGTGTTTGTTTATAAATTGTGCTTCAACAAGTATATAATCATTACAATATTTTCTGTCTGAATTACCATTAATAATACCACTCAACATATTCATTAAACATGATGAGAAACACCACGTGTTTACCATGCATTCAGAACCCAAGACCTCAGATTCAAATAACGTGGGCTGAGTTTGCCTAACGTGCCCTATGTGTGATCTAAATCTTTAGCAGGTTGAGACCAGACATCAAATTATGTGCTTGACAGCAATTCTCAGCTGGCAAGAACAAATGGTGATGCTTAAGCATGTGTGTAATTGAAAATATAAGAGTATTTCCCTGAAGATGCATCTTCTAGAATGAATAAAAATATTTGAATAATCTACTGAAATGATGTAACTAAATCATTAAGCAAGCTGTCCCAAGCTGCCTGAACCGAGAATTGCCAAAAATGTGCCTGTTTAAATAATTAATGTTTTTAGTGATATTTGTAAGAAGGAAACATATATGTTCAACTTGATTTGGTCCTTACATAAATGTTCATTCACATAAAAATGTGCATGTGAAAAAGATGACTTGTTAAAGTTCATGCAAAAAAAGAATTAACAGAGAAGTTTATTCTTGTGCAATGACATTTTGAAATCCATGGATTTTTTTTTCTATAACGGTGATTTTTTTAGGAATTTAATGTTGGAGAATTAATGTACTTATGTGATGAATACCTTTGTATTTTCTTATTCATTACAGAGCTTAGATTTTTTTTTCCAGAGGCAAAAAAAGCATTCAGGTCATTGACTACTCAAAAATCTTTTAATATATTATGGTGAAGACGACCATCATGCTACTCAATATTTTGATATCTGAAACAATCTGACTGACCCTTTCAATCAAATGCATCCCCTAGTTTTGCAAAATGATATCATCAGTATTAAATGTTTAAGAA
Source organism: Ochotona curzoniae (assembly GCF_017591425.1). NCBI lineage: Eukaryota > Metazoa > Chordata > Mammalia > Lagomorpha > Ochotonidae > Ochotona > Ochotona curzoniae. The sequence continues at coordinate 19,630,357 of NW_024466502.1, forward strand.
AGAATGAATGAAAAATACATACCAACTAGCCAGAGGGCAGAAAAATCTACCACTTGGCATGACTGGTAGATCAAAGACAAAAGTGGAAACAGAACAGCCACAGGCGCTGCTTTGATTATTTAATAGTCTCTTCTTGAATGTTTAACTTCCCTGTAGAGAGTAAGCCAAAATCCTAGGAGACCCATATTTATAACAAAATTGGAGTGCCTTTGCAGATTCTGTATTGTGTTGGAAGATCCAATGTAATTTATTGCTTCTTAACTCTACTTAATCAACACTAATGAATAAGTTATAGTATTAGGCACTGAGAGAGGAAGTAAATTAAAAAAAAGTGTGTGTGTGTGTGTGTGTGTTTAATGGAGGCAGCATGCCTTTGAAGACTGAAGAGATGGCCAGTGTGATTAAAATTCACTCAACCGGGCCCAGCGCGGTGGCGCAAGTGGTTAAGGTCCTCGCCTTGCACGCCCGGGATCCCATATGGGCGCCGATTCTATCACGGCAGCCCTGCTTCCCTTCCAGCTCCCTGCCTGTGGCCTGGGAAAGCAGTCCAGGATACCCCACATCTTTGGAATCCTGCACCCATGTGGGAGACCAGGAAGAAGCTCCTGGCTCCTGGCATCAGATCATCTCACCTCCAGCTGTTGTGGTCATTTCGGGTGTGAATCAGCAGACATACGATCTTCTTCTGTTTCTCCTCCTCTATGTGTATGTGGCTGTCCAATAAAAATTAATCTTTAGAAAAAGATGCAAATTATTCCTAGTGAACAGATATAGGTACTGAAACCAACTGAACTACTTAGTCAACTCTTGTAGGTCAAATTAAGTCAAAAAGGGCAGATGCAAATGAAAAAAGTTACATCCCAATGAATGTTTCATTCTGCAGATGTTTGTGACCTTATGTTTAACCAGGGCAATGTGTTAATCAATTTGACATTTTAAAGGGCTGCATATAAGTATCATGCCTGAATCTAAGATGTATTTTCAGAAGTAGCCAAAAAGTAAGAAAATTTGAATCCATAAGATTAAAAAGTGTAAACATCATGTTCATATATGGATTAGTTACATGAATGGGTGTATCAAACACTTACTGGACATGTGGTATGGTCTGTTTAGTCTAACATTTAGGAAGCCTTAGTGCAGTACTGGAGTTTTGCGGTTTAATTTGCAGCTCCAGGTTCCTGATTGCCACTCCCTGCTCATGCAGAGCCTGGGAGACAGCAAGTGATAAATGGAATACATGGATCCCTGTCACCCACCTGGGGCACTGGAGTGAACAGGTCTCAGACTTTGCATTGATCAATCATGGTCATTGAGGACATGTCGGGAGTAAATGACCTGATAAGAGGCTTCTCCTCCCTCCCTCTCTCTCTCTCTCTCTCTCGGTCTCTCTCTCTCCCTCTCACTTTTTCTGTCCCCTGCTTTCCCTTAGTCTCCCAGTATCCCATTATGTACCTGCACCCCTTAAAAAGAGCCATTTTAAAATCTAGACTATGTAATTTTGCAATGGTATCAGTAAATCTTCCCAATGACATTGCAAATACATAGAATATTAAGTTAAATTCTCTTAAACTTCCTCTTAAGGTCAAAGTGTGTTCTGGGGACAAAGAATGAAGACACAAATAGATAGAGTTGAGTTGCATCTAAATAAAAAAGTAAAGCAAATAAGCTGGAAAATAAATGGAATTTGGTAATGTTCTTGTCTTCACTTGAAATTATTTTTCCTGGTCCTGGTACTGAAATTCTAATAATGTTTTTAGCATACAGTTATATCATTTTCATTAATATCACAAATCAAAATATGAGCATAAGTAGCCACAGATAACATTGGTGTAGTGTACTCCTCATCTTTATTGGCAAACATGTGATTACATGGTATAAACTGTATTCTAAATATATAAAATATATCAGTTCTCCTTAATCTTCTCTCACAATATTATCTACATATTCAAACAGAAAAAAAATCACATCATCAGTAATAAAACACAGTCAATAGTAAACATAATAATGAATTAAAAATGGAATAAAAGCTCAACTAAGGACACAAATTAATACATTAGTTACATATTTTCCAATATGGTAAAAACTTACAAAAAAAAAGTCATGTTTAGTGTTTAATTTGTGTCATCTGGGATCTTTATATTTATCCCAAGAGCTAAACATTATTTCCTAAATAATCCATAATTCAGGAAACTTAGTCTGACTCAGGAGAGTAATGCCCTACATCTGCTCTGTACTGGCTAATTTGACATATTTCACACCTTTATTGAAGATTCCAAATCTCTTTATATATATCTCTATATACATATATCTTTATATATCTTTATATGTATATATGTATATATTTAAGATTTATCTATTTCTTTGAAAGAGAACTGACAGAAAAAACCTAGGTTGTCCAACCCTGAACAACCGGGATTTTTCCAGGCTAAATAATTAATCTCATATTTTTAGGTGATGCCAATCTTCATGTAGGACCAATTAAAATATCTTAGTCTGCAGCTCTTGTTCAATGAGATTTTCTCTCTATTTACTGTTTAAAGACATTGATATGACTAAATCAAACTCATATAAATCTATGCTATACTTTCTTAGGTCAATGAAAGGTCAAGTTCATTATTTGTAACTAGCACAAACTCTTTTCAGCATGACTGGGTTTCTTGAGAAGGAGAATTAATCATAAAGAATACTTCTCAAAGAGAAGGAACTTCCTAGATAAAATATTGCCTAATTGTTGAAACAATTCTCAAACTGAGGAGTTGTACTCAGATATTCTTCTGATACTGATAGCATGTGAAATACATTAAATTCCCACTGACATTTTCCAGAAGAATGGAAAGTGCTTATCTGTACTGAAGAGCTTTTAAGATATAGTGCTCTTACTTCTAAAATTATGAGTAAAACTGCACTTTAAAAGTCAAATAATTTCAAAAAAACTCAAAATTAGAATTTACACAATTTGGAAACACTATCTGATGTTCTCCTAAAGCTTCCTTGACCTTTGATATGACAAGAACTATTTTATTTGCTAGGGGACTACTTTCCTCTAATCTTTTTAAGACAATTGAATGATACAAAAATATAATAAAATATGTATTTAGCATAATATGAAAAAGACTACACTAAATATCACTTTATTATGTGTATACATCCATGTATCACAATTGAGAATACATGTATGGAAATACTATTATTACACAGAAAACTAAAATATAGCTACAATGCCGCATTGCATATCAGTGTCACTTTGAGTTCTGGTTGCTATGCTTCTGATACACCTTCCTGCTAGTACTCCTGGGAAATGAGCAGAGGATGTTCCACATGCTTGAATTAATGCCACCTTGGGGGAGATCTGATAGAGCTTTGGAATCCTGATTTTGACCTGTATGAGCCCTGGCTGTTGCTGACACTTAGAGAAGAAGAACAGCAAATGGAAATGCTCTCTCTTTCTCTTTCTCTCTTTCTCTCTCCTTCTCTCTATCTTTCTCAATTTCTCTCCTTCTATCTCTTTTATGTTTTATTTATTTCTATTACCCCCTGAAAGTAAATAAATATTTAAAAAGAATGCATTTAAACATATATTCTAAACTTAACATCCAAAATATTTAAATTGAAATATTATACAGCAGTCAAAACTTGGCTAAGCAGTTGAGATTTCCATTAAGATAATTTGGCCCATATCGATTTAATTACCTGACCACATCTGTTGATACTGCCCAGTTTAATTACCTTGTTCCATCTCTTGATTCTAATTTTGTGCTGCTACAGATGCAGATAGATTCAATGATGGCTCAGTTGGTAAAACTGATTCATCTGGGAAACAAAGCTTGAGATGCTGAGTCCTAATTCTAGCTAGCTCATCCTGACTATTGTGAATATCTGGGAAAAAAATAATAAGAGTACTCACTCTCATTTATCCTGTCTGACTCTGCCTCTCAAATCGATTGCTAAATAAAGCAGAAACTATATGCCATCTCAATTTGCTTTGTCTGCTTAATGCACCATGAAAAATATCTTAAGATAGTGATTTCCTAAATTGAGAAACGTATGGATATCTGAAGTTATAAATTGAAGAATTCATGACCTCACTAGCTGCAATGACACCAAGACAATTCAATGAAATATTTTATTTGTAGAAAAATTCAAGTGATTTTGGACTGTACAGAAAAATTTCAAGGTCTCTGATTGAGTGACAAAAGATCAAGGATTGACTGAGAACATTTCAATTTATGTACGGTGTGTTATTCAAATGAATTTATCTTTGTCTTTCTCATACCTACATAAATGAGACAGAATCACAAAAACTAACCACAGTGGAAAGAAAAACAAGATACATAGCAGAGTTTTAACAAGGTATTCAGAAGAAGAAAAATGAAGAGGAAGAAGTTAATTTTATCTAAGATAGTAGAATAATAGGCATACTAATAATAATTTATATGGTTCTTGAGAGTCTCAGAATTTAGATAAATTTAGCATAACTCACACAAACAAATGCATGTTTATTTCTTGAAGTCTAAAATCTACAACTGTCTTCCATCAGGTGAGAGAATGATCATTTGCTTTGTGAAAAATAGCAAAATTTTGTCTGGATTTCAGAACACAAGCGTTTTAGAAGGTTCTGAATGCAAGGAAAGGGTTCAGGTTTTATTTGTGATTTGCCTTCTAACTCTTGATTTTGCCCAGAATTTCCCAAAAGGAAAAACTGTATAAGATAGCCTGGAATATATCCTGTCTCCCTGGAGTAAGAGAGATTTTCATGGAAGCACTGCACTGAGGTTAGCAGAAGGCATCTTTCTAGGGCTGGAACAAAGAGCTAGCAAGGGGGACTTTTATGTTCATTACATCTTAATACTGAAAGTCATAATTTACACCATAGCTTTCTATTTCACAATTAGTCATAAAATAAGTTCAAGAACCTTGGAAACATTGACACATGAGAGAATATAACTAAAAATAGCTCTGGTAGAACGAGGATTGTGTTTGTACAATTATTCATTGTTTTATATAAAGTCCTTTGTTTTTCCCACCTCTGTGAAGAAATGTGCTCCAAACCTAAGGAGAAAGTTTTCTTCAAAGAGCAGTATAGCTGTAAATACGCAAAGCATCACACTACTGCTTTCTTCAAATCGTCTGCAAGAGCATGATGTAGTAGAGCCAGGACTCTGGCATTTTCTTTGTCTCATGCAATTGGTTATCATGACGCGGAGGTTCAATATCCCATTTTATCTGGATTTGACAAGCCGGAGACCTTTGAGAAATCAGATCCAATAAGTAAGAAGTTCAGATGTAATCAGGCAAAAATAGGTGACAGGACATGGTAAGAACAGTTCAAAGGTAGGCACAAAATCTCTTGAGCATGTACAATACTGAATTATGACTTTACATGCATTATGTTTAAAGACGGTGGCTGAGAGAGTGCTAGACAGGTGTCGTGCATTGTGAAAAGCTACATGGTAGCTTGCCTGTTGGTCTGAAAGTCTTTGCTTGTAGTCCACTCACAATTTTCACTGCAGCTGATTCTGCCTGACCTGCAAAAAAAAAAAAAAAAACAAAAAAAAACAAAAAAAAACAAACAAACCAAAAAAAACCAGCTCAATAGATTTTCAGTAAACATAATCATTATGGGACTGCAACAAACTAAGTAATATGTAGGCAAATGACTATTGTCATGCATTTACATTTTAAATAGCTAAGAAAACTTTGTCATTAATCAGAGACATCCTTCACTGTCCATGGCTTTAGAAAGATATTTCAACTATACCTTAATTTAATTGCATATTCTCAGTACTCTGAATGTAATACTTTTTTGATTTATTTGTACTATTATTCCACTTGTCTAATGGTTTGTTGATTTAACTATAGTCGTATTACAGACCTTTATTTATCATCCAGAACAAATCTTCTTGACTGGTTCTATAAGAACCATAGTTGATTAGGACACCAAGGGTCAAGGGCTATGGGAATGTGGATAAGACTATTTGTTTCAATGTTATTATTATTATTATTATTATTATTATTATTATTATTATTATTTGTATCTGAGGTAAGGTGGGGGAGACATAAAGGGAGAATCTCCCACCCATCCTCGCACCCATCCCAGGTCCCCGATATGGGGCATGCTCCGAGGGTCCTGCTCAAGTGATTTTGATAATTCAACAATTCTGAATTGTTGCCAACCATGCCATTCTGAGCAAGATGAAATCTCTCCAGAATCCGCTCTTTGATATAGTCCACCTTAGAGTGTCCGTTTGCCCAGATTTTCACTGCCAATACATGGCTGGGGCAATTGATTGATTTGCTCCATACTTTATCCTCTGTTGTGGTACCAGGTGTCCTGTGCAAGTTCCAATGGACTGCCATCCTCCATGTGCACCTGGGTATACTGTCCACTGCTCCGACTGAACCTCTAAGGAGGCTCAGCTTTGATACTTGCACTCCATGGTCAGACCATGGAATCTACACTTCTCGTCAGGGTTGAGGTTCTGAAATCATCAGTTCAGTCGGAAACATCCCCAAATAAACTTTGTCTGAAGTGATGTCAGGCCTGATTATTATGTGTGCATGGCAGTAGTGGGTCGGGGAGAGTCTGTGGACCTAATCTGCTTATGCAAGTGTTGGTGGTTGGAATTACTGCATCAGTTCTGTTTCCAGCCCTGTCTTCCACACGAACCAACGGGTGTTACAGTTCACCTTGATTCTGCCCAACACACACTGGGCCCTCACACAAACCAGAGGGAGCTACAGCCTTGTTGAAGCGACCCGCTATAATCTCCACCAGGCCTGCCCCTGCCCTGGATCTCATATTTGCCAATATGTAGCAGATTTGTCCAGTCTGTCCCACATTCCATTCAGCTTAAAGGACATTGAAGCCTAATTTAACTCAACCAGCCCCACTCTCCAGCCCACACGCTTGCTGGCAGATGCCATTCTGTCCAGCCAGGTCTGCCCCAGTCCTCATTTTCATGCTATCCAGTGCAAGTGATAACCCAAGAGGAAGGTACCCACTATTTCCCTACAGGGCCACACCCACTCCAGGAACATACACTCCAGGTGATTTTGCAGTTTAAATTAATCTCCATATATTACATATTTTTAAAAATTTTTCTTAGGGAATTTTTTTGAGGAAATGTGTCTTTAGATGAATTTATGGAAAACTCACATCAATTATATAGAATGTTTTGTCATTCAAACGTGTTATAATCTGCTCTACTGTATTAAATATATTTTACATTACATTTTATCACCTTACTTAGTGTTATCCAGAAAAACAAAACCAGTAAGACATATGTATCAACATGTTTACATTTATAGTTAAGAGTACATAGAGACAGTGCATTTCAGGCTGTTAGGTCTGGGAAGATGAGATCTCAGTTCAAATACAGCAGAGTGACCATGGAGTGCATCCCAGTCGCCACGCCTTTATTCTTGTGGTCGCAGATGAGTGCACACACAGTCAGCACTTTATGCTTCTGGTCACGGCTGAGCATGCACAGGTGTGCTCTTCCCACCGTAGAGGCAGGCAGCCAGATAGCCAGCTTCTGGACTACCAACTTACAGAAATGCACCAACTTCTGGGGAAAGGATGCTGAAAAGTCTATGTTTCAATTATATTGCAGAATGATCCCTGTGTGACGATGACTTCAGGAGTCATTATTTTTTTCTCCTTTTGAGATTTTATATATTTATTTATTCGAAAATCAATGTTACCCGGTGAGAGGAGGGGATGAAAAAGAAGAAAAAAAAATTCTTCCATTGCTTGGTTCACCACCTAGATGGCTGAAGTCAGGAGAAAAGAGACCATAAAATGGGTGGCAGTGGTCCAAACACCAGAGATCATTTCTGCTGTTTTTCCCAGACCACGTTCAATGAACTCAGCTTGGGCCATCGCCGACAACTATATGTGGTAGCAGCGTAACAACTGGTGACTTTTACCCTTAAACATACACCCAGAGACAGATATTCCATGTATGTTTTCACTCCCCAAATTCTCACAACGGATGAGACTGGAAGGTAGGAAATCAATCCAGCTTACCTAAGAACTTGAGCTCCTCACTGCTGCCTTCTACCTTATGTATAACCAGGAAGGAAGCAGTTGAGCCATTCCTCAACCCTATGCATTCTAATGTGGGATTTGTGCATTCAACCTGACATGTCAACCACTATTTTTCACTGGCATCAAATACCTTTCAGTAATTATCCCATTAAAACAATCTAATGTATCAAGACTGTATCTGCATAATAATGTTAATCAAGATTGACACATCTCATTATGTGTGATAACCTTAAAGTCTGGATTTAAGAACTATCTGTGCAATTAGATTTTATAAATTTAGTCATCATGAATTCCTAAATGTCTTATGTATTCCTGTAAGTGCCAATTTACATTTTCATCCTCAAATTTTATGCATTTCATATTTTGTGAAGTAGGTTAAAGTAACAGCTATCCATAATCTTAATAATTATGTTTTTTTTTTTAATTTCTTCTTTCCTAGTGTTCTTTGGCCTTTGTTGTTGTTGTTGTCATTTATTTGCTTTTTTTTCTTGGTTTTTTTTTTTGTAAGACCTTCAATTTACTTATCCACTTCACAAACAGCTGCAACAACAGGGGAGAGATCATAGAGCACCAGGAGCCTCCTCCTGATCTCCCATGTCCAGGTTCCCAAGGATTTGGGGCTTTCTTCTCTGTCTTCCCAGATCATAAGCAGAGTGTCCTTTGGAAAGTGGAGCAGCAGGGGTACAATCTGCAACCTCTCCCCTAATACAGAATGCCAGTGCTTGTAGCTGGAGGATTAGCCTGTTAAGCCACCACGCCAGCGCCTAGGATTTCTCTCATCTTCCTGCTGAGATATTCTTCTCCATAGGAAACCGTTCAGTAATTCTCATAGAAATTAATGCAAATTTTCCATTTGTATTCTAGCCAGGATTGACAGAAAATTAGAAATTTAATTATCTGCTGGCTGTTTTGGGTGTGCGTGCGTGTGTGTGTGTGTGTGTGTGTGTGTGTGTGTGAGTTGTTTTACAAATAATGTACTACTTTTCATTTTTTTCTAAATTCCAAAAAGTTTTATTGGTCTCAACCTCATGTAGGTTATCTCCTTTTTGTCTCATTTGTTTTCAATAATTCCTTTTCAGCCACTTTGGCATCTGTTATGATGTACATAATTATGTGTTTTATGCTTGAAATAAATTGTGCTTCCTGAGTCTAAGATTGCCTGTCTTTATACAGTAACATAATTATCAGTCAGTCTCAGTCATTATCTTGTTCCACACAGCCTCTCATTTCAGATGTGTTTAACTTTGTTACTCTGTTCTTCATGTATCTTTCTGCACTATTCCATTTTTTTTCCCATTCATATAACAAAATAGCTGAAGCTGGGCATACCTAAGAAGATGTGGGAGGAAGAAATAATGTTTCAGATAATATCTTCTGAAGTCAAAATTCTGTCTAACGGCCTCTTTGGGCATCACTTCCTAAGCATCACACCTGCCACTATTATCACAATGAGAACTCAGTAGCTAACACATAAACATATTCAGCCATATCTAATCCATAGAATTCACTAAGTTTCTGATTTCCATTTCTTTGTCTTCCTGGGATGTATTTAAAATCATTTGTTTGCCCCTACTGAGCCATGTGTGAGCTGTGTCTGGGTATGGATGAGACTTGGCTGGGCTGAAACATCCAACAATAAGAACTGGAATGGGTTGAAGGCAAGGCAGGAAAGACCACTGTTACTGCCAGAACAGGAGGTGGAGTCAGTAGGGCTGACCCAAGGACCCACTGGTATGCGCAAGATCTGGCAGTGGGAGAGGTTCTGATGGAGGATCTTGGGAAATTTTTGTTTGGACACAGTCCTTAGAGGTGAGTGCAAGAACCATGATAGGAAACAGCCCAGACCAGGCCAGAGAAAAATACAGGTCAAGATTTGACAGCAAAAATCTGGGCAAATCAAGGCTCTAAGTAAGACTACATCATCAAATAGACCTTGGAAATAGTTCATCAACCTTGGAGCAACAAAACCAACAGCATCTCAGAACTAATGGAAACAGTGAAGCAGTATAGTCTCAGCACATGCCACTTCGGGGACCCTGGGGTGATATCTGGTGGCTGTCCTTCATCCCCAGGTATTGATGCATTTAGGCTTCTAGGAATGGCTCTCTCCCCTTCTTTCCCAATTTTTCCCTGAGTAGGAAGAAAGACAGGAGATTGGAGGCAGCCATCTCATCTACTTTTCCCCATCCTTCAATCCTCCCACACCCTAACTGGTAGTTCACAAGGGCATGCAACCCTCTGAACTATTTAAGCATCATGAACAATGAAATGTATTACTAGTAAAAAAACAAAAACTGAGGTTTCTTTTTTATTTGAAAAGCAGGTTTAGATAGAGATGAGAGAAGAGACACACACACGGAGACAGAGAGAGAGGGAGAAAGAGAGAGGAAGAGAGAGAGAATTTTCCATCTAGTGGTTCACTTTCTGAATGGGTGAAATGGCTGGAACTGGGCTGATCTGAACCCAGGAGCCAGGAGCTTGTTCCAGGTCTCCCACATGTGTGCAGGGGCCCAAGGGCTTGAGCTTTCCGAGCCTATAATTAGGGAGCTGGATTTGAAGTGGAGCAGCCAGGACTCAAACTGGAGCCCATGTAGGAAGATGGTTCTGTGGAAGGAGGATTAACCTGGTGTACCACTGTGCTGGCCATCACCAGCTTTTTTGATAGTACAGTATTTCCAAATATTTTGAATGGTGATGATGTGTCAGAATTTCTCAATTTTCAGTACATTTTATACTATTTTTACACCACCTAAAATATAAAATCTTATTGATCTTGATATTTAATAAGACTAATATACTATACAATCATAATTAAATAATTTTAGAGATTCAGTGATTACAATTTTGTTGTCTCTATTAGTGCAATACTTTCTCAAGTTTTTATCATCCCTAAACTTTATTGTAACATGGCTATCCATTCAAAAACTGCCATTATTTTTTATTTGCATTATAACATATTCACTAACCAACCACTTGCAGTGATGACATACCATGTGTACTTCTTATCCACCTGCAAACTGATAACACAGAAGAACAGAAAATGGTGCATACGTTTGGGGCCTTGCTTCTCACCTGAGAGGTCCAACTGAAACCTCTGGGTCCTGGCACAACTTGGCCCAGTCCCAGACATTGTGAGAATTTGTGGAATTAACCAGAAGATGCAAAATATCTGTTGTCTTCCTCTTTCTGTAACTATGATTTCCAAAATAAAAATATGCATGTTTAAAAAGAAACATTACCATTATTCAGAATTTTTTTCTGTGTATATGGTGAGTGTGTACATGCAACTGTGCTCTATGTTTATGTGTGTGTGTGTGTGTGTGTGTGTTTGTGTGTGTGTGTTTGAAATTGGTGGCTTCCATGTGTGAAGTCAATAACAAATTTTAAATGATTATGAGAAATTTTAGTGAAGAACTTGACATTAAAACTTCATTTTAAGATGAAAAAGAAATAAAAGCAAAGAGATACTTCAGACATTTATACAATTACACATACAATTGTGTATAATTTATATAATTATTCATAGAAACTTCATAGTAGTTCACTGCAGAAACTACTGACTTTACAGAAAGAATTAACTTCTCACAAAGAATAGAAAACTAGCTGTATTGAATGTAGATAATTGTGCAATGATATATTTCAGTTTACACCACCCACTCTACCCTGCCTTGCTAGGATAAGTCAGGGTGAAAATTGATTGCAGAAAAGACTAAATATTGAAAAAGAACTAAGTACATTTTTTTTCAGTTGAAGCCAAAATTATTGGAGAAACTAATGAGTCAGTTTCATATAAAGTATAGTAAGACACAAGAAATCCAAAAAGGAGTTACTTTAAGTATTAAACAATAGGTATTATTTTGTATAAAACTTTTGTATAAAACCAGCTCTGAATGCTAAAAGAAATGTCTGAGTCATACTTAAACCAAGACTGGAAACAAAGTAATAGCTGTGCATTCAAAATGAAGAGCGTCCAAAGTAGAAACACAAATGTTGAAAGTCAACGCGAAGGACTCATGCTGAGGCTGTGGGTATCGCTGCCCATACTGCTTGCCTGCCAAGTGCAAACTTGCTTATATTCCTGCTGCTCCAGTTCTGATCCAATTACATATTAGTGACTCAGGGAAACAGTGGAAGTTAGAGCAAGTACTTGGACCCCATCCACACAAGTGAGAGTCCAGGATGAAGCTCCTGACTCCAAAGTTTAGATTTTCATGGACCTGGCCATAGTTGCTTCTCGGGAGTTCAAGCGAGCAGGGAAGATCCCATTCATACTCTCTAAATAATGTTCTTTGCTTAATGTCGTATGTTTTCTTATTTTATTTTTATTACTATTGTCTTTAATGATATTTTCATAACACAGGGACTCCCCCACATTTTTTCGCAAATAGAAAGCATTATACTCATTGAAATAAGCCAATCCCAATGGGACAAATGTCATATGTTCTCTCTGATATAAGCAAGGTTTCATTTAAAATACATGCGTGTTTATGTGCATATCATATGTGTGTGTTGCTAAACATGGCTATATATATTCACACTGAAAAACTGTAAAATGGGGATTAGAATAAAAGATCTCTTCCATTTTGCATTCAAATAAATAAATAAATTGTAAAAAAAAATAGCTTATCTGAGAAAAGCAAATGCGCTAGTTTTTCATGGTTCTTTTCTGCCTTCAACTTCTATTTATATTTAATGTCTGTGTCCACACTACCCCAGTAACCCTTTGATATTAAAACTAACATAATCTGAGCCTTTTCTGGTTTCCTTATAGCCCAAGCAATAATGGTTAGATAAGAAAGGAAGAAGCACAAACAGAATTGCCTTTTAGGCTAATTTTCTGGAAGTAACATGGAGACAGAAATAAAATCAGGAAGGGTTCAGGGTCAGAAGAATGGATTCTTTTCTTGTTCATTTTGTCCTCAACTTCTAAGCAAGCTTAAAAAAAAAAGGTGACAAACAAAAACAACAAAACAAAGAAAGAAATAAACAAAGATGTTAAAAAGATGGCAATGCTTAAGAGGGCGACTTTTTTTTGGTCAACTTTTTTTTTTAACAGTAAGAACAGCAAAACCTATTTACTTAAGAAATTAGACTTAAACATATTGAAATTAATCAAAGTGCATATTCAAGACAACAAATGTCGAACCCTGATATAAAGGACACATAAATGGGCTCTTCACTTGCCACACACTCCTAATTTATCTGTAGTGTCCTTAGTTGTGACCAGTTCTAAGGAGCAAAGCCGTGGCCACTGCAGGTGAACACATCAGGCATGTCTTTGCATGATGATGCCTTAGCAGGTGCATGAACTGTCTGGAATTTTTTTTTTCTTTGCCACCTCCTCCCGATATGATAACTACTTCAAAACGTTAAACAGCTGAAGATCTTAGGCTCTTAAAGCCAGCAGAGCCCTGAGCAATTACTCTAGTGGATCTCCCAAGAAAAATGAATAGCTCAACCTTTCTCAGATACAAAGATAGAATAATGACACACCTTTGTTACACACACACACTTCAATCAAATATTTGCATATTGCAGACCTAAGAGAAAGTCTTCATTATCTTGTTGAATGACTAATCCTCAGCTGAGGGTAAGAGAAAGGAAGAGACCTATGACTGGAGACAGCAAACAAAATCCTCAGGCAAGGAGCCAGGGCTGGTTTCTTCCAGGAAAAGGATGTTTTGTTGTTGTTGCTGTTGTTGAAAGCATTAAGTATCAACTGAAATTAAAAGAAGTCACACTTACTGGCAGATTCAAACATCTTCTGAGAATTCTTTCTTCTTCAAAAAGCTGGTCAGAAAGATCCTATCCTGGTAACACATGAAAATAAGACAACTGCCTCAGCAGAATGCACTGGAAACATCAGCTGACTCACAAAGTCAAATGATTCACTCTGTGATAATTTAACACTTTCAACATGATCAGCGGGAATGGAGTAACTCTACACTGCATGTACACATAGGTATTTCTTTGAAGAAAGACACATTTGTCCTGGGCCATATGACATGGACTCTATCATGGCGTCATGCATCACTTGTACAGCTTTGGGAAAATGGCCAAGTGTCACCTGTAAACTATAGCACAAAGAGCGATATTTTTCATTCTATACATTGAGATTGGAAATTTGGCAAAATTAGAATGTATGACAGATTTTGATTTCCTTGTTAGAAATAAAATTGATGCATTGGATTATGAACGATCTTCAGAAATTCACAGAAAAAGCATTTCATGAAAAATATCACAAGAGATTCCAAAGTTTACAGCCAAGTGGTAAGCTTTGAATTTCATTTATCCATAACATTGTGATGTGGTTTAATTCATTTTGCCTGAAAATATTTCTAATGTATACTAAATAAGCACGGTTTATCCAAATTGGAAATATATATGACCTTCCTGTATATTAGCTAACAGCCCTGAATACGGGGATAAAATTGTGTGCATAAACCTCACTTCACCAGATTCAAGTGCCATTAATCCAACACATATTATGTGCATTAAATAGTAGTTATTGAGCAATCCATAATAGAAATGATATATAAACAAGTATTTGGGGGCAACGCATTATGATGAAATAACAGAACTGTAAGAATGTGCTAGGAAGGAGACATAAAAATAATTTGAAATAAAATATCAATAAAGATGAAAATAATTTGAAGTAAGATTTGAAATAATATATCAACAAATATGAAAATAATTTGAAATACGATAACAAGAAAGAAAAGCATGCCTGCTCTGGGAATCTTTCACTACTGCTCTCTCAGACAAGGATTAACAAATTTCACAAGACTTGAAGACTACAAACTATTTTACCATTTTCCTTCAACTCTTAAAAAGGTGCCTAAAATAAGTTATCTGTCTTTGGTAGAAAACAATTTTGATACCGAATTATGTTATCAATTAATAACGTAATATTATGAACCTTGTGGAATTTAGCTGGAGTTCTAAAATGTTCAGGAGTGATTTGCTTGCTTTCAATGTGCTGTATAAGTAAATGCTCATTCATTTATACATATTTACTATAAATATTGCGTTTCTTTGCTATAACTGAGGCTTAAATTTTCTATTACATCTATTTCTATTACATTAATTTTGTGCAAAAGCATAAATATTTTACCATATCTTCCAAATAATTTAGATATGTTGTTATTGGAAAATTCCAATATTTTGGAGAAGACACAATAGAAGCTAAGCCTGAGTTACAAACTTTGCAGTTGTTGAGGCTCACTCTGTTGAAATTCTGGCAAAAATCATATTTCAAGTTACATTATGGAATATTTTCCCAAAGCTGTATGCATTTCACTAGTGTCTTTATCCATGAATTCTGCATATATTCTTTGAAAATATTTGTTTATTACAACAGATATCATGGCAACATTAAAAATTGCATTCTATTTTCTTGCCTCATTAATTTATGTCACTTTATACACTTTCATATAAATATTTAATTTGATGCAGAATAAATGTCTAAGTCCATTTTAAAATTTAATTTACTAATTAATTAATGCATCATAAAAGTGAATGATTAAATAACACACAGGAACTTGGTCTGACTTTTTTTTTTACCTTAGCCTGGATTCAATTAAATTTCGAGGAAATTCAGACAGTAGTGCTCATTTATATGTGTTCAAGGCCAAAGCAGCCCACTTGGTATCTACTCCTGTGGGTCATGTTCATGTGTGAAACATTTACTTGGAGTTTTCTTTCTCGATGGAGACAACACTTTTATTGGAAAGTTGACACAACTGCTACTGTACGCTTATCACTGGAGACACAGTGGTCTAGAGTTGTCTCCAGATTTTCATTTTATGACAAATGAAAAATGCCACTTACTTCCTAACAGTAGTGTTGGTTCAGTCTAACTGTAATTGCAGACTAATGTACAATCAAACACATAAACCTAACTAATCAAGACTCTCCTTCACACTGCATTTGTGTGTAAGAGCCCAGTGAAGTTTCTTAAATTTTATCAACAAGCTGTGATTGATTGTAGATAATTGTTTGTATTTGCATTCAGTTGAATAGTATCATTTTCTACAGATGTTGAAACACTCAAAAAGTAACCTTGACTCACCTATTAAACTGTTTTCTGAGTCCCCAAAGGCCATACATTTATAGGACATAAGCAATGAAACACTTCACTGTCAGTACTTGTATGAAAAAATCTACATCCATGTCTATGATAAGTTTTATATGACTTATTCCTGAAATCTAAGAGGCTTGTTCTTCCAGTGTACAATTCATTACAGAGCTAACACTATTATAATATATAATCATTCATAGTTTATGAAACTGTCAACAGACCTACCTATATTAAAAATGCATAGCATGTCAAATCACCACATCTATTCAAACATATATATTCTTGCATTAAAACCATACATTTTTGAGTATATATACATGTATATATAAACATACATAAATATGCATATATATGATTGAACATGTATGATTAGTATTTTTGGGTGATGTTACTCTTTTTTTAATATGATGAATTTGTAGGAACAATGCTATAGTATTTTGCTTTTGTATTTTCTCTAAATAAGTGAAATGCTCATGAGTCAGTACGTGTAGGTGAGGATGGCATGTGTGTAGGATACTAATGAAGGGGTATGCTAACAATACATCTAGAAAAAGCCTGTGGAAAGGCACTCTCAGCTATTCGCTGAGTCACTGTGAAAAAATAGTAGCGAATACATGGCACTATTTGTTCAAAATCGTAACTGTTCTAATAGGTATGAGGAGGTTAGTTGTAATTTTGCTGTTTAATAGTTTCTTACATTTTAATAAAGTAAGAAAATGTATTTGAATACAATGGCAGGAGTATTTGGAGTATCTCCGTTCATTATTAGGGGTATTATATCATTCCTCATTTTGGTAAAGCTTAAAATTGACTGTGAAGTTCAAATGGGCCTAGAAAATGTGACATTTGCTTGAATTTAGTAAAAACTGTAACTGTGAATTACATTTACATATTATGAGGTAAGCTCTTAGGTTGAATTTCTTTCCAACATTCTTTAAGTATCTGAGCATTTTAGAATTGTGGCCATAATGCACATAATTGGTACAATAGACATTGTATTGTGGAAGAATCAAATGCAATTAAAATTATTGGAGATTGGGTATTGTCTAATGAAGTGGAATGAATTCAAATCCTCTAGGAAACAATAACCATGCAACATTTTTTTTGTTTGTTTCATTTGTATTCCCTGTAATGTTGGGGGGGGGGGCTTATTAATATCAAATTTTGTGTGTCATTAAGTGAAGGCTAAAGTCACAGAGTCCAGAGAAAGATAATTTATATTTAATTTCAGTTCCTGAATTCATTTAATATTTGGCTTTTGGAAAACGTAATTAACTTGTCCTGCCTCAGTTTTCTCCTCTGTAATATTGGAACAATTGTACTGGTTAGCTCATTCATTTGTTTTCAGGATCATGTGATCTTATTCATGTGAGAGTTGTAAAACAACACTTATTTTTGAAGCGCTATGATAATGCTTCCAAAAGGTCATGAAAAACACTATTTAGTTGCAAAAATTGTACCTGTGATTTAGAGCTTAAATGAATCCTTAGGAACTGTTATCATCCTACGATGTATGGTTCATCAGATAAAGACTTGCCATTACTTAATGCTTACTAATAGAGTGTGTACCAAATTTTGTGAATCAAATGTTTTTAAAAAAAATTATAGAAAAATATTCATTAGTGTAGGCTATAAATTATCCAAAGAAATATGGAAAGTAGGTTTTATTAGATTTAAATGTTTGAAACACCCTATTTCTTAACCTTAAAATTTATCTTTTTTGTTTTTATTTTGGTATAAAATTTTATGAGTCCACTGATATCTCAGATGGCTTTCTCCAAACTAAAATAGAAATACCATGAAAGTTAACATTGAGTTTATCTGAAAATGTTGTAGGATTTCTTGTCAGATAATTGTTTCATTATTTTTAATTCATATACACATAAGTAATTGAAAATAAGTGCTTTTCGAATTAATCACATTGTATATTAACATAATAAACATGGAAAACACAAAATATAATTTTATTACTGTTTTAATATATTAAAATTTCTCAGCTACTATCCTTGCTTTAAAAAAAGTAAAGTTTTTCCAGCCACTTACCTCCTAATAAATTATATAGTTTCTCATGAGACATAATACAATTAAAATGTAGAAGACAGAAAGAATACTGGGGAATCACATAGAAATTAATTTGTAGATTGACCTGAGTTTTAATTCTTTTCCAAACATAGGTTGATAATTTATATGAAATAGATCTCTGGTGACACATTAGTAATTTTATTCAGAGTTACATCTTTCCACAGGAGAAATTCTGACAAATTCATGAGAAGCCTTTCCTACCATACAGAGACTTTTAGCAGAGCTCACACATTTACTGAAATTGAAAAATGGTTGATATCCAGGATCTATAAAGCACTCAAGAAATTCAACAATAAAGCAAATAATCCAGTTAAGAAATGAACAATGGACATTAACGGGCATCGGACCTCTATTTTCACTAGGGAGCTTCAGGCATGAAGTAAGGTAGGTGGGACACATGTTTTAGTATTTTTTTTTCTTCCTATATCTGTAGGGGAGGAAATGGAAGGGGACTGCTCTTTGCTGTCAAGCTACATCATCACCCAGATGTGGAGGATGGTTATTTGGTGATGTGCTAGAGACCCCAATGTGAGGAGAGTGTTCCCAGGGTGCTACTTAAGTGGGCTGTTGTCAGTAGTATCCCCAGTAAACATAAGATATGGCTCTAGGAATATGCCTGTAAGGAGAACTGTGAAAATTTCCCTGCTAAGCTGAACGTATTGCTGGTAAGCAGAAAAATCATGGCTGGGATCATGCTGGAAGAGCCTCACCTGTAGTAGACCTGGGTCTTACACTCACCAGGAGGAACCATGCTTAGCAGGAGGGTTCACTCCACAAATTGCCACAATGGTCTTGAACTGAGGTCCAGGAGCCCAAGGACTTGACTCGGCCTCTGCTGCTTTCCCAGACCATCGGTAGGCAGCTCAATCTCAAGTGAAGCATCAGGCATGTGGTGTCATGCCGAAGCAGGATGTTAGTACTGCAGCAAAGCGTCCGCCAGCTAAGCCTCCGCATCTGCCCCATACTCTAATTCTTAGTCTGCTTCCTGCTAATGTACACACTGGGAGACAACAGAAAATAGCTCAAGTAGCTGAGATGCTGCCGTTCAAATTGAGGATGGATTGAGTTTTGGGATCCTGGCTTTTGTGGTTTTGAGGCATCAATCAACAGATTGCTCTTTTTCTTCTCTTTTACTCTCCTCTCAGATAAAATAGCGATAAATATATAAGTAAAGTTTCATATATATATATGTATATATATATATATATATGCTAGATTTAAGAAAAAAAAGTACAGAAAACTCAAAGCACGATACAAAAGCAATACCATCGTAGACCCAGGATGGTAGCCTAGTGGTAAGTCGTTGCCTTTCTTTCTCTGGTATTTCATTTGGATGCCAATAAGCATCCCACCTGCTTTACTTCCCAACTAGTTCCCTGCTTGTGGCCTGGGAAGGCAATAGAAGATGGCACAGAATCTTGTGACCCTGCATCATGTATGGGAGACCTGGAAAAAGTTCCTGGCTCCTGGCTTCAGAATTGGCTCAGCTTGAGCTGTTTTGGCCACTTAGTGAATCAGTGGATGAAAGATCTTAAATCTTTCTGTATCTCCTTCTCTCTGTAAATCTGACTCTCCAGTAAAAATAAGAAATTAATCTTAAAAAAAAAAGAAAGATATGGTAGCATCCTGCTCCAGAACTGTATAGTTGTGGGACAAATCCTTTTTTCACAATATCTTTTATTTAGTTGGTGCTAAATTTCAGATTTTCTGATAGAAGAATGCATTTAATTATTTCAATACTTTCATTCAATCTGGAAACATTGACTTTTATAATCTGCTGCCGATGAATGTTGTTGTTTTAGTTGTTGTTGCTTTCAAGAAGGAAGTTGCCTTTGAATGGCCTCGTTGCTGTTCAAGAAGTGTCATTACTCACTTCTGTTTTCATGTCTAGAAAGAAATCACTGTGTTCTGAATGACAAGATAGATCACTACGGGTGACCGTTGCTTGCATCTCTCAATGGGTAGCTGAATATTTCCTCAGTAAAGGCCATAATGAAGTCTTTGGGCATCATACAAATAAAAGGTGAAATATCATGCTCTCTGAAATGTCTCATATATGCTATATAAATAATCTCCATTGATACTTTTGAGGATATTTTATTCACACCTTATTAATAATAAAATCTGAATCTGGGATTTTTTTTTTCTAAGGTTAAAAGCATAGTGCTGTAAGCTAAGGCAAATTGCACTCAGGTTGACCTGAAAGTCTACTCTATTAAACGTTGAATTGTAAATGTTCTTTACAATGTGCATTGACTTAAATGTCTGCACTGTCTACTAAATTGCTGTTGGTTGAGTAGTAGTAAGATTATTCATTCATGTGTTTATCTTTCCTGTCTCTGATTGTTCCTGACACAAAATAGACACAAGAGAAAATGTTGAATGAGAGGATAAATGAAAACCACAGCCTAAGGTTCAAGTTGAACTAAGGCTCAATTGTCCCATATAACGTAAGGTGTATTTCCATCTCAATAAACATTACAAATCGCTACAGATTTCTATGACAGATATTTCATCAGAGTGACAATTGGCCAGAATTTTGTGAATTGTCATGTTAGAACATTCTAAATATTAATGTTTCATTCCGGAGGGAAGAATCTGGTCTATTTTTCACAAGTTAAAAAATGGCTAGCATTTGTAGGTATCTACTAGTGGGATTTGGATTTGTTTTGTTTTGTTTTGTTTCAATTTTTACACCAATATTTAGTTAACATCTTTAAAGCTTTTCTTTTATAATTTTTATAATTATTTTATATTCCACACCATCAGCTAAATTCTACTTTGCAAAATATCATATAATCTTGGGATAAATTAACCTATAGATATTGACATTAATGGTTGCTAATGAGAATAATAATAAAGATTTGAATAATTATCTGCTTTTAAAGTACTTTTTAATATCAAGAACTATTTTAAGCTTGCTAATGATACTACCTCATAAAATCCCTCAGGTGACAGTAGATAGATGTTGCACTCATTTCATTTATATATAAAAATGGTTTTATCGAGAGCAAAAAAAAAATCTTTGGTTAATGTCCTTTGTTTAATTTATTTGCATAGCAGATAACTAGAGACATTTCCCGTCTTCTGGTTCAATCCTCACATGGTCGTAAATGTTAGATAAAAGGCAGGATAAAGCTAGTGTCCAGGAACTCAATCTGCACCTTCCATATGGGTCAAAGGTTGTTAGCTATTGAGCCAAAGCTTGCTGACTTCCAGGGAGGTGGCACTGGAAGCAGGGTTGGAACGTGAACCCATGCACTCCATTTGAATGGCAGTTTCTCAAGCACTATTGATATTACCTCCTCAAAGTCACTCCCTCCTCCGAAATTTTCTAAATTTAGCCATTTAAAAATACAGCTACTGGAACATTGAGGTTAGAGGTTTAATTTTAATTGAGGGAGAAGAACACCAATGAAAAGATAGGCTTAAGTCTTTGAGCTGTTGTTCAGTTTATATTCAAAAGAATATCTTGCTCTACTTTATAATAACTCAAAATTCTAGCATATAAAATACTAAAGAGGGATATTGGTTCTGGGTTTATATGGGGATAGAAATCATTGTTTCACAGTATTAGGCACTTCTAGCTAGATATGTAAACTTTTTGAGTGTGAAATACCTTGGAAATTGAATTAAAATGTAAATGTTGACCTCCTACAGATTTTAATTGAATTCTAGGCCACACAGAACATATACAACTTAATTTAGTCATTGGCAGATAGCAAATTCTTAGGGAAAAGGCAATTTCATGGTTATATATATCTGTTTAGCCTTAATTTGATGCTTACCCCCATGTGGTATGTGTAATATTCTAACTACCTATTCATGGATCGTAGGATTTTTGATGTAAGGAGACCAGAGTAAATATTTGCCTAAATTGAATGCATTGGGTGCAGGCTGGCATAAAGGTACATTGTTCTGTTTCATTTTTAATCTATTGTGCTAACACAAGTTTTGTGCATTATTAAGTTGTCACTGTTAATAATTCTGGCTTTTCCAATAGTAACATCACAACAGAACATGGTTTAATGACACAGTTTCTTTGTTACATTTGCTACTTCACTGTCTCCTTAAATTCTAAAATTCAATCATTTAAAACATGGGTTAGTAGTCAACAGTTGGATGCTCAGTATGTCTGTACCAAAATTAATGGTTACAATTATATTTTGATATTTAAATTGAATCGTATAATCAATGAAACAGTTCACACAAGTGTTTTAACTCAGGTTAGTTAATATTTATAAAAATACAGGGAAGCATAATTTGCTTCAAATAATTATTCATTTGAAAAGCAAATTGAAAGAGAAGGAGAGTGATACAGAGATGTCCCATTCCCTGGTTCACTTCCCGTATGGTTGCAACCACAAAGGCTGAGAAAGGCTCAAGCAAGGGGTCAGGAGCTCCATGGAGGTCTCCCGTTAGAGGCAGAAAGCTGAGTGCCTAAGTCACTATGTGCTGCTTCCCAGGCCCATCGGCAGGACGCTGGATTCAAAGCTGCAAAACCGGAAGCTGAATGGGCAAACCAGTATGAAGGGTTTATGCCCCAGACTGCAGCTTAATCTCTTATTAATAGCTGGCCCACAGATCTGTTTTAGGTGTTTTTTTTTTTATGCAAAGTCTCTCTCTCTCTCTCTCTTTCTCTCTGTCTCTCTCTCTCTCTCTCTCTCTCACACACACACACAAACACACATAATGAGAAAGAGAGAGAGAGATGCTGGGTTAATCTCCAAGTGGGAAAGTCTGGTGCTGGGCCAGGTTGACGTCTGATGGATACTCCATCTGGGTATCCATGTGGACAGCAGGGTCTCAGATGCTTAGATCATATTCTGTTTCTTTTCTAGCTGCCTTATTATGGACTGTAGATAGGAAGTGAAGCAGCTTGGACTCAAAATCCTTCAATAATGGATGCAAACATAAAAGCTGGTGGCTTAACATGGACCAGTGTCAGCATTGTCAGCTCACAGTTTCCTAAAATCAAGATTTGCATTAAGTATATGATGGACAGATACCACTTTTTTTTTTTTAAAGCTCAGATTGAGACCAGATTGCCAACGTCTTACTTAGAGAATTAAAACATATGATTTTTGCCATTAGTGTTTCTTTAGGAAATGGTTTTGTTCATTTTTGATATCTCTCACATAGCAAAATGATAGAATACTCGAGGGCAATTCACATTGTACAAAAAAAAAAAAAACTGCTGTAAGCATTTCTAATGCCTAACTTACTGGCTGCTGTACAGGACGTGGCATTATGCATGTGCATATTTGTGAAAGATATGTTTGTAAATCTTTGTGCTGACAATGAAATAGCGAGCTCTAAATACATTTTGGTACATACCTAGCATTTTCTGTCTGAACTCAATAAGAATGTAAATGAAATTGCACAGCTTGCATATAAATAAGCTTATATATATATAGGCTTGGAGTTCATATATTGAGGCCAACAACAACACCTCAACAGAAAACGTAGTAAATAAATTTCTTTTTGACTCTCAGACCTGTGGAGATGTCTGACAATGCAAAATGTCATCTTTAATGTAGTTTACACTGACTCTGTGGTACCAAAGATGAATGTCAAGCCACGGGCGAATAAAAGTGGCACTGAAAAGGGGAAAGGTAATAGATCTACCTGGACATACTTATATTACAGTTATGACTGAAAATGGAACTCTGCTGAACAGATTGAAAAAAGTAACACAGTGAGAGTATAATACTGCTTTTGTCTTCTTATTACTACAAAATGTCAAGTTCCTACTGTTGCTTTTCTGTACAATTCTTACATACCTATTTATAATAAAAAGGGAACATAGAAGCAATAGAGGTATTAAAGAGGATGATAAGCAAAGGGGCTTTTTTGAAATTCAAACTAATTTAATTATGAATATTTTTTCAATCGAAGTTGATTGCTTCATGGGCTTTATCAGAAAAAAGCTTTTATTTGTAATTTTTTTTAATTCCTTAATACTACCTAGGTGGGTCCAAACCACTCTTAAGTTGTATTCAAATATTTGGATTACATTTATTTTTACTTTTGTCCAGCATATTTTATTTTTAATGTCTTTTCTGTTTCTACATATTTTAAGACAATTGTTATGTATTCACTTCATTATTCATGTTTATATTTTATACATTGCATTTATTGAATTGTGAAATTTTAACTTGTAAGTGAAATGCTATATCCAATTTCTATTGTTTAATTATTTTATTTTATGACACAGTTTAATAGACACTGTGGTTTTCCCTTCCCCTCACCAAGTTTCCTCCCCACCCCACTGATTTTCCCCCTCCAGTTTTACAATGGGTGTCCTTCGTGAACATTCACAAGTCCATCATACTTCCACTGAGGAGTTTCCCAACTATGTAGGCACTTACGGTGTTGGGAATTCAAACATCTAATCGTCAGGATGTTATCAGCCCTCCCTCTTGGAGTCCATTCTTGTACTGTATACACAGAGAAACATACTTCTCTCTGCCTCTACCTATGAACATACCAATTTCTGCTACACTTCCATTATACATCCGCTTAAATGCAGGGACAGTGTACACCATCCACTGCAAGAAGAAAAATATTGAAACTCAGCAAAGAAACAACAGAACTCACACAGATGATAGGATAAATGTATTTAATAGATATTTACAGAGCCTCCCATTCCAAAGCCATGGAATATACCATTTTTTTTTCAGGTGTATATGGAAATTTCTCCAGGATCAACCACATGATAAGGCACAAAACAAGTCTCAGTGATTTCAACAAAACTGAAACCATGCCATGCATTTCCTCAGACCACTACAGAGTGAAACTAGAGATCAATGAATCAAAATACTCCAGGACATTTGTAAACTCTTGGGAGATGAGCAATATGCTTCTGAATGAACAATGGCTCAGAGAAGAAATTAAAGAACAAATCAAAAATTTCTAGAAACCAACGAAAACACAACATAGCAAAACTTTTGGGATACTGCCAAGGCAGTGTTAAGGAGTACATTTATTGCAATTGGTGCTTACATCAAGAAATACACTAAATACATGAGCTAAGTATACAACTGAAGGAACTAGAAAAACAACAGCAAAATATTTACAACAGCAGAAAATAAGAAATATTCAGTATAAGAGAAGAAATTCACCAAATAGAGATCAAAAGAATAATAAGCAAAACCAATGAATTAAAGTGTTGGTTTTTTGAGAAAATAAACAGAATAGACACACTGCTGGCCCAACTGACAAGAAAAACAAAAAGTAGGAGAAAAGAAGAATGAATAGTATCAAAGATGAAAAAGGTAACATAAAACTAGACACCATAGCCATTCAGAGGATAATTAGAAATTACTACAAACAAGTATATGGCCACAAATCAGAAGACCTCCATGAAACTGATAGATCCTGGATTCTCACACTCTGCCAAAGCTTAGCCAAGAGGCAACAGGAAACGTAAAGAAGCCTGTAAGAGAGGCAGAGATAGAGTCAGTGATTAAAACCCTGCCAAGAAAGGAAAGCCTGACCCCAGATGGCTGCACTGCCGAATTCCACAAAGTCTTCCAAATAGAACTGATACCAATTCTCCATAAACTTTTCAAAACCATAGAAGGGGAGGAAATTCTTTGAAGCTTACTCTATAAGGCCAGCATCACCTTAATACCAAAACCAGATATAGACACAACAAAGAAAACTGCAGATCAATAACCTTAATGAATACTGACACTAAAATCTTTAACAAAATACTAGCAAACACAATACAAAAATATGTGAGTCAGACCATTCATCCGGACCAGGTGTGGTTCATTCCTGGCTTGCATGGATGGTTTAACATATGCAAATCTGTAAATGTGACATATCACATAAAAAACTGAAGCGCAAGAATCATGTGATAATTTCAATAGACGTAGAAAAAGCATTTAAAAATCCAATTCCCTTCATGCTAAAAACTCTAAATAAGGTAGGCAGAGAAGGAACATTCCACAACATAATTAAAGCAATATATGAAAAGCCCAATGCCAGCATCATACTGAATGGGGAAATGATTGGAAGCCTTCCACTAAGATCTAGAACCAGACAAGGATGTCCATTATCACCACTGCTACTTTTTAATGTCTTTTTAAGATTTATTTATTTTCATTAAGGCAGATTTTCTGAGAGAAGCAGGGAGAGAGAGAAATCTTCTGTAGCTGGGTCACTCCCCTGATGGCACCAGAGGCAGAAGCCAGGAGACTTTTCAGGGTCTCTCGCCCAGGTGCAGGCTCCCAAGTCTTTGGGCTATCCTTCAGTGCTTTCCCAGGCCTCAAGAAGGGAATTTGGTGGGAAATGGGGCAGCCAGGATACAAATTGTTCCCCATATGGAGTTGTGGAGCTGCCATCCACACGATTAGCCTCTTGAGCCTCATGTCAGCCCTATTTTAATCAGAACAATTATGGACTCAAATGTGTAAAGTTTATAACTTAAACAAAACAGTCTCAATATGCCTCCTGGTCATCTGAGCTATGATATGAATACCCTCACATTCATTATAATAAATCGTATTTATTATAAAATTGCAGTTATGATAGAAATCTTTTGTGGATTATAGTAGACTCAAGGGGCATAAATTATTGTGACTTCCATAAACTATGCATTCCTTATCATTTCAATTAAACCACATTTTTGTTAAAATATGCATCATTAGCATGTCATTAATATGCTTTTTACTTCAGTTTACTGTTTCAAACCAAATTTTAGAAGTAAAAAAAAAGAAAAAAGAAAAAAGAAAATCTCCATTCCAGATGGTATTACTGCTTTGGTATTGCTAGTACAACTTACAGTGACTATTTCTACAATTACTTATAGTGTTCGAAATTTGGATAATTTTTCATTATTGAGTTTTTCCTACCTTCTAAGGTATTAGTCCATTCAGACATCCTAATTGATTATAACTGCCAATACTGGTCAAATAACATTGAACCTATTTAGGAACATATTCTTATATATTGGATGGATTGACATGAGGTCAAAAATGCCTTTTTTTTTAACTTTTGGTAAAATCTGTAGTAGCAAAGGTATGAAAAACAAATCTAATAGTTCTGCCTGAATGAAACAGATATCTTGAAACTGGATTATTGTTTATAATCTGTGCTTATATTCCTACTGAAAAATGACCTTTCTACTTTTTGTGTTGAAAGATTATATTATTTGTTTGTTTGTTTGTTTGTTTAATGGAAGGCAGATTTATAGGGAGAAGAGGAGACAGAGACTTCTTCCATCAGCTGGTTCACTGCCCAAATGATTGCAACTGGCACAACTGAACTGTTCTAAAGCCAGGACTTGGGAGCTTCTTTGGGTCCCCACGAGGATGCAGAGTCCCAGGGACTTGGGTCATCCTTCACTGCTCTGCCAATGGAATAGCAGGGACATGAATGGGATTGCAATTGCCAGGATATGAAATGGCACCCATGTGGGACTCTGGCACTTAAAAGAGGAGAATGAACTAAGTGTGCTATTCAGGTGAGCGTGAAAAAATTATTTGCCTCTACAAATAAAATAAATGTAAGCCACACTGTTACACATTTTAAGAAAAAAAATAAAAGATAATGGAAAGAGAGAGGAGTAGAAGAGGTAAATATCAAAATATTCTTCAAGTTTCGTTCATGGAATATATGGGATTTATTATCTTTATACTAATAAAAACAAATCAGCAAAATCTGTATTTCTTTTTGTGTGTAGGGTTCCTGATATCCATTGTTAAATTTCCATATTTTATTTAATTAAATGCTGCATGTTGTTATTACTATCTGTGCTGCTGCTATTATTTGCTTTATGCGAATATTCCTAAGTGTTCATATTTTCTATTGATGTTGGACTTGCAGTAGCTTAGTGTCAACATTTTAAATGTATTCAACTGTAAATGAAGCTTTGATTTCTGAAGATAAAATTATTGTGACCCAAAAAGGAAAAAGGAAAGGTTTATAAAATACAAAGCTTTTGGACCATGAATATCCCAATCTTATATTCAAAGGGGAGAAAAACTCATGACTTATTTTATATCTGGTTATCTTACTCCATATGTATTGAGTTATTTACTGATTTCATATCTGTATATGCACATATTGAAAATTATTTTATCATTATGTGTTCTTTACAAATGATTGCTTTAAAAATCTACAATTGTTAACAGATAACATACTATTTAGGTCTGCAATTCTGAAATGTTTGACTCCAAAGTATTTCTAAAGTGACAGCGAACAGCACATCTACAGCCTACCGATGAGCTTCTAATCCTGTTGTCAAATAAAAGTATTCAAGTTTTCTAGGATTTCTGACTAATTCTAGCAATAAGGAAGAAATGTACAAGATAAACCTGAATCTTCTTGCAGTACCAGAAAGGCAGCATATCCTTGGAAAAATAAACTACTAACGCATCCATCCATCAACATCAATGCATCTCCATCAGATAACAGCACATCCTCCGAGGCTAGCCTGCTGGAACGTCATCCTCTATCCCTCTCCCTTCCAAAACTGAGATATTGGAATGCCTGCTCATCTATTCATTCGACTAAAGTAGCATACATCTTACTTACATGATATAAATAACATTTATTGTGTAGAGATAAATTGAGGATTAGTGTTGATAATTATTTTAAGATTATTCATACTTGCTTTTATCAAAAAGTCAGAGGAGAGAAAGAGAGATCTTTCATCTGCTGATTCACTCTCCAAGTTGCCACAACAGCTAAAGCTGAGGCAATCTAAAGCTAGGAGCCTTGAGCTTCTTCTGGGTCTCCCACGTAAGCTCAGGGTCCCAAGGCTTTGGGCCATCCTCGACTGCTTTCCCAGGCCACAAGCTGGGAGCTGAATGGGTAGTGGGGTGGCTGGGACACGAACCTGCACCTTTGTGGGATCCCAGCATGTGTAAGGTGAGGACTTAGGCAGCTAGGTGCAGCGCCAGGGCCTAGCATTGATAATGTTTATTATGAGTGTGAGGTGTTCTCCAAGTAATATCATTAAATATTCCTAGTGGGCCCTGTGCAGTAGCCTATCGGATAAAGTCCCTAGCAGGAACCCATATGGGTGCTGGTTCGTGTCCTAGCCACCCTGCTTCCCACTCAGCTCCCTGCTCGTGGCCTTGGAAAGCAGTTGAGGATGGCCCAAAGTCTTGGGACTCCATAATGAATGGGAGGTCCAGATGAGGCTCCTGGGTTCCTGGCTTCAGAACTGCTCAACTCAAGCTGCTGCAGCCACTGGGAGAGTAAATCAGCTGATGGAAGATCTCCCTCTCTGTCTCTCCTCTATATATATGACTCTCCAATAAAAATTTAAGAAACAATCTTTAAATAACATGAACATTATCTATATTTATTCCATGTCTCTGAATATCACACTTACGGTTCTTGAAAACTGATTTTTGACATTTTTTAAGGTGAATGCCAAAGTACTTGATGTATGAACTCTCAAAGAGAATTTTGGCTGAAACATTTTTTCCACTAATAAACCCAAATGTCTAATATAAGGACACGGAGATAAAATGCCATTTCCTGCTCATTTAGACAGATGTATTTGTTAAATGCAGAGTATTAACTTTCTTATTTCAAAGGAACTTATTCTGCACTCTACTTAATTTCTCTTCATAGAATTCAGTTTTCATTGTTGTGCTGAATCTAACAGAATAGCCTGTAGAAAACTGCCAGAAGGTTAATTACCCGGTTCTCTTGAAAGTCAATGGATTTTTTTTTTCCAGAAGCGTTTTCTACTAAGGAAGTCCCTATGGTATTATTGCCTAAAGAAAGTTACTATTAACAAGTTGTATAAATAAAGCTCCATATTCAAGCAGACTTTACTTTTAAAAAGAGTAAGTTGAACACATTTTAAAATCACACTGAAAGAATTCAGTGTAATACACTCCAAGTACACTTGCATCAGTAAATATGTTGTGAAATTAGGACTAACGTTATCATCATTAACTTTTTCAAAAGAAAGGATATCGTTGGATATTTTACTCATGATACTCATTGAATCTTTTGGATGTAAGAACTGAAATTTGGGGCCCAGCGCGGTGGCGCAAGTGGTTAAAGGTCCTCGCCTTGCAAGCCCGGGATCCCATATGGGCCCCAGTTCTATCCCAGCAGCCCTGCTTCCCTTCCAGCTCCCTGCCTGTGGCCCGGGAAAGCAGTCAGGGACGGCCCAAAGCTTTGGGACCCTGCACCCACGTGGGAGACCCGGAAGAGGCTCCTGGCTTTGGATTGGCATAGTATCGGCCGTTGTGCTCACTTGGGGAGTGAATCATCGGACGGAAGATCTTCCTCTCTGTCTCTCCTCTCTGTATATCCACCTTTCCAATAAAAAAAGTAATAATAAAAATAAATCTTCAAAAAAAAAAGAACTGAAATTTGAAGTAGATTGTTCAAACCATTTAAGGTTTTAAAGGAAAACACAGCTAGTAATGGAGTAACTTCCAGCTGTTTGGGGATAGAGGGCTACTTTTGAGTTTATTTCTGTTACTTAAGTGATTTTATCTTTAGTGAGTGGTAATTAATATGTATTTTTATATCCAATGATTAGGCATTTTTTAATGCATTACCTATGACAAGTGTAATTAGACTTAAGTTTCAATTTTGTTTATTTTATTTCATTTATTTATTTATTTATTAATAATCTTACTTAGTCACTTAGGGTGCAAAGGGTCAAGGGCTACAGGAAAGTGGGTAATACCATTGTTATCATACTAAAACTTTTCCCCTGTGTCTGGGGTCAGGGGAGCAGGTGCATGGTTCCAAACAGGCTTCTGTCTGGAAAACATGGGGAGTGAGATTGCATTCATTGGTTTTCTGTTAGGGTTTTATTATTTAAGCAAGAGGAA
Organism: Ochotona curzoniae; assembly: GCF_017591425.1. Classification (NCBI taxonomy): domain Eukaryota; kingdom Metazoa; phylum Chordata; class Mammalia; order Lagomorpha; family Ochotonidae; genus Ochotona; species Ochotona curzoniae. Next base: position 19,661,390 of record NW_024466502.1, read on the forward strand.
CTTTGGACTCACCAACCTATTCAGCTTGTTGGGTATTCTACCAGGAATTGGGATGGGAGTGGTCAGACAAGCAGTAAGAGAAATAAAACTGGAGACTTACCCTTCACTACCAGAAGACAAAAATGGTTCTTGAACATCCCTAGTGAGCTAGACATCCACACGTTTGAAGGATGAGGAATTTCTCTTTGGGGGTGAGTATTACGGCTATTATAAAGTTGGGTGTGGTAAAAGAATGGAGCGAATGCATTTAGAAAAAAATATGCCAACCAAATCTATTCCCAAAACAACCCTGCTTCATTTCGCCATTGTTTTTACTTTGGACAACATTTCTATTATCTCTTTTGAGCCTCAAAATCATAGTGCTTCTATTTCTATTTCTACTTCTGTCTCTACTGCATGTAATTAACATATTTCAAAAGTTATTACAGGAGTGAATTCTTGCTATATCCTGAGATATTAAACAGGAACAACAGAAGGCCTCTAAAATCAGTTCTATGCCGAGTATGTGGACCCTTCCATACATCAGTGTCCCATATTTCCAAGAAATACCCAGAAAGGAGCCAGTGGCCCGTCTTTTTGTCTATACTCAGGGTCACTACTGATGGAACAAGCTGTTTTATCTGTTTTCCATGAAAACAGAAGAAACCTGCTCAAATTCATGTCACGTACAGTTCCACCTTCTCTGCATTCCTTTCCAACCACCTAGACCTAATAGAGGAAACTATTGAGATTAAAAGGCCAACAATGAGCTGGCTTAGCTCCTCCCCACGTGGCCCTTCTCTGTTTATGTTATATAAACTCATTAAATTACATCTTTGCTCTCTGCAACCCACTTTTTCCATAGCTTGCACGAGCAGTTGGCCAATGCTGCAAACATATTCCTCTTTGATAAATGAATTCCTGTGTGAAAAAAAAATACCTCCTTTAGAAACTGATAAGGATAGTTAGAACCAAATAGCTTTCTTAATTGTGTAGCTGAATATGCCGCTTTATTACCTCGAATGAAGCCATTGAGAAGACAACAAAAGATTAGCACTGCGATCAGTCTCTCTCTGAACCTCAGGATGTTTAGAAATTCCCGGTATCATATATCAGAAATTTGGAATTGGTTGTTCAACGTTAAATGCTTTATGTGTTTCTAGAGACCTGAGATTTTGCAAATGTCAAAAAAAAAAAAAAAGGAATATTAATCTCAGGGCTTCATGTCTATGCATATTAAAGCACTACATAATTTAGTAGTAATTTTTTTTAAACACCCAAAACACCAGAAATTGCATGATGTAAGATGACCATCATTAGTCTTCAGGTAAATGCTGAGATTTCAGTTTGCTTAAACTTAATTTTTAAAAGCAATGAGAAAAATATGGACTCTTGCATTAAACTTCCTGTAGATTTTGGGAGTATATTTTATGTAAACACAACGTAATTATAAAGAACATGACAAAAAAGCCTTAGTGGATTGAGAAAATATACCTAAAAAAACAAGAATTGAATGTTCTAGCATTAAGTATGCAGCTAAATGTAATAATACATAATTGTGCATAGAAATAGGAACAGGGTTGATCCTAATTGGTTAAAATTGTCTAGTTTGTATCAATAGAGACACATACATTCCACTAAATTATAACCCACTCAATTTTTTTTTCCTTGCTAATAAAATTACAGAGGAAGAACAGAGCTATTAAAACAGTGAATGTGATATAAGGAACCATAAAACTTCCATACTACATATATGCATACATACATATAATATGTAGGTATGTGTACATGTATTTATTTATATACTTTCATATATCTGCATTATTATCTCTATGCTTTTTCCACATCCAAACTACACATATACGCACATGTTTCCACATTGTAAATTTTTAAGATATTTATATATTTGAAAGGTAAAGTGGCAAAAAGATAGAGAGAGAAATCTTTCATGAACCGTTTACTTCCTGATGACCACGGCAACAGAGCACAGGGAGTGTGCCAACGCTTCTGCCAGGAGACATTGAGCACACCTGAACCACCCATACGCGTGGCAGAAACTCGGATACCCGAGCCATCATGCTTTGCCTCTGATGCATGCCAGCACAGGGCTCTACTGGAAACCGGAAGTGAGAGTGACTGCCACTCTGATATTGGCTGAGGCCATTCCAAACAACAGTTAAATATACCACCTCAGGACAACTTTTCCTAATTCACTGGCTTTGTTTGTTTTATAGAGAGCACACCTAGAGAGAAAGAATTGTCTTCTGTTGATTTACTCCCCAGGTGGTATTACAGGCCAGAATGGAGCTGATGCAAAGCCAGGAGCCAGGAGCTTCCTTTAGGTCCCCCATGTAGCTGCAGGGTCCAAAAGGCCACCCTCTATTGCTTTCCCAGACCACAAGCAAGGAGCTGGATGGGAAGTAAGGCTGCCAGGATTAGAACTGGTGCCCATATGGGATCCCAGTGATTGAAAAAATGAGGAGATAGCCACTCAGCCATTGCACCAAACCCAATTCACTGTTTTTATTTGTTTATTTGATTTAAGATTTATTTATTTTTATTGGAGAGACAAATATACAGAAAAAAAGAGAAGAAGATATTCTGTCTGATGATTCACTTCCCAAGTGACAACAAGGACCAGAGCTGAGCCAATCCAAAGTAGGAGCCAGGAACTTCTTCCTGCTCTCCCACACGGGTGCAGGGTTCCAAGGCTTTGGGTCATTCTTGGCTGCTTTCCCAGGCTACAATCAGGGAGCTGGATGGGAAACAGAGCTGATGGGATTAGAACCAGTGCCCATATGGGATTCCAGCGCATTCAAGGCAAGGACTTTAGCCACTAGACTACTGTTGTGGGCCCCTATTCATTGTTTTTTGTTTGTTTGTTTGTTTGTTTTATTTTTTTTAAGATTTTTTTTTTATTATTTTTATTGAAACGGCAGATATACAGAGAGGAGAGACAGAGAGGAAGATCTTCCATCCAATGATTCACTCCCCAAGTGAGCGCAACGGCTGATGCTATGCCAATCCGAAGCCAGGAGCCTCTCCCGGGTCTCCCATGCGGGTGCAGGGTCCCAAAGCTTTGGGCTGTCCTTGACTGCTTTCCCGGGCCACAGGCAGGGAGCTGGAAGAAAAGTGGGGCTGCCAGGGTAGAACCGGCGCCTATATGGGATCCTGGGTGTGCAAGGCAAGGACCTTAACCACTTGCGCCAATTCATTGTTTATGAATGCACATTAATGCTTTATTGACGAAAAAATAATCTGAATATATATTAACAATCTGATTTTAACATTATTTGTTTTATAAATTTAACTGACAACATTTTTATCAAATTATTACTACAGAGAACAATAGGCAAGACAAGATTTAAAGGATTTAATATGTTAATCTGATGTGTGACATTCACATAAAGGTATAGAATAAAATTTAGTGACTCTGTAAAATGTATAAACATAGATTCTTTCCAACAACCAAAATAAATTTTTATAAATAATTTTACAAATACTTTCTCTTTATGACTTGAATAATTGCACGTAGTGTAAGACTTACACTAACCAGATGGTATACCACTTATCATTCAGGCTTGCATTGAAAGAACTTGTAAGTTTCTGCTGGTTTTGTTCTGTGGAAGGTGTACATGTACCTACCATATATAAGTCGGCTCATTAGAAGCAATTTGCCCTACATCACTGAATAAGTCTAAATCTTGTTCCAATAACTGATCCAAATAACTAGTCGTTTATATACTCTTCATTTGGGCAATTGTTGACAAATATCATAACACAGCTATGTTCAATGTACATGGTGAGACAATAACGGGCTGCTGCATTCGCTCTGCAGTTGCCATCTGCTTGTATTGATACTGCTGGGTGTGTCACTCTCATACAAATGACACCTTGAGGATGTATTCAATTAGCAATACTAGAAATGGTTAGATTTTTATTAATGACTAGCTATATGCATATTCACGATGACTCTGAAACATGGGTTATTCCATTATCGAAAATTATGTTCTTATTGGAAATCAGGCTTAATGTGGATCATTCAAAGCGTCATTTCTCTTTATATCTTTTCATATTGTGCTTGCATTTATGTGAAGCTATTGCATTCCATTACTAAAATATTGCATCTTAAATTTTGTGGCAAACATTAAATTAACATCTTAAGATTTAATAATTGACCTATATTCACTGGGAATATAAAGATAACATAAAGTCCTATCAATACAAGAGAGTTTAGGTAAAGTACAGGTAATAAAGATGTAAAATTATTCTTAATACAGTATAAAATAATGAACATTTTTCTTTCAATTACCTGATGATCATATTTCTTAATGGTCTTGACATGATCCCTTTTTGCACCATCATGGTGGTGTGAAGTTGAGCAAACACTACATTTGCAGTGAAACTATTCTGTGAATATGATTAATATATATCATATGGAGACTATGTCAGTGTATCAATTAGATTTGCTTGAGAGAAAAAAGAGAGTTTGAGGAATTGGTTCATTGTGGAATTTTGTAGGCTGAAATTAACAGCACATATTAGTGAACTAAAAATTTAGGTAGGGCTTGCACGATGTAATATTCAGACTTAAAGATTGATTTCCTTTCTTCTCCAGGAAACCTTGTATTTTTTTTTTTTAAGGCTTTCAACTGGCAGGATGAGTCCCACTTTAATTATGAAGGGCCAACTGCTTCACGTGTGTGTGTGTGTATGTGTGTACTGATGGTAGGGGGAATATACAAAGAAGGAACAGAATAGATAACATGATGTTACTTGAGTAACAACATAGACTGGAAAGATGCTTTCTGATACTTTAAAGTCTGACTTTCATTTGATTCAATGTCATCAGTAATATAATTAGTTACCTTAAAATTAAACTGAGAGCATGAAACCCTGCTCAAGAAGACGGATGTCCTTATTAAAAGATAACCATGTGAGGACAGAAAAATCTTTAAGGAGAGTTCCATGTGACGATAAAGGCAGAAGTGGGAGTAATGAAACGGTAAAGCCAAGTGATAGCAGAGACTAAACGCATTGCTGGGAGCTCGGATCAGGCGGGGGGCAGTGGGGCAGTGGGGCGGTGGGGCGGTGGGGCGGTGGGGCGGTGGGGGCAGTGGGGAGGTGGGGCAGTGGGGCAGTGGGGCGGTGCGGCGGTGGGGCGGTGGGGTGGTGCTTCAGAGGCTTCCTCCAGCACCTCTGTGGATTCCTCAAATTCACACTTTGGTCTCGGGAACAGCAAGACAATACGTTTCTGTGATTTTAAGTCACCTGCTTTATTGCACATTCTTAGGACAGCCCTTAGGAAACTAAAAACAAAACATAACAAACAAAAAACACCTGAAATACTAGGAAGTATTTGCAGCCATGAAAAAATAACAGAAATTCAGAAATTTAGGGTCATAGATTTCATAGCGAGAAATGAGGGTAAGGTCCTCACTCAGAAAGTGCTTATGGATTTTGTATCACCAGCAGGAAGAGTTAAAATGATCCTTAGGCACCAAGTGTGTACTTGGTAGAGGGGTTCCAGACCCTGAACCAGGGTTATCTTTAACCAACAAATGTTGTTCATACAAGATTGGACAAAAAATAGATTTTCAGTCTCTTAGTACAATGATGAAGGTACTGTTTTAAAATAGAGGAACAAATGATGGGATATCAAGAAATGATTCTAAGATATTAATATTGATATAAATAATGATCTAGGTGAGGGAATATCCATGTAGTAGCATATGTTTAATACATTTTGCTGAGTATCAGAGGAAAGGGCATATTTTATTTAATTTGATCTAAAAGATGTAGATTCACATTTGAAATTTAATATACTTGGACTTAACTTTTAAAAGTTTGCAGCTCTCATTGCAATTTAGATTGCATAGCAAGGTAGAAAATTTAAAACTTTCAAGACACTGGAGATTCTATGAGATTTGATGTTTTCACTCAAAGAGGGTTTCTGTATTTGTGAATTTGAAATGTATGCACCGGTATGAACTGTCTTGACTCTTTTTCAGTTAAATCTCTTGAGTTTGACTTATGGTATATATTCCTTACTTCAAAAGTCTTCAAGTTAAATTATCTCACTAACTACATGTTCTGAAAAATGAAATTAAGTTTACAGCAGTTCACATCCCGATCATCTAGTCAGTTGTCCTACAATTATACTGAGTGAAGTCATTTTATAGTACGAAAAAAAGGGGGGATTACTGTCAAGCAGATGAATGAGGGTATGGAGGTGTGAATTCTTTTTAATATGTAAATAGCTTTATCCCCATTTATTTTTCAGATAATATTTGAATAGACTTTTTATTTGAATGATAAAACAGTAGATGTTTTATTTTCTGCAGACTCAGTGGCTGGCTCAAGGATTTAGCTTTCTGGTCACTTTCTCAGAAACTCATTTGCTAAGTAAATTTAAAAGTGAAATTGAATTTTTTAATATAATCTTCTGAATTGCTGACTTTTAAACAAAGATCATAGAATATAATACATTGATTTAAAGCTATTTCTTGAGTGTAAAAGTATTAAAATAGTTAATTTTGGGCCAACATTGTGATATACATGACTAAGCTACTTCCAGAAATATAGCTATTCCATAAAGGCATCAGATCATGATTATACTGGCTGCTCCACATCTGATCCAATTCCTTGTTAATATTATTGGAAAAGCAAGGAAAGATTGTCCAAGGCCTTGGATCCCTGCACCCTCATTTGAAACCCAAATGGATTTTCTGGCTACTGGCTTTGGCCTGGCACAGTTATAGCCATTGTGGCTTATAAGAATGAACCAGAAGATAGTATATCTCTCTCTGCTTTTTCCTGCCTCATCTTGAAAACTCTGTTTCAAATAACTGAGAACGTAAAATAGAACATATTACATTATGCAAAATATTTAGCAGATATTCAGTTAATATTCTCCAAATTGACTTTTTACAGCAAGTATTTGCTTACATCTCACAAGCTTGTGGGTCAAAATTTGAATAACTTCCGGAATCTTGTCACAGCATAGCTGGGTGATACATCTGCTTTATTTGTTGATTACCAATGGAACTCATTAATATTCAACTTGAATAGACAAGCTGTATTGGAGTGTACATGATCATTTTAATCAGTGTGTGGGACTTTGTTAAATGTAATTGAAGAAAAAATGTAATTGGAAAGGTGAACTTTTCTAGAACTGCACTCTGTGCTCTCAGAGCTTTTATATATGATCAGTTCAAAAGGGCAGTTAATGTTCCGATACAATGGTAAAATGCTGCAAAGTGAAACAGTGCAGAAGCAGGTGTTTTCCTTGAAAACTGGGTGAGAACTGCTAACCCTCCATCATGGTCTTACTTTTCCAATAATACAGGAAGTTCCAGGTCAATGCATATAGAAATTGAGGGATATTGGGCACATCTCAAAGGGATGGATGTTTAAGAATTTGGGAAAATGTTTTAGTATAATGTAAGGTGATAAGTGTTCACAAATTTTTAAATGCTTGGGTCCTCACATGACCTCCAAAGATTCATCTAAGTATCACCTCTTTTATGTCAGAAAACCATATTTAGCTTAGGTCCATGAATGGGTGTGACTCCCTCAGAATGGGTCATGCATGATTTCCCTTGATCTAAAAGCTTATAACCCTGAGAAAAGAACAATTTGTCATTTTTCCAGGCAACATGCAATAATAAAGCCAGTCATAGACTAATTGCAATATACTGTAAAGTATTAATTGAGGGGGATGGCCAATCTCGGGTAGATATCAATCATTGACCCATTGCAGGTCTGATAGCCTTAACCTGGCTTTATTCTTCTTGCCAAAGAATGTCTGCTTATCTCACTTTCTCCCTATGAATCTTGACTTTAAAAAAGGAGTAATCATTTTAATACAAATTACTTAGATTTACACATCAGTATATTGAGTTGTTCCTGCTTCCTGTGTATATATAGGCAAGCCAGGTCATTTATTTTGTATCATGTCTATATCTCACAGCTCAAGATGTTACAGGACCTTTAGTAATCGATTAATGCCATTTATTGAATTATAATTTACCTCGTTAGCCATAAATGAGTCATAAACGTTAGTCATGCATGATATTTTCTAAGAATGCTGTTTAGTGAAGTTAAGCTGCAATGCAGGATGCTTTTTGAAGATACATTTGAATTTCCAGTAATTTATCAGATGGCATTGTGACACGGTATCCCAAGACAATGCTTGTGATGCCTTCCATTTCAAAGTTCTTGGATTCTACTGTGGATGCTCTGCTTACACTCCAGTTCGCTGCTGACGTGCCTGCAAAGGCAGTGCAAAAATGGCCCGGGGACTGGGCAGTCTTTGTATTCTTCCTGGCTTCAGCCTGACCCACTGCTAGCTATCACAGCTATTTTAGAAAGTGAATCAGGTTATGGAAGATTTCAGTCTTGTTCTCTCTCACACACACTGTGGTTTTCAAAAGCTAAAGCCGCAGAGAGGCATAGGGAGCGAGGCGAGGTGTGGCGAGGGAAATGGGGAAGGAAGGGAACAGAGGAGACAGAGATTGAGAAAAAGAAATGTCTGATTTGCTCCCAACATGTACACAGCATCCAGGACTGGAGCCTGGCACTTCACCTGGGTCTCCTTTGCAGCTGGTAGCATCCTGGGTGCTTGGGCCAGCATCATTTACTGCATCCAAAGTGCACTCACAGAAAGCTGTATTGGCAGGGTGGAGCAGAAAAGACTCACAGTTTGGCTTTGATGTGGTTTGAAGGTGTTGTAGACAGTGGCTTAACTTACTGTGCCACAACATCTGCTCCTGCAGTACACATTCTTTTTTTTTTTTTTAAAGATTTATTTTATTTTTATTGGAAAGGAGGATATACAGAGAGGAGAGACAGAGAGGAAGATCTTCCATTTGATGGTTCACTCCCCAAATGATCACAACGGCCAGAGCTGAGCCAATCCGAAGCCAGAAGCCAGAAATTTCTTCTGGGTCTCCCACGCGGGGGCAGGTCCCAAGGCTTTGGGATGTCCTCATCTGTTATCCCAGGCCGCAAACAGGGAGCTGGATGGTAACTGGAGCAGCTGGGATATGAACCGGCGCCCATATGGGATCCCGTCTCGCTCAAGGCAAGGACTTTAGCCACTAGGCTACCTTGCCAGGGCCCCATTATATTCTTTAATATAAGTTTTGGAACTATTAACATGTAGACATGGGATTAATGGCTGTATTTTCAAATGGCTGGTGACCTGTCCCATAATAAAGATCTTAAGGATGTTAGTAGCATCAATATCTCCAGATATTTTAAGGCCTCTGGTTACATAACCTTATGAGGACACTGAAATTGCCTACAACCATCAGATATATTGTTGCTTAGCAGAAACCAGGGTTTTAATACATATATTAATATCTGTTAATTGTAGATGAAGGTTATAATTCATTGAACAATTCTACATAATATGTACTGTTGTAGGTTGTCACAGAGACAAAAGCACTTTCATATGTCTATTAGATATGTATTGATATTTCAGTTTTATAAACAAGGAAATGAAGGGCTTTGCTCAGTAATTGCACAAAGTCGTATTTTCCCTGTCTGAGCTAAGTTTTGTCCTTCTTAACAGATTGGCTCATACAGTGTTAAATGATTAAATAATGGTCTTAAATAACATAAAATTTAAGTGTTGAACAATGGCCTTATTTTACATCTTCTATTTCCTAAGTTTAAATCTTCTGGATTATCCCACATGAATTTAGAGTTTTTTTGCATTTTCTGCTGTGTGAAGAGCTATGTCACTAGAAATGAATTTCAGAGTGCAGCAATGTCAGAGATAGTAGCCAGCTGTGCAAAAATGATAGATAATGGCACAAAAGTGCTGGCAATTTGCAAGATGCTGGTTAAAGGATATTGGCTCTCCCCTGTTGCTGAATTCTGTGGTGTATCAATGTCCATGAAGATGTCCTGAGGTTTATGAAGGACTCACCGAGCCACAGGCACAGTGCTGGGTGTTCCACAAATACGAAGAAAACAATTTCTTCACATATATCTTATGATGCATGCATTCCTTTAACAAGAATTTTAACAATTTTACATAAGATTCAAACAAAATATTCTGTAAATAGTCCATATGTCAGATCTCTTAAAGGATTATATTAAAAAGGGATTTTTCCCCTTTGCCAAATAAGAACATAAAAATTATAAGAATGTTTTTAAAAGTTCATGGGGAATAAAACTGAGACCCAAATTTGTTTGGTGCACAGGATTTTGAATCCTTACATATTTTTCATAATATTCAAATATGTTAAGTTCCTGAGATTATCTATATATCAAGAAATAAAATCACATGCTGTTGTATATTCCAGTGAGTCAAAGGAAGATTAAGAAATATAGTTTCATTTTTTGTATATCATGGTATTTTATGTCTATAAGTCTAATATGTTCTTTTGTTTGTCTCCAAGAGTGGAGGAATACAAAGCATTGAATATACTGTGTTAGTGCACTAGCTAGTGGGTATAAATGAAGACATATTTGAAATGGCAGGAAATATATCTGATACAAATTTATCAGCACAGCTAACAAGGAGGACAAAAAAGCCTAATTTCATTTTATTACTGAAGTCTGTCTCCTGAAATATTTTTAAACCTAACCAGATCAACTTAGCCATGCATGCCAGAACCATTATATTTTGATGTAAATATGTTTTCCACTCTAGTGTGCTAAAGAGTTGAAGGCCACACAACAACATAGCAGTAAATGCTTAACTAATGCAAATAAAACTTGTGATCTAGTGATTTTGTATGTATTTATCCAGAAGCTTCTTTAACTTTTAGATATTTTATACGTATCACTAGTCATTAGGAAGGACCACAAGTCGACTTCATTAACTGATGTACTATAAACCAACCCCGTATAAATTTGACACGATAATTTCAAACACTAACTTTTGACTATGATTATTTTTTATGAAAACAGTAAAATGGGGCTTAGTAATTTCAAATGCTTTCATTTTGGGAAAGTACTAGCTACGTCAAGGTTTTTTTCATTGGCCTATTAAAATGTTCATTTAGAGAAATTATTTCCTTATTAACATTAGATTTACTAATTAACTTCATGTTGCTTTCTTTGTAAGTTCATATTGCAGTTAAACTTCCCGTAAGTCTTTAAATCAATCTGTCTCAAATGATGGACGACACAGTTTCCCGCATTAAACTATAGCTGGTCAACCAGTGTCCTCTGACAACAGGAAGATATTGAGTCACCAATGTTGCATATTATAAATACAGATTGTAGCACAGGATTTATATACATTTAAAAATGAAGGATCATAACACACACAGTAATGAACCTTGCAAAAAGAGAAAGAGAGAGAGAGGGAGAGAGAAAAAACACTTTTTGAGGTGTTGAGATAAATTTCGCTTGGAAATTGAATGCCAGAGTAAAATACTTGCAAATATAGCTACTGCCTACTTTAGAATTGCATCTGTTATATAATTTAGTTTATATTATTTTATTGAGTGTTAAGGTAGCATACTGACCCAAAGGAAAAGTTATAACCATAAAAAATGATTTTTCTACAATATTTCTATCTATCTATCCATGATTATAATCAGCATAGTTTATTTATCCATAGTTTTTTGTAAAAACATGCAGATAAATGAATGTATTCTGTGTTCTCTTTTCATTAGACAGTAAAATACTATGCTCTGAATTCTCTTTTTTACTGTTATAACCTTGAATGTAGTTTCCTATTATCAAAGAATACTGACTTGACGGTTTTGATTTTTGTTTTTTTTTAGTTTTGTAAAATGTTGATAATTGTATGTTTCTCAGGGCTAAAATATTTTATATTTCTAAGGAAATTTATAATATGCCTGGTTTTTATAATAACTCTTAATACTTATTCAGATGAGCTTCTATTTTTGATCGGTTATGAACAAAGAGTTGCTAATGTTTTTTGTTTTTGTTTTTATTTCGTTTCTGTTGTACGATCTGGAAACACTTCTTAAGCTGACAAGCAACTTTCACACTTCCTTTGCGAATTAATTTTTTAGAGCTTTCTAATTCTTCCGGAAAATTTCTGATCCCGGGCCCGGCACGGTGGCACAAGTGTTTAAGGTCCTCGCCTTGAACGCCTGGGATCCCATATGGGTGCCGGTTCTACCCCAGCCGCCCCGCTTCCCTTCCAGCTCCCTGCTTGTGGTCCGGGAAAGCAGTCGAGGACAGCCCAAAGCTTTGGGACCCTGCACCCGTGTGGGAGACCCGGAAGAGGCTCCTGGCTTTGGATTGGCATAGTATCGGCCCGTTGCGCTCACTTGGGGAGTGAATCATCGGACGGCAGATCTTCCTCTCTGTCTCTCCTCTCTGTATATCTGCCTTTCCAATAAAAATAAAATAATAAAAATAAATCTTAAAAAAAAAAAAAAAAGAAAAGAAAATTTCTGATCCCAGACTTTATGTGGTAACCCAACAGCTAAACCTTCTGTTTGCACCCTCTGGGATCCCATATGGACGCTGGATCCTGTGCCAGTTCATTCACTCCCCATCCAATTCCCTGCTTAGGCCCTAGCAAAGCAGTTGAGAACAGCTCGACGTCTTGGGGTCCTACACCCACATGGGAGACTTGGAAGAAGCTCCTGGCTTCTAGGTTTGGATCAGATTAGCTTCAGCCATTGTGGCCACTTGGGGATTGAACCAGCAGATGGAAGATCTTTCTCTCTGTGTCCCCTTCTCTTTGTATTTCTGACTTTCCAATAAAGATAACAATAAAAAATCTTAAAAAAAATCAATCCAGTTTATTAATCTGTGACATTTGATTGGTTACATTATTAAGGATAACTGTCCTATACACATTACCTTCAGCCTTTAACATGACACATACACCAACCTGGGCTACCATAAAAATGCTCAGTATTACACAATTTTTGAGAACAGCCTCTGTTATCTGATATGGTTCCTCATTGAAGAGCAGATCCCAGCAGGGGATTTCCTTTCTGTGGTCTTGCTTCAATAAGTCATTATATTATTGGATTATTCTAGGTCTTCAGAGATGTTATGGTACAAGTAAGTTCCAGTCAGTATCTAGGTTCTTGGTGTAATGCTGGACACCAGTGCCTGTAAGTGGGTCCCACAGTCCACTTTCAGTAATATGTGATTACTGATACATCATGGAAATCCTTTCCAAAGCAAGCAGAGACACTTGCTTGTCAGGATGCCTAATGGGACTGGCAAGTTGTAGGAGCATCTATGCAAGTAACAGTGCACTTTCACTCATCAGATTGCGGGAAGGCTCAGTGAAATCTCTTTGCTAGCTCTTAAAAGGCACTTGCCCCCACCCATCTTTCCCAACAAAACATGTTTTTCTTCTTGTGGGCAATGCCTGAAAGCCTTGCCTCAAGGATTGGCCTCACAATGGAGAGTGAATCACTGCTCAGTTCTCAGCATGCTGTGCTGCTATTCAGACAAGCTCTAATAGACAGGTTAATTCTCCATGCAAACAGCAATGTGAGAGCTCATCAAGGGTGATCATCACAGTTTATTAGGTCAATTGGCCCACTAGCTAATTGTGTGATTAACTGATTTCTGCCAAATAATCTCAGTAGAAACCTGGGGGTCCACCTCATTGTCCTGCAATGAGAGCAGGAGGTGTCCTCTGCTGGGGCCCACTGTATATTTGGCTTCCATAGAAATTGGCAGAGAATGGATTAATCATTGGCGTAATGGAGCACGGGGCCCTAGGAAGTGTACTGTAAATTATATAAGTTATGGGCCTGTAAGTCCCTTGCAATCCAGTATTCAATGGTCTTATGTTTGCAGCTCCCCATTGCAGCACGGGATCTCCCTACTTCATCAATGTAGACACGTAAACTGTGGAATTGCATGATTTCATTGCCTACTTGCATAGCCAGACAAAATAGAACACTAAATGTGCATGGGATAGTGCCATAACTCTTTCAGGAGCAAACAAGATAGACTACATGGTTTTTGAATTAAGGAATATCCAGTGTCTGCTTCTTCTGTTACTGAGATCAAGAGCTAATGTACCATCTCTGCCTATTACACATTTCTGAGAAGATATAATGAAACTCTCCAACAGTGGCAGATGTTCCAAAACATTGAGGCCTTGGGCAGCTTGCCTATTTTGCTTAGCTGCTGTGAGAGTTTGCTCACCCCGTTCACGATTGTTGTCCTTGCTTTTCAGGCACAGGGCCTCAGAACGTATGCCAGATACAAGATATACTCTCAAACGCTTTAACACACCGACAAACTATTGCAACAATTGTACAGTCATTGAGTTAGGAAAGACCTCGCCCTTATCCATCGTTGTCTCAGGGATGATATTGATCTTATAGGAAAACAAGAATTGGAAAGCATATGATTTTGGATAGCTCAGCAAATAATAAATAGCATTTTTCAAATCTGCAGGACAGACAGATGAATATTGCATTATCTGTTTAATGGAAATTGGGCATGGTACCGGCACAGGCCACCAAGCAATGACATAAGGTAGGGGTTTGTAGACAGGCTTATGGTGGAACAGTGAAGGTCCATTGTCATCTGTTCCAAGTGCAAACTGAACTGGTCTTGACTATCAGGAGTTATATCAGCAATAAGCAAATGTTAACCATATGTGGCTAACACCATTATTTCAATTTTTATTTTTGTAAAAACGCCAACAAAACCACTACGAGTCTGTCCAGCTCACTTTTCCCTGTGTATCTGTGCTACTGTAAGATTGATCTGCATCTTGGCTCAAATAAACAAAATGTTTCTCTCCCTTCTCCTGAGTCACTACTTACACTCCTATCCCTTCCCTTTCAGTCTCTCTCAAATCGACAGCATACGGATAACCACACTGATAGTCTGGCCCACATATGGGGCTAATAGTACCATCAAGTCACTGAAAAAAAGAATTGGGAGTTGCTTGCAATACAAGGCTTCATATCTGTGAGGTGAAAACCTCTTTATTTGGCCCATGGGTCTCAAGATTGTAGATAACATTGTGTATGCCCATCCACTAAAACATCTGCCTTAACCCAGAATACATCTGCCATCTACTGATGGTCTCAGTAAATCTCTGAGTGGGCATAGCAAGTGGATACCAGATTTAAACCAATCCAAAAAAGTGACTTTCATTGATAAGACAGTCAACCCAGATAACATGCCTTATAACTGGGTACACAGAGTAAGCAGTGCTGTACAATTCCAGCTACGGTGTTGACATTTCACATATTCTGGCAACCACATTACAAAAGAGCTATGCATAACCTATTCTGAGGGCTAGCAAAATTATATCTACCTATATATTCTATAACTAAAGAAGCTAAACTACACCATATTCAGACTGTGTCTAAATCCAGCCATCAGATCCACTCGTTTTTCCTGAGAGTACAAAAAGAACACTGAATAATTCTACCATATGTGGGAGAATCCACATCTGTCTCAAAAGTGTCCTTGATTGCTGGAAATTAACTGAGTGCCTGCTGGATGGGCTTTGAGTGGAATAGGCGGCTCACTAATCCTCCTCACTGGGGGATTCATACACTGCAATTGGCAGATAACCTCCACGTTGGCTGCAACTCTCGTGATATTGACTTCTGGGATGAGGATGATACTCACTGGCCTTTGCATCCTCCCTTTCCTTATCAGCAGGATCCAGCCAATAACTCTAGATGCCATTCAAGAATTCAGATGCAGTGGAAGAAGCATCCAAACCAGCCCACTTCTGCACAGTGTGCCAAGGACATAGCCAAACAGATACAAACACTGGTGACTGGTCAATTCGGAACATCATCCTCTATTGGGCAGAAGACTCACTTTGGCCTAGATCAAATCGTGCTGATTGTGCTTACAGGAACTTGCCAAATAGACAGGCAGAAGTATAATTTTGAAGACTTTGGCATATGTATTCCTTTTTCATTCTCAAAGCGGTGGGTGACTATACATAGGAAAGCAAACACACTGAGTATGGAACGCTTTTCAGCACTAAAGAGAAATGAGCTGTGGTACCACAAAGAGACACATAGAGACTGAGATCGTGGCATGGTCAGGTAAGCCTCTGCTTGCAGCACTGACTCACCACATGTGCCTGCTGGTTCAAGTACTCATAATTCTGGTTGTATTTTAGCTTCCTGCTAATGCATCTGAGCAGGCAGCAGAGGACAGTCCAATCGCTTGGACCACCACCATCCCTGTGGGTTATCAGGCTGATACAGCCCTTGATTGTGCAGCCTTTGGAATTGAATAGTAAAGCAAAAACTGTGTGTCTCTGCCTCTCCCTTTCTCCCTGTCACTCTGCCTTTATGATAAAC
Organism: Ochotona curzoniae; assembly: GCF_017591425.1. Classification (NCBI taxonomy): domain Eukaryota; kingdom Metazoa; phylum Chordata; class Mammalia; order Lagomorpha; family Ochotonidae; genus Ochotona; species Ochotona curzoniae. The sequence goes on from NW_024466502.1 coordinate 19,677,631, forward strand.
AAATACATTCTTTTTAAAGGACATGGTGGGGCCCAGCACAATAGCGTAGTGGTTAAAGTCCTTGCCTTGCACTTGCCGGAATCCCTTATGGGTGCTATTCTGATGGCAACATCCCCATTTCCCACCCAGCTCTCTGCTTGTGGCCTGGGAAAGCAGTTGAGGACGGCCCAAAGCTTTGGGACCCTGAATCCACGTGGGAGACCTGGAAGAGCTCCTGGCTCCTGGCTTCGGATTGCCTCAGCTCCAGCTGTTGCGGTCACTTGAGGAATGAATCCATGGACAGAAGATCTTCCTCTCTGTCTCTCTTCCTCTCTGTATTTCCACCTTTCCAATAAAAATAAATAAATAAAAATGAACTACCAAGAACACATATATATTATCACAAGTATATAAAATTTAGGAAAAGGAAAACTCATGGAAACTGTAGAATAATCATTGATTACTAGAGGACAAAAGGGATATGATGCCATTACAGTAAAAACGCAAATCTAGATTGCACAATCCAGGTTTGGAGCCATATTATTCCTATGTTGGGAGCTTTGGCTGCCCAGCCCTACAGATGACGCCTTGGCTTTGTGCCAGGGTCACGAGGAGGAGCCTAGCAGAACCAGGAACTTCATCCTGATTGGTCCCTAGCGTATGCTCACCACGTGTGTGGCATGTGATCTGTAATATGATTGGTGCGATCTGCACATGCTGGATTGACCTTTAGGCCGATTGGGTCATAAAGTGTGTATATATTGTGAAGCTTGTGCAGGTTGGGGGAAGAATAAAAGACCATGGACTCGTAAGGTGGAGAGTCTTTCTCTGCGGGTCAGGGAGCTCTCCACATTCCTATGCATGATTATATTGTGCTACAGTATTCTACTTAGTGGACTGAAAATGGATTTGATTGGGGGAGTGAGCGTAATTACCTGAACTGTTTTACAAGGCAACTAAAATATTCCAGTAGCGATATATCTAAATTTTGAAACATAAAACAAAACCCATGAATCCTTCTAGTACAAACTGATGACTGATTAAGAAATTTGGAAGGAGAAGTCATATGTAAAGTCAAGCTTTTAACTCTATTTCATTACTTGCCTTTTTAAATTGTAATGAACATTAAGCAAATTAGGTATAATTCGAAGAGCACAATTGATTTCACCTTGTCTCTCCATCGCTCTTCTTTCTTCTCTCTAATACTCCCATTTTCCTGCCCCCTCTTCAGTTTTGTTTTGTTTTAGATAACATATCCTAAACTTTCAACATCAGTAAAAGGGTCAATGCCATACTGAATGAGATAGAACAAGTAAAAAACAAACCAACCAAAAATTCACTTTAGTGGAAATGCAGAAAATGGCCATATTCAATAATTGAGTAGAAAAGTAATTATTTCAGACCCATACACACAAACTATAAAGTATGCCTAGATTTTTAAAACCACAATACTATAACGTTGTTAAACGTGTTTGATACAGGTAAAAAACAAAGCTTTACAAAACATTTGCAACAATCCCAATACACACAGATATTTCTTACTTAAAATAAATTAACATGATTACTTTCTAAATTATTTTATTTTTAATGTTGTTTACATAGCTGAGGCTGTTGTATGCCCATGTGGAACACTGATTACAGCAGGGAAGCTTGAGGTATGAGGTAAAGTTGGTGAGGAAATAATTTTCATTTTCATTTTCTTTCATATTTCATGGGAGGGGAGTAAGGGGTAGAAGAAAAGGCAGGGATCCACTCCCAGGAGCCAAAGCCCATAAATACCCAGAGATCGGCGATGACCACTGGATGCCGTCCTCGGAGTCTTGATGCGGAGAATAATATTCTGAGGGTATTTCTGAAGTGATTTGCTGGTTCTGAGATGTTGTTGATTTCATCCCTCCAAGGTTGGGGGAAATTTTCTGAGGTTCATGGGCTAACGTGCTGTACCTTGTGTGTACACTGCACACACACTCGCTATCTAGGATTGAACAGGGCTGTTGCCTAGCCCGCTCTCCCTCCGTTCTCTGACATGTCCTCAACATCCTCTGCAGGCCTAGGTGAGTTGGCTTTCATGTTACCCACATGCATCTAGACCTGCACGGGCATCAGCAAGTGAGAAGGACCAGTCCTGATACATATTCTAAACTCAGATCACAAATCCTGTGATTTTTCCCTGTGGCTAGAGTTGTGAGAATAAATCTTACTTGAGGTGACCCCAGAACTGACTACTATTGGCACCAGTTTGTGGTTCCATTTCAATCTGTCGCTCCTATCAACATATACACACACTGGTGGTTGAATTTTCTGGTTAGTTCTGTCCCCACTCCCATCTCACACAGAAAACAACAGATACTGCAGTTCAGCCTACACAGGCCCTCACACACTCAGCTCCAATGCACACCAGTGGGAACTCTAACCTAGTTTGGGCCACCCTCCAATAATTTCCACCAGGCCCACCCATAGCAATGGCTTCTGAGCAGCTGATTGGTCTGGTCCAGCCTGTATCCCAAGCAGCTCTCATACTTACCTATGGGTGCCTTTGCTTTGTGCAGACAGAACCATCCCTAACCTTCTTTCTCATGACTGCCAGTGGGGACTGCAGATCAGTAGACAAGTGCCTAGAGTTTCCTTACTAGGCCTCCATCTTGTACTTTTATCCTAAGTGCTTTCCAAATTATGTTAATGAAGAGTCTCCCCTAAACAGGAGATCGTAGAACATGACAAATGGCTGGAAATCTAAAAATATTGAATCTTGTAGAATTTACAGTGTTGAATTCAGTGAAAAAACGGCATCATGCTTTGAAATCTAAGTGACTTGGTTTTAGTACATCCTTGTACTGAACTAATACATGGTTAATGTTTGCTTACAGAGCCTATTATTTTACTTTGGAAGACCCATTGCATATATCCATTTTGAAACTGTTCTAAATTTCAAGTATGTTTTTTATTAGCCCATATTTGCAGGAAATCTTTTACAATAAAACCCACATTTACATTATTAATTGGTGATAATACTGTCTCACTGGTAAATGGAAGGACTTCAATAAAAATATGATGGGAGAAAAAATATACAGATGCAAATATACACAAATTACATAGAGCTCATTTTTAATCATTGCAGACTTTGATTCCAGAATATAAAATGTAAATTTAAACATAGCTGGAGGCTTTTCAACCACTTGGTTGTCCTCTATGAAATTACAGCAGTTTAGACTAAAAGGCTTGCTTGCATTTTTTGGACCAATAAATGTAATGTAAAACAAATTTGAAAAACAAAGTAAATTTAAAAACTAAAGAATCTTTGTTTTCTAAATGTTTCTGTTTGCTGCTATCACCGTGGCTCAGTGGCTAATTCCCTACCTTGCATGTGCCAGGATCCCAGATGTTTGATGGTTCCTGTCCCAGTTGTTCCACTTGCCTTTCAGCTTCCTGCTTGTGGCCTGGGAAAGTGATAGAGGATGGGTCAAAACCTTGAAGTCCTGAATTCACATAGGAGACCCAAACAAACTATTAAAACCATGGCGGTGACTTGGAGAGTTAACCAGTGGACAAAATATCTTTCTTTATCTTCTCTCTGTGTATGTGTGTTCAGAAAAATAAATGAGAGCAAAAAAAAAGTTTGTCTTGAAATTATTCTCGATGCTCCAATTTGATACTTTCCCTGACAAATAATAATAGAGTTAAATAACCTAATATAACAAGGGAAACTCATTTGTGACAATCATGGTTATATTGTTAAAATCAATGGAATAACCAAATATTTTTAAAGAAATGCCTCTCAACAAGATTCTTGAACTTCATGCTTCTGATTCTTTTCTACCTATTTCCAAATAAAATCCACAAATAGATTGTAGTGAATATTTATATTCTTTAAAAATGCTGCTTATTTTCTAATGAATTAGATTTAACTTTTACCTGCATTCATATTTTCTTTAGTGTTTAAGAAAACAAAATACGTGCAAGAATATAAAGCATGGGGTAGGTGTGCTGTAATAGCAATTTGATCTTCTTCTATAATACTTTTATTTCGTATTGATACCAATTCATGTCCTAGCTGTTCCTCTTCCAGTAACAGCTCTGCGGATGGTGTGGGAAAGCAGCAGAAGTTGGTTCAAAGCCTTGGGCCCCTCCATCTATTTGAGGGACTCAGAAAAGGTTCCTGGCTCCTAGCTTCAGATTAGCTGAGCTCTGGACATTGAGGCTATTTGGGGAAAGAACCAGTGGAAAGATCTTTCACTACCTTTTTTCTTTTCTCTGTGTAATAATTGTCTTGTGATGATTGGCTTGCATCACTGAACATGATGATCTCCAGTTGGGATGATTCAGCTGCAAATGGTACAATCCCCTTCTTTCTCATGGTTGAGTAGTATTCCATGAATTAGATGCACCAGTTTGTTTATCCATTGCTCTTTCGACTGGCACATGGGTTGTTTCCAGGTCTTTGTTATTGTAGATTGTGCCGCTGTACATACAGGATGAAGATCACCTTTCCATACACCGATTTCACTTCCTTTGGATATATTACCAAAAATTGGTAGCTAGGTCATACGGAAGATCAACTTTGATCATCTTAACTTTCTCCATATTGACTTCTATAATGGATTAACTAGCCTACATTCTCATCAAAAATGCAGTAGCAAAACTTTGTCTTCACATCCATGACAGCAGGTGTTGTTAGGAGATTTCCGAATGTGGGACAGTTTCACTGGAGCTCGATAGAACCTCACTGGGTTTTTTGATGTGTGTCCTCTTACTAGAAAGGGAGCCTGAGGTTTTGTTTTTTTTTTTTTCCTATGCCAGTCCTACACCTGCCAGACATTTGAATTTGTTCTTTTGAAAAATACCTGCACATTTCCTTTGCCCAATTCCAAATTGTTTGTTTAGACTGTTTCTGAGTTTCTAAAGCTCTTTGTATATCCTGGATATTAGCCGTCTATCTATTGTGTGGTATACAATTTTTTTTTTTCCAATTCTGTTGGTTGCATCTTTGGTTTGTTGATTGTTTAATTTGCTGTACAGAGCATGGTTAAAAATTCTTAGAAAAGTCATCAAAAGCATAAATAGTCAAAGTCAAAATAAACAAATTACACTACTTTTATTGGTGCAACACTTTAAACTGACTGAATTAAGATATACATGACATGCTAATCCTATATATACATACATACTATGAAATATTAATCATATGTAACAGGAATAGAATCAATTCTTTTGCAACATGCAATGGTTTTCTGTCTAGTGTTCTAAAATGCATTATGTTAGGAAAAGTTTGTGTCTACAGAAACAGTAGCACATGGATAATTACCACGGGAGATAAAATTTAAGCAGATGCAAATTGATCTTCAAATTTGCCTGAGAAAATTAAACACATCATTTGATATTTGATACTACAAATTAATTGATATACATCTTGGCTACTGTGAATTGAATTGCTACAAAAATGCACAGCCTTTATGTATACACTTGAGGAAAGGTAGGAGGTTTGTTTTGTGTTACATTGTTCATTATTGTTGTTTTCTTCTTGCCATGTGCTGGCACCTGTAACTAATGGAGTGCTACACTTGTAGTTGCAAAGTGGAATGTAAGTATGCTATTATAAAATCTAAAGGAAAAAAGAGAGAAGGAAGAAGGTGGGTGTGTAGGGAAAGTGTGCAAGGTAGGATAGGGAATGCCATTAAGTTTCAAAATCTGTAATGCAATAAAAGTAATTTTTTTCTTCACAAAATAATGAATGAACCCAGAAGGCAGGAATTCTCTCCAGAACTCTATCGTTGAGCTCCCCCTGTTTCCTTTCAGATTGCACATTCTTAGGAGGTTAAATTTGTGGGATAGTCAGTTGCTGATCTCCAGTGCAGGTGTTAACTATTAACTTCTCATTGAAGTACCTGCACAGCAATATATTTTTCATAAGTATATATATATATATATATATATATATATATATGTATATATATATACAGATATATTTTTATAGGGCTGATATTATTATTTTAAGTAAATAAACCTTTTTATGTTATCTAAATTAAAATAAACAATGTATGATTATTCATAAAAAGAGAATCCCATCATAGATGTGAATGAGTCATGCACAACTGGAATTGGTTGCTTCACTGCTGTGAAAACACCTGCAGCTGCATTCCCTAATGTTATTGAAATACTAGAATAAAGTACAGCAACAGGAAAAAATGAAGTTTTCAATCTCAGCAATCAGAAAGTCGCTTTCTTACCTTGAATGCCAAATGTGCCTGAATTTGGACTAAATGCAGTTACACATCTGAAAATAATGGAAATTGTTGTGCACAATATCTGCTTACAATGAGTCTTGCTCATTGTAAATTCTTTGCTGATTCTTACACTTTGCTCCTTTTTGATCACATATATATTTCATGTACATTTGTATATAAGGCAAATATAGCAAATAACATTTCTAAGTTTGGCATGCTCTATGCTTAATCACTTCCCATTGTTACTGTTAAAGCCACTGTGATGTTTCAGCATGCTTTGTAAAAAGTATGTTATTCTTAGAAAAATTAATACTGAACAAAATTTACAATCATGGATGATTTTGTAAAATATATACTTGAGCATGTGTGGGTAAAGACAATATGTTTAAAAGTTATTATTGCAGCTTTTGAATCTATGCCTTGCAAATCTGTAACTATTTATGAACTCTTTTCAGCCAACTCATTAAAATTTTGTTTTAGTTAAGCAAGTGGAAATTTTAAATGAGCCACCGCATCCCTTTCCCCTGTGTCAGACAGTGTTGGTCAAAGCTCAACGCTTCTTTGAGTTAATAAGAGATGAACACTCAAGCCAGTTTATTGGGCCGTGAAAAAGTGAAGGAATGGACTAGGAATACAGAGGAAAAATGCAAAGTAAAAGCACAGAAAATAAAGCAGATATCACCAGACCTGTGCCTTACTTCCATATGTGACTCTGTCTTGGTTTTCAATTTTATTTGTTATAGGTAAGTTGATTGAAAATATGAAATAAATGCAATATGTATACATTTATAAATAACTTCTGAATGACCTACAAATGTTAGAAAAGGAAAACCTGTTCTTATATGTGCAAGTTAACATATGAAAGCCTAGCAATACCTAGCTAAATTTATTGAAACTGAGACTAACACTTCTTAGTGCTTTTAAAGAAAACTTGTTAACACATGGTTAGCATTTGTAAAGAAAACCTGTTAAAATAGCCAAAAAAAGTTACAGTTAATTTCATTACTTTATTTAACCCAAATTATCCTGTTTGTTTTTGTTTTTGCTTTTTCATTGTTTTTTGTTCTTTGTTTTCATTTTAATTTTTGATGATGTTTAAATGGCTGATTAGGGTGGAAAGGATCAAAACCACTCCTCCAAGCTTTCTTTTTCATCCTCCTGTATCTTGGGGAAGAGGGAGATGTGAGGAGAAGCTGCACCCAGCTCCCCAGTGGCCCAGCACTTGGGGATGGGGAACAGCCACCCAACATCAACCCAGGTTCCCCAAAGTGGAACGTATGCCAAGGGTTCTGCTTATGTGGTTTTGATAATTCTGAAATGCTGTCAATCTCATTGATTCAAACATGAGGAAATCCTTCCAAGGTCCACGGGCTGACATAGTCCACCTAATCTTCGTATGCACAGATACTTACTGTCAACAATTGACTGGGTAGTTGTCAAATAATTTCTGCCCTTCTTCCTTTGCTGTGGTATCAGCTATCCAGCTCAGGTCCCAAAGGGGTGCCATACCCTCCCTGTGCATCTGGGCATGCTGGCCCAATGCTCCACCTTTCCCACTGAGAAGACCCAGTTCGAACACATGCACTTCATGGTCCACCAATCCTGCAATTCCCCCCATGGTTGGAATTTTGAGAGTGTATAAGGTTCAATAAAATGCATTGTACTTATTTTGTTCACAGTAAGCTTTCCATATTGTTCATGATAATCCATGAACAAGAATATAAATACATTTGTTATAGTTCAAGTACTCAAATCTTAGTTGCTCTGTACTGCTGCCCTGGTCGGTGCAGCCATAGAGGTAAAGGTCATTCCTATGCTCACTGAAGCAAACCTTCTCCATTTTATTTCAGATGTGATTATTCATGGGCTTAATCATGTAATTGTTATATAAAACGCAGGATCAAATATATATTTGCATATATACACACACACACATATATATAATGAGATATATGTCACAAATATGACACACACATTTCTATTCACTGTATCATAAATTATGTTCTGTTCCCACCTACCATTCAAGATTTTTGTTTCTCTAGCAAATGTAAAGCCTAATCCCTGAGCCTCTCGTACTGCACCATAAAAACTAAAAAAATACTTAAAAACCTTAAAGCCTAGGGGCCTGTCAGGCTATTCCTCCACCTGTTACGCTGGCATCTCCCATGGGCACCAGTTCATGTGCCAGCAGTTTCGCATCTGATGCAGCTCCCAGCTTATGGCCTGGACTGGGAAAGCAGGAGCAGATTGCCCAAATCCTTAGACTCCTGCACCCAGACGGGAGACCCAGACTTCCTGTCTCTTACTCCTGGCTTCATACTAACCCCAGTCAGGTCAAGACAGTCATTTGCGAAAGACCTTTCTCTCTCTCTTTCTCTGTAACTGTGACTTTCAAATAACATACTAAACAAATCTAAAAAACCAACAACAACAAAAACAGAACTATCACAAATAAAGACTAGAAGCAGTATATTGGCCCTAGGAAGGCTCATGTTTTCTTTTAACTTTTATGTCAGGTAAGCTGATTTATTGGAGAGTGAAAGAAAATAAATTTAGTTGGAGGCCATGAATTCATCAGCTAGTTAACCTCATTAAAAAATGATTAGTACTTGTAGATGTAACTTTAATCTATGGCTCACAAAGCTGATTTGTAGTAATTAAATAATCACAGTAGCAATCACAACTTGACAGTTAATCTCTGTATGGTAGCAGAATCCTCTACTTTCCATCAGCGATGAAAAATATGGCTTAATCCCAAGAATCCGTGAATATGTCATCAACCTCATGACTATACCATGCTGACGTTAAGACGACAAATCTCAACAGGATGAATACCTATATAGCCCTGATATAACCAAAGAATAATGTGAAGGAAGAGATGTTTCTACAACCACTGATGGGGAGGTCAGAGCAATCTGAAGTAAGAGGGGTCAGTGTGTTCTTGTTGCTCTGAAAATAGAGAAGTAACTTCAAGAGGGATGAATGGGACTCCTGGCTGCAACAGAGAACACCAGACTGACAGGTGTTAGGGAAACAGAAACACAACACTTACATTGACAGGGAAAAAAAACATTTTCTCAACAGCGGTCATTGTCCTGGGATATTGTAGAAATCTTTCTAAGTTCTGGCCCGTCAAATCAATGGAGAGTCTCAAAAGATGTATGAAGAAAAGGCATTCCATAATATTTTTTTCTGAATTATTACTTCCTACTAGGATGAGATTTCTATTTGTGTTATTTTAAGGCCCCCAGATCCTCCAGCTTAATTACAGAGATGTTCATCTTTATTAACTTATAAAAGAACTAAAAATTTATATATTGATGCCATAACATATAATGATTTATTACGCATATGTTATGCAATGATTAGCACAAGTGAATCAACACAACCTTAACCACACGGCTTCCAAATTGTATGGAGTCTTTCAGCAAATTTACAGTAAACAGCAGAGTGTTGTAAACTGTTATGACCAAGACATACATTAAGATATTTGGATTATACTTTACAAAACATATAGATCTTGTTATTCGGTATTGTAAATCCCAGCTCTTTTTCTGTTGTACTGGAAGCTTTTCTACATAACTCTGCAACTTCTAGTTCAATTTTAGAGTTGGGATTAACAATTTTTGAAAAAAACTGAGGCTTGATTGTTATTATATTTAAGATATTGAATAATATAGCAGTCAAAAGGAAAATATTTTTTAAATTTTAATAGACAAAATGTATTTTTAAGATACATGATTTTTCTCAGTAGTATTTTGTAGTTTCTTGCCAAAAAAATGCATGCATCTTTCATTAAATTAATTCTTGATGATTCAATTTTATTTGTTTGGCTTTTATTTTACCTCTATTCATGGCACCATCTTTAATCAGCACAAGCTTACTATCAGTAGCTTGTGCAATGCTGCCCTCGCCTCTGCTCTCCTGTGAATGTGGTGATGGCACACTTAAGCTGACAAAAAATGATGAAGTATGAGAGACTTCAATAATGTAATTGCACATCTTTCTTCCCCAAATTAAAAGTGGTGTTTGCACAGGGGAGCCCACAGAATATACATTTTTCATCTGCACAATAGTTTTATATAATGGGTCAAGCCTGGCATAAGGCTAAAGGCAAATTAGAAACTAGGCCAAACATTCTCCCCTAGTTTTTCTCCTATTCAATTATTTCTCACTTAGTCTTCCAAACTTGTCAATTAAGATAATTTGTTGATCATGACATGATAGTACTACTCCTGCAGGACACTCCCACAGCTATATAATGTTGTGTATTAGAGAACTACAGAATATATTGTGTCATTAAATTCATGATAGTGCATCCAAATGTCAACTATCTACAACCATCTACGTAGAAATTAGAATTCTTCATAAATTCCTTACCCAAATGTTATCTAAAGCAATTGCCAGTCATTTAAAAATCACATAAAGTACTTAAAAATATGTTTTCTACTGATGATTATTTTCCTCAATTTGACATGCTGGAGCTGATCAGCCACAAGATTATTTTAAAGAATGCAAATGTACCTATCATTTAGCCTGAGCAGGGATCAACATGTGAGGCTGCAGTAATAGAATAAGTATGGTAGAGGACATCAAAACACCAAAACACAGGAAAGTAAGATTCTTACAAGAGTCTTGCATGTATTGCATTTTTTCAAAAATTCCAAATATATACTTAGATTAAATAAAATCAGCAAACATCACTTCTAAATTAGATTAAATGAAATTTTGTATCTATACTGTTTGATATGCAAAATTTGAAGCAACAGAAACACACTAGATTGTGAAAAGCATTTCAAAAACTCCTTCATTTTCAGTAGTACCTACAACCATTCCAGACTGCTATGTCTGAGTCTACACGGGATGGCTATCTTAACATTGAAAATCAGGTATTTCTCAAATTTAATTGTGGTTAATCCCCCTTTTACTGAAGCGGATAATATGAAGGACAGGATGGATGAGTATTGTGGATTCATATTTCCGAACAATTACCCTGTAATACCTGCGAATTCCACATTCACAGACTCAAAGGACCATGGACTGAAAAACTAAATGGAGGGCCTGGTGCTGTAGTCTAGCGGCTAAAGTCTTTATCTTTGAACTTGCTAGGATGCCATAAGATCTCCAATTCTAATCCCAGTGGCTCCACTTCCCACCCAACTACCTGCTTGTTGCCTGGGAAAGCAGTCAAGGACAGTCCAAAGCCTTGGGAGCCTGCACCTGCATGGAATAGCCAGAAGATGCTCTGGGCTCCTGGCTTTGGATTGGCTCAACTCCTGCTGTTCTGTTCACTTTGGGAGTGAATTATCAGAGGGAAGATCTTCCTCTCTGTCTCTCCTTCTCCTCTCTCTATGTATCTGACTTTGCAATACAAATAAATAAATCTTAAAAAAAGAAAAACAAATAAAAATAAATAATATGTCCGTAATTCATGTGCATTAGAGTCGTTGTCATTTTTTTTTAAGATTTATTTTTATCAGAAAGTGAGATATGCAGAGAGGAAGAGAGACAGAGAAGATCTTCAGTCCAAGGATTCACTCTCCAAAATATATACATATAAATGTATATATAATATATATTTAAAAATTCTTGGTACATTCTATACCTGATAAATTCTATGCCCTCTTTCAAAAGATCAAAGTCTGATCTTGACCTACATTAAGTGTTTTGTGTTTCTGTCCTGTTCCACTGTCTTGCTTTTTGTATGGTACAACCTCCTTGGAGTAACATTAACCTCGCAGAGCTCACATCTCTATGTGCCTATCCACACTTGAAAGTTGAACTAGGTATTAATGTAAAATAAATTTATGAAAGTCAATGAAATATTTATAAAGGAAGTGGTTTAATTGCCAAGCTATTACTAGATTATGGCACACCCAATCTACAGCTATAAATTTTTATCTCTCATTTATCATTGTATAAGAGGTAGCATGTATTAGCGAGAATGTAAATATTTCTCAAGTGAACAAATGATATAATTGCTTTCCACTCTAGTAACAGGCAAACACATTTTTCCTCTCTTGCTTTTTTTTATTTTTTTGCTTTATAAGTTGGTGCTTTCATTAGGGGGTTTGTAAATCCATGTACTACAGTAGTACAAGTCTCTGAAATCAAAGAAATGATTCAATTTCTGATTCTGACACTAACATTTTGTTTCTCTTTTAAAAGGTTTGTAACTATAGAACTAATGTTTTAATTTTCAATGGGCCATAGTAATATCTGTTTCTATTGCCTACATATATATTTATTTAAAGATTTATTTATTTGTATTGCAAAGCCAGATATACAGAGAGGAGTAGAAACAGAAAGGAAGATCTTCCATCTGATGATTCACTCCTCAAGTGACCACAGCGACCAGTGCTGCGCCAATCCGAAGCCAGGAGCCAGGAACTTCCTCCAGGCCTCTGACATGGTTGCAGGGTCCTAAGGCCTTGGTTCATCATTGACTGCTTTCCCAGGCAACAAGCAGGGAGATGGATGGGAAACGGAGATGCTGGGATTGGAACCAGCGCTCTATGGGATCCTGATGAGTTCAAGGTAATGACTTTATCCGCTAGGCCCCTGCTTTGGGACCCAATGCCTAAATATGTTGTGAGACTATATTTGTTAAAGCACATAAATCTACTATCATAACTGAAATACAGTGATTACTAACATTTGTTCGGTGGGGTTATTGTATCCTAAACAAGAATTATTAAGAAATTTTGGTCTTTTTTAAAGATTTAGAACATAAATAATTAATAATTGCTTTTGATTTTTAATATTGAACAAGTAACCTGCTTTGAAACTGAGCAATTATTATTTTATTAGTAAAATTATTAAAACCTTCTATGTATCAGTTAACATATTGGAGGAAAAGATTATGTTATTGTCACTTGATATATTCAAAATCTAATAGGGTTTTGAAATATAGCTCCAATATTTTATTTTATTGATTTAAACATGTCATTGTATGAGCTGAAAGCTTCTCTAGATCCATTTACAATGGTGATCAATGGGAAAATCTGATAGTTTGCCATTCATCAATCCTAGTTTATGGTACATTGTGTTCATGTAGAGGCATGCTTAGCTAATGTACCATAAACTAGGAGAAAAGGAGAGAAAGTGCGCCATCCACTGGTTTATCTCCCAAAGGTCTGTAGTAGTTTGGAGTGGAACATATCAAGCCAGGGTCCAATAACTCAATCCAGGTCTTTCAAAAGATGGCAAAGAACTGCCCTGGCCCAGTTCTCATTCATGCCAGCAGGCGCTGCGACCTGGGAAAGCAATTGAGGATTGGCCAAAGCCTTGGGACCTTGCATTCACATGGGAGAACCGGAAGAGGTTCCAGATTCCTGGATTAGGGTTGGTATAGCTCCTGCCAATGTGGCTGCTTGGGGAGTGTAATCAGTGGAAGGGGGAATCTTCCTCTGTGTCTCCCCTTCTATCTGTATATCTGACTTTCCAATTAAAAAAAAAGAAATAAAAAATGTAAGAAAATCTAAGTTTGCTTAGGGCATAATAACTCAATGGAGGTTGGAGATTGCAAAAGTGGTCTTTTATATTAGAATGTCTGTTTGAACCCCACTGTCCCACTTATGATCTCACTTTCTGCTAATATGCCTGTTCCAAAAAAATACAAAACAGCCTGACTGTGTGCCTTTGACAGCCTTGTGGGAGACCCTAATGGACTTTCTGGCTCTTGGTTTAGTTTTTGGGAGGGCGTAGAGGTAAGTGTTTGCTGAAGTGACTAACGGGTGTTTGAGATGTTCTTGTCTATTGTAGAGTGAGGGATTCCAGTCCTGTCTCCACCTCTGGTTTCGGGTGCAAATCAGGACATCACTGCACCCCTGCATTCCTGTGGAGGATATCAGCGAATATCTAAGATAGTAGCTTTTACTGGACCCAACGCTGGCTATGTAGACATTTGAAGAGTAAAGAAGAGTTTCAAAGGTCTCTTTCTCTGCCTTACAACATTTCAAAAACAAATCAATGCTTATATAAAGATAAATAATTCAATTCTCTCTTAAAACCACAAAATCGAGGGGCCTGGTGCGATGGATCAAAGGATAAATCCTTGCAGGGCAAGTGCCTGAATCCCACGTGGGTGTCATTTCATGTCTCAGCTACCCCATTTCCCATCTAAGTCCCTGTTGGTGGCCTGGGAAAGCAATGGAGCAAGTCCCAATGCCTTGGGATTCAGCACCTGTGTGGAATCTCCTGGCTCCTGACTTCGGATTGGCTCATGCTTCAGCATACTTTCAGCATTTAAAATATACATCACAGTGACGTTAGCCGAGTACTAGTAACACTGTAACAACACAAGTCATATTTTTCATATCAGTTGGAGTGCTGCATATGTATTAGACTTTTCATGATGAATAATCCAGACAGCTAATAACCCCTCGAGCTTAATTACTAAGATATTTATTCTATTTAATTTTAGTAAATGTTGACAGCGTTTTCTCTCCCAGCAGTATTTTTATAGATTTATCTTGGGATTTCTACCAGGCAAACAGTTGTTGTATTGCTGAAATTATCCACAGAAGTCTTAGGAAAAAACACTTTGAATTTAATTAGTTATAAAAGCCAGATCCCACCACTTGTATTTTTTTATGCCATATTTGCAGCAGGATTCACCTTTCAAAGTCTCATAGTAGACAGTATTATAATAAAATATAAAAGGAGAACAGACAATTTATTTGGATATATTGCCAGATGGAAATCGCATGTTGAAGAGCCACATTTTAAAAAGGTATATGCAAGTCAATATTACAAAATGTCATCTGAAGAACAACAACAAAAAAAATTGCCTTATGTCAAAGACAGCAAGTTCCTGGAAAAAAAAAAAAAAACACACATCTAACCGTGTTGTCCTCAGGATGCCAACTTGAGCTAACATTTGTATCTAAGGGTTTGACTAATTACGTTAGTGAGAAATGTGACTACATTTATGCCGCCCACTCTTTGAATGCCTCGGTTATGTGTAAACATAGGTTGATGCCTCCAAATGTATAAGAAGATTCACCAAGATGCACTGCTTTCAAATGAATCATGTGTCCTTTCAAACGAATCATATCTCTTTCAAATGAATTATGTATTGTGAATAAACTACCCACGAATTAAAAAAAAGTGTTACCCCTAAATGAACTTATCTTTTAGTTCAATTTTCTATTGAGAGTTTTGAAGTATAATTACATTTTCACATAGCAGAACAGTCTCATGTGGTATGAAGTGCTTTAAAAAAGCACACACTTGTACTAGATAGGAATATAAACCACCATAAGCTCGGTTTATCTCTTCATTTTCAAGATTTAATGGCACATTCATTCGACAGAGATTTGAATTTTGGAGAAAAGTCATAGTTTTGTCCCTTTATCCTCAAAAAAAATCCCTTTTTTGTGGTACCAACCATATGATCCTCAATAAAAAGAAAGATTAGAAGGATCGGTTTTAAATAAATGGATAGTGGATAGGTATAATCGTTTGTGATGATTTCAGTCTGAATTAATGAAGTAAAATCTACCAGCTAAAAGTCAAATTTCAGAGGTTCAACAAAAGCAATTTCTGACTCGAGTTCATGTTGAAATGAGAACATAAAAATCAGGGAAGAATGTTCAGAAAGTCATGGCCAGTTCATTTATCAAGTGTGTTTTGCTCACCTAGAGTTCATGAGTCTCAGCTGGGTTCTCTCTTGTAGTTTGTTTCTTGGCAGTCCTGGAGAAGGATCTTGTGCTTAGAACAACACTGTCCCACACTTAGCAATGGTTTTCAATACATCCCTGACTTCTAGTCCCGTGAGAACCTGCACACACAAAGCCATTTGCTTGTTTTGCTCCCGCTGCACAACCCCACTGTCTGAACCTGAGAAATTGTTTCTTCTATTTTTTTTGTAGCTTTATTTAGACCGTTATCTGTATTTAAATGGAAGAATACACATCACTATAATACTTAAGACGTTATAACAGAAACCATAGTGGTAATAAAATTCTGGAAATGAAAAAAGAAACATTTGCTGCTGCATTATTTATGTAAGTAATGAATAGGAAATTATATGGTTTCTGATGGCTGGGTCTAATATGAAATTAGAGAACTGAGAAATTTGTAAGTGTAATGTGACAAATAAGTGATTTTTTGTACTCTACACACATTTCTGTAAACTGCTGTATGTACACAATGCATTATGCATATCTATATGTGTGTACATGTGCAATGTACATAGTGTGCACCACTCTAATCTCCTCGTGTGATAGAATTTCTAATTAAATGCCGTTTGTCAAATTATAAAAGCATAATATTGGGCAATCAGGCATCTGTATAACATGCATTCATGTTACCAAAAAGAGCAGTGACTTTTAATGTAGCACAGTTTGCATGAAAATCCCTGAGGGGGCTGGGCTTTAGTTATTGCAAGTTCTCCTTAAGAAACTCAAATTTGTCACATTATAGTATAGAATTCAAGTAAAGCACACACATAAACACATGTAGTCATCTTTAGTCAGTCTCTATATCATTATGAGGCTTTATTTTACTAGTACATTTTATCAAAATATATTAGAAACCTAATATACAGCAAGATATTTGGAAGAATTGCAATAGTATAGAACAATTCTCATTCACATCATTTTTTTCAAAATATGTCTATTACCTTTGTTGTGGCAAAGTGGGTTGGGCTGCCATTTGAGATACTGGCAGCTCCTGCAGGGTGTGTTCTTGACCCAGCTGCTCCATTTTTGCTATAGATGCTTGCTAATGGCCCTGAAAAGCAGTGAAAGATGCCCTAATTGATTCGTTCCCTGCACAAATATGGATATCTGGATGAAGCCTGGCCCACATATGGCTGTTGTGCTCATTTGGGAAGCAAAGCAGCATATGGAAGATTTTTTTTTCCTGCCTCTCCATCTCTCTTTAATTGTGCCTTGAATTAAATAAATGCTTACTTGAAAAGAAAATATAAGGCCTGGCATGATAGTGTAATGGTTAAATTCCTCGCCTTGCACGCCCAGGATCCCATATGGGCCCCTGTTTTAATACCAGTGGCGGCCCTGCTTCCTATCTAGCTCCCTGCCTGTGGCCTGGGAAAGCAGTCAAGGATGGCCCAAAGCCTTGGAACACTGTACCCATGTGGAGACCCAGAAGAGCTCCTGGCTCCTGGCTTTGGAATAGTTCATCTCCAGCCATTACAGCCACTTGGGGAGTGAACCATTGGACAGAAAATCTTCTTTCCTGTCTCTCCTCTTCTCTGCATATCCGTCTTTCCAATAAAAATAAATAAATCTGTTTTGAAAAAGGAAAATACAACTTATTTTCATAAAAATGTGTTATTTTAAAGTACAATGTTTCAGTTTTTTTCCTATTTTAGTTTCTAATGTAAACAACAACAAAAAAATGTAACTTCAATACCATTGCTGTTAAGTACCTTAAGACTCTTCAGAACTACTGACCTGTATATAAACAACTTACGATTTTGTGGAATAAAAATATTTCTGGAGAATATACGTTGAGGGAAGAAAATGAAAAATTTGACATTGCATATGTTCAGAAATATTCTGACTATACATTTTGAGAAATAACATAGTTTTAATTTGAATAAAGTCAAAATGTTGCTTTTTAAACACATACTGTCTTACCAGTTCTAGATTGTTCTCCTGGAGGAAAAGCAGACCTTTTATAAATCAGCAAACTGTGTTTTCCAAGTTGCATGCATGAATTGGCTGGGCATTCTATGCATTTCAGGATTTTTTTTTTCAGGCTGATTGCAGAATCAGTTTGCATATGCCAAGCTTTGTTCTGCACAACTGGGAAATATATAATCTGAAGCTGTTAAATAGGACAAAATTATTTCTTTTTTTCACTCAATTTGTTCTTTTATTAAGATATAAATATTAATTAAAAATCTCTATTAGAAGGGAAAGCTTCACATTTTACTTTTTCCATAGGTGAGAGGGATGAATGTGCATATGGGGCTTCTGATTATTATGGGAGGGTGGAGCTGTGGAGGAAGGTGAATGAGAGAGAGGTTTCTGTTCTGATTTTCTTTTCTTCTGTGTCTGCTGGAGGCAGACATGGACTGGGCCCTGAGGGGGTGCTCCTTTCTTTCAAGCTTAACCAGGGCCCTGAAATACAGAAGACTCTTCCAACCCTTGATGTTCCAACAGCATTACTTGGGTGGCTTTGATTGGTCTGCGAAGTTGCAGGTCTCATTGCGCCATGATGAGGCTAGCTTTCTAAGGTCTATTAGCTGACCTGTCTGCTTCTATGTGTCCACAGACTTGGACACTCGCCGCAAAGCCTGGCCACGGTTGTTCAATCTGCCCTTCCTCTGATGCGGTAGTTAATATTTTCTTTTTATTGCATGCTGACATGCATCAATCTAAGAAACGAGGCTGAAAGGCAGAGATGGAAAGACTTAGAAGCACCAGGTTTAAGATAGTGGCAGAGAGAGTCGGAGACCACAGAAAATTTAACAGAGGATAGAGAGCAAGGTGTATGGACCTTAGCACATTCTTAGATGAGAGAGTGAGTGATTTTATTGTTTCTTCTATTATATCATTGCAAAGATTTGATCAAAATCTTTGTGAAAACAGGAAAAGTAATGATTATGCAATCATAGTAATATAGAACTAGCCTTATTGCTTATCTTCATACTGTTGAAGAGCAGCAGTTGAATTCCAGGTCTTCAGGTGGTCACTTTTCCTTAGCATCAGATTAGGACTCGATCAGCTACAAGGGTTTTCATGGTGACCAAGCTGAGATGCAGGTCTTCCTCCCTCATCAGTCGGAGGCCACTTCAGAGCATAGGCGTTCCCATGTACCCAATAAGGTTCCAAGAAGCAAAAGGACTTAATCTTTAGAACACAGGGTGAAGCCTCATACCTGCTCACTGCTTACCACAACCTATTTAACTCCTAGTCCTAAACATAACTGACCTCATGCCAATGGAAAGGAATTTCCAGCATCTTGTGGCTTCGCTGAGCTGGCCGCCTTGTCCTTCGAATGCATCCAGGTGTGTTCCCTACTGCACAAGCTTTAGTAACTGAAGAGGCCCAGGCCCAGGCCTGCAGCACACACTCTAAGGTCCAACCACATGGCCTTGTGATGGTTCTCTCAGGCCAGGGTTGGAGTTCACTAGTTTAGCTGGGGAGTCTCCCAAATAACCTCATCTGGGAAGTTCTCAGACTGGATACTTTTCGTGTATCAGTTAGTGCCAAGCCAAATGTGGTCTGTCTCCCACACCAGCCAACACACATGCTTGTGAATGTAGCTGGCAACTTAGTCCCACTCTCAGCTGCCTCTCCCACGTGATCCAGCAGGTGATGCATCCTAGCCTAACCCAACTTGTCCCCAGGCTTGGCTTTTGTGCACACTGTTGGGTATTGTGGCCTAGTTGGGTTGACCCTAATATATGGAATAGAAAATTGGAACCAGTGTCAGAGTAACTGCTCCCAGCATAAGCAACTATACACTATTGATTATATTTTTATTCTGTGTTAGTTATAATGACATATTTGTTTCCATGTAAATAACATTCAGGGTTTTAACATCATTGCTATCATTGAACAATTCAAAAAAGTTATTTTTTATCATGAGCAATTTTCATACTGCATTTCAAAGAACTACACTTGCCATATTTTTCTTCCACCTTAACCTATGTGGTCAATATAAGAAGATGTGATAATTTGCTATATTGTAACATTCAGAATGAATTATGCAGCTGCAATTGTGTTTAAAAAGACAGAGAGTGGGCTGGGGAAGGGTATGTGAGGGGTGCGTGAGGGGTGCAGGGGCAATGAAGACGCAGTGGCTGGATACTTGACTTTCAAGTGCAAGGATCCCATATGGGTGCAAAGTGTGTCCCAGCTGCTCCACTTCTGGTCCAGGTCCCTTGTTAGGACACAGGGGATGCAGTAGAGAATGGCACAAAGCCTTGGCACCCTGCACCCATGTGGGATTTCAAGAGGAAGCTCCTGGCTCCTGGTTTCAGAACGGCTCAGATCCAGCAATTGAGGTTACTTGGGTAGTGAAACAACAGGTGGAAGACTTTTCTCCCTGTTTTTTTTTCCATCTCTATAAAGCTGCCTTTCCAGTAAAAAATTCAGAAATCTTAAAAGAGGGGGAGGGAGGACAGAGAAGAAGACAGAAAACAGTAATCCAAAATTCCAGCCCCTTCTCATAGCCAGGCCTGTCCTCTGAAAGGGAGATTACTCAGATTTGGTGGTCATATAGTAATATTTTCCAGAATGAAAGAAAGTCTTAACGTGATAAATTGTGACATATTTTGCCCAATGCAAAATGCTTATTTGAATCTTCATGGGAAGAGCAGGAGCCCTTTTCTTTTTAAAGAGGTAAACAGATGTCCTAAGTTCTAGTGACCTTGGTTTCTCACGAGAAGTATGCCTTTGGATTATCTCAGCTAGAAACTTGTGTCTTCCTGGTTTACATTCTACAGGGAAAGAGACAAGAAAATGTTAATTATCAAGTAACATACTGTTATAAAAGAATTCATAAAAAGAAGAATGACTGGTATAAAGATACTTAAAATTATCACAAAGACTTACAAAATACCTAACATTCTATAATGTGGTTTATTTTTGAATCATATATATATATATATATATATATGGTTATATATGGTTTTATATATATATATGGTTTGTCTTTGAATATAAATGAATGAATTTGCATTGAAATAATTTGTCTCCATTTAGGTTGACAGAATACAGATTGATAGAATACAGGGCTGATTTTAGTTGCATAACAAATTGTTTCAAATTTATTGGTTTAAAGTAAGAACATATTTTATTGCTATTTTTAATCTCTGTGGGTCATAGTTATGCCATCAGCTTAGCTAGCAGTTTTAAATCTATTTTGTCACAAGGCTATATGTCAATGTCACTCGCAGCCTGGGGTGGCACACTCACATGGATAGCGTAGAGTACTTATTCTGGAAGGGACCTTGGTTCTTTCCCGTGTAAGCCTCTTCACAAGTTAGGCAAGGTGTCCTTGTGACACTAGTTCACGTCTGTGATGTCGAAAATAAAGAAACATCAATAACTTTAGGACCTAGCACTACTTTTGTAAAAATTCTATCTGCCTGAAAAAAAATAACCCTTAATAACTGTTATTCCAAATGGTGTGAATTCCAGGTGGTATTGGCCGCTAGTCATCAACTTTAACATCAGTATGTTTGGGTACTGTTCTAATATGTCTACATGAAATAATTAATTGTCCCTGGACAAAACCAAGTATATCTGAATGAAAATAAAATTTTATCTAAAAGTAGCTTTGCATTTCAAGTAACGTGCATTGTGATTTCCGAGGTGTTTCCATGCCATGGCTCTGTCAAACAACCTCTTAAATACTTGTATTTTCCCTATTTCCTTCTGTGGTATCTTCTATTAACTGTCTGTTTGTCTCTTTTTTGACTAGCGATGTTAAAGCCTGAACTAGATTGTACTCTTACAATGTTATCCTAAAAAATGATGAAATAATAATGGGAAACGCTCAGATAAATAGATGCCATATGGTTTTTCAGGCACTAAAGAAACAAATTTGTCTATGTTTCATCAAGATTTCTATTTGCATTTGGCATGACCACAGAAATCATGCATGCTCCTGATAAAAACACAAGGAAAAATACATGTATCAGCTGAGAGCAAAGCTTTTGAGATACAATTTCTAAAAGTAATGTGTAAGAACAGCACTCCTGGCTTTGCATTGGCTCAGCTGTGGCTATTGCAACCATTTCAGGAGTGAACAAGCACACAGAAGATCTTTCTCTCTGTATCTCCTTTAATCTGTAAATCTACCTTTCTAATGAAAATAAAATTAACTTTTTCAAAAAATAAAAAAAAAATCAAACTTCTATAAACTATCCTGTTTTGTTACTGCTGCTTTATCCTTTAGCTCATATGACATCCAATGTTTAATAACTGTGATATTATATTTTAATACACATTTCTTCATTGAGACACATTATTCATTCTACAGATATGTCTTCCTGATAATGAAACAAGAAAAGAAAATTTGAAAGTCAGTGATTGGGGCCGAGGTTTGTGCCTCTGAGGGCAAAGCTGTCCCCCGTGATGGCAGCATTGTATTCCAAAGCGAACTTTTAACGCTGGCCCATCTACTTCAATCCGATCCAGCTCCTTGCTAATGTTCTGTAAAAAGCAGAAAATGAACCAAGTTACTGGCTCCTGCATGTCCATAGCAGATTAAGCTGCTTTCTCGTGGCTACTGGCTTCAAACTGTTCCAGTCAGTCAGCTTTGGTCATCTTTAGGGTGAACCAGTGATGCGTTATTTCTGTCTATCTCTCCATCTCTCTAAAACTCTGACTCCAAAATAAACAAATACTTCACAAGAAGTCAGTGGCCATACTCACAATTTCAATTAAAATTGTTGATAACACAAAAGCACTTATTACCCATGTTCACACTTCCAGGAATCAACAATTTTATTGGTTCACTGTCTAACTTTAAATCCCCCAAATTGTTTATAAATTATTTCAGATGGAAACAATTAGGTTTAGTACATGTTGAGGTTATCATAAAAGCAGCATTATTCAAATTAGTGAATATCCAGTGGCCTAAAATGGTTTTAAAAATAAATCAGGTGATACAATTTTACCTAATTACTGACTACTAATAAAATTGTATGTCTAG
This sequence comes from Ochotona curzoniae, assembly GCF_017591425.1. Lineage (NCBI taxonomy): Eukaryota > Metazoa > Chordata > Mammalia > Lagomorpha > Ochotonidae > Ochotona > Ochotona curzoniae. Next base: position 19,700,475 of record NW_024466502.1, read on the forward strand.
ATTGTTTGATTATGCAATTCATCTTAACATAAAGCCACTACTATATAAATGTGAATAAGTTTATTGTCTGATTTTGACTCATAGTTTTATAAAGATTTTGCATTTTACTTTCCATCTGCTGTGTGTGTTTTTTTTTTTCCCTGAAATGTCTTTTCCTGGTAGGACAATAGTAAGAAAATGTCATGCAATTATGTAAATTTTTCTTGAGTAAGTCATGTTTACATTCATTTTATTTTTAAATGAGGCATTAAAACCAAAACCACAAATGGATTTCTCTATAAAAGAAAGTTTTCTTTTGCATTTCTACGGTAAGTGTCTGCAGGTGTTTCATTTCATGTAGCTTCCATATTTTTGGTCATGTATAATTGAAATGGAAGGATCTCTCAGAAGCAGGAAGTAAATGTATAAAGAAATGAGAACTCATGGGTGGTGTTCAGGAGAGGGAAGTGAGAGTGAGAGCATTCCCTTCTTTGGGGAAGTCCCTTACGGCTGGGACTCAACTAAGTTTAGGTATGTCACATGATCATGAGTCGTTTCTTCTGTTTTGTCTCTTTAGTGTATATCCATATCTATCTACTTTTCTATATCTATCTATATATATGTGTATTTATACATATATGTATCCATAGATATATTTATTTATTTGAATTTATGTATATGTATTTATTTAACCACTATGCTTAATTAAGCTGTTTTCTTGCAATTTTGCTTGGGAAGATACTTTTAGAGCTCATATGTCTCCAAAGCAAATATAAACATATTTTGCTGGACATAGGAAAATATTACAGTATACCATGAGCTCTGACATGGTGACAGAAGCAGTGATGAGGTGTTATACCTGGAACTGAGTTTAAACATTCCATTCGGAAGAAAAGAAAGCAGTCAAATATTCAATGACAACAAAGGCAGATCATGCTACTCTTAATGCTCGATTACCCGTGGAATCCCTTTTAAGGATATTACATTATGGTTTTAAACTACGGCATTGAACTTCACAAACAACGAGGTGTGGAATGACTTTGACACACAAAATTGACAAATAACTCTAGGTTCTTCAGTGTTTACCCAACCTCTGCAATCGCAGTTTCATTTCTGTGGCATTTTCAGTGTCTCTTAAAGGCTAACATGAGATAAATTCACTCATCAGTTGATAGTAGAGAGATATCCAAACATTTTTGAGATGAACATTTTAGGGATTTTTTTTAAGTAATTCCTTGTGGTGTCACCAAGAAAAATTGAACTTATAATTCAAATACATCCTAGTGTATTATACTGATTTTTATATCAGGCTTGGTTCTAGTTAGAGATGAAATTAGAGCAGTTCAAAATGCTTCATAAAGGACTACACTAAAATTATGACTTACTGAGGGTGTCCTGGACAAGATCCATCCTGGTTTGAGAAAATAGCAGCCGGTATAAGATTGGTGAACTGATACAAAACCCTGAGAGCTATTCTGTCTGTTTTCTATTCTCTCTTATTTAAAGCCCTACAGAAGTTGACCATATAGGTCAGTCTTTAAGCATATAATTATGGAGAGAGCTTATAGCATGCTAAGTATAAGAAATCTACTTAGTGAACCTCAGTCAACTTCTCATACATTCAAAAACAGCATCAATGACAACACTGAAATGAAAATGATATTAATAATGTGGTCAGGGGCCGCCGCAGTGACAATGCCAGGTAATCCTCTACCTGCAGCGACAGCATTCTAAATGACACAGATTAGATGGCACCAGCTCTTCCACTTCCCCACTCCAGGTCTTATTAATGGCATAGGAAAGCAGTAGAGGATAACATATTCCTGGAGTCCTACATCCATGTGCAAGACCCAAAAGAATTCCTGATTCCTGGTTTTGGATCACTCAGCACTAATCATTGTGGTCATTTGGGGAGTGAACCAATAAATGCAATATTTTCTTTCTTTCTCTCTACTTCTTTGCTTTGTCACTCTGCATTTTGATGAAAGGAGGAAAAGGAAGGAAGGGAGGAAGGGAGGAAAGGAGGAAGGAAGGAAGGGAGGAAGGGAAGAATGAAGAAAAGAAGGAAGGAGGTGAGCACGGTAACATTTATTTTCAAGGTAATGTGGACAGGATTTAATGTTTGACATTATTTGACTCAGAACACACCATTAGATTCCCGATAGAATCGTTATTGTTTTTCTCAAATAACATTTTATGTACTGAAACTAAATTATGCACAATTACATATTAATAAATAAATGTAATTTAAAAATAATGTATCAAAACCGTTCTGTCAAAAATGCTTCTGTTTTCTAAAATGTTTTCATATATAATAGTCTTGCAGATTTGAACATATGCTAAATTTAGTTTAGTTTAATTAACAACATTCCACCTCCTTTTCAGTTATTTCTTTCAGAATTGTAAGAAGTTAATGCTTTCTTGTTTATTCCTCATCTTCTATGAACTGATCATAATTTTAACATTGTTTTTACTGTGTATAATATATTATTTATTTTGTTCAGATTTCTAATATTTATGGCATGTGTTGGATGATTTGTTTAATGCCATTGTTTCTCAGAAATTATGTTTTGCTTGTGATTCTAAAGGATTTAATTTGCAAGCACATTGATGATTTCTTAGTAATTTTGTCATTTATGAATCAAAATCATGAACATGCTTACATTATTCATGTGAAATACTTGTAAAACATTTTGTAATGGTACAATTATATGTAAGGATAAATATATTGTGAAAAAGTAGTGAATATAAACTGAAACTTAATTTGTGATTAGTAGAAATGCTGATATGGATTTTAATGTCCTTATAACATTGGTTAATATCCTTCTCAAGACAAAGTCTATCATTAATATATGCAACTAATTTCAGTTTGCAGAATAAAAGACTTTCAGTAAGTCAGTATAAAAGACATACATAATCTGAGGTAATGCAAATACAGTAGAGAAAGGAGGCCCGATGTAAGATTAAAACCTTGCATTCAGGAGAAAACAATCATACAATTAAAGTCTTAATAACTGAAACACCAAAAATGTTACAGAAACTATTGTAAAAGCACCAGAAACTGAAATGTGCATCTTTGGAGAAGGTAATATTATCCCAGTGTTCGGAGAATATAAAAAGTAGATTGTATACATGCTTCAACAAAACACAGAAATATTCAAATAAAGAAGCATAAAACAAAATGTGGACTGTGTCAGAAAGTTTTCATCAGAAAACATGATAATGAAACAGAACTTTCATAATGAAAGATAAATTCCATTTTCCTGCCCTCACATTCTGACATTGAAGCAGTGCATTTTTCCAGTTAAATTACAGCTTCAAAGATGTCATTTACCTCATTTCCACCCCCTAATCCTCCTTCTTCATCTTTTTCTTCTTTTTCTTTCTGACTCCCTCTGTCTCTCTCTCCCTCAGTCCCCACAGTCTATCTTAATCTCTTTTCTTTTTTTTCTTTCTTTTCTATGAAGCTAGATCATGAAAATATTCCTTGCTTTTTGAATATTTAGTTTTGATATAGAGATAACTTTGATCCAATATTCAGAAAGATCAAAAAGCTTACATTATTTTCTTATATTTTGTAAGATATCAGAGGCCTGAGGTTGCATGCTGGTTTTGGAAATAATCGTGTTTTGGTTAATCATATTTTGGTTAATTTTTGAAGGTATATTGCAAGACACCAGTTATTAACTTGTTTGTTAGTAGAAAATGTAACTAGTGTTTTTTGGTTGAATACTGAAACCTGTATCTGTCTTGCTGATTGTGTGTTCAGATACTTCATCAACATTAACTTTTTTGGGTTTCATTTTAAGGGGTCAATTTAGAATTAGTTCACGTCTGGGGTAGATTAGGTCTGCTAGTGTATTGATCTTCTATATTCTCTATGGAATACTATAATGATTCATTGTTTCCTATGTTTTGATTGACAGTAATGTAAATATTTTTAGCCTCTCTGTGGTTTCTAGAATGTTCAGCATATATTCCCTTAGGAACAATTTTACCTGTGCTGCGGTATTATGGCTTGCAGGTGTACATACTTTGGCTCAGAAATGGGCTCCAGGGATACCAGGGATATTTGTACAAGTTTCCAAGACTATGTTGCTGTTATTGTTGTTGTTTTCAGATCACTCCTTACTCCTGTTCTCTGCTTCTGAAGTTCTAGTAGTGTGAAAGTGACTTGCATGTCTCCTTATTTTTGTTTGCTGTATTTCTCTATCCACTTAAAATGTAGCATCTATCTGCATTAGCAGTTAATTCAGAACCAGTAAATATAAGGAGTTTCTTGAGAATTTATATTGTGATATATAGTACAATTTTATAGAAACTAGCTTAATAGAAAGAGTGAAATAGAGGCTGAGTTCAGGTGAGTTCAAACTAGAGATACGGGTACTTGGCTCTCTCATTTGCCACTTGATGGGGGGGGTGGGCCAGGTTGGACCCAGTGCTTGGGGCCCTAGCCCTGGCCACCACTGCCAGGCAGTAGGTAAACCCTTAGTCTGAGAAATTTCTCCCTCCACAGTAATTATATTAGGCAGCAGGGGGTAGCCAGCGGGCTGCACAACAATGCGCTCTGGAATCCTGGGGTTCTGGGCTTACAGGGACTCTGGGAGATGGCACAGATTGGCATTAGCAAAGACCTTAGGATCGGGTCCAGGTGAGACATAACTTCTCTGTAACTTCCAAGGACAACGTCGGGTCATGAAATCAACACATACTGAGTGATTCTCAGGGTAGAATCGGCAGGGGAATATGTGGGCCCATCCATGTGGAACAGCAATTTCCACTGGCATGTACAAGAACTGTGGCTGAGATTAAGCCTGCTGTGGGAGCTAAGGGGATACCCTGGCTGGGCTGGAATTCCCTTTAGTGACTGCCTGTCCAAAGATCAGTGAATTGTCCTGTGCTGAACATGGCCACAATATCCATTGGCATGGGTATGGCCTGGGTATCGGGAGGGCGACATTGGCCTCGACTCTGATACCCATTGGTACTACTGAGAGTCTGGATGGATGTAGAATGGGATGGACTAGGTCTCGGCTCCCATTGAGCCATGTGAAAGCTGTGTCTGAAAATGGACCAGGTGGGAGAGGGCTGCAATACCCAATAGTAAGAACCAGAAAGGGTATGGGCTGATTGCACAAGGACAACATTCCTGCCAGGACAACAGGTGGACCAACTCAACCTGGGTCAGGGACCCACAGTATGCCCAAGATCTGCCACTGGGAGGAAACTGGATAAAAGAATTTGGCAAACTCCTTCGTCAGGTTGCAGTCCATGCAGGTATTCACAAGAATCAAGGTAAGGAGCAGCCTAAACAAGAACAGGTTACAGTACCTGACGGCATACATGTGAGTCAGGTCGGGGTGGGCCAGGCCACGCCAGTTCGTAATATCCATTGGCAGATCCAAGAACTAGGATGAGGTATGGAAGGGGACAGGTTAGGTTGAATCACCAGCCAGTTCACACTCGAGCCGAGCCTGGGGTTGCCTGGGAAAGGCTAGGCTGAAGCATCAACCATCACAAGCTGAAGTGTGGGCAGGATGGATTGAACTAGGCTAAAGTTCCCACTGGTGGAGTTCGAAGAAGATGAGTGAGGGGTGAGGGATCTGGATGTCCTTGGGTCTTCTGACCCAGGTTCTAGGGCCTACCTACATGAGCCTGAGAGAGAGGATAACATTGGTTTCTGAGTCTTATGGCCTGGGGCTTTGGGTCTGCCTACATGGTTGGTGCTGGATCTGTAAGCCCCAGGGGTAGGCAGCCTGGAGGGGCCTGGGTCTCCTGGACTAAGTCCGCAAGCCCACTTGCATGTTGGGGGCTGGATCTGTGAGATCCAAAGTTGGGGGTCTGGCAGTTCCTGGGTCACATGGCCTGGAGTCTTGGGTACATCTGCACTTTGGGTAATGGATCTGTGAGTCTCATGGGTGCAGAATGCAGAGGACTCTGGGTTTTCTGGCCCAGGTCCTTGGGTCTGCCTGCATGGTGTGAGATAAACCTGTGAGCCCCAGTGATGGGGGACCCAAAATGGTTTGTGTCTCCTGGTCCATGTAACCCCACCCACATGCATGGTTGAGGTTGGGTCCGTGAGTCCCCGGGGCTGAGGTGTCCATCAGGTCTTCTGTTGCACTGCCTGGAGCCTTGAGCTCACCTGGACAGTGGGTGCCAGAACTGTGAGCCTCAGAGACTGAGGGTGTGGCTTGGCTCTGTGTCTCCTGATGCAGGTCCTATGGCCCACCTACGTAGTAGGTGTCGGATTCTTGAACCTCAGGGTTGGGGGCCTAGAGGTGCCTGAGTCTCCTGGTCCAGGTCACCAAGTTCACCTGTATGGTGGAGGCAGGTCCGTGAACCCCAGGGTTGGGGAATATGGTGGGTCACAGATTGTATGGCTCAAGGCTTTGGGACTGCCTATACAGTGGGTGCAGCACCGGTGAGCCTCAAGGGGTAGGGGTTCAGCTTGGCCCTGGGTCTCCTGGTCCAGGTTCTAGGGCTCACCTAGCAGAATGGGTCCTTCTCAGTACAGAGGATGGAATATGGAATACTAGATGGCAGACTATGGTACACATGGAGGATGTGATAGCTCATTGGGGCCTGCAGAGGACATCTGGTACCATAGCAGAGAATAGAGAACAGAACATATGGACAGCTAACCCAACCAAATGATGACAGCATATACCTGGAAGGTTGGACATTATAAGATCGATGGTGATAGCCAATGGACATTGGAAGGGATTCCTTATCTATAGATTGGCAAGATTGATAGCATTTTGAAGCTATCACATCCACCTGGGTAGAACTTTTGGGATATATGCCATTGTGACCCTGGGTTGATATCAGGTGGCCTTATCCCATACTTTGTACTGGGACGGTAGGGAGGCTGGGTATGGGCTTTCCCTTTAACTCTACCCTTCCCTCAGAAATGGGAAGAACAACTAGAAAACTTGGAAACAATGATCACATCCACTTCTCCCTAAACATAGATCCTTCCCATGGTGATTGACTATGTAAACATCATCTAAAATTAAAATAAATAAACAGGACCCAGTGTGGTAGCCTAAGAGCTAGTCTTTGCCTTGCATGAGCCAGTATCCCCTCTGGGTGCCAATTCTAGTCCTGGTGCCCCCACTTCCCATCCAGTTCCTTGCTTGAATGGGAAAACAGTCTGGAAGACCCAAAGCCTTGGGACCCTGAATCTGTATAAGAGACCTGGAAGAGACTCCTGACTCCTGGCTTCGGATCTGCACAGCTCCGGCAGTTGTGGCTACTCGGAGAGTGAATCATCAGATGAAAGATCTTCCTCTCTATCTCTCCCCCTCTCAGTATATGTGCTTTTCCAATTAAAATAAATAAGTAAAACTTAAAAACATAATGTTAAAAAGAAAGACAAATACCAAGGAAGAGAGAGAGAGAGAAAGAGAATTCTTCCTTGTGCTTATTAACTACACAAAGGAGCACAATGACAGGGGAAAAGCCAAGCCGGACAGCAGGAGTCTGCAATGATTGATTTCTCTCACACACCGGTAGCAGGGCTAAAGCACTGGGTCTACTCTCTGCTGCTTTCCTAGGCATGTTTGTAGGAAGCTGGATGAGAAGTGAAGCAGCGTGGACTGAAACCAGTGCTCACATGAGATACCAATACCACAGGCTGCTACAGAACAATTGTGCCAGGGTCCAAATGGTTTTTATTATTAATTGTTATTTATTATTATTATTTCATTGAAATTTTTCTCATCCAAATCAAAGAATATTTCAAAATATTAACTTTATCATCTTGATTCATCATTAGGCTAGCAAATGTACCTTTCCTTTTTTGCCGTCATTAGATTTTTTCCTATAAACTCTCTTCCTGCAATCTCTAGGCAGGATCTATATGCTGCAATTTTGTTAAAAGAAGCAAGAATATATTAAGCAATCACACAATTTTAAAAATTTGTTCCATTGATTACAGCTGAAATCTCTTCATTCGACCACCATTTGGGTTAGTCCACTATTTAACATTTCTTAATTTATAAGCTGGTCTTCATACTAATGATTTCACTGTAGATAGCTATTAAATTACCCCTCACTTTGGTATATTTGATATATTTTTAGTCGCTTAGTTAAAAGAGATCAGCGATCTTATCCTAGATTTTTAAGGAAAGCACATTTTCCCAGATCTTGAAAGCTATTTTGTGAGATCAGTTATATAATTTAACAAAAGCCACAGCCCTGCCTTAGTCATTGTCATTTCATCAAAGCTGAATGCTGGCCTGCTAGTCCGGAAAGAACTGCCACAACCACTGCTGGAGCACCTGCTGGGCTGTGCACTTGACCTCTGGCTGGAGAGCAAGGGTTTTTGCTATGTTCAGCGCTCCAAGACCTGTGAGCAATAAGAACAGTTTGCAGTCTGACACGGGTCATCCAGGGTCCTGGTGCTTTTTCCTTGCAAATGACCTTTTCTGGAGCAACAGCCACAGTTCCTGTGTAGGATCCAGCAGGGAACCTGTCTGGTTTCTTCCTTAATGAGATTCCAAGGCCAAGGAGTGCTCACACAGCAGCCATCAGCCATGATTCTGCTCCTTTGGAACTGCCAGGAGCCAGGCCCAGGCCACAGCTTCTCTGCCTCCTGTGAGGGACACATGGATGGTGATGGAGCAATCGGCCTGCCCAGGACTGCACTGCCTCCCCTGCAACTTTCCATCACGGCGCCCAGAGCTTGCATTCAGGTTTCCAGCATGGGACCAGAACAAGTGCAGACGAGGGTGTAACACCAGACACTGGCAATGCCGTGTTGTGGATGAGGTGTACTGGTTATCAAAGAGGGTTTGTGCCGGCAAAAGCAGAATAAATATATAAACTTGCATTGCAACAACAACAACAAAAAAATGAGTTATAGGAGATGTTAAAACACACAATAAGATGGGAAATGACAAAAAGAATGGGGTCTTGTGCTCCGAAAGCACAAGATTGTTATTCTTCAGAAGGGAAACGCCAGGGAGCAGTTTGCAATTGCCATCTGGAGTTATAACCAACGCAGTCAGAGAACAGATGCCAAGGCCTGCTTCTCCTGCTCCTAACCACGTGGAACAAGTCACTCAATGTACCCCTGGGGGACCATTTGTTTTGGGGGGAACTTTGCTACTTTCTCAAAAATCACAAATCTCTCATTTGTATTTCCCCAACTGCCCAAAGCACAGTATCCATCTCTCTAGGTGATCTTTTCCTCATTGTAAAAAATGTTACTGTACCAGGGAAGACAGATTGCTGCTAAACTCATCTCCCTTCAGCCATAATCTCTTTAATTGTTGAAAATGAGTCATGTGGGAAGGGATTTAAAGTGAGGTGATTACACATTATCTAACTGAGTAACGCATTTTCCTTCCCTTCAAAAAATTTGAAGGATGTTTCAACATCATGTGTACATTGGTTTTATACTCTTTTCTAAAGAAAAATTAATGTACTTTTATTTAAAATTTTTGCAGACTCCTCAAGAACAATTAAAAGATGATATTTATATATTTCAAACGTGACCCACTAACAGAAGTTTCTTTTTTTTTTACAATTTCAACCATAATAAAATATATATATATATATATATTTTTACAGACTTTCAAATATTTTTACTTGTGCTTAGGATGGGGAAAAAATAAATAAGCTCTCCTAAAAATACCTATATTTTTAAATTAATTTAGAGATATCATTATAAGACATTAACCAATTTTCTAGTATATCACATTGCAACTGGAATGGCAAATATAAAGTAGAAAAAATAATCCACAGTTTCTAATGGGGGGTTAGGAATTACATAAAGTGCTCACTTAGACCATTGTGGTTTAAATTGTTTATTTGTTTTCAGTTTGTGTTTTTAGATGTATTTATTTAAAAACTGGACTTACAGGGGGTGAGAAACAAGTATCAGAAAAATCTCTAATCTACTGGTTTATTACCCAGATTGCTGCCCCAGATTCTGGGGCTGCACCTGCCTAAGTCCAGGAGCCAGGAGTTACACCTGGATCCCCTCCAAGTGGGCAAGCCTTGTGCGTCTGGGCTGTCCTCTGCTGCTTTTCCTGATCTGTTCGAAGGAAGCTGGGAATAGAACTCAATGCTAAGAAGAAACCTGCTTATTTGTTTTATTATTGTCCTTTCTTTCTTTACTTTACCTGGTATTTGCTAAGTTATTTGGGGCTACTCAGTTTGAAATCCTGAAAAGGTTAACAGTTTCTGAAACAGAAGAACAAAACTTTCTATGACAAGGCATTTATATGTATACATATGTAATACAGTATATATCTGTATGTAATATTCTATACTTTATATAATATTTAATATTGTATATCATATAATATGCACTATAGTTTATATAATATATAATACATGCGTACACATAAACATTGTAGGAAATGCTCAAATCACCATTCACAGCTTTTCAATTATATAAAAATTTATTAACTATCATTAACCACAGTCATGGTGATTTTAGTCTTCCAGCTTTCAAAATAAATATCAGAAAAATTTTCTTATACTGAAGGGTAACAGTATGATGGAGTGTATTCTTAAGTGATATACTAAATGATGGATATTTTTATTACTAATCAGGTCATTCCAAGTTAGTCTTACAAAGTATTTATTGATTATATTTTGTTTCACTGTGGTTTCCATTAAGTTAATAAGATTGCACGATCTTGCTTTAATTATTGAAAGAGATGCAAAAAAATATTCACTAGTGGGAAAGCCAATATGTAGTTGGTTCTCAATATTTCATGTTAGGAAAAATATTTCTGTATTATTAAGCATCAAAATTGAAATATTTTTATGTTCTCACAAAATGGGCATAGAAAAACATCCTAAGAATCATGCATTTTTCAGATTAATCTTCCATGCCTGAACCTTTTCTTACATGTTATTCATTTTTTTTTTCCATTTTACTTTTACCAGAGTATGCTTGCTTTGTAGACAAGCTTTCAAAGGAAAACAATAAAATAGGAAAAAATAGAACTAATATAATCACAGCCAATCTAATTGAAATAGAGAGTTAAATAAATTAATGTCTTTATGACCTGTGTCTTCTTAAGATCATGAATTGAACGGAACACTTAAAATCCCTTAACCAAGCACAGTATTCTGTCATCTGATACTGCAAAATTTCAGCTTAATCTCATGTCAGCTGTGAAATGTAAGTAAGATTGTTGAGCTTAGCTGTTGTCACATGGTTTACATAGAAGCTTTGTTTTCAATAACTAAATATTGTACATGATTTTTGACTTAGTAAAGTTTAACTCATAATTTTAAAGGCATATTGATAAGATTTTTTCTCTTTGGAGTATTGAAAGCTGTAGCAGTGGGGCTGGCACCATGACAATAGATTAAAACTCCATCTGCAGTGCCAGCATCCAATATGGGTGCTGGTTTGAGTGCCAGCTGCTCCTTTCAGCTAATTATGGACTGGGGTATCAGTGGAATATGACTCTGCAACCCTGTGGGAGATCTGTGGAGAAGCGAGTGGCTTCTGACTTTGAACTGGCACTGCTTTGGTCATTAGGGACATTTAGAGAGAACGAGCAGATGGAAAACGTTTCTGTGTTCTTTCTTATCCATGTAATTCTACCTTAAAAACAAACAAACAAACAAAAAGGTGTGACTGGAATTGGTTGAAGAAACACCAACAATATTTATTCACCATCTTGTCTAAACACAATGATGTATTTATGTGCTGCATTTTAAATGGTTATATATATATATGTTTATATAGGTAAACATATACAGATATAATATATGTTTCCCTATGGGTTCTAGTTGGGGCTATTTTGTTGCAAGTGGTCAAATACCATTCCTTTTAATGGTTCAGTACTATTCCACAGAGTAGATATATCAGTTTCTTTACCCATTCCTTTCTCCCATTACCCAGCAGAAAAAACGCCAGACTCACCGTTGTGGCAGAGTTGCTGCCACAGGCAGTCCCACTGCTCCAGTAACCGCAAGACACAGAAACACAGTTGCTCACAGGTCAGAGAGCAGAGCATCTTATGATTGCTACTGTATGTGCTTTGGGTATAAGTCCTGGTCCGTGCTCACTCACTTCCCATGATCTGTGGCAGTCCCCTTTTCTTTAGGATGATAACAGCAGGGCGTACAAAATGGACTTAACCTGAGGAAGTTCTCTCTGAACCTCCCAAGCCATGGTACTGGGAGCCAAGACCTGATGCCCAGCAACATGCTTGGATGCCACATTTGAATGATGAACTTCCATCTGCACCTTGCGAATCTTGGATTATTGGCGTGGCTTTTGCTAGCTCTAGAATAACTAGCACTCCTTTTGCTTCGTGGAGAGTCCTCTTTACGTGGCTTTGCTTTAGGCAGGTTACTACTATAATGCCCAACACAAGACTTGGCTAATGATGCCACTGTGTCCTGCAACTCCAGGTTATGACAGATTGCACTAACGTCCTCAAATCCACTGGAAACTATGAAGTAGAATGTAGTAAAAAATGTCTGGCAATGAATCACACACCGCAACTCACATCTGTCAGTGCAACATTTCCTGTGATTGTTTAGTTAGCCTGTGGGACTGGAGAAGGCTCCGGTTTATAACCACTCCACCTCAACCCCCACCAGTTCCTGGGACTAGGGCTTTGGGTACCCCATAGCCTTCCCATAACTGGTCTCACTTTCCTGCCAGGATAGCGGAATGCCATATCTGGTAATCCTGAAATCATAAATATTTATATTGCAGGTTCATCACTGAAAAAGAGGACACACTCTTTGTTGTATCATTACCAAGAATGGTGCTGACTTTCACAATGTCCGGTGTGACTAATACCAGACTCTCAGAGGAGAACGGAAGATACACACCTGAGCAAGCAGAAATTCACTTCAAAGTCATGAACTGTGAACTGTGGCAGACAAAGCCTATGTGTTACTCAGAGACACTGCCGATACTAAGGCAAAATTAATCACGCAGAGGTTCCATCTCTCAGCTAACCTGCAACCAAAGCCGAAACTATAGACCAGGGGATGCCCTGAATTCCTTCCATTGGTAAACTTTTTTTTTCAATAAAGCCTATTCACTCAAGGAAAAAATAATTATTAAACCAGATAGATATTAATTTGTGGCATATGAAACAAGCAAACAAATAAAAACAAATTAGTGTGATACCTCTAAAAAAAATCAGTTTTCCAAAAATAGATCCAGAAAAGAGTTTCTAAATGTTAGGAACAAAATTCAAAGTAATTAATTAAAAGAAAAAACGCAATGTTATACAAGGGAATACAGTAATTTAATACGGATGAGAAATTCAATAGTGAGATGGAAATTTGTGAAAAAGAAGCAACCAGAAATTTTGAAGAAGAAAAACATTTATCAATACATACAAAAAAGTATAGCTGAGGACGCCAAAAACGGAATATATCAAGTAGAGGAAAGATTTTTGTCTTATCTGGGGAACCATACATTTGAAAAACCATTCAGAGAGAAATAAAGAGAAGGGAAGCAAAACGAAACAAATTTAAAAATCTAGTGAAATATGACGTAGTTTCAGGCAAGAAAGCATTTGTGTCACACAAATGACTAAAAAAAATATGGAAACAGGCATTCACAACCTATTCAACAAACAACAGATGAAGACTTTGTCAATCTTGACAGAGGCATGGACACCCAGGAACAGGCAGTGCGTACAATCCCAGTCCCCTCAAAGCATGGTCTTCCAGTATATCATACTCAGATTCTTTGCAATTACAGAAAAGGAGAGAACCCTAAAAAAATTGAGAGAAAAAGATCAAGTTACATTTGAAGAAAACCCAACTAGATTAAGACCAAAATTTTACAACAGAAAAGATAATATAGTCAAGGTCTTGAAAGACAAAGCTTTTACGAATAATCATATTATGTGAGAATTATTTCCCAAATAAGGGGAAATAGAGAACTCACTACCATCAAATTAAGCTCACAGGAAATTGTGATGGTAATTCTGCATTAGAAGGAAGCATCACAGAAGCACACAGCACTATCAAATTCACTATCAGGAGAGGAATACTCAGTTACAGATCAACACAATGACAGGTGTTAGCTCTTATTTATCAATAATAAACTAGAATGTAAATAGATATAAACCACTGCCAGAGATTTTTAAAAAAAAAGCAAAAATAACTATAAAACAAAACAAAACAAAATCACAAACAGGAACAACCCCCAGTGGTGGTATTGTGAAACGGTAGCATAGCCCCTGCCTTTAATGTACGCATCCCATGTTGGCTCTGTTCCACTTCATTTTTTTTTTCACCAAGATTTATTTTAATTTCATTGGAAAGGCAGATTTATAGAGAGGGAGAGACAGATCTTCCATTGGCTGGTTCACTCTGCAAAGGGTCAGAAGGCTGCAGCTGAGCTGACACTAAAGCAGCAGCCAGGAGGCACCTTACATGTTCCACGTAGGCATATGGTCGAGGTGAAAGGGCTTGAAGCACCCTCCACTGCTTTCACAGGCCATATTCAGGGAGCTGGATTAGAAGTGGAGCAACTGGGACATGAACCAGCACCCATATGGATGCTGCCACTTGTAGGTGGAGGATTAGCCAGCTGAGCCATAAACACTGACTCTGTCGACTTCTGATCCTTTTTCTTGATAGTAGCCTGGGAAAAACTGAAAGATGCCCAAGTGCTCATGCGTCCGCGTAAGAGACACCGATGACGTTTGGTTACTCTCTTATCTTTCTGACCCTCCTGCTGTAACTCTGATTTCAGAATTAACTACTCTTAAAAAAAAAAAAAAAGAAACAAAACTGAACTATAGGATACCTACAAGAAAACTTACTTCACTAGCACTGACGTAGCTACGTTGACCATAAAGTCCAGCAAAAAGATCTAATAAAATATATCAGCCAAATGGAAGTGAAAGCCAGCGAGAGTAGCTATACACAAGTGAGATAAGTAGAATGTACTTGAAAAGAAAAATTAGAAATAATTCTTATATCATCTACAGAATCAATCATGGTACCCAAATTTCATGCTGATAAATACATATAGATGTGTAAAAACTGCCTGGTGAACACCATTTCTCAATTCTAAAGCATTAGGATTATTATGTGCAGTTCCACACAAACATATCCTTCTGAAAAGGTTTGAGTCAGTATACATCAAATAATAATCAAACAATCTAATTATGATCAATTTCTCTTTTTTTCCTGTGGCTTGGAGTAAATGTAATTAAGGAGACAAAATGCTGGCTTGGGATTGAAACTGATTTCATGTGCTACAGATTATTCTCTCTTAGCTGGTAATGTAGATACAGCTCAGTTACATCCCTAGTAGATTGACATAATTGAAAATAACAAGCAGAAGAAGGAAGGCTTCAGCTGATAAATACAGAGAAACATGTAGGAGGGAATGATAATGAGACAGCGAGAAAATCTTTTGTGACTCAGCAGCACAAGGCGGTAGGATTGCAAGGCTGAATTTAGAGACCAAGAATGACTCCCACTGGAAATGTTCAGTCATAGCCCAGAGAGAATTAACGTTTTTCCTAAAATACACAATTATATAATGGCATATTTGCTGCTGAATATTTATAAGCATAAAATGCAACAGATTTTTTTTTCAAATTCCTTTGTCTTAACATTTTGCTTTGAAGTAACACATCATGTAGCTTTTTTTCTTTCATTGGGATTCACTATAGAAAACCTACATCTGCTTACTTGTATTTTTAATATTATGTACTCATTTGTTTTGAATAGATGGGAGTATTTCCAAACATATCCCAAAACACAATATTTAGGTATCTAAGCAGTATGTTTTCTGCCACACCTATCTCTTTGATCAACGCATTTCTCTGATATTGGAGCTGTCCTGTTAAATACTCCCCCCAAAATTACAGACCAAAACATTTAGGAATCACCAAAATATGGGCTACAACATTCACAAATTAACATTGCACGCCATTACCTTTTTAAAATTTATTACCCATGGATACTTTCCAGATTTCATGCGTCATCCAAAAAATGTTCTTACTAGAAAAATAATACTGTAAAAACATCTATGTTGAAATTCACTGTTATATCAGCTTAATATATTTTGATCTAAAACTATTTTGATCATAAGTTGAAGTCTGGCCATATTTAAAAGCACAGATTGGTTACTTAGTAATATGATTTGAAGTCTGTCTTATCACCAGTTACATCTGTTTTGACAATGAAACGGTGATGCATTCCTCCTCTGCTTCTGAATTACTCTAGAAGGTACATTTGCAAACTGATGCATTATTAATAATTCCCTGGTCACTTGATTAAAGAGAATGATGTGACAGAAAATGACATAAATGATAAGTAAGGAAAGAGGAATCAGTAAAAAGAGAAATTAACAATGAAAGGGAAGAAGAGGTGAAAGTGATATTAATTAGGTTACATAGATTTTGATTCTTTCTCTCTCTCTTCTTTAATGGAGCTCTGGATACAGTTTGTACAACCTCGATTTATTATTGCTGTTTATTTCTCCAAATGGCCTGTGTATGGTGATGCTATAGGAAATGTATAAATGTCTCCAACGATACCCTCATCGAAATTTCTGGAATCTGACTCCAGGCAACATAAATAAATAAATAAATAAAGACCAAAATGACTGTTAACAGAGTACATAGCTGAAATGCATAGACCTTAGTGCCATTTAATTGATGAATGCCTTTAAGCTCCAAAATAAATATTATCTCCACTCAAAGCAGAATATCACAAAGAATTTTCCCCAAACACAACCTTCTACATGTTCTGAAAGTTCCTCATATGATTTTTAATGATCAGATATTCACCTATTTATTTTAATATTAAACTTACTACTATCAAATGCAGGAATCCTCAGATATTGGTGTATATATATTAAAATAAGAATTAATTTAAATATTTGTTGTATTTTTTGTGTGTTTATTTTAAAGGCAGTATGGGCTGGTGGCAGGAGAGAGAGGGAGAGAAAGAGAAAATTTTCATGTGCTAGTTAATCACCAAGTGGCAGCAACTGCTGCGACTGGACCAGGCCATAGTCAGAAGCGAAGAGCTCTATGTGGGTCTCCCACAAAGATGCACTTCACCCCCGTTTTGCCACTTTCCCATGAACATGAACAGGAAGTTGACTCAAAAGTGGAACCACTGTTGCTCCAACTGGTGCCTACCTGGTATGCCAGTGATGACTTGCTTTGCCGTGTCTGCCCTCCATTTTACAATCTTGAGAGGGATATGAAACTGGTATGCTGAGAAACATTTTAGGAAATAAATTATAAATAGAAAAAAAAAGTACCATACTCCAGCATCATATAGGTGTAGGTACTATTTTAGTAGAAATAGGATTTAGAAAATCCTTGTAGTTTTTGTTTTCTTTTCTTTACATAGGTTAAATATAACTCTCCTGTGACACAAACATTCAGTAGAATTTGTACATGTGCTGCTTTGGAAATTGAAAGAATTGGGCCATGACAGAAATAGTTTTACAGGAAGGCAAGCGTTGAATTTATGTGAGTACAAAATGTAGACTAGAATTCAGCTCAAACTAGCAGAAACTTTGAGAAATATAAAAACTGCATTGTGGGAATTTTTGTAAAAAGCAATGGATTCTATGGGTGAAGAGAAGGAATTATACCAGCTTTGATTTAAGTGGGCATAAGAATAGATGAAATGTCTAGTATACATGGCAGGGAAAAAATAGAAGTACTAATGATAGATTTTATTAAATTTGCACTGTTACTTGAAAACTTTGAATTTCTAAAGTAGAACACAAGGAGCAAAACTTAGAAGCATTGCACCATTTATCGGGCAATTGAAGAATGTAGTACATTAATTAAAAACACGGCTTTGATATCACTGCTTCCATTTACAATATCACTTTGCAGCCCTTCAAATTATGAGACAGGATATTTTTCTTGACATTTCTAGTATGCTATTTATGGCAACTTGTTTAAGATAAATTTGGTTTATTGTTGGTCCAAACTGAAGCTTCTGCCTACCACATATTTTAGAGCCTGGTTTACAAGGCTTGAATAGCAAATATATGATACCTAATTTGTGCTATAAAATACGCAAGTAGAATAGCCTTAATAAGTTGATTATCCATTGGATGACTAATGCCAAATTAAATAAAGAGATATAGTACTTTAAACAATGTGCATAAATACACTAATCTATACAAAGAGGTGGAAAATTGAGTCACCAGCAGTAATATGTGGGCAGTCGTGAGTCATTTTCCATGCTGAAAATTATTCAGCATAAATGAAGAATCTAGGGCATTCATCCTTTAAAAGTTCAATGTAAAACAAACTGGAGAAGGCATGCCCAATATTCTACACATTTTTATTTGTTAAATAAGAAGAAATAGCATTGAAAAACATTGAAGTTGGGAGCTCGCATCCTTTGGATTCTGTTCACACAATTTTAGGATTAGTGTTCACACTTGAGACCTGCACTTGCCACACAACACGCTATATTTAATGTATTAGTTTGATATGCTTTGATAGGTATATGTGTGTATAATGTTATCATATAATAAATACATACCTTTTTTGAACTTTGAGGATACTCTGACATTATGAAGAAGGGATAATGAGGTTGAATTCAACCCTATTTTTAATATTCTTATTTGTTAAACCCATGAGATAAGTATTTTTTTTCTACATAGAAAATTCCACAATTAAAGTGTCTGCTATGCAATAATAAACCATTACTTTTCATTTTTGGATTGGCATAGTTTCTGCTCAAGTTTCTGTCAGAAGAAATGTTCATTAAAGATTTGAGGTTATGTGAAAATTTAAAAAAAAAATGACTAGTGTTCAGATTATAAGTAGCTCCAGCTAAAAATTCCAAAAGGAATTTCCAAAATAATTTCAATTCAAATTTCTAAATTCCATAAATATATAAACTAATAAGAAAGAATTATATATATTTTCATAGAATGAAAACCCCTCTTTTTGCTTGCGATAGTGCAGCACTAAACCATAAACTTCCTTATATTAGCCAGTAAAACTTTGTTATTGAAGTAAAAGAATAAAATGAAAAATTAAATTTAATCAACAGTCAGTGCTGTAATCATCTAAACCTAAATAACCTGTAATCATCTAAATCACGTGGAAGAAAACAATGTTTCTCAGAAGATTAGCATTTAAGTTGCATCATGATTAATTAGATTAAATTTAAAACAGGCATACTTTGAGTGTCTTCATCGTTAATGCTTTATTTGGGAATCAATATGTCTAAAAATATGATTATTCACATGTTCTTAGTGTTGTCAGCTGATTTGCAGAAATATACAACATAACCTTTACTGATCTCATGCCAACTTCCCGGAGGAAAAAATAACTACATTATCAAAAGCAAAACCACCCGGTTAATACTGTAATTAGGGGTGATCTGGCTTGTTCTTAAAACTTCACATCTACGATCACAATAATATAACTAAGTAGGTATAGATATTATAGAGATTGTAACATGCTATGAGATAGCAAAATACTTGCTGCTCATTTGATCTAATTTTTAAAGTCACAATGCCAGGCGCATAGGTAATGGCTGTCTTACCAAACAGAAAAATTCATATGTAAGCAGGAGAATTCATATTACGTGCATAGCTGGGTGTGAGTGACAAAAATCATATTGTAGCATATACTTAATGCTATGGTAAAAAGGCTGAAGGGCTCTCTGCCTCAGTGGTCTTAGTATTAGAACAAAGCATAATCGTTAGACACTTTTGTCACATTTTTGTGTATTTCTAACAGTGTCCAAGGAGAAACAGAGAGGAAGATCTTCCATGTGCTGGTTCAGTGAGTACCTGGGACACATAGCAGTGCCCACATGGAATCCAGGTGTATGGATGCGACAACTCTAGCCTTTAGGCTAGCACGCCTGGGCCCACATTTTGGATTTATGTATCATTGACAGCTCAGCATAATTGTAGCTAACAGAAAATTTTGTATTTGGAATTGCTTGTTACAATTTGTATGTAACAAAACCTGAAAATTTTAGCATTGGCTTGCTATAAATGGGACATCCAAATATAGCAAATGATTGGTGAGAACATATTGAAAACCTGGTTATCTTCTTTATTAGATAAAAAAATAAAAACAAACAAAAGACCCAGCAACATATAATTAAAGAATATGACACGAACCATAATCGATGCCCAGGAACCTTTGCTCTTGATAAAATTACTGATAACAAGCTTAATGCAATCTTCATTAGCTACACTTTGCAATTTCTTGCAAATCCTATGAAATAGATATTTTCAAGTTAGATCTAATTAAAATTCAAGTAGAGAAGAGAGCAGGGCAAAAGCTCAATAATGAAGGAGTGTTCTGGGAATCAGGATGCTATTATGCTAAGTGATATAAACCAGACACAGATAACATAGCACAAACATGTATGTGGCATCTAAACATGTCAAACCCTTAAAAAGAGGAAATTTCTCCTACGAGATAATGGGGAAAGAGGTACAGGAGTTGTTAGTAAAAGGGCACAAAGATTTAAAAAGTTAATTTTGAAATGTATAGAACAACCTGGTGAATACAGTCAATATAAACAATGGTTGATACATACTTTAATTTCATATGACTTACTGTACAAAATGCTGAGTAGCGAAGATTGATATGCTAATTAGCTGGATTCAAAGGTATATGGATAGAGAAACATTATCTTTGACCCCATAAATCTCTAAAACTGTACTTTGTTAGAGAAGAAACTCTATTAAAAGCTTATTTCACAGTCTGGTTTTTCATAGTCTAAGTTGATTTTTAAGGACAAAAAAAAATGATATGGAGTGCCTTATATTTTTGCAATGCTGGCCATTCTGACTTAATTGCAACAAAAAGACTCTGGCCATCTGTGATTTAAAATATATATGTATAATTTCTGATTCTTTTGTGGCCAGATCCACATCATAAGAGATGGTTCCAATATTATCCTTTAAATCAAAAAGAGGGACATTAAGCAAATTTGTAAGCCTTAACATTTAGAGCTATGTCTATATAAGTTACTTGGATGTCACAAGTTATATATCAAGTTTATCAGATTCAATAGAATTAGGAAAAACTGCATGCATTGGCTGGAATTTATTTGCAAAGGAAACCTGGCCTGAAAAATGCTGCTCCTTTCATAAAATGATAAGCTCAGGCCATCATACCTATTGCATCAGAGAGTTTGTCTGTAAAAATGCCTAACTCTGAATAATAGGCTAACATCCACGCCTTTAATCAGACATTATAATGGAGGATACATGGCCAAGAAGAATATTCGGTGAGAGCCAAGGGTTTCAGAATACAATTCAAAAACATGAATTCATAAAGTGAAGAATGGAGGACTGCCAAATGAGATGTGGGATGACTAAGAAATTTATCTTATTGTTGGGGAAGGGTTCTATACTCATCAAAGTCAGTGGATTGTAATGACATCACTTTTTGTCTACAAGTTAGAATAGTTGTATTGCTGTGGGCATTAAATCTTTGTAGTACTGTGGAGAGACAGAACTTTGTAGCATAAGACTCATTGCTAGCATCAGGCTTTAACCAGCTGAAATCCTTTGAGATACCTAGATGATCCTAGAGGAAGGCAAGGTAAAGTCCTGAAGCAGTTGATACAGGAATGCAGTCAGCAGATAAAAGCTGTTTCTTCTCCCCGCGATGAGACTCATTAGTAGCCTGCTCGAGAAAAACACTGCTTACTGATTTATCCCTCTCACACGCCTACATGTAAACCATGTCTTGCTTCAGACCATCTGGGGGTCCTTGACCATCAGGCCCTGTGGACCACGGAGGGAATGACGTATGTGGTATATCTCAGCAACGAAAAGAACCACTGGAGCAATCTTGCCATGCATGTCCATTTATTGTAAAGCAAGCACAAACATAGAGACTTAGAAAAACGGTAGAGAGAAGGGCATCTCTTGATAATCCTCCCACCTGCAATGGCAGTGCCATCGGCAACACCAGTGATTGGACCCACCAGTGATGTGGCAAGTCGGATTCATCACGAATGGCTGGCAGCCATGCTGAAAGTCACAGATACCATGTGTGGATTGAGGAAGTGCCAGCACAGCTAGTCCAAGAACCGAGAAGAGAAACAAGGCTGCAACCCATTGCTCTAGCCCACATGGCCAGTGATCAGGTCATGCTGAGGTCTTGGTGTGCCAAGACCATTGGAAGGGAACTCTCTCGGGGAGACTCTGTGCTGTGTCCTTATGACCTTACACATGGGCCAAGCAGGGAGAGATCCAGGAGGCATCTCCCAAAAGACCCTCTGACTATGTGGCCCTCAGTCTTTAACAGTTTGGTGCTTTTGTATTTTGGCTGTTGACTCTCAGTCAGTAGTCCATGTTTGTGCTTATCAGCTCTGTGCACCAAGCCCCTCACTGATGAAAGAGAACATAGTAATTAATGTGTTGTATATTACATTTTCTCATGTCCTAAAAGTTGAATTCGCTACACCATTCAATTTGCAACAGCTTACATTGACATGTAGAATCTCTTCACAAATGTGTGTGTAAACACATGTATTTCTTTACATATCAGTCTATACACATTTGTGTTTATGTGTATACATGTGTTTGATTTTTAACGCTAAATATGTAAAAAACCAGATTATTCATAATTAGAATGCCCAGGGTTTATGGCTGATACATTTGCTTTATCTTTGCTTTTAGGTTATCTACTCTGTTAGAAGTTATTAATTTTATAGTTCTAGCCCAACCTGTGGTCAGGAGGTGGGAACACATAGCGCTCAGTAGCAGGATCATATTCATAACCTGAATGGTAACATTTCATGGTGCACATCAGCAGGAAGCTGGGACAAAGAACAGAGTAAGCACAAAGCCAGGCCCTAGGAGACGTATCCAAGATGTTCTATGTGACATTAACAATGACAACAAATGTCCGTTCCTGCGTTTCACACGTAAGGGGATTTGGATATAGTCCATGTGGAAGATCAGGTAATTCAGTGTTGAAACATTAAGACTTCTGTGAGAATGTCTGTCTGAATCTAGTGTGATTTTGCCCATTCTAACCCTTGGTGGAACTGCAGGTTTTTAATTACTATACTGCTGTTTGGAGAAGAGATTTCCTTACAACTAGAAATGGCCACGTGACTACATTTCTGATTAATGAGATGGAGGCAAAATTAACGATTACCAGCACTGGGAAAATATAAAAAATAAAATTCTTATTTATTCTTGTTTCTTTCTTGTCCCCCACCCACACATATGTATAATAGCTATAATAATGACTTTAATTTATAAGATAGATTAATAATGATATCTGATGATATTTATTTATATGTTGCTTACATAAGAAAACAATCCTTATTTACTCTCGCTCTATTTTTGTGAGAATTCAGAGCAAACCTTAACCCTAATTCAAAAGCGTAACATGGCTTTTTGCTTTAAAAACTTGTACTAACTTGCCATTTACTTTTAATATGTAAAAGTCCAGGGAAGAATATCAAGATTATCAAGAATATCATGAATATGGAATAGAGTTGCTAAAATATTTAACTCTGTTTAATTTTATAAGAATGCTTGTATTTTTTACAGTGTAGAAGTATGCTTGTAAGAATAGATTTAAGTAGTTAATTATTGAAATCGGAGTTTCTCTACTCCTTTTTAAAGCAATAGGTAGCTTTCAGAAGCCAAGCAAACTGTCCCCAGTTACAGAGCTTACAAATGACTTCATTAACATTTGAACTCAAGCTTCACATGAAATCCATAACAAACTTAAAAGATACTGTTGCTTCTGATAAGAGAAAATAATTAAATTTCAATCAAAGGATAATGAGACCACTTCAGAAGCGATAAGTGCAAATATTCAAGCATCCCCAACCTCACCTGGCAGAATCAGTAGTTCTGGTACGGGAGTGGGGAGAAGATGAGATAATTAGAATAAAGGCTTTTATTTCCAACCCAGCTACCCAGAGCTCAATGACATTCGAATCAAAACAACCAAAAGGGTGACATTAAGGTGTAACAGGTAAAGCTGCCCCCTCTGGCAGTGACATCACCTGTGGGCAGTGATTCAAGTACTGGATGCTCCATTTCCAATCCAGCTCTCTGCTAAAGCAAGAAGGAAAGCAATGGGAGATAGCTCACATCCATGGGCCCTGGCCCGAGTGTGAGGCCTGAAGGAGACCCTGACATCTGACTTCGGACTTGCCCACCTCAGGCAGTGGTGACCATTTGGGAAAGAACAAAAATTCTCTCACTGTGTGTGTCTCTCTCTCTGTATCTCTCTCTCTCCCTCCTAACCCCCTCCTCTCTGTAAATAATGTGAAATAATAGTTACAGTAGCATTCATACTTCATCCATGTTCTGAAGACAATTCTAATTTCTTTAACAATAAGTTCTGTTAGTATAATAAAATTTTAACTTACTTACTTTTTTAAGATTTACTTATTTATTTTTATTGGAAAGTAAGATATACAGACAGGAGGAGAGACAGGAAGATCTTCTGTCCAAAGCTTCACTCCCCAAGTGACCTCTAATGGTCGAAACTGTGCCATTCGAAAGCCAGGAGCCAGGAGTGTCTTCCGGATATGCTACCAGTGTGCAGGGACCCAAAGCTTTGGGCCGTCCTTGACTGCTTTCCTAGGCCACAAGCAGGGAGTTGGATGGGAAGCAAAGCCACCGGTATTCGAATCAGTGCCCATGTGGGCCTGGCACATGTAAAAAGAGGACTTTAACCACTAGGCTACTGCTTCAGGCCCTGAAATTTATTCTTATTAGTGTGTAAATAGTATGCTTTTCAATATTAACAAAATTGTAATTTGATGTCAGGAGAATGTAGTAACATAAAACTGTCATATTGCCTTTTCTTAATGTTTACAGAATATTCTGAGTTGTATTTGCTCAAAGGCGATGGAATTATTATGCTAATGTTTTTAGAATAATTAATGTTCCGTACTAAAAAGAGCAGTCAGAGTAATGAACAGTTGTTGACAATGTATTTGTGGACTAACTACTCCAGGAACTGCAATAATTGAAAAGGCCAAGAGTAAAAAGGGCACTAACCCTCACATTTGTTTGCAGTGGCATTAGCTGTTCAAAAAAAAGTCAAAATTTATGCATTGATCCTGACTTTGCTTTCAGGTCAATCCATGGGGTAGTTTTAATCTCCACTATATATTTACTTTTACTTCCTATATCTATCATGTTTTATTCTTATTAAAGTTTTAAAAATGCTTGTGCAGGATGATTGACTCAGTGTTTAAAGGTCAGGCTGGGGTTCTGCTTTGGAACTCTCACGCCATGTAAGATGGCCTGCTGCCAAGTCCCAGCATTGTTCCCAATGTAAATTTATTTCTAACACACTCCTACTGAGGGGTCGAGAATGGTGGAATCAATGCACTTCCGGTCACCTGTGGGAATTCTGGATTGAATTCCAAGTGTCCAAGTTCAGCCCGACCTGGTCCCAGCTGCTTGCAGCACCTGGAAAGTGATGCCGCACAGAGGTGTTGCTGGACTGTCTTCCAACTCATCTTTGTATGTAGTGTTCCCTGCTTCAGCCAATGTCTTGCTCTCTCCTTGCTAATAAGTTATTATACATTTAAAAAATATTAAACACCCTTTTATCATATCAGCTAATTTTCTAATAAAATAATTTTGTTCCCCAATCCACTCATAAATGCATAAAGTGGTGATATATGAATGGGATGGAGTCATTTGTTAAAGTGCCATTTTTCAAGGAAAAAGCAAATTTTCTACTTCTAACCTACTAACATATGGATTCAATTTTCTAATGTAACAGATATATGCTTCACCATGTTTCCTGTGTGAATGCAGTGTGCAATTGCAATTCCTGTCCAGAATTCTGGGTCTGTTCAAATTATCACCTGTTTCGCAGTTTTATTTTAATTGTCCACTTTATCATGCATTTTGGGAATATCATGCTAAACTGTGGACATTTTTCTGGACTTGTAAAATGAAAAGCCTTGTTGTCCAAAGTCATCTGATTTGTAGTTTCACTAATCTGAGGCCTTTCCTTGGCTTCTCTGATATCACGAGACTGAGCTATGACCTAGCAAGAGAGAAAATATACTGAATTATTTCTTAAATAATCTGTGTCTTGAACATGTAGTAGGACAGTCAAATTTTCAATTGGTATTACCTTAAAATGAAGCATTAACTTCGTCTTAAAAAGACAATTCAAATTCGCTTTATATAATTATATTATTCACCTGAGTTTAAGGAGACAATTAGAGGTTGTGGCTAGACTTATGATCCTTGTTCAATTGTTGTTTCTCCACATGTTTTTAAACCTCTATTTGTCTATTCATTAATTTGTTTGTCTATTAAATTTGCTTATGACTGTTACATTTCAATAATTGAACCTACGCTTGTTTTATGACTACACATTTAGAAATAAAGGAAGTGTGAGCACACACAGACACACACACACACAGACACACACACACACACACACACACACACACACACACACACACAACCTAAGG
This sequence comes from Ochotona curzoniae, assembly GCF_017591425.1. Lineage (NCBI taxonomy): Eukaryota > Metazoa > Chordata > Mammalia > Lagomorpha > Ochotonidae > Ochotona > Ochotona curzoniae. The sequence continues at coordinate 19,726,869 of NW_024466502.1, forward strand.
GAAGATAAAATTAGGACACTATGTCACTAAGTGAGTGTACTACCTTATTATTCTCTCTTAGAAACAACATATAGAGGGTAGGAAGACTTAGTCACATTGAATGTAGGTGGACTTGGAAGTAGCAATTTGTAAGGGAAAAAAACGCCTCCTGCTCTTAACATCAGCCCTTAAAGAAAGCTATTTTACCAGTGGTGAAACAGCAAAGTATGAGTCATTGGATCAATTCTTCACTATACTTTTTGTTTTGATTTATTTAAGCATCTGAAATTAAACAAATTATATATATGTATATAGTCATGTGCATATACAAATTACCTCTATATATATACACACACTTTTCTCTTTAGCAGAGTTATTTATGTATTTGAATGAGATTCAGAGAGGGAAAAACACACACACACACATACACATAGAAAGAGAGAGAGAGATAAACTTTCTGTTTATTAGCTTACTCTGGAAAGACTGGGGCTATGGCTAGGGAAAGCCAAATGCAGAAGCTAGGAGCTTCATCTGAACCTCCCATGTAGGTGGCAGGTGCCGAATTCTTAAACCATTATTTTCTACTTATCCAGGGCATTAGCTAGGAGAAGCATCAGAAGTAGAGGTGCTGAAACAAGATCCAGTGCCCATAGAGCATGTTGATATCACACTCGGTGACCTTACCCATTACTGGTACCCACATGGAATCGCTAAGCATTCAAACCAAGAGTTTTACCTCTGAGCCATTGTTCCATGCCCTGTATATACACTTTCAAGATATATGTATATATACATTTATATATATTTCCTTTTATCCTGATTTGCATGAAATAAGCCACTAATAATTTTATGTGAAGAAAAGAATAGAATGAAACTTTACTATGATAGAAAAATACTGACCAAAGCAAAAAGAAAATGCTATATAAAAATATTTCAGTCAACGTAGACAGGTTGTAGTAACAGATCATCATACAAAAAACAAAAAAACACAACTGACAGCTACATTCAATTGTTATACACAATTTTCATGAAAAACAAATTAGATTATCAAATTTGAGAAAATGATTCAGATTGAGAATTCCAGCTTTATCAAAAAGAAAATTCAAAAACATAAAAGCAAAATAACTTCAATCATTTTGTCTTAAAAGTATTTAAGTATTTTTAAGATTTATTTATTTTCACAGGAAAGGCAGATTTGCATAAACGATAGCAGGGCCCCACATGGTAGCCTGATGGCTAAAGCCCTTGCCTTTTATGTGTCAGGATCCCATACAGGCACCAGTTTGTGTCTTGATTGCTCCACTTATCCTTCCGGCTCCCTGCTGTGGCCTGGAAAACAATCAAGGATGGCCAAAAGCCTTGGGACCCTGCACCTGCGTGGGAGACCTGTAAAAAGCTCCTGCCTTCAGATTAGCTATTTGGAGAGTGAACCAGCAGATGGTAGATCTTTCTATCCGTATCTCCTTCTCTCTGTGAATCTGGCTTTCCAATAAAAATAAATCTTTTAACAAAAGAAGAGACAGAAAAATTTTGCATCCGTTGGCTTACTCCCCAAAAGGCCATAGCTGCCAGAGATGAGCTCATTCAAAGCCAGGAACCAGGAACTTCTTGCATGTCTCCCTTCAGCCGTCTTCTGGTGATTTCTCAAAACACAAGTAAGGAGCTGCATAAGAATTGGAGAAGCTGGGACACAAACTGGTTCTCAGATGGAATCCCTGCCTTTGCAGGTAGATGTTTAGCTGCCTAGCCATTGTACTGTGTTCTCTTTTGTGAAATCCTGGTTTATTTCTGGTTTTCCTCACATAATGTAATGGATAAAGTTATGGATTTTGGATTGGCACAAACTAAGTATTGGTCTTGATGATGATGAATTGTGAACTTACAAGTTATTTACACAGGACTCAGCTTCTTCATGTGAAAATTGGCACAAGCAGATCTATCTAATATATATACATATATATATTTTATTGTAAATGTTTTTATTAAAGCAAAGTTACAAAGAAAAAGAAAGGCAACCAGGGAAATGGAGAGAGAGAAAGAGGCAGAGTGATATCTCACTACCCGGATATAGCACCAGCTTTCAATAGGCCAAGCTGATGCCAGGAGCCAAGGGATTCATCCAGGATGCCCACAGGAGCCGCAGGATTCCAAGATGTGGTCATCTTCCATTGTGCCTTCCAGGCTTTCATTAGCAGTGAGCTTCATCAGAACTGTAGCAGCCAGAACATGAGCAAATGCCAGTATGGTAGACCAGTGTGTCAAGGACCTTCTTAGTCTACAATGCTACAGCACTGATCTTACCACAACAATTTTTGAAGACAAGTGCATTCACAATTAATTAATTAATCAATCAAAATTATTGATGAGGCAGTGCAGAGGGGCAACAGAGGGATTCATTTGTTTTTCTCTGGTGGTGGTTTTACCCATTATACTGCAATGCCAACCCCAAACACATTTTTAAATGAATATGTATAAAAGTGCAGGATCATTACTGAACAATTTTTGGAGGGTGTTTGGTTTTTATTAGTGTGCTCTAATTATTTCTGATTTTCACTTATTCATTTTCAAGAAATAGATATTTTAACTTCCCTAGTAATTGCTATGATTATTGTAAAATTGCTTTGAATCAACAAATGAACTTGATGAAAATTGACATTTTGAAATACTAGTATTATTTCTCTTGAGTCATGGTTTTGGTACATTTTCCCAATTCTGTGAGATGTTCCTCAATTTCTCACATTCATACTCTGTAGTTTCATATTTATTTTTATCCAAAAGCAATCAATAATATTGCATGGACAGGGGATACTTGCTATAATACAAAGGGTGTTTTTTTTTTTTTAAGAACATCCCTTTTATTTTGTTCGAAGCAGAGAGCAGAGACAAGCAGAGGTATTTTTCTGCAGTTAGGTTCACTTTCCAAATGCCCACAATACGTGAGTATGGGGCAATGCTCAACCAATTGAGCCTTCGCTAACTGCTCTCCCTGATGTGTATTAGCATAAAACCAAATTGGTAGTGATTCATGACACATACCCTACACTTGATCTCAAGAAACACACAGAGCAAGTTTCACAAGTGGTGTCTTAACTTCTATAGTAAATTTCTGTCTGTATAAAACATATTTCTTTGGGATGGGATAATATAATATAAATAGCTTTTATTTCTAAGTGCAGGTGACTATGCATTTATGATCTATTTATTTATTTATTTATTTATTGAAAGGTATAGTGATTGACAAATGGGGAGGTGGAGAAAATCATGTCTTTCCTCTGCTGGTTTATTCCTCTAAATATCTACAACAGACAATTGGGGCTGGTTACTGGCAACTGCATTAATTGCCCTGTATTTAGGAAAGTGTGACACTTTTTGAAAAAAAAAAAGTAGTCAATAATGGGCAAGCATTCTGGACCTGCTTAATGCCAAATCTGTATTAACTATAATGTGTTCCTGCAGAGCCGTCTATTCTACTTTATTATTATTATGTAGGATTTACAGAAATTGGTAAATACCAGGCCAGATACAGTATCCTGGCTCCACGGCACACAGCTGTGGTAAGGAGTGGCATCTACGGATGTGTTACAGTGGAGTCAATGGAGGGCTTATTGGAAAAGTGAAGAGTGTTTTTTGAGGGCTTCCACAGATGAAGTCACTGTATTTGCAGGCAGGTAATGGAGATGAAATAAGGTAAGCTTGGAGGTAGGAGATGGAAAAAATGTTTGAGTCAAGCCTAGGCATCTGGCAATGTGGCATGGATAACCATGGCCCAGCACCAGCTGCCACACTCGAAGGCTGAAGCTGGAGACAGTGAGCTGCATGAATAGCTAGTATATACCTGCCTGCTAGTGCCAAGACAGACCTACAGGGAGGCTACAGCACCCACCAGAATGCAAAAGAACCAGATCTAGGGACAGATTTTGTAGAACATTTACAGAATCTCCTGTGTGAACTTCCTTACCCGCTGGTTTGCTCAATAGTTGCCGGGGGTGGTGACTGACGAAGTCAGGCCTGATCATGGAACTCAGTGACACTAATAGGAGCTGGGGCTGGGAGTAAAGGGGCTAAGCCATCCTGCAACATCTGCCAGAACATGGACAGCCTGGGTCTGTGGTCAGACCATACCAAACAGGGCTACAGCACCTGCCAGCAAGCGTGACCCCTGGGTTAGGAATATTCCTGGTAGAGAAATTTGGAAAACTCCACTGCTGGGCTGCAGGGGATCAGGGTGTATGATGTCATTCAAGACTGCAACACTCTTTGGCATGGATGTGGGATGTGTCTGGGGCAACTTCCTCTGGTGTACGCAAGTGCCAGGATGGAGTGTGGATACCTGGCATTAGCTACAATACTCTGTGGTTAGCCTGAGATCTGAGATGAGGGAAAGCCAAGCTGGGCTAGAATGCAACACTCGCTGCCACATGTGAGAGCCAGAATGGTTGCGGGACATGGTCTAGGCTAGGACATGGCATCCACCAGTTTACATAATAGCAAGGTTTTGGGGTGCACCCAATTGTGTTACATCACAGCACAGCACTAACTGCTTAGAGTGAGGATGGGTGTGGTCCAGTTATGCTAGGCCATACTACATGTGGCACACACAAAAATGGGGGTTAGTGGTGGGCTTGATGGGGGTTATTGGGATTCACCCTGAATGAGGGCTGTGGTACTCATTGGTGTTCATGAGGACTGGGCTTTTGGTAGCCTGGGTTATGTTAAGCTGCAGTACCTGTTGGTTCTTTTGAAAGATGTGATGATCAAAACTCAGGAGCTGACTGCATCTACTGATATACACAATGGCTGGTTCAAATGATGGTTCAAACCTGGCCCTGCACTAGCTGGCACACATGTGTCAAGTCTGAAGTTCCTGCAAGCGAAGTTTCTTTGGGGACTTCCCAAATTGATCACTGGACTCAAACTGCAGCCATAGAAAAAATCAAAATGCATGTGGTCAGACATTGGATTGCATGTATCAAAACTGGGCCTGCGTAGCTGCTTATCCCTGTGCAGTGTACAGTATGCCTAGTTGCACACAGGGTACAGGGTAGGCAGCACAATTAGGTCAGCAGAACATGTCAGGTGTCTCATTAGAGGATGGAAAGAAGAATAGGTTGAACAACTCCCATGCCAACCTTTTCAACAAGTGTCTAGGTCTGTCGAAGCATTACAGTGGACTTAGCCAAAAGGACTTGGAAAGATTTCTCAACCTTGGTGCAATGCAGCCAACAATATATTGGAATTATCAAAGCTAGTCTAGTAACACACTTTGAAAAACAAATGAAAACTGAAACATTTGTCCCATCCTCCCCCATCCTCCCTCAATAGCTCAGCACTCCCCAATCCTAATCAGAGATATGCATCTCTCTCAACTATGTAAACAATACAGAAATTAAAATAATAAATAAATGCAACAAAGAGAAAACAAACTGATGAAGAACTTGGAAAAGGAAGAGGAGGGAACTATCATTGGCTAATAAGAATGAATAAGATTATTTGCATAAAGTTTTAGAAACAGTTTAAAACAAAAACAGGAAAAGAAATCTGAAAAAAAAAAAGCAGGGCGAGAACAGATGTCAACAAATTTTTCCTCATTCAAAAAAAGTAAATTTGAGTGTGCTTACCCTATTTGGCTATTTAAATAATTCACATACATGTTATTCTTTGTTATTTTGAACACCTAGCTGTTTTTTCTTTAGCTGTTCTCAGTCTTACTCCCACAGCAATTCTATATTTGTTGTTACTCCTACTTTATAAATCGTGGCAGCTTCCAAAGTATCTCTGCTGCTGATGCTCAACTCACCAACTTGCCAATCATTCAGTTTTCTTTCTTTCTACATGTGAAAAATCATTTAGAGATTGCACAGAGATAAAATATTAACATTCTCATGGAGTAGATGAACCAAAGTTTTCTTATCCAATCTTCTGCTGATGGGCATTTCGGTTGTTTCCATGTTCTGGCAATTACTTATTGTGCTGCTATGAACATAGGGGTGCATGTTGGTTTGCCGTGAAACAGGTGTTTTGGATATATTCCTAGGAGTGCTATTGCTGGGTCATATGGTATGCTGATTTTGAGTTGTTTAAGTGTTCTCCATACTGATTTCCATAAAGGCTGTACCAACCATCTACTCCATGGAATACTACTCAGCTATTAAAAAAAAAAAATTGCAGTTCTTTGTGGCTAAATGGGCCCAACTGGAAACTATAATGCTAAGGGAAATGAGCGAATCCCAAAAGGTTAGATACCACATGTTTGCCTTAATTTAACCAGTAATTTTATTTGTTTGTTGGTTTATTTGTTTTTGAACCTGTCATTGATACTGTCTCAATCCATGTGTTGTGAAAAATTGAACTTGTATTACTTTTAACAAATTGTTTACTCAATACTATGTCAATCAATTTCATAGCATTGTAAATTGTTGCTGATGTTTTGTTGGGGCTTTTAACTGACCGGGACTTTACTCTGTTAGCTCTACCTTCAGACCAGAGAAGGTGTCCCCTAGAAACCGCTGAACTTATCTGGACAATAAGATACTGGACTCTATGCTAGGTATATGCTTGTCATGAATGAATCCCAATTGAACTTCAACTGTGACTATGCAGCAAGGTGGAGGAATCCACTATGGGGGTAGGGTTGTGGGAGGGGTAGGGAGAATCCCAGTGCCTATAAAACTGTACCAGATAATACAATGTTATTAACAATAAAAAATTAACATTCTCACTGAAATTATTTTGAATGAGAAACTGGTCAACTATGTTTCAATAACTGTTTTCAAGATAATATTCCATTTCCTTAAAAATCAATAAAGCATGAACAGAGGAAGTTTAGATTGAATTTAGATTTTGCATTTGGTTTATCATAAGTTTGCCACTGAATTCAGTACGTGTTTTTCTTTAGTAATAATTCTTTAGCAGAGGATACTATGGAGAAAAAATGCATACCAGTAACTACCCAACTCTCACAAGAAATTATTTTTTCAGCATCAATGTATGACTGAAGGCAAAGACTATTCTGACATTTAAAAATGATACACAAGAAATTTTCACATCAAGTTATCAGTGGGAAACAAATGTGGACTTCTCCAGCAATATCCCAGTGATACTTGGGTTTCGTTGGTTATCCAGAATTACAATGTAATGCATGTGTGCCAGTCAGTTGTTTATATGTTTCTATATCCAATGGTTTCTAGGAAGTAATTTATCTAATAATCATGATCAATTCAGGGGCCTGGGCGGTAGATAAGTGGCTAAAGCCTTCCCTTGCATGCATCTGGCTGCTCACCTTGTAGATCCCTGCCCACTGCCTGAGGAAGCAGTAGAGAATAGGTCAAAGCCTGGGGACCCTGCATCCATGTGGGACACATGGAAGATGCTCCTTGCTCCTGCCTTCAGATTGACTAAGCTCTGGCCATTGTGGCCACTTGTGGAGGGAACTACTGGATGGATGTTCTTCCTCTCTCTGTTTCCTTTTCTCTCTATTTATCTAAATTTCCAATAAAACTCAATAAACCTTTAGAAAATAGCATGAGCAATTCAAACATCAATGAGTTGGTTGACTATAAGAAGAAATAATAATGTAAAATTGATATGATCCACAAACAGTGGAAAAGACATGTCATTTAATGGCGAAAATTCATACACGAGGCTGCCAAATATGGTTTCATCAAAGTTATACTTATTGCTAAGTAAAGGACTGAATCCAACTGCATGTTTTCATGTATTGTGTACAGATAACATTTCAAATGTACTGTAAAATTATTTGAATAAAAATCAGTTACTGTGTTCTTCCTACACATCAAGGTTTCCTTAGAAAAACAGTGATATGTTTCAAACGAGTTTTAAATGAAATTTTCATATTTTATGCTCTAAAATATTGTTGATGCCTTCAATTTACTTACAGTTCTTGATTATTATATTTAATCTCGCCTCCACGTGACAATTTCTTGGTTATTTTCATGGTTATTTTATATTACTTATCATCCTTTTAAAGATTAATACTTGGACTAGGCATGATATGATATCCTAGTGGATAAAACCTCACGTTCATGCCTGGAAAATGGGTGTTGGTTCATGGCCTGGCTGCTCCACTTCCCTTCCAGCTCCCTGCTTGTCGTCTAGGAAAGCGGTAGAGGATGGTAAAGCTTTGGGACCCTGCACCCACTTGCGAGAGCCAAAGCAAGTCTCCTGACACCTGGCTTTGGATTGGCTAATCTCCGGCTGTTGTGGCCACTTGGGGAGAGAACCAGCAGATGGAAGATCGTTCTGTTTGTCCCTGCTTCTCCCTGTACATCTGCTTTTCAAATGAGAAGAAATGAATCTCTGAGCAAATTAAAAATAAGGTTAATTCCGATAGGCATGTGGGATTACTAATCTGGGCTATCAGTTCACCCTGTGTGTCTACTGTAGAGGAGTTTTCATATGTATTGCTTTGATTGATTGCTGCATTTACTTTTTCTCTCGTAATTTCTTTGGTCTGCCTGCATTTCTTATTTGATATTGAACAGCTTGGGAAGCTTTGGGGATTCCCTTTCATCTCACTTTTCTTTGCTTTTGCCTTCCTAGGGCTAGTTTAATTCCTGAAAGAACATTAAATATTCCTTCCAAACTTTATAAAGTTATTTTTATTACCAAAAATATTCTAAGTTTTAAAAATGTTTATTTTTTCTTCATATTACCTTCTATTTTCTTATTTATGCCATTTTTCTCAAGATGAAAAACTATTCTTTGTCATTATAATTTACATACCCTTTCAAATACAGAAATTCCATTTGTATCCTTGTAGTTATTTTTCGGGATTTTTGTTTTCATGCTTATAGTTCCTTTAAATTTCTCTTATGTTTCAAAAAAAGGTGTTTTAGTAAGAAAATGTACTGGGCTTGTGAGACTAGGGTTTTGCTGTGACAAAATACATGGGAAAACCCAAAATGGGGTTACCAGTTTTTTGTTGCAGAGAAGAAAAAGTAAATGTGACTGTAAAAAAAAAAAAAAAGTAAGTGGAGGGCCCGGTGCAATAGCATATGGCTAAAGTCCTCACCTTGAACATTTGGAATCCCATATGGGCATCCCTGCTTCCCATCCAGCTCCCTGCTTGTGGCTTGGGACAGCAGTCGAGGACAGTCCAAATCCTTGGGACCCTGTACCCCCATGGGAAACCGGGAAGAGCTCCTGGCTCCTGGCTCCTGGCTTCAGATTGGCTCAGCTCCAACTGATGTAGCTTCTTGGGGATGGAACATCTTCTCTGTCTCTCCTCTTCACTGTTTATCTGACATGCCAAGAAACATTAAAAACAAAGAAAAAATTTAAGAGATTGCCTTTGAAAATGTGGATAGATATCCTTCAACGTAAGCCCTTACTAACACATAGAATATTGGCTCTGAGAACAGAAAGTTTTACTTTGTCATTGTGACATTATATAAGATTGAGTCAACTTTAATGAAAATTTAACTTCTTTCATATGTGAGTTTCATTTATTTACTTATTATCCCTGTTCCTCTGGTTAGGATGTTCAACATCACAATAAACTTACGTGGAGAGAGAGAACGTATTTGCCTTGCACTTGAACTTTGGGAAAGGTCTTCATTTGTTCACCGCTGTGAGCTATGGCTTCTTGTGCATGGTTTTTATTATGTTTGTTTCTAAGGATGATCACCAAGAAAGAAAGCTGCATTTTGGGAAATGCTGGTTTTATATCATTTCTTTATTTGTCACTGATTCTGTCAATGTTGGATATCTCAATTAATAATTGATACATGTGGTATTTCATCTAAAGTATAAAACTTAACCATTTTAAATGTTCCTTGAAATGTGCTAGAGGAATGTAAAACTTATGTGAAAAATTGTTGAAATAATAAACGGGTTAATTAAGCTTTTAGGATAAATTTATGCACATAGAAAAATGATTAATGTATTCCTACATTTTATCAGAAAGATAAAGCAATAGTAAAGCTAGAATTACAAAAGACTTTGTAATATTAAAATAAGATTCTAATACATCTTCCAATAAGTGAACAATCTTAAAAATTGTCATAGAATGTGAAAGAAATTGAAGACACAAATGGAAAAATATAATAGGTTCATCGTTTCAAAAGGTTAAAATTGTCAACATCTGCTTAGTGTCCAAAATTATCTAGATTACACACAGCTATTGTCAAAATTCAAAGAACAAGCTTCAAGAAATAAAAATGAAATTTATAAGAAAACAGAAAATACAGCATCATCAAAGCAACCTTGAATAGAAGAACAAAGCTGAAATCATTGTATCACTTTTTCTCAAAACAGCCTACAATGTAAACATAGTAATCAAAACAGTATACTCTTTGTCATATACAGTGCTCTTGACCAATGGAAAGGTACAAAGAATCAAGAAATAAAGCCACACATTTTTAATAGTGGAAATTATAGGGAATTTATTTTCAACAGTGATCAAGAATTTACAATGCAGAGCCAGGTGTGGTGGCCTAGTGGCTAAAGTCCTCACCTTGAATGAGCTGGGATCCCATGTGGGTGCCAGTTCTAATCCTGGCAGCCCTGCTTCCTATTCAGCTTCCTGCTTGGGGCCTGGGACCCTGCACCCGTGTGGGAGACCTGGAGGAAGTTGCTGGCTCAGCTCTGGCTGTTGCAGTCACTTAGGGAGTGAATCATTGGACAGAAGATCTTCCTCTCTATCTTTCTTCCTCTCTGTATATATAACTTTGCAATATCAATAATAAAATAAATCTTAACAAAATTCACAATGAAGAAAGATAAATTCTTGGATAACTGTTATTGGAAAAGCTAGATACCCACATTAAGAAGGGTAGAAATGGCTCTGTATCTCAACTTACAAATAAATTCACTGAAAATGAATCAAAACCTTAACTATTGGACTTGAAATTATAAACCCATAGAAAAAAACATAAACTAGAGTGAAGATGCTTTTTGTCTATAGGCCCAAAAAGACCGCCAACAAAAGCATAAACAGATGACCTAGAGTGTGTCACACTATTCTGTAGGTTGAAACAAGGACCGAGACGAAAGTAACTGTCCATGAAGGAAACACTTCAGCACTAAGAAAAGTTATGTGCTGGATTCCAAATCACATTCAATTATGGACCGTATTTAGTATAATCTGACAAAATGGCCATAGATCTCATGGATTTCTATTACTCAATCACACAGAGCAAAGAACAGTCAATATCAATGAAAACGTAGTAGAAAAAGAAAAGTTTTCTAGAAAATCCACACCAAAAATTCATCGTGAAATTCTTTTAGGCTCACGACGCTGCTGGCAAATTTAAAGCAAGGATTTCAACACCGAATGCCCCTAGCAACAAAGACAAACCTTACTTTTGTAAAATCCACCTATAAGAAAAAAAATCTATGACTAAAACAAAACTGCAAAAAAACAAAACACAAAAAACCCCACAAAAACCAAGGCCACATTTGTTCAAAGGACAACAATTCTTCGTAGCAGAAAGCAGTTATGCTTGTGATTTCCCCTGACGAACTTCAAGTGGGACGAGAGTGGGAGTGGAGGGATGGGACTGATGATTCTCCTGTGTAGCTCAGGAAAATCTGTGTATTTGTCACTCAGATTTCAACTTATACTTGCTTATTTTCACTTAGCTGCAAGGGTGAGCTAAGTGAGACAATATCCTTAACCTGCTGATTCACTTCTCAAAGTCTTCCAACACCCGGGGCTTGGCCAGATTGTATCCCACTCCCAAATACCTTCCTGGATCTCCCACATGGCATGGGACACCAGGGCCCAAGCACTCAAGCAGCCTCCTGGGATGCATTAGTCAAACTCGTGTTCAGGAACAAACAAGCTATTTCATCACAATTTCTGCCTCTGCAATGTTTTGATAGAGTTGTTTGGAAATAAAGTCATGATCATTCTATAAGTATTTTACACCTATAACAGCAGAGATGAATGAATACAAAATAGCATACATCAGAAGACCAAAAATATTTTCTGCTTTTCCCTTATCAGAAGATAAATAATTTCCATCCTCTGGTACAGTCGAGATCTGAATTGTCATATATTTTTTCAGGAAAATAAATCAGCCACAAATAAAGAGAAAAATCACAGATGATTCTGGAAAGAATCTATGAACAAAATTTAAATAAGCCACAGGTTTTTAGTGGATGAACTATAACCAACCAACAATGATAATTAATCATATAGATTTTAAAAAGGCCATTTTGCAATATTTGCAAAGTAAAATTTTGTAACTTATCTCGCCAACATAATTTAATAATAGCTAAAATATAGATTCGAAAACTGAATGTACAATATTAGAAAATAATATCCAGTAAAGCATAACTATGTTTTGTGTTAAAAATAAGCTCAGAAATTTAAATTATACACACACATACATATATATATGTACATATATATTTGTTTTTTTTCTGCCTGCCTTGATCTAATACTATTTTTCTATGCTCTCACACTTAGGGAATATTAGATTAGTTTGGAAGGATGCTCGGCTTGATTTCACCTGACCGAATTGTACTGTCAGACTGAATGATTTTAAGTTCCCTGTGACTTGAAAAGCAGGAGACACAGAGGCCAGTACATTTCTGTTTCCATGGTTATTTTTTTAGTAGTATGTGGGTCAGAAAATCGATGAAAAATCAAGCAGTCACAGCCCCTTTCTTAGGACTGCAAAATAATTGTTCTGTTACTAATAATCCCTATTTAGTAGAAAAATTACCTTCTGGCAGGTTATTGAAAGAGAGAAGAGGGCCCTGTATGGTAGCCTGATGGCTAAAGACCTGGCATTACAGGAGGCAGGATCCCATATAGACGCCAGTTTTAATCTCAGAAGCCCCACTTTCAATCCAGCTTCCTGCTTGTGGTCTGGGAAAAAGTCAAGGACAGCTCAAAGCTTTGGGACCCTGCACCTGCGTGGGAGACCAGAAGAAGCTTCTGGCTCCTGGTTTCTGATTGGCTTAACTCTGGCCATTGTATTCACTAGGGCAGTGAAGCAGGGGACAGAAGATCTTCCTCTCTGAAGATCTGACTTTCCCATCTAATAAATAAATAAATGAATAGGGTAGTAAATAAACAAATCTTAAAAAAACAAAAAGAAAGAAAAGAGAAAAAAGATTTCGGACCATTGTTGAAGTGATAATCAGGACTACAAAGAATAATTAATACTGGTATTTAAACTTCCAGAATGGTATTCATTAACAAAATATCTTATGGGTCAGAAAGAATCGGAATTGTTCCAGTCACCCCAATTAATGAATATGTTGTACTTTGGGATATAATGTTTAATATGGACTTTTAAATTAACTTAATTAATCATGTTTTCCAAATGTAAATGTTTGTTGGCTAGAATTAAATGTACTATACATGCAATACTCAGACTGAATTTTTATGTGTAAAGAGTGATGCTTTTTAGTTTTTATAATTTTAACTGAAAATTAATTAATTTTTTGTTTGATTTTTAAAGATGTATTGTCTTTTATTTTAAAAAAATACATTTATTTTTGCTCAAAAGTAAATGTTATTAAGAGAAGGAGAGGCGTGAGTATCCCCACTTTACTAAGCATTTATATAGAGAGCACACACAGAACTGTAAATCCATACAAATATATTATACAAAGGTTTTGTTCAAATGTAAAAACAATGAAAGTTTCAGACACAAATTAGTCATAGCTGAGTTAAGACAAAGAAAATGACCGATATATTATCAAACTTCCTGCAGAAAAAAAAATTATTTCTCTCACACACATACACACACATCATTTAAGGATGAGGCATTGTCCTTCCTTTTAAAATGTTTCCACGTATCAGTTAAAGAGTAACTTTGATACACACGATAAAATGCTCTAATTTAACATAAGAAAATAAAAAATATACTGGGTAAACTTTTATTTATTTATAAATGAGTATTAAGTTTTAGGTGTGTTAACTTTGTGACTTTTTATCTAATACAGCTTCATTTTATTACATTTGATTTGAGAACAAATGAATCAGACGCAAAGAGATGTTTACCATTGATTAGTTCTCTCCCGGAATGGTCATAGCAGCCAGGGCTGGGTCACATGGAACACAGTGCCTTGAACTCAGCCTCAGATTCCCACCTGGATAAGCATGAAGCTATTCGCTAGGTTCATCGCTTGTTGTGCCCAAGGGTGATTTTAACAGGATGCTTCAATCTGAAGAACAAATCACCTTGAATTTCCATGTCTTGTACAACAGGTTAAACCCTGCAACATTTACCCCCAAGCTATATTTTGAGTTTAAAAACGTTCATTATGAATTATTTCCTCCTAAGTTATATTTCATGAAAGGTATTTCTTTTCTGTCACGTTTATATTTATACACAAATCTAGTTCACTGTAATATGTGAAAATGTTGCTATAAGGAACAGCATGATACATATCTTATTTTCACTATGTTAAGAATACAACTGTTCCATTTGTTAAGGTTTCTGACTTGTCACTTCTACATGCAAAATAAAATCAGAATCCTGGTAAAATAGCTTACCTTGCCTTCATCAAGCTGATTACATTCATCACAGGGTGATATTGCAGTGTTCTCAATTGAAAAAAAAAGAAATATTAAAGAGTTATAGTTGGATTTTGTGAATGTTCTATGATGAATTGGCAATTATTACCTCAGAAAATAATAACCACCATCACAAAGGAATGCTTGTTTTGAATGATTTCTGTATATATTGCTAAATTTGAATATATTGGTACATGCCTGATTAAATAAGCTAGAATGCAAGGATAAAATATTTCACCATCAAGTTCTAGGCAGTTTAATTGTAAGGGAATAATTAAAAGATTAAAATAATTTGACTTGGGATAATTATAGTTGTCCTTCACTGCCTAATTATTCCTGGCAGATTAATCTATAGTTATTTGTAAATGAATTCCTCTAAAAGACACAGAAAAGGAAATATTTTCTCTGATAATGGAACAAGGTTGATGCGGCTGAACTGAGTTCTTAAGTCTATTGTAGCAGATGGAACAATTTTTGAATTTAATAATGTGGAATATTGAGGCCTGGGTAATAATGGGCAGCACTCAATCATGCAGAATACATCTTTATAGAATTCAATCATATAGACTCACAATTGTCATATTTCTAATATCTACGCTCAATAAAAATGGACATCTAAATTAGGTAAAATGTATAGCATTATTTTCTTTTATGTTAGAAGTTTATTTATTTGAAAACACGAAGTAAAAAAACTTTAATAAAAGGTGTAAAATCTGCATCATAGCTTAACAAAATTGCATGCTAAGGAATTTAGATCAAATGATCTATTACTGCCATGCCTGATGATGTTATCTAATCAAGAAACATAATTAACTAAAATACTAAAATATCACCACTCTGAAGAAATATGATACATTTATGTCAAATATACTCTCTAAAATACAAATAGAATGTCAATTATTAACAGTTACTAGCGGCCGATGCCATGGCTTATCAAGCTGATCATCCATTTGCAGTGTCAGCATCCTGTATGGGTGCCAGTTCCTGCTCCACTTCTGTTCCAGGCCCTTGCTGATGACCAGGGAAAGTACTGGAAGGATAGCAAAGGCCTTGGGCCTGTGCACCATGTAAACACAGAGTTACCAAACGCGGGCTGGTGCCCTGACATAGCAAGCTACGCCTCCCCCTGCGATGCCAACATCCCACATGAGCACCGCTGACCTGGCAGCTCCAGTTTCTCTCCAGTTTCGGACAATGGCTTAGGAAGGCAGGGGAGGATGGCTCAAGTCCTTGGGCCCTGTATTCACAAGGGAGACCTAGAAAAATCTCTGATTCTTGGTTTCAGATCTGAATAGCTCCAGCCGTTGCAGCCATTTGAGGCAGTGAACCAGTGGATGAAAGATTCTCTTTCTCTCTTCTCTCTCTCTTTCTTTGTCTCTCTCTCTTTCTCTTTCTTCCTCCACTCTCTTTCCCTTGCTCACCTCCCTATAACAGTCTTTCAAGTAAAAATAAATGTTAAAAATTAAAGTTAAAAATAGTACTTATCTATTTTTCTTATGATTAAGGCTTAAATTATAGTTTGAATTAATGGCAGTTCAACAATTCAAGGAACACATGTGTTAGACCAAGGTAGTGTTCCTGGGAGAACTAAATTTTTAGTGATGGAAAGTCCATTATATTTCTCATTTTATTTCTACCACTTAACTTTTATCTTTTAAGTTGTTTTTAATACTTTGTTTATTTTTAAGAGAAAGAGAGGGAGAAAACCTTTCAACTACTGGGACAGTCTCTAAAGGTCCACAAAAGCCAGGCTTGAACATTGCCAAGTACTGGAGGCAGGAGCCAGGAATCTGGGGTTTCTCAGGCTGTAGATGAGCAGGAAACAGGATATGGAATGGAACCAGGCCCTCTACCAAGGCGTTTGAGTTAGCATGGGGGCATCCTAAAGTGTCTGGACTGCTTTGGCATGTACTCACCATGGTTATTTCTATTTAAAAAAATACGTATGTCGCAAAACAAGATATTCTAAAATCTGTTATGTCTTGTTCCTCAATTCACAATAGCTTATTTAGTTAGCATATTTTCCCAAGATTTGTTCTGATTTAACACATATTGTAAAAGGAGAACATCCTGTTAAATTTGAAATTCAATGATTCAGATATTTAATTCATGGCTTTATGTGTGTGTTTCTCTGCTTCTGTGACCATGCCAGTGTGTGTGTGTGTGTGTGTGTGTGTGTGTGTGTGTGTGTGTGTGTGTGTGTGTGTGCTGGGTCCCAAGGCTTTGAGTCATCCTCCAATATCTTCCCAGACCACAAGCAGGGAACTGGATGGGAAATGGAGCAGTCTGGACTGGAATTAGCACCCCCTTGGGATGTAGGCACTAGAAAAATGAGGTTTTAGCCACTAGCCCATCACACTGGGCCCTCTTTCCACTTTTTATTTGTTGATTTATTTAGAAAATGATTACACTTATCAATATACAGTAGATTAAAGATACTGCCAAAATTTAAAGGAAAAATAAGAAAAAGTAAGGAAGTGGTTGAAGGGTTGGGGGGAATTAATGAGCTGAATTATTATATGAAAAAGTTGAGATCTCTCCTTATTGTACAAATACAAATAAACAAAGCAAACATTGTCACAGTGAGAACTCTAATCCCAAAAGTATCTGAAATCAGACCCTGCGACATGGCATGTCAGGCTAATTCTTCACATGTGGCACTAGCATCCTACACGGAGCCTGGTTCAAATCCTGGTTGCTCCACTTACTAATCAAACTCAGTTTAGGACCTGGGAATGCAGTGAGAAATGGAAGAAGTCCTTGGGTCCTGCACCCATTGAGCCCCAGGAGAAGCTCCTGACTTCTGGCTTTGGATTAGTTCAGCTTGGACTATTGCGCTTAGTTGGGGAATGAGCCAGCAAATGCAAGATTTTTTCCTTCTCTGTCTCTCCTGATCTCTCTGTAAAAATCTGTCTCACAATTCAAAATAAAATAAGTCTTCAAAAACAGTACTGGATTAAAATACATGGCTAATGTTGTGCACTTTCTTTAGTTCTGTCTGCATTTTTGCTGGATTAATATAAAAAATAAAATAGAAAATATCTTAGAGAGACAGCAGGAGAGCAAGAATATGACAGTGAGAAAATATAAAGAGAATAAGTTTCCTGTGATGATCATTTTCATATTTAACTTTTTTCCCGTCTATTAAACATGATCCTTTTTGAAAATAATTATCTAGGTATACCCCATCTCTTAGTTTTGTGGCTATTTCATGAAAGCGAAAAACTTTCATGTATTGTGTTACATTTAAAGCAACCTCATCATCGCAGGAGTGGAGAAACTTATCTCTGTTGAGGTTCATTTCAATGATTATAGTATCATTTCCTGACCACACAAAACATATAAACTCAAAATTAGCTTGTTCTAGGCTTATGGAATTGATACTTTTGCCTATTGTTTTTTTTCCAGGGGAACAAAAAAATATTTTGAGGGTCCTGTATGACCCAAAGCCAGAGCATCCTCTTCCGGACCACCTACTCTGTTGATCTCTGTCTTAGTGACAGTGTTCGGCTATCATGGTTTACAACAGGATAATCTTCTATGGCAACTCCATTCACCCATTTCTGCATCCACAGTATTGTGAAATCTTGCATACCCTCCTCTCAATTTTTATTAATTTCTTTCCTCTCCCCATCATTGACAACACTCCCTCTTTATGTACTCCATTTTTATAAGCCTCCATCTTTGTTTTCTACATATATGATGGATGTTCACATTAACTAAAAGTTATTGCCACAATCAAAACCTGTCTTTAATGATGTTGGAAGAAGTTTACTTGTTAATGAAAATTACATATTTCTAGCTGATTCCTTGCCCTTGCCATAAGAGGATCAAGGTAAAAGTTTTATCTCTGAGTGTTTGATGTCTGAAAAACATGATTAGACAGAGGAAAACTCAATGTACATTTAACAAGAAAGCGCAGCTTTAGTCGTTAAGGTTGAAGGAAAGACTGAACACGAGTAGCACAAATAAGGATTTATGATTCATTTTAACTTTATTATTTTAAAGTGTCACATGCGTCTTTTCATTGTACATGTCTTTACTCACAGAGCAGATTTTTCAATAGTCATAAAGTCATTAAAACTGGTGATATATTGTTTGAATTCGGTTATTGAAGATATTTAAAACAAAGTTCGAGAGAATGCTGTATTTACATCCAAACTGAGAAGATGATCATTTGTTCCTTTGTTGCGACTTTAGGTGCCAAATGCAAAGAGTATATGCGACATTTGTCTTTTTGTGTCAGACATATTTCATTGAACTTGATTTTTTCCAGTTCCAGGTATTTTGCTGAAAATGATAGAATTTTAATCTGAAAGAGTTGAATAAAATATTCACATGCTGTACATATTCTTTATCCATTCTTCTGATACCTAGGACAAGTTCTTTATATATAAACATACATGTCCCATTCAATGTGCTTATATCTTTTGGGCATATGCCTTGGATTTAAACCGCTGCGTTTTATGGCAAGTTTAAATCTAGGTTTTTTAGAAATCTCCATGTTGTTTTCTCTCTGGTTTCTACTAACACTTTCTGAGACTTGCACTTTCTCCACATGTATATAGGCCTTGCTGCCTCTCGTCACCCTGATAGGAATAAAGTGGTCTTCATTTCTTTCTAATATGTTAAAATTATTTATTTCATATAAAAAAACTATTTCACAAGACCCTACATCAAGAATAGATGTATATGCTATTATTACTTCAATAGATTAGCTGATTTTGGTCATGTAGAGTGAACTCAAATTTTTACAGAACCTTGAAAAATTGAAGAGGGAGCATTATCAGCATATTTAAAAAAAGACAAAAATAGCAACAAAACATTTTCCATCTCAGAGTAAAGTATTAAATAGATATTGCCTCATTGTTAGGAGATAACCCCAAGTTGGTGATTTCCTTATGGCCTTATTTTTAGTTTTCTTTTTAAAATTTTACTATATCTATTTTTAAATTAATGTTGTTTTGGGGGGAATGATTTCTATAACATCTTTTATTTCTCATTCACATCACAATGAAAAGTAGGTCACTTGCTCTCCCAGGCAGCTCCTCAGGGAAGACAGCTCCTTCTGCTTTTGGCTTTGTTGCATGAATTCCTTGCTTGCAGTTCAGACACGAGAACAGAAAGCAGAACAGACACACAGGCTCTTAATTTCCCTGGCATGTAAATGATCAATATATCTTTTGCTCACATTCCACTGGTCATTCTCAATTATATGAGTACTCCAAACTACGTCAGAGAGTAAGGAAGGCTGTTTTCTGATCGCTAAGGTATGATAAGGGCTTATTAAACAAAATTCAACTGGGAAGATCACCTGCAAATTAAAAAAAATACATGTTGGCACATATTTTAAAGTACTTATTGAAGTGTTTATTTGTTTTTGAAAGTTATCATTTTCAACACAGTGCTTTGTCTAAACTATTATGACTAAATTTTCAGAGGAGAATTGCACTCAATTTTAAATGAAAAAAATGAGCACAAATTAAGCTACTTAGATATCTTTGAAAAAATTAACTGTATTGCATTATATCATATTAAATGATTTGTAGAATAAGACATAATCAACTAAGTTCTGCCTTCTCATTTAAATCAAAGATTAGAAGATCCATCATCATCAAGTTTCATCCTTTAAGTTTGGAGTGAAACAATGTGCTGTCCCAGAAAAATACACCATGCTCCCATCCCCTCTTTTTTGAGACTGCAGTTAGACTAGTTGTGGAGAATCTCAAAAGCATATCTATTGCTTTTAAGATGCTGCTGAAGCTTGGGGAAGTTGAGTATAACATGTTTTTCAAAGATCTACTTATTTTCATTGGAAAGGCAGATTTACAGAAAGGATGAGAGAAAAAAGATCTTACATCTTCTGGTTCATTCTCTAAGTGGCAACAATGCTGGAGCTGAACTGATCCAATTCCCAGAGCTGGGAGCTTCTCCCAGGTCTCCTACTGGGCTGGAGGGTACCAAGTTTTTTGGGCTCCATACACTGCTTTCCCAGGCCACAAGTGGGAATCCGGATGGGAAGTGGAGCAGCTGGAACAGGGACCAACGCCCATAAGGGATGTTGGTACTTGCAAGGTGAAGATTTAGTCACTGAATCACAATGCTGTATGCCAGTCATAATTTTTATTTATTGTCATTTGCCATAGAGCAATTATCATGGAGTGTCTAATTCAGAGTGTTAAATATTTACAGTGCTGTTAGCTGACTCTTGCACAAGCCAGGACTGGCACCAGTGACCCAGAAGGTGCACTCAGACTCCCAAATGACTAAATCACAATGCGATCAATTTCACATAACCTAGGGCAATTATAACCAGAAGAAAAACAAAAGCAAGGGTTGGTAAGGGTAGGTTTTGATTATTGCACTCACCCACCTCTAGCTGCGTTTCATCACTGTGAAAAATAGTTTGTCAGTTACTATAATAGCTACACCTAGGATTGCAATACTACCTAGTAATTACATAGCTAGATACACAATGAAAATAATTGAAAACACATGTTTATGTTTATGTTTATGTTTAAAATGATTGCAAACAAATGTTCAAAAAGGTGTTATCATAAAAAAACAAAACTGGAAGTAAAAGCAAAATTTCTGTTCATTATTGAATAAGCTAAATGCAGTGCAGTTTAGAGCATAATGAGATAAAATTTATATATGACAACATAGATACACCTTGAAATTATGCTTAGTTATTATTAGTGAAAGAAATTAACTCTTTAAAATGCCACATATTGGGCAATTATTTTGTATGAAATGGCTAGATCAGGCAAAAATCATGGAGCTTTATAAGAGCTTCACTCTATACCAGTTTGGAAGAGATGGGTAACTGAGTGTAATGGCTACTGGATACGGTATATCCTCTGGGATGATGACAATTTTCTATATTTACAAAGCAGTGACAGTTTCAAAATCTTGTAAATGTATCAAAATGAGTGACAGAGGAAAATATTTCATTTGCTGGTTCATGCCCACATAGTCCTACAATGCCAGGATCCCCAGGCACTTCCTCTGGGTCTCCCTTAAGGGTTCAGGGTTCTAAAGCTTTGGGTCATCCTCTACTGCTTTCCTATAACACAAGCAGAGAGATGGATGGGAACTGGAGCAGTTGGGACATGAACTGGGGGCCACATGGGATCCCTGCATGTGCAAGGTGAAAATTTAGACACTGAGACATAACACTAGACCCTGATGGACTAAAATTTATAATTGATTATCTACATAAAAGTAGCGTTTGGCATAGTTATTTTTCCTGTGTTACCTTTTCTACAGACTGATCAAAAATTCCTGATCATTCATACGCAAAGTTGAGGTAAGGAAGAAATTCATCTATCAAAGGAAACATGAGCTGAGATGTTAAAAGCAGGTGTCTCTTAAAATCAGTATTCTAAGATTCAGAAGAAATGGAAAACACTTGAATATGCTGATGTAATCAAATACATTCTTTGAGCATTGGGATTTTTTTATTCAAAATAGAACTGTGATTAGATAGAAATAGAAATAAGCCATGGGATAGAAATATGAAGAATTTGGAATCATTATATTCATCCATGTAATTTTATTAGATATTATTCCAAATCTCATTTTTATGATCAATTATTTTAAACTTATAAAATTGCTCCATAAATATATCCACATATTAAAAACTGCATTTATTAACTGCTACAACTGTATTTGTGAAAATCATGCCTTTTTTCAGGCAATTAAAAAGATTTTAAATGTAAATTTAAAAACAAAAGTAAAAACAAAATTAATATTATGTCAAAAACTAGGAATATAATTTTAATACAAAATACAAACCCCCATGTTGATTCCTCTCTTTCAAGACAAACACTGAAACATATATCATTTGACTGATATATTTGTAAAGCTCAGTTATTTTAAGAGATACCAAAGTATTTCTTCACTTTAAAAGTCAATAATAATATAGCATCTTTAAGTTTCAAAACAAATTTACATTGGGTTGGGCATTGTAGTTTCATGGATAAATTGCCCACCTTGCACCTGCTGGGATTCCATATGTGCCTCAGTTCATATCCCAACTGCACCACTTCCCTTCCAGCAAAGACTTGTGGCCAGGGGAAGCCTTAGAGAATTGACAAAACCTTGGGACTCTGTACCCATGTGGGAGACAGAGAAGAGTCTCCAGGCTCCTGATTTTGGATGAGCCCAGCTCCAGTTCTTGCTGTAATTCGGGGAGTGAATTAACAAATGGAAGATCTTTGCCTCTCTTCTCTGTAAAGGTGATTTTCCAACAAAAATAAATAAATCTAGAAAAGTAAATAAATAATAAAAATGAACAATGAATTCCTTATATTGTAGTTTGCAGTCAAAAGCTGGTAGAAAATAAATATAAATACAAGGCCAACATTCTAAAAAATAGGAAGTGACAATAAAATAGACAAGAAAAATGAAATTCTGGAACCAGAGAATACCATTAAATAGTCTCATCATAGTGCTTTCACCTATATCTTGCTGCAACATAATTGCCATTATAAAACAAATTATAATGTAGTTATATCTTCTTGTTTATTATATATCTATCCTAAACAAAATCAGATAGATTTAGGTTGATTCAATATAAAATTGTAACAGTCAGGACTGGCGCAACAGCTCAATTGGA
Organism: Ochotona curzoniae; assembly: GCF_017591425.1. Taxonomy (NCBI): domain Eukaryota; kingdom Metazoa; phylum Chordata; class Mammalia; order Lagomorpha; family Ochotonidae; genus Ochotona; species Ochotona curzoniae. The sequence goes on from NW_024466502.1 coordinate 19,749,965, forward strand.
TAATCCTCCCCCAACAAGCGCTGGCATCGCAAATGTTTGGCAGTTTGTTTCCCAGTTGCTCCACTTCCCATCCAGCTTCCTGTTTGTGGCCTGGGAAGGTGGCAGAGGATGACTCAAAGCCTTGGGACTCTGCACCTGTTTGGGAGACCCAGAAGCCATTCCAAAAATGTGGATTATGATCAGTTCATCTCCGAATATTGCAGCCATTTGGGAAGTGAACCAGCAGAAGGAAAACGTTTTCTCTCCATTTCTCTTTGCAACTATATCTTTGCAACAAAATAACTCTATAAAAATTTCAATAATTAATCAGTTAATTCATTTTTGGAAGTCAGAAATTAAAAATACTATATTTTTCAGAGTTGCAATAGATACGCTATTGATTTCCAGAATGAAGCAATGCTATTGTTTATAGTATTTTGCTTGACCATTTCTCCTTACACCTACGAAAGAAAGTAAATACTGCCTCCATGCTAAAGGGTCAAAATAAAGCTATAAAATTGTTCCTGCTTATTTTCTAAAAAGATTTATTTTAATTTTATTGGGAAGTTAAATATACAGAGAGGAAGATCTTGCATCCTATGATTCACTCCCCAAGTGGCCGCAATGGCTGGAGCTGAGCCAATCCAAAGCCAGGAACAAGGAGCTCTTCCGGGTCTCCCATGTAGATGCAGAGTCAGCATGCCTTGGGCCATCCTCGACTGCTTTCCCAGGCCACAAGCAGGGAGCTGAATGGGAAGTGGGGCTGTGGGATCAGAACTGGCACACATATGGGATTCCTGCTCATTCAAGGCGAGGACTTCAACCACTACGCTATTGTGCTGGGATTGTTACTGCTTATTTTTAATTCATTAATTATTCCATATTCTTGAAATATGTGTAACTTATTAACATAATCTGTTTTATTAAAAGCAAAAAAATTAAATCTTAAAATATCCCTGTGTATCATTGATCCACTTACTTATTTTAACACTATTCCACCTACCATCTGATTATGGAGTTAAATACATTTAACCTTGACAAAATACATGTGGTACATTCAATGCATTTAAACACATATACCTTGTTTAGTTTTCATTATGCTCATATTAGTTTTGATTTAGAAAAAGAAATCTATAAATATGAGAATATCTATTCTCTGGAGTTTTCCTGCTTTTTATTAATATTAAATGATAGATTTTATGCATTTTATAATTACAGTTCTGAAAAAATAAACAAAATATGTTGCAATGGATCTACTGATGCTGGATAATACATGTGTCAGTTTTGCATTTTGTGTCACCCGTGTAACACCTACACGTTAGGTGGCTAAACGTATCTTTTCTATTAAAATTCCAAAGTCTGCCTTCTGCCCTGACCTTTGTGCTCTTTTCTTGACATGAATTACAACTGCAATGTAAGGAAAATTGGCATGCGTCCCATGCCTGACCCTTGACTCATCCCTCGCTGTACAGGAATTAGGTTTCCAAACTGTAGCACCAAAGGTCACACCTGGGCAGGAAAGAACAAATTGGGAACAACTCTTTTCTAATGAAACTGTAATGTCAAACAAGTCTGAGAACAGAGGTTAGTCCGTGAAAATGACTGAAACAGTTGAAATAATAAAAAATATTTGCACTTTACTAAGACTGCAGTGATTACATTTATGTCTGTATTATCATAACATATTCAGCAAACTGTTTACAGATGTTTTCTTCATTGTACTTTACTTCTTTAAAATATGACCTAAGCAAATATATATAAATATATGCATACACACATAAGTATATGTTTTCTCTTTTCCAGAATGTCTGAATTCCTTCATATATCAAATATTTAAAAAGGTGTGGTGTAGTGGCAGCTGTCCTAACAGCTTCACTTCTGTGCTGGCTCTCTGCTAATGGTCTGGGAAAGCAGTGGGGCTTGGCCACCAGGATTGGTCCTCTGCATCCATTTGGGAGACCCAGAAGAAGCTCCTGCTTGCAGACTTCAGACTGTCTCAGTACTGGCCAGTGTGGCTACAGAAGGAATGGAAGTTCATATGCATGACAGTCTGCTCTTCAATGTCCAAAGCTGAAGCAAGGATGTTTGAAGTCATGGGCCAGAAATCCCTTTCAGTTCTCCCTCGTGGTGACAGTACACCAATCGTCCTTGGTGTATTGGCAACCTTCAGGTCAGGAGACTTACCCATAATCTACTATCTTGTCTGAAAGCTTATGTAACAGACGGGGCATTGAGCTAGGTATGCTCCTATTTGTTGACAAGTCTCTGCTGCTCGTCATAGATGTTTCTGCTATGTAACCTAACATGCTACTGGGAGAATAAATGTGTAACTCTATAGAAGATCTCAAAGATTCTCATTGCACTTCCCTGCTCCTGTATCCCTAATTTCTTGGATCTGAAGAGATTTAGCTCTGGCCAGAATGGAACCTTCAGTCCTGCTGGAAGGTGGGGGTTGTGCATGGCTGATCAACGTGGTAATCAATGATAGTAATTTTGTTTCCCTGCACATCCCTGCTTTCCCCAGGAGTAGACCAAACCTGATCACTGGTTTATATTCTTGTTTCTGTTATGTTTTTATATGTTAATATCGTTGATCAGAGTGGGGAGGGCGGATCACTAGTTTTTAAGATAGCACTGAGTGCCCTTGGGGGAAATATTAGAATCACAAAAAACAAAAACAAACAAACAAACAAACAAAAAACAGCTTAGGCAGTGACTGTGACTGGAATGGTTGGGTGAGCAGAAATTAATGCTAGATTGCAAGCAAATATGTGAGAACGAGGTTTGTGCCTTTCTTCAGAGAAAACAAGGGAAGACCAATGCCACAGTAAGCATGATGTGGTCTAGGCTGATGAGCCAACTCTGTGCAGTTAAAGAAAGGAATGAACCAGAGACAAGATGCAATTAAAAGCAGGCTAGAGAATTTCACCCTTTGGACCAGGCAGTGTCGCCAGCACTCTTGCTGCTGTGCAGGACATCAAGAGATCAATGCAGAACTGAAGGGAGGGGAGAGATTGTAGGCACACAAGCTTACTGTCTCTAGAACTTCTTCCTAAGGTTTGACTCTGTCGACCATGGATTCTATCAGGCCGTATGGCATTGAACTTGACTTTGTTAACCAATTGGTATTATCCCAGAAGGAAGCCTCATTTCCCAGAATGGCAGTTCAGGACCTTCTCATTCCATCTTGAACTGCCATGAAGCTTTTCATGAGGATTCTCAACATACTGAAGGCCAAAGGGAGAGATCATTCATGTTTTGGAGAGAGTGGCTGCCACCAACCGAGCTACTTCACAGATGAGATAATATCCAACAATTTTGCTGCTGAAGTTCTTCTGTGACAAGTGTAACTAACGGATCCTCCAGTGCCGTTCAAGGCCTCTCCAGTGTTCATCAGACAATAAAACCCAGCAATTATGGATCCACAGGGACAGGTGCAGTACCTCCCAGCATCACCCACCCCTAAGTGGTAAAATATTCTGTTTCACCCAACTCAATTAGAGTTAGAGCATTAGGTGCCAGATTTAGGGGAAAGGCCTCTGAGATTACTGGTGTTAGACTGTTTTCATTATGGAGTATAGAAGTGGATGTGAGACAACAAAAAGAAGCTGGCACCTCTGACAATACACCCAGCTTCAATATGATAGAGAGCCACTATCTTTTAGATTGGATTGTTGTAAGAGTTCCTATGATGTGGAACTATGGTGGAGATTGGCCTGCAACTAAAAGGGCATAGCAGTTGGGCTGCAGCTAATGTTATGAGTTGGATTTACACAGTGTCATGTATAATACTGGCACTGAAGAACCAGATGAGGAAGTTTTCCCTGCAGGAACATAGGCATTTGTGCTGCAGATGCTCTCCATTTCCTGTTTTTGGCACCTTGGTGGCAGTACTAATTCCATATATAGGACATCCTGCCAGTGTGCTGATCTGTACTGTTACTGATTTGGAAGAGGTCAAGACACTACACACCAGGAGGAAGTGCGGGCTGTTCCCAATAAAAGCGAGAAGAAAAAGGAAAATGGTTATTGAAATTCCAGATGTAGGTTGATCTCTGGGGAGTACAGACAAACAAACAAAAGCTACAAAGTTGGATAACTAAGATCATAGCAACAATGAAAAATGAAAAAAAAAAATAGCTCTGATCTTGGAGTAACCCAATTTTAGAAAAAGTACCCAAGAGGACACCAGGTGTTTGAGAAATGCAGGCTCATGATTTTTTAAGTAAATCTGAGGCATAGTTGAACATTTTTTTAAACATTTATTTGGTTAAAATGAAGAAATGTAAGAAGAAAGAGAGAGAGAGAAACCTCTTCCATCTTCAGGGTGAATTCTCTATCAGGCACAAAGGCCACACCTGGACTAGACTGACACCAGGATTCATTTTATTGACACCGTTATACAGGTAATCTGTGCTCCCAGATATTGACTGATATCTGCAAATACAAAACCACACACAAGCAGTTAGGGGACTAAATGGTATACTGTCCTGTTGAAGTAAGATCTCCAAAACAAAGACGATCCAACCTTCCTGGAAAATGCACCAAAGGATTGGAATAGGTTACCATTGTTAGATAAGTGACCCCTAGCTATCATGGAGGTTTTGCTGCATTTTTAAGCAGTGTCCATTCATCTGTAGATGTGAGCCAATGAACTCGTGCTGAAACCAGGTTTTCAAACCAAAACAATTGTTTCCTGGGGTCCAGAATCATGGAAGCATATCACGCAAAAATGACAAGCAAGACCCAGTTTGCTTTGTTGTTGTCATGGGAGAAATAGAAGTTGAATTAGAGGAGACAACATGAGTGATGTCAGTCATCTTCCTATGTCAAGATTCATTGTTCACACAAGCAAGATATTGCTAACTTTCTCAGGGACATATTCATATTATTTTTATAACTTTAAAAAAAAATTTTGTTCATTTATGTTGCGAAGGCAGATATACAGAGGAGGTGAGACAGTTAGGATGAGCTTCCATCCATTGATTCACTCCGCAAGAAGTCACAATGGCCGAAGCTGAGCTAATCCAAAGTCAGGAGTTTCTTCTAGGTCCCCCATGTTTGTGCAGGATCCCAAGGTTTTGGGCTGTCCTCAACTGCTTTCCCATGGCACAGCAGGGGACTGGATGGGAAGTGGGGCTGCTGGAATTAGAACTGGTACTCATATGGGATTCCAGCAAATGCTAGGCAAGGACTTTAGCCATTATGCTAAAGGACCAGGCCCCAGGGCTATTTTGCAGAGAAAAGGAAACACAGAGAGAAAGATCTTTCATCTGCTGGTTCACTCCCTAACTGGCCACATGGGCTGAAGCTGAAGTTATCTGAAGCCAGGAGCCAGGAGCTTCCCCTGGGTTCCCACATGGGTACAGGGTCTCAAAGCTTTGGGCCATCCTTTACTGCTTTCTCAGGCCACTAGTAAAGAGGTGTTTGGTAAGTGCTGGAGCCAGAACAGGAACTGGTGCTCATCACAGATCCCATTGCATGCAAAGCAAGGATTTAACCACTGGACCATCTTCATATTAACTTTCTAGTCAATGCTAGCATTTTTGGTATTCCTACATGGAGAGAAATAACAGAAAAAAAATAGTGATCCACCAAGTCGACTATTAGAGGCTAAAATATTCTCCTTTTTCCAGTGGCAGTGTTATCACAAAATAAATCCTTTGCTTGAATTTTAATCAATGAATGGGACTTGCTATTGAAAGATTTTTGCTTCATCCAGTGGCTGAAAATACTCTGGTAGAATGAACACATGTCTTTGTCACATGAACATACTGATTATATGCTCACCAAGTTTCCTGTCAGCTTTGTGTTTAGATTGCTTTGGGCTGCAGTCGCTGAGCAAAACCGGACTTGGTTAAGAAGATGCCATTCTTGTGACACATTGGAATTGTGTTAAAATTTTAGACCAAATACAATCTAATAAATCCTGGGCAGGGCTTAGGTATTCTGTAGGTATGCTTTGGGTTGACTTTCTGCAGAAACAGAAAAATTATTTGTTGCCACACCCAAATGGCATGATGTGCAGAACAAATAGGGAGTAAGTCTCAAGTGGAATGGATTCCAGAATATTTATGTGTAACTGTGGAGCAAAAATTAACTAGACACCAAATAATTGAAAAGAGCCATAAATGAATGGGTGTAAATTCCATATCCTTGGAAGCTTTATGGATTCCTGGGACATGTCAGTGGCCTTTGCTTCATGGCAGGGTGGCACACTGTACATGGGATGACCTTATGTATTCACACAATGATCCTCATACTTTTACAGTTGCTTTTCAGCCGGGAAGCATTTAAGGCCCAGCACCAAATAATGACAAGCGCTCTCTGCTCTCCACAAACAGCACTACCATGGCTAGTCGATTGCAGTTACCGAGTTGATTCTATGTGTGGCTGGACTTTTAATGTGGGGAACAAGACACTAAACTTTTTAGAGAATTATACTAAATTAAAAAGATAGCATTGTGAAAGTGTTGTAACATTGAATGTCCTTACAATAGCCCAGAATGATATACCAACCATGCAAAAAGTTAACTTTTTCTGTGTATATGTGTATGTGTATCTACAGCTGTATTCATATCCAGACCAATTATCTCTCTCCTGTTTCTTTTTTAAAAAATTTGAGTGTGGTGTTTCTAAAAATTTTTGCCATTTTAGGGAGGTTACTACTCCATCATTCTTAGGGATGCTGCTTCAAACCACCTTTGTAAAAGGATTGCATGAGGCATAGTAAATGCTGAATTATAAAAACATGCGGGTGAAAGTGATGTTTATACTTTCTATGTTTTCACACTTGTTGGAATTTAACGTATGGATATTTACTTTAGGAAATAGCATTTAGATTTCAGTGGAATCTTTAAAGATACAAACAATTGTGTTAACAAAAATAACATTAATATAGCAAAGCTGTGCATCTCCTATTTTAATATCATTTTACTGTTACTTCCACAAATGTAGACTTAGAAAATATATTTATTCCTTGTAAAAAAATATCCTGGACAAATGCCTTAAAGAATAGTCTTCAACATCCTTGGCTGAGACAATAAAGGACAATGGTCACTAAGAGCTAAGAATCATGTGAAATAAACAGCCTAATTTCATTGGATTAATGACCTAGGGACCGTTTTTATTTGGGATGACTCGTGTGTTCCTTTAGGTTTCTTGAGTGGAAGAAATGGAGCTGTGTGTTCAGGGGTAGCAAGGAGACCGGATCTCTTTGAGCAGGGTACCGTGAGATGGAGAAGCAAATGGATGCTTTGGATATTCACAAAGATCCCAGAGAAACTGCTTCACAGTCCACAGAAGTTATACTGTCTGTGTGTTCTTTTCCTTTAACTCAAATTTTTGTTTTAAGGTTAATCAGCTTTTCTTCGTTTAATTCACTTCATTTTGGTCTGCTCTCATGTATAGATTATCACATCTCTATATATGCACATGCATGCTACAATCTATGTATGTTTTAGACATTTTTGTTGCTTCCCAAAAGAATTTAATCTTTTGAGAAGTTTAAATGTAATATAATTACACGAATATTTAGGATATACACTTAGCATCAATTGGTAATTAACATTTCTTCTTAAATCCCTAATCTGTAAGGATTGATTTGTTTCCAAACGATATACATTAAGCATAATTTACATATAGATAAACTTTTGAAAATGTCGGTGGCATTTGATAAAGGCTCACATTTTTATGTATTGAATTATTTGGTTAGTAGTAAATCTGTGGTGTTTTCCTCATTTTGAAATAGATTTAATGAAGAAATCCACTCAAAAAGATTGTGATGCTCACGAGCATGTAGCTTACAGATAGAGAAGGGGAAGATACTACTGATGACAACTTGGGGGAGATTCTTTCACGATATAAACCTACAGTTCATGTCTAGCCAAAGGTTTCACTGCTTCATTCTTCCTTGGGAAGTCATGTAGAACCAGCACATATTCTTTTTTTTTTATCAAATTCTTGTTTCTGAAACTGTCAGCTGTTTCAAAACTCCAGCAAACACAAATCTGTTGACTACAGGTGAGCCAACATTATTTGTCTGAGTTCATTCCAAAGTCAGGTAATCACAGACTTAACTTTAGAGACAGGTGTCTCAATCCTCATGGGAACTTGCTAATTGTTAAGAGAATTCTTTTCTTCTCTCTTTTCATCTTTTGTGTTACTGGTGGAGTTTTTATCAACATTTTGTCTAGAAAACTCCTGGATTTTACTGGAGTGTGTGCTCTCTTTAGTGCTAAAATCTGAAAGGTCATTGGTAGACACAGCCAGCAAGGACTGCCAACTCATGCCAATTTATGATCATGATATTACCGTCCAGTCTGACAATCCGCTCCACAGAGAAGCATGTCCGTCTCTTTCACTTCCCTAAGTGTTATTATACCTCTGATTTTTCTTTTATGCTTGTCATTATATTACATTTCAGACTTAAGGTACAAAGCTAAATAAACCATGCTAGCAAAATAAAACACTTGATGTTTACAAATCTCAAGGAATTTTTAACAACAATAATATATAGAAGTTATTGTGATTTTAATTTTCATATAGATAATATGTTCTAAAGCCTTTCCATTTAGCATTGTCTCTTTGATTCTTTAGGATGTGAGCAGTGAGTACATATCCATGGCTATTTGAATTTATTACATTAGTCAAAAAATATAACAGAAATGATACAGGAATAAAAAAACAGAATTGCTAATAAATATATTGACTTTATTGACATTTACCAGATATTATAAAATGATTGAAAATGCTGTATTGGCATTATTAGACTGCTACACTGATATTTATTTGAAGAGTAATCTGAAGATCACGCTGTGAACTCTGCTTTGATGTTACAGTTGATACCTTTGTTTATCATTTTATAGATACACATTATTTTTTCATTTCTGAAAAACATTAGTATTAGAAGCAAACAAGGCATCTTTAAAAATATACAAACTGGTATATTTAAACAGGGATAAAATTATCATGGACTTAAGCTCAGAGAAATTTAAGATGATATGCAGATGTATATGAATATGCTAATATTTGGATACTGTAAAATGTATCATACTTTTTTTTTCAAAATATATAAAATACAAAGTGGACCGTATAAGATCGTTTATACTTGATGAGAATCGAATAGGTCATATATATTTGGTTCAACGGAGAAACAGAATCAATAGGATATGTACAATAAAATGTGCATTGTATAATATAGGACTAGTTAAAGACACTGATTTTCTGATCATAGTATGGGACTCGCGAAGTCTAGGGACTGTGTTAGGTAGTCAGCAAAAACCTCAGACCTAGGGAGCTTGAAATTATAGCTCTGAGACGTCAAAAACCTAAGCTCTAAAAGAGGACACTCCACGATAGGTCTTGAGGTCCAATTACATAACCATGAAATTCTGGAGTAACCATGAATGACAGACGGTTGTGGTCCGGGCCCACGTTTGCTTGAATTCTCCCATCTCCATGCGTGCAGCTCACATGCTCATCTCCTTTGGAAAGACACACACAGACTCATTCAAATTTCTTTTTTCTAAGGCTCAATAGTCTATTAAGGCAAGCTAGTTGACAACCCATTCCAATGTAGAACCACACGGGGATTGTTGCTTTTTATGGCAAGTCGATTTGTAATTAAAAAAAAAAGTGAAGATACTTTTCACAGTGGCTGTCTGTATCCATATCAAATTAAGATCATTTTACTTGTTCTCTTGTTCATGCCTTATTTGGTGAAGTATCAAGCTTTCTGTGTGATACGAGTCTAGAATATGCTCTCAAAAATGTGTGAAATGAGAGAGGACAGGAAGGAATGAAGAACGAAGGAAAGGGGGGTGGGAGTGGTGTCATGATGCTCTTTGAATTGCATCGAAATGGTTAAATATTAATTAAAAATGATAATAAAAATGAAATAAGTGAAACAAGAAAACATCATAAAAAAGCAAAGTATGTGTACACAACCTAATAGGATACAAAATAGCAATGTGAAATCCACAAAATGGAAATCTACTCACATAGACATAAACACATCATAAAGAAACTCACACAGAGCATTTAAGGAAGGACTTTGTTTTTTTTCAAAATGGTAGATCATTCAATTTACCTTTGGCACCTGGAAAAAATTAGTATGATTTAAATGTCATAAAACACTCAAAAATCAATCATCTCACTATGATTCTAAAGCTACAAATCAATAAAATTCCCAGACGATAGTAATCAGGAAATATTTTAATGACCTTGCATATAGAAAAACTTATTATTTATTACATGAAACATAAAATGTAAAATAAAATATTAATAAATTATATTACATTACATTTAAGATGCCATTAAGAGAAGGAAATCCAAGTCATAACGTGAAAGAACACACTTGCCAGACATAAAACTGACAAAAAGTTTATTGCCATAATATAAATAACATATGAATTGTATCCAAGTTTTTCATAATAAAATGTATATTTAAATGGCTGAAAAGAAAGTATTCAATTTTACAATGAATACAAAATTAATTATAAGCATAATGTGATACTGCTAAACATTCATCAGAATGGCTAAAATTACTAAGATTGATGTAACTGCTAATAAAGATGTGAGGGACTCAGGTATTTATTGCTTTTCAAAGAAGAATAGTAAATGGAATGTTCACTTTGAGAAACTGTCCGTGGTTGTCCCTAAAGTATTAACATTCATGGAATCTTATCAATTCCTATGAATGTATTTTGATATTCTAAGATATATCTACTTTTACTCAAAAGTATAAAGAGTTAAAAGAGACAATGTCCATATATTGCTTCACCATCCAAATTGCTGCAACGTAACAGCTGGGGTTGCTCATGCCAAAGCCAATCGCGTTATCTTGGTCTCCCAAGTCAGTAACACGGGTTCCAGTACTTGAGCCATGTCTGCTTGCATTAGCAATGTGTTACATCAGAAGTGGATCAGTCAGGATTTCAACAGGTGCCCAAACCTGATTCTGACATTCCAGCCTGTGAGTTTAACCACTGGTCCAATCATGGAACGGCATCCAATTAACGCTTCTCATGCATTTTTATTTCAAAGAATTGCCATGCTCCAAATGTTGTATAGTAACAATTATAATTTAGATACAGAAAAGTGATAATTTCACCATGATACATTTTAAAACTGTAAAAAGTAGTGCTTATGGGAAGCAAACTCATGAAGTATAGCAAGCTATGTAAGTTAATATTTTTGTTGTTGTTGCTCAAATAAGCAAAGGTAAATGATAGATATTTGAGACACTTGCATTATTCTATTTCTCAACTTAAATGTTTGTAGATTTCATAATTGGGGAAAGAACATAAGGCACCAGCTCATATTCCACTTGAAGCTAGTAGCTCTAAATGAAAATCAACCTCCGCAGCAATTACCATATTTTAAAGACTCCATGGTGAGAAGAATAACCATTGAGCACCCTATCACACATTGCAGAATTGCATACTTCCACAACCGTACTCCTGTAAGGCAGACCTCATAAGATCAGGACTTGCTCATGATCTTATGATGCAATTTCCTTTGCATTGCTTGTGTTTTAAACTACAGAGAAAATGGAAATTATCCTTATACCAATGTTGAGACCGGGATGAATGTTCTATCCAGAAATAACTTCTAACATAAAAGCACATTGGAACTTCAAATTTTAAGTATAATTTGGCAGACAGAAATATCATAGAATCATAGTTGCAGACACTGTTGGATAGAATCAAGTAACCAATTTTGTCGTTTTCCATCCAGGCAAATATCTGATTATATTAACATCAACATCTCAAGCTCAAAGTAGTAAATCTCATTTTGTCTCATTTCAATGTGATTGTTTTTCTAATATTTTTAAAGCTTTACTTTGAGAATGATACTATATCAAATTTAGTTGATGTAATAAAGGGCAATAGATAATTTTTTTCAAAGCCACAAGTCTACAAAAGCCCATGTTATTTTATTAGAAGTAAAAGTGTGTTAATTACCCCAATTGCAATACTGTCCTAATAACTAATTTAATTAGTGTAAAATACCTAATAAAATTTATGAAGAAATTATATCAAGCAAGAGTTGCAGATACATACATAAAACATCAAGATCCAAGGTTATCATTTAGTTACATATCAAATACTTATACAGTATCAGGGGGCCCAGTGTGATGGCTTAGTGGCTAAAACCTCACCTTGTGCGTGTCAAGATTCCATATGGGCACTGCTTCCTGTCCCAGCTGTTCCACTCCCCTTCCAACTCCTTGTTTGTGGCCTGAGAAAACAGAGGAGGATCACCCAAGACCTTGGGACCCTGCACCACTGTGGGACACCCCAAAGAAGCTTTCACTTTTCTGTTTTTGGTAACACCATAATATTATTTTTCAGTTACATGTCACAGGATACTACTACCGTGATTCCCTGAAATGGAGTATTTGCCTGAGTAGTGGAATTCCCAATTGAATATGAGGTTGATTACACAGTACCTGAGAAAAAGGTTCTTATTTTTTAAAATTGCATTAATTACAGTTTTATGGTAAAGCATGTATTTTTGAATTTCCTTTCCTACAAGTTTGAAATTTCTATGTACTGCAACACATTTGGTGCTTTGTGACTATTTTAAAATTTCAAAAAAATAATTTTTTTCTGTTACAATTACTTTGATTAAAAATGAAGTTGGAGGGCCTGGCGCTGTGGCCTAGCAGCTAAAGTCCTTGTCTTGAAGGTGCCAGGATCCCATATGGTCGCCAGTTCTAATTCCTGCAGCTCCACTTTGCATCCAGCTCTCTGCTTGTGGCCTGGGAAAGCAGTGTAGGATGGCCCAAAGCCTTGGGATCCTGCACCTATGTGGAAGACCTGGAGGAGGTTCTTGGTTCCTGGCTTCGGATCGGCACAGCACCGGCCGTTGTATAATCATCTGATGAAAGATTTTCCTCTCTCTCTCCTCCTCTCTGTATATTTTATTTTGTAATTAAAATAAACAAATATTAAAAAAAAATGAAGTTGGAACTTCCAAGAAAATCCTTGAGTCTATCTTCAAATTTGCCAGTAAGGTATATAATTGTAGTGGTTATCACTGTTGCAATGATAATCAATTGCTTCATTTACAAATAAAAATTGGTTATAAATGGTAACATTGAATAAAACATAAATTACCTTTAAAATACATAAAATAATCTATCTAAATAATAAATGTTTAAGGACACATTCGTTATTTTTGCTTTTTTTCATAGGTATCACATTGTTTTTAGTGACAGTTCCAAGTCAAGGACTAGGACAAAACAGCAGATTCAATTCTTTTTCTTTCAAGTCATTCATGAAGTTTTTGTTGAAATCTTGATGCATGAATAAAAGGCAATGCTTATTCAGTTGCTCAGGCTCTATGCTGAGGAATGCACAAACAGGATTCTATCTCCTTTTCCTATTATGTGCACTCTACCCTTGCGTCTTCATTTTAGGAAAAACTAAAAAAAAAAAAAAAAAAAAAGGGAAACGGTAGTCATGGGAGGGAAAGTGCCCAAGATTACCCAGCTAGTCAGTGAGCTGAGGTCTAACCCTCACCTCTGATCCTGAAAATGTTTTGTTTTGTTTTGTTTTTGTTTTTCCTTTTTTTGAGAGGGCGGCTTTGAAGAAAGCATTTCAATAATCTTATTTTCTTTGTTATAGTTGGAAATAGTAGCTTGTAATGTATAAACCATAAAAACAGTTCCATGCTTACTGCTATTTTAGTGGGAAAAACCAGTTTATAAATACATCTTCCAATAGAATTAACAATAAGTCTGAGAAAGAAGCGGAAATGGAGGCCAGCCTCTGTCTTTGAAGCTGTGCCGTGGTGTGCAATGCCAGCACTCCGCTTGGGAGATCCAGTTCCAGCTGTTCTGCTGCTGATGCAGCTTCCTGCGAATGCTGCTGAGAAAGCAGTCAATGATGGGTCAGAGGGTCGATACCCGCCATGCATGTGGTTAATCTGCATTGATTTCCAGTCTCCTGATTTCAATTTTATTAGTTTGTTTTGTTTATATTTGAAAGTCTTGACCAGATATTCTGGTAGTCTTTACTTTTGCATACATTTTTAAAGGTTTGTACTATGGGATATTTTTCCACGTTTTGTTATCTATAATATAGATAGTTTATTTATCTTGTAGCTATGTGTACAATTGAAGAAATAGATGCCATTCTTATCAACTGGAAACAGAAATCCACAGTGTAAAAACTTCATCAATGAGTCCATTTAGAGATTGAATTGGCAGGATTCTTCAAGTTCTTTGAGGGTGCTTTCTTTGTGTCAGTCTCTCTTTGGGGGATCTTGCAATCTCTTGCTCCTGTTTATGTCTGCCTGTGCTACTTAGATTTATGAATACTGAATCAATACTCCAAGTTTTCATTTACTTCCTGTAGTTTCACAGACATCCCTTCCTACCAAATGCTGCTGTGTTAGTACCCTTACTCAGATGGTACTTCATCCAGTTCTTGGGAAACACCAAGAGAGGAAGTCATTCAGTACATATTTCTCTCTTTGCATCCCTGTAAAGAGAAAATGCAAGCATGACTTTACTAGTTTGCACTTGCTGTGAAAGTTGAAGACCTTCAGCGTGGATAAGAGATGTGGTTTTCTCCCAAATTCAAGGCATCTGTTCTGAGTTTGCCCGGTATCCTGTGACTTACATATATTAGTTCATGAAGTGCCTAGATAAGCTTTTTGGACTGTTCACAGCTATTGGGACAGTGATTGGAAATTCCACAGTGATGGAAATAGTTCTGACATTCTGCTGATATCACTCCAAGCTTTTTTTTTCTTTTAATTAGTGACTTGTAACATGAAACCATTTTTGCTCTGTAAAATATTTTGTTGAAAAATGTATTATCACATTGTTTCTCTTTACTAGAACTCTTTGTAGAAGGAGTATGTTATGAACATCAGATTTTGGTAGTATACACTAGATTTTGGGGTTATATGGATAAAGGATACCTAGTTGATTGGCATGCAATAAATAAAATAATTCAAGCACTAAACCTTTTAAATATCTATCAATGATAGGACATCAATGATTTATCACAATCCATTGCTAGGTATGTATTTTGTAATGTGTTTTGTTCCATAGCATTCATTTGAGTTACTTCTGGCTTATGCAATTCAAATGACTGCTGCTGAGAAAATTTACATTGCATAACTATTATAGCTCTCATGAATTTATGTGTTTTGAAATAATATAAAAATTAGGTTCTTTTTAGGTCAAAATGCATAGCCTTTATGACCATTAATGTATAAAAATTATTGTCAATTGTTTAAAATCTCTTATGCTAATTTATTATGCATTTTTAGATTATAACTCTTAGTCACACATACTGGATATAACCATTTTTCTAAATGAATTGTCGAATTTGTGGATTCATTTTGTATGATTCATTCTTAGTTAATTAACTCAAACAAATGAGAAAGGAAAGTGTTTTGATATTTAGGAATATATTAATCCCCTTGAAGATAATAGATCTTTTTTAATAGTTTCAATTTTCAGTGCAAATGCTAAGTAAAAGCTATGTTTTTTAGCCTTAAGATCCTCATTCAAATATCAAAATAATTTTCATTGAAATGAAGCCGACAGATAATAAGAGAGGTAAATGGTGAGAATTTTCACCTCTTGAGTCACAAATCTGTTTCAGACCTGATTTTGCTCAGGTTAGCAATTATTCTGCAATGCATATTCTCAAAAAATATTACAATGCATTTCCACAATTTAAGAAAACCTCTGTTGCCAAATTTTTGCTACTTGAGTATATTAATCCTGAAAAGGGGCCAACAATGAATATTCATTTTCATTCCCTCCTTAAAAGCTATGTTGTAAACAAATATGGGAAATTCACATGAGTTAGGCTACATACATTATGGCATTTTTCCATTCAGGTCTTATGCCAGTCTGTCAGCTTCTGTCAGATCAGTAACACTTTTCTTCCCACAAGATTTTTTATTTTTTTTCCCCAACAGGCAGTTAAATATGCTTCAGAAAGAAATATATATTATTTGGTCAAAGATTACCTAATGAATTTTTCCCATTGTAAGTCAGTTTTATAAATCAATTTATCAATAGAGGTTTGGTAATTTCATTCTTTGAATTACTCAGATCAGAGTGTCGTAAACCAAAATAGTAAAAGAACTACAACATACTTGTATAAAAAGAATGCTGCCTGGTTCTTTGTATTAAATTGCCCCAATAAAGAACAAATTGGCACTTCATAGCCATTTAATTAGAAACAGAGTATGCTATTTTTTTTTTACCGCTTATATCACAGCTTACAAAACAGTGATGTTAATGGTTCTTGCTACTTGATTATGTCAACAATTAAGAGACTGTTAAATACAAAGTTGTAACTTGCCTTGTTGAGTTTGACTTATTTTACTGGCCTTCTTGTTTTTCAATAGACCCCTTGAAATGTGGGGATACAGGCACCAGCATAATGAAACAAAATGTTGAGGATATTGCAATTTGGAATAGATGGGATTTAATCTAATTTAACATAAAGGAGAGGCTGGCATGATGACTCAACAGGATAATTCTCTGCCTGAAAACACCAACATTCCACAAGGTGGCCGGTTTGTGTCTTTTATACTCCACTTTTGATCCTACTTCCTGCTTAAAGCTTGAGAAAGCACATGTGTGGGAGACCTGGAAGCCTTGGAACCTTAAATCCTTGCAGGAGACCAGGAAAAAACTCCCGGCATTTGGTTTCATATCAGCTCATGTCTGATATGAACCAGCAGATGGAAGACTTTTATGTGTCTTCTTTGTGAATCTGCCTTTCCAACAAAGATGAATAAATCTTTAAACAGAAAAGAGAAACAATAAAATGCAATAAGTAATCAAATATATCTAATTCTGCTTGACTGATAATACATTTGATTGATTAAGAATTACTACACTAAATATTAACTGTTTATATTTTGACAGCCACTATTTGAACTCTGTTTTTGGAATTTATGAATATAATGCCCTGCTTTTATTTTCTATCTTAATATCTCTAGACTAGGACGCTATAATTATTGAAAGAAAACATTACTGTATAAGAGTATATATGGTCTAAAATTAAGCCCTAACCTAATAAAACTCCAATACATAAACAAGAGAAAACTCATAAAATGCTAATATTTAATTATTCAGTAAAAGCAATTTAACTGTATCATGTATTTGCTGCTATCATATCAGTGTTTGGTAATCTTTTTGTAAGCATAATGCCTATCATTGGCTCTTGAATTATGATATTTTCTGCAACTCTGGAAAATTCTGGTTCTGATTAGATGTTCTTCTTGGAAATTTCATCTATGTATTCCTATGATTTACTTAAATTCATGTCAAACTAATATGGAAAATTCAATTTCATTAGATTATGTGTATAAACTATGCTGGTATTTTGAAATTATCACATAGATTCATACATAGACACTACTTCAATATAATATTCTGCTTAGGGAACAAAAACGGTGGTGGTTTTAGGTGATCTAGAACATGATGTCTAGAATAAAGTTGAACAATTGAGACCAGAAACCATAAAAAATAAATCTTTAAAGTTTTCCTATTCCTGTAATCTATTTCTTTATGAATTGTCACTTAATTTTAAAGGTTGCTGTAAGACAGGGAGAGAAGGCAGCCAAACGGGACATCTCAATGAGTTCAGTGCTGGGATATCATTTTGGGCACTGGTTTTTGTCCCAGCTGTTCAGGTTTGGATCCAGCTCACTCTTCTGCCTGGGAAGGCAATCAAGGATGACTGAAATGCTTGAGACCCTGCACCTACATGGAAGACCCAGAAGACACCTAGCTCCTGGTCTTCATTTTGGATAGGCTCAGCTCTGGCTTTGCAGCTATTTGGACAGTGAGTCAGTGGATGACAGATCTTTTTCTTTCTGTCCTTCCCTATGTTAAACTGCCTTTTTCAATAAAAACACATAGATCTTTAAAAATTAAATAATGAAGATGCACAGAGAGACAGAGTTTAGATAATTGCGTTACTCATCATCTATGCTTCCCACATGGCATTGAGAGGAAGTTGAGTTAGAAGCAGAGTAGTTCTTAAAGGAATAAGCATTTCAAAATGGGATGTAGGGATTCCACACAGAAACAGGCAGCTGCAACAGAAGACTGTCCCTATTTTTCCCAGATTGTTTTATGAATTGTGCATAGGATTGGATATTACATCACACAGATGGGCGCTAATGGGTAGTGAATAAGACAGACTACATTTAGTGATGGAGTACTGGGGTCTATCATACACAGACATGGGGGTATAATGGAACATGCATCCCTGCTTCCAGATGAAAGATGAATTCCCAATGAAATTGTTGGAAATGTGTAGACAATGGGATGCTGGATTGTCTGTACCAACAATGTCGGGGCACACTTAAATAAGAGTCTGATAGAATTATGATTCCTTATGAAGGACTATACTATTGTAACAAAATGGCAAAAATCTAAGGGGGAATGGGAGTTTGGGGGGAAATCCCAACCTATACGAAATTATACCATATAATTCAAAATCCAAAAAAAAATATGTTAAAAAACACAAACTACATTGAAAATATTTTATGATACTTACACAGTTTGTGAGATTTCAGAAACTGTTTAACTGCTACTTTTTAAAAAGTTGTTAAACTAATACCAAATTTTACGGAAAAATTCATTTGTTTCAGAGAGTCATATGTGTGCTGGGTGTAAGCAGAAGTTGCTTGTAAGATAACAGTTACCTCCTAATTCTAGATTTAGGAGTCACTAGAAAGTGTACCTGAATGATATAACATATTACTAATTAATAATAAGTGATTATGTGAGTTGCATATCATTCAGTGGGGTAATCTCGACCAAAGCATAAATTGTAGGATTTTATAAGCATAAAATACAATAAATAATATTAATGACATTTAATTTATCCTTAGAAATAATACCCAAATATGTTTTCTGGTCTATTTTTTAATTAATCTGTACTGAAAAACCAAATCAATGCTCACAATAATCATATCTTTCAGATATATATATACACACACACACATATATACATATATACATATTTTTATTTTACATATATTTTATTTAAAATATCTGATTCTTCATTTTCTAACACAACACATTTTTTCTAGGAACAATTTTTGAGTAAGAGGCATCATAAATTACATATAACTTACTATGCTACAATATTATATTGTCTAGCATTAACACTTCTCTAAAATAAGCCATTGTTACTTTTTATATCACATATTAACATTTTTACCCTATCCATCTCTTTTATGCCATGATTAGATTTTGTTTCACTATAAATCAAATGTGTCAGAGCATTTTGTATGCCAACACTATTACCAAATATTATGAAAAACACAATATAAACTGTATTTCCTACATGGTTATGAGGGATTCATATCATTTGAATTTGATTAATATCACTGGCCAAGAATATGTACATCTTAAAAACTATAGGCTACAAGTAAGATAAATGGATCTCAAAATAATTATAAAAATGATACTGAAATTTCTTTTTAAGAGCATGTATAGCATAAGGGGCAACCAGAGCAATAAGAAGTTATGGCCAATAGTAGAATTTCATTGTTTTTAATGGCTGAGTGGTATTCCATGCTGTGGGTTGTATCAGTTTATCCACTCCTTTCTTGACAGGTATCTGGGTTGTTTCCATCATATTGTGTATTAATATTGTAGATTATGCTGCTGTAAATGTGGGATTGGAGATATCTTTCTTGTACACAGGTTTCATTTCCTTTGGATAGATTCCTAAAAGTGGGACAGCTAGGTCATATGGCAGGTTTATCTGCAGTTCTCTAAGCACTCTTCGTACTGACTTCCACTGTGGTTGTACTAGCCTGCACTCCCGCCAGCGGTGAAAGAGAGTACCTTTCTCCCCACATCCATGTCAGCAGGTGTTGTTAGTAGAGTTCTAAATGTAGGCCAGCCCGACTGGAGTTAGGTGGAATCTCAAGGTGCTTTTCATTTGTATCTTCCTGATGACTAATTATCATGAGCATATTTTCATGCTTACTAGCTATTTGAATTTGTCGTTTTGAAAAATATCTATTCATTTATTTCATCCATGTCTTCACAGGGTTATTTGTTTTGCTGTCACTGAGTTTCTGAAGCTCTTTGTAAATCCTGGGTATTAGTCCCCTGTTGGTTGTGTAGTGCACAAAGATTTTCTCCCATTCCTTTGGTTACATCTTCATTTTGCTGATCCTTTCCTTTGCTATAGAGAAACTTTTTTGCTTGATGTAGTTCCATTTGTTTATTTTGGCTTTGACTACATCTGCTTTTGGTGTCAATTTCAAATCTTTCCATAGTCTCATGTTTGAGAGTGCTTTCTATGCTTTCCTCTGATCGCCTTATTGTTTCTGGGTACAGATTTTGATCCTTGATACATTTAGAGCTGATTTTTTTTATAAGGTGACAATGGGGGTCTTGCTTCTTACCTCTGCAGGCTGCTATCCAACTGGCCTAGCAGCATTTATTAAAGACACCAGGATTTTTCCTTGGATTGTTTCTAATTTCTTGTCAAACATTAGTTGGCTATACATGTTCTGGCTCTATTCTGTTGTTTCTATTCCGTTCCATTAATCTTCTACCATCTGCAGTCAAATGGTCTCAACTAGAGACTGCTATGTTCAGTGAAATAAGTCAATCACAAAAAGACATATATTATACTTTCTTTCTGATATAAGGTAACCTTCATGCAAATCATAAGAATGATAGCACTTTCACTAATGTTTTGGCTGTGACTTATGGGTGTTGATATTTTTGGGTTTATTATCATTTCTTCAAAATAGTTTATTTTCTCTTATGAAATTCTTCACTGACTCATAGATTACAGAGTAGCATCCTTTTTACCCAAGAAGGTTTTTTTTTTTTCAGCTTTCTTCCTGTTGTTGATTTTGTTTTATTGCTTTTCTTTTATGGAAATATATAGTAACTGTGTAATAGACTATCATAGCCATATGTGAGGATACAATGCACTATGCATCTGTACTTCCAAGTCAAAAATGGACTTCCAATGGCATTGCTGGATATATCTTGATAATAGGATGCTGGACTGTGTGCCATTGTCTGTACCCACATTGTTAAGACACAATAAATAGCAGAATGATGGACTTATGCCTCTTATGAAGGGCTACATTATTATAATTATATAGGCAACATCAGTTGGTGATAGGAAATTTGGGAAATGTTAAGGAAAATCTCAGAGCCTATGGAATCGTTCATAAAGTTTAAAGCACAATAGTAGAAAAACACAAACAACAGAAGTTAAAGCAATTGATGGAAACCATTTTGAAGTTTAACATGTCAGTTTTAACCTCATGATTTATTTAGAATATTTCATTTGAAGCATATTGCTTCTATTTCTTCTTTCCATATGCATGTTAGACAAACACAGTATGTGAACATTGATTTAATTAAGCAGATTATTTTGAGCTGCTGAGTCATATACTGAGATTTGGGAGAAAAATGAGCAGTTTGGCATGCTTCAGCTATTTAAAACAACTTTAAAATGTTTCTCTTGGAATTTATTTTCAAATGATAAAAGGAAAATTAACATTGTGATTAATGTTCAGGAGAATTCATCCCTCCTTTTTTAGAAACTCAATAGATCACAACACCAATCAATGATTATTTCAAAGTACAACAATCACCTGCTTAATGAACTAGAAAGTCTGAAAATATGTTAAGATTATGCAAAATAGAATGGAATAATAACTATAGATTACTTTGAAAAACTAGGTTTAAGGAAATAAACAATGAATTCACAACTTTTTTTGGCTCACCAAATATTAACCTTCATTTCAGAAAAAAACAGATACAAGAAGAGAGAAATCAAATAACCATTGACTCCTATTAAATGATGCTTCCTTCATTGACAAATGGAAAAAATGCAGCTACATGGTAGTTGGAATGATAAAACAGAACTTGTCCTGGGCTGTTACACCTGTGGATATGAGAGCTCAATGCAGAAGAGAGATTATATATGAACACAATACTGGGAAGCAAAGTACAGTGGGAACTGTATTAAAAAGACATAATGCAAGGTTCCAATTAGGCATGAATAATGGCAGTGCTTGCTAAACTGACTTGACAGAGCATTGGATAAAATTGTAACTTTATAAGGGCTCACAGATATTCAGTCTAACAGCAAAGCCTCTAAATATTAAAATTGTATCATTGGCATATAAAATGAGAAAAAATAAAGAAATACAATGCAATTAAACATCAGATCTGTATTAACATAGAAAATAGTAAACAGTCTCAATGTTCAGAGATGAGCTGATGTGAAAGCAGAAGTCAGGAGCTTCTTCCAGGTCTCCTACATGGGTTCAAGTTCCCATGGCTCTGGACCATCATGTACTATGTTCTCAGGACAGAAACAGGGAGCTGGATTAGAAATGGAGCAGCCTGGACATGAACTGGTACCCATATGGAAAGCCTGCGATGCAGGGCAATGAAGAAGCCAACTGTGCAGGCATTCTGTTCCTGAATTCAGTGGACGATTAGTCAATTGAACTATCATGCCCGCCACTGAAGATTTGTTTTTTATTTATGTAATGAAGATAAGATTATTTCTAAATACAATGTGTTAAGAATCTTTCTTTTTTCAAGCCTTTTGTTAATGGGAGACATTTATTAACAGTTATTTATCAGTTTTCCTGACACCACAGCTTAATCTTGGAAAATATTTGAAAATATTTTTTGGTGATTTTACTCACTAATAAAAGCATAATGACACAAGAAGTCAACTGTAAAGCAGACTTAGCATAAAATTTACTGTTAGTATATTTAACTGTGCAAATGAAGAAACTGTAACTACTCTTCTTTAATACTTTCTTTAAAAGATGATGGAATTGCCAATGCATCTTAAATCATTTATGCTAATACCATCAATGAATTTCCTCTTTTTTAAAAAAAGTGTTAAATTTTCATGAAAAGCTCTTGCCACAAAGAATAACAGCACAATTTATGTTTCAGTTACCAACAATATATAGTTAAGGTAAAATGGCAACGCACAGTTATAATACCCTTTATGTTGTTTGCACAACTTAATAGTGTTCCTTTTGTTGTTGAAACTCAGAGGAAGACTGCTTTTATTTTCATAAGAAATGAGACAAAACGTCATGTATTCTTCATTCTGTAGGTGAGAAAAGCGAGGACTTTAATGAGTAATTATTTTTCCCATATGCATACAACCATTGAACTAATGAAGATGTCAAACTGAAGCCAGGGTCTTTCAGAAGGAAATCCCTTGAAGGAAAGGCAAACACCACTCCATGACATTTCTCTTTCTTCTCAGGTAGCTATAAATACATGTCACAGGCCAATCTCACTTGAGAACTTTTATGAATTCTTTTTCTACCACATGAAAAACAGTTTGGCATACGTTTCCAAAGGGCTCGGTCTCTAGAAATGTTATCAATGGTTTCAGTATCCTTTTGCAGAAAATATTCAGTTATAAGTTTCCTCAGTGTCATTTGGATAAACAAGAACGATTTTATGTGCATCATAATGAGGGCAAAAAATGATCTGAAAGCTTCTAGAAGGCAAGCACTAGTGAAATATTAATTGATCTTTGATAAATATTGACTCCTTGAAATAACAGCGACCTTGCAACTAAAATTGTAAATAAAGCATGCACACATCTAAGAGGATAGTGAGTGCTGACTTTAAATACTGCACTTTTGCTGCCTAGCATAGCAACCATCCTCACAGAAAACTACAGAAGGTCCAAAATAAGAGTTAGATGTACACACAGACCTGCTATACCCTTTAAGTTGCACATGTAATTTATATTTGATTACCAAGCTTGATCATTTTACCTCTGAATTATGTATAATATCTTCTTCCTACCAAACTACTCATCTAATAGATGGTTAATAACCCATTTGGAGTTCAAAGATCTCAATAGACAAAATGTTAGTAATATTATTTTAAATTGATAAATGGTCTGAACACATTCCTCAAAAGAAGATGTGCAAAAAGCCAACAAGTAGTTTTAAAAACGTTCAACACCATTGATCAACAAGGAAACACAAACCAAAAAGGACAATAAATGATGAGGAAGATATATATTAAAAAGCTAAAGCCAACACATCAGGTGCCCTCTTCAGCTTTTACTGTTATGGCCACTTGTGGATGAAGAATTTCTTTGTCTCTCCTTCTCACTGTAAGTTTGCCTTTCCAATAAAAATAAATACATCTTTTTTTTTAAAGTTTTATTTATTTTTATTAGAAAGTCAAATTTACAGAAAGATCTTGTGCTTGCTAGTTCTAGTGGCCACAGTTGACCAAGCTCAGCTGATACAAAGCCAGGAGCCAGGAGCTTCCTCAGAGTCTCTCACAGGGGCGCAGGGTCCCAAGGCTTTGAGTCATCCTCCACTGCTGTCTCAGGCCACTAGCAGGGAGATGGATTGGAAGTGGAGAAGGAGCAGGAACAGGTGCTTTTGTCCTGCAGCACACAATGCAAGGAGTTAGACACTGAGTGGTCAAGTAAGGCTGTTAAGTAAATCTTCAAAAATGTTTGAAATTCTAGACACTAGACATTGGACATTCTCTAGCTGCTATGATTTTCACCATTTAGATATTAAGTATTGATGTACTCTTGTGCAAAAATTGACTTTCTGAATTATTGTGGTATTTCTGCTGAGCTAGGCATATTGAAACTTCCTAGATGCCTTATAGGTAACCCTTCATGTTATCTCATAGAAAATATTAAAGTGTGGAAATCATAATTAAACATGTATTGTAATTTGCATTGAGAATATAATGTTATTTTGTGGTGAAACTATATATAACTTTGCTATGTAGTACAGTTGATCATAAACAATATTTGACTTTTTATTTACATTTTGTTATAAGTGTTTTCATATAAAATGGAAAAGAAAAAATGTGGATAAATTTATGTGTACCAATTTGTTTATATATGTCTATATTTGTATATGTGTACATTTATATTACATGTAAATTATCTCCAATTGAACAAAAGATTTCATCTTAGGAGATGTTTTCAAGTTTATAGCACTAAAATTCTAATATATATAACTAGAAATGTGTTTCTTTGTAATTTTCATACCAAATTACATTATAGCTGAACCATAGCACAGAAATATATGCATAAAATTTCACTTTCTGATTATGCTATGGCATTTAATTTGCATGCATATAATTGATAATTATGCATATCAAATTGGCCTCTGTAATGTTAGCTTGAAAGCAATGTTTGATGGCTATTTTCTTTTTCTAGATGAATTTAATAATCCTCCCTGCTCCAACACAGGTTTCTATAGTCTATAAAATAAACCCATATGTATCAATCAATATATCCATAAATATATTTTAAGATATAATTTCAAGAAATATGTAGCAATTTATAATTGTCTGCAAAATTTGTTTTTAAAGATTCTGTTATATATCTGCAACATAGAGTTAATGAGAAAGAGTGAGAGAGAGAGAAGCTGGAGAAAATAAAAGATAACTCTTTCATCCATTGATTTTCTCCCCAAATGCCAGGCCAGGGGAATGCAGATACAGGGACTTAATCAAAGTCTTCTGAAAGGAAGTGCTGGCTCAAGCATGTTGGCCCTTTTTACTCCTTTCCAAGGGCATTAACAAGGAACTAGACCAGAAGTTGAAAAGCCCAGGCAGGCCCCATCTCTGCAGAAAAGTATTTAACCTGCTAAACCATAGCATTCATCTTTATGTTTGACAAAACATACCTAACCATCTTTTGTAAAATCAGGATGACAAATGGTAAAATATTATTTAAAGATTTATATATTTGTTTTCAAAGAGGTTTACAAGAGAGAGCCAGAAATAGAGGAGGCAGAAGAGATCTTATAACCATTGGTTCACACTTGCTATGGCTGAAATCTCAGCGAACAGTCTTTTTTTTAATGATGTAAGTAAAGAGGTACATGCTGAGTATCTTCCTTTTATAATATACATGGTTTGCCAATATATTTTCCTAATATTTGATTTGTTCCAATCATTCTGCATCATTTCTCTTTTGGTTTATTTTGTTTTTCTTTGTTTTTACATATTTATTAATTTTTTAATTGGAAAGGCTGATTTACAAAGAGAGAGACTGAGAAAAAGATTCAAGAGAAAGAGCTGAGCCAATCTACAGCAAAGAACCAGGAGCTTCTCCTGGATCTCGTGTGCTGGTGCAGGTTCCCAGGCCTTCTGCCCATCCTCTGCTGCTTTTCCAGGCACAGACGGGGGGGGGGGGGTAGAAGTGGATCAGCTGGGACATGATTTGACACCCATATGTGATCCCGGAGCTTGGAAGGCGAGATTTTAGCCACTGAGCCATTGTATTGGGCCCCACGTTTCTCACCTTTTAAAAACAGCTTTACAATGGGCCTGACACACACACATGTTGTGAAGCAAGAGTCTCTTCATTAGAAACTAGGACTTTATTGTATACAAAAGCAAGTAAAAATAGGTTAAATCCTTAAAGGTGAACAAAGATAAGACAAATGTAGGAAAAAATAAGTATGAAAGTCCATGGAGAAACATATAGAATGTACTTCAGAATATTTTTTGAGTAAGCTTAATTAATTAATTAATCTACAAAATGTTAACCACAAGGAAAAAAAAAACAAGAATTGATGGGAGGATTATATCAAACTGAACATCTTCTGTGCAGGAAGGGAATTAGGGAACAACATGACGAAAGAGCTGATAGAGGGAGGAAAGCACTTGAAAGCAGTGCACCATGCAACTTGTTGTGAAAATGTGGAGGGGCAGCCATACAGTAAAATCAACAAATAAACTCATTAATTATTTCTGAAAAGAAGGCATATTAATGGTGCAAGGGTCTACAAAAAATTCAACCGTGCAAATCATCAGGGTAATATAAATTAAAACCACAGTGAGTGGACAACAGTTGCTTCGTAAATAATTCTAAGACTTGAGACACCAATGCCACTTGCCAGCGTTCCAGGATTTAAACCACAGCTGGTCTTCCTAAAAATGACCACATGCAGGCAACCGATGTGAGCAATGGCAGGTCTGCAATAGGGGGATCCGTGTCACATTCCTGGCTGTTGGTACTTGGACCCTGGCTTAGGCCCAGATCTTGTAAGATATTTTGTTATTATAAACAATAGATTTCATGTACTTCAAAGTTATAGATCTAAATACATGAAGTTCCTTCCTTCCCTCTTTCACTCTCCCCCTTCCTTCTTTTCTTTTTTTTCTTTAATTTCCACAATAATACACTCTCAACTCACTTTATAATCATAGAGTGTTCAACAGGCAAACATTATAAAGACAACATCTGGAAAAGGGCTAAATGTGATAATGAAATCATATCAATTGCTTGATGGATTCAAGATGAAACATGACAAATATCTTTTCAGACATTTGTTGAATTTTTTATGGCAACAATATCTGAAAAAATATTATTTCAGTAATCACCATTTCCGCAGATATTCCTGTGAATGGCTAATTCTCTTCAAATACTTAATGTAGGATCACTTATGTCAATAATGAGTGCAGAACAGATTTCAGATTCCAACTTGTATTAACACAGACATTACTAATTCAACAAACTGAAAAATATTCCACTTCATGACTTCACAATTGATAGTTTTATGATTCTTGTTTTTAATACACCTATTTGTGTTATGCTGTGGTGTGTCATTTGTAGAGATTTGAAATTCCCATATGAATAAATGTATTGGAAACTTCTGGCATTCAATTTCTAAATAAACATTGATAATATGATCAGCATAAGATCTCCTTGTGAGTGTCTCAATTCTTTACAGTGTAGACATCTAAGATCAGGAGGCTGAGACTCAACACTGCAGAGTCCCCTTTCAAAGAAACGCAGGTCTCCTGGTAATAAACCAAGCTCATGAGAAAAGCTGAGCTGGTTTTATTTTTAATATAGAGAAAAATGCAATTCTTACCTGTTTTGCGGGGTGCGAGTGAGATCACACGAGACATGTCTAAGGTTTTATTAGGGAGTCCTACCAAGCTTGTTGGTAAAAGAACATACTAAAATGACAGATCACAAGTCCAGTCAAAGCAGTATACAGGGACCATGCTCAGGGGATTACCTGCCCTGGATCAGCCAAGATCAGAGAGAGAGTGAGCCCCCGCTTCATGGGCCGTTTAAAGGGGCTTGTGAGGGGCGTGGTTAAACAATGCAATGCTGTCCCCTCTCAGTTGATAGATGAGTCACAGATGGGCGGGAGCGAATACTTAAGTGTTGTTAGTTAAGGAGTTAATTGGCGCACATTGGGATGGGCAGGAACAGGGACTTGGCTTGTAGTTAAAAAGATTAATTGGACACATTTGCTTCCAACATCCGAATTAGGACATGGGGGGAAGAGTATAGGAGAGGTGAAGGAGCGATCACTGGCTGCACTCAACACTTTTACCTCTGCACCGATGAAGCAACATATTTTGATAGCTCATTTAAATCATTTTCCTTTATATGTTACTAAAATTATTAATTTTTACCACAACACAGGAATATTGGAAAATTGCCCCTTTGCAAAAATTAAAAGCGTTTTGCAAAACTCAGGACCTGTGATTTGGGAGTTTCTTTGTTCTTTCTTTTATTCTTTCTATTTCTTTTTGTTTTACGTTGCCATTTGGTGAGGTTGATAAAAAAAATCATAATCAGAGCAATTTCCTGAGTTTCGAAGATTCCCAGTTTCTAGCTCGGAAATCACCTATCTGTATCCTTTCCCTTTCCTACGTATGCCATGCTTGGATTTAAAAAGAAAATGATAAATGATCGGGAAGTCTTATGAAGTGCCTTCAGTTAGTATTTCTATGCAATCTACCATCGCTCACCCATTTAGGTGACATACATGATATGGTGCAGGTTGTGACTTTAAGAAGTGTCTTGGGTATCATAACACTTTTGTGAAGAAGACTTACAGTTGTTTTGCATAGCAAATTTACACGTAAAATTATGTAGCAGTGATTTTTACTGCTGCTGCTGTTAGCAATAAAGTTTTTTTATTATTCAAATTAGTATGTTCCATTGTTATGTGACATAACAGCTTGCTCTGGGAAGATGGATCTCATGTCTGCTTCCACAATCTGCTGACAGAGGCTGTATTGCTTCATGAATATTGAGACCAAATTTAGCACTTTGAATGAAAAGATCAATTAAGATACATTCTTTATAAGATATCTTTACCTTGGAGAGAGACTCCTCAGAGAATAAAATGAAACCATTTCCATGTGCTAGCAAGTTAGGGCTTGTTAAGTCTGTTACTTCCTTGTGAACAGCTGAGCAATTTGTGAAAACATTGATCCTAGCTCCCAAGTGGGACTGTGGCAAGCTTCTCATTCTTGTCCCTTCTCCTTTTCCTTTAATTTAGTAAATCCTTTAGGGCTTTGCAGTAACAAAGTTACAAGGGATTCTATTGTTTGAGGAATTTCTACATTGTGTTCCCTATGCATTGTCTTTCAGCTAAGAAATACATTTGAAATAGTAAATTAAATTATTAAGCAACTTAACCTAATAAGTTATATTGACTTAAAAACTGGCCAAATCCCGCAGTGCTTTCCTTGGTAATAAGATTTGATTTCTTTATAAAGATATCTTTTAAGATTCTTTTTCTGCTTATTACTCTTTAATGATTTCTAGAATAGTATACACTATTCTAGAGATACACACCTTTGAGTCAGGTAATGATGATGGAGGATTAGCAATACAGTATTTTAAAATCTGGTTGAAAATGCAACATTACGTATCTTAAGGGGTGCTGTGCAAGTCTTCAGCTCATTACATTGATGATCATTATTTCCTTACCATATCCTTTATTTTTGGAGATCACCAGTTGTTCTATTTTGTCTTTTATACAGAGTATTGAATGCCATATTTATTATTCTCCCTCAAATATACTAAAAAATTAGCATATGTTGTATTTATCCTATTTTGCCACCTATTGTGCACCATCCTTCTTATCACACCATTCACAATTTCTTATGAACACTATCTAAATTTTGAAGATATACACATATATTTGGAATAAATACATATGTCTATTTTTCCACTTTACAGTTGAAAAAGAAAATGTCATTTTCTAGTTTGCCATATTTCACTTAAGATAATTAACTATAGCTCTACTTGTTTTGCCACAAATGTCAAGATTTAATTCTTTATATTGTAGGACACCATACCATCAACAGAATGGGAGAAAATTGTTGCAAAGGATTCATTAGAGACTAACATGAAATATAAAAGAACATTAGAAAAATCAAGAAAGCATACGATTCAATTCAACTGGAAATACACAAATGATCAGATATACATTTCTGCATATGTCCAATAAATATATGAAAAATGCTCAGTTCTATAAAAAATCAAGGAAATACCAACTCAAAGTATAATGGAGAGTCATCACACTGTAGTTGGAATAACCATTATGAAACATAGGCATTATTAAACATAAAACCAAATCCTTGTGAGAACATGGAGAAAGGGAACTCTTATATACTGTTGTTGTAAGTATGAATTCTTGCAGGCAATATAGAGATTGAGTATGGAAGTTACTCAGGACCTAGTAACATGTATGTGCTGACCCACTTATCCTAGCTCTGGGTCTACGCACAAGTCAGCACAAGTCAGCTTATCAAAACACCGGCTCTTTCGTGTCCCTTTGAACACTGTTTACAATAGTAAATATAAGAAATTAAAACATTGGCCTGACAATGCATTAAGTAGCATAATTTTTCTCTATTAACAGTAGTCTCTTAGATTAAAGGTAAAGTGTAAGTGCAGACAACGTGTTGATGGTTCAGTGCTCTTGCAGTTTCACCACGGAAGACTGGGTTCTGTGATGCAAGTAGATTTTTAGTTACCATCAACTGTTTCCAACGTCTAGCTTATTTACTAGCTCAAGCTTACTCAGTGTGGGTCCTGCATTGTCTTCCCACTCTGATAGGTGAAAATTTACTATCATGAAGGTATAGAGGCATATATATCTGAGGATCAAAAAAGTCTGATATCTTTAGAACTAATTTTGAAACCTTGGTTAAATAACTACATATCATCATGAATGTATGTTTCCCTGATGTTTTAAAACATTGGTTGAGCATAAAGCGTCTTTGTGTGCCTGCACAAAAAACTGTGTAGTACACCTTTGGTTTTCCTGCTTCATATGCAACCTACATTAAGAATTATATCACTGTGTTTCATCTCTCTTAAAGGTAAGTCTGCTATTAAGTTTAAATTTATTTTCATTTCTCTACTCTTTGGATGTAGCAAAAATTTGAATAGCTAAAACTTCACGTTTTTAAGAATTATAAGAATACTAACCGATTTCAATATGTAAGCCATCAGTCTTAAACTTTTTCCAATTTTGCAAACTCAAGAGAATCATCTTAAATGAGCTTAGATATGTTTTCATTGGTTTAAAATTACTTATTAAATGTTTTCAAAAGACAGAGAGAAATAAAGAAATCCCCAATCAAATATTGTGGTAAAACCTCAAGCTTGACATATAGTTTTACAATAAATTTTCATAATTTATTCCTCTAATACTCACACCAATGTTAGTATAATGAGATAAATAAGAAGCAAGATACATAGATAGATACCGTTAGAATTTATCCTATAATGTGGTGCAGATGTTATTAGTTTCTAATTTAAATAATTTTCTTTCTGTGGTAGGATACTTGTAAACAAACTGTTTTATTCTTTCTTTTACATGAACACTTTTTTTTTTCAATGCTAGTGCATTGGGTTGGCAGCTCGGTGCAATGGGAAAAGCCACCACCTACAGCACAGGTATCCCAAATGGGCACCAGTGGGAGACCTGCTGCTCAGCTTCCCAGCCAGCTTCCGGCTGGTGCACATGAAAAAAGCCACAGAGTGTGGTCCAAGTACTCGGCCTTTAGACACCCATGTCAGAGACCTAGAGACAGTCCTGGCTCCTGGATTCGGTCTGATCAAACCATGTGTAGACATGAACCTTCCAATGGACGATCTGTTTGTCTCTCTGTCAACACTGCCTTTTCAAACAAATAGCAAGTTCTTTAAAAATTGACAGCTTTGGCAAAAAAAAAAAAATTAAGTCAATGATATAGTAAGTCATATAAACAGAGTAATTAATTAATATGAGCCTATATAAATACATGATTAAACAAATAACTAAATGAAAGCTTTATAAGACATTCACTGAGGACCCGGCACAACAACATAGTGGTTAAAGTCCTCACCTTGCACGTGCCAGGATCCCATATGGTCACCAGTTCTAATCCCGGCGGCCCTACTTCCAATCCAGTTGAGGATGGCCCCAAGTCTTGGGACTCTGCACCCTTGTGGGAGACCTGGAGAAAGTTTCTGGTTCCTGTCTTCAGATCGGCTCAGCACCGGCTATTGTGGTCACTTGGGTAGTGAATCATTGGATGGAAGATCTCTCCTCCTCTGTGAATATCTGACTTTGCAGTAAAAACAAATAAATCTTTTAAGACAAAGACTTATAAGAATCTGGATTCCCAGTAAGTATTCTTCAATTATTGACAATATAAACAATAGGTAAATATGTTCCTAAAGAAATGAAAAGCAATTTATTGTCTAATATATATGTATATATATATATATTTATTTATTTATTTATTTATTGGAAAGGCGGATATACAGAGAGGAGAGACAGAGAGGAAGATCTTCCGTCCAATGATTCACTCCCCAAGTGAGCGCAAAAGCCGATACTATGCCGATCCGAAGCCAGGAGCCTCTTCTGGGTCTCCCACTCGAGTGCAGGGTCCCAAAGCTTTGGGCCGGCCTCTGCTGCTTTCCCGGGCCACAGGCAGGGAGCTGGAAGGGAAGCGGGGCTGCTGGGATAGAACAGGCGCAAATATGGGATCCTGGGCGTGCAAGGCGAGGACCTTAACCACTTGCGCCACTGCGCCAGGCGCTGTCTAATATATTTTAAATGCTTAAAGTGACTCTCTTATATGTGTTTTCTAAATCTTTCAGAAGATTCACATTACATACTCATTTCAATTTTCATCTCCCGAGAATATCCTAATTACAACAATTTGATCTTTGAACTGAATTATAATGAAAAGTGAAAGAGTTAGGGACCATAAAATTGTAACAATGATTGCAATCCCATGTTGTGATTGTATTGTACTGATTTCTGGGAAAGCTGAACATAATTCAATGGAAAAATGCAGAAAATTAATAGTATTGGAATCTAAGGAAAACTAAATGATCTTTCAATATACATTGAATCTGTTTCCACATTTCAATGAATCATCATTTAATTTTTCATTTAAAAGAGTTAAGAAAAAGTATACCTGCACTAGCAGAGAATCTGACAGTGTGTTCAACTGTACAGAATTAAATGTACTTATAATTTTTAGAAATTAATCAAGTTAGTGGATAAGAAATGGTAATTCATTTTGCATTGATAGCATTTACTTGTCAGTGAATGATTTTATGATTATACATCTTTTCCTGTGACTGCTGGTCACTTTTACATTTTCTTTATAGAAACGACCTTGAAGATAATATGGTTTTTTAGATCAAACTCGCACTTGAATAGGTGATGTTGGCCTCACAGCTGTTGGTTTATCATTCTGTACCACATTTTCAGATCCAAAACCTCAGCTAAAATAACAGTAATGGAAAATAGGGTTAATGGATAATTGCATCATAAAATCTACCTGGACACTACATTTAGAGCCTTATGCTCAAAATATTCAAACCCTTCTCTGCCATCATTTGACTGCATTCCCTGTATACTATATAGTTTCAAGGAGGGTGAAATCAACATAACTGCTCTTCATCTCAGGAAGATATTCAGATTCCAGCATAAAATCTCTCTTTCTCTTGGCAAAGGGGAATCACATGTGCTGTCATTCAGCATTTTCTTACATGGAGAATTGTGTCCCGGGATACTGGCACAAAGTTGCTCTGTAGTAAATAAACACCTAATCTCTGGTCAAGAGATTGGGTGATTCTAATAGTATAAGAATTATCATGAGTATGCTTATTATCTGAATAATATGTTAGATCAGTACATCTCTAAGTTAACAACATTTGTTTTACTTTTCAAAAGATGTATTTATCTGTTTTAAAGGCAGGGTTACAGTGAAAGAGAGAGAGAGAGAGAGAGAGAGAGAGAGAGAGAGAGAGAATGCTCCATTAGTTCAATTTTATATAGCCACAGCAGCCAGGGCTGGGCAAAGCTGAAACTCAGAGCTTGAAGCCTTTTCCAGGTTTCCCATGGCAGTAAAACACTTGGGCTATTTAGCACTGCTTCTAGAGATCACTAACAAGATGCTGGTTTAAAAGTGGAGTAGCTGGTATGTGAATCAGGCAGCACCCACATGGAATGAAGTCATCACAGTTGGCAGCTTCACCCACTGCGCCACAATGCTGGCCCGAGATTTTCTTTTCTCCACACTTTGCATTTGTTTCTAGAGGTAAACATACACATATGCAGGTGTGTGTGTGTGTGTGTGTGTGTGTGTGTGTGTGTGTGTGTGTGTGTATGTGTGTGAGTGTGTATATATTTCTGTTTGAAATGTTCTGGAAAATTTTATTACAACTTTAAATATTATATTGAACACATTATTGGGGGATGAAAATCTGGCTGACATTTTTAAGCATAAAGTCTTGCATCATCTTATTATCCTACTAGATACACAACTATATAGATGGATTTTATCTACTTATTTGAAAAGCAGAGAGAAAGAGTGAATTTCCCACTCACTGGTTCACTCTTCAAAAGGCTTGCAACAATTCCAATTGTTACAGGCTGAAGACGGGACACAGCAACTCAACCTGCCTCCTGTGTGGGAGCCCTTGACCCAACTATCTGAGCTATCATTTGCTTTTCGACACTGCAAGCAAACACGTACTGAGCCTTACACTAGACATTCTTCTATGGAATATGGGTATCCTCCGCGGTAAGCTAGTCATTGTGCTAAATACTTATCCTAAATAGCTATATTTTGTAATTAGAACTTATTCGTTTCACTATCCATTTAGATTATTTTTCATGAAATAAGGGGGGAATGCTAAATTTATATCTCTTTCAAATACTAGCTTCATTGCTATTTTTACAGTGTTAGGAATGAAAACACCTTCTGTTCTGTTGTGATTCTATAAGACATTTCAAAATATAAAAAATAATCTAGGCCAAAACTCTCTAAAATAACTCTCTGTGGCAAAGAAAACATCTTATAACTTTATTTTACGACTACACTAATACAGTGAAGCAAATATTTTTTCAAGTGTGCATTAGAACATGCTCCACTTAGTATAGATTTTCACTTGAAAAAAATGTATATAGTTCATGTAGCAATGGAAATATAAGGCAATAAATCCCCATGTTCTGGAGGACCTCTTAACTGCAGATGCTCAGGTTTGTTTTTGTTTTTATTTGCGCTGAGGGTGAGGAGTGACAGTGTGCTTCAGTGCTAGAAACACCAAGGACAGTCTGATTTAGTATGTACGTTTATTGTAAAGGGAATACAAACATATATAGACCAGGATAGGGAAAGGCAGAAGGGCTTTCCCCGGCAGTCTTCGCACCCAACAATGACACTGTAGCTGGCTAGAAGACATGTCTATCTCTCTGGACCCTCCAACCAAGTCACAGGTACTGTTTGATAGAAATGCCTTCAGGTCAAAATCATAACATGTGACTGGCACACAGGCTGTTGTTTGCATTTGACTTCTTATAAGGAAACCCCAGCACAGCTTTCCCAACGACAGAGGCGAGAGACTGGGTTGCAGTCCAGTGCTCTGGCTTGCACGACCAGTGAACAGGCCAGGTTGAGGCTTCCCAGGGGCACATACAGCCTTGTTGTTTTCAATACTGCCTTCTACATAATGTATGCCTTTTCAACACTCCTTCCCTACAGTGAGGGTGTTTTCAGGGAAGAAGATCGAACCAAAACAAGCATGCAAGCAAACAAAACATACAATAAAAGAAATCATGATATTTTGGTTACAAAGCATACGATTAATAAGAATTATAAAACAATACTACAACCATTATTAAGAAGTAGATATAGCTTCTTTTTCTTTTTTCAGGGGGTGTTATTTTTGATAAAGCATTTTCTGAGTTCTTTTCTGTCTCTCATTCTCTCTTTCTGTCTCACTTGAGCAAAATATTATTGCTATGGCTTGTCCATAATGAAGAAATGTACGTGGGTTGTAACTTGAGAGTGCTAGAGCCATGGATTTATTATTTATTCATATCCAATAAGGAGAAATAGAATTTAAGATATTGGGAAATCAAATGTTGTAAATGCAAATACCTTTTAGTAAATCCCTTCATTTTTTCCACATGAAAACATATATGTCACTTCTTCATGTGCTTTATTCATCACAATGTGTCTTTGAAATGTAAATAATCCGAATTTCAATTTGAACTATGTTACTAAATAGTGAATAAAACGGAATAAAACATCTTAGTTTCTCTATCCTATTATCTGTACAGAAAAATATTCACATTAAAAAGCCAAGTTTATGAAGATAAGACATTATGTAATATCAATGTCAAGGATTAATCTAATGCCCACTAGAGAGGAGCACATGATAAAATAATCACGATTTCAATAAGTGAATTAAGTAATTCAATGCATTATCATTTCACAAAATCAATAGAATTCAGTGTGTGTTCACTCATATCATGCAAATTTGTGAATTCTTGAAGTTAAACATATTTCAAGGTTATTTATTTTTCTATTTTCAAAATAGCTATGACACCCTGAAACTATTTCCATTTCACTAAGGACTGCATTTATTTTAAAATTCAAAATAATTACTATCGTAGATGTAGATTTTTGTTTTAATATTATGAAATGATTAAATGAAATTTTCTGTATGCAGACAATTTTCTTGGATTTAAATACTTTGGAGACACAGTATCTAATGCTATAAATGCATTCCAATATTTCCCAGGATAAATTACACATACTGCAGAAAGAATGCAATTACAAGAGTAGTGCAGATGTAGCGAAACGTGGCCAAAATTGTATAATTGAATATATTAATAAAATTATTGTGTTTTTGAGTGAAATGCTAGCATAGGATTTGATTATAGAAAGAATCAGGAACATGATCCAACAAATTATGTCACCGCTTGGGACACTGGCATCCCCCAGCAGCATGCCAGTTCCAATCCCAATTTTCCATTTTCAACATATTTCCATTTCCCAACTGATCATGTAGGAAAGCAGCAGATGGTGGTTCAAGATTTCGGGACAGAATGAGACAGGCCATCTTCTGACTTCAGCCTGGACTTACACAGGGTATTGGGACCGTTTGAAGAATAAACCAGGGGATGATAATGCATACTCTCTCTCTCTGACACTGTGCATTTTGGATTTATGAATATTAAGAAGCTATGGCAGCTGAATTACACTTTAAAGTATTCTATTGCACCTACATTTTTAATCTCAAGAAATTAATTCATTTAATTGTGAATTTTTTAAAGATTAGTTTATTTTTTATTGCAAAGTCAGGTATATGGATAGGAGGAGAGACAGAGAGGGAAATTTTCCATCTGATAACTCACTCATCAAGTGGCTGCAACAGCCGGCATTGTGCCAATACAAGCCAGTAGCCAGGAGCCTCTTCTGAGTCTCCCCTGTGGGTGCCGGGTCCGAAGGCTTTGGGTTTTCTCAACTGCTTTCGCAGGACACCAGCAGAGCTGGATGGGAGGTGGGGCTGCTGGGATTAGAACTGGCACCCATATGTGATCGCCACACATGCAAATAGAGGAATTTAGCCATAGGCTACCGTGCTGGGCCCTAATTGTGATTGGCAATGTGTTCATTTTCACTGATAAATGGAATTCCATTATTGAATATACCAGGTTTTACTGAAAATTTTCACTATTTTAAATTCTGGTTTGCATTAGTTTTCTGTCTTGCTAACTTCACACAATATGAAAAAAAATGCAGTTATAACTAATGTGTTACACATGATAAAATCTCCTTTGGGTTGTTGGATGAGTGATATTTCATTGTTCACACATACTTTCTTAATGCATCGTTTTGATGACATATATTTTTGTTGATTCCTTTTTCGGGCTATAGTGGAAAGCGATTTCATAAAAACTGTGGTGAAAATGTTCCTTGAAAAAAGTTATCTTTTAGGTATATATCTCATGGTGTAATTGCTATACTGTACAGCAAATCTATTTCTATGTGACAAATGAATCTGTATATTGCTTTCCATAGTGGTTGACTACATTTGCATTGTTACCTATACTAAGAGTTCTATTTTCTTTCCACAACAACCTCAGCTTTTAACTGCACAATTTGACCTCAAGATGTTTCTTAGGTTGAGTTTACTTGGGGTCTGTTTAGCTTCCTGAAATGCACTTCTATGTTTTTCTCACAAATGTGGAAATTGTCAGTATTATGTTACTAGCTGTTCAATCTGTTTTACTTTCCTTCTCTTTTAAAAATTCTTATAATCTGAATATTTGGTCACTTAAAGTTACTCCCTGATTTATATGTTATATAAATATCTTTGCTATACTTTTCTGGTTATTTCTTTCTTTTTCAGATTATGTTATTTCAAAGTCTTCTTCCAACTCAGAAACTTTTTTTTTAATTTATTTTCTTGGAAAGGCAGATTTACAGAGGGAAGGCGAACAGAAGGAAGGTATCCCATCATCTGTTTCAGTCCCCAAATGTCTACAAGTGGCCAGAGCTGAGCTGACCTGAGGCTGGGTACCAGGAGTTCAGTGTCAGTCACAGAATATCAATATAGCCAAGACAGCATTCTAGGTGATGAGCCATAGCAAGGTGGCTCTTCCCGTGTTTGACTGACAAGCCTAAGTGGTCCTGGGGCGAGTGGCTCAAGCAATGGTGACTGTAAGGCTGTGTGATGTGAATGCAGTTTTCTCATGTCCTCAGAGAGAATGACTTTTTCTCGGAAACTGCCTAGATTCGAAAGCTACGGGATGTTGACTAAATCCCACTCCCTCCTACAGGGTTGCTACAAGCTATACCAGAGATTTTAACTGGCAGATACTTGTCAAGCAAGGTAGATGCAGGCATCTTCTTCCCTAGATCCCACTGGGTAGATTACAGTGTTTTTCAGGGCATTGATACTATTACAATCTTGGTGTTGCATGACACAGGGTTCTAAGAAGCAGTTACACAAGCAACTGTTACAGGGACTCAGGGAAGTGGGATTTCTTCCAAGCTCATTACTTGGGAGCGCAGGAGTGGGGATGGTGTTAGTCATTTGCCTGCAAAATGAAGTGATGGAGTGAGAGAGTTGTGGAGCTTGATGGGTCATAGTCGGGGAGCACAGCTCCAGAGTTTGTATCCATAACTGCCAGGTATAATATGTAGAGTGTCTATTCTTTGCCATGCACATTACACTACCTGTTTCCAGTTACTTCTAGTAGCAGCATGATGTATGCTACTGGCAGAGTAAAAACTGGATTACAATTAATACGATTAATACTGACCCTTTGAAGGCTAAGGCTTGGAGAAAGAGTGAGGAGGCAATTTGATTTCCCTTTTGGAGCAAAGCAGCCTCTCAGATGCCGGTAAACTACCCAGGCTCTACTTGAAGTCTTTGAAAAACTATGCGAAGTCCCTCAGATAAACCCCAAATATCATGGTGTGATACATAATATGCAAGTAACACCTTGGGAAATTAGTTGGGATATACACAAAAAAATGTGATAATGAGGAAAGGAATAAATTGCTTATATTTGAAAATATTTAATTTGTGTTTCTGCAAATATGCATAATTTCCTTCTGAGACAAGAGCCTCAACTGCTTCTAAGATGTCTAACCTTCTTTTGCATGTTGCTTTCCTAAAGCAAATTTTAGCAATTTTTTTATCTATAAGCAGCTAAATGCTGATGAAAGAGTTGCTAACTTTTGAATCCTGTGTTTATGACTGAAAGCAGCTCTAAATTAAAAAAAAACAAGACTGTAATAATGCTTTTACCATAATTATTTACATGTCTAAGTGCATCTCAATTTGTTTTACATTATCATATGCCAAAACACACTGCAAGAATAATGATATACAAATTAGGAAAGTGCATTAAACACTATGACTACTGTCATTATCTTATCAATACTAACTTTAAAAAAAGTATTTTGAACCATATAATAAGTGTTGAAAGTAAAAGCAAACTATTTTAAAAGCTGAAATGAGTTTCAAATGATAGCATAATGAAAAAAAATCACAATAATCAAGTGGCATATAACAGAAAAACTGTAACAATATGGTAAGACATTTGGAGAGTTATAATTTTATTCAGATAATACCGTAGAAGTGAATTCTCTACTAATGTTTTTCAAGATTTAGATACATGAATTGCTATCATTCTCATCATTGTAGGATTTAGAGGAAGAAAATGATATTTCAAATTTGTGTCAGGCTTTTAAATTTTATTTATAAGAACTCTTTATAAATCATATTAATTAATAAGTCAAATAGCTACTAGAATGAATCTTTTCTGATATTAATGTTCTAAATTCTGACTGAAGTTATGGAAAAGCACTTTAAGTTGCACCTGGGGACATCACAGTGCTTAACTCAAGTCCTGAGTATTCCACATTTCCAATCCATCTCCCTGTTAATGTGTCAGGAGGTCATTGAGTGACAGTCAAAGTGCTTGGGTTTCACCCAGTTTTGTGGGGGATCCAGCCTATGGCATAGCTCTACCTGCAACTGTTGGACATATTTCAGGAGTAAGCCAACTGTTGGAAGATCTCTCTCTCTCTCTTTCTCTCTCCTTAATTTTCTCCTTCCCTTTCACACATCTCATTCTGTGTGTGTGTGTGTGTGTGTGTGTGTGAGTGTGTGTGTGTCCCTGTTGCTGTCAGTCTTTGAAATAAACAAAGCAATTAGTAAATTGCTACATCAGAAGTGGAGCAGCAAGTACATCAAGGAGTACATATGGGATCCCAGCACCACAGAGTCTTAGATGTTGATATTCTTGTTTGCAGAGAGTTTATTTAGAGTTGCAACTGATACAAATTGGTTGACTTAAATTTACACAGGTTTCATGTATGAATAGTGCTTTTCATATTAAATAAGCCAGTAAACTCAAATTTAAGAAAAAAAACAAACAAACAAAACAAACAAACAAAACAAACCAAAAAAAACCAGCAGCCAGGGCAGTGGTGTTGCTGGGTAATCTTCCATTTTCAGCACTGGCGTCACATACCCAAAGCAACTCATTGATATTGTCTCTGGGAATCAATGGAGTACAGCTAAAGTGCTTGTTGCTTGGGCCATTGCATCTGCTTGAGAGATGCAGAAGAAGCTTCTGGCTCTGGGATATGAGTCAGCCAAGCTCTGGAACATTGTGGCTATTTGGAGAATGAACCCCTGAATGAAATACCCCTCTCTCCATCTCCTTCTGTATATGTTACACTCCCTTTCAAATAAAAATATCTGGATCTTTAAATCTGTTCTGGTAATGACAACATACAACAAACAAGAGGAACACAAAATAATAATAATAACTAAAACTTTATAACTAGACTCGAAAGCATGATTCCCAAAATATACCTTGCCATCTGATTGGTAATACACCAAAAATATTTTTTTATTACTTAATTTGTCATTAAATACTTTCAGTTGTTTCATTCCTGACTGTTGCTTTGTGGATCAATGGTGACTGGCTAGCTGAACATAATCTTTTCCCCAACTCCACATGTAAAATTTTACTTTTTTATCCTTTCCTCCAATGGTCACTAGATTTTCTTTATAATATTTGCTTACATATTGACTGTCATAAATATCTTACTTTTTAAATCTGATTTTTTTTCTATTGTTGCTTCCCATTCTATGATTTTGTAGGCGTAGGGATTTCTCCTTCCACTCCCTCTTATTCACTCCGCATTCAGTTCCGCCACTGTTTCCCTCCATGTTGCTACAATAGTATAGTTCTTCATCATCAATCGCAAATCCAACTTTATGCTGTTTAGGTCTATAATAACATTGTAAGTTAAGCAATAATAGAAAATCCAGTATCATGTAGCTGATTTGTATCTAACAGTTTCTTTGGGACTCCCCCTTTTATGTTGGAGAAAAGATACATACCACAATATGTCTCCAATTCCTGGTATTCTAGTCTCCATGACACAGTTCATTTATAAGAATAAAGGTATAGACATTTTATTTATATATCTGTTTATTTTGTATTTTGCATGAAGGTTTTCCTATATCAAAAAACATATGATATTTGTCCACTTAGAGTTAGTTTATTTCACAAATGCATTTCTAGCACCTCTTTGATAGATATTTCTGTATACCTCTATGCAAAAACAAAAATGCCACTAGAATGTAAGGCATGGTATATACCACTTGGAATTGCATTGTGCCTTTTTCTCATATTCTCTCTTTCCTTTCTTATGCGATAGTAGGAATATTAAAGGGCAGACTACATGAGTTTCAAATTACCTGCTGCAATTTTGTAAGACTTTTAGTTTTATCACACATATCTGCTCACCATTCAATTGTATGACTTATTTTCTTATTTTCCAATATCTCATCATGTTCAGAATAAAATTCCAACAATGAATTTCACGTAAAATTTTTTTGAACCACAGTCCTATAAATAGAACCCTGAGGAGGTCAAGGTGATTATTTTTTCCTACTATGAGAATTAATTTTAAAAGATTAAATGTGAAAAATAACAGTTATACACAATGTAACATCCAGATAGTGGTAACAGCAATTATGTTCTGTTCCTTCAACTTGCCTTTCAACATGAAAAGAGCACAAGTCCCTTGGATGTTGGAAGCAAGTTACTCCACCGGGTGATGGGGTGTCTTTTTATACAGTGAAGGTATATTTGGGTTTAATCCCGAGGATGCTGTAAAAATATTGAAAGACTCAACACAAAGATTGATATCATCCAATTTCCATAATGTCTTGATCTCAGTAAGCTCTCAACACATAAAGAAAATGAAAATGAATTAGCTAATTTTCTGCTTGATTTTGAGATACCTTCACCTTTAAAAATCTACATCTATTTTCTGAGAACAGGAAGCTATAAAAAGACATTGAATAGTTTCTTTTCAGACACGCAGAGAAATATTAGTCAAAGTGAATTGGTGAGTATAATTTGATATTGATTTAGCATGAATAGCTTATTTTGTTCCCTCTCTTTGAAAGATTGTGTGCTAACAATGCCTTTCAATCATTTAAATATGTTTTCCTTAACAGATTTTTCTTTTCTTTTTTTGTGGAACAAGCTTCAGCAGGCATAACAGAAAAGTTCCCATGTTTTTGTTTTTAGGATTAAACTTTTATAAGTACAAATATATTTGTAAGCTTGAGATATTTATGCATGCTTTTATGAATTTAGTTGCATACTAACAATGTTTCTATTCAAGTTTCAATCAGAATTTCCAAAAAAAAAAAAGGCCCCAAATTTTATCTGACAGAAGCTGCTAATATTCGTGAGAATACCGATGGCAAATGTTACTCTTTGACGTAGTTGTACCAAAGAATTTGTACTGGTGTTAGTCTGATCATCACTGGCTAGGATTTCGTGCATTCGGTCAGCACGTGCATTTGAGCATTTTCTCTTTCCTTGGTATTTCACTGTGTGTCAGCGCAGGGAATAAGCAA
Source organism: Ochotona curzoniae (assembly GCF_017591425.1). Taxonomy (NCBI): domain Eukaryota; kingdom Metazoa; phylum Chordata; class Mammalia; order Lagomorpha; family Ochotonidae; genus Ochotona; species Ochotona curzoniae. The sequence continues at coordinate 19,793,500 of NW_024466502.1, forward strand.
TACTGGGTCCTTGTTCCCAGCAAATCTGCATTCAGACTTGCAGAAGTATAATGCTATTGACAAAACATTTCCAAAGGTTGCCTGGAAATAAAATTCAACACACTTCTGTGATACACTTTAAGCTGCAGTTATATAGATCGGGAAGCCTCCTGTGAGAGATCAGCCACAGGAAACTGAAGGAAGCAAGCCACTGTGACATAAGGCAAAGCAAGGATAAGTCTGAGGTCAACGGATCAGAATATTTTCAAAGAAGAGTGAGAAATTAGTGCTGTGACATATATTAAAATCAAGTTTCATTCAGATAAAATCATACGCAGTAGAGGTTCATTGCTTGAGAGGTCCAGAATAACAAGGAGATTGATATTTGACTTTAGAGTGTACACATCATTCCTCTGCTCTAAGATTTGGGGATGTGCTTTTTGCAGTATGAGGAAGGTGAATTCTCCTTCGCATCTCTAGGTTGAATCAAGAGGTCACAATAGTCACCACAAGACTTAATGTGACTTGTTTGGAGAAGAAATTCTTCCAGGGAAACAGTCTTTGTGTAATAATTTATTTTGCTAGAATGGAAGATAGACATCTGATACAAAATATTAGATAGATAGATAGATAGATAGATAGATAGATAGATAGTATTTGGAGTCTATATTTCAAACACTATAGGTGGAATTACCATTCAGTAACAAGACCTGAACATTTTTACTGCATTATTTTTAGAATCACAAAATCAGCAACTTTCACTAATGGACGTCATAAATCTTAAGATGGTCTTCCTAATATAATATATATTATGTACATGAATGTATTTCTCTGCTATTTTAAATCAGTTGTTCTGTTTTCTCCTCTAAATCTATATGACTGGTTTTACATTAAAATTTGTCTCTTTTTTCTAAATTTCTCTCATCCAATGAGAAATATGTGTTTATTCCTCAAATTTCATGATATGGCCTTTTATGCATTTATCACAGTTATAAAATTAAGCATAAAACAGATTTTATGCACTTCTTAAGATTATTACCACAAGAGTTGGGCGTTTGGTGTGCTGATTATGACATTGCTTGGGATATTCTCACATGTCCTTTCAGAGTGCCGCTATCCAGTGCTGCCCTCATTTCTGACAGTCTCCACCGACACACACCCTGGGCAGCACCAGGTGAAGACTCATGTATTTGATTCCGTACTGGCTCTATGGAACATCCAAAGTGCACGCCAGTCTGTTGGCTTCTGCCTGGTTGATCCTTTCTGTTATGGAATTTTAGAAATTAAGTCTCTTTGCCCTTAAAATAAAAGAAGAATAAACAAATACACAATTTCAAGAAAATTACATATGGAAATAAAGGCTATCTATGCACATTTTGATTAAACAGGTGACTGGAAACCAGCATCCTTATTCTTGAAATTCTAATTCCTCTCATTTAGCATAACTTCATTTTCTTTGCAGCTGTGATAAAACAGCTAACTTCTTATTAAGCTAAAAGTACATGGAAAACATTACTTCTCTTTCCCTCTTCCTCCCTCTCTCTCTCTCTTTCTCATGCAATGCATGACATAATTTAACCTGTAATTTTTTGTTTGGTTGTTTGTTATTTTTTGAACCTGTCATTGATACTGTCTCAACCCAGATGTTTCGAAGAATGGAACTTGCATTATTTTTAACATATTGTTTATCCAATACTATGTCATTCAATTAATTCCATAATGTTGTATATTGATACTGAGGTCTTGTTGGGGCTTTTAACTGACCGGATCTTTACTCTGTTAGCCCTACCTTCAGACCAGAGAAGGTCTCCCCAAGAGGCCACTGAACTTATCTGGACAATAAGACGCTGAACTTTATGCTAGGCATGTGTTTGCAAGGAATGAATCTCAACTGAACTTGAACTATGGTTATGCAACAAGGTGGAGGAATCCACCATGAGGGGAGGGGTATGGGAGGGGAGGGGGGAATCCCCAGCGCCTATAAAACTGCACCACAATGTAAACAACAATAAAATTTAAAAAAATCGCATAATAGACAATAACGTTACTACAGCAAAGTCATTCATACATGTCACTCTTCATTTTCAGTGTTTATGGCTCCCTCCTCTGTAGATTCTCACCTTCTCAAGTGATTAGAAGGCCTCAAATTCTTGTGCTCTGCAGATCCAATCATAAATAATTGTGTATTCAGTCTGAACAGCAGTGTAAGAACATCTCATTTTCTACAAAGGGAACGCATTTCTATGTCCAGGTAACTAGTTATCAGAGAAAATACAAATGAAATTACTGAAAGGCAAGTATTACATTGGTTGAATCTGAAAAGCTACATAAAAAGAAAAATCAAAAAATTAAAATATATATTTCTTTTTATTGGAAAATCAGATTTAGGGAGAGAGGGAGATACAGACAGAAAAATCTTCTATCTGCTGGTTCACTACCCAAATGACCCAATGGCTGGAGCTAAGGTGATCTGAAGCCACCAGCCAGTAGCTTCTTCCAGGTCTCCCTCACAGGTACAGGGCTTAAAAGCTCTGGGTCATCCTTGACTCTTTTCCAAGGCCAAAGGCAGGACTCTAGTCAAGAATTAGAGCAGGTGGGACACAACCTGGCACTTATATGTGATCCAGGAACATGAGAAGTGAGGACTTTAGCCACTAGGTTACCATGCAAAGCCCAAAGATGGAATTTTTGACTTAATACTTCACCTACTCTTTTTGTGACATCTTTTAATTTCCATCATAGCTGAAGGCTTGTTGTGTGCACCAAACAGAGTTTAGCAGAAAACAGGAGACCTTTGTCCGGTACATAACCTTGCAATGGTCATAATCAATAAAAAGATGAAAAGATGGTCAACTTCTCTTTGATAAAATCTGATTTTATGTCAGTTTGCAGAGCTCATATGTTATCTGTTACAAGCTAATTTTGGTTCCTTTGATATTTGTATATTGTCATTTTCTGTATTAAGTTGTTCATATTACTGTAATTGTTCAGTGTTTATGTGAAAAATCATATCCACTTTACACTTTCTTAAGCTTGTATTTAGTATTACTTGTTCTTTTGGGACATTACGTGTGTTTCTGCCCTGCTTTATTATCCTTGTCTTTTCATAATCACTAACGAGCATGAGAGAAAAATGGCTCTTTTTTCCACTTTTACTTTTTTTAATATATTTTGTTTATTTTTAATGGACAGGCGGATTTATGGAGATAAAGAAAGATCTTTCACTCATTGGCTTACCCACCCACATGACTAAAACAGCCAGAACTTAACCAATCCAAAGCCGGGACCAGGAGCTTCCTTCAGGTCACTCACACAGGTGCAGGGTCTCAAGGCTGTGGACAATCCTCTACTACTTTCCCAGGCCATAAGCAGAGAACTGGATGGGAAGTGGAGCAGTGCCCAAATGGGATCCCAGTGCTTGGAGATGGAGGATTAGCCAATTGAGCCATCACACCATGCCCTTCCATTTTCATTTATGTATATATTTTTGCATTTTTGATAAAACATAACTAGAAAATTTATTTATTTATTTATTTGCAAGACATAGAGACAAACAGATAAACAGAAGCAGAGAAAGCTACTATTATCAATATTAGTCTCCTAATACAATGGCCAGTGTGGGACTGGCCCAAAGTTAGGAATCGGGGACTCAATTTTGGTGTGCCAAAGACGCACCTGCTTAAAGTAAGATATGCAGCACTGCCCACCCACCTTGCCAGGGTGTTCAGTAATGCAAGACTGGGAATGGAAGTAGTTGAGCCTTGAGCACATGCACTTTGCTATGGGAGATAGGAGTTCTCAAGTGGTGTCTTTAACCTTTAGACAAAATAACTTACTCAAGCCATCCACACATAATTAAAAAAAAAATGTTGTCTCAAGCTTTCATTTTGTCAAATATAATTATTCAATTGATGTTATAAGGTGAACTTCCTGGAAGAGACAACAATCGATCTAGTTAGGCTGTTGGTTTTATGGACAGGTGCATTTCTTCTAGGGGGCAATAAAATAAGCTCATTTTGGAGCTGGGTTCCAAACTAGACAATTGAAATTTGCTCTTAACAAAAACTTAGCAACCACCTTATTTTTAAACTTCTTTAACATTTTCTACAGAAATAATGGTGATTTACCAAAGAGCTATTTAGATGGAATAAATGATTCCTGTACTAATTCAACCTCATTTTCATAAACGTTAAGGTGGCGCATGCCTTAGAATCCTTATATAAACAAATAATTTAATATAGGAGCAGTAATTTAACCCATTTTGTTTGTCTTTAAGATCACACTTAACAGGGCTGGGCACAATGGTATAATTGGTTAATTTTTCAACTTGTAAGCACCCGAATGATATTAGAATGCAAGTTCTTTTCTGGTTGTTGCACTATCCATCTACTTCCCTGCTTGTGGCCTGGGAAAGCAGCAGAAGTTTGGCCCAAGACCTCCAGCCCCTGCATCCTTGTGGGAGACCTGGAAGAAGTCCCTGGATCCTAGCTTTGGATCAGCTCAGGTCAGTATGTTATTGTGGTCATTAGGGGAATAAGTTAGAGGACACAAGATTTTTCTGTCTGTCCATCTCTCTGAATATCTGGCTTTCCAATAAAAACAAATAAAATAAAACTTTTTAGAAAGATTACACTTATCATATTTTATTTAGATCCTGTGTACCCTTAGCCTACTTCATTTTGTATTTTCTTAGATTTTCCATGTATTTTTGTGTCCTTCACACTGGAAGTCATATGTTTTGTAGAGATTTTTTTAAAATTTGCATTCATTATATTTTTTTACTATTAGAATGCTATACTCATATTGAAATTAATATGAATATGTTTTCAGCTTCTATAATATTAGGGCCGCAAAAGTGTTATCTGACTTTGCTCTTATGTTAAATGTGAAGTTTGTTATGATCACTTCTGCCAGTATTAAGCAAAATAACATCACTATTATTCTTCTTACCATCTCTGTTAATCCTAAATGAAAAACGACTTGCAGTACACAATAAATGGTGGCAAATTTATCATTGCTACTGATAATAAGATATCACACATTAAGTATTTTAGGCGAATCAATTCATGCCCTACTCAAAGTGACTGCATGTACCAGATAACAGTGCACTGATTTATCAAGTGATGAAACTAAGCTAGAGAGGGGTTAAACATTGGTTCCATGCTTACAAAGCTGCAGAATCATGTTTCTGAATTTCTTTTGTAAATTCATTAATATTAAAGATAATGAAAATAAATAAATTTTGGAGGAATCAAAGATATATTCATCTAACGCTACTTCGCTAAAACTCATTGATAAATCTTGCAAATAGTAGTCAATCAACTAATTACAATAAAATATAATTTATAAAAGTTAAGTATGTCAATTTTAAATTGACAATTGAATCGATAAATTCTATTTACATTCAGATAATTATTTTTTCCATCTACAAAATATTTTTAACAATTTAACTTCTTAAAATACAAATAGGACAGAAAATTACTTTTAATGGCAAATTTTAAACTGTGTTGATTTATTGAAAATGAATATAAAATTAAATTTTATAACTTCCAAACATTTTCTAGGTTTAAATTGTGCCATTTTGTATTGACATGTCAGTTAATACTTTTAAATGGGACTATCCAAAGAAACAAATTGAAGTGGTATTTATTTATAAAAGACTCCATACATTTTATTAATATAAAGAGAGCAGATTTTATACACTCAATAGAAAAGGAAAAGAGTCTATCGAATGATTTCATTTCTAATCTCATTTGCTGTCACATTATCGCTTGTTTTCTTTAGTTCTTTTTTTAATTGATAGGCTGTTTCAATTATTAAAATTTGGTTTTCTATTCCTTACTTTGAATTACTTGCATTGCATAAGCAAAAATATTCTTCTTTGATTATTCAAGTCATGAGCAAAATTAGCTTGGTTATTATGACAAGTATAAAACATTTCTATTTGGTAAGGAACATGTGAAAAACACATTCTTATTGTCTTAATATTTATTATAATAGATACTATATATTATACAATATATATATAATTGTACATTATATTGTGTATAATATATACTATTAAGATTAATTTAAGTTTATGAAAGTTTATACTTTGTTCCATATCTGTTTCTTTGAGAGTGTTATTTCATACAACTCAAAAACAATTCTTGGTCATTTCTTTCATCCTCTTATGCCTTCTTCCCTTCTGCTTTTCATTCTCTACTGTTTCATGTAGATGACCAAGTGTGAGGAGTAAGAAGAGTTGGTGGAGCTACAATGCTCAGGAGCTTCACACAAAGGCCAGGGTCTCTCATTTATTTTCTCTGAAATGTTAGTGACATAACCAGCATACCTCTCCCTTTGCCGAAATTTTAAATATCTGTATTTCCGCAGTTCTGTACCTCAACTTGGCTCATTCTTCTGTTACAAAAGAGACAGCGTTTGTGAAACCTGGATAGCATACAATGGTTCCCATATTTAGTCTTTCATTAATAACCAATTTCATTCATTTTCATTATCCCTCTCTGGGGTGTCTGTTCAGACATTGTAGCCACTTAATAACCAGGCACCTTCATTGTCATTTGATGCATCATTACTCCTTTATTTTTCACATACATGCTTTCTTCAAGGGCATTCCTCTGTGCTGAAGTACAGTCCCGTTCACAATTGCTGAAATCATTAGCATTTTTTGGTACCTTCTTGTTCTAGGAGGGTATGTAGCCCCAGCAGCACTCAGGATGCCTTCTGCACGTTGACCAGTGGTACACGCTGTATTGCCAGACTCCCTTGTGCTCTGCTTCTTTTGAATACTCAGGACAGCAACGGTTTCTGCTTAATTCTTCTGGAAAGCAGACACTGAGACAGAAAAGGAAGAGGAAGAATTGAATATGCAGAGAGTTACTGCCATATATCATAATGGGAGGAAAGTCTGAGGGTAGGCAGAAACAACTTTATTCCACGAAATGCATCTGTGAAAAGAAAGTTGGAAAGATGCAGAATAGGATGGAATTAAACGTGTTAAATACTCCAATACAGCCATTAGAAATTACAGTTAAAAAAAGTTTCATCAAGGTTACCACAGCATAACTCAATTACTGAAAGCAATATCAAGACATTGTGATAGTCATTAACATTGCAGTGCATTCTAAGTGTGCAATAAATAAATATTATTATCTAACTTCCCTGTTCTCAGGACAGTCTAATTGTAAGGTTTATAGAATTGGTTCATCCCATTCTTCCCCTCAGGATTTAAAGAAGTAAGGGACAAAGGGAGTGAGAGGGTTCATGAGACTCTAGCTTGCTGGTCCATTTTCTGGGCAGTCACAATGCTCAGAGACAAGTCAGGCAGCAGCCAGGAGGACCAAGTTATTGAGAATCTGCTGCAAATGTTTGGCAGCATTAAAAGAACTTGAGTCATCTGCTGCTTGTCCCAGAACTGGAGCAGCTCAGGCGCAGGTTTGGTGCACACACGGGAAGCTGCTTCAACTTATTAATGCCCTAATACACTTTCTCAAAAGGAAATTAACAGTTACCTGAATAGACCGCTTGGCAAATCACCAAACTGCTGGTTATTAATCTTATCAGAGACTGAAATTTAAGCAAGATGTCATTGTTGTGCTCTCAAATATGATTACACCCCAATTTTTATCAGGAATACTACTTCTGCTTTACTTTATTCAGCATCGTTAGTATGTGGAATGATTCAGAAGTCACTCTATTGCAAAATCACAGTATTCAAGAGACAAAAAAAAATTTCAATTAATGTGTGTGGCAAGATATAGTTGGCTAATACTGGAAATAAGTACCACTGTTTCTGCTGTTATGATTATAAGCTAGAGACATTTGATATAAACTGAAATTAAATGTTGAGACATGTCATATAGTGTCAATGAAAATTTCTAAAAAGAGAAGAAAGATATGCTTTTTATTGATTGGCTTATTTTCAAAACATCTGTTGAAGCCAGATCAAAGCATTGAATTCAGAACTTGATTGGAATGTCCCACATTGATGTCAGGGTTCCTAAGCAATCAAACCACTATCTACCGCTTCCCACTGGATAAGAAGTGTAGGAACCAGGACTCTAATGGCACTGTGATATGGGAGACTGCTGTTCCAAGCAGAGGCTTAACCTACGGCCCGCAACAGCCAGTCCAGAATAAACCCGATTTTAGGAAACTTAACATTGTCTTCAGATATATGCACATGCATATGCATCTAATATGATTTAATATTTCACAGGTAATTGTTCATGTGGTTACTTGAAATAAAATTACCAGGGCATCAGTGTGATTATTTTTGAGTATTAAAATATTTCTCTCTTTCAAAGACTCAATTTTGTAATATTGATATTCAAACACTGGCTTGTGGGCTACTTCTGTGCCTAAAACAAGGAAAGTTCAAATTTTAATGTGTAAGTCCTTTCACATTACCCTAACTTTGAATGCTTTTCATGAATTCTCCACTCAGTAATTGCTTTAATTTAGCATCATGGCCTTTGTCTCTAATCATTGATCCCAACACTTTAGGTATGTAATAGTAAACATCTTGAAGCTGATCACTGACTCTGCATACTGATTGTGACATTCCATTCAGAGCTTAGTGATATGATCTTAGAATAATTACAAGACAACTAATGTTAATCAGCAGTAACAGGTTAGCCTGTTGTTAATGTCTTTAAATTGCTATTCAGTGAAGTATTTGAACATTGAAAGTTACCATGTTCATGAAAACTTCAAACATGTTGTAATTTCTCTTCTTGGTTAACAGCTCATAAAATCAATGTATAGGACCTGGAGTGGTAGCCTAGTAGCTAAATCCTCAGCTTGTGCATGCTTGGATCTCATATGGATACAGGTTCATGTCCAGGATGCTCCACTTCCCACCAAGCTCCCTGCCCGTGTCCTGGTTTTAGCTTTAGGCAAATAAATCATTTCTTTAAATCCAGTATACAATGTGATTTCACTAATAACAGCTGGTTAAAATTACACATTTGTAAATACATTATAGCTGCAAATGCAGGCTAGGTGGCGCTGTTGCACTAATGGTGTTAATTAGGATGATCACAATTAAGTCTACTCCATTTGACAATAGATGGTAAATTCTCTTTTTCTCTTCCTTACAAAGTAAATAAATGATGTCATGATGTTTGCTTACAGTAAAATAAAACAGAAATATTATACCATACAGTAATAATTCATATCTAATTAGATAATGCTAAAGAGGTATGATAATTTATAGTATTTATCAAATATACTTTCATAGAAATATTTTTATAATTGCAAGGTAGAATTCAAAACAGGGTTGCTGAGTCATAATATTTTAATAGTCATTGCCAGATTGCATTCCAAAAATGTTGCTACTATTCCTATTTACAGTAGGAATATATAAGTATTTCTTCCCACTTTGCCCTCAGGTTAATTTGCATTCGAAATTGCCTGGTAGAGACGTGAATGGCAAAACATACAGACATATTTTGATTTTTGACAGCCTGGTTACATTTTATTATTCTAAAAAAATTAGAATTAATAAGAATATGCTTAATTCTATTGGTCATTTCAATTTCTGTATTACTTTTTGTTTAATGAAGAATTTTCTAAAAAAAAATGTACTTCCTTTATGTGAAAGGCAGAGATGCAGATAGGGAAAGAGCAATAGAGAGTTCTATCTTCTGATTGGCTCTAACAACTCACATGAGCTCAAAGGCAGCCAGAGCTGGGCCAATGTGAAAGCAGGAGCCAGGATCTGCGTTCAGCTGTCCCTGTGTGTGCCGAAGCACAGGTGTGAGCTGTCATCCACTGCTTTCTGAGAACATCAGGAGCTGAATGGGAGTAGAACACTTCGGATTTGAACCATAACCCATGTGGGGAGACAGAGCAAAGCATTTCTGACAACACAGAAACGTGAAATAACTTATTTTAAGAGGCATAATAAAGTGGTTTGGAGAGAGTGAGACAGGGAGAGGGAGAGGCGGGGGGGGGGGGAGAAAGAAAGAACAGAAGAGAGGAGAGAGTGTATCTTTTTTTTTTTCCCTTTAACTCCTCTAATGCACAAAACAACCATGGAGTGGCCAAGTTGAAAATCTGAAAAAAACAATCCACATTCCACACAGATTACACAAAGTTATTATCAATTGCTCCCGTGGGTGGATTAACTGGAAACTGGGTTGTAACTGGAGTAACAATGACTCAGGAGGAGGACCTTGCCACTAAAGGAGAATCTGCTTTCAATAAACGGCATAGGTGGAGTTCCACTCCCTGCCAATCCCCCAAACAAGCTCTCAATCCAACACTTCTCTTTAGCATATGATTCCAAAAAGGGTCTCACATCACAGGTCTACGATGCCCACCCCGACACTTTCACTTTCTTTAATGATTGCTGTAAATATTTGCTATAATAAGCAGACATATCACACATAATTTCATTAACACAGGCACAAACGATTTCCTTTTACAGTTATTTATTTTTATGGGAAAAATTCCGATTTACAGAGAGAAAGATTGTCTATCCCCTGGTTCTCTTCCTGAATGACAACAATGGCAAAAGCTGAGCTAATCTGAAGCCATGAGCTTATTCTCCCACATCACGAGAGTTTTCCATGGCTTTGGCCTGCTTTCTCAAGCCACAAAGAGAGAGCTGGAAGGGAAGTGGAGCAGCTGAAATATGCCCCTAGATGCTAAACTTTTTACATTTCTCATGTGGCCCAGTACTGTCTTTGTTCTCTTTTCAAGATACTAAAATAGACACAAGTATGTGGTATAACTTGAGATTATCATGCATTGTGTAGTTTCTCTTAGATTTGAACACCACCCTTTAAAAAATATATTTTTATGGCAAAGTCAGATATACAGAGAGGAGGAGAAACAGAAGAAGATCTTCCGTCCGATGATTCGCTCCCCAAGTGGCTGTGATTTGACCTTTTTTTTTTTTTAATTGGAAAAGTGAATACACAGAAAGGAGAGACAGAGAGGAAGATCTTCCGTCCAATGATTCACTCCTCAAGTGAGCACAACGGCCGATACTATGCCGGACCGAAGCCAGGAGCCTTTTCCAGGTCTCCCATGTGGGTGCAGGGTCCCAAAGCTTTGGGCCGTCCTCGACTGCTTTCCCGGGCCACAGGCAGGGAGCTGGAAGGGAAGCAGGGCTGCCGGGATAGAACCCGTGCCCATATGGGATCCCTGGTGTGCAAGGCGAGGACCTTAACCACTGCGCCACGGCGCAGGGCCCCAATTTGACCATTTTTAACAACATATTAACAGCTATAATGGCCATATCTATTTTAAAAGAACCAACAGAAATTTTCACGTTTTTTGACCAAAATTATTAGAGTAACTACTGTCAATTATTTTTTTTTTTTAAATCACATTGGCAGTTTGCTTATTTAAAAAAGCTCCTATTGTTCTCTTTACACTACATTTGAAAATTTCAACTTATTGCAAGTTCAACTTAAAAACAATGTTTTATATTGCTTGTGTTTGTTTCATTGAAAGGGAGAGAGAGGGGCTAAGAACAATAGAAGGAAATTCCTAACTTGTGATTCAATACCCAGTAGTCACTCAGACCCAAGAGCAAGCCAGGCCCAGACTGGGAGTTGAGAATTCAACCTGAATCTCCCACGTGAAGGCCAATGATGCATTTACTTTAACCTATCTCCTTCAACACTACTTCTCTGAGTAGCTGTGAGCTGAACGCTGGAATCGGGAGCTGGGACTGAATAATGAAACCAAACACTTTAACATGGGATGCAAGTATCTTAACGTGAATCTTACAAGACTGAAGGCTATCACTAATTATTTTTTCTTTATGTGAGAAACTGTTTTGCAACCCAAATAACTACTTTAAAAAGGACATCAAAACATCGTAGTCTGTTGCTCACCATTTGTTACAATAGCTTGCATTTTTTCTCTGGAAATTTGGAGATTTTATAAAGCTCCTCTGGTAGTACTAAAAAGGATGGCTGTTGTTTGAAAACATATATATGTAAACATACATAATTAGTTAACACAATTATCTAAGAGTGTGTTAAATCAAGACCAAATGAAAAAGAATTTTGATTATAATGATGCTGTATGTAGCAGATTTACCTTGAAGAAAACTATAATTGAAACTTGGCAAAAATGTTCAAAAAGCAACAACAACAAAAATCATCAATCTAAGATTAGGGACCAGTGTGGTAGCAGAGTAAGCTGACACTCTAGGATACTAGATGGTCACCGATTCTAGTCCAGGCATCCCTGCTTACTGCTAATGGGTTGGCAAAACAGTAAGTTTGATCAAAGTCCTTGGGCTCCTACACACTCAAGGGAGAGCTGGAAAAGGATCTTTGTTCTTGGTTTTGGACTAGATCATCTCAGTCCATTGAAGCCATTTGGAGCAACAAAGTGGAAGAATCTACCATGGGAGGATGGCACAGGGAGGAATTGGGGGAATCCCAGAGCCTACGAAAATGTGTCACATAATGCAATGTAATTAATTTAAAAAAATGTAAATCCATACATTCCCATAGATGAACTACTTAATGGAGACTAGCATGCCAGAAAGTGAAGATGCATTGCATTACACATCTCCACTCCTGAAATAAAAGACTTACAATGAAAGTGCTAAATACACCTTGACAATATTGGATTTTCTACCATTGCTTGTATATAAAATACCATGATACATCTAAAGAGCAAAATGTTGCACTTGTGAATGTTGCTGAAGGACTTTTACTACTGTAATAATATGGGAGAAACACTGGGAGGGAGGGAGGGATGAATGGAGAGGTGGGAAGGGAAATTTCTGAGCCCAAAAGATGTATCATGGAAAATAATAATAGCAATTTAAAATACAAAAAAGGTTAAAAAATATGAGATAAAAATATTGGATATTATGTATTAAATGATTAATATCTAAAAATAATTGAATTAACAGATTGAAAGCTTTTCTGTCTTCTTTCTGCAAACCTGCCTCTCAACTAAAATTACAAAATTAAAGTGAATCTTTAAAAAAAGTCAAGATAATAGTGATATTTTGAAACAACAAATTTTCACATATTTTTAGATTAAGCATTTTCTAAAATAGAATCTTCAAAAAATTCAATATGTGGCAATATCTCAGAATTTATATCGATTGAATTGTCCACTTCCCTGATGTAGAAATGGGCTGTTTCCAAGCTAGAAGAGCATCTTTTTCTATGGTCAGCAATTAAGACATAAGAAATTTGCACAGAGTACAAGATGCCTGACTTTTTGTCATGCCCAAGGGTGTCAGCCCTTGAATATTCTCCAGGATATCCACATTTGCCAGTCATAGCAGTCAACAAGAAAATCAGTATGTGTTATACAGAAAGTGTAATGTGTTCACAATTTTCAGTGTGCAGAATATTGAACATTGAATAATAAGGGGACAGGGAGGAAGAGACGGTGCCTTTTGTTTGGGGTACTTTAAATTTTGTACCCTATCGATAAAACTGCCATTCTCAATCTCCACTAAGAATGAAGAAAAGAAATAGAAGAGTCAAACTTTGCACAGTAAAATTTGTTTGCGTCAGCACTTTTTCCACTGCAATCAGCATTAAGCATTAGTCAAGCTTTTATAAAGAATGGTAAGTGACAGTATATTTGTTCTTTCCATCTCAGGTTCATTCAACTTGAAAGCATTGCTCATGCAGGATGACAAGATGACAGATTTCTTAGATAAGGAAGTAGAAAAAGAAATCTGAATTTGCATTTTACTGGGGTCTTTTGGTGCCATTTTTTTCCCTCTCCTTGTATTTTTATCAAAGTGGATGATCAATTGTGAAATATGTACAACAGGGTCAGGGATAAATAGTAATAATCACTGATTTTACCAACCCCAGAGAATAAATTTTAACTGTATGTAAATAAATACTGAAGCCGTGAGTTTAAGTGAATGTATCTTGTGAAGACTCAGGTGCCAAGCAAATGATATCAAGTTTTTCATTTATTTCACAGATCAAATCTCAAGTAAAGTTGCTCTTGCCTAAGAAATCAATAGTGCTTTTATTTTCCTAATTGTGATGAGCTAGAGTAATTCCATTATTATTTCATGAAAAATGCATTTGAATGCTGCAAGTGATAGCATAATGACATGAATGAATCAGTGAAGACACATTTCCTCCTTACAAAATAGAGATTTCTGCATCTCAAAATACTGACATAACTGCTGCTTTTATTCTTGACGGGTTAGTGTACTTTAACTTACAATGGAGAATAAGCAAAATATTTCTACCATTCAACATGGAAAACTTTGGTTTGTTTCTGATCTGTATGTACAAGAAGGGTGAGCATAGATAGCGGTGGTGATCTTTGTGATTTCAAGACATTGATTTAACAAGCAGCTGAGACTATAAACCTTACAAGTGTGAATTGTTCTGAGAAAGGATAGCTCTAGAGTGATCTCATTGACATTAAATGACACGTCTGCAATAACACATACACGCAAGTCCACACACAGGGAACAATTAAGAGGTATAATTAGTAAAACTCTGCATCCTATGTGTAAGTGGTAAATCTAAGCATATTTGGCAAAAAGGATTAATTGTAGCAGACATCCAAAACCTACCCCTCTTATTCAAAATATCTGTAAAAATAATTATAAGTGAGTCATAGAGAATTGAAAATGTATTTTGTCATTCGTTCTGTCTTACCCTCTGGAGAAAATGCCCATGTTACAGGATGTGGATAACTATGCTGAACCAAAAAATAGACTTCATAGCCTGTTTGAGAACTGAAATTGTGCAAACCAGAAACACGTTGTTTTAACCCTAAAGTAGCAGCAGCAACAACTCCTACAAAGTACTTGTTGAAAATGTCTACATGCTCGGACCTATTTGAAAACCAGACCAGGGAAGATACAGAAATGCCGAAAGGAGCATTTTCTTCCCTGGAGTGCACAGAAGGGAAGGCACGAAGAAGACCAAGCAAGAATTTGTTTAATGAATCTCCGCAGATTGCATAGTAGTTGTTGAGTGACAAAATGAAGTTGTAAGGGATGCGCTCACATGGTCATTGTCATCATTTTGCAAACGCTACGTCTAGAAACTCCAATAGTGTTTAGGAAAATTGGAAAGATTGCAGAGAAAGCTGGAGTTTTATCACCTACCATGAAAAGGAAAAAAAAAAAAAAAACAAAATCCCTAGGATAATATTTCCAGACCCATTTCTCAACTTTCTCTCTCACTGTGCAACAGATAGTGAATATGTAGGAGGATAGCTACTAACTTTTGTATCTGGAAGGAACTTGTCAAATAAAGCTCCCTTTATATAGAAGATAAAGACACAGGATATCAAGCTAGACCCATTTGCCCCTGTGCTCTAAGTATTAAAACATTAATCTTGTGCAGGAAATAATGCACAATCTTAGACTGAAGACAGTAGCAAGGATAGAGCACACACACACACACACACACACACACACACACACACACACACACACACACACACACAGATACAGTGAGGAGGATAAGCTGGCCCAGCATTAGGAAAGGAATCTTTGTGAAAGCTGTACCACTGAACTCCAAGGTTGTATTAACACGTATCAGAGGAACCTGGAGAGCATTAGAAGATTGCACATTCCATGCCTTCCTTTCAAAACTGCAAAGAGCTTTCTGTGAAAATGGTACCGCATTTGGCAAGGAGTGCTGTAAAGCCCTTAATTTCATTGTGACGGAACATGAAAGAAAGACACAGAGATGAAGGGGAGACCAAAAAAAAAAAAAACAATATTTAGTGCACCTTTCCACAATAAACCTTACCTCTGGTAGCCATAGAAACAATAGCATTGAAACATATTGAAACATATCCACGGGCCCTGCTCCGTGGCGCAGTGGTTAAGGGCCTCACCTTGCACGCCCAGGATCCCATATGGGCGCCGGTTCTAATCCTGGCAGCCCCGCTTCCCTTCCAGCTCCCTGCCTGTGGCCTGGGAAAGCAGTCGAGGACGGCCCAAGGCTTTGGGACCCTGCACCCGCGTGGGAGACCCGGAAGAGGCTCCTGGCTTCGGATTGGCATAGCATCGGCCGTTGCGCTCACTTGGGGAGTGTGAATCATCGGACGGAAGATCTTCCTCTCTGTCTCTCTTCTCTGTATATCCGCCTTTCCAATGAAAAAATAATAAAAATAAATCTTTAAAAAAAAAAAAAGAAACATATCCAACATCCTGGGCAGATGAACAAGAATCCCTTCACTGGAAACTGAGGATGAGAAGCTAGTTTTCAATTTCAATATTGGTCTCAGTTATACATAGAAAACGCATGTATCTTTCTTAAAAAATAATAAAGCATTAAAATATAACATGGAGATTATCAAATGCAAAAGCAAAATAAAATATAGAATTTAAAGTTAGAAAATATAATTAGAACCAGAGTAAAAATGACTTATGTGTTGGAGTTACCAGAAACAAAGCTTTGACTAATTTCATGTAACATATCAAAAGGTACATATGTGTAAAATTGCAGATAGATTGATAGACAATCTCCAGAGAGAGAGAGGACCTTAATGACACACTAAACTTAAATGCCTCCAATCTAAATAAAAGTAATGTAATTAACGCTCATGTTCTGGAGCCCATTAGAAGTTATGATACCAAGATGTGTTTTAACTGGAATTGATGACATATTAGAAGATCTAAGGAAAATACAAAAGTAAAAGGGAGTTGAAAAAAAATCTATGCAGAAAAGTAAAAATTAAAATAATAGGCACACAGATACATAATAGAAATCCCATAAATAAACCTATAGTTCCATTGACAACTATTTTTTTTTTTAAACAAGGATACTGAAGTCCATGCCAGAAGAACGACATTACTGCCATAAATGATGATTGAAAAATTGGATCTACGTGTTCAGCATTATGAAATAAGAACCTACCTTACAAGGGTCACAAATCATCTGAAAAGTGCTCAAGTTCGTTAGTTATTGAGGAAAACACAATGAAAAGCACAAAGAGGTTTCATCTCATCCCAGTTACAAGGGATATCATCTGAAAGTCAAAAATCAGTAAACATTGGTGAGGATATAAGGAAAATTGTGCCCTGAAACACCGTTAATAGGAATGTCGAGTAATGTGACCACTATGGACAGATTGGAGATTGCACACAGTTATTTAAACAAATCTAGCATACGAGCCATCCATCCCACCCTTGGTGATTTATCCAAGGAAATGAAATTGAGATATGGGAAAGTTGTTTGCACACCTATGTTTGTTGCAGCTCAATTCACAATTTCTAAGATATGGAACCAACTTAAATTGGATAAGGAAAGTATGATATATAAAAATTATAAAATACTATTATGTCATAAAAAGTAATAAAATCCTGTCTTTGGTAACAAAATGCATACAAATGGAAACCATTAAGGTAAGTGAACTAGTGGAACCCCACTATATATATATATATATATATATATAATATTTATATTTATATATATATATATGTGTATATATACATAATATTTATATCTTTCCAAGACATATGGGAACTAACATACAGAATACAGAATAGTCCATCTGAACAGAACTGACACTTTGATATGTGACTATTAACTGTAGTCTTCATCTCTACTCCTGAGGAAGAGTGTTTTTTTTTTTACATATTATTTGTTGAATACTTAATCTAATGGAGTGTTAAGCCTATGTTTGTTAGTAAAGCTGAATGTATGAAATTGTGATTTTTTTTAAAAAATAAGGAATGTTCTCCTGTTTTTAAAAAGCTATTTCAATATTTCTAAAGGCTCAATTATTATATTTCAAAACTAAACCATTATCTTTCTTGAATGAGTGATTAAATAAAGGAACTGCTTTGTGGCCATTCAGTACAAAATTACTAAGGAATATGAAAGAAAAAATAACTAATTATATAAAATTGATGAATTTGAATTGCTCAACAATGCAATCGTAGAGATAATTCTATGGCTAATAAGTAGCATACAATGAAGTGTTCTGGGAGCTCAAGTATTCAAAATTATTTTTACCTTTTAAAAATTATTAATAAAATATTTTTGTTAATTTAGTTAACATCAAGGGCAGGACACCTATTTGATTATTGGCTTCATTCAATTTCTCAATAAATTCGTCCAAAATATTTTATTGCCCATTGGAAAATAATCAAACATGAGATAGCATTATGGAAATGTGTATATTGACAGATACACAAGGTCCATGAACACTTGCCGATACAGTGATATTTAAGCTGGAGAATCCTACAGAATTATAAATGAACACATGGATGTCTTAGAGAGTCTGCTTAGATGATCAAAGGGAATAACAATATTCTTAAGTATTTTGAGAAACATCTGCATACTTATTTCTTTCCAGGGAATGTTTGTTGTTGATTCGGATGTGCTCATAATTTAAACTAGTTTTAAGCACAAAATATTTATTTTCATTTGAACCACCAAGTTTACATTTCGTGCAGGAATTGAGAAAACTGAGTGTTTTCAATTTCTTCCGTGTGCTCTGGTGTCCAGCAGTGCCAGGTGGTCCCTCAAGCAGCTAAAATATTCATACTCTTCTTATAATATACTAATGGCTGTACCAGCTTAAGATCTAGAGTGGAACTGAAAAGCAACAAATGTGCTTGTTTTAAATTTATGAATCTCAGAGGCTATTTTTCCATTGCTAATAGCAGAGATCTTTTTATCTCCAGAGTTATTCATTCTATTTGAGCAGTGCTTTTAAGGGGAATTCATTTTGTCCTGTGAAAATAAATATGTTCCTGCAAGACATGCTTTATTAATGCTGTCTAGTGTAGTGCCCCACTCTTGATTGTCTGATTGCAAAATAACACGATGTGTGATGAGTAAAATCCTTTTTACAGCATTAAATATGACAGTAAGACCAAGAGATTTGATGACCAGAATCTTTTTTTAATGATTAAGGTTGAAACCCAATTGCAGTAACCTACTTGTTTTCAAAACTAAGTGTCTACATACAAAAGTATAATTCTATATACACAGTGGCAAATACTGTACAGTCTCAAGAAAATGCACGCAGGAAGTAGGTTTCTAAGGCAATTGAATCTGTATTGAAATAGAAGTCCAATTGTTTGTGTAGTAATAGAAATGGATACAGACATTCAGATTACAAGCCAGAAGGTTGAATAACTTTTGAAATGGGAAGCATTTCATTTTGATGCATGAATGCTGCGATGAGATTGGGTATGTCATCTGGTTGTAACGTTACTATGTGGAATGTCTGCATCCCACATCCTAGTGCCTGAATGAAGCCCCCAACTCCACTCTAGATTTCAGGTTCCTCCTGGAAACGCACGGACAACCTGCAGGTCATGATTCAAGCGATTCGATTCCAGCAACCTAGACGCAAGACATGGATTGTTTCCATTTCCTGGCCTTGGTCTCATTCAGTGGAAACCACTGTAGAAATTTGAGAAGGTGGAAATTTCCCTTTCTTTTTCTTTTTTTTATTTCTTTCTTTTTCTTTTCTTTCTCTTTTTTTGTTTCTAATATTCAGAAACTTGTTGAAATGATAATTTTGCTTTTACTGACCTATTTTTGTCTTTAACTTTATGATACAGTTTCTTAAGCTCAGAGCTTTCCTCCTCTTCCACCCCTCTCCTGCCCCTGTCCTCTTTCACCTATTTTTAGAATGACAGCATAGTCCGTAATAGTAGTCACAAGCCCATCATTCTTCTATCTAAGTGTATCTTGATGTAGTAATACAGAGTGGTATAAAGTCCAGCATCATAATGTCAAGATAAATTCAATAGTTTCATGTATAATCTATTTTGTAGTCATAAGTAGAGCTGTGTACTGCAAAGTATCTTCATTTTATGATATATTTGCCTGCATCTCTCTCTCTCTTTTTTAAACAGATACATTCACTTGAAAAGAAGCGTGGGGCAGAAGATTGAGTGGGAAATGACTACTTTTACAGCTGTTTCTGTCTCTAGATAAATTAGGGCTGAGCCAAGTTGAACCCTGGGATTCCATCTTTATCTCACAATTGTGGCCAAGGCCTGGGACCATATCTGTTGCCTTGACAGACTCACTGGAAGGAAGATGCATTGAAAGTGGAGTTGCCAGGATTTGAATCACTACTTTTATATGAGAGGCCAGCATTTCCTGCGTAGAATTAACTGATTTTGCCACAATGCTTATCCAGATCATAACATGGAAAGAATCTCTTTCTTCAGTCTTCAAAACGATTTTTCTGTATGGCTGGTTCTTGTAGAAATAGCTGTGTTAATTAAAAGAAATGCACAAATAAACAATAACAACAACAAAAAAAACTGAGAAAAATGTTTGTAGTCTTTCTGGCCCAATATTTGGATGCTTAAGAGATGGCACCCAAAGTCAATTGTTCCACTTTATTCCTGAAAATTATACTATAGTACTGAAGTTGTGATTATATAATGTTCAGATGTTTGTGTGTTTTGATCACTGAAAACAAGATGAAAATATCTCTGAAAATATCTCTGAATTAAGTAACATATTTGATTATGGCTCTTTTTTTTTAAGATTTATTTTTGTTACAAAGTCAGAAACACAGAGAGAAGGAGAGACAGAGAGGAAGATCTGATTGATGATTCACCCCCAGGTGACCACAACGGCCAGTGCTGTGCCAATCCAAAGCCAGGAGCCAGGAACTTCTTCCAGGTCTCCCACAAGTGTGCAGGACTGCTTTCCCAGGCCACAAGCAGGGAGCAGGATGGGAAGTGGAGCTGCCAGGATTAGAACCAACGCCCGTATGGGATCCTGGTGCATTCTAGGTGAAGACTTTAGCTGCTAGGCCATGGCGCCTGGCCCAAAACAATGACATTTTGAAAAAAAAATCTATGCAAGCCATTCTAAATAAATGGTCTTTACCAAAAAATTTAAACCAAATGAAAACCTTTATGTAAATATGAACTGACTTCATCCCATATCCAGGGAAATACCATATTCATATTTCTTTGTATTTTCCTTGTGGACAATCTTTTAAAATAGATGAACATGCTTAAAGAAAAAAAAATGTACTATATCGCTTCAAGCATGAAAAAGAGAAGACAGAACTTAAAAGAGTGAGCACCAAAACCACAATGGTCAATCAACTATAAAAGAGAGTCAAAGACATTGGGAAAAAAATGCCATGTTAAATGAACTCGAAATGAAGGTGAGTGTGAAGATGTTTTGTATGGTGTCTTAGTGGTTAAAACGTCCTCACCTTGCATGCGCCAGGAGCTCATACGGGCACCATTTCCTATCCCGGCCGCGCCACTTCTCTTCCAGCTCCCTGCTTGTGGCTAGAGAAAACAGTAGAGAACACCCACAGACATGGGACCCTACATGCCTGTGCGAGACCTGGAAGTAGCTCCTGTCTCATGGCTTCAGATTGGTTCAGCTCCAACTGTTGCGACAACTGGGGGGTGACTCAGAAGACTGAAGATCTTTCCCTCTCTCCTTCTCTCTCTGTAAATCTGACTATCTAATAAAAAATAATCTTTAAAAACAGTTTTGAATATCTAGTTATGCACAGAGCTTTCAATGGTTAGTTGAATTCCCCATCTTGTCCTCACTGTGGATTGTTTCCTCTGTTGTATAGAAGCCTGTTTCGTTTGGTGAAATTCTACTTATCCTATTCTTGTTTCTTATATTTTGTTGCTGTTCACATTGCTGAAAGAAATGTAAATTAGCACATGCATTATGCAATTCAGTATAGAAACCTCTCAAAAAACTAAAAATATAACTGCCATATGATAAAGCAATGCCACTACTTGACATATATATATTCAAGGGAAATGAAATTCGTGTGTTGAAGAGACATATTTACTTCTGTGTTTATCATAGCTCTTTGCACAATTGTCAAGAAATGAAGGCAAGCTAAGTGTCCATCCACTGATGAATGGATGAAAGAGGAGAAAGTGTTAGCACTGTCAGCTGCATGAATGGTACTCGAGGTAGTAATGTCACGTGAAACAACACAAGCATAGAAAGATATGTGCGATGTGACTTCACTTATCCACATTGCATAAGCAGACAATTTCATGGAAGTTCAAACACGTAAAATTACCCGAGACTATAGAGAGGAAGGAGGGATAATTGCAGAAAAAAATGGTTTGATAGGCACTAACTTACAGAAAAATAGGAGTAATGCATTTGGTGTTACTGTGCTTAGTATAATGACTATGGACAGTGCATTGTATATGTCTTTAGACAAACAATTGCAGAGAATATCGTTTTGAATGTTATGCATAAATAAATGTAAAATATTTGAGAATATACACCTTCCCTGACTGAACACCACACAACACACACTTGATCAAAATAACACATATATTCCATATATCTTCAACAATTTCTGTCAGTTACATTTTTAAATAACATTTAAAATAATCATATTGAATGACCTTCCACTTGTCATCAATTAAAAACTCCAAAATAATTTCTAAGGGAAGCATTCTTCAAAGGGAAAAAAAAAAAGAATTTAAAAAAATATCTGAAAGTGCTAGAAGCCATTTTAACCATTACACAGAACTTAAAGACAAAGAAGGAAAAGTGTTTTCATTTGTCCATAGATAAAGTAAAAGCATTAAGATGGAAAAATAACACTCTTTTAAAGTCAAAATGCAAGTGGAAATTCTAGATATTTCCCCATGCTGTTACTAACAGTACTGTCGGCAGAACTTTGACAAGGAAAGACCAGGGGCTTGTGGCTGGATATTTTAGATACCTCTTCCTGGCCTGTGAGAGATATTGGTCCCTGTGCTGGCTGATCCACTCCTAATTCAGCTTGCTCTTTATGTTCTGGGAAAGCATCCGAGGATGGTCCACATCCTTGGACTCCTGTATCCCCACAGGAGACCCCGAGGCAGCTCCTGGCTGCAGGCCTTGGATCAGTCTAGCTACAGCAATTGGAACCATTTGGGAAATGAGCCAGTGGATGGAAGATCTCCGTCACCTCTCAAACTCTGCTTTTCAAATAAAACATAAATCTTCAAAAAAATACCAATGATGGTAAAAATTGACTAAAACATGAGCACACAATTTAGAGGAATGTAACTTCTGATATGCAGTCTCATGTAAAAGAATAAAATTCTGATTATTTTCACATTTAGATAATTTTATTCAAGATATTTGTGAAATCCTGCATGTTTCATTAGACACTAGTTAATAAACTGTGGCCTATCTTTATACTAATCTGAAACTATTAAAGAAACACAGAATCATTTCAGTAATTCCATATGTGGAGTCAAAAGTAATTTACCATCAATAAACATCATAAAATAGATGATAGCTTGTATAGTTACTGGTTTTGCTGGATAGAGTAGCAGCATATATAAATATGTATTTCATGTACATATGTGTTTCTATATGTATATATTCTGTAACATATATGAAGTCTGACATAACTTGTTTATAAAGACATAAACTTCTCATCACAGAAAATGTTTTTCTTTCTGCTCCTGGGTATAGACACCTGGGATTGAGATGTTACAGGTCATAGCTTCTGAACGCTTCTGGCCTCTTCCAGGTTCTGGTGGCCCCGGCTGGCTTGTGAAGCACCGCCTCTCTGTTCACAGGAGCCAGTGGTTTACGCTCTCCCTGTGTCTGGGTTGTACATATTCCTCTCCTTTCTCTAATCAGGTGCTAGTAATAAAAATCTGTACTACACTAACCCCAGTGTGCTCTTATATCAAGAATTTTTAAGTTAACATATTATTTCTATATAACATCATATTGATACATATCAAGTGTTCAGAAGGACAGATGGGTTTTGTTGGACAAAATTTAACATCACCATATTATTACATATTCTGTTACTGCAAATACCCTGTTGCTACATGTTCAAATGGTCTTAAAATACAAAATGTTGTCTTCAGGTCTAATATAGGTTGCATTTACTGTGTTCTCTGATTTTGAATAATTATAATATAAGAAAATCTGTAAATAACTAATGGCACTAAAAATTAGAAAATAAAATTGGAAATTTTATTTCCAGCATTGAAAACAACCTGAATTCAGATCCCTAATCTGAAAATTATTGGAAAATTAGTAAAACTCTTATTTCTGAAAAAAATGCTATTAACAGGTAAGAAAATAATCCAAGAAAATGAAAGTAAGAATTTCTTTCAGAGGAATGATAGCTACTAAATGTGGAAAAATCATACTTAAGCATATTTTATACCATAACAAATTCTGTTAAGGTACAATTTAAACAAAACCAAATTATCTTTATACATTATCTAGGAAAAATAAACGGGCTTTCAAAAAATGTTTGTACCCATACCTCAATTTAGTAATGCAAAAAATGATTACTGAACATGCTCAGTCTTTATTTTTTAATCATTCAACTGTGGCTCTGAAATGCATTTAATCTGGGATAAGCATGTAAGCCAAATACAAGCGAAGCACCATTTGACTCAGAGATAAAAGAATACGAGTTGATGACTGTGTGCATGTGGCTTAATAAACCCACAGACAATGAAAATTTAAAATTTAATATAGTTCTGTGTATCATCATAATAGAACTGAACATTAGAGAATTTTTTCCAGATTGCGACAACATAATGGAAAGTATAGATATTGAGCAGAACTCATTTTGCTTTAACTAAAATTGTGAAGCAAAAGCACACCTCATTTTAAAAGTAATGGCACTATGAATTTAGTAGCTTATTTACGTATCTTCTAAATTACAATGCAAAATATACAGAAACTAAAAATTTTAAAATAAGACAACATTTTCTTCAGATTAAGTTACGATAAGAGTA
Organism: Ochotona curzoniae; assembly: GCF_017591425.1. Classification (NCBI taxonomy): domain Eukaryota; kingdom Metazoa; phylum Chordata; class Mammalia; order Lagomorpha; family Ochotonidae; genus Ochotona; species Ochotona curzoniae. The sequence continues at coordinate 19,818,164 of NW_024466502.1, forward strand.
CTTGGATTTGAGCCCATACATTCATTCTGATGTAAAAATCTTACTAATCATGGAAGCACAATAATTGAACATCACTTTTTGCAAATGTGTTTAAACGATTCATTTTGTTTATTCTGAATGCAGAGAGGGACACAGACACACACACACACACACACACACACACACACACACACACACACACACACATCTAAAGATAAAGGCATCAGCCATCCATTGGTTCATTCCCTGAGTTGTTCCAACAGCCAGGTGTGGTTCAAAGCCAAAATCGGGAACCCGGAATTCCATCAGAGTCTCGCACATGAGTGGCAGAGGCCCAAGTACTTGAATCAATTCATTGCTTTCCCAGGCATTCTTGTTCCGAGTTAGACCAACAGTAGAGCACCTAGGTCTCATACTGGACCCCTGCTTTGGGCTACTGGCATTGAGTAGCCTCATCACTCACTGTACCACAGCATTGGCACTTGAACTCCTTTGAGGGATTCCATGGCAATTATTAAACAGCATCTAAAATGCATAGTAAAGAAGATATCAAAACTGGTGAAAGGTATAATAAATAAGAGATAATGTATAGTCAACTATTGAATTGTTAAATGTTAGTAGAATGCACAGAGAATAAATGGAAAAAGTTTATCTTATAATGGTAGTCATCCCCAGATACAAAATAAATTTAGGGACACATTTTGCTTGCAGGTAAGCTTTTAAAAATAAAGTAAAAAAGAAGTTTTATTTACCAATCTGGTGTATTAAAAAAAAAAAAGACAAAGCCTCCCATGACATTTTATAATAAAACTGGCTTGCCAACAGCATCTGGTGCAAAATTCCTCCTGCAACTCCACCAGCTGCCTAAATGATGGTATAATTATTTTAGAGTATTCAACACATCTGCTATTTTATAATAGTGAATTTGTACCAGGTAACAATACCCAGCACGGGCAAATGCTTTTCATAAGATCTTACAAAGTCAAAAGAAAACCTTTGCACAGGTACAAAAAACATAATTTTGTTAAGGAATAGGAGTATTTTCTTATGCGAAAGAAACAAACTAGCTGATACAGAAGGTAAAGGAGGAATTGTTGAACAAAAATCTAAATGACTATGGAAAGCTGCCTCTGCATTTTTTTCTTGGTGGGGGTGCTTTTTCTATTTGGAAATAATAAAAAAAAATAGTGCCAATGGCATACTCATGGAAAACTAGAACCACATTTTCTAATGTAGTCACAAATCTTCCTTGGTGATTATTCTTCCCTGAGTGATTCTGACCCTTGATTCTTTAAGACCTTCTGCGTAGTTTGAGTATTTTTGTGTTTTATCAGAATAATTCTGTGCATTTTTCACTTTTTTAATACTTTCACATACTTTCGTCTTCTCAATTTTAAAATAGCTTGGGAGGCAGGCACTGCGGCACTGCAGACTTCAGAAGCAGAGCTCTGAGGCCAGAGGCAAGGCGACACCTATCTAATATTGTGCCAAAGCTGCACACCTGATTGTCCTCAGGGTCTGTGCTAGGTTATGCCAATTGCCCCCACATAAAATAGAAACTGGCCAATCTGAATGGTCTCTAATGAGATGTATTTTATATCTGGCAGCATTATGCATTGGCAACTACCTGAAAACTGGTCTGACCTCTGTGTATGGCTTCTATAAATAGCCTTAAAGGTATATTTAACCAGACCTGACTTTTCCCACATTGTGCTAACTGATACAAGTTTTGCAGAATGAAAACTATTGAGAAGAGCTACAGAAAAACATGCTCTAGTTGCAAGATCAGTCACAGTATCTTATTCCTGCAAGTTGAAACTGCTTGGATTTCTACGCCATCAACAAAACAAGGCATGCCTGAAAATGTCACTGGGTTTAATATTGTATTCCTTAGCCCACTCAATAAGGTAGGTTAATAAGATCTATGGGCTCGAGATTGCTTCAATTGACTATTTCCAAAGTAAAATCTTGGCTTATATTCATCTGGTAAATCTTCGATAATTGTCATCATTTTGTGATCCTTAGGTATCTAACTACACGCATAACGCCTAATACCATCTGATAGCAATCAGTCCAATAATGATCAGCAAACAAACAAACAAATACCACACATGAAAGAGACATCAATGAAAAACACTTGGGCCATCCTAAATTTCAAATGAGGTCTTAGTGCATCTCTCAGTATTTAAGGAAAGACTTTGCTTATCTAAACATGCACACAAAAATATTCTTCCCTTATCTTTAGTTTATCTTAACCACACTCCGGTTTCCTAAATTCTGTGTATTTTCAAATGTGAGAGAAACAACTACATCGACTCACTAAAATGTGGAATTAACTTATCAGGCCATGCAGAGAATGAACTACTCACAATGAGATTCATTTGGGGAGATGTAACACTCATTGTCCCCATATTTGTCCTGTTTCCTTCTAAAAGATCATGTGAAACATCTCTCTACCTCTGAAAGATAAACGTTTCCAGTCATGGAAACTTTAAACTAGCTAAAGTTATAGTATCCTCTCTTATTGAAATAGCATAATAAATTCTAATTGCAACTTCTCTGCATCTGTTTATGTTTGGTTTTATTTGTCAAATTTCACCTGTGTTTGCTTTTAATGTCTGGTTCATTAATAAAGCCAGTGTAAGAAGTTGGAAAAAAAATAACATATTTGCTTCTTAGATTTATTCTGCTAAAACAGCCTTTATAGAAACTGAATTGAAAATTGCTTAAAAAAAATACAACATACCTATCTGTAGGAACTGTTAGAAATTCTCATACAGCTATGATTTGCCCAGGATTGTAACAATACTCTATTCAGATATAAGCTTTGTTGTTCTTGTTGTTGTTGCTGTTATGCATCCCCTTTCTCCATATTGAAATCTAGACTTGGTGCTGAAGCGCAGGAATGTGCCAAAGGGTATACAATCAACCTGGCTCAAACAATGTTTAATCCTAAGGAAGCAACAAGAATTAGCTACTCAGTGAATGCTCACTTAGTGTTATTTGTCTCCAGGGGCACGCATTGTGTAGACTGACACTGCTCTGTCTCTCAGAGGTGCCGAGGGAGGCACTGTGTGGTAGGGACTCCTTCCTTGGTTTATTGCACCATGGTCTCTGCTCTTAACCCTGCAGCTGTTTGTCCTGACAAGTTTGTGACCCAAGGTCTGATAAACACATGTTTGCCTGAAAATTTCAAAAAGGATCACATTTTAATTTCAATCAGGAACCATAGGTATATCAGGTTAAAACTTCTGAAGCCTGTGTATGGGAAAAATAAGTGATAAGAAATGTAGCTACAAAAGATTCATAAAACAGTGACAATCTTTTAATGAGTTGAACAGAATTGCCATTTTTGGGACAAAATGGAAAATAAAATAATATAAAATAAAACAAAATAAAATAAAATAAAATAAAATAAAATAAAATAAAATCCTATGTCAATGGGTAAATAAAATGGGTCTAGGTCAGCAAGATGATTTGAAAAACTGAACTAAAAAACCAAATAGTGCAGGATATCCCTCATTATAAAACACTCACCCAAAAGTAGATTTGAATCCAACAGGAAAAGAGTGTAAGGCAGCTGCTAGTTGTGTAAAATTGGGTAGTGATTTGCTACTTTCTGGCACTATTTATAACACTCTGCTCATTGTAATGGATTGCAGATATGCATAAAATATTTAACGTGCTTTATTTAAAAACAAACCATGGGGTTTCAGAAAATGTGCTCTGAATGATATAATGACATTGAAGTATGTTAGTTTGTCATGTGCTCTAAGCACAAGCTCTGTTAAGAAAGAAAAGATCAATTTTGTGTTTGCACTTTTAAATAAACTGAGAGAATAGAACATTCTGAATTACTGCGTATGGGCCTAATAGCACCATTTTACCCTTTCCTTTTTTAATCCTTATTTTCTTGACTTTTTATGCAGTAAAATCCCTTTAGGCTATTCATGCTAATCTTAAGAGCTCTAATTATTCAGAATTCTTATCTGAGAAATGCACACTTACAAACCATTTGTCTTTGAGCTTCGCAACATTTTAATGGAGATAAACAGAAATACTTCCAAGAGTAATTGACTGCCATTTTCGAACTGTGTTTTATTCGATTACTTTGCTGAAAGGATTTTTTACCAGTGCATGAAAAATATTCCAAAATAAGCTGCATGTTTCATTATTATTTTACTGTCTCTGTGAAGGAATTTATTTCTGCTTAAATTTATACCCTTGGATGTTTTGGTCATCTAAAGAAAACATTTCTACAGGTGAATAGCTTCTCCTATCAGATATTTATAAATACACACACACATAGAATGATATTTATAGTGAAATATATTTACATGGTTATTTTGAAATCTTCTTTTATCGTAGACACAGCTGTTTCGTGAAGCTCATTATTCATGATAACCCATTAGGGATCTTCAGAAAATTAAATGTTGCAAAATTGGTATCAGGTATTTGGAACATGACTTTTTTATTCCTTCAATAAATTCCTTCAATCAAATGAAGGATAGCATAATTAGTTAAAGACAGGATTTAGACACATGTTAATTAAAATTATTTTCATATTTTTATGATAATGAAACTGAATTTAATTGGAGACCCTTCTCCATACAATAAACTCCAGTTCCAAAAAAAATTTACGATAAGTGACTAGCAATTACACAGATCTAGCTACCCATTAACTATACAAATAATATTTATTATACTCAATATATTGATATGCAAAATATTCTAACATATAGTTGTAAAGTTTCTGATAATTTCTTACATAAATACATCACACATTTTCTAGCAAAGCAGCAGTGCATTAATATGAAGCATTTGTAAGTAATACTGGTGAATTTAAAATCAGGTAAATCATTGATACTCAAATTCATTTTTAAACAATAAATGTAGCTGCTTCCATGCATTTCCAGCATTAAAAAATGACTAATTAAGACCAATTGTGTTGCATGCAATGAGAAATCTGTAGCAAAAGAGAGAATCTAAGACTTTGCCTTCAAGGAATGCATTTTATCACAGGGAGAGGACAAAATTTTACCAAAATAAATAAGACAAGATTATTTCAGTTGGCAATAAGTTCTAAGTAATAAACAGCTTTAATGAATCAGTATCAAAATTCCAAAGTAATTTGCATATTTAATTCAATCCTCATCAACAGTTTAATGTTGTTTCTCAAAGAATTAGAAAACCATTACTAAAGTGTGTATGCAACCACAAAATACACAGGTTAACACAGTGATCTTGAATAAAAGAATCAAGCAAGAAAGATTACACTACCTGATGAAAATAGGTGTAAAACAAAATAGTAGTTGGGCCCACAGCAATAGCCTAGTGGATAAAATCCTCACCTTGCTCAAACCAGGTTGCCATATGGACACCGATTCTAGTCCTGGCTGCCCTGCTACCCATCCAGGTCCCAGCTTGTGGCCTGGAAGTTCAGTTGAAGATGGCCCAAAAACCTTGAGACCCTGCACCCATGTGGGACGTCTCACCTCCAGCTGTTGCTGCTACTTGGGGAGTGATTCTGTGGATGGAAGATTTTTCTCTCTGTATCTTCTTGTCTCGGTGTGCCTGATTTTCAAAAAAAAAAAGAAAGAAAGAAAAGAAAAAAAAATGAATTAAAAAAAAAATAGTTCAAACAAGTTACACCAAAATTTTAATTTATTTCCCTTCAATAGCTAAAAATGTTGATGCATATGAAGCAGAACATCAAATCAAAACCAAATGAAATAACCAGGCATTCCCCGAGAATATAGATAGAGGCCACAAACAATAATTAAATTGCAAAATGTATATTTACATCTTATAGATTACTTAGATTACTTCCACATAAATATATATTAAAAACAGAAGAGATCACAATTATATTAGGTAATGTACATCTACCCTGACTGAAATTTTGATTTAGCATGCCCACTCTCTAGAAATGCTATGCCATGTTACTGTTCAAGCCATCCAAAATATAGTGCCCTGCTATGTAGCCCTAAGAAACTAAAATGGGTGAAAAGAGAAATGTATTGACCATAAGATTCCTTGCTTCTTCTGCTGTCAGTAATTCGCGGTGTCTGGTTTGACTCAGTTATCTTATTATTTCTGTCTGTATCTAGAAAGACGTGTCAGCTTAACAATAAACCTTCAAATATCACAATATCAGGTTTTAGATGAGTGAGGCCTAAGAGCACCTAAAAACACTAATAAACAATCGTGTGCTACTGACATTGTTAATTATTCCACCCAACGAATTAAGCCATAACTGTGGGTTGACAAAATCTATCCCAGAACTGAGTCACAGTCAGACCGTTAGAAGCTTAAGCGTCTTCGCTCACTGGCTGGTTGATGGTGCCATTCCACCACATGTACAAGCAGGGAGCAACCCACACCAGCCCAGCCATGTTGTTCAGGGTTTCTACAATCAATAATACAGAAATTACAACTACTTCTGTGTTGATGAATCTTTATATATATATATATATACACACACATACATATACATGTACACATATGTATATGTGTGTGACTATACATGGTATATGCATATATATGTGTGTGTATATACCAATACACACACTTACATAAACATATAAGGGTTAATCATGCTTAATAATATATATTCTGGTGGGTGCAAAATTTTATGCATTATTTTCACGTAAATATCGATACATTTGCTGTGCTGTTGACTTTCTCATCTCCAAATCTGTATTTTGTCCTAGCCATTTAAAATATATGACATTCAAATAATATGTGCTATTTGTGTTCACTTACGTTTAAAAATCAAATAGCATTTCTTAAAAGAGAATCATTGTGCTCAGGTATACATTTCAGAAGTTTAGACATAACCTTACATATCTTTCATAGTTTCCCACCATCTTAGAGATTTATGATATCTTTTAAGGATGATGCAATTTAACAATTAAAAGCAACTTTTAGAGATTTATTAATACATCTCTCTTCTTCACCCTCAAATTTGCCTCTTTGAACATTATGAACTAAGAAAAGCGTTTTACATTCTCAATTTACTTTTAATGGAATAGATAAATATGAAATACTGAGCTTAGTAGTAATGATAAGTTAAAGAATCTCAATATTCCATCACTTAAACTTGTGCTATAAACTGTGATTTCCCATTTTTAGATACTTGAGTCACACAAATACAATTAGCTGAGTTTTGTTAGCGGTCACTGACATGGCAGAGCAGATCCCAAGAAGTTGCGTGGTCTAATATATTCTCATCCAAGATGCCTGAAACGTGAATGGCAGAAACCTAAAGCATTAATGGCACACTCCCAAGAATTTTAACAATTATCTGCCACTGTTCTACAAAGCCAGTGCCTGACATAACTTTTTCTTTTTTTTTTTTAAGATTTATTCATTTATTTATTTATTTAATTGGGAACTCAGATTTACAAATAAAAGGACATACAGAAGATCTTCCATCTTCTGGTTCGCCCCCCACCCCCGCGTGTGTCTGCAATGGTGGGAGCTGAGCTGATCCGAAGCCCAGAGCCTCTACCAGATCTCTCATGTTGGTTCTGAGTCCCAAGGCTTTGGGGCCTTCTGCAATTCCTTTCTCAGATCACAAGCAGGGAGCTGTAAGTGAAATGCAGCAGCTGGGATACACAGCAGTGCCTACATGGGATCCTGGCGTATGAAGGCGAGGACATTATGTACCCTGAGACTACTGCTCAGGGCCCATGACATCATTTCTTAATCGGTGCCTTTACCGATTAAGGGCTTGTTTATATTGAACAGTCTCCAGTTAAATGTGTTTATACTGGCTTAAATAAAATTCTGACAAGAAAGCAACAAGATCTTAAAAATCTTAACTCTATTTATGTTGTATGTTAAAAACATATTCAAGAGACCATCCTGTGCCTGGAAACTCAAACATCCTCGTCTTTTGCTTAATGCAAAACCTGAGTCCCAAAGTGGCAGCCTGTGAAGGCATTTCCTCTGTCTGCTTTGTCTGTACTACTAACTGCTACTTTACCTCATTGCTGCTAGTACCTCGGCTTCCCCATGACTCTTAAATATGTGAAGTGCACCTGCCCCTGCGCTTGGACCATCTCTCTTCTGTTTAAGCCAATCAACCAACCAACCGACCAACCAAACGTCTTCTGCCAGAAATCCACTTTAGGCATCATTGCTACATTCCTCAGGTCCTGGGATAATTTTCTGTGTGCTTTTTTTCTAATCAAACCGACAATTGCCATTTCAAAGACTTCTTATTTCTCTCAGCTTTATGTCATGTCATATATGACCATCTGTGATTCTGTATTTCATATTTACTTGTCCTCGCCATATCTCCCAGTTAAAAGTAAAATCATAGCAAACCAAGACCATCTTAAAAGTTACTGTGCACACAGAGAACAATTGAAAAATTAAAAGACCATAAACCAAGCATGATAGCAAGCTACAAATGACATTTACCATACATTTATAAAATATAAAAGAGGGACCATGGTGGCTTTCATTGTGACTAGAACACTAACTTTATAAAGGGGAGGAAAGATGATTTTGCACACTGGTCTCCCACCAATTGGCTTGATTTCATTGAGACATGCAGACCAGGACGTAAAGCTCACGTTTCTTGTTAATTTGTGTTTCTGGAAAATAGAACTGATTTAGTTTTTTGATTATGTGATTATGTGTGGATAGTGTTTAAACTTTTATAGACTGCGATATTCATTTCTTTTTCATTAAAAGGAAATGCTTTTTTTCCCCTGAATTTAAGAATTTGACCTGATATATTAACACTTATAAATAAATTAATATTCACTTATTTGTATTTGAAAGGCACATGTACAGAAACAATAGAGGCAGAGAAAGATCTTGCATCAGCTGGTTCATCCTTCATCCTCCCCGGATGACTGCCATAGCCAGAGCTGTGATGATTCAAAGCCACGAGCCAGGAGTTCCTTTCCAGGTCTCTGACAGGCATGCAGGGGCTGAAGCATGCACTATTCCTTCCCCATTTCCTAAGCAGAAGGACTGGAAGGGGACCAGCAGGCCTTGAAGCAACAGTCATATGGAATGGTAGCAGACACAAGATTAGTGTGTTTAGCAGCTTGTCCACCCCTGATCTGTTAACTCCTGTGCCTCCACAATGACGATTCCGGGCCAGAGTGTTAGTAACAAAGAAGGTGCAGATGCGTGCATGACTGATGGCACGTTTTGATTATACACACTAAAGTTCACATTATGAGTTTACCAGCATACTTCAATGACTATTAAGAGGAAAATATTATATCACATTTTTTTAAACATTGCTGCTTTGCTTTCTGTGTTAAAGGGATTCGATTTTTAAATCTTAATACGAGAGCCCTGTGCGGTTGCGCAAGTGGTTAAGGTCCTCGCCTTGCACGCCCAGGATACCATATGGACGCCGGTTCTATTCCCAGCAGCCCCGCTTCCCTTCCAGCTCCCTGCCTGTGGCCCGGGAAAGCAGCAGAGGACGGCCCAAGGCTTTGGGACCCTGCACCCACGTGGGAGACCCGGAAGAGGCTCCTGGCTTCGGATTGGCATAGTATCGCCATTGCGCTCACTTGGGGAGTGAATCATCAGATGAAAGATCTTCCTCTCTGTATCTCTTCTCTGTATATCCGCCTTTCCAATAAAAAAAAATAATAAAAATAAATCTTTAAAAAACATCTTAATACTAAACAACTATGTGGGGCTTGAAATAATTAATTAGGAAAACCTACCGCAAAGTGAGGAAAATTCCTGGCATCTGCTGGACTGAGAACAACCCCCTGAATTGTCCAGCCCCTTCCTTCCTCTTTTTTTTTTTTTTTCCTATTTTAGCAATGCAGATATTTGTGAATACTCTCAGTATAGGGGGTGAGTACTGAACAGATACATTATTCCCTTGCTTGGATTTTGAGTCAAAATATTTAATTCTCAGTTGTATCTGACTTTTAAATGAAAAAATAAATATTGCATAAGGCATGATTTACAAAATGCAATTGTTTTTCTGTGGTTCAAATTTAACTGGGTGTCTTCCTTTTGCATTGCAAAGTGTACCATCCTAGACACATTTTCGCCCAAACACATATGTTATGTAAACAGATTTGTCATTTCATTGTCCAAAATGAGGATTCCATTTTTCTAAATAAGTGAAATGCTTGTGATCCTATATTTTTCCTGTGATGATTCGACTCTGTTACATTTTTCACTTCACTTTTTTTTTCTATGGGATTTTATCCGTATATTTATATGCAAACCTTCAGTCTCATTTTTTTCTGTGACATTTACAGAGTCACACCATTGATTTCTTCATAAATCAAATAAGACTTTGATTTGTGCCTTCCCCTCCCTGATATCATTGTTTATTGAGTTAACAGGAGTCTCACACAAACAAAATGGCACTGCTCCCTTTCGTTCAAATCGAATGTTCTAAGAAACTTTAGCACTTACAATGGTATCTGTTCCAAAGTCTTTGGTAGACAATGAAACTGGAACCTGGTCATTTATGATTCCTGAGGTAATCACACTGCAATTCAGGAACCATCCAAAAGTCTGAGGAAAGGAACTGCTATAGGGATGAGACAATGTGATAAGAGAACAAGCCAGAACCTATCTTGGCCAACTGAAAAGAATTAGCCAAAATAATAATTATAATTGTTTCTGCTATCTTTTCTACCAAGTCAGTGACTTGTAATGTTTTACCCAAAATATGGAAATAGCAGTCACATAAAATGATGGAGATGATGAGAGTAAAAATAGTAAAGTCAACAGATGATCAAAAATATATCCTTACATTTTGTGTTTCCAATTTTTAATGTATGTTTTCCTGTTCTTTTATTGAATCCCTTTTCTATTTCTAAATAAACTTAGTTGGTTCTGCTTTTACTCTTTAGTGATTTATTTCAATTTAACTTCTATTGGAATTACAACTAACTTCAAATGTTTTTAAAACATGTTCGCATATTACTTCTAATGGCCACAATTCACATGTACGTTCCAGTAAACTAAGCCAGGTAGAAGAATGGATAAAACAGTGTTTGCAAATCCACTTCTGTGGTTCTCGAGTTAAACATGATTATATGAAATATTGGCATTAGAGTTGTTTGAAATTCATGTTAGAAACCAGAAGTGGTTACATCTGATTGAAAGAACTAAGTTATTTTTAATAAGTTTACTGTAGATGGAATAATAGTATAAACAGTTTTGATAATACCAGCAGAAGGTTAAGAACTGTTGATGAAGAGAGAACAGAGAGTAATTAAGAGGAGATATAAACCACAGAGCATCATGGGTAAAAAAAGTTTAATATCCGGCAAATGTTCAGATATTTATAGATACCTTTCCCGCTCCCATTGTGTATTCATCGATATTCAGAATAACATTAAAATGCTCAACACATGAGGTGCCCTGTCTCTGCATTAATGCAGTGTTAAATCCGCACCATGCTAAGTGTGGGGATCTCACGCTGAGTGTCGGTGTCCCAACTCCTCCACCTTCCGTCCAACTCCCTGCCTGCAGCCTGGGGACCCTTCGCCTGCATGGGATCCTTGGGAAGAAGCTCTTGGTTCCTGGCTCCTGGCTTCGGATGTGGCCACTTGGGAAATAACTAGCTGATGGAAGATCTTTCACTTTGTCTCTCCTTTCTGTAAATCTGTTTCACCAATAGAAATAAATCAATCCTAAAACAAAACAAAAATTAACACCTGCTGGCTTCATCCCCAATATCACTACAATGGGATCTTCAACTTTAACATAAAAGTTTGGAAAGAGATTCACAAAAGGATATATCAGATAATTCACTTTCCTTCTAGTTGAAATAAAATATTCTGTCACAATTGAATTTTTCTAAGGTGCTTATTCATTATCTTTTTCTATACTTTTTAAAATATGTATTTGAGAGATAGATGCAGAGAAAGGGGGAAAGAGAGACAGAGAGAGAAAAGGAGGGATAGAATTAGACAAACAGCATTAACTGGTTCACTTCCCAATGTCTGCTAGCTGGTCAGGGTCCAAAACCAGGAACCAGGTGCTTAAATCCAATCTCACCTATAGCTAAGAGGAACCAGATAACCTGAGCTATTATCACTGACTCCTTATACCTTCAATAAAAGGAAAATGGTGTGTGTGTGTGGGGGGGGGAAGGGCGGGTGTTTAGCCTAGAGGCTAAAGTCCTCACCTTGCATGCACAGGGATCCCATGCGGGCACTGGTTCCAATCACAGCAGCCCTGATTCCCATCCAGCTTTCTGCTTGTGGCCTGGTAAAGCAGTCAAGGATAGTCTAAAGCCTTAACGCCCTGCACCGGTGTGGGAGACCTGGAACAGGCTCCTGGCTCCTGGCTTCAGATTTGCACTCTTCTGGCTGTTGCAGCCACTTGGAGAGTGAATCACCGAATAGAAGATCTCTGTATCTCCTCCGCTCATATATCTGCCTTTCTATTAAAAAGAAATAAATATTTAAAAAAAGAGGAAAATGGGGTTAGACATCCAATTTTGATAAGGGATGCCGGTGCTTTAATTTCTAGATTAATTACATTGGACATCATTTATATTTTCAGTAAGCTTAAGATAGTTTGTACGCTAAAATAGAGCATACGTTAAAAGCTAGCTTTTACTGAGCGAATCCCAAGAGTTGTCCTCCTAGTCCTTGCTTGCTGTGACAAATGTGTGCGCTAGATCTTATTTCCGCATAGCTGATTATGCACCCATAGTGCTGCATATTTTCCCCAATTAATATAATTTGCTATTGTTTTTGCCATTGTAGAGACAAAGCCACAACTAAGATCTAGTGCTGTGCAAACAGACATTGTATGAAATGTTTCTATAAAACAGTAAACAGCATTCGCTGAAGAACCGATTCTTAAAATGAAATTGCACCTTTCAGGAGTACGAGTATACAAGTATCATCGTGACTCTTTTTTTTTTTTAAATCAAAGCAGTATCTAGGGGAAAATCAATTTGTATGGTAAGCCTTGGATTTTTTTTAAAGCCCTTAACCTTAAATTAATGATCCATTCAAAGAAGTAGGAAAAAATCTTGCATATAAAACTAGGCTAATTTCATGTTATAGATCATCACCTTTTCAAAGATTAGGTAGTTCATCACGGTTGCCTGTTTTAGGAGGAAATGAACATATTTCATTTTCAATCTCTTTGTGCAGGACTACATTGCTTGGCAATTCAGTTTCTATCATTTTTTTTTTAACTTTGATGCAGAGCTATTAGAAAGGAAATAAAGCAAAGGTAAGTAGATATTTTTCTGTCAATTATTTAAAGTTTAATGCTTAGTCTGAAATTGCACATATTGTTATATGTGCAATAAATTGAAGAACAGTAATGATGAAAAAATTTGACTCAGACTATTTTATTTAGGCTCTTTGATTTCAATCCATTCATGCTTCAAAAACATATTACTTAACTTCTGTATTAATTGATAGTTCTAAGCTGCAGTACACTACTTGTTGAAAATTAAGACAAGGTCAATAGTGTCAATTCAATTTCAGAATCAGAGAAACAATTTCCATAACCAAGACATGCTGCATTTAACAAAGGATTTGACCTTGATAGCAAAACCTGCAGCAGTGTTCATAGCTGTTCAATAGACGGCATATGATAGTTTCACCTACTGAAAGATTCGTCTGTACACGCTCACAAAAGAGTCATATCCTTTGAGCTTCATTCATAACACATGTTGACAAACCTAACATACTGAGTAGGTCATGTCATCCTATTGTATTGGCAAAAGCAATGAAGCAATGGAAAAATAGGGGCTGGCGAGGTGGCATAGCACACAAAGCTGCCACTTATGACATGACATCCACCATGGGAGCTGTTTCAAGATCCCGGTGCTACAGTTCCAAGCCATCTCCCAGAAAATATTCCTGGGAAAACAGCAGAAGACATTCCAAGTGTTTGGGCTCCCACATACATGTAGATATTTGTATACCTCTGACATTCAATTAAATAAATGAGTATTACATAAGAATAGAAAAATCTTAAATTTTTCTTTGCTCGTGGTATTTGCAAATTCCCTGCAAGCACTATAATTTTGTAAGCAATAATCGTTGGAAATTAATTTGCCTGTATTAGCCTTTATTACTCATTTTAAAAAGGTATCACTTAACAGAAATCAGAAGTTAACTGTACTCTCCTAATAAAGTAAGAATAAGAGCTGCTCTAACATTTATGTGATTTTAAATATTAATGAGATTGGCTTAAGTTTTGCCTCAAACATAATTTTCTGTGTCCCTTAAAATTTTAATGGAAATTGAATTGATAGCACAAGATAAGGTTATGGAAAAAAAGGGAAAAATATAAGTGTCATTTACTTCTCTTGATGTATGAATTTATCTGCAAATATATAGCAGAAAGTATTATTCAAGGCAAATTTTGGAAATAAATGTCTTAAACTTTCAATCACTACGATAAAAATATGAACACTACATGCTAATGAAAATGATCAGACTATTTTAGCTTTCAAGCCAGTGAGAGAAAGGAATGTAAAAAATAATAACACAATACAATTCACACGAGGCCATTTCTCAGCACTGCAACTGTGATACTTTGGTCTGGATACTTAGTGGGTTCATCAGTTCTGAAACAGTATAGTATTCAAAAGTTGATCCTAAGGCTTTGATTTTATTGGTGTTACCAGTTCAAAAACACTGTGACCCATTTGAAAAATAGCTTGTGATTGCACAGAATATTTAATTAAATTAAAACCCTGGAATATGAAGATGTTAATGAATGTGAAACAGTTTCTTCATTCACGAAACATGATTCAGAGCACAAATATATCATATCATACAGTTGCATTCCAACTAGGATACTTTGTAGAAAATACTGTTCTAGTAAATTTTTCTTATAAACAGGCTGCATTTGACTGTTGGGGAAAGGAGGAAATTTGGGAAAGTCTGCAACTGTCTACAGTGAAATCTTACAGAAGAATGGGGTAGACCAAGCCATGATCTCCCACACCGTCCTGCCAGCTTCCAGAAGCTCAGCATTCTTGCAGTCCTTTCCAACAACCTGTACGGATTAAGATGAAGTAGATAGGGGCCACTGCGATAGCCTAGTGACTAAAGTCATCAGCTTGCATCCTGGGATCCCAAATAGGTGTCAGTTTGTATCCTGTAAGATCATTCTGTCTTTTCTTCTCTCTGTAAACCTGACTTTCCAATGAAAATAAATGTCTTTTAAAAAATGCAATGGAAAAGCTTCAACCAGTATAAGATAAAAGTATATAAAATCTCACTCTGAAGCAGCACTCATACGAAAATCTAGGGAACAGTGAAGTAGAAAGAACATTCAAATTTGTAGTAAAGATAATCAAATAATAGCAAGATGCTGAAAAAGATGGACCATCTATGAAAAATTAGCAAAGGAGGAATTCGTGTTGGAGGATGGGATACAAGTCATGTTGACACTGGGTGTGAGATGGGCATCATATTCTTTAACCCAGGTATCCTCAAGGGATTTTTTTCTATTTGTAGAAGGGACACATTTTCATTGGATTTCTTTGAAGATTCACTTGAGGGCTTTTTGGAGGGGAATGAAAGCAGTGGCCAAGAAAGCAGAAGTTGACTCCCAGAAGATGCTAATTAACACCTTTGACTGTAAGTGATGAGGATACGCTACTTTTCCAGGATGAAACATAACCCCCTGCATGTATTTAATACAAATAATAAAACTAGACTGAGCAACATTTGATGAATAATAGAGACATTATTATTAAAGATCTTAAACAAACTTAATTTGCAGGAATTATGGGTTAATTATACACAACTGGTCAGAGACCAATTGTTTCCGATTCTTGAATTTAATGTGGTGACTGGATATTAGCACCAATTTTTTGTTTCTAAGATTTAGTGATTCTCTTTCTGTACCTTGCTTTTTACTAAATGCAGTTCACTGTGAGCTAAGACTTTCAGTAGTTGCAGGACAAGAATGCTCAGTAACAGAGGCCTGGATTTGTTTTCCCATTGCTTTTCCGTTGGATTTGAACTGTGAACAAAATGGTTGTAATCTCTATTGCCAGCAGGATACTTCTGGATACTTTCCTTTTCCAGGATTTAATATTCTGCTTAGATATAAATTTCTAGAAGCTTCCTTGTTTTGCATTAAATTTGGTAGTTTAGTTAGCTTTGATAAATGCTTAAATTGTAATGTTAATCTTGGGATTTGAAAAAATAACACTGATAAACTGGAGCTTTTGTCACTTGTTTAAAATATACAAATGAGTTAAGTGCATTTTTGGGTGAGTAGGATCTGTAATTGTGTGTGTGTGTGTGTGTGTGTGTGTGTGTGTGTGATTTTTATGCTGAACTATCATATCTTTTTATTAGCTTTCATCTTGTGCAAGAAAGCCAATGCTAGTGTCAGGCATAGGTTACAGGTACCAATTTTTCTTCAGTAAACTTGGTGATTGTAGGGACTCTTCCTATGTGTAAGTAATAGCAATTTGTTAGTGTCTGGGTAATATTTCTCTAGAGTAAGAAAAATAATTATGCATTTTTTCATTCTTACAGGTATTCTAGTTTTTTAGGATCTGTTTACTATAAGATCCATGAAGGACAGTATCCAAGGTAAAAGCATGGAATGATTCAGGTGTGAGCCAAATAAAAGTATGATTTCCATTGTCTTGTTTATGGACAAGAAACTGTTGATATATATTTTCTGGATAAAACATGTTTAAAGTATAATGTGCATGGTATATTACATAAAATATTATTATAGGTAGCATAAGACAAATAGCAACTTTAGTATATATACAACATATATTTAAATGTAATTTTTAGTAACCTTAGTGAAAATCCCAATATTTTTGGATTTATAAAATACAGGGAATACAGGCAATATTCAGAAGTTAAAAATGATTCTAGCTAAGGATAGTTACCTATGACTCCTCTGTTATATGAAGATAAGTATAGGAGGGGTATTAAGGCAAACGTTAGAATTAGCTGTAAATATGTTGCCAGTCCATGGATCATTAAAATTTTTGATGCTATTTGTGATCTCACAGGCTTCTTATTTTTACATGCTGACCATATTTATTCACTAAAACATAATCATTTTCTCTTTCAACTTTAACGAGGGATTTTAAGTGCTATTGGGTTGATTACAATTGAATTTTCTTATAACCTCACATATCTACAGTAAAAATATATTGCCAGATTCTAGGAGTTTGCAAAATTTGATCACAAGTGTGTATTAGGAAAGGAAATGGAATGATTCATGGACTTCAAAATTCTTTGCACCACACTGAATTTGTCATTTAGTTCAATTCCCTCAGGAATCTGCTGAAGGACCTCTAATGTGTGATTTGAAAACCTTTTACTCCAGCTATTGATTTACTTTCTTCATATTTTTATAATTTTAATTAATTTTTAAGATTTATTTATTTTTATTGGAAAGGCAGATATACAGAGAGGAGGAGAGACAGAGAAGAAGATCTTCCATCTGGTGGTTCACTCCCCAAGAGGCCTCGACTGCTGGAACTGAGCCAATCCAAAACCAGGAGCTCTTCCAGGTCTCCCATGTGGGTGCAGGGTCCCAAGGCTTTGAGCCGTCCTGGACTGCTTTCCCAGGCCACAAGCAGAAGCTGGATGGATGTGAAGCAGGGCTGTCAGGATTGGAACCAGTGCCCATATGGGAATCCAGTGTGTAATAAGTGAGCACTTTAAACACTAGGCTACCACACTGGGCAATGCTTTCTTAATATTTTTAAAAGTACTTTAAAAATATCGGTTCTTTGATGATGTCAAAGCTAGTAATTTCTGTTTCATGAATTACTTTTTTACTTTTAACAATGTGAGCATTGTGAAGATTGAACTTTGCAGTTAACAAGAAACCCTGACTCAACCTGTAGTCAGAATAGCCTCCTACGCTTCCTTCTACATGTTATGACATTAAAGATTTTCCTTTTACCTATTTTATTTTAATTGATATTTGCCTTATTTTGCATATGAATCCCAGTTTTTCTTGAAATATTTATTGGAAGATCATTTTTTCTCCATTGAATTCCATTTATACCGTTTCAAAAAAATCAACCTTTACTATATGCAGATGTGGCCTGTTGATTCTATTTACATGGTGAGGTCTAACACAGAATTTGTATGTGTAAGTGTGTTTCTGGAGAAGCAAAACGTTAAGGACAATTTTTCTGAATCGGCAGGAGAATTTCTGTAGTGCATGTTTTCACACGCTTTTATTTAATGATGTTAAGGTCTCTACTCCCAATTGTAGGTAGAGAGCTGAGAGTTCCTGAAGTAAATTATTTCTAGAGATATTCAAAACATATGCAATGGATAAAATATATTTATATGATTCAAGGAGCAATGCATATGACACATTCAAATTTTGGAAAACAAAGTAAAATGCCATT
This sequence comes from Ochotona curzoniae, assembly GCF_017591425.1. Taxonomy (NCBI): domain Eukaryota; kingdom Metazoa; phylum Chordata; class Mammalia; order Lagomorpha; family Ochotonidae; genus Ochotona; species Ochotona curzoniae. The sequence goes on from NW_024466502.1 coordinate 19,836,489, forward strand.
GGTTTGTTGTTCCTAATGTCTCATGGTACAATGTTGGTGGAAGAGAATGATTTCGGGAATTTCTATATCCATATCAACCTCAATTTAAATGACCTAAGAGGGTCTTTTCTTTTTTTTTTTTTTTCAAATTCTGGTAAGACTTGTTTTCCAGTAGAAGAGTCTGTTCACCCCCAAGAAAACTTAGCACTGTAATGTCCCCTTGGTACCAAGGTCTTTGTTAGTCAGGATTTTCTGAAAGGACAGAATAAACATACATGGAATGGGGATTGTGTTATAAGAATTGGCTGCTCTGATAATGAATGCCAAGAGATCCATTGATTTGCATCTTGTATAACAGAAGAATTGGAAAGCCAGCAGCATCATATAATGCAAAACTGAGTCTCTGGCAACAAGAAAATCTAGCTATCCAGTAGCAGAAGACAATGTCCCTGTTAAAGTAGAGAGAGTGGCCCAGCAAAGTGACCTCACTCTGCAGGTGCTGGGATCCCTTATGGGAGTAGGTTCTAACATAGGCAGCCCTCTTCCCATCCAGTTCCCTGCTTGTGGCCTGGTAAAATAGTCAAGGACAGCCCAAAGCCTTAGGACTGCACTCCGGAATAGGAAACCCGGAAGAGGCTCCTGGGTCCTGGCTTTGGTTAAGTGCACCCCTGGGCAATGCAGCCACTGGGGGAGTGAATCAATGAACGAAGGTCTGCTTTCCTGTATGTCCTTCTCTCTGTATATCTGAGTTTCCAATAAAAAATCAAACTCAATCTTTAAAAAAGAAGAGTGAAATTATTCATTCAACCTTCATTTTCTAGATTCAGAAAGAGCCCTAATTACAATGGTGAACTTAATTCACTGTACTATTACAAATGACAATCTCTTCCAGAAATGGTTTTATATATACAAATATGTTTCACCGGTTACTTAAATATCAGTTAACCCAAACAAGTTGAAATAAAGATACACAAAACAATGTGTGTGTGTGTGTGTGTGTGTGAGTATTACTTTTCACTAATCTTCTATACAGCCCAACATCGTATCACCATAGTCATTCCATCCTTAGAGTTCAGCATTGTGGCATAGTGCACACCTGCACAGTTAACCATCCATATGTACTCTAAGCGGTTCCGCTTTCCATCTAACTCTCTAATAACGTGCCTGGTAAAACAGCTGAAGATGCTTCAGAACTTGCTTTCCTGTCACCGAATGTGGGTATCTGGCTTTAAGCTACACCTGGCATTGGGTGCATTTGGGGACTGAATCATAACATGCGTACTGGCATATATGCATGTTTAGATATACAAGCATAATATATTTGATATAGCAGTTGCAACTTTAAAATTCAAGTTTAGCTATTTCTTATGTTTAAGTTTACTAATTTTCAATAGGAAAATAAATGGAAAAATAGAATATTGTGATATTTTATTTAGGTTAAGCCAAATGGCTATTTACAGGAAGAAAAATTCATTTTTCATTGCTGTGATCTGAATGTTTGACCACAAAATACCCACGGAATTTGTATGTGGAAACCTAATCATAATATAATGATTTTAAAAAGCAATAAGTTTGGAGAAGGAATAGGTCGTGAAAGTGGAAACCACTGCTCAGACAGGACACCAATGACACAAAAGTTCTTCCTTAAAATTTTTGAGAACAAAATAAGAAACTACCTTTTACAAACTGACAGAAATTCTTAATTGCACGTTGCTTGAACTGTGATAAATAACATTTCTGCTGCTTATCAGCTACCTCATTTGCCGTATTTGTTAAAAGTGTCTGACAGACAAACACATTCATCTTGTTTAATTAGAAAGTTAGCTGATGACAATTCAGATGCCTGGTAAAAAGAATCTTGTAAATCACACAGCAAATCTCCCAAAAGCATTAAGGAAAGAATTGGCAACAATTTGTAGGGAAATCTCTTACTAAATACTGTGGAGGCAAGTTCAGCATACTAATTGTTTTCTGTTTTAGTGTTTAGACACACCAAAATTTTATGAGCAAACACATCTAAATTAGAAAGCTTATTCCTTCAAACTAATTGCCTAATAATACTTAACTAAGACATCTTAAAGTACATTGTTTGTTCATGTATAAAATTATTTATATAATAATAATATGTAAGCACATTCCTCAAATAGTATATTAGTTAACTCATTTGTTATTCATATCTTCACTCATGAATTCATTCCTTTTAAATTATAATTTGAATTAATTCTCAACATTTGTTGTTACCATAACATTCATGATATTTGTATTAAAGATGAATTGTCTAATACTGATCTTGGCTTATTGACTAAAAATTTAGAATTACGTTAATACAGAAATTTAATCATTGAAAGATTCATTTAGTTGTTTCTAAGTCAGTTATGGAGACAAAGGGATGTTATGGGGTTTATCGCATAAAAGACCACCAAAGCCAATTTTGGAATTTGGGGAGTCTTTATTAGCCAGATGGCAAAATGCCCACTCAGAACAAGTCTGAATGAGACAACCCGGAGCTTCCATTGCAATGAGCTTTTAAAGGGAAAATGAAACAAAACAAAGCAAACAAACAAACAAAAACACAGCTTGGAGTCCTACACTGGATAGCAAGCAAAAAAGGGCACAGAAGCTACAACAAGCAGGCTAGAGACAAGATGAGCAATTCTATAGTTATAGCCACCGCTAAAATTCTCGGAAACTGGTTGCATTTCTCATGGGGCTCAGGTCCCTGGATTGGTTCCTCTTTATGGGAGGAGGGTCATTCTAACCAGAATGGTGACCTTGGATGCACTCTACAATTTTTCACCCTGTCACAATAAGAGAACAAGAAACATTTTGTTCATCCACTGATTCAGTGTCCAAGTTCTACAAAGAGCGAAGTTGAGCCAAATTGAAGTGGAGTACCAGCACCGTAACCTGGCTCCCAGGGGAAGCGGTGACCACTACCTTGCGTGGTCCTCCATTGTCTCTAAAGTCCATTACCTGGGGAAAAATCCAAAAGTGATGTACACGATGCAGGCATTTCACATGCTAGATTCACAGGTGGCAGCTTTAGCAGTTACACCACAATACTGGCCTCCAATGTTTATGTCTGCACAAAGTATTTGAACTATGTAATTTCTACTAATGCAAAGTAGGGAGCCTTCCTTTTTCAAGGCGGTTGAGAAAGATAAATGGGGGGAGGGGCGGAAAAGAAGGGAGAGAAAGAGAGAGAGAAACATTGAGTCTCAGATGTTGTTCAAGAACAATTTGCTTTAAAACACACAGTGTCATTACTATTCATAAACCGATGGCAGTACCTGGTAACCAGAGTAAAACCCTCAGGTGTAACTTATTTGACCTGAGATATTCTTTCGTTTTCCCCAATCTCTCGCTAAAATTTCTAAGATTCATTGAACTATTTGCTGCCTCTCAAAATAACACACATGAAGCTAATCCTGCTAAATTTATTTGTTCTGGTTTCCAATTGTATGTATGAAAAAAGTTTATCATGTACATATACATGAGTGAATAGTATTATTGTTTACAGAAAGCAATGGAGAATGATAAAAGATACCTATTATACCCTATTATATTTCCAATACCAATGAAAGAAGCAACTTTATTTTCTTTAATTTAGGTTCTGGTTCTGGTTTTGCTTGGGTCTGTCCTTGATTCAGACATTGAGATCTCTGGCTATGGAATCTGTTGATGTAACATTACAACCATCTGAATATTATTGCTTTTGTTAAATGCACTTGCCCGTATTGAAAGGATAAGGGCATTTTGTTGAGCGAAGCATACTCCTCCTTGAATTGCCAGCCGAAGTTGAGGGCTATTTGCTGGTCTGGTTGTTTTCTATCAGGCTTTCAGTTCCACTGTGAGAGTTCCAGAGTGCCTGCAGTGGAATTAAGCCCATTGTTACACTGTCTTTGAAGTAATTTGAAGTGTTTTCTCTAATGCATTTTAACTGCTTTCACATGGTCCTTAAAATTCATAATTGTTTTTTCTGTCTGTATCTAATAATTCTAGTTGCTATTGTAGCATATTTTATGCTATACTATATAATGTTATCTTGTTTGATTTTACACAAGATGTCAGGCAGCTATTTATCCACTAGAGACTCAATTTTACAACTCACAAGAATCTGTAAAAAGCTCCACTGCTGTAATCCAACAAGATGTCTGTTTTTATATATTGGAGTACACAGAGTTAGAAAGGTTAAGAGACCCTCCTTCTCCGTGTGACTTTTCTAGCAGCACTTATTTATGAGCAGGGTATGGCGCAATACACCAAAGAGTCAGTAGTCAGATTTCTCATGCAGAATTTAGGGTTCTAAGTTCTGAAGAAAACATTGTGTTGAAATGTGTGTGTGTGTGTGTGTGTGTGTGTGTGTGTACAACAGCCCCTTTCTGCGTTAAAACAAACAAACAAACAAAGATTCTTACTTCTAGTGTTGAATAATCCACTTCACCACAAGCACTGTTTTGGTCAATTTGATATTTTATTTATCCATATAACTGGAAAAGAAATAAATCTAGGTTTAAAACTACAGAATAGATAGAGTACTTAAATAAGATATAATTTGACCCATATGAGGATTCATACAACCTAACGATATACAGAGAAGAGGAGAGACAGAGAGGAAGATCTTCCCTTTATTAATTCACTCCCCATGTGACTGCAGGGGCCAGAGCTGAGCTGATCCAAAACCAGGAGCTTCTATCAGGTTCTCAATGCAGGTCTACAGTCCCAAGATGTCAGGCTGTCCTTTACTGATTTCCCAGGCCACAAGCAGGGATATGGATGGGAAGAGGGGCTACCAGGATTGGAACCAGTTCCCATATGGGATCCTGTGGCGTTCAAGGTGAGGACTTTGGCCACTAGGCTATCATGCCAGGCCCTGTGTGCTTCTTTTAAAATAAGAAATTGATCAGGGTGACTCTTTAGTCAATAATACACCCTGTAATTATGATGGCTGAAAATTGTTTGTTCTCAGAAATTTCATTGTGGAGTTGTTGCTACACATGTATTGTTTCAGGATTTTTCATACCCATGGCATATATATGCATTTCTTGAGAGAGAAAGACACATTTCATCACATCAGTGGAATGCCTGTAACAGTCAACTGGAAAATCAGTTGAGAGAACTCACTTGAGTTAGGTGACAGCTGACCAACCACTGGAGTCACCATCATTTCCCAATGCCTGAATAATAAGAAGACATTTCACTAGAGAAAGGAAAGAAATGTAGCCAAATTCCTGCTGCTATTGTCAACCATCCTTGTCCCTGCAGGGCTGGTCGCAACTACAGAATTTCATTTAGTTTGAATAAGGTAGGAAGAAAACGATACTGTTCCCAACATCAACATCCTAATGACAATTCCATAGCCTTCAGTCACTTCAGCTCCAGCTTAGGAAACTAGCAGCAGTCTGCATGTCTGCTTTACCTCAAAATGAGAAGGAACCTATTGAACCCTCCACCAATAAAATGCTAGGATTGCTTTGCCCTGGTAGAGTCACTACTAAATTCTGTCCAGACTAAGGGGGGAGGGGAAGGCAGTCCCTTTCCTGCAACAAGCCATGAGAACTGGAGACAGAGAAATTTCCAAAGCAGAGATTGTACATCTGAGCTGATTCACTCCCTTGTGACCTCTGGTTTTTCCTTGCTAACTTGGGACTAGTACTAGCATTAACCTTTGTTCAAGCCAAGATGTGACCTGAGAAATCTCTTCTCTACTTCATAGATCTGTGTGCCATGGCCCAAACCCATTACTGACTATGGTTGTATCTTAGAAACTAGAGGAATTGCTTGTCTGAGTCTTACAAATCTTCCAATGCACATGATGATGTTAAAATTTTGGAGTAACACACACTTGCTTGAAGCATCTATAAGAGTCTTCCTGAATTGCTCTGATTCAGAGGTGGTTAACTCAATCCCCAGTATGATTGTCTTTCATCCAAAAGAATTCAGTAATGATCATCTCTCAGTCCCAATTCTGCTATAGTTAAAACTGTACCCTAAATATTAGCTCCTGGAGAAGTGGTTTCCTGTATGCCATTTTTAAGGAGTCCTATAATTGTCATTGAAAATTTTCCTGCTTATGCATTAATCACCTTAAGTAGTAGGGTAAGGTTTCCTTCAAATTGCTCAGTTTTCAGCCAAAGAATTTCTGCGATGCTAAGCATATCACCAGTCATACACGTAAAGAACATGGGATTGCAGCATCCACATGACACAAGATCATGGGAGAACACCATCCACACTGCACAGCTCACCTCTCACATGAATCTCTATAGCACAGAAGAGAATGGAGTGACACATTCCAGATTCTCAACAAAACAAAACAAGTCAGTCTGTGATAACATACCCAGCAAAACTTTCCTTTGTCTTTGGAAAGGGAATAATATTCTTCCACAGTTAAAAAAAAAAAAGTTAAAAGAGTATGTCTCTTACAAACCTGCCCTACAAAAGATGCTTAACAATATTTTCTTTTTCTTTTTTTTTAAAGACTTATTTTATTTTTTTATTGGAAAGGCGGATATACAGAGAGGAGAGACAGAGAGGAAGATCTTCCGTCCAATGATTCACTCCCCAAGTGAGCGCAACGGCCGATGCTATGCCGATCCGAAGCCAGGAGCCTCTTCCAGGTCTCCCAAGCGGGTGCAGGGTCCCAAAGCTTTGGCCCGTCCTCCACTGCTTTCCCGGGCCACAGGCAGGGAGCTGGAAGGGAAGCAGGGCTGCCGGGATTAGAACTGGCGCCCATATGGGATCCTGGGTGTGCAAGGTGAGGACCTTAGCCACTGCGCCACCGCGCTGGGCCCAACAATATTTTCTTGACAGAGAAAAGGAATTGCGCCCACCAAAACCAAAGGCAAATGTGAAGAATATCCCAACAAAATAACAACAGAAGACTAAATCAGTGAACAACCCATTGGTAAAATGACAGAACTAAAAACCGCCTATTTGTATTAACCCTAAATGTAAACAGCTTAAACTCGTCAATCAAACGCCATAGATAAGTATACTGGATTAAAAACCGCAACCCACTTATTTGTTGCCTACAAGCGAAATAGTTTATCAACAAAGTTCAGCAGAAACTGTATCTGATAGATTTTGAATATATTTCTGTTAGTTTTACCTCTTCTAAAACCTTTCTGCTCACTAAATTCTTCAGGGGCACACAGGTCATACAGGAGTATCATTTTCTTTATTTTTTAAGGCATAAAGGTAGCTTATTCAGGTTAGTCTAGGACTCCCAGCCACTTTCTCAATTCTTCAGGTCACATTAGTCATTCAGTAACATGTTATTTAACTTCATACTGTTGCTAATTTCTTTTTTTCCTTCCTATTATTTGTTTTGTATTGTGGCTTTTCATTTAAGGGTACGTATCATAACTGTCTAATGGAGACTATCATAAGCATCTCTACTTACAGAAAAAGATGGATTCCAAGTGAAACTGTTTACTGTATCTTCACAATAGGATGCTGGAGTCTGCCACTGTCTGTGCCCGCAATGATGCACATATGATTGTGTACAAAGAACTATACTATATTAATGATATAGGGAGAAGTCAGTGAACGGGGAGGGAGCTGGGGCAGGGAGAAGTGATAATAATAAAAATAAGCAAAAATAAAGCAAAACAAAGCAAAAAATCAACAGCACTTAAATACAGCAGAAATTATCTTACTGCTAATATATTTGCAAGATTAATATTATCAACAGTAGCTACGCATATAATAAAGTTCCTAGGTATAAATTTGACTAAATATGTCAAAAACCTACACATTAAAAAGTGCAAATTCAGACACATACACGTGGGCAAGAATCTGCATAAGTCAAGTGAACTGTTCCTTTCCGGTCCCTTTGGTTAACTTAGTATCGCAAGCTATGGAGGAAGAGTGAGACAGACAGGAAGCAGTGGTAACCCATGAATGCTGGATTGAGGAATCATCCATCGCTTGTCTGCCCGGTTGGTCCTGAGGAGAACATTGCAAGGTGAACATCTTTTATGATAGAGCTAAAGAGTAAATCTAACTATTTGTTTTTGTTCATGGAAGAGAATGCTCGCTAGAAGAACTGCTCTAAAATTGTCAGAACCCAGCATCTTCAGGAAACAGAATCTGGTTCTTTTCATCTTTTATATGTCTGCTAAATCTTTAAATCAAAATAAAGCCTAAAAATAAATTAGAATCATATCAAAGAACATATATTCAAAGTCAAAAGGTAAGATACAGACAAGCAAAGCAGAGGAATTTTAACTCCCTAATGGCCACTGCCGTAAGAAATCTAAATCCAGGTAACCATGGCAACATTGAAAGTCAAGCACAGTTCAATTTCTGGCTAAATTAATACAAATTCTCACAGTAAAGATGTATTTACCTCAAACTCCATTAGCTCACTTGATTCATTCAGTTTTCAGTAATAATAGCAACCAAATAGAAATTATGAGACAAGCCATACAAAAAGAAATTCCTAGATCTTCTTAAAAAGTATCAAAATCAATTGTTTTGAACTCAGTGAAAGGAAGTATATTGTTTACTTGATTTAATATCTTAAAAGCTAAAACTGTGACCTTCCCTAAGGATAGAACCATTATAATTATTTCACAGCAAGTAAAAAAATTCCTAGATTTTCATACTATGCATAAGAACTAAATAGTGGTATCCTAAAACATGTATTGGGATTTCATATCTATGCATGCAATTTGCTATACTATTAATTTTCTACAAATGATTGTATATGATTACATTTGATGGAAAACACGCCTTATTGTTCTTTTGACTTTGCAAGACAAAATACAGTTTAAGAAATAGAGCAAAACATTGGGTGTGGGAAAACCTTGCTGTTTGCTAAAATCCTTAATTTGGGGGAAGATATGAAGTATTTGATTCTTGTCTATGGCTTATTCACTTTAGTACCCTCATGAAAACAAAATTATCAGCATTAAAATTTTTGAATAAGTAACCCTTAAGTTCATGTACTTTACAAGTATGCATGAAAGCTAGAGTTTTATGTACTTATATGATATTTAAAATAATTCTCCAAAGCATCCCCACATGTTTATTATTAGAATGATCCATCTTTGCTGTCTGTGGGGATAAGGGCACAAGATAATGGATCACACATAACTGCAGCTGTAATTTTATGTGTATACCCAAATACTTTTTGAGAAAGGAATATATACACCTGATATTTCAAAAAATAAGCACGCAATTGATGCTGATATAAAAATTATAGAAGCACCTTAAAGGAGGAGAGACAGAGAGGAAGATCTCAATAAGTGAGCACAACGGCAGGTGCTGAGCCAATCCGAAACCAGGAGCCAGGAACTTCCTCCAGTTCTCTCATGTGGGTGCAGGGTCCCATGGCTTTGGGCCTTCTTGTACTCCTTTCTTAGGTCCAGGCAGGGAGCTGGATGGGAGTGGTGCTGCCAGGATTAGAACCGGAGGCCATATGGGATCCCAGTGCATTCAAGGCAAGGACTTTAGCAGTTAGGCTGCTGTTGCAGGTATTAATTTTTAATTTTGAATGAAACACAATTTGCTTAGTTAAAACTTTTATGCCTTTTATATTTTACCTAGCCATCATGAAAGAATAACTAAAAAATGTAGCATGATAGGCACTTATTGAGAGTAAAATGTTTATGAAGTTCTGTTAGAAGTAGCATTTTGCACATTAGTCACAGAGTTCATATCCTACTGATTTTCAGTACTGATACACCAAAATATTGGCTATGGTTACTATGCTAAGCTATTACCTGCATAGGTTTATTTCCTGATTGCTTGACTTCTGAGTCAGCTCCTTGTTTATAGCCTGGCAAATCAGTAGAGGATGGAACAAATCCTTAGGTTACTATACATTACTCTCATGTGTGGAGGCCAAGTATTTGGGTCAGTTGGCATGGGGGTGTGAGGAGCATAACTCCTCAGCAAGAATACAAGGAGTTTCTGGCTGTGTGGCAAGGCCCAGCACAATGTCTCTCTAGGGGTCCAGCAAGGTAGCCTAGTGGTTAAAGTCCTCCAGGTTCTCATATGGGAGCTGGTTTTGATTCCAGCAGCCCCGCTTCTCATCCAGCTCCCTACATGTGGCCTGCAGTAGTGGAGAATGGTTCAAAGCCTTGGGGCCCTGCATTTGTGTGAGGGACTTGAAAGAAACTCCTGGCTCCTGACATTGGATCGGTGTAGCTCCGGCCATTTCGTTCGGTTGAGGGGGTGAATCATTGGACAGAAGATCTTCCTCTCTGTCTCTCCTCTTCTCTGTTTATCTGACATTGTAATAAAAATAAATAAATCTTTAAAAAATAGTCCAATCATCTCATTGCTTCTTCATATTGTTATATGGACGGTTGATCAACTCTGATATTCATGGAATTCTCCTGAGGATGTTTTTGTTTTTCTATGAATGCGAAATAATTTCTGTAACTGGTTTAATATGGGAAACTGATTATGTTAATCATATTATGGTAAAATTGTCTTTAGCAACTTAATGAGATGTGGTTAAAAGCTTAGAGTAGCACAATGGAGCCTATATCATTCCAAAAGCTCATTGTGTACCCCCCTTTGACCTGGAACTTACTCTAAGATGCATGGTGTTCTCCATGAGAAATGGCTTGACAATATCTTGGAACAGATGAAAATCATGCAGGTACAGAGTCTGTTTACCATGCAGCCTCGAACTGTTACAACACACGAAATAACATGTTTTGATTTCTCACCATGTATAGCACAAAGTGTATGTAGCATTTTCTAAAGGGATACAAAAGTGAATCCCCAAAGAAAAATGGTTTAACACTTCTATCCTATATGGGCACTTGCATTTAGGGAAAGAAAACAGTTTGAAAAGATAACAAAAAGTTTTTTGTAGAATGCCTCCAGTCATAAAAAGGCTGACTTGCCCTGATCCTTCTCACTGCCCTTTAACAAAAGAACAAAAAACAATTGAATCAGTACTAGGTGAGGGTGATGGTAAGTAGTATATGACTGATTACAAGATTTAATCAAGAATCAGTGATGTGTGCCTTTATAAATTCCTCTCATAGAGGAACTATCTTTTTAGTTCTGTACTCTTGATATTTTAAGCAATACTAGTTTAGGTTTAGTTAAACACTGATTTTGGATATAAGTAAACCCCCTGTCAGTGTGTAACTGCATGTGCTGCCAACCGTGGAGTTCCTGGCTTCAGCTGGGTGACTACCGGTTTTAATGAGTAGTGGTTTGCTGAAAAAGTTTTATTTTTCCTGTGAAGTAAGCTAGTATTAATGGTTTCTAGAATCATTACTGTATTCTCTTAACAACGAAGTAAAAATAAAATAGTTGGATGTTGTGCAAAACTTGTGACGATTTCTGTATAGATAAAGAAAGCAACTTTTTTGAGCTGTCCACTATGAGCATCATGCCATGGTGGCCCACGTTTCTTCTTGTCTTCTCGCTGATCCACACGTCCTGTGTAAGCTCTCAAGTTAACCTGAGCTGGCCTTCAGCATTCATTAAGCTCAGTATATAGTGGAGTTGAACAGAAAACAGATTCATAAACCAAATCTAAAATAAAATTGTATCTGTTACGTATAAATGACCTGCATTTCAACGACAGAGTCACAGGCATGGGAAATAGAATGCTATTGGCTGTTTAGGGATTGCTAGGAATGACTTTTGTGGCAAAGAACTACTAGAACATTCACTGACTCAAGTTGTTCAGTGGTAAAAAAAAAATGGCTTTTGCATGTATCAACTGTCTTTATTTATATAGATATGTGGTAAGATGTATACTGATGAGGAAGACTCATTTGGAGCTAATGAATTAATTAGTCCACACAATCCATTCCCAGGAGCTAACCAAGGGATGTTCTTATAATATTGGCAAAAATATAATAAATGAAAGAAGTAGGCTTTTTTATATGCCCTTATTTATATAACATCTCCTAGGATTCTCATTCTCTTTGTATGTTCATTGATTGATTTTTAATTACCATGGAATCTAGCAGAAAAAAAAATCATGAGAGCAGCCAGTGATATAGCAAGTCAACTGGGAGAACCAGAAGAAACTCTTACGTCTTTAGTCAGACTTATCCCTAATTCTCTCTCTCTCTCTTTTTCTCTGCATTTGAAATGGAAAAAAAATACATTTATTAAAAAGTTAAAGTCATGCCGATATCTGAGTGTTTTATGGGTTGAAAAATATCTTGTAAAAATGTATGACAATACCCCCTGACCCAGCCAGTACCTGCAAACTATGAGCGTATTAAATGAAATGGTTGAGATTGTGCTGATCAAACATGATTGCTATTTTTCCAAATCAAAAAAGACAGAGACTCAAATGTTAAGAACATGTAACAGTGGAGATGCAGATTGAAGGCTACAGCCATAAACTGAGGTATGCTGAAGACTGCAAGACAGGATGCTCTTCCCCAGCCGCAGGACAGTCAGCTTCTGCTCTGATGCTGGACTTTCAGCTATGAACAATAAGATCATACATTTCTGTTGTAGTGATCTACCAGTTTGTGGTAGTTTGCCATAGTAAGCAGAAATATGGGGAGGAGGTAATGGCAGATTGAATTACCAACAAGTGCAAAGGGTAAGTTCTAAATGCAGCACAGCATGAAGAAGCATGCCAGTTATATGACAGAGCATGTGGCAGGGGCTGATGAATTGAGGTCATGAATACAATCAATTTCTCTAATAACCAGAGATTCTAATTTAAAAAGAATCAATACAAGAAAACCACAACACTTTGCCAAAAACAAAATATACCAGTCAATACAACTTAGCATTTTAATTATCCAAGGTGATATACAAAAGAACAACTAGAGAATTAAATGTGATTAAATACTTAAAGAAAACCTTATAATGACTAATTCAATATTTTCTTGTGAAATTATATCTACAACCAAAACCACAAAATTTTGCTAAATCAGTATTTTGTTTGTGTGTGTGAAAGGAAAAAAAACAAATTAAAAAGCCATTGGCGCCATGTCATAATAGGCTAAGATTCCACATGTAACACTGGCACCCTTTATACTACCAGTTCGCGTCCTGGTTGTTCTATGATCCTGTTTGCTGCTAATAGCCCAGAAAACAGAAGATGGTGCAAGTCCTTGAGCCCCTGAATAGATGTGGAAGATCTTAGCAGAGGCTCCTGGCTCCTGGCTTTTGATCGGCTCAGAACCAGCCATTTTGTCCATTTGAGAGATGAAGCAGCATATGGCACAATCTGTTTTCCTCTCTCTCTCTTTCTCTCTCTCTCTCTCTCTCTCTCTTTCCCCTCCTTCTTATCTCTCTTTCTCTCTTTTCCTCTCTGCTTCTTGTTCTCTGTAAATTTACCTTTCAACTAAAAATAAAAAGTTGCTAACCACTTGTGGTGGGATCAGACCCGCCTGTTACTGGTTTTGCTCTGTCTCCTTGGCACATGGTTAGTTTGTGTTGGTACAACAATTAGGCATGTGACCTAAACTAAAGAAAACAAATTTTGACATTAAGAGCTTTTTTTCATCTAAATCTTGAAATGAAAAACCACTGTGTCTGTTAACTCTGTTGAATAAAAATAACATTGCATTGTCCTTACAATCTTCAATCTTCTGTTTTCTAAACACCTTTCTTTGATTTTATTTATTAAACTCTTTTTCTGTTCACCCAGGCTGCATATTAAGTTTCATAAGAGTAACTTTGTTGATTATTTTGTCACCAAAAACCAAAGAATATTTTGAAAGTAATATTCTCAATGAAGATTTGTGTAAGTATTGAGTTGATAAAACCTAATTAACATTACTTATTGACTTTTGAACTCTGCCACAGATATTTCTTAATAAAGAAGTGTGAACCAAAGTTTAAGTAGCCATAAAAGTTTAAAACAGTGAGTATCACTTTTTAAACTATGTTATTAAATAACATTAAAAGGAGATAGATCAATGCCTGTGACTAGAGAAAGGCTTAATATTTGTAGAATTCCTTTGTAGATACGTTAACTTGCCACTCTATTTCTTACTTGCAAGGGCTTGCTTTATAGCAACTTGTTTTAAAAGAAATGATTCATTTTATTTTTATTGGAAAGGCAGATGTACAGAGAGGAAGAAGCAGAAAGGAATATCTTCCTTCCAATGATTCACTCTCCAAGTAGCCACAATAGCCAGAGCTCTGCCAATTCGAAGCTAGGAGCCAGGGGCCTCTTCTGAGTCTCCCATGTGGGTGCAGCATCCCAAGGCTTGGGGCCATCCTTGACAGCTTTTCCAGGCCATAAGCAGGGAGCTGGATGGGAAGTGGGACTGCCAGGATTAGAACCAGTGCCGATATGGGATCCCAGAATACATAAGGTGAGGACTTTAACCAGTAGGCTACCACGCTGGGCCCTATAGCAACATTTTTTATTCCCTTTTAATTTGTTATTTTTTCTTAATTTTGTGAGCTGAGCTTCCTATTTTCACACCACTATACACAAGTCTATTTTTAGCATGATTCTTTTTGCAATGTACCCAGATGTGAAGATGAAAGCAAATGCTAAGAACATGCAGATATACTTGGGCTAACATGCACAGTGTTTTATTTTCCATAATTATGTGACTTTTTTTCTGAAATGAATTAATTTTTTCAAAGATCCAGAAACTGATTTCAGTGAAGATAAAGTGTGACATTTGTGTTACATTTAAGTAATTTCTCAGTTAGGTGTCCTTATGGATGATGGAGATTATTTCCTACTGAGTAGCAACACGAGTGAGTGTGCACGCTAGACTCACGTGCTTTGTCTGTTATTTACACTTCATTTGCATATTTACTTCTTAAAAATCGGCATTCGTTTTCGTGCTCTCTGTTTTCTGTGCATCATTTGTCTGTGAGGAAAAGACTCATTACTGCAGGTGTCCAAATGTTCCTCACTCATTATGAATTTAATTTTTAATATACTTTACTATGAAACATAGTTTAAATGTTTTTTTTAGTCTTCACAAAATAAAATTACATAGAATAGATATTGTAAAATACATGAAATACATTAATGTACTCCTATTTACTCAAAATATATAAACATAAATAATTTGTAAGTCATCCATACATGTTCAGTACAATGTTTCAGTTCACGGATTTTAGGTGTGCTTTGTACGTGAAGTATAAACGTGCATTTTACATCAAAATGTCTTCACTCTAGTGCATATCTTCCTTTGACAGGCATCCTGTGAGATGCTCAGGCTCAGGTTAGTTTATCCTTACCAAAATAATGCTGCCATATGGTGATAGTGTTTGTAGCTCACATTTCTGGGGTCATCTAGAAGTCATCAAGGCAATTCTGCTGACCTGAAATGGCCAAATATACACTTAAAGGTTTGCCAGCTGTCACCTGGTTAGGATGGATGCAGGTAACGCTGCAGGGGCTGTGTTGGCAGCTCTTATCCGGAAACATCGTCCTCCAGCAGCTAAGTGGAGATCTTCCTGTGAGGATCAGAGATGTGCAACAAGCAGGAAATTGGGTATACATAAATATATGTAGTATTCTGCAACATATGTGTGTCATATAACTTAAGGACTCTTGTCAAACATGGTTTAAGCAAGATCATAATTTATTTTTTGGAAAGTGAGTTTCTAAAATGACATAAGAAAATGTTTTCCAATGTTTTAGGCATTGTTACTGTGTTATTTATGGTACTGTGTTAGATGTGAGGATTTTTTTTTTAACATTACTAAGGGAATAACATTTATATATATCTCATCCAATAATATATACAGATAAATATATGAGTGATTAACCATTATTTTTAGTTATCTGATCTTGGTATTTATTATAAAAATAACAAAAATGACTTTATTTGACAAATACATAACAATATTGCAACATTCTTCTCTGACTGCAGTCTAATTACAACTTAATACCTTTCAATCATCCTTTTCTCGCATGCAACTCCCTCGTCAGCCACCATTATATTTTTTCAAAATAGGCATTATTTACTTGTGCATTTTTTTCATTTATCTGTTCATCATTTATGTGACTTCCTTTGAAATACATCTTGATCTAATATCAATTTTAATAGGATTATTTACTTTACTAATATTAAGTGACCTAAATACACTTGCTATCACTACTTTACCAACTTTTTAACTTGCAAGTATTATTATTTCTTTTTATTCTAGTTTTTTCCTTTAGTATACATGGGCTCTTAATTAAGTGAATTTTTTTTCTATCTTTTCCTTTTTACTTTTTCTTTCCTGTGTTTTCAGATCTGGCCTAAGAAACTTTTGCTCATTCCAATGTCCTAAAGTATTTTTCCATGTTTATCCTAGTATTCTCAATTTCTTTTACCTTCCATATAGATTTTTAACCCATTTCAGTTGATTTTTGTAAGTGCTGAAGTGTAGGCACTCTGCCTTATTCCTACTCCAGCGGATATCCAATTTTCCGAGCATTAATTATTGAAAAGATTAGCCTTCTTCCAAACAAAATTCATGGCAACTTTGCCAGTGATCAGTAAATTTAGTTATGGGTATTTACTTATTAATTTTGCTTCTCATAGCTGAAGAGCATTCTGTGAAAATAAATGCTGTTTTATATTCTGCAGTACTGTAGTAGGTTTTCAATTCAGTTGTGTAAGACCTCCCTCTTAGTTCTGTTTCACTGAAGTTATTTTAGCTGTCTGCAGTCCATTGTAATCCCACATAAATTTTAGTAATGTGTTTTTTAATTCTGTTAAAAAAAAACACCAACAATAAAATAAAAAAAAAAACTTCTATTGGTATTTTGATAGGATTTGCAAAGCATCATTAGATAGTTACAGATACTAAGGGGATTCACATTACATTTACGCTTAAATCCATGAACACGAGGTGTCTTTCCCTTTCTTTGTTTCAGCTTTGATTTCATTCATCATTTGTCACTTTTTCTGTAAAGACCATTCATGGATTTGGTTAAATTTACTCCTGGAAATCACTTGTTTGATTGTGAATTGCCTGATTTGTCTTCAGAGTGCTGTTTTTAGGCCAAAATATCCCAGTCCTGTGTTTCCTAAAATGGCAGCAGAAGGCTTCTGTTCTTTCGCACTCATTACTGAAAAATTCCCTGTTAATATGCAACACTTCACCTTGATTGTTGACGAACTATCGTTTTGACTGAAAGTAATTATAAGATTTTCAGTCTGCTTTGAAAGAGGCTCTAGCTTCTGCCCCTTTTGAACTTTCTATTCGAGACTATTGTTAAATTTACAAAGAGAGATAAATGAAATAATAAAAAGAATTCTTTTACTTCCTACACAATTAGCCCTAATGCTAGCATTTTATATTACTATATCTATTTATCATAACCTACGTAATACTTTCATGTTTTCCTCAGATTAACATCTCATATTAGTGAATTTGCCCCAATTTTGTTAATGTAAGATTTTCTTTTGCATCAAAATGTTCTTTAAAAGGTCACACAGCAAAAACCACAGGCTTTGGTAGATGTGTCCTCTGTTGCAATTACCCAACTTGGCTGGACAGCATCAAACATGTGGCAGATGCTGCCTAAATGACTCAGCTGGCTGTGTCCCAGTGAAATTTTATCCATATTAAAAAAAATAAATAAAAAAAACCTGCAGTTATCCTGTCACATATTTTGATTAGTATATTTCCTCAATGTATAGGGCACACACACCATAGATATTCTCACATTGAATTCAACATGAACTTAATGTTCTGATTTTATACAAAAATTCAATTTGTTGACTTTTCACATTAGCAGCCACACTCATAAGAATTAACTCGTTTAAGTACAAGCCAGCAAAAGATGAAAGAAGGTAATTCTGCATAAAATAGCTTCAACAATGCAGATAATAATTTCTAGTATACAGTCAGCTTCTCGATCAGCCTGTTATTAATATCATCAGAAAAAATGTGACACTTCTTTAGCCAAAAACATAAATGAATCTTTTTATAGCCTACCTTTCAAAAGCATATGAGATAAAATGGGATGCATATACTTTTTAGGAACAAAGAAATAAAGGAATGAGGAGAGAGAGGAGAGAGTGAGAAAGATCACCTCTGTGCTATTTGACTCCTCAAAATCTGAGAGTGGCCAGGACTGGATCAGACAAAATACTGTGTTATTAACAAGGGTATGCCTGCCACATATCCTTGTTTTACATTGCATTCTTTTCCAGCTTCATCTGACGTTGAAATTGCATGAGTAAATATTCGATTTTTGACTACTTGAAATTTACTATGCAAGTGTTTGAAACTAACAGATTTTTTTTTGTGTGTTTTCAGAATCATTGCACATTAATGGAGTAGCATGGTAGCATCACCAAAGCAGTCTGAGGATTTTTCATTATTTCACACATTTCAAACTTCATTTTGAGTTTTCCTCTCTTCTCAACTCACAAAAATTTGTTTGCAATTATGTTATCACTTGTAATATTTTTCCTGAAGCTATTTACATGAAGTCCAAAATATTTTTCCAATAGAATGAGAGCTCTAATGCTCATTTCATAATTGTATACTGCTGCTAACCATGAACAATCTCTAGATGCAACAAATTGAAATTTTCCACAATCAATAATGAAGAGTAATTATCAAACTATATTTTGCAAAATTGCCACTTGAAAGCTTACTAAATAAGTAGAAATTATGACTTTCAAATGAAAATGCATTTGGGCAAAGAAAGTGAGTAGAATATAAATTTTAGACATTTTTTTATTACATAATGAAAAACACCAAAGGAAAGTCAAATCATTGAGTACTCTTAATTCCATATCAACACTTTTTTTTTCTAATTTGCGCTTCTATTTAAAGTTCTTGGAATTGCACTTGAAAGATGTATTCAGTTATATGGAAGAGAGAGGGACAGTGAGAAACAGCCAGAGAATCATTTACTGCAAATTTACTTCTCCAATGACTGAAGCATTTGGAACTGGACGAGGCCAAAGCCACAAGCCAGGGGATCTACACTAGTCTCCCAGGTGTGTATTGAGAACCAAGTGCTTCAGCAATCGTAGTATAAGTACATTAGCAGGAAACTGCGTCAGATGCTTAGAGTAGCCGAGTGTCGGACCAGATGCTCGGATGTGCGATGTGTGCTTCCCAGGCAGACCATAACCAGTTTAGCCAAAATGCCCAACTGTACAATTGTTTTTAAACTCCTCTATTAACTTCTTCTATTCACAGCCAGACAGATACATGTGTGTGTACACACACACACTCACACAACTCAGTGAGAACTGTGTTATTCATCGCCTCTTTACTAGTTTTTGAGAAGGCAATGATGACACTATGGTATTTTCCATAAACATGGTTGATAATACCTATGTATAATAGTTCAATATGTTTTATCTTTTGTAATGTGGTGCTTTGTGTACTCTAAATTGTAGAGAAAACTGCACTTGCTGAAAGAACTTAATTTAATCATGACTGATTTATATATATCACTGTGTATGTAAAAATAACATTTAAAATAATATTTACATTGACACGTTCCTGAGTACTGCTTACATTTACTATTAATATTTATATGGATATTTCAACACATATTTAATGCTATTACCGTTAATAACACATTTTAAAAAGTTAAATATTCCATTTGTTGGACATTGAATGATATCTGATTTTCCCAAATTCACATTAATGTTTAACTTTAATGTCTTAATATCAATGGCTGTAGAATTAAAGGAGGAGAGCTGCTACAATCATGCTCGCTGTGGGGTTCTAGGTGGAGACCCTGAAGATACTGGGGGCTCTGTCTGTGAGGGAGGTTGTTGACACAGTATAGGCGATGGCATTAAATTGAGCCTGGTGCCTCTCCTTTCTTCCTGGCCTAGCATGCGATTCCTCCATAGCTACTGTGAGTAGATTCCACAGGTGTTGAAATAGGAGGCCTCATTACTCTAAATTGGAACCAGTACTCTGCTGGTGAGTGAAGCAGTAGGTAGAAGAACTTTCTATTTCACTCTGGAAATCTGTTCTGCCTTTCCAAAAATAAATGAATGAATGAATAAATAAATTAATTAATTAATAATTGAGTAATGCAATTAAGGAATATCCATTAATGACAAAGTAAAATGGTGTTACTTCCATCATGCCTTTCCAAATACTGATTGATCATATCTTTTTCACAATGAGCTTACTGCGTAGAATGGTTAAATAAATAAATGAAGTATATTTATTCAGTCATTAATTTTTAAAAATGTCTAAGCCCAAATACAGGAAGAAATTCAACTTACATAACAAAAACAAAATATTAACCAAATATTAATAACCACATCAAATTAAGGCAGATAAAAATTAAGCCCACTTTCAGTCATGAGAATTTCATGGCTATCTTGATGCATGTGGGGTGTGAGTACCTTGATTATTCTGGTCAAATATTTTCCATTTAATTAAGCACTATGTCAATTTTTATATTTAGGATAAAATACAACGTGGACATTGCTTTTGTTTTATTTGTGGCAGATCTGTTTGATGGCAGCTCAACAGAAGTTAGTATTTCACTCTTCATGATTTCTTTGAGTTCATGACTTGATCTCACCGAATTTAGCTATTAATATGACACATGTAACATGTTTTCCTAGATTTAGTTAAATCATGAATAACATTTGCTGCAGAGTTTCAAGAGTACCATACTTAAAGCAGGTAAATTATACAACTATTTGCTAGCACAGATTTTTGTTTTCAGATTCAGAAAGGAACTTTTTGCTGGTGATATCTCCTACAGCTGTCATTTCTATGATAGATGAAATCGTTTCAGCCCTTTTTAAAAATATAAAGTTAAAAGTCACTGAGCTCCTATTCCACATCTTAGCATACCATCTCAGCTGCTGCAAATCTACGTGACACAGGCTGGATTTTTAACTTCCTTTTCTGGATTTTCTTCAGCTAATGTTGTTTATGTTGAATAATCACATAAGGCAAAGCGGTAAGAATTCCTCATTTTGTGTTGCACCATGTAGATTTTGGTGGGAGTGAAGCTTTTAATTGCTAATACCACTCTTCACAATGTCATATTATGACTACTTTGAGACTGGCATTCATACAGTTCACTTTTACTTTTTTTTTTTTTCAAAAATCTTCTGATATTTAAAGCCAGTGTAGCTCATGCTCCAAGGGCAAACTGAATGAATGATCTTTTCCAATTTGGTTACAAGGGTTAGAGGGTAAAAGATAATAATAATGTTAGAGACTACATTCATTCCTGGTATTTTACTATTCTTCTATTGAGTATGTAATATTCTGATTGGGTGCCTCGGTGTTACATAAATGATTAAATATTATTAAAATAGCTTATGTAACATAACTTGCTTAGGAGAAACACAAAATGTTATTGATACACGTGTGATACACATGCACAATTGTTGTAATCTTGTAAAATTCTGAATTTATCACTTTTTTAAAAGAAAATTTTTCAACAAATTTGAAGAAAGGAAGATACACAGAGAAAAGAGACAGGGAAATATCTTCCCTCTGATGATTCACTTCACAATTGGTTACCATGACCTGAATTGAGCCAATCTGAAAACAGGTGTCAGGAGCTTCTGGGTCTCCCTTGACAGTACAGGGTCTAGGTTTTGGGCCAAGCTTTGCTGCTTTTCCAGGCCCTAGCTTCATGGGAAGTGGAGCAGCCATGGCAGGAACCAGCATCATTATCGGATCCCAGTGCTTTCAAGACAGACAATTAGATAATAAGGCCACCTCACCTGGGCCCTACAGCTGCCCTTTGAGTGTATCTTAAATTTAGTGATATCTAGTGTTAGGCTTTGTTTCATAGGGAGTGTTGTTTTATAGGAACATTAAATGTATTTCCCTGGCCCATCCTCCATTTGTCTTTAATACAGTCCCCAAATTTGTTTTCTTTTGCAATTTGAAAACTTACATATGTAATCTTCACAATATGATGAAGTTACCCACTAGTATTTCTGTAGTTTAACGGTGCTAACTCCCAAAACAATTAATATGACTAATACAGGTGGATTTTTATTTAATTACTTTGCTTAGGAGGTGAGATGACTGAAATGTCTTTAGGGCACTGGGTTCATGCCTTGAGATGGTTGTTGCTGGAGTTCCTGCAGAGGATGTGGGGACACTAAGATGTGAAGGGAACTGTTCCATTGCAGGCAAAGCCATAAGGAATTTCCCGCTGCATGGCAGGGCCTGTGGATGTCTCTACAGCCACCTAAAGGCAGTCCCACCTCCCTTTGCAAGGACACAGGACAACCCCACTGAGAATTCTATAATGTATTTAGGCATTGTATTCCACTGCGGGAGTTGGTGTCTACTACCAATGTGAGCTTGGAAGTTGATGTTGCTCATAAGTCTTGCCAAGGGGCCTTTTATAATTCATGCTATTTCAGATGTCCCCATTAACCTTATGCTAATCAAGGGACCTATGTTTAGGGTTTCATTCTTTCCTTGATCCTTAGGTTTTCCTTTTCTTTGTGATACATTTCTTCCCTTAACTGATTCAAGATTGAATTGTGGAATAACAGTTGTACTAGGAATGTGTCACTGATTGATATCTGCCTTTTATTGAGAACTTCTATTGAGGAACTTCTATTGAGAGCTTTTAGATGAAACAAAAGGCAGAATTATTCTTGGATATACCCACTTGACCGTGACATCAATAGTCTGTGAGAGCTCATGAGGCTTTCTGTATAAGTAAAGGAGACAGCTGTCTTTCATTTGTCCATTATGATCTGGAAATTGTAGTGGTCCTTTTATTTTCTCTACGCCTATTCCATGCACCCTTCTGGAGTTCTGAACTCAGCTGGAACTGGCCTATGCCAGGTTATTTTGTGATAAAGCTGCATATAATAAATTGAGCCTGGCACAACTGTATTCTGCTTCCTGGAACACCATGTGATCCTTTCTCTGCAAGTATTACATGATGAAACCATTATTCTTATCACAAAGAAAACCAGTGGCATTGTTTTCAATCTTGAACTTCCAAAAACCAGGAGTTAAATAATACTTTTCTATTTATACATAGTTAGAGACCATCCAGGCCTGCTGAGTTCTTGGCCAAACCCTCGGGGCTGTGGCACCAGCATTGTGGTGTCTTAATTAGTTAGAAAATGGGTAGGCAATGCTGGCACTCCAAAATCAATATACAGAATAAATATGGGCCATGTCAGTGGCTTACAAGGCAATCCTCCTCTTAAGACATCCACATCTCATCAAAACATAAGTTCATGTCTTAATTGCTCCACTCCTGATCCATCTCCCTGCTTGTGGCCTGGAAAAGCAGTGGGGCATGGCTCCAGTGTTTGGCTTCCTCCCCTGGGAGAGACCTACAAGAAGCCCCTGTTTCCTGGCTCCAGGTAAGCCTGATTCTAGCCATTTCTGTTGCCTGGGAAATGAACCAGCTGATGGGAGATTTCACTTTCTCTCTGTAGTTTTGGTTCTCACTCACTCCTTCAATTGCTGTAACTCCCTAGAAGCAACCGAATAATCTAAACTGATGTTTGGATTTTAAAAGTTGTGTATGAATACCGAGAATGCAATATTATCCACCACTAACTGATTGAAACTCTCACATTTGCTATGAAATGGATATCACTGGTAAGACTTGTGAAATAGTAAAGAACAAATTAGACAAATATCAGATACTTTATCTTGATTGATATAGCTGATATGCAGAATATACAAAATGTGTACATATCATATAATTTGGTATACTTTATAAATGTTGCTTTACTGTATCTTAACATTGAAATGATAATTCTATTTCAGTGATATTTCAGTGATTTTTATTTCTTAGATAAAGTAACTGACAGGTTTAAACAATTTTTTGTGTGTTTATGTGTTTGCAATCTACTTCCCAATTAAATCTTTCTTTATACCCAATTGCAAAATACAAACTCAAAGTACGCTGATGACTAAACGGAATGTCAAATGCTATTTCCCTATTGTTTGTATAAATGTTTTTGTAAAATCCTATGCTATGTGTCAATATTTTTTCCAAAACTACTGAATTGTATGCTTATCAGTTTTAAAAAATTTTAAATGGTATATAGTAAAATGCATGAATTATGGTGTACTGGGTGATATTTCTTTAATGTGGTCAATACATAGCACCCAGTTTGAATAAACTCATCATCATGTTTAATAATGAAAATAGAATCTTTTCTTCAGTTTCCCATGCTTTCCTCCCCTGCCCTTCCCTTCTGATAGCCAGCAGTATGGTCTCGAGTTTTATTAGTTTGGCTTTTTTCAAGAATCCATACATGAATATTACATGGTATTTATATTGCTCTCTGTTAAGTTCGCATATGGTAATAGTCTTTTGTTTTTTCCGTGTTGGTGCAAATTAAAAGATGTCACTTTTGTGGCAGAACACTCTTTTATAGTGATCCTTCTTGATGGCTGCTCTTATTCTCCAGCATATGGGCCGTATGAGGGCAGCAAGCAGAACTATAACAAGTTCCCACATCTGATATCAAGACCTGTATTCTTGCCTAACAGCTCAACAACAAAGACTTCTCTCATAGTAGACAAATGGTATGCCAAAAGAGAATGAATTAAGGTTTAAAAGCTTCATGAACACTTTGTACTTAATGATGAAACAAATGGATGAATTAACTAATACATGAAAAGTGCTTGTTGAATATAAGCAGAGGTAGTATTTCATGTTGATGATAAGACTATGATAACTTATTTAAGTCAGGGAATGTCTTCCAGGAAAAACTTAAAGGTATTAATTTGGAAGCAGACAAGAAGGAAGTGAGAGGATAACACATAATAGAGCAAACACATGAAAGAGGGACGTAGCTCTGTATTACTTATTTTTTTTCTAAATCTTTCTCCCATTCCCTGAACATCATTACTTAAAACATAATTACATAAGCCAAATTACAGAGACTAAAATGCCAAAGGATAAAACAATTCTGCTTTCGAAAAAAGGTGCAATTTGAAGCTATTTATCAAATGCAAAATGTACAAGCAAAATAAGCTGCCTGGGTCAATATATGCCAAATATCGTTCATGATATGAGAGGCAGGTGCTTGTAATTTTTAACTGAGTGCAATAATCAAATACAATATAAATGAAATTAACATAATCAATGGAAAATGTGAAATTGCTATGCAGTCTTTAATCAGGCAAATCTTTCTAGGTTTAGTAATCATAACTGAATGTATAATTCATTAACATAATTAGCAAATAGAATTTAAATAATATAGAGCTGCAGTATTTTTGTACTAGAAATGCTCAGGTCCCTGTAGCTCAAACAGAACAATGAAGGAGAGTTACTGCTCTATTTGCACTAGTTGATAGAATAGCCACAGGTGGTAAACCAGATGATTACATGTAAGAAAAACTGCCTGACAATCTGAAAAGGGGGAAAATGCATCAATAATTAGAAGCACTGTGGGTGAGAATCTCCATGCTAGGCTAACAATGGAGTTTGCTGGAATAAGAACAATTGATTGCTGTTAGCACACAGTGCTATGATAGACCTCAGAAATCATGGCAGAAAAATTCAGAATATGAACATTAACAATTTTGCCAATCATCTGCACATTATTACTGAACAATAGTAAACATCAAACTGAAAGAAGAGTTTTCACATATGGATGATTATTACGGGGAAATGAATGGAGCTGAGAATTTTTCATAACAACAAAATTGGTGGAAATCTAATTGCCCTTGCTCATCTGCAGTGAAATGCTCCAGAAGCATACGCTGTGCCTTGTGTGTTAGAAGTCTGGAACTGTTTCAGAACTCTGAGATCAGAAAATAACTTTCCAGATAATAATGTACCTATTTCCTTGTTTCCACTTAATGTCATTTTAATACATTTGTCTATCTGATTTGTTTCTTTGAAATGCTGAACTGAAACATATCGTTGCTCAACGCCAAACATTGTACAATAAACACCTATTTTTTTATAGCAAAATGAGGCCCAGGGTATTTTAATTTGAGTGTCGTAAGGTGCCACTTACATATCATATCAATGAAAATTGTAAGCCAGATAAAATTGCAAATACTTGTTGCTGTGCTGTTGATAACTGTGTTATTTTGTCTAGATAGTTTCATATCTTTATTTCAATCACTGTTAGAAGTCTAAGTCAGCTGTGGTTAGCACATTGATTTGATGAGCTAATGATCAGCCTGTATGGAGATTGGTTTCAATCACAGATGCTGCACTTCAATCCAGTTCAGTGCTTATGATCTAAAAAAACCAGTGGAGTTGGACCCAAGGCCTCTGACCCATGCACCCATGTGTAACACTCAGAAGTTCTGGGCTTCCAGCTTCCAACTGGCACAGCAACGGCTGTTGCAACCATTTGGAGAGCCATCCAGCAGATGAAAGGTTTCTCTCTCTCTTTTTAATTATTAATTATTAGTGGGTTTTTTTGGATAATTTTTACATAGTTGATTAACGTGATTATGGTCAATGGCTACAGGGAGATGGGTGAAATCACCATTTCCACATTCTCTCTCTCTCTCTCTCTTTTTTTTTCCTTTCTGTATCTGGAGAAAGGGGGGAGATAAAGGGAGAAGCGACATCAAGTCTTTCAAAGCCTCTGCACCCTGAGATGGAGAACAGCTACCAGACACCACCCTAGGATCACTGATGTGAACTCTGAGGGTTCTGTTCATTAGGTTTTGGTAGTTCAGCAGTTCCAAATTGCTGCTGATCTGGCCACTCCAAGCCAATGAAATCGCTCCCAAATGCTCTTGTTGCCCAAGTCCACCTTAGAGTGTTGGCCCAGTTATTCACTGCTAACACTTGCCTGCAGTATTTGATTGATTTGCTCTGCCCTCCATCCTCTGTTGCATTACAAGCTGTCCTCTGCAGACTCCAACATACTGCCATATCCTCCATGTGCACCTGGATATGCTGTTCACTGCTCCATCTAATCTACTGAGGAGGCTCAGCTTTGACATATGCACTCCATGGTCAGACTGTGGAACCTGCAATTTTCTCCATGGTTGGGATTTCTAAATCAGCAATTTTTGGGGTGATGAATCTTCATAGAATGTTTATCTGAGGTGATCCCAGACCCAATTCTTGTATGTGTTGTCAATTTAGGGTATGGCACATTTTGTCATACCAATCAGTTTATACACATGCTGGTGGTTGCAATTGCTGGGTCAGTTCTGTCTCCAGCGCTGTTATTTACACAAACTAACCTGTGTTGCAACCCAGCCTGATCCTGCCCTGCACACACTTGGCCTTCACATACGCTTAGTCTCTGTGGGAGTGTCAAGAGGGACAGCTACTTGACCTTCACTAACACTTGAAAGTTTTGGCGTAAGACAAAAACTGGAATCAGAATCCAGGAAGCAGGCAATGCAGGGGGTGTACATCTTAACCACTGCTTTAAATACGAGGGCTGGTGTCCTGGATTGGGCTTACTTAATATTATGTTTCTCTTTCCTGTATGAATCAAAATTAGGAAATATCCCTGTACCCGTCTTGCTGTTATAGACTTGTTTGCTTTTCCTTTTGCAACTGAAATATTTTCCTGATTTCACAAATATTTTTCGCCTGAACTATGTGATTTTCTTTCTTTCTTTCTTTCTTTCTTCCTTTCTTTCTTTCTCTTCTTTCCTTCCTTCCTTCCTTGTTGATCTTGTTCTTTGTGTGTGTGTGTGTGTGTGTGTGTTGCTGCTTATGTGTGTTTGCCTGTTACTCAGGCAGGAAGATTATTTGACTTTCTCTTGCCCTTCACTGTTTAGCTCTTTTGTGGTGTCAAGATGTTGGGAAATAATCAGAAAAACAGTACTAGAATACTGAAAAATATATTTCATTAAAGGAAATGTTTATAAATGCAATGGGATGATACACATGGAATATAGAGCAGAAATCATCACCACCAAAGGAGGGCACGAAAAGGCAAAATCCATATAATCTATTGCCTAAATGTTGAGTTTCATCACAAATGAACCAATCTGAATTGAAGGATGTGTCCATGAGTACCCATCCCAAATGTAACAGTTTAACTACTCAAAGTTCCATAGAATCACCAGAGTGCAGAGATGGCATTACCTCGGAAAATCATTTCTCTGTCTTTGAAATTTAATTGATAAGGTCATGGGGGTTAGAGGTGAAAAGTATAACAAAACAAAAATAACATAACACGTTTTAAAAACAGTTTGTCTCGTGTGTAAATAAAAAAAAATCATCAAGAAAGTTTGAGAATCCCAATATGTGATGTGCATTATGACAAACTTATCTCATTATCACAAGTGTAAACATGTACGTGATTTCAGTGAAACTGTTGGAGAAAGTGAATATTTTCCCAACTAACTTTTATAATGGCCATAGACCGTAACTTTAAGCACAGAAGAAGAGACGAAAACAGCATACTGTTGGTGGCAAGATTTTTGTTTTGATTCGTTTTTCTATTTATACACATGTGAATTGGGATTCAACTACCAAATAAATGGATGACAAGTGACTGAATTACAGGTTTCCCAATGTTTTGGTAAAAGGTTACAGGTAAGCAAGATAATAAATCTAAAATAAGCCATATGGTACTTTATAAGAGCTAGAAACCTCAGCAGGATCTCACATTTAGCTCACTGTAGGTACAAAAAGAAGAATATAAACAAAGATATTTCATTTTTCTACTGGGAGAACCTAAAGCACCAACACTTTAATAGCAACATGCAATCCTAGCCTCTGGATCTGTGTGCTCAGTGCCCTTCAATAACAGTTCCTGGAAGCAGCAACTGATTCTGGGGTGAAGGCAGAAATATGAAAGAAGTTTCTGGAACACTTCCCTGTTCTGTGAAATAATGAGTAGCAAATAATAGTAAACAGAACTTAATTGTAGAGGCAGAGCGCACAGAAACGGACAGCTCCACACTGGTCAAACTAGAGCAACCTAAGCAAGAAAGCTCAATGTTAGTGGCCTAAATGCCAAGTGTTTGCTTTTTAGCACTTATTATTGGAAAATTAGATTTACAGGGAGGAAATACAAAGAGAAATATCTTCTGTGTCCACTGATTCACTCCCCAAAATAACCATAACAGTCGGAGTTGAGATGATCCGAAGCCAGGAGCTTTTTCCAGGTCTCTCACACGGAAGCAAGTCGGCAGGCTTCTGTTGGTGGGTTTGAAGCAAGCAACTTTCAAAAAGTGCAAACTGGTGGGCTATTGGGCAGTGAAGCTAATCTAACACCAGGGACCTCCTTCCAGAGGAGTGCTCTGCCCATGTGACCTGCCACATGTCCTGCGGTGTCACTTGGGCTGCCAGGCCTGGAATCTAAGTGTTTCCTGTTTTTGTGATTTCTGCCTTACTTGCTTGGCTGGGGGCTGTGTGAACTCCAGGCATAAAGAAAAATTTTAAGTGTCTAGCAAGCATAACATAATTTTGAGAAATGATATACCAGATGCCATTTTCTGTTCCCTCCTTTTATTATAATTAAACATATATCTTTAAAAAAAAGTGTTAGTAATCACTCATTGTAAGCTGAAGAATAATACAGACTTAGAAGCTCAGAAAATTTTAAGCAATTATTCTTTATTGTAAAAATATGCAAACATGAATGGAAAAGTTTGCATATTGTAAAGTGGATATTCCTTTTACTCAGTCAGCTCCTCTCTATGCTTGTCACAACTACAGCTTTTTGGATTATAATTCACAAACTAAAAGTTGCTAAAATTGGCCTCGACAGGCCCAGCTAATTGGCTCCCAAGGAGCCGTTATGTTCTACCTGGTGAACTGTCCATGAAGTACACAGCTACTTGTCCAAACCGTACAAAGAGATAATTATAAAACAGCAGGAGATTTCATATGGTAATAGGCCATGCACTGTTATTAGTACATAATAATTCCATACCCAAATCATCAATTAGAATACTCTCCTTACCTTGACAATAATGTGACTGTGTAGGAATGGTTACTTGGGGATTTTAAGTAGAAATCATGCTATTTTTATTGCTTTTGACGACTAGTTTTTCCAATTTCCCTCAGGGAACAGGAAACCCTGTCTAGTCACCAAACACCAAACAATTGAAGTAAGACAAACAGAAAACAAAAAGTAGGTATTCTGTGCTATGCTAACAGTGAGTGCAGAGATTCAAGCGATGTTTATTAAGAAGACAGTGTCACAGCTTAATTTCAGGTTTTGCAGTATAGCATGCTTTGATGCTTGAATGACTATTTTACTATTAACCCCAGAACTATCAAAATGCTTTAAATTACATGTTCTTTTGAAAGATATTTCTATAATTACTTACTATCCAAAATTCACACCATTAAGAAGATGCCATTTGTACCTCAAGATGATCAATTCTGTACAAACCATATTTGCTTTGGCTAATGAGTCTCGAAACATGGACAGGCATGAAGTTTCTAGGAGCTTTAAAAGCATTGACTTTCACTGACTGTCTATGCATCCATCAGCTGTGTTGATCATTTAACCTGACTTACCTGGGTTGAAATGGAGATGAATCAAATGGGTGATCAAAGTTTTGTGGAAGAAAAAATATATTTATTTTATAAATTCAATGATTTTTACTCCCGTTGCTTCTTATGTGTCTGATTTCACATTTGCTTTTCAATGTATTAATATAAAGGAAACATATTTAATGCATTTCATATTTAGAGAGCTTTAAGAACTTAATGAGACTTTATCCATTCTTCCTTCTGTTCTACATTCTAAACCCTGCCCTTATTTATTTTAATTTTGAGATGAAATACATCCAATTTACCTTGTAATAATAATCTTTATAGTCCTCTAAGTAAACAATGCAACAAATAAATGTAATAAGGTTACTGTTCCTCAGAAATATATACAAAGACTTTTGAAAATAATCAGATCTCATGATGTCAATTTCAGTTAAGGACATCACATTGTATTTTTGCTCCAGTGTTTTAGCTACCATCAGTAAGAAAAATACATAATATTTGTCTTTTACGGACTGGTTTATTTCACTAGATGGTATTTTTGTTGCAAAAGACACGATTTCATCCTTTTGTGCAGGCTATGTATTTTTTTCTGTTGTGCTTCTGTATCAAAATTCCTTCACTGATGCAACGGACATGCTCCGGCTGATGTGACAGGGTGTGTGGATCAGCGAGAAGACAAGAAGAAACGTGGACCACCATGGCATGATGCTCATAGTGGACAACTCAAAAAAGTTGTTTCTTTATCTATACAGAAATCATCACAAGTTTTGCACAACATCCAACTATTTTATTTTTACTTCGTTGTTAAGAGAATACAGTAATGATTCTAGAAACCATTAATACTAGCTTACTTCACAGGGAAAAATAAAACTTTTTCAGCAAACCACTACTCATTAAAACCGGTAGTCACCCAGCTGAAGCCAGGAACTCCACGGTTGGCAGCACATGCAGTTACATACTGACAGGGGGTTTACTTATATCCAAAATCAAATATTTATTTTATGTATGCGATAAGGGGCTAAACAAATATATAAATTTGCATACATATATGTATAGACATATGACATGGGGCTTCAAAATAATTCATATTTCAAGAACTTCTTGAAGCTACAAATAACCTTAGCAAAAGTAATTTATTCATTTGTTTACACACTTACAATTATTAGAGCTATCATCAATACTGATAATAATTTCAAAATTGCACAAAAAGGATTTACTGAAAATATTTGTAAATAATGCATATGTTTTTATTTTATATACAAAAGTGTAAAATCTTTAATTCCAACATCATTTTCAGCCATAGTACATTTTAAGAGTTATGAAGGCAAAATTTGCAAAATGTCCACAATAATACATGTTGAGATGATGGATTGTACTTGAGACCTGTTAGAAAGTCAAGTTTGTTGAAGAATGACAGCTGAAAACTGATGAAGGACTTTCTATAAACACAGATAAAATCTTTTTAAATAAAATAAGTATCCACTTCTAAAGAAAACAATATACATAATATCCCTTGAGTATAATATTGCTTGATATTATTGACTATCTAGAAAATTATTTTGAAAAGTTTTTGAAAAATATTCTGTGAGAAAACAGTTGTGTAAGACAGGCCTGTGAAAAAAGAAGCTAAGAAATTTCTATGCTATACAGTAACGAATGTATAAAATAATTCTTGCTGAATTAGAGATAATTTAAAAGCCATTGATTTTGTTTTCACACAAAATTTGCTGACATAAATATTGGTACTGGTATTCAATAATCATAACCAATATAAAATCTCCATCTTTTAAAATGAAAATTATGATAATGTATACCATTATACATATATAACATTGTTTAAAGCAGCTAAATATGTTAAAATAGGATGGTGTTCTGAGAAGACAGCAAGAGCTCTGTCATTTTAAAATCAATCCTTATATAATGCTAAAACTGTTTACACAAACATACACACATACATTAAAAACACATTATTCAGGTGTGTACAAGTACAACTTGACAATGGAAACAACGGGTGGACATTGTAAGTCACTGGGTTAACTCCTTGGTATGTCCGCATAGGCTATCAGAGGATTGTAAAAGGAAATTGAATGAATTTAGGAATGAAAGAATTTTGCAGAGGTTCAACATGTGTATACATACATTTATATATCAATGTGTGTGTGCATGTGTGTATTCTTTATTTTACTCACTGTCATTTTTCTTCTGCCTGTCAGAAAAATGCATATTTTTAAAGCATTAAGAATATCAGAATATGAAATATCAAGTAGAATGTAACAAACAAATCTGGTAAAACCAAATTCATGGCCAGTATGAAATCTATCACAACTCAGCTGCAAAAGATAGTAAAATAGACAGGTAAGAGACACTTAAACATTTGTATTGCCAGTTTCTTTGAAAATTTATGAATACAATCCATTATTATCATAAAAGATGTAAAAATGTATTTTCTAAATCATCAGCATTTGAAAACCAACTTATAAACATTATATCATATATTTTAGAAATAATATGCAATTCAAATTGTATTCAAAGGGAGTAAATATCTTCTACTTCCTTTCCTCCAAGCAATTGAAGATTATAACTGATTTTTTGGAAGTAATTAAGAAAAGCAGGATGAGTCACAAATGCTGGAAGTGAAACACAGCAGAAATGGCAAATTATTGGAGCACAGATGCTAAAAGCTGAAACCAACTGTTGTCAGGAAAGATCAGGAGAGATGCAGAATAATTTTATGAGTACTTTTTCTTTCCAAATCAATGATTTTGCCAAAATATTCATTTTAAATGGAAGTACTATAATTCCCCCCAAATATTATAATGTTATTAAAACATTCTGTAAGTAGGTTTTTGATAATGATATTGATAACAAAATATTATTACTAACTAATGTTGACATTATACAATTTCAAAAATAATTAACATAAGATGAAAATGCTTTAGTAATCATAGGACTATGTTGTGCACTAATAAAGTTTAAAAGGACAGAATTACATATTACCTAAACATTTTCCAGAGACCCAGTTTTGCATTCAGTTCATTTCTCCTTAAGGTTACAAGCTTACCATTGCATTGAAACAGCACACATTAATCAAGGTTTTTTGTCCCATGCTAAATCATAATTGGAAAATACTAAGCAACATTGTAAAAGTAAGGCCAATTTCAAATAACTTTCACTATGACATATCATTATAAATTATTCTATATCATTTGTGCATCCTGTTAATTATTTTTAATGTGTTTAATATGTACATCAAACTTTGCCAAAGGCACATATGTTAAGAAAAAAAAATATAATAGGGATATTTCTAAATATTTTTTGTGGTTTTGGATATTTGCTGTGTATTATTCAATGCTTCCCTTGAGCATATGGGTGTCTACCAACAGTTCATTTAAATAGTCAAGATAATGTAAATTGTTTGTCTTCATTTTTATGAGGAAAATTTGCCAACTAAAATTAACTACTGAAAAAAATATGTTTTAGTTAATTGCATGTGTGAGTATGAGAAAAAAAATATTGTTTAATAAGTCACATCAGAGGAGCTATTAAAAATTTCATGAAAAATGTGAAAATGACATTGAAGTTTGGAATTCCAAAATTTTCACAATGAAACAAATCAATTTGGTGTTCTATTATATATCAGACATACAGTAAACATTAAATACAAGCATGCCTAAAGAGAAATACAAACTAAATGAAAAATCTAAAGTAAATTTCAACAAATTGCATTCTATTTAAAAATATACATGAAACTGGTAAATCCATGGCGGTTTAGAACTAAGGTTGCAAGGAAAATTAAGTTTTGCAAATTAGTTGAACGTGAGATTGGGTGATTAGCATGGATTATCAAGCTGGTTCTAAAGAAATCATAAAGCTGCTCAAAAAATGAGAGACATAGAGAGAGTGAGAAGCAGAGATGGGATCAGGACCGATGTGCAAGTCAGTCCTGTTGATGGGATAATGAATCATGAACCAGGAAGCATGAGGAGTGACTTCAGAATGATGAAAAGTAAGTTACTAATTTTCCTTAGTCATTTCAGAAGAAATTCAGCCCTGACTGCCAGTATCATGATTTCAACAGCATGAAACTCATTTTGGATTTTGACATCTAAAAATATAAGACAATCAGTTTGTGTTGCTTAAAGGCACTGTGATGACTTTCAAAACCATTCATTGGAAATCAATGCATTTAATCAGTGCTAGATTGATTTCTAAATGTTAGCAATATCAATAGATAGTTGAACATTAAAAATAAATCTTTTGGCAAAGAGCTTGAGTTTTAAATCTTAAGACAGTGAATAAAGAGAAAAATTAAATAGGTCTGTATGAGAGAAAAAAATTAAAAAATGAAAAATCTTGATACTACAGTATCAGAAATACAGGGGAAAAACTATTTAAATAGACTTGAAATATCTTGATTTTAATTGTTTTATAGAATAAGTGACAATTTTATCTATTCATAAGCCAAGCTGGTATTTTAAGTAACTATGCATAAGTTGCAGAAGGCATAGGGGCTTAGATCATTTTCATTTCTGAAAAATGCAATGGGTTAAATAAAATTGAAACATGCCTGGGAGCATTGTTAATGGCTAGATAAGGTAGAAGAATAGAGAAAATAGAAATGACTCATAAGTGTATAATGTAACTCTTTAGAAAGATAGTACTGTGATTAGAATGTGAGAGACTTGGTGAGAAGCATGTTTCAGAGCACGCTTAGAAGCTCTATTTGTTAAATGACTATAATGAGGACAGGAGGAAATACAGATACAATATTTATCTTTAAGTGGAAAAATCAATGAATCAATGTTACTTTTTCACTTGAGAATTGAACAAAGTTTGTTACTAATATTAATAGTTAATATAATTCATTGAGCTGAACTTAGTAACATATTTCTAATAGTTAATGAATTGCTATTAAATGAATATTTATTATTAGATTATAGAATAAATGTTCTTGGAAATAATTAAAAATCAAACAAAAATCAACAGAATTAACTTTGATATTGGATAGTATTTGACATTATTTGATAATATTGTTGATATCATTGGATATATTTACTTTTATTAATCACATTAATGCACATACTTAAAATCAAAATCAGAACAAAAGTCAGTTTAATTTCTGGTAACTCCTAGGCATTTAAATTTGCTTGCTTTTCTATGCAAGCAAACACTAGTCATTACATTCTTGCTTTCTCAGAACTAATTTTTTCTTGTCGGGATTTCTGCTATTGGCATGGGGCATATGGTGTTATTCAAACTACATCAAGGCTAAATTGAGGATATTTATGAAGTATGATTGTAATTTTACAAGTATGAAGCATAGGCCAGATTCCAGGGAGCTAATCAACACCGGGTTTATATATGAAACCAAAAGAGCTGATGAGATGACTCAGAAAGTATAGAAGAAAAACATGATAAAACAAGGGTAGAATCTTGAGGAACTTGGTGGCAAATTCAGTGAAAGGAACCCTCAATGATTCCGGGATGATTAATCTAAAATAACACAACGTGAGAGTCATCTTTCATATTAAATATGAGCTAGTTTGATGAGCATAACATTTTATATTAAAACACAAGGAGAGGAATAGAAGATCCTACTGCATGAGATGTAGGCTCTATGGAATTGTTCCGCAGTGGCAGCTGAGAAACAGTGGCTGCTCAGTGCTGGTCTCGGGGTCTTCCAGCTTAGGGAAACATGTGACAACCCTATGGGTCTCAGAAGTTCATTCTGAACACAGTTGTTCACCTGTGCTCGAATGAGGTCACAGAGTCATCAGTGCAAGTGCAAATGAGGCCCCACAATGGAGCTTCTCAACACTCAATGACTTACTAATCTCATTTCAGTTATAAAACCACATTTGTGAGAAAATAAAGTAAAAGTTGAGGTGTTGTTCTTGACCTAACGAAATGCAATATGTATATCTGCATAAATGTGTATGTATAAATATGTGCATGTATATGTTCAATAGTTCTTCACTATCTATTGTCTAAAATTTATACCTCTAATTAGAATTTAGTATTATTCAGATTCTCATCCCAGCTTTCACTGAAAACATATCCTCCTATTATCCCTTACATGGATTTTATAGCTACCAGCTAATTACAACCTACATGTACACTTCATCAAACTTGACACCTCCATTCTCTTTGCTAACCAAGTGAGCACACATCATTTTAATAAACCTTTTAAATGGAAGTGTTACCTTCATGCAGAAATGTCACACAAACAATAAATTATTAATTTAATGAATTATTTCCAAGGAAATATATCATGCTAAATATCGCTCAGAACAATTTTTTTTCTTTCCTGCAGTCATTAGTATGTTTCTGAATTTCATCTATTCAAAACAGAATTATAATATTTTCACTGATACAGTTTTTTTCTTACAATTGTAGAGAAGTTTTCTTAAATATGGAAAATGCAAAATAATTCCAATAATGATCATTCACATTATGAGTGTGTATCTTCTGTTCAAATTAAGGCATGTATCAGCTGAAAGGCCAGGCATTCAGAGATTGAGATGTAAATATCCTTGACTCGAAATTATAAAATCAAGAGCATTTGAATGTAAGAAAATTGTAGGAAGATCACAAACAGTGAAGGCTGTCACACATGTCTACACACAGTGAGGGAAGTTGTAGATCTGTAGTCTGAACTTTTTATCTTGTTAATTGAATTTGGATTTCAATATAATATGCTGCAAATATTTAAGACTAAGAGTGTAATATTTAATTTTAGAGGTCACCTGGAGTGAGTCAGTAAGTATTTGGATAGATGATGAGGCATCATGTCTAGGTAGGTATGTGAAGCTGTTTCTAAAACAAATCAGCATGTAAACCAGTGAAATTAGTTAAGAAAAATGCATCTTCACCCAATGTTGGTAGGTACCATCCAGCTACCCGAGGCCTTACAGAGCAAAAAACAGTGAATATCTTCATTCCTTTCTAAATTTGGGATTCTTTTCTCCACCTGACTTTGGGAATCAAAAATCCTGGAATCTCATCTTTTGAACTCTGTGCTGCTGTTACAGACCAATCGGCTTTCATGGCCTTTGTAATTGGATGGTACGTGCAACCATCATCTATTTTGATCCCCAGCCCCACATACATGACAGGCCACATTATTGCACTCCCTAGATCTCAGACTGGCGGGCAATGTGTGTGTTTGTCATCTTCACTTTCATATTCAGGTGAGACATTTCCATTCCAGTAATAACTCTGCTTTTGTATTTTCTCTCCCTCTCACCCCCTCTCTCTCTGTGTTTCTCTCTTTCCCTCTCTCCTCTCTCTTTCTGTGTATGTCTTCATCTATCAATCCATCTATTCATACATGATATGTACATACATGACCTATTGTTTTATTGGAGAATTCTGAACAGTTAAGAATAGTGTATGATGTGTTTAAACACAGTGAAAAAGGCTAATTCAGCATAATTCTAAATAGTTTTGAGATGGAGGGTAAATGGGTAACTGTATGAAGTACCATTGATGAATTTACAATTTTGAAGGGGGGAAAAAAAAAAGAGATGAAGAAACAACGTGGCCTCAAAGACACCGCATTTTTGTTTAGTATTTATTCACATATAAGTCACAGTTATGGACAGAAAGGCAGAGAGAGAGTAAGAGAGAGAAGAGAAATATCTAACATCAGCTAGTTCCCTCCCCCAAATAGTCACAATGGCCAGGGTTGAGTCAATCCAAAGGCAGTAGCCACAAGCTTTGTCCTGGTCTCTTAATTGGGCAACAGGGACCGAAAGATTTGGACCATGCTCCACTGTTTTCCCCAGGATAATAGCAGAAAACTGGATCAGAAGTAAAGCAGCTAGCACATGAACCAGTGCCCAGATGAGATGCCAGCATTCACTGGCTGCCTTGTTACAGGATATAGTCCAACTTCAACCCCAAACCTGAATGGCTAAATTGAGAAATCTATCAAATGTGGTTTCAATTTCCTTAACACTAGAGACGGTTACATTTGATATTTGACAAACTAAGTATTAAAACTTTTGCTTTCATCATTTTAATGCAAGAAATATTATTTTTAAATTCCATCATTTTATTTTTATTTTTTTAAGTTTTAACATATTCAATAATGTTAACACATACAGTTCTGAAATATATAACAATATTATTTCTTCTTTCTTATCTTCCTCCCTCCCCCAAGTCCTTCCCTCATCTGCTATATTTTCTCTTCACATTCAAGATAACATGTGTTTAAGTTACATTGAAATCAAGCAATAATTACTGCAGCAAACAGAGTTCTAATGTAAAACAAAATGCCCCAAGTACAGTGGAAACGTGGTCAAAGATTGTAAGCAATAATCAAATGGAAAATGATGCTTTCATTCAAATGCTGTACCACTAAAACTATAGTAGTGCAGCATTCTTTTTTTTTTTAATCATTTATTTCTATTGGAAAGGCAAATGTAAAGAGAGGAGGAGAGACAGAGAGGAAGATCTTTCATCTGTTGATTTACTGCTCAAGTGGCTGTAATGCACAGAGCTGAGCTGATCCAAAGCCAGGAGCCCAGACCCTCTTCAGCATCTCCCAAGCAGGTGAAGGTTACCAAGGATTTGAGCTGTCCTCCACTGCTTTACCAGTCCACATGTAGGGAATTGAATGTAAAGTGAGGCCACAGGAATTAGAACCAGTGCCCATACGGGATCCTGATGCATGCAAGGCAACTAGGCTGCCAGAAGGACCCGAAGTAGTGCAGGATTATGAAGCATTAGCTTGACAAAGGTACAAAACAAAACTTGGTGAAGCTATTTGTGCTATGTCAAATGTAGACTAACTGATCATAATACAACTTCCAAATGAATCTTATTTTAATGAATCCATTATTTCACATTTTCAAATATACGGTTTTGTAGGTATAGGAATTACCCTCTCTGCATTCCATTCCCCCTTCCCTTCAATCTCTTTCCCATGTTTTCTCCTTATTATTAGCAAAGTACAGCCCTTCAACAAAAGTCACAAATCCAACATTCTACTATTTAAGTGTATCATGACATTGTAAGCTTAGGCTATGGTAGAAAATCTAGCATTGTATTGTCAAGATATGCTTAAATGTTTTGTTGGGAATCTTCCTTTTATTTGGGAGTACAAACACACATTGCAACATACAGGAGCTCCTTCTGGGATTTCTCATTCTGAATGACTTCTATGCATCTAGAAGATGACCTGATTTAAAATCAACAGAGGAATAAATGCGTGAGATATCTATATGTACTACTCAAGTGTTAATAAAAATAACTACTTATTTTTGAAACACCACATCATGTATCTAAACCTTAATAATAGCAATATTTGAAAATAAAGTAAGTTAAGGGGACACTGCCATGGAATAGCATGCTAAGTCTCCACCTTTTGGGCTGCCATTTTATATAGACACCAGTTTAAATCCCAGCTGCTCTACTTCAAACCCAGTTCCCCGCTTATATCCTGGGAAAGGAAAAGAGTACGGCTCAAGTCCTTGGACCCTTGAATCTACATGGCAAAGCTAGGAGAAACTCTTTTTTCCTGGGTTAAGACTGGCCCTGTTTCAATTTTGCAGCCATTTTAAGAGTGAATCAGTGGATGCAAGTCCTCTTTGGCTCTTTTCCCTCTGTAATTTGAGAAATCATTCAAGTAATTTTCAAAAACAGTCACCTCATTAGTATCAACAGCCAGGATTACATGAAGGTTTATTTCTATTTTTCCAAATTTTTAAATTTGTTTTGCTTTAATATATACTCTCTAGATTTTATTTGAACCTATAAACTCACCAGAATATCACACTGCTCATATGTAGTAATCTTCATATATAATTACAGTAACAAAGAGATATGGCTATAGCCCTGAAACAAAGGGTTCATAAGAAGATAATTATGAATATTATCATAAGCATAAACCACAACTTTCAGAGAAACTCTATTATGCTTTGTGTCATATCAGATAAAGTTAGAATCAATTTTCAAAAATCTGCCATTATTGTCACTTTACAAATAAATGAGCAGTCAGAATGGTTCACTTTCCAAATTGCGTGGGAAGATTGAGATTGGGAGCTGGATAGACAAATTGGGCTTTCTATGGCTGTACCAACTCAGTCAGCTTAGCTGTCACTTGCTCTGCCCCAGATTCCCAAGTTGTAAAGAAACAGAGCTGGACTGCTAACGATGCCAGGCATGCAAATACTCAGTGTGGGCCTCCCGAGGAGCAGTTTAACCGCAGGCATACTTGTGCCTATAATAAAAGATTTTATGATAACTCCATCCAGATGTTTCTAAGTGGTTAGCAATAATGTGGAATTTGCTTGATCTAAATCTACAGCCTAAACGTTATGAAATAGTAAGTTTATGACTCTCCATATTATAATATGTGATTACAATATTGTAAAGGAGCCATTTTCCATTGTAATTAAAATGAGATTGCATGGATTGCAATTGTTGTGTTTTATTGTCACTGTCTTATATAATTTCGCCATTTTTATTAGACTTCAATGTCAATGATAATCATTTCCATGGATACACACACATGTGTACACAATGAACTTCATATTTTTCTACTAAACTGAGAGCACAATTGAAATGTAATGATCAATCATTTTCCTATGTACAAATTCAGGCAGATAATTGGTATTATCTACTAGGAAAAACCATATCTATTTTCCCCCTTCTTTGTCATATATGGATAATAAACTAATAGGTAATATTCTACGAAAAAATAGTTTCATTTCTGATTTTTTGGAGAATTTAGTTTCCCATTTGTTTGTAATTAGACTTTTGTGTTATAGCACCAGATTTTGTTTTCTTTCTCATTTTCATAACAATTTTTTTTTCTTTGTCCCTTGTGATCTGTCTATCCTCAACTTGCTTTCTCTTTGTTGCTTCTCTTTTTCTTCTATAACTATGAAACACTCTTATTGTTGCTAAACTCAGATACTTCTTAGGGTTTCAGAAATAAGGTTAAATATCCATCTCACTATAATCCAACATTTATGAAAGACAATTCCTAAACATGTTTTGTTTCAGAATTTCTTATAAATCCATTAAAAAAATGTTCGTAACACTTTCCAGGAGAAAATATCTAGAATTACTTGAGTTACAGCACAATGTTTTCATTCCATTATTTCATTTAAAGAATTCCAAGTTAAAATATGGATGGATAAAACTAGAAATTCACGTTTATATTATGCATTTTAATAAAGAACACATTCCCCCAAAATTTTTGAAAAATGCAATTCACATCAAAATAACAAAAAGATAGTGTGCATTACACACTGAGCCGAGGAGTTCTTCTCCTCCCAAGTTCTAAGGAATAGATACGGGGTCTGGAAAATAGAAAAATTGATATCTACCTGGTATACATAAATTAATTATAGGAATCAGGCTAGACTTGAGAAGTTGAATATTCCCAATATGTGTTTTCCAAATTTTCCTAGGAAAATATTGACATTAATATCAATTTTATTGAATCAGATTAGTTTCCTTATACTGGAATGTGTAAGAAGGAAAAAAATACTGTCTTCTGGTTGTGGCTATTGAATACTTAATCTTCATAAAGAGGAATGTGAAATAATACACATGAACCAATAAAATTTAAGCTGTGTAGCAAAGTGAATTTAGAGTGCAGGATAAAAATGCAAAGCTTTAATGAAAATTATTCAAGTAAAAATATGAGGTGAAGATATAGCAATTTTTTTAAGAATTGCTCTTTGTTGTAAGATATAACAGTGTACATAATAAGCTAAAATACAATTCTTACACATTTCTGCAGAAAGTATTAATGTGTAGAATGTTTGGTACTTCTTATGACAGAAAGAGGCCATTGTATTAATTATATTAAAGGTTATATCTCATTGAAATTATGAAATTCTCATGACTTGCATAGGATTTGAAACACCTTGGAAAAAAAAAATCTATCCTTTTTTAAAATCATCAGATTCATCAGGAATTTGAGTGTTCTTCTAGTTTAATGTGAAATATGATTCTTTATGATTTAACAAAATTTTTTGAGATGTGTTTTTTCACACTTTGGCTGTTGCTAAAATACAAGCCAGTGTTCTAAAGTGGGATTGGCTTATTTTTATTTATCCATTTCTAATTCTTTGTTTTTTAATCCATTTTCTAAGCAGGGTGGCAGGAAGAAAGAGAGAGATTTGCTATCTACTGTTTTAGTTCTCAAATGCCTACAAGTCCTCACACCAGCAAGGACTAAACCAAGAAGCCAGGAAGTCAGACCAAGTTTTTCTATTGGGGGACACAAACCCAAGTGCTTGAATCATGTGCTGTCCCCTACATTACAAGAAACTGAAGTCTGAAGCAGATTCATATTTCAAACTCAAGTACTCTAATTTGCTTATAGTATCTAAAGTGAAATCTTATCTGTTGTGCCAAAAATGCCCCCTACAGATTTTAATTTATGTCTAATTAAAAAAAAAAAAACAGCAGACTGTATGGCTCTTGGTCAAATTCTGGTAGATGCTTCCATGAATATCAAATATGTATTTTTTTTCTGGGATTCTCTCTCTTTTATATATAAAGGATCATTAATATATTAAGCAGAAAATTACTCAGGCAAATTAGAACCAATTTAGGTGCTATTTGTTTTCTTATGCAGCGTTCAGAATTCTCCATCTTCAACAATTTTGGCATTTATTTTGCTTATGAAAGACACAATTAGTTGAGTTGACCATGACTGGTGATCTTCTTCCTTATGGATGCAGATAATAACATCATTCATAGATTATGAAGGTTTTCTACTACTATATCTTTGAATAAATACAACCTTGGTTCTTTTGGCATGCTCACATTTTGCCTCAACACTGATCACTCAAATAGTTTCTCTCACGCTATCAAAAAGTAGTATAATTTGTATTTCTTCCTTGCAGTTTATTTTCATTTGTCATTCATTGGCTGACTTGTTTTCAAATGCCTATCTTTGAAGTCACTGAATCTTTTGTCTGATCTAGCTTACTGTTGATGCTTTCTATTACATTTTATGTATATTTCAATTGAAAAATATGTTATTAGTTACATTTATCTCTGTGA
This sequence comes from Ochotona curzoniae, assembly GCF_017591425.1. Lineage (NCBI taxonomy): Eukaryota > Metazoa > Chordata > Mammalia > Lagomorpha > Ochotonidae > Ochotona > Ochotona curzoniae. The sequence goes on from NW_024466502.1 coordinate 19,879,771, forward strand.
GATCTCTGTTACTTTATTAAATCATTTATCTCTGTTTTCTTGAAATTCAATTTATTAATACAGTGTTATGAAGTATTCACTTAAAATATTGAAGAGTTTAGCATTCCAACCAGTTAGTTTAGCTCACCTTGTTTTGTTCATTAGATAAGACCCTGGTTCCCTGAGAGAATGCGATGCTTCATACATAATGTCACCTGTGTAGTAATTTCACTAGTCTTTTTAATCTGACTCTGTTTGTAGATCTTATTCCATAAATTCTAAGTAGTTTGCTTGTTTTGTGTGGGATTATGTATAGTTCTACCATCTGAGCGCTTGATGATGCCTCAAGGTTAGGTGCCAGTTTGCAATAAATATGCTGTCCTTATTGCCGTGATGTTCTGAGGTTAAATTGGTCCCAAATTCACTATCGGCTTAGTACATAAAATGAACTGGGAATGTGCACGTACACACACTCAGTCATCACACACACCCTCCTATTTGGTCCCTTTTTAAGTCTCTATTCCAAGGACTTGGTAGGTGCAGACATTCAGGTGTACAGCTGCAAATGCTACCTTATTATATCAAATCTGTAAACAGACAGCCTACTAAGATCTGAACAGTACTGGGGTCAAACCAAACTCCTGATCTCTGGTGACTGCTACTGGAATGTAGACTCTATATTACTAAATGTAGACACAGCTCTATATTACTATAACAGCAACAATTAATCCTGACCAGGTCTCTGGTTTCTGACATGTACAGAAATGAGTCCTGAAAATTCATCTGAGGGCAATGACTTGGATTATAAGGACAGTTAAGCTTGACCTACAGTGGATCTGATTTTACTATTTCAGCACTGAGTTCCAACATAATCTAATAACTCCCTGCTGTCTGGGCAAGGATGGTGGAGAGACAGGAAAGGCACTCCCTTGTCCCTGTAGACTGTCACAAAGCTGAGTGCCACCTGGGTACCACACTCATCAGGTGGAATCCTGGTATGGACATCAAGCTCACATAAAGTTTGTGGTGATAACCACTGAAATGAATCGATCCCACTATGTCTTTGCTTTGCCAGGCAGCTCAAGAGATACCACACACAAGTGGTCTCAGGCTAGAAAATATTGATCCTTTGCTTGATTTTAAAGATTTTTTTAAAAAAATAACTTACATCTGCTGATGGATTCCCCACATGGCCACCTTATGCAAGTATGTGTCATGTTCAAGTCAGTCACTAAAAAACTTATCCGGACCTCCTTCATGGATGGTGTGGGCCCAAACATGGTGGCTGCTGTTTCCCCCAGGCTGGTTGTGGGGAGTTAGCTGTGGGATGCTGGTAGAACAGACAGCAGCTTTACCCAGGAATGCAGACATTGGGTTTTATCAGCTGCTGGGTCTCACAGAGTAGGTGTGGCTTTGAGTTTCAAGTCAAACTTCTAAATTCACTTTCTTCCCTGCTTTTCAGCTACTGGATTCTTACTCTACTATCTACCAGAAGTTGTAGAAAACACATTTCATTTTGCCAAAGCATATATGGGTTCATTTATATCTTCCATCTGACTATGTTAGCTTCTGTGAAGGTGACTTGGTGCATGAACAGCTGTCAAATCAATGTGTTTATGGGAAGAGGCCAGCCTGAGGGCTCTTCTGAGCTGACCTTGTTTTGCATCCTGAATTTTAACTACAAGTTATCGCTACTACTAATGATGCATTAATTTATGAGAATCGAAAACCCAGTTAACAGAATTATCTATAATTTATCTAAGGCAACAGGCAGGACATTAATTTAAAAATCAAATAAGTGAAAGAAAAGAGAATGTTATCTTCAAGCATGTTAGTCCTCTAAAGGAAGAAAAGCATCAGAAAACAGAAACAAAAGTACAACAGTTGGGCCCGACACAGTGGCGCAGTGGTTAAGGTCCTCGCCTTGCATGCCCAGGATCCCATATGGGCGCCGGTTCTAATCCCGGCAGCCCCGCTTCCCACCCAGCTCCCTGCCTGTGGCCTGGGAAAGCAGTCGAGGACAGCCCAAGGCTTTGGGACCCTGCACCCGTGTGGGAGACCCGGAAGAGGCTCCTGGTTTTCGGATCGGCATAGCATTGACCGTTGCGCTCACTTGGGGAGTGAATCATCGGACGGAAGATCTTCCTCTCTTTCTCTCCTCTCTGTATATCCGCCTTTCCAATAAAAAATAATAAAAATAAATCTTTAAAAAATAAAAATAAATAAAAATAAATCTTTAAAAAATTTTTTAAAGTATATCAGTGATATAGTTTTTGAAGTTCTCAGTTGCCTATAAGCTAATTCTTAATTATTTGTTTACACAGGCCTAGCAGGTGGTGTGTTGTGAAATGAACATTTTGTAATAGAAACATCATATGATGATAATGTTATTTTCATTACTCTCATATAGACATAAATTAAATAACGTTGAACCTATAACAAGAACCCCTAACTCATAGAACAGCGAAGTTCAAAAGTAATGAACAATAATGTTAGTACATGATTGCTAAGATGCAGATGTTGTCAGCTGTGTTCATGTGTCTTTTCATTTCAGTAGTCTTCATCAGAGCTGGTCACTTGCATTTGATTTCAGCAATCTACCCTTAAAGCATCATGTGCTTTATATTATAAGCTTAGAATAGAGTGAATAAAGAATAAGAAACAGCACTTGAGAAAAGGACTAGAAGGAAGCACACACACACACACACACACACACACACACAGATTTTAATTCTATCAACTCCTTGTTTTAGTCCAGATATTGTGCCTTTGAGTTCAATACCTCCAATATTTTTACTTATTAATAAGGACCATTCACAAAGCTTACGTACCAAGAGGAAATCCTCACTAAGAAGAGATGCTTTGGAATCACAATTAAAAGATACACAGTAGGGGCCAGCACCATGATATAGTGTGCAAAGCACTAATTCAGAAGTGCAAGTATCCTGCACGGACACTAGTTTAGGATCCAGATGTTCCACTTTCATTCCAGCTCCCTGCTTATGTCCTGGGCAGCAGCAGAGGATGACTCAAGTACTGTGCCCTGCAGCCATGTCGGAGACACAGAAGAGCTCCTAGCTGCAGGCTTCTTGTTAGTCTAGTGTGGTCCTTGCCGTCACTTCAGAATGAACCACTAGATGGGGAGTGAACAAAGCTTCTCTCGCTCTCATTCTACTGTTCCTTCTTCTTTCAGTAATTCTGCTTTTCAAACAAAAATAAAATACATCTTTTTTTTTAAAGTAAAACGTGTCATGAACTCGGATTAAAAACTACTTTATGTATATGCTGAACATGGTTTATGTATATATACTTCATATATGTCACAATACAGATTTAGAAGCATAATGATACTTATTTTTCTACCCACGCTGCTGCCTGTATTTCTAATGCACAGCTCTCCTCCTTGATAACTTCAATTTAAAAAATTCCAGTAACATCATTTCAGTTGGCTTCGCAATCATAGATTGAGCCCTGTAGTAGGTGAAGAATTCACTGTTCACATTTGCACTTAGAAGTCCTCAGAATTAAAAGGTAGCAGGTGATGAGAATAATTCTGATGAATTTATATTTACACAATCACCTCTTTTCTACTGTATGCAGTGAACTTTGTGATTAGAGTTGAAATATCCAAAAAGAGAATCTGCAAGTGAAATGCATCATCCTCACTGTCCTTTCCGTAATGACGGAGGGCCACAGGGGCTGGTGATAGACTTATTTTCCCTTCATTTAGAGATTCAGTAATTTAATTGGATCTGCTTTCTGACTCATACCAGTGGTGGATTTAAATTCGACATAGAAAGCCTGGGAACAATAGATATCAACACACACACTCAAAGTGTAAATAGCTGATGGATTAAAAGACCATGATTTCCATAAATGAATACATAAAGCAACTACCTTTGCATTCTGCAAATTGTGCAATTGATTTGTAGTGTCAAGATATCATTCTAATTTCCCAAGTTTATTTGAAAAAAAAACACTGTAACAGAAAGCTGTTACACTTAGTTGAAGACATCCTTTCCTGGGAGCTGTCTGCAATGCTGATTACATGATTGATGCATTCACAGAAGTGATCATGCTTCTTGGAAAGAATATTGTTAAGTAGGGTTGATTCATGATCACTTTTATGAGCACATGCTAGGGAAACTCCTGGATGCCTTCCATTTGCCTTCTAATAAGAGATCCTCGTGGGACTGCAAAGGCAGCATATTCAAAGGAAGCAGGTCTCTGGGCAGTTTAGTAGTTAGTGTTAGAATTAGAAATTTAACACTCATTCTTGAACACTTAAATAGGATAGAAGTTGTTTCGCCCCACCCTTTAAAAATAAAGTGTGGATATTAATGAGAACCTGGAGCGCACTGAGGTCTACATCTCAATTCCCCTTTGTTTTTTAACAGCGCTGTTAAAACACACGAAAGCTGTTCAGCATACTTTGTCAAAATATTTTGCTTTACCATGTGATAGATTTCATAAAAGCAGGAGCATTCATACCAACAGAAATATTCCTAAAGTTGATCTTTTTTCAAAGATTTATTTATTTGTTTATTTAATTAGTTAGTTAGTTATTTAATTGGAAAGGCGGATATACAGAGAGGAGAGATAGAGAGGAAGATCTTCCATTCGATGATTCACTGCCCAAGCGGCAGCAACAGCCGGTGCTGAGCCAATCCAAACCCAGGAGCCAGAAGCTCTTCCAGGTCTCCCACGTGGGTTCAAGGTCCCAAAGTCTGGGGCCATCCTCGACTGCTCTGCCAGGCCACAAGCAGGAAGCTGGACGGGAAGCAGGGCCGAGGGATTAGAACCGGCGCACATATGGGATCCTGGGCGCATGCAAGGCAAGGATCTTAACTGTTGCACTATCGCACCGAGCCCAAGGTTGATCTTTTCAATGTCATCACAATACAAAATGATGGGATTTAAATTGGCTTACCAAACTGCTATAACAATAAAATCAGAAATGCCATGTTTTTCCAGGTTAGATCTTGGGTCCTTAGTCACATCTTTATCGGGTTATGATTTTGTAATGGAGTCAGAATTGTTAGTTTCACTCTGCTAAAACAATGTAGGTAATTTAGGCATAATATGTGTGAAGTGTATTATGCAGAGAAATGATGTAAATCTGTGTATTGTGACAAAAATAATGAAAACTAAGGATTAACATGATGGCTCCACCAGGAGCCACTGCTATTGTGCAGAGGATCAAGCAACCACTTGTGAAGCTATTATACCATGTCTGATTGCCATTCAAACCAGAGCTGCTCTGTTTGTGATTCAGCTTCCAGTCAATGAGCCAAGGAAGAAGCACACTTCTCAGTGGAATCCCTGACTTCTACATTGAGCTGATCAAAACCTAGCTGTTGACAGCAAGTCTGGAAGTGAACCAGCACATGATCAGTGTCTTTCAATCTCTCTCCATCTCTCCCTCACTCACTCTCACTCTCCCTTTTTCTTCTTCACTGATATCCTGCTTTTTAAATAAATAAATAAATCATGAAAAATGACCTGAACTTCATCTTGGTGACTTGGATAAATGGAACTACATATCACTAGCAAGTGGTTTAGTGATTGTTACGATCAGTGAAAATTTGGAAATGCTGCTCTACAGTCTCAGAAAAAGATTTGAATAAAATCAATGAGAAAACACTCATGCAATTAGCTTATGCACATAATTCAAATCTTTCTTGCTGTTTGATGTCTTCTATTGAAAAGGGGTAAATATCTGGTATTAAAAACAATCTTATATTCATAATGGAGACAAGTCATGTTGAATCAGTATTTGTCTCCCATAGAGTGACATAACTATATATTGGTAATGTTTTCTTTTTCTGCTTTTTTCCCCCTTTAAAAAAAATTTATTTATTTCTATTGGAAAGTGAGATACACAGAAAGGAAGAGAGACAGAGGGTAAGACTTTTGTCTGCTCCTCTGATTTACTCCCCAATTGGCTGCAACAGCTGGAACCGAGCCAATTGGGAACCCAGAAGCCAGGAGCTTCTTTTAGGTATCCCGAGCGGGTGCAGGTTCCCAAAGCTTCAACTACTTGAAGGAGCTGGATGAGAGACAGTCCAGCTGAGGCATGAACTAGCACCCATAGGGGATCCTAGCATTTGCAAGGTGAGGATTTAGCCATTGAAGCATTGCCATAGGCTTTTGTATATTGATTTAATATTTTCCCACTCTTTGTTGATGTGTGATGCAAAATAATTCTATTAATTTTAATACTGATAAGTTTTCACATTCCAGTATAGAAACTTTCTTAGCATTTAGCATTTATGAATTCATAACCTTTCTTAATTCTTCTTCAGTATGTCAAAATCCTGACACTTAATACATTCCTTTCCTTTTTCCAATATTTCCAATATATATTATAGATAGCATTAAATGCATCTGTTCTCTACATATGATGAAATGTGAGGTGTTTTGTACTGTTTTCAGAGATCTCGATCTAACTTTCAAACGACTCTGAAAAAATATTTCTTTGTATGTCATACTCACTCTGTACCTAGAGTAGAACTAAAGCTGTAACAGGAATCTGCAGGAGAAAGCACGTTAATATTCTTGAGACAAGATAAATGGATCACATATATGATAAAGCTAATAAAAAATGAAACTCAAAACCTTATTAATGAGAACGCATAGTATCTTGGGAGCAAAATATATTTGAGAATTCATAAATCCACAATAAATTTTGAATGCAGCATAAGTTAATTGGCATATAAAAGAAAGAGGGGACACGGGAATCATGAAACCGACATGCTTCCATTTCAAAGACTTAGCTTTAATCCATCAATACATAGCCATTTGGAAAAAGATTTTCTCAGGCACATCCTCTGTAGCATGTTCAGAAAAGTCAATGCTGAAATAATTCCTGTCAATCGCATCTGTGATTTGTTGCATTCCCTACAATCTGAGGAACTGGCTGAGAATAGAAATGTTCTTGCTTCAACTGTACTTTCATTTCATAACAAAGAGTTTGCATGGCTGGCAGTGGTCACAGCATGTAAGCACATTGCCCATGATACTGACATCCTCTATGAGTGCCATTTTGTGCTTCAGCTTCTCCACTTCTGACCTGACTTCCTGCTAATGACGGGGAAAACAGCAAAAGATATCCCAAATACTTAGGCCCATGCCACCCATGGGGAAGGCTTAGATGAACCTCCCATCTCCTAGCTTTGGACTAGCCCTACCTTGGCCATGGCGACCACTTGGGGGATGAACCAGCAGATAAGATCGCTTTTTTTTCTCTCTCTCCCTCTGACTCTCTATGTTTTTCTCTCACTCTCACTCTTACTCTCTCTCTGTCTTGCTCTCCCTGTAAATTAGCCTTTTGGGTAAATAAGGAAGTGAATAAATTAGTAAATATATATATATATATATATACATGTTTATACATATATACATATTTTATGCACACACACATACAAAGAGAAAGAATTAGTTTTCCTCTGGACCATATAATATATACAAATAGAATGCTGTTTCCATGTAACAGAAAAGTATATGTATTAATGCCTCATATAACTTTTTCTGTGAGCACTTATCTAAGCTAGTGTGTTCCAATTTATTCCCACCAGTTATACTGGATAATTTGCTTTTAATAATTATCTATTCCCCACCCCCAGTTTATTTCTAACACAAAACTCCCAAATAATTAAACACAAACATTTTGTGTTTATATTTAGTACTCAGTTCCTGAACCTTTAAAATACTGCTTATCTGGTGTAAAAGATAACATAGCCAGACAAAGCACATCTTTAAAATGCATGCAGTTGTCTTTAATGGTGGGAATATGTTTCACTTAGTCAGCTAGGTGATTTTTGTCATTGGAAATAATATATATTGAGTGGGAATAGAATTAGTAAATCATTGGCATGGCTTCTTTATGCAATCAAGATATAAAAAATTCATGAGAGTGATACAGAAACATGACCTACTCTTTCACAGTAAATGTTGCTTTGTAAGTAGAGGTATATGCTGATAATGAAAAATATTAACTACATAAACCAGTGGTATGTCTATTTGTACTCCTTATCATGCGTTACATGGTGTAGTTAATTACAATGCTATATATTTATAAACCTGGCAGAGAAGTGAGTTTGTTTGTACTAGTATCACCCTAAATAGGAGTAAGGTCTTGCAGTACAACCATACAATGGATATATTGCTACCAGAAGATAGGAACTTTCCAGTTTCGCTAAAATCAAATGACATTATTATTTTAGTTGGCCCATTATTGATGAAAATATAATTTTGTGGGATGTGAACATAGATAAGTGTTCCTCAAGTTATTACAACTATTACTAAAGCAGGAGAGGAGCCTTTCAAGACTATAAAACCCCCTTTCCTAACAGCTGTGACAATGACAATGTTGTCAATTCTCTGGAACATGACTACTATCTGGATGCTATAGTACATGGTCATTTACTTTTTATTTTATTTTGCTTTTTGTTAAAATGAATGGGTGTATGAAATTATGTCTGATCTGTGTATCATGTGATACATTGATGCATGGATATACTGTGTGTCCAATTTGTGTAAATGTATAAACCTCCTTAACTATTTAGTATTTTCTTATGATGGAAATATTTTAAATTCTACAGTATATACATGTGCATAAATCAGATTTAAACTCACTATATATTGCAATAGAAATTAATACTTTTAAAAAAGATTTTTCTTTATTTTTATTGGAAAGTCAAATATACAAAGAGAAGAGGAAAAGAGAGGCAGAGGTGAAGATCTTCTGGCTGATGATTCACTCCCCAAGTGGCTGAGATGTGTAATGTTACGCTCATGCTAGAGGGAGACTTGATTCATTATTCAAAAATACCAGCTCTACACGAACAGAGGTCATCAGAACTCCTTTTGTTTGTCTTGCTTTCCATTCCCCGCCTTGCTCTCATTTTTTCCTCCACCCCAGGCACATTCTATTATTTTATTTTATTTTATTTTATTTTACTTAAAATCAAATAACACTCTATCACCACCTACTGTTTTCCATGCCCCCATATCTCTGGCCGCTTGTGCCTTGAAAACATAAAAATTCTGTTAGAGCATTTCACCTTCTGAGTTTTGGCTTTAATTGTCATGTAGAATATCCTGTGGAATAGGAAAAAAAAAACCATCTAGTTCAAGATTAAAGGAATGATCTTTAGCATTATACAGATTTATGGTGTAATAACCAAAATTTCAAACCATTTTTGTATGGCTAATTCTCCGTTTTGTTCACAATCTCAGAAACTGTTTAATAAAGAATGAGTTGTGCAAGTATGATTTCAAAAATGTGATTCCCAGAAGCTTTCATCTATATTACCATGATCAATAGATACACACTTACTTGATCCAGGTTTTCCTGACTTCCTGGAAAGAGATGATAATTCTTCTTATGTTTCATCTCTCCAAAGCTGAAAATGAACTATTTGGTCAAAGAACCCTTATTAATTCTCATGAAATTACTACACAGAATTTAAGATCTTTGTTCTCTTTGTTGGTATTCCTAGGACTTTATTCATATGCACACTTCTTCATAATTCTCCCTTCTACTCTTTTTATATTGTTGTTTTCCATGATGCAATTTTGAGATACAGTGACTTCCTCCTATTTCCTCAAGTGTTTCCCTCATGTTTCTCCTTTCACCCACCATTTTCCATCATGTTATTACCATAACATACATCTTCATCTACAGTCGCAAACCCAACATTTTGCCATTTAAGTGTATCATGACACTGAAGATACAAAGATACAAAATCTAGTGTCCAAAAGGCCAAGTGTATTTAACAGTTTCATTGGGAAACCTTCTTTTATTCAAGAATAGAAATGCATACAGCAAGATATTTCTCAGTATGCTAGTCTCCACTATACACTTCATCGATGCGTGTATGTGTGTAAACATGTTCACTTCTATAAACGTTTGTTTTGTATTTTGCATAGTTTGCTTCATATCAGAGAGTACACATGATGTTTGTTCATTCGAAATTGGGTTATTTGTCTCTTATTGAGAGCATTCTGTTACAAATGGGAGTAGAAGCCTATGGAATTGATACGGCACAGTTTATTTATTTATTTATTCATCTTTAAATGGGTGTCTGGCTGGCTTTTATTTCTTTGTTATTTTGGATTGTGCTTCTGTAAATGTAAAAAAAAATCAGCTTGCCTTCTTGTATATAGATTCTACTTCCTTTGAATATACCTAGGAATTAGATAGCTGGGCCAGGGCTGGATTCCAGCTCCTGCTGATTTTGGGACAAGGGAAGAGAGTGTGGAATTGGAATAGAAAAAAAAAAAAAAGGATCACTAAATGTATGTTAAGCCTGTGATGGTGAAGTGAAATGAAAACTTGTAATTATATATATATATATATATATATTTTTTTTCTTTAGAAAGAAAGAGTAAGGAATGAGGACAGAGAAGGATGAATGCGCAACAAAGGCAGAAAGCCAGGGAGGATATATAGTATCACTCTGCGCTGAAAAATGTTCTGTTTGCTTTACATAAATTTTCAAAATAAAAATAAATAATTTGTAAGAGAAAAATGAATTTCTGAGACTCAATGGCAAAGTTGCTGGACAACAGGTAACGTTACTCTATGAGTATTTTATGTAAAACTATGACATAAGATTGTTGATGTCTTCACTAAGAAGAAGAAATATTGAAATTTTGGAGTTAAATGTACTAAATCACTACGCGGTACCACACAGATAAATACTTTTGTCTTTTGACAAGTCTGGATGAGCTTTCTACTGAAGAAATGAAAGTAGTAAGTGACACTAGAAGTTTGTAATCATTGGGTGTGGTGAATCTACGTCAAGATACTGAAGGCTTTTTCCATATGGCTTCTATAACACAAAATACACATATTTGAGTGTTTAAACCAGGCATGATTACACTAATATACTTCACAATAAATCTGATATCCTGAACTTTAGTGCAACTGGCATGCAATGGCTTTAAGAAATGTCAGATTTATTTCATTTTGGTTTTATTTTCTTGCAGTTCACTCAATCTCTCCCACTTTGTTGGTTTCACTTGCTGTTGAGGTAGCATTTTCACTTCACATTATGCACTGTTTTGCACAATAGCTTATGCAGATATTTGTCAGTGTCTCAACTTCCAATCCCCCCCCAAAAAATGTTAACAAAAATTCATGTCAAAGCAAAATTAGTTAAGACTGCCGGCCGACTTATTATTAAAAGCATATATATGTATATATAGCTTAAGAACTGGGATAACTGATTCAGCCCTTGAAAGAGAGAGCAAAGCAATCAGGATTTGGGTCTCAGAGGTTGATTATGCACTGCTGGGATCAGTGACCCCAATTCAGAAGAACAGGAACAGGTTTGGGGACTGAATCAGGAAAGCCCTTTGGATAGTCTATTATAAAATGCAAACCATAACCTCTCTTTGAAGGGTACAGACACTATTCAACTCAAGTCCATTTTGTCATTTATTAAAATTGCTAGAGCTTTTTATTTGTCAAGAAAATTGCTAAATAAAAATAATACAATACGAGCTGTTTCTAAGCCTGTTTTTATTCAACATGATTTTGCTATTTTTATTGCCACTCAGCACAAATGGAAAAAAAGAAAAAGAAAAAGAAAAAGCTCCATATCGGGTAGAAATAAAATCACACAAAAGGAGAGGGATAATTGGTTATGGAGACACAAGTAGTATATACTGAAGGTATTTTTCCAGAAAACTAAGGCAGAGAATAATATGGTAGCATTACAAAACTATATATCATCAAGTTTCTTTTTTTTTTTCTTTCTATGCGATATATTAGGACATTATAAAACGTGAGAAAAAGTAAGTACAGCAGAGAGCTCCTTGCACAGTGCATGAAAATGGATTGGTTTTCATGGGAATTGGCACCCTGGTGTGGTGGCTTAAGATCTTATCTGAGATGCTGCCATCCCAGAATGCTGTCTGTGCATATGTGTTCTCCTTTTCATCCAGATTCCTGCTAACACAGTTGCAAACGGAGAGGATGATTGTCCAAGTATTTGAATTCCTATGGCCTGTGTGGGAGATCTTGATGGAGATATCGGTTCCTGATTTCAGATTGGCGCAACTCAAACTATGACACATGTGGAGGAGTGAACAAACATCCCCTTCTCTCTCTCCCACTCACAATCCATTTCTTACCGCACCTCCCCACAGCTGACACACTGTATTTTAAGTAAAGATATATATATATTTTAAATAACTTAAAGATTTAAATTATGAGATGACAGGGTATAGATGGAAAGTTAACTTCAAATAATTAACATCGTAGGAAATTGTATTAAGTTTAATGATAACAATTTGCTCCTGCATTATTTCATTTTTTATTGATAAAATAAAAATAAGAAAATAAGAAAGCAATTTATTGAAAATGACAGGAAAAGTATAAAAGTATAAAAGTATAAATTTGAATAAAAGATAAGCCAATTCCAGAAGAAATATAGCATGTTCTCCCTAGTGTAAGGCAAACTGCATGCAAAATGTTAAAAAATAAGATATACATGCATATGTATGCATATAAATGCATATATTCTAATAGATTTATTGTAAATTGAAGAGCAGTATAACAGGAAGTGAACAAATACTGCAGTATGCATCTTTGTTCCTGAATAAAAGGAGGACTCCCAATGAATCAATTGAAGATGCCTTGACAATATGGTAGTAGACCATTTACCAGTGTCTGTGCCTGCAATGCCATGATGCACTTAAATGGAAGAAAGTTTGACTTGTGAGTGTTGCTGAAAGATTACACTATTGTAACAAAATGGGAGAAAATGTGGGGAGATGAGTTCGTAAGGGGTATCCGCTGTGCTTATAGAATTAAGTCATGAAAAATAATTTATAACATAACAAAATTTTGAAAGTTGAAAAAGAGTGAGTGTCATTACTAAATATATCAGTAGAGAATAGTAATATCACTTATGTTTTCATTTGGCTTCTCTTTACACAGTGTATGTGACAACATTCTCAAATATTTTTGAGTCTCATTTTCTCTCTATAAATGTGTGGTCATGAAAGGAATGCACCATAATATCTGTGTGATGATTAAACTTTTAAATAGCCAAAGTGTATGGGATACTATCTGCCTTATCATTTTGTTTATCATAAAGCTTTTGACATTTGCGGTCATGTTTACAAAAGTGAGAAATTGAATTTTCTTAGCTGCTGTTGTTTTCATTTGTAACTTCAACTGTTCATTTTTTCTTGTAAATTAATAAATGAGTTTTTAAAATAAGATTTCAATGAGAAGCCTGAAGTGCTAAATATTTAAGCAAACATGCCAAAAAGCAATTTGGGTTGGCATCATAGAATGCAAGTTGAGAAAGAGGTTAGAGTAAATCATTTGGATGTTCTGATAGCAGAAATATGTGATATAAAGTGTGAGACATTCAAGATTATAGACTAAAGGTCTTGAATATTTGTCATTGAAGATAGTGTCATGAACTGAGCATTGAAAATCAGACTATAAAATAAAAGACCAAGTGCTCCCTGACAGGTGTAATAATTGCTTAACTGGAGTATGTTATCCAGGAATGAAGTGGCTATTTTGATTTCTAGGTATCTATTAAACTGCATTTTGAGGCCTGTAAAAATTGGAAATGCCATGAAAGCCGTTTTATTCTTTAAAATTGAGGTAAAAATATGTGTTATTTCAAAACTGAAATGCTATAGCCAATGCACAACACAAAGGCCTTCAGTTTTTTTTTTTTTTTTTTTTTTTTTTTTTTTGCTAGAAATAACCTACGGAGAGAAGTTTCTTTCAATCTGAGGCTGGATGATACAATTCAGAAAAATGCTACAACTGCTTACTGAAGACATGTATCATGCATAAACAATGCGATCTTTTTTCTTTTTAGCTTCTTTTATGTTTGTCTATTTATTTATTAGGCTCATGGATTTGCCCTTCTACCCTTTTCCATTCCATCTCTCCCCCCACTCTTTTCACCTGCATTGTAATATACAGTCCTTCAGCAATAATCACAAATCTCTCTTTCTTCTATTTAAGTATATCCTGACATTGTAAGTAGAGACAATGGTAGTACTTCCAGCATCCTATTGCTAAGCTATATTCATCTTCATTGACAGTCCTTCTTTTATTTAGTTGTAGAAAAGCATACTGCAGTGTATCTCTACTTCATGCTATACTTGCCACCATTATGCTTTGGGGAATATATTCAAAAGAAATGGAAATCTTCATATGAGATAGTGACCTGTAATAGTTTGTTCACAGCAGCACAATATACAACCTGGGTACCTGTTAAAAGAGGAGTTGATGAAGAAGCTTTGGTGCATCTACTCTATGGAATACTGCAGAGCCATCATAAACAATGCAATTCTATCATTGCCAGCAAAATTGTCCCAACTAAAGATCATTATGCTCAATGAAATAAGCCAGTCCACACAGAACAGATATATGCTCTCCGATATAATATACTCTTACTCTTTCAGGCTCTGAGATTTAGAGCTCACTGGTCATGCAGCATAAACCATCATGACTGATGGAGTCTTAAGGTAAATGGTAACATCATGAAAAGGAAACGCATGCACTAACATTGGGAACTGTGCTGACAAAAATGTTAGTCAGTGAACTAAAGTCACCTTCACTTTAATAGGAAAAAATGAAGACGATGATTCATCATCTTAATTGTCTCTTCCAGTCTGAAAAGAGGATCCTTCACCCAGCTCTTAAAAGTGCTGAAATTTGGGAACTCTCAATTATTTCCTTCCCAGGGAACTGCTACCAGCTGAAGACAATTCCTTCAACTTTTGTTCCCTTTATAAACGGGAGGGAATCTTATGCAGAAGCTCATAATCATGTTTGTGCAGGTGTCAGTCTTCTGGCTTTCACAAAGCAGAATCCAGAATTATTGACCCCATTTTAATGCTTCCCAAGGAATTAATTTTAGGCCTTTGTGGAAATTATTCTGTATTACAGCTCTCTACCCTGTCCTCCTGTTTCTATTCCTTCACGTGTTCTGATAATAGAGACACTCTCTACTAAATTTCCTACTCACAAATCTGTATTTCAGGATGTGTTTCACAATTAATTGACTTATTCTAAATGTCTTCTGATGCATCTGGATAGAGTAGATTCTCAAATGGAAATCTGGGGTTGAAACAACCACTATCATATTGATAATGTAAATTATTTTTATTATAATCAGCACATCAAAGGATTTTCCTATTATGGAATAGAGATGAATATTTAAAATAAAATAAAAAGCACATTGACCAGAGTCCTAATAGAAGGTGTTAAAAAAGAGATACAAGCCAGAAGGCAGTAAAACTATCTTCATTTGCAGCTAACATTAACATTATCCTCGATATTTGGAAATGAAACCAAACCAAAGAAAACCAAAACAAAATAACAAAATGAAAAAAAAAAAAAAGAAACAAAAAAACAAAAGCTTCCACCACGACACTATTGGAACCCATGGTGCACTATCAGAATATAAAACCAATGCACAAAGATCGTAATGCCTTGCATGCATGCATAATCCAATGGCTGGCTGAAAACTGGTGACATCATCCCTAATAGCTGCAGATTAATTAATTAGCTAATAAATTAATGTCTTCATTTTTAGCCATGACTCTGAAAGATCTCTAGAACTAAAATTGTGAAAAACTATGGACAGTTATATAAGAAGACACACAAAAAATGCAAAATTGTCTGTTTGTTAATTGGAAGAATAAGTTTCATCAACATGTCCATGCTAGCCAATACAATTTATATGTTTGAATCTATCACAATCAACGTAGCAAGGACATTCATCCCAGTTCTAGAGAAAAAAAATATGACAAGATTCTTAAGGAAACAGTAGATCCCAAATAGTTGAACTAAAGCAAAGCCAGATGCATCGCAAACAGCAGACTTTAAGACATACTACAGCATTATTTTAATAAAACAGTCTAGAACCAGCTCAAAAATAGACATGTAGACCATTGGAACAGAATAAACCCAAGAAATGCATTTATTAGCATATAATATTTGATCAAAACCCAAAAATAAGTCTCTTAAAAAGGACAGGCTCTTCAAGTGGTGCTACAGAAATTGGGTTTCCAATTTGAGAAGACTGAAATAAGATTTGTACATTATTTCTTACACAAAAATCAACTTAAAGTGATCAAGAATTTAGTCAGAGTTTTGATACCATCTTGAAAATGCAAATGGCACAAAGCTTACTAAACGGGCCTGGAGTGATGGCTGAATGGTTATCCTGCAAGTTCTAGGATCCCATATGAGAGCCTGGTTCAGGTACCAATTACCCCAGTTCCATTCAGCTCCTTGCTGGTGTCCCAGGAGAGCAGTAGAAGAGCACACAAATATTTGGGACCCTGCAACTACATAGAACACCTAGAAGATGCTCCTGGCTTAGGATCAGCTCAGCTCTGGGAACTGTGGCCATTGGATGAAAAATCTTTCTATCTCTGCTTTTCTCATTAACCCTTCCTATACAATAAAAATAAATATTTATTTTAAAAGTTCAACTAATACACTACAAGGAAATAAATTCAGAGTATGGTATTTAGTAAAAGATCAAAATTGGTAGCCTAATAGTCTTGCCTTAAAAAACAAAACAAAGCAAACAATCAAAAAATATCAAAATAAATAAATAAATGAATACACTGAATGAAAAAGAAGCTAAATAAATCATAAAATTAAATATGGTGTGATTATATAGATTATTATTTTTAATATAGTGGTAAAAATATAAATGCCAACTTTCCAAAAATTGCAGGAAATTCAAGAAAGAGAGAAAATGCAATTGGCCAAAACCACAAATACTGCCCAGGATAACACAATAGGTTCTATAGTTATTAAGATTGTAATAGAGGGCCCAATGGCGTGGCTTAGCAGCTAAAAGTCCTTGCTTTGAACGCACCGGGATCCCACATGGTCGCTGGTTCTAATCCTGGCAGCTCCACTTCCCATCCATCTCCCTGCTTGTGGCCTGGGAAAGCAGTTGAGGACAGCCCAAAGCTTGGGGTCCCTGCACCCCCGTGGGAGACCTGGAAGAGCTCCTGGCTCCTGGCTCCTGGCTTTGGATTGGGAATGAATCATCGTATAGAAGATCTTCCTTTCTGTCTCTCCTCCTCTCTTTATATCTGACTTTGTAATAAAAATAAATAAATTTTTTAAAAAGAAACATGTAATAGAATAACTGTGAAAATTTACAGATAATAAGCTGTGTAAAAGAAATGGATCATTTTTCTAAAAATACCATTATATTTCATTCAAGGTGTAATGGATAACTGAATAAGCTATCAGTTCTTGAATTTTTAATTTAAAACATTCTGAAAAATAAAGACCAAGTAACAGATGGTGTTTTTGTAATGATTTACTTCACATTTAAAGAACAATTAATACTAATTTTGTACAATAGTTTTGAGAAAATAGGAAAGCTGGGAACAATTTCTAACTATTCTATGGGTTCAGTATCACCCTGAAAACAGGTAAAGCCAATTCACACAATATCAAAAAAAAAAAAATCAAGTATTTTAAATTACATATCTTACTATTGTACGATTTTGAAACTAAATTCCATGAAGAAAGATTGGCCAATTGAATCTGGCAATATATGTGACTGAGGCAGCACACATCAACTATTGTTATCATGCTGTGTGTTCGCTTGGTTGTTTGAGAATGAATTAGTGCCATCCATCACTTGCATAAACAAAAATGATAGGCAAAAGAGCATAGGGATTTACACAACAGGCTGAAGATGCAGCAGGTAAAGCCACTGTCCTGATGTCAGCCTCCCCTATGGGTGCAGGTTCAAGTCCCAGCTGCCACAATTCCAGTGTGACTCTGGGCGCACACATCACCAAACAGTAGAGCATGGCTCGAGTGCTTGAACTCCTGCCACCCTCTGGAGGGACTAGGAAGAAGATTCTGACTTCAGATTGGTCCATCTCTGGCATTGTGATCATCTGAGAAGTGAAACAGTGCCACCTCTCTCTGTCCCTTTCAAACAAACAGATAGGTCTTAAAAAAAGAAGCACAGACATATATGTATTGGCAAAATGATATTAACTCATTAAAAAGAAAATAATAATAATAATAATAATAATAATAAAATCCTCAGTTAAAGTCAGAGCTATTTTCTCCAATTCTAATGCCATTTCAGTAGTGGTGGTCAAGACAAATTAATTACCATTGAGAACAGAAGCAAGGACTGAAAATGAAAGAAGCCTCTAGGCCTGTTGCTAGGTTTCCGCCTCATGGGCCATCATAGTGATGACGTTTCTAAAGACTCACCTAATACAACATGAGGAAGCGGGTTTCAACAGACGCGTAAGAGCATTATTAAAACACTTTGGAAAATCCCTTTAAAAAATAAATTTATGTTTGTATAAAAATTATTCATACACACAAAATCTAAATACTCTAGTCAATAAAAATGACAATAACATACAAACTTGGATGAAAAAATATTTACTATCAGATGGTAAAGTCATACTATAGAAAAGTCTTAAGGATTATTCCAAATTTCTTGGAAACATTTAGTGAAGCCTTTCTTGACCCAGATGCTAGAATCCTAAATGAGAGATTGTAATTACACGTGAACTCTGTAGAGGTCACTAGTTAAAAACAAAAACAAACACACAAAAAAATCTTTCCAGTTGTCAATGAAATGTCTACATTTCCACGGTTTGTGAATATGATTGCATGGAAATATATCTGCAAGCCCAAGATTACCAAGGGACAACTCGGAAGATTCATATGTATCTCAAAGTAGCATGGGCAGCATAATTTTCTGAGAATTTGCAATTCTTTGGGTTTGGAAATACTGTCAGAATTAATGACTACACATTTCTGAAATAGTAATCAGCTAATTTACCCTCTAAGCGATTTTATCCCTAAAGTATATTTTGCAATATTTAGTAGGAGGGAGAAACACTAGTTGCAGTATGGGCGAAATGTTACACATCTCTGTCTCAGACTATCTTCAGTTGACTCACGAATAACAACTAAAATAGAAAGCAACAAAGGGGAAGCAATGGTCATTTTTTTCAGGACTCTTAAACAATTCCAAATATCATTATTACAAATGACCCAGAACTGCTCAATGAACTTCACATAGAAATCTGAAAACCATGCTATTCCAAATAGTATTTTCTTAAAAAAAAATCATGAAGCAGTTCCTTAGACTCAAGATTTCCTTTTCCATCTGTCCCAACCCGCTTCCCTCCTCTGTGGTCCCCTGTATTGTGACAATACTATAGTCGTTAAACAACAGTTGCCCGTCTATCATTCTATGTAAGTGTATCATGACATTGTAAGTAGACAGTGTGAGTGTAGCAGAGACTGACCTGTCCAGCTGTGGAAACTATGCATCTCTGCATCCAAAACAAAGATCAACTCCCAGTGAAACTGTTGACTATGTCCTTACAGTAGGATGCTGGACTCTCTGCTATTGTCCAAGCTTACAGTGGTGGGAAACAATTAAATAGCAGAATGATGGACTAATGACATTTTATGAAGGAATATCAATTGTAAAACTGAAGAGAAAGGAACTTGCAGAGGAGCACGGGAAATCCCAGAGCCTATGAAACTGTATCATAAAATAATAGTAATAGTAATAATAGTAATAATAAAATTGCTCAAACACAAAAAAGTATTATCATAGACTTGAATATAATGTTTTGTCAAATTAAAAAAACAGTACTTAAAGTGGTCAATTCAATTTTTTGCACAATTGGTTCCCAGAAATTTGCCTACATTTCTGCCATTCCAAAATGAAATCCATATCTACTAGGCATCGCTCATTTCACATCCTTCTCCCAGTCAGTAGCAACCACTAATGTTTTGTTCAGGTTGTGTGTGTTTTCCTATTTCTGAATATTTCTTAGAAATGATGTCATCAAATTCAGGCCGTTCCACTTGCCATTGAACTTGTGGCCTGGGAGACCAGAACGAGGCTCCTGGCATTGGATCAGCTCAGCTGCAGCCACTGTGCTTACTGTGGAAGCAAGTGCTCAGATGGTCTTTATATCTCCTTCTCCTATATATCTCTGCCTTTCCAATAAAAATAAAACAATAAGTTGATACTTCAGCTTTACATGAAACATATTTTTGAAAAAATATATATTGCCTCTCAAAATAATATTCTATGTAAAATTTAGATTATACATCCTGTGATGTATGCATCAATATTTAAAAGATTAGTCAATTACATATTGATTTACTCCTCTCAATAGCTTTCATTCTTATGTAAATCTATATTTCTTTTTTAGAGATTTCTTTAAAAGTTGTTTGAAGGTCAGAGTTATAGAGAAATGAAGAGATAAATATTGTTCCATCCACTCTTTCACTACCCAAATGGTTGCAATTGCCTGGGCTGTGCTAAGCCATAGCCAGGAGTCTAGAGTTTCTTTTATTTCTCCCAAGAGGATTCAGGGGGCCTGTAATTTGAGACATTCCTTGTTGCCTTCCCATGCATGGTTGCAGAGAACTGGATCAGATGTGAATTTGAGACAAATGCTTGGACACAAATGGGATGCCAGCGTCACAAGTGGTGGCTTGACCTAATGCTAACGCAGCATCACAATGCCATCCAACTAATCCGTTATTTCTAAGTCGTCTATCCAGTGTCACTAAAAAAAGGGGCTGTACTAAGCACAGTCAAAAGTCAATAACTGTCCAAGTAATGAAACACATTTATCTCAGGTTAGTGGTTTGTTTACAGAATTAATCTTAGAAAATAATATTGTGCAACTAAATGGTTGACATTTTTTCAACTTACAACTTGTAAGATAACTATATTCATAATAATTTCAACTATTCAAAATATGTGTGCACATCCAAACTTGCTGTTAACAAGCCGTTCTGAGAAGGAGAATAAAAGGGTGCTGCATTTTAGATGCCTTGGTGTTCCAAATCTAAGGCACTAATAATGTTCATTTTGGGAGGAAGATAACTTCACTTATTAAATTATTTTATGTTCTAAAGCCAAAGAAAAATCCTCAGAAATTGTAGCTTTTCTAGAACATTTATTGAATGCTAGGATTCATTAATGCATTTCTTGGGAAAGGGGCTTATTTATACAGAGCGATAGTTATTTACAGGAGAGTAGCCGGCAGGTTTATTTTTGATATGCAGAAATGTGAGACTTTGGACTGGAGACACAGATACTATATTGATGACAAATTTGCAGAATCTCATTAATAGGAACTGTTCAAATAATATAATTTGTCTGATAAAATTGTTGAGAAATATTAGTTACCATAAATGTATGAAATCATTGCCTACTGTCAACGCACACTTTATGGGTCTTAACAAGCTTCTTCACAGGAGCTCCACTGACAAATTTTAATCAGTGCTTAAGTACTTGACATTTTCTAAGGTTCTCCAAATTCCTATTAATATGTTTAGCATATTTTAAATTGAAACAACGTAGTATTCACTTAGATTACTTGATATGGCTGCTTGACTTTGTACATACATGCTACTAACGTAACAGTGATAACATGTGAATTGAGTCACAGGTACGCCACATTATAAAAGTCCTGTTGCAATTTCACTTCTAAACTTAATTTTAGATCATTTATGGGTTTCACTCTCTTTCTTCCCCAAACCAGTTATTGCATGTGCTTATATGAATATGTGATATCTAGCCCATAAAAACATATAAATCCGTACACTAGTTTTAAAGGAGTCAGTGATGCGTTGAACTGAGCAATTTCAGTTGCGATGTCCACTTGTCTATTTGCAAGTTTCTATCCACCTCTAACATGATCTAATCACAGTTTTGTTCTCTCTCCTTGAGTACGTGCACTTCTATTAGGCTCTGCATTTTTTCATCTGCTTTATTTACCAGATATGTAATTTTCCCAAGTTAGTAATTTTATATCACCCATTAAGTAATAGTATAAGAAAATCTCTTCTCTACCATTAAATTCTCTTTTAATCATAAATCCTCATGAAAACTACAGATTTTTCTAATTAACATATATCAATGCTTATTTTAATAATTATTTAATTGTAAGGTTTCGTACAAAAGACAAAGCCATAAAAGAAAAATACATCATTTTCAAGATGTTCATGGAAGATGCATATTATTTTATTGCATTTTCAATAACTTTTCTGCCACGTTTTTCTCTTTCTTATCCTCTGTTCTTACCATTATCCTTAAAACTAAAAGTGACACTTGGCAGACAATCTCTGTGTCTTAAATTAATTATTACAACATGTTTGCTCTGAAGTTGTAAAGTTACACTATTAACATTTTTATTATCAGTGATTGAATGAACGACAATGAAGTAGCAGAATGTAAACAAGAGAGGGAGAAATTTTTCATCCATTTACTGGTCCATATGCATCAACGCCTGCAATATTCATAGCTGCCTAAGCAAGTAACAAGCCAATAGTAAGACCACCAATCCAATATGGATGCAGCTGCCTCAAGCTTTCACACAAATCAGTACAATCATCAAGATTTTTTTTAAAAGAATTGAGACAAATTAACTTAGTCTGTCTAGAGAAGAATTGAAGATGAAGTTGAAAACAGGCAAAGAATAACCACATTCAATATAACCGTCATATATAAAATAACATTTAAATCAATGTTGTGCTTGCAACTTTATGTATTTTTTTAAAATTATAACTGAAATGCTTTTGTAAAAGTCATTACACTGCAAGCAAGACTTTTAGGTTAGAATAGTGGGAATTAGAAATTAAAGTGACTAAAATCATGAATAATTTAAATTAACTAAAAATTTTAATGGGATAAAATTTCAAAGCCACAAGACAGCAAACACAAAAAACAAAATGCAATGAAAACAATCTCAGTAATGTTTCACATATACAGGAGATTAATATATACAGGAAAGTAATATGTGATATTTGCAAAGGAGTAAATTTCTCACTCCCAATGCCTTTAGATATAAGATGTGCATTTTCAAAACTCTTATGTCAACAAAGGAATTTCATATTTATTGACAGAAATGTAGATTAAAATTGAAAGGGGGCCAACGGTGGTGGCCTAGCAGCCAAAGTCCTTGTGAGGGGAACCCAGAAGCCCCACTTCCCACCTAGCTCCCTGCCTGTTGCCTGAGAAAGCAGTTGAAGCCGGTCCAAGGTCTTGGGACTCTGCACCCATGTGGCAGATCCAGAAGAAGCTCCTGGCTCCTGGCTTCGGATCGGCTCAGCTCCTGCCGTTGCAGTCACTTTGGGAGTGAAACAATGGATGAAAGATCTTTCTTTCTCTCCTCCTCTCTGCATAAGTGACTTGGCAATAAAATAAATAAATCTTTAAAATAAAGAAAGTCAAACAGCATTAATTGTTAGATTTCTTTAGTTAGGCAATTTATAGATGGAAGTGAGAAAAACTTTACTCCTTTGAAACATTGTAAGTAAGAATTTTTATATGGTCATCAGATTTACCAAATGAAACAGAAATGCAGTAAAACAGAGAAGAGTAAGTTTAGGGTTTGGGGATCTGTACAGTTGGGTTGTTAGTTGGGTTTGTATAGCTGGTTAAGCTCCTGCCTATGAGGCTAGCCCAGCGTTTGGATAACAACTTGAAGCCAGCTGCACTACTTCTAGTCCAAGTCTCTGACAATGTATCTGCGGTCTCAATGGACCGTAGTCTAAGTCATTGATCTTTTGTACCCACGTAGGAGACCTGAATGAAACTCTTGGCTATGAATTTGACCCTATTCCAGCCACAGAGGCAACCTGGGAAGTGAACCATTAGATAGAAGATTCTTTTTTGTCCTTCTTTCTTTACATTAAGTTCTTTAATCTTTTAAATTTATTTTTTAAAAGGGGGGGGGAAATTACAGTATTAAAGTTTCAATAGACAGAGTGATCCAAGCTAAAAAAAAAAAGTAAGAAATGTATATCCTTGAATGGAAAAGATGCCTTAATAAAAAGTATAAGGCAATAGAATAAAGACCTATGATTTTCATGTTATGAATAATAGATATATATTTAAAATTGGACTGTTAATTTTAAAGACATCTCAAGCATGCCTATTTCTGAAAAACAATCTTTTCAAAATATTAAGACATATTTTAAGGAAGTTTAAAGAATAGAATGTTTAAACTAAATTGAAGTGCAAATCCCATAACTTTGGAGTACAGAATGATATGATACTAAGGCAAATCCACTGAGCAAGTGATATCCAGTGACACTTTCTAAGTCATTTTGCAGACTTAAAATATTTCACTAAGTCAGCAATAATAAATAAACATTTTACTTAACAGCTTGCTCTTGGAACTAGTCATCAACCAATGTGTTTTCTGTTGCAAAAGCAGGAGTTTCCTACCTGTTCAAGCCACTTGCTTTCCCTGCATCCCACCATGCCCTTGTCAGTCCTGCTTCCCTCTCCCTAAGGAAGAAACATCTCCATCATATGTGCAGTTTCTTGCAGATTTTAAGGTTAGTATATTCTTCCGGTTTCAATAGATTTTCAATAATATATTTGAAATATGTATTTTATTTTATTTGACAAACACTTATTGCATGTGGTACATTGTGATGTTCTTCTGTGTGTATAAATGGTGAAGCAATAAATCAAACTGGTTAGCATATCTATCTGCCGATGGCAATTGGCTTTTTGATTAGACTATAAGCTCCAATTTGCCTTCATTTAACAAGATAGTGCATATTTCATATATATGGCACCTTCTGTTATGCATTATCCTGTTTCTCTTATAACTTACTGTGATGGTACAACTGTAACACAGCCTTCTCCTGACAGTCAAAACTATTATATATGCATTTTTTAATCATTATATATGTTTACATATAGACAACAATAAAATATAACAGGGTGATAAGATGGAAATACAAACATACACATTTAAACATGTAACAAAGAAATGGCAAAACTATCTCTCCTCTATTTAATTTACCCTGATTTGTAAAGCATCATGACTACTAAGCACCAGAGCAGTGTAGGAAATGGAAAACCACAAGTGACATTACCTCAGAGCAACTTGACATTTTCCAAAGCACTCAACACGCAGCTTCATTTTAATTCCGCATTCTTAATTCTTTCTAAGTGGCGATAGAAGCATAGCATAATTTTAAAGATGCAGGAACACAATTTTAATGCCAGCCATGCATATAGTATAATTTTCCAATAATATTTGATGACATATATCAATTTCTGGAAGAAAAGACAATATTAAATGGAAATCTAAAGCAAAATGCTCTTTATTGATTGAAGAGAGAATTCTAAATTACTGACATATATTAAAATGAGCAATTAACTTGGAAACAATTGTGACTACATTTATTATTTTCTATAAAATGTTTGCCTTTCCATGCATGATGCCTAATTAAATCATTATAAATTAATAATTATTCTCACAGAATTGAGGTATAATTAATATGCCATAAAGTTCAATCTTTAAAGTTTATGATTCGGTTGCTTTTATTGCCATCATAGGATTGTGCAATTATCAATTGGTGATTTCAGAATGTTTTCCAAACTCAAAAAGGAACTTTGTATTCCACTCTCGTTCCCCATGATCTCCTGCGCCCAGCTCACACAGCGACTGATCTCCTCCTTTGTTATGGATTGTCTATCTTGATGCTACATGTACAATATCAACGTATTTGAAAAGTGTCATTAAGCTATATTTTGTAACTGACTTCCTTATCATAATGTTTTCAATATTTATTCATACTGCATCATGCAATATGTATATATTCATCTTGCATGCTACAAAAATATTCATTAATAGTTGTAAAACTCTCTTTTTTCGCATAGTTTTCTTATGATTTTCTCTGTTCAGGAACATGCCATGTATACATAAACAAAGCTGACAAGGAAAGAGCTCTCGTTTGCAGATAAAAATCAGGTCTTCTGCATGAATAGCAGGGATATGACTGCTTGGACCATCAACTCTTCCCTGCCTCCCAGCAAGAGCACCACAAGAAACGAATGAAGGGCTGGATATTATGGTGGTGAAAACGTTAGCTTTTGAAGTCAATGGGTAGACAAAAGTACTAGAATTATAACAATAAAAATGTTAGAGATTCAGATATTTCCTTTCTTCAGCTGCTGTTTCACCTGATTTGTAAACAATTGATTAAAACAGTTTTCAAACGCTCATAATTTGCTTTAGATTTTATGACAGGTTTTCTAAGTTTTTATAATTTATTTATTTATTTACTTACATAAGATTTATTTATTTTTGTTGGAATGGCACATTACAGAGAGAATGAGAGACAGAAAGGTATTTCATCTGTTGTTTCACAGCCCAAAAGGCCGTAGCTGCTGGAGCTGAGTCAATCCAAAGCCAGGACCTTCTGAGTCTCCCAAGCAGGTGCAGGGAGTGAATGAAGGGTTTGAGCCAACCTCTACTGCTATCTCTACTGTTGAATGGGAAATGAAGCACTTGGGACAGGAACCACCTCTCATGTGGGATCCGATGATTCGCTTCCTGTAAATGGCGGTGCTGGCCAGAGCTGAGTTCCTCTGAAAGATGGAATCAGGAAACAATCTGGGTATCCCATATGGATGCAAGGGCCCAACATCTTGGGCCATCTACTGCTTATCAGGGCAACGGTTAGGGTCTGTATCACTAGTGGAGCTTCTGAGATGTGGACCGGTGTACACATAGAATACAGGCACCAGGGGTGAATTTGTACCTTGCTTTCCCATGTTGCAGACCCAAGAGTACTCTGTCAATCCTGGTGTGACTGTTTCATCGTGTAGTTTTTTAATTGAAGAATTTGTTGTATGAAAGATTTAAATAGATTTAAAATACCATTACATTCAAGTTAGTTGTTTATTTTTTCTGATTTATATATTTCTGGATTTCTGGATATTTAATTTAAACCATGAATTGTAATTAAGTTTATTATTGAAGCATTTAAATAATGTAAATGTTTCACAACTGTCATTTTACTATGCCATATTAGCAATAATTTAACAGCTTTTATTTTTCCTAAGGAGGATATAATATTAACAGGTATAAAGAAAATATATTTTGTCATATTTTACATTCTGGTAATCATAGTCTTAGTTTTAAGTAACTGGAGCACTCGTTTCAAAAAAATACTTAGTTTATGTTATTTCTAGGACATATAAATTAGTTATCACTTATTACCAATAACTCTACATACTTCTGAAGGCTGAAGATCTGTTTTCATGCTTTAAATCTAGTACTTAATTGCACTTGTGCAATCGATATTGCTTCTGTGCTGGAATCTAAGTAATTGCATGTTACAATGTAATGAGAGTCCCTAGCCTCCGTACAGTCTATAGAGCCCTTGTAAGCCAGAAATCAAATGGAACTATACGCTGAGATTTGAACATCAGATGGAAATATACTGAAAACTTTCCTATTCAATGTTAATTTGGCTAATATTAGAGAGACAAGAGATCTTGAAGGCAAAATTTCTATGTGTATGATGGCTGTAAGCTTCAAATCTCAATAAAAGAATGATTGGTACAATCTGGTGATAGTTTCAGAGTAGAAGTGAGTGACCAGTGGGAAACAAAAGACAAAATCCAACAGGAATTATGTCTCACAGATGCTGAAAACAAAATCCATCCCTTAAAAAGATGTAAGGGATGTTGGATTAACTGTTACCAAACAATAAACTTCACGGAAGAAAAGGCTTTTCTGTTGCTCAACAAGCCACGCATTCTAATTGCAGGATGTTTCTCACTAACTCATCAGTTAAAACCTGGAAGAGTTTTTTGCACTGTCAACATTTTCCATTTTATAAACCATATCACTA
The DNA here is from genome assembly GCF_017591425.1 of Ochotona curzoniae. Taxonomy (NCBI): domain Eukaryota; kingdom Metazoa; phylum Chordata; class Mammalia; order Lagomorpha; family Ochotonidae; genus Ochotona; species Ochotona curzoniae. Next base: position 19,907,459 of record NW_024466502.1, read on the forward strand.
GCCTATATTTTAGAATTTCTCCTGAATTTACATAGAAAGGAGAACTGTCCTTACATCAAGCTGTAATTCTATTATCCTTCTTCATAAATCCCTCTGCTTAACATGGTAACTCTATAATGCCATGCTCATATGTCCCTGTAATGGCACATAAACAGAAAACACCCTAATTCTATGCAGTACATAAACAAGTGCATTACTTGGAGTCAGAATGAATTCCATTTTGAGGATGCTGTATAATTTGTCAAATAACATTTGCAAAGCAGGAAACAACAATATCCATAAGTATTTGTAGCAGACAACATGACAATTTGAATGCTAATACATGTTTGACCCTGAAGTCAAAGCATGACTCTACTACCATACACTCTATTTGGTAGTAAAAAGTCTATTCTACTTAGATCACAATTCTGTTGACCTTCAAACATATTTTGAGACACATTTTTTTTGACTGAGGCTACCCAGTGCATTAAAAAACTCAGCATGATTTGAGACATCTCATGTTTACTAGGAGCTGCTAAGTGACAGAGGGTGAGGTCACACTGAAAGATCAAGAGAACAAATTTAAAAGCAAGCTTTCACAATTAGTGCTTGACTACAGTGGGACACAAACATTCCACATCTACCAACATATTATTGAAAACTGACCTATGGTACAAAATAATAATAATAATAATAATAATAATAATAATAATAAACAACTGTTTCCCCAGAGTTACCTTTGCCATTTGAAAGTGGGCTTCATTTTTCTTAGCAATTTGATACAGAAACAGAAATGATACAGAATTTGATACAGAATAATTTCCTTGTCAAGGAAATGCTACCAATGTTAAAATCAGTTCAACTAAAAGCACAAAGCATAATGCAAAGCAAAGAAGGATGACAACAAATAAAATCAAAGACAAGCAAAATACCAAGTGCTCCAATAGCACCACGCGATATCCTCTCTTGTCTGACTGTCCACTTGAGCATCATGTTGCACAGATCCACACCTAAGTTTTGCTCTTCTGTTTGGTTTTACTGGTAAACCCCTTCCGATTTCTTCTTCAGTTGTTTCCCCAATATTTCTGATCTTATCACTTAGAGAAGTATCTTCAAACTTTTCGATAGTCTATATTTGGAAATAAATCTGCACTAGCTAGAAGTTTTCATGAAGCTGCTTGGCTGGACTCACTCTGCAGATTTAAACCAGAGTTTTCAAGAGCTGAACCCATAGTAAACGTGGAATCAATCACCATAAACAGCCATGCCTTGAATTCACATAAATTGAACCACCCCTTAAAATACTGTAACCTCCTATTGCACTCAACATTATACAACAGCTTCTACAAACATTTTTAGTCTCTGTCAAAACTGGCAATTTTACTTTGTTCCTCATTCTCAGGAGAAATCACCTCCTAACACTTAGCTGAATGAAAGCACTGCTTTCAGCACTCTTGTTTTTCATCCAAACACCTGTCATCCTGCCCATCACATTTTTCTGGTTCTTTTATATGTGAGATGTGTTTCACGTTCTATGTATTCTCAGTTAAATCATCATGATTTTATAAACTTCATTTTTTTTTCCTGGGTTTAAAACAGCTCTGCTTGTTTTTCTCCATTCAATCTCTTTCAGTAAATGCACTCACAAACAAAAACCCTTCTCAATCACCATCATAATCTCTCAATACCTTCATATGATGTGTTTATTATTTTCTCTTAATTTCATGAACTAACAGATGAGACAGCAATGTATTTACACCTGTACACTAACATGCCTTCCGGAACATATTTATGATTTTGAAAATACCGTATCTTAGAACTCAATTTTTTTCTCTAATTTAGTTCAATATTAAACAATGTAACACCAAAATTTTACTTACATAAATTTCTGATTTAACAACGTATAGTTGTGAGGCATTGGATTAAGTTTTAATCCGTAATATCAGGTCTGTTATAATATTTAATTTCAAACCATCTTTAAAAATTTAGGCATTGTAACTTAACCAAATAAATCTAGAAAGGAAAAAATTCAAGCAATTCTTTCCACCTTTTTTATAATCCAAGAAAGTAGTCACTTATGTGTGAACATCAAGTTATACTTATTTAAATCATACATTCAAATATTGCATCAAACAATAAGTATAGTGCTGTAATTTATATGTTAGAGGACATTCAAGTTGGGAAGGGAAAATGATATATGTTACTTTATACTGCCACCTATATGGAATAAGTCTCAATTAAACTTTATTGAAAAGTTCCAGAATCATCCTATTACACATTTTTTATAATTATGAATGTTTGAAATTAAAATATTTCCTGAGATTTTTATGCTTTTGTTTTGATTGACACATATTTGCACGTATGTATAAGGCTAGCACAGTGTCTTATTTCATATACACATGGGTAGTGTTGACTCAGGCACCATAAACGTATGGTTCTTAAAATATTCAACAGGATTAAATTGAAATCTTGTCTTTGATATGTAAAAGGCTTATGTTCTAACTGTCCTGAAGTATCAAGTCATTATTATAAGCCATCTTCACAATATTATGTTGTAATGAACTGAACTGGCTTGACCTGTTCAATTATAGCTTTCTACTTCTTGATTGTGCATTAATTATTATTTTAGTTATGGAGCACAGAATGAGGTTCTGATCCATGCATTCATCAAACAATTTCAATTCAGTCAGTCATGACATCTGACATGTCACGATAATAAAAATAAAACATTTTATGAAATTTAAAATACAAAAGCTATGATTATTGATTTCAGTCACATGCATTGGAAAAGATTATTAAAATTTGCCTGAATTCTATCATGCATTATATTTTTCCCCCTGTGGATGGCTTATTTTGCTTGACATAATACTCTCCAGTTCCTTCTATGTTCTCATAAGTTACAAAATCCCCTTTCTCTTCTAGAAATACAGAATTCAATTCCACATATTTCATACATTTTTCTTTAACCACTAATCCATTAACGTAAACTGTGGTTGGATTCATAACTTCATTCTTGTGCTTAATGTTGGCTTGAACATGGAATGGCAGATATTTCTTCAACATATTAATTTCAGTTATTTTGGAAATATATCCAGGACTGAAAAAGCTGGATCATATGAAAACTTTTTTGAGGAATCAAATATTTTCTGAAATGGATTTATTAATTTACACAATGAACGGCACTACACAAGAATTACATTTCCTACACATTCAGACCATATCTGTTCTCATTCATCTTTTCCATACTAGTTTTTCAGCATATGTGAGGAGATGTCTCATGGCGGTTTTAATTTACATGTCACTGTAAATTATATATGCACACTATTGCTTTATATAGCGAGTTTATCCATAGGTTTTGTTTTTTAAGCATTTCATCGATATTTGTCTATAAGTGAATGGTTGTTGTACTGTTAACTCCTAGCCTGAATGAAATAAATAAATGCAATGCAATTCACAGAGATCACTGTCATTTTACAAGACAATTGGAAAAAATCCCAAGACTATCAGGAAACCTTAGAAGACCCTGAACATTCAAAGCAATTTTGAACAAAAGCAAAAACTGGACAAGAGTGCAGTGTGTTACTAAAATTACATAATAATCAAAAGAATATGGTGCTTTCATAAAACGAGACTTAGATCAATGGATAAACTACACCAAGTGCATCAGAGCAGTCGTGTAACACTGTTATTCAGAGATTTTTATGAATCTTCTTAAAAAATTATTTATTTCTATTGCAAAGTCAGATATACAGAGAGGAGGAGAAAGAGAGAGGAAGATTTTCAGTCCAATGATTCACTCACTTAGTGACCTCAACAGCTTGAGCAGAGCCAATCCAAAAACAGGAGCCAGGAGCTTCTTTCAGTTCTCCAACATGGTCCCAAGGCTTTGGGTTATCTTCGATTGCTTTCCCAGGCCACAAGCAGGAAGACGGATGGGAAGCAGGGCTCCTGGGAGTAGAACGGGCACCCACAGGAGTTCCCCGGCATATTTAAGAAAAGGACTTTAGCCTCTAGACCACGTCATCAGGCCCTGAACCTCTTTTTGTAGTGTCTTAAATTTGCATTTCATTTTCTCACTCAGTTCCAGCTTTCTATTGACGTTTATCTTGGGAAGCAGTAGTTGCTAAGTCAGAAGTTTTATCTCATCATGAGACACGGGAAACCTAAACTGATCCTCAGACACTTGGAATTAACCTGATCCAGTCTGGCCCTTGGATGACATTTGAGGTATAAACCAAAGAATGATATTTCTTTCTACCTCTCTCTTTGCATCTCTCACTTAAACTCATGCAAGTCAAACACGTAAAAATGGAAACTAGAAAGTCTGTGACAAAACACATGCATTTGTGGATAGTTGATTTTCTGTAAACATACCAAAAAGATACACAGCAAAGGATAAATTCTTAAACAAGTGATCATGGGGTACTGTGTTCACAAGCAGAAGAAAATCAAACCCTCATTGCACATCATGTACACAGTCTAGACAAAACAATTAAAGGCTGAATGTAACACTTAACAATATAAACATACAGAAGTACTAAATCCAAAGTTCTATCACTTTGATCTGAGCAATGGTGTCTTGATAGAACTTCAAAATGTAGGCAATAAAAGAAAAAAAAACGGAATTGCATAAAATTGAGAAGTTTGGGCACAGCAATGGAAATAATAGAATGAGAAGACAGACGAAAGAATAGAAGAAGGTATTTGTAACTTCAGCCGTGACGAGGGGTTTATATACAGAATGTGCAAGCAACTGACGTCAATCACCTGTACCCTTTTAAAGTCAGCCTTGTCTCATAGGAAACATTTGATATGGCTGAGTACAATTACCTTGTGTGACACAGATTTGCCCCTGATTTTCTGAGCACCCCTTGAATTCTCTTCATTCACTAACTTGAGTCTCTTTTCCATTATTTTATTCCATCATTAGGGTGGGGAATGCCAAGGAATGGAAGAAAGAGGATTAGACAACTGCTTCCAATCTCTTTTTTAATTTATTTAGAGAAGTAGGGAGAGCAGCCCCAACACATCAGTACCTGAAATTAGGGGAACAGGACCCAATCTCATCCCAGGATCCTCCATGTGGAGCATGTTCTGAGGATACTGCTTAAGTGGATTGGTAGTTCTGAGAAGCTGCTGATTTTGTTGCTCCAAGGATGAGGAAGGCCTTCCAAAATTTACGTGCTGACCTTTTCCACCTTAGAGGCTCCATGTGTCCAGCTAGTCACGGTTGACAGCGTCACTGGGAGAGATGTCCAAGAGTGACCAAGTATACGTCTGATGCTTTGTACAATCATCATGATTTAAAATAACAAGCACTTCAAGTTACTTTTGGAAATACTGATTATATTACCAAATAAATGTTTCAAATGCATAATTATGTCAATAGAACCCTGTAATATGCCACAAATCAATATGAAATTAAAGATTTTACTTATGTTAACGCAGTTCCAAGGAATTTGCTAATTATGAACTATTTATAAATTCAAATGATAAATACACTTTAAAGATAATAAAACTAGATAAGAACTTTTTTTTTGATCACCAAAGAGCATTCTAGGAATGGAATCCTGTGAGGATTGATCTACTCTTTATTTTTTGCTTGTACAGACCTTTCAAATCTGAGTAGCTGTCACAGCACTGATTAGGATTGAGCATCAGCTCTCTTCTCACTACACTGAATAGATTAGGATCAAAACTGGAATTTCTTAGGCTATGACTCTATATAACCACCCTGTTCACTTTCTTCTTTAATGATTTCTTGTTAAATCCATTTTTTGTTTAATAAAAATCCACATATTTTCTTTCTATAGTAAGAAGTAAGTAGATTAGGCTCTTCATAGAGGATTAATTTATCTTAATTTTTGTATGGAAATATGTAAATATATATGTAAGATTCCTATATAACATAATTTTAAAATTGTATTCATTACTGTAATATGAATCACCACAACTGCCAGCATCACAAGCATTAGAATAATCCATCATGGCATAACACGTCCACTACTGTGTGTATTCAAGATCGCAGAGAACACACGCTCTACATGTATGACATGCACAAAATTCATGTTAACTTCTAAAGGTAAATATGATCCCATTGTTTAGAGTACATTCATGGAAATTATAATAAATAATGCACGCTATTAGTTAATTATTTAGTTATGTATTGTGTATCAAGGTATTGGGATATTCAAGATATGTATATGAACTTACATATATATAAAAACTTTGAAGTGAACTATTTACTGACATTGAAAATAGCTTTACTATTTTATGTGCAAATATATATCTATTATATATATTATATAAACAACATATATTTTACATGGTCCAAAACGACTAGCAAATAAAAAGTATTAATTTACATTATCAATGTTATTTCTAAACCTGAATAGTTTAAGGATACAAAATAGACATGGGAAGAATTGGCACAGCCATACATTATACACACATACACACATATAACATTTCCATGATCGCATATTACTTTCATATACACCTTTGTATGCATATATGTGCATGCATATGTGTATATATATGCGTATATATAATTGCGATTCATTCTGTTTCCTAAGTCTAAAATGATATAACATTTAAAATGACTCTAGGCATTAAGATTTAGTTTCTTAGGTCTTTGGAATATTATTCAGTCTTCATCATCCCTGAGTTGTGGCCAACATTTTTAGGACTCTATGAAACCATTACCTGCTTATACTTCATTGTCAGTCTCTTAAGAGATGGAAGTAAGATAGAGGACTTAGCCATGTATGTGCATCTTAAGGCAATATGTGTCAAAGGAACAATTAAATAGTAGTCCCTCAGCAAAGATCATCTCCTTCTGTACAGTGCCTAAGCACATGAGCAATCACATATAATCACAGGAGGTTTTAAACATTGTAAAAATGAAAACCATTGGCTCCATTTATTTTAGAGATGTAGAAAATGTCATGCTTGCAGTCATATGCTAAGCTACAGTGATACAATGAATTAGAAAAATCCATTGATTTATAAAAATTTAGCAGTGGACATGCTCAACAGGACAGCTGGGATTTTCAAATTATGTTGTAGCAGAGCCTCCTGAGTAGGAATGTAAATTAAGTGTAAAAAGAATGTGCTCTGCTCGCGAGCCATTTTTATTTGCAGCTAGGAATCTCAACTGCCTTTAATATTCAGTTATCCTAGAGGTAATCCTCTTAGGAAGTGAGATATCCAAGCAGTGCAACACCACACCCTCTCTCATATACAATTGCTTCTGCGCTTAGTGGTTCTGAAAATCTCCAAGTTCGGGCCTTTCTGTGTTATGCTGCTTATGACACATATCCCTTAATATTATATTATTTTCAATATGTTTTTATATGTTTAGAAATATATGCATTTTCAGAAATATCTAAAGTTTGATTTTCAGGATAAACTTATATTGACTTAACAAAGAATAAATATACTTCCTACATCATAAGCATGCACTTGATGTAATATTCAATGAGCCTATGTGTTCACTGTCATGCAGCAACAGACTTGGTACATGAAACCTTTGATAATGCATGTAGACTACCATGTTGGTGATATAGCCAAAGCTTATTAGCAGCATCAGGCTTTTATATACTGAGTCTCACATAGGATAAGGGCGGAGATATTGAGGCACTTACATAGTTCCCATAAGCCTTTCTATGAACTCATCAATTGTTTCCACACCCTTGTTTGAAACTATCTTTTCATTTTGTATACCAATCAAGTGTCCTCTCAAATGATATCCAATTATTTGTTCTCACTCAAATGATATCCCATCAATTGTCATCCTTTCTTCGCTGTCCTTCTATGAATCACAATGCCCTTCTACGCCTAGGCATATTATGTTGAAGAGGAACGTATATAGACAAATTCCTAGAAAAGGTTCACATTCTAGTCATTCTCCTATACGCTAATTGCTGCCTAATTGTGCGGTGGAAACATTTGAAAACTAGGTTATATTGCCATTTAACTCATTTTAGGTGGACAGATACCTTGCTTTGATGTGATTCTCCAGAAATATTCCCAAGACACGAAAGCTGTTTAGAAATAGAGGATCTTAAGTGCCATTCTAAATTTATTAAAACATAGGCTGTGCTTTTAAGAAAGTGGTTAGGTAACTCATGTTACCAAAGCACTCTCCTTGTATAGAAGTATTAGGAATAACTTTGCTTTGTGTATGTACTTGGTTAAGTCCATATCAAGCATCTCTTGAAAAACAAGTACATAAGAAAACAAACACACTTTTCTGCAAAGAAGAAAACTAAAAATCACTAAGTAAAAGGAACAACAAAAAGATGTTTTTCTCTGCTTAGGACTCTAATTTTTTTTTCCAGCTACCTTTGATGCAAATAGGCTTATCAATTGATTGATTGATGGAGAATTTTTGTAAAACTAAGTCATGGTGGCTATCCTCTTTGTCATATCATTTCCATTTGAGCTTAAAGAGTTTGATTACAGAAAAAACGAATCAAATAAATATAATTTATTAATTCATTACAGCACTCTTAAAAGCATAGCTTAATTAATTTTGTTCTGATGCCAGCCCAGCTCAGATACATTTTTCACATCTTAACACCTTAGGGGTGACTGGAAAATCAGCATTTCTCACCACTGTCATGTGGCATCAAGGTAAACATTGTGCGAATAGCAGAAGCCAATTTTGGCATTTATACTGGGCAAGTGAACATAAAATCAATGACACTGAAGTGTTGAGGAACTCATGTGTTTACTAACAAGGAGGTTTGTTTTGGATATTTACTGTGTTTATTTAAACAGGAAATATCTGAAATTAACCTGGATTTAGGCATCAGGGAGGACTAGACATTGGGCAAATTATTCTCTCACAGACCTTTGAAAAAGTCATATTTGCATTACTCAGTTCCTCAGCTGGTTATAGGCAGCAAATGCCCAGCCACAGCCCTGAACATTTCAGCTGGATAAAGATTACTACACTGAAAGACACACCACTTCCATGTAGACTCAGGTCTAGGATGAGTTACTGATATAAAACTGATACTTGATTAATAATCAACTGACTTTGATGTTCACATCTAGATTATGAGAACCAATAAAAACATTCACAATTATAATAGAAGAGAAAGTCAGGAGGCTTATTATAAGAATTTTCTGGTTAGAATAGACCATCATTCTCTTATCATTTGAATTTCCTTTATACATGGCCCTCAGGATTTTCTTCTATAGCATAAATATGAAGCGTATGTACATTTTATTAAATCCTTAAATCATTATCAACAAAGAAAATTCAAATGGGCTCGATGTGTTATGGCGAGTCAGGCCATCACCTGGCATGCCAGCGTCAGATGTAGCCTGTGGTTTGTTTCCCTGCTCTTTCACTTCAAAATCAGCTCCACGCCAATGCATCTGGCAACCCAGAAGAATATGCCCCAAGTCCTTAGGCTCCTGCCATCCCTCCGAATGGGAGACCTGAATGAAATCCCTGGCTCTAGACTATGGCAATGCCCACCCTTGGCCCTTGCAGCCATTTAGTGAGAGAATTAACAGACTGAAGATCTTAGCATGTCATCCACTCTGTATGGGTAACACTTCCTTCCAAATAATAAATATTTAAGCGCAGTTGGCCATTGACATCCAAGTTTGATGCTGCTATCACTAAGCTCTGCCAAGATGGAAGTTGGTATGTGAGTTGAATTTCCATTTCATATTTACACAGTGCAGATTTTGAGAATTCAGCAGCCTTCTTGTATACAGAAATGTACCTTAACAATATATAGAAATTGTTTTTCTTGAAAAAATGTGTTTTTTTAAAGATTTATATGTTTTTATTACAAAGTCAGATATATAGAGAGGAGGAGACACAGAGAAAAAGTTCTTCCCTCTGATGATTCACTCCCCACATGACCGCAACAGACAGTTCTGCACGGATCCGAACCCAGGAGCCAGAAACTTCCTCCAGGCCTCCCATGCAGGTGTAGGATCCCAAGTCTTTGGGCCGTCCTTGACTGCTTTCCCAGGCCACAGGCAGGGAGCTGGAAGGGAAGCGGGGCTGCCGGGATTAGAACCGGCACGCATATGGGATCCTGGAGCTGGCAAGGTGAGGATTTATTGCACTGTCCATCACATCAGGCTGTGCTTACTATTCTTCTAAAAAAGGCCACTAGGGAAAGGAAATCCAACTTATTTCAATCCCGATGCAGTTTAAAATACAGATTGCTTAATAAAATGAATGTGCCTCAGTAGGATTTTAGTATCTTGAGTTTCACGCTGTACAAAGTATAGTTTTAGCATTTGCTAAAAATTTTACTTATGACATCCTGATAATATTTTAGTTTTTTTGTTAATTCTAGGATAAATTAGAATTCTTATTACCTTGGTCTAACTTGACTGAAGCTATATGCAAACATGGGAAAATTCTCTTCTTTCCTTCCAAGTCTTGCTTGAGTTTGCTGTTCCTTAAAATGTTAATCATCCTAGTTATTCTAAATTGTGTTTTCTGTCATGACTTCACAGTTCACTTGTCTTTTATTTATCGATTTACATAGTCATTGCTCCCCCGATGGAGGAGACCTGTAAGCATAAAGTGTATCTTATTTACTTTCCAATGCCTATGATTTGCATACAGAGTAGCAGCAATGAAATGTACCTATAAAATATGTATTAGTTATTAATTGAATGTTTACATTCAATTAAATTGTTAAAATAATTAATTAAAAACTCATGTATTAAAAAATGGATTTGAAAATACCGAATATTTCCATATGAATTTAAAGCTTCTGCTTTATTTTTCTTGATCCTCTCTTTTAATATTAAGGCCTGTCACAGCAGGAATCTTACATTTGGTACTTTAGTCTCTCCAGGTGATCATAAATTTAGAGGTTTTATGGAAAATCAGTTGGCTGTGCATTCCTGGGAGTCATTCAGGGGGTTTTCACCGAGGGGTTTATTATGCTGAGAGTCTTGAGGAGTCATTTTCATGTCACCTGTTATATTCTACAGCACTTTTCAGTAAGTGACTCTGGTCTGACTCCCTCTCTCTTGTATGAATCATCGATTCTAAAGAAATCCATTATAAGTAGAAGGCATTCGTGTTATTAAAATATCTGCTGTCAGTCACAGAGCTATTCTATCTCTAATGCCATTTTTATGCATTCAAAGCTTGCTGAAATTTCTGTGAGACTCCTGGGGGAAAAACATTTACATTTTTTTCTTTTAGAATTTCCACCAAATAGATGGCAAGAATGTTTAAATAATAGAAATGATGTCCTTAATTTATAATTTAAGAATGAGCATGTAATATTAACTTAGGCATGTTTTTGCTTCATATATATTCATAAATAAAGATATTCATAAATAATGATATATACCATTGCTTGAAACCCACCCTGCATTTTATCCTATCCTGTCTGTTCTGTAGGAGTACATAGCTCTCCCCTAGTTATAGGGATCTTACAGTTATTGAGCATGAAATTGAGTGTTCTGTAATTTATTCAGGATTCATCAGTTTATATAACTCATAGAAATACATTAGCAATAATAAAAAAGGAAAATGTTAGAAATTAATATAATCATAAAACCATGTTGTATATTTACGTTGATAACTCCTCAATTTAAATTAAATAAAGCTAAATTGGGAGGCGCTGCCAATCTGTTTTTTTTTCCCAGTCTAGGTCATGCATGCTTATAGGCGTGCCTATCTGTTTTAGTTTGATCAGGTTATTTACAGCAAATTATATTCAATAGTAATAAAATGCAAAGCTACTAGGGGCCTCTACTAAGTTCACTTAGGGAGGAATAATTCCTTTTTCTCATTACTCTTTGATATGTAAATGCTTTTTTAAAATTTAGTTATTTTTTATTGGAAAGGCAGCTCTATACAGAAAACTAGAGACAGAAAGAAAGATCTCCCATCGCCTGGTTACTCCACAAATGACCGTAATTGCCAGAGCTGACCTGATCCGAAGTCAGCATCCAGGAGTTTCTTGCAGGTCTCCCTTGTGGGTGCAGGAGAACAAGGTTTTGGGTCATCCTCCACTGTTTTTTCCAGGCCATAAGCAAGCAGTTGCATGGGAAGTGGAACAACTGAAAGACAAATTGGCACCCATATTGAATGCCTGCTTTTGGTGGTGGTGGTAGATTAGTGAGTTGATTTCTCATGCCGTTCCTGAAAATATCTGAGGCTTTAATGAGGTACGTGTTAGGATAATACAATACAAACTATATTTTCTCTTTTTATATTAGGTTTGTTATATTTATTGAAAGTCAGAATTACATGGGCCCAGCATGATAGCCTTGTGGCCAAATCCTTGCCATATATCTATAGGGATCCAATATAGGTGCTGGTTCATATCCTGACTGCTCTGCTTCCCATCCAGCTCCCTGCCTGTGGCCTGGGGAAGAACTTGAGGATGACCCAAAGCCTTGGGTCCGTGTACCCATGCGGAACACATAGATGAAGCTCCTGGCTTTAGATGGACTCCGCCTCAGCTGTTGGTGGCCACTGGTGGAGTGAAACAGAAGATGGACAATCCTTCTTTCTGTCTCTCCTTCTTTGTATAAAATCTACTTTTCCAATAAAAATCAACAAATCCATATAAAATGTCAGAATTACAAAGAGAGAGAGAGGCTGAGATTTCAATCCATAGAATCACAATCCAAGTGGCAACAAGGCCACAGTGGCCAGGTAGTTAGGAGACTATAAATTCCATCCATCACTCTGCTATGGGTGGCAGGGCTTCAAAGATTTGAATGACTTTCTGCTTATTTCCCGAGTTTGTTAACCAGAAGCTGCATTGTGTCACAGCCAGGACAGCCAAAAGTTATTAGATGAGATGCTGGCACCCCTGCTTAACTTTCTGTACTAACACGTTGGTCCCTATATTTCCTCCTAATATTCTTAAAACGAGTGCAGACCGTCCATACGATATTGGACAAGATAAGTAGTCCCACGAGACTACCTGCCTCTGTTCCATCATGGAGAATGCATTCCTTTGGCACCAAGATGTCATAAAGCAAGTCAGGCTATTTGAGCATGCTAACACTGTTAAGAGATTGCCCATTTGAAGATTAAGAAAATTGCATTGTGAAATATGAGCTCAATTTACAAACTAGCTACATCTAAAACTGAACTTCAAGTGACTCCAAAGTATTTTACTCTACTGTTTTTCTTCATAATGTCTTTCAGAACCCTTAAGTGTAATAAGTTAGGATTCTTGCCACTTCATTTATTTAATTTTCTTCTGGATTTTAATAATAATTTTAAAAAAACTATTATTATTCCATTCATTTGTGTTCTAAGTCCCTGGTTTTATTAACTCTAACCGAGTATTAATTTGAGAAGGAAAGTAATGATAAAAATGACTACCCATTGTTTTCTTCAAGTTCCAATAAAAATAAACAAATCATTAAAAAAAAAGAAAACAAAAGAAAGCTGCTGCATGATCTTTGTGTCAGTGAAGAATTTAATGAGAATGAGTTTTGAAGAGATGAAACAAATAATAATAAAAAAATGAGATATGGTTTCCACTGATCTTCCTTAATGAGATATGTCTCCTGCAGCCAACAAATAGGTAACATTTGATTGATGAGTTAAGTCAATTTTCATTCAGGGTTAATATGAATGCATGGTGATTTGGTGCTATTATTTTAGCAACGGGTTATTAATTGATTTTTGTCTGCTGGTATTTTACTGGGATGTTCTTCACATTTGTCTTTGGTTTTGGTGGGTGCTATTCCTCTTCTCTGTAAAGAGAATATCTTTAAGTATACTTTGCAGGGCAGATTTGGAAGAGGGATATTCTTTTAACTTTTCCTCAATGTAGAAGAATTTTATTTCATTTTCAAAGACAAAGAAAGCAGCCAATCTAAAGCCCAGAGCCAGGAGCTCTTCTGGGTCTCCCAAGCAGGTACAGGGTCCCAGTACTCTGGGCTGTCCTCGACTGCTTTCCCAGGCCACAAGCAGGGAGCTGGGTGGGAAGTGGAGCTGCCAGAATCAGAACCAGTGCCCATATGGGATCCCAGCATGTGCAAGGCGAGGACCTTAACCACTATGCTATCACGCCAGGCCCAGCGATGGTACATACTTTTATTCTTTCATCTGGATAGAGATTATACCTGCAAACTAAATACTCTGCATTTAATATACACTTGGGGAGAATAAGGGTGATAGCAACATCAGAATTTATTTTTAAACTTCTGGGGTTCCATTTCATTATAAGAATCAATGAGGCTTAGAAGATATAAAAGAAATCCTAATAACTTCAGTTCATAAGGTTTTCATGCTGATAAATATATGACATATATATAATTAGCATAACCGTGTGCCACTTGCTATTTTAGCCAGACTATATGAAACTATGTGACCACTACATTTTACATATTGAAATTCTGAAAAAAAACAAAAAACAGAAGATTAAACTTTGCTCTGGAGGACAGAACAGAGTAACATTTTTCAAACCAGGAATTGAGCAAATGCTTTTAATACTTAAGCTGAATGTTCAGCCTTACTGCTAGTTGATATGCTAAATGGGGCAAGCAATGAATAGAGTAAAATGCAGGGAAATAATTTAAAATAGACATTCCATAGCTAGATAATGAGTTGATTTCATGACCAAATACATGATGCTCTCTGGAGTACAAGTATGTCCAGCACCCTTTGAAGGGAATGTGTATGCAGAGTTTGTTCATCATTTTCCTAACAAAATGGGTTTTAGTTTTTGCATTTTCTTAAAGTCCCTTTTTCCAATCAACCAGATACACTGGTGATGGTCATCCTCATTTTGAATGTGATCCTCTTCCACATGGAAGCAAATGATTCCTTTCTCTTTGTACCTCAGGTGGGATATGGTGCTTCCCTTAACAGAAACTTCCGTTCACACCTGTTTAGCTAGACTCCCCACTCATTCTGAGTATGTCATCACAGTCATTTTCTAAGTGGCATACAATTTTTTTCAATTATTATCAACATTTCTAATATGATGATAATACAACTTTATATGATACAATACATAGCTATGTCACTGTTGAATCAGCTGGCTCTTTGGAATAAATTGCTAGTAATGTGTCGTCATCACTGCTGCTATGTAACTGAGAATCGGTGCTTCCATATGCAATACGTGACATTTCTACTTTGTTTTGCTGTGTGTTTCAAAGAAGGTTACTTATCCTATGCGCAAAGTGAGTCAGGACTCCTGCATTTCTCAAGTGAAGCACGGAGCATCACATCCTTCCGTGTGTCACGTGGAAATCATCCTTCACAGTGAAAAGACTGGAATGTCTTCCTTGTAAAGCTTCGAGCTATGAATTACAGTTAACGGAAACATGGATGATTTATTTATTTTTCAGGCTCCAATCTCTACAGGAAAGCACCTGACAGCCCCTCAACACACGGGTCCATTTGCCTCACCAGAATACACCAACGCAATGGGAAAAACCACCAGAAAAAGTTGTGCTCCAGATGAAAGAGCCAGCACCCCACCAAACAAGGGCCAAAAGCCATTATCAATATCGGCGATACGAGATGAAGACATGGAAGTGTTACCAGCAAAGGAATTGATGAAAATAATGCTAAAATTTCTCAGAGACGTGGACACAAAGCTGGAAGACCTCCAGAACCGCATAATCACCGAAATACAACAAATCAAAACCAAACTGGATGCCCAAGATAATAAGATTGAAAGCCTCATCAACAGAATAAATGCGGCAGAGGAAAGGATCTCTGAAACAGAAGACACACAAAATGAAGGTGCCCAGCGAATTAAACAGCTGGAGACAAACCTCAGCAAAACTAATAAAATGATGCAAGAGATGAAGGATTACCTTAGAAAATTGAATATTCGGATCATCGGCCTCCCGGAGGGAGTAGAAAGAGAATCTGGGATGTCATCTGCATATAGTGAAAGCTTGACTTCTTCGTTTCCTATACGTATGCCTTTGATTTCTTTTTCTTGTCTTATGGCCTCTGCAAGTACCTCTAGGACTATGTTGAATAGCAGTGGTGATAGCGGGCACCCTTGTCTTGTTCCAGATCGCAGTGGGAAGGGTTCTAGCTTTTCTCCATTCAGTATGATACTGGCATTGGGTTTTTCATAAATTGCTTTGATTATGTTTTGGATTTTCCCATCTATGCCTACTTTGGCTAGAGTTTTATTAATAACCATCCTGAGTATCACTATATATAGTTGTTTTTTTTAATAACTGGACTTATTTTTCAGGTAGGTGACCAAATTAAAAAAAAAAAAAAAAAAAGAAGTCCTTGCTCCTAGCATTGCAGCACTTTGACTAGTATCTTTATAAAAGAGGACAGAAAAATGCAGAACGGATGTGATGTGAAGAGGCACTGGGAGAGAGGAGAATCACCTCCATACTTAGGAAACAGGCCTGGGTCAGATTCTTTTCCTGTGCAACCACAGAAGAACCCAATCCTGCTGATGCTCGGAATTCCAAAAATTAACCCTCAGACAATGAGATGATGTATTTCTTCATTCAGCCTTGTTAATGGTACAGTGCTACACCAGCTCTAGCAAGCACTTACAACAGTCACTAACTGTAAGCATAATATTAACCTAACCAGGTAAATTCAGGATGATACTGTCCCAAAAGATAAACACAACCAGAAACAAAACAAAACGAGAAATTTAAAAGTAAACAAATGCCAAACGAATGACTTCATTTTTACAGAGTATCAAGGACAATTTAATGGGAGAAGAATATTCATTTAATCAAACACTGTGCAGAACAAAAGACTTCTCTAGTTTAACAGGAGAGAAAAAATACTAAGATGAAAACACAGAGAAAGAGAAGGAAAAGTTAGCAAAGGCCCAACTTATTTTTCAAACCACATTAAAAGCATAGCTCAACGTGTACCACAAAAGTGCCTATGAACGACAAAACTATCAAAAGTTTATACTAAAACACAAGATATTATCCTGTAATTGGAATAAACCAAGCATTAGAACAAACATCAAAAGCTTATTCCAAAAAAAAAGAAAAAAAAAGGTAGAATTTACTTCATCAGTTTCATTTTCTGGGAAGAATGTAATTCAAAGTTTACAAAGATAACTCAGAGGCTGAAGGATATATAATGGCACAACATACAGAAAATAAAAGGATTTGCATTTAAAATGTGCAAAGGTTATTACAACTCGACAGTGGGCATGGAATCATTGATTGTGGAGTGTCTGGGTTTGATCATTTGCTCTGCCTGTAGTTCCAGTTTCCAGGAAGTACGTGTTCTAGCAAGCAACAGGTGAGGCCTGAAGTACTTGCATCCCTGCCCCTCGCCCACAAGCCCCCATCTTGCCTCTTGAGCAAGCCAGCAGACTGAAGACTCTGCCAGTGCATACCTCTTTTTCTCTTTTTCCATCTCTGTCTCTGTGTGCACAATTAAAATGAAAACAAAGAATCAAACAAGCAAGAAATCCTCATCGCTAATGAAAACTAAGTTTTTTTCAGTTAGTAGAGACACAACTCATTTTTTTTAATGAATGAAGAAATCATCCTTAACATAATCAGTCATTGGGAAAACTAACCCTCCCCCCCCCCAAAAAAAAACATCTGAGAAAACTAAACATGAAAATCGTTAAATGAAAACCTAGGTAAAAATAAAGTGGTGGCTGGCGTATAAAGCAACTGCATTACCAAGGGCACTCATTATAGGGGTAAAAGTATAGAAATTAGGAGATTGTTTGGCAGTTTCAAGACTAAATTTGTACTTAGATTATGATCCTATGTTCAAATGTCTAGATGTTTACCCTGGGGGAAAATGCCTGAGAGTCACAGAGAAAACTATACACGATTGCTTATAATGACGTTTTCAAAGTAATCTCAAAAAAAATAATAAACCAAAGAGCCCTTCACTAGGTAGATGGAGAAATTGTGATGTACTCACACTTAGTAATAAAGAGAAATGAATAGTTTCTGCAACGATACTGATGGATCTTAAACGACTTATGATATGTGCATGATTCAATCTTAGAACATTGCATACTGTCGGATGCCAAATCTGTCTCTCTAGAAAAATAAAATTTATAGAAATAAAATAAAATTGTTGTTCTCATGGATTAGGAGAAACAGGATGGGGAATACAAAGAAGAAACATAACAGAATTCATGAGACTGCTGGAATTACTCTATCATGTTTGATGCAGTGGTGACCAACGCATTTAATAAATTCATAGAAATGCATATCAAGAAACGATTAACTTATTTCAAGAAAATTGACCTTCTAGTGCTTGTTATGAACTGGCCCAGACAGGTCTGCCTCCACACCTGACCCACAGGAATGTTGGTGGTACCGCATCCTGGCCTAGTCTGGGCTGCTCCCAGCCTTGGTTCTTTTTTTTTTTTTTTTTTTAAGATTTATTTTTATTATTTTTTCATTGGAAAGGCAGATATACAGAGAGAGGAGAGACAGAGAGGAAGATCTTCCATCCGATGATTCACTCCCCAAGTGAGCGCAACGGGCCGATACTATGCCAATCCGAAGCCAGGAGCCTCCTCCAGGTCTCCCACGCGGGTGCAGGTTCCCAAAGCTTTGGGCCGTCCTCAACTGCTTTCCCAGGCCACAGGCAGGGAGCTGGAAGGGAAGTGGGGCTGCCGGGATTAGAACCGGCGCCCATATGGGATCCCGGGCGTGCAAGGCGAGGACCTTTAACCACTTGCGCCACCGCGCCGGGCCCCCAGCCTTGGTTCTTGTGCTCAACTGCAGGGACTGCAACCTGACATAGGAGATCACCAAGCTCCTCTGTCAGGTCTCCTCTCTGTGGCAGATCTTGCCACTGGGCCAAGATTGACCTAGTCTACCTCCTGTCCTGGCTGTTAGGGTGGATTGGCCCATCCGGCCAACACTCATTCCAGTTTGTATTGCTGGGTGCTATATCCTGGTCAAGCCAGGTTTGCATCCAAACACAACTCTCCTATGGCTCAATGGGTACTGAGACCTAGCCCAGCCGGCCCTAAACCCTCTGGCTCCCACAAACACCAGCAGGTCCTAGAATCTAGCCCAGTCTGGTACAGCCCAGACCCAGTCCACACCCGTGCCAAGGGAAATTGTAGTCATGTCCAGCCCAGCTTGTCACCCCCATTCTGGCTCTGGTGCTCACCAGTGAAAACCACAACCCAGTAAGGACATTGAAAAGTTTTTTTTTTTTTCTTGTGAAAAAAAAAAATGGATATCAAATACTTGAATACTTCTATTTCTAAGTCCAAATTACCCCAAAAGAAATCATTAGTATTTTGTGCTATTTTCACAACAATACATGTTAATAATTCATTAGTGGTATAAACATTGCATGTTTGTAAAATATTTTTTGTGAAAAGTTTGCATTTAACAAGATCAATGAAAATATCTGATACCTTTGTCCTAAGAATAAGAGTTTTTATTTCATATATAATGTGCCTTTACTATTTTCCTGTCAAATATAAATGATATTTCAAAATGATACACTACTTGAAAACATTACACAAACTATTATAATAGTACAATCATAAACAAAATGGTGACATTTATTTCTCCCTTTGTAAGTTTAACTAACAACTCTTTATTTTTCAAGAACTTCATTCAAATCTGAAAACTAAGAATTGAATAAGTTAAATTTATTTTCTCAGAACAAGATGCTATGGTCAAACTATCAAATCATTTTAATATAAAGTTAATCCCAGCAGAGTCATTTTGCATGCTTAACTCTGAAACTGAGGTAACTATACTCATGTATTTACTTACTGTCATGACATGAATTTGCATATTGAAGTAAATAATTCCAGAAAAAGGAAATTCATTATGATGTTCATCTTCTAAATACCAATGAATGTCAACTTTGTGTTCTAATGATCTCTCTAAGGAAAAGCCTATTGATCAAGAAAAGGCTGGCTTCAAGAACAGAGTCCCAAGGCAGCAATTCTATGCTAATCATAAGCAGATGATAGTTTGTTCTTTATAAAGCAAAAGTTTAATATACAGAGGCTCAAGTGAATTAATTCACTTTTAAAGAAAGTTCTGCTTATACAGCTATTTAATTTTCAGAGAGCCCGGGCATTAAGAAATAAATTTAAATAACTTCTCTACCAGCTGGCTTAGTTCTGGATTAAAAGGGTTAATTTCAGTTTATGTTTTAATAAATAACACATTGTTTTCAAGAAATTAACAACTCATTAGGCTGAAAATTAATTTCTAAAATGTAAAAGCAGAATAATCAGTTGTTTGTATTCATTCAATACACATATTTGATACCTACATACTAACACGGATCAACAAGAAAGAAAAAATAAACCTTTGATATCTAGTTTTGCCCAAATACTAGTATCAGCCTCTGGCTTGTATTCCACAAACAACAGCAAAGGTAAGAACCAAATGAATGCATTATGAGATGGATACTTGGGGACAAAACAGAGTGAGCAAGAACACACAGAAAAACTGAATTATAATGACATCCAAGACCTTAGTATTAGGGGAGGAACAAAGGGATACCACCCATTATGACCATTTGTGAGTGGCTGGGGTAGTTTCCATTGCAAGGAGATGAGGCAATGGGTGAGGGCCAGAGGACCTCAGTTCCAGGAGCAACAGTTGTCCACACTCTGGGTGACCAGAAGGACACACAATCAAAGCAGTCCTGGACCCCCAGGGCATGTTGCCTGCAACAGGGGCTGCTGCTTCACTTCTAGAAGGGAAATGATATTATTTCCTTCCTGATACTCACAAAATAGGGTGTGCAAGTGAGGCACTGTTTGGAAAAGGAGGCATTTATTGGTACACTTACTTCCCTGGGAGAAAGTAGCTCCTTCATTTTCCCCACCGAGACTCCATAGATATTGAAAGTTAAACGTTTACAACTTGACAGACCCAAAGAGAAACTTCATGGACAAAGAGTCCATCATCTCAAACCAATTAACAGTGTGAACTCCACTAGAAAAAGTATTTCCCTGAAAGAAAATCATATCGCCAGTCTGACATGATGGCTCAGTGGCTTAATCCTTACCTGGCAAACATTAGGATCTCATAAGAGTGTGGGTTCTTGTATTAGTGAACCAGTGAAGATCTTTCTGCCTTTCTCCCGGTAAATGTGTCTTTCCAATAAAAATAAACAATTTTTAAATTATTTATTTATTATAATAAAATTCCTTGGGCTCAGGGATTTCTCCTTACAGCCTTCCTCATCTCTTCTCTTACTGTTTTTTGTTATATGGTAACAATAGTTAAGTCACTAAACAACAGTCACAAGCCCATCATTCTGCTATTAAGAGTACCCTGATGCTGTTGGCATAGAGAATGGTATAAGGTCCAGTGTTCCTAATGTTAAGTTATATATCACAGGAGGAGGAGAAGAACATCATATCGCTTGGACAATTAGCACCATTTCCTACATACCTTGCTTTCTTCTATAGAGTGTGCACTGATCCAGATATGGGTCTGGCATCATCACGGCTCCATCCCCAAGACAGCATGCGTTAGTGGATGCATGCTGTCATTCAAACCCACCATGAACTTGGGTCTGGTAATGTCATGACTCTTACTACTAATCAAATTTCACATGGCCCTGCTGTTACTATGGGAAGACCTGTATTTTCTTGAAACCACTGCCATCAATTACTCTGAGAGAAGATAAAGGAAGATTCAATTTCAGTGTCCCAATGGGACTGTGGCCAATGAAGTCTTCCAGAATAATATCTTAATACAACTTCCAGAAAAGGACATAAATGCCCGAAAGCCACCATTTAAAAGTGATAGAGACAACTGACCGGCCATCTGTTTCAATATCAGGATAAGAACAGAAGTTTTAAAGATCATGGTGATATTTTGTCCCATTGGAAACACAGAAAACACTTCAGCATCTAATTCCAAATAAAGAGATGTTGACAAAATGATGACTGATTTGTGGAATTATAAGGATACTTGGATACAAGAGGATATACAAGCACAGTCAAATGAAAATAGAAAATCAATAAGTAATTGAAATGAGAAAATAAACAAAGAGCTACAGATTTTAAGAAAGAAATAAATTGAAATTGCATTAATACAAACTCTTGGCCAGTGTTGTGGCACATTGAATTAGACCCCTGCCTGTAACGGTCATCCCGTGAGGGTGCGTGTTATTGTCCTGGTTGTTCTACTTTCCGTCCAGCTCTCTGCGAATGGCCTGGGAAAAATCAATAGAATGTGATCCAAATGCTTAATGCCTTATGACCACATGAGAACCCAGGAAGAAGCTCCTGCCAACTAGTTTAGGTCTGCCCAAGTCCTGGGTGTATGTCCATCTGGAGACTGGATGAGTCCATCTCTACGTGTGTGACTGTACTTTTCAATCAATAAATAAATCTGAAAAAAAAGAAAGAAAATCAAATACGGATCCAGAGGTTAATGAAGGCCCAATCAGAAAAATGTGTTCTGAACTTGAAGATTGGTTGTGTGAACTAAATACGTGAGGAACACACTCTATAATAAATTTAGGATATTTTTAGGATAAAAATTTTTGAATTTAGAAAATGTCTAAGAGAGAAATGAGAAGGAAAAGCCTTAACAGTTTTCATGAAACACTCTAAAAATTATATAAACACTGTTGAAAATATAAAATTGAATACTGAAATGCTTAAAGAATGTTTCAATTGAATGAAATCATAATTTTCTCCCTTTTCTCTAGGGCTAGGCATTTAAGGAAAATATAAATACCTTAGTGATGGTGGAAATACAAAATGATAAAAGGATAATGATTGTAGAGTCACATTCTTAATATGCATACAAAAGATTATTAGTCAATGAAACAACAAATCGTTATGTTTTGTCTCTGAGAATTTTGGATTACTTGTTACAGATTAATTTACATAATAAAAATATTGTTGTTACCAAAACAAAACACGGAGATTTTGGTAATTTGGAAATACAAAAGCAAGAAAACAGCCAAAGAAAGATAAGAAAAATCTTTGAATGTATTACATAGTTCAATAAAATATTATCTGGGATAAATTGGAAGTAACAATATGAGCTTACCATATCAGTTATGGGTAAAATTACTATTTGTAAAAGCTAAGCTGCAAATGTTTCAACTTTTTGAGCTATATACTCTTTGTCATATTATGCAGCTCTATCATCAAAATGAAAATATTGTCTTAAAATATTTGTATTCTAGTTTTAGTATTTCTACATATGGATTTGGCCCACGGACACTAGTTTTCTGATTTACAAAAGGCCAGAATGATAATAGATAAGGAATAGAATAATAAGATTCAACAACACCATAAGTTTACTGGACAGTAAGTGAATCAGCCATACTACGCTGACTATGGTTTAAGAAAATTTCATCATTGTCATTTTTACGTTGAGGGATTGAGGCACACGTGAAACATCAAATAAATAAAAAAGTCAATTAAATAAGTCTAATTAACAAATAAATAAGTCAAAGTAACAAATATGTAAGTGGAAAATTCTTGTGATATTACTGATGCATATATCTGACAGTGAATGTATATTGTGCAAGACATCAGAAAGTTAATTTTTATTTCTTATTTGTTGGAAAGACAGAGAGAGAGAGAATAAGGTAGTGCAAAGACTGAACTTTCCCTTCTTTACAAATATCCACAGCTGTCTTGGTCGTGGAAATTAGCAGCTCAGGACCCAACCTGTGTCTGCATATCAGTAAATGTTTTCCAGATAGCAGAACATTCACCTGATGCCTCCCTCTGTGCACATCCACAGGGAGCTGGGAAAAGAAACAGACACAGGTCTTGGATCCAAACACTCCATTGTGGGCTCTGAGTATCCTGAGATGCAAATTAAGGATTGCATCAAATGCTTGTTCTACAGGTCACTTTTGAATGATTATATTCCTACAGTAAATACAAACCACCAAACAGCAAAATAAGCAGGAATGTTGAGGGGTTTAAGCAATCGGTGAGTTCCAAAAACACCATCCACAGAACATGGCCATGATGTCATCATCCTTAGGTACCCATACGAAATTGGTTCTAGAATTCCCAAAACAAAACTCTAAGAATTGTCATGTCTTATGTACAAGCATAAAAGGATGGCAGATGGTGGATGAACAGTTACCTATATAAACCATTACTTATAAGAGTGCAATGTAAAAAAAAAATATGCCAATATTTCCTGCAATATTTTGTTTATGAAATATTGACAAGAAAGGGAAAATAACTTTTCATGTGTTTAGGACAGACTTTAAAAAAAGATTCATTTTAATTTTAATGCAAAGTTAAATATAGGAATTTTCCATCTGATAATTCACTTCCCGAAAGGCTGCAATGGCTAGAGCTGTGCCAATCCAAAGCCAGGAGCCCAAAACTTCCTCCAAGTCTCCCATGCAGGTGCAGGGTCCCAAGTCTTGGGCCGTGTCCTGGACTGCTTTCCCACGCCACAAGCAGGGGACTGGATGAGAAGTGGTGCCGCTGGGACCTGAACAACCATACAAATAGGATCCAGTAACAAGGACTTTAGATGCTAGGCTACCTTGCTAGGTCTACCTTGTGATGGCAGAAACAAGTTTCGTTAAATCTCAGGTCACAAGATCAAGTAAAATCAAATCTGTTATGGCGTGTTAAGCACAGCATGCAGAGATCCGATATTGGAGCCCGTTGTAGCACATAAACGGCACCTTGAGTCACCTCCCTTGCAGAAGACTACACTTGTGCAAGAGTAGCTGCATAAAGAGAGTGGAGATTTTGTGATCACAGACAGGTAAGGAGTCCCATCTGAGACATTACAGACACACATATGGAACAGTTCTCTATTACGTGCAATGGTAGGTTATTCTCCACCCAGTCCCGTCACTGTGAATATTCACATGATTAAATTACAAATAATACGGAATCAGTGAGACAAACTGACACTTCCAAGACCAGCTCACACAGAACATCTCCCGTTAGTGCTCTCACATTGTCTCGGTCTATGTGGCATGTCTAACAGCACAGACTCCTAAAGGCAACGTACTAAAGACAGAAGCCTAGACCTTCGAAACCACATAGTAAATGACAGCCAGTGAATATCGTGTTAGGAACAGATTGGAACCATTTTCTCTTCTGCCAATTGTGTCCCTTTGTTTGATGTGTTTTGACCATGTATTTATCTGAGATGATATGCCGCCATTTCAGAGCTTAACCTCTAAGTTGTTTTTTTTTTTTTTTTTTAAGGCTCAGAATACAGGCTAATTTGAGATGACCTTGCTTGATCGCACATATACTTAACAATTATTTCCTGTTTTGCAAAATAAATGGTGAATTATAGTACCACAATGTGGAATCTGTCATGTAACGTAGTACTTAGAGTATATTAGAAGTAGCTTTGCCCCTTTATCAGAAAAGTTATTAGTAATTCCCCCGCAGTGCAATTTCTTAGGAAACTCCTTCTCTTTCCCGTCCCCATTGGCGTATGTTAAGCAGTAGGTGAACATGACGCAGGTGTGTACTCTCTTTAGCAGACACATCTTCCATTCTGGTCAACCAGAGGCCACTTGCTCCTCTGGAAGGCCAAACTTCACCTAAAAACAGGATTAACAGGTTTGGTTCTGTACACATTTCTGAATTCCTGATTTCTTGCTACAATAATCAGTGAATTTTTGTTGTCGTTGTTGATGTTGTTGTTTGTTTATTTGTTTTAACCTGCTGAGTCATAGCTCTGATCATTGCCTATGCCTTTTTTTTTTTTTAATTGCAAAGTCAGATATACAGAGAGGAAGATCTTCTGTTTGATGATTCACTCCCCAAAGACTGCAATGACCAGAGCTGCGTGATCCAAAGGATCCAAAGTCAGGAGCCAGGAGCTTCTTCAGGGTCTCCCATGCAAATGCAGGTTTTCAAGGTTTCAAACCATCCTCGACTGCTTTTCCAAGCCACAAAGAGGGTACTGGATGAGAATTCTGTCTGCTGGGATTAAAACCAGCACCCATACGGGATCTTGGAATGTTCAAGCCATGGCGCTGGGTTCTGTCTCTACCTTTTTATCCAGTTATCAAATACAATAAGTTGTTCTATTGTAATATTTAATGCCTTCCTTTAACTTTACAATTATCTTCTGTAGCAAAGTATTACATATTATTTAAATTAAAATAAGTGTCTAAAACAGAATTGGTTCATATAATTAAAGATACAGTAGAAGGAAAAATAAAACATTTGAAAAAATATATGTATTTCAAGATTTAACTCAAATTTCAACTTCTTATATTTATTATGCACAAATAAGTGTCAGTTCAACAATTTTTTACTGAACTAAAGTTAGTTCGATGCATTTTACTTTGGCTTCGAACAGTTCCTCAATAATTTTAACTTATTTGAATAAAGTTCATTTTTAAAATGTCAGCATCTTTGTTGGTGACTTACTTTACAATCAATAAATATTGGGCAAAAAGAAATTTGGCATATGCTATTTTCCTGATTTAGCAATCTTTAAGAGGACTAAAAATAAAAGTTATTCAGTAATAAGTAAATATTTAATCATCCAAATCATGAATAAAGACAACCTATGTTTGGTTAAGTCTAATGGCTTAAGTGATTTAAAGCATTATTTTAAAATCATTCCCAGCATTTTGAAGATAAATTACATTGTAAGTATAGCTGCCTTTATCTGATCTTACTCTTTTTTTTAAAATGTTTACCAATAATCTATCATTCAGAATGTAGTAACTTGTTCAGTATGTTCTGGAATTTAAAATTTCAAAGCATTTACTCCAGAATTGTATTTAAAATGCCATTCCCAGATTTGCTCATTTACACTTTAATTCTAATAACAAATATATATCATTAAATGAATAATTTTATTAATAATTTTGCTGTTTGTTTTCCAAGAATGGAGTATTCTTACAATTGCTTTCTCTTCACATTTAATATACTGATACTTTAGTTTTGACTTTCATTATATTTTAAGAGGAATGGAGTGAATCACATAGAGAATAATCAAACTCCTACTTTTTTTCAAGATTTAAGATAGCCATTGTTAAAAAAAGATTGCTGTGGGTAATTGTTAAGTAGATATTGATTATAAATTATTTTGTGATCTGCCAATTTTTCTTGAGGTGGAAAACTACATTTTTGTTCTGGAGCATAAAAGGGGGAATGGTCATCATGCATTCTTACAATCTTGAGAGTGTAATATATCCCTGCTCAAATGCTTCCTACTTCAAAGAGAACAGCAGAGACTGAACAGCCTGTTCAGTGTTTATGGAAGTTGGAATGTAAAGCATGAGAACGTCTATGAGCACACATTCAAAAATCCATACAAAACTCCATTTCAACAGAATGCTTTACTAAGTCTTGAGGGAGAGGTGGGCAGGGCGACTGGCATTGTGTTGTAACTCTGTAAGCCATTAGCAGAGATGCCCGAATCACATTGGAATGTCAGTTCTTGCTTGAGTGCCACCTACTCTACTTCTGATCCTGCACTCTAGTGACACTCTTGTGGAAGTAATGGGAGATAGTCAAAGTACTTTGACTCCTGCCACTGTCGTGGTGAGCCAGTATGGAATTCCTGAATGGCCCTGGCCATCCCGGCCATCTGCAGAATGAACTAGCAGATGAAAGACATCCCACTCTCAGATTTTCCGTTTGTCACTATAAAATATAAATAAATAAATAAATATGTAAATAAATGAAACATTTTTAAAAGTCAGTAACACAAAGTAAGTAACACACACACACATATATATAATTTTTTAAAGTTTGAAGCACTACAGAATGCAATAATATCAAATATTTTGAATCAAATGAGAATTAAAATTCCAAAACCGTGATTGCACTAAAATGATACAATATTTATTTACTTCTTATAGCTCTACACAGTGGTATTATACAAGGAAGCTTGAAATCAGTGATTATAACCTCCATAATAGCAAAGCACTGAAGCAGAAACGTCAGTGCCTGTGTTGTGGCACCATGGGTTAAGTTGCTCCCTGCGATGCTCAGAACTTACACTGTTACCAGTTCCATTTGCTCCTCTTCTGAGCCAGCCTCCTGTTAATACCCCAGGGAAAGCACTGGAAGATGCCAAGTGCTTGGGTCCTGGCGTGCAAAGAGGAGGCCCTTCTGAGTCCCAGGCTCAAAACTGGCCCAGATGCAGGGGTTGCAGCTCTTTCTCCCCCTACCTCGTTCTCTCACTTCTCTGTAACTATGCCATTACAACAAACAAATCATTAAAACAGAAAAGCCAACATATGAGCCAGTGAGGGAAGGGAAAGGAAAATTACCAATACAAAGGATGAAAGGGAATGTGTTTTCTAGTTGTTTTCAGACAATATCCTGAAGCTGGATACAAACAGAAAGTCCTCACGTGTAAATGGTAGACAAAATGGCCCATAAGCAAGCACTTACACATGGGAATAATAGGATTCAGGGAGTAAAAACAAAAAAGATGAAACAGCATGAATGATTCTGACAAATACATTGTTTATTAAAGGAATCCAGCCAGAAAACCTTACTGAATCTGAATCAAATTACACAGTGTTTAAAAGTACACGTAGCACCTCTTTCTGCTGTGTATCAACATGTCTATAACACTTCATGGAAAGGGCCTTAGAGTAGTTTTTGAGATTTCAGTAACTTATTATTTCTTGATTTGTTTGCTCATTGCATGGCCATGATTATTTCATGCAAACTTACTCAGCTATGTGTGTTCATAGTTTTGTGACTACAAGTATTGTATTTCAAATAAATATACTTAAAAATTAGAGGAGCTATCAATTTATATAAGATATTTAAAAGCACTTGGTTCAGACCAGTTGGGATGCTGTAGTGAGCTGATGCTCCCACTGTGGCACTTGTAGCCCATACAGGCACCACAGATTCTGCTTCTGGATACTCCACTTCCAGTCCAGCTGCCCACTGATAATCTGGGGAAAGATCTCAGGATGGCCCAAGACACAGGGCTCAGAAGACCTGGCAGACTCATAAGTTCTTGTCTCTCATTTCTGGACCATCCAAGCTATGGCTCTCATGGCCATTTGGCAAGTAAATCAGTGGATGGAGGATCTCTCTCACTCCCCTTCTCTCTCTTTCTCTTTCTCTATTTCTTTCTTTTTATCTCTCTCACTGGCTCTCTCTTGATGTCTAACTCTCTCTTACTCTCTCTGTGTAACTGTTTTCCGGTAAAACAATTAAATTAAAAAAAAATAATGGAAACACATGATTGCATACGTGTTGCAAAGGAATCCCAGTAATTGAGATGCAACCTCAAACACTTGCATTGTATTTTCAAAGGCCCGGTTTCAAGTTCACATTCCACTAACCCAACTTCTAGGTTATAGTATTCCAGCTCCAGGCTATTTGCATTATGAGAGACGTTTCATATGCATTGGCCAGTGTCCCACATTTGGTGAGAATGAATCTATCAATCCTGGTTACTGCAGGCATTTTGTAAGAGAATTCGAGAAGGTAAGATGTATCTCTTTATCTTTCTCTGAATCTGTGGCCATCAAATAAAAATGCATTTATTTAATTTTTTGAAAATACAGCAAGAAAGATATAAGCAGTGAAAAAATTCTGACAAGTGAGTCTATGCATCATAGAAAGAAGAATGGTATAGCAAAGGAAAATAAGAACAAATTGAGAATTGAATTATTCTCGGAGAATTTTGAAAAGAAATGTATTAGACTGACACCCACAAATATTTGATAGCCAGTGCAGTTCATACATTGAAACAAGCCAGGGTTAATAGGACCATGACTGCATTTGTAGAAATAGAAGTTAAGAAGCTCTCAGTAATAGATGTGGTACTAAAACTTGTGGAGAATGTCTATTTCTCATTGCTTTGTTTTATTTTGGGAAAAAGAAAATTCACCAAAAATTTAGAAAGTGAAGTAGGAGGCACTCAGAAATCCAAAATAGAGTCACTATAGCACATTCACTGTGAGTTTCAAAGCTGTAGACAAAGCAATGAAGGAATGTGTTACTGCCAGGCTCGCTTGCCTTCATAGACATCCATCTGGAATAGACCCATTTTTTTTCCGCCCCACGTGTGTGCGTGTGTGTGTGTGTGTGTGTGTGTGTGTGTGCACGCATGCTTGCTTGCACACATGTGGACACTCATGCTCAGGAATGTGCATGCTTTTCAGAATTACTTTCTACTGACATCTGCCTTTACCAGTGATGTATCAGAAAGAAAAGAAAGTTGAATTTAACCTGGTAAAGCTAGTTTCTAAGAAACATGTCGAGGGAGAAGCAAATTATATTATTCAAAGACCAGAGATTTTAGCTTGAAAGTTAGAAGGAATCAAAGAAATGTGTTGCAGAGACAAGAACAATAAGATAATAAAATATTAGGGTACATCGGCAGCATGTCTCGGTGAAACTAAAATAACAAGGAGGTAGTCAAATCAGCAGGGAGATGGAGTTTAGAGCATGAAGTTCAGTGAATATAATTTCAAGGTGATACTTGTGAAATTGATATCAAGTAGATGATCTGGAGAGTGAGTAGCTAAGGACACTTCTTTAGGAGAATAAGAAAACAATTAAGTGATATGGAAAAAAGAATTTGACTTCAGTACACGACATATTCCAACAGTATAGAAGCATGATTTAGCATGTTCATGTTCAACCAAGGTCTTAGAAAACAATTAGTAACAAGAACAACATAACATACTATGTCAATAATACATTTTATTTAATACTTAATATTTTTAAAATATAGTGTTAGTTAAAAGAAAGGATAACCAGTACAATGAAAAATGTAGTAGCTAAAACCTAAGTATGCATCACGTTAAGATCCATTTTTCACAGTTGAGATGACATCATTTGAAAGAGAAGCTACCTTCACCTTCAGCAAGACAAGGAAAAGGAAGATTATTCAAACTGGAGGACACAAGATGCTTTTACACCAGATTTGTAATGCAACAAATTTCTGGCATCTTACAACAAAGTAATCTCAAGGAAGGCATGCAATAATTGTATAGTGGCAAGAGTAAATGGTTAAATGATGTCGGGGGAGTAGAGACAAATACTTCATATGGTATAATGACAACTAATTTGTGCAGAATTTTTTGTTTGTTTGTTTAGAGACAGAACATATTGCATACTTAAGTGTGTCCTGAACAAAGGGAAGACCTAGAAAAAGTATGGCATGCAAAAAATTAGAAACCAAGGGCCCTGCATGGTAGTCTAGTGGCTAAAGCACTCACCTTACACAGTTGTAATCGAATTGGGTCACCAGTTCATGTCCTGAAAGCCCAACTTCCCTTCCAGCTCCCTGCTCTTAGTCTGGAAAAGCAGCCAAGGACAGCCCAAGGTCTTCGGACCCTGCACCCATGGACAGACCGGGAAGAGGCTCAGCTGCGGCTGTTGTGGCCGCTTGGGAAGTGAATCAGTGGACAGAAGATCCTCCTCTCTTTCCTCCTCTCCATATATCTGACTTTCCAATAAAAATAAAATAAATCTTGAAAAAAATGGAAGGAAAAAGAGTAACATTACATTAGAAAGAACTAGTATATCCTCTATGAAGAAAATGTTCAAGGTCAACTTAGCACGAATCAAATGACAACAACAGGTTTCCATGATGCGGTTCATTATAAGTTGCACTTTATTTTTCGTGGCTTTACTCCAAAACATCTGCAAATTAATTCTTAAACAGTCACTCCTTTGTAGTAAATTATTAATGACACTGACAATTATTAATTCAGAATCTCTAATGGTGGCAAAACAGTAATGGAAGTGATATTTTAGAAATTATTAGATTACACAGCAAAGCATATGGTACATATGGTTGAATACAGTAAGAAAATGCAAATAGTGCTACTCTTGGATACCAACCCATCTTTCCTGCACAGTTACACAAAGTAGTCTCTCTGCATTAGTTACAGCGATTCTGCAATATATTTGTTATGCCATACACTAAGTAGTACCCTCAAAATGCACATTTGAATAAATAACTTTTATACTTAGCTGTGAGTCACTTGCATTCACCAGGAACATTGATTCTGTCATGATGTATTCTCGATCAAGAACTATAAATCAAATGTGAACTGCTTCCCTAATACTATCATTTCTTTTTCTGTTTCAACCACATTGTTTTTCCAGTCACACGGCACTCTAGTTCAGAATACCTAAGACTTCTTTAAATTTTAACCTTCCTTTAGATATCCCCTCAGGCAACAATTTCTCAGAAATATTGCACATTATTTGTCAGCCAGGACACCGCGCAGATTGTGTAAACTTGCTGAAATTTATTACTTTTCTTCCAGCACCTCAGTTTGTAAATATGATCAGATTCCACTTGGTGGAATGACATGATTATTTAACCTTTCTCCTGATACTAGGATCACTGTAGAATCCGAATACCTTCTCACCCGGCAGGTTACTGCGCATGGCATGCTTTCCAGGGCAGGGAGGATCGGGAGAGTCACGATGATGCTGAGGGAAGGGTGAGGACAGTCCGTCACCAGTTCAGAATCAGCATGGTTTTGGTGGCACATGCAAATGATTTTTTTAAAATAATAATTT
Source organism: Ochotona curzoniae (assembly GCF_017591425.1). Taxonomy (NCBI): domain Eukaryota; kingdom Metazoa; phylum Chordata; class Mammalia; order Lagomorpha; family Ochotonidae; genus Ochotona; species Ochotona curzoniae. The sequence continues at coordinate 19,939,843 of NW_024466502.1, forward strand.
CTTTTAAGATATATTTATTTTTAAGGAGTTGAGAGAGAAAGAGAGAGAGAGAGAGAGAGAAAGCGAGGGGTCTTCTATCCACTGGTTCACTTCGCAAGGTACAATGGGAATACGAACATTTTTCCATACTTGCTGGATGGGTGCAAAGGTCCAAAAACTTGGGCTGTGCCCTGCGGCTTTCCCAGGCCGTTGACAAGGAGCAGAATCGGAAGTGGAGGACTGGGATTTTAGCTGGTGTGGATACGGGATGTTGGTGGACTGGGATTTCAGCTGGTGTGGATACGGGATGTTGGTGGACTGGGATTTCAGCTGGTGTGGATACGGGATGTTGGTGGACTGGGATTTCAGCTGGTGTGGATACGGGATGTTGGTGGACTGGGATTTCAGCTGGTGTGGATACGGGATGTTGGTGGACTGGGATTTTAGCTGGTGTGGATACGGGATGTTGGTGGACTGGGATTTTAGCTGGTGTGGAAACGGGGTGTTGGTGGACTGGGATTTTAGCTGGTGTGGATACGGGATGTTGGTTCTACAAGCAGATTAGCTTTTTATGCCACGACACAGACTCTTAAATAATAATAAGTTAAAATTGTTTAATTATTGCATTTTTACTAAGAATTTACTAACATGTAAAAAGAAAGGAGAAAACATCATAAACATCTGTGCAAATTAATGCAATATAAATGGAAACATTAAAAGTCAATTTTCTTTATTCAAAGTCACAAAGACAAATAGAAAATAATTGAAGTATAGAAGATTCAATGTGTATTCATTGTCATTTATGTTGGGTATATTATGTTTATGTAAAATGTATGAGAAGTAAACACTCTGAAAAAGATATTAATTTAATTTATTTTGCTGCAAGTAAAAGTGAATCATTATAAGCGAGCAAAAATGTGATTGCTAACATTAAAATAGCATCCTTTTGGTGACTAATTGAATATAAATTTAGAACAGCTTCAGTAAAACAAGGGTTTTCTTTTATATTTTTTTGAAGATTTCTTTCATTTTTTGTTGGAAAGTCAGCTATACAGAGAGGAGACAAAATTAGCAAGACCTTCCATCTGCTGGCTCACTCCCCAAATGGCAGCAATGGCTGGGTCTAAGTGAATCTGAGGCCAGAAGCCAGGACCTTCTTCTGGGTTTACCACAGGGATGCATGTCCAAGGATTTGGACTATCCTCAACTGTACTCTCAGGCCACAAGAAGGGAGCTAAATGGGAAGTGGGGCAGCCAAGGCATGAACTGGCACCTCTTTGGGATGCCGGCCCTTGCATGGTGAGGATTCAGCTGCTGAGTCATGGTGACAGGTCCAAACAAGGAACATCTACAGAAACACAATGCAAATTAAAAAATGAAAAATACTTTTTAAAAAGTTGTGGTAGGAATCCATATATGCTTAACATGGAATCACCTATAGTCTAGAGAATATAAATTTGAGTATGGGCAGATATACATATCTAAACAGCACAAGAAACACAATAACATTTTTACAGTGATAAGGTATACTTAAAGACATTGGCAGTTTCTATCAGTCATTGTAATAGAACAATATATATAGATTTTATTTTGCTAAGGATTTGAATTTTTTGTACATAACTGACACCAGTATTTTAATTCTCCAGAATCTTTATTTTACCATGGATGTATACTTAGAAAGATAAGTCTATATTCAGTGACAAAGTATTTTGTGGAAATACAGTATTTGGAAGCCATTGGTGTCGCTGACATTGTTTTGTGTGGTTAGTGTCTTTTCAGTCCATTAAAAGGACTTTAGCCTTTTCATTTCCTGGAATTTTTGAATTCATGATCCATTATAAAATAATTCTCCTTGCCGTCAGGAAAAGCTTTTGAACATGATAATCAAATTTCACCAGTCCAGTGAATAGGCAAGAGATAAAGGTTCTGTTTCCGCACCCAAAGCTCTCTAACTCAGAATATGATTCACATTTGAGTTGTCACATTCCTAGCAAAAACCAGTGTATTCAGGGTCCAACGTGGTGGCCCAGTGACTGGAGTTCTGACATTGTACACACCGGGATTCCATGCGGGTTTCAGTTTGTATTGCAACAACCCCACCTCCCATCCTGCTGCCTACTTGTGGCCTGGGAAAGCAGCTGAGGACGGCCCAAAATCTTGGGACCCTGAACCTGCATGGGAGACCTAGAGGAGGCTCTTGGCTCCTGGCTTGGGATCTGCTGGCCTCCGGTGATTGTGACCACTTGGGAGTAAACCAGTGGATGAAAGATCTTTGTCTCTCTTCCTCTGTGTATCTGACTTTTCCATAAATATAAATAAATCTTAAACAAGAAAAAGAGTCAATGTATTCAAAATGGAAGCAGTTCTTTGGTTTTCTAGCTCTATTCTTTGTACATGATATAGAAGTACAGTAAACTACAACAATTTCATATGAAGCCACAAATACAGTGACAAACTCCGATGCATGCTAACAAAGCAGATACAGGAAAGTGGACATGTGTGAAGGTAAAAGCCACTCTGCATCACCTTGGCTACCTCACATGCTGCTTATTTAAAAACTGCAAATTTAAACGTGCACTTCAATATACAGAAATCTCTTACCTCCAGTTATGTACAAGAATTGCTAATAGAATTGTTGATATTTGCAACTCAGTTCTCCAGATGTGATTCCAATATTCCCAATATAATTTCCAATGGCACAGGTTATAATTCACATGTTTACAAAATATATATATATTATTAAACTGGAAAAAAATAGCATCTCCCAAAGAATAGGGTTGTAATGTCACTTAGAGCTGTCTTGTTGCCCTGGAAGAAATACACGCCCCTGAAGCCTTTTAAGCAAGCTTTTGTTTCTACCATATAGGCTTGTTGGACTGCTGCAAATATTTTTGTTTCTTTTCAGTGTAAATAATCATTAGTTTCATATATACATTTGACTATTTTCATCAATCCATTTCTGCTCTTTATTTTTTAAGACAAACATATATAGAAAATACATTTGAATTTCTATGAAACATTGTGACAAAGAATAAGAACAAATATAAGAACAATTTTGTCCAGTCACTGAAAGGTGAAAATAAATACTTTAGGACCCAGAGCAGAGTGGCTAAAGTTCTCGCTTTGAACACACCTGGATCCCATATGGGCGCCGGTTCATTTCCCTGCAGCCCCGCTTCCCATCCAGCTCCCTGCCTATGGCCTGGGAAAGCAGTCAAGGACTGCCCAAACCCTTGGGACCCTGAACCCGTGTGTGAGACCCGGAAGAGGTCCCTGCTTCGGATTGGCACAGATCTGGCTGTTGCGGTCACTTGGGAAATGAATCATTGCATGGAAGATCTTCCTCTCTATCTCTCCTCCTCTCTGTATATCTGACTTTGCAATCAGAATAAATAAATCTTAAAAAAAGAGAAAATAGATACTTTAGCAAGTATATCAGTTTACAATAGCTTATGCAAAATTCTTGGGATACTTTTTTTGAGTTTTATGGTTTTTTTGTATACAGGAATATTTGCATTACTTAATGACATGTCTTGGCTTGGGTCTCAGGCCTACAAATGAAATGTGTTTTGTGTTTAATATGCAGCATATGTACATGGCTACATGTGAAAATACAAAGGGATTTTAGCTGGCCTAGACTGTCTTCAAAACGCCATAGGACATCAATTGTGGAAGTTTCTACTGTAGCATTGTTTCAGTGCTCATAAAATTTTGGACTTTGAGGCACTTAAATTTCATATATACAATATATATATATATATATTTTTTTTAATTAGGAATGCTCAGTAAGTACTTGGCTTGTGGAATGTAAATAAGGCAATACTGGTGTTAGGTGACCACACAAAAAATTAATTTTGGTTTATTGTGCAGTTCCTTTTGTTCATCTAAAATTTCTGTGATGTTCACAGTACCCTGATGAGATACAATAGGTAAGGTATTTGAAATTTTTTATAATAATAACCTAAGGTGCTTTAAAAACTATGATATCAGCCAGTGTTAAAACTATAAGCAATCTTCTGAAGCAAGACTCAGGAATTTACACTTCCACATTTATGTTATCTCTTAAACTCATTCTGTGTAGCATACACAGAGGAAACTACAACGTTAAGAAATATTTTAAAAAATGAAAATTGACATGTAAAAGCCATATCAATATGCGTAGCAGGTACTGTGATAGTGCTAATCATTCATTAATTTTTAATCCCATTTGTTCATGAAGAAAATTGGATATTTGAGGTTAATTATTTTAAGTACTCAATACAGAAACCTCTCTTCTGTGTGTATTATTAGGAAATCTTTATAGGATACTTGCAGTGTGTAAAGTAGTCTGTTGAAATTCATATCAATATTGTGTTTATGGACTTTTGTGATGAAGAACTTAATTTAAAAAATGATTTTATTATGAAATTAACTTTTATTAAATAAGTCATTAGTTTTACTACATAGAAGGCTGAATAGCAAAACGATGGACTTACAACTATTTTTGAAGTAATATATTATTGTAATAATATAGGGAAAAAGATCAGTGGTAGGGAGGGGATTGGGTGAGGGGGTAAGGGAAATTCCAGAGCCTATGCAATCATATCATAAAGTAATTTTAAAAACGAAAATCAAAACAAAAGAAAACAGGTTGACAAGATTTAAGTTTTTGAAATGAGATTCAAATTCTTGTTATTTCCAGTAGCATGATGGTATCTCGCATGTCTTATTGTTCACAGTAGTAATGACACTCAGGTTAAATAAAAAGCATTTTATTTGATTTTATTTTACTTAGCACGCCTGAACCTTTACCTTTATTTTTTTTTCCCATAAGGACACTGTGTCAATAACTCAAAATATAATACGTTCTATTTGATTCTTATGTCTCATTAATCCCCTTTATAATGGAGTGATTTCTAATCTTTTTCTTCCCAAATACCTAATTTTAAATGTATGCATGGCATTTATTTCAGCTAATGTTTGGTTTGAATTAGATTCCAGTTTCTTTGTAATTATTCTTGCAGAAACAAATCCATGCCTTTGCATAACTGTATAAATGCAATCAAATTGTATCCCTGCTGTGATTGATTTCATATAGAATAACACCAAATGATTCATTCATGTTACAGAATGTATCAGGATATCCTTTGAAGACTGAAAAACAGATGCTGACTGTGTCCACTGGAGATACTCCAATGGGAAATAAGCATGTCACAAATCGTGGCTTAATACACTATACTACAACACTTTCCTTCCTCTTATTTTGATATTGTACTTTTGGAAATCATTTTTCCACTTTGTCCAAAAATGCTCCTATAACTTCACAATGATTATAATCAGTGGTTTCTCTGTGTTGATGCATTAGTGCTACACATTTATTTCATTGAATGAAAATGGAAACTTCCCAGTTTCAGTAAGTGCAGCTCTACTATCTATGTTCACTTTCATACTTTGCCTTGCACAAAATCATTTTGTTTTTTTGCATGGTTTGAAAAATCAGTCTTCTTCTGTTCCATTTACTGAAGATCAAAGGTTCGCTTTGTCCTGAGTGAAAAAATCTAAATGGTTGTCAGTCCCATCGTTTTCCGTGGGCAAAGTTAAGAAAATTCCAGGCAGTCTTCAACTATTTAGACTACGTTTCATTAACTGAAAATTATCAGGGTTTGACATTTTGACTTTACTCTACCTTATAAAATTAATTTTATGATGTCCTCAGAGCCGTGATATTTCTGACTTTTATTTCCCTGAAGAATGTGACCTAATTTTTTAAAGTTACATATTAAAGCATTTCATCCTTCAGGAAGAAAAAAAAAATCCCTTACTTGTTTCTCTCCTAATAAAAATAAATTTAAGAACTGACAAATAGTATAGATAAATAAGGAGTATAAGGCCTGGAAATCACATTTCCATGTTCCACAGAAACATGTGGAAGAAAGGTATATAATGTTTAAGTTGCTTTCAAATAAAATCAATCAAATATTGACTTTCAAATGTGTGTCACTTAGAATTTTAACATACATTAGCATACACACAGGGAGAGGTTAATGAAGTCAGCATTGTAAAAGTAGTGTGTGGCTCTAAAGGTTAAAAAAGAATTATCCATTTAATCATTGATCTCAGTAAGAATCCATTGTAGTCACAGTGCTAAAGCAGAAGAATAAGGTAATGGAAATGCTAGCTCCGTGGGAAGGAGGTCATGTGGCATTAACAAAAGTTATGGAACCTGCTCAATGCTGGAGTGACAGCGATACAAAGAGCAAGGAGAGGAGAGATGGATGCACCTGTAACATCTTCTCAGTATTTTTTAAAGACTGATTTTTACTGGAAAGGCAAATTTACAAAGAGAAAGACAGGCAGAGAGAAAGATCTCTGATTTTCTCTTTCATGTTACACTCTGCCACAATGTCTTTTCAGAACTGAACCGATCCAAAGCCAGCACCCAAGAGCTTCTTCCTGTGTTACATGGGGCAGGATCCCAAAGTTTTGGGCCATCCTGCACTGCATTCACAGCCGCAAGAAGGGAGCCGTGTAGACTATAGAGAGATCAGCACACGGACTAAAGCCCATGTAGGATCCCAGCGCTTGAAGTGGTCTGATTAGCCAATTGAACTCCTGTGCCGAGCCCAACATTTTTTCTGTCTCACGTCTGATATTTTGATGAATCTTTTCTATCAAACCTACTTTAGCATTCTGTTATTCCCTAGGCCTTCATTATACATCCCAATGTTTTTATGCCTCCTTCCTAGTAATTAACATTTCATTAATGTGTCTATGACATCCTTCATTTAGAGAGAAATCGCCCAATATGCCTGAAGATCTGTGCTGTTAAAATAACAATAAATGAGCCTAAAGATAGATTAACAAAGCAAAAAATGAATCTAAAAAAAATTATTCTCCAACCATCATGTGAGTAGAGAATGAAGTTGACTGAGATGTGAATACGTAAAGATGCCAACTTTAAGAAGACTCGAGAAAGGAGGCGTCCTGGAAGGCAGGCTGTCTGCAATAGCAGGAGGAAGCGTGGAAACAGGCTTTCCCTTCAGATTTTTTTTCAAAATTCAATAGGTTATTCAATGCTTGAAAATAATTGCCACAATAACTGAAAATGTGTATTCTTGGGGCATATCCAAAATAACTGGATGAATTTAATAGTGATTCACCAAATTTATGGTAAAAACATGGATAGGAAAATGAAATGGAGAAATAAATTGCTGCCCTGCCATCCATTAATTATTATTTTTTTATTAATGAGGTAATCCTAGGAAATGGCTAAAATGCAGGATATTGGATCTAATCATTTTGCCAATTGATCTCCTTTACATAAATTGACTACTTCTATATTTTATATAGAATAAATCATGATAATGACATATGCCCAGTGGTACCTTTGGCTGAGGTTTTTGACTGCTCAAGATAGAATATCAGCCTCTGAGCTTGGGTTTAGTAGAGGCAGCTAGAAATCACAGTGCTTAGTGACCAAACAGGGTAGTCCCTTAAGAGCATCTTAAATTTTACAACGTCAGAAGTTTCTCATATGGCTTCTGAATCAAGACACTATGCATTTGGTGTCTTAATCACAAAATAAATCCATTACTTTACTTTGGTTGAGGCCTGTGTATCATTACTCTGAAACTTGTTTGTCAGCTAAGCAAAGCTGTCTGATGGCTAACACTCTTGTGAAAGGTTAATTACTTTTCTTAACATAAAAGAGGAGTGGAACACACACACACACACACACACACACATCTTCCACTGAAATGTTCATTCCACAAGTGACTTCGATAGCAGGGTTGGCCAAGCCTGCCACTAGAAGCCCAGGACTCTGACCAAGTCTCCCAAGGAAGTATCAGTGAACAAGATACTTATCACCAGCTGCTTTCTCTGGAGTTTGTTACTGGGAGGCTGGAATTAGAAGCACAGCCAGGACCAAAACCTAGAAATAGTAATATGAACATTAGTCTTCCCAGGTAGCATCTAAGTATTGCTTTGCCGACATTTTTATTTTTCTTGTGCTCATATTACCCTGACAAGATCCCATCTCTGTCCTCTGAGCATCAAGCCTCCTTGTATCTTCCTCTGCTTGGGAGACATGTGGTTGCATTTGAGTCCTACACAGTGGATGAGCCATTGTGTGATTCTTGATTATGTCTTCAAAGTCCTTTATTTCCCAATAAAAATTGAGAAACAAAGATAGCAAGGATATGGGCTTGGATAACACCAAGGGAATCATGTATGAGCCTGCAACGATGAATTTATTTACATACCTATAATTGCCCTGATGTATGTACACATATCAGGTCCTTCTAAAATCATTCAGAAATGTTAAGTATAGCTGTGATGTGACATTAAATATAAAACAATCAGCTTTTACAATGATAACAAATATAGACTTGTTACATTTTACCGAGTATGAGGAAAGCTATTACAAAAGAGCATCAAATGCTTATCAAAACAAGGGCTTGAATTTAAAAGGATGACATGGATTGCTGAAAAACTACGTAAAAACAAACAAAAAATACAGTGGTTATTTAATAATGTGGTAAATATACTTGTTAAAGCACATTTGTATTAGATGACTACATGGAATCAATGCCTGTCTCCATTTTGTAGTTGTGCCTTCTTATTAATGTGAACCCTGGGAAAAAGGAGTGATGACCCATAGCACTGGATTCTCTCTTAACATATGAGAGATGTCAGTTGAATTTTAACTTGCTTTAACATGGCACAGTATAATCTGCTGTGAGCATCTTGGAACCCCAGTGATGGTTACCCTATCTATGTATATGTATATGAATATGTATATGAATATGAATATGAATATGAATATGTATATCTATATCTATATCTATATCTATATCTATATCTATATCTATATCTAATCTATCTATTATCTTTCTGGCCTCTTTCAGCTATTTATATAATCTGCTTCCATCTCTAAATATTAATATTTCCTTAATTCCCAAACACACACAATACACACACAGTACTAAAAGTTACAATCTTCATAGCCAGATACCCAGGATATAAAAGGACATACAAATCACTATGAAAAACACATAGCCCCAATTGATAAATGCAAAGGAACTTTAGAGGGTCAATCAGGTGACTAGAAAGATGTTGTTGCATGCTACTTTGCCTCGGATAGACAGATAATACCGGTAAAATCATATCTTATCACACATAAACTTTTTTTTTTAAAAAAAAGCTTTTTGTTACCACAAAACTGGGAGAAATAGAATCTACACACTGTTTTTAGAGGTGAAAAATTTTAAAAGCATAGGAAATCAGTTTCCTGTTTATGAACTTCAATATACACGTACCAGGACAAACAGCTGCATATTTGTTCTGATGTATATTTTTCAATACAGATATTTTAATGAAGACTTAATATTAAAAAAATCTCATTACACTCAACAAAGAAAATATCTTCATACATGTGTTTGTTTTTACGTTGTCCTGTGTGTGTGTGTATCTCTCCCCTCTCTGTGTCTTCCAGTCTGTGTCTCTGTTGTCCCTCTTTTACGCATGCACACACACACACACAGACACACACACACACACACACACACACTTCCTGTTGTTTGTTCTTAAAAAGTTCTTTCAAACAAAGGAGTAAGAAAGAAAAAAGAAAAAAACCTTGGAGTAGTAAATATCATAAAGCAAAGCACCAAAATGAACTCCAGTTTCAGCAAGGTAATTTAGAACCTTAATTAACTTACATTTTCATAATGCTACTATTGATTTCAGCCTCAACTCCCAGAAGCATAAGGCAAAACTGTTTTGCTCATTTACTTCCTCATTTACATTTAATAAATATATAATACAGTCTTCCCCGTACCAATAGGTAAAAAGTCATGTTTGATTTTCATTTCTATGCATTACTCTCTTTCAGGTAAAAATTGATTAAATGGGCTTGTTTGTTTCAATTACCCTGATAAACAGTGAGTGGAAGCAATTTGCTTTTTCCTGTTTTTCCTTTACTTTAAAAAGGACAAAACGTGAAACTGGGGGATATTTTGCTATCGTATTATGCAGAATAACTGAGTAAACACAGAATATAATTTTATACTTGTAAGTACTATATACACAAATAAATATAAACTTACTTTTAACAGCAGAATAAAATTCAATTACTGTAGTTAGGGCTCAGATGATGGTAGAAAATGAACCCAAGAATAGCTTAAAGTTTTAAATGACACAAACATCAAAGGTTTTGAGAAAATGTAATTCTCCTAGTCCCTAAAGCTCTGGAACTAACTCAAACCTACTCAGGAGAACAATTTTTCTTAAGTACGTATTATATTACTTTATGTTATATAAATGTTATGTCTCAGGGTGTTTTTGTATAATTTCCATTTTCCTCATTACAACTGCTTGAAGTAAAATGATTACTCCTTTCCCAGAAAATTAACTAAGGCATTGAAGTGTCCATGTTAAACACTATGGCATTACATGCTTTAGTTGAAATTACAGGATCAAATATATCTTAGCCTGAATCCTTTCTAGTGTGTTTTACACAGTGTTGCTACTAACTTTGAGAACCTCATGTTTTTTTTTCAAGCACATTAACTATTCTAGCTGTGATTTGAATGAAGTAGATCAGAAGTTTTCTAGCATTTTTGAGTATTTGTAGTACTCCAACCATAAATCAAGAAAGAAGGGAGAAAATTTCTTGCCTTTGTTTTGCCAGGATAAATATGGGAGCCATGGATATTTCGACAGTGGTTTGACTCTGAGTTTTCTATTTGGCCTCAAATGGTCTAGGATTGTGTTACTAATTTAATTTAATTAAGTAAAGAAGTGATTGATACAGATTGTTACTTCTAAAACTACATTAATCCACTGCACAGGTTTAGTGGAAAAAAACAACTATGTTAAAACAGTCTGAACTATAAATAAAATATTTAAGATAGTTTTATTTAATATGATTAAGAATAAACAAATTGGACCCGACGCAATGGCCTAGCAGCCAAAGTCATCACCTTGAATGTGCCAGGATCCCACAAGGGTGCTGGTTCTAATCCCGGCAGCTCCATTTCCCATCAAGCTCCCTGTGTGTGGCCAGGTAAATCAGTTGAGGATGGCCCGAAGCATTGACACCCTGCACCGACGTGGGAGAGCTAGAGGAAGTTTCTGGTTCCAGGCTTCAGATTAGTGCATTATGGGCCATTGCGCTCACTTGAGGAGTGAATCATTGGACAAAAGATCCTTCCTCTCTGTCTCTCCTCCTCTCTGTACATCTGGCTTTCCAATAAAATTAAAATAAAATATTTGAAAAAGTGAAAAAAAAAAGAATAAACAAAATGAGATTTCTTTCACAGAAGGTTGGATCTGCATGAAATTTAATGAAACTTGTTAAAATGTCTGAATCATTAACAGACTTAAGTATGTTTTTTAGAAAATATCCCTTAAATGTTGCTAAACTTTGAAAATTATATAGAAATGAGCATACATTAATAAAGTTATATTTTATTTGCAGCATTTTTAGTCCTTAAATAGTAGCCAATAGTCCCTAATAAAAGTAGTTCCAGAGAATGCTCAGTTTGTCAAAGATGTGATGGTACTCAACTTATTCAGAGGAAATAAACAGAATTGAAAAAGACTTTTTAATATATATTAAATACATATAGTAAAATCATGAATACAATTAAAATACATTAAAGTAATTAAATAAGGCCTGACAAGGTCACAAAGTCAATTAAGCCACTTTGGCAAAATTGGTACACACACACCATAGTTTAGGCTCTAGGTTTTGTTGCCATGCTTGCGAATCAGCTTTCAGTTAATGTGTCTGGGATGGCAGTGGTTAACAGCCAAAGTGCCTGTGTTCCTGCTGCCTAGGTGGGAAAAGCTCAGCTGAATTCCTGACCTCTGGTATTGACCTGGTCAACCCCTGGCTCTTACAGCCATTTAGAGAGTGACATCTGTCTCCTGTCGCTTCACCTTTCAAATCATTTGTTCTTTGAAAATAAATAAGATAAAAAACAGTGCACAATAGCAACGACATGGGAACTATCAAGATGCCCGTGGAAAGAGGAATGAGTACAGGGAGAAACCGTGGTACTTCTACTCCGTGGAATACTATTCAGCCATTTAAAGTAAGTAGAATTCCACAATTAGCAAGAAGATGGTCACAACTAGTGGCCATCATGCTCCGTCAAATAAGCCAAACCCAAAAGGACAAAAGCGTATGTTGTATGATGTAAGGCAACTTTCATGCAGAATGTTAGATCCATAGATATGTAGGTAAACTTGTATGGACATGTATTCACCTATAAGAACCGAACTGGAGACTAGCACACCCGGAAGTAAAGATAGGCTGCAGTATATCTCTCTACTCCCAAAGAAAAGGAGGACTGCCAACTGAACCATTAAATGTATCCTGGCAATAAGATACTGGACTTTTTATCATTTTCTATACCTACAATGTCATGATAAATTGCAGAATGATAGGCTTGTGACTATTGCTAATGGGCTACACAGCTGTAATAAGATGAGGGAAAGCAAGATGGGGTAGCGGGAAGAGGTGGAAGGGGAAACCCCTGTGCTTATGGAGCTGTATCATGGAAAACAAAAAAAATAATAAACATGCAAGCAAAGAGGCAAAAATGTGGTCCAAGAGGCAGCAAATGTGGTCCATAGTCAAAGGGGAAATGAATGAGCAAAGTATAAGCAAAAAGTATAAGCCTAAATAACAGAGTAAAAAAAAAAAAAAACTCCAAATTATTTAAAAATGCTTCAAAAATGTGAAGGAAACTGTAGAAATAATGATACAATGGCAATGCCAGTAGATCTGTGAAATAGCTTGTTAACATGGACATTTTTCAAATATTAACACGATAATACATGAGACATTTTTCTGGTTGCCTGTATTTGCTCTCACATTAATTAAACCAGCTAGACTCAAATCCCATGGCTCAGGTGAGAACATAATGTGGGTATAGCTGTGAAGTGAGAGAACACCCTTGCTTCATGATATTTGGTTGTATGAAAATATTGGAGCATGAGCCCTTGCTGCAAGACTCAATCTGAATGTGCAACCAATGCCTTATTGAAAAGTACAAAGTAACTTATTAGTACTTCCTTCATATTTTCTGATTTCTTCCTCTCTTTCTAACTATGTAATGCCCTGTGTCTTTAGTCTTCATTAATTCTGCTTCTTGAGCTTCCTGTGGGAGAATCACTTCATCTTATGTGGACATTAAGTGGGATTAATTAAAATTCTCTGACCAATTGATAAGCTGAGGATTAAAAAATTTTAGCTCAGACTCCTTTGAAATTCAGCTAACGTAAGATGACACAAGAACAAATTATGATTCTACTTTGTACTGAAAGCTCTTCTTAAGACATTTTCATTAATTTCAGCTAATTAGACTGGATCCTTCGATGTTATGTTCTTAGTTATTGTGTTCTCAGAATGAGAACATAGTCGACCTTTCTTTGAGATCTAATGTGTTTCCCTAATCCCCTCTGTGGTTTCCAAAAATAGCCAAGTTCAATGTCTTTCAATATTACTAAAGAATACAAACTGAAGCAAAATGTATCCCTATCTTTTTCAAAGTAAAAGTTCTGTTTAATAGAGGAGTTTAGGGTTGAGTTACGTGATATATCTGATTGTCTAATTAGTCACCATTATTCATTCCGAGTAAGTCTACTTCGCACACACCTCAACCTGACAAGAGTATAAAGGTTGAGCAAAATGGTATTTTTGAAGTTTATATTTAGTTCTTTACTTTTCCAAAAACTTATAGTACATCTCCATGGATATTAAATAAAATAAATGCTTTGTAAAAGCTTATTTACTTCAATGTTTACATTTTTTAAAGGCACTAAGGTCAATTGTAAACTACAATGTGTATTTTATTTATGTGAATGCTGTTACAGTAGTAGTAGAAACAAAATATATAAAGTTGTAGCATTAGATATTGAACATACTGTCATTTTTTAAAATATTCCAAATTGCTTTACTTAATGCCTGAGAATTTGTGAATAAATAATGTTAGTTTCTCTTCTAAAGCAGATTAGATGTTAGCCTTTGCACACCTGTGGGATGTATTGTAGCTAAAGTCAACTTTATTCACTGTGTTCTCATTGTTCAGTTACTTTATGTTAGTTTTATATTTAAAATATATCACAATCATCCTTATGCTATGTTCACTTTTAGTAACCTTTTGTTTTACCCTGTGCAATAGTTTACAAATACGATTTCAGTGTAACTTGCCAAGTTTTGCACGTTAGAGCTTAAGCAATAGCAAGTTAACGTGACTGAAACTTTAAATTGGGGGACTTTTGAAAAGGATTACAATTATATAAATTCATCAAGATGGAAATTAGGATGACTGTGTTGCACGCTGGAGCAGCTGTGTTTGCTTGCCGATCCCCCCACCATACACACACACACACACACACACACACACACACACACACACACACACTGACATTTACTCTAGGGGATTGTTGGCTTCAGACACCAGCCTGCTTGGTCTTCCACAATTGGGATAACCGAGAAGAGTTAAGCACACAGTTGGGAGTAACTCACTCATGTCTCTCCCCTTCATGGATTTCAGAATAAATTGATAAATAAGCAAAATTTGAAAGTTGACATTTTAAAACTTTATTTTGGGTAGAGATAACAGAGTTCACAGGGATTTCCTTTCTGCTGCTTTGTGATGCTTAGCTGAGGGAACCGCCAGAAAGCTCTTATCGCTTGAGCAAAGCAAATGATCCTGTTTCTGCATAAAGTAACCCAGCTTCAGGTCAAGCATGGTAGCCTAATAGCTCAAGTTCTCTTTTGCTCCCGCTGGGATCCCATATGGGTGCCAGTTCTAATCCCAGCTGCAACACTTCCAATCCGACTCCCTGCCTGTGGCTTGGGAAAGCAGTCAAAAATGGCTCAAAGCCTTGAGACCATGCACCCATGTGGGAGATCCGGAAGAAGCTCCTGGCTCCTGGCTTTGGTTCACCTCAGCTCCAGCCGTTGTGGCCACTTGGAGGGGAGATCTTCCTTTCTGTCTCTACTCCTCTCTGTATATCTGACTTTCCAATTAAAAAAAATTAAAATGAAAAGTTACCCAGCCTCAGGAATTATAGCATAACAGCAACAATATATGAATGTGTCTGGTAATATCTAATAAATACATTTTTAAAATAAAGTAATCTCACCTCAACATTTTTATCCTGTTTATGATAAACACTCATCTTGATCTATATCAATATTTTTAAGACAGGATTAAAGAAACCCTTTATTTATTTTAAAGGCACAGTTATAGAGAAAGAGGGAGAGACACAGAGATAGAGATCTCACATTGACCTTTTCTTTCCCCACATTCCAGAACAGCCAGAACTGGGCAACACCCTGGAACTGCTTTGAAATGTCTTGTATGGGTGGCAGGAGCCCAAGATTTCAAGACAGCAAAGTATCTTCTGCCATTTTCAGAATGCATAAGCATGGAGCTGAAACAGAAACATGGCAGTCAGGTCACCAGGTAATGCTCCAACAGAGCATGAAAGAATCTCAGGCAGAGGCTTAACTGGCTGGGCCACAATGCCCATCCAAGCAGATTTTTTTTTCTTTTCTTTTATTTTCCTTTTTTTTTCCTCTTCTTTCCCTTTTTTTTAATAGAGATTCTTGTGAGAAAAAGATGGTTTACTGGCTTTACATCAGATTTTTCTTAGTAATTTTGACTTGTTATTACTGTTTATATCCATGAAAAAATAAAACATATGACATTAATACATGAACTCCAGCTAAATTAAACTTGATTGTTACTAAATTACCACATATTCATATCAAAACTACTTATGTCTCAAAGGAACACCGTGTTTGCTCTCAACAAGTTGTATTTTGTCGTGAATATTTAAATGTTTAACTCAATGATTCACAGCCAAATGTATTTTAAAGTCTAATTTACTCAAATTGCAATTTAGAAAAACAAGTGTTTCCAAAGTAGAAATGTTTCAGAAATAAATTCCTCGTGCTTTTGTCAAGTTATTATTTCATAGCACTTCCTAATAATATAATAATGCCTTATTATCTTTATTCTGCAAACCTCACATGCAGACAGAAGGATTAACCCGCTTTCCAAAGGAGGAAGGAGGTGAGTGTGAGCAGGGGATTGCAGCTCAGTCTGCTCTGATTCCCTGGACTGACTCAGACTGTTAAAATGCCTCTGACTTCAGTCACTAGTTGGAAGTTGGGTATTTTCATTGAAACATTGTAAACTTTGGCTTATTTTTCTCATTTTAATAAACACTAGAATTCAGTAAATATTTAATGCAATAGATGCATGGGGATTATGAAAGTCACAGCTGCTGTTTTCTCTATCTGTTTATTATTTGTATCTTTCTGCTTGATACATTCACAAAGTGATTTTATACGGCTAAGATACAGTCTATACTCCATTACATAATTCTACTCCAAGCTATCTTTATTCAAGTCACTGTGCCACTTACCTATACATTTATCACCTCTGTCCCTATTTAAAAACAGAGTGGACTTTTTAAAAATTATAAAATTGCAAAACTCCATAAATGTTAGACCTTACAATACTCCAGTACTTCCTTTCAGAGTAAGGATACACTCACCGGAAGATTTTTGCAGTGACCATGAATTTTAGTTGGATTTTTACAGATTGACCTCATTGTTCTGTATTAATCCAGGCACTCCTCAAAGACCTGTACTTACAAACTTTTCACTGTCATTCAGCAATGTTCATGTGCACGGTTTCTTTCATCATTTGCTTCTCCTATATTTTTCTCATAATATTTACCAATATTCAAAAAATGAAATATTAATTTTCTGGTGGATTTCTACTCTCTGTTCACACAGCAGAGATCAGCAATGACACTTCCATTCTTCAAATCCCCGTGTCTCCAGTGACTAGAGTGGTAACAGAGATAGTAGAGTTGAATGAATAATTCAAGTAACGTGGATGCCATGAAGGTAATCTGTATGCTGATAAAGTGCTGTGCCCTATTGTGAGTACTGATTTCACATTCTTTTGAATATTTTATTCCTTAATGTTATTTTAAACATTATGGATTCCATGGAAGACAGTTAACCGACTGGTTAACTGCACAGGCATGAATCCCTAGTCTCATATGAAGTTACTTTTGAATTTGAGTTCAAACTCTAGTTCCTGATCATTGCTTCCTACCAATGCACAACCCTGGGAGACAGCATTGATGGCTCAAGTAATGGGATCGATAGCATCCCCTAAGGGATCTGTGTTATGTCCAAAGAACCAATTGTATTACATGTCAATCCAGCACAGGCCAGACATTCTAGTTGGGGCGACTCCCAACAACACTCACCAGGCCCATCCCCTGCCCTGTTTCTAGTGTTTGCCAGTGTGTACAGCAGACTGGACCACTCTGTCCCATATCCCATTCAGCTTACATACACTTCAATGGATATTAAAGCCTTTT
Source organism: Ochotona curzoniae (assembly GCF_017591425.1). NCBI lineage: Eukaryota > Metazoa > Chordata > Mammalia > Lagomorpha > Ochotonidae > Ochotona > Ochotona curzoniae. Next base: position 19,957,228 of record NW_024466502.1, read on the forward strand.
TTTAACATGAAAGTTAGTCTCACCAAACTGTAAGTTAATATCTGCATTGCCTTATCCTCAACCAGGATAACATGTGTAAATAAGCATAAAACTCCAGCAGTATCTTCATCCATTTTATGTTATCTCTTCTGAGAGTATTTTTTGTTTAGAGAAGATGAAACTTCACGCAGTATTTAAAAAAAAGTACCCTCATTTATTCCTTGAAAATAATACAGGACATGTTTTGTGGTCTTATTGTTTTTCCTGAATAAAATCCAAGCAAAGAATATTAGCTGTGAATTAGCTCACATTTCCACTATTTTTTTTAACATAGCTCATGAGTATTGGGCATGATTGCACACTAAGGGATATGTACTGGTTAGCCCATTAGTTATGATGTTGGGTTTCTCCTGGTATAGAAGAGGCTAAAGAAAATGTAGTCAGTAGCCTCTCATATAATTCTATGGAAATTAAGGACAAGACTCCTTTGAAAATTTTGATCACCACATCACTTTTTTCATTACATCATTTTTTTTGATCATTATATCTTTTTTCCTGGTGAGTACAAGCTTTATTTTTTTAAGTATTGAATTTTTATCAGGTGAAAAAAAAATCTTGCAGTTTGATCTGGGTGCATGGTAAATCTCCAATCAAATTTAACAGTAACAATGAATATATATCCTGTACATCCATTTAATTCACACAGGAAAAAGCAATATCAAGGGCAAAGGTCTGTGAGAGCAGTGAAGGGTCCATGTTTATATCGCACTGGTCAAGTTACATTCCTGGCACCCTCTCGTGATTTCATTTCTCAACAGTGCAAAACCCCTTGAGAGAGCAAGAGCCCTCTCCTTTGCAGACTTAATTAAGATACAAGTCCTTTGCTCCGACTGTTGTACACAAGCACAGAGTGAATGGCTTCAGGGTAACTCTGTCTGGCCATGTTTCTATTTATACCTTTAAATAAAATAATGGCATTTTAGAACAAATTCAATTATTTAAGAAATGATCCTAGTTAGTCTGTAGCATTACAATACTTAAATTTGGGGGCCAGAATGATGACACAGTGGACTGATCTTTTGCCCTGCAGTCCAGCATGCCATATGGGTGCCTGTTCACATCCTGGCTTGCCAATTTACATCCCATTTCTTGCATATTGCACCGGTCCTTGTAACCCTGCACCCATATGAGACCTGGATGAAGTTCTTGGTTGTCGGCTTCGGATCATCAAAGCTTTTGACATTGTGGTGATTTGGAGAGTAAAATAGCAATGGGAGACCTCTCTCTCTGCACCTCCCCTTTTTCTCTCTCTTTGTCATGAAACAGTTCCATAGACTCAGATGTTTTTCTTTTCATCCTCCTCAATCCAAGCCTCTCACTGATTTCCCCTGTTATATTACAACAGCGTAGTCCAGCAGTAACAGTCAGAAATCCATCATTTTGCTATATAACTGTATCACGACATTGTCAGTATCGGCAATGTATAAAGTCCAGCATTTTATTGTCAATATATATTTTAGAGTTTCGTTGGAATCTATCTTTTATTCAGGAGTAGGGATGCATACTGCAATGTGTTTTCACTTCCCAGTAAGTTAGACTCCATTATAAAATTCCTCTAGATTAATGTATATACAAAGAAGTCTATCTATTTGTATATCTATCTATATGTATGTATGTATTTTTTCATGATGGTTACCATATATCAAAAAGAACATATTATATATTTCCTTTTGAGACTGGCTTATTTCACTGCATGGAATGGTCTCTAGTAAGGACCATTTGTTGAGAATGGTAGACTATCATTCTTTTTAATCCTTAGTAATATTCTGGGAAGTAGAGACAACAAACATTTTTTTATCCATTCCTCTTTTGATGGACATTTTTGTTTCCAGGAGTTCAAATTTTGGATCACATTTTTAGGAAAGAAAAGCTTTTTTAAAAGTTAATCATTACCAAAAACTCTTCATAATGACTTGAGTTTAAAAATAAAATAATCTGTTTCTCCAAGTACAAAGTTCTTACTACATACTTGCCTTCTGCTTTTTTACTGTAATTTATCTTTAAGTTTAGTGAATTTTCAATATGTTTAAATATAGCCCTTGTTTGACTGCAAATGGTTTCAGCATAAAGAATAATAGCTTTAATTTGATATATTAAATATATACAGTGAGGAATTCACAGACAAAATTCATGCCATTTGCCCTGACAATACCAATAATAACTGAATCTTTGGATGTAAACTAATCTAAAAGAAACATTTACTGTAGATTATGTTGTCAAGACATTGTACTAAGCACTTTATATTCATTTCCTCATTAAGTTTTCACAGAAAGATTGTAATGTGGAATTACATTACACATTAAATATGATGAAATTGTTTTTAGATATTGAATAATTTGCCCAGGAAAGGGATTTAAATGGATTAAATCTTTCACTCCATAGCCTGTGTTCATCCTGACAACTGCCTAGCTTTTTTCTTCACTAACACACACACACACACACACACACACACACACACACACAATGCTAAAGAATTTGCTAGCACTGAGGGGAAATCGTTTTAATAGGTGATATAATTTCAGGATCGTTCATTTTTTTCTGAAGAAATTATGTGCTAAAACTAGACCTCATTAATATCTGACCAACTATCATGCTGTTGAAGCTAGTCTCTTTGGGAATTGGATATGGCCATCACAGAAGAGCTTCCATCATTGAATCTTGGTGGATTTTAAAGCGGAATGAGAATGATAGAGAGTTATCCCTCACTGCCTTGTGATGCTCTGTATCAGTATAGAACTGTGCCATCAAAAATGTTACATTTGCAAGTGAAGCCCTGCGAATTCATTCCTGCACACATTGCTGCACAGCTTTGACCCAAGATAGATCTATTTTCACCTCCCTGAATTGACATCTTCAAGTATTTTGAAATAGCTGTGAGGAGAAGCCTACAAGCAAACATTTTGTGACAAGTGGGAAAGTTTATGTGTGTGCCAGGTCCAACGTTAAAGCCATCTGAACTGCTACTGCTTCTAAAGGTTTTGGGTCACATGTGACACTTTCTGAGTTGGGTAGAAGAGATGATTCTGAGCATAGAAAAATCATAATGCATTCAGAACAGGTGGGATTTATCTCTGGCATACAGAGTTATTTAGCATGTGCAAATGAATAAATGTGATACATCACATCAACAATATAATAATAAAACAACCTTTAATCATCCAATACATGCAGAGGAGGCATTTGATAAAATCCAATACCATTCATGCTAAAACCCTAACCAAGATAGTCATTAAAAAGGAAAACAAAACTCAGTTCAGAGGCAGTTGGAGCTCCTTAGAGAGTTGGGCGAGTTAGCAGGGCACAAAATCTGTGAACATGATTCAATGTGCTTTGCATAAACAAAGAACTCCTTGTCTGAGAAAGAACTTGTAGGTACATTCCCCTTACAGTAGTGAGAAGAATCTTAAATATATTGAAATAAACCTAACCAAAGTAATGGAAGACTTCTAGGATGAAAATTATAAAATGTTAAAAAGAAAATAGAAGAAGACATCAAAAGATTAAAAATCGCCACGTTTCTCAGTTGTTATAATCAACATCTTCACAATGCCCACGACATAAAAACTAATATACAGATTCATGGCAACACGAATCAAAATCCCAGGATGGGCCTGGTGGGACTAAACTAAATGTAACGCATATTACATGAGTTTACTTACTTAGTCAAAATATTACATATTTTATTTATTTTTAAAATTTTATTTTGAAGGCAGAAAGACAAAGTGAGAGTGACAAAGGCAGACAGAGAGCCAGCCAGAAAAAAAAAAATTCAATATAATTTGGTTTATGGTCCAAATGTCTGCAAAATTCAGGGTTGATGTAGGCCAAAGCCTGGCATAGAGAACTCAGTCAAGATCAAGCACAATCGTGGCAGTGACAGAAGAACTTCAACATTTTCATTTGCCCTGTGTGTACGTCAGCTTGAAGATTGAATTAAGTTAACAGAATTACAACTCAAAGAAGGCTTTCTAACATGACTAGGAATGTCCCTAGCACCGGTTCAACTTCTGTAAAAAAAAAAATGCTTGCCTGCATTGTATATATCCATGACACATGTGTGACTTGCACTACATGGTGTGTTATTTCATATACTGGCCACAGGTACTTATCTACATTCTCAATAATTTACCGTTTCTTTGTGATATAGAATTCATTTTTAATGGGCAGTTTGTTATACTGACTCTAGATTCTATATGCTATCCAGCAAATCTCTAAAACTTATTTATCTAGCCTAATAAATTTTACTCTCAAAATAACAAGTTCCACATTTTTCAACTATACATTCTCTGGCAAGAACCGTTAGGAACCGTTAGATTCTCTCCTTCTATGAATTTGCCTACTTTTGATATTTCATGCATTTTATACATATGGACACATTATATTATATATATATATATATGCATGCATGTGTGTGTACATGTGGGCAAGTGTGTTTTAGCTGTTCTCCTCTGTTTCATCCACATTGTCACTAGCGGCAGAGTCCTCTCCTCATGTTTAAATAATCCACTGAATGCTTAAGTGCAGTCTCAGTTCCTGGAAGCTGAGCTTCAGATACACACTGACAAAATAGCAACTGTGGCGCCAACTGTAGATTCAGACCTCTTTACACTCTACAGAGTGAACACAGAGTTGGCACTTTGCTCTGCCTGCAGTCAGTACACAGGCTTACGGACTACAGTGAGAAGCAGCCGGATTCTCACACAGCAGAACTCTGTTTCTGAGCTTGTGGACTAGAAAATTGTATCAGCTCTAGGTGAAGGAACTAAAGCTCATTTTCTCAACACTTCACTCCAATTTTAGGGTTCCTCAGCTAATCTATGCTGTGAATTATCTTCCCCTCCCCGGTAGAGGATTTGTAAAGAGTGTAGAACTTTGATTCGAACATTACCTAAAGCAATAGACCTCGATTAAGCACACAATGAGTGATAATCTAGACAATCCCACATGGCATATTCATAGTATGACAAAATTGTATTACATTGCTCCCAGATGAGAGCCTTTACATGGCTCTGGGTGGTGCCTCCTCATGGATCAGAGGAATCCCATTCTTCCAAGCCAATACAGGAGCTGTGGTTACCTTCCCAGATAGTCCAGGTTTAGAGTAACATGTCGTTCAATCGATACCTATCGGTCCATTGTTAATGGTGAGAAGCTATGTTTACTTCCTGCGGAAGTTTGTAGATGTCAAACTAAGGATGATAAGGCAAAGAATCAAGTTGCTGGGGTCCGTGTGATGGGTGTAGAAGACAGGAAGGTGTGAAGAGCATGGCTCCATTGCAGGCAAGGTTGCAAGGAACTTCCCGCTGTGTGGCAAGGCCTGGCGGATGTCTCTACAACACCTGAATGCGGCTCTGCCTCCCTTTGCATGGACACCAGACAACCCCACTGAGAATTCTGTAATCGATTTAGGCATTGCCTGCCTCTGCGGAGTTACTGTTAAACGTCAATAGGAACTTAGAAGCTAATGTTGCTGGTGCCATTTTTAGCCAAAGAACTACTGTCGCTGTTAGGGCTGCATCCTGTGGCAATATGCTAATCAAGGGTGCTAACCCGCCTTTTGATCCTATGCTAATGAAGGGTGTTCTGTCTTCAGGTGTAGTGGGAATCTATTCTTTCCCTCTTTCTTTGATCTTTTAGGCCCCTTCCTTCCTTGACTATCTCAAGACCAATTGTGGTAGGAATGTGCTACTGACTGATATGCATCATCTGTTGAAAACCTTTTCCTAGCCAGGCGCCAGGTGCCAGATGAACAGCAACCTAGCCTTAGGTGAAACAAATGGCAGAGTTATCCTTAGAAACCCCCGCTTGAGCGTGACGTAAAAAGCCTGAGCCAGAGTTTGACTGATTTTGTATAAATAAAGCGGACAGTTTTGTGCGTAGTCCATTATGATGATGAAGAGTTACTAGTGGTCCATCTCTTTCTTTCTCTTTCTTTCTTTGCGCCTCATCTACGCACCCTTCGCGAGTTCCGAACTCAGCTGGAGCTGGACTCCGGCATCAAGTGGTTGCTGCAACCACCAGGTTGGATAGACAAAGCTTTTAAGTTGAAGTAACACTACAGTGGGCAAAAGATATTGTCCCAGCTTTCAATCCTACACTCAGTCGGGCATCAGTTTTATTGTGTTTTCTTTTACACGTAAAGAGCCTGGAGCAGCTAACTGTGGTTATTTCTACCTGTATTTCTGGTTAGGGAGGTTTGAATTCTTTCAATACCCTGGGTGCTGTACATAGAGTGAATTCAATATGAGAATACCAATACATTTTTGAGGTTCTGATTTCAGTTCTTGTTACATAACCAGAAATTAAATGCCTGAATCACATAGTATTTTTTCCATGGCTACAGAATGCACAATTCCTCTGGTCTCTCTTTCTGCATATTCTCAATATATGTGTTTCTACTCATTCGCTCACTTCAAATCGCCATTATAACCAGCATGAGCTGATTATCTCATTGCAATGTTGATATCAACATTGTTGAGCACTTTTGCATTACTTCTTGGCAATTTTAAACTCTTTTATTTTTTTAATAGGGATGGTGGAAGGGGAAATCCCTGAGCCTTCAGAATTTTATAATTAAAAATAAAAATTTAGGAAAGAAATATATTACTAATGTATTCTCTTATTTTATTAATTTTTCTAAAGTTACAATTGCCAATGGTTTGCTGTTTAGTTGTAGTAATTTCTTTATAATTTGGCTTCTCAATAGATTGATAATAGGAAAATGTTTTCTCCCAGTCTTCAGGTGGCATTTTCATTCTATTTGCTCCTTTTGTGGCACACAATCTTTTACATTTGATTAGATTTCATATAGTTCCAATTGCTTATTTGTTGTCATTATTTAGGACGTCATCCATATCCAAGAAATTATTGCCAAGACCACTGCTAATCAATTTTGCTATTTCTTTCAGAAGTTTAGTTTTTATATTTACTTAATGAACTTTAATTTTTGTTGTTCATGGATATTCAACCTTTTAAACTGTCATTGGATTTTATGTTGATAGTGTTGAATCTGGAGACTATTTGGAGGTAATATGGATTTTTTTTAGTTTTTCAATTCATCGACTCAAGTTATCTGATTCACCAATATTACTGTAGTTTACAGAGCATACAACTTGTTCCTTTTTTGACTAAATTCATTACTAACTTTTGCTATTTTGATATTCTTATAAATGGAGTTTTCATTAATTCTTATTTTGTCCAAATTGCCATTTTTCTAAACAAACACAACTGCCTTTTGCGTGTTGGTTTTCATTTCTGCAGACTTACTATTTTTATTAGCTCTTACAATATCTCTCTATGGAGATTTTCAACATATACTATCACATTGTCTGCCTAAAGGCATACTTTCACATCTTCTTCAGTGATTTGTACAGTTTTAAAGTTATTTATCTTTTAGAAATTAGTTATTTATTTTATTATTCCTTAGGCTCCAGGACTTCCGTTTCCCTTCCAAAAACCTGTGACTCCCAATGATTTCCTCATGATATTACAATAGAATAGTCCTTCATAATCAGTTCAAAGTCCCTGATTCTGCTATGTACGTGTATCCTGTCTTTGTAGATATGGACAATTAATTGCAGTGAAAATTTTGCAGGAAAAAATTAAAAAAAAATGACCTTGTCCAAAAAGTTGCTTCGATACAAGTATAAAAGATACTAAAAATACTTAAAAGAATAGATGAGATTATCTGCTTAATTTCAATACTTAATATATATACCTAAATGTATATTTTATATAATATATACATACTGCATTCCTGTAATTCATGCATTTGCATGGCGAAGACTGTTTTAACAGTGATGTTTAGCATTACAAAACCATCTGTTTCAGTAAAACATTTCGAATGCTACTAAGCAGTGTACCAACACACAACTTGGTCAATGGATCGGAGTGTTTACAAAACACACATTTCCATACACTAATGACTTCAATTATTAAGGCAAAGAGTCATCAGCAAATAAACAAGATTGAGCATGTAACTACAGACTCTAATACCCTCGTATGCGACTGGATTATGAAAACAAGCAGCTGTACCAACAAGATAGGCAATCAAATCGGTAAAGTATGTCTCTGAATTAATGGAGCATGCACCACTTGACAAATTTAAATAAGTGCTGAAATTGTGAAACAAGCTGATTTGGATTATCACATTCATTCAGTGTATACACTATTTGAATTAGATAATTATGCTTCTACATCAGACAAATACACATTTTATAGGGGAGAGAGCAGGAAATGGATGTAGAAATATATGAAAAGCAAAATATTTTAAGTGTAAGAAATATTTAGCAAACATGAAAGAATTACAACAAAAGTAAAAGAAAATATTTTTTATTAAATAGTGGTTCATCAGTTTGATATAGACTGCTAAGGCAACAATAATCATGGCCTTTATCAGAATATGTATTTCTGCTGAAATGGTAGCAGACAGCATCTATATAGGATTCTATATAATGTATATAGAATGTGCTATTTGCTAGTCAATGTGACCAGTAGCTACTTAGTATCTAGTTACAGTATACAAATTTCTCATAATTTTTATATTTTCCAATTTAAAATAAATAGGAATTTTTAATTTCTAGAGTTATGATTAACTCTGAAATCATATAAAAGACATCTGAATGACAGAGAATGAAATCAAAAGAGAATGTAAATTAAATATTATTTTAATATAAAGGAAACATTTTATTTGCCTCATATGTAATGTTTTAAGAGCAAAATTATTCTTTCCAGCATGCCTTCACAATGTCCTCATTTTAACATTACTTACTTACTTCACTTTTCTCTTCATATTTATAATAACATGTTTTCAATTTGCTTAATAATCACAAACTTAACCTTCCAGCTAATTAAAAATTCAACAAGTAGCAAGTAGAAAATCCACTCTTCAATATATAGAAATTAGTATAAATGATAATCAAGTGTCAAAATATCAGTTTAGCTCATATGTGTTATATTTTTGTGCACAATATATAATTTATCACAAATCAATGAAAATATGTATTTGTCCTTTAGGGAATGGCTTTAGGGAATCACTAAGCATAATGATCTCTAGTTGCATGAATTTTGCTGTAAAGTTTAAAATTTCAAGATTTTTAATGGTTAAGTTGCTTTTCTATTGTGTGTATATCCGTCTATCATTTATTACCTATCTATGTCTATCCATCTGTAAATACATTGTAAAGTCATCAGTTTGTGGACATCTGGATTGTTCCATTCCTGATGTGTTGGGAATTGAGCTATTGTAAACATGAGGGTACAGGTAACTACTGCACATGATGATTTCATTTGTGAACATGTACAGAAGGGGAAAGCTGAATCACATTATACATTCATGCTTATATTTATGAGGAATCTCTATAGTGTGATGCATAATTATTGCTCTATTTCATAATCCCATCAGAGTGTATAAGGCTACCTTTTCCCTTGTATCCTGACATGGTACATACACACATTTAGTGTTTGCTTTTTGGATGTATTGGGGTGAAGGGAAAGCCCCTTCTTGTCTTTGTCTGCATTTGCTTGATGGACAGTGATCCAAAGCACCCAATCATGACTGCAATGACCACTTGTATTTCATCTTTTAAAAAATACCTGCTTCAGGCTTAGCTTTTGCCTTAACTGGGTTGTTTGTTTAACTGTTGGTGAGTTTCTTGAGCTCTTTATATATCATGGATTTTACTCCTTTCTCAGATGGACAGTTAGTAAATATTTTCTCCCATGTTGCTGGTTGCCTATTTTGTTGTTTTTATCTTCCATCTACATATAAAGAGATCCAACTTGTATTTTCTCTTCTATAGTTATCTTTTATGTATTTGACAGTCAGTTCTTCCAGGAGAAATGGTGAGATTTTCAATCTGCAGATTTATTTCCAAATGGCTGCAATGGGCAGGCCAAGGCAAGAATTAGCCAGCAGCCCAGAGCCTCCATTGGTTTTCCACATGAGTGACAGTGGATCAGACATCTGGGTCATCTTCTGCTGCTTTTCCCAATCCTTTAGTGAGGGACTGGATCTGCAGAGAAGCTATTTGTCACAAGCGTCATCAGTATGTGATGCTGGCATTGCAGATTGGGGCTTTGCCTACTACAACATGATAGTCTCCTTTTCCTGTGTCATGCACATGTTTTAGATAAATATTTGAACACTATTTTTCTTCTTTCCAGTAAATATTTCAATATTACCAATGTTAAAATATGAACTCATTGGCTAGGCATAATTGGCCTAGCAGCTAAAGTCCTCACCTTGAATGTGCCAGGATCCCATATGGGCGCCGGTTCTAATCCCAGCAGCTCCACTTCCCATCCAGCTCCCTGCTTGTGGCCTGGGAAAGCAGTTGAGGACGGCCCAAAGATTTGGGGGATTTGGGGCCCTGCACCTGTGTGGGAAACCCAGAAGAGGTTCCTGGTTCCCAGCTTCAGATAGGCTCAGTACTGGCTGTTGCGCTCACTTGGGGAGTGAATCATCGGACGGAAGATCTTCCTGTCCGTCCCTTCTTCTTTCTGTATATCTGACTTTGTAATAAACATAAATAAACATTTAAAACAAAGAAATCCAATGTGGCTTATTTGGTAGCTAATACTGTTTCCACTTTGCTCATAAATAGGTATTCTCCTGATGATTATTTTCCCGCATCATATCCCCATTTTGCTTTTCCATTTGTTTTGCTTCATTTAAGGTTGGCTTCATCTTACAGTAACCCAAGGCTTTCCAGACTCATTTGTATTACTCTTTCGGGGCACCTGTTTTTCCAAAGGGCTCTAATTTCTTCTAACAAATAATGTTATTACATTGCAGATCTGCAGACCGTGTGTCCCAATGATATTAGAGTGTCTTTGTTTCTAGGCCCTCTCTATAAACACAGATAAAATTGACAAGGATATACCATTTATAACATACAAGTATATTTACAACTACTTCATATGCATACATAAATTCGAATATTAAGAAAACTTGAGGACATTCAAATGCTTCAAACTCGGATATCTAGCCCTATCAGAAATCTACTACTAGAATTATATTGGTAAAATTCCTGTAAAATTTAGAGTAGTTTCTGAATTTGTGGAATTAAGCATGGTATATTTCTACTTGTATACATAGTTTATCTCAGCACCTTTTAATCCCACCTCCTTGAGTAAAACTGTTTCACTCTGGTAATCGAGTTAGATTTGAATGAAACATTCTGAATCGCATCCGAGAAATGATATGCCTAAGTTTTCTTTAATGTTTACAGTAAGTTTCACTTTTTCTACTTTGTATTACAGATTGTAAAAATGCATAATATTACATTTATTCACCACTACAGTAACACAGCATTATTTAATATTTATAGTAAGTTTGGTTTTTGTACTTTGTATTACAAATATTTTTAAGATTTATTCATTTTTTATTTGAAAGTCAGATATAGAAAAAGATCTTCTGTTTGCTGATTCACTTCCCAAGTGGCCACAAAGGCCAGAGCTGAGTCCTTTCAAATCCAGGAGCCTCCTGTCTCTTCTGGTTCCCACCACGGGTGCGGGATCCCAAGGTTTTGGGCCATCCTGGAATGATTTCCCAGGCCACAAGCAGGGAGCTGGATGGGAAGTGGGACTCTAGGACTGGAATCCTGGGATTCTGGTGCTTGAAAACTAAGGACTTCAGGCACCAGGCTGTGGTGTCGGGCCCTGTATTATACACCTTAACAAATGTTATATGTATCTACCATGATGGAATCAGAGTATTATAGAAAAGAGATTCAGCTTTAGAATAATTTCTTCATCTATTACACACAGACGTACAGCACACAGACAACTAAAAACTAATCATTGCTTCCTGAAAAATGAAAGAGTACTGCGTCCAATAGCAATAGTTTTTACCTCACCATCTCTCACACTAAGAAACAATGTGCTAGTTTTCTTTGACCTGTGAAGACATGTATAGATAATATTCAGTGGATAGTAAGCTAATTCAGTAAAATAGATTTTTTTTAAAGATTTATTTTTTATTTATTTATTTTTTTATTGGAAAGGCGTATATACAGAAAGGAGAGGAAGGTCTTCTGTCCGATGATTCATTCCCCAAGTGAGCACAACGGCCACAGGCAGGGAGCTGGATGGGAAGTGGAGCTGCCAGGATTAGAACCGGCGCCCATATGGGATCCCGGGCGTGCAAGGCGAGGACCTTAACCACTGCGCCATTGTGCCAGGCTCTGTAAAATAGATTTTTAAGAAGCTTTGTTTAAGCAGCTATGATAGAAATTTGTGAAAATTTGTATCATTTTCTATTTGCATTTTTATATTCACTAGTTTACATATTCATTTACCTTCCAATGATTAGGGGTTGCTGAGATCATGAATACGTGAACCACCAACCTAGCTGCAAAAGTATTCTCTTCAGAAAGAACTTCGTTAATAACCAATTTGTGACAGTCTGTCCTTTTTATCATTTTAGAAGAATACGTTGTGAGTTTCTCAATGTGAAACTATAATGTTGTCTTTTCTCTACCAGGTATTACATTAAACTTCATCCTATATTTTTAGCATCAGATGTCAGTTTTCCTGATTTTTTTTAAATGTAAAATATCCTACAGGGCCACGTATTTTGCCAGCTAAATTTAAAAGTAGGATAAAATAGCTAACCCCCTGCTGTTTTCTTTGTTTTTCATTGCTTTGTTTCATTTACAGTTAATTTGAAAGAGCAGAATTTGAAGACTGTTTTGAGGATTAAATGTCTCCATGCAGCAGTGAAAAACATGTGTAATGGCAATGTTGTCACTTCTGTTCTGAACTGAATATGTAGAAATATTGTGAATAATCGCAAAGCTTACGTGTTACCCTTCAAAATTTAATAACTAATCCAGCAAAATCGTTTGTCTCCTGGATTGTAGTCTTCCATAAAATAATGAGACAAAGTGAGTGTAATTTTAAAGAAGAACTTTGTTTTCGTTGCAGTGTTGCAGTCACAGCTGTTTGTGCACCCTGCGCAGTACACTGATATTTCTCATTTAGCAGATGCCGCTGTGACAACACAGTGCTTTTTTGTGCCAGAAGAGTAAGTGGCAAAAAATAAAGAAATGTGGTCAGAATGAAGTTACATTAAATGGAATGTATTAGGGTATACAATGTGACACAGTCTGGCATATCTATACATCAGGAAAATTATTACTGCATTAAAGCAATAAACACTTTAATTCTACTCCAAAATGTCCTCCACGAGTTGTTCTTCATTCTAGCTCTCTGGGACTATCAACAGGCAACTAGCTGATCACTCTTTTATATTTAGACTTGTTTCTTCCTAGATTTTACTAAGAAATGAATCACAGGGCCCAGCATGATAGCCTAGTGGCTAAAGTTCTTGCCTTGAGCACACCAGGATCCCATATGGGCTCCGGTTCTATTCCTGGCAGTTCCACTTCCCATCCAGCTCCCTACTTGTGGCCTGGGAAAGCAATTCAGGATGGCCCAAAACCTTGGGTACAGGCACCCCTGTGGGAGACCTCGAGGAAGTTCCTGGCTCCTGGCTTCATTGCAGTGACCTGGGGAGGGAATCAATGCAAGGAAGATCTTCCTCTCTGTCTTTCCTCCTGTCTGTATATCTGACTTGGCAATAAAAATAAATAAACCTCAAAGAAAGAAAGAAATGAATCACAAAGTATATATATATTACCTCCTCCAGTATCTTTGACTGAGCATAAATATGTAATGTTCATCCATATGTTGATATGAATTGCTTCTTGATGTATAAATAATAATTTACTGTACAAATATGTTACTCAATATTTATCATAAATTACCTGGTGGATAAATCTACTACAAATAAAGCTACCATGAACTTTCATGTCAGCTTTGATATAAGTATGTTAATTTTATTTTGAATAAATTCATTAGGGTAGAAACATTTGGCATTATGACATAATGTATATGTTGAATATTTTAAAGAGGATCAAATGCTCATAAATTATTTTTTTCTTCTTTTATTCAAAAATTTATTTTTCTGAAAGACAGATTTACAAAGAAAAGACCAAAGATTTTCCATAGTAGTTTCACTCCCCAAATGACCACAATGGCCCAAGGTGAGCAGATAATAATGCAAAAGATAGGAGCTTCCTCCAGGAATCCCACATTTTTTGCAACATTCCAAGGACTTGAGTCATCCTCCACTGCTCTCCCACGCAAGAGCAGGGCGCTGGACTGAAACTGCAGCACCCTTGTCCAACCCACTGTCTGGTACAGGCCCACTCTGATTCACAGCATCCTAGTCTGTGTCCTCGCACAGTGCTTGGCTCAGTGCGTTCTCAGATGATAGAGAGCAAGAAGTGAAAGAGCCAACTTCTGTCTCTTCCAAATAATGTAAACTGCATCTGGAAGTGTCCACATTTATGCTCTGTTTATCTTCAAAGGTCCCATCTCCAGATACCCTCATATTAGAGTTAGGCTGATATAGGATTATGAAAGGACACAGATTTCTATTTTATGCCATTTAGTTGAGCTCCACCATTGCTATCCTGGGAAAATAAGGCTTCACTGGCTTTTTTTTTAATTATTAATTTATATTTTCATTTCCTACAGATTCAGGTGAGAAGATTGTTTGTTTCCTTTAGTCCTCAGTGTGTCATGGCATTCTGGGTAAAATTCTCAGAAGAGAGACAATGTTGTGTCAACCAAGCTTTCGTGAGTGCACAGAGTGATGGTCCATGGAGACCCGGATACAAGAAGCTAGAATGACTGGTCGCTAGCTACAACAGGCTAAAGAAGAGTCATTACGCAAGGTCTACCAGACAGTTCCATGCCAATTACTTTTATAATCTCAGACATGTTTTCTGATCTATGTAAGTCTTACATTTTGCAAGGGTAAAACTGAGATGAAAAAAAGGTACACTTGATGGAATTGTTTTGGGAGATAGATATCAGTTAACATGCAAAATAGCTTGCTTACTAGATATGTTCAATGCTTTGAATTCTCATTTATCTGCCATAAAGATATGAGAATAAATAGAATCTATGTTTGTTTTGGTTTACAGGAAAACTTAATGTACTTTTACCCTCTAGTTTAAAAAAAGGAAAAAGAAAAGGAAAGAAAAAAGAAATGCAAGAGCTAGGCCAGAAAGGTTGCCTGCTTTACATGTGCCAGGATCCCACATGTATGCCAGTTCCAGTCCTGGCTGCTCTACTTCCCTTCCAGCTCCTTGCTTGTGGCTTGGGAAAGCAGTTCAGGACACACCAGAGCCTTGGGACCCTGCACCCATGTGGGAGACCTGGAAGAACTTCCTGCCTCCTGGCTTCAGATCAGCTCAGCTCCAGCAGTTGCAGCCACCTGGGGAGTAAACCAGCAGATAAAACTTTCCATCTCTCCTCCTCTCTGTATTTCTGACTTTCCAATAAAAATAAATATATCTTTAAAAAATTGCAAGTGAATTTTTAAGGAGTCGATGAAAAACGAGGGGGAAAAACTGCATTGCAGGGTTTAGCTTGTAAAACATGAGAACGTTTGTTTTGACTTTAAAGGTTTGATCAAAATTTGAGGATTTGTAACTCCATAGTGGTGGCTTAACTATTTATTTGGCTTTATTTCAGCTAAATGATTTCAGCTGAAATAAATATATTTTATTAGTGTCATAATTGTTTCACTTTAGTGCCTCAATGCAGATGAAATTGGCCATCGCATCCTCTTTCCTTATATTGTATTGTGCCACATAATTTACTTTCTCTTCACTTCCACAATTGATTGCAGGCAGTTATTTTTACATCATACCTACAGAGCATCAACATACCAACAACATTAACAGTTCTAGAATCTTCCATCTTTCATGTTCTCACTGTTATTTCAGTTATGGAGTACTATGTTGCTTAGGTTATGTTGCAAATCATTATTTTTTTTTTCTTTTGTGAAAAAACAAGTGCCTTCTCTGCCCAGAAAAGAAGCTTTATTAGCCCTTAGAGCTTAATTAGGGAGACTTCTTACCAATGTTGCTTATACCAGCTGGGGAATTTGAAGTTTTTAGGTAAGATGCATTGCGAAGTCTGGAGACTTCGTGTCTCCTTCAGAAAAAGTTTAATCTTTCCCTAATGATAACAGTGAATGCATAGAGGTCTTCTAACATAGGCTTGTTTAACAGGAGGGGCAGTTAATTGGAATTCAAAAGCAAATATTCAGCAATTGCAAATAATTAGAGACCATGACTATTGGGAGCCAAGAGTCTAAAATGAAAACATCACTTTAAGATAAGAAGTACTTGGCAGTGTTACTATGGCTCTCTGAAATAGCATCAAGTACACAGAGATTTCAACTTACTTCCAGATGAATGCATTTCCAAAGCATTAATTGAAAGCCATCCCAGAAAATATATTAGGTGTCATGTAATGCTAAGTATGTCAAATTTAGTGCTACAATAAATTTATATTACAGGTTGTCTATTAGCTCATATACTCATACAACGCAGTGAAAACTGTTGGCCTGTGTTTGTAACAGTACAACCCTGCTACCTGAAAACATATTTTTATGAGCTCATCCTCCTCCGGCTTTTCTTTTTCAGTGAATGAGATGCATATGTGTTTTGATGTTTCTGCCAGGTACGCTTTTTAAAGGATATGTACAGAATGGCAAAACTGAGTCACTGTATATACACACAGGACTCCTTCAAATGCATCAGCGACTGCAGTACAGGAGGATTCCGTGAATTTTTACAATGATGGGGTGATGTTTGCTACTTTTAGAGTAGATCTATACAAACGATGTAATCAGGGCCTATCTGGATAGCCTAATGGCTAACATCCTTGCCTTGCACGTGCCAGGATTCCATATGAGAGCTGGTTTTAATTCCAGCATTCCCACTTTCCATCTAACTCCCTGCTTGTGGCCTGGGAAAGCAGTCAAGGATGGCCCTTATTCAGTGATGGGCCTTTAATAAATTTCAGAGTGGTACACTCCATGGATAAGGATACTGTATGCAGCTTAAAATATCTCACCAAATGTGCAACACAGTGGGCAGTTACTAATGCTTCACAATTGCAGTAGGTTTCTAGAGTGCTATGTCAAATTTGCCTGTCTTCTGACTGAACATTCTATTGTGAGACCATGCTTTTATTTCTGACGGCTATCTTGTGAGGAGCACCAACCTGCAACAGGGATTTGTGGAAACGACACATGAAACTATTTCTCACTCCCATTATTGAGAGCAGCTATAGTTAAATTTGGTCATTGATTATATGTTGTAATTCCTTCACTCACATTTTGCAGTTTAGATTTAGAAGTGATCCATTAAAAAACACTAGATCACTGGAGGATTAATTTTTTCCTCACCGAGAGCATTCACTTTCCTTTAGGTCTAGCTCTTATGAATTGGAGTGTAAGAATCCTTGAGTTTCAAATACAGTACCAATGGTGACAGGAATCTTCAGTAACCTGTCGGATGACCATGGGCATCCATGGACACTGCAACTCCTAAAACAAAGGAGAAACACCTGAAGGCAGAGATGTGTGTGCATGTGTATGTGTGTGTGTGTGTGTGTCACTATTTAAAATTCAGCTGTTGGTCTGAATACTTTGTCTTTATTGCTCTGGGTATCTTATTTTACTTTTGCTGCTTATTAACGTAGATTTGTTTCTCAAAGTTGCTCCAATGTTTTGGGTTTGTGACTTCATTTTGCAGAGAGAACTTCATTTTGTAGAGAGATTAATTTTGACCTGAGAACATCAAATGAGTACATAATAATCACCCTTGGTACCTACATCAAGTGTAATGACACAGAAGCTCTCAGAAGCCTTTCCATATCATTATACTCATTTGCATGCTACTATACCTTCCACAGCTCAGCATCACCAGAACCTTTTTATAAACACCTTTCAGAAATTTGCATAATGTATTATTGCACATGAAAGGCTTCTGTTGTTCAACATATTTTAATAAAAGTTGACTGGCTATTCTCTATAGTAAAGATTTGTTACAATAATTGTCTAGAGGGAAAAAAAAAATAAAACCTTCTAACCTAATCAAAAAAGCATTTGCACTTCACAATGTTGTGAATCAAGACTCTACAGATGCTACCCTAGAGTGTAGGGACCTTCAGGTCATAAATGCTGAGGCTCAACCGACTGTGAACTTTGGGTTCATTGTCATTTATATAAACTGGACATTTTCTTAAAACTAGACTCTGAGCAGCATCTGCTTCTTGAAATTGTTTTAAGATCAGGTGAATCCATGCAACTACATCTAGTTGAACAGAAATAGGTGGTAAAGATATTTATCTTTCACTGCTATGGGCATAGACAAGTAGTTCAGGGCCATGAGATGGAAGCCATGCCTTACCCACCTATGTACTCCTTTCTTCTTACCTGTGAGTCAAATCATGCTCACCTGTCCTCACCTGAAACCTGAGAGCGAGCAGCATCCTATTGCTGCTTAAGCACTCCCTTCTTAAGCCCCTCTAAATGTCCAGGATAGCCATGCACAGACTCTGAGGACAGGTAGCCCTTGAACACAGCCCTTGTATGTCTGTATTTTTCACCCTCCCTTCATTTCCTGAGCAAGTAGTTAAAGATGCAAATGATAACATGCTTTGTATTTCTGATTAGTCTATTTTCAAGAGTTTCGGGGAGGTGGAACCTAGCAGTAATGGAATGCGGACAGAAAAGCCATACAAAGGTAAATATGTGTAGCTTTCTAAGTGTGCCCAGTTTGCTTGCTTTGTTTCTCGTAGGGTAATTTATACTGCTGGGGAAGCTAGAATATAGGTGTTCAGTTTTACGGACAGATTTTAGGGTAATGGGCATTTGTTTCTGCCAAGATTTTTACTCAGTCTGAGGGCAATGAACATTTATTTATCTCAGGGTATCCACTGGGGGCGGATTGCCACGTTGACTTTTCATTTGCTAATTTCTAGTGCGCACCTCCTTTGCCTACCTTAATTAATGAAGACTCCTTAACTTCTGACCTGGACTTAAATGGCATGACTTTTCTAGCAGGCCACAACATTACTTTACCACTGAGGATTCAAAATACGCAAAACTAGCTCTTTGTGTAGTAATATTTTTGTGTGCTTTAAATTCATGTAAAATGTCTGTTGAATATGGTATTGAGATACTACCTTGTCATATTTTGTAGAAATAAATATTTTTATGTGAAAAATGCCCATGAATGAATAACGTTAAAAATGCAGCTGCAAAGCAGATGTTAATCTGTAGTGAACTGATTTGGATAATAAACCTGATGGTCAACTAATTACATAAAACAAAAATTTCATAGCATTTTTTGCATTAAAATGTATTAAAGTGGCTCATAAAAAGAGACATGCAAGTTAAAACTATGTTGAAGCACTATTTTTAAGTGAAGAATTTGTTACAAGTCCAAAAATGCATTGGTATGATATTGAAAGAAACATATATTCTGTTGTACTTTTACTAGAATCTTTGAAATAGTACAAATTCTGTAGATTACTTGGGACACTTTTATATTTAAGAAATCATAAACATTGACTAGTGTATTATGAAAGCTTACATTCATGGTTGCTATTTATGTCACGGTATTTGATTAGAATGTTCTTTTTGAGAAGTCATTATCATGTTTAATGCTATAATACTGTAAATTATATAATTCTTCATGTTTAGGATATAGATTGAATGCATTTTGCTAAATCTCATAATTGTGTATCATATAGTTTTAAAAATGGAAAGCAATATTGTAATGAAAAAGCAGGAATCAATATTTGTAAGATACCAAGTTAAACATAAGAGCAAATAATTTTTTCTTTACATGTTATTATTACACAATACTACCTTTAGTGAGGGTGTGAAGAAGAAAACAGTCTGGAGAGGCAAATATTTTAGTTCAACTCCACAAAACGAAGGGGATTGTATATAGTCTTTGATAGGTTGGAGTGTTTTTAGGAAATGAGGGTATGCATAGTCACAGAGCATGCAATTCTCATAGTTCTACATTAGATTTAAACCATGCAGCTGTCAGATTCGTCTGATGATGAAAATAAAGTTTAAAGAAATGAAAAATTGTTCAAAGGCTCTAGCTATTAATGTGTAAATAGTATGACAGGTTTTTTTAGTGTGCTGTGTGCATGTGGGTATCTCTGTTTGTCTGTGAGCCAGACACGCAAATGTGTGTGTATGTGAACAAAAGTATATCCTGGAGATACATATAAACTCTCAAGTGTATATAGTCACACATTCACTTAATAGAATAAAAATCTCAAGGAAAATTAAACATTAGAAAAAAAATGTGGGGCTAACATGGTTGTGTTTGAGTTAAACCACTGTCTGGGCTTCCAGCATCACATGTGGATTCTGTTCCTGTCTATACTTCTCCAGTTTGGGTCTAGCTTCTGCTAATGTTCTTGGCAAAGGCATTGCTGGTGGCACCAGTACTGGGGTCACTGTCACTGCTGTTTCATACCTGGAAAATACTCCTGAATGCTGGCTTTAGTGCAATCCACTTTGATATTCATGGCCATGTGGGGAGTGACCAAAAATTGGGAGAGTTCCATCTCAGTTTGTCTCTTGCTCTCTCTCTCTCTTCCTTTCTCTCTTTTTCTTTCTGCCTCTCCTTCTCTTTCTGCACATCTCTCAAAAAATATACATTTTAAAAGAGTGAAATTGCCTACCAAATTATTTAGAAAAACATATAGAATAAAACTTCTTAAAATATGATTTTTATTAGAATTGATGTTATGTCATAAATTATATTGCACAATGTAGATATAATTTTAAAACTAATCACTATTACTGAAATTAAAATGAATGACTATAGAGAGAAAAATGTTACATGTTCCTTCAAAAGACACCATAAAAATATTTGGAATGTGTATCCTTGCTGGAACAAAACCTGAGTACTATATAAATGCAAAATTTGTTGGCAGATTGTTTTTTATAATAATATTGGTTATGTTGTTTTATATTAGACTCTGTAACTATCACAAATGCAATGTAAAATAAAGCTTATGATTAATTTTTTAGAATTCAGAGCAAAGGTTTCACATTCTGGTGGAAAGTAAGGCAATGTGTGTGTACGCATGTACATTTGTGTGTATGATATATGCAGATATGTGTATACCCTGTGTGTGATATAAAGTTGTACAACACTTCAGTCATCTTGAAGTTAGGTGTTACTTATGAATACCTGGGGTTTCTCTCTTGGTATTATCCATTTAACTTGATCAGAATGATCACTAAATCAGGTACTAATCAACCCTTCTGCAAAGGCTCAGTGTATGACTCCCAAGTATTTTGGAAAAGTGCTGATTTTGTACAAATTACAAGTGGTATATATAATATGTTTTCTTAAAAATAACAAGGTGGTTATCAAAAAACTCTGTCTTCATACTTGACAATTTTTTTTTTCTAGCAAATGCAAACGTTCAATGTAACAAACCTCTCTTTTCCATTCTGGGACAATTTAAGAATCACAAAAATGATGTAGTAGATTGAGTATGTATTACTTGTGTTTAAAGCCATGCTGCTAATAACTTACAAAGCATTTCAGTTGGTATTCTTCAGAGCTTAGGAGGAAGTTTCAAACTGCTAGAAGATGGGCAAACACTTGATGCAGCGGAATAGACTGTGGCTTGGGATACCCGTGCTTGGGAACAACACCTGCCTCTCCTTCTGATCCTGTTTTCTGCTAATTCATTAGGGGGCAATAGATAATGGGCTAATCATTTGAGTCCCAGTACCTATATTTGAGACCCCAAAGGACTATCTGGTTCCTGGCGATGGCCCATTCTGGCCTCAGCTTTACAGGTACTTACTTAATATGAGCCAGGTGTTAGAAGATTCTCTCACACACTCTCCCCTAAAAATAAGTAAATACAATTTTTAAATCACTCTAGAAAATAAATAATTGTTTATCATTAATTTTTTTGATTTTATAAGTAGGCAATGAAAGTATCTTACAATCTGTGTGAGTATATAAAAATATTCAGAAATTTACAAATTAGATATTTAACATGAAAAACAAATCATACAGAAGTATTATTTGTATCATCATTCAAGCAAATAGTGAAAGTTTAGCAATTAGAAACAAAAAAACTCAGGGAAGATATTTGGCAATGTGGTGAAGATGCCGTTTGAGATGCGTACAATCCGTGTGAAAGTGGGTGAATTTAAGCCGAGGTTGCTTCCAGTTCCTAGTCCTGCTAACACAACATGCATGGCAGCAGGAAAGGAAAGTTAATTTAATAAAGAAAACAATGGGGGAGCTGAAGGAGGGAATCCCCCTCCCTACCACTGTATGGTGAAACAATTTCAAAATTAAAATGAACACAAAGAAACAATAATATTGATAACTGAACTTAAGCATTTGGGGAAAATGCCATGAGATTAGTTGAAATATCATAATCAGACTTTATTGTGACTTTATATAACTCTTTATCATTAGGGGATAGAAAATAAAATATTTACATAAGAAATGCTGCATTCTGGGCCTGGCACAGTAACGTAGTGGCTAAATCCTTGATTTGCAACCACCAGGATCTTATATGGGTACCCATTCATGTATCGGCTGCTCCACCTCCATTCACTCCCTGCTTGTAGCCTGGGAAAGCAGTGGAGTATGGCCCAAAGCCTTGGGACTGTGCAACTGTGTGGGAGAACCAGAAGCAGCTCTGGGCTTCTAGCTTCAGACTGGATCTTCTTTGGCTTCTGCAGCCACTTGGGGTGTAAATCAGTGGATGAAAGATCTTTCTCTCTGTCGCTCTTTCTATCTGTAAATCTACCTTCAAATACTAAATAAATAGACATTCTTTAAAACATGGAATGATGCATCACAGTGGACTTAAACAATTCAGAAGGAAGAAACATAGACATAGTTATTCAATAAGGACCGCTAAATGTATTTCCATCTAATTTGTACCCTTTTATTTCATGTTAGTTTTAAAAGCATAAATACAGAAATAAATAAAGTGTATTTGTCACTAATGAAGTATCTGAACTTAACAACCTCAAGGGAGGAGTAGGATACAGATGCTAAAATAATATTGTGCACGGGAGCACAGTACTGGTGGTAGAATTACACAAACTACCACACGATCATCTATCATCTGATTTATAAATAAATAAATTACTAAAACTTTAAGAAATATCAAATAACTCTAAAATTTTATAATGCCCAGAAAATAACATGATAGTATACATATTCCTATACTCTTATTTTGTAACTTGCATAATAAATTACCTCAATTTCATTCTGCTGATTTGATGGCCATGGTTACAATTAATCTCTTAATGATAATAACAAAGAAAGATAGTTTGTCATGTCGAAGAGATGAGAAAAACAGCTTCCATGAATTTTGTGAGAAGTAATTTATTAAATTGCTCCTTAACATCTGGATACCTTCCAGGAGTATATATGAAATCTAAAAATGAAGTATTCCTCTTGAAGATAAGATTTATTGTGAAAGCACTGCCAATCTATCCCTTACATAATGACAATGATTGTGAAGTTCAATACAAACATTTTCCAAAAAATGAATTGTGAAGAGAAGGGTTGAAATAACACTAAAAAGATTAGATATGTTGAAGCATAGAGTAGAATTGTAATTCCAAGAAATATTTACCCAAGGTAAAAATCCAATTTTACCTAAGCTGCTTTTACTGGTTTGGTTTAGCTAACTTCCTCTATCTCTCTGTTAAAATAGTAAAAGACACAATAAAAAGCGACATAAAATGTAACAAGTACTCAATAATTTCCTAAGGAGTAACTGCGATGTGTTGGTGGTTATTTATGAATAACTGACTTGGGCTGCTGACCAACTCAATCTACACACGATGCGTTTGTTATTGTTCCTCAATCTCTATACCCTTAGCTCTTTCACACCAACATTTCATTGCCATTTTGAAATCTTTTTAGTTTACTGCACTTGTTATTTACAGAACGTTTGGACTTTGCTCATTGTTCTGCTTTTCTACTGAATGTGCATTTCAGTGGCATTCTTTATTAGACGCTATTTTTTTCCCAATACATAGGAATTAACCATGTCTTCCTCTGGGCAAGCAGTGTGTAAAAATGTACATTCAACGGCAGTAATTATGAAATTGTGAAACTAAATTCAGTATTCCTGAATTTCATTTTTAACAAGTCTATCTCCTCCTCAAAGCCATGGGCTTCTCTCCATGCTTCTCCAACAGAGCTGGTGATGATTAAACACAGGGCTAAAGTGTGGTAAGATTTTCAGTTGGTGTCTCCCATCCTTATCAGTTGGTAGCTTAAAAAAAAAATCAAACTTGACCTATGTGCACTAAAGAAATGAAAAAGAAAAAAAAAGCTTTCATGTAGCAACTGATGCTACTGTATGACCTATGTGTCACTGAAGAAAATAATAAAACAAAAAATATTTTTGAAGAAAAGATTGTAAAAAACAAAAAATATCAATGCCACGAGATGTAGCAAAAACAGTGCTGAAAGGGACACTTATTACTCATCAGGTGCCTATAAACAATCAAACTATCTGATATAAGAGCTGTATTAATTCATTTCAAGGATTTAACAAGAAAGAAAAATGAGCAGGAAGTACAAAAATGCAAAATTCACAGCAAAAATAAATGCATTTTAACTAAAAATAACCAAAACAAGAAGGTAACTTTTTAGGAAGATGAGCAAAACAAACTTCTAGCCATCTTAGCAAAGGACAGCATGAGGAAACAACAAATTAAAACTAGAGGTGGAAAAGAAATAATTCAAACTTCTGCTCTTTAACCTTCAGCTCTCCGCGTGGGTCACGACACTGGTGGTGTAAGCAATCATACAAAGACTAATATTTTGCTATTTAACTTCTTGTTATAGCCAATTTTTCTATCTTCCATCTGGTTGTCACCTTTGCTTTATGGCTCTGTATTTAAAGGAATGTATAGAAACTATATAATAGAAACTATCATATCCAGATGTGAAGATAGACTAGTCTGGTATGACCTGCACTGTGCACTCTGGCTCCTGCAGATGTTGGTTGGCTCATGTTTGGCCCAGGCCTGCCTGGTCCACCACCCTCCAGAACTAATCCACTCCCTTGACAATGGGCGGAGCTGCCTTTCCTGGCCTGACCAACACCTGCACTACATGCTCACCACCTGGAACTGTGGCCCACCAGGATAGCTTCCCTAGTTCCTCCACCAAGCTTACTCCCAGAACTATCTCATAAATGTGTTGGTGGGTGTTGGGCCCTTATGCAGAATGGTCTTCCCATTCCACCCTGGCCTCTGTATGGTCTTGTGCATGCTGTTGTCTGGCCCTCACACACCTTATTCTTGGATTCACCCTAGGTGCTGCAGCCTGTTCACAACCCCAGTACCCACTAGTGTCAGAGGGTTCCATGATCATACCAAGCTCAGCCCATCACCACCTCCAGCTCCTATGCAAACCAGCAAAAGGTGTAGATCCACAGGGTTAGACCCAAATATCACCCACAGAACACTGCCCTTCTCATATCCCCCAAGACCTGGTTCTCTCACATGTTTCTATGTATCATGCCCCGTGTAATGTTACCCATTCCCTTTTCCCTTCCCACCCTCATTCCTCATTCCTTGTTGCAACTCAATAAGTGTATGCCCACATATCCCCCCCAGAACCTCCCTCTACATCTCCCCTCCCCTGACCTAGTTCTTCCACGTACTGGTCAAATTCATGGCCCAGCCTAACATTATTCATCCGCTGCTCTGATTCGCACTGGCAGATGCTGTGACCTAGCCCTGCCAGGTAGACCCCCAGTCCTACCTTTAATATTCACAGGTGAATGGTTATCATCAGTGATTTATACTAACTAGCCCAGCTCCCATGTGGTCAACCAGCACAACAGACCACGTGCTAATCAAGGTTTCTCCTACTCCCATTCCTTCACTCTGCCCATTCCTTCACTCTGCCTGAGTCCAAGCACCTCACCATACAGCGGCTGGGCTGAGGATCCCATGCACTCACAGAAGTTCATTAAACTTACATGCTTTGTTATGGAGTATAGCCAGTGATTGCTCCTTCACCTCTCCTGGTATACTCATCCTCCCACGTCTTAATTTGGCCAGGAAGTTGGATGCAGGTGAGTCTAATTAGTCTTTTTGATACAAGCCCAGTTCCTGTTCCTGCCCATCCCAATGAGTGCCAATTAACTCCTTAACTCACAACACAGGTATTCGCTCCTGCCCACCTGTGACTCACCTATCAACTGAGAGGGGCATGATATTGCATTGTTGTGTAGCCACTCCCCTCACAAGCCCCTTTAAAAGGCCCGTGAAATAAGGGCTCTCTCTCTGTTTCTGGCCAGGTGTTTCTGTTACTCTGGTACCTCGACTCTTGGCTGACCCAGGACAGGTAAGCCCCTGAGCATGGACCCTGTGTACTGCTTAGATGGGACAATGGATATAGTAATGTTGTTTCTGATCCGTGTACTACCAAGAGTTCCAGTAGAAAGAAGGCTTAGCAGTAGTGGAATGTGGGCAGAGAAGCCAAGGAAAGGTGAAGGTCTGCAGCTTTGTAAATGTATGCAGGTTATTTGTTGCATGTCTCTTAGGATAACTTATATTGTTGGGGAAGCTGGGACATAGGTGTTCAGCTTAACGGATGGACTTGAGGGTAATGACCGTTTGTTCCGCTTTGGATTGTGTGTGGTTGGATTATGATTGGTTGGATTGTCATATGGACTTGTGATTTGCTATTTCTGGTATGCTCTGTTATCACCAAGCTTGGTTGAGCAATACTCCTTAATAAGACCTTAGACCTGTCTGGTGTGATCTCACTAGCACCCGGTAACATTTGGAGGCCCCAATGAGATTAGAAATCCCTGGCCAGAGAGCAGTGTCCATCCTGTGCTTTGGAACCTGGATCAGTATTCTGGAGGAGGCCACCGTGAAGGTTAACACGGCCCCAGCACCTGATCCTGGTTTTTTGGCTCACAGGATTCACACTGACACTTAGGAGGAGTCACTCAAGTCTGTATGACTGGCCCCTGGTGAGTTTTTACTCATAAGCGGAGCTCACCATTTGTTCTGATCTGATTCTATTCTGGGAGTATTCATAATGGGACTCATAAAGAAGGTGGGACGCAGCTTATCTTGAGTCCAGGCTGCACAAGATGTTGTGCGGGCCATCTGGTTTGGCAGTCCAAATTTTGGGTTCTCAATGTCTGGTTTCTGGATCATGTGGCCACATGTTTGTCTTGTCTTTTTAAGTGTATGTGTGTTTTGCAAAAGAAAAGGTTTTGTTAGATTGCTTAGCCTTGGAGCTTTTTGAAACCAAAGATGGAATCAATTTGTAATCTCAATTCTTGTGCCTTTTTTTCCAGCTAGAGTTGATTTAGAAAAATCTCAATTGCTTGCATGTGGACTGTCAGTGTTTGCTGATTGGGGAGTGTTAAACCTTTTGATTGCTGCAAACCAAGGTTTTGGAGTTTTCTGTAACATAATTATGTTCATTTCCTGTGTCATGTTTGTGCTGTTAGTACTATTTGCAAAGTAAATTTGTAATATTAGTAATATTACAAATATTAGTAATATTTTCAAAGTAAATTCACTATGCTCTTTTGTTTAGAGGGATTGTTGCAAATTGTAAATCAAGGATATTGGCAGATGGAATATGGCTCATCTGTGGTTAAGGGGTTCTAAAAAATGTTGGGACTTTTAAATGCTTCTTCTGCAGAAGAATGGTTATTACCCTGGAATTGAAGGTTGGGAAAGTCTGGAAGATTTGAGGAATGAATTTTACTGGTATGCAAACATCTGAATTGGTTGAAATCTGATTCAAAATCTGTAAAAGGTTCTTTGGAATATTAATCTGTAGGTGTGGTAGTAAATATCAGAATAGTTAATTTGTTAGAAAAACTAAGTTACAAGGTTTGTTAAATTATTGAGGTAATATTTGTTATGTGTCTCATTAAGTTCTCATTCTTATCTCATTTGTATGAGCACAACTAATTGAATAAGTGGTTAATGATAATTCAGACATCAGGGAATGTCCAAATATTCCAACATGGGAAGCGGTTCTTACAGCAGACTTATGGACTGACAATCTTGGTAGCATTCAGTGGCCTCAGAATCAGCCCGAAAGACATTCTGGTCTGGCAGGATGAGAGAGTGCATATCAGGTGTGGAAAGCCAGGATGCTGCTTTTCAAAGAGTGTCTCTCCATGAAGAACCTCATTGGTCCATGCCCCAGTGCAAGAAACGGCCATCAAAGATGGTTGTACTCTTCTCTCAGTGGGGTAGAGAACTTTCACTTTGTGTGCGGCCTAGTCTAAGGTCCCGTGGGGGTATTGTGTATTCAGGAGGTTGCCACAGCATAAGCATTGTGTGTCAAGAGCCTCAGGTGATCACTGACATCACAGAGTGCTAAGCTGTTAAATTCACTGGAGCCACTGTGTACTGAATTCCCATGCAGGACCTGTATCTCACGAATTGTCAAATTAAAATGTGAAGTTATATGGCTAAAAATAGTGACCCTTGGGAGCATCAGGTCAGCAACTCCCAGGAGATCAATTGACTTATATGTTGATTGTAGTAATCCACTGCAAATCTCCAGAGTACCAAGCACAGCGTCCTCAAGTTGCACCTACTCATATATGGACTGTGGTTCTGGCAGGATGCTTCCATTTTGTATGAATGGGAACTCTGGGATAAAAGCATGGGAACTCTGGGATAAAAGCATTAGAACATTAAACTTTAGGACCCTGCCAGTGTTCTGGACTGCATGTGTCTGAGTCGATGATGATTTGACCCAGGTGTTAGAGAAGTGGGGAATGTTATGGAGTGCAGCCGATGATTGCTCCTTCACCTCTCCTGGTATACTCTTCTCTGCCCTCCCCCACTTCCTAATCTGGATGTTGGATGCAGATGAGTCCAATTAGGCTTTTTAGCTACAAGTGCATTCCTGTTCCTGCTCATCCCAATGAGTGCCAATTAACTCCTTAACTCACAACACTTAGGTGAATCACAGGTCGGCAGGAGTGAATACCTATCAACTGAAGGGGATTGTATTAAATTGTTCTGTAGCCACTCCCCTCACAAGCCCCTTTAAAAGGACCATGAAGCAGGTGCTTACCCTCTCCCGTTCTAACCGGGTGTCTCCATTACTCTGGTACCTCGACTCTTGGCTGACCCAGCACAGGTAAGCCCCTGAGCATGGTCCCTGTGTACTGCTTAGATGGGACAATGGATATAGTAATGTTGTTTCTGATCTGTGTACTATCAAGAGTTCCAGTAGAAAGAAGGCTTAGCAGTAGTGGAATGTGGGCAGAGAAGCCAAGGAAAGGTGAAGGTCTGCAGCTTTGTAAATGTATGCAGGTTATTCGTTGCATGTCTCTTAGGATAACTTATATTGTTGGGGAAGCTGGGACATAGGTGTTCAGCTTAACGGATGGACTTGAGGGTAATGACCGTTTGTTCCGCTTTGGATTGTGTGTGGTTGGATTATGATTGGTTGGATTGTCATATGGACTTGTGATTTGCTATTTCTGGTATGCTCTGTTATCACCAAGCTTGGTTGAGCAATACTCCTTAATAAAACCTTAGACCTGTCTGGTGTGTTCTCACTAGCACCCGGTAACAACTTAACTTGTCAGTCCTTTTTATTTGAACATAAAATGCTAAGTAGCTGCTTAATTGTAATCTCATCCATTCTTAAAATGTATATGTCTATTGCTAACTTTGGCTTTTCTATATCTTTTCCCAAAGAGAACTTGCAAAAGTTTTTGCCTGAGAGTGATTTTATTCCATCATTCAGTGATGCAAAAATACAAAGAACAAATTAAATGTTAAGGATCTCCTAGTCTTAAGGGAATTTGAGACAATGCTGTTTCTTCAGCATCTTCACTCGAGGCTGGTTTAATTAGGCCACGATTGATGCTGCACAAAATAGTTTTGTAATTACTTTCAAATGACCACACAATATAGTTACGGAATGTAGCGTATTTTCAGCAATGAACTAATTTTTATCTGACTGGGCTTTTTATTCAGGCCATTTGTTTGATAAACGATATTTAAATATATGCACATTCAAATCTAAATCTCTGTAAATAGCTTCATATTAGGAACCTATTTCTGAATATAAGTAATAAAATTAAAGCTAAGAAATTCTCACATTTGCAAATGCTTTGTTTGAAGTAAATGTACAATTTTTACGTCAGAAAATCTGAAGCTAAACTAAGTTTAAACTAAGTTTAAGATAGGAATATTAACAGTTCAATTAGTTAAGTATATAAGTTATTTTTGATAAACATGTTTTTATAATTAAGGAGGGAATAGAAATTCCTCCTTTTCGTGTGATTCACAGGGTTTGCAGTAAATGTCTTTCCCACAAGATACATGAGCAGAACTCCAATCCAAGCCTGAACACTACCTTCTCTAGCAGAAACAAAACCAACAGACTTCAAGAAAAGGTGGAGTTGGCTTCTTTAATCTAAAATTGTTTGCATTACTAGAGACGGTAACAACTAAACATTGAATGCATATTCTTTGGAAACAGAAAATATTTGAAACCTAATGAGATATAAAAGAAATCAATGTTATCAGAAACACTGTATTTCATCATTTGAACTCCTCAAAAAGCTAAAAAAGCAACAACAGAAAATGTCCAGAAAATAAAAGTATAGTTTATTAAGGAGGCATACAAATACCGAATAAAAGTATAGGCTGAGACCATGGGAAAGAATAAGCTAATATTTCTGCATGTTTGCTGTATTTACACCACAAAAGGTGAAATACATTTTTGGGAAGGGTTGTTTTATTTTTAAAGATATATTTGGTCAGGAACAGTGACCTAGCTACAAATACCATCACCTTGAACATGCCGGGATGAAATATGGGCACCAGTTCTAATCCCAGCAGTTCCACTTCCCATCCAGCTCCCTGTTTGTGGCCTGGGAAAGCAGTGGAGGATGGCCTAAAGCCTTGGCACCCACATGGGAGACCTGGAGGAAGTTCCTGGCTCCTGGCTCCTGGCTTCTGACTTGCACAACACCAGCCATTGCAGTCACTTGGAGTGAATCATCGGAAGGAAAATCTTCCTGTCTGTCTCCTCCTCTCTGTATATCTGACTTTGCAATAAGAATAAAGAAATATTTTTTAAATAGATAAATAGATCTTTTTTAAAGGCAAATTTCTAGAGACAAGGGGAGGCATTTTTTTTTCTATCTGCCCAAATAGCTGCAATAGCCAGAACTAATCCGATCCAATCCTGGAGTCAGGAGCTACCTCTTGAACTCACATAGTGCTGAGGCCCAAATTATTGAACCATTAACTGTTTTCTCAGGCCAAAAGTATAGGCTTGGAATGGGTTAACAGTCAGGACACACACCATTTCCCATATGGGATTCTTGTGCTTGCAGTGGCAGGATTAGCCAATTGATAATTTTTTCTTGTCCTATCTTTGATTAAGAACTCACAGGTGGCCTGCACCATGGCTTACAGTCTAATCCTGCCCCTACCTTTAGGCACCATGATATTATCATGCACTGGTTCTTGTCCTGGCTGCTCCACTTCACTCCAGTTTTCTGCTAGTGGCCTGGGAAGTCAGAGGATGGCCCAGTTCTTTGGCTGCTGCTCTTTTATGGAATATCTGGATGGAGCTATTGGCTCCTGGCTTCAGATCTGCTCAGCTCAAGGTGTTGTAGCTACTTGGGAATTGAACCAGTGGATGCAACACATTTCTCTGTCTCACCTTCTCTCTGTAATTCTGCATTTCAAATAAAAACAAGAAAATTTATACACACATGTGTATATATAAAGAACGACTCATTTTGACCAGGTAATGAGGTTGCTGGTCAGCAAGTGAGTGTCTGAAACTGGAGGCCATAGGTTCAACTACTATTTGCATTGCTCTTTCATTTGCTTGCTACATGGTACTCTGGGTTCAATAGATGACTGGTCAAGGGACTGTGCTCCTGAAGCCAATGTGGGACCTCACACAGAGTTTCTAGTTTCCTGTTTAGGTTTGATTCAGCCATGGGCAAGGCGAGCATTTGTGTGCCAACTGGTGGTTGGGAGATTTAGCTGTGTCAGTGTGTCCTCAGTCTCTAAATTAATAATTTAATAAAAATCTAGATAATATAAGCAATGCTTCATGTATCTGAAATTTATAAGATTTATTTATAGTGGAAAGTCAAATATACACAGAAAAGAGAAAGGAAGATCTTTCATCCCTTGACTAACTCCCCATCAGTTACATAAGTCAGAGCTACACGTACCCAAAGCAGGAGCTCAGAAGAAGGGTCTCCCACGTGTTTGCAGGGCCCAAGGCTTTGGGCCCTCCTCAACTGCTTTTCCAGGCCATAAGCCGCTAGGCTACTGTGTCGGACCCTGAAACCTGTATTTGAACTTACTGTCAATCATATATGAAGACTAGAAGCTTATAGCTCTACTTATATTATAAAAAATGAGAATTATAACTGGAACATATAGAAAATATGGTTTAAGAGTAATTTGGCCTAGCTTTTCTAACTTACATTTTCTGCCACTTACCTGGGCTGTTCCGTGTTGGAAGAGCTAAGAGCATCAGAAAATAGACATAGTTTTCCCTCAAGAGCAAAGAATTTTTGTTTAAATATCGGGAAAAGACTGCTATTTCTGCCTGCGATATTGGCGAATGTGGATTCTGCTCTTCATAAATGTTAGACAGAACACTGTTTCGAAAACCATGTCTTTACCATTTTGCATCCTGGAGCAAAAGGCACTAGTGTAATGTCCCTTTCCTGGTTCCTGCTCTGCACAGGGTAACATTCTTCCTGCTCAGGTTTTCCTATTGCTACAAATTAATACTTATTTTTTTATCTTGCAAGTTGAGTGAAGCCACACAGCAGTCTCAGTTCTTCATGAATACAGTATCTAATAACAATTATGACTCAGGATCTAATTCTAATGCTAATGAGAAACTTCAGCAAATAGAGCATATTTAAATGATCAAATTCAAATCTTTAAAAATTTTATCTTTGATGTGAATTTAAAAGTATAGTTAGAGGATATTTTAAAGGAAAGGCATTAAAATTATGCTCTTTCCAAATAAGTTTATAAGTATATGTGTCATACTAATTAATGAACAAAGGTAAATTAAAATATGTAAAATAACTATTTAGAATAAGAACTGAATATGATTAATTAACAAACGTTAAAGGAGAGTAACAACTTTTAATTGACAAGCATTGAGATTTTTCTTGAGGTACAAAATTAAACTATCAAATCTAAAGAAAATGTCAACAGAAGTCACACTCATTAAATCCAAAGTGAGAAGCTAAATATAAAAACTGACAGCTAAATAACTCCAATAAATCTGAGAAATTCACAAATTCATTTTCTTCTAGTAAATACTGCCCATTTCTTCAAACTTCTGTTTCTCAAGGAAGTCGTTCTGAACTACTATGTAACAGTAGAACAAGGAGAATTAAACAAGAAAATGGCTTGGAGGATATTGAGGGTGATCAATAGCAAATGTAAAACTAATTCATAGCAAAATTTAAAGGGTTTGGGGAAATAATGAACTCATATCTACACCTGCATCTAGCACTGTCATTTATTACAGCTGTATATGAAAGAGAACTAAAAACGCATCTGCGTGTAATTCTGTTATTTACTTTGAGTTATGTTAACTTTGTTTCATTTGATTATCATTACTCTGGACTACCTCCCTGGCATTCATCTAACAGTATATTTTAGTATTCTGCTCAATAGATATATGTAATCTTTTAACAGGTAATTAACTTGTCTGTTTATATAAATGATCATTTACCTTAGTATTATACTTAAATACAATATGAAAGCATTTGTTTTTTTAAAAGAAACATAGGTTATTTAAATGATACATTTAATAATGTAATAAAACACCAATAGCTATTTCAAAAATGTTGGAGTCCTCCTTAATTCCTAATCTACGCTGCTTTGGACATCCAACTTAGCTGATGTTGTATGGATATTTTTGAAATGTTTCAATTCACTATTAACTGAGCCAAATACAATTTTCTTAAGTGGGAATTATGATAGCATGAAGTATTACAGATTAAAATGTGTCTTTTCGAATCTTTTTGTTCATAGAGGAATTATGCAGAACATCTTTCTAGTATTTAAAGAATACAAATGTTTTTCTCAGTATTTTGATCATGGTCAAATGTCACTGAATTCTGAAAGCATTTTTTTTTTTGCCTTTTTCCTCAGAATTCCTTTATATTTTGTGCCAAAAATACTTTGTTATTGAGAGTTTATCAATACTCTACATTGTTTACTTGACTTCATGTCTCATAAATAAAAGGATATTGTGAACAAGGAGCTTTCTTAGTGCTTTACATGTAAAACAATGAATATATGTATTACTTATGAGAAACTAGCAGAAATGTTAAAGTTCATTCATTGAATTATTTATATTTTCTCTACTTAAAATATTTTAGAATAAAAAAGATAGGGCACAGATAATAGAACTCAAAATGCATACCCAATATGTAAATGTTTGACAGGCTCTAGGCTAGATCATTTCAAAAAGAAAATAAACATCTAAACTTAATCTGTATATTTTTGCAGTGGTCCTGGAGGACCAGTTAAATGAAACATTAAGATGCTAAGAATTATATTTATACACTTGTTTATCAGTCCATCTGTTTCTTCAGTAATATATGCTTTTATGTGTGAATTTCTGTACTTAAGAGGACAAAATAATTTCAGAAAGTAAACAATGTTATAGATCTCACAAATTTTATTGAAGGATTAAATTTATAACTATAAAAATGTGTTAGAATACAGCCTGGTGTCAAATAGAATTTACCATTTAGTAGTTCATATTTTATTACAAACATCAGCAAAACGATTATTAGAGCAAGATAATGAAAAGGATTTGAAAAGGGCTGAATTATTGAGCTATTTCAAAACAATCCAAATGTGCTAGATATAATCTGAGTGATTACAGGATGCAACAAAGAATAATCAATGTAGAAAAGCAAACTGTGAGGCCAAGAAACTCAAACTCTGCAACTCCAACGACAACCACATTGTGGGCCACTGATGGAGAGTCCTATGATCTAGAAGTTTTCATATAAAGCATTAATGTATCTCCCAAAGTTCCTGTGTAAATGAAATGGATAGGAGTCTATCTTTTTCACGTAATCTATTAAATTAGATGTTGATAATTCATCAGCCGTGTACCTTAAAACGATAATGACATTTGAATGACTTTTGTATATAACTACATTTGTAAATGTTAAGTTTATCACTGTTCTGAAGAAGTTAGCAATTCATAATTTTCTTTCAAAATATGCAATATCTAGCATTTCTTAAGAGGACTTTGATCTTTTTTTTTCTGAAAATCTTCATTTAAACTGTTAGTATTTAATGGAATAAAATACACAAATTTAACAGACATTGATTTCATGTGCTGAACTTTTGTTATGCAAAATATCTTGGAGAAGTGAAACCTGTCATATGAAATATTTCTTTTCCATCACCAGGATGATGAGGATTTTAGATTCTTAGGCCATATGTCTTTACATTTTTATGTAAAGCCAAAGAGTAGACTTTCTGTTTTATTTACCTGAGACAATTTTATATCACAAAATGAGGTATTAAAATAAGTTTGATTCTGTGTCTATTACATAGATTGTTGCATTTCGAAGTGATGGTTTCTTGGTCCTTTAGAAAGGAGTCATGATTCCATTAAACTGACAAGATGTTTTTTAAAGATTTACATATCAAAGGAAAATAAAAATAGAAATTAGAGTTTCTAGCTCCCTGAAATAGTGCTTTAAGAAACGGCATTGGGGACTTTGTGACAAGAGGAAGCTTATATAAAATTTATTTGGTAAGCAGGACCAATTAGGACGTGTTAGTCAACATCACAAAACTCGTGATCAGTAACACAAAGCGAGTGTGCATTCTGAATCGTTCTTACCACTGCCCTTACCTTAACTGACCTGTAACCTGAACCCTGAACCCATCTGTAGCTTTGGACTTGATAACTCCGTGGAGCACACTTCAAGCACTAGCCACAATCAGACATTCAGCATAAGCAAAATGCGTGTTTTAACTAGTGATATTTTGACTTGTTTAGAACACAGCATCATCTTACACTAGTATTTGTATTAATCAGATGGTGCTAGAATATAGTGGTACCCTCAAACATAGAACACGTAACAGACATTTCTAAGCCGGGATGGAGAACAATCGGCAGAGACTGGAGAGATGTCAGAAGTAAGAGAATATTTGGAAACATGATGTCTCCGAAATGGCTTATCGAGCAGATTACATGCCCAATTATTTTATAGCTGCAGGGGAAGAAGTGGAAGAAGAGAGTGAATAAGTGCATGAGAGAGACGATGCTTGAAGCCTTTATTGACTAGATTTGAACCGGTGCTACTAGGAAGATGAACCGTCCGTTGACAAAGAGCAGATGTAAATGCAAGTAAAGATACTCTGGAACTTTGGCCCTTTGCTATAAAGCTCAATCACCAAGTGACACAATTGATCAAGTTTTGGAAAGACAACACCTTGACAAAAGTCAAATTCTTGGAAAGACAAAAATAAGAGTCTATCCCATGCTAGTTAACAATTCTCCAGGGTTCAAAAAGCTCAGAGCAAAGCTCAGATGAAGAATGTAGATGACAGTCAAGCCTCAGATTAACTTCTTTAGTGAAACCGTGCCATAGCTTTCCCCAAAGTGTCACAATCAAATTCAAGACCAAGTAGAAGGTACGGGTGAGAAATCACATGTGCGTGCACACTTGTACATACAAATATGTACGTGAACTGAATATGAACACTTGCCAGCACACAGAATAGACGTAGCATATGGGTAAAACATGTGTTCTGTTTTGAAGAACATTTCCAAAAAAAACCAAAAAAACAAAAAACATAAGTTGAAACCATTCTTGCAAAAGGCTTTTGCTTTTCTTAAATTTCTTTGTTTGGGTGTGTTTGGGAAACTGAGTTAATGTAAAGTAAGAACAGGTTCCAGCACAGCAGCCTAATGGCTAAAGTCCTGCCGTTCCTCACACTGGGATGCTATATGGGTGCCAATTTGTGTCCCAGTGCCCCCATTTCCCATCCAACAAGTGGCCTCCCTGCTTGTGGCCTGGGAAAGTAGTCGAGGACAGCTGAAAGTGTTGGAACCCTGTACCCGTGCAAGAGACCCAGAGCTGCTGGCTTCTGGCTTCGGATCTGTTCAGCTCCAGTCACGTGGGGAGTGAATCAGCGGAAAGATCTTCTGTCTCTCCTCCTCTGTATCTTTTTTCCAATAAAAATAATCTTTTAAAACTTTCTGAAAATTCCTCCAAGAAACTCAAGTCTAAAGGAGTACCATAGATCCAAAGTCAGATTACCACACAATGTGGCATACAGCCCATAGAGTAGAACCAGATCCTCGATGGGTATTCACCAACATGTGGTAGGGGCTGGTTTGTTACCAGAGCATTTCATGAGGCCTATTGAAATGACTGCTGAGGGTCTATCATTTTTTCCTGATCAGGGAAACACAGGGTAGATGCTCCGCCTCTAGTTCAATGAAGCAGGAGTTTGTAGAAGGAAGATAATATCCTGTGATATTGAAAGTCTTGTCCTTAGTAAAGGTGCTTACTTAGAATAATGAAAACGGGGTTTTAGAATTAACAAAAGGGAATCTTTAATTCAATAATGAATGGGGAGGGCACAAGACGGGGGTCTCAAGAACTACATTTCTTCCTTTTTTGTGGTCTGTGCGGGGCATTTAAGGGGTGTGAAGGGAAGTTGGAGCTGCTGAAGGTGTGTCAACAGGAAGTCACGACTACAGAGTTAATGAGGTCCATTGTAGACTTGATACAGAATATATGATTCATCTTATGTTTTGAAACAGTTTCTGGAGAGACTCACTGATACTCACTAACTTTACCAAGTCAAAAGCTTGAAAGGGTGTTCTGTGCAATCAGCTGCACAGCATGGCTTACCTGGCATTCAAGCATCTTGGGATCTTAGAGATGAAGAATGATGCTTAAAAATGGCTAGTGCCAAATCCGTAAGGATGAGTATCTCTCAGGCTTCAGTCCATGGGTTCCATGCGCTTAGTTAGCAGTAGAGTGTATGTCTAATTTTTCTGGATAATTTTTGTTATTGATGTGCACATATTAATGACTAATAACTAGTATTCTACAGAACAGATATGCCAAATATATTTGAATAAGAAAGATAACATAAATGTAATTATATTTATATGTAATAATACCACATTATTCCCTTTACTTCCTTAGGACAGTGGTAGGGCATCACAAATTTTATAACTACTTGAACAAATTAAAATCCTACATTTAAAACAATGCATCTATCGTCAGACTGTTCATGATAGCAAAACATTTTTTTTTTGCTTTATGATTCGCAGTATATAAGAAACTCGTTAGTCTCAACAAGTCCTAATCCAAAATGCAATTCTATTTGCTCTATTTCTGCATTTTTTATTCTATCTCCAGTGTACTCTGCATCATCCTTGTGTTTTGCCTGCTTCTCGTGCTGTTTCTTCCTTAACTGACCCTTCTTTCCTTCCGTGTATCAAGGCAAAAGCAGACTTCCCATCACACATCTTACATGTTCCTGTTCCAAAGCCACAGTGAGTTGTCTCAAGGCAAAGGTCAGCCATATTTCCTGAACAGCTCATTAAAAACAATTTGTTTCAATATTGCTTTATAACCTTAGGTAAGGCTAGTTGCAAAATAACAGTAGAAGACAGATAATCAATTGGAGTAAACCATTTCATTTGTGGGAATTGTAAGCAAGAATGCCCAAGAACCCCTCAAACTGCAAAGAATGCACTCCAAAGAGATCCAAAAAATAATTCTGGCATTAATGCGGAATTGAAGAGTACCTCTGGCAGTCACCCCCTGATTCTAATAGCATCGATAAGTAAAAAGTAAAACATATTTACATGTTTACTTTGATATTTTAAAATTAACTGACATGCAAATTTAAAATATTACACATGGCTATTATTAAAACTAAATACTTGGAGACATTGGTAACAAAAATGCTGATTTGTGTATGATAAATAATCACATGTTTTTTCAAACAATATGAATAATCAAATCAGTTAAATGAGATATACAACTTTTACAAAAACCATTTCATGCTATATAGATCCTTTTGAAATTATGACTAGATGTTGTAATGGTAAAGACATAAAACAAAATAAATGATAATATTGGCCCAGTGCAATAGCCTAGCGGCTAAAGTCCTATTCGTGTGTGCTGGGATCCCATTGGGCACTGATTCATATCCCAATAATATCCAGCTCCCAACTTGTGGCCTGGAAAAGCAGTTGAGGATGGCCCAAAACCCCAGGACCTTGTTCCAACATGGGGTACCCAGAAGAAGTTGTTGGCTAATGGCTTCAAATCAGCATAGCTCTGGCTGTTTTGCCACTTGGGGGTGAATCAAGGGACAAAAGATCTTCCTCTCTGTCCTCTCTGTATATCTGCTTTTCCAATAAAAATAGATGTGAAAAAAAGAAAACAAATATAATACAACCTTATTCAGGAAAAGGATGCCATACATATGCCATGAATACGCTAAACTGTAATTTTTAAAAAATGCTTCCAAGTCAGATAAATATGCAAAGGATCATGAGTATCTCTAAGGATGACACTTTCATGCATAGATCACAGGTCGCAAATTAGACATGATCAAATATTCATTTCAGAGTTTTTTCCTGTAAAACAAGAAACCATTAACCTTAAATAAGCAAGTCACAGAAAAGACAAATATATGGTTAACCTGAGATGCAGTAACGAACATATAAATAAAAATGTATTCAATATAAACAAGTCTTACATTTGAGATTTTATGATTGTGTACAGCCTTTACCTCTTGAGGAACAGTAGCTATTTTTATCACTGTTGTTTATTTTTATCTAATGTAATGTTTTTAAGTTGTAAAGTGAAATAAAATTATGCTATTGCCAAATTTAAGGGAGAACAAGAAAAAGGAAGGCACGAGGGTAGGTGAGGAGAGCAGGCAGGAGGGAGGCTAGGGTGGGAAGCAGCACTATACTCCTAACACTGTATTGTGAATTATGTGAAATTGGTTTGTCATACATTCAGTTACTAAAAACTAGAAGGAATATGCTTTGAATGCATTGAGTATATTTTAGGTAAGTTGCTTAACATACAAAATTATGAGAAAGAGAAGTATAACAGTTTTTCTACATTGAAGATAGACACATGTGAATTCTAAATTTCCATTGTTATTTAAGGGCTTCTGGGACAATATGCTACCTTTAAACATTTATAAAAGTGTAGTCACTTTCTATCTTTTATAAGAAATATAGCCAAGTGTAAGATGCAGGTTATTCAGGCAGAGATGAACAAACTTTGTGTTTGAGGG
The DNA here is from genome assembly GCF_017591425.1 of Ochotona curzoniae. Lineage (NCBI taxonomy): Eukaryota > Metazoa > Chordata > Mammalia > Lagomorpha > Ochotonidae > Ochotona > Ochotona curzoniae. The sequence continues at coordinate 19,997,525 of NW_024466502.1, forward strand.
CAAAACAGGAAGCTGAGGCTCACGGTACAAATGTGATCTTTCTTTTCTCCTGAAAGTTTGAGATTTGCTAGAACAAATGGGAAGTTTCATTCAGCAGTTAATATAATAGTAGATATCTTTTAAGCTTAGGCAAGTCAATTGAAAAGATTTGATACTAAGAAAAATCCTTACCAAATGCCCAGATTAAAAAGAGAAAATGTAGAATAATCAATACTGGTATAAATTGTTCATCCTTAGCTGTAAGTAATGTGCTACAAATGAAATTTCAATCAAGCAAATACATCACATTCATTTCTACTTTTACTTTAAAGTTCATAACGCTGTGGTAGTATTGATATGGCTTACATTATAATTTGGTTAAAGAATAGGAAATGTAATATTTCAAATCAATTTTTATGGGACTGCTTCTGTGGTACATTTGGAAATGTAATTCGGGTAAAAAGGAGTAAGTAAATGAATATGGTACATAGTCATCAAAAATGTTTTAGTACCTCAGCTACTTAAAATAGTGTGATCATGTTTCAAAATAAGAAAAGATAATTTCACATACAAAAACATCTTCATGATTAAGTATGAAAAATTGCTAACTTTGACTTTTTATGTTTTTCAAGGATGCATAGTTTTCTCATTCTTCTAGAAATAGCCTAAAATGTTATTCCAGATAATTTAGTAAATTAACTGTAAATGATACTTTGAAATTACATAAAATATATTTTCTTGCTTTTGTGAACATACAATTAACAATAAATCCATCCTTGGCAGACCCTACCTTACTTCCGCCTCAACTTCCCATTTTTGTGATGCTTCTTTGCAATTACTCTGCCTGATGCGGGCAACACAGGAAGGATTTACTGCTGGAGAGTGGACAGTGATAGTGCAAAGCCAATGGCCGTTGTATGGCACTACTGTTTCTGTCTCTATCACACCAATACATAGATCAGTAATCTTGCATTGTCCAAAGACACTTCACTGCTTTATATTTTAATTCTAAATTTCATGAACTTCTGGGTGTTTTCTAGTTTACTTCTGCAAACAGTATCTCCCCTACCCTGCCTAGGGTGTTTTTATAAGTTTTGATCCTTTTGCCTTTTCCTTCAGCAATAGCCATTATTCATAATCTTCAGGGAAAAGCAAATACTTCAAGTTAAGAATTTGGCAAAAAAAAAAAATCTTACCGGTCATTTGTCTTCATTTTCAGTGTACTATTATTCAGAAAATTTGGTCACTTAAGTGAGTAATGTTTCATTTCCTTTTTACTGGGGATTTTTTATGTCTGCTATATATCATTGGGCTTATTTCTCCATTTGCTTCAGAAAAGTCAGGTACATTGAATGTTGCTTCTTATTTATGGCTTGGCTTTTAAAACTCAGAGTACTTGAATGTTTGTGATTTTTAATCTAAATAATTTACCAATTTTTGTATTTTAAATGTTGTATTCAATATCTTCCCCAGAATGATAAGCCCCTGTTATTGTACATAAAAGTGTGATGCCTGGTTTTCCATACTCCAGTGTTCCATGAACAATTGTCTTTTTTTGTTGTTTTTGCTGTTGTTTAACGTATCAACCTGTGCAACAGTTATTTTTACAGATTCCATCTAGGTCAAGGTTAAGCTTGATTCATTTTCACTGAGAAGATTCTTGTCATTAGCTCTTAGTTAAACCAAATATAAACAATTGTTGTTTTTAATTCTGTATATAATAAATCAACTGGGCAGCTTGTACAACCATTACAACTAGCACTTAGACTATCATTGCTTTTGTTTTTGAGAAAAATCAGGTTGATTATTCTGGCTAACTTCGCGTTGATGTAACAGCAGTCTATTGACTGATGTATGAATAAATGTCTCTGCTGTGTTCAGAAAGTGTCAGTATGCTTCAATAGTTCAGGAAAGTCAACTTTGACAAGCACGTGTACTGCCTTTAAGTTTCATTAAGAAATGTAAGCATATTGCAAATGATTTTCTAAATATCAGTTACTGTTGTGTAAAACATGAGTCTTTCAAAATCGGTTCTTATTAACTTTCAAATTTTATACAGTGGTAGACAGGGAAGAGAGTGGGAGGAAGGAAATACCCAATGCAATGTGGGGTGTTGATATTGCTACCAAAGGCTTAACCCACAGCACAAAATTATGGCGGCAAATGCACTTTCTTTCTACATACCTAATTTGCAAGTAATTTTTTGTGTACAGGTAATACATTTAGCACAGAAGAACACTGAGAGAATAAATAGTTGTAACCATGTAACCCCTCAAGGCTGTCCATGAGACAGCAGAGTGCAAACATGGCATTTTTACTAAATTATGTAGTTAAGGAAATATGGATAATTTTACACAATCTCCGGTTCTAAAGAATATGTTTAACCTTGAAAGGTTTGAGTAATATTTATTACAGTGAGTTTAAGTGACTGTTAACAAACATAATATAAATAACCTGCATTATTTGTAACAATCTACCATAGTATATTAACTGTATGTTCAAACTAATGTCAGCTACAGATATATTCCTTAAACCATGGGATAATATTATTCACATGTCATTTACCTTGGTTGACATTTATTTCTAAAGCAAGAATTAGATTTCTTTTCCCCTTTCTTTGGTTTGGTGTAATAACTGGAAGTGATTTTTCTAGCTGTCATTCAAATCTTACTCAAAAAGCAATTAAGGTAACAGTATGCCTAAGGAACTTTGTTTTTCTTGAAAGGATTTGCATATATATTTCAAATAAAAGTAATTGATTTATATTATTGCACAAACTTTATAGGTGCTTCTGAACACTTAAAAAGTGGCAGTTGACACTGCCCTCTGAATTGCTAGCAATTTCAGTTTGGAAAATTAATTCTTTTTTAAAGTTCATTATGATTTTACTTTCTGAACAATTTTACAGCTTTTTAAGGGTTTTAGACATATAGAATTAATTGATTCTGAAACTTAAGCTATTCATAACTCCTTCAGTAACATAGACTGTATAGAATAGATATAATTTGATTCTACATTTAATATTGGAAACATATAGAGATATAATGAAGTCAAAACTGTATTCATTCTAATATTTACTTTTCTACTTCAATGTAGATATTTTATATATTCTTGATCAGTTCAGATCAAATCATGGTGAATGAAATTTCAGTCCTTTATAATCTCTTTAAGTAGAACTGCATACAATCTCGGGGGAGCTCAGAGTAATACCCTGGATATGCACTGATAGTTTTAGAGTTTTTGATGAAAATTTGTTTTAAACAAGTTGCCACAATCCAATTTTGTTTTGACACGTTACTACTAAATGTCAGGAGTATTTTAAGATTTTTTTTCAACTCCTGGCAGGAATTTATAAGTATTTTTAAAGTGAGAAGGGTGAGATTCATGTGTGTGTCCAAAGAACTTCTAAATTTGAGAACTGCTGCGGAGAAATGATAAGTAACATGCTTAGTCACATAACTAGTGCAAGTGTGAAATTGAAAAGTATTTTTGATACAATTAAATTCTAAGTGTGACAGTTTATAGAATAGCATAGAAAGAGGAATTTGATAATCATTTCAATATAAGACAACTTTAAGAGGTATTGGGATTGAGATCACTTTCTATGTCTTTGTTTTTTGGTAGGTCCTTACATATTGATAACTGACCATTGATAGAAATCACATTCTGCTAGGAAATTACTAGAAGAGTATTAGAATTGAACATCCCTATATAATCATCAGGAAGGACTTTTAGTTCATTGATCCAATAAGAAGTTAAATTACTAAAAGCAATGGGTGTTGTTGCAGATTTGCTGCTGCAAATTGTTTTGGAAGAGATTTTAGACAATATGCTCATATTCTTAAGGCTTATACACTTAATAGATACTTAAAACCTAAGTGAAATTTGAGCGTATTGTGACAGCAGAATTTCAGAATTAAATGACCTTGAGGATGCTGTTTCAAGAACTGACAACACAGACCAACATAAAAGCAGTATAATTCTCAGAAGATACAGTAAGAATACACCCAGATTACAAAGTCACTTAAACAAATATATTTTTCAAATTATGTTATATTGATAAAGTAACTTTAATAACTTTGAGTACATAAGTAGTTGCACTATTAATTGTCCACTCCAGATTAATTCGGAGCCTTATTCACAACTCATAATGTGTTGTATTCTGGGTAGACTGTAGTGAGCAAGACATTGCTTTGTGCATTGTTTCCAAAACACACAAAGCATGTTTATAAAACGCAATGGAGTAGCTGCTTTCATGACAAAACTGACAGTCACCACCTAGAACATGAGCACCCCATGCAAACTTTAGTATGTGTCCCTGCTGTTCCACTTTTGTTCCAGGTTCCTGCAAATACATATGAAATGCAATTGAAAATGTTTCCAGTTTTGGGTCCCAGCATGAATAAGGGAGACCTAGAATAAGTTGTTGCTTGCTGGCTTTGGCTTATGATAGTCCTTAACCTTGAAGTCCATGAGGAATATGATAGAAGAAAAAATGTCTCTGTCTCTCCTTCCCTCTGTAAAGGTACTTTCAAAAACATAAGTAAATCATAGAAAACATAATTGGCATAGGGAATTTTATGCAAATAGTCCTAGGCCAAAAATATGTAGAATAGTAGAGTAAGATTGTTTCTATGAGTTTCAAAAATATTCTCAATAACTATCATATGATGCAAGAACTGACAGGAAAAGCCTTAACCATTTCCCTGAAGAAAAAACATTATTGATTTAAAAACGGTATTCAAACAACTTATCCATGTATTGAAATACCACATGGCAGCTCATTTATATGCAAAACATCAATAAAGCAATTAAGACTTTTTTTTTGTTGATAAAGAATGGAACTCCAGTGGCAGTAATACAACCATGCTTGCAGGAGAGATGGAGAGAAGAGAAGTTCAGGAAAATGCCAGGAAGGATTAGTTTGGCTGCGACCCCATGCTTGATAAGGGTATTCAGATTCTTACCATACTGAGCAGTGTGATGGTGGGACAGAAGGCAGTTCAGTTTTAGTATACTGACGCAAATTGTATGTTTGAGATTTCTTTAAATGGATTAAAACGTGATGTGATTTTGTTACCACAAAAATCACCAATCATTGCAAATGAATCAACGGATGTTATTAAATCTAGAATAGAATTCTCTTTGACTTCCACATGTCTTTTTCGTGTAATTTCCAATTGAATGGCTTGTTCCCCTGCACTAGCCTGTCTTTGTGCCAACTTCAAGGTCCATGCAGTTCTACACCAGTCACGGACTATCTGTATCCAATTTGCTTTCATTGGTCAAATGTTGAACAGATTGTTGTCTGATACCCTGTCAAGTACTATCCTGGAAGCCAGTTACAATTATTGCCACAGATGTCATTTTCTGGTGCCAACTATTATGTACATGTGCATGTGTTTGTTTTTGCAATGGAATTATCATCTTATGAAGCCTGCTAAAATACATCTCTATTTTCTCCTGACATTCAGTTCTTCTAAATGCCCTACACTGTTACATGTGAAATACAAGTTAGGCATTAGTCACACATTGAAATCACAGATTCTATTAATGACATCATATTTCTATGACTGATCTGGTTTCTTCTTTCTCATTATTTTTTGCAAATATGCACATATAATTTAAAATATTTGCTTGTATGACTTATTTTATGCATTTTATCCAAAATAGCAGTATTTACTTAATTTGATTTGCTCATTGCTAAAGTTATGTTGTCACATTTATTTTGGGGAGATGAGTTAACTTAGATTATCTACAAAGTGTTCAGAAAAGCAGTTTTCATGTGGTGCCCTGTGATCTATATCTGTGAATTTGAGATACAACAGGCAGACAGTAGAGCACCCCCATACTTGAAATCAGAAATAGAATTATCTTGCATAAAGTGAAACTCAAAGACAGCAAGTAGTTTGTTTAAAAAAAAAGTTACTAACATACTGCTGATACTCCAATGTATTTGGAAAATGTTCGCACAACATTCTGCTATACTTAGCACCTCAGGCACAGCTAATGACTTTCAGATGTTCTAGGTTTTATCATTACTTTTTAAATATTTATTTTTATGGGTAGACAGATTTCCAGAGAAAGAGATGCATAGAAAAAGATTGTTCATCTGCTGGTTCACTCCCAAGTTGGCCTCAACTGCCAGAGCTGAGCTGATCCAAAGCCAAAAGATTTATTCAGTTCTCCTGTGTGGGTGCAGGTTCCCAAGGCCATCCTCTAATGCATTTTTAAGCCACAAGCAGGGAGCTGGAAGGGAAGAGAATTAGCTGGGACACAAACCAGCACCCATATGGGATCCCAGTGCTTTAAAGGCGAGGACTTCAGCCACTAGGTGACTGTGCTGGGCAATTGTATCATTAAGTTTGAGGTTGGCTATGGTTGAAATTATCCCATAAACATTAAATTTAATCACCAATATTGTAGTGGCAAGAGGTGAGGACTCTACGAAGTAGTTAAGATTAGATGTGGAAGCCTCAAAGGGCATGAATGATTTTTTAAAACATCCGTGGAATCTGTCCCTTTTGTCCTGTGTCATATGAAGATTCAACAAGAAGTACCAAATTTTTACTAAATATTGGATCTTCTGCTGCCTTGCTCTAGGACTTTCCAGATAATAGAATTGTAATAGATGCATGCTGCTTTTAAACTACTCAGTGTGTTGTGTATTGTTACAGCAGCCAGAACGGACTAGGATAGATGCCACTGAACTTTGGAATATGAACTGATGGTAGTAACTAAAGTCAGTGGTTCCCAAGTAATTTTTATATATTTTATTTATTTTTTATATAAGTACTTATTTACTTTAAATGCAGAGCTGCATGGAGAGAGAGACAGAGGTCCCACCTACTTGTTCACTCCCAAAAAGAGCCTTAGAACTGGGGACTGTTCGTCTGAAGCTAAGATCTGGGCAGTTTCCTTCAGAATGGCGGGGGACCCAGCTCCTGGGCATCTTCTGTTGCCTTGCAGGGCATGTGAGTAGGAAGAAGATTTGGAAATGAAGCAGCAGTGATCCAAACTAGCCTTCATGCTGGGTGCTGACACTGCAGCTAGCAGTCAAACTGGCTGTGCGATGTTGACCTACCCAGATCATTTTTATATTACCATTAGAATTCAGGTTCTGTTAGGCTAACTTCAGAATCATGATGTTATTTACTTAGAAGTAATAAGAAATGCATGTTTTTTTGAAATGCCAATGAACATGCTTGCATCTATTTTTTTTTTCCTGATAATTCTCTGCAGAATATGGGTAGGAAAACCCTCTTTTTCAGAGTTCTATGAGTTTCTTTTAGCTCGATCGGGTTTACATACTTTTTTTTTTTTTAATAATGTATCACTTTTACAGTTCTTGCAGAATGGGAATTCCACTTCATCTGATTCTATCCTAAATGACGACAATCAGAAATTCAAACTTTGGGATGTTCTACACGATCATCATTAGTGCCATGACAAAAACTAATGAACTATGACAGGGAGTTGAAAGTTGCAGACTGAATGGTAAAGGAAGTGGACATTATCAAGATAAAGACATTTAAACAGATGGAGAGAGACACTCATGTAGAGTAGAGCTAAGAGTCTCCCAACCACTAAAATGATTCACCAGGCACCAGACTTAGCTGCTTGAAGTCAAATTTCTACTCGCTGTCAAATATTAGAACCAGAATGTAGCACAAATCAACACTTTATATGCCATCTTGAGAGAATTAGGTGAGACAGAAGTGTTTCTGACTGTCAAAAAATGCAAGAAATCAAATGCTTTCTGTTTAAAGCTAATAATTCAAGAACAAATTGTCATAGGAAGCTGGTAATTCAAAATGTTTCAAAATATATGAGGTGAAATGCAAAATATTTTGAGGATGAATCCATTTCTGTATTTGCATCCCATCTTGCAGTATCCATACCAAAGACTGGTCAGGGCATGTCATATACAGGCTTGTATTTCTGTGTGTGGGTAACTTCAACATTATGCCTTGTATGTGCATTTCCGCCACCAGACAAGAGAATTTCATCTTTTTGTGACTAAGGAATAGTATCTTATATATGTAAGTCATGTTATCTTTGTAGACTTATTTGTTGATACTGATAGTTTGATTGTGTGCTGTAGTATTTGAGCACCAAAGACATTTCGGTGTTATGACTTTAATTCTTCTGAATCTGTATGCAGTATTAATGTCGCTGCATTATTTTGAAATTTCTGTTGCAGATGTAGTAACATCTATTCCCAAAATGGCTTGTTGGAGTTAATGACTCTCCTCCCTCTCACAAAGCATGTTATTCCTGTTTTTTTGTTGTTGTTGTTGATAATAATCTTTAGACATGGAGTATAGTAATATCTCTGAGTTTTTGACTTGCATTTTCCTGATGGCTCATGAGCCTAATGATTTTTAAACACATCTGTTCTTCCTTAAAATTTAGTCTTTCAAAAACTGTAATATTTGAGCAAATATTTTGATTCAACAACGTTATTCTTACCTTACCCAGAATTTAGAAGAAAGCCAAGTATTAATGTCTTTTTCTTTCATTCTACAGGTTTTTTGTTTGTTTGTTTGTTTGTTTTTTGGCTCTGCTATTGTCTGCTGTGTAAGCTTGTTTTTGCTGTATTCATATTTGCTGCTTTTGTTTTGTGACTGATATATTTAAAGTTTATTTATTTGAAAGATCTATTTATTTTTATTGGAAAGTCAGATATACAGGAAGGAGGAGAGGCAGAGAGGAAGTTCTGTCCATTGATTCACTCCCCCAGTGGCCACAATAGCCGGAGCTGCACAAATCAGGAGCCAGGAGCCTCTTCCAGGTCTCACAAGCAGATGCAGGGTCCCAAAACTTTGGCCCAGATAGACAGCTTTCCCAGGCAGTAAAGCAAGGTGCTGGATGGGAAGCAGGACTGCCAGGATTAGAAAAGGAGTTAGTTGTAAGAGGCTTCTTTATGTCAGTAAATATCAACATCAGAAAGAAGGAAGCCTTCAAATAAGCAACTTCATATTGAATCTAAAGAAACTGGAGCAATAACAAGCAATATGAAACCTAAAATTAGCAGAAGGAACAAAATAATAACACTTATGAAAGAAATAAGCAAAAAATGTCTTAAAGCCAAAACAATTTAGAAAATCGAAGAAAGTAATCGATTTAAAAACAAATTGAGCAATCTTCGAGTGAGAATAAGAATACAAAGCTCAGATTGCAATAGATAAAAATCACAAATAGAGCAACACAACTGCTAAAATAACAGAATTCTGAAAGATCGTACTAGACCATTATTATGTACAACCAGGGAGCAGCGAAGCAAAGCCGAGAGGAAATGATAAATTCCTACATACCCACATGCATATATTCTACTGAAATTTAGTCCCGAGTCCAAAATCTGTAATGCCAATAAGGAGCAGAGTGATTGAAGTCAACACTACAAAGCTTTTCATCAAAATAGTGATGGAATTATTACTGACATAACAAACTGTAAAAATGCTAATAGTGATTATTTCCAAAACTTCAACATTACCTAGAGGAAAGTTATCAAAAACGATTTTGCACTGCTAACTTTATCCCAGCACCTAAAACAGATGAAGCCACAACAGTAATACAGATCAAATTGCATAAGGGTATAGAAGCAAAATCTGCAAAAAAAAAAAAAAAAAATGAGAACTACATTCAAAATTCTTAATGAAGTGGGATTAATCCTAGCATTAAAAGCATATTATCGGGCCCGGCGCGGTGGCGCAAGTGGTTAAAGGTCCTCGCCTTGCACGCCCGGGATCCCATATGGGCTCCGGTTCTAATCCGGGCAGCCCCGCTTCCCTTCCAGCTCCCTGCCTGTGGCCCAGGAAAGCAGTCGAGGACAGCCCAAAGCTTTGGGAACCTGCACCCGTGTGGGAGACCCGGAAGAGGCTCCTGGTTTCGGATCGGCATAGTATCGGCCCGTTGCGCTCACTTGGGGAGTGAATCATCGGACGGAAGATCTTCCTCTCTGTCTCTCCTCTCTGTATATCCGCCTTTCCAATAAAACAATAATAAAAAATAAATCTTAAAAAAAAGCATATTATCACCTTTATGGTGATATTTGGTGAGCTATTAACAGAAGCAAGGATAAGAATGATCAATCCATTTCTATAGACGTAAAAACAGCGCTTGGTAAGCTCCAATAACTTGCATGAAATAACTTAAAAATTTCAACTTATGAAGGACAAATCCCAGCATAAAAAGGGCTATGCTGACAATCCTATACTGGCCAAAATACTGAATTTTGAAAAGTTAATCTTTCCTTCAGTGTCTGGAGGAAAACTAAAAACAGACTTTTACCATTTCAACCTAATATTCAAAGTGCTGCACATAACAGTCAAAAAGAGATATCAAAATTAGAAATAAAAGGCAAACTGACTTAGAGGACAATGCTATAAGCAGAAAATGCTAAAATTGCATTGGAAAACAAACAAATCCTATTAGCACCAATAACACATTCAATGTACTTGCATGAAACAAAGATACAGGATCCCTGTATCCCACTGCAGAGCCCTCTGTGAACAAAAACTTCACCCGTGGATGTGGCTCTCTGTCAGAGTGCTCAGTGAGAAAGCTGCAGATGCCCCTCTGTGTCCCGACGCGTGCTTGGACCCCTGGGTTGAGATGGGGTTTTCACTCTTGATGTCTGAAAACCTCTGAGGAGAGGATGAATAGATGGAATACGTGTTTTTGTCTTTTTACCTTCAAGTGAAAATATCAGCAATATTTTATACACTAATAGTGAAATATCTGATAAAGATCTAAAACTTTTTTTTTCCAATAATAAAAATAACGGTACAATGAAAACTGGAAAACATCAATGAAAGTAAAAAAATTAAAAGCTCTACAAAGAAAACTTAAAATATCAATAAAAGAATAGGAAGGGAATAAAAACAAATGAAAAACTCGACTTTTAAGAATCCTAAAATAAAGTACTTTGTTTTTGTTTGGGTGATACTGTTTAATGCAAGTGTTAACATGCTCCTTATATGCAAAATACATAAAGACGCCAGGCATCAAAAAACCTTGTCCAGCAGATGTAGCTCTATATGCAATTGGCAAGAATTAGTGAACATAAAATAACTTGCTTTGCTTGAAATAAATTTAAATTACAACAATTTGGATTAATTCAATCATGTGAAAAAGGCATTCACAAAGAGTTTTTGTTTAATATGCCCAAATGAAAGATACATTAACAGTTATTTGATTATTTCACAATATTATTAGAATATTTTTCACAAGGAAATCTAGGCCAATCAGACATGCTAAACATTTTTTTTCAAAGTAGTGATTGACACTCCATCATGTGATGTAGCATGTTTGATTAAACCTTTTTCCATATTATACATTGATTACTTAAGGTTTTCAACACTTACTGTAATTTAAAGAGCAAAATTGTGACCCCATTATCTTTTTTTCTTTTCTGTTACATATATTTCTGTTATAATTTTATTATCTCCATCTTTTTATTTCTTGAACTTCTTGTGTTATTTTAAATTAGTTGTTTTTGCTTAATAATACAGAATGTTTCTAACTTTTGTCTACTAGCATATGTGGACAATTTAATTGATTCCTTAACTTGTATTGCAGATTTGTTATGTTTATGAAACATTTCAGTTTTTTTTTTTAAAGATTTATTTTTATTATTTTTTCATTGGAAAGGCAGATATACAGAGAGGAGAGACAGAGAGGAAGATCTTCCATCCGATGATTCACTCCCCAAGTGAGCTCAACGGGTCGATACTATGCCAATCCGAAGCCAGGAGCCTCTTCCGGGTCTCCCACGCGGGTGCAGGTTCCCAAAGCTTTGGGCCGTCCTCGACTGCTTTCCCGGGCCACAGGCCCGGTTGCCGGGATTAGAACCGGCGCCCATATGGGATCCTGGGCGTGCAAGGTGAGGACCTTAACCACTTGCGCCACCGCGCCAGGCCCAAAACATTTCAGTTTTTTGTCATTACTTTTTTGTACTGTGTTTTAATATGTACATTGTTTAGTTTTCAGATTCATCCTTGCATTGTAGCAGTGTCAAAATTTTAATATTTCTAATTTATTAATTTGTATAAAGGGAACATATTTATGTAAGTCATAAATATGAGCTTATTAATAATACTTTTCCTCTCCCTCCTCCTTTCTAGATTTTTTTTAAACATTTATTTATTTTTATTGCAAAGTCAGATATACAGAGAGGTAGAGACAGAAAGGAAGCTCTTCAATCTGATGATGCACTCCCAAAGTGAATGCAACAGCTGGGGCTGAGCTAATCTGAAGTCAGGAGCCCAGAGCCTCTTTGGGGTCACCTACGTGTGTGCAGAGTCCCAGGGTCCCAAGGCTTTGGCCAAATGGACAGCTTTCCCAGGCCTCAAAGTGGGAGCTGGATGGAAAGCGGGGCTGCCGGGATTAGAACTTGAGCTCATGTGGGACCTGGTACGCTCAGGGCAAGGATGTTAGCTGCTAGACTGCTGCACGGGCCCTCTTGCTTATTTTTAAATTTTTGTAATGAAGCATTTTCAGTTTATAGACGTTAGGTTGAACTTGTTCTGAATGAAGAGATTAACAGCTGGCCTGTAGAAAAGCCACTGTTTCTATGAAGTATTGACAAAGGCTATAAAATAAACCTTAAAATGCTTTTTTCAGTTATGATCCTGACGTTTTTTAGTTCTGTATATTGTTGCAAATCAGAAATATATATATATAATATATATTGTCATTGGCTTATTTCTCTCACTGTCATGTTCTCCAATTCTATCCATTTTGTTGTGAAAGCATTCTGTCATGTATTTTCGCCACATTTCTTTATCCAGGCATCAGTTGATGGACATATCCGTTTTTTCCTGTGTCTTAACTATTGTGACTTGAGCTGCTATAAATATTGAGATGCAAATAATTCTTTCATATGCTGATTCCATTTTTTTGTAGTAAAATCTCGGGTGAGATGGCTGAATAATATGGTAAATTTGTCTTCAGGTTTTGAATATCCATAATTGTAATAGTTTACATTTCTTTCCACCAATAGTATATTAAGCTAACGTTCCCTCTAAATACTCAATAGCATTTGTTTTTATTTTGCTTCAATTTCCTTAACGATAATCATTCTAACTGGTATAAACTGATACCTTATGTGTTTTCTGATTGCATTTTTTCTAATAGCTGGTGATGCTGAGCAATTTTTTTTTCTTGTTCCATCCATTTATATTTCATTCTTTAAAAATGACTGCTCATGGTTTAAGCCTTCTTTTTCCCTGGGGAATTTTTGCTTTATCAATGTTGACATTATTGAGATCCTTACATATTTTAAATATTCATCTTTAATCAGAGGAAGAGTTTGCAAATACTTTATCAGACTCTGCTCTCTCTTTGCTGCTCTGCTCTTTTTTCTCTCTGCTCTCTCTTTCTCAGACTCTGCTTCGTTAAATGTTTTCTTTGCTGGGCCGACAATTTTTCATAATACAATTATATTTATTTCTGTTTTTATTACCTATGCTTCTTGGGTCTTAAATTGGAAAGTTTTGAACTTTTCCAATGGTGTCTTCTTATGTCTTCCTCTAGTAATTTGATCTATTGTGGTATGTTTTTGACATAGATGTAAACGGGTGGTTTTCATTCCTGTGCATGTGGAACTTCAAACTTTGCAGGGGCTTGAATCAAGGACCAGATACGGTGCTGGAGCTGCCCAAAATCTTTGCTTTTCATACCACAGTATCAGCCTTTATAATTCACATTGACTTAGTAAATGATAGAAGCATTCTATGACAAAAATACAAATGCAAGCAGTTTTGATCACTTAATTCATTGAAAATTATGCATGCAGTATCTGAAGTCAGAAAATTGTATCTGAAATCTCATGTTTGTTAATAGCAATACTAGCGCCTAGCGCCCTGTGCAAGACATTTCCATGTCAGAAAGGACCAGCTTTGTTATTGATAGAGATGATAATTATTTCAAAGTCTTTTACCTTTTTGAAAAATTGAAGTATTTAGGGAATAATTCATGGATTCATTCGGTTATCCTCAGTGTAATATCAAATAAATAGTGGAAAATTTCAAATATTGATTAAGTACTATTACGTGAAATTTTGCCCTTTATGGCTTGATAGAAAAGATGAAAGGTATATTCATAGGAGCAATTTACTTATTAAAAATAGGAAACTACATTGGTGCAGGCCCCCATTGGGCTGTCCTCTACTGCTTTCTCAGGCCATAAGCAGGCAGCTGAAAGGGAAGTGGAACAGCCAGGACATGAACCAGCACCCACGTGGGATCCTGAGTATGCAGGGAACGGATTTAGCCACTCAGTTATCACGTGGGGTCCATGGTATAGTGTTTTAAGCTGCCACTTGGGAATCTGATATCCTGTAAGAAGCAGTGAGTTGAGTCAGTTACTGCACTTTCTTTCCTATTTCCTGCTATCTGCGAAGCAGCACTTAATTGTTGAAATCTTTGAGTTCATTTCGCCCACCTACGAAACCTGGGTGGAGTTTCTGACTCTTGGATTCACCCTGGCCAAGATTCAGTTATTGTGCTTATTTGACAGGTGAATCAGAGGCAAATCAATATCCCTCTGATTCTTTTTTCGTGCATTAAAATATATATAGTTGCTTTCATTGGAAAGGCTGATCTACAGAGAGAAGGATAGCGACAAAAATCCTCAGTCTGCTACTTTACTTCCTACGTGATCTCAACAGCCAAGCCAACCTGATCAGAAGATAGGAGTCTCTTCCGAGTCTCCCATGTGGGTGTAGTGTGCCCAGTCTTTGTGCCATCCTTACTTGTTTCTCCAGGCCACAAGCAGGGATCAACATGGAAAGTAAAACAGCCGGACATGAACCCACACCTACACGGGATGCTGGTAATTGCAAGCAGAGGAGTAGCTAATTAGCCATAGTGTTGTCTCCCATTTCTCTGTTCATCTCTGTCGTTGTCCATTTCAAACAAATAAATAAACTTTAAAAATATCAATGTAGCATTTTACTAAACTTATAATACTATAATTGTTATTTTCAAAATTAATTTGGAATCAATGCATAGCTTTGAAGAATATCCATTTATATTTCAGAAATGCTTGAGAAAACCTAAGGTAAAACTACAAGGCTATAGTTAAATATAGTGGTACAACACCTCGAGAATTCACACAATTACATTAACTTGTGTATTTGCAACAAGATTCACAATGAAACAATCATAAGTAATAGTGTTGAGAAATTATTTTGCTGTACACCTTCAGTGTATTTATCTAAATGAAGAGTACTAAAATAATGTTATGTGGATGCATTTTCTGTAATTTTGTAACAATTTCGCAAATTATGGATTGTCATGATTTTAAAACACATATGTTGCACAAGTCACTGTTTTGTAAAATGCCAAAAGTATATCCTAAATTAAACAGTTTACTTGAATCCTCAATATCACCTGTCTCTGAAACAGAACTTTTTCCTCTTAATTCAGCACTCAGCAGTCCTGTGAACATATTGATCTGTAATCAACTGCTGACACAGTTATTTGGCTTAAGCCATATATTTACCAAACTGCAGACACAGCATTATGACAGGCATATATAAAGTAGTTTCCTGCTATGCACAAAAACTCATTGAAAATACTTTATCTTAGTGACAATTTTATCTACAGCTTTCATTCCTCAGTTTATTCAGTAAAGAGTATATGTGTTATCCACCATAACAATAACATATTGCTATGAAACATCCCATAACACAAAATTAAAGCTTATACTTCCTCATTTATCATAAAGTTCATAATAAATTTAAAGTGGCTTTAAGAAGCATCTACATAATATAACTTGACTTTAGAGAATTAACATTTGGAGTATTAACTTCTCTAAAAATCCTGGGGCAATTTTTTCATGTGTCCAGAATTTATTAGTATTTAATATTACAGCAAATAAAATCAGTCAAAATCATTTATAATGCATTGCTTCATATAGTTAATGGTTGTGCTACTTTATATTTAGTTTTCTGTTTCTGCTAAAGAAACATAATAAAATGATTAAGATCTGTAGTTCTGATTATTTCAATGTATGCTTTGTGCATTATCTTCTTAACTGAAATTAGATTTTTCCAATAACAATAATGAGCAGAACATTCCACAGCATCCCTACTATGAGCCAAATGACAAAATTGATGAAAGAAAGATGTGTCTACTTCGAATTCATCTAAAGCTATTAATGTCTAAAGAACCAAAATGGGAAAACAGGAACAAGGTTGGCTTTTCTTTTGTCACAGAAAGCCAGTCATGAATCAGCTGTAGAATTCGGTGTTGCTTTGACCATTCTTTTTTTAAGATTAAGGAACCATTAACCACAAAATAATGAAGATCAGAAATATCAGTGAGTGAATCTGTTCAATAAACGGCAAACACCAGATAACATATGCACACGTTTGGGTCAGTCATGCACAGCACATGCAATTTTTGGTATCCTAAGATGATGCCTCTGAGGGATGGTGTAGCCCTCGTGATTTGTGCACGTTATGTCTGTGATGTTTCCAAGGACACTCACCTAGCAGCAATGCATTTCTAAGAATCTTTGCAGGGATGACACAAAACTTGTGATCAAATTAGGAATATATATATATATATATATTATATATATATATACATAATCACATTGCTTTGGTCCAAATTAAGTGTAAGAATTTATTCATCTTTAATTATCAAGCTATAATTAAAGTGCCATCAACACATGCATGTTAGGAGTGGCTGTTGTGAAAAAAAGACAAAATAGAACAAGTATTTTTGAAGGTAAAGACTCTTAAATGTGTCCATTTATCTCAATTCTTTTGAGTTTTCTGAATGATCTAACATAAATTTATGGTTCACTTTTTCTTTGAGCTTTCTGGGTGATCTAACTTACAGATTTATTATGGTTCTGATATGTGTTCTGAAAATGCACTTCATATATAAATTGGATTTTAGATAGTTACAGGTAAGGTCAAATGTGATGTTTAAAGTAATGCATTTGCTGGGCTCGGTGTGGTGGCCTAGCATAGCAGTTAAAGCCCTCACCTTGAAAACGCCAGGATCCCATATAGATACCAATTCTAATCCCTGTAGCTCCACTTCCCATCCAGCTCCCTGCTCGTGGCCTGGGAAAGCATTTGAGGATGGCCCAAGCTTTGGGACCCTTAACCTGCGTAGGAAACCCAGAAGAGTTCCTGGCTCCTGGCTTCGGATTGGCACTGCACCAGCTGTTGTGACTGCATGGGGAGAGAATCATTGGAGAGAAGATCTTTCTCTCTCTCCTCCTCTTGGCATAACTGACTCTAATAAAAATAAAATCTTTAAATAAACAAATGAAGCAATTTTATTTAGTAATAGACATTGAATACCAAAATTCTTGTATGCATTACTTTTTCTATAGGAAGAAAGGAGAAAAAGATGATTAAGAGAATAAAGTTTATGCAGTTATTAGTAATTAACTTGATGAGTGTAATGCAGGAAATTTACTCTTAAAAATATATATTTCCAATTATTAAAATTTTATTAACAGATTTGAGTGCTAGAGACAGATAGGGGGCTCTTAATAACTGCTTCATTTCCAAAATTCCAACTGTGGTTGGAACAGAAAAAGTTCTAAGACTGGGAATCAGAAATCCAACCCAGATTCTCATGTTGTTAACAGAACTACAACAGATGAACCAAACACCACTTTGTACCAGAATAAGTACCCTGAACTGAGTATTTAGACCCAAGTTCTCTGATGTGGGAAATAGGCATCCTTACCAGTGCCCTACCCATGACGATTAACACGCACGCTCTCCCTGCAATGCCAGATCTTTGGAGGGTGATAATGATAACTGGGAAGACCATGTGAACAAGAAGTGAAATTCACAAATATCTAATGTAGGCCACACATTAAATTATCACTGGATTAATTTGTGCTTCCTGTAACAATTTTTTTAACAGGAAAGGCAGATTTGCAGAGAGGACAGATAGAAATATCTTATACTAGCTGGTTCACTCCCCAAATCAATGCATCATTCAGAGTTAAGCTGCTCTGAGGCTAGGAGCCGGCACTTTCTTTCACGTGTCTCACATGGGTTCAGGGGTGTCCAGGTCCCTTGGCCAGCAAGTCAAACCCAGACACTCGTTGTCTTTGTAGAATCTTTATTGCAGAGAAGACACCGCAAAACCAGCGTGCAGCAGCCACAGCATCCTGAGGCGCTCTCCCTGCCTTCCCGTTTCTCTGGCTCCCTTTTATTGGGTAACACGGCCAATCAATGTAAAGGTCACCTGTGCATGCAGCGGGCAGGCCAATCCTCACACAGATCATGCTCTGTCCACGTGCCATCCACACACCCCTGGGCCAATCACAGCAGACTTCCTGAAACTTGTTTTTTCTACCACAGGAGGAAGCCGCAGTTGGGCGCCACCGGAGGGTGTGGGCTGCAGGCTCCCTACACAGGGGCCCAGGCACCTGAGCCAAGCTTTATGCTTTCCCAGAGCATTTAAAAAGGGTGGGGGGGGGGGAGCAGCCAGAACACAAATGGGCGTCCAAATGGGAATCAGGATTGCAAGGCACAGGATTAGACAACTGAGCTATCACGTCAGTCCTATGATATTTCAAGCATTATGTTTATGATGATGGACATATTGACACACTGTGCTTCTTAAGATTACTTAAAAGTGTCATGTTTAAGATTACAATCTGTAGTAAATTTGCATGGAGTGGTGTACAGATCAAAAGTAAAATCAAGCAAAGAAGAAATTCCAAATCAAGTATTTGACGTGATGACTTTGCACTTTAGCTGAAGGAGAAATGATTTCCACTCTTTCACACATACCTCTTTGGTTATAATCCACATAGCTTCAGTTAATTTTTTTTCTTCCAGAGAATATGACTTGTATTCTCTTTATGTAACATCAGAAAACAAGGTCATTTTAAACATTGACTATTCGTTTACATCATTAATTAATCATATTAATGTATAAGCTCATGTATAAAAGTTAATGAAAAAGCCTTGCTAATGAAAAAAGAAATGAACAAAGATTTATAGCCCTGTAGAGTTTTGTAGTGAGACGATCCTAAAGAGAATCAATTGCTGTAAAACCACTGATATACCACATTCATCAATAGGAAATGAACGGAATGGCATGTTAGCAACTTTACATAAACAGTGCTTGTCCAATTACTAAGACAGCAACCCCACTATACACCATCATCCTGTAAATAAAGACTTACTTCGTGTCTAAAACATATTTAAAGGCTCAGTTCATGTTGATATATAAAGCAGCAAGTACATGTTCGGTTCTTTGCTAAGACAACCCTACATTACCTATATAGAGACTAAGTGGCTTGTAAGTAACCTGCGGCTCAGATTTTATCACTTTATTTAGTGGTGTTTCACAGTCGTTTTTATGGGGTTTTATTATGGACGTTTTGTTGTCAAGTTAATCGTTTAGAATTCTTACTGAAGGGGAAAAAAAACCACCACAAATAAGCTACAATTTATGGGACTAGACAGGATGTAGCACAATTGAGAAAACAAGAAAGAAGGATGATTCAATTTCAGAGAAAACTCTAGCAAAGCAATCTAATACATCAACTCTCAATTTAACTAATACAGAAGTATCTAGAAATTTATAGAATATATATGAGGTCATCATTCTTAAAGAAAGGAGTAGATGATTATTGCAAAGAACATATAATAAAGATATTTCCCACAGGCATGTGGAAGAACAAGGGGAAAATTAGTTTTGAAGCAAATATGAATATATTTGCTTATGGCAAAAGCAGTGATATTCAGAAAAAAAGTTACACAGAACTAGAGAGATTATTGGTAGAGTAATTCTTACTTTATTGAAAGGGAATCAGATAACTTGAGCACAAACAAAACTATGTAATTAAAAAACAGAATCCAAATCAATGTTTTGCAGAAAAATATGTGTACATAATAACATTATAAATTACTACTCTTATTTGAGTAACTATTTGGAAAAAAATGGTAGGGCTTTAATAAAATCTTTATTAAAACAATATATGATATTGATATTTCATATAATTATAGAGATTAGATTGATGATGGATGCATGGATAAGATCTAATTGATTCTCTTTTCCCCCTCAACATTATTTGGCATAATTTAGTATGAAGACATTTTATATTGCACTATATTAAACTAATTCTATTTTTATTTTTGTAGGTTGTATCTAGAATTATATTTTGCACTTAGTAATCAAGTATTATAACCAAGGAACAACAGTTCCTTGTTCTTCAAGGAACAACAGTTCTTTTTCAAATTCCTTTACAGAAAAGGAACAAACTGTATATTTCATATATGTGGTTTTAGGGACACAGTGATGCTTTTCACTCTAACCCTGTCCTTCCCTCTTGTTTTTCTTTTGTTGTTGTTGTTATTTTCTTTTCTTGCTTTCTTTTATTTTTAAATTAATTTTATGATACACTTTTAAAGGTTCTATAATTTCCCCTCTCTCCCATTGAGTTACCCTATTTTGTTAGTATAGTATTTAGTAAAAAGTCACAAATTCATCATTGTGCTATTAAAGTCTATCTTGACATTTCAGAATAGACGATGGTAGAGTCTAGCATCCTATATTTTGTTTTGCAGGTCTTAAATGTTCATTGCTTCCAATGAGTTCTAACATTTGTTCAAGATAATTTTGTAATAAAAATTAAGCACGGGAGTGATAAAAACTAGCATTTTCCGTTTTTGAACCTTGTAAAAATTAGTTTTAGTATTTTAAGTCTATTTTGAAATTTTGTAATCTGATCAGTTAAAAAATGTTGCAATGTTTTGGCTACCACAGATTTCTAATGGCTTTTAAAATAAGGCCCAACGTTTCTAGTTTCTATTGTGTGAAAGCTAGCTGTAATACCTGCGGCCCTGCTTCCCATCCAGCTACAAGCATGTGGTCTGGGAAAATACTTGAGGACTGCCCAAAGCCTCGGGACCCTGTATCCACCTGGGAGACCTGGAGGAGGTTCCAGGCTCCTGGCTTCAGATCAGCTCAGCTCTGGCAGTTTGGCTGCTTGAGGAGTGAATCAATCGATGGAGAAACTTCCTTCTTCTCTCTCCTTTTCTCTGTATATCTGACTTTACAATAAAGAAAAAAAATCTTTAAAAAAGTCATATTTTCAAAATAAGTGCAGTCAAGTCAATAGCTACTTTGGGCATTTGGAGAATTTCACATTTTCCTACATCCTTCACGCCAATTTTAGATCATCTATGCATTTTAAAATTATGCTTTGCAACTTCTTATGTAGACCATAAAGTTGATAGAATTGCCTTACTTAATTAGTTCATAATTGCTTTATTTTGTCATAATCACTTTTAACATGGCTTTCATTTGTTTTATAGCCATTACTAAGCACTATCTATATAATTTATTATTTAGTGTCCTCAGCAAACTGTGACTGAATAATAATTAAAATGGTTTACTTATTCAAGAAAAAATAGGATAAATTAAATTAAAAGATCAGATTCAAGTTTTGAAAGTGATTGAGTGCTGAATACTATCAATAATAGAATTCTAGACCCAAATTTGCTTAGAGCACCACACTGCATTACAACATCACAATCAAATATATAAGCTTCCAGTTTTTAATCTAGTATTTTCTCTATTTCTTCTCTATATTGCCCTAGGATTTTTAAAAAGAGATTTATTAGAGAGACAGAGAAGGAGAGAAGAAAAAAATGAAGAGGGGAAAGGAGGAAGGAAGGATGGAGGGAAGGAAGGAAGGAAGGAAGAAAAAAATGAATGTACCATTATTATTTGTATTGTAGAGTCAAATATACAGAGAGGAGGAATGACAGAGGAAGATCTTTCTTCCATTGATTCACTCTCCAAGTGATAGCAAAATCCTGTGCCGATTTGACGCCAGGAGCCAGGAAATTCTTTTAGGTCTCCCACACGGGTGTAGGGTCCCAAGACTTTGGACCGTCCTTGACTGTTTTCCCAGGCCACAAGCAGGGGACTGGATGGGAAGCAGGGCTGCCATGATTAGAACTGGCACCCATATGGAATCCAGTGAGGACTTTAGCTGCTAGGCGATCTTCCTGGGCTCATGTGGATTAATCATGTGACTTCAATAGCTAGGCAACAACCAGCATGAAGCCTAGATCTAGAATTCCATCTTGGAATAAATGAAAAAATAAAGCAATGTAGGGAAAAAAAATAAGAAAAACAAGTATAGCCTCTGTTTACATCAAATATTCTATTCTCTATAGAAAAAAGACCATCACAGACTACTACCATTGTCAATATGACGGATTATCATGAAAAGGACACAAATGCAGAGTTTCACCAAAAAATGGAGATAATTCTTGATATCCAAGTACTCAATGAATGGCTTTTAAACTGTGTATTGTTTATTAAATTACATTATTTGGCTCATAATGAGAAATTACCTTAGCTTGGTACTTTTCACAAATCTGTATGATTTGTTGTGCCTGTAGGACTAAAATTCTACTACTCAGCATCAAAAGATAAATAAAAACATTTATAATATCAGGGAGGAAATAAATCAGTCCTATATTTTACATTTAACAAAGAAGACATGAGTAAACTGCAAGTGAGGTGCAAGTAAGCATGTAGGAGTACAATGTAATTGATTTTCATGTTTATTTCCATAACAAACATGGCAATTACGCAGGAAGATAATGCAGATCTGAAATTGAAATGGTGTTGGAATTTATCAAATGCCTTCTCTGCATATGGTTTTTATTCTTTGATTTGTTCATGAGGTTCATTACATTGACTTGCATATGTTAAACCATCGCTGCGAGAGGAATAGATTTCACCTGGCCCAGGTGAGTGATTTGTCTGATGTTTTGCTGGGCTCATTATAGCTCGTAGATACAAATTTGAGATTCTAATGATATTCCCTTCCATACTTCTCCTCATCTTGTATTTAAGGGTGTCTCTATGATATTTTGTTAGTTATCTGTTCAAGACTACTTTAAATACATTAATACAATAAGAAAAAATCAGTCGTCATTTCAACCTTTTTGGGATGCTTTCCTTTATTTCAACAGCAAAGCTCTCAAATGAGAAGTTTTTCTTTTTTTTTTTTATTAGAAAATTGTGTACTTAATTGTATTTTTTCTGTGATAATTGCTATTTAATTTTTATATTCTGATTAGACTTTTGGGCAGCTGAGCTACTCTTTAGAACAACAGCATAAGTCCCTGCTGGATGAATGCTCCAGGCATTTCCTTTTTATTCCTCATCTTCCTTTTAGGAAACCAATAAACACAATTGTCAAAAACTGAAGATCCTGCATTTAAAACAGAAAAAAAAAGAAAAAAAGTGATAGTTTGGCAATTACTTCTAAAAAGAATAAAGAATATAATTTCATACTCCCAAAATACATTTACCAATAGAACCTTTATTTCAATCAATGTTAGTATATTAAAGAATTTTCAAATTTTAATTCTACCTCATTTTTATTGAATCTTCTATTCTTTGTATAAACATTACAGTGAAAAATTTCTAATTTATGTGTGTGGATCTGTGTGTGTATAACTTGTGAGAAATAAAAAGGAAAAAACATGTGGACAGATAGAAAAACTCCCATTTACTGGTTCAGTTTTCAAATATTCAAAATTGCTAGAACTTGACTGCTGGGAGACCAGGGATTCAAATTTAAGACCAACATGGAGGTGGCAGGGATCCAGTCACGGTGCCACCTTGCAGAATTTGCTCTGGAAGGAAGCTAGAATTAGGAGCTGGAACTGAGAATCAACCAATTCCTTTGACATGTGGTAGTTAATATAAAACACAACGTGGGAATAAAATGACAGCTTTGGTGTATCAGTGTTGTTTTTAGTCTCTGATCATGTTTCAATAAAAGTGTCATATTGTTCTTTTTACATTTTACTTGTCGAATATTGTTTTTGGTAAATTAAGCCTATGAATGTAGAGTGGATTAAATGTATGACTCTAAACACTATTGAAAAGCAGGAAGAGGAGAAGGATATTGGGAAGGAGCAGGGAAGTGAGGGGCATATGACTTCTGGAAATATACCTACAGAATGTATGAACTTTGTTTCCTAAGTATTAACATAGAGCTTTAGAAATGTAAACGAAAATAGACTTTGTAAAATATGATATGGATATCGTAATCTCTTGGTATAAAATTACCTCTATAATGAATGATCACTTATGGTTTCATTTTCCTCTTGTTTAATAAAAGCCAGAATAATGTGAACACATCAGAAAGCCATTGTGTTTTATGTAAAGATCAAGAATACTCGATTGAGTCACAGAAGAATGAAATGTTCAACTAAGTCAGATAATAAACACCACCCATCTGCAGTGTAATTTAGCAGGTAGCAAAATAAAAATGCGGTTTGTCAAAGTTTCAGCCTTTCAGTTTCTATGTAATTTAAGGGAATCTAATAAGTTTTGGGGGGCGTGCCATATTGCCATATAATCTGTTATCTTCCACAATGCACCAGCTCAGCCTTTTAAAATAATTGTACTCTTCCCAACAGCTTGGAGGCTTTTAGAAAAGGTGTTTTAATGATTATTTACTGTGAAAACATGAGCCTAGAAAACTATTTTTTTGCCACAAAAAATGTTTTTGTCCATCTGTACTGTTTATGAAATGAGAGTGAATTGTTTATAACCTCACATGATTCACATGAGGATTCTATGAATTCTTTTGATTTAGCACTATATAAAGTTACAGTGTTTCTCTTCAGTGTGTAATTACAATGTACAAAGGAATTTATTAATTTTGTATATATGTACATGTGTATGTTTCTATAAATATTATTCATTTTATTCTGTTTTTCTTTCTGAGGGACTCATAGCATCTCTCAAAAATGAAAGTTTTAATATAAAACTTTTGTTAGAGAAAAGAGGACAAGTTGTGGACTGTTTCTTGTTTTATTTGCTGTTTATTAAAAATTCACTGTTAGTAATATTTCATAGATTCTAATGTAGAAAAAGCAATGTGTTTCTTGATGTCATGCCACTGTGAGCTTGGCCAGGAATTGTACATGCAAGTCTTCTAAAGTTGTCCACACTCAATATTTATTTTAATTTCCAAAACATTGTAACACATCATAAGAATCACACACAGAAGTTAATATCACTGTTCTATTAATTCTAATTAATGCTGATTTTTTTTCCTGAAACATTCATATTCAATTTTTCTGGCTTAAAGAGTTTATAAAATGTTTGAGAACTGTATATCTTACTGGATTTTCAATGACTGAAATTACTTAATATGAGGCAACACATTCTCAAATATTTGATTCAAGTTGATGTACTATGAATGAGACTAAATAGCACTATGTTTTAAACATTAGCTAGAATCTCTGCAAAAAGTTCTTATTTCATAAAAGGAATCAGTATTAATTAAAATTATTAGAACGATGGTATTAACTTCTATGTGTTTAAGTAATGACTTGTAGCAGCGCTAGAGGAGCGAGGTAGAGTAGAAAACGGTGCATTATAACTGCTTCTCAAATCAGAATTTGAGATTTCTACTTGTTTTCACTTCTCAATGATTTATTTAATACTTCTTTTTTTTAAGATTTATTTTTATTATTTTTTCTTTGGAAAGGCGGATATACAGAGAGGAGAGACAGAGAGGAAGATCTTCCGTCCAATGATTCACTCCCCAAGTGAGCACAACGGGCCTATACTATGCCGATCCGAAGCCAGGAGCCTCTTCCGGGTCTCCCACACGGGTGCAGGTTCCCAAAGCTTTGGGCCGTCCTTGACTGCCTTCCCGGGCCACAGGCAGGGAGCTGGAAGGGAAGCGGGGCTGCCGGGATTAGAACTGGCGCCCATATGGGATCCCGGGCGTGCAAGGCGAGGACCTTTAACCACTTGCGCCACCGCACCGGGCCCTAATACTTCTTTTTTTATCAGACATTGTTCTTGCCACTAGGAATCACAGAGTCCCAAACAAGGTGTGCTACTCCAGAGACACCGAGGCCTTAATCAGGCATCATCTTGTGACAAGGGAAAGCACGGGGCCATGCATCTCGCTAGAGTCTCAGTGTCCCACCAAAACTGTAATTAGCAAAGCTTAAGTATTGGATTCACTACATTTTAAATGCTTCTATTACATTTCAGCTAATGTATATATTTGTTGATGATAAGATAACTCAGAAAAGTAGAAATGATATTAAAATCTGCATAGTAAAACTATTATGATAGGACTAACTACAAGAGATCAGCCCAATGATATAACAAGCTAGTTCTCTGCCTCTTGTCTGAGCATCCCATGTGAGTGTCAGTGCATGTCCTCGTCACTCCGTTTCTAATCCAGCTCCCTGTTCATGGCTGGGAAAGCAGTGGAGCATGGCCAAGGCCTTGGACCCCACATGCATATGGCAGACCCGCTGGAAGCTCCTGACTCACTCTTCAATGGGTCTGTTCCAGCTATTGTGGACATTTAGGGAGTAATAAGCACAAGGAAGCTCTATCTCCCTGTGTCTCCATCTCTCTCCCTGTTACGTTTTCAGATAAACAAAATAAATCATTAAAAGAAAAAAAAAAGACTGTAAGAAATAACACTAAGCTTAAAATACAAATATCTCATTCCTTTTTCTCTCACAAGCATATCAAGCATGCATCAACACCAACAGCTTAAATCAAAGAAAATTTGCTTTCAATGATATTTCAATACAACTAAAATATAATCAGAATTGAGCAGAACAACATGCTTACCATCATTTTTTGTTGTTGTTGTTCAGACAGCAATTGAATTTCAGAGTTAATATCCTTTCTTATCACCAAAACTATTCACATATTCCTCTTTTGTAAGACAAAATTGGGTGATTGTTTCTTAAAATATCTTTTTTTTACCACACATAATACTTTTTTCTTATGTTTCTGTTTTATATATTATATCATTACATTCATATGCACATGAATTTCCTTAGGATCATCAAATAATAAGTCTTGCTCTGAAAGCCCAGAATTAAAATATTTATTTCAAAGACCAGCAACACAATTACATTATTTTCTTGACAGACTCAAAAAAATGAAAATTAATATATCATTCTTTACCAGAAGAACACTGCTGACAAATACAAGGAAGGAAGGAAGGAATTTTGGAGGCAGCACTGCTTGAAAAGCTAAACATTTCAGTAGGTCATGCTATTTTTTTTTTCACATGAAGGGAAGGACTAACACATTTATATTTTTTATGGACTGAAGTCAGGAAATGAAAATAAATGGCAACTGATTTCCACATTCTATTTTTACCTTAAGAACAGAAAGTGTCTTGATGATTTAGTTCAGTAAGGTCACTTTGTCTCAATTGCTGAAATAATGGTGTTTTGAAAGTAGAATAACCTAAAGTTTTAAGATACCATAGTATAGCCAGAAAGAACTCTTAAATCATTTATAGTATTATTCACAACATAAAAATAGATCAAATGGCCAAAGATGAATGTGTAGAAGTATGCTCATAATGGAGAGACTTAAGGTAATTGAAAAAATTCCAGGTCTTCCATATGAGTGGCAGAGCCCAGGTGCATGGATCTTCCCAGCTACATACCATACTGGAATTCCTAGCTCTTGCTTAACTCACTACAGCAAAATGCCAGCTCCATCTTTCTGCTTTTTAATTAAGACCAAGGACTCAGAAACAAAGTTGTTGAACTTATTTTACTTTACTGCTCAAAAAAATTACCACAAAAAGATTGGACAGAAACTTCACATTTTATTGTTCTAAACATCAAAATCTAAGACGACCCTACAGACTCAAGCCAAATACTAGCCCGATCTTTCATAATGCTCCAGCAGCGAGTATGTCTCTTTGCCCTCATGTTATGTCTCCTCTCTTTTATAAAACTGTCACTGAAAAACCATGCATGTGTTCGTCACATATATACGTTGTAGAAGTCGAATGAATTTGGTCTGCTTTAAGATGATGGGCCAATAATATTTTCCTGTTCCAAAACAAATATTTGGAAAATTCCAGAGGCATCTTTGTTCAAATTCATCTCACATCTTCTTCAATGTAATGTTGAATCTACATCCCAAGTAAATTGTCAAATCACATTTCTCACATATGACTATTTAGTAATTTATTACTATATATAAAATAGGATTCCTATCCTGAAAAATGAGTACATTGTATAAAGAATGTTTAGTATATGCATATACCAAAAAAAAAAAGCTGCATATTCTGTACTCACTAATCTTACAGAGTGATTGTAATATAACAGAGATCAACATGTGATTTTTCTTTCTCATTACCCTGTGAAGTCTGGTTGTTTTACAAGTTTTGATTTATTCTGTTTGTGTGAGATGAGATTCCTCTATCCACTGTTTTTCTCAGCATATGTCCAAAACAGCCAGAACTGGGACGGGACAAAATGGTAAGGATTCTGAAACTAAATCCAAGTCCCACAGGTACCTAAGAACTTGAGCTGTAAATCTTTGTGCACTCCCTGGAAAAGCATGAGCAGGGGACCGAATTGTGGAAGGCAGGATTCAAACTCCAACATTCCAATATTTATGTATTGTATGTGTGTCCATCCCAGTTGGTGTCCTAACCACTGCATCAAACACCTTCCCCAGACACTAATGTTCAACAATGGAATTATGAATGTGAGGGAAACGGCAACTGAAATGGGCATGTTGCATCAGAAGCCATTCATGGAGTCCCAATGGACTTCACCTATTAATGTGAGAGGAATTGACCTGACCCCAGAGAGATGAAGAGCCTTCATTCTGTTGCTACTCTTCTCATTATGTTACAAGTCACACCCACAGAACCCACAGAGCTGCTCTCATATATCATGTGTTCCTCACACAGTTGATATTCTGTTATGTTTTAAGATATTTCCTTTGGGCCCTAGGTAGCCTAGCCACTGAAGCTCTTGCATTGAATGCACTGGGATCTAATACGGGTGATGGTTCTAATCCTGGCATTCTCACTTCTTATCCAGCTCCCTATTGCAGCCTGGGAAAGCAGTCAAGGATGGCCCAAAGCCTTGGGACCCTGCACCCGCGTGGGAGACCAGAAGAGTCTCCAGGCTCCTGACTTCAGATTGGCTCAACTCCAGCTGTTGCTGCTGCTTGGGGAGTGAATCATTGGAAGGAAGATTTTTCTCTCGGCATATCTCACTTTACAATAAAAATAAATCTTTAAAAAAATGTTTCCTTTAAAAGACCTGCCAAGAACAGAATATTAATCCATACATGTATCTTAAATATATATATATAATACATTTTAGGATATATATAAATATAATATATGAATATATAATAAGTATTGTATATGATGTATTATATATACACATATGCATATATATTTTTACTTTATTAGGGGCAGAGAAACAGAAACTGAAGGACAGAGGCAGAGACACAGGCATGGGAAAACAGACAGATTCTCCCATCCATGTGCCATACCCAAATGTACACGATTGTTACTGGGTTGCAGCAAAGACAGGAGCCAAGAATTCAGTTTGGTTCTGCCTTCATTTGGAAGGGACTCATTTATATAAGTAACCACAAGCCACCTTAATGTGAGTGCAAGTACGTTTCTCATTTTATTTTGTTATACTGAATCCAGAAATTGGAGTAGTGATCATTGCATAATTATCTCTCAACAGGTATTCATAGAATTAATTGATGTAGAAAGATTTAAAAAACAAGCATCAAGTGATCCACTCTGGTAATGTGGAAAAATATAGAGAGATGTCTCTGATCTGGAGGTAAATGTATATAAGATTTATGCTTACCATTTTCAGTGTTTGTTATTATCACTTATAGCACTGTTAATTAGGGAAAAAATTCCTTGTGTATGAATTTCTGAAGCATACAATATATCATAACATTTAAGTATGCACACTGTGCTAGGTTTCATATTTACATAACCCCGTGTAGTCAGTGAACTGTGTGCTTTGGGGTTTTATTTTTCAACTGCTTCAATTATCTTATCCGAGAGAAAAAAAAATCTAATCTTTAAAAGTTTCCTGTGAGAGGTCAGCAGTGAATTTAATTGCCATTCCTTTATATATCAATTGATTTTTTTCATGACCACATTTAAGGGTCTTTCACTTGTGTTCAATTGAAGAAAACTTGATTATTATGAAGATTGCGTTTGGTTAACCCTGTTGGGAGTTCTGCTCCCTCCTGGATGCTGTTTCCCTCTGAAATTACTGCTGCCCAGACTATTTTTCCAATATATTCCCTTAAAAGAGAGAGAGAGAGAAAGAAGAGAGAGAGAGGAAGGAAGAAAAAAAGAGTGAATAATTGTAGGATTTGAGAGTGAGTTGAAATGCCTTCACTCGCTGTTCACAGGGCACTGCCTGAAATGTAATCTCTCTTGTGCTAGATTCTTTGCTTTGTTACTACAACTGTTAAAGTAGATAACTTTAGTTAAAAAAATACAGACAAAAAACATACAAAGATAAAGTTTGTTTTATCTGTGTGTGGTTGAGGAAAAAGTTGATTTTTGAGGATATTTTCCTTTTTGATAAAGTTTTATGTTTCTTTTATCAGATTCCGGGTTTAAGTTTCAGTAACATTGGATATTTAAGAATGAGAATAAAAACACAATAATATCAATTAAATTATATGTTAATATTATTCACTGTGCCATAAATCTACACAAGGATCATATCTATTTACATTACAAATAAGTAAACATAAAATAAGAATGATTCAGTCATAATTTATATCAAATAAAATTTGTGGATGGAATCCTTGGTACATTCAGGCAATTCAAACAGTTCATGGAAGAATTGAATAAAAAAACATTTTCTTAAAATACAATGCTTATACTCCTTTTAGGACATAGTACTTTATTTCCAAATATATATGCCATTTAAAATAATAAAATCCAGCAAACGACATCTTACAATAACAAATATGTGAGTCCAGTTTGATGCCAAAACTTTTGAAAATTATGCATAGATTTTTATTACACTTTTCATAAACTGTACCTAGAACACCTGCACATGTTAATGAAGTTAGAAATTATCATTATGTATTCCCTTAGATGAAAAGCCATATGTTAAAATCAACAACAGAGATAAAAATAGAAAATTTACAAGAACATCAAGTTAAATAACACGCTACCAAATGACCAATTTGTTACTGAAGAAATAAAAAATAGGAAAAAAAGCAAAAAACAAAAACAAAGACATTTCTGAAATTACTCAAATTCAATAATCCTGAGCACAAGGAGTTATCTTAAAATATTCCCTGGTTTACTTGTACCTAGTGAGCAAATGAACATCACATTAGGGGGTTTAGTTTTTCCATGATGTGCCATATATAAAGTTTGGCCATGCATGATCACCCAGTAAATCACCACGAAATATGTGAAAGAACAAGTGTCCACATGCAGAAATGTTAGACATTATAAGAATTGGACCTGGCGCTGTGGCCTAGCAGCTAAAGTCCTCCCTTGAATGCACTGGATCCCATATGGGTGCCAGTTCTAATCCCGGCAGCCCCGTTTCCCATCCAGCTCCCTGCTTGTGGCCTGGAAAAGCAACCGAGGACAGCCCAAAACCTTGGGACCCTACACCCCTGTGGGAGACCCAGAAGAAGTTCCTGACTCCTGGCTTCGGATCAGTGGAGCACTGGCTGTTGCAGTCACTTGGGGATTGACACATCGGACAGAAGATCTTCCTCTCTGTCTATCTTCTCTCCATATCTGACTTGGCAATAAAAATAAATAAATCTTTTTTAAAAACAAGTTATAAGAATAAGCATGGAATAAGCAGAAACAGAAAACAAAACCCATACAAGCATCCATATACTCACGAGAGTTTCATAAAATTGAAAGACTGACTTCAAGGTCAAAACAAAGAACTAGAAGAATGTTTATAGAACACAGAAAATTGCAGTTGAGAATGAATCCAACTAGAGTACAGGCTTTCAGTGAAGTTACTTCCCTTTGACGCGCAGTACTGCCATCTTTCTGCACCATGCCCTCTGCTCCCTTCCTGCCGTAGCCCCTTTCCACAGTGATTTCAATAATGTTGGGAAAACGTACAAGCTATACATACTGTGACAGAAAAGTTACTTCACGCTGTTCCAAATGCATTTAAGAAAAGTATGTGGTTTTCTATATAATAACAAGTGAGATTTATTTCAAGAAAACAAATTCAAATAGTTGAATCTATGCTAATGTTTTCGATTTGTCCATTTTATCATACAGGGTGTCTATATTTTATTCATAGACTTGCCTTTTAAAGAAAAATTGAAAAATATCCCTTATATTATTCAGAGGTAAAAAAATCTCTTCTACAATGTGTTTTTTTTTATTTCATTTCATTTTATGACACAGTTTCATTTTGAGGTGTAATTATGTAATTTGCCTAAGTACCTAAATTAACAGCAATAAAATTTTCCTGATGTCTCGACAAAGTCATTGTCTAGCATTAGTCATTGGAATACCAATTATTATTAATCACTACCATATTAATACTAGATATATATCATATAATACAGTAATAACTTACTGACTCCCCAAACACACTCTTTCTCTCTCTACTTCCCCTTCAAAGGAAGCGAAGAGAGTCAACCTGATGGGAAGGGGCGATTCAGCCTCAGCATGGCAGCTTGCCTAGTTTCTTTTTCAAAATGCTTTATATTTTTTCTAATAACTTATTAGAAAAGACATTACAGTTCATAAAAGAGAAATGTAATCTATCCCTTAAATATTTTAAGTAGTTTGAATAAAGGTCTCTAAAACTGCTAGTTAATGAACTTGTATAATGTGTAACGACTAAGCTCAAACAAACCTTGAATGACATTTACCTTGTTTTAATCATCACAGAGAACATAGATATCTGGATAATATTAGTGAATTAGTACTTAACGAAGATTTATCTATTTAAAATATTCCAGATTCATGGTTACATTCCTTGAATATTGAAACTTTATGGTAGTTTCTTGATTGCAATTATTAACTTCCTTTTTGTGTATTTCTAAAAATCTCATATAAAAATTATATTTCTTGGTTTAACTTTTTAGAGCACCCAGAAGATGGGTGGATGGTTTTTTCTTCATGATCATAACTTACCTTCTCTAGGTCCACTTGTATTATGTCAGTTCTATTTTCAGCAACTACAGGCCAAAGTCAACCTTACTGCTTTCTGTATGAGTCTGCTAGCCAACAATTATAATTGATTACAGAACTTGTGTATTACAATTGTTTATTTTTATTGGAAAATCAGATAAATAGAGGAGGAGAGACATAGCTTCCATCTACCGATTGAATCCCAAGCGGCCTCAAAAGCCTGACCTGAGCTGATCTGAAGCCAGGAACTTCTTCCAGGTCTCACATGAGGGTGCAGGGTCCCAAGGCTTTTGGGCTGTTCTAGACTGCTTTACCAGATCTCAAGCAGCGAGCTGGGTGGAAGCAGAGCAGCTGATACAAAATCCAGTCCCCATATGGAATGCTAGAGCGTCCAAGGCTAGGGCTTTAGCCAGTTGGCTAATGCAGAAGCAACCAGGCATACTTCTAAAACACAGAATGTTGCCTTTGGTCTTTTTCTAAGCATTTTTAGTCTCCCACTCACCTATTTATAGTCCATGCAATGCTGTGATTTGTGTTTTATTATTTTATTTTTTCCTTTCTCATGTTATCATTGTGAAAATTTTACTTTAGAAAAACTAACAAACTCATACATCATTATCAATCTAATGCATGCTTGAGGAATTAGATCTGTTGAACATCAAAACACATGATATTTATAATGTTATGACACGTCCTAACATTTTGAACACAAACATACTGTTGGTTTTATTTGTACATTACTTGATCACTATGGAGAGGCACATTATATACATCATTATATATATAGAGGCACATTGATACATGGAGGCATGAATTATGCATTATATATAAAATATATAATTTCTATACATTTTATATAATTTATTATATATTATACATAATCATATACTTATGTTTATATGAATATATAATATAATTTGTGCCTCTATGTATCCCTGAAATATTTTTTCTTTAGATAATACTTTTATACTAATTAATTACTTCTTAATTTCCAAGAGTATGCCTATCAGCATTGGCTAGCTGATAGCTTTGGGTATTTTGTTTTGTTTCCAATTCAAAATAGGAGGGATTTAGTCTCTTAGAAGACCTGCTTTTACTTGAATGTTCTTGTATATAGCCATTTACATAATTATAAGTGCTTGGTCACCTTAAATGTTAAATTCAGCTTAAATACAGTTGTACAGATTGTATTGTTACTGTTCATTTATAGGCTTTCCAGCGTTCAGATTTCATGATTTTCTATTTTGCTCTCCTGTGCTACTGATTCATGACAGTTATAATGTCACTAAAATAACATTTCCTGACCTCCCAGTCAGGGAACATTTCCTTCAAGGCCCACAGTTATATTTACATGGTGAGAAATTGATGTTTTAATTTATCTAAATGTTGACTTCAATATGTTTTGATAGAGGCCTAAAGTGCCCATTATAGCAGTCAATCAAAACTTGTATGATATTGCTGAGAGACACACCGCTCAATAAACCACATCCATCATGTGTTATTGGATAGCTGAGCATCTCTGCTGTGTTAAATGAAGTTATAGTTTTTTTTTTAACTACAAAAGCCACCTGTCTGCTTCATAGAAATGTGGAAATCTAAACCATTAATACTTTTTATGACATTTTTCTTGAAACAGATTAAAAATCAGTGATATTTTCTCACTTTTAAACAGCTGCTTGCTAAGAGTCACCATACAATTGATTCTGAAATAGTCATTCATTTCAATTTAGCACTTATTCATTTGTATGTAGAATTACATTTACAGTGTTTTGTAGTTACATTTTTTTTGGCAGAATATATTTATCATTTTATGTTCATTATTATCTGTGTGAACTTATAAAGCTACCGTGATATACCAAAACTGAAAATAAAAATAAATAATTTTAATTTAATGCTTTTCCTTTTTCTTGCACATGGTTTGTGATAATTCGGTGAGAGCTCTGTTTTATAAACCAAGTTTGCTTTAACTAAGAAAGCAATTTGTAACTGGGTTTGCGCTTTGTTGTTATGGAAATTTGCTTCTACAAAATCTCTCTGTCATTCCGGAGATAGTAATTCAGCACAATGTCTGAGGAGATGGAAACAGAATTACTTTTATTGTGTGACAACTGGCACAGCACTGTCATCTTAGCATTTAGGATTCAGTAAATAACTACATAATATTTTTTTTGAAACCATCCTTTTCCAATACTGTAAATTCAAAAATGCATATTAGTATAGAGTGCTTATCATATATTCTTATATACAAATTATTTTTAAGTAGGAACTATACAACATGGAAAGATTGTCATGTGAAAATAATATTATTATTTCTCCTTTTTTTCCCTTCTTTCCTTCTTTCCTTCCTTCCTTCCTTCCTTCCTTCCTTCCTTCCTTCCTTCCTTCCTTTCTTCCTTCCTTCCTTCCTTGTTATTGTAAAGCAAATTTACAGAGGGAAGGACACAGAGAAAGATCTCTTCTTTGGTTCCCCAAATGGCTGCAAAGGCCTGAGCTGAACCAACCCTAAACCAGAAGCTAGGAGCTTCTTGCCACTCTCCCACATGAGTGCAGGCTTTGGAACATGCCCTGCTGCTTTCCCAAGACGTAAGCAGTGAACCGGATGGGAAGTAAAGCAGCCAGGACATGAACAGTCCCCTAGAAAGGATCCCGGCACACAGGAGAGGATTTAGCCACTGAGCTATTATACCAGACTGTAGATGAGTACTACGCATCCCTTGTATACATATGCTTTTACTTTGGTAAATTACGGTCAGTCAGAGAAATTCATATTTATATTCTAGAATTATGTCACTAGCAGAAATAACTCTTTTGTATCACTTCTTCATGTACTTGTTGGTATAGTTGTTGATGTTCAAATATAAGCTTATCTCATCTTTTATTGCTGCCATAGAAGTTAGGCCTCCATTCATCAGATTTCAACATATATTTACAAAATATCAGTTGCTTTGAAATCTCCTGGATTACAGTAGTAAACAAAAAAATACATAAACATCAACTTTTCTGTCTAGATGTGTTCTAAAAAGTGTTTTTTGACAGTCAGTTCAAGAAAAAGTCATATCCGTCAGGAGACACACAATCAATGGCTGAAGTATATATGGCCTTTCCTCTGATCTGTCTAACATTCTATGTCTGTAAGTAGGAAAACAGTGTCAAAAGAGCTCAAAGGGGACTTTCACCGCTGCATAACAAGCAAAGCCACAGTGTGTACTGCTGACATCCCATACGGCATAAGCTCCTGTGCTGTGCTCCACTCCAATCTCCCTGATGTCCTGGAAAGTGTCGGACCATGATCCAAATGCTCCATCCCCTACCACACAGGGGAGACCAGGAAGAAGCTCCTGGTTCCTGGCTGAAGTCTGGTTCAACCCTGATCATTGTGGCCACCTGGGGAGAATGGCAGAAGATTAAGATATATATCTCTCTCTCTTCCTCTGTGTGTGTGTGTGTGTGTGTGTGTGTGTGTGTGTGTGTGTGTTTATGTGTGCTTATGTTTAGCACTCAAAGAAGTGACAATAAGGGATTATATATGCTTATATTTATTTTTATTATTTATTATATTACATGTTATATAGCAGATACTATACTTATATGTGAAATATACAATATATTATATAGATGCCATAAGTTATATATCATGCTTATATATACACACATATGTCTTATGTTTACATATATAAGTAATTATATATTATATATAACATTCTATATATGCATTTATAAATATTATCACTTATCACACTATATATTATATAAGTATATGTGCATGCATAACTATATGCATATGTTAAATTATATAGATTATATATAAGTGTATATAACTAATTATAGAAGGAATTAAGTACTAAGTGCGGGATCTCCCCCACAGGTTCCTCTAGTACCTTGTTGCCAGAGGGGGTAAGCCTGCTACCCACCACTCAGCCTCCCAGCCTGCGAGAGACAAACAGATGGCAGGGGTTCTTTCCAGCAGTTCCGGTTTATTTGGGAAGTACAGATTTTTATGTAGGGTTAGGAATAGCCTCAGGCCAGGAATTTCAGGAATTCCAGGAGGGGAGAAACTAGGAGCCAATTACTAGGAGCATGACTGCAGAAGCCACCTCCCATAGGTCAGGGGTAGGTGAGTGAAATGGTCCTGGCCAATCAGTCTTTCTTTGAAACAACGTGACCCCCACCCTGGTTATGTGCAGGTTGCTGTCCTTGGCCGCCATCTGGCTCACCAGGTGTAATCCAGTGACTTTGATGTTAGTTGTCATCTTGTTGACTTAGTGACCCCTTTGCCCCTGAGCCCCACACTAAGTATATATATATATATAATTATTTATTGTCACTTCTTGAGCTAATTAATTTGGATTATATTATATATTATACATTATATATTACATATGCACATATTATATGCAATATATGATCATATATGATATATGTTTCTTCCATATGAATTGATATTCTTAAAGGTATAATTTAAAATTGTTGTGATTCATATTTTAATGTGTTAAAATATATATTACATGAAAAGCACCATTTTCTCCTCTCTTTACAATTGTACTGCATTGGTTTGATTACTGTGGTTTCTTGTAAATTTCAAAATTGTGTAGTGCTGTTCCTCTGAGGGTCCAACTTCGTAAGTGTTGTTTAACACTTAACTTGTTTAAGTTGTTAAACTTAACTTGTTTAACTTAACTTTCATAGAAAGTCACTGAAATTTTCAAACGTATATAAGAATCCCACATTCCTTTTGCTTACTTTTAAAGAATATAGAGATCAACAACCATCTAACACTATTTTTTAAAGATTTATTTATTTTTATTGCACAGTCAGATATACAGAGAGGAGAGACAGGTGGTGGTTTTCAGAATCCGTGATAAGAAAAAGAAGGTGAATAGGTCATAGTGCACTTTATTAATTTAATTATTCCAAGTTTTCTGATTAGTCCTATAGTACGTAATTTGCAAACACTTCATTCTGAACACAAAGCTTTTGAATGTAAAAATATATATACTTCAGGATTACTCTTAATCACAGATAAATATATCAGGAAAATAGGAAAGAAAATACTCTGATAATCCTATAGAGTGCTACACTGTAGTGAAAGCAACAGGAATAATTCTTTATTGATTTTTTTTTTAGATAGGAGTTTTGTAAGTCCACAGGGAGCGATTTTAAGTAAAGGATCATGTAAAATGAAAGACCTGACGTTGAAAATAACATTGATATATTCAGAGTAATAAGCATTGAGATGGCTTGAAATAGAGATAGGAATGGAAGAGTGTTGGAGAATAAAAGCATCCCGATAGAAATAGCTGACATTTGACAAAGTACTACAGTCTTCTGAATTTTATTTCCATATATTTTTTCCTTACTTTTCTGAGGTTCAGTCCAACAAGTAAATTTAGAAACATTTTACATGAAGGCAAATATGTTTTCTATTTGGACATTTAAAGTGTAAATGTATATCAATTTAGTGCCTGTGCTATCTATCACTGTGGAAAAATGATTTTAAATTGGTGAAGACTTGAATGAAACTGAATGCATCATTGATGACAAAATCCTGAAAAATCTTGTTGGACGTTTTCTGAGTGGCTTTCTTTGATCTATAGGCAAACAATATTTGCAGTTGTAGCTTGAATCCTTTCTCACAGGTTGCAACAGTAAGTGAATCTTTTAAGTCAGGAGAAGAAAGTAAAGCAGGAGTTAGTCTAAGTACAGTATAGGAATAGATATAGCTGGGCCAAATTTGACTTCATCTTCATTAATTTAAATTTGCTTTATCAATTGCTATATGAGACCTTCTACGGTGTAGCTCAAGCAAGTTCATATTTAGCTCATTGGCAAAAAGCATATCTTTAAGTATAAAGATATATCATATCCAAGAATAATTTAGTTATCCTTCTTAATGAGAATTAAAAGCAGCAATACAATTGCTTATTTAAGTACAATTTGTACATTACGCAGGAATTTTCAAATTCTTGGAGATGAGCCTTTTTTTTCCCCTGTCTTGCCCTTAGATCAAAAGAGGAATGAGAAAATATTCCTGAGATTATGTCTTCCTCCTCTTAATTTGCTTATAGCTTTTTTATAGCTAGAGGGAAATAATTTAGTGCCAAATTTTACCAATACAAATCAAATAATTTTCCTAAACATTAAGTCACAAGGTACTTTAACATTCTTCTGTTTCAAGGCAGTAATGCTACCTATTTTATGTTTCTCTGATGTTCATATATTCCAAAAAATTCAGATTTTCTTAAAGGTCTGGTACAGAGGTCTCACATTGTTTGATACTTAAACATTACCATTCCTTTTTTTATTGTTAATGACTCCTTATAGAATTATTTAAATAAATGGTCCAAATGAATATTGCTTCATAGTAGAACTCTATCTGCACTTGTAAATTTGTAGTCGTGGTTTAGTGAATGTTCCAAGGCAGAGTTTTAAGGCTGTTCTCCCCCCCCCAACCCCATTCTCTCTGCTTTAACAACGATTCAATATACTATTAATGAATATATACTAATTTTAATAAGTGTAATAGATTAAACATATCTTTATTGAATGTTCTGTCTCATGAAGCATTTTAACCTTGAAAACCTAACGCATTTTTCATCACTAAGAGATAGAAGCTGACAGCACACCAGGTTTTGATTTATTCCACTATGGTGCTAGTGCTGGAAAGAATAAAATCCGTTTTCCTTTCTTTTTCAGAGAATAATGTTAATGCAGAAGATAGAAAGAGGTAGTTCTCCCAGCTGCTAACCTTGCTTAGATTTCTGCTGTACATTAGCCTCGTGGTCACTAGCGTTTTACTATTGATAGTCACAAAATTGAAGTCATTATTCATGTCTTGCTAGAGGAATGGCAATAGCTACTGCTTTTTTACAGGAAGGCGAATTGCAGCAGCTTGGAAATTGCAATTCTTCTTTGGGCATTGAGGTAGGGAGTGGATTAGAAAGGAGCTGAGTCAATTAAGTTCAACAAGCATTTAATGAACTCTGACTATATTTGAGACTCTGTGCTAGGAACTGGGCTCAGTAAACTTGTAAGTAAGACATGCCCTGTGACCTGAAGCAGAGATGTGCAATAGCAGACAGAGCTGGCCATAAGGAGAATCCATTCTTAATACTGCTCTACCAGCATCTTGTTTCAAAACATTTGGGAAGATAATAATGCTTTCTCATCTGTAAAGGAGAGCTTGGCAGTAATTTTACATGTTCTGAGTATTAAATTAAATTTAAAAAAAAAAACCTTCCTTAGTAACAGAAAGTAAAATCACACATATCTACCATGGAAGTTGTTCACAGGGATGAGAATACACCAATGGATGTGGAAAGGGCCAATCCTTGTGTGAAGCCAAGGTACATGTGACAGCTTGCAGTGAATATCTGGCTGAAGAACACATCCATGACTCCTTCCATCAGCTAAAGTATCCACACAGGTGAAACAAATCATCCTTGGCAAATTAGACTCTCAACGTCAAAATTGCAATCTTAAAAATCTATTTCTGACACTATTCTCAATCATTTGTATAAAGAAATACAACACACAAATTTAGAATAAAATGTAGCCCAATTTGGGCATATTCCTAGAACCATTCCAAAAAATACATGAAGTACTTGGAATAGGGGAAATGTTTCGATCTTTCTTTAAGATTTAAAAAAAATCTTTGAATATTTCATAAATTTGGAAGCATTTTAAAAAGTCAACAAAAATTAACAATTTCATAGCAATTAGAAAAATAAATGACTTATAATTCTTAGAGATTTTATTTATTCTTTATTGAAAATTCAGATTTACAGAGAGGAGAGACATAGAGAAAGATCTTCTATCATTGGCTCACTCCAAAAGTGGCTGCAACAGCCAGAGATGAGCCAATCCAAAGCCTGGAACTTCTACCGGGTGTCCCACATTGGTGCTGGGTCTCAACGATTTGTTACATGCTCCACTGCTTTCCCAAGCCATAAGCAGGGAGCTCGAGGAAAGTGGAGCAGCCAGGACATGAACTGGTGCCCAGATGGGATCACGGCACATGCAAGGTGAGGATTCAGCCACTAGGCTATGATGCTGTGCCCATATTTATCATTTTAAATGATAGCATAACTAGATTGAGACATCATATGCCATATACAATCTCAAGTTTTTAGGAACATTATAGCATATTCAAGCTTTAGGAAATATAAGGAAAACATACATGAAAATAAAAAGAAAACCAACATAATGAATCGGGTAATCTACAAATTAAATTAATCAAAATAACCTTCATAACCTGGATTTCTGACTTGATGGATGTGACCTTCTTAAATATGATTTTTGAAGCAACAATTTTATTGTGGATAAGAAATTAGGAGTTTGTTGTGGTTGTGCTAGCTTATACTCCCACCAACAATGAAGAATGATACCTTTTTCCACACACCCACACAGCGGGCATTATTAGTAGAGCTTGGAATGTAGGCCAACGTCACCGGAATTAGATGGACCCTCTATGTGGTTTGCATTTGTATTTCCCTTACAGAAGGGGAACTTAAACATTTGTTTTCATATGTCAGCTAGTGGTGCGAATTTGTTCTTCTGAAAAATATATGTTCATTTCCTTGACACCCATTCAAGAAGGAGTGATTAAAAAATTGGTGTATCTACCTCATGGAATGTGCTAAGCCATTAAAAGGAATGAAATCCTACCATTTGCAACCAAATGGAACCAACCAGGACCATCATGCTCAGTGAAATAAGTCAGTCCCCAAAGCACAAATATCATGTATTCTCCCTGATAAAAGTCAACCTTCATGCAAAATATGAGATCAATAGCCCTCTCAATACTGCTTTTGTTACATCTCAGGGGGGTTGATATTTTTGTTTTTATTTTCTTTCATTCATTCAAAAAAGTTTTTGTTCTGCTTATTAATTCCATTCGTAACTCATAGGTCACACAACATCAATTCCTTCATGACGGCCTTTAATTTTCATTTTCATTTCTTCAATGGCACATTGGTCATTCAGTAGCATATAATATAACTTCATATCACTGTCTATTTTTCTCTCAGTTTGTTTTCTTTTATGGTTTTTCATTTAAGAGAATGTATAGTAACTGTCTGGTAGAGACTATCAGATGCAGATGGGAACATATAATAGATTTTATTTCTACTTACAAATCAAAAATGAGGTCACAATGAAACTGTTGAATGCATCTTGACAACACGATGCTGGCCTCTCTGACATTGTCCATGCCTATACTGTCAGGATACACTTAAATAGCACAATGGTGGGCTTACGACTGTTGTTGAAGGACTATATTATTGCAACAGTATCGGAGAAATCATTAGGGGAAGGGCATTTGGAGAGGGTAAAACGGAAATGCCAGAGCATATGGAACTGTATCATGGAATAATAAAACAAGTACGTTTTTTAAGGAAAATAGAATTTCACAGTATTAAGAATTTCACAGAATAGTCAAATGTGAAAGTTCCTTTTAGAAATTAGCTGAGTCTAGTGTGGTAGCCTGGTGTCTAAAAGTCCTTACCTTGTAGGAGCCAAGATCCAATATGGCTGCTAGTCCATGTCCTGGCAGCCCTAACTCCCATTCTGCTCCCTGCCTGTGACCTACCAAAGTCTTGGGACCCTGCACCTGTGTGGGAGTCCGGGAAGAGGATCTGGGCTTTCGGCTTTGATCGGCTCAGCTCAGGTCGTTGTGGCCACTTGGGGACTAACTCAACACATGGAATATCTCCTCCTCTCCTCCTCTCTGTGTATCTGGCCTTCCAATAATAATAATAATAATAGTTATTATTATTATTAATCTGGGACATTGAGGATTTCATTGCTGCTTAATAATTATTATTATTATTATTATCTATCCACACACACGTGCACGCATACACAGACATTTATTTTGAGATGCAGGATAGAATGTCTCTATCTGCCCTTTCTGTAGCTGGGATAGATTCCTGATGTACTTCCTGACTGCAATTTTCTACAACAGTGGAATCGTTGGAAGCAGTGGTGACTGGTGAAGCATGTGGGTTCTGGCCATTCCAAGGTTGACCTAGATTGTTATCATCTCAATTTCATATCCTCAGATTTCTCTCCATCATTGTCATCTTTGTAGTTTCTTATGCTGATTTTTTCTCAGCTGCTTTTTAGATGTAACATCTTCTTCTCTCCTTTAAAACATGAATCTGTTTTTTATAAATATCGTATCCTCATCATTTACTTTCTTGTCATCTTCTAACTTCTACTCCCACATATCTTACTTTGCATTCCCAGAGCAAGCCTGCATGTGGTTATATGTTTAATTTCCTTAGATGAAGCAGTTAGATTTTGCAGTTATCAATATTAAGGAATGACAACAATCATGTAAGAAGTAACTTACTTTTTATTTTATCAACACAAACCTGTGATTAAACTAGACAAAGAAAATGTCTATTATGTTTTGCTAACATATTTCCCTTGAGTAAACAGTATAAGTGTATATCTTTAATATCATGTTCTTATATTACTCAAGGGTTTGCAGGAAAATTTTCTCATACATTTTTATTTATAATTTGCTTTAATCAGACAAAAATGGTTTGCTCTCCTTATCTAATATGTTTTATATATGTCTGTTGTTATTTATCACTCTTACTTATTCAATTTATTCAACTTTTAATTTTTTCATTCACTTTGCAGCCCTACACCTCCAAATGATGGTTGATTTTTAACAGCAAGAATTTTATTTTGTTTAGTGCTATGATTTCAGAAGCAAATCTTTGTTCTCACATAGGCAGGGATTAATTGAATCATCATTGAATACCTGCAGAAGCAGCACTTTGCTTTACAAGTGAAGAAACTAATTCAAATATAGATTTTTTTTTTCAAAAAGTTATAGAAATGTGAAATCACAGTAACTATTTGAACTCATATATTTCCATCTAAAAGTTCTTTTGAGTAAATTGAATTGCACATCTCTTGAAATGTTTTTCCCATTTAAGTAATTAAATGGTGCTTCTGAAGTTAAGAAAGCATGTTTTTCTTTTTAGTTGATAAAAGCATTTGAAAATATAGGAAAAATTATTTAAGTGCCTTTACTTTCTTTATCTAGAATAAATTCCACTAACTGAGGACTCAAGAATCATCTAGTTACCCTAAATTAAATTATACAGCATTGTAATATGGAAAAAGAGAAACACTTGAAATTTGTTCAAGTGATAGATAGAACATAATTTCCAGGAAAGAGTCATCGATTCTCTATAAGTACAAAGTCTATTTCATAAGTGCTAAATTGTTACTGAGGCGCTAATCATATAAAACTCAAATAAAGATAAAGTTTGAGTACAAACCTTAAGTGAACAGGATTTATGTGAAGCATATTAGAAACTATAAAAATTATGCTCATATCCAATTAGCTATGCTGAATCTAAACAATGAGAGAAAACTATATGGGATACGAGCACATTTTGAAAGGAAATACTAAATAGTACTCATTTTTCATGATGCCATCATTGACACATTTAAGCTTACCTCAGA
The DNA here is from genome assembly GCF_017591425.1 of Ochotona curzoniae. Classification (NCBI taxonomy): domain Eukaryota; kingdom Metazoa; phylum Chordata; class Mammalia; order Lagomorpha; family Ochotonidae; genus Ochotona; species Ochotona curzoniae. Next base: position 20,041,964 of record NW_024466502.1, read on the forward strand.
AAAACACCATTTATATTTTGGCAATGGGTAGATGTTAGGCAACATACTGAATAATACATGAGCAGCTTGTGTTCTTTTATACAGTGACTGGAAACTCAGAAACCAAAGTAAACATTAAGTAATCATCATATCTATGCTACAAATAGATTATAATTCAACCACTGTCTATACCTACAATGTCACAATTCACTAAAACAGCAGAATGCTGCACTTGAGACACTTTCTAAAGTACCATGCGATTGTAATTTTATTGGGAAAAACAGTTAAGGGGCAGAGGCTATAGTGGGAAAGCTCTGTGCCCATGGGAGCATATCATGAACAATTGAAGAAGAAGAATACAATCAAGTAAAATTTTTGTAATCTCATAAGCTTTTCAAAAGTATACTTTTTAAATCAGAAAGTGCCTCTGTATTAAAATAAGTTATTGCCTCAAATAATTGTTTTATATTAATGTTAGCTTTTGGGTTGACTAGAAATGTATTTAAATAAAATTCTGGATAGTGTTTTATGTGATCAAAATATAATCAAGTTTAATTTATAAAAGCAGATTTTATGATTTTTTGGTATAATATTGTGAGACTTCCAAATGAATAAGCCATAAATGTATTTTGGTAATTACAATAAACACTTCATTATGCTCAGAATTTGTTTATTATACTGTAGCACTGGTACTTTAATCACAGATTATTCATTTAATACATTAAATATATTTTGTGGATATTTTTGAGTTTTATGTTTGTTGTTCTCTCAGTAGTTTCACAACTTAAAATATAAAGCATAACAAAAAATTCACTGTTGAGTCAGTATTTTCCTTTTTTTATTAGAAAGAAATCTGGGACACTGAGGATTTCATTGCTGCTTAATTTTTTTCCTATGTTATCATATATTACATAACTATATATGATATGTGTTATTGAATATGCATTATTCAACTGCTGTAGACAATTAATAGCTGCAAAATTTTCAGTATAAACATGCATGAGCCTCTATATTTCTTATAACAACTTTTAGTAATATTCAGATTTTTCTCTTAATTTAGTGGTTTCTTGAAATCTATCCCTAGAAATTTAAGCATATTGATTATTTTAATATATATGTTATTAACTTATGGATTTTTCTCTGTTTCAATTATATAATCATTCATATAATATTCATATACTAATGTGGCTTTTTTTTTCTTACCTGGCCTATCTGCATGATATGAAATAGAAATATTATAGCAATAGTCTTTACATTGCTTTATTTAAAAAAATATTAAAATTTAATGTGAGTAATGATGCTTTCTGTGTTGAGACGTATCAGATTAGTATCTCTAGGTGGTCATAGACTTAACATTAATTAAATAAGAATATTTTGATTTTCATTGTTTTACATTTAAAAATAATTATTTATTTTTTATTGGATAGGCAGCTTTACATAGAAGAAACAGAGAGAGACCTTCCATCTGTTGGTTTGTTTCCCAAAAGACCATAACATATACCTGTGCCACAGGCAGAGACATAGCCTGCCACCCCAACATGATGGCTCCATATTTCCCATACTTTAAGAGAAAAGTATGTGAACTTTAGTTTGATTATCTCATATAGGGAAAACAACTACCTTTCTCCCACATTTTTTCTTGTACATTAAAAACAGTAAATGCATACAAGGCTTGCATATGTTCACTGAGATTCTTTACCTACCCAAATCGTTAAATGAGTCTGGTATAGATGTATCCCCCAGTCCTACTCCTGTGTCCCTGCTTTGCCTTCAAGCTACAATGTCACATTGAGAGCTAATACAATGAGCAGAAAGATGGTGTGGAGACACAGCTGGATGGCATCCCAATTGATTAAGTGCAAATATTATTTTCCATGGACATATCTCCGAACTGAAAATCACTTACTGATTTAGAAAACAAACAGTTTGGGCCAGGCACAGTAGCCTAGTGGCTAAAGTCCTCATCTTGAAGTCACTGGGGTCCCATTTAGGTGCCAGTTCTAATCCCAGTTGCCCAGGGCTTGGAACCCTGAAAGTGAAGAATTACAACAAATAATTAGGCAGTAACCCACTCTGGAGATTTCCTCGCACTGGGAATTTTAAAAACTGCTAAATAGCAGGGCAATATCCAATTGACATTGTTTCTGACTTCTTTGCAGTCTTCATCTTTGTCTTGAATTGGTACTTCCTTTATTGATGACTACTTTAATATAACAGACTATTTGTCAGAAGTTCAAACTGTGCATACGGGAGACAGACTGTTAGGATACTGAAATTCCTATTAAATGCACTAGTGAATTCTAATTCTCCTTTTGAAAAGTTGAAACAAAAAAAGAAAAACCTGTCATTGTAAGTGTGAGCTAAAAATGCCCTTATTGATAGAAGGTGGTTCCTAATCATTAAAAATGTAACCGGGATGAGAGGATATTTGAATTATAATCAATCTGTCCTGGTGAAATGTAATATACTTGAGTTAAGTGTTACTTGAAAAAAGATTTTTTCTAAGGAAATATATTGAGATTTTGTAACTCTTCAAATTGTTTAAAGTCAACAAATGATCATTTTGTGGTAAGCATGTGATTAGAATATTCTACAAAAGTCCTATTTCAAGCCATGGAAAATAAGTTTGCTCAACTATGTTATTCTTTCATTACAGCAGAATTTAGTCAACAATCAAGGGCTCAAAATTGCTAAGATCGTTGACTTGGATGAAGATAACTAAAGGAGATTTATGCAATGTCTTCAGTTGATAAAAGAAAGGGACTCTTTTTTGATAGTTTCAGTTTTAGATAAAATTATTAGTTTTTATATCACTAGATTTTCATGAGGGTGAGGTAATGCCAAGACACATCAATTTCATTTCTGGAAAATCACCAGATATATGAAGTTGAATTCCCGGAATGCTGTGATGTAATTTATAAATCATTATCCAAAATATGGTGATGTATAATTTGAGAAAGACGTAGATGCAGGAGGGTCACTCTGACTTTCCCACAATTTGCTCTAGAGGTGTCCTCTTTGACCTGGAGTAGTGGAATATTGTATGTTAGGAAACAGGGACTTTAGAAGAATCCATGTTAATAGGCATTACAGCCATTTTGTTACCATTGTTTCGTATCCACCTTGTCCATCCACATTTCTGTAAAACTCTCCTCTTTACAACTTAAGCATAACAGAACAGAGAGTTCCGTTGTCTTTAGGTTTTGATTTTGTTAAAGATTCCATGCCACAAACACTTACACAAGTTTTATTGATATGATTCTTAATTGTGCATCTGTCTTTTATTATTATAGAGCACTCTGCTATGCATGTATGATTCATGAGGAAAAAAATTACCTTCTAGTAGAATCAGGAAAAAAAAGTATTCTCATCATGTCTTTATTTGAATCAACAGCACAGACATAAATAAAATACTTCTTGGAATTATATTTGTTCTGAAATATTATCTGAAGGATCTATCCTGATTGAACTAGAGAGATAAACTGATATTTGAGGCCAAATATGGGATTTAATGCCAAATATGATACCTTGATGAATGAATGTAGCTGCTATGTCTCCCAGTTGAGAGTAAAGGTTCCTGTGTGTTTGTTTTTGTGGGGCATGGGGAGAAGACAGGACTCATGTTATATTTGTAATTGCTCAACCCATGTTATCTTACATTTGATCTTCAAAGGAGTCTTCTTATGTACTTACATGTGTTAAACGCATATGCATTTCAGTTTCAGTGTAGGATTCTACCTCTTGAAGTTTTGATTCCAAAGAAAATTTTACCTGTGCCCACAAGACTTAATCACAAAACTTACACTGCATGAAGACATGCTCTCACATTGAATCTCACCTGCATGACCAGAAATAATAACTGCAAGGAATCAATTTGTGCGTTTTTATTTTTTTTGCATTCAAATACCTAATAACCATCTCAAAGACCAGTTGAAAATTACATACAAATTTAATACAATATCTATAATTATTTTCTTTTTAGGTCTTGCATTAGAATAAATCTTCCCTTGCTACTTAAAACTCTATCTGCCAAAGTGCAAATCGGTGGAATAAAATACACTCTACAGAAACAAATGTATGTCTTTTGTGAGAAAATAGAAATGAATTGTCACCACTCTCTTTCCTCCTTACATGCATTAAGAATTTTTAAAACAAGAGATTCTAGAGGAGTTTGTTTATATCTTGATTTTTCCCTAAAGGGATATTAACAAGTTAGAAAATCATCAGTGATATTCAAAACATTTTAGAAATATAGTGAGCAAACCATTTTAGCAATGTAGTGATGAATGAAAAATAGCATCACTCCAGTAATGGTGTTGATACGCAGATCCAATAGTCAGAAGACGTTCTACATATTTGCAAAGTGGACCACAAATTTAGTTCTGAAATTCCTAGCTGTCAGAGCAAGGATGTGTAAAGAGAGTTAGAATAGTCCTAAGGGGCTAACAGCTAACAATTCCTCAAAGAAGCACAGCTCTCCTGACACCACTGGTGAAATAAACATCTCCTGTGAGTCCCATAATTGAAGAATTCTAGAAGTGTTAGACATATTAGTGTTCATCTAGTCCAAGTAACTCTTCCATTCCTGTTCTACTTCGTACTTTCTAGAAAAATCATATATTTGCATAAGTGAATCCATTGGCAAAAACCTTGCCATTAATAAGGTGTTGTATTATTTAGTAGACACTTTCTGTTTTTTTAAATATATGTTTTGTTTGTTTAGCTGCTTTTATGTATGATTCTGTAGTCATAATTTGAATTCTCTGGAGCATAGTTCAACAACAGTAGTATATATTCCACTATTAAATAATTTAGCAAGCTTCCCTGCTTCCTAATTCAGAATGCTGTTTTAAAAATATGTTTTGTGCTTCTGAAGTTTACTAGGCAGTATACTAAAAGTTTGGTTGATAAAATTTCAAATAATGTAGAGCACAGTACTAACAACCATCAGGTCTATAAAAGAAAAGCTACTTTGATCATGTCTGTTCTTTTCACAAGTCCTTCCGTGGAATGAATTGTGTTTTCCTGTTTGGAAACACTCCTCCACTGCAATACTCTGCTCCTTGGTAGCCCTACATGAATGGAGTGCCACCTGGACCTTAGCCTTTCAAATTCTAGCAGGATGAGATTTAACCAGTGCTGAACAATACACAGGAAAAGTAGAAAACAACACTGGCCATTTACTTCCCTATTTGACCCTATGGGGACACCATCAGCTGGCATCAGGATCAACCAAAACAACGTTGATTCCATAAGAAATATTATAATCTTTCTCTCTTAATTTTCTCTCTTTGTAACTCTGTAATATAGAGATGCAGCTAGAGAGATCATTTTTGTCTCTTAGTAAATTCAAGCATTTTGTGTAGCGCATTTTTAACATGAATCACTTTTCAGACTCATGTCAGGATTCTCTTGAGTCTCATCTGCCAGGAGTTTCACCTCCACATCCCAGCTGGCACCGATTTCATATTTCTCAGTGCCACCTTCTATTGAACCAAGTACTGAAAGCTTTGCTGACATTTTCAGTGATGAAACTTCAGATTCTGGAACCCTGCAAATTGCCTGTTTTCCTCTATTTTATATAAAGCACTTCATTCAGTTTGTAGAAAAAGTATCCATATGTGTTGCTCACATAAACTGTCATTGTTTTTCTACCATAGTAATAATAAATGTTTTCTCTTCGAATGAAAACATTTTGTTACATGAAAATGCTGATAAATTAAATCCAACATAAGGTTAATTAATTTCAATTTATTATTATTTTCTTGCTAGCGAAAGCAAGATGAAGAGGAAAGTTGATTTGTAGTCACCACTCATTAAATACTACATCTTTCGGCAATAATTATATGTAACTGAGTTTCATTTTTCTTGTTCATCTGTAAAATGGAAATGTCCTTACTATTGTTCAAAAGAGAATACTTTGCTCACATGCGCTTTTAAAGGTGTCTGTAACACAGCACGTCTTAAATAAATGCATATTAATTAAGCTCTTCTCCAATTAAATAACAATTATTTGCAAGCATACTGAAAACCATATGCAATTATAATGCATATCTTAATGTATATGGAGCGATCAACACTGAATTTCCTGTTTCAGCTTTTGAAACAATTTTTAGCTTTAATGAATGTAACACTTTTCCCTACTAATTGATTATGAGGCTTTATTTTGTGTGAAGTACATAGATTTGTGCATCACTGATGTTGTAAACAAACTGACCTCATCTAGTTTTTAAAAAAAACACTCACTTTAAAGGCTTTTATTATCAAACACTACTTAAAAATATATGAGTCACAAAAATAGCTGGGTTATGAAATAAATATGCTTTCTAATGCTTAAGTTGTCACCGTTTTGGATCCATTTTATTGTGTATAAATATTTAAATTTCTAGTAACTCTTTTCTCCAAATGATTCATTGTTTTTACATCATAAAATTATTTTGTCATCTATCATGTTGACACAGATATACATCCATTCTCAAGTTAGCTGAGCTTCACCTTATACCAATCCATAATCACTTTAGTCATTGTCAAAGAAAGGCAGTATTAAATTCAGGCACAGTATGTTTTAGCCAGAAAGAGCGTAGAAATGAGAACTTACTATCCCTGAATGTGCTTCTGGTTTCTGCTGCCAAGTAAATGGTCATGATGTTAAAATTATCAAAATCCTCTTTTAAAAATATAAGGAAGCTTACACCAAGTGTCATAAAATATTTGCTTCAATCCTTGAATGAAAATGTGAAAACAGTTGAAATATAATTCTGGCTGACAAAATTATTAATACTAGAAAACATATAAGAAAGGAATAATAAAATATGAAATCATTGTCCCACCTCATTCAATATAGAGATAACACAGACCTGCTAGGAGGAGCGTATTGTTCAAGGCTTTAAACTTTCTCATCACAACCACCAACTTACACCTCAGTTCACTCAAAAACATTGATTATTACACTTCTCCAAGTTCATTTCTCAGTCATGAATGATTATCTAGAAACAACAATTACTAACCTGCATCTATATGAACACCTGCAATTTCTGACACTGAGTCAAAGGAGAGCATGAGTCTGGAATCCAACCTAAGTTTCCCAGGTAGGAGCCGTCTCTGCTGCACAATAGCAAAAAGCTGATTTGGAGACATACATTGTTTAATACCATGGACAAGGTTCTGTAATTTGATCCATCCCTTTCATTTTCTATAACTCATTCTTTTGGCATTTGGACAGTATCGTGTGGTAAGTTCCTGCAAAATAGAGTAATAAAGTACGCATCCATTTTAGATTTAGCTCTTTAAATTTTTGGAACGATGTTCTGCATTATTTCTTTCCATGGTGTAGAAAATGCAATTGAAGATGGAAAGATCCACTGTCCTTGACCAGAGAATTGCTTCTCTAAGAAACTGCACCATCAAAGGATTTTAGCTGAACATAATGACTGTAATGAGACATCAATATGGTAATATTATCAATGAAGTTGTAAATGTTAACATAAAAAAATCATTGACATAAACTGACGGCTTAATATAACGAAAGGCTAAAATTTGTGATCAGGATGATGTATACAGGGGTGAGGGATGAAGTAAATAGAACCTGCTCTCTCAATAGGAATGCGTGGTCCATATGAGGAGGGATAGTACAGCGAAACCTGCCTGATTACATTAAGATTTGATGCTTTTCTACTGAGCATAGAGAAATGCAGCAGATTTAGAAACCTTGGTATTACCAAAGCAAATGTTATGTGAGAGAAAGTTAAACAGACAGTGAAAACTTTATTTTAGGATTTTGCAAAAGCAGTGAGTACAGAACTCAATTTAAGTTCAACCAGAAAAAGTTTGATAGTGGAGCTAGAGGCTTGATAGTTCGCAGGATATCTGTATTTACTAATCAGAGGAAAACCGTGTTTTCATATTTTTGTGGTGGAAGACACTTTTGCAATTTTGAATAACAAGGATATTGAAGTTAGGCTTTTATTCACACACAAAAATTGGGAAGTGAAGGTAATTTTCTTCTTTATCTCTTGAATTTCAAATGTTTCCCTTCATAACTTTTAGAAACTTTTTTTTTTTTGGTTTTCAAAACTACAAGAAAAAAATGAGCTACAGAGGGCAGAGAAAGAATTTACAATATCAAAGATATCTAAATGTTGAGAACTTTTCCATAAATAAATGGGATTATTGTAAAGTTTTTAAAAGAGAAAAAAAAACCTGGGCAGTTAGTCTAAGTTCACATTTAGTTAAGAATAGACTGAATGGCAATATTTAGTTCTGTATTGATAGGAAAGTCTCATTATGGTATTATGGACTTCAGTGAGAATCAAGATCTAGTTCATACTGACTCTATTTCTCTAGAGAAATGCATTGTCTGATGTTATAATGGTGCCGTGGTTGGTGTGCTTGCAGTAAGGAGTACTTTATTTGCTATGACAGTACTCTGGAAAGAGAATAAGACAAACATAAAACAAACATTAGGACTCTGAGGTTTTTAAAACAACAAATTATAAAAATATTTTTATATCATTGAATATTCTTTAGCGTCAAGTATGTATATTGTGAAGCATTTCGGCTCATTATTTGCATTTCTTAAATACTTGGGCACTTCTGTTTAGTAAAAATAATCCTGGAACATCTGTTCAGAGTTAGAGCTTTACACTTTGCTAAGCGACCCTTCCATGTGCGATATTCTTAAAATTGTTGGCACTTTCTGTCTTGTGTTTTGTGTAGCTGCAATGGACAACTGCACATTGCCACTGAGGATATGTTTATTTTGGTCAGTCACCTCCACAGGACACTATTAAAGATAAAGTAGATTACATTGTAGTAATATCAGACTACTTTGTGTCAAATTCTGTAATGTGTTCACTAAATGGTGTGTAAATTTTATTATTCTCTCTCAGATTGGCATCAGAAGTTCAACCAAAGTTAAAATGTGTCTCCAGTCAACCTTTGCTACTTTTCTATTTTTAACAATGTTTGGATGGAATAGGCTAGGGAGTTTCTCTTTGAGCATGTGTAATGTTATGACCGGCATTGTTAGAGTCTCAGAACTACCATAGTCACTATAAGGTAATCTCGCGAAAAACCACTTTGAATGCCAGATGAATGCAAGCTTTGTGCTGAGCAACCCTGTGATGAGCAAGCATCTCAAAATACAATCACAAATATATCTAGTACCCACTGTCTGAGTAGGATTTTCTCTTTCATAGAGTTAGTTGCACATGGAATGCTTACTGAGGACTTCATTTGCACTTAAGACATTTTAATTTTAGAGCCTCCAACAACCTCAAATCATTGCTTCTACAGTTTATGAAACTCTGCTACATGTGGATAGGTGTTATAAACACTGAACACAGCATGTGAGAAGGAGAGAGGACCCAAGAGGACAGCATCCTGTCATACTTGTTGCCAGAAATAGACAAATTCTTCAAAGGGAAAACATGAGAACAAGAAGGAAAACAGTTTTCAGAGGATCACAGAGTTACAAAATACCACAGCTGAGCCAAGCATTTAGCTTCAAAATCTGCATGGTTGACTGTCAGCTCACATTGTCTAAAATGCTGAGGGATAAGTGTACGTTAGAGAGTGCAGAAAGATGAACTAATAATAATGACATTGAGTTTCTCCTTAATATGAAAAAGGAAATTGCATCTGGTGAGTAAATCCGTGGAGGAAGGATCTTCCCCTCTGTCTCGCCTCCTCTTTTTATATCTGATTTTCCAATAAAAATAAAATGTCAAAATAGCAAAACAGACATCTCGGTGAAAATTATGATATAGGCATAATAGACATACAAAAATATACTCAAAATTTTTCAATTGAAAACAGCAGTGAGATATTAATTAACAGCTGCTAGAATGGCTAACATTGAAAAGCAATCGATCAAGCATAAAATTGACAATGTCAGTAGCTGGAGTGAACTCACAGTTGTTCAGCTCATTCATCACTTGGTGCTTTGCAAATTTATTCACCTTGTCAGCTTTGCAGTCTCTTGCAAATCTAATCAAGCCAGAGATAGTCTTTCCAGATATTTACTTAAATGCTTTGAAAACTTATGTTCCCACAACTCTGCTAGAAAATTCTCAGGATACTTCTTTATAATCATCTGATACTGGAAACTACCAAAGTAGCCTTGACTTGGTGAACAGTCCCATAAGGAAATATTTTAAGCCATAAAAGGGATACATTATCAGTCTATCACATTTTACAAATATAATAGTGACACTGTCTACTATTAATTTCATGTGCTTTATCAAATCATTTTCTAAGTATTCTGAACCTGAGTTAATAAAGAGCTAATTTGGAGTTATTCTCTTTTGGATTGTGAAATTTTAAATTTTAAATCAGAAATGAACTGAAATTGACTGTTAAAGAAAGTGCAACTCAGAATTATTTCATATTTAATGTGCAATTTGAATTTTTAATTAATTTTCATCTATTTAAAAGACAAAGGAGTTAGAGAGGTCAATTGTCCCTTCACTGATTCACTCCTTAAATTTCTGAAACAATAAGGGCTGTGTCAGTCCAGTCAGGAGCCTGGAACTAGTCTCTGGTAAGAGTGCCAGAATCTGAGCAACTGGGTCATCATCTACTGCTTCCCAAGGTGCAGCAACAGGAGGCTAGATCAGAAGCAGCGCAATTGCTCTTATTGGAATTCATGTGGAAAGTGGTTCTCACAACAGCCCAACTCACTGCACCAAAATGCTTTTTGTAGCATCTTTATTTTCATCTTATCTTCTAGTCATACGCATCTCCTATCTCAGAGAATAATTTTCTTGATGGCTGGAAAGCAGATGTCATAATGTAACTTATTTAAACATTAAACACTACTGTAATATTATTTCTAAAATAATAAATCTACAGAAATGAGATTGTTCAACTTATTAGCTATCTCTAATTTTATTTTAAAACTATCATTGAGTTATAATTGACCATTCATATAAAGGTCTGTATTTAAGCTTAAACTATTCTTTTTAACTAACTTACAAATAATTTTGGTATAATGTTTCACACAGCCTAAAGATTAGATCTGTCCATTAGATGGAAATTGGTAATTCTTTAGTACCAGTATTAAATAGGCATATATCACCAGTTTCTATACTATACACATTTAACTTCCCTTGTCATTCTCTATGATTTTATGATACACTTGCATAATTCCTATCCAAATTAGTATTATATTAAAACTTCAAAAATGATTAAGACATTCAATGACTCATTTTATTAGCAATTATCCCAAATAATAAAATGGCTCCATTCAATGAGACACAGGTCTATCTTATAGTTATTCAATATACCTGCTTTGGCTCTTGGTTCAATGAGACTCATCTTTTTATAAATATAACAACCCTTCTTATGCAGAGTACAAGCCATTAGGTCACCTGGCACCAGTCCTGTATAGCTACATAATTATCATTTCTTTAAGCATCATCTGTAATTTTTATTTCTAATAGTTGGATCATTACTTTCCTCTCCTTATCCATACATTATACTTTCATACATGCTTTTTGATACTCAGACATTCTAAACATTTAAGATGTATTCAAGTATTGCGTAAGGTGGTTCTGTATTTCAAAATTTTCTGATTCTAGTATTTAAACTTTTAAAAAATTTGTTAAACTGAAATGACCAAATCATTTTAATAAGTAGTCAGTTTATTTACCAGAATTATCATTATGTAAACCAGAATAACAATAATAATAAAGGATTTCTTCCAACAAGCCAAAGTCACGATGTCTAGAAACTTTGCTGTAATTTTTGGAAAAGGACAGTTTAAGAGAGGGATAGCAGCCCTCCTCTTCCTCTCTTTCTGCATTTCAGATCCCAAAGAGAACAGTCAAGTCATGAATGTTCTTGCCTAACATATTTTATGTGCATGTGCATATTTTTCACTTTTGTGATGAACATAGCTACTACGATGATGATTTCTTTTTAAATATTTATTTGAAAGGCAGCAGCGATGTTGATTCTCCCTCCACTGGCTCACTTACCAAATGGCTGAAGTTGGTCCAGGTCAAATCCAGGAGCTCAGAATTGCAGCGAGGTAGCCTACAAGGGTAGCAGGGACTCAAACCTTGGAGCCATTTCTCAATGACTTTGGTGGCTCATTGGCAGAAAGCTAGAGTGACAGCAGAAGAGCTGGAACTTGAATAGCTCCTCTGATGTGGGATATGTGCATTGCAAAATGTGGCTTCATCCTCAGCATCATAACACTGGGCCTGATCCTAGCTTCTCGACAGCTACCACTGAATATTTTAATTATGGCTTTAAGTGACTGAATGAAAGAAGACACTTATTCCTGCAAATGCTAAAGGCTGCAACTATCTTGAGCTTCCATTCTCTATCCAGGTACCCAATTTCTCATTAAATACAACTGTTCATGCTTTTCTGATCACTCCTCATCAGCTTTTCCTATTCTCAAACTTTTTTCTTACATATTGTCTATTACTACCTTCCTTTTTTCATCTTTCTATTTTGACTGATAATATTATATATATAATGTGTTACATATATGTAATATTACTGAGATCATTGACATAATTTAAAGATATTATTCTGCCTGAAATTAGTTTTAACCTCTTTATATATAATCATCTCTCACATTTTGCACAACATGAGAAGTGCAGCAAATGTCAGTAATTTCATGTCCCATGTTAAATAGAGTCATCATTTTCAACCTGATCATGACAATGTATCAATGGCCTTGTGTAAATATTGTTTTGCTCCTAATCCCTGCCTTGCATTATTCTACATTTTCGTGTTATGTATCCCAGTTTCACAATTGGACACCAGCTTATTTTGACGATCAGGCATTCATCTGAGGACTCATTTGGTCCCCTCTATAATTCTTGCACTTTGTTGTTAGCCCATTTTAATCACAACATGTCTCACATTCTCTGATAGAATAAACCCATGAACATGTTCATTAAGTTGAAATATTTTTAAATATTTACTAGATCCATTGTCTGTAGACTGGCTTGGAATTTGAGTATTTTGAGGTATGCTCTTATCACACAGAACAATAGAGTCCATACATAATTTCTGAGTAAGAGGAAAAGAACTAACTCGAAGACACAATACAGGGAATAGAATTTTATCTCCTCTGAACAAAGAATTCTGAAAGTTTCAGTGAACTATTCAGTATTTTTGTAGCTGCTGTGTTCTGCCCATATGGAACAGCCTGGGAATCTGAAAACACATCAAGAGAAAAAGGATTGCCAAATGTCAGGTTCATTTCTCACTGGGAACTTAGCCCTTCAAGCCTGGCTGCCTTGAAATCCAATTTCCCTTTCTCCCCCACAGTAAACCCTCAAAATCTCTGATAGCCCCAGATATTACTGATTAGTCTGCTAGGATTTTCAGCCTTTTTTTTTCCTGTGCTACTTATCAGCAAATGTCTTGATGTAAAAATGGAGAAAATAGTTTCACCACATTGATATGTTTTTGTCTTTGAGATCTTTGCCCACTCAGTCTCAGCTAAGTTCTCTGTTGTTTTTAAAACACTACATACTATTTAAGCTCATATTATCTGTCTTGTGTAAGTGTTGATTTGCTGCAAATTAGGCTATTTGTCTGGAAAATTGTTATTTATTAACAGGGAAATATATTTAAAATTTAAATGCTCTTAATGTGGAATTTAACTGCTATTATAATCTTATATTTATTAAAATGATTACATGTTTCCTACACATTTTTATTTTGCAAATCATATTGTGTAATCTGGTCAATTATACTTTAGTACCATACTTTCTTCAATTCTATAATTCACAGCATGCATATAATATTTTGATTATAACATGGTATTTCAATTTCTTGAAGGTATAAATTAATTACGAATGAATGGTATATTAGAAAGTAAGTTATTAATGTCACATCACTTATGTAAAATTGTGTATATTTAGTTTTATGCGAGAAATAGAAACAAATCCTTACATTGCTTTGTATGTGTTTTTCATTAACTTTTTAAAAAAATATTTATTTATTTATCTTGAACAGGCAGATATATAGGGTGAAGGAGATACAGAGAGAAAGATCTTGTGTCTGCGGGTTCACCCCCAGGGGGCCGTAACAGCCAGAACTAAGTCCATCTGAAGGAAGGAACAAGGAATGTCTTCCAGGTCTCCCACATGGGCACAGATTATTTTACTGATGGATTACTTGAGGTATCTTTCTTTGAGAAAGTATTAATTTTTCTTTCACTTTAAATAATAAGTTTAGTGGGTTTACAATTATAACTTTGTTCATTTTTCTCAAAATTTCAAATAAATGCATGCATCTCTTAATGCTAAAATAGCTAATTTTTCCAACACCCATCACCCTGTAAGCAAACATGGAAAAGTATTTATTAATAAACACACACATATGTGTGTGATCTCTTGTCCATTTTACTTACTTTATTTTTGAATTTTAATAACTCCGTGAGTTTTATATTTAATTTCCTTAATAGTCTCTTTGGCAGAACAGAAGTTAACTTGAATAAAGTCCAATTGATTGATTTAGTTTCATAGGCAATGTTTTTGGCCTATTTTTACACCACAGAGACACTGAGAGAGAGAGAGTGAGCCAGAGAGAGATGTATGGCCTGATTTATAGCACAAATGTCTGAGACATCTGTGAAGCCAAATCCCAGGAATTTTATTAAGGTCTTCACAGAATTTTCATATACCTAACAGACTTTAGCATCACTGTCTTTCCTGGTGCATATTAGCAGTAAGCTGAAATACGGTTTGAAGGAGGACTCATACACAGACACATTGATATGGAATATGGGCATTCCAAGTGAAAGTTTAACCAATGTCATTTAAAAAGAGTTCAGTTTCTTGACTGCCAGCATGACTCTTTCATGAGATACTGCGGAATGAAATCCATACAAGGCATGGATGTTGTGGGTTAAAGCCCCGCTTATAATGCTGGCATCCCATAACAGATGTCAGTTTGAGTGCTTGATATTCAGCTTCAGATCCAGCTTCCTTCTGAAGCACGCAGGTGGACAGCAGGTGGCAGCCCAAGTGCTTCAGCACCTGTACCCACCTGTCAGATCCTAGCTGCTTGCTCCACTTGACCCAGCGCTGGCTAATGAAGTGATGTGTAGTTCTAGCATCTGTTTCCAATTCCTGCTCCCATGGCGAATGAAGATCACAGAAAACGAAGAGGGAGTAAGGAAACGACGTTTCATTGAGACACTGGGAATCTTCCAGAACCAGAGGAGTTTCTGAACAGAGAAACTCTTGAAGGTAAAGTGTCTAGGATTTTATACTCCCTGGGCTGTGATGAAGAATGTACAGGGTCTTGTAAAAAGGACAGTTAGTCACCACTGACATTTACATTGCTGTGGAGTCAGTATTTGGAGATGAATGTGTCTAACTGTAACTAAATCCTCTGCTTTCAGGTTCATTATTTGTTTTTGAGTAGTGGGAGCATTTGTTACAGGTTTGTTACATCAGATTTGAGTTTCCTATGTCACCAAGTCAGGCTTTGAGTCCCTTGGTTCATTTGTGTCCCTATCTGCCGAAGGATACATCCTGGCAATCTTTTGTCTCCATCAATCTTTTCTGTAGAAAATAGGAAACTCTAACTGGCATTAGGAAACAGAATGACAATTCTATCTGCTTTCTGTCCAGAGGCAGTGAAGGAAATTGGCAGAGAAGTACTCCTCAGTGTGATGTGAGGGCCTTAGTTACAAGAAAGTGTTTAGGGACAAATATCATTTTATTTGAATTTTTCTTGATGTGAGAGCAAATAAAATGGGGTATCAGACTGATTGTGACAGTAGCAAATAACAGAAGGATGAAGATTACAATCAGCTGCCCTAATGGCAGGAGCAGTCAACTGGAATATGCAGGTCCGGGAAAAGCTCACTTTTCTTTTGCTTCTGAAATTATGGAGACAAGTGGACTGTTTATGTTTGATCTCTATGGTGTTGCTCTCTTCCTAAAGTATTGCTACAGATGCAAGAAGGTTTTGTTAATTACAGGGAAAAATCCATCCCTGCTCTGCTAATATATCGTGTAAGGTGAAGCTGTTCCTGTTGGAGTGTCTCAAGATGAGAAAGACCAAAACTCATGTCTTCATGGCGTTGAAATATCTATCCTAGGTCACAGCTTGAAAGGTCACCTCATGGTATGTTAAGCCCTCCTTAGGGGTTATAGCAGTGGTGGCTGCTGTACTTTCACAATGATGAGCATAATTGTCCTTTTAGCTCTTTGGTGGAGTGTGGTGTTTTTACTATGATATATGTTTCTCACAGCTAATGTCCCCAAGCGAAGGAGGACAAGATGAGAATAAACAAACATCTATCAGGACTGCTTGGTCTTTAGGATGGTTTTCTGTAGCACGTGCATGCTAATGGCTTTTAAGTTTGAGGCTAAAGGATGATTTTCCAAACTAGAAAAACAGCTTATTCTTCTGGCAAGACAGAAGCACCCATATACTTCTTATGTTCAGCTTTGATTGCAAAGACAAGGGGGGATGTCAGCCTTGGAAGTGATTCCTGTTAATAGTGAGTGACTTTGCTGCATGAGACATCAACCCTTTATACATTTCAATGTTAAAAAAAAGTTATAAGCATCCTTCACAGAGTTACACCATTCACTTAAAATTGAGGCTGTAAGATATTTCCAGAAGCAAAGACATTTCTTCCCTACTAATTTAGCTTTTTTTTTTTCAGATTGAGCAAGACAGTACAGTGAAGAAAAAAGTAATTTAAATAGTAGACTTACAGGTAATCAACATCCACACAAAGATAATACACTAGCTCCATCAACCTTCAATCCTGGGTTTTACATTTGATTTTTTTAAAATACTTAAACATATTAGTGCACTGTCATAAATAAGAACAATAGCATGGACAGCAGCAGTGAATACCAAACAACAACCCTGAAAAATTAAATAGCTGCTTTGCTTGCTAGGTTCTTAGTTTTGAAATAATCATACAGAAATACAAAACAAATTTGGAACATTTTCCAAAATTTTCTTCAAATAAATTGTCAAAGTAAATGTATGAGAAGAACAATTTAAAATACATAGTTCACCAACTACACTTTCCCTTTTAAACAAGCTTGGCCTCTTTATGTTTTTATTCCTCATTGATTTGAAAAGCAAATGTAGGGACGAGCATTGTGGCCCATCAGGGTAAGCTGCTTCTGGTGCTGCCGTGCTTCCCATAGAGGTGCTGGTTCATGGCCTGGCTGTTCCACTTCTCATCCATTCCCTTCAAAAGCCCCAAAAAGATACAGAAGATGGGCCAAGTGTTTGGATCACTGCCACCCAACTAAGAGACCCAGATGAACCTCCTGGTTTGTGGCTTTGGCTGCATCCAGTGTTGGCACTGTGGCCATTGGAAGAGCAGTGATGGCTGAAAATTCTATATTTCCTTCTGTACCCCCGTTGGTTTCTTCATAATGCTAAATTTCAAAACGAACAGGATCTTTACCAAACAAAAGTCAAACTAAAATGCTGGCAAAATCATTCTTGTTTTAAATCATTACACATTCATTTTATTTTTTTATCATTTCTATACGGTTTTGTTATCATGTACCAGTGAAACATAAAAAATTCTTACCAATTTTTCCTTAGTTATATTTTTGAGCTTCTCCTTAAGAACATACCCAACTAATTTCAAAGCAATGGAAGTTTCTCTAGCTTTCCGTATATCTTAGAGAATACTAAGTTTATTTAAAACTGCAGGAATTTTAAAAAGTGTATTATAAAACAGATAATGGGGAAAATGAAGTGAAATGAAGCATCGTCAATCTATCAACACATAAATGAAATCTTGTATAAGCCTTTAGTAATTGGTACTGTTATTGATTATTAAATAAATGCCAAGAAATGTGAAGTTTTGCTTTATAATTATTGAAGCAATCTTGTTAGTAAAACACAGGCATAAGAAATTGTACCTATACATGAACCTAGATGAAAACTAACATTTTCGAAATTAGATGAGTAAACAGGGCAGATGCTGAAACTAAGAAATTTAATGCAATGCTCAGCATTGTGGCACTGCAATTTACAAAGCTATCTTCCTGTTAATATGAATGAGAAAACATGGAAGGAAAGATAATCCAAACACATGAGTTACCACTAGTCATATGAGAGTCTTATTTCCAGCCTGGATCAACCCCTTCCTGCTGCTGCCGTGCAGTGATTGAGTCAGTGGGTGGACTATCCTCTCACTATTTTCCTTCTTCTTTGTTTTACTATATTTCATATAAACCTAATGAAACTTAAAGAGTACCTAAATAATATACATATTTTATTAGGGTGCAATCCGTTGCTGTATGTACTACTTCTAGATAGGTGTACAGCAGAACTATTCTGACTATTCCTTATTGTAATAAGAAATGAAATATTTCGTTTTCAACTGAGAAGACATTAGTTGTGAGTCAGAATTCATTGACTAGAGTGATTTATCTTGCTAAAGTGTACATAGAATAAAACCAGTCCATTAAGGATTTTGATGAGGAAGATGAGCACTAGCAGAAACATGGACTGTTGGAGTAAAAACAGTTGATGAGATTCAAGACGATTCTTTCAAAATCAGTAGTAGGTATATTGGACAATTTTTTGATGATTTGGACAACAAAAAGTTATGCGTTTTGTTTTAACTGTAGGGAAAGGTCCCAGATGCTAAGGATAAGAAGCAGCTTCTCTATAGAGAGATAAATCTCACTGATTTGACTGTTAAATCCATTGTAAAAACTGGAAAGACACTTCCTGCCAAGTTGAAACAGGAGCCTACCAACTGCAGAAGTTTTTACAGATACATGCTTTCAAGAACAAGGAATGTGATAAATGCATCCTTTTTTATAGTTGATAACTTGCAAATTCATTTATTACATGTGCATAAATAAGGACAGAAAATTGCCAAGGACAGAGTTGAACTCAATGGCACCATCCATTAACTATCTGTAATTGACATCTACTTACTACTTCATTTAACAACAGCAAATTGCATATTCTTCTGAAACTCACATGGAATATTCAGTAAGATGTGCCACATTTTCTGCTATATATAAACCACGTTTAACATATTGATTTGTTTCTTTACTTTTATTTCTATTATTTTCTATGATATGGTATTCTAGGTTTAAGGATTCCTAAACCTACAAAATGCACCACTCTTAAACCGCCTAATAACATTGGCTAATTCATCTGGAAATGAAAGTAAGAGACAATAAGTAAGAAATCATAGCTGTGGTCAGATTGCCTTACTGTTCAGTCATTCTTGAAACTCTGCGGCAAACTTAAGTCTTTTCTGAGATGACAACGAAACCTCTTTAAGTTTTCAACAGTGAGTTCTGGCTGCGAGGAGGATGTGTTAATCTATCAAGGAATATTTTCAAAAGACAGGCAAATTCTAAAATTAAACAACCATTGAATCATTGATTAGTATTTAGATGTTTAATGTCCAAAAATCTCTGTTGCTAATCCTAAGGAAAATAACTTGTGTTTAGCAATGTGACCACTTTTGATTCCATGAGCAAAAATGTAGGAAGGGCTCTACAATCCCTATATAAGATTACACACACACACACACGTAGATATATATACATATTTACATATATAATCCTATATAATATATAAGCATATGCATATGTGTATGTGCATCTGTATACACAGTGAAGAAACGTCAGCCCTTTGTAGCACCTCAGATTTGTATAAAAAGTAAAAGCTACCCTTTTAGTGGAGGAAACTATTTCTCTCACTTCATTGCCTTAAGCAATATTGTTGATTCAATGAAGTGTTTCCCAGGGCCTGCTCAGTTTATTGACTGCTCAGTTTGGTTGAAATATGATGATATTCATTGCACGGCTATGGAAAACTAACAGAGAAAACTCAATACATGCTATACATCACCATAAAACCAATATGGTCTCTCAGATTTGTTGACATAAATAAAAGGAAAAAAAGTGCCCAGTTAGGCCAATACTTCCCTTGATGAACACTGGGACATTTTTTATCATCTCATGGATGGTTGCTTGCATTCAAGCTATAGTGTTTGCCATTTTCTAAGTTATAATCTAGGAGTGTAAAGATACTTTATTTTTTGAAATTGTGAAGTTTCAGGGGAAAAAACATCTGTTGCTAATTGTAAAGTGGCTCGTTGACATATATGGCCACGGTAGGGTACTTGTTCTCTCATGGAAACACATGGGATGGTTTTATCTGTTTCCCACAACAGTGAGAACTGTGGTGCAGGACTGCTAAAGAAAATTAAACCTTAACTTCAAAACTGCACACTTTCTTTTCTGAGGAGTGATGAGAACCTATTGAACAGTATTTGTTGTGCAGAAGACTTGCACACAATTTTCATTCTGGCATTCCACAACAAATTGCACATTACTGTGTGAGCCTAAATGGTCTGCACAATTTAAAAGAAGCACTGCAGAAAGTCCTCAAACATCTGGAGAATATATTCAATAGGAGGCAACACTGAGCTACCTGGCACAGTTTGCCAGACAATCTGACTTCTTAGGGACAGTTAGAGAGGGCTTTTTACAATGGCAGAGGTCACTTAATTAGATCATCTTAAATAATAGCATCAGATATATAATCATGCGAGGCTCATCTCACTATTACCAGTGGTTTTGAATAACAAAAGTGTAGGACATTTCCCCTTGAGGTCCATTGCAATGTCGAGCACAGCCAACACTTAGCACTTAAATACTTAGATATTCTAATAAATAATAGAAATCAGATACAAAAAGAGAAATAATGAAAACAATTATATTTCACATTTAGAAGTCAAAATATAATCTCAATTTGAAATGGTGCCTACTAGAACTGGAGAAGGAGGTTGTAGAGGATCCGAGAAAATTGGATAATAAGTACCCTAAGCACAGGCATTTAGGAATAGGAGTAGCATGTTCTAACAATATAATAACACAGTGTATAACTATAGTTCATAATAAGCATTACATTCTCTATAAATAAATTAAGTAACGCAGCTGGTTGACTAATCAGTAAGAAAAAATAAGTAAAAAGTTTTTCTGATGGTTTGATTATATTACATTTATGTAGGCATTGCAATATTGCTACAACACCATTAATATACATAAGATCACTTATTAACAAACATATTTAAAAGTGATTAATAAAAAGTTGAAACTGAAAACCAAAATATAGTAAGAACATCTCTTCTTTCATCCTAAAATATACTCAAGGGTCTATGGAGTCTTTTTTTTAATGTGATTAGGTATGGGATCATAGAAGCAAATTGTTTTCTAGAGATTTATTTATTTATTTGGAAGGATGCTCATTCAGATTAAGAGCTAGAGGAAGACAGACACACACACACACACACAGGAGGAGGGGGAAGAGAGAGAGATTTCAGTGCTGTTTACTCCCCAAATGTCTACAATGCTGAGTGCTAGTCTAAGCTGAACCTAGGAGCCTACACTTCCCTCTGGATCTGTCATGTGAAACGTATATGTCTCATGTAAGTGACAGAAACTCAAGCATCTGAGTCTACTTTTACTACTCTCCCAAGTGCAATAGCATCAAACTGGACCAGAAATGGAACAGCCAGGTCGTGAACCGCAGCTGATATGGATGTTGATGTCATGAAAGATACCGTATCATGCTGTGCAAACACACTGCTGTAAGCCTCATACAGGCAAAATATTTCTTGTTGCTTTTATTTTCTTGCTTGCAGTACTGTTGATAGAAACTCTAGGTAAATTCTGTTTGTAATAAATTAGGGAGATTTGGTTTCACTCTCACTAACTAGGTTAACCACAGTGGTAAATAAATGGGGCATGCAACTTGAACAAAGGTCCGAGCCTTTGGCCTGGAAGTTAGGAGACTGCGTGGGATTCCAGAATCTCTCATCAGAGTGTCTAATGTTGAGGTCCAGATCCCTTTCTGATTCTGGGATCATGCTAGTATACATCCTAGAAGACAAAGTTAATCGCTCAAGTCCCTGAACTGCTTTGACTGCTGGAATCCGTGGAAAGAACCACAGGCTGGGAAATAGGCCCAAGTCTGTGTGTTGATGCTTTTTTCTATCAATCTCTCTATCTTGGCGCTCACCTCACTGCCTTTCCAATAAATAGGAATAAATAAGTTATAAAATATGAAAATATTCCAGAGGACATTTTTGGGAGCAAGTACAGCATGAATTTATTATGCTCATATAGGTCTTGGTATGCATATTGGCATCATAAACCCTTGAATACTTTTTCATGTGGTCCGCTTTTCTGAACTGTTTGTTCATCTTGGGATGCATAGAGCATAAGTAAATAAATAATGCCCTTATACTTTTTTTGGGGGGGGGGCTGTTTCTAAATAATGCCTTGCTTCCAGATTGCAATTTCATCAATGGTTTAATGGTTTTCTAGTGCTCAGAATTTATTTTCTGTAGAGCAGTTAACTAGTCTTAGGTACTCTCCCATAGTATTTAGAATTGAGAAAATTTAAACCACTATGTTGATATTATTCTGTCAACATCTACATGATTATAACTGAGTGTTATTTTAGCATTTAAAAAGGTGAAATTGATTTCCTTTGCACAGGTATTTTTTTTAGATCAATTTTCTGATATCCTGTAAGTTTTCACCATGCACAAAGCAGAGCAAAATAGTGGTAATTCTGACATTTGTGACAGATTTTGTGTAAGCAACTTTCTATCTATATTATATTTCTCGCATGCACAATTTTAAAAATAAAGTGAAGACCAGTATGCCTGTTAAATCTAATGCTTTATTAAATGTATTAATATATCAAACTAGAAAATCAATGATATAATATTCTATGGTTTCTTAGGTACATCTTGTTAAAATCTGTAAGCATTCACATTCATATTTTGCAGAAAATTGGATTATGCACATCATCTGCTTTTCCTTAAGAATTTTGGCAGTATTTGCGTTTCCATTGATATCTGCTCCATTTTGTTCCATTTTGTTTTATGTATTTCCACATTACCCACCAGTAGCATGGGAGCAGAGGATGGGCCACATAAGCTGGGGCATGGCATCAGCGAGTAGGTGCCAGAACAGACTCTGCAAGGGCTGTGTGGCCTCACCCTGCAGGTCTGCAGTGTCCACTAGCTTGAAGAAGACCTGAAGGGTGCTGACAGGTCAAGCTAGGCATGAACATGGAACTCACATATACAAGGGCTGGGTTTGGGGGCTGGCTCAGATGGGCTATGCTCCAGCAAACATGGGTGCTCCTGCCAATCAGGTCTGGGGCGCAAGCACTCATCAACACTTTCAAAAACCAGGAATGGGGCAGACTATGCAGGGCAGGAAACTAGCACAACACAGGAAACATGATATTTGGTTCTGGAATCAGCCTGATGTGGAAACTTGGGGAACTCCCCTGGCAAGCTGTAGCGCACATTGGTTGGTATGAAAACTGGGACTGGGGACGGGTCAAGCCTGGCAGGGCTTCACCTTTAACTGGCATGTATGTAGTCTGGTTCAGGGTTTGAGTTGGGCTAAAGCCTAACACCCACTAGAATCCATGAAACCCAAAATTTGTTATTGTTAGAAAGGCAGTTTTCTAGAAAGAGGAACAAACAGAGAAAGATCTTCCATCTGTTGATGGAATGCCTGCAATGGCCAGAGCAGAGCTGATCTGAAGCCAGGAGGCAGAAGCTCCTACATGTTTCCAGTGTGGGTGCAGGACCCCAAAACTCTAGGTCAATTTTTACTGTTTTCCAGGGCCACAAACATGGAGTTGGATTGCAAGAGAAGCACGCAGTACATGAACTGTCACCTACTTGGGGTCTCCATATACGCAAAGTGAAGATGTAACCAGTTAGCCATTGCGCCAGACCCTTAAGCTTTATTTTCAGTTAATACTCTTTCTTTCACGATGTTTCACAACCATTTTCTATTGAGGAAAATCATCACTTGAAATATTTAAAAGTCAATTGTTTAACACCCTTATACTTAGCAACATTTCTTTACATTTTAATATCAATATAATAATGGCTTTTCGTGGTCTACATATTAGCAACATTTTGTCATTTTTCTATCTATGTGTTATTTCAGTAATTATTTTATTTGCTGATTTTCATTATAATTTCTTTGATTATGTGTGTGAGTATAAAGAGTACATCATGCTTCTTGAAACGAAAACATTTTTCTTTATAGTGATTCAATAAGCATATCCTCGGATAGTATTAAGCTTCATTTAAAAAAAAGAACTCATTGCCAAAAATAGCTGCATATGCTACCTTTTTTTCAAGAATATTGAACAGTGTGCACTTTGGAAACTACTGCAGAAAACATTGAATCTAATTTAGTTTTTAACTTGCTGAGTTTATGAATCCATATTGAAATTAATAGCTTAATCATTTTGTCTTCTTAACCTTGTCTTCCATGTTCTCTTCTCATCCTCTCCTTTGGCACATAGTATCATTTCTAAAAACTTCTTTTATATTTTCCAATTTGGTTACAACCCAAATATAAAACCACTTTCTTCTATTAAGGATATGATTATATTCAGTTTTCATTAGATTATTTTCTAAAACAATATTTGTGTGATGTCATTGCACCTGACAAATGAATGTGAATAAAACCTATGCTATCAATATAGACATTTATCCCCACATTTTTTTCAGAAGTTTTCTTATGATCTGGCTTTTTTCTATTTCTTAAAGTTAGTTGAGAAAAAAAGCAGAGTAAGACAGAGAGATATTCTCTTTTTAATTTCATTCCAGAATGCTCAAAATTGAAAAGAAGGAGTGGCTGTAGTGACCAGTATGCAATCTCTATTTCATTCAGTAATGAATGTTAGTAGTGAATGTTAGGTGCATCCTAACAGGAAATGTAGTTATTAGCCTGAGCAGAAAACGATTTCAGAGATTCTCATGCGTGATATCAGGGTATTAACCAAGAGCTCAATTGCTACACTAAAGGTCCACACCAATTTTTATATAATAGTAAGAGAGTTCTGGTTTTATTCAATTTTTGGCAGTCAAGATTAAGCTTTGGTTTTTGAAAAAGTGTGTGATTCAAATCTTTAGCTAGTATAAGGAGATCATAATAAGTTATTAATTTTAAATGCATATTAATTTAAATTTAAAGAAATACCTGGGGGAGTTTTTTCTCATTTGTAACATATGTTTTTATCTTCAGGGATGGTCTGTTACAGTAGAAATATACTTCCATTGTTCTATAACAAATAGAAAAGTCACCAAACCATGAGCACAAAGTTTGGGAGAATTTGATTTGTAAGAATTTTCAAACTGGTAATAAATACAGGTTTTATTCAGTGTTCTTATAGTTTAGTTTGAAAGTTAAAAAAAAATCTGCACAGTGAGTGCAAAATAACATTTCTTGTTATATTTCTAAAAGTCTACTTGATTTTTCAGGTAAAAAAAAATCATGCCATGTTTGTTCAGGGATTTATAAACTTTAATTGCTCTACTGTGAAGGGTTTACAGTAGCAATGTTTTTAAAATTATGTCATTTATATAACGTGTTTATATAACATTGGTGATTGACATTATTCATCTTAGCTTTAACTATTTTGTTTTACCAACATAGTACATTCCTCATATTCAAAGTGAACAGAAAATCATCTCAATTGTTTGTTAATAAACGTCTTCCCAGGGGCAGGATGGAGAATCATGTGGACAAGTTACAAAACGTGAGTATTGGACGTTGTCATTAAGAAAAACTAGTAGCCAGCAGCAAGTCACGTGTACGCGTGTTCAGACAAAACTTAGAAAAGAACAATCTGTTATATCTTAATAATACATGAACACAATTTTTGTCATTACTTCATTGTGCTTGAACTCCAAAAAAATTCATATTCTTTTATGTTCCCAGCAGTGAGGGACTTGGTGCACGCAGCCAATAGTCACACACGTGGAATACTGCCTGATGGTCAACAGTCACAATTTATGAACAGTAAAGACATTTAAAGACTGACGGTCATGCGGCCTTAAGGAAGGATTTGAGGCAAGATGTGTGTTACATGTTAACAGCAAAGGGCATCTACAGGAAATAATGTGTGTTTCTAAGGGATGCCTCTCTGAAATCTGTTATCTCCTTGAGGATAAGGACATTCCTGGCCTGTGCATTTCCATATCAGCTGCTTCAGGATGTTTGCCATGAGATCCTGAAAGCATTCTCACAGGATTACACCTAGCTGTGGCTTTGCATGAGTCAAATTTCCCATTTTCCTCTCCTGATCATCTTTCTACAGTTTTAGTTACAGTAACTGTCTACTTTACTGGCCTTGTAATCATGCAGCTCACGTCCAAGTTAAGGTATTATGAGACCCAGTGGACTACCTTCCCTAAAGAGTATCACACCTTCTGGGTCTTGTCTTCCTTAGATACCCCTCCTATCACTATGGCAGAAGATCTCTCTGTTGCTGTCTCAAATTTTCCCAGGCTTTTCTTCCCATGGAGCCCCCTCCTGTCTTATGGCAGGAGACCTAGACTTCATTTTCTTGAATAAATTTTCTGTGCACACACGCTCACACACACACACACACACACACACACACACACCTCGACAAATAAGTGGTTGCCATGACTGGAGACCCTGTGTTAGGATTTGTAGTCTTAGACACCCCGAACTGGTATGCCTGCATTGCTAACTGCAAGGGAGTACCATGCTAAAAGAGTGCTATTTTTGGGTCACAAAACTGAAGAGGCATAAGAATATATTCACCACTTATCACATGAGGCAAAACAACAACAACCAACCAAACAAACAAAACTCAGGACCAAGCTGAACAGGGTTGAAAATTCTGTGACAGCACTGGGTCATAGAAATCTTAGTTGTCTCTCCTAGATCTGTAGTCCCCATCCTCCTATTGTGTCACTTTGGATTGTGTGTTTCAATGCACTCATTTGCCCTGTGTCTTACACAATGTAAGCAGGTAAGCTTAGATGATCTTGAGGACCGTAGGCTTCCAGCCTATTCTTTTGGAGAATGTCATCAGTTGTTTGGGTTGTACGAGGGACTATTAGTATTTTGTCAGAGCACTTTGGCACACCACAAAACCAGAAGGAGAAAGAGGAGGAGGAGGAAGAAAGGAAGGAGAAGGGGAGAAAGAGAGCGTGTTCATAACCATTTTTGCACTATACAACATATTGAATAAAATGCAGAAAATGGGGGCTGGCCTGGAGGCATAGGAAGCTGTTTCACCCATGGCATCAGCATCACACATAGGCACCTGTTCAAGTCCTAGCTGCTGCATTTTCAGTTCAGCTTCCTACTAACTGCTTGGGAAAACAGTGAAGGATGGTGAAAATCTTGGGCCCCATCACCCACATGGAAGATCTAGAAGAAGCTCTGGGGTGTCAGGTGTGAAATCACTCAATGGTGGCCGTTGGCAGAGTTTCTGGAATTTATCCAGCAGATAGAAGATTCTCTCTTCTCTCCCACATCCCCCGCCGTCCCACTCTCTGACTTTCAACTAAAATGAATACTTGTTAAAGAAAAGAAAATGGACCTTCACCAGTATAAATACACACTGGACTCTCAGCTCTTTCCTGAGATACTCACGTGGAATGCCAGTTGCATTTTCTTCATTAAACTTGGCTAGCATGCTTCATTAAACTTGGCTTGCATTTTCTTCATTAAACTTTGTCAATTGTCAAGCAATCAACAAAATTTAAATATATACATATTTTTTATTAATTTTTAAACTAGGAGTGCCCCTTGAACAATTTATTAACAGCTATATTGTCTATGGATATATGTTAAAGTGAAAGCAGGCAAGGAAATCAGAGAAAGGTAAAATATAGATTTTATTACTGTTGGTTGGATACCACTATATTGTTTTACTATCTTATGCTGAATTCTAAAAATCCATACATTTCATTAAGACTTGGGTTCTGAAACCCAAAATGGTTTTTCGTAACTGGAAGAAAACATTTGATGTGCAAAGTATGACATCTTTCTTCATTTTGTTATGGAGGAAGAATCCAAGACAAGAGGACAGTGGGGAGCCGAGGGCACAATGCATTCCAGGACATATGCCTCTGAGAATGAAGTCATTATTCATAGTTTCATGAATGAAAACAAAACTGAAAAATGGTGTGCCTGAATATTATCAGTATTTCTGAAATAACTTGCTTCAAATGTTTAAAGAAATTGTTAATATGGGAGAATTCAATATGTTCTTATGAATAAGGCTCCATGAATCATAGTACTTTTACCTGAAAAGCCGATGCAATAAGACCACAGAACAGACTTTGCTTTAGGCTATTTTTTTTTCATAAGAAATAGAACCTATTAACTTAATAGCAGAAAGACTAAAATGAAAGGAAGGGTAAAACTCAAAAGCAGTGTTTTAGAAAGCATTATCACCAAAGCATTAGTGTACATATATAAAATACAGAAGTGAGCTTTAACACATTTATTTCCAGATTTGAAGCATAAATTAAATGTAGAATATAATCTTGTAAATATTACAGGAAAATGGGTATTTTGTTCCCTAAAATAATTGTTTTTAAGCACCTTGGGAGTAAGTTTTTAACTAAAGACTAAATGATCAAGGAAATATCAGTAAGTGATAAAATCCAAAATATTTGGTGTCACTTTTTAAATAAAGAAGCTCCGACTAAATATATAAATAATACTTTAACTAAGATAACAGTAACTATGCTAAAATTATACATAGATGCATTTGTGATCATTTTAGCTATAATGACAAAGTGAAAAAATCTCCACTGTCCATTTCAAATTGTATTGTTAAGAACATGCAACGGGATTATTAGTAAGATTTCTTGAGCCCTGGATTCAATCTTTTAATCAACACCTGTATACGTTATAACTGCAGCCTGTCGATGTTAGTCAATTAGAGTAAAAGAAATGTATTTCTGAGCTGAGGGTACAGAAATTGAGTTCAGTTCAGCAAAGCAATTGAAATATCCAGAAATCAGTGCTTTCTGAATTTATACATTTTTAATGACTATTTCCTATAAGCTCTCATCAAATAGTTCTCTGTTTAAAAAAAAAAGATGAGAAATGTAAGATATTGATATTGTTTACTACAGTAAGACTGTGAGGAACAATGCATTGTGGAGATACCAGAGGCTACACGTTTCTTGATTTGGCACCATAGATGCATTTGTTTTGAGCAGAAACACACTGCTGGGCAGTTGAGGTAATTGTTGAGGCTTCAGAAGTTTCATATCCTGAATAGATCTATGTATTCATTATGGCCAAGTAAGAGGGTGTGTCATTCTCAGTCTTGCTGAGTACACTAATCATCATCCATTTAATGGAAGGGAAATTATACTTTCTTATGAAAATTATGTCGGTTTTTCCTTTTCAAGATTTGTTTATTTTGAACTCAGAACAGCACATAGAGAAAAAGAGAGAGCAAGTATTCCTCCAAATCCTGGTTCACTCCATGACTGTGTGCAATGGCAAGGCTGAGCCAGGCTGGAGCCATAATCCAAATTTCCATCCCGATCTCCCAATAGGGTGACAGGGGACTGAAGCAATTGGGTCATAATCTCCTTTCCCAGGCCATTTTCAGCCATCAGTATGTCAAGTGGAGCCCTGCAAATATGAGCTGGTGATTTTAACAGGTGCAACCATCAAAGCTGGACTCCTTATCCAATAACCACACCCCTGCCACCAAACCACAAATGAATTTGGAAAGAAAGACATAATGTTGACAAAGTTTAGTAAGAACCCAGATCTCTCCTTATAACATATATTTCAACTGTACATTTCTAAGTTCTTTTCCTAAATCATCTAATCATAAAAAGTAAGTAAAATTGATAATATTTGGCCTAATACTTCAATGTTTAATTTCATGTATTCAGATGTAAAAAAAAAATCACATTTTGAACAATAATTGGAGCAATGGACTACTTTAAAAATGGGAAAAAATATGCTTTTCTTCCTCTTTAACATCACAGGAAAGCTTCCATGAATCTAAAAGGTGTATGAGTTTCTCCCAAATGGAAACAAGGAAGTAGCTTTTCGGCAGATACCAGCTTGCTGTCCTATGATTCGATTTACTTCCGCAGTCCTCTAATTGGAGAGCAGGTAGGAATCACAGGTTGGTAGCTTAGTCGCAACACTATATCCCACATTTCCACATTAGATGGAAATTGCAAGTCTGGTGCTGCTTGTCCCATAATACTTACTTGATTGCTATAAATCAGGTTCCTCAGCAGTCCCTCATTACTTGCCCACATGGCCCATAAGGTTATTGGAAAAATGACTAATTCTGTAATTATTCAGGGTGTTGTAAATTTATGTTGCAATAGATGTAGAGAATGAAGTATGCAGAAAGATTCTGTCCTCTCCTAGCATACTTCATCCAAAGCCTTCTGCATGTTCAACTATTTGGAAGTTCTCCAGACCTTGTTTTTATAGGTTTTTATGGAGAGTTTATTGAAAAAAAAAACATGACAGAAGCATGGAAAATCATCCCTAAATATGATTGTGTGGAAAGGGTATAATCATATGCCGGTCGACTGGGGGCAGACTCTTGAGATTATTCTGGATATTTCTGTACAATAGTTATTCTTTCCTGATAGGGGCAACACCCCTTTAGGAAACCTCAATAAGCGGATGAATTCAGAGAAATGCTTTGCTTTCTAACTGATGCTTTTGAGGCCTAAAATGCATCAACATTTATGAGAAAAGTCATGCTTATTGTTCTAGTATTTAGGAGTATGGACGTTAGAAGACTCAGAAACAATAGCTCAGTAGATTAACAATCTGTCTCTCTGTCTCTCTTTCCCCCTCTCTCTCTCTCTCTGTATATATATATACATTTATGTGTGCATACATATATATACATATGCCTTTAAAATATATAAATGCTAAAATATTATAAGAACATATACATTTTGAATTTTATGTTATACTACGGATGTTACTCAGATTTATTCAATCATTCATTCTTATTTATGGATGAGTTCCAAAGCATTAAATTAAAACTGGAAATCTATCCCTGTAAACAGATCTTGGAAATCACTATGATCAAGATTTTTTGCAGTGAGGAATATTAAAAAAGATGGAGATGTAAGCAGGGATTATAAATAAGCTATTGGATATTCGAAATTTAACCAACATCCAACTGGTAGTCCTAAGCTAGCATTTAGATTCACTACTCTCACCAATAAATATCCTATTTAAATTATATTAAATTGGAAATCTATGAAATAAAATACTATGAAAAAAAGATGAAAACACTGAAACAGAATATTAAAATAAGTATATTTAAGTTGACGTTGTAAAACATTTAGTGCAGTATTTTGATTAGAGTATCGTTCTCAAATCAATTGAAGAGTTCTTATGTTTGTTTAAAAAATGTATTTTGGAATAATTGTTTATTTAAATTAATGATTACTTTTAAAGAGACATATAATGTGAAATAGCAGAAGTTACAAAATTCATATAAATTTGTAGAGAATCATAATTATTCATAATTATCTCATACTAGATACTATTGATTGTCGTATTAGTGTAATCATGAGGTTGTTACACTAAAAAGTAATAATTTCCAATAATGCACTCATATATTTCATTTTCCCCAATGTTTCCCTTATCTTTGAAAATTTTCCAAATTTTTATGTATCTTGATTTGCTTTCCCACCCTATTTTTTTCCTTAAGACTAATTCTTCACTGTTATTCTCACTTATTATCCACCTGATGTATGAAGGTGATTTTTGTTGATTTGAATCTTTTTATGTCATTAAAGTGCTCAGATTTTATTGAACTGTTTGGCGATAATGAATCTGATATGGCTGTCCTCTAATTGGAAAACATGTACTTGATACAGCAAAAAAGAATATAAACCCACATTTCAATGTTAATTAATAGACATTGATTATTGTTATGGTCTAGCAAATATGAGTATTAATAGACACAATCTTGAAAGTCAGATAGCTTTCACATTCCACTTTTCATTTTGGCATCCACTTTATTTAAAAAGAAAAAAATAATTATCTCGGGAATTGCACAAAAATACTCAGCAGTTTGTATGTAGAAAGACGCAGGTTTATAGTTTGTGAATCCCTGATACAGGCAAGCTTCAATTATATTTGGAAGATTAGGAAATGCTTTTTAGTTGAAATAATCTTTTGCTAAGATTTTTAAGGAGGTATAACTCTAGAAGAGAATGGAGATAAAAATTCAACAGACTAAATGTATATTTTTCAAATGAAAATAGAGGAAAAAGGAAACGATTATTCCAGATTAGAAGATCAGCCACTTGGATTCTACATTTTTTAGAGAACAAAATTATTCTAAGAAAGTTGTCCTGAAAGCATGAAATGTGGAGCAGGAATCTGGTCTGGGGAGATTGTTTTAAACACTCCAAGTTGCTATATCCTCTAGAAAAATTGATGGCAGCTGTTCATCTTCTAGCGTAATAAGAACAGATTGATACAGACCTGCTATTTAAGCAGAATACTTTGTTGTTGCTGTTGTTCTTCATAAATAAGCATTTTTAGGATTGTGCCTAGGTAAAAGTTTAGATTTATAGGATTCAATGGTTTACCTTGTTACAGAGTGTTTTCTAACCAACATGGTTAAATTGACGGTGCTTCTAATACACTACATGGAAATGTCAAGTTTGATCTTACCGTTAAGTTTATATATGTAAATAGGTGAATGATACGTAAGCGTTGTAGTAGCCTGCATAAGCTGAATGACAGTCTTGTGTTACTTTGTTTGGTATTATTGTTTGGGGACTGTAAGACTAGTGTGTTTCTCCAAAGAAACTTCATCTGAGATGATCCTAGATCTGATTCTTGAGTGAGTTTGCTAGTACAGACTCCAGCACCGTCCGTCACACCAATCAGCTTATGCACATGCTGGTCCGTTCTGTTTCCAGCCCTGTCTTCCTCGTGCACCAACAGGTGTTGTAGTCCAGCTTGATCCTACCCACTTCATACTCGATCCAACTGAGCTTCTGATCTTGGAACCCCAACCATCAAGAGACTGTCAGCCAGTGGACTCTAAATAGGTTTCATTGCAATTGTAACTGTGAGACTGGCAGCAATCCAGAACTGATGAACTATCAAAACTGTTTGAGCAGGACCCTTGGAGCGCAGCTCCTTTTGGGGATCAGGGATGGGTGGGAGGTTGGGTGGGGCTTTTCCCTTTGTTACTCCCCTAACCCCAAATACAGGGGAAGATGATAATATTAGTGTGGAAACAATAGTATTACCCACTTTTATCCTGTAGCCCTTGACCCTTTGTACCCTAATCAACTAAGATTATTAAAAGAAACAAACAAACAAAAAGAATAGTGTGTTTCTATTGAACTAATTAAAATTATTTATTTATTATTTTATGATACAGTTACATAGGCTCTGGGATTTCCCTTATGCCGCTCCAAATTGCCTCCCCACCACTGATTCTCCCTAATTAGTTACAATTGTGTAGTCATTCATAAACAGTCATAAGTAAATCATTCTGCTATTTACGTATATCTTGACATTGTAGGAACAGACATTGGCAGAGAGTCCAGTATCTTACTGTCAAGATACATTTAACAGCTTCATTGGAAGTCCATCTTTATTTTGAAGTAGAGATGCAAATTAATTTTACAATTTACCTTCATTTTCTATTCATTTACTCAGCAAATATGTACAGAGGGCCATCAATCAGTACCAGGACTTATCTTTAATTTGCAGCTTTGGAAGATAGGGGACTTTTTCCCTTGAGTAAAAATCTAAAGTGTAATGAACTGTTTCAGCTAGAGGGCAGAGGTTTTCACTGCCCTTGGAAGAAACTTGAATGGATTTATCCCTCCACAAAATAGATGACCAGTTGAATATTTATCACTTCCTCCCTCTTGTTGTTCTGTGTACCCAGGCCTAAGAAATATTCACTAGAAGTCAATATTATTACAAAATGACTTTCTTCTTTAATGTCACTTTTAGCTTCTGAAATGGCAGCATCATTCGGAGTGACCCCATTAAGATAAACTTGTCTCACTGTCAGTTTGTCTCAAGTGCAAAATAATCTATTCACTCAACATAGATTAAGAGCATTAGAAGTTTCTTTTAATAAAAGTTTTCATTTTTAAATGAGATTTACATCAATAAATTTGAGGAAATGTTCCTACTTTATTGGGCTGGGATATGTCACTCTATGAATTGTGACTTGATTTCAACTGCAGCCTTCCCTTTTGGCTCCACTCCACTGCCTTTGTGTGGCATTTTAAATGTCATAGAATGGAGCTCCAGGTTATTCATTTGTAAATGGTAGCATAAAGATCTTAAGACCTCACTGAAATTCAATGTTAATCATCACAAAATTCAGGTAAAATGTTAAATTATACAATTTAGCCCTAATTTTAGTGGTCTATAACTTCTAGCAATATATAAATTATCCTTTTGATCATACAGCATTATTAGAAATCAGTTACAGAGCTCATGATTTAGAGGACTCTATTTTAAAACTTTCTTTAGTTTATAGCTCCTTACATAGTAGGGATGACAATGAGAGAGAAAATACTGTACTCTATTACCTAAGAAAGAAATGAGAATTTTTCTTTCTGTTCTTTTGTGTGGTGAATTACTTTACTACTATTTGCTAGAATTTTTAAAACTTAGTTTTCATAAGTTGCCAAAACTGTGATACAGTTTTGATGTGGAATTAACTTTTGCTTTTATCTCTCAAATGAGAAAGCTCTGATAGGAAGGACATATTTGGTGAAGTAATGAAGACATCTATTTAAATGTCTAAATATCACGTTTGAGCTTCAAGGATCTAGTCACTGCTCAGCTTATAAATCTAAGTTCCTGCTAATGTACATACCAGGAAGTAGCACATGGTGGCCCAAGAACGTGGGTCATAGTCACACACACGTGAGACTCAGATTGAGTTCCAAGCTTATTTCAGTTGGATTAATCAACCTCTTGAGTATTAGTCATTTGGGAAATGAATGAATGCAAACTCTCTGTATTATTCTCTTTCTCTCAGATTCTCTAACTTTCAAATAGATGAATAATTAATAAGTAAATAAATGAACAAATAGCCCTAGAAGAGCAAATGTAACAATGGACTCACTCAAAGGATTCCTACAAAGAAAACTGACGTGCAAGAAGAAATTGAAATGCCCACATATTGAAATTAGACAAGGAAAACGTGTGAAAAACTCTAATAATTCTATAATAATTATGTTATGAGTTGTAACCCCAAAGGGAATTTTAAGTGAGTTAATGTAACAAATTTATTCATAAAAGGGCATGACATTGGTGAGTTACCTATAATCGTTAGTTTATAGTGACAAGAAAAATATCACTATTTATCCAAACAAAATCAAGTAAAAATATTGAGAGAATCTTGGAATTATGATTAAAAAATAAGAGGTACACTCCTTTCGCGTTTCATAAGAGATGTCAAATGAGGAAAAACTAAAGAAATAAACTGTGAATTGAGTTGTACAAACAGTATTTCTGGGAGTCAACCTCAGAAACTTACTAGGAAAAAAAAAATCAAGATTCCATTGCCAACTCAGTGGGAAGAATAATTGAACTAAGAGTCTGTTTTGCACTTCTAGAATTGATTGACCTCTCTTATGAAAGTGTTAGCAGGTAGTGAATTCCATTATTCAGGAAAGTAAACAGTTATAAATGCCTTGTGAATTCAGACTAGTTCTTGTGCAATCACTCATAAATCTCTCCAAATCCATAGGAATGTTAGGGGAACATATTTTTACCTATGAAAGTTTTTGTTTGTTTGTTTGTTTTAACTCTTCTGTCTCAAATTTCTAACAACGTAAATTGACCTGCCTAAAAGGATAAACTGCATTCTGCTTGGCTACCTCAGCTTACTACTCTATTACTAACATTTCTTATCTTATGTTTGATAGTCTCAAAGCTATTTTCAGCTTTTCAACAAACCATGTCAACTACTCTGAATTTATTTCAAATTCATAGGTAAATATAAAATTGGTTTAGAATTTTTCATATGTTGTTTTGCTTTAATGAATTTGTTATTTCAGTACTTTAAGTATCTCTTCAAGTTAAACATTGGACATTGTCCACAAGGAGGACATAGCACCATTTCTAAAAAATTAAATTTTCAAATAATTAAATTGATAACCTCTGCAATAAATCACATGCTTGTCTAAATTCCAAGATGTATGGAAAAAGACATACATTTTACTTCCTGGTACCTAATATTTAACTGGGGAAAATCTAATAGACACATAAATACAAATCTGTATATATTGTGATTTGGCTAAGCCCAATTCATATGATAGCATTTCAAATGTATATAAAAGTATATGTAAACATATCTGAGTGTGTGTGTGTGGGTGTGTGTGTGTGTGTGGGTGGGTGTGAGTGGGTATGTGGGTTTGTGTGTGTACAACGCTGTAACACTGTAGGATTTGTTTGGATATAACATCTAGTTAAGCAAATGTGCGAAGTGGGGAGCTCATTGATAGGTGAAGAGAAACAGAAGAATTAATATATACAAGGCACATCAAAGAATTCGGGGCAGAGTTACATAACAGTGCAATGTGATGAGGAGTTGCCTGTCAGTCTGAAGCATGTGTTTACCATATGGGAGAAAGCAAAGCACAGGATAGCCAGGAGCCCATTGGTGCCTGCGAATGATTATTCCGAGCAATTGAACACAAGAGTTATAATGTTTTTTTCTAAATGGAAATAAACCAGTGTTGATGGGCTTGAAGTATTTTTCAGGGTAGAAGATATTGGCCTGGAATGCATGGTAAGGTAAAAATGGAGAGCAGTAACAAGTCTTGTCTGTAAAAACCACAAGGTTTAACTTCATGTAAAGATGGAAAAAGAAGTATTAAAATACATTAGGAGATGGTTTTGAACAAATGTGTAGACGTTATAAAGGAGGAGATGATTTTTTTACATTCAAGGCAGTTCAAGATCATGGCCTATAGAAAACTTTTATTAAAATATGTATGCAATTGTATATAATAAAATATTATATATTTATGTATATAAAATATACATTTACATATATAAGAAATAATAGATGATTGCTTCTCAGCCTTTGACTAAGATCAAGTGACATAGTAGGTGAAAAACTTAACCAGGAGCACTTAAAAATTATACCTATTCTAGCAAGGTTTTTATATGGGGATAGATAAAATATACAGATAGACAATATTGTGCTAGATACGTTTATGCCTTTGTTTCTTGCATTGTAATTATCTAAATGCAAAATCTTACTTATTTCATATATTATTAAGATTAATACTTTGGAAAGTGCTCTTTTTTCTGAAATATCAATAATGGCTGTAAAATAAATGATGGATTTATACCTCTATGGCTTTGCTATCTCTTTGTAAATACATATCTGAGCTCTTAATTTTACACATATATGCAAGCAGATATAATAAAGCAAACCAAAGCCATTAAGGTAGTTTATTTTCTCCATCCATTAGAAATTTCTAAATTAGATAATGCTAATGTTGAACTCCATGACAAAGACAAAGCACTTTTAACATTGCTAAGGAGAAGTGATATAGACAAGAGTTTTAAGATTTAGGGCCGGTGCAATGGTTAGCAGGTTAATCCTCCACCTATGGTAGGGTGATCCCATAATGGTGCTTGATCTACTTCTTATCCAACTCCCTGCTTACGGCCTGTGGAAAGTAGTGTATTCCCAAGGCCTTGGGTTTCTGCACCTACCTGTGAGACCTGGAAAAAGAACTGGCTCCTGGTTTCAGATCAGGTCAACTCTGACCTTCTGGCCCTTTGAGGATTGAACCAACAGATGGAAGAACTCTCTCTGTTTCTCCAAGTAAAATAAATAAATCACTAAAAAGAGAGTTTTGAAATATGAGTAATTCAATACACATTGTTGCATTAGGTATTGATTTCTAGTATTTCCCTATTTCGTAGGAGTAATAGTAACGATGATGTTTCCAACAATAAAGAAATTGAAGGATTGATTATAGCCTTATTTTTAGTGAATCAAGACTTACATATCTCATAGAAACTTATACATGCAACTTAATTGTACATCTCAAAAGAGACGATGATGTTTCTCATGGTCTCTTAGCTCATTAATGTGGAAGGGAATCTGTTTTGTAACAAAGTAAATAAATAACTAAAAGAAAATGCAGTTATGTTTAAAATCATTCTGCCGCTCTGCAGCTCACTTCTAGTGATTTTTAATTATTTTTTTCTGGTGTCTCTGGTATGTCATGAAGGAAATAATCAGGGTACATCACCTGTCACCTTTCCTTATAGCCTTTTATTCATTTCCTCAAAACTTGAACATATTTCCATAAAAGCAGAAAATTATCTTTTTTTAAAAAGATTTATTTATTTTGATTGGAGAAGTCAGACACACACAGAGAGGAGGAGAGACAGAAAGGAATAACTTCTGTCTGGTGATTCACTCACCAAGTGACCACAATCCGAAGCCAGGAGCCAGGAACTTCCTCCAAGTCTCCCACGCAAGTACAGGTTCCCAAGGCTTTGGCTGTCCTCGACTGCCTTCCCAGGCCACAAGCAGGAAGCTGGATGCGAAGTGGGACTGCTGGGATTAGAACCTATGCCCATATGGGATCCAGGTGCGTTCAAGACTAGGACTTTAGCCACTAGACCATGGCACCAGGACCAGAAAATTACAATCTTAAAGCAAATTAATATTTTAACTAAAGAATAACAAGCATCCCTCTATCTGTTAAAGACATCAGCAAATAAAACTCCTTATATACGATTAAATTTGGTCATTTATTCCTGAATTAATATTTTCAAATCCATGCCATAATTAAGTGGCCATTTTCTGACTACTTACTAGAGAAAAAAACAATAATGGTTAAATTTTTTGGGAGTCTCCATCCAATTTCTGTTACAAGATTGTACTCTGAAACACTAAGGTACATGTTGGAATTAAAAATTGGAATAACACAGATCGATGATGATGATGACAGATTAGAGTCTGCGTTCCCTGACATGTGAACTTTAAAATCATTACCATAATACCTGCTGTTGATTCCTGGGAACACGGGAGTAGTAGCTACATTTTTGGGCCCCATGACTACCCTCCCATGGCCAGAGCACTCAGGTCCCCACATGGGCAGTCTGACAGAAGATCAATGGCATTAAGTGCTTGGTTTTCCAACATTAATATCATACGAGACATGATCGTTTTAGCAGCCCTTCATTCTTAATCAGTGAGGTGTGAAAGCTGTTTCATTTCTAACCTCCAGTGCAGATACATTTTATGGCTTTGGATGGATTTCTTAATTTAATTTTTAATTTCTCTGTGGCTGAGATTCTCACCTTTGCTCTGATCTCTAGTCTTTCTCCTTTAAATCAGCCAAGGCAGGGCTGGCAGGAAGGGAATTAAGAAGAGAAATGAATTGCTACTGTACCTCTCTTTAATTCACTCCCCTTTGCACTCTGTTGTCATCACAGCAGGGCGTGAGTTGAGGTGAAGAACAAGGAACAGAACATAGAGGCAATGAGGTATGCTGTAACAACACAGTTCCCCGGGATGCTGTGCTGATAGCAACATGTTTAAAAGGGAAAAAATTGTCGACAACTGCAGGAATTAACAGGAAAAGCAAACACATTTTTTATTATTAAAAGTGTAATGAAAGTGAAGAGACTTAGAGATACTATATGATTGTAATCATATCGTAAAGTTTAAAACAGGAGCTATTGTTTTAGTAAAGTCAGCTTTAAATATTGAAAAGTATCATCATTTCGGTACAGCAGCTTTGGAAGGTGTTGTCTTGTAGCAGAGTGTCTATTCCAGTCACAAAACACTAGGTTTCTGATGTGGCTTGCTGTTATGATTCAAGTAGCAAATGCGGTACATTCCGGTGGGTGCATATATTAAATATAAGGAAAGCATTTTCCAGGTGAATGAGCAAATTTTAAGCACAATCTCTTGAAAAATCTCCATAAACTCACCTTAAGTTTGCAGCCTACTCATAATATAGGTTGTTTCCCTAAGTTGCTTTGCTTCCAGTTGAATGCAAGTGGCCTAAAGTTACACTGTGTTGCGTTGCTTAACTTAAATCAATTACTTCTCATTGAAATGTAGTGTTTGAGTTTTCTTTTGGAGCTTATAAAGCAGAAAGTATATCTTTGTGGCCTATGTGTGCTACCTGTATTGCTTTCAATTTTATACTAAGCATGTTAAAAATATTTTACCTTTGAAAAATTGTGTTGTAAGATGTAAAAACAAGTAAGTTGCTTATTCTCTTTATTCACATACATAGCTTGTTAGTAAAATTATGAAAATGCTGATATCTGGAATGCTAACACTTTAAAGCTAAAGAAAATGCTTGATTCAATTTTCTTATAATTATCACATTTTAGATAAAGCAAGCCACGAGGAACAAAATATTCTTTTCTGAAGCAATCATCCATTCTGGAACAAATAAAATTTTCCTCTGTGTGTGTGAGTGTGTGTGTGTGTGAATATAGGTGAAGTATACCATTCTAGGCATCTATGATCATAATATGCAGCTGTAAATTGAATAGGAGTCGAGACTCAAAAATGCGTTATCAGACACACACACACACACACAGAGTGCAGAGTGGCCTACTATTATACAAAGTTTCATTTTCCATGGTTTAAGATATAAATTTTCAACTACAGTCTGAACACATTAAATGGAAAATTACAGAAATGAATGTTTCTTCAAATTGAAGTGGCTTGCTATTCTGAACAGCATGATGAAACCTGCTGTCAGATGGCTGGGAAATGAATCATCTCTTTGCTCTGTTTGTTCGCACTGGGTAAGCTATCCACCCTTAATAGCTATTTTGCTTATCAGAGTGACTGCCGTGATATGGTAGTATTTGTGTTCAAGTCACCCTATTTT
Organism: Ochotona curzoniae; assembly: GCF_017591425.1. Lineage (NCBI taxonomy): Eukaryota > Metazoa > Chordata > Mammalia > Lagomorpha > Ochotonidae > Ochotona > Ochotona curzoniae. Next base: position 20,082,666 of record NW_024466502.1, read on the forward strand.
ACATTATAACAGCCACAAGACGCTAGAGAAGTGATTCAAATATTTCATATGGAGAAGCCATAAATTTACCAATTACGTGAATTCATGAAAGTCCCTTACTTGAGAAAGCAAAATTACTTGCTAAAGTTTTATGATCCAGAGCATAAGACAATTTGGAGAGACAAATCACAATCGCAAATCATTCATATAGTGTTTTCAGAATACTTTTATGTTTTTCTAACTTATTCTAGTCAATGTACCAAATGACAAGTTAATTTTTATCACAACTGTGTATATATAGGACAAAACACAGTTTATATAGGAATTATTAAACTGAAGTTCAGGGTATCCATAGTTGGTCTTAGATCTGTAATTGTGGGTAAGATGTGATTACTGTACTTGTTCTATAAACACAGTTTTATTAAATATTAAAAACTGAGACGATCTGTAGACAGTGTTAGGACACAGTCTATTAAGCTGCTGCTCACATGGTGGCATCCAATACTGGAAAAGAGGGTGCAAAACATCTCTGTTAATGCGATGCCAAACGCATTCCATGATTATATTGTAGGGTCGTGGTTTCTACCTGCAACAGCCCTGGCTACGGTGGCTATTTTGGATGTGACCTAGCAGACCCAAAGTCATGGTTTCTTCCTCTTTTCTTTCTGTTCTATATGCCTGTCAACTATATACCTCTTTAAAGAAGAAACAAGCATCTTTCCTAAAAAATATCAGTAATTCAACATCCCATCACCTGGCATCTGTAACAGGAGCCTCTCCTATGAGTACTGGGTAAAGTCCAGGGTGCTCCACTTCTGACCCAGTTTCTTGATGATACTCCCAGGCAAGCACAGGAAGATGGCCCAAGTCCTTGAACCCCTTCATACAAGTAGTAGATTCAGAAGAAGTGCCTTGCACCTTGGTTTGATCAGGCTTGGTTGCAGCAGATGTAGCCATTTTAGTACTAAACCAGGGAATGGAACATCTTACTCTATCTCTCTATCCCGCACTGTGAACTCTGCCTTTAAATTGATAAATTCATATCATGGAAGAAAACAAATAAATGAAAAATTTGAATGGGATTTTATTCTTTAATTTCTCAGGTTTAAGATCAAAGACACAAAGATTTCCTTTTACTGCATAGAAGCCTACAAGTTTCTAGTTCCATAAGGTAGAACAGAGTATAGTTGTATTTTAAATTTTAAATTTAAATGAAACTTTAGACATTAAATTTTATAAAGGAAAATGAGAATCTTTGAATATTATGTGAGTATATTCTCTGTCCTCAGAATAAAAGTCATAAAAGTTTAGCAGTCATTCAATTGATTTTTCAAAAACTGATATTCTTTTTCTCTCAAAATAAACATCAGTTTCATGTAAACACTTCATAATGTACATTTTAAAACAATGTATTGTTTTTTTCTGTGAATTTGTTATTAAGTAATAGAGTCACCAGCTCTTGACCATTCAGTCAGTGTGTGTATTTGTTAATTAGAATAGCAATGTTACAATATGTTCATATAGTTAAATAACATAATTTGACATGGTATTTAAGATTTGCGATATTTTACTTTTCAAATATAGTGCTTGCAATTGCGATAGACCCTTCTGGCATTTTTTTAAGGTTTATTAAGGAGTCTTTATTAACCAAGCTTAGTTATAACAGGACCCACTAGAAATAGCAAACCACAAGTCACTATGGCAATCCAATCTAGCATAACCCCAAGAGAAACAAATGGTCCTTACCCTGAAGTCCATCCATTAAGTCAAATACCTATATCCCAGGTTCCCCAACAATATAAGTTATCCTAAGACTTGCAACAAGCAACCTGGACACACTTCTAAAGCTACAGAATCTTTCCATGGCTCTTCTACCCACATCCCACTACTGCTAGGTCTCACCTCTCCTGGTACTCCTGATAGTACACAAATTAGAAATACAAAGCATCTTAGCATTGCTATCTTCATTGTCCCAACCAAGCAGTTAAACAGTGGGTTAGGAATAAAGACACACGGGAGCCATGCTGGAGGATACCTGTCCTCAGAGGTACTGGGGAGGCCAAGAGTCGGAGTGCAAGGGCAACGAGAGCACAGGACCAAGAGAGCGAACCCCTCCCTATCATGAGTCTTTGTAGGGGCTGGTGAGGGGAGTGGCCACACAACAATGCATACCACCCCCTCTCAGGTGATAAGTATCGTTTTTAAGTCTGTGTTACTGCAGACACAAATAGAGATAGTTAGAGAAGAGAGAAAAAGAATAACACAGATTGGGAGAAAGAAAGCCCATCTAGGGGTTTACGCCTCAAATGCCAGAACACATCTCCCGTGTGGGTGACAGGACCCAGTTAGCTGAGACAGCACTGCTTTTCCTACATGTTCTGCTTTTTTTCAGGAAACTAGATTCAGGAAGAGAACTAGTAATCAAATCAAATCACTTGTATGTGACTGTAAAGGCAACCATCTGGCCTGATAGCAAAATATTTTTAAAAGATTTATTTATTTTTATGTGAAAAACAGACCAGATTTATGGAGAAAAGGTGAGACAAAGATCTCCCTTCCACTGGTTTATTCCTCAAATGGACACAACATCCAGAAATGAGCCAGGAGCTTCTTCTGGGTCTCCCATGTGAACACAGGGTCCCAAAGCTTTCTTCCATCCTGTACTGCTTTTCCAGGGAGGAAAAAGCAGGGAACTGGATGGGAAGTGGAGCACCTGGGACATGAAATGGCAACTTCAGTCACAAGTTAGGAAATAATTTCAGCAATAAAGTAACTAAATTTCATTTTGGTCTTGACCAAATTGTACATTCAAGAGAAATAACCCCCATCTTTGAGGAGGCAGGTCCTACGTAATGCAGAGCTTTGGTAAAGGGTGGTTTCTTGGTAAACTCAAAGAAATAAAAACATGTGCATGATACTTCATTCTCTCTTTCTTTCATAAGTGTCTCTCATTTTGTTCATTATTTAGTTGCTTATGTGGCTCTGATAGAAAAGAAAGATAAAAATCAATCTTAGAATGTGAAGCAGCCAAAGAACCAGAATTCACCTCTTCTAGTGCTTCATTAAATTTGAATTAGAGTTAGAAAACAGAACAGGGCGCCCATATTTAGAAATACAGTTTAAATAATTTAAATAAAGTCAAAATTTTAAGTGACAATATATATATTTTTTTTCTCCCAAGCACTGTTGGGCAATGCCATTAATCCAAATCCTTGGTTTGAATAGCAACAACAAAAGAGCAGCAGTATAATGCTTCTGTAGGCAAGAGCCAGATGCGACACCAGGAAAATGGAGGGAATAGGTGTCAGCTTGCTAGATTAAGGTCTTCCTGTGGTCTCACTGGTTGCATAGACGCACGCGTTTGAACATGGTGTATAGAAACTGATACTTTATAGTTAACACAATGATCATATGAAAAGGATGAATGTTGTCGTTCTTGAGGAATACTTAGATAGCTAGATCAAATTGAGCCATTTGCTTATCATTCCATTTTAAAGTAATAGTCATAGTTATAATATTCTTTCAAATCTAAATAAATTCCATTTCCTTTTGTTTTCATACTGGGGATATGTTATTCAGGTTAATAGTGGATGTTTTTTCTTGATTTTCAGGTACATAGGCATTCTTTAGTCTATGCTTAGTCTGCCCTGATTAAGGAAAACAAGAAGAGGGGTGGGCGGAAAGAAGAAGAAAAGCAAGGAAGCTTCCTGCGGGAATGCTAACACACCGTAAGCTCTGTACGTGCACACTGAACCATTTTGACTTCTACAAAAGCACATTTTGGATTGCAGGGCGATTACTTCCCGTAGTCTCTCTTCTGTGCCTTTCCTGGATACGGACCATGAGATCATACAGCAGATAAAATGAACATGGTTGCTCATGTGAACTTTCAATATCTATGTATCAGAGATCCATAGCAATTAACTAATTTTAATCTCTATATTTAACTTGAGGAACACTGTATTACCTTCACTACTAACTTGTACTCAGAATACAATCTTCTATCATTAAACATTCCTATTCTGTCATTGAACATGTCTATTAAACATACCTGATCTTTTTAAAGATTTATTTTATCATTTTTATTGGAAATGCAGATATACAGAGAGGAGAGACAGAGAGGAAGATTTTCCGTCCGATGATTCACCCCACAAGTGAGCACAATGGCCGATGCTATGCCAATCCGAAGCCAGGAGCCTCTTCTGGGTCTCCCACGCGGGTGCAGGGTCCCAAAGCTTTGGGCCGTCCTCGACTGCTTTCCCAGGCCACAAGCAGGGAGCTGGATAGGAAGCAGGGCTGCTGGGAGCATAACTGGTGCCCATATGGAATCCTGACATATGCAGTTTAGCCAATGAGCCGCAACACTGAGGCCTCACCTTAGCATTTACAGGTGATAGCTCAATTTGTTATGAACCCATAGATAGAAGATTCCCTATCTCTCTCTCTCACTGCCCCTCCCCCCACTCCACTTCTCTCTCCTCTACTATTCCCATCTATCCTCTTATCTTAAAAATAAGCTTAGCATTTAGGAAAAAAAAAAGGAAATGAATTTAAATATTTAAGTTAAATGCTTGTTATTTTTTGAAACTACTTCTTTCTATTTGTTCAGTATTGCATTTGATTCTTCTTGTGCTATTTGACCTAATTCCCAATACAAATATTTGTTTGCACTGGGTTACCTCTGGACATCTAATGAAGAGCAAAGTGCAGTCAATTTCAGCTCTCATGGCACTTGTTTAGTTTAGAGAACTGGGGAGCCAGCTCTTATTACACCTATTTTACCAATTAAGAAACTATTTCAGAATTGCATTGTACACCTCTGTAACTTTAATGTCAGCAGAGGTGTATTTCCTTTTCAGCATTAAATGCAATTCCTGTCTTCTTGCATGCCACGTTCAGTCAGTCAGAGACAGGCATGGAGTTTCACATTCATATCTAGCTCTGAGCTGCGGCTTTTGGTATTAGTCAGTGAACTGCCGCATTACCAGGCTTCGATCAGTGCACAAGTCCTGACAGTAACAGGCTCAGATAACACAAATATGGAGCCAGACACATTCTTTAAATCCATGAAACCACAAGTAAGGGAATTTTATGAGCTGAAACAAACCCAAGTAAGAAGCAGGAAGCTGATGGAATATAAATAGCATAAATGAAAAAATAAAAGATTATAGCTAGCTAAAGCTACAACTGGCATCACAGGGTCTTACCTTGTCAGCTTTCCTTTTCTTTTACTGTAGCTATTCGTTATGTCTTGCCAAGCCATGTTCCATACCCTTTACCTATATCTAAGGCATATATTTATTTTCATGAAATATCTTTGTCGCAGTCTAATTTGATGAACATTCCTATGCTTATATAAAAGCAAATGTATAATAAATTTTGAAACCATCATTACATAGTTCTAAAGAGTAAAATTGGGCCTGGTGTGGTGGCCTGGCTGCTAAAATCCTCACCTTAAACTCACTGGGGCCCAATATGGTAACCGATTCTAATCCCAGCAGCTCCACTTCCCACCCAGGTCCCTGCTTATGGCCTGGGAAAGCAGTTGGGGACGGCTCAAGCTTTGGGACCCTGAACTTGAATGGGAGACCTGGAGGAATTTCTTGGATTCTGGCTTCAGATCAGTGCAGTGTTGGCCGTTGCGGTCACTTGGGGAGTGAATCATCAGATGTTAGATCTTCCTCTCTGTCTCTCCCCCTCTCTGTATATCTGACTTTGCAATAAAAATAAATAAAGCTTTTTAAAAAGAGTAAAATAGAAACTTCACTAAATAGGCTTCCTCAAATCTTGATCTAGAACATAAAAGATGGGGTTTTTGAAAAACAATTCTGTGGTCAAAGCAATATATAAGCCATCTACTCATGCCAATGGCTGTGTCTCCTTGAGGATCATCGTGCATTGCACAAAATGATAAATGCTCACTCATTGCTTTTGATTTCTTTACAACAAACTTAAGAAAATTCACCTATTATTATAGCTAGTTGTCATCGAATTTCGGTTTGCCTAGAGACATAGCTGCTAAATTTTCATCTCAACCAAGTCTATGTGATTCCAGCTCTGATTATATTAAGTACTATTCACAGTGACACACATAAAAATGAAATTTGCAGATTTGCTGAGACAAAGAATCAGGTTCCAGAAAATAAAATAACTTTCTCAGAGCTACAAAGCTGCTAATGACAGAATTTCTGAACATAACTTTATTTTGTGACTCTAAGCCCTTCTTCATTGTTTGTAGCATGCTATTCTTTTGATCAATTTTGTCTTCAGAAACCAAGAGTTAACATGGCTATTTAGATGTAATCAGTTCCTTATTACTGAGTGGGGCTAGTGCTTTGTGATCTGTAAATTACATTAACCTAGGCTTATAGTGTAGACCATGTGTTTGTTTTAAAACTGGTCTTCTTTGAATACAAAACATGAACTATCAAATGTGATTTTATGATGGTTAAAATAATCATCTATTAGTGTCACACTTGTCATTAATACTGTGAATGATTTCATACTAGAAAACATTCTTTCTTAAAAAAAGTTGCACACTTTAGCTTAATATTTCTTCTTGTTTCCATTTTTTTCTACTTCATAATATATATAGCCTTCTACCAATTTATCAAATGAATACACTTCATGGAGTGCTTAAAAGTTAAACAACATTGGGCCCAGCACGGTGGCGCAAATGGTTAAAGGTCCTCGCCTTGCACGCCCGGGATCCCATATGGGTGCCGGTTCTAATCCTGGCAGCCCCGCTTCCCTTCCAGCTCCCTGCCTGTGGCCTGGGAAAGCAGTCGAGGACGGCCCAAAGCTTTGGGACCCTGCACCCGCGTGGGAGACCCGGAAGAGGCTCCTGGCTTCGGATCGGCATAGGATGGGCCTTTGACCTCACTTGGGGAGTGAATCATCAGACGGAAGATCTTCCTCTCTGTCTCTCCTCTCTGTATATCTGCCTTTCCAATAAAAAAAAATAAATAATCAAAATAAATCTTTAAAAAAAAAAAGTTAAACAACATTGAAGGTTAGACCTGTTTTCAATTTCAGATTTCATTTTTGTACTTAAAGTAGTTATTATAATAAACATCCTGTTTTTGACCATCCCCTTGGTACTGTACTGGTTTAAGGTGACTCGCATATACAGAGTTGGAGTAGTGATGGGTTGAACTAGGCATGACCATGGAACCCACTGACTCTCAACGGACTGGGAACAGGCTGGGCAGGTGAGGCTGCAGCATTCACTGGCACACCCAAGAATAGGGTATGGGGCAGGTGGCCCACAACATCCACCAGCTCGTACAAAGGCCAGTATAGAGAGAGCAATCTATGCTGGGTGAGGTCCTAGCACCTGCCGGCATGCATGAGTTCTGGTTCTGGGACTGGGCCTGAAGAGGGAACGTGAGAAACTCTCCTAGTGGGCCGTGGCTCCCACTGTAGAGCTTGTGCTTCAGTCCTGGGTGTTGGCCAGTCCAGGCAAGGTAGATCGGAGAGTATGTGGTTTGGATTTGGAAGGGAGCAGATTATGCAAGGCCAAGCAAACCTTAGCCCACTGGCATGCGCAGGAGCAGGTTGGAGTGCATGTCTTGCCAGGCTAGGCTATTAAACCTACCAATTTCCATGAGCCAGGAATGAGAGCAGACTGAGCAGGGCCAGGTTTCAGTACCTGCCAGCGAGTGTTAGGAATGTGGGCAAGCTGGGACAGGTCAGGCTACAGCATCTAATGGCAAAGGCCAAGACAGATGAGGTTCTATGCCAAGCTAGGTCATAGCAATCATTGGCAGGCATGAGATCTGTGGCCGAGAGCAGTCCTGGTTAGGGGAGCAAAAGAACACCCTGGCTTGGTTGTGAATCCTACAAGTGAGAGTAAGGGCGAGAGTGGGAGTTGCAATCTGGTCTAGACATCAGTACAATGTTCTTTGGCATGGGTGTGGCCTGGGTCTGGGGTGCATGAGATTGGGATAGACTCTAGCACCCACTGGTGCTTATGAGAGCCACGGTAGGATTGTCTGGAATAGGTCACAACTCCCTGCTGAGCAAAATGTGAGCTGTGTCTGGGTGTGTACCAGGTTTGGATGGGCTGTAACACCCAACAATAAGAACCAGAATTGCTAAGGCCAGAGAGGAAAGGCCACTGTTCCTGCTAGCACATAAAGTAGATGGACTAAGTGGGGATGGACCATGGATGCACCAAAGTACATGATATCTGATATTGGGAGAGGTTCTGATGGAGGAGCTTGGGAAATTCCTCTATTGGTATATAGTTCCTGCAAGTCAGTGCAAGAACTAAGACAGGGAGGATCCCAAATCAGCTTTGGTAACTGTATCCACTAACATGCATATGGCTCAGTCTGGGGTCAAGCCGGAATGGGCCACTTTATATTGCCCACTTGCATAAAGGAGATCCTGAATGGGTATGTGAAAAGCCAGGTTGAGCCACAACACCAGCCAGTTCATATAAGAACCAAGACTGGGAGTTGGCTGGGCTGGGCTAGGCTGTAACCCCCACAGGAGGGAGCTAGAATTGGGCATGGATCAGGATGGGCCAGATTGTAACACCGAGTGGCAAATGCCAAGGTGAAGCAGGTCATGGCATACTTGGTTGCAGCACCCAACAACCAGCAGATGTGAGACTTGGGATTGAGGGTGTGAACTCAGTAAGAGCCCGACAGAATTATACCTGCTGGTCAGTGTAAAAGCTGAGATCAGGGGAAGACCAGGCTGGGTAGGGCCAAAATATCTGATGGCCTGCAAGTGAGCTGAGTTAGGGGGAAAGCCATGCTGGGCTGACTGTATCCACTGGTGTTTTCATAAACCAGAGTGGGTGTGGCTTGTTTGGGCTTTGCTGCAACATTACCCTTTGCTGGCTCTGGGGCAAATTCTGTTGAGCTAAACTGCAGAACCAACTGGCGAGTGCAAAATCCAGCAGTGTGTGTGGGCCCAGTAGGGAAACTGTGGGAACCTCTCTCTTGGATTGCTACTCCCACTGGAGTATAAGCATTAATACCAGTTTACAGGCAGGCAGGCACAGCTAGACAGAGTGTGGCACCCACCAGCAAGAATGTGGCCTGCATAGTGGAGCTGGTTGAGCTAGGATCATATGTCCTTTGACGTGTACAAGAGCTCAATGGGATGAGAACAGATTGAGCCAGTCTGCTGTAAATATAATGGCAAGCATGGGAACCAGGTAAGGGTGGGGCTGTTGGAGATCATTGGGCCTTGCTCTGACTAGCCTGTAGCTCCTGTTGTGTACATGAAGGAAAAGTGTGTGGTGGGCAGCATCAAGGTGGGCTGTAATACCCATTCGTTTGCATGGGAGACAGGCCTGAAGACAGAACTGATCCAGCAATTTCAACCACCAGTGAGCATATAGACTGATGAGGGTGATGAAATGAGGTGGATTCTGTATTGGCATGCAAATGAAGAATCACTCACTCCTGATGATGAGGTATCACCTCAGATGAGGTTTCTTTGGGAACACCCCCAACTGAGCCACTGGACTCAGAACTCCTACTATGAAGAGAATAGCAGGTTCTGTGGTCTTAGTGTGGAGGGCATGTGTCAGAGCTGGGACTCCTCAGTGGCTCAGAACAGTGTATAGCATATCCAGGTGAACATGGAGGATAAGGAAGTCCGTTGGAATCTGCAGATGATTCCTAGTACCATAACAGAGGAAGCAGTACAAATATATCAACTACCTCAGCCAAACATTGGCAGTGAAAATCTGGGCAAATGGACAATCTAAAGTGGACTACGTCAGCTAGTGGATCTTGGAGTGGCAAGATAGAGATCAATTCACATGGTTAATCTATCAAATCCATTTGAGAAAGACTCTTGGAGAATGCCCCAAGTAGGAGACCATGGGATGATATCATGTGGCTGTCCCCCATCCCAGGGCACAGAGGTGATCGGGAGGCTGGTGGTGGCTTCCTTCCCTTGTCTCCCTCCTTCTCCAAGATACAGAAGACAAAAAAGATTATGGAAACAATGATCTCACCCACTTTCTTCTACTCCTTGATCCTTCCCATCCTAAACAACTGTATAAACATCATCAAAATAAAATTAAAAAAAAGAAAATATAATGAATAAAAATTAAGTCAACACAGTCTAAATATCCTACAAACAACAATAGCAACAACTAAAAACAGAAGAACCACAAAATTAAAGAAATATATTTTAAAATCACTTTCCATAATCTTAGGTATTTTTTTAAGTAAAAAGTAATTAAGATAAAATTTGCAGACTTTGGAAGAGGTCATGGAAAAAAATGGGACTGCAGAAAAATGTATTCTGTTGCAAGAAATATTGAAATTCAAGTGCTATTTTTTGTGATATTCGCTTTTGTATATATTTAGAAGATTCTCCATAGATAAATTTTAGGGATTGCTTTATAAGACAGCCCTAACTTTAAGGAATGAAAAACGTTGCAATTTATCTCCTGAATAAAATGATAACCTGAATACTTTTGAAATTTAGAAATTGGGACAGGTTTTTATTCTTTTTGTTAAGATGCTGGTTGAAACTTAGGAATCTCATATTCGTATACTATGCTGTAGGCCTAGATTGGCTCCTGCGGTTCGTTTCCTATTAGCACATCTTGGGAGGTAATGGTGTTGGTTTGAACAGTTGAATCTCTTTCATCCTGGTAAGACACTTATAATAATTTCTCAACTCCATGGGTTGCTTTTTCAGGAATTTGAGATTTGAGCCAAAACAAATGAAGGTTTGAAAAATATGATGCAATTTTCTTCATCCTACTCCTTTCCCATAATTTTGAAGTACTTCATGACTTACCCAGGAAACAACAAAAGAAAAACATGGAAATACGGAAAGAGAAAATGAAACTAGTTTTAGCATCACATTGAGCTAAGGCTAAAACAGCAGTCTATCTTATAGTTTCCTACACAGCATCACAAAATTACTACTATCCACTGCCATTCAACCTCCAACTTGACAACAACAAAAAAGCCAACCAAAGGAGCCCCTGATCACCTACAGAGGAAACTGAAGGTCTTCCAGTGTCGTCATGCAAGTCTGATCAGCACGACTCTATGGTGATCAGAAACCTTAGTCATCATTTGTCATAATCTCTTCCCAGCTAAGCTGGAGAGCTCTGTTGTCTGTACAGAGAAGTAAAGAGGCTGAGGAAAGCTACCAAGTAGAACCAGACAAGACATTAGCCAAGCCAGTGATTGTGAATGTTTCTTCCCAGGGAGAGTGACCTCAGTGAAGAAAAGGTCAAGGAAAGAAGAACCCTAACATGGTAAGTAAAGGTGTTTCAGGAGAAATATGTGAGATCCTGAAACTTCAGATGTCATTTACCCAATCAGAAGCACAGATATACCAAACATCAGTGGGACAAATCATAAATGGCCCAGATGTGTTAATATGATTAAATACAACATTGAGATAAGTAAGTTGGTGACATTATCCAATGATAGTCTCAACCACTCCCAAAATATTTTATCAAAGCAGCTATTCTAACAAAATATGTAGCCTGTCTCAATACACATTAATGAGATAGTTAATTCTCCTAGCCCAACTTTTTTTATATTGTAATCTAAGTCAGAACACTCCTATAATTAACATGTTAAATGAATGAAAATTTTCTAGAAATTTCTTTGGTGAAGTACATGGATGACATCATGGATGACCCACAAAATGAGAAATTATATATCCAATTACTAAGTTACTCCAAATTTACCAATGGGAAAGTATTTCACTTTTGGCGTATTGCTATAATTATTTCTGGACTGCATTTTATTCTCATCATTGTTCGATGTTCAGATTCACCTTGTACTTTTTCTGATGCAAATAGCCCACAATGTTGGTGAAACTGATGTCTCTGAGAAACATGTTCTCATTACTTACATGTTGTATTTTAAAGATTGTTTTCCTCAGATCAATACACATATATGCATGTTTGTGTACCAGATTATACTGATATTTTCAATTTTAACGAATTGGAGAATTCCTTCTCTCATTCTATAGTTAAAGTTTTAAGTAACACAGCAGCAAATATAGAACACTTAATTTATTTTTAATTTTGCTCTTAATGGAATGCATATTATGATATTATACATTTTTACCTTAAGTCTTATATTTAAATTTTGTTATACAAATCTGATGCATTGCAAAAATTTTTATCTTGATGTTTTTGCAAGTCTATTCTTTTTCCCTACAATATTTGACCATATAATATGATCTTACATTGACTAAACTTATTGAATTGTTAATTAATCGACAATGCAATTTCTATTATATTCACTTGGTACATTTTCAAATATGAGTATGATGTGTATGCTTGTTTCATAGAGTTGCATATATTTAGTTTTTTAGCACTCATGTTTTACCATTTAAAATTTTTCAATACACATATTTGTTTTTATTAATTTTTACACTTACAGTCTAAAAATTTAATTGTATTTCTTTAATCTACATACCGGGCTCCATGTTCCATACTCACCTGGAGTTATTTTTGGCTGCTTCCAAAAACAGAAGTGTGGTGGAAACCGTTGATAGCTAGTGAGTAAATATCATGCTGCTGGTAAAATCCTATTGAATACAAAACAGCTATCAATAATAATCCACAACACAAAGTCTGCAATGTCAAGAATAATTAATTAAAATAATGAGTTAAATTAAAACACATATTTTATTTTGTTTCTTCATTAATTTTAAATCCTGAAACATTGTATAAACTGTTCTACTGTGCTAAAATAAGCATAGTACCTTTTACTCAGAAGAAAAATAATATTATTTTTTTGCACAGTGAATTTTTTCAACTTTATTGGTAATTTTTTTTACCCTCACTCACTAAAACTCATTTAGAAAAAAAATTGTCTACTAAATTAAATTCCATAGAAATAAGATATTCATAAATTGTTACGTTTCAGTATTTGGCATAGTAGTGGCTTGAAGCACACATAAACGTTTTTAGAATATTAAAATATGTAAATACCTTGGAATTCTAAAATAATAAGAGTAGGTCTATGTCAAATTGATTTAAATGTTTAGTTTCATATATATGCATGATCAAAATACATTTATTTTATTTGTACTGTTCAGGCATATTACAAACATCATTGAAGAAAAAAATACGCTGCTTATTATTTTACTCTTTGTTTGATAGATTTATAAAGCTTTAATTATTATCACATGATTTTTCATTTTTAAATTATTTTGATTATCTTCCCATTAGATATCATCTGGCAGGGGAAATGATCAAATGTCTTACCAAATGACGTCAGCACCTCTTGGTGCCACTGCAGCGGGGCATGGTTATTCACGTTCCTCCATTATAGGCAAAAGTAGAGGACAAGAGGACTTTTAAATCACAATTGCCTGGGAACACAGCCAAAAACTAGATTTTGTGCTATGATAATGTAGTGGAAAGAGACTCACACTTGAATTGCACTTAATGTTCTTTTAGTGAAAAAATGACTCCCCATAACCTTGACTACTCATTAAGTCCTATACCTTGATTATGAAAATAAGGGTAAATTTAAATGGAACATATAGTATTTCATATCTCATGTTTATAATAAAGTATTTTAAAAAACACAAAATGTGGTATCAGCAATAAATAGGTATCTAAAAAATTCTCACTAATATTTCACAATGTTGTTTTTGTGTACTCCTCTGAGTATTTGAGAAGAAAGTCAACAAAACCAACAACAGTCACAGTTACTCTGTACTGAGATTATCATCATTTTTGGCAAACCATTCAGTACCCAATTAACCAGTTACACGCAATGAGTTATTCAATGAAAGCTAAACACAGCATCTTGATAGTGAGTGGTATGTTGTATATACATTGTACTCTGAAAAGTTAATATCTTAGCTTGAATTATGTCATTCAAAAAAATTGAATTCCTAAATTATTTACTTGTGAACATAAACTTATTTGAAAACCTAGTCTATACAGATGCAATCAAGTTAAGATGAATCACAAATCTGTTATCATCAATGTTTTTATAAAAGTAGAAACATCCAGACGCAGAGATCCTGGATGAACACTGTAACTAGAGAGAAGGGGATTGGACTAATGAAAGGTCAAACCAAGGATTGCTCAGGATTGTTTGACATCGTTAGATGCTGAGACTAACATGGAGGATAGGTTCTATACTAATAATACAGTTGACCTCTAAGCTGAGACCTAATTTCTAATTTTTGACTGAGGTCTATTAAGAAATGGGGACCATTCTGAGTAGAAGTGTCAATTATTACAAAGAGTTAAAGGAGGAAGAAATGTTATTCATATGATAAAAAAGTCTTTGTGTAGCTAAATGTACAAAGTGATATTAAATAGTTTGACAACAAACTTTGTCCTTTTAAGTGGTCCGTATTTTGACAGGTAACTTGGAAAAGATGTTTAGATACTTTAGGATTCAGTATTTTACTTAGGAAGGAAATGTGTTTCTTCAAAAGAAAATCAGAGACTGGGTAGTGGGAAGAGGTATGTGGATCAAAGTAAAGCAGAGTTAACGATGGGTTGCAGGAATCTAGAGATCTACATGATAACTGCAATCGCCTTTATTCGACAGATAAATCTGGATATGCAAAAGAATAAAACATTTCATATATGTTGGTTGGATTTAGTGCCAGAGTGTCATGTGTGAAGTCACAATGAGAAGGGTAATCTCTCAAACTGGGGCTTGAGATACAGGAAAGCTGCTAATACTATTTTCTGGTTCAAGATAAACTCTGGAAAGGACAGTGACGAGAGGCAAAAGGAAAATGAAGTTCCAGGAAACAAATGTCTATTAGCTCAAAGTTTCAAGTGTGAACTGAAGTTTTGATATATTATGAGTTTTAATTCCAAGTATGACATAATGACTAAGATATCTATTTGGGCAAAAATCAAGAGAAAGTGGCTATTTAAGAGTGCAGATCAGAATACATAACGTGATCTTCATAAATTGAGTATTCACATTACTTGCCCATAAGGACTACAATATCTCAAGACTAATGGCATACAGGGTATACAAATGATATTGATCAAGACTGACAGAAAAAAAAAAGTCTATATGTTTTGCAGAAAAGAGAGAAATCTTTACTCAGTACCCAGTAGCGAATTCTTAGACAAAGTCCAACACACAAACAATGATTGTCTTCCCAGCTTTAAGGAAAGGGATGGATTAGGTACAGAAATAAATCAAAGACAACTCCCAATTCATGAGGACAAAGAACAAGATACTTAAAATAATTAAAATACCACTCTACTTGTAGAAGAAAAACTGGATTTGAAAGCTGTGTGCATATGTCTATGCTATGTCTTATGTTTCCCAGCTGCTTGATAGTAATGACAGATGATAATTCATGTTTACACAGCATTTTTCATATCTATATGTAGAATAACAGTGCTTGTTTTGTATTTATTCTCAGCATAATGATAAACATCTAAGTAACCTGTAAAGATTGTTGCATGTCTCAGTTATCAGGAAAACTCTTTGTTTATTCCTCTGGTTAGTCATAACACATATTCATTGTCATCAAGCTGTCATGTATTGATAAATGTCCAACAAATTCTGGGCCCAGCCCAATAGCCTAGTGTCTAAAGTCCTCACCTCGCACCAGCCAGGATCCTATCTGGGTACCGGTTCTAATCCTGGCAGCTCTGCTTCCCATCCAGCTCCCTACTTGTGGCCTGGGAAAGCAGTCAAGGACAGCCCAAAGCCTTGGGACCCTGCACCCGGCTGGGAGACCTGGAGGAGATTCCAGACTCCTGGCTTAGGATCGGCTTAGCTCTAGCTATTGTGGCCACTTGGGGAGTGAATCAGCAGATAGAATATATTCCTCTGTGTCTCTCCTCTCTGTGTGTCTGATCGTCCAATAAAAATAAATCTTAAAAAAAAAAAATTCAAGGGCTTGGTAGTGGCTGATTTGTAACACTGGATGATTTCTGAATTGAAATTCTAGAGCCACGTTGACAAGTATCAAATTTCAAGCCAATCATTTGGATTGTTTATGTTACAATTTTATAAACAAGTTGATCTCAACCAGTACAAGCCAGTTATACTCCAATAATAATACCATTTTTTAATAATTCATTACTTGTTGGTTGTGATCTTTCACACTCAAATACATATCAATCTTCACTATAATCAATTTTATTAATACACTATGCAAATGTTTTATAAAAAAAATTAAATTATATTACAAGGGAAGGAAACAGAGCATATAATAATTAATGCAAATAATCTGCCAGGGAAGTATAAATTTATTAGACCAATGATTTTGTAGTTGATATTCATACCGCTTTATTCAATAGTGTTTAGAAGCCATATTTTGCCATCTTCAACTTATATATAGAAATATTTATAACCTCAAAAAATCTTTTAATTTTTATTAGAATATTTTAAAACCAATCTAAAACTCTGATTGCATATTTATGTTCACAAGTTAAAGTGTTTCCGTTTTTATTTTATTTGCCTATCGGTTAGTTGTCTGGTAAATCTTAAAACCGCAAAACTGTCTTCCATCAGATTACTTTTGCAGGAGTCTTAATTCGTACTCTGAAGTAATTTTAAGTTTGAAAAGGAAGAATAAATACCCATTTTAAATTAGAACTTTTAGTTAGAAATAATTCACATATATGGACTTGAATATGACAACATTATTGAATAACATCAAATACTATATTGACAATAGTAAATTGGCTCTTCATAATTCATCATGCATAAGTACCTATTTGGTCTGTTACACATTTTAAAAAGTTATTAGGATAAATTTTCAATATTAAAAAATGTAAAATGTAGATGTGATTTATAACATTTTTTATAGGCAAGAAACCTGTCCAATTGAAAGCAGAAATTAATACTATATTCATGTCTTCCTACATTCTAAATCAGTTCTTACTAAGGTGTAATAGCAGAACCTGTTATAATTTCATATTAAAGAATTGTTTTTGCCAAATTAGAAAGAGTCTAAAAAATAAAGGAAAATCAAAACGTACTGTGGTACTTATAGCACCCTTCTCTAATTAATTCAGGAT
Source organism: Ochotona curzoniae (assembly GCF_017591425.1). Classification (NCBI taxonomy): domain Eukaryota; kingdom Metazoa; phylum Chordata; class Mammalia; order Lagomorpha; family Ochotonidae; genus Ochotona; species Ochotona curzoniae. Next base: position 20,099,626 of record NW_024466502.1, read on the forward strand.
GTGAATAATGAATGGATCTTGAAAATGTTAGCCAGATTCAGTCAAGGAGAATGCTGAAGGGTATCTGATGGAGGAAGATTTTGGTTTCTGTTTCATAGACTTCAGCTGGAATGCTCTCATGCTCTCTCATGGAGCATCATCTGCATGATAATCAAATTTACTTAACTTGAACCACAATATAATTATATGGAGGAAAGACAGACTCACATTTAAAAAGCTATAGCCAAAGTATTCTTGGTAAGATAGGGAAAATATGTCATAATTAATCAGTCACAAAACAAATAATGATCAATTCTACCATTCTAAATCATATTTCTATTTACAAAGACAAATGGATCATTCATAAGTCATCAAATTCAACACTATAATCATATTATAGAAAATATGTTAATATTTAACACAGCTTTATTATCCAGAAAATGCAATGTACACTATTAAGCTAGTAATTTATGATGATATGGAAAATATATGAATACTAATATAGTGACTTTAGGTAATCAACACAATAATTTCCCTTTCATTCAAAGATGTAAGTGCATTCTGAGGAAAATTTCCACAATGTGAATTTGTATTCAGACGTTCTTAGGAATTGATGATCATAGTACAATTTTATTGGTAATGAATTCTACAAATAATACCATTAATGGTATTCATTGAAATAAATTCTACTAACTGATCATTATGTTACTTGAGTGTGGAAATCTTTCCAGTCATTCAGATATACATGGAGGTGGAAATAAAATATATAAATAGCTCAAATATCAGTAAAAGTTATACTCTGGCAGTTTTTTGAATAAACTGATAAGTTTAATTTTGTAATGAATAAAGCCTGCTACCAAACTGCTCCTTTCATTTTGAAATATCAGGAAAATCCAAAAAATTTTGTCCATGGACTTCATAACCTCAGTTACAGATATACATGAACATTTAATGTCTATATATATGTATATGTAATTTGTTGATCATTATTTTCCAACTATGCTTTGAGTTGCCAAATAAGCGATCTCTGGACTACTGAAGTGTTAGCATTTCTTTTAGACACACCAAATTGGAGCTGTAACTGATGTTTTATTATTTTCTGATTCCTTGCTCCTAAAGGGCCATTGTTGAACATGTGTTATTTTTTGCATCAAAGTTTGCATCTTCTCAAAGGGAAACATGAACTCTTCAGCTCTATTGATCAGCAGCAGCTCAACACAGAAAGAGATTAGAGAGTAAGTAAAATACAGTGATTAAAAGAAAACTAAGAAGGGATTTGGGTAGCTAAGGGGCAAGGAGCAAAGGGAATAAAGGGAAAAAAAAGAAAAGGAAATTGGGGGAGTATTGACTTGCAATTACTAAAAAATAGATCATCAGTTTCAGAAAGACTTAGTTTGAATTGTTACAATTTTTTAAGCTGTTTTGGCATTGATCAAATAGCTTAATCCTCTAAAACTCTGAGTTTCTGCTAAAGCATTTATATAAAAAGTTCTCCTACTGCACATTTTATGGTAATCAAATGGGTTAACCAATATGAAATGCTAACTGTATGCTTGTCACAGAACATGTAATGATAAATGTTAACTATTATCACATGCAACTGTGGAATACAAAATGAATGTGGTGTTGTGCTTCTAATTTGCAAAATATGCTTTGCCATAGAATGAAAGATGAGACTAAAATACTTGTAGAAGAATATAATTTCTAGTTTTATAAAATATAGTTTTTGAAATCGGTAATGTATGTTAAGCATTCTGATAATATGTAAACTTTGAGATATAGAAGAAATATTCCTTTTTAGTTTTGGATGGAGTGGACAGTATAACGTACTATGCTAAAATCCCGTCATCGTAGCATGGATAGGAATCTATGCAGACACGTACAAAGAATGGCCATTCAACTTTGACATGAATTAGGAACTCTTCCCCCATGGTGACGCCTTCACAGTGAAAAATGTGTATGTGCACAGGTTCACAAGGTTTCAAGGAATATGAGAAAGAGACACCAAAGGAATCCCAAAAGCCCTAATATGAATAAAAACATGGAAGTTTGATATTCACACGAGATTTAACACAAGATGCAAGATAAAATACAAAAAGGTAAGAATCACATAAAGTGTCTTACCTCCAGCAAAGACATTTCTGCAATTCATCTTTACATCTTGGTTAAAGGGATTTTCTATGACGTAAATGCATACAAACTCCATATAGTTTTATTCTGGAACAGGTTCAGATATTAACATGGAATATTGTGTGGTATATCACTTTCCACTTCTCAAACATCTTATAAATGGGAATTCATTATGAAACTTAAATTATACATTGGCGATTGTGATCTGGATATTTTGAACAAGCTGAACTTCAATAATATGTACGTAAGTAACCAACTTGACGTCACATTGCACATTATTTAAAGATTTTGCTTAAATTTGGGCCATAAAATACATATTTTCTTGAATGCCTTACTCATCAAAGCTGAAACAAAGCTTATAGGGAGATTACAAAGATGTAGAATTCATACTAACACAAATAATAAAACTAATAAAGAGGAGTATTGCAAAGAAACCAAGGGAATAATTGAATATTAAAAACATAGGTTGACCCCAAAAACATACAAAAAGGAAAAATGAATTTTAAAAGAGATTTAAGACAAACTGACAACAAATACAACAATGTAGAGGTGAATAAAAATACATCAATAATTGAAATGCATAAATATTAAAGTCATGTCACAACAACAGTATTTACGGTTAAGGAATGGGACAACATGTTCTCTGTAAGAAACAATATTTACTATATATATATATATTTAAATATAAATATAGAATCAATTCCTTAGTCAAAGTAACACAAACACAGATACACACTTGTATGGTGAGAGAAAAAAAATTAAGTTTCTTCTGGCTCTCGCATCAGGTGCAGGGACCCAAGCTTTCGGGCCAGCCTCTGTTGCTTTCCCAGGCTGCAAACAGGAGCTGGATGGGAAGTGGAGCAGCCGGGTCACAAGCCGCCAGCACCCTTATGAAATCTAGGCACATGCAAGAAGATTTAACCACTATCCCATTGTGTTGGGCCCAGAGAGATACAAGTTAAGGGAGTAGGGTAATACACCCTAAAATCTCAATCAACATTAGGCCTTCGTGGGAGTCTGTTACTGAAAAAATGAATTTCAATGTAGATAAAGTTACATTTCATAATAAGTAATGGACCAGAGGAGCCAGAAGACCTAGTGATCATAAATGCACAAGTACCTCATGAGAAGACTTCAATTATACTTAAAGCACAATCGGGCAAAACCAAATAAACAGACAACTAACAACCATCGTTAGGGCTTTTACCATTCTTCTCTAAGATATTAAAATAAAATAGGCTCACAAACAACACAATTCTGGATTAGATGAATAAAATTAAAAGTTTCCAACTTTCTGAATCAAATTGCTTGTAGAAAGCACCCCATTAAAAACTATTATCTATAAAGCTTTTCTAAGTTAACATGCAATGATCATTGCATAATTCATGTTTTTAATTTAATGGATAGTGTCATTCACATAAAATACATGTTTTTTGTCTGTTTACCTGATTTCAACAGAAAGATAAGATAATTTCTTCTAGTATGGACAGAAACCTGTACCCACAAAACCTCTGAGATGGATATATTTTGAACAAAAAAAGCATGTTATAAAAAAAATGAAATTTTATTTAAAAAGAATGAACAAAAGCTAATAAAAGCAATAATAAAGAATTGTATAATTATACATCATAAAAACTTGTCAAAGAGAGATAATTCACAAGTTTAAATGAAATGGTGTTATGAGCAAAGTCAAATTCTCAAATATTCGTATGAAAAAATAAGAAATATTTATCAACATAATTGATCTCATAGTCAATATTGCTTCCATCAAAATCGATCAGGAATATATTCACTGAGCTTTTATATAGTAGTGATATAAAAACTTTCAGAAAAGTTCTCCACTTGGAGTAGGAAAAAAGCACAATGACAGAGCTCGAGGTTAAAAGAGAAAATTAGAAGGCATTCTTTATGAGTGAGATACAGTATTATTTTGGATTACGTATATGTAAAATACATATTGTTTTCTTCTTAGGAAACTAATATATCCCAGATAGCAAGACAGTTCACGTTCAACATAATACAACAGGGAGGGAACAGCCTGTATTACAGTGTGGTAGCCTGGTTCCTGGTTTCTGAGACTCAGTCCAGTCTTTAGATTTTAGGGGAAGTGATCTGCAGTGGCCCCTATCTCTCCTTTACTGCCATCCTGTATTACAAATTAACAAAATAAATAAATAACATATTTGTATTTTTTAAACTTTTTATTTGAGAAAAGCTTTAAATTTACCAAATTGTGAAGTAATACACTCTTTTCATAATCCATACAGCCTGTTTGCTGGTTATTTGTTTTGTTTGTTTTGTTTTGTGTGTGTGTGTGTGTGTGTATTTTTTTTTCTCAGTCAAAAGTGCAGAGAGAAAGAAAAATATCCCATCTGCTCGTTCAGTTCCAAAACGGCAGCAGCCATCAGAGCTGAGCCGAGTTTCTTTGGGTCTCCCACATGGGAAGATGGTTCCAAGCCTTTGGGTCATCCACTGCTGCTTCTGAAGGCCACAAAATAGAGCTGGATTGGACGTGGAGTAGCCAGGACATGAACTGGCACTTGCCTGAGATCCTGGCCCTTGCAGGGGGAGGATTAGTCAATTGAGCCATCACACAAGGCCCTCTTTCATTTTTTTTTTGGTATTACTTTATTAATACGGCATTTTTTTATGCCAAAGATCAGATTCCCCTGTGGCTAATGTCATAATCATGTGACATGTTTGTTTTAAAATTATTATGTATGCATACTGCAGGGAGATCAATGCCGCCCTAAAGTCAGTGTTCTTCAGAGTGACTTCTCAATGAGCGGCAGCACAACACAAGGGAACTTACTACAACAATAAATTCCCAGAACTTAAAATTCTTTAATCAGAAACTCCGGATGGAAAAGAGCAAAGTCTGCTTGCTGCACGAGGATTCTAGGATGAATGTGACACACATGATCTGAAAATACCTGACCTAAAAATATTTTGGGTACCTCAAATCAGAGTGGTACTTGTTTAATATTGTCAGAGTTTGTTGAAGTAACATTTGTGAAATATCATGTCCTGTTCAACAGTTTAAAAAATTAATGGTGAAAAGAAAAAATTAGACAAACTGCTAATTTGGACCATTTTTTTGGAAACAGTCCACCAAATTTCATCTGTCGAAATCTGTAATTACTGACCTGTAATTGACACTGATTATGAGAGATAGCCCCAATTAAAATAGTTTCACCATCAAAACATTTACCTTTAAAAGTAGTTTAAATCAGCTTCATGGAATCATGTGGTCATTTTCTTACATTTTAAAAACCCAATCATTTACCCCACATATTAATTTCTCAAATAATGTCTTTGGTTGATATCTGAACTGCTATGGACATTTGACTTGTTGACTGGTTAATTCAGTATGAATTTTCAAAACAATTTATTGAGGTATTTGGAGCTGACACAAAAGCTATGATAAGAAATATGCTAATATTGCCTACTATACTCATTAAAATTCTAATCTCATAGAATTATTTATTTTAGTTTTATCTCATGGATGTATGAAGGTTAATTCGAGCTTTGAAAATCCAAGGCACAAATATTCATGCTAATTAAAATGTGTTCACAATAGACAAGCTTAATTGGGACCCAAAAGTGCCTGTGAACATTACAACAGCTCCTCTAGTCCAGCAAGTTCAAGGACATCTTTGTTTGGACCAGATCTGTTTATTACAGTTTCTCTTAACCTGTCAGTGTTTCTTCATACTCAGTTTTATTTTGTGGGCATTTTCTTCAATGGCTAACTGTAGTATCCCTTTGGAGTTCTCACAGACTTTAATAATAAGTGCTTTATATTTTCATTTGAATGCTAAAGCAAATCATGTCATTCTTACAACAATATTAGTTTGGAACACGCAAGATAACACACGCTAAAAAGCACAAGACGAATTTTTGATGAACTGACAGTAGTTTCTGATGAAGTGAAATTGCTATCAATGTAAACTATTGAATCAGCATCTTTCATAACATTTTATAATTTCTCTAGGTAAACTAGACTTTACAGAGACGAGGAGACACAACAACAAATTGCACAAGCAAACCAACGCCTTAGATTGTAAAAGCACACTGATTTGCATTTTCCATTTGTGTGTCATGCGTATGAACCTCAGTTATGATGGATAAAGAAAGTGGATATAAAAAATAGGGCTTCTGCATGTGTGCTTGAATGTAATTCCCATCTTTTCTTCCACAGGAGGGAGAGATCAGCTTCTGTTACTTTAACAATCACTGTCATCCCAGAGAACCATGATGTATTCAGTAAAGCATTAGTTCCAGATGTAAACATTATAATTACCTGGGTTAAACTGCTTACATCATTACAACTTTAATTGTGTGATTTTCTCCAAAGTTCTAAACTTCTTTTAAGTCCAGTTCCCTGATTTTTTGAATAATATCATTCTACTGAAAAATTCTAACTTTCCTCAGTTGTGTATGAGCATATAAAAAGCTCTGACTCACACAAAATGATCAATCAAGCTTTGATTATTTTTAACCTCAAATCTCTATTTTTGATCTATCCTAAATTCATGGCTTGATTCACTTTTTTTTTCTTTTTGCTATTCATTTCACTTCTTACTCCACTCTTTTCTCTGTATTTTCTCACTCTCCAAAGGCAAGTCCAGTCTTGCATTAGCTCTTTCACTCTCTAAATAGCTGCATTGGCCAAAGCGAGTTCATCCAAATGCAGAAGCCTTCTTCTTGATCTCCCACGTGTGTGCAGGTGCCCAATTGCTTGAGTCATTCTCCACTTGGGCTTTCCTAGGCCCATCGAAGTTCTCCAGGACTGCTCTTACCAGCACACATGGGTAGCGTGCTGACCTGGGGCTCTCTGCTCCCCTCTACTCACCTCGTCCAGGACCAAACACATGGGGGAATCCCCAACTTCACTGCACCTTCCTGGATTCGTGCTCTCTCTCTCTCCACATATATATGTTGCTTCCTAGAAGAATATATTATTTTAATAAGTTGATATTAACTAAATGCTGTGTCGATTCAAGCTCAAATTATCTGGAGTATTATCTAAAAGCTTCCAAAGTATGTTCAATGAATGCTTACCTAATCTTACACATGATACTTCAAATTCTCCTCTAATCTAAAACTTAACATCACTGAGTGATATTGAGAAGAGCATGCTGTTTTCACAGTCAGGTCAGAATGCAACTAGATATGACTCATTTGTGACTTTTTAAAATGGAATATTAGGGTGCAGAAGCGATATATTCTGAACTGTGAAGGGAAACTTTTGGTTTTCATTAATTCAATTATCACTCGATAAATACAGAAAGTTCAGATCATTTATTACATCATGCATTTACCAGTTAATTAACAGTAGTGTTCAGTACACAAATTTTACCAGTTCACATTTCAATATTACTGTATCTTTATCTACTAGTGAAGTTAGGTTTATGGAATGATAGCAAAACAAACCAAAAGAAGGATAATTACATGAGTTAGGAAAAATATTTGTTAGTGTATTGACTTTGACATATAATTTAGATTTACTGCTCATGCATTGGGAGAATTCAGTAAAAGCATATTTTTTGTTATCCTTTCAGTTATTCTTCTAAGTCTTTCACAAAGACAATTTGGCCTAAAATCAAAAACTTGAAAAATGGATCACACACTCAGCGTCATTTCATCTGAATAATGAATAATATCTTAAGCAATGGGATTAAAGCTATTTTGATATTATAGAGATGCTTTAAAACTCTCCCTAGCTCAGAAAATTTTCAGAATGAATCGGCTTGGTTGTAAATGAGTTTTAAGCCTTCCTTATTACAAGTATGTGTTTCTGATCTTCAAACTTAAAACATAAAGAAAGTTTAAAATCGACAATGCTTTGTTAGTGCGGTCCTTTGACAAACAAATATAATGCTGGATATGGAAGCTCTGGCAAGATCCCAAAGCTGTCAGTTCAAGATCATGCCCCCTTACAAGTGATGTATTCACGATTCCTGGTCCAAGTGTAGAGATGAAAACATCCATTCCAGTTTTTAATTCATGACATTGATGGCATTACAGTTAAGATGGCCTACTTAGTTACACTACGGCATGGCTGAGCTTCAATCACTGAACAGCTTCAGACTTATAGAGAGGCCTCGGGTAAGCAAATGCACACTTCTGAGCCACAAATCACACGAAATATTTCAATAGGTATATTATCAATTGTCATTTTATAATTTAATTCTTTTTCCCATTTTAATTATTTTATTTCTGGTATTATAAACATAATTTTTGTGTGCATATGAATAGATTTGTAAATTGAAACAACCTTAAAATAACTAAATAATCAGATTGAGCTATTATTCACTTTAAATAAATGCTATTTCTTCAAATACGTAAGGTTAATATAACTTTCACTAATAAAACTAGTTCTAAATAAACACTGCCCTATATATCAAAACACCAACTACAAAAATATGCAAAAAATTAATACTTAGAGAAATTTAAGTGACATATTCTCCTCTTACATTGTTTGGTTAAAGTTAGAAAAAATTTTATGAGACATCCTAAGAATGAAACACAGTGCAGGGAAGAAATTTTCCCCTGGAGGGAGTATATTCTATTAATCTCTGAATATTTTGTCTGTTATCCTTTTGTTTTTGTTAGTTTTTTTAAAGGAATTTATGTATGTATGTATGTACTTTTATTGGAAAGTCAGACATACAGAAAAAAAGAAAAACAGAGAGGAAAATTTTTCTTCCAATGATTTACTCCCAAAGTGGCTGAACTGACTGGAGCTGCACTGACCCGAAGCCAGGAACCTATAGCCTCTTATGCATCTACCACATAGGTGCAGGGTCCCAAGTCTTTGGTCCATTCTCACCTGCTTTCCCAGGCCACAAGCAGGGAGCTGGATGGGAAGGCGGCCTCCGGGATTAGAACGGTTGCCCATATGGGACCCTGGCACATGCAAGGCGAGGACTTTAGCCACTAGGCTACCATGCTAAGCCCTAAAATTTTAAAAATGTTGTTTATTGGGCATTCATCCTGTTGGTCTAAGATTAAAACCTTTTATTTTTTCTAAAGATGGCATTTTGATGCAAGTAATATTATTCCTTTACACTTTTAATTGCAGGGGAAGTCCACTCAATTGTAGAAATTAAGCAAGTTTCTCCAATCTGCTCTATTTTACGCAGTATGTGTTACATGCTTCCAGTAAAACAGTATGTACACACTTGCTTTTTTTGCTTGTAACAGTAATTTCAAAATCAGTATTGTGGTTTCTCGCACTCTAGAGAAAAAAAAAAAAAATGGCTCAAGCCATTTGTGAAACCACAGTGGAAGTCCAAATGAACCATAGTAAATACATAGCGAATGTTTAAAATTTTCTGGTGTGACATGCGAGTTTTGAATAAACTGAGACTCCTGGTGTCTGATAGTAGGCAAAAGCAGATGCATCGTGTCCAGTGGCTTCTGACGTGTAGCAGTAGTAGATGGAGAAGCTGAAGGGAAAAGTACATCTTCCTGAGACTTACTAAACAATCCGTCAAGCACGCTCTGTTTTCTTTTTACTATTACTCATCAGCAGCGCAAGCCAATTTCTAGATATTATCACCATTTATTTTTATTTTATGGGTCCCAATTAGAGTAAATGGCTGCATACACAGCATTTTCAAAAGCATGACGGTGTCTTTATTTTTAAATTTCATGTAGCTAAAAATTCCTTTATTGCATTTCTGCTTGCATTATTATCTAATTCTCTTAAACCAGGAAATTGCCAAATTATTCAGAATCAGTAAAATTTGATTGTACCCCCTATAAACTGAGGTTTCTAAATTCATAATAACTTGTCACTTTAAATGTTTAGGGCTGGCTAGTGCTATCAACAACAGCAGAGTACTTATATTGATGTGAATTTCTTAGTTTAATAGACGGGAAATCACACAGCATTTTTCTGAAATATTTAATATATTACTCCAAATTTCTCAACCTAATACTTTAGTGTTATATTTGAAAATGTGGTATATAATATTTTGGCAAAAGTTTGTATGATATGAGCTCTATAAATTGATCCCAAATATAGGGTAACTTAGGAAATTTGTTTTGAGTGTCAGCCAAGAATTCATAAAGTTTTCATAAGTTCTGGAAGGACTCGCAATGTGGTCAAGATCAAAGCATGTAATAAAGTTTGATCTTCCTTTGAAGGGTACATGCACTTCACTACATGAGCTAATTTAAACTTGGGAACAGTATTTTAATACATGAAATGAAAACATGATAATTCTTATATCACTGCTCATTGGCAACGGTGAGGTTAACACTTATCTACGCCCTTGTCTTTTTGAGACCATCATTGCCTGCCAGAAAAGGACTTAATTCTTAAATATGTTTGTTTGTTTGTTTGATTGTTTATCCTATTATTACTCCTCAAATAGCTTCAGGAGGAATGGTGGCCTTTCCTGATCAGCCCTCATCCATTCCAGCTCTTAATATTGAATCCTACAGCCTAGATAAACATGTTTCACATCCAGACATAGCTCATTCTTGGCTCAGCAGGGATTTGAGTCCCAATCCAGCCTGTTCTACACCTAACTAGCTAAATTCCTGTTAGAAATAAAAGAAAATTCATGTAACTATTATATATATATACACATATTTTTTTTAGGTAGCTTCTAGCTGCATTTTCTCCCATCTAAATGTCAAAAAATTTCCAGGGTGTTGATAGTCATCCATTACCAGTTAGATCCAGTGTTGACCTTGGTCAAGACTTCTAAAGATAAAAATTCCATTCAATCAGAGAAAACTATCAGCATTCAGTGATACATTTTTCTAAATTCATTATTCTTGAATAATGATTCCTATAAAACATGAAGACACCTTTACTCCATTAAGAAAAATCAATTAGATAGTTGTTTCTAATTATAAGTATGACCTTTGATTCAAGAGTTCCCAAGTACAATCATTAGCCTGTATAATTGAATGAATTACCAGAATAAATTTTATATAACATGAATTATAACCAACATAGAAACACTGACATTGATGAATTAGTTATGTTTATGTACAGAGGTTGTATTTGTTGGCAAAAGTTGTGGAAGTAGAAATAATACATAAGATCACCTTGGGCCAAAAATGTTGGAAGTATATGTACAGTGTTTTCACATTGAGTGTATTCAATGAACTGTTTGATTCTTTAAATACCTCTTGCATTCATACATTTCAATTTTCTGCACCACAGTAAGCTTGGATGTCATTTTCCATGAAATATTTGAAGAGCCCTCATATTTATGTGTATATTCTGTATTCAGTATATGCAGTTTTGCTAGGACACCCTCCATATTCATTCTAAATATTATTTAGAATATGTGGCAATGGAAGTAAACTTGATATGATTCAATTCCTGGTAAATATCAGACTGCTCAAAATCTTCACTAATATTTACCAGGAATTGGGTTTTCATACTATTTACATTGATAAGCAGAGTGGGTTGTTTTAGGTAAGTTAATTTATAGTGAAATTGTTTCCAAAGGTTTAGGCACTTCCCAAAAGATATACATGACATGATCTCAAAAATAATTCTGGGCTTTCACAGCCACATACAAACAGGGTTTATTATAACTGACTTTCCCTACAAATCTTCAAAGATATCTTAGGCTTCTACATAAAAAAAAAGGCTTGGATTTCTTAAAAGAGTGGAAGAGCAGAGGAAAGACTTATAAACATGGCAAAAAGAAAACAGATTAAAATGTTATTGTCATTTTAGTACTTTAGGACATGATGAGATTATCAATGATGTGATTGTAACAGGTTCCATATAAAATGTTAGCTATTTTTCATAAAATAATCAAATCTGTGTCCCTTTTCTTGCACTGCAAATTTATTTTAAATTCTATGAAAATACACAAATCTGTATATGAAATATTTCATTATCCATTCTGCACAATTAAATTATGAAAAAGAGTTGAAATGTGTGCAGAATCTCTCAGTAACCACTTGCTGAGATGTGTCTGCTGGGTATTTTTATTGAATGTTATGTATACTGTTCTTGCTAAGCACAAAGAAAAAAATTTTGAACAACAATACTTGAGAGTATAGCAAAAGGCAAAATAAAATGTGCATTTAAAGTAATATGTGTTGTGCTCTCCCTCTAGTATTTAAATCATTCAAGAAGCGTAGACTTAGCACTTGAAGTTTGAAGATCATTTCAAGAATGCCATTGAAAGAATATTCTAACTTTGCTATGATGGCAGTGCACTTTGAGTCTTAAGAAGTCATTCATAGTTCGGCTTTATTTAGTTTGTAATTTAAGTACAGTGTACATTGTTATGTAGTTGTATAGCAAGCTTATCAAGAGCACAAATCTCTTGCTCAGTGTCATAGCTATGCAAGCATCCTTACTATTTTTTTTCTTGTACTATTCTTTTCTTCTTGCTTTTGTCACACGTTTTCTAAATCAATCACTGCTAAAATTTTCATTGCAGCGCTCCCCAGGTACATCGAAGTGATCTCACTTTAACTTAGCCTATCTTGTCTTCCGACTCACACCACGGATTTCATTGTGCATTCTGCCCCAGTGTTTCAATCCTGTAGCATGAGCTGCTGCTGCCACGGCTGATGCGCAGCGAGCATTGCGGCATTCTTGATATTTTCCTTTATTATTATTATGTGCCTTCTATGCAGATTCCAGAAACGGTCCTTATTACGTCTAAGCACTTAGAGTTTTATGTGAGGATTTGCCTACGTTTTAGTTGCTTGCATACCAAGTAATAGAAAAGGAATCCATGTGTGTAAGGAAGTTGAATAACATAGACATAAAGATTGCTTCTGATTGCAGTTTTAAAAATAATTCAGAGCAATCAATACCTTTTGCATCTTATTTTTGGGTTTTGCATTAAAGAGAAATAAGTAAGGAAGATTATCTTTGGTTAAAATTACATCTATTAATATTTTATGTGTTGCTCCTAGTACAGTTTCAAAATAACCAAATCAACATGTATATCTTAGATGTATTCACTCTGAAACAATCATATAACATTCTGTAGAATATCCCTGATTCAATCTATAAATTCAGACTAATACAAACACAGATAGAATGACTTCTCCAGAGTGACAGAAACACCTCCAGAGTAAATGTACCTGCAATTTATTAAACCAATCAGACACACATTAACCCATTTGTAGGACTGTTTTCAGTTTTGCAGGGTCCCTGCCAGTCATGTGGCACTGGCAGAGTTATAGAGCAATCTTCTCCAGCTCTCCCATTTGAGTGCAGGGACTCAAAGAATCAGGCCATGCTCTGTTGCTTTCGCAGGCACATTAACAGAGAAATGTACCAGAAATGGCAACCAGAACTCAAACTGCCACCCATGTGGGACAGTGGCATCACACATGAATGTTTAAATTTATAATTTACTGTACCAGCTTCAAGTCAGTTTATTTGGGGAAAAAAAGGTAACTGCAGATCTCATTAGGAGAATAAAAATAAACAAACGAAAATGATATAACATAATGAATGGGTATAGAATATAGAACTTAAGAATGACAAAATCAGAGAAAATTAAATTTTAAAATACCTCAGGAATGAAAGAATATGTAAACCCTTTGTTTTGAACGCTTGGATGCAGTTGAGATGCTTTCTCTCATGAAAATTAAACCACCTCCCTGCACACACACACAAACCCACACACACAGTTAGCATGTACCATTTAAAACACACGTAGAGGGCCAGGTGTGGTAGCCTAGGAGCTAAAATATTTGCCTTGCCAACACCGGGATCCCACATAGGCATTAATTCTACAACCAACGGCCCTGCTTCCCATCCAGCTCTCTGAGGCCGGAAAAGCAGTTGAGGATGGTCCATGAGTCCATCGGAGATTGGGAAGGAGCACCTGGCTCCTGTTTATGGATCAGCTCAGCTCCAGCCATTGTGGCTGCTGGGAGAGTGAATCAGCAGATGGCATATCTTCCTCTCTATCTCCCCTCCACTCTGTAGATCTGACTTTCCAATACAGATAAATAAATCTTTTAAAAATGCATGTATAAGTCAGCGTGGCATTTTATCCAAAGTTGATGTCCTGCTTTTTCAGTACTAAGGTGTTTGACACATCAGTGTGATCAGTAGTACTCTAATTGGTCTAGTTCTCATGGGAAACAACAATCTATTTTATTCTATTCTATTTCATTTTTTTTTTATTGCAAAGTCAGATATACAGAGAGGAGAGAGAGAGACAAGAAGATCTTGAAATCCATGATTCACTCCACAAGTGGCCTCAATGGCCGGAGTTGCATTGATCCGCAGCCAGGAACCAGAAGCTTCTTCTTCTGGGTCTGCCATGCAGGTGCAGGGTCCCAAAGCCTTGGACTGTCCTCAACTGCTTTCCCAGGCCACATGCAGGGAGCTGGGTGGGAAGCATGGCCATGGGGACAGGGACTAACGGGCGGCCATATGGGATCATTACGTGTGCAAGGTGAGGATTTTAGGCTCAAGGCTAGCGCACTGGGCACACTAAGTCATGTTTGTTGCACGTGGAAATACCAGGGAGTTGCCTGAGGAGGAACTCTCGGTTGTGGTTTATTGATCCTGAAATGAGTTTCCAGTCAGAAACAATTTTATGTGAAATATTATGATACTACCCTAATAAATAAAGGAATTTATAAATGTCTGTTGATTGCCTTGGCTGAAACACTGCTGTTAAGATTGCAAGCCCCTTTGCAGATGCCCTTGAAATGAAACAACGTGATGCTTCTCCTTTCCTAGATCTTTCTTTAAAAAGTGTTGACACCCAGTGTCATTCAGAAATGTTTTTCTATGTATCACTCACCCATGACCATTCAAAAAAAAAAAAATCATGAATCACTGTATCTGAAACAACAGAGATCCATGCCTCTTGCTGTACTTTCCTCTACAGAAAATAAACTCCAGTAAGACTTGTCAATTTGCCATTTACTGTTTTCCTCTCCGGGATGGCCCAGAGTGACACTGGTACAGTGTGTGTCTAACTTACATTCATCTGCGGCCTGTAGGTTATTCAAAAGTCTCTCAAAACATTCTTTTTGTTTCTGAGCCAACACTCACAGAAAATCACCAAAATGTAGCCAAGAGAGCAGAGACACTGTGGCACCATCCTGCTGCGGCTGCTGTAAGCATCAGCTTACTTGTGTCCTAAATATTTCAATATTGCAATATTGCAAACTCTTTCATTTTGGGACATGCTGTAAAATGTTAATTTATTTTTTTAAGGTTCATTATATTCTTATTGGAAAGTCACATATATGGAGAGGAATACAGGGAAGAAGATCTGCCGTCTGCTGAGTCACTCCCCAAGTGTCCACAACAGCTGGAGCTGAGCCGATCGCAAGGCAGAAACCAGGAGCCTGGAGTTTCTTCCAGGTCTCCCAAGGCTTTGGGCTGTCATGTACTTCTTTCCCAGGCCATAAACAGGGAACTGAATGGGAAGTGGGGCCACTGGGATTAGAATAAGACCTATATGGGATACTGGCTGCAGCGAGGCAAAGCCTTAGCTGCTAGGCTACTGCACTGGGCCCTATTTTTATTTTTGATCATTCAGTAAGCTGATCATGACAGCCTGGAGAGATGGATATATCTTTTTGAATTCTACCTAGCAATGTACCTCTCAGCTTATATTTTATTACTGATGTTTGGCAAAGCTTCATACAGCAAGCTGTCATTCAACTGAATCATTCTTTAAAGAATCTGCAGACTTCCATGTATAGTTGAGCTTTTTTTTTTTTTCAAAGAAAACATGTGGGAACAAATGTATTCACATTCAAGTTCATCTTGACATGTAATCGTTTTAAGAAAGTCCCTGCAAGTCTTGCTTTCATTTAACAACCGTGTGCAAACAGCATTCTTATCAGAAACGTAGCAGACACCGGAAGATATGATTTTGGTGAAATGATCAAGACAAAACAATGTTGTAAGATCAGGATTTGTCCTGGTCAAGTGGGCTGCTGAATATTTATCCTTAGCTTATTTATATGATAATAATTAATTCCCGTAGCTTACAAAGCAAGGAGAGAACTGAAGTTGGTACATGTTAGCTTAAAATGTTCAGGGAAGACGCAGAAATACTCTCCTCAGTAACTCCGGATAGCTAATACTCTGTCTTTGAGAAAGGAAAGTGTTTCCTGCTATTAAAAAGACTTTGTATGATCTACCTAGGAACAATATTGTTTTTTTAATCAAAAAAGGTGACTTTAGAGATTGGTAAGCGCACAAACTTTTAAGTGTTTTCAAACTCTAGATATCTAATTTATTGCAGAAACATTTTCATGTCTCCTTATATTTGTGCATATTAAAAGAAATAAAGTCATCTCCTTTGGTTAATATTTAATTTTATAGCAATGCGTTAGTAGGATATTACATTTTGCTTTGAAAAATTCAATTTGACATGTTTCTTACAGAGTCACACATAGTTTAATGATAGATATGAGTTGTGAAAACCTGTTGTGTTCCTATCCAACTTATACTGTATAGGCTGCTGCGTACCTATGCTATGTGGTATTACTGTGGTGTGGATATTCTACTGTGACTAAAGTCCTGAGGCACACGCTTGTCTATTATATATAATTGATTGTGCTAACTGAATGAAATTCCAGGGCACAAGTCCACATTATATGACTCCAAGAAGATACTTTGTGATGAACCATAGCAGTAAGACAACACAAAATTCTGGTTTTCTGAGATTGAAATACTGATGTTGAGCTTCTTTGAAATATCTCATTCTGTTAGATAGGAACATAAATAATGATGGGCACTGTGTACAACAGTTAGGAGACTGTTTGGCAGCGCCCAGTGTATCAGAGTGCCTAAGCTAAATCCCCAGCTTTGCTTTTAATTCTACTGTTGTGTTAGCGGTCAACCTAGGAGGTAGGTAGTAAGGGCATTAACATTCTAACATCATGGACCTTCCACCCATTTGGGATAAACAGATTGAGTTCTTAACTTTTGTCATCAAACCTCTGAAGAGTGATGGGAAATCTTTGTTTTTCCTATCTCTGTTTTTGCTTTTCTCCGCCCCCTCCAATTAAATAAATATATGATCAGATTTATACAAAGGACTATTAAATTATTATGGAGAAACACTGTCACAAATTTGTTTGTTTAAAATAGGGAATAGTTTTTCTTATCCCATATCAAATGCAGGCCATCCGTATCCAGAATAAATACTGCTTTTAGCCCTTTTTATGAGATTTTTTCTATATAATTTTTTTAAAAACTTAAAAACTTCCCAATATCCTTTCGTTCATGTATCTGGGAAAATTGGAGAAAGGGCCCATCCCAGCAGCCCAAACATACCAGTGCCCTGGGATGGGGAACAGCCACCCAATATCATCCCAGTCTCCCCAGTATGGAGCATATTCTGGGGGCACTGCTTAAGACATTATAGTTCTGAGATGCTTTTGATTTTTTGCTCCAAAGTTGAGGAAATCCTTCAGAGTTCCATTGGCTGACACAGTCAAAAACTTAAAACTCTCCACTGGCCCACACACTTGCCATTAAACCGTGACAAGGTAAGCTGTCCAGTTTGTTCTGTGTTTCATGGTACTAGATGTCCTTTGCAGGCATCAGTAAACTGATTGTAATGTCCGCCAAGCTCATCTGGGCATGGTGTCCAGTACAAGGCTTCAAGAACCAAGGAGACCAAGTTCTAATGTGTGCACTCCGCAGTCAGAACACAGATCCTGTGAGTTTCTTTGTAGTTCGAGTTTTGTGTCCAGTGCTCCAGATCATGGCTGCTGGTGTGCATATCTAATACCCCATATATCTTTAAAAAAAGTTAAGTCTGTTGGCACACTGGTATATTTAATACAGATTTGGCATTAGCAGACCCAGAATGCCCACCGGCTGGTAGCCGCTTTTCTTCTAGCAATGTAACACTGGCTTAGTTACAATCAAACTAGACAGTTACCAATATCTGGGTGTTGAATTTCATTTAAGAAAAATGGTTTTAGAACATTCTTTTAGGAACCATGTGATGCTCTTCTTAAGTCCAGGGAGGTTTCTTTACTCTCATATGTTCACACTAATATCAAGAATATTACATGTGTTTCTTTAAATCCAATTCTTACAATGTTTATTTTGTGGAAAACTACATTATATCTAAATAAAGATATATATATATATAAAGATATATATATATAAAGATATAAATATATAAAGATATAAAGATATATATATTTTTCACTTTAAAATGAGCCCATCTTCCACAACTTATGGAAATATTGAAGATTCTCAGACTCCTAGTCAAACATGAAGAAGAATGATAAACATTTACTATTATTCATAAGTAACTTTCATGATTGCTATTCAAATGGTTTTTGTTCCCTTGTGTCATGTGCTGTGTGTTTCTATGTGCTCCTCTGAGCACAATGTGACTGATACATCTTTTCTTACTGTGATGTCCACCTCTGCACTTGAAGAGGATAAGCCTCCTTGCCCATCTATCTCCATATGGTGATCTTGTTGATCAACGAATCTGAGAGATTGAATACGTACCCACAGTCACTTAGCCTGGTCTTTGTCTATGTATTTCTCTTTATTCTTCAGTTTTACGTCATTGTACACTCCTTAGCTGTGCATAATTATTCACCTGTATGAGTATCCATGTATCCAGGCTGAGTATCGTAATGATCAGGACTAATTTTTATTGTGATATTGTGACTACTCCATGTCTTCTGTCAGCCTTATGACAAATGTTAAGGGCTTTGTGCATGCTAATTACGTAAATAGGGGAGAAAGGAATGGGCTTTTATCGGTTTAAATGACCTGTAATAGTTGCCTGCCTGGTCAAATTAAAAAGTTCAGTAGTCACTATTAAATATCCACTGAAGTTATGTTATTTTAAGAATCAAATATTTTAAGGGTTTTTTTCTGAGTCAAAATTGGATAACATATTTTATATTATTTTTAACTTTTTTGGGGGGTGATATCTATTGAAAGACAAAGAAACAGGCAGAAAAACACAGAAAGTTTCCTATCCATGATGTCACTTCTAATGCTGGAAGCATCCTAGGCTGGGCCAAACAAAAGTCAAGAGCCTGAAATTAATTCTGGTCTCCCACATTGGGGCAGGCATTCTGGGTATTGGAGCCATCACTGTCTGCCTCCTGGGGTAAATGTTAGCAGGAGGTTACATCAGAAGCAGAGCCAGCAATAAAATGAACACACCTTGACATTAGATTCATGCATCCTAAATATGTCTTAGCCAGCCCACTGATCTGCTCAACCTTTAAATTCTCTTTGCAAATTTTTCCCAATTGCCTCTTTCAAGCTTATATTGAAGCATCATGTGTAAAATATATACTTAAAGTGAAATGGGTTATGGGGTGTATGTTAGCTAAAATAATAAAAAGATGATACTTCATTAGGTTATTTGGAAAAGAAGCTTGAGAAAGAAAGCTTTGTGAGAAATAGCATTAGTTCTACCATGCAGAATATACTTTCTCTTAAAAGAAAAAAGTGTAGTTTCCTTCCTTGCACATTGATGATGTCGCATGATGTAAAAATTACATCGCCTTTCTGATCTGAACTTAAGTACATTTAGTATTTATCTCAAAATGTTCTGCTTTACAGTAAACACTGAAATTTGGGGAATGTCTTCCTGCAATTAAGATATAATTTATCCTAAAATTAGTCAGCACAGAGCAGCCAGACACCAGCTTAACAACATGCTTCTATACTTGGCTTTACAGAACTCTTAATTGATGCTATTTTATGTACTGTTTTTGATTGTATAGTAGAAACTTTCCTGGGTAATATGATTATATTGAATTATATCACATCAAAATCATATAACAGAAAAAAAGTAGGCTAAATTTATATAGTCAAAAATAAAACTTTTTTAACAATTGTATCTGACTCATGAAAAAGATTCATACTACAGGCATTATGGAATTTTTTGTAGTGACATTTCTGTATAGTTTTAGCAAATTATACCTTATCAATAAATAAATTAATTAATTAATAGTCTTATGGAGCAGATGCTATATACTTGAGATTTCTAATAAAGTGGTAAATAAAATATATTAACCTGATTCAAAAAAACAGCCTGTACATGCTCATTTCAAATCAATTGCTATTTTAATAAAAATGAAAAGTATTTAGTCAATATCTTCCTTTTTATTAGACATGAGATAATTAACCTGAAACATCTTTGCCAATTCTAGAAAACCTAATTGTCTCTGAGAATTCCCACCATTGCCTCCTGGGAGAGATGAGGACAAATTATGATCAAATTGCAACCAGTAAACTTGAAATAAGACTGATTTTTAAAGAAAATACAGCATCCAAGATTCAAGTGTATGTTTCATAAAAATCATGGCTTTGAGAATGAATTTCTCAGTTGTCTTCATTTAACCAAAACAATAAAAAATAGCATTCTACATGAAGTAGGATATTAAACAGATTTGAAGTATTTAAATTAGTATTGGTTAGCATACAGAATAACTTAATTGCATATTTTTTCAGGATTTTTATTTATTTCTAAATTCCCAAATGTTAATATTCTATTTGTTCATTGTATGCATGTTAGCCAACTCTCTCTTTTGCCAGTCCAGTAATCCTGACTGGGAAGACTCCCTTATGTGGTTTTCAGACAGAATATGTCGTGACATTTTCCTTCAAGTCTTTTTGTATCGTTCTGCTCTTTACTAGGGATCAGGGTCCTAGCTCTTTTAGACTTCCTGAAAGTTATCACATTCCTTTCCTTTGTTCTCTCACAAAGAATAAAATGTGTTTTCTCTCAACACATGTTTGTTTTTCTTTTTCAAATCCAATAATGCATTGATCTACCTTATTAACTGCTTTATCATCTTTGCCAGCTTAGCTTCAAAACGCTAGGATCTAGTTGTTCTTAACAAAAATGGATTTCTATTCAAATACACTAGGATATACATTCTTTAGACTTACATGAACTTATGGAATTAATAGGCAGTGGTTTTGCATAAGACATGATTGTATAAAACCTGTTACATCTTTATTACCTGTAGTAGTTGGAACAGCTGAGTGCCAAATGTCTTATTTCAATGATTTTACATATACATCTTTCTAATAATTTATGCTATAAAATTTATTTGGAAGGTAGACTGAGACTGACAGCAACATCTTCCATTCATTTACTCACTTCACAAATATCCACCACGTCAGGGGCTGAGGCCAGGACTAAGAGGGGAGGAGGGAAATTAGTGAATGTCAGACCCTAGAAGGTCCTTGAGCCATCACTAGCTGCCTTCCAGGAGCTGGAATGTGAATTGGCAGGAAGCTAAGACAGGTAACAAAGGTTAGACCTTGAACCAGGCACTCCAAAATGGTACGTAAGCAATGCCAAATGCGTTATTTGCATCTTTGCACCTTATGCCTTAGTCTATACACAGACAATACATTAACCATAGCTTATCTGAATTTGCACATTGCACATTTCTTGTTGTTTTTGATAAATGACTGTTATTATAAGATACAAACATAGAATTTGAAGGATATCTTTACATATTCTTTGGTTCTTCATCTCCTATACTATGTTGTGATAATATTTTGGGGGATAATCATGATTTTTAAAGCATTATTTTTATTTGAAAGTCAGAATTACAGAGAAAGAGTTCTTCCATCTGCTAGTTAACTCCCTAAATGGCCACAGGGGTCAAAGCTGAGCTCATTCTAAGCCAGGAATTTCCTCCTGTTCTCTCATACATATTAAGAGGCCCAAAACTTAAGCCTTCATCCACTACTTTCCTAGGTCATAAATTGATCAGAAGTAAGCAGACAGGACATGAACTTGTATCAATATGGTATGTCAGCATTAACAGCAAAGGATTAAGCTACTATAACATTATATTGGCTCACACTAATGCTGATTTTACACACAGAGTAATACACAGAGACACATTGTAAAAATTGTTTTCAAAGTAAAATATGTTTAAGTTTAAAATCTATCAGATAATCTATAGGTCTTTGGGGACATAAGGCATAAATGAAGAGATAGGTAAATATTTTGCCTCTTAGTTATATGATGGAAAAAGCTATCTGGGAATGAGTGACACTATCAAGGCCATCATCATAATAAACCATTTCTCTGTGACTTTAAATTTTCTAATTTATTCTCAGTCTTTTTAGATAAGTTTAAACCAACCACATGCAAAATGTTATATCCAAACTCACTAACTTTATCTGTGCTAGGTAAAGATTGGATTCCATAAAAAAGAGCTGAAATATATTTTTCTTACTGTGATATCCCACGGTTTCACATTCATTCCAACAAGTAGATCAGGAGGTAATCGGGAAAACATTTAAGATTCCTTCAGCCAATCTATGTGCTTAGAACCTTCAGTGGGGTTGGGGATCCTTGCTGTTTGAACAAATGCTTCAACATGTGGCTTTGTGGTTTGTCTACCCCTGATAACGAAGAAATAAAATCTCAGTATTTCACACCTCCCATCACATGTTTTTCAAAAGGTCTTATCCTTCATTGATCCCTTGTTTTACATGGAAATGTGCTTATTATCCACATTTTTAGGTGCATTTTGTTAGGTTGAAGAAGGGACACCCTTGGTTTTCTGCCTCAGTGATATTTCTTTCTCTATGATGCTTGAATTATGCAATTTGCTCACTGTCAATATTCAAATGGATGCCTGTTTTATTCCAACATATATATTCCTGTTCCTGGAAAGGGCACTTTTCCAAGACCGTCACTTTTGTTTAATTCCATTTTTTCCACTTCCTTTTAATAGCCTGATAGCTAATTCTGTAATTCAAAGAACTATCTATCCCATGCTAACAATATCCTTTTCTGCAAAATACTGGAATTTGCCAAGTGATGGAAAATTCAATGCTTCATTTTGTTTTTAGAAAGACATTTGAAAATGCTGCTAAAACACATTGTTAAATATCTAAAAATTAAAAATATTCTGAATGTTTTTTGAGCTCCTAACTTGGCTGTTTGTTAAACCACAGATAAACAGAAAATATTAATTATCATACAAACCAAAATCATAATGTGGAAGGCAGGTCTGGGTACCAGTTTCCTGCTAATGTACCCAATGAGGGAGCAGATGGCAAGCTTTGTTTCTTGGCATCCACATATGAGAGACTAAGAGAATTTTGAGTTCCTGAGTTCAACTTGATACAGGCCCAGTTATAGTTAGAATTTAAGGAACAAACAAGAGAATGGAGTATCTCTTTTTCTCTTTCACCACCTCTCTTACTTTATTTTCCTTGTCTTTAGGAAAAAATGCATAAATGTGCATTCTTTCTGAAGTTATATTAGCAAAGCAAGGAACAATGAACAGACATATGGATACAAAGCACAGAACTAATCAGATTTGAATCCAGGAGCTGCTTCTGGGTCTCCCATGGGAGAACAGGGTCCCAAGGCTTTGGGCTATTCTCCACTGCCTTCCCAGACCACAAGCAGAGAGCTGGATTAGAAGTGGAGCAGGTGGGGCATGGATCAGTACCCTATGGCATGTTGGCTCTGCAAGTGAAACATTAGCTTGTGAACCATGGCGTCAGAATCAGACATGTTCTATTCCTTACCCTCATTCTCAAGTACAGCCACTGACTCTCTGTGTCTGGTTTCGGTTTAGATGCAAAGAATGATGTAGGGCCACTGCACACTGGACCACTTTGAGCCTTCAAGCCTCAGACGTGTGTTTCGGAGTGCGTTTTCCAGTGCTGAGTGGAAGGCAGAAGCATTGCAGAGCGAACTCTGGGACTGGGGGCAGGGTGGTGGGCCAGGCAGCAGAGGAGGAGGACCTTATCAGGCAGACGTTACAGATGAAAGTCCATTTTGTTCTTTGCCACAGGCTTCATTCTTCCCCAGGCCAACACTGTGGTGTGGAACTCCTTAATGTCAGCTTGTAGCTTTGTCCAATTACCTACATGAGCTCTGACCCAGTACACATGCTTCCTAACCACATTTATATTCCTTGAAGACTCGGTTTCCATGAAACATGCCAGAATCATCCATTTTTTTCACATAGTAACCAGACGTGGGGACAGGTTTCATCCAAACCTGGGCCCGGGCCTGGGAGCTGCCAAGTGAACAATTTGCTGCCTTCGTGTTTCTCCAGAACTGTTATCACTCCTTGGATCAGCTCTGAGATGGTTTCCAACAAAACAGAAAGCATATGATCCGATGGCTCCAGGCACTGAGAGGTTGTCACCAAGACAGCTCACCCCAGCATCAGACCTGTGTGTACCACCTCTGCTTGTTGTTGAACAACTGCCCCAATCCCTTTATTCATCTTCAGGTACTCTGCCACAGGACCAGAAAACTTTGAGTCAAATGCCTGCACATGGAGAGCTTACCATTTACATCCCTGGAGCATGGCATCGGTGTGAGACAGTCCCTCCAGGCAGCACACTGAATGTCAGCCATAGAACACCACTGAACACTTGTGCCTCATTTGGGTAGCAGCTACACTGCAAATGTACCCTGGTAGTAAGTTTTCCAATTGCAAGCATTTTAGATCATGCAATTCAATTTAAGAATGCATATTTTTGCATTAAACAGCTTAGTGGTTTTTTTGCTTCATGTATTCTACCTGTGACAAGGAACAATCTATCATTGATATCTTTGTAATAAATTGCCCTTTGTAGGACAATAAATATAATAAATTTGTGAACACTTGATGTATCTTTTTGAAAGAAATAACCAACAAATTGACAAATTACCTGAAATCACAGAGTTAATAACCATGCAAGAAGGCAGATACAGACACCTGTGTGTTACTTCGAATAGAGTTTTAACATTTTAAATAATTTTTATAGTTACATGCAACAATAATCTGGACTTTTCTTTTTTGTCTTTGTAAAAATCTTTGTGACAGGCATTATGACACAGCAAGTAAGGCCACTGTTTGTAGCCCCATCGTTTTCTATAGACTGCGTCAAATGCCAGCAGCTCCACTTCAGATCCAGCTTCCTGCTAGTGGGCCTAAGAATGCAGTGAGGGATGCACTTGACTACATTCCCATAGCCCAGGTGTTAAATAGACAAGACTGCAAAAAAGAATGAAAGAAAATATCCAGATTCAAATACACAAATTTTGCAATGGCCAAAAAACTGTTACAACTGTAGTAGTCCAGGATCCCTATCAATTTGACATTTTGGTTGACAAAGATTTAAATCAAAGATTGACAAAAAATATTATACATACGCAGTCCTGCAGCATTCAGTCCTGTATTGTTTTCTGTCCGCCTTTCTTCTCCCTCCCTCTCTCTTCCCTTCCTTGCTTCCTTCTTTCTTTCCTTCCGTCCTTCCTTCTTTCATCCCTTCTTTGGTTCTTCTCATTTTTTCTTCTTTTCTCCTAGCTTTGGTTTCCAGATAATAGAAAACATGTGATATTTGCTGCGCCACATCTGTTGTGTTTCCCCAAACATGATGCCTTCTAACTCCAAACGTCTTGCTGCAAATGATAGAATTTCACTTGTTTTTATAGATTAATACAATGATATTGTGTGTGTACATCACATGTTCTTTATTCACCTATAATTATATATTTTGTAAATTCCATATTTTGCCTATTGTGAACAGAGTCATAAAAACAGTGGAGCATGCTTATAATCTGGTTTCCTTTCAAAGTCCCTGGGGATGTAATAGAAGATGGCCAAGGTACTTAGGATCCCACATTTAGGACTGGGAGACTTGGAAGAAGTTCTTGACTCTTGACTTTGGCACTTTGCAACCTAGGTCAATGAGGCCCCTTTCTCACTCTGTAACGTTCCCTTTCAAATAAATCAATATTTGCTTGTAATACATGATAGAGCATGAATCTGCTTAATTCAGCAAGCTTATGTTTTTGCTGTATGTAGACAGTCATAGGATTGTTGCACATTCTTTATTTTTCCCTAGGGAATGACAGTCAGTATACCCTTAGAAAAACATAATTTACTTAACATCACAGCTCTGCTGAAACTATTCATGTTTCTTGTCTCTACCTGAAGATGCTATAGTGTCTCCATGTAGATTAGAAGGCCCTTCAGTATTTAGCATTTCTCTTGTCCTCTATGACCACATATTCCCTAGTTTTGTTTTTTCCTACTTGGGTGTGAATGCACCAGGTGCCTCAACAATTGAAGTCTCATAAGGATTTTCATTTATGGTTACCATTCATAGGGACATTTTAATTTTAGATAATTCAAGAAACATCATAGAGGAGAATCTAAAACTCCAGACAATCATAGGTCTAACCAATTAAAGATTGTTGCCTTTATCAAAATGATATGGAAAATTGGAAAGACCATGTAGACAAAATGTTTGGCTGCATTTTTCAGTACAATCCTTATTGTCTCTGTAGAACAAAGCATAAGGCTTAAATATATTACTACAAACTTGTTTTCTGCCGAAAACAGTCCTTTAGCATATATTTTGAATAAACATTCTGAAATAAGGAGTGGTAGTCACATATTTTTAAATCTCAGTAATTTCTATTATTTGTTTTCTGCAGCAAGATTGTGAAAAAGTCTTGTTTGGATGTTATCAAACAAAATTTTAAAAGTGCAGGAAAATTCCATAGCAAATATCAATAACAGTTCACAAATTTCCCTAGACATTGCTTCCTTCTTTCACTACTTAGTAGCAAAAGCATATTTCCAGTGCTTTTATTTTTAAATGCATGTTGACAGTAGCCTACTATGCTAATTTTAAAAAGGTGATGTTTTCTCTAGAGGAAAATTAGTTATATTTCATTGCAATTACTTCCCTTTTAAATTTTACTCACAATTCCTTAACAAACAGTTGGTAATGCGATTTGAACCAGTAACATTTGCAACACACGAACTGAAGAATACATTTTTGGTCACTCACATTATATAAACCTACTCAACTATGTTGGGAGTATGAAAGCAGCAGGATAAATTATCAGTATTTCTTTATTTTTGAACGTACTACGCTTTACATGGCATGTATTCCAAACAGAAATGAAATATTCATGCACTTTGCTAGTCTTAAACTTCTTTCCCATTAAATGCAAGAAACTGGATGTATTTAATTATATAGTGCAGCAAAGACAGCGCTACCTCAAAAAATGGTTTTGACAAGAGTAAAATAAGTTCCTCTGTTTAAAAAAGCATGGCACAACATACAAATTTATCGTGATGTACTTCTTATGGACAATTTCTGACATGTGGCTAACCTGAAAGAAAGCAAATATAAAATAACAGCTTGTTTTAGGAAATTTGAGGATTGGGACATGCTACCAATTTCTGAATATTAAAAATTGATGAGTTGACTTAATCATGCTGCCTAACATTTATTAGTCTTAAAATTAAGAAGTGGGCTGGATTATGTCCAATTTCCATTTGCATATTTTCCAATAGTATTGTCATAAAATTGAGAAGTGTAAACACAAATTTTCAGTAGATATGTTTTGATTCTGCTGCCTAACATTTGGATTCTTATGCATTTCATTTTGAAAATACTTTGGTATTTCTAAATGCTACCATCAAGAGGTCACAACAGCTTAGAGCTAGCATTAGTCCCGAGACAAAGCAGCAGGCAATGGTAACAGAACGATGGCTCTAAATGTCAGTTCTGCCATTTACTAGTATAGAATTAGGCCAGTTGATGAACCTCAAGAGCCTTCATTTCTCATCATTATGTAATGGAGGATAACTCCTGCCTCCCCGAGATTTCTATTAAAGTACCTGACACAGGCTATGTGGCCATGAAATGAAAGTGCCATATATCTCTATTAAATATCATGCTGATTGAATGAAAATAGAGTAGTTTTAAAATACGAAATCTTGAAGAAGAGAGTAGAGACACTTTCATGCGAAATAAGACAGGAACCTTCAAAAAAAAAAAAGACACAATTGTCTTGCTGTGTATATTTTAAGTAACAACAACCATCTGGAAGCTTCAAAATTTTAATGTAAGAACTTGACGATTATGAAAATTATGACTGAACGATTATGATATATTGTAAAAGACCAATGCTATTATAAAACTGAAAGACAGGAGATATCATTGCGGTGCAGTGTGTTAAGCAACTATTCACAATGTCAGCAACTTATATGGAAATCCCAGCTCCTGTCCAGATGGTTTGGATTCCAATCCTGCTCCCGGCTAAAACTGTAAAAAAAAAACAAAAAAAAAAACAATCAGATGTTGATGCAAGTACTTGAATTTCTGCCACATACATGAGAAACCAAGTGGAGGTCTTGGATGCAGATTTTGGCATGACATAGTGGATGGAAGATTTCTGTCATTTTGTCTGCCTGTCTCCTTGTCACTTTGTCTTTCAAATAAAGAGACAAATATTTTAAAAACCAAAAAGGTCATCAGAAAGTATCTCAACATGCCCAAATTTTCTTTTACCTTTAGCATAATAAAAACAGGATTTGTGATGATGCTGTTCATCACTGAAACTCCTAAAGCAGAGTATATTTATTTCCATTTAATCAAATTTCCCCAGGAAAAATGTTTGCCCTTTGTAGCAAATGGCCTGTTGTCAACAACATCTCTGTAACTGAGATGAACATTTTGTGCCCCAACATGGAACGTGTATTCAGTTCCTGGCTCAGGCTCTTTGTGTCAATGATCTTGGGAGGCAGCAGTGATGGTTCATGAAACTGGATTGCAAATAGTCATGTGAAGGACCTCGCTTGAGTTTCTGGATCCTAGCTTTGGCTTCACTGAGCCCTTCCCTTTGTGATCTTGAAGGGGAATGGATGAATAAATGCAAACAGTTTTACTCTCATTCCTGCATCTCATTTTTTTCTCTGTGCCACTCAAATATTTTTTTAAAGTTTCCAATATCCTCAATATCCCTAAAGATTATTCATTTTACTGTCTCTGAAAGATAAGCCTCTTAAAATATTTTTCCATGCCCTACACAATGAGGTTCAAGCATTTTTCCATAGAGCGATTATATAGTCACAGTAAAACATATAAACTGCAAAGACATATGGAACGGAATTTTAAATGTTAAACTCATAGAAGTAAAGAGAATGGTCTTTATCAGAGACCAGTGAAAGGAGAAGTTAGAGTAATGCTGGGTAAAGTTAAAAATATTTCCGTGACACATGGCAAATATCAGAAGAAAATTAATCTATTGTAAAAACGGTGGCTACAGTTCATAAAGATGAATTGTAGTCTTGAAAATCGACAAGAGTGAAGAATGCAAATGTCCTCACGAGTACAAAAGTAAAATAAGCTTGTGAGGTAATGCATATGATAATCATCTTGATTTACTGCTGCATACATGTTTCCAATCAATATGCAGTGCATAATAAGTACACACCATTTTATCCATTAAGTTACCAACAAATATATAAATATGCATGCAAAATATTCAATATACTCTTTGATTATGAAGTAAGTGACCTGGCAGGTGAATAGGCAGGATGGAGCATTTCTGTACTGAAGTGCAGAATTGCTGCTGTCCTTTCCAATCAAGCTTTCTCTCAGCCATCCCCTACTACAATAAGAGGCTAAAGTAAGGTAGATGATACCAACGTGGAGCTACAGCTTTTCCAGTTCAGTGTTTACATATCGATATAATCTAGAAACTCTTCATCTATTCTTTTTATCATCTTTCATGCAGGTAAAAATTTGTTTATTCCACATCTCTCTCCAAGCTGGATTATAATTCAGTCAATTGCTATGGGGTTTTCAGATAGTTAAGCCTAGAAATGAGGATGCATATTCCAAACAGAAACTAGGAAAATAATATCTTGAGAACAATGAGCTCTAACAGCACATGGCTCATGTAACTGCATCATCTTAGGAGAAAAAAATCATCTAATGGCTCATGTCAAAAGTCTATCAGCTGAGGATAGACATAAAATACAGGAAAGTGAGAGAAAGTACAGAAAATACGTAGTAGTCACAAATGTAGATATCCCTTCAGTGTCGGCTTGTTTATGAACTGTAGGGACGAGAGATCAGTGACATACCAGAGTAAACAAACTCTAGACTGGGAAGCTTATGTCCCCCGTTAACTAATGGAGTTCTCTCCGAGAAGTGGAACAGATATGTGACGTATTATCAGAGAGTGAAATGGTGGAGAAAAATGAAAAACAGCTGAATCTATAACTTTTAAAACTGCTACCAGATTCATTTCCCTTTATGGGTTATGCTGTTTGGCATACACTATCTACAGAAATGTCACGTTTCCAAAAAACTACTTCCAAAATAAACCACAGAAAGTTTCTTTTATGAGCATATCCTTGGAATACCATCCCATCATCTTCTGAGATTTTTTTCTTGAAATCTTCCCTACAATGAAGAAAAACATTATAATTCTTACCGCATTGTGTAACCCATTTCAAGGTGGGGGACCCAGAACAATATGGAGCCACAGGAAATAACCAGGAGTAACACAAGAAAGACCAAATCGAAATACTGAATGCTAAGTCAAGCATCACTAAGCATTGCAGCATATATTACTCACTAAGGTGAATGAGAAAAAAAATAAGATTCTAAAATATAATTAATGGTACTGGACAAGGTCATTGAATTGCAGTATAATTATAACAAATCAATTGCATATGAAGGGCTTACAGCAGTAGTAAATCATGATAATAATGTGAATTTTCAACATGGAGTAGACTGTTTTAGCCACACCAACTAAGATTGTATAGACTGGATATGTTTCTCACAAAGCTGCAGACATTAGTTACAAGATGAACTCACCAACTAAGGTCTTTGCTGTTTCCTTACTGTGTAAGTAGTGAATTAAGTACTTTGCCTGGGCATTAATGCATTTCTCGTGGACAGATCTAATGACTTACCTGTCTACCATGTGCCCTTTACCTATTGCCATTAAAGAACAGCTAAAATTCTAACATACAGACCTGAATGGGATAAGTACAAAATTTCAATCTATAGCAAACATTCTTTTTAGTACTACTATTTTTTATATTAATATTATTATTTTATGAAACAGTTTCATAGGCCCTGGAATTTCCCCTACCCCATTCTGAAATCATTCCTCCATACCCATTGAGTTCCCCAATATAATTATAGTAGCATAGTTCTTCATAAACATTAATACATCATCCACCATTGCAGGCATGGACAAAGGCAAAGAGTCCAGCAACTCATTTTCAAGATGCATCCAACAGGTTCACTTGCAGTTCATCCTCGATCAGGTAGTAGGGATATCCTCCAATCTGGACATAACAGTCTCCACTACACACCCACACTAACCGCCCCAGGTGAAAAGCCACAAGACAAAATCAACAGGAAAAAAAACTTTGCAATGTCATGAAGTTAAAAAACAAAATGTGATAGTCTATTCAGTTACTATACATTGCCTTAAAAGAAAAGCCACAAAACCTAAAAATCTGTGAGATATAGGGCCTGGCACCATGGTGTACTGGATAAAGGCCTCACCTTGCCAGCTCCAAGATCCCATATGGGTGCCAGTTTGTGTCCTTGCTGCTCCACTTCCCGTCCAGCTCCCTGCTTGTAGCCTGGGAAAGCAGTCAAGTACAGCCCAAAGCCTTGGGACCCTGCACCTATGTAGGAGACCCAGAAGAGCTCCTGGCTCCTGGCTTTGAATTGGCTCAGCTCCAGCCGTTGTGGCAGCTTGGGGAGTGAACCATCGGATGGAAGCTCTTCCTCTCTGACTCTCTTCCTCTTCGTATATCCGCCTTTATGATAAAAATAAAATAAATTTAAAAAAAAAATCCATGTGATATAGATTCCACTGAAAATTGTTGATGAGATGTATCAACAAAAAAATAGGCAAAAAAGATAGATGAGTTTTATTTTTTTTATCCAGTCTACTAATGTATGATGTTTGATTGATGTGTTTAATTGAGTTACATTCAGGGTTAATATAAATAGGTGTTATTTTGTTCCTGTCTTTTAACAACTGGTTGTTCATCGATTTAGTTTTCAGTTGTTAGTTTACTAGGATGTTCTTCACATTTACCTTTGGTTTTGGTGGGTGTTATTCTTTTTCTCTGTTAACAGATCATCTTTATCATTTCTAGGGCAGGCTTGGAAAGGTGTATTCTTTTAACTTTTGTTTATTTTGGAAATATTTGATTTCATTTTCAAAGACAAAGGAAAGGCTTCCTTAGAACGCTGTTCTGGGCTGAGCAGTTTTTTGCTTTTAGAATCTGGACTATGTTGCTCCAGTCTCTTCTTGCCTGTAGAATTTCTGGTGAGAGATCAGCTGTGAATTTAATTGCCATTCTTTTATATGTCAATTGATTTTTTTCATGAGCATACTCAAGGGTCTTTTCCGTATGTATCATTGAAGAGAATTTGATTATCATGTGTCGTGGTAGAGATTGCTTTTGGTCAACCCTGTTGGGAGTTCTGTGCCCCTCCTGGATGTGGTTTCACTGTGAAATTATTGCTGCCCAGACTATTTTTCTAGTACATTCTCTTAAAAGAGAGCAAGAGTGAAAGATAAATAAATAAATAAATAAATAAATAGCAAGTGTACAAAAGCAAAACCTATCACCCTTATCTGTCCTGGATGAAATGCATACAACATTTTATAAGACTTCCCATCAAGTTTTAAAAAGAAAATTTATTTTTTTTATCATAAAGCCAGATATACAAAGAGGAGGAGAGACAGAGAGGAAGATCTTCTGTCTGTTGATTCACTCCCCAATGACTGCAGTGGCTAGAGCTGCGCTGATCTGAAGTCAGTAGCCAGGAGCCTCTTACAAGTCTCCCAGGCGGGTGCAGGGTCTTACAGAATTGCACACCTCAGCTGCTTTCCCAGACCACAAGCAGGGAGCTGGACAGGAAGTGGATCAGCTGGGGACACAGACCTGTGACCACATGGGGTCACAATCCCCACCACTGTATTTGCCATATTCATCATTTATGAAAATTCAGATATCTTTGGTTAATACCTCCTTTTATTTATGTATTTTTTTCTTCTCCAACTCCCTGCCTTCAAAGTCACATTTGCTAGCATTTATCTCAACCAGAACTTCAGTACTCAGAAGCTAACATTTTCTTACATGTCCATCAACAAACCAAATGATATCTTCAATTTGGTTCTTAGTCAATGGAAATTGCTCCTTTTAGCAATACTTAAAACTAACAGATTTTAAGGATTTCAAATACTTGAAATCCCACATCTAAATATTCTATATGTGAATGTGCAGCCATTTGTCTTTTAGTTTCTAAGACACATATATTTATTTTAAAATTCTGAGTTGCAAAGAGGAAGTGTGCTATATAGAGGGAAAACAATCTTGCGCCAGTTGTTTATGCAGACCCACTCACACAGCCCAGCCCTAAGACAGAGTCTTTTACATGATACACTACAATGCCACTTATGATATTTTTTCTTGTATTTCAAAACTTAATTTTAAAATTTGTAAATTCAATATGTAACTAAATTTTCTTGCAACTAAGATTCAGAATTTTTTTGTAAACACATACATTAAAGACAGAGATGACATTCTGTTTCTCAGTTTTAGAATATTTCAGGTAAACTGTGGTTGATAATATTTGTCAATGAAACTATTTTATTTTTAATATTATTTACATAGTTAAGAGGAAGGTATGTTTATGTGGGCCTCCAATTAGGGTGGGAAGGTTTAAGTACAGAGGAAGGTTAATAGGTTGGTAAGACAAATGTTTCAGGATATTTTTTTTCCTGAATTATCAGGGCTGGATGGGAAGTTCTGTACATTGCTGTCAAAATGCATCAACACCAGGAATGAAGGATGGTCATTTGATGCCTGAGATACCCCAATGTGGGAAAGAGTGTTCTTGAGTGATTTTGATAGTTCTGAGAGTTGTTGGTTTAGTTGCTCCAGGGTTGAGAAAAATTCCCCAAGGTGTATTGATTAGCAATGTCAACCTTAGTGCATCTACAGATCCAGGAATGTATTGCAAAGCTTAGCTTATTTAACCTATTCTTCTTTCCAGCCTCTGACAAGGCAGTTGGTGTCCCCTGCTGGCCCGGAAGAACTGGCGATCAGGTCCCAAATATGCATATGGACTTGCTGTCCACAGCACAGAAATCAGCAAGTGAAGAAGTCCAGTCCCAATACAGACACTCCTGCTAAACAACACATCCTGTGATTATCCCTGTGTCCAGCCTTTGAGTCCAGCAATCTCCAACAAATCTAGTTTGGGGTGACCCCAGACTTGACATTTTTTGTTTTGTTTTGTTTTGCTTTCATTTCATCTTATTTCCTTTTTGTAAAGACAGATTTAGAGAGACAGAGCGAGAAGAGATAAAGGGTGAAAGATCATCTATCTGCTGGTCCACTCCTAAAATGGATATAGTGGCTGGAACTGAACTGAGCTGAAGCCAGGAGCCAGAAGTCTTTCCCAGGTCAATCCACATGGGTGCAGGGTTCCAAGGTTTTGGAT
Organism: Ochotona curzoniae; assembly: GCF_017591425.1. Classification (NCBI taxonomy): domain Eukaryota; kingdom Metazoa; phylum Chordata; class Mammalia; order Lagomorpha; family Ochotonidae; genus Ochotona; species Ochotona curzoniae. The sequence goes on from NW_024466502.1 coordinate 20,134,007, forward strand.
CTTCCTCTGCTGATTTCCCAGGCCACAAACTGGGAGCTGAATGGGAAGTGGAGCAACCAGGAAAAGAACCTGCACCCATAAGAAATTCTGGTATTTGCAATGTGAGCACTCAGCCACTAAGCCATCATTCCAGGCAATCAGACTTGACTCATGTGTGTGTCTGCCAGTGTAGGGTCAGATTCAGTCTGTCACCTGCATGAGCCAATGCACATAGTGGTGAATGTAACTGGATGGTCAGTTTTGCCCTAACACTGAGTCTTGTGTGTACTAGCAGATGCTACAGTCAAATCTGAGATTACCTGCCCCTTTCTTGAAGTTCACTGGCACCAAAACCCAGCCAGGCCAGATTGCCAGCACTTAACATTGGCTACAGCATCCTGACCCAGTCTGGCCCAGCCGTAGCTCACATGGGAACTGTCAGGTGTTGAAATCCAAACAGGCCTGGCATGAACGCTTTCCTGGCTCTCACTCATGACAATGTGTGTTGTGGACCGAAACTGCCTGGCATTCCCCAGACCCAGCTCACAAATATGCCAATAGGAACTGTAGCCCAGACTGGTCTAATCTACTCCCAGAGCTAGCTCTTGTGCTCAACAGTGAACACTATGGATTAATAGGCGAGTTCCTCTAAATATGAAATGTTTCACAAATTTGCATGTCATTGTTGCACATGGTCCGTTCTAATCTCTGCATCGTTCTAACTTTAGTGTATTTGCTGCCAATGCAATCACTCAATGAATTTATAATGTGTAATTTGCACGTATGTCTGATAAAATGTCAAATATAAATTTAACTAAGATACACACAACAAAAAATTGCTTAATAAATGACTTTCATTAATAAATAGAACCTGGGTACTAATATTTATTACACTTCAAAATCAGCCCTGATATAATTAAAGGAAAATTCTAATAATTAGAATATTGCAGAAACGTATAAATCATGAAAATGCATTTAAGATAATTTCTTTTCTCCATTTTCTTTTTTTAGTATTCTCTTACTCATGTTTTCCCTGCTCCTAAGCCAGGATATGTAGTAAACATGATGTATAAGAGTGGGTTATAGAGCCCAATATGGTAGCCTAGTGGCTAAAGTTCTTGCCTTGCAAGTGCTGGGATCCCATATGGGCGCCAGTTCTAGTCCTGTTCACACTTCTCATCCAGCTCCCTGCTTGTGGCTTGGGACGGCAATAGAGGACAGCCCAAAGCCTTGGGAGCCTGTACTTGCATGGGATACCCAGAAGATACAATGGGCTCCTGACTTCAGATCAGTTCAGCTCTGGCCATTGGTGCCACTAGGGGAGAGAATCAATTGAAGGAAGCTCTGCCTCTCTGTCTTTCCTTCGCTGGATAACTGCCTTTGCAATTAAAATAAATAAATCCTTTTTCGTTTGTTTTTTAAAATGAATTATATACAAGTAGGTGAAAATATTTACTTGTGACTTTCAAAACTGCCAGCATCTTAGAGGACACTCAAGCAGAAACAAGTAACTTCAAAATCACAGAAAGTACTGAAGCATAAATAACAAGAAGCTCAATGTGCTGCCAATACAAAGCAAGCAAAAAAAAAAAAAAACGGAGAAATCTGTGTCATCAACTGAAGGTGACTTTTACCCTCAGGTAATTTAGAAGCTATTCAATTTTCAGACAATGCTCATCTATACAGTATAGAAAAAATAGATCTCAGAAAGAGAATCCCCAAACAAGGCCAATGCATCTTTTATGATATTAAATATAAAAGGGTATTATTAAAGCTCTAATTAGCTAAATATTTTTTGTCTTTTCAACTTTCTTTGCCCTCATATTTGTTGACATGGGACAATCATACATATTTATGTGATGCATTGTGATATTTTGTTTCATTATAATTGTATGTGCATATGACCTCATTTGAATAAACAGCATTTATCATATTTAAGCTGTTTTTTCAAGCTATTTAATCCTGACATGTGCATATGTATCTAAAAGTAGAATAACTGTTATATTGGCAAAAATTATATTTTATCCTCATACTTCTCCTGATAACAACTTTTTTATAAATAAAATCAATATGTCAAAATTATTCTCACAACTAAATAGCATGGTTTTCACTGGAAACAATTAGACAATAAGGAGGCTGGCAGTTGAGTTCATTGCTACAGCTGCACTTCAATGAATTGGTTTTTAATTGCTAGCAATTCTCTTTATTTGGCTTAGGTGGCCAGTCCAGCATCTGGGGACCAGAAAGGGGACAAAAATGATGTTGCCAATACAACATGTTTTCTTCGACAAATTATTTTTGTTTGCTTCCTTGCTATTATAATTCTAACAGAATTTGTCAGTGTTAAATTTCATACTATTAAATAATTCTAGGTATGATTCCAGTAAAGAGATGAACAAACAAGATCATCCAAATTCTAAAGATTAGATCAATAGAGCAGTTCCCAATGGAAATTTCAAATTGCAATGCCAGTTGGACCAACCTATTTTAGAAATATGGTAAAACCTATTTTAGTGTGTGTTGTTGAGTCTAAGGGGTTTGCAACATGCAGCTCTGGGTTGTAACAGTCCTGCCGTTAGTCTCTTCCAGAATAACAGGTAATAAATCTCATGGATAATCTAGATGGCTAGGAACATGTCCTCCACGAGCAAATCAGGCAACTGAAGTGCATAATAATTTCAAGACAGTGCTTTCCATCTCTGAAATAGGAAAAGTAGAACCAAAACACAGGCACGTTTTTAACAACCTCATTCAATCTCCAGGTAGAAGGATCTCACAGATTGTTGGTTAGTTCCCAAATCAGAAACTAAGAGATTTGCATAATTCCTATTACAAGGGTAGGCTATTGTGTTCAGCAATTGTCTTCACTATTTCATCCTTCTTTATGTACCTTCTGATTGCATTTTAAGGAAACATCTTTCAAAAAAAAGCAGTTTATCATTATATTGCTAAAATCTTATACTTGATAGTGTGTTCTAATCAAACATCTATTCAAAAATAAGACAGGAGTTCCTGGCTTCCGTTTGGTGACTGATCACAGTTATGAATGAATAATGGTTTACTGAAAATGTTTTCTTTGAAATAAAATAATAATAATGTCTTTTACAATTGTGTTTGTATTCTTTTAACCATGAAGTAAAAATGAAACAATTGGATGTTGGGCAAATGTTTGTGATGATTTCTGTATAAATCATGTAACAGGTGTAACAATCATGTAAATGATGTAATAAATGTATTAAAGAAGGCAGCTTTTGTGAGTTGTCAGTTATGAGCATCATGCCGCAGTGGTCCATGACTCCTCTTGCCTTCTGTCTCACTGCTCCATGCAACCTTTGCAAGCTCTGAAAGCAGCCGGAGCTGCTCTCCAGCACTGCAGCTCTTATATCTGTGCCAAGAATCAAGTTTCCAATGTAACCTTGAGTAGATTCATACACTTCTAAGGCCTTGGTTTACTTTTAAAACTTTATTTTTACTGGAAATTCAGATTTAGAAAGAAGAGAAACATAGAGAAACATCTTCACTGGTCAACTCCAGAAGGGGTAGTAAAGGCCAGAGTTGAACCAATTCCAAGCCAGGAGCCGGGAGCTTCTTCTAAATCTTCTATGCATGTGGTGGGTCTCAAATCTTTGGCCATCCTCAGCTGCTTTCACAGATCACAAAGTAGGGAGCCTGATGGGAAGTGGATCAGCCAGGATACAAACTGGCACCCATATGGGATCCTGGAACACACTAGGTGTGGACTTTAGCCATGAGGCTATCATGCCATGCTCCTTGGCTTACTTCTATATAAAATCAGGTTTTAGGCCAAATATTGCTTAAGGGCAGCTTTTAAGATACTCTGAGAAAGCCACCTTCTGAAAGATTTCTGCTTATAGCTGAATATATGGGACTATTCATACCAATAAAATATTGTGACTTTACCTTATGATGTATCGAAAAGAACCATACCTGGACATGAGTTAAAGCAATAAACAGGTTTAATGGAGAAACTGTTGTCATAGATAAAAAATAGATTTTGGGATAAACTGAGCTCAATTCATAATATGTCAAAAGCCATGTGGGATTTATAAGAAATGATGGTTCAGATTAAATGGGCAATGATAGAAAAAATCCTGGAAGAAGCAACAATATGACCTTGTGGAATAACAGAACAAAGCCATTGCTACACCTGGCCTAGGAAGGCTTAAGGACAAGGACAAGAACAAAATCTTGTCCAAAAGAGGTCCTCTGGGAATCTTCCCAAAGTTTATCCAAAGAAGAGACATATTCTGAGTGCTAATGATTTTCCCACTGATACAATTTTTCTAACTTTTTTAAAAAATGTTTTTATTATATTTTTGACAAACTTTACATAGTTAATTGGGGTAAAAAAAGGTTCAAGGGCTACAGAAAAGTGGGTAAGACTATTATTTCCATATTGTTTCCTTCATGTTTAAAGGGGGGTATTAAGGGAGAAGAACCACCCAATTTCCCACCCACCCCAGGTCCCAGATGTAGGGTATGCTCCGAGGTTCTTGCTCAAGTGGTTTGGACAGTTCACCAGTTAGGAATTGCTGTCAATCTTGGCACTCCAAGCACTATGAGGTCTTTGAAGAATCCACTGATTGACATAGTCCCTCACAGATTCTCCATTTGCCCTGTATTTTGCTGCAAACATATAGCTGAGATGATTGATTGACCTGTTCTGTCTTCTCTCTTGGTTAGGGTTCTGAGTCCAGAATTTCGATTTGGGAAATCTCCAAAGAAACTTTGTCTGAGGCGTTCTCGGATCAGATTCCTGTATGTACTAGCAGGTACAGGGCCTGGCTCAGTCCATGGCCCTGATCAGCTGGTGGTTGCAATCGCTGGGTTGATTCTGTTTTCAACCCCGAATTTCACTGGAACCAATGGGTGTTGCAGTCCAGCCTGGTTCTGCCCAGCACATTCTCCGCCCTCACATAAACAAGTGGGAGCTGCAGCCTAGTTGCAGCAACCCACAATAATCCCCACGAGCCCCCCCTCTCGGTTTGCAGGTATGTGTAGCAGTAGTCCAGTCTGTCCCACATCCCATTCCACCCCAGCCCCTGTCCTGGTTTTCATGCCCTCCTGTAGAAGTGGTAACCCAAAAGGGATGAGCCCACTATTTCCCTCCCAGACCTCTCCCAGTCCCAGATTATGCACTCTCCAGATAGTTCGGTGTTTTGACTTGACAGAACTAGCCCCCAGTGCCATCTTCTTCCAGCTGATGCTGTGGCTAAGCCCAAACAATCTTCACCCACTCTAATTTTTTTTGCACCAGTAGGAATAATTAGCCGAACCTGGCTTTTCCCTGATCTAGTCCATATGAGGTGTACAGGCGTTGTAACCCTGCTTAGTCTGGTCTGCCCCATTCCAGCTCATGCTCTCCAGCGGGAATAGCTGTCCAGCAAAGGAATCACCCCTTATTCCCTTGCCAGCTCCGCCGTCTTCCTTCCTGGTTCTCAGGCATGCTGGATGGGTGCTGTGGTCACTTTCGGCACAGGCAACCTCACCTTGGCATTCTGTATTGTGCACTAGTTTTTGTTGCAAACGAACCCGGCTCAACCCATGCTGTTCTGGTGCCTGGATTTGCCAGGGGATGATGTGAACAGATTCAGCCTGGTCTTCCCCCGATCCATGCCAGATGTATGCCCTTGTGTAACTTTACATGGCCTGTTCTGGGTTGTTTCCTATCATGCTTATTGCGCTTACCTGCCGGGTCTGTGTCCTGCCAGAGGAATTGCCCAGGCTATTCCATCAGAACCTCTCCCAATGCCAGATTTTGCTCAAACCAGTGGGTCCATGAGCCAGCCCTACTCAGCTCACCTCCTGTCTTAGCAGGAACAGTGGGTTTTCCTGACTGGTCTTTAACACAAACTGGTCCTTTTAGCTTTTCCTGGGTTTCTGCAACTCTTTCTAAATCCTGGGTCTTAGACCCCAATAAGTTTCATACTGTGCAATGGTTTTCTCCCATTCTTTGGATGCTTCTTCACTTTATTAATTGTTTCATTTGCTGTACAGAAGCGTTTTAGTTTGATGTAGTCCCATTTGTTTATTTTGGCTTTGATTCCCTGTGCTTTTGGCGTCTTTTCCAAGAAGTCTTTACCCATTCTTTTAACTTGGAGAGTGCTTCCTATGTTTTCCTTTAATATTTGATCATTTCTGAGTGTAGCTTTAGATCCTTAATCCATTTAGAGCTGATTTTGTATAATTTGACAGATACATATCTGGCCTCTTGTGGAAGCTGCTATCCAGTTGTCCCAACAACACTTTGTGAAGAGACCAAGCATTCTTCCTGGATCGTGTCCAGTTTTCTTGTCAAAGATTAGTTGGCTATACAGATGTGGGTTCCTTTCTGGTGTGTCTATTCTCGCCTATGAATCTTCTTCTGTGTTTCTTTTTTTTTAAAGATTTATTTTTATTATTATTATTATTATTATTATTATTGTAAAGGCGGATATAAAGAGAGGAGAGACAGAGAGGAAGATCTTCTGTCCGATGATTCACTCCCCAAGTGAGCACAACGGTCGATACTATGCCGATCCGAAGCCAGGAGCCTCTTTCTGGTCTCCCACACGGGTGCAGGGTCCCAAAGCTTTGGGCTTTCCTGGACTGCTTTCCCAGGCCACAGGCAGGAAGCTGGAAGGGAAGCGGGGCTGCTGGGATAGAACCGGCGCCCATATGGGATCCTGGGCGTGCAAGGCAAGGACCTTAACCACTGCGCCACCGCGCCGGGCCCTCTTCTGTGTTTCTGTACCAGTACCAGAACCAGAAAGTTTTGGTAACCACTTCTCTGTAGGATGTCTTGAGAGTTGGAATTGTGATTCCTGCAGCACTGTGCCAGGTCATAGCCGACAGACAGAGCCTGGACAGGGATCTTTATCCAGCTCCACATGGGAAAAAGTGTTTTGAGTGCTTAGGTAACCTTGTGCTCCCTTTCCCAGGCAATTTTTTTTTTCATTTAAAAATGTTTTGTTTTGTTTTATGATAGAGTCCCATAGGCTTCCCAAAAATAGAAACTGGAGCAGCTGCGACTCAAAGTGTTACCCATGTGAAGCGCCAATGTGCTAGGCATGGCTTTACCTACTACGGCACAATGGCTTTTGTGAAAATACATGCTTTGTCCTTGATCATTTACTACATGTTCCTTATTTAGGAAATTCTGAGTTGGAGCGTAATGGTTTACTAACAATTTTGACAATGAGATACTGAGTGGGCATAATGTGCACTGAGCTACATATGTGGGGAGCTTGTTTCATGTCAGCAGCATGCGAAAAGTAGAGTTGTTTACTAGTGAAACAGTCCCCTTTGAGTGCAGTGTCTCAAACTGTGATGCCATGGGAAGTTTCTTGGCATGCATATTTCTTCCACCTGCTCTTAGATGAAACATAAATGTGAGCCATAGGAGATGCAATTTTCAATTCTAAACAGAAAACATTCGTTTACTGCTCTGTAAGGGAAAACTACCAGTGTGATGAATTAAGTGTTGAATACATTTTGTATTTTTTTTTAACAATCTGAGATTCTTGCCTAGAAGTTTTCTTTGCTGAAAACAAATTCAATTGTTTAATTTGTGTATCCAAGATAAGTAAATAGAGTGGATAATCAAGACATTATGCAGGGAACTCTCATTAAATAAAATACCATGGAATACAGCATTTAATGAAGCTTAGTTTTATCAAAACATGATTTGAAATGTTGGCATCTTTGAATATACAATTTGGTTAATCTGTAGAATCACATTTAAGGAAAGAGTTGGATAGGATTGTGGTGTCCTGAAAGCAGCTACCATTCTCAAATACACTATTTATAAGTGGAGATAATATCAGCATAGTAAAAATGACTTGCTTCTGGCTTTATACATTATGAATGTAAAACCTGAAACATTCAGCACTGAGCTTCTTTTTTGGAGCCATTGTTGTTCTTTCCTCAAGCTTACTAATGGATTTGGGTTTATAATAAAACAGATTATATCAATGGTGGTATCAGAATCAATGAGATTTGGAATTTGCAAGTTGTTTAATGTAAATAGGATTTTTTTTCAATTGAAAAAGGTATCTACAGATACAATTTGAAGTCTTTCATATCTCACATGGAACAAATATATAGCAGACCTGACCACCATGCATATTAAAAACTGACCTAGTAAGATATGTTCTCTTTTAGAAAATCATAGGACACACAAAAATAATCTCTCACATACTTCTTTATTGTTCTCTACAATTGCCTTGGTAAGATGTTCCGTGGAGCTTGGATTTAGTATAAATTTCTTAGTTCTTAATCAAGATTAAAATGATTTTGTATTACTAATAATAAAGAGTATTGATACATGTAGCTTCAGATTAAACAATGCCATATCTAAAATTTAAATTAGTAGAATTTTGTTCTGCCATCGTGCTATGGCTCAATGGCTAAATCATCACCTTGCAAGTGCCAAGATCCCGTATGAGCACCAATTTGTATCCTGACTGCTCCACTTCCCATCCAGCTCCCTGCTTGTGTGCTGAGAAAGCAGTAGAGCCTCAGGGTGCTGCACCTGTGTGAGAGACTCAGATAAAGCTCCTGATCCCTGGTTAGTTCCAGCTGTTGCAGGTATTTGAAGAGTGAACCATCAGCAGGTAGATGATGTTTCTCCAAACTCTCCACACTATACATCAATCTATCCAATAAAATAAATCAATCCTTAAAAATTATACATATTTATTTGATAGGCAGGAATAGTAAGGCAGAGAGAAGTCTCATGTCCATGAGTATACTCCCTAAATGCCCAGATCTCCTATGTGGGTAACAGAAACCCCATCTATAATTAACTTTCTTGCACATTTACTAATTCCAGCACATTTTAAGCGGCACATTTTTTTATTTTGATACTAAATTATTGCAATTTAGTTCATAAAAGGAATTAACATTTAAACACAAAATCACAGATGTGCATTTTCATACATGCCACCGACTCTCATTATTTTCTGGTAAAGAAAACCAGAGTTTCCTAAGCAGCTACAGCCCCACAATTTTCTTTCCTTGTTTCTTCAGGCACAGGCTACTCCACTTGTCACACCCAGAACAAGAATATATTTGGATATTGGATAACCGGGATAGCTAAACACAACTCCACATGAGCCTGTGAGACACACCCCTTCACCAAATTCCCCTGCTTGTATCAACAGAGAGGCAGACATAGATTCCAGTACTTAGATAACTATGGAGCCTCGATGATAACTTCAGGAACTGTTACTGTGTCACCAACATGCTGATACTGCATGGTGACAGTTCATACAAAAAATATATATTTAAAAAAATACAGCAAACAGGGTCACATGGACGCGTTTGGATTTAGTTACATTACACTTGGACTTTTTATCAGTGTAACTTCTAAATTTAATTTTATTTGAAGCAACTAATACTAAGTTTTCCTTTGAAGTTCAGCAGTATGTGTTAATTTACTGGAAACTTGAGGTTCCCAAAGTAATAAAACCTCTCAGATAAAAATATACAGAATCTTGCACCTTAATTAGCTTTGGTCACTGGCATCTCCTGCAACTATATATATGTATAACTATATATATAAAATCTATTTTTTCCTTTTGTCATAGCATTAATTGGTCATACTCTCAAAATCATTTTGCATATAGATAACCAAACTTCTCAGCAAAAATGATCATATCACAAAAATCATACTATGTGAGTTCAACCAGATGTTTAGGAATAGGGAAATGTAATATTAACTTTTAGTAGACTATGTTGCTGCATTATAGTTTAAGAAACAGGATAGTACAGGACATGATAAATTACTCTTTCCCTATTTGATGTATATACCTATGCAATTTATTGCTTGACATTGATTCTGTCCAGTGAATAATTTCAGTGTAATTTCCACAACTCTTGAGGAAATGTTGGAAATAGAAACTGGAGGATGTAGAGGTCTGTTTTTAATTCCATTCATAGCATACCGTTTCTAAATGCATTTTCTTTACTTTTCTGCATTGTTCCCTTCCTTTCCTTTCTTTTCTTAGACTCTTGTTCCCTGCTGTGTTTATTCTATGATATTCCAGCCAAAATCAGAGGGAGCTAGAATAAAAATAAAAATTTTATAGTGTAGTAATTAGAGTAACAGGTAGAGAGATCAGTGAATGCATGGCTCATTGCTAAATTCTAGCAGATGTTCCTGACTGAATACTTGCCAAGAATTATAAGCAGTGTGTGAATGTTTTGTGCATCTGTAGACAATCAACTTTCCCTTCCTGCACTTTTAAGTCCAAGCTACTTACAAGTAACACAATAAAACAGCATTCATGTCCCTGGCTTACTGCGCCAGACAACATTCTGAAGCCTCGGAGTTCATTTCAATCTCCCATTAGAAACATTTTTCAAAACATGTTTGTTGTTATTATAAATAAAAGCATCATTTCAATCATGATTATCCGAGTTTCAAACATCTGCTGATAATTAACACTGTTCCTCATGCAAAATTATTTTTAGCTCAGAATTGGGCCAGTCATTTTCGATGGTGAGATTATCTAGGGATTTTAACAAAAGTGTGCATATTCTTGGGCCTGTTCCAAGTCAAGATCACTAGATTCTACAACGGTGGGCTTTATAGCCACAATTTTAACAGGCCTCTAGGCATTCTTGTACTTAGGCAAATTTACAAAACACTGATTTCATTTTGTGAGATTTAAGCAGATATATCCTGCCTTCACTTTATCCTTCTGTTTGCCTAATTAGTAATTGAGATTATCTGCATTTTGTACTAGTCTGTTCCTCCAGATGTCTCAAGAGCCACGTTTTCTAATTCACAACACACTTACATCGTGTATGGCTGCACTTCTCCGTCTTTATTTCTTAACAAAAGTCCTTGTTTCCTGAATTATACCTATCTTGTATGTGCTCATTTGGACGGATATAGAGAGTAGATGACGTAAGTAACAATTTTTTCTCTAGTTGTAGAAGCAGGAAAGCTAAACCTCAAAGGGCCAGCAGGTGCAAAGTCTACTGAGTTCCTTCTTTCTTGCTCCAATGGTTCTCTTCCTGCTGTAACCCGGCGTAATGGTGGTGAGACCGGGAAGGCATTAGTTCTACCATGAGGCACTTCTCCAGATATCACTACACAGAGTTTCAGCATAGGAATTTGAGGAGATGCAAACATTATCCAGGGCAACTGACTCCCGCACCCGCCCCCCTTTGGCGTACAATATGCAGTTAACCTCATGAGATAAATTCTTATCAACATACACCTCATAATAAGATGAAGTAGGTGTTTGAAGGCTAAAAACCTACTCGATCTTATTATATAGTTAGTTCTTTAGCAACTCTTAAATTTTTGTAAATGTTTCAGTTTGAATTCTGATTTGGAAACAAGAGAAACTGACAACACCTCATTCACGTAAGCAGAAAAGAAGCCACAGCTGAAGGCTCATCACTTTGCCCCAAACTACCTTCTGTCAAGCTAAAATCGATCAATCAATCAATACAATTTAAGGTAATATGATCATCTGCTAATCATTCTATGTTTAAGGTGTTGTTTATTTTTTTACTGTCTGCCATCATTGCAAATGCTATTTCTAAAAACAATATTGGTTACACACACACACACATACACTCAAAAAAGCATGGCTTTGCTTCAAATCTGTGAGGTTTCCATGAACTGTTTTTAACCGTGGCTAAATCCTCACCTTGAAACACAAATGTCATAAATATGCCTGATTGCCTTGATTGAATTTTTCTTGAATATTTGATTTTAATGGAAAATAAATTAAAATGGCAGAATAAAACATGAATTCACAGGAGAAAATGAGATTGGGTATTTTCCTGTAGATGATGGGTACAGTGGTGAAGGAAGACCACACAAATTAGAATAAGAAAAAGCTAGTTTATGTAGAATTTACTATGTTGGGCCCAGTGCGATTGCGATGGTGTAGTGGTTAACCTCCTCGCCTTGCAAACCTGGGATCCCATATGGCTGCCAGTTCTAATCCCAGCAGCTCCACATCCCATTCAGCTCCCTACTTGTGGCCCAGAAAAGCAGTCAAGGACAGCCCAAAGCATTGGGACCCTGCGCCCACTTGGGAGGCCCGGAAGAGGCTCCTGGCTTCGGATTGGCTCAGCTCCAGCTATTGCAACCGCCTGGGGAGTGAATCATCAGAAGGAAGATCTTCCTCTCTGTCTCTCCTCTCTGTATATCCACCTTTCCAATAAAAATTAAAAAAAAAAAAAAAAAGAATTTACTGTGCTAACCAAAGAGTCCCTTACTTACTTGCATTTTGAAGAGACAGGCAAGGAGAAGAATGTAAATTTTTTGTTAAAGAAAGGAATGACTTTTGGACTATCCTGATTGGAGATGATTGTCAACAATAATTTACAGGCAGAATAACAACAAATAAGTGTACCATCATATGTGTTTTAACAGCTCAAGGTATATTTAGGCATTCTCTGCTTGTACCTAAACTGCTTAAGGAATTCTAATAGGGCAAAAAAGTTGATAATTATTAATCAAATTCTAGTCATGTCAGGACAATTATTACAATGCTACACAAATTATGTTTTGGCATCCTGGGTAACAGATTACAAGCTCAAGATTTTATTTCTTATGTTATCTGACCTTTATCTTTATGTATTTTTTTTTCTCAAAATGTAGAGAAAATTAATCTCAAGTTTTCTTTTGTTGGAATTTTAGTACCTCAAATAGATATGTCATTCTGAACAAATTAAATTCGTATGGATAAAAGTTGTAGAGCGAGAGGTTCAATTTCAATTGTAGTTGAAACCTCAGGGGTTGAGATGTGGCATAGCAAGTTATGCCTACGCCTGTGACACTAACTCACCATAACAGTATTCGTTTTAATCCCGGCTCTTCCACCTACACTCCTGCACTCTAGTGATGCACACCGGGAACCATTGGAAGATGGCCAAAGTGCCCGGGTCACACGAGAGAAATTCCAGGCTCTTGACTTCAGCCTACCCCATTCCTGACCGCTGTTGTTACTGGGCAAGTGGACAATGGATGGAAGATTCACTCTCTTTGTCTCGCCTCCACTTTCTGTACTCTGTCCTCAAATAAATAAATATAAATTCAAAACAAAATTTGAGCATTTTATTCATTTTGTATTTAAAAGAAAAGAAGCAACATGTAATCTGCAACAAATATCATTATTCCTTTTAATAGTGACTAGACAGGCTTTGCAGAAAAATAAATGGTAGATAGCTAGATAGATAGATAGATAGATGATAGGTATTTCATGGTCAGACCAATGAATATGAGGGAGAGACAGCAATGTCAATTTTGTTTATCAGTACAAAGAAATAGCCTTTGATTTTATTAATTTTTCTGCTTGTTCCCTTTGCTTTATAGCAGCAGTTCATCATCTGGTATTTTCTTTTTATGTCTCTTAAATTGAGTTAAACTCATTCTTACCCTGCCATTTAGATGATTCATTTCATATACTTTTATTAATTTTCTAATATAACAATTTATAACTATGAGCTTTCCTCTAGGCCCTTGCTTGGGCTGTTGTCCCCATATTGGTTTGTAAATGATACTTGAGTTCTCTCATAAAGTGGGAGTTAGAGCTTCTGTGCTCCACAGTGATGACAAACCAATGGCTTGCCAGGTGTGTGAGAAAGACACCCCTTCATCACAAGTTTGAAAAGAGGCTTGTTTTTAGAACTTTTCCCCACATATTTCAAAGAGATAAGGGAAACATTAAAGGGTGAAGTTTTTCACATATTTCTGTGTTGAGTTTCTGTTTTTACACTTTGAGACTTTCTTATTCTTTTCTTCTTAATGTGGTCTATATCCTTTTGTAAGATTTGTTTATTTTTATTGGCGAGTCAGATAAACAAAGAGGAGGAGAGATAGAGACGAAGATCTCCTATTCATTGATTCACTCCCCAAGCAGATGCAACAGCTGAAGCTGAGCTGATCTGAAGCCAGGACCCAGGAGCCTCTTCTGGGTTTCCCATGCAGGTGCAGGGTCCCAAATCTTTGGGCTGTCCTTGGCTGCCTTTCCAAGCCGCAAGCAGGAAGCTGGATGGGAAGTGGGGCCACAAGAACAAGAACTGGCGCTCATGCGTGTTTCCGGCAGATGCAAGGTGAGGACTTTAGCTGCTATGTTACCACAGGGCGCTTGGGCTTCTTAGTTTTACAAAACAAAGCACATATAGGCACCTTGCTTCAGGTTGCAAAACAATCTTTTTTCACAAAGACTTTAGTTTCAATTACCTTTGGATAAAGATCAGCAACAGATGACCAACCCACTAGATTGTGTGAGAGTTCATGCTGTCAATCCCTCTGGATTGAATGTTACTTAGTTTGAAACATACATGAAATGGGTTGTTACTGTGTGACATATAAAAGGAGATTTCTTTATCTCTTTGCAACCTCTTTAGTGACTCATCTGTGATGTCCTTAACACCCTCTATTAATATTTCAAAAGACACATAGCTGAATAATTAACTTCAAGATATAAATGTCCAGGGCCATGTGCAATAGCCTAGTGGCTAAACCCTCACCTTGCAGTCATTGGAATTCCATTTGTGTAGCAAGCGTTTCACATCCAGGATGTTCTACTTCCCATCCACCTCCTTGCTTATCTCTAAGAAAGCAGTAGAAGATGGTCCAAAGCCTCGGGATCCTGTGCCAATGTGAGACCCCCAGAAACAGCTCCTGGCTCCCGACTTTAGATTGGCTCAACTCTGGCCATGGTGGCCACTTGGGGAGTGAACCACCAGATGGAAGATCTTTCTGTTTCTCTTTCTTTAAATGTGTGTGTATACATGCACCTCATTATATTGGCAAAGATTTTCTTCCCATCCTCCACCCCCGAAATGGCCTCAACAGCGGGAGCTGAGCCAGTTTCAAGTCAGGAAGTTCTTCCACGCAGGTGTAGGGTATGAAGGGTCCGGACCATCCTCCACTGCTTCCCAGACATATGATAAGTGGGAAGGTGATGGGAAGTAGAGTGGACAGGACATTAACCAGTGCCCCTATGGGATTCCAGTGTTTGCAGGGCAGGATTTAGCAATTTGAGCCATCACCCCAGGCCTAAGCTGATACTGTTTAATCGGAAGGAAATTCCCCAATGGCTTCATGTGTAAAATCACAGTTGGCATTACTGATCAGAAGAATTGGAGCTTTGTCTCTTTTTTTTTTTTTATGTAGCTTAATGATGGGAAGTGCATTGATACTTGAAAGCATTTAAAAAGTGTGTATATATTACTATAGAACCCAATGTTTCAAATACAAAAGAACTATTTCTATCATAACATAGGTAAGTTTTTGTCTGAGTTGCTCATGTTTGAATAATATACTATTATTACCAGATAAATGTTTCCCCTCATTAAAGATATAATGTAAAATGTCAGATTGTTGGGCCCGGTGCGGTGGCCTAGCGGCTAAAGTCCTCGCCTTGAACCCGCTGGGATCCTATATGGGCACTGTTATAATCCTGGCTGCTCCACTTCCCATCCAGCTCCCTTCCTGTGGCCTGGGAAAACAGCTGAGGATGGCCCAAAGCCTTGGGACCCTGCACCGTTGTAGAAGACCTGGAAGAGCTCCTGGCTCCTGGCATCAGATTGGCACAGTACCAGCCATTGTGGTCACTTCCGGAGTGAATCATTGGAGAGAAGATCTTCCCCTCTGTCTCTCCTTCTCTCTGTATATCTGACTTTGCAATAAAAATTATTCTCAGATAATCCAAACAAAGAACAAAATTTTCACTTAGCAGTTCAACATTTGTTGTCTCCTTACTATTCAAATATCAGTGGGAAAGTCGTGTGATTATGTGTTAGGATCCTTATTTATTTACATATTTACCTAATTTGTAATCAGAATTGTTTTATATCACAGCTGGACATGCTAAAATTTTTGCTACATTTCAAATTTCAGTTGTTAAAAGAACCCCCTGGGATCATTACAAAATGTAATTCAGAAGCTACTCATAAGTATTTTGATGAGATTTATAAATCTGCTTCTTCAGTAAGCTGCCTATGGCATTATTATTCCTAATGAGGTTATCGGCTGACCAATTTTTAAAGAAATATTGTTTTGCAATCAATATTTTGCATAATGATTGTAAGTAGCAACAGACTTACACAATTGCCCATTAGGATCCATCTTTGGGAAGAGAAAGTATAGTACTTTAATTATTCTAAAGTAGCTATGCAGTGGATATGGAAAACTCAGAAGATTTTCTGAATGTCCTATATGTGCTATCAAAACTTCTTTAAAAGTGATTATGTGTATTTTCCACATAAAAAAAGCGGTTTATGCTTGTTCTTAATCACTGCTTCATTAATCCTACATGGCAACTCCAATTATTTCTCTCAAGTCTTGTTTGGATTTGATTAACATATACTCTAACCCCATGAAGCAGTTAACTAGGCCCCGCGAAATTACTGTACTATAAATAAGAAATCATCATTTCAACTCCAACCTTTTCTTTTCAAAGATTATGGCACTCAGATTTGATGGTATTACCACAGAAATGTCAGCTCAATTATTTTTGGAATAATTAGCTTCATTATGTATTTATGGTACACAGATATAAAATTCAGCTTCCTAACTCTAAAGCAGCTTCAGTAGCAATCAAACTGCAATTGAGACAGGCACACACCTGCTCCCTCTGTCCTTTCTCACTTTTTGAAACAATTTACTATCACAGGTTCTAAACAATGATCAAGCATCAGTATAGAACTGATTGATAAAAATAAAAACACACACCCAGAAAGTCTCCAACTCAAATAACTTAACATTATTATTTATTAGTAGAAAATAGAATCTTGTATGTGACTGTTACTAGTGTATATGTGACTGCTGTATCAAAGATTGACTGGTTAGGTTAGAAAGACTAGCAAAATAGGACACAGATCTGACAGGATCATTCATGATATATTATTTTATTGCACCCATGGAACAAATATCTTCTGAATCAAAAAATTTTTTTTGGGTGATGAATAAACATCTTCCTCTAGATTAGCAACTTTTAAGTGCGATTATGTTTTTGTGTGTGTCTGTGATTATTCTGTAGAAATGTTTAATGTATTGGGCAAATTATAATAAAGAAGAAAAATTTAATTTAATTTTGAAAAAGTCTGAGAATGTGCATTAGATATGCATTAGGATAAACCATAGACAGATAAAGTAAATGGAAAAGAGTCAAGCAGAGAACTATCAGCGTATAGAATACAGAATGCAGAACACAGAATACAGAATACAGAACACAGAGCACATCTTGGACATGCTCAGATTTTGTGAATCATCAAGCACAAGGACAATGTATAATTTCTGAAGAATAAAATGAAAATACTCAATAATTGCAAACAGGATAAATTCAACATATTCTCATACTATTATTACTATTTAGTGTAAAGTATTAATTTTAATATATTTTATATCAAAATAAAACATCTTTTTCTTCATTGAAAACATCCAATATTGGGCTGGGCACGATAGCATAGTGGCTAAAGTCCTCATCTTGAACGCCCTGGGATCCCATATGGATGCTCCCTGCCTGATGCCTGGGAGTTCAGGCAAGGGCGGTCCAAAGCCTTGGGACCCTGCACCCACACGGAGACCCTGAAGAAGCTCCTGGCTCCTGGCTTTGGTTTGGTTCAGCTCCAACCATTGTGGCCAGTTCAGGAGTGAACCATCGGACGAAAGCTCTTCCACTCTATCTTTCCTCCTTTCTGTTTATCTGCCTTTCCAATAAAAAAATAAATCTTTATAAAATGTTTTGAAAATCTAATAAATTTGAAATGTTTTGTGCTTATATTACACTATTACATAGTTTTCTTTACAAGATGAAAGATTCGTTTGGATTCTATTAAGTATTTGAATCCATGGACATGGACCAATGTTTCATTTTCTGAGTTTTCTTCAATTGCTTTTCCTAACGTTTTGTGTTTTTCATTGTAGAGGTGTTTTCATGTCCTTGGTTAAATTTTTCACAAGATACTGATCTTTTGCTATAGGATTGTGAATGGGACCAATCCTATTTGCTCCTCAGATAAGATATTATTATTAAATGACATATCAGGAAAACAACTCTAAAATTCATATGGAAACATGAAAGCCCCAGATTAGTTAAAGCAACCCTAAGCTGTAAGAATAAGGTTGGAATCATCACAAGACCAGATTTCAAGACATGTTATAGTGAAGTTATAATAAAACATATCCCAGTATTGACACAAGAATAGACACATTAATCAGTGAGATACACAGAGAGGAGAGACAGAGAGGAAGCTCTTCCAATTTTAAGAAACTTGGAAAAAATATTTACATACATACAAGCACTGCATCAAACGTAGTATTATTTCATGAAAGATTCAGTAACATCTAATTTATAACATTAAATAAGCAAAGCAGTAAGCAAAATAGTCACACAGTATTAAAAACAAGAGTGCAACATGATGTAGAACCAGAGTATGCGCTAAGCGTTTTATTTAAGGAAAAGCTTCATCACACTGTGAACTATTTCCACCAGCCACAATTTGTACATTACAGGAAAATATGCTTCTGCCTTAGAAAGGCTTGTGTATTCAAAGGGAATTCATACTCACTTGTAGTCAAACATTGGTCTCCAGACAGCGTGGAGCCTCACATCCCTGTTTGTACCACTCCTGTTGTGTCACCATTTATCAGGAGTGAAGGTAGTCAGGAAGGGAAATTTAATCTGACAAGCTAAGGTTAAAATGCCATTTTATTATTATTATTATTATTATTATTATTATTATTATTTTAATTCAGCTATTGTTCAGTGGCCCAGTATATGATTAGAATATTGACTGCAAATAAAAATTAAAACAATTATATAGCGAATTTAAAAGTGTTGGGAGATTTCTTAGGGGCCTAGTGAGAAAATAATTTTCCTTAAACTGAGTTTCAGGATAAGATTTAAATCATCGGAGCTTAATTACAGATGTAATGAGGTGTTTTTGTAAGATGACCTCACCTCCAAGTTTCAATAATTTAAAGATATTACATTATTACATAAACAACTCCAGAGTAGATTTATGTATTATGTATCAAGGCTCTCAGATAAACCTTTGGCACCTCATCCTTATTTATGGCAGTTATAAGATTAATGTATGGGCCCAAATGAGGCAATAAGCATTAGTAGTTACAGATGTGCATACTCCTATCTCAAGAAAGATGATGCAAGAAGATTGGTAAGAATTGGTCTACCAAGAAGACATCGTGATCCTTTTTAAGTTAGTATCATGTTTTTCTCAACCACTGGTTCCTAACAATTTTTTCACCTGTAAACCAGCAAGAGTATTAGGCTACTGAGAAAATTATAGTTCAAAGTGCAAAATTACCAAAGTTTAGCACAGTAATCTAAAGAAAGACTTCAAGATATGTGAGGGTTTATATCATCTTTTTTTCTTTGTATCCTGAGACATTAAGGATTGCTTTAAAAGCGTTTCAGGTTAAGTATGTTTGCATTAATCAGTATTTAAGACAGGAAGAAGTGCATTCACATTATTTTCAGGGATTACACAGTAATTGTCTACACGTTAGAGTGGACTTCAGAGTAACCAGTGAAAGAGTCATCAAACGTGAATGTGTAACAGGGCGTATATGCTGAATACCGTTATGTCATCATGATCATATGGTTATGTATTGAAACATTATATTGTAATGTGACAATATGAACAATTATTAACTGTGATGAGAAGCAATGCATTTATTCTCTGTTACATGCAGGACATATTTTTTATAATCAATGATCCTATACATGTTAGAAAATACATGAACAGATAACACACCTAACTTGTATCTGTAGAAAATTACAATTGCTACAGAGCTACTTAAGGCTTATTAAAAAACAAAAAAACAAAACAAAAAAACAAAAAACAAAAAAAGCATTACTTTAAATCTTAGCCTAATTCAATAATGTAATCATTGCCTTTCTTTCTGTTTATAAAATATAAAGCAGTTGTCTTTTATGACCTCTAGTTTTTCCTTCAAGTGTATTTCTAGCTCTTTGAAATAAGATATATGGAAAGTTCAGGAACAAAAAGGCAGCACTTCCTCCAAGATGCTGCACCTGGCTCAGCAGAACTAAATGTGTTCCTAACCCGTTTTACTTGCAACATGAGACTGTGCTGCCTGCGTCTTACAAGCTGGACAATCATCCTTTGCTCTGGTCGATATAGCGTGCTTTGGCAGTCTGTTCTGTAGGATTGTTCTACAACTGTCTTTTTTAACAACAACAACAAAATCTAGTCTGTTTCTTGCAAATATCTGAATCTTGTTGTCTGTACATGAGCCACAAAGGCAGATGTAAAGGCTCCTGAACCCATGAAATTTGCCCTGCTTCACCACGAAGCACCCCTACTAGCTCTATATGGTTATTATTCAGTCGCAGTTGGGATAAATTAACCCGCAAATCAACTCTTGCCAGGATCGCCCCAGAGGCATAGCCATGCTGTCTTTATGGTAAACTTACTTTCTAAACCACCTCCATTTTAATAGATTAAAGACTAAAAGGAAAAAAATACAGAAGAGGTTGTTCTGCTCTTCAAATGCTGCATGGCTCCTATATTGAAAGCATAATTGCTATAGATTGCAATAAACTATCAGGGATTTAAGGAAATTATAATATTTACATTGCAAAAAAACTTTAAAATCTGACCTCTCCTAAATCTGCTTGTTTAAGTAGTGGGAAGAAAAGAATAACGGGCAATTTGTATCTACTGAATATCTGGTTCCGGACTTACTGTCTGCCTCTACAACTCTAAGTTATATGCCAGAAGTTCATTATTTTAGATTTATTTCCCAATTGTAGCCAGTACTAATTTTCCTGTGGAAGCATAAATATCTTTAGCAAATTAATGTGCACATTCAATGCTAATAGTGCAAAAAATATGAGTACATACTTTTTAAAGTAATATCCCCAATAAAACAACATATATTTAAGGATTTATATGAAAAATATAGTTAAAATGCAAATTATCATAGAAACTTTAGAGTTATCCTAGCCTCCTCCTCAAACTATGACTTTCTTACAAAAATAATTGCTTTTCTCGGAAATATATGAACACATATTTTACCTTCTAAACCTATTGATATTCAAATGCTGGTAAGTTTCACCTTTTATTAAGATCACTGACTGTCTTCAGCTATCTTTCCTTGTTGATTTTCCCTGCATTCAGTCATAAGCACTTCCACCCATGGATGAAGAACACCGACATGGGGTATTATGGTGCATCATATTAAATTATGCTTTGAGATGCCAGCATTGCATAACAGAGTACAGGATAAAATTCCCCATAACTTATTTCCATCCAGTTTTCTGCTAATGTGCCTGGGAAAGTAACAGAGGTGTCTGCCAGTAAAGTGAAAGAAGCAAATTGAGTTTCCAGGCTTCTAGCGTTGGCATTGACCAGCCCAACAACAGAAGCCACTGGGAGAGTGAAACGGAGGATGGGACATCTCTCTCTCCCTCTTTGTCTGTCTGTGTGAATGTGTGTGTGTGTGTATCTTTCTTCACCTCTCCACCCCCATCACTCTGAATTTCAAGAAAATAAATTTAATTAAGCAAAAAAAAAATTAAGATAACTGTTACTTTCTTCATCTCCTTCTTCTGGGATCAGTTTCCATCCCCATCATTATTTCCAAGAAAGTCCTACCCACTGTCATGTTCTCAATAAGAGATCAGGTAATATGTTCGCTCTCCTGCAAATTTCACTTTTCTCTCTGAAAGTATCTATGTACTCTTGTTAGAGATAACTAGAATGTACTGAAAGACTAAGTTAAGTCATGAGTTATAAATGTTGTTACAACCACTATTTCCCTCCTTTATTCTTTGATAAACACAGCTTGGAATATTTGGAAACTCATGATTTAAAATAATGAGGAAATAACTATTTACTTACTATTCATCAGACTTACAATTAGCCTTTCCTATCTTAAATGCTGCTGGGATAATTCACATAATTGCAGTTTGGAATGTCATGTTGTAGTAACAGCATCTTTAGTAAAGAATGATAAATTTCTGCATGATGAATTTTAAGACACTGTTTAAGCAAATAAAGCAGGTGTTGGAACGTATTAGACCTACAAGGACTGATAACGTCAGTGAGGTGCCTGGGCTGAGCCCCAAACTCATTGAAACTGCACAGAGACAGGAACCATGAAGAAGAATATTTTTTCACGTGGGAAAGCCCCACACCTCTGACATTCCAGATTGCTAAAACAAAATTCACCCAGGGGCCTTTGTGCACAACCATCACCTATTTCATCAGGGTCTCCGCGGTGCTCTGCAACATCCCCAACCAGACCCTCCATAAGGGACTGTACCTTCTGCTCAAATGACAGAAAGCCTAGCCCCGAATCCCCTGTCCTCTGTCAGAGCAGGCTCAATCTCTCTCTCTTTAACTTCCATTCTCTCGTGCCCATTCAAATCTCATCAGCGAGACGTCTCCTACTCCCCTGTGAGCCCTGAAATCCTAAAACTCAATGATAAAATAAATTTGAGCTTTAATATAAATGAGGAATAGCATTACCAAATTTATTTAAAGCACGTAAATGATGTATATGGCTATGCAATATGTCATCTACATCATACATTTAATCTAATAGATTATTTTTTAGTTGTTTAGAGAGCTCATTTCAGTTCATTTTATTCCTGTCTTCATAATGCATTATTTGTGTATCCATAAATTATTTTTTCATTTCCTGTAAATAGCTCCACAAGTCTTTTAATGGGTTTAGTCTTTTCAGAACTTTGCAGAACAGGATTACAGTCTGAAAAAGAAACAAGAGCAATTTCCCTTTATGGATTCTGCATTAGCTGAAAAAGAACATTTAACTTATCAGCTGGAAACAGCCATTGCCTTTCAGCATATTGACCAGTCCATTTACTCCATTTAAGCTGTTACTAGGCAGTCAAACTCCAGTCAAAAAATCATCACTGTAGCTAGTAAAATAATTTTAAAACCTTAGTGGAGTGATATTCTTAACCAGAATCTTAGATTGCTATGTTTAAGTGCCTACCAACTTGGCCTTAAGAAAGGACTAACATTTTATTAAGTGGCAATTTTTGATGAACCTGATGTTTGGAAAGAATTCTGTTTTTTAAAAACCCAGAACATCTCTAATGGCAACATTTATTTCTTGTAGTACCTGAATAACATCTTCGGAATTATGTTTGCATAGTAATTCTACTGACATCTTAGAAGAAAATACCAAGATAATAGACAGAAAGTTAGATTCATTTCTGTAAACTTTGTTTACTTCAAGAATCAGTAAGAAATAGTATTTCAGATGATATGGTTAAGGATATAATCAAATATGACAAATATGAGACACAGATAACTGCAACCAATGGCTTAAGAGAAAGTGTGAAAGACCTTGAAGTTGGAAAGATGGAGCATTGAAGAGGAAAAAGGAAGATTTGCTGTCATACAATTCGACTTAAGGGAACATATGATAAATTTTAAACTCCTACTAATCCAAAGGAAAAGTGAAAATGAAAAAGCCTTGCACAAGCATGGTAGAGCTGACACGGACTTCGGGAATACTGTCTGTGTGGCGTATTATCAATCCCAATAGGACTTCTAAGAGAGAAGCATAAAAATATTTTCAAGAAGTATCTCAAAAATAATATTTGGAGCAAAATTTGGGTAATAAAATGTATATGTTAAATTGATGCAAGCATTGTTATCACGTTTTACTAGCTTTCTAAACCAAGACTGAATTCAACTGCTATATTTTCATTGTTTTTGTAGATAAATCAAGACAGCAAAGCTGGACGGATTCTCTGTCACTTTGAAATCAACTATTCACTTGATTTTCAAATCCGCAGTTATGATCTTAAACAAATGAGAAAAACTTCTCTGTACTTCAATAGCATCAAACTAAGTGCTTTTACATAACAGGTGTTTGACGGATATAGAACTGAGGGCTTCAAAGCTTTTTATATTCTATACATACATATTAAAACTAAAACAAAGAGGGGCCCAGCATGGTAGCCTAGCAGCTAAAATCTTCATCTTGAATGTACCAGGATCCCATTTGGGTGCTGGTTCCTATCCTGAATGTTGCACTTCCCTGCCAGCTCCCTGCCTATGGCCTAGGAAAGCAGAAGAGAATGATGAAAAAAGCTACTTGGGGAGTGAACCAGCAGACGGAAGAAGTTTCTGTCTCTCCTCTCTGTAAATCTGACTTTCCAAGAAGAATAACTAAATCTTTTAAAATAAGTAAATCAACAAAGAAATGAAAGGTAAACGAGCTCTTCATAATTTCAAATTTGAGAAGTTAACACCTGAATAACACAATGTATACTTTCATGTTTTAATAATTTCATTGGTGAGTACTGTCTTACAAGCAAAATATACACACTTCACATTTCCTTATTTGCTAACCATCACTCCATTTTTGCCTTTCTTTCCATTTTAACTTTAAAGATATTGTGAAAAATTGTAGATATCTGTAACTAGAAAATGATTTTTAGATGTAAATTAGAAACCACCGATTGAGATTCCTCTATGAAGTAATGTTACAATTTTATCCTTTTTCCTAAGGGGATTTATTTTTAATGTTTCTATTTTTTTTTATATACCATTTCCAGTCTTTTACTTTGCTTTCATCCTCTGAGTCTCAAAGCTTCTTTCTTATATTTCTAAATAAGATGAAAGTTTGCTGTATTTTCTTTCTTTTTTTTTTTTTTGGTAAGCTTATGAAGGAGTTTTGGAGCAATGCCATTTTTGTAACATAGGAAGTTCTGGCAGAGTGTTGACCTGTTCTTAGAGACCTCCTTCTATGTTTACGTCTTTAATTAGCATTTCTAAAGAAGTGAAAGTGTGTGTTCTCTTTGCAAATGTTTGATTGACTCTCAAGATCTGATTGTGCTCTCTTGCTCTTAATATAAGTTGCTTCATGTTTATAAGGTGATGAAATAGTATAGTGTTAGGTAGGTAGAAGAATCGTAGTTGAGAGATTACATGTTTTTTATCGCTAACAGTATTGTGGCATGCTAGCTTTTCTGTAATGAAGTAGAGTACCATAGAAGTAGCATAAATACAGAGGATAGACTGGCCGATGCCCTTGGTTTCTGTTCCTTCATTTTTCAAGTTTCTTTAATCCAGAAAGGCATCCAAATATGCTGAATTGTTTTTTAGAAGTTTGAGAATTTTAGATTTAATTTTAATGAACACATTTAATTTTAATGTCTTCATTATTGCATCCCAAATTCCTAAAAGAAAATTACATTTCATCTAAAATATATGAATTGTATTCATATATCACTACTGTTACATAGCATTTGAAATATGATTTTAAAAGAAGCAATTCACACAAAAGTATGTATAATCATCTATTCCTTGAAAATAGAGTAAAAATGATACAAAAGGAAAAAAGTATCTGAACAAACGATGCTGGAATGTCTGGGTATCCGTACACCAACTTCAAAGCAAAATGCCTTCGACTTAGTCCTACATCCTTCATTGTGCTTTATTTGGTCACTGTGGCACAAAAAAGTGAAACACAAACCCGATACTATCGGGTACCAAGCGCTCATCTGGAACCTGGGGACACTGGGTGGAGGTAAGATTTTTATTGCCTGGCATTTGGGTGCCCATGTGTACTGTTTCACATGTAATTCCTTTGAAACATTCCAGAGTGAAGATAAGCAGCACGGGGCCCTCTCCCCAAGTCCTCCAGCCACCCTGTCAGGTTGTAGGTAAAGTATTTCATAGGTCTGTATTTCCTCTCCCAACATGTAGCTTAACAGAAAATAAATAAATTAAAAGATGATTACTGTGCCCCAGTAGGAGAAATTCCATCAAGTTGTTCTGTCTTGCCTAGCCACTGTTGTGCCTTCCCAGGACTCCAAACCCCCAAATCAACAACCATTGTAAGAATGAACTCAAATGGAGCTAAAAGCTAAGTATAAATGGGCAAACCGTAAAATTCTAGAACATAGTACAGAAGAAAATCCAGACAACCTTGGCTTAGACTATTCTGGTTTTTTTTTTCCATTTTGAAATGCAGTACTGAAGATATGATCCATGTAATAAATTAATTTTGCAAGTTGAAATTCATTCAAACTGACAAACTTGGCTCTATGACAACCATTAATAAGATAATATAATGAAAAGCTGCAGTCTGAGAAAAAAATTTTAAAAACATATTTTGCAAAATAATGATCTACCGCTACTATATTAATATCATTCAAAATTGTGCAGTAAAAAAAAAATTGCCCTGATTGCTGTGGCCAATTTGAGAGTGAGTCACTGGATGAAAAAAATCTTTAATATGTAAATAGATACCCAGTACTAGAAAGCAACACAGGAAAGCTAGAAATGTATCATTATTAAGTAAAAGCAGTCAATCTCAAAAAGCTACTCACTGCATGATCTCGGTCCTATCGCATTCTGAAAGAGACAAGATTGTGGGACCATGGAAGTGCTCAGTGGAACACATGAAGGACAGAGATGACTTCTAGCACAGCAAAGCCTTCTAGGATACTAAGCTGCTAGCAAGTTGTATGTGGGCATTTATCAAAGCCCACAGAATACAGAGAGCTGAGACTCAACTTGGGACCTAGTGGCTAAAGTCCTTGCCTCAACCATGCCAGGATCCCACATGAGTTATGGTTCTAATCCAGGCAGCTCCACTTCCTATCCAGCTCCCTGCTTGTGGCCTGAGAAAGCAGTTGAGAAAGGCCCAAGGCATTGGGATCTTGCATCAGCGTGGGAGACCTGGAAGAAACTCCTGGGTCCTGGCTTTGGATAAGCACAGCACTGGCTGTTGTGGTCACTTGGGGAGTGAATCATTAGACAGAAATTTTTCCTTTCTGTATATCTGAATTTCCAATAAAGAATAAATAAATCTTTAAAAAAAAAGACTGAATTCAATATAAACTATGGACTTTGGATAATAACGATGTTCTAATGAGGGTTCATCAATTGTAACAAACGTAGCATTTAAGTGAGTGATCTGACAGGGAGGAAGGCGCTGTATTTGATGTATGTACATAGGGTTATAGAACTCTATGTACATCCGACTAAGTCTATGAACTTAATATTGCTGTAAAATTCAAATCTGCATGTAATTGTTTCAGTGGAAAAAGTATCTGTGGGCTATTTCTCACCTGCTAGGGCAAAAGTGTTAGCCTGCAGAACACGCAATGGTTCTTTGAAAGGTAGGTAGGTAATTAGAGACAAATCATTGAATGAAAATTTGATTTTCTGTTTTCCTGTCTACCACACAAGAGTGGTTTATAGAATTTGTAAAATATTTTAGTGATCGTCTGAAATCTGTTGTCTATTTAGGTCAGTTTACATCTCCGTGAATACAGTCCTAAAATAACACTATCTCCTACTGATTTCTATTATCACTGAGCATCATAACATGTATTTTGAGTTTCATTATAGTTGAGAAAGCGAGTTTAATACATTCTCATGCTCTATGGAAGGTATTCTTTCCATTACTCAAAACTGAATTAAATGATTTTTTTGCAATTTAAGTAACTTACTTAAATATATATATATATATTTCCTACATTTTAAAACCTAGTGAAATCAAAGTAATAGCAATATGAACTTAAAATACATTTATGTATTCTAGAAAATATATGGGAACAAGACCTTGACTTAAAGGAATGATTTATTTCTCAACTAAAATAATGGGCTGACAACAGGTCTTAGCATTCAATAAAATCATGTACTGCAACTTCACAAAGAGTGTTTGGAAAACAAATGCTGTGATATTCAGTTCTACGTACTTGTAAGGCAAAAAATAAACGCCTTGTTAGTCATAAACTGGTGTTTTTTTTTTCCTTTGTATAAGGTAAATAAGGTTGGTGACCATTACTTCAAAAGCATTAAAAATCAATCTACTAAAATTTGAACTTACTAAATCAAAGAGATGGACAACCACAAATACATATCAAGCAGTTATCAAAATTGACCACCTGTCAGAAAAGATGTATTTATTTAAGGAGAATGTGCAGAGAGTGAAGTAGGGAGGGAGACGGGGAGACAGAGAAAGAAGAAGAAAGAGATATCTGAAAAATTATTTACTCACAACACAGGAGCCCACAGCGCTTTCGGGGTTCCCTGCATGAGGAGCAGGGTCCATCTTTACTGTCCTTAGATCAGCAGTTCATCAACTGTGACTTAAACTGATATCCATTTTATCACTTCACAATTTAAAAGTCAAATTTCCATGTATTTTAAAAGATAATCTAATCTATTCAAAGTTCAAACTTTGCGTTTGATTTGAGTATTTTTAAAGAACCATTTATTTATTCTAAGAGCAGAGTTATACAAAGAGTGGGAGAAACAGAGAACTCCTCCAACCATTTTGTTCACTCTTCGCATGTGTGCAATAATCGAAACTGGACCAGGTGGAGTTTAGGAGCCTGGACTTCCTTCTGGGTAACCCACATGAGTGGCTGTGACCAAGCACTTGAGCCAACTTCCCCTGGTTTCCCATACCTCTTAGCAGGGAGGTATAATCAGACCAATATCGATATAGGGCTGGTATCACCTGCAGGGGCTTCACCTTATATGCTATAACTTGATTTGATGTTTGTTGTCCACTCTGTTAGCATATGTAAAAAAAGCAAAACTTAATTTTATAAATATTTATTTTGAAATATTGAGGCTTTAAAAGTAGTATCTCTTATCTTGTTATCCAAAACATTATCATCTAATGTAAAAACCATAGGAGAAGCATTAAATTAAAAAGAACTACTACAATATTATCAACTAAGATATTCAAATTTCACCAGGTTCTACATTCAGTCATATTTTTTCTGAGTTATGATAAATTCAAATATTCTACAATGAATTTATGCTGTGTTTCTTTGTCTCTCCTAATCTTTTCTTTTCTCCCATAAAATTATTCAAATATATTGAATAACATTTTCTAAATTTGATGCACCTGATGATTTATCATGATGAAATTGAAATGATCCAATGTGTCATATAAATGGTTAATATAATCTACATAGATATGTGCTTACATATCTCTCATATACACATCCAAGCATTTATAAGTATTCATATTAATTTTCTAATGTATATGAACATGTATAAATTTGTATTTATCATGTCATATGCACATCTGTCCTTTAATGTTCTAAAAATTCACTGTGTGTTCCTTCTTAAGAAGGTGCCAGGATTCCTGAAAAATCAAAATAAAAGATAATTTTAGTTTTGTGCTAAAACTTTGAAAGCCATGCATAGCAGATGTCTTGAAACAGTTCATATGAAAAGCATATTGTTAAAAAAAAATTCTACATGGATTTCAAAAATTTTCCCCAAAATAAACTTTCTTTTAAAGTATGTATTTCTATGAATATGTTAAGTTCAATTAAATACTGAAAACAATTCCTACAGAGTAAAATACTTCACATATTTGCTATGATGATCAAAGATTGTTATGATTTGCTATGATGATCAAAGATTGTTGTATGATGATCTAAGAACGTACTTGCTGTATAATTTGGTCAACAGTCTGGGTTACGCTGCCCCTGGCAACTGATAGAGTTTTCAAAATAACTTCATGAGACATTATTGGATCGCCTGTTATGATAGTGGAAAAGCTAACTAGGAATTTTCCTGCCAATGGTATAAAATAAATAGGAAAGAGGATGGCAAAACATTTCACCCCAGAATCACAGCTTTGACATGAAAAGATGCAAGGATGAAGAGAAACATTTGAGGTTGTACCTTGGCTCAAAAGCGTAGGCTGGGTCATCCCATGCACCTGTGAAGTGTCAAGGCGTCTAATTCTTGTCATTGTGAGTGCTAACTAGCACTTGGTAAAGTTCCTTTAATTTAGTCTGAAACTGGTCAGAAGAAGATCCTTCTTCCAAACCTTTGATAAAATCAGATTTCCCGGAGAGAACAGCTCTGTTTGACTTTTGAGGTCTTGTATTGGCAAAATTTCTTACCATATTCTGCATCTTTTATGCCTTATCTAGATTGATGATACACATTATCTGTTTTGAGTACTGAAATCAAAGTGGATACCAGAGGGTAAAAAAAAATGAGCAAGCGCGTCTCCCTAGAAGTACCAAGCAAGCTATGTTTGACAGCTGCCTTAGCAGACATTCTCATTGTGAGGGGAGCCACAGATAAAAACCTCAAGCCAAGACTCAGAATTCTTCCAAATGGTTAGCCAAAATCCTTTCCAGACTCTGCTTCACCTTCACAACTTTACCTGATGACTGAGATCTCTAAGGTGTATGGAGATGATCAGAAATCCCCAGAACAGTGGCTATCATCTGATTTATTTTAATTACAAAAGAAAATGCATTGTCATTTTGTAGTGATGCTGGCAAGCCAAGACAAAGAATTATTTCTTTTCTCAGTTTCTTAGATGTTCATTTTTGCACTTTCGTTTGAGCTGGAAAAGCCTCCATGAGAATATCAATAAAAACTTAGATGTGTGTAATTACTTGCCGAGGGTGTTCTACTGAAATCCATTTATCAGTCTTCACCCGGATCATTTGTACATTGATAAATAAGGCAGGTGGGCTAATGTCAAGAGAATAAGGCTTATCAAGTCCCCATGCCTTTTCCTTTACCTCCATGCTTCTATGGTAACCAGTGCAATGGGACGGAGGAGAAGCAGAACTGATGGAGCTGTCGTCCACAGCTGCTTGGCTGCCTGCCACTGTTGTCTGTAAGCTTAAGATGTAGCTGGGAGTCGTGACTAGAGGTGACCACCTCTGCATGTGTTCACCCCACTACCTCAAGCCCATGGGCATCTTAATATTTCCTGTAGCTCACAGACCACCATGTTCCCTGTGTGTGTGAAGCAGATAAAAACCTACAAATACACCAAGCTATTCTCTGAGCTATCTGAATCAAAACCAGTTTTTCCTAGAATAAAGCTCAAGAATCCCACTTGGCATAATTGCAGGATTCACTTCAGGCCAATTCGGTGTCTTCTGTTCTACCTAAGTGTGGGATGGGCTCATTGGCGATTGGCAACCAGTATGTGGTGCTTGGTGATTATAAACTTGTCAGCTGAGGTGCTCACTTCTAGCACATAGTTACAACAGATGACACATGCTTGTGTTAAGAAAGTATCAGATACTTTTGGAGATAAAGGATTAAACAGGGGACTAATGTGGTGGCAAAGCAAGCCAATCCTCTGCCTGTGTACTCGCACCCCATATAGGCACTGGTTCGTGACCCAGCTGCTCTACTTCAAATCCAGTTCCCTGCTCGCAGCCTGGGAAAGCATTGGAGGATGGTTCAGGTCCTTGGGCCCCTGCAGCTATATTTGAAACCTAGGAGAAGCTCTCGGCTGCTGGTTTTAAATCATCTCAGCTACATGCAAACCACCACTTGAGAAGTGAACCAGTGGATAAAAGCTATCTTTCCCTGCCTCTCCCTCTTTCTGTAAATCTGGCAGGGATGTGGGGTGTCGGGGATTTGTCCTGATACTAGGCGTGCCCGCCTAGAGCTAGTGGTGATGGTGAACAAGCAGGAAGGCCCTAGAGTGCAGCAGTGTGTGGCCCTGGGGAAATAGCCTGAACATGCTCTCTGGGACTCTGCAGCTAAAACATTTAAGTGCCATGCTACCACTCACCAACCTGTGACATGCTCTGTGTGGCTATGCTATGATAGTGAAAGTGACACCACCACCACAATGGGGAGCCTGGAGCTGGGAAAATCTGAGACCCCATAAGCTCTATAGGCCCTTCCTATTGCTGGGAGAGAATTACAAACGTCAACAGTAATGTTAGCAGACCTGAGGGAGAACAGACCTGGGGGATAGAAGATCTCCCTGCAAAAAACAATGGCTCCAAAAACTGCTGAACAATAGACAATGGCAAAACAACATAACCAGGAGGGGGAATAGACAAAGAAAAACATAATTTGTTTCCTGAAAGGAGGAATCATCATGCCCAACCTCTATCCAACACCAAAAATCACCTGAAACATAATGGGTCAATCCTCCTACGTTGAGATCAATGCTGAAGTATTGTGGAGCAATGTCACTATTTCTGTTACCTAAATAAGATCCACTATGGCACACTGTGTCTATATACCTAGCTCCTTCATGAACTGAGCGCCATCAGTGATTCACTGGATGTCTACTTTGTAAGGTATCTTCCAGTGAACCATTGGGGCCCTTACATCTGTCACAGTGCTTGGATTGCTAATGCAAGTTTTGCTCTACCAAAAACAGCAAATTCAAAATTGCCTTGAGCGAGCAGGCTATCCTGCAACCACGGAATCTAGCAACCTAGACAAGCAGACCACAGTCCATGAAGGAAGACCCAATAAGCATATGCAAAGCTGTGCCCTCCTTGCTACAGAATACAAATTAGAGATCTCTGGAGATCTCCGTTATTAAATATGATTAAGTAAGGATATGTTTAAAATAAGATTCTAATGTTAACAAAGAAAATATATTCTACCTTTACTTTATATGTTTCATATATTATGGCCATTTTATTGTGACAAGAATGTCAAATAATTTGAAAGAAACATATCTATCTATACATAGATAGATAGATAGATAGATAGATAGATAGATAGATACACTTTTATACTCATATATATGTAAACAAATTTGCCATAAAATTCTTGGGTTCAATATAGTGCTCTATTTTTATTTTAAAAGCATCTGAGAGGGCCTGGTGCGATAGCGTAGTGGTTAAAGTCCTCACCTTGCACACGCCAGGATCCCGTATGGTTGCGGGTTCTAATGCCGGCAGCCTTGCTTCCCATTCAGCTCCCTGCTTGTGGCCTGGGAAAGCAGTTGAGGATGGCCCAAAGCCTTGGGAACCTGCACCCACATGGGAGACCCGGAAGAAGCTCCTGGCTCCTGGCTTTGGATTGGCTCAGCTCCAGCCATTGCAGCAGCTTGAGAAGTGATCCATTGGTTGAAAGATCTTCCTCTCTGTCTATCCTCCTCTCTGTATATCCACCTTTCCAATAAAAATAAAATAAATCTTTAAAAAATAATAAGATAACATGAAATATTGTGAACAACACTTAGTTTAATAATATATTACTACCTCATTAAAATCAAGAATTTCTACTAGATCTAATGAAATTTCCAATTTATTTGAACGCCTCTGAGAAGAAAACTGAACTTACCTCTATTTGTGAGTTTATTCACTTTCTAATAATGATGATTTACAAAAATAAATTTAATTTTCTCTGAATTGACGTTCTCACATCTTGCTGTTTTTCAAAAGCATCGATTTCCCCAGATTGTTCTGTAATTGATTCATGTAAAACTTGTTTTTAAAAATAAAATACACTGAACATGTGAAAACCTGCACATACATGCAAGCAACCCTAAAGGCATATTGCTAAGTGAGTAAAGTCAATCTGAAGAGGCCTTGTACTGCATGATTGCATTCCCAAAGCTCAGTTGAAAGCCAGACATGTGAAGGACAGACAAGGTGTAAGCAGGTGGAACACTGAGGAATTTTACTGTGGTAAACTTACTCCAGTCTCTACTGGAATAATCCATGTCATTGTACATTTGCCATGCTATGTACAAGCATAATACACAGACTTTGAGTGACAGTACGTGTAATTAAGGTGTCATTCATGAAAACAAGTGTACAATTCTATAGAAGGAAGTTCTGCAAACAAGAAAACAAGAAGTATATGGATGTGGATATGCTATATGCTATCAACCACAAACTATTCTGAGAAATAAAGTCCATAAATCACAAAATTATAAAACAGAAGCCTCTGGAACAAAATATGAAAATGTATCTCTGGTCAAAATGCTAAGCCTGAGTTAGTCATATACATATGGGTATAGTAACTGTTACACTTCTGCTTGATAAAAGAAATTATATTTATTGAGGATGGATATTTATTTTCCAGACTTGCAATAATTTCCTTACTGGAACTCAAATCACATAATAACCAACTTACAGTCTGACTTCCAATATATGAAAATATGTAATAAGACATGACAATTTCTAATAGGAAAGCTATCCATCAATGACATGAAATGTTTCTTTTTTGAATTGAGTCATATTCTTTACTCAAGTCTTTATTGGTATGCAGTCATCTTCACAGGAAAGCAACACCAATATTTCTACAGGTCTTTGTATATTGCATCAAAACTTTCTAACTACACTTGTTAAAATCTGCATACTAATATTAAAGAGAGAGAACACTGAGCTGTTGTGCTATTCTCATTATGTTTGCAAATAACATGTCTTTGTAATCTCCTTTTGAAGGCTACAAGGAAGCATTAACATTTGGAAATACTGAAACATTTCATTGCAATATGCAAAACGATCTGAGGGCACTTGCCTTTATACCAAGGGACAAGAGAATCGCTTCACCCTTTGACACAGAGAACTTCTAAGATTGAAATTTCACTTGCTTCTTTGGGAATTAAAGCCCAAATACCTTTGAGTCTAAAACACTGACATTTCTCATTGCTGCTTTTTCCCCCTCCCCTACATCTCACAAATGCAAGAAAATAAATCATACATCTTAGAGATTAGTGATTGAAATCTATGAAGTAATTGTAATCAAAGCAATGTTTTGTTTTACATATAAATTATTGAAGGGTTGTTAATCTCTTTTTACATTAAACCCCAATGATTTAGACACTAATCAGATTGTTTCTCTTTGAGGACTCTAAGTGTATTTCTTTATGCAGCTGAATTTCCCTCTATATTTTAAAATTCATTAATTACAAGATGACTTTCCCCAGACGTTGTCCATTAACATGCAGCTCTAGAAGAGGTTTTCCCACTTATTATTAAGATGTCACTAGCTGAGAAGAAAAACCTACTCTCTCCTAAACAAAACGCTTTATGGGAAGTGAAATAGCAAAATAAACAAAAAGCTAAAAAAAAAATGTGTTTCTGATGTCCAGATTCAACTTTCATTTTATTCACACTTCTTCTGAAAGTATAGAAAATATTCTTTTACAAATTAGTTTAGTTCTGGTTAACATAGTCCAAAAATCAAGATTATAGACTCTGGGTAAGGTTCACGCTGAAGGTTAAAATCATCACTAGTTACAGGTTGCTGCACAAAATTTCCATAATTGTTATTGGGAATGGCCAGAACTTCCTACTGGGTGGCCCCATCCTCAGAGACCATTGTATCCTTCCTTAAGTAAATTATTCTAAGTACATTTTTGGAACTTGGGCATTATTAGAAAAAATACTGCATACTGAGCCATAGTTTTTTGCTATTGTTGTAACATTTCCTAATATAGTTTGCCTATACATCCTACAGAATTTTTTGCTGCTTTACAAATATCCAGAGTTTTTTTTTGTTTTTTTTTTTTTTATGTGTGGGGTCAGAGAGTTCAGGCCAGTATTTAGGGCAGATCAAAAGTGACTCCCCTAGTTGGGCAAGTTGAATTCCCTTCATAGTCAGCATAGGGAATAGTATGATCAGATAGCATGGTATGTTCTCAGCATCACCTCTCTGTCAAGGTGAAATCACTGCCCATGGTGAGCCCACGGTTGTTATATATTACGCTCATCAGCTATATGAATCTCACAGATAGGTTGTTTTCTTGTCACTGTAAGCACCAGAAGCCACTGTCATAACCCACCTCAGGTCCTTAGGAGATGCTGAGTCATCAAAATCAAAGTTGGGGATTTCCCAGAGACCCAGCCATGCCACACACCATGTTGTGGACTCACAGAATTCACTTAGTCACAAAGTCAGCCACACGATGCTTCTCCATCTGTGCAGAGAGCTGAGTCATGTACCCGTCAGATAGAAGTTAGTGAATGCCTTGCCTTATCCCATTGAGTCTAAGTAATGTGACAGATTGAGTGCCTATATGCTCACTGCATTCCTTGTCTACACTGCAGGCTAAAGTCAAAGAGGATCATACATTTAACCCTCTAGTGAAATTACACTGCTGTGCTTTGGACACAGTAGTTCCACATGTCATCAGATAGTGCTTTCTCACTGCTAGTCCTGGGCACCCTTGTTGGGGATAAGGAGAAAGCAATGTTCTCTTTCTTTATAGAGTTGGCTATTCCTTGCTATTACTCCAGGAAGAGCTGTGTAAGTCAGGGGCATTCATAAGCTTCTCCCCCAGGCAGGAGCACTAGGGACTAGACGCCCACCAGCTCTCTGCCTTGCTATGAGAAGATGGTGTCTCCTCCAGCCGCACCTTGGAGCAGCTGCACATGGTGTCCTGGTTACTATCAAGCTAATGCTCTCTGCTGATTCTCCACAGTGTCTCTCTTCCTTCTGTGGAATTCCCTCCACAAACTTGTAACCATTCCTGTGGGATAGAATTCCTCCTCTTTTATTCTGTTACCTATCCTGATTATTTCTTTTTCCTATTTAAACATTTTGTATCTCCTAGTAATTTAATTCAATACCTCATGTATACCTAGCCGTGTTGATAAATAACCTATTGTAGTATCCAAAGGAAATATGGACAATAATTCATATTGAAAAAAGCCTCTATGCCTGCTGACCCCATATAATGGTTACAAAGCATTTCTTATGCTTGGGGGAATACAAACTCCAATTAAAGTTAAATATATTGTATGACTTCCACAAGGTTTTATGGAAAACTGAGCCTAAATAAACTGTGTGCTACTAGTTTTTTTAGAAGTGTAGTCCTTGAAATGTATAAACAGCATAGAAAAAGGATGGTCAGAAGTGATAGTGGGGAAGAGATTATTAGGAAGATAGCTGTTATTAAATCAAATATAGATGAGTGTTTGGCCTTCAGTGTTGTTTACACTGCTACTCTGCAAACTAATCCGTAGATTAGAGAAAGAGAGGGGAGATTCATCTTTCTGCTTCTCCCTGTTATTCTAGTCAGCCAGTTTTCTCAGCGGGGAATTAACTTTAATGATATTTAGGATGTTTTCTCCACGTTGTGCTATTAACTCAGTTACATTTTGTCCAAATTCCTGGCTTTCTTCAAATGTGTGTGTGGTGGGAAAAGTTGTTAATAACAGATTCTGGTTTGTCAGTCTGTTTCCTGAGTCACAGTAATTCCATATCACCTGCTATGGGTTGTACTAGTCCATAAAATAGTGACTGCCAGTTCCAGAACTCTTATGTTAGTGGAACAAGAGCTGCATATAGTAGTTTTGGGAGTAGGAAAGGAAGTGAATAGTCTGGGAAACTGGCCAATTAAGAGATGTCTGTAAAATATACTCAATATGTACAACTCAATTTAATTTAATTGCATTTCTTGTCTATTGTTAAGTAAAATCTTATAAAACTTTGTAGCTGAGAATGTCAGAGAAAATTGAATTGCAGACATCTCCAATGGCCCCTTTCTCCACAGAATCTTCAACAATTTTAAGCTAAAAATTTCACTGTCAACTTTGTCATAACATCAGAAAACACAGATTTAGGTCAACCAAAAAAAAATGTTTAATTAGGAAAAGAGAAATTTGATAATGGCAGAAAAGCTCCAGACATTTACACGTGTCTTTTTTTCTACTTCTCTGGGAATTCTTGCTGCTGTTGAAATAAGGTGCACATCAGTCCCCACAGGTGCCTGGTGCTCATGGGAGAAGAGTGGGTTTTAACGACAGTATTTTTTATCTGAGGATCTTTCTGGGAGACACCTGAGTGACAAATCCTGGCACTCTTTTTATTATACCTAATGTGGAACTTTATTATGCCTATCTTAGGTAGCTAATCAGTTGAAATTAAGATAGATGATTATTCCGAATTATCTAGATTGGGTTTACGCAATAAAAAGTGTCCATGACAGGTAGAGGAGATAATATCAGAGTGGTGCAGCATGAAAACACCTGCCTAGCTAAATACGAGTACCAACAGAGGCCCCAAGCAGTGCACAGGCTCTGAAATTGGAAATCTAAGGAAATGTGTCCTCCATGACCTTTAGAAGGAAGGCAGCATTCCTATGCCTAGGTTGGTGCTCAGCAAATCTCACACCACTGACCTCTACAACTGAAACACTAACTTGGGTTGTATCAGACCTGTTGCTGAATTACACACATGTTTCCTAGTGTTGCTAGGACAACATACATAGACACGTCGAAAAAGTGCACTAACTAAAACAATATAGGCATATGAGTTGTTTTCATGTTTTGATAAACATGTAATATGCAGTTAGAAATAACTAACACAATAATATGAGCATACTTAATCTAGCACTGAAGTGCACCCCTAAACATTTGTTCAAATGGTACATGTGTATTTTACTGCACACAAAAAGCAGCCACTTGATGAGCCACGTACACTTGTTTATAAAGTGCTCGCTTTTCTTTGCCAGTTCCATACATGATATTTCCCACATACCCATGGTCTAAACTGTGGCAGGTCTAAGAGTTGCTGTCAAGTTGCCGGTCTGGGTCTTCTGGAAAAACAGACTCAGGAACAAGCAGTATTTGGTATATGCTTGGATTCTGAAATGCTGATCGTAAACCGTGTGGAAGAATAAGGAGACCGTATTGGAAAAGTTGGTTCCCAGCAACAGTATAAAACTCTATTATCTGATTATGCTAATTCATACAGGAAGTAAACTTTGGAGTTGGTTTAGTGCCAAAAATACTAGCTGGTCCTAGTAATGCTTAGGCGGTGGCATGGTAATCCTTGTTTTACAATATGATGCTATTTTAAATGTAGAACGCTTTTCAATGTGTGTGTGTGTACAAGAATATGAGTGGCATGAATCATTCATGCTAAACTGGACACATGTAGACAAAACAATCTAAGGTTACATTTTAAAAAATAATTCAGAAGCATTTTCATCATTTTGAAATGCTACAAATTATCTTTATATTACTCAATATCAAAATAGCATTTTAAATAATCAGATAAAAACTATTGGTTCTCATCATCTCACCTCTGTGGGCTTACTGACTTTAAGCACTACACCAGACACACAGGGGAAGTGGCTACTCAATGCAGAAACTGGGATAATGACTTCATCATAAAACCAATACAGACTGAGTTTATGTGCTAGCAAATCTCCAATTTTCTGTGTTTGTAAAATTCGTACGAACTCACTATCATTTTCCCAGTCAGCTTCACAGGCTTAGAACTGCAATGTTCCAATGTTAGGAGCCAATGTCTTATGCTTGTTTTTAAAAGGAATAACACATGTTATTTATTTATAGCAAGTTGTAACTGACATCTTATATTATGCATTAGGGATTAGACTTGATTTAGAAAGCTCAGCAACTCCAAGAAAAAATATGGATTTATAGTATTTGAGTGTTGAACCATATTTCTAAGTTTCACGATATCTCAAAGGGACTGTTTTCCTTATCTAATGCAAAATACCCATAGAATTTTTAAGAAAAAGAAATGTATTATTTTCAAAGAAGAACATGGCATTATGAAAAGTAATTATGAGTTGCCATGATTAAAAATACTATAAATCTACTGTAATTAGGTTTGTCGGAGAGTATTTATATCTATGAAACTGTGTAGAATAACAGAAGTTCTCTCTATATAACACCATCTTTATTTATTATGATTTCCAAAGTTGTTAATTCATAATAAATGAGTTAAGAGTTTGTAAAACACGGTTGCATTTTAGTTAACACTCATGCTTGAAATGCTTTTAGGTTATAGGATTGTTACAGACATACAGAGGTATCAGATTGAAACTTGGATGGAATTTTAATGATCAGATAGACACATACATTTTAAACTAAGAATTCAACTTGCTCGGAGATTATGGAAGACACAGTGAGTCTCTAGTGCTGGGGAGCACGTTAGCAATCACGTAACACTCAATCCAAGGCCCTTTCTTCTATTTACTGCCTATTTAGAATCCAATGACTTATCTCAAGATTTGATCACAAATGTTATCTACTAGGAATAAGATTTTTTTTAATTAATGCTTTATTATTTGTGAGGCAATTTCAACACAGAAAAAGCCACTTTCAAATCTGATGTACTTGATTTTCCTGAATTAATCCTAATGCGTTCCTGGGCCCACAACGCAAATGTTAGGAGCTCTCTTTCTCATCAAGTAAGATACAAAGCCATGAAACAAACCACAGAGACAGTTGTGCTGTAGATGAAGAAAACGACCAACAGTTTGTGTTTATGAAACTGTGGCTAGGGATGTCCACAATCAGTGATGATACTGATTTCATTAGTTTACAACACAGCAAGTAAGCTTGAGTGTCCTTTTCTTTTTCCATTAAATTTCAGAGAACAATTTGATTTTTCTCTACTTGAGAGTGATGAGTTCAGCACTATGGAGGTGGATAGGGGCTAGCCATCTCGATATATTTGCAATGTGTTCATCCTAAGCCAATCTGGAGTGATGTTTTTCCCCCTAAAGAATTATTTATTTTTATTTGAAAGACGTATATACACAGAGAACAATACACTGAAAGAAAGATATTTCTGCTGGCTCACTTCCAAAGTAGCTGCAACAGCCAGAGTTAAGCTGATCTGAGCTAAGCTGGACCTGGAAGTCAGGATCTTCGTCCAGGTCCCCCAGGCAGGTGCATGGTCCCAAGGCCATCTTGGAGCATCTTTGACTGCTTTCCTAAGCCACAAGCTGGGAGCTGAATCGGAAGTGGACCTCCCTGGACACATACCAGGGCCCACATTGAATCACAGTCATTACATGGCAAGAGCTCTAGTTACTAGGCTATTGCACTGGACTCAAAAGTCTGGAGCATTTTAAGAACTGGTATGTAGAAATGAAAAACTACTGGGAAACTTTACAGAGGAAGTTAGTGAATGTGGTAAGACATTATGTGCTTGCTAATTGGTGCTAATTAATTGTTATTGCAATTAATGGTCCATCTGTGCTTGTTAATTGGCTAATGATTGATTCACCTGAAACACACTTCCTCGTTCCTTGGTGGATAGAGTTGCCATCTTCTTTAAAGTTTTTGATTTCAAAACACATTCCTTGGTTATTAAATGTGCAAGTGGCAGGGAAAATGCATCTCAAAATGGCAGAGAGAATTTATAGTGACAGTTTTATGAAATGAATTGAATTAAAAAATGGGCAAGCAGAAGAAGGAAGAAGTTTGACTACATTTTACTTCAACTGAGGGCAGCCTTATGACCTTGATCAGGCATGCCTGGTTTTACTCCTTTGAGAGTAAACGGAATGAAGTTCATTTCAAATGGCTTTCACTGCTGCATGAATTTGGCGGGAGTGAGTTCAGAAACGACTAGGAACCCCTGCATCTGTTATTAGGGAGTGTCTGGAATTAAGTCCTGCCTCTGCTTCACATTCAACTCTGTTAACACACACCCTGAGAGCCATCGCAGGACGACATCTTGAGTACTTGCGTCCCTGCCAACCATAAAGGCAACCCAGGTGGCATTCCCAGTGCCCGATGTTTACCCCGCTCTGGGTCAACCTTAGTTGTAGAAAGAATTTGGGGAGTTAACTAGTAAATGGAAAATGTCCTTCCTCTTTCACCTACTATCATGCTGAAGCTCTTTCTCTGGTTGTTTTGAAAGCCGCATTCTTTTTGTAGCTATCATTTTTTTTTAATTTTTATTTTTCATAATACAGTTCTTTAGTCTCAGGGAGGAGAAAAAGTCCTTCTTATTGTAAGAAAAAGTCTAAGAAAAACAACACAATGAAAAAATGAAAACATTATAATTGCATATAAATGGAGCAACTGGATAACCTTTTGGGGAGTTATATCCTAAACTGAAAATGAATATACATTTATATGAGTAGATGTAAAAAATATTTAGTTTGCTAACATATTTTCTAAAATTATTGTTATTACTTGAAAGGCAGAGAAAAAAAAAGGGGGGGTTGGGACAGGCAGGAAAAGAAAGATGTTCCATTTGCTGAACAGCTTCCCAATTCCCTTAGTAGCTGTAGCTCAGTCAGGACAAAACCTGCTGCTAGGAATTCAGTCCAGGTCTATCATATGGCTAGTTGCAACAACTCAAGATATTGCATGTTGCCTTACATGAAATGCAAGAACTGGGAGTTGGATTATGTACCAGACTAACTAATACTCAAGCCAACATGATGCTGCCAAACTGTCTGCACCACAAATTGGCCTACAAACAAATGATTAGACAGATTTCATGCATTTCAGGGCACACTGCAGTGCTGTGATGTATGTGTAAATTGAGAACTATTAAATCAAGCTAACTCTAATTTTCATAGTCTCGCGGTCTTAGCAGTTTCTCCTGTGAGATTACTAGAAATGTACTCAAGGGGCTAGTGTCATGGCTCAGTTGGCTAACCCTCTGCCTTCAGCGCCAGCATCCTGTAATGGGCGCTGGCTCACATTGTGGCTAACCCACTTCCCATAGAGCTCCATGTTTATGTCTAGAAATATCAACAGAGATTGACCCAAAGCCTTCATGCCCTGTACCCATATGGGAGAACCAGAAGAAGCTTCTGGAATCTGGTTTCAGGTCTGACTAATTCCTGCCATTTTAGCCCTTTAGAGAGCAAATCAGCAAACAAAAGTTCTCTGTCTCTCCTTCTTTCCACAAATTCAATAAAAATAAGTATTTTTAAACAGAGCGATGTACTTCATTAGCAATGCTATCAAATATAAACTGTCCCTACTAACATGTTATACAAACACAGATTGAAAAGTCTTTGCTTCTTCTACCTAATTGAAACTTTGCTCTTAACCAATTTCTTTATATTTCACTATTTTTTCTCAAATTAAAATATGTTCTGCTTCACCCAAAAATCTGCATCTTTTTCATAACAGCATTGCAAACAAATTTCAATGTGACCCTGAGAAAATGATTTCAGTTTGGAGTAAGAGTTTCCAGAATTCTTGATTATTTCCCTCCCCTTCACTGTTTTTAAACTTTGTCGAATTCGCGCCCACTCCCAGTCCACATGGGAAGCACCCGATGATTATTTAAGGGGCAGATATTAAACCAGAGACTCACATTTTTTGTACAATTTGGTTGGGCCACATTACAGGCAACATACTAATAACACATCAATCAAAACTGGGACTTTTGACCTCCAAAGGCACTGAGCCTTGAGACAGTTTCATCCTTGGAAATGTCAAATTAAATGATGTTCGCAATATTCAGTATTCTTCCCCTACAGTCGCTCTTCTACTTTTCAGTTTTGAACCATATCCCAGACTCTCCTTTGGGAAAAGCTTAAATCCTAAATGCAGAGCCTCTGAAACCTCAGCCTGACTTTGGTTCTCCTCAACCTCCTCCTTTTCATACATACTTTTATTCCTGTAGTGGTCCTATCCTGAATCTTCTTGGTCTTCTTTCTTACTTCCCCTGTAACACATTCACACTTGCAGAAACTGCCCTGGATGCTAATCCTCAGAGATTACCGCATCTTGCCACATAATGAAGTGACTAGTGTTGGGAGTTACTGCTAACGCCCTTTGGATCTTTCTTACTTTTATTGAAAATCATCTGGTTTTCTCCACCATGGATTACATCCACTACATTAAGGGATTTCTGTATCATCCTCCTGTGACTTCCTTTACCAATATGCTTATGTTTATGACTATTTTATTGCCATAACTTTTGCTGACTCCTAGCATATACAGGATGTGAACTCACATGTTGCTAGAATTGATGCATTTTCTCACAATGACCTTAAATGGATTTATTGATCTTATTCTCATGGTCAAGGAAAAATGGTCCATTTCGTCACCTATATATTACAGGTAGTGAAGATGGTGCAATCAAA
The DNA here is from genome assembly GCF_017591425.1 of Ochotona curzoniae. Classification (NCBI taxonomy): domain Eukaryota; kingdom Metazoa; phylum Chordata; class Mammalia; order Lagomorpha; family Ochotonidae; genus Ochotona; species Ochotona curzoniae. The sequence goes on from NW_024466502.1 coordinate 20,177,550, forward strand.
GCTACAAATTTTGATAAAATTGAAGAAGTCACTTAGAGCGTAATGAGACTCTCAGCATTTTCTAGTTGACTCGCAGAGACCATCTCAAACATACCAGATTCAGAGGCAGGGAGAATTTATTTCCACACTCATTTCATTGCCAAGTCGTTCTCGAACTACCCACAACCATTGTGCTCAATTAGAAGACAGACAACAGATCTGTATTACAATTTCTCAGTAACTCACCTGGACAGAGAATACTCAGGCAACACCCACCTCCTTAGAAAGTCTTTATCAAATAGACTTTATTTCTTTTCTTTGCTATCTACAAGTCTTTTCCAGCATCTAGATGATTTTCTCCTACACCGCCCTTAATTAAACCGTGACAATTCACAGACAGTGCAGCTCCTCAGCCTCTTAGTAAATCCATGATCAACTGTCTAGGATTACACTTGAAATCATGCACAAATAGCTCACTCCCTAACTGCAAGTCTTAAATGTACCTGTTCCCTGATCAAAATAATACTTCCTGTTCTTGAACCCGGCGAATTTCTTCTATTTATGAATATCAAATTTTGATCTTATTATTTATCTTATTATTTTTCTCTATCAGGTTAGCTTTCACTAATATTAAAGAAAACAGCCCCTGTTACCCTTAACCCTTGTTCTTAATTACTGTAACCATGCACGTTCATACATAGACAGGAAAAGAGCTTTACATTTGGGCTCCTTGCCTAGTTTTCTAAACCAAATAGCAAACCAAGAACTTTACTTCTCTGAATAGCTTGATAAAATTATTCTGTGTAAACAAACTCTGTGTCCTCTTGCTGAAATCTTGTAGTTGACAACAGCTTAAAACGCGCCATTGTTCACATTTCAACGAATGAACCTCATATTTCGTTTTGATGCTTTTATTTCGCAAGGCTATATTTCGATATCAAGTACTCATTTCCAAAAGCTGCCTGTCGCACTTCTGCAAACGGTCAGTGTCAGAGATGCTCATCTCTTAATCACATCACTTTCTTCCACTATTGTTGACGCCAATAATAGTAGTATGCCAATAAAATTGCAATGAAATTTTCATCTGCTCTAATGCCCATTTGCACATTTTGCGTCAAATAGATTTCTTCTGGGGCAAAATTATCCTGGAAATGATTTCACCTGAGATTTATATTGTACTGAAGATTACTGGCTCAACTAATCACCAGGTTCACCATGTAATTTGTCATGTTTCCTTATGACAAGCATCAGTCCTGTTTCAAGGATCCCTCATTTTCTCTGTATGTGAGTCTTTCAAACTTAACTTCAGTTAAGCACAGGCTATCTATCCATGTACCTGTATGTGTTATTTCCTCTAAAACTGAAATGACAAAGCAGTTTTCCATGCTTATAAACATTTTAATGATGGGTTCTTCAAAGATTTCCACACAAATATGTTTTATTTGAAAAAATCAATCATGGGCACAGCACGACAGCATAGTGGTTTAAGTCCTCGCCTTGCACTCACCGGGATCCCATATGGGCGCCGGTTGTAATCCCGGCAGCTCTGCTTCCCATCCAGCTCCCTGCTTGTGGCCTGGGAAAGCAATCGAGGATGGCCTAAAGCCTTGGGACCCTGCACCCACATGGGAGACCTGGAGGAGGTTCCTGGCTCCTGGCTGTGGGTCGGCGCAGCACCAGCTGTTGTGGTCACTTGGGGAGTGAATCATCAGGTGAAAGCTCTTCCTCTCTGTCTCTCCTCCTCTCTGTATATCCGCCTTTGCAATAAAAATAAATAAAATCTTTAATAAAATCAATCAGAAGTTATCCCAACAACTTTTACAGGATTGTAGTACTCCTCACAGCAACATATTGACAAGTCCCTAAACACCTGGGAAAATGGCTTTCGGACAAAACCAGGAACTTTTGTGTATATGAACACCTGTTTTCTATCTATCTGAAAGCCTGTTTACATGAGCACAGGATCTGCATTCTTTGTGAGACATAAACTTACCTCTACAGTAACCACACTGGGACTTGCAGGCTTATATCTCAGTATTAATGTTATTTCCAATAACCAATTCCTCCTAGCAACTCTTGGCATAAAGGAGCCACCATGCTTAGCCAGCTCATTGGTTGCTTCTGGAGTGGGCATAGAAAAGGAATTTCTGTATCTCTCATTTACCATCTGACTCTTTAAAGACATACAAGGCAGCTCAAATGACATATACCCTGCACTTTACTTTGTTCTATGTCAACAACCCAGCCTTCACTACCCAATTATTTTTTGAAGATTTATTTATTTTTATTAGATAGCTAGATTTACAAAAGGAAGGAGAGGCAGAGAGACGGATCTTCCATTTGCTGCTTCTCTCTCCATGTAGCCACATGTCAGAAGATGAGTGGATCTGAAGACAGGGGCTTCCTCTGGGTCTCCAACACTTTCCAAAGCCACCAGCAGAGAGCTGGAATGGAAATGGAGCAGCCAGGATATGAACCAGTACACATATACGATATTGGTGCATGTACAGAGAGGACTTTTACCACTAGGTTACCATGCTAGGCCTACAGTTTGACTTTTGATATCATTCATAACCTGGCAGATTAGGGTATCCAAAATCTGGCAGCTGATGCCCAGTCCTTGTGTTAAATGGAAACTTGAGTTTTGACATTGTGCCATGTACCTGCTCCTACCCCCAGCAGTCTAAAGATTTCTGTGTTTCGATTAAGTATGGAAAGCCAGGGATCTGTTTCTGGCATAGGAGATAAAGCGTGCTGCATGCAATGCTGGCATTCTTACATGAGAGCCGACTCAATTCCTAGGTACTCCACTTTCAATCCAGCTCCTGGTTAATGACATGGGAAAAGCAATAGAACATGATCTATATATTCGAGCTGCTACCAGCTGCATGGGAGCTGCTGATGAAGCTCTTGGATGCTGGATTCTGCCTGGCTCAGCCCTGGCTGTCCCAACTACATGGAGACTGTGTCAGCAGATATAGTCTCTCTTCCCCCTCTTTTTTTCTAATCTATCAAATAAATAGATTTTTAAAGTAACAAAAAGGGATATACAGAGAGTTGAGAAAAATGTTCCATTTACTATTTCACTCTTCAACCAATCTTAAACACTGTGGTTTGGCCATGCCAAAGCCAAGCAGACAGAACCCCATATTTTGATACTTAGATTACAGGGATTTAAAGTATTTGAGGCATTCTCTCCTAGGCCATTATCCCACATGAGACAAAGCTGGATCGGAAGCAGAGAAAACATGGTTACAACAGGAACTCAATACAGGATTCTGGAGTTGCAAGCAGTGGCTTAATCACAGTACCACAACTTTACACACTGCCTTGTCTGTTGATAACTGCCCTTCAAAAAGATATGAAATGATACTATAATTTTGGTTAGATTAAGAATAGGGTTAGGATTCCAAATTACAGGAAAATATGTATTTTCATGCTGTTAGCATACTCTACTTTGTGTACCTGGAAGAAGTGTCTGACTCTTCTTGATCTCTGCCCTTCATCCCAAGAACTGTCATTGCATCAATCAACACAAAAGTTTAGCCTTGCCATCTTTGCCAGATGAATGCATCCACTCCTGAGATATGATCACCCTGCTTTTATGAATAGCTATTTGATGATTGTCTCATAGCTTTGGAATTATGTGTTTACATGCCACACTTCTCTATTGTACTCTTGCTCTCCTCAAGGACAAATAATAGTTCCAATGAAACTTTGTGTCTCTAGAAAAAAAAATACTTTACTAAAATGTATACACAGAAAATGAATTATTATGTGATTTCAGGAAGTATTTAACAGAAAAGTAGTAAGAAAAAATAAAGACTGTTTGAATCTCTATTAAAACAATACTTGGAAAAAGAGAGGCAGAAAAATCCAGTTGGTTCTATAGATATGTCATCAGGGTGCTTTTAATGCCTCTTCGCAAACATTCAGTTTTGCTTCTTGATAAAAATATTCTAAAATTGCATTAACACCATCAATAATTCAGTACTGGAAACACAAATTATCAACAGTAAAAACATATTATCACTGACCACCAATTCTATAGAAGTATCATATTTTAAAATATCACTCCTTTAAAGAACATGATATAATTAAAAGTATAGTTTGAAGAAATTAGTGTTCATGAAAGCATTCGTAATTCTTTGCTTCTCAAGCAAATATCTATGCGCATAGTTAAGAGTGGGTAGGGCCTACTCTGCACCAGGGAGATGGCTTAAGTAAATTCATTCAACCCTGAAGAGTCATGTGGAATAAGTACTGCACCGATCCTGAGGGGATACTGGAAAAAAACAGCAGTGATGGGCCAACATTCCTTCACGTGGCACACAGCAGGTCAGTCGGCTTTTGCCACTGGGACTCGTAACTCAAAGCACTGCTCAAATACACCTGCAGCATGAAGAAACATGTAAGGAAATCAAAGTTAGCATTATAACTTATTAAAATAAGTTTCATCATTTACAGCAACTTTTTTGTGTTCAAATAATGTCAAGAATTTCTTCATGTTGCTATTTCATTTTGCTTAGTATTCAATGACTTGACTTAATATTGAAGTAGAAATATACACCCTTTTTAAAGGTGTCTGTTACTCCTATCCAATTAATCAGGTAATCTAGCTTTTCAAAATCATATGCATTTATATGCATATAAGGAATGTTTTCTAACTGATAATATACAAAATGAAACTTGTAAGTTGGAAATTAAAAATCTGGGACAATATGCAATATTTTGAACATCCTTTTCCTTTTTATTAACTTTGAAAATCTTTCTATCGTATTTTATGCTTAGAATTTAAACTGCAATAGGATCTCAACCAAAATGCATGGAAATGACTTACAATGGCTCTGGCTGAACTTTTACAGATGAAGTAACTTTCAGTTTAACACGCATGCACTAGAAGTAAGATTTGTGATTTACTTTGTTACTTAATAGAGAATGTTTAAGTGCACCATATTATTTTATGATTTTCCACAACTGGATACTTTTTCTCATGTAATAAATGAGTAAGGAAATAAAAGTTAAGTGGAGATATATGGAGTCAGTTACAAAATGCTTTGATCAGCTCATTCTTTTTTGTGGGTATAATTGAAATTGCTTATTGCATAGAGCTTTTAAATCATGTATTATCACTTCAGTAATAGGGTATTGTAGAAGTTCTTTTTTCTGTCAAGTTGATTTTTCTTTGTTGGAAAGACAGAATAATGGAGAGAATAAAAGTCAAAAAAAGAGATCCTTCCTCTGCAGGTTCATTTCCCAAATGGCCACATTGGCTGGAGCTGAGCTGATCTGGAGTTAGGAGCTAGGACGATCTTCCAGGTCTCCTGAACTGGTGTAGGTTTCCAAAGCTTTGGGTCATTCTCTACTACTTTTCCAGCATAAAGTAGGTAGCTTGATGGAAGTGCAGCAACCGGGACAGGTGAAAGATTACACAATTGAGTCACTGCACAAGGCCCAAGTTTGTTTTTCATTAAGTTTAATGTCATTGTGTTTATATTTTGTACTCAGATCCCAGGTCGAAAATGTACATAAGGCAGTTTTATCTAGGTGTCAAAATGTAGACCTCAGGGCAATGTGTCATTACATACAGGCTGCCATAACTTAAATATCAGTTGACACTAATCATCATTACTATGGAAATAAAGTTTTATAAAGCATTTTGACATTTAACTGAGCAACTTAGTTTTCCATGTTTTGTTCCTTTTTATACTGTCATCATAACTACTTATTAAATATACCACATCAATGTGTACATTGTATCAATGTCACTCAAAACATAATTGTATAAGCGGCACTGCATGATGACACTTTATTAAGAAAATCATTATATTCCAATATCCCCAAATGACCAGAATCAGACAAGAATGACATTGGGCAATGTGGTAGTATCAACAACAAATATTAAGATAAACTTGTTGATAATTACAAATAGCTCCAGCATACATTTTTTGGTATTTCCTCATTTTAGTATTTCTTTAATATGTGTCACCATTACGGTCCATTATTGTAGCTCTCTTTCTTTTCTCCCTCTCTATGGCTGTGTGGTACTTACTGACAACATTGACAACATAACAGAGTATTACTTCTTTCTGTACAAAATGGGTAATTTGTTTGGATACTGAGACTAAGACTTTCTGCTTTGTACTATTACAATATTAGCAAATTGTGTAAAAATTCTCAAATAACAAGATTTTTACGTTAAGTTGCTTTATTATTAATAAGATATAAGGCCTGGAAATACATCTGATTTTATAAAGAAAGTTAAATATTATTTCAATTTAATCAAATCATTTTGTTGCTGTTTATCATGAGGCCTGTTACAATTCACTCAATGACAAACACATAATCAGTTTAACCTTTGAACCCAGTATCGATGTTACTAGTCCAGATAGGGGAAGAATCTTCACAGAATAATGAACTGCTACAAACTAGAATCTGACACAAAAATGAACTAAAATAAGCATTCAGTTCTAAAAACAAGCATACCTATGTTTCTATGAGGCTTTTAAAATGTGCTCTCCGCTTCAAGTGTGTTGTGCTTTATTCTCTGCAAAATACCAATCTCGTATTGCTAGTTAATATGTTGTGAATGTATCTCGCAGAGCCGGCCAGGATTACAAAGTCCACACGGAAAGGGCAAGTACTAAAGCAACCTGTGCACTTAAGACATTTTCCTGCCACAATGCAGCTTTACTTTAAAAAAAAAAAATGCTATAACCTTTCTGGCTAAAGGCCAAAAGACTGTTATTCCTTTAAATATGAGAGTGTATGGAATGTTAAAACATACCTTGGTCTGTGTATAGAAATGAACTTGTTTTTAACTAAAAATAGGGTACTACAAGGAAAAAGGAAAGCAATTAAAAGATAGAAATGGATTACAGGCGCAGCATAGGGATGCTCAAGGCATGTGAGCAAGTACTTCAGACTTTCCCTAAAGCTCGTGATTTACAATTTACATATTATACATCATAACAATGTTCTCTACACTAATTGTACTGGCTGTTACAGGAATGTATGCCTTCATGCATATCAATTATATCATTTTAATGAAATTCAGAATTTGAAAAATGCTTCTGAAGAAACTTATAAAAACTGCCAAATATCAAATACGTGGGACAGTTTAAATAAGCATGTGTTTCAAGATGTCTGTTACAGATTTCACTCACTGCTTTATCCCTGTCAATATTCTTTCTGTCTGACAGCATCTATCAAAATATATGAATGCATATTATAGCAGTTTCTTGGAAAAATAATTCTTGAGCATTTCCAATAATTCTAAGTTCAAGTTCATGAATTATTGCAAGCCATCAAAAGTCATAATAATACCACAGCCTCTGTCTTTAAATTCTACTTTCCTCATGTCTTAAATCAGTGTGAATTGAGTCTCTTTCAATAGTGATCTGATAAACCTCTGCCAGATTTCATGAATATATTAATCTATTTATACATAGGGTACATTAAGAAGGAGAGGCTTATGATTTTTAAAGGTGAAACTTTGGGTTAGTAAAAGTGAAGAATTCAGTAATGTGATGCAGTTGAATATGCCATTACTTGTAATATTGGCTTTCCATATCTAAGAGCTGGTTCAAACCCTATGCTCTGCCACGAATCCAGCTCTGCTACTGTAACTAGAAGGCATCAAAGGACGGCCGGAGTGCATGGGCTTCTCCCACCCACGTTGGAGAATTCTCAGCTTCAGCCTGGTTCAGCTCTCACCAACACCGAGCATCTGAGGAGTGACTACTGACCAATCAACCACTGTCTCTCTCCGTTTCTCCATCCCTCCCTTTGTCCTCTATTTAAATGAAGAATCATATATTTAATTAAAAGGGGGGAGGGAGAGGTGATTTATCAACAAATACAAAAAAACCCTAAAGATAAAATCTATTTCACTTTATATCATGGAAAAATTAATTTTTAAACTTTTGATCTTCGATGTAAAAATAATATTTAAGAGGAAATCAGAAAGGTATCCAAAATTATGACAATAGATCTGAAGTAACTGATAAAAGAACACTCTCTTGTGATAGAAATTCAATCATTTTGGAAATTAGAATAGAAATAGTCTTGTTTTTCTGTAAGAAGATAAATGATTTTGCTAGGCAAATTTAAAACATACACAATGTATATGTTTACAAGAATTGGGATTTTTATCCCTTAAGTGTTTTTCTTTCTGAAAAATAATTATGTAAAACTATTATTTAAAGAAATGGAACAATGGATATGAACAGCAAGAATCTTGGTCTCCTAATAAAAGCTAAAATAATTCCACAGCAATATACATTAGAGAATTGACTAATTGTTGAGGCAAAAAGCTACACACCAAATAAGCCCGAAAAGCATTTGGAATTAACTAATTACTCAGAGAAGAAAATATAGACTAATATGTTACATTTAAAAAAAAGTGATCCGGAAGATGAGCTGAAGGGAGAAAGTGAGACATTGGTCATTCTTCAGGTAGCCACAGTGGTCAGAACTGTGCCAGGCAGAAGCCTGGAGCCAGGAACTCCATCTGGGTCTACAACATGGGTGCTAGAGGCCCAAGTCCTTGGGCCATCTTCTGCTGCTCTTTAATTGGTAGAACCAGTTTATTTTACAACTGCTTCCACTGATTTTAGCTTCCCGTCTGAAATTATCTATCTTGAAAATAAGAGTATGCACAGTTTCAGATGACTCATTAACAACAAACCATACTTTTTCATGTGCAGAGGGGGCATTCACACTTGGAAACATCACTTCCTAAAGTGACAAAAACCTGGAATCCCATTAAGCACTGATCATCATTATGTGATTCCATAAATATTGAAACAATGTTCATTAAGAAGGAAAAGCAGATGGAAGTTAATGTAAGATCAATCACATAACTTTAATATACACTTAAGTTTTTAAGAATAACAAAAAAACTTTTAAAATATATTTACAATTTTCCCACCTTAAAAGCAATTGATTCTTGACAATATTTTCCAATAATTGCATCTTCTGGTGAAATCTTCTAATATTTCAACATATAATGTTTATGAATTGATTTAGTCTAGGAAATATATTATGACACTACAGAAACAAGAATGAAAATTAGATAGGCATTCTTTAAATGGACATTGAATTCTTACATGGCAATAATGATCAGAAATTAATTTCAGGTAATTTGTACCAGGACACTTTGACAAATAAGTTTATCAGTAATTGCATTCTAATACACTCTTCCAAAAAAATCTAAGTTTGCCTCCACATAATAATGATGAGATGCTAATGGGAACACATTTCTTAAAAAGATTTATTTATTTATTTTCATTGGAAAGTCAGATATCCAGAGAGGAGAAGAGACAGAGAGTTAGACCCTCTGTCTACTGATTCACTCCCCAAGTGGTTGCAGTGGTTGGAGCTGAACTGATTCAAAGCTAGGAGTCAGGAGACTCTTCCAGGTCTCCCACCTGGGTGCAGGATCCCAAGGCTCTCAGTGTTTCTGGACTGAACTCCCAGGCAACAAGCAGGGAGCTGGACTGGAAACGAGGCTGCTGGGATTGGAACTGGCACCCATAAGGGATCCCGGCATGTGCAAAGAGAGGACTTCAGCTGCTAGGCCACTGCGCCAGGGAACACCAAATTTTACCAGATATGTATAAAAGTATTTATGGAGTAATAATAAAGACCAATTCAAGATAATGAACACAGAATAAATACCAAGATAATAAAAATTTTCTGATCTCTGCTAAATAATGAAAGAAAAAAGAATAATCACATGATAACTGGAGAATTACAGAGGTTGAGATTTTGTAAGATCTGTATTTACTATCCAAAAGATATATTTTTAGTCTTTAAGACCACAAGGCCATGAAAAAACTAGCTCATAAGAAAAACAAACTGAAAACATCTTATATTGTTGTAGACAACAGCTTTGGCTGAGACAGGATTTATGATTTACGAGTCGGTGAACATAGTAAAGAAAAAATATTCTTAGAAGGAATAGAACATAGAACACAAATTTATACTTAGAATGAGGAACTATGGGAAAGAAGAAAAGTCTGGATTTTGGGTAGGATACTTGATGTACCTCAGTATTGTTGATATAAATAACAGCATTTGTAATTGACTTGAATGTCAGAACCGTGTTATTCAGAAAGATTACAGTCAACTTTCAGAATGTTATAGAAAAAAATACATATTAAGGAATCACATCACAAATATTTTCAAAATGACATTATGGGGAAGATGAAACAGAACAATCACCCATCTCTGCACAGAACGTGGTTCAGCAGGTGAAGGCATGGTGGAGTCAGACATGGATGTTTAAGATCATAGAGGGTGAGGGAAGAACGTACCAGGAAGGGGAAAGATTGCTGATGCTGTGCTTTGAAGTCATCTCTATCTTAGTTCAGATAAAGATGGTGGAATTTAGGAATCACAATAATATTTTCAATACAGTGTTTTGGATTAGAAAAGAAAATCTGTTGAAACGAGTTTTGGTTATTGTTCCAACTGAATGGATTTGTGTACATTATTTGGTTTAATAAACTTTCCAAAAGTTAAATGAGATTTAACTGATACTATTCTAAGTCATTCCGATTGGAAAGATGAAAGTGAGAATACGATTTGAGTGTCCTCTGGTTATGATTTTAGTGAATAAAACTGAAAACTATGAAGTAAAGCTAGTAACAGATTTGTGAGAAAGTTATGGTAAAAAGTTTCATTCAGAGATCTTTCTTTTATAAATATTTATGATATTGTGATGTGGAGAAAATTTGGAAAAAAATATAATGAGGTCTACTAAGTTAATTAAATATCATTGCTTAATATTTAATTATTGGAATGAAGGCATAATTTAGTATTTAAACATGTAATAATCCTATGTTGCTTTTTTTTTCCTAATGCCATACATTCAATTCACTCCATGAAGAAAAAACAACCTGATTCTAATCATGGCGATGAGTTTACCTTTACCAGCATACATGTAAATAGGTAACTGAATTTAGAATTTTGAAGATTCAGCATCTTAATGTTACAGCTTATTACTCAAATGAAACAAAAAATAAAGTTATGGTTGCTATTCTAAATTTCCCAAATAACGGACAGGTAAAAACCAATATAATAAAGGGGAAATCATTATTTCTGCCTAATAATAAATTTGGGTTTTATTTTTTTGTATCTTTTTCTAGATACAGTGATTTTTCTTTAGTGGAAGCAAGAATTAATTAAAAAAAAAGCGCAATAGATGCTCTTTCCCTGGAGTAGCCAAAGACAGCAATTCACTAGTGACCACTGTAAATTGCTTTGGTACAATAACGGATGCTGATTCATTGGCACAGCACAAAGACTGAGAGCTGGCAGCAGTAAATGGCCAGGAAAAGTGAAATGGTATGATGTAAAGGGACTACGTTCAGTAGTAAAATGGAATGAGGAAAAGTACTAACAGAATATTCTGCCCTGTAAAGCTTCAGGCCTGATGCGATATTTTAAATAGCCACATAACAAAATATGTACACCACGAATACATACATTAAAATGGTGATGCAAATACTCATGAAACAAAAATATCCAAAATAAGTCTACCAAAGGGACAAAAACATTACCATTACAAGAATTGAGAAAAAAAAATGGAACAAAACTTACAAAGAATAATATAAAGTGAAAGAATTGGGATATAGAGGAGTGGGACAGCAAAAATCTAACAGGACAAAAGTTTGAATGCTATTGTCAAAATAATCCAAAAGGAGTGCTTAGCTGATGACAACAAATGACAGGAACCTTACAAAAACAAAGCATGAAATCATCACTAAGAGACACTAGCCTGGATGGAATGCGGTTCTCTGAAATACACGCATCTGTGTACTAACAACAGAAGGAAAATTAACACGTAATTGAGAGACCTTTTTATTTACACAATTAAACATCATAATTAGATTGAAACAAGATGCACATTTTGGAATTCTGCTTTGAGCCTACCTGGCATTTTTGCAGGTCCAGAATTTTAATTTAATTATTACTTAACTTTCCTAAGGAAGTCCCCGTACATAGTAAAATGTAGAATTTGAAACTGATAATCATGTAAAAATGATTAGAAGCAGTGAAGATTTCATACTTAGTCACTAATATTTTCTAAAGTGAAACTACTTTACAAAGAGCTACACAATGATGTGTGAACTCAAAAGGTCAATTCAATTTGATTGGGGTGCTTCTCGTTCAAATCCAGAGTGGGAGAAGGTTGTAGCTCATACTTTCAGACCTTGGGTGACTCCAGTTGATTTAATGGAGCTGACTACTTTCAGCCTGAAAAAAAACCCTCTTTTCATGATTTCAAAGACACTACTTTTTAAATTCCCTATTACTCTGTTCCATTAACCTAATAAATTTTTCACCTCCATTCACTCTCTCTCTCTAATATATATATATAAATTTATATAAAACAACCCAAACATACATATTTACATACTTGTGTGTATATCTTTTCTAAATAGCAACCAGCTCTTTTTATGTTCTCCTCCCTTGAAGCTCATCTTCTTTCAGTAGTGCAACATTAATTTAGGAAAATAACTCTGAAATTGATAACATCACAGGCTATAAACATCCTCTACTTTTCACTGACTGGTGGATGCTGTTATAGTTTCTTCCTGGTTACATTACAGCTAATCCGGGACTGATTTCTTCATCATTTTACTTAACTTTCAAATACATGCATATAAAGAGACTGACAATAATATATCATTATATCATATATTATCAAAATATAAAGTACATTAATAAATTATATAGAATATAAAATATTTTTAAAACGAGACAGAATTTGTTGTCATTGATAGCAGTCTCATCTCTCGCTGCCTGGACTTGGAACTCTTCACCTCTTCCAAGTCAGTGTTCACAAGCCATTTCAACAATCCCTAGTAATATCCCATATGATTTATTCACAAATCAATTCACAAAAGTCAAAACTTGATACAGCAATCAAGATGGTGAAATAGGGTAAAAAAGACATGTTTAAAGAAGCTGAGATTTACCAGTATGAAGCAAAGAGGGCACATTCCAGAAAACAGGAGAGGACAGAACAACAGCAGAGGTGCACCTCGACACTGACAGACACAGGAAGGCAGGGGTCACCGCGGTGTGGTGTTGCAGTGACTGATACCCCAGAGGCATTCAGGCACAGGTGATCTGAACTTCATCGGCAGCTCCACAAGCACCAATGTGGGAAGGGACGTTCACCGGGATCTCAGGTGGCAAACCCAGACAAATAATTGCCTGTCCTGCTGGTTTGTTTGATTTGACAAGGAGCAGAGAGAGACCAACAGCACTCAAAGAGGCAGAGCAGAAGAAGGGTAGATTTCACAGCTGAGTCCACCGCCTAGAGCCCAGTCGGGTGCTGTTTTATGTGGAAATAAAGAGTCTGTGAGACAGGACTGCACATGCACATTCTTTTGCCTTGGAAAGTGAAATAAAATCCTTCCACAGTAAACAAAAGTTTAAAGAATTTGCCTCTACCAAACCTGTCCTACAAATGGTACCTAAAGATGTTCTGTTGACAGAAAAAAGGAATAACACTCAGTAAAATCAAAGGCAAATGTGAAGAACATTCCTGTAAAATAACAACAGAAGACTAAATCAATGAACAACCCATTACTAAAAGGACAGGACCAAATTACCACCCTTTCACATTAACTCTGAGTGTAAACTGTATCAACCAAACATCATAGATTAGTGGACAGGACTCAAAATAAAACAAAAAAGCAAACAAACAAACAAAAAAAGATCTCTTTGTTGCCTACAGGAGACATACACCACCAATAAAGATCAACGGAAACTGTATCTCATGGATTTTGAATTTTTTTTTTTTAGTTTTCTCTGTTCAAAACATTATCTTTCTCAATGAATTCCTCACTGACTCATAGATCATACAGTAGCATCTTATTCTTCAAGAAGGTTGTTGATTTGCTTTTTCATTTTTTCAGTGACACATCAATCATTCAGTAGCAAGTTATTTAACTCCATGGCATTTTTTAATTTTATTTTTTCTTCCTTTTTTGATTTTGTTTTGTGGCTTTTCTTTAAGGGGATATAGAGTGCCTGTGTAATGGAGACAATCGTATCTAAATGTGAGAATACAATGCAGTATGCATCTCTACTTCCAGATCAAAGATAGATTCCCAATGAAAGTGTTAGCTATATCTTGACCATAGCATGCTGGACTCTCTGCCATTGTCCATGCCTGCCATGTTGGACATATGACTGTTTACGAAGAAGTATGCCATAATAATAACATAAGGGTACTTGGGGGAAAGTGGACTTGGGAAGAGCATAAGGGAAACCCCATGGCCTATGGAACTATTGTAAAATGATAATGATAAGAATACAGAAGCAAAATAATAAAAGAATTATAACAAAAAACCTTGATAAAACAGAATATCAAAAATAGATGCACTTTTTAAATTGTTTTCCAGACACTGGAAAACTGATGAGATTTTTAAAGATTTATTTATTTATTTTTTTAATTGCAAAGTCATATACACAAAGGAGGAGAGACAGGAGAGGAAGATCTTCTGTCTGATGATCTACTCCTCAAGTGACCACAATGGCCAGAGCTGCGCTGATCTGAAGTCAGGAGCTAGGAGATCTTCTGGGTCTCCCATATGAATTCAGGGTCCCAAGGTTTTGGGCTGTCCTTGACTGCTTTCCCAGGCCACAAGCAGGGAGCTGGATGGGAAGTGGGAGCTATTTCTTTTCACTTCTACAAAAATTTTAAACACACACATCATTTTCAATTCAAATATTAGCTTTTCTAATTTCTGATCTGCAGTTTTGCATCCCAAAGACCAACCTTGTTTACATCTTTTTTTAATCTTTCTATTTTTCTATATTTATTTTCTCGTTGTCCTCATCATATCAAACTTGCGTATTCACATACATACATGTTCAGAGAGTAAAATAGCTACTTTCCATTGGCCTGATGATTGATATCCGTGTAAATAAACATGTCAAATTTTGTATCTGATTATGAAAATCCACTATGCCATCCCAAACCAAAACTTATCAATTCATAAATGCAGGCCACCACCACACAAATCCCTTCACTGCAGAAGTCTGACACATAAATTGCAGTTTCAGATTAAGAATATATATATATATATTTAAAGATTCATTTATTACTATTGAAAAGGCAGATTTGCAGAGAGAAGGAGATATGGAAAGATCTTACATCTGCTAGCTCACTCCCCAAGTGGTCGCAGTGGTTGCAGCTGAGCCAAATTGAAGCCAGGCGCCTCCTCCGGTCGCCCACGCGAGGACAGGTCTCCAAGTCTTTCAGTCATCTTCTACTGTTTTCCCAGGACACAAGCAGGAGTCTGGATGGAAAGTTGGGCAACTTGGACAGGAACCAGTTCCAATGTGGGATCCTGGCACATGCAACTTTAGCCACTAGGCCACTGCACTGGCTAATAAGTACATAAATTAATAAAAGTATTTTTAACACAGTAGGATACATCGTGACTCTGAGCTACAATGCAGACAGTTGGTCAGTGAAGGAGGTCACCTTAGTTATGCACAGAAAGGCATTTTCATCAGAAATCATCTCAGTCTTGCACCTCCATAGATATCCAGCTCACTTGACATTTTCCAGAAGTCACATTCCAGTTCACATGTCATTTCTACTTAGCCGAATGAGAACGCCAAAATCTTTATTGGTCATTTTTTTTCTTTGTTATTATAACAGTACAAAACATTCAGAGAATAGTACAGATTCAATAATTACTGCCAGCTTAGAATTACCACCCTCCCCTCCCTGCAAAAATAATGAACTGGAATGTCTGCAAGAGACCTTACGGTCAGCTACTGCCTACAGTACCCATAGCTCCATGAATGGTTGCCTTTCTCTTAGAAATTAACTTCCTAGATTCTGAGACCACCTCTTCTTGTTTTTCATTGAATTCCTCTTCCAGAACTGTTTCTTCCACATATGTTTTGAATATTAATCTACGTGTTCTATTGAAAAAAAAGGATATTCTCTCATTATCCTCCTATGCATAAAGTTTATTCAAGCTAACTTACTTTAACATTGAGAACGAAATAAGCAATGAAAGGCAAGGTGAATGAAATAAGCTATGCAAACTATTTAATGTTTCATTAATATGTTCTTAACCTTCAAGAAATACTAAATAGATACTCAATATACAATTTTAGCACCCATATCTTTTTTCCATCTAAAATAGGAAAACAGGGCCCGGCGCTGTGGCGCAAGTGGTTAAGGTCCTCCCCTCACACGCCCAGGATCCCATATGGGCGCCGGTTCTAATCCCGGCAGCCCTGCTTCCCTTCCAGCTCCCTGCCTGTGGCCTGGGAAAGCAGTCGAGGACAGCCCAAAGCTTTGGGAACCTGCACCCGCGTGGGAGACCTGGAAGAGGCTCCTGGCTTCGGATTGGCATAGTATCGGCCCGTTGCGCTCACTTGGGGAGTGAATCATCGGACGGAAGATCTTCCTCTCTGTCTCTCCTCTCTGTATATCCGCCTTTCCAATGAAAAAATAATAAAAAAAAATCTTTAAAAAAAATGCATTTCTTATATTTGTGTAATATTTAAATGTTACAAAATTTAAATACCTGCTCAAATCAACACTTTTTTTTGTCTGTTAAGTAACAAAGAAACTGAGGTCCACACAAGAAGAAAACAAAAACAAAAAATTCAATTTCTTAGAGCGTGCAAACTAGCATTAGAAGCTGTGTTCTCCTTTCCTTGATCAGTAGGATTTCTCTGGACATTTACTTTACACAGGCCATAGCCAATAGGGTCAGATGTTAACCAGAAAGCCAGCCCCCTGGCTCCTGTACATTGGAATGCTCTGCCTGTCTGAAATACTGAAACGTAGTTCAGTATCAATTTCCTATTTTCTTGCATTTCCACTCTTCATTGCAAGTTGAATTTGCTCTCTTATTACCCTTCTTTCTCATACTTTGCAATAACCTCCCTCCCAAACAAATAATCTATAAACTTTAGCTAATATACATTATAATATACATTAGCTCACATAAAAGGCAGAATTTTTAAAAGGTGTGTGCTTATCAAAACTTTCATTCAAGTGCATTTTACTTTGTGATGATGTGGAAAGCAATGTTACTTATATATAATTGTTTAACTGGTAGTAATCATAACAGCTTAAGAAACTTATTAAACAGAATTATAGCTAGCAACCCTTTTCCATGGGTTTCTGTTTAATTCAATTTTTCTAGAAAATATATTCTGTAGTTTCTTTGTTTTCTTATTTTAATGCATTTATTATTGAACACAGACTGGAGATTCTAGTTATTCATTTATTTAGAACCAGTAATATTTTATTCATTTATTTAGAACCAGTAATATTTTATAACAAATAAACTTCCATTAATATTATATTTCTTAATTTATCTTCATATCACCAATAAGGTGAACTGGCATTGTGATATCCTTACAAAGGCTGAAAAAGAGAACTTTTCATCACTAAAGCATCCATCTCCAGGATAAAGTTTTAGAGTTCTTCTCTGAGGCATTAGTCTTCTCTGGTTAATTTACTTGACTTGTAGTAAATGACTTCAAGGCTGACCTAATCTCTAAATATTGCACCATGGAATTTTCTCTATTTTGTGCCTTGTATTTACTATACTTTTGTTGAACCAATATTTCTTTACTAAACTGCAAACCTAGTTTTGTATTCCCTTGTTCCTTTCCTTAGTAGAGCAAACAGTATATTATATATATATATATATTTTTTTTTTTAAACTGTAATGGTTGACTGCTGCCCTCTAGCCTCTACTCACCTTATCCTCCATGGTTTTTAAAAGAAAAGATTGGAAATGCACATAACTACAACTTTCACAGATTTATTGAACAAAAAAAGCTAAGAAAACCTTGTTAAACGTTAAAACAACATACAGAAAAAGAGTAATACAGTTCAGAAATACCATGATTAATGATCTTACTACATTACATAAAAAAATCAAAGCGAATGAATAAAAAAGCACCAAAAACTGAATGGAGTAAAGCAAAAGATGAACTTTATATACATTAATTTAAACATAATTCATAGTCTTCACATGCATTGTATACATTACTGCATATAAGACACTTTATAAAATTAATTTTAATTATGCAATGTGCTCAATCACATTCTATTTTTTTCATGATATTATGGTAAGGATTTCACTTATTTCAAATTAATTTATGTGCTTTCTAATACCTTTTAGTGATTTCAGAGATCAATTGAGTAATTAAAAATGGAAGATATCTTAATAATGTTTTTCAGAATGAAAGTGTTAGAAGAATGTGTTAGAAGAATGAAAGCTAGAGCATGAGGTAATCATGAATGGAGCATTGACCTTGAAAACAGCTTGAAGTTTGAAGATGCTCTATCTCTAGAACTCCTGTTGCAACACCTGAGCAGCTTTTATTGCATGTTCATATCTTGTGTCATATCTTGTTTCTTTATATTCCAACATCCTTATCCTGTATTGAGTACATGATTCATGTTCATTCCTCTTTCTGCATTCTATAGCATTTAGGTTAATGTCACATTAAGCATTTCTATGAGGTGGTGGTGATGGTTCAGTGCTAAATCCTTGCTTGCAAGTGTCAGAATCCTAAACTGGCACTTATTCCTTCCTAGCTATTCTGTTTCCCATCCACTTCGCTGCTTGTGGCCTGCAAAAGCAATGCAGGATGACCAAGGAAAACTTCTGATTCATGGCTTCTGATTGGCTTATCCAAGACACTGGGGCCACTTGGAGAGTGAAACAGGGTGGAAGGTCTTTCTCTGTTCTTTGAGTAAATCTGTATTTCCAATAAAAATAAATCTGAAAAAAGTATGGGGAATAGAATGATGACATGAGAAAGAATGGCATCTTTCTGGTCTGTTTGATTTGACCAGGACCACAGAGAGAAAAACAGATCCTAAAGAGATGGTACAGAAACATGGTCGATTTCACAGCCAAGACAGCCAACAGAGCCAAGTCAGGCGTCATTTTTGTGCAGAGAGACAAAAGCTATGGGACAGATTTATGCATTCATTAAGCTGGGAGTGCACTTGTTTCTGGCTCTGTGCATTGGAACAATGTGGCATTCTCTGGTTTCACCTAAAGTAGATCTAGGTAGCCCCCCAACCTAACTGCCAGAAGATCAAAAACTCCACAAGTCACACATTGACTGCAATTTGTACAGTATGACAAAGGTTTTGAGACTGCAAGGACAACTAAGATATGCATCCACTGAAGTGGGAGTAATCTGAGCTCAGTGGATTGTGCTTGTCACCACTGGAAAGAGGAACGGACACAAGTGACAGCAAACAAAGAACTGTGTACCAAACACAAAAAGTAAAATCAAATTGTACACCCATGGTTGACACAGCTTAGAAACCTGCTCTAAGAGGACTCTTTTAACTTGAGTTACAATGTCCAAAAGCAAAAGCATAGACACAGAAACAATGAATATTACTGAACGCTCCCCTGCAAAGAAGCAAAAGCCTTTGCCAACCTCAGAATTAACTGAGGAATACATCAACAAAGTGGATGATACACAATTAAAAACACTTGTTATGAAGCTTCTTATTAACAATGAGAAACACATACAGGAGTTCAAGGAATTTAAGGAGTATGTCATACAGAAAATAACAACATTGAAAATAAGCCAAGCCAAGTTATTGGGAATGAAGGATTCGATAGAATAAAATAAAAATTCAGTGGAAAGTCTCCATAACAGAATGAATGAGACAGACGAATCTCAGAATTGAGTATACTTTTTGTCCCAATAGGGAAACAATCAAAAAGCAGGAAGCAGAGCTGGGTCAAGCTAAAAAAAAGTAATCAAGAATTAAGAGATACTATTAAAAGGCCCAATATAAAAAGTATAAGAGTCCTGAAAGGTGCAGAAAGGGAAGCTGGGTCTAAAAATGTATTTAATGAAAGAGTAAGGGAAGATTACCCTAATCTAGAAAAAGAATTGAAAAACAACATCCAGGAGGGAAAAAAAGCTCCCAACAGGATTGACCAAAAGTGATCTTCACCATGACACATGATAATCAAGCTCTCTGCAATCAAACATAAGGAAATGATCCTGAAATTCGTACATTGAAAAAAAAATCAGTTGACATATACAGGAATGCCAAGTAAACTCACAGGAGACCTGTCACAGGAATTTCTACCAGCCAGGAAAGAAAGGATAGATATATTCCAGATTCTAATAGCAAAAAATTGTCTCCCCAGGATAACATACCCAGCAAAGCTTTGCTTTATCTTTGAAAAATGAAAAAAAAAAAACTTCCATAGTAAAGAAAAATTAGAAGAATATACCTCTTCCAAACCTGCTCTTTAAATGATAAAAATGTTCTGTTGACAGAGAAAAGGAATAGTGCCCACCAAAAGCAAAGACAAATGTAAAGTAAGAATAGACAACTAACTCAATGAAAAATCCTTTGCTAAAATGAGTGGACCACATTACTACCCATTCATATTAACCGTGGATGTAAATGATTAAACTCATCAATCAAACGTTGTCGATCAGTAGACTGGATTTGAAAAACAAAACCCATCTCTTTGATGCCTACAGCGGACACATCTCTTCTTTAAAGATCAGTGGAAACTAGATTGCACGGATTTTGATGTTTTATTTTTAGTTTCATTTCTTCAAAACAGTTTTTTTTAATTAATTTCTTCACTGACTCATATGTCATAGAATGACATCATTTCCTAAAGAATGTTCCTGATTTTCTTTTTCATTTATTCAGTGATGCATTAGTCATTTACTAGAATATTATGTAACTTCATGGCTCATAAGTTACTATTTTTCTTCCTATTATTTATTTTGTATTGTGGCTTTTCATTTAAGGGGAAGTATAATAACTGTGGAATAGAGACTATCATTTCTAGTAGCATGTCATTTAACTTCAAGGGATGGTAAATTTCTATATTTCTTCCTGTTGCTGATTTGGTTTTATGGCTTTTCATTTAAGGGGATGCTTAGTAACTGCAATGGAGATAATCATTTCCACAGGGGGGATACAATCCAGTATGCATATTTAGCTCCAGAACAAAGATGGACTTTCAATAAAACTGATGGATATATCCTGACCATGGGATATGGAATTTTGCTATTTTTTCCATGCCAACAATAATGGATGCATTACTGTTTATGAAATCTGTACTGTTGTAATAATATAGAAGAACTCAGTGGGGTAGAGAGAATTTAGGGATTGGATAAATCCCAGGGCCTATGAAACTGTATCATATAATGATAATAATAAATAAAAAAGAAATAATAACATTTTAATAACCACATTAATTTAATAATTACTTATTAAGATTGTTATCACATAATGCATAGCAAATTTGTTCAAAAAAGAAAGGCATTGTTCTGAGCAGAGTTAAAAGACAACTTACAGTGAAAAATATGTTCTGCTTAAAACATGGGATTCTCAAAATTTTGAATGAAAAATAAAATGAATAATGTTGGGCACACACTAGTTAGAAAAATAAATTAAATTCAACTCCTTAACATATAGAAAGCTACTAATGTTCTATAGAATGATAAAAAGTCCGAAAGGGCATAAATTTTCATGATTCAATATGGCAAAAAAAGGAAGATGTCCTTGTCAGCCATTGGATAATGCAGAGAAACAAAAGACTTTTTGTATATAAGGAAGTAATCCCTTGCCAGAAATGAATAGACCAATTTGGATTTCTCACTTTTAGAACTATGAAAACAGATGTTAGCTGGTTAAAGCACTCAGTCTGTCATAATTTGTGACAGCAAGACAAAGCTTATTAGGAAATAATAAGAAACCGATGCCCATTGAAAATACATAGAAGTCTGATGAAGGCGCCTTCACTTGTAAGACTTACGTTGTAAACCAATTACTGCAAAAGGCTGAGCATTTCAGTTACACAATAAAAAAGCAATAATTTGTTTTGTATATCAGCATTATAACTGGGAAACCCTATTCTGTGTGTCTCTGATCATGAGAATGTGTGTGCGTATTGTGGAGGGGGCAATAAATAAATCAGAGGGAAAGAAAATAATACTTATGATGAACACTGGAGCTTGGCTGGGAAATCAGTTCATTATGATAGAAATTTGTAGCTAAAAAGGAAAATTATGAATTTATTCTGCACTTCCTTTTTTAACCACATTTCAGGGATACAAAACACTATTGGACGATGGGCATTGGGTGTAATGAGAGCAGGATTATATTAGATAATCAATGGAGAAAGAATCAGTAGGTCACAATTATGCAATTACTGGTTTAAACAGTCAAATGATTTGCATTGTTTGTTGCTCCACTAAAGAACTTAGCCACATTTATAGAATATTAAATGTGTTATCATTGCATGGAAAACAAGAATGAATTGTAATGCATTCAAAATATTACAATATTCTTTACCTAAAATTACATTCTTTTTGCTATGCGAAAAGTTCTACACTCAGCTTGGAGGCTGCTATGAAACATTAAACACTGTCAACTCTTACTGTGATGCTGCATTAATACTGCATAACATCAATATTTTATATTAAAATGTTAATTTTCTCTGAGTTTCTGGAATGCCTAACAGTGCTGAAGTACTAATGCACTAATTTTATCTTTAATTCACTTTCTTTTTTCCATTGGCTTTTCTCCCAGGATCAGATTCTTCTCCCTGCAGTGAGAAATGAGTTAAAACAGCTCTCACCATCAACCAAAACAGCCTTGGAGCTGAGTTAATTCATCACCTACTGACAAAAGGTTAAAAATATTGAATATCAATATCTGGAATGTTTTCCAACACACAGTAATTGTTTGGCAGTGCTGATTTCTGAGCACTGGGAATAAAGTGCAAAGCTTTGGCATTCTCTGTATGTGAGAAGTTACTTTTTAAAATATGTTGTATGTATGAATATGATGTTTTACTTTCACCTTTATTCAATATAGCTCACCTGGCAGTACAGCAATTTTATACAAAAATTAAAACAAACTGACATGTGTGCATCCACTTTTACAATTCACTGAAAATTTCACAACTGCATTCTTGAATTACCAGCAGAAGCAACACTGTATAGACTCATGTTTATTCATGCATATATGATTACACATTCAAACTCTGGCCAGCTACAAAGTCTGAATAGTAGACTTGCTAAATTTGGAATGATCTAATTCAGCTAATATTCACAAACAACTCTATAGGGTGATAAAAGAATTGTCACATTATTGGTTCATTGGTTACATCACAGTAGCTTATTGCATGTGATACAGACTGTTTGAGGGTGTAACAATATTACATTTTACAGATACTATTTTTAAGATTGATATCATTTCATTTTAAATTAGGGCAAACATGTGGTATTGAATCTTTTGGGATTGGCTCCTTTCCCTTAGCATAATGGTTTCCAATTGGCCCCATTTGGGCATGAAGAACTGCATTTTTTTTAAATAGTTGAATAGTATTCCATGGAGTAAATGAGCCATAGTTTTCTTATCTAGTCTTCTGTTGATGGGCATTTTGATTGGTTCCAAGTTTTTGCAATTACTGATTGTGCTGCTATGAACATAGGGGTGCATGTTGGTTTCTGGTGTAACAAGTGTTTCGGATATATTCCTAAGAGTGCTCTTGCTGGATCATATGGTATGCAGATTTTCAGTTGTTCGAGTGCTCTCCATACTGATTTCCATAGAGGCTGTACCAAGCTGCATCATACTAGTTTTTGATAGTTTATTCTGGTATACTACTTTTATTTTTTTGTTTGTTTTCATGTATTTTCTGAAGTGCAAATATTTTACTATTAGTGACTTTTCCCCTTGGACATTTGCTGTTGTCTCTGGGTTTGAACTCTGCTCTTTCTTGTTTAGTCCTTTCCCTCTACATGAATGAAATACGAGATCCCACGATGTATGAGAAGTGATATTTCTCCTTAGTTTTTGTAGGATTTTTGGGCATAGTTTCCACGTCGAGCTTTCCAGGGTTCACTGCTCTCCATGAACAATTTAATAATCAACACAGGCTGGCAGTGTTTCTCAATTGCTTTGACCCCCAACTGACCCTGCATGTGACAATGGCTCCCTGCATCTAAGGAAATATGCTACAGTTTCCATGACTGGTCTGCTGTAGGATTTTCACTTGTTTCTTTTTGACTTTGCTCATTTTACCTAAGCACAGAGTTTCAGGAATGTGAGGTTTGCTTGGGCCTTCTTGACTCTATGCAGGAGAACAACTTTAATCAGAAATGTTTGCAAAAAAAAATTATGGAAACCTCAGATTTATAAGGAACTGTACTCATCGATTCACCTTTAAGATCATAATTTCACCAATGATGACACTGAAATATTCATTGCATGAATTTCTCAGAATAGAACTGAAAGGCTGCCATTCACCCCACACTGTCATGCTGGTGAAATTTCAGAAGAAAGGGAATGATAAGAATAGCCATGGTGTAGACAAGGTGTAGATTCCACATAAACCATTCTGGGTGGTCTCCAGAATACTGAAATGTTCACATTTATTTTCTTGCTTTGTGTTTTACTCATCTTTGAAATTATCTTTTTCTCCATAAATTATCTGGCACACTTGACTATAGCCAAAATGACCTTGTTGTTCTTTCTGCAACACTTCCTGCAGACCTGTTCTTGAGGACTAGCAGGTATTCTTCCCACTTTTTGGATGAAGGGATGAAAAGGCACATGGCACTTTTGGACAGTTAACAGTTGCCTTCAATTAAGATGTTATTTTTTAAAGAAAAAAAATTTGAATATATATTCATGTGCATAGAAAGAAGAAAACATAGCTTATTATTTGTAACATAGCTTAATAATATGGCAAGTCTATTTATTTATACATGTTAGTTTCATGTAATAATTCAAATTACAGCTGCCAAATAAAAGCATATTCATATTATGTGGAGAAATCTTCCATATTTATTTCAAATTCAATTCCAGTGTGGGTGCTTGTTTACCAAAGCAACAGTTATTCACCTTCAAACATATATTTACAATTATTTAGAAGGGCTATTTTCACATTGAGTACAATATAAAGCAAGAGTTGTCCCTTGCCAACAGATTTATGGATATTTACAAAGGTAAGATGTTTATTGGGAATTATACAAAGCTATGTACCCTTCCATATTTCATAGGCTAATCACTCAAGCAAACCACAATCAGGGCAAAAATTATAATTCTGCAACTCCCTATGCACAATTTGTGTGTACTTTATTTTAGCAGTTTCATCATTTGCAACTTGCTAACCACATAGAAAACATTTGGTTGTATAATTTCTCTCTTGCATTGATACAAAACAACAACATTTCAAGTTTATGGGGATCCAGGAATTAGGAACATTATGCTACAGTCTCATTTATACAATATGACATTTTAGAAATATATCCTCAAATCCCTTACATATTTATCCTAAAACATCACACTCAGTTTGTCTTTTTTATATGAGGAAACACTCTTCTTACAAAGCAAATTGCAACTTATCTAATTTATTTAAACATTCTAATTAATTTAGCTA
Organism: Ochotona curzoniae; assembly: GCF_017591425.1. NCBI lineage: Eukaryota > Metazoa > Chordata > Mammalia > Lagomorpha > Ochotonidae > Ochotona > Ochotona curzoniae. The sequence continues at coordinate 20,203,004 of NW_024466502.1, forward strand.
TGCTATTTCGTGTACATGATGAGATGTCTCTGTTGTGGATTTGATTTGATTTAAAAATGAACTTTATTGCCAGAATCTGAGCATAAAATACAACAGGGTTTTTCTGAACTTTATGTTTCTTTTCAACATATTTATTTTGATAAACTTCACATGTATTAAACAAGGTTATGCTAAATAGAAATGAATTGCTATTATCAACAAGTTATCACATTAATACAAATAACATATTAGCATCCTATCATGTTGTTAAAATTAATTTTAAAGCTTATTCTCCTTATTAGCAGGGGGATTTGGAGACTGAGCAATCTTCCCTTGACTTTTTCTAAATCCGTTTCTGTGTAGAATCTGACAGCTATGTTGAGTGCATCATTTAAATCACAGAAAGATTTGTTCTGCCTTTCCTAAAGTCTCCCCAAAGGAAAAATGGTAATGTGAACCAATATAGGCCATTTGCACTTATGCAGCCACTGAAAATCTGAGAGATTCCAAGCAAAACACAAACAACTAATACTCTTTGCAGGACTTACACTTCATTTTCTCTAGTCATAGAGACATATGTAATCTGTCTGCATGGCTTCAAACCACAGCAATATTTGGTACCACATATTGGACTTGGTCAATGACACTGTGACACTGAGAAAGTGTGCTTCTTACAATTACTTCTTCACATTCATGTTGACATACAACAGTGAAACATTTTGGTTCTATGTAATTGACCACAGTGCTACAGTGTCCTAACACAGGACCTCTGCTAATATTTCAAAATGATTACAGAAGCGGTGTGATACATGTTTATGCAACACATCCATAAATATCTTATTCTATTGCTTTTTTGGGAAGTGAAGGCATAATAATATATAGTTAACAAAATACTAAGAATAATGGTATTAATAAGACTGTACCAGAGGCCAGTCATCTCTGTTGGGCTGAAAATGATGGGTAAATCAATTCTGCTCCATACCACTTTCCATATGATTTAGGATTGCACAACATAGAAATGTGAACTATCAACAATTTTCATGTATCATTTAAATTTTTTCCTTAAGTATTCATTTACAGGTATTACACATTTGAATGTCAGAGGATAGTTTAGGAATAAGATTCACATAGAAAACAAACTTAGTTGTAGAAAAATGTCTTCTCAGATTATAAAAGCTATATGCCTATATATGTTTAACTAGGGACTCAAACAGACCAGATTAGCAAAAATTTATATGTATACAAAGCATGATAAAATATATACAAAGAACAATAGATGTGCTTCTTTAATTTTACTTGTATTTAAGGCCATCTATTCTGTTCTATTGCCTTTTCATTAGGATTTTGAGTTAATGATATAGACTGCTACCTATACCACTCCCTATCTTCATATTACAATGTAAATTAGGCACAAAGACTTTAACTTTTAATGATTTAGAAAACTAGGGAGCTAGAAAAATCATAGATTATGTATCCATGTACATAGAAAATATTACCCAATTTGTAACTTGATTTATTTTTTTTCAGAGTCTCCAGTAATATCCCTGATATATGCATTTACCATTTTAGAGACTCCTGATAGCCTCACTCCACCAAATAATAGCGCATAATTTACACTGATTGTTAACTACCTAATATTTATTTATTAATACCATATAGTGCTAGAGGGTTTTTTTGAAAAATGTTTTCAGTTGAAACGGAATAATTGAAGTGGTATAATTCTGAAACTGTCCTACATGATGCAATTTTATAATAACACAAGATAGTTTCCTTTAATTGAGGCATATATGAAGGTTTTTTTGATAATTATGTTATAAAATATGCAATCTTTGAGTCATGCTATCTCAGTTTATTTTATATTTTTAAGTATTATTTTATTACCATAATAAAAAATGAGAGACTAAAAGATCGCCTGAACGTCAGTGCAACAGAGCCATCACAATTCTAATGAGAATCTGACAGCAGAACTTGGTCCTTCAGGGCTGTCAATAGTCAAGGGCAAGCGATGATATTTTGAAGTCATTTATGATACCTTTGCGTTGTAGTTCCTTCTTAGGGCTGACGACCAATGGGGAAATGATTCGCACCATGGACTGTTGATTAGACAAAGTGGTGGCATCTCTGATCTGGCATTTATGCATACTGAGACGCAACACAAGTAGCTTCAGTCATCATAATATAACCATTGATGTTGTCATGTAAGTCTTCCCTATGTGTTGTTGAGCACACTAGATTTTTCTATGGCAATGCAATATTTTAATATAATGTGTTACTAAGGAAGCACTCCATAGATGTTCATTTTTGTGTGTGTGCTCACAGTTTCCCTAAGAGGATGCCATTTTTATTGTGCACAGTTGTAAATTTATGAATACTGTCTGTATTTATTTATTGTCTGCTTTCCGTGCTTGTAGTGGAAGTCAGCAGGATGTAGTAGATGGCCCTAATATTGCTGAAAGATGTGAGTGCATTTTATGTCCGTGAAGCCTTGAAATGACTTAAATGTTTGGATAAAGGGCAGAATGGGAAAAATGCAGGGTTTTACTGTAACTGGGAAGTAGGCATTGATGGAGAATCTGCTTTCGTCAGCTGTTTAGCAGTTTTGTTTCAGAAGGTGATGTTGTCCTAGCTTGAGATGAGAGAAAATTCAAAATATCTCATTTATTTTAAAAATACATTTTTTTATACTGGTCTACTTTAAAAGAGGCTTCGGTTTTCTGCAGTGTTTTCATGCATTTCCTAGATTTAAAACATATTATTCTCTTTTGTTTGTTTGTTGTTTTTCAGTCACAATTTTGTTCTTTTCCTAGCTGTGAAAGTGTAAAATGGAACCCTCCGCTCTGGTGCTCGAAGCCGTTGTATATATGCTAAGGGCTTTGTAATTCCTTTGAAAAGAGACGCTGTTCATACTTTGTTTTCTCAATTGATGCAAGCAGAAATTTAAAACTGGATTCATATTCCAAAGTATGCCCCTACTATAGTACTCCCCATAGCTCACATGTGACTTAGTGTTTCATAAATTATACATTAAGATGAATTATTCTGACCAGGAAATCTCTGCTGCTGTGATGAGGGTTGCTTTGGAAAGCCTGCTTTGAATACATATCATGATACCTCCAGATCAGGGTGTACTACCAAGGCTGTGGGGATGTTTACAAGACAAAATTTTCTGCCAATAAAAGCAAGGGAATGGCACATGCCTTAATGACGAATTACAACATTACTTCTCAGTGCCTGGAGCCAGGGGTCAAGATGGTTAATTTACTTTCTTACCACAGTTCATGATCTTCCTGCTACCTAGACAAGATTTTCCATTATGTTTTCTTTTCCTTTTTCTTTTACTTTATTGTTAAAAGGAATTACCTTACCCCCCTTAAACAAAACAGATTTATTTATTTTTATTAGAAAGTCAGACAGAGAAGGAAAGACAAAGATATTCCATTTCCTAGTTCACTCCCCAAGTGGCTGCAATGACCAGGAGGTTCTCCTGGGTTTGCCATGTGAGTGCAGGGTGCCAAGGCCTTGGGCCATCGTCTACTGGAGTTCCAGGCCTCAAGTAGAGAGCTAGAATGGAAGTGGAACAGCCAGGATCCAAACCGGTGCTCACATGAGACCCTGACTCATGGAAGGCTAGGGTTTTAGCCACGCCTGGGACGACGTGGAATCACCACTCAAATAAATAAATAAATAAATGTTCAAAAGGGAGAATAAACAGTGAAAGATAGAGAGAGAGAGATCTTTCTTCCACTTGTTTACTCCCCAAATGACCACCATGACCTGTGTCAGCTGACCTGAAACAGAAGCCAGGAGCTTCCCTAGGGTCTTCCAAGTGGTTTCGGGAGCTTGATGACCCGCCTATTCTCCACTGCTTTCCCAGGCCATACGCAGGGATCTAGACTGACAGTGGAGCAATGCATGTCAGGTATATTGATATGAAAAACAGATTCTCTTGTACAATCACACTAATTACTTAAATTTCAAATGAATAAGGGTGAAATATGTTCAGCCTATTTGCTTTTCAAGTCATCATGTTAATATAATGCTTGCTGGACAATAATTTTTCAAGCTGAATATATTTTTTGGACAATAAGGATTTCTTTATTTAAATTGGTGTCAATTAATAATATCCACAAAACATCTCAACATATTGATGTTAAAGAGAGTATATAAAAAAGTAACAATTTTCACTGTAATCATATACACTTTCAGAGTTAGAGTGAAATACATAGGCATTACAGGTATAGTAGCCAATTGTGAAGTTTACTTATTAGCTAGATTTTGTCTTTGTTCTTATATAACACAATGGCCAATAAGTCAGACTTCGATTTTTTTAAACAATTATTTATTTTATTGGAAAGGCAGATATACAGAGAGGAGGAGAGACAGAAGATCTTTCATCCGATGATTCACTCCCCAAGCGGCTGCAATGGCTGGAGCTGAGCCAATCCGAAGCCAGGAACCAGGAGCTTCCTCTGGGTGCAGGGTCTCAAAGCTTTGGGCCGTCCTCAACTGCTTTCCCAGGCCACAGGCAGGGAGCTGGATGGGAAGTGGGGCTGTCAGGATTAGAACCGGCGCCCATATGGGATCCCGGGCATGCAAGGAGAGGACCTTAACCACTGCGCCACCGCGCCTGGCCCTAAAATAGCCTTCTAATAAGTATATTGTTTTCTAAGATCTGGTTTGCTTTTTTTGCATTCTAACAGAACAAACAACCAAAGATTCTTCTGGAATTCTGGAGAGTGGTTACATTCATTCACATAGGAAAAACTGTCCATCTACTCAAAAATAATGTAGGAAAGGTCATTCACAAGGATTCTTTACCCAGAAGAGGCTGTGCATTCTGGCAGGTGTAGCTGTGTCGATTTAGGCATGTTTATACAGCTTTGGAATGTGACTTAGTCCCAATAGCTTGCTTCTTCTTATATTTTTCTTGTGTTCTTTGTAATTTTTCAATTATATTTTTGAAGGTCAAATGATCAGTTGCTGGAGCTGTTTCCTTTGTTCCTGCTTCATATTTGCTTATGATTTCATCTCAGCCTATTTACTATCACTAAAGATTCTAGAATTCCAAAGCAAGATTTCATCTTTTTTTTTTTTCCTTTTCTTGAGGAACAGAGAGAAAGAGAAACTCAAGAAAGGTTCTGCTGTCCATGTGTTCATTCTTTCAACGCCTGTAGTAGTTGCACAGGGTCAGGGAAAATTCTAGGAGCCAAATTCCTTATAAACCATGCAAGAAATTTCACACAGGATTAATGTTTTTATTCATAGTTATCAATTTTAAAATATTATCTTCGATCTCATCTTCATGTGAGTAACAGGAACCAATGACTTGGGCCATCACTATCATGTGCGAGGACCTGACTTAACAGGCATTTGGAATTGGGCTCTGGACTTGGAACATGAACTTGAGTACTATAAAGCAGAGTGTGACCATCCCTATCTGTGTTTTGATTGCTGTGTACACAACTGACCACATACTAATATTTTTTACATTTCTATACATAAGCATTTGGAATTTTCACAATCACCTGAAAATCATTATATTCAAAGTGAAACCACCCTTAAGTATACTGTTTCAATCCTGTTACTCATTGCTTATTAGCATGAATAGCGACATCTACCCAGACTCCAGAGTCAGAAACCCAGAAGTGTTAAATACCCTCCTCACCTTAGACAACCACATGAATTCACACTCCTCCGTGGCTCTTCTCTAATTCCGGAAGAAATAAAATCCAGAATATAATCATTGTTAACATGATCCTGTTATGAACAAAACAATTTTTCTCTGTAAATACGTTAGTTTGAATACCGGAATAGTAATGGTGTGGGAGAGATAGGAATGAAATAATGAGGTAGTTGTTTCATCTCCGTTTTTCCTCTGCAGATGGCTGTAACAAACAGGACGGAAGCATCCGAATGCAGGCAACAGGAGCTTTTTTCAGGTCTTTCACTTGGGTGTTCAGGGCCAAAGTCCAAGGGCCATCTTTCTTTGCTGTCACAGGTGGATTAACAAGCAGCTGGATCAGAAGCATAGCAGCCTGATCTGAATGGGATACCCGTGGTGCCAGCACAGACTTTTCCTGTTGTGCCACAATTCTGGCCCCAAGGATTTGCTTCTGCATTCAGTACAACTTCAGATATATTTCTTACTTCTTCAATAAAAACAGTGCACTGTAATGGCTCCATAATTCTGCAATGCTATTACATATGTATACCGTTTCTTCTTTTTATGCCTTTTTACATAAATATTTTTGTTTTACAGAAAGCATCCTTTACATATTTCCGTGACATGTTCATCTTCTGTCTGGGTCATCAACATTTTTCCTTTTTCAATGTTAATTCCTGTATTTAGCCAATAGGCATTGATTAATGTTTCATGTGATAACTTTGAGCTTCTAATCCATTCCCACAGTTTTGGAGTGCTCTGCATTTATTAATCAGCCACATATATGTCCTAATGGTTTTGCACATTTTGTAAGCCATTGCCCTCTTTCTTGAATACTATCTATCCCAACCTCCTCTTTAATAATCACTATTACAATCATTACTTGATTTTTCTATGCCTTGTCAGCACCTTGATGGGAGGGATTTTTCATTCATGTTAATAAAAAATCCATATCTAATCACAGTGGTTATTTTATATTATATAAAATGAATTTTAATACTTATGAAACAAATGAATATGGATTAATATTTCTAACTTTTAAGTAGTGTCTGAGTGACAATAATACATAACTAGGCATTTGACATTGTTTTTATTCCTAAACAGAGGGAAACTACGTAATAATGTCAGGTAGAAGAACTAAACTCTGCATTCCTAACTGTTTTTAGGTGGGGTGTTCTCTCAGCCTGCTCTGGTTTGCAAATGTGAGTATTAAAACAGGCTTACAGTCCTAATCTTTCAGGGAGTTCATCAATGATCCATTACCTATCACTGATGTCTCATTGTTCTAAATTCAGAGAAAGGTTTTCAGACATCCTTCATTTAGACTTACGGGTAACATTGCTAATGAACACTTCCAGCTCTTCCGCCTTCAACTGTCGTAAATGGACAGCTGCCAACTCTCAAGCTTGACTCCTTCTACTCAAAAATGTGGAAAATGTCTTGTCAATTTTTTGCTCTGTTAAAAAATGAGATGAATTCTTTTTTTTTCCATTAATGTGACCAAATTTCTAATGGAAAAACATCCCTCACAATGTCCCTCCCCGGTTGTTTCCTGGCGTTAGCTCTCCTTCACTGGTGCCAAAAGCCTGGGGCCCTAAACAAACCATACATGATTCAGAGAACTATTTGTACCCTGCAGAACACAGTGAGAGAAAATATTTGAATTACACATTCAGCTTCAGGGAAACACTGTCCCTTTGAGCAGCCATGAGAATATTCAGTATGACTTTGTGATATGCTTATTATAAACAAACCACATGAATGAAATAAAAAAAATTCTCAATATCTGTGTATACAGCTGGGCTTCTATTTATTTTTCTATGTACTTGCATCCCATCTTTTGCTCCCTAAGTACATCTTTTTTTTCCCCAATATTCTGCTCTTCCGAACTGCTTATTATATGTCATTCAAATGTAATCCATGAAGTAAATACTTACACATGCATGTTCTCACTAGCAACTAATTAACATCTGAGTTAGCATAATTCCTTTTTTCATTTCTAGTGGCAGGGTTCTTTTGCTTCTATATTCACATGCTTATCTATTAGTGTTTTTCTTTTTTTCCTTTTGATTTGTCTCTTTGATCAGGGTAATACTTGAAAGTGTAATGACAGATTTAAAATGTTTGAACTTTATGAACTTTGTGTTCATATGATCTCTACGTTAATACATGTTCTTGAGGATTTGAACCCTCAGGCCCCCATGACCAGTAAGGTAATGATGCAAGAGTGTCCTCAACAAGAAACACTAGAGACAGCCTGGTCAAATGTGTCTGTTTATTGTAAAGCAACCACACATTAAATAGCCCATGAAGAAAAGAAGGCAGAAAGATGTCTTTTGAAAATCCTCCCAATCACCAATGGCAATCAGGGTCCATCATTATGATGTAAGGGTAACATTGCTGCATATGACATAAGTATTTCACATTGACACTAGCTGTTGTCCCAGCTACTCCACTCCAAATTCAGTTTCTTGCTATTGACCAGGGAAAACCATCAGATTGCCCTAATATCTGAGCTTCATTTCAATGCAGCCAAATATCTACAGGTTAAACTTGTATGTGTTCTTTTAATGAGCTATATCTTCTATTTTGTAAGACCAGATGACTTGCATTACTAAGCATCCTAAGCGAAGTGTTCATGTATGGATGCCAAGTGCTAATCCACTTAACAAAGGGATTTCAGTAATTTTTTTAATGGATCTAGGATAATATCAATAATAGAATGAAGAAGGCAAAAGAAAGAATTTCAGATTTCAAAGACATTTCTTGTCACAGTGGGAAAAGAATAGAAAAGCCAGAAGCGTAATTGAATCAAGCCAATAAAAGTATTCAAGAAATAAAAAGCAGCACTAACAGGTCAAATATTAAGAGTTATAAGAGTTACAAAAGGTGCATAAAGAAAAGCTGGGGTTTAAAAATGTTTTTAATAAAATACTAAAGGAAAATTTTCCTAATCTAGAAAAAGAATCGGGAAACAACATCTAGCAGGGACACGTGACTCACAACAGGGTTGACCAAAAGCGATCTTCACTATGACACATGATAATCCAACTCTCTGCCAACAAAGTAAAGAAAAGATCCTTAAATTTGCACCTGAAAAAAGAATCAGTTTATATGTAGAGGTATAGCAATTAGATTCAGAGCTGACCTCTCACAAGAAACTCTACAGGCCAGAAGAGAATGGAGTGACATATTCCAAATTCTAAATGCAAGAAAAATTGTCAGCCCAGAATTACTCACACAGCAAAGCTTTGCTTTGGCTTTGAAAGTGAAACAAAATTCTTCCACAGTAAAGAAAAGTTAAAAGAATATGCCTCTTTCAAACCTGCTCTACAAAGATAAAGATGTTTTGTTGACTGAGAAAAGAAACAGCACCCACCAAAACCAAAGGCAAATCTGAAGAGCATCCCAGCAAAATAACAGAAGACTAAATCAATGAATCAATGTGCAGCCCATTGCAACATAACAGGATCGAAGTACCACCCATTCATATTAGCCCTGAATGTAAATGGATTAAACTCATCAATCAAAAGTCATAGATTAGTAGACTGGATTTAAAACACAAAGCTCACCTATTTGCTGCCTACAGGAGATACATCTTACCAACAATGATCAGTGGAAATTATATCTCATGGATTTTTTTGTTTGTTTTTAGTTTCATTTCCTCAAAACATCTTCCAATTTATTTTTCCTTCTTTCCATGAGGACAGAGAAGCATTTCAAAATAATTTTGATGTTATTTTAAAATTCAATCGAGATGTCAGTTGACTGAGAGAAGCAACAACACTAACAAAAGAAGCAGATTTTTCAAAACAACTTTGTTTTCCTGAAGGCTTCCTAACACTTAGAAAGGTCTCAGGGCTGAACAACTACTTTCTATTGCCACATAGACACCTTTGAGAAAGGTGAAAACACTGCTATCCATTTGAAATTCATATCCAATCATTTCTGTATTAGAAGAAAAAATAATCTCACACCAAAGAAAAATGGATGTGAAAGTAGATAGTGCAAAGAACATACAGCATCATTTTATATGATCAGATACTTATTTTGCCCTTAAGAGTAATGAAACAAAAATAAAGTAACTGCATTTTGAAACATCTCTCTTCCTCTGGCCTTCGCTTTATCTTTTTAAGTGCTATCAATTCAAAATTATTTTGGAGAAATATTGTCTTAATGTACTTTTTTAGCTTTCTAATGTGACAAAAATATTCCAGATATCATTTTTGAAGTTATCTTTATTATTTTTTACTTTGTTGTAGTTTTAGTGATTCCCCCCTTTTCCTGCCCTTCCTCACACCAAGGTTCCTCTCACACGATTTCCTCCATATTGATAGAGTCGAATAGTCCTTCACTTACAATTGCAAGATTAGGCATTCTTCTACTTTAGTGTATCATGACATTGTGGGCATAGACGATGGTAGAAAGTGCAGTATCATATTGGAAATATATATTTACCTGTTCAATGAGAAGTCCTCCATAAATTCTGGGGCACAGTTGCTTGCTTCAAAATATCTTCACTGCCAGTCTCCACTACAGAGTGCAACAATGTAATTGTTCATTCATGTATATATTTGTTCTTTTTTACATGAATGTAGCCTTATAACACAGAAAGCATGCAATACTTGTCTTTCAGGGTATTGCTAATCATGTCACTGAGCACATCTGAGCACATGGTCTCTAGTTACTACCATTTTGTTTTAAATGGTAGAATTTCATTTTTAATGGTTATGTGGTATTCCATGGAATAGATATACCACAGTTTCTTTACCCATTGATCTTCCAGTGAGAATCTGGATTGCTTACATATCTTAAGTACACATCTGCTGTATAGGAGTGAAAATTTTTTAAATAAAATATATATAAGAAATATGATTTTAAAAATCGTAACATGTCTGAAAACATATTCATGTTTATTTCAAACATAATTGATACAATATTTTCCTTTTGTATATTTTATTACAGAATTTACAAAATTTATTTTTCCTGTTATTTAGTGATGTTTTGAATAAGTACTAGGCTCCTCTTCACAATACATGTGTCAAAGCTGGCTATATATTTTCTTGTGCAATTTTGCCTACATGTATCTTTTAAATGTAGTTCTTCATCACTAATGTTTGAATATGAGGAGTAAAATATTACAATTCTTTTAAATATTTATTATTAGCTTACATGAAAGTCAAGGGGAGACCTTGAACGACGGGAACTTTCTTTTCATTACTCTTTCACCTTTTTCAAATATTTTCCTTGGATGTTTTATCTGTAGAGTGTATATTCTGCATGTCAATTTTAAATTATTTTCTTTGTTAATTGTTTTTGACCTACTTTCATTGAGGATTTCTTACTGTTAACAGAAAAAACATGCAAATATTTTATCTCAATTTTTAACTGCAGTGATCCATTGTTTCTCATTTTTCATCTTGTCCTTGTCTACCGATAGTAATAGGATTCATTTACTTCTCTGTTTAATAATTACTGCTTTTTCAAACTGTTATTCACACTCTCTTTTCAAATGAAAATTTTAAAAATAAAAATAACTATGTGAAGGATTATTTTTTCACCCTCTGGCCTTAAGAAGTCAAGCTGTACTGATCATATCTATTCTCTTCCAGCCATGCTCAGTGCACTCCATCCTCAACCCAACAGCTGCTACAGAAGAATTATTTCCAAGGTGATCCAAGGTATTCCTAGGTGACTAGTCTTAACCTCTGCATATTATGGAGGTTGTCATAATAAAAATGACGTCACTTACATCAACCTTAATGAAAACCAAAGAAAGCAGTATGGTTAATATTCCATGCAAAATTGGCTGACAGTAACTGTCACAAAAGACTCCACTGTAATCACAATCCTGTCCAAAGTCAAGTGCAATCAGGTAAATAAACTACTTCTGTAAAGGCAAATGCACAGACAGGGAGTGTTCAATCAATTTGAGACTGCTATCAAGATAATAATCAATCCTAATGGATAAAGATCATGATTTCAAAATATATTATCTTCCACATTTTACACTTCAGTGTTTGTCCCATTCACTTTCTTGTCTTCACTTATGAGATTCCTATAGCCTATACAAGGCTATTCACAAGGAAATATCCCATTCCTTGGAGATTCTTTGATCATTATTAACATTTCCAACAAGTTCAAGCATTCACCCATCATTTTCAAATTTACTACTAAAATTGGGGTGAAGGGTTATATTTTTGAGATGGTGAGATTACTGCTGGGGTCACATATATGCATGTCCTTATCCAAATGCTAGATTCAACTTCCAACTTTTCTGTTTATGCACAGCTTCCTGCTAATCTGTAGGTGAGGGCTCAAGTTCTGGGACGCTGTGACTCACATAGGAGACTCTGGTGGAATATTCCTTCTTGCTTCAGACTCACTCAGATTGTCTATTTCCTGAAGTTGAACAATGAAACAGTGAATTGGAAAAGTTTCTTTCTCTCCCTCCCTAACATATAAACAAAGTGAAAAATATATAAAATCAATATTGGAAATGGATTAGTCAAGACATCATAGGTGGGTCTTTGTTTATATCTGTGGTGAGTTTGTATAATAGCCAGCTTAAAGGCTAAACCTAAAAATTAACTTTTCCCTGACTGTATGGTGACTTTCTCTCTCATTTATTTATTTGTGTTGGAAAATCAGATATACAGAAGGAAGGAGAAATACAGAGAAAGATCTTCCATTGGCTGGTTCATTCCTCAAGTGGCCACAGTGGTCGAAACTGAGCCAGTCTGACCCAAAGCCAGGAGTCAACAGCCTCTTCCTGGTCTACCACACAGGTACCGGTTCCCAAGGTTTTGGGAAATCCTCAACTTCTTTCTAGTGGCACAAGCAGTCTTGCTGTTTTCCTTACTAGCTGGTCCCATCCCACCAGAGACAAACTGGTGAGTAATGTCCATTTAATGGGGGTACTTACAGGCTTAAATAGTATTAGAGAATGGAGAAGACAAAAGAGCAGTCTAAAGGTACTCCACCCAACTATGAAATTTTAAGTGGTTAGTAAGCATGCCTATCACTCCAGATCTTCCAACCAAGTACTAGTTCCTATTCCTCAAGCACAGTTAGAAGCTTAGCCTCTGGTCATGGGCAGGTAAACCCCTGCCTCAGTGAATACAAACTGTAATACCTAGGCTAAAGATATGCCTCAGGTTATATCCATCACATGTGGCTGGCAAGGAGGACATGGGTCTTAGAGTTCCTTATAAGGGAATTCCTAGTACAGCTCATCCAAGGACGGAGAAAAGAGAATGGGTTGCAACCTACTGTTATCCTTGCATGCTCAGTGAACTGACCAGGTTGAAATCTGTTAGCTGAGACCACTATCAGAGGGTTTCCATAGGGACATGGTAAGCCATGTGCTCAGGTCTCCAATGTGGGCTAAGCAGACAGACATACAGAAGTGATCACCCGCATAGCATGGAACTAGATGGGAAGTGGATAACCTGGATATGAACGAATGACCATATTGGATCATACTACATGAAAGGTGAGGATGTCAGCCACTAGGTTACATGCCACACCGTGACTTCTCTTTTAACTGATGATCTTACGGCAGAGAAAAGTTCAACATAGGACAGGAGCAGTCTTAGTCATGATGAGCAGGATTTTTGCAGTGGCACCCAAATGAAATATAGCCTCTGAAAATGACAAATTTTAAGCCTGCAGAGCCTAAAATTATATGCATTAGAAAGTATATTAAATTTGTTGTTTAGAGTATATAATATATATTGTATTTCACAAGAAGCAGATTCAGAAGCAAAGATCTGCAAACATAAATCATATTGGATGGGCCCGGTGCAGCACTCTACCTGCTAAAATCCTCACCTTGCATGTTCTGGTATTCCATATGGACTCCAGTTCTTTGCCTGCGGTCCTGCTTCCCATTCAGCTCCCTGCTTGTGGCCTGAGAAAGCAGTGGAGGACGGCCCAAAGCCTTGGGACCCTGCACCCACATGGGAGACCTAAAAGAGGCTCCAGGTTCCTGGCTTCAGATTGGCTCAGCTCCAGCCATTGAGGTCACTTGAGGCGTGGACCATACAATGAAAGCTCTCTCCTCCTCTCTTTATATCTGAATTTCCAAAATAAAACAAATCTTTATATATGTATAATATATACATATAAATAATACACACACACACACACACATACACATATTGGAAAGCACCACTGGCCTCAGTGATGATGAAGCAATCAACAAAATAAGATTGAGCAGAATTAGATTGTGATTTAGTCATAACAATTTGCTCAGGCTAATATGTTTTTCTGCAATGAACATTTGATGATTCTGAAATATATCAATATGTTGTCCAAATTTGTCCTGCTAAATTCAAGTCCTCCGTTTTGCAGCTAAATTTAGGGAGACTGTATTACCTATTTGTATAATTAGCCAACATTAAACTAAATCACCTCAAGAAAAGTCAATACCTCTTCTTAACATTGTTCACAACTGGAAGAATTGGTTAATGAATTAACATAAAATTTAACTATGGACCATTAGACCCAGAATTACCATAGAAATAGCTCAGGTCTTTGTGGAAACTGAACTTTAGTTGGACAAATTTCATCAGTTCTATATAGCATTTTTTTCTTTGCACCCACATATTGATCTTAATGGCACTGCTCATATAATTCACTCAGATCAGCTATTGAGGGAACCTTCGATATCCATCTACCTTATTTTTTAGATTGACTTATTTTTATTCAAAAGGCAAATTTTAGAGAGAGACAAGGAAAGACCAAGAATGCTCTTCCATATACTAGTTCACTCCCCAAATGGCCCAAATGCATAGACATGGGTTTGTATGAAGCTGGGAACCAGAAACTTCTGATTTTGAATGCAGGGCCCCAAGATCATGGGCAATTCTCTGCTGCTTTTCCAGGTCAAAAGCACAGAACTGGATGGCAAGTGCAGCAGCTGGGACAAAATCTGGCATCCATAAGGGATGACAACACTCCCGGTGAATGATTGGCATGATTTCCCAGCCACAGCCCCCTCCACTTAACATTTTAAAATAAAACAATCTAATTCTAAAAGCACTCATGACAGTAACATTTGCATTGGCTGAGTTGTTCTAGTTTTTCATATGGATGAAATTAAAAGTACCCACTGTATCTCTGAAGATATTAAAGCTCCTATCCTCATTTAGCTTATTGGATGAGAAACCAAACATGCATATTTGTAACACGTTCTGTCATCAATGGTCATATTTTTCACCCAACATTTGACACTTTGGTTCAAGATCCTATTTTTCCTGACACCAATTGCCTTCAATTGCTTTTATTCTAGCCTACTGTGATTACTGTGCTTCTGATTTTAATCTTGGTGATTCAACAGGGACACATAATTTTTATCTTTACTTCATTTTTTTCTTCTGTACACATGAATTTCTACCTCTCCTCAGATAAAACACTTATATAAAATCTTTACAAAAGTTTTAAATGATTGCTGCAAGGGCCCTTTGAGGTAGCCTAGTAGCTAAAGTCTTTCTCTTGTATGTTCAAGGATCCCATGTAGGCACTGGTTCTAATCCCAGAAGCCCTGCTTCCCATCCAGCTCCCTGCTCTTGGCCTGGGAAAGCAGTCGAGGATGACCCAATGCCTTGGGATCCTGCATCCATGTGGTTCAGCTCTGGCCATTGTGGCCACGTGGAGAGTGAATCAGCAATCAGCAGACAAATCTTCCTCTCAGTGTCACTTCCTCTCTGTATTTTGATTTTCCAATAAAAAAATTGAAAAAAATTATCACTGTAAACTCTAAACTAAATTCAAAATAACACTTGAGTACAGCAAAAAAAAAAAAAAGAAGAAGAAGAAGAAGAAAGAAAGAAAATGCAGTGAAAAATAGATCCAAATTTAAGTGTGAATATAGCATGTGACATTTACCAAAGGTATTAGGAATAAAGTAATGAATGGCTGGAGCTGAGCATTCCTGAAAATGCATTTACAGAAAGTTGTTGCAAGATGAGCAATAGTACTGATAAAAAATAATTAAAGAAGTGGAATGGTAAGCAGCTTTTATTATGAACATTTTTAGTTTAAAAAAAATATGAATTTCTGTGCCTGGCATGATTGCCTCACTGGTGGCTAAAGTCCTCACCTTACCCACACCAGGATGCCATACGGGTACTGGTTAGAGTCCTGGCTACCACAACTCCATTCCGGAATCCAGCTTGTGGCCCGGGAAAGCAGCTGAGGACAGCCCAGAGCCTTTGGATCCTGCTCCTGTGTGGGAGACCCAGAAGAAACTTCTGGCTCCTGGCTTCAGATCTGCTCAATTCCAAATGTTGCAGTCACTTGGGGAGTGAATCCACAGATAGATGATCTTTCCTTCTGTCTCTTCTTCTTCTCTGTATATTTATCTTTCCAATAAAAAAAAAATCTTTAAAAAAAATAAGATTTTCTTGCATTTCCCAACATTTTCTTTACTTTGGATATAATATGCATATACCTATACTCCATTTTTTTTTAAAACAGAAATATGTACTATCAAAAAGTGACAGTTTCATGACAATTGCTTTGGAGAAAAATATGGAAAAAATAATATATTGTCATTTATGTAATAGATTTAGTGAAGCTGCTTTTGTAAACTCAGCCCAAATAATATGACATTTCCATAGTCTTTAGACTGCCTCTGCATTAGCATCACTTAAGGGAAAACATATGATAATTATCTTCATTGTTCTGGATTATTCCACTTAACATAATGATTTCCCATTGCAACCATTTTGTTGCAAATGTCAGGGCTTTATTCTTTTTGTGGCTGACGAGTATTTCATCATGCACATGTACCACATTTTCTTTAATCAATCAGCTAATGGACATCTAGATTGATCCCATATCTTTGTCATTTTTAATTGAGCTGCTATAAACATGGGAGTTCAAGTAAATGTTTCATACGATTTGATTTCTTTTGAAAATATTCCTAACAGTGATAACGCCGTGTCAGAACGCAGATCTATGTTCGGTTTTCTGAGGAGTTTCCACGCTGTTTTCCCTAATGGATTTCAGTTTACATTCCCACCAACAGTTGTGTGAAGGTGATGTTTTCTTCCCAATCCTGCCAACATCTGTGACTTTTTCTGATTCTTTTTCACAGTATCTGGTCTAACTGCAGTGACACAATAATGTACTGAGTTTTTAATCGTGCCTTAATGATATTACTACTACTCACTCATGATCGTTTTCACCAAGACACTTTCCCAGATGAGATTTAAAGGCCATAGATATTTTTAATTGGGTCTTATGAGCTTAGCTCCTGTTTACAAAGACACTTACACTTTTATATAGAAGAATATTTCTTGAGCCAAAGTTGGAATGAAGAACGCAAATACACTGCCAGTCGTGCCTGGGGTATGGATGCCCGTTGGTGTCCTGACTCAACTCCCTGCTAATGTTGCAGATTAAACAATGGAAGATGGCTCAAATGATTGAACCCCTGCACTCACGTGGAAGACCCGAACGAAGCTCCTGGCTCCTGGTTCCTGGTTCCTAGCTGCTGGCCTTTATTTTGATCAAACATGTCCATGGCCTTTGCAGCCCTCTGTACTGTGAACCAGTGGATGGAAGAATTGTCTGCTGCTGTCAGTCTCTCTCCTGTAATTCTGCCTTTCCAATAAGAATACATTTATTTTAAAAAGCATGTTTCTGAGTACACTAATAGATTCTAAACATTCCAGTTTGTTATTACAGTTCTTTCAGCATGATTTTCTGAAGTTCCAGGGGAAAAAAATTACTTTTAAAATCTCTTTTATAGCAAGGTACTCTAGTTAGATTATTTATTTAAGGTGATCCATTTCCAAGATTTTATTTTTGTTTTTAAAAAGGATCACCCATGTGGATGTGTATTAATCACTTTAAATGTTCGTTTATTTTCATCTAACTGAAGAGCAGTATGTGAGACAGAAAGAGAGAATATTTTACACATTGGCTTAATTTCCAAATATGAAGGGCTAAGCAAGTTGAAGGCAGGAATGTAGGCCTCCTACAGGGTCTCCGATTTGTATGGTAGGAGGCCAAGCACTTGTGCCATTTTCTGATGACTTCTAATGTACATGAACAGGAAAGGCGGTTCCAAATGAGCTGTGTTTCATGAACAGGTGTGAAGAGCATGATAGCATGCAACTGAGAAAATAAGAAATGAAGCCGACACAACACGAAGGCTATAAAAGTGACAATTCTGAGGAAAATCTCTCCTAAGGGAGACAGTCGATTCAGATGCTTGCTGCCTCAATCTTTTAATGGTCTGCTTGAGGAGTCAAATTAAAGGAATTGATGTGACACAGGCTTTGATAGCTACATCCCATATTGATGTCAATCAGCTATTGCTTGGTCATCAAGAAGCAACGGTGTGACCTAAGTACGCAAGCTGTGCCTTAAAGCACACATTGTGCCCTGCAAGCAATGTCTGATGCAGAGCCCTGCCTGCGGATCTTGACTTAGTCTCAGTTTTACTCACCAGCAGAGGGTTGTCTGCAGAGTTAGACTTTGGACAGGAACACCAGCAGTCTGTAAACAAACAAACAAATAAAATTCCAAGCAAGTCTATCCTATTCCTGATCAAATCTCATTTTTATTTGCTTCACAGACTGCCTAGGGCTAATGAACTGTGAGGATTCAATACACCATTCCTGTTGGGGCTGTTGGCCTCCCAGGTGGGATGCTAAACTCAAACGGAAGTTAATCCCACTGCACCATGAGGCCCGACCTTGTGGTCACCATTTATAATAACATCAGAATACTTGAGAATATAATAATCACAAGAACAATAAATCCACTGTTAGAAATTTTGTCAGCTTCAAAAACATGGGTGAAGGTTTTGAAATTTTTACAGTAGATAAAAAATGTTTTCTTCTTTCCTCTATCATAAATTTCTATTCAGTATTTATAAAATAAAATGAATATACTTTCTGTGTGTGATGATTATCTAAAAATAAAGCCATGTCTGATAATACATCACCACCTGCCAATGTTACATAGTTTCAAAGTATAGCTGAATGACCTGCAAATGTATCAAGATATTTAATTAAAAAAAAATTAGTTGATATTCCAATGATTTTTCAACAATTTTCAAATAACATTTTATTTAAACATTAAACACAGCCATCCAAGAGCTTTAAAATTCAGTGTCTAAACTTGCCTTCATGCTGACAGTTCTTCAGATTCTGTTGAAGTCTAATTGACTGTGCTAACAGCTAAAAGTTGGATGTGAACTTTCTCCGGCTCTGTCATTTGGGGGATTTTCTGGCCTCAAACTCTGCCTCTGGAGCTAAGGCTTGCTTCCAGTGGATGGCCTCTGCGGCCTCCACGCTGTTCAGATACAGCAGGCATGCAAAACAAGCCTTTCTGCCTGTTTCTCTTTCACATTGAGCTTTTAATTCACTGTGATAGATTTTGTCTTTCAAGTCGTGCCAGGCCTACTGGGATGGATGTGCTTATCTGTCCCTCTCTTCACACTGTTTGATTAAATTGGTTCTCCTGCTTTCAGAGAGACAGGCTAAAAAGCCCAACAGGCCATTTCTAACACTAATGTGTAATTCAACTTTTTTTTCCCTGTCTAAACTCTACTTATTATTTTGGATTTGAAAACAAAGGGGTTGGTATAATTAGTAAACTTGTGCTCTAACACCCTTTGAAGACAATAAATTTAAATACCACAGTTATATTCACATTAATTTTAGACAAATTATGCATTTTAAGAGATTTGGTTTTTACCCTGTATTGGTGATCATTTGGAAGAAGAGATGGTATAACATTAAAAACAAATTAAGTATGAGTGCTTACCAAAATAATGAAAGTCATAAAATAAATGCATTACATCAAAAGTTATTTCCCTCTGATATAAAATAGAAACTTATATTAAGCTAATATGAAGTATAAGAATGTTATGGTCTACCTCAACATACAAAATTTAAGTATGCACTAGTACTAGTGTAAAAAACTATCTGAGGTAGAATATTTTCACTCATACTTATGGAGTTTAAATGTAAAGTTTTAGCATGAGATCAACTTTGGTGAGTTCTTCACTCTGAATGCTCTTACATGATCACAATATGAAACAGTCATGGCATGGAATGGGACTAGTCCTGTGGTCTTGCACTAGTCTCCATCTCTTAAAGGTTCTAGAAGGTCAGTACTGCCACACAAATAACAAAGCCTTCAGCAAAGCTAGGTTTGGGCGAAAACAAATACCCAAAATAAAACAAAACAAACAAAATCATTCAGACCATGATTTTCCCTTAGGAAATTCAATATGTGGTTTATTTTCTTTAGCTAGTTTCTGATTCCTACCTTATAAAATTTAAAGTGCAACAGACGGGGTTGGGCACACAGAGCAGAATTTTGCTTCAATGGCCAATCTTGGCTTATGCGTGGAAGAAGAACCCCTTCCTTTCACTGGCTGCTTTTTAAGCAGACTTCATTGTCTTTTTTCCTCTGGGCTTCCAGAGCACCCATTGGATGCTGGGCTTTGCCCGCTAGTGACCCGTCAATGAGCTCTGGGGACTTTGGGGTGATGAAATAGTGACTAGGCACATCCATAATATGGACCCATATTTGTGAGGAATGAATCCTGAGGGATACCTGTCAACAGGGTCACTGTACTGGCTGGCAAGTGAAAGGACTGAGACATGGTGGTAAGTAGGGGAGAGACTGGAAGATGTGTATGTATCAGACTGATTCATCAGCCCACATGGGAGACCTGAGATGGGCTTGTTAGTGTAGAGCGTCACTCACCACCACATGCCACCCCACAAAACCTATCACTGGGAGCCTGTCCAGCTCACCTATCCAAGTACCTGATTGAGTGTTGGAGCAGGGGACAGGCCATATTAGGTAGGGCCATGACACTAACCAGCACGCGGGAGAAATATGTCCAGGGGTAGTTTCCACAGGGAATAAGTGGGCCCAACCTGTGGAAATGCAAGTCCCACTCGTTAGCTCGAGAGTTGGGGTGATGATAGGCTGAACTAGAAGTGAACATGGAACCTGCCAACACTCACGGGTACTGGAGCCAAGAATAGGCTGAACAGGCCTAAGCTGCAGCACCTGCATGCAGGTGGTTGACTTTCTACCCACACTCACAACAGCAGGTCTTGTTAGTACAGTTTTGAAGATGGTGGTCATCAAAACAGTTTGGTACTGGCAGAGAAAAAGAGAAACTAAATGCAACAGAGTAAAAATGCCAGAAGTGAGCCCACACAAATAAAGCCAACTAATCTTTGACAGAAAAATAGGAAATAATTCAGGGAAAATGCCTGGTCTCTGACAAATGCTGTTGGTACAATTGGATAACCGTGTGCACAGGTAAGAAGCAAGGCTCTCACCTGTCACCTTATTCAGAAATCAGCTCCAAATGGATCGTGGACCTAAATCTGCATTCAGGAAACATCAAATTATTAGTGGAAAACATAGGAAAAGCTCTACAAGATATAGAAATTGGGAAAGACTTCTTAGATAAGTCACAAACACAGTCAAAGCCAAAATAAACAAATGGGACTACATCAAACTAAAGTTTCCATACAGCAAAGAAAACGATCAAGCAATTGAAGAAACAATAACCAAAATAACAAAAAAGGGACTACATCAAACTAAAATCTTCTGTACAACAAAGGAATTGATCAACAAAGTGAAGAAGCATTAAAATCCCCCTTTACCTCAGATACATGAAGGAAACAATGTGGAAATAATAGTCTTTCCCCACTTTCCTGTAGCCCTTGAACCTTTTTAACCCAATTAACTATGTAAAGATTGTCAAAAATATAATAAAAATGGAAAAAGTAAAACAAAAAAGTGAAGAAGCAATCAACAGAATGAGAGAAAATCTTTGCATACTACGCAACAGTTATGGGGCTAATATCCAGGATTTACAAAGAGCTTCAGAACGTCAACTATGGCAAATACACGGCCCTGTGAAGAAATGGTGAGGAGAATGGAAAGAAATGTTTCCAAGACAAGTTTAAATGGCTAATGGGCATATGAAAAACCGCACAGTCTCCCCAGCTGATAGGAAAATACAAACAAAAATCGCTTTGTGGTTCCACCTAACTTCAGTGAAGACTAATTAATACCTTAATGGCGTTATCTTTCTCTATGTTAGAAATGCTGAATATGTTCTAAACTGACTGCAATGATGGTAGCATGTATATGTGAGTATGCGTGTGTCTAAAACAATACGATTAAGCATGTTATGTGAGTGCCATTTTGGTAAATAAATTGTATCTCAATAATGACATTTTATTTGAATGATATATGTGACTGAGACAGAAAACGAGATACACAAAAAAGTTCTTCCACGTGCTGGGCACAACAGTGAGAAAGAAGTTCAGTGAAAACTGGGAGCCAGAAGCCTCTGCCTCGTTTCCCACATGGCTTCATGATCCCCAAAACTTGAGCCATACCCCGCTGTTTTCCAAGGATCTAAATTTAGAGCTGGATCAGAAGCAGAGTGGCCAGAGCACAAACCAGTGCCCCTATATGATGCCAGCACCATGAAGCTGAGGATTAGTTTGCTGTTCCAAATTGTGGGCACCTAATTGCATAATCTTGAGTGAACTTTTTTAAAAATCTTGAATTGCAAATAAAAGCACTAAACATAGAAATAATTTTCTATGTTACCAACTAAAATTGGTGTAATAAATTAATACTTATAAAGCGTTTTGAAAGGCATCTACTAAATAGCAAATGTTAAATCGATATTAGCTTCTAATTAATTATCCATATACAGAGGAAAAGAAAAGTTGTTCTTTGGATTCCTAAGTAAATTACTATATTTCTTTAAATCAATGCACATTTCCTGTTGCTTTCTCAAAACTTGTCTTCCCTTTGAACACAAAGTACAAAAGCAAAGAATTACATATATGACCTTTTCAAGTTTCTCAGAAGTCAGTTTCTCATTTTGATTCCATTAGAAAAATTTAAAAGGCATAGTGACATCTATCCTCTTGGCAAAAAATCAAAACAAAGCAGAAATCCTTTCAGGCATGTGGTACAGTGTTAATTATAAACAAGATCCTGTATAGTAATTTTCTACAATATTTGCACCCTGTGTAACTGAAACTCTATCCTCACTGAGCAGAAATTTCTCAATTTCTTCCTGCATAAGCTCTGGCAAACATCAATCTACTTTGTGTTGTCCATTGGGATCCAAAGCTCGTTTAATTTTCATCAGCTTTTGTGAGGTGTGACAGTCCTCGACTATAGTGTGATTTAAAGTAAATGAACTCTGGTGCGGTTGCTACATCCAATGTACAAGTAGGCTAAAATAATGAAGTTTGAAAACTTTTAATTACTCATGAACTAATTTGTATATGAAAATGAAAAACAAGACGCTGTAATTGGAAATGCCACATTGTAATTCTTTCCAAATCTAAAGTAATCATTAAGTATAACCATTGTTCTGTGCAATAAGCTTTCTCCTTTTGGCCTGTTTAACTCTCGTCACCAAAAATTGTTTACACTGATAGTTTCCCATTTAGTGCTGAGTCTGTATATAAAGAATCACTCTCTAGTATAGATTCATGGGAAAAGAAAACTTGAAACAAGATTATGAATTTCTGAGATAGTGTCTTAAAAATTTTAAATATATAATATCTTTACGTATGTTTAAATACATTCACATGTCTTAATTTACTAGAGTACACAATGTGTAAATGTTCTTTCCCTGTGTGAGTTTTTAATTTCTGTTATATATATCTGGATCATAGCAAGTATTTTATAAGAGGGCCTGGCGGCGTGGCCTAGCGGCTAAAGTCCCAGTCTTGAATGCGCCAGGATTCCATATGGGCGCCTGTTCTAATCCCGGCGACCCCGCTTCCCATCCAGTTCCCTGCCTGTGGCCTGGGAAAGCAGTCAAGGACGGTCCAAAGCCTTGGGACCCTCCACCCATGTGGGAGACCCAGGAGACCTCCTGGCTTCAGATTGGCACAGTACTGGCTGTTGCACTCACTTGGGGAGTGAATCATCCGATGGAAGACCTTTCTCTCTGTCTCTCCTCTCTGTATATCTGACTTTGCAATAAAAGTAAAAAAAAAAAATCTTAAAAAAAAAATGCAAACCAGAAAAACCTAGTAAGTTATGCTCAGATACCATATTCATGGAAGTTGTGACACACACACACACACACAGTTTGCTATTTTAAGTTAATGACTTTGTGAGTTGATTTTTTCACACTAGTAGATAACTAAAGCAAATAGTAAAACCTTCTTCTATTCCAGATTGTCATAACTTGGTTTATCGTTAATATGTGAAATATCTGAATTTAAATAACTAAAAAATATAAGAACACATTTCAAAATTTTAGTGCAAGTAATTTTGAAATTCATGACACAAATGATCTTTGGAAAGTTTTTGGAAAATGTGAATAATGTTGCACCAGAAAAAAAAATTCTATTTTGCCACCAGATTTTAAATTTAAAGCTATCTAGATAGGTAGATAGATAGATAGATAGATAGATAGATAGATAGATAGATAGATATAGATATATGGCTCATGTTTTATATCTTCAAGGATATACATTTATAAATGTTTAATGTAAGTATTTATATGGATCAGTGGAACCACGCAATAATGACAGGGCCGACCACAAATGTTTCGAAGGTGCCAGGTCAGGTGCTGTTCTTGGAAGGCTGGGAGCCTCACACCTGTTTAATATTACTGTCTGTGTGAGGGCACGCTGACCCCAGTCACTTTCCCCTTGTCTGCCGAGACGATACTGCTTTTAGAATTAGCACATCGCTAGCAGTGACCACCCTGCTGATTTTTGGATATTCACTTTAACTCTAAAATCTGCATTTGTTATTTCTCTCGGTATGCTGTCCTCTGAGATATTTGTTCCTCTCTCCATAATGAAGTTCCAAAAGGTTGAAGATTCTGTGTTCTGATTTACAGCAATTACAGTTAAATTAAATGAGTTATTTCCTTAAAAGTATTTTTTTAAGATTTATTCATTTTTATTACAAAGTCAGATATACAGAGAGGAGGAGAGACAGAGAGGAAGATCTTCCATCCGATGATTCACTCCCCAAGTGAGCCGCAATGGCCGGTGCTGCGCGGATCCCAAGCCAGGATCCAGAAACTTCTTCCAGGTCTCCCACACAGGTGCAGGTTCCCAAAGCTTTGGGCCGTCCTTGACTGCTTTCCAAGGCCACAGGCAGGGAGCTGGATGGGAAGTGGAGCTGCCGGGATTAGAACCGGCGTCCATATGGGATCCTGGCACTTTCAAGGTGAGGACTTTAGCTGCTAGGCCATGCTGTGGGGCCCCAAAGTATTTTTTTTTAATTTC
The DNA here is from genome assembly GCF_017591425.1 of Ochotona curzoniae. NCBI lineage: Eukaryota > Metazoa > Chordata > Mammalia > Lagomorpha > Ochotonidae > Ochotona > Ochotona curzoniae. The sequence continues at coordinate 20,227,931 of NW_024466502.1, forward strand.
AGTTTATCTGTAGCTGAATTTAATTTCACTGTGTGTTTTCTAAGACTATTTTTTTTTGGGCTAATTTTCATAGAGATAATGGATAATTATTTTTAGTCATTTATGTTAAGACTCAGTGTAACTAGCTAGACTAGTTATATTTCCTTGTTTTTCTCCAAAAAACTGTCATACAATTCTTTGTAAACTTTTTCAATTAGCGGATTTGCTTTGGAACTTTAGCATTCCTTACTGGGTCCCCAGTCCCAATGTCCCTTCTCTGATCTTCTCACATTACTTGTAAATTCTTATATATCTAAGAAAATGTATAAAGTTTAAAGTTAAGATTGTATAAAGTTAAGAATCAGATGATTCTTGTGAAAGCTGCTGACAACACAGCGTTTAATGTCATCTTTGAGTTAAAAATGGTATTTTTTTTTAAAGATTTATTTTTATTATTTTTTCATTGGAAAGGCGGATATACAGAGAGGAGAGACAGAGAGGAAGATCTTCCGTCCGATGATTCACTCCCCAAGTGAGCGCAACGGGCCGATACTATGCCGATCCGAAGCCAGGAGCCTCTTTCGGGTCTCCCACGCGGGTGCAGGTTCCCAAAGCCTTGGGCCGTCCTCGACTGCTTTCTCAGGCCACATGCAGGGAGCTGGAAGGGAAGCGGGGCTGCCGGGATTAGAACCGGCGCCCATATGGGATCCCGGGCGTGCAAGGCGAGGACCTTTAACCACTTGCGCCACCGCGCCGGGCCCTAAAAATGGTATTTTTATAGCTATGAAAAAGACAAATATTTAGGTGATCCAGCTGGTGAGGACAGAAAATATACACTAAGAGAGCACCAAGTTGTGTTTTTGATCTAGAATATAGCAAACTTGATATCCTGGTATCCTGGCACTGAGTACCAGCAGAGTGAAATGATGTGGCCCAAACCGTCAGCATGGATAATTGTGTAACATACCGTTGTGTAACAGCATTAAAACAGTAAATGTTAGACAACGAGAGTTTGGACGTCTGTGGGAACCAGTTCCTACAGTCAGCTTTTTAAATTTTTTAGATATGCTGATATAAGCATAGTGCTTATAATGAAGAAATATAACAATTCTTTCAATCTGCTTAAATTTCTTGAAAGTTGAATGTGTGGGTACAGGCCACACCACGGCATACACACTTAAAAAACATGACGGATGTATTAAAGAGGCCCACGAGAACACCGTCTTTGAAAGTTGGTACCTATCAAGCAGGTTCCGTTAACTGGTGACATGCACCTCGTCCACATTTCTATTTCACTCTAAAATCTGAGCACTGAACTATTTATATACAACACTTTGATGCTTACACTTGTAAAACTAATTAATAGCTTTGAAAAGTTCCTCATTTGTGAGACGTAGTTGGTTCGTGGGCCCTTACTGATATTTTGACTATTCACAACTGCTTCACTTCAAACATGCAGGTTTATAAACTGACCAATATTACTTTTTCCCATGATGTTATCGCCACAGAATCTCATGATTCAATCGCTTGCTTAAGCAATGGCTTATTTCATTGACACAATCAATAACAAAGTTGTAAATACGTCCAGGAACACCTGTTCTGATATGAGAATGGATCCCAGATGTAATTACTGAAGACCCTTTTTAACATTATATTTAAACTCTCCAGCATTTCTTGTTTCAACATGCACGAATAAATTCACAGTTTATTGACTGTAGAATACAGATGATCGAATCCCAGTCTATTTTTTAAATGATGATTTTAAATGTTTAACAAAAAGCTATACTTTTTGCATTAACTTTTCACTCTTCTACAGAACAACGCAGGTTTTACTTCTAAGACCAATGATGATTAATGCGATTGAGAGCATCATTGGTAGGAATATCTGTATCTTAATAATAATCAGTTTTCAGTAATAGAGCTCTGTGTTCATTGACCATGACTCGGAAGCAATGCAAAGACACGTTAGGCACGGAAGATAGAGACGTATGTTGATTATAAGGCCTTGGAGATAATATACTTTTTAAAATTCTTCCCTAGCAATATAAAATCAACTCCTCTGTGCCACATAATAGTCATATAAGATGCAAAATAAGATTATTCTCAGCAGGATAACAGCTAATTGGGTTATGCACTGAGATAGATTTTTATCACTTCTCTACTGTTTACAGTGTTGCTATTATATTTGCTCTGAGTTGTGGCATAACTCACAATATCTAAATGAATCCCATGTTAGCAATCACAGTAACTATCCACAAGTTGGTTCTACAGCGTAATTCAAGTAAGCATCAGATGAACCACAGAACACAGGAGCAGAATACAATGTGAAAATCCATCTCTCCCTTGATGACTAAGAAAACACTTTGTAACATATATCGAATCAGTTCATGAATTATGCTTTTCCTGTAAGAAAATAGAAATAGTAATTTAAAATATATTTGACTTAGGATTTTGTAGTTTCATTTGTAGTTTTAATATTTTTCTTTGTTTTTCTTTTTAGTTATTATTCATGTCCTTTGAAAAGGAAATGAATGGACAAGCTAATATCAATGATTTTGGAACTACTGGAGAATTGAGGTTATGAGAGCTCCATCAACGCCAAACCTGAAAAGTCAACTAAATCCAGATATTCTCAGGTGAGAGCTGGTTACCAGGAGAAGAAAACTCCAGAACTCCAAAGGCTGTCTAGGACCACTTGGATTTCAGGGAGTTGGGTGTGGACAAACTTCTAAAGAGTTTCTCAACACTAAATGATGTGTTCCCTTTAGGAACTCTATCCTTTTCAGATTACAGAAAACATCTAGTAGCTGAAAGAGTAACTCCTAAGACACCCGAGGCCTTTTTTTTTTTTTAAGACATCACTTCACAAGATCAAAAAAGTCCATGCCAACAAGAGAAAACAAGTTTCTTCTCATCTGAATCTGTTCCTGTACAGCCTATCTCACCTAAGACAGTGAATGTACGTGCAGTAAGCTGAGTGCCCTCCCACGGTGTGTTTATAAACCATCCCAGCTATCAGCTGATGGTCATCAGTGTTGATATTACACCTTTGCTATTGTGAGTTCAATTGCTTAAAACATGGGTTTACTCATAACTTGCTTGCTGAATTCATTTCATTTGGGTAAATTTTCAGGGGTGGGATGGCTGGGTCATCATATAAAATGTATTTTCAGGATTGTAAGAAATCTCCATGCCATCTTCCACATTACTTGTATTGATCTGTATTATCAGCAAAGATGTATTAAAATGCATTTTCTACCACAGGCTCATAAGATTGCTTTATCTATCTATCTATCTATCTATTAGTTAATAACAGCCAATCTAACAGGGGCCAAGTGGAAGCAAAGAGGGAAACTCCATTGTAGATTGTATTTGTGCTTTACTGATGGCTAGTTCAGGCTGGATTTTTTTTTTTAATGTGTTTATTGGCCACTTGGATTTCATCCTTTGAAAAAAGGCTTGCTCATATCCTTAGCCCGTTTCTAAAATTGATTTCTCATTTTGTAGTTGTTGATTTCCTTCTGTATCCTGAATAGTAGTACTTAATCAGATATATAATCTGCACACAACTCTCCCATTGTCTCAGTCGTCTCTTTACTTTCCAGACCCCAAAAGGCAAATATCACAGGGAAGCAGGGTTGCTGGGATTAAATCCGGTGCCCATATGGGATCCTGGCACGTGCAAGATGAGCATTTTAACCACTAGGCTACAGCACCAGGCCCCGATTATTCCTTTTTCATGCACGATTCTTTAGTATTTATTTTGTTAAGCAACATTTTTTCTGACTTCCTTTATTTATGCCAAATTCAAGTAGAATGATAAAAATATTCACTGAAGCTGTTTCATTGTCACTTTTACTTAGCAGTAGTTACCAAACTGCTGCTGGTCAATTTTAGGACTGTGTAGCTTAATTCAAGCAAATGTCATCAGCACCAAGAATGTGAGGGGAAACATGTCGGTGCATAACAAACGGAAAATGAGCACATATTTAATTCTTTTTTGCTGTTAAAGGCAATTATCTATTGTAATCAATTTTAGGAAGAAGATAGCTATCCATTTTATTGTAAAAGCAAGTTCTTTTTAAAAAAAAAAAAAGCAGCTGTGCATATAAGTGTGTGTGTGAGCAGCGTGTATGTGTAGTGTGTAGCACGTGTGTGTAGTTTGTGTGCAACATGTATGCATGTAGTGTGTGCAGTGTGTATGCATTTAGTGTGTGCGTGAGTGTTCTCATGCTGCTTTGTCATTTTCCCCTGCCCCTTGTCAGGTGATGCATGACTGCACTTAAAGCTTGCAGGACTATACAGTAACAGGTTTGCTTTACCGATTCAAAGAAGATTTTAAAAAATAAAACTACAAAGGATTGTTCTGGGGTGACCGAAGACATCCATTTTACAAACTTCTTTATAATATAACACACACGAAAGAAATGAGCTATATAATGAGTACAGACTATGCAAAGGCATATATTTTCCCACAGATTTTACATAACTGAAACGGATTGGTAAAACGTAAGCATAAAGAGTGCTTATCTTCTAAAATTATCAACAAACCCATACATAAAGGAGTAAATCATAGCAGCTCATGTTGAATGGGTATATATTACTGTTCATAATAATGAGCTAATCAATACAACATTGCCTTGCCAAAAACACGACCTTATGCAGAAAAACTTATAACTGTTTTTAATACAATTTTAAAACTTCTTTTAAAAAAATCTCCTTTTGTATTCCTCTTTGGGGACGACATGTAAATATCTATGTACTCATATGCAATTTTATTTTCCAACCAGAAAAAAAATAATTAGTGAAATTAGACTGAATTATGCATGTTAGGTGAAAAGAAAAACCAAACTGCTTTAAGAATAAGACTATTTATTTATTTTATTATTCACATATTAAAAGACAGAGCAAAAGATCTTTTAACTGCTCATGCAGAACCCAAATAACATCAACAACCAGTTCCTGGCTAGACTTATGGCCACGACCACAAATTGCATTTTGATTTCTCATGAGGTGGGAAGGCACTTAGAGCAAACTCTTGACTCCTTCTCAGGTACAGAAGCAAGCTGGATTAGAAGTAGAGTAGCTGTCCCTGAGGTCAGAATCCCAACATGCAATGTCAGCACAGCAATCAGGAGCTTAACCCACTACTCTGCAAAGATGAAAAAGAGAAATAATCTTTAACATCGAATCTTAGATGTTTGTGGTCATTTGGAAACACTTTCCATTTTGTTCCAAATGGGTTTAAATGCACTTGGTTTTTTTAAAATTTATTTATTATACTGCATTACAAAGGCAGGTCAGATTTACAGAAAGAAGGCAAGAAAGAGAGAATGATATTACATCCACTGGTTCATTCCCAAGTGCCTACTAGGGTTGGGGCTAAGCCAATCTGAAGCCAGGAACCAGGAGCCAGGAGCTTCATTCATGTCTCCCATATTGGTTCAGGGTCCCAAGAATTTGAGCCATCCTCTATTGCTTCCCCAGGCCACAAGCAGAAAGCTGGATGGTAAATGGTACACAAACGGGCACCAGATGGGATCAATGTGTTCAAGATGGGGATTTAGCCATTTAGCCCTTGTACTGGAATCAATACAATTGTTTTGAGACAGGGTAAACTACTTGTGTTCCATTATATGCCCTAACTTCCCATTTTATCACAACATTAGCAGAATTTGTTCATCCTACTCCTGTTCACTTTAGTCCATTTCAAAAGATGCAGACATGAAGCGACTGTATATACATATATATATATAATCAAGCAATTAAAACAGCAGTTGACGTTGTGAAATCAGTGAATCCACAATGTGTTGACATTAGTGGCAGATTCTGTCGCATACAAATGGGCATAAAGTGATGAAGAGAATAATTCAGCTGCCCATTAGTTTCTGTCCCACATCATTAAGCAGAATCATAAAAAGAATAAAGATCATGGGAAAAAAATCACAGCTTCATACTTTTTACTATTCATTTGTTTTTTGTCTTGTTTTGTTTATAATTTTATTATTATTATCATTTTATGATGCAGTTCCATAAGTCTTGTAATTTCCTTTACTCCCACCTCAAGTCCTCTCCCCCACCTGTAATCCCCCCTCACTGAGGTTCCCCATTATTATTACTATAATATAGTTCTTCATAAACAGTCATATCCATCATAGCGAGCATGGACAATAGCAGAGTGCAGCATCCTATTGTCAAAATAGAGCAAACAGTTTCACTGTGAGTCCATCTTTGTCTGGAAGTAGAGATGCATACTGCATTGTATCCTCACATCTGGATATGATAGTCTCCATTACAGGGTTACTACACATACCCTTTAATGAAAAGTCACAATACAAAATCAACAACAGAAAGAAAAGTAGAAATGCACAATGACATAAAGTTCTCAAGAGATTCTGATAGTTCAACAGTCCTGAATCGCTGTCAATCCTGCCACTCCAATTGCGAGGAGATCTCTCCAGAATCCACTAGCTGTTATGTCCCACCTTAGACTCTCCAGCTGCCCAGAGAGGCACTGCCAATGCTTGGTTGGAGCCGATCAATTTTTTCTGACCTCCATCATCTGCCATGGTAACGAGTACTCTGGAGGCTCCAATGTACTGCCATATCCTCCTTGTGCATTTGGATATGCTGTCCACTGCTCCATGTGAGAGACTGAGGAGGCTCAGCTCTGACATAGTCACTCAGACCATGGAACCTGTAATTTTCTCCATGGTTGTGATTCTGAGTCCAGTGGTTCAGTTGGTAAGAAATTGACAAGGAAACTTCATCTGAGGCCATTGCAGACCTGATTTTTTTGTGTTTGCCAATACATGTCCAACATCCAAATCAGCACTAGCACACAGTGGTAGTTGCAATTGCTGGATCAGTTCTGTCTCCAGCCCCAAGTTTTACAAAACCCAATGGATGTTGGAGCCCAGTCCGATTCCACCCACCACATACTTGGACTTCACATAAGCCACTGGGAACCTCAGCCTCGCCTGAGTGTCCCTCACTACTCACAACCAGGCATGTCCCCTACCCTGGTTCCTGTGCTTGCAAGCATGTACAGCTGACTGGTCCCATCCGTCCCATATCTGATCTGGCTCTTGTATATGTCAATTGACATTGAACCCAGTTCATCCCAATCAGCCCCACTATCCAGCCCATACTTGTGCCAGCGGGTACCACCATCTGTTTTGCCATGCCTGCGCTTGACAGAATATGGCCACTGGACCAGCATCTGACAGTTGATGTTGTGGCAAAGCTCAATCAATCCATACCAACACTGGCTTATGCATGAACTAGAAGGTACAGTCAACCCATTCTGGCTTTTGCCTGATCCGGCTCACATGTAGGCCATCAAGTGTGGCCCTGTCCAGCCTGGTCTGCCCCCATCCCAAATCTCATGCTCACCAGTGGAAGTAGTGGCCCAGCAGGGGGCTTACACAGCCCCCTCAATGAGGCTATTTCCATTACACCCTGTGTTTCACATGTGCTGTTTGGGTGATGTGGCCCAGTCTGGGACAGCCTGCTTTATCTCGGCATTTGCCAGTGAGTGCTATATACTGTCGGGGCCAGGCCCTCCCCCAAATCCAACTCACGCTGGTGGGAGCTACTGACTAGCCAAGCCCTGACAATCTCCAGTCCTAGCCCTAATGTAGATTGGTAGGTATGGTGTCCCTATGCAGCCTGACCCACACTCCATTCTGGTGCTCAGAATGGCCAGCATTTGATATGAACTGACCCAGCCTGACGCGCCCCTGATCTACAACAAATGTATGCTGGTGGGTATCATATTTTGCCCTGGTCTGGGTTACTACTCCCTGTCTTGGTTCTTGCACTCATTTGCAGAACGTGTGTCCTGTCAGAGGACTTACCCAAGTTCCTCCATCAGAATCTCTCCCAATGCCAGATCTTGTGCATATCTGTGAATGTATTGGACAGCCCTACTTAGTCCACCTCCTGTCCCACAGAAACAGTGGCCTTTACTCACTGTCCCTCACCCATTTCATTTCTTGTTGTTGGGTGCTACAGCCCATCCAAGGCTTTTTCTGTACCCAGACACAGCTCACACATGGTCAGCAGGGGCAGAGACCTAGAACAGCCCACCCTACACCCACCCTATATTTACCCTCATGAGCACTAGTGGGTGCTGGATTATACCCCAGACCGGTACATGCCATACCCAGCCCACACCCATGCTGAGGGATCCTGCTGACATATCCAGACCAACTGCAGTCATCAACCTGGCCCTGGCGATCACCAATGGGAATCATACCCTGGCCAGGAAATCCCCTTTGCTCCCCAACTTGGCCTATTCCCATCCACAGATCTCACGCATGCTAGTGGATGCTCCGATCCAGCCTGGCATAGCTTCTCACCTGTCTTAGCCTTTGCCTTTACATGCTGCAGCCTGGCCTGACTGAGCCCATCCCCAGTCCCAACTCTTACTGACTGGTGCTGCAAGCTGGCCCTGCTCATTCTACTCCTATCTCTTCCTCATGCAAAATAGTAGGTGTGATACCCTAACCAGCATGACCTGCACTCCAGCCTGGTTTCTGCACTCACTAGTGGGCTAAGTTTTGCTCATCCCTGCCCAGCTGGCCCAACCCACAGTCTTGTCAATGGGTGGGGCTACCTTGTCCAGCTTGCCTGACGCCTGGGTCTGGAATTCATGTTCACCCGTGAGCTCTGGCCATGTAGGGGAGATTCACAGGTTCCCCCATTTGGCCCACTCCAAGCCCCATCCCAAATGCTCCAGCAGTTGCTAGGCCCATGCCTGGTATAGTCTGCCTCTCCATCTTGGCTGGATGGATGTTTATATGAACTGGTGGATGTTGCAGGCTGGCCTGTACTACACCCTGTTTTAGGATGCACATGCAGGTGCTGCAGCTTAGACCTGCTCAGCCTATTCTTGGCTCCAGTACCCATGAGTGTTGGCAGGTTCCATGTTCACTTCTAGTTCAGCCTATCATCACCCCAACTCTCGAGCTAACCAGTGGGACTTGCATTTCCACAGTTTGGGCCCACTTATTCCCTGTGGAAACTACCCCTGGACATATTTCTACCGAGTGCTGGTTAGTGCCATGGCCCTACCTGATGTGACCTGTGTCCTGTTCAGACACTCAGTCAGGAACTTGGATCTAGGTCTGCTAGACAGGACCCTAGCCATAGGGTCCTTTTGTGTGTGGTGGCATGTAGTGGTCAGCAATATTCTGTGGTAACAACCTATCTCAGGTCTCCCATGTGGGCTGATGACTCAGTCTGACCCATACAGATCTTCCAAGCTCTCCTCTCCAATACCTCTGGGTCTTAGTCCCCTCACTTACCTTTAAGTACAATGGCCCTGTTGTTAGGTGTTCCTCAGGATTCATTCTTTACCTACATATACGGTAGCCTTATCCATGGATATCCCTAAACAGTAATTTACCACCCCAAAGTCCCCAGAGCTCATCGGTGGGCAGCCAGTGGGCAGAACCTGTCACAGATTGGTCCTCTCTCTGCCCAAGCCAAGATGGTCCCAGCCTCTCTGAAGCAGCCAGGCTAGGCCATGCCCCACCCCACCACCCCACCACCAGCCAGAAGTGGCTGATGGAGTGAGCGGTCCCAACCTTCCAAGCCCACAAAGCCAGAACCAAGATCATTCATTTTCTTTTAAAGACTACCAAATTCCCCAAACAGTTCTACCATGTTATGAAATGTGCTTTGTTACTGTCAATTACACATGTTTCATAAAATCCATTATGAATTCTTCCTTAAGGCATGAATTAGTTGAAAGGCATGATTCTCTTTGATAAATACATCCATATTTGAATGCACAAAATCGTTTTGTAATGAATCTGAAGAAATAAATAAATGCTAACTATGTGCATGGGCATGAATGAGTCTCAAAATATAATGCAATATTGAAAGGCAAGCAACAGAAGAATATATCAGAGCAGTGTTATTTGTTTTAGTAGGCTGTGATGAATAACACTACTTGAAAAAATCTCAAAATTGCATCTGCCCAAGGACAGAGCAGTTTATTTTCTTTCCCAATTAGCATAAAAAGCTGAATCGACCTTGACCTTCCACATAGTTATGAATAAAACCAGTTTCCGGAAGCTTCTCTTTCATTCATAGGAAAGTTGGTAGGCACCCAGGTGGTTTTCATTCAGGTATCAGTCAGAGGCTCACACTCATGCTCACATCTGACTGGTGAGAGACGAGTTCCATGGTCGGTGGCAGATCAAAGGTAGTGGCTGGGCAGAGGGAAGGCTCACAGCCAAAAGAGAGGAACTTGTGGGAATTTCTTAGACATCATTTGAATATCAAGCATTTTTAAATCATTTCATAAGGGATAAAAACTATGATCAATATCAAGAGGTTTATAAAAATCAAGTGAATTACAGCTTAATTTATGTTTGTATCAAATGTTTAAATGAGATATGATGTAGTATATTCACATTGTAAATCTCTTCCATCAATTCATATTGTCTTAGTAGGTTTTAATTACAGTTTCCTTCCTTTTTAATTAATAAAAGTTTGAGATAATTTATTTCTGGATAGAAAATCTCTTTTTTTTCATATTTTTCCACTGCCTCCTGACATGCATTATAAGAAGACATAAGCTTTCCCCCGTGTGGTAGCTTGATGGCTAACGTCCCCATCTTGCTCATGCAGGGATCGCATATGGGTACCAGTTCTAATCCCAACAGCCCTGCTTCCCATCCAGTTCCCTGCTTATGGCCTGGGATAGCAGTCAAGGACAACCCAAAGCCTTGGGAACCTTCACGTGCATGGGAGACTCAGCAGAAGCTCCTGGTTCCTGGCTATGGATAGGGTTAGTTCCGGCCATTGTGGCCACTTAGGGAATGAATCATCAGAACAAAGATCGTCCTCTCTCACATCTTCTATGTATATCTGACTTTTCAATAAAACGTAGTAAATAAATCTTAAGACATTAGACATTAACTTAGGTGTACATTTTTGTCGCTTAAATAATAATAGCCCTTCTATCAGGAGAATTGTGGTTGATAATGGATATATGCTGGTGATAAATTGACACTTAGAAAATAATAAATACCCAAATCCATAATGTGTTAGTAGCATGGCATTGCTCTGTCATGTTTTGCTCATTAGCAATCTAATATACACTGATAATTTCAGTCGATTCTTTTCTGGCATCCACATGCCTGATTTAAAAATACAAGCAAGATCACTTTGCTTTTCACATATAAATAAAACTATTTCAGTGTAGTTTTAAATTATGTTCACTTTTTTATTTTCTGATTTTTACAGTTAGACCTTCTTATCTGAGACTACTAGTGTTCCACTAACATGTCTGGTGAGATTGTATTTCAGGAGGCACTGAATAAAAGTAGATGACAAGAAAAAAAAAAATAACATGAGTGTAAAAAGTCACCAAACTACTGATCTAAACAAATAAACCCATTTATGAAACATTTCTAAGGGAACTTGTTATGTTATAATTTTAAATTTTTATTGCTCACTTAATTGCTATGCATAATTAAAAATGGTAACATACTTCTCTTGAGTAAGATTATAGTCAAACTTTTGTATCTGTAGATTTGGCATTCATAGACTCAAGCAACATCAACATTTAAAAGCTTTTATATCTTTGCTTATTTATTATATTACACAATATAATCTAACTATTTTTTTCAGTACTTTATGAGTTAGTTATAAGTAAGCTAAAAGTGATTTCAGTGTATGATGGCGCATGCAAACATTATATGAAAACACTATACCATTTTTACTCCATTTTTAAATTATATTGAACTTGTTGATATATCTTGAATGTCATGATTTCAACAACTAAATTATACTTCATTGATTCATCCTAATTCCTTGTTTTCTTTCTTTTAGTTTTTTGAATTTATATAACTTTAATACAACATTGTCTATGACACTTGAGTATCAGTAGATAATTTCAAATAAGGATGTGTTGTAGGGAAATGAACCGACCCCTGCTAGATTTATTGGCTGGACAGTAAGTTGAATTAACGCAAGGCAGGTCAAAAAGAAATGATTTTTAATTATATAAACATACACACAGGAAAATGTGTGTTAACTCACAGAGAAGCCATATTATTGAAGCTTCAAGAGCACTCCACATAAAGAAAGAGGGACATAGGATTTCTAAGATTGCAGTGCAGAGTAGCACCCTACAGTCATTTTAAGGTGTATAGAAGCCAATTGTATATAAACTAAAATTGAGATGTCAATGAAGTAGTCACAGGATGTGGTTAAGAACTTGCATTTTTTTTAACATATTGGTTACTCAACACCATGTCAATTAACTCCATAATGTTGTAAATTGCCGATGTTATATTTTGGCTTTTCATTGGATGGGATGATATTCTGCTAGCTCTGCTTTCAGACCAGAGATGGTCTCCCCAAGAAACTATTGAATTTATCTGGATAAGATGCTGGACTCCATGCATGATACATGCTTGCAAGGAAGGTATCATGACTGGATTTAAACTGCAATACTGCAACAATGTGGAGAATCCACCATGGGGGAGGGGGTGGAGAGGGGTCTGAGGAATCCCAGAGCCTATGAAACTGTGTCATAAAATGAAATGAAATAAAAAAGAGAGAATTTGCATCAGATTCATGTGCATGTTTGCCACTCAACACAGTACTTTCTGAGGGTATCCAAGGGTACTTCAAAAGAGCTTTTGAAAATGTGAAATTAGAAGTAAAATTTATGTTAGCATCATTATTTTTGAAAGATATACACATCTTTTTACACAATGTGCATGTTCCATAAAGTCTTTGAAAAACTATCTTTCACTCTGATCTTTTATTTATCATCCTTATTTACACTTTTCTCTGAGCTTTGAGGAATCAATGATTCTATATTTTGAAATAACAACAAGATGTGCTGAAAACTCGTCTCTAAGAAGCAATCCTAATGATGCAGCTGTGGTCTTTTTCTCCCTTTGTGTCCTTAAGTTATAAGAAATGAGTGCCCACAGGTGTATTTCTCATGAACCAGAGGAGCCTGAGGAAACTGGAGGAAATTCTCTGGGTCCAGCTGTCAAGAGGGCGCATGACAGGGATTGTTACAGTGTTGTTTTTGGTCACTATCGCTCTGATCTTTGTTAGCATCCCTGTGTGTCAGTGGCTTCAATGTGAGAAACACCTCCAGGATATGAAGAAACAGCTGCCTCCATTCTCTGACGTGTGTGCGCACGCGTGTGTGTGCACTCATTCACGCTTTACAAAGTCTGATTCTGACTTGGCGTATTTTACAAGAAAAAAATATCAGAATCCATTCTTTATCGTGCATATGCACTCATAATCTGATTTTCTAGAATTTTCCCAAATATTGTGGTATGTAGCAATTTAATGTAAAAGTACACTAAATTAATATATTTGATTGGTTATATTCCCTTTTGCCTTCCCTTACCCGTCTCCTTCCTTCATTTTTCCTTCATTTCCCCTTTCTTCTCTTCCTCCCTCCATCCTTCCTTCCCTCTTTCTTCTCTCTTTTCTTTTCTTTCTTTATTTATAGGACTTATCTTCCATCACTATGTACCTTTTCATTAACCCCCCATTAGTTTCTTCCTATGCCCTCATTTATTTTTATTTGAAAGGGTGATTTCTAAAAGAAGGTGAGACAAAGATTTGCCATCTCCTTATTCACGCCCCAAATGACAAGGCCAAAGCCGCATCTCCCAGATCCAAAGCTGAGAGAATTTCTTTTGTCTTCAGGGTCTTAAGTGCAAAACTGTTAAAATATTTGGAAGCCATAATCCTGTATCCTACACTTTTCATAGTTTTACGTAAGATACTGTTAAGAAATATTTCTATAATATTATAAAATTGCTTTTTATAAAAATTACAACCAAATTCCTGATTGATCGGCACACACAGTTTTCAATAAGAAGATTACACTGGAAACTTTTCTTTTTCATTTCATGGATGCAAAATTAAAACTGGGAAAAATAGCAATGACTGTAAGTTTCCCAAATACAAGTTACTATAATTTTATGTTAAGACACTAATAGTAGAAATAACTCATCATTTAATAATGTTCTTAAAAAGTTGTGAATTTATCTGGAAATATTGAATTTTTATAATGTCCCATGCAAAATATTAAAGTGGTTTTGACTAAATAGGTTACAACATTGTAGAATTTTCATATTTTCTTTACAGTTACACATCATTTTACAAGTTCCATGTGCACTTAAAGCTCTGTATGTGGAGTTCTGAATCTATTTCCTTGACCAATTACAGATCAGAAATGTAAAATCCACAAGTATGTGCTAAAGATATATAGACATTTTATTGTTTGCTTTTCAATTGTATTATAGATAATCTAAAAATGACATAAAATGCATGAGGGTATTCAGAAGATAATCAAATTCAATTCCAGTTTTTGTAAAGGATTTAAACACCCACAGATTCTACTGCCAGCTAAATATCTGAACCAATAATATTAAATGTGCAGAATTTTCAAGTTCATATATTTAGTGACAACAATTTTAGAAAGGAGTGTGAGATTAATTATCATATCTTTGAAAACATTAAAAAACATTATTTTTTTACACATGGCAAGAGATTTGTAGGATTTGATTCCAGAGATAAACACAGTGTTACATTAGACAAATTTACAGGAAAAAAAATTACAATTTGATTAACCACAGTTTTACATGTCATGGGACACTTAATAAAGGAATTACCTAAACGCCAGAGGAAACCATATTTTAAATTCTTAGATTAGATATGATTGGACAAAAGGTGTTTTTTTATTTTAACAAAAACATATAAATAGTTTGGAATCTATTTTGTCATAAATAGGTTCTGAATAACTTGATAAATAAGTTCTGAATAATTTGATAAATCGTGGTTTTAAAAGATAACTCTCCTGTGGTCATGGAAAAAATCTTTCATTTATTTTCAAACAGAATTCTTAATAAAAAGAAAATTCTCTTAAAAATATATATATATGTGATAAGAAGGAATTTGTGACAAGACCATTAGTGCCTGTTAAATTCCTCAGGAAAGGAAAAAAAATAAATTAAAAGATGAAAGATAACTACTATAACTTGTCTATCGTTTCTTTAATTTGGAAGCTTTTGAGGAAAAAAGTGATGTGAGGTAATTGTTGATGAGTTTTCATGTAAAGTCTCTAATTAGAGTTGATCATCACACACTTGTTCAATGATTACTTTCCCAAGCTAAAAAAGCCAAAGTGTGTTCAGAGGCACTATAGCACTACACAGACCATGACTGAGTCAAGCAGATACTCTAAGAAAAACCTTCTGGACTAATGACACTATATTGTCATGTAGGCCTTAAAGTGCTTCTCATAATGTCTGTGAAACTTTTTAAAAACATACATATGTACCACTTAAATAATGCAATGTCATCAAGAGAAAATGAAATGCATAAAGGCTTGAAAACTATGACAAGCAATATGCATGCATTGATTAAAATAAATGTTTAATGTATAAACAAAATTGAAATATTGTACAGGTAAGAGAAAGTAATTATAAAAGTATTATTGATTTTATTGTAAAGAAGTTGAATTTTAACAATGTCTTAAAATTTCAACTATACTTAAGAAGCCTTTCAATTTACTTGAGTTTGATACTTTCTGAAATTTCCAACTCTGTCAACAGTAAATGTCTTAACATTATATACACTTAATATATCTGTTTAGCATATTTAGCACTTATAAAACTACAAAATAGATTAGTGAACCTATAAAATAGTGTAGGTTCTACATGAGGGTAAATGTATTCTTTGTTCTTAATATAAGTCAAAGGAAACATCACCCCTAACATATTAAAGTGAATGAAATTATCAACATAAAGGGTTTGATAAAGAATTTACCAAAAGAAGAAATATCAAGTTACAGAAATTCCACGTTTTGTCTATCAGTAATAATAATAGTAAGCTAGTAGATCAGTTTTTAATAAACACTGGTACTATCATCAGTAAGACAGAATTACTTGTAACAATAGTGATCACATTCGCACTGTCTTCAGTTGAACGTGGCACAGCTTTTACAGATGAAAGTGACAATTGGCTACTTTTTCCATTCAGCTCTTTGTTAAGTTCATTCTATGCTAGGCTATATAATTTACTGCTGTTGTTGCTGCAACAGAGTTCTCTGGGCATCTTCTGGTTCTGCATATCTTGGTTTAGGACAAGAATTTGTGATAGAATAAACTCTATCACGTTATTTTTTTTTTTCTAACTTTGTTTTTGTGTAGTGCCTTATCTGTTGGAGATAGTGATCTGAAGGAGTGCACTCATGACAATTTCCAGCAACAGGGGAACAAATACACAGACATCGTAGCCACTGAGCCCTTGGCACTCAGGATTCCTCACTGCATTTTTGCCATGTTATTCCTCTCCTCCTATAATGATGTACCAAGAAAGACATGACCAGGTGCTGAACATATGGCCACCCCATGCTGCTTGCCTTCCCAGCCTTGAGAACTGGGAGCCGAATACAGTTCCCTCCTCTCTAAGTGACTCTTGAGCATTATGTTAGAGCAACAGGAAACCGGCTGTAACATGTCTCAGTGTGCTTTTTGAGGTTTCAGAGATCTTCTAATGTCACAGATTATTTTTACTTCATGTGTGTGAAGTAAAACCTTTTTATTATGTGTGCATATTGTATAATTAGCATATTTTGGAAGTATGTGATCAAATGTCAGCTGTGGAAATATGATTTATCTTGGATTTAGGCTTGCTTGCATTAACTAATTTCTTTTTGCTTATTTGGGAAAATAGAGCCAATTATCATGATTTATGTTTTGTTGGACCACTCAGAAATATCAAGCTTAAGTTCCTATCAAGATATTGCTATGTCTATAAATTCTTGTGTAGAATCTTATACTACCAGGAGCTACGGTCAAACCAAATAACTGTCTGATCACTGAATACATTTTTTTTTTCTGATCCACTTGGTCCCTGAGCATGATTCTTTATATTCTGGTTTTGTGTGGGAAATCGGAGTGAAATGGATCTGAGCCCCTGCTCTCCAGGTTGAGATATCTAATACCATTAAAGACCCATGGTGCTGAAGACAACTGAATTTCCCTCAGGTACACCTCCCAGGAGTGGGAAACTAAAACAAAGCTCAGTGTCTGGCATATGTTCATTTTTTAACCTTTTTTATTATTATTAATTTTCATTGGTTTGTGTTTTACTCTTTCTTCCACAAAATACTAAATGATTAATCAGCATTACCAGATAAAATTAAGAGTAGTGGTCATACATTTTTTAAAATTATCAAATTGAGAACATATGAAATATAAAATTTCCATATCAGGTACAATTGGTTTTGGTTCTATAAGAACAAGATAAAAAGGTAACCAATGGTCTCAACGAAATGCAATTTGTTTTGAAATATTATCAGAAGCATTTTTGGAATTGGGACAAACGGATGCATATATTGAAAATGCATTCAAGTATGTTAGAATGGCACTCTGAGCTGAGTCTCCACCCCATGCCTTTGCTGGAAATTAAGACATTGTTAGTCTCTAATCTCTAGGAGTTTCTTAGTCACAACCTTCCGTAATCCCCCAACCCTCCTATGCCACACATCTTCCAATCTCTATGGCATGCTTCCGGAGTTAGAAATCAGCTTCATCCTAAAGTTAACTCTGTACAGGTGGGAGACCTGGAAAAGCAGCTGACTTTTAGATTCCACAAGCCCCAGTTTGAGCTGTGAGTGTCACCTGGGAGCAGGTGTGAACAGTAAATGAGAAAACTGTCTCTGCCATGCTGTATAAGACTGCTTTTCACATAAATCAACCTTAGGGGGAAAAACTCCCCAAACTGAGAATGGCAACACCACTGTCCCAGACCTTTCTGATGTCCCTTAGCTCCTGTGTAGACGGCATATTGATAATTGTTCTCGCCTCTAGCATTGTCCCAGGAACTCCTGATTCTGAGTAGCAATTGAATATCAAATATTGGAGCCCCGAGTGGCAGCCTAATGTGAAGTCCTTGTCTTCCATGTGCTGGGATCACATATGGGTGTTGGTTCTAATCCAGGTGGCCCCATTTCCCATTAAGCTGCCTGCTTGTGGCTTGGGAAAGCAGTCAGGGATGTCCCAAACTCTTGGGATCCTGCATCCACATGGGTGTATCTGCTCTAAAAATATGAACAATACTATTGGAGGATGTGAAAAAAATCCACCAAGACATATAACAAGAATTGCAATAAAACCACAGAAAACAAATTCCATAATGACTGCACTTCATTTAATTTGCACTGTTTGTTAATGGTTAAGTCTGACCAAAATGAAAGCAAGAATCTAAGGAGATGTTGAGATAATATAATTAAGTGAATTGATGTCCACTATAAATAAGAGTTTATCACTAATAAAGATGGTAATGTTCTGACAGGAATGTAGCATTAAATGTTGAAAAACTTGACAGTTTTGTAAATTTTATAGTAAACCATATTTAAATATTTGTTAATAGGCACACAGATTTATCAAGTCTTCAAAATTTGAATATATCCATATATATATATAACTCATCTATATTAAAATGTGCATATTTAATAAAAATAATTGTTTTGCAGGTTTTTGTGAGGACATATGTGTCCAGGCATTATTTCAATGTGGACAAATAACTACCTGTGACAGAAATATAACCTAGAAAATTTCCTAAATTACTTCCACTGAAAATGATGCTAATGATAATAAAACTATTAGAGACATTTGAGATAATAGCAACTTAAGATTTGTATAATCAGGGAAGTTATCAACAGAGCAGAGAAAAACAATGAATTTGAAGAACATATCAAGAATGTCTTTTCTAAAGGATTAAATTCAGAAACTGCGAAGAGCTAATGAAACGCGATAACAATAAATAAAATATGTGGTTAAAAATGAGTAGGGGTTATGAACAGACATTCTTCAAAATTACTCGGGATCACTAGCCAGCAAGGAAATGAAAATAAACAAGCCCCTGAGATATCACTTCAATTCACATAGAATAACTGTTACCAAGAAGCCAAATATAATAAGTGCCGAAAAGGACATGCAATATTTGGAAGCCTGATGCACTGTGAAAATGTCAATAAGCACACCTTTTACAGGTAGCAATATGGACTATGTCCAACTGAAATGAAGACTGTGAAAGCGTCTACACTGCCAGATTTGTCTCAGCACTGTTCACAGATTTTAACAGTGATATGGATTAAACACAGATGTTCTTCCATTAATTAGTAAAAAAAAAAATGGCATATATATATATATATACATGTGAAAAATGTGACTTAGTAATAAAAGCCATCACTGATATCAGCAGCAAAATTAGTAGATTACAGGATTATTAAACTAAGTTTAAACTAAGCAAACCAATTAAAACAAGTATTGTGTCTTCTCTCCTATCTGGAAACTAGCGCATAATGTCAAACAAAATGTTTAAATTGTATATCATTTGTTACATAGCATTTATAAATGTTATCACAAAAGTATATCCATTCGTATTAATATATCTTTCTTTCCTCATTTTATATAATTTGTCATGAAATTTTATGATAATGATATCCACAACTTGCCTTAAAAATAACATGAGTGTGCATAGAATATTTATGTATGCAGCATATATAGAAAAATGACAATTTTGCTAAATCTATATGTGCTTCATTTTAGACTTTCCTATATTATTTTAAGCAGTTTTAAAGACAAATAAAAGAAGATAATACTCACTGTTTTACATGGGTCTTTGTTATATTGCAGTTTTCTAAGTTTGATAGGGATAGTTTTATTCATTTTTTTTGCTTTCCCATTTTTTGGTGAGGTTGATCAGAAAGGTTTGTGTGAGCTTTCTATTGCAAAAATGATTTTCTGTGTAACTTAACCAAAATTTCTACAGTCTGACCACCAGATCTTGTGAGAAAAAAAAACACGTTGGAAATATTCACCAATGTATACTAAATTAATACTCATTTGAATGGCCACACTAATGTTAAAATTTATAATAGCTTAGTGATTGTCAATAATACCCTGAGTATCTACGTTAGATTGAGCTACAGGGAAATAAAGAAAAGAACAGGAGACTGAAATAAAACACACAAAGGAAAATGAATGATATATATCTTGACCTCAATAATCCCTTTTCAATATTTTCACGGAAGAATGCCATTTTTAAAGATGTCAACCAGAGAAGTAAAACTCCATCCTCCTTGATTACTCAGTGTCACAAAACTCACCATTAATCTAATAAACAGCAGCTCCCTCGGCTGGAGAACTTACTCAAAATCTTTCTTAGGCAAATATCCTTTCATGATCATTAATCACTTTGTTTTGAACTCCATCTGAACTCAAATTAGCATAAAATTATTAAAATAAGCATAACTTTAATGACTGTGCTTAAAGTACCTTACCTTGCTACTTCATCTTAATTTTTCTTTCACTTCAAAAAAAGTACCTTGATATAATTTGTCATATTTTAATCAACAAAAAAGTAGTCGTGATTTATTTCTTGTGCTTATTTTTCTGATAGGTATGTGAGATTATCTCATTTTTATGTAATTTGTTTTGAATATTATATCTCTTGAACATTAAAATTTTATTCATTTATGACAAAATATAATAGCTATTGATTACTGCGCAACGTGAGTCAAAACTTCAAAATAGATTGTGGCATTTGCACGTTAAATAAGAAAATGTAATAGTTCAGTTTCTGATATGAGACTGTATTGAGTCACAAACAGAAATTGGGAACTATCTATATTCCAACTTTATACAGCACAATGTTGCAAAAAAACTGGTGATATAAGTTTTTTACTGCCTAGAATGCTGAAAATTATATAAATGTATAGTATCTAAACTTAACTGATTTCTTGAAAATGGTACACATGTTTGACATATTCCCTTCATTTATGTAATGACTAACCTGATGACACACTGGTCATTGTTAGCACAGTTTAATAAATATCTTTTACAATGAAGCTATTCGGCATGTAAAAATGGGTAGTCATTACAGAGTCACTCTACATTCAAGGAGTATCTGTCTTTACCTAGCTAAGAGCCTTCAGATTTGATGTGTATTAAAATATACTCATGGATGTGATAGCAGAACTGGCATTAGTAAGGAAGCGTCTACTACATCACCTTGTCTTGAGAAGTGGAGCAGACATTAACAATTGCCGTTGAGCCATCACTGCTGAGCTCACCCCTTTTCTCCTGCTGCTGGAATATGAGCACTTACAGAAAGCTGGCTAGCTGATTAACTATTACTTGTTTAATATGGTATTCCACTGTCAGTTTTCAAATAAAAATAAATCAAGCAAAGCTGTTGGTGAAATTCATCTCTTCCTTTCTATTCTTAGCTGTCAGGTTTACTCATTTTGCATGATATGTTTAATGCATCTAAGTATAAATTGCCTTAATACAAGTCAGCTTATGTTTTCCAAATCCCTGGTGCTTAACACTTAATAGCAATTTAATTATGGAAAACAAATTATATGATCGGAGACCTCATATTATATTATAGATATTTCATTTATAGAATGTAGAGATTCTTTTCACATCTAATAATACTGACTGCTGTGTATTGCAATGGATGCTCATCTAAAAATATAACAATAACAGACAATAAAATATGATGAGTTCAGAAATGCTGAAATAGTAATTTTTAGTATTGGTACTATCACAAGATTAATGTTTTAACATCTATGTTTCTTCCCTTTATGTTTTTTTAATGTAGTGATCTTTAAAAAAAACCAAAATCATAATCTATACATGAATATAAACTTTTTGAGTTAATCAGCAATATATTCTTGAACTGCAAGACTAGTCTCTTGATTAAACATACATTTTTACAGAAAAATATTCATTTGTAAATATCCACAGGTTGCATATATTGTGCGATTTTTCTGCATGTATAGCCACATAATATTAATCATTTTAGGCATATAGGATTATTTATGTTGTGCATTTTGTTATGCTGCTACTGTGTGCTTTACTTTTAGAGTAACTATATTCCTACTTAGATTGATTTATGTCATTCTTTCTTTCTCTCATGATAAGCTTGTTTTTTGTAGCATTGTTCTTAATAACAAAGCAGCGAGGAAAAAAATCCCAAATTAACTGAAGAATAGATAACTAAATTGAGACATATTTATATAATAGAATGTATTATTGTCTCTTTAAGATTTATTTTATTTTTATTGGAAACTCAGACATACAGAGAGAAGGAGAAATAGAGAGGAAGATCTTCATCTAATGATTTACTCCCGAAGCAGCCCCAAAGGCTGGAGCTACACAGATCCGTAGCCAGGAATCTGGAGGCTCTTCTGAGTCTCCCACAAAGGTGTGTAAGATCATAAGGCCTTGGACTGTCCTCAACTGCCCTCCCAGGCAACAAGCAGGGATGGGAAGCTAGAGAAGAAGTGGGGCCACCGGGATTAGGACCTGTACACATATGGGATCCCAGTGCATGCAAGGAGAGGACTGTAGCTGCTATGCTACTGCACAGGGCTCAATAGAATTTATTGTTTTGCAATTGGAATACATATCATTTGGCAATAAAAGGAAACAAACAACTGATAAATAATATATGGTGGATGAACATTTTTGTTGTTGATCTCTCTCTCTCTCACACACACAGACATACACACACATTTATCTTAGAATGTTTTCCCCTATTTTACAATAACAGTATAGTCCATCACCTTGTTTTGATTCAACCATCAGATAGCATTTCTATCACTTAAAAGCATGCTATGTATCCTTCAGTGCCATAGCTATGGAAATGCACTATAGATTCCAGGTGACATATGAGATACACATCCAGCATATGGTTTCTTAGTCTGCCAGTGAGAGTTCCTTGAATCCTCTCTGAAGGCTGAGGAAAATATATCATTATTTGGCTGCAGGTACAAAATGACCTGTGGAAAGTTTCTTTCAAAAACAAAAAACATGAATCTGGACATAAATCTGGAAAATTCACAGATCCTGAACTTTGTCCTGTGCTTAAACCATCAGAGAGGCAGCCAGGATCATGCATTAGCAGCAGAAGAGATATCATGTAGACAAAGGATGAGTTTACCAAGAAAATTGAATAAAATTAAATGTAAGACATCTATCTCAAACTTGCAAGCACAGAATATAGTAAATTTCCTATGGACAAATATTTCAATAGCAGGTGATTTCAACAAGGATAACAATGTAATCATAATTAAGATAAAGTTCATGTAATAAAAAAAGGATTTATACTGATGACTTAATAAATTATCACATGGAATAATAAATCACAAATAGACACAAAAGCATGGTCTCTTAAAGGCAAGCAGTCACCACTATTCAGTGACAGACGTAAAGGCCACAATAAGACAAGAGGCTTGGCACCTAGACAATGTGTTCACTAAATTGACAACTATAGCGGCTTAATAGTTGTGTGAAAATAACTTAAAACAAGCCAATTTAAAAACTTAAAAATTAAAGAAAATCAAGATTTATATTTTCTTGGAAATCTGCATAAGTGGCATTACTTTCTTTAAAGTATGATTTTAAAAAATATGTGACTAAAACAATGCAGAACATAATTCTATTTCTGTTGTGTGTGTGTGAAAATAGTTTTTATTTCTCTGTAATAAATACCAGAAAACATTAATTTGAGGGCCAATTGATACTGCCTATGTTTAACTCTGAAAGAAAATGCCAAAGAATTTTCCATAATGACAGTACCGTTTTAATTACCCCTAAGCCACATAAGAGAGACAGAGTTTCTGTGCACCAACGCCATCATTTGATGCTACCATTATTTTTCATTCTAGCTGTTGTGTGAGGTGTAAGTATACATGTGAAAGACAAAAAAAAGAAAAAAAGAAAAAAAAAAAAAGCCCAGATTGGGAAATGGATAAAGAGAATGAGAATTTTTTAAAAAAATTTTCTCTCTTTTAATGTCCACAGAAGTACCAAAGCCAAGACATACACCTCTCATAGTTTCAGTATTTAAAAAATAATAAACTCATTGTGATTATCCCTGTTTTTATTATGTTTTGTTGTTGTTATTAACCAAACTCCTGTGACTCGAGGATTTGTGTGTCTGTGCATGTAAATAGAAAACATCCTATTTCCATTTGCATTTGAAATCTGCTAGTATTTTTTTCCATCTCCTCTGTATCCACTTAAGCTTAGTCTACAATATTTTTGTTTAATGCTTCTCCTGGACTCTTCTCCTAAATACTTGCAATCTATTTTGTATACATCTTTGAGAAACATGTGATGACCTTTATAATACTCCAATTATAAATAATTTAATACTGTCCCATTGTCCTCAAGACAGACATGTGTGCTTTCCATGTTGGCTGACAAGTCTCAACATCCAATTCCCCATATAAGTTTTCCAATATTCTCCACAAGACAAATTTACACTTTCAGTTTTTGCAACTTGCTTCATCAGCCTTGTCTTGGGGCATTTGCTGAAGCTTCTCTTCTATCCAAATTATTCCTTTTAACTTCTTATTAACATCAACTCACCTGAGGAATTTGTTCTGTTCACAATGTCCAGGCCTCTCCCTCAGGAATCCTGGCTGGGAAGACCTGGGAATGTTTTGAGCATCCACATGTTTAACAAACTCAGTTTCCAGATAACAACGGTGCTGGTGCCACAGCTGCTTCTGCTTCTGGATGCCTAACTCATCGTTTGCACCTCCCCATCTGGAAATTTAGTTCACACTCCAAAAAGGCATTCTTTTGCAATGTATAATTCAGTGTGTGTGTGCATATAGCAACACTATATATATATATGTCAGCACCACATTTTTCCAGCACATTTCATTTTCAAAAAATTGAAAGCCTATATTTATTAGAAGTCACTTCCCAATTCTTCTACCATCCAGGCTCCAGCCTGCCATCTACAAGACACATGTCAGACTCTGCTCTTCTTTCTCTCTCTCCCACTACATCTTCCTTTAAAATAAGCAGATAAGCATATTTTCAATGGATTATCATTTTAAAATTATAAAACGTATTGTTAGTGCTGTGATATGACATATAATGTGTAAGATTAAGTTCTATTTAAACATTTTGATTGAGAAATAATAATTTACATATGTAAAAATTTGGTTACAGATAATTTTGGAGATACAAATCCAACAGCTGTTGAGATTATACAAAAGTAATGCACATTTAAAATGTAGAATATAATAATAATAATTTTGTGTAGTAAGTATTTTAAATTTTTTCACTCATTTTTATTTGAAAGGCAAATTTACAGAGAGAAGAAGAGAAAGAAAAATCTTCCACCCATTGCTTCATTCTCCAAATAGCCACAACAAACGGAGATGAGTCAATTCTAAATCCAGGAACCAGGAGCCTCCTTTGGGTCTCTGACTTTGGTGCAGGGGCTAAAGTATCCCAGTGCTTTTCATGCCACCACCAGGGAGCTGGATGGGAGTTAGAGAAGACAGCATATGAACTGGTGCTCAATATGTGAGGCTGGCAGTTGAAGGTAAAGGATTAGCCTGATAAGCCACGGCATAGAGCCCATAATGTGTGCTAGTTTTTTATTCTTGCACTTTACAGTCAACTTTTGATAATCCAGTCTAAAATCATTGTTTCTATCACCATCACATAGTTAACAGAATGGGCCCATCCACCAGTATAATTCACTAGTGAACGAGAACAGCTTTTCTTCATGGTTTTAGAAATAGTGCTCATTTGCTTGCCAATGCTCTTGCAAACCACTTAGGTTATTACAATTACAGGCTACCATCGTTCTACAATATGTAGTTGATATTCTCATTTGTAGTGCCGTCAAGGGGGAAAGTTTAAGGTCTTGAACACTTTAAGGATGTGATGATACAAAATTTTCACCAAACATAGTTTAGATTTTCAAACAGGAGGTAAACTATTTAGGGTATATTTTGTCCTCAGGAAAATATGCCGTTTCAATTAAGAGAAACTAAATCATTTAAGAAGACATCACAGAGAAACTAGGAAGGAAGTTCCTGGTAATAACACATTTTTAATTATATGAATTTCATATTATATGTTCATAGTCAATCTTTACATGAGGCTTTTAAAGGCTCATTCAATTGCACAGGAAGATAAGAGACTGTCCAAATCACCAAATAGCTACAAACAGTAGCTCTGGTACTAGGAATCTGCAACGTAGACCAGCTTTCCACTTGATTTATAACAGAGACAACCAAGAAGAGCTTTAGCTCTACTTACTCTGAAAACTGGTCCACTTTGACAGCCAGTGGTCTGTTTTTCTCTAAGCAAAGATAAAAGCAAGAACAAACAAATAAAAAACAACAACAAAATAGACATTGCCATTTCACAATTCAACTCGAAAGTTTCAATTTATTCTTTTAACTAGAGTTTTACTATTGGAGTAAGGCCAAGACGTTAACATCTACACAGGCTCCAAAAAAAGCTTTCCCTGTTTGGAAAGTATATATTATAATTTGTAGAGAAAGAGGTACACTGCCTGTACAGAAGTTTCCAACCCAACAGGGGAAAGATATATAAGTGTGTCTTCAAGCAATTTGAAGCTTCTGAAAGTGGCTGTCCAACAGCCTAAGGAACACTAGAAGGAAGATAACTATGTCACCAAAGAAAAAGCAATAGCCCATAAGGGTGAAAAATGGCCACTGCACAGGCAGTGATACCTCATTCTGCAAAGGAAAGTAAAAATTCTTACTATACTAAGACTAAGAAAGAATGGGCTCAGGATGAGGTTACACTGAAAACTCCAATGGGTGGTACATTTCAACCCATAAGGCCACGCCCCAGTGGATTGTCAATGGGAAACTATTAAGAAAATCTGTGACTCTAATAGCCTGGGAAGAAGAACTCTGATAGTTTCTTTAGTATTTTGAGGGAAACAGCTACATGATACTGCAACAGAGAGAATTCAGGCCTGCCTTCTCTGCTCACAAAATAGCCTTAGTTGTCACATCAAGCCTCCCCACTTCCTCGCACCTGCACAAAGGAAAGGAACAAATCTTGGTAAAGACTGGCAGATAGAATCCAAGAACATTCCCTTGGCAAATGTCTGTGGGCATCTCCTCGTCTTTATTAAGGTTTGCAAAAGATGGATGGAGGCTTTTCCAATCTAAATTGAAAAGATATAAAAATGTCTGTAGTCCTGATAAAAGAAATAATTCCTGGCTTTGGCCTTCCAAGAACCATTCCGTATTGGCAATGTATTGTCTTTTTTCTCTAACTTGGCAGACAGTGACTGCTCTGAGGATCTCTTATCAGCTCCATGACTCTTGGAGACATCAATCATCAGATAAATGTGAAAAAAAAACAAAAAAAGCTAATGTTAGTCTTACAAGACTCTTGTTAAGGTGTGCCAAGGGACTTTAGAAGTGTGGTTTAAGTTATTGCTTATCGATCTCCTTGTGCTTAGAAAATGAGGCAAGATTGCTTTAAAATTTGGTTTATTTAGAAGGTCCCTTGCAGGAGTCTTACTCATTCTGACATCCACTTCTATTTAGATATTCAGGTTCAGGTAAGTATATTATCAATCCAGGTTGGGTAAAAAAGACTCTGGCACAATTGTGCTAGTACAAATTGCAAAATTCACAGCCTCCATAGGATATGGGTTTGTTAAAAATTTCTGAGCAATTATATCCAAAATGTAAGACCTTACTTGCTGCTACTTGGTACTTCTGGTCTGTCAAATTACACTGCATCTCAAGGTGAGTATATCTGCCAAGAAGTAAACTTTACTTCCTTCATCTTCAAAGGTGACAAAGGACACAAATAAACCTGCAAAACAATAGCTTTTGTTTGTGTTAATGATGAACACCACAGGAAAAATCAGGGATAAAATTCTGTTCACACTCACATTAGTCAAAAATGTAAAATACCTAGGAATAAATATAACCACTTATGTCAAATACTTCTACTATAAAAAATATTGAAAGAAATCTTCAAAGATGTTAACAAATAGAAATTTCTTGCTCATGCATTGCAAGAATTAGAGAATTGATGATAAACTGCATACAGAATCATAAAATTCCAAGATAAATAAAGTGTTAATACTTACCTAATAGTTGACTTAAGGCATCCTACAAAGTTACAGTAATTACAGAATCATGGTAAGGCATAAAAGCCGACACACAGATCAGGGAGGGGCAAAACAAAACAAAAAAACAAATTTAATCCACATATGGACAGCTCATTATTCTTTTTTATTATTGTTTCATTTTATGACACAGTTTCATAGGTTCTAGGATTCCCTCAACCCCTCCCCAAAACCTCCACCCCATATTGCATTCCTCTATATTGTTTCAGTAGTACAGTTCATAACCAGTCATGATTCCTTCTTTGCAGGCAAAGACCAGGCAGAGAATCCAGTATCTTATTGCCAAGATAAATTCAGCAGTTTCATTGGAAGACCATCCCTGGTCTGAAAGTAGAGCTGACAGAATATCATTCCCTCCAATGAAAAGTCATTACACAACTTCAACAACAGGCAAAAGCATTGTGATCTTACATTGGAAAAAGAATAATCTAACAAATGCTGCTGGCAAAACAGGATTATTATAGAGAGAGGGATGGATTTAGATTCTAACTTCCCAAAACACAAAACCAAATCAATATGTATTGAACTTCTAGATTTAAGACTGGAAACTTTAATGTTTCCTAAAGAAAACTTTGAGAGAACATTTCAAACCATTGGCATAAATGATGACTTTAAAATAATATCTCTGAAACTCAGGCAATAAAAGAAAAACTAGACAAGCAGGATTAAATCAAATCCAGAAGTTTTTCAGAGCAAAGGAAATAATATGTTGAGGATAATCTAAAGAAAAGGGGAAATTGTTTTCAAGCTACAAATGCAACAAAGGATTAATATCCATGACATAATGGCAATTCAAAAACTAAATAAGTATAAAAATCAATCCAGTCAGGAAATTGGCAGAGCCCCTCAATAGACAATTCTCAAAGCAAAAATATAAATCATGATGAAATGTATTAATTATCAACATCATTTAAGCACCTGGGAAAAGCGAATGCAAACCACAATGGTATCACCTCATCCCCATCAGAAGTACAGATTTCAAAAAGAAAGTAGCAAACACTTGAGAAAATGTGGAGAATGGAAAATTTTAGACACAGTTAGTGGGAATATAAATTAGTGCTGCCACTAATTTATAGGAAATTGACTTAAAAATTCAATATAGTCTTGCTATATGATCAATATAATCCTGCTATCAAGTATTAAGCAGAAGTACATGAAGACATTTTATCAAAGTTATACCTGTAACACGATGTTTATAAGAATGCTATTCATAAAAGTTGAAATATTAGCTCAATCAAGGTGCATAACCAAATGAAAGGCACATACACATAAACATACACTTCTACTCAGCTTTTAAAAAAATGAAACTATTGCATTTACATAAGGACTGATTTCATAATAGCCAAGGAAGTGATTCAGAGACAGAGAATAGTTCATGTTTTCCCTATTTGTGGGAGCTTAATTTTTTTTAAAACTTAACCAAAAACTAGAAGAAAATGTCTATGTGTATCCATATTACTGCAGCTGTGCTAATTCTGACAAAAGTTTATTATATATTGCCATCAAACTAGGGATTAAGAATTATATACTACTGTAAATAGAGTGACCTGTGATTATTTTAAAAGTGATTATTTTTAACAGTGTTACGATCAGGCTTTCATGTGGTCATTGTGCACTACCCTTGCCTATTTTTCTGCTGAACTAAGTATCTCATTTTCTTTGCAACTAATTTTTTACTCAATCTTTTGTTACATTGTAAATCAAAAACTTAGCAGACCTTTTACTATACACCCAGTGAAAACAAACCATATCTAAAGTTAAAGTGACAGTAAAAAATAAAACATAGAAAAGAAAGGGAAGGAGAAATGAAGAAAAGAAGCAAGGAAGAGTGAAAAGAAAGGGGAGGGAAGAAAAAGGATAAATTCATTACATTGGGGTTGAACCTGAGAATGTGTTCTGTTTGTGTTATTGTTACATAAGCATGAGAATTGTGTAATAATAATTATGATACTTACAATCTGTTAACAAAGACTTATTTACTTTGTTCTTTTTCATAACTTATTTTTGTAGTTAGAGGAATTTCTCCCGTGTCCCCCTTCCTCTCCCTCTATTTTCCTCTCCCACTATTTTCCCCCACAGTATTACATTAGCATGGTCCTTTACCAATTTAAAATTATGCTGTGCAGGTACATCATCAAATTGTAGATTTTAAAAACAACAAAATAGGAGCCTTTTTTGTGTTAGAGTAGGCTAAACCTCTGACTGTGGCAGCAGCATCCTGCATGGGCATCATGATGAAGTTTGAGTCCCAGTTGCTCCACTTATGATCCCACCTTTTGATAAGGACCTGGAAAAGCAGCAGTATATGATCCAAGTCTTTGGGCCCCTACACCCACTGTGGGACTTTTAATCTCCATGCTCCTGGTTTCACATGGGGCCATCTCTGGCCATTGTAGTCATTACAGAAGTGAACTAGCAGAGTGATGAGATCTCTCTCCCTTTCTTCCTTTATAACTATGCACTTAAAAAAAGGGTCAGCACAGTAGCCTAGTGGCTAAAGTCCTCACCTTGGACACACTGGGATTCCATATGTGCACCATTCTAATCCAAGCAGTCCCGCTTCCCATCCAGCTCCCTGCTTGTGGCATGGGAAAACAGTCAAGGATGGCCCAAAGCCTTGGGACTCTGAGCCCATGTAAGAGACCCAGAAGAAACTCCTGGCTCCTGGCTTCGGACTGGCACAGCTCCGGCCATTGTGGGCCATTTGGGGAGTGAATCATCAGATGGAAGATCGTCCTCTCTGTCTCTTCCTCTCTCTGTATATCCAACTTTAAAAATAAAATAAATTAAAAATTAAAAAGCCAAAATCAGCAGTCCAGAAATGAATGAAGTGTGTGTATAAATGTTTTTTTTCAAAGAAGGTCAAATTACCAATAAAAAAGTTCATCAATACCCTGACCTACTAACCAACAAATATATGTAAATTCATCCCACAATCAGATATCATTACATAATGACTATTATCAAAAAGTTGAAAAATGAAAAACGATAGTGAGGATATGGAGAAAATAAAAAGCAGTAGATGGCTAAAAAAAGGAAAGAAAAGTAAATTTATAATAGCAGCTGGCTGAGGTGCTTCTAAAGAAAATAAAATTAGATACTAAATGTATATCTGCACTTCAATGGTCTTTTCAACCCAAGTCACAGTAGCATAGATAAAGCAATCTATTCATCAATTAGTGATCATGTAAAGAGAGTATTCCATATATATATATACACACACACAAATATATAAAATATGTGATAGAATATTATTATCCCCCCAAAAAAAGAATTAAATTCTGACATTTGCAGTGAAATATAGGGAACTGTAAACTCTTATTCTAAGTGAAGTACTTGCACACACAAATAAAAGTGTACATGTTTTCTCCTGTGTGGAATTTACTACAGGAAATGTACGTCATGTTATTATTTGGTACAGACATTTGTACATGTTTTTGTATGAATGATGCCCCCAACCCTTCTGTCTTCACTTTGCATCCTCCCTGAATCCCTCATTCAGTGACATTAACATGTTTAACCCTGCTTTTAAGAAACAATATATACTATCTTAAAATAATGTAAAGTGAACGTAGTAAAATATTAAACATTTATAAATCTGTTCATTGAGCTACTCTTATGCTTTTCTGTATTACTTCACATCGTTTTAAAATCAAAAACAGAAAGGTCTTTCATCTAAATTTTTAAAGCTGAAAATAAATTTTAAAATTGTACCTAAGGATGGAAATTATGATATTTTGTTTCAAAAGGGATTTCATGATTTGGTAAGGAAAGGAAAATGTACTAACATTAAATGTCAGATATCTGATTGAATATTGATGCATGAATATACTTTAGATCCAAAACTTTGCATTTGTAATAATTAACATATATTTAATAAGCTAATGCATGATACTTTAGCAGGAAAAAAAATCACAGGATAAAACCCATACATCAAAAACTTGTTTATGTTCCATGAACTTGGGAGTCGCAATATATTGCAATTGTCTGGCTTACCAGAAATGTTACTCAATATCGAGATTGCATTCCCTTGGAAAATAGTTGCAGTCAATTTTCATTTGATGCATTCAGCTACTCAATAAAATTAGATGTTAGGATTTATAGTATAACTTGTTGTGCAAATTATAGCTTTCTCGCATGGGCGAAGACAGAAAGAATGTGCAGTATATATCCTGCATATGGCGTTTGGCTTTTAACTGGATATATAAACTAAGAGTGATCTGCTCAGAAGGAAAGTATGGCGACATTTCAATTTGAAAGAAAGCTCTAATGATCTGAAATATTGTTCTCTTGTTCACTTGGATTCTCCTAAAACTGTAACAGTGGACATTTAAAAGGGCAAAGCGATGCGTTAGGGGTACTCAAATCTTCACTGAACTGAGGCCCATTTCTTTAATATGATGGGGCAGATAATACTTGAATCAAGGTTATGAGATGGCTGATGCAGGAGCATAGCAATATTAGAATATTTAAGGCACTAACATTGCTAATGGAAAAGAGAGGAGGTGAAAATAGAATTAATTACAGATATGCTGTATGTACTCGGAATGAAAAATTAAACATTATTTTGAAATAAAAACATTTACATTTTGATTTGATATTAGTTGAATATTTTCTCTGTTGATCTACTAGAATTAAACTCTGATCATCGTCACGTCAAACCACACAGAACATGCTGTATTATTTGTAATAGCTTTCAGCATATTCAAAATAGTAAGGTTAATATCAATTGCCTCTTGCCTTGCACTGAAACCAAAATCTTCTCCATTTTCTCAGCTCCTTCCTTCCTAATGATTGTAAGTTGTATCACAAATTCAATTTTCAAAATAATTTCCTTTGTATTTAACTAACTGTTAAGGTCACGGTTGATTAAATTTAAACTACATCACTACATGTGTTTACTTAAAGCTCTAGCTAAAGGCCAGCAGAAAAATTAAAGCAAGGCATTTTCAGAATATAAATATTAATATTTTATTGTAGTGAACAGTGCCGTGACTGTCTCGGCATTTCTTGCAAGACTTATTTAAATTCACAAGGAGCCCTTTTTGACAAAAGAAGGAAAATATAAATTTTGCTTTTGGGAAACAAACACACTTAGACCTCATGAAATTTCACAATAACATTCTCATAATAGTTGCATGATTAATAGAAGTAATATTTACATCTTTTTTCTTTTCTATTTTGAGATCCTCTAAGCACTCAAATTACACTAACTTGATCCATATACAACTTAACATTAGTATTATATTCTGTCTGAGTTAGTAGACTTAGAAGAAGATACCTTCCAGAAAGTACAAAAACATTCCAACCTGCCAGCTGCATAGCTGGGACTTGTGGGTTGGAGGACTGCCTAGGCTCACACACAGGAACTTTCACCATGATGGCTGCCTCAATTCAACCAACAGGATCTTGGGTCAGGCTAGCAATGTGAACAGGGGTTTCCAAACCACTGGCTGTGAAGCTGTGGTAGGCGGGTTGAAGGGCAGCCTAGGCTGGCGCCCTTGGATCTCCACCCTGCTGGATACCTAGATGCAGCTGGTGGGATCTTGGTCAGGCAGTGAGGGCACCAATGACACCTCGCGAAGCCCACAGGACATCTAGCAGTGGGCTCTGAGGACTTGGTGGTGTGAGCCTATAGGAGTTTGAGGGGGGATGGCACAAGTTGGGTGAACAAGGACCTGAAGGTTTAAGTCTAGTGAGGAATGACTTCTGCAGAATCTCCTTAGAGAGGGCCACTGTACTAGCAGGTAAGCACGGGGGCTGAAACTGAGCTGGGGCTAGAGCAGGCTCGACTACACCAGGCTGCAGCACCTGCTGGTAGATGCCAAGGTGAGACAAGTCATGCCCAGTCTGGGAAAGATGGGTGCCGAATAAGTGAGCCCCAGGGATTGGGAAGTCTGGCACGACTCATGTTGCCTGGCCCAGGTCCTTAGGCCCATCTGCCAGAGCTAGTCCTCAGTAGAAAAGTAGGTCTAGTAGACAGCTGGCCCAGATCTGTATGGAGGATATGGCTGTCCATTGAGGCCTACAGAGCATTTCTTTACCATCCAAGAGGAAGGAGGACAGAATAAATTGGACAACTACCCCAGCCAAACAATGTCAGCAAATAGCTGGGTGAATGAAGATTCAAGGGTCAGCTACTTCAGACAATGCATGTTAAAAGGATCCCCTCACCTCCGGATCATTGAAACTGACAACATTCAGAACTATCAAAATCACCTGGATGAATTCCTTGGAGTGTGCACCACATTGGAACCCTGGGCTGATATTGGGTGGTCATTCCCCATCCCTGGCTACTGGGGTGGTTGGGAAGCAGGTATGGCTTCTCTCCTTATCCTCCTCTTTACCGCTAGAAACAGGAAGAAGGAAAAGAAAATTTGGAAACAATGATCACTCTCTTTCCCTAACCCTTGATCTTTGTAATTCTGATCAATTATGTTAGCATCATCTAAAAATAAAAGGTAATACTAATAAGATAAATACATTAAAAGAAAAAAAATTAAAAATCACACATTACAAAAACATAGTGAGGCTTATTGTACAAAAACAGTTGAGAAGTCAAGACTCTTGTATATTTTCCCCTCTTGTTTCTAAAACAATATGCTATTTTTAGTATAAATAGGCAAATTTGAATTTAAAAATCATTCTTACCTATGTTTCAGCAATCTACACTTGAATTCCATCTACTCAAATGCGGTGGGCAAGCATACTGTTGATCATTACAGCGTACAAGTTTTCTGTGTTCTCTCCCTATTTTAACAGATTTTTGTTAATATATTATTTGAACATAATATACAAGCACGCTGCAATGCAATCCAATTTCAACATTTAATAGCTTATTATAATAGTAAATGAACAGAAATATGAAGAGAACCCAGTTATCAATGTGCATGTTTGACATATACAAGTGTTATATGCACATGGGAATAAAATTATACATGCAAATATAACATGCACTTGAGAAACAAGGAAAAGCTAGCAGCATGAACACTGTATGGCTGACCATAATAAGTCTCTCAATAGTACACTGAATATTTTGGTTCAAAATGTATATTTGACATGTCTTTATCAGTAAGAAATTATTTTAAGAGACCTTATGCCTTAAAACATAACTTTCACAATTCAGCTTATCAAATCAGAAAAGAAAGTGATATTTCTGAGTACATGATACATTGATTTATTTAGTTTGTTATTAATATGCAATATAGAGTGAATGTAGAGATTAGAAGTATAAAGTCTACAGGAGAACAGAAGTGATATTAGTAGGAGATAATTGTTGACTCTTGTGTTTTGGAAGATGTTGTTAGAAATTTAATTACTCTTGATGGAAGTCCATAACCTTCTAAAGGAACTGAATAAGAGAGCAATAGGAAGGCTGGAAGGGCGAATGTAAAAATCTGAGTGTCATTGCACAATGACTAATCCTCCCCCTTCAAGCACTGGGATTCCAAATGGGCACTGATTCATGTCCTGGCAGCTCCACTGAGCATCCAACTCTATGCCTGTGGCCTGGAGAAACAGCAGAGAATGGTCCAAAGCCTTAGGACCCTAAACTAACAGAGGAGACCCAGCGAAGGCTCTTGGATTTGGGTATGCTCAGCTGCGGCCATTGTGACAGCTTGGAGAGTGAGCCAGTGGATGGAAGATTCCGCCTCTTTTTTCTCTGTAAATCTGATCTGTTTGCAATATAGATAAATCAATAAATAAATAAATATTATTGGAAAGTCAGATATACATAAAGAAGAGGAGACACAGAGAGGAAGATCTTCCTTTGCTGATTCATCTCCACAGGGCCACAATGGCTGGAGCTCAGTTGAATCTGACATCAGGAGCCAGTAGCGTCTTCTGGGTCTCCTACATGGGAGCAGGGTCCCAAGGCTTTAGGCCATCCTTGGTTGTTTTCCCAGGCCATAAGCAGGGAGCTGGATGAGAAGCGGGGTCAGAGGGATTAGAACTGGTGCCTATATGGAATCCCAGTGTGTCCAAGGTGAGGATTTTAGCCGCTAGGCTACCATACCAGGTGCAAAGAAATCTTTTTTTTTTTTTTAATTGTATATGTGCACATGTGCCTGCACTTGTGGCTGAGTGTTGGCAGAGATTACAGAAAAGTACAGTAACATATTTTGGGAGCAGGAGATCACGTAATTTGATGAACTCAAGGGATGCATCCCACCTTAAATTTTCTTAATTGAACAGGTGTCCTTCATGAGATTTTACAAAATAGTGGAGGAAAGACCTGGAATAGTGCTGGAAAATCGCTTATAGCATCTTTTTAAAATTAGAAACTCTATGAAGAGTTACAGGCGCCTTTCAGACACTTAGGAAACAATTCTGCAGGAATAGTACATAGTACAATGCAGAGAATGATCACCTCAATATTCAGAGATACTTTATCAGAAGGTACCCATGAATAATCTTATTTAAAAATAAGAACACTGTAAAAAATGTTTTAAGTGATCCTGGTGCAATGATTCAGTGGCTAAATCCTCACCTTGCATGTCCTCATCATATGGGCTCCAGTTTGTGTCCTGGCTGCTCCACTTCCCATCCAGCACCCTGTTTGTGGCCTGGAGAGGAAGCAGAGGATCCTCCACCCATGTGAGAGACCCAGAAGGACCTTGTGGTTCCTGGCTTCAAATTTTCTCAGTTCCTGCCATTGAAGCCACTTGGGGGGTGAACCAGCGGATGGAAGATCCTTCTCTCTGTCTCTCCTTCTCTCTGTAAATCTGTCTGTCCAATAAAAATAAGTAAAACTTAAAAAAAAAAGATAACAAAAGCAAATATATATAATTATGTATAAATACAATCATCGGCCACGATTTTAAATCACAAGAAATACATATAGTGAAATAGATCTATGAAGGATATCATATATGAGAACATTTCTATGATTGGATTTTTACTACCCTTATTTCACAATCAATTTTTTTCAGTACAGGCTAAAAAAAGATGGAAACTAGGAAAAAGATGTTGGCAAAAAAGAAAAAGAATATGCAAAGCATAAGAAATAGCAAACAATAAACAAACATTCCTTATACTCAGGTATTAAATATAACTGTTTTTCTTTGTCATTGACATCTACGCAACTCTATAGACTTCCTGGAATTCTTTGTCAATGCTTATGAAATATTCCAAACATGACTCAATATTCTCATTCACATTCTATGCTGGAAACTATTTTATGAGACTAATTGTCTGAAAATGTCAAGGACAGCCATGGCTCATTTGATTACCAAAAAACCGGTACATTGTTTTGTTTTTATGTTTGTCTATCTAATCCTGATATTTGGAGTGAGATTACAATGACAATATTGCGAAGAATTCTGTTTCCATTATAAATCTGTCCAAAATTGTAGCTGGCTCACATAACAGATTGTAATCAGGTCTTAGCATTTAAAATTTCTAAAGCTTTATTCCTGGAAAAACCCCTGTATCTTTTACACTTGATCGGCTTCTTTTAAATACGTAACCTGCAACTAAATACAAATATATGTTTTAAAATAAACATATTTCTTCCAAGACCAACAAAAATGAATAATACAATTTAAATTATATATATATATATATGCATTTATATATGTATCATAAGAGCTTTCATGATTGTTAAATATTTTCTGACAGAAATTCCCAATATCACCATTAAATTACAGAAGCAACATAGGAGTCGCAAAAGCAACCCTTCTCCCCAAATCTAAGTACGAACAATAAAAATTTATCACTCATTCACATTTTTTGGTCTAGTTTGATTTACATGACAATTGCAAAGATTCCAATGAAACATATAGACACCATCACCCATGGACAAACTGAAGGTGTTCAGGAGACAGAAATCTGTGAGGGGCTTATTGTAGCAAATTTTGCTATATCCTGAGAGTATACAAGTATAAAACAGAACAAACAATCAAAGCTAAATGTTAGTTAAAGGAAAAACAAAAGCCACTATACGGGGCTTTTGGTTTAGAATTATGCCACATTTATTCCACTTGCTTAATTTTGGGGATGTCAAACTCTGTTCTTCTTAAGGAAAGGAATACACTATTCCTCTTTGCTTGATTTGTCTTTTTCTGTAATATCCTCTCTTCACCATCTGCCCTGCAGAATAATAGATGTTTATATTTAAAAATGGATATGTGGCTTTTTGACCTTCTTTACAATTTTTCTCAAAAGCCTAAGGATATAAATTATTCCTTTCATAATCAACTTATGCTATAAAATTTGGAAAAGTTTGATCCCATATTTTTGTGTTGCTGATTTCTTCATTTAGCTTTAAACACAGTTTCCTTGTAGCTCTAGTTCCTATGCTTCAGTAGGCAGTAATACAATGATTATCTTTCACTGTATTTTTTTTTCCACAGTAGCTGAGGGTGCTTGCTTTTTGCTAAACCACACAACTACATTTACTCATCCTAAAAAAAGCACACATAGTCCACCACAATCTCTCCTCTCATCATAGACAATTATACTGGCATCTTTACTCTTGAGTACTCAGTATAAAATATGGAGAAAACGAGATGGGGAACCAAGCCATTGAAGTCTCTCTGGCATGCAAGGTAACTAATGAGCTTCTTACTGGCAAATATCTGCTCTCAGGGATGAGGCAAATTAAGGACAACTGATGTGGTCTGTTAGAATTCAAGATCACCAGTGATTCACAGACATGGCTTTTCTGCCTTTTATTTTAGTCATCCCTCCTAATCTGTCTACATTGAGTTGGAAGAACTGGTCACTGACCCTGCTGTAGCTGCTGCTGTTAGTTCTAGGGAGGGAACCCCAAGCCATTATCTTCTTGTGTTTAAATTCTTGAGGATATGACTCCAACTTCTCACCACACCCTATGAATGAGATTGTTCCTTCAGGCTCACGTTACTTGTCCTTTTCTGGGTCCTGTCATAGAGACTAGCATGCCATGGATAACCATACATTTTATTCTACCTCCTATCATAGTGTCCACCATATTGTTTTCCAGAAGACTCTTTCACTGATCCCAACTCCACAATCAGCCTTCACTGTGAGCAAACCAATCATCCACAGCCTAGGAAACACATTGTATCTGATGCTCTTGGGAACAAGGTAGGGCAATTTTATCTTGGTTTCTGGCAGTAAATTAGTATCAGCTGAATAACATTGTGACCCTTCAATAGGCATACCCCAGTCTTTGCCATAAACTCTAATGCTTTAGCAATTTATTTGTGCTTCTCCTAGGCCTCATTATCTACAGCTTGTAAAGAACATTGATCCCTCTGTGAACGATGCTCAACAATGGCATATTAGTTCCCTCTGACACATACTTCCTCACCATTACACCTGCTTGTTTGCCATGGACCCTCTGGCAAATAATAGCCTCTAGTGTGTAACAATCATCTCTGGGATCAGTATCAGTACTGCTTATTTTGCCAAAACACTGAAGGCTTTATCATCTTCACTCTTATAAGTTGTGTTCCAAACATTTGCTCCCACTTCTATCAGCAAATCAATGAGTAGTGCTCCAGTCAGACAAAAACAAATGGTAAGCTGCAATGATTCTTCTGCAGAGGCATTTTGCTAAGCCAGCTAAACCCTGTGTAGCCCAACAATTTCAGGTCCTCTGGGAAGAGATAACTGATTAGGTTTATATTGATGCACCACACTGGATTTTACTGCCTAGAAAAGCTACTCAGATTTGATCAATATTTTTTATTTTTGCTTTATATTATTTTAACTTGTGGATCCAGAACCAGATGTTTCAAACATTTAGAAAACAATCCAGGGGATAAGAGATGTCTATTTCTTTTTCTTTTAACCTTTGCATTTCTTTATTTTTTTAATTCTTTCTCTTTTTTTTTTTTTTTTTGACACGCAAAGTGACAAAGAGAGATTAAGAGGGCTGCTGTATCTACTGGTTCACTCCTCACATTAAGCAGAACAGAACCAGTCTGAAGTCAGAAGGCCAGAGTCCTATCCAGGTGCCCTGCCCTATGACAGGAGCCCTCTAGTGGAGCCCCCCTTCAGTGCTTTGTCAGACACAGAAGCATGAACCCAGATTGGAAATGGAGCTCCTGGAGTCAAATCAGTAGTCCAGTGTGGAGCATGGGCACTGCAAGAGGCTGCGTAATCCCCTGTGCCATTATTCCAATCCTCTTTGTTTTGTGTTTCTCTTAGACAACATTAAGTGAAGATTTTGATAACTTTCCTTTTTGAGGCTGTTCATTTCACAGGAACCATGGGATTGGAATTCAAACACTGCTGTCCTTAATATATTATTTTGAAAAGGTGTCTTAGAAATGCTAATAATTAGTTTATATGCCAACATAAAGATATTAATTCCAAAGTTGCAAAGTTAATAAAATTAAAATAATACTTCTGAAATAACCAGTGCATTTTGTTTAATGGGAACAAGCAAACTTTTTGATCAAAAGTTGGTTTTTCCAAATTTCAATCATATTCATCACACTTATTTTTTTTAAAATTGCAAGTTCTTATAATGATTGATTATACAATACAGTATACATATATAAATTGTAAACAGTGGATTAGTTAAAGCTTCAAGCATTTAAAAATAGATATATATAATGCATATATATTATTAAAAATGTATGGTTTTATTTTATTTTTACTTAAAAGACTTATTTACAGGGACAAGGTGAGGCAGAGAAAGACAAATCTTGCTTGAAAAAGACTTGCTTGAAGAAAATCTTGCTTGAAAAGACAAACATTGCTTGAGAAATACAAATGAGTGCAATAGCCAGAATTGTGTTAATCCAAAGCAAGGAGCCAGGTGCCTCTTCATGATCTACCATGTGGAACCAGGGGCCCAAGGACTTGTGCCAACCTTTGCTGTCTTTGCAGACAATGAGCAAGTAGCTGAGTCAGAAGTGGAGGATTCGGGAGACCAACTGGCGTCCATATAGGTTTTTGGTACCTAAGGGGGAGTGTACAGCCCCTGCATTTCCATGTATTTTAAATGTTCAAAAGCTTAAAACAATGTGTTTTATGCACTTGTGTAGCACTATGAATGTAACTAGAGCCTAAACCGACGGTTCCTTTTGATTTGTGGTGGATAATACAGAGAGTACAAAAAATGTAATGCATGTAGATAAACTTGAGATCTTAAGATTTGGTTACAGTATAAACAGTATAAACTCTGTATAAACTCTTCTGGAACTAGTTGAACTCCTTTTTTATTTTTAATGCATTCAGCTGGTGATTAAACTTATTTGAAAGTAGGTATCTTAAAGATTAAAGGAACATGAGAAAGGAAGGTGTGGGAAAGTTGGGAAACATCATTATTTTTAGGCCAGATGGAAGCAACTCCTAAAGAAGCTGAGAGGTCAAGGAAATGAATCACAAGCAGAAACACATGGTAACCTTCGCGTATCAAGCTGCAGGCTGATTCCTGATCCTAGCTCTCTTCCCTGCCCCTTCTGGCCACCAACAACAGAAGAAAGCTATGCTAGCTTCAGTGCCCTCTTTGCTGAGGTCATACAGACACTCGCATCCAGAAATGTTACAAAGGCCGAGTCTGCACAGAAGATCAACACCTGCCGTGATAACATATGGCTACAAATATGCACAAACTGAAGAGCTATCACCTTGTCCATCTCCCACACCTAAAATATATAAAACCCCAGTGCTATACTCCCTGGGTAGCCATTTCCATGACATGTTCACTCTGCCATGTAGAAGTGGCCCTGGGCTTTCTCCAACCGGAGAGCAGTCCACCAGCAGACACTCTTCTCTCTCTCTCTCACTCTCACTCACTCACATTCGCCCTCTTCTCCCACTGCCTATCTCTTTGCTAACCCCTCTCCACAGCCCTTAGGGACTCTCTGTACCAGACCAATAAACGTTACCCAGGACTACTCCCAGTAATGTTTACTTTGAGCTAAACTTTATTCTGTGTGAATTTCTGGCTCTGAACCCGCAATTTGAACTTGAAAAATATGCTCTTAAACCCGTATATATGAAATATAAACAATCTGATTTAAATAGATAAATAGATGGATGGATTTTTTTAATGTACTCTCTGGAAATCACTGTTTCCCAGGTGTGCTACCAATAGCTAATAAGAAGAACGACAGTTGGAGTCTAGTTGGCACTCGAATATGGAATACAGATACACAGAACAGTAGCTTAATATGCTCTGATACTTTCTTTGCAATTTGTTTTTCATTATGTAAAAGCTGATAAAATAGTACCATGCCGTTTGTAAAATAGTAGTTGCAAAAATTCTTGATAAATATCAATTAAATTTCTAAATTGATATCAATATAAAATTAGGATAAAATTACATTTGTACTATTAATTGACAGATGTTATTCACACTAAAAATATTTTTACTGAGCTAACCAACATGTTCTATTAATGTGGATTTCATTCATATGATTCATAATTTTAGAAGACTGTCTATATCCTGTATCTCAGGCTGTATTTGGATAATGTAGTTTTCTCATAAGTATCAAAATTAAAATGTAAGGTCAGACAAAGCACAGAGAATATGATTGTAATTAAATTTTTCATATGCAAAGGAATTCATTTTTTTCATTTGAGAGACAGAAAGACAGCAAAAGATAGACGCAACAAATGTACCCCCATTTAGTGCTTCCTGGAGTCAGAAATTCTGTCGGGCCTCCAAAAGAAACCTGAAGCTACTGACACCTGGCTCCTGGTTTCAGATTGGCTTAGCTCTGGCCATTGCATCCTCTGGGGGAGTGAACCAGCAGACAGAAGACTTTCCTTTTGTCTCTCCTTCTCTCTGTACATATGCCTTTACAATGAAAAGTAAAGTAATAAATATATCTTTAAAATATGCTAATATAATCACATTCTAAATTATACTACTATAGTTTATGGCAAACAATATAAAGTATGTGTACCATAGCATTACTTAAAGTTTTAAAATATTCTCTCATCTCCACACTGAAATAACTTAGTTTAACAGTTTGTTAAGGTTTTGATGTTTCCAGAGTTATGTCTAACGTAAATTGCATAATTCATACGATGATGAGTCTAAATATTTATTCAAACAATACAGTTAGCAATTCCTTATCATCTTGTATCACGTACGTTACAGCTAATGCTCTCACTGAGAAATTATCTCTTGCTATAATGTATTCTACATGTCATTTAACCTTGATTAGATGAAGATATTTTTCTTTCATCAAGATTAAAATTCTGCTCAGTTTTCCCTTTTATCTTTCATTAAAAATACTTGACAACACATGACTGCTTGGAATAAATCCCGTGCTTTTAAATAGCTTATAGGGCTCACTGGTGTAAAAGAGGGCTGTGTTTGCGGGGGGCAGAGTTAGGCTGTGCCGCAGCATCCACTGTTTTGCCTAAGAGGAGGAACTGGAGGCAGAACCGTCCCAGCAACTGCAATCACCAGTGTTTCTATGTAGGTTGATGTTGGTGAAGGACTAAGCCAGACCCTCTACTGGCTAGCACGTGCAAGATTGATGTCTGTGGTCACCTCCGATGAGGTTTCTTTGGAGACCCAGCCCCTCCTGCACCAATGTTATTATGGATGGGCTTTAACCTAGTGATGCTTGTGTGCAATCAACTCAACCATCATGCACTAGCAAAAAGCTGTCTGTCACCGGGGGCAACATTGTTTGCTTGACATTGTAATGATTATCTTAATCTAACTCACTACATTATTGTAGTACACTTAATTTTGTTTCTAAGTTCAAAAAGATCATCAAAAAAGCATTTAAAATTTGATCTGAAAGTAATTCTTGCAATAAGTAATATTTTCTTTCATGTTTCCTGAGGAAAGAATGGCCTACTTAAAAATAAATTAATGACGAAATCAGTGTTCAACAAGGGAAGAGCATATTAGCAATGTCTTCCTTTCAGAAGTATTTTCCCTCACCAATCTCAGAAGTGGACTAATATTTAAAGCAATCTTCCTCACTGAATTTCAATATTTGAAACTCTAAGTATTATTAATGATGATAAAATCAACAAATTGCATGTAATGATAGTCTACTTGGGGACTTATTTATTTGTATACAATTTCATAATTGCAAATATTTTCCTTAATTTATTATGCATAGAATAAAGAAGTTGAATTGGTTCCCCATTATAAAACTTTTAAGTGATGTTAGCATTTATCTGTCCTATAGCTTTTATTTTATATGTACCTTGAGTTTATTCATTCTTGTGCCTAAATTTGAAGCCCCCTCTCAACAGCATCCCATATCAGATAGCTATTATAAGTTCTGACTGTATGGCGTCATACACAGTATCCTGGAAATGGGATGGTGGGGCTTCCGAATGTGTATATATATACATACAGATATATATATAAGGGCTCAGCCTCTGAACCTTCATGGGTGGCCTGCCTCGAGGTTCTATATCCCAGATTCTGACTGAACCAGCCCCTGCCATTCTTTGCAGCATTTGAGAAGTGATTCATCACATAAAATTTATCTCTCTCCTTGTCTGACTCTTCCTTTCTCCAGTGGCTGTGGAAAGCGAGCCTCCCAACGATGCCCATTCATTAAAATCTAAGGCACCTTAATTTTGTTAATAATAATCTAAACCGTTTGGTTCACGTAATTAACTTCTGCTGACAAATACATGTATGCAATTCAAGTTGTGATTCTGATTCAAAATTAATTTCAGTTAGTTTTTTGCATGGCTGATAAGCAGTTGCAAAGT
The DNA here is from genome assembly GCF_017591425.1 of Ochotona curzoniae. Lineage (NCBI taxonomy): Eukaryota > Metazoa > Chordata > Mammalia > Lagomorpha > Ochotonidae > Ochotona > Ochotona curzoniae. The sequence continues at coordinate 20,272,574 of NW_024466502.1, forward strand.
AATTAATTGCTGTCTTTATTTAATTAGACCATGCCCTTTAGGCACCAACGTTGTACCAGGCTTACATCATTTTACCTTATAATTCAGTAATTGCTTGAGTGCTCATCTGTCATAAAAGCTCCCCGAATTGAGAGTAAAACTGAGCAAATTACCAGCCCGAGGATACTTAAATACATTGAGACAACCCAGGGATTCTTTATGATAGAAAAAAAATAATAGTAGAAGCAGAGGTATCATTTGACTACACTGTTTCAACTATCAGATCTAGCACAAAGCCCTGTGTGCTAAGCAGAGGGGTTTTTGGCATAATTTGCCTCTGAAACAAGTTTAGCTTTTGAAACAAAATCTCTGTTGGTGAATAGAAATGGTTTCCAGACTTTAAAGGAAAATAAATCCTTAGTTTTCAAACATTTTTTGTTGTTAAAAGTGAGTAATCAAAGAAGAAAAAAGAGGCTTTTGTGAAACTACGTTCAAACTTTGAATGTCCTTGCGTTATTTAAACGTTCTATAGGAATTTCCATTACAAACACAATTTTTGAAGGCTTCAGATCTTTCAGCTGAAATTTGGAACAAAGTTCTTCAATCTCAAACAGTTGTTATTTCCTTAAACAAGAAAGTCCAAATCAGTTTCCTGTGGCAAAAACAATAAGAAATATATTGTAAGGAAATGAGATTTTATGTAAAGAACCAAAGTCTACAAAGCATAATATAATATGAATACTGGAAAACAAAAAAAAAGATGACAGGGTTTTTACTTATTTTGAAATTCAAGTGTAATACAGAATTCCCATTATCACAGCCCATTTTCTGATTTTTATATATTTTACATTATATTTGAAGATTTGCCTATTCATTAAAATTCTAAAATGCACTGTGGTGGTCAGAATATATCACAAATTGGTTTCTAACAATATTTTTAAAACTCATCAAAGCTTATAAAATATTCTCTGAGCTTTAAAAGACTGGCTCCTGGGTATTTTACTTCAAGAAGTATTTCTGTATTCAAGTACGTGTTTTCACAATTTGTATTAAGTAAATGGATAGCGATTCCTGAGCAGCATTTGTTAGACAACTGAAATAAGACACAAATATGTAAAGCTCTGGGGAAAGATACTATTAAGCAGAAAACTGTTAACTTCTCTTTGCAAACTCATTTTCTAAACATAGGAGCTTCCAAATTTTCTCTGCAAGTTAGAATCCTGACAAAATTCCAGCATTGCCCATTGCTCAAAGTCCTATAAAATGGATTGCTTTTTAAACTACCTACACAGCATTTCTTAAAAGAAAAGTGGGAAACAAGGAATATTTAGGAAAGACTGTAATGTTGATGACAATGTTTTCCAACAGGTAAAATATTAAGATGATTCTCACCTAAGGATTTTAGTTTTCAAAACTACTGTCGGGCCCGGCGCAGTGGCGCAGTGGTTAAGGTCCTCACCTTGCACGCCCAGGATCCCATATGGGCGCCGGTTCTAATCCCGGCAGCCCTGCTTCCCTTCCAGCTCCCTGCCTGTGGCCTGGGAAAGCAGTCGAGGACGGCCCAAAGCTTTGGGACCCTGCACCCGTGTGGGAGACTTGGAAGAGGCTCCTGGCTTCGGATTGGCATAGTATCGGCCCGTTGCGCTCACTTGGGGAGTGAATCATCGGATGGAAGATCTTCCTCTCTGTCTCTCCTCTCTGTATATCCGCCTTTCCAATGAAAAAAATAATAAAAATAAATCTTAAAAAAAAAAAAAACTACTGTCACTGGTAAATCTGGTTTTTGTTGATGTTGCTTTTGTTTTTTAAGAAAGTTAATATGGTCACATTCGGTTAGGCTGAAATTAGGAATTTTGCACCTCATCTGAATGTTTCACAAGTGTGTCAGGGACCCAAGTGTTTGTCCATCACTCAAGGCTTCCCAAGATATTCATTAGCAGAAAGCAGACCCAGAACTGGCATCAAAGGTTACATTAGGAGATGTGAACTTCCCAAGTACAATATTGCCTACTAAACCACATTTGTCCATAAAATGGTTTTATATGACAAATATCTAGCCTGCGCTACATGGCATCCTCAAATTATACAGCTTGTAGCAGAGTAACCTTCCTTTGTTGCATGCGGTAGATGCATTCCAAAGCCTATTATGAGGTGAGTATGAGGTGCACCAGTAGATTCCTAGTCAATTCATGCATGGATAGTCAAATACACACTTCTCTTGGATTGTTAATTCCCAAATATAATTACAGACAGATTCTTAAGAACAACATCCTAGGAATTAGATTTCAAACAGGAACTCAGAAGCAGGGTTGTACCATGTTGCTCATAACAGTACCTAGTTGTTTCTATAAGAAGCACTTTATAAATAATCAGCTTTTTCCTTAAATATATGTTTTCCCAAACTTAATATTGTTTCAAGAGGATTTTTTTACATTGGAGACACAATTTTATTGACATGACAGCTTTAGATAACAGAAATATATGTATGATCAATCACGACCCTTCTAGTTGTGAATAGCCTAAATTGTAGAGGAAGCAATGACACAGAAACGGAAAGAAGAGCTATGACTGGGCTCAGATTATGTGAAAGAAACTGAATATCAATGAGGCAAATAATAAGATGGTTGCTGTGACTTAAAATGCTCAGCACATTTGCTATGCCCTTGTGTTTCAGTAGTTCCCATTCCTTCTTACCAATCAAGGAGTGGTGAAAAACCTCAGAATAAATCACTGACTCTGAATGTCTCCACCTTTAGCCATATGGTTTGTACTTGTGGGAGTATTGTAAAGAAAAAGAACATATCAAGGAATGTTTAACATATTAACATCATTCTAGTGAAAATCATGTATTATTTAGCAAATAATATATTATTTTTGTCACACAAGAAGGGTTTTGTAAGATGACAAATCTCTTTCTGCTAATATTCTCAAAAGCATGGTAGGGTAGAAGATGATAACCTGTCACCAATGATTTTCACATCCTCACCACAAGTCACTGAATATACTGTGCACATCCTTACCTCTCTCCAAATCTCCTGAATTTCCTCCTTCCCCATCAAGGGGATTTGTACAGTTTCGCTGTAATTATGACAAGCTTGGAAACCCACTTCCCAAGGACTGAATCGTGATTCTCTAAGTTGTTTCTTACGCATATATTGCAAGTTCTAAACCTCTGTTTCTTAGATATATAAAATTAAGGAAACAGTAACTTATCTGAAGTTCAAGAATGCTAAACTAGAAATATATCACAATGCTTTTAAAATCATGGCATTATTAATTTTTAAAAATTACTTCGTTAATTTTAAAATTTTATTTTTGCAATGATTAACCCCAGATAAAGAAGTAGCATAACTCTGGCTCACACAGTAATTAGGATTGAATTAGTCATTTGAAATGAAGTAACCAGGTATAATACAATGTTCAACATGATGGTACCAATGGTTTATTTCCTGCTTTGTTGAAGTTAAATTTATCTTGCCAACACACTCTTTCAGTATCTCACCACTATACAGAATCCGTCCCTATCACAGTTTTCAGTTTCCGTCATGATAAAAGAAGCAAAGGTGGGGATTTAAGCTCAAATGAGTAGGGGAAGCTCTGTTGTAAGTTTCATGCAAGTTAAATGGCTTTAATCATTTCAAAATTTGCTGAAAATAATAGAGAATGTTCCATGTCATATCAAGCCGGTCACTACACACCCCAGTGAAATAGGAGTGATGATCAGGGGAGGTGTCCTAGTTCCTCAGTGGACACACTTTCTCTGTCTAGATTTAAATTCCCTTGCTAATAAAACTAGTATTAGTTTACATTCTACTAGTTTTCAATAATAAGACAGAAGCAATTACCATACTAATATAAGCCGAGTAACATTGTTCCATCTGGAAAGATATGAATCATGTCATAGCGTATAGAGACACTTGATTTTTGAAGAGGCTAAAATGATCGATTGATGGATGTTCCCCTTACCCTCAACAAATCCCTCTCATGACATTGTAGATTGTTTCTGTAGGCAGCAGAGTGTAGTGTGGTGCAGAGGGCAGGGGAAGAACTCGTTGAGCCGTTTGCTATCACAGCAGTCTGGAGAGAGACGCAGTGAACATCTGTTAAGCATAACAAACTTTTTAAAGTTATTACTCCATCTTGGATAAAATAATTCTCTGTTGCTAAAATCTAAGGTTAATTGTATCTTGATATAAGTAATGAAAATGATCGGTTTTATAGTCAAGTTTTATTAGAAGGATAACGCAATTATTTTGACTCTATGACATTGCTTTCCAAAACGAAAATCTTACTTTCTTCTGTAGATAAGAAAACATTTTCTATTCGTTAGGGATTGGTGCCCAAATCATCGGAATATTTTACACTGTTTTAAGTAGAAAATTTTTGTTCTGATTCTCTAAATGAATAATGTTGTATGTCTATTTCAGATTTTTTTTTCTTTTCAGCCTAATTTAAACCATCATTTTTCATAGTAGTAATGTAGTTTGACATCTTTAGAGGTGCTATGCAAGTTGAGTGTTAACTTGGAAAGTTTTATATTTAGTGGATACTTCCTAATTTTAATACTTTTATGTTCACATATTCTCAACATGGTTCATAATTACTGTTGTGGACAGTGGTAATGGGTGTAGATGTAAGCCATACCAAAAAAAAGGGGGTAGAATTCACATTTGTGTAGCATAATTATTTTTATGCATTTATAAAAAATCTTATCCCTTAGGCATTTTAGCAAATTACTCTGTGGAAATTTATAAATGTAAGTGTTTGTAAAAGTACTTTAAACATTAGATGTGGTTACTAGACAGTGCTTTTATTTTAGATTAAAATGGCCATTAGTGATGTAAGTACAAATTTGGAGGCAATATCTGTCTTGCAGGATGTTCTCTGTATATCAAATTTCTAAATGACATGACCTGCAGCTACTCATTTTAAGCATTATGTGTCTCAACAGAACGACGGTTTGAAAAGCACAGAAGCTCACTTCAAATCAAGTAAAGTCATATTCCAGCAAAAAGCAGAACATATTCCAAGTAATAGCACTTATATAAGAATCATATTGTTGATTTTTCAAGTCAGATGGTGAAGGTAGACTTCTGATATTAATTGGATATAGGCATGAACACCAGGGAATATAATGCATATAATACATTTGTATAAGTAGGAATAAAGTTAAATGGTAAAGTAAAAAATTAATAAAACAATTTATTGCAAATTAGCAGCACTGCTTGTCCCAATTAGCAAGATATATAAAAATGTGGAAAATATATGCAAGTATCTTGAGAGTGTTATATAATTCTGTTGAATATCAATCTTTTTCTAAAAGTGTAAGCATTATATTTTGTTTACTAAGCAATAGAAATGAATATCTGGACAGCATGTCCTACAATATACCATTTTTTTTCAAAGTAAAAGCTGTCATGGAATTTGTGATATAGTAAATTGTTTTTTATTGAATGCAAAAAAATTCATAAATCCATATACCCTATTTCTTGATTTTTAACATGGAAAAAAATATTTACTTTGCCAATTATCAGTACTTAATATTATGCTTGGTGAACCCAGCACAGTAGCCTACTGGTTAAAGTCCTCACCTCGCACGCTCCAGGATCCCATATGGGCACCAGTTCTAATCCTGGTTGCTCCGTTTCCCATCTAGCACCAAGCAAAAAGCAAACAAATAAATTTATCAAAATACTGACGAAAGAAATAATCAAGAACACAGAAAACTACAGAAAGATTTTTTCCTTGCTCATATATTTTAAAACTAATTATCACTAAAAGGTTTATATTACTTAAGGCATCCTAAAAATTAGTTGTAACACTTAAGAAAATATTATGGACACTGAGAGAAAAAGAGAAAGAAATAAAGAGAAGCAGAAGAAAGAAGAAAGAAAAAAGAGGGGGGAGAAAAAAGGAAGGAAATTATCAATGTCTATAATGGGAGTTGCAATTGACAAGTTTCTTAACATGATTTGTATAGATAATCAGAATGATCAGTTTCTCTCTATAAATGGATTTCTCAGAAAACAATTAGCAATATATATTATATTAATGTTGCAGTTACAATATTAGTGTGCAAATTAAAATGGGAGCCACTGTGAAAAGTGGCGTAATTTGTGTCAAGAACAACTAAATTTACACTATCACATTCAGAGCCCTGGAGAATTCAGTTCACTCTAGAGAAGTTTTGTAAGCATATCTTGTTAGAACAATAGTTGAAATGAAATGCGTACATTCAGGCCTCTGTTCTATTTGTGCTGTGATTAAAAAATAAACAAAGTCATATGGAAGTAGAACTCATTTCAGTAACAAGATGAGCACCCTGCAAGCACTCATCTCTGGCCCCTTTACCTTCTCCAATCACGCACAGAGTTTGCAGTTTAAGTAAGAAAATTGATGGCTATACAATGTGGCTGTACTGCACATCTTACAGTCTCCTAAATCAAATGAGATCTTATGAATAAGAAAAAAAGCCTCTTCAATTGTACTTTGTACTTCAATTTAGTACAAAGTTGCTGACTGCTAGCAAATGCTGGATCCATCAAATTCATAATCGGTTCTGGATCATTACCAATACCGTAAGGAACCTTATAATCACCACATTGCAGGAGCAATTCACTTGCTGTGATGTGTTTTTGAATTTCTCTGTCGTAGGAATACCCCAATACAGTATGTGTACAGCATTTATAGCACCAAGTAAAACAAGAAACATTCGGGCATGAGACTACTGAAGTATGAATGAGTGTATTTTAAAAATTGAGGAGCTAAAGAAAAGTTTGGTGCAAAAATTGGCATCAAAAACTATGAAGTGCTTTCATCTTGTTCACAAAAATGAATATTAAATGAAAAAGTATGCACCATTTTTCATGAAAAACTTTATATCGAACTAATTTTATTTTACTTTTCCAACTCCATATTTATATGTGTGTGTATAACATGCATGCATTTTAATTTCCACTTGGTAGATAAGACGCTGCCCCATATATTTTCTTTTTGTAACTTCCAATGGTACATATTTTTTGTTTGTTTTGGATATTCAGTAAATATGAAGAAAAGATATTTTACTTAATTTTCTGAAATTATTGTAAATAGAAAGGAAGAATGTATTATATTACATGCCTCATTAATAATTTATTTCCATGCAGCTCTATTACCCCAAAATATAGTAATGCAAAATAGTGCGTTTACTAGTACTGTAAACATGTGAAGGAATACAGTACTGGTGGGAAAACAGAAGTGTTATCTTTTTTGATTGCTGATCAAACTTCTCGCATCCCAGTCCCAGGTAATGTGGTTTTGCCACGCATCAGACATTTTGAAGTTAGAGTTGTGTGTCACAACTGTCGTGGTGGTTTAGAGAGATTAGTTCTTTTTTCTAAACATTTTTCTTCAATCATAAACTTGGATTAAAATAGTTCTAAATAATTATTCTTATAATTAAAGGTGGCAATGAAATATTTTTTTTAAAAAATTAAGGGAATAAACATTAGAAGAATCAACTTATTTTGATGTAAACCATCTTAAAATTCACATAGTTTCTTCACAATATCAATTTTCCGTTAATTTATTGAATATCACTTAGCCATTTTCAAATACATATCTTGCACAAACTTCTCTATTAATTCCATTTTCATGAACTTTCTGAAATGTCCTCAATTTTTTATCTTCATCATAGACTTGAATCATATTATGTACATAGATATATCGCAACATTATAAGCCATTTTATGAATGGGAGTCACCCTTTCATATTTGGGGATTTTTTTTCATAAAATATCCTCATTGTCAGAGGATGAAAAGCTTATGCAGGCTCCAAACTCCAATGGAAGTGCCCATCTGATTTTGTTCCTCAGAGGAACATAGAAAAAACTTTAAAAAATACTCACTAGAAAATCCATCAACTGCTATACACATTTTTTTTTTTTTGCAATTCTGCTATCTAATGAACCTCTATTATCCCCCATCTGCTTCTTATCATTACAGAATGAATAAGACTCAAATACAAACAGGTGTTTGAACTCCAAGATCTTACATTAATGATTGAGAGGATAGTGCTAATGCTGATGGATTACAGGTAGGCTTTTCTCAAGAAGCCTTTCTCTTCCCAAGAAACTAATTCAGGTGACTTTGTGAAATTAATGGAAATCTGACTAATACACTCTCCTAATTTCTTTTTTCCATCTGGTCTTTTCTCTACCCCAATCTATCTCTGTGGCCTTCTCATCGTCGCAAATTATGTTACTTGATACTGTGACATCTAAAAATGTGCTCAAAAGTTTATCAGAGTGGAGGAAATATGATCTTGACCTCCTGTTACTAAATTTTATTTAGTAAACTATTTTGGTGAATCTTCAGATTCCTCACAGTTACACCAGTTTCTCATCCGTATAGTAAATCAGCAGCATATCACACATATTCAAAGACGTACTTTGCTCTAATTTTACACTGTTTCTATTTTTTGCCATCATTCTCTAACTAATACAAGAAAACAACTCTTACATAGCATTTTCATTACATTTGGTATTAAAAGTAATCGACCTGGATTAAAATATGTGGCTAATGTATGTAAAAATAACAGGCCGTTCTATTCAAGACACTTGAGTGTCTAGCAATTTTACTGTATTTGGTGAATTTGGCAATAAAGCCCCTGTGGTTTCGGAGGCATGACTGTGATTGGTTACTTACCCTTCTTAAGAGAGAGTAGTAATCATATTTTCCGGAAAGTGTAGAAACTAAAAAGAACTTTGTCATCCTTATCTAGTCTCTTACCTGAAAACTGACCTCAAGATCCTGCCTTCGGTTTTGCTTTCATTTTCCCTGCTGTGTGAAATTGATATCATCTGCTCTCCTAGTTTCAACTTCCATCTATACACTGAAGACTCCTAGAAATAACTTCCAACTGAGAACTTTCCATGAAGCATTAAGAAATGAATATGTGATGTCATCTGAACACCTGTACTACCATTATCAAGTGCACCTGAAACTAATTATCACTAAAAGTGATATCACACTCCTTTCTGATAAATTGACTTGGTTCCTATAGTCTGTCTTATTTGGTGAGAAGAATCTATTTTCTTACATTAGGATACAGCAAATTACCTTCTGTAAGTTTGCTTCATCATTTTATCACGTCTCTCAAGTTTCTAGGTACAATGCCCTTTACATTTCTGAGCTATTGTCACCCAATCGTGCTGGCTCAGTGGTCAAGTTGTGTGAAACTGGAGTGGAGAACATAAGGGAGGGGAGGGAACATCTTGCAAGGACACTATCTGGCCACAGAGCAAAAAGGACACTGTATTTAGAAGTAGGAAGAGTAATGTGTTAGGCTACATACATAAAGAAAATATCATGAGCTGGAAAATGCCTCATTTGACTTCCTTACATCAAATACAAATGTTGAAATATTGTATCATACTTCATGAAATTGTTCAAATATTACATAAATGCTTTCAGATAAAATGTGATAAAACAATGTCAAATGAAATAATTCAAATTTAATAAGGGCCACACACTTGCATGTTTTGTGCTTTACTATTTCTCCTAATGTAAATTATTCAGATATTGCCTAAAAGTACGTGATAAGCGGTAAGTGTGACATCATCATTAAGTCTGTTTATAGGTCTGTTATATGTAATGACTGAAATAAACAAATGAGTCATGACTTATAAAAAAAAACTTTTCAATTACAATAATTTGTCAATATTAGTCACAGTAAATTAAGATCAAGCAAATAACATGGATATTTCAGTTGTGATTCTGACTTGTGGAGTTTATGTGTTTCATGTTAATTTTAAATGTTATTGATGAGATTTGAGGTACGCATTCATTTTCCATATTTCCACTTGTTATATAATCGTTATCAGACAAAAATATTGGAAGTTTTGTCTGTATACAGGTAGTTAGCTATCCTTAGAATGTCACACATAATGGAAATAAAATGAACATGTAATCTTATTCCAGAGATTCAAGTTTCTTTCTTTTGTTTTCTTGATTTAGTTTTTGTTTCTTCGTCTGCTTGTTTTTTGTGAAGTTCAGTAGCTTTTGGGAAAATAGTTTATCATTAAGACCTTGAACGGGACAAAGCTGATTTCAACCAGGTCTCTGATCGGCAGAGGGTTTAATGGTCCTTAGCTGTTATCCCCTAAATTCCCAGGTTAATCTACAGGGAGCTGAATCGGAACCAGAGCATCCAGGAAGCTAATCAGTAGTACTGAGAGAAGATGCTGACATAGCAGGTAGTAGGTTGATTGATGGTATTATAGTTATTAGCCCAAAATACTCATTTTCATGTATTTGTATAAAAAGGCTTCAGAGTATAAAACGCCTTCAAGACACTTTCTTAATAATAATAATATAGTCTAAGTACTGAATTTGTTGTCACAAATTTGAAATCCTCTATTTTGTTTTATAAATTACCTAGATAATTTATGTCCTATAATGCTGGAAACAGAAATAGTACTAGAGGTAACACATAATCATTTCAGAAATAAGCCAATGATAAAGGAAACAGTACTACAACTTTTATCCACTTAAATTTAAAATTCTCATGATCCCCATGAAGTAGACTGAGTGATCTTTAATTGCATCTTAAATTAGACTTTTGAAGTGATTAACCTCTCTAACATTCCATATTTGATGAATAGATTATTTTTGTATTATCAAAACATTCTTTTCCTTTGAGGAATATTAAAGATCTCTTACTGGTTTTCTGTTTTATAGAACTGCTTAAAAAAGAATTTATAAGTGCACTTGGGAAAGGCTAATAAAAGTGTTTCAAAGTTTTATCCAAATGAGCAACTTTTAATATGAAGCTAAAGATGCATGAAGGCAAGTAGGAAACCTATATTTTAACTGAAAAAGATTATAATATGGCAGAGATACCAAAACACCTGCTTTTGTCTTATAACACAGAAAGAAAACATACAAGAATGAAAAAGGCAAATAAAAATGAAACTGAAATTCAAATGTCTTGACTTCACATGTCTACCCAAAGGGCTATGTAAAGCTCACCCTGGCCCCCAGCGCAGTAGTCTAGTGGCTGAAGTCCTCACTTTGCGTGTGCTGGGATCCAACATGGACGTTGGTTCTAATTCTAGTGTTCCCACTTCCCATCTAGGTCCCTGTTTGTGGCCTGGGATCCTACATCCGCCTGGGGGACTCGAAAGAAGCTCCTGGCTACTGGATTCGGATTGGCTAAGCTCCAATCATTGCAGTCACTTGGGGAGTGAATTGGGCAAAAGATCTCCCTCTGTCTCTCCTCCTCTCTCTGTAGCTGCCTTTCCAATAAAAACAAATACATCTTTTTAAAAAGAAAAGTATAGTTTGAAAAATCAACTTTACATCATTATTATGAGTATTAAGAAGATAACCTTGCAATGTATGCATTTTCATAAAAACATTAGCTGGTTTCTTACAATTAATCTAAACATAGTAAGAATTGTCAATGCAGAAGTAATGAAGTCAGTGTTAACACAGTCAGGGCATACACATTCTTCTGCAAATATGTTGTCACCAGCAGTCAGTACCTCCATTTGTTCAGCAGGACTACAGTGGTGCTGGCAATTGCATTCTTATAAATACCAATTTAAAAGCACATAAAACAAAATGGACTAATGCAATGATTTACAATCATTTGTAAATAAAAAGAAATTGCTAAAGTGGATTCACATGATTTCACACTAAATTTAATGCAGAGAAAATGGTCAAAATTAATGGCATTTAAATGAGTGAACATATAAAACAAATGAAAGAGTCTCCATGAAGTATGGAAGAAATCGCATGATTACAAGTTTCCAAACATAATGCTTTTCTGTTAAAAGCATAAAACTATATAAAGCAGAAAGTCAGGAAATATCAGAACTGTCATTGCTCTGACACTTTCAAACAGAAGAGGAGGTATTTTTCCAAAGTGATGACAAATTTTTGTTAAATAATTGAATAAATGTCTAATAGCAAAGTACATAATTGTGTATTCATAAACACTTTAGAATGAACTAAATAACCTTATTTAAAATTTGCACTCAGGAAACATTTTACTTAGGTATTTTGTAGAAGTCCCACTAGATAAAACAATTTCACAATAAATAATAAATAGTGTTTTTCAACAAATCCCCCTTAAAAAAATCAATGTATCTTTGCATTCAACGGAGAAATTGCAGTAAGGTACTAATAATCTTTTTTTTGTCTTTTTAAACTTAGTTATTTTTATTGCAAAGTCAGATATATACAGAGAAGAGACAGAGAAGATCTCCCACCCATTGATTCACTCCCTAAGTGGCCGCAATTGCTGGAGCTGTGCCAATCTGAAGCCAGAAGACCAGAACCAGGAGCCACAAGCCTCTTCCAGGTCTCCTATACTGATGCAGGGTCCCAAGACTTTGGGCCGTCCTCGACTGCTTTCCCAGACCACAAGCAGGGAGCTGGATAGGAAGCAGGCTAGTGGGATTAGAACCGGTGCCCATATGGGATCCTGGTGCTCACAAGCCGAGGACTTTAGCTGCTAAGCTACCCTGCCGGGCCCTAGATACTAATAATCTTAATTGCAGTGAATCATCTTTAATTAATAGCTACTAATACTATATTTTTTCTATCAGTACAGCTTGTACAGTTTAAAGAAAAAAAATTACATATGCGTGCTCTTAGGTATGGGATAAAAGATATTTTCTGCTTTTAATCAGTCAATAAAAATATTCTACACTTTTTTTAGAATACATTTTCAAAATTGACCACAATACAATATATGATATACATGTGATGTAATTGAAATGCAATTTTTGTGATTTCTTATTTGTGAATATCTGAAATCATAAATAGTAAAAATTATATTTTAAATATAGTTGCTTAAATGCATTATTAAACATCAGTAATCTGATAATGTGGTCATGTATTACAATGCTTTAAGATGTAAAATACATACAAAAATCATTATCACTGTCACAATTTGTAAGAAAACATGGTAAAGGGCCCGGCACGGTGGCGCAGTGGTTAAGGTCCTCTCCTTGCACGCCCGGGATCCCATATGGGTGCTGGTTCTATCCCAGCAGCCCCGCTTCCCTTCCAGCTCCCTGCCTGCGGCCCGGGAAAGCAGTCGAGGACGGCCCAAAGCTTTGGGAACCTGCACCCGCGTGGGAGATCCGGAAGAGGCTCCTGGCTTCGGATTGGCATAGCATCGGCCGTTGTGCTCACTTGGGGAGTGAATCATCAGACGGAAGATCTACCTCTCTGTCTCTCCTCTCTGTATATCCGCCTTTCCAATAAAAATAATAATAATAATAATAATAAATCTTTAAAAAAAAAGAAAGAAAACATAGCAAAGAGCTTCTATTCAGCATATGAGGTTCAGGAATTATATTTAGTAATATGTTTCATACATTTCTATACTAAAAATGAAAATGAAATAAAATAAAAAGATTAATGGAGAAAACTTCAGAGATTAAACTAAGTTATAGATAAAACATGGGTGAGCAGTACCTTTTTTTAAAAAAAGATTTATTTTTATTGAAAAGGCAGATTCACAGATATATGGAGAGACAGAAGGGTCTTCCATCAGCTGCTTCATTCCCCAAGTGGCCTTAATGCCTAGAGTTGAGCCAAGAGTGAGGAGCAGGAGCTGTATAGCAAGTGGGTTAGCCACAGTTTTGGAAATCAAAGTCTCTATGGGAGTGTCTGGGTACTCTGGAAAGCTCTGCTTTGGATCATGTCTGTTTCCTGCTCAGGCACACCTCAGGAGGCAGCAGGCCATCACTGAAGCAGTTAGGTCCCTGCCACGTTCATGAGCAACTCAGACTGTGGCCTAGGCTGCTGAGGTGTGCCAATCCCGGAGATGGCTGTTCAGCTGTTGTGAGTGTTTGAGTTAATGCTACAGTGGCTGATATCTCTCTCTCATTTCAAAAGCATAGACATCAAGAATTAAGCAAATAAATTACAAATGATAGGATTAGTGTGATTAGCAGATGTGTCTGGACCTTGAATATTTTAAAGAAGTAGGTCAAGGATGGAGGAAAGTGACTGGGGCATCAGTGTAACAACAAAGAACGTAGTTCATTGGGGAAAAAAACAATGGTTGACATAAGGACCAATGAAAATGTCACACAAAATGCTTGGATCTGGGGACCTGTGTGTGGAAAAACCGTATTTCTTCCTTGAAGACAAGGACAATGACTGCTTGAACTAGGACAATGATCCATAGGCATATATACATGTGAACACACACACAAACACACACTCACAATGGGCTTATATTGACCTATATTCCTAGGTTCCAAGTTTGACTTTTCACAATTCTGATGTGTTTTATGTATGATTTCTACAAAAAGTAACAGGGACTCAGTCTATGGGTTCCTAAAACATCAAATGTAATTTGCACCTTGAAATGTTTCATTGTTTGGCTTTTCCACAAGATTTAGATTGAAAGTTGGCTTATACATAATTCTTGATTCCCCTGGTTGCAATCATTTTTCAAATCTCAGCAATGATAATTATTTGGATTTTTATTAATTTTTAAAAGTTTTTAAGTATGTCAAATGCACAGGGAGTTATACAAATGATATAAAGAACATCTATACTTCTTTGTGCCAATGGTTAATTTTGAACATTTTTGCTGTGTTAATGTGTGTGTGTGTGTGCGCGTGTCTATTTCAGACTGTAGAATTTTTACAGCTATTTTACGGTGCATATTCTCAAAAAACTTGACAACATATGACACAAATTACTCAGTTACTAATGACAACATCCTGTCAGTTGGCGAAGGTGGTGTGTAACACACTCACTAAAGCCAGTACTTTCATCATTGTAACTGCAATGTGCTGTTTAGAGAGCAGTTTTGAGATGATGAAACAGCAATATCTTCTTATTAAAGTTTAACCCTCCATATTTAACATTTATTGCTGATTCACCTATGAAAATTTCATGGCAAATATGCAATTTTTAATTTCTTCCACTTCTCTTCTCCCATAAGATGAAAGTTTCCCTGATATTTGTTTACTTTTAATGGATTTTTCCAATTTTATGGACTCTTTTATTCTTGTTTCTCTGAGTGCATATCTGTTATAATTTTTTTTTACCATCTTGAAACAAATTATTCTAGATTTGGCCAGTGAGAGAATTTTTAAAGTTCATTGTTAGTCCCCTGTGAATCACTGTGGCATTTTCTTTCTGGCTCAATGCACTTTTCCTAGATAACTTCAACATTTGTTGGAACAAAAGCCAGAATGACTTTCATTTTTTTTTTCAGGGCCTTTGGTGCAGATCTGAAGAGAATTGTGTTAGCAAAGGATCTCTTAGGAAATTTGTTCATTGCTCTTAAGACTTGTAAATCATCTATGAGGACGCATTTAGGATACATGAAGTAGACACAGGGAACATACACAAGAAATCAATAAACTAAATTAGGAGCCAATATGGTAGCACTACATGATACTCCTCTGTCTGCAAGCGCCAGCACCGCATATGGTCAGCTGATAGTGTCCCAGCTGATCCACTTTTGATCCAGCTCTCTGCTGGTTACCTGGGAAGGCACAGGAGAATGGTTCAACTGCTTGGTGCCTTACACCCACCTGGGATACCAGGAGTTTGTGCCTGGCTCTCAGCCTCTGACAGGCTCATTTCCTGCCATCGGGGTCATTTGGGAAGTGAATCTTTGGGTGCAGGACCTCTTTCTCCGTCTCTTTCTTTCTGTAAAATCTGTCATTCAAATAAAAATAAATGAGTCATCAATAAAATAAAATGAGTAGGTACTCATAAGGGATAAGCCATGAAGGTTGAAGAATGGGGAACAGAAACCATACATATATGGATTCAACAAATATGAATCTACGGATATGTATGTGTGAACTCAAGCTGATATTTCCAATTCCAGTTTGGCACTAATTCTTTTTTTATGTATGTGCAAAATGACAGTAGTTTCTCACTCAATTTATCATCTATTTACTTATTTACTCAGTCTTTAACTCAATACTTGTTGATAATCTCAAGATCATGAAGTCATAGGAGTGTGTACAAAAAACCCATCAGACAGATTACTGATGAAATGCTTGTTTATACCCTGAAAGAGTTTTTTTTTTCTTATGAGGAACTGTAAGACAAAATGTTGTGTTCACAAATTAGCACATTTGCTTTGCTTCTCTTTTGCTCTAATTAGCTTGTTCATTTGAAATATGTCTGGCTATATGTTTCTTATGTCCTTTGATTTATTTTCTACCATCTTTTATTAGATTTAATTAGGTAAAAAATTATGGCAAAACAATACTCAAATACATATATTCATAGTCCCATCTTTTCCACCTGCTTTGTATAAGTAAGCTCTCCCGTTTCTAATGATTTTTGTCCCTATTTTTACTTCAAAGTGTTATGATTTCTATTGTTTTTATACAAATGCTTCTTGGCCTACATACCATCCCATGTATTTTCTGTTTAGTGCATATTGTGGCTATTTCCATATCAGTTTGAGGATCTGTTTGCCATTGTTTTTGAGCTTTATTTTTACGGAACATTTGAATGTATTGCAATCAATGAAGTGTGCTATTCAATTCTTGAAATCCTTAAGGCTTTCATCAGGATATATTAATGTGTCGTTGATATTCTATCAATGCTTTACAAATAAAATATGTAGCTTAGCACAAGTTTGTTAGTTCTACAGATGCATTTTTATTCAAACAAAACTGTTATGAAAGGTACACAAAAAAGGCACTCATTATTAACTTTTCTTAAAAAAAAGTTCTTTTCACAATTTTAACATGTTTTATTTCATGTATTCCAATGCTATTGAATATATAAATTTTTGAAAATAGCCAACATGGTTGTTTACACTTCATAAAAATACAAGTTTCTTTTACTAGGATAATATTTTTGTACTGCCTTTCACATTGTCAAACACTTACTAAGTAAGTATGCTTCTGGTAGTGGCAGCATGACATCTACTCCGATTTTGAAGTTACCCTGAGTCAAACGATATGATTTCTTCAACAACATGAATAAACATTTTTGTATATATGTGCTAGGTTTTCAAGTACTTTTACCTCTGAAGAGATTTACAATGTACACACGTATTTGAAGGGAAGAACACATGTCAGTTAGGATTAGGAAAGTTAAACATGCGCTTTTCCTTCCATTCAATCCTTGGCTGATGTCAGTGAGACATCTTGTAACCCAAGCCAAACATTCCAGCTTTATTGAAAATAGCATTCATTGTACAAGTCATTCGGTAGTTACTTGGCCTTAAAATAGTGAGTATAAATATATTTAGTGAATATTCTGTTACTAATATTATATCTTCTCTTTCTATAAAATATGATGTATCTTTTATGAATTCAGCTGAAAACTACGTCTTGATATTTACTAATATTATATATATGTGTCTGTGAGAGTATATATATATATTTATATATATATTTGTTATTGTTGTTTGTTTGTTTGGAATTCAGTTACAGAAAGATAGGTAGAAGTAAAGAAAGTATAGCCTAGTGGCTACATGCTTGCCTTGAATGAGTCAGGATGCTATATGAGCACTGGTTCATATCCTGGCTGATCTACTTCCCTTCCAACTCCTTGTTACTGGCCTGGGTAAGCAGTGGAGGGTGGCCCAAGGCCTTGAGATCCTGTACCGGCATGGGTGACCCAGTTCCTGACTTTGAATGCACTTAGATTCAACTGTTACTGCCACTTGGAGAGTGATCAGCAGATGGGAGATGCTTCTCTTTGTAACTCCTCTCTTTTATCTACCTTCCTAATAAAAATAACTAAAATCGTTTTGGAAAATAAAATCAACTTAGTTGGGTCTAGGGCTAACTAAAATCAAGAGCCAAGACATTCATCTGTGTCTCCCAGATGAGTGGATCGGAACCAAACAATTGAGCTACCATCCATGACCCTTCTCTGGGTAGCAGCAGGGATCTGGAAGGGGAAGCCATATGGAGTACTGGTGTCATTTTATTTCCTACAAACTTTAGCCAATTTAAAAAAAAATTATTATGATTTTGTTTGATTTTCTTCGAAGTATTAAAAATGTTTAAATAAAATTTTCCACTCTCTGAGTGTATCTATAATGTTATATCCTATGAAAATATTATTTAATTTTTATTTTAAGAGCATCACAAAGCTATTTGTAAATATTTTGTTGGATTAATTACTGTGTGATTTCTGCTACTGATGCTGTAAATGGCTTACCTAATTTTGCAAAAGGTGATGCTAATGTATAGAAATATAATATTTTCAATATGTTGATATTTGAATCTACTGACTGATGAATGTGTTTGAAAATATAAATGATCCAATTTTAGTATTGGAAATTCAAGGCTAAATATTAAACTTTGATATATTTCATTCCATTGATTTATGTTGTATTCATATACTGGTTCACCAGCATTATGGAAATAGTGTTAGTTAATGGGTTTATTCTGTGGATTTCCAAGAGGAAATTTGGAGTTTTTAATGACTAATGTCATCTATATTTTATTTACTGAAAACTATAATTCTTAAAGTTCCATTTCATTCTGTTGCCAGAGAGAGTTTTCTGCTAAAGAAATTAAATTCGAGAGTTAACTTATCAAGATTTTGCTTCATTGTGTTTTGCATTTAATGATGGATTTTTCCTGTATTCTGTATTTTTCACTGGCACATATTGAATTTTTCATATTGAAGCAGCAATGTATTTTTTCTTATGTTTATCTTAGCTAGTTGACTTGTTTTAGTCCTTTAGTCATGTATTTTCAAGTGAAAGGCTGAAATATAAAACAATTTTAGAATACTTCGTCTTATTTCAGTCATGATTATGCTTGTCTCATTGAGATATTTTTATTTTACTTAGCTGTTCCGTAGAAACTTTGTGTGAGGTTGTTGTTCTTAATACATTGGAAAAAATAACTGTTTAGATTATGTGTGCCTGCACCTTTCTTCATGTAGTTGTTACTCACTCCAAATTTAGGATAAATAAGGAGTACTTATTTTGCAAAGTTTTTACTTATGTGACCTTTAGTAGTTTAGCTTAACTGTTGTTGGGCAGATCTTGATGATCTTAGACCTCAAGGAAATATTTGTCTATGAGTCCCAACAAAATTTCATATGTCCTGACTACTTTTTCTTTTATATGTGTAAGTTAAATGATCAAAATATAGAATTATTCAAAGCTACCAGAGTGGATTTTAGTTTTTTAAGTGTTCTTGACATGAAAGTCTACATTGTCTACACTATTATATTGTATTAACGTCATTATTTCAAAATGTTTAAGCCATGTCTACACATCGCTTTCAGTAAGGTTGAAAGGATAGAAAAGACCTGGCTTTGAACACCCCAAATTGGTTTTCATGCATTATTATTCTGATGAAGTTTTCTTGTCCCATTGTCTTATTTCTTATTATTAAAACTCATTAATATTTGGGAATATCAGCATGTAAGATTTTCTTTGCTAAAACAATTAAATACAGTGCTTGCTTTTAAAGCTCTTATCCAAAATATCCTTTTTCTCAAGCCCATGGAAGTAGAGACAATAAATTAAACTTCTCATATGTTCTTAACTTTTGCCTGTTGCTAACATCGACAAATGGCCTAAGCACTAGTTTCATCAATATACACAGACTCCATTAATATTCTTTCTTCCTCTCCCATGTTTTAAAATGGCTGAGACCTCTACGTACTATGAATTGCAGAATATAGCTCTACCACCAAATAAAAGGAGGACTCCCAATGAAAGTGTTAAATACACCTTCACAGTATAATATTAGATTTTCTACCATTGCCTACACATTCAATATCATGACATACATAAATGGCAGAATGTTGGACTTGCTCTTACTTAGGGACTTCTCATAATAATTATATAGGGCAAACGATGGGAGGGGAGAAGAGAGAAAGAAAGGGGCGGGGTGGAGGTGGGAATCCCAATAGCCACAAAACAGTATCATGCAAGTATATATATATACATTCATCATAGTATCCATTTAAGTAATTTTCTCACCATAGCATGGCCAGAAAGTGTGACTCTCTTGTTTCCTTATGCCATAGTAAGACATATATGATTCTTTGTTAGCATGAAGTTGACTCTATCATATATCTACTCATCTGAGCAATTGGCCACTGCCTTCTATCTTTATGGCCATGAGAAGCCCAGAACAAGAACAGTCAAAATAAGAAGTGGTGAATGCAGATTTAGCAATAAAGTTGTTAATTTACTAATGAGTCACCTGTTTTCTTTTTATTTTTGTGTAAAAGGTAACATTTCATGGTTTTCTTAAATATATGTATATTATATATAGAGAGAGAGATATAGACAGAGAGAAATATTTTTCATCCACTGTTTCACTCCTTAATGGTCACAATGGCCTAGGCTGAGTTAGCTTGAAACCAGGAGCCTGGGACTCAATCTGATTCCCCCACATAGATGTCAAGATCCCATCCTCCGGTACTTTGTTAGGAATTGAAAGTGGAACATTCATTATTTGAACCAGTGTTGCAGGCTGCAGCGCAATCCATTGTTTCACAATGCCAGCTTATGTTTTATTTCCTGTAAAGGTGCAGTTTGCTCAAAAAAATTAATGAAAATATTTGAATGAAAAAGTGTGCAGATATAACTTTAAATAACAATAGTAGCATGAAAATCATCTATGTAATTTGAAGTATTTAATAGACTTGAAATGTCAAGAGTAATTTTATTCAGTATAGGATGTGAAGTCAGATACACCTAAAATCTCTCCTGGAGAGTTAAAATCAAAGAAATAAAAGCTCTCCTGCTGACAAATATAATTTTGCCCACAAACCATTAACCATAAGTGACAAAATCCAGCCAACATTTCAAAGAAACCTGAAATTACTTTGTTAGAAGCACGGAAGGGGATAATTGTGAGGAGATGATCAGTGGTAGTTGAAAATATTTCAGAGAAAATACATTTAAACTCAGATATGTTTGTTTTCAAACATGCAAAATTGAACAGCAAATAAATTCTGCTTTGCCGAATCAAAATTTCTAATGAAATATACAGCATTAATTTTTAGATGCCCAATTGCACTTGTTGTTAATTTACACTCTAAGAAGAAACGTCTGTTAAAGGCATGAAAGAATAGTATACCCGAAGCAAATGTCTGAAGAAAATCTGCCATCATTTTGCCAATTAACAAAGCGTATTCTAATTACTTGCATCTAATTATTCTTGGGACCGAAAATATGAAGTTACACAATCAAAAAACCCATGATCTCAGCTAGACTTGATGATAAGAAAAGCCAATATTTAATGTGCAATATAGCACACTAACAATTTTTCTTGCTCTGTTTAAAATACTTTAGATATGGCTAATATTTGCAATGCTGACGAAAAACTGCCAGTTAAAAAATAAAGCACACGCCAATATATTTGGTTATCATTCAGGAAACATTTTTTTTTCCCATTCAGGAGTCAGAGAGGCACACAAGGAGCTAGAGAGAGCTTCCATAGGCTGATTCACTCCTTCCCACACACAAAATGGCCAGTGCTAGACCAGGGTCAATCCAGAGCAAAGAAAATAATACAAATCTGGCAAAATGGCATCAGGCATCCAACTACTTTGGTTCTCTCATGTTTCCTCCCAGGATCTCCACTACAGTGAATGAAACAGGATGATAGAGCCAGGGATAGAATTCAGCTGCCCCATGATGAGACAGAGACAATTTAACCACCATGTGGAACATCCACCATTAAATCCTATTTAGATATTAAAGTGTAATTCGTGCTTCATGATGATTCCTGGACGCTTCATCAGAACAATCTCTTCACAAAAAAAGGGACATATCACTGGCACAGTAGCCTCGTGGCTAAGGTCCTCAACTTGCACTTGGCAGGATTCCATATGGGCGCTGGACGTGTCCCAGCAATCCCGTTTTTCATCCAGCTCTTTGCTTGTGGCCTGGGAAAGCAGTTGAGGTTGAACCAAAGCCTTAAGACCCTGCACTCTAGTGGGAGATGCACAAGAAGCTTCCGATCAGCTCAGCTCTAGCCAATGTTGCCACTTGAGAAGTGAATTATCAAATGGAACATTTTCCTCTCTGTCTCTCCTCCTCTATGTATATCTGACTTTGTAATAAAAATAAATAAATATTTAAAAATAGAGACACTTCTATAACCTCTGTAAAACTAGACTGTTTTCAATGAATGAATGTATGCGGAGCATGCCTATTTTCCATAATTTTATATGTATCTGAATTTCAGTTAATATTTCTTTGGATGTTTACCAAAAACGTGCATGTGAACAGTGAGGTCACTGGGACACTGGTAAATAACTAATTTTTCTCTTTAAGGGATTACACACTTGATAAAGCAATTTGTAATCCAAAGAGCTTCATCATATTCTGGTCAAAAGGTACTTATTTGCAAATATTGAAAATGGGAAATAGGGGTGTTAAAATAATTGTTGAGAAATGCATAAATTATGACTAAATTACAAACATTTTGCAAATTGCTTTCATCCTGTTGTTTTTATGTTTTGAAATTATTTAAATGCACATTTTGATTTCCATTGAACATTTGTGGGTATTTTAATTTCACTGACAGTTTTGATTTGCACAGAATATCTCATAATGTCTTTGATAGAAATTCTGCTTTATTAAAATAATTTTTACTTGAAACTCCAATGTATAATTGCAATTCTCCAATCAAATGAGTTTTTTGTATAAATGATTATTTTTACATTTTAAAATATTTATTTATTTGGCAGGCAGAGAGGAGAGAGAGAGAGAGAAAGAGTGAGCTTGCATCTCCCAGTTCTCTCCCTGAAGTACAGCAAGAGCTAGGGTTGAGCCAGGTTAAAGCACCGAAACAAGAACTCCACCCTAGTCCCTTGTGTAGGTCACAGGAGCCCGGGGACTTGGGTCATTTTACACTTCCTCATGCTGAATAATCCCAAGTGCATTCTCAGAAACCTGGATAGCAGGCAGAGCAGCTGGAGCCTGAATCAAGGCTTCAACATGGGTTGCTTAGCTTTCAAAAAGTGTCTTGACCCACTGTGCATACAGGCTCCGCAGTCGATATCTGAAAGGCTAAAAACACACAAGGATTCTGTTATCTTATAGGCAGTTTCAATCCTCAGAATATAATTACATAGTTTCCAGTGGGATGGAACATTCACACAAAATAAAGCACCAAATGATGTTCAAAAATAAAATTTTCTTTGTAATAAAAATAAATAAATCTCAAAAAAATTGTACTTTAAATGTTTGAAATAAAAACATAATTAATACTCATAAATAATTTTCATAAAAAATTCTAAGTTTGATAAGCTTTTTGAAATTTATCTGAAATATAAATATTTTTACATGAAATCAGATGCCAATCTCTGTAAAATACTAAAGTCTATGTCCATAATATTCTAACTATATTGTCTCCTAAATATGTGTGTAATGGAAAAATTAAAGTGAGCTACTTTTTAACAAAATGAGATTTGGGAGACTGAACTAGAAAAATGCCATTTACCCTAGTAGTTGCCTGGGGGGACCCCAAGATGCACTTCCCTCAGATCTGACGCTTACTGAAGATTACACTCACATTGAATCAGTTTCCAAATATTTCCAAAAGCTTTGTCTTTTTTTTTTTAACCCTACTACCACCTAGGTAGTTTATGTGATTTGTTTATTATCTTTGCTCATATATTTGGCCCTAACCCAACTGTGTGATTGATGTTTGTTTTTTTCAGTCTGTCTTTTGAGCATTACTACAAATTATCTTCATTCTCTTTGTAATCTTTTATTTCCTTATGACAATTTTACTCCACGGGCTGTCTTCTTTAACCTTGAGGATACATCATTTTAGTGAAGGAAATATCTATAGGACAGGGGTGGGACAGGTAGAATGTTATAGAAGCCCACATTGAGCCAAGCAAATTGTAAGGAATATACAGTTCAAGAAGGTAAGTGTATTTCTATGTAATGTGTGCCTTATAAAATATTGAGATATAAAAAAGTACTTTTTACATATATAATGCCATTACTGAACAAATATTTGTTTGTTTTATGAATACTTTGATCATTTGGGGCTATGCAATTCTGAGTAAATACAGTTAAGACACTTTGTTCCCATTATTACTTCTGTGTTTCATAGCTTCAAAAACCCAAACACAAGAAAGGTTACAGACAACGAAAGCACCTTCTTTTCTTTTGCCTATATTTCTGGACAAATTTGTTTTTTCCTTAAGATGTGCTTATTGGGCCTAGTGTGGTAGCCTGTGGGCTAAAGTCCTCACCTTGCATAAGCCCAGGATCCTATAGGGGTGCCAGTTGGTGTTCAGGATGCCCCACTTCCATTCCAGCTCCCTGCTTGTGGTCTGAGAAAGCAGTTGAGGACGGCGCAAGGTCTTAGGACTCTGCAATGGCCTAGCAGATCCAGCGGAGGCTCTTGGCTGCAGATCAGCTGGGCTCTGGCCATTACGACCACTTGGGAAGTAAGTGGGGGATAGAGGATCTTTTTCTTTCTCTCTGTCTCCCCTTCTCTCTGTGTATCTAACTTTCCAATCAAAATAGATAAAAATAAGAATTAACAGAAAAGAACAACAGGATAGACAGATAGCAAATAGAAGAAAACAAGTGAGAGACAAAACGAGATTTCTCCAAATGCCTGGAGTCGCAGTACTTGGCAAAACTGAAGATGGGTTCTAGTAGTTCCTTTTAGGTCCCTGAATGCACTTGGGTAGTGATTACTGCCTCCAGGAACTTCAGCTGGAACTCAGACCAGACGCCTGATATGGGCCATGGGCATCCCCAGTGGCCTTTTCCTCCAATCTGCCACAACATCACTGGAAACTAATTTTTGAACACTATCCAATCTAGGTCTAAATTTGTATCAGAGTTGACAATGCTTTGCTTTCAGAGAAATCTTAAACATTTATTCAGATGTTAACATGTAAGCATAGATTAAGATGTAAGCGTAGCATTATATTGTAGAGACCAAATCAAAGAATTGTGTAGCATTAGAACAAAGAATACGAAAGGGTGATTGAAAAGTAAAAAGAAGTACAATTTACAAAGCTGCTCCCTAAATATCCAAGAAAGTGAAATACCACAGCAGATGGTTCAAAACAAGCAGTAACTTTCCATTTCATTTTTCCTTCTGTTATTACCTAAGCTGTCAACTCATATCAGAAAATCCAAACAAGATATATGAGATAAGAAATCAAACTATCGGGGAAGAGTAAGGAGTGTGTGAGCAATGGATCACTTAAACTGTTTGGAAATGATTAAATCCCCGGCTCCACTGATGTTGAGGCTGTAATATATACAATTACCTAAAGTTATTACAGCCTTCTCAGCAAACATTTCCAATGCATCAATGAAATGCAGAGCAGAATGCCAAAGCTAAAAATGTCAAACTAGCAAGTTTCATGTGAAACAGAATTTTTTTCATGATCCTGTTTCATATTTATCAGATATTCCTGATTGCCCATTGTCATGTAGGCTCCACAAAGCAGTTTCAAAGAGAAGATACAGGGCTGGCCTAAGAAGACAGCAAGTTTGTTATGTATATGGTTTTGGAAAATTAAGTGCGTAATGGAAAGAAAGTCCTCACATAGAGATAAGTACATAGCATTGCACAGAACAGAATGTACAGCAATAGATCTTCACTGTGGGAGACTTCACAAGTAACGCTCACAGAAAAAAGAACATCAAAACAAACAAATAGAACTCTGAAGGCAGGGGAAACTGCATTGACTATGAATATTCGTGACTTACTTTTTAAAATTTTTGCTGCAATTTATTTATTGTTTTTAAATAATCTTAGTTGATTAGAGTACCAAGGGTCAAGGGCTACTGGAAAGTGGGTAATAACATTGTTTCCATACTAATATCATTTTTTCCTGTATCTGGGGTCAGGGGAGAAACAAAGGGAAAACCCCAGCCACCATCTCACCCATCCCAGGTCCCCGATGTGGGGCACACTCCAAGGGTCCTGCTCAAGCAGTTTCGATAGTTCAACAGTTCTGAATTGCTGCCGGTCTCGCCATTCCAATCGCGATGAAATCTATTCAGAATCCATTGGTTGACAGTCTCTTCATGGTTGGGGTTCTGAGATCAGTGGTTCAGTCAGAGAGGTCTCCAAAGAAACTTCATCTGAGATGATCCCAAATCTGATATTTGTGTGAAGTTGCCAGTACAGGGCCTGGCACAGTCTGTCACCCCAATCAGCTTATGCGCATGCTGGTTGCTGAAATTGCTGGGTAGGTTCCACTTCCAGCCCTGTCGTCCACTTGAACCAATGGATGTTTTAGTACAGTTCGATTCTACCTACTTCATCTTCAGTCCTCACACAGACCAGTGGGAGCTGCAGCCTAGTTGGGGTGACTCCCTATAACCCCATTAGGCCTACTGCCTTCTCTGGTTCCCATGCTTGCCAGTATGTACCACAGGCTTGTTCAGGCTGTCCCACATCCCATTTAGCTCTGTTACTTGCCCATGGGCATTGAAGCCTAGTTCAACCCAACCAACCTACTATCCAGTCCACACACATACTGGCAGGTGCCTTTCTGTCTAGCCACCCCTGCCCCTGTACTGATTTTCGTGCTCTACAGTGGGAGTGGTTTCCCACAAGGGAGGTGTCCATTATCTCCCTACTAGGTCACTCCAATTTCTGGATTGTGCACTCTCCAGATGGTTTTGGCATTTAACTTAACAGAATTATTCATGCACCATGTTTTTCAAGAGTGTATCCATTGTCCATTGGAACTCCTGTTTAAAATCAGTGAATGAAAGGAGAGATCTTTTAAAAACTTTTGAAAATACATTTAATAATAATGTTATTTATAGATTTCAATTTGACCAAAACTAATATCCTCAATTCATTTTCAGTTAACTTTCTGAAATATCATTTATGTGAGTCTATTTCTCCCGTACTTTTTTGATTTATTGAATTTTAAAACAAAAATCTCAATATGGTGATTTGTATGACTTTATTGTAAATGTTGATATCAGATGGTGTGAATTTTTCATCATTGCTACTTTATTTAAAATTATACTTGCGGGCCCAGCATGGTGGCCTAGGGACTAAAGTCCTCACTTGAATGCACTGGGATACGATATGGCACTGGTTCTAATCCCAGCAGTCCCGCTTCCCATCCAGCTCCCTGCTTGTGGCCTGGGAAAGCAGTCGAGGACGGCCCAAAGCCTTGGGACCCTGCACCCACATGGGAGATCCAGATGAAGCTCTAGGCTCCTGGCTTCAGTTTGGCTCAGCTTCAGCCATTGGGGTCACTTGGGGAGTGAACCATCGGATGGAAGATTTTCCTCTGTGTCTCTCCTCCTCTTCGTCTATCTGACTTTGTAAAAAAAAAATAAAAATAAAACTTTTTTTTAAAATTACATTTAGTATTCTACATTTCTATATTTTCTAAAAATTTTCAGATTAAATTTATTTAATTTATATATTTCTTGAAAAACTCTATTTTAATTAATATCATAGTTTTGCTTGTATTTGATTAAATGCACACTTAACAAGAAATAGCAATTTTATGTTTTAAAAGTTATAATTTCATATAGCTTATTGAGACCATAGATATTTTTATATTGACATCTATCCTGACCACTATAAAATTTGCAATTAATTGAATAGTTTATTTATCACTTCTCAGACTTTTGGCCACAATTAAGTGAATAGTTCACTTTAAAGTATTCAGGTTTTATTGTTTTAAATTTAATTTTTTTTCTAAAACAACATAATAATGCAATTTAAAATGCCTTGGCAATGTTTTATATCAAGATATAAATCATTCCTATTTGTAGATATCTGGGACTTAATTAAACTAAAGATACGTGTTGTTGGCTTCTCACTGCTTCTATGCTGGAACTTACAACAATAAACTATCACATGACACAGCAACTGTCCAGGACACCAGCGCTGCTCAAAATGGCTGTCTATCAAGCAGAGACATAAGGATGGACAAAGAGGCTCCAAGAACAGATAATCACATGAGTGAAGTTCACAAACTTACACATTGAAAGGGTTCCTTGTATTTTATCGAAGTGGGAAAGATCAGTTTGAAGAGATGGAGAGGACCAACTCACAAACTGCCTTTCAAACTGTGAAACTTACAATGCATAAAAGTACAGCAATATGCAGTTAATCTGTGAATCAAATCAATATGCAGTGGTAGCTAAATGGGTAGGGGAATAAGGGGAAAAAAATTATGTCCATAAATACTTAAAGTCGGCAACAGGATGCTTTTCAAAAATTTTTTATCAGTAGGCCTAGAAAATATCTAGGTGTCTTTTGTAATGATGGTGGAAGTAAAATTTTATTATCCAATGTCTTTCATTAATCATGATACAGTGTAATCAGTATTAAGCTTGCTATTATTACCATGGCTTAATAGTGTTCCATATCGAATAATTAATCTATTCTGGGCTACTGAGCTTTCAGATTATTTCTAATTTTTCCTTCTTCATAAATCTGCTAGACATCTCTGTGCATGCACTTTTTCCTCATTTTATGTTTCACTTACTACAGGAATGACAAGTGTTGGGAAAGAGAGAGAAATCATGCAGTTTCATGGCTGCTTCCCCACACAGGTGTGGAAATTTCAGATATCTGAAAACCTGTTGTTTGTTTTTTACCTGCAGTGAAACCCTTCTTACTAAAAATAACGGTAAGAAATATTATATTTAAAATAACTATTGTTAAATATAAAATAAAACATAATAATACCAGCATAAATTTACCCATAAAATTCCATTTGTGTTTATTTTTGGAAGAGTAGAATATGTGAGTTCTTAATATATATGTATCACATAATTTAAGTGGACATTGAATAGAGTTAGGCAATTTCAACAAAAACAATGGAAGCAATAACCCCCAACCAAATTTAAGTATGTCTTTGAAATTAAAATATGAATACTAGCTTAACTATTGCTAGTTTGAGAAGAAAATCCCTTTGCTATTGATTTTTGGCCGTATGCTATGATATATTCAATGCTTTTGTCTTTGACTTGCAAGTGATTAAACACTGCTATTTCTTCCTTCACAGAGGTTAAATTTATCACAGAGAACGTAGCCTTGGGTAAGAATTTACGCATATTTTCCTGTGTCAGAGAGACTCTGTAGTTTATCATTTGAGTTAAAAAAAAAAAAAACTATTTTGATAGAGCACATTGCTCCTTGGAGGAACTGAGCAATAAAAATGCAAAATAATAAATGTAGATGATTTTACAATGCTTCTTAACAAAGATGAACTATGTTTATGCTACTGCCTTTGTATACATGAGATACATCATGATGAAATAACAACGTGTGCCACTTCATGTATCCAAGTTCCAAAAAACCCATGGAAGGCAAGCCTATGTACTAGAGGAACTAATGTGAACACATTTGAACTCTGAAATTTCACTTAATCATAATGTTGAGGATGGAACTTGGAGCAATATTTCAGAATTGTAAAGTGCCAAAGAGCTACTTGAAGCAATCCTGAATTATCTGCTTTACATATAAATAAGAAAAGGCAAATGACCTGGCTGGAAAGTGTTAACACAAAGACAGCCATCTCACCTGTGATGCCAGCATACCTGTCTCTCCTTCTGTCCATAAATATGATTTGCTTTTCCAATAAAAAAATAAGTAAAATAATAAACAATAAAAAACGAAAAATAAATAGATGTAAGCCAGACACAAATAGCTATACATTTTATGTACTTGTAGTGTGTGGAAAATGATTTGGCTTACTTACATTCAAAAAAGAGTGAGCTTATTTCTCTTTCTTCCTGAAAAATTAAATGCATAGACATTTATTCTTTTTTTCTCAATTAAATTCATCTATTAAACACAAAATTACGTGTCTGATATAGTAACCTTTCAATCAACAACCAAAAAGGAAGAAACTACTTTTTTTTTTTATTTGAAACACTTTGTTTTTTCAATCAACAGAGGAGTTATTCATCATGGTGAGGCTGTAAGAACAGGTAAGCGGCGTGTGAGACGGAGCTCAGTGGTCTCGGGCTGGGCGGTAAATGTCTGCTTCTCCTAATGGTGACCGGGACAGAATAGTCACAATCAATTAGACAGCTTTTCCTCTGAGGAACAAACATAGAGAAATCCATGTTAACACCACAGGGAATGTCAGATAACCTGCTCTTCCTAAGAGGCTCATCAGACGCACCAACCGCTGAAGCAGTGTTCTCACTCTGGGCCAGAGGCAACCTTACAGATACCTAAACGCCCATATCATTCTACAGTTCTGAGATAGTTCTTTTTATCGAAAATATACAAGAAAGTCCTTCAGTTTTATATGGATTTCCCTATGAAAAGGTAAGGAATAAAAAAATAACAAAAACGTAATAAAAAAGTATATGTTGTGAATTGTTTTCTTATGCTTTCTCTTGACCCTTTCTATTTATCAATGAATCACTACAATATAATGAAGTAACAGGGAAAAAAAAGGATACAAAAACTAAACCAAGAAAAAAAGTATATTTGAATATGATACCTTGGGCGCAGATAAAAATCTAGCGTTTAAGATGCCTGTATTCCACATTAGAATACCTAGATATTGTTCCATACTCCTGTGGCTGTCTCCAACTTCGTGACTTTCAGACGCTAGCAGACAGTGCCGAGTGCTTACGCTATCTGACATGTGTGGGACCAATTGCAGCTGTGGCCCGAGTACAGATCTGTCTGTCTCTATCTGCCATTTCTACGATTTAGCTCATTTTTAAAATGCATCTTGTGTATTAGTGAATGTGACAATGAAAAGTTATAATGACTCATCTTCAAAGGAAGTAAAACAAAAATCATTAGGAAAGTTCAGACCACTTTATCTAAGTCCCAAATAGATACATATATATATGTATAAAATTGTTGCATTGTTAACATGTAATTTCTAAGTTTATATTGGATATTGTAAAATTGTTGCATAAAATCAGTGTAGGACACTTTTATATTTAAATTTCTGTTATTTTGTAGAACAATAATATGTAGTGAATGCATATATTT
Organism: Ochotona curzoniae; assembly: GCF_017591425.1. NCBI lineage: Eukaryota > Metazoa > Chordata > Mammalia > Lagomorpha > Ochotonidae > Ochotona > Ochotona curzoniae. Next base: position 20,303,472 of record NW_024466502.1, read on the forward strand.
GTAAATATTTCATTTCTGACAAAAACATGTATGGTTGAAAAAATAATTATTAATGCAACAAGACGTAATCCACAAATATCTCATTTAACACTATTAATTGGTTATTTAGATAATGCACGTTTTATTTGAAAGGTAAGAGATATTTGCTTCGCCATATCTGAATTTTTCTTCCCAATTCTTTCCATGCTTTTACATGTCTTTGTAATTATTTGTAATTATAGCCAACTGGATATCTATATAAGCAAACAGAATCATGAAGGGACTTCATTTTTGGAGCAGTGAAAATTCTCATTTGGTAAGCTTCATTTTCTTACATAAAAAGAACATAAAAGCATGCAATTTGTAAACATATACGTACATAGAGGAATTTAAATAAGCACAATTTCTCTGTTAGATGACAAATATGCTATTGTCTGAATTACTGTTAAAATTTTAGTTTCAGAACAAAATAAGTGGAAAGGGTCATCTACATACATGATATTTTTGATCCCCAATGAGCTTAGAAAAAAATTGGTATCAGAAGTATTAAAGGGATGCTCTTGGGCCTGGCAACTCAATGCTCAAGAATATAAAGAAGGATAACAGAGGAATGGCTATTAGAGAATAAATTCTTAAAACTTGATATAATTTGTTTTATCTCTCGAACTGACACAATAGTGTGAATTAATATTAATGCAAAATGATGTTAATGGTAATAATATAAGGATGATAAGACATTCCAAACTAGAAACAAATTCACTTCTTATCTGAAGTATTTAACTTATTTTATTTTTATTTTTATTGGAAAGGTAGATATGCAGAGAGAAGAAGAGACAGAGACAAAGATCTTCCATCCAATGATACACTCCCCAAGTGGTCACAATGGAAAGGACTCAGCCTACATGAAGCCAGGAACCTGGAGCCTCTTCCAGGTCTCCCATGCAAGTACAGGGTTCCAAGGTTTTGGGCCATCCTCAACTGCTTTCCCTGGGCCACAAGCAGGGAGCTGGCTGGGAAGTGGGGCTGCTGGGATTAGAACCCATGCCCATATGGGATCCTGGCACTTGCAAGGTGAGGACTTTAACTTCTTGGTCGCCTTGCTGGCGCCCAGAAAATTTCATTTCTAAATGTTAAATTCCCTTGAACAATGTGAAGTATCTTCAAGACTTGATATCAAATTCTATTTCTATGACATACTTTCTTTGTCCTCCTAATGGTAAGGGCTGTATCAGGTCCTTGTCAGTATTTTTACAACAGGTTAGAGACTGGAATATCCCAATATAAACTGGCATGATCAGTCATTTGAGATATGCTAACAGGAAATTATAATTTGTGACATTGAAACAGATGCAAAGCATTATCCAATAAACTAATTACTCTGGAACCTTTCCTTAATGTTCTTTGCATGTGAGATGAAATGTTTTCCTACTTTTCAAAGCCAGGTGTGCATGCAATATGTGCCCCTAGGCAAACTAAGGCATTCACCACCCTAAATTTGCTTCTCATATAAAAAATGATCATGTATGTGGCATATTCGTATCAGTGCTCTTGTATTTTTTGAAATATTTATTTCTTTTTATTGGAAAGTCAGATATACAGAGAGGAGAGGAGACAGAGAGGAAGATCTTCTATCCGATAATTCACTCCCCAAGTGACCACAATGACTGGTGCTGTGCCTATTGAAAGCTAGGAGCCAGGAACTTCCTCCAGGTCTTCTACATGGGTGCAGGGTCCCAAGGCTTTGGGCCATTCTCAACTGCTTTCCCAGGGCAAAAGTGGGGAGCTGGATGGGAAGTGGAGCTGCCAGGATTAGAACTGGCATCCATATGGAATCCTGGCATGTTCAAGGTGAGGACTTCAGCCACAAGGCCACGGCGCCAGGCCCGTACTTATATTTTGATAGTTGACTTAAACAATGTGTATCAATGAAACAAACGAAGGGTAGATATTTTCCAGTCATTGTTTATTTTTCCTTTCTGCTTATTGAACTTCCTATAGAGAAATTAAAATTTAAAAGGTTGTGTTTGACTATGGAGTCAAAGCCCATAACCCCTCTGGTGGTCTCCTTTCATCTGAGAGCTCATGAGAATCTCCCAATGGATGCACATTACTTGTTATCATTTGTCTTTTAGTAGGACACATCCTGTCTTTGCAAAAACATGCAATTATGCTTAGTCAAACAAACTAGTCCCCCAAAACACAAATAACATTTTTCCTTTGATCTACAACAACTAATCGAGTATAAAATACATAATTTGTAAGAATAAAATTCACATTTCTGATTTATTTTTATTTTTAATAGTGTTTGTCTACACTCCTGAAGTACACTTGGATTTCTTTTTCTATTTGTTATTTGCTTAATACTTTACCTGATGTAATATTAAGTCTGTGATCCTGAAGTAAAATGAAGGTATGTCACTGTCAAAATTAAAAGAGGAAAGGAAGGGAGAAAGAGAGGAAGAGAGGGAGAACTTACAAATGAACAGATTCAGAATCAGAAGTGAAAAAATTAATGTAACAACAGAGATCTCTAACATACATAAAGTAATAGGAACTATTGCACCCAACTACATGCCAACAAATTAGATGACCTAGAAAAAATGATTACAATCAAGCAAAATTGAACAATGGGATAACTAAGAATCTAAATACACCTATAGCCAGGATGGGGGGTTGAAAGAGTAATTCAATCATTCCCAACAAAGAAAAGCCTATGACTGAATGGTCTTGCTGAATTATATTAAATATTACAAGAAGAAGTTTTTACAACTTCCACAAGCTATTTAAAACAATATAAATGGAGGCAATCCTTCCAAAAATCTTTTTTATGAAGCCAGATAATACAACAGAGCATGACAATGACAGAACAAGATTGCTGATGAACACAAATGCAAGCATACTCAAGAAAGCATGAGCCCAAGATCCCAACTCTACATTAGATATAGAAGCATAAAGATGGAAGGATTCACCTCTGATATGCAATGATAGTGTAACATGACAAAATCAATAAGAATCTACACCACATCAACAAATTAAATAATACAAGCTATATGATCAGCCCAAAAGATGCAGAAAAGGCATTTGGTAAAATCCAGCATTGTTTCATGCTAAAAACTCTCAACAAGAAAGACCTAAAAAGAACATTCTTAAAAAATAATGATTATTATACCCCCGTTTTAAACATGAAGGTAACAATATGGAAAACATACTAGTATTATCCACTTTCCTGTAGCCCTTGAACCTTCTTACTCTAACTAAGTATGTAAAGAATGTCAAAATAAATTTTATTAATAAAAAAATAATGATTATTCCAATATTTGCTATTATGAAGCCTAAGATATAAATGAAATATTTATTTGCATTTTAATAAGTAATTTTATCTTAATAAGATAAACCTTATAAGTTAGTAAAAACAAAAGGATAACATGTAAGTTAAAATAAAGACAAATATATAGTTTACACTTCAGTTTTTTAAAACATTGATTTTTATTTATTTGAAAAACAGATGCACAGAAACAGAGAGAGAGAGGGGGAGAGAGAGAAAGAGATCTAACTACTGGTTCACTCTCCAAATGGCTACAGTGGCTGGGGCTGGGCCAGCACCCTGTGCTAGAAGCTTCCCCTGTTAGTCTTCCATATATATGCAAGGGCCAGAGCATTGGTTTCATTCTTTACAGCTTCCTAGCATTTTAAAGTAAGGTTATATGAAAACAAACAAACAAACAAACAAAAACACTAGTTCCTGTAAGAAAGAAAAAGCAAAGACACAAAGACAGCACAAAAAGAATCAAGGAAGGACGCTTTCATCAAGAGACAGGAGAAATTTTCACTGTGCAAACACTGCTTAATCATGTACACAGTTTTGTGTTCCATGCCCTCAGTTATGTCATTTGAGGGAGAGATGAAGATGGGCATGCATTAGAGAAGAGAGTATGTGAAATATAAAACAAAAAAGCTGTGTATTAAACACAATCGGAAACAGTTAATTTTGGGTTTTTCAAGGTCAAAGACACAGCTTGCAATATAAAAGAACTCAAGCTGGCTTGCAGTCCTCTGAACTAACCTGTAGAGATTCCGAGTCAGGTTTTTTTGCCTCATCAGTTTGGCAGGGTAGCTATAAAGGTGACCTGTAAAGGGAATTGTCAAAACCCTCAACTGTAGCAATAAATGATGAATGCTCATCATGCAGTCTAAAAAAAGTACTTCCAGTACTCTACTCAGGAGAAAACTCATTTCTTTTTTCTTTAGTTTTTTTTTTATTTTTAACTAATAAAATTTTATATCATTTTTTAGCTTCTGTAATAAGAGTATTCAGGACACAGTTAGCCACAGTTGAGAGATCTTTGACAATTCCCTTAGTCAGTTATCTTTAAAGGTTACCAGGCATTTGCATTATAAATTCAAGAATTTTGAAGGTTTCCATAATTCTTATAATTTATCTCATCAAAGGACCATTTAGTTAAAGAAATTAAATCACGCAGTTTCTTATTCCTGTACTGTGGTTAGTGTTTTTGGTATGGTGAAACATTTTTTTTTGAACAGATGGGATATTTTGCTTAGGGAAAACTTGAATTTCCTAGCATTTTAAAAACATATTTTCAAAAATGTCAAAACATTACAAAATCATTAGGAGATTCCCATGTTAGCGAGCCTTGTCAGACATTGCATTACATACTTGCATTAGGATTCTAGCTATTTTAAATTGTAAACAGCATCAGCCAAGCACAATCTGTTAAGCTGAAATTTGTTTGGAGACTGTTATAAATGAATTGCCACGGTTGTAGCTCAAAAGTGCCAAACTGGCTATACTGACGGCACTCTGTGAAATTAGGCAGGAAAGACAAGTCAGGGATCACTACTAATTCAGGCATTGCCACTAAATTAAGAGATGTGCTGTCGATAATGTGGTTTGACATCTTTTGATATGTATTTCAACAAAATACGAGAAAATTATGTACAATTAAATTTCTGAGTGTATTTTTGTCTTTTAACTATGTAGTTTTATTTTATAAGACAAACTGGCAAATTGCGTCTTTGAAACTGGCATTAGGATATTACTAACATGGTAAAATTGATTGAAAGAGATGTAAGTAAATGCTGTCAAAATAAATTTAAAATCAGTTGGCTTTGATTGCAATAACAAAAACCCAACTCTCTCTGTTTCTGTGGTTTTTCTTGACGGAGAATGCGTTACCCTTCAACCTAGAGAGAACAGCCAGCGTTCATATTTACAACACTTTCAAGTTTATTCAATTATATGTTTATAATCTCTTATATTTTCATCTTATTTGAAAGGCAAAGAGATTCGACAGAAAGAAGTCTTCTGTCCATTAGCTCACTCCTGAATGTCCACAAAATGTATGGCTAAACCTGGCTGAATCCAAAGACATGTGTGCCAGGTGTCTAATTATTGCTTATATCCTCATTGAGTACACATTAGCAACAAGTTCACTTGGAAACAATACAGTTGGGACTCAATCATGTCCTCTTATATGGTTGCATACTTCCTAAGCAGTATCATACTCAAAGCACTAGACACCTGCACATCAGTTTATATATTGACTCTTAACATTTACCTCTAAGAAAGCAAAGCAATTCATGTAGTAGATAAGATTAGTAACAATGTGCGCAAAGAATAGATTACTTCTCAAAAAAAAAAAAAAGTGCTGCATAGAGAGACATTTGGTAGGCCGGCAGTAGCTTCCATTTATATAAAATGACTATAAAAGTCAGAGCTATACCAGTTTGTAGGGAAAAGGGTACTCTTCTATTAAGAAACTCAATGTCTTTTGGATATCAATTCATAGATCAACACTACATGAACTCCATTGTCTTCTACTCTGTTGGTTTTTTAGCGAATGTTATTAATTTCAATTGGTTTAAGATGAGACTCAGTGATTGACAAGTCTTTAACACACTCTGAGATAATTTTAGATTAGTTAAAATTATTATCATGCACTCCAGACTAACGTACCAATCTGATTCTAAAAAACAACTTCATATAACATATATTAAAAATGATGCAATTGAAAAAATATTCAAATATGTATTTTTTTGTTTCTGTCTGGATGTATATTTCTAAATGTGATCTCAAATTCTGAAAAGGCAAAACAAAGTATTTCTATATTAATTTTATTTTCATTAGATAAAAGAAGTATAACCAAACATGCTAATGCTGTATAAATGATTCTACTTGTGCATTATACAATTCTTCTGAGTTTGCAGTTATTTGGGTTTTACGAAAGTTATCTACTTATGTTAAAAGTATGCATTCAAGAAAATAAGAATTTTTTATTTTATTTAATTCTGTTTGAATTAATTTATCTCAGGTCATAACTTCTCTTTCAATTTTGCTACTTACTTTTTTAAGATTTATTTATTTTTATTGGAAATTCAGATATTCATAGAGGAAGAGAAGAGAGAAAGATCTTCTATCCACTGGTTCACTCCCTAAGTGGTCACAACAGCAAGAGCTGAGCTGATTCAAAGACAGGAGCAAGGAAACAGGAGTTTCTTCTGGGTCTCCCACAGGGGAACAGGGGAACAGGGTCCCAAGGCTTTGGGCTGTCCTTGACTGCTTTCCCAGGCCACAAGCAGATAGCTGGATGGGAATCGGGGCTGACAGGACATCAACCAATGCCCCTATGGATTGCAGGGAGTGTAAGATGAAGACATCAGTCCCGAGGCTACTACACCATGCCCCATTTTTCTTATTTCTAAAATAGATAACAAGATTTTCCTGAAACTTATTTTGCTAGATACACCAAATGCTTCAGTATTGGCTGGATAATTATAATGAAAATCCCCACCCTGTCCTTCTTCTATATGAAAAATGCATTTTTTTAAAGCGTACAATCAGTAGGGAAACGCATCTCCCTAGAAATTCATGTGATGGATACAGAGACTCAAATGCATTCGTAGATAAGTGTGAATGTTCTAATATCAGAAAAAAAGTAACTTTCAAGAATTGCCCCTCAAAGTCAAATGTCTGAATTATACAAAAGTTGACATGTACTGTGCAATACACAAAAATCGTTTGTGTTAAATTTAGTTTTAGATTGAGATGATAGAAGTGACCACTTCTACTCTGAAACATTCTGGCAATGAGCCTTTATTTCTTAAGGATCTTTTAATTATACTTTTTAAAAGATAGTATTTGAAAGAATGACAGAGGAAGAAGCAGAGAGAAGCACAAAGGAAAAAGTCAGCTGCTCTCTCTCTCTCTTTCTACTTGCTGGCTCACTCCTCAAATGGCTGCCAAGGCCAGAACCTAGCCAGGCTAAAGTCAGAGACACAAACTTTATTCAAGTAGCTTGCAAAGGCTTAGGTACGTGTGTCATTATTCATCACTTTCCCAAGCACATTAGTAGGGAGCTGGATTGGAATCAGAGCTGTTGGGACTTGATTGAAACCTCCCATGTGAAATGCTGTCATCACAATAGTGAGTTAACTTACTACACCACAACCATGGCTGTTTATTTTAGTTTTTAATAAATCATTATCTCTTGTGAGAGATCACCCCTGGATCTCTACTTGCCAAGCCTATGTGGGAGGTCATAGACACATGACACGCCATAGATGCAGAGGAACACCTGATGGGAAGTCACTGCTGAGACCTCAACCTGACCTGTTCACTGGGCATGCAGCAAGAGCGCTGGGCTGTACTCAGTCTCTCTTCTCTGTCTCTTTAATGAATTGTGCTAGAACTTCCTTAATTAAAAAAAAAAGTCTAGGAAGTCAGATGATACATTCATTCTGCTTTCATCATGAAACCAGTTTGCCCTGAGACAGAGCTTCCTGTGTGTCATGACCTATAACTTGATTAGAGGGTCCAGAGAGACAAACATACCTGCTAGCCAGTCACAATGATGTTGTTGGGAGGGAGTGCTGTCTGGACCACCCTTCTTCCTGCCCCTTCTTTCTAACCTATAGAAGCCTGTGGCTTCTTTCAAATCAACAGATATGCCTCACCACCACTTTGTGTCTGGTGTTTCTGCTGCAAAGGAGTGCTATGCTCTGAAGGCCTGCTAGACAGAAGATTCCTGAGAATTTCCTTGATAGCACGTGACCTTTCTGGAAAGAATTTTCTTTGGGATCAGTAAAAAGGACCCCCATAAACTCAGGTATAAGTTTAGTGCCTCATGTCTAAATGCTAATGGCTGACAGATTCAGTTGGAAGAAATGATCGAATTATACCATCTGAGAGGTAGTTGTGTGGTACTTCTACCATGATGACAGACAGACACCAGAATATGAGTCTGCCCAACCTGCTACTGTAACTTTTAGACTGTAAACTAAAGTCAACTTTTTCTTCCCCACGGAGCTCCTTTCTGATTGCTTAGTTGGCATAATGAAAAGCAGACTCATAGAGAGGCACAATGTGATATATACAAATGATAGATTGTTATTCATTAAAAATTTTGAGTCATTATTTGATAGCAGTGACATATAAAATTATAATATTCAGTACACCTCTTCTTTAAGTTCTGTAAGCATAGAATTGAGAACTTGTTCAATATTTTTACTCTCAAATGTGTTATTTATGGTCTTCAAAAGTGTTCAGCCTGAATAAAGATTTTTTTAAGAAAAAATATTCCAACTAAGCAACATAGATGTATAAATATTTCTTTTTATCAACCAATAGGTTGATAAAATAAAAAATTAATAGGTTTAGTGTTTCCAAGATCAACATGGCTAATTTCTGTACAACGTTAACTCAGCATGGTAAACTTGGATACTTTTCTCAAAGTTGACAGCACAGCTTCTGCTTCCAAAATTTTGTCTAGATATATGAAGATTAGTAATAGCAGTATTTTATGTATCAATAGCAACAACAGCTTTTCCAGGTTCTGCAGTCATGTGAAGTAAATAACACAGACACCCAGCCCACTCCATTAAGAAAAAACCCTGAGAACAGCAATGTTCCGTTGTTGTTTTGGTATCTGGCACCATTTTTTTAAATTAACTTCTCAAACATCATCTGGAAAGAAAGCACTCTAGAATGATATCATTAAAACAATTTTAAAAACTTCTGATAAAGCATAGTCACTACTACATGATCCAACTGCTAATGAGACTATATACAGAGTGATTAATAACATAGGTTTAGAGAAATCATCGTCTGTCCTTATGCCCTATCCACTAGCTTTGTGATCTTGTGGTCTTTATCAGTAAAAACTTTAAATGGACGTTTTATATTTCATCCTTAATGAGGGTAATTGTGAGATTTAACTGGGTTTTTCCAAGTAAAGTATCAACAGTATCCAAACCAATATTCCTCAGTCAATGACAACTAGTAGTGTTACATTAAATACATCTTTTTCTTTTTGAACCTATATACAATAAGAAAAAAGATTCATACTTATTATTTCTACTGTATAATACTGATTTTCAGAGTTCAACAATTGTCACCCAATAATTAGCATATGCCACTGTATTATAAAAACAAGTTTCTTAAAGGCAAACAAAAAGAATTACTGAGAAAAATACTTTAACACGTTCTGTGATGGTCTGGAGGGATTATGTCAAAGAATCAGAAAATAATAAGTAGATATAAGCTACACCAGCCGTGGACTAGTGAGAATTCCATTTTAGAGCAAACAAATTAAATGTCTGGGTCTCCCTGTTTTCCTGACCTTGTGACTACAAATGCTGTTTTATAACTGTGCCAATGCTTACAGGCCCCTGTTCCTGTGGAAAGCCTTACTGACCACACAAATCATTGAAGCAGTTCAGGCCCTTCCCTGTCTCTCTTTGTTCATGAACACACTTTTCCAGATCACCAGGATTATAAGCAATCTCATCATGGTGTGGACCATGACTGCCTCATTCCCTAGAGGTTTCTGCTTAAATACATTGCTAGTTTGCTTATCTTCAGTAGTCCCAAAAGTTGCCACAGCATTACAATATCTGTGCCATTGATTTTCCCATCTGTTTTCTATGAACTAGATGTTCACAATTTTCAGCAAAGATGCCAGGCTATTGATTTTTAGATCAAACTCCTACAGTCACTCCCTTCTGGCCATCCAACCGGTGACTTCCAAGACTTTCTCCACTGTGGAAAAACTATTGAGATTATTTTGATGCACAAGTAACACAGGTCGAAATGCAGTTCAAACAATTCTAACTGAAATATTACAAAATCTGATTGCTATTCCTAAAAGTTTGTCCTTAGTAATTTATTTATTTATTTATTTCCAGAGTGGATGGTTGGCACAATGTTTAGATTACAAACTGGGACATGTCTTCAACCTGCTTAATTTTGGATGCATACTGGACATGGTAAATGAGTCTTACGGAAATAGCTTACATCCTTTCATGCTATGATCTACACCTTGAAAAATCTGTATAGATCTTTGGTATGAGGTTGGACAGAGAATCATAAGTCTTAAATGGCAATTACTTAGTCTTGTTAGATTGAATTCAAAGTCTTCTTGAGGACTTATAGGCTTACCAATTGGGTTATTTCTTTGATTGTAATTCAAAGTTTTCTTCTGTTCAAGTCCCCTTTTATGGTGGAAGAGATGTGAACTTTGCCTCAGAATTGGCTTCATATATGTGACCTGTAATTAATTACCAGTGTTGTAGATAGGATCTTATTCTCCATTAATCTAAGAAAAACAGAAAACGATGTACCCTACAGATAATCATTGAACATTAATTTGCCAAAATGGCTATAGACTACTTGGCAATATTTCTATTGACAAGCATTCACTAAATTGTTATCAGCTAAATAAAACATTTTATTATTTCTAGTGATTTCACCAGCTAATTCTGAGAAAAACTAAGGTGAGTTGTGTTATCATTTAAACACTATCATCAAAGATATGGTAATAATCGCAATATGCTTGCTCAGATGACCTTGAAATCTAGCGTTAGTAAAATTTTTTATGCTTTCTAATACCGTTAAATATTCCAAGTGTTTAAACATTTCACTTTTATAATAAGGCTTAATCAGTGTCTGTATGCTTATTTTATCTGAATCATGATGACTTACTCAAAGAAATGTAGCTTCAGTAACTATTTCACTTCAAAGTATGTACAATTTTTTTGTATTAGCATTAAAACATTAACATTTTAGTAGTTTGGAGTACTCCTTTATTCATGCTATGTCTTATTGCACTGAAAAGCTTACATGATTTTCAAGAAAATGTTCTTAGTTCTGCTTGGCTTAACATTCTCTTTCATTAATATGACTTGTCTTACGTGTACTCTTAGTTCATTTTATACACCATCCTCTGTATTCAGCATCCTCTGATTCTGCAGGATATACATATAGATGTACAGCATGAGAATAAGTTTTGATTTATACTCAACTTATAATACCTTTTATAGCTGACCTTTCTCTTATATTGCGTGTGTATTTGTCTTAGCCCTACTTCATAGTTAGATATTGGGAACAGAGGATCACTCTATAAAATATATTGTTGATGTCCAAAATAAAAATACCGATTCCTAGGGCATTGTTTCTCTAAAGAATGTGTTGAACTCAACAATTCATTCATGTTCTGTCTTTTATGATCAGAAAGTGAGAAAACAGAGATTATTAATCATAATTCTTGGTCAAAAATGCTTTGTTGTGTTTATTCAAAACTCTTAATTCTACTTTTTTCTTTGAAGTTATAATGCTAAGAATCTGACATCCAAATTTTACCCCCAACAAATTATGCATGGTTTTATGCTGGTGACGTAAGTATAACATTTATGGTGACTTATTTCTCACCTGTTGTTTTAATTGCATCTTTAATCAATGAGTTAACAAACATAATGAAGAAATAGTTTTAGTAAGTTCTTTTGATCTCTAGGCTGTAAAATTCAGCAACATGAGGTACATTAACATTTTTCAAACATACATTTATTTTTTCTCGTATTTTAAGTAAGCTTCAGCAAGTATACAGGTATTTACAATTATATTATTATGAAATATTTATACTCTGTTTAGTTGCCACAGCTCAGGGAAAACCTGATATTTTTGGACTGATTGATTTCATTAAGCATAATTTAGTAGATTCGTTGCTATTTATAATCTAAGTCTCAATACTGCTGTCTATTCTCACTGATTTACAACCCATCATAAAATTAAATTCAAATTAAAAGGCATGCATTGTCTTACATCCACTGTGGATTGAGAGAAGGTTTCATATGTAATTTTCCAATTATATTAGGCATTTTTTCCTTTTGTGGCTTGAAATCACAACCCTTATTTATTAATTGATTTTGAATATTGTACAAATCACTGCTAATAAGATTATTTTATTTAATTTTAAAAGAATAAACTTCTAGAAAAACAAATAAGAAAAATATCAGAATAATATTTATCATCCATTAAAAGTTATTTTTATTTCCTAATTTTGTTGTTGTTGTTGTTAAAATGGAAAAGTAACAAACCAATGTCTCAGTATAACTAATCAAAACTTGTCTTGGTTATTTTAATTATGATGCATGCTTTTCTAACCAATAACAGATTTCACAATTCATTATAGTATTTTCCATCTCAGAAAGGTATGATCAGGGAGCAATTTCCCTTTTGAAAGTACTCCTTTTTATAAATGTTAAGTTACTCAAAAATAAAGTAAGACTTGCCTTCCAGAATGTATGACTATTTCCAGAGAATAATATGTATCTTCCAACAGACTCTTTCCCAAGTAAGAAAAAACAGACAGGAACAGATGTGCAGAGACTTTCCATGACTGACTTGGAAGTTCTGCTTTCTTCCTCAGAGAGGATGAGATCAAAACAGAGGGGAAGGAGGGGAGTGAATAAAGAATGCATCTGTTGCGTGAGAATAAATGGACCTGAACTTATTCCAGATATGTGGAGAAAGCTAAAACTGAAACAAGGAATGGTTTTACTTTCCCAATGTTGTGCTTTGATGTGTTCTTTAGACATGAAAGAATAAAATCAAAACAATTTGAATTGTGTAAACTAATCCAGGGGGAGAGAGTACTGAGGGGGGAGCAATTTTCAGAAGAAATTAAGCTCAAAAGCATAAAGCAACTGTTAGCTGAGGATCTGTTCTGGAGGTGCATTGTAACTAATGAGGATTAAAACAGTGGATTCCACCCAGTGCATCAAATGGCCATGAAAATACAGGAAACCATAATGCTAAGGGAAATGAGCCAACCCCAAAAGGTTAGATACCACATGTTTGTCTTAATTTAAGAATTTATAACCATTTGGGGGTGTATAGAACCTGATTGTATATAAACTAAAATCGAAATGTCAATGAGGAAGTCACAGGATGTGATTAACAACTTGCATTTTTTAAGATATTGGTTAGTCAATACTATGTCCACTAATTCCATAACGTTATAATTTGTTGCTGATGTTATGCTGGGGCTTTTGATTGATCATAATGATACTCTGCTGGCTCTACCTTCAGACCAGAGATGGTCTCCCCAAGAAGACATTGAACTTATCTGGACAATAAGATACTGGACTCTAGCCTTGATATATGCTTGCAATGAAAGAATCTCAACTGAATTTGAATGGTGGCAATGCAGGAAGGTGGAGGAATCCACCAGGGGGGAATCCCAGTACCTATGGAACTGTGTCACATAGTGCAATGTAATTAATATAAATAAATAAATAAATAAATAAGTTTTTTAAAAAGAAAATACAGGATCAGCAAGGAAAAAAATAAATAAAGGAAAAGAGAGAGAAAGAGAGGGAAAGAAGAAGTGAGGGAGGGAGGGAGGAAGGATGAAAAGAAAGAGAACCAATGAGGTACACAGAATAACTCAAGTATGTTTTTACACACACCGATGTCTAACAATTCTATGTGTGAGAAATAACTGTCCTGATTTTTAAATAGTTATGAACCAAAGTGAGCAATATGTTATGCAATGACTTCTACCTATGGAGTTCTCCCTTTTTAAATTTCTCTTTAAATTATTTCATCTTTTCACTTTTTTGGAAATCATGGTATATATCATTTATGTGTTCAAATAAAACCCAAAGAATATTTTCACATAATGCACTAAAAGCTAACACCCTAAGCTACAAGTTTTTAAAACTTAAGTATTCTTAGACTGTGACATCCACAGATTCTCACATACATATCAAGCTTTGGAAAATCCCTGTCACGGAGTACACAATTCGGCATGGAAAGTTGTGGGACAACATAGGTCTCACAGGCTAGGAATCAGACAATGGCAACATGCCCATTAAACTTGTCGAAAGCAGATGGTTGCAATGGTTTGCATATATCCTGCAAAGTTCAAAACTACTGAAAACCTAATCCCCAAGGCTATACTTCTAAAAGGTGGAGTAATTATTATAAGAGGAATTACCTCATGAGACTGTCTTTTAAGGGGATTTACATCCTTAATTTTGGAATGAGTTCCTTCTATGAAAGAATGAATTTGGTCATTTCCTCCATTCTCTCTCACCCACTCACGTTTTCTGTTACATTGGGACATGGAATGCAGCCCGTCCAAATGACAACCCTCAGCACCCCACATTGTAAACCGGAGTAATTTTGGTTCACTACCAGGTACCCAGCCTGTGGTGATGTCTTACAGCACCACTCAGTTACACAAAAAGAACATGTACTCTTCTGTGATCCACGAGTCTAGCAGAGCACTGGCTGAGGCCATTCTCAGGTCCTGCATGCAGGGCTAAAATCCTCTGTCAAGGTCAGCACAAAGAGAAGCTTTGTTCGCCCTTGACCAGGGAAAGGCCGCTGCCCTCCTGCAGCATGCTGATCCCAGGCTCACATCGTTGCAGAAAGATCTTCAAAGATAACTGCTAGGCAAGCGAGTCTCACAAGAATATCTTTTAAAAACATAAACCAGAGGTAGACGGTTACTCATAGGAGATCAAGGAATAAAACAGGATTCTCCGTGACAGAGTTTGTACTCAGTCTGCAAGAAAGCAGAACTGAGAATTGGACCCTAGTGAGCAGCAAGAGAAGGAAATAAAAGACAGCTCCTTCAATCGTTGTGCCAAAAGCAGGTCCAGGATTGGCTCAGGGACCAGAAATTGCAAATGAAACACTCTCACAATGGACAAATTCAACTCTGAATTGTCAGAATGCACACTGATTTTCAGAAATGCATCTATGGTCTCATACCCTTGTATGAGCTGTAAGAATGGCTTCATGCAGGCCTGGCGGAGTGGCCTAGCGGCTAAAGTCCTCGCCTTGAACGTGCTGGGATCCCATGTGGGTGCCGGCCGTTGCGCTCAGAAGATCTTCCTCTGTCTCTCCTCCTCTCTGTATATCTGACTTGGTAATAAAAATAAATAAATCTTTAAAAAAAAAGAAAAAAGGAATGGCTTCATGCTTGCAATGTGTCTAGAAAAGCATCATTTAAGAAACAAGTATTAAATTGGTCACATTTTTAACATAATTTGAGTGACATCCCTCGTAAGCTGAATGTAATATTTTAAGGTACATCATTGGAAAATATTTTTGTAAATTATTTTGTAAGTATTTTATTCCTATCACAGCATTTTTAAATGGTAAGCGTCAGGATAAGGCAGTACCAATTAAAGGACAATGCAAAGATGACGTTGACCTTTTATCTTGACAAGAAACCAAAGAGGACTTGGGAAGATTCCCTGAGAGTTAGGAAGAAGGAAAATCCCAAAGCTCTGTTTATGTGATGCTAAGAAAGACAGAAAACAGTACCTCTTCAGGGGTTATCTAACCATACCACAACATTGCCTAATACAAAATGTTAAAGGATAAATGGTCTTCCAGATCAGTGAGCAATACAAAATATGAACACTTTAATAATCAGTGTAGAAAGAAACAATATTGATACTCTACGTTTTATTCAAACATAATGATAATGTGGGGGGATGGGATCTTCAAGATCTCTTTGCCCATAAATCATATGGCAAAAATACATGGGTAACACATGACATGTTCCCAGATTGAACAACATGAATATTATGAACCTTTCTGAAAATAGCTTTTCTGTCAATAAACGCATAAGAGAACTTCAAAAAGTTTGTGGAAAGGGGGCTGCATTGTACAATAGGAGGTTAAGCCAATGGTAGTGATTTTAGCAGTCTATATGAGCACACAGTTAGGACAGAGCACAGCTAAGTCTGAACAGTGGAGTGGGAGTCTTACTCCCCCGGCCACGTAGCTGTGGCTGGGAGAACCCGTGCCGCACCAGACTGCCTGCTGGGGATACTAGCTCTCCATCTATTGCTGCTGGTGGCGGGAGGGAAGGGCATCCTGCTGCCAACTGGCACCAAGCTCTGCTCACGGGCAGCCCGGCGGTGAGATCTGGGTTCCTGGGGTTATCAATTACTACCTAAGGACACCCCAGGATGCCCTTCCCTCCCATTTTAAACTGAACAAGCATATGGAAAACTGTGTCTCTGCGTCTCTGTTTGTTTCTGGTTTAATCAAATCAGACCTTTATCCACTAGTTATCTTACTTGTGCTTGGTCACAATGACTATAATTGCAGTATTTATTACTATGTTTGTAAATAAAGGTGTGTTCTTATGAACTCCCCAGATCCACCACAAAATCAATGTTATTATTCACTCCTTTTCATACCTGCTGATCCATAGGAAAGAGAAGCCATATGCAGTTAGACAGTAATCACAGATTCCTATTGATTGCAAAGTATCTCATTTTCCATGACTCTATAGCCCCATATCCTACCTCATACTCAAAAATAATAATCTCAAAAGAGAAGAAACACAGAATTCCTGAATTACCGAGGGTGGATGGAAACCAGTTCTATACTCATCCCTTTATTTTTAGACATGAATAGCCTGGATTTTAAAAACACAGCAACCTGTAATGTCATCTGATAAAAATGTGTACTAAATCATAGAAATTCAGCATCTCAATCCCAAATGATTTCACCTTAAAGCTGCAGGCCTAGCTTGTTCTGTTGTAGGTCATCCATGCAAAACATCTCTGTAACTATGTTTGTGTGGCAGGATATTTGAGACTAGCAACATGTTCTTTATATAAAATGACCAAAGTAATTAATCACCTGCTTAATCACAGCTTCGGTTCAAGAAAATGATAAAGTATTGCTGTTGTTACCTAAAAACAAATTGATTTTGATCCTATGTATTAATAGAGCTTTGAAAAAAAGTTCTCCAAATTAATACTTTAAGAGAAATTTCCACAAATCAACATATATCTTTCCCAGTAAAAAGTCAGCCTTGGAAAAAAAAAAAAAGAAAGTCTGTCATTTATGTAAATTGTTTATTGTGATCCATCTTTCCCCCTCTCCCATTAAACCAGATAGTGTTATAATAAACTACATCTCTTTTAATTATTTGAGGATGTTGGTAATCTCTGAAATTTCTCTAAGATTTTATATATATATACATATGAAATATATATATTTCATATTCCATATATATTTCATATATATATATATATCAAGGTTTCTGATTTATGTAGGAAAGAAATTGTTTAAAGTACAATGCATTCTTCCATCGTCCTAAAATTGACATAATATAAACTGATAAAACAGAAAATGTCAGAATTTTTGTTTGTTTATTTGCTTGTTTTTTACAGAAACCCTGCTTTTGTTCTCCAGGACCAAGAATAACCTAGGTTTTGTCTAGGAACTCAGTTGAATAAGATTATAAGGCAGGCTTGGTCACATATTTTGTTTCTCATTGGCTCTTACATGATCTAACAGAAGGATCATGGTGATATTTTAAACACATTTTTATCAGAATCAGAGCATCCCCTGCATCCAATAACCCCCATATGTTTCTCCTGTATACATATGTTTTGGCAAATGGCCATGATCTTTTCAACCCAGGAAGAATCTATATTTGTAAACTTTCAGTGGCCGTATATGCAAAAGGAAACCAATATCCTCTGGGTTATTGGGATCAGTTTCAAAAAGCTATGCCTTTTGTCTAGATAGATATTTTACTATTTGCTCTCTCCCCCTCTCTCTCTGACACACACTCACTCTTCAAAGGATATATTTATTCACTTGATAAGCAGAGATTACTAAGATAGAAAGAGATATGGGTACATGGAGATCTTCATCCACTGGTTATAAGTGTAGGAGATGGGCTGCTCCAAAGACAGCAGCCAAGAGCTTCGCTGTGTCTATTTACACAGATGGCAGCGACCTAAGAGCCTGAGTCATCTTCTTCTACTCCCAGGTCATTAGTAGGAAGCTGGGGCAGAAGTGGAGCAGCCAGTACTTGAACTGGAACGTCACAGGTAGTAACTTTATCTTCTGTGCCACAATTTAGATCCTTCTAAGAAGGTGTACGGTTGTCAAATATAAAGAATTTATTACAGTGTCAGTAAAAATCATAATAGAATTTGAAGATTTACAACTATACTAGATAAAAGTAATACACGTGCAATATTAGATCTTGTCAAGAAAACATCAAACATACAATAGAGAATCTCATGAGTCTTGTATGGAATATCTGAGTATCTTAGACAATTTCGAATTTAAGACAGGAAAATAATTACTTGATATGATCTATTTTTTCTAATAGTTGAAACATTTTGCCTTTGGGCAAGGATTGAAGAAGTGGGAATTGAGCAAGCAGAAAATCAATTGATATCAAAGAAGAGAATTTAGTTACTCTACCAAAATAAATGTTCACCTGGTTTAAAACAAGTCAAAACAACTCAAAGGTGTCAGTCAATAAAATCAGTAGCTGATTAAAGTCTGTTTTTAACAGAAGAGAAACCAATATCCCTATATACATTACAAAATAAAAAATTAGATAGGTAAGTTAAGTCAACACATAAAATAGCATTTCCAAGAATTAATAATACGGGGATGTTGAGACAGACCCATACTATTTTTTTCTTTCTTGTTATAGATAGTTAATTAGATAGATAGATAGATTTTGCTTTTTGAGTGATTTGTGTGGTAACACTGGGATTAAGAAACAGTGCTTCAGGGACCGACGTGATAGCATAGTGGTTAAGGTCCTTGTCTTGAATCCACCAGGATTCCATATGAGCACTGGTTCTAATCCTGGTGGCCCTGCTTCCCATCCAGCTCCCTGCCTGTGACCTGGGAATGCAGTTGAGGATGACCCAAAGCTTTGGAAACCTGCACCCACATGGGAGACCCAGAAGAAGTTCCTGGCTCCTGGCTTCAGATTGGCTCAGCTCCAGCTATTGCAGCCTCTTGGAGAGTGAACCATTGTATGGAAAATCTTCTGCTCTGTCTCTCCTCGTCTCTGTATATCTGCCTTTCCAATAAAAATAAATAAATCTTAAAAAAAGAAACAGAATGTTCCAGAATTTTTATACATAGATAAATGACAATGGTTTAATAGGTATCATTGAAATATTATGGGTTAAAAATAGTGATTAGAACAAAGACATATTTCAAAATAATATATGTAATTGAGTCTTGGTAATCAGGTAGCTGTCCCTGGAAACTCAAAGCCTAAAATATCAACATGAACTGTTTGAATCTCGACAGGATAAAAATGTCTGTAGTTACTTTGAACAGAAACAAAAGAAGAGAAAATTTTTGTAACAGCAGTATGTCCCATGCTTTGTGTCTGGAAACATTGCGCTCCCCCAACAGAATGAACAGTAACAATAACATTTTTTTATGAGTACACATATAAAATGCCACTTACATCATCAGTAATTTAAAAATGAATATTAACTCCTATTACCTCTAAGATTTTATCGCACTCTGAGGAATAGATTATACTGGTAATTCTTTGGTTTCTTGTCATAATTGGAGAGAAATGCTTATAAGTAGGTAGACACTATAGATTGTAAGATTTTTTTTTAGAAATATAGAATTTTGCAGGAAAATTGTATCAGTTTTATATGCCAGTTGATAGAAGAACATCAAAAAATTACACTTAACATTGGAAAATAATGTCACCTTATGAAGTGTTGCAGTGAGATTTGTTATTTATGTGAGAATTTAAATAATACATCATTGGCAGTGTTCTTATTTGGAAGTCAAAATAGAAATGTGTTTGAAAGGCACAGTGGGAGAAAAATGCAATACTGCTCTTTCGCTTCTCAGATGCCCAAGGTAGCCAGGGTTGCGGCAGATCAAAAAGTAATAGCTAGGGACTCAGTCAGGTCTCCATGAGGGTGGTGGACAGCAAGGATACACTTCAACATCACCGTTACCCAGCAGGAAGCTAGAGTTATGAGTCAGAAAATGGTCACTCAGACCCAAAACACATGTGTCTGAATACTAGGCCAGAGATGCTGTCCACTGACAAAATAGCTAAGAGGAAACTTTCAATAAAGGAGTTATTGGTGAAAATTAACTGCAGAACACAAAATACTGTATTTTATATCATCTGCTAATCAGGAAAAGACATATTTTGAGCACATTAAACGTGAGTTACTACAAACTGCATACTTGATCAATAATTTGTCATCACACTTTATAGTATGATGCAGGTTTCCAAAAGGACAGATTTTCAGCTGTCGGACTTTACTGTGATAGGTAAGATGTGATGTGAGATGCCTGCATGCTGATTGCCATGCCTTTGTCTGAGTAACGAATTTGCCTCCAATTCCTGTTTCACCTTAATGTGCACTATTGGAGACAGCAGATGTGTCAAGTACTTAGCAGATTGACTTCCCCACTCCGGACAGCTTGCAGAGCTCTGGAGTAGGAGACTTCCCCACTCCCGCAGCTTGCAGAGCTCTGGAGTAGGAGACTTCCCCACTCCCGCAGCTTGCAGAGCTCTGGAGTAGGAGACTTCCCCACTCCCGCAGCTTGCAGAGCTCTGGAGTAGGAGACTTCCCCACTCCCGCAGCTTGCAGAGCCCTGGAGTAGGAGCTCTTGGAGATTAAGCCATTGGACAGCAGAGTCTCTGCCTCTCTCTCCCTCTCTCTCTCCATCCCTCACTTCCACTTTCCTTTCCCATGTCTCAAATAAATGTTTTATGAAATGTTTAATGAAGGATAAACAAACTTCAAGTAACTTTCAAGACTGCTTCTAAAAATTATTAAATCAAGTGTTACTAATCTGTAGTTGATACAGATGTTGAGTTTACTCTTAAAACATTTTTTTTGCAAAAGCTGTTAACAGACAAGATTTCTTATAAAGTTGAAGCTGCTCAACAATTTAGGTATATCTATACTGTTTGGATGCCACTGATTCATTCTTAAATTGATCACTCTGTAAGAACAAATTATCAATTTATTTGCTTTAAATATTGCTTGAGCTTTTCTTTCTGGGAAAGGTTTACATAAATTTTTAAAGTTGATACAAACATATTAAATTTACAACCTAAATTCAGCACAACAGAATTGCAAATTTACTCATGTTTGCCTGACAAAATATGAAACACATATTTAACTTCATATATATACAAGGAGAATAGATATGTTAGTAATGCTTAAGTATGTCATGTCAATCAACAAGCTTATATAAACCAGAGCTATAACATCTACTTTTGACTGTAACGTTGATTCATAAGCTAGTGCAGACTTCGAGAACATATGATTATGTGATTATGGTTACTGTGTTTACTGTGGTTATGAAGACCATGGAGTCTAAGTTGAACTCTCAGCTTAAAACCAGGTCAGTTATTCACAAATTATTACGACAGTATTAATTATTTAACCCTCCTTTATGTTTCTCTACACGCTTCCCTATCTTGTATATAATTTAGTTATCCAATCTTGATGTATTACAAGTTATGGATTGATTTCCATGTTTTCATATATTAGCAATTGATTTTAAAATAAACAATATTTTTATTATATTTATGTGTAAATTTTCATGTCAATTCTCTTAAATATTATTGAAATACAGGTTTCCTGATAAAATAATATTAAAATAAAACAGATAAGAACTTACTCTCTGACAATTAACAAACAAATGTGGCTATGCTGGATTTTAAATTTTCAGATAAGAAAGAAAGTCAGTTTCTCAGGAATGCCAGAGCTAAAACTACCATAGTTATTATTGGCTTTCCATGATAGACACATTGTAGCTATTCCAAATTTCACTTTTATATTGGATGATTACGATCTTTTAGACTCCATGCATTATAATGAAGGGGGGAGGAGAGCAAGGGGGGAAAGGATGAAAGGGAAGAGAACTGTGATAGACAAGGAAGCATAACGGCATCCTATTCAGCCTGCAGATGAAGCAGTTTTCTGTGACTAACCACTTAACTAATGAAAAATCCTTTGAATGTTATCTAAGAAGCAGCTTCCTTCAAATATTATTATAGATTCATTTTGTATGTATTTTAAACAGAAGATCTTCCTGCCTGGCTTCCCTTGAATCGACTTAATCAGAAAGTATTCCGGGGAGAGAGCGAAGATGGCCGACGTAGGAGGAGGGCTGTGAGGGAGAGTCTAGTGAGAGAGGGATAGAAAGCCACAGAAGCAGCAAAGAGGAACAGCAGGGAACCGCAGGGAGAGGTCCGTGAAGCTCCCTGGGACAGTGTGGAGCCAAAAAGATCCACACAACTCGGAAGAACAACGAGAACGGAGCAGGGCAAAGGCAGAGAAACCGACATCCCACTCCAGACCTGCTGAGTCACTTTTGAAAACGGCCTGACGGGAGACGCGGCCAGCTCGGAGGCGGGGAGATCAGGGGGATCGTCACCGGCGGGAGGCCTTCGGCAGCGGTGGAGGCAGACTGCAGCGGCCGAACGTTTGGTGAGCTGGGGGTTGACGTGGCAGCCTCCGCATTTCTTGCCCCCCGCTGAGGCCCCAGCCTCAGAACGCGGAGCAGACGGCCGAAACTGTTGGGTCTGTGTGGAACTAGGCACAGTGGTGTTGTGTTGGTGGCTGAGGGGGCCCCGGGAAGGCGCATCGGATGTCCCTGCGCTGAGGGGACCAGTGCGGCTCGGTGCGCAGAGGTAGCTGGCGAGGGTCTGGAGTCCCCCACATCCTGCCTGGTGAGTGCTTGAAACCACCAGGACTCTGATCGCCGCACCGAGCGGGCTGGGCGCCCCGCCTGCAGCAGCAGCACCTCCGTAGCGCAGGTGTCAGGTGTCAGGGGAACTCCTGCAACAAACTGACACGGTGCGAACCTGCCTCCGTGAAGTCATTATAACAGGGCGCCTGGGCCACTCCTCCGCTAAGGGCCTGAGTGGGGGAGCCACACGGGAGCAGGGGCTCTGAACACCCACACACCACGAGTGGTGGATTCACTGCACAAGAGCCACGCCTGCAAAGTGCCTCACCCACAGTCCCGTGTGTGGGAGACGCACCAGGTGGGCTCTGAAAAACCCTGCAGTCCCTGACACGGAGAACGCAGGGAGAAAGCACATAAAACCTTCTACGCACTGCGGATTCCCGTGAAGGGAGCACACCCAGAGAGCGCCTCCATCCCGCCACGCCCTGGGGTGTCACACCTGTAGAAGAGGTGCCCAGAGTGTGCCTGGAATCCACTGGGCCCCCAAGGTGGTGCTCTACAGCCCCGGGCCCTGAGAACGCACCAACGGTGCCTTGAAAATTACCACGCCCGGCAACACCACGCCTACAGGCTCCAATCTCTACAGGAAAGCACCTGACAGCCCCTCAACACACGGGTCCATTTGCCTCACCAGAATACACCAACGCAATGGGAAAAACCACCAGAAAGAGTTGTGCTCCAGATGAAAGAGCCAGCACCCCACCAAACAAGGGCCAAAAGCCATTATCAATATCGACGATACGAGATGAAGACATGGAAGTGTTACCAACAAAGGAATTGATGAAAATAATGCTAAAATCTCTCAGAGACGTGGACACAAAGCTGGAAGACTTCCAGAACCGCATAATCACCGAAATACAACAAATCAAAACCAAACTGGATGCCCAAGATAATAAGATTGAAAGCCTCATCAACAGAATAAATGCGGCAGAGGAAAGGATCTCTGAAACAGAAGACACACAAAATGAAAGTGCCCAGCGAATTAAACAGCTGGAGACAAACCTCAGCAAAACTAATAAAATGATGCAAGAGATGAAGGATTACCTTAGAAAATTGAATATTCGGATCATCGGCCTCCCCGAGGGAGTAGAAAGAGAATCTGGGATGCAAGCAGTGCTCGATGAAATTATACAGGAAAACTTCCAAAACACTTGGAACACGAATCCACCCCGCATACAGGATGGACAGAGAACTCCCAACAGACATGATCCAAAGAGATCTTCACCCAGACACACGGTGCTCAAGTTCTACTCCAATGAAGACAAAGAAGGAATCCTGAGACAAGTACGAAGTAGAGAAAAGATCACATACAGGGGAAAACCCATCAGAATCACTGCTGACTTCTCCGAAGAGACACTACAAGCAAGGAGAGAATGGACAAAGATCTTCCAAGTCCTGAAACAAAACAACTGTCAACCAAAAATAATCTACCCAGCAAAGATCTCATTTGTATATGAGAACGAAATCAGATACTTCAATAGCAAAGAAAAACTAGAAGAATATGTCTACACAAAACCAGCTCTGCAAAGTCTCCTTAGAAATGCGCTAGTCCCGGACAAAAAGGAGGCAAATCACAAACAAAGTTGGCAAATAAGAAGGTCTCCAAACTAAAGGCCGCACCAACAAGACAATTACATAGGCAACAACACACACACAACACAATCACATGGCAGGGCAAAATTGCAACCTCTCAATTTTAACTCTCAACACAAATGGTCTAAATTCACCAATCAAAAGACAGAGATTAATAGAATGGATCATCAAACAAGACCCAACCATCTGTTGCCTACAAGAAACGCATCTAACCAGAAAGGATGCAAAGAAACTGAAAGTGAAGGGATGGAAAAAGATATTTCACGCCAATAGACGAGAAAAAAAAGCTGGGGTAGCTATCCTAATTTCAGACGAGATAGATTTCATTCTAACCAACATCAAGAAGAGACAGGGAAGGCCATTTTATACTGGTGAAAGGAATGATCCATCAAGAAGCAATCACCATCATTAATGTTTATGCACCGAATCTTAATGCACCTACTTACGTAAAGCAATTACTTACAGACTTAAGGGAAGACATAGACACCCGCACAATTCTTGTAGGCGATCTCAACACACCTCTAACAACAATGGACCGGTCTACGAAACAAAAACTCAACAAAGAAACAACAGAGCTCACACAAACAATAGAACAACTGGACTTAGTAGACATATATAGAACTTTTTATCCTAAGTCCACAGACTATACCTTCTTCTCAGCGGTGCATGGCACCTTCTCCAGAATCGACCACATGATAGGACATAAAGCGAATCTAAACAACTTCCAAAACATTAGTATCATACCATGTACCCTCTCAGACCACCATGGGATGAAACTGGAAATCAACAACTCAAAACTCCCCAGGAAGTATAGGCACTCTTGGAAATTGAACAACATGCTATTAAACGAACAATGGGTCAGAGAAGAAATTAAAGATGAGATCAAAAAATTTATGGAAACCAATGAAAACTCTGATACAACATTCCAAAACTTGTGGGACACCGCCAAAGCAGTGCTACGAGGTAGATTCATCGCAATCGGAGCCCATGTCAAGGCCCAAGAAAGACGCCAAATACAGGAACTAACCTCACACCTCCAGGATCTGGAAAAACAGCAGCAGAAGAGTCCCACACACAATAGGAAACAAGAAATCATCAAAACAAGGGAGGAGATAAACCAAATAGAAATCAAAAAAACTATACATAAAATCAACAAATCAAAAAGTTGGTTTTTTGAGAAAATAAACAAAATAGACACTCCACTGGCCCGATTGACCAAAAAAAAACAAGAGAAAGTGAGAATCAATAGCATTAAAGATGAAAAAGGCAACATAACAACAGACACTGCAATCATTAAGAAAATAATTAGAAATTACTACAAAGAACTGTACTCCCACAAATTTGAGGACCACCAAGAAATAGAAAAGTTCTTGGACTCCCACCACTTACCAAAACTCAGTCCGGAGGCAACTGCAGAATTAAATAAACCCATAACCGAGGCAGAGATTGAAACAGTCATCAAAGATCTCCCAACGAAAAAAAGCCCAGGCCCAGACGGCTTCACTACAGAATTCTACAAAACATTCCGAACAGAACTAACCCCAATCCTCTACAAGCTCTTCAAAACAATAGAGGAGGAAGCAACCCTCCCAAACTCATTCTATGAAGCTAACATCACCTTAATCCCAAAACCGGACAGAGAACCATCAGAGAAGGAAAACTACAGACCTATTTCTCTGATGAACATTGATGCTAAAATTCTCAACAAAATCCTAGCCAATAGAATTCAAAAAATCATCAGACAGATCATTCATCCGGATCAAGTAGGATTCATCCCTGGAATGCAGGGATGGTTCAACATTCGGAAATCCATAAATGTTATAAACCACATCCAAAAACTGCAAAACAAGAACCACATAATAGTTTCAATAGATGCAGAAAAAGCTTTCGACAAAATCCAACACCTCTTCATGCTAAAAACTCTAGCCAAAGTAGGCATAGATGGGAAAATCCACAACATAATCAAAGCAATTTATGAAAAACCCAATGCCAGTATCATACTGAATGGAGAAAAGCTAGAACCCTTCCCACTGCGATCTGGAACAAGACAAGGGTGCCCGCTATCACCACTGCTATTCAACATAGTCCTAGAGGTACTTGCAGAGGCCATAAGACAAGAAAAAGAAATCAAAGGCATACGTATAGGAAACGAAGAAGTCAAGCTTTCACTATATGCAGATGACATAATCCTGTACATAGAAAAACCAGGAGACTCAATACAGAAACTGCTAGAACTTATACGAGAGTTTGGCAGAGTGGCGGGGTACAAAATTAACGAACGAAAATCAACAGCCATAGTGTACGCAAATAACACCAAGATGGAAGAAGATCTAACCAACAGGATACCATTCAAAATAACAGAGAGAAGTATGAAGTATTTGGGAATAAATTTAACCAAAAGCGTAGGAGACCTATTCGAAGAAAACTACAAACTATTTAAAAAGGAAATTGAACAAAACCTCAAAAGATGGAATAACATCCCGTGCTCCTGGATAGGCAAAATCAATATCATTAAAATGTCTATACTACCACAAGCAATATACATTTTCAACGCAATTCCAATCAAATTGCCCAAAACATTCTTCACGGAACTGGATACAATGATTCAAGAGTTCATCTGGAAACACAAAAAACCACGAATAGCTAGAACCATCCTGAAAAATAAGAAGTTAGCAGGGGGAATCACAATCCCGGACCTCTGGACATACTATAGAGCAGTGGTTATCAAAACAGCCTGGTACTGGCACAAAGACAGAAAGGAAGATCAATGGAATAGAATAGAAGCACCAAAAGGGAACCCACACAAATACAGCCAATTAATCTTTGACAAAAAGACCAATGACAACTCAAGCAAGTGGGAAGGCCTCTTTAGTAAATGTTGTTGGGACAACTGGCTGATAGCCTGTAGAAACAAAAAGATAGACCCACATCTATCACCATACACTAAGATCCAATCTACATGGATAAAAGACCTAAACCTACATCCAGAAACCTTCAAACTCTTGCAGGAAAATGTAGGAAATACCCTGCAAGACCTAGGAGTAGGTTCCGACTTTCTAAGAAGGACACCAAAAGCAATAGCAGTTGAGAACAGAATAAACAAATGGGACCTCATCAAACTAAGAAGCTTCTGTACAGCAAGGGAAACAATCAACAAAGTAAAAAAGCAACCCACAGATTGGGAGAAGATCTTTGCACACGATATAGGCGATAGGGGGCTAATTTCCAGGATATACAAAGAACTTCAAAACAACCAAAAAACCAAAACAAACAAACCACTCAAGAAATGGGCACGGGAAATGGGCAAACATTTCACAAAGGAACAAGTCCAAATGGCAAACAAACATATGAAAAAATGTTCCAGCTCCCTAGCAATAAGGGAAATCCAAATTAAAACATCGATGAGGTACCACCTAACACCAGTAAGATTGGCCCACATAAACAAGAACACCAACGACGCTTGCTGGCGAGGATGCGGGGAAAAGGGAACCCTACTCCACTGCTGGTGGAGCTGCAAATTGGTACAGCCTTTATGGAAATCAGTCTGGAGAACACTCAAACAACTCAAAATCTGCATACCATATGACCCAGCAATAGCACTCCTAGGAATATATCCAAAACACCTGTTTTACGACAAACCAACATGCATCCCTATGTTCATTGCAGCACAATCAGTAATTGCAAAAACATGGAAGCAACCGAAATGCCCATCAGCAGAAGATTGGATAAGAAAGCTTTGGTTCATCTACTCCATGGAATACTACTCAGCTATTAAAAAAAACAAAATGCAGTTCTTTGTGGCTAAATGGGCACAACTGGAAACTATAATGCTAAGGGAAATGAGTGAATCCCAAAAGATTAGATACCACATGTTTGCCTTGATTTAACCTGTAATTTTTTGTTTGGTTGTTGGTTATTTTCTGAACCTGTCATTGATACTGTCTCAACCCAGATGTTTCGAAGAATGGAACTTGCATTATTTTTAACATATTGTCTACCCATTACTATGTCAATTAATTCCATAATGTTGTATATTGACACTGAGGCCTTGTTGGGGCTTTTAACTGACCGGATCTCTACTCTGTTAGACCTATCTTCAGACCATAGAAGGTCTCCCCAAGAGGCCACTGAACTTATCTGGACAATAAGACGCTGAACTTTATGCTAGGCATGTGTTTGCAAGCAATGAATCTCAACTGAACTTGAACTATGGTTATGCAACAAGGTGGAGGAATCCACCATGGGGGGAGGGTTATGGGAGGGGTGGGGGGAATCCCCAGCGCCTATAAAACTGTACTACATAATACAATGTAAGCAACAATAAAAAAAAAAAAAAAAAAAAAAAAGAAACATAAACAAAAAAAAAAAAAAAAAAAAAAAAAAAAGAAAGTATTCCAAAAAGTATAGAGCAAATAAGTAAAATAAATTGACAGTAGGGAAAAATAAGTGTATGACACATAGAAAATAAATTATAGAATTCCAGATTGGATAAATACCCATATCAAGATGAAGTTCCATAAAACGAATTTATATAGAATTAAAATGTTATATAAGAGCCATGCTGCATATAATTTGCATGCAATAAAATGATTACCTGTATCAAAAATTTTATATGATTTTCATTTCATGAGATATAACCTGTCATGATGTAATCCTTTTTTCCCCTACGCTACATTTCTCAATCAAAGACCACTGAATAAATTATTTTAGGCAGATATACGATGACAGAAAACATTATCTGATTTTAGTACTCAGAAGAAGCAATATTAACTTCATATGAATATTTATTTGAATGAATGACTTATTCCAGTGGTGAATCATATTAAATTCAAATGTACAGAATATGAGATATTATAAATTAGCACAACTTAAACCACAACTTGGTTTGTTTTTATTTATTTATTTTTTTCAATTGCTCAAGTGTATTTATTTGTTAGGGGGAAATAATAGAAGATTACTGAAAATATTTTATATACAATAAAATCATTTTTACCCATGATTTTCTAAGTTTTAAAATTTTGACAAGTTGAATTCTGTAACAATGCTGTGTGTTCTTACAGAAAAAAAAATGCTAGCGCTATTGAAAAAAATCTATAAAAAATCTATAGCGCTACTTTGTACAATGACAAGAGCACAATAGTAGTGAAAGTAATGTTAAATGTTATTATCTTCTCTTTTTCCTACACTATGTTCTTCTTCTGTTTATCTGATCTATCCGTTACATTGTCACATACAATTAGAAAGATCATGTTAATTTTGTGTTTACATATATATGAGGACTGCATTAAACAATGTAGGCACAGAATACATAGCTAATTCCACAATAGCACACTTTTATTTAATGAAATATAAGGTCTTTTTATAATGAGACAAACACATATTAGATAATATCTTGGTAAAGAATCTGAGGACACGTGACCATTCTATTCATGAATGCAACTTCAGAACACTATGGCAACAAGATGCCGCAGATACAGAGAAAGAATTGCAGTGCTAATTCCCAAACAGCTTGATTTCAATGTTTCCTCATTTCTTATAGAAATCTCAAATGTCATTATGACTTCATTGTTAATAGTTTCCTAACTTTGTTTCTCTCACTTCTTACTTTCTGCTCACCAAAAAAAAAAAAAAAAAAAAAAAAAGTTGATAATTTCAAATTGACTTCACTTGTTTAGGACTGAGTCCCCTAGGCTATTTGACCTTCACCAAGTCTTCCCTACCCTTTGTAATACACTCTTTCCTTTTATCAGTTAATCTTGCTAACTCTCAATATGCTTCTTTGTGTATGACTGCCATGCTGCAGAGTTACAAAGTGAAAGACTGCAGCTGAAGTGTTGTGTACATTGTTACTATCAAACATCAATATTGATTCACTCTTCCCTTGTTTACTCATGCCATATCTTTAAATGGATAAATGGATAAAGTTCTATACATCTTAAGTCCTATGAAAGAGGTAGTCTGCAATCTGCAAATTAGAAGCCTAGTATTTCCCACACTACTGTGTATGGTCATTCAGGGAGTTCTTTTTACTGATTTATTTATTTTATCTGAAAAGCAGAAGTATAGAGACAAGGAGAGAGTGAAAGTGAGAGTGAGAGTGAAAGACAGAGAGAGAGAGAGAAATAGAGAGATCTATCCACTGGTCCACTCTCCAAATGGCCACGATGACTGGAACTGAGACAATCTTAAGCCAGGAGCCAGGAGCTTTGTCTCTGTCTATCACAAGGATGCCTGGGCCCAAGGACTTGAGCAATTGTCTGCTGCTTTCTCAAACCATAAGCAGGATGCTGAATTGGAGGTGAAGAAGCAGGGAAATGAACCACTACTAAATGAGATGCCAATAATGCAAGCAGAGGCTTAATTTACAACACCAAAGCAGTGGCCCCTATGGAGCTCTTTTTTTTAACATGATTTTTTATTGTTATCATTTTGTTATCATTTTGTGATACAGTTCCATAGGTTTCCCTTATCCCAGCCCCACGCCCCCCCCCAACTACTTCCTCTGTATCATTAGTAAAGTATAGTTCTTCATAAATCGTCATTTGTCCACCATTGCAGGCATGGGCAATGGCAGAGAGTCCAGCATCCTATTGTCAAGATATAGGAATCAGTTTCAATGTAAGTCCATCTTTGTCTGGAAGTAGAGATGCATACTACATTGTATCCTCACATCTGGATATGTTAGTCTCCATTTCACAACTACTGTACATCCCCACAAATGAAAAGTCATAATACAAAATCAACAACAAAAAGAAAAGTAGAAATGTACAATGCCATGAAGTTAAATAACATGTTACTAGATATGACAGTCTTCATTGCATAACTACTATACATCCCCTTAAATGAAAAGCCATAAAACAAAGTCAACATCAGGAAGAAAAAAGAAATTAACAACACCAAGAAGTTAAATAACATGCTACTAAATGACTAACATATAGCTGAAGAAATGAAAATCAAGAACCTTCTTGAAGAAAATGATGCTACTGTATGAACTATAGGTCATTGAAGAATTTAATCAGAAGAAAGTGTTTTGAAGGGATGAAACTAGCAGAAGACAGCAAAACCCATGTGATATAGTTCCTGCTGATTTTTGTTGGTGAAATGTGTCTCTTCTAGACAACAAATAGATGGGTTTTGTTTTTTAATCCAGTCTACTAATTTATGAAGTTTGATTGAGCTTAAGCCATTTACATCCAGGGTTAATATGTATGGGTGGTACTTTGGTCCTGTCATTTTAGGAATGAGTTGATCATTGGTTTATTCTTCTGTTGTCATTTTACTGGGATGTTCTTCACATTTGCCTTTGTTTTGGGTAGGTGTTATTCCTCTTCTCTGTCAAGAGAACATCTTGAAGTATCGTTTGTAGGGCAGAGTTGGAAGAGGCAAATTCTTTCAACCTTTCTTTACTGTGGAAAAACTTTATTCCATTTTCAAAAACAAAACAAAGCTTTGCTGGATATGTTATCCTAGGCCAACAATTTTTTGCTTTTAGAATCTGGACTGCAGGTGACAATAGTGAACTGTGCATGTGCTGAGCTCACAAGAATTCACTGAGTTCCACTGATTGCACTAGTCCCGCAGGAAAATAATACCAACTGTGGCATTGTATGGGTCAATATATGTCCGTGAGGCACCCAGACCTAACAGCCAACAGGTTCCGGCAAGATCAGCACCACGAATAACCTAGCTATATAGGACACCTGGTGTCTCCCTAATCCTGGTACTTGCTCCAACTGGAAGTGGGAGAAAGGTTGTACAGACAACAGTGCAGCCACAGCATGATATCACAGGAGATGGAGAGTGGGGAGCCAGGAGTTGGGGCTTAGGAGTTCTTTGTGGAAATCTAATATAAGAACCCAGACTTGGAACTTGCTGGAGGGAGTGGCACAATTGGCTCCAAGTGAAGAGTTATGTACCAACTGCAATAAGTAAAATCAAACTGTAGGCCTGTAGGTGACACAGCTTAGAGACCTGCCCCAAGGAGAAGACTCTGCTAACCAGAAGTACAATGACCAAGAGCATAAAAGACAAAGGCACAATGAATATTACTGAAGACTACCCTGCAAAGAAACAAAAGTATCTGCCAACCTCATAGTTAACTGAGCAATACATTTGAGCTGTGTAATGGAGATTATCATATCAAATAGCATTTTATTTAACTTCATGGTGTTGTAAATTTCTATTTTTCTTCCTGTTGTTGATTTTGTATTGTGGCTTTTCAGTTAACTGGATATATAGTAACTATGTAATAGAGACTATCATATCTAGATGTGAGGGTACAATGCAGTATGCATCTCTATTTCCAGATCAAAAATTGACTCCCAATGAAACTGTTAACTATGTCTTGACAATAGGATGCTGGACTCTCTGCCATTGTCCATGCCCGCAATGATGGACATATGTCTGTTTATGAAGAACTATACTTAATGATAACATAAGGGAATTCAGCGTGTGGGGGAGGGGACTTGTGGAGGATGTAAGGGAAATCCAGGGACTATGGAACTGTATCATAAAATGATAATAGTAATAAGAATAATTATCATAATTATTGTTATTATTCTTAGTTATTATTATTATTATAAAAAGACCATGGTTCTGTATGAACATATGCAAGGTTTCTTAATAATAATCAAATCACATGATGACAATTCTGTTCCTATATAATCAAGATGTTGTAGCTTTTAGTTTTTTAGTTGTCACAAATCAGGGAAAGCTTATATGTGTCTTTTACATCTACTTATTACATTGATCAAAATAGTCTCCAGTTCAATCCACTTTCTTTCAAAACCCAAATTTCATTCTTTTTGTGATAGAGTGTATACCTTTGTGTGTGTGTCTGTATAACAAACATAGGGGATGGAAGATCCTTTCATATCCAGATTTCATTTCATTAGATATATTAGCAGAAGTGGGGAGGTTAGATCATACAGTGGAACTATTTTCAGATGTCTGAAGCATCTCCCTCCTGACTTCTATAGTTGCCCTGTTTTCCAATCCTACTAACAGACTTTTCGACACCTGCTTTCTCTACAGGCTCAACTACAATTGCTGCCTTTTGATGTTTAAATGATAGGCGTTCTAACTGAGATAAATGCAACCTCATCTTGGTTTCTATTAACATTTTTCTGATGGCTACTGATCCTGAGCATTGCATGTTATCCTTTGGAAAATAGATATTAATTTCCTTTGCCCATTTCTTAATAGGGTTGTTAATTTTGTTATTTTTAGTTTATTTCTACAAGGAAAAAATATTTATGTATTATGTATTTGAAATGCAGAGTTTGTAAAGAGACAGATTGACACATAGAGAGAGGCCCGGGGGGTGAGGGGCAAGAAAGAGTCCATCCACAGGTTCACCCTGAAATTGACTCAACCCAGGCCTCCCACATGAGTGCAGGACCTCAAGAACTTGAGACATCCTCTGTTGCTTTTCACAAACATTAAAAAGGAAATGGATAGAGCCTGGCACAATGGCTCACTGGCTAAATCCTCACAAGGTTCCCATGTGGGCAACAGTTTTTTTCCCAGCTGCTACAATTTCTTTTTTGTTCCCTGCATCCTTTGCCCTGCTATGGCCTGGGCAGTGAAGGAAGATGCCAAGCCTTCCCTGTCCCCCGTGGGAGAGCCAACAGAAGCTCCTGGCTCCTGGCTTGAGATCAGGTAGAATCACCTCTGGCTATTGCAGGCACTTGGGGAGTAAACAAGTAGATGGAATATCTTTCCCTATGTCTCTCCTTCTCTCTGTAAATCTGCCTTTCCAATAAAAATAAATAACTCTTAAAAAAAGAGGGTTCTTTTTTTGTTGTTATTTTTACTGGGCAGCAGAGATGGCAGCGTCTAAAGCATGGGAAGCTACAATATCTGCCTCTATTTTTGGATTTCTTAAACCTCTGATATATTATGGCTATTATTCCTTTATTTTATGCATAATTTGGCAGTATTTCACCCAGTTTTGCTGGTTGCCATTTCACTTGATTGTGCATTTCCTTTGTGGTGCAGAAGCTTCTTAGCTTAATATAAGCCTGCCTGTCTTTGCTTTTATTCATTGTGCTGGGGTCTTGCACAGTAGTCTTTGCCTGTGCCTAGATTTTCAATGCTTCCCCTGTGTATTCTTCCAGGAAACCAATGGCATTAGGTCCACTCTGAGTTGATTTTTCATTAGTAATGTAGGTCATATTCTTCTTTCATAATTTTGCATGTTGAAACTCAACATTCCTAACCTCACATAAGAATTTTTTTTTCTTTCTCCAGGGAATAATTTTAGATGGTCTGCCAAATATACATCATTGTAAATTTTTGGATTAATTTCTGTGTTTTAAATTTTGTTCCATTTGCCCATGTTTATTTCATGGCGGCAGCAGGTCATTTTGCTTGTATGATCCCTCACCTCCATGCCTGCACTACAATATGTCTTGATATCTGGCACTGTGATTTTTTTCTTAGTTTTTGTTTGCCTTTGTTTTTATTGTTTACGATTGCTTTAGGATTTACTCTCTTGCACTTCCATATAAACTGAAATATAAGCTTGAGAACAATCTCCTTAAAATTTTGGTTGGTATGGGCCCGGCGCGGTGGCGCAAGTGGTTAAGTCCTCGCCTTGCACGCCCGGGATCCCATATGGGCGCCGGTTCTAATCCCGGCAGCCCCGCTTCCCTTCCAGCTCCCTGCTTGTGGCCTGGGAAAGCAGTCGAGGACGGCCCAAAAAGCTTTGGGAACCTGCACCCGCGTGGGAGACCCGGAAGAGGCTCCTGGCTTCGGATCGGCATAGTATCGGCCCGTTGCGCTCACTTGGGGAGTGAATCATCGGATGGAAGATCTTCCTCTCTGTCTCTCCTCTCTGTATATCCGCCTTTCCAATGAAAAAATAATAAAAATAAATCTTTAAAAAAAAAAAAAATTTTGGTTGGTATTACAAATACTATAAATGGCTGTGACATATGTGGAGATTTTGATGATACCAATTATTCCATTCCACAAATATGAAAGATTGTATGTATAATCTTTTTATGTGATTGGCAGTTTGTAACTTTCATTGTAGAAAATTTTCACTTCCTGGATAAGTTTATTTCAGGGTATTTATAAAAATTATTGTGAGCATGTGATTTGAACTGATTATAAACGTTCTTTCTCAGTTATGCACTGTTTATAAATGCTACTGATTTTTGTGTGTTGATTTTATATCGTGCAAATTCATCAAACTCTTACTAGTTTGATTCGCTGTTAGTGTCTTGATTTCCCTGTAAAGAGCCACTGCCAGGATGGATGGAATATGTCGCCTCTGATAGAATGACAATTTACATGATCATGTGATTTCAAAACAGGGAGAGCTTGAATTCTTCCTTTTCAATCTATATCTTTTGACTTCTTTTTCTTGCTTTATTGGTCCAGTTAAATCCTGAATTTTATGTCATGGTGAGAATGAGCCCCTTTTCTGGTTCTGGATTTTAGCGGAAATGCTTCCAAATGGAATAAAACTTCTTGCAATAAGCCACTTGTTTGATCAATTGTTTACATTTAATTGTCTTAGATATCTTCATTGGCTATGTCTCTGTTAGTCTATCCCCAAACACAGGATAGCAAGTCTGTGTGCATCAGCAAGTTTTACTACCAAAATATTCCCAAAGATATTTAAATTTTTTAAAATAGGCTTCTCAACTTGATAGTTTTATCCTGTGATGAAATTTGTAGGTTCTTTCGCTAAAAAAGACATTTCATTTCATTGCTCCAAGCTTTTTGGCAGAAACAAAAAAGTGAATAGCTAACACCTGGTTACCAGCTACCAGCCAACCCTGCAATTTCTCCCTCTGTGGAAATGAAGTCTGAGTCTTAAAAATCAAAGTAAAGTGAAAGTTTTAAAGCATTAGCCTTGTTTCCTATCATAGAATGTTTCTCTCCAGAGGAAGAAAAATGTTCAAACATAATTTGCTTATCAAATCTAGCTTCATCTGGACCATGCTATAGCTCTGGAAGTCAGAGGTAGACCACGTAAAATAACCTGGTCAGGTTGACCAATGAACTGTATGAATGCCTTAGACTGACAGGATCCCCAATTGCAAGGAGCATCCCACGGGCAAGTGGCCTGACCTCAGAGCACATGTTGCAGGACAAGGTCACCCCTAGTGCCAAGTCCAGAGACAGGACAAAGAACACACTTAGATGCCTATAAAAGACAGCCAGATACTCCAATCCAATAGAAGATTTCAAGTAGCTGGAAAAAAGAGTAAACAGCACAACGGTCGAGTTCCTATTAAAGAACCTACAGCTGTGGACAGTCTGAGGCAGAGAGAGCGAGGAAGAGTCCTGTGAGGATGGATGGAATATGTCACCTCTGATAGAATGACAAATCAGCACTCCTAGGACAGTCTTCCTCTCTCTCAGAGACCCCTGAGGTGCTATTATTGAAACGTTGGTGAATTAACTTGACTCATTACATCAGCCCTAAATCTATTACTTTTTTTCTTTTTAAAAAATGGTTATTTTCTTTTTATTTTGTTTCATTGGAAAGGCAGCTATACAAAGGGAAGAGGATACAGAGAAAGACCTTCCATCTGCTGGTTCACTCCCTGGATGGCCACAACAGCCAGAGCTGAATCAATCTGAAGTCAAAAGCCAGGAACTTCCTCAAGGTAAGAGACTTGGAGACTCTTTACTTTTTGTTCAGGTACGGCTAATTAACATGCAGCAGTAGCACCACTCTCCTCTACTGTAACACACTTGAATAAAGTTTTTCCTATGAAACTTTGTTTTTTTCCATTTTAAATTTCATTTTAATCATCTTTACAAAGTTGATTAGGTCACAAAGGGTCAAGGGCTATAGGAAAGTGGATAAGACCATTCTTTCCACATAATCATTATTATTATTATTATTATTATTATTATTATAGGTCTGGGGTAATGGGAGAATAAAGGGAGAAGCACCACCCAGTCTCCCACCCATCCCAGGCCAAAAATAGTGGGATGCTACAAGGGTCCCGCTCAAGTGGTTTTGATAGTCCAACAGTTCTGAATTGCTGTCAATCTCACCATTCCAAACAAGATGAAATTTATCCAGAATCCACTGGTTGACACAGTTCATCCCAGAGTCTCTGTTAGCCAATATATGGTTGGAGTAGATGATCTGTTTGTTCTGTCCTCTGTCCTGTTGTGGTACCAAGTGTTCTCTGCAGGCTCCGATGGAGTGTCATATCCTCCATGTGCACCCAGAAATGCTGTCCACTGTTCCATCTGAGCCTCTGAAGAGGCTCAGCTTTGGCACCTGCACTTGATGGTCAGATCATGGAAACTGTCCTCCTACCAGACTTTGACAAGGTTGCTTTATCATGTTCTAATAAAGCCATAAGGTAGTTTACATAAATTGGCCAGAAACCCAATACATTATTAAGAGTATATGAAACAAGTTATATCTATAATAATCCATTTTAGATTATAGTCTGAGTTCCAGGCAGGCAATACTTATGGTCAACAACAATCAATTCATTATATGGGCATAAGGACTATTTCCCATATTTCTTTCACAAAAATCTCCCCCAATTTCATTGTGTGATTTTGGTTGTATGTTGGTTCTCAACCTAATGCAGTTGGCTAAGAGTATGTCACTGACAAGCATGGATTGGGTAAAATCTAGAATTTTGTACTATTACTTCTGCAAATTGCTCTTCTTGAATTAAAGAAATGATGGTATTTTAAAAATAATCAGTAATACTATGTATCACTTTGAAGAACTTCAACTGTGCCATTTTTGGGAAAACAAAAAATGCCACCTGAATATATCCAGGATTGGTGAACTGGCAAAAACTAAGAAGTAAGGTTAGGAAAGTTCCTGCCATCTTTTTTTGCCTAAAACCAGGGCATAGATTTACAAAGACAAAAGGTTTCATGCCCAGCTCTGTGCCACGGATATCATAGCCACTGACAGTGGTGCTAGGTCCTAATAAACCTGGGAAAATTGGGAAACAACATGAACATGCCTTACTAACTATCATCTATCTGTCATTTATTTGCCTTCTCCAAAGTCGTTGCCTTGGAGACACAATGGCCTTTTCCTTTGTCTTGTCACTCCTGGAAGAATTTATTGTTCTCTGTTGAACATGCTATTTAAGCAGGAATTCACAGCCAGCTCTTTGTGAGGCACTCATTTTTGGGGTACATTTGTATTTATAATTTCTATACCATACTTTCCCTGTACATATAGTATGCGGTTCCATAGGAATCTCTTCTGACCACAAACCTATGGGGATTTTAGAAAACGTCAACAGACAGTTGCAAGAAATCCACCACAGACATAACTATGCCTTAGGTATGGTATGACCTCAAAAAAAACATGGTTTACATCTATAGAAAACTTGACAGATTCAGTCAGAGAATAGGAGTTTGCCTGTCTTAGATTATAAAGATTGTAATCACCGCTTCTTCCGTCCTGAGCCAGGAAAGCAGACAATCTCCTCTTCAAAATGTAGAAACCAGAAACAAGTGCTTGGAAATTTATCCCTGGGAAACTTCACTTGATTTTTTTTGTGGTCAAAGCACCCCTTTAGCCTCTCCTGACCTACACAGATCCCATCATGTAAGTAAAATCCACTTATTATTTAATTAGCTATTATCCTGAATTTTTTTAGATACAGTGAGATTAAGTTAAGACTCTAAAAGTTGGCTCTGATGTCTTAGCATAGCAATTAAGGACTCAACCTGCAGTGTCAGAATCCTGTGGGGACATTGGTTCAAATTCTGGAGGCTCTTGTCGGATCCAGCTCCCTGCTAATGCCGGGAGCCCTGAATCCATGGAAGACCCAGGGAAAGCTTCTTATTCCTAAACATAGACTTGTCCGGCTATAGTTGTTTCAGTCAATTCAAGGCATAAACCAAGGAGGAAGATATCTACCTTTGCCTTGCTGTATATTCTACCTCTCAAATGAATAAATAAATCTTTTTGAAGCATCTTTGAAAAGGACACGAAAGGCATATACTGTGTTCTTATTTGTCCCATGATCATGATTGTATACTTCCTTTGTTCTTTAAGAGTATACAAAAACATTTATTTCTATCCACCTGCTAATGATTTTCTGTATTTGTCTGCCTTTTGTTTTCTGTGTGTGTTGCTTCCTCTTAGTTATAGCCTGTAACAATGATTTCTTTTGACAAAGATAAATTGGAGGGTAGTGCTGAAAAACAGTGTTCAGAGGCAGACTAACATACATTTGACTTGATCTTGCTTAATTTATTTCATCGTGTATGTCTCAGTTTTGTGATTGCAATGTGGTTTATGGTATTAAATTCTTTCAAAGATTAAATCTGATCATGAATATAAAGGGTTATAGTCCACTATCTTTGGTGTCCTGTGCTTTTAGCAATGAGAAACTAACAAATTTCTGAGGTTCTCAGTGTCAGAGATTTTGAAGCAAGTCTTAGAGTATAGGTCTTACTTCTCTCTGAAAATAGAGGCCACAATGTCAAAGTAATTTAGTTATTTTAGACTAACGGTGAAACTCTTTGTTAATAAACTGTGACTCAGCCTTGTTCATCCTCTTTGCTGGGGCAGAAATGCTTGAAGTTAACAGTAATTAAGTTTTATGAGTATCTAAAACATTAAATAATTATTATGACAGTCAGCTTATAGAAAAAGATAGCTATTTTCCAAGAAAATTTATATTTTATATATTTACTGGGAGCAAATCTGTTTTTTTTTGTAGAGTGAATGCATTTTTATTTTAAGCCTGTGATACAGAATTGAATTTTCCTCAATTCATATTAATTTTTAAAGATTTATTTATTTATTTATTTATTTATTTATTTATTTATTTATTTATTTATTTATCAGAAAGGCAGATCTGCAGAAAGAAGGGGAGACAGTGAAAAAGAGCTTCTGTCAACTGGTTCATTCCCTAAGTGGCCAAAACGGCTGGAAATGAGCTAACCTGAAGCCAGAAAGCAGGAGCTTCTTTGAGGTCTCCCACATGGGCACACAGTCCTGAGGCTTTGGGCCATCCTGCACTGCTTTCGTAGGCCACAAGCATGGAGCTGGAGGGAAAGGGGAGCAACCAGGACAAGAACTGGCACTCATATGAGATCCTGGCAAATGCAAGGCAAGGATTTAACCAATAGGTAATCACTTCAGACCCCTCACTTTCCAGTATTAATAGATCTGTAAAAGATACATTCACCCCGACACACACACACACACACACACACTTCCCTCCTCCTAAAGGGAGCCAGTTTACTGATTTTAAATGATGGTTTTGCCTCAAGGTTCTTACATGATTTTATAGAATATTTTCATTTTATATTTTTGTAATTTCAGTTTATGCATGCTACAGGCACAGAGTTGGTTACTGATTTCCTATGAAGTTTCGATCACAAGTGTCCTTTGAAACATTTATTTTTCATGGGCAATGCAAATAAATTAAAGTGTTGTAACACAAGTTCAGGTCTCAGTTGTAAAACAATAATTGTGTTGTCTC
Source organism: Ochotona curzoniae (assembly GCF_017591425.1). Taxonomy (NCBI): domain Eukaryota; kingdom Metazoa; phylum Chordata; class Mammalia; order Lagomorpha; family Ochotonidae; genus Ochotona; species Ochotona curzoniae. The sequence goes on from NW_024466502.1 coordinate 20,344,344, forward strand.
CCTTACTTCCTAACCCTTGCTTCCCATTTCAAATTTCATTACCAATTTGAGAGTTTCACTCACTTTTGAAACCTATTAGGTGTCACCTGATTTTCAAAAGATCTTCAAACTTTTACTATCATTTTCTTTGCATTTATTTCTATCTTTATCATATGTGCAAATATAAATATCCATGTCAGTATATGCAAATATTCAAATATGTCAATATAGTTACAGTATTTGTTGATTTTATTGTTTTGATACACATGTTAATTTTCATGTCACATTATTTTGTTGTGGTGGTGTTCTTGAACTTCCTGTGTATTCCATATGTTCATCCTTTGTTAAATGCATGGTTTACAAATATTTTCTACAATTCTAATTGCCTCTTCACTTCCTGGTGTCATTTTTAGTTAGATAAAGGCTTCATGTCTCGATGGCATCCCAATTATTTATTTTCACTTTTATTGTCTGTGTTTCTAGGATATTATTCAGGAAACCAGTGCCTATACTAATGTCTGTACCTGTTTATTCTATATTTTACTCCTAATTTCATGGCTTCTGATTTTAAGTTTAGATCCATAATCCACTTGGACTTGATTTTTGAATAGCATGTGAGGTAGGGATATTGTTTCACTCTTCTGTATGTGGAAATCCAACAATGTTTGCTGAAGTGACTGCCTTTTTATCCCGGGGGCAGTTTTACCTCATTTGTCCATTATTTCTGTTTTCTGAAGTACTCAGTGGGCATAGTGGGCGGTTATAGGTATGCATGTGTTTATTTGTGTGCAGTGAAGTATCTTTGTGTTCATGTCAGTGCTGGGTTGCAAACTCATCAGTCTCATCTATCCTCTCCTAAAACACATCAGTCTTTCCCACATCCAGCTCTAAACATCACCAAGGGTTTTCCCACATCCAGCTCTAAGCATCACCAAGGGTTTTCCCACATCCAGCTCTAAACATCACCAAGGGTTTTCCCACATCCAGCTCTAGGCATCACCAAGGGTTTTCCCACATCCAGCTCTAGGCATCACCAAGGGTTTTCCCACATCCAGCTCTAAGCATCACCAAGGGTTTCCCACAACCCAGGAGTGCTAATACAGTTAATGTAGTTTGACATCAAGGAGCAGCAGCGGCCCCTTCACCCTTGCAAACACAACAGGGAAGAAAAACCAAACTGAAATATGAAACATTTGTCCCACCCAATCACCTTCTTCCATACTTCAACCCTATACTCTAATCTGAGGCTCAGTGGTTATACATCCATCTTAATTATGTAAACAATAATAAAAATAAAAATTAATTCAGTGAAAGAAACATAGTAATAAGAACAAAAGAAAAGGAGAATAAAAGAAACACTCAAGCATGTTAACAGGAATAGTTTATACTGATAGATGAACTCAACTCAGATTTGCCCTTCATTGGCTATCCTGCCTACAGGCAACAACTCAAAATTCCATAAATTGCTCTTCCAGTTCCATTCCATGGATAATTGGAGGTGTTTTTTGTTGTGTGAATTCAAGTAAAAATGTATAGAACTAAAGATCTATCTCTCTATCTAAATCTTAGAAATATATGTATGAAAAATGCCAAAATGCAAATGGACTGGGCCCAGCACGATAGTGTAGTGGTTAAAGTCCTTGTCCTGAACGCACCAGGATCCCATATGGAAGCCGGGTCTACTCCAGGCAGCCCTGATTCCCATCCAGCTCGCTGCTTGTGGCCTGGGAAAGCAGTCAAGCACGGCTCAAGCCTTGGGACCCTGCACCCGTGTGAAAGACCTGGAGGAGATCCCTGGCCCTTGGCTTCGGATCCGTACAACACCAGTCATTGCAGGCACTTGGGGAGTGAACCATCAGACGATGGAAAATCTTCCTGTCTCTTCTCCTCTCTGTATACCTGACTTTACAATAATTTTTTTTTAAAAAAGCTTAAAATATATATATATACAAATGGAATAGCATGAAGGAAATTGAATAATAACGAAGAGAAAAATGAAAATAGGGGTGAAAAGTTAAAAGAAATAAAATGAAGGAAAAAAGAAACTATATATAATCAGGTTGGGAATTGCATTTTTTTTTGTTTTTGTTTATATGTTCTTCCTAATTATAGTGCTAATCTTATAGAAAAAAAATGTCTGTTTTTCCTCTACATCTTTTCTCACAAATCTTCAGATGTATGAACCCATTTTGGAAGTTACTCATTTCAGTTTTAAAAGATTATTTTTAAGCTGGTTGATTTTCTGGCATTTCTGTGAAAACGCATTCTAAAAGCATATGATTTTAAAAACAAATGTTGTTAGCATCAATATGCTTCCTCTATAGCATTTAGGATGTCATGGGTACTGTAGGATTTGTCACCCCAAAATGTATGGCGTGTTTAATGTCTTATTGTTTAATCTCAATGGGTTTCCTGGGGATATTTGACCTAATTGTGGGGACTGACTGACGGGGCTGATGGTAGATTTTAGAGAGTAGTTCTCACCAGAAGTTTGATTACTTTGAGTTTCACTTTGGAGTGGATTTTTTTCTCTCTCGGTTTCCTAATTTACCAGGTGACCATGTTTCCATGCCCACCATGACTACACCACACATAGGCCAGACTACTGGGCTGCCTGAGCCTTGTAAGAGGAAATAAACCTTTCTCTTCTGAAGAATTTACTCTCAAGTATTTCAGTTAAAGGAAAGAAAGCAAATAACAAACTAAATATCAGTGTTTACTTGCTTCTTAAGAATTCTGAATGCTTTTAAATATAGTAGAAAGCAAGTTACTCCAAAGAAGCAAACACTATCATTGCTATAGTTAACAAAGGCGTAATTAATAGTAGCATGAGTGTCACTAATACTTTAAAACATTCAGTATCTTCTAGTCCTAGAATATCAGGAATGCTATTTCTGAATTTTTCTTTAAGGTTATATGTAAGTTTCTGTTTGCAGTTAATAAACTGAGAAAGTTATTTATAATAGAGCTGCTTATTTTATACAAATGCAAAACTCATTCCTATTTGCTCACTTCATTGAAAGAGTAAGTTTTGGATAGATAAGCATAAGTGAAACATGAAAAAAATCTGAGATGAATTTTGCAAAATGTTTTGCCAGTAGTTTGATAAGGTAAAATCCAATCTGATTTATTTCCAACGCAAAGAAATATGCCCATTTCAGTAACGTTTTGAACCCAGGGACATTAATAAGGATAAACATTGTACTTTGACAGCGAACTATCTTGAATCTCAGAAATATTTATTTTATTCATTAGTTCTCATGTCAAAGTCATATGAAATATATTATTCCTTTCATGTGTGGCATGTCATGATGGGTATAAAATGTTGACCTTGAACAACAGCTAAAGAGCATATTGCTTGTGTACAGTACTTACCACTACCCTAAGCAAAGGACTGCTAAATTCATGCTTCAAAGATGAAAGAAGTCATAGCAGTTACTATGGCCACCTGAATCTGGACGTAATCCCACGCATTATAAGATTTGCATCATTTACTGGCACAATAGCCGAAAAAACACTGTGAAATATCTTCTCAATATTTCTCTTATTGCCCTTGTGGGCTGGGTGGGCAGGTAGAGTACTGTCTAGAATGATTATACTATAGAATGAAGCATAAATTTTAGGTGAATTTATTGGCTTACATCTTATCACTATGCCTCTCTGACCCCAAAGCCTGGGAATCTTCCTTTAAACATCAAAACCTAAACTATTTGCACAAAACAGAATGTATTTGGCATTTTCCTTTATGAGAATTCACCTTTTTTGCTTGATGTCATCGCCTCGTCTTTGTAACCTTCATGTGGAGGAAATCAAAGTGCATGGCAATGTATTAATCAGAAAAATGGATTGTGCCTGCCTCATGCTGTCAATCACTCGATAAGGAAAAACAAATAGCGAAGATTAAATCACAAGTTGCTCAAATGCTTTGGACTTGGAATAAATGCATTTCAGCTTTCACAGAAGTCCATTATGCACTGTTGGGTTTTGATTAGCAGGTCAGGTGGGGGTTGGGGTGCACTTCACAAAGCGTGAAAGAAAACTACAGCCCCTGGAAGAAAGAAGAAATGTGTGAGCATTTCTCACTGTTTGGTTAAACAGCTGATTCACCCCAGTCAAAGAAGACAGCAAAGGCGCTGGCAATTACAAATGTCCTTGGCAAAAGGATGAATTTATCTGCCTGTAAAGGAGACTTTGCCTGAAAAGGCAGAGTGTGCGGCAAACAGAACAGCAGCAGAGCAAGACTCTAAGGAGCAATCGGCAACTGCTCTGACACAGGAGCAATCTGCAATGGCCGCTCCACCGGAAATCCTCACCTGGGAAATCGGAAGTCATCACCTGTTTCCTTCAGATGCTCCTGTAACAGACTCCAGTCGCTCTCTACAGAATTTAGAACGTGGATTTACTCCAGCGGATACCCTTGGGCTCTACTCAACCCCATTCATTCTCATTAAGTAACGGACTCACCACATTTATTAGAGCTGTGCAATTCACTAGGTTTTCATATTCACATGGTGGATTTCTGACTAGATACCACATTCACTGTTTCTATTCCATGACATCTTCTCAAGGGTTGTAATGATTTGCTCTTCATTAAAAATGGAAGTATATTAAATGACCATGCAGTTACCTGAAGAAAATGGCAACATCACAACTAAAACAAAGCTCCAACAACATCACAAACTCAAATTACTTTTTTGAGGTCTTTTATCTTCAACTTCAAATCTGTTAGCAGGACCTTTATTTTGTCATTCTAAAATTTCACATCGCAAGGATTAAACTATTGTTAATAAAACATTTCAACATAGACTGATGACCATTCAAAGTGTTTATTATAAAACAGTCTGCTACTTTCAGCACTTAATCCCTTGAAATTATGTTTATCAGTACCTATTACTTGCTCCAATAAGATAGTTTATACAGTGAAGTGCATGGAAACACAAATAAAGATATATTCACTAACTTCAGATGCTATTAGGACCACAAACAACCTAATAACGTCTCTAATATGGGAAGTCGGCCAAATTCCACGTGCTTTTCAGGGTCTAGTTTGGTAATATCTAGTATTTGTAATTATTATAAAATAGATTGACTCTGGTCTTTTCAAGTATGAGGACAGTATTTTCAGGATCACACTTGACATTTTAAAATTAATATTTTTAAAAACTTTAAAAAGGCTATGCTTAAATTATACATTTGTACAATGGACACAAAAAAATAATAATAATCCAAAAGCATACATATTCAATATACATAAAATTCTCATGAAATGTTATACTGAGCGTGTTGCAATTAAACATATGTAACAATTTTAATCTACCAGTAAATGAAGATTATAGCTAAGCAAGATAAAAGTCAATTTAGACTATTGGGGAAGTTTTAGCTTAGCATGATTACTGTCAGCAAGCCAGACATATACAGTAGGCTTTGCTAAATTATACTGCCATCTACTGGCTCAACTGGTCATACTTTTAGTGCCTGAGCTCTGAATGTGCTGCCGATCCTGTGACCTGAAGACCCGTTGGAAGGTAAAGTCGGCTATGAAAGCGCAGGAATCCACACTCTGGGAATTTGTTGAATTGTAAGACTTTGTGACACTGGTGTTAAAAATACAATTCAGGGTTCCTGATGCCCAGTGCATATTTATAAACACTTTGTTGTTGTTAAAGAGTGCTTGCTTATTCATTCGCTTGTTTATTTACATTTTTTAAATTTTTAATTGAGAGGCCAAGAGACAAAGAGGGAAAAAGAAAACAGACTTTACATTTTTTAATTTATTTTTATCTGTTGAAATTCAGGGAGTGACACAAAGAGCTTTCCACAGCTGATTTCCTTCCTCCCCCACTTCCCTGCAGAGACTACCCAAGGCCAAAAAGCCAAGAGTTAGAAAATCTGTGTGGACTCAGGAGCTTGAGCCGTTATCCGCTGCCGCCTAGGGAGTGCTTTAACAGGAAACTGGTCAATGGGGGGTAGGTGCTTTCCAATGAGGATCGCAAAGTCCAAAGCAGTGTCTCACTCACTGTAACAAGCATAAACCCCAAATGTATAATTTAAGTCATGAATATGGATATGGTTGTGGGGAACCAGGGTCTCAAAGGAGGGGGTGGGAAATGAAAAGAAGAGGCAAATTTGATTTGGAGGAGCAACCGTGTGACTATGAAAGCAGAAAGCTGGCTGAGGAAATTTAGCGGCCCCAAGTCAAGCACAAACACATCCAGGATTCTGAGAAAGAACAATTCTCTAACAAGCCCCACACTATTGACAGCTAATATCCGAACTGAACACGGGCACCATGTTCATTCTCAATGACACGTCTTGTTTGCTCTATGAAAGGAACAAAGTACGACTTACATCCTCTCTGCTTCTGTGAAACCACCTCAAATAAAAGTCTTTTTTTTTATATATAAAACTGAGATTGAGGGAAGATAGTTTGCAATTCAGACGCCAGACAATATGTATTTATATTACTTGCTAAATTTGATTCTCATGGATAAAGATTATGCAGGAATGTTCCTATCAGTGTATCCGTCCCTATTCCGTAGTCGCGAAGTTCAATCTTTCCTTTTTCTTCAGTGTTGCACAGGTGTTATCTACCTACCCAAAGCTTTTCTTCAGTTTTATAGGAATGGCGACAAAGATGTTCTGCAAAAGAGAATCCCAGCTCCATAACACCCACATCACTGAAAGGCATTTCCCTTGTGTATTAGCAATAAAGTGAGCAGGAAATCAGGAATAGGGTTTTAGTGTCTCCCTGCATAAAGGGTAAACCACATACTTAGAGACACGGATAAGCTTTGATGCTTTGATTTACTTCCTAGTGACTTGGTAAAGTTCTAATGGAGTGTTTTCCAGTTCCAGCCTCTTGCATTGTCTTTAGGAATGGAAGACTCTGCCTACAGTTCATAATCAGATTTTAAAAATAATGTTTATTCTCCATATATCTGAGGAATATTCCTGCACAGTCTAGTTTTCATGCATGCTCAGTGCTCAATAGCATCATGCACCATTATAGAAAAGGAAAACGTCAACCAGGAGCCATCATTACCTCAAGCACATTTGGTGTTTAAAATATTCTGCTGCTGTGCTGGTCCATAAGGGACTCAGGTGCTGCAAACAAACTGCTAACAACTGGGGTTTTTAGTGTGCTAAGTGCCCAATAAGTGCCTCAGGGTGATTTTGTGTGAATTACAAGAAATAGAAAGCATATATAATGGAGAGAATATGATATGATATGATATGATATGATATGATATGATATGATATGATATGATATATGTAGTATTATTTTGATATAATTTCCACCCTATACATGTGGAACTTGATTCTGAAAAATGTTGGTCCTCTTAAACAATCAGTAAATTGAAAAATAAAATTTAGTTGCTTCTTCTGACTTCAGAGCTCAGCCAAGTTCTGTATATATATATATAACATATATATATCTATGCAGAGTTTTAAAGTGCTTTATTTAGTTTTAACTACCTGAAAGTTGTGTCAACAGCAAAAGAGAGGGAAAGACATAAAGAAAAAACTTTAATCTTCCTGCAGCAGACAAGCTAAACCAAGGAGCTCAAGTGAAGGAAGGTGCTGGTCAGAACCTACCCCTAGACCACAAGCAATTGCCTCCAAGGATGCATCAACAGGAAGTTGTTGGGGAGCAGAGCAGCTGTGGCGCCACATGATCCTCTATTGCCGATTGTGGTGTCCTGTAGAGTATGCTGTTTATACTGTGAACTAGTCATCACAAGACAGGAACAAGTCATAAGAAACAGCAGAAGATACAGATTTTCTGAGCAGAAACAACTTATTAAACATAGGAAGTATCATACAATGAGACTTACACCAGCACAGAAACTCATTGTTTCATTTATTACAGATAAAAAAAGGAGTGTGAGCTGCACTTGAGGGAGCTTCCTCTGGTTGAACTGTATCAAATAGGTTGAAATGGAAATGCTTTAAATCAGAGAGAATAAGAATCACTGCACTCATCCTAATATGGAATAAAAATCCATCTTAAGGCAGAATAAAATCGATCAGGTGAACAGGAGCACAAGATACAGATAAAGCTATGTGGAAATATATTTATTTAGTTTTGTTATTGTTGGCACCAAATCCTGCAAATAATGATACAATTTTATTTAAAATGCTCTATTTTATGATTTTTATTCAGACAATAACAGGGTGATAATCATTGTACTCAATTTTGATAGTTGTTGTTAGAAGATTTAACTACTTGGGTGTAGTATCATTTTTTCTTGAGGGTTCTGATAAAAAGACATATAAAAGATATAATAACTTTTCAATGCATTCCATAACTTCAAATAATTCTTTTCATCCTGTTTAACTCTACACATTTTATGCTTAGTCAAGTTAGGTAGATAAGAACGAAAATGAAAAATAAGTATTCTTTTAAAATGATTAACTCTTGGTTTCAGGGTTTCATAGTAACAGGAAGAGATGTGAGTCTCCGAGAGTCCTGTGGAGGTAAGAAAGAATCCACTGCTTGCAGCTCTAACCACCTGCGGGAAATGATCACTTGAAATCTGGTTGCTGAAAGCTTTGACTTCAAAGACTGCTCAATTCCTCCAATCTTTATTGAAGCTCTCTTCACCCTCACACTTCATTTGATCTTGCCATTGTGCCAGAGGACAGTCAGACCATGTATTGACAACTCATGATCAGTAAGTCCTACTCATACCCCAGGCCTTCAGTTGGAGGATCTGGAAAAAATAGGTGGAATAACTAGATAGGAGAAATGTATTAAGTCCCAGAACAGTATCATGACAATTATTCAATTATTTTAAGTTTAAAGCTGCTTTGTTTTTACTACTTATGTTATCACTTTTGATGCAACAGGAAGATCCTCTTAGTGGATCCTTATATCAACAAAAGTCCAAAATAGTATTTATTAGACATTTCAAAAAACAGGTATTGATGAGATATATATATAATTCGTTGAAATAAATGACATGAGAAAAAAAATACATGATACCCCACTACGTGTGATGGTGATAATAGCGCATGGCTAATCACAGAATCTTAACGTTGAAGTTGTTTGTCAATCTATTAAATTTGTTAAATTTAATAAATTTAAATCTATTAATTTAAAGTTGATCTATGTGACACACTCTTGATTTTGGTAGATTGAACTCATCACAAAAACACAACAGATGTCTGACTAAGTTTTCAGTTTATTGAGAGGAATCCCACAGCACCTTAAGCCAAACCAAACAAACATAAAAACAAATTATATAGCTCTCCAAACTTTCTTGTAGAACAGCCTTCTGACCTCACACTCACCTTTTCAATCTGGCTGCAGTTAGAACTCTGACTATTCAGATACTTCTGTCTCAGTGCACCTGTTTACTCCCTTCATAAGCTTTGCCCCCAGTTTTAATACATTGCCAGAATTATTAACCCCCATTTAACCAACTTTGTGTGAAATGTAAAAGTTCTTTAAAAACACTTTGTACATGATAAATTAATCATTAACCCAGTAAAATGTTCTCATCGGTTTAGAATGAGAAATAGGGTGATATTATGTTGGACTCAGATTTGATATCAACTTCCGATTACTTAAACTGCCAAGTTCAGTGAATGTTCCTATAAATTCTTCCATTAGAGAAAGTATTAAGCAAACACCATTATGCATCTGGATAGATTCAGTATTGTTATTGGTGAACCTATCCTTGCTTATTTGTAGTGCTTGTATTATTCCACTTAATTTTAAATGAATTCACATCTTTGGGAAACAAAATAATTCCCAACAGAATTTAAGTTGCAGTGTTAGCAACTACCCAAGAAATCGATCAGTACAGCACTCTACTCAAAGCTTCATTTATAAAGCTATGATCAACCACATTTCTTAATCCCTTTGTCAGGAAGAATAAATGTTCAATTTGTTTTCTGACCACTTTCTCAAGAATCAAACACCTGTTCTTTAGAGATAGAGCATTAATCATTCTACCATCCATCTATGTCTTCTCTCCGTGTCCTTGTTTACCTTGCCATTATCAGTCTCATTTTAGCTGCTCAAAACATTTTCAATACTATTAGAAAGTGTGTATTAAAGCAATCCACTCTGCATTCCCAGGATGAAATGCCATAAGTGTCAGATCACCTTTTTTTTCCATTAAGGATAGGTTCAAGTTCAGTCAGCTTGCATGATTATAAGTACCATGGTTAATCTTTAATTATTAACATGAAGTTTTTAAGTATTTGAAATCTTAAATCAATCATAGACTTAATGTCAATTTCCATTACAGGTAAAACAAAAGAAATTGAATAAAAGTATCTAACTCTGGACTTTTTTGTAGGCAAAATGAACTCTTCCCTGGGGAAGGTGCTGTTAAGCCAATTATTCTATCAGTTGAAACTAAGCCTACTCAATAGGGAAAGATGGAAATTTGGATCTACTTTAATATTTTTAGTACTACTTATTTTAAAATGTATATTCCGAGCAGACCCTGACTATATGCACTAAAACGATTTCCACATATTGACTCATCTGGAAAATGAGTCAAAATGCACTGCTATAAAGGAACATATTGCAAAGACAGTAGCTGATTATGAAAAGTTGCATTCATTCTGAAGATATTATGTATTTCTGGGCTTAATAAACATTTCATCTCATTTCTAAGGTCATTTCTCACATGTACAGAAATGTGGTTTTCAAGTCTTGCCCTTATTTGTTAATGTTGAGTATTATTTCTCTTTTTCCTCCCCATTTTCTCACCTTCTCTTTGCCCTTCTCCTTTTTTTTTTTTTTTTTTGGAATTTTACATCATCTAGGAGCTTTGGGTTCTATTTCCATTGTAATCAGAGTGTGAATTCTCTATTGCTTCCCGGCCTTCTGGCTAAGATCAAGTGCAGACTGTGAATTTTCAAAAGAGAAAATCCTGGGTGATCCTGCCTATAACCTAGAGACAGCAAGTGTTCAGTGCCAAGAGGACTTCAGGGGACACTAGAACAGGTACAGTTACAGTAACGAAAACCCACACCATCATGTTTAGGGCCTTTGGATAAAGGCAAGGCATTTTTTTAAATGCCCATTGAGAAAATAATACATTAGAGTGAAATCTTAGATAAATTTCCAGGAAAACACAAGTCACCTTTAACAAATCTTTAACAAATAGTAAAAAGTGCCAAAGGAACAGAAAATATCATTAATGAATATTAAAATTAAATAGAATTCGGGGCACCATGAAGGGAGAATTTTCAGAATTGTATGATGTACAGAAACGGGAGCTAGGAATACAACAAAAAGTAATTTTAATGCAAACTGGTTTCAGAATTCTGGCTTAGCAAAAAAACTGAAAATTGTATCTGTAAATACAAATCTCATGTATCTAGTACATATTTATCATTCAGTTAATGACATGTATTTGGTTCTTAATTGTTATTATGGACTCAAATATTTATTTATATGATTGCTGTCACACATCGTGTCTTTAAGAATCTAGCCCATATATTTAAATTATTGTACAAGAATTTGGAAAAGTTACTTTATACTTGGGATTCTAGAACGTAAAGTATAAAGACAGGCAAATGGAAAAAAGAAAAAAAACACCATAATCCTACATGTCCTTTGTTGTTACTGACTTTATTAATTATACTAAAATGAGTATACATGTAAATAGATGATAGTATGTTTCTTTTATGACAAGCCTTCTTACGTTTGTTTCTAAGCAATATCATACATTATCACATTAAGCATTCTGCCTTTCTTGATGTTGTTTTTACTTCTAACTTTTAGTAAAATCTTACACACTGATTTCCAAATATGTTTAACAACATCTTACAATGTAAAATTCCGTAGAACCTGTGAATTTTTCAAGACATGTCCTTTATGTAAATAAATTTTCATTTCTTTCTTGAGTATCAGGTCGTTTAGTTACACATTGATGTTGGCAAGGAGTTAAACATTACTCTGCATTATTTACTTTTGTTTTTTCCCTAGCATAATGACATATTTAGTGGAAAAATCTCTTTGCAATGCCTGTTCTAAGCTGATAAGTACAGAGAATACTTCTGCGCCTTCGCATTTGGCAATATGTTTTCCTTCTTGTCCACAAAGCAGCATTGCAGTTAAGAGCCAGAATAAACATTGCTTTAGGTCTTACACTTTGTCCAGAATTTTAAAAATCTAGTATTTTTCTTTCAAAACTTTACTTTGTAAATTATGAATATTCAGAAAATAAAGCAATTATGCTTTTGTTTTCTCTAATTCTGCATAAGCTCCTAGTAACATTAGAATTTATAATTGAATTAAAATATTTGAAATAGCAATTTATTATGCTTATTGTGCTTCCTTGTTGGTAACTTTTTGTCAACCCTAAGGCCTCTTTTCCACCCTGTGGCTCTCTGATTCAGTGTATACAACATTGTGTGGTACTTTCTTCTGCAATTCTGACAGTTGCGATGACAAAAAAGAAGACTCTGGTGTCTCCAGTCTGAGCCACTATCCACCAGCTTCCTTAATTGTTGCTAGTGCCAGTCAGGAAAATACCCGGGGGATATGTACACCCCACTAGCAGATCCAACATTAACACCAAATGTCTTGTGAAGTTCTCAGAGCTGGGATCACCGGCTGTGTCACATGTCCCTTAGAGACTTACTCACATGCTGTAACAACCAATTTCCATGGTCATATTGTGGTTTGAATTTTTATTCTCTCACCCTCCAAATTAATATATCAAAACTTGATTCCAAATGTGAAGACATTAAGACATGAGTCCACCGGGTAGGACTGGGTCATGAGGGCACTGGTCTCATGCGTGAGATCAGTTCCCTCACACAAGCAGCCCCGAGAGTGGCCACGAGGCTTCATGAAGGGAGGCAGGAAGAAAGCAACTCCCATGAATTGGAAACCAAGCCCTTGGTAGACATTCTATCTACTGCTTACTCAGTCTTGGGTTCCCGGGTTCAGAACTGTGATAAATAAATTTTTGGGTTTGTTTGTTTGGTTTTATAAGTTGTCTAATTTATTGTGTTCTAACAGCTCAACTATATTGAGATATGTCTGTTTTTACAATATGGTATCCCCATTGTCAATTGAAATTAATAAATCTTCTATTACCTCTGTCCAATTTTGTCTTTCTAACGTGAATACATGTACAACTAATTCACTAGTTAAAATCTTTTCAGCCTTAGTAGCTAACATACTTTAATATTCTTCAAGGACCCTGAATGTTAAAAGTATATGGCAGAAAGAGTATGTTTTACCTCTTACACCACAACACATTAAGCGATCCGAGGTAGTCGCCACCTCCATAATTATATCCAATTAGTAGGACGGCAGGCATGCAGTAAGTAGCATGGTAATAGGATGGTTGAGGTCTCCACTATGTACATTGTACTGTTGTAGAGAGCTGGAGGCTGGCATCAGTTCACAGCAAGATTTTATATGAAGACACACAGTTGCTACTGCAAAGGATGAAAAGGCTTGTCTGGGCACTGCCTTCGTTGATTTGTTTTTAACATTTATTGAAACCTTGCCTTAGGTACACCTTTACGTACTGTCTGTGAATGACTGTGTGCTATAATGTTACAACAAACTAGTTGCATTGGACACAGAATGGTTTTAAAAGCCTAAAATATTTACTATATGGTTTGTACTGAAACATGTTCTCGGATATGCATATACACACAGATAAAAAACGAAATCCATATTCCTTTGCTGGAACTGTTAACAAATGCCACTAACTTGGTGACTTAAGCAGCAGAAATATACCTCTTTATTCTCTGAAAGTATGGGGATTGTTGCAAGCTTGTATCCCAGGGGAGGCTTTCTGACAGCAAGACAGGTTTCTCTCCCAGTATCTGGGGAGTCTGACAACATGACTTCTGTGTGCACATGGTATCCTCCCTCTGTATGTGACTGTCTCCAAATTCCCACACTTTATGAGGGCTCCGGTCATGTTGCATTAGAAGCCTAAGGTGCTGCTCCCTTATAACCCAATCTTCATTTTAAATTATTTTACATCCTTCAAATCAGACAAATCCCAACCTGGAAAATCATTTGCCAAATCAGTAACTGAATTACATTTACCACAACTTGAAAAGTTGAAGCAATTTTAAGTTTCTATTACAATTTTTTTTTTCTTTTTAGTTAGCATCTGTTCATCAAGGTCTGTTTGCCAACAGTATAGAAGAGGAGTAATTTACAGAAAATTGTAGTAGAACCTGCTAAGCCTGCCTCTTTGACTCTTTGGTGCCGACATTAATGCACAATTCCTGCAGCAGATGGGCATAAGTGGCAGTGCTTTTAGCTATGGTACTAGTAGGGAGATGTATTTTCAAGGACTCCACATAGTTCATCTTCCAATAATAACCTCATGCATCAGAAAACCAAATGTGCATGTCATCTATCATTTTTGGATACAAATATTTTAACAAAACAGAATACACAACTATAAGATACATATGCAGGCACACTTAGCACATTAGCTGATGAACACAGAACCATCTGCCACAACCTCAATTTTGACTCACGGGTCATAATGCCATTTTGGGTCTCCAGGTTCTGTTGAAAACTCAAAGTCGGTGTCTACAAATGTACCAAACTTCTTTTTCTCTGTGCCACAGTAATGAAACAGAAAATGTTTCCCTTTTAGAGAAAGGTTGGAGAGCTGTATAATTTGTTTTTATGTTTGTTTGGTTTGGCTTAAGGTGCTGTGGGATTCCTCTCAATAAACTGAAAACTGAGTCACAGACATCTGTTGTGTGTTTGTGATGAGTTCAATCTACCAAAATCAAGGCTGTGTCACATAGATCAACTTTGAATTAATAGATTTAAATTTATTAAATTTAACAAATTTAATAGAATGACAAACAACTTCAACTTTAAGATTCTGCGATTAGTTGGTGTCTGTCAAACACTCAGGAACATCAAAGCCTTCCAGTTTTCTCTTTGTGTCTGTCTGCCATTTTGGAACGAACACACATGCCTTCTTTGCCATTTCAAAGTTGTCCCTGGGCTTGTGCCATTCTTGGACCCTTCATCCTGACTCTACAAAGCAAGTTATCTCATTGGAAGTTTCCTACCTTCCTCTCTTTCCTCCCAAGGGTGTGGCTACAGTGCATTTCAATGATGCTGCCTTTTCCTTTCTGGTGTGTATCATCCATGACTTAGGGAAAGGAGAGTTCTCTCGGTCCTGGCATGCTGAATAAAAAGAGAACAAATGACATGTAATATACCTGCTACAACTCTTCTACTTTTCTAAACTCTTCAAATGTTTCCATCTTATTAGAGAATTTTTGGTTCTCAACATTACTGAACGTTAGCAACCATTATGCACACATTCGGATCAACAAGCAAGCAAAATATTAGAACAGATTTGATGTATTAAATTCAAAATCTGTGAGGAATGCAGCTATATTGAAAATTGGCTCCATCCAATGATGCATCCGTTCTTTTTCAGAAAAAATAAAACAAAACAAAAATCTTAAAACTGATCCACATAATATCTGCAGTAACACAAAGCAAGAATAACTGAGTCCTCTGTTTCTACCAACCTTTTCTCTTCCATTATTGGTGCTTCAGCTACAATATCGGTAGCTTATCCTCATGGTTATTAACTTTGATTTTTTTTTTCTTGCTTTTGCTAAGAGTTCCAATACCATCTAATTCACCAACTCATGCCTTAAATCTCTGTAATTAACACAGCTATCATTTATGCATCAAGGCATTACACAGACTAATTGAGTTATGGAAGAATCTACCCAGGTAAAAAGTGATAAAATTAAATGAGTAAGAAATAGGTTGGAATAACTTTGGTGCTTTGGTGGTATTTTTAACTTTTACATATGGATAGTTCTGTTTTGTTAATAGTTAATGATAGGAATTAAAACAAACAGGGCTTGTGTGTTGTCCCAACAAGCTAATACTTTACCCACTGATGGTGTTATCCCATATGGATGCCCATTAGTACCCCAGTTGCTCCACTTCCAATCCTACTCGCTGCTTGCTCCCTGTAAAGGCAGTGGAGGATGACCCAAACCCTTGGGCTCTTATAGCCACTTGGAAGACACAGAGGAATTGCATGGGTCTAAGTTTTTACGAGGCTATCTGTGATCCTGGCAACCATTTGTGAAGTGAACCAACTGATGAGAGTCATTCTTCCTGTCTCTCCTTCTCTCTATATAAAATCTACCTGTTAAATTAATAAATAAATAAATCTTTAAAATAGAACTGGAAAATAGACATCACTCAACTCAACTTTGCATAGTTTGAAGAGAGACTTTTTTTTTAATTCTCAGATAATCATTGCTCTTACCTCTTCACCTCTGAAATAACATTTAATGCATTAACATATTCTTTGGGGGTGTTGAAAATGATCTGAAAATAGATAACATTAAGTTTGTATACAGAATGGAGATTCAAATACAGCTGAAGATTCCAAGTTTCTTTGGTGAAACCAAGCCAAAAACTAAGTAGCATCCGGTTAATCATTTCCTGAGATAGTCTAAGCAAGATGCTAACCCAGGAAAAGCTCCAACTGCTGTCAGAGTTCTATTTTCATTGTATAGCGGTGCAGTGAGTTTAGATGGATCAGCACTGAAGTTGTGTCATTCACTGCCAAGACAATGAAACAAGGCATGGTTTCATAGATCAGAATTCAGGGAGAATCACGGAGAGGGAAGAGAAAGGGTAAAGGTGGGGAAATACTGGGTGCTGAAATGAAGCGGAGGGCCTTCAGATTTCCCCATCCTCTCAAACAGAAGAAAGCTTCTGCCAATGGGGTCCATAAAAAGACTTCAGGATAAAGGCTGGCCCTGCGACCTGGCATCCTGTGTGCAACTCCCTTCAGAGGCGACAGAGCACTGGTGGTATAACCTTGCTACAGGGTCAGCAATTCTCCCTGTGAGGCCAGGCAGGTGAGCAGTCAATCTTACTGGGATTAAGCATGAGGAACCACAGGCCATTTTTAGCTAGAAGCAAGGTTCCTCTAAATTGAATGTTTTGAAATGGTTGAAGTGATGAGTTTTGTGCTGCCTGTATTTTACATAAAATACCAATGTTTACAGGATATTTTATTCTAATATATTATTCTAATATATTTTTAAATGCACAAAATTAGGCCTAGAAAAAATAGACAAGATGTACTAGACCCTCCTGATATCTTCCCTGCAGATAATGGAAGATGTAAACTCTACAAATCCTCAGGAATAAATAAACTGCAAAACAAATCAGTCACTCACAACAGGACGAGAATGAGCTCCACAAATCACAGATTTGAATGCAATGCTTGATAAAACCAATTTTCTCAAGTGCATAAGAGGGTCCCTTACCTCTTGGTCTCAGCTCTGCTGTCCGTCTCAGCACTTTATACTTCTCACCTCATTCTCTGCTCCAACATCACTGTTCCACTATGGTGCTCTCGTTCCCTTGGGCTCCTCAATCAGTTGGCCTGGTTGCCTGGCAATTTCCCTCTATTCCTTAGTTGATGCACATCACATCATCCATCAGGTCTCAGTTCAATATCAGTTAATTACATAGATTGTCCCATTTTGCTTGCTTCAATTACTTTGGGCTCTGAGGACTTCTGCAACCCACACTAATGTTGATTTCACTTTTGTGACTGGTGTTTCTTTTTACAAAGTGTTAGATCCATAGCAATAGGCGCTGTACTTGTCCTGCATAATCAGAAACTGGAGCATAAGTTTATTTTGATGCCAAAAAATTTTAAATGTATATATAATTTTTCAATGCATTTCATGTGAATGTTTTGAAGATTTTATCATGTTTATTGTATGATTGGATGTAGCATGGCTTTAGATAATAAGAGATGGAAATTACATGATTCCGACAAAATCAAATAATTTGCTTGAAAAAAAAAGCACAGGTGTTTCTAAAAAGAAAAGTGGCATTTGAGTTGGAACAAAAGAGATAAGGGAAAGAAGCCAGATGAAATAGGTACACTAGGCCCTGCAACGGATAACACAGGAATGGAGAAAAGGATGCTGTGAACACAAAAGGATAATTTCTTTTCAAAGAGCATGGGTGAATTAATCTTTGTAGTGGTAATGTTGTGAACTTTTTCTTCAAAGATGACATTTATGGTTTTCTGTACTCTCTAAAATAGTTCTATATTGTTACATCTAAAATTGCACTTTTCTCTTGAGTACAAGATGGCCTGTATCCTGTCCTGACCTCCACCCATGTCAATACATGCTATACTTTGGCACTGCCTTGCCCAGTCCATCCACCAAGATAGCCCACACACCTAACAAAAAATTGAGCTGACTTGCCTGGTCTGGCTAACACCCAGCCCCAACGCTCATACTTTACCAGAGGGAGCTACATCCTAGTAGGATAGTTCCTCAAGTTCTCATACTAAGCCCACTCCCAGACCCAGATCTCATGCACGTCAGCAAGTGCTAGTACCCTGCCCAATTTAGTCCACCCTTCTCAGTCTTGCTCTTTGTGAGTGCTGGAAGATGGATATTGCATCCAGATGTTGGGTGTGACTGCAGATGCTGCAGCCTGGACCAAGCCTGGCCTACTCATAACCCCAGTTCCCACAAATATCAGTGTGTTCTATTATTAAGCCTAGTTCAGCACAACACCACCTCTAGCTCTCACACAAACCAAGGGGTATTGCAGTCCTACGGGGATTAGCCCATAAATCCCCCCATGGAATCTGCCCCTAGACCTGGTTCTCTCACCTGCCGGTTAGTGCTATGATCCACCCCCAGCCCTCAAAATCACTGGCAAGTATTGTGACCTAGTCTTTTCAGGAAGCACCCTAACCCTAGATTTTGCACCAGTGGGCTGTGATCAATGCCAGCTAGCCCAGCCCAGGTCTCCCATGTAGGTGGCTGTCCTGATCTGACCCAGACATCTATTCCAGCTTCCCCCCTCCAAACCACAGCTTTCAACCACCTTGTTTATTTGCAATTGCAGTACCCAGTCTGTTGAAGTCTCCCAGAAACCATTCATTTCTTGTGATGTACTTCCTCAAATGTCCCTTATCCCACACATTTCCAAACCCCCATCCCTGCCCTCAGGGACAATCCACAGCCACCATGTCTGTGACCACATTGGTGCTGCCCTGGGTGTGGTCTTTGGGTGCTGCAATGTGTTACCCTGGAAATAATGAGCTTTCTCAAGCTGAAAACTGAAAAGATTGAGTGAAAAACTCATCAATAGATTGTTAGAGATACCATAAATACAAATATAACTGTAGTTTTTCTGTGCACATATAGCAAGTAGTTGCAAAAATTAAACAAAAATTATTCCATTAGGCAGAGTACCAGAAGGATGTATAGAATACAGGGTAGAAAATTTTTATGGCATTGCTAGAAAAACTTTTGAAATATATAATATAACTGTGAAAGTCAAAATATTTATGGATTCAGAAATGATTGTGCATTATAAAGATGCAAATTCCTACAATATGTTATACACTTAATGTAATCCATAGCAAAATTCAAATTATTCAGATTTTTTTTTAATTTTTAAATTATTTTACATGACACAGTTTGTACGTAGAGGGATTTCCACACACCCCATCCCTTCTTCCCTCCCCATTCTCCTCTGTTTTCCGTCATATAATTACAGCATCAGTTACAAATCCATCATTGTGCTACCTACAATGTCATGTGCTATCATGACATTGTAGGTAGAGGCAATGATAAAAAATCTAGCATCATGTTGTCAAGGCATATTTAATAGTTTTATTTCGGGGCAGAGAAGCATATTGCAAATATCGTCATGTCTACGAATGCTGGTCTCCATTATATAGTTTTTCTATGGGAATTTATGTACATAATTTTTGGTCTATATATCTACCTACATGGTATTTTGCATGAAGGTTACTTTATATCAGAGAACAAATGATACTTGTCCCTTTTTTATTGGCTCATCTCACTGAACATATGGTCTCTAAAAGTGACCATTTTGTTGCAAATTGTAGAATTACATTCTTTCAATGGCAGAACACGGTTTCTTTATCTACTCCTCTTTTAGTGGGAATCTGGGTTGCTTCTATTTCTTTGCTATTACAGATTGTGATGCTATATATATTAATTCCTTTGGATATATTCCCAGGAGTGAAATAGCTGGGTCATGTCATAGATTAACATTCAGTTGTTTTAGCATTCTCCATACTGATTTACCAACTGTGGAGTAGGGTCACTTTGTTGATGATGTTTGCATTTATTTTAATCAGGGATATTGGTCTGCAGTTCTCTTTTTTGTGTCTCTCTCTGGCTTTGGTATTAAGTGATGCTGTGTTCATAGGAAGGGTTTGGAAGCACTGCCTCCCTTTCTGTTGTTTTAAACAGCCGGTGCAGGATTGGAGTAAGTTCTTAGAATGCTTGGTGGAATCCAGCAGCAGCTTTTCTTTATTGTGAGGAATTGAATAACTGAGTCAATCTTGGTTCTAGGTCGATTTCTGTTTTTAATTATGTCATGATTCAATTTTGGAAAATTGTATGTATTCTAAAATCTATCCATTTCTTCTGATCTGATGGCATATGGTTGTTTGTAATAATTCGTGATTATTCTATGTATGTCTGAGGCATCCATTGTTACCTTTTCTTTTTCACCTATCAATCTATTGATTGGCATCTTCTCCCTCCTTGTTTGGATTGGTCAGGCTCATGTGAGTCTATTTGGTTGACTTCCTCAAAGAAATGGCACTTATTTGTGTTCTGTACTCTTCTTTCAGATTCAATGTGGTTGATTTACTCCATTATTTTTATTAATTCTTGTTTTCTGTGAAACGTGGAACTGATTTGGTATTGCTATTTAACCGGTGCTTTCCTAGTTTCTTCAGATAGAATTAATATCAACAGGTTGTGGTTTGGTCCTGTCATTTTAGCATTAGGGTCCTCACTATGTGCTTCAGGTTTCTTGCATGGTTTTATTAAGATGCTTTGGTGATTGGATTTGGGGGTGTTATTCTTTTTTTAGTAGCACATCTTTAAGCAACATTTTAGGGCAAATTTGTAGGGGCAGTCTCAGTTCCTGTTTGCTTTGGGAATATCATATTGAAATTCAAAGCTAAGTTTGCTGGATATGTTATAGTAGGCTACAGTTTTAGAGGTTTTCTTTAATTTTGATGATCTGGAATAAGTCACTTCATTCTCTTCTGGCTTGAGTGTTTCCCCTGAGAGTTCAGCTAAGAGTCTGATTGAGGTTTCTTTATGTTCATCCAAAGAAAACTTGATTATGATAAATCGTGGTATCACTTCTGGTCGAGTGTTTCTGGGTTCTCTGTCCTTCCTATATTTGATTCCCACTTCTTTATCCATGTTAGGGAAATTTTGATTTATTATTTCATTGAATACCTTTTTTTAACCTAGCTTGTCTTTCCATGCCTTCAGGAACTGCCATGACTTCTATGTTTGTCCTTTTGACGCTGTCAATTCTTTGATGCATTCTTAGCTTTACTCCTTTTATCTTCATTTTTTTGTTTCCATGTTTTTTTCAGCAGTTATACCCATGTTCTGAGATTTTTTTTCTTTTGCCTCACTCGTTCTATTGTTGAGGATTTTCACTGAATTTTGTGTTTGTTGAATTGTATGTTTCATTCATTCAGTTTGATTTTGTTTCAATATTGATATGTACCGTGTGATGTATTTCCCCTGTATGTGCTTCTCATTGTTTTTAAGTGCTTTATAATGTCTTAGTAAAAATTCTTTATTGAGCAGCTCCTTGACGTCTTCCTCAATTAAATCTTTGGCTGAAAATATCTTCTTCTGTTTTGCAGGGAAGGCATCAGTAACTTTTCACTGTGCCTTTTCATCTGTGCCTCTTCTTTACAACTCTGAATAGCAGGTTCTGCTGAGAGCCAATTTTAAGCTGTGTCATCCACAGGCAGGTTTACAGGTCAACATTACAGATCTGTTCATTGCCTCATTCTCTGCATCATTCATACCACTCCCTGAAGGCAGTTCTTCCCCATTCCCAGGTTTCCTTGCTACATTTTTACAACAGCCTCTGCATCTGGGGTTTGGATGTTGCACTCTCCCTACCGTGGGATCCCACCTTGTGGCCACATGGTTGGTTGTCTGTTCAGCCTTTCTCCCACTCCCAGTTCCAGCAGCACCAAGGATTAAGGAGTCGCATTGTGTGACTTTAAACTAGCTCACAGGACTGTCAGCGGTGCTGCTGTACTTTTTTTTTCCCCACTTTCTTCTTGATGAAACCTACTAGCAATTGGGTCTTGGGGCATTCTGGGCCTATCTTGGATGGAAACTATAAAATACAAAGTCAGTACTATTTCTGCAGTGGGGCACTGCAATGCTTTGAGCTGGAAGTGGGTTCTCCTTCGGCTTAGAAAGGTGTAGTAGTCTGTTGTCCACTTCAGGAGCTTTGCCTTATAAGTCAAAATGCTGCCTGTTATGGCAACAGTAGGACTCTGCCACTCTATTTCTGTCTGTGATCAAACTAAAACATCTGTGGGACTCCTGATTCTGTGGCTGGATTTGCCTCTTGTGCTCCAGGTTATCTCTGCTTCCCAACAGACTGTTAGCAGAGCTCTGATCACCCTGGGGTACCTGTTCACTATGGCAGAACTCCACTGTTGCTAAGATTTTTTTTCAATATGGCACCATGTTGGATCAATAAGTGCATATACAAGTTGTATAATGTATAAACAGCTTAAAATCCAGGTCAGTGTCTCTCCTCAATAACACAAAATATACAAAAATTTCTTACTTACATTCAGAGAAGAAATAGATAATTCCTTGCCTTCTGTGAGTTTCATCAATAAGTAATATTTAGACAACTCACTGGAAATTTCTACATTCTAAGTATTTGTACTCTTTAAATTAATAAGTCTTTTAAAACAGGACTTCCCCATGGGATGAAATTTACTTTTTCTACCTACAATTTAAGTATGCAATATCAGAAAGGAATTGAACTGCATTTATATTGCACATAATAAACAAATGGTAAGAATTTACATACAGCACAGGATAGCAATATTTTAGATATTTGTGCATAAACACTTGCATTACTGTGATATAATCATGGTGTTAAAAGGCCATAGGGCTACTGAAGAAAAATTAGCAATTCTTCTGACAAAAATAATTTCCAAATCAACATCATTCCTTCTGATTCCTGAGCAAAGCTATCTGAAGTACTCATTAGCTGAATTGTTCCAAGAGAGTACAGGTCCCCCAGAGAAGGAATTTTTGCTTAGCTGAGGTTGCACAATACAACTGGGTTATCTTTGGTGACCTTCACAAAGATGTTCAGTGATTAAAAAAAAAAATGGATACAACAGTCATGTTTTTTCATTCCACACTCACTGTACAGTAACACAAGAGGGTAATAGACTCGCTTCTCCTTTTAAGCCATTATATCACGGTGTTCCGTTAGTAATAGAGATTAACTAAATTTGATTATTTCATGTGGCAGTTTTTAGTACATGTTTTTCTCACAAAAAGACCAACCCGTTACACCATTTGATTACTGAGAGAGAGGGAGGATGAGCCAGAAGGAAAAAGAGATTTTAGAGCCACTTGTTTACTTCTCAAATAGCCATAATGGGCAGGGATAGATTATATTGGAGATGAGATCCTAGAAGCACACATTGGCCTCCCATGTGAATGGCAGTGGCCAAGCTTTGGACCATCCTTTACTTCTTTTTCAGGCACATATCCCCGAAGCTTGACAGAGTGGAGCAGCCAGGCCCAAAAATAGTGCTTTGCATTCAGAAAATTTAATCCTGCTACACCAAATCTGGCTCCAAATCCTTGCCGTTCTTTGTGGAATGACTTTTAATGGTTAGAGTGAAATTACATCAAAACAATTGAACCACTACCAGAAAAAATTAAGTAGGATTCTCTCATATCAGAAGATGTGAACAGTAGAGAAGTATACAAAAATGATCATAAAGAAAAATATTTTAAAATTTGCTATTTGTCACTTTCCATTTTTCTCAGCACACTTTACATAGTTCAGACATTTTTAACATAATTTAAAACGTTGTGGTTTGTGTAATATTTATTGCAACTCCTTATATATTTTTGCACAACTGATAAGTCTTTCCTTCTTTCCTTCCTTTCTTCCTGTCATTCCTCCATTTTTCCTTTATCTCCCACCTTCCTTATCTATTTCTCTGATTCAAACAGTAAATAAATAAATACATTTTCTTCCATCAATGATAGAATAAAAAATCTATATACATATTGAAACCCTACTCTGACATGAAAGTAACCAAATCTTGTCTTTGGTAACAAAATACATGCAGTTGAAGATTGTTATACTTAGTGTAGTTAGTTAAATTTAAAAAGAGAAATATTGTGCATTTTCTGATTTGTGGTAGGTAATATACAGAGTATCTCACAAAATATGACTATATAAGTGCAATTGATATACTTTGATTTGGTTATTGCTAATAAACTTTGTCTATAGTCCTGGGGGATAATTGTCTTTCTACTTTTTACTGCCTGAATCATATACTGAATGTGTTGCTAAGAATGTGATTGTAAAATAAACAGTATATTATCCCAAAAATTGGAAAAAAAGAAAAAGAAAGGAAGAAGGTGGGAGGGAGGAGAGGAGAGAAATATCATGCTTCTTAGAATCGTTGTCTGTGAAATACATGAAAAGTGTTTTCCATGTTGATTATAAAAAGTTTGCAATATACATAGCAATATGATAGCCACTATTTCCCTATACTTCAGCCTTTGAGTTTTTTTAATTGAGATTTGTGTGTCTTGATTGATAACAGAAGCGCTTATGCTAGCTACCTTGCTTTTTCACTCATCTCTTTATAGTCTCATCCTGACAGGTGGTAGTCACATAAACACTTGCAGGATTGAGACTTCTGTGCGCTGGTGAGGAGCCTGTTTTGAATGACCACGTCCTCTATTTTCGTGTCAGATTAGAGCCTTGGCAGTGTGGTTTCTGGTCCAACTCCTTGTTAAAGTGCAGTATGGGAAGGAGCAGATGATGGTTCCAGTAGTCGGAACTTTGCCACCCATGTGAGCAATCCAGACTGAATCTCTACCCCTGGTTTTGACTTTCTTAGCCCTAGCTTTTGTAGACAGTTCGGGAACGAACAATGTTTGGGATACTTTTCTCTGCATCTCTCTGTGTCACTCTCCTTTCCTTTCAAATTAGGCCAAAAATAAAGAAACAAACCTGCAGTAACAAATGAATTTTATTGTTAATTTATCTTTTATTGGTATCATTCGTAGGCGATTGATTTGAAAGGTGTGCCATTCATTGATATGATAAATATATTCTTTGTATATCTATTCTAGTATTTGACCACTTACACTGTGAAGCAAAGATTAGAAAGTAACTCACTGTCTTCAGACAAAGGAGTGTGCACCAGTAAGGATTTTAATTGAGTAGTTTACCTTGGGAAAAATAAAGCTGCTTGTATATGCTAAAACAAATGTCTTTACTCATTAATGAGCAGTGAAAATATTCTAATTATGCCACAATGAACCCACAGATAAGTACACAGTTGCTTATAAAAATTTCATTTTTTTTTTATTCATCAGAAATGCTAGGTCCACAGAGATTTTGGCACGCTGAAATAATAGAGAGTTCAAGGATTCTTTTTAGTTATGTTCACTAAAGTTAGACACGATAGGACACAATATTCAGTTTGGAATTTCTTAAATTAGTGCTAATGTTCCAGGAATTTGAAATCTGTCTCACAGCAATGAAAAACGGCAATGCAGTCAGTAAAAGGTGTGAACAAAGCAAATGAAAGTAAATTGTATTGAGAAACAGACTCTTGCTTTATCCTTCTAAATTATTCATTTATTTGTTTATTTTGAGAGGCAGAAACACAGAGAGAAATTACCTGTCTCCCAATTCACTTGCCAGATGCCCACACCAGATTGGGCGAGCCAGGTCAGCTCAGAACTTCATCTGGGCATGCCAAATGAGTGTCAAGGGCTCAAGGAGCTGAGCCACTAATCACTTATATCCTAGGATCAACATGAATGGAAATTTGAAATCAGGAATGGAATCAGGAAATGGAATCAGCCTGTGTTTTCAACTCAGGCTAACATTATCCCAAGTGATATCTCGGTTGCTGTGCTATTATGCTTAACACACACCACTAGGTTTCTTGGAGCGATTAAACAGGTGTGTGGGCATGCTTGGTGTGTGAGATTTCTTTTACATTGGGATATAATGTGCTTTTTTTTGTTGTTTTTAGAACTTATTTACCAAGTAATTTTTTTAATTTAAAATGCCATTGTACTCTATGGTCGTTACTCATTTTTAAGCTCATTTCATAATAAAAAAATGACTGTATATGTATATATTTCACATATATGCATTTTCTCAAATTTAAGTATATTAAATACTTGCTTATGAAAACAGTATGAAATTACAAATAAAAACCCACCACAATAGATACTAAGGAGTTAATTTCTACAAATATGTTTATTTCTAAAAATAAAAAAAGGTTTTTTTGAAGAATTTTAATAATATTTTCTACAAAAAATTACGTTGAAAGTCTTTAAAGTAATCCTGACAGATCACTGAAAAATCATTAGTACTATCTTAATTTGTATCCAAAATGACATTTGTGATTACTGACATGTGCAAAACGTAAATGAAGGGACCACATTTGAATGTAGCATAGCAAAATAACACTCTTATAATTGCTGCTATTATGGCTTCCCATGGAAACAAGAAATATGAAACTACCTATTGTTCTCACCACTTTGGGAAAGAAAGAAAAGTTAAATAATAATTATTACTTTGAGGCTATCTGTCAGACTGTCAACCTTCTGTGATGCTATTAACGTTGGCCTTAGCAGGGAATTACATAAAAATTACAGTGATCTCTGTCTTGGTGCTTTGAAACATCAAGAAAATAAAAATAAATCTCAGTGAGATGCACAAAGGGCAAGTAGCAAGAAAATATCGGGAACTTAGAATCTCTTCTTATTTTAAGTATGGGTGTCAAATTTCAAAGCACTGTGTGCTTGTCCTCAGTTTGAAAATGACCTGTTCTTCTAAGAGATGTACGTTAAAAAAAAACTCTAACAAAAGACATTGTACTTCTGACATGCGAATTGCTTAGCATCTTTAAACACCATGAGTGGAACCACAGTATTAGCCTAAGTAATGGGAGCTCTGTTGATGATCTCTATGTCACTTTGCCTGATTAGAAATTCTGAAAACCTGAAGTGTAAACACCATGCTCCCTTACTTACTGGCTTTTGTTGTTCAGACCACAATAAATCCCTTTCTTATTTCTAATTTTCAAGAAGGTCAAAGAGATGAAGGAATCTCTATCTGAATTTCTGTTGTGAAAAAGCATTTAATGGCTAATTTTCACCTTAACTTGGTTTATGTTAAAAATTGCTAAGATCGGCTTCAAACTTCTTTGATGATCACCCTGAAGGTGATCAAAAATAACTATCATGAGGAAACTCCAAATTACCAGCTGACATGGTGAGACGGTGTCCAATCATGAAATAGCCTGTAAATCAAGTAGCATGTGACCTAACGTGTGGAATTATTGATCTTTCATCATCATCTCTAAGTTTTTAGCCTCAATTTTCTTCATGCTTTTTCTATAATTACAGTTTTTGCCTAATAGGCTACAAATTTCATTTATATGGCAATAAACATTTCTTACATAGTTTGTGAAAAAATTTAAATAGACAGTGTTTCTTTATACAATTTTCTGCAAAACCTTTTTTTTCTGAAAGACAAAGAGACAGATATGAGTACAAATGGAGAGAGAGATAAAAGAGATAAAGGAGAGATAGATCTGGCGGTTTTAAACACTGGGAAGGGTAAATAAAATATTAAATGTGTTGATACCTATTCTGAGATCTACAATATTTGTTTCAAAACATTATAATCCATGTATTTAGCCACAAGCTTGTATAATATTGAAAAAGTTGTATGATAAAAGCACAACTGAAATAGCAATTTGACATTCAGTGCATTTTTTTTTAATAAAAGTACTTTTGCCAGATCAAATTGCATGCATGGCAAAAGCAAAGCAGATTATTTCAGAATATGGTGTTTAATGAACTGGTATCAATACTCATTAATTTAGTTTGCCATGCTCAGCTTTGGAGCTCCAGCAAAAAGATCCTTTATAATTTTACTATGATTAATTTTCAATGCCTTTTGTTTTATTTCATTTTGTGTAATGATATTTTCTTGGCTTGCTGTATCTCATTTTGATAACAGTGTTTTGTTAACAATATTTGAAACAAGTTTTAGTAGGGGGATAGTTATGTACTGTATAAAACATAATATTACAGTTCAAAGAGAGACAATCTATTCGTAGCTATGCAGTGTTCAAGTAATCTGTATCTGTAATCTGTGAATGATATAGGCAGATGAGAAGGCAGGCCACAGAAATACATTTTTAGGCTTTTGGATGAAGACTTCTGCCCCATAAATCTTAGAGAAGCTGGGATTACAGTTAAACTGTTTTAATTAATGCCCATGATATTTTGCATTGTTTCTAGGTTTTTTGATCTGCATTGGATACTGCCTCAATAATCACGTAAAAATTGCTAGAAAATTAAATTACCGCTTATTGTTACCTAAGCAGATGTGTTAACTTAAACATGCTCCACTGATTTCAAACGATCTTAAAATTATAAACTGTAAAATTGATGTTGTTAATATACAAACAGTATTAATATATTTATATGTTTAATATAAAACATGTTCAAGCATTATGTGTCAAATACGTCTTATAATTATTAAGGCTCTCTAATTGTTACAAGTGTGTATCTTTTATTTAATTTCGTTTACACTGTATAGATCTGAAGGCAAAGAAACAGAGACAGAACTCTTTCATCCCCCATTTTATCACTCAAATTTCCCGATGTACTTGGACTGCACCTGCTGAGCTGGAGCTGGGGAATAGGAACCCAGGTGCGCCCTCCCGTGGCTGGCAGGGGACACTACCACGTGTACTATCGTGGCTGCTTCCCCAGCCCTGCATTAGCGGAAAGTCACTGTGGGAGGAAGAACCAGAACCCATCCCCGTGGAGGACAATGCAGGATTCCAGCAACTCAGTTTCTCTCACCTACTTCATTCTTCACATGCCTTTCTATTTCACAAATAGAAAAATGTGAAAAAGAACTGTTTTTTAGGATTCATATAATGAATTATTTTAGAGTTATTTAAAATCGTTTAAAAACAGCAAAATAAAAGCAATAGGCTGCATTTTCTCTTTATGGCGGTAAATTTTAAAGGGCTGGAGAAATATTCCTTTGATACTCACATCAGCCTTGCACTGAGTCTCACAAAGCCTTCTGTTATTACACTCTGAGAAAAAAAGGATTTATAATCATCCTTAAATAAGGGGAAAAAAAGAATTGCATTGCAGCTTTCAGCAACAGAAGCATACTGCAGAATTGAATACTGTGACCTTTTCTCATCCATATTATTCAGATTAGATTGTGCCTGACTGTGGTAACATCCCACCAAAGCTCCACGGCTAAACACATCACAACTTAACGTCTCCATCATTTGAACTCCAGCAAAGGTTTTCTGATTCCTCAAGCTGGTTCTCATCAGCATAGAGTGATTGGACGTTCAGAGAGCTTGCTTCCTTAATTTGACTCGCTTTTTTTTTTTTTTTTTTTTTTTTTTGCGTAAAGGCAATCTCTCTGAAAGCACCTGAGAGAAGTGTTCAACTGAACTAAATTGTTTCAAACGAGAGCACCTGAGATTTGCAGAACAGCAGCAAGGACTGGCGTGGGGAAACAGATTTCCAAGCGATGGCCCTCAGGCAGCTTTACATTTGCCCAGAATAGGACTCCAAAATCACACCTCCGATTTCACACAGGAGTCAGAACTCCCGTCCTTTATTTTGAAAGTGTATTTTTGTCTATTTCTATAAATTTTCATCTTTGTTGAGAAAATGAATCTGTCCTCATTTATATGATGGAAAATTATGTTTTTTGAAAGAATTTATTGGAAACTATTAAAACAGGTAACACCACTTTATTTTCCCATCACCATGTTTCAGCTTGTAAGTTTTAGTACTGTGTATGCTATTAGGATTTAACAGTGGAAGAAGAGCTACTTTATATGTTCCAATGTCAAGTGGTTTAGTCTAGAGGATGAGCAGCATTTGCTATTTTTGGAAGGGCTATCCAGAAGAGCGAAGGACCAGAGCAGAACCCCTGTGACCATCTCAGCCCCTTCTCCAGCACAGTCTCCACAGCTTTCTGGGAACCACTGAGCTCCTGTGTGCTGGTTTTGTATACATCAGCCTCCAACACCCTCCAACAAATACAGTGTTATCTGCTTTTCTGTTTTTAAACAGTAATATACAAGCTTACTCCCCAGGACATGTATAGAAGATATAAAGTTAAGCTGAGCCTTAAATTGACAGAAAATATTCAGCAAAACATTATGAAGATACCCAACATGTGGCTGTGATGTTTTGTGAAAACGCATGTTGGAATTAGTAATTGTGATTACTTACAAGTTTTTTTTACAAACAGACACAGAATATTATACTTCATCAAAGAAGTCAGACACAGGCAAGTTAATACCACCGATTTCTTTTTATACAGTCTGGAAAATACTGCCAGGAAGCAGACTGGTGGTTATCAGAATTACTGGGGAATTAACTGGAAAATAGCAAAAAGGAACTTGTTGGGGCAAAGGAAATGCTCTTGATTTGTTGGTAGTAGTGATACAGCTTATAAATTTGTCAAAATTCAACAAAATGTATAGTTAAAATTGCTCAGTTTTTCTTGATACCTATTTTTCCTCTCCAGTCGAGATTACTTGTAATTGTATGATCATGCATTCTTTACTCTTGAGTAAATGCAATGCCCATGGGATTAATAAGCTTTGATATATATGTGTGGCCAGAGTGGTAACAGGTCAAGGAAAAGCTTGAACAAGAAAAAATTAATATATTCAATAATTATCATCATCAGAGAAAATGACTCAAAGAAATAATTCGACAGATGATTAATCAAAGGCATCAACTTTCTACCTGGAGGAAACCACTAGAGTTAATAAATTCATGAATAAGTGGAAAATAAGTAGATGAAATCCACCAGAAACCATCGATACTTTCAAAGAAAATGAAAAGTTTACATATTATTTTGAATAAGAGTATCGTATTCTACCTAAAATATCAGCCCGGAATGGTAGGCTTTTAAAAAATAAACTTCTTTAATGAAAAATCATATTTCTCAAAAGAAAAAGAGAAACACATATACAATCTCTACTTCAAAAAAGAAAAAACAAAAAAGAAGTAAGGTCAGTTCACCTGCATTAAAGAATGTGCTTCTTTTGTTTTCTCTGGCATTACCTGTTTCATAATCATAGCCATTGTTTTATTGTTTTAGTAGATTTTGCCTTTCATCTAATTGCTCTAAAAGTCTCTGCCACAACATAGCTCTCTGATCATCAGGTCTATCGGGGTAATGCAAGTCAATTAAATTTCAGCAGAACATGTAATTACTGTTGGGAGTCCCTCTGCAAGATTTTCAATTTCTCTTTAGGGATTTAGAACTGAACAATGAATAATTTTGGTTTAATTAAAATTCAAGTATCAAATCTCAAAAGGCTCATTTTACCGAGACCTGCCAATCAGTCAATTGACAGACTCATAAAACTCTGGCTCACTCTGTGACTTTCTTTTCCCTCATGTTAAAACCCCCAAGTGTAGGACTTTTATTTTGTGATATTTCATCCCACATATCTTGTAACTTGGCAATCTTAAAATAAAAGAAGTGACATTCTATTCCAAATTAATGAGTTATGTGCAGCAAGCACAGCAGTCCAAACGTACATGAGCATGGTGCAAGACAGTCATGTGGTAACTTTATTTTACTTTGCAATATAAATATTATATGAACACAGACCTCTATACATGTTTCTGACACAAGAACTTGAAAATGCAGTGGTCTTCTAATTTAAACCATACATGCATACACATCTGAGGGAGTATTTTCTTATTTATCCAAGATAGAGAGATAGACAGATACATACATAGATAGATAGATAATTTGCTGCATCATGTACACACTTTCTCTACGTAAGGTACAAAGGAGAATAATCTGAATGTTTTCTGTAATAAAAAACAGGCAACTGGTCTAGTGGACCTGTTTGGGGAGGACACGAAGAGAAAATGGGAGAAACCATATCCAGCCTCTCAACCACCTTCGTCCCCTGGAATGGTGGATGGCCACCTGACATCAACCAGGGCTCCCAATGTGGTGCTTGTTTCAAGGGTTCTGCCCAACTGTCTTTGTTTGTTTTTATAGCTCTTGAATGCTGTTGATCTTACCAATCCAGGCATGAGGGAACCTATCCAACGTCCATTGGCTGACATAATCGACCATAGAGTCTCCATTTACCCAGATGTTTACTGTCATAGTTTGGCTGGGGAAGTTGACCAGTTCTGTTATCCCTGCTCTGCTATGGTACCAGATGTCCTCTGCAGGTCCCAATGGACTGCCCTAGTCTTCATGTGTATCTGTGCCAGCCGTCCACTGATCTGTCATTTCCGCTGAGTCGGCCCACTTCTGACACAACATAGTTCTCATAGGTAATGAGATTTAGTATTTCATATACAGGATCCCTTGTTGTAATGGGTCTTTAATTCAGATGGACCTTGTACAAAAATGCTCCAGAAATGTATGATAGCATTTACAATTATTAGAATGACCAATCTAAACTAAAATTTATAAAGCTATATATTTAAAATGTTATAGTTCTTTGACCTCCAGATATATTTAGATTCTCAATTCACCTGCTGATTATTAGAAAACATTCAGTGATAATAAGAGGAAACTTTAGTCTCTCAGGCTGTCATTACAAAGTTGGCTGTAATTTGGTTATTCATATAGAATGATTTTTTTCATCCAGTGATGATTGACTCTTCATCACTAATAGTTACCAAAATAAATACTCACCTTAAAAGACCCTAATCCTAGAAGAACTAATTTCTATATCATCACTCACAGGACTTTGAAACTTACTGGAAATTTCCACATTCTACAATTTGCCTGATAATTATATTTATATTATTAAAGTAAAATTTACTTCACAAAAATAAATTTAGTTAATAAAAATCAAAACACAAAAACATCTAGAAATTATTCCCCTAAAAGATCACTATGGGGAGTTAAAAATGGGGCTGTACCAAAACGTCTGTTGAAATACTGAATTTAAGCAAGAGTTGAAATGCATGAATGTTTTTATATTTAGTTTTTAAGATTTGCTTATTTATTTCACAGACAGAGTTACAGAAAGAGAAGGAGACCCACAGAGAAAAAGATTCTGCATCCACTGATTCATTTCCCAATGACTGCAGCAGCCAGGGCTGGGTCTCTGCTGCTCACCCTTTAAACAGTGTTCCAGGAAAACAGAAACAGAGAACAGAAGAAATTGATACATAAAAGACAGAAATATCCATGGAAATGAGGAAAGAAAATGAGAGAAGAAAAAAAAAAACCTGTGAGTGTAGATTTTCTACTACTAAATATAATATACTCATTGGAGATCTCTGTGAATAATTAAAAGACAAGGTGAACACTTTTTTCTGACATGCTTCTTGGAACAGACTCTGAGTATTTTCATAAATTAGTTTAAAGTTGTAACAAGAGTAGTATTTTGTGATCCAAAAGTCGATGAAGTGGCACTTTCCATAGTTATTAGAGCATTTCCATAATATTGGCTAAAATAGATACGCCCATCTGATCTTTAGAAATGTTGACGTTCATTTGAACATTCAAGCAGAGGGACAGGTACAGGCTGCTTGCTCTGCAGACTCATTTTGTCAGATTGCTAAAGCTCACTAACGTCTTCAGGCTCCAAACAGAGGCTGTGCCCAGACGCAACTCTTTCGACAAGCGTATTTGTCTGCCAATTGCCTGTCACCTTACTGCTATATTTCTAAATCATTAATGTAATTTAAAAGAATTAATTCTCAAGATATGACATTTCCCATGTTTAATTTAACTGCAGCGAGAAAGGGAGTTTCTGCTAACCCAGTGATTCGTAGAAGCTGTGGTTGTGCTAACTACTTGACATCTGCTTTGTGGCCCTAGTCTGATAAGGGTTGCAGCTAAAGTAAAATATCAATTGCTACACATTACTGAGTGGCTTAAGGCATGGTGAAAAATGTATGACATTTGATTTTCAGCAAATTGGCTCAACAAATGAGAAAAATAAATCTGAAAGTTAAGCGATTTTTTAGAACATCTAGAATATCTAATTACACACCAAAAATAACTAAAATACCTAATTCACAATGCAACATTAGCTCTAGTCTGAATGTGGTTTACGGCCACTATCACCTCAGTGATAATCAGAAAACTTTAATTCTGATATGAATATGCAAGTGGTTAAGATAAAGGGGTCCAGGCATTTTGCGAGGGCTGGAAGCCTTGAATTAAATCATGTGACATAGCATGTAGGTTCTATAGTTCTTCACTTACTAAACTTATTGGAGTATATCCTAATTGAGATGATTTTTAAAAAAAAAATTAAAATGAGTTATAATTTAATATACATGGAATAACATCTACCATATATTTCTCAAAATGCCAACCATTATTATAACATACTTACATTATCAATTATCTCTGGATCATAATGAACCACCACTCCAGAATTTAGTGTCTATGAGCAACAATCTTATATGGATCATGAGTTTGCGAATTGAAAAATTATTAAGGGGTTTAGGTTGCTTTTGCTTCCCATTGTGATGTCAGAAAATTTGGTTATGTAAGTGTACTTAAAAAGCTTATGAAAAAATAAATTACAAGATTCTAATCCATTGATATTTTGCATTTTGAACATTTGTTCTGTAGCTCAGTGCATAGTTATGTTTTATCTGTTTTGTGCTTAAGCTGTGCTTTGGAAGATAACACATGCTCCAATAATTTTGTGTTAGATCTGATGAGTGAATGTATTTTGAAAGAAAGATGTGCTTATCCTGATAAATTACTGTTATTTGAATTGTATTTTGAAATTTGTTTGTGTAACGGAGAGGGTGGGAAACATACACATACACACACACACGTACTAAATGAAAGAGAGAAAGAAAGAAAGAGAGGAAGGGAGAGAGAGCAAACAAGAGAGCTCACCTTCTCTGATTAACTTCGAAATCTCATGAAGCCTGGGCTACGTCAAAGGACCCTGGACGTGAGCACTCAGCGTAGGCCTTGCCTGTGAGTGCAGAACCCATCCCTGCTTCCACCAAGACTCGAACTAGCAGGAACCTGGGATCAGGAGTCAGAGCCAAGCAATTTTTTAAAAATTAGTTAAATTAATTAATTTTATGAGACAATAAGATAGTCTCTGGAATTCCCCTCTGTCTTCCCCATGTCCCCCCACCTTGACTGATTTCCTCTATATTATTGTAATTGTGTGGTCTTTCAAATATAGTTGGAAACCCATCTAAGGAAAGAGCCAAGTATTAAACCCAGGTATCTCCATGCAGGGCATTTATATCTTAAGCAATGTCTTAAGCACTAGTTTCATTTCCTGCCATTTCTGTCTTGTTTTTGTTTTGATTTTGGATACACTGAGTCAGTAATTTCAAGATTTCGTGTATGTCCTTTTTGTGTGTTTTCACAGATCATATGATTTTAGATACAAAATGAACGAGGATACACATTCTTCCTAAATAGTCCCTTTCATCATTAAGAAACTAATCATTTATTTGACAGTCTACTTTTTAACATAACAGTATCACTGTTTTCAGTATTTCTCTGACACACATACAATACTTTCAATTTACTTATTCTGTATAATTTCTGTATAGTTTTAAATTTTTAATAAGTTTATTTTTAATCCACCTTAAAACCTTCCCTTTAAAGTGGCCATTTTATTTTGTTAGACTTGATCTTAGCCAAAAGGCCAAGAAGCTATAATAATTTATTTTTTAAGTTGTACTAATTTATTTCGAAGGCAGTGAGATTGGAGGGCATAAAGAAAATCTGTAATCCATTAATTCACTCTCAATGCCTACACCTGGGCCAGATCAAGTCAGAAATGAGTAACTCTATTCTTACTTCAAACAATGGGAAGCAGAGATTAAAGTGTTTGCATAACTTTTCCAGGGTGAATGCGAGCAGCGAGCTGGAAGAAATGAGGGATACTCACCAAAATCCAGGAATTTCAGTATGGGTTGTGGCTGTCCCAAGTCAAGTGTTACCTGCTGTGCCAAACACGTGACTCCTTTCTAGTTTTTTGGTTGTCTGGTTATACTTAGACTCACTTCTCCTCATTCATTCTCTGTTTTATGCTTAGTATGCTATCTTTCTAACCCAATCTTTCCTCGTTTTTTTTTCTAATGTGCATCAAATTTTGCTGATTTTCTTTTTTTTTACAAAGTCAGATAAACAGAGGGGAGATGAGACAGAGAGGAAGAGTTCCCATCCAATGATTCACTTCCCACAATGACATCAACGGCTGGTGCTGCGCTGATCCAAAGCTAGGAGCCCGGAGCCTCTTCCAGGTCTCCCACACGGCGCAGGGTCCTAAGGCTTTGGGCTGCCCTCAACTGCTTTCCCAGGCCACAAGCAGGGAGCTGAATGGGAAGCAGGGGTGCCAGGATTAAAACCAGCGCCCCTATCGGATTCCGGCTCGCTCAAGGCGAGGATTTTAGCTGCTAGACCACTGTGCTGGGCCCTGATTTTTCTTTTCTTTCTTTTTTTTTTTTTTTCTCCCATTTGGCATGATTTTTTTTTTTGATGATTTTTACATAGCTGATTAGAGTGGTAAGAGAAAAGGGCTACAGGAAGGTGAGTGAGACCCATCATTTCCACATTCTCTTTTTTCCCCTTCCTGAATCTGGGGAAAGGGAGAAGAGAAGGGGAGAAACCACACCCAGTCTCCCAAAGGCTTCTGTACCCTGGGATGGAGGACAGCCACCTGATACCATCCCAGGGTCCCTGATGTGAGGCATGCTCTGAGGGTCCTGCTCATGAGATTTCAATAATTCAACAGTTCTGAATTACTCGAGATCTCACCGCTCCAAGCACAATGAAATCGCTCTAGAATCTATTGGTTGATACAGTCCATTTCAGAGTCTCCGTTTGCCCAGATCTTCACTGCCAACACTTGGCTGCAGTAGTTGATCAATTTGTTCTGAGTCCTCATTATTCTGTTGTTGTAGCAGGTGTCCTCCGCAGACTCCAGTGTGCTACCATATTCTCCGTGTGCACCTGGATATGCTGTCCACTGCTCCGTCTAAGCCACAAAGACCCAGCTCTGACACAGGCACTCCACCGTCAGACTATGGAACTTACAATTTTCTCCATGGTTGGGGTTCTGAGTCCAGCAATTCAGTTGGGCGGATCGCGAGAAACTTCATCTGCAGCGATCCCAGACCTGATTCCTGTGCTTGCCACTACAGGTCTGGCATAGTCAGTTGCCCCAATCAGCTTATGCCCATGCTTGTGGTTGCAATTGTTGGGTCAGTTCTGTCTCCAGCCCTGTCTTCTATGCAAAACAATGAAGCATTATTTATATACATAAATCTTTAAAATGTTGACAAGCTTGCTTAAATTAACACCGTTAAATGTTACTAATTCTCTATGACATAGAAGTCATTTAAATTATTTATTACCCAATATGTATAATATGAAAAGCAGAGGTAAGCAAAACTGGACAAATACAACTTAAGTGATCAAATTTAACCTCAAATGTGATATAAAAGTAGGTACATAAACCCTTGATATGATGGGATATGGATAAATTTAGTGCTGCAATGTAACCTATGCTCTTGAGCTAACCATGAAAAAAAAGTCAGAACTCAACTGACAACTATTATATAAAATATCAGTATTTCTGAAAAAGAGTCAATGCCATCAAAAAAAGGCAAAGTCTTAGAAACAGTCCCAAGGAGGAAGACTCTAAAGAGGCACAGTATTAGCGTGAGTCATGTTCATTAATAATAGAGCAAAAGCAGGAAAACTGTTATGTGGCATTTGTTCACTTTCGGTTTTTTGTTTCTTTGGTAGCTTTTATGCAGATCTAAAACTACTTTGAATTCAAAAGCTTGTTAAAATATCCATGTGGTTTTGAATATACATGAACAAATGCATGGATAGGTAAACATAGAGAAACTGACTGCATGACCTTGTAATGATATTCATTCGCTAAGTCAGTTTAACCCACTATTATTGATAAAATGATAAAATTAATCACTCCCTGTTTATGTTCTTCATCGTTAATATGACAGAACCAATGTGACCATTGAATTTCCTCAGCCTCTTTCATTCATGCTCTGATTAAGGATCGTTTTTGAATCTTCTGTGTATGAACCTTTGATGTGAGGAAATGAATTGAAGATTTCTAGGGATCACTTGATGGGCTTACTTAACTAGGATATTTTTACATGCAAGAAAGCAAACACGCATATGCAGAATTATTAGCTAAATAAATCAAAATTTTAAGATCAGTTCAGCCTGATATAGAAAAACAATTTAAAGGAGATTAAAAGGGAAAGAAAAACTCAGAGATATTCTAGAGTAATGAGTGTATATTATCCGAAGGAGAATTGGGATGTCCCTCCTGTATGAAGGCATATATTTGACATTTGAGTTTTTTATAAAAAAGATAAAAATCCGTTTCAATTAATTTTTTCATCTATTGCACTTTTTTTAAAAGTATATTTGTAATGAGAACCGACACAAAATGGCTTGACATTATCTAAGCTATAGCTCCTTTCAAACTTTTCTGGGCAAAGATGAGTCTCAAGAGAGCAGAAATTTAGTAAAATTATCTCATTTGTTTCTGGGCTATGAGACTGCTATAAAGGTCAGTTGTAAAACTGAATATTTTTCCTCTTTATAAGTCACACCAGTAAGACAGATATTTCAATTTTGTGAAGATGACATATTTCTACTTTTCTATATGGCATCCGGTGAGAGTATTATCCTAACTTTTATATGTATTTTGCTTTAGTTAATAAACAATGCAAAGCGACTATCTTAATTCCTATAATATGCTCTAGTTTCACTATTATACTGCTAATCTGAAATAGTATCCCTACGTAATAAGATAGAAGGTGATACACATGGTGTATTTACTAAGAATTTATAAAAAATTACATAATGAATTATATTTAATTCATACTCCTGTGATGAGAAGTAAATTCAAGATTACTGTTCATTAAAAGCATCACAGAATAATCTTGCAGCAACCTTGCAGAAAATCTCTAAATAAAAGCAATCAATAAGTTGCAAAACATATTTTATTCACACAAAATCCTCCATTATTTTATATTGCTAATTTTTGTTATATTTTTTTAGTTGATTAAAGAGGAAATCAAAATGAGAGACTCTTGCCACGTGCAAGATTTGCTTTAGCTGTTGAGCCATTGTGCCTGGCCCCTTATTGGAGATGAATTAGAACTCAGTTTGTCTTGCTTGATACTTAATGCTTTGTGTTGTTATATTGAAGAAAAATAACTTAATCTCCAGATGCCCGATGGGCAGGAGTCAGAAGTGTGGAGTAGTTGAGGAAGTTGCGAGGATCAAAGAGCCAGTGCAACTCTCAGCGGCTCTGATCCACACCCGCTTTCCTGGCAGTGAGCTCAGGAAGGCAGCAAGTGATGGTCCCATGATTGGCTACCCGTCCCCCAGGAGGGAAATCGAGATGGAGCTAACCACTCCTGGCTTCAGTGTGACTCAGACATAAGATGTCTCTCTTCTTTTTCTGTCTACCCTTCTCTTTCTTTCATTTATACTTTCAAATATATAAATACATATAAGTAATCATAGGTAGTAAATACATTGCAGGTTAAATACTGCAAAGAACAAATTAAGCAAAATAATCTTGACAGTGTAGCAAATAAAGAAGTATCTTAACCTTGATGCATGAACCAAAAAGGAAGAAATCTTGTAAGCATATTTCCCAACACTTTCTGTCTACTTCATCACTGCTAGCATGGCTTGGCTGAGTCTATTAGTGGGGCTTTGTACTGAGACGTATTATGGAGTTAAGAACGTTCCAGGGCTACAGTGATTCAGAGCTGTGTGTTGCAGCCATAAAGCTAAACTAGGCAAGATAGGAAGGAAACAAACCCCTAAATTGACCTGAATTTGCCCCATTGCTGAGTAAATGCAGACAACATCAAAGTACAGACAGAAAAGAA
The DNA here is from genome assembly GCF_017591425.1 of Ochotona curzoniae. Taxonomy (NCBI): domain Eukaryota; kingdom Metazoa; phylum Chordata; class Mammalia; order Lagomorpha; family Ochotonidae; genus Ochotona; species Ochotona curzoniae. Next base: position 20,384,376 of record NW_024466502.1, read on the forward strand.
AGCTACAATTACAACTTAAACAAAGGGAGTTAAAAAGAAGTGGTGAACTAGAAATTCATTTCAGAATGAGGTTTTTGTTAGGTGTTGTATTGTTCCCCACATGTGATTGATAAGGCTACTAATTTGGCTATGGAAATATCCTGTAGAAAATTAATTTTCTGGCTTGAAACTGAAAACATTATTTTGTAAGATTACCATGTGTGCAGTTTTCAAACAGGAGTCTTTTTCAGTAGTGGCACAGAATCAGCAAATTGTTCAGAGCAAAATGATCAATTTCGAAAAGATGCACATTTAATTGTGAAGCATGGGTAGAAGGATGGTTTTAAAACTTTATTATTGATTCTTTTTAAGAGTGATCAAATGGATGCCATCATGACGTAACAGTTAAAGCCACCACCTGGGACATGGGCATCCTGTATGGACAACGGGCCATGTCCCACTTGCTCCAGTTCCAGTAGAATTCCCTGTCCCAGTGACCTGCAAAAAGCATCGGAACATGGCCAAGCTATTTGGGATCTTGCAACCCCATGGGAGACCTGGCTGAACAGAGTTGAAAGTGAATGAGTGAATGTAAAATTTCTCCCTGCACATGTAACACTTTCAAACAAATAAGTAAATCTGAAATAAAGGAAGTCTCAAACATAGCACTTATTTCCATGAAGCTCAATATAATCAGTACAGTCTTTCAAGACTCAATTTCTACCGCCCATCTTCTTTTCTCCAATCCTATTCACACACACACACACACACACACACACACACACACACACACACACACTCACACTTGAAACAAGAACTGGTGAAGTGTTCTTATTCAACAAGAATCCCTATTACATAAGTTTATATTAATCATACCCCTCATGCTGTACATTAGATATCTAAAGTAATTCACCCTACACATTTGGCACTTTGTAACCATTGCCACAGATCTCTCAATTTTATCCCTGTTCTTTTCTAACCACTGTTGTATTTAACTATCTGTTTGATTATCTGAAGTGCATACCACAGCCAGGTTTGGGCCAAGCTGAAGGTGGGAGCATCAAACTCAATCTGAGTGTCCTGCATGTGTAGCAGGGACTCAATTACTTGAGATTTTACTGCTTCTCAAGATGCCTGTTAGAAGAAGTTGAAATAGAAAATAGTCAAGAAGTTCAGATACTCTGATAATGGATGAGGCGTCCCAAGAGGCATCCTAACTGCTAAGCTGAATGCTTGTGAATTCCCTTTCTTTCAACATGCATGATATTTATGTATCTGTGCTTCTGTGTGTGTGTGTCCATTTTCTATATCTTTTACTCCACCAGTGGGCACTTGGGTTGTTTCCATATCACAGCTTGTTGTGAATAAAAGGTAGCAGATGTCTGTACCAGGCAGTGATTTCATTGCTTTGGGTATGCATGCAGCAAGGAAATCACTGGATTGTACCAGAGTTCTATTCTTGTTTCTTTTGGGATCCTGTATAAAATGTTCCCAATTATCACCAAAAATGTGTTAGGGTTCCATTTGCTTCATGCTCTCCCCAGAATTCATTGTTCCTTGTCCTTTGGCTGATAGCCCATTTAGCAGGAAAAAATAAAAGTTTGTTTAAGTCATTTTCAAAATTAGGTGATTCAATTTTTTCCTATGCAGTTTTTTTTAAAAGACTTATTTTATTTTTATTAGAAAGGCAGATATACAGAGAGGAGAGACAGAGAGGAAGATCTTCCGTCCGATGATTCACTCCCCAAGTGAGCACAATGGCCAATGCTATGCCGATCTGAAGCCAGGAGCCTCTTCTGGGTCTCCCAAGTGGGTGCAGGATCCCAAAGCTTTGGGCTGTCCTCGACTGCTTTCCCGGGCCACAGGCAGGGAGCTGGATGGGAAGCGGGGCTGCTGGGATTAGAACCGGCGCCCATATGGGATCCCGGGGGTGCAAGGCGAGGACCTTAACCACTGCGCCACTGCGCCGGGCCCTTCTATGCAGTTTTAAGTGTTATTTGTACATTTATGGTATTAACTGTTCATCTGATATGGGTATTGAAAACATCTTCCCAAATACATAGGTTGCCTTTACATTTTTAAGATCATATCTTTCACAGTTTTACTTATTTGTTTATTTGTTGTAATCCATGTGCTACTTTTTGGCGTTTTGACCAAAATATCAATGCCAATGTCAAAATCATAAAACATTTCCCCTGTGTTCTACTCAAGAAACTATATGGTCTCAAGTCACATTTTTAAGTCATTTATCCAGTGCATTCTATCACTTTTATTCCAGTACATACTCTATAAAAAGGACAACCACCTGTCTACGTATACAGCACTTGATGGCTTGTCATCAAATGCATTTTCTGCAGTGTTCCAACTCATATATACTGATCTTAGCTAAAGTCTCATCACTTCTGAATTAAGCCATTTTAATATATTACAATCTTTATTTTAAGCAGATGAATCCAGTGACTCCAACGGAAAATATTCCTTCTAGTTTGCATTTCTTTGTTAAAATGCATTTACTTTACAGAGATTTACAGAGAGAAGAGACAAAGTGTATGTGTGTGTGTGTGTGTGTGTGAGAGAGAGAGAGAGAGAGAGAGAGAGAGGAGAGAGACCGGCAGGGTGGGGTGGAGATTTCCCATTTCTTGTTTCACTCCCCGAGTGCTTGCGACATCCACAGATGGACCTTTCCAAAATCGGGATGCGAAAGTGTGGCTGTCTCAGGTGAATTCAGGAACCCAAGGACTCCGGACAATGCAGCTCTCTTAGGTCTTGTGAAAAAGTTGGATCCAAAGTGGAGCAGCCTGGTTAAGAACCTAAGCCCATATGGAACACCAGTGTCTCAGGCAGAAGATTAGCGTGGCTTTTGTGGTTTCTGCTCTTCATTTATTTACCTTCAGTGTAAAGATTTCTGGCTACTTTCTTAAGTTTTAAGTTTCCTGAAAAGTCCTGTTAAGTAATTTTTTTTTTTGTATCTTATAGTTTGGGTGGATCAACAAATTGGTAATTTCTGAAAAGGATTATTAAAATATAACACAAGATGAACATCTTAACTATAAATTATCTTTATTTTGAGCATGTTTTATACTGCTAATTTATAGTGTTAATTTCCATGTTTCTTGGCTGTTCAAAGAAACAAATTCTAGTCAAACGAAGTTTTTAGTTTTCCATCATCTTTTTTTCTTTAAATTAGGTCCAAAGTGCTTAGCATGGTACATTAGTTACATTTCTCATGTAATACCAAATTTTCAAATTCATATTATGTTTCCATTTTAGCATATATAACAGGTTTTCATTCTCGAAAACCATCACTTCTTTACATTTGCAATACTTGTTAATTCATATCTGTCTTTCATAGTTTTAACTACTATGAATTTTATTGATTTGTCTATCATATACTAAAGTGTGAAATATTACAGGTTACAATTAGTTTAACATGGACGCAATATTCTATTTATCTTACATGTATTTTGCTTTATTAAAAAGCCCTCCAAAAAAGGCATGTTAAAAATGAAAACTTGAATCTAAGTTGAGATATTTTGTCTGTAAGTACAGCAAAATGACATTGCTAGGATTTAAGATAAAACTACCAGATTAATATTTGGCAAAAATACAAATCAACAAGAGCATCCACCTGCCTTATAAAAGTGACATTTATAGAACACTCCACAGTACCAAAATATTCGCTTAGAATATTTTAGGCAACCATGGAGTAACAAAAGAGAACACATTCTTTGTTAAAAACAAATGCCTACATAGTTAAGCTTATCTGGTGTGTATCTTTACAATAGTGGGTCAAACCAGGCTCATACAAGGAAAGGCAACAAGAAAATATCTGAAAACCTGGAAAATAAACCTAATGCCTCCTAAGAAGCTCATGGTTCACAAAGGAAATTTCAACTGAAATAAAAATCACTAGATAGAAAAATAGATGGATAGATAGATAGGCTATAGATATACACACAGCTATATACATTTCTCTATAAATACACAAGGAAATTAAAACAGAGCATATTGAACAAAGAATAACACAAAGATTATGCAAATGATTGCTATCAGGAATAAACCATATACCAGCAGGAGCATCACAGATATCAAAAGATTAATTAGAGAATATGATGGGGAACTGTATCGCAGCTAAAAAGACTCCAAGCTTCAAACATTATTTAAGAAGGAATTTCTAATTAACCAAGACATCAGGGGAGACACAACGAAGACATTATGGTAATTGTCTCCTTGTGCAAGTTCAGCAAAGGGTAGATACAGCTTAACTCCTCACAACTTAAACACAAAACCTCACTTCCACAGCCTGTTTGCTACCTTGTCCTTTTGTCACATCACTTCCTGATTATAACCAAAAATTACAAGTCATATTTAAAAATTACTTGGAAAGACTTTACACATGAAAATGTTCATACATACACCACACACACACATGCTTATAGCAGTCTGTTTGTAATTGCCAGAAAATTGAAATAGCTAAGATGTCTGATAACAGGAAAAGTGTTAAACTGCTGTACAGGAATCCATCAGAATATTATTCAGTGATAAAAACAAATGATCCCAATGACAGTCATGCATTTATCTCATGAATTATTTGAAATATACAAAAGTCACTTTTCCATATGATGCCTACAATTACCCTTTAAAACCTTGTCTTCACCTTTGTTTCACTCTGTGGACTCCTAGATATTTTTAGAATGTCTATTTGCCTGTCTATGTATCTATCTATCTATCTATCATCTCTCTCACTCTTTCTCTCTATCCATGTTTTGCATTTCAGATCACAAATTACTGTTTCTCCCCTTTGATAAATAACATCTCTGTCATCTATAGTTCATAGTTCCTTCCAACAATAGATTGCAAATGAGGAGACACATATTTAGGCATCAAAATGGCTCCTTTGAAGCAACTCCTTTGAATGAAAGAGGAAGCATCCTCCTGTGTTCTATGTAACAAGCAACCAGGAAAAAAATATAAACCTGTAAGGAAGTTTGTTCTCAAATTTATAGTATTCAGCTTTAAAATATATATATATATACACACATATATATATAAACTCAAGCTTGCCAGCCTGAGGAATTTAATAATTCTTGTATGATATTTTTTAAAAAAAAAGAGCTAATGCAACATTTACTTCAAAATTTCAGGTACTTTGTCATATTACGCTTTATCCATGACATGTTTAGAAACAGTTTAAAATAGCTTTGTGACTTTAGTCTAAATAACATGGTTCCTGAGCAAGTTAAGTCAAGGTGGTTTGGAGGGGTAAAACCTGAAGGCATGTCTGGATCAACCGAAGCACCTGCCCACACGGGAGACCTGGCCTGGGATAAACAGCATCCTCTGCAGCCTGCTCATGTATGCAAAATTTGGGACTGGGACAACCCTGGCTGGGCTAGGCTGCAATACCTACCCAAGAGTGTTGGAACAGGGATGAGCCCTATCAGGATGGGCTGCAGCACCCACCACAATGTGAGAGAACTGAGTCTGGGGTACAGATTCTATAAGGAACTTATGGGTTCACCACTGTGGATATGCAGTACCCACTGGATCCCATGGAGAGATGGAGTGGTACTGATTGAGCCAGCTTGGGCCATGGAGCTCACCTGACACTCACAGGAACTGAGGCTGAGAGAGGGAGATGGGCTCTGTGACAGGCTGCAGTATCCATTGGCACATGCAAAGGCTAGGACTGAGGGCAGAACAGTCCAAGCTGTAACATCCACCAGCTGAGATCCAGAGCTACGGGCATGCCTGGTAGGGGAACTTGAGGAACCAGCTTTGACTAGAAGTGGGCAAAGTCAGGAAGGCTGCAGCACTCCTTAGTATCTATGTGGACCAGGTCTGTGAATAGGCCAGACTGGGCCAGGCCACAATGCCCACTGGCATGCACAAGTGCCATGAGAGGATGTGGGCTATGCCTAGCTGGGCTAGGCTACAACACCCACCGGAGAAAGCCAAGGATGATTGTAAACAATGCCTGGCTGAGTTGAAGCACCCACCAGCACAGGAAAGATACAAGGTTAGAAAAGGCATTCACAGGAGAATTTTGGGGATTCTCCTGCTAGGCTGCAGCTCTCACTCTGGGAATTCCCAGCTATGGGAATTCAAGGCTATGCAAGGCTATAGCATCCATTGGTATGTGTGGGGATTGGGCTTTGGGTAGGCCAGACATGCAATTGTGAAAGCATATATGATCTTCCAAAATTACGTTCACACTGCCTCTGAGAAAAGTAAAAATACTGTCTCTTGACTATGAAAAGGTAATTTCTTTGAAACTTTGCTAAATAAAAACAATCTCTGTTGCATAATTTTAGCTCTAACTTCTTAAACTCTTGGGAACTAGCTTCACCTGTTAAATATTTTATTCTGAGAATACTTGAAAGGATTTTTATGCTGTTTGTTGGAGTGGATGCAAGTCAAGATTCTGAAGGTTTTATTTTTCAAAAAGTCTCAAACAGGCAAGTTGGACAGAAATTATATTTTAGGCAAAACCAATAGCATCACATAAAGATGATTATACTACATCATCACATTTTTTTTAATTCTTCTGTATCTTTTGCACCCAGATTGTCTATTTGTAGCTTAGAGTTGTCTATGGCTTAAGGCTTCATTGCACACTCCATCTTTAATCTCAGCAACACATCTAGAGGCAAATAATTCTCTTTTACTCTCAGAAATAATGCCACATCAGAGTCCTGGACCCTTATTCTAACACTAGTGACAGAAATATCTGTCTGTGTTTAGTTGTGTGTCATGGTCAGGAATCATAACCCCTTAGGACAAAGATCTTCTCTTTAGTTCTAAATTTATTAGACTTTTATCCATTTCTATTAAGTAATAGGTTCATAAATTAGGAAGCCTACACCTCCCTTATTTAAAGGAAATAGTCAAGAGAAATCTTAACAAAGAATATATGTCCTCAGGTTCTCATTCCATATGCTTAGTCCCAACAAAGATGTGTTATTTCAGCATCAACTGTCAGGATCAGCTCTTGCAACGTTTAGTGGAACCTCTTAGCCATAAATATGTACATTTGTCCCAAGAGGTAATGCCTTGTAAAGGTTTAGCACTTTTTGTCATACCTGCTACTTGTAAATCTGGCAAATGTGTGCTTTTGTGTCATCCATACTCTCCCTCACATCAAGGAGCATCGATATCTTTTATAACTAAGGGTTATCTACAGTATCAACTAATGACTTTCAAAAACACACTCATAGCATTGATATTTACTGTTTTGTTCTACATATTTTTAAGACATGCCATTTATAATTCTCCTATCAACTCAAATCAGTTTTAGGTGAAAATGGGCACGTTTTTTTCCCCACTGAACAGCCCAACCCTAAGACAGCCATCATTCCTCTACAAGCTGTAACACAATGAAGTTAAAATAAAAATCAGAGGCACAAACTCACACAAAATATTTTTCATTGAAAATATAATTGAGCTATTACCAAGAAGTCAAGGCTACGACGTCTGTGTTTTTTTGACTTTGCTCTGGGGTGTTTGGTCACCAGTGAGCTTATTCAAAGTCTTGGTAATTGCCATAGCTGCTTTTACATGTAAACAGAAATGCTAACAGTTCAGTTCACACAACTCAAAACAAATGTAAAAACTCCTTCCCTAATTACAGAATAGCCTTCTTTATTATTCTTTTTAGAGTCAAAGATGACTAGTCGGGCTAAAAAAAAAAAAAAAGCCTGATGGGGTAGAAATGAGACAAACTTGGCTTTTGATTCTCTGCTGGTATATCTTATTTATGAGGCATCATTAAAACATATTTGATGCATTTCCACAAAGTGATCTGTAGAAAGAAAAAGCTGTTTTCTAAAGGAAAACTATCTGAATTATGCAGTTTTAGTTTATTTACCCACCAGAGGAAAATTCAAAATGTTTAGCATATATTCTTACACACAAAGCTAATATATTAAATTCATACTACATTTTGAAACGTCATGAAATTGCTTCCTTGAGTGAAATGTCCTCTGAACACATCAAGTTACTCAATTTTACTTGTAATATTTCTACCAATTCAATGTTAAACTTTTTTGATGAAATCTGATTTAATTTAAACTAAAGATATAGTAATAGAAAATGTGATATTGCAGATTTTTAGAATAAGTCAATAACAATCTGAACCACTACAATTAAACTGTCACACATGGGAATTGCTTTAATTTTTCATAGCTTTTAGAATATGGCTTCAGACTCAATTGATAGCTCTACTCTTCTGGCGTTTTGGTAAAGTTCATTCCTTTTTATATAACTTTGTTCTTAATAAATATCATACTTTATTGACAGGAAACATACCTCTATTCCAATATAATTTTAATCCTTTATTTGAAATACTTTTACATGAGTGGGTTCAAAATCTACTGCCTTTTAGGACAAGAGACTCATAATTCTCCAAGAAGCGTCAGGTAAGCATGTATTCCATATCTTTATTTCAGCATGATTCGTAACTTGGTTACACCTGTGGGTGTTTAAAATCGACTTGAGCTCCTTCAGACTCTGTATACTGTCTTTACACATTTAGTGTTTAGCACAAATCAGAGTGCTTAATGAAACTCAATGTACTAGGAAATACAACATAAACTAATGAATTAATACATAGGTTGATGTGATCTCGATTGTACTTATTTGTTCAGCAAATAAGTGTCAAACTCTCCCTTTATGGAAGGCAAAATCATGACAAACACTAAGAAAACCCTGGAAGCACCTAGGGTAGTTATGCTTTATATTTGCTTTAAAATCTATCTATTATAATTTGAAGGTCAAACAACATTTTAATTTTGCAAATGTGGTTAAAGTGAATCTGAAATTATGATTCCCCGGTGTTGATTCTCTTCTCCTGTCATCGACACAGAGGGACAAGAACATTTCTATATGTGCTCATGGAGTAATCTATAGCCGAGTGATTAACATGAGTTCTGAAATGTATTATGCATAATGTGGGATAAATCACATAACCTTCCTCTGTTTTGCTTCTTCATGGCTGTAAATAAAGGGACAGAAAAATATTAATACATATTCAACATGTTGTCATTACAATTCTGAACGTTAGTGTGCATGGTTTGCATGGTTAGCTCTTGATAAATGTAGATATTATTATATTACAAAGTTGCCACAAAACATGTTTTCTTTTTTTAAGATTTATTTTATTTTTATTGAAAAGTCAGATTTACAGAGCGGAAGATCTGCTATCAACTGATTCACTCCCCCAGTGACTGCGAAGGGTGAAGCTGAGCCAATCTGAAACCAGGAGCCTGAAGCCTCTTCCACACTGGTACAGGGTCCCAAAGCTTTGGGCTGTCCTCGACTCTTTCCCAAGCCACAAGAAGGGAGCTGGACGGGAAGCAGGGCAGCAGGGACAGGAACCAGCATCCATATGGGATCCTGGCAAGTGCAAGGCGAGGACTTTAGCTAGTAAGTTACTGTACCATGCACTGTGATGTTTTCTTTATGGAGAAAAGCAGAGGTGCTCAACCTAGGATGCATCACATAATTAAATACCTCAACCACACTTCTCCTATATAATATGTCTTACTTTCTTAAATTGCTGATTCTTGGGCAGAAAAAAAAAAAACCCCTGAACAGATAGAACAAAAATTGTATTATATATTTTATCTTTATGAATAAAGATATCTTATTTTACTCATAAATTCATCTTAATTTTGGCTGAAGTATGCTCAGTGTCAGCTGGGACTGGCACAGTGGCATTAATGGCAGAGAAATCCTTTTCCATTTTCAAAACCCTAAATAATAGCTATAAATAAACATTAAGTGTAAACTTCGTTTATAAAAAAGGTCAAACTACAGAAGAAATATCAGCTTGTACATTCAAAGGGATTGTATACACACTTAATACATACAGTTATATGTGAAATATATTAAATATATTAAGTATAAACATACAACATTTGCTGTTATGTTTATATATGTGTGGGTTGCTTTGTCATTCATCCTAGGACCAAGAAATTCTGCTCAACAAACATTTAAAAGTGAACAAAGATGAATAGAAATGTTTTTAATGTAAAGACAGGAAGTTACAGACAGGGACTATCTCTTTGCAAGACCAGAATTATTAACCCTCGGTGATGACTTAACTTATGATTTTGGATACCAAAATCTCTTATTATCAATTCTGGAACAACTTCAGGCCTCACAAAACAGTCACCTTGCACTTACCATTAGAATTTATTAGACCAAAATGATCACTTAGTTCTTTGAAAATTCCAAATTCTCAGGTACTCTATGACAGACCGAAGTGGAAAGATAAATGCCATGGGGAAGCACTGTATCACCGGGATTGTGTAAGCTATGCCAGGTTTATATTTATATTAACACTGTAGTTGTAAACTACTGTGAGCTAATCATTAAAATGCCTGCATACCTATAAAAGTTTTCCCTGGAGTGTCAGTAAAAGTTAATATCCAAATTATATTGGGGACCAACTACTGATCAATTTACTAGCTTGCCATGGGATATGTTAACATCAGTTGATTTTTTTTCCAATTCTCAATGATTCTAAATCAAATGTCACCCTCTGTGCCTCTTCATTTCAAAAAAAAAAAAATGTAATTCTTCTTTCAATTATAGCTGTCACATGAAACCCTGTAAAAAGAAATTTCAAGAGAAAGGAGATAATTAGAACACAGTACATCTCCAGGGAGTGTCCCAGGGAGATTCTACTGCGTAGATTCCTGGCTTTCTTGCCTTTGAATTCTTTTCAAGGGCATAGGGATAACCAGAATTAAATAAACTCAGAGCTATAAAATGAACTTCTAATAAAACTGGCAAATTAGTGATTTTTTTTTTCCTTCACTCATTTGAAACTCCCAGTTCTAATTATTCTCGGCTGTCCTCAGTCTCCTGAGCTCAGCGTAATCACATAGAGTACATGGGACTTGGCAGGTCCTGCAGGAAGAGATGCTACTTGCCTGCTTATCTCACAGTGAATAATCTCATTACTTCTTGAAAAGAATGCAGATGATTGATGAAACCTCTTAAGAAAATTTACTAATTTGGATATATGTATTCATGCTTTTACTCACAGCATAAATTTATATTAAAATACTATTTTTCCAAAGATATTCTGGCTCATATTTTTTCCCTCTCTTTTGTCTCCTGCTCTCTGTTTTGGAGATTCTTCTACGAAGACAGATATACTGTCCTTAGCAGCATCTCTCATTTGTTATTGTTTACGCATGTTCCTTACATTCTGGTATCTTCATCGATGTTTACAGCTGACAACAGAGAATGATTTTTAGACATGGAATATAGAGGATATAGAGGGTTGAATGATGATAAACTGTCAAAATTCCCTGCAGGAACACAGAAAAGGGCGTGCTGTGAAGAATAATTTCACCCTGCATTCACATAGATTTTACATATGTAGGATGTTCTCCAGATACAAAGGGGAGCAAGCAGCATCTTGGAAGCAGCTCAAGCAACCTCACATGAGCCAATTTTATGCATGTCTTTGATTTTCACATTCAATAGAGCTGTGTTTGTTACCTGAAGTTGTCGATGACTGGAATATTTATTCCACAAACATTTGATAATCTTCCAACAGGTTTTATAAGCAGTGTCGTATATTTGTCAGGACATTATTTGTGAAGTTTACAGTCCCAAAACTAACATCTATCACATTCAAGATTTAATTTTTTTAAAGTATTTGTTTATTTTCTTATTGAAAAGGTAGATTTAAAGAGAGAAAGAGTATATTCTATTGAATGGTTCACTCCCCAAGTGGCCAAAATGGCTGAAGCTGGCTCACTCCCACCCCAATGGCTACAATGGTCAGAGATAAGTTGTTTCAAACCTAACAGCCTGGAGCTTTTTCCTGGACCTCCCTGTGACTTAGGGAATTGAGTCTTCCTCTACTGCTTTCCCAGGACATAAACAGGGAGCTGGATCAGAAGAAGGCATTTGGAGCACCAACCAGTGCTCATGTCAGATGTCAACACCATAAGCCGAGGATCAGCCTGTTATGCCACTATGCTGGCCCTTGTACTTGATATTTTGATCAGGTTCACATTGAATCGGTGAATTGCTTTCAATAGTAGGAATATTTGATTATACTAATTTTCTCAATCCACAAGTATGGAATATTTTCTGTTCTTTTTGTTTTCTTATAAAAAGATCAAGTCACCATTTAGCAGGAATAATTTGATTTACTTCTTTCCCATCTGTGGTACTTGGTTTCATTTTCCTGTCAATGGCTCTAGCTGAAACTTGCGGAACTATTTTGAATAGCAATGGTGAAAGCAGACATCTTTGTCTGATTCAAGAGCTTAGTTGAAATGCTTTCACTTTTCACCTTTGAACATGCTGATACGCATTCTCATATACTGCCTTGAAAATATTGAGATAAATTCTTTCAATATTTATTTTGCTTAAGGTTTTTTATAATGAAAGGACGTTGTATTTTACCAAATCTTTTCTTTACTTCTACTAGGACATGGTTTGAGTCCGGCATAATAGCCTTGTGGGTAAGTTCTCACCTTGCACACTCCAGCATCCCATATATGCGCCAGTTTGTGTCCATGCTGCTCCACTTTCCACCCAGCTTCCTGCTTGTGCCTTGTAAAATCAGTAAAGAACAGCACAAAGGCTCAGGACCCTGCATCCACATTAATCCCCTGGAAGAAGCTCCTGGTTCCTGACTTCAAATGGGCTCTGGCTCCAGCTGGTGAAGCTATTTAGGCAGCGAGTTAGCAGATGTAAGATCTTTCTTTCTGACTCTCCTTCTCTATGTGATGCTGACTTTCCAGCAAAACTAAATAAATGCATTTTTAAAAAGATAGTCATGTGGTTTCCTTCATCAATTTGTGAGTATCAAGTTTATTGAGTCCTATATTTTGAACCATCCTTACAAACCTAGGACAAATCTTGTGCTTCAGTTTTATTCTTTAACCTAATTTCTTTGTGGAAAGTATTCATCTTTCTGTGGAACTAGTTTAATTGTTGCTTTAAAATTCTTTTTTAACATTTTAGAGTTCTGTGACCCATATGAAAAATGAGCTTGTACATCAAAGTAATATCCTGGCAATTTGTATTTTGACAAGAATCTGCATAGATCTCATGAACAGATTACAGAGCTATGTTAATGTAAATAGCATTTGAGTTTTATGTTTAAACTTTATTTTTTTCATAATCAAGTAAAACGTCATCAAGCCTAAAAGCTCATTGTTAGAGGCTGTTTTGTACAGTGGGTTGAGCAGTTGTCTACAATACCTACATCTAACATGAGCATTAATTAGTGTCTTGGATATTGTGCTTCTGATCAAGCTTCCTGCTGATATGCCTTGGTAAACGGGGAAAGATAGCCCAAGAATTTGGGCTGTTATTACCCATGTAGAAGACTGAGCAGAAACTCCTAGATCCTTGCTTCTGCTTGTAAAGCCTAGACCTTGGTGACTGTCTGGTAGCTATCATTGGGAGCAAACCATGGGATGGAGGCTCATTCTCTCCCCCCCTCTCTATCTCCTCCATCTCTACTTCTAAGTCTATCTCTATCCCCAGCCCCATCCTCCTGCTGTTCCTGTAAATCTTTCTCATTTATACATATATACATTTTTAAAGTCTTAATTGTTGATTTAAGGGTCAAATAATAACACCAAATCGGGATTCCTAGAAAATAGATAAGTGAACATCTATTTAGGAAATATTTCTTAGGTATTTATAAATAGATGCCACACAGCAATTTATGGAGACATTTTGAAAATCCTTTTCTCACATTTCAAAGCTTATATATTGCTCTCTGCCTTTCAAGTAAACAATTAAAAAAAGGAAAGGCTTACAGTGAGGGAATAATTCATTGGAGATTTAGATTTATGCTCTAAATTTTATGAGATTATAAACTGTGCATTTTAAGAAAGTTTTATATAGCTGACTCTGTGTGTATTGTTGAGCCTGGATGTGTTTGGGGATATTACCGTGATATTTTTAAGAGCTCATATTTGCAGTTTTCTTAGAATTAGCAATGAACATTTTACCCACTGTACATGGCAATGCTTCCAAAGCATCAAGAAGACAAACACTGCCCAGAGTCTCAAGATTCTTTTTCAGTCATTGTCAGTCACAATAGTCCTGGCTCTGATTTCCATAAAATTAAACTTCTTAATTTTATATGTCAGCACCGAAGCATATACTTCAATTTTTTTCTAGCACACTGCTCCCCACAGATTGTATTCAATAAAAATTGACTAGTTGAATTCAATGAGACATGATGTGCATGATCAATAAAAAGACTTCCAGTAAGGAACATTTCCTATTCTCCACCATAAATAATCAGTAATGATGAATGACAAGTGGTGTGTTTTCAGCTCAGTTCATTTGAAAGTCAGTAGTGATGTGCTTTGTGTAGTCCATATTTATCCCTCAGAATTACACAAAATAACATTTATCCTGGGCAATTTTCTGCATCTCATGATTATTTTCTAAAGATTTCTCTGAAAAAAATATATACATAATTTTATCTAACTTCTATTTTGTGTTGAGCTCAAATTATACCAAGAGTAGTTGTCCATCTGTCTTAAAGGTACCTTGCTATTTGTCAACGGATTTAACAAACCCTTGTTCACGGTATCATAGTTTAAAAGTTATTTAGTTTCTGGTAAAAACATATTTATGATGTGATGTGTGCGTGTGTTTGTGTCTATGTTGGTTGGTGGGTGTGTGATGTAAATGTGTATAAAAAGAGAGAGAGAAAGAGGGATAAGAGGGAATGAAAAAATTCAATTTTAATAATGTAAGCTTCTAGATTAAAGTGTGTAAGAGAGCGAAAGAGAGACAAAGAAAGCCCCAGTTAATATATTCTTTTCCTGCATGATTGAAGTGGCTCTCTAGGCTAGTGCCAATACCAGCAGCTGAGAATGCTGGACGTTAGGCAAAAAAGGGTAGCTGGACACAGAGCCAAGAGTTAATCCCAGTTATTCCAGTGTGAAAGAAAGACATTTTACTTAATGGATTAAGTGCTAGTTCACTCTACAATTTTTTAAAAAGAGTTATATATTTTTATTTAAAAGGCAAATTTGCTCAAAGATGAGACAAGGAGAGAAAGAAAGGTTTCTTTCTGCCTCTGGGTCACTGCCCAAATGGTCAGTATGGCCTAAGCTGAACCGATTCAAAGTGACAAACCAGGGGCCTTCTGGGGTTATCCATGTTGGTGCAAGGGACCAAATATTTGGGCCATCCTCTGCTGCTTCCCACATCATAAGCTGTATTGGAAGTTAAACACCTGGTACAAGTGCTCATGTCCCATATGGGATAACTCAAATTAGCATTTTTAATGATTTCACATGATCACCACTTAAATTCACTGCTTCATCAGACTCCAAACACTAAAAATTTAGGTTGTGAATTTTGCCATCATCACAAAATGTTCTATAAGATTAACTTAATGATACCTATCAGTTGATCAATTTATTTTTTCTCATTTGTGAACATTTTCTGTCTTGTTTTTAAAATATCGTATATGTAACTACAGCAACAGCGTTTGAACTCCTAACTCAATTATGAGATAGTATTTGTGCTATGTGCAGAAGAAGGTAAACCAGATGCTCCTCAACACTCTGACAACAATTCTGGGCTGCAGTCTGCTGTTGGCTGCACCTCCGAGTGCAGTACAGGTTTCCAAGGTCCAATGCGGTGGTATAGACAGCTCTGTGGCCCCAACATCCCATGGACGTGCTGGTTTGTGTTCCAGTTGCTCCCCTTCTGATCGAGCACTCATCTAATGCCTGGGAAAGTACCAGTGGATGGCTCAGCTCCTTGTGACCCTGCACCCATGTGGAAACCTGGAAGAAGCTCTTGAGTCCTGTCTCTCTCTCCCTCTCTCTTTCCCTCTCCCTCTCTTTCTCCCTCTCCCTCTCTCTCTTTCTTCCTCCCTTTTTTTGTCTCCCCACCCACACCACAGACACTTTTCCTTTCACATGACTAAATTTGTTTTCATTGTGCCATCTTGAAATAAAAAAAATTTTCAATGATAACAATATGTTCTTACCTAGTTTTCAAACCCTAAAAGAAAAATCAATTATAGAAGGATGGAGCAAGAGAGAGTGGAAGAGAAGGAGGAAAAGAGTGAGAACCTTCCATCCACTGGTTCACTTCCCAACGGCTATGAAGAGTGAGTGAGAGAAAGAGAGACCTTTCTTTGCTGATTCACTTCTCAAATAGGAGCAACAGCCTGGGTGGATCAGGTCCAAGCCAGGAGCTCAGAATCATTTCTTTGTATCCCAAGCGTGTGTCCTTGTGCCGTGTACTTGGACAACCTTCTGCTCCTTCCCCAGGTACATTAACAGGGAGCTGGATGAGAAGAGGAGCAGTCAGTACTCCAACTGTAACTCATATGGGCTGTTGGCTTCACCCAATATGTCACAACACTGGCACCAAAAATCAATGTTTAAAGAATAGAAATAAGTAACCATATTGCTTCTAAGTGTAGATGATAAATCCTGTACAAATATAGTAGGACTATAGAAACTATTCTGTAGTAATCATGCAATCAAAGTGAATGCAACTGGAGAGGTCAGTGTGTGTTTATGAAGCAGCCAGTACTGGAATTTTCAAGGAAATAAGACAGAAGGAAGATAGATGTACAAAAGAGATTTTACTGCATACTTGTAGAGTCTAACTATGAAGCAAGCACAATTGACTCAAGAAGCGTGTAGAATTTTGAAGCTTACAAAACTCTTATAAATCAAGTTATTTATCTCTTTATTTCAATAATTAAAAAACTGAAATTTCCAAATTGAGAAATGATTGTCAATTATCTAACCTTTAACCAACTTAAAGAAAGTAAAAGCTCTGTTGTGAAATACACTAATATTGAAGTAAGAACTTTGAGGATAATTCCCTAATGGAAAGCCGAATGACAATCACTGAGTAATGCAAACTTTATAAAAGTCATGGGTCAAGAGAAGGCTGCTTTTCTGCGGTCTATCTGAACAATGTGTCTAGCAAGTCAATGCGTGTAATGCCCAAGGATTTACCTGCAATTTTAATACGATAAAGTTAAGTCAAATGTGAAGATTTCAAAGGGCAGACATAAATGTCATCATAAGTAGAGTTAGAATACAGATTAGGAACAATTTAACCAGTTAGAAAAGCTAATGGAAAGGTCACGTTGCTCACGAACCGTAAGGATTTCAATTTGCCTGACATTTCCTCTAGGGACGAGCAGTTCACAGTCTCCAAAGGAACACTTAGGTTCTACCTCAAAGAACTAGAAGACATTCTGTTCTCACAGTCAATGCCCAACTAATAAGACAAGTGATTACAGAAGAAGCAGTCTTGGGAAGCAGAGCAAACATAATAAAATTACTGGGCGCTGCTTAATTTGGGAGGTCTACTTGTTTCACCAGGTCGGAAGAGTTCAGAGGCTGGAACATGCCTGAAAGTTCCAGAGCTGGAAGGAAATGCACCATGTGACTCTAAGTTACATTAAGTGGCCCTAAGGAATAAAAGGAAGCAAATTTTCAAGCAGACGTGCTGGGGACAATTCCAGTTACTTCCTGGATTTATTGTCTTACATTGGATATTCACATTCTTTGAATTTTCTCTGGCTCAATAAGGAAGAATAACTGGATATTGATCTCAGAGTCAGAAACTAATATGATGGGTTCCATAAAAGTTCTTGGTACATAGCTACTTCATAATCATAACCATTGGGAAGCATAGGTTGTTACATGTTGTGCAAAATTTGTCATTTTCAGAAACATTAATATATAATCTTCTATTTGCACTTTAACAGAACAAAGGAACCCCTGGTATTTTTGCAATGTATGCCTTAGTTTACATACAATAAAGTCTAAGTAGTACTTGAGAAGCCAAAAGGAACATCGCAACAAAAATTAGAATAAAGTAGTTCTGCAATTCTACCTTCCCATTTCTTTAAAAGAGAAAGAATATTTAATGTTAACATGAAATCATATTTTCTACAGACTATGTTCAGCAGACAGAATGTTGACTCTCTTGGATACGTGTGAAGGAGTAAGAACTCAAGATAAATATTTTCCATTTTGAGCAATGGCTCTTGCTATCTTTCATTTAACATTCATGCAGGTATGAGAGGAATTCTTTCAATCAATAATCATTTCCTTGCTTTATTCATAGTTCTCAAATAATGCAGAAATGCATTCTTTATAACTGTAGAAAATGAAAAATGTTCCTTGCCAGTAAATTCCGTTGTTATTTACGTATGGCAAATATTCTGGAGAAACCTGCTGTCTGTTTTATCGGCTAGTCTTTCAGTATTTTTGTTTTTGACTTTACATAGAGAATGAGTCTGGAGGGAGAACTGTGCAAAAGCCAAAATAATAATAATTAAAAAAATAACGAAGTGCAAATCGGCGAGTCTGTGTCAACTACAGTGCCGTACAAGTATCCTTAAGACAATCAGACTTGGACTGAAAAGGCAGTGAAGGACTCACAATATCTTACTGCCAGATTCAGGATGGCATCTGCATTGGGGATTGCAGAGAGGAATAAGCTGTAGGAAGGGATGCCTGACCTTAGCAAGAACTCACTGCAGAGCTCCTGAATTCTTGACGTCTGCCATAGATCCGCTTAGAATATTGCACCATACTTCCACTAGAGGGAGCTTCAGGGTGCTTTCATCTGGAACTGCAAGCAACAAAGGCTGTAAACTGAATATCAAGCCGGATGGCCTTGGAGGGGAGACATACATTTTAAAAGCTCTTGATCTGATTTTAGATCATTTGGTGAGTGCAAATATGTCTACACATCACTACAAGCACTGTCAAATACGTACTATCCTTATTTAAAAAAAAAGAATATGCAATTAGTTGTTCTCCGTTCCATTGTAATCATAAACTTCAAAAATGGAACACAAAATTATACTCTGTATAAACGGCAAGGAGGACGAGCGTGTATTGGCAATCAAGCTGGTAAGCACAAAGTTCAACTTTAAGGTATTTAGGACAAAACAACATCTTTTATAACTAGAATACTACTCTGCCATCTACAGGAAAACTGGGAGTCAGACACCCAACTAGGGAAGGTTAAACAAGGAATGCTTCATGCTTGGAATGTAACATTACCATAGATAAGTGCAAAAAGGCATGCAATGAGGTCTCCTTTCCAAAACCAAAACTGTAAGATCTTTTCCTTTCTTGTGAATATAGATAACAGAAGCCATAATCATAAGCACAGCATTTACAAAAAGAAATGCTCCTCTCTTTCTCTCTGTCTTACACACACAGAGTCAGGAAACAAAAAGGGTAAGATGTGTATATTGATCATCACTGTTTATTTGTTGTTGCCAAGGTGATAAATATAACTTACACAGGAAGTGAATTACACATGAAAATGATTGACTCTCACGTATAAAAGTCTTTTGCCATATATCTGTGTATTGATATATAACGCCTATGGATGACCTTTCCTTTTAAGGAACTGACCTTCATATTCAAGGTGATGAATATATTAGAACACAGTAGACAGCCCCCACACCTTTTTGCACATAACAGCAAAAGCAAAGGGCACTGTGTCTGCTGGATACTTAATAATATATATACTATGTTGGCAGTAATGACTCACTAGACATTGTTGCTATCAAAGAGAACATTCCAATTGAGCAATTAAACACAATCTACAATGAGCTCCTGAATGATTAAAAAAAATAGAAAGAAAGAAGATGTTTAAGGACCAGCATTGTGGTATGACAGGCTGAGCTTCTCCCTGTGGTGCCAGTATTCCATGTGGGTGACAGATCGAGTCCCGGCTGCTCTGGCTCCAATCTAACACCCTAAGACCTGGAAAGGTAGTGAATAGCTCGTGTTTGCTCTCATGTGCACATGGGGGAGAAACATCTGCCTTCAGCTTTCAGATTGGCTCAGTTCTGCCCATTGTGACCATTTGGGGAGTAGAAGGAAGATTCCTCTCTGTTTCTCTGTCTCTTCCTCTCTCTGTGACTCTACCTTTAAAATAAGAATAAATAAAATATTAACCAGGAGAGGAAAATATGTAGAAAAGTCACAGCTATTGTTTTAAATCACAGAAAGACATTATACTTAAATCCTGTTGTCTTTTAAAAGATCTCCATGAATATTGACTGGGTTTTGTTTAAGATTTATTTATTTTTACTGGAAACTCAGATTTAAAACAGAGCAGGAGAGACAAAGATATTCCATCTGTTGGTTCACTCGCCAAGTGTCTGCAGTAGCCAGAGCCAAGCTGATCTGAAGCCAGCAGCTTCTTCCAGATCTTGCACTCTGGTGTAGGGTCCCAAGGTTTTGGGCCATCCTCCGCTGCTTTCCCAGGCCACAGGCAGGGAGCTGGATGGCTAGTAGAACATCTAGGACCCAAACTGCTATCCATATGGGATTCCTGTACTTGAAGGGGGAGGATCAGACAGCTGAGCCACCACTTTGGGCCCAATTTGACATTTTTATTTTGGTTATGTCATTGTCAATAGGAACTAATATGCTATCTGTCAAATTATGCCAAAACAATTTTATGGTTGGTTAAACTGAACTATTATTAATCAAACAGAAAAAAAATCCCACAATTCAATTCAGCTGGACTATAAACATGTAAAATGACTGCCAGCATAAGTAAGGTAAAGCATTTACTGTCCAAAATAGTTGGGAAATGGGATTTACTTCGTTAACAAATGAGTGACGTTTACAAACTATCAACAAGGAGTTTATCAATGTTTCATAAATTTTCGGAAGTGAAGACTAATATGTTCTTTCCTGTGTTTCTACCTCAGTATAGCGTTATAGTGATTCTCTGATTTATTAAGGCTTAATACCTAATGTAATCTCATTATTATTTTTGAAAGGTGTTTTATTATAAAAATAGAACATACATGCAGGATACTGTAAACAAAAAAAAATACATGGTGTAATGAATTAGTATAAGTTTTAATAAAGTTAACACCAAAAAGCGGAAGAAGCATTACTGAACCAGAAAGTGCATGGGCTCAGATTCAATCTCAAATAGACACTTGACCATTTTTATTGTTTGTTTATCTATCTGTTACTTTGAAAGGGAGTCAGAATGATTTGTAATTTGTTGTTGATGTTGTTGTTGTGGCTGTTCTAACCCATACCAGTTGTTGACCTTGTTTCATGGTTTCTCACTTATGGTAATGTATAGTGGTCTAGTACTGGGGTCTATCATATACAGACAAGGGGGTATAATGGAACATGCATCCCTGCATCCAGATGAAAGATGAATTCCCAATGAAACTGTTGGACATGTGTAGACAATGGGATGAAGGACTGTCTGACGTTGTCTGTACCAACAATGTCATAGTACAATCAAATAAGAGACTGATGGAATTATGATTCCTTATGAAGCACTACACTATTGTAACAGAATGGAAAAAATCTGACTGGGGGTGGGTGTTTGGGGCGGGGGGAATCTCAGCCTATATAATATTGTAGCACATAATTCAAACTAGAAATATATTATTAAAAAAAGAAAGGGAATGAGAATGAAAGAGAGAAAATCTTTCATTGACTTCTTTCCCAACTCAATGTGGTGGCAGGCCAAACTCAGGCGCCTGGAACACCGACTGAGTCTCTCACGTCTGTGACCAGAGTCCAAGCACTTAGCCTTGACGTGCTTCCCCCAGAGTGCACAACAAGGGAATTTGCATCAGAAGAGAGGTGGCCAGCACTAGAACTGCACACCCCATTACAGAATGTGGACATAAAAAGCAGCAGTTTAATTCACTGTGCCACAGCATTTAATCCTTCCTGTAAGATACAGTAACCATTCCCTTTCTCATCATAAAAGCTTTATAACCCGAGTATTCTCACCAGGCCATAATTTACTCCAACCCCACTTTCTTTTCATTTAATACAGTCTTTCTGTTTCTTCTTTATTTCCTTATAAGTTGTCTATTGAGAACATGTGACCTTCAGTGTTTTTCTGCTTTGGATATTGTTGATTGCAAAGTCATTGTAATCAGTATATTTCCCTGACATGTATGGACTTACAGATTTTCTGACATTTGTAGATTTTACAAATTGGCATTTGAGTATACTTTCTTCAAACTCATGTACAGGCCCGTCACTAAAATTAGATAGTATGTTTTCTCCAATGAGAACCTAGCTTCCTTAGGATCTATGTGGCATTATAAATGACTGATCTTCATTGTCTAAATTAATTGGGACTTAGTGGGTAGCAAAATATGAGAGTCAAAGTACAATTAAGCATGATTCCAGTATGGTCTATGTTTGCTTCTGAAACAGATACCATAGACAGGTGGCTTTGCTCCATGCTGGAAGCTTGGGGTATCTGAGGCCAAGTCAGTTTCAACATTTGGTAAAGGCCTGTTTGCTGGGTTATACACAAGGCCTCGTACTATGACCTCAATTCATGGAAGGAAGGAAAATTTTCTTGCAAAACTCTTGAAGCTACTAATTTCATTCAGGATGGCCCCAGTCACATCAGCATCACTACCTCAAAGCCTTACCTCCTAATGCAATCAATGTAGCCATGAGGATTCTAACAGTCATAAGCATTCTGACAATAGCAGCTGCTATTTGTTTTCAGAGCAGCAAAACTCTTTTGTAAAGGCAAGACACACTTTTTTCTTTCCCCTTTACATCTCCTTTTAAAACAAAAATGTGCTTCCTTATCTCTTGAAATTAATTTGTTTTCTTTAGTAAGTTACTGATTTGAAACTCAAATTGTGTCATCTTTTGTTAATGATGATTTTTTCTGTAGTGTAGCGCCTGAATTCTTGTGATATGAACTTTAATAGCCTGAGAAAGGAATCTCCTGCCTACTTTCAGGTGCAACGATGAATTCTCTCAATTTTCATCACTCCTATGTGTAAATCTCTGATCCAATTTTAAAAACTACATAGAGACACATAAACCAGGAAGAACTTATCCACGTTCAATAAATAAAGTCAGCAAGATAACAAATGCAAAAGAATTCGGATGGTGGAATTTCTTGAAAACATAATTTTAAGCACAAATATGGGAAATCAATACAGAGATGGAAATTATACGACTTAATGGAAATCATGATTACGTAAAATTGTCTATGAAGAATGTCTTACCAGCAGGCTGAACATCAAACAGGAGAGAATCACTAAACTTGAATTTAATTATGTAGAAGCTGCTCTAATCCAAATACAAAAGAAAAATACAACAGGCAAATAAGTGATCTTAAAGAAATGAAAACTCATTTGCACATAGAATCTGCTCATGCATATTCAGTACAAGCATTTGTAATTTTCTAAGCGGGGAACACGGTGATGGAGTTGAGGATCTGTTTGAGGAAACAGCAGACGCAGAAAGATCACCGACATCGTTCACTCTGCTCGCCCAAAGCAAGTCGTGAAGTCTTCATTCCCCTGGCACTCTGCCTAACTTTGAATGAAAGAAACGTCTTTGTCCTCAAAGACACCAAATCTGAACACAGAAGCTTCGCTAATTTCTTCCTCTGAGAGCGAGAGCTTCCCTTCTTTGTACACGTATCAGGTGCGTAACGTTCAACTCTGTGCCAAATGTAGGATTGAAAACGCACAGAATTTCCTGGTTCTTTAACTCCATTCTGAATGTCTCTGCATCAAAACTTTCGACAAGCAAAATCGTAAATTATGAATCTTTGTTAAATTAATCGAGAGATGTACAAGGACAAGTTACTATTCGTTTTCTCTCTTACAAGCAAAAAATGTCTTGCAATGAGATGATTATTAATCCTTGTAGAATGCATGTGATGTCCATTTACTAAATGTAAACCGTCCAGTAAGATGCTATGCTATCATGCTTCCCCACCAACAGCAAAGAGATTTTCTTGCTCCGAGTCACTTCATCAAGCTAATAATAGGATTGATATATCCTTAATAATATAATTGGATCATAAACCAACTGCAATTTTGGGTTTTTTGGAGAAAAAAATCTTGGAAATGTACTTAAAAATATATAAATTGGGGGTGAAAGAAATGAAAATTTCATGGCAGAAATTAGCATTTTCATTTGGTCCTGCACTGGCAGAATACATTCCAAACAGATATCATAATATTTCTATAGTCACAATTCTCTAAATCATCTTCTTTCAAATTGTTTTACAAAGGGTGAGCTAGATTTTCTTTTTCTGCAGATGGCAGCTGCAGTGTGTGCCCTGGATTGTGACATATGAAACAACTCCTTTCACTAATCTTGCAGTGACTCAGGGACATCTGGCCCTACAGTTCAATAAGCTGCAACAGTCTAAATCGAGGTCACAAAACAGCCAGAAAGTCTCCCAGGTACGGCTTTCCTGGGAATATAATTAACTGTAATATTTGTAATTTTTTAAAACCAGGTTGGTCCCATGTTCATTTGAATAAACACTTTAAACACTCTAAATTCATTAGTATTCTAATGTTTGACAAGGCTACCATTGAATCTATAATATACATTTACTGACACATAAAAAAGCTGAAAAATGATTGCTTATATTATTCTTATGAATAATATGAAATAGCCATTTAGAAACTATAATATTTCACAGGTATATAATTAACTAGTTACACATAACATTTAGATTAAGCATGCATATAATAAATTATGAGATAGTTAATGTTAGCATTATTCATACATATTTTGTGGATGCATGTTCATTATTGCTATCAGTTATATTTGAAATAAAATGTTTCACCTGTAGCAGCAAAAAAATAAATGCATATTTTTTAAAAGTATGTATTACTAATTCAAGGGAAACCATGTCCCATTATGTTTTTGTGATAGAACACATTAATAACATAATATCTTTTTATAATTTTGATATACACAATTCATATTAGTATTCAAGTTTAGCATACGGATAGCAACATAGATTTTGGCAAAGTATTAGATTGAAATGACTTTGTACAAACATCTTCCATTATAAATTTTTGGCTTAAAATTCTTGAGATTTGAATTGATCATTTGTTAAATATTTATGGTATCACATTTTAAAAGATTTGCTTATTTATTTGAATCTCAGAGAGCAAGAGAGAGAAAGTAGGGTAGGGTTGGGAAAGAGAGATCTTGTATCTACTGGTACATTCACAAATAGCCACAATGGCCAGGGCTGAATCTGGGCCAATAGTTTTAACACTTTTATAAGCTCTAAATACAAAATGCAAGAAAATTCAGACATGCAAAAGCTCAAAGGAGATATCCATATTTATCAATGGCTACCCTATTATGCAGGAGTTCCTGGAAAACTAGGAAGTCAGGGAGCAATAAACATTAACAAAATAGCATTTATTCCTCCCCCCCCCCAAAATAGCATTTGTTTCAGAATCAAGAGAAGATGCATTTACTCTTTAGGGGGAACCTCTCAACCTCCTTTGGGTCAAAAAAAGGGAGCAAGAGCTCCATTGTGGACAGTTTGAATATTGTTAGACAGTTAATCTTGCAATGGTGCTCAAGCATATGAAAATTCAATGGAACTCTTTGGTTTTAACACTGAAACAATGTTACACATTTAAGTTTCTTGGCTTGAAACTGAAGCATCCCTTAACAAAAGCATATATCAATTCTATTATATTAAATATGTAACAAAGTTTTGTGCCTAATGAACGAGGCCAGGCAGTTCAAGAGCTTAATGAATACAGAGATCATTAATTCTGTCAATAAATACAGTGTGTGGTAGGATTAAGAGTCTTGGCTCCACAGCTTGCCTAAGTATTTTATAACTGATGTTCATAGATTATGTGTAGAGCATATTTTTGTTACACTGAAAAGATTCAAAGTGTTAGGAAAGGATACACGCCTGTTCTATCTACTATGAAATTGTTATTAAAGCATTTCCCTTTTGCCTAAATCTTATGGCAAAGGTTTAACTAAACAACTAGTAAATGATGCAGTAACGTAAAAGACATACACAGGTGGCTTAGGTCCATGTGAATGTGTTATAGTGTCATTCTTTTATTAATTTGGGAGCAATGTGTAGCTGGAATACTTAGTAGACACAAGCTAACTACTGTATTAGATATCTTGTAGACAAGAGTTCTCTGTGGAAGAGACATGTTCTTAACATTTATAGAGACGTTTCCATCAAAAGGACTCAATCTTGTTATACGGGTACCAGGATCACACAATTACAGAACACAGGTTTAACTGATATGTTTTCCCTCTTTAATCTCTAACAGTATCTCACTTTAAACATCTTTGGGATTTTTTTTGCTAATTTTTATAGAATTTAGGGTAAATAGTTTCTAAATTTAGAGAAATAAGTGTCGATTTCTGTTAGGATTTTTTTTTTCAAGAATAATTTAGAGAGGTCAGTGTTGTACTGCAATGGATGTTAGTATTCCATGCAGAAACCTGCAATGCTGGTACTTACGTTAGAACCGGTTTGCACCTCAGCTGTTATTTCCATGCAACTTGCTGCTAATGCTCCTGAAGAAGTGGCAGTGTGTGGTTAAATTCTTGGATCCCGGACATCCACCCTGAAAGATCCAAATGGAACTCAGTTCCTGACTTTGTCCTGATCCATTTCCATACTCTCTCTCTCTCTCTCTGCTCTCTCTTTCCTCAGTTTTACATCATTCTATGTACTTTTGCTTTTCTAATAAATAAATAAAACATTAACAGACTGTGTTAATTAAAAAAAATTTTTAAATGATGTAATCATTTCAGTAATTACAGAAAAAATCAATTGGATGAAATTTACCATGTGGCTATGAATACAGCTGTCAATAACCCAGAAATAGAAGCAATCAGGTGCAAACTAATAAAGGGAATTAAAAAAGCAGCCAATGATGGAGTTTACCCTTGATGAAAGATACTTTGCTTTCACCAAGATTTTGCTGGGTGCAGTGACCTCTAACACTACATGAGAAACATGCATCTTATGCCTCCACTTATGAAAGTACCAGAAACAGAAAAGCATTGCCAAAGCAATACAACTGTACAAGATTCTGTTTAAAATTTATATTCAAATATGGTTTTTATGTAATCCTAGCTCCTTTTGCATCTTCAGTAATTTATAATGTCTCTAATATGATTATGATCATAAATGTTTATATAAAAGCTTAGTGGTCAAACAAAATTTTGCTAGTTTGCCTGCACTGTTTTTGTCTGGGACACAGAACACATATAAAAATTCATGGGAATCTAAATAAGTAGGCACTTGGTGATGTAAATGATGCAGCAGCTACGTGGTCTGTATCCCTCGCCTGCATTCATTGTATTCATTCCCAAAAGACCACAATTCCCTTTCCTGATCAAAAATGCACACAAGACAAGATTCTAAAGATAAACCAGAAGCAAGGGTAAGCAAATGGCAATTACCCTACCAACTCCCCCCAAGTTGAATGCTAGATGTTATATCTAAGTTGAAATTGGCATGCAAAATATTAACCTGATACTGTAAATCTGCTATTGCTATGCTGTTATTAGAAGTTCAATTTTAATCTGAAGTTAGAAACAATTAATAAATCTATATTTCAGCTATCTCAAGGTTATTTTAACAGAGCATTAGGTTACAAGAATGTTTATGAAGAAATCTAGATTTGTCAAGATAATTTTTCAAAGAAATTAAGTTAAAGACCCAACCACATAGACACATGACTTTTGCAAAAGCTATAGTGTTAATACAAGGCTCATATTTAAATTCATTAAACATAACTGAAGGTTATAAATATACTAGCACATTATATCTATATATATACACTATATATATACATAAAACACAATCAACAAATTGACATATCCTTCAATTCTGGTAGACTCTTATAATTTTGCAGAGTGGTAAGAACACTTAACAGGCCCATCCTCAGTGAAATTTTAAGTGCACAGTACATGTTATTAACTAAAGATGCTCTGTTATACAACAGACTTCTACAACATATTTATTTTTGTAAACTCATACTGTAACAACTAAACATCAATTCCTAAATATCTTCCTGTTCCAAAACCTTTATCTTTCACATTAGCAGTCTATTTCAGATACCTCATATCTGTATAATCATGAAGTACTTTTTCATTCTGTGCCTGGGTTATTACTCAGTATAATATCCTTCAATTTCATCCATGTTGCTACAAATATGATAATTTACTTTATTAAGACAAAATATAGGTTATTTTGTCAATAGATACACTTCAGAAACCCACTGAAAACTTTATTATATTTGAAATCCAGTTTCACATAAAATTTGTGAAGCACCCTCAAATAGACAAAATTTTAAGGACTTTTGTGTTGTTTTCATTTCTTGGATATTCTAAAAACATATAGGGGTGCAGATATCCCTTCAATGTATTAACATCATTTCTTTGGTGTATTATAATAGCTTTAATGACTTGTGATGTCTTTAAAATCCACTGTATGTGGGGGAAATGGTCATTTTCCCATTGAGTTATAGCTTATTGCCATGGTCTATGTTCCCATTTGACTACAGTATTTTTGCATTTTAGTTGATAGATTTTTTTTTTATTTTTAAAGCATTAAGCCTTTTTATTGTAACACAAATTTAAAAGATGTTGACCCAAAAGCAAAAAATAAAGAAGAGGAAAGCCATAAAACACAAAGTAATCGTATCACTAGGCTTTCGGGAATAAATCTTGGAATTCGGTTTGGGACAACCCCTACCCAAATACACACGCCTTATTTTGAGAACTATTTTTTTTAAGTTATAATATAGTCAAAGGCTTAATGCTTCTCTAAATAAAGAGTTCCAAAAATTAAAAGTCCCAAAGATCATAATTAAATAACAAAATCGGCAAGCGCTATCTAATATAGTCAAATGAAAAGGAGCGCAAATTCATTCTAACGAAGTAAATTAAAGTCTTTCTAGGCAACTCCTTGAATGCCATTTGTAATCGTTCCTGTTTATCAACAGCCCATTCTCCCTGATTTGTCCTGAACTTTAAATAAGTTAAATTAAAAATACCTGTTTTTAACTGAGGATATTTATGACATTGTATCACACCATTGGAACATTTGCTATAAGTCAGTCTAGAACAGGGCGATTCTTTACCGTGTAAAGCCATCACCACAAGGCTGAGTAAATCATCAGAGGTACCATTTTCCCATGTTTAGCCCCAAGAGCAAAAATCCTATCTATTCCAGCATACTATAATCACAGGACTCAAGCAACACAGGACTTGTAGGCATTTGCCGGAATTTAGGCTCCGCCTGTGTCAACTGTGTCTGAACACATGGGCAGAACATCAAATGCAGTTGCCTGCAGAGGGGTCCCCACGTCCACCAACTGTGTCTTCTAAATACATGGGCAGAACACTATTTGTTGGACACCTGCAGGAGGGGTCCTCCAGCTGTTCTTAAAGAGCTCTTGATCACTGGCGCTCCACCCTCCGGGGAACCCCCGTTCCCACCCTGTGCCGCGCAGGATGCCCAGCTTGACACGGATCACTCACCAAAACTCAATTCTCTTTTAGGGAATGATCTACTCTGGCTTCAGTTATCACTCTAGAATATAGATGCAAACAATCTGAGGAAAATAAAGTTGATAATCAATATTTTGTATTAAAATATTGGTATGTGTATAATTCTGAACCTATCTCTAAAATTATTTGTAATGCAGCAGCCCTAGTCTTGAAGCTGACCTTAAGGCTGCGTAGGAACCATGCGTTACTGAATCAGAGAGAATCCTAGCTCAGTATCTTTCATGTAACTCTCTTCTGTGCCTGGGCACTCTTGGCACTTTCCAGAAAACCTACCTTATATTTTTTAATGCAATCAAAGTTGCATATAAAACAATTTTCAATGAAATCTCTTACATACAAGTTCAAGGGAGAAGTTATCTAATTGTTTATCTTTAATTTAAACACTAGAGGGCAGCCTTTCCTTCTGCTAAAGCACTATTTCTTAATTGTGCTTTGCGAGTATCCAAAGAAATTACCAAGTAAAAATAATATTCTTTTTACTATTAATAGTTTTGGACTTGCTACCATATTTAATTTCTTTTAATTGTTGTCATACTAAATATCACAGGTTATTTTAAACAGTGTTAAGCCAAGTGTTACTGAAATTAATTCTGTCATGCCTGAAATATCAGTATTAGACATCACTGGGAATAGATTTCCCTAACATGATGATAAACAAAATAGCATCGTGTTTGACACTACACATGTCTCTGAAGTACACAATGAAGCCTAAATTTCTGTTTATGATTAGACATGATGTACCTTGAAATCTATCCGCACCCAAACGTAGAGCACACTACTTTGTCAGATCGTCCAAGTCTTAAACAGGAATACAAGTAATACTACTTACTCTAAAGCACAGGAGAAGAGCGTTCCGTGAGGACCTGGCTAATAACAAACGCTCATAAGCACTGCCATCTGTTTGTACTGAGCATTCCTTTAGGCATTTCATTTGAAAGGTTTCAGTGATAGCACAATGACTGATCATGACTATATTTGTTTGTACAGTGTTATAACAGAATTAGGGAGAGGGTCCAATAAGTTATAAGTGCAGGAATTTTAATTTACACAGAGAAGGAGGTTGGACAGTATAAGATCAAGGCACCAGGGTTTTTGTATCTGGAGGATATGACCCTGCCTTTCAAGACATCAACTTGACCGCTGTATGTTTGGGTGACAGAAGTGGCTGACTAAGTTAAGAGACTTCAGATTCATACAAATAGACAACAGATTCACTTCTTAAAGTCACAATGCGTTCAGTGTCACTGCACAACACACTCAGGGCAAGACAGGCCTTCACACCCACCATGAAACTGAGATGATGTTTATACTTAGCCAGCCCAAATGAGGCGTAATTTATTTTTTTTTCTAGGAATTTTTTTTTAATTTTTCTCTAGGAATACTCACTACTTTGTAAAGGATATTGATATCCTTTAGTTATAACTTATTTCAACTAGAAATTTGAAGAAATTGAATTTTATTAACACCATTTAAAATCTATAATAATAACATACGTTACATAATGACTTCTTAAACCTAAAACAGCTGAGAAGTGGCAAGAACTCCAGGGTGACCTAGAACAGAAAATTGTGTCAAATGTTATGGGTCCTCACTATACTGCACAAAATCCAAACAACGGAGTAGTAGCGTTAATCACCAAGGAGGCTAAATTGCTGATGACCTAAATTCTAGAAAGGCAACCGCTTCTCAAAAGCCAACTCTCACCTGTAATAGAAGGAACCCAGTGACGTTCAGTGGCCCTAAAAATATTACAACACTTAGGCAATTCTTGAGAAAATCTTCTCAATAGAAGCACAAGGAGTTGCCCTGAGATGGTAAAAAGAAAATGGAAGAGGATGTCAAATCTACAGATTCCTGGCACGAAGTAGCTGATACTGTCTTGCTGCAAACATGTAAAACATTTCCTGGGGAGAGAGAGAGAGCAGGGCTATGGTATAACAATTTAAGCCACTACTCATGATGCCAGCAGCCCGAATAGGGACCAGTTGGAGACCTCACTGCTTCAGTTTTGATCCAGCTCTCTACTGATGCCTGGGAAAACAGTGTAAGATCCCCCAAATGCTTGGTCCCCTCAGCCATGTGGGAGAACTAGAAGCAGCTCCTATCTCCTGACTTTGCCTAGCTCATGCATGGACACCGAGGGTTTGGGGAGTGAACCGATGGATGAACACTTTCTCTCTACTTTTTGTCTCTTCTCTCGATGTGACTCCCTTTTAACTATATATGAGAGAGAGAGAGAGAAATACTTGGGTGGTGTAGACAAACAGCACAGAAAGCAATCAATAGCCAGAAGGTGGAGCCATACCACACTACACTTACATGAGGGAAAGATGATTTCTTTGTATTGAAATTTCTCCTAGGTCTTGAAACTGAATTGAGGAATTATCCAACTTTTCAGCCAAGAATTTAAGGACTGGCATTTTTTATCTCGTATTTTCCTACTTATCAAAAAAGAGTGTTAATAGCTTCTAGCTCAAGTCCACACTCACTTTTACCATCCTGTGGCTGGGTGTGTAATAGCCAACAACAGGTTTCTCTATTTCACAAGTCAGATGCAATTGGAACTCATTGAGTGATTGTAGAAAGAATCAACACATGGCTGTGACTTATATGATGAGTTTTGGGACTCACTTTTTTTTTTTTTTTTGGAGATTCTAACATCATGAC
Source organism: Ochotona curzoniae (assembly GCF_017591425.1). Lineage (NCBI taxonomy): Eukaryota > Metazoa > Chordata > Mammalia > Lagomorpha > Ochotonidae > Ochotona > Ochotona curzoniae. Next base: position 20,416,394 of record NW_024466502.1, read on the forward strand.
TTCTTACTAAATGTCAGAAGGCATAAATGAGGTGTGCATGTGAGAACAACATGAACCACTGACAGGGAAAATCAAGAAGAGTTTAACATGACATGTTGATTTCCCACCACTAATGTTGAACTCCAACATGCACCTGCACAATCTCCCCGACTGACTATCATAAGGAAACGTAATTGACACCTAAGAGAAGACTACAGCTCGGTTTATTAAATAACCCGACCATGGCTACTGTCAAAGCATAAGGCTGAGTATGGCCAGCCCACTGGGATTTTCTCTTTTTGAAATGGCTCAGTAACCAAGAACTGTGTATGAACTGAGTGACTGGGAAAGGGCAAAGAGAAATCAATGCTGTCAACTACCATTACAAGTTTGAGAATGAGTCTGTTACAAGAAGCTTCTGGCACACTCTATAATGAAGCTGAGACGTGATGACAACTGAGCGCTGGTAGATGCATCGATGGTCTGTGCTCCCTGTCCAACTGCCAGGCTTTGATACCCAGCTCAGCTCCTCACTCCAGCTTCCTCCTAGCACAGACAGAGTGGTGGTGGTTAGGTATTTCCAACCCTGCTCTCTCTGTTTGCCGGGCCTGGGAGATTGAGATGTAGAAACAAATAATAAATGTTTACTATTTTAAAGTCTCAAAATGCTGCAACTTGCTATGTAACAATTAAAATGTTAATACATTTATACCTTTCATTGTGTTCAGATTTACCTATAGACTGTAAATAATTTATGATGAACTTATTTAAAAAAAAAACAGAAACAGTAAGACAGAGATACCATTTATGGAAGAGAAAATGTAACTCCATGTGATTCAACAAGCACTTAAAGTTGTTTTTGTTTGTTCATTCTCAAGTGTATTTGAGAGTTTGGGAGCTTGTTTTCAGAATTACTTGGGCAAGCAATTTGAAATAAATAATTCTGGAAAAACATTAAGTACTAATACAGTCAATGACAGCACAAGGAGGGCCGGTACAATAGTCTATTAGCTAAAGTCCTTGCCTTGCATGTCGCAGGATCCCATGTGGGTGCTGGTTCATATCCTGGCTGCTCCACTTTCCATCCAGCTCCCTGCTTGTGGCCTGGGAAAGCAGTTGAGGACGGCCCGAAGCCTTGGGACCCTGCACCTGTGTGGAAGATCTGGAAGAAGCTTCTGGCTTCTGGCTTCAGATTGGCTTAACCTGAGCTGTTGCGGCTTCTTGGGGAGCAAAGTAGCAGAGGGAAGAACGTTCTCTCTCTCTCTCCTTCCCTCTGTAAGTTTGACTTTCCAATAAAAATCAATATTTTAAAAAGAAAGAGCGGAAGGCACAAGGAGAAGGACATAGTTTGTCCTTCAGCTTTATGGGATGCTGCTTAACTCGGGCACTAACTCATTGGTTCTGAACACGTGACTCAATGTTTATTGAATTGCCTACAGAGTATCGCCTCTATAGCTGTTGAATTGTCTCCTTTTCTCCTGTTGACCCCTTTCCTTAATATTCCAAGTTGTTCCTGAAAGAAAGAGTACAGTAGAGTTTCATGCACCCTATCTGTCTTAATACATTTCACGGTCCACTTTAGATGCACTACTTTCTTCTAATGAATTACCCTTCAACTGAAACCGACACTATACTAAATTGTTTGTTTCTTGGCTTAACTGTCTTTAAGCAATCTAAATGAATATCTGAATTTATTTGAGCTACACATAAATCTTATTTTCTAAGTTATCATCATTATTAAAATATTAAATGGAACAAAAATAAAATTTAGTAATAGAAATTAGCAGACAAATTATTATAAACTAGAGAAAAATAAGTTAAGCTATGGACAACTGCAAAACTGTTTATTCCTCTCTTGTCTGTGTTTCAAAAGTATCAGGCTAAATATTTTGTTTTGAAACTCTATTCAATATAAATCCACAGTACAATGCTGTATATTTAATTACCTAAATTTAGAGCATATTTTAGTATTATATTTTATTTTGTTCAATTCTGCACTTGAGTTGATTTTGCCAAATGTGGAATAAGACTAAATCATGTATTAAGTGCAAAATTTCAAAGGCTGTTAAAGAATGAGTGTCTAAGAACTATTTAAGCAGGAACTCATGGAATTTATTAAAAAAAAACTAACATGTCTTATTTTTTTAAAAAGTAGATAAAACGAAAAAGAAAATGCCATCAAAAATGGTTATCATGAGCTGGTAAAAGCTAGCATAGTTTTTATGTCTTATCCAATTTCCCCTACTTTACTAGATTTTCACAAGAATGTTGTACAGATCAACATTTTAAAAATAAAGTTCAACAAAATAAAATTGCTGTATGATCCACACAAAGCCTGTGTCATCGCTTCTAAAGGCCAGTTCCTCAATAAACAGAGTCAGAGATCTCTGCAAAACTGACAAAATCTTTAATTTGTTTATGAAAAATAAAGTGAAATTCAAGCATTTTGCAACTAAGTAAGGAATCTGCCAGAAAAAAAAATGTAGAGGCTGCCTCTCTAAACAAGAAAGAGCAAGTTTAAAATATCTTCAAATAACCAAATCTGTAATAATTGGGGAATGAGTGAAGATAAGATTAAGCGGTGCCATCGCCAGGCCAAGCATTCTGGGTTATAGGAGTTCCTGAAAGCAAAGAAAGAGAAGTTGAATTGAAAAACGTGTTCAATGAAGTAATACATGAAAACCTCCCCAACATCAGTAAAAGAGAAACCAAACACAAGAACAGCAGCTGTCCAGCTGTGTAGACTCAGCGCGGTTCCAGTCATGATGCCACCAACATCCTTACAAATGGAAAGGAAGATGCAAAAATGCATCTGGACATACAAGAAACTGAACTGCCAAAACTATCATAAACAATAAAGCCAAACCTGGAAAAATCACAATACCAGGCTTTAAAATATACCACGGGGCAGCAGGAAGCAAAATAGTCTGGTACTGGTACAAAAAAAAAAAGATCTGTGTAACAGGCAGAAGCCCCTGTAAAGAATCCATACATGCACAACCAATTTTTGCAAGAGAACTGAAAACAACCCAGAAAGAAAGGTTAGTATCTTCATCCAACGCTTTGGAGATCGTTGGATATTAGCATGTAAAAGTATGAAACAAGTCCCCCACCTTTCACATTACACATATACAATGCCATTCTGTACCATAACAGCAGAATGTTAAACTTATAACTATTACTTAAGAGCCATTTTGCTTTTAATACTGTGGTTGAAAACAGTGGGAGAGAGAAACGGAAAAAGAAGGAGGAGTCCCTTTATCTGCGTAAGTATTACACGGCAAATAATAATAGCAAGTAAAGGGAAGACTAAATTTCCTCTTTGCTTTATGGAATAAATTTCTTCCTGCAAAAATTCTATTTCTTTTTCCCAACTCCTGCTTTAGAAATGGTGAATTTAGGTTCCTTTTTATACTTAAGTGCATATTTTTCTTTCAGTTTTTTAAAGTAATTATAGGAAGAATTGACATATTCTTTCTTAGAATATCAAATGAATTTCTATAAAAACAATAATTAGTAAAAACTTTCCCACGTGAACAAAATATTTTAAAATGTGTCTTATTGTTACTACACTTAAGTTTCATTTTGGTATCATCTACTTGGAATTTTTTAGTGTAAAGAATTTTATATTATTAATGCTGCTTTGATCTTTTATTTCTGTTAAATTTAAAGTAAGTAGCTAGCTAACCGGATGTTCCACAGTACATTGTAAATGTGTCCCTTTGCAATTGAGCTGATAGCATTTTTTTTCTGCTTAAATATTTCATTCACAGCTTTGTTGGGTGGGTGGCATGAGAAAACATTCCCCCTGTACCTGCCTGCATTGTTCTGCCTCTGTCATCTCCCCACTGACAAGGAGTTCAATGGTATCTAACTAACCTAGTGGCAGCACTTACTGCAGAGTGACGAAGAAAAAAACTACAAACTCTTGGCTGCATATTTCAAGCCAAAATTGCTTATTCTCTATGAGTTTGCTTGAATAATACCTTATCTTTCCTTTGACATTCCTGCAGAGAGTTAAGCTGCCAGAACCTGGCTGATTGACACCAGTTGTAGAATTCAGATGATGGTTCCCATTTCTCAGGGAAAAGTCCAGGATTCCATTTTCAGATATATGGAAGTAACCATTACTTATGTGAGCCTGAACAACACTAGCATTAAGAAGATAATAGCATTTAGACCAATAAGATACATCAGAGCAGGACAGGCAAGTTAACATGTAAGGTGAACAAGCTTCTCTAATAAAAAAGAAATACATGAATATGTAATTTTCTAATTGAAATTTGAATATTATTAAAGCATTTGTGAATAAGCAAACTGTCGTGCTGGGCAGCAACTGAAAAAGCAGCAATGCAGACGCTCACCATGGTTTGAGCATAGTACAGGTCTGTAGTCTGCAGTGTTGGAGGTGTTTTGTAAGCCTAATGCATACAGCCCTTAAGGATGCCCCACTTCATTTACAAAACAAACTCTCGCTACATTATATAAGAAGTAATTGGAGCATTGAATTTTGTTAAATATTTTAGTTGCCAGTTAATAAAGTAGGTTTTCAGTCAGCTCCATTAATTGACCATCATTTATTGAATATAGTATTTCCTAATTTGTTGGTAAGATATTAAAAGTATTGATTTAATGGTTTAAATAAGAAAATTTGCTTCTCATACTTCTATAAGTTGAAGTCTCTAAGAAAAAGTCTGGTAGAAGCAGTGTCTGTCAAGAGCATACTTTCTGGTTTGCAGATGTCAAAAAGACAAGGGAATTAATCCTATTGATGAGGGATCCACTTGGGGCCTAATTAGCTCCGTGTGCCCTCAGCTCCGGAAACAATCACACTGTGGTTAGTATTTCAGCATATCAACTTAAGATGGAAAGAAATCTTCAATCCTTAATGTCATTTTAACATTCTTGAGGTTCTTTTTTTTAATACAGCATTATTGAATACAGTTCTATACTAGGCTTGCTAATGTGTCATTTAATGTAATTTTCTCCATTTTCCTAAGTTCAGTTGCAGTGTAATTCTTATTGGTAGGCAATCAAATGATTCTTCTCTGTAAGGCTCATTAAACATATTGTGGAGCCATTTATCTCAATCAACACGTACACTTCAGTTCCTCCTGAATCCAGACAATTTACAAATAATTTTTATTCTTGCATAACTATAAACAAACTATTATTTTGTTTATTATTTGTTAGTAGAGATACATTCATGTTTGAGGACTGATATAATATTGTCAAAAAATTAAAATTTAAATACAACATTTATTGAAGACATTACTTAGAAAGAAAAAGAAAGCAAATTGACATAAAAAGATTTACGATTCAGGCAGTCTTCAGACCAAAGGAAATTCAGGTAATTCCTACCAAAACATGACCAACAGCATTTTCACAAAAAGGAAATACTTCTGCTGGATTACAGCCTAATGCGTGACCCATCCTTGGAGAATCCTATAGTTAACTAAAACTCAGCCTCTAAACTTAAATTCAATACTGGTTTCATCCATCTAAAAGTTTCACATAATGATCTATCATTTTTCCTAAATTGTAATGATCTCTATCTTTATAGGAATAGAAAAAACATATTCAGTCTGTCAATCATAGAAGGTGTCTTTAATTTTTCCCCTCCCACTGCATGATTGCAGCCGGAGAAATCCAAGGCTGTCTATATCCAACACCCAGGATCTCTTTCCACCACATGGCTGTGGCTGCTGGACCCAGATCACGCAGTCCATTCACCAATGGACCCAGATGAAGCCCTCCAGACACTTGATAGTATGCTCTGTGGACTTGGGAATGTAGATTTGTGGGGAATCTGGGGATGGCACAAGCAGAGCCTAGTAGGGACATGAGGGTTCATGTCCAGATGAGGAATGACTTAAGAGGGACTTCCAATGGATAAGGTCACTGTACTTGCCATGTAAACAGGAAGGATGAGACTGAGTGGTTTGGAAGGACCATTAAGGGTCAAACCAAAGTAGTAGCAGACATAGGAGGTCTGAGCTGTGGTAGTAAGCATCAACCATCACCAAATATCACTCATGAGTACACACTAAAGCCGGAGCTGTGTGCCTACTGGCAGAGATAGATCATGGTGCCCATCAGTGAGAATTGGAACACAAAATGGATAATGTGAGACTAGGCCATGACACTAAACAGCTCATGAATGAACCAGGTCTAGGGGAAGAATTTGTGGGAGAGTATATGGACTCACTCCTGTAGAATAAAAATCACTGTTGACAGACACAAGATCTGAGGTTGGGAACAGGCTTGGTTGGGGAGCTCAGAGGATGCCCTGGCTGGTTGGATTTCCACTGGGGAGTATGAGCACTGGAATGGGGTCAATGGGCTGGCCTGGACATGGTTGTAGTCTCTGTTAGCATTGTGTAGACTTGATCAAGGGTGCACCAGACTGGAATAGACTCCAACACCCACTGGTACTCATGAGAGCTAGGATGGGTATAGAACAGGCTGGGCTACATCTTGGTTCCAGCTGAACCACATAAAAGCTGTGTCAAGGTGTGGACCTGGTATGGCTGGGCTGCAACACCCAACAGTAAGAACCAGATTGGGTGTGGGCTACTTGGGCAAGGACGCTCTTCCTCCCAGGACAAGAGGTTGACTAATTCAGCCTTAGCCAAGGACCCAGCAGTGTGCGTGAGATCTGCCACCTGGGGAAGACCCAATACATGAGTTTCAGGAACTCCTTTGTCAGGGTGCAATTCCTTCAGGTGAGCACAATAAGGAAGGCGCAGACCAGACCAGGTTGTAGTACCCTCAGCAAATGTATGTGCGTCGGGTCTGGAGATAGGTCAGTCTGGGCCCATTCATAACATCCAGTGACAGATGTGAGAACCAGGATGGGGTTCAGAATAGACCAGTTAGGGACACAACACTAGCCAGTTCACATTAGGGCCAGGACTTGGGGCTGACTACGCCAGGTTGGGGAATAGCACCCACCAGTATAAGCTGGAATGGGTGCAGACTGGGCTGGGCCAGGTTACAGCATCCAACAACAAATGCCAATGTGAGATGGGCCATGCCAGACTGGGATGCAGTACCAACCAGCACATGTGCGATTGGGGTTGGGGGGAGATAGGGGTGGGTAGGGGAGGTGTGTGAAACTGGTAGAATAGGGGGACTGCCCTACTGAGCTACTGCTCCTGCTGATGCACATGAGAGCTGAGACTGGGAGCAGACTAGGATGGGCAACGCTACAACACCTGTTGGCCTACATGGGTTAGGGGTAGAGCCAGGCTGGGTTAGGGGCAGAGCCAGGCTGGGCTAAGCAATTGTATGCACTGGTGCAGGCAAGAGCCAGCATAAGGGCAGGTGGATTGTACTTTTCTGCAGCATCGGCAGGCAAGTGTTTGGACTGGGGGCAAGTCCTGTTGAGCTAGACTGCAGAACCACTTGGAGAGTACAAGATCTAGGGAAGGGAGTGGGTACAACAATGAAGCTGTGGGCACCTCTCTGGTGGACTGCAGCTCCCTCTGATAAGCATGAGAACCAGGACTGGTGGCAGGCCTGGCTGGACAAGTGGTGGCATCCACTGTCATGAGTGTGGGCTAAAGGTTGAAGTCAGTTTGGTTCAGTTAGGCTTTAATGCCCAATCACGTATACAAGATCTGAATGGGATGTGAGGCAGACCAGACCAGTCCACTGCGCAGGCTGGCAAGCACAGGAATCAGAGCTGTGTGCCCATCTAATGGGGGTTAGTGGGGGTCACACTGACTGGGCTGTAGCTCTGCCTGGTATGTGAGGCCCAAGAATGTGGTAGGCAGGCCTGAGCAGGGCTGCAGGACCCATTGGTTTGCAGAGGAAAAAGGACAGAACAAATTAATCAACTGCCCCAGTGAAGCTTGACAGCAAATTTCTGGGCCAATGGAGACTCAGGAGTGGACTATGTTAGCCAATTGACCTTGGAAGGATTTCCTTATCCTTGGAGCAGTGATATCCCAACTGCTTCTCAGAACCATTGATACCACTTGAGCAGCACCTGTAGAAAATGCTCTACAACAGAAACCCTGGGATGACGTCAGATGGCTGTACCCATCCCTGGTACTGAGGCAGTTGGGAGACTGGGTCTGGTTTCTCCTCTTGTATGTCTCCTCCCCCTAGATAAATAAGAAAAAATGTGTAAACAACAATCTTGCCCTCTTTCCCCTGATCCTTGACCCTCCCCACCCTGATCAACTATGTAAATCATCAAAAATAAAATTTTTAAAAAGAAAGAAAAACAAACAAACAAAACAGTGATATCCCTGACTTGGGTGGTTTGTGTTAACAGCAGGAATGTTTGCTGAACACTGGGTGAGGACGGAATTCAGCAATGGCTGTCATGGCAAACTGAATCTGGCACTTTGTCGGAGGGTGTGGAGGAAATCAATGGTACTTCTCTCTTTGGAGCAAAGTGCTCACCCAGAATGCTGTCAGTCCCCTCGTGTGGACTTCAAATCACTGGGGACCGGGGCGTTATGGGTCTTTGGTAACTTGCTCCTATCTTATTTTGGCAGAAGGCTGTTCCGAACTTGGGGGTCAATCATATTGATGCAGGGATTGTCAGAGGTATGACCAGTTGGAACGATGAATCTATCTTTTTGCTGTCCTTTTGGAATGCCTGTTCTGTTCTATCACTTCCCCATGGAAAATTTTTTCTCAACATTCCCCTAGAAAATGAACCTTCTTTTGCTTTCTTTGGTATCCGTGACTAAAGTCAGTGTGGCTTCTCACTATTTAGTCATCTTGGATCCACCTGTTCACATAGTTTATTTTTTTTAAGCTAGATATGAAAAACCTGTTATCTGAAAACATATGTTTAAAAGTTCCATTCAGCAGTTGGATAGGGCTCTCCTTTGTGGCCTTCAGTGTGTTCTCAAGGACACTACTGTAAAATCAACAAAAGCAGAATAGGGACATGAAACATATTGTTCACTTTCTTAGGCTGGTACAGTTTGTTCCAGTACACAACTGTGGGAGGCTTCTTAATGAGATGCTTTACAGTTTCCATACTCAGAATCGATTGTCACAAAGACTACGCATGTCACATTTTGGAAATTGCATTTTTTTAACTTATTTTGTTCCACTATTGCTATCATCTTATGATACAGGTCAATAGGCCCTGGTATTTCATTCCTTTGCACCTTGAAAGATAGTGACAGTTGAGATGTGAAGAAGAACCGACACAGGACATTTTCAACCTTGTAGAAATCCTTGCGGACACTATATAATCGCTAAAGGGACATCAGCAAACAGTTCCTTCTTTTTTGACTCATCTGATTTGAGAATGAGGAGTAATGCCTCATATTCCATTGAACCTAACTTTGGAAATAGTCATGACAAAAATTTGCAAAGCAAAATAACAACTAAAATCTATTTCAAAGCACCTCTATCCCAGTGTTTTTTTCCTCTTTGCTCTTATTTTCTCTGATGCTTTAAATCAACTGCTTCTCTCCCCTCATTCCCCCGCTCTCTGAATAGCTTTCCTTGTGATTTGTCAACAATTATATTTTCTGTCTTAATATTGAATCCCTGTCAGAAGTAAACCTGTATTTTATTTTTCCACTCACTCTACAGCCATCTCACACTGTTGGCTTTGGAATAAAGCTCCTGGCTGGTCACTGCGCCATTCTCCCACACAGCCAGCTATTCACAATCAGTACAAATCCCCCAATTCAGTGTTATTCAATGCAGTTCAATTCAATGAAGCTCAATTCAGTTCACATCAACTATTCTACCACATGTTGGTGCCAATTCTAATTCTATCCTCTTCATTACTTTTCTATTATTTTCTTTCTTTGCCGTGGATGATCAAAGCACACATGAGAAATAGATCTGGTAATTTGGTCAATCATTAAGCTGTCTTTTCTTTGGAAGGTGGATGTTTACAATCGTGTGCCACTCTTGACTGTTTCCAGTTTTTCATACGCATCCTATTTAATTCCTATTTAAATCCATACGATTTTCCCCAGCACTTTCATATTTATTTATGACTTCCAGAAATCTCCCCTCTTTGATCTATGCAGTGAACTTTCCCAGCTGACTCCCAGCGATTACTTCTGTGCTGTAAGAACAGGAATGTAGATAGTAATAAGATTTGCAATACAACAAAAAACTATTCATGGATACTTTTCCTTCCTATTAAGGTTTTGTTCTGTATAGTGACAGAAAATCTACGACATGCTTCTCAGAATCACCGTTTTAAAAATCTTCAATTGTTATTACTTTTGAGTGGTAATAATCCGTTCCTGTACGCCTGTTATTCTTCTGCTCTTGTCTTTGTACCTCTATCTGATCATCAATTCCTTCAGTACCTCAATAGCCTAACTCGCATTTTGTTACTTTTTGTAAACTGGGGGACGCTGCCCAATGGCATTACCATTTTAATTGAATGTCATTTATGTCAATTTCATTTGGATGTCAATTTCATTTTTGTTTATGTCAGTACTACCTTTCTCCTATTCTTCTGTCTTCAGTGAGCCCTTTCTGAATGAGTATAGTCATTCAAATTTATTTAGAATTTCAAATTGACTCAGGTATCCATTTTAATTTAGTTTTGAATTCTAAGATGCCTCAGAAAATTTAAAAATCTTTTTAGCATATGAACAGCTTTTGACTGTTTAAATGCTGTATTCCAGACAGGCCGAACCCTGTATTTTAGAGAAATCAATCAAATGTTAGTAAGGAATATCATTAAACGTTTATCAATGAGTTATAATCCACACATTGGCACAGCACTTGCGTCAAATGAGAAAGGAATTCTGATAGTTTTCTCCAGATTATCAAATGTTCTGTCAGTTGAAACTTAGGGCTGACCTTTAATTCTCCTCATCTCACAGTCTAGTCCATCAGCTGTAATTCATATGCAAAATACAGCGGCCTCTCACAGGAACCTGCTCCCAAATATTCGGTGGGTCTCATGTCAACACACTGACCGGTCTGTTTCCACAAATGGCCTGATATGGGATTTTAGCCTCCAGAATAATGTCCCCAAACTGAAGTCAGATCATTCTATTTATAATATGGCAATTTGACTAAAAATCAAATTACTAGCTATATTGGCAGGTTTTCTGGGATCTGACCCCTACTGCCTTTATCACATCATTTCTTTCCATTTTTTTTTCTCTCATTCATTTTGTCCCAAACAAAAGCGTTTGCACCCTTTTCTTGAGCACCCATGCTTACTCAGCCCTGAAGGATGCTACATGCATTTCATGCCTTTGATTTAAAAACATTTCTCTCAGGTGTACTTTGATGTCCCTTTCTTTTCATTTGGAATTTTAATTAAAAGTTATCTGTGAAAAGTCTAGCCTTACCACAGAGCCAGAAATGGACATTTTTATATCATTACATGATCATATTTAATAAATGATTAACATTGTATTAATACAGCAGTGTGTAAATAGTATGTTAGTCTATTAATTTTTATGCACTGCCCACTTTTCTAATGTGAATTTTGCTGTGCTGTGCATTATGAAATATATAAAATTCACTACTTTCTTCACAAAGTTGCCTGATTTCCACCAGAACACTTGGTTGGACTTACAGAGGTGGCAGAATGAAAAGCTGCAGCTTTGTGTTTTCTGCTCCACATTCCTGAATGTGGAATTCAGTGAAAGTATCCCAAATGGGAAGCATCTTTCGAGCCAATCCAAGCAGTTCTGGAACTTTGATTAGAGAAGATTCAGCTGGCGGGCTCTTCTTTCACGGAAGAGCCCCTTCTCCAACAGGCTCCAACGAAGCCACAGGTCCCAGCGGCCGTGTCCCCGACTTCTTCATCCTGTCCCCTTGAATTCTATCTTGACTAAAATAATTATCTAGGTTGCAACAGGTACATGGCACACGTATTTCTAGCAGTAGCCATCACAGGAAAAATATAGTTTTCATATGATGCATAAGCGGAAGCAATGGGTTCCTAACTAGTTTTGCAGGATGGAAAATACTATAAAAAGAGAAAGCCCCAACTGAGAAAATAAGCGATGCATGGGAAGAAGAAAAACACACTGAACAAACACATTTGTTCCTTTGAAGAAATCTCAGGGGCTTGGTTTTTTAGCAAGCAAAGCAGAGGTGTTGTCTGGTGTAGGATTGCCACAGGCTGGGCCTCCTGCTGTGACAGCAACAGTCTTAACCAATTTGGGTGCTGGCGGCTCTACTGCTGCTACGTGTCCCTGTTCATACTGCAGGGAAGGCAGTAGGACATAGTCTAAGGACTCGGGTCCCAGCCAGGAAGGAGGAGACGAGCACAGATTTCCTGGCTCTTAGCTTCGTCCTTGCCTCGTGCTGACCATTGCAAGTATTTGGGAAGTGAAGCCAACAAAAGGAAAATTCTCTCCCTCTCTTTCTCTCCCATTCTTGTTCTCTGCCTTTCAAATGAACTGATAATTACTCAAATAACAGTTTTTCAGTATCATGGATGAGTTTTTATATCTTCTAACACTCAGCATTTCTTTGTAAGCAGTATGGAGTCATATTGAGTCTACACTGCTGCTCAGTGCAATGCTCCTTGCTGTGGTCTTGGCCCAACCAGGCCCACTGCAGACATCAGGAAGGCAAAATAATGGAGGGAAATGCCACTTCATTGGTCTCTGTTCTCAGCTCCTCAAAAAGAAATTTACAAATAAAGCAAAGGGCCAATTCATAGAAAAAAATGCTTTCTGAAAAATAATGGCCTCTTAGCAGGACTCACATGTAATTGCAGAGCTGCCACGTGGCAGGAAAGCAACAGTGAACAGTGCTGATGCATGGTTACTTCAAAGACTTTGGAATTTTGCTCAAATGTTGGACAATACCTGGGACAATTGAGCGCGCGCGCGTGTGTGTGTGTGTGTGTGTGTGTGTGTTTAGGGGTGCATGCCTGTACCGGTGAGATGGAATTAATGAAGCACATGGGATAATAGGTGGCTCATTAAAAGCACACATGCAGGTGACTTCCTTTTCTGGTTCTACATCCTGTGCCCATCCCGTCACGCGGTGACACCTCAGTACAGCATTAGTGGTATTACATCAACAGTGTTTGACGAAAGATCCCTGCTGGCAAAAAAGCTCCAAATTAAGTCTTGTTTTTCTTTTAATGAAACACATTTGGTTATATAATAAAATTATTTCCCTGATAAGTCTCTTTAAAGTCAAGTTAGTGACTTTAAAGTTACATCAAATGGCCACTGAATTTCATCTGAGAAATGCACAACTGTGTCTGGGAAACACAACCATTTCCAGCATTTAGATCACCACGGAGTGCGTCTACAGTGCCCTCTCGTGGTGGCTCAGTCGGCTGCAGCAGGGATCCTGCGGGAGCACGCACTATCACCACTGCGGAGATTTTTAAAGCAAATTCCCTTGGCAGACAGGAAATCGATCCCCAAAGAGGATAAATAACTGCCTACCACAGTTCTCGAAAAAAATCTGAGCAAGCATACAATGCACTTAGAGTATTTTTGACATAGTCTGTTATCAAATTTTATTTATTGTTTAACAACATTATTTAGAAATCATATAAACTCATATTATAAATATTATTCATGGGAACAACAAAAATTGCAATAAAGATGTATTATAACTATGTGTGAAGATAACTTTTGTTTGCCTTTCCCTCATTAACTGCATATCTTTTACATTTTACTTCATTAAACATGTTAAAGCTTATTTATTTATGTGATGCCTTGACATTTAGAACTATCTGATGCATGCAACAAATTAATAGCTGCTTAATAACTAAAACACTAACCAAATTACATATTTCCCAATTTCATAATCAAGTCCCTCAATCTATTTCCTAACGCCATTAACATTAGTCATTGACACAAACTTCCACTTACGTTTAAAATTTTATGTGTAATACAGAGAAATAGAGTGACAGAAAAAGTTCCCGCACACACTAACTCTCAAGTGTTCACAACAGCCAGGACTGAAACAGGTTGCAGCCAAAAACCTAAAATTCATTCCTGGTCTTGGGTCACACTTACTCCCTCCCACAGAACATCTAAAACAGATCAGCAGAGAGAAAAGGGGAAGAATTTAATGTGATAATCTGTAATTGATCTTCACATGCGAATATGTGTGCATTCATTACTAAAGGTGACCTATCAACTAAACTATATGGCGTTACCAATGTATTCTGGTTAGCGTGCCTGGCCAGGTCACTGGAAACCCTGTGGAAATCCAGCGGTCTCAAAGGACCTGGAGCAGTTCGTTGTTATGGTTTCTGCCGTTGGCCCTCTCTGTGTCAGTGGTTGTACATTCACTTCATCTGGACCACGGGCTGCCTTTTCTTTGCTGTCCATCAGACACAAGTACTCACACTTATATTGTTGCCTTAGATTATCTCCATTTGTTTCATCTCTAGTTCAGCAAGTTGTTCTAGAAGCCGTGGTAAGCACATTGGACACTTTGATTAAAGGGATTCCCAGAGGTAACGCTGAGTGTCAAGTTCCCTTGGGTTTCATGCCTTCTATCGTGAGAGCGACACCCTGCTTCTGCAGTGATTTTACTCTCTCAGATGTAAAAATCTTCCCTCTGGTTTCCAAGTAGAAGTAGCTCTATTTTGCTTGATTCTATGGACACTATATCCCATTATGGAATGGAAGTGCCCTAAAATTAACTATTACAAATGACAGAAGTTAAATCAGTAAATTACAGTTTATGTGTATGTGGCGATCAGTCAGAAAGCCAAGAATTTCCTTTACTTCAATACTGACGTATGTAAATGCATATCACTTCCATCTTTACCGCTGAAACAGGGAATGGAGGCACTTTTCAGTGGCTTTATATCTTATTGCTATACAAACCAATGGTTTTTAAATATCTATAAGGTGGTATTAAAAGTTTCTTAAAAACTAAATGAGTTATGACTCCAGGAATGGTCCCTCTTCATTTTAATGTTGTTAACTTACTTATAAAGTACAGCTAGCTGAGATGCAGCACTTTATCTGAAGCTCATTTTTCTTTGTTATAACTGTTAACATTGCCAGCTCAGTTCTGCTTCTGCAAAGAGTGCATGCCAAAGTTTTCTTTTTATCTAATGCTAATTGGGAAACGCGTGCAGTGGCCAGGTACGTGGAGCGTGGCAGGTTGCTTTCCTGCCCAGTGACCCGTGGGTCCTGCTCACAGCCAGGTGCAGGAGGAGTCCACGCCTTCCCAGAGCCTAGGGAATTCCCTCCCTTCCTCCCCACACATATATTTCTTCCTGAGCTCACCAGTATCAAAAATACCAGATGCTGCAAGCCATGACCTCGGAAAGAATGGCTATATTTTTTAAGAGCACATTTTTAAATGAAAACAGACAGAAAAGGAGAGAATAGAAAGAGAGAGAGAGGAAAAAAAAAAACAGGAAATTGAAAGAAGAATGAGATGGAAAGCCATGCAGGGAGCAGGCTAAAACACAGAGAAAGGAGCTCTGTGAAAGCCAGAGCAGCTGTGGCACTTTGGCAGCGTGTTCTACAAGCATTTCTGTCACATACAAAGTCGGAATTGCGAAAGAAGACGTAGGAAGGGCCATTCGCCAGGAATCTGCTGCTCTCAAAGTGAACCCTCTCTCCCTCACTCTTCTGTCTCCCTCTCTTCCCTCTCATTCCTTCTCCACCTTCTACCTCTTAGCTATGTTGTAAGAATTAAGATATTGATTTTTTAAAAGAAAAGGAAATGAAAGTGATGATTCTGCTTCCTGGGTGAGGGCACATTTGTTACCTTACTCGGAAAACTCTTTGCTGACCCTGAATCTTCCTGGCAGTTTCCCAACTGTGGACAAGACATGCTAATATCTCTGCAATCTTACATTTCTTTTTTTCTTCCATAGTAAGTTAAAATGAATCTCTTGCAGCTCAGCCTACTAAGACATGGTTATTTTTTCTTGGTTCTTCTCTTCTCAGTATTGTGAACTTCTTTCTTTTCTCTTTTTTTCTTTTTTAGAGATTCTACATCAAAAGCCTCTCTCAGGCCCCGCAGCGTGGCCTAGCGGCTAAAATCTTCACCTTGAACATGCCCCGGGATCCATATGGGCACCAGTTCTAATCCTGGCTGCCCCACTTCCCTTCCAGCTCCCTGCCTGTGGCCTGGGAAAGCAGTCGAGGATGGCCCAAAGGTTTGGGACCCTGCACCCGCGTGGGAGACCAGGAAGAAGTTCCTGGTTCCTGGCTTCGGATTGGCACAGCACCGGCCATTGCGCTCACTTGGGGAGTGAATCATCGGATGGAAAGATATTCCTCTCTGTCTCTCCTCTCTGTATATCTGACTTTCCAATAAATAAATAAATCTTAAAAAAAAAAGCGCCTCTCTCAAACGCCACATCCATTGATGCTAATTCATTTATTTCTTTGTGTCAGCGTTTAGTTGTTGAAGTCCTTCCTGTTTGTGGCCGTGAAAGCAGAGGATGGTTCAAAGTCTTGGGGTCCTGTACTAGCACGGGAAGCTCCTGGCTGAGGCTCCTGGCTCCTGGCTTTAAAGAGGGCCAGCTCAGGCCTTTGCAGTGACTTGGGGAGTAAACGAAAGAATGGACGATCTTTATCCCTCCTTATCTCTGTAGACCTGCCTTTCCAAAAATGTGTGCGTGTGTGTGTAATAAATCTTAAAGAAGGAAAGAAAAGAAGGAAGGAGAGAAAGGGAGAAAGAAAGAAAAGAGGAGGAAAGGAGACAGGGAGGAAGAACAATTGGAGTGAAGGATGAACAGCTCATGCCTATAGACAGGCAGAACTATCTGAATTATTCTGGCTTTTCTATCAATTTTGTAGCCAAACAAATGAGACATGCCACTGGCCAAAACAGTGTGAGTGCAGCAGAAGCACAGGGAAGAAGTGGCATTGGCACACATTTCATAGACAGAATAAAAAATTAGCAAATAGATTGGACTGAAAAAAATTGATGTGAGTTCCAGAAGGTAGCTTTCCAAACACAGATGCTCAGTATCAGTTACTTGATTGGAGGTATGTGAAACAAGTTAGTGCAGGAAAAACCATTTGTTCCGAATATGAATGTCGCAATGTGGAATAGTCCACTCTAACTACCTACTCAGCACAGCACTTTTGGGAAATCAAGGATTCGGTAGTTCACAAAACATGGTCTACTTCTTATGCATTCATATTCCAGTTTCAATTTGCTTCATAAAGTACATACATAAAAATAAACAAGTGATACAGGGGAAAGAGTGACATGTGGGGATAAAATGATGTTAGTTAATAGTCCCCTGAGACAGCTGGCATTTGAAATGAATTGTGAATAATGACTGGTAGTGTGACATTTAAGGAACATTCGAAACCAAAAGGAGAGATGAAGGCCCTGAGATAAAAGAGATACTTTGTGAGACAGCAAATTATGATGGCTGGAGTATGTTCAAACCAAAGCCCAAGACCAACTGTGATCGCTCCACTCTCAGCGGGGAATAAAACAATTCTAAAGTTTCCTGTGGCGATACAAGAAGTATGTATCTGAAAAATCCGTGAATATTAGGCCATGACTTGGCAGCCCAGCAATGTTTTTTACACTTACAACATATGGCCGATGCCCAGGCCATTTATTTTGTAGTGTTAAAATGAGATTTTCACTATAATTTATCATCACAGCATCGAGGTTGTTTTCATTAATAAATTCTATCAGCCTGAAAAGAAGATCGTATTTTAAAATAATTCTTAATCATTGCAATAACATTACATGAACTAGGTAATTGTGTGTAGATTTCGGCCAGCGGCTCTCCAACGGGCTGAGTAGGATTTGTCTATCCAAAACTCATGCAGCTGTTTAAACTCAGTGTCTTAATTTTAATAGTTGATGGATTATGGGTGGAGACTGGATCCAGTTGTAGTAGCATGTGGGACACACGACACACCCTTAGGTCACTGGGGATGTGAGCTCAGAGGGTGTCTCTTGCCTGAGGTTTCATGATTTCAGTTCCAAACTCAGCTTAGGTTCACACTCCCCTCTACTTCACCACCTGAAAAGTCACCTGCGTGAGCCACAGCAGCCTCCACAGCTAAGGCGGCCCGATCCTGCAATGTACGTATTGCAAGCTGAAAGAAACTTTGCTTTCTCAAAAAAGCCATCTCTTTGGGAAACTTAGATGGAGCTCCCAGCTCCAGGCTGCTGCCTGACTCGACCTTGTAGTGAGGTCAACCGTGCGACCGATAGAAGATTCTCTATCACTCGATCTTCCTCTCCCTTTACTTTTCAAATAAACAAATAAACATTTTTTTTTTTAATGAAGCCCCCTTTACTGGACTCACTTTCCTCTGCTTCAACCTCGTTCGTCATTCGCAGCTCACTCTGGTACTAACAACCAACTTGTTCCCTAAGGATTTCACACCTACTAGTACGTTTTCTAAACTGAAGACTCACTAGAAATGAGCACTCGAAACTTCTCTTCACAAAATGATTACCCTTCCATCCATCATAGCACACGTGAGGATTCTTTCTTAACAGGACTTAGGGCTATCATTGGGAAACAGAGGTTTAAACGGAGACAGAGGAAGCCCCGAGTACTCAGGCCTCCGTCACGTACATGGAAAAGCTAGATGGAGTTCCAGAATCCTGCTTTTAGCCTGCTTGATCCTCTTTTTCTAGTATGTTAATAAACAAGTAAAAAATATGGATTCCATGATACCTACAGGACTCTGGTAAATTCTCAGTAAAATAATACTACCGTAGTTGTTCAAAATATTGCAAAATTAGATATTGAGAAAGTTGAATTAGATAAAATGTTTATGTATTATCAAATAACACCATAAAGAAATAATGAGGAATAGAACTAGATTGTGCAGACCATAAGTGCTTCCTTATAAATTAAATGTTATAAGCGCTTATACATTTCAATTAATTATTGTAAATATGTGTAACATATGCCCCATGCTGTTATATAAGATATTTGATATGTAAGATATTCAATGATATGTAAGATATTCAGTGATATATATGATATTATATACATCACATTTTTATTGCAGTGCTTCAGAATAAATTGTCTATTAATGAATACAATGATATAATATTAAGCATGGGAAATGCAATTGCTATTAACCAGAAACAAAGTGGAAGAAATGATTAAGTAAAGGCAAATTTTGGAAATAAGAAGGATACACTTATAGGTTTTGAAAGCTATTTTAGATACAAGAAATATCAATAAAACTCCAATCTTTGAATTGAGACTTTCAGACACATGACTGGTCAGAGAATAAAATGACTATGACTAAACCAATAGAAATTTAAGAAACTTGCATTCTTAATTAAACAGACACATATAGTAGAGGCCCCTATTAGCAACAATCGATATTAATTTCATGATAAGTATGCAAATAGTACATAACATCTCCAAAATCTAATCTGATAGCTTTAGCTATTAAAAAGGGACGAATTGCAAAGAGAGTGTGTGTGTCAGAGAGAGATAGCAGAAGTGACTTTCCAAGTATTCATTCTGCACTGTTAGTGAAATTGCATGGACTATGTTCTCAATAGAAAAACATGCTAAAAACAGCCATTTCCCATGTCTCTGCACTTGTTGTGACAAGGTACTGGTGACAAAGAACTCGTCACAGAAAGAGAAGTCAATTGCACTCAGCTGAGGTTTGCAGCTGTTTACACATCTGAAAAACCCTAATGGTTAATAAGTCCTATTTCAAGCTTTTGGTAATTTTATTACCTACCTTTTCAAACAGGCCACATTTAAATTATCTCATGCAATGTCAGTCTAAGGCACTTAACTGTTACTTGGTGGTCAATTTGTACTGAAATTAATCTTAGCTTTCCTCAAAAAGCTCAGTAGTTATCAGTCTATAGGATGTTTAACTGCTTTATAATTTTCTTGTGCAAAAATAAGCAAACAAAATATTAGCTTTTTGTGGCTCACACACTGATAAAATTTAGTGATATGCCAGGTAACAGTTCCCCATGCAAGTCTGTCGGTAATAAAGGCAAAAGTGAGATAACCTACTCAAGTTTTTATAAACTTAAAGATTCAGAAATTATCGAACATGTTTCCTTTAATGTACCTGGGTATCATTCAAAAGCAGAGGTTTTCTGGGTACCTCTCATTACATTTGCATACAATTCCCATTAAGCCACCTTAAGTTTGTTCTGCCTTGTCCACCAACTGACCCCTTGGCAGTCCAACCATTACCTGTACCTATAATCAATGCATGACCACTTTGTGCTATTAGGTTTGTTCTCACAGGAAATAGATGGAAACAGAAAATAAGCCATTGCTAGCTCTGAAATTGTCTCTAATTTTTTGTTAGTTCTGCCACCTTTAATATTCTTGATGTTTCAACAGTAATCCTTTTGAAACTGACACTGATTTTAGAATTATTTTGTTTGTGACCACCTTAATGGGTAGAAGCTCTTTGTCTCCAAATTCATTTTATTCTGCTGTTTCTGAATTTCTCTAATTGCTTTGACTGACAAAGACTCTTTAATTACAGCCTATGCTGATATCTCTGAGCCATGCCAAGCAGCCTCCTACGCAAGAGAGCAAAATTAAATCATTGCTGCTATTCACTTAATATTTGTCCAGAACCCACTACTGAATTGGAAGTCAAGTGCCCCAAGATTTAGTTATCTACAAATCTAATATAGGGATAATCTAAGTCCTGATTTCTTTAGTGAGCAGAAAAAGGAAATGTTAGTATATTAAAATTTAAAAATTAAAAATTACTATTTTGGAGATTTTAATATTCCCCAAACAGTTTTGAGTCAAAGAAATGAGCTATATTGGTATAAGATTTAGTTAAAATAATTACCTCAAACAAGAACCTTTGAAATCATATCCCTTAGGTAGTTGCATATTGATCACACACACACATACACACACACTCTATCTCTTTCATTCTCTTAAATAAATGTTTATTAAAGTCTTCTTCAGTGTTTCAACACAGTAGCTAAAGTTACATGATCAATGTAATGAGACAACAGGAAAATAGCTCAGTGTCCTGTTTGTATAATTCCAGTTAAAATGAATGATGAATGGTGAGAGGGCTGGTGCCATGGGCACTGGCAGCCCCTGTGTGGCATCAACTCACGTCCCAGCTGCTCTACCTCACATCCAGTTCTGTATGGCCTGGGAAAGCAGTGCAGGATGCTGGAGGAGGCTTCGGGCTTAGGATACGCTCATCTCTGACAGTTTGGGGAGTGAGCCAGGACGTGGACACCCTTTCTCTCCTTTCCTCTGTGAATTTGCCTTTACAATAAAAAAGAATCTTTAAAAATAGATAAATGATGAAATTTCTACAATCTAGTCAGATATATCTCTTATATATTATTTAATTTTGGTTTCTATTAACCAATTCTGTGCAAATCCCTTCTTAAACCATATAAAAAACGGTGTTGTAATCTTTTGAACTACAATATGCATTGCAGTTATAATTTACCATCATCAAACAATAATAAAAAGAAAACTATTCCCACCAATATTATTATTGCCTAAAATTTACTTAAGTTTATCTTATGTGGTGTTTTACAACAGTATTGAGAACTAAACAGATTACTCTGAATAACGTCATGAAATTAGATCAGATAATATTAAACTAAATTTTCTCTTTACACAAAAGAACACTGAAGAAAAGAATAGCTATTTTTGTTCTTCTCTTTCCCATCATGTAGGACAAAATTATTTTAGGTCAGATCATTTATTTTTCAAATGAAACATGCATTTTGATTTCATCTAATCATTCAGGAACGCCAAGAACTTACTTCTCCCTAAAATATTCAGTCATTAGAAGCTTTTTTAAAAAAGCCCAGAAATTTTTTTATGTATGTGGAAGAAAGTGCTTTCATTTTTTAAGGCTTTTAGACGCAACAGCAATATTTTCAGCATATTTACTAAATATATAATATAGTAAACTGCACTTCCTTTTAAATGTAGGTTATTAATTCAGTCCGACCCATTAAGTTTTAAAGCTAGAGTTTGTGGTATTTGGCATCAATTCTCCTCTTCTTTTGATAAGTACCTAAACAGGATGTTCTTGCAAATCAAATGAGAAATGGCTCTGCAAGTTTTCTTCCCTCAGGAATAAGCATTGAGATTGGCAGATGGCTTAAGTGGAAAGTCAGAGGAAGGCACTTTAGCCAGCACCAGAAAGTGTTCCAGCAGATCCACCCGAGGTTAAATCGTGGAGGGTCATCTCACTTCCTTATTCTCTGAAAGTGTTCCAGCAGATACTGCTGAGCTTAAATCATGGGGAGCCATCTCACTTCTTATGCTCTGAGATGCTATCATGCTCTCCAACTCAAGAACTCAGTTTATTTTGTCTAAACCGTTCTATACTTTGCTAAGTTCATTACTTCTATGTAAAAGTCATCAGACAGTCTCTGAACTGTTAACAATGCGCTGCTTAACACCATCCTTTTGTCTATGTTTAAAATGTTTGTATTTCCCATCAATCTGTTTCATGCTCACATCATGTGACAATATATAGTCATACTTTTATTCCAGTAAAATTTTGTATTGTTTCATTACCATAGCATCTAAAGTCCTTGCCTTGCACTCTCCAGGATCCCATATGGTCCCCGGCTCATGTCCCAGTGGTCCAATTTCCCATCCAGCTCCCTGCTTACAGCCTGGGAAAGCAGTCAAGGATGGCCCAAAGCCTTAGGACCCTGCACCCACACGGAGCCCACATGGCTTTGGTTTGGCTCAGCTCCAGCCATTGCGGCTGCTTGGGGAGTGAATCAGTGAATAGAAGATCTTCTCTGTCTCTCCTCCTCTCTGTATTTCTGATTTTTAATAAAAATAAAATTAAATCTTAAAAAATACAGATTGTTTTAATGTCTTTCTAATTTCAGAAATGTACCTATGCTAATTTCATTATTAAGTCATTCCTGAAGAGATATTGGAAGCACCGAGTTTACGTATTAACTAAATGATATGATCAATGCAGAGAAGCCCCAGTGTTCCTGAATGGAAAGATGGGAAGAAGCCTTAAACACATATTCAGATAAGATGATATGACCTCCACACAGTTTTACACTTCGTATATTTTCATTTTCACAAATAAGGAAAACGTGTGGTGTTTGTCTTGCTTCCTTGCCTTATTTCAGTTAACTTAATGATCTCTAATTCCTTCCGTTTTGTTGCAAATTTCAGTCTTATCCTTTTCTATAGCTGAGTAATATCCCATGATATACACATACCGCATTTTAACGCAATCAGTTTGTAGACATCTAGATTTAGTATGTATTTTTATTATTGTGGATTAAATGGCTATAAACATGTCTCTAATTTGATGATTCATTTCCTTTGGATGTATTCCCAGAATTGAGATAGTTGGATTGTAATTGGTAGATTTTAGTATTCTGAGGAACCTCCACTTGGTTTTCCACAGAGGTTGTGCAATGTACATTCACATCAGCAGTGGAAGAAGGTCCCTTTTTCTCAGACCTTACCAACATCCATCACCTTCTCACATTCGGTTAACAGCCATGCCAACTGGAATCAGGCGATGACTCACTGCGCCTCTGTGAGCCTTTTTTCCCTGATATCCAGTGCCCCAAGCATTTTTTGCTTTGTTTGCTACTCACTGTGGTGCACCGTATGAAAAATCCCTGTTCCTACCCATTCTTTGTTACTTGGACAGATTTTCCTTTTGTTGTGCAGTTTCTTCAGCTTCCTACATTTCCTGGATTTTAATCCTTCATTAGATGTGTACTGGGCAAGCATTTTCCCCTTTCAGTTAGCTGTCTCTTCACTTTGTCAATAGCTTCCACGGCTTTGCAGAAGCTTTTTAACTAGATATAATCAAATTTGTCTATCTTTGCTTTTACTGCTTATGTTTCTTGGATCTTATGCAGAAAGCATTGGTCTAAGCTAATGTCTTTCACATTTCCTTCTGTTTTCTTCCAGTAATTTCATGACTTCAAGTCATAAATTTAGATTTTTGATCTATTGTGAGCTTTTTAGGGTGGAATGTGGCGGGGGGGAAGGGTCTTATTTTTAACTTCTGCTCATGGAAATTCAATTTTCCAACACCAATTTTTGAAGACTGTTCTGTCTCAAGGGAGTGTCTTTCCCAAGGGAGTGTCAAACATTGGTTGGTTGAGGATGCTTGGGCTAATTTCTGGAGTTTCTAATCTGTTCTATTTTCTCCATGTCTAAATTTCTTTCAGTACCAGAATGCTTTGATTATAACATACATCCCTATAATATGTCTTGAAAACTGTTATTGTGGAGTTTCCTGGGCTTTTCTTTGTTGGAAGACTACTACTGGTGTAATATCGGCCTGGATTAATGATCATTTGAGTTTTTCTGTCATTTTGAGTTTTTCTGTTCCTCGGTTTTGATAAGCTTTTTGTATCCAGAAATCTGCCCATTCTGTCTATGTTTTCCAATTTGCTGGCATAAAGCTGTTTAAAATAACCAATAATGATCCTTTGTATTTCTGTGACATTTGTTACAACATCTCTGGTTTTATACTTGGCTTTATCCAATAAGGTCTTCTTCCTGCTTGTGGGTTGTTGAGCCAATGTTTTATCCATTTTGTTTAATTTTGCAAAAACAGTTGCACTGATCTTTCACATACTATTTTAATTTGTGTTTCACTTATTTATTGTATAATCTGTAATTCCTTGCTGGTACTAATGTGGGCATGGGTTTATTCTTAATTTGTAGTTGTTTAGGATGCTTTATTAACATAAATCATTTTATGCTTTTTCGATTTATAATGCATGGACTTATTGCTACCAACTTCACAGTTAACACTGTTTTTGATGTATCATAAGTTTTGTCATGTTTTTATATTCATTTATTTTCAGTAAAATTTTGGCTTACTTTTAAAAATGTATTATGTGAGCATTCTGTTCATTCAATTAGCAATTTATTCAGTTTCCATGTGTGTTTTTTCTTTTCTAGAGCTACTTTGGCTGTTAGTTTTCAATTGTATTTCAAAACGATACATGGGATGACTTCAATGTTTTTGAATGTGCTGAAACTTGTTTTATGGCCTGATGTAAAGATTATTCCAAGCATTGACACATTTTTTATTCTACTGTTGTGGGATGAAATGTTCTGTAGATATCTCTAATGTTATTTTATCTACAGGGTGTATTGGGCCTATGTTTTTTTCTTGTTGTCATATTGCTTGTTTGACCATTCCACTGGTGAAAGTGGGATGTAAGGATGGTAAGCTCAGGTGCTCCGGGGGGCATCATGAGCACACAAGGGAATCCAGTTAGCTACGCTGTGGCTTGAGCAGGAACAGCCCAGGTAGGCCCTAGAAATAAGGAAGAAGGGAAAGTTTGCCTGTCATAAATCGCAACCTTTACACCTGTTTTGTTCTCAAACAAATTTAAATTGAATTGAAAAAAACTATATTATACATCATTCTTTTGACTGTTGAAAGAGACCTAATGGCAGGTTTAAAAATATAAAAAGGTCTCTGCCATTCTCCAAAACTTAGGGATGGTGTGAGCGCTGAACTCATTTTTACCATAATTTTACACAGCTGTCAATGAGCCAACCTGTTCTGGGCAAATGTTAGAACTTTTCAGACTGTTTATATACTGAACAAATAAAGCTGCTCAGGTCCATTCATAGCTGATTCTTCGGTCCCTTTCAGGACCAGAGAACAGCTCTTTCACAAACGCAGTTCATTTTCCACAGCCTGCAATGGATGACGTCGGTTGTGTAGGTAAGTTTCTAAACAATGGACTTTCAAAATGTCTGGAAAATTCATCTCTGACTTTGAAACACTCAAATGAGCAGTGCGGGAAACGAAAAAGTTCAGTTAGAATACATGCAAAAAATGAGTGTTTTTGTTATTCTTTAATCTCCATTTTAACATGTGCAATTTAGTGTTTATTATTTATGTAAGAAACAGCACACATAACTATAGAGGACGATTCAATTTTCATCTAAGTCTATTTTCCAACTGGAACCAAGGCATGGTTTGTGAAATTCTGATTACAGTCTGCCTGCTGAGTGCCTCTATCCAATTTCAGCAGAACAGAATTTACAAGGGAAGCCCTTGTATTCTATTCAGCAGGCATTTACTTCAATTGTAGCATGCCCTATAGACTGCTGCTTATGAAAATGTAGAAAGACAGAGGTGTTTATTCATGACTTAAGAACAAGGAAACTCATCAGTGTGTCTTTTGTTAATTTTTTATTTCGAATTTTATCAGTATATTTTAATTTCCCTGTTGAATTATGCTATTACACTCTTCATTAGGGAACGGGGCACATCACACAGCCTATCTTAATGAATCACAGAATGATTACCTATTTTTGATTTTACCTAATCCCTGTCCATCTGCATCCTTCTGGCTGTCTACATTTGTGTTAGGCAGGTTGTTGATGTACACTTACTTTAACTTTCACTTTGTCTTTAATTTATTATGTATTCAGGAGCAGAGAGAGAGAGAGAGAGAGAGAGAGAGAGAGGTGAAGCAAACTAATCTAATATGCTCTTATCCCACACAGTAGGGGTGAGTTTGATTTCCAAACCCAGTTCTACTGGGTTCCTCTCAGCCCCACTGCAGGCCTGGGCCATGATTCCAGTTCCCGGGTTTTATCTTGGCCAGACTCTGCAGCTGTGGCATTTAGGGGGTAAACTCGTATGTGGGAGCTCACACTTTCTCTCACTTTTTGCCTCTTAAAAGATAGTAAATGACAATTTGTTAAAAAGAAAAATACCCACAATTATGGAACCACACATGAATAAATTGCATATACTGAAGTCATACACTTTGTTTGTACAAATACATTAATGTATGCTCTCAAGCCATAATATATGCTAAATGTAAAATATCATAGATACTGGACAACTAAAGGTGATCATTTCAAAAGTGTTCATATCTAAATCTGTAAGATTCCCACACCTACTACATTCTTAATAAATGCTTATTCAATTGAAAATTACTACATTTTTTCATGATATTAGTATTTCTACCAACAGGTAATTCATATTTGTAATATTGGGTAACATTTAGACTATTACATTATTAAAATAAGTAAAGTTAATAAAGATTGTTACAAAATGATTTCAAATTACTATAAATAGATATTTCCACAAGAAGTGTTAAGGAAACTGGCATTCCTGAAATAAATCTGCTATTGCTGGATAAACTTCATTATCATGTGAGTTTGGACAGATTGATGACTGTGAGCTGCAATTCTCCCCTGCAAAATAGAGGCACCCATTCTTTAAAATATAAAATATTCCTACTAAACAATCTCATAAAAGGTAAAAATAGTCATCGTAATAATAAAATGTGTCTTGATTGTAACCAACAATTAAACCAGCAATTAAAGAACATGGAGATTTTTATATAACTTATACTATCAAGATATAATTTTGAAACATGGAATGTTGCAAAATAATTAAAATCGCACTTTCTGTAAAGTGCAATTCTAACTTCTCTCATTTTCTGTTAGTTCTTTTCTCAGATGTTGATCTCTAGGTAGTCCTGTATCCAAGCAAGCTGATACACAGGAGCATCATGCACTGATAAGGTTTAGAAGTCCCTCACTGCCAGGGTGGAGAGAGGGCCGATGCCCCAAAGATGTTGGACACTGAATTACAAAACAGGAGGGTTTGTAAAAGCAAAAACCACCAACTGGAAGGGATTCAGAAGAACTGATCTAAAGTAGAACTGCCTCAAGATTGAAAATTGCTAACTTTGCAAGCTTTAGTTGCTGAATCAAGTGAAACTCATTTCTATCCTAGTCATTCTTGAACACCCTAGGCAGTGGTTAGCGCATTCTTTCCACACAAGATGTGTTGTTTTTTTGTTTTATTTTTTGTTTTTGTTTTTGTTTTTTTTTTTTTTTGGCTGGCTACCATCTCACAGAAAGGGAGGTTCTTCACTAAAATCCAACACCACTGAAAATAGAGTACCCCTGTCACGTGTGGCCTCAGGCCAGTCCCTGCTCAGATGTCTAATAATGAAGCAAAGTGCTAACTAGCACACAGTAGTTATGGTATTTTAAGAGTATTTCTTCAAGTGTTGAGGTGTCAAAGATCAAGGAAAAGTATTTGATAATCTAAACAAGTCTTTCTTTCCAGTTTTACAATCTCTATGATTAAGGGAGCAGAATTTTTATGAGATCTTAAACATTTTTTTTAAAGATTTATTTTTATTATTTTTTCATTGGAAAGGCGGATATACAGAGAGGAGAGACAGGAAGATCTTCCTTCCGATGATTCACTCCCCAAGTGAGCGCAACGGGCCGATACTATGCCAATCCGAAGCCAGGAGCCTCTTCCGGGTCTCCCACGCGGGTGCAGGGTCCCAAAGCTTTGGGCCGTCCTCGACTACTTTCCCAGGCCACAGGCAGGGAGCTGGAAGGGAAGCGGGGCTGCCGGGATTAGAACCGGCGCCCATATGGGATCCCGGGTGTGCAAGGCGAGGACCTTTAACCACTTGCGCCACCGCGCCGGGCCCGATCTTAAACATTTTTTAATTAGGTTTTAATCAGATCATTTTGATAAATGAAATGCAAATATTTATTTTGTTTGAAGGAACCTTACGAAATGCAAAGCTTGTGTGGTAGTTTGAAATTAGGTAAAAACAACAAAAGCATGTCATCCTAAATAACAATAAAATAGCACTTCTAGAAACAACACATTGCGATGTTGGTGACAGCTGCTGTACGTGAGCAGCATGGGGCGTCATCTCCTGCGCGATGCTTCTTCATTCCGTCAAAGCAATGTGCTTGAATATTTCGCCTGCCCATCTGACCTGAGTTATTCACTTCCTATTGCTTTACTGGAGCAGAAGCCAAAAGCTCCACTTCCTGTCTTTATCAACATCTGCTGGTCATTATTATTTAAGCCGACATGGTTCTTGAAGACCACATGGAAACTATAGTTGTTTTCCCAAAAGACATAAACAGCAACAAATGTTTTCTAAATGCAAGCAATGTTGTTTTGAGAGTTTTCAAATAACCCGGGGGCAGTAAAATGTAGACTGAACATAGTTTCTCTTGAAAGAAAAGACACAAGGCTTAGATTATTTGATGCGAGCTTTTTCTTCCTTTTTTAATTAAAGCACATTTATTCACTTCATGTGGACTTAGATAAGATTTCCCTCACTCTGCATATTTTCCCAAACGTGTCACTTGAATGCTTGCATCAAGAATGCAATGATAGGGCTCGGCGTCATAGCATAATGGTTAAAGTCCTCACCTTTAACCCGCCCGGAGATCCCATATGTGCACCAGTTCTAACCCCGGCTGCTCCACTTCCCATCCAGCTCCCTGCTTGTGGCCTGGGAAAGCAGTCAAGGATGGCCCAAAGCCTTGGGACCCTGCACCTGAGTTGGAGACCCAGAAGAGCTCCTGGCTCCAGGCTTCAGATCGGGCAATATCAGCCATTGAGGTCTCTTGGGGAGTGATTCATCAGATGGAAGATCTTCCTCTCTGTCTCTCCTCCTCTCTGTACATCTGCCTTTCCAATAAATAAATAAATCTTTTTTAAAAATGTAATGATATCAAAGCATTTATCAGAGAACTTCCATAGATTACATACTTAAAAACCAAATGGCTTAGCTCCCTTGCCTGGATTAATTACAATGAGCAGTTATCATTGCAAAATGAGTTTATCATTCATCTACTATACAGAACAATTTTATTGTAGGTGAAACATATCTTTCACCAAAAATGTTTGGACAAGAAATCTTTCAGATTTTCAATTGTCTCAGACTTTGCAATGTTTGTAAATCTTGGAAAATAGAACTAAAACCTAAACAGAACTAAAAACTAAAGCCATTTTTTGTCATCTTAAATAATATTTCTTCCTGTGTAGCAAAAGTAAATTTGTACGTTTTGAAAATAATCGGAAAGCAATGGATTGATGTGGTGGAATGGCAAGTTAACCCTCCATCTGCAGGCTGTCATTCCGTATGAGCACTGCCATGTACCCTGCTTGCTGCACTTCCACTTCAGCTCCCTGCTGAAGACCTGGGAAAGCAGCAGAGCTGTGATTCAAGCCCTTGGGACTCTACACCCACATGTGAAATCCAGAATGTCCCTTTTTGTGTCTTCAAGCTGGTCCGTCTCTGGCCATTCCAGCTTTTGCGGGAGTGAGTCAGTTCATGGAAGATTTATCTCTCTCTTTTTCTCTCTTTTTGTTTCAATGTAATTCTTTCAAGTAAAATAAATAAAATTTTAAAAATGAAAGCAAAGGCAGTGTTACCTTTGCCCCAGGATGGGCCATCTGTGACTGTTCAGCATCACAACCATTCTTGACTCTGATTTACACCGCCCCCCCCCCCGCTACATGCAATTATTTTCTTTTATCTATGCACAAATAAATGCTAGGGGTGGCCGAGCCCGGTAGCTACGAGGGGGGGCGGGGCTCCCCTGCATCTCTGGTATCCCAATTTGTGCCTAACCATCCCCTCCAGCCACCAGGCAGCTTGTTAACAGCTGGCGGAGCCCTCTCTTAAAAGGTGAGCCAAATAGAAATAAAAGTTTTTTGCTGCTGCAAAAAAAAATCCATCTGTCTATCTATATGTATGTATATATAGGGTGTCCACTTCTTTATTGAACATTACTGCTGCTCTCTAAGCTGCAAATTTCTAAAAACCAGAAATTTTCACAAGTTGAATATCATAGCTTTCCTTAAATTTTCTGCAGCCAGACTGATGAAAATTTACGATTGCTTTCCATTTTAGGATCACAGTGACAGAGCTTTGCTCAATTTATAATCAGTATATCATGGGCGGTACAGTTTCCCTACAGTCCTGAGAGATACATTCTCAAGCTTGATAAATTCTTCACATGAACTTTTTTGTCGGCACAGAACTTCAAGACATGGCCATTGCAACCACATAGTCTTCCACTAGGTGCTTCACATTTATACTTCTGTCATCTTTCTCCAATAGCTTGACTGCTACATTACAAGTAGACATTCTGTGTTTGATCTGTCACTGATACCTATCTGAGTATTGCAGACCTTTATATTTTCCACAACATCTTTACACCACAGAGCAAAATTCTCCAAGAGCCATGTGCACAGGCCTTACTCCACACACAGAGTCACAGGAAGCCAGTCCCTGCTGCCAGCTGGCGTCAGGCCTTCTATTACCATTCATTCCTGTGCTTGTGTGGGGGGACTGCACCATGAGAAGAAAAGATCCATTGTGGCTGACAGTCCTCCGGAGGCCCCTTTCTCCCTACAGAGGAAACTCTGTATTGTGCACCTGTGTTTTGACTATGACCCATCACTTGAGGTCAAGGGTCATATTCTCCATGTATATATCATGTCAGGAATAAAAATCTCAGATGTAGAAACATTGGAAGCTTGAGGAATTTCTGGTTAAAGTATATTCAACCTGTAAGTAAACTTGGTTCTAATAATACTTGGAGATTTTTTAAAAGCGTGATTAGTTCATGCTGAATTTAGATATGTTGAATCATTCATTTTATTGTATACATGTGTATATTTTGCAGGCACAGTATCATCAATTTAGGCCAGTATTTACCAGCTCTGTGTTCGTGTCTGTCCTCAGTCAATGTTGATCAAGTTTTCTTTCTAGATCACTGTCTTCCTTTAAGCTACTTGAAGAAATAAAGGATTTGTCTGATAATACAGGCTCTAAATCAGATGCTCCTGAATGATGACCAAACCCCCAGAGAAGTTATTGATTTTTTTATAATTGGGGACCAGGAAGAAATTTAGGAAACTGTCTTTTCATTTGCCAATGCCGGAACCCAGAGTTAAGGACACAATTTGGAAGCCTGTGAAAGAGGAATATCCCTAAAGCAACCGTTGTTGCAAACTGCAGACAATGGTACACATCTCTTACCAGAGCCATCTCTTCTCACACACAAAATGGGTGTCTTTATTTTGAACTTCTGCTAAAATTACCACAAACAACATCAAATATCTCTGGGATAATACCTATGGATCTTGATTTCGCCAGCAACAAAAAGCTTTACTTCTTCTGTTTGCCAAAAATAAAGCAAGTGTGTCTAGATGAAAGGAATGTATGCCATTTATAGGGTTTCAGGAAACATTCTTTTACATATGCAGCATGGCAGAGCAGGAATCATTGGAAGGTGAGTAGAAGGAAAAAACCTCAATGCTGTATTTAAGAATATTGTCTACACACGTAAAACAGTCAAATTTTCCTATTTTCTCTACAAGGAAACTAAAAATTACCATATTTAGCTAAGTTATACGTAGCCAAGTTTTACGATTTATACTGCAGTTTATACTTTCATCCATCTTCATTTTAAACATGTGCTGAATTAGTAAACTTGTGAAAATTCTTAAAAATATGCACAATAAATGTTTTATCGTTATATTTATGCTATGGTGAGAAATCATTGGTTTAAATTCATTTTGGAAAGTCTATTTTTTTCCCACAAATAAGGATTGAAATGGACAATATATTCACCAATTAAGGAAAGAAAGTCATGCGAAGTTAAAGAGACTGAAGTTTTACAAGAAAAAAAAAAACTGCTCTGTACAGGATTTTAAGACACTGTAACTCCATCAAATACTTTCTGAGAAAACCATTATGTTTATTTCTTTGTCTTGGAAAAGATGACAAAGAAACAAAACTTTGTTTACCTAGCTTTATCTTTGGTTCCTGACATTTGTAAGGTAATGGTATTGGGTAAAGGAAGGTTGAATAAATCTGGCTATGAGTGTTATAACACCTAAAGTTCTCAAGTCTCTTATGAAATTGTTCAAAAGTAAAACTTTCAAAATTAAGTTAGTACTTTAATAACACTGTACTGAGCCATCCAGATAGCTACTTGATTCTGGGACATTGATTCAGACCAGCAAGTGAGTTGCCTTGTGACTCATCATAAAGCAAATAGCACACCTGTTGATTTTGTCATACACCTCTGTACACAGGACACATGTAAATGCATGATCCAGCAACACATGTTCAAGGGATTTTTTACAACTCTTTTTTCCTGACCCACCATGTCACATCATCTAGTTTTACCCAGTTAGCTATATTATATGTACTTAACTCCACAAATTCCCAACCTCCTCTTGAACAGGGAGCTTAGTATAGTTTTCAAACTTTTTTGGTGATGGTTTATACATAAAGCTTCTTTCCTTTGTTTTATATATGTGATCATTGCTTTTGAGTTACCTGAGCATTGAAGAGACAGAGTTTCCATCCAGTAATTTGCTTTCTGATTGGCTACCATGGCTCATAGTTGAATCAAAACCGGGAACTGGCAACTCAATCCAGGTCACTGATGCAGATGGCAGAGATGGAATTAGAGTGTCATCACTGCCTGTCAGTTTGAGCATTAGCAGGAATCTGGAATCAGGAGTGGGAGCCACAAGTCAGACCAGTGCTCCGATATGGAACAAAGGCACTTCTAGCAACATCTAAACTCTAATGTAATCTCAAACTTCATTTTTGAGTGGAAGAGAAAAAGGGGATATGACTTTGCAGACGAGAAATCCTTTTGCCTGTCAACAATAATGAAAACAGGGGAATTAAAGAATATGCAAGGAGCCAGGAGCTTCTTCCGGTTCCAAATGGGTGCAGAGTCCCCAGGCTTTGGGCCGAACAAGACTCAGCTCTCCCCCTTGCAGCCACTTGGGGAGTGAGTCAGTGGACAGATCTTCCTGTCTCTCCTGCTCTCTGTATACTTGACTTTCCAATAAAAATAAATAAACCTTTAAAAAAAGTGTTCTGAGGGCCAGCACTTTGGCTCAATCAGCTAATCCTTCACCCCCAAGCAGCAGCATCCCATGTGGCACTGGCTCATTTCCCACTGTTCTGTTTCCATTCCAGCTCTCTGCTTGTGGTCTGGGAAAGCAGCAGAGGATGACCCAAAGCCTGTGACACTGCATCCACGTGGGAGACCTTCAAGAGACTCCTGACTTCTGGCTTCAGATCAACTGTGCTCCAGCTATTGTAGCCATTTGGAGAGTGATTCAATAGATGGAAGATATTTCTTTCTGCCTCTACTCTCTGTAAGTCACCTTCCCAAAAGAATTAAATAGTTTTTAGAAAGAGTTCTGTAGCTTTCAGTTATTTCGGAGAATGCACAAACTTCTCAGAATGTACCTTTGACTTTACTTACTACTCACTCATGCTTGCCAATAAAATTTTCCTCAGATCTTAAGTTCTGGAGATTTTGTTTTATTGTTCAACGCATTCAAAATTGTACCAACTCACCTCAAGCCACTTAAGAAAAGCTCAACTGAAATTCAATATTCTTTAAGATTACAAGCCCATCCTCAATTTGTAACATTTATTTGGCTCTAACTTTGCCATTAAACTCGAATTTATCCATGTTTGCTCTGTGAAGGTGCCTGTCTCCTTAGAGCAGGTATATATGTCTTTTCTGTCATCTTAGGTAACAACACCCCTTTGATTTCAGGTGCAGCTGTAAGTATGATCATCACCACCACGGTCACTACCACGGAGAGCACGTGTATTTCCTGCATCATGTGTGAAATATGCTTATAATAAACATGGCATGGATTAGAAGCCACTTTTATGATAAAGCAGCATATTTTTTAACCTTTGCAAACTACTAAAAGGCAATGTATAACTGTAAAAGTTGAAAACGTACACTGTTTGGCAACTGTGAGGCATACAGGAGGACTACGTAGAACTTGTGCTAACAAAATAGAAATTCATTTGAAGAAACATACTAGGATCCCCAAATCAAAACTTCAAACCTAGAGCACATTCCTAGGAAAAGAAAGTATTCTTCTCTCATCTTTGTTTACAACAAGCAGTCCTAGACTAAACTCCATTAAGTAGGGAGATTCTGACAGGCTTCTGCCGTATACAAACTACAGAGGCACTGTAAACATAGCCAGGGAGGAAGGAAGTAGATAGCACTGAACACTACACAAAAACTACACTAACCGCTACGTATTTTGACAAAGAAGACAATTAGATCAACAAAAGTCGGTGGTTTTAACGTCCAGTGAGTTAGTCTTAATTTAAAACAACATCATCTCCTTCCTGATTGGATGATGCTGAGCAATGATCAGTGTTAATTCCCAACCAGAAACAGAAACTCATTGAAAAGTTAGACTAAAAACAAATCTGTGCTTGTTTACAGAAATGATAAATTACCCACAGCATTTTCCGGTATCATTTAAATTTTAACTTGATCTTCAGTGTTTACAAAACTTTGAGGCCATTTCCTATGCACTAAAGAAATGTTTTTCTGTTCCACAGATGTTTGCTGTATTATCTTAATAGCTTTTCTGGAATAGTGTGTGTGTGTGGAGGGGGGGTGTAAATTTAAAATCCTTCTAATGTGTATTACATTGACTTTTCACATTAACATTGATACTGGAGTAATTATGATTCAAAATGATTTTCAAACTCATCCGAAACTTAAGCCCCGGCACCCTAATGAGAGACGCATGTGGACCCAGCAGGGATCTTGCATTTGCATGTTACCAAAAGCTAAACAGCATTCGCGGACGCCTTCTCTCTTGTTTTTTAATAGTGAAATTGCACCCTGCCGCCTGGATATTTTTTTTCAAATTTCCTGTATGCTTGCCTTTTCAATTTAAAAAGGGAGGTAAGGAAAGCCTCTGCAGAGTGAAAATTCACTCTTTGGGATGCCCTCCTCTCACGATCCCAACCATTCTGTCTACAATCCAGCTTCCTGTCAAGCGCTTGGAAAGGCAGCGCTGACGCGCCAGCCATTCACTTCCACGGAACCAGCGTGAGAGCTCAACAGACACACAGGCTTGCAGTGTCAGCCTGATCCAATGCAAGCATTTAGAGAGAGAAGTAGGGGATGGATGCATCTCTGCATGTATCTGTATTGGATGATCGCCCCCGCTCCTCTCTCCTAAATAAAAAAGAAGAAAGATCAGCAAAAAATGTAAAAAAAAAATTGCAGAAAACAAAACACAAAACATAAAAAGGGAGAAATGGAACGCAAATTTTACAACTTCAGACAATGAAAGTGTCCTGTTGGCTCCACTTCCACCACAGCTAAAGGCTGAGAAAGCAGCAGAGGCTGGACCAAGTGCATGGTAGACCAAGCTTATAACTCTGCACTGGCCCAGCTCTGGCCAGTGCATGAAAGATCTCTGTCTCTCCTTTCAAACAAAAATAAAGAAATCAATAAAAAAGCCACAATTTTTTACATCAAAATAAACTTTTTCTTACTTCCGCTTTCCAAGAACTATTTCAAACATTTTCACACATTTTAAAAGATTCTATTGAATTACAGCTTAACTCACCAGACATATGAAAGATCAGGAAAATGGGTCAAATAATTATTCAAATTCATGCTATATAAAATATTATTTGACTAGACTAATTAAACACAGTTAACATTGTTACAGCCATAGTAAAATATTGTTTATATGCTTGCAAATTAATTCTCAATTTTAGGAAACAGGGAAAGTGAAGTAGTATTATAAATCTTTTTTTTAAGATTTATTTATTTTTAATGGAAAGGCAGGTATACAGAGAGGAGAAGAGACAAAGAGCAAGATCCTCCGTCCGATGATTCACTCCCCAAGTGACTGCAATGGCCGGTGCTGCGCCGATCCCAATTCAGGAGCCAGGAACTTCTTTCCAAGTCTCCCACGTGGGTGCAGGGTCCTAAGGCTTTGGGCCGTCCTCAACTGCTTTCCCAGGCCACAAGCAGGGAGCTGGAAGGGAAGAGGGGCTGCCGGGATTAGAACTGGCACCCATATGGAATCCCGGGGCATTCAAGGCGAGGACCTTAACCATTACGCTATTGCACCGGGCCCAGTATTATAAATCTTCCTCCCAAAGAACATAGTTTTTATAATTCTGAAGTATTCTTGAATCTTTCCAATGATGATATCATGTTATTACATCATGTCTGAAATGCAGAGGAGACAAATTTACAAAACAAAATTATCAGAATTCTTCTATTCTTATTTTAATTAGAATAATGTGTTCTAGATAATGTTATTTAAATGAATATGCCTTGAGAAAGATGTATATTAATGGAGACTCATTTTCTAGAATCCAAGCAAATAGATTTTCATGTAGAAGTGGGAAGTGAACTATTTTTGCCAAACTGATGAATATGACGTTAATTTAAATGATTTCGAAAAACACATCTAAATAAGGCAAAATAGAATCACATGAATATTCTAGAAACTGTAAAGCTGTAAAAATTTTGCCATTAAGACCTATTTGCTGTATTCTGATTATACAAATGTTTCAATACCTAAAAAAGGTTTCTCTTCCAGTAAATATAATGAAATACAAATAATCTTTTGGAGTAGATTTTGCAAAAATCATGTTACACTGGTAATATTATGAACTCATTTTCGGAAATTAAAAAAAATGGAAATATATTTTTCACAGTTCTGACAACTGGGATGTCAAGGGCAAGGTGCAAGCAGCTTCATTGTTAGGTGAGGGACACTTCCCGGTGTGCA
Source organism: Ochotona curzoniae (assembly GCF_017591425.1). Classification (NCBI taxonomy): domain Eukaryota; kingdom Metazoa; phylum Chordata; class Mammalia; order Lagomorpha; family Ochotonidae; genus Ochotona; species Ochotona curzoniae. The sequence goes on from NW_024466502.1 coordinate 20,453,662, forward strand.
GATTGTCATCATCTCCTCATCATTTCACGTGCTCGATGACTGAAGGGCTTTAGCCAATGTCCCCACTACTCACTACCACCTTACAGGGGTTAGGAATTCAACAGGAATTTAAGTAGGGACACATACATTCAGACCACAACACTTGGCAGTGATTTGAAAAGTGTCCAGGATTTACTTCCTGGGTTGTATATGTACAGGAATGGCTAATAGACATCTCACAAGTGCTATGTCTGGCTCAGAAGCATTGATTCCTGCACTGCCCTTCATCTTGTATCTTCATTTCATGGCACTGATTGCTCATTCCACAAAATGAAAACTGAAGAGTTGGTGATGTCACGGAGGCACAGCAGGCTAATCATTCATCCTGTGACGATGGCAGCCCAGATGGGCAATGGGTAGTGTACCAGCTTGCTCCACTTCTGATTCAGCATTCTGCTTATGACCTGGGAAAGCAGTGAAGGATGGCCCCGAGATTTCTGCCTTTGCACCCATGTGGGAGACCAGGAAGAGTTTTCTAGTTCTTGGGTGCAGATCAGATCAGTTCTGGCTGTTGTGGCCATTTGGAGAGTGGACCAGTGGATGGGAGATTTTCTATCTCTGTCTCTCCTTTTCTTTATAAAGTATGCCTTTCAAATAAAATGAATAAATCTTAAAAAAAATAAAAACACTGAAACTGGAGAGTTAATGTTAGTTTAACTCTTCTGTATCTTATCAATGCTGTTTAGTCTCTCCAAAATACATCACCACTCCATCTGCCTGCTGGTCCCCAGTAAACACTAATTCAAGGCATTGCTACAGTGACCTCACTCCTACATCTTCCTCAATCTCACTTTCCCTGCAACATTCCGGGTGGTCATCTATGATAAAAGCAGGGGACGCCTTTCTTCTGTGTGAAATTCTTTCAGGATACCTCACTGAACTGAGGTTTTCATCTCATGTCTTTCTTTACGCCAACAAGGCCATCAGCATCAGGACAGCCGCCCATTGCAGCCTATTCTCACCTCACTGGAAATACACACACCTTCATGTCCAGCCCTCTTCCACCTAAGCATTTTTAAGTTGGGTGCTCTCAAGTGTGACTTTTGCTTTGGACACCAGCTCAAACGTCACTACTTCCAAGAAACTTCTCTTCACCATCAATCAAATATTCCATTCAGTCATTTCTTATTACAGCAATCTATTTTGCAGCCAAATATTTATCATTAATTATCATATAAAATTTGCATTTCCTTACAAATATTTCCTTGATAGTATCACAATATTCCAGAAAAGAAACACAGAATGAGGTAGAGTTGAATAAAATGAAGAAAAGGAAAATTAAGAAAAGTCAATGGTTAGTTCAAATTAATTTAAAAATAACTTTCAGGAAATCCAATTAAATATATTGACACTTGTGTATATTAGCAGCAAATTGTTGACTGTTATTTGAAAAATCGTGCTGCTCAGCTCCTTTTCACAAACCAATAAACCTGAATCTAACGATAGCATGAGATTAACGTTGTTCCTACTCATCTGTCTTTTGTACAATCATACATAATAGTCACGCAAGATTCCCTTGTTTACTTAGGTAGATACATATGCAATCTGAAAGTGCAAACAAAACCTAATGTAAAGTATTGCATAGCTGAATACACAAGTTGTTCCTATGATCTCTTGCTGCAGATCACAAAACAGGCAAAGTGTTTGTACTGTCATAAATTGTATCTTATTATTTGAGAGAAATTGAGATTCACCCCTGTTTTCACTAGAGAATATTAAAATGTTGTCACGGAGCCAAAGCAATGCTGAATGGTTCTGTCTGTTATCTCAGGCCAGGGAACATTTACCATTTCACAACTCACTCCACAGCTGCATGATCTGACTTTATATACACAGAAAACTCAACAATACACTCTTAAATCTGTCCATGGCAATTTTACAAAAGAGCAAGTTTATAGCATCACATGTCCTCTTTAAGAATTATCCCCTCATTTCCGTGTTTGTCTTCAAATTATCCATTTTAACAGCATGAAATTGTGTTTGAATGCCCTCGGATGATGGGTTTATCTGTAAAACCACTTATATTTCCACACTTAAATTTTTACAAGTTCAAACTCCAAATGAATTTAATATATTCTTTTGTTCCTCCACAAATAGATTTTCCCGTTTTGTAACTTGTTATAAGGCTAGTGTGTTCTATTCAGTAAGAGTCAGAAGAAATTAAAAACTACTCCCTCACCCTAACTGCTCCAGCAAATGCTCTGAATGTGATTATCACAGACACTTAGAGAATGCCGACATCCTGTATCCCGAACCTAAAGTTGATGCAAAGGATGCAAATGAAAGAATGCAGCACGGAGGGACGATAGCACAGCCACATGACTGAGAACGTGCTGCCAAGGACAAAATACTTTTGAGATTTTCAAAAGTGCTCTCTTTCAGAAAATTTTCTTATAACTGTGAATTATGATTTGAAATTTAAAAAAAAAAGGCACCTACATAAGCTGCAGCTGTTAAAAAATTCTGAACATAATCCAGAATCAATCATTTGTATTGATCAATCATTTTGTATTGATCACATGTTGTCTACTCACACAGAACGAGTTAGTGAAACTAGCGTCAATCTTTTGCACAATTCCAGAAGGATAGCACTCACATGCCAGATCCTGTTTCCTTTGCCTAACTGGAAGTGTGCATCCCTTCATCAACGCCTCTCGCATCTTTGTCTTTAGATCTCCACCATTCTACTTTTAGCTATTTTAGATCCCATATATAAGATCACGTAGTATTTATCTTTGTGTGTCTGACTTATTTCATTCAGCATAATGTGTTTCAGTTTCATTCATGCTGTCACAGAAGATCTCCTTCCTTTTTAAGTAGATGAAAAATTAGGCCAGAGTGAATGTATTCTGGGCCTTTCATTCAGTGAAAAAATATATATATATATATATTTGACCAAGTTTTCAAATAAGCTGGTACTATATTACAGGGGATTAAGCTGTTTCTTGCAATTATAGCATCCACATAGGCTCTGAATCCTGTCCAGGCTGCTCCATTTCCAATCCAGTAACCTGTTATTGTGTCTGTGAAAGCAGCAGGTGATGGCCCAACTGTTTGGAGCCTGCCACCCATGTGGGAGAAACAGATAAAGCTCTTGACTCTGTCCTTTGCTCCGGTCCAGCCTCAGACACTGTGGCCATTCGGGAAGTGCAGGTAGAAAATCTCTCTCTTTATGTCTGTCATTCTCTCAGTAACTCTGGCTTCCAAATAAGACCAAAGATCATTGCCTTAGTAAGAAAACCAGGAAAAAATCTTCAATCTGCTTTTCTTGAGCTCAAAACTCTAAGCTGCTTACGGATGAGCAGAAAGCCTTAGATATTGGAATATGCTCGCAGCATTGCACCTCACATTTTCTGAGAAGATGACGTTTTTCTCCTTGATTTCTCCCCATTATTCTCTGCTCTTAGCAATAGTCTCAGGTCTGTGTCCTTGACTCACTGAAAACTGAGGTTTCCATTATTTTGTTTTCTGTTTTCCAATTTCTGACTGGATATGATCTGTTGGGACGATCTCCAACACACATAAAATTTGTAAACTTACAAATGTCAGTGACATCCATGAAAACTGCGTTTCCTATGAACCCTGCCTAGAATATTTTTGCTTTTATGTCTTCATCTTCTTACACCAATATGTATTTCCAGCCTGGCATGTCAGCAACAACACTCATCTTCTCTAAAACTTCTCATTTCTTGTTTTAACTTGTTTTAACTTCATTCCTGTTGTTGACTTTGTTTCATGGCATCTCATTTAAGGGAATGTATAGTGATACCATAATAGAGATGATCATATCCAGATGTGAAGATCCAATGCAGTATACATCTCTACTTTCAAATCAAAGATGGACCCCCAATGAAACTGTTGGATATATCATGATAATAGAATGCTGTACTATTTGACATTATCTGTGCCAACAATATCAGGACACACAATTAACACACTGATGGACTTATGCTGCTTATAAAGGACTACACTAGTATAAAAATTCAGGGAAAATCAATCATTTGGTGGGAATTCGGGGAGGGTGTAGGGAAATACCAGACCCTATGGAATCGCACCATAAAATTCAAAATTTAAAAAAACACTAGATAATGAAAAAGATGGGAGGAAAAGATTTAATCTTATTTGATATATCTGCACAGTACTTCTGTTGAGTTACATGCATTTATTTAAATTAGCTACACTTGCTAAGGCATTTGATTTCTCCAAAAATATAATATACTTTTTCTGGATAAAAAAATCTGTATTTGAGTAGACCTTCCTGTATCTCTTCAAAAAGGTAATTTCTCTATTAAATGTGAGCATTATAAAGTAGTGAAATGGACATTTCAAAATCTCTACATTTATGTTGATATCTTATTAAATTGTTATATTTACATTAAAAAAATAACCCACTTCTTTCCTGCCACTGGCCCAGTTCACAAATCACATAAATCACATTGTTCAAGGTCAAAAGCATCAACCTCATCTTTAACTACTTCCTTCTTCTCTTACATACAAGTATTTAACAAATAACTTCTTATCTAATAGAAAGGAAGCTATTAAATCCCCATATTCCAGAAATAATTCACCTTTGAATGAACTCTGTTGTGTGTGTTGTCCATGCCTGCACTTAATCATCTGAAATCTTTGGAAGAAAAGTACATTGATTAATTGCAAGATTTCATTGTACTTGCACTTTGACTTTAATCTATCCTTCAGCACTACCTGAAAATTGTGCCAAGTTTCTGTTAGCCTCATTTTCCTCTCTTTCAAAACTAAGTCATCCATTTCCCTCTTTCTAGAAGATATGTTTATTTATAATTTGTTGGAAGATAACTTCAGCTATCAGATACTAATGTCCTTACATCTCAGAAAAATTGCAGCTGTCGTTTTCTGGACTACTTCTCTTCATTTTTTCAGTTGCAACAACGTCAGTCTTTTCCTCCAGGAGACTGTGTCCTTGTTTGTTCCTGCCTTTACCACTTTGCATCTGTTTCATAATTCCCTCACTTTGTGCAATGCCAAAAAGGTAGGGCACAGGATGTGATATTTGCAACTAAGTAGTCACCAGATAAGAAAAGCGCTTGGAGTGTGTGAAAGTGAGAAACCAATCCAACGTGACTGAATAATAAATTAAGGAAGATAGAAGAAACACGGAGAAGTAAAAAAGACTCTTTAATGGAAAACATTCAGTGAACCTAATACAAAGCCATCTCTCCTTTTCTATCCATTGACTTTATGCAGCAGCAAAGAAAAACAAATCTGAGTATGAACTTCTCAAGAAGAGTGTATCTTCCAGATCCATTTCCAGAAAAATGAGATAAGCATTTCTTTTATTTATTTTTTAAGATTGATTTTATTTATTTTCAATATACTTACAGAGATAGTGTGGCTGCAAGGCAGGGATGGGGACGTATTTTCCATCTGTGTGTTTACTCTCCCAGTGGCCACAATGGCCAAATCTGCACCAGACCAAAGCCAGGATCCAACAGCCTCCTCCAGTTTTCCCAAGTAGATGTAGGATCTCAAGTGCATAGGCTGCCTTCTATTGCTTTCTCAGACACATTAGCAGAGAGCTGGTTCAGAAATGGAGGAGGTGGAACTTGAAGCAATGTCCATGTGGAATGGGAGTGTTGCAGGCAATGGCTTAATCCATTACACATGTCAGACCCCACACACCTCTTTAGAAACATAAATGACATTGTTATACACCTACCTCCACCTGTCCCTGGCTCTAGCCTTTTATCCCTCAGTGTCATCATCAAACTGCATTCCTTCTGGGAATAGTTCCTTTACTGAGTGCTAGTTATTTTTATCTGATGGATGGTGCTATTACTAGACTATTTTTTTTTGTCATAGTCTCCAATCATCTTCATCTTGCTTTTATCCACTTACCTAGTTATCAAAGCCTGCTTGCTTCTCCTAGAGTTATCCAATGTGGGGGTCTGGCTACCTAGCTGATATCTCTCAGATTAGCTTCAAGATGAAATCTTTCCAAAAGCTGAGCCTATTATCATCACAGGACCAAAACCAAAACTGCTTTAAAGTGATAATGGTTGACATACTATAAAAGATGGCTTTCTCTTAAATTATGGTTGTTAGTGAATTGCTACAGGATGCAAGTTAAAGAAATAACTAGGTAGGCAGAACTTGGGGAGAATATATTATTGATGAGAACCTTGTAGAAATCTAAAAATGAGGAAACATGTATGCAATGCAATTTAGGCATAATTAGTGAAATTAGGAAAACAGTAGAGAAAGCCATGATTATAAGAATACAGTCTTCATGAGAAAAGTTAAGAAAAATTCATAAATATGTATTTTTTCAAAACATATTTAAATGAATGGAAATTAATGTTGTGTAGAAGGTTTGTAGAAGTGCTATGGGAGATTAGAAAAATGTTATTTAGAAAGCTATAAGTGCAAGAATCTATTCTTGGTGAGAACGGTTAAAAAAGGTCTAAGTGAGGAAAAAATATGCAGTGGAAAGTTTGTGGAAGATAAAGTTCAATAGGAGTGGAAGACAAATATTTTAAAAGTTAGTTTGTACATCGAAAGGTCCAGAAAATAGGACTGCCTGTATTTTACTGTCCTGTGTTCTGTGCTGCAGTATCAATCGGATGTGGTTCCAAAGTGAATCTATTGCTCATGACTTTGCATGTGTTTTTACAACTATGACTGGCATAAGAAAAATGCAGAACAATTACAAATTATATTTCACCCTAATCCATGAAAGACCAGTTCCTTCTATCCTGAACCCTGAGACAGACCACTCAGAGGGGTATCTGCCCTTCCCATTGCCCCATGACAACATGCATTTACTGTGGGGGCCATTGCCCTGTTTCCTAATGACAGTTAGAGGAGGGATTAAAAGCGATAAGCAACAACCAAGGTGTAACTCCAGGCTGAAACACCGAGATGAAAAGGGCCCAGAGAGGCAAGCCTGACATGGAAAATCCTGCCATGACTTGTCCCTTGAGGAGGGATACTCACAGAATGAAACACTCCGTTACTAAAACGTAAAATGGAGAAACTAAAAATGAACCCGGATGCAGCCAGTGATGGACCCATGCAGATCCAGATAGGGACTACTCAGCAGTGAGATGGGCATAACCGACAAAGTGACACGTTTGTAAAATCCTATATAAGCTGCCTCATAGCTAAGGGATGAGAAGCCATGGACAACTTAATGTCATCCCTTCTCTGGGACCCCACCCAGAAAGGGCCTTTTTCTTTACTTCAATAACCATTGCTTCTCTGATCACCTTTTTTTCTCTCTTTTTAAGATTTATTTTTATTGGAAAGGCAGATATACAGAGGAGGAGAGACAGAGAGCAAGATCTCCCATCTGACAGTTTACTCCTCAAGTGACCGCAATGGCTGGAGCTGAGCCAATCTGAAGCCAAAGTGCCGGAGCTTCTTCCTGGTCTCCCACAGAGGTGCAAGTTCCCAAGGCTTGGGCCATCCTCATCTGCTTTCCCACACCACAAGCAGGGAGCTGAATAAAAAGCAGAACTGGTGCCCATAAGGGATCCCTTTGTCTCCGTATGCATGTAGAAGACCTGGAAGAAGCTCCTGGCTCCTGGCTCCTGGCTTCAAATCAGCTCAGCTCCAGCCTATGTGGTCGTTTGGGGAGTGAATGACATATCTTTGTCTCTCTCTCTCCTTCTCTATGTAAATCCACATTTCTAATAAAAAAATAAATACATCTTTTCAAAACTATCAAATTGATTATATTTTGATGTCTGAGCATTAGTATAAAACCTTGGCTATCATGAATGTCTTGCTAGCTAAGATAGTAACTTTGCATTAAGTTTACAGTTCAAGACTGAATATTTCCATTGATCTGTGATTCGGTGAAGATAGTTGATGGTGAAATTTCTTCAGAAGACAGATTATATTGTGATCCAAGAGGGTGGGGGAAGGTTATTAATTCATTTCTTTGTGTCATTTCCCTATAAAGCCACCACAATTCAATCATAGGGTCCTACCCTTGCAAAACAATACAATGAAAGGTACTGCTCAAAGGTTCCCCTATAAGACACCTTAATTGATTGGCCATTTATACTAATTCATCAATTATCAGCTTTAGAGTTTGAGGACCAAGCCTCTAACACATGGGCCCTTGTGGGACACCCCAAGTAGTGTTTAAACAGTTGTAGTAACAAAGTTGTAGGAGCCTTACTACACTAAATGGCAAAAAGTCTGTGATGTGAATGTCAACTCACTTGTGAAATAAAACACTTTGATGTGAAATGTGGATTAGTGGATCCTGAGCTCCTGGAGAAGAAATGCAAGAAGATGAGCCATTTTCAGCTGTTTCCCTGAATATATCAACCGATGAAGATGATGTTTTTCATTGTAAATGAGATTATGTAGGAACCTAAATACTTGGTTTCTATGTTACAATAAAAACATAGAGCTGCTCTGGAATCAATTAAACTATAATTCACACTTGTTTGCATATCAGGTATTGTGCTATTCAATGCCAAGGAAAGCAGATGGAACATAATTTCCGCTCAAAAATATGCAATCTGTTCAAACCTTTTATAGAATGAAAGGGGAAAGTTTCTTTCTTGCTCTTACAACTAAGAGCACTTTTTAAGTCCATAAAGGAGATTTAGAAAACCAAGGAGATTGATTAGTAACAAGGATAGGATAAATTGAAAAATAAGGATATGAATAAGTAAAATTAAGGTAGCCAAATGATTTAGAGTACCCAAAAAGAGGTCAATAAAATAATTGCAGGAATCAAGCCATAAATCTGACTCTGACTAGCGGAAGAGTCAAGGCAAAGTGGGAAGTGCGGTGAACTTAGTCAGTTCAATCTCTATCAAGTAAAACGCTCAGAAAGCAGCCTCTAAGAGAAATTTGGAGTACAGCTCTTCAAAAAAGAAACAGGTTAGGGAGTTCATGATCACGGCTAGATTTAACCCTGGCCCTCTGCAGAAACTTGGGTTTTATTCCCTTATCCAAACAGAACGAGGATATGACACTTTAAAAAGTCCTGAGTGGGGTGTGTGCATGGCCTCATGGTTAAGTGGCTGTCTAAAGCACTCATGTCCCACATTAAAGTAACTGGACACAAGTCATGGCTCTGTCATTTAATTCCAGCTTCCTGCCAATTGACCATGTGAGACAGCAAATGATGACTCAAATAGTTCACACTCCTGCCATTCCTATAAGGATACCTGGATTGATTTATCAATTCTTGACTCCAAGCTTCGTGCCACCCTGGATATCTGGGGAGCAATGCAGCAGATGGGAGCACTATTTCTGCCTGATTTTCTCCATTGATAGTAAGAATATTAGTAGTGAACGCAAGATTTTAAAAGTGCTATGTGCATCCCCTATGTAGGGGTGTCGCATGAACCCATTTGGTTTCTTGAGAGCATTGAGTCCCCAAAGAATTAATAAAAGAATCCGCATCAAATCCATGCTACTACTGTAATTATACAAATGCAGAAGCTTGAACAAATAATTATTTAGCGCTTCTAGACAGATATTCTGCATAGAAGTTAAAACTCCATTTGAAATAAACATGTTCCATACGTGGGAAGGGAACAGAACATGCCCCAAGTGGTTGGGTTTCTTCCTCCTACATGGAAGACCAGAAAAGTTACAGACCCTTGGTCCCAGTGGCCCAGCTGTGGCTGTTGTGGACACAGGCAGTGAATCAAAAGATGGATAATCTCCTTTTCTGTTTTTCCCTTTATCTCTGTAACTTTCACTTTATTATTTAAATCTTTTAAATGAAGTGAAAACTATTATCATTCAAAATGTTTTTCATGTTAAAACATTAAATAATGCTCTTAAAAGTAACAATTGTGGGACCTGGCGTGGTGGCCTAGCATCTAAAGTCCTCGCCTTGCATGCACCAGGATCGTGTATGGTCACCGGTTCTAGTCCCGGCAGCTCCACTTCCCATCCAGCTCCCTGCTTGTAGCCTGGGAAATCAATCGAGGATGGCCAAAGCTTTGGGACCCTGCACCTGCGTGGGAGACCTGGAGAAAGCTTCTGGTTCCTGCCTTTGGATCCACACAGCTCTGGTTGTTGTGGCCACGTGGGGAGTAAATCATTGGATGAAAGATTTTACTCTGTCCCTCCTGCTCTATATATATCTCACTTTCCAATACTACTATTACTAATAATAATGATGATAATAGTAATAAGGTAACAACTTTTATTTTTCAGTGAAGTGAGATAAAAGTCATTTAATAGTATTGAATAATAGAACTATTACTTAATGGTTATGAAAAAATATAAAAAATGAAAAAAGAAGCATAAATGGCATGAGTTTGAATGTACTGACTGAGATAAGGAGCCTTACAGCAGAATCATAGCTGTTCTTGCTCTGGTCACCGTGTTTGATCTCAGAGCTCACTGTAGACCAGCATTCCTTCAAAAGTAGGCAAAGCTTCAACAAGACAGGGCTTTCCTCTTCGTGCCTCAGTCACTGGCCAGACGTTAGCTGACATTCTGCAGCTAATTCTGGCTAACAGCAAAATGAAATTTGCATTCTGAAAAACTTAAATAAAAAACAATAATTAGTGATGTTTAAATCTCAGAATGCTTCTTCAGCATCAAATTATTACTTTTCCCCACTTGTATATGTCTCCAAAATTCTAATCTTCTAGAATTGACACAATAATTGAATTGATATTTCAAATTACATTTGGTATCCGTTGAATGCCTGTCTGAATCTCTCTGACAATCAAACAAAAGTTTTCTGTCTTTTTACACTGAATTTTTTTTTCTCTTGGCTTTGTGGGAAATGAGGTGATTGAACTGAAAATTTAATCCTGGTGTTAAAATGTACCTATATGCCAGAAAGTCTGAGTTCTTTCTCTCTCAGGGCCTCCATCGGTGGAGTGCTGCTGTTGACCACCGTTTCTTTAACAATTACATTTTTTGAATGAACTCTGTGCCTTTTCTTGCCCTTGTTCAAAGGAACAAGCCAGGGCTTGTGGTGGCAAGATGAATTTACAAGTACAAGATACACACTCCTCAGGCATATTTGTGACATTAACTTTGATAAGCACAAAGCCCAGCCTTGTGCAATCTGTCAACAGACTAATAAATTACTTCAGTCAAGGAAAGAAGAACTTCCTACCCACTGCACATGAGAATAGATTAGTGATTAGAAATACAACAAAATTGAGTGTTTTGACAAGATAAGCAAAGGCTTAAAACTTGAAGTTAAAACTCTAATCCTTTTAAGAACTGATTAGCACACACTTAACTTTTTTGGCATTCTACCTATAAATATTAAACGATTATAAAGAAACATAATCCTAGAACAGATATGCCCATTGAGAGCCCTACCCTGAATTCAAAATTCAGTCCTGTTTCTACTGACGTCAATAGAGTAGAGCTGCACTCCTAATCTGGAACCACACTGAGGGACTTTCTTGATTATCAGATAAACCAAATTACTTGGTTCTACTGAAAGGGAGTAATACTACAACACTTAACTCCTTCTGTAATTATTTTCTTCCCACAGAAGTGAAATCAGGAGTGTTGGAGTCGTATCTTAGGAGACACTTTAAATATCACTTCTTTTATTGAGAGTGTTCTGTTTGTACTGCAATAACCTGTTGAACAAGATGACTCCTAAAATGTGGTTGAAAATGAGAGGATATTTCAATTACATCTCAAATTTATACTATGCCTCTTAAAATAGGGACGGTAATGTTTGAGTGCAAGCTGATTGGATGAGTTATCAAAATCACAGATGCACCATTCTTTTACATGGGATATGCCACAATATACCACTGTGGTTATGCTCCTTATTTAAGTAGTTCTAAATGGTTCACTAAGGTTCAGAAATTTCTTTAGTAACACGAGAGTCATTGCATATCCTTATAGGCCTACTACAAAGAAAGTCTTCTAACAGTCTTAAAGTATTTTGAATAACTTGGAACTCAACCTAAGTCTACCAACAAGCATTTTCATGAAAATCATAAATTGTTGATATAAAAGTTCTTAGTAAGTGGAAAGTCTAAGGCATTGCATAGGATTGTATTTTGTAAACATTTAATTTTTAATTAATTTTTATATACTCTTCATTAATTTATGAATATCTAATATGGTAATCTCTATATAATTAATCTGCACAAATAAAAACATTTACACCAAATATTAAAAATTAAATACTCTGTGAATTGTAAGGTAAATATAGCCAAACCATAATTACAATAAGAGATTATAGGTGCCTAGAACCAAGAAGGAGTTGTTTCACAATTTTAGTTTTATTACATTGGTTTTCCTTAGGAAATGAAGAATAAACTGTGTATTCAGAAGAGTAAAGGAAAGCACTTAGATAAAAATTTATGAAAACACCCCCATTTAGGAAACTGAAGCTCTAGATTAAAGGTAAATAACATAATTTAATTTAGTAAAGAAAAGTACTATCTTACAAAAGTTTCATCTTACATTATATATTGCCAAGAAAGTCAAAATTGGTTCAATTAAAAATCAGATCAGTCAAAATCAGATTCAATCATATTTTAAAATATATCTTTGGGCATTATACTTTCTCACTTGATTTGTATATCTGAGATTTCTCTTTCTTCTTGAAACTCTGTCAAGTATATTAAAAACAAGAGCCTAAATTATAGTATAGACATTTGTATAACTTCATTTTTACATGGACCTCAAATTAAATATTATGCCCAGCTCTCATATGATTATTCTCTTTCGTTCTTGTTTTCAACATGACCCAGGTGGTGAATTGCACTAAGAGCCTTACTCCAGCTGTCTCTGTTGTGGCATAGCACGTAACGCCTTATGTTTGCAAGTTTGTGTCCTAGATGCACTCAGATTCTTACCCAACTCCCTGCGAATGGCTTTGGAAAAGCAAAGGAAGATGGACCAGGTGCTTGGGCCTTTAACACCCACGTGGGAGGTGCAGATGAACTACCTGACTCCTGGCCTCAAGGTGGTACAACACTGCCCTTTGCGGGCATCCCTGGATTAAAGCAGCAATGAAAAATTCTCTGTCTCTTTTGATCTCTCTCTACATAGATAGATAGATAGATAAATAGATAGATAGATAGATAGATAGATAGATAGATAGATAGATAGATAGATAGATAGATAGAAAGAAATATACCTCTCACTGCAAATGTTACTTTCAAAATAAATAAAGCTTCATTTTAAAAGAAAAGGCCTGGTTTACCCACCATTGTCATATTCCATCATCCCCCTTTCCCCTAACACACACACACACACACACACACACACACACACACACCCCTTGGCAAACACACTCTGTTCTCTACTGTGAAAGCTAAATTGTGTGTGTTGATTTTATAGTGAATGCTGAATGCTAACTCTACTCCTCAGTTAGCTTTCCATTCTCATTGCAGAGACACAAGGGGCTTCTCCAAGTTTTTCTCATCTCACAACAAAAACAGTGCTTTGGTTTTTGCTCTGCCTATGCCTCATGTCTAGCTTTAGTCCTTCTTGTACCTAGTCTTTTGTTCTTAAATTTCTTTTTATTATTACCATTTCATGATAAAGTTCCATAGGACCAGGAATTTCCCTTATCCCTTCCCCAATTCCCTCCCTCCTCATTGGGTCCCCCTATATCATTATAATTGTATAGTTCTTCCTACATAGTCACATGTCCATCATTGCGGGCATGGACAATGGCAGAGAGTCCAGCATCCTATTGTCATGATACAGTAAACAGTTTCACTGGGAGTCCATCTTTGTCTGGAAGTAGAGATGCACACTGCATTGTATCCTCACATCTGGATATGATTGTCTCCATTATACAGTTACTATATATCCCCCTAAATGAAAAGCTACAATACAAAATCAACAAAGGAAGAAAAAAAGAAATTTACAACACCATGAAGTTAAATAACATGCTGCTAGATCTGATAGTCACCATTACACAGTTACTGTGCATCCCTTTAAATGAAAACCCACAAAACAAAACCAATAACAGGAAGAAAAAAAAAATAAGAAACACAATGAAGTTAAATAACCTACTACTGAACGACTAATGTGTCCCTAAAGAAATGAAAATCAAGAACCTCCTTGAAGAAAGTGATGCTACTGTATGATCTGTAAGTTACTGAAGAATTTAATCAGAAGAAAGTGTTTTGAAGAGATGAAACTAACAAAAAAAAAAAAAGTCATGAGATACAGTTTCCGCTAATGTTTGTTGGTGAAATGTGTCTCCTGTAGGCAACAAATAGATATTTTGGTTTTTTTATTTTTGTGATCCAGTCTACTAATTCTATGACATTCGATTGATGAGTTTAAGTCATTTACATTCAGAGTTAATACTAACAGATGATAATTTGGTCCTGTCATTTTTAGCAATGGGTTGTTCATTGATTTAGTCTTCTGTTGTCATTTTACTGGGATGTTCTTCCCATTTGCCTGTGGTTTTGGTGGGCGCTATTGCTTTTCTCTGTCAAGAGACTGTCTTTTAAGTATCATTTGTAGGGCATTTGTAAGGTAAACTGTCTTTTAGGCATCATTTGGAAGAGGCATATTCTTTTAACTTTTGTTTACTGTGGAAGAATTTTATCTCATTTTCAAAAACAAAGAAAAGTTTTGCTGGGTACATTATCCTGGGATGACAAATTTTTGCTTTTAGAACCTGGAATGTGTCACTCCATTGTCTTCTTGCCTGTAGAGATTCCTGTGGGAGGTCTCCTGTGAGTTTAATTGGCATTCCTTTATATGTCAGTTGATTTTTTTTCACATGCACATTTAAGGATCTTTTGCTAATGTTCAATTAAAGAGAGCTTGATGATCATGTGTCTTGGTGAAGATCACTTTTGGACAAGCCTGTTGGGAGTTCTGTGCCCCTCCCGGATGTTGCTTCCCAATTCTTTTTCTAGACTAGGGAAATTTCCCCTTATTTTTTCATTAAGTACATTTGTAAACCCAGCTTCTCTTTCTGCACCTTCTGGGACGCCCATAAATTTGATGTTTGGCCTTTTAATAGTGTCTTTCAATTCTTGAATATTTTTTTGGCCCGATTCTGCTCGGCTTCCAGCTTTTTGTTTGCTTCCCCCTGTTGACAGAAAATATCTTCTAACTTTGAGATTCTTTCTCCTGCCTCCTTAATTTGATTTTGGAGACTCTCCACTGCACTTTTAATTTACTCCCATGTAATCTTCCTTTCTAATGTATCAGCTTTCATTTGATTCATTTCCAGTGTGATATATTGATTGCATTTCATGAATGCCTGCTTTACGTGCTTCTTGTCATTTTTAAGAAGTTTTGTAACAAGTGTTTTGAATTCTATATCCCCCATTTTCTCAATGTCTTCCTCAATGAACTCTGACATTTTGCTCTTTTACAGGGGAGTCTTTAGTAATATTCATTATGTCTCCATCTCTTCTTTTGCTTGTGGTCATTGTACTTATGGTTAGCAGATTCTCCTTGGGACAGGTTTCTAAGCTCTGTCACCCACAGGTCTACAGTTCAGTTTTCCTTATATTGCAGTTGGTACACAGCTCTTTGTTCGCAGTCTTTGTGCCACTCCCTCCAGCGAGTTCCAGGTCTGCATTCTTACATAAGTTTTCCACCATGGTCTCCATAGCCCCAGTTCCTGGCTCACCACTCTCCACCTCCTGTGATACATGCTGATCCTTCACCATTGTCTGTATGACATTTCTCCCACTTTTGACTGGAGCAGGTCCCAAAATTAGGGATACACCAGGTGTCCTATATATCTAAGTTGTTGGTTGCACTGATCTTGCTGGAACCTGTTGGCCATTAGGTGTGAGGGCTACACAGACATATTTTGATCCTTAGGATAATTTGTTGGTATTATTTTCCTGTGGGACCAAGGCAATGCACTGAACCAAGTTTTCACCAAGCTCAGCACATGTACAGCCCTAAATTCTTAAATTCTTTGCTACGCTGTAAGAAATGGCATCTGATTTGCCATTACTAGCGTTCTTGATCTGAAACTGACAGGTCTGAGGGCTACCCGAACCTGTCTTGGATGGAACCTGTAGGATGCCAAATTGTTGCAGTTTGCCAAGTGAGAAATGAGTTCACTACTCCCAGCTTAGTGCATGCACAGTACTGTCTGTCCATAGCCCTTGGTCTCCTTAAACAAAATGGTACCTAATTTGGCTCTAGAAGGCAGACTGGGCTGTGAAATCTACTCTGTTCCCACATCACCAATCTGGGTCCTGCTGCTCTGTCTCTGCTCCTGATAAAATGAAACAGACCAGCAGGAGAAGCACTTCTTTGTCTGGGTTCACCTCCTGAGCTCCCAGTAGATGTTCCTTTCCGCCTGGTTGCTGGTCTAGTTCTGGCTGCTGGTGGAGTTCAGATCACCATTTGCTGAATGCTGCTGGGGTATCAATCACTGCACTATCACAGTGTTGTTTTTCCTTCTTTCCTGTGCCTGTCCGTCTCCAGGTACCCCTCTGCTGTTGCTCTGCCTCTCCTATTTCCTGGAATGTGCCCTCTCAGCTTCACACTGGCTAATATTTCTCCATCTGTTTAAATGTGTCCTCAAGTCCATCATCTTGATTCTGCTGTTGTGTTTAGTCATTATGCCTAGCTTTGGTTCTTTTTCTTCCTCTCATGTCTAGCACTGGTGCTTGTTGTATGTGGTCTTTAAACCTAGCCTTGGTTCTTCTTCTGCTTACTCTTCATGTCTAGCACTGGTCTTTCTTGTATGTAGTCATTATGCCTACCTTTGGTTCTTGTTCGGCTTACTCTTCATGTTTAGCTCCCCAGCATTTCCCCAGTAATGAATCCTTCAGCACTGGGAGATTCTACTCCACTGTTCTACTAAAGCAGTGTCAGGAGTGGAATGTACTTCACTTGAAAAATTTTAATCCAAATAGCCTTTTAAAAATTCACCTTTGTTAAGTCGGTAACACTTCTCATAAACTGCTTATGCTAACATTTACTGCTAACTAAATTATGAGCAAATTTGCTATATATCTAGATTTGCAATTATTCTGTTTTAAATTTGTTATTTTAAAGTTATCATCCATGTTATCCCATGCATTTGTTTTTACATTAGCCATTAGATAGATAGATAGATAGATAGATAGATAGATAGATAGATAGATAGATAGAATATTTGGCTCTTATTATTTCACATCACAGTCATATTAACATTCACAACTGTTTATATTGTCATATATACAACAAGTCAATTTTGTTGGAAAGCACAAATAAAGGTGATCAAATTTCTTCCATTTGCCAAAGAACATGATTATTCTCCCAAGACAAAGATGACCAAGATAGAGATCACTACTCTTATTATTATCAATGTTTCTTGAGCAGATTTAGTCTCTGAAAAATTCTAGAGACCAATGCTCTTCTTTCTAGAGACACATTAGCTTAGTGGCATCCAACTTATTTTGATCCTATTGTTTATCTTTATTAATTTGTTTTCCTGCTCATAGCTCAGACATTTTTGTCCCAGGGGTCCTGACCTGAAGTAAGAATTAAATGAATATCATTCCTGTCTCTGGCCTCAAAAGAACTCTTTGTCCCACGTGGAAAGTTTGGGATTTGGGTCCAAATACAAACAACTTGCATCCCTTTTTTAACCACTTATTGTAACTCAGAAACAAAACTCAAAAACTGACAAAGCATCAGCATATATCATAATCCTTATTGGTAGAATACTAATTTAACAAAACAGTGCTTAATTTACACACATCATGCATTACTTCAAGTAGTAACTGTGTTTTGCCTTATGAAACAGTAAGCAAACTGCGAAAAAGCTCAGATATATGCTCCTACATTTTCTTGTCATTCATTTTCCCTTTAACAGTTGAGGTCAAATTCCAAGCAATACTTTTATGTACATTACCTTCTTAAGTAAAGAGTTAAATCACTGCTTGCCTTTACTTGCTCTTCATCATTAGCTGTTATTTTTAACAAAGGTGCTTTGCCTCACATGCACACACAATTAATCATTTAAACTTGCAACCTAAATTAATATCTAGGGCATGCCAACTGAAAATCTTAGTTCTTTCCTTAGGTTGCAGGTGCCATGAAATACAACCAACTGGAATTCATCTTCCAGATGACACCGAGGATGACACAGCCTTTCAAGGATGACTTCAAAGAATGTTTTAAAAATTGAAGAGTTCAAAGGGTCCAAACGTGCCGAGAACATCTGAAGTTTAAATATCATGAACTTACTCTTGATTCTAAACAATGTAACATATTCCCAAATCATTTATTTTTTTATCCACATTGTTGCTGATAATTCTCCTGCCAGGAAAAAGTTGGAATAAAATACATGAAATCTGGAATGGATCAGGCAATTTGCCCATTTCAAGTCCGGTCATGAGATTAATGAGTTCAGACAAAACTATTAATTTTAATAGATCAAATTCCAACGAGTTCTGCTATCAAATGCGCTGTTATATTTGTTTTAACCTTACAGAAAACATAATATTTTTATCTGCGCTCCAATCATTTCCCCAAATGTTCCAAAAGTCTAAGTGAGGATAAATGTGAATAAAACTGTGGAGTGCTCAAAATCCCAGTATGTATTATTCTTGATTATCATGAAAGAGTGTTACACAGTTTGTAATTTACTCTATGTTTGAATTGTAAATATTTTTATTTAGTATCTGTGTCACATAAGCCTTCCCTGTAAGGATTATACAGTTATAAATTTATTTGGTTAAAAAAGTGCGATAATACAGTTCTGCACTGTTTTAGCACTTTCTCAAGTGCCTTTGATTTTTATTCCCAGCTATCAGGTCCAGCCTAGTCATACCCAAGCTCCCAACCATCCAAATACCCGAGGATGGGAAAGGCCACCCAATATCAACCCGGGGTCACAATGTGTCACGGGCTCGGAGGGTTCTGCCCGTGTGGATGCAATAGTTCTGAAATGTTGTCAATTTCATCAATCTATGGATGAGGAATTCCTTCCAATGTCCCTTGGCTGACACAATTGACTTCATAGTCTCCATTTACCCAGATATTTGCTATCATTGTTTGGCTGGGGTTGTTGTCCATATGTTCTGTTCTCCATTCTCTGCTATGGCACCAGATGTCTTCTGCAAGCCACAATGGGCTACCATGTCCTCTATGTAAATCATGTTCTGCCCTCTAGCATGCCATGGTTTACACTGAGGAGGCCCAATTCTCCTAGTTGGGTTCATAGACCTGAACCAGGCAACCCAGGCAAGCTGTACTCACCACCCCTGTTGCCCACAGACCCAGCACCCACCACACAAGTGGGCCCAGTGACCAGAACCAGGATATACAGGCCCCTGCTGACCCCTACAATCTGGCCCTCATGCATCCAGCACTCACCACACAGCTAGCCCACAGCCCCATACCATGGGACCAAAGACCCACCAGACCCCCATCCCTGGGGCTCTCAGATCTGCACACATTATGCAGGTATGCCCAGTTAGGGCAAGGAGACCCAGGCTTTTCTGAATAGCCAACTTCTGGGGCTCTCAGACCCAGCAGCCATTACACAGGTGGACCCTGGGACTTGGGCCAAGAGACCATGGGTCCTCTGAATCCCCTCCCTCTGGGGCTCTCAGACCTGACAAAGGAGTTCACCAAGCTCTTCCCAGTTGCAGATCTTGCATATACTAGTGAATCCTTGGCCCAAGTTGACTTTGTCCACCTGTTGTCCTGGCAGAAATGGTGTCCTTGTCCAATCAGCCCATTTCCTTTCCAGTTCTTACAGTCGGGTGTTACAGCCCAGCCATACCTGCTCTATGCCTAGATATGGCTCTCACATGATTCCCTGGGAACTGAAACCTAGCCAAGCCCATTCTACACCCCCCCAACTTTTATGAGTACCAGTGGATGCTGGCGTCTAGCCCAGTCTGGCCATCTTCAGACTGAATCCATAGGCAAGCAGAGGGAGATTGCTACTGTGTTCAACCCAGGACAATGCACTGATTTTAGCTCCTGCATTCACCAGTAAGAGTTCCAGCCCAGCCAGGGCATCCACTTAGCTCCTCAGCCAGGCCTATTCCTAGCCGCAGATCTTGAGCATGTCATCAGAGAATGCTGCTCCACTTGGGTGAGCCCACATACTCCCCTGCAGATTCTACTCCAAGCTCTGATTCACTCATGTATTGTCAACTTCATGACCTAGCCTCACAGCACCTGTTCCCTTTTCTGACATTTGCTGATTGATTCCATGTTGTAGCCCTTCAAGTAGAATGATGTTGTCCATGGAAGTCCTGGAGAAGTTATTCCTGGCCTGGATATGAACCCTCAAGTCTCTGCTCATCACCCTACCCCCCAATTCCAGTATTGGATGCAGCTGATCTTATTGTCTGGTCAAATACTTGCCCCCAGTTTTTATCATAAAAAGTTTACTATAAATTAAAAAAAATCTAAATAATATATAAAAAATATCTACTATTCTAAGGTCTACTTAAACTCCGTATAGGCACATAGTTTTCTCAATTGTTTATTTAAAAAATAATGATCACTTTCATGAGAATAAAAGACAAAGAACATAGACTGAGTGCTATCAATTAGAGTAAGGATGCTAGAAAAGTGTCAGCAATGAAAAAATAGTAATTTTCTGTAGTGGGTAGTCCTCAGTCACTTAGTTCTTCAATGATCTTTATATTACGACCCATGTTTAAATTTCATCTTCTAAACCCCATGTAGGAAATTGGGTTCTTTGCAGAATATGGTCCAAGGACAAATAAGTAACTGAAATCAGTACGTGGATTTTACGATGCAATATCAGAATCTACGTTTGATTGTACCAAGTACTTCTGATTGCTATTTATTTAATGCCTTGGCATTCTTCAACCAAATGTTACAATTAATATTTTAGCACATTAATCTTAGAAGTGAATTGCTCTACAAGGCTCAATAAATATTTTATTACATGAAAGATATATACCAATATAAACCAAAAAAGTAGAAATTTGACTAATCAGAATTTGCCCTGTGAGCAAAAGAATACTATATATATATGTATATATATGCCATTTTCAAAATTCTTAGAAATTTAAGATGTTAAGTTGCATAAAAATAATTGGATGCAATAAAATTTGAGAACAAGAAAATTCACATACTTTTCATTTGAAAATATAAAGGCTGAAGACAAATTACCACATTGTTAAAGAAGACCGTATCTAGACAAATTATAGAGTCTCAAGCAACCACAAAGATGGTGAAAAAAAGTGAGGTTTAAAAGGTGGTTTACACATAAAGGATTATAATGTTAGACTTTTCAGTAGCAGTACATGGCAATGGATAACAGAATAACATCGTCACCCCGCAGAAAATCTATCTCCAATCTGAGTGCCTTACTTTTCAGTCCATTCATCAATCATGTAGAGAGATTAAGCTCAGAAAATCATGTCACTTTTATACTTTTTAAAAAGCTCAAAAAGTGTGTTCCCAAGAACTGCATATCAAGAATGCAATCATGACTTTTAGGAAAAAGAGATCCAGTACAGGAGGGAGAGAGCAATTTATAATGCAGAAAGCTTCAAAATGAAAGCACAGTGCAGCAGCAGCACTGAAGACAAGAGCCAGGCTATTTCAGAATAGCAGGCTAAAGAAACTGAGAATCAGTAACCAATAGAAGCATGAACTACATAAACCACCTTGTGTAGAATTCAATTGTATTCACATAGCAAAAAGAGCTTCCCAATAAAGTAATAAGTGTAGCCATAATCAAGCAGAAAAATGAGAACTTTTTTTTTTTTATTTTCAATACAGCAAAGTTATGCAAAACTCAAAGAAATGTAATGTTAGGTGACTCAAAATGAAATTTTATTATTATGCTTATTTTAAATATATGAATTGAATATTGATCAAATTCAAACAAAAACTACCGTATGATACTGCCAGAGCCGATGCTGGGCTACAAGTCATTGTGAGAAAGGCCAACAGGGTGGGATATGAACCTCGTGTGACAGGAGTTAAACAGACAATATGTAAATTTAAAGCAAAAAAATGTAGTAGTTTTAACATGGTTTAGCTAGATAAAACTGTTAAATTGCCAACACTAATACTGTGCTTCATAGTGGTTAAAACCAGGACACGACATCAATAAGACAAAGGAATAACAGCACACTTTGAGAATTGTTGAGTTGTTTAAACTTCACTGGGCACATGCACTATTTAGATAAGAATAGGTCTTAACATACGATTTGTACAGAGGATTAAAACAGATACAATTTCTCAGAAAATCAGAAAAGAGCCTAAAACTAAATATCAAGAGCAGTGTAAATATATATAAAATTAAATTAGTTTAGTAATTAAGGCATGCTTATTTTAGTAAGAAATCATTTTCTTTAGTTTTATAAATTTCTTTTTCACAACTTTTATTTGGTCACCATGATTTCTTTATTAACTTAAATTTTGTATTCATGGGTTGCTATCTTCCCCAGACCCATGACCTGGTCACTAAGCCGTTTCTCAGCAGTTTTCACAAAGTTCTGACATTCTAGGTATATTGATAACTAAGTGGTAGGCTTGCCTCCCATGGTGTTAGTGTTGAAGGAACGTCAAATAAGTTTTGTGCAGTATATGAGCAGTTTTTTTTCCCATTTGTTAAATCTTATTTTTGGTAATGTTACATGGTTGAGAAGAATATATTCCCTTGTGGACTACTAATGGAGATGGGAATGGTCAAGGAATAAGGAAAAATGGATGAGATGGTTTGCTTCCAATTTTCTTTCTGTAGCTGGGGAAAGGGAAAGAGAGAGCACCCATACCCAGTATCCTAACCACATCAGTACCCGGGGATAGGTGACAGCCATACAGTGTCATCCCAGGACCCCTAATATGGAACATACTCCAAGAGTTCTGCTCAAGTGGTTTCAATAGCTCTGAGATGCTGTTGATTTCATTGATTCAAGGATGAGGAACTCCTTTCCAAGGGGCATTGGCTGACATAGTCCATCCTCTCAGATACTTGCTGTCAATGATTGGCTGGGGGAGTTGTCCAATTTGTTCTGCCCTCCATCCTTTGCGATGATAATAGGCGCCTCTGTAGGCCTAATGACCTGCCATATCTCCCATGTGCATCTGGGCATGGTCTCCGTGGCACTGTCTTCAGCAACTGAGGAGGCTCAGTTCTGACACACTCCAAGGTGAAACCACAGGTCCTGTGATCCTGCCAATGGCTGGAGTTCTGAGTCCAGCAGTTGAGTTGGGGCTCAGGAAACAATGCAACCCCAGAGGAGCATATTCGTTTGTATTGCCCTAAATGCCTAGTTATCTTCCTGAGTCTGGATGAGGTGGAGAGTAGGCTGAGGATGGATTTCCAAAATGTTCTTCTTTTCATTTACTTAACAAAATTATGCAGAGAAACACAAGAATTTATTTACATATAGTTTATCATTTAGCTGTATAGCTAATAAATTGTATTTACGTTAAGAATGATTTGTTGCATCACATCTACACCTTGATCAGATACATGCACACTGCCTGCTGCTACCAACTTAGTTTTTTCTTTTTTTTTATTCTCTTTTTCTCACATACTTTATCCATGGCTAGCCCAGGAAATCTTTTAAACAGGATATTGTCAAATTTCTCTACACAAAGGTAAGCTTTAGAAATTAAAATTTATTTGCCACATATTGCACATAATACCACCTTTCTGGAAATGATTTAAATGTGGTGTTGAAGAGCTATAAAAAACAATGACTAATGTTAGGGCTAATTCTCAGATTAAGCTTATGTTACGCATGTCAGCTTTTTGCAGATAAAAAGATGTATTTGAGACAGGTTTTCATGTAAGTGATCAAATTGTTTACATCCCACTTTGGTTTGCATCCCGCTGGGCTTGATGTCCGGCCCTGGCTCCTGACTCCACACTCCTACTAATGGGAATCCTAGGAGACAGAGGAGATGCTGAAGGAATTAGGTTCTTCAATGCACAGGAAAGATCTGGATTGGGTTTCTGGCTTCATCTTTATCAGGAGCCTGTCCTGGGCGTTCCAAGCATTTCAGTAGTGACTCAATAACATAAATATCAAGAAGCTGAAAAATGCATTTTCCTAGGCATTCTCTGAAGTGAGTTTTGCTGAAAACCAGTACATTTGGATTGCTTAATGTGTTTTCCTGGTTTATATGATGTGGACTTTGCATTGAGAAAGCAGATATAATACCTTCAAACAGTGCATTTCAAATGAATCTTCAGATCTCTTTTGCATTCTGGCATTTGATAGATAGAAAGTAACTTGAATGATTTCTTTTTAGAACACTTTTTTTCCTCCCTCAGGCCACAATGTAATTGTAAAATGATTCTGGGAACTTATTGCTTTCACAGAATAGTATGACAATGAATAGAAACCCCTGCAAGAACCTTCCTAATAGATCTTAACTCTAGATGTTTAAAAAGCACTAACACTAATTTTTTTTTAATATAAAATGACCCATATCATGGAAAAATGCAACTTAAGTTTATTACATTGTTATAAAATCATAAAATTTCTAATTACAGACACTGGTCAATAGCTGAGGAAGAATAGAAATTTATGGCCTAAAGGTGTATTTAACAAGACCTGTTTTCTGTGTGGGTATTGTTGTGTGCATTTGGTTAACAATGGGCACTTGAAAGCTTCATGCTTGAGTCAATAAGAATTTCCCATGTGTTTCTTAATGGACCATTTACTTTCTATTTTGAGAGTTATCAAGGCTGCATTATTTATTTAGTGATATATTGGATTTGGAAAGTAGGCTTTCAGAGTGTCTGCTCTGCAATGGCGTTTATTGAGTGCCTACTCTTCTAAACCCTTAAATATAATGTGCTCATGCCGAGTCCCCCCCCCAGCATGATTATATACTGTTTTTAATATACTTATTATTTTTCTATTTGATAATATAATTTTTAATAGCCATATGGGAATCTCCAATGCAGCTAGTTAAACACGGAAAATCTCTTAAAGGAAGCATGGTGGGTGAGCTTATTCTCCCTAGAGCCACAGAAGGTTGTAAAGTTCTTTTCTTTCTTTTAAAACTCATTTCCCTTCCTGGTTCCCACTTTGTCTAACATTTTATTGTAATGTTCCTGGAATCTATTTTGTAGAATTATTTTGGCCATAACTGTACATGGCAGTCTCCAATAATATTGTTTTCTCTTAATGAACTCTATGCCTCTGAAAACAATTACACTTAAAATTTTCATTATGATTTATTTTTAATGCCCAGGCACTACCTACTGTGCCTTTTTTTCCCCACATAGAATTGTGTTATGGGCCAGAAACTTTCAAAGAGTAGTGTTTTCAGGTTTCTTCTAAAATATTATCTCTGGGAAATATCTCCAATAGCATCTATCCTTGAACCAAACCATCCTGTGAACTTTGAGTCTTAAAAATTTTCAGCTTTATAACTAGCACTTTTTTCTTTGTAGTTCCTCCAACTCTTTTCCTACCTTTGCCTTCATTTGTGTCATCAATCAAACTTTGTCCATTTTGCTAAGCTCCAAATAGCACGAGACAGTAAAAATTCAATAAAAGGGCTTTAAAAGGGCTTAGAACCTAATTAGTGAGACAAAAATATTTCAAATGGATCAATCATATAAGAATGTTACCACCATTATCTATCATAATATCTAGCTTTCCAAGCACATACTTAACAACAATGTCTGTAAACATACCATCTCAGATGACTGTGAGTTTCAGAAATTGCTCTCTGAATTGGGAGTTCTCCTTTTATGCAATTAAGACATCTTTTTGCAAGATAGTATTGTACACAACTGAAGGCCAATGCAATTTAATGAAAGAAAAGACTACTGTCAAATTCAATAGCCAAGAAATGCTTCCAAAGCAATATATATTGTGAATTATTGAAGCCAATGTTGCCTTGTATGCACGTACAAAAGTTTAAAAAGAGAGAGAATGACATGTACACACTTCTATCCATGTACTTCTTTAAGGAGTAAACAATGGAAAGCGTAATCTATAACAAAACTGTTTCTCTCACATCCCCAATTCAAGGTCTTCATACTACCCAAAGTAAAAGATGCAATGCTATTTTCAAAGAACATTGTAACTCGACACTCTTTTATTCCATGCTATTTTGAACCCGATGAAGGAGGGGAAACAAATATCAAATACATGGCAAAGTATACAGGACCACTGGAAAGCAGTTGTACGAAGTAATGGAAAATAAGTGATGAAGAGGCAGTGTGCAGAAGCAAAGGTATGGTCATTCACCACTGATGAAAATACAAAATTTAATAAATTTAATCAACTTTCTGCCTGCCGAATTGCTTGAAAACATTGATGAAAGATATATTAGCATCTATTGACTTTTCCCATTTACTTATTATTTTATGTATATTTAGCTATCAACTAGAAAGTTACAGAACATTCCAGATCTCTATTGCCTTTCTTCTGGAATTTCTCCTTTGATTTATGTTGGTTTTGGAGGGATGTAGGTTTTATATTGTTATTTTGCTTACCGGTTTCAGAAGTTCACTGTCAAAATTATTCCTTTTGCCCTTCATGTGACAGATCTCTGCTTTGCCTTCCTCTTGTCTTTGCTCGAGTGTACCTTCCTGCTGGGCTAACTAATCTAACTTCTCCTGGCTGGTGGTCTCTGTACAGCTCCCGATTCTTCTACTCTTCCCAGAGGCAAAGAAAAAACATGGGCAGTGCTTCCATTTTCATTTTCATCTTAATTGAATTTTTCATTTTCTGATAGAGTTTGCATATCTTCAGATGATAATGCAAGAAAAAAATATGATAAAATTCTTCAAAAAGCTTAAAATACATATTTCTATCACATAGGAACATTCAAGGATGCCTGCAAAGATTGTAGACTAAATTTCTTATGCACCCTTGCTTTTTACATTTTTCAAAATATTCATAAGAAATACTAGATGATAATGAAGTTGCATATAATGATTCTTTGAACCATGCATGAGTTTCAACAGCTATATATTATGGTAATATTCTTATTATATTAATATTCTTACCATTCTTATGAAAACAGATTTTCTGATAACTACAATGTAAATGAAATATGTGAATGTATTGCTCATTTTTATGGAGAACGGATCAAACAATTTTTAGTCTTCATTATGTTAACGATCAGAATCCAGGTATTCCAATGGAGAAAAAAAGTGTTACACTGCTGTTTGTTAGTATATTTTCAAATACTTTTTCCTTTCTTTCTTGAAAGCAAAAATGTCTATGTGTTTCCTTAAAATAGTTAAGTAACAAGCAGAATGTAGCCACATAAATAAAAGCAAGTTTCAAAAATAAAATCTCATTTATGACAGTATAAAACATAAAAATTAAGCGGTTTTATGTAAAATGAACATCAGATTAAATTTTTCAAACTACACTTAGGATTAAATACTTTGAGGTTAGAATGAATGAGACAAGTTTTGCGGTGTGAAAGCTCATTAAATGAAAAGGGGAAAAAACAGTCATCATGAAGAAAGTTAATGATAACATAGTGGGATGGTATGAAAACCCAGAAGATCCTCTGCAATATCACTGTCGCTATCTTGAAGTATCTTCTCACAAACTACGTGAATTAACCAAAAAATGGACATTCTTCCTTCAGTCAGTCAATGGATATTTACAAGAGAATTTTGTCTTTATGAACACACTACACCACAAAACTAGTCCTACAAGGAAGCCCCTTGATAACTCTTGAACTATGCTTGAATTCGAGATAGACTTAAACTAGCGTATTATGTCTTTTCTTGAAGTTCTTGAACTTCTGCTAGACTGTAGAAAAGTTTTCAAATGTCAAAAGACAGCAAACAAAAACAAACACAAAATAAATAGAAGACATAACAAAAACAACAGAAGAACTGAAATTTCTGTACATATTAAACAGTGAATAAAACAGTATTTTCTCTTCAGGACATAGTGTTTCTACTACTGAAAGAACAGATTTGTAAAATGATACACAATGATCAGAAATGAGCTGCTTGAAAAAAATTCAGAAGATATTAGGTTTTAACTCAGCTGTGTTTTTAGCTACCTTATATATAAAACTGACTTAACATACTAAGAATATTTGTTCATAGTTTACAGCGTTACAAATACAGGTGTAATGCTGTTAAGATGCTTTTCTCTTAATATTAGGCAAAACTTTTGAATTTTCCATGATATTTGTGCAACTCAATGATATTTATAAGAAAGTAATTCAGATTTTTTAAGGGAGGCAATTACGTTATATATATTTGAGTATATAATTTCCTCTTACAACTTTCTATTCATAATATTAACATCACTGTCTTTTTAACAAGCGTATTTACTGGGTTTTCTTAATGGCTTTTCATGTGGGGATGAAAGTGATCATTAGTTTTTCAAAAAACCCAATAAAAAGCATATTCTATAATGTGCTTCTCGCATATTTATTCCTTCTTGCAGAAAAGCACAATGAATACTGTCCTCAATTACTTTTAGAAACTTAAAAATTGAACAATAGAAAGTTACAAATATGACGCAATATGCATTATGCAATAAATTTAATTGTTCTTTGATGTTTCAAAAACGTCTATATTGTTCTTCTTGAAGACTGCTTGAAATTTGAAGAATCTATTTTTGTAGAAAGTCAATTTTAAAAACATGAAAATAGTTTTTAGAAATCTTTGTGGTGATTCTAAATTAGCAAACCTATGTTTCAAATTTTAGCAAGATTTATATCTCAAAGTGTTGTTGAAAGTAATAGGTCATCTGGGGGACAATCATGCATTTTACTCATTAATCTCATTAATTATCCACGCTGAGTTAATGTAATTGTTTTCTTATTTTTTAGAAGAAAAATCAAATCCTTAGTATTTGTCAAAAACAAACTCATCAAATTTGTATAAAAGCCTTTCTTTTTAGTGTAAAACATGTAGATACATTTTCATTACAATCACTCATTCACAAAAACTGCACCTGTGTTGTAAACACCAGACTTGTCGAAAACCTTCTGTTTAATCTTGGGTGGTCTCTTTGCCCAGGTTTGATTAAATATGTCTTCTCACAACAGGTGACTTTTTAATTGTTTTCGTATGGTAGCCCATTTACTCCTCAGGCTTTATTTGGCTTGCGTGTTAGTTTTCAGAGTTAATGGCCATGTGTGAGAACATGCTGTGTACAGGTGGCCAATGGTTATGCTGAGAATGTGGGTGTTACGGCAAATGCAGTAGGCAAGTTATTTAGCTTTACCAAGTAATATGGCGGTTGAATAGTTGCCTAATCCACAAGTCCTGTCAAACAGAAAACAAATCCAGAACAGATATTTGGTATTGCTAGTGTGAAATAAAAAATAAAATAGCTTGTTCTTTTTCATTTATAGAGTTTGCTTTCCCTAGGAGGCTAAATCTTTTTGCCTCGTCTTGTTCAAGGACTCAAATCAAAGTTTGCAATGCAGCTTGTCTTCTGTATGGGCACTTCTATCAGCAAGCTTGGTGTTCTCTTCATTTCAACTTTCACATCTCATTGTCTTCCTGCAGCCTATCACACCAGCACCTAAGCTTTGAGGTTCCCTTATTTCTTTCCTCTTGATTAACTACCATTGGGGTTTCACATAATGAGAAAGAAGCATAAGAATTCCCAGAATTCAGCATAAACTTTAATTTTTAGATATGCTCAAGATAAATTGAACAATGAGAGGACTGAATTGGGAGTAAACCAAAGGAAAAATTGAGATCTTTGGGATGACTGTCTGAACCTTGAACCAAAAGGGAAATATAAAGCTATCCCATTGAGCTGAACATTTTTTTCTTTTTTCTGACAAAAGGAACATTTGTTTACAATTATCTTAGGTGAAGGAAATAGAATCTGAAGTCTTGTTTTGCAAATCCAATGACCCTGACAACTTGCTATGAAGACTCCTGTAGTAGTTGTTCAATTTTGGTCAGGGATGGAGGGGGTGGATCAATTTTAACAGGTGAAAATGCATTTTCTGAATAATTTATTTTGAGTTTTGAAATTAAGCAAGCATCAAATTAAAAACAAAACTTTTACTATGTTCAAGTATTTTAATTACTTTGCAGCAATTTTGCATCTACTTCATGCCTCCTTAATGTGCACTAAACTGATACATATTAATGAACACAGCAGGTGTCAATATGGAGCCTTTACAAAAAAATAGGAAGGTGGAAGTTGTAGAGTAGTAATATAAATGGGGGGAAATCATTTTAAACCAACAAGGAAATAATAAACAAGAATGACTTGATTTTAAAGTGTAAATCCTACCGCATCGAGTTGGACATTGACATGCCTAACTTAAAAAATTGGCATTAAAAACAACGGAATCCTTCTGAGCAGGATTTAGTCTGAAAGATGGGAGTCCCCAGGAGCCTCTTGTAACTGCAGCTGTACTGTTGGCTACAGTCTGTGGTTCCAGTGATATTTTTAAAGGCTGTTGTTATTAATTTGAGGAGAAGAGGTCTCTGCAAAGGAAAAATATCCAAAAATTTTGTTTTCCTTTTCCATCACCCTTCGGCACTATAATGTCAGCACCAATTAAGTCAGATTTCAGGCATTAGAAAAGTACAGTTTCATCCATTTGCAAGAACCAAAACTCTTTCAAACTTCAATAGCCTAAGCAATAAAATATCTCTAAGGGTACTTGTAATAATTAAAAGGTGTGTACCTTCCTCAGAAATCGTTTGTATGGCTTGATATGTGAAGTACTAGATTTAGATTCCATAGGATTGCACATCAGCAAACATATGACAGTCTTATTAATAATTCTTGAACAGTAAGTGCTACTCAAGCAGGTAGATCAACATATGTTTGCAACTGCTTGTCTCAGCCCTCTTAAGAATGTGATCACGCCCCCTGCTACTCAATTTCTATTCACTTCTCTTCAGTTACCAAGGGATTAAAACCCTCTCCATGGCACATGGAGTTTTGAGTTTCCTCATTTATAAAATGGAGGCAAAAATACAAACTCATTGTTCTAAGATAATGATTCATCATGGAAATATTAGTATGGGTTCTGGTTTAACACTAACATTCATTAATCATTAACATTAATTTTTGTTAAACTGGTTATCAATAAGCTCCTACTCTTCTGCT
Organism: Ochotona curzoniae; assembly: GCF_017591425.1. NCBI lineage: Eukaryota > Metazoa > Chordata > Mammalia > Lagomorpha > Ochotonidae > Ochotona > Ochotona curzoniae. Next base: position 20,484,639 of record NW_024466502.1, read on the forward strand.
TCTCCCACATCTTCCTTTCTCTCATATTTTTCTTCATTGATTTCCCTAGGAGCATATTGATTTCCTTTCCTTCTTGATTATATAAGCCATATTCTGCATCTGCATTGTCAGAATTCACACAATCACAAAATTGTCTTCTTATACATATATAACAGACTAGTAAACCAGCTAAGTCTCCCTTCTCTCTGTTCTGTTTCTACTTCTCCAATACCCACAGCTCAGAAATCCATATTTTCCATTCCCTCCTCGTATTCCCAAACTGAATCAAGGACTAGCAGGGCTTTCATTGCATATCAGCAATTTTTTTGGTTTCTCTTGTATTGAAAAACTGCATTCCTCCCTGCAGTTGTTGCAAATGTTTTTGTTGATGTCAAATCCCTAATCGCTGCTCTGTTTCCTCCCTCAATGCACGCGACCTCTCCTACTGAGAGAGTTAAAACCATCCCAGTTTAAGACTACCAATTGTCGTCTTCCACTTGAAAAAACACTGTAACTCTTATTTGCTTTTGCCATATCTTGACAAAGGTTTTTTTTCCCCCCCTTTTTGGGGGCGGGGATGAATTTCATGTTCTGGTTTAGTGCTATGGGTTTGAAGTCAGAAAAATCAGGTTAGACATTTTGTGTTGACAGTAGGACCTTGGCAAACTAATTTCATAGCTTGAAAATCATCATCTCTAAAATAGAGAAAATATTTTTATCTCAAATACGATATTAAAGGATACTGACAGATTTTTGGAAAACAGCCAGCCATTTAACAAATTACAACAATTGTTTTCATTTAAAAAGTCAAGTCCTCCATCTGCCTTCTTAAGTCTATCCTAAAAGCGATTATAATAAAATCAAAAATAGTGATGCTGATGTAAGGGCAGTAAGTATCAATCTCCTTGCCTTGCTCGGGAAGTTGCTTATCACTTCTGTTTCATGAATTTTGCATTCAATATATTTGTTGGATTATTCTTTGTCTTTCCCATGATCAAGTCAGCTTCTTTTTAAAGAAAAATAAAGCAGTTGCTACCTTTTCAAGATCTTTCATCAATGCTTTTATTTATTCCACATCGTTCTTAGAGCAATCGGTGTCACTGTATGCTACTTACCCTGTCCTTTGGAAGGTATCAATGAGCCCATGCTCAAATACTATTACTGCTTCAATCCCCAGGCTCAAGCTCCTGTGGCTGTTTCCAGAATCAATCCACTCTGTTTTTTGCTTTCTCTAAACTTCTGAAAACCTCTCCCTCTCTTTTCTCTATTCCTTTACCCCGCACTATTCCCAGAATTTAGACTTTCTCAAAGTTTAGTCGTTGGCTTTCTTCCTATATTTTAATTGAACCATTTCATTCATTTCTATAATTTTATTCACTTTTCACAGTGGATGATCATAATTGAACAAATTTGTATTGTCTACAGTATGTTTGTTTTTCCATATCAACATACGAACATCAGCACTTAGTTTTATATTTGATGGCACATTTTTATTTTACTTTATTTTACTTGAAAGTCAGAGTTACAGAAAGAGAGAGAGACATGTCCTTCTGCTGGTTCACTCCTCAAATTGTCACAAAGGCAGAGGTAGATGGTCCAAAGATGGGTGCCAGGAGCTTTGTCCAAGCTTTCTAGATTGGTTGTAGTGGCTCGAGCACTTGAGCCACCCTCGATGTTTACCCCGGCACATTAGCAAGGAGCTGGATTGAAAGTGTAGCAATGGGATTAGAACTGGCACCCATTTAGGATGCCAAAACTGCAAGTGGATGATGAGCCTACTATACCACTGCTCCAGCCCCAGGGTTTTGTTTTATTAAGTTTCACATTTAAATAAAAAAGATTTATGATTTATTTACTTAATAATGTTGTAGGCTGGGCCCGGTGTCATGGCCTAGTGGCGAAAGTCCTTGCCTTGAAAGTGCAGGGATCCCATATGGGAGCCAGTTCTAATCATGGCAGCCCTCTTCCCATCCAGCTCCCTGCTTGTGGCCTGGGAAAGCAGTCGAGGACAGCCCAAACCCTTGGGACCCTGCACCCGTGTGGGAGACCCGGAAGAAGTTCCTGGATCCTGGCTTCGGATCAGCGCAGCACCAGCTGTTGTGGTCACTTGAGGAGTGATCCATCGGAAGGAAGATCTTCCTCTCTGTCTCTCCTCCTCTCTGTATGTCTGACTTTATAATGAAAATAAAATAATAATAAAATCTTTAAAAGAATGTTGTAGGGAGAGAGAGAGAGAAAGAGGCGTCATTCTCTGGTTCAATTTCCAAATTACTAAATTGCCAGATGTTTTCCAGGCCAAAGCAGACAAAATAAGGCAAAAAGATGCATTCTGGTCTCCTATATGGTTGTCAGAGGAAGAAGCTCCTGGGCCATCTTCCTCTGTATTCCTAGGTACATAAACAGGGAGTCAGATTGAAAGCGAATAGGACTTGAGCTGGTACTCTGATATGTAGTTCTGATGTCACAACTGGCAGCTTAACCAATTGCTTAACCATAAGCTTCATGTTTTTAATTTCTTTTAAACATTTTGACCTATGAATATTATTAAATTTAAACAAAACATGAAAAGATAAATAAATGTATCTTATTTCCTGGGAAAATATCTTTCTATCTGAGTTTGATATATCTGGCCAGTATTTTGTAAGCTAAATTATTCAAACTTGAAATAGTAAACATATTAGATTCACAGTATAAATTTAATAACATATGCACTATTACACATCTAGGAACCTAGCAGTGTGCAGAACCGAGTGACTCTTGATTCTGAGAGATTATAATCTAACATAAACACTGAGCAACTCATACGCGTGTTATCACTGTCACAAAGATACACTGTAAGAGGTCATGTAAGTGAGACTTGATTGGCCTACAGAAACAGAAAAAAAAAAAAGAAGAGTGCTACTGAAAGTAACCAAAGCAATGCAGGAGAGGGCAGTTGAAGAATACTGAAACAAACAAACAAACAAACAAACCAAAAAAACAACTTTGTATGAGAACAGCTATGAGTGACTAAGTGACCAGAAGGAGGAGCTTAAGGAAGCTGAATGTGCAGCTGGCATTGTGGCATTGTGGCACAACAGGCAATTGTAGTACTAAAGTTCTATATCTGAATGTCATTTCAAGTTCTGACAAGTCTATGTCTAATGTATCTTCCTGCTAAGTAGTCTTGAAAGACAGTAAGTGGCTACCCAGGTACTTAGAACCCAGCCATCCATAGAGGGGAGAACAGAGTGGAGGGGAGGGAATTTGGGGGAAGGGGGACCCCACTGCAAACTAAATTGTATCAAAAAGAAAACAATAAAACAAAGTTGCAGCATAGCAAATTTAGCCTCTAGTTGTGAAATCAGCATTCCATATGCTCAAGACATAATTGCTGTACCTCTGATTCAGCTGTCTGCTAATGTACCTTTAAAAGCAGCAGAAAATGGCCCAAGTGCTTGGGCTCCTGAGCTCATGTGGAAGACCCAGAAGAAACCCCAGGCTCTTGGTTTCAGCCTGGCCTAGGAGCAACCATTGTGGTCATGAGCAAGTGATCAGCAAATGGAAGAAAACTGTCTCTCCTATTCTCCAGGTCACCCTGTTTTTTTAATATATAAACGAAGGATAAATATAAATGAAGGATACAGAGAGACAAAGACAAATCTGAATTCCCTTCTACTGGCTCACTCTACAAACGCCCACAGTAAGTGAAATTGAGCCATGCAAAGCGGAAGATGGAACTTCAATCAAGGTCTTGCACAATGGTGGCAGCTGGAATCAGAGATGAACTCAGACCTAAGCAATCTGATAACGGATGTAAACGCCTCAGCTGTTCATTAAATGCTAAATGCCTGTAATATGAGCTGATCATTTTGAGGCCAAGAATGTCTCCTTAAGGGAAAGAGAAGTAATTTGAAAAGAGAATAAGAAAAAAAAAATTGTATTCTTTTAACACATCAGTCTGAATCCAAACAATTGGAGACCACTTGTGAGACTACTATCCAGGGAAGAGAAAATAAAGACTTGGACGAAGTTGTTAGTTGTGGCACTGTGGAGAAAACAAGATTCAAGAAATATTTCATGAGCTACAATCTGTGGTATTTAGTGATTAATTTTATATGAGGGTGCAAAAACATCATGGGAGAAATAAAAACCAAACATCAGATTTCTGTCTTAAACAACAAAATGGAGTATGAGGTCACTTATTTACAGAAATCGCCAAAATAACTTGAATGTATTTGGAAAGATTAAAGATATGTTTGTTGTGAGATAAAAAAATACTTTTATATCCATATAATTTTTTCATAGTATATATTTCCATTATCTTTTTGGAATCCGTTCTTATACATAGATTTTGTACTTGGTATATCGAAGTAATTTTATATTTTAATTTTCTTTTTCCATGAATTTTTAAACTGTTTTCATGCATCACTAAGATGATGACACAAATTTAAATATTGTGTACTAGAAATCAGAGAACTCTGACAGACACATATTTATAGCTTTTATACTTAGCAGACTTTTTAAATTAATTTATTCATTTTATTTCAAAGGCAAGAAGAGAAAGAAAAAAAAATCAAAATCAAAGAGACGGTTGCAACAAAGTCTCCCAATTCCTAGTTCACAACCCCGATTTCCGAGGCAGCCAGGGCTGTGTCAGGCTGAAGCCAGGATGCCAGAAATCAGTCCAAGTCTCTCAAGAGAAGAAGAGCAATTCTAGTACTTACATCATCGCCTAAGCACCTGCCACCTCCCATAATATGCTTTAGCAGCAAGCAAAGTGACTTAAGACTTGAACCCCAAATTGTGAGACAGAGAAACACGGGTGTGTTGGGGGCAGGGAGAGAGAGAAAGGAGGAGAGGGATAGAACCGGGAGTGGGGGAGATGGAGACAATAAAACACATTTATCATAATTGAAAGCACACCTTGGCGATACTCAAGCACAATGAATTTCAGAAATCTTAGTAGCAAAATACACAAGCAGTTGATATGTGTGCTATGCAAACAGCACTCCCTAAATTGAACTTCCAACAACATTGCACAATATTCCAGGATTGTCTCCAATTAGGCCAGAAGTTAAATGTGGTGAAATGGATTGAACAGATGAACTACATATGGATTTGTAGCTTTAAACTTAATTGCATTTGACTTCATGCTGATAGAGTACCAAGCACCAGTTTTCTAATGGACTACAGCTATGTATGTATCACATTAGTTCTGTGTTCATTCTTGCAAGACTATCCTCCAAATTCATAGCAACTCACAAATGTTAGGTCGCATGGTGAACTAACTTCACATGTGTAAAGGACTACAAAATTTATTTTTATTTATTTGGTGCAGTGAGCATCCAGTTTAAGGAAATACTTGTTTCATATCCAAGCAAACAAAAAATAAACCAAAAAATCAAGACATTGTTGTAACAAAGGTGTTTTCTTATTGCATTTAATTTTAGAACAACATTTCACAGGCTCTGATATTAATTCTAAATATTTAAACTACTAGATTGTAATTTTGCTACATCCTCAAATGCTGTCCCACTTACTAATAAAAGAAAGTATTTTCCTAGGATCTGCTGTTTGCCAGACCAATATCCTCCGTGATTTAAAACTTACCAAAACTTCTTGCACAAACAGTATGACACCTTCTACTATTTCCAAAAAAATGTCTCCACCCCATCTTTGTCACAGTAAACAATTTCTAAGGTTTTGTATGGCATTACACCATCCTCAAACGTCAAACTCCCATGAGGAGTATGTGACTGACTGATCCTAGACTGTGTATCCAAAACTTTAGCTTCACAAGGGAAAGCCCACAATTATTTGCTCCCCCTGTCATTCAAGGTATGCAAGGCTATCCTCAAAATAAGAAGGAAAGATCAGAATTAAGCTGACAGTGCATGATGGATATCCAATAGAGCCAATTCAGTGGTTACATCTTTTTTACTGAAAAGAGCCTCTCTCGTAATAATTTAAATTTCAAATAATTATAAATATATTTTCAATTTTTAACAGTGAAGGACTATACATTTTTATAATATCTCTATAGAGAGAGATAGAGATTGATATCTCTATCTATATATAGATATGTATCTATATCTATGGATATATCTATACCTATCTACCTATATATATAGAGAGAGAGAGAAATTTATACATATTTCTAGAGATACATATTTTTTTTTCTGTGTGACTACCATCCCATATTATTTCTGTCATGGGCCTATATTGTGCATTTTGGACTATACTAAGCATATATTCATGATAAATGAATTCCATTTATATGAAGATAATAGACCGGAACAACTGCAGGAGAAGCAAAGCCTATTTATAAACACTGACCTCTTTGAATTACTTCCTTCTGCTTAAAAATATATGATTACATGTGAGTCTTCTCTCACTTAGTAAAACAGCAATATTGAATCCCTGACTTCAGGAGTAGTAGAAGCAGCAAAATGTGACAGCTCATGCAGAGATGACAACAGTTTTTGCAGTACTAAGAACATCACAGAAAATTCACTTCTGGCACTCGGCTTAGAGAGAACGTGAATTTAATCATAAACATTTATTTGGGAGAGGGTGGTATTGTAGTGTAGCAGGTAAAACTACAGTCTACGTTGCTGGCATTCCGCATTGGAGCTGGCTTGTATCCCAGTTACTTCACTTCTGTTCCGGCTCCTTGTTAATGGTCCCCAAAGATGCTTTTCAAGCATGGGGGCTCATACCACACAGGTGTAAGACCATGATGAAGTTCCTAGCTTCCGGTTTCAGTGTGGCCCAGATTCAGGCATTACAACATTTGGGGAGTGAACCAGTGTATGAACTCATCTTTGTTTCTGGAATGACAAGGTCTACAACGAGGATGGCATTTAATGAAAATATTTTCTCAATGTAATAGTTTTCATCAATTTCAGAACTGGAATTATCAACAACGCAGAAACTTTGTTTAGATAAATAAACAGATGTTTCTAATAATACGTATGGAAATAATAAATAGTAAATCATCCATATGTAATCAGAATCTCTCGTCAGGCAAAACACATTTATTGACTAAAGAAAAGTTCAGGAGCTGGTGCTGTGTCATAGCAGGTTAAGTGTGTCATAGCCGCCATTCCTACAGTCCATATGGGCAGCTCCAGTTGGTTTGGGTGAGGGCCAAGTATGAACTGGGCAGCATAGGGTTGGACTGCAACAATCATTGGTTCACATGGAGGACAGGGCTCAAAATAGAAATGACTTAGCCATTGCAACAACCAGCATGTGCAAAAGCTGATTGTGGTGATGGACAGTGCCGGACCCTATACTGGCAAGCACACATAAGAAACAGGTCTGGGATCACGCCAGATGACGTTTCTTTGGAGATCCCTCCAACTGAACTGCTGATCTCAGAACCCCAACCATGAAGAGACTATGTCAGCCAGTGGATTCAGAAGAAATTTCATCGTGCTTGGAACTGTGAGATTGGCAGCAATTCAGAACTGTTGAGCTATCAAAAGTTTATGTAAATTATGTGCAATTATATATTAACCAGATGACAGATTGATAAGGCTACAATCTATATGTGTCATGTGTATGACAACCCAGTACATGTGAACTACATGTGGGTTACATTCAACTAACATGTGAATAACAAAATGCTGACATAAGAACTACATGGAAACTATGGTGCAAGAAGACATGCATATTACATGGCAACCCACATGTCATCTACTTTCTAGTTATATATAGCCATATGGAAACCGTATATCAATGGCACACAAATTCCATGCAGATAACACATAGTTTGCTTGATTTCTGCTTGTCAACTGTGTACTTACTGTATGTGAATTACAGGTGACTACATGAGAAAATATGGAAATGCACAAGCTACAAATTGAGCCTGTAATAGCTTCTTATGAGCAACATACGAACTGTTTGTAACTGACATACAAAAATGTGTGCCAAATATGTGTGAATAAAATTCTATTTGTATCAAAACATGCAACTGTAATGCCAGCCACATGATAGTAACAGGTGAAATATGTCCTACATACACATAAATAGCTTGAAAATTACATGCTAAAACAAAGCGAACTGTATAGCCAACTATTTGGAAAGGGGTATTCTTGCTGTAAGCAAATGATATGTAAGCTATCTGGAACTGCATGCCAATCCAATCCACAACATCTGCATACTATAAACAACATGTCTACATATATTAACATGCCACACATAATCTACATGTAAAATACACACTGCATTTATGAAACATGTGAACTACATGGAAGCAATATCTTTTGTGTCAAATACACATATAAAAAACTGATGAGCAAACTACATACCACACACATGATACCAATACAAAAGCAATATGGGAACTGTATCCAGTGAACCTATCATCTTCATTTCAGCAACACCAATACTGTGGAAGTTACATATCAGCTATGTGTGAATTACATAAAGTCCCATTTCCAGCCACCTGTAAATAATACGTGTGCCACATACAAACCGCATCCTTGCTGCATTGTACGTGAATGTCTTTAAAGCTCCAAATTAACCACATAAGAAGTTCTTACCTATCTACCACATAATGACATACCTGTTATATTCTGCTACACACATGCCCATTACATGTAACTTAATGTCTATTACATGTAACACCATGATACATATGGATCTGCCTTCTATTGTTACTTGTAAGAGTAACTTCATAGCTGATCTATTATGCTCCAGTTTCACAATCCCTTGGTTATCCACTATATATAGGCTGAAAAGATTAAACATTCCCAAAGAAAATGCCTGTTCATCTGTATCTTACTATAAAAAGTATCTAATATGAATTAAAATTCAAACTCTAATCTGCAAGGTTCTTTATAATCAGGATGCTTCTTAATCATCTACTTTAACATTCTGTACTCTTGCCTCGACGCTATTATTATACTTTTATTATCACTCTGCATGACTTAACTATACCTGCTCTGTGCTGACTTGGTATCCTATAAATGCCTATATTATAGCTATCATCACACTGTGTTACAATAATGTATTCACTTCATTATTGTATGTAGTTTAATAAAAGTCTCTTTAGGACTAGAATCACATGATTATTTGACCTCACATGTTTAGAAAATTAATAATAGTGCTTGCCTTGTAGCTATGCTTACTAAATTTTGATTTAAGTTTGATTAAAATCAACATTTCCAAAAATATATACATATTCATTATATGACACAAAAAGGGCCTCAGGTGCAATTCAGAGCTAAAACACAGGGAAAACTATGCCTCAGCCGAGAGTAGGAAGAGGCATTTGAATTGCTGTTAAAGCAAGAATCTTTAGCTCAAAAGATGTCAGTTAAGACACGTGCTTCTAGTATCAGAGTAGCTGGGTTCAATACTGGCTGTAATCCTGATTACAGCTTCTTATTACTGCACGGTCTGGAAGGCAGATCGACAACTAAAGTATCTGACTTCCTGCTACCCACACGGGACATTTGGAATAGGTTCCCAGTTCTGACACCCTGACTCTGGGGTCTGACCCTAATACCTGCACAGCACTGACTGCTTCTGGCTTTTGAAAAATAACTTAGTAAGTAGGAGCTTTCTCTCTCTCTCTTTCTCTCTCTCTCCATTACTTCTTAAATAAATAGTTTTTATGAACAAGAGCACAAGTATTTTGTTTTAGCACTTTTTTTGAGAACTATTACTGATTGCATTTACATAAAATTTATGTCTATAAAATTAAGGTAAATTTATTTTAAATGAACCTAAACCACTAGCCAAATCTGATTCATTCTATATTTCAGAAATTAAGTAACCAATGTACAAGTTTTTTTTGAAAAGATGAAGAACCCAAATGTTACACTGATTAATCTTTCTTGCTTTCAGTTCATTTTTAAAGTAATATTGTAGATACTGTCAAGGATGGTATAGAAATTATTGAAGATTTACATTTAAGGCATCCATACTAAATTAAATAAGTAATGATAAAATGAAATGCCTTTGATAGGCAGCTTGTCCTCAGTGTGCAAAGCTAGGCTACTTTTATGGATGTTTTATTGCTTTAAATTAAAAAAGAAAAAAAACAGCGGTTAAATAAGAATATTCTTGTAACTAGGCATTTAAAAAATAAGTTGTGCTTCCCTCCTCTAAAAGAAAGAAATGAAATATTTGCAAAACAGATGTTACCACAATATCAAGGTACTAAAAAGCGGACCTGATTTGTCTTCATTGTTGAAAATTTACTAAAGCGCTAACCTTGGTTTCCACGGAAGCATTTGCTGAATCAACAGCAGGAAAACACATGATTTATTCATTAAAAACAATCCACAGCTTCCTGCATTTGAGCTCCAGGCACTCACACTGTACAACAGCATGCCATTCAGCTAGAACTCGTCTAAGACAGGAAACACTTTCACATGATTACAGGAATAGCTTTTTAAACAGGCTTAGCTATCAGACAACTCCCTTGTAAAGCTCTCACTCTAAAAATGCTAGGTGAAAGATCATCGCTCTCCACTCGTAAAAAATCAATTTCAGAGACTGACAGTTGTTCTGGATTGATGTAGGATTTCCTTTCATCATTAAATTGAATTTTCTGTAGACTGAATATAGTGACATTCACCAGATGCTTTCTTCAGGCTCCTAGAAGAGCCTGAGAAAGGCTGTTGAGTATCTCATTGCATTTTATCACGTATCCGTACATGTCCAATTGAGATGTGTTGCTAAAGTAATAACACTAATAAATAATAATACTCAATAGCTTTCATTTAACATATAATAAAAGTCAGGCATCTATTAAGCACATTACATGTGTTGTTCCAACTGATGCTCCACTGAAACTCTCTGAAGTACGTGTAATTTCATCTACATGCTTAGTTCTTACATTGAGGCTAACACTTCTTTAATCCTGACTGAGATGACAAAGAAATTCTTGCAGTGGTAACTTGAAAATCAGATGTTAGAAATCAAGACATGCTTTTAATAATTATGTTAAATTTCATTTTTATTGTTTGCATACATCTCACTCCATAGATAATAAAGCAAGTTCATCACCTGAATGACCAGATCATTGATATGCAATTTCCGAACTTGTCTCCAAATTTTAGCTCCTTCTTAACTGTTGATCTGTGCTTTTCAATACAACATTCTAACATCAGCAATACCCATTCATAAAATGACAGACAGGCAGAGATTTCTTATCCACAGTTTTGCTACTCAGGTGCTCACAGGAATAGACATAGCCAGGAGCTAGGAGCAAGAAATTCAACCCTTGACTCCACAATGATTGGAGTATCCTAATATTTGAGCCCTCGCTTCCTCTCTCCCAAGATGCTCTTTAGCATGGGGAATTGGAGTGCTTTCGGAGGCCAACTCTAAGGTCATCCACTCCCATCTGAATCTCCCACACAAGATGGAAGAAACCCAAATTCTTCCTTGCAGGTTCCAATGTCATCTGAACAACAGCCAGGAGCCCCGAGCGGTCGGCAGAAACAGAAGAACAGTAAACTCCCTTCGGGACTTGGGAGAGGAGCTTTCTCTGGTCCTTACTTAGTTCCAGCTTTGGATCCCCACTCTCTCCTGTAATGACCATCAGGGTCATCCTGGAGTTCCCCCCACACCTAAAAACAAAACAACAACAACAAATTAGAATAGACAGAGAACAACAAGGAAAGCTTAGAACCAGACAGGAAACAGTCAGCAGGGTCTCACATATACTTTACTAGGTAGGACACGAAAATAAGTTACTCTTCACTAAGGTATTGAAGATTTCTCAGCACACCCCTCCTAAAATTGTTCTGTGCCTTAACTGTTGACAAATGCCTTGTTAAAGTTATAAGCCAATTTAGACTATCCTAAAATCTGCCAAGTTCAGCAAAATTATGTTTCAACACTATGAACTGCTAAATACTAAAATGAAAATAGACATGAGACAGCTGAATAGTACCCTATAGCCATTTTAAGGTGTATAGAAGCTGGTTGTATATAAACTAAAATTGAAATGTCAATGAAGTAGTCACAGGATGTGGCTAAGACCTTGCATTTTCTAACATATCAGTCACTCAATACCATGTCAATTAGCTCCATAATATTGTAAACTGTTATTGATGTTATGTTATGGCTTTTAATTGCTCAGGACGATATTCTGCCAGCTCTGCTTTTGTTCAGAGATGGTCTCCCTAAGAAACTGTTGAATTGAGCTGGACAATAAGATGCTGGACTCTATGCAAAGTACATGCTTGCAATGAAAGAAGCATGATGGGATTTGAACTGTAATACTGCACCAAGGTGGAGGAATCCACCATGGAGGGGAGAGGACCGGGAGGGGCTGTGGGAACCTCAGAGCCTATGAAATGACTTCATAAAATGAAATGCAAAAAAAAAAGAATGGGTTTAGTGTTAGATTTTTATTATTCATAATACCAGTTGGCAGAGGTATCATAGCAATTGGGTCCTTAAGTTATAATTTCTTGTTTGGAACATACTTTCTTATTTACTTTTGTTTTCAACAGATAATTGAGGAAAGAATGGAAAGATCTAAATTCTAACACTTGGGTAATATGAAATAAATACAACTGTTCAGAATCAGAAAGCAAACAAATGCAATTCAGTTCATACAGTTCCCCTAAAACAAGGAAACATCAGAGTAGGCCCTCTGTGCATAGAGAGAACAATCCCACTTGCATGACGTGTTTGTTCTCTGATGTGGTATGCTATCCTCCTGCCTGATTTGTGACTACCCCAGGAGAGGAAGTTAGGTGTCAAAACTCATCACTGAACTTAGCTGTGGAACCATGGAAGTACCACTGCTTTGCTCAGATCTTCAGGAATATTCTCAGAGAACCACAGAGTATTGTTGGAGCAAAGGATTACATTGCAGCACCGGATTTCATATAATAGGAGATTTTCTGTGTTTGCAGTTCCTGTAGGTATGTTGTTAAAAATGTTTAGTGTTGCATGGGAAGACTAGGCTATGATCTAATCATTAGTCACTTCCTAGCTATTCACACACACACACCTGTAAAATAGAAAATTGTAATAAATTATAAAGAACCACATGGAAAAAGATATTATGAAAATTTACAAAGTGCACCTGACATATCTGTTATACACATATGTATATAAACAAGTTACATAGAAATGAATGTGGATATAACAAAAAATCTTGATTTCAAGACTAATAACATGAAAACATGGAAAAATCTATAGCACTGAATGACACTGGAAGGAAAGTGTTAAGAATGAGAACATATTCAGCATACTTATGTCTATATAGAAAATGAGTTAGAGTAACGGACACACTGTTCATCCTCTGTTGTCCCATGTAAATCTATTTCTGCTTTGAATTGATCCAGAAATATTGTACAGGACATGCACAATCCAGTTTGGGTTATCAGCAAGAGGGAAAATTGAAAACCTCAACAGAATTCAACACCGACTCCAATGTTTACTTACTGAAAAATCCTACCTACTCTGTTAATTTTCCTAAACATCATTTCTCAACATTTTCTTTCATCTTAAGTTCTTTTATAACTAACAAAATCGGCACTTCATGAAATACTACCAGGCATTGTTTTCTGCTTATGTGTTCTTTATGAATCTCAGCTCTTCAATGAGAATGCAGCAACTCCTGTTTCTCATGATAGCCAGCAAAATAGCAGATACAAACAAATCATGTAAAAAACGGTTGTTAATCTTAGCTTTATATTTTTGCCTTGTAATTTTGATTGATACTCTGATGTGCAATACTAAGTCTTCTGCATAGATTGGAAGATGTACCTTCGGAGTTCCATAAGTGTTCTGTAATTCTTTAGATTAAATACTAATTTCCCTTTTAAAAAATGCTATTTAGATTACTAACCTTGTTACACAAATGCATTATTACAAAATGTAAATTGAAAAGCAAAGCCAAATGTTTGATAGAATAGAATCTACAACACCACAGAAAAGTTCTGTCTAGGAGTTAACTAAGTAGAGCACTGAACAAGTCATAATGGCGTTACAAAGCAAAAGGGATGATTGTAGGCTGGGACTTAAGATGGCATCCTGGTATTATCATCAGTGGCTTAACCTACTGCCCACAATGCCAACCCTACTGATGTGTATTTTTTAAAGATTTATTCTATTTTTATTTGGAGGGTGGAGTTGCAGAAAGAAAGAGAAACAGAAAGAGAGAGAGAGAGAAGTGGGATCTCTCATGAGCATTCCGACACTAAAAACGAACAGTCCTGAAACAATCTCTCCAGCCATGCAACAGCTTTTCAAAATGTTTTATAGAAAAAATTTACCAGATTTGAGGATGTGATATACGACCCCACATTTTGTCTGAGATCGTGGTGAACCATTCTGTATTTCTTCTCTTGGAAATGCCTCATTGGTTCTTCAGAAAAAAAAAAAAATGAAACTTCCTTGCTACTGCATAATAAACACAGTTAGATTTCACATTTCATAAACAGTCAGTGGAAGAAAACAGCTGGCTTATAAAAGATAAGCTTGCACACACATTTCAGGATAACTTCCGATTAAATTCATCTTTAGATTATTCTAACCCACAATGTTTCTGGCTTAAATGTGAACATATTGAGTGTCTCAAGGAGAAACACTCATTTCTGAATGCCAAGCTTTCTGTTCAGCCTAGCAGAAAAAAGTCTCTTATACTTTGGATTGCCACAAGCTTGTGGAATAAAATTGAGTTGTGCATCACTAGTTTTCTGTGTCTCTGAAATCATATCAAGTTGTTTGTGTCATGCTTTTCATTCATCCATTGGAAAATGCTGCCTTACAACCAACTGTCAAGAATGGAGGCATGCTAGGAGAGGGAAATGGGAACCCAGAACAAAGCACAGGCCACGCGCATTCCAGAAAGGGCTTAATAGTCAAATAATGGAGAAGTTCACTGAGGTAAGAGAGAAAAAAGGCCAAGCTACTTTTGTGATTGATGATCAACGGATGCAGAGAAAGAAAAGAAAGTAAGCTCAGAAAAGACATTTCCGCTTGGAACACAGGCATGACTAAATGGGGAATATTGCAACCAAGTAGATGATTTATGGTAGAGGTCTGCAGCAAATCCGCCCATCTGCGGCTGGTAATAACACGCACACCATGGAAATACTCTCCAAAGGAACAATGTACACTACAACCCCAAAGTTGTTTCAGTACTTTGTCTTTCTTCAAATCTGAAGTCATCCTTCTGTATGCAATTACATGGTTCCCACATGGAACTGCACTTAAAAATGATTTCCCACCAAGGACAGTAATTGTCCAATTTCTCACCATTTTCCCAATTCACCGTTGATCCAACTTTTTAAATGCCTGCTAATTTGATCATCTCTTTTTGTGTATAGGTTAAGAAATCATATGTATTAACATTCACACTTTATCTTTCAATTTCATTTACTCGAAAGAAAGAGAGGAACATAGAAAAAGGAGACAGCGGGAGAAGAGCCATGTGCTGATTCACTGCTCCAAACTTGGGAGCCAGGAACTCAGTCCTGATGTCGCTCAGGGTTAGACGTGCCCAATCTCCCACTAGGGCATCGCCTACCGCCAGTAACTGAAATCCAAACACACTGAAATGCAATGTGAGAGTTCCAGTCTCAAAAACGGAGCAAAATGCCTGACTCTAAGCTACACGCTAATGTGACTGCTCTTGTACTTCCTGACTTTACGTTCCTCCTGAAATATCTCCCTGTCATAGTTAGAGGTGCCACTCAAACAGGGATGGTTGTCTGATATGTTACAAATTCAGATAGTGAACAGTCATCAGGCTGGGGTGTCTAGGAGGGGAAATTTTGATTTATTCCAGTGCATTGGGTTGGATCCCTCGTTCTGTGAGGCATTAAAGCCTTAGAGAGGCACTGATCACCTTTATGGCAAAGTCTAGGCCAGATAGCCATTACATTCAGGTAGCTGTTAAAGACTCTTTTGCAGTCTAACCAGTATCTATATATATATATATAGATGAACATTGCTCTAGTGATAGGTCTTGATTTCAAGAGTATCAGTCTAGTTGCTTCAGGTACTGGGTGATTTTCTACCGGAACCTGTGTGGATTGAAGAAAGCAATCACCATCACTATGGGATCAAGTGTCATAGGATTTCAACATTACAGAACTCCTACCATGGAGAACAACAACAACAACAAAAACCGAGGGAGTGTACATGCTCTCACCTACAAAGGGCTGACATTGTGCCACAGTGTGTAAAACCATTACTCATGATGCCAGCATACCATACAGGCATTTGTTTGAGTCTCAGCTGCAGCAGTTCCCAACCAGATCCCTGACGATGGCCTGGTAAAGCAATATAAACGGGTGGTAGGGTTTGGGCCCTGCCACCCACTTAGGAGGCCCAGTTGGAGCTTCTGGCTCTTGGCCCAGACCTGGCTGTCGCTGCTATCTAGGAAGTGAACCATCAGATGACAGACTGCTTTCTGTCTCTCCCTGTTGTAACTCTGACCTTCAAGTAAATAAATAAAGACAAATTTGATGATGTCGGTCCTCAGATTTTATTTAATGAATCAGGACTAAGAGTTTGTGTTCTAACAAGCCTCCTTATGATTCTGACACACCATGAATCACACCATTTGATCCTGGTCAAACCACAAAGAAAACCACATGATTTTCATAATGTAAACAATTCTGAAAGAAAGGGATAAATGAATTATAAAATAAACTAATTTTGTGTGCATATTTTCAAAGAATCCAAATAAGGATAAAAGATATTGTGTTAAACATAACAGTTCTTTAATTTTAGAGCACTTACAAAGTACATTTAATATACTTTTCATTCATTGCCCACTTGGTTGTTCTGGTAAAACCTTCAGATAATTGGTGAAAGCATATTTTATATATGATTCAATCTCCTAGGGCCATTAAACTGCAAAAATACTGAATAATAAAAAATTTAGTTTGTAGAGGGCCCAGAGCCATAGCCTAATGGCTAATGTCCACACCTTGTTGGGATTCCCAAATAGGCACTGGTTCTATTCCCCATGGCCCCATTTCCCATTCAACTCCCTGCCTGTGGCTTGAGAAAGCAGACGGGGACAACCCAAAGCCTTGTACCCTGTACCTACATGGGAGACTCAGAAGAGGCTTTGGGATGCTGGCTTCGGATTGTCTCATCTCAGGCTCTTGTAACCACTTGGGGAGTGAGTCAGCAGACAGAAGATCTTCCTTGTTGCCTCTCCTCTGCATATCTGACTTTGCAATAAGAAAAAACTAAATAAATCTTCCTTAACACTATAGTTTTTATATAACAGTGGTATGATTATCTTGCTTCCACAAAACATGACAACATTTGCAAAAATGCTTAAAAGGTGTTGAAGATGAGTGTGGATATAATTGTTTTTCTTTGCTTTTTTTCTATTCATAAAAGATGATCAACAATTATATTCAAAATCATGTACAGAATATAATTTTCACAATGGAACATAGCTGTTATAACCATAGCATCAATATTATATGACCTACATCCTTCCTAAGAATTCTTATTGCATTAGTGCTTAAAGTCCTAATGCTTAGGAATCCTGTTAGCTCCATGGCCTATTTGCATCCCCTAGGAAGCGGCTGTTTAATCTGTCAAATATTTGTAAAACACCAAAACTCGTGTGGCCTTTGACCCAGGTCACTAAAATGGAACCCCCTTCTAGTGACTTTCTCATTTCACCCAGCAGATCTCATACATTTCCATCGTGTCATATGAAGCACTCAAGCAGAGTCTGATCTTTGACATCTGACCACCTGTGTCCCATACTTTTTGTGTGAAAGAAATAAATGACAGGCTTGGAGATTAAGTCCAACGATCCTTTTTCTGTATTCAGGTGTATTGCCAGCTGAGTTGAATGACCCAAGGGTGCCTTAACTTAGAGTTGTTTCCTTTCTAACTTGTGGTGATACACGTGTTCCTGACAAATTATCTTGACGTTCTGTGTCACGAATGGGTTCTAGTCTTTAGTAAGCATGTGTATCAATACAATAAAGCAATCTAACATATTTCATGCACACATGCATGTACTTCCCTAATTGCCGCATGTGTTTTTCATATTAATGTCATCATTGTTGTTCTTAATTCCAGGACCTCTGACATTTTGGAATTTTCTATGAGCTTATGAGTCAATTTTGGTTATTACTATTCCAGACCCATCTTGGGAATGACATTTGGGGATTCAATTTGCAAATTCTTGTATATAATTGCTATAGACTGTGTTTTCTCTTCAAAGGCACTGTTAATAATGGATACTTAGCAATTACTCATTGAATTTTGTGTATTTTAAAAATAATACATGAAATTCTTACACCAGAGATAAAATGGAATGATATGGGCAACTTTTTTCAAAGTTCTGCGTTGCGTGCTACATGCATTGCATTTGCACATGTTCGCGTGCATTTTTTCCTTGAAAGACTTTTTCCACTCCCCAAATCTTCTTGGAATGCATTAAATACCCATTATCAACACGATACATTCAAGAACTTGCACAAATTAAGGATACAATATAAAAGCAATATGTCAAGCAATATGGATCAAAAATGATAAAAATTATTTTCCTATATAAAATATAATAAAAGCAAATATGTTAAAAATACATCCATTTGGAAGAATAAAAATCTTTTCATGCATGTACATTAAGCACAGGGTCCATGATGACTGCTCCCTTTACTGTGCCACGTGTGATGGAGGTGGATGGGCTAAGTGACAGAGAAGGAGCCACAGTGTGATTCAAAGAAAGCGAAACATAGAGCATAAGACAATCTGACTTAAAAGATAAGGTTAGAATCCTTCACAACAAATAAGTTTGCCTGAAAGGATGATTCTGAAAAAGAGAAGCCAGGAAAATATATTGAAAAAAGATGAGCAAACCTACGACATCTATTGATGGATTTTTTTAAGATTTATTTATCTATTTGGAAGGCATTCTTATAGTGAGGGAGAGAAAGAGGCAGAGAGAGGGAGAAAGAGAGATACCTTGCATTGTCTGATTTACTACCCAAATGGCCTCAGCTGTTACAGCTGGACTTGACCGAAGTCAGTGTCCAACAGCTTCTCGCTGGCCCCCCATGTAGGTGCAGTAGTCCAACCACCTGTTGGGTCACCCTCTGCTTCCCCAAGCACATTAGCAGCAAGCTGGGTTGGAACTGCAGGTGCCGGACACAAAACAGCACCCTTTCTGATGCTGGCACTTTACATGTCAATTTTACATGCTGCCCCACCCCTGATGGATAGTGTTTAAGTAAAAATATCTTTAGAGAATTCCTGAGTTTGCTATGCCACCTCCATAATAAAAATGTAATACTTTGTGTTTCTTTCGCACAACTTCTCAACAGCTTGCTACCATAGTACATCTCATTCTTCTTGAAAGAGTCTTTACACATGGAGTGATTTTAATGCATACACTTGTTGAATTTTTTTTAAAGATGCGTTTATTTTTGTTGGAAAGGCAGATTTACACAGAGAAGAAGACAAAAGAAAGAAAGAAGGAAAGAGAAAGAGAGAGAGAGACAGAAAGCAAAGAAGAGAGAAAGAAAGAAAGAAAAGAATCTTCCATCTGCTGGTTCACTCTCCAAATGACCACAATGGTGGGAGCTGACTCAAAGACCTCTTCCAGGTCTCCCATTTGAGTGCAGGGTCTCAAAGCTTTTGGCCATACCCCTGATTTTCAGTCCATACACAGGGAGCTGGATAAGCAGTGGAACAGCCAGGAAATTGCCTGGCACTCATATGGGATACTGGCAATTGGAAGGGGAGGGTTAGCAAATTGAGTTACTGCACCAGGTCCTGGATATTATTAATGTTATTATTATTATTATATTTTAAAACATACAGCAAGTAGTAATGAGAATAAAATAGATGACTTCACAAAGAATTCTCTTTTTTTGGCTATGTAATATCTAAGTTGCATTAGAGAATGCTTTGGAAACATAAAATAAAATCAGAAAGATTTGATGAGAACTTATGCCAACTTTGCACCATTGTAAAAACATCAAATTCAAAATATCCACATAGGAATAAGTTTTCACCATCACATACAGCTATGCACTGCATTCTATACCAGCCGTGTTAGCATCAGTCACAGGAAATTGTTAATTTCACTTTTATCTTATATAATTCTGCTCTACTTAGTCTTATTTTTTACTTTTATAATTGTTCCAGTGCTGAAAGCATAAGGGTATTTTTTTAATGTATGCTTATTTATAGTAAAAGCCATGATCAGAATTACATAATGTCATTTTTAATGTTCAATAACCATCTTTCTGATATTTCTTATGTTTGAAAAGTATAGTTTAGAAAAACTACTATTTGAATCAGTTCCTCAATGTTATTATACTAAAAACACCTGTGGATGATTGTGATATAAAAACTGCTTTCTTATTTAAAATTATTTGTTTTCTGAATCTGCATTGGCCTGTATTCTTAACATGAAAATTACTTGGAAATTCGGTCTCCAGGTGTGAAATATTTCCTATTTTATGTTTTAAAGATTTGTTTATTCTTATTGGAAAGGCAGATATATAGAGAGGAGGAGAGACAGAGAGGAAGATATTCCATGCAATGATTCACTCCCCACGCAACCGCAGCAGCTGGAGCTGAGCTAATCCAAAGCCAGGCGCCTGGAGCCTCCTCTGGGTCTCCCACAGGGGTGCCTGCTCTCAAGGCTTTGGGCTGATCTTGATTGCTTTCCCAGGCCACAAGTAGGAGCTGATGGGAAGCAGGGCTGCAGGATTACAACCAGTGGCCATATGGGATCCCGGCGTGTGCAAAGGGAGGACTTTATCCAATATTCCACCATGCAAGCCCAAATCTTTCCTTCTATGAGAAATAACTTCAGTTTTTCATTTCTCATGAACAGGCCTGCCTAAGGAGTTAGTTCTTAAAGTCTATATCTCCTCACTGTCGACATTATGGGATTAGACACCACAGGGCAAAAAAAGAAAAAAGAAAAGAGAAGAGAAGAGAAGAGAAGAGAAGAGAAGAGAAGAGAAGAGAAGAGAAGAGAAGAGAAGAGAAGAGAAGAGAAAGAGAAAGAGAAAATGTTTCTGGATTCTAAATTTATCCATCTCAGCATCTAAAAAATAGTATATTAACCTATCCTAGCAACTATTAGGACTTGAGCATTTTATAATTAGTGCAATACTCCCTGTAAAATAAAAGTATTAAATGCAACAAGTAAAATGAATCTCTTCTAGGCTAGAGAAATAACTTTTTTTTTCCATCTATATTTCTTTTAAATGTTTCTGTTGTCCACATTTTATCTTAAATCCAGGGCATGTTAGTTTAAAATGTATCATGGAAAAAGTAAGAGTAATAAAATTATAGAGAACCAATCTCTTGACTTGACTGACAGATTCATTGGCGTGTTTTCAGCTTTATTGCAATTAAAAAATTTACTCCTCAGAGTTACAAAGTTATTACCACAAAATGCATGAGAACATACCAGGGTTTGCCTGTGCTCCGTATCAATGCATCTTATCATGAAACAATTGCTTCATTTATTTTCATAGTTGAAAAAAAAAACTTGCTCAACACAAGTTTTCTAGAAAATTATTTCACCGTATCTTTAACAGCTATAGTTCATTTCTTTGATTGAGATGAAGTACTAACAGAAAGGCCACAAATTTTGAAACCACTTTATAGCAAGTAACATGACTTCAGTTCTCCAGTCTTTTCTGGGAGACGGAAAGCAATTGAATGTCTCCTGGACTTTATTGCAAGTTTTTATAAGTCTAGACAAAACCCTACGCAGAAACTACTTACAATCCTGTAACACGAAAACGTGGACAGCCAGACTCTCTGTAGAATCAGGAATTCCAACTAGATTTCATTTCTTCAAATAGATCAGTTATTTGTAACTTAGTTGCAATTCTAAATACTTTTTAGCTTTGGATTTAAAGCTCACTAAACTGAGTATTTTTAAATATCTTAGTGTTATTATTCCATTACCTATTTCAATCCTCTTGGAATACAATATTAACAACTAAAAATGTTTTCTTGTTATGATTTCTAACCTAAATATGATAAATTTCATTAAGATTTAAACAGTACAATGATTGTATACAAAGGTATAGTATTTTAAAAGCAGAGGCTTGTAATACACAGTACACAGTATTAAACAATATTAAGATCATTAAATGTAGTCGGAACTGTATTATAATTCATTAATCATTCATGCATCTGAAAATACCTTCTAAAAAGCAGTGCTAAATGGACTCTATTTTTTCATTGATATTTGACCAAATCCTGTCTATCATTAAGTTTTTAAATCCAAAATTGCTAGCAATGTTTACACAAATTATAAGAAGAATGAAAACTTTTGTTAAGTCACATAACAGAAATCAAATACAGCTACCTTAGGTTAGAAAAATATTAATTCAAAATCGAACATAGTAATTATCTAAAATTAGTGCTTCTGAAGCATCTGAAAAATAGGAAACGGCACCATATCCAAAGCCCCCACTATCTCTATACATCTCACTTGCAACATTTGCTCCATTATTTTCTAAGCAGATAAATCGCTTTGCCTCTCTGATCCATCAGATAGATGGATCAGAATCTTAAATGTCATGGGCCAATCTCATGTCTTTCTTAGGGAAGACTTGGGTATTCCCTCTTCATACAACTAAGTGTAAGGAGAGACCAAATTTATATTCTACCTAAACATGACTTGATACCATAGCGAGGCAGTGGTTCCACTTTCAGACTTTTTGCACCCTTGTCTTCCTTCTTTTAAAATTTATGTCAGAACATTTCATGCCCCATATGAAAACCTGCCAAGGGATCTTACAAGGAAATTAAAAATATAAAATAAAATAAAAACATTGTAGCAAACCATATGCCCCTATGAAAGCTGTTCCTTTCTCTTGATTATGAACAAAGCGGTAACCTTCCCACCACTCTGCTCCAGACATACTGCTCTGCACAGTGCCCTTCCGTGGTCGGGAAGCTGTGCCACCTGCTTTTCCACCACCGAAGATTTTTTCTCACAGTGTGTATGGCCCTGCTCCTCACTATCTTCATATGTAAATTAAAATGCTCTTCCTACAAACAGCCTTTTCTATCCCGTCTACTTTATTTTCCTCTCTATGTGAATTGTTATGTATCCACTCACTGGAACATGATGAGTTAAAACCAATTACAGTTTTTATCACAGAGAGCTTTGCAGTATTTTATAAAAACCAGCACCTGGATAAGTTGTGAAATTATGTCGGAAAGACCAGTTAAAAAAATGTTAAATTTTTCACCTGTCTGGAATAGTCTATATGCAGTTTAGCCCAAAACTGGTAAAAAGTTGAGATTGCCTCAGATAGCCATGATATGAATATGTGACAAGTTTTGAGTGATCCAAGGATTATACAACAGGCAAAGGAATGTATGGTATTTGGAGTCAAGAGAATAGATTTCAAATATTAGTGTTAATCACATCTTTGTTATAATAATTGAGCAATGACCTAAAGTAATAGATGTTATTAATAATAAAAACTTAAATACATAAATGAATAAATTCACAAACTTTATAAAGCCATCTTTACTTGTTTACAAAAGGATAATGTAATTTACACTCTCTCAGTTGAGGTGAATTCACTATGAAATATAAACATGCTCTATAAAGTAAAGCTGAATGAAATATGAAATATAAAAATGCTTCATAAATAAAAAAGCAATTTGCATTAGCTAATCATCATTCTTGTTGATTAGGAAAGTGACAAACACGTAACTGAAGACAATTGCACAACCTGGTGCATGTAGAGCTATTGTGTAGCGCACTGATACAGCTCATTCTAATTGACTGTAACTTTAAAATCCTCATAAGAATAACCACAGTAATCTTATTTTCTGAGAATTGAATTAAGACCTATGCCATCGTCTCATTGAATGATCGCAGCGATTTTACAAAGCAAGCAATTGCTGTTATTGCAGTTGTACAGATGAAGTTAAGAGTAAATGCCAGATTTCGTGAATCTGCTACGTTTTAATGATGATTGGAATTACATATAATATACATTTTATTGCAGGCCTATCTTAAGGAATTTTCAAGTGCAAGTCCTCAATTATTCCAGCTTTGCTTTCTCTTGCAGAGCCTAAAGGCTCTTTGGGCCTCCTTTCCATCGCCTACTCTGCAAAGTTGCCAAGCACTGGGTACAGCATCTCTCTCCAGAGAGTGGAGAAAATTCTTGTAAGCACAAAAATTATGTGTTCTCTTTGATATAAGGAAACTTCCATGCAAAATACTAGCTGAACAGATACATAGGTAATCATGTGTATGTATTTATATTCATCCAGAGACCATATAATGGAGACTAGCACACCGAGAAGTGAAGATACATTGAAGTATGCATTTCCACTCCCAAAGATACTGTTAGATATATCTTGATATTAGGATGCTGGATTTTCCACCATCGTTTATGCTCACAATGTTAGGATACAGTTAAACAGCAGAACAAATGCAAATTAAAACCTCATTGAAGTTACATTCAATTCCGGTGAAAATGGCCTGTGTACAGAAATCAATTAATAATGCTACTGGTAAGGAGGTGGGGAAAATGGTACCCTCTTTCACTAATAGTGGGAGTGTAGACTAGTGCAATGGTCAGCATGGCGAGTGCTAAAACAACCGATGGGAAGTGGGCCACCCACGTGAGATCCCGGTCAATGCAAGGCAAGGATTTTAGCCACTAGGCTACAATGTGAGGGCATGCACAGTGTCTTCAATGATACAAATTTTACTCTCTAAATCATTGTCCTTCTATTGTTAGATGAGCCAAAAAAAAAACAAGCAACAGCATAATACTTTGGATGAATTTGTAGATGAAATACCACAGACCTGCACTGACAGTGAACTTTCATAAGAAAACCAAGAAGTCAAATGATGCTTATGAAAATAAAGTAAGCTAGAGGCATTGTCTAGAGATATTTAGCCTCTTCACACCTGAAGCAAATTTGTACTTTAAGCCACAGAATCCAAATTAAAAAGTCAAAATCAGAAGTGTTTAAAGCAACAGAATTTTTAAGTTGGCTATAAATACCAGGAGGTAATATTAGCAGATATTTCTGGAAGGTGCCGTGTGTAGAAAGTCTGAAGCATTTGCGCCTCTTTGTTTTCATTGCTCATCAACAGTCATTGGTCATGATAAACTGCCGGGCCAACAGGCGGGGGTTGGGGGGCGGCGCTCAGAAATTTGGCAACTTGTAAATGTACAGGTTCCCAGAAACTATTTTAAAATGTAAAGATGGGGCCTGACATGGTAGAGTAACAGCAGAAGTCCTCATCGTGCATGTCCAGGATTCCACATGGGCACCGGTTTATGTCCCGGCAGCCCCGCTTCCCATCCAGCTCCCTGCTTGTGGCCTGGGAAAGCTGTTGAGGGCAGCACAAAACCTTGAGACTCTGCACCCATGTGGGAGACCCGGTGGAGGCTCTGGGCTCCTGGTTTCAGACTGGCACAGCTCTGGCTGTTGGAGCAACTTGGGGAGTAAATCATCAGATGGAAAATATTTTTCTCTGTCTCTCTTCCTCTGTGTATGTCTAACTTTCCAATGAAAAGAAACCTTTAAAAAAATAAAGTGTGAAGATGCCCTGTAATCATGACAGTGAAATGCTGGGAAAAGAGACTAGAGCCATAGGTCATATTTGCTAAAAAAGGGAAATATGCAAGTTTTAGGTAGTTTAATACAATTACCTGTAGAAATAAATTTTTAAAATTGAGCATTACCAACTAACACAGGATGAGGAAATTTATCCTGAAATTTTTAATATTTCTCTGTTATTTTTAAAAATATATATCATTTGGCAAATATCTTACTGGTCCTAAAATAATGTGTGACGTCAGCCTTATAGTCCCTCCATATGGGTGGTAATAGGACATAATATATCAAAATACAATCTGTCTGGTGAGAGGACTGTTCTACTTAGGGAATGCAAATATCCACAAACACAGCAAGTCTTCAGGGTGTTTTATGCAGTGATGAGGGGCTACATGAGGCTGTGTTGACACCTTATGTTTAAAATATGCAGGAGAATGGAAAAGACATATGCTGCTGTGTATGATTCGTCTTAACTGATGAAGTACAAAATTCCCCAAGTAACTTGGGATAACTAAGGTTGGAAACTGATGACGGAGCCTACTCTTGTAAGGTTAGGTGTTGCAGAGGACCAAGAGAAGACTTTCAGGGCTTTGGCGTGTGTTTTAGCCTAGCCTCCCAGAAAATGTGCCTCCAGATTGATAGCCGTTGATCAAACAATACAATCAGCGCTGATTTTCTGCTACTAGTTTTGGGTAGTTGTATGGGAAGGTTTTCTCTAAAGTGGAGGTTTTGACCTCTAGTTGGAGAAAATGCAGGCACATTGAGCACCAGGACAAAAGCAGAGGCAAACACCTAGACAGAAAGAAAGTGCAACAAGTGTCCTCCTACCCGGAACAGTGGAGGTGAAAGCAAAGCTTCAGAGTTGTAACTATTTCATGCCTACCGTCACTCTATCCTTGTAACTAAAGCAGCAGTCTAAGCTGTTGTAGATGGCTTTGTGCTTTGCCCACAGGAAGGATTTTATTCAGAAAGCAGTACCAGCCAGAAACCCTTCATTTGCCAGCTTGAGACTTGCAAATAATGAGTCTTGATACATCTACAAATGGGAACGCTTGATTTTAGTTCACTTAGAAACTTCAAGCACAAATTTAAGACTCACTGTTTTGCTCCCCATATGCAACATCTAGTAGCACATCTTATAACTGATGGTTAGAAATCTGTCCTGCACACTTAAGTTCAATGGTACAAGAGGAACAACATGGATGCTAATATTCTGTCTATAAGTCTCAAGTTCCTTTCGAAATGAAAGAAATAAATTATAACCAGTGGGAAAATTGAATTAAATGATCCAACATGGAACCCTAGCATGCGTGGGAAATCTTCTACCGGTTTGTCAAACACGGCCATTAGTGAATGACTCTGACCTTTATAATTTCACCACCAAGAAGAGAAAAGCTCAGTGTTGACAGGTGGCATAACAAGCAGATTCTTCCTGTGGTTCTAGAATTTCATATGGGTTCCTGTCAAGTCCTAGCTGCAATACTTATGATTCAGCTCCCTGATTATGGTCTGGGAAAAGAGCAGAGACTCGCTCCAGTCCTTGAGTCCTGCAAGCACTTGTGAGACCTAGTAAAGCTCCTGGCTTTGAACCAGAGGCTGAAAGATCTCTCACTCATATCACTTTCTTTCTCTGTAACTCTACCTTTCAAACAAAAAAATTTAAAGTTTTAAAAAGAAAATATCTCAAATACTATGGAACAACTAACAAAAATAGCGCCAATATGGAAATAATAAATACATAATAGATCCAAGGCAAATTTGCTACAAATACCTTATGTTACACTAGAATGTAGTGTAACATATAAGCACCATGTTTGAGAGCTCAACATGGTGACTGTTAATAAGAAACTCTACAATGTGTGTGTAATATAAACTACCTATTCCCAAACCAACGTGTATATGAGTAAAATTCAAGGGGCTTTCCATTTAGATTTTTAAAAAAATAGCATATAATTTAAATGAGCAGCTTAGAAAACTCAGTATATGAAACCTATTAAGAACTTCTCT
The DNA here is from genome assembly GCF_017591425.1 of Ochotona curzoniae. NCBI lineage: Eukaryota > Metazoa > Chordata > Mammalia > Lagomorpha > Ochotonidae > Ochotona > Ochotona curzoniae. The sequence goes on from NW_024466502.1 coordinate 20,512,155, forward strand.
TAGACAAAAATAAAAAAATGTAATCTAAATATGATTGGGCCAAAGCAGTGACAGATCGTGAGCAGGTAGGCAAAAAGCAAGTAAGGAACAAAGGAAAAAAACTGTTTGCTAATTGAAAGTTTAGCAATCTAGAGAACTTTTTCTCCATATTGGCTCTGTTCTCAAGGAAACATTTGTAATTATAAAAACAGCATCTAGAAGTTCCAAAAATGCTAGTTAAAAGTGCAACTAGTGTCTCAGTAGCTCTAATGAAAACTCCCAAGTTAGGACGCATTGGTTTCCATCAGATCTCATTACCATCTCCAAGTCACTCTAGCTGCAGAGATAGACAACCCCAGCAAGACACGGCCATACATGTTAATATGCATGTGCAGAGGTAAGATTGTAGAATTAACTCCACCTGCAGCACATTAGCACTAGAATGAGTAAGGAAAATCTGGGAACCATTACTAATAAAAGAGGAAATGGATATTAGGCAAGCAAAAAGACTTTTCTACTGACATGTGAATGGATTTCCTACTTTAATAAAGAAATCCACATTAAATGACCACTGTGTATTAACCTTGACTTCTAATGGGATGTTAATGCTTTAGTCTGACTGCATATCCTCCAACCAAAAGGTGCTAGCCTCTATCTCTTTGTTATTCATGCTTGTTCTAATAAGATTGGGTCACAAACAGAGGCTAGCAATGATGGTGGACTATTGATGCATTTTTATTAAAGGGGTGTTTTTGTTTGCTTGCTTATTTTGTGTGTGCACATGTGAAGTTAAACTCCAAGTCCTTAACAGTAGAGTGTGCGCACTTTTGAACAGGGAAACAATCTGGGGCCCAATCCACGTCGTAATTGCCTGAGGAGGTGATAGTGCATTGGGATCCAGAGAAAAGGCCACATAATGATGAAGAAGATGTCTTCAGTGACGTTGGCTTCGATACACGTATCTCTCAGACACATTGAGTTTGGAGCAGTATAGCTTGAGGAAAGGATTCAAATGATTGTCATGGAATCCTGGCTCAAATGCCTTCTCTTTTCACCTTAAATGTGATTTATATTTGCTGTAGTTTCTACAGATCATATATATGGAGGGAATTTGAAATTAGGAAGAAAGTGCTCTAAAAGACTGGGACTCGGGCTGCAGGAAAGGTCTCAGATGTTTACATAAAAATGCAAGCACAGCTGTGCCTGCTGAGTAATATCCCACATGCAGTAAGCAGGATCTGGTGTTAGTGGCGTTTGGGATTTATTTCTCCTTCCAGACAGGCTCTCTTGGGAACTCTAAATGGTAAAAGCAGTGAACTTCCATATGGGTTAGGGTAGGCTATAAGTAAGTTCTCTCCATATGGGATTTTTTTTTTTTTTTTGCCATGAGTTCTCTCACCTTGCTTTGAACTCTGTTTCCATTCCTTTGCTAGCTGAAGTCTGAATCCATGCTCAATGATGGATTTGTGTTAGGACTAAATTGAGGGATTCTGGTAGCCTGCTTGAAGTATTTTGGAGCTCGGTTTCATGGGTAAGCGCCAATCTCTGAACTCTTAGGGGAGTCAATGAGAGAAAGAGAATGTGAGAAAGAAAGACAGATGTAGAAAAGAATGATATTAATGCATGTGACTATGGACCATTTCTGATCCAACTTCCTGATAATGGACTAGGAAAGCAGCTCAAGTCTGTGGGCAACTGTACCCATGTGGGGTATCTGAAAGAAGGTTCTGGCTCCTACTTTCAGATCAACTCAGCTCAGCTCCAGGAATTATGGCCATTTGGGGAATGGAACCATTAGATGGAAGATCTGTCTTTTTGTAACATTGCAGTTAAAATTAAAATCTTATTCAAAACATTCATTAGCCAACTAAACCATTGCTCTTAAAGAATTTTTTCCAAATTTCTTATTTTCCAAGTTTATTCTTTTTTTTATTTGAAAAGTAGAGTTACAGAGAGAAAACAGAGAACCTTTTATCCACTGGTTCATTCTCAGAATGATCACAACGGTCAAGGTCAAGCCTTGCTGAAACCAGGAGCCCACATAGAGTAGCAGAGTTGGATCCGACATGGAGAAGCTGTGTCGTGAACTGCCCTCCTTATGCTGGTAAGAATAATCATGGATACTTATTAGAACTCAGTAACTTAACTTTTGCAAATTGTCTAATTCTAAATTATTTATCATAAATAACAATTATTAAACGTATGTCAAAGTTAAATGATTAATTCATAAAAATGGCATGTCCATAATTGTTATTCCATGACCTGTCTTTAGAAATGTTTTGTGTTTGTGGTATATGCATGGCTGTGTGTGCTCAGGTGTTACTCATATGTTCCCTAGCTGTCATTTCATATAGCATGACTTACCTGTGACTCAAGCTTGCCAGTACCAAAATCAGCTGAGGGTTTTTACATCCAATTCAAAACTTTTTTACAATGGTAGTAAATATAAACTCGTATCACAAATGGGAAATCTAGAATGGGGGACATTTTCAATAAGGCAGTCTTACAAAGGTATCATTGCTTCAATTCAATAGAGACTTTCAAAACTCTTCAGCACATTCGGAATCTGTCCCACTGCAGCTGCTTGATATATGAAAGCGTAAACAATTCTGACTCATTCTAAGGAAGTCGTAATTACCATATGGAATGTGAAATCTACAGATACTTCACAAGGATCCATGCAGTAGCTTGAATTATACTCACTACACTATCCTGCTTCCAAATCATGGCTTAATCCTGGCTGAAGAAAAATGAGAACCTACTCACATAACTTTCACTGTGAATCTTATTTCATCCTGAAAATACACAAGACATTTTCTCAAGAAGGTAAATAAATGCTGAAGCATAAGGCAAGCCTGAAGTAACTACTTCCTGAAATGTTGGTGATGTTATCAGCACACCTTCCTTACATTGCACATAATGCTAAGTAGAAGTTCTGTCTTTTGGAATTCTATGTGGGTGTACTTTTAAGTTTCCATAGTGTAAGAAAGGAAAACAAATGTTTTATGTGTGTTGCTATGCAAACATTTGAAGTACCTTAAGAAAATCGGTAAAAGAGCTGTCCTCCTTAAAAAAGAATGGTAAAATGCTATTATGAAAATTAATGAACATTTTTCACATCCTAGCAAGGAAACCTTTTATTATCAATAACAGAAATATTCATTATCTTTGTATAAAATATCGATATCACCACTTCATATCTTAAAACAGTTAACTTTTGGCGAGCAGCTCCACTCATCTTGATACTGAATTGCCAGTGTTTGCAGCATAAAATAGGAAGAATCTTTGTAGTCCTCTTATCTTAGAATTGATGGCTTTTACAGAATATTAAATAAAATGTATCTAGTACATAGAATGTGTTACATATCATTTTTAGAACTTCTAAATATGTCCATCTGATAAGAGCATTACAATCTATTATTATTGTTATTATTATTATTCCTATTTTTGCTGGCAGAAAAGCTAGGTAACGGTTACTGGAGCAATTCACCATACGAGTGAATTTAAAGAACTCAGAGGCCCCAATATTTTTATCTGAAATAATAAAATGATATCAGAGCTAAATCTTTGAGAAAATATTGTAGTGACAATGTGTCTGAATGGGCACAAAACTGGCTGGAGATCTGATGTTACATCCCAGGAAAAATAAAATACATATATGAAAAGATACGAAAGTAATACAAGAATTTTGGTGACAAATGGGATATTGAAAACAGATGAGAAAGAAATGCAATATGACTAAGCATGCGGGGCAGGGTGAAAAGAAGTTACAGGAGCAATATGATAGTTAAAGGAAGGAAAAAGAGGCAGAAACCACTCACACTCAAACTTCCGTCTGTCTGGGAAAATCTGTGGGAGTCATTGTGTACGCAAGTCATACTGTTCAATTTGATTGTCATCCTAGCTCCTAATCATTATAAAATTAACATGTAAGAGAAATCAGTTTGGGGGCCAGCACAATTGCTTAGTGGACTAATCCCCTGTCTGTAGTGCCAGCAACCTATATGAGTACTGATTCTAGTCCCATCATTCCACTTCCAACCCAGCTCCCATCCTATGTCATGGAAAAGCAGCGGGAGATGGCTCAATTCCTTGCTCTCTCTCCTGCACCCTTGTGAGAGACTTGGAAGAAATTCTTGGCTCCTGGCTTCGAAGAGGCTCATCCCTGGTCCTTATGGTCACTGGGAATGAGCTCAGCGGATGGAAGATCTTTCTCATTCTCATAAATCTGCCTCTCAGATAAAAATAGAGAGAGGGAGAGAGAAAGGGAGAGAGAGATGGGGAGAGAGAGGGAGAGAGAGAGGGAGAAAGAAAAGAAAAGAAAAGAAAAGAAAAGAAAAGAAAAGAAAAGAAAAGAAAAGAAAAGAAAAGAGAAGAAGAGAAGAGAAGAGAAGAGAAGAGAAAAGAAAAGAAAAGGGGAGAAGGAGAGAGAGAAAAGAAAAGAAGGGAAGCTAGTTTTATGAAACATTTTCTGATATACATCTGTCCCCCTGAAATCTTTGTAATTCCATCTGTAAATGTAAATATTCGACTCTAGGGAACTTTATCGCCCCCTCCCCACCCCCTCACACATACATTTAACATCCTTCAGCCTAAATGTTCAAATAGAGAGGGTCAGCACGATGTGTTGGCCTGTGGTATAATCTGTTACATCTCAACCCCCACCCCCACTGTTCATTCTGTATGAAGTCAATTGGTTGTGGCTGTTGGAAATAATTATAGGGTTGAACACCAAGAAAGGCTAAGTGAGTCACAAAAAGTGAAAACACAGCCAAGGGAATGTGAAATTTTGTCCAGGTAACCAGGTGGTCTGCCAATGCCTGTTAGCATTATTTCTTGCAGTTGGCATAGAACATCTGTTTCCACAGTGAAAGGGTGTGAAGAAAGTGACACAAATGGTAAGCACTGACAGATGCAGGAGAAAGGAAGTGATTTATTTTATATTAAAGATTGTTACTGTTGCAAAAATAAAAGCATAGCTTGAATATGTCTCTGTCTTGTGTAACATGTATGTGTTTAAGAGAAATATTGTATATTTTTATTAAATCATAACGTAAAAATACAGGGCTCTGAAAATCTAATTAGCACAATGAATAAAAACAGGAGGCCTATAAAAATTATTTTCTGTAATAAGTGTAGGATTCTACTAGGGGTTTAAAAATATGAAGAGGGGAAAACCCAAGAAATAATAAATTAAATTACAAAAATTACAAATTTCCACTCACTAGAGGCATCATATATAATGTAAAGAAATGGATGAATATTTACCTAAAATCAAACAAAATTAATTGAAAACAATACTTATTAAAGAGTGTTGGTATGTAAATTGGAGAAAGCACTAATTAGGGGGTTGCGAGGAGGTGTTACAGTACAGCATTGCTCTTGAGATGCCTGCATCTACTTCGGATTGGCTGGTCCAAGGCCTGGCTATTCTTTATTTTGATTCAGTTCCCCACTAATGTGCCTGAGAGGTAGTGAAAGTGACCCCGACAACTCAGGTTTTTGTAGGTGGTGTGTGAGACCTAGATGGACTTATGGACCCCCACCTCCAGTGTGACCCTACCAGATTTCTGTGGGTTCTGGGGAGTCATCAGCAGACAGATCATCTCATTGTCTCTCATATTCCTTTTCTTTTGCTTTCTCTCCTTTTCAATTCTTCTTTCAAATAAATAAATAAATAAACCCTGTTAATAAGAAATCACTGTTTTATTGTGAAATATATAACTACTAGGATGAGTGAAAATTTAAAAAAAAAAAGATTTCCTACAGAAGTCAGTATGAACTATTTTGCCTCATAAAAACAAATTTATAGGAAATAGAAAAAGAGACAGATTATCTTTTCAGGAGTAAACCAATAGGCCAGTGTATGGAAGACCTCTGCCTCTGACTCCGTATCCCTGTAACTCTGCTTTTCAAATAAATGAATGGATCAATCTACAAAATTATGGGTAATAAATGGATCAAAAAAAGTATATTCTTCTAAAAACAATTTCTTTGAAAAATGGAGAAGTATTACTTTCATATTCACAACTTAGCCACACACAAAGAATGTTATTGCCATTTTGATTTTCTTTGTACACGAAAACAGAAAAAATATAATATGTTGAATCTCTGAAATATATTATTGTTGTATAATTTTAAGTGTCTAAAAAAGCGTTTCTATTGCATGGATGGGGGAAAAACATCAGAGAAGTTTCTCTTTTTGAAGGCACAACTTCACTCAGGAAATAGAATCAACATTGTGTCACAATGAGTTAGCCCTACATTTATGATATGACATCAAATATCAGAATGCCCATCTATATCTGTACTGCTCTGCTTCGGGCTCAGCCGTCTGCTAATGTACCTTGAAATACAGTGAAGATGGTCCAAGCGTACTTGCATCCCTGCAACCCGCATGTGACACCAAAATGGAGTTCCTGAGTCCTGGATTTGGCCTGGCTCTACCCCATCGGTGGTAATCCAGTTAGAGAGAGAATTAGCAGATGGGAGACCTCTCTTCTCTCTCCCTTTCATTCTCTCTCTCTCTCTTCCTTCTTTTCTCCCTTGCCATTTCTCTTTGTCACTCTACCATTCAAATAAATAGAACAATGCTTAAAGTTAGAAAAATTTTAAATAAATTGATGCAGAATGTTTTAAGCAATATGTCATATTTGTTACTTCTTAGATAGCCTGTTTGAAACAAGAATGGTATTGTTAAACTTCATGAAATTGAATGTTGTGGATTCTACATGACTGCCTGGGCTGTAGCATGTTCCCTGGTTTCCTGTGGCCTTGCTTGTTACATGACACATCCCATTTCGCTACAACTGAGTATTTCAAATGGCTCCCTGACAATATTCTTATTTTATACATCGTTATTATTAATACATATTACCTATACTTATATCTTACATCATTATGTTATTAAACTTAAAAATATCTGTTTATACGGGCATACCACTATTTTACAATGCACATGTGATAGTCATAGATGCCACATATTTGTGGCAAATGAGATGAGATGTTATTGCCATAAAGAAAGCTGCAAAAGGAAAACATTTTTCAAGTGCAATCATCAGAAATAAGGTTGCCAGAACTTATGCAAGCACTTCCAAGGCAGCGCAAATAAATGAAAAACAGACATTTCCCGTAACTACACTGTTAGTGGGCAAGTCAACTACTCAGGATAATACGAGGTTTCTAATATATGAACCATGCATTCAATGTCTGGTAGTAATTAGGAAAGTAAACAAAATCCTGAGTCAAATTAACAGCACCAATTAAACCTTCCTGCAAGCATATTTATACTGATAACTAGTGTTATAGCATCTGGAAAACTTTTACAAAAAGGATGCCAGGTTATTTCTGATAGTTTCAAACCAAAAAAGAAAAAAATAAAAATAGCAAATGCCTAGAAGGTATGAGCTTTACACCAATTTAGTCTGATTCTGACTTTTCCCACAATTTTCAACAAAAGTCAGCTTAAACTTTTTAAATATTTTAAGGGTACAAATCCTTTTTATGCTATTTTTGTGACCAAAGAACTTTTTCTAAATCTGAGTTAAGTCATAGAAGTTAAAGAAACATTGTATTTAAACAACATAAAAGAACCTTAGATAACTGAAAGTGAGGTAAGGAGTTAATATAATACATACTGAAAAGCTTGACAAGAACATTCTTTTAGAAATGACAAAATCTTTAGTGTTTAGGAGAACTTTTTAGTGTGTTAGCTTAAAGAAAAAGTATCGCTGATACTTGTATTCCTCATATGTTTGTTTCAATTTTTTGTTAGGGATGCAAAATTTAAAAAATATATTGAATTAGAAGTTTATCATCAATTCCTTTTTGGATATTTGACAACTTTTCTCTATAGGAAACTATATTAATGATAAATGGATTCTTAGAACAGGCCTGGTTTTGTACCTATATTTTTTGAAATATAATATTAGCTATATTCTTTCAACTACAGATGACCAGCATATACATTTCACTTTGCTTGAAAAATGAATTCCAAATTCTAATTTAGGAGACTAGAATACAGCCTCACACTTAAGTACTCACAATAGTGTTATTTTTTTAAGACAGTAAGTATCAAATTCATTGTCCTCTTACTGAGGAGAGGAGAGGAGAGGAGAGAAGAGGAGAGGAGAGGAGAGGAGAGGAGAGGAGAGGAGAGGAGGGGAAGAGAAGAAGAAAAAATATAGGGGAAGCCTTCCAGCTCAGATGTTTTAACACATGTTTACTCAAGAAAATCCATTGAGGACCTAGGAGGTAAACAATGCAAAATATGCAATATGATACTCAGGGGAAATAGTGATAAATTAAATACAGAAAATGCCTTCCAGGAATGGAATCTGGCCTGATGTATCATACCATGAGTTCTATTTTAGCAGTACAGCAGGAAGCTTTGCATGGTGTGCCAGAGGCAGGAGTTTTCACTACGGACAACCTGTCCTGTGTTCATTTGGGGGGAGTGAAAGGTAAACAGCTGAGACAAGTTTTGATGAACATGTTTTAATAGTAACAATACAATGAACTTCAAATCATGGGGTTCATTAACAGGAGAAACTCGTGCTCAGACCAGTCCTAAAATAGCATCGAACTAACACAAGCTGGACTCCATGAAATATTGGCACTTTGAGACGAGGAGATACATTTAAGATACTTTTTGAAGACTTGACTAATTGAGGAACTGAAGACCACACTGATTCTTGCAGGAAAGAGCCAGAAATGATAAGGACCTCACGAAGAGCTTTGATAAATAGGAAGAGGGAATTGTCTGAGAAAACAAGTATTTAATCTTGGATGAAAGTAAATCATCCTAATGATAGTTATAAAAGTTTTCATTAAATTCTTAATATCTAAGTTAAAAATGAGTAGCAGAAGAAGATTCCCACCCCACCTAAAAAAAAAACCTGAAAAATGTGAAGGGTTTTCTTTCCTGAAAATCAAAGTAAAAGATCATTACAAAAGGGACTGCCCAGCAGGTAACATATATTGGTATGGTAGACGAAGATCAGAAATGAAAAATAAGCCACAGACTCTTCAGAGGGGATGGATTCATTCATGAAAAATGCATTACTGCCAAATTTTTCCGTATCTTGCTAATTTTTAAAAGAGGGATTATTTCTGTCACCCGCCTCACAGGCTCTCAGTGTGCTTCATTGCAGAGATAAGAATTCATTTTTACCAAACAAGATTACATTAAATTACAATCTACCTGTGCTTCACAACCAGAAAATTATCCATTAAATTTCATTAAATTTGCTATGTGTCCTGTGACCTGGATAAAACAACGGTATTGGTTAAGTGATAGACAACAGAGAATGAATGAAAAGGTTTAATAGAGTAGAAAAGCTAACAAAAAGGGGGATGGAGAGATTGTTTAAGCAACATCTAGAACATATGCATTCATTATTCAGGTTCATGAATATTAAGACTTCCAATTAGAATATTCCAACTTCAAGATTTTGAAAGCATCTTCACAGGCTTGCTCAAAAAAAAAAAAACCATCAGAAGCACTATACTTATTTAAATATTTTACACATAGGTATAGTCACTTCATCTTTATATCCAAATTTTTTCTGAAACAGAATTCCATGTCATCAAGGTACTAAAGAATTCAATACTTTTTTTTAAACACTACCTGTGGTTTCAAAAAATAAATTGGACCTTTAAAAGTGGTAAATTAATGAAAATCCACATGTAATAACTTTGAAACTCTACCAAAAAACCTATGCCAATATATGCAAAATATTCTGACAGGTTTCCCAAACCACACTTAATAAAAATATAAGTCTAGTAAAAGTTTCTAATAATTCTGCTTAATTAAAATTGTAACCTTGTATAATGAATTATTAGGAAATATTCCCTTATTTCTTCTTACCAGCAGCTAAATGGCATGGTACTCTCCTCACCTCTGTCTCACTATTCCTTTCTTTATAAGTTATTTGTATTTCTTACAAGGTAAATTAAAACCAAGTTTTTGTGTTATTCTGCCCTGCTTTTCACCCTTAACCTGCACTTGGCATCAGGACAGTTGGAAATGTGAAGAATGACGTCAGCCCTTCGTTTTTGATTACCGTCCTTTCAATTTCCTCCAGTGCTTCACTCACCTTTAGTTAACTTTCTTTGGCTCACAACGCAAGGTAACCGCATGATGGGATAAACGAGTTATGTAAGGAGCGTGTCTTTGAGTTATTAAAACTAACACTTGAACTTCTTTGATACATTCCAGGGTACAGTGGCAAACCACAGTGCTCAAGACCAGTGACACTGGTGTGATTGGCCAAAAATATTATTTGTTTGGAATCTTCATGGTGTTGTAGTCTTCCTTCTTTACATCCCCCTTTGAATTAATGGTGATTGCTTACATTTTCACAGCTGGCGAATCACCAGCTGCTGTAAAGCACAAGAGCGTCACTCTGCACAATGTAGAATGTCAGGAGGAGGCTTTATCGCTCCTGCCACAATCCAGGAACTACTGCACCCCATGACAGAAGTCAGGGACTTTTGAGCTCTCATTGTCCAATCAGATTGACAGCTGTACGGAACGAAGTTTCCCATTACTAAGTTCAGGAGGTGGGAAGGGAGCTCCCAGAGGCCCAAGTTTTCCAGTAGTTAATTAACCTAACCTAGCACGGCCAGAGGTAGGAGGGGCCGGGTGCCCAGAGGACTGGAGCCATTTATCACTGTCAGTTAACTTGAATGGTGCAGGAGGGTCAGGGCTCAGGCGAGGAGCATCCACAGCCTTTTTGTGTTTTTTTTTAAGATTTATTTATTTTTATTGGAAAGGCAGATTATACTGGGAAGAGAAGAGACAGAGAGGAAGATTTTCCGTCCAATGGTTCACTCCCCAAGTGAGTGCTATGACCGGAGCTGCGCCCATCCAAAGCCAGGAGCCAGGAGCTCTTTCAAGTCTCCCACACGGGTGCAGGGTCTCAAGGCTTTGGGCCGTCCTTGACTGCTTTCCCAAGCCACAAGCAGGGAGCTGGATGGGAAGCAGGGCCGCCGGGATTAAAACCGGCGACCATATGGGATCCTGGTTTGAGCAAGGCGAGGACTTTAACCACTACGCTATCACACAGGGCCCCACAGCCCGGTTTTGGCCATTCCATTAACTTGAATTAACTTCAATTAACAAAGGAGGTAGGAAGAGTGGGGCTCAGAAACCCCTCTTCTGGGCTGTCTATGCTGTCACTTAACCTGCAGGTGGGTGCTAGCCATCAACCAGCTGCACCCCATCACAAACAGCAAGCATTTGAAATGTAAATTTGCAACGTACCAATTAGAGCAATTCCTCTGTTTCCATTTAGGTTTGAATTCTTTCTGAAGAACAATCTGAATGCTAACTAGTGGTTCACCTAACGTACTTCATTTGCTCAAATTTGAGTACCTTAGGCCAGAAAAATTGTTATAGCAACATTGGCAAATATTTTTTTCCTTTAAATTATATCCTTGAACTAAGAAAGCTTACTGTTCTTACATTGAGATTTTCCTAATCCATATAAGTGTCCACGCAGTTTGCAAACTTGAGGATGTTTAAACTCAGTAATGTTCCTCCTAAAGGACAGATGCATTTCACCACTTGTATTGTTCCCTCCCGTTTGGATTCTTATGTGACTGAAATTCTGTATGTAAAGATGATTTTATGTCTGAGAATTATCTTTGCACTACTAACAATCAAAATGTTTTTTTTTAATACACTCTTTAAGTTGTGATTTTTTTTTTTTTTTTACTAGTGTTCCTCAGTTTTATTAAAACAGAGTCGCAGGGAGTGGTATGGTAACCTAGTCCCACCCAAGGCAAAGTCCTCACCTTTAATGTGCTGGGATCCCACATGGGCGCTGGTCCATGTCCCAGCTGCTCCACTTCACTTCCAGCTCCCTGCCTGTGGCCTGGGAGAGCAACACAGGATGGCCCACATCCTTGGGTACCTGCACCCACCTGAGAGTCCCAGAGGAAGCTCTTAGATCCTGACTTAGGCTCTGCTCAGCTCCGGCCATTGCAGCCTCTTGGGGAGAGAACCAAAGGATACAAGATCTCTCTCTTTTCTTCTTCTTCTTCTTCTTCTTATTATTATTATGCTTCATCTTCCTCTGCTTCTTCTTGTTGTTGTTCTTTCTGTAAATCTTGGTTTCCCAATAAAAACAAATATATCTTAAAAAAAGTCCTATATTTGAATGGCTCACTGCTGCCCAAACAATGGGCTTCTGCCACTTCTCCTTCACCAAATATTATTTTGATAGGAAAAATACTCTGTGTTTATATCTTTGTTAGTTAACTTTACTCACATCCTGTTGGTTGTTTCATACCCTGTGCAGCAATCTTACCTGCCATCCCACGATTCCTTAGTGAATGTGGGAAAACCATAGATGGATCCCTGGGTGTTCTGGAAAGAAAACAAACCAAACAAGTTACTGCTTACAAAATGCATATTCTTCCACTTCTGACCTTTTTCCTTCTTTTTTCATCTGCATCACAAAAATCACAAAGAAGCACAACAACGGATTTATTTGTGAGTGCATTGTAGGTAGCAATGCAGCAGTTACCACCTTACTCTTGTTAAGTTAGTAAGGTTAGTAAAGACAGTGGTATAGAAAAGCCAAGTAAATGATCATTAAAAAAAAATGCAATCTCACCATTCAGTCCCATATCATTCAGGTTATCTGGCACTATAAACCCAAAGCCTCCCTCTTGCCAAGCTTAAACACTATTACCATGTTTCTTAAAATACAGATTTCTCTTGAACCATGGGGTGAAAAACCTGTTATCATCAAAGGAAGATCTTCATTAATTAGATGCTGGGATTTTACCCAAATCCAGTGCAAGAACCTTAGATTGAGGTTTTGTCTTGACATGCCACAGTAAATCTTTCATAAGTTTTGTCAAGGCAGGTGAAAATCAGAAATGGTTAAAATCATAATTTCTAAGGTTCTCCACATCTCCTTATATCATGATCTTAAAAAAAAAAAAGCACTTTAGGAAAATCATTTTAGAATTGTTACTTTTAGGAACACATGTGAGCAGCACAACGTGGCTTGGACTCTCACCAGTGTGAATTGTGAAGAGTTTCTTACCCTTGTTTTCTGTTAGAGTACCAGGAGAAAGGAAACACAGCAAATTTTTAAGACTAAACTCCACCTTGGAAAATGCAACTGATATATATTTAAGTGTTATGCTGAAAAATCATTTTTAATTATGCAAATCTGCATGCAGCTATCCATTTTGCTACATCCTAAGTTCTCATGGTTCATTTAAGGGACTGGTGTTTTTTCTTGAATGTTGTAGTGTCAACGAAATAATTGAGCTCAGTATTTCAAAGACCCCCCACTAAAAATTGTTTGCTGTGCATATTGTATTTTTTATTTATTTATCATGATATGAAAGTGGTATACATCTAGTTGAAAATATATTTAAGAATTCCATTTTTTTCATTTTCTCAGGATAGTAATATATATTAAGATACTCTTTCCTAATGCTACCTAATGGTTGCCATCACAAGTATAAATAATTATATTGCTAATGTTATAATTATATTTCAACTTAGCAAAAAATGTTCAGCTATGAATTGTCAAGGCACGGCTTCATCGTTAGCCAAGCACTTGCTAAGTACCCTGACGCTACATGGTAATGTGGAAAGGAATGAAGTAAACATACTCATTTTTGCAGTAATTCCTCTCTTTCAATTATTAGGCCATTATTTACATGGCTCATGAGTTCAGAAAGATCAACAAAACGGCTGGGGAGATACATAAGCGCATCACGTAAGAAAGGATCAAAGAACATAATGTTCTTGTGTTCCAATTTATAAGAATGGGAACAAATTCCAACATTAGAAAATAGCAATTCTTGGCTGAAAACTAAGAAAGTGTCAGAAAAACACATAGCATGTTATTTCTATTGTACTGAAAATGTGTAGAATTTTTCTGTCAGGTTAATTTGTATTAGGTTGTGTTTTTCTGTGTCTAGGGCACCTCTTACTAAAAGAGTCCAATATTACTTCCCAAAATTCAATTTTAGTTTTAAATTCAAATTTAAAATGTCAAATAGTTTATAATTCTCCCATGCAGCTGAAGCACAGATACATGCAATCATCAACCAGTTGAATATTTGCCTCATAGACTGCAAAATGAAAACAACTGAGGCAAGGAAATAAAAGGTTTAGAGAATGCATTTTAGGTAAACTTTACCTAGTAGTAGCTGTTACACTTGTTTCCCTTCTCAGCATAACTATCAGGTGGTTCTGGCAGCAAAGCTCTGAGTCTTTCCAACGACAGTGGGTTCACAGGGAAAACTGGGAGATGTGTGACCAGCTGTGAAAGCAACCGTGTTTTCACAGGACCAGTTCAAAGACCTAAGGTGGAATGGGTGTAAGGCACAAAACAGAGTAAGAGATGGTCCAAGACTTTAAAAATTATGAAGCTTTCTGTTTCAACCAGAGTGCCTTACTCTTGTTATTTTTCCCTATCAAACAGGTCTCAGGACATTATATGACATAGCTCTCTTGTAAGCTTCAGACAGGAGTGTAGAGTGGTCAGATTCGCAACCAATCTGGCTAGTAAGAGCTTGATAACAAGCAGTATATTTAATCAATATCCATATTTTTTAATTTTAATTTTCATATTTATTTTGTTTCTGAATATGCATTTAAACACTGGTTTACAAAGAATTATGACTTCCAAAGTAAAGATTAACTGTAGTAAAAGTTAACTGAGAAATACTGGGTTATATACATGTGACAAATCTGGCTAGGAAAATGAAAACTGAACTACTTCAGAAAATTTCATAGCTGAGACTACTGACATCAAACAACTCAGATGTGTCCTGAATGTTTTATTTGCTGTTTACACTGCTGTTCCAAGCAAATGACTGTCATGAATTCAGCTTGCTGAAAATGGAATTTTGAAAGATGTAGACTTTGAATCAAGCTCTCTGTGTCTTGTATTTGTTGCCGTACACTGATGCCAATAGTTACCACAATGCATGGAAGGTATTTTTTTTCTATCAGCAATTAAGTTTCTTTTTTTTAACATTTTATTATTATTATTATCATTTTATGATACAGTTCCATATTCCCTTATCCCCTCCCCAATTCCCTGCCCCCACCTAGTTCCTCTATATCATTACTAAAATACAGTTCTTCATACTCAGTCATATGTCCATCACTGCGGGCATGGACAATGGCAGAGAGTCCAGAATCCTATTGCCAAAATACAGTAAACAGTTTCAGTGTAAGTCCATCTTTGTCTGGAAGCAGAAATGCATACCACACTGCATCCTCACATCTGGATGTTAGTCTCCATTACACAGCTACTGTACATCCTCTCAAATGAAAAGTCATGATATAAAATCAACAATAGAAAGAAAAATAGAAATTTACAATGCCATGAAGTTAAATGACAGGTTACTAGATATGACAGCCCCCATTAAACAGCTACTGTACATCCCCTTAAATGAAGAGCCACAAAACAAAATCAACATCCAAGAGAAAAAAAGACATTAACAACACCAAGAAGTTAAATAACATGCTATTAAATGACTAAAATGTAGCTGAAGAAATGAAAATCAAAAACCTTCTTGCAGAGAGTGGTGCTACTGTATGATCTGTGAGTCATTGAATGATTTAATCAGAAGAAAGTGTTTTGAAGAGATGAAACCAACAGAAAACCAAAAACCCATGTGATAAAGTTTCTGTTGATCTATGTTGAAGTGTGTCTCCTACAGACAATAAACAGATGTTTTTTTGTTTTTTTTTAATCCAGTCTACTAATCTATGATGTTTGATTGAACTTAAGCCATTTACATTCAGAGTTTAATATATATGGGTGGTACTTTGGTCCTGTCATTTTAGGAATGGGTTGTTCATTGGTTTAGTCTTCTGTTGTCATTTTACTGGGATGTTCTTCACATTTGCCTTTGGTTTTGGTAGGTGCTATTCCTCTTCTCTGTCAAGAGAACATCTTGAAGTATCATTTGTAGGGCAGGTTTGGAAGAGGCAAATTCTTTTAGCTTTTCTTTACTCTGGAAGAATTTTATTTCATTTTCATTTTCAAAGACAAAAGAAAGCTTTGTCCTAGGCCAACAATTTTTTTTCTTTTAGAATCTGGAATATGTCACTCCATTCTCTTCTTGCCTGTAGAGTTTCCTGTGGGAGGTCTCCTGTGAGTTTAATTGGCATTCCTTTATAAGTCAGTTGATTTTTTTCACGTGTACATTTAAGGATCTTTTCCTTACGTTCAATTGAAGAGGGCTTGGTGATCATGTGTCTTGGTGAAGATCGCTTTTGACCAAGCCTGTTGGGAGTTCTGTGCCCATCCTGGATCTTGTTTCCCAATTCTTTTTCTAGATTAGGGAAATTTTCCTTTATTATTTCATTAAATACATTTGCAAACTCAGCTTCTCTTTCTGCACCTTCTGGGACTCCCATAACTCTTACATTGTGTCTTTCAATTCTTGAATTTTTTTTTTTTTGGCCTGATCCAGCTCTGCTTCCAGCTCTTTGTTTGCTTCCCCCTGGTGACAGGAGATATCTGCCAATTCTGAGATTTTTTCTTCTGCTTGCTTCATTCTACATTGGAGACTCTCCACTGTACTTGTAATTTGCTCTACTGTGTTCTTAATTTCTGATATATCAGTCTCGATTTGCTTTATTGCTTCCTTAAATTCTTTGAACTCTTGTATGTGCTTCTCATTGTTGATCAGAGGCTTTAAAATGAGTTTTCTGAATTCTGTATGCCCCATTTACTCAATGTCTTCCTCAGTTAACTCTGAGGTTGGCATAGGGTTTGCTCCTTTCCAGGGGAGTTTTCAGTAATATTCATTGTGCCTTTGTCTCTTCTTTTGCTCTTGATCATTGTACTTCTGGTTAACAGAGTCTTCTCCTTGGGAAAGCTTTCTAAGCTCTGTTACCCACAGGTTTACAGTCCAGTTTTCCTTATTGCAGTTGGTACACGGCTCTTTGTTTGCAGTCTTTTGTGCCACTCCCTCCAGCGAGTTCCAGGTCTGTGTTCTTATGTCAGATTTCCACCATGGTCTCTATAGCCCCAGCTCTTGGCTCACCACTCTGCTCCTCCTGTGATACCGTGCTGAGGCTGCAGTATTGTATCTGCAACCTTCCTCCCACTTCTGTTTGGAGAAGGTCCCAGGATTAGAGACACCAGGTGTCCTATATAATTAGGTTGTTGGTGGCGCTGATTTTGCTGGAACCTGTTGGACGTTAGTTCTGGGTGCCACATGGACCTATTTTGATCGGTATGATGCCACAGTTGGTATTTTTTTCTTGCTGGTACCAGTGCAATCCATGGACCTTAGTGAGTTCTCGCGAGCTCAGCACATGCACAGTTCTCTGTTGTCCCCTGCAGTCCCAAAGCTATTGCCACAGTGTGCAAAATGGTACCTGTTGTACCACCACTACAGTTCTTTATCTGCTGGCCGTCAGATCCGAGGGCTACCCAGAACTACCCCAGGTGGCACCCATAGAATGCCACATCGTTGCAATTCACTGAGTCAGAAATGAGCTCACTCCCAGCTCCAACCATGCTCAGTCCTTTCCCTTGCCTTTGCCTCCTTATGCAAAATGGCACCCAATTCAGCTCTAGGGGGCTGGCTGGGCTATGAAATCCACCCTGTTCTCACACTGTCCATCTGCGATCTGCTGCTCTTTCTCTGCTCCTGGTCAAATCACACAGACCAGAAGGACAGACAGTTCTTTGTCTGGATTCACCTCCCAAGCTCCCAGTGAAAGTCCCTTCCCACCTGGTTGTTGGTAGAGTTCTGGCTACTGATGGAGTTCAGATTGTCATTAGCTGAATGCCACTGGAGTATCGATCACTGCAACACCACACTGCTGTGCCCGCTGCTTTCCTGTGTCTGTCAGTCTCCAGGTACCCTTCTGCTGTTGTTCTGCCCTTTCCTATTTCCTGAAATATGTCCTCTCTGCTTCATCCTGAATAAATGTTTTTCCATCCATTTAAACGTGTACTTACCCTTCCGCCATCTCGATTCTCCACATAGAAGGTTTAGATGCAAGAACTGTTGGGCACTAAAACCATTCCCTGCAGCAATAGTTGCTATAGTTTACAAAACAATGTCAATGTTTTCAATGATTCTAAAATTTCTGAAACAATGATATTTTACCTGATAGGTCTTGCTGTCAGTTTTGAGTAAAGCTTAATTCATTTCCCTATTTGGAAACAATTTCTATTGCCCTTGACAAATCCCACACCTCAGAAAGAAAAGAAAAGAAAAGAAAATCAGGGGCCAATAAGGTGGCCCTTAATACTTAAATACTTAATACTTAAATCCTGCTCCACTTCTGATCCAGCATCCCACTTGTGGACTGGGAAACAGTGGGAGAAGGCTCAAGTCCCTGTGCCCCTGTTCCTATATGGGAAACTCAGAAGAATCTCCTGGCTCTTTCCTTCAATTCTGCTGAACTCCAGCCATCGTTGCCATCTGAGTATTGAACTAGACTTTAAAGGGGGAAAATTGTCTATCCAGAATAACGTAACAAGCAAAACCTTCTTTTGTCTTTGAAAAGCAAATAATTTACTTTCATAGTTAAAAAAAAAACCTCAAATAATTTGCCTCTTCCAGATCTGCCCTATAAATGATATTTAAAGATGTTGTCTTGGCCGAGAAAAGAAATGGCACTCACCAAAACTAAAGGCAAATGTAAAGAACATCTCAATGTAAAATGACAACAGAAGACTAAACCAAACAAAAAACAACTCATTGTTAAAATGGCAGAACCAGATTACTGCCTGTCCATATTAATCCTGAATGAAAAAATGGCTTAAACTCATTAATTAAATGCCATAGACTAGGGGACTGAATCAAAAAACAAAACCCATCTCTCTGTTGCCTACAGGAGACACATTTCACCAACAAAGATATGCAGAAATGTAAAGTGAAAGGGAGGAAAAAGATATTCCAGGCTAATGGAAAGAAAAAAAAGTGAGCTGACATAGCCCTTCTTATACCAAATAATACAGGCTTTGACATTAAAACATCAAAAGAGATGAAGAAGGACACCACATAATGATCAAAGGATTCATTCAGCAAGAAGAGATCACCATAATGAATGTACATGCACCAAATGCCAGGGCAACTAGCTACGTAAAACAAATATTAATGAATTCAAAGAGAGAAAAAGACTCCAATACAATAATAGTGGGGGATCTCAATACACCATTAACATCAATAGTCAGATCAATGTGACAGGAACTAAGCAACGAAACAATAGAGCTCACCCAGACACTAGAGTAAATAGGCTTAATTGATATCTACTTAATTCATCCTACAGAGAGACCACATCAGTACATGGAATCTTCTTCACGAATGACTATGGTATAGACCGCAAAGCAAGTGTCAGAAAATTTAAAACAATCAAAAGTATACCATGCATTATCTCAGATTATCATGAAAATAATACCTAGTGACTAAATAATATGCTACTAAATGAGCAATGAGTTATAGAGGAAATGAAAGAAGAAATTAAAAATTTGCTTGGATAAAATAAAGGCATCACACAACATATCAAAACTTACAGGACACAATCAGTGCAGTGTTAAGAGGAAAGTGTATTTCAACCAGTGATTATGCCAAAAAAAATTTAATTAACCCTATGTCTGAAAGAGCTAAAAAGCAAATATAAAACAACATAAGATTATCAGAGGGGTGGGGGAAAGAAATAACCCAAGTAAGGAGGAAACTAAATAGAGATCAAAAGAACAATACATAAGTTCGATGAATCGAAGAGCTGCTTCTTCAAGGAAATCAACAAAATAGATTCCCCACTAGTCAACTAATCAAAAAAGGAGAGTGAAGATATGAATCAATAAGATCAGAGTTGAAAAGAAGAAACACAATGGCAGATATACATGGAATTATTAGGAACTGCTGCAAGCAGTTATTTAACAAATCAGAAGACCTAGCAGAAATGGATAGATTGCTGCACACATATAATCTCTCAAAATTGACTCATCAGGTGATTAATAATCTAAGTAGACCCATAATAAGGACTGACATAGAATCAGTAATCAAATCTCTTCCAACCAAGAAAAGCCCTGGACCAGATGGCTTCACTGCTGAATTCTATCAAATGTTTCAAACACTTACTTCATGGATTTTTTTTTAAGTTTCATCTCTTCAAATAGATTATACAGTAGCATAATTATCTTCAAGAAGATTCTTGATTTTCTTTTTCATTTCTTTTGCCACACATTAGTCTTTCAGTAACATGTTATTTAACTTCATGGCATTGTACATTGCTATTTTTGTTCCTGTTGCTGATTTTGTTTTGTGGCTTTTCACTTAAGGGGATGCATAGTAACTGTGTAATGCAGACTATTATATCTAGCAGCATGTTGTTTAACTTCGTGGCATTGTAAATTGCTGTTTTTCTTCCTTTTGCTGATTTTGCATTGTGATTTTTCATTTCAGGGATGTCAGTAATTGAGTAATGAGGACTATCACATCTAGATGTGAGGATAGAATGCACTATGCATCTCTACTTCCAGATCAAAGATGGACTTCCAATGAAACTGCTTACTATATCTTGACAATAGGATGCTGGACTCTGCCATTGTCCATGTCTGTAATGATGGACATACGACTGCTTTTGAAGAACTATACTGTAGTAATAATATAGGGGAACTCAGGGGAGAGGGAATTAGGGAGGGGATAAGGAAAATCCCAGGTCCTACGGAAATATATGATCAAATAATAATAATAATAATAATAATGGCTAAGAAATAAAACTGAAAAATATGTCAGACAACAAATGTCCTAAAATTTGATTTCACTCAAAAGAGAAGCCTGAAACAACCAGATGGTTTAACTAGAAGTGATGTGAAGGAGAAAAATAGTAGAGCTATTGAGGCAGAAAGGACAACACAAACAGGTTCAAAATTCCAGCCAAGGGAGAATTGTGGGATTTGTAGTACAATGTTGAAATGCATGTATTGGGATTGGGCCTCCTCGATTGCTGATGCCTATACAGTAGATTACACGTTTGGATACATAAGGGAGACGTGATGGCTGGACCATTTGGGCCTACAGAAGATATCAAGTGTCATGTCACAAGATGGAGAGCAGAACAGATTGGACAATTCTCCTGGCCAAGCTTTGGAAGCAAGTGTCTGGATGGGTGGATGCACTAAGTTAGACTCTGTCAGGGAGTGATTTCTTAATTTTGGAGTAATGAGAGCAACAGTCTCTCAGAACTATCAAAATCACTCAACAATTCCCTCAGAACATTCTTCTCCACTTTGGAATATCTCAGATGGTGGACTTCCTCATCCACAGGTACTGCTATAGTTTGGCAGATGGGAGCAGTCGCTCCCCCATTTCCTGCCTGGAACCTGGAAGAATTTGTCCCACCCACCTTCCCACCTTTCCACCATCCCCACCTTACTCAGTGGTCCTCATGGGCCTGCGTTCATTTCAACTATGTAAACAACTTTTAAAATAAAATAAAGAAAAGTTAAAAAACAAAGATTGAGATATGTAGTTCCTCTTTCTGAAAAATAGCAATATTCTAGAGAAGTGTCCTAAACTTCCAGGCTACATTTTCACATGACAGCCGTCTCCTGAAGGTTTAATTCTTATGAAGGACTTAAGGTAGGAATAAGAGGAGTGTGTGTTTGATGTCCTCTTAAGGGAGAATGCTGTTAGTGTACAAGCAATTTCCATGATAGCTACATTACAAATCAGTGAGGGACACAGGAGTATTATGCAAGATGTCAAACGGATACAACATCATGAAATGGAAATCCAGATAGCCTCTTTGGATAACTGATGGTTTCTATGTACTAGGTACCAAGCCATCACTTTTATCTCTCCTTTCACTGCCAACATTTTTGCATACATTATATATCAGTGTGTTTATACAATATTAAAATTGCAGATAAACTCAATGTAACATTTATGGAGTCCTTTTAAAAAATCAATTTTACTAAACTATATTGATTGTCTAAATTATTCATCTACATACCCACTGATTGTGTATTGTAGAAATAAACAACAGAGATTAAGAACTTGAATTCTGTCAATTAAAACACTTGACTTGGCATGTATATAAAACTCTGTAGAAGTGACTTGTGCTATCAAATGACTCAAACACTTACATCATAAGATTATCTAGTCGTATTCCAATTTCTGAATCATTGACAATATATTTTGTAAGTTTCATAAAGCAATGTCAACACACATTTGCAAGAAAATGTAAGGCTCTCCATTTCTTATTCATAGTATTGCTATGGGTGAAGTAAAGCACATCCTAGGGATCCTGAACTGTTGAAACTGAATTAAATTGTTCTCTGGTTTCCAGTTAGATTGATCATACAAAAATATATGTGTCAGGCTTCTGAAAGAATATCATTATACAATAGCAATTTATAAATAACACTATGTAACTGATTCACAGCATCATATGGAATCAGATAATTTTGTGTAAACTTCAAGGAATCATATTCTCTCTTAAAGTTGCAGCACTCCCTGAGATTAATTTGCTTAAGGGACCAATGCTTACTGGAATAGAAGACTTCATTTGTACTATATCCATTCCTATAAAAAGCATGGCCTCTAGGCCAATTTCTTAGATACGATCTAAAATGATAGGAATTATGCTGAATCCAAATCTGCATTTTTAAAGACACTCACGCAATTCCCATTTACTTCACATTTGAAAAATAAGCAATGATCTGAAACGCTTTTTTTTTTCTTTGCTACAGGCCTATTTTACTTCAAGGAAAGCATCATCTTTCAGTAAAGTAGTAGTAGCTGTATTAGTTAGTTTTTTGCTAATTAAAAAAAAGTTTCTGGGTAACTAGTTTTACAAAAAGATTCTTATTTAGCTCACAAGTTTATGTGCTCAAGTCAAAGATGTGGTTGTCCCACTGGCTCCACAGCTGCTGAGGTGGCAGATGGCAGTGAGGGCATCATTGCAGAGCTAGACGCACACAGTGAGCCAGGAAGCACAGGAAGAAGCTGGGCCAAGTCAGGCTTCTATTTCAAGGCTCTGGTGAGAATTACCATATAAAGGCAGGTCCCTAGGGACCTCACCAGGCCCACATCCTAAACACCATAATTGGATTACGTTTCTACCCGCTTAGTATTACTAACTTACAGCTTGGGGATTTAAAGTTCTGCCGGAGTTTGAATCCCAATCAGGCTTTTACCATATCAGCATTGTTTTTAAAACCACAATGACATTAATTTCAAATTCTGTTCCTTTCAAATTTGCTTATAAGTGATATTACCTTTTTTGTCACTTTAGTATAACTGATTCAGTTTGGTGCTCTGGCATTACCTAGAAGTACTCTACCATTTTTCAATGTCCCAGGGTTCTGTATCTTTGCTTTTTGATATTAGGCACTAGTGTTTGCATTAACTTTCCGTATTCTCTCTGGGCCCTGAAAGGATGACCAGCCAAAGACGGCGCAGTCTCGCTAACGCTTTTTTGAGTTGCTCCAATAGACTCTTGTTGATGACAGGAGTATCCCTCACTTAGTTTGTGAGGAAACTGGTGTTGAGGTTACACAACTTTCCAAAAATCATACCAGGTGAAAGGTGTTAAGTAAAATGCAAAACTTTTCGGCTTTCTTACAGCAAACTCAAATTGTTCTACCATCCATTCACCTTTTACTGAACTTTAATGTTTTTATCCATTTTTTAAAAATACTTATTTTTATTGAAAAGTCAGAAATGCGGAGAGTATAGATAGGAAGATCTTCCATCTGCTGATTCATTCCTCACATACCCATAATGACCAGAGCTGAGCCAATCTGCAGCCAGGATCCTGGAGCTTCTTCCTGGTCTCCCACGCGGGTGCAGGGTCCCAAGGCTTTGGGCCGGCCTTGACTGCTTTCCCAGGCCACAAGCAGGGAGATGGATGGGAAGCAGGGCTGCAGGGACATGAACCAGTTCCCATATGGGATCCCAGTGTGTGCAAGGCAAAGATTTTAGACACTAGGTTGCCACGCACGAACCCTTATCCATTTTCTTATGATCTATAAACGCAATATGGGAGACTGTCACACTTTCTGTTTCTTTATGTTGAAAATGTTCTTAATTCTTGCTATTAATGTCCTTGCTAAATAATCCATGTACTCCTATACTCATCTTGATAACTAAATAAATGATCACATTTTCATACAATATTGAGCTTTTAATAAAATTTTAGTAAAATTTACTATTAAAAAAAAAAAGCACTGGCCCTCATGAAACACTAGGTTTTCTGAAATCTATTTTCCTTTTATATTTACAAATTTTATTTTCCTAAGTACTCACCTTTTCCCCCAAACGTCAGTGTAGTCACTGTGGAAACATAAATGTAGGCTAGAAATGTGAGTCACTAATTGATGCTGACAGTCAATTAGAACTTCAAAGGAGCTGGCTCAGTTATTTATACATACAAAACATGAGAGAAAGATTACAGTCTGTTGTGGTGTAATCCCTGTTGCTTCACTGTGGTCCAGAAATATATGTTACCGATGGTTTCCACAGAAACTAAGTAGGCTCCTCACTCGTTGCCAATGCGCTGGCAGAATTAAGGGAAACAATAGTATTGTGTGCTTTGAGCCCATTAGCTTTTCTTTTTTAAAGTGGTAGACTGAACCAGCTCTGACTCTGCTCAGGTCAAAAGTCTCTTTAATCTCCGTGTTGCGCTGATCAAACCTCAAACTGTCAGGTCAAATTATTTCCATTGGGCCAGTTCTATTTGTGATTAATTAAAATGTCTTCCTGGTTGCATATAGTTCTTTCAAATGTATAATCCCTTTATTGTGTAGTGAATAGAGAATATGGTCCTAATTTTAAAGCAAATATTCATGTGGGCCTCTCAGTATGATGCATGTCACCAGTAAACGGAAAGGAAAAAATCGTTTTCCAATTTTTGCACATGCATATTATGGCCGTAACCAAGAGGTTATATTTGATTTTCTTATTATGGAGCATACAAGTTGGTTAAAAGAAAAAAAAAATGCTATAAATAAATAAAATCACATATTATTTCAGGAATATTTTAGTTTTAAGATAATACCTAAGGTGAAAAACAGGAAAAAGAAAACAGTATCAAGCCTTTTCCCCATTAGAACATTGGCATTCTAAAACTCAGGCTAATTTTCCAGAAGGTTATTCTACCTTAGTTAACAATATTTATAAAAATACAAAGGAATAAATGCCCTGTGTATCAGCTGGATCGGAAGCAGAACAATCAGGATTTAATCTGCACTTTCATGGGAATATGCTGGCTTACCCTGTTGTGTCAAAATGTCACGCTGCCTTAACTCAGGAATAACATTCACAATGAATGCTATGATCACAGCTGAATGCTCTACTATCCAAGGAGTTCAACAAGTGAAACAAGAGGACACCATGGTTCAACAGGTGTAAATGCAAGGACTATCAAGTAACCAAACCCAAAATGTCCATTTTACAGTAAATTTTGAAATAATCACAATTCACTAAAACCTGTCGTAATGTATCAGTCCTAACATTAGTTCCACAGAGACTTAAACCAAAGTTTGGCTAACAATACTTACAAAAATACTGATACACACAGGCATGTCTTTCTTTTTCTTTTATTTTTAGCTTCTACGTGTGAAAGAGCACACGCTATATTTGTTTGCATTCGGTTTACTTCACTCAACTTGATGTCCTCAAGGTCTATACCAGCAGTGAAACTGTTGGATCATATGATAAATCTGTTTTAATTTGTGCAGTAATTTCCATGTTTTCCCCAGTAGTTTTACTAATTTACATCCCACCAACATGGTGCAAGTTACCCCTTTCTCCAAATCATCAGTATTTGTTTACTTTTTGGCTTTGGATAGCAGCCATTCAGACATGAGTGAGTTAATACCTCATTGTGATTTTGTCAGCACTTCCTTGATAGCTGGTGGTGTTGAGTATATTTTTTTTCGTATATTTATTGCTTGTTTGTAAGCATTTCCTACCTGTCTAAGGAGGTCTCTTGCCCGTTTCTTAACAGCATCGGTTGTGTTCTTGCTCTTCATTTTACTGAGTGGCTGACACACTGTGGATCTCAATCCTTTGTCAGACAGGCAGGTAGTAAATAATGCGCTCATTCTGTTGGATGTCTGTTCGCTCTGGTTGTTGGTTCCCTTGCTGTCAAGATGCTCCTGAGTAATGCATAACCTCATTTATCGGTTTGGCTTTTGCTGCCTGTGCTTTGGGAACCTTGGAGCACTTACTCTGTGTAGTCCTCCAGAAACTTCCGTCTCAATTATTAAACTTAACTTTAACCCATCTTGAGTGAGAAATAGAGATCTAATTTTATTTTTCTATGCATTTTTGTCAAAATCAGTTGATTATAAACGGGTGGGTTAATTTTTGAGCTTCCCAGCTTATTTTATCTATGTTAGTTTCTATCCCATTATTATGCTGTTTTAATTATTATAATTTGGTAAGCTTTGAGATCAGGTATTTTGATGCTTCCTGGTTGATTTTTCCCCATCAGGATTGTTTTGGGCATTCAGGGTTTGCTGTAAATCTATATGATTTACCAATTGCTATAAACTCGAATAGTCTCGAAAGACCCTTAGCATAGAAGACAGAGCACAGTACAAACACCTTGTTAGACTAATGCGAATCATAGTGTAGATGGCAGAAGATTTAAGCTAGTTGTAATTTGCAATAACCCAGCAGTTTAGACCATTTTAGCAAAATTTTACAGAAGTTTATACACTTTAGGCAGAGGCAAGTAATTAAATATTTGTAGAGTTCTAATAAGCCATATATTGAAAATTTAAGCAAATGAGCAGAGAAATCCCCAATAATACAGCAAACAAAGAAGATGTAAGCATTGCTTCAGAGTCATAGGGGCTCATACACCTGTGAACTCTAGCAAAAATTTACAAGTTGCCAAACATAGCCTTAAAAGGAGCCTGGCCAGTGGTACAGTATAAGAAGTTATAGGCAAACCAACTTTTCCCTGGATGGTTCAGACTTCTAATTACTATTTCTCTGAGGGAGGCATTGGTGTCTTCACCTGAGCTAATCTGGGTATCCTGAGAGACACCTTTATGGGCAACGTAAGAGCAAAGGGAGCCAAACCTAAACTCAAAAACAGAGATGTTTGCTCTCAAGTGTCCAGAAGGGAATTCATAGGCTTCTCTTTCACTACGAAAATCACCTGGTGTTCTTCGGTGCTGATTTGATGTTTCACTGGAACCTGTGGAGGACGCTAGGATGCTTCAATTCCATTTTAGAGACCCGGCAGGAAATGGCTGACTGCTGAGTTCTCAGCCTTCGAGGGCAGTCAAATCTCCGATGATTTGCTTGACAGGTAGGACACAGCCCTAGGTGACTGAAAATACTTGGCAAAATATCCACTGGCTTTGCAACAGAAGTGTTCAGGAGGTTCCTAGAGCCTTTCACTCTCTTTTTTAATTTGTGTCAATCTTGATTTGTTTCTAAAAATAAATATGCTATGGGTGGC
Organism: Ochotona curzoniae; assembly: GCF_017591425.1. Lineage (NCBI taxonomy): Eukaryota > Metazoa > Chordata > Mammalia > Lagomorpha > Ochotonidae > Ochotona > Ochotona curzoniae. The sequence goes on from NW_024466502.1 coordinate 20,539,582, forward strand.
TAATTTGGAAGAGGTAAGATCATAAGAAAAAGCAAAATCAGATAAATGTGACCACAGGCCAAGAAGGTTTTTCATACTCACGACCTGCACCATAATTAGAAGAAAGCATTGCAAAAGGGAAATATTGTGATGTTACTTGTATGTACATCTTTATTTGCAAAGTGAGCTTCTCATAGGCCGCATATATCAGATCCTGTAGTCCGAGCATCCACACAACCTACATCTTCTGGCTGGAAAATTAATCCATTCACATTCAAGGTCAGTTTTGATAGGTAAAACCTAACACTGTCAGTTGGGGATTTTTTTGCTCATTATAACTGCTCTAGTGAATTTGGTAGTGTTATTTACTTTTGTGTTGTTATAATTCTAGTGTAAATTTTTTTTTCAGAATTTCTTGTAAGGTTAGTTTTGTGGAGGTGAATTTTCACGTTTTGAACATAAACGCAAAGCTACTGAGAAAAAAGAAAGAGATCTATCCAGTGGTTCTGTCACCCAAATTGTTACAAAAGCCTGAGATGGGCCAAGCTGAATTCATGAGCCTGGAAATTAGGCTAAATCTCTGGGAGGCAAGGACCCAAGTGCTTGGTTCATCTTTCACTGTTTCTCCAGGCACATAGCAGGGAGTAGGATCAGAAGTGGAGCAGCTGGAACCCCACAGAGCATGCTGGCATAATGGTGGTGACTTAACCAGCTACACCACAATACCAGACCCCAAAAGTGACTTTTTAAAATTCAATGCTTTCGATCACAGGATTTATAAACTTGATCTAGCGACTTGTACTGCAGTTGCACAAAAGAAAAGTACTAGAATGGTAGCAAAACTTGAATATATTAACTTGGAATTTTGGAAACAATAAGATTTATAAAATAACACATACATTAGAAGTCTCTTCAGATAAATATGCTTAGATTGAAGAATAAATTAATACATAATTATACATTGGCTTGATTCATCGCTGGACCTAGACATGGCTTTCCTTTGGTTGATAGTATTTTTCAACTACCACTAAAAAAAAAAAAAATCAAGAAATAAATGAGCACAAAGTCATTCAAATAACTTTAATTGTATTAGATTCAAAGAAAAAGACAATATATTCAACTGTAAAAGTAGATTCAAAATGCCTTGGATCTATAATAATATTGTTATATATCCATAGTAACCTATTTCTGCTAAATAATTTAATATGCTCCATTTCATGAAAGTGACACTAACAAAAAAATCAAAAACTGTATCCTAATTAAATACAGTCCAATGGTACATAAAATAGTCACAAAAAAACAAAGAAAACAATTGAAAAAATAAATAAAAATGTCAAAATGGCTGGATTTCACAAAAAAATTATCATTTTATTATATTACTTTCCAAATAAATGATCTCTATTTTTCTTAAATTAAATCCTATCACAAAGTTTGAATTTGGGGTTGCAGAGCAACTTGTTGCGTAAATTTGTAATATATCAAGCATGTGAGGATTATTTTTACAACGAGACATTCTAAAGTGTGTTGATGACAAATCAGCTTGCAGCTATTGCAGCTACTCAGGTGGGAAATACTGCTGTCCTTGCATGCCTTTAACTGTTGCACAGGGAAAAGGAAACTTTCCTAAGTATGATGGTTTCCATGGGATAATAACATATAAAGAAAATCCGTTTCTTTAAAGTTATCCATGTGTCATTTCCCTTTCCTGGTATCATTAGACGATATAAAAGATGATGTGATATCATTTCTTGGCTCATCTCCTTCCCCATTACAGGTTGTTAAAAACCAGCATGTCTTTTCCCCAAGGTGTGTTGTAGACACTTTGGTATTCCTCTGAGTGAGCCATAAGGAAATTCTCTGACCGACACTTACCTAATGGTAGCTCAGAAATTTGCCCTTACTTCAATGTCCTGAAGCAATGTCCCGTGCAATGTCCTGAAGCCCAAGAAAACTGAAATATGGTACTTTCTGGGTTTCCCTACAGGCCTATGAAATGAAATGCCCTTGAAAAAATCCAGATGGATTAGGGTCCAAGAGTTTCTGGACAGCTGACACGGAGGAGACTCATGAAGCGTGGTATAATCACAGAGCATTTCAAATCTCTCCACCCGTTCTCCAGAGCCGCTCCCCATACATCTCTTCATTTGTCACCCATGGCTGTGACCATGAGTACATTTCCATCTATAGTCATCAACAGGTTCATCCTCTCTTGAAAAAAAAAAATAAATCAAGAATAACCAATAATCTCCCTGAACACGCAAGCTTTGAACTATTCCTTGTTACACTTAGAAACCATTCTCAGGCCATTCACTCACTTAATAATCTCATTATCACATACAGATTACTTATGTTATAAATCATGCTCAGTGCTAGAAACACACAAGGCAGAGGAGAGGGCAAGAGAGAATAATACAGTCAGCACTCTTAAGAAATTGCATGCTAGTGCACAAAGCTCTATCAGATATTTTGTAGATTAAATATCTTTTGGAAATAATGCAATTTCATAGAAGCTTTCCAAAAGAATCTAAATACAATGTAGCCATAGAAATGAAGGCATGATGCTACTGTGAAGTAATCTTACTCTGACTGGCTTGTTTTTCATTTTTTCAATGGTTTTGTTAGGTAGATATCTTCCTTTTTTCGACTCCATATCTATCTCTTCTTGTTCAAAATAGACTTTGAAATAGTTCCTTTCTACATTAAGCTTCTTTGCATAATATAATATTTTAGTGGATTTTAAAAGATAAAATTGGGCCCAGCACGGAGGCCTACTGTCTAAATCCTCACCTTGCTCAAACCAGGATCCTCTATGGGCACTGGTACTAATCACAGCAGCCCAGTTTCACATCCAGCTCCCTGCTTGTGGCCTGGGAAAGCAGTGGAAGATGGCCCAAAGCTTTAGGACCCTGCATGCATGTGGGAGAACAGGAAGAAGCTCATGGCTCCTGGTTTCAGATAGGCTCAGTTCCAGCCATTGCAGTCATTTGGAGAGTGAATCGTTGGACGAAAGATCTTCCTCTTTGTCTCTCCACCTCTTTCTCCCTCCTTCTCTCTCTCTCTCTCTCGCTCTCTCTCTCTATTCAAAATTGTCCTGAAAGCATGAGTTCAGTATGCTTTAAATGAGTGCAACTGTCTGAGCCTACTGTCAGTAAAGACCCATTGCCTCTTCAACATCTCAGTGAATGAGACCTCCTAGCCATCCTATTGGCAGCCTTCAGAAAATTCCATCCACCTTTCTGATCCATGGCTTAATAAATAATCAGAAAAAGCAAAATTATAAAATAAAGTAGAAATTTATAAAATGACTGAACAAAAGAATTAAATTATCTGAACTTTAAAAGCTATAAAAGGAAACTCAGAAAATAGACATGTAGGATTGACCATTAAAGGGCAGGGGTGGTGTGGGGAGCATATAATGAAGGCAACTAAAGACAAACATCAAAATCAGAAATGACTAACTACTCTTCTATTTTCAGAAAACTGTTTTAACCTGTTCCTTCACCACCAATTACTAGAAGATCTTGGATGTTGAAAGACTTGCATGTTTGGGGCCAGTATAGTGGCATAGCAACCTAACAGCCTCTTGCAGTTCTGTTTACCATATGGGCAATGGGTTTTTTCTCTGGCTGTTGCATTTCAGTCCAGCTCCCTCCTTATGGCCTGGGAAAGTAGCAGAATATGGCATCGATCCTTGGGTCCTTGCTTCTAAATGGGAGACATGGAAGAAGCTACTGGCTCCTGGTTTTGGATCAGCTCAGCATAGCCATTTGGAGAGTAAGCTAGTGGATGAGATACCTTCTCTCTAAAAATCTGCCTTTCAAATAAAATTAAATAAATCTTAAAAAAAACATACATTTAACTACTTTAATTAAGAACATTAGAGAGATAAATGTTTTTGCAGCATCTTCTTAAAATTATATAACATCGGGCCTGGTGTTATAGCTTAGCAGCTAAATCCTCGCCTTACATCCACCAGAATCCCACATGGCTGCCTGTTTGAGTCCCAGATGTACCATTTCCCATATAGCTCCCTGTTTGTAGCCTGAGAATGCAGTAGAGGATGGCCCATATTCCAAGGACTCTGCACCTGCATGGGAGACCAGGAAGAAGTTCCTGGCCCTTCGCTTTGGATCAGTTCAGCTCCAACCATTGTGGCCATTTGGGGAGTCAAACAGTGGACAGAAGATCTGTCTCTCTGTCTCTTCTCTCTGTAAATGTTCTTTTCCAATAAAAAAAACAAAATCTTTTAAAAATTTGTATAACATTGGGTCATTACTCTAAAATGCTACTCTGTGACATTTAAATATTCAAAAAATATTTACATTATTTTAGACCAATAAATGACTTTTTAAAAAACTTAACATTTGTCCCAAACTATATTACTAAAGGTAATCAAATACTTTCTTGGTTCTTTTGCTCACCAAATTTGTTGTAATGTTAAAATTACTTATTTTTTGTAAATTGCTCCTGGTTGGTGACATACAAAATTTGAAGCAGTTATTATTATGTCAAACAACTTACATTTTTAAGCACTCACATTTCTGGATAAATTTGTATTGAACAAATATTTTTAATAAATTTATTTAAGTAATGAAAAAGAAAGAAATTTCAAGTTTCTGGATTTGGAAACCAGCCTAGCTAGCTTGTAAAACTACAGTAGACTCACATTCATTTTCTTGTCATGTGGGTTGGGTGAGTTTAGTTTTACTTTAGATAGGTGTTCTTTGCGACCTATGTCCTCAGTTTGAGGAATTACTTCTCATTTATTGCCCTGGTTTCCCAGCATTTCATAGGATTTAAAGCACGAATATTTAAAGCATGTATGAGCATCTCAAAGAGTCAAAAGAATGATTTGAATATGTAGTGAGACATGACTTGAGTTTCCCTTTAAAATTTAGAACTTATTTCAAATACAGAGTACATTTAGAATATCTTTGTTGTAGCTACAAATAACAATCATTTCAAGGCCTAGCAACCAGGCTCTGCATTGGCAAGACCTTTTGAAAAGTTTATTTCACTGTTTTGTTCATTCTTTCTTCCACACTCACTCAGGCTCATACCATAACAATTTAGAAAATACAAGGAAAGCAAACAAATTTGTTAAACATGCTGTAGCAAGGTGTTCTATGGTTTAAAAGTCATGGAAACACAACGTACACTTTTGCAACGTGTTTAACATGCAAACTTGATGATATAATCCATCAGCAAGCAACAGGTTTACTGATTATGAAGATGCCAGTAGGGCTGTTTTGTGTCCTTCTTTTTTTTTTTTCCAGCAGAAAACAAAATGATTTGGAAATGAGCCACCTTTATTTTTAGTTTCCCAGCCAATATGTTGCTGTAGCAACCAAAGTTCTTGCTATTCTGGAAAAGACAGATGCCTTTGCTTCAATCAAGATTTAAAGCCTAGAAAAGGGGTGGGGGTAGGGTAGAAGCAATGAAAATGAATCATTTCATGGCTTGGAAGTGTGAATTGCTCTGAGCTGGCTTTGAGCCATAGTTCTTATCCACAATATCCTTCAACATTCATTCAAGTTATCCAGTATTGCCAGACTTCATTTCCATTTAAATAATTACACCAAATACTGTCTCATGATAACATTCATTTAATTCATTCACAGTCAAAACAATTGTTATTCAATTTAAAGTTGAATAGTGACAGTGTGTATTGCTCTGCCATATTATTGACAAAGATGCTAAAGTTGACTCGGGAGGACTGGTTATGCTCAGAGAAAAATTTGGGAACCAGGAAAGGGAAGCAGAGAGAAGAATAGAGAAATCCTTTTTTTTTTTCTTAAGATTTATTTTCTGCATATTGTCAAGTCAGAAATACAGTGTATATTTGCCATAAATCATTTCATAGAAAACTTCCAGAAAATATACTTATAAAAAATAAAGAAAGAATATGGAAAAACAGTGACTTAGTTGGATTTTACTTTTTCTTTCTTAAGAAAGTGCTATTGTAATAAAACTACAAAGACATACAGGGGGAATCAAGAGCAATCCTGACAACCTCTTAACAGGAGGTCATATGCACAAAGTAGGGGGGCACCCCAGAGTGGAGCAGGTGGACAGGAGGAGGCTTGTATCCCAAACCTGGAGACTCACAGATCCTTACCAAGGACTATCAGTACAGGCACCAAAGACTACATCTCAACTGCCAAGGAGACCACGGAGAATTGGAGTGCCTTCAGAGGCCAAAAATTCTGAGGTCACCCACCCCATTTGGATCTACCACATGGGATGGAAGATCCTTCCTCGCAGGATCCAAGGTCATCGGAACAACAGCCAGGAGCCCTGAGTGATCGGCAGAAACATAACAGTAAGCTTCCTTCGGGACTAGGAAGAAGAGCTTTCTCTGGTCCTTACTTAGTTCCAACTTTGGATCCCCATCCTCTCTTGCAATGACAATCAGGGTTGCTCCGGAGCCCCTCATGCCCAAACACAAACACACACACACACACACACACACACAATTAGAATAGATAGACAGAGAACAACAAGGAAAGCTTAGAACCAGACAGGAAACAGCATGGGCTCACACATACCTTACTAGGTAGGACACAAAGATCAGTTACTCCTCACTAAGGTATTGAAGATTTCTCTGCACATCCCTCCTAAAACTGTTGTGCACTTCAACTGTTGACATATGCCTTGCTAGAGTTATAGGCCAATTTAGACTATCCTAAAATCTGCCAAGTTCAGCAAAATTATGCTTCAACACTATAAATTGTTAAAAATGAAAATAGACATGAGGCAGCTGAACAGTACCTTATAGCCATTTTAAGGTGTATAGCAGCCAGTTCTGTGTATGAACTAAACTTGAAATGTCAATGAAGTAGTCACAGGATGTGGTTAAGAACTTGCATTTTTTTTAACATATTTGTTACTCAATACCATGTCAATTAATTCCATAATGTTGTAAATTGTTACTGATGTTATGTTGTGGATTTTAATTGATCAAGATGATGTTCTGCACCAAGGTGGAGGAATCCACCCTAGGGGGAGGGCACGGGGAGGGGTTGGGGGAATCCCAGAGCCTATAAAACAGTGTCACATAATGCAATGTAATTAATAATAAAAAAAAAAGAAAGTGCTATTGTAAAACCTCAGGACACATTAACATTCTTCAAAAATACTTTCATTTTTCCATCCAAAGACATCAATGGTACTGTAACATAGAAATGTGTATTTTTTTCTTCACCCATGGTTTCTAACACAGCTTCTAAAACCATTGGAATTCCATGAGTGATGAGGGTGAAATGGTGCCTGTATTTGTTGATAGTAAGTTCTCTTCAACCATACCTATCTGTGCTACTGAAGTGATTCTAAAGATTACGGTTGGTTCCCAGAGACATCTACCAAGTGTACAGAGGGCTGGGATTTTCGGATCCCTCCTCTTCCAAAAAGATGCTGGGGTAGAACCAATAGCCAGTGTCCTGTGATTTGTTCAATGAGAGTGAGTGGAACTTTCACAAAATCACTAAATAATAAAACTGGAGAGCTTCTGGATTGTGGAACACATTCAGGTGTTGAGAAATTGCAAGCTCTGACTCCACGAGACAGAAGCACCTTTACTCATTATCCTTCCATACATCTTCCTACGTCCTTCTTCTCATGTGGCCAATCATTGTATCATTTACAATAAACCAGTAATCACGTTCCATCAGCCTCTATTGGCAGTCATCACAATTGTTGGGTCTCAGAAACAGCAACTAATCCATCAGTCCTAAACTCATTTGATAATGGTTACTTTACATGCAAAGACAGAATTGCCATTATCACCCCGAAAGGCAGAACATGTTTTATATCCAGCAAGCATTCTGGGTTTTGGCTATGCACACATAAAGATGTCCATCAACCGGGGATGATGGTATGGATAAGTATTGTCCAACTCGATAGTAGCATTTTTCCCCCACAAAGGCTCTCTGCTGAAAACACACACACACACACATTGACATTCTTGCGTTGATAAGATCAGAATCTTACTCTATAGGGTGAAAGCAAAGAACACATCATTTTGGATACAGGAAAACAAAATCCAAGGTTGCTTAAGATTTGCTGGAAAATATCAGTCAAAAAAGCAGGTAACTCCCTAGGAAATTTACTGGGAATATATATGACATGGGTAATGATATGATACAAGTCACCTCTGATATCGATGAAGTAATTCATGGTGATTATTGGTAGAAGAGGAAACTAGGCAACTTGCATGTTTGTTGAGTTTCTCAAAAAGAAGCCATAATGGAAGAGTTAAATATGTCTACTACAATTTGTACCATATTAAGATATTTCTTCAGAGATTCTGTTGATCAAGAATAAGAGAATCTTATGTTTTTCTTTCTTTCTTCCTTTTTTTCCCACACTGTTTGTATTTGGAATATGTGTATTATTAGTATTTTAAATATGCGTTTGTTGGGTTTCCATTTTTTCAGCTCCAAGTCTGAGATACCTGTGATAAAAAAATAAATGAAACCTAGAGAACTGATTGACACGTCCCTTCTTGAATCTTAATGTCCCTAGCTATTCTGCCCTCTTTATTTCTCAATGGTCCATATATATTAGACAGAAAGTGTTTTTTCTCCCTTCTCTCAAATGATACATTCTGAATAGATGAGTAAATAAACAGATTTATTTAATAAATACATAAATAAATAGATTTCAAGGAAATTATATTTGATGAGTCCTGGACAAATCAGAAGATTAAAATGCTACTCTGTATTAATCTTCTAATCAATTGAAAATTGGTGCAAAGATTTGGGGCCCTTTAAGTTCATTTTCATGTAGATTTATAAAAACCAGACTAACACATATAAGTTAGACAACTAACAATTACATTATTCTTTTCTTTAAGAGGAATTTCTTCAAAAACAGTCTATCTTTTAAAATTTATTTACTTTTATTGGAAAGTCAGATTTATAGAGAGATAGAAGAAAACATAACCTTCCATTGGTTGGTTCACTCCGCAAATGACCACAAGGGCTGGTGCTGAGCCCATCTAAAGCCAGGAGCCAGAAGTTCCCTCTGGGTCTCTCACACCAGTGCAGGTTCCCACAACTTTGGGTCATCCATAGCCAGGTTTCCAGAAAATAAGCAGGGGGCTGGATGGGAAGTGGCACAGTTGGGACAGAACTGGTATCCATATGGCACGTTGGTGCTTATAAGGTATGAGGATTAGGCAACAGAGCCATCGCACCAGACTCGGAAAGAGATTCTTGAAGCAATTCTTGATATAGTAAATTTTCCACTGGATTCTATTCAAAGGCAGTTTTACAATTTAAAGAAGTCTTTCAAGACACATTTCCATCCTTTATTTATATATAATGGTATGACTCTTAACATGTTATAATTTTTTTAGGATTTTTTTTATTGGAAAGTCAGATATACAGAGAGGAGAACAGACAGTGAGAAAGATCTTCCTTCCGAAGATTCACTCCCCAAGTGAGTGCAACGGCCGATGTTATGCCAGTCCGAAGCCAGGAGCCTCTTCCTGGTCTCCCACGTGGGTGCAGGGTCCCAAAGCTTTGGACCATCCTCTACTGCTTTCCCAGGCCACAAGCAGGGAGCCGGATGGGAAGTGGAGCTGCTGGGATTAGAACCGGCGCTCACATGGGATCCCCGGCGCTTTCAAGGCGAGGACTTTAGCCGCTAGGCCACGCCGCCAGGCCCAACATGTTATAATTGTTAATTAGACATAGTTGCTTTACTTAAGGTGCTCGATGTAGGTTCCTTTTCCTTTTGAAATATTAATTAAAAGCACCTTGAATTTACTGTGTCTTCTTCTATCTTTTTCAAAAGGTAAAGAGCTCTAGACCTAAAATACAAATCAGCAATCTCCTGATATTCCTCAGCTGAGCAACCAAGGGGAGACTTCCTGGGCACATGGATTCCAACATAGCTTTTAAGCAAAATCATAGGTACCCAAATGTAGGTTCTTCCAATTTGGCCCACAATGTCCATATGAAGAATTCTCAGGATTGCTCATGGGATTGCTGGGTCACAATAGTAAGTATAGTAAGTGTAGTTTTTCAATAGTCATAACAAAGTATAATCTGTGTAACATATTTGGTGTAATAAGTAATACAAATATAATATAAAACAGGTGACTAATATTGCTTAACCATTTAAGGGTAGCATTTGTGGTAAAACATTTTAATTATTTCCAGGAAAGTGTAGCTATAATCTGACATTTAAAAATCATTGTGTCATAAACTGCGCAGTTGTACATGTGTAGTGTCTTATGGTGAAATTTCCCATTTAATATATATAATCGAGTGCTAAATGTGAGTGAATATTCTAATGTTCTGGAAAAAAATAATCATCTTCTTTGTATAGAGAAATAGGAAATTCCAAACAATATCTCCAATAAATATGTTCTAATAGGTCAAGTTAAGGATTTTTCTTGCTTAACCCGGATGTTGGGACTCCCAGGCATCTCTTTGTTGCTTTTGACTTGCTTCTCTAACTCACAGCTATGGATTAAATCTCAGATCATCCATGTGAAAGTGCAAGTTGTCAAAATCAGATAAGAAGACATACTGTGAGAATTAGACACTCTTATTTGGATGTTGCTTTAGTAACATTAACTGTGTTTATTAAAGAGAAAATTTAAACGAGTCACTGAGATCCATTTAAGTGGTAAATACAATGAAGGAATTACTGAGTCTCGGGTCTTGATCTATTAAAGGTATCTGTTTTTGATCACCTGTGCGAGATGTTTTTCTCATAGTTACAGGAAGAACAGAACTCTGTCAGCACCTGGAGAGAGGCCACATACTAGCAGAGAATGTCCGAGTGAAGAAGCTATACCAGGACTCTCAGTGTGCCATTAACCAGAAGAGCCCTCATTCCCAGCCTCACTAGCCATGACAGGGAGGAAAGCTAGATATGCATCCCATCGGGGTGTGAAGAGCCTTCCTTCATGCTCCTTCTCTGGGTCACATCTGAAGAGACTTCGAGGAGAATCAGTACTCCCACCATCTCCAAGAGGCAGTAAGCCGACCCCTCCCCTCTGGGGGTCTAAAGCTGTAGGATTACCCAGGAGCACTGCTGGCCTTCTCAGCGAGGATGCAGAGGACCGAAGTCCTCCTGGGGAGAAAGAACCCAGCTCAGCAGTGATGGAGACGCCTCTCTCTGTGTGTTCCCTGGCTGACCAGGAGACCTAGATTTTTGACCTTCAGTCGGCAGTAGACACAACACTATATCCCCTCCAGCTGCCCTCCACCACAGTCAAAGACACTGAGGCTTCAACTAAATTTAGAAGCTCAAAACAGAATAGCAGAAAATTCCAAGTTTCTCACTGTTGTTTCAAAGACTAGAGAATTCTTAAAACTATTTGAAAAAAAAAATACACAGAGGACAGCACGGAGAAGACAAAAACGTAAGAATTAAATGGCTAAGACTAGAATAACCATCACACAATTTCTTCAATAAGTAAACATAGATTTTATTACACCAATTTAAAATAGATAAGGAAATGAAACAGAATTTATGAAGAAAAAAAAGGAAGAGTCCAGAGCAGAAAAAAAAGTTGTATTTTGTAAGAAAAAAAAAAACAAATCTATTAATAGATGACAGTAAGACAAAAGGATCAGTGATTCTGAAGACAAGAAATAGAAATTAATATATTGAACAGAGGGAACATGGATGGAAAGATAATGTCAACCCATTCAGAGGGAATTGTGAGATTATACGCAAAAATTCGATGTGATGATTTCATATTGCCAGAGGAAGATGGAGGAAGTGCTAGAAACATTAATCAAGGAAACAAAACAAAAATATCCCCAAATTTAGCAACAAATAAATAATTAAACCTATAAACTGAAAAAGTGAATCAAAATAAAATAAAACTAAGAAAAAAGACAAAAAAATGTATTCAGACCTCTGAAAACAAAAGCAAAGAAGCATTTTTAAAGTTATAAAAGAAAAAAAACACACTTTATTCAAAGGGCAAAGAAAATGTGTGTTACAATTAATTTCTTACCAAAAGGCATAGAGGCCAGAGGAAGTGACATGTTTTCCCACAACTGTAAAAAGAAAAAATAATAGTAACAATATGATCTGAATAATACAGTTAGTAAAAAAACTTTTATGGAACTGAAGATAGTATCAAAATGTTCTCAGATGAAGGAAAATCTGAACAGGATTACAATCACATCTGTGCTGCTTACCAGATGCTGACCCTCCAACTCAAGTATTCTCTTAGGTGTCCAACTGCCACCCCTCCCAATTTGAATCAGAATTCCCCTAAAATGGTAGCATAATTTTTCATCATTCTGAGAAAGCACAGCAAAATTGAACACCTCATGCATGTGTGGCACCATGAAACTACTTGTACACATTTCAGTTTAACCATAATATATTTTACATGCTAATTTTTTCTCTGTTATCTACTCAATATTTTCACAAAGGATAATGTTAAATGAACATACCTGATAATAATACAGATAAATGAAAACCGAGTTCTTGAAATGTGTATTAGAATTACCAGACCCACCCAGAGAGGACAAAATCAGCTAAGCTATCCACTTCGGGAACAAGGTGGGGTAAAACATCTGTTGTATAAATTTGGTAAGAACTTTACTTCTTCTCGCTATTTGCAGCCTTTTTTTTTTTTAAAATAAGCCACTGACTACTGTAAAGGACAAAAATTTGATAAATATATTCCATGTATCGTCAGAGTCGCATTCAAGTATAGATGATATGTGAAGTGGAAGTAAGTATTTGGCGACATGCAATGAATTTCAGAAATCTGTCCACCGCGTGATAATCTCCTTAGGATAAACCCCCCTTCTTCATGGAACCCAAACTGTTCGTTCTTTGATTTGTATCATCAAATCCTCTCTCATCTGTTATTTATCTGCTCTTCTGATCCTTTAATCTTTGCTAATTCTGTGAGCTGTCTGTGCTTTCTACAGTAAAGTCCCGATCTTTGTTCTCACTCACACATCAATGTGTCTAAATGTCTGTGTGTGTTTGTTTGACACATCTATGCCTACGTGTGTATTTGGGTAGGTATATCTTATTGTGTGCCTATATATACATGTGTGACTAAATATGAAGATGAATATTGGTTGTATGTGTTTGCCTATTCATGTGTGGGTTTGTTTTTATTTGTTCATCTAAGTACCACTAGATTCTTATCTTCGCACCTACCCCTTTCTATCTATATTTTCCAGCAAGAATCACTTCATGCCTCTTAGAATTAACAAGCAACAAGAATCTAATCACAAGCAGAAGCTGATGTCAGAAACCCGTGAGGCACTGTGGAAGTACTGTGATTATAATGTTTGGTTCAACAAAGGTTTTTGTTAAAAGAATTTTTTTAACTGGAAAGATAACATAAAATACAAAGGTTAATTATTCTAGCTATTTAACTAAAATTATACAATCCTACCATAAAGTTTCAATATTTCATTAAAAGTTAACTTCAAATACCTTAGTCTTTAATCTAGACCAGATAGTCTTCCCCAAATCCCAGGGTCGTCCCCCACATCTTTAAAATGACTAATCTCAACTGTGATAGACCTGAACAATTCTGGGGTTTTGGGGTGTGTGTGTGTGTGTGTGTGTGTGTGTCCTCAACTGCCTCAAAACACTTAGCATGCTATTCTTTGGTTGGCCAACCTCCTCTCTCTTCCAGTTTCCATACATCTAAATTGAAATCTCCCCAATGTAGAACCAATTCCACTCAGTAACTTCTACCCCCTCAATAACTTTTCCCTGGATCCTTCCTCGCTACCAACAATTCCTACAGTTTGCCCCAGCCAGCAGTGAACATGTAGACTGCCAGTCATGTGACGATCACTCCGCGAGGCGCAAAGGACTTAGCCATTACCATGTGGTCTAGAGTTCAAAAATAAAGGAAAATATGTAACAAATTATTTTATCCCAGTGAAGAGTGAGCGAATTCGACCAAAGTAGATGCAGAGTGGTGTGAACGCTCGGAGTGCGTGTGTGCGCACTCCACAGGTGGAGGAACATCGTGTTGAGGAAAGAGATCACGATCTATGACATCTACATGGTGCCTTGCATAAATAGAGGTATTCGTGTAATATTTGTAAAATGGATAAATCGTTTTTAAAATACTTACAATTTTGATTTACTTCATAGTTATAACAAAGTGGAAAGGTTAATTTTACACTTAAACTGGTTTTTACATCATTTAACCACCAAAGATAGAATTCTAAAAAGCTTTAACACATCTTGTTTATCTCGGTCACATCTGTGTCCCTTGTGTAACATTTCAATACCCTAGAAATCAAGTTTTGATTTTAGATAATACTGGACAGGTGGTTCTGTAACTTCAGAGATAGTCAATTTTAATATTATAGAGACCTACAGTGGAGAAAAAATTTGCCAAATGAACCTAAATCATTACATATTTTCCTGGGACTAGAATGAGCCATGCTAAACATTATGCCTTAATAGTGTTGACTGGCTATTATGACAGGAATGTCTCTCAATTCAAACTCAATCAGAAAATCATCAAAGAAAAGTTACAGCTACTCAGATTTATCAGTGTATACCAGTATTTTAAAAATATATATTTTACTTCAACTACATTATATAGCATTTTTGCTTTTCCTATTTTGTCTTTTTGTAAGACACAACATCTATTTATTCTGAAACTTAACAAGAATATCTGAATTCAAAAAAGTCTAATAAAATCTATAACAACTAATAATTTTGGATATCATAGAGCTCAGGCTGTAATACTAATGATAATAACACAATAACAGATGGATAGAGCAATTTAACCACCAGACTAGTAATAATTCAATTTCCCCAAATCCAGTGATTCAATATATGAATGTACTCATTGAGAAATTAGGTGTGAAGTGAAGAAAACTTGAAGCCTTAGAGAATAGTTTTTTTTTTTAAGGGATAAGTATTATGTGGCTTCAAGAGATTACCATGTGCGTCTAGCCCCCCACCAAAACTCTTCTCACAACTGCTTCTGTGGACTGTGTCCAGGAACTCAAATTCTGAACCTAAATGCTTTCTAACAGACTCTGTTACTTTTCCTAAATATTTATATATTTTTTAATTTGTGAACAGGTGTAGAAAACTATCTTGGAAGAAACTCAAACATGACAAAAACTGTTGATTTTACAGTATTTACGTAAAGCAACTGAGACCTTTGGTTTGCTTTTGAGATTCAAAAACCATACAGTTGAAAGAGGCAAGAAGGAAGGCATCCAACACACAAAACTAAAAACCTACGGGAAAAATGTCAGTGTCAATCTCCTCCTCCATAAGTGAACGGATTTGTTATGTTAAAATAGTATTTCAGGCATTTGTGATGCACTGCTACATATAGGCAGAAATTCAGAGAAACAGCAAGTGTGTGTTCGAATGACACAGGAATTACTGAATAGATTTTATAAAAACGTACAACCTACTATAAATACTATTTTAGGAAAAATTAAATTAAATTTTTATTTGTTTTACTTTGTTTTAAATTGACAGGAGCAGAAGAAACTGAGTTAACAGATTTACCTACTTTAAATAAATATCGTCTGATACATGAGAAATCATTTCAAACAATGCTGGTTATTTTGACCACATATTTTAATTTATACACTGACATATTACTTTTAGCTGTAAGATATTAAGATACACCCTTATTATTCTTTTATCCAATGTGAGTTATGTTCTCACGATGACATTATAATGATTTCAAATGTTAATTTTGCTCTATTTAAAGCTGTAGCTTCAGCCAGTATTTGAACCTGATTATCTTTTTCTTTTTAAAGATTTACTTATTTTTATTGGAAAGTAAGATATATAGAGAGGAGGAAAGGCAAAGAAGATCTTTTGTCTTCTGATTCACTCCCCAAGCAACGGCTGGAGCTGTGCTAAACCTAAGCCAGGAGCCAGGAACCTCTTCCAAGTCTCCAACATGTGTGCAGGGTCCCAAGGCATTGGGCTGTCCTCGATTGCTTTCCCAGACCAAAGGCAGGGAGCTGGATCGGAAGCTGGGCCTCCGGGACAAGAACTGGCATCCATATGGGATCCTGGTGCGTGCAAAACGAGAACTTCAACCACTAGGTTACCGTGCCAGGCCCCTGACTCTATCTTTTAAAGGACTGGGTACCCACTGGCAACTCCTTTGCCATAGCTTCTCTGTTTTGGATAGATATATTTCAATGCACTTATGTGATACTAGCTTCACTCCTTAAGTAGTTAAAATGCCAACGTAACCTGATTCACATGCAGCAAACTAAATAAATAAATCCTCATCATCTTCACACCACGAAAGTCATTTCTTGTTTATACTAAACATTCAAAGCATATTCTTCAGAGAGCCAGTCTGATGTCATTCCACATTTGGAAAGGGAATGCAATCACAAAACATGAACTAAGCTAGGAGAAATGCGATACAATTGTGAGGATCCCCAGTGAGTCAGCACAATCCAATCTTTCAAGTCATCAATATTTGGCAGATTATCGGGCCTTTATTCACAATACATTCAAAGGAGACAGTGTAAATGTCTCATGCAGTCATAGCGACAAGTTTGAGAAACAGGATCCCACAATGACACACAACTGTTTCTCCATTAGGAAAGGATTCATGGAGTTTGGCATGAGATTCAGCATTGGGTCCTCTTGCATGACAAGCCTGTGAACGGCTCAGTCACTCAACTCCTTTGGAGAATCCCATATATGAAGAACTCGTTTAGCTATGATTCCTGCACTTTCAAACGCATTTTTAAACTTTCTGCTTTATAGGGTATCACCAAGAAAATGAAAATATCCCATACACACCAAAAAAAAAAAAATAAAATAAAATGCTTACAAATCATGCATGTAACAGGGTCTATCATCTGAAATTTATCCAAACCAACAAAATGAAACCTCTTTCAACTCAAAAGCAAAAACATACACAGTGGCGATAAAAAGCAGGCATATAACCAACAATCCCATTTCTGAATATTCACCCCGAAATGACTGGAATTGTTATCATGAAGAGTGATTAACATTTCTTTGTTCATTGCAAATATCCGTACAATATCCAAGATGTGCAAGCAATCAATGTCCATTGATAGATGATCTGATAAATTAAAAGGCATATATATTTAAACAGTATGTGTATTTTAAAAGATATATATTTAACCTTAAATAAAAAGAATAAAATTATACCATATACAACATAATGGATGGATTTCGGGAACATTATATTAAATAATATACCACTTATGAGGCAGATATCATGTAATTTCACTCACACACAAAAAAATCTAAATTAAGCAAACCAATGGAAGCAAAAAACAGAATGGAAATTTCTAGTGACTGGGGAAAGAGGAAACTGAAGACTTGCTGCTCAATACAATGAGACTCCAGGTAGAGCAGGTGACAGGGTCTTACAGATACACTGTGTCAATTCTTCTTACAGTTAAGGCAATTATTGAACACTTGAAATTTGTTAAGAGAAACAGTCTTTTATTATCATCATTCCCTTACAATGATAATCTAAAGAAATGAGTGAAGGGTTTGACAAAACGAGTGAAGGGTTGGACTATTCTCCAACAAAGACATCTGAATGTTCCATCAACAGATGAAAAAATGTTCAACATGGCTGTATACTAGGGAACAAAAATGAAATTTGAAATTTTTTGATACAGGATAGGAAAAAATATAGCAAAAATAAATATTGGCATGAGTTTGGAGTAGTTGAACTCTCATACACAACTGGTCAGAGTCTAAAATTTTCAGTTGCTGTAGAAAATGGCCGGGCACTTCCTCAAAGAGTAAACATAGAATTAATTCTACCACTAAGTTTATGAGAAATGATTTTTACACAAAATCTTGCTTACAAACATTCATAACTGCACTATTCACAGGAGTTCAAGAGAGGAAACAAATCAAATCTCCCTCAACCGACCAATAAGAAATACATCCATGGTAGACTATTTCGACTATTGTGCAGCTATTATAATCTTAGGATTTGTACAGGCTCTACTTAATATGTTGCCAACTAATCAAGAATTAAAACAGAGAATCACAAACATAAAACTTCCGTATTTTATAGGAAAAACAATAAGTTGTTCATGCATATTACAGAGTAGATGAATCTTGAAAACAGCACAATTATCTTGGAAAGAAGCCAGAAACAAAAGGCATGGTTCCACAGGAATAACAAGAGCTAGTCGCTGGTAGCCAGGGACTTGGCCGAGGAGGAGAGGAAGAGGGCTGGCTCACTGAATACAAAAGTTTGGTTTCTTTGGAAGTGATGAAAATGTTGTGGAAGTAGATCATGATGATGTACAACTTACACATCAATAAGTAAAACTTGGTTATCCATTTCAATATGGTTAAAATCATAAATTGAAAGTCACATAAAAATTATCAAAACAATTGAAAATATGTCATCACATTCTTTCGATTTGTTTTTCTTTTAATTTTTTATTTGTTTGAGAGGCAGAGTGTCAGGGAGAGCAAGAGATTTTCCATTTGCTGGTTTACTTACCTGGATGGTTGCAACAACCTGAACTTGGTCAGGCCCAAAGCCAGTAACCTAGTGCTCCATTGTCCCCACACAGATGTTAGGGGCGAAGTGTTTGGGATATAGTCTGCTGCTTTCACAGGTGTGTTAGCATGGAACTGAAAATGGAGCAGCCAGAGTCCCATCCAGCACTCTGATGTGGGATGGCCACATTCCAGACAGAAGATTAATCCTCTCCACAACATTAGCCCCAAGTTGTTACACTCTTGGATTCTCAGCTTTTTTGGGGGGGGGTTGTTGATCCCTTTGCTGGACGCAATATTTATTGCATTTAAGCATTCTTTTTTTATCCATCTGTCAGTCCAATCTATGTATCCTTATAATAAAAATGCCCCAGCAGCAGGCTGATTTCAGGAAAAGTTGTTCCTTTGCCCAGGCTCTCAAAACCCACCAAAAAATCAATGATGTTCATGGCCTTTTTCAATACTTCTTGAAATGCTTCTGTGCCTAAAAGAAAGTAATAGAGTGCCAAGGGTATGCGAGGTAACCGAGCAAGCTGAAGTATTTATTAGCAGATGGATTCTACATAAAATAACAACTCACAAACATGTATATGTGTAAGAGTACCCTATTAGTGAGAATAACTGGTATTGGTAAAGTCAGATGCAAATGGATTATGAAACAGAGATACACTGCAGGAGCAGGCACTTGTACATGTAAACAGCACTTCCCTTTGCTGCAGTGGCATCACGGCCGCTGCTTTGACCATGCCTCTCAGCATGCCCTCATGTAAAGATGTTCACTACTTCCAGCCAGAGGTGCACTGCTAACCGAATGGTCCTTCGGGGGCGGCTTTGAAAGACAGTAGAGCAAGAAAGTGCCCTTGGTGAGCCGAAATTATGATTTACATCTGATTCTTTATTTCAAGTATCTGGAGATGGATCTATATCAATTGAATCAATTATTGATGAGTAACAGTGTTTCAGGTATCAAAAGATATGAAATGAACAAATAAAATTACTGATGATCTTTGAAATATATGGAATCTATAGTAATAAAAAATTTAAAATGGAAAGTGGTGTCATGCACATCTGGAAAGTAGTGTGTGAATGACACAGAGTAAGATCGGCCAATACAATCTATGAATGAACCCTGATCAACCTAAATGCTAATGCTGAGACCAGAAACCTGAACAGAATCGAACAAAAAGTGCAGAAGCAAGGGCGAGGAGGAGATGCTCTGTCCAAAGATTACCCAGGTTGTATGTTCTGTCACTTTGTTCATGCTCTCTTCCAAAATGTTCACTTATACAGAGGAAATACTATAATAGAAATGCATATAATTTGTTTACACTTCTTTTTTCGATATACATACGTGATAGGTGATGATGGCTAGGAAAGAGAGACAAAGAGAGATTGGATGCAAACATATATAGACACCAGATTAAAAAAAAGATTTTCTGTTTAATCATTTGAAAACAATGCACGTCAATGCTAAACACTTTGGCAATCATTTCTAAATAACGAGAACTACATAAATACAATGAAATTGTCATCTCTAATATGTTATCCACACTAAAAAACTTCCAAAGAAATTCCAGATAAAGCTATGAAATACTAAAAAGGATAAAGATATGAACTTCATGTGCTCTGGGTGCAAAGAACAAGCAGAAATGTTTAGAAGTAAGTTCCTAAAAGGTCACAAAAATTTATTCGTAAATCATGAGTTTAGGACTAGGTCTCAAAAATGAAAATGTAGGGGTTTTACCATATAATGTCATTAGAAGTATTATAGATATCAAGTCACTGAGCCAAGGCCAAATAAGTTACAGATCCTGTTAGTGACTGTGCCTTATTTCCTGTCATGTCCCCAGGCTCCCCATTTCCTACAGCTCACAGAGCCAGAAAGCAACAGGAATACATTTTTTTCTGGTTTCTTTCACAGGTGGGAGGTGGGAGCATTGCCAAGGAAATCTCCATACTCCAGCGGTGA